>NC_064926.1:533217850-543217850 GCF_023897955.1 Schistocerca gregaria
ACCTCAACTCCTTTTCGAATCTGAATTTCACCTGGTCCTTCTCCAAAACCAAAGCCACCTTCCTGGATGTTGACCTTCATCTTGTTGAAGCTCACATCCACACCTCTGTCCATATCAAACCCACCAACAAACAACAGTACCTTCACTTTGATAGCTGCCATCCATTCCACATCAAACGCTCCCTTCCCTACAGCCTAGGTATTCGTGGCAAACGTATCTGCTCCAGTGACGAATCCCTCAACAATTACACCAATAACCTGACCAGTGCTTTCCTCTCCCGCAACTATCCTGCAGACCTTGTCCACAAACAGATCTCCCGAGCAATACATTCCTCCCCGTCCAACAACAATATTCCTAGCCTCAGACCACACAGAAGCATCCCCCTTGTCACCCAATATTATCCTGGCCTCGAATACATCAATAAATTACTCCGCCAGGGATATGACTTTCTCAAGTCAACCCCTGAAATGAGATCATCCCTTGACAAAATTCTCCCCACACCACCCAGAGTTGCCTTTCGTCGTCCCCCTAACCTCCGTAACATCCTTGTTAAACCCTGCAATATTCCCAGACTACCTTCTCTACCCAGCGGTTCCTACCCCTGTAACCGACCCCGCTGCAAAACCTGCCCCATGCATCCTCCCACAACCACCTACTCCAGCCCCGCTACTAGGAAAACATACACAATTCAAGGAAGGGCCACGTGTGAGACTACACATGTCATTTATCAGCTGACATGCCTGCACTGCACAGCCTTTTACATCGGTATGACAACAACTAAACTGGCTGAGCGCATGAACGGACACAGACGAACTGTCCGCCTAGGAGATGTCCAATACCCAGTAGCGGAGCATGCCCTCCAGCATAATTCTAGGGACCTAGGAACCTGCTACACTGTACGTGCCATTTGGCTTCTCCCACCCAACACCAGTCCCTCTGAACTGCGGAGATGGGAACTTGCACTCCAGCACATCCTTTCATCCCGCCATCCCCCTGGACTAAACCTACGTTAAACAACCTCACTCCCATTTACTTTTCAGTCTTCTCCTCTTTCCCTTTCCTCTTTAGCCATTCATGCATCTTTCCATCCTACATCTTTATACTATACACCTCTTTACTTCTGTATGCATCCTCTTTGGCTTGAAGCTGGCACAGTACCTGCAGTAGAATATCTTTGGCTTCCCTCTGACAACCATGCCTCCATCCTTGCTACCTTCCCTGTTTTCCTTTCCCTGTTGCTTCATAACCTGGGTTGTGAGTAACTAAATCCACTTTCCCTTCTTCCCTTTCTTTCCCCTCTCTCCTCCCTGATGAAGGAACATTTATTCCGAAAGCTAGGAGCTTAAATTTTCGGTTGTTTTTTGTGTCTCTATCGGCTGTACTGAGCTGAGGTAAGTACTGGCCAGCCCCTCTATCTCTTTGTTAGTAATTGTTTCACATCTTTATATGAGATTTTCCATTAATTAGTTAGATCACCTATATGGTCCACATTCTTCATTGTTTTGTCCCTTTTGTTAGCTATCACTTACATCTGTCATCTAAACACTTTCTCTTCTTCAGTGTTTTATTTTCGTCACCAACTGTGCTAGTTTCATTTGCCTCCTATTGTCTTGTTCGGTTTATAGTCCACTTCTCTTTTTCTATTTATTGATTTATTTATTTAACATTCCATTATTTAACATTCCATAGTTTTAACGTTCGTTATTCGCTGTTTTCCAGCCAACAATCACTGCCAACAATCTCTTCCACACCTATCAGTATCATCCAATTCCGTCGATTTCGTGTTGCTGGTGATATTTTCGTGCCATTGCCTATCTTTCTCTGCCACAGGAAACATTTTTTGGAACATTTCTGCGCCACCCGCGAACCTTTTTGCGTCACGCGCGATCTTTTTTGCGCACGCACGATCTTTTTTGCGTCACGCGCGATCTTTTTTGCGTCACGCGCGATCTTTTTTTCGCTACTCGCTATCTCTGTTTTTGAGCAGCGTGTGTTCTTTTTCCCCTGATCTGGACATACTTGCTTGGTCTGGTCAACTTTTTCCGTATTTTTCTTATTCGGTGGTCTTTCTTTGGTATTTAACGTTACCAACACAATTTCTTTCTTTCTCGCCCTTCCTTCCGTGTTTTATTCCTTCTTATGATTACTATTCTAACTTTAGTTATTTAATTTCCCTACCCACCAGTTACCCACTATGTACCCTAATCCTATACCACATTATTTACATTCATTCCGGAAACATGCATTTACCGTAGCCAAACTGCAATCCCACATACTTTTCCTCCGTTCCTGCTTAACCTTTGGAATTACCCCTAAAGGACTTACCTTAAAAGTTCCCATCTCTGGGTGCAATTCCTCCTTCCACCAATCTCTCCTGGACTTCCAGAACCTTCAATCCTTAGCCCTTACCCAACTTGTCCTGAACCTCTACACTACTTCATGTAACCACCACTCCCAACAGCTCCTATCTCTCTTCAAAGTCCTCCACCTCTCAAACCCTTGCTTGGAGAACACACTCAGGAACATCATCCTAGAAGCCAGCCGCAAACTTGAGTCCCATGCCACACACCACCTGAAAAAACTATCCACAGTGCTAGTGCAACACCTAAGAAGTGGGGTCCCTCTCCCTATCCCTCACAAACACCAACCACAACAGAACCGTCAACAAACCCCCCTCATAGCCAACAAACCTAGCCTAGCCACCCTACTCAATCTCCCCATCCCAGCACATACCCCACACAGACCAAATCTCAACTATAACCACAGTCAAATGCCACATATCACCAACTCCAATTCAGTTCTAAACCTCTCATCCAGATCCCTCTCTCCTCAAGAGACATCTGTTCTATCAAAAGGCTTAACCTTTAGCCCCACACCTAAATTCAACCACACTGCCCTGGTTAAAGATCTCCTCTCTTTCACCCGGAACCTCAACTGGAAATATCACTTCACCACCCAAACACAGCCCCCAAATACTAGACCCAGTGTTGAACCTTGTTTAGAACAGTTCCGACCGCCTTCTCAAAGGGATCCTCCTCCCCTCCCCCAAAACCATCCCTTGCAGACGTTTCAGGAATTCCTCACATCCAGTGTTGCCTCCCAGTCCTTCTTGAAGAACATTCCGACAACCCCCAACATCACCCCAGCTGAATCCCGTGCCATAAAACAGCTGAAAACAGACCGCTCTATTGTAATCCTTCCGGCGGATAAAGGCTCCACAACTGTGGTACTTGACCGTGTGGAGTATGTGGCAGAAGGACTGCGTCAACTCTCCGACACCTCAACCTACAAAGCTGTTACCCTGGATCCCATTCCCTCCATTCAGACTGAGCTGCAGAAAATCCTAAAAATCCAAGGTCCCTCACAAGGCCTCACAATGGCTTCCATAGACTTACTCACTCCACCTGAGCCACGTACCCCTACCTTCTACCTATTACCCAAAATCCACAAAGAGAACCATCCTGGCCGTCCCATTGTAGCAGGCTTCAAAGCCCCAACAGAACGTATCTCAGCTCTGGTAGACCAACACCTCCAACCTATCACCTGCAGGCTCCCATCCTACATCAAGGACACAAACCACTTCCTAGAACGCCTCAAATCCATTCCCACTCCTCTCCCACCTGAAACCTTTCTTGTCACCATAGATGCTACATCCCTTTACACAAACATCCCACACACCCATGGTCTCTCTGCCCTTGAGCACTACCTCTCCCAACGCCCACCCGAAGATCTTCCAAAAACCTCGTTCCTTATCACACTTACCAACTTCATCCTCACCCATAATTACTTCACTTTTGAAGGCCAGACCTACAAACAAATCAGGGGAACTGCCATGGGAACCAGGATGGCTCCATCCTATGCCAACCTCTTCATGGGCCGCATGGAGGAGGTATTCCTGAAGACCCAACAGCTGCTTCCCCTGGCCTGGTATAGGTTTATAGATGACATCTTTGTGGTCTGGACTCATGGTGAAGAAACACTCCTTAATTTTCTCCATAACCTCAACTCCTTTTCGAATCTGAATTTCACCTGGTCCTTCTCCAAAACCAAAGCCACCTTCCTGGATGTTGACCTTCATCTTGTTGAAGCTCACATCCACACCTCTGTCCATATCAAACCCACCAACAAACAACAGTACCTTCACTTTGATAGCTGCCATCCATTCCACATCAAACGCTCCCTTCCCTACAGCCTAGGTATTCGTGGCAAACGTATCTGCTCCAGTGACGAATCCCTCAACAATTACACCAATAACCTGACCAGTGCTTTCCTCTCCCGCAACTATCCTGCAGACCTTGTCCACAAACAGATCTCCCGAGCAATACATTCCTCCCCGTCCAACAACAATATTCCTAGCCTCAGACCACACAGAAGCATCCCCCTTGTCACCCAATATTATCCTGGCCTCGAATACATCAATAAATTACTCCGCCAGGGATATGACTTTCTCAAGTCAACCCCTGAAATGAGATCATCCCTTGACAAAATTCTCCCCACACCACCCAGAGTTGCCTTTCGTCGTCCCCCTAACCTCCGTAACATCCTTGTTAAACCCTGCAATATTCCCAGACTACCTTCTCTACCCAGCGGTTCCTACCCCTGTAACCGACCCCGCTGCAAAACCTGCCCCATGCATCCTCCCACAACCACCTACTCCAGCCCCGCTACTAGGAAAACATACACAATTCAAGGAAGGGCCACGTGTGAGACTACACATGTCATTTATCAGCTGACATGCCTGCACTGCACAGCCTTTTACATCGGTATGACAACAACTAAACTGGCTGAGCGCATGAACGGACACAGACGAACTGTCCGCCTAGGAGATGTCCAATACCCAGTAGCGGAGCATGCCCTCCAGCATAATTCTAGGGACCTAGGAACCTGCTACACTGTACGTGCCATTTGGCTTCTCCCACCCAACACCAGTCCCTCTGAACTGCGGAGATGGGAACTTGCACTCCAGCACATCCTTTCATCCCGCCATCCCCCTGGACTAAACCTACGTTAAACAACCTCACTCCCATTTACTTTTCAGTCTTCTCCTCTTTCCCTTTCCTCTTTAGCCATTCATGCATCTTTCCATCCTACATCTTTATACTATACACCTCTTTACTTCTGTATGCATCCTCTTTGGCTTGAAGCTGGCACAGTACCTGCAGTAGAATATCTTTGGCTTCCCTCTGACAACCATGCCTCCATCCTTGCTACCTTCCCTGTTTTCCTTTCCCTGTTGCTTCATAACCTGGGTTGTGAGTAACTAAATCCACTTTCCCTTCTTCCCTTTCTTTCCCCTCTCTCCTCCCTGATGAAGGAACATTTATTCCGAAAGCTAGGAGCTTAAATTTTCGGTTGTTTTTTGTGTCTCTATCGGCTGTACTGAGCTGAGGTAAGTACTGGCCAGCCCCTCTATCTCTTTGTTAGTAAACATTAGATTCCATAAGTTGAGATACAAATGAAGTCATTGATGTGGCAAAAGTAGTAATGGGCCTTTATTTCACAGCAGGCAGACTCATGTGTGTGGTCCTTGTCTACGGTGCTATTGACTTCATTCTTGTGGCCAATGAAATATCAGTTGCACCACAATTAAGTATGAAAACAGGAAAACCTTATACATCTTTTTTCCTTTGGTAAGTGTGGCTACCCCTTTATCACCTTTAAACATTAGATTCCATAAGTTGCGATACAAATGAAGTCATTGGTGTGGCAAAAGTAGTAGTGGGCCTTTATTTCACAGCAGGGAGAATCATGTGTGAGATCACTGTGTATGGTGCTATTGACTTCTTTCTTGTGGCCGATGACATATCAGTTGCCCCACAATTTAGTATGAAAACAGGAAAACCTTATACATCTTCTTTCCTTTGGTAAGTGTGGCTACCCCTTTATCACCTTTAAACATTAGATTCCATAAGTTGAGATACAAATGAAGTCATTGATGTGGCAAAAGTAGTAGTGGGCCTTTATTTCACAGCAGGGAGAATCATGTGTGAGATCACTGTGTATGGTGCTATTGACTTCATTCTTGTGGCCGATGACATATCAGTTGCCCCACAATTTAGTATGAAAACAGGAAAACCTTATACATCTTCTTTCCTTTGGTAAGTGTGGCTACCCCTTTATCACCTTTAAACATTAGATTCCATAAGTTGAGATACAAATGAAGTCATTGATGTGGCAAAAGTAGTAGTGGGCCTTTATTTCACAGCAGGGAGAATCATGTGTGAGATCACTGTGTATGGTGCTATTGACTTCATTCTTGTGGCCGATGACATATCAGTTGCCCCACAATTTAGTATGAAAACAGGAAAACCTTATACATCTTCTTTCCTTTGGTAAGTGTGGCTACCCCTTTATCACCTTTAAACATTAGATTCCATAAGTTGAGATACAAATGAAGTCATTGATGTGGCAAAAGTAGTAGTGGGCCTTTATTTCACAGCAGGGAGAATCATGTGTGAGATCACTGTGTATGGTGCTATTGACTTCATTCTTGTGGCCGATGACATATCAGTTGCCCCACAATTTAGTATGAAAACAGGAAAACCTTATACATCTTTTTTCCTTTGGTAAGTGTGGCTACCCCTTTATCACCTTTAAACATTAGATTCCATAAGTTGAGATACAAATGAAGTCATTGATGTGGCAAAAGTAGTAGTGGGCCTTTATTTCACAGCAGGGAGAATCATGTGTGAGATCACTGTGTATGGTGCTATTGACTTCATTCTTGTGGCCGATGACATATCAGTTGCCCCACAATTTAGTATGAAAACAGGAAAACCTTATACATCTTCTTTCCTTTGGTAAGTGTGGCTACCCCTTTATCACCTTTAAACATTAGATTCCATAAGTTGAGATACAAATGAAGTCATTGATGTGGCAAAAGTAGTAGTGGGCCTTTATTTCACAGCAGGGAGAATCATGTGTGAGATCACTGTGTATGGTGCTATTGACTTCATTCTTGTGGCCGATGACATATCAGTTGCCCCACAATTTAGTATGAAAACAGGAAAACCTTATACATCTTCTTTCCTTTGGTAAGTGTGGCTACCCCTTTATCACCTTTAAACATTAGATTCCATAAGTTGAGATACAAATGAAGTCATTGATGTGGCAAAAGTAGTAGTGGGCCTTTATTTCACAGCAGGCAGACTCATGTGTGTGGTCCTTGTCTACGGTGCTATTGACTTCATTCTTGTGGCCAATGAAATATCAGTTGCACCACAATTAAGTATGAAAACAGGAAAAACCTTATACATCTTTTTTCCTTTGGTAAGTGTGGCTACCCCTTTATCACCTTTAAACATTAGATTCCATAAGTTGAGATACAAATGAAGTCATTGATGTGGCAAAAGTAGTAATGGGCCTTTATTTCACAGCAGGCAGACTCATGTGTGTGGTCCTTGTCTACGGTGCTATTGACTTCATTCTTGTGGCCAATGAAATATCAGTTGCACCACAATTAAGTATGAAAACAGGAAAACCTTATACATCTTCTTTCCTTTGGTAAGTGTGGCTACCCCTTTATCACCTTTAAACATTAGATTCCATAAGTTGAGATACAAATGAAGTCATTGATGTGGCAAAAGTAGTAGTGGGCCTTTATTTCACAGCAGGGAGAATCATGTGTGAGATCACTGTGTATGGTGCTATTGACTTCATTCTTGTGGCCGATGACATATCAGTTGCCCCACAATTTAGTATGAAAACAGGAAAACCTTATACATCTTCTTTCCTTTGGTAAGTGTGGCTACCCCTTTATCACCTTTAAACATTAGATTCCATAAGTTGAGATACAAATGAAGTCATTGATGTGGCAAAAGTAGTAGTGGGCCTTTATTTCACAGCAGGGAGAATCATGTGTGAGATCACTGTGTATGGTGCTATTGACTTCATTCTTGTGGCCAATGACATATCAGTTGCCCCACAATTTAGTATGAAAACAGGAAAACCTTATACATCTTCTTTCCTTTGGTAAGTGTGGCTACCCCTTTATCACCTTTAAACATTAGATTCCATAAGTTGAGATACAAATGAAGTCATTGATGTGGCAAAAGTAGTAGTGGGCCTTTATTTCACAGCAGGGAGAATCATGTGTGAGATCACTGTGTATGGTGCTATTGACTTCATTCTTGTGGCCGATGACATATCAGTTGCCCCACAATTTAGTATGAAAACAGGAAAACCTTATACATCTTTTTTCCTTTGGTAAGTGTGGCTACCCCTTTATCACCTTTAAACATTAGATTCCATAAGTTGAGATACAAATGAAGTCATTGATGTGGCAAAAGTAGTAGTGGGCCTTTATTTCACAGCAGGGAGAATCATGTGTGAGATCACTGTGTATGGTGCTATTGACTTCATTCTTGTGGCCGATGACATATCAGTTGCCCCACAATTTAGTATGAAAACAGGAAAACCTTATACATCTTCTTTCCTTTGGTAAGTGTGGCTACCCCTTTATCACCTTTAAACATTAGATTCCATAAGTTGAGATACAAATGAAGTCATTGATGTGGCAAAAGTAGTAGTGGGCCTTTATTTCACAGCAGGGAGAATCATGTGTGAGATCACTGTGTATGGTGCTATTGACTTCATTCTTGTGGCCGATGACATATCAGTTGCCCCACAATTTAGTATGAAAACAGGAAAACCTTATACATCTTCTTTCCTTTGGTAAGTGTGGCTACCCCTTTATCACCTTTAAACATTAGATTCCATAAGTTGAGATACAAATGAAGTCATTGATGTGGCAAAAGTAGTAGTGGGCCTTTATTTCACAGCAGGCAGACTCATGTGTGTGGTCCTTGTCTACGGTGCTATTGACTTCATTCTTGTGGCCAATGAAATATCAGTTGCACCACAATTAAGTATGAAAACAGGAAAAACCTTATACATCTTTTTTCCTTTGGTAAGTGTGGCTACCCCTTTATCACCTTTAAACATTAGATTCCATAAGTTGAGATACAAATGAAGTCATTGATGTGGCAAAAGTAGTAATGGGCCTTTATTTCACAGCAGGCAGACTCATGTGTGTGGTCCTTGTCTACGGTGCTATTGACTTCATTCTTGTGGCCAATGAAATATCAGTTGCACCACAATTAAGTATGAAAACAGGAAAACCTTATACATCTTTTTTCCTTTGGTAAGTGTGGCTACCCCTTTATCACCTTTAAACATTAGATTCCATAAGTTGTGATACAAATGAAGTCATTGATGTGGCAAAAGTAGTAGTGGGCCTTTATTTCACAGCAGGGAGAATCATGTGTGAGATCACTGTGTATGGTGCTATTGACTTCATTCTTGTGGCCGATGACATATCAGTTGCCCCACAATTTAGTATGAAAACAGGAAAACCTTATACATCTTCTTTCCTTTGGTAAGTGTGGCTACCCCTTTATCACCTTTAAACATTAGATTCCATAAGTTGAGATACAAATGAAGTCATTGATGTGGCAAAAGTAGTAGTGGGCCTTTATTTCACAGCAGGCAGACTCATGGGTGTGGTCTTTGTCTACGGTGCTATTGACTTCATTCTTGTGGCCAATGAAATATCAGTTGCACCACAATTAAGTATGAAAACAGGAAAACCTTATACGTCTTTTTTCCTTTGGTAAGTGTGGCTACCCCTTTATCACCTTTAAACATTAGATTCCATAAGTTGAGATACAAATGAAGTCATTGATGTGGCAAAAGTAGTAGTGGGCCTTTATTTCACAGCAGGGAGAATCATGTGTGAGATCACTGTGTATGGTGCTATTGCCTTCATTCTTGTGGCCGATGACATATCAGTTGCCCCACAATTAAGTATGAAAACAGGAAAACCTTATACATCTTTTTTCCTTTGGTAAGTGTGGCTACCCCTTTATCACCTTTAAACATTAGATTCCATAAGTTGAGATACAAATGAAGTCATTGATGTGGCAAAAGTAGTAGTGGGCCTTTATTTCACAGCAGGCAGACTCATGGGTGTGGTCACTGTCTACGGTGCTATTGCCTTCGTTCTTGTGGCCGATGACATATCAGTTGCCCCACAATTTAGTATGAAAACAGGAAAACCTTATACATCTTCTTTCCTTTGGTAAGTGTGGCTACCCCTTTATCACCTTTAAACATTAGATTCCATAAGTTGAGATACAAATGAAGTCATTGATGTGGCAAAAGTAGTAGTGGGCCTTTATTTCACAGCAGGCAGACTCATGTGTGTGGTCCTTGTCTACGGTGCTATTGACTTCATTCTTGTGGCCAATGAAATATCAGTTGCACCACAATTAAGTATGAAAACAGGAAAACCTTATACATCTTCTTTCCTTTGGTAAGAGTGGCTACCCCTTTATCACCTTTAAACATTAGATTCCATAAGTTGAGATACAAATGAAGTCATTGATGTGGCAAAAGTAGTAGTGAGCCTTTATTTCACAGCAGGCAGACTCATGTGTGTGGTCCTTGTCTACGGTGCTATTGCCTTCATTCTTGTGGCCGATGAAATATCAGTTGCACCACAATTAAGTATGAAAACAGGAAAACCTTATACATCTTTTTCCCTTTGGTAAGTGTGGCTACCCCTTTATCACCTTTAAACATTAGATTCCATAAGTTGAGATACAAATGAAGTCATTGATGTGGCAAAAGTAGTAATGGGCCTTTATTTCACAGCAGGCAGACTCATGTGTGTGGTCCTTGTCTACGGTGCTATTGACTTCATTCTTGTGGCAAATGAAATATCAGTTGCACCACAATTAAGTATGAAAACAGGAAAACCTTATACATCTTTTTTCCTTTGGTAAGTGTGCTACCCCTTTATCACCTTTAAACATTAGATTCCATAAGTTGAGATACAAATGAAGTCATTGATGTGGCAAAAGTAGTAATGGGCCTTTATTTGACAGCAGGCAGACTCATGTGTGTGGTCCTTGTCTACGGTGCTATTGACTTCATTCTTGTGGCCAATGAAATATCAGTTGCACCACAATTTAGTATGAAAACAGGAAAACCTTATACATCTTTTTTCCTTTGGTAAGTGTGGCTACCCCTTTATCACCTTTATACATTAGATTCCATAAGTTGCGATACAAATTAAGTCATTGATGTGGCAAAAGTAGTAGTGGGCCTTTATTTCACAGCAGGGAGAATCATGTGTGAGATCACTGTGTATGGTGCTATTGACTTCATTCTTGTGGCCGATGACATATCAGTTGCCCCACAATTTAGTATGAAAACAGGAAAACCTTATACATCTTCTTTCCTTTGGTAAGTGTGGCTACCCCTTTATCACCTTTAAACATTAGATTCCATAAGTTGTGATACAAATGAAGTCATTGATGTGGCAAAAGTAGTAGTGGGCCTTTATTTCACAGCAGGCAGACTCATGTGTGTGGTCCTTGTCTACGGTGCTATTGACTTCATTCTTGTGGCCAATGAAATATCAGTTGCACCACAATTAAGTATGAAAACAGGAAAACCTTATACATCTTTTTTCCTTTGGTAAGTGTGGCTACCCCTTTATCACCTTTAAACATTAGATTCCATAAGTTGAGATACAAATGAAGTCATTGATGTGGCAAAAGTAGTAATGGGCCTTTATTTCACAGCAGGCAGACTCATGTGTGTGGTCCTTGTCTACGGTGCTATTGACTTCATTCTTGTGGCCAATGAAATATCAGTTGCACCACAATTAAGTATGAAAACAGGAAAACCTTATACATCTTTTTTCCTTTGGTAAGTGTGGCTACCCCTTTATCACCTTTAAACATTAGATTCCATAAGTTGAGATACAAATGAAGTCATTGATGTGGCAAAAGTAGTAGTGGGCCTTTATTTCACAGCAGGCAGACTCATGTGTGTGGTCCTTGTCTACGGTGCTATTGACTTCATTCTTGTGGCCAATGAAATATCAGTTGCACCACAATTAAGTATGAAAACAGGAAAACTTTATACATCTTTTTTCCTTTGGTAAGTGTGGCTATCCCTTTATCACCTTTAAACATTAGATTCCATAAGTTGCGATACAAATGAAGTCATTGATGTGGCAAAAGTAGTAGTGGGCCTTTATTTCACAGCAGGGAGAATCATGTGTGAGATCACTGTGTATGGTGCTATTGACTTCATTCTTGTGGCCGATGACATATCAGTCGCCCCACAATTTAGTATGAAAACAGGAAAACCTTATACATCTTCTTTCCTTTGGTAAGTGTGGCTACCCCTTTATCACCTTTAAACATTAGATTCCATAAGTTGAGATACAAATGAAGTCATTGATGTGGCAAAAGTAGTAGTGGGCCTTTATTTCACAGCAGGCAGACTCATGGGTGTGGTCACTGTCTACGGTGCTATTGCCTTCATTCTTGTGGCCGATGACATATCAGTTGCCCCACAATTTAGTATGAAAACAGGAAAACCTTATACATCTTCTTTCCTTTGGTAAGTGTGGCTACCCCTTTATCACCTTTAAACATTAGATTCCATAAGTTGAGATACAAATGAAGTCATTGATGTGGCAAAAGTAGTAGTGGGCCTTTATTTCACAGCAGGCAGACTCATGTGTGTGGTCCTTGTCTACGGTGCTATTGACTTCATTCTTGTGGCCAATGAAATATCAGTTGCACCACAATTAAGTATGAAAACAGGAAAACCTTATACATCTTCTTTCCTTTGGTAAGAGTGGCTACCCCTTTATCACCTTTAAACATTAGATTCCATAAGTTGAGATACAAATGAAGTCATTGATGTGGCAAAAGTAGTAATGGGCCTTTATTTCACAGCAGGCAGACTCATGTGTGTGGTCCTTGTCTACGGTGCTATTGACTTCATTCTTGTGGCAAATGAAATATCAGTTGCACCACAATTAAGTATGAAAACAGGAAAACCTTATACATCTTTTTTCCTTTGGTAAGTGTGCTACCCCTTTATCACCTTTAAACATTAGATTCCATAAGTTGAGATACAAATGAAGTCATTGATGTGGCAAAAGTAGTAATGGGCCTTTATTTGACAGCAGGCAGACTCATGTGTGTGGTCCTTGTCTACGGTGCTATTGACTTCATTCTTGTGGCCAATGAAATATCAGTTGCACCACAATTAAGTATGAAAACAGGAAAACTTTATACATCTTTTTTCCTTTGGTAAGTGTGGCTACCCCTTTATCACCTTTAAACATTAGATTCCATAAGTTGCGATACAAATGAAGTCATTGATGTGGCAAAAGTAGTAGTGGGCCTTTATTTCACAGCAGGGAGAATCATGTGTGAGATCACTGTGTATGGTGCTATTGACTTCATTCTTGTGGCCGATGACATATCAGTCGCCCCACAATTTAGTATGAAAACAGGAAAACCTTATACATCTTCTTTCCTTTGGTAAGTGTGGCTACCCCTTTATCACCTTTAAACATTAGATTCCATAAGTTGAGATACAAATGAAGTCATTGATGTGGCAAAAGTAGTAATGGGCCTTTATTTCACAGCAGGCAGACTCATGTGTGTGGTCCTTGTCTACGGTGCTATTGACTTCATTCTTGTGGCAAATGAAATATCAGTTGCACCACAATTAAGTATGAAAACAGGAAAACCTTATACATCTTTTTTCCTTTGGTAAGTGTGCTACCCCTTTATCACCTTTAAACATTAGATTCCATAAGTTGAGATACAAATGAAGTCATTGATGTGGCAAAAGTAGTAATGGGCCTTTATTTGACAGCAGGCAGACTCATGTGTGTGGTCCTTGTCTACGGTGCTATTGACTTCATTCTTGTGGCCAATGAAATATCAGTTGCACCACAATTTAGTATGAAAACAGGAAAACCTTATACATCTTTTTTCCTTTGGTAAGTGTGGCTACCCCTTTATCACCTTTATACATTAGATTCCATAAGTTGCGATACAAATTAAGTCATTGATGTGGCAAAAGTAGTAGTGGGCCTTTATTTCACAGCAGGGAGAATCATGTGTGAGATCACTGTGTATGGTGCTATTGACTTCATTCTTGTGGCCGATGACATATCAGTTGCCCCACAATTTAGTATGAAAACAGGAAAACCTTATACATCTTCTTTCCTTTGGTAAGTGTGGCTACCCCTTTATCACCTTTAAACATTAGATTCCATAAGTTGTGATACAAATGAAGTCATTGATGTGGCAAAAGTAGTAGTGGGCCTTTATTTCACAGCAGGCAGACTCATGTGTGTGGTCCTTGTCTACGGTGCTATTGACTTCATTCTTGTGGCCAATGAAATATCAGTTGCACCACAATTAAGTATGAAAACAGGAAAACCTTATACATCTTTTTTCCTTTGGTAAGTGTGGCTACCCCTTTATCACCTTTAAACATTAGATTCCATAAGTTGAGATACAAATGAAGTCATTGATGTGGCAAAAGTAGTAATGGGCCTTTATTTCACAGCAGGCAGACTCATGTGTGTGGTCCTTGTCTACGGTGCTATTGACTTCATTCTTGTGGCCAATGAAATATCAGTTGCACCACAATTAAGTATGAAAACAGGAAAACCTTATACATCTTTTTTCCGTTGGTAAGTGTGGCTACCCCTTTATCACCTTTAAACATTAGATTCCATAAGTTGAGATACAAATGAAGTCATTGATGTGGCAAAAGTAGTAGTGGGCCTTTATTTCACAGCAGGCAGACTCATGTGTGTGGTCCTTGTCTACGGTGCTATTGACTTCATTCTTGTAGCCAATGAAATATCAGTTGCACCACAATTAAGTATGAAAACAGGAAAACTTTATACATCTTTTTTCCTTTGGTAAGTGTGGCTACCCCTTTATCACCTTTAAACATTAGATTCCATAAGTTGCGATACAAATGAAGTCATTGATGTGGCAAAAGTAGTAGTGGGCCTTTATTTCACAGCAGGGAGAATCATGTGTGAGATCACTGTGTATGGTGCTATTGACTTCATTCTTGTGGCCGATGACATATCAGTCGCCCCACAATTTAGTATGAAAACAGGAAAACCTTATACATCTTCTTTCCTTTGGTAAGTGTGGCTACCCCTTTATCACCTTTAAACATTAGATTCCATAAGTTGAGATACAAATGATGTCATTGATGTGGCAAAAGTAGTAGTGGGCCTTTATTTCACAGCAGGCAGACTCATGGGTGTGGTCACTGTCTACGGTGCTATTGCCTTCATTCTTGTGGCCGATGACATATCAGTTGCCCCACAATTTAGTATGAAAACAGGAAAACCTTATACATCTTCTTTCCTTTGGTAAGTGTGGCTACCCCTTTATCACCTTTAAACATTAGATTCCATAAGTTGAGATACAAATGAAGTCATTGATGTGGCAAAAGTAGTAGTGGGCCTTTATTTCACAGCAGGCAGACTCATGTGTGTGGTCCTTGTCTACGGTGCTATTGACTTCATTCTTGTGGCCAATGAAATATCAGTTGCACCACAATTAAGTATGAAAACAGGAAAACCTTATACATCTTCTTTCCTTTGGTAAGAGTGGCTACCCCTTTATCACCTTTAAACATTAGATTCCATAAGTTGAGATACAAATGAAGTCATTGATGTGGCAAAAGTAGTAGTGGGCCTTTATTTCACAGCAGGCAGACTCATGTGTGTGGTCCTTGTCTACGGTGCTATTGCCTTCATTCTTGTGGCCGATGAAATATCAGTTGCACCACAATTAAGTATGAAAACAGGAAAACCTTATACATCTTTTTTCCTTTGGTAAGTGTGGCTACCCCTTTATCACCTTTAAACATTAGATTCCATAAGTTGAGATACAAATGAAGTAATTGATGTGGCAAAAGTAGTAATGGGCCTTTATTTCACAGCAGGCAGACTCATGTGTGTGGTCCTTGTCTACGGTGCTATTGACTTCATTCTTGTGGCAAATGAAATATCAGTTGCACCACAATTAAGTATGAAAACAGGAAAACCTTATACATCTTTTTTCCTTTGGTAAGTGTGCTACCCCTTTATCACCTTTAAACATTAGATTCCATAAGTTGAGATACAAATGAAGTCATTGATGTGGCAAAAGTAGTAATGGGCCTTTATTTGACAGCAGGCAGACTCATGTGTGTGGTCCTTGTCTACGGTGCTATTGACTTCATTCTTGTGGCCAATGAAATATCAGTTGCACCACAATTAAGTATGAAAACAGGAAAACTTTATACATCTTTTTTCCTTTGGTAAGTGTGGCTACCCCTTTATCACCTTTAAACATTAGATTCCATAAGTTGCGATACAAATGAAGTCATTGATGTGGCAAAAGTAGTAGTGGGCCTTTATTTCACAGCAGGGAGAATCATGTGTGAGATCACTGTGTATGGTGCTATTGACTTCATTCTTGTGGCCGATGACATATCAGTCGCCCCACAATTTAGTATGAAAACAGGAAAACCTTATACATCTTCTTTCCTTTGGTAAGTGTGGCTACCCCTTTATCACCTTTAAACATTAGATTCCATAAGTTGAGATACAAATGAAGTCATTGATGTGGCAAAAGTAGTAATGGGCCTTTATTTGACAGCAGGCAGACTCATGTGTGTGGTCCTTGTCTACGGTGCTATTGACTTCATTCTTGTGGCCAATGAAATATCAGTTGCACCACAATTAAGTATGAAAACAGGAAAACCTTATACATCTTTTTTCCTTTGGTAAGTGTGGCTACCCCTTTATCACCTTTAAACATTAGATTCCATAAGTTGAGATACAAATGAAGTCATTGATGTGGCAAAAGTAGTAGTGGGCCTTTATTTCACAGCAGGCAGAATCATGTGTGTGGTCCTTGTCTACGGTGCTATTGACTTCATTCTTGTGGCCAATGAAATATCAGTTGCACCACAATTAAGTATGAAAACAGGAAAACTTTATACATCTTTTTTCCTTTGGTAAGTGTGGCTACCCCTTTATCACCTTTAAACATTAGATTCCATAAGTTGCGATACAAATGAAGTCATTGATGTGGCAAAAGTAGTAGTGGGCCTTTATTTCACAGCAGGGAGAATCATGTGTGAGATCACTGTGTATGGTGCTATTGACTTCATTCTTGTGGCCGATGACATATCAGTTGCCCCACAATTTAGTATGAAAACAGGAAAACCTTATATATCTTCTTTCCTTTGGTAAGTGTGGCTACCCCTTTATCACCTTTAAACATTAGATTCCATAAGTTGAGATACAAATGAAGTCATTGATGTGGCAAAAGTAGTAATGGGCCTTTATTTGACAGCAGGCAGACTCATGTGTGTGGTCCTTGTCTACGGTGCTATTGACTTCATTCCTGTGGCCAATGAAATATCAGTTGCACCACAATTAAGTATGAAAACAGGAAAACCTCATACATCTTTTTTCCTTTGGTAAGTGTGGCTACCCCTTTATCACCTTTAAACATTAGATTCCATAAGTTGCGATACAAATGAAGTCATTGATGTGGCAAAAGTAGTAGTGGGCCTTTATTTCACAGCAGGGAGAATCATGTGTGAGATCACTGTGTATGGTGCTATTGACTTCATTCTTGTGGCCGATGACATATCAGTTGCCCCACAATTTAGTATGAAAACAGGAAAACCTTATACATCTTCTTTCCTTTGATAAGTGTGGCTACCCCTTTATCACCTTTAAACATTAGATTCCATAAGTTGAGATACAAATGAAGTCATTGATGTGGCAAAAGTAGTAGTGGGCCTTTATTTCACAGCAGGCAGACTCATGTGTGTGGTCCTTGTCTACGGTGCTATTGACTTCATTCTTGTGGCCAATGAAATATCAGTTGCACCACAATTAAGTATGAAAACAGGAAAACCTTATACATCTTTTTTCCTTTGGTAAGGGTGGCTACCCCTTTATCACCTTTAAACATTAGATTCCATAAGTTACGATACAAATGAAGTCATTGATGTGGCAAAAGTAGTAGTGGGCCTTTATTTCACAGCAGGGAGAATCATGTGTGAGATCACTGTGTATGGTGCTATTGACTTCATTCTTGTGGCCGATGACATATCAGTTGCCCCACAATTTAGTATGAAAACAGAAAAACCTTATACATCTTCTTTCCTTTGGTAAGTGTGGCTACCCCATTATCACCTTTAAACATTAGATTCCATAAGTTGAGATACAAATGAAGTCATTGATGTGGCAAAAGTAGTAGTGGGCCTTTATTTCACAGGAGGCAGACTCATGGGTGTGGTCCTTGTCTACGGTGCTATTGACTTCATTCTTGTGGCCAATGAAATATCAGTTGCACCACAATTAAGTATGAAAACAGGAAAACCTTATACATCTTTTTTCCTTTGGTAAGTGTGGCTACCCCTTTATCACCTTTAAACATTAGATTCCATAAGTTGAGATACAAATGAAGTCATTGATGTGGCAAAAGTAGTAGTGGGCCTTTATTTCACAGCAGGGAGTATCATGTGTGAGATCACTGTGTATGGTGCTATTGCCTTCATTCTTGTGGCCGATGACATATCAGTTGCCCCACAATTTAGTATGAAAACAGGAAAACCTTATACATCTTCTTTCCTTTGGTAAGTGTGGCTACCCCTTTATCACCTTTAAACATTAGATTCCATAAGTTGAGATACAAATGAAGTCATTGATGTGGCAAAAGTAGTAGTGGGCCTTTATTTCACAGGAGGCAGACTCATGGGTGTGGTCCTTGTCTACGGTGCTATTGACTTCATTCTTGTGGCCAATGAAATATCAGTTGCACCACAATTAAGTATGAAAACAGGAAAACCTTATACATCTTTTTTCCTTTGGTAAGTGTGGCTACCCCTTTATCACCTTTAAACATTAGATTCCATAAGTTGAGATACAAATGAAGTCATTGATGTGGCAAAAGTAGTAGTGGGCCTTTATTTCACAGCAGGGAGTATCATGTGTGAGATCACTGTGTATGGTGCTATTGCCTTCATTCTTGTGGCCGATGACATATCAGTTGCCCCACAATTTAGTATGAAAACAGGAAAACCTTATACATCTTCTTTCCTTTGGTAAGTGTGGCTACCCCTTTATCACCTTTAAACATTAGATTCCATAAGTTGAGATACAAATGAAGTCATTGATGTGGCAAAAGTAGTAGTGGGCCTTTATTTCACAGCAGGTGACTCATGGGTGTGGTCACTGTCTACGGTGCTATTGCCTTCATTCTTGTGGCCGATGACATATCAGTTGCCCCACAATTTAGTATGAAAACAGGAAAACCTTATACATCTTCTTTCCTTTGGTAAGTGTGGCTACCCCTTTATCACCTTTAAACATTAGATTCCATAAGTTGAGATACAAATGAAGTCATTGATGTGGCAAAAGTAGTAGTGGGCCTTTATTTCACAGCAGGCAGACTCATATGTGTGGTCCTTGTCTACGGTGCTATTGACTTCATTCTTGTGGCCAATGAAATATCAGTTGCACCACAATTAAGTATGAAAACAGGAAAACCTTATACATCTTCTTTCCTTTGGTAAGAGTGGCTATCCCTTTATCACCTTTAAACATTAGATTCCATAAGTTGAGATACAAATGAAGTCATTGATGTGGCAAAAGTAGTAGTGGGCCTTTATTTCACAGCAGGCAGACTCATGTGTGTGGTCCTTGTCTACGGTGCTATTGCCTTCATTCTTGTGGCCGATGACATATCAGTTGCCCCACAATTTAGTATGAAAACAGGAAAACCTTATACATCTTCTTTCCTTTGGTAAGTGTGGCTACCCCTTTATCACCTTTAAACATTAGATTCCATAAGTTGAGATACAAATGAAGACATTGATTTTCAAAAGTAGTAGTGGGCCTTTATTTCACAGCAGGCAGACTCATGGGTGTGGTCACTGTCTACGGTGCTATTGCCTTCATTCTTGTGGCCGATGACATATCAGTTGCCCCACAATTTAGTATGAAAACAGGAAAACCTTATACATCTTCTTTCCTTTGGTAAGTGTGGCTACCCCTTTATCACCTTTAAACATTAGATTCCATAAGTTGAGATACAAATGAAGTCATTGATGTGGCAAAAGTAGTAGTGTGCCTTTATTTCACAGCAGGCAGACTCATGTGTGTGGTCCTTGTCTACGGTGCTATTGACTTCATTCTTGTGGCCAATGACATATCAGTTGCACCACAGTTAAGTATGAAAACAGGAAAACCTTTTACATCTTCTTTCCTTTGGTAAGAGTGGCTATCCCTTTATCACCTTTAAACATTAGATTCCATAAGTTGAGATACAAATGAAGTCATTGATGTGGCAAAAGTAGTAATGGGCCTTTATTTCACAGCAGGCAGACTCATGGGTGTGGTCCTTGTCTACGGTGCTATTGCCTTCATTCTTGTGGCCGATGACATATCAGTTGCCCCACAATTTAGTATGAAAACAGGAAAACCTTATACATCTTCTTTCCTTTGGTAAGAGTGGCTATCCCTTTATCACCTTTAAACATTAGATTCCATAAGTTGAGATACAAATGAAGTCATTGATGTGGCAAAAGTAGTAATGGGCCTTTATTTCACAGCAGGCAGACTCATGGGTGTGGTCCTTGTCTACGGTGCTATTGCCTTCATTCATGTGGCCGATGACATATCAGTTGCCCCACAATTTAGTATGAAAACAGGAAAACCTATTACATCTTCTTTCCTTTGGTAAGAGTGGCTATCCCTTTATCACCTTTAAACATTAGATTCCATAAGTTGAGATACAAATGAAGTCATTGATGTGGCAAAAGTAGTAATGGGCCTTTATTTCACAGCAGGCAGACTCATGTGTGTGGTCCTTGTCTACGGTGCTATTGACTTCATTCTTGTGGCCGATGACATATCAGTTGCCCCACAATTTAGTATGAAAACAGGAAAACCTTATACATCTTCTTTCCTTTGGTAAGTGTGGCTACCCCTTTATCACCTTTAAACATTAGATTCCATAAGTTGAGATACAAATGAAGTCATTGATGTGGCAAAAGTAGTAGTGGGCCTTTATTTCACAGCAGGCAGACTCATGTGTGTGGTCCTTGTCTACGGTGCTATTGACTTCATTCTTGTGGCCAATGACATATCAGTTGCACCACAATTAAGTATGAAAACAGGAAAACCTTTTACATCTTCTTTCCTTTGGTAAGAGTGGGTATCCCTTTATCACCTTTAAACATTAGATTCCATAAGTTGAGATACAAATGAAGTCATTGATGTGGCAAAAGTAGTAATGGGCCTTTATTTCACAGCAGGCAGACTCACGGGTGTGGTCACTGTCTACGGTGCTATTGCCTTCATTCTTGTGGCCAATGAAATATCAGTTGCACCACAATTTAGTATGAAAACAGGAAAACCTTATACATCTTCTTTCCTTTGGTAAGTGTGGCTGCTCCTTTATTACCTTTAAACATTAGATTCCATAAGTTGAGATACAAATGAAGTCATTGATGTGGCAAATGTGGTAATAGGCCTTTATTTCACAGCAGGGAGAATCATGTGTGTGATCATTGTGTATGGTGCTATTGACTTCATTCTTGTGGCCAATGACATATCAGTTGCACCACAATTTAGTATGAAAACAGGAAAACCTTATACATCTTTTTTCCTTTGGTAAGTGTGGCTACCCCTTTATCACCTTTAAACATTAGATTCCATAAGTTGCGATACAAATGAAGTCATTGATGTGGCAAAAGTAGTATTGGGCCTTTATTTCACAGCAGGCAGACTCATGTGTGTGGTCCTTGTCTACGGTGCTATTGACTTCATTCTTGTGGCCAATGAAATATCAGTTGCACCACAATTAAGTATGAAAACAGGAAAACCTTATACATCTTTTTTCCTTTGGTAAGTGTGGCTACCCCTTTATCACCTTTAAACATTAGATTCCATAAGTTGAGATACAAATGAAGTCATTGATGTGGCAAAAGTAGTAGTGGGCCTTTATTTCACAGCAGGCAGACTCATGTGTGTGGTCCTTGTCTACGGTGCTATTGACTTCATTCTTGTGGCCAATGAAATATCAGTTGCACCACAATTAAGTATGAAAACAGGAAAACCTTATACATCTTTTTTCCTTTGGTAAGTGTGGCTACCCCTTTATCACCTTTAAACATTAGATTCCATAAGTTGAGATACAAATGAAGTCATTGATGTGGCAAAAGTAGTAATAGGCCTTTATTTCACAGCAGGCAGACTCATGTGTGTGGTCCTTGTCTACGGTGCTATTGACTTCATTCTTGTGGCCAATGAAATATCAGTTGCACCACAATTAAGTATGAAAAAAGGAAAACCTTATACATCTTTTTTCCTTTGGTAAGTGTGGCTACATGGAGAGCTGCATCAAACCAGTCTCAGGACTGAAGACAACAACAACAACAACAAGTGTGGCTACCCCTTTATCACCTTTAAACATTAGATTCCATAAGTTGAGATACAAATGAAGTCATTGATGTGGCAAAAGTAGTAATGGGCCTTTATTTCACAGCAGGCAGACTCATGTGTGTGGTCCTTGTCTACGGTGCTATTGACTTCATTCTTGTGGCCAATGAAATATCAGTTGCACCACAATTAAGTATGAAAACAGGAAAACCTTATACATCTTTTTTCCTTTGGTAAGTGTGGCTACCCCTTTATCACCTTTAAACATTAGATTCCATAAGTTGAGATACAAATGAAGTCATTGATGTGGCAAAAGTAGTAATGGGCCTTTATTTCACAGCAGGCAGACTCATGTGTGTGGTCCTTGTCTACGGTGCTATTGACTTCATTCTTGTGGCCAATGAAATATCAGTTGCACCACAATTAAGTATGAAAAAAGGAAAACCTTATACATCTTTTTTCCTTTGGTAAGTGTGGCTACATGGAGAGCTGCATCAAACCAGTCTCAGGACTGAAGACAACAACAACAACAACAAGTGTGGCTACCCGTTTATCACCTTTAAACATTAGATTCCATAAGTTGAGATACAAATGAAGTCATTGATGTGGCAAAAGTAGTAATAGGCCTTTATTTCACAGCAGGCAGACTCATGTGTGTGGTCCTTGTCTACGGTGCTATTGACTTCATTTTTGTGGCCAATGAAATATCAGTTGCACCACAATTAAGTATGAAAACAGGAAAACCTTATACATCTTTTTTCATTTGGTAAGTGTGGCTACATGGAGAGCTGCATCAAACCAGTCTCAGGACTGAAGACAACAACAACAACAACAAGTGTGGCTACCCCTTTATCACCTTTAAACATTAGATTCCATAAGTTGAGATACAAATGAAGTCATTGATGTGGCAAAAGTAGTAATGGGCCTTTATTTCACAGCAGGCAGACTCATGTGTGTGGTCCTTGTCTACGGTGCTATTGACTTCATTCTTGTGGCCAATGAAATATCAGTTGCACCACAATTAAGTATGAAAACAGGAAAACCTTATACATCTTTTTTCCTTTGGTAAGTGTGGCTACCCCTTTATCACCTTTAAACATTAGATTCCATAAGTTGAGATACAAATGAAGTCATTGATGTGGCAAAAGTAGTAGTGGGCCTTTATTTCACAGCAGGCAGACTCATGTGTGTGGTCACTGTCTACGGTGCTATTGCCTTCATTCTTGTGGCCGATGACATATCAGTTGCCCCACAATTTAGTATGAAAACAGGAAAACCTTATACATCTTTTTCCTTTGGTAAGTGTGGCTACCCCTTTATCACCTTTAAACATTAGATTCCATAAGTTGAGGTACAAATGAAGTCATTGATGTGGCAAAAGTAGTAGTGGGCCTTTATTTCACAGCAGGCAGACTCATGGGTGTGGTCACTGTCTACGGTGCTATTGCCTTCATTCTTGTGGCCGATGACATATCAGTTGCCCCACAATTTAGTATGAAAACAGGAAAACCTTATACATCTTCTTTCCTTTGGTAAGTGTGGCTACCCCTTTATCACCTTTAAACATTAGATTCCATAAGTTGAGATACAAATGAAGTCATTGATGTGGCAAAAGTAGTAATGGGCCTTTATTTCACAGCAGGCAGACTCATGTGTGTGGTCCTTGTCTACGGTGCAATTGACTTCATTCTTGTGGCCAATGACATATCAGTTGCACCACAATTTAGTATGAAAACAGGAAAACCTTATACATCTTCTTTCCTTTGGTAAGTGTGGCTACCCCTTTATCACCTTTAAACATTAGATTCCATAAGTTGAGATACAAATGAAGTCATTGATGTGGCAAAAGTAGTAATGGGCCTTTATTTCACAGCAGGCAGACTCATGGGTGTGGTCACTGTCTACGGTGCTATTGCCTTCATTCTTGTGGCCAATGAAATATCAGTTGCCCCACAATTTAGTATGAAAACAGGAAAACCTTATTCATCTTCTTTCCTTTGGTAAGAGTGGCTGCTCCTTTATCACCTTTAAACATTAGATTCCATAAGTTGAGATACAAATGAAGTCATTGATGTGGCAAATGTGGTAATAGGCCTTTATTTCACAGCAGGGAGAATCATGTGTGTGATCATTGTGTATGGTGCTATTGACTTCATTTTGCACCACAATTTAGTATGAAAACAGGAAAACCTTATACATCTTCTTTCCTTTGGTAAGTGTGGCTACCCCTTTATCACCTTTAAACATTAGATTCCATAAGTTGAGATACAAATGAAGTCATTGATGTGGCAAAAGTAGTAGTGGGCCTTTATTTCACAGCAGGCAGACTCATGTGTGTGGTCCTTGTCTACGGTGCTATTGACTTCATTCTTGTGGCCAATGAAATATCAGTTGCACCACAATTAAGTATCAAAACAGGAAAACCTTATACATCTTTTTTCCTTTGGTAAGTGTGGCTACCCCTTTATCACCTTTAAACATTAGATTCCATAAGTTGAGATACAAATGAAGTCATTGATGTGGCAAAAGTAGTAATGGGCCTTTATTTCACAGCAGGCAGACTCATGTGTGTGGTCCTTGTCTACGGTGCTATTGACTTCATTCTTGTGGCCAATGAAATATCAGTTGCACCACAATTAAGTATGAAAAAAGGAAAACCTTATACATCTTTTTTCCTTTGGTAAGTGTGGCTACATGGAGAGCAGCATCAAACCAGTCTCAGGACTGAAGACAACAACAACAACATCAAGTGTGGCTACCCCTTTATCACCTTTAAACATTAGATTCCATAAGTTGAGATACAAATGAAGTCATTGATGTGGCAAAAGTAGTAATGGGCCTTTATTTCACAGCAGGCAGACTCATGTGTGTGGTCCTTGTCTACGGTGCTATTGACTTCATTCTTGTGGCCAATGAAATATCAGTTGCACCACAATTAAGTATGAAAACAGGAAAACCTTATACATCTTTTTTCCTTTGGTAAGTGTGGCTACCCCTTTATCACCTTTAAACATTAGATTCCATAAGTTGAGATACAAATGAAGTCATTGATGTGGCAAAAGTAGTAATGGGCCTTTATTTCACAGCAGGCAGACTCATGTGTGTGGTCCTTGTCTACGGTGCTATTGACTTCATTCTTGTGGCCAATGAAATATCAGTTGCACCACAATTAAGTATGAAAAAAGGAAAACCTTATACATCTTTTTTCCTTTGGTAAGTGTGGCTACATGGAGAGCTGCATCAAACCAGTCTCAGGACTGAAGACAACAACAACAACAACAAGTGTGGCTACCCGTTTATCACCTTTAAACATTAGATTCCATAAGTTGAGATACAAATGAAGTCATTGATGTGGCAAAAGTAGTAATAGGCCTTTATTTCACAGCAGGCAGACTCATGTGTGTGGTCCTTGTCTACGGTGCTATTGACTTCATTTTTGTGGCCAATGAAATATCAGTTGCACCACAATTAAGTATGAAAAAAGGAAAACCTTATACATCTTTTTTCATTTGGTAAGTGTGGCTACATGAAGAGCTGCATCAAACCAGTCTCAGGACTGAAGACAACAACAACAACAACAAGTGTGGCTACCCCTTTATCACCTTTAAACATTAGATTCCATAAGTTGAGATACAAATGAAGTCATTGATGTGGCAAAAGTAGTAATGGGCCTTTATTTCACAGCAGGCAGACTCATGTGTGTGGTCCTTGTCTACGGTGCTATTGACTTCATTCTTGTGGCCAATGAAAAATCAGTTGCACCACAATTAAGTATGAAAACAGGAAAACCTTATACATCTTTTTTCCTTTGGTAAGTGTGGCTACCCCTTTATCACCTTTAAACATTAGATTCCATAAGTTGAGATACAAATGAAGTCATTGATGTGGCAAAAGTAGTAGTGGGCCTTTATTTCACAGCAGGCAGACTCATGTGTGTGGTCACTGTCTACGGTGCTATTGCCTTCATTCTTGTGGCCGATGACATATCAGTTGCCCCACAATTTAGTATGAAAACAGGAAAACCTTTTACATCTTCTTTCCTTTGGTAAGAGTGGCTATCCCTTTATCACCTTTAAACATTAGATTCCATAAGTTGAGGTACAAATGAAGTCATTGATGTGGCAAAAGTAGTAGTGGGCCTTTATTTCACAGCAGGCAGACTCATGGGTGTGGTCACTGTCTACGGTGCTATTGCCTTCATTCTTGTGGCCGATGACATATCAGTTGCCCCACAATTTAGTATGAAAACAGGAAAACCTTATACATCTTCTTTCCTTTGGTAAGTGTGGCTACCCCTTTATCACCTTTAAACATTAGATTGCATAAGTTGAGATACAAATGAAGTCATTGATGTGGCAAAAGTAGTAATGGGCCTTTATTTCACAGCAGGCAGACTCATGTGTGTGGTCCTTGTCTACGGTGCAATTGACTTCATTCTTGTGGCCAATGACATATCAGTTGCACCACAATTTAGTATGAAAACAGGAAAACCTTATACATCTTCTTTCCTTTGGTAAGTGTGGCTACCCCTTTATCACCTTTAAACATTAGATTCCATAAGTTGAGATACAAATGAAGTCATTGATGTGGCAAAAGTAGTAATGGGCCTTTATTTCACAGCAGGCAGACTCATGGGTGTGGTCACTGTCTACGGTGCTATTGCCTTCATTCTTGTGGATAATGAAATATCAGTTGCCCCACAATTTAGTATGAAAACAGGAAAACCTTATACATCTTCTTTCCTTTGGTAAGAGTGGCTGCTCCTTTATCACCTTTAAACATTAGATTCCATAAGTTGAGATACAAATGAAGTCATTGATGTGGCAAATGTGGTAATAGGCCTTTATTTCACAGCAGGGAGAATCATGTGTGTGATCATTGTGTATGGTGCTATTGACTTCATTCTTGTGGCCAATGACATATCAGTTGCACCACAATTTAGTATGAAAACAGGAAAACCTTATACATCTTCTTTCCTTTGGTAAGTGTGGCTACCCCTTTATCACCTTTAAACATTAGATTCCATAAGTTGCGATACAACTGAAGTCATTGATGTGGCAAAAGTAGTAATGGGCCTTTATTTCACAGCAGGCAGACTCATGTGTGTGGTCCTTGTCTACGGTGCTATTGACTTCATTCTTGTGGCCAATGAAATATCAGTTGCACCACAATTAAGTATGAAAACAGGAAAACCTTATACATCTTTTTTCCTTTGGTAAGTGTGGCTACCCCTTTATCACCTTTAAACATTAGATTGCATAAGTTGAGATACAAATGAAGTCATTGATGTGGCAAAAGTAGTAGTGGGCCTTTATTTCACAGCAGGCAGACTCATGTGTGTGGTCCTTGTCTACGGTGCTATTGACTTCATTCTTGTGGCCAATGAAATATCAGTTGCACCACAATTAAGTATGAAAACAGGAACACCTTATACATCTTTTTTCCTTTGGTAAGTGTGGCTACCCCTTTATCACCTTTAAACATTAGATTCCATAAGTTGAGATACAAATGAAGTCATTGATGTGGCAAAAGTAGTAATGGGCCTTTATTTCACAGCAGGCAGACTCATGTGTGTGGTCCTTGTCTACGGTGCTATTGACTTCATTCTTGTGGCCAATGAAATATTAGTTGCACCACAATTAAGTATGAAAACAGGAAAACCTTATACATCTTTTTTCCTTTGGTAAGTGTGGCTACCCCTTTATCACCTTTAAACATTAGATTGCATAAGTTGAGATACAAATGAAGTCATTGATGTGGCAAAAGTAGTAGTGGGCCTTTATTTCACAGCAGGCAGACTCATGTGTGTGGTCCTTGTCTACGGTGCTATTGACTTCATTCTTGTGGCCGATGACATATCAGTTGCCCCACAATTTAGTATGAAAACAGGAAAACCTTATACATCTTCTTTCCTTTGGTAAGTGTGGCTACCCCTTTATCAGCTTTAAACATTAGATTCCATAAGTTCAGATACAAATGAAGTCATTGATGTGGCAAAGGTAGTAGTGGGCCTTTATTTCACAGCAGGCAGACTCATGGGTGTGGTCACTGTCTACGGTGCTATTGCCTTCATTCTTGTGGCCGATGACATATCAGTTGCCCCACAATTTAGTATGAAAACAGGAAAACCTTATACATCTTCTTTCCTTTGGTAAATGTGGCTACCCCTTTATCACCTTTAAACATTAGATTCCATAAGTTGAGACACAAATGAAGTCATTGATGTGGCAAAAGTAGTAATGGGCCTTTATTTCACAGCAGGCAGACTCATGTGTGTGGTCATTATCTTCGGTGCTATTGACTTCATTCTTGTGGCCAATGACATATCAGTTGCACCACAATTAGGAATGAAAACAGGAAAACCTTTTACATCTTCTTTCCTTTGGTAAGAGTGGCTATCCCTTTATCACCTTTAAACATTAGATTCCATAAGTTGAGATACAAATGAAGTCATTGATGTGGCAAAAGTAGTAGTGGGCCTTTATTTCACAGCAGGCAGACTCATGTGTGTGGTCATTATCTTCGGTGCTATTGACTTCATTCTTGTGGCCAATGACATATCAGTTGCACCACAATTAAGAATGAAAACAGGAAAACCTTTTACATCTTCTTTCCTTTGGTAAGATTGGCTATCCCTTTATCACCTTTAAACATTAGATTGCATAAGTTGAGATACAAATGAAGTCATTGATGTGGCAAAAGTAGTAATGGGCCTTTATTTCACAGCAGGCAGACTCATGTGTGTGGTCCTTGTCTACGGTGCAATTGACTTCATTCTTGTGGCCAATGACATATCAGTTGCACCACAATTTAGTATGAAAACAGGAAAACCTTATACATCTTCTTTCCTTTGGTAAGTGTGGCTACCCCTTTATCACCTTTAAACATTAGATTCCATAAGTTGAGATACAAATGAAGTCATTGATGTGGCAAAAGTAGTAATGGGCCTTTATTTCACAGCAGGCAGACTCATGGGTGTGGTCACTGTCTACGGTGCTATTGCCTTCATTCTTGTGGATAATGAAATATCAGTTGCCCCACAATTTAGTATGAAAACAGGAAAACCTTATACATCTTCTTTCCTTTGGTAAGAGTGGCTGCTCCTTTATCACCTTTAAACATTAGATTCCATAAGTTGAGATACAAATGAAGTCATTGATGTGGCAAATGTGGTAATAGGCCTTTATTTCACAGCAGGGAGAATCATGTGTGTGATCATTGTGTATGGTGCTATTGACTTCATTCTTGTGGCCAATGACATATCAGTTGCACCACAATTTAGTATGAAAACAGGAAAACCTTATACATCTTCTTTCCTTTGGTAAGTGTGGCTACCCCTTTATCACCTTTAAACATTAGATTCCATAAGTTGCGATACAACTGAAGTCATTGATGTGGCAAAAGTAGTAATGGGCCTTTATTTCACAGCAGGCAGACTCATGTGTGTGGTCCTTGTCTACGGTGCTATTGACTTCATTCTTGTGGCCAATGAAATATCAGTTGCACCACAATTAAGTATGAAAACAGGAAAACCTTATACATCTTTTTTCCTTTGGTAAGTGTGGCTACCCCTTTATCACCTTTAAACATTAGATTGCATAAGTTGAGATACAAATGAAGTCATTGATGTGGCAAAAGTAGTAGTGGGCCTTTATTTCACAGCAGGCAGACTCATGTGTGTGGTCCTTGTCTACGGTGCTATTGACTTCATTCTTGTGGCCAATGAAATATCAGTTGCACCACAATTAAGTATGAAAACAGGAACACCTTATACATCTTTTTTCCTTTGGTAAGTGTGGCTACCCCTTTATCACCTTTAAACATTAGATTCCATAAGTTGAGATACAAATGAAGTCATTGATGTGGCAAAAGTAGTAATGGGCCTTTATTTCACAGCAGGCAGACTCATGTGTGTGGTCCTTGTCTACGGTGCTATTGACTTCATTCTTGTGGCCAATGAAATATTAGTTGCACCACAATTAAGTATGAAAACAGGAAAACCTTATACATCTTTTTTCCTTTGGTAAGTGTGGCTACCCCTTTATCACCTTTAAACATTAGATTGCATAAGTTGAGATACAAATGAAGTCATTGATGTGGCAAAAGTAGTAGTGGGCCTTTATTTCACAGCAGGCAGACTCATGTGTGTGGTCCTTGTCTACGGTGCTATTGACTTCATTCTTGTGGCCGATGACATATCAGTTGCACCACAATTTAGTATGAAAACAGGAAAACCTTATACATCTTCTTTCCTTTGGTAAGTGTGGCTACCCCTTTATCAGCTTTAAACATTAGATTCCATAAGTTCAGATACAAATGAAGTCATTGATGTGGCAAAGGTAGTAGTGGGCCTTTATTTCACAGCAGGCAGACTCATGGGTGTGGTCACTGTCTACGGTGCTATTGCCTTCATTCTTGTGGCCGATGACATATCAGTTGCCCCACAATTTAGTATGAAAACAGGAAAACCTTATACATCTTCTTTCCTTTGGTAAATGTGGCTACCCCTTTATCACCTTTAAACATTAGATTCCATAAGTTGAGACACAAATGAAGTCATTGATGTGGCAAAAGTAGTAATGGGCCTTTATTTCACAGCAGGCAGACTCATGTGTGTGGTCATTATCTTCGGTGCTATTGACTTCATTCTTGTGGCCAATGACATATCAGTTGCACCACAATTAGGAATGAAAACAGGAAAACCTTTTACATCTTCTTTCCTTTGGTAAGAGTGGCTATCCCTTTATCACCTTTAAACATTAGATTCCATAAGTTGAGATACAAATGAAGTCATTGATGTGGCAAAAGTAGTAGTGGGCCTTTATTTCACAGCAGGCAGACTCATGTGTGTGGTCATTATCTTCGGTGCTATTGACTTCATTCTTGTGGCCAATGACATATCAGTTGCACCACAATTAAGAATGAAAACAGGAAAACCTTTTACATCTTCTTTCCTTTGGTAAGAGTGGCTATCCCTTTATCACCTTTAAACATTAGATTCCATAAGTTGAGATACAAATGAAGTCATTGATGTGGCAAAAGTAGTAATGGGCCTTTATTTCACAGCAGGCAGACTCATGGGTGTGGTCACTGTCTACGGTGCTATTGCCTTCATTCTTGTGGCCAATGAAATATCAGTTGCCCCACAATTTAGTATGAAAACAGGAAAACCTTATACATCCTCTTTCCTTTGGTAAGTGAGGCTGCTCCTTTATCACCTTTAAACATTAGATTCCATAAGTTGAGATACAAATGAAGTCATTGATGTGGCAAATGTGGTAATAGGCCTTTATTTCACAGCAGGGAGAATCATGTGTGTGATCATTGTGTATGGTGCTATTGACTTCATTCTTGTGGCCAATGACATATCAGTTGCACCACAATTTAGTATGAAAACAGGAAAACCTTATACATCTTCTTTCCTTTGGTAAGTGTGGCTACCCCTTTATCACCTTTAAACATTAGATTCCACAAGTTGCGATACAAATGAAGTCATTGATGTGGCTAAAGTAGTAATGGGCCTTTATTTCACAGCAGGGAGAATCATGTGTGAGATCACTGTGTATGGTGCTATTGACTTCATTCTTGTGGCCAATAACATATCAGTTGCACCACAATTAAGTATGAAAACAGGAAAACCTTTTACATCTTATTTCCTTTGGTAAGTGTGGCTACCCCTTTATCACCTTTAAACATTAGATTCCATAAGTTGCGATACAAATGAAGTAATTGATGTGGCTAAAGTAGTAATGGGCCTTTATTTCACAGCAGGGAGAATCATGTGTGAGATCACTGTGTATGGTGCTATTGACTTCATTCTTGTGGCCAATAACATATCAGTTGCACCACAATTAAGTATGAAAACAGGAAAACCTTTTACATCTTATTTCCTTTGGTAAGTGTGGCTACCACTTTATCACCCCTAAACATTAGTTTCCATAAGTTGAGATACAAATGAAGTCATTGATGTGGCAAAAGTAGTAATGGGCCTTTATTTCACAGCAGGCAGACTCATGTGTGTGGTCCTTGTCTACGGTGCTATTGACTTCATTCTTGTGGCCAATGAAATATCAGTTGCACCACAATTAAGTATGAAAACAGGAAAACCTTATACATCTTCTTTCCTTTGGTAAGTGTGGCTGCTCCTTTATCACCTTTAAGCATTAGATTCCATATGTTGAGATACAAATGAAGTCATTGATGTGGCAAATGTGGTAATAGGCCTTTATTTCACAGCAGGGAGAATCATGTGTGTGATCATTGTGTATGGTGCTATTGACTTCATTCTTGTGGCCAATGACATATCAGTTGCACCACAATTTAGTATGAAAACAGGAAAAACTTATACATCTTCTTTCCTTTGGTAAGTGTGGCTACCCCTTTATCACCTTTAAACATTAGATTCCATAAGTTGCGATACAAATGAAGTAATTGATGTGGCTAAAGTAGTAATGGGCTTTTATTTCACAGCAGGGAGAATCATGTGTCTGATCACTGTGTATGGTGCTATTGACTTCATTCTTGTGGCCAATGACATATCAGTTGCACCACAATTAAGTATGAAAACAGGAAAACCTTATACATCTTCTTTCCTTTGGTAAGTGTGGCTACCCCTTTATCACCTTTAAACATTAGATTCCATAAGTTCAGATACAAATGAAGTCATTGATGTGGCAAAAGTAGTAGTGGGCCTTTATTTCACAGCAGGCAGACTCATGTGTGTGGTCCTTGTCTACGGTGCTATTGACTTCATTCTTGTGGCCAATGAAATATCAGTTGCACCACAATTAAGTATGAAAACAGGAAAACCTTATACATCTTTTTTCCTTTGGTAAGTGTGGCTACCCCTTTATCACCTTTAAACATTAGATTCCATAAGTTGAGATACAAATGAAGTCATTGATGTGGCAAAAGTAGTAGTGGGCCTTTATTTCACAGCAGGCAGACTCATGGGTGTGGTCACTGTCTACGGTGCTATTGCCTTCATTCTTGTGGCCGATGACATATCAGTTGCCCCACAATTTAGTATGAAAACAGGAAAACCTTATACATCTTCTTTCCTTTGGTAAGTGTGGCTACCCCTTTATCACCTTTAAACATTAGATTCCATAAGTTGAGATACAAATGAAGTCATTGATGTGGCAAAAGTAGTAATGGGCCTTTATTTCACAGCAGGCAGACTCATGTGTGTGGTCATTATCTTCGGTGCTATTGACTTCATTCTTGTGGCCAATGACATATCAGTTGCACCACAATTAAGAATGAAAACAGGAAAACCTTTTACATCTTCTTTCCGTTGGTAAGAGTGGCTATCCCTTTATCACCTTTAAACATTAGATTCCATAAGTTGAGATACAAATGAAGTCATTGATGTGGCAAAAGTAGTAGTGGGCCTTTATTTCACAGCAGGCAGACTCATGTGTGTGGTCATTATCTTCGGTGCTATTGACTTCATTCTTGTGGGCAATGACATATCAGTTGCACCACAATTAAGTATGAAAACAGGAAAACCTTTTACATCTTCATTCCTTTGGTAAGAGTGGCTATCCCTTTATCACCTTTAAACATTAGATTCCATAAGTTGAGATACAAATGAAGTCATTGATGTGGCAAAAGTAGTAATGGGCCTTTATTTCACAGCAGGCAGACTCATGGGTGTGGTCACTGTCTACGGTGCTATTGCCTTCATTCTTGTGGCCAATGAAATATCAGTTGCCCCACAATTTAGTATGAAAACAGGAAAACCTTATACATCTTCTTTCCTTTGGTAAGTGAGGCTGCTCCTTTATCACCTTTAAACGTTAGATTCCATAAGTTGAGATACAAATGAAGTCATTGATGTGGCAAATGTGGTAATAGGCCTTTATTTCACAGCAGGCAGACTCATGGGTGTGATCATTGTGTATGGTGCTATTGACTTCATTCTTGTGGCCAATGACATATCAGTTGCACCACAATTTAGTATGAAAACAGGAAAACCTTATACATCTTCTTTCCTTTGGTAAGTGTGGCTACCCCTTTATCACCTTTAAACATTAGATTCCATAAGTTGCGATACAAATGAAGTCATTGATGTGGCTAAAGTAGTAATGGGCCTTTATTTCACAGCAGGGGGAATCATGTGTGAGATCACTGTGTATGGTGCTATTGACTTCATTCTTGTGGCCAATGACATATCAGTTGCACCACAATTAAGTATGAAAACAGGAAAACCTTTTACATCTTATTTCCTTTGGTAAGTGTGGCTACCACTTTATCACCCCTAAACATTAGTTTCCATAAGTTGAGATACAAATGAAGTCATTGATGTGGCAAAAGTAGTAATGGGCCTTTATTTCACAGCAGGCAGACTCATGTGTGTGGTCCTTGTCTACGGTGCTATTGACTTCATTCTTGTGGCCAATGAAATATCAATTGCACCACAATTAAGTATGAAAACAGGAAAACCTTATATATCTTCTTTCCTTTGGTAAGTGTGGCTACCCCTTTATCACCTTTAAACATTAGATTCCATAAGTTCAGATACAAATGAAGTCATTGATGTGGCAAAAGTAGTAATGGGCCTTTATTTCACAGCAGGCAGACTCATGGGTGTGGTCACTGTCTACGGTGCTATTGCCTTCATTCTTGTGGCCGATGACATATCAGTTGCCCCACAATTTAGTATGAAAACAGGAAAACCTTATACATCTTCTTTCCTTTGGTAAGTGTGGCTACCCCTTTATCACCTTTAAACATTAGATTCCATAAGTTCAGATACAAATGAAGTCATTGATGTGGCAAAAGTAGTAATGGGCCTTTATTTCACAGCAGGCAGACTCATGGGTGTGGTCACTGTCTACGGTGCTATTGCCTTCATTCTTGTGGCCGATGACATATCAGTTGCCCCACAATTTAGTATGAAAACAGGAAAACCTTATACATCTTCTTTCCTTTGGTAAGTGTGGCTGCTCCTTTATCACCTTTAAACATTAGAATCCGTAAGTTGAGATACAAATGAAGTCATTGATGTGGCAAAAGTAGTAATGGGCCTTTATTTCACAGCAGGCAGACTCATGTGTGTGGTCATTGTCTACGGTGCTATTGACTTCATTCTTGTGGCCAATGAAATATCAGTTGCACCACAATTAAGTATGAAAACGGGAAAACCTTTTATATCTTCTTTCCTTTGCTAAGAGTGGCTATCCCTTTATCACCTTTAAACATTAGATTCCGTAAGTTGAGATACAAATGAAGTCATTGATGTGGCAAAAGTAGTAATATGCCTTTATTTCACAGCAGGGAGAATCATGTGTGAGATCACTGTGTATGGTGCTATTGACTTCATTCTTGTGGCCAATGACATATCAGTTGCACCACAATTAAGTATGAAAACAGGAAAACCTTTTACATCTTCTTTCCTTTGGTAAGAGTGGCTATCCCTTTATCACCTTTAAACATTAGATTCCATAAGTTGAGATACAAATGAAGTCATTGATGTGGCAAATGTGGTAATAGGCCTTTATTTCACAGCAGGGAGAATCATGTGTGTGATCCTTGTGTATGGTGCTATTGACTTCATTCTTGTGGCCAATGACATATCAGTTGCACCACAATTAAGTATGAAAACAGGAAAACCTTTTACATCTTCTTTCCTTTGGTAAGAGTGGCTATCCCTTTATCACCTTTAAACATTAGATTCCGTAAGTTGAGATACAAATGAAGTCATTGATGTGGCAAAAGTAGTAATGTGCCTTTATTTCACAGCAGGGAGAATCATGTGTGAGATCACTGTGTATGGTGCTATTGACTTCATTCTTGTGGCCAATGACATATCAGTTGCACCACAATTAAGTATGAAAACAGGAAAACCTTTTACATCTTCTTTCCTTTGGTAAGAGTGGCTATCCTTTTATCACCTTTAAACATTAGATTCCATAAGTTGAGATTCAAATGAAGTCATTGATGTGGCAAATGTGGTAATAGGCCTTTATTTCACAGCAGGGAGAATCATGTGTGTGATCATTGTGTATGGTGGTATTGACTTCATTCTTGTGGCCAATGACATATCAGTTGCACCACAATTAAGTATGAAAACAGGAAAACCTTTTACATCTTCTTTCCTTTGGTAAGTGTGGCTGCTCCTTTATCACCTTTAAACATTAGATTCCATAAGTTGAGATACAAATGAAGTCATTGATGTGGCAAAAGTAGTAGTGGGCCTTTATTTCACAGCAGGCAGACTCATATGTGTGGTCATTGTCTACGGTGCTATTGACTTCATTCTTGTGGCTAATGACATATACGTTGCACCACAATTAATTATGAAAACAGGAATACCTTATACATCTTCTTTCCTTTGGTAAGAGTGGCTATCCCTTTATCACCTTTAAACATTAGATTCCGTAAGTTGAGATACAAATGAAGTCATTGATGTGGCAAAAGTAGTAATGTGCCTTTATTTCACAGCAGGGAGAATCATGTGTGTGATCATTGTGTATGGTGCTATTGACTTCATTCTTGTGGCCAATGACATATCAGTTGCACCACAATTAAGTATGAAAACAGGAAAACCTTATATATCTTCTTTCCTTTGGTAAGTGTGGCTACCACTTTATCACCTCTAAACATTAGTTTCCGTAAGTTGAGATACAAATGAAGTCATTGATGTTGCAAAAGTAGTAATGGGCCTTTATTTCACAGCAGGCAGACTCATGGGTGTGGTCACTGTCTACGGTGCTATTGCCTTCATTCTTGTGGCCGATGACATATCAGTTGCCCCACAATTTAGTATGAAAACAGGAAAACCTTATACATCTTCTTTCCTTTGGTAAGTGTGGCTACCCCTTTATCACCTTTAAACATTAGATTCCATAAGTTGAGATACAAATGAAGTCATTGATGTGGCAAATGTGGTAATAGGCCTTTATTTCACAGCAGGCAGACTCATGTGTGTGGTCATTATCTACGGTGCTATTGACTTCATTCTTGTGGCCAATGACATATCAGTTGCACCAAAATTAACTATAAAAGCAGGAAAACCTTATACATCTTCTTTCCTTTGGTAAGAGTGGCTATCCCTTTATCACCTTTAAACATTAGATTCCGTAAGTTGAGATACAAATGAAGTCATTGATGTGGCAAAAGTAGTAATGTGCCTTTATTTCACAGCAGGGAGAATCATGTGTGTGATCATTGTGTATGGTGCTATTGACTTCATTCTTGTGGCCAATGACATATCAGTTGCACCACAATTAAGTATGAAAACAGGAAAACCTTATACATCTTCTTTCCTTTGGTAAGTGTGGCTACCCCTTTATCACCTTTAAACATTAGATTCCATAAGTTGAGATACAAATGAAGTCATTGATGTGGCAAAAGTAGTAATGTGCCTTTATTTCACAGCAGGGAGAATCATGTGTGTGATCATTGTGTATGGTGCTATTGACTTCATTCTTGTGGCCAATGACATATCAGTTGCACCACAATTAAGTATGAAAACAGGAAAACCTTATACATCTTATTTCCTTTGGTAAGTGTGGCTACCACTTTATCACCTCTAAACATTAGTTTCCATAAGTTGAGATACAAATGAAGTCATTGATCTTCTAATAATTTCCGGGTATGCTGCCGGATCCCGTCGACATTCTGCCACGATATTTCGGCCCAGAGACGTCCGGCTATCATCAGGTGAGTACACAACTACTGAAGAGCCCAGGTGCAGTCGCGGTATTTATACCGATTCTCGCGCACGTGTTGACATGCGCGGCATAGCCGAGTTGTACGTGCTGCCCTCGGTGATGAAAGTAAAAGATCATCTAGTCATTGAGTATCGAATGACACTGTCTATTCCGCTGTGAATGTATAATTTTAATAACAGGATTCCAAGTTTTATCCAGTTGAAAGCCGTTGTCACGATTTATAAGATTATCGGAAAGACGTATTTCCACTGATTCCTTGATTACGGAATCCCAAAATCCGGAAACCGGAGCTAAAATTTTTGTTCCATTGTATTCCATTGAATGTCCCAATGAAATACAGTGCTCTGCTACTGCCGATTTTGATGGTTGCCGCAGACGGGTGTATCTTTCATGTTCTGTACATCGTTCATGGACAGTTCTTGTCGTCTGGCCAATATATGCAGAGCCACATTCACAGGGAATTTTGTAGACGCCTGCTTTCTTCAGTTGTAAATCGTCTTTAACGGATCCAACCAGGGCCCGGTTCTTTGCTGGTGGACGGAAGATAACCTTGATCTTATTCTTCTTCAGTAATCGGCCTATTTTCGACGACACATTGATGTTGCAAAAGTAGTAATGGGCCTTTATTTCACAGCAGGCAGACTCATGGGTGTGGTCACTGTCTACGGTGCTATTCCCTTCATTCTTGTGGCCGATGACATATCAGTTGCCCCACAATTTAGTATGAAAACAGGAAAACCTTATACATCTTCTTTCCTTTGGTAAGTGTGGCTACCCCTTTATCACCTTTAAACATTAGATTCCATAAGTTGAGATACAAATGAAGTCATTGATGTGGCAAAAGTAGTAATGTGCCTTTATTTCACAGCAGGGAGAATCATGTGTGTGATCATTGTGTATGGTGCTATTGACTTCATTCTTGTGGCCAATGACATATCAGTTGCAACAAAATTAACTATAAAAGCAGGAAAACCTTATACATCTTATTTCCTTTGGTAAGTGTGGCTACCACTTTATCACCTCTAAACATTAGTTTCCATAAGTTGAGATACAAATGAAGTCATTGATGTGGCAAAAGTAGTAATGGGCCTTTATTTCACAGCAGGGAGAATCATGTGTGTGATCATTGTGTATGGTGCTATTGACTTCATTCTTGTGGCCAATGACATATCAGTTGCACCACAATTTAGTATGAAAACAGGAAAACCTTATACATCTTCTTTCCTTTGGTAAGTGTGGCTACCTCTTTATCACCTTTAAACATTAGATTCCATAAGTTCAGATACAAATGAAGTCATTGATGTGGCAAAAGTAGTAATGCGCCTTTATTTCACAGCAGGCAAACTCATGGGTGTGGTCATTATCTACGGTGCTATTGACTTCATTCTTGTGGCCAATGACATATCAGTTGCACCAAAATTAACTATAAAAGCAGGAAAACCTTATACATCTTATTTCCTTTGGTAAGTGTGGCTACCACTTTATCACCTCTAAACATTAGTTTCCATAAGTTGAGATACAAATGAAGTCATTGATGTGGCAAAAGTAGTAATGTGCCTTTATTTCACAGCAGGGAGAATCATGTGTGAGATCACTGTGTATGGTGCTATTGACTTCATTCTTGTGGCCAATGACATATCAGTTGCACCACAATTAAGTATGAAAACAGGAAAACCTTTTACATCTTCTTTCCTTTGGTAAGAGTGGCTATCCCTTTATCACCTTTAAACATTAGATTCCATAAGTTGAGATACAAATGAAGTCATTGATGTGGCAAATGTGGTAATAGGCCTTTATTTCACAGCAGGGAGAATCATGTGTGTGATCATTGTGTATGGTGCTATTGACTTCATTCTTGTGGCCAATGACATATCAGTTGCACCACAATTAAGTATGAAAACAGGAAAACCTTTAACATCTTCATTCCTTTGGTAAGTGTGGCTGCTCCTTTATCACCTTTAAACATTAGATTCCGTAAGTTGAGATACAAATGAAGTCATTGATGTGGCAAAAGTAGTAATGGGCCTTTATTTCACAGCAGGCAGACTCATGTGTGTGGTCATTGTCTACGGTGCTATTGACTTCATTCTTGTCGCTAATGACATATACGTTGCACCACAATTAATTATGAAAACAGGAAAACCTTATACATCTTCTTTCCTTTGGTAAGAGTGGCTATCCCTTTATCACCTTTAAACATTAGATTCCGTAAGTTGAGATACAAATGAAGTCATTGATGTGGCAAAAGTAGTAATGTGCCTTTATTTCACAGCAGAGAGAATCATGTGTGTGATCATTGTGTATGGTGCTATTGACTTCATTCTTGTGGCCAATGACATATCAGTTGCACCACAATTAAGTATGAAAACAGGAAAACCTTATACATCTTCTTTCCTTTGGTAAGTGTGGCTACCCCTTTATCACCTTTAAACATTAGATTCCATAAGTTGAGAAACAAATGAAGTCATTGATGTGGCAAAAGTAGTAATGTGCCTTTATTTCACAGCAGGGAGAATCATGTGTGTGATCATTGTGTATGGTGCTATTGACTTCATTCTGGTGGCCAATGACATATCAGTTGCACCACAATTAAGTATGAAAACAGGAAAACCTTATACATCTTCTTTCCTTTGGTAAGTGTGGCTACCCCTTTATCACCTTTAAACATTAGATTCCATAAGTTGAGATACAAATGAAGTCATTGATGTGGCAAAAGTAGTAATGTGCCTTTATTTCACAGCAGGGAGAATCATGTGTGTGATCACTGTGTATGGTGCTATTGACTTCATTCTTGTGGGCAATGACATATCAGTTGCACCACAATTAAGTATGAAAACAGGAAAACCTTTTACATCTTCTTTCCTTTGGTAAGAGTGGCTATCCCTTTATCACCTTTAAACATTAGATTCCGTAAGTTGAGATACAAATGAAGTCATTGATGTGGCAAAAGTAGTAATGTGCCTTTATTTCACAGCAGGGAGAATCATGTGTGTGATCATTGTGTATGGTGCTATTGACTTCATTCTTGTGGCCAATGACATATCAGTTGCACCACAATTAAGTATGAAAACAGGAAAACCTTTAACATCTTCATTCCTTTGGTAAGTGTGGCTGCTCCTTTATCACCTTTAAACATTAGATTCCGTAAGTTGAGATACAAATGAAGTCATTGATGTGGCAAAAGTAGTAATGGGCCTTTATTTCACAGCAGGCAGACTCATGTGTGTGGTCATTGTCTACGGTGCTATTGACTTCATTCTTGTGGCCAATGAAATATCAGTTGCACCACAATTAAGTATGAAAACGGGAAAACCTTATACATCTTCTTTCCTTTGGTAAGAGTGGCTATCCCTTTATCACCTTTAAACATTAGATTCCGTAAGTTGAGATACAAATGAAGTCATTGATGTGGCAAAAGTAGTAATGTGCCTTTATTTCACAGCAGGGAGAATCATGTGTGTGATCATTGTGTATGGTGCTATTGACTTCATTCTTGTGGCCAATGACATATCAGTTGCACCACAATTAAGTATGAAAACAGGAAAACCTTTTACATCTTCTTTCCTTTGGTAAGAGTGGCTATCCCTTTATCACCTTTAAACATTAGATTCCGTAAGTTGAGATACAAATGAAGTCATTGATGTGGCAAAAGTAGTAGTGGGCCTTTATTTCACAGCAGGCAGACTCATATGTGTGGTCATTGTCTACGGTGCTATTGACTTCATTCTTGTGGCTAATGACATATACGTTGCACCACAATTAATTATGAAAACAGGAAAACCTTATACATCTTCTTTCCTTTGGTAAGAGTGGCTATCCCTTTATCACCTTTAAACATTAGATTCCGTAAGTTGAGATACAAATGAAGTCATTGATGTGGCAAAAGTAGTAATGTGTCTTTATTTCACAGCAGGGAGATTCATGTGTGTGATCATTGTGTATGGTGCTATTGACTTCATTCTTGTGGCCAATGACATATCAGTTGCACCACAATTAAGTATGAAAACAGGAAAACCTTATACATCTTCTTTCCTTTGGTAAGTGTGGCTACCCCTTTATCACCTTTAAACATTAGATTCCATAAGTTGAGATACAAATGAAGTCATTGATGTGGCAAAAGTAGTAATGTGCCTTTATTTCACAGCAGGGAGAATCATGTGTGTGATCATTGTGTATGGTGCTATTGACTTCATTCTTGTGGCCAATGACATATCAGTTGCACCACAATTAAGTATGAAAACAGGAAAACCTTATACATCTTCTTTCCTTTGGTAAGTGTGGCTACCCCTTTATCACCCTTAAACATTAGATTCCATAAGTTGAGATACAAATGAAGTCATTGATGTGGCAAAAGTAGTAATGTGCCTCTATTTCACAGCAGGTTGAATCATGTGTGTGATCATTGTGTATGGTGCTATTGACTTCATTCTTGTGGCCAATGACATATCAGTTGCACCACAATTAAGTATGAAAACAGGAAAACCATATACATCTTATTTCCTTTGGTAAGTGTGGCTACCACTTTATCACCTCTAAACATTAGTTTCCATAAGTTGAGATACAAATGAAGTCATTGATGTTGCAAAAGTAGTAATGGGCCTTTATTTCACAGCAGGCAGACTCATGGGTGTGGTCACTGTCTACGGTGCTATTGCCTTCATTCTTGTGGCCGATGACATATCAGTTGCCCCACAATTTAGTATGAAAACAGGAAAACCTTATACATCTTCTTTCCTTTGGTAAGTGTGGCTACCCCTTTATCACCTTTAAACATTAGATTCCATAAGTTGAGATACAAATGAAGTCATTGATGTGGCAAAAGTAGTAATGTGCCTTTATTTCACAGCAGGGAGAATCATGTGTGTGATCATTGTGTATGGTGCTATTGACTTCATTCTTGTGGCCAATGACATATCAGTTGCACCACAATTTAGTATGAAAACAGGAAAACCTTATACATCTTTTTTCCTTTGGTAAGTGTGGCTACTTCTTTATCACCTTTAAACATTAGATTCCATAAGTTCAGATACAAATGAAGTCATTGATGTGGCAAAAGTAGTAATGGGCCTTTATTTCACAGCAGGCAGACTCATGGGTGTGGTCACTGTCTACGGTGCTATTGCCTTCATTCTTGTGGCCGATAACATATCAGTTGCCCCACAATTTAGTATGAAAACAGGAAAACCTTATACATCTTCTTTCCTTTGGTAAGTGTGGCTGCTCCTTTATCACCTTTAAACATTAGATTCCATAAGTTGAGATACAAATAAAGCCATTGATGTGGCAAATGTGGTAATAGGCCTTTATTTCACAGCAGGCAGACTCATGTGTGTGGTCATTATCTACGGTGCTATTGACTTCATTCTTGTGGCATATGACATATCAGTTGCACCAAAATTAACTATAAAAGCAGGAAAACCTTATACATCTTATTTCCTTTGGTAAGTGTGGCTACCACTTTATCACCTCTAAACATTAGTTTCCATAAGTTGAGATACAAATGAAGTCATTGACGTGGCAAAAGTAGTAATGGGCCTTTATTTCACAGCAGGGAGAATCATGTGTGTGATCATTGTGTATGGTGCTATTGACTTCATTCTTGTGGCCAATGACATATCAGTTGCACCACAATTTAGTATGAAAACAGGAAAACCTTATACATCTTCTTTCCTTTGGTAAGTGTGGCTGCTCCTTTATCACCTTTAAACATTAGATTCCATAAGTTGAGATACAAATGAAGTCATTGATGTGGCAAATGTGGTAATAGGCCTTTATTTCACAGCAGGCAGACTCATGTGTGTGGTCATTATCTACGGTGCTATTGACTTCATTCTTGTTTCCAATGACATATCAGTTGCACCAAAACTAACTATAAAAGCAGGAAAACCTTATACATCTTCTTTCCTTTGGTAAGAGTGGCTATCCCTTTATCACCTTTAAACATTAGATTCCGTAAGTTGAGATACAAATGAAGTCATTGATGTGGCAAAAGTAGTAATGTGCCTTTATTTCACAGCAGGGAGAATCATGTGTGTGATCATTGTGTATGGTGCTATTGACTTCATTCTTGTGGCCAATGACATATCAGTTGCACCACAATTAAGTATGAAAACAGGAAAACCTTATACATCTTCTTTCCTTTGGTAAGTGTGGCTACCCCTTTATCACCTTTAAACATTAGATTCCATAAGTTGAGATACAAATGAAGTCATTGATGTGGCAAAATTAGTAATGTGCCTTTATTTCACAGCAGGGAGGATCATGTGTGTGATCATTGTGTATGGTGCTATTGACTTCATTCTTGTGGCCAATGACATATCAGTTGCACCACAATTAAGTATGAAAACAGGAAAACCTTATACATCTTATTTCCTTTGGTAAGTGTGGCTACCACTTTATCACCTCTAAACATTAGTTTCCATAAGTTGAGATACAAATGAAGTCATTGATCTTCTAATAATTTCCGGGTATGCTGCCGGATCCCGTCGACATTCTGCCACGATATTTCGGCCCAGAGACGTCCGGCCATCATCAGGTGAGTACACAACTACTGAAGAGCCCAGGTGCAGTCGCGGTATTTATACCGATTCTCGCGCACGTGTTGACATGCGCGGCATAGCCGAGTTGTACGTGCTGCCCTCGGTGATGAAAGTAAAAGATCATCCAGTCATTGAGTATCGAGTGACGCTGTCTATTCCGCTGTGAATGTATAATTTTAATAACAGGATTCCAAGTTTTATCCAGTTGAACGCCGTTGTCACGATTTATAAGATTATCGGAAAGACGTATTTCCACTGATTCCTTGATTACGGAATCCCAAAATCCGGAAACCGGAGCTAAAATTTTTGTTCCATTGTATTCCATTGAATGTCGCAATGAAATACATTGCTCTGCTACTGCCGATTTTGACGGTTGCCGCAGACGGGTGTATCTTTCATGTTCTGTACATCGTTCATGGACAGTTCTTGTCGTATGGCCAATATATGCAGAGCCACATTCACAGGGAATTTTGTAGACGCCTGCTTTCTTCAGTTGTAAATCGTCTTTAACGGATCCAACCAGGGCCCGGTTCTTTGCTGGTGGACGGAAGATAACCTTGATCTTATTCTTCTTCAGTAATCGGCCTATTTTCGACGACACATTGATGTTGCAAAAGTAGTAATGGGCCTTTATTTCACAGCAGGCAGACTCATGGGTGTGGTCACTGTCTACGGTGCTATTGCCTTCATTCTTGTGGCCGATGACATATCAGTTGCCCCACAATTTAGTATGAAAACAGGAAAACCTTATATATCATCTTTCCTTTGGTAAGTGTGGCTACCCCTTTATCACCTTTAAACATTAGATTCCATAAGTTCAGATACAAATGAAGTCATTGATGTGGCAAAAGTAGTAATGGGCCTTTATTTCACAGCAGGCAGACTCATGGGTGTGGTCACTGTCTACGGTGCTATTGCCTTCATTCTTGTGGCCGATAACATATCAGTTGCACCACAATTAAGTATGAAAACAGGAAAACCTTATACATCTTCTTTCCTTTGGTAAGTGTGGCTACCCCTTTATCACCTTTAAACATTAGATTCCATAAGTTGAGATACAAATGAAGTCATTGATGTGGCAAAAGTAGTAATGTGCCTTTATTTCACAGCAGGGAGAATCATGTGTGTGATCATTGTGTATGGTGCTATTGACTTCATTCTTGTGGCCAATGACATATCAGTTGCACCACAATTAAGTATGAAAACAGGAAAACCTTATACATCTTCTTTCCTTTGGTAAGTGTGGCTACCCCTTTATCACCCTTAAACATTAGATTCCATAAGTTGAAATACAAATGAAGTCATTGATGTGGCAAAAGTAGTAATGTGCCTCTATTTCACAGCAGGTTGAATCATGTGTGTGATCATTGTGTATGGTGCTATTGACTTCATTCTTGTGGCCAATGACATATCAGTTGCACCACAATTAAGTATGAAAACAGGAAAACCATATACATCTTATTTCCTTTGGTAAGTGTGGCTACCACTTTATCACCTCTAAACATTAGTTTCCATAAGTTGAAATACAAATGAAGTCATTGATGTTGCAAAAGTAGTAATGGGCCTTTATTTCACAGCAGGCAGACTCATGGGTGTGGTCACTGTCTACGGTGCTATTGCCTTCATTCTTGTGGCCGATGACATATCAGTTGCCCCACAATTTAGTATGAAAACAGGAAAACCTTATACATCATCTTTCCTTTGGTAAGTGTGGCTACCCCTTTATCACCTTTAAACATTAGATTCCATAAGTTGAGATACAAATGAAGTCATTGATGTGGCAAAAGTAGTAATGTGCCTTTATTTCACAGCAGGGAGAATCATGTGTGTGATCATTGTGTATGGTGCTATTGACTTCATTCTTGTGGCCAATGACATATCAGTTGCACCACAATTTAGTATGAAAACAGGAAAACCTTATACATCTTTTTTCCTTTGGTAAGTGTGGCTACCTCTTTATCACCTTTAAACATTAGATTCCATAAGTTCAGATACAAATGAAGTCATTGATGTGGCAAAAGTAGTAATGGGCCTTTATTTCAAAGCAGGCAGACTCATGGGTGTGGTCACTGTCTACGGTGCTATTGCCTTCATTCTTGTGGCCGATGACATATCAGTTGCCCCACAATTTAGTATGAAAACAGGAAAACCTTATACATCTTCTTTCCTTTGGTAAGTGTGGCTGCTCCTTTATCACCTTTAAACATTAGATTCCATAAGTTGAGATACAAATGAAGTCATTGATGTGGCAAATGTGGTAATAGGCCTTTATTTCACAGCAGGCAGACTCATGTGTGTGGTCATTATCTACGGTGCTATTGACTTCATTCTTGTTTCCAATGACATATCAGTTGCACCAAAACTAACTATAAAAGCAGGAAAACCTTATACATCTTCTTTCCTTTGGTAAGAGTGGCTATCCCTTTATCACCTTTAAACATTAGATTCCGTAAGTTGAGATACAAATGAAGTCATTGATGTGGCAAAAGTAGTAATGTGCCTTTATTTCACAGCAGGGAGAATCATGTGTGTGATCATTGTGTATGGTGCTATTGACTTCATTCTTGTGGCCAATGACATATCAGTTGCACCACAATTAAGTATGAAAACAGGAAAACCTTATACGTCTTCTTTCCTTTGGTAAGTGTGGCTACCCCTTTATCACCTTTAAACATTAGATTCCATAAGTTGAGATACAAATGAAGTCATTGATGTGGCAAAATTAGTAATGTGCCTTTATTTCACAGCAGGGAGGATCATGTGTGTGATCATTGTGTATGGTGCTATTGACTTCATTCTTGTGGCCAATGACATATCAGTTGCACCACAATTAAGTATGAAAACAGGAAAACCTTATACATCTTATTTCCTTTGGTAAGTGTGGCTACCACTTTATCACCTCTAAACATTAGTTTCCATAAGTTGAGATACAAATGAAGTCATTGATCTTCTAATAATTTCCGGGTATGCTGCCGGATCCCGTCGACATTCTGCCACGATATTTCGGCCCAGAGACGTCCGGCCATCATCAGGTGAGTACACAACTACTGAAGAGCCCAGGTGCAGTCGCGGTATTTATACCGATTCTCGCGCACGTGTTGACATGCGCGGCATAGCCGAGTTGTACGTGCTGCCCTCGGTGATGAAAGTAAAAGATCATCCAGTCATTGATTATCGAGTGACGCTGTCTATTCCGCTGTGAATGTATAATTTTAATAACAGGATTCCAAGTTTTATCCAGTTGAACGCCGTTGTCACGATTTATAAGATTATCGGAAAGACGTATTTCCACTGATTCCTTGATTACGGAATCCCAAAATCCGGAAACCGGAGCTAAAATTTTTGTTCCATTGTATTCCATTGAATGTCCCAATGAAATACATTGCTCTGCTACTGCCATTTTGACGGTTGCCGCAGACGGGTGTATCTTTCATGTTCTGTACATCGTTCATGGACAGTTCTTGTCGTCTGGCCAATATATGCAGAGCCACATTCACAGGGAATTTTGTAGACGCCTGCTTTCTTCAGTTGTAAATCGTCTTTAACGGATCCAACCAGGGCCCGGTTCTTTGCTGGTGGACGGAAGATAACCTTGATCTTATTCTTCTTCAGTAATCAGCCTATTTTCGACGACACATTGATGTTGCAAAAGTAGTAATGGGCCTTTATTTCACAGCAGGCAGACTCATGGGTGTGGTCACTGTCTACGGTGCTATTGCCTTCATTCTTGTGGCCGATGACATATCAGTTGCCCCACAATTTAGTATGAAAACAGGAAAACCTTATATATCATCTTTCCTTTGGTAAGTGTGGCTACCCCTTTATCACCTTTAAACATTAGATTCCATAAGTTGAGATACAAATGAAGTCATTGATGTGGCAAAAGTAGTAATGTGCCTTTATTTCACAGCAGGGAGAATCATGTGTGTGATCATTGTGTATGGTGCTATTGACTTCATTCTTGTGGCCAATGACATATCAGTTGCACCACAATTTAGTATGAAAACAGGAAAACCTTATACATCTTTTTTCCTTTGGTAAGTGTGGCTACTTCTTTATCACCTTTAAACATTAGATTCCATAAGTTCAGATACAAATGAAGTCATTGATGTGGCAAAAGTAGTAATGGGCCTTTATTTCACAGCAGGCAGACTCATGGGTGTGGTCACTGTCTACGGTGCTATTGCCTTCATTCTTGTGGCCGATAACATATCAGTTGCCCCACAATTTAGTATGAAAACAGGAAAACCTTATACATCTTCTTTCCTTTGGTAAGTGTGGCTGCTCCTTTATCACCTTTAAACATTAGATTCCATAAGTTGAGATACAAATAAAGCCATTGATGTGGCAAATGTGGTAATAGGCCTTTATTTCACAGCAGGCAGACTCATGTGTGTGGTCATTATCTACGGTGCTATTGACTTCATTCTTGTGGCATATGACATATCAGTTGCACCAAAATTAACTATAAAAGCAGGAAAACCTTATACATCTTATTTCCTTTGGTAAGTGTGGCTACCACTTTATCACCTCTAAACATTAGTTTCCATAAGTTGAGATACAAATGAAGTCATTGACGTGGCAAAAGTAGTAATGGGCCTTTATTTCACAGCAGGGAGAATCATGTGTGTGATCATTGTGTATGGTGCTATTGACTTCATTCTTGTGGCCAATGACATATCAGTTGCACCACAATTTAGTATGAAAACAGGAAAACCTTATACATCTTCTTTCCTTTGGTAAGTGTGGCTACCTCTTTATCACCTTTAAACATTAGATTCCATAAGTTCAGATACAAATGAAGTCATTGATGTGGCAAAAGTAGTAATGGGCCTTTATTTCACAGCAGGAAGACTCATGGGTGTGGTCACTGTCTACGGTGCTATTGCCTTCATTCTTGTGGCCGATGACATATCAGTTGCCCCACAATTTAGTATGAAAACAGGAAAACCTTATACATCTTCTTTCCTTTGGTAAGTGTGGCTGCTCCTTTATCACCTTTAAACTTTAGATTCCATAAGTAGAGATACAAATGAAGTCATTGATGTGGCAAATGTGGTAATAGGCCTTTATTTCACAGCAGGCAGACTCATGTGTGTGGTCATTATCTACGGTGCTATTGACTTCATTCTTGTGGCCAATGACATATCAGTTGCACCAAAATTAACTATAAAAGCAGGAAAACCTTATACATCTTATTTCCTTTGGTAAGTGTGGCTACCACTTTATCACCTCTAAACATTAGTTTCCATAAGTTGAGATACAAATGAAGTCATTGATGTGGCAAAAGTAGTAATGTGCCTTTATTTCACAGCAGGGAGAATCATGTGTGTGATCATTGTGTATGGTGCTATTGACTTCATTCTTGTGGCCAATGACATATCAGTTGCACCACAATTTAGTATGAAAACAGGAAAACCTTATACATCTTTTTTCCTTTGGTAAGTGTGGCTACCTCTTTATCACCTTTAAACATTAGATTCCATAAGTTCAGATACAAATGAAGTCATTGATGTGGCAAAAGTAGTAATGGGCCTTTATTTCACAGCAGGCAGACTCATGGGTGTGGTCACTGTCTACGGTGATATTGCCTTCATTCTTGTGGCCGATGACATATCAGTTGCCCCACAATTTAGTATGAAAACAGGAAAACCTTATACATCTTCTTTCCTTTGGTAAGTGTGGCTGCTCCTTTATCACCTTTAAACATTAGATTCCATAAGTTGAGATACTAATGAAGTCATTGATGTGGCAAATGTGGTAATAGGCCTTTATTTCACAGCAGGCAGACTCATGTGTGTGGTCTTTATCTACGGTGCTATTGACTTCATTCCTGTGGCCAATGACATATCAGTTGCACCAAAATTAACTATAAAAGCAGGAAAACCTTATACATCTTATTTCCTTTGGTAAGTGTGGCTACCACTTTATCACCTCTAAACATTAGTTTCCATAAGTTGAGATACAAATGAAGTCATTGATGTGGCAAAAGTAGTAATGGGCCTTTATTTCACAGCGGGGAGAATCATGAGTGTGGTCATTATCTACGGTGCTATTGACTTCATTCTTGTGGCCAATGACATATCAATTGCACCAAAATTAACTATAAAAGCAGGAAAACCTTATACATCTTATTTCCTTTGGTAAGTGTGGCTACCACTTTATCACCTCTAAACATTAGTTTCCATAAGTTGAGATACAAATGAAGTCATTGATGTGGCAAAAGTAGTAATGGGCCTTTATTTCACAGCAGGGAGAATCATGTGTGTGATCATTGTGTATGGTGCTATTGACTTCATTCTTGTGGCCAATGACATATCAGTTGCACCACAATTAAGTATGAAAACAGGAAAAGCTTATACATCTTATTTCCTTTGGTAAGTGTGGCTACCACTTTATCACCTCTAAACATTAGTTTCCATAAGTTGAGATACAAATGAAGTCATTGATGTGGCAAAAGTAGTAATGGGCCTTTATTTCACAGCAGGGAGAATCATGTGTGTGATCATTGTGTATGGTGCTATTGACTTCATTCTTGTGGCCAATGACATATCAGTTGCACCACAATTAAGTATGAAAACAGGAAAACCTTTTACATCTTCTTTCCTTTGGTAAGAGTAGCTATCCCTTTATCACTTTTAAACATTAGATTCCATAAGTTGAGATACAAATGAAGTCATTGATGTGGCAAATGTGGTAATAGGCCTTTATTTCATAGCAGGGAGAATCATGTGTGTGATCATTGTGTATGGTGCTATTGACTTCATTCTTGTGGCCAATGACATATCAGTTGCACCACAATTAAGTATGAAAACAGGAAAACCTTTAACATCTTCATTCCTTTGGAAAGTGTGGCTGCTCCTTTATCACCTTTAAACATTAGATTCCGTAAGTTGAGATACAAATGAAGTCATTGATGTGGCAAAAGTAGTAATGGGCCTTTATTTCACAGCAGGCAGGCTCATGTGTGTGGTCATTGTCTACGGTGCTATTGACTTCATTCTTGTGGCCAATGAAATATCAGTTGCACCACAATTAAGTATCAAAATGGGAAAACCTTTTACATCTTCTTTCCTTTGGTAAGAGTGGCTATCCCTTTATCACCTTTAAACATTAGATTCCGTAAGTTGAGATACAAATGAAGTCATTGATGTGGCAAAAGTAGTAATGTGCCTGTATTTCACAGCAGGGAGAATCATGTGTGTGATCATTGTGTATGGTGCTATTGACTTCATTCTTGTGGCCAATGACATATCAGTTGCACCACAATTAAGTATGAAAACAGGAAAACCTTTTACATCTTCTTTCCTTTGGTAAGAGTGGCTATCCCTTTATCACCTTTAAACATTAGATTCCGTAAGTTGAGATACAAATGAAGTCATTGATGTGGCAAAAGTAGTAGTGGGCCTTTATTTCACAGCAGGCAGACTCATATGTGTGGTCATTGTCTACGGTGCTATTGACTTCATTCTTGTGGCCTATGACATATACGTTGCACCACAATTAATTATGAAAACAGGAAAACCTTATACATCTTCTTTCCTTTGGTAAGAGTGGCTATCCCTTTATCACCTTTAAACATTAGATTCCGTAAGTTGAGATACAAATGAAGTCATTGATGTGGCAAAAGTAGTAATGTGCCTTTATTTCACAGCAGGGAGAATCATGTGTGTGATCATTGTGTATGGTGCTATTGACTTCATTCTTGTGGCCAATGACATATCAGTTGCACCACAATTAAGTATGAAAACAGGAAAACCTTATACATCTTCTTTCCTTTGGTAAGTGTGGCTACCCCTTTATCACCTTTAAACATTAGATTCCATAAGTTGAGATACAAATGAAGTCATTGATGTGGCAAAAGTAGTAATGTGCCTTTATTTCACAGCAGGGAGAATCATGTGTGTGATCATTGTGTATGGTGCTATTGACTTCATTCTTGTGGCCAATGACATATCAGTTGCACCACAATTAAGTATGAAAACAGGAAAACCTTTTACATCTTCTTTCCTTTGGTAAGAGTGGCTATCCCTTTATCACCTTTAAACATTAGATTCCGTAAGTTGAGATACAAATGAAGTCATTGATGTGGCAAAAGTAGTAATGTGCCTTTATTTCACAGCAGGGAGAATCATGTGTGTGATCATTGTGTATGGTGTTATTGACTTCATTCTTGTGGCCAATGACATATCAGTTGCACCACAATTAAGTATGAAAACAGGAAAACCTTTAATATCTTCATTCCTTTGGTAAGTGTGGCTGCTCCTTTATCACCTTTAAACATTAGATTCCGTAAGTTGAGATACAAATGAAGTCATTGATATGGCAAAAGTAGTAATGGGCCTTTATTTCACAGCAGGCAGACTCATGTGTGTGGTCATTGTCTACGGTGCTATTGACTTCATTCTTGTGGCCAATGAAATATCAGTTGCACCACAATTAAGTATGAAAACGGGAAAACCTTTTACATCTTCTTTCCTTTGGTAAGAGTGGCTATCCCTTTATCACCTTTAAACGTTAGATTCCTTAAGTTGAGATACAAATGAAGTCATTGATGTGGCAAAAGTAGTAATGTGCCTTTATTTCACAGCAGGGAGAATCATGTGTGTGATCATTGTGTATGGTGCTATTGACTTCATTCTTGTGGCCAATGACATATCAGTTGCACCACAATTAAGTATGAAAACAGGAAAACCTTATACATCTTCTTTCCTTTGGTAAGTGTGGCTACCCCTTTATCACCTTTAAACATTAGATTCCATAAGTTGAGATACAAATGAAGTCATTGATGTGGCAAAAGTAGTAATGTGCCTTTATTTCACAGCAGGGAGAATCATGTGTGTGATCATTGTGTATGGTGCTATTGATTTCATTCTTGTGGCCAATGACATATCAGTTGCACCACAATTTAGTATGAAAACAGGAAAACCATATACATCTTATTTCCTTTGGTAAGTGTGGCTACCACTTTATCACCTCTAAACATTAGTTTCCATAAGTTGAGATACAAATGAAGTCATTGATGTTGCAAAAGTAGTAATGGGCCTTTATTTCACAGCAGGCAGACTCATGGGTGTGGTCACTGTCTACAGTGCTATTGCCTTCATTCTTGTGGCCGATGACATATCAGTTGCCCCACAATTTAGTATGAAAACAGGAAAACCTTATACATCTTCTTTCCTTTGGTAAGTGTGGCTACCCCTTTATCACCTTTAAACATTAGATTCCATAAGTTGAGATACAAATGAAGTCATTGATGTGGCAAAAGTAGTAATGTGCCTTTATTTCACAGCAGGGAGAATCATGTGTGTGATCATTGTGTATGGTACTATTGACTTCATTCTTGTGGCCAATGACATATCAGTTGCACCACAATTTAGTATGAAAACAGGAAAACCTTATACATCTTTTTTCCTTTGGTAAGTGTGGCTACCTCTTTATCACCTTTAAACATTAGATTCCATAAGTTCAGATACAAATGATGTCATTGATGTGGCAAAAGTAGTAATGGGCCTTTATTTCACAGCAGGCAGACTCATGGGTGTGGTCACTGTCTACGGTGCTATTGCCTTCATTCTTGTGGCCGATGACATATCAGTTGCCCCACAATTTAGTATGAAAACAGGAAAACCTTATACATCTTCTTTCCTTTGGTAAGTGTGGCTGCTCCTTTATCACCTTTAAACATTAGATTCCATAAGTTGAGATACAAATGAAGTCATTGATGTGGCAAATGTGGTAATAGGCCTTTATTTCACAGCAGGCAGACTCATGTGTGTGGTCATTATCTACGGTGCTATTGACTTCATTCTTGTGGCCAATGACATATCAGTTGCACCAAAATTAACTATAAAAGCAGGAAAACCTTATACATCTTCTTTCCTTTGGTAAGAGTGGCTATCCCTTTATCACCTTTAAACATTAGATTCCGTAAGTTGAGATACAAATGAAGTCATTGATGTGGCAAAAGTAGTAATGTGCCTTTATTTCACAGCAGGGAGAATCATGTGTGTGATCATTGTGTATGGTGCTATTGACTTCATTCTTGTGGCCAATGACATATCAGTTGCACCACAATTAAGTATGAAAACAGGAAAACCTTATACATCTTCTTTCCTTTGGTAAGTGTGGCTACCCCTTTATCACCTTTAAACATTAGATTCCATAAGTTGAGATACAAATGAAGTCATTGATGTGGCAAAAGTAGTAATGTGCCTTTATTTCACAGCAGGGAGAATCATGTGTGTGATCATTGTGTATGGTGCTATTGACTTCATTCTTGTGACCAATGACATATCAGTTGCACCACAATTAAGTATGAAAACAGGAAAACCTTATACATCTTATTTCCTTTGGTAAGTGTGGCTACCACTTTATCACCTCTAAACATTAGTTTCCATAAGTTGAGATACAAATGAAGTCATTGATCTTCTAATAATTTCCGGGTATGCTGCCGGATCCCGTCGACATTCTGCCACGATATTTCGGCCCAGAGACGTCCGGCCATCATCAGGTGAGTACACAACTACTGAAGAGCCCAGGTGCAGTCGCGGTATTTATACCGATTCTCGCGCACGTGTTGACATGCGCGGCATAGCCGAGTTGTACGTGCTGCACTCGGTGATGAAAGTAAAAGATCATCTAGTCATTGAGTATCGAATGACGCTGTCTATTCCGCTGTGAATGTATAATTTTAATAACAGGATTCCAAGTTTTATCCAGTTGAACGCCGTTGTCACGATTTATAAGATTATCAGAAAGACGTATTTCCACTGATTCCTTGATTACGGAATCCCAAAATCCGGAAACCGCAGCTAAAATTTTTGTTCCATTGTATTCCATTGAATGTCCCAATGAAATACAGTGCTCTGCTACTGCCGATTTTGACGGTTGCCGCAGACGGGTGTATCTTTCATGTTCTGTACATCGTACATGGACAGTTCTTGTCGTCTGGCCAATATATGCAGAGCCACATTCACAGGGAATTTTGTAGACGCCTGCTTTCTTCAGTTGTAAATCGTCTTTAACGGATCCAACCAGGGCCCGGTTCTTTGCTGGTGGACGGAAGATAACCTTGATCTTATTCTTCTTCAGTAATCGGCCTATTTTCGACGACACATTGATGTTGCAAAAGTAGTAATGGGCCTTTATTTCACAGCAGGCAGACTCATGGGTGTGGTCACTGTCTACGGTGCTATTGCCTTCATTCTTGTGGCCAATGACATATCAGTTGCCCCACAATTTAGTATGAAAACAGGAAAACCTTATACATCTTCTTTCCTTTGGTAAGTGTGGCTACCCCTTTATCACCTTTAAACATTAGATTCCATAAGTTGAGATACAAATGAAGTCATTGATGTGGCAAAAGTAGTAATGTGCCTTTATTTCACAGCAGGGAGAATCATGTGTGTGATCATTGTGTATGGTGCTATTGACTTCATTCTTGTGGCCAATGACATAATAGTTGCACCACAATTTAGTATGAAAACAGGAAAACCTTATACATCTTTTTTCCTTTGGTAAGTGTGGCTACTTCTTTATCACCTTTAAACATTAGATTCCATAAGTTCAGATACAAATGAAGTCATTGATGTGGCAAAAGTAGTAATGGGCCTTTATTTCACAGCTGGCAGACTCATGGGTGTGGTCACTGTCTACGGTGCTATTGCCTTCATTCTTGTGGCCGATAACATATCAGTTGCCCCACAATTTAGTATGAAAACAGGAATACCTTATACATCTTCTTTCCTTTGGTAATTTGGCTGCTCCTTTATCACCTTTAAACATTAGATTCCATAAGTTGAGATACAAATAAAGTCATTGATGTGGCAAATGTGGTAATAGGCCTTTATTTCACAGCAGGCTGACTCATGTGTGTGGTCATTATCTACGGTGCTATTGACTTCATTCTTGTTTCCAATGACATATCAGTTGCACCAAAAGTAACTATAAAAGCAGGAAAACCTTATACATCTTATTTCCTTTGGTAAGTGTGGCTACCACTTTATCACCTCTAAACATTAGTTTCCATAAGTTGAGATACAAATGAAGTCATTGATGTGGCAAAAGTAGTAATGTGCCTTTATTTCACAGCAGGGAGAATCATGTGTGTGATCATTGTGTATGGTGCTATTGACTTCATTCTTGTGGCCAATGACATATCAGTTGCACCACAATTTAGTATGAAAACAGGAAAACCTTATACATCTTTTTTCCTTTGGTAAATGTGGCTACCTCTTTATCACCTTTAAACATTAGATTCCATAAGTTCAGATACAAATGAAGTCATTGATGTGGCAAAAGTAGTAATGGGCCTTTATTTCACAGCAGGCAGACTCATGGGTGTGGTCACTGTCTACGGTGCTATTGCCTTCATTCTTGTGGCCGATGACATATCAGTTGTCCCACAATTTAGTATGAAAACAGGAAAACCTTATACATCTTCTTTCCTTTGGTAAGTGTGGCTGCTCCTTTATCACCTTTAAACATTAGATTCCATAAGTTGAGATACAAATGAAGTCATTGATGTGGCAAATGTGGTAATAGGCCTTTATTTCACAGCAGGCAGACTCTTGTGTGTGGTCATTATCTACGGTGCTATTGACTTCATTCCTGTGGCCAATGACATATCAGTTGCACCAAAATTAACTATAAAAGCAGGAAAACCTTATACATCTTATTTCCTTTGGTAAGTGTGGCTACCACTTTATCACCTCTAAACATTAGTTTCCATAAGTTGAGATACAAATGAAGTCATTGATGTGGCAAAAGTAGTAATGGGCCTTTATTTCACAGCAGGGAGAATCATGAGTGTGGTCATTATCTACGGTGCTATTGACTTCATTCTTGTGCCCAATGACATATCAGTTGCACCAAAATTAACTATAAAAGCAGGAAAACCTTATACATCTTATTTCCTTTGGTAAGTGTGGCTACCACTTTATCACCTCTAAACATTAGTTTCCATAAGTTGAGATACAAATGAAGTCATTGATGTGGCAAAAGTAGTAATGGGCCTTTATTTCACAGCAGGGAGAATCATGTGTGTGATCATTGTGTATGGTGCTATTGACTTCATTCTTGTGGCCAATGACATATCAGTTGCACCACAATTAAGTATGAAAACAGGAAAAGCTTATACATCTTATTTCCTTTGGTAAGTGTGGCTACCACTTTATCACCTCTAAACATTAGTTTCCATAAGTTGAGATACAAATGAAGTCATTGATGTGGCAAAATTAGTAATGGGCCTTTATTTCACAGCAGGGAGAATCATGTGTGTGATCATTGTGTATGGTGCTATTGACTTCATTCTTGTGGCCAATGACATATCAGTTGCACCAAAATTAACTATAAAAGCAGGAAAACCTTATACATCTTATTTCCTTTGGTAAGTGTGGCTACCACTTTATCACCTCTAAACATTAGTTTCCATAAGTTGAGATACAAATGAAGTCATTGATGTGCAAAAGTAGTAATGGGCCTTTATTTCACAGCAGGGAGAATCATGTGTGTGGTCATTATCTACGGTGCTATTGACTTCATTCTTGTGGCCAATGACATATCAGTTGCACCAAAATTAACTATAAAAGCTGGAAAACCTTATACATCTTATTTCCTTTGGTAAGTGTGGCTACCACTTTATCACCTCTAAACATTAGTTTCCATAAGTTGAGATACAAATGAAGTCATTGATGTGGCAAAAGTAGTAATGGGCCTTTATTTCACAGCAGGGAGAATCATGTGAGTGATCATTGTGTATGGTGCTATTGACTTCATTCTTGTGGCCAATGACATATCAGTTGCACCACAATTAAGTATGAAAACAGGAAAACCTTATACATCTTATTTCCTTTGGTAAGTGTGGCTTCCACTTTATCACCTCTAAACATTAGTTTCCATAAGTTGAGATACAAATGAAGTCATTGATGTGGCTAAAGTAGTAATGGGCCTTTATTTCACAGCAGGGAGAATCATGTGTGTGATAATTGTGTATGGTGCTATTGACTTCATTCTTGTGGCCAATGACATATCAGTTGCACCACAATTAAGTATGAAAACAGGAAAACCTTATACATCTTCTTTCCTTTGGTAAGTGTGGCTACCCCTTTATCACCTTTCAACATTAGATTCCATAAGGTGCGATACAAATGAAGTCATTGATGTGGCTAAAGTAGTAATGGGCCTTTATTTCACAGCAGGGAGAATCATGTGTGTGATAATTGTGTATGGTGCTCTTGACTTCATTATTGTGGCCAATGACATAACAGTTGCACCACAATTAATTATGAAAGCAGGAAAACCTTATACATCTTCATTCCTTTGGTTAGTGTGGCTACCCCTTTATCACCTCTAAACATTAGTTTCCATAAGTTGCGATACAAATGAAGTCATTGATGTGGCAAAAGTAGTAATGTGCGTTTATTTCACAGCAGGCAGACTCATGTCTGTGATCATTGTGTATGGTGCTATTGACTTCATTCTTGTGGCCAATGACATATCAGTTGCACCACATTTAAGTATGAAAACAGGAAAACCTTATACATCTTCGTTCCTTTGGTAAGTGTCTTTATCCTGTGTAACCTTTAAACATAAGTTTCCATAAGTTGAGATACAAATGAAGTCATTGATGTGGCAAAAGTAGTAATGTGCATTTATTTCACAGCAGGCAGACTCATGTCTGTGATCATTGTGTATGGTGCTATTGATTTCATTCTTGTGGCCAGTGACATATCAGTTGCACCACAATTAAGTATGAAAACAGGAAAACCTTATACATCTTCTTTCCTTTGGTAAGTGTGGCTACCCCTTTATCACCTTTAAACATTAGATTCCATAAGTTGAGATACAAATGAAGTCATTGATGTCGCAAAAATTGTAATGGGCCTTTTGTTTCACAGCAGGCAGACCCTTGTGTGGTCATTGTCTATGTTGCTATTGACTTCATTATTATGGCCAATGGCATATCAGTTGCACTACAATTAAGTATGAAAGCAGGAAAACCTTATACATCTTCTTTCTTTTGGTATGTGTGGCTACCCCTTTATCACCTTTAAACGATATATTCCATAACTCTAGATACAAATGAAGTCATTGATGTGGCAAAAGTAGTAATGGGCCTTTATTTCACAGCAGGCAGACTCATGTGTGTGGTCATTGTCTACGGTGCTATTGACTTTATTCTTGTTTCCAATGACATATCAGTTGCACCACAATTAAGTATGAAAACAGGAAAACCTTATACATATTCTTTCCTTTGGTGATTGTGGCTACCCCCTTATCACCTCTAAACATTAGTTTTTTATAAGTTGAGATAAAAATGAAGTCATTGATGTGGCAAAAGCAGTAATGTGCCTTTATTTCACAGCAGGCAGACTCATTTGTGTGGTCATTGTCTACGGTGCTATTGACTTCATTCTTGTGGCCAATGACATATCAGTTGCACCACAATTAAGTATGAAAACAGGAAAACCTTATACATCTTCTTTCCCTTGGTAAGTGTGGCTACTCCTTTATCACCTTTAAGCTTTAGATTCCATAAGTTGAGATACAAATGAAGTCATTGATGTGTCAAAAGTAGTAATGGACTTTTGTTTGACACCAGGCAGACCCTTGTGTGGTCATTGTCTATGTTGCTATTGACTTCATGATTGTGCGCAATGGCATATCAGTTGCACTACAATTAAGTATGAAAGCAGGAAAACCTTATACATCTTCTTTCTTTTGGTATGTGTGGCTACCCTTTTATCACCTTTAAACGATAGATTCCATAACTCTAGATACAAATGAAGTCATTGATGTGGCAAAAGTAGTAATGTGCCTTTGTTTCACAGCAGGCAGACTCATTTGTGTGGTCATTGTCTACGGTGCTATTGACTTCATTCTTGTGGCCAATGACATATCAGTTGCACCACAATTAAGTATGAAAACAGGAAAACCTTATACATCTTCTTTCCCTTGGTAAGTGTGGCTACTCCTTTATCACCTTTAAACTTTAGATTCCATAAGTTGAGATACAAATGAAGTCATTGATGTGTCAAAAGTAGTAATGGACTTTTGTTTGACACCAGGCAGACCCTTGTGTGGTCATTGTCTATGTTGCTATTGACTTCATGATTGTGCGCAATGGCATATCAGTTGCACTACAATTAAGTATGAAAGCAGGAAAACCTTATACATCTTCTTTCTTTTGGTATGTGTGGCTACCCTTTTATCACCTTTAAACGATAGATTCCATAACTCTAGATACAAATGAAGTCATTGATGTGGCAAAAGTAGTAATGGGCCTTTTGTTTCACAGCAGGCAGACCCTTGTGTGGTCATTGTCTATGTTGCTATTGACTTCATTCTTGTGGCCAATGACATATCAGTTGCACCACAATTAAGTATGAAAACAGGAAAACCTTATACATCTTCTTTCCTTTGGTAAGTGTGGCTACCCCTTTATCACCTGTAAACATTAGATTCCATATGTTCAGATACAAATGAAGTCGTTGATGTGGCAAAAGTAGTAATGGGCCTTTATTTCACAGCAGGCAGACTCATGGGTGTGTTCACTGTATACGGTGCTATTGACTTCATTCTTGTGGCCAATGACATATCAGTTGCACCACAATTTAGTATGAAAACAGGAAAACCTTATACATCTTCTTTCCTTTGGTAAGTGTGGCTACCCCTTTATCACCTTTAAACATTAGATTCCATAAGTTGCGATACAAATGAAGTCATTGATGTGGCTAAAGTAGAAATGGGCCTTTATTTCACAGCAGGCAGACTCATGTGTGTGGTCATTGTCTACGGTGCTATTGACTTTATTCTTGTTTCCAATGACATATCAGTTGCACCACAATTAATTATGAAAGCAGGAAAACCTTATACATCTTCATTCCTTTGGTAAGTGTGGCTACCCCTTTATCACCTCTAAACATTAGTTTCCATAAGTTGAGATACAAATGAAGTCATTGATGTGGCAAAAGTAGTAATGTGCGTTTATTTCACAGCAGGCAGACTCATGTCTGTGATCATTGTGTATGGTGCTATTGACTTCATTCTTGTGGCCAATGACATATCAGTTGCACCACAATTAAGTATGAAAACAGGAAAACCTTATACATCTTCTTTCCTTTGGTAAGTGTGGCTACTCCTTTATCACCTTTAAACTTTAGATTCCATAAGTTGAGATACAGATGAAGTCATTGATGTGGCAAAAGTAGTAATGCACTTTTGTTTGACACCAGGCAGACCCTTGTGTGGTCATTGTCTATGTTGCTATTGACTTCATGATTGTGCGCAATGGCATATCAGTTGCACTACAATTAAGTATGAAAGCAGGAAAGCCTTATACATCTTCTTTCTTTTGGTATGTGTGGCTACCCTTTTATCACCTTTAAACGATAGATTCCATAACTCTAGATACAAATGAAGTCATTGATGTGGCAAAAGTAGTAATGGGCCTTTATTTCACAGCTTGGAGAATCATGTGTGTGATCATTGTGTATGTTGCTATTGACTTCATTCTTGTGGCCAATGACATATCAGTTGCACCACAATTAAGTATGAAAACAGGAAAACCTTATACATCTTCTTTCCTTTGGTAAGTGTGGCTACCCCTTTATCACCTTTAAACATTAGATTCCATATGTTCAGATACAAATGAAGTCGTTGATGTGGCAAAAGTAGTAATGGGCCTTTATTTCACAGCAGGAAGAATCATGTGTGTGATAATTGTGTATGGTGCTATTGACTTCATTCTTGTGGCCAATGACATATCAGTTGCACCACAATTAAGTATGAAAGCAGGAAAACCTTATACATCTTCTTTCCTCTTGTAAGTGTGGCTACCCCTTTATCACCTTTAAACGTTAGATTCCATAAGTTGAGATACAAATGAAGTTATTGATGTGGCTAAAGTAGTAATGGTCCTTTATTTCACAGCAGGAAGAATCATGTGTGTGATGATTGTGTATGGTGCTATTGACTTCATTCTTGTGGCCAATGACATATCAGTTGCACCACAATTAAGTATGAAAACAGGAAAACCTTATACATCTTATTTCCTTTAAAAAGTGTGGCTACCCTTTCATCACCTTTAAACATTAGATTCCATAAGTTGACATACAAATGAAGTCATTGATGTGGAAAAGTAGTAATGGGCTTTTATTTCACAGCAAGGAGAATCATGTGTGTGTGCATTGTGTATGGTGCTATTGACTTCACTATTTTGGCCAAGGACATATCAGTTGCACCACAATTAAGTATGAAAGCAGGAAAACCTTATACATCTTCTTTCCTTTGGTAAGTGTGGCTGCCCCTTTATCACCTTTAAACATTAGATTCCATAAGTTGAGATACAAATGAAGTCATTGATGTGGCAAATGTAGTAATGGGCCTTTATTTCAGAGCAGGCAGACTCATGTGTGTGGTCATTATCTACGGTGCTATTGACTTCATTCTTGTGGCCAATGACATATCAGTTGCACCACAATTAAGTATAATAGCAGGAAAACCTTATAAATCTTATTTCCTTTGGTAAGTGTGGCTACCCCTTTATCACCTTTAAACATTAGATTCCATAAGTTGAGATACAAATGAAGTCATTGATGTGGCAAAAATAGTACTGGGCCTTTATTTCACAGCAGGCAGACTCATGTGTGTGGTCATTGTCTACGGTGCTATTGACTTCATTCTTGTGGCCAATGAAATATCAGTTGCACCACCATTAAGTATGAATACAGGAAAACCTTATACATCTTCTTTCCTTTAAAAAGTGTGGCTACCCTTTCATCACCTTTAAACATTAGATTCCATAAGTTGACATACAAATGAAGTCATTGATGTGGAAAAGTAGTAATGGGCTTTTATTTCACAGCAGGGAGAATCATGTGTGTGTGCATTGTGTATGGTGCTATTGACTTCATTCTTGTGGCCAATGACATATCAGTTGCACCACAATTAAGTATGAAAACAGGAAAACCTTATACATCTTCTTTCCTTTGGTAAGTGTGGATACCCCTTTATCACCTCTAAACATTAGTTTCCATAAGTTGAGGTACAAATGAAGTCATTGATGTGGCAAAAGTAGTAATGGGCCTTTATTTCACAGCAGGCAAACTCATGTGTGTGGTCATTGTCTACGGTGCTATTGACTTCATTCTTGTTTCCAATGACATATCAGTTGCACCACAATTAAGTATGAAAACAGGAAAACCTTATACATCTTCTTTCCTTTTGTAAGTGTGCCTACCCCTTTATCACCTTTAAACGTTAGATTCCATAAGTTGAGATACAAATGAAGTCATTGATGTCGCAACAATAGTAATGGGCCTTTTGTTTCACAGCAGGCAGACCCTTGTGTGGTCATTGTCTATGTTGCTATTGACTTCATTATAATGGCCAGTGACATATCAGTTGCACTACAATTAAGTATGAAAGCAGGAAAACCTTATACATCTTCTTTCTTTTGGTATGTGTGGCTACCCCTTTATCACCTTTAAATGATAGATTCCATAAGTCTAGATACAAATGACGTCATTGATGTGGCAAAAGTACTAATGGGCCTTTATTTCACTGCAGGGAGAATCATGTGTGTGATCATTGTGTATGGTCCTATTGACTTCATTCTTGTGGCCAATGACATATCAGTTGCACCAAAATTAAGTATGAAAGCATTATAACCTTATATATCTTCTTTCATTTGGTAAGTGTCTTTACCCTGCGTAACCTTTAAACATAAGTTTCCATAATTTGAGATACAAATGAAGTCATTGATGTGTCAAAAGTAGTAATGGGTATTTATTTCACAGCAGGCAGACTCATGTGTGTGGTCATTGTCTACGGTGCCATTGACTTCATTCTTGTGGCCAATGACATATCAGTTGCACTACAATTAAGTATGAAAACTGGAAAACCTTATACATCTTCTTTCCTTTGGTAAGTGTGGCTACCCCTTTATCACCTTTAAACATTTGATTCCATAAGTTGAGATACAAATGAAGTCATTGATGTGTCACAAGTAGTAATGGGCCTTTGTTTCACAGCAGGCAGACCCTTGTGTGGTCATTGTCTATGTTGCTATTGACTTCATTATTGTGCGCAATGACATATCAGTTGCACCACAATTAAGTATGAAAACAGGAAAACCTTATACATCTTTTTTCCTTTGGTAAGTGTGGCTACCCCTTTATCACCTTTAAACATTAGATTCCATATGTTCAGATACAAATGAAGTCGTTGATGTGGCAAAAGTAGTAATGGGCCTTTATTTCACAGCAGGCAGACTCATGGGTGTGGTCACTGTCTACGGTGTTATTGACTTCATTCTTGTGGCCAATGACATATCAGTTGCACCACAATTTAGTATGAAAACAGGAAAACCTTATACATCTTCTTTCCTTTGGTAAGTGTGGCTACCCCTTTATCACCTTTAAACATTTGATTCCATAAGTTGAGATACAAATGAAGTCATTGATGTGGCTAAAGTAGTAATGGGCCTTTATTTCACAGCAGGGAGAATAATGTGTGTGATAATTGTGTATGGTGCTATTGACTTCATTATTGTGGCCAATGACATATCAGTTGCTCCACAATTAAGTATGAAAGCAGGAAAACCTTATACATCTTCTTTCCTTTGGTAAGTGTGGCTGCCCCTTTATCACCTTTAAACATTTGATTCCATAAGTTGAGATACAAATGAAGTCATTGATGTGGCAAAAGTAGTAATGGACTTTTGTTTGCCACCAGGAAGACCCTTGTGTGGTCATTGTCTATGTTGCTATTGACTTCATTATAGTGCGCAATGACATATCAGTTGCACTACAATTAAGTATGAAAGCAGGAAAACCTTATACATCTTCTTTCTTTTGTTATGTGTGGCTACCGCTTTATCACCTTTAAACGATAGATTCCATAACTCTAGATACAAATGAAGTCATTGATGTTTCAAAAGTAGTAATGGGTCTTTATTTCACAGCAGGGAGAATCATGTGTGTGATCCTTGTGTATGTTGCTATTGACTTCATTCTTGTGGCCAATGACATATCAGTTGCACCACAATTAAGTATAAAAACAGGAAAACCTTATACATCTTTTTTCCTATGGTAAGTGTGGCTACCCCTTTATCACCTTTAAACATTAGATTCCATAAGTTGAGATACAAATGAAGTCGTTGATGTGGCAAGAGTAGTAATGGACCTTTATTTCACAGCAGGCAGACTCATGGGTGTGGTCACTGTCTACGGTGCTATTGACTTCATTCTTGTGGCCAATGACATAGCAGTTGCACCACAATTTAGTATGAAAACAGGAAAACCTTATACATCTTCTTTCCTTTGGTAAGTGTGGCTACCCCTTTATCACCTTTAAACATTAGATTCCATAAGTTGAGATACAAATGAATTTATTGATGTGGCTAAAGGAGTAATGGGCCTTTATTTCACAGCAGGGAGAATCATGTGTGTGATAATTGTGTATGGTGCTATTGACTTCATTCTTGTGGCCAATGACATATCAGTTGCACCACAATTAAGTATGAAAACTGGAAAACCTTATACATCTTCTTTCCTTTGGTAAGTGTGGCTACCCCTTTATCACCTTTAAACATTTGATTCCATAAGTTGAGATACAAATGAAGTCATTGATGTGTCACAAGTAGTAATGGGCCTTTGTTTCACAGCAGGCAGACCCTTGTGTGGTCATTGTCTATGTTGCTATTGACTTCATTATTGTGCGCAATGACATATCAGTTGCACCACAATTAAGTATGAAAACAGGAAAACCTTATACATCTTTTTTCCTTTGGTAAGTGTGGCTACCCCTTTATCACCTTTAAACATTAGATTCCATATGTTCAGATACAAATGAAGTCGTTGATGTGGCAAAAGTAGTAATGTGCCTTTATTTCACAGCAGGCAGACTCATGGGTGTGGTCACTGTCTACGGTGCTATTGACTTCATTCTTGTGGCCAATGACATATCAGTTGCACCACAATTTAGTATGAAAACAGAAAAACCTTATACATCTTCTTTCCTTTGGTAAGTGTGGCTACCCCTTTATCACCTTTAAACATTAGATTCCATTAGTTGAGATATAAATGAAGTCATTGATGTGGCTAAAGTAGTAATGGGCCTTTATTACACAGCAGGGAGAATCATGTGTGTGATAATTGTGTATGGTGCTATTGACTTCATTATTGTGGCCAATGACATATCAGTTGCTCCACAATTAAGTATGAAAGCAGGAAAACCTTATACATCTTCTTTCCTTTGGTAAGTGTGGCTGCCCCTTTATCACCTTTCAACATTAGATTCCATAAGTTGAGATACAAATGAAGTCATTGATGTGGCAAAAGTAGTAATGGACTTTTGTTTGACACCAGGAAGACCCTTGTGTGGTCATTGTCTATGTTGCTATTGACTTCATTATAGTGCGCAATGACATATCAGTTGCACTACAATTAAGTATGAAAGCAGGAAAACCTTATACATCTTCTTTCTTTTGTTATGTGTGGCTACCGCTTTATCACCTTTAAACGATAGATTCCATAACTCTAGATACAAATGAAGTCATTGATGTGGCAAAAGTAGTAATGGGTCTTTATTTCACAGCAGGGAGAATCATGTGTGTGATCCTTGTGTATGTTGCTATTGACTTCATTCTTGTGGCCAATGACATATCAGTTGCACCACAATTAAGTATAAAAACAGGAAAACCTTATACATCTTTTTTCCTATGGTAAGTGTGGCTACCCCTTTATCACCTTTAAACATTAGATTCCATAAGTTGAGATACAAATGAAGTCGTTGATGTGGCAAAAGTAGTAATGGGCCTTTATTTCACAGCAGGCAGACTCATGGGTGCGGTCACTGTCTACGGTGCTATTGACTTCATTCTTGTGGCCAATGACATATCAGTTGCACCACAATTTCGTATGAAAACAGGAAAACCTTATACATCTTCTTTCCTTTGGTAAGTGTGGCTACCCCTTTATCACCTTTAAACATTAGATTCCATAAGTTGAGATACAAATGAATTTATTGATGTGGCTAAAGGAGTAATGGGCCTTTATTTCACAGCAGGGAGAATCATGTGTGTGATAATTGTGTATGGTGCTATTGACTTCATTCTTGTGGCCAATGACATATCAGTTGCACCACAATTAAGTATGAAAACTGGAAAACCTTATACATCTTCTTTCCTTTGGTAAGTGTGGCTACCCCTTTATCACCTTTAAACATTTGATTCCATAAGTTGAGATACAAATGAAGTCATTGATGTGTCACAAGTAGTAATGGGCCTTTGTTTCACAGCAGGCAGACCCTTGTGTGGTCATTGTCTATGTTGCTATTGACTTCATTATAGTGCGCAATGACATATCAGTTGCACCACAATTAAGTATGAAAGCAGGAAAACCTTATACATCTTCTTTCTTTTGTTATGTGTGGCTACCGCTTTATCACCTTTAAACGATAGATTCCATAACTCTAGATACAAATGAAGTCATTGATGTGGCAAAAGTAGTAATGGGTCTGTATTTCACAGCAGGGAGAATCATGTGTGTGATCCTTGTGTATGTTGCTATTGGCTTCATTCTTGTGGCCAATGACATATCAGTTGCACCACAATTAAGTATGAAAGCAGGAAAACCTTATACATCTTCTTTCCTTTGGTAAGTGTGGCTGCCCCTTTATCACCTTTAAACATTTGATTCCATAAGTTGAGATACAAATGAAGTCATTGATGTGGCAAAAGTAGTAATGGACTTTTGTTTGACACCAGGAAGACCCTTGTGTGGTCATTGTCTATGTTGCTATTGACTTCATTATAGTGCGCAATGACATATCAGTTGCACCACAATTAAGTATGAAAGCAGGAAAACCTTATACATCTTCTTTCTTTTGTTATGTGTGGCTACCGCTTTATCACCTTTAAACGATGGATTCCATAACTCTAGATACAAATGAAGTCATTGATGTGGCAAAAGTAGTAATGGGCCTTTATTTCACAGCTTGGAGAATCATGTGTGTGATCATTGTGTATGTTGCTATTGACTTCATTCTTGTGGCCAATGACATATCAGTTACACCACAATTAAGTATGAAAACAGGAAAATCTTATACATCTTTTTTCCTTTGGTAAGTGTGGCTACCCCTTTATCACCTTTAAACATTAGATTCCATAAGTTGAGATACAAATGAAGTCGTTGATGTGGCAAAAGTAGTAATGGGCCTTTATTTCACAGCAGGCAGACTCATGGGTGTGGTCACTGTCTACGGTGCTATTGACTTCATTCTTGTGGCCAATGACATATCAGTTGCACCACAATTTAGTATGAAAACAGGAAAACCTTATACATCTTCTTTCCTTTGGTAAGTGTGGCTACCCCTTTATCACCTTTAAACATTAGATTCCATTAGTTGAGATACAAATGAAGTCATTGATGTGGCTAAAGTAGTAATGGGCCTTTATTTCACAGCAGGGAGAATCATGTGTGTGATAATTGTGTATGGTGCTATTGACTTCATTATTGTGGCCAATGACATATCAGTTGCACCACAATTAAGTATGAAAGCAGGAAAACCTTATACATCTTCTTTCCTTTGGTAAGTGTGGCTACCGCTTTATCACCTTTAAACGATAGATTCCATAACTCTAGATACAAATGAAGTCATTGATGTGGCAAAAGTAGTAATGGGCCTTTATTTCACAGCTTGGAGAATCATGTGTGTGATCATTGTGTATGTTGCTATTGACTTCATTCTTGTGGCCAATGACATATCAGTTACACCACAATTAAGTATGAAAACAGGAAAACCTTATACATCTTTTTTCCTTTGGTAAGTGTGGCTACCCCTTTATCACCTTTAAACATTAGATTCCATAAGTTGAGATACAAATGAAGTCGTTGATGTGGCAAAAGTAGTAATGGGCCTTTATTTCACAGCAGGCAGACTCATGGGTGTGGTCACTGTCTACGGTGCTATTGACTTCATTCTTGTGGCCAATGACATATCAGTTGCACCACAATTTAGTATGAAAACAGGAAAACCTTATACATCTTCTTTCCTTTGGTAAGTGTGGCTACCCCTTTATCACCTTTAAACATTAGATTCCATAAGTTGAGATACAAATGAAGTCATTGATGTGGCTAAAGTAGTAATGGGCCTTTATTTCACAGCAGGGAGAATCATGTGTGTGATAATTGTGTATGGTGCTATTGACTTCATTATTGTGGCCAATGACATATCAGTTGCACCACAATTAAGTATGAAAACAGGAAAACCTTATACATCTTCGTTCCTTTGGTAAGTGTCTTTACCCTGTGTAACCTTTAAACATAAGTTTCCATAATTTGAGATACAAATGAAGTTACTGATGTGGCAAAAGTAGTAATGGGCGTTTATTTCACATCAGGCAGACTCATGTGTGTGGTCATTGTCTACGGTGCCATTGACTTCATTCTTGTGGCCAATGACATATCAGTTACACCACAATTAAGTATGAAAACAGGAAAACCTTATATATCTTCGTTCCTTTGGTAAGTGTCTTTACCCTGTGTAACCTTTAAACATAAGTTCCCATAATTTGAGGTACAAATGAAGTTATTGATGTGGCAAAAGTAGTAATGGGCCTTTATTTCACAGCAGGCAGACTCATGTGTGTGGTCATTGTCTACGGTGCTATTGACGTCATTCTTGTTTCCAATGACATATCAGTTGCACCACAATTAAGTATGAAAACAGGAAAACCTTATACATCTTCTTTCCTTTGGTAAGTGTGCCTACCCCTTTATCACCTTTAAACGGTACATTCCATAAGTTGAGATACAAATGAAGTCATTGATGTTGGAAAAGTAGTAATGGGCGTTTACTTCACAGCAGGCAGACTCATTGTCTACTGTGCTATTGGCTTCATTCTTGTGGCCAATGACATATCAGTTGCACAACAATAAAAATGAAAACAGGAAAACCTTATACATCTTCTTTCTTTTAGTAAGTGTGGCTACCCCTATATCACCTTTAAACATATTATCCCATACGTTGAGATTCATATAAAGTCATTGATGTCGCAAAAATAGTAATGGGCCTTTTGTTTCACAGCAGGCAGACCCTCTTGTGGTCATTGTCTATGTTGCTATTGACTTCTTTATTATGGCCAATGACAGATCAGTTGCACTACAATTAAGTATGAAAGCAGGAAAACCTTATACATCTTCTTTCTTTTGTTATGTGTGGCTACCCCTTTATCACCTTTACACGATAGATTCCATAAGTCTAGATACAAATGAAGTCTTTGATGTGGCAAAAGTAGTAATGGGCCTTTATTTCACAGCAGGCAGACTCATGTGTGTGGTCATTGTCTACGGTGCTATTGACTTCATTCTTGTGGCCAATGACATATCAGTTGCACCACAATTAAGTATGAAAGCAGGAAAACCTTTTACATCTTCTTTCCTTTGGTAAGTGTGGCTACCCCCTTATCACCTTTAAACATTAGATTCCATAAGTTGAGATACAAATGAAGTCATTTATTTGGCTAAAGTAGTAATGGGCCTTTATTTCACACCAAGGAGAATCATGTGTGTGATAACTGTGTATGGTGCTATTGACTTCATTCTTGTGGCCAATGACATATCAGTTGCACCACAATTAAGTATGAAAGCAGGAAAACCTTATACATCTTCTTTCCTTTGGTAAGTGTGGCTGCCCCTTTATCACCTTCAAACATTATATTCCATAAGTTAAGATACAAATAAAGTCATTGATGTGGCAAATGTAGTAATGGGCCTTTATTTCACAGCAGGCAGACTCACGTGTGTGGTCATTATCTACGGTGCTATTGACTTCATTCTTGTGGCCAATGACATATCAGTTGCACCACAATAAAAATGAAAACAGGAAAACCATATACATCTTCTTTCCTTTGGTAAGTGTGGCTACCCCTTTATCACCTTTAAACATTAGTTTCCATAAGTTGGGATACAAATGAAGTCATTGATGTGGCAAAAGTAGTAATGTGCGTTTATTTCACAGCAGGCAGACTCATGTCTGTGATAATTGTGTATGGTGCTATTGACTTCATTCTTGTGGCCAATGACATATCAGTTGCACCACAATTAAGTATGAAAACAGGAAAATCTTATACATCTTCTTTCCTTTGGTAACTGTGGCTACCCCTTTATCACCTTTAAACATTAGATTCCATAAGTTGAGATACAAATGAAGTCATTGATGTCGCAAAAATAGTAATGGGCCTTTTGTTTCACAGCAGGCAGACCCTTGTGTGGTCATTGTCTACATTGCTATTGACTTCATTATTATGGCCAATGACATATCAGTTGCACTACAATTAAGTATGAAAGCAGGAAATCCTTATACATCTTCTTTCTTTTGGTATGTGTGGCTACCCCTTTATCACCTTTAAACGATAGATTCCATAACTCTAGATACAAATGAAGTCATTGATGTGGCAAAAGTAGTAATGGGCCTTTATTTCACAGCAGGGAGAATCATGTGTGTGATCCTTGTGTATGTTGCTATTGACTTCATTCTTGTGGCCAATGACATATCAGTTGCACCACAATTATCTATGAAAGCAGTAAAACCTTATATATCTTCTTTCTTTTGGTAAGTGTCTTTACCCTGTGTAACCTTTAAACATAAGTTTCCATAATTTGAGATACAATTGAAGCCATTGATGTGGCAAAAGTAGTAATGGGCCTTTATTTCACAGCAGGCATTCTCATGTGTGTGGTCATTGTCTACGGTGCTATTGACTTCATTCTTGTGGCCAATGACATATCAGTTGCACCACAATTAAGTATAAAAACAGGAAAACCTTATACATCTTCTTTCCTTTGGTAAGTGTGGCTACCCCTTTATCACCTTTAAACATTAGATTCCATAAGTTGGGATACAAATGAAGTCATTGATGTGGCAAAAGTAGTAATGGCCTTTTGTTTGACACCAGGCAGACCCTTGTGTGTTCATTGTCAATGTTGCTATTGACTTCATTATTGTGGCCAATGACATATCAGTTGCACTACAATTAAGTATGAAACCAGGAAAACCTTATACATCTTCTTTCTTTTGTTATGTGTGGCTACCCCTTTATCACCTTTCAACGATAGATTCCATAAGTCTATATACAAATGAAGTCATTGATGTGGCAAAAGTAGTAATGGGCCTTTATTTCACAGCGGGGAGAATCATGTGTGTGATTATTGTGTATGGTGCTATTGACTTCATTCTTGTGGTCAATTTCATATCAGTCGCACTACAATTAAGTATGAAAGCGGGAAAACCTTATACATCTTCTTTCCTTTGGTAAGTGTGGCTACCCCTTTATCACCTTTAAACATTAGATTCCATAAGTTGGGATACAAATGAAGTCATTGATGTGGCAAAAGTAGTAATGGCCTTTTGTTTGACACCAGGCAGACCCTTGTGTGGTCATTGTCTATGTTGCTATTGACTTCTTTATTGTGGCCAATGACATATCAGTTGCACTACAATTAAGTATGAAAGCAGGAAATCCTTATACATCTTCTTTCTTTTGTTATGTGTGGCTACCACTTTATCACCTTTAAATGATAGATTCCCTAAGTCTAGATACAAATGAAGTCATTGATGTGGCAAAAGTAGTATTGGGCCTTTATTTCACAGCAGGCAGACTTATGTGTGTGGTCATTATCTACGGTGCTATTGACTTCATTCTTGTGGCCAATGACATATCAGTTGCACCACAATTAAGTATAAAAACAGGAAAACCTTATGAATCTTATTTCCTTTGGTAAGTGTGGCTACCCCTTTATCACCTCTAAACATTAGATTCCATAAGTTGAAATACAAATGAAGTCATTGATGTGGCAAAAGTAGTAATGGGCCTTTATTTCACAGTAGGCAAACTCATGTGTGTGGTCATTGTCTACGGTGCTATTGACTTCATTCTTGTGGCCAATGACATATCAGTTGCACCACAATTAAGTATGAAAGCAGGAAAACCTTTTACATCTTCTTTCCTTTGGTAAGTGTGGCTACCCCTTTATCACCTTTAAACATTAGATTCCATAAATTGAGATACAAATGAATTTATTGATGTGGCTAAAGTAGTAATGGGCCTTTATTTCACAGCAGGGAGAATCATGTGTGTGATAATTGTGTATGGTGCTATTGACTTCATTCTTGTGGCCAATGACATATCAGTTGCACCACAATTAAGTATGAAAGCAGGAAAACCTTATACATCTTCTTTCCTTTGGTAAGTGTGGCTGCCCCTTTATCACCTTTAAACATTAGATTCCATAAGTTGAGATACAAATGAAGTCATTGATGTGGCAAAAGTAGTAATGGGCCTTTATTTCACAGCAGGGAGAATCATGTGTGTGATAATTGTGTATGGTGCTATTGACTTCATTCTTGTGGCCAAAGACATATCAGTTGCACCACAATTAAGTATGAAAGCAGGAAAACCTTATACATCTTCTTTCCTTTGGTAAGTGTGGGTGCCCCTTTATCACCTTTAAACATTAGATTCCATAAGTTGAGATACAAATGAAGTCATTTATGTGGCAAAAGTAGTAATGGGCCTTTATTTCACAGCAGGCAGACTCATGTGTGTGGTCACTGTCTACGGTGCTATTGACTTCATTCTTGTGGCCAATGACATATCAGTTGCACTACAATTTAGTATGAAAACAGGAAAACCTTATACATCTTCTTTCCTTTGGTAAGTGTGGCTACCCCTTTATCACCTTTAAACATTAGATTCCATAAGTTGAGATACAAATGAATTTATTGATGTGGCTAAAGTAGTAATGGGCCTTTATTTCACAGCAGGGAGAATCATGTTTGTGATAATTGTGTATGGTGCTATTGACTTCATTCTTGTGGCCAATGACATATCAGTTGCACCACAATTAAGTATGAAAGCAGGAAAACCTTATACATCTTCTTTCCTTTGGTAAGTGTGGCTGCCCCTTTATCACCTTTAAACATTAGATTCCATAAGTTAAGATACAAATGAAGTCATTGATGTGGCAAAAGTAGTAATGGGCCTTTATTTCACAGCAGGGAGAATCATGTGTGTGATAATTGTGTATGGCGCTATTGACTTCATTCTTGTGGCCAATGACATATCAGTTGCACCACAATTAAGTATGAAAGCAGGAAAACCTTATACATCTTCTTTCCTTTGGTAAGTGTGGCTGCCCCTTTATCACCTTTAAACATTAGATTCCATAAGTTGAGATACAAATGAAGTCATTTATGTGGCAAAAGTAGTAATGGGCCTTTATTTCACAGCAGGCAGACTCATGTGTGTGGTCATTGTCTACGGTGGTATTGACTTCATTCTTGTGGCCAATGACATAACAGTTGCACCACAATGAATTATGAGAACAGGAAAGCCTTATACATCTTCTTTCCTTTGGTAAGTGTGGCTATCCCTTTATCACCTTTAAATATTAGATTCCTTAAGTTGAGATACAAATGAAGTCTTTGATGTGGCAAAAGTAGTAATAGGCCTTTATTTCACAGCAGGGAGAATCATGTGTGTGATAATTGTGTATGGTGCTATTGACTTCATTCTTGTGGCCAATGACATATCAGTTGCACCACAATTAAGTATGAAAGCAGGAAAACCTTATACATCTTCTTTCCTTTGGTAGGTGTGGCTACCCCTTTATCACCTTTAAACATTAGAATCCATAAGTTGAGATACAAATGAAGTCATTGATGTGGCAAAAGTAGTAATGGGCCTTTATTTCACAGCAGGCATTCTCATGTGTGTGGTCATTGTCTACGGTGCTATTGACTTCATTCTTGTGGCCAATGACATATCAGTTGCACCACAATTAAGTATGAAAGCAGGAAAACCTTATACATCTTCTTTCCTTTGGTAGGTGTGGCTACCCCTTTATCACCTTTAAACATTAGAATCCATAAGTTGAGATACAAATGAAGTCATTGATGTGGCAAAAGTAGTAATGGGCCTTTATTTCACAGCAGGGAGAATCATGTGTGTCATAATTGTGTATGGTGCTATTGACTTCATTCTTGTGGCCAATGACATATCAGTTGCACCACAATTAAGTATGAAAGCAGGAAAACCTTATACATCTTCTTTCCTTTGGTAGGTGTGGCTACCCCTTTATCACCTTTAAACATTAGATTCCATAAGTTGAGATACAAATGAAGTCATTGATGTGGCAAAAGTAGTAATGGGCCTTTATTTCACAGCAGGGAGAATCATGTGTGTCATAATTGTGTATGGTGCTATTGACTTCATTCTTGTGGCCAATGACATATCAGTTGCACCACAATTATGTATAAAAACAGGAAAACCTTATGAATCTTATTTCCTTTGGTAAGTGTGGCTACCCCTTTATCACCTCTAAACATTAGATTGCATAAGTTGAAATACAAATGAAGTCATTGATGTGGCAAAAGTAGTAATGGGCCTTTATTTCACAGTAGGCAAACTCATGTGTGTGGTCATTGTCTACGGTGCTATTGACTTCATTCTTGTGGCCAATGACATATCAGTTGCACCACAATTAAGTATGAAAGCAGGAAAACCTTTTACATCTTCTTTCCTTTGGTAAGTGTGGCTACCCCTTTATCACCTTTAAACATTAGATTCCATAAGTTGAGATACAAATGAATTTATTGATGTGGCTAAAGTAGTAATGGGCCTTTATTTCACAGCAGGGAGAATCATGTGTGTGATAATTGTGTATGGTGCTATTGACTTCATTCTTGTGGCCAATGACATATCAGTTGCACCACAATTAAGTATGAAAGCAGGAAAACCTTATACATCTTCTTTCCTTTGGTAAGTGTGGCTGCCCCTTTATCACCTTTAAACATTAGATTCCATAAGTTGAGATACAAATGAAGTCATTGATGTGGCAAAAGTAGTAGTGGGCCTTTATTTCACAGCAGGCAGACTCATGTGTGTGGTCACTGTCTACGGTGCTATTGACTTCATTCTTGTGGCCAATGACATATCAGTTGCACTACAATTTAGTATGAAAACAGGAAAACCTTATACATCTTCTTTCCTTTGGTAAGTGTGGCTACCCCTTTATCACCTTTAAACATTAGATTCCATAAGTTGAGATACAAATGAATTTATTGATGTGGCTAAAGTAGTAATGGGCCTTTATTTCACAGCAGGGAGAATCATGTGTGTGATAATTGTGTATGGTGCTATTGACTTCATTCTTGTGGCCAATGACATATCAGTTGCACCACAATTAAGTATGAAAGCAGGAAAACCTTATACATCTTCTTTCCTTTGGTAGGTGTGGCTACCCCTTTATCACCTTTAAACATTAGATTCCATAAGTTGAGATACAAATGAAGTCATTGATGTGGCAAAAGTAGTAATGGGCCTTTATTTCACAGCAGGGAGAATCATGTATGTCATAATTGTGTATGGTGCTATTGACTTCATTCTTGTGGCCAATGACATATCAGTTGCACCACAATTAAGTATGAAAGCAGGAAAACCTTATACATCTTCTTTCCTTTGGTAAGTGTGGCTGCCCCTTTATCACCTTTAAACATTAGATTCCATAAGTTGAGATACAAATGAAGTCATTTATGTGGCAAAAGTAGTAATGGGCCTTTATTTCACAGCAGGCAGACTCATGTGTGTGGTCATTGTCTACGGTGGTATTGACTTCATTCTTGTGGCCAATGACATAACAGTTGCACCACAATGAAGTATGAGAACAGGAAAACCTTATACATCTTCTTTCCTTTGGTAAGTGTGGCTATCCCTTTATCACCTTTAAATATTAGATTCCTTAAGTTGAGATACAAATGAAGTCATTGATGTAGCAAAAGTAGTAATGGGCCTTTATTTCACAGCAGGGAGAATCATGTGTGTGATAATTGTGTATGGTGCTATTGACTTCATTCTTGTGGCCAATGACATATCAGTTGCACCACAATTAAGTATGAAAGCAGGAAAACCTTATACATCTTCTTTCCTTTGGTAGGTGTGGCTACCCCTTTATCACCTTTAAACATTAGAATCCATAAGTTGAGATACAAATGAAGTCATTGATGTGGCAAAAGTAGTAATGGGCCTTTATTTCACAGCAGGGAGAATCATGTGTGTCATAATTGTGTATGGTGCTATTGACTTCATTCTTGTGGCCAATGACTTATCAGTTGCACCACAATTAAGTATGAAAGCAGGAAAACCTTATACATCTTCTTTCCTTTGGTAGGTGTGGCTACCCCTTTATCACCTTTAAACATTAGAATCCATAAGTTGAGATTCAAATGAAGTCATTGATGTGGCAAAAGTAGTAATGGGCCTTTATTTCACAGCAGGCAAACTCATGTGTGTGGTCATTGTCTACGGTGCTATTGACTTCATTCTTGTGGCGAATGACATATCAGTTGCACCACAATTAAGTATGAATACAGGAAAACCTTATGCATCTTATTTCCTTTGGTGAGTGTGGCTACCCCTTTATCACTTTTAAACATTAGATTCTATAAGTTGAGATTCAAATGAACTCATTGATGTGGCAAAGTAGTAATGGGCCTTTATTTCACAGCAGGCAGACTCATGTGTGTGGTCATTGTCTACGGTGCTATTGACTTCATTCTTGTGGCCAATGACATATCAGTTGCACCACAATTAAGTATGAAAACAGGAAAACCTTTTACATCTTCTTTCCTTTGGTAAGTGTGGCTACCCCTTTATCACCTTTAAACATTAGATTCCATAAGTTGAGATACAAATGAAGTCATTGATTTGGCTAAAGTAGTAATGTGCCTTTATTTCACACCAGGGAGAATCATGTGTGTGATTATTGTGTATGGTGCTATTGACTTCATTCTTGTGGCCAATGACATATCAGTTGCACCACAATTAAGTATGAAAGCAGGAAAACCTTATACATCTTCTTTCTTTTGGTAGGTGTGGCTACCCCTTTATCACCTTTAAACATTAGAATCCATAAGTTGAGATACAAATGAAGTCATTGATTTGGCTAAAGTAGTAATGGGCCTTCATTTTACAGTAGGCAAACTCATGTGTGTGGTCATTGTCTACGGTGCTATTGACTTCATTCTTGTGGCCAATGACATATCAGTTGCACCACAATTAAGTATGAATACAGGAAAACCTTATGCATCTTATTTCCTTTGGTAAGTGTGGCTACCCCTTTATCACTTTTAAACATTAGATTCTATAAGTTGAGATTCAAATGAACTCATTGATGTGGCAAAAGTAGTAATGGGCCTTTATTTCACAGCAGGCAGACTCATGTGTGTGGTCATTGTCTACGGTGCTATTGACTTCATTCTTGTGGCCAATGACATATCAGTTGCACCACAATTATGTATAAAAACAGGAAAACCTTATGAATCTTATTTCCTTTGGTAAGTGTGGCTACCCCTTTATCACCTCTAAACATTAGATTCCATAAGTTGAAATACAAATGAAGTCATTGATGTGGCAAAAGTAGTAATGGGCCTTTATTTCACAGTAGGCAAACTCATGTGTGTGGTCATTGTCTACGGTGCTATTGACTTCATTCTTGTGGCCAATGACATATCAGTTGCACCACAATTAAGTATGAAAGCAGGAAAACCTCATACATCTTCTTTCCTTTGGTAAGTGTGGCTGCCCCTTTATCACCTTTAAACATTACATTCCATAAGTTGAGATACAAATGAAGTCATTGATTTGGCTAAAGTAGTAATGTGCCTTTATTTCACACCAGGGAGAATCATGTGTGTGATTATTGTGTATGGTGCTATTGACTTCATTCTTGTGGCCAATGACATATCCGTTGCACCACAATTAAGTATGAAAGCAGGAAAACCTCATACATCTTCTTTCCTTTGGTAAGTGTGGCTGCCCCTTTATCACCTTTAAACATTAGATTCCATAAGTTGAGATACAAATAAAGTCATTGATGTGGCAAATGTAGTAATGGGCCTTTATTTCACAGCAGGCAGACTCACGTGTGTGGTCATTATCTACGGTGCTATTGACTTCATTCTTGTGGCCAATGACATATCAGTTGCACCACAATAAAAATGAAAACAGGAAAACCTTATTCATCTTCTTTCCTTTGGTAAGTGTGGCTACCCCTTTATCACTTTTAAACATTAGTTTCCATAAGTTGGGATACAAATAAAGTCATTGATGTGGCAAAAGTAGTAATGTGCGTTTATTTCACAGCAGGCAGACTCATGTCTGTGATAATTGTGTATGGTGCTATTGACTTCATTCTTCTGGCCAATGACATATCAGTTGCACCACAATTAAGTATGAAAACAGGAAAACCTTATACATCTTCTTTCCTTTGGTAAGTGTGGCTACCCCTTTATCACCTTTAAACATTAGATTCCATAAGTTGAGATACAAATGAAGTCATTAATGTTGCAAAAGTAGTAATGGGCGTTTTATTTCACAGCAGGCAGACTCATTGTCTACGGTGCTATTGACTTCATTCTTGTAGCCAATGACATATCAGTTGCTCCACAATTAAGTATGAAAGCAGGAAAACCTTATATATCTTCTTCCTTTTGGTAAGTGTGTTTACCCTGAGTAACCTTTAAACATTAGATTCCATAAGTTGAGATACAAATGAAGTCATTGATGTGGCAAAAGTAGTAATGGGCCTTTATTCACAGCAGGCAGACTCATGTGTGTGGTCATTGTGTATGGTGCTATTGACTTCATTCTTGTAGCCAATGACATATCAGTTGCTCCACAATTAAGTATGAAAGCAGGAAAACCTTATATATCTTCTTCCTTTTGGTAAGTGTGTTTACCCTGTGTAACCTTTAAACATAAGTTTCCATAATTTGAGATACAAATGAAGTCATTGATGTGGCAAAAGTAGTAATGGGCCTTTATTTCACAGCAGGCAGACTCATGTGTGTGGTCATTGTGTGTGGTGCTATTGACTTCATTCTTGTAGCCAATGACATATCAGTTGCACCACAATTAAGTATGAAAGCAGGAAAACCTTATATATCTTCTTCCTTTTGGTAAGTGTGTTTACCCTGTGTAACCTTTAAACATTAGATTCCATAAGTTGAGATACAAATGAAGTCATTGATGTGGCAAAAGTAGTAATGGGCCTTTATTTCACAGCAGGCAGACTCATGTGTGTGGTCATTGTGTATGGTGCTATTGACTTCATTCTTGTAGCCAATGACATATCAGTTGCTCCACAATTAAGTATGAAAGCAGGAAAACCTTATATATCTTCTTCCTTTTGGTAAGTGTGTTTACCCTGTGTAACCTTTAAACATTAGATTCCATAAGTTGAGATACAAATGAAGTCATTGATGTGGCAAAAGTAGTAATGGGCCTTTATTTCACAGCAGGCAGACTCATGGGTGTGGTCATTGTGTATGGTGCTATTGACTTCATTCTTGAAGCCAATGACATATCAGTTGCTCCACAATTAAGTATGAAAGCTGGAAAACCTTATATATCTTCTTCCTTTTGGTAAGTGTGTTTACCCTGTGTAACCTTTAAACATTAGATTCCATAAGTTGAGATACAAATGAAGTCATAGATGTGGCAAAAGTAGTAATGGGCCGTTATTCACAGCAGGCAGACTCATGTGTGTGGTCATTGTGTATGGTGCTATTGACTTCATTCTTGTAGCCAATGACATATCAGTTGCTCCACAATTAAGTATGAAAGCAGGAAAACCTTATATATCTTCTTCCTTTTGGTAAGTGTGTTTACCCTGTGTAACCTTTAAACATAAGTTTCCATAATTTGAGATACAAATGAAGTCATTGATGTGGCAAAAGTAGTAATGGGCCTTTATTTCACAGCAGGCAGACTCATGTGTGTGGTCATTGTGTATGGTGCTATTGACTTCATTCTTGTAGCCAATGACATATCAGTTGCTCCACAATTAAGTATGAAAGCAGGAAAACCTTATATATCTTCTTCCTTTTGGTAAGTGTGTTTACCCTGTGTAACCTTTAAACATTAGATTCCATAAGTTGAGATAAAATGAAGTCATTGATGTGGCAAAAGTAGTAATGGGCCTTTATTTCACAGCAGGCAGACTCATGTGTGTGGTCATTGTCTACGGTGCTATTGACTTCATTCTTGTGGCCAATGACATATCAGTTGCACCACAATTAAGTATGAAAACAGGAAAAACTTATAAATCTTCTTTCTTTTGGTACCTGTGGCTACCCCTTTATCACCTTTAAACATTAGATTCCGTAAGTTGAAATACAAATGAAGTCACTGATGTGGCAAAAGTAGTAATGGGCCTTTATTTCACAGCAGGCAGACTCATGTGTGTGCTCCTTGTCTACGGTGCTATTGACTTCATTCTTGTGGCCAATGAAATGTCAGTTGCACCACAATTAAGTATGAAAACAGGAAAACCTTATATGTCTTCTTTCCTTTGGTAAGTGTGGCTACCCCTTTATCACCTTTAAACATTAGATTCCTTATGTTGAGATACAAATGAAGTCATTGACTTGGCAAAATTAGTAATGGGCCTTTATTTCGCAGCAGGCAGACTCTTGCAAGTGGTCATTGTCTACGGTGCTATTGACTTCATTCTTGTGGCCAATGACATATCAGTTGCACCACAGTTAAGTATGAAAACAGGAAAACCTTTTACATCTTCTTTCCTTTGGTAAGTGTGGCTACCCATTTATCACCTTTAAACATTTGATTCCATAAGTTGAGATACAAATGAAGTCACTGATGTGGCAAAAGTAGTAATGGGCCTTTATTTCACAGCAGGCAGACTCATGTGTGTGGTCATTGTCTACGGTGCTATTGACTTCATTCTTGTGGCCAATGACATATCAGTTGCACCACAATTAAGTATGAAAGCAGGAAAACCTTTTACATCTTCTTTCCTTTGGTAAGTGTGGCTACCCATTTATCACCTTTAAACATTTGATTCCATAAGTTGAGATACAAATGAAGTCACTGATGTGGCAAAAGTAGTAATGGGCCTTTATTTCACAGCAGGCAGACTCATGTGTGTGGTCCTTGTCTACGGTGCTATTGACTTCATTCTTGTGGCCAATGAAATGTCAGTTGCACCACAATTAAGTATGAAAACAGGAAAACCTTATAAATCTTCTTTCTTTTGGTACCTGTGGCTACCCCTTTATCACCTTTAAACATTAGATTCCATATGTTGAGATACAACTGAAGTCATTGATTTGGCAAAATTAGTAATGGGCCTTTATTTCGCAGCAGGGAGAATCATGTGTGTGGTCATTGTGTATGGTGCTATTGACTTCATTCTTGTAGCCAATGACATATCAGTTGCTCCACAATTAAGTATGAAAGCAGGAAAACCTTATATATCTTCTTCCTTTTGGTAAGTGTGTTTACCCTGTGTAACCTTTAAACATAAGTTTCCATAATTTGAGATACAAATGAAGTCATTGATGTGGCAAAAGTAGTAATGGGCCTTTATTTCACAGCAGGCAGACTCATGTGTGTGGTCATTGTGTATGGTGCTATTGACTTCATTCTTGTAGCCAATGACATATCAGTTGCTCCACAATTAAGTATGAAAGCAGGAAAACCTTATATATCTTCTTCCTTTTGGTAAGTGTGTTTACCCTGTGTAACCTTTAAACATTAGATTCCATAAGTTGAGATACAAATGAAGTCATTGATGTGGCAAAAGTAGTAATGGGCCTTTATTTCACAGCAGGCAGACTCATGTGTGTGGTCCTTGTCTACGGTGCTATTGACTTCATTCTTGTGGCCAATGACATATCAGTTGCACCACAATTAAGTATGAAAACAGGAAAACCTTATAAATCTTCTTTCTTTTGGTACCTGTGGCTACCCCTTTATCACCTTTAAACATTAGATTCCTTATGTTGAGATACAAATGAAGTCATTGATTTGGCAAAATTAGTAATGGGCCTTTATTTCGCAGCAGGCAGACTCTTGCAAGTGGTCATTGTCTACGGTGCTATTGACTTCATTCTTGTGGCCAATGACATATCAGTTGCACCACAATTAAGTATGAAAACAGGAAAACCTTTTACATCTTCTTTCCTTTGGTAAGTGTGGCTACCCATTTATCAGCTTTAAACATTTGATTCCATAAGTTGAGATACAAATGAAGTCACTGATGTGGCAAAAGTAGTAATGGGCCTTTATTTCACAGCAGGCAGACTCATGTGTTTGGTCCTTGTCTACGGTGGTATTGACTTCATTCTTGTGGCCAATGAAATGTCAGTTGCACCACAATTAAGTATGAAAACAGGAAAACCTTATAAATCTTCTTTCTTTTGGTACCTGTGGCTACCCCTTTATCACCTTTAAACATTAGATTCCATATATTGAGATACAAATGAAGTCACTGATGTGGCAAAAGTAGTAATGGGCCTTTATTTCACAGCAGGCAGACTCATGTGTGTGGTCCTTGTCTACGGTGCTATTGACTTCATTCTTGTGGCCAATGAAATGTCAGTTGCACCACAATTAAGTATGAAAACAGGAAAACCTTATAAATCTTCTTTCTTTTGGTACCTGTGGCTACCCCTTTATCACCTTTAAACATTAGATTCCATATGTTGAGATACAAATGAAGTCATTGATTTGGCAAAATTAGTAATGGGCCTTTATTTCGCAGCAGGGAGAATCATGTGTTTGGTCATTGTGTATGGTGCTATTGACTTCATTCTTGTGCCCAATGACATATCAGTTGCACCACAATTAAGTATGAAAACAGGAAAACCATATATATTTCTTCTTTCCTTTGGTAAGTGTGGCTACCACTTTATCACCTTTAAACATGAGATTCCATAAGTTGAGATACAAATGAAGTCATTGATGTGGCAAAAGTAGTATAGGGCCTTTATTTCACAGCAGGGAGAATCATGTGTGAGATCACTGTGTATGGTGCTATTGACTTCATTCTTGTGGCCAATGACATATCAGTTGCACCACAATTCAGTTTGAAAACAGGAAAACCTTATACATCTTCTTTCCTTTGGTAAGTGTGGCTACCCTTTTATCACCTTTAAACATTTGATTCCATAAGTTGAGATACAAATGAAGTCATTGATGTGGCAAATGTAGTAATGGGCCTTTATTTCACAGCAGGCAGACTCATGTGTGTGGTCATTGTCTACGGTGCTATTGACTTCATTCTTGTGGCTAATGACATGTCAGTTGCACCACAATTAAGTATGAAAACAGGAAAACCTTATACATCTTCTTTCCTTTGGTAAGTGTGGCTACCCCTTTATCACCTTTAAACATTAGATTCCATAAGTTGAGATACAAATGAAGTCATTGATGTGGCAAAAGTAGTAATGGGCCTTTATTTCACAGCAGGCAGACTCATGTGTGTGATCCTTGTCTACGGTGCTATTGACTTCATTCTTGTTTCCAATAACATATCAGTTGCACCACAATTAAGTATGAAATGAGGAAAACCTTATACATCTTCTTTCCTCTGGTAAGTGTGGCTACCCCTTTATCACCATTAAACATTAGATTCCATAGGTTGAGATACAAATGAAGTCATTGATGTGGCAAAATTACTAATGGGTCTTTATTTCACAGCAGGCAGACTCATGTGTGTGGTCATTGTCTACGGTGCTATTGACTTCATTCTTGTGGCTAATGACATATACGTTGCACCACAATTAATTATGAAAACAGGAAAACCTTATACATCTTCTTTCCTTTGGTAAGTGTGGCTACCCCTTTATCACCATTAAACATTAGATTCCATAAGTTCAGATACAAATGAAGTCATTGATGTGGCAAAAGTAGTAATGGGCCTCTATTTGACAGCAGGCAGACTCTTGCGAGTGGTCATTGTCTACGGTGCTATTGACTTCATTCTGGTGGCCAATAACGAATCAGATGCACCACAATTAAGTATGAAAACAGGAAAACCTTATACATCTTCTTTCCTTATGTAAGTGTGGCTATCCCTTTAGCACCTTTAAACATTAGATTCCATAAGTTGAGATACAAATGAAGTCATTGATGTGGCAAAAGTAGTAATGGGCCTCTATTTCACAGGAGGCAGACTCGTGTGTGGTCATTGTCTACGGTGCTATGACTTCATTCTTGCGGCCAATGACATATCAGTTGCACCACAATTAAGTATGAAAACAGGAAAACCTTATACATCTTCTTTCCTTTGGTAAGTGTGGCTATCCCTTTATCTCCTTTAAACATTAGATTCCATAATTTGAGATACAAATGAAGTCATTGATGTGGCAAAAGTAGTAATGGGCCTTTATTTCACAGCAGGCAGACTCGTGTGTGGTCCTTGTCTACGGTGCTATTGACTTCATTATTGTGGCCAATGACATATCAGTTTCACCACAATGAGGTATGAAGACAGGAAAACCTTATACATCTTCTTTCTTTGGTAAGTGTGGCTATCCCTTTATCTCCTTTAAACATTAGATTCCATAAGTTGAGATACAAATGAAGTCATTGTTGTGGCAAAAGTAGTAATGGGCCTTTATTTCACAGCAGGCAGACTCATGTGTGTGGTCCTTGTCTACGGTGCTATTGACTTCATTCTTGTAGCCAATGACATATCAGTTGCTCCACAATTAAGTATGAAAGCAGGAAAACCTTATATATCTTCTTCCTTTTGGTAAGTGTGTTTACCCTGTGTAACCTTTAAACATAAGTTTCCATAATTTGAGATACAAATGAAGTCATTGATGTGGCAAAAGTAGTAATGGGCCTTTATTTCACAGCAGGCAGACTCATGTGTGTGGTCATTGTGTATGGTGCTATTGACTTCATTCTTGTAGCCAATGACATATCAGTTGCTCCACAATTAAGTATGAAAGCAGGAAAACCTTATATATCTTCTTCCTTTTGGTAAGTGTGTTTACCCTGTGTAACCTTTAAACATTAGATTCCATAAGTTGAGATACAAATGAAGTCATTGATGTGGCAAAAGTAGTAATGGGCCTTTATTTCACAGCAGGCAGACTCATGTGTGTGGTCATTGTCTACGGTGCTATTGACTTCATTCTTGTGGCCAATGACATATCAGTTGCACCACAATTAAGTATGAAAACAGGAAAAACTTATAAATCTTCTTTCTTTTGGTACCTGTGGCTACCCCTTTATCACCTTTAAACATTAGATTCCGTAAGTTGAAATACAAATGTAGTCACTGATGTGGCAAAAGTAGTAATGGGCCTTTATTTCACAGCAGGCAGACTCATGTGTGTGGTCCTTGTCTACGGTGCTATTGACTTCATTCTTGTGGCCAATGAAATGTCAGTTGCACCACAATTAAGTATGAAAACAGGAAAACCTTATATGTCTTCTTTCCTTTGGTAAGTGTGGCTACCCCTTTATCACCTTTAAACATTAGATTCCTTATGTTGAGATACAAATGAAGTCATTGACTTGGCAAAATTAGTAATGGGCCTTTATTTCGCAGCAGGCAGACTCTTGCAAGTGGTCATTGTCTACGGTGCTATTGACTTCATTCTTGTGGCCAATGACATATCAGTTGCACCACAGTTAAGTATGAAAACAGGAAAACCTTTTACATCTTCTTTCCTTTGGTAAGTGTGGCTACCCATTTATCACCTTTAAACATTTGATTCCATAAGTTGAGATACAAATGAAGTCACTGATGTGGCAAAAGTAGTAATGGGCCTTTATTTCACAGCAGGCAGACTCATGTGTGTGGTCATTGTCTACGGTGCTATTGACTTCATTCTTGTGGCCAATGACATATCAGTTGCACCACAATTAAGTATGAAAACAGGAAAACCTTTTACATCTTCTTTCCTTTGGTAAGTGTGGCTACCCATTTATCACCTTTAAACATTTGATTCCATAAGTTGAGATACAAATGGAGTCACTGATGTGGCAAAAGTAGTAATGGGCCTTTATTTCACAGCAGGCAGACTCATGTGTTTGGTCCTTGTCTACGGTGCTATTGACTTCATTCTTGTGGCCAATGAAATGTCAGTTGCACCACAATTAAGTATGAAAACAGGAAAACCTTATAAATCTTCTTTCTTTTGGTACCTGTGGCTACCCCTTTATCACCTTTAAACATTAGATTCCATATGTTGAGATACAAATGAAGTCATTGATTTGGCAAAATTAGTAATGGGCCTTTATTTCGCAGCAGGGAGAATCATGTGTGTGGTCATTGTGTATGGTGCTATTGACTTCATTCTTGTAGCCAATGACATATCAGTTGCTCCACAATTAAGTATGAAAGCAGGAAAACCTTATATATCTTCTTCCTTTCGGTAAGTGTGTTTACCCTGTGTAACCTTTAAACATAAGTTTCCATAATTTGAGATACAAATGAAGTCATTGATGTGGCAAAAGTAGTAATGGGCCTTTATTTCACAGCAGGCAGACTCATGTGTGTGGTCATTGTGTATGGTGCTATTGACTTCATTCTTGTAGCCAATGACATATCAGTTGCTCCACAATTAAGTATGAAAGCAGGAAAACCTTATATATCTTCTTCCTTTTGGTAAGTGTGTTTACCCTGTGTAACCTTTAAACATTAGATTCCATAAGTTGAGATACAAATGAAGTCATTGATGTGGCAAAAGTAGTAATGGGCCTTTATTTCACAGCAGGCAGACTCATGTGTGTGGTCCTTGTCTACGGTGCTATTGACTTCATTCTTGTGGCCAATGACATATCAGTTGCACCACAATTAAGTATGAAAACAGGAAAACCTTATAAATCTTCTTTCTTTTGGTACCTGTGGCTACCCCTTTATCACCTTTAAACATTAGATTCCTTATGTTGAGATACAAATGAAGTCATTGATTTGGCAAAATTAGTAATGGGCCTTTATTTCGCAGCAGGCAGACTCTTGCAAGTGGTCATTGTCTACGATGCTATTGACTTCATTCTTGTGGCCAATGACATATCAGTTGCACCACAATTAAGTATGAAAACAGGAAAACCTTTTACATCTTCTTTCCTTTGGTAAGTGTGGCTACCCATTTATCAGCTTTAAACATTTGATTCCATAAGTTGAGATACAAATGAAGTCACTGATGTGGCAAAAGTAGTAATGGGCCTTTATTTCACAGCAGGCAGACTCATGTGTTTGGTCCTTGTCTACGGTGGTATTGACTTCATTCTTGTGGCCAATGAAATGTCAGTTGCACCACAATTAAGTATGAAAACAGGAAAACCTTATAAATCTTCTTTCTTTTGGTACCTGTGGCTACCCCTTTATCACCTTTAAACATTAGATTCCATATATTTAGATACAAATGAAGTCACTGATGTGGCAAAAGTAGTAATGGGCCTTTATTTCACAGCAGGCAGACTCATGTGTGTGGTCCTTGTCTACGGTGCTATTGACTTCATTCTTGTGGCCAATGAAATGTCAGTTGCACCACAATTAAGTATGAAAACAGGAAAACCTTATAAATCTTCTTTCTTTTGGTACCTGTGGCTACCCCCTTATCACCTTTAAACATTAGATTCCATATGTTGAGATACAAATGAAGTCATTGATTTGGCAAAATTAGTAATGGGCCTTTATTTCGCAGCAGGGAGAATCATGTGTGTGGTCATTGTGTATGGTGCTATTGACTTCATTCTTGTGCCCAATGACATATCAGTTGCACCACAATTAAGTATGAAAACAGGAAAACCATATATATTTCTTCTTTCCTTTGGTAAGTGTGGCTACCCCTTTATCACCTTTAAACATGAGATTCCATAAGTTGAGATACAAATGAAGTCATTGATGTGGCAAAAGTAGTATAGGGCCTTTATTTCACAGCAGGGAGAATCATGTGTGAGATCACTGTGTATGGTGCTATTGACTTCATTCTTGTGGCCAATGACATATCAGTTGCACCACAATTAAGTTTGAAAACAGGAAAACCTTATACATCTTCTTTCCTTTGGTAAGTGTGGCTACCCTTTTATCACCTTTAAACATTTGATTCCATTAGTTGAGATACAAATGAAGTCATTGATGTGGCAAATGTAGTAATGGGCCTTTATTTCACAGCAGGCAGACTCATGTGTGTGGTCATTGTCTACGGTGCTATTGACTTCATTCTTGTGGCTAATGACATGTCAGTTGCACCACAATTAAGTATGAAAACAGGAAAACCTTATACATCTTCTTTCCTTTGGTAAGTGTGGCTACCCCTTTATCACCTTTAAACATTAGATTCCATAAGTTGAGATACAAATGAAGTCATTGATGTGGCAAAAGTAGTAATGGGCCTTTATTTCACAGCAGGCAGACTCATGTGTGTGATCCTTGTCTACGGTGCTATTGACTTCATTCTTGTTTCCAATAACATATCAGTTGCACCACAATTAAGTATGAAATGAGGAAAACCTTATACATCTTCTTTCCTCTGGTAAGTGTGGCTACCCCTTTATCACCATTAAACATTAGATTCCATAGGTTGAGATACAAATGAAGTCATTGATGTGGCAAAATTACTAATGGGTCTTTATTTCACAGCAGGCAGACTCATGTGTGTGGTCATTGTCTACGGTGCTATTGACTTCATTCTTGTGGCTAATGACATATACGTTGCACCACAATTAATTATGAAAACAGGAAAACCTTATACATCTTCTTTCCTTTGGTAAGTGTGGCTACCCCTTTATCACCATTAAACATTAGATTCCATAAGTTCAGATACAAATGAAGTCATTGATGTGGCAAAAGTAGTAATGGGCCTCTATTTGACAGCAGGCAGACTCTTGCGAGTGGTCATTGTCTACGGTGCTATTGACTTCATTCTGGTGGCCAATAACGAATCAGATGCACCACAATTAAGTATGAAAACAGGAAAACCTTATACATCTTCTTTCCTTATGTAAGTGTGGCTATCCCTTTAGCACCTTTAAACATTAGATTCCATAAGTTGAGATACAAATGAAGTCATTGATGTGGCAAAAGTAGTAATGGGCCTCTATTTCACAGGAGGCAGACTCGTGTGTGGTCACTGTCTACGGTGCTATGACTTCATTCTTGCGGCCAATGACATATCAGTTGCACCACAATTAAGTATGAAAACAGGAAAACCTTATACATCTTCTTTCCTTTGGTAAGTGTGGCTATCCCTTTATCTCCTTTAAACATTAGATTCCATAATTTGAGATACAAATGAAGTCATTGATGTGGCAAAAGTAGTAATGGGCCTTTATTTCACAGCAGGCAGACTCGTGTGTGGTCCTTGTCTACGGTGCTATTGACTTCATTATTGTGGCCAATGACATATCAGTTTCAGCACAATGAGGTATGAAGACAGGAAAACCTTATACATCTTCTTTCTTTGGTAAGTGTGGCTATCCCTTTATCTCCTTTAAACATTAGATTCCATAAGTTGAGATACAAATGAAGTCATTGTTGTGGCAAAAGTAGTAATGGGCCTTTATTTCACAGCAGGCAGACTCATGTGTGTGGTCCTTGTCTACGGTGCTATTGACTTCATTCTTGTAGCCAATGACATATCAGTTGCTCCACAATTAAGTATGAAAGCAGGAAAACCTTATATATCTTCTTCCTTTTGGTAAGTGTGTTTACGCTGTGTAACCTTTAAACATAAGTTTCCATAATTTGAGATACAAATGAAGTCATTGATGTGACAAAAGTAGTAATGGGCCTTTATTTCACAGCAGGCAGACTAATGTGTGTGGTCATTGTCTACGGTGCTATTGACTTCATTCTTGTGGCCAATGACATATCAGTTGCACCACAATGAAGTATGAAAACAGGAAAATCTTATACATCTTCTTTCCTTTGGTAAGTGTGGCTACCCCTTTATCACCTTTAAACATTAGATTCCATAAGTTGAGATACAAATGAAGTCATTGATGTGGCAAAAGTAGTAATGGGCCTTTATTTCACAGCAGGCAGACTCATGTGTGTGGTCATTGTGTATGGTGCTATTGACTTCATTCTTGTAGCCAATGACATATCAGTTGCTCCACAATTAAGTATGAAAGCAGGAAAACCTTATATATCTTCTTCCTTTTGGTAAGTGTGTTTACCCTGTGTAACCTTTAAACATTAGATTCCATAAGTTGAGATACAAATGAAGTCATTGATGTGGCAAAAGTAGTAATGGGCCTTTATTTCACAGCAGGCAGACTCATGGGTGTGGTCATTGTGTATGGTGCTATTGACTTCATTCTTGAAGCCAATGACATATCAGTTGCTCCACAATTAAGTATGATAGCTGGAAAACCTTATATATCTTCTTCCTTTTGGTAAGTGTGTTTACCCTGTGTAACCTTTAAACATTAGATTCCATAAGTTGAGATACAAATGAAGTCATTGATGTGGCAAAAGTAGTAATGGGCCGTTATTCACAGCAGGCAGACTCATGTGTGTGGTCCTTGTCTACGGTGCTATTGACTTCATTCTTGTGGCCAATGAAATGTCAGTTGCACCACAATTAAGTATGAAAACAGGAAAACCTTATATGTCTTCTTTCCTTTGGTAAGTGTGGCTACCCCTTTATCACCTTTAAACATTAGATTCCTTATGTTGAGATACAAATGAAGTCATTGACTTGGCAAAATTAGTAATGGGCCTTTATTTCGCAGCAGGCAGACTCTTGCAAGTGGTCATTGTCTACGGTGCTATTGACTTCATTCTTGTGGCCAATGACATATCAGTTGCACCACAGTTAAGTATGAAAACAGGAAAACCTTTTACATCTTCTTTCCTTTGGTAAGTGTGGCTACCCATTTATCACCTTTAAACATTTGATTCCATAAGTTGAGATACAAATGAAGTCACTGATGTGGCAAAAGTAGTAATGGGCCTTTATTTCACAGCAGGCAGACTCATGTGTGTGGTCATTGTCTACGGTGCTATTGACTTCATTCTTGTGGCCAATGACATATCAGTTGCACCACAATTAAGTATGAAAACAGGAAAACCTTTTACATCTTCTTTCCTTTGGTAAGTGTGGCTACCCATTTATCACCTTTAAACATTTGATTCCATAAGTTGAGATACAAATGAAGTCACTGATGTGGCAAAAGTAGTAATGGGCCTTTATTTCACAGCAGGCAGACTCATGTGTGTGGTCCTTGTCTACGGTGCTATTGACTTCATTCTTGTGGCCAATGAAATGTCAGTTGCACCACAATTAAGTATGAAAACAGGAAAACCTTATAAACCTTCTTTCTTTTGGTACCTGTGGCTACCCCTTTATCACCTTTAAACATTAGATTCCATATGTTGAGATACAAATAAAGTCATTGATTTGGCAAAATTAGTAATGGGCCTTTATTTCGCAGCAGGGAGAATCATGTGTGTGGTCATTGTGTATGGTGCTATTGACTTCATTCTTGTAGCCAATGACATATCAGTTGCTCCACAATTAAGTATGAAAGCAGGAAAACCTTATATATCTTCTTCCTTTTGGTAAGTGTGTTTACGCTGTGTAACCTTTAAACATAAGTTTCCATAATTTGAGATACAAATGAAGTCATTGATGTGGCAAAAGTAGTAATGGGCCTTTATTTCACAGCAGGCAGACTAATGTGTGTGGTCATTGTCTACGGTGCTATTGACTTCATTCTTGTGGCCAATGACATATCAGTTGCACCACAATGAAGTATGAAAACAGGAAAATCTTATACATCTTCTTTCCTTTGGTAAGTGTGGCTACCCCTTTATCACCTTTAAACATTAGATTCCATAAGTTGAGATACAAATGAAGTCATTGATGTGGCAAAAGTAGTAATGGGCCTTTATTTCACAGCAGGCAGACTCATGTGTGTGGTCATTGTGTATGGTGCTATTGACTTCATTCTTGTAGCCAATGACATATCAGTTGCTCCACAATTAAGTATGAAAGCAGGAAAACCTTATATATCTTCTTCCTTTTGGTAAGTGTGTTTACCCTGTGTAACCTTTAAACATTAGATTCCATAAGTTGAGATACAAATGAAGTCATTGATGTGGCAAAAGTAGTAATGGGCCTTTATTTCACAGCAGGCAGACTCATGGGTGTGGTCATTGTGTATGGTGCTATTGACTTCATTCTTGAAGCCAATGACATATCAGTTGCTCCACAATTAAGTATGATAGCTGGAAAACCTTATATATCTTCTTCCTTTTGGTAAGTGTGTTTACCCTGTGTAACCTTTAAACATTAGATTCCATAAGTTGAGATACAAATGAAGTCATTGATGTGGCAAAAGTAGTAATGGGCCGTTATTCACAGCAGGCAGACTCATGTGTGTGGTCCTTGTCTACGGTGCTATTGACTTCATTCTTGTGGCCAATGAAATGTCAGTTGCACCACAATTAAGTATGAAAACAGGAAAACCTTATATGTCTTCTTTCCTTTGGTAAGTGTGGCTACCCCTTTATCACCTTTAAACATTAGATTCCTTATGTTGAGATACAAATGAAGTCATTGACTTGGCAAAATTAGTAATGGGCCTTTATTTCGCAGCAGGCAGACTCTTGCAAGTGGTCATTGTCTACGGTGCTATTGACTTCATTCTTGTGGCCAATGACATATCAGTTGCACCACAGTTAAGTATGAAAACAGGAAAACCTTTTACATCTTCTTTCCTTTGGTAAGTGTGGCTACCCATTTATCACCTTTAAACATTTGATTCCATAAGTTGAGATACAAATGAAGTCACTGATGTGGCAAAAGTAGTAATGGGCCTTTATTTCACAGCAGGCAGACTCATGTGTGTGGTCATTGTCTACGGTGCTATTGACTTCATTCTTGTGGCCAATGACATATCAGTTGCACCACAATTAAGTATGAAAACAGGAAAACCTTTTACATCTTCTTTCCTTTGGTAAGTGTGGCTACCCATTTATCACCTTTAAACATTTGATTCCATAAGTTGAGATACAAATGAAGTCACTGATGTGGCAAAAGTAGTAATGGGCCTTTATTTCACAGCAGGCAGACTCATGTGTGTGGTCCTTGTCTACGGTGCTATTGACTTCATTCTTGTGGCCAATGAAATGTCAGTTGCACCACAATTAAGTATGAAAACAGGAAAACCTTATAAATCTTCTTTCTTTTAGTACCTGTGGCTACCCCTTTATCACCTTTAAACATTAGATTCCATATGTTGAGATACAAATAAAGTCATTGATTTGGCAAAATTAGTAATGGGCCTTTATTTCGCAGCAGGTAGAATCATGTGTGTGGTCATTGTGTATGGTGCTATTGACTTCATTCTTGTAGCCAATGACATATCAGTTGCTCCACAATTAAGTATGAAAGCAGGAAAACCTTATATATCTTCTTCCTTTTGGTAAGTGTGTTTACCCTGTGTAACCTTTAAACATAAGTTTCCATAATTTGAGATACAAATGAAGTCATTGATGTGGCAAAAGTAGTAATGGGCCTTTATTTCACAGCAGGCAGACTCATGTGTGTGGTCATTGTGTATGGTGCTATTGACTTCATTCTTGTAGCCAATGACATATCTGTTGCTCCACAATTAAGTATGAAAGCAGGAAAACCTTATATATCTTCTTCCTTTTGGTACCTGTGGCTACCCCTTTATCACCTTTAAACATTAGATTCCTTATGTTGAGATACAAATGAAGTCATTGATTTGGCAAAATTAGTAATGGGCCTTTATTTCGCAGCAGGCAGACTCTTGCAAGTGGTCATTGTCTACGGTGCTATTGACTTCATTCTTGTGGCCAATGACATATCAGTTGCACCACAATTAAGTATGAAAACAGGAAAACCTTTTACATCTTCTTTCCTTTGGTAAGTGTGGCTACCCATTTATCAGCTTTAAACATTTGATTCCATAAGTTGAGATACAAATGAAGTCACTGATGTGGCAAAAGTAGTAATGGGCCTTTATTTCACAGCAGGCAGACTCATGTGTTTGGTCCTTGTCTACGGTGGTATTGACTTCATTCTTGTGGCCAATGAAATGTCAGTCGCACCACAATTAAGTATGAAAACAGGAAAACCTTATAAATCTTCTTTCTTTTGGTACCTGTGGCTACCCCTTTATCACCTTTAAACATTAGATTCCATATATTGAGATACAAATGAAGTCACTGATGTGGCAAAAGTAGTAATGGGCCTTTATTTCACAGCAGGCAGACTCATGTGTGTGGTCCTTGTCTACGGTGCTATTGACTTCATTCTTGTGGCCAATGAAATGTCAGTTGCACCACAATTAAGTATGAAAACAGGAAAACCTTATAAATCTTCTTTCTTTTGGTACCTGTGGCTACCCCTTTATCACCTTTAAACATTAGATTCCATATGTTGAGATACAAATGAAGTCATTGATTTGGCAAAATTAGTAATGGGCCTTTATTTCGCAGCAGGGAGAATCATGTGTGTGGTCATTGTGTATGGTGCTATTGACTTCATTCTTGTAGCCAATGACATATCAGTTGCTCCACAATTAAGTATGAAAACAGGAAAACCTTATAAATCTTCTTTCTTTTGGTACCTGTGGCTACCCCTTTATCACCTTTAAACATGAGATTCCATATGTTGAGATACAAATGTAGTCACTGATGTGGCAAAAGTAGTAATGGGCCTTTATTTCACAGCAGGCAGACTCATGTGTGTGGTCCTTGTCTACGGTGCTATTGACTTCATTCTTGTGGCCAATGAAATGTCAGTTGCACCACAATTAAGTATGAAAACAGGAAAACCTTATAAATCTTCTTTCTTTTGGTACCTGTGGCTACCCCTTTATCACCTTTAAACATTAGATTCCATATGTTGAGATACAAATGAAGTCATTGATTTGGCAAAATTAGTAATGGGCCTTTATTTCGCAGCAGGCAGACTCTTGCAAGTGGTCATTGTCTACGGTGCTATTGACTTCATTCTTGTGGCCAATGACATATCAGTTGCACCACAATTAAGTATGAAAACAGGAAAACCTTTTACATCTTCTTTCCTTTGGTAAGTGTGGCTACCCATTTATCACCTTTAAACATTTGATTCCATAAGTTGAGATACAAATGAAGTCATTGATGTGGTAAAAGTAGTAATGGGCCTTTATTTCACAGCAGGCAGACTCATGTGTGTGGTCCTTGTCTACGGTGCTATTGACTTCATTCTTGTGGCCAATGAAATATCAGTTGCACCACAATTAAGTATGAAAACTGGAAAACCTTTTACATCTTCTTTCCTTTGGTAAGTGTGGCTACCCATTTATCACCTTTAAACATTTGATTCCATAAGTTGAGATACAAATGAAGTCACTGATGTGGCAAAAGTAGTAATGGGCCTTTATTTCACAGCAGGCAGACTCATGTGTGTGGTCCTTGTCTACGGTGCTATTGACTTCATTCTTGTGGCCAATGAAATGTCAGTTGCACCACAATTAAGTATGAAAACAGGAAAACCTTATAAATCTTCTTTCTTTTGGTACCTGTGGCTACCCCTTTATCACCTTTAAACATTAGATTCCGTAAGTTGAAATACAAATGAAGTCACTGATGTGGCAAAAGTAGTAATGGGCCTTTATTTCACAGCAGGCAGACTCATGTGTGTGGTCCTTGTCTACGGTGCTATTGACTTCATTCTTGTGGCCAATGAAATGTCAGTTGCATCACAATTAAGTATGAAAACAGGAAAACCTTATATGTCTTCTTTCCTTTGGTAAGTGTGGCTACCCCTTTATCACCTTTAAACATTAGATTCCATATGTTGAGATACAAATGAAGTCATTGATTTGGCAAAATTTGTAATGGGCCTTTATTTCGCAGCAGGCAGACTCTTGCAAGTGGTCCTTGTCTACGGTGCTATTGACTTCATTCTTGTGGCCAATGACATATCAGTTGCACCACAATTAAGTATGAAAACAGGAAAACCTTTTACATCCTCTTTCCTTTGGTAAGTGTGGCTACCCCTTTATCTCCTTTAAACATTAGATTCCATAAGTTGAGATACAAATGAAGTCATTGATGTGGCAAAAGTAGTAATGGGCCTTTATTTCACAGCAGGCAGACTCATGTGTGTGGTCATTGTGTATGGTGCTATTGACTTCATTCTTGTAGCCAATGACATATCAGTTGCTCCACAATTAAGTATGAAAGCAGGAAAACCTTATATATCTTCTTCCTTTTGGTAAGTGTGTTTACCCTGTGTAACCTTTAAACATTAGATTCCATAAGTTGAGATACAAATGAAGTCATTGATGTGGCAAAAGTAGTAATGGGCCTTTATTTCACAGCAGGGAGAATCATGTGTGTGATAATTGTGTATGGTGCTATTGACTTCATTATTGTGGCCAATGACATATCAGTTGCACCACAATTAAGTATGAAAGCAGGAAAACCTTATACATCTTCTTTCCTTTGGTAAGTGTGGCTACCGCTTTATCACCTTTAAACGATAGATTCCATAACTCTAGATACAAATGAAGTCATTGATGTGGCAAAAGTAGTAATGGGCCTTTATTTCACAGCTTGGAGAATCATGTGTGTGATCATTGTGTATGTTGCTATTTACTTCATTCTTGTGGCCAATGACATATCAGTTACACCACAATTAAGTATGAAAACAGGAAAACCTTATACATCTTTTTTCCTTTGGTAAGTGTGGCTACCCCTTTATCACCTTTAAACATTAGATTCCATAAGTTGAGATACAAATGAAGTCGTTGATGTGGCAAAAGTAGTAATGGGCCTTTATTTCACAGCAGGCAGACTCATGGGTGTGGTCACTGTCTACGGTGCTATTGACTTCATTCTTGTGGCCAATGACATATCAGTTGCACCACAATTTAGTATGAAAACAGGAAAACCTTATACATCTTCTTTCCTTTGGTAAGTGTGGCTACCCCTTTATCACCTTTAAACATTAGATTCCGTAAGTTGAAATACAAATGAAGTCACTGATGTGGCAAAAGTAGTAATGGGCCTTTATTTCACAGCAGGCAGACTCATGTGTGTGGTCCTTGTCTACGGTGCTATTGACTTCATTCTTGTGGCCAATGAAATGTCAGTTGCACCACAATTAAGTATGAAAACAGGAAAACCTTATATGTCTTCTTTCCTTTGGTAAGTGTGGCTACCCCTTTATCACCTTTAAACATTAGATTCCATATGTTGAGATACAAATGAAGTCATTGATTTGGCAAAATTAGTAATGGGCCTTTATTTCGCAGCAGGCAGACTCTTGCAAGTGGTCATTGTCTACAGTGCTATTGACTTCATTCTTGTGGCCAATGAAATGTCAGTTGCACCACAATTAAGTATGAAAACAGGAAAACCTTTTACATCTTCTTTCCTTTGGTAAGTGTGGCTACCCATTTATCACCTTTAAACATTTGATTCCATAAGTTGAGATACAAATGAAGTCATTGATGTGGTAAAAGTAGTAATGGGCCTTTATTTCACAGCAGGCAGACTCATGTGTGTGGTCCTTGTCTACGGTGCTATTGACTTCATTCTTGTGGCCAATGAAATATCAGTTGCACCACAATTAAGTATGAAAACTGGAAAACCTTTTACATCTTCTTTCCTTTGGTAAGTGTGGCTACCCATTTATCACCTTTAAACATTTGATTCCATAAGTTGAGATACAAATGAAGTCACTGATGTGGCAAAAGTAGTAATGGGCCTTTATTTCACAGCAGGCAGACTCATGTGTGTGGTCCTTGTCTACGGTGCTATTGACTTCATTCTTGTGGCCAATGAAATTTCAGTTGCACCACAATTAAGTATGAAAACAGGAAAACCTTATATGTCTTCTTTCCTTTGGTAAGTGTGGCTACCCCTTTATCACCTTTAAACATTAGATTCCATATGTTGAGATAAAAATGAAGTCATTGATTTGGCAAAATTAGTAATGGGCCTTTATTTCGCAGCAGGCAGACTCTTGCAAGTGGTCATTGTCTACGGTGCTATTGACTTCATACTTGTGGCCAATGACATATCAGTTGCACCACAATTAAGTATGAAAACAGGAAAACCTTTTACATCTTCTTTCCTTTGGTAAGTGTGGCTACCCATTTATCACCTTTAAACATTAGATTCCATAAGTTGAGATACAAATGAAGTCATTGATGTGGCAAAAGTAGTAATGGGCCTTTATTTCGCAGCAGGCAGACTCATGTGTGTGGTCACTGTCTACGGTGCTATTGACTTCATACTTGTAGCCCATGACATATCTGTTGCACCACAATTAAGTATGAAAACAGGAAAACGTTATACATTAGCTTTCCTTTGGTAAGTGTGGCTACCCCTTTATCACCTTTAAACATTAGTTTCCATAAGTTGAGATACAAATGAAGTCATTGATGTGGCAAAAGTAGTAATGGGCCTGCTACACGGACGTCTGAGTCACAGCTCTTGTACAAGATAAGTAATTTAAGTAGTAATAAACTGTTTTATAACAGTTTAAACTAATTTATTACGTTAATTATAGTGCTCTGCAAGCGTACCATTAAAGGTTTTTGTCTTACTCGCGTATTTTCACAGTAATCACGTAAAGTTCGTTTTGTTTACATATCGCGGCCAGGCCGAACTTTTGAGTTTTCAGATTAAACTTCATACTGCTATCTTAAGTGCATTTACTGATAGTTTAGTGTGCTAAATACGTTTGCTGCCTCATCTCGTAAGTAATTTTTAATAAAAAACTTCTGAACCACTGTTTACATAGTCGCGAGTAGGCCTAATTTTTCGTACACGTATTTTCATTGTTTTCTGGTAACTTAATTGTCTTTCTGTCACTAAAATAGATTTGTACCATGAGTTTAAAGTGCCTGACGTGCCGTAGGATCGTTAGCTCCGGGGTCTGGTGTGATGGATGTAGTAACTTTTTTCATTGGGGCGACTGTAGTGGCGTGGGAATTGGGAAAATGAGCGAGACTCATCACTGGTTCTGTAGGCTATGCAGTAGAGATTGGAAGATTGTGGAACAGGAGGGGAAAATTGCTGCCCTTCAGGCTGAGTTAGATGAGGCTAGGCGAGAACTGGGCAGGTTAAGGGGGGAGAAGGGTAAACAGGGGTGGGAAGTGGCAACAGGCATGAGGAACAGGCCAAGAAATTTTTCTGACAGCTTTGTTATTAATGTACAAAATAGGTTTGACCTGTTGCCTCAGTCAGAAACTGATGAGCCTCTCACAGAAGTAGATGTACACAGGGCTCAACAAACTTTCAGCAGCAAATTGATTAAGAATGTAGGGAAGTCTGCAAAGAGAAAGAAAGTCTTGTTGCTAGGTAGTTCGCATGCTAGGGGTGTGGGCCAACTTCTGCAGGATGAATTAGGGTTGGATTACCAGGTCACAAGTTTTTTCAAACCTAGTGCTGAACTTGGGCAGGTTACAGAGGATTTAGGTTCACTATGTAAAGGTTTTACTAAGGAAGACACCGTGGTTATTGTGGGTGGGCCGGGCAACAGTATTGACAGAGATCCGGGGTACAGCATAAAGTGTGACCTGGCAAAGATTGCATCAGCATCGAATCATACCGGTGTTGGGTTTGTGTCGGTTCTGGAGCACCACGACCGACCTCATTTGACCTCTTCTGTCAGGAGAGTTAATTTGGAGTTGGAACGGCTACTTGGATCTGGTGCAGGGTCACACATTGGTGTGGTTCCTGTTGATTCACTCTGTAGGTGGGACTATACTAGACATGGCCTACACCTCAACAGGAAAGGGAAGGGTAAACTGGCTGGGCTGATAGCAGGAAATTTAAAGGGGGGAGGAACTACATCTCATGGTGGAAACTCTTTTTTAGTGTAAGATCAGTGTCCAGTGGGAAACTCAACCAGGCAAGTACTAAAGATGTTAAAAAAGTTCAATATACTCACAAAAGTAAAGTGAAAAATAATGTTAGTATATTTCATCAAAATATTGGGGGATTGAAGAATAAATGTACTAAAGATGTTAAAAAAGTTCAAGATACTCACAAAAGTAAAGTGAAAAATACTGTTAGTATATTTCATCAAAATATTGGGGGATTGAAGAATAAAATTGATGAGCTTCTGCTTTGTTTAGAAGATATAGAAACCAAGAATGTAATAGATATACTATGCCTGTCTGAGCATCACATTGTCACTGATATGCAAAAGGTTAGCATCAATGGGTACAAATTAGCTGCACATGTAAGTAGAGATAATATGATGAGAGGAGGAGTTGCCATATATGTCAAAAGCTTCCACAGTGCAAAAAATTTAGAAACTAAAAAATTTTGTGTAGAGCAACATATGGAAGCATGTGCCACTGAACTTAAACTAAATGATGGCACTTTCATAATTGTAACAGTGTATAGGTCCCCCTCAGGGAATTTCCAGCTATTTCTAGAAAACTTGGATGCTTTGTTGTGCTATCTGTCAGACAGGGGGAAGCAAATTATCATTTGTGGGGATTTCAATGTTGATTCCCTGAAAGAGTGTAATAGGAAGAATGACCTTTTAGTATTACTCAGTTCTTTCAATTTGAGCTCCGTCATTGATTTTCCTACTCGGATAACAAAGAACAGCAGTACATTGATAGATAACTTTTTTATAGACCAAGATAAGTTTAAGGACATAAATGCTTATCCTGTGGAGAATGGTCTTTCAGATCATAGTGCACAGCTTGTTACAGTACATGACATAGCTCCATGCAGTATAATAAATCAGACTTTCAAAGCAGTGCGTTCAATTAACAATATAAATATTGCAAACTTTAGGGAAAGCCTACAGCAGCTAGACTGGGATGAAGTGTATAAGGAACCCGATGCAAACTTGAAATATAACTTATTTCACAATACATTTTTAAGGGTATTTGAAAATTGTTTTCCCAAGAAAATAGTTAAACATAATTCCAAGAAAACATATAAAAAACCTTGGCTAACTAAAGGAATAAGAATATCTTGCAACCGTAAAAGAGAACTGTATCTAACAGCAAGAGGGAGTACTGACCCCGAAATTGTTCAATATTATAAAAACTATTGTGCAGTACTAAGAAAAGTTATTAAAAAGTCCAGAAGCGTGTGTATCATGTCTGAGATCAGTAACTCTGATAATAAAATTAAAGCAATTTGGAATATTATTGAAAGGGAAACAGGGCAACCAAGAGCACAGGAAGACTTTAGTGCAATGAAACTGAATGACAAGTGCACTAACAAACAATCAGAAATTGAAAATATTTTGAATAATCATTTTTTAAATGTTGTGGAGAAAATAGGATCTAGATCTTCACTAGAAGAGGCAAGGCTATTAATAGAAGAGGCAATACCTGCGCAGTTTGAAACAACTGTAATGCCACCAACCTCTCCCTCTGAAATCAGTAAAATAATAAACTCACTGAAAAGTAAAAGCTCTTACGGATTTGATGGCATTTCCAGCAAAGTACTTAAAGCTTGTTCCCCACAGATAAGTAGGATTCTCAGCCACGTATGTAATAGCTCTTTGGAGCAGGGTGTTTTCCCTGATAGACTGAAATATGCCATTGTAAAACCATTGCATAAAAAGGGGGATACGTTGGATGTCAACAACTACCGCCCAATCTCTCTTCTGGCAGCTCTATCAAAAATTTTTGAGAAAGTAATGTATTCAAGAGTAGCCTCCCATATGTGTAAAAATAAAGTACTAACAAAATGTCAGTTTGGTTTTCAGAAAGGCTTTTCAACAGAAAATGCTATATATGCTTTCACTGATCAAATATTAAATGCTCTGAATAACCGGACATCACACATTGGTATTTTTTGTGATCTCTCAAAGGCCTTTGATTGTGTAAATCATGGAATTCTTTTAGATAAGCTAAATCATTATGGTTTGAGTGGGGCAGTGCACAAATGGTTTAATTCATACTTAACTGGAAGAATGCAGAAAGTTGAAATAAGTGGTTTGTGTAATGTTAAAACAACAGCTGATTTCTCAAACTGGGGTGCTATCAAGCACGGGGTTCGGTCTTACGTCCTTTACTGTTCTTGATATACATTAATGACTTACCATTCCACATTGATGAAGATGCAAAGTTAGTTCTTTTTGCTGATGATACAAGTATAGTAATAACATCCAAAAACGAAGAACTAAGTGATGTAATTGTAAATGATGTTTTTCACAAAATTATTAAGTGGTTCTCAGCAAACGGACTCTCTTTAAATTTTGATAAAACACAGTATATACAGTTCCGTACAGTAAATGGCACAACTCCAGTAATAAATATAGAATTTGAACAGAAGTCTGTAGCTAAGGTAGAATTTTCAAAATTTTTAGGTGTGTCCATTGATGAGAGGTTAAACTGGGAGCAACACATTGATGGTCTGCTGAAACGTCTGAGTTCAGCTACGTATGCTATTAGGGTTATTGCAAATTTTGGTGATAAGAATCTCAGTAAATTAGCTTACTATGCCTACTTTCATTCACTGCTTTCGTATGGCATCATATTCTGGGGTAATTCATCGTTGAGTAGAAAAGTATTCATTGCACAAAAACGTGTAATCAGAATAATTGCTGAAGCCCACCCACGGTCATCCTGCAGACATCTATTTAAGGATCTAGGGATCCTCACAGTAACCTCACAGTATATATATTCCCTTATGAAATTTGTTGATAATAATCCAACCCAATTCAAAAGTAATAGCAGTGTGCATACCTATAACACCAGGAGAAAGGATGATCTTCACTATGCAGGGTTAAATCTGACTTTGGCACAGAAAGGGGTAAATTATGCTGCCACAAAAGTCTTTGGGCACCTACCAAACAGCATCAAAAGCCTGACAGATAGCCAACTAACATTTAAAAATAAATTAAAAGAATTTCTAGATGACAACTCCTTCTACTCATTGGCTGAATTTTTAGATATAAACTAAGTAAAAAAAAAACTTAATCATTACTGTCATGCAATATCTTGTGTAATGTAATTTCTGGTACAGACATCTTTTATTAACCTGACATGTTCCACATCATTACGAAGTGTCGTATTCATGATCTATGGAACAAGTATTAATCTAATCTAATCTCTTTATTTCACAGCAGGGAGAATCATGTGTGTGATCATTGCGTTTGGTGCTATTGACTTCATTCTTGTTGCCAATGACATATCAGTTGCACCACAATTAAGTATGAAAGCAGGAAAACCTTATATATCTTCCTCCTTTTGGTAAGTGTGTTTACCGTGTGTAACCTTTAAACATAAATTTCCATAATTTGAGATACAAATGAAGTCATTGATGTGTCAAAAGTAGTAATGGGCCTTTATTTCACAGCAGGCAGACTCATGTGTGTGGTCACTGTCTACGGTGCTATTGACTTCATACTTGTAGCCCATGACATATCAGTTGCACCACAATTAAGTATGAAAACAGGAAAACGTTATACATCTTCTTTCCTTTGGTAAGTGTGGCTACCCCTTTATCACCTTTAAACATTAGATTCCTTAAGTTGAGATACAAATGAAGTCATTGATGTGACAAAAGTAGTAATGGGTCTTTCTTTCACAGCAGGCAGACTCTTGTGTGTGGTCATTGTCTACGGTGCTATTGACTTCATTCTTGTGGCCAATGACATATCAGTTGCACCACAATTAAGTATGAAAGCAGGAAAACCTTATATATCTTCTTCCTTTTGGTAAGTGTGTTTACCGTGTGTAACCTTTAAACATAAATTTCCATAATTTGAGATACAAATGAAGTCATTGATGTGGCAAAAGTAGTAATGGGCCTTTATTTCACAGCAGGCAGACTCATGTGTGTGGTCACTGCCTACGGTGCTATTGACTTCATACTTGTAGCACATGACATATCAGTTGCACCACAATTAAGTATGAAAACAGGAAAACGTTATACATCTTCTTTCCTTTGGTAAGTGTGGCTACCCCTTTATCACCTTTAAACATTAGATTCCATAAGTTGAGATACAAATGAAGTCATTGATGTGACAAAAGTAGTAATGGGTCTTTCTTTCACAGCAGGCAGACTCTTGTGTGTGGTCATTGTCTACGGTGCTATTGACTTCATTCTTGTGGCCAATGACATATCAGTTGCACCACAATTAAGTATGAAAACAGGAAAACTTTATACATCTTCTTTCCTTTGGTAAGTGTGGCTACCCGTTTGTCACCTTTAAACATTAGATTCCATAAGTTGAGATACAAATGAAGTCATTGATGTGGCAAAAGTAGTAAAGGGCCTTTATTTCACAGCAGGGAGAATCATGTGTGTGATCATTGTGTATGGTGCTATTGACTTCATTCTTGTGGCCAATGACATATCAGTTGCACCACAATTAAGTATGAAAGCAGGAAAACCTTATATATCTTCTTCCTTTTGGTAAGTGTGTTTACCGTGTGTAACCTTTAAACATTAGATTCCATAAGTTGAGATACAAATGAAGTCATTGATGTGGCAAAAGTAGTAATGGACCTTTATTTCACAGCAGGCAGACTCACGTGTGTGGTCCTTGTCTACGGTGCTATTGATTTCATTCTTGTAGCCAATGACATATCAGTTGCACCACAATTAAGTATGAAAGCAGTAAAACCTTATATATCTTCTTTCATTTGGTAAGTGTCTTTACCCTGTGTAACCTTTAAACATAAGTTTCCATAATTTGAGATGCAAATGAAGTCATTGATGTGGCAAAAGTAGTAATCGGCCTTTATTTCACAGCAGGCAGACTCAAGTGTGTGGTCATTGTCTACGGTGCTATTGACTTCATTCTTGTGGCCAATGAAATATCAGTTGCACAACAATTAAGTATAAAAACAGGAAAACCTTATACATCTTTTTTCCTTTGGTAAGTGTGGCTACCCCTTTATCACCTTTAAACATTAGATTCCATATGTTGAGATACAAATGAAGTCATTGATGTGGCAAATGTAGTAATGGGCCTTTATTTCACAGCAGGCAGACTCATGTGTGTGGTCATTATCTTCGGTGCTATTGACTTCATTCTTGTGGCCAATGACATATCATCTGCACCACAATTAAGTATAAAAACAGGAAAGCCTTATACATCTTATTTCCTTTGGTAAGTGTGGCTACCCCTTTATCACCTTTAAACATTAGATTCCATAAGTTGAGATACAAATGAAGTCATTGATGTGGCAAAAGTAGTAATGGGCCTTTATTTCACAGCAGGCAGACTCGTGTGTGTGGTCATTGTCTACGGTGCTATTGAATTCATTCTGGTGGCCAATGATGTATCAGTTGCACCACAATTAAGTATGAAAACAGGAAAACCTTATACATCTTCTTTCCTTTGGTAAGTGTGGCTACCCCTTTATCACCTTTAAACATTAGATTCCATAAGTTGAGATGCAAATGAAGTCATTGATGTGGCAAAAGTAGTAATGGGCCTTTATTTCACAGCAGGCAGACTCATATGTGTGGTCCTTGTCTACGGTGCTATTGACTTCATTGTGGTGGCCAATGACGTATCAGTTGCACCACAATTAAGTATGAAAACAGGAAAACATTATACATCTTCTTTCCTTTGGTAATTGTGGCTACCCCTTTATCACCTTTAAACATAAGATTCCATAAGTTGAGATACAAATGAAGTCATTGATGTGGCAAAAGTAGTAATGGGCCTTTATTTCACAGCAGGCAGACTCGTGTGTGTGGTCATTGTCTACGGTGCTATTGACTTCATTGTGGTGGCCAATGACGTATCAGTTGCACCACAATTAAGTATGAAAACAGGAAAACCTTATACATCTTCTTTCCTTTGGTAAGTGTGGCTACCCCTTTATCACCTTTAAACATTAGATTCCATATGTTGAGATGCAAATGAAGTCATTGATGTGGCAAAAGTAGTAATGGGCCTTTATTTCACAGCAGGCAGACTCATGTGTGTGGTCCTTGTCTACGGTGCTATTGACTTCATTGTGGTGGCCAATGACGTATCAGTTGCACCACAATTAAGTATGAAAACAGGAAAACCTTATACATCTTCTTTCCTTTGGTAAGTGTGGCTACCCCTTTATCACCTTTAAACATTAGATTCCATAAGTTGAGATGCAAATGAAGTCATTGATGTGGCAAAAGTAGTAATGGGCCTCTATTTGACAGCAGGCAGACTCATGTGTGTGGTCCTTGTCTACGGTGCTATTGACTTCATTATTGTGGCCAATGACATATCTGTTGCACCACAATTAAGTATTAAAACAGGAAAACCTTATACATCTTCTTTCCTTTGGTAATTGTGGCTACCCCTTTATCACCTTTAAACATTAGATTCCATAAGTTGAGATGCAAATGAAGTCATTGATGTGGCAAAAGTAGTAATGGGCCTTTATTTCACAGCAGGCAGACTCATGTGTGTGGTCCTTGTCTACGGTGCTATTGACTTCATTGTGGTGGCCAATGACGTATCAGTTGCACCACAATTAAGTATGAAAACAGGAAAACCTTATACATCTTCTTTCTTTTGGTAAGTGTGGCTACCCCTTTATCACCTTTAAACATTAGATTCCATAAGTTGAGATGCAAATGAAGTCATTGATGTGGCAAAAGTAGTAATGGGCCTCTATTTGACAGCAGGCAGACTCATGTGTGTGGTCATTATCTTCGGTGCTATTGACTTCATTCTTGTGGCCAATGACATATCATCTGCACCACAATTAAGTATAAAAACAGGAAAGCCTTATACATCTTATTTCCTTTGGTAAGTGTGGCTACCCCTTTATCACCTTTAAACATTAGATTCCATAAGTTGAGATACAAATGAAGTCATTGATGTGGCAAAAGTAGTAATGGGCCTTTATTTCACAGCAGGCAGACTCGTGTGTGTGGTCATTGTCTACGGTGCTATTGAATTCATTCTGGTGGCCAATGATGTATCAGTTGCACCACAATTAAGTATGAAAACAGGAAAACCTTATACATCTTCTTTCCTTTGGTAAGTGTGGCTACCCCTTTATCACCTTTAAACATTAGATTCCATAAGTTGAGATGCAAATGAAGTCATTGATGTGGCAAAAGTAGTAATGGGCCTTTATTTCACAGCAGGCAGACTCATATGTGTGGTCCTTGTCTACGGTGCTATTGACTTCATTGTGGTGGCCAATGACGTATCAGTTGCACCACAATTAAGTATGAAAACAGGAAAACATTATACATCTTCTTTCCTTTGGTAATTGTGGCTACCCCTTTATCACCTTTAAACATAAGATTCCATAAGTTGAGATACAAATGAAGTCATTGATGTGGCAAAAGTAGTAATGGGCCTTTATTTCACAGCAGGCAGACTCGTGTGTGTGGTCATTGTCTACGGTGCTATTGACTTCATTGTGGTGGCCAATGACGTATCAGTTGCACCACAATTAAGTATGAAAACAGGAAAACCTTATACATCTTCTTTCCTTTGGTAAGTGTGGCTACCCCTTTATCACCTTTAAACATTAGATTCCATATGTTGAGATGCAAATGAAGTCATTGATGTGGCAAAAGTAGTAATGGGCCTTTATTTCACAGCAGGCAGACTCATGTGTGTGGTCCTTGAGTACGGTGCTATTGACTTCATTGTGGTGGCCAATGACGTATCAGTTGCACCACAATTAAGTATGAAAACAGGAAAACCTTATACATCTTCTTTCCTTTGGTAAGTGTGGCTACCCCTTTATCACCTTTAAACATTAGATTCCATAAGTTGAGATGCAAATGAAGTCATTGATGTGGCAAAAGTAGTAATGGGCCTCCATTTGACAGCAGGCAGACTCATGTGTGTGGTCCTTGTCTACGGTGCTATTGACTTCATTATTGTGGCCAATGACATATCTGTTGCACCACAATTAAGTATTAAAACAGGAAAACCTTATACATCTTCTTTCCTTTGGTAATTGTGGCTACCCCTTTATCACCTTTAAACATTAGATTCCATAAGTTGAGATGCAAATGAAGTCATTGATGTGGCAAAAGTAGTAATGGGCCTTTATTTCACAGCAGGCAGACTCATGTGTGTGGTCCTTGTCTACGGTGCTATTGACTTCATTGTGGTGGCCAATGACGTATCAGTTGCACCACAATTAAGTATGAAAACAGGAAAACCTTATACATCTTCTTTCCTTTGGTAAGTGTGGCTACCCCTTTATCACCTTTAAACATTAGATTCCATAAGTTGAGATGCAAATGAAGTCATTGATGTGGCAAAAGTAGTAATGGGCCTCTATTTGACAGCAGGCAGACTCATGTGTGTGGTCCTTGTCTACGGTGCTATTGACTTCATTATTGTGGCCAATGACATATCAGTTGCACCACAATTAAGTATTAAAACAGGAAAACCTTATACATCTTCTTTCCTTTGGTAAGTGTGGCTACCCCTTTATCACCTTTAAACATTAGATTCCATAAGTTGAGATGCAAATGAAGTCATTGATGTGGCAAAAGTAGTAATGGGCCTCTATTTGACAGCAGGCAGACTCATGTGTGTGGTCATTATCTTCGGTGCTATTGACTTCATTCTTGTGGCCAATGACATATCATCTGCACCACAATTAAGTATAAAAACAGGAAAGCCTTATACATCTTATTTCCTTTGGTAAGTGTGGCTACCCCTTTATCACCTTTAAACATTAGATTCCATACGTTGAGATACAAATGAAGTCATTGATGTGGCAAAAGTAGTAATGGGCCTTTATTTCACAGCAGGCAGACTCATGTGTGTGGTCATTGTCTGCGGTGCTATTGAATTCATTCTGGTGGCCAATGATGTATCAGTTGCACCACAATTAAGTATGAAAACAGGAAAACCTTATACATCTTCTTTCCTTTGGTAAGTGTGGCTACCCCTTTATCACCTTTAAACATTAGATTCCATAAGTTGAGATGCAAATGAAGTCATTGATGTGGCAAAAGTAGTAATGGGCCTTTATTTCACAGCAGGCAGACTCATGTGTGTGGTCCTTGTCTACGGTGCTATTGACTTCATTGTGGTGGCCAATGACGTATCAGTTGCACCACAATTAAGTATGAAAACAGGAAAACCTTATACATCTTCTTTCCTTTGGTAAGTGTGGCTACCCCTTTATCACCTTTAAACATTAGATTCCATAAGTTGAGATGCAAATGAAGTCATTGATGTGGCAAAAGTAGTAATGGGCCTCTATTTGACAGCAGGCAGACTCATGTGTGTGGTCCTTGTCTACGGTGCTATTGACTTCATTATTGTGGCCAATGACATATCAGTTGCACCTCAATTAAGTTTAAAACAGGAAAACCTTATACATCTTCTTTCGTTTGGTAAGTGTGGCTACCCCTTTATCACCATTAAACATTATACTCCATAAGTTGAGATGCAAATGAAGTCATTGATGTGGCAAAAGTAGTAATGGGCCTTTATTTCACAGCAGGCAGACTCATGTGTGTGGTCATTATCTTCGGTGCTATTGACTTCATTCTTGTGGCCAATGACATATCATCTGCACCACAATTAAGTATAAAAACAGGAAAGCCTTATACATCTTATTTCCTTTGGTAAGTGTGGCTACCCCTTTATCACCTTTAAACATTAGATTCCATATGTTGAGATACAAATGAAGTCATTGATGTGGCAAAAGTAGTAATGGGCCTTTATTTCACAGCAGGCAGACTCGTGTGTGTGGTCATTGTCTACGGTGCTATTGACTTCAATCTTGTTTCCAATGACATATCAGTTGCACCACAATTAAGTATTAAAACAGGTAAACCTTATACATTACCTTTCCTTTGGTAATTGTGGCTACCCCTTTATCACCTTTAAACATAAGATTCCATAAGTTGAGATGCAAATGAAGTCATTGATGTGGCAAAAGTAGTAATGGGCCTATATTTCACAGCAGGCAGACCCGTGTGTGTTGTCATTGTCTACGGTGCTATTGACTTCATTCTTGTTTCCAATGACATATCAGTTGCACCACAATTAAGTATTAAAACAGGTAAACCTTATACATTACCTTTCCTTTGGTAAGTGTGGCTACCCCTTTATCACCATTAAACATTATACTCCATAAGTTGAGATGCAAATGAAGTCATTGATGTGGCAAAAGTAGTAATGGGCCTTTATTTCACAGCAGGCAGACTCATGTGTGTGGTCCTTGTCTACGGTGCTATTGACTTCATTGTGGTGGCCAATGACGTATCAGTTGCACCACAATTAAGTATGAAAACAGGAAAACATTATACATCTTCTTTCCTTTGGTAATTGTGGCTACCCCTTTATCACCTTTAAACATAAGATTCCATAAGTTGAGATACAAATGAAGTCATTGATGTGGCAAAAGTAGTAATGGGCCTTTATTTCACAGCAGGCAGACTCATGTGTGTGGTCCTTGTCTACGGTGCTATTGAATTCATTCTGTTGGCCAATGACGTATCAGTTGCACCACAATTAAGTATGAAAACAGGAAAACATTATACATCTTCTTTCCTTTGGTAATTGTGGCTACCCCTTTATCACCTTTAAACATAAGATTCCTTAAGTTGAGATACAAATGAAGTCATTGATGTGGCAAAAGTAGTAATGGGCCTTTATTTCACAGCAGGCAGACTCGTGTGTGTGGTCATTGTCTACGGTGCTATTGACTTCATTCTTGTTTCCAATGACATATCAGTTGCACCACAATTAAGTATTAAAACAGGTAAACCTTATACATTACCTTTCCTTTGGTAATTGTGGCTACCCCTTTATCACCTTTAAACATAAGATTCCATAAGTTGAGATGCAAATGAAGTCATTGATGTGGCAAAAGTAGTAATGGGCCTATATTTCACAGCAGGCAGACTCGTGTGTGTGGTCATTGTCTACGGTGCTATTGACTTCATTCTTGTTTCCAATGACATATCAGTTGCACCACAATTAAGTATTAAAACAGGTAAACCTTATACATTACCTTTCCTTTGGTAAGTGTGGCTACCCCTTTATCACCATTAAACATTATACTCCATAAGTTGAGATGCAAATGAAGTCATTGATGTGGCAAAAGTAGTAATGGGCCTTTATTTCACAGCAGGCAGACTCATGTGTGTGGTCCTTGTCTACGGTGCTATTGACTTCATTGTGGTGGCCAATGACGTATCAGTTGCACCACAATTAAGTATGAAAACAGGAAAACCTTATACATCTTCTTTCCTTTGGTAATTGTGGCTACCCCTTTATCACCTTTAAACATAAGATTCCATAAGTTGAGATACAAATGAAGTCATTGATGTGGCAAAAGTAGTAATGGGCCTTTATTTCACAGCAGGCAGACTCGTGTGTGTGGTCATTGTCTACGGTGCTATTGACTTCATTCTTGTTTCCAATGACATATCAGTTGCACCACAATTAAGTATTAAAACAGGTAAACCTTATACATTACCTTTCCTTTGGTAATTGTGGCCACCCCTTTATCACCTTTAAACATAAGATTCCATAAGTTGAGATGCAAATGAAGTCATTGATGTGGCAAAAGTAGTAATGGGCCTTTATTTCACAGCAGGCAGACTCATGTGTGTGGTCCTTGTCTACGGTGCTATTGAATTCATTCTGTTGGCCAATGACGTATCAGTTGCACCACAATTAAGTATGAAAACAGGAAAACCTTATACATCTTCTTTCCTTTGGTAAGTGTGGCTACCCCTTTATCACCTTTAAACATTAGATTCCATAAGTTGAGATACAAATGAAGTCATTGATGTGGCAAAAGTAGTAATGGGCCTCTATTTGACAGCAGGCAGACTCATGTGTGTGGTCCTTGTCTACGGTGCTATTGACTTCATTATTGTGGCCAATGACATATCAGTTGCACCACAATTAAGTATTAAAACAGGAAAACCTTATACATCTTCTTTCCTTTGGTAAGTGTGGCTACCCCTTTATCACCATTAAACATTATACTCCATAAGTTGAGATGCAAATGAAGTCATTGATGTGGCAAAAGTAGTAATGGGCCTTTATTTCACAGCAGGCAGACTCATGTGTGTGGTCCTTGTCTACGGTGCTATTGAATTCATTCTGTTGGCCAATGACGTATCAGTTGCACCACAATTAAGTATGAAAACAGGAAAACATTATACATCTTCTTTCCTTTGGTAATTGTGGCTACCCCTTTATCACCTTTAAACATAAGATTCCTTAAGTTGAGATACAAATGAAGTCATTGATGTGGCAAAAGTAGTAATGGGCCTTTATTTCACAGCAGGCAGACTCGTGTGTGTGGTCATTGTCTACGGTGCTATTGACTTCATTCTTGTTTCCAATGACATATCAGTTGCACCACAATTAAGTATTAAAACAGGTAAACCTTATACATCTTCTTTCCTTTGGTAAGTGTGGCTACCCCTTTATCACCTTTAAACATTAGATTCCATAAGTTGAGATGCAAATGAAGTCATTGATGTGGCAAAATTAGTAATGGGCCTTTATTTCACAGCAGGCAGACTCATATGTGTGGTCCTTGTCTACGGTGCTATTGACTTCATTGTGGTGGCCAATGACGTATCACTTGCACCACAATTAAGTATGAAAACAGGAAAACCTTATACATCTTCTTTCCTTTGGTAATTGTGGCTACCCCTTTATCACCTTTAAACATAAGATTCCATAAGTTGAGATACAAATGAAGTCATTGATGTGGCAAAAGTAGCAATGGGCCTTTATTTCACAGCTGGCAGACTCGTGTGTGTGGTCATTGTCTACGGTGCTATTGACTTCATTCTTGTTTCCAATGACATATCAGTTGCACCACAATTAAGTATTAAAACAGGTAAACCTTATACATTACCTTTCCTTTGGTAAGTGTGGCTACCCCTTTATCACCATTAAACATTATACTCCATAAGTTGAGATGCAAATGAAGTCATTGATGTGGCAAAAGTAGTAATGGGCCTTTATTTCACAGCAGGCAGACTCATGTGTGTGGTCCTTGTCTACGGTGCTATTGACTTCATTGTGGTGGCCAATGACGTATCAGTTGCACCACAATTAAGTATGAAAACAGGAAAACCTTATACATCTTCTTTCCTTTGGTAATTGTGGCTACCCCTTTATCACCTTTAAACATAAGATTCCATAAGTTGAGATACAAATGAAGTCATTGATGTGGCAAAAGTAGTAATGGGCCTTTATTTCACAGCAGGCAGACTCATGTGTGTGGTCCTTGTCTACGGTGCTATTGAATTCATTCTGTTGGCCAATGACGTATCAGTTGCACCACAATTAAGTATGAAAACAGGAAAACCTTATACATCTTCTTTCCTTTGGTAAGTGTGGCTACACCTTTAACACCTTTAAACATAAGATTCCATAAGTTGAGATACAAATGAAGTCATTGATGTGGCAAAAGTAGTAATGGGCCTTTATTTCACAGCAGGCAGACTCGTGTGTGTGGTCATTGTCTACGGTGCTATTGACTTCATTCTTGTTTCCAATGACATATCAGTTGCACCACAATTAAGTATTAAAACAGGTAAACCTTATACATTACCTTTCCTTTGGTAATTGTGGCTACCCCTTTATCACCTTTAAACATAAGATTCCATAAGTTGAGATGCAAATGAAGTCATTGATGTGGCAAAAGTAGTAATGGGCCTATATTTCACAGCAGGCAGACTCGTGTGTGTTGTCATTGTCTACGGTGCTATTGACTTCATTCTTGTTTCCAATGACATATCAGTTGCACCACAATTAAGTATTAAAACAGGTAAACCTTATACATTACCTTTCCTTTGGTAAGTGTGGCTACCCCTTTATCACCATTAAACATTATACTCCATAAGTTGAGATGCAAATGAAGTCATTGATGTGGCAAAAGTAGTAATGGGCCTTTATTTCACAGCAGGCAGACTCATGTGTGTGGTCCTTGTCTACGGTGCTATTGACTTCATTGTGGTGGCCAATGACGTATCAGTTGCACCACAATTAAGTATGAAAACAGGAAAACATTATACATCTTCTTTCCTTTGGTAATTGTGGCTACCCCTTTATCACCTTTAAACATAAGATTCCATAAGTTGAGATACAAATGAAGTCATTGATGTGGCAAAAGTAGTAATGGGCCTTTATTTCACAGCAGGCAGACTCATGTGTGTGGTCCTTGTCTACGGTGCTATTGAATGCATTCTGTTGGCCAATGACGTATCAGTTGCACCACAATTAAGTATGAAAACAGGAAAACATTATACATCTTCTTTCCTTTGGTAATTGTGGCTACCCCTTTATCACCTTTAAACATAAGATTCCTTAAGTTGAGATACAAATGAAGTCATTGATGTGGCAAAAGTAGTAATGGGCCTTTATTTCACAGCAGGCAGACTCGTGTGTGTGGTCATTGTCTACGGTGCTATTGACTTCATTCTTGTTTCCAATGACATATCAGTTGCACCACAATTAAGTATTAAAACAGGTAAACCTTATACATTACCTTTCCTTTGGTAATTGTGGCTACCCCTTTATCACCTTTAAACATAAGATTCCATAAGTTGAGATGCAAATGAAGTCATTGATGTGGCAAAAGTAGTAATGGGCCTATATTTCACAGCAGGCAGACTCGTGTGTGTGGTCATTGTCTACTGTGCTATTGACTTCATTCTTGTTTCCAATGACATATCAGTTGCACCACAATTAAGTATTAAAACAGGTAAACCTTATACATTACCTTTCCTTTGGTAAGTGTGGCTACCCCTTTATCACCATTAAACATTATACTCCATAAGTTGAGATGCAAATGAAGTCATTGATGTGGCAAAAGTAGTAATGGGCCTTTATTTCACAGCAGGCAGACTCATGTGTGTGGTCCTTGTCTACGGTGCTATTGACTTCATTGTGGTGGCCAATGACGTATCAGTTGCACCACAATTAAGTATGAAAACAGGAAAACCTTATACATCTTCTTTCCTTTGGTAATTGTGGCTACCCCTTTATCACCTTTAAACATAAGATTCCATAAGTTGAGATACAAATGAAGTCATTGATGTGGCAAAAGTAGTAATGGGCCTTTAATTCACTGCAGGCAGACTCGTGTGTGTGGTCATTGTCTACGGTGCTATTGACTTCATTCTTGTTTCCAATGACATATCAGTTGCACCACAATTAAGTATTAAAACAGGTAAACCTTATACATTACCTTTCCTTTGGTAATTGTGGCTACCTCTTTATCACCTTTAAACATAAGATTCCATAAGTTGAGATGCAAATGAAGTCATTGATGTGGCAAAAGTAGTAATGGGCCTTTATTTCACAGCAGGCAGACTCATGTGTGTGGTCCTTGTCTACGGTGCTATTGAATTCATTCTGTTGGCCAATGACGTATCAGTTGCACCACAATTAAGTATGAAAACAGGAAAACCTTATACATCTTCTTTCCTTTGGTAAGTGTGGCTACCCCTTTATCACCTTTAAACATTAGATTCCATAAGTTGAGATACAAATGAAGTCATTGATGTGGCAAAAGTAGTAATGGGCCTTTATTTCACAGCAGGCAGACTCGTGTGTGTGGTCATTGTCTACGGTGCTATTGACTTCATTGTGGTGGCCAATGACGTATCAGTTGCACCACAATTAAGTATGAAAGCAGGAAAACCTTATACATCTTCTTTCCTTTGGTAAGTGTGGCTACCCCTTTATCACCTTTAAACATTAGATTCCATATGTTGAGATGCAAATGAAGTCATTGATGTGGCAAAAGTATTAATGGGCCTTTATTTCACAGCAGGCAGACTCATGTGTGTGGTCCTTGTCTACGGTGCTATTGACTTCATTGTGGAGGCCAATGACGTATCAGTTGCACCACAATTAAGTATGAAAACAGGAAAACCTTATACATCTTCTTTCCTTTGGTAATTGTGGCTACCCCTTTATCACCTTTAAACATAAGATTCCATAAGTTGAGATACAAATGAAGTCATTGATGTGGCAAAAGTAGTAATGGGCCTTTATTTCACAGCAGGCAGACTCGTGTGTGTGGTCATTGTCTACGGTGCTATTGAATTCATTCTGGTGGCCAATGACGTATCAGTTGCACCACAATTAAGTATGAAAACAGGAAAACCTTATACATCTTCTTTCCTTTGGTAAGTGTGGCTACCCCTTTATCACCTTTAAACATTAGATTCCATAAGTTGAGATGCAAATGAAGTCATTGATGTGGCAAAAGTAGTAATGGGCCTCTATTTGACAGCAGGCAGACTCATGTGTGTGGTCCTTGTCTACGGTGCTATTGACATCATTATTGTGGCCAATGACATATCATCTGCACCACAATTAAGTATAAAAACAGGAAAGCCTTATACATCTTCTTTCCTTTGGTAAGTGTTGCTACCCCTTTGTCACCTTTAAACATTAGTTTCCATAAGTTGAGATACAAATGAAGTCATTGATGTGGCAAAAGTAGTAATGGGCCTTTATTTCACAGCAGGCAGACTCATGTGTGTGGTCATTGTCTACGGTGCTATTGACTTCATTATTGTGGCCAATGACATATCAGTTGCACCACAATTAAGTATGAAAGCAGGAAAACCTTATACATCTTCTTTCCTTTGGTAAGTGTGGCTACCCCTTTATCACCTTTAAACATAAGATTCCATAAGTTGAGATACAAATGAAGTCATTGATGTGGCAAAAGTAGTAAATGGCCTTTATTTCACAGCAAGCAGACTCATGTGTGTGGTCCTTGTCTACGGTGCTATTGACTTCATTATTGTGGCCAATGACATATCAGTTGCACCACAATTAAGTATGAAAGCAGGAAAACCTTATACATCTTCTTTCCTTTGGTAAGTGTGGCTACCCCTTTATCACCTTTAAACATAAGATTCCATAAGTTGAGATACAAATGAAGTCATTGATGTGGCAAAAGTTGTAATGGGCCTTTATTTCACAGCAGGCAGACTCATGTGTGTGGTCCTTGTCTACGGTGCTATTGACTTCATTATTGTGGCCAATGACATATCAGTTGCACCCCAATTAAGTATGAAAACAGGAAAACCTTATACATCTTCTTTCCTTTGGTAAGTGTGGCTACCCCTTTGTCACCTTTAAACATTAGTTTCCATAAGTTGAGATACAAATGAAGTCATTGATGTGGCAAAAGTAGTAATGGGCCTTTATTTCACAGCACGGAGAATCATGTGCGTGATAATTGTGTATGGTGCTATTGACTTCATTCTTGTGGCCAATGACATATCAGTTGCACCACAATTAAGTATGAAAGCAGGAAAACCTTATACATCTTCTTTCCTTTGGTAAGTGTGGCTGCCCCTTTATCACCTTTAAACATTAGATTCCATAAGTTGAGATACAAATGAAGTCATTGATGTGGCAAAAGTAGTAGTGGGCCTTTATTTCACAGCAGGGAGAATCATTTGTGTGATCATTGTGTATGGTGCTATTGACTTCATTCTTGTGGTCAATGACATATCAGTTGCACCCCAATTAAGTATGAAAACAGGAAAACCTTATACATCTTCTTTCCTTTGGTAAGTGTGGCTACCCCTTTGTCACCTTTAAACATTAGTTTCCATAAGTTGAGATGCAAATGAAGTCATTGATGTGGCAAAAGTAGTAATGGGCCTTTATTTCACAGCAGGGAGAATCATGTGTGTGATCATTGTGTGTGGTGCTATTGACTTCATTCTTGTGGTCAATGACATATCAGTTGCACCCCAATTAAGTATGAAAACAGGAAAACCTTATACGTCTTCTTTCCTTTGGTAAGTGTGGCTACCCCTTTATCACCTCTAAACATTAGATTCCTTAAGTTGAGATACAAATGAAGTCATTGATGTGGAAAAGTAGTAATGGGCCTTTATTTCACAGCAGGGAGAATCATGTGTGTGATCATTGTGTATGGTGCTATTGACTTCATTCTTGTGGTCAATGACATATCAGTTGCACCACAATTAAGTATGAAAACAGGAAAACCTTATACATTTTCTTTCCTTTGGTAAGTGTGGCTACCCGTTTGTCACCTTTAAACATTAGTTTCCATAAGTTGAGATACAAATGAAGTCATTGATGTGGCAAAAGTAGTAATGGCCCTTTATTTCACAGCAGGGAGAATCATTTGTGTGATCATTGTGTATGGTGCTATTGACTTCATTCTTGTGGTCAATGACATATCAGTTGCACCCCAATTAAGTATGAAAACAGGAAAACCTTATACATCTTCTTTCCTTTGGTAAGTGTGGCTACCCCTTTGTCACCTCTAAACATTAGATTCCATAAGTTGAGATACAAATGAAGTCATTGATGTGGCAAAAGTAGTAATGGGCCTTTATTTCACAGCAGGCAGTCTCATGTGTGTGGTCATTATCTACGGTGCTATTGACTTCATTCTTGTGGCCAATGACATATCAGTTGCACCACAATTAAGTATGAAAGCAGGAAAACCTTATACATCTTCTTTCCTTTGGTAAGTGTGGCTACCCCATTATCACCTCTAAACATTAGATTCCATAAGTTGAGATACAAATGAAGTCATTGATGTGGAAAATTAGTAATGGGCCTTTATTTCACAGCAGGGAGAATCATTTGTGTGATCATTGTGTATGGTGCTATTGACTTCATTCTTGTGGTCTATGACATATCAGTTGCACCCCAATTAAGTATGAAAACAGGAATACCTTACACATCTTCTTTCCTTTGGTAAGTGTGGCTACCCCTTTGTCACCTTTAAACATTAGTTTCCATAAGTTGAGATACAAATGAAGTCATTGATGTGGCAAAAGTAGTAATGGGCCTTTATTTCACAGCAGGGAGAATCATTTGTGTGATCATTGTGTATGGTGCTATTGACTTCATTCTTGTGGTCAATGACATATCAGTTGCACCCCAATTAAGTATGAAAACAGGAAAACCTTATACATCTTCTTTCCTTTGGTAAGTGTGGCTACCCCTTTGTCACCTTTAAACATTAGTTTCCATAAGTTGAGATACAAATGAAGTCATTGATGTGGCAAAAGTAGTAATGGGCCTTTATTTCACAGCAGGGAGAATCATTTGTGTGATCATTGTGTATGGTGCTATTGACTTCATTCTTGTGGTCAATGACATATCAGTTGCACCCCAATTAAGTATGAAAACAGGAAAACCTTATACATCTTCTTTCCTTTGGTAAGTGTGGCTACCCCTTTGTCACCATTAAACATTAGTTTCCATAAGTTGAGATACAAATGAAGTCATTGATGTGGCAAAAGTAGTAATGGGCCTTTATTTTACAGCAGGGAGAATCATGTGTGTGATCATTGTGTATGGTGCTATTGACTTCATTCTTGTGGCCAATGACATATCAGTTGCACCACAATTAAGTATGAAAGCAGGAAAACCTTATACATCTTCTTTATTTGGTAAGTGTGGCTACCCCTTTGTCACCTTTAAACATTAGTTTCCATAAGTTGAGATACAAATGAAGTCATTGATGTGGCAAAAGTAGTAATGGGCCTTTATTTCACAGCAGGGAGAATCATGTGTGTGATCCTTGTGTATGGTGCTATTGACTTCATTCTTGTGGTCAATGACATATCAGTTGCACCCCAATTAAGTATGAAAACAGGAAAACCTTATACATCTTCTTTCCTTTGGTAAGTGTGGCTAACCCTTTGTCACCTCTAAACATTAGATTCCATAAGTTGAGATACAAATGAAGTCATTGATGTGGCAAAAGTAGTAATGGGCCTTTATTTCACAGCAGGGAGAATCATTTGTGTGATCATTGTGTATGGTGCTATTGACTTCATTCTTGTGGTCAATGACATATCAGTTGCACCCCAATTAAGTATGAAAACAGGAAAACCTTATACATCTTCTTTCCTTTGGTAAGTGTGGCTACCCCTTTGTCACCTTTAAACATTAGTTTCCATAAGTTGAGATACAAATGTAGTCATTGATGTGGCAAAAGTAGTAATGGGCCTTTATTTCACAGCAGGGAGAATCATTTGTGTGATCATTGTGTATGGTGCTATTGACTTCATTCTTGTGGTCAATGACATATCAGTTGCACCCCAATTAAGTATGAAAACAGGAAAACCTTATACATCTTCTTTCCTTTGGTAAGTGTGGCTATCCCTTTGTCACCTTTAAACATTAGTTTCCATAAGTTGAGATACAAATGAAGTCATTGATGTGGCAAAAGTAGTAATGGGCCTTTATTTCACAACAGGGAGAATCATGTTTGTGATCATTGTGTATGGTGCTATTGACTTCATTCTTGTGGTCAATGACATATCAGTTGCACCCCAATTAAGTATGAAAACAGGAAAACCTTATACATCTTCTTTCCTTTGGTAAGTGTGGCTACCCCTTTGTCACCTCTAAACATTAGATTCCATAAGTTGAGATACAAATGATGTCATTGATGTGGAAAAGTAGTAATGGGCCTTTATTTCACAGCAGGCAGTCTCATGTGTGTGGTCATTATCTACGGTGCTATTGACTTCATTCTTGTGGTCAATGACATATCAGTTGCACCCCAATTAAGTATGAAATCAGGAAAACCTTATACATCTTCTTTCCTTTGGTAAGTGTGGCTACCCCTTTGTCACCTTTAAACATTAGTTTCCATAAGTTGAGATACAAATGAAGTCATTGATGTGGCAAAAGTAGTAATGGGCCTTTATTTCACAGCAGGGAGAATCATTTGTGTGATCATTGTGTATGGTGCTATTGACTTCATTCTTGTGGTCAATGACATATCAGTTGCACCCCAATTAAGTATGAAAACAGGAAAACCTTATACATCTTCTTTCCTTTGGTAAGTGTGGCTACCCCTTTATCACCTCTAAACATTAGGTTCCTTAAGTTGAGATACAAATGAAGTCATTGATGTGGAAAAGTAGTAATGGGCCTTTATTTCACAGCAGGGAGAATCATGTGTGTGATCATTGTGTATGGTGCTATTGACTTCATTCTTGTGGTCAATGACATATCAGTTGCACCCCAATTAAGTATGAAAGCAGGAAAACCTTATACATCTTCTTTCCTTTGGTAAGTGTGGCTACCCCTTTGTCACCTTTAAACATTAGTTTCCATAAGTTGAGATACAAATGAAGTCATTGATGTGGCAAAAGTAGTAATGGGCCTTTATTTCACAGCAGGGAGATTCATTTGTGTGATCATTGTGTATGGTGCTATTGACTTCATTCTTGTGGTCAATGACATATCAGTTGCACCCCAATTAAGTATGAAAACAGGAAAACCTTATACATCTTCTTTCCTTTGGTAAGTGTGGCTACCCCTTTGTCACCTTTAAACATTAGTTTCCATAAGTTGAGATACAAATGAAGTCATTGATGTGGCAAAAGTAGTAATGGGCCTTTATTTCACAGCAGGGAGAATCATTTGTGTGATCATTGTGTATGGTGCTATTGACTTCATTCTTGTAGTCAATGACATATCAGTTGCACCCCAATGAAGTATGAAAACAGGAAAACCTTATACATCTTCTTTCCTTTGGTAAGTGTGGCTACCCCTTTGTCACCTTTAAACATTAGTTTCCATAAGTTGAGATACAAATGAAGTCATTGATGTGGAAAAGTAGTAATGGGCCTTTATTTCACAGCAGGGAGAATCATTTGTGTGATCATTGTGTATGGTGCTATTGACTTCATTCTTGTGGTCAATGACATATCAGTTGCACCCCAATTAAGTATGAAAACAGGAAAACCTTATACATCTTCTTTCCTTTGGTAAGTGTAGCTACCCCTTTGTCACCTTTAAACATTAGTTTCCATAAGTTGAGATACAAATGAAGTCATTGATGTGGCAAAAGTAGTAATGGGCCTTTATATCACAGCAGGGAGAATCATGTGTTTGATAATTGTGTATGGTGCTATTGACTTCATTCTTGTGGCCAATGACATATCAGTTGCACCACAATTAAGTATGAAAGCAGGAAAACCTTATACATCTTCTTTCCTTTTGTAAGTGTGGCTACCCCTTTATCACCTCTAAACATTAGATTCCATAAGTTGAGATACAAATGAAGTCATTGATGTGGAAAAGTAGTAATGGGCCTTTATTTCACAGCAGGGAGAATCATTTGTGTGATCATTGTGTATGGTGCTATTGACTTCATTCTTGTGGTCAATGACATATCAGTTGCACCCCAATTAAGTATGAAAACAGGAAAACCTTATACATCTTCTTTCCTTTGGTAAGTGTGGCTACCCCTTTGTCACCTTTAAACATTAGTTTCCATAAGTTGAGATACAAATGAAGTCATTGATGTGGCAAAAGTAGTAATGGGCCTTTATTTCACAGCAGGGAGAATCATGTGTGTGATCATTGTGTATGGTGCTATTGACTTCATTCTTGTGGTCAATGACATATCAGTTGCACCCCAATTAAGTATGAAAACAGGAAAACCTTATACATCTTCTTTCCTTTGGTAAGTGTGGCTACCCCTTTATCACCTCTAAACATTAGATTCCTTAAGTTCAGATACAAATGAAGTCATTGATGTGGAAAAGTAGTAATGGGCCTTTGTTTCACAGCAGGGAGAATCATTTGTGTGATCATTGTGTATGGTGCTATTGACTTCATTCTTGTGGTCAATGACATATCAGTTGCACCCCAATTAAGTATGAAAACAGGAAAACCTTATACATCTTCTTTCCTTTGGTAAGTGTGGCTACCCCTTTGTCACCTTTAAACATTAGTTTCCATAAGTTGAGATACAAATGAAGTCATTGATGTGGCAAAAGTAGTAATGGGCCTTTATTTCACAGCAGGGAGAATCATGTGTGTGATCTTTGTGTATGGTGCTATTGACTTCATTCTTGTGGCCAATGACATATCAGTTGCACCACAATTAAGTATGAAAGCAGGAAAACCTTATACATCTTCTTTCCTTTGGTAAGTGTGGCTACCCCTTTATCACCTTTAAACATTAGATTCCATAAGTTCAGATACAAATGAAGTCATTAATGTTCCAAAAGTAGTAATGGTCGTTTATTTCACAGCAGGCAGACTCATTGTCTACGGTGCTATTGACTTCATTCTTGTGGCCAATGACATATCAGTTGCACCACAAAAAAAATGAAAACAGGAAAACCTTATACATCTTCTTTCCTTTGGTAAGTGTGGCTACCCCTTTATCACCTTTAAACAATAGATTCCATAAGTTCAGATACAAATGAAGTCATTAATGTTCCAAAAGTAGTAACGGTCGTTTATTTCACTGCAGGCAGACTCATTGTCTACGGTGCTATTGACTTCATTCTTGTGGCCAATGACATATCAGTTGCACCACAATAAAAATGAAAACAGGAAAACCTTATACATCTTCTTTCCTTTGGTAAGTGTGGCTACCCCTTTATCACCTTTAAACATTAGATTCCATAAGTTGAGATACAAATGAAGTCATTGATGTGGCAAAAGTAGTAATGGGCCTTTATTTCACAGCAGGCAGACTCATGTGTGTGGTCCTTGTCTACGGTGCTATTGACTTCATTCTTGTGGCCAATGAAATATCAGTTGCACCACAATTAAGTATGAAAACAGGAAAACCTTATACATCTTCTTTCCTTTGGTAAGTGTGGCTACCCCTTTATCACCTTTAAACATTAGATTCCATAAGTTGAGATACAAATGAAGTCATTGATGTCGCAAAAATAGTAATGGGCCTTTTGTTTCACAGCAGGCAGACCCTTGTGTGGCCATTGTCTACGTTGCTATTGACTTCATTATTATGGCCAATGACATATCAGTTGCACTACAATTAAGTATGAAAGCAGGAAAACCTTATACATCTTCTTCCTTTTGGTATGTGTCGCTACCCCTTTGTCACCTTTAAACGATAGATTCCATAACTCTAGATACAAATGAAGTCATTGATGTGGGAAAAGTAGTAATGGGCCTTTATTTCACAGCAGGCAGTCTCATGTGTGTGGTCATTGTCTACGGTGCTATTGACTTCATTCTTGTGGCCAAAGACATATCAGTTGCACCACAATTAAGTATGAAAACAGGAAAACCTTAATCATCTTCTTTCCTTTGGTAAGTGTGGCTACCCCTTTATCACCTTTAAACATTAGATTCCATAAGTTGAGATACAAATGAAGTCATTGATGTGGCAAAAATAGTAATGGCCTTTTGTTTGACACCAGGCAGACCCTTGTGTGGTCATTGTCTATGTTGCTATTGACTTCATTATTGTGGCCAATGACATATCAGTTGCACTACAATTAAGTATGAAAGCAGGAAAACCTTATACATCTTCTTTCTTTTGTTATGTGTGGCTACCCCTTTATCACCTTTCAACAATAGATTCCATAAGTCTAGATACAAATGAAGTCATTGATGTGGCAAAAGTAGTAATGGGCCTTTATTTCACTGCAGGGAGAATCATGTGTGTGATCATTGTGTATGGTGCTATTGACTTCATTCTTGTGGCCAATGACATATCAGTTGTACCACAATTAAGTTTGAAAGCAGAAAAACGTTATATATCTTCTTCCTTATGGTAAGTGTGCTTACCCTGTGTATCCTTTAAACATAAGTTTCCATAATTTGAGATACAAATGAAGTCATTGATGTGGAAAAAATAGTAATGAGCCTTTATTTCACAGCACTCAGACCCTTGTGTGGTCTTTTTCTATGGTGCTATTGACTTCATTCTTGTGGTCAATTTCATATCAGTTGCACTACAATTAAGTATGAAAGCAGGAAAACCTTATACATCTTCTTTCCTTTGGTATGTGTGGCTACCCCTTTATTACCTTTAAACATTAGATTCCATAAGTTGAGATACAAATGAAGTCATTGATGTGGCAAAAGTAGTAATGGCCTTTTGTTTCACACCAGGCAGACCCTTGTGTGGTCATTGTCTATGTTGCTATTGACTTCATTATTGTGGCCAATGTCATATCAGTTGCACCACAATTAAGTATGAAAGCAAGAAAACCTTATACATCTTCTTTCTTTTGTTATGTGTGGCTACCCCTTTATCACCTTTAAACGATACATTCCATAAGTCTAGATACAAATGAAGTCATTGATGTGGCAAAAGTAGTAATGGGCCTTTATTTCACAGCAGGCAGACTCATGGGTGTGGTCACTGCCTACGGTGCTATTGACTTCATTCTTGTGGCCAATGACATATCAGTTGCACCACAATTTAGTATGAAAACAGGAAAACCTTATACATCTTCTTGCCTTTGGTAAGTGTGGCTACCCCTTTACCACCTTTAAACATTAGATTCCATAAGTTGAGATACAAATGAAGTCATTGATGTGGCAAAAGTAGTAATGTGCGTTTATTTCACAGCAGGCAGGATCATGTCTGTGATCACTGTGTATGGTGCTATTGACTTCATTCTTGTGGCCAATGACATATCAGTTGCACCACAATTAAGTATGGAAGCAGGAAAACCTTATACATATTCTTTCCTTTGGTAACTGTGGCTACCTTTTTATCACCTTTAAACATTAGATTCCATAAGTTGAGATACAAATGAAGTCATTAATGTTGCAAAAGTAGTAATGGGCATTTATTTCACAGCAGGGAGACTCATTGTCTACGGTGCTATTGACTTCATTCTTGTGGCCAATGACATATCAGTTGCACCACAATTAAGTATGAAAACAGGAAAACCTTTTACATCATCTTTCCTTTGGTAAGTGTGGCTACCCATTTATCACCTTTAAACAATTGATTCCATAAGTTGAGATACAAATGAAGTCATTGATGTGGCAAAAGTAGTAATGGGCCTTTTTGTTTCACAGCAGGCAGACTGACTCGTGTGTGGTCATTGTCTATGGTGCTATTGACTTCATTCTTGTGGCCAATGACATATCAGTTGCACCACAATTAAGTATGAAAGCAGGAAAACCTTATACATATTCTTTCCTTTGGTAACTGTGGCTACCCCTTTATCACCTTTAAACATTAGATTCCATAAGTTGAGATACAAATGAAGTCATTGACGTTGCAAAAGTAGTAATGGGCCTTTATTTCACAGCAGGGTAGCTCATGTGTCTGGTCATTGTCTACGATGCTATTGACCTCATTCTCGTGGCCAATGACACATCAGTATCACAACAACGAAGTATGAAAGCAGGAAAACGTAATACATCTTCTTTCTTCGGAAAAATGTGGCTACCCTTTGTCACAGTTAAACATTAGATTCCATAAGTTGAGATACAAATGAAGTCATTGACGTTGCAAAAGTAGTAATGGGCCTTTATTTCACAGCAGGGTAGCTCATGTGTCTGGTCATTGTCTACGATGCTATTGACATCATTCTCGTGGCCAATGACACATCAGTATCACAACAACGAAGTATGAAAGCAGGAAAACGTAATACATCTTCTTTCTTCGGAAAAATGTGGCTACCCTTTGTCACAGTTAAACATTAGATTCCATAGGTTAAGAGACAAATGAAGTCATTGATGTTGCAAAAGTAGTAATGGGCCTTTATTTCACAGCAGGGTAGCTCATGTGTCTGGTCATTGTCTACGATGCTATTGACCTCATTCTCGTGGCCAATGACACATCAGTATCACAACAACGAAGTATGAAAGCAGGAAAACGTAATACATCCTCTTTCTTCGGAAAAATGTGGCTACCCCTTTGTCACAGTTAAACATTAGATTCCATAGGTTAAGATACAAATGAAGTCATTGATGTGGCAAAAGTAGTAATGTGCCTTTATTTCACAGCAGGCGGGATCATGTGTGTGGTCATTGTCTATGGTGCTATTGAGTTCATTATTGTGGCCAATGTCATATCAGTTGCACCACAATTAAGTATGAAAGCAGAAAACCTTATACATCTTCTTTCTTTTGGTAAGTGGGGCAACCCCATTGTCAGCTTTAAACATTAGATTCCATAAGTTGTGATACAATTGAAGTCATTCACGTGGCAAAAGCAGTAATGGTCCTTTTGTTTCACAGAAGGCAGACTTGTGTGTGGTCGTTGTCTATGGTGCTATTGACTTCTTTCTTGTCCAAAATGGCATATCAGTTGCACCGCAAAGAAGTATGAAAGCTGGATAACCAAATACATCTTCATTTTTTTGGTAGGTGTGGCTACTCCTTTGTGACCTTTAAACATTAGATTCCATAAGTTGAGATTCAAATGAAGTCATTGATGTGCCAAAAGTAGTAATGGGCCATTATTTCACAGCAGGCAGACTTATGTGTGTGGTCACTCTTTATGGTGCTATTGACTTCATTTTTGTGGCCTATGACATATATGTTGCACCACAATTAAGCATGAAATGAGTGAAATTTTATACATCTTCTTTCTTTTGGTAAGTGTGGCTACCCCATTGTCACCATTAAACATTAGGTTCCATTAATTGAGATACAAATGAAGTCATTGATGTGGCAAAAGTAGTAACGTGCCTTTATTTCACAGCAGGCAGAGTCATGCGTGTGGTCATTGTCTATGGTGCTATTGACTTCATTATTGTGGCCAATGTCATATCAGTTGCACCACGATTAAGTATGAAAGCAGGAAAACCTTTTAGATCTTCTTTGTTTTGGTAAGTGTGGCTACATCATTGTCAGCTTTAAACAATAGATTCCATAGGTTGTGATACAATTGAAGTCATTGACGTGGCAAAAGAAGTAATGGGCCTTTTGTTTCACAGAAAGCAGAATTGTGTGTGGTCGTTGTCTATGGTGCTATTGACTTCATTCTTGTGGCCAATGACATATCAGTTGCACCACAATTAAATATGAAAGCAGGTAAACCTAATACATATTTTTTCATTTAGTAAGTCTGGCTACCTGTCTGTCACATTTAAACATTACATTCCTTAAGCTCAGATACAAATGAAGTCATTGATGTGACAAAAGTAGTAATGATCCTTTACTTCACAGCAGGCAGACTCATGTGTGTGGTCATTGTCTATGGTGCTATTGACGTCGTTCTTGAGTCCAATAAGAAATCAGCAAATAGTATGAAAGCAGCAAAACCATATACATTTCCTTTCTTTTGGGAAGTGTGGCTACTCCTTTGTCACCTTTAAACAATAGATTCCATTAGTTTAGATACAAATGAAGTCACTGATGTGGGAAAAGTAGTAATGGGCCTTTATTTCACAGCAGGCAGACTCATATGTTTGGTAATTGTCTATGGTGCTATTGACTGCATTCTTGTGGCCAATGACAAACCAGTTGCACCACAAAGAAATATGAAAACAGGAAAACCATATACATCTTCTTTCCTTTGGTAAGTGTGGCTACCCCTTTATCACCTTTAAACATTAGTTTCCATAAGTTGAGATACAAATTAAGTCATTCATATCGTTAGAGAAGTAATGGGCCTTTATTTCACAGCAGGCAGACTCATGTGTGTGGTCATTGTCTATGGTGCTATTGACGTCGTTCTTGAGTCCAATAAGAAATCAGCAAATAGTATGAAAGCAGCAAAACCATATACATTTCCTTTCTTTTGGGAAGTGTGGCTACTCCTTTGTCACTTTTAAACAATAGATTCCATAAGTTGAGATTCAAATGAAGTCATTGATGTGGCAAAAGTAGTAATGGGCCATTATTTCACAGCAGGCAGACTCATGTAGTTGGTAATTGTCTATGGTGCTATTGCCTTCATTCTTCTTGCCAATGACATATCGGTTGCACCACAATTAAGTATGAAAGCAGGAGAACCTTATACATTTCTTTCTTTTGGAAAGTGTGGCTACCCCATTGTCACCATTAAACATTAGATAACATTAATTGAGATACAAATGTAGCCATTGATGTGGCAAAAGTAGTAATATGCATTTATTTCACAGCAGGCAGACTCATGTGTGTGGTCATTGTCTATGGTGCTATTGTCTTCAATCTTGTGGCCAATGACATATCAGTTGCACCACAATTATGTATGAAAGCATAAAATCCTTATACATCTTCTTTTTTTTTTGGTAAGTGTTACTACCCCTTTGTCACCTTTAATCATTAGATTCCATAAGTTGACATGCAAATGAAGTCACTGAGGTGGCAAAAGTAGTAATGTGCCTTTATTTCACAGCAGGCAGACTCATATGTGTGGTCATTGTATATGGGGCTGTTGACTTCATTATTGTGGCAAATGACACATCAGTTGCACCAGAATTAAGTGTGGAAGCATGGAAACCTAATACATCTTCTTTCTTTGGGAAACTGTGGCTACCCCTTTGTCACCATTAAACATTAGATTCCATTAATTGAGATACAAATGAAGTCATGGATGTGGCAAAAGTAGTAATGTGCCTTTATTTCACAGAAGGCAGACTAATGTGTGTGGTCATTGTCTATTGGGCTATTGACTTCATTCTTGTGGCCAATGACATATCAGTTGCACCACAAATAGTTTCAAAGCAGGATATCCATATACTTCTTCTTTTTTTGGTAAGTGTGGATACGCCTTTGTTAGCTTTAAACATTAGATTCCATAAGTTGACATACATATGAAGTCATTGATGTGGCAAAAGAAGTAAAGGGCCTTCATTTCACAACTGGCTGACTTATGAGTGTGGTTATTGTCTTTGGTGTTATTGACTTCATTTTTGTGGCCAACGACAAATCAGTTGCACCATAAATAGTATGAAAGCAGGAAAACCATATACATCATCTTCTTTTGGAAACTGTGGCTACTTCTTTGTCACCTTTAAACATTAGATTCCATAAGCTGAGATACAAATGAAGTCATTGATGTGGCAAAAGTAGTAATGACCCTTTATTTCACAGCAGGCAGACTCATGTGTGTGGTCGTTGTCTATGGTGCTATTGGCTTCATTCTCGTGGCCAATGACATATCAGTTGCAACACTATTAAGTATGAAACAAGGGAAACCTTATACATCTTTATTCTTTTGGTAAGTGTGGCTACCTCTTTTTCACCTTTAAACATTGGACTCCATAAGTTGAGATACAAATGAAGTCATTAATGTTGCAAAAGTAGTAATGGGCATTTATTTCACAGCAGGGAGACTCATTGTCTACGGTGCTATTGACTTCATTCTTGTGGCCAATGACATATCAGTTGCACCACAATTAAGTATGAAAACAGGAAAACCTTTTACATCTTCTTTCCTTTGGTAAGTGTGGCTACCCATTTATCACCTTTAAACAATTGATTCCATAAGTTGAGATACAAATGAAGTCATTGATGTGGCAAAAGTAGTAATGGGCCTTTTTGTTTCACAGCAGGCAGACTGACTCGTGTGTGGTCATTGTCTATGGTGCTATTGACTTCATTCTTGTGGCCAATGACATATCAGTTGCACCACAATTAAGTATGAAAGCAGGAAAACCTTATACATCTTCTTTTTTTTTGGTAAGTGTTGCTACCCCTTTGTCACTTTAAACATTAGATTGAATTAATTGACATACAAGTGAAGTCATTGATGTTCCTAAAGTATGAATGGGCCTTTATTTCACAGCAGGCAGACTCATGTGTGTGGTCATTGTCTATGGTGCTATTGACTTCATTCTTTTGGCCAATGACAATTCAGTTGCACCACAATTAAGTATGAAGGGAGGAAAACCTTATACATCTTCTTTTGTTGGGTAAGTGTGGCTTCTCCTTTTTAACCATTAAACACTAGATTCCATAAGTTGAGATACAAATGAAGTCATTCATATCGTTAGAGAAGTAATGGGCCTTTATTTAACAGCAGGCAGTTTCATGTGTGTGGTCATTGTCTATGGTGCTATTGACATTATTCTTGTAGCCAATGACACATCAGTAGCACCACAAAGAAGTATGAAAGCAGGAAAATCTTATACTTCTTCTTTCCTTTGGTAACTGTGGCTACCCCTTTATCACCTTTAAACATTAGATTCCATAAGTTGAGATACAAATGAAGTCATTGACGTTGCAAAAGTAGTAATGGGCCTTTATTTCACAGCAGGGTAGCTCATGTGTCTGGTCATTGTCTACGATGCTATTGACCTCATTCTCGTGGCCAATGACACATCAGTATCACAACAACGAAGTATGAAAGCAGGAAAACGTAATACATCTTCTTTCTTCGGAAAAATGTGGCTACCCCTTTGTCACAGTTAAACATTAGATTCCATAGGTTAAGATACAAATGAAGTCATTGATGTTGCAAAAGTAGTAATGGGCCTTTATTTCACAGCAGGGTAGCTCATGTGTCTGGTCATTGTCTACGATGCTATTGACCTCATTCTCGTGGCCAATGACACATCAGTATCACAACAACGAAATATGAAAGCAGGAAAACGTAATACATCTTCTTTCATCGGAAAAATGTGGCTACCCCTTTGTCACAGTTAAACATTAGATTCCATAGGTTAAGATACAAATGAAGTGTTTGATGTGGCAAAAGTAGTAATGTGCCTTTATTTCACAGCAGGCGGGATCATGTGTGTGGTCATTGTCTATGGTGCTATTGAGTTCATTATTGTGGCCAATGTCATATCAGTTGCACCACAATTAACTATGAAAGCAGAAAACCTTATACATCTTCTTTCTTTTGGTAAGTGGGGCAACCCCATTGTCAGCTTTAAACATTAGATTCCATAAGTTGTGATACAATTGAAGTCATTCACGTGGCAAAAGCAGTAATGGTCCTTTTGTTTCACAGAAGGCAGACTTGTGTGTGGTCGTTGTCTATGGTGCTATTGACTTCATTCTTGTCCAAAATGACATATCAGTTGCACCGCAAAGAAGTATGAAAGCTGGATAACCAAATACATCTTCATTTTTTTGGTAGGTGTGGCTACTCCTTTGTGACCTTTAAACATTAGATTCCATAAGTTGAGATTCAAATGAAGTCATTGATGTGCCAAAAGTAGTAATGGGCCATTATTTCACAGCAGGCAGACTTATGTGTGTGGTCACTCTTTATGGTGCTATTGACTTCATTTTTGTGGCCTATGACATATATGTTGCACCACAATTAAGCATGAAATGAGTGAAATTTTATACATCTTCTTTCTTTTGGTAAGTGTGGCTACCCCACTGTCACCATTAAACATTAGGTTCCATTAATTGAGATACAAATGAAGTCATTGATGTGGCAAAAGTAGTAACGTGCCTTTATTTCACAGCAGGCAGAGTCATGCGTGTGGTCATTGTCTATGGTGCTATTGACTTCATTATTGTGGCCAATGTCATATCAGTTGCACCACGATTAAGTATGAAAGCAGGAAAACCTTTTAGATCTTCTTTGTTTTGGTAAGTGTGGCTACATCATTGTCAGCTTTAAACAATAGATTCCATAGGTTGTGATACAATTGAAGTCATTGACGTGGCAAAAGAAGTAATAGGCCTTTTGTTTCACAGAAGGCAGAATTGTGTGTGGTCGTTGTCTATGGTGCTATTGACTTCATTCTTGTGGCCAATGACATATCAGTTGCACCACAATTAAATATGAAAGCAGGTAAACCTAATACATATTTTTTCATTTAGTAGGTCTGGCTACCTGTCTGTCACATTTAAACATTACATTCCTTAAGCTCAGATACAAATGAAGTCATTGATGTGGCAAAAGTAGTAATGATCCTTTATTTCACAGCAGGCAGACTCATGTGTGTGGTCATTGTCTATGGTGCTATTGACGTCGTTCTTGAGTCCAATAAGAAATCAGCAAATAGTATGAAAGCAGCAAAACCATATACATTTCCTTTCTTTTGGGAAGTGTGGCTACTCCTTTGTCACCTTTAAACAATAGATTCCATTAGTTTAGATACAAATGAAGTCACTGATGTGGGAAAAGTAGTAATGGGCCTTTATTTCACAGCAGGCAGACTCATATGTTTGGTAATTGTCTATGGTGCTATTGACTGCATTCTTGTGGCCAATGACAAACCAGTTGCACCACAAAGAAATATGAAAACAGGAAAACCATATACATCTTCTTTCCTTTGGTAAGTGTGGCTACCCCTTTATCACCTTTAAACATTAGTTTCCATAAGTTGAGATACAAATGAAGTCATTCATATCGTTAGAGAAGTAATGGGCCTTTATTTCACAGCAGGCAGACTCATGTGTGTGGTCATTGTCTATGGTGCTATTGACGTCGTTCTTGAGTCCAATAAGAAATCAGCAAATAGTATGAAAGCAGCAAAACCATATACATTTCCTTTCTTTTGGGAAGTGTGGCTACTCCTTTGTCACTTTTAAACAATAGATTCCATAAGTTGAGATTCAAATGAAGTCATTGATGTGGCAAAAGTAGTAATGGGCCATTATTTCACAGCAGGCAGACTCATGTGTGTGGTAATTGTCTATGGTGCTATTGACTTCATTCTTCTTGCCAATGACATATCGGTTGCACCACAATTAAGTATGAAAGCAGGAGAACCTTATACATTTCTTTCTTTTGGAAAGTGTGGCTACCCCATTGTCACCATTTAACATTAGATAACATTAATTGAGATACAAATGTAGCCATTGATGTGGCAAAAGTAGTAATATGCCTTTATTTCACAGCAGGCAGACTCATGTGTGTGGTCATTGTCTATGGTGCTATTGTCTTCAATCTTGTGGCCAATGACATATCAGTTGCACCACAATTATGTATGAAAGCATAAAATCCTTATGCATCTTCTTTTTTTTTGGTAAGTGTTACTACCCCTTTGTCACCTTTAAACATTAGATTCCATAAGTTGACATGCAAATGAAGTCACTGAGGTGGCAAAAGTAGTAATGTGCCTTTATTTCACAGCAGGCAGACTCATATATGTGGTCATTGTATATGGTGCTGTTGACTTCATTATTGTGGCAAATGACACATCAGTTGCACCAGAATTAAGTGTGGAAGCGAGGAAACCTAATACATCTTCTTTCTTTGGGAAACTGTGGCTACCCCTTTGTCACCATTAAACATTAGATTCCATTAATTGAGATACAAATGAAGTCATGGATGTGGCAAAAGTAGTAATGTGCCTTTATTTCACAGAAGGCAGACTAATGTGTGTGGTCATTGTCTATTGGGCTATTGACTTCATTCTTGTGGCCAATGACATATCAGTTGCACCACAAATAGTTTCAAAGCAGGATATCCATATACTTCTTCTTTTTTTGGTAAGTGTGGATACGCCTTTGTTAGCTTTAAACATTAGATTCCATAAGTTGACATACATAAGAAGTCATTGATGTGGCAAAAGAAGTAAAGGGCCTTTATTTCACAACTGGCTGACTTATGTGTGTGGTCATTGTCTTTGGTGCTACTGACTTCATTTTTGTGGCCAACAACAAATCAGTTGCACCATAAATAGTATGAAAGCAGGAAAACCATATACATCATCTTCTTTTGGAAACTGTGGCTACTTCTTTGTCACCTTTAAACATTAGATTCCATAAGCTGAGATACAAATGAAGTCATTGATGTGGCAAAAGTAGTAATGACCCTTTATTTCACAGCAGGCAGACTCATGTGTGTGGTCGCTGTCTATGGTGCTATTGACGTCGTTCTTGTGTCCATTAAGAAATAAGTTGCACCACAAATAGTAGAAAGCAGCAAAACCATATACATCTCCTTTCTTTTGGGAAGTGTGGCTACTCCTTTGTCACCTTTAAACATTAGATTCCATATGTTGAGATGCAAATGAAGTCATTGGTGTGGCAGAAGAAGTAATGGACGTATATTTCACAGAAGTCAGACTCATGTGTGTGGTCATTGTCTATGGTGCTATTTACGTCGTTCTGGAGTACAATAAGAAATCAATTGCACCACAAATAGTATGAAAGCTGCAAAACCATATACATCTCTTTTCTTTTGGGAAGTGTGGCTACTCTTTTGTCACCTTTAAACATTAGATTCCATATGTTGAGATACAAATGAAGTCATTGGTGTGGCAGACGTAGTAATGGACCCATATTTCACAGCAGTCAGACTCATGTGTGGTCATTGTCTATGGTGCTATTGACTTCATTCTTGTGGCCAATGACATATCAGTTGCACCTCAATTAAGTATGAAAGCACTGAAACCTAATACATCTTCTTCTTTTGGTAAGTGTGGCTACCTGTTTGTCACCTTTAAACATTAGATTCCTTAAGCTGAGATACAAATGAAGTCATTGATGTGGCAAAAGTAAATTTGAGCCCTTATTTCACAGCAGGCAGACTCATGTGTGTGGTCATTGTCTATGGTGCTATTGACTTCATTCTTGTGGCCAATGGCATATCAGTTGCACCACATTTAAGTATGAAAGCATGAATTCCTAATACATTTCCTTTTTTTGATGTAGGTGTGGCTACCCGATTTTCACCTTTAAACATTAGAATCCTTAAGCTGAGATTCAAATGAAGTCACTGATGTGGCAAAAGTAGTAATGGGCCTTTATTTCACAGCAGTCAGACTCGTGTGTGTGGTCATTGTCTATGGTGCTATTGGCTTCATTCTCGTGGCCAATGACATATCAGTTGCAACACTATTAAGTATGAAACAAGGGAAACCTTATACATCTTTATTCTTTTGGTAAGTGTGGCTACCTCTTTTTCACCTTTAAACATTGGACTCCATAAGTTGAGATACAAATTAAGTCATTGATGTGCAAAAAGCAGTAAGGGGTTCTTAGATCACAGCAGGCAGAGTGATGTGTGTGGCCATTGTCTATGGTGCTATTGACTTCATTCTTGTGGGCAATGGCATACCAGTTGCACCACAATTATGTATGAAAGCAGGAAAACCTTATACATCTTCTTTCTTTTGGTAAGTGTAGCTACCCCTTTCTCACCTTTAAAAAATTAGATTCCATAAGTTGAAGTACAAATGAAGTCATTGATGTGGCAAAAGTAGTAACGGAGCTTTATTTCACGGCAGCCAGACTCATGTGTGTGGTCATTTTTTAGGGTGCTACTCACTTCATTCTTGTGGCCAATGACATAGCAGTTTCACCACAATTAAGTATGAAAGCAGGAAACTCTTATACATCTTTTTTCTGTTGGTAAGTGTGGCTTCTCATTTGTCACCTTTAAACAATAGATTGCATTAATTGAGATACAAATGAAGTCATTGATGTGGCAAAAGTAATAATGGGCCTTTATTTTACAGCAGGCAGACTCATGTGTTTGGTCATTGTCTATGGTGCTATTGACTTCATTCTTGTGGCCAATGACATATCAGTTGCACCACGATTAAGTATGAAAACAGGTAAACCTAATATATCTTCTTTCTTTTGGTAATAGTTGCTACCCCTTTATCACCTTTAAACATTAGATTCCATAAGTTGAGATACAAATGAAGTCACTGATGTGGCAAAAGTAGTAATGTGCCTTTATTTCACAGCAGGCAGGCTCATGTGTGTGGTCATTGTCTATGGAGCTATTGACTTCGTTATTGTGGCCAATGACGCATCAGTTACACCAGAAATAAGTATGGAAGTGAGGAAACCTAATACATCTTCTTTCTTTGGGAAACTGTGGCTACCCCTTTGTCACCATTAAACATTAGATTCCATTAATTCAGATACAAATGAAGTCATTGATGTGGCAAATGTAGTAATGTGCCTTTATTTCACAGAAGGCAGACTCATGTGTGTGGTCATTGTCTATGGTGCTTTTGACTTCATTGTTGTGGCCAATGACATATCGGTTGCACCACAAATAGTTTCAAAGCGGGAAATACATATACGTCTTCTTTTTTTGGTAAGTGTGCATACTCCTTTGTCACCTTTAAACATTTGTTTCAATAGGTTTACATACAAAAGAAGTCATTGCTGTGGTAAAAGTAGTAATGGGACTTTATTTCACAGCAGGCAGACTCATGTGTGGTCATTGTCTATGGTGCTATTGACGTCATTCTTGTGGCCAATGACATATCAGTTGCACCTCAATTAAGTATGAAAGGACTGAAACCTAATACATCTTCTTCTTTTGGTAAGTGTGGCTACCCGTTTGTCACCTTTAAACATTAGATTCCTTAAGCTGAGATACAAATGAAGTCATTGATGTGGCAAAAGTAGTAATGACCCTTTATTTCACTGCAGGCAGACTCATGTGTGTGGTCATTGTCTATGGTGCTATTGACGTCGTTCTTGAGTCCATTTAGAAATCAGTTGCACAACAAATAGTGTGAAAGCAGAAAAACCATATACATCTCCTTTCTTTTGGGAAGCGTGGCTACTGCTTTTTCACCTTTAAACATTGGATTCCATATGTTGAGATACAAATGAAATCATTAATGTGGCAAAAGTAGTAATGGGCCTTTATTTCACAGCAGGCATACTCATGTGTATGGTCATTGTCTATGGTGTTATTGACTTCATTCTTGTGGCCAATGACAAATCAGTTGCACCACAAATAGTATGTAAGCAGGAAAACCATATACATCTTCTTTCTTTTGGTAAGTATGGCTACTCCTTTCTCACCTATAAACATTAGATTCCATAAGTTGAGATACAAATGAAGTCATTGATGTGGCAAAAGTAGTTATGTGCCTTTATTTCACAGCAGGCAGACTCATGTGTCTGTTCATTGTCTGTGGTGCTATTGACATCTTTCTTGCGGCCAATGACAAATAAGTTGCACCACAATTAAGTATGAAAGCAGGAGAACTTCATACATCTTCTTTCTTTTGCTAAGTTTTGCTATCTTTTTGTCGCCTTTAAATATTAGATTCCTTTAGCTGAGACACAAATGAAGTCATTGATATGGCAAAAGTAGTAATGGGCCTTTACTTTAGAGCAGCCAGACTCATGTGTGTGGTCATTGTCTATGGTGCTATTGACTTTATTCTTGTTTCCAGTGACATATCAGTTGCACCACAATTACGTATGAAAGCATGAAAACCTTATACATCTTCTTTCTTTTGGTAAGTGTGGCTACCCATTTGTCACCTTTAAACTTTAGATACCATAAGCTGAGGTACAAATAAAGTCATTAATGTGGCAAAAGTAGTAGTGGTCCTTTATTTCACAGTAGGCAGATTCATTTGTGTGGTCATTGTCTATGTTGCTATTGACTTCATTCTTGTGGCCAATGACAAAACAGTTGCACCACAAACAGTATGAAAGCAGGAAAACCATATACATCTTCTTTCTTTTTGTAAGTGTTTCTACTCCTTTGTCATTTTTAAACATTAGATTCCATAAGTTGAGATACAAATGAAGTTATTGATGTGGCAAAAGTAGTAATGGCGCTTTATTTCACAGCAGGCAGACTCATGCGTGTGGTTATGTACTATGGTGCATTTGACTTCATTCTTGTTACCAATGACATATCAGTTGCACCACAATTGTGTATGAAAGCAGGAAAACCTTATACATCTTCTTTTTTTGGGAAAGTGTCACTACCCCTTTGTCACCATTAATCATTAGATTCCATTAATTGCGATACAAATGAAGTCATTGATGTGGCAAAAGTAGTAATGGGCCTTTATTTCACAGCAGGCAGACTCGTGTGTGTGGTTATTGTTTATGGTGCTATTGACTTCATACTTGTGGCCAATGACAAATCAGTTGCACCACAAATAGTATGAAAGCAGGAAAACCATATACATCTTCTTTCTTTTGGTAAGTGTTTCTGCTCCTTTGTCATCTTTAAACATTAGATTCCTTACTTTGAGTTACAAAAGAAGTTATTGATGTGGCAAAAGTAGTAATGTGCTGTTATTTCACTGCAGGAAGACTCATGTGCTTGGTCATTGTCTATGGTGCTATTGACTTCATTCTTGTGGCCAATGACAAATCAGTTGCACCACAAATAGCATAAAACCAGGAAAGCGGAACACATCTCCTTTCTTTTGGTAAGTGTGGCTACTCCTTTGTCACATTTTACATTAGATTCCGTAAGTTGAGATACAAATGAAGTCATTGATGTGGCAAAATTAGTAACGGACCTTTGTTTCACAGCAGGCAGACTCATGTGTGTGGTCACTGTCTATGGTGCTTTTGACTTCATTCTTGTGGCCAATAACGAATCAGTTGCACCACAATTAATTATGAAAACAGGAAAACCTTATACATCTTCATTCTTTTGGTAAGTGTGGCTACCCCTTTTTCACCTTTAAACATTAGACTCCATAAATTGAGATACGAATGAAGTCATTGATGTGGCAAAAGTAGTAGTGGGCCTTTATACACAGCAGGCAGACCCATGTGTGTGACCATTCTCTATGGTGCTGTTGACGTCATTCTTGTGGCCAATGTCATATCAGTTGCACCACAATTAAGTAAGCAGGAAAACATTATACATCTTCTATCTTTTGGTAAGTGTGACTACCCATTTGTCACCTTTAAACATTAGGTTCCATAAGTTGAGATAGAAATGAAAGCATTGCTGTGGCAAAAGTACTAATGGGACATTATTTCACAGCAGGCAGACTCATGTGTGTGGTCATTGTCTATGGGGCTATTGACTTCATTCTTGTGGCCAATGACATATAAGTTGCACCACATAAAATATGAAATCACGAAAACCTCATACATCTTCTTTCTTTTGGTAAGTGTGGCTACCCCTTTCTCACCTTTAAACATTTCGATTCCATAAGTTGAGATACAAATTAAGTCATTGATGTGGCAAAAGTAGTAAGGGGTTCTTATTTCACAGCAGGCAGAGTGATGTGTGTGGCCATTGTCTATGGTGCTATTGTCTTCATTCTTGTGGGCAATGGCATACCAGTTGCACCACAATTAAGTCTGAAAGCAGGAGAACCTTATATATCTTCATCCTTTTGATAAGTGTAGCTACCCCTTTGTCACTTTTAAATAATTAGATTCCATAAGTTGTAATACAAATGAAGTCATTCATGTGGCAAAAGTAGTAACGGAGCTTCAATCCACGGGAGGCAGACTCGTGTGTGTGGTCATTGTTTATGGTGCTACTGACGTCATTCTTGTGGCCAATGACGATAAGTTGCACCACAAAATAGTATCAAACCAGGAAAACTTTATATATTTTCTTTCTTTTGTTATGTGTGGCTACTCGCTTTGTCACCTTTAAACAATAGATTCCATAAGTTGAGATACAAATGAAGTCATTGATGTGGCAAAAGTAGTAATGGGCCTTTTATTTCATAGCAGGCAGACCCTTGTGTGGTCCTTGTCTACGGTGCTATTGACCTCATTCTTGTGGCCAATGACATATCAGTTGTACTACAATTAAGTATGAATGCAGGAACTCTTATACATCTTCTTTCTTTTGGTAAGTGTGGCTACCCCTTTGTCACCTTTAAACATTAGATTCCACTAGATGAGATACAAATGACGTCATTGATGTGGCAAATGTAGTAATCGGCCTTTATTTCACAGCAGGCAGACTCATGTGTGTGGTCATTGTCTATGGTGCTATTGACTTCTTTCTTGTGGCCAATGACATGTCAGTTGCACCACAAAAAATTATGAAAGCAGGAAAACCTTATACATTTTATTTCTTTTGGTAAGTGTGTCAATCCTTTGTCACCTTGAAATATTAGATTCCATAAGTTGAGATACAAATGATGTCATTGATGTGGCAAAAGTAGTAATGGGCATTTATATCACAGCAGACAGATTCATGTGTGTGCTTTTTGTCTATGGTGCTATTGACTTCATTCTTGTAGCCAATGACATATCAGTTGCACGACAATTAAGTATGAAAGCAGGAAGACCTCAAACTTCTTCTTTCTTTTGGTAAGTGTGGCTACCCCTTCGTCACCTTTAAACATTAGATTCTATAAGTTGAGATAGAAATGAAGTCATTTATGTGGCAAAAGTTGTAGTGGGCCTTTTTTTCACAACAGGCAGTCTCATGTGTGTGTTCATTGTCTATGGTGCTATTGACGTCATTGTGGCCAATGACATAACAGTTGCACCACAAAAAATATGAAAGCAGGAAAACCTTATACATCTTCTTACTTTTGGTTAGTGTGGCTACCACTTTTTCACCTTTAAACATTAGATTCCATAAGTTGAGATACAAATGAAGTCGTTGAAGTGGCAAAAGTAGTAATGGGGCTTTATTTCACAGCAGGCAGACTCTTGTGTGTGGTCATTGTCTACGGTGCTATTGACTTCATTATTGTGGCCAATGACATATCAGTTGCACTACAATTAAGTATGAAAACAGGAAAACCTTATACATCTTCTTTCTTTTGGTAAGTGCGTCTACCCGTTTGTCACCTTTAAACATTAGATTGAATTAATTGACATACCAATGAAGTCATTGATGTGGCAAAAGTAGTAATGGGCCTTTATTTCACAGCAGGCAGACACTTGTGTGTGGTCATTGTCTACGGTGCTATTGACTTCATTTTTGTGGCCAATGACATATCAGTTGCACAACAATTAAGTATGAAAGCAGGAAAACCTTATACATTTTCTTTCCTTTGGTAAGTGTGGCTACCCCTTTGTCACCATTAAACACTAGATTCCATAAGTTGAGATACAAATGAAGTCATTGATGTGGCAAAAGTAGTGATGAACCCTTAATTTCACAGCAGCCAGACTCATGTGTGTGGTCATTGTCTATGGTGCTATTGACTTCATTCTTGTGTCCAATGACATATCAGTTGCACCACAAAAAAGTATGAAAGCAAGAAAACCTTATACATCCTCTTTCTTTTGGTAAGTGTAGCTACTCCTTTGTCATCTTAAACATTAGATTCCATATGTTGAGATAGAAATGAAGTTATTGATATGGCAGAGGTAGTAATGGGCCTTTATTTCACAGCAGGCAGACTCATATGTGTGGTCATTGTCTATGGTGCTATTGACTTCAATCTTGTGGCCAATGACATATCAGTTGCATCACAATTAAGTATGAAAGCAGGTAAACCTTATACATCTTCTTTCTTTTGGTAAGTGTGGCTACCCCTTTGTCATCTTTAAACATTAGGTCCAATAAGTTGAGATATAAATGAAGTCATTGATGTAGCAAAAATAGTAATGGGCCTTTATTTCAGAGCAGGCAGATTCATGTGTGTGGTCATTGTCTATGGTGCTGTTGACTTCATTCTTGTGGCCAGCGACATGTCAGTTCCACCACAATAAAGTATGAAAGCAGGAACACCTTATACATCTTCATTCTTTTGGTAAGTGTGGCTACCCCTTTGCCACCTTCATACGTTAGGTTCCATAAGTTGAGATATAAATGAAGTCATTGATGTGGCAAAAGTAGTAATGGGCATTTATTTCACAGCAGGCTGATTCATGTGTGTGGTCATCGTCTATGGTGCTATTGACTTCATTCTAGTGGTTAATGACGGATAAGTTGCACCACATAAAAATATGAAAGCAGAACATCCTTATATATCTTCTTTCTTTTGCTAAGTGTATCTACCACTTTGTCACCTTTAAACAGTAGATTCCATAAGTTGACATACAAGAGAAGTCATTGATGTGGTAAAAGTTATAATGGGCTTTTATTTCACAGCAGGCAGACTCATGTGTGTGGTGATTATCTATGGTGCAATTGACTTCATTCTTGTGGGCAATGACATATCAGTTGCACCACAATTAAGTATGATTAGATTAGATTAGATTAGATTAGATTAGTTTAGATTAATACTTGTTCCATAGGTCATGAATACGACACTTCGTAATGATGTGGAACGTGTCAGGTTAATAAAAGATGTCTGTACCAGAAATTACATTACACAAAATATTGCATGACACTAATGATTAAGTTTTTTTTTTTTTACTTAGTTTATATCTGAAAATTCAGCCAATGAGTAGAAGTAGTTGTCATCTAGAAATTCTTTTAATTTATTTTTAAATGTTAGTTGGCTATCTGTTAGGCTTTTGATGCTGTTTGGTAGGTGCCCAAAGACTTTTGTGGCAGCATAATTTACCCCTTTCTGTGTCAAAGTCAGATTTAACCCTGCATAGTGAAGATCATCCTTTCTCCTGGTGTTATAGGTATGCACACTGCTATTACTTTTGAATTGGGTTGGATTATTATCAACAAATTTCATAAGGGAATATATATACTGTGATGTTACTGTGAGGATCCCTACATCCTTAAATAGATGTCTGCAGGATGACCGTGGGTGGGCTCCAGCAATTATTCTGATTACACGTTTTTGTGCAATGAATACTTTTCTACTCAACGATGAATTACCCCAGAATATGATGCCATACGAAAGCAGTGAATGAAAGTAGGCATAGTAAGCTAATTTACTCAGATTCTTATCACCAAAATTTGCAATAACCCTAATAGCATACGTAGCTGAATTCAGACGTTTCAGCAGACCATCAATGTGTTGCTTCCAGTTTAACCTCTCATCAATGGACACTCCTAAAAATTTTGAAAATTCTACCTTAGCTACAGACTTCTGTTCAAAGTCTATATTTATTACTGGAGTTGTGCCATTTACTGTACGGAACTGTATATTCTGTGTTTTATCAAAATTTAAAGAGAGTCCGTTAGCTGAGAACCACTTAATAATTTTGTGAAAAACATCATTAACAATTACATCACTTAGTTCTTGGTTTTTGGATGTTATTACTATATTAGTATCATCAGCAAAAAGAACTAACTTTGCATCTTCATCAATGTGGAATGGTAAGTCATTAATGTATATCAAGAACAGTAAAGGACCTAAGACCAAACCCTGTGGGACCCCGTACTTGATAGCACCCCAGATTGAGGAATCAGCTGTTGTTTTAACATTACACGAACCACTTATTTCAACTTTCTGCATTCTTACAGTTAAGTATGAATTAAACCATTTGTGCACTGCCCCACTCAAACCATAATGATTTAGCTCATCTAAAAGAATTCCATGATTTACACAATCAAAGGCCTTTGAGAGATCACAAAAAATACCAATGGGTGATGTCCGGTTATTCAGAGTATTTAATATTTGATCAGTGAAAGCATATATAGCATTTTCTGTTGAAAAGCCTTTCTGAAAACCAAACTGACATTTTGTTAGTACTTTATTTTTACAAATATGGGAGGCTACTCTTGAATACATTACTTTCTCAAAAATTTTTGATAGAGCTGTCAGAAGAGAGATTGGGCGATAGTTGTTGACATCCGACGTATCCCCCTTTTTATGCAATGGTTTTACAATGGCATATGAAAGCAGGAAAACCTTATACATCTTCTTTCTTTTGGTAAGTGTGGCTACGCCTTTGTTACCAATAAACATCAGATTACATAAATTGTGATACAAATGAAGTCATTGATGTGCCAAAAGTAGTATTGGGCCTTTATTTCACAGCAGGCAGACTCATGTGTGTGGTCGTTGTCTATGGTGCTACTGACTTCTTGCTTGTAGACAATGACATATCAGTTCCACCACAAAAAAAGTATGAAACTAGAAAAACCTTATACAACTTCTTTCTTCTGGTGAGTGTAACTACCGCTTTGTCACCTTTAAACCATTGATTCCATAAGTTGAGATAGAAATGAAGTCATTGATGTGGCAAAAGTAGTAATGGGCCTTTATTTCACAGCAGGCAGACTCATATGTGTGGTCATTGTCTATGGTGCTATTGACTTCATTCTTGTGGCCAACGACATATCAGTTGCACCACAATTAAATATGAAATCAGGAAAACCATATACATCTTCTTTATTTTGGTAAGTATGGCTACGCATTTGTCACCTTTAAACATTAGGTTCCATAAGTTGAAATACAAATGTAGTTATTGATGTGGCAAAAGTAGTAATCGGCCTTTATTTCACAGCAGGCAGACTCGTGTGTGGTCATTGTCTAAGCTGGTATTGGCTTCATTCTTGTGGCCAATGACATATCAGTTGCACCACAATTAAGTATGAAAGCAGGAAAACCTTATATATCTTCTTTCTTTTGGTAAGTGTGGCTACCCCTTTGTCACCTTTAAACATTAGTTTCCATAAGTTGAGATATAAATGAAGTCATTGATGTGGCAAAAGTAGTAATGGGCTTTTATTTCACAGCAGGCAGATTCATGTGTGTGGTCATTGTCTATGGTGCTATTGACTTCATTCTTGTGGCCAATGCATATCAGTTCCACCATAAAAAAGTATGATAGCAGGAAAATCTTATACATCTTTTTTCTTTTGGTAAGTGGGGGAACCGTTTTGTCACCTTTACACCATAGATTCCATAAGTTGTGATATACACTCCTGGAAATGGAAAAAAGAACACATTTACACCGATGTGTCAGACCCACCACAATTGCTCCGGACACTGCTAGAGGGCTGTACAAGCAATGATCACAAGCACGGTACAGCGGACACACCAGGAACCGTGGTGTTGGCCGTCGAATGTCGCTAGCTGCGCAGCATTTGTGCACCGCCGCCGTCAGTGTCAGCCAGTTTTCCGTGGCATACGGAGCTCCATCGCAGTCTTTAACACTGGTAGCATGCCGCGACAGCGTGGACGTGAACTGTATGTGCAGTTGACGGACTTTGAGCGAGGGCGTATAGTGGGCATGCAGGAGGCCGGGTGGATGTACCGCCGAATTGCTCAACACGTGAGATCTCCACAGTACATCGATGTTGTCGCCAGTGGTAGGCGGAAGGTGCACGTGCCCGTCGATCTGGGACCGGACCGCAGCGACGCACGGATGCACGCCAAGACCGTAGGATCCTACGCAGCGCCTTAGGGGACCGCACCGCCACTTCCCAGAAAATTAGGGACACTGTTGCTCCTGGGGTATCGGCGAGGACCATTCGCAACGGTCTCCATGTAGCTGGGCTACGGTCCCGCACAACGTTAGGCCGTCTTCCACTCACGCCCCAACATCGTGCAGCCAGCCTCCAGTGGTGTCGCGACAGGCGTGAATGGAGGGACGAATGGAGACGTGTCGTCTTCAGCGATGAGAGTCGCTTCTGCCTTGGTGCCAATGATGGTCGAATGCGTGTTTGGCGCCATGTAGGTGAGCGCCACAATCAGGACTGCATACGACCGAGGAACACAGGGCCAACACCCAGCATCATGGTGTGGGGAGCGATCTCCTACACTGGCCGTACACCTCTGGTGATCGTCGAGGGAACACTGAATAGTGCACGGTACATCCAAACCGTCATCGAACCCATCGTTCTACCATTCCTAGACCGGCAAGGGAACTTGCTGTTCCAGCAGGACAATGCACGTCCGCATGTGTCCCGTGCCACCCAACGTGCGCTAGAAGGTGTAAGTCAACTACCCTGGCCAGCAAGATCTCCGGATCTGTCCCCCATTGACCATGTTTGGGACTTGATGAAGCGTTGTCTCACGCGGTCTGCACGTCCAGCACGAACGCTGGTCCAGCTGAGGCGCCAGGTGGAAATGGCATTGCAAGCCTTTCCACAGGACTACATCCAGCACCTCTACGATCATCTCCATTGGAGAATAGCAGCCTGCATTGCTGCTAAAGGTGGATATACACTGTACTAGTGCCGACATTGTGCATGCTCCATTGCCTGCGTTTATGTGCCTGTGGTTCTGTCAGTGTGATCATGTGATGTATCTGATCCCAGGAATATGTCAATAAAGTTTCCCCTTTCTGGGATAATGAATTCACGGTGTTCTTATTTCAATTTCCAGGAGTGTAAATGAAGTCATTGATGTGGCAAATGTAGTAATGGGCCTTTATTTCACAGCAGGCAGACTCATGTGTGTGGTCATTATCTACGGTGCTATTGACTTCATCCTTGTTTCCAATGACATATCAGTTGCACCACAATTAAGTATGAAAACAGGTAAACCTTATACATTACCTTTCCTTTGGTAAGTGTGGCTACCCCTTTATCACCATTAAACATTAGATTCCATAAGTTGAGATACAAATGAAGTCATTGATGTGGCAAAAGTAGTAATGGGCCTTTATTTCACAGTAGGCAGACTCGTGTGTGGTCATGGTCTATGGTGCTATTGACTTTATTCTTGTTGCCAATGACATATCAGTTGCACCACAATTAAGTATGAAAGCAGGAAAACCTTATATATCTTCTTTCTTTTGGTAAGTGTGGCTACCGGTTTGTCACCTTTAAACATTAGATTCCATAAGTTGAGATACAAATGAAGTCATTGATGTTGCAAAAGCAGTAATGGGCTTTTATTTCACAGCACTCTGACTCACATGTGTGGTCATTGTTTATGGTGCTATTGACTTCATTCTCGTGGCCAATGACACTTCAATTGCACCACAATTAAGTATGAAAGCAGAAAACCTGGAACATCTTTTTTTTTTTTTTGGTAAGAATGGCTACCCATTTGTCATCTTTAAACATTAGATTACATAAGCTAAGATACAAATCAGGTGTTCGAGGTAGCAAATGTAGTAACGGGTCTTTACTTTGCAGCAGTCAGACTCATGGGTGTGGTCATTGTCTATGGTTCTATTTACTTCATTCTTCTGGCCAACGACTTATCAGTTGCAGCATAATTAAGTATGAAAGTCAGAATAACTTCTACATCTTCTTCCTTTTGGTAAGCATGGCTACCTTCTTGTTACCATTAAACTTTAAATTCCGTTAGTTGAGATACAAATGAAGTCTTTGATGTGGCAAAAGTAGTAACAGGCCTTTAATTCACAGCATCAGACTCGTGTGTGTGGTCATTGTCTATGGTGCTTTTGACTTCATTCTTCCGGTCAATGACATATCATTTGCACCACAATTAAGTATGAAAGAAGGAAACCTGATACATCTTCTATCTTTTGGTAAGAATGGCTCCTTCTTTGTCACCTATAAACATTTTATTACATAAGGTACGATACAAATGAGTTGTTCTAGGTAGCAAATGTGGTAATGGGCCTTTATTTCACAGCAGGCAGACTCATGTGTGTGGTCATTGTCTATGGTGCTATGGCCTGCTTTCTTCCGGCCAATGACATATCAGTTGCAACAATTATTTATGAAAGCAGGAAACCTGATACATCTTCTTTCTTTTGGTAAGCATGTCTACCTTTTTGTCACCTGTAAACATTAGTTGCCATAAATTGAGTTACAAATGAATTCTTTGATGTAGAAAGTGTAGTAACGGGCCTTTATTTCACAGCAGGGAGACTCATGTGTGGTCATTCTCTATGGTGCTGCTGCCTTCATTCTTGCAGCCAATGACATATCAGTTGCACCACAATGAAGTATGGTAGCCCTGCGCCTTCTATATGGACGTTTCAGTCACAGCTTCTGTACAAAATAAGTAATTTAAGTAGTAATGTACTGTTTCTAACACTTTAAACTAATTTATTACGTGTATTATAGTGCTCTTCAAGCATACCATTTAAGATTTTTGTTTTATTTCCGTATTTTTACATTAATCATGTAACGTTCTTTTTGTTTACATATCGCTTCCAGGCTTAACTTTTGAGCTTTCAGATTAAACTTCATAACACAATTTTAAGTGCATTTACTGATATTTTAGTGTGCTAAATACGTTTGCTGCCCGTTTATACCTGTAGAGTATCATTATCTCTTTAATAATTTCCAGTAATAAGTTTCTGAACCATTGTTTACATTGTCGCAAGTGGGTCTAATTTTTTGTACACGTATTTTCATTATTTTCCAGTAACTTAATTGTCTTACTGTCACTAAAATCGATTTGTACCATGAGTATAAAGTTCCTGACGTGCCGTAGAATCGTTAGCTCCAGTGTCTGGTGTGATGGATGTAGTAACTTTTTTCATTGGGGAGATTGTAGTGGCGTGGGAATTGGGAAAATGAGCGAGACTCATCTGTGGTTCTGTAGGCTATGCAGTAGAGATAGAAAGATTGTGGGACAGGAGGGGAAAATTGCTGTCCTTCAGGCTTAGTTAAATGAGACTAGGTGAGAACTGGGCAAGTTAAGCGGGGAGAATTGTAAACAGGGGTGGGAAGTGGCAACAGGCATAAGGAACAGGCCAAGAAATTCTTCTGACAGCTTTGTCATTAATGTACAAAATTAGTTTGACCTGTTGCCTCAGTCAGAAACTGATGAGCCTCTCACAGAAGTAGATGTAGACAGGGCTCAACAAGCTTTCAGCAGCAAATTGAATAAGGTAGGGAAGTGTGCAAAGAGAAAGAAAGTCTTGTTGCTAGGTTGTTCGCATGCTAGGGGTGTGGGCCAACTTCTGCAGGATGAATTAGGATCAGAATACCAGGTCACAAGTTTTTTCAAACCTAGTGCTGGACTGGGGCAGGTTATAGAGGATTTAGGTTCACTATGTAGAGGCTTTACTAAGGAAGATACCATGGTTATTGTGGGTGGGCCGGGCAACAGTATTGACAGAGATCGGGGTACAGCATAGAGTGTGACCTGGCAAATAATTCATCAGCATTGAGTCATACCAGTGTTGGGTTTGTGTCGGTTCTGGAGCACCACGACCAGCCTCATTTGAGCTCTTCTGTCAGGAGAGTTAATTTGGAGTTGGAATGGCTACTTGGATCTGGTGCAGGGTCACACATTGGTGTGGTTCCTGTTGATTCACTCTGTAGGTGGGACTATACTAGACATGGCCTACACCTCAACAAGTAGGGGAAGGGTAAACTCGCTGGGCTGATAGCAGAAAATTTAAAGGGGGTGGAACTACATCTCGTGGTGGAAACTCTTTTTTAGTGTAAGATCAGCGTCCAGTGGGAAACTCAGCCAGGCAAGTACTAAAGATGTTAAAAAAGTTCAAGATACTCACAAAAGTAAAGTGAGAAATAATGTTAGTATATTTCATCAAAATATTGGGGGATTGAAGAATAAAATTGATGAGCTTCTGCTTTGTTTAGAAGATATAGAAACTGAGAATGTAATAGATGTACTATGCCTGTCTGAGCATCACATTGTCACTGATATGCAAAGGGTTAGCATCAATGGGTACAAATTAGGTGCACATGTAAGTAGAGATAATATGATGAGAGGAGGAGTTGCCGTATATGTCGAATGCTTCCACAGCGCAAAACATTTAGAAACTAAAAAATTTTGTGTAGAGCAACATATGGAAGCATGTGCCACTGAACTAAAACTAAATGATGGCACTTTCATAATTGTAGCAGTGTATAGGTCCCCCTCAGGGAATTTCCAGCTATTTCTAGAAAACTTGGCTGCTTTGTTGTGCTATCTGTCAGACAAGGGGAAGCAAATTATCATTTGTGGGGATTTCAATGTTGATTCCCTGAAAGTTGTGATAGGAAGAATGACCTTGTAGTATTACTCAGTTCTTTCAATTTGAGCTCCATCATTGATTTTCCTACTCGGATAACAAAGAACAGCAGGACATTGATAGATAACATTTTTATAGACCAAGATAAGTTTAAGGACATAAATGCTTATCCTGTTGAGAATGGTGTTTCAGATCATGATGCACTTGTTAGTTACAGTACATGACATAGCTCCGTGCAGTTTATCAAATCAGAATTACAAAGCAGTGCGTTCAGTTAACAATATAAATATTGCAAACTTTAGGGAAAGCCTAAAGCAGCTAGACTGGGACGAAGTGTGTAAGGAACCTGATGCAAACTTGAAATATAACTTATTTCATGATACATTTTTAAGGGCATTTGAAAATTGTTTTCCCAAGAAAATAGTGCAACATAATTCCAAGAAAACATATTAAAAAACCTTGGCTAACTTAAGGAATAAGAATATGTTGCAACCGTAAAAGAGAATTGAATCTAACAGCAAGAGGGAGTACTGACCCCAAAATTGTTCAATATTATAAAATCTATTGTGCAGTAATAAGAAAAGTTATTAAAAAGTCCAGAAGCATGTGTATCATGTCTGAGATTAGTAACTCTGATAATAAAATTAAAGCAATTTGGAATATTATTGAAAGGGAAACAGGGAAACCAAGAGCACCGGTAGACTTTAGTGCCATAAAACTGAATGACAAGTGTACTAACATACAATATGGAATTGGAAATATTTTCAATAATCATTTTTTAAATGTTGTGGAGAAAATAGGATCTAGATCTTCACTAGAAGAGGCAAGGCTTCTAATAGAAGAGGCCATACCTGTGCAGTTTGAAACAATTGTATTTCCACCAACCACTCCCTCTGAAATTAGTAAAATAATAAACTCACTGAAAAGTAAAAGCTCTTAAGGAATTGATGGCATTTCCAGCAAGATACTTAAAGCTTGTTTCCCACAGATAAGTAGGATTCTCAGCCATGTATGTAATAGCTCTTTGGAGCAGGGTGTTTTTCCCGATAGACTGAAATATGCCATTGTAAAACCATTGCATAAAAAGGGGGATACGTCGGATGTCAACAACTATCGCCCAATCTCTCTTCTGACAGCTCTGTCAAAATTTTTTGAGAAAGTCATGTATTCAAGAGTAGCCTCCCATATTTCTAAAAATAAACTACTAACAAAATGTCAGTTTAGTTTTCAGAAAAGCCTTTTCAACAAAAAATTGCTATATACACTTTCACTGATCAAATATTAAATGCTCTGCATAACCAGACATCACACATTGGTATTTTTTGTGATCTCTCAAAGGCCTTTGACTGTGTAAATCATGGAATTCTTTTAGATAAGCTAAATCATTATGGTTTGACGGGGCAGTGCACAAATGGTTTAATTCGTACTAAACTGGAAGAATGCAGAAAGTTGAAATAAGTGGTACATGTAATGTTAATACAACAGCTGATTCCTCAAACAGGGGGGGGGGGGGGGGGGGGGGGGCTATCAAGTACGAAGTTCCACAGGGTTCGGTCCTAGGTCCTTTACTGTTCTTGATATACATTAATGACTTACCATTCCATATTGATGAAGATGCAAAGTTAGTTCTTTTTGCTAAGGATACAAGTATAGTAATAACATCCAAAAACCAAGAACTAAATGATGTAATTGTAAATGATGTTTTTCACAAAATTATTAAGTGGTTCTCAGCGAATGGACTCTCTTTAAATTTTGATAAAATACAGTATATACAATTCCGTAAAGTAAATGGCACAACTCCAGTAATAAATATAGACTTTGAACAGAAGTCTGTAGCTAAGATAGAATTTTCAAAATTTTTAGGTGTGTCAATTGATGAGAAGTCAAACTGGAAGCAACACGTTGATGGTCTGCTGAAACGTCTGAGTTCGGCTACGTATGCGATTAGGGTTATTGTAAATTTTGGTGACAAGAATCTCAGTAAATTAGCTTACTATGCCTACTTTCATTCAATGCTTTCATATGGCATCATATTCTGGGGTAATTCATCGTTGAGTAGAAAAGTATTCTTTGCTCAAAAACATGTAATCAGAATAATTGCTGGAGCCCACCCACGGTCATCCTGCAGACATCTATTTAAGGATCTAGGGATCCTCACAGTAACCTCACAGTAAATATATTCACTTATGAAATTTGTTGTTATTAATACTACCCATTTCAAAAGTATTAGCAGTGTGCATAGCTATAACACCAGGAGAAATGATGATCTTCACTATGCAGGGTTAAATCTGACTTTGGCACAGAAGGGGGTAAATTATGCTGCCACAAAAGTCTTCGGTCACCTACCAAACAGCATCAAAAGCCTGAAAGATAATCAACCGTCATTTAAAAATAAATTAAAAGAATTTCTAGATGACAACTCCTTATACGCACTAGCTGAATTTTTAGATATAAATTAAGGGAGGAGAAGGAAAAACAAACTAGCTTAAACAATAGTGTCTTCCAATATCTTGTGTAATGTCAAATCTTGTACAGACGTCTTTTATTAACCTGACACCTTACACATCATTATGAAGTGTCATATTCATGATCTATGGAACAAGTATCAATCTGATCTAATCTAATCTAATCTAATCTGTAATCAGGAAACCTGATACATCTTCTTTCCTTTGGTAAGCATGGCTACCCCTTTGTCACCTTTAAACATTACGTTCCATAATTTGAGATACAAATGAAGCCTTTGATGTAGCAAATGTAGTAACGGGCCTTTATTTCACAGCAAGCAGATTCTTGTGTGTGGTCATTATCTATGATGCTATTGACTTCATTCTTCCGGCCAATGACAAATAAGTTGCACCATAATTAAGTATGAAAACAGGAAACCTGATATATCTTCTTTCTTTTGGTAAGCATGGCTACCCCTTTGTTACCTTATATAATATTTATTTTATTTATTTATTTACTTATTGTTTCGTGGGACCACATTAGGGAGAAGCCTCCATGGTCATGGAACGAGTCAATACATGAAACTATTCAGTTGTAGATTGTACAAACAGATAAAATGAAATATATGATACATATTCAGGCGACAAGTCGTTAGTTTAAATAAAGAAACTTATAGATTTGATTCCTCATGTTGAGATTCAAAAGAAGTCTTTGACGTAGCAAATGTACTAACGGGAATTCATTCCACAGCAGGCACGCTCATGTGTGTGATCATTGTCTATGGAGCTATTGACTCCATTCTTCCGGCCAATGACATATCAGTTGCACCACAATTAAGTATGACAGCAGGAAACCTGATATATTTTCTCTGTTTTGGAAAGCGTGACTACCCCTTTGTCACCTTTAAACATTAGATTTCATATGTAGAGATACAAATGAAAGCCTTTGATGTATGAAATGTAGTAACGGGCTTCTATTCCACAGCAGTCACACTCATGTGTGTGGTCATTGTCTAAGGTGCTATTGACTTCATTCTTCCGACCAGTGGCGTATCCATTGCACCACAATTAGGTATGAAAGCAGAAAAACTTGTTACATCTTCTTTCTTTTGGTAAGCATGGCTACATCTTTGTCATCTTATAGATGTGATTGCATAAATTGAGATACAAATCAAGTGTTTGATGTATCAAATGTAGTAACAGGCTTTTATTCCTCTGCAAGCAGACTCTAGTGTGTAGTCATTGTCTATGGTGCTTTTGACTTCATTCTTCCAGCCAATGACTTAATTAAGAATGAATTAAGCATGAAAACATGAAACCTGATCCATCTTCTTTCTTTTGGTAAGCATGGCTACCCCTTTGTCACCTTACAGATGAGATTGCATAAGTTGAGATAAAAATAAAGTCTTTCATGTATCAAATGTAGCAACCGGCTTTTATTCCTCAGCAAGCAGACTCTTGTGTTTTTTATTGTCTATGGTGCTATTTCTTCATTCTTCCCGACAATGACTTATCAGTTGCACCAGAATTAAGTATGACAGCAGGAAACCTGATACATAAACTTTCTTTTGGTAAGAATAACTACTCCTTAGTCATCTAAAACGTTAGTTTCTGTAAGTTTTGATACAAATGAAGTTTTTGATATAGCAAATGTAGTAACGTTGTTTTATTCCACAGAAGGCAAACTCTTGTGTGTTGTCATTGTCTATGGTGCTATTGTTTTCATTTTTCTGACCAATGACATTTCAGTTGTACCACAATTAAGTATGAAAGCAGGAAAACTTGATACATCTTCTTTCTTGTGGTAAGCATGGCTACCCCTTTGTTACATTATAGATTACATTCCTCAAGTTGAGATTCAAAAGAACTGTAGTAATGGGAATTTATTCCACAGCAGGAGGGCTCATGAGTGTGGGCATTGTCTATGGTGCTATCGCCCTCATTCGTCCGGCCAATGGCGTATCTGTTGCACCACAATTGATTATGAGAGCTGAAAAACCTTATACATCTTCTTTGTTTTGCTTAGCATGGCTGCCTCTTTGTCGCATTTAAACGTTAGATTGCATCTGTTTAAATACAAATGAAATCCTTGATGTTGCAAATGTAGTAACGGGACTTTCCTTCACAGCAGGCAGGCGCAATTGTATGGTCATTGTCTATGATGCTCTTGACTTAATTCTTCTGGCCAATTACATATTAGTTGCACCACAATTAAGTATGAAACCAGGAAACCAGATACATCTTCTCTCTTTTGATAAGCGTGGAAACCCCTCTGACACATTTAAAAATTAGCTTCCTTGAGGTGATTTACAAATAAAGTCTTTGATGTAGCAAATGTAATAACGTGCTTTTATGCCACAACAGGCAGACTCATGTGTGTGATCATTGTCTATGGTGCTATTGATTTCATTCTTGTGGCCAATGACATATTAGTTGCACCACAATTAAGTATAAAAGCAGTAAAACCTGATACACCTTCTTTCTTTTGGTAAGTGTGACTACCCATTCGTCACCTTTAAACATTAGATTCCATAAGTTGAGATACAAATGAAGTCATTGATGTGGCAAAAGTAGTAATGGGCATTTATTTCACAGCAGGCAGACTCATGTGTGTGGTCATTGTCTATGTTGCTATTGACTTCATTCTTCTGGCCAATGACATATCAGTTTCATCGTAATTAAATACGAAAGCAAGAAACCTTATACATGAACTTTCCTTTGGTAAGAATGACTACCCCTTAGTCACCTTTAAACATTAGATTCCATAAGTTGTGATGCAAATGAAATTTTTGATATAGCAAATGTAGTAACAGAATTTTACTCCACAGAACGCAGAGTCATGTGTGTGGTCATATCTATGGTGCTATTGATTTCATTTTTCTAGCCAATGATGTATCAGTTGCACTACAACTAGGTATCAAAGCAGGAAAACTTGATACATTTTCTTTCTTTTGGTTAGCATGACTACCACTTTGTTACCTTTAAATGTTAGATCCCAAAATTTGAGGTACACATGATGTCTTTGTTGTAGTAAATGTAGTAACGGGACTTTATTTCACATTTGTGTTGTCGTTGTCGTTGATGTTATTCAGTTCATTCGTCCAGCTAATTACATATCAGTTGCACCACAATTAATTATGAAAGCAGGAAAATCTGATACATCTTCTTTCTTTTGGGAAGCATGTCTAACCTTTGTTACTTTGAAACATTAGATTCCATAAGTTGAGATACAAATAAAGGCTTTGATTTAGCAAATGTAGTAACTGGCTTTAATTCCACTGCAGGGAGACTCATGTGTGTGGTCATTGTCTATGGTGCCATTGACTTCATTCTTCCGGCCGATGACATATCAGTTACACAACAATTATATATGAAAGCAGGAAACCTGAGACATCTTCTACCTTTTGTTAAGGATGGCTACCCTTTTGATATGTTTAAACATTAGATTCCATAAGGTGAGGTACAAATGAAGTGTTTGACGTAGCAAATGTATTAACTGGAATTTATTCCACAGCAGGCAGGCTCGTATGTGGTCATTGTCTATGGGGCTATTGTCTTCATTTTTCTGGCCAATGACGCATCTGTTGCAACACAATCAAGTATGATATCAGGAAACCTGATACATCTTCTTAATTTTGGTAAGTATGACTACCTCTTTCTCACCTTTTAACATTAGATTCCGTAAGTTGAAATACAAATGAAGTTTTTGATGTAGCAAAAGGAGTAACGGGCTTTTCTTATTCCAGAGCAGGCAGACACGTGTGTGGTCACTGTCCATGGTGGTATTGAATTCAATCTTCTGGTCAATGACATATTAGTTGCTACAACAATTGAGTATGAAAGCAGGAAAACTTGATACATCATCTTTCTTTTGGTAAGTGTGGCTACCCCTTTGTCACCTTTAAACATTAGATTCCATAAGTTGAGATACAATTCAAGTGTTTGATGTAGCAAATGTAGTAACAGGCTTTTATTCCACAGCAGGCAGACCCGTGTGTGTGGTCATTGACTATACTGCTTTTGACTTCATTCTTCTGGCCAATGACATATCTGCTGCATCACAATTGAATATGAAGGCAGAAAAACCTGATGCATCTTCTTTCTTTTGGTAAGTGTGGCTACCCCTTTCTCACCTTATAGATGAGATTGCATAAGTTGAGATACAAATGAAGTCTTTGATGTATCAAATGTAGTAACGGGTTTTTATTACTCTGCAAGCAGACTCTTGTGTGTAGTCATTGTGTATGATGTGACTAACTTCACTCTTCGGGCCAATGACATATCATATGCACCACAATTAAGTATGAAAGCAGGAAACCTGATACATAAACTTTCTTTTGGTAAGAATAACTACTCCTTAGTTATCTTTAAATATTAGATTCCATAAGTTGTGATACAAATGAAGTTTTTGATGTAGCAAATGTATAATTGGCCTTTTATTTCACAGAAGGCAGACTCATGAGTGTGGTCATTGTCTATGGTGCTATTGATGTCATTTTTCCAGGCAAGGACCTATTAGTTGCACCACAATTAAGTATGAAAGTAGGAAAACTTGATACATCTTCTTTCTTTTGGTAAGCCTGGCTACCCCTTTGTCACCTTATAGATTAGATTCCTCAAGTTGAGATTCAAAAGAACTCTTTCATGTAGCAAATGTAGTAATGGGAATTATTCCACAGCAGGTAGGCTCATGGGTGCGGTCATTGTCTATGGTGCCATCACTTCATTAATCCGTCCAATGGCGTATCTGTTGCACCAGAATTGATTATGAAAGCAGAAAAACCTCATACATCTTCTTTCTTTTGCTTAGCATGGCTACCCCTTTGTCATCTTTAAACGGTAGATTCCGTAAGTTGAGATACAAACGAAATTTTTGATGTAGCAAATGTAGTAACGGGACTTTATTTCATAGCAGGCAGGCTCAATTGTGGGGTCACTGTCTATGATGCTATTGACCTCATTCTTTCGGCCAATTACATATCAGTTGCACCACAATTAAGTATGAAAGCTGAAAAATCTGATACATCTTCTTTCTTTTGGGATGCATGTCTAACCCTTTGTCACCTTTAAATATCAGCTTCCATAAGTTGAGATACAAATGGAGTTTTTGACGTAGCAAATGTTGTAACTGTCTTTTATTCCTCAACAGGCAGACTCATGTGTGTGGTCATTCTCTATGGTGCTATTGATTTCTTTTTTCAGGCCAATGACATATCAGGTGCACCACAATTAACTCTGAAAGCAGGAAACCATGATACATCTTCTATCTTTTGGTAATCATGTCTACCGATTTCACAAATTTAAACAATAGGCTCCATAAGGTGAGGTACAAATAAAGTCTTTGATGTAGCAAATGTAATAACATGCTTTTATTCCACAGCAGACAGACTCATGTCTTTGGGCATTGTCTATGGTGCTATTGATTTTATGTTTCCGACTAATGACATATCAGTTGCACCACAATTAAGTATGAAAGCAGGAAACTTGATATATCTTCTTTCTTTTGGTAAGCATGGCTTCTCCTTTGTTACCTTATATATTATTTATTTTATTTTTTATTTATTTATTGTTCCGTGGGACCATTTAGGGAGAAGTCTCCATGGTCATGGAACGAGTCAATACATGAAACTATAATACGATTGTAGAAACCGATAAAATGAAATATAAGGAACATATCCAGTTGTAGATTGTACAAACAAATAAAATGAAATATATGAAACACTTTCTGGCGACAAGTCATTAGTTTAAATAAAGAAAATCAAGAATGTAACAGTGGAATTTGCTTAATTTTTTAGCTCTTCCAGGAGCTCCTCGACAGAATAGAAGGAGTGAGCCATGAGGAAACTCTTTAGTTTAGACTTAAAAGTGTTTGGGCTACTACTAAGATTTTTGAGTTCTTGTGGTAGCTTATTGAAAATGGATGCAGCAGAATACTGCACTCCTTTCTGCACAATAGTCAAGGAAGTGCATTCCACATGCAGATTTGATTTCTGCCTAGTATTAACTGAGTGAAAGCTGCTAACTCTTGTGAATAACCTAATATTGCTAACAACAAACGAAATTAAAGAAAATATATACTGTGAGGGGCAATCTCAAAATTCCCAGACTATTGAATAGGGGTCAACAAGAGGTTTTCGAACTAACACCACACATAGCTCGAACAGCCCGTTTTTGAGCCAAAAATACCCTTTTTGAATCAGAAGAATTACCACAAAAAATAATACCATATGACATAAGCGTATGAAAATATGCAAAGTAGACTACTTTTCGTGTTGAAATGTCACTTATTTCAGATACTGTTCTAATGGTACATAAAGCGACATTTAGTTTCTGAACAAGATCCTGAACATGGGCTTTCCACAACAGCTTACTATCTATCCGATCGCCTAGGAACTTGAACAGTTCCGTCTCGCTTCTAATATGCCCATTCTGTTCTTGTTGAATTGTGAGTTAGAAACTGTAAAACCTGAGTCTTACTGTGATTTAGCATCAAATTATTTTCCACAAGCCACGAACTTATTTCATCAACTACATTATTTGATAATGTTTCAATATAACACACAAGATCCTTCACTACCAAGCTGGTGTCATCAGCAAACAGAAATATTTTTGAATCACCTGTAATACCGAAAGGCATATCATTTATATAAATAAGAAACAGCAGTGGCCCCAGCACCGACCCTTGGGGAACCCACCACTTAACAGTGCCCCATTGGGACTGAACATCACTACCACTCTCAATATTGCGGAGAATTACCTTCTGCTTTCTGTTCTTAAAGTAAGAGGTGAACCAATTGTAAGCTACTCCCCTTAGTCCATAATGGTCCAACTTCTGCAGTAATATTTTGTGGTCAACACAGTCAAAAGCCTTCGTTAAATCAAAGAAAACACCTAACATTCGCAACCTTTTATTTAATCCATCCAAAACCTCACAGAGATAAGAGAATATAGCATTTTCAGTTGTTAAACCATTTCTAAAACCAAACTGAACAATTGACAGCAAATTATGTGAATTTAAGTGCACCAGTAACCTTGTATATACAACCTTCTTGATAACTTTAGCAAACACCGATGGCATAGAAATAGGTCTAAAATTTTCAACATTATCCCTGTCTCCCTTTTTATAAAGTGGCTTCACTACCGAGTACTTTAATTGGTCAAAAAACCGACCACTCCTAACGGAAAAGTTACAGATATGGCTAAGTACTGAGCTAACATACATAGAACAGTACTTCAGTATTCTCCTAGATACCCCGTCATATCCATGAGAGTTCTTGGTCTTTAGTGATTTAATTATTAACTCAATCTCCCTCTTGTCAGTATCATGGAGGAGCATTTTAAGGTAACAGTCTCCGAACACTTTTTTCTAAGAGCGCTATATGATTCCCTGTTGGGATTAGGTTTCCATTTAGTTCACCTGCTATATTCAGAAAGTGATTATTAAATACTGTACATATGTGCAACTCATCAGTAACATGGACATTCCCACTACGCACTGATTCTATATCCTCGACCTGTCTCTGCAGACCAGCCACTTCCTTTATGACTGGTTTTAATTTTATCCTGAGACTTAGCTGTTCTATCTGCATACCACATACTTTTTGCCTCCCTAATAACAATTATAAGCACCTTACAATACTGTTTGTAATGGGCTGCAGCGTTTAGATTCTGACTATTTCTAACGTTTTGATATAATTGCCATTTTGTTCTACAAGATATTCTTATCCCACTAGTCAGCCACCCAGGCCTCAAGTTCAGATACAAATAAAGTCTTTGATGTATCAAATGTAGTAACGGGCTCTTATTCCACAGCAGCCAGACTCATGTGTGTGGTCATGGTCTATGGTGCTATTGACTTCATTCTTCTGGCCAATGACATACCAGTTGCACCACAATTAAGTATGACAGCAGGAATCCTGATTTATCTTCTTTCTTTTGGTAATCATGGCTCCCTGTTTGTAACTTTTAAACTTTAGATTCCAGAAGTTGAGATACATAAGAAGTCTTTGATTCAGCAAATGTAGTAACGGGCTTTTATTGCACTGCAGGCAGACTCATATCTGTGGTCATTGTCTATAGTGCTATTGACTTCATTTTTCCGGCCAATGACTTATCAGTTGAACCACAATTAAGACTGAAAGCAAGAAAACCTGATACATCTTCTTCCTTTTGGTAAGTATGGCTACCCCTTTGTCACCTTACAGTTTAGATACCATAAGTTGAGATACAAATGAAATCTTTGATGTATTAAAGGTAGTAACGGGCTTTTATTGCACAGCAGGCAGACTCATGTGTGTGGTCATTGTCTATGGTACTACTGACTTCATTTTTCCAGCCAATGACATATCAGGTGCACCACAATTAAGTATTAAATCAGGAAAACCTGATACATCTTCTTTCGTTTTGTAAGCATGGATACCCCTTTTTTTCTCCTTATAGATTAGATTAAATATGACAGCTGGAAACCTCATACGTCTTCGTTCTTTGGTAAGCATGACTACCACTTTGTCACATTTAAACATTACATTCCATAAGTTGAGATACAAATGAAGTCTTTGATGTATCAAATGCAGTTAATGGGCTTTTATACCACAGCAGGCAGATTCATGTGTGTGGTCATTGTCTATGGTGCTATTGACTTCATTCTTTCGGCCAATGGTGTATCTGTTTTACCATAATCGAGTATTAAAGCAGGAAAAACTCATACATCATCTTTCTTTTGGTAAGCATGGCTACCCATTGGCACCTTCGAACATAAGATTCCATAAGTTGAGATACAAATGAATTCTTTGATGTATCAAATGTAGTAACGGGCTGTTATTCAACAGCAGGCAGACTCATGTGTGTGGTCTTTGCCTATGCCGCTATTGACTTCATTCTTCCGGGCTATCACACACCAGTTGCATCACAAACAAGTATGACAAAAGGAAACCTGATACGTCTTCTTTCTTTGGTAAGCATGGCTACTGCTTTGTCACCTTTAAACATTACATTCTATAAGTTGAGATACAAATGAAGTCTTTGATGTAGCAAATGTAGTTTCGGGATTTTATTCTACAGCAGGCAGACTCTTGTGTGTAGTCATTGTCTATGGTGCTATTGAGTTCATTTTTCTGGCCAATGACATATCAGTTGCACCACAATTAAGTATGAAAGCAGGAAACCTGGTACATTTCCTTTCTTTTGGTAAGCATGGCTACTCTTTGTCACCATTAAACATTAGATTCCATGAGTTGAGATACAAATGAAGTCTTTGATGTATCAAATGTAGTAACGGGCTTTTATTCCACAGCAGGCAGACTCATTATTAGATTAGATTAGTTTTTCGTTCCATAGATCCGTGTTGAGGAGATCTTTGTGGATGTGGAACATGTTACCTTTTTTTTTTCTTTTTAAGCTGAAATAACAAAACTGAAAGTATGAATATATACAATAAATCATTTGTTTCTATTCAAAAATAGAGTAGAAGGTGTTGGCCACTACTAAGTCTTTCAGGTTCCTTTTAAACTGATCTTTATTTGTAACTAAATTTTTTATGTTAGCTGGAAAATTATTGAAGATGGGTGTTTGTGAGTAGTGGATCCCTTTCTGAACTAAAGTAAGTGCTTTTAAGTCCTTGCGCAGTTCATTTTTGTTCCTGGTATTGTATGTATGAACTGAGCTCTTTGTTGCAAAAAGTGATATAATATTTAGGACAATTTTCATTAAGGAGTAAATATACTGAGAGGCAGTAGTTAGTATACCCAGTTCTTTGAAGAGGATTCTACAAATCTTCCGTAAGTTTGCTCCACAAATAATATGTATTACATGGTTTTGGACTCTGAAACCTTTCGTTTGACTTGAAGAGTTACCCAAAATATTATACCATATGACATTATGGAATGAAAATAGGCAAAGTATGCAAGCTTTTTTACTTTTATGTCGCCTATGTCTGCTAACACCAGAATTGCAAATACAAATTTGTTAAGGCATTTCTGCAATTCTGTGGTGTGCTCCTCCCAACTGAATTTATTATCAAGTTGTAATCTCAGGAATTTAAGACTGTCAACCTCTTCTATCTGCTCTTCTTCGTACTTTATGCATATGCTGGGTGGAAACCTCTTACAGGTTCTGAATTGCATATATTGAGTCTTTTCGAAGTTTAATGTCAGTGAGTTGGCTTTGAACCATGTATTAATATTCACGAAAATATCATTAGCAGATCTTTCTAGAACTACACTCGACGTACTATTTATTGCAATACTTGTGTCATCTGCAAACAAAACAAACTCTGCTTCTGGCAGTGTAACTGATGAGAGATCATTAATGTACACAAGAAAAAGCAATGGCCCTAAGATAGATCCTTGTGGGACACCACATGTAATTTCTTCCCATTCTGATGATGACTGATGACTTAATTCACTAGTCTCTTGCATTGACACCCTTTGTTTCCTGTTAACGAGGTATGACTTGAACCATTTTTCAGCACTGCACGTGACACCATAGAATTCTAATTTATTTGAAAGTATGTTGTGGTATTCACAATCGAATGCTTTTGATAAACCAAAGAAAATACCTGCTGCTTGTAACTTGTTATTAAAAGAATTAAGTACATTTTCACTGTAGGTGTAAATAGCCTTCTAGATATTAGAACCCTTCAGAAATCCAAACTGTGTTCTTGATAATATGTTATTCATGGTCAGATGGTTGAGAAGCTGCCTGTACATTACTTTTTCTAAAATTTTTGAGAATGCTGGCAAAAGTGAAATCGGTCTGTAGTTTGATGGCATCTCTTTATCCCCTTTCTTGAATAGAGGCTTAGCATTTGCATATTTCAGCCAGTCAGGAAATGTCCCAGTTATAATTGACTGGTTACACAAGTAACTTAGAATTGTACTAAACTCACAAGAACATTCCTTAATTAACTTTGTTGATATTTCATCATAACCACTAGAATGCTCTGTTTTCAAAGATTTTATTATGGAAGTTATTTTTTTTTGGTGACGCGAGTGACATATTCATGTAACTGAAGCTATTTGTAAAGGCTAGTTTCAGATATTCAAGGGCATTATTTACTGGTCCTGACAATCCCATTATATCAGTAATGGATGTAAAGTACTTGTTAAATAGATTTGCCACACTATGCCCATCGGTTACTAATGTGTCATCTACCCTTAGTGCTATTTGCTCCTGTTCCTTTCTGGTTCTACCAGTCTCCTCTTTCACTATATCCCATATTGTTTTTTATTTTGTTCCCTGACATTGCTACCTTCTTCTCATAGTTCATTTGTTTAGATGTCCGAATTACTTTTTTTAATATTTTACAGTATTCCTTGTATTTAGGTAAATCATCAGCATTGGAGCGATTCTTGGTCAATAGATACATTTCCCTTTTTGTCTTACAGGAAATCTTTATTCCTTGTGTGATCCATGGTTTTATTAAAGACTTCTGTTTAATTTGAGTAACTTTTAGAGGAAAACAGTTTTCAAGCATGGTACTGACGTTGTTCATGAATGTGTTATATTTTACATTCATGTCATGGGCACTATAAACATCTTTCCAGTTCATATCTTTCAGCAATTTTCTAAAACACTCAATTTTTGGTTGATTGCATACTCTCCTGTACTCAGATTTAACAGTCTTGATAATCTGCTCAGAATTTATATCTAAACCAAGGAGCTGCATGTCATGATCTGATAGTCCATCTATTACAGGTTTTATGATATGATTTTGTTCCTTTGATTTGTCTATAAAAATGTTATCAATGGCTGTCCTTGAGGATTTAGTGATCCTAGTTGGAAAGTTTACAGTGTGAGTTAGATTGAAAGACAACATTAGTAACCGCAGTAAATGTTTACTGGAAGATTGAATTAGAAAATCTGTAATAAAGTCATCAGCAATCAAAATTTATTTGTTTCTTCCTGTTAAATAACCCAAAAGAGCTTCTAGATGATTTATGAATAGATTATAATTTCCTGCAGGTGCTCGGTAAATAGTTACTATTATATAGGATCTGTTATGGAACTCTACTTCTGTTGCACATGCTTCTAGATGCTGCTCTAAATATAATTTATTAATGTCAATGTTCTTGGATTTATGGCAGCTTTTAATAAATGTGGCAAATCCTCCTCCATCCATATCTAATCTGCAGAAGTAGGAAGCTAGCTTAAATCCTGAAATGTCAAACATATCTATACCAGTGGTCACTTGATGTTCAGAGAGGCAATGTTCTTGAATTTATGGCAGTTTTTAATAATGTGGCAACTCATCCTCCATCCATATCTACTCTGCAGAAGTAGGAAGCTAGCTTAAATCCTGAAATGTCTAACATATCTATACCAGTGGTCACCTGATGTTCAGAGAGGCAGATTATGTCAGTTTGGTTAGATGAATTCATTTCATCGATACAAATGAATAGTTCATCAACTTTATTTCGTGGCCCCGGAATGTTCTGGCATAATAAAAGTAACTGATACTGCATACAAATGGGATTATAACTGCTTTGGTGAAGATGAACTAGCAGTTTCTGATTACTTTCTGTTAAACATTGTTTAAATTGAGGATGTATGCCAAATCTGACTCCAGTTCATTTGTTTACTCAAACTGAATGTGTCTGCTAATCTCTCTTAAAACTCGTTCTCTATCCCCCTTCCCTATCCCACTGGTATTTTACCACTTGTGACAGTGTCCTCCCTTAAGTTTTCTGCAATCAACCCAGACAGTTTTCCCTTCCCTTTCCTATTGAAGGAAATGCCTAGTGTACTTCCACCAATCAATAGCATCGACAGAAATCAAACCATGTGTGTGGTCATGGTTTATGGTGCTATTGACTCCATTCTTCCAGCCAATGACATACCAGTTGCACCACAATTAAGTATGACACCAGGAAACCTGATATATCCTCTTTATTTTGGTAAGCATCGCTACCCCTTTCTCACCTTTAAACATTAGATTCCATAAGTAGTGATACAAATGAAATCGTTGACGAAGCAAATGTAGTAACGGGCTTTTATTCGACAGCAGGCAGACTCATGTGTATGGTCATTGTCTATGGTGCTATAAACTTCATTCTTCCGGCCAATGACACATCAGTTGCACCACAATGACTTATGAAAGCAGGAAAAACCTGATATATTTTCTTTCTTTTGATAAGCATGGCTACCCCTTTGTCACCTTTGAACATTAGATTCCATAAGTTGAGACACAAATCAAGTGTTTGATGTAGCAAACGTAGTAATGGGCTTTTATTCCAGAGCAGGCAGACTCATGGGTTTGGTCATTGTCTATGGTGCTATTGACTTCATTCTACCGGACAATGATGTATCTGTTGCGTCACAATTAAGTATGAAAGCAGGAACCCTGATACATCTTCTTTCTTTTGGTAAGCATGGCTACCACTTTGTAACCTTCAAACATTAGACTCCATAAGTTGACATACAAATGAAGTGTTGGATGTAGCAAATTTACTAACGCACTTTTGTTGCACAGCATGCAGACTCGTGTGTGTGGTTATTGTCTATGGTTCTACTCATTTCATTCCTCCGCCCAATGACATATCAGTTGCACCACAATTAAGTAGGAATGTAGGAAAACCTGATACATCTTTCATTTGATAAGCATGGTTACCCATTTGTCACCTTTAAACATTGGATTCCATAAGTTAAGATACAAATGAAGTGTATGATGGGTGATGTAGTTAATTCTTTTTACTGGTGGTACAAGTATAGTAATACCATCCAAAAACCAAGAACTACGTGATGTAATTGTAAATGTTGTTTTTCACAAGGTTATTGAGTGGTTCTCAGCAAACGGACTCTCTTTAAATTTTGATAATACACAGTATATACTGTTCCGTACAGTAAATGGCAGAGCTCCAGTAATAAATATAGACTTTAAACAGAAATCCATAGCTAAGGTAGAATTTTCGAAATTAAAAGGTGTCTCCATTGATGAGAGGTTAAACTGAAAGCTACGCATTGATGCTCTCCTGAAACGTCTAAGTTCAGCTACGTATGCTATTAGGGTTATTGCAAATTTTGGTGTTAAAAATCCTAGTAAATTAGTTTACTATGCCTAGTTTCATTCACTGCTTTCATATGGCATCATATTCTGAGGTAATTCATCATTGTGTGGAAAAGTATTCATTGCTTAAAAACATTTTGTGAGTACTTTATTTTTACAAATATGGGAGGCTACTCTTGAATACATGACTTTCTCAAAAAATTTTGACAGAGCTGTCAGAAGAGAGATTGGGCGATAGTTGTTGACATCCGACGTATCCCCCTTTTTATGCAATGGTTTTACAATGGCATATTTCAGTCTATCGGGAAAAACACCCTGCTCCAAAGAGCTATTACATACATGGCTGAGAATCCTACTTATCTGTGGGAAACAAGCTTTAAGTATCTTGCTGGAAATGCCATCAATTCCTTAAGAGCTTTTACTTTTCAGTGAGTTTATTATTTTACTAATTTCAGAGGGAGTGGTTGGTGGAAATACAATTGTTTCAAACTGCACAGGTATGGCCTCTTCTATTAGAAGCCTTGCCTCTTCTAGTGAAGATCTAGATCCTATTTTCTCCACAACATTTAAAAAATGATTATTGAAAATATTTCCAATTCCATATTGTATGTTAGTACACTTGTCATTCAGTTTTATGGCACTAAAGTCTACCGGTGCTCTTGGTTGCCCTGTTTCCCTTTCAATAATATTCCAAATTGCTTTAATTTTATTATCAGAGTTACTAATCTCAGACATGATACACATGCTTCTGGACTTTTTAATAACTTTTCTTATTACTGCACAATAGATTTTATAATATTGAACAATTTTGGGGTCAGTACTCCCTCTTGCTGTTAGATTCAATTCTCTTTTACGGTTGCAACATATTCTTATTCCTTAAGTTAGCCAAGGTTTTTTAATATGTTTTCTTGGAATTATGTTGCACTATTTTCTTGGGAAAACAATTTTCAAATGCCCTTAAAAATGTATCATGAAATAAGTTATATTTCAAGTTTGCATCAGGTTCCTTACACACTTCGTCCCAGTCTAGCTGCTTTAGGCTTTCCCTAAAGTTTGCAATATTTATATTGTTAACTGAACGCACTGCTTTGTAATTCTGATTTGATAAACTGCACAGAGCTATGTCATGTACTGTAACTAACAAGTGCATCATGATCTGAAACACCATTCTCAACAGGATAAGCATTTATGTCCTTAAACTTATCTTGGTCTATAAAAATGTTATCTATCAATGTCCTGCTGTTCTTTGTTATCCGAGTAGGAAAATCAATGATGGAGCTCAAATTGAAAGAACTGAGTAATACTACAAGGTCATTCTTCCTATCACAACTTTCAGGGAATCAACATTGAAATCCCCACAAATGATAATTTGCTTCCCCTTGTCTGACAGATAGCACAACAAAGCAGCCAAGTTTTCTAGAAATAGCTGGAAATTCCCTGAGGGGGACCTATACACTGCTACAATTATGAAAGTGCCATCATTTAGTTTTAGTTCAGTGGCACATGCTTCCATATGTTGCTCTACACAAAATTTTTTAGTTTCTAAATGTTTTGCGCTGTGGAAGCATTCGACATATACGGCAACTCCTCCTCTCATCATATTATCTCTACTTACATGTGCACCTAATTTGTACCCATTGATGCTAACCCTTTGCATATCAGTGACAATGTGATGCTCAGACAGGCATAGTACATCTATTACATTCTCAGTTTCTATATCTTCTAAACAAAGCAGAAGCTCATCAATTTTATTCTTCAATCCCCCAATATTTTGATGAAATATACTAACATTATTTCTCACTTTACTTTTGTGAGTATCTTGAACTTTTTTAACATCTTTAGTACTTGCCTGGCTGAGTTTCCCACTGGACGCTGATCTTACACTAAAAAAGAGTTTCCACCACGAGATGTAGTTCCACCCCCTTTAAATTTTCTGCTATCAGCCCAGCGAGTTTACCCTTCCCCTACTTGTTGAGGTGTAGGCCATGTCTAGTATAGTCCCACCTACAGAGTGAATCAACAGGAACCACACCAATGTGTGACCCTGCACCAGATCCAAGTAGCCATTCCAACTCCAAATTAACTCTCCTGACAGAAGAGCTCAAATGAGGCTGGTCGTGGTGCTCCAGAACCGACACAAACCCAACACTGGTATGACTCGATGCTGATGAATTATTTGCCAGGTCACACTCTATGCTGTACCCCGATCTCTGTCAATACTGTTGCCCGGCCCACCCACAATAACCATGGTATCTTCCTTAGTAAAGCCTCTACATAGTGAACCTAAATCCTCTATAACCTGCCCCAGTCCAGCACTAGGTTTGAAAAAACTTGTGACCTGGTATTCTGATCCTAATTCATCCTGCAGAAGTTGGCCCACACCCCTAGTATGCGAACTACCTAGCAATAAGACTTTCTTTCTCTTTGCACACTTCCCTACCTTATTCAATTTGCTGCTGAAAGCTTGTTGAGCCCTGTCTACATCTACTTCTGTGAGAGGCTCATCAGTTTCTGACTGAGGCAACAGGTCAAACTAATTTTGTACATTAATGACAAAGCTGTCAGAAGAATTTCTTGGCCTGTTCCTTATGCCTGTTGCCACTTCCCACCCCTGTTTACAATTCTCCCCGCTTAACTTGCCCAGTTCTCACCTAGTCTCATTTAACTAAGCCTGAAGGACAGCAATTTTCCCCTCCTGTCCCACAATCTTTCTATCTCTACTGCATAGCCTACAGAGCCACTGATGAGTCTCGCTCATTTTCCCAATTCCCACGCCACTACAATCTCCCCAATGAAAAAAGTTACTACATCCATCACACCAGACCCCGGAGCTAACGATTCTACGGCACGTCAGGCACTTTACACTCATGGTACAAACCGATTTTTTATTTCACAGCAGGCAGACTCTTGTGTGTGGTCATTGTCTATGGTGCTATTGACTTCATTCTTGTGGCCAGTAACATATCATTTGCACCACAAAAAAAGTATGAAAGCAGGAAAACCTTATACATCTTGTTTCTTTTGGTAAGCATAGCTACCCCTTTGTCACCTATAACATAAGATTCCTCAAGTTGACAAACAAATTAAGTTTTTTATGTAGCAAATGTAGCAAGGGGCATTTACTCCACAGTGGCAGTACTCATGTGTTCGGTCATTGTCTCTGGTGCTATGAACTTAATTGTTCTGGCCAATGACATATCAATTGCACCACAATTAAGTATGAAATAAGGAAATGCTGATACATCTTCTTTCTTTTGGTAAGCATGGGTACCCCTTTGTCATCTTTAAACATAAGATTCCTTAAGCTGACATGCAAATGAAGTGTTTGATGTAGCAAATGTAGTAATGGGCTTTTACTCCACGGCAGGCAGGCTAATTAGGTGATACACACATATATACTAACATACTATTCCTAATTTTTGCAGTACAAAATATGAAAACTTTCTACTGGTTGTTTCATAGCATTGTCCTGTAGAAATTTGATGGGATACTATGCCGAAATCAAACTCTTCCACTTTATATTTTTGTACAGATGAATATTTAAGTACAAGCATCTGCAATTGTGTATATAACAAGTTACACAAACAGACTGAATCATCTCAAACTTTTCTTCTGAAAAACTTGCGAGCGGAGGAGATAGTCCTCATTGGCCTGTCGATGTTTATATTGACACCACAGCGCCGGCCTCCCCCACCTGCCGTACAGATTACTTGTGAAAAGTCGGGGGATTGGGGGGGGGGGGGGAGGTGTTCAAAAACAGTTCAAATGACTCTGAGTAGTATGGGACTTAACTGCTGAGGTCATCAGTCAGGGGAGATTGTAGTGTCTGCATCATATTTGAGGATTTGAGGATTTCCTGGGGTCTGGGAGCTGGATGATTGGTATCTCCATGTCATCCAGCAATGAAGTCAGTGGTGGAACAGGAAGTGGTACATCCATCATGAACTCCAGCAGGTGACATGGTTGGGTGTGGTGATGGCCACATCAAGAGAAAGCGGGTGTGCCGAAGTGTGGGGAAGAACCAAAGTGCAGAGAGACGATTCGAATCTCACTGAGTGGAGAGATGAAGGCAAGTAGGAGGGTGGGGTCACACTGTAGTACCTCAACTTGCACGTGCTCATCTGATAACGGAGGGTTAGAGTCCATCAGAAGGATGAAAACATGGTCATTTTCTGCTACCAATTAGACATCTTTCACGTGGTATGGCAGAACTGAGGCATGAAACGCGATCGTAGGAAGGTCGACCTCAGTACGGGTGGCGTGGGATGGAATAGCTTTGAACCGAAAGTCACTTGAACTGTCTGGGAAACCAGCAAAAGTAGAGTCGCTGGGGCTGGACACTCGTGAGGCACCATGGTCCTGAGTAACTTGTGCTGTGTCATTCCAGGAGTCCAAAACATAGCAAGGCCCTACGTCATCTTCCGTCTCGGGAGAGCCCAATACCAAAGAATCGGAATTCACAAATCCAGGTTTGACCCGATGCAGTGAACCTTTCTGTGGGATTTCCTGGGCAAGAATGTTGCTTGTTGAAACCCCACGTTGGAAAACCTCCAAGGGGCACTGGTAGGGGATCTGTAAAATTTGGCACACATTGTCCTCCTGTAACATGACATGGGAACAGTCACGAAGGGAAGAGGGCATGTAGGGGACTGGCAGGTATGGCTAAATCGTGGACAGAGGCATATGTGATTAAAATGAGTACCCAAATGGCTAATGAAGTTGCGGGGGGGGGGGGGGGGGGGGGGGGACACCTTCTGAGCCGTGGGCTGGACTAGTTCACCTGGTAGAATGGGGTTCCCCTGTAAACCACCTCTGAAATGGTGTCCTGGATGTCTGGTTTGTGCATTGATCTCAACCCTAAAAGGTCCCAAGGTAGTGCTTCTGACCAAAGGTAATTATGGCATCTGAGGGCAGTCTTTAAAGTGCGGTGCTGCCATTTGGGGTGTATTTTTCCCTCTTCTCCTGCTGAAGTATATTTTGTAGGGTTTGTGGTGGATCTTATACCAGCACTAGTGGGAAGTTGCATCCCTGGGCAATATTTTGCTGACCCTAATACACTGCTAGATGAAAATAGTATTACATTTATCCTCTCTTCTCAGAGTATTTGTTCGGTGCTCCAGATCCTTCCATGTCACCTCCCTGTCGATCCAACTGTGGTGAAGATTCCTGAAATGATTCCACAAGTTCTCTATATTGTGCTAATAAATAAATAGTCACACTTCTCACAAAACAGGTGTATATTTTGTCCAACATTTTCACTCTTTCTTTTAACAACACAACAAACAATGGCTATGGTAATACCACTCTCTTGAGTACATTCAAAAACGTCCGTACATGCGTACTTTAGGACCTGAGAGAGCAAACCAAATAAACAACTACTGCTGTTCCATTGTTCATTACGCCCTTGTTGGTGCATCATTTCCTCCATGGCTCTCGGATTCAGGCACTTGCTGCACCATGGCACAAATGACTCCCGGACAACCAGTGGTTGCAATACCACTTTAGCTGGTCCCCTTCTCGCCGGCTCTACCACTGCTCCACATTCACTGCATACAAGAAAGGAAAACACACAGTTTCCCTTTCCCACTACATTTATCCTTATTCAACTTACCCAGGAGCATCCCTTGTTGACTACATTCCAATGGTGTGTTGGGATGTTTAGAAATATCCTGAAACACTACATATCCCACCACTCAGACAAGAGTTCTTGTGCTTAAGTCTCTAGTAACATACACATTTTTGTTGACAATTCTGTTATTACCACCCTACTCCTACATCTTAAAGCTGCCTTTACATCATCTCTCCAACATAACTTTTTATAGTCATTAATGATCACTTGTGACTATGTCCACTTAATTCTATGTCCACTTAATTCTCTTAATAACTTAACTACTTTGTTCCTGTTTGGCAAATTCATTCATTTTCTTCATGCTTGTCATATTATTACTCATATCTTATTACTTTCTTTAATACTACAGCTAGATCACCCAAAGTTTCTGAGAAACATGCATAGTAATACAAACATATTACTTGTCATTAATGTTGTTCTTAAGTTCCTTTTCATTTGTGATCCTCTTGACCTCAAAACCAATTAACCATTTGTGTTTCTGATTTAGAACAATTTTACTATCTAGCTACTGGATACCTGTGAGATATTTATTCTGATACACTTAGACATCATAATATTATTTGCCTTTAAATAGGTAAAGCAATATTAACCTTCTTTCCATAGATAGCTCATCTTTTGTAATTATACTGATTATAAAGTTTCTGAGTTTCCATTGTATTGACATCTTAAGTCTTCTCTTTTTAGAGAACTTAGCTTCTTTAATATCCCACCTTCCAAGAGTACGGACTTGTATTGCAAAGCCTTCATGCAATAATGTGGAGGAGTAAATTGTCTCCACCACTGCACTCATATCTTTTCACCTCTTTACTATAAACCATTTGGAAAAACCTCTTGTTATTTATTATCTACTTTAAGAATAATCTAGGGATTATCCTTTTAACAAAAATTATTCCCCCTTCCACCATAGACCAGTTCTGTGTCTTTATTACAGTAAAATATATCTATTTCATTCAGTGTGGTAGTGCCCCATATTAATTTTTAGTCTACTATTGTATATGTCAACCCTCTTCTTAGTGCCCCAGGCCACACAGACAATTGTTAGCCTCATTTTCATGATCTGCCACCACAAAACCACTTCTTTTAATACATTTACACGTAGTTTTTTTTTTCGAAATTTTCCCGAATTTCTCCAACCTTTAACGTGTTTTGGCGGCAACAAAACAACCTAACCTTTCTGCACATCATTGTCTACCAACCCAAGTTCACCACAGGATCAACATAGCCCAGCTTTAACCAACAGTTTTTCACCTTTTTCACACCAGATCTCCAGTCACTTTCTAGTTCACCTTTATCTCTCCCCATATATTTTAATTATCATTTTCATTTCAGCCTCATGTTACACTTTCCACCTTCTAATACCATGTCACCCTCACAACACCCCCACAATGACCCCATTAAGTTTTATTTACATTCCCTCCGCAAACATGCCTTCACCCTAGCCAGATTACGCTCCCATATTTTATTTTCTCAGGCTTGTCTGACATTTGGCATTACTGCCAAAGGCCTCACACTTAAAGTTCCCATCTCTGGCTGCAACCCTTCTTTCCATCATTCCCTATACTGTTTCCAAACTGAACAATCCATTGCCCTCACTCACCTAATCCTTCACCTACACATCAACTCAGCCAATGAACACACCCGTCAGCTCCTATCCTTAATAAAAGTCCTCAATCTTTCCTTTCCCATATCCACACCGGTTGTTCAGAGCATCATTCTACAGGCCAACTGCAAATTAGAACAGCATGCCACCCTCCACCTCAAAAAACTATCCAATCTCCTGGTTTCCCACCTCCAGACAGGCAACTCACTCACCCTTCACAACTTTTCCAGCAAACCTCAACCTCCTCTCATTGAACACAAACCCAGTCTCTCCCATCTACTCAATCTCCCACTTCCAGCTCCACTCCCTCCAAAACCTCAAAATTCCAATCAACACAATCTGGAACCACATCACCCTAATTCAGTGGTTAACCTTTCCTCCAAACCTCTCTCCCAATCCGAAACCTCTGTCCTATCCAAAGGCCTCACCTTCAGCCCCACTCCCAGATTCAACCAAACAGCCCTCGTCAAAGATTTACTGTCCTACACTCATACTCTCTGCTGGAAATATCACTTTGCCACGAAGAAAAATGATCCTAATACTACTCCTAATGATCCAACTCCCCAAGGCACTATCCAAATTGAACCCTGCCTGGAACAGTTCCATCCTCCGTCACAGTGGGACCCACCTCCTCTTCCTCAAAATCACCCTCTCCAAACCTTCCAGGAATTCCTGACTTGCAGCCTTGCCTCTCAATCCTTCTTAAAAAAACCTTAATCATACTCCCAACATCACCACTGCTGAAGCCCAAGCTATCCATGATCTGAAGGCTGACCGATCTATCGTCAGTCTTCCGGAGGACAAGGGTTCCACGACCGTGGTACTTGATCATCGGGAGTATGTGGCTGAGGGACTGTGTCAGCTTTCAGACAACACCACACACAAAGTTTGCCAAGGTGATCCCATTCGTGATGTCCAGGTGGAGCTTCAAGGAATCCTCAGAACCTTAGGCCCCCTACAAAACCTTTCACCTGACTCCATCAACCTCCTGATCCCACCAACACCCCACACCCCTACCTTCTACCTTCATCCTAAAATTCACAAACCCAATCATCCCAGCTGCCCCACTGTAGCTGGTTACCAAGCCCTCACAGAACGTATCTCTGCCTATGTAGATCAACACCTTCAACCCATTACATGCAGTCTCCCATCCTTCATCAAAGACACGAACCACTTTCTCGAATGCCTAGAATCCTTATCCAATCTGTTACCCCTGGAAACCATCCTTGTAAACATTGATGCCACTTCCTTATACACAAATATTCCACACGTCCAGGGCCTTGCTGCGATGGAGCACATCCATTCACGCCGATCACCTGCCACCCTACCCAAAACCTCTTTCCTCATTACCTTAGCCAGCTTCATCCTGACCCATAACTTCTTCACTTTCGAAGGACAGATATACCAACAATTAAAGGGAACAGCCATGGGCACCAGGATGGCCCCCTCGTACGCCAACCTATTCATGGGTCGCTTAAAGGAAGCCTTCTTGGTTACCCAGGCCTGCCAACCAAAAGTTTGGTACAGATTTATTGTTGACATCTTCATGATCTGGACTCACAGTGAAGAGCAACTCCAGAATTTCCTCTCCAACCTCAACTCCTTTGGTTCCATCAGATTCACCTGGTTCTACTCCAAATCCCTTGCCACTTTCCTTGACGTTGATCTCAATCTGTCCAATGGCCAGCTTCACACATCTGTCCACATCAAACCCACCAACAAGCAACAGTACCTTCATTATGACAGCTGCCACCCTTTCCACATCAAACGGTCCCTTCCCTACGGCCTAGGTCCTCATGGCAAACGAATCTGCTCCAGTCCAGAATCCCTGAACCATTACACCAACAACGTGAAAACAGCTTTTGCATCCGGCAACTACCCTCCCGACCTGGTACAGAAGCAAATAACCAGACCCACTTCCTCATCCCCTCAAATCTAGAACTTCCCACAGAAGAACCACAAAAGTGCCCCAGTTGTGACAGGGTACTTTCTAGGACTGTATCAGACTCTGAATGTGGCTCTCCAGCAGGGATACGACTTCCTCAAATCCTGCCCTGAAATGAGATCCATCCTTCATGAAATCCTCCCCACTCCACCAAGAGTGTCTTTCCACCGTCCACCTAACCTTGGTAACCTCTTAGTTCATCCCTATGAAATCCCCAAACCACCGCCCCTACCCTCTGGCTCTTACCCTTATAACCGCCCCTGGTGTAAAACCTGTCCCATGCAACCTCCCACCACCACCTACTCCAGTCCTGTAGCCCGGGAGGTGTACACGATCAAAGGCAGAGTCACGTGTGAAAGCACCCAGGTGATTTACCAACTGACCTGTCTACACTGTGAAGCTTTCTATGTGGGAATGACCAGCAACAAACTGTCCATTCGCATGAATGGACACAGGCAGACAGTGTTTGTTGGTAATGAGGATCACCCTGTGGCTAAACATGCCTTGGTGCATGGCCAGCACATCTTGGCACAGTGTTACACCATCCGGGTTATATGGATACTTCCCACTAACACCAACCTGTCATAACTCCGGAGATGGGTACTTCCCCTTCAGTATATCCTCTCTTCTCGTTATCCGCCAGTCCTCAACCTCCGCTAATTTCAAGTTGCCGCCACTCATACCTCACCTGTCTTTCAACAACATCTTTGCCTTTGTACTTCCGCCTCGACTGACACCTCTGCCCAAACTCTTTGCCTTTAAATATGTCTGCTTGTGTCTGTGTATGTGCGGATGGATATGTGTGTGTGTGCGAGTATATACCTGTCCTTTTTTTCCCCCTAAGGTAAGTCTTTCCACTCCCGGGATTGGAATGACTCCTCACCCTCTCCCTTAAGACCCACATCCTTTCATCTTTCCCTCTCCTTCCCTCTTTCCTGATGAAGCAACCGTTGGTTTTCCCATGTGGAAGATTCCAAGACTTACCATGCGGGAAAACGCCGGCAGACAGGCACAAGAACAAAACACACAAACACACACACAGAATTACTAGCTTTCGCAACCGGTGGTTGCTTCTTCAGGAAGGAGAGAGAAAGACGAAAGAATGTGGGTTTTAAGGGAGAGGGTAAGGAGTCATTCCAATCCCAGGAGCGGAAAGACTTCCCTTAGGGGGAAAAAAAGGACAGGTGTACACTCGCGCACACACACACACACATGCACACATATCCATCCGCACATACACAGACAAAGAAGTTAGGCAACATGCCCTTCAATTGGCAAATCCGACTCTAGATGAAGTCCCATCCATCACTCCGTCTTTTGAAATTTCTCGCACCGCTGGAGCACAAATAGAGGTGTGGGGCAACGTCGGGGAAATACAACCTCCGTGCGATGTTGACAGAGTGTGTGGCGTGTCCCCGCCAGCCGACGTGGCCGCAGTACACTCCCAAGCACAGCCTCGGCCTAACTGTAAACAAACCTCTAAGAAACTGCAGCAAAACCCACGGCAACTTCCTTCATGTCCGCGGTATTTTACGAAACATTCACAAGAAGATTGTCCACAACGTTGGGCCGTGTGTCACAAATGCAAAAAAAAAAAAAGGTCATGTGTCATCCGTTTGCAAATCCAACCACATACATGATGTTCATGAACATGATGCTGATTCTGATTCTGTGTTGTCTGTCAATTGTATTTCTTCCCTTTCAGGGAAGTTATTCCTCACTGTCCAAATACTAGGTCGAGATGTTCGCATGCAGGTGGATACTGGTTCTGCTGCCACTATCATCAATTCTCAGATGTATCTTCAGTTGTGTTCTTCAAACCTGTCACCTGTCACTAGGCAATTACGGACTTACAATAAAAAGATTTCTCTCCTGGGACAATTTGATGCTGAGGTACTTACAAATCTGTCGTTTGCACTGTTCCCATATTTGTGGTCGACCATAGTAACACAGAGAATCTTTTTGGCTTCGATGCCTTTCGCGTTTTTGGGTTCTCCATAGATGACTGTCAATATCGTCTCTGATGCCATTCCTTATGCTCAGTTGGATTCCTTGTCGGCGACATTTTTGTCCCTTTTTTTCTCCTGGGTTAGGCCATGCAAACGACTTTGAAGCCCATATCACATTCAAACCCACAACTCAGCCTAAGTTTTTTCAATCTTGGCCCATTCCTGTGGCCCTTCGTGATCAGGTCAAATGGGAGCTGGATCGTCTCACTGCTTCAGGGGTCTTGCTTCCTGTCACTTTCAGTGAGTAGTCCTCTCCTGTCGTCATCATTGCTAAGCCAAATGGTGATATCCATCTCTGTGGCGATTTCAAAGCCACTGTAAATGCTCAAAATCTTATCAACACTTACCCTATGACTTGACCTGAAGAATTGTTCACTAAACTTGCTGGAGGCCAGTATTTTTCTTTGACCTTTCAGAAGTTTATCATCAACTTCCTCTTGACACTGCTTCCCAGCAGTTTCTGGTCCTTAACACGCCTTTCAGCCTCTATCAATACCAATGATTGCCAATCGGGGTTGGCAGTGCCCCTGCTCTCTTTCAGCGATTCTTGGAAAAATTATTGCTCACTGTCTCTGGGTGTATAAATTACTAGGACGACATTGTTGTCACTGGCTCCACCACTGATGAACAACTTCAAAATCTCTGCACACTTTTTCATGTCTTACAGACTGCCAGTCTTAAGTGTAATCTTCAGAAATCAAAATTATTTCAGGCGTCTATCAAGCACTTGGGGTTTCAACTCTTGGGATGGTATTCGTCCACTTCAGCAAACTGTTGCTGCAATTGACGCCCTTCCTTGCCCTACATCTATTAAGGAACTGCAGGCCTTCTTGGGGAAAATAGCATACTATCACAAGTTTTTACATTCTGCTGCTTTGGTGGCTCAGCCGTTGCATCGCCTGTTGTATAAAAACGTGCCTTTTCACTGGTCTGCGTCATGCGATGTAGCTTTCCAGAAATTGAAGACTATGCTGAAACAGGTCCCGTGCAGGGCTACTTATTGACCTGGCCAACATCTTGTTCTTGCCATGGCCGCCTCTCAATATGGGGTTGATGCAGTCCTTGCACACTGTTTTTCTGACGGTTCTGAGCAACCCATTGCTTATGCCTCCAATATGCTCACAGATGCCCAACAAAAGTATTCTCAAATTGAAAAAGAAGCTTTGCCCATTATTAATGCCCTTCATAAGTTTGATGTTTTTCTCTATGGATCCAAATTTCATCTTTTTATGGATCACAAACCACTTGTTTCCTTGTTTCATCCATCAACGTCACTTCCCGACAAGGCTGCACACCGCCTCCAGCGTTGGGCTCTTTACTTGTCTCGTTTCAATTATGAGATTCATTTCCAGCCAACGGCTCAACATGCAAATGCTGATTCACTGTCTCGCCTTCCCATTCGTCCTGATCTGGCATTCGATAGGGACGAACTTTTGTGTTTCCACCTGGTTGTTGCCAAGCAGCAGGTTGTGGACGAGTTCCCCATCACCGGGTACCGGCTGGCGGCTGCTAGGGGTTCTGAGCCTACCCTCTCCCGGGTTTTACACTGTATTCAGAAGTGTTGGCCAGATCATCCGTCTGCTAAGACTTTTGATCCATTGTGGAACTACTACGCTTTGTGTTACTGCCTCTCGGCTAGGGATGATAATGTCCTCCTTTCCAACAAAAATGCTTCGCCGCCGCGTGTTGTGGTACCTGCATCTTTGCGTGCTTCGGTCTTGCGTCTCCTTCACCAAGGGCACTGGGGTGTCTCTCGCTCAAAATCTCTGGTGCGTCATCATGTGTACTGTCCCGGCATTGGGCATGGTCACTGCCTGCGGCCCTTGTGCATCACAGGCCGCCACCCCGAAGTCATCTTTGTCACCATGGCCTTTGCCTGAGAAGCTCTGGGAGTGTATTCATGCTGATTTCATGGGACCTTTTTTAGGTACTTATTGGCTTCTCATTACTGACACCTACTCTAACTTTCTTTTCATTGTCTGTTGCCTACCACCATGGCAACCACCAATGCTCTAGCTCACATTTTCTCTTTGGAAGGCCTTCTCTCTACTCTTGTTACTGATAATGGTATGCAATTTGCCTCTTCCAATTTTGGGGATTTTTGTGTCCATCACGGTGTCATGCATGTCATGGCCCCTCCATTCCATCCACAGTCAAACTGTGAGTCTGAACAACTGGTCCGCACATTTAAGGCTCAGATGAGGAAACTCCTGACTTCTTCTGCTGATGATGTGCTTCTCCAATTTCTGGCTTCTTACCATTTCTCCCCCATGGGTGACCACAGCCCGGCTGAGCTCTTACATGGCCGACAGCCCCGCATGCTACTTCATCTTCTGCGGCCTTCCACCTCACGGCTGTGGGTGCCTTCGCTTGGCCGGTTCACGGGTACGGGGATATGGCAGGCAGCCAAAAAGGAGTCCTGGCCACATCTTATGACACCGTGGCCAATGCCTGTATGAAATCTAGATGGACACGGGTTTTGCAATGAGTTATTCGAACCAGCTTCGGCCTCGTGTGCCGGCAGCGCCTGTTCTGGATGCTGCTACACCACCCTCAGCTTTACCTGACACTCAGAATACTGGAATCTCTCATTACTCACAACGCAGTCCTCTCACCATCATATCAGTGCCAGCACAAGAACTGATGCCACCAGGAGACATGTCCATGCAGGAACCAGGTGACCATCATCTGTCAGAACAACTCTACTCACCTCCTTCTCCTACGGACGCGGACACATCGCCCATGTCTCCTGTTATAACAACCAGACTTGCCGCAACGGGCAGATTGGTGCATGGGGCCCCAGCAGATTTGACTCCCACGTCTCCTGTCATATAAACCCATTATCAATGGGGACACTTCTGTCTATACGGGCAGTCTCCTCCTCAAGACTTTACGGCCATTCAAACAACACCTATGGACATTAGCAATCTACAGGCGACCTCCATCAAGACCTGTGCAGAAACTTCAAAGGAGGAAAAAGTGTTGTGACTCACCGATCTTTCAAAGTGCCGCTGCGCAGTTACATGCAGCACTGTCTGCCAGCCATGCAGCAGCACCATCACCTAAGCGGCCAGCCAGCCAGCGGCCGCTAGACTTGGACTCAGTTATGATTTGACTGTTAAAGTGTACACACATTGTACTCTGTTTACTTGATCTGTCACTTTCTCGTATTGCGTCTTCCTTGAAATATATTTGTTCAACTTGAAGTTATAACAGAAAGATTCCTCGTGGGAAAAATATATATAAAAAACAAAGATGCTGTGACTTACTAAACAAGAAAGTGCTGGTAGATAGACACAAAAAACACACAAACACAAACACACACACACACACACACACACACACACACACACACACACACACAAATTTCAAGCTTTCGCAACCCAAGGTTGCTTCATCAGGAAAGATGAAAGGAGAGGGAAAGACGAAAGGATGTGGGTTTTAAGGGAGAGGGTAAGGAGTCATTCCAATCCTGGAAGCGGAAAGACTTACCTTAGGGGGAAAAAGGGACAGGTATACACTTGCACTCACACACATATCCATCCGCACATATACAGACACAGACAGACATATGTAAATGCAAAGAGGTTGGGCAGAGATGTAAAGAGTGTGTGTGTTTGTGTGTTTTTTATTGTGTCTATCTACCAGCGCTTTCTCATTTTATATTTTTTTGTGATATGGTAAACGTCTAATGAGTACTTTTACCAAGTGCATTTCATATATTGGATCATCTAAGTACTTCAGTTTTGTCAAATGCCATTCTGTGTACTTTTTATATGTGCCCCATGAATTATTGTATGGAGTAGGGTCTAGTAACTTTAAGATTAATTTTTCCTGAGTACTTGAAGACCAGTACTTCCTCTTAAAGCTTTCCTCAAAATCTTTCCAAGACACAAATTCTTGTGCATGAGCATTTCCCCATTCTGCCGCATCTCCCATTAAATATCCCAACATGAAATTTATTTTCTTTAAGTCATCCCAATTTTTAGGTAAAGATCTGGCAAACACTCGTAAAAAATAAATTGGGTGTACTCACTGTCTGGTTTATACTTTGGAAACTGCTTTCCTAAATTAAACCCATTACCTATAGATAAACCCTCTTTTACATCTTTAGTTACTCCCATCACAGTTTCAGGTTCACTATTTTTTAATTTCTTTTTATTATAGTCTATTGCTTTCCATATTGTATCAAGTTCTTGTTTACTGTTAATTGTACCTTCCCCAGAAGTGACTGTGTCATTATTTATTTCTGTTTTGTCTTTTACTTCTTTTTCTACAAATAACTGTAAACGTTTTTCCAAATGTTTTATAACATCAGGTGTCCCTGTTACAGAATTTTCCTGTATGGACATGATACACTTATTTGTGTCTGAAATACTAACTTGTAATGCTTGGCACCGGGAATTCACATTATTCACATAGCCCGTCCACTGTTGGATTGTTAATCTATGTAAACTTTCCTTTAAATGATCTGTTAACACATGTTTAGCTACTTGTTGCACCTCTATTGGCACTGATTCTCATAATTCATTTACTCTAGAATTGATTTCCATTATTTTAATGTTTTGATCATTAATTTGCGCATTGAAGTTAGATTATAACTTAACTTTAACCTCTTGTATTTTATGGTTGAGTATGTCAGTGGTTGATTCAGTAACTTGTTCCTCAATGGACTCAACTAATTCTACTTGTTCTGCTCTCCGTCCTTCCCTATCTTTCTGTGCTTGTTCTTTAATTATAACTTCTAGTATTGCCTTATACTTCTCTGCTTGTTCTTTCATTATGCATTCTAGTATCACTTGTTCTTTAATTATACCTTCTAGTATTGATATTAATACCTCATTTTGCATTGCCATCTTTCTTGTAATCAGCATACACTATTTATTACCAATTTATTACATTGTTAATATTGAACCCTATACTCACAGAAATGTCTCCAGTTTTTTCAAATGTTCACGGCTCACCCTCCTGCAGAACTGTGAACTGCATGCTGGTTGTAGAATAGCTGGAGCCGGCACTGAAGTTAAAGCCGACGTCTGCTCTCGTGCTGCGTGCTGCCACAGACTGAACAATACAGCACCCCATACTTGTGTAAATGCTCACCGCTCTGCATTGATAACTCCTGCTGGATCAACGTCCGCTGTATGTGTTATCCCATCGAAACGATTTTGTTTAGTTCTGAACTAATTCCGTGCATTCACTGCTTGTAATATGGGTGCACTTTCTGTTGCCATTGTCTTCTTCCTTTTCTGTTTCAGATATCCAACAGTAAATTATAGTTTCTATTCATTAGGTGTTTACTAATATTTATCAGACAATTCATTCAAAAGAAACTTTGAATTATTTTTGATTTCTTGTTACACGCATCATAAGGCACTGTTGTTGACCACTGGTTGCCAGGGGCAACTTCTCTGTCTTACATTCTTTGGAGTCATAGTTCTGACTCAAATCAATTTTCTGCACTCACTTGCTGGTGCACTCTCCATTCATGTTTTCCAGGGTTGCCACATTGGTTGTATTTTCCCTCTTCTCCTGCTGATGTATATTTTGTAGGGGTATATTTTGTAGGGTTTGTGGTGGGTCTTATGCCAGCACTAGCGGGAAGTTGCATCCTTGGCCGATATAACTGGGCAATATTTTGCCGACCCTAATACACCACCAGATGAAAATAGTATTACCTTTATCCTCTCTTCTCAGAGTAGTTGTTTGGTGGTATGAATCCTTCCTTGCCACTTCCCTGCCAATCCAACTGTAGTGAAGATTCCTGGAATGATTCCGCAAATTTTCTTTACTGTGCTACAAAATAAATAGCCACACTTCTCACAAACAGGGGTATATTTTGCCCAACATTTTAACTATTTCTTTTAACAATACAACAAACAACTCTATGGTAATACAAATCTCTTGAATGCATTCAGAAACATCCATACATGTGTACTTTAGGACCTGAGAGAGCAAACCAGATAAACAACTACTGCTGTTCCATTGTTCATTACGCTCTTGTTGGTGCATCATTTCCTCCATGGCTCTTGGATTCAGGCACTTGCTGCACCATGGCACAAATGACTCCCGGACAACCAGTGGTTGCAATACCACTTTAGCTGGTCCCCTTCTCGCCGGCTTTACCACTGCTCCACATTCACTGCATACAAGGAAGGAAAACACACAGTTTCCCTTTCCCACTTCATTTATTCTTATTCAACTTACCCAGGAGCATCCCTTGTTGACCACTTTCCAATGGTGTGTTGGGATGTTTACAAATGTCCTGAAACGCTACATGTTCCACCAAACTATTGCTCTGGGAGTGGTATGAGGTGGTGTGAATTTTGTGGATTCCGTACATCCAACACAGCAAAGCAAACAGGGACAACTTGATCTGCCAGCCTTGGCTGGTTGTGATTGTGGCTGGGCAGCTGAACCAGGGCAATCCAAGACAAGACAAAACCCTTGACAACCATCTCAGCCATGATGTTCGGGAAAGGTATGGCTTCCACCCATTGGAACAAGTGATCTGTAGAAGACAGGACGTATCTAAAACCTTCTGATGGTGGAAGGGGACCGATGCAATCAACATGGACATGCCTGAAACATCCTGGAGGAATGCGAAATTTACCCAGCAGGGGACTGTATGGTGGCCAACTTTGTTGGGCTGCCAAGTGAGAGAATTGCAAGCCCACATCTGGCAGTCTGTATTGATGTCCTTCTAGATAAAGCGCTCAGTAAAGAGCTGGGTAGAGGCATAAATGCCCAGGTGGGCAATGTTATGTAAGGCACTGAAAACCTGATGGTGTAAGGGAGCCAGTAACACCATCGTAAGATCCCAATCAGAGAATCGCACCAGACCCCATCAGCAACGCAGGGAAATCGTGCCCTGGTGAACACAAGCAAGGTGGTCAGGTCCGCAAGGAGTGCTTGGGTGCTTTCCGTCTGTTGCCTGAAGAGTAGCTACATTAGACAAACTGATGATATTGGACACTGCTTTGAGGTGTGAGAAAAACTCTGCATCCTTGATATAGTGACATCTGTCATAAACTTAGACACGAAGTCTAAATGGCAGGAATGACGAGGGGGTGTGTCCTCCTGAGGGTTTCGAAAGGCATCCATGAGTTGTTTGTGATCCATGAGGATATAAAACATACATCCTTCAACATCGGGGCGGAAATGTTTAACAGCCTTGTAGATGGCCAGGAGCTCCCTGTTGAAGGTGAATTATTTCTTCTGTGTGGCAGACAGTTTTTTAGAGAAGAACTGCAGGGGTGAGATGTTGTCAGCAGAGTGTTGTTGAAGGACAGCTTCCACTGCTGTGTCACTAGTGTCTGAGATAATGAATAGTTTGGCCGAGGGGCCTGGATGGGCGAGTGTCTCAGTCCAGACCAGGTAATCTTTAGTGCCTCGAAGGCTTCGAGCATGGGGTTGGTTCAGTGGATGGATTGGATTCACAAAGTTTGCCTGCCTGACAGTGCATGGGTGATGAGGGTAAGTGACAGTGGTGCTAGTTGATGGTGCTGAGGAATCAGCGCAGTTCTTTGTAAGTTGAAGGGGGTGACATAGACGAGACAGCCTGCACACGAGCTTATGGAGGTTGTATACTGTCAACAGATACTGTGCAGCTGAGAAAGGTTACAGATGTCTGCCATAATTGTACCTTATCTTTGTTAACTTCTACACCCTTTGACTCTAACCTCTTCAGTACCATGGATAAATGACACTTGTGCTCCTTGGCTGTCTTACTGAAAATGAATATGGTGTCCAGGTACCCAAAACAAAACTCGAACTTTTGTAGGATGGAGTCAGTAAATTGTTGCCATATCTGGGCAGAATTTTAAGGCCGAACAGCATGTAATTGTACTGGACCAAACTTAGCGGCATGATAATTGCAGTCTTGGTATATCCCGTGGTGCATGGTTGGTAGGTGCATTTACAGTCAATTACACTGAAGATGGAAGCGCCTGATAACACGTGGATGAAGTCATTGATTTTCAGCACTGGGTCATTGTCTATTACAGTCCTCACACTTAAACGCCTGCAGTCCCCACACATGCAAAATGAGCCTTCATGTTTGGTAGCGAGGTGAATAGGCGATGACCAATTACTGTCCGACAGCTGTAGTATACCTGCAGCTAACAGATCATTAATTTTCTGTCACACTACACATAATTTAATAGGATTGAGCACCTGACTTTATGCTGGATATAAAGACCATCAGTAGTAACTGTCTTTTGCACTGTCCCACCTGTGATGGAGAATACTGAATGCTGCACATGAGGGGGTTCCTGATTGACAAACATGTTCATTGTGTGGGGAGTACATCCATGGGTGAAAATAGGAACATTGAAGCAAGCAGAGAATGGCAGTGCAAAAGTGACATGTTTGGCTCACATGCATGATGTGCGTGAATGCTGGGAGACAGGTAGTGAGTGCAGTGAGTGGCGAACAGGAATGTGTGATGAATGTTGACTTTCACTAGTGCATGCGGAATCCCTTGCAGGTGCGAGTGGCGCTGAGTGAGTGCGAGACACAGAGGTGTTGGCTGAGTCACATGGCTGGCTTGTGGGAGAGGGAGATTCTTCATCAAAACACAGCATGTCAGTCCATGCAGAGGAGTTGGGCATGTCACATATGTGGCGACAGGGTTGGCATTCGGTCACACTGACCAGTACACACGACACAGAGGGGGACACGCACAGTGTGAGTGGTGGGCCTACTACAGAAACCAGTACGTCACACACAAAATGTTTCATAGGACTGACCTGAGAAGCGGCCAGGCTGGAGCCAGTGGAAGAAACTTGTACTGTCACTGGTGTTGTGACTTCCAGGTTCTACAACTGAATGTGGGTAGAGGTGAGTTTGCTGGAGGTGAGTGAAATGCTGCTTTGGAGCCTGTCATTCTCCTGACGGATTTTCTTCACAGACTCAACTCCAACAGTAAAATGTTCACACTCTGCAGAATGTCACCCAGAATGGCAGAAAACTCGTGCACCAAACTATTCGCCATGAGAAAACATGAACAAGAAAGCAAAAGGTGAGCGCAATTTACATGTGTGTTCAAAGAGTGGTACAGCACCATGCCCTGAATGACATTCAGAAAAAGTTTGTGGTGTGACAAGAAATCCATCCCTAGGATTGGTTCATCATGTTGACTATGTAAAAAGTCCAGGCAAAACACACGGAGTATGATAGGTGAACTTTAACTTTGACTGAGCCTGAGGTTTTTAGGGATGAAGTGTTGAATGCTTGGAGGAGCGAAGTTGACAGAGAAGACGCGGGCGAAGCCATCGATGTAGGGACTGTAGATATGTCTGTACCGGTGTCAACCAAAAACTTGAGTTTCGAAGAAATATATGTTACGTATAATCAGCTGTTGGGAAAAATGGGGGAATGTATGCAGTGCAGCATAGGGGGATGCCTGTCTGATCCCCTGCAGGGTTCAGTGTCTACTGCGACCTGAGGATTGCGTTTCAGTGCTGGCAAGGTGATCTACACTTCTGTGCTGTGTCGGGGAAGACCTTGTTTTACGAGCAGTATGACTGACCTGGATGTGGCAGAGGCAGAGACTTACCAAGAGGGATTGGCTTGTCATCGTCAATTGCTTTGGGTAGGTACATTGGCACATGCGGGGTATGCGCGATCCGGAAATGTTCGGAGAGGCAGGAGTGTGAGCACAGGCCACCAGGTGTCATGGAGGATGAAGTGGTGGAGCGGGCTCTGCCCCTACCAGTAAACAGGCAAATCTCTGGAGCAGGTATACCAACCTGTGGCAGAGAACGTGGAGGTTGGCACCGTCACAAGAGAGAGTACAACTGATCGGCAATCCATAAGCGCAATCCAATGACTCAAAGGAATGTGGTAGCAGGTGTATCTCGAGATCACTGGGTAGCTTAGCAGAACACACTGCTCAGAGCAACATAACTGGCATAGTTTGTTTGTTGGCCAGCAACCATAGGCAGCACCAGAGTTGCAAAGGTGTCTGGCCCCAAGGTGTTCTTCGTATAAAATTTTTAGGATGAGCTCCTGGGGGGAACAGGAGAGGCACTCAGTAATCATCATCTTGGCAAAATCATACTTTGGAGCCAGTGGTGGAGAGAGGAGCAGGTCACAGATCAGGTCCAAGTGGTCATGAAGATGTGTCATGAGGCACAGTAACCTGGAGTTGTCATTGGAATTGTGGTGTAGCTCGAAAATGTGCTCTACTGAAGCGAACCATGACACAGGGTTGTCTTCTGACACCAGTGGTAACTTCGGTAAGTGTCCATAGGGAGGAGAATTAGGATCTTCCAGGAACATTGAATTGTCTTTGTGAGCTGCGAAATCCTGTTCTGGCCAGGGAATGGTAGCACAGCAGTCTGGCATGGCAGGTGCGGATGGTTGCGCCAAGAAAATAGGCATAACGGTGGAGGGCGTTATAGATCCGAAAACCCGTTTGGCACAATTGCCATGTGTGTGATCACTGAGCATACCTGTTGCATCATGGAAGACTATCGTGGCAGGCACGGTTGGTACCATGGAATGAACAGGCAGAAGGGTGGCACGAGCCAGGGTCCCTAAAACTGATACAATGGCAAGGGGTATTCCATTGAAATGTCCAGCTTTGGAGAAAATATGGAAGGACATCACGGCAGGCGCAGCCAGAGCTGTGGAAAAACAGTGAGTGGATTTGTGGTAGGAACTGGAACCCTCTATGGGGGCAGGGATGGTGGACAAGGGGTGGGGGGGAGGGGTGAGGGTGTGATGGGGGGAGGGGGGGGGGAGGGGACTGGGAATGTGTGCAATGTGAATTACGGTCCATGACACAAGGTGGCAGCAAAGTTTGTTGTGCAGTGATGTATGTCGCCAGATGGAGGTGGGCGTATGCATCCATCGGTTGCAAAACACTAGCAGCAGGTGCTGGCCCATTAACTGAACTTGTACTATAACAGTCAACTGCCTGTGAAGATCTCCTAGGGAATGCCTGTGGTACACTATTAGTGATGATATGTCCTTGGCTAGTATTCACGGGAGTCATAACAAGTGCAGAGGATGACTGATTTAAACATGTTACATGTTGTGGTAATGGTGGCATTGCACACCGCACCACAGTAATGGTCACAGGAGTATGCTGTGAATGAATGTTCAGCTATGGAGGCAACCTAACCTGTGCATTCAGATTATGGTCACAAGAAACACTGTTCTTAATATCATCAGAGTTTAACTGCACATGGTGACGAATACAATCTGGTGACACAAATCCTGAGTCCATTGGGCTGGTCAGAGGTGTAGCAAACAGTCGTTATGGTGATACGAACATCTCACGTGACATAGGTGTAGTACATGGATTGTAGTCAGCAGGAGAAAATACAGTCACGGGAGACATGATGAATATGTCTGGAGAGGTGGTTTGAGCTTCCAAGTCCATGAGGAAATCATTGTGTGGAAAAGTCATGGCAGCCAACAATCACTTGTAGCACAATGAACTGGCACGGGAGACAGGGAATGTACTAGAAATTCATAATGGGGCCACCACTGTGGGAATGTGATGGGTTACTATCCCGAAATCAAACAATTCTACTTTATATTTTCATACAGATGTATATTTAAGTACAAGCATCTACACTTGTATATACAACAAGTTGCATAAACAGACTGAATCATCAAAAACTTTTCATCCAAAGAACTCACAAGCAGAGAGAGAGTCCTTGTTTGCAGGCTGATTTTTATATCGATGCCACAGTCCAGTTTCAAAATTGTAAAAGGATCTTCTCATTCTGTATCATGTCATAAATGTATCAAATTCTAAAACACAAAACTATTACAATACATAATTATGTAGTTGTATGAACCATACATATAGTATGTCATAGATTTAAACTCAATCAATAGATTAGACAGAACTTAAGAAATCACATGATCTTACACATTACATTCCTGACAAAAAAACACTTTTTTATAGTCATATGAATCTGCAAACATAGTGTACCATAAATTTAAATTCAGGCAATAGATAAGACAGAACTTTAGAAATCACATCATCTTACATACTCCATTCCTGGCAAACAAAACACAATTATATAGTCATATGAATCTCCAAACATAGTCTATATTGTCTTCTGGATTAAGGATCACTAAACATCCATGCTTAAAGATTTTGTCTTCTATTAAAAGTTAAAAGTACCTGAGATTTTACCAATTTGCTTTCCTTACCTGTTGCTCCTCTTATCTTTACATGTACAATGAGCATTTCCACAAAATTCTTACTATACATGATTTTGTCTCTAAATTGTTCAGATATACTACAGATTGGGCTACCTGTATTGATCAAACAGTTTACCTTCCCACTGATCAGTCTTAATTTTAATGTAAGGGCACCCAAAATATGAATCATCTTCTCTGTTGTCAGGAAGTTCATGCAAAAGATCTCTTCAGTTTCATCAAATGCTACATCCACACTGTCTTCTCGGGGTTTTATCAACTTTACTGGTATCATAGCATTACTTTGGTTACTCATATTGTCAGGTAAAGATTGAACAAAATGAATGGATTCCATGGTACAACTAACATCACTTGTTACAAAAGGAACACAAAACACATTATTGTCATAAATGCACTTCCTGCTTAGATCTTTTTTCACTTCATTCCACCAACTGGGATACAGATTCAGACTAGCCATAGCTAACTTATTCCAGAATGCACATATATCTATGTTACCATCTGTCTGGTCCAAAACAAACTTCAAAACATTTCCACCTTTATTCTCTAGGTTCACAGATAATTCACCTTTACTGTTTGGATCATTACTCTGCACAACATTAATGAAAAATGGTTTTGACTGGACTGGTATTCCATGACTCTCATTTACATTATCACATACATCACTTACCTTACCTGTTTTTTCAACATCATTCTCAAATATTTCTGTAACTTCATTGTTCTTTATCTCCACAACTACCTAATACTAATCATTTTCGTATTCCTCCAAAATTACTTTATCAACAGCATCATTAATAAAATAAGTCTCATTTCCATCAGTCACTTACCTCACCTACATTCATTTTCAATAAGCTACCAGTCTTAGACTTACCAACCTCAGTTATTTCACAGCTCTAATTCACATCTAGATCAAAAATATCACGTAGTTCAGATCCAATAGAGTCATCTCCTGATTTTAATACATCAATAACACTGTTTTGGAACCAAGAGAAGACATCATTAGTACATACTATGTCAAAATTCTCACTACTCTCACATTCTGGTTTGTGATTAGCACTATCACCTTAATTATATGTAGTATTCCAAAACTTTTGATGATGATGTTTGTGGGACACTCAACATCGTGATCATCAGTATCCATACAAGGTACAATCTTTCCATTTTCAATGTTTCCACTACCCAAAGATGATAAGATGATGAGGACAACACAAAACTTGCAAGCAAGACATAAATGAGAAATCTGATATTCCTTCTGTACAGTTTCAGATACATATGCCATATCATTAACACTGTTATTATTGTCTTATTGTAAGTGTAACTTGGAGGTCCCATGCTCATTGTGTTTCCTCATCCCAAAAGTGTGGACCTTCATTGAGGCAAACTGCCATTTCCCAAGTAGTTATTTCTATGATTGTCTCTCCCATTAAAATGCCCATTGTTATCCCCATCATTCCTATCCTGCTGATGTTCACAATTTTTCTCTCTATTGACACTTTGATCCTGACAGAAGTTACCATTATATCTGTTTCAGTAATTAATCCCATTATTATTTCTGTCATTCTGATTATTATGGTAGATACTTCTTTCTACTATCCTATCCAGCCTGTCAACATATCGTAAAAATTGTTCAAGACAATCGTCAGGTCTGTGTACCAAATCCCACTCCAACCTTTCTGGTAATCTCCTTTTAAGTGCATCGATCAATGTCATTTCATCAAATGGTTTGTCAAGATGTGTTAATTTTTTAAGTTGGTTCTTACAAAACTCTTTCAAAGTACTGTCACTACTACTATAATTAGGACCATTCACAAATTCACTTGTTGTAAAGTCCTCTTTCATTCAATCCAGTCCGACATTGTTGGTAGTACATCATCAATGTTGATACAATTTACTTTGCTTAGCAGACCTCAGTCTTCTTTCTTTGTGTTATCAGAAATTCATTTACACTTAAACTGCGTAGGACACAAATCCCCCCCCCCGCTAGTACAACAGACAAAACTTCATTGTAATCAACTGATCCTGGACGACGTCACCGCTTCTAATCTCCCCTCACAGAAGTTGTTAATGTCACTACTATTTTTGATGGTAAAGTTTCTCTTTTTAAAAAAACAGGAGAGGAGTAACATTTACAATAAAATTTTTATTTATCTTCTTTTCTCGTAGTTGGACCCAAGACATTTTAGGTTCTCATTGTTACAATTTACATAATTAACTCTAAAGAATGCCTGTGCAAACTTTCTGTTTTAACAATAATTTGTTGGTTGTTTGGTTTGTGGGATTTAAGGGACCAGATTGCTATGGTCATCGTTCCCACAATAATTTGTTGTCTCACATTTTATATCACACCATCTTTTGAATTTTCACATTAATAAAGTGGAAATTACATTGTTATTAAAAAAAAAGGAGAATGAGTAATTTTAACTGTATGTTCACAGCAAGTACATATCAATTGTAACAAATAAAATAAAGTAATTTCTTTTTACAGATTTTAGCTTGAAATATAACACACTGTGTACAAAATCATATGATTTTTTTTAGAAAAACAGTTGCAATAATATTGACCTGTTCAAAAATCGAAAATTAGTTCTGGTGTCGACTTCTTCTGTTGAGAAAAACTAATGGCAGAGGAGGGCATCCGTTTTCAATGATAATATGCGTCCAAAATACCTTTGGGATCATGTTAGATAGGACACTTTTCTCTAAGGAGCACTTAACATGAACATTTGCTAAGCTTGAAACCAGAAACAATATTCTTCATAAACTTTGTGGCTCTTGTTGGGGATTGTCAACAGATACTCTCTGGGTTTTATCTCAATTTGGCATACTCAGCCACAGAGTACTGTGCACCTGTTTGGCTTAATAGTCCACACATGTAAAAGATAGATGTACAACTTAAAGAGACCATGCATATTGGTAATGGGCTAATTCTGATTTACTCCCACATACTGGCTACCTCTCTTCAGCCACATTCCACCTCCTGAAATCAGATGCAAGAGTGCACTACTGCTTGAAAATGAGAAGATTGCTAATAACACCATCCATCCAAGAATGGACAATGCACAGCGAAAGTGGACATCACACTCTCATCACAGCCAGGACTTTCACGGAAACTAAATTCAGTACTATCAATGAATGGAAACAGTGCTGGCAACAAAACTGTTCTCCACAATGTCTGAAGCTGCATTGCATCCCCTGGCTTTAAAGAGCCTCAGGCAATTTGGAGTACCTCAAAGCATATCCAAATGGGCCATGGACAATGTGCAGATACTCTCTACAACTGTGGCAGATCTTCGTCACCATCATGTGACTGTGGTGTGGAATGTTCATGTAGTATCTACATGTCCCGGGCCATGGACAATGTGCAGATACTCTCTACAACTGTGGCAGATCTTCATTGCCATCATGTGACTGTGGTGTGGAATGTTCATGTTGTATCTAAATGTGCTTCACTCTCTCACAAGGGTCCTCTCAAAGATTTCCTCACAGCAAGGAGTGTTGTTATGAAATACATAAAAGACCTTGATATCCATGAACAGCTGTTGTCATTTGTGTTGTGAGCACTGCTCTAAATACCACCCGATGCAAGAGTACATCCAGGCCTATTTTCATGTCCTGTGAAAGAGAATAGAACAATGTGGCTGTGGTGTCACCGCCAGACACCACACTTGCTAGGTGGTAGCCTTTAAATCGGCCGCGGTCCGGTAGTATACGTCGGACCTGCGTGTCGCCACTATCAGTGATTGCAGACCAAGCGCCACCACACGGCAGGTCTAGAGAGACTTCCTAGCACTCGCCCTAGTTGTACAGCCGACTTTGCTAGCGATGGTTCACTGACTAAATACGCTATCATTTGCCGAGATGATAGTTAGCATAGTCTTCAGCACTGGCTCCCATATTACAGTGGAACCTGAATGGTTTCAGGACGCATGTGGCCGAATTACAACTCCTTATACGAGAGTGCCCCTTGTGCTTATGTCTCCAAGAGACACATTTTCGGGCCACTGATTCTCCTTCTTTACGTGGCTATACCGTATATCAAAAAGATGATCTGACGGGGCAAAGGGCAAAGGGTGGTGTTGCGGTTTTTGTCCGTGACATGCACCCATCATCTGAGCTCCCTCTCATCACCGACTTGCAAGCAGTTGCAGTTGACATTCTTGTGGGTCGGAGGCTCACAGTCTGTTCAGTTTATTTACCACCTCCGGATGCGATAGACTCTGAGGCTCTCACGGACCTCATTAGCCAACTCCCCCGCCCATTTCTTCTTCTGGGGGACTTCAACACTCATAATGTCTTATGGGGCTCTCGGACTACTTGCCCCAGGGGTCCCATTCTGGAAAGCGTCATGATGTCTGAAGAACTGTGCCTCCTCAACTCTGGTGCTCCCACTCATTTCTGTACTGCTTCCGGATCGTCATTGGCTATTGACCTTTCCTTTTGCTCTCCAGCACTCGCGGATTCTGCTCTGTGGGAGGCTGCAGCTGACCTCCATTCTAGTGACCACTTCCCCCTCTGGATTCGCCTCCTGGATGAGGCTGTGGCATTACCAATGCCGCCCCGGTGGCACCTTTGCACAGCTGACTGGACACTTTTCAGCCAACTGGCTGTCTTGGAACACCGTGTCAGCGTCCACGAATGGGTAGACCATGTTGCAGCCGTGATCCCACATGCTGCTGAATTGTCAATCCCACGGTCATCCGGTCATCCCAAGAGGCATCCTGTCCCTTGGTGGACCACTGAGTGCCACTCAGCCATCCGCGCCCGCCGTGCAGCACTGCGCCGCTTCAAGTGCCGTCCCTCAGCTGACAATCTTGCGGCCTTTCGGGTGGCAAGGGCCAGAGTGTGGCTAGTGATTAAAGAGAGCAAACGACGGTCATGGCAATCGTTCTTGAATTCCATCTCTTGCTCCACTAGTTCTACGAAAGTATGGGAAGCCATCAGGAGGATTTCCGGGAAACTCAGCCAGCTACCTGTCACGGCATTGGTGCATCAGGGATGTCTCCTCACGGCGCCGAGAGACATTGCCCAGACACTGGCCATGCATTTTGCAGAATCTACCGCCACTATTAACTGTGATCCAGATTTCTGCCGCTACCGCACTGCCGTCGAAAGGGGTCACTTGGACTTCCGGTCTCTAAATTCTGAACCCTATAACTGCCCCTTCACAATGTGGGAACTGGATTCTGCGCTGTCTGTGGCTCATGATACTGCGCCTGGTCATGATCAAATCCGGTACAGCATGCTGCGGCACCTGTCGCTGCCATCCAAGGAAGTTCTCCTGAACTTTTTCAATATGATATGGTTATCTGGCACATACCCTGACTCGTGGAGGGAGGCAATTTTGATTCCCCTCCTCAAACCAGGGAAGGACCGAACGCATCCCAGTAGTTATCGGAGTATTGCCTTGACGAGCTGTGTTGAGAAGACGTTGGAACGCATGGTCAACCGCTGCCTGGTTTGGCTGCTCGAGACCAGGCAGCTCCTTAGCCCCTCTCAATGTGGCTTTAGGAGATGTCGTTCCACTATAGACAACTTGACCCTGCTTGAGGCCGAGGCCGCCATCCAGCAGGCCTTTCTACGTAACCAGCATTGTCTAGGGGTCTTCTTTGACATTAATAAGGCGTATGACACTACTTGGCGCCGCCTTATCCTCAATCAACTCCATGAGTGGGGCTTTCGTGGCCGTCTCCCCATCTTCCTTCGGTCCTTTCTTTCTCACCGCCTCTTTCGGTATCGGGTTGGTAATGTGCTATCGGATTTGTACGTGCAGGAGAATGGTGTTCCTCAGGGCAGCGTTTTAAGTGTCATCCTCTTTGCCGTTGCTATTAACAGTATCACGTCCACTATCCGGAGTCCTGCCCAATGCTCCTTGTTTGTGGACGATTTTGCTTTTTTCTGTTCTTCCTCCAGTCTTGTCAGTGCTAGTCGGCAGTTACAGCTTACGATAAAGCGCTTAGAGGCATGGACTGCAAAGGCGGGTTTTACCTTTTCTGCAGACAAATCTGTGTTTGTTCATTTTAATCGTTCTCGGCGTCTTTTTACCTCCCCTGAATTGCGTCTGAGGGACACCGTTCTTCCTTTTAGAGACACTGTGAGGTTCCTGGGCCTCACTTTTGATTCCAAGTTGTCGTGGTTGCCTCACCTTAAAGACCTCAAGGTGCGGGCCCTGAAGGCACTGAATATTTTGAAGTGTCTGAGCCATCGGTCCTGGGGAGCAGATCGGGTGCGTCTGCTGCAGTTTTATAGGGCTTTCGTCCGATCGCGTCTTGACTATGCTTGCACCGTGTATGGGTCAGCAAGGCCTTCGTATCTGAAGATCCTTGACGCAGTACACCATGAGGGTATCAGGCTGGCCACTGGTGCCTTCCGTACCAGTCCCATCCCCAGCCTGTGTGCTGAGGCAGGGGAACCGCCGCTCGCCATCCGGCGGAAACTCCTCATGGTGCGACGGGTGTGTCATTTCCTTGCCTGTCCTACCTCCCCTGCGTACCCTACCGTTGCCCGACCGCCTATGGAACGTCTCTTTTCCAGTCGTCCCAGGGCAACAAAACCGTTTGGGATTCGTGCCAAGCATTTGCTTGAGTCCCTTGGTGTGGAGCGTGTGGCCCCCCAACGACAAGGTTTTACTCGCGTGCCTCCCTGGTTGCTCCAGAGGCCCAGCATCCTTTTAGACTTGTCGGAGAACCGGAGGAACTGCACTCCGGCGTTTGTTTTTACCTCCTTATTTTACGATATTTTAAACCAGCATCCGGACCATGTACCTGTATTCACAGATGGCTCTAAACAGGGGGACACTGTTGGTTGTGCTGTTGTTTTCCCTGATCGAGTCGTCAAGTTATGGCTTCCTGCAGCGTTTACCATCCTCGATGCCGAATTGTTTGCAATCTTGCGGGCATTGGAGCAGATGAGATGTGTTACCAGTCTTAAGTTCCTCATCTTTTCTGACTCCCTGAGTGCCCTTCAGACCATGCAACACTTGTACCCAGCGGATACGGTCGTCCAGAACATCCATGATGCCCTACTCCACCTGCAACGGCAGGGGAAGGAGGTTTCTTTCTGCTGGGTGCCGGGGCACGTGGGTATTAGGGGCAACGAACTGGCGGATGTGGCTGCCAAAGATGCATGTTCCCTCCCTCACGTTGTTGAATGTGCCGTCCCCCTCCATGCTGTAACCTCCCTTTTGCGTTTTCGTGTTATGCATCAATGGGAAGAGGAGTGGTTGGCAGTTTCTGACAATAAGCTGCGTCTGGTAAAGGCCACTACGCGACCATGGCGTACGTCCTACCAGTCATACAGGCGGGATGAGGTTCTCCTCACTCGCCTCCGCATTGGACACAGTCCCTTCACGCATGGTTTTTTACTCCGGCAGGAGGACCCCCCAATCTGCAGTGCTTGTGGCGTCCAGATTACTGTCCGCCACATTTTACTTGACTGTCTTTTATACTCTGACCAGAGGGCGGTGGTTTCCTTGCCACCAAATTTGCCCTCTATTTTGCAAGACGACGCAGCGACTGTGGTTAAGGTCTTACGGTTTTGTGTCCTGTCCAATCTGTTGCCTCGGATTTTAGGGAGAAGGTTTTAATGTGCTGCTGGGTGACTGGCTCACCCAGGTTTTAGGTAAGAGGTCCGCCAGTCACGATTACCTCCTTGTTTCCCTTCGGTATCTGTTCTCTTTTCCTTGTGTTTCCTTTCCTATTTTAGTGTGTTTCTTCTCCTCTTGTTTTGCCTCTGTATGTGCGCATTTGGAACTGCATCAGGCCTGTGTCTTTTAGCCGTTCTCCTTGTTCGGCGTCCGTCTTCGTCCCTTCGCCGCTTGTGTTCCTGTTTCTATGCGTTTGGGCGCTGATGACCACGCTGTTTAGCGCCCGTAAACCTCAAACACACACACACACACACACACACACACACACACACACACACACACACACACACACACACACAGTTACGTAATTTGCTACGACCTAGCAAAGCGCCATTATCAGTTTCTGTTCATATTGTGAATCATGTACCGTCAAGACCAACGTTCATCATTTGACCTCTTCTGTCAGGAGAGTTAATTTGGAGTTGGAACGGCTACTTGGATCTGGTGCAGGGTCACACATTGGTGTGGTTCCTGTTGATTCACTCTGTAGGTGGGACTATACTAGACATGGCCTACACCTCAACAGGAAAGGGAAGGATAAACTGGCTGGGCTGATAGCAGGAAATTTAAAGGGGGGAGGAACTACATCTCATGGTGGAAACTCTTTTTTAGTGTAAGATCAGTGTCCAGTGGGAAACTCAGCCAGGCAAGTACTAAAGATGTTAAAAACGTTCAAGATACTCACAAAAGTAAAGTGAAAAATAATGTTAGTATATTTCATCAAAATATTGGTGGATTGAAGGATAAAAGTACTAAAGATGTTAAAAAAGTTCAAGATACTCACAAAAGTAAAGTGAAAAATACTGTTAGTATATTTCATCAAAATATTGGGGGATTGAAGAATAAAATTGATGAGCTTCTGCTTTGTTTAGAAGATATAGAAACTGAGAATGTAATAGATATACTATGCCTGTCTGAGCATCACATTGTCACTGATATGCAAAAGGTTTGCATCAATGGGTAAAAATTAGCTGCACATGTAAGTAGAGATAATATGATGAGAGGAGGAGTTGCCATATATGTCAAAAGCTTCCACAGTGCAAAAAATTTAGAAACTAAAAAATATTGTGTAGAGCAACATATGGAAGCATGTGCCACTGAACTTAAACTAAATGATGGCACTTTCATAATTGTAACAGTGTATAGGTCCCCCTCAGGGAATTTCCAGCTATTTCTAGAAAACTTGGATGCTTTGTTGTGCTATCTGTCAGACAGGGGGAAGCAAATTATCATTTGTGGGGATTTCAATGTTGATTCCCTGAAAGAGTGTAATAGGAAGAATGACCTTTTAGTATTACTCAGTTCTTTCAATTTGAGCTCCGTCAATGATTTTCCTACTCGGATAACAAAGAACAGCAGTACATTGATAGATAACTTTTTTATAGACCAAGATAAGTTTAAGGACATAAATGCTTATCCTGTTGAGAATGGTCTTTCAGATCATAGTGCACAGCTTGTTACAGTACATGACATAGCTCCATGCAGTATAATAAATCAGACTTTCAAAGCAGTGCGTTCAATTAACAATATAAATATTGCAAACTTTAGGGAAAGCCTACAGCAGCTAGACTGGGATGAAGTGTATAAGGAACCCGATTAAACTTGAAATATAACTTATTTCACAATACATTTTTAAGGGTATTTGAAAATTGTTTTCCCAAGAAAATAGTGCAACATAATTCCAAGAAAACATATAAAAAAACCTTGGCTAACTAAAGGAATAAGAATATCTTGCAACCGTAAAAGAGAACTGTATCTAACAGCAAGAGGGAGTACTGACCCCGAAATTGTTCAATATTATAAAAACTATTGTGCGGTACTAAGAAAAGTTATTAAAAAGTCCAGAAGCATGTGTATCATGTCTGAGATCAGTAACTCTGATAATAAAATTAAAGCAATTTGGAATATTATTGAAAGGGAAACAGGGCAACCAAGAGCACAGGAAGACTTTAGTGCAATAAAACTGAATGACAAGTGCACTAACAAACAATCAGAAATTGAAAATATTTTGAATAATCATTTTTTAAATGTTGTGGAGAAAATAGGATCTAGATCTTCACTAGAAGAGGCAAGGCTATTAATAGAAGAGGCCATACCTGCGCAGTTTGAAACAACTGTAATTCCACCAACCTCTCCCTCTGAAATCAGTAAAATAATAAACTCACTGAAAAGTAAAAGCTCTTACGGAATTGATGGCATTTCCAGCAAAGTACTTAAAGCTTGTTCCCCACAGATAAGTAGGATTCTCAGCCACGTATGTAATAGCTCTTTGGAGCAGGGTGTTTTCCCTGATAGACTGAAATATGCCATTGTAAAACCATTGCATAAAAAGGGGGATACGTCGGATTGTCAACAACTACCGCCCAATCTCTCTTCTGACAGCTCTATCAAAAATTTTTGAGAAAGTAATGTATTCAAGAGTAGCCTCCCATATTTGTAAAAATAAAGTACTAACAAAATGTCAGTTTGGTTTTCAGAAAGGCTTTTCAACAGAGAATGCTATATATGCTTTCACTGATCAAATATTAAATGCTCTGAATAACCGGACATCACCCATTGGTATTTTTTGTGATCTCTCAAAGGCCTTTGATTGTGTAAATCATGGAATTCTTTTAGATAAGCTAAATCATTATGGTTTGAATGGGGCAGTGCACAAATGGTTTAATTCATACTTAACTGGAAGAATGCAGAAAGTTGAAATAAGTGGTTCGTGTAAAGTTAAAACAACAGGTGATTCCTCAAACTGGGGTGCTATCAAGCACGGGGTCCCACAGGGTTCGGTCTTAGGTCCATTACTGTTCTTGATTACATTAATGACTTACCACTCCACATTGATGAAGATGCAAAGTTAGTTCTTTTTGCTGATGATACAAGTATAGTAATAACATCCAAAAACCAAGAACTAAGTGATGTAATTGTAAATGATGTTTTTCACAAAATTATTAAGTGGTTCTCAGCAAATGGACTCTCTTTAAATTTTGATAAAACACAGTATATACAGTTCCGTACAGTAAATGGCACAACTCCAGTAATAAATATAGAATTTGAACAGAAGTCTGTAGCTAAGGTAGAATTTTCAAAATTTTTAGGTGTGTCCATTGATGAGAGGTTAAACTGGAAGCAACACATTGATGGTCTGCTGAAACGTCTGAATTCAGCTACGTATGCTATTAGGGTTATTGCAAATTTTGGTGATAAGAATCTCAGTAAATTAGCTTACTATGCCTACTTTCATTCACTGCTTTCGTATGGCATCATATTCTGGGGTAATTCATCGTTGAGTAGAAAAGTATTCATTGCACAAAAACGTGTAATGAGAATAATTGCTGGAGCCCACCCACGGTCATCCTGCAGACATCTATTTAAGGATCTAGGGATCCTCACAGTAACCTCACAGTATATATATTCCCTTATGAAATTTGTTGATAATAATCCAACCCAATTCAAAAGTAATAGCAGTGTGCATACCTATAACACCAGGAGAAAGGATGATCTTCACTATGCAGGGTTAAATCTGACTTTGGCACAGAAAGGGGTAAATTATGCTGCCACAAAAGTCTTTGGGCACCTACCAAACAGCATCAAAAGCCTGACAGATAGCCAACTAATATTTAAAAATAAATTAAAAGAATTTCTAGATGACAACTCCTTCTACTCATTGGCTGAATTTTTAGATATAAACTAAGCAAAAAAAAAAAAAAAAAAAAAAAAAAAAAAAAAAAAAAAAAAACCCTAATCATTAGTGTCATGCAATATTTTGTGTAATGTAATTTCTTATACAGACATCTTTTATTAACCTGACACGTTCCACATCATTACGAAGTGTCGTATTCATGATCTATGGAACAAGTATTAATCTAATCTAATCTAATCTAATCTTAAAGTTAAGTATTTCACTGGCTACGTCCATTTTTCTAAATTCTAATTTCCTTGTCCTGTTCCAGACCTCACGCCAGTCTGCGTGACCTAAATTGCGTGCCTTTCAGCCTCCTCCAGTAACACGGTGTTGGCTCTCCTGTCAACTACGACATTGGTGACAAGGCAAAACCGCGTTCTTATCGACATTGCCCTGATTTCCTTGTGTAATGGTTTTGCCACAATCTCCAGATGTACTGTCTGAATTTTATCGCTTACAGAATGAGCAGACGCAGGCCTTATTGGATGCCCTTGGACAGCCCATCCAGGGTCAATGTGCAATGCAAAATGATGTGGCAGCAGCCGGTTCACCCCTAACGCAACCACAACACACTGTTGCACCAACTTTTTGACCTTTTGATGCTGCACTGGAAAGCTGGACGGAGTGGTCACGCCAATTTTGATTCCATCTTGCCGCCTACAGAATTCAAGGTAACGAGTGGCAGCCTTTTTTGTTGTCTTCGGTAGGCTTAGAAACGTACCGTGTGATAGTCAAATTATTTCCCTGACACAAGGTAGCAACTCTGTCCTACGAAGAAATTTTGTCTGCATTGGATGCATATTTCAAAGAATCAGTCAATGTAGTTGCACAAAGGTATACCTTCTTTCATACAAAACGTACGGCAGGTCAGACTAATTGGGAGTGGGTTGCAACCTTGCAAGGCCTTATTAGTGATTGTGCTTTTGAATGTCAATGTGGACTCCCTTATTCGGATACTGTGGTACATGATGCAATTGCACAGAACGTTTCTGATGCTCATATAAGAGAACAGATTTTGAAACTAGTAAATCCCTCCCTTCAACAAGTGATGGACATATTGGACTGGCAGGACACACATGACTTTGCTCAGGAATCATTTGAAACTTTGCCAGCAGTGTGTCAGGTTAACCGGCCCATCAGGCGAGCTGCACGGAGCAGTAAACAGCCCTCGCGCCCGGCCGCACCGCTGCCGCCAGGCTCTCAGCCACATGTGCCGCGCCAGCAAGCAAATGCAGTGACCAAATCATGCTCATGGTGTGCTACTAAACATTCACGTGAGAATTTCCCGTCAAGCCAGCTATTTGCTTTTATTGTAATAAAAAAGGATATGTTCAGAGTGTTTGCCAGAAAAATCTCAGATCGGAAGCTCAAAACCGTTCCAGGCCCTTTGCTCGCACCGGAACCGGAATCGAACCAAGGATGCTCAGGCTCGCGAGACTTCACCCATGGAAATTCATGTAATTCATTCCACTCTGCCCAGTGCCATTCTCTCTAACAGTGACTGTGTTCATCCCAGAAATAGTGTGCGTTGACATCGCCGGAACTCCCGTCAAGTTGCAAGTGATAATGTAACAGTGTCAGTTCACGTTGCACGAAACAGTCACTCTTGTCGTCAGCAAGACAATAAACTTTTTGTGGACTTGGACATTAACGGCAAAGTGATACCATTCCAGCTCGATACCGGGGCTGCAGTTTCACTGGTCAGTCAGGACACTTACTAACTGCTGGGCACACCTCCGTTGTGCGCCGCAAAGGTTAAGTTAACTAGCTATTCAGGTCAAGAGATCCCTGTGTTAGGACAGTGCAGCTTTCTTGCAACATACAAAGGACAAACAAAACTTGTGTCATTTTACGTCCTTCGTTCTTCTTCTGCAGTGAACTTGTTTGGTTTCGATTTATTTTAGTTGTTTAACTTGTCCATAGTAAATCAGGTCCTATCAGTGAACCAGACGGTGCCTTCAGACAGTGTTTCTCGTCTATGTGAAGAATTTGCAGATATTTTTGCACCGGGCCTTGGTGGTGCTAAGAACTATGAAGCACATTTGGAACTGAAAGTAAACGAGCACCTGAAATTTTTCAGCATGTGCAATGTTCCCCACACATTGCATGATGAGGTCGCAAAAATATTACATGATGTGAAATAACAAGGTGTAATTGAATGTGTGCAGGCTTCTCTCTGGGCATCACTCTTAGTAATTTTGCCAATACCTTCTGGCATATTGAGACTTTGTGTGGACTTCAAGGCAACAGTGAATCCACAACTAGTGATTGCAACTTTTCCTTTACCCCACCCGAAAGATCTTTTTGACAAACTGTGCCCGGGTAAATATTTTTCGAAGTTGGACCTAGCAGATGCGTACTTGCAAATACCAGTGGATGAAGAATCCCAGTGCATTTTGGTGGTTAACACGCATCTTGGTTTGTATCGGTTCAAACGACTGCTATTCGGGTGTGCATCCGCCCCTGCATTGTTTCAGCAATATCTACAAACTGTTTGTGCGTCGTTCCCTACTGGAGCAAATTATCTGGACGATATTGTGTTCTCCGGAAAGACAGAAGATGAACATTTGGTCAATCGCAGAACATTATTTCAGGTCTTGCGACAAAATGGTCTTCGCTTGCGGAAGGACAAATGTATGGTTTTTGCTCGGGACTTGCCATACTTGGGACATATACTCAATGCCCAAGGTATACATCCCAGTCCAACACACCTCCATGCCATACAAGACTTGCCGTCGCCGCATAATTTGAAGCAGCTACAGAGTGTGCTGGGAAAAATAAATTACTACCACCGCTATGTGCTGCATGCCCCTTCCATTTCAGCTCCGCTTCATCGCTTACGCCGTAAGGGTGTTCCATTCGTCTGGACGACAGAATGCGAACGTGCCTTTCGCCAGTTGAAATCGGCGTTGCTTTCCAATACTTTCCTTATGCCATTCGATCCCCAGAAGCCACTTTTGTTGATGGTGGATGCATCGGATTTCGGGATCGCTGCTGTGCTTATGCACAAAGATGGATCGCACATCGCCCTATTGCCTTTGCATTCAAATTGCCCTCGTCTGTGCAAAGAAATTATTCACAGATCGAGAAAGAAGCATTGGCTCTCGTATTTGGTGTTACAAAGTTTCATGATTTCTTGTATGGTCGTCACTTTACCATAATCAAAGACCACAAACCTTTGACATGCTTTTTCATCCGAGCAAGCCTGTACCTCCACGTACAGTGCAGAAATTCATTTGCTGGTCTATTTTCCTCTCGCAGTATCACTACAATATCTTGTATCGGTCCACTGCTAAGCACGGAAACACCGATGTGTTGTCCAACTTGCCTGTTGCTGAGGATAGGGCATTCGATTCCTCCGAACTTGCTTGCATGGTCATTGATGCGGAAACTGATGACATGGTTGAATCGTTTCCGATTGATTTTCGTCGTCTAGCTACAGCCACAGCTGCCGACCCTGTCCTTGCTCCCGTTCTGCGTTTTGTTGCTACGCAATGGCCCTTGTCAAAGTCACAGATTGGGGACCTGTTGGTTCGCCGATTTTTTGCTCACAAGGCGAGACTTTTTGTACGACGTGGTGTTTTGCTGTTGCGTTCTGATAATGATCAGTCCAGGGTCGTGGTACCACGTTCGTTACAGTCCTCTGTCTTACAGCTTCTCCACCAAGGACATTGGGATATAGTGAGAACGAAACAACTTGCTCATCAGCACTGTACTTGGTTCGGAATCGATGTCACGATTACGAATATGTGCTCTTCTTGCATGGTATGTGCTGAACAACAACCAGCACCACCATGACAATTCTTTGCATGGCCGTAAGCCACTTCCCCTTGGCAATGCTTACACATCGATTTTGCTGGTCCATTCTGGAATGCTCGATGGTTGGTTATGGTAGATTCATTCAGTGATTTTTCTTTTGTTGTCCGGATGTCTTCCATGACGTCATCTGCCACCATCCAAGCGTTATCCGCTATATTTTCCATTGAAGGTCTTCCACAGACTATTGTTGCTGACAATGGCCCACAATTCATGTCCGCAGAATTTCAGTCATTCTGCAAGGCCAACGGTATTCAACATCTGACGTCCACGCCATTTTTGCCACAGTCAGATGGTGCCGTTGAATGATTGGTCAGGACTTTCAAGTCACAGATGTTGAAGTTAAAAGAGTTGCATTCTTGGGAGGACCCGTTATTGCTCTTTATGTCCTCGTATCACTCTCAGCCCCGAGATTGTCGCTCGCCGGCTGAGTTGCTCCACGGTTGTCATCATCGAACCTTGATGTCTTTGCTACATCCACCGCATCAGGTTCCTGTGCAGCGGCAGACACCTGCTTTCGCTCCAGGCGACGTTGTCTACTATCACCGCTATCAAGGTTCACAGCATTGGCTCGAAGGGCGCATTCTTTGCTGCCTCGGCAGCGCTATGTATCTGGTTTTTGGGGGCTCTGGTGAGGTGCGTCGGCATCTCAATCAGCTGCGCCTCTCTCGTCGCATGGGATCTGCCGCTCCCCATCTGCTTTCGGCGACAGTGCCGTCCGGTCAGCGCACTGGGGACCCATCTACTGGCTAGCCTCAGCCCCAGTTGTTACCGACGCTGCCTTCCATTTTGCCCCATGGTGACACAACGCCGCCACCGCGTGTTCTCCTGCCGGTGACGCCCGTAGTGGACGTGTCGCTGTAACCGCTGGGTGCCTCCATGGGTCACGCTCCACCGATCGCTTCCCGTCACCAGTTGTCCTCCGACATGGAACTTTAGCCCGCTCCGGACCATATGTCGTCTTTGCCTGTTGGGTGCCCCGGCCCGATGGAGGTTGACCCTTCAGTCCCTCCTGTCTCTCTACGGGCTATAACATCCCAGCTCTTCAACACCAAATTAAAACATTCCACTTCGATTTTTTTGCACTTATAGCGATCCCAGCTTCCTCAACCAAATTAAAACGTTGCATTAGGAGGTGTCTGTTCAATTTGTTGACGTAATTCGGCACGAGAATCGTCCATCTTCGAGTTTAACTCTGAAAACATTTGTTTTAACATTTCCAACATTCCTACACTGTCAGAAGCAGTTTCCCTAATAGGTGTACTCGCTACACCGCTGTCAATACTGAAATCTGCGTCTTTTTCCATTATTTTAGGAAGCAGGTACTTATCTTAGTGTCGGTCGGCTTCAATTCCAGGATGGTTTCGCTCGGTTGATTCACTCCTCTTCTTGTGACCCCAGAATCGACGTATTTACTTCTGAAGAATGACTGGTCCGTCGTATATCCTCTTCTTGTGGACCCAAAACAGACGTATTTTCTTCTTGTGATCCCAGAAGAGACGTATTTTATTTTGAAGAATCACTGGGTGGTCGTCATATCCTCTGCTTCCTCCACCAAATTATAACATCCCAGCTCTTCAACACCAAATTAAAACGTTCCACTTCGATTTGTTTGCACTTATAGCGATCCCAGCTGCTCCACCAAATTATAACGTCCCAGCTTCCTCAACCAAATTATAACGTCCCAGGACTTTCTGCACCAAATTATAACATTTCAGCTCCTCAACACCAAATTAAAACGTTGCATTAGGAGGTGTCTGCTTCGTGCAAAAGGTCTTGAGTTCATATTGACGACAACAAGTAATTCTTCATTACAGACGTTTATTTACAAACAGAACTGACAGACTTCACAGACTCAACAACTGACTCTCCGAGCTAACCGCACTGCATATCCGAACTGGCAACTGACAACTCCTAGGTGTACTAATATCCTTCCAAACAATGAGAGTCTTTGACAATGCTTTGTTCACAATACGATAGCAATTCACGACTTAAAACCAAATCAGACATTACAGAACTTTAGCACAGATTAAAGCAAGTAAAAGGATCAGTACATATAAATTCTTACAAGCATAATTTCCAAATAGATTTTATAACATTTTTCTACCAGCTTTTGGATAACCTTCACCAGACTTGCACCGACGTTTCCAGAAATATCTTGACATTTGATTCTGGATATTTCTTGAGTGATTTAGAACAATTATTTATATGTAAAATGATTTAAATCGTGTTTCAAAACGTAAATAAATCTTTTTAGCAATATTTCTTGATACAAATCGTCTTTCGAAATTAGGTTATGAAACAGTTTTCACAAGTTTTCGTATTTTTGCGATCATAATATAGAATTTCTCCATAGAAAGTTCCAGAAGTGTGCATTAAAAGTTCATTTACAGATTTTCTCCTTAGCTGGTGAGTTTTTAAAAGTATCTTGTCCATATTATACGAAATAATTTAGCTCAAAACTGATAATTTATACAATTAATCAGAGCTACAGCAAACAGTGAGTCTTTCTTTTACAAAATAAAATATAATTACAAAATTGAATGAAAATAGGTTACTAACACTAATATATATTTACATTAATTCTATTTTTGTTCTTTCTGTGCAAAATGTCCTAATATTGACACAGTACAATATTTAAACATCACCAAAGTTTCCCTTTACATTTTGCATATCTGTATCGACATCCCCTAAAAGTCTACAGTATCGAATACTTCAATATGTCCCAATATGTCCTGTAATGTTACAGGGCGCATACACCGCATGTTGGCGTGCACCCTGGAGCAGGTTTCCAGACGTTTTCTAGCTCCCCGCGGTCCGAATGGCAGGGTGCGGGTGGCACAGCCTCGCCTGTTGTTAGGCTCCCCACCTCGTTGCATACGTCAACATGGGGTCCTCCCCACGGCTGGCGGAACCTTTATGCCGCAACCATACGCCAATTTGCGGGGGAGGAATGTGGTGTCACCACCAGACACCACACTTGCTAGGTGGTAGCCTTTAAATCGGCCGTAGTCCAGTAGTATACGTCGGACCCACGTGTCGCCACTATCAGTGATTGCAGACCGAGTGCTGCCACACGGCAGGTCTAGAGAGACTTCCTAGCACTCGCCCCAGTTGTACAGCCGACATGGTTCACTGACTAAATACGCTCTCATTTGCCGAGACGATAGTTAGCATAGCCTTCAGCTACGTAATTTGCTATGACCTAGCAAGGTGCCATTATCAGTTTCTATTCATATTGTGAATCATGTAGCGTCAAGACCGACGTTCGTCATTAATGGATTAAAGTTAAGTATTCCACCAGCTACGTCTGTTTTTCTAAACTCTAATTTCCTTGTCCTGTTCCAGACCTCACGCCAGCCTGCATGACCTAAATCGCGTGCCTTCCGGCCTCCTGTAGTAACACGGTGTTGGCTCTCCTGCCAACCACGACAGTGGCCTGTGGCCCCAAGCAGCACTATGCTCACCTCCTGGTGGACTATTGAAGCATCGGCGTCTGTTCCCCATTAAATTGTCCAATGTTTGTTATGCAGCTTCAAAGCACTGATGTGACATTGGTTGCTGACACTGTAGGCATTAAGCACTCTTGTTCACCTTTCTCTTGACCAAAAGCTGTGTAAGGAATTATCAAGTACCAGTAAATCCCTGATTCTTTAAAGAATCAATCTCTCATGCATAAAACAGCTTCAAACTATGATCATTTTACAAATGAGTTTAATGTGTTAGATATATGACACTGAACATTAAAGTGAGAAAAATTTGAAATTCTGTATAAAGTTTGTGGGAAGCCATTAAGGACTCTCATTACCAAACACAAGATGAGTATAAACTGCATAATTTGCCCTCTGTTTTAAGCAAAAAGTAGTTTTTCATCTACCTCAATATTTATGATGTTTTATCTCCTGAAATATGTGTCATACAATGATACATTGATGTGGCAAAAATCATGGGATACCTCATAATATCGTGTCTAACCTCCTTTTGCCCAGCTTAGCACAGCAACTCAATGTGGCATGCCCACAGCAAGTTGTTGAAAGTCCCTTACAGAAATACTGAGCCATGCTGCCTGTATGTTCATGTGCAATTGCGTAAATGTTGCTGGTGCAGGATGTTGGGCATGAACTGACCTCTCGATTAAGTCTGATAAATGTTCAATATGATTCGTGTCAGGCGATATGGTGGCCAGATCATTCACTCAAATTTTCCAGAATGTTTTTTAAACCAACTGCAAACAATTGTGACCCAGTGGCATTTCATTTCTTGGGAGCAGGAAGTCCGCAAATGGCTGCAAATTGTCTCCAAGTAGCTGAATGTAACCTTTTCCAGTCATCATCAGTCCAGTTGCACTAGATAATGTAGTCCATTTGATGTCAAAACATCCCACACCATTATGGAACCACCAAAAGCTTGCACAGTGCCTTGTTGACACCTTGGATCCATAGCTTCATGGGGTCTGCACCTCACTCAAACGCTACCATCAGCTTTTACCAATTGTAACCGAGACTCATCTGACCAGCCCATGGTTTTCCCGTCATCTAGGATCCAACTCATACGGTCACAGCCCAGAAGAGCCACTGTGGGCAATGTCATGCCGAGGCACTGGCATCAGTCATCTGCTGCCATAGCCCATTAACAACAAATTTTGATGCACTGACTTAACAGATATGTTCGTTGTACATCCCACACTGATTTCACACACTGTTGCTTATCTCTTACCACTGACATCTCTACACAAACGGCACTGCTCTCAGTCATTAAGTGAGGGCTATCCGTCAGTGCATTGTCCTTGGTGAGAGTAATGCCTAAAATTTGGTATACTTTGTACATTCTTGACTCTGTGGATCTCAGAATACTGAATTACCTCATGATTTATGAAATCGAATGTCCCAAGCATCTAGTTCCAAGTACCATTCCATGTTCAAAGTCTGTTAATTCCCATCATGTGGCCACAATTACATCAGGAGCCTTTTCATGTTTTCAGGTTTTTTTTTTTTTTTTTTTTTTTTGTAATGACCTGTTAATAGAGTGTAACTTCAATTGTTTACTAAGAATTAACATGGGCTTCAGAGACATGCATCTTGTGAAACCCCTTTTTGCATTCTTTGTTCACGAGATGCAGAAAGCCAATGATAGCATAGCCCATGATATAACAACATTTTTTGCAGCTGTGACTACGATTTTTATTGGTCTTATAAATTACCTTATAAATGGTTATGTACTTGTTATTGTTGTCCCAATCTAGATAATAACATAATAGCCAACACAGTAAATAAATTTATGCACTCCTGCCACATTAATGTGTTCATTTGTTAAAGACCTAACTTCCCACCTTTTGCAGTGCGGACATGCAGAAAGACAGTCAGTGAGGTTCTGGAAGCTATCAGCAAGGTTGTGTGGCCATTTGTGTGGCTATACCTACTCCAGTGCCATGACCAGCTGTGCTAGGTTCCTCGGTTGAGGATCTATGGTGCAAACAGCTTGATCAATGTGGTCCCACATCTTCTCAATTTGGCTTAAATCCATCTGACCATCTGGTCAGATAAACTATCTCCTCACATCCACTTTGATCTGGCTCAGAGGCCTCCCAAACATGGCGAGCAAACAGTGACAATTGCTGACAAGCTACACGATGCATCACTGCTCTATTTCGCCAGCCACTGCCTACCTGACAAGTCTCAGGTTCAGGCTCATCGTCCCGTGGCCAGACGTGCCCCGAGCCGCACTGTGCCGACCGTTCTGCTCGCTCCAGAGTGCAGTAAACAAGCTACAGTGATGTCACTGGCTCCACCCATGGTCAAGCCTCCTCCTGCAACTGAGCATGCTGCAACCACTGAACCCCGGCCACTGCCACTGGCAATGAACGTTCTGCAGGAGTCACAGCCACACCACCCGTACTGTTACTTCCACACACGGTTTGGTGAGGCGGCACTGAATTACAGACAACTCTACTTCTTCCCAAATGCCTCGTGCACACAACATGGCAGGCACCCCCCAGCACTACATTCTGTCTGGAAAGGACAGGATATTTGTGAACAACTTTACATTAAAGACATTTCGTCGGGATACCTTTTCCTAGTGGACACAGGCGCCGATGTTTCACTGCTACCCTCGTGATTAGCATCGTCGAACATCCACCCTCATCATACTTCACTGTAAGCCGTAAATTCAACTAAACTACAATGCTCGGGTTCAACTTCACACGTCATCTCACTCTCCGCGAACTGCAAACTCAAGTAGACTTTTTAGTGTGCGAAATTCACAAACCTATACTATGCATTGACTTCTTGTGACACCACAGACTTTCACCAGACCTAGTGTGAAACACCATGTTTCATCACCATTCCAAGACTCACTTCCCCTGTGCTCTGTGGAGCAAACCACCCCCCCCCCCCCCCCCCCGTGATAAATCGATCCCGACTCATCTCATCCGTACTTGCTCATCTCTGTCGATGACGTTACAACAACCACGCATAATTGGCTTGTCGAGCTCAAAAACGTTACTCGCCTATGCAAGGAAAACTTCAAGCTCTCCCTCCGGCTCCACGAAACGCAGCTCCAGCTCTCCGACTCAGCAAAGGAATTACAGACACTACAGCAAGGACAAAGAAAGGTCAATAAGTGCGCCAAATCTACTTGCAGTCCCAGCAATCTAGCCTCCATGTGCTTACCTCCCACTACCCCTCGCAACTGTGCTATGAAGTCTACCATAACGTGTGCCACACCCTTGGACAATGGACTCACTTATGCTTCACGAGCTCTACTGAGCTCACCCGACCACGGTGCAACTGCTTTGGGCCAGTGACCATCTTGGCTCGTTGACTCCTGGGACACTTCGCTGCCTCACCTCCTGTCAGATCCGGCAAGTGGCTCTGAACACAATGACCACATCTCGCCTGCCCCGCCCACCACACATTGTAAATAAACCACCACCTGTGCCACCGGCATCATTTCTGTCGTCATCAACGGCACGGTTCACAAGCTTTGCCTCACATCAGGCCCCCCCATCTCCAGCAAACCACGTCAACTTTGTCCCAAGCGCCTCTGCGACCTTAAAAAACAGATTTCTGAACTACTAAGCTCTGGCGTCATTGAACCCTCTGCCAGTAGCTGGTCTACGCCCATACATATGACATCCAAGAAAGACGGGTCATGGCACATTTGCAGAGACTACAATTGACTAAACGCACAAACAGTTATGGGCACCAACCCCATACCGAACATTGCTAACTTTGCCAGTGCCCTCGCAGGTGCGACCACGTTCTCTGTAATTGATTGCAAACGCGCCTACCACCAGATCCCCATGGCACCTGAAGACATCGAGAAGACAGCAATCACCACCTCGATTGGGTTATTTCAGTTTTGATTCATGCCCTGTCTGAAAAATGTAGCCCAGACCTGGCAACGCTTTACCAACGAAGTGCTATTCGAACTAAAATTCTGCTTTGCATATCTTGATGACATCCTTGTGTTCAGCTCCTCTGTCGAGGACAAAATTCGACATGCGCAAACTGTTATGAACATTCTCATGGCAGCAGGCATCGAGACCAACCACGACAAATTACAGCTACATCAACCCACTGTCATTTTTCTCGGTTTTCGGGTCTCTGCCAATGGAATTTCACCGCCCCCTGAGAAAGTACAAACAATACTAAACCTACCCAGACCTGCATCATTCAAAGAGATCTGGCGCTTTCTGGGTACAGTTAATTATTATCGCTGACATCTACCTCAGGCTCAACTGACGGATGCCTTGGCAGGTACCAACTCTTCTGGATCTTGGCACATTCCATGGACCCCTGCTATGACCGACTCTTTCACTGCCCTCAAAAATCTACTTGCCGAGGCCTGCACCATCATCTCATCCCAATGCGCAGCTTTTCATCACCACAGACGTGAGCGATATTGCCATCAGCGCTGTCCTTAGTCAGACAATCGACGGCGAAACTTCGCCATTCCAGTTCTTCTCACGCAAGCTCACCAATGAACAATGGAAATATTCCACATTTGACAGGGAGTTGCTCGCAGTCTACGAAGCGATCAAGCATTTTAAGACTGATGTTGAGGGACGCCCTTTCTATGTTTTAACAGACCACAAACCCATGGCTGCAGGCATTACAAACCCGCCAGCTGACCCACCTCCTCGCCATTTCAAATACATGGACTTCATATCTCAGTTCACCACTGATGTCAGACACATAAAGGGTGCTGACAATATAGTTGCCAATTTCCTTTCACGAGTTGATGCTGTGCATTCACTGTTAGACCTCTCTGAGCCGCCTAACCTCCAACCTGCCAACGAAGACACGCAAAACCTGATTTCAGGCTTTATCTCTTCACTACAATTCGTTCGCACCACCTTCCCTAGCATTTCTGGTGAGATGACAGTAAGGGCACGTTACGCCCCCTCATCCCAACCACGCTCTGTCGAGCTGTCTTCAAAGCATAATTTAGCCCACCCCAGTGTTCGTGCATTCGCCCACATCGTAGCGGAGCCCTTTGTGTGGAGAAATGTCAACAAGGACTTCCAGCAATGGGCACGCTCCAGTGTCACGTGCCAACGCTGCAAAGTACACAAGCACACTTCACCCCCCCTCAGAGCCTTTTCAATCTCTCCTGGGCGTTTCCAGCATATTTATATTGACATTGTCAGCCCTCTTCCCCCCCTTAACGGCTTTTGTTATGTTCTCTCGTCTATCGACCGAACAACTCTCTGGGTCGAGGCTGTCCCCCTCCCCAATATCACGGCAGAAATTGTTGCTCGAGCTTTCATCGAGTCATGGGTATCGCGTTTCAGATGTGCAGCTATCATCATAACTGACCAGGGCAGACAATTTGAGTTGACCATGTTCAACGAGATTTGTAACATTTGCAGCATCCAGCGCACCCATACCACAGCATATCACCCGCAAAGTAACGGGCTAGTCGAGTGCTGGCACCACACTTTCAAGGCGGCTCTTCGATGCCACAACTCTCATTGGACAGAGGCCCTTCCCCTTGTGCTACTCGGCATTCGTGCGATCTATAAGGAAGACCTCTAAGGCACAATAGCTGAGTTCGTGTACGGCCAGAACATTGTTCTCCCTGGTGAACTTGAGAGCCCTTCCGCTTCTCTCCCTCAGTCTGATTTACCTTCCTTCGTGGACCACGTCAGATGCCACTTCATCAACCTCCACATCCCTCCACCTACCAGCCATTCCCGCCCTAAGGTTCACGTACCAAAATATCTGAACAATTGCGAGTACATCATGCCCCGAGATGACACTGTCTGTGGTCCCCTCCAACCACCATACACCGGCCCGTACCGAGTCCTCCAGAGCTCAGCCAACATCTATGACATCCAAATAAAAATTTCAGCTGTTACAGTCTCTCTCAACAGACTTAAGGCTGTTCATGTCGAGCCCACTTCTACACCCCCTTCAGGCCACAACCACATCGCTCACTATCGATGCTCACGACCCTCCGACCACTCCCTTCACGTCGGACTTATTCACTCGGTCGAGTGACTTCCAGCTCCAATTGTCGAACTCTTCTCCAACCTCACCCTCTGCTCCGGTCTCACGTACTCCGTCAAGTGGTCACGCACTTCCCACGTTGAGCTTACTTATGATCACACCCTTGCTGCCAGGCTCTTTGCCTGTCCCTTTGACCTCTTCACCACCTGCCTCGCCCTGTCGAGGTTTCTCACGACCCCCCATCTTGAACGTGCCCTCGCTCGAGGTGTTTGTGCCTGTTCCCCCGGACATAATCCACAACTTCTTTATAATGCTACGCGATGACACTCTGTTCATCGTATGTTTCCCTTCAACCTGTGCTCATGACACAACCTCCGCCATTCCCTCCCACCTGGTGAAATGTGTTCCCCTCTTGCCCGACGTCGACCTGGACATGCTTCGTGTGTTCGCCCACCGGAAACATTGTCGTCATCACTCCATTCCTCCCACAAACTGCCAGCCTTCCTGTCACCACACGACCAGCACAATGCCCGGCGCGCTTCAACGACTTCCAGGTTTGGTGGCCAGGACCTTCCTTCACAACATCTACCCACACAGCTCCCCGACGACACTATCAAGCTGACCGAGGTCTGGCTCCTGCTGACCACTCCTGCCGACTCGTCACCCCCCCCCCCCCCCCACCCCCAGCCCCTCAGGAATACTCCATACGGCAGGGGGGGGGGCGGCTACGTGGCGCCGATGAGATTGACCTTTGAACTGAACAAAACATTATCTTTGTGTAGTTCTGCCATCCAGTTCTTTGTAAGCCTTACTTGTGTGGAGATGTGAATAAATGAACTTGTGATTATAAGGTGTTGTTTGTTGTATCTCACCCAAGCATCCACCTCAAGTGCTTTTTGGAGCAGCAAACTGCAAAATTTCCTTTTTGATCGAATCATTTAGATGACATTATCATCTTAGGTCGCAGTCCTGAAGAACACATTAAAAATCTTCATACTCTGATTCAAGTGTTGTTTGCAGCTGGTCTCCAATTTAACAGAGAAAAATGTGTGTTTTTTCAGACAGAACTTGAGTTCTTAGGACATTTTACTAGTAGCCACTGTGTTCACTCATTCGTATTACATTTGCTTCCTATCTGTAACTGTCCACACCCATAGAGTGTATAGGAAATGCAGTCTGTGTCAGGGAAGATCATGTACTGCAGCTGGTTTATTTCTAACACCACACAGATCACTGTTCCCTTGCATCATTTTCGCAGGAAGAATGATCCTTTTGTTTGATCACAAAAGTGTCACTCTGCTCTCCAGAAGTTGAAAGATGCTTTGCCTAGTGATCAGTGCCTTGTTCATTTTGATCTAACCAATCCAGTTTTCTTGGCTGTGGACGCTTCCTCTTTTGGCATTGGTGCAGTTTTGTCACGTAAATTTTGTTCTGTTGACAGGCTGATTGCTTTTGCTTTGAAGTTGTTGACCAAAACTCAATGTAATTATTCACAAATAGAAAATGAGGCTCTTACCATTGTATATGGTGTAACACAGTTTCACAAGTTTCTCTTTGACAGGAAATTTTACTTTGTGACTGACCATGAACCTCTTCAAACTCTGTTTAGCCTTTCACAGTCAGTCCCAACTTACACAGCTCAAAAGCTTCAATTGTGGACTCTTCTTTTGTTGAATTACCAATGTGAGATTTTGTATTGGCCCACTTCTAAGCATGTCATCTTCATTGTCTGCTTCACCTTTGGGTGTTAGTGCCTGGTTTCTTGGCTGGCATTCCCTGGCAGGCTCAGGATGTACACTAGGGCATTGGCTGGCATTCCCTGGCAGGCTCAGGATGTACACTAGGGCATTGGCTGGAGCTCGGCAGTGGCCTTCGTTTCAGCTCCCATCTCCTCATTACCACCTGCATCCAGTCCTCCTCCTCCTCTTCCCTCCTTTCCCCCTTCCCAACATCATTCACTCATCTGCACTACACAGCAATGGTGAGGAGGTTTACAGGGTACGGATGTTGTGTAATAGATCAATACCACTCTCACCAGCATCTCACAATTGGCAGTGGAAATGCACATTTCCGACGACTCCAGTAGCAGTCAAGCAAGCACCTGGTGGATCCATAGATGCATGCCTACTTAGCCACATCTTCAGTGGCTTCAACTGCAAGTGCCTGCTGGCACCACAATAAAGGATGGCTGACCCACTCTTAGTCATGACCTTTGGCAGTCCTCAGTTTTAGACAGTTTTCTCATGCATTAGTAGCCAGAGGCTCACACTACACCACACTTTTTAGTCTGCTTCTTGTAACAGGTGCAATTTATTGCTGTTTGTTTTTTTGTTAAGTTTCTTTGTAATGCTCGAAGAAAGCTACAAATTAAGTAAAACTTCTGTTAACTGTATTTATAAGTTCACTAATAATTTCTGCTCCTGTCTACCTTCCCTACAACAACAGCTGCTGCACCACTCTGTACCCACCTTTCCATATTCTTGTATACAGCAAAGTCCTCTATTGCTATGCCACACTGATTGATGAGCAGCTGAATGGAAGTCTTAGGCTTGCTTAGCAATTTTATGTAAGACAATAATTTTCTCAGGTTCTTGGCAAGACCTCTTGCTAAGGTGTAATGATGGAAGTTGTATGCTTCATGCATCTATCTTTTTATGGATGCATGAATTTCTACTCACTTTTACCTATCATTTCCTGTTTTTTCTCTCTCTCTCTCTCTCTCTCTCTCTCTCTCTCTCTCTCTCTTTTTTTTTTTTTATCCTGAACTAAGAGTGCAATAATCTCTGTGTTCTCAGTATTTAACTATGGTGGATATTTTCCATTCTTACACTTACTTGGCACATACTCCTCAAGAGCTCAACTGACAGTCCATTCAAACTTTACCCATACTTCCCCTATGTAACTACTTACCTGCTCTTTCCTGCTTAAAAATTTTCCTGGTGTTCTTGTTGGGTTTATTAAGTTTTTAATAATAATCTTTGCTATGATGACACCATAATCATTAATCCTAGTCTCTGTACTACAGGGCCTGATATATATCCATTGTCAATGGATTGTTGAACTAACTGTTCAAGACAACACTCTGTATGTTGCTTCCAACTAATACTGCAGGATCAGGGTAGTTTTGTGCTACATTCTTTGAATGAATCTACAACTATGGCAGCAAAATTTGATGCCTGGTAAAAACATCCCATTAACTTCAGTTCATCTGGATCATCATTACTAGTGTCCAGATAACTTCACAGTTGTACTCAATTTCGACCTTAACAGACACCATATTTTTGTCGATTGTAATGAATACAGCAACTCCTGTGGCACCTTTTTTTAAAAAAAAAAATAAAGGAGAGAGAGAGAGAGAGAGAGAGAGAGAGAGAGAGAGAGAGAGAGAGAGAGAAACTTATTCTGGTACTTGACACCCCTTAATGGAGATCCAGAAATCCGCAGCCAAGACTATCAGAGAATTGACAGAGCCTCTGGCTGAGGCACTCCACTTGGCTCCAAGCCTTATACATGGGTCAGTGTTACAGACAGCATAGGCTGGTAAAATAAGCAATTGAGTTTTAAAAACTGTCAACTTATAACTTCATATACAGTAAAAAATTACAACATATGAATACAAAATGACCCACTCCACATTACAATTTATCATGCAAACGATCTGTGGAAATGAATAACTCTGCAACCAGAACAAAAAGGAAATCACGAATGAAACAGGTCATACACATTTCCATTAAATTCCATTTGCATCATAGATTGTTCAAAATTACCTCCATCTACTAGAATACTCATTTGCAGTCCCTGTTGCAAGGATTTTCTGGTTAGACTACAGAGATTGCTTCATTTTATGTGCTGCAACAATGCCATGTTTCAAAATCAATCATATCCTTGAAACTTCTTCATGTCCACATCAGAGAATAAAGTCTAGTGGCCTCAAAACAGCTGAATGTGTGTGCCAAATGATAATGCCTTCATGTTTTATCAAGCAAACTGAATGCTCACACAAGTAGTAAGCTAGATACTCATTGTGTTGATACCATGTATTTACAACTGACTGGGTAAGTCATTTCAAAAGTTGGAGGAAGGCAACAGCATACCACCTTCGGTCAGACAATGCTCCATACAGCACTGTTATGTTGAGACCAGTCTTTGGATTGGTGACAACTTTACCTCATTATTTGAAGTGATACTTCCTCTAGGATAGCCAGCAGCACTTTTGGTATGAAATGATGTGCATCTATTACACATTAAGGTTTCATCAATGAAATAAGGAGCAATTAAATAATCTCCAATTCCAGAAAGAGCATTAACACTCTACTGCCTCCAGCTTTCAACCTTCCACAGCCAGTGCAAATTCCAAAGGTCCCAGTAATGAGTGCTTCTTACATTCAGTTTTTAATAATTTTTAAGGAGTGCTTCATTGGTGATGAGAATTCTTTGAAGAAAGAGCCTCTCATACTGATGATGAATCAGAACCACATGACAGACAGGGTAAGGCCAGATGCTGTTTATGCACAAGTTGCTAACAACAGTGGAGGTTCTTGCATTATCTCTATAGCTAACACAGATTATGAGTAAGAAACTATCCTTCACTCTATCCATTGCATTAGCATGTACACTATGTGATCAAAAGTATCCAGACACCCCAAAAAACATACATTTGTCATATTATGTGCATTGTGCTGCCACCTACTGCTAGGTACTCCATATCAGTGACCTCAGTATTCACTACACATTGTGAAAGAGCGGAATGGGGTGCTCTGTGGAACTCACAGACTTCAAACATGGTAGGTGATTAGGTGTCACTTGTCTCATATGTCTGTATGCAAGATTTCCATACTCCTAAACATTCCTAGGTCCACTGCTTCTGATGTGATAGTGAATTGGAAATGTGAAGGGGCACATACAGCACAAAAGCGTACAGGCCAACCTCGTCTGTTGCTGACAGACCACTGACAGTTGAAGAGGGTCGTAATGGGTAACAGGCAGTCATCTATCCAGATCATCACACAGGAATTCCAAACTGCATCAGGACCCACTGAAAGTATGATGACATGCGGGAGATGAGAATACTTGGATTTCATGGTCGAGTGGCTGCTCATAAACCACACATCATGCTGGTAAATGTCAAAGGACACCTTGCTTGGTGTAAGGAGTGTAAACATTGGTCAATTAAACAGAGGAAGAACATTGTGTGGAGTGATGAAATGACGTCCACAATGTGGCAATCCAATGTCAGGATGTGGGTATGGTGAATGCCCAGTGAACGTTATCTGCCAGCATGTGTAGTGCCAACAGTAGAATTCAGAGGCGGTGGGGGTATGGTGTGGTCATGTTTTTCATGGAGGGGGCTGCACCCCTTGTTCTTTTGCATGTCACTATCACATCACAGGCCTACAATGATGTTTTAAGCACCTTATTGCTTCCCACTGTTAGAGAGCAATTCGAGAATGGTGATTGCATCTTTCAACACAATTGAGCACCTGTTCATAATACACATCCAGTGGCAGAGTGGTTACACAACAATAACATCCCTGTAATGGGCTGGCCTACACAGAGTCCTCATCTGATTCCTATAGAACACCTTTGTGATGTTTTGGAATGCCGACTTCATGCCAGGCCTCACCGACCAACTTCGATACCTCTCATCAGTGCAGCACTCCGTGAAGAACGGGCTGCCATTCCCCAAGAAACCTTCCATCATCTGATGGAACATATGCCTGGGGGAGTGGAAGCCATCATCTAGGCTAAGGGTGGGCCAACACTATATTGAATACCAGCATTACTGATGGAGGGCGCCATGAACTTTTAAGTCATTTTCAGCCAGATGTCTGGATACTTTTGATCACATAGCTATATACACTATCAAGAGCCCACCCAATACCAATTTTTTGCACATTCCTTGAACTGTCATTCTTTTTGTACACCATTTATCAGATTACTTTTGTACTTCCCAAAAGGAGGAGGAGGAGGAGGAGGAGGAGGAGGAGGAGGAGGAGAAAAATTAAAGTATTCCATTCTGATCTTTTTAATTAAATAATTATAGTATGTGTGCAAATTTTACGTTTTAGATGCAGCACAAAATTCATATGAGCTGTATTTATTGATATATATGAGGTCTGTTCAAAAAAATTTCAGCAGATTCATAATTTTGCATCTTTGGTGTGTTGAAGCGAGAAGCGGTTGGCATCCCTGCACATGCCTGTCTTTAGTGTGTAACTGTCAGAAGTTACATTGCTGTATATCAGTTATTGTTCAGTGGTGTCTTGGATAGAATGTTGTGTCCCACAGTTTGTGAATTTTGAGATGGCAGAGTCAGAGGAGCAATGTATAAATTTTACATGACACTCAAAATCTTTACAGAGACACAACAAATGCTGCAGTAAGTCTACAGTGATGAGTACTTAAGCCATACTCAGTATTACAAATGGTTCACATGGTTCAAAAATGGCCAGATGGAAGTTAAAGATAATCCTTCTGCACGATGCCCTTTGATATCAACTGCAATGCTCTTATTACAAACGTCAACGAAATTGTGCGTGCCAGTCGAAGACATAGAGATTGCAGAAGAATGTGGTGTTTCAGCTGGATCATATAATAAAATCCTGACACAGCATCTTGGAATGCATCATTTTATCACCAAGTTTGTCCCATGGCTCATGAGTCAAGACCAGAAAGACCTTCACCTCCCAATCTGTGAAGAGCTTGTTGATTGACCAAACAAGAACAAGATGTTCTTTTAGAGAATCATAACTGGTGATGAAATATGGGTCTACAGTTATGATTTTGAGACCAAGGTTCAATTTTCACAATGGATCAGCAAAGGTTCTCCAAGGACAGAAAAAGCTGGTCAGATCAGGTCAGGTCAAATTTCAAAGCCATGCTGATAGTTTTCTTTGACTTTGAAAGATTAGTTCATCATAAATTCACACCACAAGGTCAAACTGTTAATCAATGGTACTATTGGGGCATGCTGAACTATTGCACAAAAAGGAACTCATTGTGCTGTCTCATTCACCATACTCTCCAGACCTGGCCCCTGTGGACTTTCCCTCCCTCCCCCCCCCCCCCCCCCCCCCCCCCTCCAGAGTTAAAAGCCCCATTGAAATGATGCAGATTTATAACAATAGACAAGATACAAAATTTGCAGATGGTGCTTTATGTATGAGTATACTGAGTCTGCTTCTGGATGTGGAAACAGCATTGGGAGCAGAGTATCAATTTTGGAGGAGAGTATTTTGAAGGATACCATACACAACAAGTAGAAGGTAAATGTAGGAAAATTCTGAGGAACAATTCTGGAATTTTTTGAATAGACCTCTTATATATGTTAAAGGAAGTATCATAAATAAAACTCTTTTACTACAAAAATTGCCTGTATTTTGCATACATGGTTATAAGGTGTGTATATAATAAATTAATGACAGTCAGCAATTGTTCTCCAGTCTGTGAGTGCCTTTCCCTTCACCTCTGATGGCTCTGCACACAGCGACGGCGCCAGAAGTACAGATGGCTGAAGGCGTCCTTTAGCAGCCAGCTTGTCCAGTACTGGCTTCAGACTGCAGTCACATCTAGAGAGAAACCAATGGTTATTTACACACTTCTAATAAGTTTCAGCAGGATAGTGGCCAAACAACAAGGTCCAGAAAATATACCTGACAATATTTTGTTAGTAGTTATACTACATTTATTTTTCAAGTGCTATATATATAATCAGATTATCACCAGCCTGGCCTAGGTGAAAAACATGTTATAGCCTAAAATAACAACATTAAGGAAGTCAGATCTTATTTGAGTATGAAGTCAACATTGAGCAAGTCACATGGCAAAATATCAGCATTTGTCAGGATATGCTCATGATAGCACCATTTCAGGAAGTTCAAGCTTATGTCACACTGATATGCAAGTACTTGTGAGAACAAGTGGAAACTCCGTGATAAACCTAATGTTAATGTTAATGCCAAAGACCAGCAATCAATCAAATCAAAAATTATCTCCCTTAAGGAAAATATACATTCATAAGAAAATCTATTTGAAGGGTAAAATAAACAACAGATTTAACCAGCTTGCACCAACAACATCTTTCCTCAAGTGAAATTCTAGCTGAAAATGGCAGAAAAAAAAGAGTTGTTACTACATTTCTTGCCAAATAATGGAGGAAAAACTGTCAGGCACTGACACAAACTAACAAATTAGTGCTATTGTCACTCCATAGACTATACTCTGCTTATTTATTCATAGTTCTTGTCTTGGGATCACAGACAGATCCAAAAATCAAATTCATGGAAGATGTAAAGATGAACTCCTGAGGGAATACAGCCATTGCCTCTATACAACCCACAGATTCTCCATGTTCTGGGCCATAGGGGGGGTAGACAGGCAAGATAAAGAAAGATGTAGAACATTCAAACTGAGTGAAAAGAAGAATATTTACTGTGAATAAATGCTGAAATGGAAGAAATTAAGGCCACATGGGTGGCAAGAACCAACAACATGTTGTAGTGCTAGTTCCCACCTGTGGAGTTCTGAGAAACTGGTGTCTGGGAGAAGAAGCCAGATGGCGCATGTGGTGAACCAGGAATCAAGGTTACAATTGTCATGTTGTAGAGCATCCTCCACAATATGATATTGCATGTTGCCAGTATACACCCTTTGCTTATGCCCATTCATCCTAACTGATAACTTAGTGGTAGTCATGCCGATGTAAAAGGCCATACAGTGTTTGCATAACAGTGGTATATGACATGTTGTTTCATGGATGCCTCTTCATTTGATAGTATATGTTTTTCCAGTTACAGGATTGCTATAGGTGATGGTAGGAAGAAGCATCAGGCAAGTTTTGTAGCAGTGATGGTCACAGTGGTAGGACCCATAGGGTAGAGAGATGGGTGTAGGAGCAGCACAGGGTCTGACAAGAATATTGTCGAGATTGGGAGGGTGATGAAAAGCTGTTCTAGGTGTGGTGGGCAAGATTTCATTCCATAGCATGATTTTAGGAAGTCGTGGCCTTGTCAAAGTAGCCAATTAATACATTCCAGACCAGGATAATACTGAGTCACCAGTGGTGTGCTCCAAAGTTGTTTTTTGAAGCGGTCAGCAGTACCAGGATTTGATGTGATGGTCTGGGAAATCTGCTTTTGAACTACGCTGGTTGGGATCCCCTGGTTTGGTATAGCTACGTTGATGGCGACATCTTTACTGCATGAACTCATGGTGAGACTGACTTGTTGAAATTCCTGGCATCTCTGAATACCTAGTCCCAGTTACATTTCATATGGTTCTATTTCAGTTCCCATGCCACTTTGCTTGATGCTGATCTTATACTCACTGAAGGCCAGTTACACACTTTCATCCTCATTAAACCTACCAACAAACAATATTACTTAAATTTTGATAGTTGCAATCCTTTCCTTGTCAGACATTCCCTTCCATACAGCCTTGGTTTCAAGGCAAACATATTTGTTTGTATGCAGACTCTTTACAGAAATGCCCACCATTCTCACCTCAGCCTTCACTGCACATAATTTCCCAGACTAGTTCAAAAGCAGATTTCCCAGGCCATCACATCCCATCCTGGTGCTGCTGATCCCTGTGAAAAACAACTTTGGAGCACACCACTTGTGACTCCGTATTATCCTGGTCTGGAATGTATTAATTGGCTACTTTGACAGGGCCACGACTTCTTAAAAGCATGCCATGACATGAAATCTTGCCCAGCACACCCAGAATAGCTTTTCATCGCCATCCCAATAGCCACAATATTCTTGTCAGACCCTGTGCTCCTCCTACGCCCATCTCTCTACCCTCTGGGTCCTACCACTGTGACTGTCCCTGCTGCAAAACTTGCCTGATGCATCTTCCTACCACCACCTATTGCAGTCCTGTAACTGTCAAAACATATACTATCATATGGGGAGCCACCTGTGAAACAACACGTCGTTATCAGCTGTTATGTAAGCACTGTTCTGCCTTCTACATCAGCATGACTACCACCCAGTTATCAATCAGGATAATGGGCATAGGCAGAGGGTGTATACTGGCAACACTCAATATCCTGTTCCACAGCATGCTCTACAACATGACAATTGTAGCCTGAATGTCTCTTTCACCACAATTGTCATCTGGATTCTTCCCCCCAGACACCAATTTCTCATAACTCTGCAGGTGAGAACTAATTCTACATCATGTCCTTGGTTCTTGCCACCCTCCTGGCCTTAATTTACATTAATGTCTTTCATTTCAGCATTTATTCACAGTAACTACTCTTCTTCACACTGTTTTAGTTTTATACATCTTCCATTGTCTTACCTGTCTATTTTTGACTGCGCCCCTCCCACCTGTGTTACATACAATGCACTTAGCTTTTCATTCTTATTAACTTGTGCATGATGTTTAAGCAGCAATCTCTGTCTCACTTATTACCTGGTCTGCCACTTTTAAGCTTCCAGATTTTCAAATCTCATCCAATGCAGTCCCCAACAGTCAGTCTGTCCTTCTCATCCTGTGCAGTAAGTCTCCCCTGACCCATGATTCTGGATGACTTTCTGAAAATCTACCCCTTTTCCTAGACCTCTCCAGTCTTTCCCCTCCAACCCTTCTGCATGAAGGAGAAGCCACTTGCTCTGAAAACTTGCCTAATTACAACCATCTTATGTGTGTGCTGCCACTGCTTGGTGAGTAGATTTTTTAGCTATCCAATTACATTTATTTTGTCAAAACTTAATTGCTTTTCTTCTTACACAGTAAACGTTTTGTTTTATGAAACTGACTCTTGTAGATATGTATCCTATAGTGAATTATTGAACCTCAAAACACATTGTATGATAATGAGCTGTTAAGACATTGTTAGACATTGTAAACAAAGACCACCTTTATCCCTGATTGCAATCTTTGACATGGCCAAGTACATGGTATTATTAAAATAGTGCAGGATATAATTTTCATTCGTTAATGATAATAATTATTTGACCCTTCAATGTTACACTGAATTTGCAGGTATTTTAAATGAGTCATTCCAACTTACTTCCATGGGTTGTTATTTAGCCCAAGTTTATCAAGGTCTACCAACACTTTCTCCAGTTCATAATCTTCTGGCAGTGTGTGTATCTTATTGCCAGAAACATCAAGGTAGGATAGTTTTCTCAATGAGCTCCCTTGCCACCACCCAGGTTTCAAGCTTGTGAGCTCATTGTTTGCAAGCAGCAGAGACCGCAGTTTAGTTAGCGGAGACAGGATGCCTTCAGGAAGATCTGTCAGGTGGTTTTCTGACAGATCAAGTGTTTCCAACTTGGCTGTGTTCCTGTAATGAGAGTAATTACACAGTTAAACAAAAAAACATTTTTACTTTTGGCAAAAAGAAAATAATGTTATATTACCAGGAAAGACTGCAGCTGTTAGCTGAAATTACTGACAGTGGTATGTGAAACCTGTGTTTCCAAATGACTGTGCTATATCATTGCTTGTATGGTTTTGCTAAAAGTCCTGCAAATACATGTTTCTGTGAACACTATATTACATTTATTTACAATTTATGGTGTTTTGTTAGAAGTACTGAAATGAATTTATAGAGTATCATAAAACGTTACCAAAAATCTGCTTTCCTTGCATGATCATTTCGATGTCTTTAAATAGTTCTATTCATGTTCTGCCATCATGAGGACTGTCATTTTTTCTTATGTTCTTTTATATCATTTCAAAAATAAAAACAATTTGTATCTTTAACAGTGGAAGTGGAAGACTAATAATGTATACTAGAAGCAAAGGACCCTACATAGAACCCTCAAATCACAATTCCCAATAGCTTCATATTCAGAATGTCTATCGTCACATGGAGGACACGGAACTGACAAACATTTCATCATACAGATGTGATAGAATCTGTTTGCTGTGGGCAGTTCAGAAGAATGCCCACAAGGAGTGGATTAGCAAACATGGAAATTGTGTCTTGCCTTTCCAGTATTGCTGGCAGTGGTCTGTGCAATTATCCATCCAAAAAAAATATTCCCATATTTAATGGATGTAATTGTCAGCCTTGTGTTATATTTGATTTGATCACTGTTTATGGCCTCTTTTTTTATTTCTTTCTTACAGCACCAGTACCAAATGGGAAAATTTTTGTGAAACATGCATTCAAACCATATCTTCATTGTAAGTGAGAAGCAGAGGGAAATATCTTCCCACTAGCAATATTTCAGGGAATAAAACAAAATTTGTGGCATGGTTGATAAACAGCTAACCATTGTACTACATTAATTTGTCGATGGATAAATCATAATTATGCATTTGTCCAATGAAGTCAATAGGCATGGCACAAAAGGATATACCTTCAGGTAACAGGTCATGTTGCAAAACACCTGTGAAGATTTAAGGGCTGCCACGGACCACTGCAACCTCACTTGTTACACAAGAGTCAATATTTACAGCAAGAGCTCTGGTGTGTATTGATTATAACCCTACACTACTTGCTTTTCTCCTGGGCTGTGATTTAGCCTTTCTTGTTACCTATCAATATTTGGTTACTGCACAGGCTTGCCCCTCTACTAAGTGCACCACTGTCTTCGCTTAATGTTCAACCAACATTTTTGTTTTCAGTGGACAAACCGATGGAATATAGATGCACAGAGTGCTTCCCAGTTGACACTTTATACGGTGTTCTCCAGCACTGATATGAATTCTTCAATAATCTTTCAGAGTAATATATTGGCAAGAGGTGTCCACCTCAAAAAGTCATTTTGTATATTTCCAGAAAATCAGGAACTGTTACCTTCTGTGATTTAATTGTAAATAACTTATGCTTAATAAAATCTGGTTGTTGAAGAACAAGACTTACAACACTTACCTAAGTCCGACCTATACCTGGTCAGCTCCAGTTAAATAAAGAGCCATGTATGAAATGACTCACATTTTATACCAACCAACAAGCAATCTTTAGTCAACTTTTTACATAATGATAACATAAGAGCACAAAAGCCAATGCTTTATGTCTGTTGCATGCTATTTTGATTCCTCTTCCTTATACAAGCTGGTAAGCAGCAATCTATTTTCTCCTACACTGATAATTTTTCCAATGTATTTTCTCACCTAATTCTGCTATTTTCTCCTTTTCTATGCTGCTGCCTATTTTATCTAACTTGTCCTTCCATTTTCAGTCTACTGACATGAGTGGAGAACAATTTTTTCCCCATTGGTGTTTTATTTTGGATCAAATGATATGTTACTCATAACTACAGGAGAAGTCCACATTATTTTTTACCTTCCTCTTTCAATGGATATTCACCTGAAAAAATCTGCAGGCAGTGATGAGATTTTGTTTGACTCAGCCCAGAGATATTTCAGGCGTGTTGCAGAACTGAGTAGTCCTGATGGCAGAGTTGTCAGCTTGTTATGACAGAGTGCCAATTTTTCCAAGCGGGATGCAGAACTGGAAAAAAAAAACATTGACATGGGTGTAATTTGCTTATTTTTTGTAAACTGACTGTGCTAAACCATAAATTTAATTAAGAAGTTCATTTTGAAGTGTGTTTGGTGCTTTTAGAGTATGAAGTTCAACATTCAGTGACCACTTTGTCCATCAAGAGCTAAATTCTGTTCCCCAGCTTACTATAAAATATTATTTAAGATGATCCTGAATCTACCAGTCCAGAGACACTAAAAACTTGCAAGGTGAATACCACAGTAAGGTAGCAATGTTACAACCCATCAAAAACAACTGTTTTAATTATATTTAAACATTTGAGATTTCATTTTAATTTTGTCCTTAGGTTTCATTAACATGAAGATTTGTAAAATTAATTTCACTGCCTAGAACTTCATAATGTTTGATCCACTGATTTTCAAAAACAGTTTTAGAAATAAAAAAAGTTAAAATACTGGTAGTGAAAATACTGAAATATGTTGACTAGTCATGAATGTAACACTACAGCTCAGTTCTCAAAGCTGCTTAACAAAAGCAAAGCAGTCCTCAGCATGATTTGTACAGGCCTTACTCTGACATATGAACTGACAGATCAAACCTTTTTCCAAGGTGGTCTACAGTTTTAATGTGGATTCAGAAATATGGTGCAGTCTTGCATTTTTCACATGTACAAATCATTGCCAGAGGTAAAAGGAAGGAAAGATAACTGTTAAAGAAACTCTTGGGACTGACAGAGGATTGAATCCTGAAAATCTATGTCATCATAACCACATTATCAGTAATTCACCCATTACAAATACATACACAGAGAATTATGAATTCAAAATTGAGATTAACCATAGTGGGTCATCCAGGAATATCAATGAAGATGGTCATCCAGGAATATCAATGAAGATGGTCATCCAGGAATATCAATGAAGATTATTTGCTGATAAAAGCAATAATCATATGGGAACCAAGACCAACTATAATAGCACTGAAAGATTAGGACGGTAAAATAATGATTTCTTATTGGATTTTTTGCCCATTTTTGTTCACAAAACATTGAAAGTAATAAAAATGAACTTATTGGTATGTTTCTAAACTACTCAGAGTTCACATATTTCTAACACCATAATGCTTAGTTATTAGTCTAAAAATTTTAACTCATTTTAATTTTTTCTGTCAAATCACCTGAAATACCATCTCTCCATGTCCAGTTCCCAATAACCCACTTATCAGGAAAGTTCAAAAATTTCTACCTAACAACCACCAACAGGTCTAATTGCACCCTAGAGACACAATATGTTCTAATCATGCAACAGATGACACTCAGAATAATTCTTAATTCTTAGATGAATGGTTCTTTCAGCTATTGAGAGCAAAGATCTTAATTCCTCTAAATTCTCAGTTATACTTGTCATTTTATCAACTCTTTAATATATCATGTAAATGAAGAAATATTAATGATCAAAGGGGCAAGGAGATTCAAAAGTGCTAGAGCATAAATTACAGATAAGCAGCTCTACCGCACAACTTTAACAGTATACCAATGTGAAGGAAATGTGACTCTACAAATTTATCATTCATCAAGAACACGAAAGGTGGAAATTTATACAATGACATAAAGCAATTAGCCTACAACACTTAGCATTTCTGAGGCAGCAAACAGCTGCTACATAGTCCTCTATGAACTGACACAGTTAGATTGAACTTTTTGCCTACAGCAAAATTAAGGTTAATCTGACATGAAAAATCTAAACACAAAAGACAAGAACTGCTCTTATTCTTTTTAGCTCATTCAAGCATGCTATAAACTCACCTCAAGAGATCACTAGGAATTTCAGTTAAATAGTTGCCACTAACATCTAATTTCTCCAGCCTTCTGTTGGAAGCACACATTCCTTCAGGCAACCTTTCCAGCTTATTGTTGGATACATTCAGTCTTTCAAGATGAGTCAGGCTGCTGAGCAGTGTAGGTGGAAGCTCTGTCAGTAAATTGTCCTGAAAAACAAATGTTTTGTTTCACAAAAGCAACATTCAATGAATGTTGTTGTTGTTGTTGTCGTTGTGGTCTCCATGCTACTCTATCCTGTGCAAGCTGCTTCATCTCCCAGTACCTTCTGAATCTGCTTAGTATATTCATCTCTTGGTCTCCCTCTACGATTTTTACCCTCCAAGCTGCCCTCCAGTACCAAATTGGTGATCCCTTGATGCCTCAGAACATGTCCTACCAACCAATCCCTTCTTCTAGTCAAGTTCTGCCACAAACTCCTCTTCTCCCCAATTCTATTCAATACCTCCTCTTTAGTTATGTGATCTATCTTCAGCATTCTTTTGTAGCACCACATTTCGAAAGCTTCTATTCTCTTCTTGTCCAAACTATTTATCGTCCATGTTTCACTTCCATACATGGCTACACTCCATACAAATACTTTCAGAAACGATTTCCTGATACTTACATCTATACTCGATGTTAAAAAATTTCTCTTCTTCAGAAACGCTTTCCTTGCCATTGCCAGTCTACATTTGATATCCTCTCTACTTCGCCCATCATCAGTTATTTTGCTTCCCAAATAGCAAAACTCCTTTACTACTTTAAGTGTCTCATTTTCTAATCTAATACCCTCAGCATCACCCGGCTTAATTGGACTACATTCCATTATCCTCGTTTTGGTTTTGTTTATGTTCATCTTATACCCTCCTTTCAAGACACTGTCCATTCTGTTCAACTGATCTTCCAAGTCCTTTGCTGTCCCTGACAGAATTACAATGTCATCAGCAAACCTCAAAGCTTTTATTTCTTCTCCATTGATTTTAATACCTACTCCGAACTTTTCTTTGTTTCCTTTACTGCTTGCTCAATAAACAGATTGAATAGCATTGGGGAGAGGCTACAACCTTGTCTCATTCCCTTCCCAACCACTGCTGCTTCCCTTTCATGTCCCTTGACTCTTATAACTGCCATCTGTTTTCGGTACAAATTGTAAATAGCCTTTCGTTCTCTGTATTTTACCCCTGCCACCTTCGGAGTTTGAAAGAGTATTCCAGTCAAGATTGTCAAAAGCTTTCTCTAAGTCTACAAATGCTAGAAACGTAGGTTTGCCTTTCCTTAATCTTTCTTCTTTAATGAATAAGATCACAAATACTGATAAAAAGGAATAAAGGACCACCACTGATAATGATTCAATGGTCATTGAGAATACCATTAGAATCTGAGCCTGTCCTTTATTTCAGAAGGGGCATAAAAATTATTGTTTAGTTTAGTGTTTCCAAGTAACTAACAGGTCATAATTGCAATCTTTTCACAATGAAGTGCCTGACAGTTTGCCTCAAAATTCCCTTCATGCTATATCTCTGTCGTTCTGCTCTGAAACTGTGTGCAGGAAAAATGAGCACTGTATGAGCTCTGATTTCTCTTATATTGTTATGGTCATGCCTTTCTATGCAGTTTGGCACTAACAAGAAATTTTTGCATTCAGAGGAGAAAGCTGGTGATTGAAAATTCTTTTGTTTTAATTTTTGGCTGTCCCAGTTTGTGTATCATATCAGTGGCACTCTTGTTCCCTGTTTCATGATAATACAAAGTGAGCTGCCCTTCTTTGAACTTTTGCAATGTCCTCTGTCAGTTTTATCTGATGGAAATCCCACCCTGTGTAACAATACTCCAGAAGAGGACAGACAAGAATAGTGTAGAGTCTCTTTTCTGTGTTCTGCCAATAAATCACAATCTTTTGTTCAGTTTCTTTTTCTGAACCATACAGATATCTTGTCTAAATCATTTTGCAATTGGCTTTTATCATCTGGGAACTTTATGAGACGTTAAGTAACAGCATCATTTGCAAACTGTGTAAGAGTGCTGCTCATTTGTCTTCCGAATTGTTTATGCACATCATCAACAGCACAAATACAAACAATGGATTTTTTTTTTATGTACCATGCATGTTTTCATGTATCAAGATTTTACTTTAGTCAGTGTGAGTACAAAAATGAATGAAATGACAATTTGAGAGACTTAACTGGTTTCATTCAAATATTATATGCATATAGACTGGAACAGTGAGTGATATTATGTACTAAGGACAGGAATCAAACCCAGGTCTTATACTTATTAGGCAGGTGTGCTAGCCACTAAGGCACCTTGGTCCAACAGTTTGCACAACTGCATGAATTACACTGGGGTGCCTTCCTCCTCAATCCAAATTCTCACTGCTGCTCCAATGTACTTTAAATTCCCCCTCACAAACAAACAGAATTGCTGAGGATTTCCACGTTCTCACTCACTGCTTCAGTCTATATAGGTAAAATCTTATCTGTACGAGACCAGTGAAGTCTCTGAAATTGTATCATTTCATTTGTATGATGCTGAGGTGCTACTCCAGTACATGGAGAGCCTTGGCAATTCTGTTCATGTTTAAGGGGACATGTAAAGTAGGCTGGGGTGGCAGTGGGAATTTGGATTGAGGAGGGAGGCATGCAAAGGTAATCCGTGTAATTGTGTGAACCGCTGTGCCAAGGTGTGTTAGTGGCTAATGCACCTGCCTAATAAGTAGGAGACCTGAGTTTAGTTCTTGGCCTTGGTACAAATTTTCACTTATCACTTCAGTCTATATGCATACAAATAAAATAGAAAGAAACTTCCACATGGGAAAAATATATTAAAAACAAAGATTCCAAGACTTACCAAGCGGGAAAGCACCAGCAGACAGGCACAATGAACAAAACACACACACAGAATTACTAGCTTTTGCAACCGATGGTTGCTTCTTCAGGAAAGAGGGAAGGAGAGGAAAAGATGAAACCCACATCCTTTCGTCTTTCCCTCTCCTCCCTCTTTCCTGAAGAAGCAACCATCGGTTGCGAAAGCTAGTAATTCTGTGTGTGTGTTTGTGTGTTTTGTTCATTGTGAGTGTCTGCCGGCGCTTTCCCGCTTGGTAAATCTTGGAATCTTTGTTTTTAATATATATACATACAAATATGAATGTGCCATTAGTGTATGCCACAATATAAATTCTTGTTTTGTTGTATAATGTCACATATTTGCTTTCATGTATTTAGTTGTCATTTGATACAAGTTATAAAATGAGTATACAATGGTCAGTTGTGCTCTTAGTAAAGTCAATAAAGAAGTTAAAAAACAGGCTCACCTGTAGCAGGAGATCTTCAAGTTTAACAAGAGGATCTAGCAGATGTGGAGGCAAAGATTCTAGTTCATTTCCTGATATGTACAGGTCTTCCAGCTCAACCAGTCCATCAAACACTCTTTCAGGCAGAGATTTCAGCTTATTGCTGCTAATGTCAATTTTCTCCAGCTTGCGATTGTTTCTAATGAGGGGCAAAATGGTAAGATTAGTATAAGATTTGTTTGTCATAGCCTCCATAACAATAAACTGATGAATTCTGCCTATCGTGTGCTGAAATGAATTCAGAGTTTTGCTGTGTACCACAAAGACAGTAAAACAATGGACTAATTGTGCCCTAGGCAGAAAGAACAAGAATAAACAAGAGTTTAAGAATGAAAGTCTGTTTAAATTATCTTAAAATTTATTTTGATAAATATAGTGTCACAAAGAAGGTAAAAAATAAAAACAGACTACCTGGAACAGCTTTAAGTAACTTAAGTCATCGAATCTTACAAAGGCATGAAGCAACAATACTAATATGAAAAGTAGATAAATCATTATTTAGAACCAGATGAATCCTCTCTATGGTGGAAAAACAAAAGAGAAAAATAAATTTTTAACATGGATTGTCACTTCTATTTTTACCTATTTCACTTTTTTCTCTCTTCATGTTTTTCACATGGAATCTGTTGAATCAGTGGCTTGGAGTTCATAGTGTCAAAGATTTTATGTCAGACAAAAAATGAACATTTAAATTATAGAACAGTTAGCTATTTTTGTGAACTATTGAGTCAACAGTTTTATAAAAGCAATATTTAAGGTCCTAATTTCATGGGGAGCAGATTTTTACATTTCCACCACAAATGGAGATGTTTCATTATTCGGAAATGTATCCAAGAAATCAGCTACTCTACTCTTTTTTTCTCTCTCAAGAGAGATCCCTGCTTCAGCACTTTTGTAGCATTAGAAACACAGATATCTTCTGTGGCTTCTTTCTTGTTTCTCCACTAATTTCTTTTTTCTTAATAATTCAGGTAAGAAGACCACAATTTCAAAGTTTAGAATTTAGTACCAATCTCTTCCACTGAAAAGTCTTAAGGAACATGAAGTCCAAAAAAAATCTTATCATATTCATCATAAACACTATTAAATTAAGTTCTAGTTGTTAAAAAGTGCTTTGAATGAAAAATATCCCCCTACAAAACAATTTCACTATGTTGTTCCCAAACATGTGTCGCACCAAGAATCATCTTTTTAACTATTGCAATGTCTAATTTGGATCCCTGATTTAAGGGTTTACAGAGTGGAAACATATGTTTTAACTTTGAAATTTTGTCTTATTCCAAAGACAAATGTAAAAACCACACTGTCCTTGTAATAAAAATGAATTAAAATAATTTATGGAGTCTGCTTGTGTCTGTGTATGTGCGAATGGATATGTGTGTGTGTGTGTGTGTGTGTGTGTGTGTGTGTGTGTGTGTGTGCGTGCGCGCGCGCGCGAGTGTACACCTGTCCTTTTTTTCCCCTAAGGGAAGTCTTTCCGCTCCCGGGATTGGAATGACTCCTTACCCTCTCCCTTAAAACCCACATCCTTTCATTTTTCCCTCTCCTTCCTCTTTCCTGAGGAAGCAACTGCCAGTTGCGAAAGCTCGTAATTTTGTGTGTGTGTTTGTGTGTTTTGTTCATGTGCCTGTCTGCCGGCGCTTTCCCGCTTGGTAAGTCTTGGAATCTTTATTTTTAATATATATATATATATATATATATATATATATATATATATATATATATATATATTAAAAACAAAGATTCCAAGACTTACCAAGCGGGAAAGCGCCGGCAGACAGGCACATGAACAAAACACACAAACACACACACAGCTCCCATCTCCGGAGTTCGGATGGGAACTCGCCCTTCAGTATATCCTCTCTTCTCGATATCCGCCAGGCCTCAACCTCCGCTAATTTCAAGTTGCCGCCGCTCATACCTCACCTGTCTTTCAACAACTTCTTTGCCTCTGTACTTCCGCCTCGACTGACATCTCTGCCCTTAACTCTTTGCTTGTAAATATGTCTGCTTGTGTCTGTGTATGTGCGGATGGATATGTGTGTGTGTGTGTGTGCGAGTGTACACCTGTCCTTTTTTTCCCCTAAGGGAAGTCTTTCCGCTCCCGGGATTGGAATGACTCCTTACCCTCTCCCTTAAAACCCACACCCTTTCATTTTTCCCTCTCCTTCCTTCCTTCCTGACGAAGCAACTGCCAGTTGCGAAAGCTCGTAATTTTGTGTGTGTGTTTGTGTGTTTTGTTCATGTGCCTGTCTGCCGGCGCTTTCCCGCTTGGTAAGTCTTGGAATCTTTATTTTTAATATATTTTTCCCATGTGGAAGTTTCTTTCTGTTTTATATATATATATATATATATATATATATATATATATGTGTGTGTGTGTGTGTGTGTGTGTGTGTGTGTGTGTGTGTGTGTGTGTGTGTGTGGCATTATTGGAAACCTATGCTTGTTTTAAGGTGAATATTTTTCCTTCCACAAAAGCCCCAGTATAGGGTTGTCTTGAAAAATTCTTAATGTTGTTTCACCTTAATATACTTAGACTTACTTGAAAATGTCTGATGGCAATGAAGTAAGGCCATTATGGGTAAGTTCGAGTTCTTCCAGTTTGGGATTGTGAGAAAATAGACCAGATGGCAAGGTGGTAATCTTGTTGTATGATAAGTCCACTTCGTCTAGCTTGGGATTATTTGCAAATATTGTTTCTGGAACTTCTGAAATTTTATTGTCTGAAAGATTCACCTATAAAACATATATACACATATTTAAGTGAGACATTTTTAAAACATGCTCTTTTATGAATTGGTTATATAATTATTCAATCAAATAAAATCAAGGAAATCTAATGGTACCAGACAGACCCTTGAGCAGGTAACAGTATTATCACTGCAAGCTGCTCACAAAATTTACTCCTAGCAATTTAAACACTGTAATAAAGTGAAAGAGGAACAGCGTGAAGGAAATGTGATGAATTAGGAGAAACTGGAAGACATTCTGAAACCTAGGCATAAAAAGATTAAAAAATAAAAATAATAATATTTTTGATTTTGTGCAACTTTTTGGTTTTGTGCTGCACATTGACTTTACACACTTCAGCTTTTCAGTAGTACATATATGTTCAACACTATTGTTTCCATTGAAGTTCACTTTTTTATAATTATTTTCTTAAGAATGTGAATAAAAAGCCAAGACTGAGATAAAACAATATTTCACATCTTTTGAACTGTTTGGGAGAATTTTTTGTTGACTTTCTCTTGCGTGTTCAGACTTATCTGGAGGTAATTTACTCAAATGAAATTCAGTGTATACTATTTTTCTTTTGCAATCACTTTTTTACCAGATAAAATGACAGCATGTCTTTATAGCATTTTATGCAAGTTTTGATTTGTTTTACTTTTCAGTTTCTTTGTCTCTTACAAAGAAAATCCATATTTTTAACTTTTATTACACAGAATTTAATAAATTATAAAGCAGCTACATTACATCTGTTGTCACTAATTCGCTACTGTTTTACAAATTCTGCCATCAAGGCCTTCCTTGAACATTTGGCATTATATATACAATGTACAACTTTTGACCATTAACCAAAGTAATCTATTATGTTAATCACACCTCCTAGGATTAGCTTTTAAGTGATAAGTGATGGTGAGTAAGCAAACAACAGTAAGTGCAATAACATCAGGTGCCCTCACATGCCCGCTGGCTTGCGCAAGCACATCTCATAATGCACATCCTGCTCTATCGCCTCCAAAGCAGCGCAACACATGATGAATCAGCATGCACAGTGTTGTTATCAAGTGCATACAGAGGGGCACAGGCAAGAGTGCACATGTATTCATCATAGTAGCTGTAAATTATATACTGTGTACAACATTAAGCAACAAATAATCTTGAAGCATGGATTGAGTACACTGATGATATATAAGCATTGTATTCATTACTTTTAATTGTATCGATCTATTATGACAAATGGAATATTTCTGAATACACTTGCTACTTGTCAGTATCCATTACATGTTCTAATTTTCTTCAAAGCAGTTCTGAACTGGTGTGTGTTTGCTGGAGGACATACACGAGACACTTTATTGCTCCCCAATTTTTCTGATATTTTCTTTTCAGAAATTTCAAGTTCACTGCATCTGTTTTATTAGTCCACATGCATTTTCAGTGTATATAGTTATGGAAATACACTGCTTTATAACAGCTTTAAAAATAATGTATAATTAGATGTAAAGATATGTGTATAATGCTATAAACCAGAATATTCACCTCTTCAAGACTGGGGTTGGTGGCAAAGGCATCAGCTGGAATTTCACTGATTTCATTGTTACGGAGGACAACATCTTTCAGCTTTGCAAGACCAGTCACTGATGGTAGCTGCTTAAGAGCGCATGATTTTACTATAACCTGCCTAATCTGAAAAGATATTTGTAGACACATTAGAACAGAAGTACACATGTGTAGTCTGTCGAATTTATTCACATAAAATGGGGGGGATACTATAATTACTTATACACATTGGTTTATGTTAATCAAGATAATATGTGGGTTTACTTAAAACAACTTTCTTTGAAAATAACATCTTTTACTGACAGCAGCATAAACAAAATGAAAACTTTACAGTAGCATAAACACAACAGAAACTGAGACACCAATCTAGCTGTAGGTGAAGCCCAAGAATTCAAATGGTGCTGCTTTCCTCGGTGGAAAGTTACTGATGAGACTTGGTAACAGGTTATGAGCTGCTCATCCCATTGTGATCCATAACAACACAATACTACACAAACACTGATCTTTGTTGTCCACATGCTGGTCAGAGCAAGCCAATGAAAGAACAGTTTCACCAAGGTTGCTATGCAGCACACCGTACTACTTATACAATTCTCATATTATTTGTGCCATTTGAAAGACAAAAAGCTTTTAATAATACATTTTTGTTTTCAGAAATATTACAGACTGGCAGAAAAACTAATTACCAAACACAATAGTGAATTAACTATATCTGAGCAACATTAAGGTACCTGACGTCGTAGTAATCTATGATAAGTTAGTAGGCTGCTAAATAACAGGAACCAGGAAAATCACAACAGTTTCAAAGGACATTATCTGATAAAACAGGAGAATATTGTTGATAAGAAATATTGCTGGACGCATAGCACAAGCAACTTATGCATTAAATCACTATAAAAACTTTTTTGGGGTCCCATGGTAATGCAAAACTTGTGAATAACAGGCAATTACAGATCACAATCTGACAGTAAAATACTGTACCAGATATGATTAAAATCATGTTCAATTAGTTTACCTAGTGTCACATATTTTATTTGTGATAATGGATGCAAAAACTGATGACTCTTTCACAGAGCACATTTTGTCACTTATATGTGATGGAGGACAGGTCTCCATTAGCAAATAACCAAATTTGCACCACATTCTCTGGTCTAAAGCTATCAACAAATGTTATCAGACGAATGCACCTGGACAAAGCTAAATAAATGCTTTTGTAATTTTCAATGAGATAGGGTCCGCAACTGCAACGAATTTTTTGAATGATTTCTTGAAGCCTTCAGCTATCTTTTTTTTATTTCCTGTATGATTGTACAATTTCAGCCTTAGGCCATTTTCAAGTATCTAAAACTGAAGTTTCATACAGTGGATATGTTAGTGATACTTGTGTTTTTGATATAGGAACAAGTAATATCTGTACATATACTAGATGCATTACAACTTACTTTACAGATGATTTTTTTGGTAACAGATTGCTACTATGACATCATAGCAAGCTCATAAGTTAGTTCAAGGAGTTCACACTATTGTAAGAGCACATTACTTACAAACAGTTGTTGTAAAGCTCATATATAATGTACTTAACACTAGGAAGATTATAATTATTTTACAGAATTTTGTACTTAACCTGCATATGCTTTTGTCCTTAGTTATATTTAATTATTGTTCATCATTGGTATAAATATGATTGTATGGAATTTCTTTAAAATAACTTTTAAATATTTGTTCTGTTATTGTAGGAGCACATCATTTTTGAATAGACAAAATAACTAACTAGAGACAAAAATGAACCACAGAAAAAATAAAGTCCTTGTATGGCCATGTCTAGGAATTATCTCTGACAAAATTACTTGATGATTCAAGGATACAAAACTATACATCATTTACAGAAGCAGTAACAATCTAACCAATTGTTGTGAAACATACTATGTAAATCAGAGCTGTTTTCACAATCAGGAATCTACAAAATTAGCTGTGAAGAATGCCCAAAATTTTATATTGGACAAACGGGAAGAAAATTTGGTACACGAATTAAAGAACACATGACAATATCTCATCCACATGGGCTGCACACTTAAAAGACACTAACCATAAAATACCTATTGTAGATGGATCACTTCAAATATTACATAAGCTACAAGAAGGAAAAATCATAGACATAAAGGAAGAAATTGAAATCTACATACATCTAAAAGATCAGTCAGGCAAAGTTTTAAATGAGCAAAAAGACCTGCAAAATGGGAAATTCCTAGACAATTTTCTACCAGTTCTAGGGCGAAGCATTACGGAAGCATAGAATGTACAATTATCACTACACTCATTAATAAATATGACTAATGTGAAACATCAAGCAACCATAAAGCAATTTTTACTAGACTCTTGTGGTTCTCAGTACTGTCTCACTAGAATACTGTGATAAATGTTATATATAAGATCTTTGTACCAACTATTCAAAAATGATGTGCTCCTACCATAACAGAACAAATATTTACAAGTTGTTTTAAAGAAATTACATACAGTCATATTTATACCAATGATGAGCAATAATTAAATATAACTGAGAACAAAAGCATTTGCAGGTTAAGTAGCAAAATTCTGTAAAATAATTCTAATCTTCCTAGTGTTAAGTACATTATATATAAAGAGATTTACAACAACTGCTCAAAAGTAAAGTGCTCCTAAAATAGCACACCTCGAACTAATTTATGAGCATGACATGATGCCATAGGAGCAACAACGTAAATGACAATCTGTTACCAAAAAATCATCCGTAAAACCAGTCATAATGCGCCTAGTATGTTTACAGATATCACTTGTTCCTATATCAAAAACACAAGTGTCATTAATGTATCCACTGAATGAAACTTCCGTTTTCGATACTTGAAAATGACCTAAGGCTGAAATTGCACAATCGCACAGGAAATAAAAAATTTTTTTAAAAAAATGGTAGCTCAAGGTTTTTTTTTTTTATAAATAAAAGGATGCTTTTGTCTCTGTCATCTTGGAAATATTCATCTGTGTTAAAAATATTAAACAAAGCATGACAAATTTGATCACATAATACATACACACAACCTTTTCTTGACATGGTACCAACATCATCACCATGAGGTTGCCTACTTCCACAAGGAATTCTGTATTTAACAATAGGAAGTACTCTATCCAACTCTCACTGGATCACATCACATGTCATTGTGTAGTGTTGACCATTCCCCCCATTCTAATTCATTCTTGACTGGGCTCACATACTGTTGTCTGGTCACAAAAACAGTCGATGAATGTGGGAAAAACTGGTAATTATGCTGACTGGGTCAGACAACATTGGCACTTCATTCGCTCAGGGACATATTCTGATTATTTTGGTGTGTGGGACCCCTGGCCTTCAGTGATTCATCACAGATTAATTGTTTTTCAGTTTGATTCCTCTCTCCTCTCTCCTCTCCCCTCCCCCCCCCCCCCCTTCCCATTTATCTTTGCATCCATACGGCACTGAAAATATTTTTCCAATAAACTAGTGGCATGCATTGTGTTGACAGGTTTAATGATTATAAGAGTTGGCCAGTATGCATCTCATGTATATGTGCTCACTGAATGGAACTGAAGAGTGGCACAATAATGATATGCTGAAATTTTCAGGCAGCAAAGCAACCATATCACATTACTTCTGTCTGTACAGGAAATCAGTGTTGTACATTCTGATGACCCAACAATATGAAGGTGTTTTCATAGTAACAAATATAACTGGGGGAACAAACAATTAAGTCATTATTACATTAATACTCCATTACCTATGTTGACTTTAAAAAAGCATACGGCTCCATAGTCAGACAAATGCTCTTTGACATACTGGAAAAATATGGCATCGACAGAAGAACTAGGGCAATTATACAACAGACACTCACAGACGTCACCTTGAAGATTAAGTTCCTGGAAGAAATTTTGGAACCCTTCGAGATACAAATAGGTGTCTGACAAGGAGAGGGGCTTTCACCAATCCTGTTTAACACAGCCTTAGACAAATTGTCAAACAATGGGAAGAACAAGTTAAAGGAATACAGCTAGGAAGAACATGTGAAATAAGAACAATCATAAAATGTCTGGCATTTGCAGATGACATAGCCATACTTAGGAATAATACACAGGAGGCAAAGGAAGCACTGGAACATCATGAAATAGCTGCCACAACAGGTCTACAGACATCATATGAGAAGACTCAATACAGGGAATGACAAACCAACAATGTACCCATCATGCAAACAATGTATGGATCTGTAAAAAAAGAGTCAAAAAATTTAAGTATTTAGGGGAATACATACAAATAGGAGGATCAAACAAGCCATCTAACATAGAACAAACCGAAAGACTCCAGAAAGCATATAAACTCACATAGTCACATTATAATAAGAAAAGCATATCAAGACAGGCCAAAATTAGACATTACAAAACAGTTGCATTACCGGAAGCACTATATGTGTCAGAAACAACCACAATTGGAGCATCAGGCATTACAGAGACAGTAAAAATAGAATGCAAAATTCTCAGGATAATATGTGGACCCAATACACAAAGATGCATATCTACGAAAAGACCAACACACTGACAGACACACAGACATGATCAGAAAATGCAGAATAAATTTCTATTGATGCGTACAGAGAATGGACAACACCAGACTTACAAAGAGAATCTTTGATGTAATAAAACATTCAACCATTAAGACAAATTGGTATCATGAAATAGAGGAAGACATAAGGCAGCTGGGGATCATCGAACAGACGATAAAAGACAGAAAGGAATTCAGGAACAAAATTAGGAATGCAAAATTTATAGTAAATGAGAAGAGGAAGACAGGAGCATTATGGACAGAACAAAGGAAACAAGGGCATATGCAAAGGATGAAGAGATTTTGGGACAAGAAAAGGAAAAAAGGAAAGAAGTGCAAATTGTGTCGTCATGAGATATTTGAGTTCAAACACTGTCCATAAGGGCAAAAACGATATGAATGAATGAAGTTACTCCATGATGAGATACTGGAGACCCCATGTTCCTTATACTAAAATGTGTAGAAAATATCCCCAAACAACCTCTGAAATTTTATCAGCATTCAGGTTTGTACTGTATCGTTCACCGAAGTAGGGAATACAGAAATGTTTGCCCCTCAATTTTACCATCTATATGAAATAATGAGTTGTTTCCAGCAGCTCATAATATGATATTGCTTCTTTATTCCTAATGGTATTTACCATTCTCTGTAAATCCCAGTAATAGGATTTTGTAGTATGAGAAAAATAATAGTTTTTTTCACCTTTCTGCAATTACTACCAGACTTCATCAAGTGAAGGTTCCTCTACAGCTGTTCTAAGCCTCAGGGGAATCCAGACAACTGATATCCACTAAGAAGCAGTCACTTTATTATTTATGTCTTTTATTAGAAGCTCTCGTTAACTAATCTACATCTACACAGATACTCCACAAGCCACCATACGGTGCATGGTGGAGGGTACCTTTACCACTCCTACTCATTCCCTTTCCTGCTCCACTCACAAATAGAGCAAGGGAAAAAAACTATCTATATGCCTCCATATGAGTCCTAATTTCTTTTATCATATCTTTGTGGTCCTTACTCACAACGTATGTTAAAGGCAGTAGAATTGTTCTGCAGTCAGCTTCAAATGCCAGTCCTCTAAATTTCCCCACTAGTGTCCCTCAAAAAGAATGTTGTCTTCTCTCCAGGAATTCGCATTTGAGTTACCGAAGCATCTCCAGAACACTTACATGTTGTTCAAACATGATGGTAGCAAATCAAGCAGCCTGCCTCTGAATTGCTCTGTTGTCTTCTTTCAATATGACCTAGTATGGATTCCAAAAACTCTAGCAATACTCAAGAATAGGTCACACCAATGTCCTATGCAGTCTCTTTTACAGGCGTACCACTCTTTCCTAAAATTCTCCCAATATACTAAATTTGACCATTCACCTTCCTTACCACAGTTCTCACATGCTTGTTGCATTTCTTTTCACTTTGCAACCTTACGCGCACATATTTAAGTGTCAAACAGGACACTAGTAATAATGTATCGGTTTGTTCTTACTACTACTACTACTACTACTACTACTACTACTACTACTACTCCTACTCTGCGTTAACTTACATTTTTCCACATTTAAAGCTTGTTACTGGTCATCACACCAACTAGAAATTTTGTCTAAGCCATTTTGTATCTTCCTACAGTCATTCAACTCCAACACCTTACCGTACACCACATCACCATCAGGAAACAACTGCACATTGCTGCCCACCCTGTGTACAAAATCATGTACGCATATAGAAAACAAGAGTGGTCCTCTCATACTTCCCTGAGACACTTTTGCTGATACCCTTGTCTCTGATGAACTCTCGCTGTCGAGGACAACATACCAGATACTTACGAAGTCTCCATGCCATTCACATATCTGTGTACTTATTCCATATGATCATATCTTCTTTAACAGCATGCATTGGGGCACCATGTTAAAAGATTTTCAGAAATCTAGAAATATGGAATCTGTTGCCCTTCACCCACAGTTTGCAGTGTATCATGTGAGAAAAGGGGAAATCTATTTCTCATGAGTGATGCTTTCTAAAACAATGCTGATTTGTGGCCATAAAATTTCTTTAGACAGAGAAACTTAACATATTCAAACTGAGGAATATATTGTATTCAAGGAATCTGCAACAAACTGAAGTTAGGGATATTGGTGTGTAATTTTGTGGGTCCGTTCTTTTACCTTGTTTATATACTGGTCACATGCAATTTTTTCCATTCACTTGGGACTCTAAGCTACACAAGACATTCATGATAAATGCAGACTAAGTACGAGGCCAGTGCCATAGAGCACTCTTTGTGAAACTGAATTGAGATTCCACCCAGACCTGGTGATTTATTTGCTTTCAAATCTTTCAGTTGTTTCTCTAGACCAAGGACACTTATTACTATGTCATCCATACAGGAGTCTGTCCAATGGTCAAATGATGGTATGTTTGTACAATTCTCCTGTGTGAACAATTTCTTGAACATCAAATTTGAAACTATTTCTTTTGTTTTGTTATTTTCAACTGCCACACCAGACTGGTCATCAAGGAGCTGAATGGAAGCCTTAGTGGCACTTAGTGATTTTACATAGGACCAGAGACAACTTATCCTTCTGTATTTCAATTTCACTATCTATTTTCTCACATGATTGTAATAAGAAGGGACTTGAGGATGGTTGTTACTCTTATATCCTTTGATTATCAAACATATTCCTTCTTTGCCCACAGTAAAACAGAGCCTAAGGGTAACGAAAACCAAATTTCAATAATGCTGCACAGTAAAAACTAAAAGCAGCTATTCAAGTATATGGAACTTTCACAACTTTGTAAATGTATCATATATACAAGAAGAATATATAGTCATTTGTTTTATTGATTTTTGTAAATAGCACACATAACAAGAAATGACAATAATATTTTGATTATTACCTGTGGGCAGTGTGACAGACCCTCCACCTCCGAGAGTTTGGCTACTTCTGTCACAATGATTTTTTCCAAACTGGCACAGTACTGTGATGATGGCAACTGCAGTGTCTTAAATCCACCTTCTTGCAGTCTTGAAATTACTAGCTGTTTTATTGATTTACCTGAAATAAGAGCAAATTCATCAGCTGTCTGGAAATCAGAATAGATGTCAGCAGGTGTGTGTCAAACATAGTGATGATTGGACCTACTGTGTAATAACTTCACTAGACTGAAATAATAAAAAAAACTTCCAATCACATCTCAGAAAAGGCTGTTCCAAACTGTAAATGAAACATATACCGTGTATAATGGAGTGTATTGGGTAGTACACTGTTGAGAGATAATACATACAGGTAGTATACATTACTAAAGAGTGTTTATGTTCTGACAACATTCATGAAAGGTTTATAACAGTAACGTTGTGACACATCTAAGTCTTGGGTCCTGCAGTGTAATTCAACCATATTTTATTAAAATTAATTTATCTCATTTGTAATATTCCACAAATAAAATAATAATCTGTGAGGAAAATACAGTGAGAAATCTTACTATTTTTGTTTATTGTTAATCAATAGGCATTGATTAACCCATTTTGTATCATCAAATCTTTAATTAGAATTTTTATATTATTGCACTGAAATTCAGATTGGTAAGTAAGCAATTACAGTTACAGATATAGTCAAAATAAGGAAATAAACAGTTATTATAAAATAATAAACAGAAAATTACTTTAACTCAGAAGTAAGATTATATTCAAGGTATGTACATTGCAATAGTAAATATAGTAATAAGTCATTTTTTGCATTTATTTTCTTTCTTTTGGTAACATCAGTGCTGAAGCACATGGCTGTGAAAATGATCTCTATGAGAGTTGGTAGTTCTAAGTGGGAGCTCATAGCAAAGGTTGAGCTCAATGTAAAAATTTGTGTTTAGAGCCAGTGGGTAGATCACATTAGGAATTATTTGAACTGAAAATGTAACATATTTCAAATACAAGATGTTGTAATAATAGTAAGTAAATGACTGGAAGAAAATTTTTGCAAGTTACACATACATTCGCAGGACCTTGAAGAGATTTCTGTGTCAGCTACAAGAATGTGTGTAGAATCTAATTATATACTTTTCAAGCAAGCTTACAGTGTGTGGTGGATGGTACTTTGTGTGACACTGTCATTTTCCTCCTTTCTGTTCCAGTCGTGAATGTCTCACAAGGAGGAGTCTTGGTAAGCCACTGTGAGAGTTCAAATTTCTGATTTTACAGTCATAGTATTTTCTTGACACATATGTAGGAGGAAGCAAAATATTATTTGACTCTTCTAGGAATGTATGCTCTTTGTGTTTTAAAGGCACACCTCAGCATTATGCAGAATATTTCTGTTGAAGTGCCTGTCGCTGGAGTTGGCTGAGTGTCTCCATGATGCATTTGCACGCTGCTCTTCTGCAGATCTTTTCTATTCACCCCTCATCAATACTATCTGGCATGGATCTCGGACTGATCAACAATAATAAAACAATGGAAAATCCAGGAGTTGCAGATAGGCACAACAAAACACAGACACACACACAAACACTCTCTCTCTCTCTCTCTCTCTCTCTCTCTCTCTCTCTCTCTCTCTCTCTCTCTCGCTACAAGTCTGATATTCCATCCTTCTTACCTATGGTACACTTCTCCTAAAAGAGGAACAAGTTCTTTCACATACTCTACTCAGAACTATAATGGTGTCCCATCAGGTCCAGTGGCTTTCCCCCTGTTGAGTTGTTTTAGGTGTTTTTCTATCCCATGATTACTTGTTTTGCTACCTGCCATTTTGACTTTTGTATGATGATTTAAAGAAAGAATTGCAGTATGATCACCCTGAGTGAAACAAACTCAGAGAAAGGCATTTACTATTTTGGCCTTATCTTCTCTGTCAGTCTCCATTTTGACCATTATGGTCACAGAGTCTGCCTAAAATAAGCTGCATAAATATTCACCCAAATCTTGACAAGATTTCAAAGAAGTGCAAAGACTGGCAACTTGTTTTAAACATTTAGAAAATGCATTTCACAAACAGTAAAGTTTCCTACGAATGTAAGCACACTGGACTCGGATTCGGGTGGACGACGGTTCAATCCTGTCTCCAACCACCCTGATTTAGTTTTTCCGTGATTTCCCTAAATTGTTTCAGGCAAATGCCGGGATGGTTCCTTTGAAAGGGCACGGCTGATTTCCTTCCCAATCCTTCCCTAACCCAAGCTTGCACTCCGTCTCTAATGACCTCGCTGTCGACGGGATGTTAAACACTAACCACCACCACCACCACCACCACCACCACCACCACCACCTACGAATGTAATATTAGTGAGTCATGAAGGGAGCTGGTCAACTCTTACAATAGCGACTCTGGAAATCTTTTCTGTTACAAATGCATGATGGCACTACTGTGCATTCTTCTTAAAAGGATGTATTTACTGGTCTGTATTTTATTCCTATTTTGTTCTTAACATGTTCCATTGAATTTCATAGTACTGTAAAAAGTGAAAGAATCCTACATTGTGATGCTTGTTACCTTCTAGCAATATTGCACAAACTTTTATACAATACATTAAAATTTTAACAAATGAATTGTAAAAATTACTTGTAAAATGTATACTCGACTTGTCCAATACCATATGTACAAATTGTACAACAGTGTGATTTGTTGAATCCATAAAATACAATGTCACATGAACAGTATTCCAAGTGCAATTGAGCTTGCACCTTAGCATTTCCTACAGTTGCAGAAGATGAAAATTTTAATTATATCAGTACTGTACCTGCAAAGCAAGACTCCGGTGGTGAAGCATCAAGTTTGATACCAGTACAGATGAGCTTGTTCCCACTGATGTTGCAGGGACACTCCTCACCCAGAACAATGCAGCAGGCTGCTGCTAGAGTCAAAGCCACCAGCTTCCACATTCTGTAACATTGTAATGCTGATGAGTTTACGAATACTTGTTATTTAGTGCTACCTTACTTATGCACAATGCATTGATAAGTTAAAAAAAAAGTTGTTGCCACCACCTAACAGTGTTGTTACACAAAACTCCTACAATTCATGGCATGAAGTCTACAACTCTTTCGTACATCCAACTACAAATGGTTGTGTGATCACTAAAAACCACAATGAGGAGCTTTAAATACTTCCAGCTTGTGCTCTGCATCATGTGTGTTTCAGAGGTTTGTTATTTTGACATTTGTAAGCTGGTACATTGACAGGAATTTAGCCACAAGCAACTCGAATAACTGTTGTGTTCCATTCTTGTGTCATACTGAAAGATTCCATGTCTGGTATGGATGACATCAGCTGCAAAGGATTTGTGGCTAACAAGAATACAACTGCCATTGTGCCTTTGGTAACAACTAAGTGAATACATTTGTTTCAGAGCAAATCTGCAACAATGCGTTCTGAGCAGTGTGATCCAAACAATGTTTGTCTTCCCTGGAATAGTACTCGGATTCCGCTCGCTTTGCACATTGCAGTCTAGCCTGTTCACTGGCTGAGCAAACAAGTAAAGTCCAAGTTCTCAGAGGAAACCTAAATGTCCAATGGATTATGACGTACAGTTTCACTGCTATCCATCCACTTTTACTACTGAAAGCAGAATATCAATATACAGAATACTGTTGTCATTTCTATGACACTGCTCCCCATTTAGTGAGTCATCACAAGCTATCTTTCAGTAAATTTGTTTGCAGATGTAGCTTCCCTTTTCTCTTCACATTTAGCTAATTGAAACTTCTGAGGTGTTGATGCAGAGAATGGATGCTCTCTGCACAAGAAAATGTATGTAAAAACAAATACAGGTGCGAAAAGCTAAACTACATTCTAGAAGGTAGGTTAACTCCCAGCAAAAAAGTTTCTCATCAACATTGTTTGGTTGCAGATGACAAGCTACCTGTAGTAATTAACACACAAGTGATCCAGAAAATTCATGCACACCAAATGTAAAGATATTTACAAAAAGAAAGGATCTGTCGTTTGAACTAAAAATGCACATTATTCTATAATCATTTAACAAAAATGTTTACATTGCAGAATAAATAAAAATGAAAACCCACTGATGATGGCACAGTGGTGCCGAAACATGTCTGAATACTGAGAAAAACTGTGTTTTGCATAACTGGCGGACCTCACATCCAAACAATTTTAACTGCAAACAGGGCCAATACAAGGAGCTGCAAATCAAAATGATGGATATAGTGTCATTTCTGTTTGTCTCTCTGCGTATTTCTTTTAGTTACCTTCTTGCTATACTGAAGCAGTTCAGTCACTGTACAGTCCCAACTTTCATCAAGCTATGTTACTTGGCAGTGACGTATGAAAGTTACTTTCATTCTAAAGTTTTGCACACCAGAGTACAATGATACATTTAATTGGTTGTACACAATACGGTTCCATTAAGTATCATAATTTCTTTTCCAATAATGCTTCTTTATATTAAATTTAGTTACAAAATCGGGGGTTCAGCTTTTGTAGTTCTGCAAAGGACACGGGATCACCTCGGTACAGCTCTGCATAGCATGTGCCATTCTGAATGGAAAACCATTAAACATATGTTCTGCGCTTAACAAGTCTGCAAAATGCAGCATTGTGTCACTATCTGCACCATGTTGGTCACTTAAGTTACATTACTGGCACAGTTACGTATATGAGAGAATTTGCTTGTTCACTTTGAAATGATGTTCTTCACAAATTATTTGCGTTTTGTACATGTACCCTGACAAGTTTTGGCAACATTAGCTTTAAAATGCAGTGAAGATAGCAGTGCCTATTTCAGCCATAATTGATAACAGAATTAGAGAAGTATCCTTGAACCAGGACTTAATTTCGGTCGGAACGGCGCACCGGCATCTCCCAGGGACTTTCTTCTTTTAGCTTGACTGAAACAAGTCGGCAAATAGTACGTTAATTATGTTTTGCCGCTGCGCCGGCTGCAATGAACTTGAAAATTCTCCGAGGACAGACAGTTAACACCTGTTTATATTAAATCTTGTGGCGTTATTGTTTTAGTCCTTAACAAATTTTAGTATAAAGCTCTGAATTTCAGAACAGTATCTTGTAAAAAGTGATTTCTCATTGTAAGTTTGGGGGGGGGGGGGGGGGGGGAGTGTACGGTTGAAGAGGAGCGTTCCGGCACCTAAAATTTTAGAAATTAAACATTACCTTTCAACACTCCTACTCATTGTTTCAAACAACAGTATTTCGGAATCCGGTAAGAACAAGGCACGTGTTTTTTATGATATTTTTCCTCCAGAGGGGCCCATATTATTGTATCTAAATGTTTGTCCACATCTTCCAGAATCCTCTGCCGTAAGACCTTTTCGCCGTTCTGCCCCCCCCCCCCCCCCCCGCCCCCCTTTCTCTCTTCAATAACACTTGCTTGTGCGAATAATACCGGTACTGTACACAAATACGCACAAGGAACCGAGTCCTGGCAATGGTAATGAATCAAGAACTAACCACAGGCTGGCGGGATGTTTTGCCAGTTGCCAGTACAGAAGTGGCTAACTGTGACTCACTGATTTGGCACAGCTGTCGAGACCAACTTCCTGCTTTATGGCGCAATCTTCTCGCAGCTAGGTCCGCGCTTGCATCTGTAATGCGCGACATTGGACGAGTGGCCAGAATTTGTCTCGCCTGCATGGGATTTCAAGTCGGCCCCGCGACTACGGGGTTCTTTACTACGTTCCTCATAAGCTTTACTCGTTAAAGCATTCCAGAATGAGCAACATCTAGCAACGTGCGACAACCCATTTACTCAAAATAATTACAAGAGTCACACAGACGCCCACACGCTGCATTTTTCAGTTACTAACTTGTGTCAGGCTCATATTAATCTGTGTTCTCTCTCATTTGTTACACAAAACGAGCAAATACGAAAACTCGCGGCAACTAATGGTGATAAAACTTGGACTTTGCCATTTTGGAAGCCAAGCGCAGCACTAAAGACGTGCCGATATCTGATCTCTTGTCGGCTAATACCGTACCACATCCATTCACAATTGTGTATTTCACGTCACGATCGAATCCGCGCGAAAGAGAAAAAGGATGTTGCCGATTAAAGCACAGAGACATCTGAGCATGTTTTTTCTTGAACCGGGAATGACGCAAAACAAACATCTACGCCGGCCTAAGTGGCCGACAGGTTCTAGGCGCTACAGTATGGAGCCGCGCGGCCGCTAAGGTCGCAGGTTCGAATCCTGCCTCGGGGTGTGTGATGTCCTTAGGTTAGTTAGGTTTAAGTAGTTCTAAGTTCTCGGGGATTGATGACCTTAGAGGTTAAGTCCCATAGTGCTCACAGCCATTTGAGCGAAACATCTACTGGTAGTAAATTCTAACTGCGACTAATTAACAAGCGGCATGAATTATTTAATGTGACAGTGGTCTTGACTTCACTGTAATGCAAAACGAATACACTTACGTAAAAGAAGAGTATTGAAACTGTCGGAAGACCTGAAGACAATAACTTTGATAAGTGTGTATTTGTCCTTTAATCGCAGTATTCAGAGAAACAGGAGCAACCTGATTTAGGGATTATCACTGTCTGCCAGGAAACCAGAATGAACGTTGTTAGGTACAGAATGGCGGCCGCTGCTCATTTAATCGCATCTCTAAGGAACTGGGCCATTTTATTTATTAATAAATTTTTGTTTAACGATGTGTGCTTTATCTCATTATCGTAGGGAATATTTATCTACAGCCTTTTCTCCAAAGTTCACTTCTCAGCAAGTATTTTGCTGATGAACTGGACGGGTTACTCTTAAATGGCAGTCAGTACATTCATGTAAGTCCTGGTACATATGGTAATGTTGCACATCGTAGATCGTATGTTGGTTAATTATGTTTTGCTTTATGGATCTAAATGTGGCGCATGTGGAACCGAAACCAGCCACAGTTAAAAAAAAGTAATCTAAGCGGACAATAAAATATGTTTTACAACGACCGATTGCGAATTTTCTCTGAAAAAGACAATGCGTCAATTTTTGCAACGCTAACCGGTTTGTCCAACGTATTTGTTCGATCTGTGTTCATTGCGCAACATTTTACCACTTATCGCGTACCACCCTAGCTTTTCAGGTTCAGTAATCGGTATATAAAGGAAAACAAATGAAAACAAGCGACATGTTTTGTCGGAGGAAACTTAGCGCTCGTAGGTCATCTCAATGGCGGCTGGAGAGTTCGCGATAGCCCCTAACCTGTGCAGATAGGAGTGGGTCGAGGTGACAATCAGGCTTGGGGTCACATCTGCTTCTTGCACAAAATAAAACATCATCATCTGACCGTGGAAGTATCTCTACTGTTATAAGACAGGGGCTGATTCTGCATCCACCCGTAGTTACAATGACGTGTCACAAAATTACGAAAGTCTTTCATATTTCAAAACGGGTTGAGACATCGAAACAAAGTTGTCTAAGAAAGGTGACTGCTTCACGGTACGACTAATACCTGAATGTATAACAACATTTGTAGTGAAACTTTCTCGAAAAGTCAGGAAATGTGAAAAGTGTAACTACAGACTCACTGCAGGACTGCCCTATTAATCTGGATTTACGGATAAATCAGGTCAAACTGTGCAGTTCTTTGCTTCCGTATTTTTAATTATATTTGAGATTTCACAGAACTTACTCTTACGACTGACACCTTGTTTATAAATGACACTCCCAACTTGATATGAAGCAGAAATAGTTCTCTGTGTTGATAAGAAATTTAATAAAGCTTAGCGTTGAAGCGCCGACAGACGAAATAATAAACGAAACTTTCACTTTCCCGACGTGCTTTTCTATGGTTCTTGTAAATCGCATAAGACAAATGCCGAACTTGTTCCTTAGAAAAGGAGCTTTGCCTTGGACGCCAATGCTTTGTAGCCAGGTTCCTACATATAAGGCTGGGCCGATGCGTTGGGCAGCCATCGCGCGCTTCCTCGTGACGTCACCGTCGAGAACCTTCAGCAGCACGAGACGTATTCTCACGTTCGCGTATGGCGCTATTCCTCTCATACTAACATTAATTTACGAAAACTGAAGGGCCGTGTAATCAGTCATGAGTTCGATAGAAGTTTACCTATACAGGGACTGAATGTTACTACCTACTGCGTCTATGAAACTCATACTGTCTTTCTAGGAATGGGAAAACTACTGATTGTGGTCTCCTTAACATGTATGTTCTATTATTCAATATTTTTCATTAGATAAGTCATAATCTAGCATCCTTCAGTCAGTTTTCAAATATTACACTATTTTCAATTGTATGTAAACGCAACAGAGACAAGAGCTTGCAGTTTAGAAAACATTTTTTGCGTCACAATCGGAAATAGTGTATAACACTCTTGTCATGCTGATTTTAAATAGTAAGGAAACGCTATAAGTCCAGTTACTTCACGCATTACTACGCATGATGATACAGAAGTTACACAATTAATCGCCTTATTTTCAAAAATTTGAAGAATAATTTAAATGTCTTAATGTGTTCTGGAATGAACCGCAGAAGCTGTCCGCCTGCGTGTTGTTCTCTGCTGCTATTGGTTGGCCGTCTGTGCCTTTGCTGATGTGTTGAGATGTTTTGCCCGGATACAGGCCAAATTTAACATTGTAGGGTTCAGGGCGTTCCAACTGCCCTAAAGACATCCGCAAAGTATGGGACGCGGAGGCGGGGGGGGGGGGGGGGGGGGCAGGGGAGGTGAAATGAGGCATTGCCCCCCCCCCTTTTTTTAGCCTTGAGTTTACTTTCTGTTCATTACGGAATTCTTACTCGTTTCTAGCAATGACTGGCTGGGATATTACTAAACCGTAGATTCTGCAGTGTCGAATGCTATGAGAAATTCTATTTGGCAAGTTTGCACTACGTTCTGTCAAACTGGGAAGACGAGGACCACCTTGGTTCAATTCCAGGCTCTTCAAAATAGGTTCCATCGGCCAAGTGGATGGTAATTTCAGGTTTCCCCACGTTCATTTAGTCGTCTGTTGGACCTAAATTACACTTTATCGAAATAACAAAAATTTGGCTTTCAAGAGATTTTTTTTCCAACTTCAGTTATGCCAGATAACATCAAATAGTACAAGGCACGGTAAATTGTGCAACAGTCTACTAACACGGTCAAATGTGAAGTTTTGCAAGTAAAGAGTTGCAGATGGCATGAAAGTTGAAAAGCCTTTTTAAAGTTCTTTACTTGTTTCTTCACTTCTGAGCAGCATTACTGTGACTTTTTCGAAGGTTATTTTATTGCTTTACAACAGGCGTTCTGATTTTTGGAAATTTTAAGTGCCAACCTAACGTTATTGATATATTACTAAAATCATATTTTTTGTAAATGGGTCTACCCTGGGTTTAATCACAATAACGGTGTAATTTCAGAAAGCTGAATGAAAAAGGTGGCACTTATATTCGTATTAATGACATAAAATTATTTACTTTGTATATACTAGTAAAATATGTTTACAGTCTGGGTATAATTCGGTGGATACCAATTATTCGTTTGAGATAAAAAATTTTTTTTGTAATTCCTGTCAAATACAGTCCTTGGGAAACAGTTCCTTTCCGAACTCACCAGTCGCACCAACAACTGCAAGTTTAGGAGTGCCTCTCTCTTGGATGAATTTCTGTGGACGTCTTTTTTTTCAGACAGTGTCTCCCATGCGCGAAAATGCGGCCGAGTTTAGTTGCATGTTTCTACAAAATTGTACGTTTAATTTGTCAAACAACTTGCTTTAACAGCAGAAACACTTAAAAATCAACACTGTAAACAAACTAATACCACACGAAAACCGCATGAATTAATGAAGCTGCAAGTCGTGTTTCATGAGCGCTCCTGGTCTCCGGTCAAGCAACGTTTTCACTTTTCTGGTCCCCTCTTTCTGTCTAGCATCTGCAGAACGCAAAAGGCTGCTCTCCTACAAAGGGGTTTAGCCATTGCTATACAGAACAACACACAATAAGAAATTACATACGTTAAACAGGACGAAGCCGTTCAAAATTGCTGTTTTCGAAATGGTGTATGTCTCAAAATCTGCACGTTGCACAGTGGTACAGATTTCAATTAACTCTGATTTCGGAAGAAAGATGCAGCAATAAATACTAGTATCCTTAGCCAGCTCTCTGGAACATATCTACCAGAGCGGACTGAGTAGATGCCAGCCTTACGTAAACATTTTGCATAACAGTTATAGTTGCTTGAAGTTTACGTCCTTAACCAAGCCGAACAATGCAGCAGACACTTTTGGTGCAACAATGCGGTGAACTGTTCCATCGTACCGCTGAAGATATAAGGAAAGCAAATAAACGTGCAAATGACGCTGCTTACCACTGAACCGTAAAACTGGAATAAGCTTATAACTTCAAGATACGAAAAAAGTAAAAGTCTTCGGTCGGGGAGTACGGAATTATTAGACATTGTACGAATAGGCTCAGTTTAGGTCGTCATAGCAACATTACACAGCTATTGCTCTGAATTCATTGTCCATTTCACAGTTAGGGACAGTCGCCGAAATTCCCTACATCACCTCTCGAATTAAGACGTCTCGCCCGCGACTGATTCAACTGCGTAGCTGCGTACGCCGCAAGAGGTCTGTGATGACGTGTCAATAGGGCTTGCACGAAAAGAATAGCGACACGCAGTCTGGTGCATTCAACTTCGGGCGCTTGCTTATTTTTGATAAGGCTACCCAGCTGGCCACACAGAGACCGTGTCCTTGGCGGAACAATCCAGGGCAGTCTATACAGGTCGTCACTTGGAATCGAACCTCGAACCCTTTTATCACATGCAGGTTGCTGAAGTAACCCTGAACGGATAGTCCTTCGCTGAGTCGGAGCTAAAAGGGCCACTACTGTTCATTTAATCCCATGAGACTTACCAACTTTGTTTACCTCAAATATTTCGGTATCAGTGAAGGCACGGAAGCAAATTTTTCGATATATGATAAAACGTAAAAAGGTAAGTATTATGATGCATAAATAATACCCATTGTTTATTAATCTGACGATAAACACAAGCAATTGGTTTTTATATGGAGCTATGTACTGTTCTACATCTATACTATGCAAACCACTGCGAAGTGTATGATAGTACACGTATTATGATTACTTTCCCTTCAATTTGCGTATTGAGCACGTGAAAAATGATTCTTTAAATGCCTTTGCGCATGCTATAATTAGATCTTTCCTTCACGATCCCTACGTGAGCGATATGAAGCGGCATTGGAGAGCACTTAAATAGAGGACATTCAGTAGAATACGTTTCTATAGATGCACTACTGTTTATATTGAGACTGGTTGTACATTATTACGCTATCCCACTTTATATATGTCTCTGTAGGGACACGCACAGATAAACAGTCAAGTTCGAGTTAAGATTCTAGAGCACGATCCCTGCTTTTGCAGTTACTTACATAGCAGGTCAGATCAAACTGCACTTTGCCTGGCCCAGATATTCAGGAATGGCCCACATTTTTTTGGCAAATTCACGCTGGAAACCTTAACAGTCATTATCACCAAACCCTTATTTTTAAGGGATTGCAAATGCTGCTCAAAATTACGTAATTAACTTTTTCTATAGATACTTTAATACCAAGTCGAGAGAAAGACGAAGAGCATGTAGCGAAATACAGCCCTTCTGAGTTTCCTTATTGATATACTTATTTCTAAATCTTTAACGGTTTCGAAAATATTTGAGCTGAGCTATTTGGGCAACATCCTGTGTTTTAACGTCTGAGAGTGTTAGCTGCTGTCTCAGATTTTCTTTTAGATGACGTTGGAACCTGTGGAAAAATATTATCCGATAAAAATTGGGAAGGAGGAAGAACATATCAGTGCAACACAACACGTGCATCGCAGGCTTACGTTTTGAGTTCTTTAGGTAAATAGGAAATAATTCCTCAGTTACCAAAACTGGTATGAGTGACTCACGTAAGTCGCATGACCTCTGACGGACTCAATGTGCATATAGTGATATTTCATTCGTGAACTACTTCAGTTTCATGTTGCTTCGCAATTGTAGCTGCAGCAAGTGCTGAATGAAATGGTGGTTTTTCTCGATATCAGTGGATCTATAGCTACTTACATTTTTCTTGTGCTGGAATTTTGATAGCTTCTAACACCAAAAGCTTACTGAGAGAAGCGACATATGGGTCGGAATCGATATAAGGGAAGTTAATATCTCCATCCGGCCACCCTGACTTAAGTGTTCCGCGATTTTTCTAAAGCCTAGTTTACACGACGACATTGGGTTGCGCCACTCGTTGCGTGGAACGAGTTGCACGCAAGTGGTCTCATATACGTCTGTAGACGCGCCGACACCAGTATACACTTCAGTTTCGTCGTTTTGTGGGTCCCTGAGTCGTGTCTGAAAAGAAAGTTTTGGCAGCTGCACGTCGCACGAGTTGCGATGGAGTTAAAGCTTTTTGCGTAGAATCGCTACATAAGAAAAAATTAAGAAACGTGTCAGATTCGTGACTGGATGAAGAAAAGACATCAGTTCGGTTGCGCAGCATCCTTGCTGAAATAATTTATAACGGAAGATGGACACAAGTTCTTTTAATTATCCTAGAATTTCACCAGAACTGTTCACGTTTCTTCTAAATAGAGTTAATTATGCGATAATGAACAAAGGTACTGTAATGCATGAAGCACTGTCGCCAGAGCTGAAATTACATATCATATTGCGTGCATTACAATCGAGAACACTCGGCATGCAATAAGACGCAGTTTTAGTTGGTGATGACGCTTTTTCATTAACACGAAAAATTGTTAACATTAACAGCAATAATTATTCGAAGCAGGCCGCATTAAGAAGAGAATGGTTTGCAAACTACTCTCTTGAAGATTGATCTGCACAGTGGCAATATTTCAAAATTGTAACATATGTGAATGGGGAGCAATGAAGCGACGTTTTGAATAGATGAATGCAGCTTCTTGAATTTGTATAGGCTTCCCTCCTGCCAACAATATTGCTTAACAAAGAGTTGGCCAAATCGAACGATGGAATTTTAGTCTTGCAGGCGAGAGCATTGCCACAACTAGAATTACACTTTGCTTGTATTTTTCTTAATTCTATTGCATATGTGCTTCTACCTCAATAAAATTTGCCATGCAGCTCAGATACTGTCAAATCATTTATGTTCTGATCGCACATGACCGTCTCAGCGGCAGCAATATGTCGCTTATTTTTGTAATCAGCATCACTCAATCCCAAAAACACCTATGCAAAGCATAGATATCCAAAAAGCGAACATTATTCTCCGTTCCCCAATTCGTATTTCAGTTTGTCGATGATGTTTTGGTTTGTGAGGTGCTCAACTGCGCAGTTATCAGCGCCCGTACGAATTCCCAACCTTTACTCAGACCAATGTCGCCACCTTCGTGAATGATGATGAAATGACGAGGACAACACAAACAACCAGTCATCTCGAGGCAGGTGAAAATCCCGGACCCGCCAGGAATGGAACCCCGGACCCCGTGCTCGGGAAGCGAGAACGCGACCGCGAGGCCACGAGCTGCGGACAAGTGTGTGAAGATAATGCCGGGATGGTTACTTACATAAATCATTGCCTCTTACTATTCTCCTCCTATTGCTGCGTCTAATGACATGGATGTCACCAGTCGTTAAATTTTAATAAAGATTTCGCCAACAGCAGCGAGAAATATGTACGAGCAAGTACAGAAGTATAAACATCCATAACAAATGGGGAAATTTAAGACACTAATAAAGGGCGACTCAGAATCAAATTTCAAGTGATTTCTAGTTAATACACTGAGCTCTCACTGACGATGGAGCAAACAGTTCTCAAAAATTTACTGCACCTGGGAGCAAATGACACAAGTTTTAGTCTGTTGAGAACATTAGGCATGTCAAAGATAGAAAGTTTAAAAGAAGTACTTCGAACGATGATTGGAAACTACAGGGAAAAAAAACGATATAACACCAATGCAGCAATGAATTTAGCTACATTTACGTCTACCGTATATTCCGCCAGCCACTTCAGAGTGTGTGCTAGCTAGTATTTTATTTACCACTGCCACCCCCCTCCCCCCCCCCCCCACCCTATCCTGTTCCAGTTGTGGGAAGTAGTCTCCGCGCGACCTCGAATCACACTAACCGAATCTTCAAAGTCGTTTCGCGAGGCTTATCTAGAATGAAACAATATTGGTTTTCTCCACTAAGAAGAGATGGGAAACGTTGATAGAATACATGGTAAAATGCTAGTGGGACGTGAATGTGTATGGAGATAAAGAGAACATGAGAAATGAAGAAAAGTGAACAGATGCCTCAACTTTTAGAAAGATATGTGGTGTAAAACGAACACAGGCGGAAAAGGAAAAAGAAAAAAAGAATTCAAACGTCCTATTGGCGTCGGTAAATGACAGACAAGCAAAAATCCATGGTCGTGGAAATGTCGTGCGGCTAGGGCCTCCCGTCGGGTAGACCGGTCTCCAGGTGCAAGTCTTTCGAGTTGACGCCACTTCGGAGACTTGCACGTCCATAACACAACGTCCAGTCCCTGAGCGGAGAAACTCTCCGACCTACCGGGAATCGAACCTGTGCCCCTTGGCATGACACTCCGTCGCACTGACCACTCAGCTACCTGGGCTGACAGTTCCACGGCAATAGATGCTGTCCATCAGGATTCCCTCATATCTTTACTTCTATGATATTTCATAAACCGGGAAAATCAATTTTTCGATAATTTGTAGTATGGAAAGAGTAAGTAAGGTTTATCTTATTTTCCTGCATCGCTCGTATCCTTAACTTTTTATGTACCAAGGTGGTGAGGTAACAACTGTTTTTCTTTGAAAGAGAGGACCTCTCCAAAAACATTCCAGAGGTCTTGAGGAGGCTAGCAAGGATGGATAATGACGGACATTGTTTGAAATGAAACAATTACCATGAATAGACAGGAAAACTAATGCAAAACTATCACGGATCACCCTGAAACTGAGCTATGTTCGCATATTTTGTCCTCGCATTGTTATACAGTTTCTATTTTAGTGAAACGTCCACTGCAAACATTAACAGCCAGTGTTCCATTGCACTCTTCAAGGGCAATTTAACGGCGTTAGAAACAAATCCAGCAAGTAGCCTTAGTTTCAAAACCTCAGTAAAAGATTACGCTAAAAACACAAGCGGCATAAGAAAGATCGACTCTGCGCATAGTGTAACTTGTCGGAAATTCTGTTTCATCATCTTAGAATGTTCATCATACAGCAATTGGGGCCGGCCGGGGTGGGAGGGAAACACAGTAGGCAGTCATGGTTTTGGAAAGAGAAATGATGGACGTGAATGAATGCCGGCCGGGGTGGCCGAGCGGTTCTAGGCGCTACAGTCTGGAACCGCGCGACCGCGACGGTCGCAGGTTCGAATCCTGCCTCGGGCATGGGTGTGTGTGATGTCCTTAGGTTAGTTAGGTTTAAGTAGTTCTAAGTTCTAGGGGACTGATGACCTCAGAAGTTAAGTCCCATAGTGCTCAGAGCCATTTGAACCAGCAATTGGCATTGTTAGCTGATGTGAGAAGCCCTGTTTATTAATCACAGTACAGCGTTCCAACTTTGCCATACTTTTACTTCCATTTTTCTCTCACCGATACCAAACAGAAGAAAACCTTTCGTATTACTAAGAGTTTCCAATAAGATATGACATTTATGTGGGCAACTTGTAACATTGAGGAAGAAGAAAAGATGCCACAGATTTTAATGCGTAAATTACATCGCTCCAGCAGCCAATGAAATACTGATGGTCCATGTCTTGTAAGCTCCACACATATGAACCAGTACACGCTATCCAATGATAAACTCTGTCATGCGTATAAAGATGAATAAAATTAATAGGCGACAGCCGAGGGATAACAATAAAACAAAAGGCACGCACGCAGACTCAAAAGTGTACAGATTTGTTGGTTACAGAAGACCAAGTGAGAAACGGAACGTAGAAACGAGGCAGAAATGAGCTGAAAGTGTTAACAGTCTAATTAAGGGATATGCGGCCAGAGAGTCAGTGTCCGTGATTCATTCTCTAATGTATATTTTCAGACAGGAGAATCCTCTGCGAATGTAGATCGTGTCATCCAAAATGGCAGGGGAGAGAATTATCAGTTATAAACTAATTAGCTATTCACCGAAATTGATATAATCTGATACATTTCTTGTTAAAGGCTGCAAACAGAGCAGTTGTGGTAAAGTCTCCATTTAGTATAAATAACAAAGATGCTACTTTTCCAGGTTTGCGAAGTAGGTATTTATCGACCATTGTGCTTAGTATTTACATGAGTAAAATAATAACTGCCAAACAATTATCTATATACTGTAAGAGCCAAAGCCCGTTTGTAATGAACAATGTGTTGAACGTCATACTGCTAACAGGCTTGACATGTTCTAGAATCGAGGTATCAGACAAACCGTAGATATAGTGGCCAATAAGATGGGATTGTAATGCTATTGTTAAAAGTCTTTGCAACAGAATGCAGAAACGCTTTCTGATCTCTCCTGCAGAAAAGTAAGTATTTGTAGGAATTAGTTTTAGAGCTTACATTGTGGTTGTGAAAATCGCAGATAATTTGAAACTGAGTAATGCTTTTAAGTATACCGGCATGTGAATTTAAGAACATTTGAGGAGGTTTAAGTTTCGTTATCTGTTTTAGTCAGTATTTTTTTTATTTTTATTGAATTGATACTAGCTGCACTACTACAGAAGGTAATTACACAAGGACCAGGAGATGATTGTATAGAAAATAAACTAGTTCCTTCGTTTCGTCAGTGGGAGATAACAAAACACTGAAGTAACAATGAACTACCATCCTATAGACAGAAAACGACTAGATGGGCGAGAGAAGAGGTGTACAGAACAATGAGACGAATGCGACTAAGTAGTAAATATAAGATACCATTACATGTAACTGTCTGACTTGAGAGAGTAGCGAAAACAAGGAGAATAAGAAAGTAAACAGTTGGTAGATCGTTACCTGATGCGTCGCGCGCTGAGCAGCCGAAACGCAGGACTGGAGAACAGCCGGCCGGCCGTCCAATATATCGAGGCTACCCCCACTTCGGGGCCTTGGCCTTGCGGTGACGTCACCGGACGCTGCCGATGGTCAGTGTCCCGTGCGCTGCTTACTGGAAACCTCTCCGTTATCGCCCCTTTAACATCTCAGCTCTTACCAGAAGTCGCATAGTGCTCTCGACTATGAACAGGTTTAGAGAACCTCTGTTAAATGCTCTAAATGGACTCCCAGCACACACCGGCATTGTAAGCGTCGGTATACAGTCGTCGTTTTTCGATTGCTTCAGTACTGTTAAGTCATCCTGTGTGAGCGAACAAATATTTAGGGTTGTGCGGATACTATTCGCATCTGTGTCACTCCCTTGTCTAATTATAATTAGCAATGGCTTTACGCTATCAGCAGATGAGGTGTCTTACCCGGATTTACCTCCTCCGTGCCAACCAGCGCAGATTCCGTGAGCACTGGTCAAGCGAAATCCAATCCGCTTTTCTCACATAACTTCCTGAAAGCTATGAATCGAGGCAGCCAAGTAGATCCAACATTTTTTGACGAGTGGAAGGCATTTCACTTAGTACCACACCATTACTCATTAATGAAAGAACGATCATATGCGACTGGACTAAGTACGGAAGACACAGCTATATTACCTTGGAAGAAGAGACATCGAGTGACGTAGAACTTCAGGTGTGTCTCAGAGAAATGTGTAGGGACCCTTGCTGTTGATGTTGTACATTAATGATCAGCGTAAAATATTGTTGTAAACCTCAGATTTTTCGTGGATGATGCAGTTATCTATAACGAAGTAGTGGCCGAAAAAAAAGCTGCACAAACATTTAGCCGGATATGGATAAGATTTCACAGCGGTGCAAGTCCGGCAACTTCTTTTAAATGTTCAAAAACGTAAAATTACGCACTTCACAAAACAAAAAAGCGCAGTATGTTATGACTAAAATGTCAACGAATCACAATTGGAATGAGTCAACTCTTGTAAGTGCCTGGGTATCACAATTTGTGGGGCTATAAAAACGTGTAGCTACAGGCTCCCGTCGGATAGACTGGTTGCTTGGTGCAAGTCTTGTAAGTTGACACCACTTCGGCGACTTGCGCGTCGATGGCGATGATGTGATGATGAAGACAACAGAACACCCAGTACCTGAGCGGAGAAAATCTCCGACCCAGCTGGGAGTCGAACCCCGGCCGCTTTGCACAGTATTCTACCGCGCTGACCACTTTATTATTATTTTTTTTAATTTTATTTTGTTCGGTATTGTTCGTTGCGTTTGTCCGGGGCAGATGTCCCATGACACCCGTTGAAGTTCATCGTTGATCTATTCACTCAGTTCTTTTTTTTAAAAAAAATTGTTTATTACAGAGGGCAGCTAACGCTCTGACCGAACACGCTGAGGCCAGCCGAAGTGGCCGAGCGGTTCTAAGCGCTACAGTCTGGAACCCCGAAACCGCTACGGTCGCAGCTTCGAATTCTGCCTCGGGCATGGATGTGCGTGCTGTCCTTAGGTTAGTTAGGTTTAAGTAGTTCTAAGTTCTAGGGGACTGACGACCTCAGGCCCATAGTGCTCAGAGCCATTTGAACACGCTGAGCTACTGTGCCGGCAACCCACTCAGATATCGAGGCTAACTGTGGGGCTGTGGAAGTGAACGATCACATAGGGTCAATAGCAGGTGTCAGGTAGCCAGACTATTCTGTCTGTCGATTTACACTCTTATTTACTTTTTTTTATATATTATTAGGACCAGGAGAAAGGCTTCGGACTCCCTTTTTATATACAGGGCGTCTGTTTATCTTGAGACGACTAAGTATCTCGTAAGCGACGGATAGTACGAAAAAGATTTCTAGCTGAAAAGTTAATATTAGTAAATGGAACATCCGTCTGTGCTACAGATGGGCACGTCCTAACTACCCCTCCTGCGTGGGCGCAGTCGCATTTGGATTTTCAAAAGGAAACTCCCCATTTTTTATTGTATATTCTGATTCTACGCCAAAAAATATTCACAGTTTACTCAAAATATTATTTCCCATCCGTGGCAGATAGCACTGGAATCGACAAATATGAAGTGTACCTCTTTTTGCAATTAATAACCAACGTATTTGATATTAATTTTCATTTACAATGTTAATGTAAACCTTTGTGTGGTAACGGTTGATACATTAGATTAGATTAGATTAGTACTTGTTCCATAGATCATGAGTACGACACTTCGTAACGACGTGGAACGTGTCAAGTTAATAAAAGGTGTCTATAAAAGATATTACAACACAAAATATTACATGACACTTGTTATTTTTCTTTTTTTGTGGGGGTTGGGGAAATTGTCCACTTACCATATCCAAAAATTCATCTATGAGTAGAAGGAGTTGCCTTTAAGAAATTCCTTTAATTTCCTTTTAAATGCTATATGGCTATCTGTCAGACTTTGGATGCTATTAGATAAGTGACCAAAGACTTTTGTGGCACCCAAATTTACCCCCTTCTAAGCCAAAGTTAGATTTAACCTTGAGTAGTGAAGGTCATCCTTTCTCCTAGTGTTGTAGCCATGTACACTGCTATTACTTTTGAATTGTTCGGATTGTTAATAACAAATTTGATAAGTGAATATATATATATATATATATATATATATATATATATATATATATATATATATATATATATATATATATATATATTGTGAGGCTACAGTGAAGAGCCCTAGCTCTTTAAATAAGTGTCTGCAGGAAGATCTTGGATGAGTTCCAGCAATTATTCTGATTACACGCTTTTGTGCAATGAACACTCTTTTACTCAATGATGAGTTACCCAGAATATGATGCCATACGAAAGCAGAGAATGAAAATAGGCGTGGTAAGCTAATTTACTGAGGTGTATATCGGCAAAATTTGCAATGACCCTAATAGCATAAGTAGCTGAACTCAAACGTTTCAGCAGATCCTCAGCGTGTTTTTTTTCCAGTTCAACCTCTCATCAATGCATACACCTAAAAATTTGAATATTCTACCTTAGCTACCGATTTCTGATCGAAGTCTATATTTATTAATGGTGTCATTCCATTTACTGTGTGGAACTGTATATATTGTGTTTCTTCAAAGTTTAATGAGAGCCCATTTGTAGAGATTTTCTGAAAAACATCATTTACAATTTCACCAGTTAATTTTTGTCTGTCGGTTGTGATAGCTATACTTGTATCATCGGCAAAAAGTACCAGCTTTGCATCTTCGTGAATATAGAATGGCAAGTCATTAATATATATTAAGAACAGCAGAGGACCCAAGACCGAACCTTGCGGCACCCCATTCTTGATTGTTCCCCAGTTTGAGAAATCGCCAGTTTCTTGCATATTATGTGAACTGCGATACTGATGTTCAAATGTTGCATGGGTTTTACAAACGTCATTGTACGGTACAAATAATATGACTAGACATTGACACTTCTGGACAATGAGCTACGTATGTGGTAACGTAGTTTTCTGTTCCCTGTAAGTTTGGTTGTGGTGAGTCCTCAAACCACGGAATGCTTGATTTCAGTGACCGTCTGGAGCCGCGTCTTGTGGGTGACTGGTATCGGTGTGTGTTTCCATCTAACCGCCGTAATTCTCACGCTGGCAGCTACTCAGCTACTGGCGGAATACAAATCACGAACATTCTAATAAGGCAAAATGTCCATGAGTTGTTGTGACAGACCCGCTTGCCATGGATACTGACCGTAAACAGGCACCCCAACTGAGTCCGATGGAAACAGAAGACTATCACATCCACATCGTTGTTCCTGGATCACGCTAAACATACTTTGTAAGCAGAAACGGCTAACCATGTCGTCCTGTACGATCAAATTTGCAACACGTAAGTAAATTTCGAACATAAATACCAGCCGTTATAACACAAAAGGTTTACATTTACATCGTAAATGAAATGTAGAATCAAATACGTCGGTTCTTAATTGCAAAAGCAGTTACACTCTATATTTGTCGATTATAGCGCCATCTACCACGAATGGAAAACAATGGTTTGAGTAAACTGTACGTATTCTTTGGCGTAGAATCCGAATGTACACTACTGGCGATTAAAATTGCCACACCAAGAAGAAATTTAGATGATAAACGGGTATTCATTGGACAAATATATTAGAACTGACATGTGATTACATTTTCACGCAATTTGGGTGCATACATCCAGAGAAATCAGTACCCAGAACAACCACCTCTGGCCATAATAACGGCCTTGATACGCCTGGGAATTGAGTCAAACAGAGCTTGGATGGCGTGTAGAAGTACAGCTCCCCATGCAGCTTCAACACAAGAGTAGTGACTGGCGTATTGTGACCAGCCAGTTGCTCGGCCACCATTGACCAGACGTTTTCAGTTGGTGAGAGATCTGGAGGTTGTGCTGGCCAGAGCAGCAGTCGAAAATTTTTCTGTATCCAGAAAGACCCGTACAGGACCTGCAACATGCGGTCGTGCATTATCCTGCTGAAATGTAGGGTTCCGCAGGGATCGTATGAAGGGCAGAGCCACGGGTTGTAACGCATCTGAAATGTAGCGTCCACTGTTCAAAGTGCCGTCAATGCGAGCAAGAGGTCTCCTAGACATGTAACCAATGGCACCCCATACCATTAAGCTGGGTGATATGCCAGTATGGCGATGACGAATACACGCTTCCAATGTGCGTTCACCGCGATGTCGCCAAACACGGATGCGACCATCATGATGCAGTAAACGGAACCTGGATTCCCCCGAAAAAATGACGTTTTGCCATTCGTGCACACAGGTTCGTCATTGAGTACACCATCGCAGGCGCTCCTGTCTGTGATGCAGCGTCAAGGGTAACCACAGCCACGGTCTCCTAGCTGATAGTCCATGCTGCTGCAAATGTCGTCGAACTGTTCGTGCAGATGGTTGTTGTCTTCCAAACGTCCCCATTGGTTGACTCTGGGATCGAGACGTGGCTGCACGATCCGTTACAGCCATGCGGATAAGATGCCTGTCATTTCGACTGCTAGAGATACGAGGCCGTTGGGATCCAGCACGGCATTCCGTATTACCCTCCTGAACCCACCGATTCCATATTCTGCTAACAGTCATTGGATCGCGACCAACGCGAGCAGTAATGTCGCGATACGATAAACCGCAATCGCGATAGGCTACAATCCGACCTTTATCAAAGTCGGAAACGTGATGGTACGCATTTCTCCTTCTTACACGAGGTATCACAACAACGTTTCACCAGGCAACGCCGGTCAACTGCTGTTTGTGTATGAGAAATCGGTTGGAAACTTTCCTCATGTCAGCACGTTGAAGGTATCGCCACCGGCGCCAACCATGTGTGAATGCTCTGAAAAGCTAATCATTTGCATATCACAGCATCTTCTTCTTGTAGGTTAAATTTCGCGTCTGTAGCACGTCTTCTTCCTGGTGTAGCAATTTTAATGGCCAGTAGTGTGCAACAAAAATGGATGTTTCCCATTTAAAATACAAAGTTCGCCCCGAGCGCGCAGGAGGAGTGGTCAGGAGGTGGCCAGTTGTAGCATAGAAAGGTCTAATATTTCCGTCTAGAACATTTTTTCACGAAACATTTCGTTCGCTGCAGCTTAAATAGTCTTGCGTCCGGTTTTCACGAACGCTCAGTGCCACCTGGTTACGGAAACTATTTAGTGCGTTGTGCAATAGAAAACTTCTGTAGGGACAGCCTGCATCACTATGAGATAGGCGTGCTTACGATCGAGAATCTGGGAAGCAGGAATTTGAATTCTCCTCTTGATGTAGGAGCTGAGTTAAAGATAAACAGGGAAAAAATTGTCTGCTGATTTGCCGCAGTGTGGTACTTCAATATTTTTACAAGAAAAGGAAGGTTTAAATATTTCTCTAACGAAGTTCCGACGGTACAGTTTGTAGATGCCAAATGCAGATCTAGTTCCACTCTTCGCCAGGGTGGAGCCAATGAAGCATTTTCCGCGTTATCGAGAGCCAAGCATTTCCAGTGTGCTACAGATCTGACACACGGGTGGACAAGGACCAGCCGTTTCCTGTTGAGCTGTGAAGATGGCGTAGACATATCTGTACTGTTCACCATGTGATTTGGCATTCTGTTGTTGGAACACTGCGACCTTACCGTTTGTGGTTTCTTTTCTCGAGAATAACCAGAATTCGTAACGTTCTTCATCGATGACAGTAAAGAAACCGCCCCAGCCTCACGTATATCAAACGTCCGGGTTTGATTTTTTATCATATTTTGTTTAACTGGTTTTGAATTGTCCCCAGTTCATTGCTGTATTATATTGTTCCATTCAGTTCTGCCCACCCAAAACAACCGAAACATCGATAATCTGCTTCACGTGTTACAGTCATTCTTCTAGTGGTAATGTAACATTACTCAGCCATTGCCCACTAATTCGTCCTTTCTTCTACTAAGACTTCTAACAGAATTTGTTTCTTTTATTCCAGTATATGTTTTCAGTCATGGTGACAATCTTCAGACGGCTATGAACAGCAGTGCCGTGGTGACGCTGTGACCTAGATCGCATCATATTTATGTTCGACGATGTCTAGTTGATTTAGTTTGCACCTCTTGGCGATTTCACTCTGGCATTTATGATATTAGAAGACATTTTAATCATATCTGAAGATAAAGCGATAGTCTGAGAAGAAAAATTTTTTGCCGTCAAAGAGTAGAATTAACGAAACAAGTTCTATATTTGCTGGATTACTGTTTTTATTCGCGACTACGACGCAGCTTGTGAAGGCTTTTAATAGTTTCTTTCGTCCCATGTTCTTCCCACTATATCTCCATTACGGTGCCAACGTAATTCTTTTATCGGTTTTTGAGATTTCATGTCGAGCGTTCCTAGTTTCTTGTTCATTTTTATCACTTTCACTTCAATGCAAAGCTGTACTTTACACGCCAGTTTCAACTAGACCTTTCTCAGTTGTATGCTAAGCTTTTATTCCAGTAGGGCTATTGTGACGAAAAAAAGTATTTCTGCTCCAGATGTCTTACTTCCCTTCACTGCATTCAGTAGCCTTCACTCTTAAATACGCAAATTCTACGACCTCCAGTGTTTCTTCCTTGATTTTTTTATTTGTTTCAATTTCTTATTGTTTTGGAGAGTCACTATTCTTTTTTTCTATTACTGTTTACATTTTCACCTTTTCTTTTTCTATGCTTAACATTTTTGTTACTTAAGTAGGCTGACAGTGCTATGGTATTCTGCCTCAATTTCGAAGGGAAGGAACAGTGGAAAAAGGCAGAACTTTATCTCGTACCTTTCCTAACACGAAATTATTTTTCGTATCATTCTACTTTTATCACATCGTCTTGTATTTTACATACGTTGTAGATTTCACCACTATCCTTGTACTCTGTTGCCATTGTTATCCAAATTTTGATGATTTTCTTCCACCTTACATAGTTGGTGACCTTCTGTATGTCTTATAGCGCCCAGTAATACATCTTAATAACGATCTCAAACATTCGACCCCGACTAAAGACAGCAAACTACGCGTATCGTAGCTACACTCTGTAACATTTGCCCAGCGCTAAACGGATATTTTAGTGCACTCTTGGTCGCGTGTCAAAGACCAAAAGCAGCGTAAGGAATTAGTAAGTATAGGCTACAGCAATTTCGGCTATTCCTAATTACGGCACTGGTATGTCTGTGAAGATGTAAAAGTCGAAACAAAGTCTTGGATCCATTTTCTACAGGACAAGCGATGGTTTCTTATCCATAACTACTAAATGGTTTACTCAATATAGCTGATAGCACACACCATTTCTGCTTTGATAGTCTGGCGAGCAAACGTTTGTTGAGCGCCTCGTACCCACAAACAAACACGAGCAAACGTATCGCAGTCTAGAAGCAAAGAATATTAGGTCATAAACTTTTGTCAATAACGAGATAACTAGAGACAGATCGCAAGCTCGGATAAGACAAAAACAGGGACTAAAATCATCCGCGTACTTTTCAAACGAATCCTCTTGACATTCAGCTGAATCGGTTTAGGGAAACCACTTACAGAAAACCAACATCTGGATGGCTAGACAGAGTTTTAACTTTAGTCTTCCCGAATATCAGTGTCTAAACCAATGCGACATCTCAATGAATTGCTGTAATTTAGAATCGGGTGACATCAGATCACCTGGCAACTGACTTCACTATTTCCTGCAGCACTTGTATCTGAAAATTGTGAATTCTTTACGAAAGAATGTGACAGGCTATGTTTCAAACGTGTGTCACACACCTCTCAAATCTGATGCTTTGATGCAAGAATCCTTAACATTGCTCCGGTTTAATAGGAAAATACACTCATCTTTTTATTCTAATAACGCTCTGGTAATCTGTAACTTTAATAGTTAATTAACAATTATCATGAGCTCCACAAAGACCGATCGTGTGAAACCCGTTTTGCTTTCTTTATACTTTAGAAGCAGAAATCTGTTAGCCCAGGCCGTTGCAGTATTTGCTGGAGTTCCGGAAAGCCTTCGACACACTTCTGCACTGCCGGCTTGTAAACACAATGCCTGCTAACGGTATAGCGGTCTATGCGAGCGTATTCACCTCTTAGTCAAACGGGATTTAGTTTGTCGTTCCCAATAAGGAGATTTGTTCACACGCAAAAGTAGCATTGGATACACCGGTATCGAAAAGAAAAACAGGAGGAGAATTTTTAACTCACGACATAAACAAATTATCTCCTAGATAACACTGGTTCCTCTCTGAGGCTGTAGAATGACTAATATGAATTTCTCTTTTGAAATTCAGGAACACGAGCAAATGATTACCGCTCGGGGAAAGGATGGTACTTGACCTTCATTGTCATCAACAGCATCAGCATGATCGCCATCATCATTACCATCACCAATCATTTGACATCCACTGCAAAACAAAGATGACCTACGGACTTTTTTTATATTGTGTTCTTCAGGTCTACCCGTTGATACGTAACCGATTAGTTTAGGAAATATATTGTACTGATTGGTGTCACAATTCTTAGTTCTTTAAGGGCAAGTAATAAACCAGATTTCAATTAACAAGATAACTGCAATATCAGTACCAGTAATCTCTACCTTATGGACGATGTAAAATGTAAACAATTATGAAACATCAACACATCAAACCTATATAACCCGATTAGGTGGTCTGAATTATCGTATTCAAATGGCTCTGAGCACTATGGGACTTAACATCTATGGTTATCAGTCCCCTAGAACTTAGAACTACTTAAACCTAACTAACCTAAGGACATCACACAACACCCAGACATCACGAGGCAGAGAAAATCCCTGACCCCGCCGAGAATCGAACTCGGGAACCCGGGCGTGGGAAGCGAGAACGCTACCGCACGACCACGAGATGCGGGAGAATTATCGTATTAGTTCTAATTATTATATAATGGTATCGTTTAGTTCAGTATTACTCGTTTTTCGTCCGTTAGCCAAAATATCCGAAAAATAGTTTGGAACAATTTGTAAACTCCTATTATCCATCAGTATAACAAATGTACGCGACAAAAGTCACTAATTTTCGAAGTAATTAAGACAGTGTGCGGTATTATGCAACCTTAAAATCGACAAATCATCAAAAGATACTTCCTGTGTAAAAGACAGTATTACTGTTAGTACTATTAAAAAGCTCTAGTTAAATATATATTGAAAACATGATAGAAGAGTTATGCTTAATTTCATCTTCATGTAAGTAAAGAAATTGTAACATTCAATGCGTGTTCTGCATTTTTTAAAAATAATATAATTTTTTTGTCTGACTTGTATGTCTGAAACTGATAATTTTTTTTTTAACATAGCTGCACAACAGCAACGGTTTTACGTAATAAAATTATAAACAGCCTACCAGTTGCAATGGATAAAGAAATTCTTTACCTAGGTTTCGACAAATATAAGTTTGTCTTCTTCAGAAGGTTGCCTAAGGACAATGAACATCATAGCTTACTTTAGAAAAGTATGAAACTTATAAGCCAAGAATAAATTTTAAGACCAATTAGAGAACTCTTGCATTACAGAAATATAATAACGACGACTGGTACTTGTAATTTTAGATTAGTAACGACTAATGTACCATCGCCGTTTTTACAATTGTCGGCATAAATCCATGTGTCAAATATAAAATATAGCCCTAGAAGTAGGGTTTGTCATGTTAATATAAAATAGCTAATTGATCTTGCACAGCTTACAACCGACTGAGTGTAATCGGCGAGCGTAGTTACTCTGAAAACAGGGAAGGTGGCCCTCGTGCCGAGAAACTTGAAAGGAGGCAGAAAATCAGGTTCGAATCCTACCTCGCGCAGGGATGTATGTGATGTCCTTCGGTTAGTTAGGTTTAAGTAGTTCTAAGTTCTAGGGGACTGACGACCTCATAACTTAAGTCCCATAGTGCTCAGAGCCATTTGAATAATTTTTTTGATAGATGTGAATGGCTAATTGACTTCCGCAGGGAAAGGCAGCTGACAGCGGCAAACACATGGTTCAATAACCACAAGAGGAGATTCTACACTTGGAAATCACCAGGGGTTAATTACAGAAACCAAATCGATTTTGTACTGGTAGAAAAAAGATACAGGAATGGAATAATGGAATCAAGAAGGTGCACACATTACCAGGTGCAGATATTAATAGCGACAACAACCTACTTATGGCAGAAATAGAAATAAGAATGAAAAAACTGATGAAGGCGAACATGCTGAAGAAGTGGGATCTAGAGAAGATAAGATCCAACAAAGAACAAATTACAGAAATGGTGTCACGTGAGTTTCTAAACACATTACGAGACAAAGAACCACCTGATAATGCCAACGAGTACTGTGGCAGACTAGACCATTTATTGTCGAATACCCCTTCATGTAACCCTTCCTTTCATGGGAATAGACAAAGCGATAAACTTATTTCTTTCATTTCCAGATTTGCTTTTCGTTTCTTCAGAGATACCATACTTTTTATAGAGCAATGGCCATCAGCTTTTGAAATCCAGAATTTCTGTGGTTGTCACTTCTTTCACCACAAATGTTCCTGGTACAGAACACTCTATAATATGGCAAGCAACCTAGAGCATTGAATAGATTCTATCAATTTTTTGAGATGTTTTGCGATGATTCCAAAATCACGGTCACGGGATAAAAAACTGTGACCTCTCCCAGGGAAAAATTGCTGTGTTTTGTTAAATCGACCTGTGTCTGTGAGTGAGAGAAGATACCGAAAAAGTAACGGATTTTTGTTTTGGCCTGCGCAATTATCTGAAAATAAACAGAACTCTGTTTTATTTTGAGGCACCTTTTTTTAAAAAACTTGATTAAAAAAAACAGACCTCATTTGTACAATGTACTCTTCATTGCTTTAATGTTACTGATGCAGAATATATTTATAGTAAGCTGTCTTGGCTCTAATGACCGTAGCAGTGTTGCGCCCTAAAACCATAACAAAAAAAGTAAGTTGTCTTAAACAGAAAAGCTCCTGAACTGGAATCTTTAGTAATGTTATATTCTGCATATAGTCAGTTGCGATTGACAAAACATGACTGTCCTTTTGCCCCTCTACAGATAATTCATGCTTTAGAACAGAATAAACCTTCATATTCCTGCGTTTAAGTATTAATAGTTCGGCTGTAGTTGTCCTTTTAGCAACCTCATTAAGATGAGGGGCGTTAATTTTCTGGTTAAGTTCTTCATAGGTACAACATACATCTACTTGAGGCCTATCAAATATGTAGCCAAACCTCTTGTTAAAATCATTACAGTACGGGTAGTATGAGACAGTTCTGAATTCAGGATATTTCATTCTGAACAGTTTCCGCATTGTTTTTATTGACAGCTGAGGGCTCAGGTAGCATATTTTGTCCTGAGAATACTGCGATTCATACAATGCGAAAGATCTAATGATGGTGAAGCCTCTCATGCATTTTAGGTGCAAGACATCTAGTAATACCTCTACCTCTTTTATCTTCTGGAGTACATCCAGCCATTTTTAAATCTCTGATTCTACTGACTCGCTTTCCACTCACAGAAAAACTGAAAGAAAACTTTTCATGCACATATTCGTTCGATCACTTCCTACAAGAATTTGGTAAGAGAAAGTAGCACTTTTCACTACCTTGGGATTAGTTCTACCCTCTGGTCTTCTCTGTTTAACTTCATCTACCATCAATCAAGTCTTGTAGATACAAACCCTGGGCATTCTTACTAACAATATTGTAAAATTTTTAAAACACGTCCAAACGGTCATCTTCCCCCAGATTATCTAAACACTTTCTTGTACATCTAACAGAAGAAAGAAACAAATGAGTAATTGTTGCGGTAAACACAACTAGTACATGGTCGTTCTGAAGAAGAGGGAGGCTACCATTTAAAACAATTTTGGTTACCTATCAGTAATATTGTTATTAATTGTTTTAATAATAAACATAAGTTATAGCTTTGAAACAATAATGTATTTCTAAATCATTAACGCAAAAAAGGAATAAAATAATGGAAGCAAAGTGGTTTACCTGCAGGAAAATTCAGGTTTTTTAGCCTCAACAATGTTGCCTCTGTGGTTAACGTAACCTCCACCCCTGAGTCGAGCTGCTTGTACTTTCTTTACCTCATATAATGACGGACTTGCACCACGTTTTCTTTTGCATGATTTGTCAGCGTAATCACCACTACACACGCTATCAATGTGACTCATTTTACCATTTGATGTGAACTAATTGTCAACTGAACAGCAATGGATCGAAGGCTGTATATCACAGGTTAGAAAATAAGCGGCAAACTAAAACAGCTCTTTACCATACTGCCAACAGATTTTTTTTTTTTTTTTTTTTTTTTAATGAGGCGGAATTGTCAGTGAGGAACTGAGATCTTTCGTCTGGAATTCTCGCTCAATGCGAGGCATTAGAAACGCCCTTTTAGAACTAATCGATAGGCATATCTATCGGGTTTCTGAAACAACAAAAAACTGAAAATCGGTGAAATGATGAGTTACGCCCCTTTAAAAAAACTCGATTCATATGTACACCTCCTTCACTATGATGGTGGTTCAAAAATGGTTCAAATGGCTCTGAGCACTATGGGACTTAACACCTGAGGTTATCAGTCCCCTAGAACTTAGAACTACTTAAACCTAACTAACCTAAGGACGTCACACATATACATGCCCGAGGCAGGATTCGAACCTGCGACTGTAGCGGTCGCGCGGTTCCAGACTGAAGCGCCTAGAACCGCCCGACCACACCGGCCTGCTTTGATGATGGCACTTTACTGTTTGCTACTAGTGCAGATAAACGTCAACGACTAATGGAATAGTTGAATAGAGCAATTTTAAAATTAGGGCCGAAAATCAACTGTATTAAGACTAAAAAAAACTGTGATATGTTGTATATGTTAACAAGGGACCCGGCTTAGGTCATCTTCCAGTGCTCTCTCAAAGCGTTCTCGCAATATCATGTCTCTCATTTTATCTTCATACACGTCCTCTTCCTTTTCCATGATATTGTCCTCAAGTACATCTCCCTTGTATAGACCCTCTACATACTCCTTCCACCTTTCAGATTTTCCTTGTTTACTTAACACTGGTTTTCCATCAAAGCCGTTGACATTCACATTGTTGTTTTTTTCCTCCAAAGCCCTTCTTCACGTTTCTTGTAGCCAGTATCTAACTTTCCCTCAGTTGTTCATGCTTCTACAGATGTACATGTGCCTTCTACGTATCCCTGTTGAACTATTTTGCGATTTCTGTCAGTCTTACTTTTAGACTTTTGTATTCCCTTTCGCTTGCTTCGTTTGCTGCATTTTTAAATTTTCTCCTTTCCTAAATTAAATTTGATACCACCTATGATATCCAAGGATTTGTACTAGGCCTTCTTTATTTTACCTATTTGAACCTCTCCTGCCATCACTGTTTCATCTCTCAAAGCTACCCTTCGTCTCATACTGTATTCAATTCCTCTGTTTCAGTCAGCTGTTGCCTAACGCTTTCTTTATATTTCTCAACCTTTCTGGTTCTTTTAATTTATCAAAACCCCTTCCCCTAAATTTCCTAACTCTTTGTAAATTCTTTTGTTTTAATCTACAGGTTGTAAATTATAAATTATGGCCACAGTTCACATCTGCCCCTGGAAATGTCTTACAGTTTAAAATCTAGTTCCGAAGTCTTTGTCTTTCCATTGTACGAGTGTGACCAATCTGGAACGTGCCAGTATCTTCAGATCTCTTCCAGGTATACAGCCTTCTTTCTTGATTCTTAAGTCAAGTGTGAACGATGATTAAATTATTATGATCTGTGCAATATTCTACCAGGCAGCTTCCTCTTTCACTCCTTACTCCCCGTCCATATGCTCCTAACTTTTTTCTTCTCTTCCCCTGCCTATAACCGAATTTCAGTCATTCATCACAATTAAATTTTCCTCTCCCTTAGCTGTCAGCAAAATTTCTTTTATCTCACCCACACATTCTTTCAACCTCTTCATCATCTGCGGAGCTAGTTGGCATATAAATCTGTACTATCGTGGCGGAGTAGAAATGACATGTAGTGTTTATGATATGTTGTTGTTGTTGTTGTCTTCAGTCCTGAGACTGGTTTGATGCAGCTCTCCATGCTACTCTATCCTGTGCAAGCTGCTTCATCTCCCAGTACCTACTGCAACCTACATCCTTCTGAATCTGCTTAGTGTACTCATCTCTCGGTCTCCCTCTACGATTTTTACCCTCCACGCTGCCCTCCAATGCTAAATTTGTGATCCCTTGGTGCCTCAAAACATGTCCTACCAACCGATCCCTTCTTCTAGTCAAGTTGTGCCACAAACTTCTCTTCTCCCCAATCCTATTCAATACCTCCTCATTAGTTACGTGATCTATCCACCTTATCTTCAGTATTCTTCTGTAGCACCACATTTCGAAAGCTTCTATTCTCTTCTTGTCCAAACTAGTTATCGTCCATGTTTCACTTCCATACATGGCTACACTCCAAACAAATACTTTCAGAAACGACTTCCTGATACATAAATCTATATTCGATGTTAACAAATTTCTCTTCTTCAGAAACGCTTTCCTTGCCATTGCCAGTCTACATTTTATATCCTCTCTACTTCGACCATCATCAGTTATTTTACTTCCTAAATAGCAAAACTCCTTTACTACTTTAAGTGTCTCATTTCCTAATCTAATTCCCTCAGCATCACCCGATTTAATTTGACTACATTCCATTATCCTCGTTTTGCTTTTGTTAATGTTCATCTTATATCCTCCTTTCAAGAGACTGTCCATTCCGTTCAACTGCTCTTCCAAGTCCTTTGCCGTCTCTGACAGAATTACAATGTCATCGGCGAACCTCAAAGTTTTTACTTCGTCTCCATGAATTTTAATACCTACTCCAAATTTTTCTTTTGTTTCCTTTACTGCTTGCTCAATATACAGATTGAATAACATCGGGGAGAGGCTACAACCCTGTCTCACTCCTTTCCCAACCACTGCTTCCCTTTCATGCCCCTCGACTCTTATTACTGCCATCTGGTTTCTGTACAAATTATAAATAGCCTTTCGCTCCCTGTATTTTACCCCTGCCACCTTTAGAATTTGAAAAAGAGTATTCCAATCAACATTGTCAAAAGCTTTCTCTAAGTCTACAAATGCTAGAAACGTAGGTTTGCCTTTTCTTAATCTTTCTTCTAAGATAAGTCGTAAGGTCAGTATTGCCTCACGTGTTCCAACATTTCGACGGAATCCAAACTGATCCTCCCCGAGGTCTGCATCTACCAGTTTTTCCATTCGTCTGTAAAGAATTCGCGTTAGTATTTTGCAGCCGTGGCTTATTAAACTGATAGTTCGGTAATTTTCACATCTGTCAGCACCTGCTTTCTTTGGGATTGGAATTATTATATTCTTCTTGAAGTCTGAGGGTATTTCGCCTGTCTCATACATCTTGCTCACCAGCTGGTAGAGTTTTGTCAGGACTGGCTCTCCCAAGGCCGTCAGTAGTTCTAATGGAATGTTGTCTACTCCGGGGGCCTTGTTTCGACTCAGGTCTTTCAGTGCTCTGTCAAACTCTTCACGCAGTATCGTATCTCCCATTTCGTCTTCATCTACATCCTCTTCCATTTCCATAATATTGTCCTCAAGTACATCGCCCTTGTATAAACCTTCTATATACTCCTTCCACCTTTCTGCCTTCCCTTCTTTGCTTAGAACTGGGCTGCCATCTGAGCTCTTGATATTCATACACGTGGTTCTCTTCTCTCCAAAGGTCTCTTTAATTTTCCTGTAGGCAGTATCTATCTTACCCCTAGTGAGATAAGCTTCTACATCCTTACATTTGTCCTCTAGCCATCCCTGTTTAGCCATTTTGCACTTCCTGTCGATCTCATTTTTGAGACGTTTGTATTCCTTTTTGCCTGCTTCATTTACTGCATTTTTATATTTTCTCCTTTCATCAATTAAATTCAATATTTCTTCTGTTACCCAAGGATTTATAGCAGCCCTCGTCTTTGTACCTACTTTATCCTCTGCTGCCTTCACTACTACATCCCTCAGAGCTACCCATTCTTCTTCTACTGTATTTCTTTCCCCTATTCCTGTCAATTGTTCCCTTATGCTCTCTCTGAAACTCTGTACAACCTCTGGTTCTTTCAGTTTATCCAGGTCCCATCTCCTTAATTTCCCACATTTTTGCAGTTTCTTCAGTTTTAATCTACAGGTCATAACCAATAGATTGTGGTCAGAGTCCACATCTGCCCCTGGAAATGTCTTACAACTTAAAACCTGGTTCCTAAATCTCTGTCTTACCATTATATAATCTATCTGATACCTTTTAGTATCTCCAGGGTTCTTCCACGTATACAACCTTCTTTCATGATTCTTAAACCAAGTGTTAGCTATGATTAAGTTGTGCTCTGTGCAAAATTCTACTAGGCGGCTTCCTCTTTCATTTCTTAGCCCCAGTCCATATTCACCTACTATGTTTCCTTCTCTCCCTTTTCCTACACTCGAATTCCAGTCACCCATTACTATTAAATTTTCATCTCCCTTCACTATCTGAATAATTTCTTTTATTTCATCGTACATTTCTTCAATTTCTTCATCATCTGCAGAGCTAGTTGGCATATAAACTTGTACTACTGTAGTAGGTGTGGGCTTCGTATCTATCTTGGCCACAATGATGCGTTCACTATGCTGTTTGTAGTAGCTTACCCGCATTCCTATTTTCCTATTCATTATTAAACCTACTCCTGCATTACCCCTATTTGATTTTGTGTTTATAACCCTGTAGTCACCTGACCAGAAGTCTTGTTCCTCCTGCCACCGAACTTCACTAATTCCCACTATATCTAACTTTAACCTATCCATTTCCCTTTTTAAATTTTCTAACCTACCTGCCCGATTAAGGGATCTGACATTCCACGCTCCGATCCGTAGAACGCCAGTTTTCTTTCTCCTGATAACGACATCCTCCTGAGTAGTCCCCGCCCGGAGATCCGAATGGGGGACTATTTTACCTCCGGAATATTTTACCCAAGAGGATGCCATCATCATTTAATCATACAGTAAAGCTGCATGTCCTCGGGAAAAATTACGGCTGTAGTTTCCCCTTGCTTTCAGCCGTTCGCAGTACCAGCACAGCAAGGCCGTTTTGGTTAATGTTGCAAGGCCAGATCAGTTATGATATAAAAATGGGGAATTAGAACCTGAACTTCCAGTGTGTATGAACATGAAATTCTACGATCAGTATGTATTACCTGAGATTGCGGTAACTAGGTAACACAGAATTACTGTAAAATTTCGTGATCAGGTACATAGGAAGCTCAGGTTGTAATTCCCCGTTTATTACATCATAACCACTCCGTGTCATTTTTACTTCTCTATTTCTTCTTCCGGCTATCCAGTCATTGTCTTCACCTGTGTTAATAAAAAAAAAAGCATCAACTCGTTGTGTGACTTTATTGTTAACGTGTACAGCATATCGTACTTTTGTTTAGTCTTATTGCAGTTGATTTGGGGTCTAATTTCAAAACTGCTCTATTACGTTATTACATTTCTTGACGTTTATCTGCACTAGCGGCAAACAGTGCAGTGCCACCATCAAAGTGAAGGTGGTGCACATACGAGGGTTGTTTGATAGGTCCAGTAAAATGCAAGGAAAAATGTTTGTTAGGTAAGCAACTCACCTTACTTCCCGACATAGTCTCCTTTGAGGGGTATACGTGGTCCAGCGATCCTCCCTCCAGCTTTTCCACCCTACTGGAAAAATAGATTCTGTCAAACCCTGCAAAATACTTGTTGACTGCAACGGTCGCTTCCTCCCAACAAGCCAAACTTTCAAACTAGGGAACAGGAAGAAGTCGCTTGGGGCTAGGTCTGGTGAACAGCACGGGTGTACCTAGGGGTTGGTTGGCAGGAGTGCCCCCGCCAATGGCGCAAGAGCAAAGGGGGCGCAAATTCCAAAGGCCGCCGACGGAACGCCGCCCCGTCCTCTATAAAATAACGCTGCGCCGCGGCCAGTCTGGCACGAGATATTGTGGAAAAAATTGCTACAGAACGGAGAAGAGCTAGTAAAGGAAGACGCTCTGATGACGAGAATCCTCTTCGCTTTACTGGGAGGCACTTTCCTCATGTCACTCCAAGTGACCAGTCCAAGAAACGCAGACTATGGCGTAGATGGGCACTCTGCTCGAAACAGAATGTGCCCCGCGACCGATATTATCTTTTTAGATAAACTTTTGAAAAATACTACCACTACTACTACTCATCTACTAATTTATTCTTGAATTTTTGGTAGTTCTCAGCTAATATACAGGGTGAGTCACCTAACGTTACCACTGGGTATATTTCGTAAACCACATCATATACTGACGAATCGTTTCCACAGACCGAACGTGAGGAAAGGGGATAGTGTAATTGGCTAATACAAACAGTAAAAAAATGCACGGAAGTATGTTTTTTAATACAAACCTACGTTTTTTTTATAATGGAATCCCGTTAGTTTTGTTAGCACATCTGAACATATAAACAAATACGTATTCAGTGCCGTTTGTTGCATTGTAAAATGTTAATTACATCTGGAGATATTGTAGCCTAAAGTTGAATACCACTCCTCCGCTGTTCGATCGTGTGTATCGGAGAGCACCGAATTACGTAGGGATCCAAAGGGAACGGTGATGGACCTTAGGTACAGAAGAGACTGCAACAGCACATTACGTCCACATGCTAACACATTTTTATTGGTCTTTTTCACTGACGCACATGTACATTACCATGAGGGGTGAGGTACACGTACACACGTGGTTTCCGTTTCCAATTACGGAGTGGAATAGAGTGTGTCCCGACATGTCAGGCCAGTAGACGTTCAATGTAGTGGCCATCATTTGCTGCACACAATTGCAATCTCTGGCTTAATGAATGTCGTACACGCCGCAGTACATCTGGTGTAATGTTGCCGCAGGCTGCCACAATACGTTGTTTCATATCCTCTGGGGTTGTAGGTACAAAACGGTACACATTCTCCTTTAACGTACCCCACAGAAAGAAGTCCAGAGGTGTAAGATCAGGAGAACGGGCTGGCCAATTTATGCGTCCTCCTCGTCCTATGAAACGCCCGTCGAACATCCTGTCAAGGGTCAGTCTAGTGTTAATTGCGGAATGTGCAGGTGCACCATCATGCTTGTAAGTAGGCTGTTTAGGTTTTTTTATTAGTAACGCCGCCGCCACGTAGCGCTCTGTATGAAAATCACTGGCTGTGCCGTGTGCAGTCTGTGGCTGGTTTGCATTGTTGTCTGCCATTGTAATGTTGGGCAGCGGCAGCTGGATGCTAACAGCGCGTAGCGTTGCGAAGTTGGAGGTGAGCCGCCAGCAGTGGTGGATGTGGGGAGAGAGATGGCGGAGTTTTGAAATTTGTAAGAATGGATGTCATGAACATATATATATATATATATAATGACTATTAAGGTAAATACATTGTTTGTTCTCTATTAAAATCTTTCATTTGCTAACTATACCTATCAGTAGTTAGTGCCTTCCGTAGTTTGAATATTTTATTTAGCTGGCAGTAGTTGTGCTCGCTGTATTGCAGTAGTTCGAGTAACCAAGATTTTTGTGACGTAAGTGACATGTGAAACTTATAGGTTAATGTTAGTCAGGGCCATTCTTTGTAGCGATTACTGAAAGTCAGATTCCGTTGCGCTAAGAAATATTGTGTGTCAGTTTAAGCACAGTCATGTATAATTTTTCAAAGGGGTCGTTTCATGCTGATACCACATACGTCAACGCATTTCCAGTAGGACATTTTCGAGCAACGTTGGCAGATCATTCTGTAGAAACGCGATGTATGTTGCAGCTGTTTGGGCCCCTGCAATGAAGTGAGGACCAATGAGGTGGTCGCCAATGATTCCGCACCATACATTTACAGTCCACGGTCGCTGTCGCTCTACCTGTTTGAGCTAGCGAGGATTGTCCACGGACCAGTAATGCATGTTCCGTAGATTCACTGCCCCGTGGTTTGTGAAACCCACTTCATCGGTAAACAGGTAGAACTGCAACGCATTCTCTGTTAATGCCCATTGTCAGAATTGCACTCGATGATTAAAGTCATCACCTTGTAATTGATGTTTTGCAATGTGCGGCACGTTGGGTGCTCTTTGTCCGTGTACCTTTACTGCATACACCCAGCAGGCTTCAGCTGCATTTCGTCGACACTCGCCATAGATGAGTATCATCTCCGCCTTTTCAGAGTTCGAATACACCATGGTCACAGTTCCTGCAACACTACACTATCACAGACGTCTGGTAACACGGTGTACTACAGTTGGTCTGCGTGCAGAGACGAATGCAGAATAACAATAGCAGAAAGCGCTACATGCGGACACTGTGACAGCTAGATCAAACCACAACAGTGCACTACAGCCACACTCGTAAACACGGTCGTCATCGTAAACATGTCCCTGCAGATGCTGCTCACCGACCGTGGCCCGTGTTTGTTACAACACGCAACTGAACGGCGGAGGTTTCAAGCGTCAACTTTAGGTTACAATATCTCCGGATGTAATTAACATTTTACAATGCAAAAAACGGCACTGATTACGTATTTGTTTATATGTTCAGATGTGCTAACAAAACTAACGTGGTTCCATTTTTAAAAAAATGTATGTTTGTGTTAAAAACCATATTTCCGTGAATTTTTGTATGCTTTGTATTAAACAATTACACTAGCCACTCTCCTCACGTTCGGTCTGTGGATTCGGTTCGTCAGTATTTGATGTTGTTTACGAAATACATCCAGCGGTAACGTTAGATGACTCACCCTGTATATTACCCAAGCTGAACCTCCTTACTCCATGAACTTTTTTATCAGAGCACGAGAGCACATAACCTTGAAAACCAGATTTGACATCTTCATCTTCCTGCAAATGCGTAAAGTGCGATTGTGGTCAGATCCAGTTGACATATTTCTTGTTTAATTGGGCAAGTAAACGTATATTCTATATTCACGGTAAGTAAATATTATTTACTTGTTATATTAGCTTGTAGCAACAGTTGCAAAATATTACCTTAACAAAATATACAGAAAGTTATATTAGACCTATTTAATGACAGTTATCACATACACCCATAAACAAGATTCGTTGTTAATATTACTGGTCTCATTAATTTTGCTATGGTAACTGCCGTATCAAATTTTTTATACCTTATTCTTTTATCTCCACTGAGTCGATAATTTATTAGCAGGTTTGAGGTTTTGAAGGAACTTAGATCCTTTTGGCTTAAATGTACTCTCGCCAGGTCAGGGCAATTACATCTTGCCCAAACGTTTGGGGGTGAGGATTTGGAAGCACGAGGCCATACGAGAGCGACGTAGAACAAGTCATGCTGAAAGCACCATGTACACTTTCGGCATTTCCTGGTTATCATACTGACAAATAATTTAGCACTTAAAAGTTCTCGCAGGTTCGAATCCTGCCACGGGAATGGATGTTTGTGCTGTCCTTAGGTTGGTTAGGTTTAAGTAGTTCTAAGTTCTAGGGGACTGATGACCACAGATGCTAAGTCCCATAGTGCTCAGAGCCATTTGAACCATTTTGAACTTAAAAGTTCATGGCAGTGACGACCCCTCCTGGTCGGCTTTCCATCAGGTTTCAAAATGGCCACCCACCTTCGTAGTGGTAGTTGTTTGTGTTATCTGCCAGACCGGAAAGCACCCCCGTGTTGTGTGTCGCCAATTCGCAGGACCTCTGTGCCGACACTAATCCTGTCGACCGTGAGGCTGACTGTCCCCCCCAAAGGCTCGCCGAAGCTGCATTCACAGTTAACACGGCCCTGCAAAACTCAACAGTTAGCACTTCATCTGTGGCTGTGTTGTAAGAGGAAGCGCTCGGTCGTACATCAAGGAAGGTGAGTCATGTGTTCTGTAATAGCAATATGTTTCCTGTGCTCATGCTCATGGCTCCCAAGCAGCTACGATTCATTCGTGTTTGAATGAAACTCGTATTTTGTTTTATCAGGCAGTTAAACATTTTCCCCGTTTTTCTCGTAGTAGAATCTCACTATTTATGATTTGACGCTTCTTACGTATATCTGCTTAATTTATGGACTGTTTTTTTTCACTCAATTTTTTGATTTGAAATTCGTAGCAGTAGGTAAAACTACAAATATAACAACATACATATAAAATCTGTGAAAAGGATTGCATATGTCACTATAAGTTTCAATCGACATAGGTGTTACCAAAAGCATCCCTAGGGAAGATACTAAAATTATCAGTCTTGTTGTTAACGAGTACATAGAAAACCAGAGTTTAACTTTTGATTATTCAAAATAATATGATCTCATTCATCTACAATGCCAGTCATACAATTTTTCTTTCTCAGAACTACATTTCATTTACTAAAATTAATAAATATGAACATACTCGTGTTTAATAATTGTAGCACCTTTATTGTTTATTTCAGTAACATTTGATATGCTATCTCAGCGGATTTGGCTGTTTGCAAAATTGTTTATAACAGACGTACCAGTTAAAATTACACATAAGATTTAAAAGTATTGAAGATGAAATCATTTGTTTTATCCTATATGTCATCACATTCGATAAATATCAAAGTGACGCTAATTCTAATTTCATTATAATCTCAGATGAATGTTTTTGATAAAAGCAAGCAGTGTTAAAGAAGCAACTTTGATGTATGTGCCAAGTAGAAGCGAGATATTGATAGTATCTCTGAATTTTTTCCACTGTACGACTGTCTGTTGTTTTGCCACATGAGACATGAAGTGTTCCTTCATGCATTCTACTGAGACTCTCAGGTTAAATGAAATCCAGCAGAATTTTCTTGCATTTCTCAAAGCGTTTCTATGGAATACAGAACACAGAACGACAACAATAACTTTCTTTAAAACGGATGTAGTCTGACGTGTGAAAAATACTAGATGTTTATTTCTCCCTCTTACAGTTTTTCTTTTTTTTTCCCTCCAGACATCGATGATTCCTTCACAATTTTTTTCTGTACGTAAAGCTCGTATTATCAGGCGTGAGCCAAAGTTTCTGGTTCATTCACACATATAACAATGAACCATCCAGATTAATAACGGGCATTAATGTGGTTTCCCTGGCAATAAAATTTGTTTGAATTCAAAGAAATATTAAAAAGTCACGCATTTATTGTCACCATTATTTCTGATATACTTCTACATTGTTTTGCTGCTTTGGTTTTTTTACCATGATATTTGACATTCAGACCAAATCAAAGAGTCGATGGATAAGGTTTCTCTATAGCTTACTCCTATTCTCTTCAGAAGTTCGAACACCTTGTACCGTTTTACATTGTCGAACGCTTTTCCTAGGTCGACAAATCCTATGAAAGAGTCTTGATTTTTCTTCAGTCTTGCATCCATTATCAGTTGCAGTGTCGTGACTGCCTCTCTGGTGCCTTTACCTTCCTTAAAGCCAAACTGATGTTCACCTAAGAGATGCTCAATTTTCTTTTCCGTTCTTATATATATTATTCTCGTCAGTATCTTCGATGCATGAAATGTTAATCTGATTGTCCGGTAGTTCTCACATCTATCTACCTTTGCTATCTTCGGAATTGTGTCCATGATATTTTTCCGAAAGCCTGATGGTACATCGCCAGTCTCATAGATTCTACTCACCAAGTTGAACAGTCGTTTGGTTGCTACTTCTCCCAATGACTTCAGAAATTCCGATGGAATATTACCTATACCCTCAGCTTTATTTGACTTCAAGTCCTCCAAAGCCGCCGGCCGCGGTGGTCTCGCGGTTCTAGGCGCGCAGTCCGGAACCGTGCGACTGCTACGGTCGCAGGTTCGAATCCTGCCTCGGGCATGGGTGTGTGTGATGTCCTTAGGTTAGTTAGGTTTAAGTAGTTCTAAGTTCTAGGGGACTTATGACCACAGCAGTTGAGTCCCATAGTGCTCAGAGCCATTTGAACCATCCTCCAAAGCCCTCTTAAATCCTGCCTCTAATACTGGGTCCCCTATGTCTTCCATGTCAACACTCGTCTCTTCTTCTAGCACTCCATCTGACACGTCTTCCCCTAACAAAGTCCTTCAATGTATTCTTCCCATCTATCCGCCCTCTCCTTTGTGCTCAGCACTGGAATTCCCGCTGCACCCTTAATGTTACCACCGTTGCTTTTAACCCCGCTCCTGGAAACGGGACGCACAAACGTCAAACACGTAGCTGTTCTTTCAGACCCTTACAGATTACATCGATTTTTAAGTACCATCGGACAACTCTTATTGTTATCTTTTATATGTGCCGAAAAGATGGCTTCTTTTAACCAATTTTCAGACATTGTATTAATGTGAATTCTCCGTGGTCTGACAGACCAGCTGAGTTTATTGTCGGGTTACTTTCATCGAGTGTTGTTTTCATTTTTCTATGTGCTGACTCAGTCCTACCGACGATCCTTTCATTTTCAATTTCTTCACATTTTCCCTGTAGCCATTTTGCCTTAGCTTCCTTGCATTTCCTATTTATTTCATTCGTAATTGACTTGCATTTCTGTATTCCTGAATTTCCCTGAACATTTTTATACTTCCTTCTTTCATCAATCGGGTGAAGTATTTCCTCTGTTACCCATGGCTTCTTCATATTTACCCTCCTTGTTCCTATGTTTATCATCCCAACATCTGTGATTGCTTTTTTAGAGATTTCCACACTTCTTCACTTGAACTTCATACTCTGGTATTCACAACCGCAGTATCCACAACCTTCACGATCTTCAAACACGTCTCATCATTCCTCAGAGCTTTGGTATCCCATTTAATTCCCAACTGGTTCTTTCGGACGGTTCTCTTAAACTTAAGCCTGCTCTTCATCATTACTAAATTGTGATCTGAGTGTATATCGGCTCATTGGTAGGCTCTACAATCAATCTAATTTGCGGCGATCTTTTGCATGCACACACATTTGCGCAGATACCTGTGCAGACGAAGCGTAACGTGTGGACTGGCCTTTCCTTGTAAGTGCCAACACACTAAATAAATGCTTTCGTGATTTCTTTTAGGTAACTTCCACTGTGTGTCAGCAGCTGAAATTTGGCATGTGGGTTTAAGTGACGTCAACTACAAGTGGCAGAAATCAAGGCAAGTTACGACATGACAAGTCTGATTATATTGTCTAGATTCGGCCTGACATGGGGAGAGTACTTGAGCCAATTGGTGGTACTTGAGCCCAGAGGGTTCTTTTGTGTATGGCCAATTATTAATTATTCATATGTTATTGTTATTATTATGTGTATAGGTTCATTTTATTTTTATTTCATTCTAGGTTAAAACATCTCCTTTCATACAGCAAAGAGATGAGACCTAAAAACTATCTGGAATTGCATTTAAAAAACTAAGAAGAGAAAAGGAAAGAACTGCAGTTCTCCTTTCAGGAGACTTGAAAAATTGGCTAAAACCCAGTAAGGAGGTGGACACACATAACACTACAACAGATCAAGATGATACGGAAACACATCCACAAACAAATGATGACAACCAACCACAACCATCAACTTCCCATCATATAGCCCTACCAGTTTCAGTAAACAACTATGAAGTGTACGAATCTTCCACACATAGTTATTTAGGTGAGGAAGGATAAGCAGTTGGTTGTCATGATTTACCTCCACTAGAAGAAGACTGTTCACCGGAAATAGGTGAAATAATTTTTAATGATCCAAAAAATGGCCTAGCTATCCATTGATTACTGATAATATTCGAACTGTGCTGGTTGAACGTGGCCCTCAAACAGTTGACGTATCAACCTTCAAGTTTCCCGTGTTGGATGGAGATAGACGTTTCGACGGCAAGTCGTTTAACAAAAAGCTCACAAATGGCGAACGTGTGCGAAGACTATGGTTACTTTATAGCCAGCCGGAAGATTCTCTATTTTGTTTTCCCTGTCTCCTCTTTGGGAAGGATCATAGTGGAAAATCATCTTCATTTTCAGATTTTAATAAAGGCTTTAATGACTAGAAACACTTAAAACCCTCTCATTTACATTCCCGAAAACTGTCCAGCCACAGGTTGTGTTGCATGCAGTGGAAAGATTTGCAAAACCGACTTAAGCAAAAGAAAACTGTAGATTATGATATTCAAGAAAGTATTCAGAAGGTGGTAGAGAAGTGGAGGAACATACTGAAAGTAGTCATAGATGTAATTATATTTTGTACTAAGAATAATCTACCACTTCGAGGAACAGCAAAGAAAGAAATCATTGGCGTGTCAAGAAGTGGATTTTTTTAAGCACATTAGAACTAATAAGTCACTCTCATCATAAACTAGCAGAACATATGGCATACGTTAAATCAAATAAAAAGGCACTCAGTTACTTTTACCCTAAAGTCCAAAATGAGCTCATAACTTTAATTGGAAGTAACGTGAGACGGAAAATCTTGAATCAAATGAAAAATGGAAATTACTTTTCGATCATCTTTGACTGCACACCAAACAGTGCTCACATTGAGCGAATGAGCCAAGTTATTAGATCTGTTGACTTGTCAGATGGGAAGTGTCAAGTTAAGGGAAGTTTCATTGACTTTATCAACACTAATGTAAAAACATGTGAAGGCATTTAAGTGGACATTCTTAAAAAGCTTAAAGAAGGTGGGCTAAGTATTGATAATAGCAGAGGCCAGGCTTATGATAATGGCAGCAATATGACTCGAAAATATATCGGTGTGCAAGTTCAGAGCCTCAAACAAAATGATAGTGCTGGGTTTGTACCATGTGCTGCACATAGTTTAAACCTATCGGATCGCATGCTGCCGCTGTTTCGCCTCTAATGATTTTTTTTTTTTTTGGTACAGTTCAAAAGATATTTACTTTCTTCAGTGGCTCTACAGGAAGGTGGCAAGCTGTGTTAAGTAACTTAGACATTACGTTGAAGGGTCATTGTGACACTAGGTGGTCAACAAAACGAACAGCAGTCACCGTTTTAAAAATAACACTGAACGAACTGTATGCAAGACTGGCGGAAATGGCTGATATTAACCAAGACAAATGGAACCTGAAAACGTCAGTGGGGGCTCAAGGACTCATCAAGCAAATCGACTTCAAATTCATATGTCTTTTGCATCTGTGGGAAAGGATTCTAGTCTCGATTGATAAAATCAGCAAGTCACTCCAGAAAGAGACTGTTGCAGTCGACAAGGCTCGCAATACGATAAAGGGATTGTCAAATACGATTCAGGAAATCCGAGATGAAGGTATTGGTCCAGCAATCGACTATGCAACAAAGCAAGCGCAAGAAATCGGTATCGATCATAATTTTGCTGGAAAAAGACGAAAGATCATAAGCCAACGTCTTTCAGATTCAAGCAAACAAATACATGATGACTATCTCGACTCAAAACAGGAGTTTCAGAGCGAAATAAATTTGGTTTATGATCAAATCCTGACAGAACTTACTAAGAGGTATGAGCAATAGCTTCAATATCTTAAGAATTTTATTTTCTAACGGGAGAAGCTCTAAGGAAAAAGCCAATTGATGTTCTTGTTAAACATGCTGCAGATTTTGGGATTAAATATTCCCATGATGTACATGTAGTTGAACTGTCACAAGAATTGGAAATTTTTTGAATGCAAGCTAAAGAACTGAACTCATTACCGATGTTGCAAAAGCAACATCACTTGACATTCTTAAAAAGATTCAAGAGCTTTCTTTCCAAATAGCTCTTAGAATTACTTAACACTTCCTGTTACGGTGGCCTCTTGTGAGCGAAGCTTCAGTAAGATAAAGCTCTTCAAGAATTATTTAAAATCATCCATGGGACAGGAACGTTTGTCAAATTTAGCCATTTTATCGATTGAACATGAAGAGGTAACGAAACTTAACTTAGAGGAATTAAAAGATAATTTTTTCGAAAATCAAAGCCAGGAAAGTAGCATTTAAGTAGGTTAACTGAGCTTAATAACAGCGTTAAGTTAAATTTCATATAGATATTCCTAGCAACTCAATGTCTTTTGAAACAGACTTTGTAAAATATAACGAGTTTTCGTATTTTAATGTGTGTTTCAGTTTCTTAATCCTTCACAACACCTTTGATTCTGGGCTGTAAATTAGTTTAGTTCTGTCTTACATTTCTGTAAATTAACACTACTGCATACATATATATTTGCCAAGAAACGCCTTTACATTTTCTTGGGAGAAGGGAAAATATCGGTCTCTCTGTATTGATAAGGTGGTGCATCGTGGGGGGAGGGGGGGGGGGGGTCTTGTAGAGAGTGTCATTTTAAATTCTTGCCAGTGGCGCCACATACCTACGCTACACCACTGGTGAACAGGATAGATGAGGAAGCTCAATTCTTGCAATTTTCCTTGTTATCGCTGTTGTGTGGGATGGTGCATTATCCTGATGAAAGAATCCTTTTTTGCTTGCCAACCTTGCTGTTTTTTCAGCAAATGGAAGTTCCAAACGATCGAGCAGTGAAGCATAATAGAGTCTAGTTACGGTTCTGTCTTTTTTCAAGTAATCTATGAGGATCATTCTATGAGAATCCCCCCCCCCCCAAAAAAAAAAAAAACAGTTGCCAGACCTTACAAACTGACAAAATGTCTTTGCCTCCTTCGGAGATCTTTCAGCAGCCTTTGCCCGTTGTTTTGACTCTGGTGTTTCATCAACAGTCACAAATCGGTGGAAAAAGTCTTGCAGATTGCCTTTACACAGCGCCAGACATCGTGTTGAAATGTTGTGCCCGATGCGCTTTCCGTCGACTATGAGCAACCGCGCCACTTCCCTGACATACAGGTTCACCATAGCCAATTCCCCGTGCAGGATATTATGCGCTAACTCGGTTGAGATGTCTATAGTCTCAGTTGTCTCACGAATTTTTATTCGGCGGTCTTGCATTACCCTATCATGAATTTTGTCAATGGTTTTCTTTGTAATGACCTTCGGTGCTCGTCCGACCACGTTTAAATTCATTAATCCAATAGTAAACAGTCTTGAATGATAGTGAAGACTCCGCATGAACTTCATCCAATTCTTTTTTGATTTGTGCGGTAGTCCAACCCTTCAAATGAAAATGTTTAATAATAGTGCAGTGGCAGTCGACACACTGACCAATTTTGTAGGCTGCCAACGATTAGCTGTTTGCTGCACATTTTTGAAATTCTTTATACCATCCTTGGAATAATCAAGCTTATCGAAAATGAAGGCGCAATAAAAATGTATAATTCTCTCATAGAAATGTATCAGACTTATCAAACCACCCTCGTAAAGTATTTTCCATTAACACGAATTCCTTGGACGCTTTTGCAATTTTAGAATTTACTCTGGAACTGCTGAGAATACTTCTGGTGATGTGGAATCTTCTTGCTTCATTGCGTCAATTTAGAATATCGCCTTACCTTGAAGAATTCTTATGGAAACAGTAGTACTGACTTTTATATTCTTCAGTTTACCGGCGTATGTTCACTCAGTGGGTTGTTTCTCTAGGGCTTCTAACACAAGTTTCACTTGAACCCCTCAAATTCTATAAAACCCAGGCGATGTTGCAATCCATACCGATTTCTGAGTTCTCTGCTTTCGTTCAAGACTCGCAAATGGTCCACTGTGCTATATAAACGTCTGAGGCCAGCTCTTTCCTCTGCTTGATTAAAATCCAATATTTTCTTTCCTATGCGATTAATGTTGTAGCTTTTTGTCTTAACTCTTTCCGTCCCCGTGAAGTAGACAGATCACAGCATTATTCCAATTTTTGGGAATCGTCTTCTTCTGCAGATATCCTGTAAATAATTTTGCGACATGTTTTGGTATTACTTGCCCTCCAGCCTTAAATCATTTGTATTGATAGGCCGTCAACTCCAGACGCCTTTCTTACGTTCACACCTCAAATGACATCACTGACGGAATTTGATTATTTTAGCTGTCATCTATTTGCGTTTCTAATTCATCTCGAACTGTAAAGGCGTTTGAAGATGTATCGAAATGTATTTACAATTGTCTCTCTGTTGTTAGCTACTGAGCTGCCTACCACCTTGACTAATGAAATATGGAATCTACACGACAAAGCTTTCTGTTTTGTTTTCTTCACAGTCTTTTTGTTTTAAATCGTTAATCTTATCATATTTTCATTGCATCTTCTCACACTCCCTCGAATACATTTCTGAACAGAGGTGTTAAAGTCAACGTGTTCTACCAGGTACCTGTCACCAACTGCTTAAAACTTTCGCCTTCTCGCTAATAGCTTCCTCGTTACATTGGAGATTTTTTCCTTTTGCTTTCGTTTGCAGAGATGTAAAATATCTTATAGAGAGCAGAGTAAAACTTGACAACAAACCGAAAAAGTTCCTCATTGACAAAATGTTCTGTTCCGAAGAATTTCTTTTATTATAACGTGTGAAAGGTGATGTGTAGGAATTACTAACTCACATCTGTATATTAAAAAATCAAGACAAAAAAACCTTAAAAAGTTTGTCCTGAATCCAAGTAATTTTAAAACAATAAAAGGAATGAACATAAAGTACAAGACAGGGCAGCAGTTTTATAAAGTTAACTGGCGACATGTCGTACGCAAAAGACAGATCCTACAACTCTAAAATAAAAAAAGAACCATCAGATTACTTGGATATAGGAACAAGCTTTAAAAGACTTTTGTCTTGAATTTACAACCTGGCCCTGGCTCTCTCTCGCTGATGCTTTTAATAGCACACGTTCTGATCTTGTTGGCTCATAAAATGCGAATGCGTGCCAATGCATGACTGTTACTAACGGTCGTGGTTTCACTGCATAGGCAACTCGTTTTCACAAACTGAACGGAAGGTTGTCTTAAAATGCGACAACATGTTCCCTAGACAACACTTTCAGTGGACTGACATAAGCTCATTTTTACTATCGGAGTTGTGTCACCTTATATGATTTGCTCAACTTTTATAAAGTTTTTATATTTCTGCTTCACTGTACAAAATTTTCTTAGGCGATTTTTTCCTCTGCTTGCTTACAGACCTAAAGATGGCTGTTGAACACAACCGAAACTAGTCATCATGTTTTAATTGCATAATGTAAAATGCGGTATAGACAATAAAAGTTTTATATTAAAAATTATTTATTCAGTAATCTGGTGTCTAATTTTGCTCTGTAGCTAACTAGTCTATGATGATTTAAAATCTTGAGTGGTTTTAGGAGTGTTGTAACCTCTATACTTTCCTCATTGCTGGATAAAATGTGAAATGTAGTCACATAATTTTTTAGTTCCATTTCGTCCTTGCCAAGTCTATTATTTTCTGGAAGAAGTGTCTGGATCAGACAGACGGTTACTGCGGTCAAATTCTAATAACATCATCACCCTAGTATCATATTCGAAGTAAACTACTGAATAATCGTTCTCTAGTTTTTGTTCTATTTTCGCATTAAAATCTCTCATTATCATTTTCCCGTTGGATATGATGTCATTTATCTTCTTCTGTAAGGCTCCCTAACGTTTTACTTACTCATCGGAACGGGAAAAAGTTGGTGTACATACTTGGATGATTTCCGTAGTATATTTTTTAAAAAGCTGCTATTCTGTATCAGAGTCCTTTAATATCTTTCACAGTTTTCTTCAAATGTTTTGTTTCCAGTAAAACCTACACCTAAACTCCATCCCCTCTTTGCTCTGCTCCTCTGTAATAAATATTGTTGTTGTTGTGGTCTTCAGTCTTGAGACTGGTTTGATGCAGCTCTCCATGCTACTCTATCCTGTGCAAGATTCTTCATCTTCCAGTACCTACTGCAACCTACATCCTTCTGAATCTGTTTAGTGTATTCATCTCTTGGTCTCCCTCTACGATTTCCCCCCCCCCCCCCCCCACGACGCCCTCCAATACTAAATTGGTGATCCCCTGACGCCTCAGAACATGTCCTACCAACCGATCCCTTTTTCTAGGCAAGATGTGCCACAAACTTCTCTTCTCCCCAATCCTATTCAATACTCCATCATTAGTTATGTGATCTACCCATCTAATCTTCAGCATTCTTCTGTAGCACCACATTTCGAAAGCTTCTATTCTCTTCCTGTCCAAACTATTTATCGTCCATGTTTCACTTCCATACATGGCTACACTCCATACAAATACTTTCAGAAATGACTTCCTGACACTTAAATCAATACTCGAAGTTAACAAATTTCTCTTCTTCAGAAACGCTTTTCTTGCCATTGTCAATCTACATTTTATATCCTCTCTACTTCGACCGTCATCAGTTATTTTGCTCCCCAAATAGCAAAACTCCTTTACTACTTTATGCGTCTCATTTCATAATCTAATTCCCTCAGCATCACCCGACTTAATTCGACTACATTCCATTATCCTCGTTTTGCTTTTGTTGATGTTCATCTTATATCCTCCTTTCAAGACACTGTCCATTCAATTCAACTGCTCTTCCACGTCCTTTGCTGTCTCTGACAGAATTACAATGTCATCGGCGAACCTCAACGTTTTTATTTCTTCTTGCATGGATTTTAATACCTGCTCCAAATTTTTCTTTTGTTTCCTTTACTGCTTGCTCAATATACAGATTGAATAACATTGGGAACAGGCTACAACCCTGTATTACTCCCTTCCCAACCACTGCTTCCCTTTAATGCCCCTCGACTATTATAACTGCCATCTGGTTCCTGTACAAATTGTAAATAGCCTTTCGCTCCCTGTATTTTACACCTGCCACCTTTAGAATTTGAAAGAAACTATTCCACTCAACATTGTCAAAAGCTTTCTCTAAGTCTACAAATGCTAGAAACGTAGGTTTGCCTTTCCTTAATCTTTCTTCTAATATAAGTCGTAAGGTCAGTATTGCCTCACGTGTTCCAGTGTTTCTAGGAATCAAACTGATCTTCCCCGAGGTCGGCTTCTGCTAGTTTTTCCATTCGTCTGTAAAGAATTCGTGTTAGTATTTTGCAGCTGTGGCTTATTAAACTGATAGTTCCGCAATTTTCACATCTGTCAACACCTGCTTTCTTTGGGATTGGAATTATTATATTCTTCTTGACGTCTGAGGGTATTTCGCCTGTTTCATACATCTTGCTCACCAGATGGTAGAGTTTTGTCAGGACTGGCTCTCCCAAGGCCTTCAGTAGTTCCAATGGAATGTTGTCTACTCCGGGGGCCTTGTTTCGACTCAGGTCTTTCAGAGCTCTGTCCAACTCTTCACGCAAATATCATATCTCCCATTTCATCTTCATCTACATCCTCTTCCATTTCCATAATATTGTCCTCAAGTACATCTCCCTTGTATAGACCCTCTATATACTTCTTCCACCTTTCTGCTTTCCCTTCTTTGCTTAGAACTGGGTTTCCATATGAGCTCTTGATGTTCATACAAGTGGTTCTCTTATCTCCAAAGGTCTCTTTAATTTTTCTGTAGGCAGTATCTATCTTACCCCTAGTGAGATAAGCCTCTACATCCTTTCATTTGTCCTCTAGCCATCCCTGCTTAGCCATTTTGCACTTCCTGTCGATCTCATTTTTGAGACGATTGTATTCCTTTTTGCCTGCTTCATTTACTGCATTTTTATATTTTCTCCTTTCATCATATAAATTCAATATTTCTTCTGTTACCCCAGGATTTCTAATAGCCCTCGTCCTTTTACCTACTTGATCCTCTGCTGCCTTCACTACTTCATCCCTTAAAGCTACCCATTCTTCTTCTACTGTATTTCTTTCCCCTATTCCTGTCAATTGTTCCCTTGTGCTCTCCCTGAAACTGTGTACAACCTCCGGTCCGTTCAGTTTATCCAGGCCCCATCTCCTTAATTTCCCACCTTTTTGCAGTTTCTTCAGTTTTAATCTACAGGTCATAACCAATAGATTGTGGACAGAGTCCACATCTGCCCCTGGAAATGTCTTACAATTTAAAACCTGGTTCCTAAATCTCTGTCTTACCATTATAAAATCTATCTGATACCTTTTAGTATCTCCAGGGTTCTTCCATGTATACAACCTTCTTTCATGATTCTAAAACCAAGTGTTAGCTATGATTAAGTTGTGCTCTGTGCAAAATTCTACTAGGCGGCTTCCTCTTTCATTTCTTAGCCCCAATCCATATTCGCCTACTACGTTTCCTTCTCTCCCTTTTCCTACACTCGAATTCCAGTCACCCATTACTATTAAATTTTCGTCTCCCTTCACTATGTGAATAATAAATATATGTCCCTTTTTAATGCTTTCTGATATCAATATTTTTCACCATGGTTCTTATAACCGTATTTATTCTTATTTGGTCTTATTTAATTTCTCTTTAACTCCAACCACCTTATTTCGGATCAAAGAGATGTGCAGTTTATTGTTTCTTAATGAAAAATAGTTGAAGAAAATGTGTTGATATTGTTATCAGTAGAGCGAAATTTCGTGTAGCCAAGTGCGTGAGTAGAGTATCAGTTGTCTGAGTCTCCAGTCAGGCACGGCCCTGGGGTCTCTGACAACAGCCCGACAACCTAGCCTGAAAGGTTACAAAGAGTTTGGCAAGGCACGTGGATAGTGGTAAAACCTATTCAAACAGTTATCTCAGTATGGACCTGAATGATACTACACCATGGGGTCGAGTATCAACATGACCAGGTCGTGAAATGATCGCGCGCCAGATGAGCCACAAAGTCTGCAGTCAACAACGTCCTTTGGCAGTTAGTCTTTGGATCTCCTGTAATACATTCGATATAGAGGGTAGCAGACTTTGACATATCCTTCTTTTTTCCTCATAGAGTAACACACCAAGATTGTTACCTCAGAGGTGCTAACATCTAACCTGCTTAAATGTCTGGAATGGACACTGGGACCCATCCTGGTTGGTTCCCTTAGTCCTAACAAGCGCTCGATAGACGAAAGATCCGTAGCTAATGAATAGAAAGTTGTTCAGTTTAGATCCACTCATAAGATAGCTAATAGAAGTCTATCTATTGAAACATCCCCTTAGAAAAATTAATGGATTACTGTGCTGATAAACCTCTTCCGTTATTTGATTTTCAAACAGCTGAGCAGAACTGAACGTACTCGGACATTTCTCTCTTTACTTATTCTGATCAACACTAAACTGACACACAATATTTTTAGCGCAACGCAATCTGACTTTCAATAATCCCTACAAAAGAATGGGGATTAGGCAAGCGGTCAAAGGCGCTGCAGTCATGGACTGTGCGGCTGGTCCTGACGGAGATCCGAGTCCTCCCTCGAGCATGGGTGTGTGTGTTTGTCCTTAGGATAATTCAGGTTAAGTAGTGTGTAAGCTTAGGGACTGATGACCTTAGCAGTTAAGTCCCATAACATTTCACACACATTTGAACATATTTTGAAGAAAAGAATGGCCCTGACTAACAATAACCTATATCTTTCATGAAGCACTTACCTCACAAAAATCCTCGTTACTCGAACTGCTGCAATACAGCGAGCGCCACTACTGCCAGTTAAATAAAAGATTCTAACTACTCAAGTCACTAACTACTGATTGGCATACTTAGCAAATGAAAGATTTTGATAGAGAACAAATAATGTATTTACCTTAATAATATTCAAAAGTCATCATATATATATCAGTTCATGATATACACTATTCCAAATTTACTCTTTCAGAAGGACACACGTCCATATAGTCGGCTCTCTAAATTCTGCCGCCTCTCCCTCCACATTCACCACTGCTGGCGGCTCACCTCCGACTGCGCAACGCTACGCGCCGTTCACATCCAACTGCCCAACACTACAACAGCAAAAATTCCAACAATGCAAACTAGCCACAGACTGCACACAGCACAGTCAGTGATTTTCATATAGAGAGCTACATGGCGTTAACAACATAAAAATCTAAACAGCCTACTGACACTATCTATCTATCTATCTATCTATCTATCTATATCCGGATCCAGCTATTGGAAGTGGAAGTAACCCAGTGAATTAGAGACCTATATCATTGACGTCGATTTTTAGTTGTATTTTCGAATGTATACAGTGTTCCAACATTATAAAATATCTCGAAGAAAATGATCTTTGTTGGTACAAGCCACTACGGATTCAGAACGCATCATTATTGTGAAACACAACTGGTTCTTTACTCACACGAAGTAACGAGTGTTACGGACAGGAGATCTCAAGTTGATACCCAATTCATAGATCTCCTGAAGGTTTTTCACACTGTTTTTCAAGAGCGTTTTCTAACGAAACTGTGTGCCGACTTAGTTGTGCACTGGATTCGCGATTTCCTGCCAGAAAGGTAATTGACGGTAAGTTAAACCGAAGTGTTATCTGGGGCTCCACAAAGAAGCATTATAGGCCCTCGTCTCCTCATAATGTATATAAATGATCTAGGAGGCAATTCGAGCAGCGCTCTTAGGTTTGCAATTGATACTGTCCTTTACCGTCTAGTAAAGTCTTCATAACATCAAAACGAATTTCAAAATGATTTAGATGGAATTTTTGTGTACAAATGTTTCCCAAACTGTGTGAAGTGAATAAGTGCTCTGTAAAAGATATTAATAAGGTGGTGTAATTTTCCAACATTTTGTCGGTACAACTTTTTTAAAAATTTCATGACGATTCCTGTTTCATTAAAAGTAGTTATGATTTAAAACTGAAGTGATCACTGAATTAAACATTTTTTTCTCTTTTTCTAAACCTTTACGTCTCTTCAAAATTAACAAGCTGTTTCATCAAAGTACCAGGATTTTCAAAGTGTTCGGCCAGAGGAAAAGTTTTGGACCCCCTGTTGTACTGAAAGTGGAAATTGACTCTGAACGATAAAAAGTGTGAGTTCCTCCACATGAGTACTATAAAAACTACACTCCTGGAAATTGAAATAAGAACACCGTGAATTCATTGTCCCAGGAAGGGGAAACTTTATTGACACATTCCTGGGGTCAGATACATCACATGATCACACCGACAGAACCACAGGCACATAGACACAGGCAACAGAGCATGCACAATGTCGGCACTAGTACAGTGTATATCCACCTTTCGCAGCAATGCAGGCTGCTATTCTCCCATGGAGACGATCGTAGAGATGCTGGATGTAGTCCTGTGGAACGGCTTGCCATGCCATTTCCACCTGGCGCCTCAGTTGGACCAGCGTTCGTGCTGGACGTGCAGACCGCGTGAGACGACGCTTCATCCAGTCCCAAACATGCTCAATGGGGGACAGATCCGGAGATCTTGCTGGCCAGGGTTGACTTACACCTTCTAGAGCACGTTGGGTGGCACGGGATACATGCGGACGTGCATTGTCCTGTTGGAACAGCAAGTTCCCTTGCCGGTCTAGGAATGGTAGAACGATGGGTTCGATGACGATTTGGATGTACCGTGCACTATTCAGTGTCCCCTCGACGATCACCAGAGGTGTACGGCCGGTGTAGGAGATCGCTCCCAACACCATGATGCCGGGTGTTGGCCCTGTGTGCCTCGGTCGTATGCAGTCCTGATTGTGGCATTCACCTGCACGGCGCTAAACACGCATACGACCATCATTGGCACCAAGGCAGAAGCGACTCTCATAGCTGAAGACGACACGTCTCCATTCGTCCCTCCATTCACGCCTGTCGCGACACCACTGGAGGCGGGCTGCACGATGTTGGGGCGTGAGCGGAAGACGGCCTAACGGTGTGCGGGACCGTAGCCCAGCTTCATGGAGACGGTTGCGAATGGTCCTCGCCGATACCCCAGGAGCAACAGTGTCCCTAATTTGCTGGGAAGTGGCGGTGCGGTCCCCTACGGCACTGCGTAGGATCCTACGGTCTTGGCGTGCATCCGTGCGTCGCTGCGGTCCGGTCCCAGGTCGACGGGCACGTGCACCTTCCGCCGACCACTGGCGACAACATCGATGTACTGTGGAGACCTCACGCCCCAAGTTTTGAGCAATTCGGCGGTACGTCCACCCGGCCTCCCGCATGCCCACTATACGCCCTCGCTCAAAGTCCGTCAACTGCACATACGGTTCACGTCCACGCTGTCGCGGCATGCTACCAGTGTTAAAGACTGCGATGGAGCTCCGTATGCCACGTCAAACTGGCTGACACTGACGGCGGCGGTGCACAAATGCTGCGCAGCTAGCGCCATTCGACGGCCAACACCGCGGTTCCTGGTGTGTCCGCTGTGCCGTGCGTGTGATCATTGCTTGTAGAGCCCTCTCGCAGTGTCCGGAGCAAGTATGGTGGGTCTGACACACCGGTGTCAATGTGTTCTTTTTTCCATTTCCAGGAGTGTATGTTAAACTTCGGTTACATAATAAATGACACAAATGTAAAGGTTTTCATATAAAGTAAATACCAGGGATTACAATTATGAACAACTTCAGTTGGAACCATCATAGAAATTGTTCTAGGGAAGGTGAACCAATGATTGCGTTTTATAGGCACAATACGCGAGAGTTGCAACAAATCTACTAAAGAGGATGTCTACACTGTAATTGTCTATCCTTTTTCTTCTCCCTACACAGCATTAAGTCTTGTAACTTTTTACGTTCCCACTCGATGTCCTTGCTGGTTAACTGATCTCCTTGCAAGTTTTCCTAGGCATCTTCTACGTCTGGGTCGGTATTTGAGGATTTTTTGACTGATTCGATTGCGCTTTATCCGTAGTTCATGATCTTTCCCTGATATTGTGTAGTTCTGTACTGTGTTGGTTTTACTTTGACATCTTTACGGATATCATCAGATCTTTTCCTGCTCGGCAGTGTGTATCCAGCTGCTGTTTCGTAAGCCGCCACTCAATGCTCTTTGTTATCAGCTCGTCATCTCTACGGTCTAAGCTTTACTGCCACACAAGACGGTAGGTTTGATCAAGATGTTGTATAACTTGAGTCCTTCTTTGAGACTTGAAAGTAAAGCATTTAGTCCCACCTGTCGGTTGCTGGCCAAAAGGCACCAAGTGTGGCTTTGGGGCTGCCACTTTTCCGCTACCAGATGTTTGTCGGTTCTCTTTTCGAACACTGCTGACTGGAATGGGATCCTTACTATATAGGACTGACGGAGGACACTGAAGAAGTTCAATGAATGACAACTCGTTTTGTATTATTGTGAAGCAGGGTAGAGAGTGCCCGAGATATAATAAGAGAATTGAGGTGGCAGTCATTAAAACAAAGGAGTTACCGCGAGATCTTTTCACGAAATGTCAACGAACTTTTTCATTCGAGTGCCAAAATACTTTTTTGACTCTCACTTACTTAGGGGGAAATGACCAACATAATAAAGTAAGAGAAATCAGAGCTCTCACGGAATGATTTAGTATTCATTTTTCCAACGTGCTATTCGGAGTCTTAACGATAGAGAAATAGTCTGAAAGCGATTTGATGCTCCCTCAGCAAACCACTGAAGCGTGAACTGCACAGTAACAAAGCAGATGTATTTGCATTCGAAGCGTCATTGTCACTGGCTTCAAAAGCCTGGCTTCCCCGGAAGTAAAATTTGGTATATTCTGACGTATGTGATGAGTGAGTTAGCTCCAGCACTAAAAGAAAATTTCATACAAATAATTCGCTAGATGAGCAAGTGTCGGATTAAATTTACGACTAAGCTGCACACATGGCGAAGTCAAAGTAGTATGAATATAATGTTGCACGGCGTCGCGCGCCCAGAATATCTGATTTGGGAGATATTGTAACAATCATAACCACTCTCAATAGTTCCGCTGCTGACAATAGCTACCAAATTAGGCGAGAACCTAGACGTTTGGCGAGCGTACATTGTAACAGATGCTTTCAAAAACTAATTTCTTCACGATCATTGATTCATGTGTACGTCAGAGCTGAAATGTGAAGCAACTTCCAGTATGTAGCGTTTGTATCAATATACCCTGCAGTGCCTCGTACTCAAAAAATGGTTCAAATGGCTCTGAGCACTATGGGACTTAACAGCTGTGGTCATCAGTCCCCTAGAACTTAGAACTACTTAAACCTAACTAACCTAAGGACATCACACACATCCATGCCCGAGGCAGGATTCGAACCTGCGACCGTAGCATTCACGCGGTTCCGGACTGCGCGCCTAGAACCACGGCCTCGTACTCATTAGGAACAGAGCCCCAAGTAATATAACGATGGACCATGACTTATTTAAGACGACATCACATGATTCGCCTCAAATGATGTAGGGAAAGCAAGGAAAGTCTGTATCAGAACAGCAAGCCAAGGATTTGAACCCTGCTCCTCCCGAACACGAAACAAATGCCTCCTTATTCGATGCTCCACCTGGCTCGATCACGCTGCATTTGCTTTCAGTTTTTCTTGATTTTAGAAAATAATATTAATTCGTTATTTTATGAGTAATAGTAAGGAAAATAAGTGATATGTAAGATCCCGTGGATTACACAACGTATGTCTTGAAACGTTCTCGCATTTTGGTCTGCTAAATGAAAGCACTTTTAAATGGGATGAAGGCAATACGGAATAGCTATAGCTGTTTACACCCCACGATCATTCGTTCAGAAGCGCCAGTTGGAAATTGGGTTGAAACAATCATTAGGGTTGCCTTAGAAAGAAGCTTCATCCTGAAAACAATACCAAAACATAAAGGAAGTGGTACATCAAATAGGTAGAGCTCTTAAAACCATCCAAAAGCTTATGCAAATTACAAATGATCAAATTCACAAAATTTCTAAAACTGAACTTTGACAGATTTTCATCATAGTCGACTTAACATTTTGCCTTACTGTTAATTTTGTCATTTGTCCTTGTTTGTGAAAATGGTTTACTTAAAGCCAGTTGCGTCTTTTCATTGTTTCAGAGAGAGAATAGTGATTCCTTACAAGACCGTTTTTAAAAACTATATGTTGAAATTAACGCAGTGTAAAGATGTAATTACGAGAATAATGTCAAACTTCTCTTAATTTAAAGCATCATCTCCTCTTTCTTAATCACTTCACAACTTACAATAGTTCCTCCTTCATTCTGCGACATAAAATTCTGCAGTTAGATTTTTGTTTAAAAACATGAAATTTACGCAGAAAATAATTTGTTTCACTGGACTATAAAGCACTAAAAGACTGAATCAACGCTTCTGAGGGTGCGCTATTGACAATATAATCGTAGAACATGAACTAACACATCTCAGGGTAATTTAGCGCAAATTAAGCGCAGCAGAAGTGATTAAAATATGTCAGAAGATCTACAAATATGTCGATTGCCTATTTAGAGAAATAAAAGAATTAACATCCGACAATTCCAATACAGCGCCAACGGCCTTGCTAGTTAAAGAAACACGAAAGCAAACTAAACGCAATGTTTCACAAAAGTGTATAATGCGCATGAAAGTGCAGTGCGTTCACAGTGTTCTCTCATATGAAAAATAGTGCGACCTACCAATAATGTCGCCACACTACTGAAGAAAAGTATTTATTTAATTGTTTCCCTATGTTTCCTTGGTTTTATTTTTGCCTATCGAAAGAGTGTGCCCATAATAATGTAACAAACATCATTACTTAAATAGTGTGTCAAAACCAACCATTCAACTACAACTAATATCAGTAATCACGTTATGTTCATTTACTTTTGTTTTGCGACTCTATGCATAATATTAGGATTGAAAAAGATTTCTCCACCTGTAAAATGTATTTTCCTTTCCTAATCTCGTTCTGTCTGTCTCTCGCTCTCTATCTGTCTCCCCCCCCCCCCTCCCTCTCTCTCTCTGGCTCTCAACCTCAAAACAATTTTCTAGGAGATGCTACCTTAAGTCATCAAATTAAAATCACTTTTTTCACATATCAGGAATTTCGGAAGGTAACATTACTTAACTCATACAAATAAATATTTCAATGTCAAAAACACAAAATTCTTGCCCAAAAAATTAAATGTCCCACTTGCCACAGTCGTTTAAAGCACTAGAAATAAAACAGACTTACAATACCAATATAAATCAATTTGCAAGCTTACAGAATGCAACAAAAAAGGAAGGTGCTTGAAAAACCAATTTTGTGAAAAACAAAACAAACAACAATTCAAACAAAAGATTTATGATAAAAATACAGATATTGCACCCCTTAAACTTAAAGCTGTCTCCATCTATACCAATGTATTTCTTAATTTGTAAATAAAAGTTTATTACTTTACAAAAAAGAGGTCCCCATCAGGTCACCGAAGTTAAGCGCTGTCGGGATTCGCTAGTACTTGGATGGGTCACCGTCCAGTCTGCCGAGCGCTGTTGCAAGCGGGGTGCACTCGGCCCTTGCGTCGCAAATTAAGAAGTATCGGCACCGGTCACGAAAACTGACAACGGCCGCGAGAGCGATGTGATGACCACCTGCCACTCCGTACCTCATCCGGTGACGCAAGGGGACTGAGGATGACACGGCGGCCGGTCGGTACCGTTGGGCCTTCATGGCCTGTTCGGAAGCTGAATTCCAATACAGCAGCAAGTTTGAACGGTATACTTTCACGACGTTTGTTTACTGTTGCTCTACAGCAGGAATCTTCAAGCACTTTAGCCTAAGGGCCGCATTGACTCTTCCACTAACAGTAAGTCCCTAGGGCCAGGGCCTACCTATCGGAACTCCTTGGCACAGTTTAGAAGTTTTCGTGGCGCGCACTACTGCCTCCAGTGCTTACGAGCCGACGCTGAATGGTACTGCAGAAGTAATCGGGCAGTAAGAAACTTTATGTTTCAGCTTGAGCTGCGGCCTTAATTTCATTTCATATACATTGCTAGAAATAAATACCACTCATGAAGGTCGTTGTAACGCTCTTTCACAAAACCTTACTTCCGTTCGTCATTTACTGGCGGCGAATTAATGAACGTTTGCGTGATTGCATCAGTTGAAGAAATGTGTCCAGAGTAAGCTAATTTATTTAAAACCACCAGTTTTTCAGCAGACACTGTCACTCGAAAAGTAAATGATAGGACTGAAAATACACTACTGGCCATCACAATTGCTACACCACGAAGATGACGTGCTACAGACGAGAAATTTAACCGACAGGAAGAAGATGCTGTGATATACAAATTATTAGCTTTTCAGAGCATTCACACAAGGTTGGCGCCGGTGGCGACACCTGCAACGTGCTGACACGAGGAAAGTTTCCAACCGATTTCTCATACACAAACAGTAGTTGACCGGCGTTGCCTAGTGAAACGTTGTTGTGATGCCTCGTGTAAGGAGGTGAAATGCGTACCATCCCGTTTCTGACTTTGATAAAGGTCGGATTGTAGCCTATCGCGATTGCGGTTTCACGTATCGCGACATTGCTGCTCGCGTTGGTCGAGATCCAATGACTGTTAGCAGAATATGGAATCGGTGGGTTCAGGAGGGTAATACGGAACGCCGCGCTGGATCCCAACGGCCTCGTATCACTAGCAGTCGAAATGACAGGCATCTTATCCGCATGGCTGTAACGGGTCGTGCAGGCACGTCTCGATCCCTGAGTCAACAGATGGGGACGTTTGCAAGACAACAACCATCTGCACGAACAGTTCGACGACGTTTGCAGCAGCATGGACTATCAGCTCGGAGACCCTGGCTGCGGTTACCCTTGATGCTGCATCACAGACAGGAGCACCTGCGATGGTGTACTCAACGACGAACCTGGGTGCACGAATGGCAAAACGTCATTTTTTCGGATGAATCCGGGTTCTGTTTACAGCATCATGGTGGTAGCATCCGTGTTTGGCGACATCGCTGTGAACGCACATCGGAAGCGTGTATTCGTCATCGCCATACTGGCTTATCAGCCGGCGTGATGGTATGGGGTGCCATTGGTTACACGTCTCGGTCACCTCTTGTTCGCATTGACGGCACTTTGAACAGTGGACGTTACGTTTCACATGTGTTACGACCCGTGGCTCTACCCTTCATTCGATCCCTGCGAAACCCTACATTTCAGCAGGATAATGCACGACCGCATGTTGCAGGTTCTGTACGGGCCTTCCTGGATTCTGGCCAGCACATTCTCCAGATCTCTCACCAATTGAAAACGTCTGGTCAATGGTGGCCGAGCAACTGGCTCTTCACAATACGCCAGTCTACTCTTGATGAATTGTGGTACCGTGTTGAAGCTGCATGGGCAGCTGGACCTCTACACGCCATTCAAGCTCTTTTTGACTCAATGCCCAGGCGTATCAAGGCCGTTATTACGGCCAGAGGTGGTTGTTATGGGTACTGATTTCTCAGGATGTATGCACCCAAACTGCGTGAAAATGTAATCACATGTCAGTTCTAGTATAATATGTTCTTCCAATGAATACCTGTTTATCATCTGAGTTTCTTCCTGGCGTAGCAGTTTTAATGGCCAGTAGTGTATATTAACTCAACTATGTGAGAAAAGCTGACAATTAGAACGGTTCTCTTTGGCTCTGGATGAGCCTATATATGTTTCAGATACCGCACAGGTGTTACTTTTTATTCAAAGGATAAACAAAAATTATGAGCTGTATGAAGAGCCTCTTGCAGTTCATAGCATTCACGGCACAGTCACGGGAGAAGAATTTTTTAAAGGATCAGAAATTGCTGTTCAGTGGGAAAACTTTTGGTGTGTCACACCTAATGGTGGCAAAAACACGATTTGAAATTTTAAGGTGTCGTAGCTCTTGTTTCAAGGGAGGTAGAAAACGACAGTGGATCAAAACCATTAATCGTTAATCGTACACTGCATCATTCATCAGCAATCCTTGGACGTGTCAGAAGTTTTAAAGCCAGCCATTACAGCTATTAATTACATAAGATCACAAACACTCAGTCGTTGTCGTTTCCGCGAATTTATTGAAGAACTGAAGAAAATGACGTACAATTTCATATGTAAAGCAGTAGTCTGGCTTAGTTGTGGAAAAGCTCTGACGCCATTCCTTGAGCTCCGTACAAAAATTGAAATTTTTGATGAAATGTATCGTTCTCTGACTGAGTTATAAACAAATGAGTGGTTGTGGAAGATATCGTTTTATATTAACGAAACATATGATTAACCTTTATTTAAAATTACAAGGAGAACACAAGCTGCTGCCTGGTTTGTACTTTCATATTAAAACCTTTACACAAAAAATAGTTTTGTTTCAGTCTCAACTGAACAAAAAATGTTTCGCGCATTTTAATACTTAAGAAATATTCTGTCAGCAATCAGAGACACCATTACCGATAGATTCCGCAACTAAAACTTTAAAAATGAATTTTGAGTCTAGATTTTCATATTTTGTTGCAACTGCCAACGACATCAAGATTTGTCAAAATCATTTTAACACAGAAGTAGAAACTTTTGCCACGTAGCTTCATATGAAAAGTGTTGGTTTGCAATGTAGGGATTTTTATAAAGATAAGACAGAGATTTAGGAACCAGGTTTTAAATTGTAAGGCATTTCCAGGGGCAGATGAGGGCTCTGGTTATGACCTGTAGATTAAAACTGAAGAAACTGCAAAAAGGTGGGATTTTAAGGAGATGGGACCTGGATAAACTGAAAGAACCAGAGATTGTACAGAGTTTCAGGGAGAGCATAAGGGAACAATTGACAGGAATAGGGGAAAGAAATACAGTAGAAGAAGAATGGGTAGCTTTGAGGGATGAAGTAGTGAAGGCAGCAGAGGATCAAGTAGGTAAAAAGACGAGGGCTAGTAGAAACTCTTGGGTAACAGAAGAAATATTGAATTTAATTGATGAAAGGAGAAAATATAAAAATGCAGTAAATGAAGCATGCAAAAAGGAATACAGACGTCTCAAAAATGAGATCGACAGGAAGTGCAAAATGGCTAAGCAGGGATGGCTAGAGGACAAATGTAAGGATGTAGAGGCTTATCTCACTAGGGCTAAGGTAGATACTGCCTATAGGAAAATTAAAGTGATCTTTGGAGATAAGAGAACCACTTGTACGAACATCAAGAGCTCAGATGGAAACCCAGTTCTAAGCAAAGAAGGGAAAGCAGAAAGGTGGAAGGAGTATATAGCTATACAAGGGCGATGTACTTGAGGACAATATTATGGAAATGGAAGAGGATGTAGATGAAGATGAAATGGGAGATACGATACTGCGTGAAGAGTTTGACAGAGCACTGAAAGACCTGAGTCGAAACAAGGCCCCCGGAGTAGACAACATTCCATTGGAACTACTGACAGCCTTGGGAGAGCCAGTCCTGACAAAACTCTACCATCTGGTGAGCAAGATGTATGAGACAGGCGAAGTACCCTAAGACTTCAGGGAGAATATAATAATTCCAATTCCAAAGAAAGCAGGTGTTGACAGATGTGAAAATTACCGATCTATCAGTTTAATAAGTCACAGCTGCAAAATACTAACGCTAATTCTGTACAGACGAATGGAAAAACTAGTAGAAGCCGACACGGGGAAGATCAGTTAGGATTCCGTAGAAATGTTGGAACACGTGAGGCAATACTGTCCCTACGACTTACCTTAGAAGCTAGATTAAGGAAAGGTAAACCTACATATCTAGCATTCGTAGACTTAGAGAAAGCTTTTGACAATGTTGATTGGAATACTCTCTTTCTAATTCTGAAGGTGGCAGGGGTAAAATACAGGGAGAGAAAGGCTATTTACAATTTGTACAGAAACCAGATGGCAGTTATAAGAGTCTAGATTTTCATATTTTGTTGCAACTGCCAACGACATCAAGATTTGTCAAAATCATTTTAACACAGAAGTAGAAACTTTTGCCACGTAGCTTCATATGAAAAGTGTTGGTTTGCAATGTAGGGATTTTTATAAAGATAAGACAGAGATTTAGGAACCAGGTTTTAAATTGTAAGGCATTTCCAGGGGCAGATGAGGGCTCTGGTTATGACCTGTAGATTAAAACTGAAGAAACTGCAAAAAGGTGGGATTTTAAGGAGATGGGACCTGGATAAACTGAAAGAACCAGAGATTGTACAGAGTTTCAGGGAGAGCATAAGGGAACAATTGACAGGAATAGGGGAAAGAAATACAGTAGAAGAAGAATGGGTAGCTTTGAGGGATGAAGTAGTGAAGGCAGCAGAGGATCAAGTAGGTAAAAAGACGAGGGCTAGTAGAAACTCTTGGGTAACAGAAGAAATATTGAATTTAATTGATGAAAGGAGAAAATATAAAAATGCAGTAAATGAAGCATGCAAAAAGGAATACAGACGTCTCAAAAATGAGATCGACAGGAAGTGCAAAATGGCTAAGCAGGGATGGCTAGAGGACAAATGTAAGGATGTAGAGGCTTATCTCACTAGGGCTAAGGTAGATACTGCCTATAGGAAAATTAAAGTGATCTTTGGAGATAAGAGAACCACTTGTACGAACATCAAGAGCTCAGATGGAAACCCAGTTCTAAGCAAAGAAGGGAAAGCAGAAAGGTGGAAGGAGTATATAGCTATACAAGGGCGATGTACTTGAGGACAATATTATGGAAATGGAAGAGGATGTAGATGAAGATGAAATGGGAGATACGATACTGCGTGAAGAGTTTGACAGAGCACTGAAAGACCTGAGTCGAAACAAGGCCCCCGGAGTAGACAACATTCCATTGGAACTACTGACAGCCTTGGGAGAGCCAGTCCTGACAAAACTCTACCATCTGGTGAGCAAGATGTATGAGACAGGCGAAGTACCCTAAGACTTCAGGGAGAATATAATAATTCCAATTCCAAAGAAAGCAGGTGTTGACAGATGTGAAAATTACCGATCTATCAGTTTAATAAGTCACAGCTGCAAAATACTAACGCTAATTCTGTACAGACGAATGGAAAAACTAGTAGAAGCCGACACGGGGAAGATCAGTTAGGATTCCGTAGAAATGTTGGAACACGTGAGGCAATACTGTCCCTACGACTTACCTTAGAAGCTAGATTAAGGAAAGGTAAACCTACATATCTAGCATTCGTAGACTTAGAGAAAGCTTTTGACAATGTTGATTGGAATACTCTCTTTCTAATTCTGAAGGTGGCAGGGGTAAAATACAGGGAGCGAAAGGCTATTTACAATTTGTACAGAAACCAGATGGCAGTTATAAGAGTCGAGTTACATGAAAGGAAAGCATTGGTTGGGAAGGGAGTGAGACAGGGTTGTAGTCTCTCCTTGATGTATTCAATCTGCATATTGAGCAAGCAGTGAAGGAAACAAAAGAAAAATTCGGAGTAGGTATTAAAATCCATGGAGAAGAAATAAAAATGTTGAGGTTAGCCGATGACATTGTAATTCTGTCAGAGGCAGCATAGGACTTGTAAGAGGAGTTGAACGGAATGGACAGTGTCTTGAAAGGAGGGTATAAGATGAACATCAACAAAAGCAAAACGAGGATAATGGAATGTAGTCGAGTTAAGTAGGGTGATGCTGAAGGAATTAGATTAGGAAATGAGACACTCAAAGTAGTAAAGGGGTTTTGCTATTTGGGGAGCAAAATAACCGATTATGGTCGAAGTAGAGAGGATATAAAATGTAGATTGGCAATGGCAAGGAAAGCGTTTCTGAAGAAGAGAAATTTGTTAACATCGAGTATAGATTTAAGAGTCAGGAAGTTGTTTCTGAAAGTATTTGTATGGAGTGTAGCCGTGTATGGAAGTGAAACATATACGATAAATAGTTTGGACAAGAAGAGAATAGAAGCTTTCGAAATGTGGTGGTACAGAAGAATGCTGAAGATTATATGGTTAGATCACATAACTAATGAGGAAATATTGAATAGGATTGGGGAGAAGCGACGTTTGTGGCTCAACTTGACCAGAAGAAGGGATCGGTTGGTAGGACATGTTCTGAGGCATCAAGGGATCACCAATTTTTGTATTGGAGGGCAGCGTGGAGGGTAAAAATTGTAGAGGGAGACCAAGAGATGAATACACTAAGCAGATTCAGAAGGATGTAGGTTGCAGTAGGTACTGGGAGATGAAGAAGCTTGCACAGGATAGAGTAGCATGGAGAGCTGCATCAAACCAGTCTCAGTACTGAAAACCACAACAACAACCACTTATGTTCATCATTGCTGGAATTTTATAAGAGTCTTTCACTGACACAGTTTGATCAGCTGCATAAGTTTTCTCGTGGCTTTGGTCAGCTTCCGCGACTACTTACCTATGAGAAGAAAGTTTTGTCCAAAATGAAACACAATAAACAGGATGAGCATTTGAAGTTGCTACTGACAATTTCCACTAATAAACTTGATCCACAACTGCAGACAGTTGTAAGTGAGAAGTTACAGCTACATAAATCTCTTTAACAATAATTGCAATGTTTAATTTCATTATGTGAATTGCCTAAGTATCTCACTTAGGTACTATAAATTTTCAGGAAATCTCATATAATACATTACAGTTAAAATGTTCAACTGCATTATATACTGAAGCGCCAAAGAAACTGGTATAGGCATGCGTATTCAAATACAGAGATATGTAAACAGGCAGAATACGGCGCTCCGGTCGGCAACGCCTATATAAGACAAGTATCTGAAGCAGTTATTACATCGGTTACTGCTGATACAATTGAAGGTTATCAAGATTTAAGTAAGTTTGAACGTGGTGTTATGGTCGGCGCACGAGCGATGGGACACAGCATCTCCAAAGTAGCGATGAAGTGGGGATTTTCCCGTATGAGCATTTCACGAGTGTACCGTGAATATCAGAAATCCGGCAAAGGATCCTGCAGGAACGGGACCAACGACGACTGAAGAGAATCGTTCAACGTGACGGAAGTGCAACACTTCCGCAAATTGCTGCAGATTTGAATGCTGGGCCATCTTCAGGTGTCAGTGTGCTAGCCATTCAACGAAGCACCATCGATATGGGCTTTCGGAGCAAAAGGCCCACTCGTCTACAGAGCGAGGTGGCGCAGTGGTTAGCACACTGGACTCGCATTCGGGAGGACGACGGATCAGTCTCACGTCCGGCCATCCTGATTTAGGTTTTCCGTGATTTCCTTAAGTCGTTCCAGGCAAATGCCGGGATGGTTCCTTTGAAAGGGCAATGCCGAAATCCTTCCCTGTCCTTCCCTAATCCGATGAGACCGATGACCTCGCAGTTTGGTCCCTTCCCCCAAACAACCCAACCCAACCCATTCCTGCAGCCTTGAACTTCACAGCAAACATAAACATAGCCAAAGCCTTGCAGACAAATAAAAATTACGCGAAGCGAAGTGTAGTGTGAGGAGGGCTATGCGAGAGGCGTTCAATGAATTCGAAAGTAAAGTTCTATGTACCGACTTTGCAGAAAATCCTAATAAATTTTGGTCGTGTGTCACAGCGGTAGGTGGATCAAAACAAAATGTCCAGACAGTCTGTGACCAAAATGGTACTGAAACAGAGGATGACAAATTAAAGGCCGAAATACTAAATGTCTTTTTCCAAAGTTGTTTCACAGGGGAAGACTGCACTGTAGTTCCTTCTCTAGATTGTCGCACAGATGACAAAATGGTAGATATCGAAATAGACGACAGAGGGATAGAGAGACAAGTAAAATCGCTCAAAAGAGGAAAGGCCGCTGGACCTGATGGGATACCAGTTCGATTTTACACAGAGTACGGGAAGGAACTTGCCCCCCTTCTTGCAGCGGTGTACCGTAGGTCTCTGGAAGAGCGTAGCGTTCCAAAGGATTGGAAAAGGGCACAGGTCATCCCCGTTTTCAAGAAGGGACGTCGAACAGATGTGCAGAACTATAGACCTATATCTCTAACGTCGATCAGTTGTAGAATTTTGGAAAACGTATTATGTTCGAGTACAATGACTTTTCTGGAGACAAGAAATCTAATCTGTAGGAATCAGCATGGGTTTCGAAAAAGACGATCGTGTGAAACCCAGCTCGCGCTATTAGTCCACGAGACTCAGAGGGCCATAGACACGGGTTCCCAGGTAGATGCTGTGTTTCTTGACTTCCGCAAGGCGTTCGATACAGTTCCCCACAGTCGTTTAATGAACAGAGTAAGAGCATATGGACTATCAGACCAGTTGTGTGATTGCATAGAAGAGTTCCTACATAACAGAACGCAGCATGTCATTCTCAATGGTGAGAAGTCTTCCGAAGTGAGGGTGATTTCAGGAGTGCCGCAGGGGAGTGTCGTAGGATCGTTGCTATTCACAATATACATAAATGACCTGGTGTATGACATCGGAAGTTCACTGAGGCTTTTTGCAGATGATGCTGTGGTGTATCGAGAGGTTGTAACAATGGAAAATTGTACTGAAATGCAGGAGGATCTGCAGCGAATTGACGCATGGTGCAGGGAATGGCAATTGAATCTCAATGTAGACAAGCGTGATGTGCTGCTTATACATAGAAAGATAAATCCCTTATCATTTAGCTACAAAATAGCACATCAGCAACTGGAAGCAGTTAATTGCATAAATTAAATGGGAGTACGCATTAGAAGTGATTTAAAATGTAATTATCATATAAAGTTGATCGTCGGTAATGCAGATGCCAGACTGAGATTCATTGGAAGAATCCTAAGGAAATGCAATCTGAAAACGAAGGAAGTTGGTTACATTACGCTTGTTCGCCCATTGCTTGAATACTGCTCAGCAGTGTGGGCTCCGTACCAGATAGGGTTGATAGAAGAGATAGAGAAGATCCAACGGAGAGCAGCGCGCTTCGTTACAGGATCATTTAGTAATCGCGTAAGCTTTACGGAGATGATAGATAAACTCCAGTGGAAGACTCTGCAGGAGAGACGCTCAGTAGTTCGGTACGGGCTTTTGTTAAAGTTTCGAAAACATACCTTCACCGAAGAGTCAAGCAGTATATTGCTCCCTCCTACGTATATCTCGCGAAGAGACCATGAGGATAAGGTCAGAGAGATTAGCCCACACAGAAGCATACCGACAATCCTTCTTTCCACGTACAATACGAGACTGGAATAGAAGGGAGAACCGATAGAGGTACTCAGGGTACCCTCCGTCACACACCGTCAGGTGGCTTGCGGAGTATGGATGTAGATGAGTGCACGACACAAAGCTTTACGCCTCGCCTAGGACCGTCAACACCGACAATGGACTATTGATGACTGGAAATCTGTTGCCTGATCGGACGAGTTTCGTTTCAAATTGTATCGAGCGGATGGACGTGCACCGGTCTAAAGACAACTTCATGAATCCATGGACCCTGCATGTCAGCAGGGGACTGTTCAAGCTGGTGGAGGCTCTGGAATGGTATGGGGAGTGTCCAGTTGGACTGATATGGGACCCCTGACGTGTCTAGATACGACTTTGAACGGTGACACGTAAGTAAGCATCCTGTCTGATCACCTGCATCCATTCATGGCCATTGTGCTTTGCGACGGACTAGGGCAATTCCAGCAGGACAATGCGACACCCTACAAGTCCAGAATTGCTACAGAGTAGATCCAGGAACATTCTTCTGAGTTCAAACACTTCTGCTCGCCACCAAACTCCCCAGACATGAACCCTGTTGAGCATATCTGGGATGTCTTGCAACGTGCTGTTCAGAAGAGTTCTCCGGCCTCTGATACTCTTTCGGATTTATGGACAACCCTGTAGGATTCATGGTGTCATTTCCTTCCAGCACTATTTCAGACATTAATCGAGTCCAAGCCACGTCATGTTGCGGCGCTCATAAAATGAAAAATAACTTATTATTGAACGTATTTTGCACGATTTATTTGTACTGTAAATTTTACACTATACAATATTACTTCACTTACTGAGTGTGATTCGTACCCGAATATTACTGGTATTTAAGAATCGTAAGAATCCATGTAGAATATGTCAATGGGTTGCACTCCGAATGAACAGGTAATCAAACAGATTTGTGATACAGTATTGTATTTTTTTTATTTCTTGTACAATATATTTTAGAAGAAAGTTGTACAATAAATGTACTTGTTTATGCCTGTGTTTCAAAATTTGTCGAATAAGAGGCATAGCATTATCCTAAATTAAATTCATAGCGTGCATAGCGTAACTGAAGACAGTTAACGACGACAAACGAGTACCACTACTACGTGATCAGGCCCAGGGAACCGCACGCTACTACGAGTTTCCTCCGCCATTGTATTCTGTCCATTGCTGCTATCCGCCATTCGTCCACATCTATTGACACTTGGTTTAAATCTTCATGGAGTCCACCCCTCCAACGCTTCTTGCGTCTCCCTGTCGGTCTCTTTCCTGCAGGTGTGAAATCCAGGAGCTTCCGAGGCCATCTGTTATCCTCCATCCGGGCCACATGGCCGGCCCACTGCATTCGTTTGGCTTTGACAGTTCCTGCTATGTTGGGCTGCTGGTATAGTTCCTCAAGCTCTCGCTTGTATCCGATCCTCCATTCCCCTGTATCTGCATCCAGAACCGGACCGAAGATCTTCCGAAGCACTTTTGTCTCAAAAACAAGGAGCTTATGGAAGGCCTGTTTCCGGATACTCCATGTCTCACAGTCATATAGAACAACAGGCTGGATCAGGGTTTTGTACTGTCGAATCTTGAACTGTCTGGAGAAATATCTGGACCGAAGCAGTTGTGCTAGGCTGTGGTAAGATCGGTTTTCTGCTTGTATTCTGGCATTGATCTCTGCTTCACATGACGAGTTCTCAGTGAAAAGTATTTGAATTCTTGCACTCTCTTGTAGGACTGGTCCCCAACCTCCAGTGACTGTAGATGATCAGCAGTCTGACAATGACCACGCGTCATAACGAGGTAGACTGTCTTGGGTTCGTTTATGTTTAGCCCAAATTCGCTGGCAGCCTCCTTTAGTGCTTTGGTCATTTGCTCCAACAAACGAGAACTGGAATTCATAAACGCAGTATATACTGGAAGGAAAGGTGTGGGTTACCACGCGCCGGCGGAGGAAAGAGCTTGCAACATGGTTGCAGAGAATTTGCGACATCGTCGCAGAATCCAGGGTAACAACAATTGTGGCGCGACGCCCATTGCGATCACTATACAACTTAATTACTACAGCATGTTCGGGCTTGTACTGTACAGTGCGGTAGGTTATAGGGGAACGCGTGACGTGACGTTCATTTACAGGAGGCAAAGTGACCCATTCAGGACAGAAGGTGCTTTTTGAAATATCAAAGACTGAAAAAATAACACTAAACAGACTCTTTACGCGAAATATTGTTTGTTAGAAGAGGCAGTTTGTACCATTTTCTTCTATTAATTGTGCCAATCAATTTTTATGGGAGGCCCACGATAAGAAAGGATCAACTGCAGTTAAAAAGAATTACGGTGGGCCGGATACCACGCATGTGTGACCGTTACCACCTGCCGGATTCGTGGTGGTAGCGGGCCGGTGTGGCAGTAGTTTGGAGATACCTGCTCTAAAGGTTTCGTGAGTTCGGCCTTCACCTTGCGATGGGTTACAGTGTACTCGCCTAGGTTACGGGTGAGTGAGTATGCCTTCAGATGAATGCTGACAGACTACAAAAGTCAGTTTGCTTTCGTAGTCATAGTTAACTGACTGTACGCTGTCAGATGGAGATCCGTCCCTTTCTGGCAATCATAAAACAATTTGCACGTTCCCAGAATGAGATTTTCACTCTGCAGCGGAGTGTCCGCTGATATGAAAGTTCCTGGCACGAGAGATTCTGTAAAGTTTGGAAGGTAGGAGACGAGATACTGGCAGAAGTAAAGCTGTGAGGACCGGACCTGAGTCGTGCTTCGGTAGCTCAGATGGTAGAGCACTTGCCCGCGAAAGGCAAAGGTCCCGAGTTCGAGCCTCGGTCGGGCACACAGTTTTAATCTGCTAGGAAGTTTCAATTTGCACGTTGGTAATGTTTCTGAGTTACTGAAAACTTGACCATCGACGTTCAGGAGGGACCAGTGTTGTTTGAACAGGCATAATTCGCCTTTTTTTAGATGTGTGTGTTACTTTTGCATGTAGTTGTCACTGAAAGAACCTTGTTCTTGTGAATGACTAACAAAATACACATTTTTTTCTGCTGAGAGGGCGAAGACCAGCGGGCAACGTATTTATCCTTATTAGGAATCAACTGTTAATTATTCTGCTTCAGCTAGTTATCGATGTTTATCATAGTTCTGTGTGTATTTTGTTGCCCTTACACTTTCATTTCTTCTTTCTGCGTTTCTTTTCTCGCCATTGTGCCCTGTGGTTCTCTGTTCTTCTCAATAACTTTTCTCTTTTTTGAGTCTAGTTGAGTAGAAACCCTCATCACATATGTTTAATTTTCTAATTTCTATTAATTGTGACATTAATGTCATCCAACCTCCAAACTTTTTTGTGTTTGTTAACCTCTAGTTGGAAAGATAATGTGTATACTAGCAAAACGAATAAATCCACAGTCCCTCTTTTTAAATTTTCAGTTGTTATTTTTCTCTCATAGGTCTAGCTGTTTAAATGGTTAGAATATAATTTTTTTAAAAGATGAAAAACTAAGTCTGAGCTTCGTAATTATCAAGCGAAGTTCATGAATGGCTCATTGTAAGCCATTCTTACCGTAGGTAATATTACATGGTAATCAGCTAGCGAAACATATTTAAACATTTAGTATCTCGTAAATTGTTTGTGTGTATGTGAGTTGTTACATTCATTGCCATAACGCGTAGTTCGTTATAAGAAACTAGATTTAGGTGAGCGAAACTAGTATAATACGTATCTGATACTAATTTGTACGCAGACGATGAGCCATGGTTGAAGCATGAAGGTTCCTCTGTAGTGTTTAAATTGCAGCTTCACGGTATTTCACCGGCCCCGTTGTTATTCTCCAAAAGACAAAATACTGCCGCATGTAACCCAAATATTGTAGGCACCATTCCTACGAGAAATCGTTGGTTATTTATAAGGTCGATGCTTTACAAGACAAAAAAGTATCTCTTCAACATTATCGAGTTCGTGCGGGCGGGTTAGGGCAGATAATCCAGGGCAAATGTTGTCCCCCGTCATTGGTGATGGGCCGGCCGCGGTGGTCTAGTGGTTCTAGGCACGCAGTCCGAAACCGCGAGACTGCTGCGGTCGCAGGTTCGAATCCTGCCTCTGGCATGGATGTGTGTGATGTCCTTAGGTTAGTTAGGTTTAAGTAGTTCTAAGTTCTAGGGAACTGATGACCACAGATGTTAAGTCTCATAGCGCTCAAAGCCATTGGTTATGGAGTAACTATTTCACTGTGTGACAAACCTACAAAATTTTCTGAGAGATTCGTGAGTAATATGTGTATAGTCCATGTTAAATAGGAGATCCAAACACTAGCCAATCACGCACAGAACGCATCCTGTTTCTTGCCAAAAAGAGTATGGAGACCTGGTTGCATCGTTATTAAAACAAATGGTATTATTTGCATCTTTATGGTCCGCACAGTCTTTTTGGAACCGTTTTGGTAACAGAATGTTACCGTCTCGAAGAAGGCCACATTGCATTTCTAATTCAACATTTATGCGTGGAACAGTGGAAATATTCGTGAACTACAGTACTTGCATGTACTATGTTGACCTGCATTTTGCACATACGCATGCTTCAGACCAGAAAACAATGCCAGGTCAGAGTCCACATTTTAAGAGGATCCTTACTAACAAGGACCCTCTCTCCTATATGTTGTTGTTGTGGTCTTCAGTCTGAAGACTGGTTTCATGCAGCTCTCCATGCTACTCTATCTTGTGCGTGCCTCTTCATCTCCGAATAACTACTGCAACAGACATCCTTCTGAATCTGCTTACTGTGTTCATCTCTTGGTCTCCCTCTACGATTTTACCCCCCCCCCCCCCTACACACACACATTTCCCTCCAACACTAAATTGGTGATCCCTTGCTGTCTCAGAATGTGTCCTATCATCCACTCCCTTCCTTTGGTCAAGCTGTGGCACAAATTTCTTGTCTTCCCAATTCGATTCAATAATCACTCGTTAGTTACGTCATCGACTACTCTAGTCTTCAACATTCTTCTGTAGCACCACATTTCTAAAACTTCTATTCTTTTTTTGTTTGAACTGTTTATCGTTAATGTTTCACTTCCTTACATTGCTACACTGCAGACAAATACCTTCAGAAAAGACTTTCTAATACTTAAATCAATATTCGATGTTAACAGATTTCTCTTCTTCAGAAATGCTTTTCTTGCGATTGCCAGTCTACATTTTATATCATCTCTACTTAGACTTCATCTGTTATTTTGCTGCCCAAATAGCAAAACTCATCTACTTCTTTAAATATCTCGTTTACTAATTCCCTTAGCATCACCTGATTTAATTCGACTACATTTCATTGTCCTTGTTTTGCTTTTCTCGTTGTTAATCTTATATCCTCCTTTCAAGACATTGTCCGTTCCGTTCAGCTGCTCTTCCAAGTCCTTTCCTGTCTCTGACAGAAATACATCATCGGCAAACCTTAAAGCTTTTATTTGTTCTTCTTGAACTTTCCTTTACTGCTTGCTCAATATACAAATTGACTAACATCGGGGATAGTCTACCACTATTTCTCATTCCCTTCTCAACCACTGCTTCCTTTTCATGCCCCTCGACTCCTATAACTGCCATCTGGTTTCTCTACAAGTTTTAAATAGCCTTTCGCTGCCTGCATTTTACCTCTGCTACCTTCAGATCTCAAAGACAGTATTCCAGTCCACATTGTCAAAAGCTTTCTCTGAGTCTACAAATGCTATAACCGTAGGTTTGCCCTTCCTTAACCTATCTTCCAACATAAGTCTTAGCGTCAGTATTGCCTCGCGTATTTCTACATTTCTCCTGAATCCAAATTGACCTTCCCCGAGGTCGGCTTCTACCAGTTTTTCATACTTCGGTAAGGAATTCGTAATCGCATTTTGCAAGCATGACTTACCAAACTGATAGCTCGGTAATTTTAACACCTGTCAGCAATTGCTTCCTTTGGAATTGGAATTCTTTCAGTCTTCTTAAAGTCTGAGGGTTTTTCTCCTGTTTCATGCATCTTGCACACCAGAGAAGAGACTTTTGTTAGGGCTGTCTCTCCAAAGGCTATCAGTAGTTCCGACGGAATATCATCTACTCCCGGGACCTTGTTTCGAGTAAGATCTTTCAGAGCTCTGTCAAATTCTTCTCGCAGTATCATATCTGCCATCTCATCTTCATATGCACACACTTCCCTTTCTATAATAATGCCTTCAAATTCAACACCCTTGTACAGACCCTCTACATACTCCTTCCACCTTTCAGCTTTCTCTTATTTGCTTATGACTGGTTTTCCATCTGAGCTCTTGACATTCATAAAGCTACTTCTCTTTTTCCCAAAGGCCTCTTTAATTTTCCTGTAGGCGTTGTCTATATTTCCTCTAGCGAAATATGCTTCCAAATTCTTACATATGTCCTCTAAGCATTCCTACTTAACCATTTTGCACTTCTGTCGATCCCATTTTTAAACGTTTGTATTCCCTTTCGTTTGCTTCATTCGCTGCATTTTTAAATTCAGTGTCTTTTGTGTTATCCAAGGATTTCTACTAGGCTTTGTCTTTTTACTTATTTGGTCCTCTGCTGTTTCACTATTTCACCTCTTGTAGCTACCTATTCGTCTTCTACGGTATTCCTTTCTCCTGCTGTAGTCAACCGTTGCCCAATGCTTCCTGTGAAATTCTCAACAACCTCTTGTTCCTTCGACTTCTCCAAGTCCTATCTCCTTAATTTCCTACCTTTATCAATGTCTTCACTTTTAATCTACAGTTTATAACCAATAAACTTTGGTCAGAGTCCACATCTCCCGTGAAAACATCTTACAACTTAAAATCTGATTCCTAAATCTTGTCTGACTCTTACGTAATCAATCTGAAGCCTGCAGTCTCTTCCACGTATACAGCCTTCTTTCATGCTTCTTAAACCAAGTGTTAACGATGATTAAATTATGCTCTGTGTAAAATTCTACCAGGCGGCTTACTCTTTCATTCCTTTCCCCCAATCCATATTCACCTACTATTATTCCTGCTCTTTCTTTTCCCACTATCGAATTCCAGTCCCCCATGACTATCAAATTTTCGTCTCCCTTGACTATCTGAACAATTTCTTTTATCACATCATACATTTCTTCAATCTCATCATCTGCTGAGCTAGTTGGCATATAAATTTGCACTACTGTGTTAGACGTGGGCTTCGTGTCTATCTTCGCTACAATAATGGATTCACTATGCTGTTCGTAGTAGCTTATTGGCGTTCCCTTTTTTTACCTTATTAAACCTACTCCTGCGTTACTGTTATTTGATTTTGTGTTTATAACCCTGTATTCACAGGACCAGAAGTCTTGTTCCTCCTGCCAACGAACTTCACTAATTCCCACTATATCTAACTTTAACCTATCAATCTCCCTTTTTAAATTTTCTAACCTACCTTCCCGATTAAGAGATTTAATATTCCATGCTCCTTTTCGTAGAACGCCAGTTTTGTTTCTTCTTATTACGACGTCCTCCTGAGTAGCCCCTGCCCGGAGGTCCAAATGGGGGACTATTTTACTTCCAGAATATTTTACCCAAGAGGACGCCATCATCATTTAACCATACAGTAAAGATGTATGCTCTCGGGAACAATTAAGACTGTAGTTTCTCCTTGCTTTCAGCCGTTCCCAGTATCAACACAGCAAGGCCGTTTTGGTTGATGTTACAAGGTCAGATCAGTCAATCATCCAGACGGTTGCCCCTGCAACTACTGAAGAGGCTGCTACCCCTCTTCAGGAACCACACGTTTGTCTGGTCTCTCAACAGATACCCCTCCGTTGTGTTTGCACCTACGGTACGGCTATCTGTATCGCTTAGGCATGCATGCCTTCCCACCAACAGCAAGGTCCTTGGTTCACGGTTTCCCATGTACTCGATTACAAAGACTGCAAGGTCATCCAAAACAATATAAATGGTAATTTATGCATTTCTGGGTTGTTAAAATTGCATACCTGACAGTAGTACTTCGATTTACTTAAAAAAAGAAGAAACGCAACTGTATTCAACGAAAGACTTTAAGAGTGCATAGTCTGACAAAATAAAATTTATTTTTCCCTTAATCTTATGATTCATATTTGATATTAACCACATATTGCATTTCGAGTGTCAGTTACAAGGGAGGGAAATCTGACAATAATAAAAGCAAGGAGTTCCTTGTGTCAGCAATGAAGGTATCTGGGAGCAAGAAACTAAAAATTAATAGCAAACAAGATATTTGGGAACAAGAAACTAAAAATTTATATTGAACATCATTTCTTATTCAGGTCTGTATAACATACTCAGTTTATGAAAAGAACTAAAATGATACATGTGGACTGCAATTTACTTTGCATCCCTTATTGAGTGCTGCCCATAAACCTAAATGAAGAGACTACCTCACGTCTTGCTAACTTATAAGTTATAGTTGCTATTTTGCTAGTTCCTGAAATCGGTACTTCAAATATAACGTTTGTTATAAATTAGTTTCCATATAACACACTGAAAATGTTGCACGAGTAGTACAGGAAATGAAATTTACATTCCATTGTTACCGTTATTTCGATAAACATCTGCAAGTGTTCTTCCTCTTTCAGACTACGTGAATTTCCCAGTGAATTCATTTTCGCCTGTTCGTCTCATTCTCATTCGTTTTACAATATTTCTTCGCTTCTCCCTTTAATTTTTTTGTTATTTCTTATGTCTAGCACTCATTTTTTTTTTCCTTTTCGTGGAGTTTTGAAATTTAGTATCAAGTTTCTCGATGTAATTTTGTTCTGAATCGCGTCTTTTACTATAGCCATTTCTGTCCGTTTTTTTCTTTACCTTCTGGTTGCCGCATCTACTCAGGTAAACGAGATAGAATCTTGATTTCATGAATCTAGTGTCCTTCATCTGTATTACGAGTTTCGTGGACCCAATTCGCTTCTTTGTCGTAGTAATAGCCATATTTCCATTTATTTTTGTTGACGCCTCCATTTCCTGTCTGTAATGACCGCGTTATCGATGAGACATTAATCTTCCTTCCTTCCTTCCGTGGCCCATTTCTTTCGTGGCGAAAATCAGTTTTTTTCTGTTCTGTTTGGCCCACGGAATATTCTTAACCTCTCTTTTGTTCTCTTTCGTCTTTTCCATTTCTTCGGATGACAGCGTGGACATCATCATGCAGCTTAAGGATTTGACTATTGTATTAGAGTGTTAATTTTTTCATTCATTGCCACCAATGCACTTCTCGTGGAAGGCTCCTAAAACGAAGACTTCGTCAGAAATCTTGAAGGAAACAGGAATATACACAAAAAATGTCTACAGAAACATATGAAATTCGACGCAGTGTGAATCATACGAAGCCTTCACGTGGTCGAAGAAAATATTATTTAAAGGCAACTTCGTTACATAAATGTTTTTCTCCTAGTTAGTCGTTGCAGGAAGGACGGGTCGAAGATGCCATATAATTGCACAGTTACTATCTATTCGGAATGACATTATATATGCTATGTGATAAAAACTGTGTTAGTACTGACTGCCCTTTGCCTACGATAGAGATTGCTTGGAAAGAAAAGTTTGATACAGTAATTTAGGTACCTGGAACAGTAGCCTATATCATTGGATGCAATGTCGCACGCCCGGGTTTATATCATGCAAAGTACGAAATAATCCATTTCTAGTTTTTCGGAAATTTGTTGTAAAAATTTGTGTTCTTAAATGTGCATGATGTTAATCTGTACTCTTGTAAGTCGAGAGTTAGTAATGAAATTCGACTCAACGTAAATCATACGAAGTCTTCATGTGATCGAAGAAAAATTATTTAAAGGCAACTTCTTTACATAAATGGTTTTCTCCGAGTTAGTCGTTGCAGGAACCGCCGTCTGCTTTACGTCTGCTGTGCAGCGAGCTACGTTAATTTAAGTATTAACTGTATTTTTCTTACTTGTCACTTCTTCTTCCGTGTGTTTTTGCTTTTAAGAAACTTTAATTGTCGAGTGCTAATAATAGTGTTCCATAGATTTCGTGTTTGTTTTGAATACAGTCAGAGAGAGTCCCTTTAGTCAACCATAGTGCCAGAATTGCTAGTGTTTGTTTTCAATACAGTCCAGAGACAGGCAGTGCTATTGTCATTGTTTTCTACAAGAAGTGGCTAGCAATCACAATTTAGTCAATAATCAGCCGCCTTTAGTGAATTAGCAGTCTAGTTAAAAGTTGATTAACTCTCTACAGTAAATTGGTTCCTTAGGATGGATAGGATGTGTGACTGCTGTTTACGGACGCAGGAGAAGCTGGCCACTGTTCGCGAACAGCTGAACGTGTTGATGGCCGCGGTCAGCCGTCTTCAGGCTGCTGCCTCGGGGTGTAGCGGCAGTGGGGAGTCTGGTGCGTCGCAAGGTACACCCCAGGTGTTACATGCTTCACCCACTGTCCCTGCTGTCGAGACATCTTCGCTGGTACCGGGCGCGGTTGGGCCACTCTCTCCCCAAGGGGAGTGGCGGGTTCAGCGGCGTTCGCGGCGCACGAGGCGGAGGGTCAATGTGGAGGCTGGCCGTGTGGCATCGCCCGCTCTGCCTGTGAGTGGACATGTGGCTGCTCCTTCAGCAAGGTCCGAGCAGGCACACGGGGGGAGGGGTTTATTAGTTATTGGGAGCTCCAACGTTAGGCGGGTGATGGAGCCCCTTAGGGAAATAGCGGAAAGGTCGGGGAAGAAGGCCAGTGTTCACTCTGTCTGCTTGCCGGGGGTCTCATCCGAGATGTGGAGGAGGCCCTACCGGCGGCGATAGAAGGCACTGGGTGCACCCGACTGCAAATTGTTGCTCATGTCGGCACCAATGACTCCTGCCGTCTGCATTCAGAGGTCATCCTCAGCTCGTAAAGGCGGTTGGCGAAATTGGTGAAGGCGGAAAGCCTCGCTCGCGGGGTGGAATCAGAGCTAACTATTTGTAGTATCGTTCCCAGAACCGATAGCGGTCCTCTGGTTTGGAGGCGAGTGGAAGGCTTAAACCAGAGGCTCAGACGATTCTGCGGAGAGCTGGGGTGCAAATTTCTCGACCTCCACTATCGGGTGGAGAAATGTAGGGTCCTCCTGAATAGGTCAGGAGTGCACTACACGCCGGATGCGGCTACAAGGGTTGCGGAGTACGTGTGGAGTGCACATGGGGGTTTTTTAGGTTAGAGAATTCCCTCCCTAGGCCCGACAGGACGCCTCCTGAGACGCGGCAAGGTATCAGTAGGCAAAATGCAACAGGGAATAACAATATTAATGTGCTAATAGTAAACTGCAGGAGCGTCTATAGAAAGGTCCCAGAACTGCTCTCATTAATAAACGGTCACAACGCCTATATAGTACTAGGGACAGAAAGTTGGCTGAAACCAGACGTAAACAGTAATGAAATCCTAAACTCTGATTGGAATGTATACCGCAGAGACAGGCTGGACAGTGAAGGGGGAGGCTTGTTTATAGCGATAAGAAGTGCAATAGTATCGAAGGAAATTGATGGAGATCCGAAATGTGAAATGATTTGGGTGAAGGTCACGGTTAAAGCAGGCACAGACATGGTAATTGGATGTCACTATAGGCCCCCGGGCTCAGCAGCTGTTGTGGATGAGCACCTGAAGGATAAGTTGGAAAATATTTCGAGTAGATTTCCCCACCATGTTATGGTTCTGGATGGAGATTTTAATTTGCCGTATATAGACTGGGAGACTCAAACGTTCATAACGGGTGGCAGGGACAAAGATTCCAGTGAATTTTTTTAAGTACTTCATCTGAAAACTACCTTGAGCAGTTAAACAGAGAACCGACTCGTGGCGATAACATTAGACCTTCTGGTGACAGACCCTAACTATTTGAAACAGTTAACGCAGAGCAGGGAATCAGCGATCATAAAATGGTTACGGCATCGATGATTTCAGCCGTAAATAGAAATATTAAAAAAGGTATGAAGAATTTTCTGTTTAGCAAAAGTGACAAAAAGCATATTACAGAGTACCTGACGGCTCAACACAAAAGTTTTGTCTCAGGTACAGATAGTGTTGAGGATCAGTGGACAAAGTTCAAAACCATCGTAAAATATGCGTTAGATGAGTATGTGCCAAGCAAGATCGTAAGAGATGGAAAAGAGCCACCGTGGTACAACAACCGAGTTAGAAAACTGCTGCGGAAGCAAATGGAGCTTCACAGCAAACATAAACATAGCCAAAGCCTTGCAGACAAACAAAAATTACGCGAAGCGAAGTGTAGTGTGAGGAGGGCTATGCGAGAGGCGTTCAATGAATTCGAAAGTAAAGTTCTATGTACTGACTTGGTAGAAAATCCTAAGAAATTTTGGTCGTGTGTCACAGCGGTAGGTGGGTCAAAACAAAATGTCCAGACACTCTGTGACCAAAATGGTACTGAAACAGAGGATGACAAATTAAAGGCCGAAATACTAAATGTCTTTTTCCAAAGTTGTTGCACAGAGGAAGACTGCACTGTAGTTCCTTCTCTAGATTGTCGCACAGTTGACAAAATGGTAGATATCGAAATAGACGACAGAGGGATAGAGAAACAAGTAAAATCGCTCAAAAGAGGAAAGGCCGCTGGACCTGATGGGATACCAGTTCGATTTTACACAGAGTACGGGAAGGAACTTGCCCCCCTTCTTGCAGCGGTGTACCGTAGGTCTCTGGAAGAGCGTAGCGTTCCAAAGGATTGGAAAAGAGCACAGGTCATCCCCGTTTTCAAGAAGGGACGTCGAACAGATGTGCACAACTATAGACCTATATCTCTAACGTCGATCAGTTGTAGAATTTTGGAAAACGTATTATGTTCGAGTACAATGACTTTTCTGGAGACAAGAAATCTACTCTGTAGGAATCAGCATGGGTTTCGAAAAAGACGGTCGTGCGAAACCCAGCTCGCGCTGTTCGTCCACGAGACTCACAGGGCCATAGACACGGGTTCACAGGTAGATGCCGTGTTTCTTGAATTCCGCAAGGCGTTCGGTACAGTTCCCAACAGTCGTTTAATGTACAAAGTAAGAGCATATGGACTATCAGACCAATTGTGTGATTGGATTGAGGAGTTCCTAGATAACAGAACGCAGCATATCATTCTCAATGGAGAGAAGTCTTCCGAAGTAAGAGTGATTTCAGGTGTGCCGCAGGGGAGTGTCATAGGACCGTTGCTATTCACAATATACATAAATAACCTTGTGGATGACTTCGGAAGTTCACTGAGGCTTTTTGCAGATGATGCTGTGGTGCATCGAGAGGTTGTAACAATGGAAAATTGTACTGAAATGCGGGAGGATCTGCAGCGAATTTACGCATGGTGCAGGGAATTGCAATTGAATCTCAATGTAGACAAGTGTAATGTGCTGCGTATATATAAAAAGATAGATCCCTTATCATTTAGCTACAAAATAGCACGTCAGCAACTGGAAGCAGTTAATTCCATAAATTATCTGGGAGTACGCATTAGGAGTGATTAAATATGGAATCATCATATAAAGTTGATCGTCGGTAAAGCAGATGCCAGACTGAGATTCATTGGAAGAATCCTAAGGAAATGCAATCCGAAAACGAAGGAAGTAGGTTACATTACGCTTGTTCGCCCATTGCTTGAATACTGCTCAGCAGGGTGGGATCCGTACCAGATAGGGTTGATAGAAGAGATAGAGGGGATCCAACGGAGAGCAGCGCGCTTCATTACAGGATCATTTAGTAATCGCGAAATCGTTACGGAGATGATAGATAAACTCCAGTGGAAGACTCTGCAGGAGAGACGCTCAGTAGTTCGGTACGGGCTTTTGTTAAAGTTTCGAGAACATACCTTCACCGAAGAGTCAAGCAGTATATTGCTCCCTCCTACGTATATCTCGCGAAGAGACCATGAGGATAAAATCAGAGAGATTAGAGCCCACACAGAAGCATACCGACGATCCTTCTTTCCACGAACAATAGGAGACTGGAATAGGAGGGAGAACCGATGGAGGTACTCAGGGTACCCTCCGTCACACACCGTCAGGTGGCTTGCGGAGTATGGATGTAGATGTAGATGTAGAGGGGTCGAAGATGGCATACAATTGCACAGTTATTATATGTTCGGAATGACATTATATATGCTATATGATAAAAACTGTAGAAGTACCGACTCACACAGAGACAAAAATTGTTTGCAAGATAACTGACAAGCTCTTAGTGTAGCAAAGTGCTAATATAATAAATGTGAAAAATGTATTAGCCTGTGACTGCAAGATCAATGAGTCACAAGACGAATACGGTCATGTCATATAAATGCTTGAAAGTAATAACGTCTGGCTGTATGAAATGGAACCATCACATAGGGTCAATTGTGAGTAACCAATATGGCCAGCTTCGATTTATCAGTAGGATACTTGGAAACTGCGTTTTGTCTACGACAGAGATTGCTTGGAAACAAAATGTTTGATACTGAAATTTAGGTACCTGGAACAGTAGCCTATATCAAAGGATGGAATATCGCACGCACGGGTATATTATGAAAAGTACGAAAGGATCCATTTCTAGTTTTTCGGAACTTTGTTGTGAAAATTTGTGTACTTAAATGTACATAATGTTAATCTGTACTCTTGTATGTCGAGAGTTAGTAATGAACATTGGTCGAGACATGATTACAGTAAAGCTTTAACATGCATCTACACTGTGTTAATATAGCGTCTTTTCAAAGTTCAGATTATCTGTGGGACCCTAGATATGCTTCCATCACTCATTAACAATAGAGTGATAGGATCCCATGGATGATGATGATGTTTGGTTTCTAGGGCGCTCAACTGCGCGGTCATCAGTACCCATACAAAATCCCAATTTTGACGCAGTCCAATTTTTACACAAAACCATGATGATGATGATGAAGAATTGATAAGGACAACACAAACACCCAGTACCCGGGCAGAGGAAATCCCCAAACCGGCACGGAAACGGGATCCAGAGGCAGCAACGCTAGCACCTCATGAAGATACATACAAAGTCTTCATCCCATGCCTCGACTACAGCACAATTTGATTATATCTTAATGTAAGGTACGATTAAAGTTACGCTCTACAATGAGATTTACAAAAAATAGAGCAGTATAAATGTGTATATATTGTATAAACAAAGATAATTTAGTCGCCTTTAATCTGTAATCAGAAACGGAAAAGAATACGATCTGGTTGAACATGTAGCCGAGTTTACGGAACTTTCTGACAACTCATCCCTAACATGTAGCCTACATGGTCTATGCAGCAAAACTGAAACGAGTACAGCTGCATGTCCCCAATTCAGTACCTCGCGCACGGCGGCGAATCGGTTTCGAACACAGGAGTACTGTTACGCTCGAGAATAACTTCCGGGGCTGTTTGTGGCTTGGCGATGTTTCGGAACAATCGTCCTAAATCAGAGAACTCCGTTAATAACGGCAGGTGTGTGTCCGCGCATCCTAGACGGAAATGGTACGCGGCCAAAGAGGAGATGCCGCTTGCATCGCAGACATTGAAACGAACTCTGACAACACGGCAGCGGCCAGAATCTCGTGACGAACAGAGTGAAAGCAGTCGTAGAAAACTCCAGTTTTTTATTATAATTTGAGGCGGCAAGAATACTGGGAATGCTTCATAAAAGAATCGTCGGCGCTGTTAGCGTTGCAGCCGAGACAGCTGGAGTCAGAGATGACTGCAGTGTCTCTGTAGAGATTTGTGATATGTATGAAACGAAAGCGTATCCTTAACGTTGGCGTAAATCTTTGACCACTGTGCAGATGAATACGAAGTGCTTTACCCAACACTTGCCAGGGAGGTGGCATAGTGATTAGTATTCTGGATTCTTGCTCGGGAGGCTGGAGTTTCGAATCCCCGACCGGTTATCTAAATGTCGGGATGATTTCTTTGAGTAGCCCACGGTGAACTTCCTCTTAAAATCGTCTCCTGTTCCAGCTAGCTCTAAAGAGCTTGCTATGGAATTGATGTTAAATTCTAATCTTCCTTCCCTTTTTATTGGTCATTATTGTGATGAGAATCTAGTTAGACGTGAATCAGAGATGATTATTATTATACTTATTCCTCCTTTGATCATTTTGCACATTCGTTCGGATAAATCCTGTCAGTAAGAAGTAGGCAGTCTGCCGTGCAATGATGAAATAATAGCACAAAGAAGAAACATTTGTATACTTAATACGTATGTAGTAACACAATGAGTAAAGGATATTCTCATCGTATCACATATCTGAAATATATTTCGAGTCTTACTCAATCATCACGCTGCACATCACCATTCCCCTTCATTTAGTAATCAAATACAAAAAAGTCGCATCTAATTTTAGTGTCCTATTAAAAATTAGTTAGATCATAATTTCATGAACAATTGTCTCGTGTTCTGCTCGAAGTTATTCCAATACCGTATCAGAAAACATTAAATAACTTGGACGTAACTTTGGATGAGCATCTAAGTTGAGTGGAAAATGCTGTCGCCATGTGCAGGAATATTTCCGTTTGCCTCTATGCCCTCAAAAAAAAGTTTCGGAACATATTTCCACAGGATGTGAAACGTAAACTCGTGAAATCACAAGTCCTACCGAAGCTACACTATTATGACGTAATTCAACATGGCACGAATAGTGAAATCACCAGAATGTTATAATCAACCATGAATACTTTTTTGCATTACATCTGCAACGTTCGTCAATATGACTGTGCCAGTGCTTCTGGTTAACTGAAGACGATCAAGAGAATCACGAAACAGTGCTCGCAGAGTTTAGTCTGTGGACCCATATTTTGAGATCTTTACATCGTATCCCTCCTAAGATAAATGGATGGACACACACACTCACACACACACACACACACACACACACACACACACACACACACACACACACACACGGGATTGTCATATACGCCGTTGGGCTGTTGGCTGTGGTATCACCGAACTCAAGAACTGGAAACAAAAGCCAGCGGCATTTTACATAGTACGGACAGATAATACGGGAAAGCAAACTCACTGTGATTCCGGGCAAGACAGTCTACAAATTGCTGTTGTTATTGTTGTGGTCTTCATTCCTGAGACTGGTTTGATGCAGCTCTCCATGCTACGCTACCCTGTGCAAGCTTCTTCATCTCTCAGTACTTACTGCAACCTACATCCTTCTGAATCTGCTTAGTGTATTCATCTATTGGTCTCCCTCTACGATTTTTACCCTCCACGTTGCCCTCCAATGCTAAATTTGTGATCCCCTGATGCCTCAGAACATGTCCTACCAACCGCTCCCTCCCTCTAGTCAAGTTCAGCCACAAATTTCTCTTCTCCCCAATTCTATTCAGTACCTCCTCATTAGTTATGTGATCTACCCATCTAATCTTCAGCATTCTTCTGTAGCACCACATTTCGAAAGCTTCTATTCTCTTCTTGTCCAAACTATTTATCGTCCATGTTTCACTTCCATACATGGCTACACTCCATACAAATACTTTCAGAAACAACTTCCTGACTCTTAAATCTATACTCGATGTTAACAAATTTCTCTTCTTCAGAAACGCTTTCCTTGCCATTGCCAATCTACATTTTATATCCTCTCTACTTCGACCATCATCAGTTATTTTGCTCCCCAAATAGCAAAACTCCTTTACTACTTTAAGTGTCTCATTTCCTAATCTAATTACCTCAGCATCACCCCACTTAATTCGACTACATTCCATAATTCTCGTTTTGCTTTTGTTGATGTTCATCTTATATCCTCCTTTCAAAACCCTGTCAATTCCGTTCAACTGCTCTTCCAAGTCCTTTGCTGTCTCTGACAGAATTACAATGTCATCGGCGAACCTCAAAGTTTTTATTTCTTCTCCGTGGATTTTAATACCTACTCCGAATTTTTCTTTTGTTTCCTTTACTGCTTGCCCAATATACAGATTGAATAACATCGGGGACAGACTACAACCCTCTTTCACTACCTTCCCAACCACTGCTTCCCTTTCATGTCCCTCTAGTCCTGTAACTGCCTTCTGGTTTCTGTACAAATTGTAAATAGCCTTTTGCTCCCTGTATTTTACCCCTGCGACCTTTAGAATTTGAAAGAGAGTATTCCAGTCAACATTGTCAAAAGCTTTCTCTAACTCTACAAATGCTAGAAATGTAGGTTTGCCTTTCGTTAATCTATTTTCTAAGATAAGTCGTAGGGTCAGTGTTGTCTCACATGTTCCAACATTTCAATGGAATCCAAACTAATCTTCGCCGAGGTCGGCTTCCATGAGCTTTTCCATTTGTCTGTAAAGAATTCGCGTTAGTATTTTGCAGCTGTGACTTATTAAACTGATAGTTCGGTAATTTTCACATCTGTCAACACCTGCTTTCTTTGGGATTGGGATTATTATATTCTTCTTGAAGTCTGAGTGTATTACGGCTGTCTCATACGCCTACATATTACGGAAAAGAAAACTATAGAGAGACCCAATTATAAAACTGCAGGATTGCAAATATTCTCAGAAAATACGTAACCAGATACTTTGGCGTACAGGATGACGGTCGACTGGCATTTAACCAACACTACAAACTGTAAGAACTTATCAGTGTGCCTTGTTTGAATCAATAACACAAGTATGTTTCACGGCGAGCACATGGATACACACACACACACACTCTCTGTCCCACAACGATCAGAACCGTTGTAAGGCACTGTCAAAGAAGCGTCCTGTAGAGACCGTTAAGAGCTTCCAGCACCGCGTCAGTGGAAGCGCTGTGCTTAGTGTTCGGAATATAACATACAGACAGACCAATCCGTCAGCGAACAGCGACGTACTAGCGAAAGAGTGGCAGACTAGACAAGTTTATGGAAATCACAGCGGACAAGCGTCAACTAAAGTAATGACAAGTGAACGCGTGGCAGCGTGAGTGAGCAAACTGTTTTAAAAGCTGCAGCGTTTATTCCTTTTTCCCCGACCTCCAGTAGCGGTTGAAAATACGGCATTAGAGATCAGATTAGATTGGTACTTGTTCCATAGATCATGAATACGACACTTCGTAATGATGTGGAACGTGTCAGAGTAATAAAAGGTGTCTATACAAGATATTACATTACACAAAATATTACACGACACTTAATATTTTAAATTTCTTTTTTTTTTTTTTTTGGTGTGGTTTGGGGAAATTACCCACTTACTATATCCAAAAATTCATCTAATGAGTAGAAGGAGTAGCCATTACGAAATTCTTTTAATTTCCTTTTAAATGCTATATAAGTATCTGTCAGACTTTTGATGCTATTAGGTAAGTGACCAAAGACTTTTGTGGCAGCATAATTTACCCCCTTCTGAGCCAAAGTTAGATTTAACCTTGAGTAGTGAAGGTCATTCTTTCTCCTAGTGTTGTAGCCATGTACACTGCTATTACTTTTGAATTCGTTCGGATTGTTAATAACAAATTTCATAAGTGAATATATATATTGTGAGGCTACAGTGAAGATCTCTAAGTGTCTGCAGCATGATCTTGGATGAGCTCCAGCAATTATTCTGATTACACGCTTTTGTGCAGTGAACACTCTTTTACTCAATGATGAGTTACCCCAGAATATGATGCCATACGAAAGCAGAGAATGAAAATAGGCGTGGTAAGCTAATTTACTGAGATGTATATAGCCAAAATTTGCAATGACCCTAATAGCATAAGTAGCTGAACTCAAACGTTTCAACAAATCCTCAGTGTGTTTTTGCCAGTTCAACCCCCCCATCAATGCATACGCCTAGAAGTTTTGATTATTGTACCTTAGCTACCGATTTCTGATCGAAATCTATATTTATTAATAGTGTCATTCCTTTTACTGTGTGGAATTGTATATATTGTGTTTTGTCAAAATTTAATGAGAGCCCATTTGCAGAGAACCACTGAATGATTTTCTGAAAAACATCGTTTACAATTTCACCAGTTAATTCTTGTCTGGTGGGTGTGATAGCTATACTTGTATCATCGGCAAAAAGTACCAGCTTTGCATCTTCGTGAATATAGAATGGCAAGTCATTAATATATATTAAGAACAGCAGAGGTCTCAAGACCGAACCTTGCGGCACCCCATTCTTGATTGTTCCCCTGTTTGAGAAATCACCAGTTTTTTGCATATTACATGAACAGCTTATTTCAACTTTCTGCACTATTCCAGTTAGGTATGATTTAAACCATTTGAGCACTGTCCCATTCACACCACCGTACTTGAGCTTATCTAGAAGTATTCCATGATTTTTTGATAGATCACAAATAATCCCAACAGGTGACTTTCGATTACTCAGAGCATTTAATATTTCATTATTGAAAGTATATATAGCATTTTCCGTTGAAAAACCCTTCTGAAAACCAAACTGACATTTTGTTAAAACTTTATTTTTACAAAGCTATGAAGCTACTCCAAAATACATTACTTTTGGATAAGGCAGTCAGAAGAGAGATTGGGCGGTAGTTGTTGACATCAGACGTATCCCCTTTTTTATGTAGTGGTTTAACAATGGCATACTTCAGTCTATCTGGGAAAATACCCTGCTTCAGAGAGCTATTACATATGTGGGTAAGAACCCCATTTATTTCTTGGGAACAAGCTTTTATTATCCTGCTGGAAATGCCACCAATTCCATGTGAGCTTTTATTCTTGAGAGACTTTATTATCTTCCTAATTTCAGAAGGAGAGCTGGGTGGAATTTCAATTGTATCAAATGGTGTGGGTAAGGCCTCTTCCATTAACTGCCTTGCTTCTTCTAATGAACATTTAGATCCTATTTTCTCTACAACATTTAAAAAATGATTATTCAAAATGTTTTCGGCTTCCGGCTTGTTGTTTATTAAGTTTCTATTCGCTTTGATGGCGATGCAGACCACATTGGAGGCGTGTTGCACTTACCTACTGCACGTTCGTCAAACTAACAGAGTATTCATGTAGGGAACAAGAAACCCGGGAGTATATACTTACACACTGCACACTACAAATATGGACCCGACAAACTAATTTTACATATGACGATATCTACGAATCCCTAAGGCGCCCAGACAAATGGCAAGACCTGCCGCTGACGCTACACTACGTATACTGCATGCCGGATACATAGAAACGAGACTGTACAGACGAACCAAACACAAATTCTCGAGATGAACCTGGTCCTTGGCAAGTATCCGACACAGAACAGAAGGAATATACTGAGTCTGACAATGAGTTTTTAATTGAGGAGTAACACCACTATAATGGCGTTAAAAACGTTTTCTTGGCAGTTTTTTGGGGTGGAAGGAATGGTGATAGAGAAATAATACTTGGGGTAGCTACTGAGCAAATACTGAAGTATATTGCAAAAATTGCAGCAGTGCTCCCGAAGCATGTTGAATTAGAAGCGATCTGCGGGACGCACTACATATGATGCCAATTTGCACGTGGAAAAAAGAAAAAAAAATCTTATGTAATCTACATCAGCGTCGCTAGTGAACTACTTAGGGGATTTTAGAAATATTGATTTTTGTGCAATTGGCGAGTGTTTGAATCAAGTTGTTAAATTTTCACTAAAAAGGACATACCTATTGTTTACATTAACTAATCGAAAATACCCTACGTGGTTCACTTTGGAATTTTATTTCTAAGTCGTGTGAAATTTTCAAACAAAAAGATTGAAAATTATTGGAGTTATGCTGCGTGCCGTTTTGAAAAATCACATTCCGAGAAAAACCCGTATCAAGTTTTGAAGTATGTTATAGACATGAATAAACGAAAAAATCTACTTTTAACAAACTCTTACCATTAATCTGGTATCCCAAGCCTGGCCTGTTGTAGTGTTGCAATGCTATCGAAATCATGTTCGTTAGTTCATCACAGAGCGATTGAAATATGGGTCGTGGCCATTCCATCAACACACAAAACTTTACAATCCACGTTGCCCTACTCCAAGGAGGTGCATTGCTCGATCGATTCGACGGTTATTTCATATGCATTCCGTATAAACTTAATGTTTGGTATAACAGTTTCTGGGCAGTTTGGACAACCAATAATTATTTTGAGTCCTAAGCCTCGAGGACTTCTTTCTTACAGCGTCATGGCTACATTGCACGTTTTGCATTTCACGTGCTGGAAGATAACAGTGAACATGGCAAAAAAATTTAGAATCCTGTACCTCGATCCGTAATTCACAACAAACTCACGGTCACTGTCTTTCAGTTTCATTCCATACACAGTGATTTTTTCTGAACTGCTTTCAGCCTCCTATTTATTCTTTGGACGCTTTGATGACACACTGCTTCGACGCCGCGTTGGATACGAAATTTTCGTACCTTTTCTGCCCGAGTACACTTTTTTAGCATTAATTGTTACTTTAAAGACAAAACTGTATACTGCATACTGTTGTTGTTCTGAAATGCTTCTAACTGTGGCCAGTTACTACAGCGGACACCGAGCTGGTGCACGCAGGCTGTTTAGGGTTATCCGAGGCGCTAGAGGAAGAGAACGGAATTCCATAGAATAATTATTTCTCAGGGATCAGTCTTTTTGACTCGTATTTTAGAAGGTTCAAAGCACCTTTTTTTATTAAAAAATGACTTTTTGAAAATTCTGCTGTGTTGTTACCCCTTAATGAGCTATGCAGTGGAAAAAAAATGTCGTGTGACGAGGGCCTCCCATCGGGTAGAACGCTTGCCTGGTGCAAGTCTTTCGATTTGACGCCACTTCGGCGACTTGCGCGTCGATGGGAGTGAAATGATGATGATGATTAGGACAACACAACACCCAGTCCCTGAGTGGAGAAAATCTCGGACCCAGCCGGGAATCGAACCCGGGCGCTTTGGATTAACAGTCTGTCGCGCTGACCAAGCAGCTACCGGGGGGAAGCGAAATAGGGCTCACAAAAATGACAGACTGGCGGCTAATAGTTCCAAATCAGCAGACGCCAAGATGAAACATCTGTAAACTATAACTAACTACAATCGTGCTAGGATGTGCCCTAAATTTGCTTGTTGAAATTGTTATACCTACAGTGTAGAACTAGTCCACTAGATCACTAGAGTGTAAAATAAATACACTAACCTCACATATAGAACTATACGAGCATTTATAGAAAATTGGAATAGAATAGTAATTAGAACAGAATAGTGTAGAAGACGAAATAAAGGCAACGAGTACACTTTCTCTTAAGAGGTGCTTTCCTACAGTCAGTCAGTCACTAGGAATAGAAATCAGTATCCATGCATTAGGATACAACAAAAATGTCTTTTGTACAACTTCCACAAAAATGTTATAAAAAAGTCTATTTAGCTACCTAGACGATGAACTACCAATAACTGTATATGACAGTGCTTCATAAGCTCAATTACGCTAGCTACGGTCAGACGAGTTACGTGACTACCACACGCTGTGTCTGCTTCAACGGCCCCTCGATGTGCATGAAATCCAGAACCTCGCATCAGAGAAAAGTGCATCTCATCTCATCATAAACGAAAGTTAAGGTCCCACTTATCTAATATCATTGCTATGGTGCCCTCCCATAAGACAAAAACATTCCCAAATTTCTTCGCTGTTGCCACTCCCTGGAAGAAGCTGTTCTGCAATCTGCGGTCAGTTTTAAGTCCTGCTGCTTTTAAAAAGAGAATGAAGAGCTTCCTTCTGTCACCCTCATAACGTCTCCCCAAAAATTACCGTATGAGGCCAGTTTTCCCTCAGTGTGGCTCCTATTTCCTCCTACTTAAGTTTCTTTCTCATCTCCCTTTTGTATGAGTCACGCCACTTCCTTTTACCTCATACGCTTTAACTCGATGTTATCACATTCCTATTTCTCTCCCTCCTTCATCCCTTTCCGTCATGCCCGTTGCTGCTAGCGCTCATAATTAATACCTGTCTTCCCGTAATTTCTATTTATTGTTGTTGTTATCATGTACGAATATAAAAAGTGTTTGTTTTTTATCTGTCCCATTGTAATTTTTAATTTCTGAATGTAGCGTAATATGCGTAAAATGTAGAATTCTTGATTAGACATAAGAAAGTACCGTTATCCAAGATGGCGACCATGACGTCAGAGACCCCCCCCCCCCCCCTGTGACATCAATCAAGATGCCCGATTTTTGCGGTAAGTTTGAATTTTGGCGGGAAGAGGCAATTGGCCTACCTCCAGTAACACAAAAAAAAAAAACGCCAACTTCAAACTTGTCTATTTCATAACAGCGCCACCATTCCAAAGCACCGTTATTCACCAACAACAAGGCCGCACCAAGTGTATCCACCTCGTCATGCATGTCTAGGTCCTATCGCCGAGTCGCGGTGCGAGAGAGAGAGAGAGAGAGAGAGGTAGCGTCATCTCTCTATGTCACCCCCCCCCCCCCCCCCCGCCAGCCTACATACACGCGCTAGGCAGGACCTATATAAATCAGTGCACGGTCCACCGCACTCTCTATTACACGCATTTGTAATGTGGGATTTCCACAGCAGTTTGGCGTCAATCGTTAGTCCTAGATATTTCACTTCATTACACCAGGGGAGGTCCCTACCATCAATGGATACTTGGCGGTTAGGAAGGCCTTCTCCTGGTGGTGAACATGATTGAATTACATTTCTCTGCATTTGTTTTGATTTTCCAAACATTACACCATCGTGTGATTAAATCTAGGTGTCTCTGGAGGTGGTGTGTCTCGTAATTTAGGTTCGGGTGGCTTGCATAGACGGCCGTATCGTCTGCAAACAGTGTAATGTGTGTTGGGACTTTTCGGTATGTCATTTGTGTACAGGCTGTATAGGAATGGGCCTAACACAGATCCTTGGGGGACGCCTGCTTCTATGTCCTTAAGGCTACTTTTATTACTTTCTAACGTAACAAAAAATTTTCTACTTTCTAAGAAAGAAGCCAGGATTTTTACTAAGTGTATAGGAGAGCCGCATTGGTGGAGCTTGTAAATTAAGCCGTCGTGCCATACTCTGTCAAAAGCCTTTTCCACATCTAAGAAGACCGCACCTGTGCTGTACCCTTCGGCCCTTGCCTTACATATCTGCTCGATTACTCGGGTGGCTTGGGAAATGGTGCCATGCTCAGCATGAAAGCCAAACTGTTCTGGGATGGTGATACTATGTTCAGTGAGGAAGGATTTAAGTGCCGCTAGGATCAGGCGTTCTAGAATTTTTCCGAGGGAGCTGAGGAGTGATATAGGGTGGTAATTCTGGGGGAATAAGGGATTTTTGTTGGGTTTTGGAAGGTAATTACTTTAGCTATTTTCCATGAGGATGGGAAATACATCTTCTGGAGGCAGGAGTTATAGATTGCTGTAAGGTAGAGGAGTGCTGCGGGTGGTAGACTTTTGAGCTGTAGATTGCGTATGTCATCTGAACCAGGGGACTTGGAGTTGCCGAGCCCTTTAATAATCGAACAGAGAGTTTGGCATGTGACGGGCACGAAGGAAGTTAGTTGGTGACGTGCGTCGCAGGATTCTGGGAACCTCCCTCTCCACTCGTTCTTCTTGGGCGTCTGCTTCTTCATCTTCGATGTTGTGGATCTTGAACTGAAGTTCCAGAGAGTTGGCCATGGCCTCCGCTTTTCCAGGTGGGTCGTAGACGAGGCCATTCTCTCCATGTAGTGGCTGGATGCTTCGGGGCTTCTCTTTTCGGCTTTTGACTATTCTCCAGAATTTCTGGGGATTATTCTCCGTTTCTTGTAGGGTGTCTTCCCAGCGAGCTCTCCTGTATTCAGCCAGTCGGACTCGTAAGTTCTTGGGCGAGACCGTTCATTATCCGCCTATCGATTGGGTCCCGATAGGTCTGCCAGCGCTTTCGGATCCTCTGCTTAGTACTGAGAAGTACTTGGAGTTCATCTGGCAGGTCCTGTCGGCCCCTCTCGTGGCGGGTTTTCGTGGTTGAAAGCCGATGGCATTCTTTCACTATGTTGGTAAATTGTTCGATTGCATTATCAATGCGTCTTCTGCTGGTCATGGGAGGCATCTCATCTGTGTGCAGGCCTACCAAGTTGGTGTATTGTTCCCAGTCAGTCTCGTATGTGTGGTACACGTTGCTGCTTGAGACATGTCTGGCACCGACTAGCTCTAATGTAACATGATTATGATCGGAGTCGAGCTGGTTTAGGACCGTGGGGTTTTGCGCCCAAGGGAAATTTTTTATCAAGAAGATGTCAAGTATACCCGGGCGATTCATTTCCCTCCTTGGAAAGTGCGTTGTCTCTTCAGGTGCTATTAGAGTTATGTTGTCCCTCCTTCAAGGTAGTTTTTAAGTGCAGTTCCACTGGCATTGTTCGCCCTACAGCTCCACGATCTGCTTTTTGAGTTCAAGTCTCCACCAATGACGCCTCTTTGGCTTAACCCTAAAATTATGTCTAAGTCACCTGGAGGGATACGCCCATCAGGAGGGTTGTAGGCTGCAACTAATACTGCATGGTGCTGGCGCATTTTAATTTCTATGGTCGTTGCCTCCACTCTGGTCAGTGGAGGGATTGTGATAAGCCTATGTGGTAGTCTATTTTTAACTAAAACTAGGGTTCCGCTTTTAGGTCGGTTTACTCTATCAGTTCTATACATAGTATAGTTCCTAATGGACAAGGACTTTTGTGGGTCTAGGTGGGTTTCTGTGACAAGAGCCACTTCTATACCATAATCATCAAGGAAGTATTCGACTAAGTGCTTTTGATCGGAGATGCCGTCGGCATTCCAGTTTAATAAAGTGATGCGGTCATTGCCAACAGCAGCAGCAGCTAACAGACTCATATGGACGAAGTTCCATTCCCTTGTAAGTACATTTCCAGTATTCCGATATCTGTACCCTTTAACTCTATGTATGAGTGCTCCATATCTTTTATAATGCTCTCTATAAAGATCGCTCGTCCACGTGTTCTGTGTGTGTGTGTGTTCCGGCTTACGTCTTTTACCCCTTTTGGACCCCTCTCTCTATATAAAAATTGTTTGGACACGTCTTGTTTGCCTCTATCTTGCGTTTCTGAATCTTTTATTTTACGTGTTATATTTGTTTTTTACTGATCTCTACAAATATTGTTCGTCCACGTGTTGTGTGTTTGTTCTGTGTTACGTGTTATATCCGTTTTGGACCTCTCTCTGTAAAGTTTGCTAGGTCTTTTAACGGATTCTATGTTTGTGTGTGTGTCTCAATGTTGTTTCTCTCAATATTATGTGTTCTGTGTGTTACGTCTTGTAACCCTTTTGGACCTCTCTTTGTAAAGAATGACTTTCCACGTGTTGTGTGTTACGTGTTATAATTATTTTACAGTGCCCGCTATAAAGACAGAGTTTCCACGTGTTGTGTGTCTGTTATATTTGTTGTGCAGTGCTCTGTATAAATATTTCATTTCTTTTTTTTGTCTGTATGTGCTGGTCTGCTTATTTCTCTATCATTTAAGTGAGTGCACACTTTCCTTTCCACACGCGATATTATATTCAGTCTTCTCCATCTTTCTAGATTTCATTCATCAAATCTTGTCTGATCTAGACAAGCACCTCGAGATGGAGAGGGCCCAAGTGCAGCTCGAATGAAAGTACATTTCTAATAAAAACACACTTCCTAAACTTAAATAATTTCATCTAATATGCAGGGTGAAAAGTATTTAAACCGACAAACTCTGGGAGGTTGTAAGGGACATCAAAACAAATAATTTTCCCTAATGTCATTTTTTCCTATGAGGATTATTTAAACCGGTAGAGAAAGATTTCTCTGGCGGCGAATTAATTAAACCAACAAACACTTTTCAATTTTTTTTATGACCAAGAGACAACACATAAACACAACCGAATTTCAATTACAGAAGATTTTCAAAAATGCCTCCATTGACACATAAACAAAGGTTACACCGTCGGATCATGTTCTGTCTGACACGAGCAAAAACCCCAGGAGTATCGTGAATTGTTCCTGCTGCTGCTACTATCCCGGCAGCCAGATCTTCTTCTGATGCAACAGGAGTTGCGTAAACAAGGTTGCGCATCTCTCCCCACACAAAAAAAGTCCAGAGGGGACATATCTGGTGATCGAGCAGGCCATGGTACAGGACCACCTCTGCCAATCCACGTTTCTGGGAACCGTCGGTCCAGGAATCGACGCACACGACGACTGAAATGTGCCGGCGCCCCGTCATGTTGGAACCACATGCGTTGTCTTGTAGGGAGCGGGACGTCTTCCAGGAATTCTGGCCATTCTCTGCTTTATCGGTGAACAACACAGCGGATGTAAATGTAGGATGCGTTTCACACTGCTTCAGGTACCACAGTTAAAACTGTGCTCTGGGTGGATAATCAACTGGTTCCAGGTTCTGGACACGCTGTAAGTGAAATGAAAGTAACAATTGCTCTCAAAGAACTGTTCTTACATTCGTCTGATTCGTCCCCATGTTACGTACAATTGCACGAGTGCTGATTGAAGGATCCTGCTCCACATGCTGCAAGACAGCTTCCTCAAATTGCAGCGTTCTTACCGTGCGACTGCATCCCTGTCCAGGTGATCTGCTAAATGACCCGGTCTGATGCAGATGTTGGTACACAGCAGCAAAGGTCGTATGGTGCGGGATACGGTGATTAGGATATAGTTGATAAACGCGCTGTGCAGCTCGTCCGTTGTGGTGCGCTACGTAGTACGCACCAACCATTATCAGTGTACTCACTCCAGGTGTATCGCTCCATTAGTAAACAGAGACAATGCACTACAACACTGGTGGGCAGCGGTTGCCTACAACTGAAGAGCGCAATTCGTCCTCTAACAACTGAAGATCGTAATACGGCGGCTAACAACTGAAGAACGTAATACGGCCTCCACCAGTTTAAGTAATCCTCATAGGAAAAAATGACATTAGGGAAAAATATTTGTTTTGGTGACCCCTGCAACCTCCCACAGTTTGTCGGTTTTAATATTTTTCACCCTGTATACCCGTTTTCCGACTGTATACATTTAGTCTTCATAATCTTGTCTTTTCTTTGTAGACGCTCCTAATCCAGCACACAGGGAGAGTGTACTACCCAAAGCTTTCAAGGAGGCGGCGGTGGCGTCCAAACAGCGTGCGCCCCACAGGACACTCAGTCTTTAGAGGAGGAGCAGATCAACCTGCCTGACTGGAGTGAGGACCTACTTGATTTTGGCAAACCATGGAGTCAGAGCGGGGAAGGTGAATAATTTTGAACATTCCTTCAAATAATTACAATTATTTACTCTTATTATTATTTATCGCTCTTTTAAATATTGTTGTTGTTGTTGTTGTTGTTGTGGTCTTCAGTCCTGAGACTGGTTTGATGCAGCTCTCCATGCTACTCTATCCTGTGCAACCTCCTTCATCTCCCAGTGCTGCAACCTACATTCTTCTGAATCTGCTCAGTGTATTCATCTCTTGGTCTCCCTCTACGATTTTTACCCTCCACGCTGCCCTCCAATGCTAAATTTGAGATCCCATGATGCCTCAGAACATGTCCTACCAACCGATACCTTCCTCTAGTCAAGTTGTGCTGCAAACTTTTCTTCTCCGCAATCCTATTCAATACCTCCTCATTAGTTATATGATCTACTCATCAAATCTTCAGCAATTTTCTGTATCACCACATTTCGAAAGCTCCTTTTCTCTTCTTGTCCAAACTATTTATCGCCCATGTTTCACTTCCATACATGGCCACACTACATACAAATACTTTCAGAAATGACTTTCTGGCACTTAAATCTATACTCGATGTTAACAAATTTCTCTTCTTCAGAAACGCTTTCCTTGCCATTACCAGTCTACATTTTATATCCTCTCTACTTCGACCATCATCAGTTAGTTTGCTCCCCAAATAGCAAACCTCCTTTACTACTTTAAGTGTCTCATTTCCTAATCTAATTCCCTCAGTATCTCCCGACTTAATTCGACTACATTCCGTTATCCTCGCTTTGCTTTTGTTGATGTTCATCTTGTATCCTCCTTTCAAGACACTGTCCATTCTGTTCAACTGCTCTTCCAGATCCTCTGTTGTCTCTGACAGAATTACAATGTCATCGGCGAACCTTAAAGTTTTTATTTCTTCTCCATGGATTTTAATACCTACTCCGAATTATTCTTTTGTTTCCTTTACTGCTTGCTCAATATAGAGATTGAATAACATCAGGGAGAGGCTACAACCGTGTCTCACTCCCTTCCCAACCATTGCTTCCCTTTCATGCCGCCGGCCGCGGTGGTCTCGTGGTTCTAGGCGCGCAGTCCGGAACCGCGCGACTGCTACGGTCGCAGGTTCGAATCCTGCCTCGGGCATGGATGTGTGTGATGTCCTTAGGTTAGTTAGGTTTAAGTAGTTCTAAGTTCTAGGGGACTGATGACCACAGTAGTTAAGTCCCATAGTGCTCAGAGCCATTTGAACCTTTCATGCCCCTCGACTCTTATAAATGCCATCTGTTTTCTGTACAAATTGTAAATAGCCTTTCGCTCCCTGTATTTTACCCATGGCACCTTCAGAATTTGAAAGAGAATATTCCATTCAACATTGTCAAAAGCTTTCTCTAAGGCTGCAAATGCCAGAAACATAGATTTGCCTTTCCTTAATCTAGTTTCTAAGATAAGTCGTAGGGTCAGTATTGCCTCTTGTGTTCCAATATTTCTACGAAATCCAAACTGATCTTCCCCGAGGTCGGCTTCTACCAGTTTTTCCATTCGTCTGTAAAGAATTCGCGTTAGTATTTTGCAGCTGTGACTTATTAAACTGATAGTTCGGTAATATTCGCATCTGCCAGCACCTGCTTTCTTTGGGATTGGAATTATTATATTCTTCTTGAAGTCTGAGGGTATTTCGTCTGTCTCATACATCTTTCTCACCATATGGTACAGTGTTGTCAAGATTGGCTCTCCCCAGGCCGTCAGTAATTCTAATGGAATGCTGTCAACTCCTGGGGCCTTGTTTCGATTCAGGTCTTTCAGTGCTCTGTCAAACTCGTCACACAGTATCGTACTTCCCATTTCATTTTCATCTACATCCTCTTCCATTTCCATAATATTGTCTTCAAGTACGTCGCCCTTGTATAGACCCTCTATAGTTTATATAGTCGTCCCACATTTCTGCTTTCCCTTCTTCGCTTAGAACTGGGTTTTCATCTGAGCTCTTGATATTCATACAAGTAGTTCTCTTTTCTGCAAAGGTCTCTTTAATTTTCCTGTAGGCAGTATCTATCTTACCCCTAGTGAGATAAGCCTCTACATCCTTACATTTGTTCTCTAGCCATGCCTGCTTAGCCATTTTGCAGTTCCTGTCGATCTCATTTTTGAGACTTTGTATTCCTTTTCGCGTGCTTCATTTACTACATTTTTATATTTTCTCCTTTCATCAATTACATTCAAAATCGCTTCTGTTCCCAATCATTTCTACTAGCCCTCGACTTTTTACCTACTTGACTCTACTTCATCTCTCAGAGCTACCCATTCTTCTTCTATTGTATTTATTTCCCCCATTCCTGTCATTTGTTCTCTTATGCTATCCCCGAGAGTCTGTGCAACCTCTGGTTTAGTCAGTTTATCCAGGTCCAATCTCCTGAAATTCCCACCTTTTTGCAGTTTCTTCAGTTTTAATCTATAGTTCATAACCAATAGATTGTGGTCCGAGTCAGCACCTGCCCCTGGAAATGTCTTACACTTTAAAACCTGGTTCCTAAATCTCTGTGTTACCATTATATAATCTACCTTAAAGGTGTCAGTATCTTCAGGTTTCTTCCATGTATACAACCTCTTTTAAATATAAATCATACTAAATCATATAAATCACAATAAATATATATATTTTGAATATAAATCTTTTAAATACACTCCTGGAAATTGAAATAAGAACACCGTGAATTCATTGTCCCAGGAAGGGGAAACTTTATTGTCACATTCCTGGGGTCAGATACATCACATGATCACACTGACAGAACCACAGGCACATAGACACAGGCAACAGAGCATGCACAATGTCGGCACTAGTACAGTGTATATCCACCTTTCGCAGCAATGCAGGCTGCTATTCTCCCATGGAGACGATCGTACAGATGCTGGATGTAGTCCTGTGGAACGGCTTGCCATGCCATTTCCACCTGGCGCCTCAGTTGGACCAGCGTTCGTGCTGGACGTGCAGACCGCGTGAGACGACGCTTCATCCAGTCCCAAACATGCTCAATGGGGGACAGATCCGAAGATCTTGCTGGCCAGGGTAGTTGACTTACACCTTCTAGAGCACGTTGGGTGGCACGGGATACATGCGGACGTGCATTGTCCTGTTGGAACAGCAAGTTCCCTTGCCGGTCTAGGAATGGTAGAACGATGGGTTCGATGACGGTTTGGATGTACCGTGCACTATTCAGTGTCCCCTCGACGATCACCAGAGGTGTACGGCCAGTGTAGGAGATCGCTCCCCACACCATGATGCCGGGTGTTGGCCCTGTGTGCCTCGGTCGTATGCAGTCCTGATTGTGGCGCTCACCTGCACGGCGCCAAACACGCATACGACCATCATTGGCACCAAGGCAGAAGCGACTCTCATCGCTGAAGACGACACGTCTCCACTCGTCCCTCCATTCACGCCTGTCGCGACACCACTGGAGGCGGGGTGCACGATGTTGGGGCGTGAGCGGAAGACGGCCTAACGGTGTGCGGGACCGTAGCCCAGCTTCATGGAGACGGTTGCGAATGGTCCTCGCCGATACCCCAGGAGCAACAGTGTCCCTAATTTGCTGGGAAGTGGCGGTGCGGTCCCCTACTGCACTGCGTAGTATCCTACGGTCTTGGCGTGCATCCGTGCGTCGCTGCGGTCCGGTCCCAGGTCGACGGGCACGTGCAGCTTCCGCCGACCACTGGCGACAACATCGATGTACTGTGGAGACCTCACGCCCCACGTGTTGAGCAATTCGGCGGTACGTCCACCCGGCCTCCCGCATGCCCACTATACGCCCTCGCTCAAAGTCCGTCAGCTGCACATACCGTTCACGTCCACGCTGTCGCGGCATGCTACCAGTGTTAAAGACTGCGATGGAGCTCCGTATGCCACGGCAAACTGGCTGACACTGACGGCGGCGGTGCACAAATGCTGCGCAGCTAGCGCCATTCGACGGCCAACACCGCAGTTCCTGGTGTGTCTGCTGTGCCGTGCGTGTGATCATTGCTTGTACAGCTCTCTCGCAGTGTCCGGAGCAAGTATGGTGGGTCTGACACACCGGTGTCAATGTGTTCTTTTTTCCATTTCCAGGAGTGTATAAATCATTAAATTAATTTTTTTCTTATTTATGTTACAGGTGTATCACACGGCGTAGACCGTGTACCTAGAGCGGTGGTTGCGGGGGCGGCACTCGGGCGCACCGAACCGCAAAGACACGCTGCGCCTCGCGCAGCCCCTGTAAGGGCTTTGCGGGCTTTGCGGGAGGCGGCTGCAGAAGACGCGCAAGCTCCGCCCCCAGCGCTGCCGCAACCGCTCTGGCGTCTTGGCGCAACTCAATCGATTGGCGGCGAACAACAACAACAACAACAACAACAACACCGGGTCCCCGCGCCACCGGCAGGTGGAGGCAGCAGCGCAGCCCACCCACCGTCGCCACAGCCTGGCCCTTCAAGCCGGCTGTCCTCCCCTCCTCCTCCTCCAACGGAAGCAGCTTGCCGCCGCCGCCCACGCAAGGTATGCGTTCGGAGACCTATACCTTTCCCCGCAAATGATGATCGCGATGCCTCATCGCCAGCCGCTTCGTTTACCGGGTGGACTCCTAGTTGTAGTAATAGTAATAATAGTAATTTTCCTGTGGCTAGCGGTAGATCTCTCCCCCTTCCTATCGATAATGAATTGGTTCAGAATAACGGCGTAATGACCCCCTTAGAATACTCAGCAGTTGCTAGGGCTTTTGAGGGGAGGATCTCTTTCACCAGAATTGAGAATCCGGGCGGGAGGTATCGCGCGATCATGTAAGGTTTTTGGAGGCGTGCCTCCCCGTCTTGGAGACCGAGCTCCTCGAAGTTTAAATCTGGGTTTACACTAGCAAGTCGCTTGCAGAAGTTACTGCTGCAAGTTACTGCTAGCCGCTTGCAGCTGTGTTTACACAGCAGTGCAAGAATTAAGCAAGGTTCTTCCTCAAGTTCTTTGGCAAGAATCTTGCGTCAACATCTTGCTGATACTGTTTACATATGCTTTAGGAGTGTCAGCCGAAGTGTAAAATGACAAGTAGGCGGCTGAGATCTGCTGCAGTCCTTGTAATTGTAATGCAAAATGTGAAAAAGAAAAAGAGAAGTATTTGGGTTACAGAGTACATAATGAGAAGATCGCAAAATGGTGCCTATAATAACCTTTTGCAAGAACTTAGTATCGAGAGCATGGATACTTTTGAAAACTTTTGCAGAATGTCCTCAAATGATCTGGAGTATTTGTTGATGTTAATAGCGCCCGTCATATCAAAACCAGACAGAAACTCCCGTACTGATATTTCAGAAAAGGAACGTTTGCTAGTCACTCTACGATTTATAGCTACCGGTGAGCTACTAATAAAATAGGCATTTCATTTATTTATGTGAAACATACAACCAAACAAAGCTTAAATTCTGAAATCTTTTCTTTGTAGGAGACTCATACTATGTACTTGTTTCATATTCCCGTCAGCACGATTTCTCTGATCGTATCCGATGTATGTAGAGCCACTTTTAACGTCTTGAAAAGGGAAAGTTATTTGAAGGTATGTGAAAACGCACCAATGAAATTAAATTTTTATTGAAATAATCTGCATTTTACAGAATGATACGCTTTTAAATATCTTTTTTCTAATGCTTATAAAATGGAAAGTGACGTGCTAATTAAATAGAACATGTAATAATCACAAATCATATTTTTATAGACTCCTAAAAGAACAAGCGAGTGGATGCAGGTGGCAAAGGGGTTGTGTCTTCAAGTTTTGCTACTTTCTCTGTAATTCTTTCACAGATGTGTCGAATATCGACGAGATTTCATTTAATGTGCTCATTTTCTTCACTCTATCCTTAAAGTCTCGGTTATGCACGTTCCATATTTCTGGGTAGCTCTCCACAGCTTCAATAAAATGTTCTGTATCCTGCTCCATCCATTCCCGTTTCTCCTTCATTTCTGAAATTTGTTTGCACATAATACTTAAGATGGTTGCATAAAATTAACTCACCACTTTAAGTAAAATGTTAAATATGAGTGTTATGCAGACGACATGCTTACTAAAAACTTACGCTTCCTACTTGCAGGAAATAGAAATAAATCCTAAAAGCTGCAAGTTACTTGCAGATACTTCTTGCGTGGTGTTCACACTGGAAGCGGAAAAGGTGCAGCAAGTCACTTTCACAATAAATTGCGACAGTCGCATGTCGACTTGGCGATATGTTTAGCCTCGCAAATCGCGCGGCAAGTTACTCCGCGCAAGTAAATTGCTGCAATAACTTGCTAGTGTAAACCGAGCATTAGAAGATCCGGCATTTAACGCCAGTAAATGCAGTGCAGTATTATACTGTGAACTGAGTAACCCCCCCCCCCCCCCCCAAAAAAAAAACATCAAGGTGACGCGGAGACGACGACTCTGCACTATATATGGGCTGACAACGGCGTTATTTCTCGGAGGACATTGATTGCTGATTGGTACCGAGAATCCACGTTCAGCGCTATTATGGCCCGATTTTCCGAGATGGAAGTACGTGGGTCCGCTAAAGCGCTCATCAGTATACCACACCTCAACATCCATACACATGTCTATAGTCCAATAAATGGAGGGTCTAGTTATATTAAACTCCCTATAGATATTGAGAAAAAGCAGGTGCATTAATGTTCAAAATTAGTATGGTAATGCGTGTTTTGCAATAGTCAGTCCTGGATTGCGAGAGAAATTACAATTACAAACATCATCCCGAGCGTCCCGGCAATTACAAAGTCAAAGATATTAAGAGACAGTATAACTTTGATGGAATAGAGTTCCCTGTAAGAATCCAGGACGTACCTAAGTTTGTGGCTCAGAATACCGGAATATCGGTCCACGTTTATGGCCTGGAGAAGAAAAGCAAGTCAGATGAGCAGGAAAAGCATACTGCTGCTCTTCTCCGAAAGTGATGATTATCACTACGTCTGGATCAAAGACATGTCCCGAATCCTTTCGTCCCAGTTAAGTAAAAATGACCATAAACAACATATTTGTTTAAGGTGTTTGAATTATTTTTCATCTCAAGAGTTTTAGCGACACATCTATTTGATTGTGCTTCCCCTGACCCGGTACGTGTTATTATGCCCACTGAGGAAAATAACGTCATTAAATTTAAAAATGCTCACCACCAGCAGCGTTGTCCTTTTGTTGTGTACGCCGATTTTGAATTCTTGCCGGCTCCTATCACTCGTTGTGGACGGAACCACCTAGCCTCGCACACAACCTTCACACAAAAATACGTACCTTATGAGGTGGCGTTCCAAGCTGTATGTGCATATGATTCTAAACTTAACCGCTATCAGTCTTATGTAGGGAACGATCTGGCGGTTTGGCTTCTCAATGAGCTTGAAAAACTTTCATGGCATGTTGACAAGCTCTACAGCATCAATATTCCCGTGATGAAATCAAAGGAAAAGGAATTGTATGAAACGGCTGTTAAGTGTCATATTTGCGGGCTGGCCTTAGATAGAAAAGAGGAGACTCCTCGTACAGACCATTCTCAACTTACGGGTAAGTTCCGCGGGGAAGCTCACAATGCATGCAACTTGAAGTGTCTGTTACCTAGACACATACCCGCCTTCTTTCATAATTTGAGCGGGTATGACGCTCATTTTCTCGTTGAGCACTTGGCTAAGTTCGGTATGAAGAATGATCAGGCCAGTGTTCAAAAAATGGCTCTGAGCACTATGGGACTTAACACCTGAGGTCATCAGTCCCCTAGAACTTAGAACTACTTAAACCTAACTAACCTAAGGACATCACACACATCCATGCCAGAGGCAGGATTCGAACCCGCGACCGTAGCAGTCCCGCGGTTCCGGACTGCAGCGCCCAGAACCGCACGGCCACCGCGGCCGGCCAGGTCAGTGTCCTCCCTGAAAGTGTTGAGAAGTACATTTCTTTTTCGAAACGAATGACACCAAAAATTACGCTCCGCTTCCTTGACTCCCCACAATTTATGCAGACCTCGCTCCAGAAACTGGTTGAGACTTTACCTCGGAATGATATGCATATCACTCGATCTGTATTTCCCGATGAGGAACAGTTTCATCTTGCGACTAGGAAAGGAGTTTTCCCGTACGAGTATCTTGATAGTATGGCAAAACTCAATGAAACCAGGCTTCCCGATATAACTTCTTTTACCAGTACTCTCGCAGATGATGCCGTAACTACCACAGATTATGAGCATGCCGTTAATGTCTGGTGGGAATTCAACATCCCCAGTTTGGGAGAATCTGCAAGGTTATACATGGACACGGATGTGCGTTTGCTTGCAGATGTTTTCGAAAAGTTCCGGAGTGTATGTATCACCACGTACTCTCTGGACCCTGCCTTTTATTACATGGCATCTGGGCTGTCCGGGGACGTTATGCTCAAAAAAAAAAAAAAAACAAAAAAAACAAAAAAACAAAAAAAACGGACCGCAGCATTGAACTTTTGACTGATGCTGCGTTGCTTCTACTTTTGAGTGAGGGATCTGCGGCGGACTTTGTCAATATGTTCACAGGCACGCCAAGGCAAATATCACGGGGATGGATGTCGAGTACAACGCATCCCTTGATTCTAGTTACATTTTGTACTTAGATGTTAACAATTTATACGGGCATGCTATGATGCAACCGCTGCCGGTTGGTGAGTTTCAACGGGTGCCCGAAGACGAATTGAAGGGATTAGATGGACAAATAATGGGTCTTGCGGCTGATTCTGATGTAGGGTATGTGCTTGAGGCAGACATCTCATACCCTAATAATTTGCATGGAGAGACAAGCGACTTGCCGCTATGTCCAGAGCAACAAATTATACGAGGAAGCACCATACCTAAACTGCTGTCCACTGTTGGGTATAAGCAGAGGTATATTATTCATTATCGTTACCTCCAGCAGTGCCTCAGATTAGGAATGTCGCTTGTTAGAGTCAACCGGGAAATCTCCTTCAAGCAATCCCCCTGGTTGAAGGAGTCGAAGGAGTATATTGAACTAAATACCGAAAAGAGGGCGGTCGCGAGTTACGATTTTGAAAAAGACTTTTATAAATTAATGAATAATTCCATTTTCGGGAAAAACTATGCAGAATGTACGAAATAAACGTGATGTTGTTACTAGAACCGCTTGGGAAGGGCGTCATGGCGTGAGAAAATGTACAGCCAGGCCAAATTTTAAGCAGGCCACCAACTTCAATGAAAACTTCGTTGCTGTGGAGATGTCGAAGACTGTAGCAGAGTTTATGAAACCTATCTATTTGGGGATGTGCATGCTGGATATCTCCAAATTCTACATGTGCCGATTCCACTATACTAGGCGAAACTTCATTTCGTAGATTCAAAATTACTTTATATGGATACAGACAGCTTTATCTACTGGATCAAGAACTGTGATCCATGTGAAGTAATTAGGTGCAATGGTAAAGAATTCGACACCTCTTCTTATGAGGTCAATAATCCTTATGGTATTGTTCGACAGAACAAGAATGTTATCCGTCTCATGAAAGACGAGTCGAATGGTTTACCAATTGTAGAGTTTGTCAGACTGAGCCGGGGGCACTCTGAGCCGGACAAAGGGCGTTAGACGGATCGCGTCTCGTGCACTTACGGTCGAGGACTATTTGCAGTGCCTGTATGGTCGTAGTGTTGAAGGCGCTCGTCCACACATGGTTCAACAAACTAGTAATCGATCACGAGCTCACAAGGTGTACCCTGTGCTACAGTCTAAAGTCGGAATGTCTCCTCATGATAATAAAAGAGTCATGTGTGAGGATGGGGTGGGAACCCTCCCATACTCACACTATTAACTAGAAACGAAAGTAGAGGCCGGGGACTCTGGTTGAGTGATAGAGAGGGAATGAGCGTGTGAATGTTATGAATGTGGGTTATGCGTGGAAATAGTATGGCTTTTTTTATCGTAGTGTAAATACTGGATGAGGGAGTTTTGTTGTGTGTATCAGTTTGCGTGATTCCATGTATGTCTAAGTGTGCGAATGTGCGCGAACTTGTGTTAAGTGTGTGTGTATGTAAATATATTCATTATTTTTTCAAAGAAAATGATAAAAAATAAATAAAATTAAAACAAATATTTAAAATGTCTTTATATCTACATATTGATGGCCATTATCAATATATATATGAAAAGACTATGAATTTTGCCAATTAACTTCTGTATGAACAAAAAAATAATAAAATTTTCTCACTTCATATGTGCTTCAATGCTAGTCGTTATAGAGCTTAGATTTTAGTTTATAAGTTTCATCTACCGGTAGCCACCCAGTCAGAACTAGTTTTTAAGTGTGTGAGTTCCATTAATTAAATACTTTCTATATATTCACTTGCTTGTTCTAGTGGAAAATGTTTACAGACAACCACTTCAAAGACATAAACACCCCTGGAAATTGAAATAAGAACACCGTGAATGCATTGTCCCAGGAAGGGGAAACTTTATTGACACATTCCTGCGGTCCGATACATCACATGATCACACTGACAGAACCACAGGCACATAGACACAGGCAACAGAGCATGCACAATATCGGCACTAGTACAGTGTATATCCACCTTTCGCAGCAATGCAGGCTGCTATTCTCCCATGGAGACGATCGTACAGATGCTGGATGTAGTCCTGTGGAACGGCTTGCCATGCCATTTCCACCTGGCGCCTCAGTTGGACCAGCGTTCGTGCTGGACGTGCAGACCGCGTGAGACGACGCTTCATCCAGTCCCAAACATGCTCAATGGGGGACAGATCCGGAGATCTTGCTGGCCAGGGTAGTTGACTTACACCTTCTAGAGCACGTTGGGTGGAACGGGATACATGTGGTCGTGCATTGTCCTGTTGGAACAGCAAGTTCCCTTGCCGGTCTAGGAATGGTACAACGATGGGTTCGATGACGGTTTGGATGTACCGTGCACTATTCAGTGTCCCTTCGACGATCACCAGAGGTGTACGGCCAGTGTAAGAGATCGCTACCCACACCATGATGCTGGGTGTTGGCCCTGTGTGCCTTGGTCGTATGCAGTGCTGATTGTGGCGCTCACCTGCACGGTGCCAAACGCGCATACGACCATCATTGGCACCAAGGCAGAAGCAACTCTCATCGCTGAAGACGACACGTCTCCATTCGTCCCTCCATTCACGCCTGTCGCGACACCACTGAAGGCGGGCTGCACGATGTTGAGGCATGAGCGGAAGACGGCCTAACGGTGTGCGGGACCGTAGCCCAGCTTCATGGAAACGGTAGCGAATGGTCCTCGCCGATACCCCAGGAGCAACAGTGTCCCTAATTTGCTGGGAAGTGGCGGTGCGGTCCCCTACGGCACTGCGTAGGATCCTACAGTCTTGGCGTGCATCCGTGCGTTGCTGCGGTCCGGTCCCAGGTCGACGGGCACGTGCACCTTCCGCCGACCACTGGCGACAACATCGATGTACTGTGGAGACCTCACGCCCCACGTGTTGAGCAATTCGGCGGTACGTCCGCCCGGCCTCCCGCATGCCCACTATACGCCCTCGCTCAAAGTCCGTCATCTGCACATACGGTTCACGTCCACGCTGTCGCGTCATGCTTCCAGTGTTAAAGATTGCGATGGAGCTCCGTATGCCACGGCAAACTGGCTGACACTGACGGCGGTGATGCACAAATGCTGCGCAGCTAGCGCCATTCGAAGGCCAACACCGCGGTTCCTGGTGTGTCCGCTGTGCCGTGCGTGTGATCATTGCTTGTAGAGCCCTCTCGCAGTGTCCGGAGCAAGTATGGTGGGTCTGACACACCGGTGTCAATGTGTTCTTTTTTCCATTTCCAGGAGTGTATATATATATATTCACCTTGTTCTTGTAGTTGAAAATCTTTAAATGGATTTACTTGAGAAAAAATATATATTCAATTTGTAGTTCTGTTGGAAAATGTTTAGAGCCATCGACTTGAAACAAATACGTTTGCCTTTACTTAAAAGTGTTTTCTTTTTCTTGTGGAACTTCACTAGCGATATTATGTACTTTGTAAGATAGTGTGTAATTAGCTTGTAGTAATACCTCTGCATTAGCCTTAAAAATATAAGTATAATTTATCTGAGCAGAATGCTTATATATTTCTGAATGACGTAAATTTTTTTAAACAATTATCTAGAAATATGTGAACGTTCATATTTTTCGTCAAAAAACAATGTTGTGTCTGTAGTGTGTGTGTAATGTGAAAACTGTTAAATTCTGAATTCATTAATAAACTCAGTTATTTCATTCTAAAAAAGTTATTATTATTTCATGCCCTAATAATCATTATTCTTTTTTTAAAAATATTATAAATTTATTTGTGTGTGTGTGTGTGTGTGTGTGTGTGTGTGTGTGTGTGTGTGTAGAATAGATAGATACAGCCCCACTGCACTGCAGAGAGTTAAAAGGCTTCCTGCTTTTAATGACAAGTGCCGGACATGGACTGGTTGCCACGAACACCCGCAGTGCTCTGCAACGCTATCTCTTACAGCCCTACGTCAGCAATTACTTACGAGACCGTAGTCTGGCGCACCGGCACCTAACTATGACAGTAGGTGCATTCCTCGTCATAGGCCGAGGGATGTGTCTCTCTCGGACATTTCCAGTGGAATTTCCTTCATATACAATATCAACGAATAAATTTACAATTCTAGGGACATTGGGTGTCATAGAAAGAAAAAACAGTCAATCTTAAAAATTATTATTTATTTCTAATAAAAGTTAAAAGTAATTTTACATTCTCATGCTCAGATACAAAAGCACTTTTCAGTCGATCGATGGATGGACATCCGTACCTTTCAAGGTCTTAAATAGATGCAAATTTAAATATTCGACGCATCCAGGAGAGTTTGTCCTTTCCCTTCACGTAAACGATGGTGTCCTTGTGATCTAATAATTTAAGTGCAGTCACCATATCTTTATAGGGTATGCCAGGATCATCCCAGTGAATTCCGTGATAAAAATTAGCTAACCACAGTGCACTGGTCCGTGTTTTACAAGATATCACTTGCTTGAACGGTCTTGGTGATCGAATATTTGCAGAGAAGGTTTCAATTACTCCTGCGTCTTGTGTATAGGCTAGAAAAGCAACATCTTTAAACACGAACTGTCTTCGCTCTCCATCATGGAATCCTTGAACATCTACAATGATCTTCACCGGCTGAGACGCCATCGTCAAATGATCAATGCACGGGACAGCACATATTCATTTATACAGCTGTCTGCACAACATTTGTGAGCGGACAGTAATTGATTATTCTGTCGTGTAGGACTAAGGCATATGCAGCGGTGTGTTCTGGGAAATTTGTCGATGATTCAAATTCAATTCGAACGTCTGTAGGTCCAGACTCATTCTGTTTAGAGCAGTCTATTACAATGATCGGTGAAAGCTCTATGAACTTAGGAGGGCTCAGTAAACCCCCTCCCCCCCTCTCTCTCTCTCCCTCCTTCAGCAATTTCATACTAAGAATGACGAAACCTTGCATACATGTCATACGCGAGGCTGTATACATTTTCATTCCATTGCAGTTGTAGATTGTGATATGGGTAGAATTCTGAATTGAGGTAGACTTCGGCGTTAGTTAACTTGTAGTTATCGAACACGGTGGAATCATTTGCTGTATTTGCTCTTCTATCAGTCTGAAACGCAAGTATAATGAATTTGGGTGTCTCTAGATGACTGGAGGTCTTAATAGCCCATGTTTGTCTGCTCGCGGTCGGTAACACTGGATACTCGAAGATCTCCCATAAACGGAATGTCAGTGACAGAAATGTACCTGAATTCAGCACTTTTAAAAGCTTCAAGCCTTCCTAGTCGGATACACTGATGTGAGGCATTTTCCATATTAATTTGTTGACTGTGATCCTATTCTCTTCTTGAGCTCCTTGAATGTACAAGTTATTGTCTGTCGCACTCCGCACGAGAATGAATTCATGTTTAGCGTTCATAACAATCTGTCTCATATCCTCAAAATATCCCATAAGTATTTTTAGAGGTATACATGCAGTAAATCGCTTGTACTCCTGGGGTGTTCTATCCTTCGCCTCGTCTATGAACCATCCAGCATTTTCAAAACTATGCAGATCTGCTGGTGATGCCGAGACGTATGTTTTAAAGGTCGATGATATGCCAACATTGCGTGTACGATCAATCTCAGAACCATTCAGTTCATAGCGAATCTCTTGGAAGAGGAATGCCAATACGTTGCGGTGCCATCAGTTTTCTTGAATGACCCCTCGAGATATATGAAACTCGTGCACGGAAGCGTGAGTGCGTGCTGGTGCTGTATGACAATCCTGATTTCATCATCCTTGTTAAACGTGGTTGAAGCGTAAGATTTATGAGAGAAATATTCCTGACGTATAATTCTGTCATCATACTCTACTGGACTGGTTATATTGAGTGGTGACGTCATTGCAGGATTTGAGACGAACTGATTTAAGAAATTCGTAGTTCGCAGCTGTTATCAGTTTGCTGTTTAGTAGTGAAGTAGCGCGCTTTGGATTGCGTGCTCTTGTTTTATACCGCACGCCCAACTTGTCTTAGGTGTAGTCGTACAATGATTTCCTCACTGCGAAAGTCGATAAGTTTATTATTCTGATCCACAATACGCAGCTCCAAATAGCCCAATGTCTGAGCAGTCACTGGAAGGTATATTCCATTGGCAGGGGTCTCAACAATCTTATACCCCGTTGCAACTGAGGGAAGAATCCGTAAATGAGAGTATCGTTTAGACTAGAGATGGGAAAACTGAAACACGTAACTGTTTCGAAACAAATGAAACAGTACAATGTAATGTTTCGATACGCTGTTTCGAAACAGTGCAACAGTTTGTGTTTTGTAATCTAATAGACCTACACATTTTATCATCAAATGGTTCAAATGGCTCTGAGCACTATGGGACTCAACATCTTAGGTCATAAGTCCCCTAGAACTTAGAACTACTTAAACCTAACTAACCTAAGGACATCACACACACCCATGCTCGAGGCAGGATTCGAACCTGCGACCGTAGCAGCCCCGCGGTTCCGGACTGCAGCGCCAGAACCGCACGGCCACCGCGGCCGGCCCATTTTATCATCTTGAATGTCTACTGTATAAGTATATCCATATAAACACAAATGAGGTGCGAGAGCGCTAACTACATCGCAGAAAGTATGAAACTATCACTTAGGCGTCTAGGCAGTTTCGTATTTCCTGCAGCAAATGCGCTGCTTTCGTGTCGTGTGACTTTCATACTTCTCAACTGGCTGAGGACAGCCATAGCTGAAGACAGAAGTACCGCCACGAACAGACCTGGAGATGGGAGCAAGCTGCAGAAACAACGGATGTGCTACTGGGATTCCCACATTCCGTTAGAATGGGTAATATACCCATCCTGCTAATTTCCATGCAGACAAAAGGAATCATTGTGGATAATAGGCAAAGTGACTATAGACTCACAAATAACGCCAAACAATTCGAATAAATAACAAAATATAACAGAAAAAATTTTGTCTTTCAAGGTGTTTCGAACCGTTACTATAAATTCACCATACTTCCCCAGCCCTTCCCGTTCACCATTACACTATCAGTTATATGTCAAACAGATTGCTTGCAATTATACCTACATCAAATTTATGTATGTGTCTAATAACTGTCATTCTACACCTTGTTTTATTCAAGATGCGTTTCTTAATATGATTACTGTACATCAACAGAGAAGCGTATGTTATAAAAAAAGTGTAATTTAACTGAATGATTTTCACATATTTATTATTTTGAATGTGAATAGTATGCGTTGTTTTATTATTTGGTTAGTGTTTATAAAGCAGATGTTACGCCATTTCGGACTAGGACAGTCAGCTAGAAACGAAGCTTTATTTTCGGATATCTTAAGCTTCATGCTATTGCTTGTCAGAAAGATTTCGACACTCTTGAAAGTGTTTCATGAGGTGGTATATTGTGTTTCAGTAGCTGTGCCGAGCCCGAATCTCGTCCGACACAGAGTGGAATGAAACATCACTGTTTCGATACAACTAGTCCGTCCCAAGCACAGGTGGACTGAAACAGCCTTATTTTGAAACAACGGTACAGTTTCTGTGTCTGGCTGAAGATCGAATCTGGTCCGTTTATCCGAGACAGGGGGGGAATGAAACACCACTGTTTCGAAACAGTGAACCACAGCAGTTACTAAATACTGAAACAGTTCCACGTATCTATACGCTGTATCGAAACATAGAAAAAGTGGCCAAGTCTAGTTGAGACAGGAGTTCGTAGCAATGTTACACTCGATACGTATTGTGCTGACTGGGAGCATATCCACTGATTCGACTTGTAAAATTTAGTTGGATCTTTCTTCAAAATCTGCTCTTTTGTGAATCCAAGCAGGGGTCCTATTGAATGTTTCTGTTTAAAGTCAATCGTTGTATTTAGAGTCCTTATTTCAGATTTAAGTGTATTGATGTTTGCACGTAGTTCAATACCTTTTCCAGACTATTGTAAGAGTTCGTTTAAAAAATGGTTCAAATGGCTATGAGCACTATGGGACTTGACATCTGAGGTCATCAGTCCCCTAGAACTTAGAATTACTTAAACCTAACTAACCTAAGGACATCACACACATCCACGCCCGAAGCAGGAGTCGAACTTGCGACCGTAGCATTCGCGCGGTTCCGAACTGAAGCGCCTAGAACCGCTCGGCCACCGCGGCCGGCAAGAGTTCGTTTAAATCGTCAATTTCGTATGCACCAGATTCTATTTCAAGAATGTCTTTTTCACCATTAATATCGAGATGCAGTTTATTGTTAGTGTCGGTGACATTCGAGATGCTGTTGTACGTCTCCAGTCCAATCAATGCAACACTCCATTGACCTGCACTCAAGTCAATTGGTGGGAAGTATTTTGCACGCAATATAAATGACCGACCTTTCAACGTCAAAGTGTACGACACTGCATCTGAACGTCAACTGATGAATGAATGTTTAAACACCATGCTTATATACGTTAGTTCTTGTCCTTATTCTACTTTCTGAACGTCAAGAGAAAGATGATGCAAAGATGTCCGCAGAAATATGTATTAAAATCCTGATACCGTTGATAATTGTATAGTACATGTGTTCTGTGAGTGATGTATGGATGTAATTCTTCGGGTGGCTGCAGGTCACCAAAGGAGTCCAAATAGTACACTGCTCCAGCATCTTTCATAACGTACGCCACACAGTGGGTGCCAGGACCTCCGGCAATATCTAAATTCACAATACCGCATTCACCAGTTTGCCACATAGTCTTAGGTAATGTATCTTGGTATCTTGAATTTATGCCTAACAAACTTAAAAAGGTCTGTATTTGTGAGTGGTCGATCTGGTAGGACAGCTAATGGGCTTTTTTTTTATTTTTGAATAGACCAAGACCCTTCCTGTACGGCTTCAATTGTAGGCCTTTTCCAATGGCTGCGGCTTCCACCATGCGGTTATGTCTTCTCACCCCGAGTTTTGCGCATTCTTGACTGTTCGAGCCATAGCAGCAGCCCCACCGGCGAGCGAACCTATCGCTGAGAGCGCGGAGAGGGCCTGGATGAGAAAAGTAATAAAACCGCCGGATGTCTTGGGTATTGGTAGAACACGAGGTGCTTTAACCGATCTTCTTGTTCTTCTCGTTGGTGATTCTTTGTCCGTCATTGAGTTTCTAGCTGCCTACATCGCTGTCACGATACAGTTCTTCAAACACCCCTTCTTGTTCTTGTTGTTTAGTGCGCGACGTGCAGCGTTCATAACTCGCTTGAAATTCATCTGTCCTAATCCTAACTTGATTTTTCCGCGCATGGTTTTATCAACTGCGAATGCCGCGACGCGTTGACTTATACCAATATCTTTTCTTTTCTGTATCGCCTTAGCCTTATCAATTAAAATCCTATCTGCAATGTGACGACTTGATAGATCTTTATTTGCTGCGTATGCAATGTCGTGTTCGATGCACGCTTCGACAAGCAGATTCACTCCCTTATCGCCTCGTGCCAAGCGTTTCTGAAGCTTTGTCCCAGGTCCGCAGTAGTTATACCCCGGGATGTGTAATTCCACAGCTAGTTTCTCCAGAACACCACCGCCTCCTCTAATGTGTCTTCGATCGCGCATGTCAGGCTACTGTGGTGGTTGTGGGCGATGAATGCTCATAATATAGAAAATATCTGGCATCAATCCAACTGTTTTGTGTAGCAGGAAAACCACGCCATTTGACTAGGGCCTTACTTCCAGGTCGTCTTATGACTCTCTCCACGAGAAAAAGACCTGGTTCTGAGCTTTTCTGCATCTCCTCAGTGTAGAAGGAGCCTGCAATTTCTTCACCTTTACTGTCTTTCAATAAATAAGTTCTAGGATTCGTTCGTTGCACATTTGAAACTGTAAATATCTCAGTTGGCCAGTTCGGTAGGTATTATTTCTCAAATGCGGTCTTGTGTTTTGAGATACGCACCAAATCACCTACATTAAATTTCTGTTTGCGTGGATCGAGTATCTTAATGTGAAAGTATACGGTATCCATGAGTGTGTAGTCACGAACATCGATTGGCCGTATTTTTATTGTGCTATGTTTGGTTCTATTATATTGAGCAATTATTTCTGGGGGGATATCTGTCCATTTGTATGAGCCGCGAAGGTTAACCCGCATCTCCTTTCGGCCTTTTATTGTTCTGTTCAAGTGCTGAGTGAATGCCGAGTAGTTATGTATTCCAAACCATTGCATCACTGTCTTGAAGTACCTATTGTAGAACTCACCACCATGATCGGTTTGGAGATTGTCTTTGCATCGATTGTTTCAAGCAAGCGTTCAAATGCATCAGCGACAATTGGACCAGTTTTTGTCTTGACTGGTAATGCCCATACAAATTTGTAGTATGTATCAATAACCATTAAAATATATTTGAAGTCATTATTCTCATGTGAATATTGCCGCATATCTGCAAGATCAGCTTGCCGTCAGTCATCCAACCCTTTAATCATGACATGCCTGTGCGGGTATGTTTTGGGTGCTGATTTGTGCAGTTCTCGAACTACGGTCTCCATACTTAATCGATGATACCTCTCTCTCTTTAAGCTCAGAGATTATGGAGACAACTTCATTGGGATGAGCTGTATTACCTGCGACCTGCAGTAGCTGACGCGATGAGCAGACGTAGTCGATCTATTAGTTCGTTTGGGTCGTCATAATATATATATACTGAGGGACTCGATTGTTCACTACTTTAAGACCAATGTCAATACCATCACCGAGGCTGGCACCGTTGCTGGTGTTTTTGTCTTCAATTATTGGTTTTATAATGGTTTTATATTTCCTGTTGCTTAGGCTTTTAGTGATCTTGTGTACCCCAGTCATGTGTAGTATTTCACGGTACGTGTCGTTATCATTAACTGAATAATTTATAGGTTTTTTGGTAGGTCTTAGGAAAATAAGCCTGGTGTTCGGTCAAACAGCCTATCACCTATTTGTATTTTGTGTTCTGTTACAGTTATGGGATGCGCGCCCAACATGTACGGTCTTCCCGGGCTAACGCCGAATGTTCTATCTGACCTGGAGCGTGACTAATAATGAATTCATCAATGGCAAGACCATCGCTATCGTGCGTTTTTGTTTTTGGTGAGAGCTGTCGGAGAGATCCAGTAACGGGCTTAAAGGTCTCTCTTAGTGTTTGCAGCCGTAATTTTGTCACGGACTGCTGTAAGCGCTTGAATGACTTTCTGCTTGGTCGTCGACATTTCAGCGTATACCAATCAGACATCTCTGCGACGTGGGGCTTTATATATGCATTCATTTTCTTCCGCTTCTTAGTATCATCGTGATCGCCCTTATCAACAACAAGCAGGTCTACATCTATTTTTCCCTGAATAGCATCGACCTTTTCAGTTAAGTCGCTTACTTTCTTACTGAGTTGATTAACTGACACACCGTCAGGTGGCTTGCGGAGTATGGATGTAGATGTAGATGTAGAACTAGCTCATTTAACGCATTGGCCATCCTCAGAAGGGTCTGGTAAACGTCTCTAGTTCCCTGCGCATACCTGCAACTTTATGCGCCACAGCCTGAATTTTCGCATCCAAGTACAAGCGAATGTTCTGTCTGTGTACACCGATCTTCTCGGGTTGAGAGGTGGACATACGCTCGAATTTGTCCATGGTGTGGCGTAGACTAATGTGCTAACGTCTATTATCTTGCTATATATGCAAAAATTCTTGAAAGTTTCGTCTGTACCATCATTCAGGTTTCTTGTTTTATCAGTAACGAGAAACCCATACTGTGAATGGTTCCAGCAGTCTGCACTTATCTTTACAAAATCATTGAACGACATATCCGTTCCCACGTCTGCTTGGTAAATGTGTTTTAAATTAAGATTGTCTTGCTTTAAGGCTATAATGAGGTTTGCGTTATCCCTAACAAGTTGTCTGGGGATTCTGGAATATGTTTGACTTATATAAAATACGTCGGCATCCATATGACGATCGGAAGAAAAATATTTTCGAATTTAGTCTTGGTTTCCGACGGCAACATCGTCAAATATGAATACTGTGATTGGTTTTGCTTTTTCAGGTAGGGGGTATCACATCTTTCACTGAATGTCGTGTATGTAACACCATCTGCAACTCGAAATATCTCGTGCAGTAACTGATACTTGGGTTGAAAGAGTGTTTTTGAGAATAGAGACATGGTCAAATCGGACACCGTCTCCATGCGTTGGCAGAGTCATGAGGACATTAGTCTTGCCGCAATTGGATGGGCCTGCAATAATTGCTCGTACATTATCGGGAAGGAGAATTCCGTTTTTCTTCTTCTTCTTCTTCTTCTGCTCTTCACTTGAATCTTCACATGACCAATCACCGACAACAAAGTCCTTGTGGCGAGCGTGCTTCACCCAGCGAGCCATGATAGTAAATGAGCCATGTACAAACAAGTACTTGACATATATATAGAAAATATAACTGGCAGGATAATAATGATAATAATAATAATTGTGTGTAGCAAGTATAATTCGATCACTTAACCTATTGAGCTATACTGTCTACACGAAGAAAACAAGTATGAAGAGTAAAGTGATCATAATTAGAGCATAATTTTAAAAAAATTATTGGAATAATTTGATTATAATGGGAGTGGTGGTATGAAATAAAAGACAAACACCAGTTGAAATTAGATATAAATTATTTATTGAAAAATCATACATTGGATGTACTATTTCTGGGGTATCATCATAATCTGTACGTTTCTTCTTAGAACCTGTACAATATCTAGCAAATAATTCTTTTTGGTTGGCAATAAATTCTGCACGTATCTCACGCAGTCCAATAGGTGACTCTCAGTACTCTGGTTTTTGACACCCGCATTTCAACTGGAAGTCTGTAGGTTTAAGGGTCATATGCGAACGAAGGAGCTGCTCAAAATCGTCAATATGTGTATTATTAACACGTGGAGAGTTTCGTACATCACTGTATGCTGCCTCTATGCTAGGCAGCCAACGATTCAGTCTCTCGAGAGCAAACCGTATGACGGAGTCTAGGTTGGTTCAAATGGCTCTGAGCACTATGGGACTTAACTTCTGAGGTCATCAGTCCCCTAGAACTTAGAACTACTTAAACCTAACTAACCTAAGGACATCAGGATTCGAACCTGCGACCGTAGTGGTCGCTCGGTTCCAGACTGTAGCGCCTAGAACCACTCGGCCACTCCGGCCGGCGGGGAGTCTAGGTTGAATAATTTCATAACATACGGATGTCTTAGATAGACGCAGTTGACACCTGATTTAGCGCATAAGGCGCAGTCATCATATACTGTAATAATGGAAAATGTAGCATCTGCAAGGCGAATGTCTGGTGGGGAATGAGTAGGATTATATCCGATGGTCATTTGTTGATTGATGTAGCGCTCTGCACGGCACATCTCGTCCCAATCGAACTCTCTGTTATAGCTTGGATCCCTCAGAAATGATGGACGTCTGTAGCAATGTTCACACGTTTGGATCCACTGGGGGTTAAATTATATGTCGTGGTGAATAGAGTAGCTGGACTCGCCCGTATTCTTTTTATCTACAGTATCAAAACTCGGTGGTTGCACTATCACAGGAGTGTTCGATTGGGATGAGTTATATGTCGGCACCCAGTACTGACCTCCTTTTAGCTGATGTTTAACACCACCAGTGGTTGAAGTCGTCGTGTGGTGAGCAGATCGCGCGTCTTCATCACACAAGTTTCTGAGTGGGATGGAGAGCAGCAACTCCTTGTCCTGGTCCAACATGTGAGCTAGGTGGGCTACAGGATCCCAAGTGGTCGCTACTGGATCAGGTGAGCCGGCTGCCGCTGGTGTAGGTCCAGATGAGATGGTTGACGAGGCTCATAATGATGCAGGTCCGGACGCGTCTGCGGAGCTAGACATGGTGGCACTCGACGAGGAGGCATTAGATATTAGTGAATACGTGAAAGCTTTGGATAATGAGCGAGATAGAATAATGTGAAGTATGATACTTTTCCGTTTGATCCTGTTCTGAGTGACTGCGCTGGAGGTCGACTGCCGCTTCATGATTGTTGTTCTTAGTCTCCCGCTGACTGACTGACCAAGACTGAGGCCTTGGAGCTGCTGAGCTTAACCTATATCTCCTACAATGACGTCATAGGATAGTTAAATCCTACTGGTAGAACTCGAACATGTGACTCAATTAAGGGATCGTATTGGTTCCAGCCATTTCCACCGCCCCACAACGTCATCAGCTGACGTGATGACAGAGCCGTCTGGTGGCGGCGATAGGAACTATTCATCTATCACATGGTGGTTACACCACATACAACCATGTTGAGTAACGGTGCTTTGGAATGGTGGCGGTGATATGAAATAGACAAGTCTGAAGTTTGCAGTTTTTTTTTTTTGTTTTTTGTTACGTTAGTGAAGGTAGGCCAATTGCCTCATCTTCTCGCCAAAATCGGCCATCATAATTGACGTCACAGGGGGAGGGGGTCTCTGACGTCATGGGAACCATCTTGCATAATGGTACTTTGGAATGGTACTGGCTTTGTTCCAATACCATCAGGAACCAAAAAAAAAGTTTCAGCCACCGTGAGCCACCCTCAGGTCTAGAATAAAACCACAGAGGTGAAACTAAAAGTGGCGGTACAAAAATGTCATCAAAATGCAAATAACAGAAAAAATAACCATAGGATACCTGTAGTGTCACTAGTCTGCTTTAATGAAACTGTGAAGCCATCGCACTACCATCTATAGTAGTCCAACTGAACAACATGAAGTCAGAAGCCCAAATTGTCATCTGATGTAGCGCAATGATGTGATTATTTTACTGTAGATTTCAAGATTTCCCACGGTGGCAGAATCGGATTACTTGGTTCCTGACTATCCAAAATTGTGTTGGCGGCAATTATTATCTGATCAGTGGAACCACCTTTGTTGAAATGATGATTCTTACAGATGCAAAAAGTTTATATTAGCATATAGTTCGAGTACTGCATATGGAAGATAAAAGATCCAGTTTTATATGTACAAAGTAAAGCTGAAGAAAGAGGTAACAGCAAGTGTAAGATAAGAAATTCAGTTTTTATGTACAAAATAAAATTGAAGAAAGAGGTAACTTCTTGAACTACCTTCCGATCAATGTACCAAAACCAACAAAATAGAGTCCATATGACTCACAAGTAGAGTTGCCAAACTACCGTAGGCTGATGTAAGTAATCTTAGTTAAGGTTGCACTCACGTTATCTGTACCTTAGTTGCCGCGCTTAGTGGCCGCGCGGTTCGAGGCGCCATATCACAGATTGCGCGGTCCCTCCCGCCGGAGATTCGAGTCCTCCCTCGGGCATGGCTGCGTGTGTATGTGTGTGTGTGTTGTTCTTAGTAAAAAATAGTTTAAGTTAGTTTAAGTAGTGTGTAAGTCTATGGACCGATGACCTCAGCAGTTTGGTCTCTGAAATTCAGTCACAATAGAACATTTGTACGTTAGCTGTGTTGCATAACAATCCGGGGTTAACTCATAACGATCGCCTTTTTTACGTATGCCATCAGTGTCTTACTAGATACCCCTAAAAATCGGAAGGGGTGGACCCTCTAGAAAATGAGTGAGGGTATATAAAGAACTGCGTAACCTACGGAGAGTTTCTGTACTACATAGTTATCCTCCTTCCTCTTACTTAAAAATAAACAGTATTTACAAAAAACTGAAATTGTCAATGACTGGTTCCAGGTTTATTCGAAAACTCTTGATTTATAACGTGCAACAGAGGATGTTGTAGCGAAAATTAGGAAAACAATATAGATTAATCATATAGCGCTAGAAAACGCAATTTTCTCAACAGAAAGGTAAAATGAAAAAAGATATACCGCAAAACAAAAACATTCCAAACATCTCTTCAGTACTTCGTCGAACATATGTAAAATCTGTTAGTGTTATCCATAAAAACTTTCGCATTTATGAATAATGGCCGGAAATTCTTGCCATTGATCATGATGAAAAACGTTCTCTTGAGTACAAAATAACAACAATAATTATACATATTTTTATGTTTGTGCATGCAAATTATACTTGCATCAAAAGTAATTGATTTCGTTGTATAAAATCACAGAAGTTACGCGATCAACTAATTTTCAGTAGTTATAACATGTAATTTGTATTCTGTAAGGATGTAAAATACACAATGGACTTACACTGAATTACGTGAGATTCTAATTAGGTGCAAAACAAACAACCAAACAAATGAAAACGAAGTGAATGCATCGGCTCCCATTTTCACTCTTACACATTCATTTATGTTTATTTCTCTATCAATTATACGAATATCACCGGTAATGTAGAACTTATTACGTCATGTATGAAGTGTGCGAAAACTACCGAACCGTAGTTTCGGTAGAGCGCAACTCTAATTACAAACCAGTGCTCTGTGTGACGTTCGAAACCGAGAGTGTTACCGTGTTTGGTGCTTACAGCGTTCTAAGTGACAGCAATTCAGATCTCTGGTTTATTTGTAATTTACGCACTATGTTGCTCAAGTGCATTGAGCGTTTGAGATCTCACTCTTCATCATCCAGCATTTGTTCAACGTCGAGGCTTATATCTACATATATCTACATAATTATGTTCTCTCCAAGGCACCTTAAGATGCGTATCGGTGGATAATTCTGTTCCACTACCAAGTAACCCCCCCCCCCCCTCCCTTTACCCTGTCCCATTCTTGAATGGTACATAGGAAGTGAAGTGTTTGCCCTCTCTACTCCCTCTGGGGCTGTAAAAGTTCTCAGAGAGGCGATTCAGTTGATTTAATTAAATTAAATAATATGAATGTAACACATGTAGACAACAATCGCCGCGAGAGGACACTTCATTTGGTGTGGTAAGTGATTTCGTTATCGCATGGGGATCGTGCTTCGGAAAGAAACTGCCTCTGCAGTACGGAACACTGAATACGATTATTATTATTTGTTCTACTGCCATCTTTTTAAGTAGAACTACGGGACCTGTGTTTGACTAGTGTTGAAGACGGACTCGTCATTGCCTGGAGACCAATGACTGAATGATTCTCGGCATAGCTTGCATGGAAAATTACTGCAAGGTACTTTAAATGACCGGTGATGTTTCTCATAGCCGCTCTCTATTCTGTTCAAAGGCAAATTAATGGGTGAATACGTTACGTGTTTGGTCATTTAGTCTCCCGACTTCACTGCTCCAGCCAATGAATATTCTGGAATATAGTGAATAAATACATACATGTGTCAGAGTTCGAGCAAACGTATTCTTTAAATGATAACATGAAGTAAATTACATACTTATATTCAATCTTAATTAAAGCCCGCTGAAAATTACGTACAGGACATATACTTACAGCACATGTCTAATCTGTAGCGCAGAAGATGGAAGTCGAGACAGAAGTAAGCCACCACAAAAAAGGCCGAAGTATTATCTCTTTTTCTTATTTTTGCCAACCAGTACTTATGATACAGATCGCTGGTATCTTTCACCGAGTATCTGCATTTGCAATATCGACTTGAATGAAATATGTGTTTACTTAATACTGCACATATGCACTAAACCTAGGCTCTGCTCTTGACAACGCCAAGAAAAAATGTATATTTTTTAAGGAAACGTCTCAAAAGAAAGACTAAGAGCGTCGTTTAATAAAGCAGGCCCCATTTTATTCAGCCATTAATAGACATAGGAAAACATGCTTTTAGGTGCTTCAAATTTGATTTTTCTGCTGCGAGTGGGTGAAGTTTCGAAAAGTTTCTGCAGTTGCTAGAGCCGTAAAGGCATCAAAACGGCGTCTACTCAAGACACTCGTTACAAGCTATGCTGTGATTGGATTCCTGATTGCGGTAAAAGAAATTGTGGTGAACATCCATAAACGTATACTACTGGTCATTAAAATTGCTACACCATGAAGATGACGTGCTACAGACGCGAAATTTAACCGACAGGAAGAAGATGCTGTGATATGCAAATGATTAGCTTTTCAGAGTATTCACACCAAGTTGGAGCCGGTGGCGAAACCCACAACGTGCTGACATGAGGAAAGTTTCCAACCGATTTCTCATACACAAACAGCAGTTGACCGGCGTTGCCTGGTGAAACGTTGTTGTGATGCCTCGTGTAAGGAGGAGAAATGCGTACCATCACGATTCAGACTTTGATAAAGGTCGGATTGTAGCCTATCGCGATTGCAGTTTATCGTATCGCGACATAGCTGCTCGCGTTGGTCGAGATCCAATGACTATTCGAAGAATATGGAATCGGTGGGTTCAGGAGGGTAATACGGAACGCCGTGCAGGATCCCAACGACCTCGTATCACTAGCAGTCAAGATGACAGGCATCTTATCCGCATGGCTGTAACGGATCGTGCAGCCACGTCTCGATCCCTAACAGATGCAAGACAACAATAATTTGCACGAACAGTTCGTCGACGTTAGCAGCATCATGGACTATCAGCTCGGGGACCATGGCTGCGGTTACCCTTGACGCTGCATCACGCACAGGAGCGCCTGCGATGGTGTACTCAACGACGAACCTGGGTGCACGAATCGTAAAACGTCATTTTTCGGATGAATCCAGGTTCTGTTTACAGCATCATGATGGTGGCATCCGTGTTGCGACCCGTGGCTCTACCCTTCATTCGATCCCTGCGAAACCCTACATTTCGGCAGAATAATGCACGGCCGCATGTTGCAGGTCCTGTACGGGCCTTTCTGGATACAGAAAATGTTTGACTGCTGCCCTGGCCAGCACATTCTCCATATCTCTCGCCAATTGAAATTGTCTGGTCAGTGGTCCCGAGCAACTGGCTCCTCACAATAAACCAGTCACTACTCTTGATGAACTGTGGTATCGTTTTGAAGCTGCATTGGCAGCTGTACCTGTACACGCAATCCAATCTCTGTTTGACTCAATGCCCAGGCATATCAAGGCTGTTATTAGGGCCAGAAGTGGTTGTTCTGGGTACTGCTTTCTCAGGATCTATGCACCCAAATTGCGTGAAACTGTAATCACATGTCAGTTCTAGTACAATATATTTGTCCAATGAATACCCGTTTATCATCTGCATTTCTTCTTGGTGTAGCAATTTTAATGGCCAGTAGTGTATATGCACAATGTACAGTAACAATGCAGTTGATCAGAGTACTGTTGGACGATAGGTAAAGAGATTTAAAGTGCCCGAAAGTGGAGAAACTGAGCTCCATGTTCAGCTATGTCCTGTCACAGACACGTCTCCCGACGTGTTGAATTGCACAGGTGGCGTTATCTGTACAGACAAAGGCACAGCAGTTCGACAATTTGCTATGTAGCTATCGGTGAGCACTGGTAGTGTCTGTACAATGATTGGGACTCTTGGATATTCAAAGGCGTGCTCAAGGAAGGTTCCACAAATGCTCACAACAGTCCACGTGATTCAAAGAACAGCTATTTTGTTTGGACTCTCGTAGCAGTTTGAGGCCAATGGAGAGGCCTTCCTGTCACAGATCCTTACAGAAGACCCAACTTTGAGCTGGAAACAAAGAGGCAGTCACTGGGGTGGCACCACATCCAATCACCAAAGAAGGAGAGATCCATCGCAGAGCCCACGCGGAATACCGTGACCGGTAGGTGTGCAGACGGCAGGGCAAGTGTGGGGGGGACCAGTAGTGGCGAGGGAGGGGGGAGGTGCGGGCAGGTGCTGGAGGGGAACCGCCGAGCGCTGGAGGGGAAACGCCGTTCTTAGCTGAAGCCTACACTCACATTTTTATGTAAATATTAAGCAGGGCCCATCCATGCCCACATCCGCATAGGGACCATTTGAAAAGATCACTCACCTCTGCTTTGGTTAATATCTAAAAAGAATTCCACTGAAAATGCAGCGATTAATTTTTTCTTGGCTTGTTAATAATCATTTGTAACTTTCAGAGAAGTGTCGCTAGTGGCGAATGTTGAGTAAACCAACACAGTTCTTCATTGGCATGTTAAAATTCGCTTCTTTTCCCCAAACACAGAGGGGTTTACCCAGTCTCGCCTCACTGACATGTTGTGTAGATGCAACTGCAAGAGAATTCTGAAACAGTGGTTTATTAAGTTTATTAATTGAGCAACTGAGGAAAAGTAAGATCAGTACATTATGTAAAAACATATCCTCGGTACAAAATAAACTTGTAATGTTTTCACTTAACTTGTTCTGAAACTGATAGCATTTCTCATTTCACCATCTACCGATGGCCCTTAAAAATTACATTCTTTCATCGAAAAGGTCTGCAGTTAGTGGAATAACATTGTAGATAATGACATTTTGCGTAATAACATACAGCAAAGCACTCTTCTCTCTGATTGCTCTCATTTGCCTTTCATTTCCATACCACGAACAGTTTATGAAGTATGAGGAATATTGTGGATATTTCACAGCGGCTTTATCAGTGGCGGAGCGCGATCGCAAGTGAGTGTGCTACGTCAGATCAGTTTTCTCAAGGTAGGAGACAGATACAGATCTCCACACAAGACTAAAGAAAAATTTAATACGTTAGCTACATTTCATATACAGCAACATATTATGTAATATGCACCAAACGCAAAATCATAGCGACCCCTATTTTTCATTGCAAACTTTTCCAAATTTCGAGCAGTGTCTTACTTCCACATAAATATCACAAAAACTACGACCATTAACGAAATGATGGGAACATCATTTTGAAACCGACGTATATAGCTACAAATGAAGCAAAAATGAAATTTTTTATCGAATTGTTTCTGTAAAATCGTTTGAGTAAGATTGCAGGGCGTGCGCCTCCTTTCTTTCATCGCCAACTGGCCGCCAGGTGGCAGGCAGTGTCGGCCTCCCTTCCCGAACAAACGAATAACTCATCCAGTGCGCTGTACGAAAATTGGTCACTGTGCATTGGACACCGTATCCTGCCCAGACTCTAGCTGCTTCTGCTGGCAAGACAGTCGTTTGGGTCAGTCGTGGTGTTATTCCCGCAGTTGTGTTGCGAAAATGTTCAACCATTGGTTTAGAGGAATATACGAAGGCTACGGACAAACTCAAGCACCCTCCAGATCCTCGAGCGCCGCGCACTCTTCCTCGACTTCCTTATACACCTCCCGTCACCCAAGCGGATCCTCTATGACCTGATTCCTTTCCCCCATCTGCTCCTATTCCTCGAACATATCCGCATACTCTATCGCTGCCTTGATCTCCCTCATCCTCTAGTTGCTCCTCTCCTCTCCAACCCCCACCCTCTGCCCCGCCTTCACTGTTGTGTCCCCCCTACACTCCATCTCTACACCCTTCATCTTCTTTCCCAAGGTGGCTTCCATCAACTCCCCTTCTGGATCATGCTCTCTCTCCCTCCATTTATCTCTATCAACTCTGATCCTCATCTCCTCCTCCCCTCCTCTGTCCTTTCCCTGGAATGCCTCTTCCCCCCCCCCTTCCAATCTGTTTTCTCTCTGCCTAATCTCTCTCTGACTCTTTTCTCCCCCCCCCCCCCCCTGAGCCCTTTTGCATTCCCCTCCTCTGCCTTTCCCCACTCCCTGTCGCGTGTGCCCTGCCCCCCTCCTCTTATGGGTCATCGTCCTCCATTGGCTCCTCCCCATCTCCTCCACTTCGTTTTTTCCTCTCCTTCCCCTTTTTTCTTTCCCATCATCTGTCCAGGTTCCCCCCGTCTGCCCTCAGCTGTGCTATGTCATATTTGTGCCAAGTTTTTAGTGCAGTGTTCAAGTGAGTGTTCAGTGTTGTGCATCTTTCCAAAGTGTTGTGAACAGAAATCATGCTGTCGATGTGTGTGAATTTTATATCCCTTGCAAACAGAAACCAGACTGTCGCCGTGTTTTTTAATTGTCTGTCTATTATTTTTCTGCTTCCTGTGTATTTTATTAGCATCATCAACCCTTTGTTTTATGTTTTAAGTTCCACAATTTTCCGCCATTTTACCATTTAAGTCACCGATTTTATCGCCAGCTTTTATTATTTATTATCTTCATCTTTTTAAAACAAAGTCTGTAGACTGAAGAGCGGCGTACTGAGCTGTTGCCAGATCGCCCCCTTCAGGGGGAATCGAAACTCGATAAAGGAAAAAAATACTGAAGCACGTTTCCGTTTATTTCTGATTGTGTGATAGTTCTGGCTCTCATCTCTTTGTATTAGCTATCACTCTTATTTCTTGATTGACCCCAGCTGTGACTTATTCCTTGTGATTTTTTATGTTGTTTTGTTGGTTGATTCTGAGGAAGGGACCAAACAGCGAAGTCATCGGTCCCATCGGATTGGGGAGGGGTGAGCAAGGGAAGTGGCTGTGCCCTTTCAAAGGAACCATCCGAGCATTTGCCTGAACCGGTGTAGGGAAATCAAGGGCGACTGGACGTGGGTATGAACTGTCGTCTTCTCGAATGTATTGTACAATTCAAGAAACGAATTTCTGAAGAAGTACACTGCAATGTTTCATATGAATTAAGAGTTTAGGTGGGGAAGTGCCATATTTTTTGTTCTGAGAGTTACAGGAAAATTTTAACAGTTTTCATACAAACAACAAAAAGGTTACTATCAATAAAGAGGAACTTTTGCACAGTTGCTGAAATTGGGTATACAAATGTGAAAACAAGTGGTTAAAATTGGAAATTTGTGGTAAGCTCTACAGGACCAAACCGCTCAGGTCATCGGTCCCTGGGCTTACACACTACTTAATCTAAATTAACATAACTTACGCTAAGTACAACAGACACACCCATGCCCGAGGGAGGACTTGAACCTCCGACGGGGGGAGCACCGTGAACCGCGGCAAGGCGCTCTAGACCGCGCGGCTACCAAGCATGGATTGAAACATGTGGTTTGTATAATATATTATACATATCATTAGAATGCTTGTGGACAACTCTGAAATCAATAAAACAATCTTTCACTAACTTTCTTTACGAAGTCTGTAGATAAGAACAGTGTTAGGCTATGGTTGAGCCTTCAGCATAGCCCTGTGCATGTCAGAATGATCCACGTTGGTTGGACTATCCGACAGTCAGACTGTTCCTCACAGACTCGCGTGCAATTAATGAAAAAAATGGTCGTATCACGGGTAACTAACAGGACAGTGGTGGTCCTAGCAGACACGAGATGTGGCTGCTGTAGCTCACATGAAATAACAAACATATAATTCATGTAACTATGAATTGAAACAGTGGTCCACCTTAGTCCATCTTTATTGTAAAGATTCTGTTGATATACGTGAATAACAACTTGTTATGGGATCAGGTCGATTACAACCAACGCAGAAATAAAGATACCTATCAGTTGTTAACGTGGTTGAATGCAAATGAAGCGTGTGGATACCTCAGTAAAGATCAGATAATTCTGGTGAATGGAACAAGACTGTAATCGATACATGAGTTACGGGAGGGCTACTCCACGATGATCGAACAGTGAATTCCGGAATTTGCCAGAAAAAATGAGAGAACGGCACAAGAGGCGAGAGTTTTCAATCTAGTTGTAAAGAGCCTTCAGCTGCTTGTGAAAGTATTGGTCTCTAAAGTGAGGCAAATACCAACACTACATCTACAGCCGCGCACTGATTGTTGCAGCCTGCAGTCATGCTCAGTCTACATACGCAAGAAACGTTGCAGGTGCCGTGCTGTGCCATAAACTGCAACATATTAGCTCTGCCTCAGATCTCCAGATGGAGTCTTTAAGTCAAGTGCCCTCTTCTGTGCCTCGTCCTAAAGTCACCTTCACCATGCTCCAAGCCAAGTCCACTTTACTGCTCCTCAGACTAAAGTGTTCTCTGGTGCCCCTCAAACAGAAGTGTTCTTTGCTGAGAAGTGAAATCGTTCTCCACTCTGCATATCTGCACAATTTTCGTGCGCCAGTGAGAACAGCTCGCCAAAGTGCTGGCTAATGATACAGTTGTTAGTAAGTGAACGGTCTCCCCTCCATGTGAAAGTTTTGTGACATTAACCAATCATTGGGCTTGCAGTTCTTAAACAATACTGAGTTCCTCTCACACTCTTCAGCCAGTTTGATGTTTTAGCCAATGAGGGGGCCTCTTACAACCTTTTTTGCCTCTAGGTGCTTGTCATGCAGTGCTGGCTTTTTCTATGACTGCAGTCCTGGTCCACGTTGTGCAGGGCGTTATTCGAAACGAGCAGGAATGCGCCAGGCTATTACCATCTCTGACAGTGGCTGATCAGTGTTCCGTACCTGCTTCTAGCGCTTGCTTCGGATTGCACTGTCCTCTGAAAGGGCAGGCTTGCATCTCAAAGGGGGGGTTGGTCTAACACTTGGTCATTCGCCTGGCATGTCCAGCTTTGCACATCATGTACTCAACTGTGCTACAGAGAAAATTGCGTCCAAAACCTTCAGTGATCATAGAAGGAATTAATCTAGTGGTAGACAGCTTCTTCTCGCAATCACTGACTGTTTTTCATTCGAATCATTAAGTATTTTACTAAGTGACGAGAACAAGTTCAGATAGTAATTACACTCCTGGAAATTGAAATAAGAACACCGTGAATTCATTGTCCCAGGTAGGGGAAACTTTATTGACACACTCCTGGGGTCAGATACATCACATGATCACACTGACAGAACCACAGGCACATAGACACAGGCAACAGAGTATGCACAATGTCGGCACTAGTACAGTGTATATCCACCTTTCGCAGCAATGCAGGCTGCTATTCTCCCATGGAGACGATCGTAGAGATGATGGATGTAGTCCTGTGGAACGGCTTGCCATGCCATTTCCACCTGGCGCCTCAGTTGGACCAGCGTTCGTGCTGGACGTGCAGACCGCGTGAGACGACGCTTCATCCAGTCCCAAACATGCTCAATGGGGGACAGATCCGGAGATCTTGCTGGCCAGGGTAGTTGATTTACACCTTCTAGAGCACGCTGGGTGGCACGGGATACATGCGGACGTGCATTGTCCTGTTGGAACAGCAAGTTCCCTTGCCGGTCTAGGAATGGTAGAACGATGGGTTCGATGACGGTTTGGATGTACCGTGCACTATTCAGTGTCCCCTCGACGATCACCAGAAGTGCACGGCCAGTGTAGGAGATCGCTCCCCACACCATGATGCCAGGTGTTGGCCCTATGTGCCTCGGTCGTATGCAGTCCTGATTGTGGCGCTCACCTGCACGGCGCCAAACACGCATACGACCATCATTGGCACCAAGGCAGAAGCGACTCTCATCGCTGAAGACGACACGTCTCCATTCGTCCCTCCATTCACGCCTGTCGCGACACCACTGGAGGCGGGCTGCACGATGTTGGGGCGTGAGCGGAAGACGGCCTAACGGTGTGCGGGACCGTAGCCCAGCTTCATGGAGACGGTTGCGAATGGTCCTCGCCGATACCCCAGGAGCAACAGTGTCCCTAATTTGCTGGGAAGTGGCAGTGCGGTCCCCTACGGCACTGCGTAGGATCCTACGGTCTTGGCGTGCATCCGTGCGTCGCTGCGGTCCGGTCCCAGGTCGACGGGCACGTGCACCTTCCGCCGACCACTGGTGACAACATCGATGTACTGTGGAGACCTCACGCCCCACGTGTTGAGCAATTCGGCGGTACGTCCACCCGGCCTCCAGCATGCCCACTATACGCCCTCGCTCAAAGTCCGTCAACTGCACATACGGTTCACGTCCACGCAGTCGCGGCATGCTACTAGTGTTAAAGACTGCGATGGAGCTCCGTATGCCACGGCAAACTGGCTGACACTGACGGCGGCGGTGCACAAATGCTGTGCAGCTAGCGCCATTCGACGGCCAACACCGCGGTTCCTGGTGTGTCCGCTGTGCCGTGCGTGTGATCATTGCTTGTAGAGCCCTCTCGCAGTGTCCGGAGCAAGTATGGTGGGTCTGACACACCGGTGTCAATGTGTTCTTTTTTCCATTTCCAGGAGTGTATAAACCAAATGATAATGGAACGTGAGACGCGCTACTCCGGAAATAGGCTGCTGCGTACCAACAGTTCATGTATTAGAATGCACCGTTGCAGTATAATTGTAGGAATAAGAATGCTAATCACCGTTTACTATTTAAGTTGAATCTGTCACATAAAGGAGCAAATTACGCAACAATATAAATATTTTGACTGTCCATGACGCATACTAATATACAGTAACACAACTCAAGCATATATGGCAATAAATTAAAAGCAGTTGAACAGCAAACTGCACTTTTCACGGTAGTGTAAAGGACGGTGCAACGCAGAAACGGTCCTAAATGTTGGTGTGACATGGGAGTGTATCACCGGAAGATTCTAGTGACAATGTTGCGCTTTCGCTTCAATCAGGAAAAGGTCGGACAGCATCTTCATCGTCAGCTAAAGTGGACTGATCATGTCAGCCCGAATGCGTCGCGGGAGTGGCAAGGCAAACCGTCACCGAGTGTCCGCCTGGTTAGGTGGGTGCTTGTCTCCCATGCAGTGGGGCCGGGATCGATTCCCGGCCGGGTTGGAGATTTTCTCCGCTCGGGGATTGGGTTTTGTGTTGTCCTCATCATCATTTGATCCTCATCTCCGGCCGCAAGTCGCCCACTCTGGCGCCAACTGAAATAAGACTTGCACTTGGCGGACGAACCTGTCTGGGACAGCCCCGGCCAACAATGCCAGACGATAATTTCATTTACCGACTGTCCTCTCCGATAACAAGAAACAACTCGTATAATGTGGAGTCTAGAGGAAATCAACAGCAGTTAGCGGTTATTGTGGAGATACACTGAAGCACCAAACAAACTGGTCTAGGCATGCGTAATCAGATACAGAGATATGTAAACAGGCAGAACACGACGCTGCGGTCGGTAACGCCTATATAAGACAACAAGTGTCTGGCGCAGTTGTTAGATCAGTTACTGCTGCTGCAATGGCAGATTATCGCGATATGAGTGAGTTTGAACGTGGTGTTGTAGTCGGCGCACGAGCGATGAGACACAGAATCTCCGAGATAGCGATGAAATGGGGATTTTTCCCTTACGGCCATTTCTCGGGTGTACCGCGAATACCAGGAATCCGGTAAAACGTCAAATTTCCGATACTGCTGCGGCCGGAAAAAGATCCTGCAGCGACGAGTGAAGACCATTGTTCAAAGTGACAAAAGTGCAACTCTTCTGCAAATTGCTGCAGATTTTAATGCTGGGCCATCTACAAGTATCAGCGTGTGAACCATTCAACGAAGCGTCATCGATGTGGGTTTTCGGAGTCGAAGGCCTACTCGTGTATCCTAGGTGACTGCATGACAGAAAGCTTTAGGCCTCGCATGAGCCTGTCAACACCGTCATTGGACTGTTGATGACTGGAAACATGTTGCCTGGTCGGAGGAGTCTTGTTTCAAATTGTATCGTGCGGATGGACGTGGACTGGTATGGAGACAACCTCATGAATCCATGGACCCTGCATCTCACCAGGGGACTATTGCCAGACTGAGATTCATTGGAAGAATCCTAAGGAAATGCATTCCGAAAACAAAGGAAGTAGGTTACAGTACACTTGTTCGCCCACTGCTTGAATACTGCTCACCGGTGTGGGATCCGTACCAGATAGGGTTGATAGAAGAGATAGAGAAGATCCAATGGAGAGCAGCGCGCTTCATTACAGGATCATTTAGTAACCGCGAAAGCGTTACGGAGATGATAGATAAACTCCAGTGGAAGACTCAGCAAGAGAGACGCTCAGTAGCTCAGTACGGGATTTTGTCGAAGTTTCGAAAACATACCTTCACCGAGGAGTCAAGCAGTATATTGCTCCCTCCTACGTATATCTCGCGAAGAGACCATGAGGATAAAATCAGAGAGATTAGAGCCCACACAGAGGCAACCGACAATCTTCCTTTCCATACAGTACGAGACTGGAATATAAGGGCAGGTGTACTCAAGCTACACTCCGCCACACACCGTCAGGTGGCTTGAGGAGTATGGATGTAGATGTAGATATGGGATCCCTGACATGTCTTGATATGACTGTGTCAGGAGACACGTACGTAAGCATCCTGTCTGATCACCTGCATCCAATCATGTCCATTGTGCACTCCGACGGACTTGGGCAATTCCAGCAGGACAGGGCGGCTTCAGGAACACTTTTCTGAGTTTAAGCACTTCCGCTGGCCACCAAACTCCCCAGACATGAATATTATTGATCATACCTGGGATGGCTTGCAAAGTGCTGTTCAGAAGAGATCTCCACTTCCTCGCACTCTTACGGACTATGGACAGCCCTGCAGGAATCACGGCGTCAGTTCCTCCACCACTACTTGAGACATTAGTCGAGTCCATGCCACACCGTGTCGAGGCACTTCTACGCGCTCACGGGGGCTCTACATGACATTAGGCAGGTGTACCAGTTTATTTGGCTCTTCAGTGTATTTTAGCAACTAATGATGTGTGATATACAAACACATATTCAACTTTTAGGCCTCTGAGCAAATAATGATATAATTTTTGTAGTTTTTTCTGTAGGTTCAAGATTCTGAAGAATATGTTTCGTCCATATTCGAGTGCGTGAGCGCAAGAGAGAGAGAGAGAGAGAGAGAGAGAGAGAGAGAGAGAGAGCACTCGAGATCAGATGCTGCAGTTAAAATAAAACTTACACCTTTTTGATTTACTAGTTTCGATTTTCGCGTATTAAAAGGTCAGGAGCAAAAAAATGTAAATATAAATAGGTGAGATTTCACAACTTACTTATATTCACTGAGAAAATACACTGAGGTGACAAATGCCGTAGCATTGCGATGTGCACACATGCAGACTGCCGTAGTATCGCGTAACTAGGTATAAAAGGGCAGTGCATTAGCGGCGCTGTCATTTGTGCTCAGGTGATTCATTTCCATTTCGGAAATAGTTAGTAAATTCAGAATTCCGAGATCCAGTGTTAAGAGTATGCCGAGACTACCAAAGTTCAGGCATTACCGCTCATCATGGACAACGGTGAGATGCTTATAACAGTTTCCACAACGAAACTTTGTCTCGAAACCTGGCAGACAATCCAAAGAGATTCTGGGCATATGTGAAGTGTGCTAGCGGCAAGACACAATCAATGCCTTCTCTGCGCCATAGCACTGGAGACACTGTCGAAGACAGTGCTGCCAAAGCATAAATACTAAACAAGGCCTTTCGAAATGCCTTCACAAAAGAAGACGAATTAAATATTCCAGAATTCGAATCAAGAACAGTTACCAACATGAATAACGTAAAAGTAAATATCCTCGGAGTAGTGAAGCAATTTAAATCACTTAATAAAAGCAAGTCTCCTGGTCCAGACTGCATACCAATTAGGTTCCTGATGCATTAGCTCCATACTTGACAACCATATACTACTGTTCGCTCGACAAAAGATCCGTACCCAAGGAATGGAAAGTTGGACAGGTCACTCCAATAATCAAGAAAGATAGTAGGAGTAATCCACTAAATTACAGGCCCATATCTTTTACGTCGATATGCAGCAATATTTTGACACATGTGTTGGAACATTATGACTTACCACGAAAAAAACTGTCTATTGACACACAGTCAACATGGGTATAGAAAACATCGTTCTTGACAAACACAACTAGCTCTTTACTCGCATGAAGTGTTGAGTGCTATTGACAAGGGATTTCAGAATGATTGTGTATTTCTGGATTTCCGGAAGGCTTTTGACATTGTACCACACAAGCGGCTTGTAGTGAAATTGCGTGTTTGTGGAATATCGTCTCAGTTATGTGACTGGTCCCCCCCATCAATCATGGACCTTGCCGTTGGTGGGGAGGCTTGCGTGCCTCAGCGATACAGATGGCCGTACCATAGGTGCAACCACAACGGAGAGGTATCTGTTGAGAGGCCAGACAAACATGTGGTTCCTGAAGAGGGGCAGCAGCCTTTTCAGTAGTTGCAGGGGCAACAGTCTGGATGATTGACTGATCTGGCCTTGCAACATTAACCAAAACGGCCTTGCTGTGCTGGTACTGCGAACGGCTGGAAGCAAGGGGAAACTACAGCCGTAATTTTTTCCGAGGACATGCAGCTTTACAGTATGATTAAATAATGATGGCGTCCTCTTGGGTAAAATATTCCGGAGGTAAAATAGTCCCCCATTCGGATCTCCGGGCGGGGACTACTCAGGAGGACGTTGTTATCAGGAGAAAGAAAACTGGCGTTCTACGGATCGGAGCGTGGAATTTCAGATCCCTTAATAGGGCAGGTAGGTTAGAAAATTTAAAAAGGGAAATGGATAGGTTAAAGTTAGATATAGTGGGAATTAGTGAAGTTCGGTGGCAGGAGGAACAAGACTTTTGGTCAGGTTAATACAGGGTTATAAATACAAAATCAAATAGGGGTAATGCAGGAGTAGGTTTAATAATGAATAAAAAAATAGGAGTGCGGGTAAGCTACTACAAACAGCATAGTGAACGCATTATTGTGGCCAAGATAGACACAAAGCCCATGCCTACTACAGTAGTACAAATTTATATGCCAACTATCTCTGCAGATGATGAAGAAATTGATGAAATGTATGATGAGATAAAAGAAATTATTCAGGTAGTGAAGGGAGACGAAAATTTAATAGTCATGTGTGACTGGAATTCGTCAGTAGGAAAAGGGAGAGAAGGAAACATAGTAGGTGATTATGGATTGGGGCTAAGAAATGAAAGAGGAAGCCGCCTGGTAGAATTTTGCACAGAGCATAACTTAATCATAGCTAAAACTTGGTTCAAGATTCATAAAAGAAGGTTGTATACGTGAAAGAATCCTGGAGATACTAAAAGGTATCAGATAGATTATATAATGGTAAGACAGAGATTTAGGAATCAGGTTTTAAATTGTAGGACATTTCCAGGGGCAGATGTGGGCTCTGACCACAATCTATTGGTTATGACCTGTAGATTAAAACTGAAGAAACTGCAAAAAGGTGGGAATTTAAAGACATGGGATCTGGATAATCTGAAAGAACCATAGGTTGTACAGAGTTTCAAGGAGAGCATAAAGGAACAATTGACAGGAATGGGGGAAAGAAACACAGTAGAAGAAGAATGGGTAGCTCTGAGGGATGAAGTAGTGAAGGCAGCAGAGGATAAAGTAGGTAAAAAGACAAGGGCTGCTAGAAATCCTTGGATAACAGAAGAAATATTGAATTTAACTGATGAAAGGAGAAAATATAAAAATGCAGTAAATGAAGCAGGCAAAAATGAATAAAAACGTCTCAAAAATGAGATCGACAGGAAGTGCAAAATAGCTAAGAAGGGATGGCTAGAGGACAAATGTAAGGATGTAGAAGCTTATCTCACTAGGGGTAAGATAGATACTGCCTACAGGAAAATTAAAGAGACCTTTGGAGAGAAGAGAACCACTTGTATGAATATCAAGAGCTCAGATGGCAACCCAGTTCTAAGCAAAGAAGGGAAGGCAGAAAGGTGGAAGGAGTATATAGAAGGTTTATACAAGGGCGATGTACTTGAGGACAATATTATGGAAATGGAAGAGGATGTAGATGAGGACGAAATGGGAGATAAGATACTGCGTGAAGAGTTGGACAGAGCTCTGAAAGACCTGAGTCGAAACAAGGCCCACGGAGTAGACAACATTCCATTGGAACTGCTGATGGCCTTGGGAGAGCCAGTCCTGACAAAACTCTACCATCTGGTGAACAAAATGTATGAAACAGGCGAAATACCATCAGACTTCAAGAAGAATATAATAATTCCAATCCCAAAGAAAGCAGGTGCTGACAGATGTGAACATTACCGAACTATCAGTTTAATAAGTCACAGCTGCAAAATACTAACGCGAATTCTTTACAGACGAATGGAAAAACTGGTAGATGCGGACCTCGGGGAGGATCAGTTTGGATTCCGTAGAAATGTTGGAACACGTGAGGCAATACTGACCTTACGACTTATCTTAGAAGAAAGATTAAGAAAAGGCAAACCTACGTTTCTAGCATTTGTAGACTTAGAGAAAGCTTTTGACAATGTTGACTGGAATACTCTCTTTCAAATTCTGAAGGTGGCAGGGGTAAAATATAGGGAGCGAAAGGCTATTTACAATTGTACAGAAACCAGATGGCAGTTATTAGAGTCGAGGGGCACGAAAGGGAAACAGTGGTTGGGAAAGAAGTGAGACAGGGTTGTAGCCTCACCCCGATGTTATTCAATCTGTATATTGAGCAAGCAATAAAGGAAACAAAAGAAAAATTTGGAGTAGGTATTAAAATTAATGGAGAAGAAGTGAAAACTTTGAGGTTCGCCGATGACATTGTAATTCTGTCAGAGACGGCAAAGGACTTGGAACAGCAGTTGAACGGAATGGACAGTGTCTTGAAAGGAGGATATAAGATGAACATTAACAAAAGCAAAACGAGGATAATGGCATGTAGTCAAATTAAATCGGGTGATGTTGAGGGAATTAGACTAGGAAATGAGACACTTAAAGTAGTAAAGCAGTTTTGCTATTTAGGAAACAAAATAACTGATGATGGTCGAAGTAGAGAGGATATAAAATGTAGACTGGCAATGGCAAGGAAAGTGTTTCTGATGAAGAGAAATTTGTTAACATCGAATATAGATTTATGTAGCCATGTATGGAAGTGAAACATGGACGATAACTAGTTTGGACATGAAGAGAATAGAAGCTTTCGAAATGTGGTGCTACAGAAGAATGCTGAAGATAAGGTGGATAGATCACGTAACTAATGAGGAGGTATTGAATAGGATTGGGGAGAAGAGAAGTTTGTGGCACAACTTGACAAGAAGGAGGGACATGTTTTGAGGCATCAAGGGATCACAAATTTAGCATTGGAGGGCAGCGTGGAGGGTAAAAATCGTAGAGGGAGACCAAGAGATGAATACACTAAGCAGATACAGAAGGATGTAGGTTGCAGTAGGTACTGGGAGATGAAGAGGCTTGCACAGGATAGAGTAGCATGGGGAGCTGCATGAAACCAGTCTCAGGACTGAAGACAACAACAACAACAACAACAACATGTGACTGGTTCCGTGAGTTCCTGTCAGAGAGGTCACAGTTCGTAGTACGAGGGTAATCCCAAAAGTAAGGTCTATTTTTTAGAAGTACATAGACCTGTTTATTTCTACAATGGTTTACGTCAGTTTACAGCTTGAATATTTAGCTATCAGCGATTCAACTCCGACGACGAGGAGCAGCATGGTGGCGAGCTGGTACGACATGGGCATACAAAAACTGCCACAGTGTCTAGAAAAAGGCTTTGACAGAAATGGTGATTACGTCGAAAAATATCTAAATATTCAAGCTGTAAACTGACGTAAACCATTGTAGAAATAAACAGGTCTATGTACTTATAAAAAAATAGGAGACCTTACTTTTGGGATTACCCACGTAATTGACGGAAAGTCATCGAGTAAAACAGAAGTGATTTCTGGCGTTCCCCAAGGTAGTGTTACAGGCCCTTTGCTGTTCGTTATCTATATAAATGATTTTGGAGACAATCTGAGCAGCTGTCTTAATTTGTTCGCAGATGGCGCTGTCGTTTATCGACTAATAAAATCATCAGAAGATCAAAACAAATTGCAAAAGGATTTAGAAAAGATATCTATATGGTGCGAAAATTGGCAATTTACCCTAAATAACGAAAAATGTGAAGTCATACACATGAGTGCTAAAAGGAATCCGTTAAATTTGGGTTCCACGGTAAATCAGTCAAACCTAATGGCCGTAAGTTCAGCTAAATACCTAGGAATTACAATTGTGAACAACTTAAATTGCAAGGAACACATAGAAAATGTTGTGGGGGAAGCTGAATAAAGACTGCGTTTTATCAGCAGGACGCTTAGAAAATGTAACAGGTATACTAAGGAGAGTGCCTACACTATTATTGTCCGTCCTCTCTTAGAATACTGTTGCGTGGTGTGGAATCCTTACCAGATAGGACTGACAGAGTACATCGAAAAAGTTCAAAGAAGGGCAACACGTTTTGTATTATCACGAAATAGCGGAGAGTGTCACTGAAATGATAGAGGATTTGGGTTGCACATCATTAAATCAAAGGCGTTTCTCTTTGCGGCGGAACCTTCTCACGAAATTTCAATCACCAACTTTCTCCTCCGAATGCGAAAATATTTTGTTGACACCGACCTACAAAGGGAGAGAAAAAAAGTGGTTCAAATGGCTCTGAGCACTATGGGACTTAACATCTATGGTCATCAGTCCCCTATAACATAGAACTACTTAAACGTAACTAACCTAAGGACAATACACAACACCCAGTCATCACGAGGCAGAGAAAATCCCTGACCCCACCGGGGATCGAACCCGGGAACCTGGGCGCGGGAAGCGAGAACGCTACCGCACCATAGGGAGAAACGATCACCATGATAAAATAAGGGAAATCAGGGCTCGTACGGCAAGATATAGGTGTTCGTTCATTCCTCGCGCTATACGAGATTGGAACAATAGAGAGTTGTGAAGGTGATTCGGTGAACCCTCTGCCAGGCATTTTAATGTGGTTTGCAGAGTATTAATGTAGATGTAGATGAACGCAGTGGCCGACGGACTTTTCCTCAGACGTCAGTGTGAGAACACGGCAAAAACTGCGGCTGCAGGGGCTCACAGAGTGTTTTGAGACAGACCGTAGTTCGCCCAGGGTGTAAGACCGCCGCTATGCAACAGCACGCATTTCAAAGAAGCGACATGCCCGCCACTGCTCGAGGTCGCAGACCGCTTTCTGTGTGGCCGGGCCTCTAACTACCCAGGGCAGCGGCGTTTGCATAGAGATATCGGTGCTAACAGACAAGTAACACTGCGTGAAAAAACCACTAGAAATCAATGTAGGACGTACGACGAAAGTATCCGTTAGGACAGTGCGGTGAAATTTCGCGTTAATGGGCTATGGCAGCAGACGATCGACGCGAGTGCCTTTGCTAACAGCAGGATATCGTCTGCAGCGCCTCTCTTAGGCTCGTAACCACGTACAACTTTTACTCTCTGCAGCTCCCTCTAGTACCATGGAAGTTATTCCCTGATGTCTTAACGGATGTCCTACCATCCTGCCCCTTCTTTTTATTAGTGTTTTCCACGTATTCCTTCCGTCGCCGTCTTGCAAAATGGCCGCCGAGTGAAATCACAGATATTTTTTTCGTCCGCTAAAAGAACTCATTTAAGAGAAAACAGTGTCAAATTCAAATTCTCTTTGTTTTGTGTACTTACTGTAGTGTTCGTTCTTGTCAGACAACTGAATATTAGCGTCCCAGCAGAGCTTGTTCTTGAAACAACTTGTTCTTTAGCGACATAACCCGAAAGTTTGCGTGACGTAATCACAAAAAATTCTATTCAAGTTTTCTTGATAGTGCAAAATTCGTTTCAAAAAGACAGCTACTAGTTTCATCAGTATCTATTGTCGCAATAAAAGCGTAATTCAACTTTTCTAAATCGTATTTCACTAACACATTTCGTATTGTTTACTAGGTAGATAGACGCGATCTAGGCCTAAATTTTCCGAGTTATGAACGTTTAAAAACGTGACCAAACACTCCTGATAACGTAAATTCTATAAAAGCAAACTAATTACAAATTCATTCTTCTGTGATTGTATCTCTAAATTAGTACAAAAACAACCACAACCGCACATAAGACATTGTGTCGTTTTTTGTTTACACATAGCAGATGTCGCAAAGAGAAACAAACAATTGGAAAGAGAAACATGGGGCATTTCACAAACTGAACAATCCTCCATCAAAACATGCAATCAATAAAAAATAAAATACAATTGTCAGAAGTTGAGCTCCAATCTTTGAACTGCACAGTAGTTTGTAATACTGAGCGCTGGTGTAGAGACACAGAAATCCAACATCTAGTATTATCATTGTATGAAAGGACAAACTCTTACTGCAGAACTACTTCAAGGGGTGAAGGATCATGCATTTATATCAGAAATGGAACACAGTTCAAATCAAGACAAGACCTCAGTACAGTAAGTGAAGACAAACACTTTCAAATATGAGCTATTGAATTATCAGGGCTTGATATTACCAAGAAATTAATCATTTTATGTGTGTATAGATTTCCCAGTGGTAGTGTGGACACTTTTTTCAATAAATTAACAGTAGTTCTGGACAAAGTCTCAAGTACAAAGGTCAAGATAATTCTGTGTGGGGACATTAACATCAACACTAATATCAAAATTAATCCAGCAGACCCTTCATAAACATCCTTCAAAGTTTTGGCATGTCCCTATTGGTCAATAGTGCAACAAGGGTTACCACAATGACTGCATAAGTAACTAACCATGTAGCCACAAATATTGACAGGGAAAAATGTGATGTAGCCGTAAAAGATCTCAGACTATCAGACCATCTCTGTCAAATAACAACAGTAAATTAAAAGGAAGGTCAACGTTGGTCGAAATATTAATGTTTTATTGATAGCAAAATCGATTTTCAATCACATAGTGATCATCTTCATTGCTGTGGTGTACAAATTAAACTCAGGCACTGGTATCAAGTTATCAGTAACCAAAACTGAGAAGCGATCACAATAACTGACATATTTCAGTTATTGTGATCGCTTCTCAGTTACCTCATGCCCATCAATCCTGACGTTAAGTTTCTCGTTGTTCTCATTTCTGCTGCTTCTCATTACTTTCGTCTTTCCTTGATTTACTGTCAGTCCATATTTCGTAGTCATTAGATTGTTCATTCCGTTCAACAGCTCCTGTAATTCTTCTTCACTTTCACTGAGGATAGCAATGTCATCAGCGATTCTTATTGTGGATATCATTTGAGCTAGAATTTTAATTCCACTCTTGACTACATCCCTGTCTGACACCATTTTTAATCCCAGCACTTCACACTTGGTCCTCCACTCTTATTGTTCCCTCTGGATTGTTGTACATATTGTATGATGCCCGCCATTCCCTATAGTTTATTCCTGTTTTACTCACAATTTCGAACATCTTGAGCCATTTTACATTGTTGAACGCTTTTTCTAGGTCGACAAATCCTAGAAATGTATCTTGATTTTTCTTCAGTTTTGCTTCCATTATCAACTGCAATGTCAGAATTGCCTTTCTAGTGCCTTTACCTTCCTTAAAGCCTAATTGATTGTCATCCAACACATCCTCAATTCTCTTTTCCAGTCTTCCGTATATTATTCTTGTCAGCAACTTGGACACATGAGCTTTTAAGCTGATTGTTCGATAATTCTCACACTTGTCAGTTCTTGCCGTCTTCGGAATTGTGTGGATGATGCTTTTCCGAAAGTCAGACGGTACGTCGCCAGACTCATACATTCTACACATCAATGTGAATAGTCGTTTTGTTGCCACTTCCCCCAATGATTTTAGAAATTCTGAAGGACTGATATCTATCACTTCTACTTTATTTGATTTAAGTCTTCCAGAGGTCTTTTAAATTCTGATTCTAATACTGAGTGCCCTGTCTCTTCTATATCGATTCCTGCCCCTTCTTCTATCACCTCGTCAGACAAGTCCCCTCCCCCTCCCCCTCATAGAGGCCTTCCATGCATTTTTCTCACCTATCCGCTCTCTCCTCTGCTTCTAACATCTACATCTTTATAGATACCCTGTACCACTGCTTGTCATTTCCTTTCGTGTTCCATTTGCAAATAGGGCGAGGGAAAAACAACTGTATATATACACTTCAATATGAGCCCTAATTTCTCTTATCTTATCTTCGTGGTCCGTAAGTGCAACGTATGTTGACTGTAGTAGAATCGTTTGGCAGTCAGTTTCAAATGCCGGTTCTCTAAATTTTTTCAGAAGTGTTTCTCGAAAATAACGTCACCTTCCCTTCAAGGACTCCCATTTGATTTCCCAAAGCATCTCTGTAATACCTATGTGTTGTTCGAATCTACTGGTAACAAATCTAGCAGCCCGCCTCAGAATTGCTTCGATTTCTTTCCAAACACAAGAGCAGTACTCAAGAACAGGTCACACCAGCATCCTATATGCAGTCTCCTTCACAGGTGAACCACACTCTCTGCTAAGATTCTCCCAAAAAACTGAAGTCGACCATTTGCTTTCCCTGCCACAGTTCTCACATGCTCGTTCCATTTCATATCGCTTTGCAACATTACGCCCAGATATTTAATTGACTTGACACTGTCAAGCAGGACACTAGTAATACTGTATCTGAACATCACAGGTCTGATCTTCCTACTCATCCACATTGACTTACATTTTTCCACAATTAGGGTGGCTGCCATTCATCACACCAACTGGAAATTTTGTCTGAGTCGTATTGTATCTTCCTACAGTCACTCATCTTTGACACTATTCCGTACACCGTGGCACCATCAGCAAACAACTGCACATTGCTGCCCACCTTGTGTACCAAATCTTTTATGTATATAGAGAACAACAGCAGTCCTATCTCACTTCACTGGGGCACTCCTGACGAAACCCTTCCCTCTGATAAACACTCGCTGTCAAGGACAACATACTGGGTTCTATTACTTAAGAAGTCTTTGAGCCACTCACATATCTGTGAACTTGTTCCGTATGCTCGTGACTTTGTTAACAGCCTGCAATGGTGCACAGTGTCGAATGCATGCCTGGAATCTAGAAATATGAAATCTGCCTGTTACCCTTCATCCAAACTTCTCAGCATATCATGTAAGAAAAGGGCAAGCTGAGTTTTGCACCAGTGCTGCTTTCTAAAACCGTGCTGATTCGTGGACATAAACTTGTCAGTCTCTAGAATGTTTATTATATTCGAATCGAGAAAGTGTTCAAGGATTCTGCAGCAAACCGAAGTTAGGGATATTGGTCTATAATTTTGCGGGTCCTTTCTTTTACCCTTCTTATATACTGGAGTCACCTGTGCTTTTTTCCAGTCACTTGGGGCTTTGCGCTGGGTGAGAGATTCATGATAAATGCAACGTAGGTAAGGGGCCAATGCCAATAACGGTGGTATTCCCATTGCACTCTTAATGTTACCACCATTGCTTTTACTTTCAGTAAAGGTTGTTTTGATTTTCCTATATGCAGAGTCAGTCCTTCCGATAAACATTTTGTTTTCGATTTCTTCAGATTTTTCATGCAACCATTCCATCTTAGCTCCCGTGCAGTTTCTATTAATTTCATTCCTAAGCAATTTGTATTTCTGTATTCCTGAATTTCCTTGGACATTTTTGTACCTCCTTTTTTAGATCAACTGAAGTATTTCTTCTGTTACCTACGGTCACCTTCTTTGTATCGACGGTTTTCTTTGCTATTTTTATGATGGCCTTTTTTAGAGATGCCCACTCCCCTTCAGTTGAACCGCATACTGAGCTATTGCTTATCAGTGTCTACAGCCTCAGAGAACTTCAAGTATACCTCTTCATTCCTTAGTACTTCCATAACTCACTTCTTTGTGCATTGATTCTTCCTGACTAATCTCTTAGACTGCAACCTTCTCTTCTTCACTATTCCTTCCCATACAAGTGTATTTCAGTCCCCCATGACTATTAGGTTTTCATCTCCCTTTACCCACTGAATTACCCATTTGATATCCTCATATTCTTTCTCTGTCTCTTCATCTTCGGCTTGTGACATTAGCATGTGTACCTGATCTAGGGTCATCAATTTTGATTTGCTGTTGATTCTGATGAGAATAGCCCTGTCACAGAACTGTTCACAGTAACTCACTCTCCGCCTTCTGATATTCCACACCCAGACTCATAGAACGTTATCCTTTCAGGCAGTCCCTACCTGGAGATCCGAATGGGGGACTATTCTGAAATCTTTTGCCTATGGAGGGATCTTCATGATACTTTTTCAATTACAGGTCACATGTCCTGTGTAGACACACTACGTGTCTTTAATGCAGTGGTTTCCATTACTTTCTGCATTTTCATGGTTTTATTCAATGCTAGTTTTTCCACCATTAGGGGTGGTTTCCCATCCCAAGGGCAAGAGAGTACCCTGAACGTCTGTCCACTCCTCTGCCCTCTTTGACAAGGCCGTTGGCTGAATAAGGGTTGACTTCTTATACTGGAAGTCTGATGGCTTTTATTCAAAACTTAAGCAGAGGCAGAGTTTGAACCTGGGACACTATCCCTAGACGATCGCTGGAAAATTGTACACGGTCAGATGAGTTCAAATTTCAGTTGGTAAGAGCTGATGATGTGGTTCGAGTGTGGTGCAGACCCCATGAAGCCGTAGCCCCAAGTTGTCAACAAAACACTGTCCAAGCTGGTGGCGGCACCATAGTGGTGTGGCCTGTGTTTACATAGAACTGAACTGATCATTAACTAGAAATGGTTATGTTCAGCTACTTGGAGACCATCTGCAGCCATTCATGGGCTTCATGTTCAAAAAACAATGATGGAATGTTTATGGACAACAATGGGCCACATCAAAGAGCCAAAATTGTTCACAATTGTTTTGAAGAACATTCTGGACAATTTGAGCAAATTATTTGGCCACTCAGTTGCCTGACATGAACCACATTGAACAATCATGGGACATAACTGAGAGGTCAGCTCATTCACAAAACCCTGCACCAGCAACACTTTTGCATTTATGGATGGCTATAGAGGTAACATGGCTCCATATTTCTGCACAGGACTTCCAACAACTTCATGAGTACACACCTATTTGAGTTGCTGCACTACACCAGGCAAAAGGAGGTCCATATTAGTAGGTAACCTATTTATTTATTTATTTATTTGAATGTCAAATTCCATAGGACGAAACTGAGGAGCATATCTCCAATGTCTGGAACATGTCAGTACATGAAATTACAACATAAAAGTTATAAAAGATAAAAGTAAAATGTTTATGAACCCAAAAAAAGTCAAGCCATAAGTTTAAGTAGACGCAGTCAACAATACAACAAGAATCAGTTTAATTTTTCTAGAACTCTTCGACAGAATAGGAGCGACCCATGAAGAGACTCTTCAGTTTCAATTTGAAACCATGTGGATTGCTGATAAGATTTTAGAATTCCAGATGCAGCAGTATACTGCATACCTTTCTGCACAAGAGTTAAGGAAGTAGGATACAAATCCAGGTTTGATTTCTGCCGAGTATTAATTGAGTGAAAGTTGCTTATTCTTGAGAATAAGCTAGTATTGTTAACAAGAAATGGCAGTAAGGAATATATATATATATATATATATATATATATATATATATATATATATATATATATATATATATCTTTTCTGCGGCACGCGCGATCTTTTTTGCGTCACGCGCGATCTTTTTTTCGCTACTCGCTATCTCTGTTTTTGAGCAGCGTGTGTTCTTTTTCCCCTGATCTGGACATACTTGCTTGGGCTGCTCAACTTTTTCCGTATTTTTCTTATTTGGTGGTCTTTCTTTGGTATTTAACGTTACCAAGACAATTTCTTTCTTTCTCGCCCTTCCTTCGGTGTTTTATTCCTTCTTATGATTACTATTCTAACTTTGGTTATTTAATTTCCCTACCCACCAGTTACCCACTATGTACCCTAATCCTATACCACATTATTTACATTCATTCCGGAAACATGCATTTACCGTAGCCAAACTGCAATCCCACATACTTTTCCTCCGTTCCTGCTTAACCTTTGGAATTACCCCTAAAGGACTTACCTTAAAAGTTCCCATCTCTGGGTGCAATTCCTCCTTCCACCAATCTCTCCTGGACTTCCAGAACCTTCAATCCTTAGCCCTTACCCAACTTGTCCTGAATCTCTACACTACTTCATGTAACCACCACTCCCAACAGCCCCTATCTCTCTTCAAAGTCCTCCACCTCTCAAACCCTTGCTTGGAGAACACACTCAGGAACATCATCCTAGAAGCCAGCCGCAAACTTGAGTCCCATGCCACACACCACCTGAAAAAACTATCCACAGTGCTAGTGCAACACCTAAGAAGTGGGGTCCCTCTCCCTATCCCTCACAAACACCAACCACAACAGAACCGTCAACAAACCCCCCTCATAGCCAACAAACCTAGCCTAGCCACCCTACTCAATCTCCCCATCCCAGCACATACCCCACACAGACCAAATCTCAACTATAACCACAGTCAAATGCCACATATCACCAACTCCAATTCAGTTCTAAACCTCTCATCCAGATCCCTCTCTCCTCAAGAGACATCTGTTCTATCAAAAGGCTTAACCTTTAGCCCCACACCTAAATTCAACCACACTGCCCTGGTTAAAGATCTCCTCTCTTTCACCCGGAACCTCAACTGGAAATATCACTTCACCACCCAAACACAGCCCCCAAATACTAGACCCAGTGTTGAACCTTGTTTAGAACAGTTCCGACCGCCTTCTCAAAGGGATCCTCCTCCCCTCCCCCAAAACCATCCCTTGCAGACATTTCAGGAATTCCTCACATCCAGTGTTGCCTCCCAGTCCTTCTTGAAGAACATCCCGACAACCCCCAACATCACCCCAGCTGAATCCCGTGCCATTAAGCAGCTGAAAACAGACCGCTCTATTGTAATCCTTCCGGCAGATAAAGGCTCCACAACTGTGGTACTTGACCGTGTGGAGTATGTGGCAGAAGGACTGCGTCAACTCTCCGACACCTCAACCTACAAAGCTGTTACCCAGGATCCCATTCCCTCCATTCAGACTGAGCTGCAGAAAACCCTAAAAATCCAAGGTCCCTCACAAGGCCTCACAATGGCTTCCATAGACTTACTCACTCCACCTGAGCCACGTACCCCTACCTTCTACCTATTACCCAAAATCCACAAAGAGAACCATCCTGGCCGTCCCATTGTAGCAGGCTTCAAAGCCCCAACAGAACGTATCTCAGCTCTGGTAGACCAACACCTCCAACCTATCACCTGCAGACTCCCATCCTACATCAAGGACACAAACCACTTCCTAGAACGCCTCAAATCCATTCCCACTCCTCTCCCGCCTGAAACCTTTCTTGTCACCATAGATGCTACATCCCTTTACACAAACATCCCACACACCCATGGTCTCTCTGCCCTTGAGCACTACCTCTCCCAACGCCCACCCGAAGATCTTCCAAAAACCTCGTTCCTTATCACACTTACCAACTTCATCCTCACCCATAATTACTTCACTTTTGAAGGCCAGACCTACAAACAAATCAGGGGAACTGCCATGGGAACCAGGATGGCTCCATCCTATGCCAACCTCTTCATGGGCCGCATGGAGGAGGCTTTCCTAAAGACCCAACAGCTGCTTCCCCTGGCCTGGTATAGGTTTATAGATGACATCTTTGTGGTCTGGACTCATGGTGAAGAAACACTCCTTAATTTCCTCCATAACCTCAACTCCTTTCCGAATCTGAATTTCACCTGGTCCTTCTCCAAAACCAAAGCCACCTTCATGGATGTTGACCTTCATCTTGTTGAAGCTCACATCCACACCTCTGTCCATATCAAACCCACCAACAAACAACAGTACCTTCACTTTGATAGCTGCCATCCATTCCACATCAAATGCTCCCTTCCCTACAGCCTAGGTATTCGTGGCAAACGTATCTGCTCCAGTGACGAATCCCTCAACAATTACACCAATAACCTGACCAGTGCTTTCCTCTCCCGCAACTATCCTGCAGACCTTGTCCACAAACAGATCTCCCGAGCAATACATTCCTCCCCGTCCAACAACAATATTCCTACCCTCAGACCACACAGAAGCATCCCCCTTGTCACCCAATATTATCCTGGCCTCGAATACATCAATAAATTACTCCGCCAGGGATATGACTTTCTCAAGTCAACCCCTGAAATGAGATCATCCCTTGACAAAATTCTCCCCACACCACCCAGAGTTGCCTTCCGTCGTCCCCCTAACCTCCGTAACATCCTTGTTAAACCCTGCAATATTCTCTACCCAGCGGTTCCTACCCCTGTAACCGACCCCGCTGCAAAACCTGCCCCATGCATCCCCCCACAACCACCTACTCCAGCCCCGCTACTAGGAAAACATACACAATTCAAGGCAGGGCCACGTGTGAGACTACACATGTCATTTATCAGCTGACATGCCTGCACTGCACAGCCTTTTACATTGGTATGACAACAACTAAACTGGCTGAGCGCATGAACGGACACAGATGAACTGTCGGCCTAGGAGATGTCCAATACCCAGTAGCGGAGCATGCCCTCCAGCATAATTCTAGGGACCTAGGAACATGCTACACTGTATGTGCCATTTGGCTTCTCCCACCCAACACCAGTCCCTCTGAACTGCGGAGATGGGAACTTGCACTCCAACACATCCTTTCATCCCGCCATCCCCCTGGACTGAACCTACGTTAAACAACCTCACTCCCATTTACTTTTCAGTCTTCTCCTCTTTCCCTTTCCTCTTTAGCCATTCATGCATCTTTCCATCCTACATCTTTATACTATACACCTCTTTACTTCTGTATGCATCCTCTTTGGTTTGAAGCTGGCACAGTACCTGCAGTAGAATATCTTTGGCTTCCCTCTGACAACCATGCCTCCATCCTTGCTACCTTCCCTGTTTTCCTTTCCCTGTTGCTTCATAACCTGGGTTGTGAGTAACTAAATCCACTTTCCCTTCTTCCCTTTCTTTCCCCTCTCTCCTCCCTGATGAAGGAACATTTATTCCGAAAGCTAGGAACTTAAATTTTCGGTTGTTTTTTGTGTTTCTATCGGCTGTACTGAGCTGAGGTAAGTACTGGCCAGCCCCTCTATCTCTTTGTTTTTATTTAATTCACCAGCTATGTTCAGAAAATTATTCTTAAATACTGTACACATATCTCACTTATCAGTAACAGGAATATTTTAACTACAAACTGACTTTATACTGTTGATCTTGTGCTGCTGTCCAGACACTTCCTCCACAACTGACTGTATGGTTTTAATTTTATCCTGTGAATTAGCTGTTCTATTTGTGTACCACATACACTTTGACTTCTTAATAACATTTTTAAGTACCTTACAATACTGTTTGAAATGACCTACCATAGCTTGACTGTGACTGCTTTTAACATGCTGATGCAATTCGCACTTTGTTCTATATGACGTCCTTATCATACTAGTCAGCCACCCAGGCTGCCTTTCATTGCTAGTGCCCTGTTTAGAACATTGTAATGGAAAGCAACTCTCAGAGAGCATGAGAAATGTGTTAAGGAAATTATTATATTTGTCATTTATGTTATCAGCAGTATAAACATCCTGCTACTCTTGTTCTTTAAGGAGGTTGTAAAAAACTCTCTATTGCTGTTGGATTAACTTTCCTACACAGTTTGTAATGATATACAACATTTGATTGAGTACAAAAGTCTTTTAGTGTTAAAATTTGTGCATTATGGTCTGAAAGGCCATTAAATATTGTCTATGGCTGTGCTACTGTTCCCTTACACCCTAGTGGGGAAAAAAAAGCAGTCTGCATCAGATCATATGAACGTATGAGATCTGCCAACATCCTTTTTCTTGCACTATCATATACAAAATTTATATTGAAGTCACCACATATAACTAATTTCTGGTATTCCTATAAGGTGAATCAAGGGCGCTCTCTAGCTTGAGCAGAAATTCTCTGAAGACAGAATTAGGGGACCTATAAACAACAACAATTAGAAGTTTAGTTTCACTAAATTCAACTCCCCTTGTACAACATTCAAATATCTGTTCAGTGCAGTGCCGTGATACATGTATGGACTTAAATGTAATACTATTTTTTACGTGCAAGGCCACTCCCCTACCCCATAAGGAACTCCTTGAAAAACAGCCAGCTAATCTGTAGCCTCGTAAAGAAAGACTCTGAATTGTCAAATTATTCAAGTGGTGCTCTGATATACCAATCATTTCAAAGTCAACATCTATAAGCAGTTCACAAACTTTATCTCTAATACATCTTATATTTTGATGAAATATGCTAATTCCTTCTCTGCTTGGAAACATGATGTCTTCTGAAGGTGAGACCTTAGTGAGAGGGACTTCCTTTAAGCAGGTATACCCATCAGTTGACTTCAATCTAAAAAAAGGTGCAGCTCTAACACCAACTACTACAGGAATTTTTCCATGAGTGATTCCACCACCACTCACTACACTGTCACATATAAGCTTTTCCAGCTTCCCCTTCCCATACCTATTGAGGTTCAGGCAATGCCTAGTGAAACCCGGTCTACTGATAGACTCAACTGGCACCACTGAAATGTGACCCATGCCCTCTGTCATCAGTGCCTTCTCCAGCCCCATGTTAACACACCTAATAAATGCATTGAGATGAGGCCGATCATGACGCTGAAACAGCTGCACAAAATGCACATTAGCGCCACCAGTTTGAGTAGCTCTCTTTACCAGGTCACCACCTACATCATATTCCCCCTGTCAAGACTGTTCCCTGCTCCACCCACTATCACTACCTACTCCTCCCTCGTAAAATTCCTACATAACTCCCCTATGCTGTTAGTCACCTGAGCCAACCCTGCATGAGGCTTCACAATGCTGGTGACCTGGTTCTCACTCCTCAACACTTCCCGCAACTGCTGACCCACACCTCTACCGTGCAAACTAAACAGCAGCAGAACCTTCTTCCTTCTGTCACACTTTGCAGCTGACCTAGGGCTCCTAACTGCTCAGGACTGCTGCATGTTCCCTACACCTACAGGTGCAAGAAGCTCCTCTCCACTCAACTGTGACAGTTGGTCAAATATATTGCATATATGCAAAGTATAACTGTCTGAATACCTCCTCCCCCTAGCTGCCTTCTTGCCAACTGCCAGTTCCCATTCCCCAGCACCCTTCACCCTCCTTGGCCTATCCAGTACCTCCTTCACATGTTGTAACTGCACCTCAAGGGCACAGATCTTACACTCCCACTCCTCTATCAACTTATTTCTGCCACTGATTCTGCATATCCAGGAGAGGATCTCGTTAGAATGCACACTGGCTTCCCCACTGCATTCCCCCATATGAAAATACTTTGAACAAATCCCACACTGTAACCCACTACTCACAAACCTATGGCAGAGCCCATACTTCTCACTCACAGTAAAATTTTACAGTTATTGAAACTAAGAAAGCAACTACTTGTATTAATACATTATTAGCTAAAACCAAAAATTCAGGCAACCACAGGAACACTCAATGGAGTTAAAACACTGAATGAAAATTTTACTGAAATGTTTCACTAGACACAATAAGTAATGTCAGCTGAAAACTAAAGCACAAAATTTACTAAACAACTTCAACCAACAGAAAACCCTAAGAAACACAGCAAGCGAATGTTTCCAAAAATCATTAAATCATTATTTCACCACAAACAGCACAAAACACCATTGAAAGCTATTAAACTTAATAACTGTCTAACAGTGCACAAATAACTTTGTCAGTACTTAGCTTTATAACTGCTAAAGCTGCAACTGCACATCACAAAATGTAAACACACTACTGAGGCATGAGGTTTGGATGAACAACATAAGCACACTCATGAATTACAGACCACTTGAGTCAATAACACAGGAAAAAAAACTGTGATTAATGAAAATCCACTAATAAGTTGCCTTTACAGCTAATAATAACACAAATAAACTTTAAAATAAGTAACTGAAGACAAAAACTTTATAAAATATTGACGAGCAATTTCAGCAGGAGTCCAGCAAACATGACTTTGTCACCTCAGTGTATATTACTGTGTCAGCTCAGCTACCACTTTCTACATCAGAGGGCAATAATTTGAACATGCCCCTTTCACCAAACACACAATCACATAATTAATTAAATGGCAAAACAATCAGCCATGGGCTTTGCCATAGAGGTATGGCTTGTGAGCCTCAGTGATAGAGGTAGCCATACTATAGGTGCAACAACAACAGAAGGGTATCTATGGAGAGGCCAGACTAATCTGCTTCCTGATGAGGGACCACAGCATTTTCAATAGCTGCAGGGGCAGCACCCCGGATGCCTGACTGATTTGGCCTTGTAACATTAGGCAACATAACCTTGCTGTGCTGGTATTGAGAATGGCTAAAACCAAGGGGACATTACAATCACTATCCGAGAGCATGTAGCTCTACTGCAAAGCTTAATGATGATGGCATCCCCTTGTGTAAACTGTTCTGGAGGTAAAATCATCCCCCATTCACATCTCTGGATGGAGATTACTTATAAGGATTTCATTATCAGGAATAATGAAACTGGCATTCAATGAGATGGAGTGTGGAATTAATTGGGTAGATAGATTAGAAAATTTAAAAAGGGAAATGGATAGGTTGAAGTTAGATATAGTGGGGATTAAAGAAGTGTGGTGGCAGGAAAAACAGGACATCTGGTCAGGCCAGCAGAGGGTTATTAACAGAAAATCAAAATATAGGGGTAATGCAGGAGTAGGGCTAATAATGAATAAGTACACAGAAATGGGAGTAAGTTACTATTAACAACATAGTCAATGCACTATCTTAACCAAGTTAGACATGAAGCTAGTACCCATCATAGTAGGACAAATTTATCCCAGCTAGTGCCATAGATGACAAAGAGACTGAAAGAATGTGTAATGAAATAAAGGAATTTATCTGGATAATTAAGGGAGACATAAATTTAATTGTGATAGGTGACTGGAATTTGGTTGTATGAAAAGAAAGAGAAGGCCAGATGTATGAGAATATAAAGTGGGACAGGAAGTAATATCTTTGTCACTCTAGTTTTTCTTATTTCACTGGAAATGATTTATTGTGGGCACCCAATCTTTCTGTATGCTCTGTTGTCACCAGTAAATTCGTTTTTATCTCACTCCCTAGCATTCTGATTCATTCTGCATGCTTTTCACACTGGAATTCATACAGTAGTGACTGTGAAATGAAAAGCAACTTCTGTTTCAACACAACAAGTGTACCTTGTGATGTAGTGTTAGGTTCAACATTGGTGTTGTTCCATTATTGCCATCTTTTCTAACAATTTGGACACAATTTTGGCTTTAAAACTGATGTGCATGTTGTTCTCTTTCACCATAATCAGCCTACGATTTGTGTGAGACATGAAAGTGATATTCTACTCATCTTAATGTTGACATCAACAATGGTAGACATTTGTATGAACAATGTAAAGCATTTTGACCTCCTCAGAAATTTCAGTGATAACTCAAATCTTGCCTCACATCAACAAGACAGTATTCAGACAAATATTCATGTCTTGACAACAACACCTCATGTGCTTTTACCAGTCTATCCATGTCAGAAATGATCCAGATGAATCTGTTTGTAATCCAATGCAGGTCCCAGCTGGCACAGTGCACTTGGTCCATGGGATCTCACCTACCGTCGATGTCAGACCAATTGTTCCAACATATACCCAACAGGACTTCTACAGAGCACATATACAATCAAGTTCTCAACCTAAACTACTGACCTTCCAACCAGAACATCCTGTAACATGGTTCACAATAACAGAAATCACATTATTACAGTTCTGGAATCGTCAATGATAGTTACAAATTTGTGGCCCTTCTAAGCAACATAGGGGATTATGCGCACATTATTAGTGATTTCATATAAGCACCTCCAGCCGAAGGCTGATTTGACACTGCAGAGGCAGCATTACTCCGTTGCCTCACCAAGGCACCCGAGCAACAACAACTACCACAAGTAATAGATAGATTTGCCAGCAGCACACTATCTCAGCTGTGCAGACATCTTTGTGAATTGATCTGCCTTACTGTCATGCCAGACAGCATACTCTGGGTGGCTTGGTTGATTAAATTACCATCCCAGATACAGTCAGTGATGATTTTGCATGAATACAGCATAAGAAAAAACAAATTATTCCTGGCTGACAGACTTTTCACAATCCCACAGCAATGACAGTACGTGGTTATGATGTACAACAATGATGACCATCAGCAATTTCCTGGCCCAACATGCTGATTGCAGTCACGAGGAGACACCACCAAAGTATCTGCCACATGAGGTGAAGAAAAGAAGGGCCAGGTAACTTGACACTAATCAAGCAGAAGGCCGGTGATGCCTCACGTAACCAAAAAAAGTTCACAACTAAAGTCTTCATACACAAGGTGCGAGAATTAGAGTCCAGAAGGGACTAGCAAACTCTCAGTCAAAAACTAAGTTCAGTGCCGCTGGAAACCACAAAGAATCAACATAAATAGACTCTAATGGCAGAAGACCCTTAGAAAGAAAACTCTGTTTGTACAGATTACTAACTCATAAGTACGCAATGTGCTGTGCTAGAAAAAGTTCAAGCCTCAACAGGACAGTCCCAAGTTTAAATGTTGAGAACTTCACCTCAGTTCAAGTAAAAGTCTCTTAAAGACAGTCTAGTATTAAGTTTCATTGTAATGAAGATATAGTCCACTCCAGTTTATTGCTAATTGCCCAGTATTCTTACAAGTTCAGGTGCAGAAGAATCAACATGTAACTTGGCATTGTCATAGGAAGTTTTTGATTGATGGAATGACTCGTACAGATCAGCAGTGGAGAGTCAATACATGGTATCACTGGCAATCTATCAGCACATTCTCAAGCAGCTTTGGAGGGATCTATTCCAGTATATGCCCCTTCAAACCTTACATATAACATCTACCTACAATACTTCATTACCATCAGGCTTTAGAGTCTGAACTACAGGAGGTGACAAAGAATTATGAAGAAGAAGGTGAAAGAAGAGAGGCTCAAGTTACACAGTGAAGAATTTAGAATTGAAAGCTCAAGTTCATTCGTTAGCTATGAACTGGATGCTACAAAATCTTATCTAAAACAGTTAAAGCAACAAGAGCACCACTATCTGCATATTCCTGGTGTGAATGAAACAGGACCTTCCACAATGTCAATTGAGTGCACATATGAACTGGCAGCACATACTACATTGCACAACTCACCAAAAACCCAAGTCAGTACAGTGAACTTTCCTAACAATGTGGATGAACCCACTAAGTGAGACCCCCGTGTTCCCACACAATGTGTGTGATATAATAAACATCAGTCACGACACCATGTACTGTTGCCTCAAACCCACCTGAATTTTCCAAGGCCCGCCCAACACAGATGACCCAAGCACCTCTCAGACAGACACAAGAAGAGAGAGATGAAAATGCACCACTTCGTTCATCAACATAAACCTTTCACCACCACAGCCCGAGAACTTTGACACCAACTAGCAATCTCACTGCAGTCGTATGCTACAACGTCCCCCCTATCTCAGCCAGTGTCACCTGCACTAAAGAGGGGCATGGATGGGGGAGGGGATGGGCGCCATCACTGCCCTCCTTCATCAAAAAATGGCCCTGATGGCCCTGCCATGGTCCTGCCTAGCAGCCAGCTATGGCGGGGATGGTCATGTGCACCTGCATGTAGGTTACATGATTGGCCGGGTAGCTTCATCACCCTCATCTTACCAGTGCTCTGGGCTGCAGGAGGGAGTTATTTGATGACCTCACCATTGATGACATAAAGGCTAACACAAATAAAACTTTTTCACAATAATATTACTTATGTCTCCTGCAGTGAGGAATATCTTTGTCATTTTCCTTAATTTTCTGTGAAGTATTGTATTGTATGTGATCTTTCTATATGCTCCTGTGTTAGCAATAATTTCATGTTTCCCTTGCTCACTAGATTATGCTGCATTCCAAAGCATTCCTGCACCAGAATTGCTACACAGCTAACACTTGGTTTAAGAATCATGAAAGTTTAAGAATCATGAAAAACTGCAATGTCTTCTACGTATTTAGATGGGACATGGAAAAACTGAAAGGCTTTGGGTAGATTTATAATGATAAAACAGAGATTTTAGGCTGTAAGAGGTTTCCAGGGGCAGATGTGGACTCTATCCATAACATATTGATTGTGAACTGCAGATTAAATGTGAAGAACTTGCAGAAAGGTAGGAAATTAATAAGATGGGACCCAGTTAATTCGAAGGAAGCAGAGGTTGTTCAGAGTTACAGGGGGAGCATGAGGCAAAGTAGGACTGACACAGGGGAAAGGAATATGATAGAAGAATGGGTAGCATTGAGAGAGGAAATAGAAAGGCAGCAGAGAATCTCACAGATAAAAAGACAAGAACTAGTAGAAATCTATGGATAATACAGAAGGTATTGAGTTTAATTGTATAAAAAATGCAGGAAACAAAGCAAGAGAAAGGGAATACAGATGTATAAAAAAAGAGATGAGAGACACTGCAAAATGGCTATGCAGGAATAGCTAGAGGACAAATGCAAGATTATAGACGCTTGCACAACTAGGAGAAAGATCAATAACACCTACAGGAAAATTAGAGAGACCTTTGGAGAAAAGAGAAGCAGTTGCACAAATAACAAGAGCTCAGATGGCAAACCAGTACTAACCAAAGGCAAGAGAGTTGAAATATGGTAGTGATATATATAGAGTTTATATAGGGATACAAACTTGAGGACAATATTATAGAAACAGAATAGGAAGTAAGTGAAATGGAAATGGGAGATGTGATACTGCAAAAAGAATTTGACAGAGCACTGAAAGATCAAGTGGAAACAAAGCCCCTGGACTAGATGATATTCCCTCAGAATTTTTCAAGTCCATGTGAGAGCCAGACATGAAAAAATTATTCCACCTGTTGTGGAAGGTACATGACAAAGGCAAAATGACCTCAGATTTCAGAAAAATGTAATAATTTCAATTCCAATCAAGGTAAATCCCAATAGGTGTGAATAACACTGAATAATCACTTTAACAAGTCATTTCTGCAAAATATTGACACTAATTATTTACATATAAATGAAAAAAACCGATAAAAACTGCCTTTGGAGAAGATTAGTATGGCTTCTGGAGAGATATAGGAATACACAAGGCAATGGTGACATTATGATCTATCCAAGCACATCATTTGAAGAAATGCAAATCTATGTTTATAGCGTTTGTAGACGTAGAGAAACCTTTTGTCCATGCTGTCCGGACTACTCTCTTTGAAATATATGAAGATAGCAGTCATATAACACAGGGAGCAGTAGATTATTGACAACTTGTGCAAAACCAGACTGCAGTTACACAAGACAAAGGACATGAAAGGGAAGCCTTAGTGGAGGAGGGAGTGAGACAGTGTTGTAACCTGTTCTCGGTTTCATTCAATTAAAGTTCAGGGAGAAAAAAATAAAAAATTTAAGGTGTGCTGATGATACTGTAATTCTGTCACTTGCAAAGGATTTGGAAGAGCAATTGAATGGAATGGACAGTGTTTTGAAAAGTGATGATAAAATGAACATTAACACAAGTATTACAAGGATAATGGAATGTACAGCATCAGCACCTTCGTTGCTTGACTCACTGTTTGCAAATGTAACCATTCATTCATTTTTTAAAATATGTCTCAGACCAAGCAACACTGTAATCTCAGAGGACTTACAGTGAGAAGAGGAAAACCTAAAAAATGCTACTAATCTTATATCTGCTAGCAGGTGATTGTACATTCTAACTGCTAGCCATTTATCCACAATACTGATCATGACTATATCCAATAGTGTGGAACAGCTACAGCCAAGGATGTAAAAGTTATGTGCAAATACATCAATCTTTCAAACAGAGAACATAAATATTCTCGGTTTTTAATCACTTAAAAAATCTTGAAGTGTCTGTGCCAATTTGTACCACTACAGGTATAACAGACATTTCTGACAAATGAAACTGGGATAATTGTGGATTCACTGGACCAGGACTAGTCATCAGATTGATAAAAACTTATTTCCAGCACTGTATAGATATTTGAAGTTTCCTGTTTGTCTTTCTAATATATAATGGAGTGTATTTAATTTTTGTTTGAAATGGTAGCCACAAGGGAGCAACCACTCATCACACTTGAAGGGATTTTGCAAAATGATGTACATCACACAGTAGTTGAACTTAGTGGCTTCTCTCATTTTATTAGCACTAAAACATTTTTGATGACCAGTACCAGTTTTGCAGCACACAGTTCAAACAGATGAAGAAATGTGTGTCTCTTCCTTCATCAACATCTTCAGAAGTGCGATAAGTAACACATTAATCCACGACACAGTATTTGTTGAACTTCACAGTAACATGACTTGCAATAGACAGACATATGAATTAATTTGGCACACAATATAAGTTGCAGTACAGTCACCAAAATTAATTATAACAGCCAGTGAACAACATTTATCAAACACTAACACTTTGATATCACATATTTACCATTGTGACACAGACTTTTAGGAATATATATTACAGAGATATTTCATGTTAAATCTCAGGGATAGGCTTTAAGACACAAAGATATTACGTCATTGCAAACTCTGCCCATACATAGTTGTTTTATGTAATAGGTTTTGGCACAGACTGGTGATTTTGGGTAGGAGTTGGCTATTTAAACAATGTTGTGCTGATGTTTGTTGATCTCAGAAATTACATAGTGTTTTGAAAATTGGCTGGGTTAAATTCTGTTATTTTGAATAGACTATGAATTTTGACAGTTGTCTCATTTATGGGAAATAGTGAAGGTTATTAAATTACTAAAGTATGTAGAAACATGTTTTATTTCTGGGCTGGGAATACCCTAACTACAAGTGAAACAACCCTCTTGAAAATAATTTTACATTATGACAAATGATTCAAAATCTTAAATAGCGGCATAATCAATTAATGGCGGAAGTTGTCTAGTTTGGAAAAAATAAAGTAACAAATATACAGTGTCAAAGTTCAGAATGTAGCAAGCAAAGAGGCACAATAGGCAACTGAAATTATGATTGTCTAAACTTTCTGTGTCCATTATTTTGTAAGTTAATTTGAAGTATTTACAAAGAAAGAATTGAGGTATACAGTCAAATGAATGGCAATAGCAGTTCATATCCTGCATATTAACTCAGAATGTATTTCCATTAGAATGTGTTTCCATTATGTAGTGGAGCATAATTTTCAATTAGTTATAACTTTTAATTAAGTGAGCTTCTAGTACATTATTGAAATAAGTGTGTCTGATATAATTATTAAAAAAACATTTTAATGATCTTTGCTTCAATAACACAATGTCATGTTCTTGCACTGTTCTCATCTTATGTGTACAACTGTACTGAAAACAGAATGAAAACTCAGGAAAAAGATTAGTTATTCTTGGGGTAGAAAACATAACAGATGGAGGAGCTCCAACTTGTTACATCTCAAATGCAGTCACTACTGATTTAAGGGGAAACAAACCAGTGGCATAAGAAACTAGGTCATCCAGACATTATTTGTGCTTCAAAGATCAAGAAACGTGCAGTGGAGATCCCAGTATAAAAAAAAATAATAAAAAAAACATGTGTTAGAAAGGGAAAAATCATTTTAAATTTGGCGAGTACAATTTTAGGACTAACACATCGTCGATGAACAAACAATACCTCGTAACTGACAAATTGGGGATTTTTCATTTTTCAGTCAGATGATGTCACTGACCGTGCACACATCTGCTCTTAATGCCATAATGACGAATTTTTAATTATTGACCATGAAAAAATTATCTAAAACAATACCGTGTATGTGACACAGCAAATAAATAGATGGCAATACTGCAGAACTGCAGAGACTTAAATACTGAGTATCTACAATCTATGGATACTGTAAACAATACCACGTAAATAAAAAAGTGCGCACACCACAGCACATTGTTACTGCCTTATTACGTATTTAACAGTGCTCGAAAGTGGTTCCATGCCTGTAGCTTCATTTGTGATAAAGGACAGTGATATGGATGATCTTTTTACTGAAGAAGAAATTGTTTCTCAGCTGAAATCAGCTTATGAAAGTGGAGAATCGTTCCTGAGAGTGACTGATAGCAGTAAGAAAATTGTTTTATTATTCATCTTTGAATGTTAGTAGCACTGCAAGTGTCTTATTGTGATATAAATCAGAACGCCCTGACTCACTCATTCTGTGCTTTCTTCATTTCTGCCAAAGACTTCTAGACTGTCCACTTTCTTGTAGGATCTGCCGTAAATGCAGAACAAACAACAGGTGAGAAAAGTCATAACTCTGAAGTTACATTTACCGAAGAAGAATTAATTTCGTATATGGGGTTCTCGGTTACTGTTCCTGAAACATCTAATGACGCAGGTAAATTTTCTTGGGATTATTGTTAATAGTATTACTGATGCCATCGTTCTCATAAATACATGTATTTGAGCTTCACCTTTGTCTGCTTAAATTAATATATAAATATTTTTCCATCTAGAAACTTCAGTGACAGTATCCAACAATGCTCAAAATGAAACCACAGTCTCTGTTTCCACTAGAGACGACAGTACTTCACACTCATTGCTATGTGATGGTGCTCATTATTTGCCAAACACTCTGGATAAATTTTTGGAAGATCACGGGAGCAATAATGATGCCGACAGTGAGGGCCAAGAATTTTATGGTGACGTAAGCAGTGACAGTAAACAGAAGTCTAAACCACATCCTGAAGATTGGAAGAAAAATGCCAATAAAATTCTGAGAATGCATAGACAAGCGTATATTGGATACAAAAGAAGTTGAATTGGTAAAATCACTCATGATACTCCAAGAGAGGCACGAAAATTAGGTCCAACATGTATTTTGAAGATGTGCCAGAAATCAGTTCAGAGGAAGTGTCATCAGTTTTCTGCTGATTATAGGCAAGCAGTATTTAACACATTTTGGGAAACGATGTCATGGGATCAGAGAAAGGTTTACATTATCAACCTTGTGGATGTAATTCCAACCAAACGTCCAGGGAAGAACACTGGTGAATCCAGGAGTAAAGGGACACTCATTTATCATTTGAAAAATGAGCTGGAGAAACATAAAGCATGCAAAAAGATGTTTCTCAATACTCTTGGGATTAAAGAATAGACAGTCCGATATTGGCTGGGTAATTCCATACATGGGATGAATCATGATACAGAATCGTCACGACCTCAAATCAAACAGACGAAGAAGAAAGATGAGAGAACCTTCATGAAAGAATTCCTGGACTCTCTTCTGAAACTTCCATCGCATCACTAAAGGAAATCCTCCTTGAAGTTGTACCTTGAGCCTATTCTACAATCCAAACAACAGCTGTTGGGACTCTATATGGAAAAATGTTATGCGGAGAAGATTTCACCATTAAGTCGGGCTACCTTTTACTTGATTTTAGATTATGGTAATACTAGCTTATTTTCCCACAAGAAAGTGTGACTTGTGTTGCAGTTACAGGCTTGGTAACTCGAGTGAAGATGTGTGGAAGCAACACACAGATGGAAAGAGCAGGCAAGGATGCAAAAAGATGCTGACAAGAAAGAAGCCCAGCAGAAGCACTGCTCAGTGTACACCATGGATTTACAGGCTGCGAAAGCAGCTCCATTTTTAAGTGCAAGTGCTGTTTATTATAAAACAAAGTTGTCTGTTCATAACTTTACAATGTATAATCTAGAAAGTCATGATGCAGTATGTCACTGGTTCAATGAAACGCAAGGTGATTTAGTTGCATCATGTTTTGCCTCATGCATCGTGGACTCCCTATCCAGAACGATTAAGGAAAATCCTGTTCAAGTCATTCTGTATTCTGACAGCTGCACATATCAGAACAGAAATGTGATATTATCAAATGCTCTTTTAAGATTAGCAAATGATACTGGAGTATTTATTACACAAAAGTTTTTGGAGAAAGGCCATACTCAGATGGAATGTGACTCAGTTCACAGTTCCATTGAGAGAAGCTTAAAGGATGTGAAGTTACACTTCCTAGCCAATACGCTATGATATCTAAAGAAGTGACAAAAAAGCACAGCCATGCGAAGTCCATTACCTAGATTATTCCTTTTTCATCAACTACGCAGAGAAAAGTTTGTGGCTATATGAATCATTTAGGACTGGAAGATCTGTAACAAATGAGCCTACAGTTACCAATGTGAGGGTGCTACAGTACCGCCCAAATGGTATTATTTACTACAAGTGCTCTTTCAACGAGGTGTGGAAAGAATTACCAAGGCATTCAAGGAAAAATCTTGGAGATGTTTGCTTCCCGAAACTATACAAGGAAAGACAGAAAATCAAGAAATCCAAATGGGATCATTTGCAACAACATAAATCTGTTCCTCCTAAGGATTGTCATAGTTATTATGACACCATTCCTTATGAATGAAAATTATTACGTAGGTAACTGTGTGATGAGTATCAGTGCAGTGTAATTCTCTGTTGCTGCTTTGAGTGATGTTTAGGATTTTTCTTGAAGAAATGTGCAGACATTATCGCAACTATGTAAACAGTATGTATATTCTTTGCCTTTAAATATGTCTGCTTGTGTCCGTATATGTGTAGATGGATATGTGTGTGTGTGCGAGTGTATACCTTTCCTTTTTCCCCCTAAGGTAAGTCTTTCCGCTCCCGGGATTGGAATGACTTCTTACCCTCTCCCTTAAAACCCACATCCTTTCATCTTTCCCTCTCCTTCCCTCTTTCCTGACGAAGCAACCATGGGTTGCGAAAGTTTGAAATTTTGTGTGTGTGTGTGTGTGTGTGTGTGTGTGTGTGTGTGTGTGTGTGTGTGTGTGTGTGTGTGTTCTTTTATTGTGCCTGTCTACCAGCGGTTTCCTGTTTGGTAAGTCATGGAATCCTTGTTTTTAATATATTTTTCCCATGTGGATTGCTTATTTCTATTTGATTTACATATTTAAAATGTTTCTATAAAATCTTTCAATAAAAATGATTAATGCTCCAAATTGTGTTCTTACTAGCTTTCTCAGCCCCAAATACTAACGGAAATGTGTTAACTCATGCCTGGAGACAGACAAACAAATACCGCGTAAGTAGCAGATCATGGTATAAATACCGAGACAATTCCGCATATGTGCCGTAATTAAGCTTTCTAAAGCTTTTTTTTTTTGTTTCACTTTTTTATCTGATCCAATATTTCCTTGTAGTGCTAGGATGCAAATTTAGCACTGCTGTTAAATGTATTAGGCATTTTAGACAGTTTTTTGTCACTCATGTAAAATTCTTATTTTGCTACTTACATGGTATTGTTTCTTCACCGATGACATATCGGAAGAAACCTTTAAAATATTATTCTTATGAAACAGCATTGGTTTCATATGAAGAATGTGCTTCAGTTCAGTTAAAAAAACTGGATAAAAGTAACAGAAGAAGTAAAGAAACCACTTGAGCACATGGAAATTGAGGATTTCAAAGAGAGCAATAAGGACAGAGATCTTGACAAGCAAATAGAGCTTTAAAATCAAAGAAACGGTAATAGTCGATATAAGGCCAGACAAGTTGTCAGCCTCTAGGGGTCAGTTCTTGGACCCTTTCTCTTCTTGATCTGTGTCAATGATGTTACCAAGCCACAAAACTCCAAAATGGTGAGTTATGCAGATGACCCATCTCTGCTGTTGTTAGGAAAAGATACCTGTGAACTTACATCTTCTGCAGCACAACGAGTAATAAATATAATTAAGTATTTTCATGAACAACATCTAAACATAAATGTTAACAAATCACAATTGTTATCATTTAAGACTGTTAACTTTAACCATACCTCTATGGCTAATGTATGTGGAATTGAAGCAACAGACACTATTGTCTGCTTGTGTCTGTGTATGTGCGGATGGATATGTGTGTATGTGCGAGTGTACACCTGTCTTTTTTTCCCCTTAAGGTAAGTATTTCCACTCCCGGGATTGGAATGACTCCTTACCCTCTCCCTTAAAACCCACATCCTTTCATCTTTCCCTCTCCTTCCCTCTTTCCTGAAGAAGCAACCATTGGTTGCGAAAGCTAGAATTTTGTGTGTATGTTTGTGTGTCTATCAACCTGCAAGCGCTTTTGTTTGGTAAGTCACATCATCTTTGTTTTTAGATATATTTTTCCTAGTTTCCTTTTCTCCGTCTCCAGATGCTTGATTGCTGCGGATGGAAATTCAACCCACCTCTCCTACTGAAATTACAAAAATAATAAATTCACTCAAAAGTAAATGCTCACATGAATTGATGACATTTCTGACAGAGTATTAAAATCTTGTTCCCTACAGATGAGTAGGATTCTCAGCCACATATGTAGTATTAAATTCGAAATTAACAGCCTCAGTTGCGGAGTTACCTAGATTTACCTAGGTTTCAATTGGGATAACCCAACCTTCTTCAGAATTACACTTACTAATGTTTGTCCATAATGGACATTGTCAAACTAAAAACACAGTACAGCACTCGTGGCTGCCGCATCGCGGTCGGGAAGTGGGGCTGAGGCAGCTTCAGTTAAGTTTTTAAAATATGACGGCACTTGGTGTATTTGTATTTTTAGTTTGACAATGTCCATTATGGACAAACATTAGTAAGTGTAATTCTGAAGAAGGTTGGGTTATCCCAATTGAAACCTAGGTAAATCTAGGTAACTCCGCAACTGAGGCTGTTAATTTCGAATTTAATATTTATACAGTTGCCGACAAGGCCGCGAAATGCTGAAAGTATTGACATATGTAGTAGCTCACTGAAATGCGGCATTTTTCTGGATAGACTGAAATATGCTGTAGCTAAACCATTGCATAAAAAGGGGCATAGGTCTGATGCTTACAACTACCACCCAATCTCACTTCTGACAGCTTTATCCAAAATTTTTGAAATAGTAATATTTTCAAGAGAAGGTTCGCATATTTGTAGAAAATTAAGTACTAATAAGGTGTTAATTTAGTTTCTATAAAGGTTTTTCATCAGAAAATGCTGTATATGCTTTCACTAAACATGTATTAAATGCTCTGAATAATCGAACTTCACTCATTGTGATTTCTTGTGATTTCTCAAAGGATTTTGATTGTGTGTATCATGAAATTATTCTAGCAAAGCTTAAATATTGTGGTATAAGTGAGATACTGCACAGATGGTTTAATTTACATTTAAGTGGAAGAATGCAGAAGGTTGAAATTAACACTACAGATAGTCTGCAGATATCAGCTGAGTCCTCTAACTGTGGATGTGCCAAGAACGGTGTCCAACAGGGTTCACTCTTGGGTGTGCTATTGTTCTTAATACTGGTATATATTAATAACTTGCCACTCTGTACTCGTGAAGATGCAAAGCCAGTTCTTTTTGCTCATGGTAAAAGTACAGTAATCATACCCAACAAACAAGAATTAGCTGAGGAAATTGAAAATAATTTCTTTCAGAAAATTAAGTGGTTCTCTACAGATGGACTCTCACTAAATTTCAAGAAAACGCAATATATACAGTTCTGTACAGTAAATGGTGTAGCACCATTGATAAATACAGACTTTGAACAGAGATTTGTTGCTAAGGAAGAACATTCAAAATTTCTGGATGTGTGCACTGAGGGGAAATCAAACTGGAAGAAACACATTGATGATCTACTGAAACGTTTTAGTTCAGTTACTTAAGCTCTTAGGTTTATTACAGGTTTTTGTGATATCAGTAAATTAGCCTACTATGACTGTTTTCATTCACTGCTTTCATATGATAACATATTTTTGGGTAACTCACCATTAAGAGAAAAAGTATTCATTGCACAGAAGTGTGTAGTTAGAATAATAGCTGGAACACACCCACGATCACCTTGCAGATATTTATGTAAGGAACCAGGGATTTTCACAATACACTTATAAAGTTTGTTATCAACACCCCATCCCAATTCAAAAATAATAGCAAAGTGTATAGCTACTACAATAGAAGAAAGGGTGTTCTTCACTACTCTGGGTTAAATCTGACATTGGCACAGAAATGGATAAATTATGCTGACACAAAAGTCTTTTGTTATTTACCAAACAGCTTTAAAAGAATTTCTGAATGACAACTCCTTGCACCCAATAGATGAATTTTTAGGTATGAAGTAGTAAATGTAAATAAGTAATTAAATAAATAAAATTAATTATGTTGTGTAAAGAAACCTCATGTTCAACTGACATGTTCCACATTGTCATGGGCAGTGGCAAGGAGGGAGGGGGGGGGGGGGGGGAGGTGCTATGGGGACTACAGCTCCCCCCCCCCCCCCCCCCAATGGAGTATCGTATTTCACTGGATAAAATGACTTCAGAAATCAGCGAATATATTACTTCAACAGATTCAATCATTTTTTTATAGTTATGTAGCAATATAGGGTGCAATGTATTTCAAACACATTTTAACGAAAGAATAAGAGTGGCAAATAGCTTACTACCAAAATCAATAAATGTCGTTTAACTTAAAATGGGCATCTTATTATTTATTAATATACATTGGATGTGTATTAATGTATGAGTACAACTTTCAATAACCAAGGTAGCTAAATATGCTGGGTAATCCTACCAACATTTAAATTGCTTACCCCAGACAAAAAAGTCAATATCGTCAGACATCTGGGTCAAATTGTATTATTTTCCTGGGCACACACATTCTGTAGACACGTTTTTACCCAGAACTCCAAAACAGTTACCAAAAACTACTTTAAGCAAACCAAATTTTACCAATATGTTGGTGGAGGACCCAACTCTTCTTCTGTTAAACGATATTCCATTCCCCCAAACCTCCTTGCCCCTCACTCCACCTCCCCCCCCCCCCACCCCCATCCTCTGCCGTTAGACCTCTTTTGACCGATTTCTAGAACCGCCCCTGCACATTGTTATGAAATGTTGCATTCATGATCTATGGAACAAATATTAATGCAATATAATTTAATGTAACATGGCTATCTCTTAGCCCACATATTAATTATGCAGTCCATGACTGACTATCAAGATAGATATAGCTCAAGATCAGTTTTTTCTGTAAGAATATGTAGTTTTGCCAAAATCAAGTTACAATCAGGTCAAAAACAGTGTAACAGAGCATGCAAAACAGCTACTCTTGAACATTAATAGCGCTGCCAGTAAAAAATAAAATTAAAAAAAAAAGTTTGATGAACTGGAAAGTAAAGATTTCACAAAATATTTTTATTTATTATTATGCATAAGTATTGAAGCAGGAGTAAAATACCAAAATAACTAATTCCTTGATTTGCACAAAGTTTGTAGTAACTCTAGATGGATGTGAAATGGAAAAGAAACATGGATGGGCTAATGGTACACATAACTACACCTAATAATGTTAAAATGACAAAATTTCTGTAAATATTTATAGCACATACAAACACATTTGATTTAAAGCAACTGTGTAATGGTCAAGCATTCTGAAAGAGATACTCTTGTTTAGATTACATTAAATTTATACATAATTTATTCTTAAAATTAAACATCTTAGTGTTTTTATTTTATTTTATTTTCTGTTTCATTTTCTGAGTCATTAGTCTTCTGAATGGTTTGATGCAGCCTGCGACAAATTTCTCTCCTGTGTCAACCTCTTCATTGCAGAGTACCAATTGCAACCAATGTCCTCAATTATTGCTGGATATATTCAAATCTCTATCTTCCTCTACAGTTTTTATTCTTATTTGATTACCATGGAAGTGATTCACCAATGTCTTAACAGATGTCCTGTTATCCTGTCCCTTCTTTTTGTCAGTGTTTTCCAAATATCATTTCCTCACCGATTCTGTGGAGAACCCCCTCATTCCTTATCTTATCAGTTCACCTAATTTTCAGCATTTTTTTGAATCATCACATGTCAAATGTTTTGGTTCTCTTCTGTTCTGGTTTTCCCACAGTTCATGTTTCACTACCATACAGTGTTGTGTTTCAGATGTAGACATTCTTGGAAATTTCATCCTCATATTAATGCCTCCATTTGATACTGGTAGACTTCTATAAATAGTGAGGAAGAAAAGCAGACTGAAGGGATCAGAAGTAAAAATACTGCAGCGAAGGAATCAAATGCTTCTGATATGAAGTGCCCTGATAAACCCAACACCATTAATAGAAATGAAAACTGTAAAGAAGAAGAAGAAAAAGATCAACCTGTGCCCCAAAAAATGATACACAGTGAAAACAAGAGTAAAAATATTTTCTGACAGTCATGGTCAACTGTGCAAAAATTACGAGCAATAAGGCTCAGTTAAAGGACATGGCCTGTAACATAGAATATATGAACATATACAAAGAATGTATGAAAAATGACACTGTCATCATTCTAGGTGGGGCAAACATCATACAAAAATTTGAGATTCTCTTCAAAAGACAGTCCACACAAAAGTAATCTTCTGCACAATTCCATACAGATATGATGTGCAAAACTGAACAACAGAATCTATGCTGCAAACAAATTCTCAATAAGTGCTGCAAAAAATTATGAGCATGTAATGGTAACAGACATCAACACTTTGCTCAGCAGAAGTGGTAATACAAAGCATGGACATCACTTATGAATGGAATGCAAAGAGTAATTATGTATACATTTACAGCTAGAAACAGTGGCAATCTGTGAGTACCAGCTCTAACATACATACAATGTGAAGACCTTTCAGAAAATGTAACAGTGAAAACATGAAAAATCAACAGCAAAAACATACTTATCCAACTCGACAGTTATGAAAAATAAACGAGGAGCCACAAGAAAGAATTGTACTACACCTTCATCACTCAAAGAAGATGCAGCAAAACAAAACTACCAAAGACTAAACCAGGATGCAATACCAGCAGCAGCATCCAGCCCAAAAATATCAACTCAACCAAATTCCACATCTGAAGATCTTCAAGATACAACAACAAGAAATGTGGACTGGAAACCAGAAGCAGTAACTACATGAGACCCACTAAGGACAACAGCAGATCCAGTCTCAAAAGTACCACCAAGGATATCTGTAAGTGTTAATTTAAGGTCAAGGCAGAATACATCTAAGAAGGAGGATTCTTTCCTCCTCTAAGAAAGGAGAAAACTTAGCTTCTTCAAATGAGATTGAGATCCACTACAAAGCTCCCAGTGAACCACCTCAGGTGGTTACAGTTAACAAGATAGTGTCTAATAAATCTCACACAGAGGAAGAGGGTGTACCAGACCAGAAGCTCAAACCAACAATTTGTGTTCTCAGTTAAAGTACCCTGATACCTAAAAAGCATAACTTCGAAAATGGTGCAAATTGAAAGAGTACTTAAAAATTCAATACACCAGTTAGTAATAGATATAAATGATACTGAAATCAAAAAGCAACCAGTCATTTTGTGTTTAACTGAACACCATGTCACTAGTGGTATTCAAATGATGTGCTTCGGCAGATTCAGAGTAGCATCCCATTATTGTAGATCCATCATAGATAGGGGTGAAATAGTGATTTATGTTAGAAATGACGTAGAATTTAGAGCCCTAGACTTAAGCAATTTTTGTACTGGGCAACACTTCGAAGTGTGTGGTATAGAGTTGACAGCCAATGAGACACCAGTTGTGTTGTATTATTGTCAATTTAAAGAGTACCTACAGAGAATCTCAGAATCTTTCTCAAACAGAGTGAAGCAGTTTTGTCAAAATCATATAAAAACACATTTCAGTCATATTACTATGTGACTTTAATGTAAATTTCTTGACTGAAAGTAGGGACAGAATGGAATTAGAGCAATTGATGAGCTCTTACAATTTAGTGCAAATATTAGAATTTCCCACTATGGTAACTGACCATTCTAATACTCTAATTGATAATGTTTTTGTTGATAAATCTACGCACAGCAGCTTGACAGTCAATCAAGTTTTAAATGTGCTGTCAGACCATGGTGCTGTACTTTGTACTATCCCTCAGTTTGATCTTAAGATAAAACCAAAACCTGTCTGGAAAACTGTGAGACCAATAAATAAAGAAACAATGCAAACATATAGGCAGAAGCTACCATTTGTAGACTGGTCTGAAGTCTATAATTCAACAGATGTTAACTCAAAATTTAATGTTTTTATTAATCAAGTAACAAGTCTTTTTGAGGAAGTGTTTCTACAGGAAAGAGTCAGAGAAAAACCTGTTTAACACTTCATTTAACCCATGGATAATCCAGGACATCAAAGTTTCGTGTAAAACAAAAAGAGAATTGTATGTGTCAGTCAGATTGTCTACATATGTTGAAATGATGAGGCAATGTAAAGTATGCTCTAAGATATTGAGGAAAGTGATACAGAAATCAAAAAGCATGTACTTAAAAGACGAAATTGATAAATCTGATAACAAAATGAAAACCACATGGAATATGTGAAAAGTGAGATTGGGAGAAGATCAGCTGCCAAACAAATTATTAGTTTAAGAAATGGGTACAACAGTGGATAATCCTGATATAGTGGCTAATATTTTCAAAAGTTATTTATTAATAGTCACAAATCAAATGAGGTGCCTGGATTCTGTAAAGAAGCTACAGAATTCGTGCATAACTCCTTAACTAACAAAACATATGAGATGCAAGTTCCAAAATGATAGTGAAGGAAATAGAAAAAGTAATTCTGTCTTTAAAAAGTAAAAACTCTGCTGGAGTTGATAACATTTCCAGCAAATTATTGAAATATTGTTGTAGAGAATTAATAATAGTCCTCAGCCATATTTGTAATATGTCACTGGAGGAAGGCGTATTTCCTGAAAGGCTAAAATATGAACTTACATGACCAATTTATAAAAAGGCACAAAAGACTGATGCTACAATTTATCAGCCCATTTCATTATTCTCATTTTTTTCTAAGGTACTAGAGAAATTGATGCACAACCGAATGGTAGCCAGTTTGGCTTTCGAAAAGAGGTATCAACCGAGGATCCAATACATGCATTTGTTGACAATGTTTTGGAGTTCATAAATATTAATATGCTGACAGTAGGAATATTTTGTGACATGTCAAAAGCTGTTGACAGTGTAAGTTACCTTATTCTCCTGAATAAAGCCAACACTCTACAAATGAGTGGAACAGTAGGCAATTAGCTTGAATCTGTGGGTTTTACATCACATTGAACTGTAATAACACTCTTTTAGTTTCCAAACAACATTTATTTTGTCATTTAATAGAGTGAATACAGAAAGATGGGTGATGAACATAGTGCTAGAACACAAAGACCACAAGACAAAACCAAAGAGCATAGTCAAAAAAATGTTGCTTTCGCGTCAGAGACGCCACAGAGCCCCCCGCCCCCACCGCAATGCGGAATACAATGGGGCGGAGCTAGCACATGTCCACAAAAAAATCTTTGTGGAAGCACAGTGGGTGGAGGCCAAATGTGTGTCTTGTACACGTCATCATTAGTGTCCTGCGCATTGGACAGCTGCGCAGCTGGTAACGAGTTGAAGGGTCCTGCGGCAGCAGCAGGTGAGGCGTAGGCAGAGGCAGGGAGAGGTGAGAAGTGGCTCCAGGATGGACCACACAGGCTTTATTCATTGAACAGAAACCGTACTTGTTCGTGGCAATTTCGAGGTGTTAAGATGTCCAGCTTTGTGTCATACGGGCAGGCTGTCCATGGTGCGGATTCACTGATCAATGCCATTGCTGAATGCCGACACCTGCGAAGGGAGACACATGTGGAGGGGTGATAGGTGGGGTACAAGTGACGGCAGTTGACTGACCTTGGCATGGTGGGATGGTGTGTGCAGAGCGTCAGCAGCAGGCATTGACTGAGGACACGGTGTGGTGGCCACGAAATGTGAGGGATCCCGCGAAGTGAGAACATGAGCATCCATGCAAGGCCAGAGTGAAGTGGGCAGCAGAAAATGACAGAGGACATGGTGCAGCAGCCACATGATGTGAAGGGTCCCATGAAGTGGGAACAGGAGTGGCCTGCCAGTCCAACTGGATCGGCGTGGAACTGGCAGCAGGGAAAGTGCAGCTAGACACAGGAGTGAAGCAGAGAGAAGACACAGTAGGAGAGGGAGGTGGCATCAAAAGAAACGGTTCTGCACAGAGGCTGTGTAAGGAACTCCTTGCATGAGCCAATTCAGTGGAGGCGATAGCATAACTCTATGTTATGTGTGCTGAGCCATTCGATCTGTTTGCGGATGTCCGGTAAATCTGAGAGACATGCTATAATACCTTCAAGCAGAGATGCAGATGTGGAAAGCGTAGACACGGAGGCATAGAGTGGAGATGTGCTGAGTTCGTTTGAGCACAGAACGGTAGAACCAGATGCATGGCAGAACATAGCGATCTGCAGGTCTGCCAAAAGCTAGTAATGGTGTAGAAAATCTATCCCAATTAGAGGTTTGCCTACATCAACGACGTGGAAGGTCCAAGGAAACATTGTGCTTGGTGACAGACAAAGTAACATCTTGATGGAGCCAAGGACTGTGATAGAGGAGTAGTTTGCAGTGATCAAATTGTGGTTAGCAGGACAAAGCATGTTGCCTGCTTGCTTGGCCGGGGCAATGCTGACGTCGGCACCAGTGTCACCAAGAAAGAGAGTGCCCGATGACAATTCATTGACGTAGAGGCATTGCACTGCTGGAGCAAGTGGTGTGGCATTGGACAGTAGGCACTGTGAAGAATCGTGGTGGGACATGTTGCCTAAGCATGCCTGCTGGTCTAAGTTGGGAAAGGTGCAAGGCACACTACAGTTGCAGGTAGCATCACTGTAATTAGCATGGAACCAGGACAGTGCAGCTGACTGCGTCAGGGCAGGAAGCTGATCGAGTTGCTGCTCAGGTGAAGTCTGTGGCTGTCAGGGGCAGCAGGCTGTACCTCTTGTAGGCCACTAGATGGCAGCTCCTGACAGGCAGATAAGGTGCTGAGGTGAGAGCACTGGTCTCTGTTGGCAGAGCGGGGAACCGAAGGTGCAGGCATGCCAACTGGTGGCGACGAGGATGTCGTCTGTGACTGTCAGTGTCGGTGGAGTTGTCGGTCCGATGGTAGTTTGACCAACCAAAAAGACCAAAGCGTGGCGTCTGGTAGTGTTTGATCATCAGTTAATGCATGAAAGTACTGCCAAAGCTGCAAAAGTGTATGGTTGTTGAGGTGCTCACCATGGATGATGTGGTGGATAGCCTCTGCCGAAGGGCGAGAAAGGCATTTGACTAGTAAAGTTTTGCTGTCACTTTCTTGGGCGAAGCGGGCAGTGAGAATAGCAGATCACTGATTAGATCAGGATGGGCACGGAGGTGGCTCACGAGGCAGACAAAATGTGCATCATCATCCAAGATCCCGTCGATATCCAGTAGGTGGTCCACCAGTGTGAACCAAGCTGCAAAAGTGTGCGGTCGCTAAGGTGCTTGTCATGGATGTTGTGGTGGATAGCCTCTGTCCCCTTGCAACACAGGTGGCTCAGGAAACCTGCCGTGTAACTCATGTTGATGAAGCACAGGCAGGCAAAGATCATTTTCTATGGTTGAGGTAGCCCCTGTTGCCTGGAGTGCAGTAGCAGCAGATGGTGCATCGCCTGAGGTCTGCATAGGGGGGCAGCCGCAAGCAGCATACAATGTGGAGTGAGCCGATGCATCCAACGGCATGATGTGTCCCAACTGTGGTCTCAGAGGCAGGCATGGCGCGGGTCTAACGGCCAGTGTGGTCACAATGCAGTTGAGGGGGGGAAGAAATGGCTAGTGCCATTACAAGAGTGGGTGGTAGGCAAAGTTGATGTGACCACGGAGCTCAATATTGGGCCCACTTCTTTTTCTAATATTTAAAAATGATCTGCCACAATGTACAGAACATGAGAAAATCACCATGTTTGCTGATGACACCATCATATAGGTTAATAATCCCTCAGGGAATGTGTCAAATGCGATAGTAAATAAGACTTTTGCAGATATGACAAAATGGCTTGAAACCAATGGTCTTTCCATCAGTTCCTTCCATCAATCTAAAAAAGACAAATTATGTTCTTTTTTCCTCCAATACAAGGGTTACCAATGAAATGAATCTAAAAATGGGTGAACATGAGATTCTAAAGCATGAGTCCTCCAAATTCATGGGTCAGCATATAAACAGCAAACTTAAGTGCACTGCCATATCAAAGATCTGTGCAAAAGTTTAAATTCAGCAACATTTGCCTTGAGAATCAGATCAGATGGTAGGGAGATGACTACAATAAAAACAGCATACTATGTCTATTTCCATCAGCTTATGGCCTACAGTGTAATATTCTGGGGAAATCAACCAGTAGCAAGTAGTTCCATGCACAGATGCGAGCCATAAGAAATATGAGTGGCGTACATCCTAGGCACTCGTGCAGAAATCTATTTAGAGATCTTCAAATCTTTACAACTGCCCAATATATTTTTTCCCTGATGTACTTTCTTTCAAAAAATAGCAACTTATTTAAAACCAGTGGCAGATACAGAAAATCCTCAAGGAGGGGATGCTAAAGATATCTTGAGCTACCTTTACTTTTACTGTAATAAAAAATAATCAAGTCACACGCAAAGTTTAAGAAAGTACCCCCCATATGTATCCGCAACGGCTTAAAACCAATAGTTTGTACCATATTTATAACACCAGAAGAAAACTTCATATTCATTATGATCTAAAAACAAAGAGCGTGGTGCAGAAGTGGGTTTTATACAATGACACCCAGATTTTTAATGCCCTTCCACCAATAATTAAAGAACTGGTTGGAAACTTACCCAAATTTAAAGAAAAGGTGAGGCAGTTGCTACTGGATGGAACTTATTATAGTATAGATGAATTTCTAAGCCAAAATGCATAATACCTCCTGAGTACACTTAAACCTATTTTTGTGGCCTTTATGGCCTAATCATCATGCTTTGTCCATCTACACTGCAATTTAAAACTGAAATGTATGTATATCTGTACGTATAACTATTTATTCATTCAGAAGAATGATAACTCATAGATAAGGTTATATGTTAGCTTATTTGTTCCTGTTATTTATATGATAAGAACAATGTACTTGTGCACTAAACAATTATTTGTAAAAGTTTGACTCGTGCTATACCCAGAGATATATTCTCATATGGATCTACAGAACTCAAAATAAATAAAGAAGAAATAAAAGTAAATAAATCTCTTGGGTTGGTAGGCCCATTTTGCCGGTGTGGGTCTCCTTTAATTTCCCCATTGTTCCATCCAGTATGGGATACTTTGCTGTCTAGGCAGCAGAATTCCTAAACTTCATCTAGTTTGTGATCCCCAGTTCTAATGTCCAGTCACCCACTATTCTCATTTCTGCTTCTTCTATTACCTTCATTTTCTTCTTAGTGCTGCTATGTACAAATTGAGACAGACTCCCGCAAGATTATTTTAAATTGGTGTGTTTTGTTACCTTATTTTTAAGCAGCATTCTCTAAGTTTCTTACTGCAATGTTCTTCAAATGCTTTTTCTCAAATTTCCATTAATCTGTACCAACTTTAGATATAATAATACACTTCTCTGTGGTTCACTGTGTTTCTCAGTACACATTTTGTGTAAGTTATCTCATTTCATAATCAGATTAGTTAGAGTAGAAAAAAGTATTTTTATACCTCTTGTCTTTGCTCACAACCAATTCTATGAACTGCTTCAATCAAAACTGGTACTTCACAACACAAAGTTATTTTATCCACTTCTCAACAATTGCTTATGACTCTATGAATGTATTCTACTATGATTCATGATACCAAAATCCTTGCCATGTCTTCATTATTCTATTTCTCACAATACGTCATTATTTCTAATCAAACTCACAATCATTCTCATTTTACCTGTAATATCATTTTAATCATCATTATTCACAAGTATCCCTAGCATAATATCATCATTTTTTTCACTTCATAATAATCTTCGCTACATTCTCACAATGCATTGCATAACATCACAATTACTTCTTATTTAACTGCAATGTCATGAAGGCAGCATAGACATTCATCACATCATAGTTACAAAAGCTAAAACATTCTTACATTTTGTTACCTATTCAGCTAACATAATTGTATACTTTCACATTATTTGTCTTTATTCTCTACAGAACTCATGTTATTTCTCCATACATGGTGAATACGTCAAAGTGAAATAATAAGTGCAAGATTTTCCACCTAAGTATAGATGTTGTTTTAGTTGATAACGTAACTGCTTTACCACGTGAATAATTTATGCATTGATTACACAGATTAATACTTGACAGTAGTAACATTAAACCTGACTCCCCTTCACATTCTTATTTTTTCGATTGTAATTGTGATTTTGTTAATCATTACAAAATTAATCCTTAGAGAATCCCAATAAGAAAACAATTTCATTCTAGTTAACAACAAATTAAATTTGTTGCCAGAGGTTGAAAATGTAACACTCTAACAAATGCAGGTATATTCAATTTGTTAGTGCAGCATAGATACAGTACTAATTGCAGCCAGGAATTTTATGATAAATTAGTACATCCACTATATGTTTACTACTGCGACACTTCCCTGAAAACTTTACTAACAGTAAAGATAAGAAAATATTTCACATGTATGAGCTGAAAAGTAATGCCTTCAAATTTTTTATGTGAAAAATAATACAAACTTAATTAACATTCTACTTCTTTATTCTTCATGTCTACATATTTGTCTCTCAACATAGTCACCATGGTGGTGAACACATTTCACCAACAAGAGACCAATTTATTGACACTGTCACTGTAGGATGTTTGACTTTGTTCATGGAGCTACAACCTTGTGTCTGCTTGAACAGCATCATCAGTATCAAAGTGAAGTCCTTGAAGATGTTCTTTTAGTTTTGGAAACAGATGAAAATTGGATGGGGTCAAATCAGGGCTGTATGGAGGAAGATAGATGGCAGTAAACCCAAGGCATCAGATTATTGCAGATGAGCAATGCTTGAGTATGGTCTGTCATTTTCATGCTGACGGAGAGACTGCTTCATGTTTGGTGTGGTTAGAAATTTGATTGCAGCATGCTGTTTCTCACACACTGACATAGTGGTGTTATGCATCACCATGTAATATGCTGCAATAACGAGCCCTCTAGAAAAACAGGACTGCAACTTGAGTCAGTGAAGTACGAAAGTTGACAAAATAAAATGTAGCGCCTAGTAAACCTATACTGATCACAGAATAAAAAATTTGGAGGGATTATTTTTCAGCATGCCCTCATAAGCAAAAGATTTCTCAAACTTCTGGTTAATTAGTTTACAGACAACCAAGGCTTTCCTCACACAGCCATCCTCATGTTAACTGTATTTAGTAAGTGTAACATTGGTATATTACTTTTTTATAACTTTTCTTAGATTTGTGTTGATGACAATTTGGGTGATCAATAAGACTGTCAAAGCATAGCAGTCAGTATTTCCTAGTACTAATCACTGTACAGCAAATATAATCATTAACTTGTCATAATTTATCATATGCCCTAACACCAATCACTGTATAGCAGAAAATCATCATCATCAAGTCACTATAATACATCACAATTTTTTGTACAAATCACCACATAGAATGAAGTCTATTGCATATTCTCTAGTTTTCATTATACAACACAGTCCATTGCACTAAGAGCTACCTATCATGATCAATAAATCCATCAGCATAGCAAATTCTCCAAGCAGCATAATTTAAACAGTCTCTAGAATAAAGACCTACACATTTTTCAGCACAAGCATAAATCATAAATAAGACAAAAGCATGAAATATTTATGGTTCACCATCAGCCATACAACAAAATACAGGAAAACTGGGAAATAATTAAAGCATAACATGATAATAAATTGTTAGGCATCTATTACTAGAATAAAAAAAACACCATGCGGCTAGGACCTCCTGTCAGGTAGACCATTCACCTGGCACAAGTCTTTCGAGTTGACGCCATGTAGGAGTCTTGCATGTCGATAGGGATGAAATGATGATGATAAGGACAACACAACACCCAGTCCCTGAATGGAGAAAATCTCCTACCCAGCCGGCAAATGCACGCAGACCATTAGGTATGACATTCCGTCGCACTGACCACTCAGCTACCAGGAGCACACATTACTAGAATCATTAATGTTCACAGTATAGCATCAGTTATAGAACCAACAATAACATAGCAAAATTATTGTTTATTCAAGAAATTTTTGATGTGAACGTATCGCATTACCAGAAAGGATTATTTTACATATAGCAATGTTTAAGAAATAATCCCTTATATTTTTTGAAATAACATTTTTGTTGATACTTTTTTTTTAGTGTATATAATTTTATAAATTTAGAAAACATATTGACCATTAGAAAAAATAGCAAAAAATCATTTTTGGAAATGACCCATGAATATCTACAGCTGCAAGATTCATTTGTTTCTGTAATATATTGCTTGAGTCTCCTACAAATTTGGTTACTGGCCTTCATTCTTTGGCATATATATAATGTTCCTAAATTTTTTACTACCCTCCCAGTAATATGATAAAACTATGTTTCTTGAATTTTTTGAATGTATATTTGAGCACAACAGTGACTGCAACATTTATTTACATACACAGCCTGCCAAAAAAGCAGCCAGAAGGATAGGACAAAACAAAATAAAATTTCCACTGTTGAGAGGGTACGTGCTGTTGCTGAACCGTAATACACTAATCTCGGTGACCGACATAATTTCTTGTTTATCATCCCATGGGCATTATGGGATAATCCTATCATCAGATCTGTGATAACACCTACAATATAAGAAAATATATTTAAAAACATACATTACAAAACTGCAGTGAAGCTGATAAATGTACTCAATTGCCTCCTGTTCCATTCCTTTGGACCATCAGTGTCCAAACTAACACAAGCAGTTTGGCATGGCACAAAGGAAACAGTTTTGCCAGTAGGCCACAACTGTTACTTTCCAAGCTGCTAGACTTTGAAATTAGGATGTGGCAAATCAAAATAGCATAAACACAAAATTCAGGCAAAACTTTAAAACAATGTTACGTGGCACATCATAATTACAAACACCTCAATAAAAACATACTTTAAAAATATGAAAGGAAGACAAGAATTACAAGAAACCACTGCCAGCTATGGCTTAGTAGCAGGTAATGCTTGTCACATTAAGGTCTATCATTACAGCTGCACTATCAACATTGCCAATAAGTCAACAGAGGTTAGTTGCAGCAGATATGAAACTTCCTGGCAGATTAAAACTGTGTACCCGACCGAGACTCGAACTCGGGACCTTTGCCTTTCGCGGGCAAGTGCTCTACTAACTGAGCTACCGAAGCACGACTCACGTCCGGTACTCACAGCTTTACTTCTGCCAGTATGCGTCTCCTACCTTCCAAACTTTACAGAAGCTCTTCTGCGAACCTTGCAGAACTAGCACTCCTGAAAGAAAGGATACTGCGGAGACATGGCTTAGCCACAGCCTGGAGGATGTTTCCAGAATGAGATTTTCACTCTGCAGCGGAGTGTGCACTGATATGAAACTTCCTGGCAGATTAAAACTGTGTGCCTGACCGAGACTCGAACTCGGGACCTTTGCCTTTTGCGGGCAAGTGCTCTACCAACTGAGCTACAGTGCACACTCCGCTGCAGAGTGAAAATCTCATTCTGGAAACATCCTCCAGGCTGTGGCTAAGCCATGTCTCCGCAGTATCCTTTCTTTCAGGAGTGCTAGTTCTGCAAGGTTCGCAGAAGAGCTTCTGTAAAGTTTGGAAGGTAGGAGACGCATACTGGCAGAAGTAAAGCTGTGAGTACCAGACGTGAGTCGTGCTTCGGTAGCTCAGTTAGTAGAGCACTTGCCCGCGAAAGGCAAAGGTCCCGAGTTCGAGTCTCGGTCGGGCACACAGTTTTAATCTGCCAGGAAGTTTCAACTTAAAAAATGTAAGAAAAAGAACAGAACAAGGACATTTATTGTGATAAAGGGAACCACAGCAATTTATGGCTAGTAGTAAGTTACACTTATAACATCATGGTCACGAGTCATTGCATTACACCACAAAATTTCAGTCATCAACTTTTTTTTTTGTCTCACTCCTTTGTTGTAACTTTTTTTTAAATATTTCCTTATATTGTACATCTTACCACAGATCTGATAGTGGGATTAACATGAAACATGTAATGATATGACAAATACAGAAAATATATTGGTGACAAAGACAAATGAATAACCATTTACTGCTAAAAATGCTTGGAGATCTGAGAGATTTCTTGTATAAAATAATAAAAGATATGTGGTGTTATTACGGCTATAACAAAATTGAGTGAAATCTATAAAGAACTAGGCAGTATGAGAACACTTATCAGTAGGACATTGTACCCCCTCTGCCTGGATGCAGGCACTGATTCAGTTGAATAGAATGTCATTAAGCAACTGTATTTTCTCCTGAACCACTATGGTCCACAACTGTTGTCACAGGCTCTTGCTACCATGGGTACAGGCACTGGTACAAGGTTGATGTCTGAGCTGGTAACATACATATTTTATTGGTGACGGATCAGGGATTCTTGCTGGACATGAGACTACCTCAACATCTCACAGAGAGTTCATAGTGACATGTGACACTTGCATTGGGTACTGTTGTATTGAAAAATGGCACCATGGTATTGTCACATGTGAGAATGCAGGATGTCTGTGATGTACCATTGTGTCATCAAGAGCTCCCTCAGTGAGTACCAACTGTGACTTGATGTTGTACCTGACATTGCTGTGCCTCTCCAAAATATTGAAAGAATATGAGATTTTACCAGATCCCTGACCAACTCACAGCTGGATAGTGGAGAAATGTAATTTGTCATTGAACACAATGTAATGCCATTCATCAGCAATTCTTTCTTCCCAGTCACAGCAACACTTCAAATGTAGAAGATGGTTTCTAGTGATAACAGCAGGATATGCACGGGACAGTAATTCCCTATTCCAGCTGCTGCAAGTGTCTGACCAGCAGTGTGTGATGACACAGAATGTTTCAGGGAGTCCATGACTTTTTCTTGGATGGCAGGTGCAGATGTGAAGGAATTACAGTGTGCTCGCTGCACAGCATGGTGATCCTCCCCTGTGAAGGTCAGACTTGGTTGACTGGAACCTTGACGAATATTGTTGCCCTCACATTCCCGTGCAGTCCAACATCAGGCAATTATGACACCCGAACACCTCATAAAACTGGTTATTGCATGAATTGAGCAGCCAGAAAAATGGGGACCCATGATGAGGCTCTTTTCACACTCAGTCAGATGCCGAAAACACTTTTCCATGTGAATATATGTCATCTCCTCATCCTTCACAGTGATTACTCATCATCTGACACTTTCCACACCAGTTATATACTCTACAAGACCTGATAACAACACTACATTGAATAACACTAATGTACTGTGATGGCCATTTTACTTGTCACAGAGAATAATTCCAATTATAATCATTTACATACCACTGAAAGTGTGTAGACGCGCGAAATTACATTGATATCCAACCACGTCGTCTGGGTGCTTCTCTGTTTTTACCAGTCAGTGTATCGTGAAATGCTCTTTGTTGTGGGCTATTATCTCAAAAATAATTTGAAAGTTATGTAGTTGGTAAGGGATGAAAAACCTGCTAGTGGGCGGGGGTGGGACCCCATCTTTCGTGTCAGGATAGACTCAGCCCCCACCTGGGCGATCTTGGGTTCTTTTGATAATTTGGGAGACAGATGTGACATAGTGGGCAGCTGTAGAGAAACAAAATGGTGAATATAAACAGTTTTTATATATTCAAACAACTTGAACAGAACACATCTCTGGCACAGTTTAGTGTCAGCTCATAATATTCTATCTCATAGCTGTGGGTGAGGCAGCTCGCAGTGTGTGGGGAGCACACAATGCTGGGAATCCACCGTACTAAATTGTCACAGTGAGCACGCTGGCACTGAGTCGGCAGCAGTGGCCAGCAGCAGGACACAGCCCCACTGCAGCGTGGGGCAGAGCAGAGGTCTTCTTACTCACCTTAGGTTGCAGTGGTGCCTGAAGTCTAGCTCTGAACTAAAGGCTGGAGAGCAGTGGGGGGTGGCTGACAGTCTCCAGTGGCAGACATAATGGCAAGTGGTCCCAGAGATGCAGCAGCAGAGTGTTGGCTGCGAGTTCCAGGCCAGTTGAGCACTGGTTCTTGGACTGCAGCCTGACAGTGATAGTGGTCACAGGGAATAGTTACAGGACTCCAGGGCTTCAACACAGACGGGGCACAGTTATGTTACCCAACTGCTCAACAATGGCAGCTAGTCCGGGATGCGTTTAAGTGCAGCTGCTCTTGGCTAATTTTGTGGAAATGACTGTGCTTCTGTGCCACCACAGATAGATCTGGGACAGGGTTAGAAACTGGTGCACATTTCTTGTAAAGCAGTAGTGGGATGAACTGCAGAAATTTCATAGAGGTTCATCCACTTCTCTAGTCACTGGCACGTGGAATGACAGATATGAAAGTGGCAGCTTGTGCTGAGTTGCTGCTTTGGTAGGGGCAGCTGATGTCTTGGTCCTGGCACTACCTCTTAGGCACTGCCTACATCATTCCAGTACAACTCGTTCCCCCTAAAATAAATTCACCTCACGAATCTCTGTTGAAAAGTATCTGCAATATAAATACTGATTATGTTACATATATTTTCACTTTGGCATAATCTACTTCACCCACAATAACACTTGGTCCTTTAGAGTAGTTGCACTATGTCAAACACAGCCTGCAGGTCATGTCTCTGAGGGTCTGGCTCTTGTACAATTTGCTTTTATTTGATTTGATTTGATTTCTTTATTAATCCTTGAAACAATTTACATTGTATGGATTTCGTTATTGAAAAATAGACAATTCAAATTTGTTTCTTACACAATAATTGACAGTGACATTTTCTTATAATCTAATTTACATTTTTCAGTCTTATATAATTACTATTTCTCCATATAGTTTAACACCGAACTTTCAGATTTTAAGTAACCTTTTTTAATTCAAGTACTCCATTACTGTATAGTAACTTTTATTCTGTAAAATTTTTTAGTGTTTCTTTGAAGGAGGAGATTGTCTCTATGTCTTTTATGTTTTGCGGTAATTTATTATATAATTTGATGGCATTGTATAGTAGACTCTGTTGCATTTTAACTTTATTTTTCTATCCAGATGCAAATTATTGCAGTTCCTAGTTTCGTAACCATGTAAAGAACCATTGTTAACATAGAGTCCAATTTTTTTTTTTTAAATGTACATAACATTCTGATGCTGTGGCGACAATATTCCAGCCCCACCAACAAACAGAGGGCCTATACATATGGTAACAGGCTCGTTTCAGTGCCCAAGCAGAGAGTTTTGTTATGTCAGCTCAGCACCTTTCCAGCTACTACAGTGAAATGCAGTAGGCGGCCCTCAGGGTTTTCTTGCAATAAGTACAGATGTCGATTTGGGAATGTAGTGGCACAACACTGCCTCCTCTTTAGATGCGCTCCATCAGACTGCAGACTAGTATTATTTCTCAAAATCATTTAACAATATGACTTACATTTTTTTTTTACATTTATCTACACTACTTGCTATAGTTTCTCTTCAGGTAGCACAATCCAGCTTACAATCCTCAGTGGCTGGTATACTTTGCAAATTGTACAGCATTATTAAATAAAATAAATGAATTAGCAAAAATTGGTTTTGTTTGCTCCCAATATCCCATGTGCAACTGCAAGAATTGTAAATTTAAATATCCAAAAACACTGTTCCTGGGCTTCAGGATGCATGGTTGATTTTTATGATTGGAGTACGCCACTGCCTGGAGCCAATTGAACACATTTCCCACAGTTACCCTTGATAATTTGTGACAAATGTTCAATAATTAAAATTTGTAGACAAGATTATGTGGTGAAAACAGTAAATGTTCACAATTCACAGTACTTTTCTTTAAAAAAACTGAGTTTATTATTCTTGTTTTAATTCTGAATCAGAGTAATGACTGTTTAACACAGAAACAAAGTAATGATTGTGTGAGAGCTTATCCTCAAATAAAACCATAGCACTACCTCAATTTAGGTACTGTTGCATAAGCTGCAGTAAAATCTCATAAGCAGTTCAAAGTTTATTTAACGTGTTCTAAAAATTAATGTTCCCCATTGACTAACCAATTAAAACCATAAGTTTAAATCACTCAAAAAATTAATTGTAAAAGTGTTTCAAAGTTCTGTCTTGTTCATCTAACACGAATTTTTCAGATTTCACATGCTAGCTCAGATGCTCGAATATTTCTAAGTATCCACTACCAACACATGCGAGGAAATGCATGTCCCCAAGATCCCACTTATTAATTTTTCGGGCACTACCCAAACCCAACTTAATAATCAATGACACATACATTACTGGTTCAGTTCATCTAGGTCTGTGGTTCCCAACCTTGCTGAGACCGTTACCCCTGAGTGTAATCAAATGTTAGCTAGTACTCCCAACCACCCCATGCCCCCATCATCATAGGCAACACCACGTAGCTACCTGTAGAATGAAGAAGAGTTTTCTTTGAACATTTTTGTTTTTAAAATGACAAAGGATAAATGATATTTAATATTTATAGCTACTTTATTAAACAACGAACCAATGAGTGAGTGAGACAATTGATACTGCTTATTACTAGCAACATTTTTTTGGTATGGAATGATGCAATTCTCAGTGGGTCATGAGTGCTGCCTGCAACACCTTGTGAGAGAAGAAAGCTAACTATCTGCGTTGGTGGTAGACAACTGTTACAAAATATGATTGCTCTGCAGCACTCTCTCCCTAATTACACCTGCTTTAACCCAACCATGTACCCCCACTTAAAATTAAGTAAGTTAAAATGTGGATCTACACTTCTTGTTTGTAGATCACTACTTACTTTTGAAATGACAGAAATTGGAAGACTTCAGGCTTTTGTGTGTAACCACTGCCACCAATAATAAAAATAGTAATAATAATAATAATAATAATAATAATAATAATAATAATAACCCTGTGGAGGCCCGGGAAAAGAATAGGCCTCCGGTATGTTCTGCCAGTCGTAAAAGGTGACAAAAAGAACAAACCACTAATAGGGCTAACCCCCCTTTTAATGTGATTAGTTGGTTCAGGACACAACTAAAGAAACCTCGGACAAGCGCCGTCATGGTCGGGGACGACGCTTGAACCCTATGCCCGCCCACAATGGTAACTACACTGCTAGCCAACTGGAAAATGATTTAAATCCAGATAGAGATTTGTTTTGCAGGATATGCTTCCTGCAACCACCCTAGAAGGAAAACAAAGACAGAGGATGAGATGGTCAGATGAAGTTAATCGACACCTCATGTTCTGTTATTACCAAGCAACAAACCTAGGAACCAATACAACTGGATGCAGATCACAAGTATACACAACATTTATTACCAGATACCCAGAATTAAAATTTTTAACAGAACAACGACTAGCTGATCAGATCCGTGTAATAATCAAAAGTAACAGGTCACTCCAGTCAGAATTAGAAAACATCAAACAACAAGTACAACAAATACTGGAACAAAATAATGTGTAATCAGAAGAAGAAGAAAATACAGCAATGGACTCAAACATCCCAGAGCAAACAAACAAAGAACAACACACATCAATTAAACAATCAGAGGAAAACGAAATCTTAAGACTGCCAGCAGAACAAGTACAAATAGAGCACGAAGTGACACACATGTTAGATATAGAAGAAAAATTTCAGCTGACATATATACACTCCTGGAAATTGAAATAAGAACACCGTGAATTCATTGTCCCAGGAAGGGGAAACTTTATTGACACATTCCTGGGGTCAGATACATCACATGATCACACTGACAGAACCACAGGCACATAGACACAGGCAACAGAGCATGCACAATGTCGGCACTAGTACAGTGTATATCCACCTTTCACAGCAATGCAGGCTGCTATTCTCCCATGGAGACGATCGTAGAGATGCTGGATGTAGTCCTGTGGAACGGCTTGCCATGCCATTTCCACCTGGCGCCTCAGTTGGACCAGCGTTCGTGCTGACCGCGTGAGACGACGCTTCATCCAGTCCCAAACATGCTCAATGGGGGACAGATCCAGAGATCTTGCTGGCCAGGGTAGTTGACTTACACCTTCTAGGGCACGTTGGGTGGCACGGGATACATGCGGACGTGCATTGTCCTGTTGGAACAGCAAGTTCCCTTGCCGGTCTAGGAATGGTAGAACGATGGGTTTGATGACGGTTTGGATGTACCGTGCACTATTCAGTGTCCCCTCGACGATCACCAGAAGGTGTACGGCCAGTGTAGGACATCGCTCCCCACACCATGATGCCAGGTGTTGGCCCTGTGTGCCTCGGTCGTATGCAGTCCTGATTGTGGCGCTCACCTGCACGGCGCCAAACACGCATACGACCATCATTGGCACCAAGGCAGAAGCGACTCTCATCGCTGAAGACGACACGTCTCCATTCGTCCCTCCATTCACGCCTGTCGCGACACCACTGGAGGCGGGCTGCACGATGTTGGGGCGTGAGCGGAAGACGGCCTAACGGTGTGCGGGACCGTAGCCCAGCTTCATGGAGACGGTTGCGAATGGTCCTCGCAGATACCCCAGGAGCAACAGTGTCCCTAATTTGCTGGGAAGTGGCGGTGCGGTCCCCTACGGCACTGCGTAGGATCCTACGGTCTTGGTGTGCACCCATGCGTCGCTGTGGTCCGGTCCCAGGTCGACGGGCACGTGTACCTTCCGCCGACCACTGGCGACAACATCGATGTACTGTGGAGACCTCACGCCCCACGTGTTGAGCAATTCGGCGGTACGTCCACCCGGCCTCCCGCATGCTCACTATACGCCCTCGCTCAAAGTCCGTCAGCTGCACATACGGTTCACGTCCACGCTGTCGCGGCATGCTACCAGTGTTAAAGACTGCGATGGAGCTCCGTATGCCACGGCAAACTGGCTGACACTGACGGCGGCGGTGCACAAATGCTGCGCAGCTAGCGCCATTCGACGGCCAACACCGCGGTTCCTGGTGTGTCCGCTGTGCCATGCGTGTGATCATTGCTTGTACAGCCCTCTCGCAGTGTCCGGAGCAAGTATGGTGGGTCTGACACACCGGTGTCAATGTGTTCTTTTTTCCATTTCCAGGAGTGTAGAATACAAAGATACAAATACAGACGTTAGACCATTCTTGCATAGACCACCAAATAACCCACAAGTCGAAACAACAATAAAAACTATCAACACAATCATACACAACAAAATAAATGAAAACACAACTATGGAAGAGTTACAACTACTGGTTTATATAGGAGCACTCACTACACTAAATATACACACTAGGCAGAGATCAGAACCAACCAACACACAGAAGAAACCCACAAAACCAGCATGGCAACACAGGCTACATATCAGAATAGAAAAACTGAGAAAAGACATTGGACAGCTAACACAATTTATAAGACATCAAATGTCAGAAAAAGAAAACAAAAAAGGTTAGGTAAAATCTCACAACAAGAAGCGATAGAGCAATTAGATGAAAAGAAGCAGAAATTACAAGCATTGGCCAAACGACTTAGAAGATACAAAAAAAAGTGAAAATAGAGGGAAACAAAACCAAACATTCAACACAAACCAAAAGAAATTTTACCAGACAATAGATAACACACACATTAAAATACACAATCCACCAAACATAACAGACATGGAACACTTCTGGAGCAACATATGGTCAAACCCAGTACAACATAACAGGCATGCACGGTGGATAGAAGCAGAAACAGACACATACAAGATGATACCACAAATGCCTGAAGTGATAATTTTGCAACATGAAGTCGCCAAAGCAATTAATTCTACTCACAATTGGAAAGCCCCTGGAAAAGATAAAATAGCAAATTTATGGCTAAAGAAGTTCACCTCAACACATTCACATCTAACTAAATTATTTAACAGTTACATTGCAGACCCATACACATTCCCTGATACACTTACACATGGAATAACTTACATGAAACCTAAAGATCAAGCAGACACAGCAAACCCAGCTAAATACCGCCCCATAACATGACTACCAACAATATACAAAATATTAACTTCAGTCATTACACAGAAATTAATGACACATACAACACAGAACAAAATTATAAATGAAGAACAAAAAGGCTGTTGCAAAGGAGCACAAGGATGTAAAGAGCAACTGATAATAGATGCAGAGGTGACATATCAAGCTAAAACTAAACAAAGGTCACTACACTACGCATACATTGATTACCGAAAAGCTTTTGATAGTGTACCCCACTCATGGTTACTACAAATATGGGAAATATACAAAGTAGATCCTAAATTGATACAGTTCCTAAACATAGTAATGAAAAATTGGAAAACCACACTTAATATCCAAACAAATTCAAATAATATCACATCACAGCCAATACGGATTAAGTGTGGAATATACCAAGGAGACTCATTAAGTCCTTTCTGGATCTGCCTTGCTCTGAACCCACAATCCAACATGCTAAATAATACAAATTATGGATACAATATTACTGGAACATACCCACACAAAATCACACATTTGCTATACATGGATGATCTAAAACTACTGGCTGCAAAAAATCAACAACTCAGTCAATTACTAAAGATAACAGAAGTATTCAGCAATGATATAAATATGGCTCTTGGAACAGACAAATGTAAGAAAAATAGCATAGTCAAAGGAAAACACACTAAACAAGAAGATTACCTATTGGATAACCACAACGACTGCATAGAAGTGATGGAAAAAACAGATGCCTATAAATATCTAGGATACAGACAAAAAATAGGACTAGATAATACAAATATTAAAGAAGAACTAAAAGAAAAATATAGACAAAGACTAACAAAAATACTGAAAACAGAATTGACAGCAAGAAACAAAAGAAAAGCTATAAATACTTATGCTATACCAATACTGACCTACTCATTTGGAGTAGTGAAATGGAGTAACACAGACCTAGAAGCACTCAATACACTTACACGATCACAATGCCACAAATATAGAATACATCACATACATTCAGCAACAGAAAGATTCACATTAAGCAGAAAGGAAGGAGGAAGGGGATTTATCGACATGAAAAACCTACATTATGGACATAAAATAGAAAGAAAATTCCACATGGGAAAAATATATTAAAAACAAAGATTCCAAGACTTACCAAGCGGGAAAGCGCCAGCAGACAGGCACAATGAACAAAACACACAAACACACACACAGAATTACTAGCTTTCGCAACCGATGGTTGCTTCTTCAGGAAGGAGAGGGAAAGACGAAAGGATGTGGGTTTTAAGGGAGAGGGTAACGAGTCATTCCAATCCCGGGAGCGGAAAGACTTCCCTTAGGGGAAAAAAAGACAGGTGTTCACTCACACACACACATATCCATCCGCACATACACAGACACAAGCAGACATATTTAATTCAAGTTCAAACGCTCTCTTAAATGGGAATAATTAAAAATAATAATAATAATAATAATAATAATAATAATAATAACAATAATAATAATAATACTTAATAATACTTATGCTATACCAATATTGACCTATTCATTTGGAGTAGTGAAATGGAGTAACACAGACCTAGAAGCACTCAATACACTTTCACACTATGCCACAAATATAGAATGCATCACATACATTCAGCAACAGAAAGATTCACATTAAGCAGAAAGGAAGGAGGAAGGGTATTTATCGACATAAAATACCTACATTATGGACAGGTAGACAATTTAAGAAAATTCTTTCTAGAACGAGCAGAAACTAGCAAAATACACAAAGCAGTCACTCATATAAATACATCAGCTATGCCACTGCAATTTCATAACCACTTCTACAACCCTTTAGATCACATAACATCAACAGATATGAAGAAAGCAAATTGGAAAAAGAAAACACTACATGGCAAGCACCCGTATCATCTAACATAGTCACACATCGATCAAGACGCATCCAACACATGGCTAAAAAAAGGCAACATATACAGTGAGACGGAAGAATTCATGATTACAATACAGAATCAAACAATAAACACCAGATATTACAACAAGCATATTATTAAAGATCCCAATACCACAACAGATAAATGCAGACTTTGTAAACAACAAATAGGAACAGTAGATAACATCACAAGCGGATGTACAATACTAGCAAATACAGAATGCCCCAGGAGACATGACAATGTAGCAAAAATAATACATCAACCACTTGCCATACAACATAAACTAATAAAACAACACGTTCCCACATACAAGTATGCACCACAAAATATACTGGAGAATGATGAATACAAATTAAGCTGGAACAGAACCATTATAACAGATAAAACAACACCACATAACAAACCTGACATCATACTCACCAATAAAAAGAAGAAATTAACACAACTAATCGAAATATCCGTACCCAATACAACAAATATACAGAAGAAAACAGGAGAAAAAATTGAAAAATACATCCAACTGGCTGAGGAAGTCAAGGATGTGTGGCATCAGGATAAAGTGGACATTATACCAATTATACTATCAACAACAGGAGTCATACCACACAATATCCACCAGTACATCAACACAATACAGCTACATCCAAACTTATATATACAACTAGAGAAATCTGTAATTATTGATACATGTTCAATTACCCAAAAGTTCCTAAATGCAATGTAACATATACCGTACAGTTAAAAGGAAGTCACACATGATCAAGGTCCGCGTCAATTTCCATTTTTAACCATACATAAGGTATGAGAAAGGAAAGAAATAATAATAATAATAATAATAATAATAATAATAATAATAATAATAATACTGTGTAGGCCCCCGAGCAATGTAGTAGCTATTACTTAGTTATTCTCACATTGCCAATTAGTTCATTTATCTATTGTGAAGTAAACAATGAAACAATTTATGGTACATTGCGGAAATTATCTACAACTTGGAGAAACCATTTCATGGGATATTTAAGCATACACTATGTGTATACGTCAATTCTACTGTCATAAAATGATGGTATAAAGTACAGAGTAAGTGTGTAGTGGATGGACTATGTGAAGAAGATGATATTAATATATTCGTTTCACAAGCTGTAACATCCATCACATTGTTTCACCTTTCAATGCTAGTATATGAAAAAGAAATTTAGTTATTGGGAACTTATATAATCATTATTACAGTCTTATGAAAAGTAATCATATTAAAACAATCTTCTAAAAATAATTTTGTTCCATGACCAAAACAGAAGTGAATGCTTTTGTTTTCACCCCTTAGAAAATTTCAGTTTACTTCTCAGGGGTGACTACGCCCAGGTTGGGAATCATTGATCTAAGTGAACCATCACCTAAGACTTCTGACTGATGAATGCTCCAGATGAAAATGGGCTTTAGTTATTTAAGCACTCGCATTATCGCTGGTCAAATCAACACCCTTCAATCTTCTGAGACATAGTCAAATATAATTAATTTTATACTGCACCCAAGTACGATACATCATTTAGCATGTAAATTTACTCATTTCGGTTTTATGCTAAGTTAATTACTTAGCCCAGTAAATGGTATTTTGTTAGTGTAAACTCTAGTTTAATCTATTTGTTGTTAATAAATAAAAAAACTAAAACTAAATACACTTATGTATATATGGTTCTCGGGCAAGACGTCGGGTGTCATAGTGAAAACTCCACAATATTTCATCAGCGCAACTGGCCAACATCTTCAGGTGTGACAAACACACTAGAGCCCCCTATTTATGCCAGTCTTAGGCAGGAAGTGTGCATGCATGGAGGCGCCAAATTCAATGGCCAATAGCGACGATATCATCCGCGACACCACCTGTAAGACGAAGAACCAAAGACTTTGGCACATGCGTGAAGGATGCCGTTGTTGCTCTGTGCTGCCATCAGTTGCCCCAGTGACCTCTGTTGGAAACCGCAAGCAAAAATGCGCGTCCGCGTAGGCACCTTGATTATCCTCCCGTTGTCAACAGAATATTTATGTTGCTGGAGAATCATCATTCGTCGTATGACCAATAGTACTCCTCTCTGCTCGATGCAACTTCAGTATGGCCACTGCTGGATCCCAAGCCATACTGAGCTGAAAGCCCATGTCTCTGTTTACAAGATTCATCGAGCTATGTATTTCCACTGCTTCCTTAATAACACTGTGCCAGTACGAACTCGTTGACGCGAGAATTTTGGTGTGTTGATAATTCAGAGAATGGTCTGTATTGAGACAATGCTCGGACACTACAGACTTCTCTGGTTGCCTCAGATGAGTGTAGCGTCACTGTTCAGTACATCTCTCTTCTACAGTGCAACAAGTCTGTCCGATGTACGACCTGCCGCAGCTACAAGGAATCTCGTAAACACCGGGTCTTCTTAGGCCAAGGCTGTACTTAAATGAGCCCAAGAGAGCTCTGATTTTGCTGGCAGACGAAAGACACATTTAACTTTATGCTTCTTCAATAATCTTCCTATTTTTGAAGAGACACCGCCAAAGTATGGCTAGGTGACCATTCCTCTTTGTTCTTCGCCTTCTTCCAGTTCCTCATGTTGGGTAAGCCACTCTGGGTGTAAGGCATGGCGAATCTCCAGTTTGGAATATCCATTTTGTTGGAAAATGGTATGCAGATGGAGTAGCTCATTGGGTAAGCTGTCTGAGTCTGATTTGGCTCGTGCTCTGTGAACCAACATCTTAAAAGTACGCCACTAGGTTTCAAATCTGACGACTGGAGTGCTCTCTCCTCGAAGTCTTCCATAAGGAGATTAGCCACAATAGGTAACAAGGGACTACGCATTGTGACGCTGTCAGTCTGTTCAAAGTATTGTCCATTGAATAGAAAGTACGTTGAGGTGAGCACAAGTAGGAATAAGTCTAAACGTTCCCCATCCAGCTTCTCGCTAATGAGCAACAATGATTTCTGCAATGGTACTCGAGTAAAAAGTGAGACTACGTCAAAACTTACGAGTACATCTGATGGTGCAAGTCGTAAGTTCTTGAGCCAACAAATAAAGTCTTGTGAGTTACGGATGTGATGCTCACACTTTCCTACTAAAGGGCTCAGTTGCACTGCCAGATGTTTCGTGTGATTATACGTTGGTACCCCAATATTACTCACAATAGGCCGCAGTGGCACATTATAGTTGTGGATTTTGGGGAATCCATATAGCCTCGGAGGTACAGGCGCCTGTGTACGCAGTCTCTTAGCAACCACATCAAAGATTGTGCTGTTCTCGAGTAGCTCCAAAGTTTTTCTCTGAATTTTGGCTGTGGGGTCCTTATTCAGTATGTGATATGCAGAGTCGTCCAAAAGCTGGTGCATCTTGCTTAGATACATTGACGTGGAGAGGATAACAGTCGCATTTCTCTTACCTGCCGGTAAAATCACAATATCAGGATCTTCTCATAGGGATCGAACCACTGATCTCTCTGCAGCTGTTATATTGTTGTTAGGCACTTGAGCCCATGTAAGAGACAGCAAGTCTCCCACCGGATCTCCTCGGCAGATTCCCTGGGAAGTTTTAGGATGCCTTGTTCGACGGAGCTAATGATGTCCAGAACAGGTGGTGTCCTCGGAGTGGGTGCGATAATTGTAACAGCGGTCATGACTTTTTGAAAAGTGGGTGTAACTGTGAATTTATAGAAATTGGAATTTGAAGGCAATAAAATTAAGTTTCTGGGATGTGTTATTAATGCACAAGGAATCAAACTGAGTTACGCAAACTTACTAACAGTTAAGGATCTTCGAGCACCTTTTGATGGTGTAGGAAGTTTATTGGTGATAAATAATTTAACAACCCTCATTTACTGAATCTAAGGCTTATGGCAATGAACTGAGGAATATCAAAGGGGGTTTAAGAGACTGAACGATAGCTATGTAATTCGCACTTGCTTTCGCATTCAGATATGAATAAAGAGTCTTACATGCCTGTGACAGATTGCCTTTGGATTAGGTTCACATCTGTACCAACTGGATGAGACTGATCCTGATAGCATAAAAACCATCATGTTCGCAAGTGGGGCTCAGACAAAGTGGGAGTGGGAATACATTTGAGGAGGAATATCGGGCCAGTTACACCAAACAACACTTCCACTTTGCAGTAGTTCGTTTATTCACCTAAACACATCAAAGGCTTACAAAGAACTGACAAGACGGAACTGCACAAAGATAATGTTTAGCTTAGTTTGAAGACAATACTCACATCTATGCTGGTGTCGACCTCATCAGCGACACATAGCCCCCTCCTGCAGTACAGCGGAGTACTCTTGAGAGGCCGGGGGGCGGGGGTTACTGTGGCAACAGCAGGAGAGGTCCACGGGAGCCGGACCATGGTCAGCTCGACAGCGTCGTCGAGGAGCTGCTTGGGTAGATGTCGTGAAGGAAGGTTGAGCCACCGAACCTGGAAGTCGTTGAAGCAAGCCGGGCGTCGTACAGGGTGTGCTGGTCATGCGGGAACAGGTATGTCGGTGGTTTGCAGGAGGAACAGAGCGACAGCGGCAATGTCTCCAGTGGGCGTGGTGAACACACGAAGCATGTCCAGGTCGACGTTGGGCGATAGGGAACACATTTCACCAGGTGGCAGGGAATGGCGGAGGTTGTCATGAGCACTGAATGAAGGTAAACACACGACGAACAGTGTATCATCCTGCAGTATTATTGAGATGTCATGGATTATGTCAGGGGAGTACAGGCACAAGCACCTCGAGCGATGGCACGTTCAAAATTGGGATGGGGGGAGGGGGCGTGAGAAACCTTGACAGGGCGAGGCAGGCGAAACGCCCAGCGGCGAGGGCACAATTGTAGGTAAGCTCGACGTGGGGAGCAAGTAGTCACTCGACGGAGTGCGTGAGACCGGAGTAGAGGGTGAGGTCGGAGGAGAGCTCGACGATTGGAGCTGGAAGTGACTCAACCGAGTGTGTAAGTCCGATGTGGAGGGAGTGGTCGGAGCATTGTGAGCCACGACAGAGAGTGGCATGGTCGTGGCCTGAAGGGGGGTAGAACAGGCTCGACATGAGCAGGCTTAGTATGTTGAGAGAGACTGTAACAGCTGAATCTTTTATCTGGATGTCATAGGTGTTGGCTGAGTGCCGGAGAACTCGGCTGGTATATGGAGGTTGGAGAGGAGCATGAACAGTGTCTACATCTGCATCCATACTCCGCAAGCCACCTGACGGTGTGTGGCGGAGGGTACCCTGAGTACCTCTATCGGTTCTCCCTTCTATTCCAGTCTCGTATTGTACGTGGAAAGAAGGATTGTCAGTATGCTTCTGTGTGGGCTCTAATCTCTCTGATTTTGTCCTCATGGTCTCTTCGCGAGATATACGTAGGAGGGAGCAATATACTGCTTGACTCTTCGGTGAAGGTGTGTTCTCGAAACTTTAACAAAAGCCCGTACAGAGCTACTGAGCGTCTCTCCTGCAGAGTCTTCCACTGGAGTTTATCTATCATCTCCGTAACACTTTCGCAATTACTAAATGATCCTGTAACGAAGCGCGCTGCTCTCCGTTGGATCTTCTCTATCTCTTCTATGAACCCTACCTGGTGTGGATCCCACACTGCTGAGCAGTATTCAAGCATTGGGCGAACAAGCGTACTGTAACCTACTTCCTTCATCTCGGAGCACGACGTATTCGCAATTGCCTAGAGATTTTGGGACATGAACCTTAGGGAGGGAATGGCTAGCGGTCTGAGGGATGTGGAGGTTGATGAAGTGGCGTCTGATGTGGTCCACCAAGGAAGGTAAGTCAGACTGAGGGAGAGAAGCAGAACAGCTCATGAGTTCGCCAGGGAAAACAATGTTCTGGCCATATACGAACTCGGCTATTGTGCCTTTGATGTCTTCCTTATATACTGAGCGAGGTGGCGCAGTGATTAGCACACTGGACTCGCATTCGGGAGGACGGCGGTTCAATCCCGCGTCCGGCCATCCTGATTTAGGTTTTCCATGATTTCCCTAAATTGCTCCAGGCAAATGCCAGGATGGTTCCTTTGAAAGGGCACGGCCTACTTCCTTCCCTGTTCTTCCCTAATCCAATGAGACCGATGACCTCGCTGTTTGTTCTCTTCCCCGAAACAATCCATTCTTCCTTATAGATTGCATGAATGCCGAGTAGCACAAGGGGAAGGGCCTCTGTACATAGAGAGTCGTGGCATCAAAGAGCCGCTTTGAAAGTGCGGTGCCAGTGTTCTACTAGCCCGTTACTTTGTGGGTGATATGCTGTGGTATGGATGCACCGGATGCTGCAAATGTTACAAATCTCGTTGAACAGGGCCGATCCAAATTGTCTGCTCTGGTCAGTCGTGATGATAGCTGAACATCTGAAATGCATTACCCATGACTCGACTAAATCTCGAGCAACAGTTTCTGCCGTAATATTGGAGAAGGGGCAGCCTCGACCCAGCGAGTTGTTCGGTTGATAGAAGAGAGAACGTAACGAAATCCATTAGAGGGGGAGAGAGGGCCACCAATGTCAATATGAATATGCTGGAAACTTTCAGGAGGGGTCGAAAAGCCGCCAACGGGTGGAGGGTGAAGTGTGCTTGTGTACTTTGCAGCATTGGCATGGGACACAGGAGCGTGCCCATTGCTGGCAATCCTTGTTGACATTTCTCCACACAAAGCGCACTGCTACAAGGAGGGTAGACACATGAACACCGGGTGGGCTAAATTATGCAATGGGTTGAAGACAGCTCGACGGAGTGTGGTTAGGATGACGGGGTGTAACATGCCTGTACTGTCACACCAGATCTCACCAGAAATGCCACTATGAAGTGTAGTGTAGAGGTAAAGTCTGAAATCAGGTTTTGTGTGTCCTCGTCGGTGGGTTGGAGGTTAGGCAGCTCAGAGAGGTCTAACAGCGAATGGACGATGTCGACTCATGAAAGGAAATCAGCAACTATGTTGTCAGCACCCTTTATGTGTCTGACATCAGTGGTGAACTGAGATATTAAGTCCATATATCTGAAGCAGCGAGGAGGCGGGTCAGCTGGCGCATTTACAATGGCCACAGCCAGGGCTTTGTGGTCCGTTAAGACATAGAAAGGGCGTCAGTCTTAAAATGCTTGACCGCTTCATAGACTGCGAGCGACTCCCTGTCAAACGCGGAATATTTCCGTTGTGCATTGGTGAGCTTGTGCGAGAGGAATTGCAGAGGAGAAGTCTGGCCATCGACTGTTTGGCTAAGGACAGTGCTGATGGCAGTATCACTTGCATCTGTGGTGATGAAAAGCTGCACAGTGGGATGAGGATACCTGACGGTGCAGGCCTTGGCAATAAGATTTTTAAGGACAGTGAAAGAATCAGTCATAGCAGGGGTCTATGGAACTGGCTGAGATCCAGAAGTGTTGGTGCCTACCAAGGCGACCGTCAGTGGAGCCTGAACCTCGCAGCCCGAGGTAGATGTCTGCGATAATAATTAACTGTCCACAGAAAGCGCTGGTGCTCTTTGAATGATGCAGGGCTGGGTAGGTTTAGTATTGCTTGTACTTTCTCAGGCGGCGGTGAAACGCAGTTGGCAGGAACCCAAAAACCAAGAAAAGTGACAGCGGGTATATGTAGCTGCAATTTGTCCTGGTTGGTCTCGATGCCTGCTGCCATGAGAGTGTTCATAACAGTTTGCACATGTCGAATGTTGTTCTCGACGGAGGAGCTGAACACGAGAATGTCATCAAGATATGCAAAGCAGAATTTTAGGTCCAATAGCACTTCGTTGATGAAGAAGCATTGCCAGGTCTGGGTTGCGTTTTTCAGACCGAAGAGCATGAATCGAAACTGAAATAACCCGGTCGGGGTGGTGATTGCTGTCTTCTCGATGTCTTCTGGTGCCATGTGGATCTGATGGTAGGTCCGTTTGCAATCAATGTCAGAATGGTGTCGCACCTGTGAGGGAACTGGTAAAGTCAGCAATGTTGGGTATGGGGTAGGTGTCCATAATTGTTCGTGCGTTTAATTGACCGTGCCGGCGGTACAGGAGGCAGTTTGTTTACAATCTGTGGTGGGCAGGGCAGGCGAGGTGTGGTCATGCTGTTCGGAGCCACTCGGCAGATCTGACGGGAGACGAGGTGATGTAGTGTCCCAGGAGTCAATGCGGCAAGATGGCTGCTGGCCCGAAGCAGTGGCACTATGGTTGGGTGAGCTCGGTAGAGCTTAGGAGCTGTTAGTGATTCCATTGTCCGAGTGTGTGGCCTGTGGCAGTGGGCGAGTCGCTTGGCGCGAGTCCACTATTTGTTTTGTGAGTGGCGGTCGCACGGCGGCGCCAAAGTTGCGTAGTTTAAGGTGCCATCAGTGAGGGGTGGTGTAGGAGCCGTCATTTCGGGAACACGTGACGCTCATCACACATGCGCATTTGTGTCCGGCCGAGTGTCAAATGCTGCCATGTTAGGAGGGTGTGTACATATTATGGCAGTCTTGATAGCACAGTTGCGAGGGGTAGTGGGAGTTAAACACATAGAGGCTTGATTGCTGGGATTGCAAGCAGATTCGGCGCACTTACTGACCTTTCTTTGTCCTTGCTGCAGTGTTTGTAATTCCTTTGCTGCGTTGGAGAGCTGGAGCTGAGTTTCATGGAGCCAGAGGGAGAGCTCAAAGTTTTCCTTGCGTAGGCGAGCGACGTGTTCAAGCTCGACAAGGCACTTATGGATGGTTTCTTGTAATGTTGTCGACAGAGACAAGCATGTATGGATGAGATGAGCCCAGATTGATTTGTCACGTGGGGATTTGCTCGACGGAGCACAGGGGAAGTGAGTCTTGGACGGGTGATGAAACACAGTGTTTCACACTAGGTCCGGTGAAAGTTTGTGGTGCCACAAGAAGTCAATGGCTAATATAGGTTCGCAAATTCACACACTAAAAATGTCCACCCTAGTTTGCGAAGAGTGAGATGACGTGGGAATCTGAACCAGAGCATTGTAGTTTAGTTGAATTCATGGCCTGCAGCGAAGTATGATGAGGGCGGATGTTCGACGACGCTGAGGACGTGGGCAGCAGTGAATCATCGGCGTTTGTGTCCACTAGGAAAAGGTATCCCAACGAAATATCTTTAATGTAAAGCCGTCCACAATTATACGGTCGTTCCCGGGCAGAATGGAGCACTGGGGGGTGTCTGTCATGTTGTGCGCAGGAGGCGGCACTCGAACCTAGCTGCGATTGGCGTTTGGGAAGTAGCAGGATGGTCTGCTGTTCCGTGCTGTCTCACCAAACCGTATGTGGAAGTAACAGTATGGGTAGTGTGGATGCATTTCCTGTGGAAAGTTCGTTGCCAGAGGCAGTGGTTGAGATTCGGTGGTCGCAGCCGGTTTGGTTGCAACAGGAGGCGTGACTGAGGGCAGAGCCGGTGACGTCCAAGCTGCTTGTTCACTGCATCCCAGGGCGAGCAGAAGAGTCGGTACAGTGCGGCCCCGGCCGCGTCTGGCCGCAGGACGAGGGGCCTGAACCTGAGACTTGCCAGGTAGGCAGTGCCCGGCGAAACAGAGCAGTGATGCATCATGTAGTTTGTCAGCAATTGTCATTCGTTGCTCAACAGGTTCGGGAGACCTCTGAGCAAGAGCAAAGCGGATGTGAGGAGGTAGTTTATCTGACCAGATGGTGAGGAGAGTTGTCAGAGAGTAGATGGTCGCTGACCAGGTCCCGTAGCCGTCTTCAGAGTTGTGAAGGTTTGTCGTTGCGTAGTTGTTCAACGTGGAGCACTTGCGGTATTTGTGTCTCAGTTGAGTGCGCAAGCCGACGTAGAATTGTCTTTTTGACTAGAGTGTCCCAGGTAGCCGAGTCCGGGGTGCCGACCAGGTCAGAAATGAAGTCCTCCTGGTCGTGAAGGTGGGTAATAAAGCACAGAAATCTGGTTGATTCGTCGAGTTTGAAATGGTCGAACACTTCGTCCACAATTTGGAACCAGGTTGTTGCCCTGTCAGGACTGAATGGCAGCAGTGTTGGTGAGCATTGTAGAATGTTCGGAAGAACAGGCTGAGTTGAATTCGTTGGACACTACATGAAAGGAGCTGCTGTTACTGCAGTATTCCAGGAGAGTGTGTCTCTAGGGTATGTGGTGACAACAGCTGGTCGGGTGGCAATTTGAAGGTGATGTGTTGTAGTTGAGCGCGGTTCGGCACGACACGGAATGCCGACACGGGTGAGACACAGTAATGTGTTGATTGCAGTTGCGGAAGTTCGACACGTTGCGGGTCTGTTCGGATTGACATGTCGCAGAAGACCGATGTGCTGAGAATGGTAGCGGAAGCTCTACTGGAGCCGGCACAGAGGGCGACAGGTGAGAAAAAGTTCAAAGTTTGAAAATGCACGCCAGTCTGCGGAAAACTCGATGTACGATCAGAGTTGGAGCCACCTGTGTTGCAGGGAGGCTGCGGAGGTGCGGGCTGTCCAGAAACACAGTGAGGAAAATAATGATGAATGTCAGGCACAATGTGTGAGTGTTCACTGTTCCTGGTCATCCACTCAAAACGGTGTGCGGATAAGGTGAATGTTGTGGCACAAAACATTGAGGCGTAGCAGTAGGAAAGAGATGGAGGTCAGGCACAGATAACAAGCAATTGCTCCTGTTGCAGGCCGAGGGATCGAAGTAGGAAGGCATTTGCTGATGCTGAACCGAGGCAGGCGCGGGTGTGGTCGGATGTTGAGGAGGTTGACCTGTGAGCAAAGCAGTTCCAGCCACATGGCAGGAATCAGCGTGGTGCTGCACGGATTGTAGCATGACAAACCGTTGTCCTGGCGGTGGTAGGTTATCCAACGAATCAGCATTGATGCTGCACTTCATAGAGATCCGTAAGAGGTAACAGCACTGTCGATGAGGGAGGGCACAGGAGGTGGGAACAAAGGCGTCTGATAGCCAGAGTCAGGCACACTCCTAACCTCACTTATTGTTGCAGGCATGAAAACGTCCAGCAAGATTGGCGTAATTGTCGAGTGAGAGGCATTGTGTTGCAGTCCTGGCAGGTGTACATCGTCCGCAACACAATGCATGTCAATCACAAAATCCGAAGTTAGGTGTTGGGCTGAAGCCATTGTTCGAATGTTGTGTTGGTGTAATACACGCGAAAATAACCGACACGGAGGCCGCAGACACAGTAAAACGGCGAAAACGGAAGACGTTACAACTCGGGGTCACCAGTGAGTTGGATGCTTGGATCAGTTACACTAAACAACATCTTATAATCAGGAGTTCATTTATTCACCTCTTTACACAAGTAGGGCTTACAGAGAACTGGCTAGTGGAACTGAACAAAGATAATGCTTAGCTTAGTTCAAAGACGATACTCAGATCGATACTAGTGTTGATCTCATTGGCGCCACAATGTCCTTATGTTACTTAGGTTTAAATATTTTCTAAATCTGGGGGACTGATGACCTCAGAAGTTAAGTCCCACAGTGCTAAGAGCCATATGAACCATTGTTAAGGTAAATAAGCTCTATACAAAAAGCATACCATACTCTGTGGAACACCTATAATGTCATCTCTGTTGACAACTTGTAGGAACATCTTTGTTTTGCTTATGTAAAATGTTTTCGATGTATAAAAGTGTACAGAAAGTTGTGTGTGATGTTCAGCGTTTCTGAGATTCTGCAGAAATGGACCATAAGGAAACATAAAGTCAACAAAATGAAGCAGACTCTCACGCATCGACATCAGATAGAAATGGAATAACAAACGCAAAAAACACACTTGAAAATGAAAAATCATTTCCCGAAACGCGTCGTGCGAAAAATAAAATAAAGAAAATCCTGACGGTAGCAGATGAGTTATTTATGATCAAACCTAGTGATCTATTTGTACACAATCAATTCTGAGTGTCATTCTGAAGGGGGTAGGAATTTCGCCTGTGAATGATTTATTTCGCCTGGTGTCGGACTTCGTACCACATTTGATATCATTGGATCAACGCTTAATCATCAATCCGCAGTCGAAGTATTTTATGTTGTTTTGATCAAGCTTCTCATTTGCATCGGATGATGATTCTAAGGATACTATAAGTTCCAATCTGTGTGTAATGACTTACAAAATTCAACCCCACTTACATGCCAAACTAAATGTGAAGGAAGCTGTTTAGTTGTTTCCGAACGTCACAAAGTCGTTCAGTACTAGAACTCCACACGATGATGTCATTCAAGTACCTGTATGTCATTGCTGGCTTCCAACGTGCTGATTTCAATGTCTCATTTTCGACCAAATCCCTAAATATGTGGAAGATGATTCTTTGAGTATGTCGGCCACTCGTGCTGACGAACTGTCTGGTAATTAAATGCCCGTCGATCGAAGAACCTGAAACAAATGTCTCTAGGTGGTAAGTGATGCTGAAATGTTCGAAACATCCATAACTTTTGAGATGAAACTTTTCTGTCTACGTCTACGTTTGCGCACTGCAAACCTCTCTGAAGTGCTTATAACATCCCAGCTCCGGCGCCTCCACCAAATTATAACATCCCAGCTTCCTCAACCAAATTATAACATTTCAGCTCCTCAACACCAAATTAAAACGTTGCATTAGGAGGTGTCTGCTTCGTGCAAAAGGTCTTGAGTTCATATTGACAACAACAAGTAATTCTTCATTACAGACGTTTATTTACAAACAGAACTGACAGACTTCACAGACTCAACAACTGACTCTCCGAGCTAACCGCACTGCATATCCGAACTGAACTGGCAACTGACAACTCCTAGGTGTATTAATATCTTTCCAAACAATGAGAGTCTTTGACAATGTTTTGTTTACAATACGATAGCAATTCACGACTTAAAACTAAATTAGACATTACAGAATTTTAGTACAGATTAAAGTAAGTAAAAGGATCAGTACATACACATTCTTACAAGCATAATTTCCAAATAGATTTTATAACATTTTTCTACCAGCTTCTGGATAACCTTCACCAGATTTGTACCGATGTTTCCAGAAATATCTTGACATTTGATTCTGGATATTTCTTGAGTGATTTAGAACAACTATCTATATGTAAAATGATTTAAATCGTGTTTCAAAACGCAAACAAATCTTTTTAGCAATATTTCTTGATACAAATCGTCTTTCGAAATTAGATTATGAAACAGTTTTCACAAGTTTTCGTATTTTTGCGATCATAATATAGAATTTCTCTATAGAAAGTTCCAGAAGTGTGCATTAAACGTTCATTTAAAGACTTTCTCTTTAGCTGGTGAGTTTTTAAAAGTATCTTGTCCATATTATACGAAATAATTTAGCTCAAAACTGATAATTTATACAATTAATCAGAGCTACAGCAAACAGTGAGTCTTTCTTTTACAAAATTAAATATAATTACAAAATTGAATGAAAGTAGGTTACTAACACTAATATATATTTACATTAATTCTATTTTTGTTCTTTCTGTGCAAAATGTCCTAATATTGACACAGTACAATATTTAAACATCACCAAAGTTTCCCTTTACATTTTGCATATCTGTATCGACATCCCCTAAAAGTCTACAGTATCGAATACTTCAATATGTCCCAATATGTCCTGTAATGTTACACAACCCCCCCATCAGCACTTCCACGTGAAACACGGAAGTGTTGATGTCCTTACATTACAAAACAGAAAAGTTTTACACATATATTTGGTGTCTTCTTTCTTGAAGACCGGTGATCTTCTTTCTTGAAGGTCGGTATACCTCAATGCCACACACTGTATTTCAGTCTCATCTTCACAGTCCGTATGGTTTCCATATACACTGCAGCCTATCACAGGCTGCAATAGCACAGTCCTCTATGAATATACAGCATACAGTGGTCAAACCCAGTTAAACATTAGCAAAAGCATTTAATAGTCGGTGGACCGGTTTTTAAGGACACAGAAATTTGAATTCTCTAAAGTCTAATTACTCAAGAAAATTTACTCTAAATAATTTCTTAAAGCTAAGAGAGGATAGACTGACAGATGGAGAAAATTGATTATACAGGATCACAGGATAAGTGTAAGATGCAATGCCAGAATACAAAAATGAAATATGACAATTGCATAGCTAGGGGACCTAGTGCTCGCCAAACACTTAGCACACAAAGAATGTATGCTCCCCTGAGGAATCAGATAAATACAACATAACAAAGTATATAAAAATATCCTGGTAAGATTACATATAAAAGTCTATAAACATCTATTATCTAAAATACTTTTTTACATTTTTTTATACAATTTCAGTTCGGTCACGTTTCGTAGGCCAAACAGTCTGCCAGAATTGGGGTAGACTAGACGGTAAGCATTCGGATGAGGATTGTCCTGAATCTTGAAAGGTCCAATGTATATGTCAAAAAACTTTTTTAATTCACCACTGATGGCTTTAGACTTCTCTTGTGTTTTAACAAGGACCAAGTCTTCAATTTTAAATTGAGTAGGCTTCAATCTACATTTCCTCTTATCACCTTGAGATTTCATGGTCTTTCTCACTATTTCCTCTCTCTCTTGAGTACTTAATGGTTTGCAGACTGGAAAATCAATGAAATCACTAATTGGATGTGGTGGTTTGCTATTATAGTGTATTTCATAAGGCGAAAACCCTGTTGAGGAATGTTGTAGGCTGTTCACAACATCTTTGAATTTCTCAACATAGTCAATCCAACTAGCATGATCAGTATTGCAGTAGGTTCTAAAGAATCGCCCAATTTCCCTCATGTATCTCTCCGAAGGGTTTCCTGATGGATGATAAGCTGAAATAAGAATGTGACTTATATTTTCATCTTCAACAAAAGCTTTCCATACTCCAGAAGTAAATTGAGTCCCATTGTCTGATAAGATTTTCTGAGGTTTTCCAACCCTGCCAAAATAGTCTCCTCTGATTTTTGAAATAATGCTCTTACTGTTTGCCTTGCGAAGAGGGTATAACTTAATGAATTTTGAAAAAACATCAACCATGACAAAAATGTAGCAATAGCCTCCTCTGGTCTTCGGTAATGGTCCATATAAGTCGACAGCGACTAACTCGTGTTGTTCTTTTGGTAAGATGTTTTGCATCAATCCTCGACAAGTTTGGTTGAATACTTTTACTCTTTGGCACCTGTCACAACCCGTCAAAATTTTTCTAACCCTCCTGGCTACGTTGTTAAAGTACATATTTTCTTGGATTTTCTGGATACACTTTTGAATCCCACAATGACCAAAACTTTCATGAATGTACTTGATGAGTACATTGATGTACTGTTCAGGCCAACATAATTTCCATACATCGCTATCTACACTGTTTCTCTTGAATAGAATCCCATTGTAGATTTTGTAATAATCTCCCACTTTTTCATGTCCCTTTTTCCCTAAATAACTTTTGACCAGTTTACAGTTCTCATCGTGGTTCTGATTCCGTCGGATGTCATTACAAATGTCTCTGATTTTTTTGTTCATTGTCCACCCCTCTTAAATACATAATTTTGAATTCTTTTTCACATTCCCCACTGTCATCTTCAAAGTCACCCCCCACAGGTAGTCTAGATAAAGCATCAGCAACTACATTATCGGGTCCTCTAAGATATTTTATTGAGTAATTAAATTGTTGTAACAAGAGTGCCCACCTGGTAATCCTTCCATGATGCAACCTACATTCTTGAATATAAATTAATGCCTTATTATCTGTGTAGACAACTACCTGGTTTCCCAATAAATAATTTCTGAATTTAGAAAATGCCCAGTAAATGGCCAAAAGCTCTTTCTTGGTAACAGTGTATTGCCTCTCATGTTTTTTCAGGGTTCGACTAGCAAAAGCAATAGACCTGTGTTCTATTTTCCCATTTATATTTACTTCTTGGAAAAGGTGAGCACCTAGGCCATAATCACTACTATCTGCCATAATGCAAAAAGGTAAACTTAAATCAGGACGGTACAAAATTTGACTGTTACATAACTGTGTTTTTATTTCTTCAAAAGCACCTTCACATTCCTGATCCCAAACCCACATTGCGTTTTTCTTCAGCAATCTGTTAAGACTTGGAGCATTTAGAGCTTGGGTACTAATGAACTTTCTGTAGTAACCGCACATCCCGAAAAATGACTTTAGTTGTTTCTTGGTTTTTGGAATTGGGAATTTTGCAATTGCCTCAAGTTTTTCAGGATCTGGCAAAATACCTTCCTCAGAAATACTGTGCCCCAGAAACTTCAATTTTTTCATACCAAACTTACATTTAGATAATTTAAGTGACATTCCCCCTTTCCTTAATCTATTGCAAACCTCCCTCAAAGTATTAACATGTTCTTCCCAAGTTCTCCAGTGATCAAAATGTCATCTACATACACAGTTAATTTTGATAAAAGATCTTTTCCCAAAACAAAGTCAAGTGCTCTAATGAATTCGGCTACTGAGACATTCAGCCCAAATGGTACCACACAATACTGGTAACATCTTCCCCCATACAAAAAGGCAGTATACTTTCTGGAATCATTTTCTAATTCTACTTGGTGAAATCCTGATGTGAGATCTAAACTGGTCATGTATTTCATTCTTTCAAATTTATGAAGTAATTCGTCTATATTCTCGGGATGATCGGTCTCTCTTTCCAGATACTTATTTAGGTGTCTTGAATCTAGTACAAGCCTGACACTGCCATCACGTTTTGCAACCACTACCAAAGGATTATTGTATTGGCTCTTACTTCTCTCAATGATGCCCCACTCTTCCATCTTTTGAAGTTCCTTTTCTACATCTTTTCTCTTTGCAATGGGTACACTATAAGCTTTTATAAAGAATGGCTCACGTGGTTTTAATCTGAGTTTACATTGATAATTCTTTACTCTGCCAGGTCTATCATCAAAAACATCACAGTAATTCCACAATAATCTTTCTGACTCTACCTTCTGTTCTTGGTTCAAATTATCTGATTCCCGTAATTTTTCTTGAACTATATCCCCATTTTCTCCATCATCATAATCCTCAGTAATTTCCTCTACACAATAACCACTGTCTTTAGAAAATGTAATGTCCCTAATTTCAATTCCCTTATCAGCACAGTTTTGAACCGACATGTCAGTACTGGAACATACTCTCGTCTTAGGATCAATAAAGGTAAACAAACTCTTTTTCCCAATCAAATGCTGCATTAGCTTTCAATATCCAGTCCATACCCAACAGTACATTCTCACTTAGGTCACTCATTACAAGACATCCTTGAGTAAACTGTACATCATTTATACTGAAGGACAACAACACCTGACTATTAACAATTTTGCTCAGTTTGCCGGTAATGCCTCTAATTTTTATTCCAACAACTGGTAATTCAACAAAGTCAGGATCATGCTTAATTATATCTCTTAATTTGCTTGAAATGGCACTAATTGGACTCCCTGTGTCAATCAAACAATACCCTTCCCAACCTGCAGCTTTAATTTTTATGTATGGACTACCAATAGTGGTGTTTTCCCTTTCTTCCTGTTCTTCATACAAAAGATCTTCTGCTATCTCATCATACCTCTGTTCCATATTTAGGTTTTCTTTATTAGGCAATACTTTCTTCAAACTTCTAGGTCTAATGGAATTTACTGGAATGTCTGGATTACTATTTACCTCACACACATCCTGACTAGTACCCCGTTTGATGATTTCATTAGGCTTAAAAGCAGAAACTGGTTCACAAATTTCCCTTAATTTGATCTTAACATCATTGTCATCACTGTAATCTTTAAATTTGTCCCAAACAGATTTCAAAATAATCTCAGATGCATCAGCACAATCAACCCCCCTGTCTCCTGATGTATTACTAAGCTGAACTGGCACAATCTGATTCTCATGTGGAATGTAGTTAGAGTTCCTGGCACAACTATTCTCAACACTATTGCTTATAACATCCTCCTTAACTTCAACATAAACTATTCCATCCAATTCACCATCAAAATCTTCTAGTACATAATCACCATTAGCCTTAACATCAACATTATCATCATCATTGCCTGAGCTTACACTACAAACACTACTAGTATCACCAATATTACTCACAACACCATCTTCACCAACCACATCCACATGAATATCAGACTTTCCAGAAACTTCAGTACAAACATCATTATGACAACTTACATCTAAAACATCACCACACATAAGTTTGTACAATCCAAAATTATCAAAGTTATCCTTACCTTTCATTTCAGCATTAGGTGCTTCTTCTTGATTATATAAATTTGCAATTATATCATCTTCTAAGCCTACTTCATCAAAGGTAGCCTGGTTCCTATTACAGTTGTTTCTAGTATTTTCTCTGATGACATTCCAAAATTTCCTGTCAAATTTAATTTTTTCATTACCTCTATCTACAGATCGATCATAAGCATACTGTCTAAACTGGTTAGGGCTCTGATTATAGTGCTGTCTGTTCCAGGTTAAATAAGCCTGATTTTGAAAATTCCTTGCCCCAAACTGACAAACTCCCAGTGGAGCATTTAGTCGTTTAAAGGCCTATGTCTGTCGTTTCCCCGCCTCGGGTTACCTTCTCTCATGTCATTACCCCAGGACCTGTTTCGATTTTCCCATTCTCTGTTTGAATTAAAGTGCTGATCATTCCTACCAAAATTGCTATTATAATTATCCCTGTTGTTGTTAAAGTTTCTTCGTTCACTATTATTGTTATTATTTCCACGGTTCGGTTCCCACCCTCTGTGTGATGAACCTACAAAGTCATTAAATCTGTTGTTTTGTTCAAAGGCTCTATCAAGTTTGTCCACATATTTCAAGAATTGTTCTATGGACTCATCTGGACCATATACTAAACCCCATTGTACTCTTTTCGGAAGTCTCCATTTTAGTGCATCAATTTGAGTTAGCTCATCAAATGGCTTATCCAGATGCACTAATTTTTGCAACTGTTTCTCACAATAGGCTTTCATTGACTCATCAGATTCTCTGTAACTAGGACCATTCAAGAATTCACTTTTGATTCCAGCTTGCTCAGTTTCAGACCAAAATTTGGTTAGAAAACATTTTTCGAAATCTTCAAAGGACATTTCCGGGGGAACAATTCTGATTGGCCCACGAAAGCGCCTCACCATCAAGTAATTTATTTACAAATTTTATCTTAACACTATCTGTCATTATGGACGTGAACTGCTACTTGCAGAATTGCATGAAGTCTTTTGGGTGTATATTCTTGTCACCGGGACAAGTTTTAATAGGAAAATTTTCCCATACCCCATTACAACTATTACTAAAACCTTTTTGCAACATAGTTTCTTGTATTTCTACAAATTTTCTGTCTACAGTTTTTTCGACAGTACCTACTCTACTACAAATTTCTGTGACCTTTTTGTCAGAATCAGATTTGAAAGATTCAATTTCGCTTTCAAGAAATCGTTTTGTCTGGTCAAATTCATTTCTCAATTGAGAATTTTCCTCATTTACAAAATCAACAACTTTTTTAAGTTTTGACTGGTTATTTGAAATTTCGTTACTTAAATCAGTTTCAAGGACAGAAATTTTGCTCTCAACCGTGTCCACACGACAACTAAGTTCTTTTTGGTTTGACTCAAAAGTAATTCGCCATTCTTCAAGAACCTGATTAGTGTGAGCAATCTGTTCTGTATTTGAATTTATTTCTGATTTTAAATCACACACAGCCTTCGAAATCGACCTGTCCATCTGTTGTTGTGTCTGTTCAATTTGTTGACGTAATTCGGCACGAGAATCGTCCATTTTCGAGTTTAACTCTGAAAACATTTGTTTTGACATTTCCAACATTCCTACACTGTCAGAAGCACTTTCCCTAATAGGTGTACTCGCTACATCGCTGTCAATACTGAAATCTGCGTCTTTTTCCATTATTTTAGAAAGCAGGTACTTATCTTAGTGTCCGTCGGCGGTCGTTGGTGTCCGTGTTTTGCGAAATTTCTTCAATTCCATGATGGTTTCGCTCGGTTGATGCACTGGTCTTCTTGTGACCCCAGAATCGACGTATTTACTTCTGAAGAATGACTGGTCCGTCGTATATCCTCTTCTTGTGGTCCCAAAACAGACGTATTTTCTTCTTGTAATCCCAGAAGAGACATATTTTATTTTGAAGAATCACTGGGTGGTCGTCAAATCCCCTGCTTCCTCCACCAAATTATAACATCCCAGCTCCTCCACCAAATTATAACATCCCAGCTCCTCCACCAAATTATAACATCCCAGCTTCCTCAACCAAATTATAACATTTCAGCTCCTCAACACCAAATTAAAACGTTGCATTAGGAGGTGTCTGCTTCGTGCAAAAGGTCTTGAGTTCATATTGACGACAACAAGTAATTCTTCATTACAGACGTTTATTTACAAACAGAACTGACAGACTTCACAGACTCAACAACTGACTCTCCGAGCTAACCGCACTGCATATCCGAACTGAACTGGCAACTGACAACTCCTAGGTGTATTAATATCTTTCCAAACAATGAGAGTCTTTGACAATGTTTTGTTTACAATACGATAGCAATTCACGACTTAAAACTAAATTAGACATTACAGAATTTTAGTACAGATTAAAGTAAGTAAAAGGATCAGTACATACACATTCTTACAAGCATAATTTCCAAATAGATTTTATAACATTTTTCTACCAGCTTCTGGATAACCTTCACCAGATTTGTACCGATGTTTCCAGAAATATCTTGACATTTGATTCTGGATATTTCTTGAGTGATTTAGAACAACTATCTATATGTAAAATGATTTAAATCGTGTTTCAAAACGCAAACAAATCTTTTTAGCAATATTTCTTGATACAAATCGTCTTTCGAAATTAGATTATGAAACAGTTTTCACAAGTTTTCGTATTTTTGCGATCATAATATAGAATTTCTCTATAGAAAGTTCCAGAAGTGTGCATTAAACGTTCATTTAAAGACTTTCTCTTTAGCTGGTGAGTTTTTAAAAGTATCTTGTCCATATTATACGAAATAATTTAGCTCAAAACTGATAATTTATACAATTAATCAGAGCTACAGCAAACAGTGAGTCTTTCTTTTACAAAATTAAATATAATTACAAAATTGAATGAAAGTAGGTTACTAACACTAATATATATTTACATTAATTCTATTTTTGTTCTTTCTGTGCAAAATGTCCTAATATTGACACAGTACAATATTTAAACATCACCAAAGTTTCCCTTTACATTTTGCATATCTGTATCGACATCCCCTAAAAGTCTACAGTATCGAATACTTCAATATGTCCCAATATGTCCTGTAATGTTACACGCTTGGCAGAGGGTACGTAGCATGCTACTACATGATAGGGTTTTCTGCGAGCTTATACGTACTGTAGACAGCGCCAGTACTAGGTTTTATCTTGTAATAGACTCTGCTGAAGAGTAAAAACACGTCTCTGTGTAATACAACGCGAACATTTCTTGCTTTGATAAGTGCCGGTAGTTTTGTGTTTGTCATTGAAGATAAGGCAAAGCTTTTGTTTATTTTCCTACCTCGTGTCTCATTCCAGATTATGTTACGTTCGAGGTGCGCCTTTCGGATTTCAAAGCACTACGATAACGACATCTCGCTACTTTTCATCTTGTTATTACGCAAGAGGTTACGACGCACAACATTTCTTTATGAAAGCTCTCAGATTTGTGTTTAAATCAACAAAAGTATACATGGCTTGCAGATAACGAAAAGACATAACACGACGTTATATCTCTAAGGTTCACAAAGCTACTGAAGTATCTTGCGGTTAACGGAAGGTTTCATAAAAACACTGTAAGTGTCCGTCTATGCTATAAAAATCCCCAACTTTATTTTGCTTTCTCAAGCGATACCATACTAACAGTCTACTAGCAAAACAACTAGGTATTGGTTTTTCTGCCCTGTGTCAACTAGAAAATTCCACGTAACACGTCTACAATTAAACCGGCATGCCTCTACAAGATAATTTCGTGTTCGCGTTTACAAAATTAATTACCATTGTAACAATACAAACGTTGTCACTCAGCAACCTGTAATTAGGAATGAAATAGTCGAAATCAATTCTCAAGGCTTCGTTATAATTCTAAATTTTCACAACGAGACCTTGCGCATTGCTGACCTGTGATATAAATATAACTATCTGTGATAAGATTCCTGAAATTAGATCCCTGTAACTGGGTGCGCTGTGATTAAAGATGTAGAAATGTAACATGGTTGCCAAAAATAACTTTAGGCGACGCACTGCAAAGTAATATTCAGTAAGACAGCCTATTTTGTACAAAACATGATGGTAAACTGAGACTTGTCACTGTTTAATTGCCAGCACAGCGTCATATAAATATGAGTGTATGGAAGCGATTCAGTAACATTCCCAAACGCAGCACAGTAATTCAACACCATCAACCCAAAGAAATACTCAACCCAGTTCAGTGCTAGTTATGCCACAAGCGTCTCGCTGATATTTAAGAATATAAGTCGGGAGTCACTTCACACGATCCAGATTCATAGCTCAGAACATCTCGGAAAAACGGTGAAGTCTCAGAGCGAGCATGCAAACATATTCCCAATCTATACATGACAGCCCACATTTCTGACAACTCTTACATCCGCCAACAGAAAAATATGCCAAGTTTTATTATTCCTATGCCTTCGGCTTCGAAGTACACTACTGGCTATTAAAATTGCTACACCAAGAAGAAATGCAGATGATAAATCGGTATTCATTTTACAAATATATTACATTAGAACTGACGTGTGATTCCATTTTCACGCAATTTGGGTGCATACATCATGAGAAATTAGTTCCCAGAACAACCACCTCTGACCGTAATTACGGCCTTGATACGCCTGGGCATTGAGTCAAACAGAGCTTGGATGGCGTGTACAGGTACAACTGCCCATGCAGCGTCAACACGATATCACAGTTCATCAAGAGTAGTGACTGGCTTATTGTGACGAGCCAGTTGCTCGGCCACCATTGACCAGGCGTTTTCAGTTGGTGAGAGATCTGGAGAATGTGCTGGTCAGGGCAGCAATCGAACATTTTCTGTATCCAGAAAGGCCCGTACAGGACCTGCAACATGCGGTCGTTCATTATCCTGGTGAAAAGTAGGGTTTCGCAGGGATCGAATGAAGGGTAGAGCCACAAGTCGTAACACATCTCAAATGTAACATCCACTGTTCAAAGTGCCGTCAATGCGAACGAGAGGTGACCGAGACGTGTAACCAATGGCACCCCATACCATCACGCCGAGTGATACGCCAGTATAGCAATGACGAATACACACTTCCAATGTGCATTCACCGCGATGTCACCAAACACGGATGCGACCATCACGATGCTGTAAACAGAACCTGGATTCATCCGAAAAAATGACGTTTTGCCATTCGTGCACCCAGATTCGTCGTTGAGTGTACTATCGCAGGCGCTCCTTTCTGAGATGCAGCGTCAAGGGTAACCGCAGCCACGGTCTCCGAGCTGATAGTCCATGCTGCTGCAAATGTCGTCGAACTGTTCGTCCACATGGTTATTGACTTGCAAATGTCCCCATCTGTTGACTCAAGGATCGAGACATGGCTGCACGATACATTACAGCCATGCGGATAAGATGCCTGTTATCTCGACTGCTAGTGATACGAAGCCGTTGGGATCCAGAATTGCGTTCCGTATTACTCTCCTGAACCCACCGATTCCATATTCTGATAAAAGTTATTGGATCTCGACCAACGCGAGCAGCAATGTCGCGAAACGACAAACCGCAATCGTGATAGGCTACAATCCGACCTTTATCAAAATCGGAAACGTGGTGATACGCATTTCTCCTCCTTACACGAGGCATCACAACAACGTTTCACCAGGCATCGCAGGTCAACTGCTGTTTGTGTATGAGAAATCGGTTGGAAACTTTCCTCATGTCAGCACGTTGTAGGTGTTGCCACGGCCTCAACCTTGTGTGAGTGCTCTGAAAAGCTAATCATTTGCATATCACAGCATCTTCTTCCTGTCGGTTAAATTTCGCGTCTGTAGCACGTCATCTTCGAGGTGTAGCAATTTTAATGGCCAGTAGTGTATTTTGTGTTAAACTCTACAGACTGGATTGTCAACTCATGCTAACAAGTGCTGCCTAACTGACGCAGCTTACCCTGCCTTACACACGGAACATACAGTACTTTAATGCTGAGACAGCCAAACCCGGCACCAAAGCTGGCGTGTTATACTGTAATCCAGGTCAAAGCATCCGAAGATGGTTCATAACGGCCGAAATCGGTAATCACTGCTGTCGTTGTTGTGGTCTTCAGTCCTAAGACTGGTTTGATGCAGCTCTCCATGCTACTCTATCCTGTGCAAGCTGCTTCATCTCCCAGTACCTACTTCAACCTACATCCTTCTGAATCTGCTTAGTGTATTCATCTCTTGGTCTCCCTCTACGATTTTTACTCCCCCCCCCCCCCCCCCCCACGCTGCCCACCAGTACTAAATTGGTGATCCCTTGATGCCTCAGAGTATGTCCTACCAACCGATCCCTTCTTCTAGTCAAGTTGTGCCACAAACTTCTCTTCTCCCCAATCCTATTCAATACTTCCTCATTAGTTATGTGATCTACCCATCTAATCTTCAGCATTCTTCTGTAGCACCACATTTCGAAAGCTTCTATTCTCTTCTTGTCCAAACTATTTATCATCCACCTTTGACGTCCATACATGGCTACACTCCATACAAATACTTTCAGGATAGACTTCCTTACACTTAAATCTATACTCGATGTTAACAAATTTCTCTTCTTCAGAAACGCTTTACTTCCCATTGCCAGTCTACATTTTATATCCTCTCTACTTCGACCATCATCAGTTATTTTGCTCCCCAAATAACAAAACTCCTTTACTACTTTAAGTGTCTCATTTCCTAATCTAATTCCCTCAGCATCACCCGACTTAATTTGACTACATTCCAGTAGCCTCGTTTTGCTTTTGTTGATGTTCATCTTATATCCTCCTTTCAAGACACTGTCCATTCCATTCAACTGCTCTTCCAAGTCCTTTGCTGTCTCTGACAGAATTACAGTGTCATCGCCGAACCTCAAAGTTTTTCTTTCTTCTCCATGGATTTTAATACCTACTCCGAATTTTTCTTTTGTTTCCTCTACTGCTTGCTCAATATACAGATTGAATGACATCCGGGAGAGGCTACAAACCTGTCTTACTCCCTTCCCAAGCACTGCTGCCCTTTCATGTCCCTCGACTCTTATAACTGCCATCTGGTTTCTGTACAAATTGCAAATAGCCTTTCGCTCCCTGTATTTTACCCCTGACACCTTCAGAATTTGAAAGAGAGTATTCCAGTCAACATTGTCAAAAGCTTTCTCTAAGTCTACAAATGCTAGAAACGTAGGTTTGACTTTCCTTAATCTTTCTTCTAAGATATGTCGTAAGGTCAGTATTGCCTCACGTGTTCCTGTATTTCTACGGAATCCAAACTGATCTTCCCCGAGGTCGGCTTCTATTAGTTTTTCCATTCGTCTGTAAAGAATTCGTGTTAGTATTTTGCAGCTGTGGCTTATTAAACTTATTGTTCGGTAATTTTCACATCTGTCAATGCCTGCTTTCTTTGGGATTGGAATTATTATATTCTTCTAGAAGTCTGAGGGTATTTCGCCTGTCTCATACATCTTGCTCACCAGATGGTAGAGGTTTGTCAGGACTGGCTCTTCCAAGGCCGTCAGTAGTTCCAATGGAATGTTGTCTAGTCCGGGGGCCTTGTTTCGACTCAGATCTTTCAGTGCTCTGTCAAGCTCTTCACGCAGTATCGTATCTCCCAGTTCATCTTCATCTAAATCCTCTTCCATTTCCATAATATTGTCCTCAAGTACATCGCCCTTGTATAGACCCTCTATATACTCCTTCTACCTTTCTGCTTTCCCTTCTTTGCTTAGAACTGGGTTTCCATCTGAGTTCTTGATGTTCATACAATCACTGCTATTCTTTCGAAATTATAATTATTGCAACCGTCTACCAATTATTCCTGTATCTGTTTGTATATACAACGTATGTGCTTGGAAATCAATGTCCCTTTGCGGAAGTCTATCATCTCACATGTGGTCTGGACGATAGTTGCTCCGTTAGTGACGTACGATATTTAAATGTACATCATACGTTCTACTCGTTCGATTCTTATATTGTCGACAGCGAAAGGAAACTTTGAAGACCGTTGAATTACGAAATATTGTTATACAGCAGTGGATTGATGATAGTTTAGCTTGTATTTTGCTCAGATATTTCTCGGTCCAGCTGCTGCATCACAGTAGTGACAGACGACAGTTAAGGCGTTAACCTCAACGAGATAAGGTGTCGCGTCCAGTATATCTAAGTCGCGCTCAAAACGTTAATAGCGAATAATCAGCTGAAAAACTCCTAAGTATGCATGAGGGGCTGAATTGCTGCTCAGATACAACGCTGAGAAAAGTCATGGGGTACCTCCTATGTCAAGTCGGACCTCCTTTTGGCCGGCGTTGCGCAGCATCTCGACGTGGCATGGGCTCCTGAAGTCGTTGGAAGTCTCCTGCGGGAATACTGAGCCCTGTCGCCTCTATAGTAGTGCATAATTGCGAAACTGTTGCCGGTTGTATCCCATACACCGGGTGATCAAAAAGTCAGTATAAATTTGAAAACTTAATAAACCGCGGAATAATGTAGATAGAGAGGTAAAATTTGGCACACGTGCTTGGAATTACATGGGGTTTTATTAGAACAAAAAAAAAACACCCCATATTGTTAGACGAGTGAAAGATCGCTTGCGCGCGTCGTTTGGTGATGATCGTGTGCTCAGCCGCCACTTTCGTCATACTTGGCTCCCAGGTCCCCAGACCCCAGTCCGTGCGATTATTGGCTTTGGGGTTACCTGAAGTCGCAAGTGTATCGCGATCGACTGACATCTCTAGGGATGCTGAAAGACAACATCCGACGCCAATGCCTCACCATAACTCCGGACATGCTGTACAGTGCCGTTCACAACATTATTCCTCGACTACAGCTATTGTTGAGGAATGATGGTGGACATATTGAGCATTTCTTGTAAAGAACATCATCTCTGCTTTGTCTTACTTTGTTATGCTAATTATGCGACATCTGTCGGACATTTTTTTAACTTTTGTATATTTTTGGTTCTAATAAAACCCCATGTCATTCCAAGCATGTGTGTCAATTTGTCCCTCTCTGTCTACAATATATCTCTCTATCTACATATTCCGTGATTTATTCAGTTTTCAAATTTATACTGACTTCTTGATCACCCAGTATGTTCGATGGAATTGATGTCAGGCAACTTGGGTGGCCAAATCATTCGCTCGAATTGTCAAGAATGTTCTTCAAACCCATCACGAACAATTGGCATGGCGCATTGTCATCCATCAAAATTCCATCGTTGTTTGTGCCAAGATTGGCTGCATATGGTCTCCAAGTAGCCGAACGTAACCATTTCCAGTCAACGATCGGTTTATCTGGACCAGAGGACTCAGTCCATTCCATGTAAAGACAGCCCGCGACATTATGGCGACACTACCAACTAGTACAGTGCCTTGTTGACAATTTTAGTCCAGGGCTCCATGGTGTCTGCGCCGCACTCTGACCTACGTCAGCTCTTACCACCTGAAATCCAGACTCCTCTGACCAGGCCACGGTTTTTCCAGTCGTTCGTCGTACGACCCATATTGATTTCTGCGGTTATTTCACGCATTGTTGCTTGCCTGTTCGCACTGACAACTCTACGCAAATGCCGCTGATCTCGGGAACGTTAAGTGCAGCAGTCGGCCACTGCGCCATGCGTGGTGGGAGGGAATGCCTGAGACGTGGTGTTCTCGGCACAGTCAAGACACTACGGTTCTCGGAGTACTGATTTACTAGCATTCCGCGTTCAAAATCTGTTAATTCCCGTCGTGCGGCCATAATCACATCGGAAACCTTTCGACATGAATCATCTGAGTACAAATGACAGCTCTGCCAGTACCGTGCCTGGGCCGTGGTAAAAAGTTGCTGTTTTGAAGAGCGCGCCGCAGCGCGTTGTGTGAAGCAGTCGCCCTCCGTTTCTGGCGGTGGCGCTGCTGTGGCAGTCGCAGCTTTGATGTCTCCCTCGGGTGAGAAGGGGAAAAGTTGCCTGTTCACTTGCATTTAAGGGGCACTCATGCTCGGCCGTTAGTCAGTCTGTCAGTCTCGGCGAGTCTGCTCAGTTGGTCAGTGTCTGTCGTCCGGAGTGCTGGTATGTGTTAGGCCGCCAGTCTGCTCGAGTTTGTTCAGGCAACGGTCATTGGCGGTTGGATCGATCGGTTGGTCGGTCGCGCACTGTGACACAAGATGACTTGTCCGTCTTGATCGTCGGCGCATGGGAGGTCGCCACCTCAGTCCAGTGGGCCGCGCCGTATAGCGATGAGTAGTGGCTTTGCGGTCGACACGAGAGCAACAGGAGTCAACCCACGACATCGGTCTGGCCGGCGCGAGCTGCGACGCCGTGAGACGGGAGATCGGTGCGCCTTCCTGCGTCCGTTGAAGCGGCTGGCAGCGGACGGTTCGGCAGAACATTTTCGGGGTGCTGCGCCAAGTCTTCGCCAGAGATCGCAGTTTATTAGAAGTTAAGTGATTTGTGATATGTTGTTTCATTTACTTGTTTAAATTCTACTTGTTTTCTTGTTCAGTCTCTCGTCCCCAGCTTGCTCGTCTGTCTCCCGTCCGCATTTCTTAGGCAGTTAGTGTCTGTCTGTCTGTCTGTCTGTCTGTCTGTCGGCCTGCCGTTCGTTAATAGCTGCCTCTGTCAAGTTTGTCGGATTCGGTGCCAACGCATTTATTGCTTAAGGTGTTAGGGCCGAATTCCTGAAATATGTTTTCATCTTGCCTATCATCTTGAGAGGCGGTATATGTGTAATGTAGAAAAGTTTGTATATTTTATGAAAGACTGTATTTCATGGCTTTTTATTTAAATGGTCATTTTTAGTATATAAAGTCGCCACCCTTCCACCGTAAGAGTTTTCTTTTAAAAACAAGTTGCACTTTCAGTGGTAAGTAATTTCTTTTATTTATTTATTTTTTATTTTTTTAATGTGAGTGTTTTGTACTATTTCCATCCCTCCTACAGGGTGCATAGTTTATATGTTTGTGTAAGTTGTTAAAATGTTTAGTTTAAAGTAATCTGGTATGTTGCAGATTTGCACCAGTGTAGTCTTTCAGAGGCTGTTGTGAGCGGTCGTGACTACGGCCGTGTTGAAAGGGAGCAGCAAGGTTCTCAGCCCGAAAGCTCATGCAGTAAAAAAAAACTTATTTCTGCCTCTGAATAAATTGTAACTTGATATTTAGAGGGTGCTTTCTGATTATAATTTTTAAATCTGTTTTTTTTTAAGAAAAGAAAAGGTTTTTAGGAATAAAATTTCCATCTGTTAAAATTTAATTTGTTTTCATCAGTTACCCACAGGCAACTACTTCCACGCTCACATAGTGTGATTAAATGTGTTAATGTTCTTGATGAATCGCTAGTAAATAAAGTAAATTCTTTAAGAAAAGATTTTGAAAGTAAGTGCATGACGCAGTGCTCTTTTACACTTTATGCACGTGGTACTACCGCCATTTGTAAATGTGCATATCCCTTTCCCGTGACTGTTGTCTCCTCGTTGTAGGTTCTTGACCACTAGGGAACCATGACGTGCAGAAGACCTGAGCTAAAAATTCCCGAGCCCTGTTATGACGGCTCTTGAGTACAGGACGTCTCAAAACGTACGCTACAACTTCAATGCGTTATAGCACACATACTAATTAAGATATGCACATCATAGTTATACTTATGTGGCAGAAAAATCCACAAAGTTTTGTTTGTGTGTGTTCCAGGTTGTCGTGAGTGAAGTATGACAACGGTTCAAGAAAAGACTCGGTGTGTGGAATGGTTTATTCAGGCTAAATCGGACCAGCAGGTTTAAATGAATTTCCAAACACGCTATAATAAGCAACCACCATCGCTGACATCGAATTTTCTGCATACAGGAAGCGTTAAAGTGAAGCATCATACTGGACGACCTGGAACAAATGAAGCCGACACAGAATGGATACAATTGGCTTTTCAACATTCACCGCAGAAATCTGTTCGGAGGGCATCGCGGGAAGTGCAAATCACTCGCTCAGACTGAGCGACATGTTCTATTATACCAGGTATTTCCCACTCGCTGAATTGGCAGAGGTGGTCCAATTCTCTGACCTACTAGATCGCCTGACGTTACACCGACGCATCTCTATTGGGCACGCTCTACCAAACATCTGTCAACAATATCGATCACTTAAGGTATCGAACCGTTGCTACCACTGGCACAGTTGATACGGACATGTTGCGACGAGTGTGGGTCGAGTCTGAATACAGACTGGATATTGTACATCCCAACATAGGCTTACATGTTGAAATTGATTGAATGGCATAGAAACTTTGTTGAGATAGTCTTCCATATAAGCCAAACGTGGCGTGAATATCTTAATTATTTTAGATACGTAACACATTACAGTTGTGGTCTCCGGTTTGAGCCACCCTGTTCTTTTGCCGGCTCCCCACTCTTTTCAGTCTCAGCCGTTCTACACTACATTGAAAAATGGCCCATTTTTCAAAACATACAATAACCGAACTTACAACTCACAAACGAAAATAAACGTCTTTCAGCGTTGGCCACTTTTCAGCCTAATAGCAGTTTTGTTATAAAAAAAATTTTTAATAACCATAACAATCATGAGTTCAACACATTACGTAAATAATAAAACATCACTTGTTAGTGTTTTTTCTTTACTGAGATTACCGCAAATAAGAGAAGAGTATTTTTCACCAGACGCGTTCCGCTATTATTTATAAAGCTTCTTCTGTGGTTATTCTGGAAATACGAATGCAAAATATGTCTATACATTTTGATATTTGTTGGTTAAAAACGTAATTTCCTTATAAAATTCGTACAATTCACTTGTGGCGTTCGGCTCTTGTTTATACGTGATGTCCCGGCAGGAACAGTCAACATTCAGCGATATGGCTGTAACGTTTATTCGAAGCAAAAAAAAGTACAGTAAACGGTGGGCTCGAAAATGAATACCTTAAGAGCTACGAGCATTTTCTTATCTTCGATACTATGAAAAAAATCTCTTCTACCACAAGCTCTTTGCTTTCCTTATTTCCGGAGGAGATAGTATGGAACAAAACAAGAAATAAATCTCCAGGAAACATGGGCTCTAAAACGCATATCTTAAGAGCTATGATCACTTGTTCAGTATGAGACGCGTTTCACAGTAGCGAAGATGAGAAAGTGCTCAGAGCTCTTACAGCATACATTTTAAGGCCCCTGTTTAATGGACACATTTTTCTTGTTTTCGCTCATACTAACTACCGAAATACGGAAAGCAAAGAGATTACAACAGATGTGCTGCACAGTATCGAATATGAACAAGTGTTCATAGTTCTTTAGCGTGTATTTTACAGCCCATGTTTCCTGAACATGCTTTTTTTTTTATTTTGGTGTAAGAAACCTGCCCTCAAATTTTGTAAAGGGGATTTACACTGAAGAACCAAAGAAACCGGTACACCTTCCTAATATCGGGTAGGGCCCCCCACGAGCAAGCAGAAGTGCCGCAGCATGACGTCGCATGGACTCGACTAACGTCTGAATTGACACCATGAATTCTGCAGGTCTGTCCATAAATCCGTAAGAGTATAGGAGGGTGGAGACCTTTTCTGAACGGCACTGCAAGGCATCCAGTTCTGCTCAATAATGTTCATGTCTGGGGAGTTTGGTGGGCAACGAAAGCGTTTAAGCTCGGAAGAGTGTTCCTGGAGCTTCTCTGTAGCAATTCTGGACGTGTGGGGTGTCGCATTGTCCTGCTGGAATTGCCCGTCGGAATGCACAACGGGCATGAATGGATGCAGATGATCAGACAGGATGCTTATGCACATGTCACCTGTCACAGTCTATCTACACGAATCAGGGGTCCCATATTACTCCAACTGCACACCTCCCATACCATTACAGAGCCTCCACCAGCTTGAACAGTCCCTTGCTGACATGCAGGATCCATGGATTCATGAGGTTGTCTCCATACCCGTACACATCCATCTGCTCGATACAATCTGAAACAAGACTCGTCCGACCAGGCAACATGTTTCCAGTCATCAACAGTCCAATGTCGGTGTTGACGGGCCCAGGCGAGGCGTAAAGCTCTGTGTCGTGCAGTCATCAAGGGTAAACGAGTGGGCCTTCGGCTCCGAAAGCCCATATCGATGATGTTTCGTTGAATGGTTCGCACGCCGACAAAATCTGCAGCAATTTGCGGAAGGGTTGCACTTCTGTCACACTGAACGATGCTCTTCAGTCATCGTTGGTCCCGTTCTTGCAGGATTTTTTTCCGGTCGCAGCGATGTCGGAGATTTGATGTTTTACGGATTCTTGATACTCATGGTACACCCTTGAAATAGTCGTACGGGAAAATCGCCACTTCATCGCTTCCTCTGAGATGTGTCCCATCGCTCCTGCGCCGACTACAACACCACGTTCAAACTCACTTAAATCGTGATAACCTGCCACTGTAGCACCAGTAACTGATCTAACAACTGGGCCAGACACTTGTTGTATGTTTATGAGTTGCCGACCGCGGCACCGTATTCTGGCTGTTTACGTATCTCTGTATTTGAATATGCATGTTTATACCAGTTTCTTTGGTGATTCACTGTAGCTACACTCTGTGTATGATTAATCATCTGTCACAGGAAGTGCTGATAGTTGATGTATAAAAGACCGTGACTACTCATTTTGCTTCGTATATGAAGAAAGTGCAGCTTACAGGGAAAAAATTAAGTCTCTTCACTCAGTAATAGTCTGAGATTTTGCCTATCATTCCCCAATACGATAACAAATGTCTTGTGATCGTAGTAGAGTACAGAGATGTATGGAAGAATTGGAGAAACTTTGTCTTTACTGCTGGAGAAATGTCACAGATGTCAAATGTCGACGAAATTTCATGGAAATTTTAATATTTTTTTAAAAAAATTATCGCGTCCCTTCCAAAGCATACAGAGGTTGACAGCGAAGCAAGTAAATCCTAAGGCCCATAACGTCTGTGTTTAATTAACATGAGTGGTAATACCTCAATGTCTGCGTAATGGCTGTATGAGATGAAGTTATTGCGAGGGGTCGGTGACCCCTTGGAGACAGTGAGATTTTGACTGGTGGACGGGAGTAGTGGAGTTTCGCGGGGTGGGTGCGTAATTGCACTTAGCTGTGTGTAGGTACCGCGCTGTTTGCTGTGGGAAATTTCACTTAAATCGGTTGAAATTAGAGAAAATTTAACGTGGTAGATCTCGAACCCTTTTGCCTTTCAGCTTCGATGCCATTTTAACTTATAACAAGTACCAACTTGTTAGAAGTTATTTAAACATTAAATGTTTTGAAAAAAATTGATGAATCAGAAAATCACACATGATGGGCTTTGAACTCAGAACCATTTGACGCCAAAGGATAGGACAAATGGTTGTATATGCAAAAGGAGGGGTTGTACTTAGAAAACCGCGCTATTTGCATTGCGAAATTTATTGAAACTGGTTGCAATGTAAGAAAACTGAACTTAACAGGACTGGAACACAGAGCGTTGTGGGTACAGGGCTGTTAGCAAATAGGCGCAATATGTAAGTGGAGGTTGCACTGGTTATGTCAGTATTTTCATTTGAATCAGTTGAAATTTAACAAAATTAAACATGATGGGGATTGAACAAAGAACCTTCTCGCTTCAAAGAAGTTTATGAATTGGGCAACTTTGTGACGTCACATAACCATGGACTATCTTAGGTTACTTGGGCTGTTTACGACTTTGGATCGCGTCATGAGCGTTCATGACCTACGACTATTGCCTAACAGTGAAAGGGTGGGGACGATAGAGTGTGAGCTTGAACTGTGTCACAAATCTGTTACCACATGCAATGACTTGTTCACGTTCGAAGTCACAGCTTTCCTGACCACGTCGTTCTATTGTTACTGCATTTCTGTTGATAACACAATACTCACTGTCTCCTTTTGTATTGGCAGGTCTGTCTCTCGTGACATCTAGTGGTCAATTTCGCATTACACAAAGCTGTCTAGATACTTTTGATCACTGGATGTATTTCTCTTTTTCTTAATATTTCCGACTCTTTCTGAAGGGAGAGTAAATATGTATTGTATTCTGTTAAGCACCATATCCTCATTTCTTGCGGTGAATTCCGCAGTACTGAGGTGAGTTATATTTTGTTGTGTACGCACCATCTGCAGCATGAATATTGACCGTTATGTGAGAAGAGGGGCATGAAAGGGAAGCAGTGGTTGGGATGGCAGTGAGACAGGGTTGTAGCCTATCCTCAATATTAGTCAATCTGTATACTGAGCAAGCAGTAAAGGAAACAAAAGAAAAATTCGGAGTAGGAATTAAAATCCATGGAGAAGAAATAAAAACTTTGAGGTTCGCCGATGACATTGTAATTCTGTCAGGGGCAGCAAAGGACCTTGAAGAGCAGCTGAACGGAATGGACAGTGTCTTGAAAGGAGGATTATAAGATGGACATCAACAAAAGCAAAACGAGGATAATGGAATGTAGTCGAATTAAGTTGGGTGATGCTGAGGGAAGTAGATTAGGAAGTGAGACGCTTAAAGTAGTAAAGGAGTTTTGTTATTTGGGGAGCAAAATAACTGATGATGGTCGAAGTAGAGAGGATATAAAATGTGGACTGGCAATGGCAAGGAAAACGTTTCTGAAGAAGAAAAATAATTTGTTAACATCGAGTATAGGTTTAAGTGACAGGAAGTCTTTTCTGAAAGTATTTGTATGGAGTGTAGCCATGTATGGAAGTGAAACGTATACGATAAATAGTTTAGACAAGAAGAGAATAGAAGCTTTCGAAATGTGATGCTACAGAAGAATGCTGAAGATTAGATGGGTAGATCACATAAGTAATGAGTAGGTGTTGAACAGAATTGGGGAGAAGAGAAATTTGTGGCACAACTTGACTAGAAGAAGGGATCGGTTGGTAGGACATACTCTGAGGCATCAAGGGATCACCCATTTAGTATTGGAGGGCAGCGTGGGGGGCGGGGGGGGGGGGGGGGAATCGTAGAGGGAGACCAAGAGATGACTACACTAAGCAGATTTAGAAGGATGTAGGTTGCAGTAAGTACTGGGAGATGAAGAAGCTTGCACAGGATAGAGTAGCATGGACAGCTGCATCAAACCAGTCTCTGTACTGAAGACCACAACAACAACATATGACTAACATCTGTGCTCTTCTAATTTAGGCGTTTTATCCTTTGTGTCGGTCCAGAGAAGCAGCTGCACAGGTGCCTCCGCAGTGTTTGTTTCGGTTCGTTGCGTAATTTGCGCGTATGGCTCTATTACATTAACAGTGGCGCGTTACGCGACTCTAGTTTGGCGAGTACAGCCTTAGTACCGCAGCAGCTCTAGAGGCACGGCGTTTCGTGTACTGTAGTAAATGGCTAATGAATAAATGATTGGTTGAGTCCCAGAGAATAATCTTGGCACCTGCACAGCAGGTGACAACAGGGCAGTGGTGGAAGGGGAGTGGGCCGAGAATCTGTGTTTCTCGTCGGACTGCACATTGTTCCGAAGTGCAAGCTATAATACGTGCACGAAATTTGTATGATGATACGTTACAAGCTATAGATTTTAGGCTAGATGGCGTATTAAAAACCTCACGTGTGCAAAAAAGATCTTGATATGAGTTTAAAACGATGCAATATTTAGCAACTTCCTTCAAGCATTTAGATATGCAGACTTCTGCGTTTTACTAAATGACATATTCTATGACTACAACATCAGTGAGCTTCAACTGGAATGAGCCAACTCATCTAGACACCCCTGAGTAGCAGTTTCGTGGGACATGAAGTTGAGTGACCAAACGTGGGTAAAACAGATGGCAGACCACCAACAAGCTTATTATATTACCATGGACAATGTAAGAGGATATGTTCAGTGTAGTCACTTTACAGATTGTGTAAATGCACTGTATTTAAGATATCTTATCAAACAACTCAGAAAATTAAGAGCAAAGCTAAGGCGTTGTCAACACTACATGCTGTATGAAATCGACATTTGACAGAAACACTGCCTAAAGTTAGGTTATCAGTTGAAGATGTCTCTGGAGACAGTTCCTTGAAGAAATTGCTTGTACAGTCGAGTATTTTTCTTTTGTGTGAGTCAGTACATAACTGGCATTATATCACAGGCCAGATAAGAAGAACTCTTCACCACCGCACTAGTTTGTGGTGCCTGCTCCGCCTACAGCTCTCAGCTTATCTACACAGAGACGAGGTCGCGCTCTGACCAAAGCTCGAGCTACAGGTAATTCGTCGATAACCACGCCGCTGAGCGCCAATACACCACAAAAACGTACACACTTAATTGTTAGCTATGATGAGAAGAACATTTCGATTTTCAGCAATTTCCGACCATTTCCAGGTTACCTTTACTGTTTGTCAAAGAGTCCGATACTTTCAGTTTCAGTACAATACCTACACAGACACACACTTTTCTATGGAACATGTGATTTCTACACACCCTTAAGTTCTATTTTGTTCTATTTATTAGTCCATTTCCTGGCAAAATAATATTACATCTAAAGTTTTTATTAGGGCACTATGGTCTGTATAGGTGCAAAGAATAGACAAAACAAACAAAAATCAAGCATGAACTCTTTATTAATTTCACTTATATTTTAACAACTCTAAAGCAACAAAGGCTATTAGTCCAAACTCAAGGTCGTACGACAATAAAACTCCGTAGAACGTTAGCGATTGTAGTTTTTAAATGTACCCCACCTACGCGGTCTGCGATATGCTTTGTTTCAATAAATACAAGGGACATTCAATAAGTAATGCAACACATTTTTTTTCTGAGAGCAGGTTGGTTTTGTTTAGGATTCTTCCATACTGGGAGTGCTGTATGCCCGCATGTTACCACTCTACTGATCTACTTTGCAGCCAACGTCTTGCTGCATTAAAAATGGTTAAATGGCTCTGAGCACTATGGGATTTAACATCTGTGGTCATCAGTCCCCTAGAACTTAGAATTACTTAAACCTAACTAACCTAAGGACATCACACACACCCATGCCCGAGGCAGGATTCTAACCTGCGACCGTAGCGATCACGCGGTTCCAGACTGAAGCGCCTAGAACCGCTGGGCCACTCCGGCCGGCTCTTGCTGTATCAGTAGCCGGCCTGAGTGGCCGAGCGGTTCTAGGCGCTACAGCCTGGAACCGCGCGACCGCTACGGCCGCAGGTTCGAATCCTGCCTCGGGCATGGATGTGTGTGATGTCCTTAGGTTAGTTAGGTTTAAGTAGTTCTAAGTTCTAGGGGACTAATGACCACTGCAGTTAAGTCCCATAGCGCTCAGAGCCATTTGAACCATTTTTTGCTGCATCAGTAACCTCCTCATCGTCTAGGTACTGCTTCCCGCGCAGTCCACCCTCCAGTGGGCCAAACAGATGGAAGTCGAAAGGTGCGTAATGCGGTCTGTAGAGTGGATGCAAAAGAACAGCCCAAAGAAGTTTTCTGACCTCCTCTCGGGTGCGCGGATTTGTGAGACCTTGCGTTGTTATAGGCTCCGCAGAAATTCTACGAGCGTCAGTGAATATCAGCGATGCTCCGGTTTTCCGCCGAAAGAAATTCAGTGACAGCTCTCTGCTTAGAACTCACCTTAGTTGTAGACGCCATTTTGAAGGCTACGTATAGCGCCTACTAATTATGGGAACTCCACGAAACTGTAGGGGATGCAACGGGAACATTCCACGACGTCTCACAACAAATTTCGCATTCTTTCGGCCGAAACTGACCGGTGAAAGAAATGTGTTGCATTGCTTATTGAACGATCCTCGTGTGTATCATTTACCTGTTGAAGATAACGACTTATCAGCAATGATAACAACAAAACATCGTTATGCAGTTAGAAGAGGTTGTTAAATTTCGAAAGAATAGCGTATAGGTAGACATGTAATAACAAAACATCGTTATGCAGTTACAAGAGGCTGTTAAATACCGGAAGAATAGCGTATAGGCAGGCATCAAAATGTTTACAATTTTGCGAAAACTTCGGAGCTGCTTCGTGACTACCAAGAGTTACGACGCATAATATCAATGATGGAGTAAGAACTAACGTTACGGTTGTCTCGTTAATTCTGCACTTACTGAAGAAAACAAGCTACACAGTCGAAAGACCTCTGACTAGCCTTCTGTAAAGACTACTGTAGAGGAGAAAAAGAACAAGACTGTTGTATTCTGCGACTCGCGACTGTTAAAGCAGTGATTTGTGGATGGCTAGTTGGTTAGGGTTCCAGTTATAAATAGACCGTTAGAAACGAAGATCTTGCAAATTTTTAGGGGTTAAGGGCCCTACACATACCAATTTATCGGTCGACCGACTGACCAATTTCGTGGCAGCGTACAAATTGCCTGACCGATTTCACTCAACGAGTACAGCGCCGCCCTGTACATATCGCTGATGGTGAATTATTAATTTCCGTTCGTTGGGGGTATGTTCTACTGTTGTTTAACAGACACAAAATTGGGGTTTTGCCTTGACTATTTTAGAGCAAACAAAGCGAAAAATCCGAGAGAAAGCTACGGGCAAAGAAAGAGCTAACCTAAAGGAAAAAATTCATTTGTGTCCTGTACTTAAAGATCCAGGAGAAATATTTAAGAATGTATTGAAGGCAGCAGAGGATCAAGTAGGTAAAAAGACGAGGGCTAGGAGAAATCCTTGGGTAACAGGAGAAATATTGAATTTAATTGATGAAAGGAGAAAATATAAAAATGCAATAAATGAAGCAGGCAAAAAGGAATACAAACGTCTCAAAAATGAGATCGACAGGAAGTGCAAAACGGCTAAGCAGGGATGGCTAGAGGACAAATGTAAGGATGTAGAAGCTTATCTCACTAGGGGTAAGATAGATACTGCCTACAGGAAAATTAAAGAGACCTTTGAAGATAAGAGAACCACTTGCATGAACATCAAGAGCTCAGATGGAAATCCAGTTCTAAGCAAAGAAGGGAAAGCAGAAAGGTGGAAGGAGTATATAGAGGGTCTATACAAGGGCGATGTACTTGAGGACAATATTATGGAAATGGAAGAGGATGAAGATCAAATGGGAGATACGATACTGCGTGAAGAGTTTGACAGAGCGTTGAAAGACCTGAGTCGAAACAAGGTCCAAGGAGTAGACAAAACTCTACCATCTGGTGAGCAAGATGTATGAGACAGGCGAAATACCCTCAGACTTCAAGAAGAATATAATAATTCCAATCCCAAAGAAAGCAGGCATTGACAGATGTGAAAATTACCGAACAATAAGTTTAATAAGCCACAGCTGCAAAATAATAACACGAATTCTTTACAGACGAATGGAAAAACTAACAGAAGCCGACCTCGGGGAAGATCAGTTTGGATTCCGTAGAAATACAGGAACACGTGAGGCAATACTGACCTTACGACATATCTTAGAAGAAAGATTAAGGAAAGGCAAACCTACGTTTCTACCATTTGTAGACTTAGAGAAAGCTTTTGACAATGTTGACTGGAATACTCTCTTTCAAATTCTGAAGGTGGCGGGGGTAAAATACAGGGAACGAAAGGCTATTTACAATTTGTACAGAAACTAGATGGCACTCATAAGAATCGAGGGACATGAAAGGGAAGCAGTGGTTGGGAAGGGAGTAAGACAGGGTTGTAGCTTTTCCCCCATGTTATTCAATCTGTATATTGAGCAAGCAGTAGAGGAAACAAAAGAAAAATTCGGAGTAGGTATTAAAATCCATGGAGAAGAAATAAAACCTTTGAGGTTCGCCGATGACATTGTAATTCTGTCAGAGACAGCAAAGGACTTGGAAGAGCAGTTGAATGGAATGGACAGTGTCTTGAAACGAGGATATAAGATGAACATTAACAAAAGCAAAACGAGGCTACTGGAATGTAGTCAAATTAAGTCGGGTGATGCTGAGGGAATTAGATTAGGAAATGAGACACTTAAAGTAGTAAAGGAGTTTTGTTATTTGGGGAGCAAAATAACTGATTATGATCGAAGTAGAGAGGGTATAAATTGTAGACTGGCAATGGCAAGGAAAGCATTTCTGAAGAAGAGAAATTTGTTAACATCGAGTATAGATTTAAGTGTGAGGAAGTCTTTCCTGAAAATATTTGTATGGGGTGTAGCCATGTATGGAAGTGAAACATGGATGATAAATAGTTTGGACAAGAAGAGAATAGAAGCTTTCGAAATGTGGTGCTACAGAAGAATGCTGAAGATTAGATGGGTAGATCACATAACTAATGAGGAAGTATTGAATAGGATTGGGGAGAAGAGAAGTTTGTGGCACAACTTGACAAGAAGGAGGGATCGGTTGGTAGGGCATGTTCTGAGGCATCAAGGGATCACCAATTTAATATTGGAGGGCAGCGTGGAAGGTAAAAATCGTAGAGGGAGACTAAGAGATGAATACACTAAGCAGATTCAGAAGGATGTAGGTTGCAGTAGGTACTGGGAGATGAAGAAGCTTGCACAGGATAGAGTAGCATGGAGAGCTGCATCAAACCAGTCTCAGGACTGACGACCACAGCAGCAGGACGAAATATATTTTTCTCAGGTATTGAAGATTATCAAACTATATTTAGAGACAGCGATTACAGTCACGAGAGAATCTGTAAGCTGCGAGGCTGTTAGCTACTTTACGGTTTCTAGCAACTGGCAGAAGCTACGAGGGCCCCAAAATCAGTGCAGCTGTATCCCCACTATTATTATTTAAAATGATTCCAAAAACTAGCAACGTGATTTATATAAGCCAAAAAACTAAAGTAAGTGATGTTCGTGTGAGCTGCATGAGTAACATCCTTGTATGTAGCGTAAAAGATGTCTCCCATTGGCTTTGGAAACACGTTTCGAATGAGAAGGCTGAGTGCTGTCCGAAAAATGGTAACAGCGCATGGCGGCTGGATGGTCACCCATCCAAATGCCAGCCACGCCCAACAACGCTTAACTTCGGTGATCTCTCGGGAATCGGTGTAGCCACTGCGGCAAGGCCGTTGTATGCTCAAGTATGTAGACTTCGTAGTACAGAAGGGTCTAGTAAAATGTAGACATTCTTTGATAGTTAATATATTTGGAACAAAATGACACACGGTTGTAATTTTGCGAGTTAGCTTTGTCCATTGTTTCCTCAGCAGATCTTGGTGCGCGATTTCCAGGAGATAACAATGCAGCAATGAATGAAGTAAGATTGTCATTTGAGTAACAAAATCCGTATTGAAGTGGTACTGGAAGTACGAAGACAACAATTTATCATATTCTGGCTAAATTTGAAGCCAACGGTACATGTGAAGCAAATTTAAGTTATGCTTTTCGAGGATGGACGTTTTTCAGAGACAGTTATCTGGTCTGACGAGGCGCAGTTTAGACAGAGCGGTACTGTAAAATGCCACAACTGCGTGTATTGGGCTCCTGAAAGTCCTCACATTCAAGTGGACGAACGTTTTAATCTACTGGGTGTTAATGTGTGGCCCATTCTTCTTTGAAGGTACCATAACTGGTGAGATGTATCTTCATATGGCGCAAACATCGATTTTACCTGCCATCTGAGAGGTGTTCGAAAATGAAAGACTTTTGGGTCTCCAGCTCACTGCCACAGAGATGTCAGGACCTACTTGGATGAAAAGCCACCTCTACGATCGTCTCGTCGAAGAGGAGCTGTTGAGTACCCATCAAGGCCTCCAGACCTTACACATTTAGACTTCTACCTGTAAGGGACCTTAAAAAAGTAAGTTTATGAACAGAAGGCAGTTACACTGAATGAGCCACTAGAAACCATCGAGGCGTCCAGTGCGGCTATCACTCCTGCAACAATGACAGCCGTAGTTTGTTCAACAGTTCAGCGGCATCAACGTTGTCTGGCTGCTGATGACAGCTCACTTTGAACACATAAAATAAACTTCTTCCCGTGCAAGAATTGTAACGATATGTCATTTTGTTTCATTAATATTGACTATCAAAGGCAGTCTACATTTTATGGATCGCTCTCTATTTATAAAGGCTGCACCTCATGACTCTCAACAAAGAAAACCATAGAAAATATCGGAAACTTCTTATGATAATTTCTGGTGCTCATTCCTACGTTTGGTACTAAAATCCGTCAGTAGTCTGAAACACCGACCAGGAAATATCGTATCTTCCTAGCTGCAGTATCTTCCAGGTACAACAGTCTCCCCTATACCTAGAATTGTAGTGAAGGGGACATCGCTCTATCGACTTCTTATGGAGTCGTGAGTCCACTTTCTACCCAGAGAGGCGCAGCGAGCGATTGAAACAGCTGTCAACCAAAAGCCATTGGCAACCTGCAGGCAACAAGACCGACTGTAAAATTTAAAACGTAGATAAGATGACATCCCCAATCCCGATAGAAATATCTGTTACCTAATCCTTGTCAGCCACCTCTACTGTAAAGATACTAATTACTGAATTTAGCTAACTGGTAGAGTGTCTCATATTTGTTAATTGTATTCGACCCTAAAAATTCCCATTTGTCCTAAACAATCCAGAATTTCCTTAAAATATCGGAAAAAATTACTATTCTAAATCATCGGTAAAGGTTTGTCAGTTAAAATTTCATTATCTTGAGTTTATTCTTCTAAACCCAAATTAAGACTGCTAATTGGCAGAAATCGCATAGTCTTGATTTGGAAATTACAAATCTGCCTTACACCCAAAATTAGTTAATTACTAGAGCCCTATAGTGGCTGTTCGTTTGGATTAATGTAAGTTATTTACCATTCCGGTCACAAACTGTTTAACTCATACGTGGATCAACTCACAGCAGATGAACGTCTGTATGGACACTTTCAGCACACATCCCCTTGACAACTTCGTCACGAGCCCAAGAAGTGTTTCGTGAGCAGAGGACAATCATCAGGGGCAGTGCAAGCTCCAGGCCACCTCTATGACCTGATCTCTCTCCATGTGGTTTTAACCTGTGGGGCAAATTGAACATCTGGACATACAACCGACCAGTATGACATTATGGCACTATGAGTTGCCTATGTCCAAAACCGCTGGGCCATTACAACGCAAAACAAAACACAGTGTATCAGTATGGTAATAATAATAACAAGCCAAAGGCCCCAGAAGAATTCCAGACGCCACTGATGCGACTCCGGTTGGTCACCTGGAGAACATACAGCAGTGAGATGTGTTCGATCGGGTTCAGATCAGGTGAGTTGGGGGGACCAGCACATCAACTGGAACTCACCACTGTGTTTCTCGAACCACTTCAGCATGCTCCTGGCCTTCTCACATGGAGCGATGGCTCCTAGGAGATGCAGCTATTGCGCACCGACACTGATCAGCCATTACATTATATCCACCGACCTGCTACCGATATAAACCCTTCTGGGCCATAGTAGCGTCACCTGGCGAGGAATGTCTGCTAGCCAGACACACACACGATGCATGTAGTAGCAATGAGCAGGCTGTCAGTGTGTAGAATGGGGAAGGCGCGCGATTTTCGAGTTAGACCTAGGGCAGATTGTGATGGCCCAGAAGCTCGGCATGAACATTTTGGAAACTGGACGACGTGGGTGTTCGAGGAGAGCTGTGGTGATTATCTCCAACACGTGGCGAAACCTAGGTGAAACCACGTCCAGATGTCGTGGTGTTGGGCAGCCACCCCTCGTTATAGATATCGGACGTTATAGGCTGGTCAGACTGATAAAACAGGAAAAACGGCGAACTGTTGCGGAACTAACATCAGAAATTAATGTTGGGCAGAGTACAAGTGTATCCGAACACACAGCGCCCTGAATGCTCCTAACAATGGGCTTCTGCAGCCGATGACCCATGGATGTGCCAATTTTAACACCACGACATAGGCAACTTCGACTGAAATCGGCACGTGACCATCGACACTAGGATTTGGCACAATGGCGGAGCGTTCCCCGGTCCGATGAATCACGATACTTTCTTCACCATGCCGATGGGAGCGCGCGCATCTGTCGTCTACCAACAGAACAGCTCCTTGACACCTATATTGCTGGACGGAGACAAGCTGGCAGCGGCTCCACTATGCTCTGGGGAACATTCAAGTGGGCATCCATGTGTCCAATGGAGCTCATGCAAGGCGCCGTGACGGCAAAGGAGTATAGTACACTGGTTGCAGACCACGTACACCCCTTCGTGACGACCGTGTTTCCCAACGGCTGTGGCATTTGTCAGCAAGATAATGCTCCTTGTGAGAAGGCAAGGAGCGTGCTGGAGTGGTTCGAGAAACACAGTGGCGAGTTCCAGTTGATGTGCTGTTCCCCCCAACTCGGAAGATCTGGACCCGATCGAACACATCTCAGATGTGACTGAACATGGCGTCAGAGCTCATCGCCCCCTCCCCGGAATTGTGTGTGCAGATGTGGTGTCAACTTCCCCTAGCGACCTACCAGTACCTTGTTACTTCCATGCAATGACTCGTTGTCGTTATCCATGCCAAATGTGTGCATACTGGCTATTAGGTTGGTCGTCCTCATGTTCTGGCTGATAAGTGTGTATGCTTCTGCCCATTAAACGGTTACCCAGTTTATATCTGGCATCTGCAGTTAGCCAATCTGGAATCATTGCCTTCTGTAGCTACAAGAAGCCGCCAGAAGTCTTCATTCTGAAACTTCCTGGCAGATTAAAACTGTGTGCCCGACCGAGACTCGAACTCTGGACCTTTGCCTTTCGCGGGCAAGTGCTTTACCATCTGAGCTACCGAAGCACGACTCACGCCCGGTCCCTTCTGCCAGTATCTCGTCTCCTACCTTCCAAATTTTACAGAAGCTCTCGTGCGAGCACTTGCCCGCGAAAGGCAAAGGTCCCGAGTTCGAGTCTCGGTCGGCCACACAGTTTTAATCTGCCAGGAAGTTTCATATCAGCGCACACTCCGCTGCAGAGTGAAAATCTCATTCCAGTCTTCATTCTGCCTATGTAGACACTTGGTCTCTCGATGCTAGGGTCTGCCAAACTTTGATACCTTGTCCGTTACAGTGCATTTGGAGACAGTCGTCCCACTACATATTAGTTGAGTGTTTTGACTCTGTCATATCGTCTGTGACTTAGCCATTCTATTTGAACAGTTCAACTGTGGCTTATAGTATCAAAAGTGTAAAGTACTCGTAAGACAGAGACTTAGATTGAGGAACTATTTTTTTTCTTGTGAATTTGTGCTCCAAAATGGAGAAGTGTGACTTTATGCTATTAATAAACCTGTTGCTCATTGTCTACCGGGGTATTAATTTTTCCCGGTATCATCAAATAATCCTCACACCCTGGGAGAGCTTCAGTTCATCATTGAAAACTCTACGGTTGATGTCCCTCAGGCAGGGATGCTGTATCTGTCTTACAATTTGATAAATTGAGCAAAGTGCCGCATAGACTTCACCTGTGGCTGTATATAGAATCTTCTGCGATGGTCATTACCAAGGGTCAATCTTACATGTACATGTATACTCCACAAGCCACGTTGCGGTGTGTGGCGGTGTGTACTTCGTGTACCATTTTCACTTCGCCTCTTTCCCGTTCCAGTAGCGGGAGGAGCAGCTGCTGGTAAGCTTTCTCTTTCTGTGTTTTATCTTAATGATCTTTTCACGAAATATAAAAATGAGAAATCACTACACTTGTTGACTCTTCTAGGAATGTCCACTGCCGTAACTTTAACAGTAAATTACACTCTGATGTAGAATGCCTCTGAGCCAGTTTTATCTTGCCCACCCTGTACTATTGCCAACCTCCAATTCCTGATTGAGCACTTCGAAAATATCATCAACTCATTTTCTGTATTTTGATCCTTTACTTTATCCTCTTTCAATATTGTAAATATATATTTTGGAAGTAGAAGTTCCACAGCTAAAATTTGTCGCTTTTGTTTTATTTACTTATTTACATTTTATTCTTTTGCAACTAGTTTCAGGGTAGCAGCCTTTGAAATTGCATTCACATGTCACCAAGAGATCTTGGTTTTCTTTTTTGTTTTGTTTTTTGTAAGTAAGGTTCCAGTATCACTACTTAAAACATTAAAACATTTATTGATTATTACGACAGCTGTTATGGAAGATTTCCAAGTTGTCCTATCGCATATGTAACATCTCATGTAACTGTATCTGGTGACTGTTCTCGTTATATTTCACTTGAAATTATCGATTTAACGTCTACTTTGTAGTGCTTCATACAGCGTGGCGTAATATTTTGATAGAATATTGTAAATATTTCCTGTAATCTTTTGACACTTCACGCCATAGATGCTTTTTATTGTTATAGTGCTGGCCATTAAAACTGCAACACCAAGAAGTAATGCAGATGATAAACGGGTATTCATTGTACAAATATATTACACTAGAACTGACATGTGATTATATATTCACGCAATTTGGGTACACAGATCCTGAGAAATCAGTACCCAGACCAACCACCTCTGGCCGTAATAACGGCCTTGATACGCCTGGGCATTGAGTCAAACAGAGCTTGGATGGCGTGTACAGGTACAGCTGCCCATGCAGCTTCAACACGATACCACAATCCATCAAGAGTAGTGACTGGCGTATTGTGACGAGCCAGTTGTTCAGCCACCATTGACCAGACGCTTTCAATTGGTGAGAGATCTGGAGAATGTGCTGGCCAGGGGAGCACTCGAACATTTTCTGTATCCAGAAAGGCCCGTACAGGACCTGTAACATGCGGTCGTGTATTATCCTGCTGAAATGTAGGGTTTCGCAGGGATCGAGTGAAGGGTAGACCCACGGGTCGTAACACATCTGAAATTTAACGTCCAGTGTTCAAAGTGCCGTCAATGCGAACAAGAGGTGGTTCAAAGATCCGATTTGGAAAGACATCAAAAGTAAATGGCATGAAAAGACACACACACAGATTCGGCATTATTATCTGGTTAGAAGCAACATACTCTTCAAACGCTGCGCTGTTGATGACAAGCTATGGGTACTTCGCATTTCTGACGATTTTGTTAATAAGCTCATTTGGTACATTCATTTCAGCTATGCACATTTTGGTCCACGAAAATGTTATCATGTTCTTCGGACGACTTGTTATTTTAACAATATGGAAAAGAGAATTCGAAGAGTCTTGTCTATTTGTAAACTTTGTCAATAGGCGAAACCATCTACTGTCTCACATCGTGCTCCGTTGTTTCCTCTCATTCCTTCTAAATTAAAAGAATTTGCTGCTGTTGATCTCTTGGGACCGCTTGTCTGAACATCTAATGGATTTTCGTACGTTCCAGTCGCTGTTGAAGTTACTTCAAAATTTGTTTCTTTCACATCGTTACGTAAAGCCACTGGACGGTCTGTATCCAACGCCTTTGTTAAAAATTTCTTACGTAAAGTTGGACTCGTTGGTAAAGTCATTTCAGATAACGGACCGCAATTCAGATCTGCTGTTTGGTCACGCATGCTTCGGAATCATAAAATCAAACCTGTTTTTATTTCATTGTACTCACCACATTGTAACCCGTCTGAACGGATTATGAAAGAAATCAATAAGCTTTGCAGACTTTATTGTCACAGAAAGCATCAGCATTGGGACAGATATTTACACTTATTTCAAAACGTGCTGAAGGAAATGCTTGATGACTCCACTGCTGTACCACCTATTCTTGTACTGAAGAATGAAGAACCACCGAACAGAATCAGAGATTTTGTACCTTTCCCAAATACACGTAAACTTCGACACAAAGACATAATTAATTTGGCTATTAAAAATATAAATTCTGCTGCAGACAAACGGAGAAAACTACACGGTAAAGCAAATGCAAAGAAACAATATATTGGTCAGAAAGTTTTCATTACAGCTCATTCATTGTCACATAAGAAGAAACACTTTAGTCACAAATTCTTTCTGATTTACAGTGGACCTTACAGAATCCGACGTATACCACATGATAATTGCGTTGAAGTTGAAACTCTGCGTACTAGGAAGAGTAAAGGTTTACACCACATTTCACACGTAAAACCGTTTATTGAGAGATAACCTGTTTTTTTTATCGTAGTCTTTGCCATAAAATTTTTCACATTACATTAGTAGTATGCTTTGTCAGACTTAGAATCTGTTAACATGCAACAATGTTTGAAGTTAAATATCCAGTCAAGAACCAAGAGAACTTATTTAAACAGAGATTACAAATGCATTGTTATAGTGAACAGACGACACAGTGTTGTTATTTGTACATTCTTGCCTGTTAGTTGCACGATTACGTAACGAATAACAGCTTACATACTTAGAACATATACTGATAATGAGATTTTAATGCAATATTTTGGTTTACTTGAAAAGATATTCTTTATTTGAAGTAAATTCTGTGAGATTAAAGATGACTTAGCATTTGGTTTCTTTGACAGCTACACGATTATATCACGACCCTGCTAATGTGTGACACAATTTACATTGTTGCTTTTGTGCTGTATCTGTTTTATATCTGCACAGTTTTTCTGAATTCTTCTAGAAAGTAAAACACGTTTAGTAGTAACTTTTAATGAGACAGCCTTTGTCGTAGCACAACAATATGTTACAGTGTAGTACTTTCTTGATCACGGTACTGTACGTAATAACTACGATATCTATACGCATAGCATTTCGCTTTTATTTGTTACGAGGTAAGTACATTGACTTCCACAGAACTTTGCTTACAGACGACGATAATTACGACACTTGGCACATTTTTTACCCTCTAGTAATGACAGAGATTATCTTACAACAAGACGCACAATTTAGCGCTACAGTACACGTATTTGAGTGATTAATTTTATACTTAAAACATTTATTTTTAAAGATTTTTGAATTACAAAGATACTAAGGATTTCTGTGATACATTTCATTCCATTTCTGTAATCTGTAACACCGGAGGGTATAATTACATTAATCCTCAGGTGGGTACACGCTTACTTTGTGTACCATGTGATTGGCAAGCAGAAGGAGCCCTGGCTAATATGGTATTTGCTTGTACAACTTTACACATCGGTACTATATTTCTCTAACACAGAATTACACAGCTATCTGATTATTTAACAGAGAAACAAACATTTTTTTACTACATCAGTGACAGATGTTTACGTAATTACAGTTGGATAACTTCACACTTATGAAATTGTATTTTGTCTGTACTTTGTGAACTGTTCATATTTTTCGAAACCATTGTGATACTATAAGAGCTTTGAAAGTCGTATTTGGTAAGGGATCATGATTTTTGAAGTACGTTTGAGGTACATCTACATCTACATCTACATCCATACCCCGCAAGCCACCTGACGGTGTGTGGCGGAGGGTACCTTAAGTACCTCTATCGGTTCTCCCTTCTATGCCAGTCTCGTATTGTTCCTGGAAAGGATTGTCGGTATGCCTCTGTGTGGGCTCTAATCTCTCTGATTTTATCCTCATGGTCTCTTCGCGAGATATACGTAGGAGGGAGCAATATACTGCTTGACTCTTTGGTGAAGGTATGTTCTCGAAACATCAACAAAAGCCCGTACCGAGCTACTGAGCGTCTCTCCTGGAGAGTCTTCCACTGGAGTTAATCTATGAACTCCGTAATGCTTTCGCGATTACTAAATGATCCTGTAACGAAGAGCGCTGCTCTCCGTTGGATCTTCTCTATCTCCTCTATCAACCCTATCTGGTACGGATCCCACACTGCTGTGCAGTATTCTAGTAGCGGGCGAACAAGCGTACTGTAACCTACTTCCTTGTTTTCGGATTGCATTTCCTTAGGATTCTTCCAATGAATCTCAGTCTGGCATCTGCTTTACCGACGATCAACTTTATATGATCATTCCATTTTAAATCACTCCTAATGCGTACTCCCAGATAATTTATGGCATTAACTGCTTCCAGTTAATGACCTGCCATATTGCAGCTAAATGACAAGTGATCTTTCTTTCTATGTATTCGCAGCACATTGCACTTGTCTACATTGAGATTCTATTGCCATTCCCCGCACCATGCGTCAATTTGCTGCAGATCCTTCTGCACTTCAGTACAATTTTTCATTGTTGCAACCTCTCCATACACCATAGCATCATCCGCAACAAGACTCACCGAACTTCCGATGTCATCCACAAGGTCATTTATGTATATTGTGAATAGCAACGGTCCTACGACACTCCCCTGCGGAACACCTGAAATCACTCTTACTTCGGAAGACATCTCCATTGAAAATCAGGTGCTGCGCTCTGTTATCTAGGAACTCTTCAATCCAATCACACAATTGGTCTGATAGTCCATATGCTCTTACTTTGTTCATTAAACGACTGTGGGTAGATGACTTTATTGTAGATCTTGAAAATACTGAAAGAAGCTGCGGCGATTTTGAGATGTGATTGATCTGTTATGATGTTATTATTACGGTGGCGATGTGTATTATGCTGTTGAGGCATGTTTACGATCAATAAGATGATGCTACCGTATATGAGGAACGTGATTGCGTGTTTATATGTAAATGAACAATGAATAGAAGTTAGAGGCTCTGGTTTGTGAAAAAGGATGTTGGAAACCAAGAATCGTACTTTAAGAGTTTGTGAGTTGTTTGTCCATGTGTGAATGTGTCACAACAAAGCTATTCCTTAGATTTCGTTTCTACACATTTCTACTGTAACCCTTCGACCTGTGAAACTTCGTTATATTAGACTGTCACTGCTGTCGTAAACATTTCGGTATGAAAGTTAAGTGACCTTCAAGTAATGCGTCATGGGCGCCCGGCTGTCCCACCTGCCTGGAGAAAAAAGAAGCCATTAACCTCGCTATTGACATTCCTTTCTAGAACACATCGCAAATATGACACGCTATTACTTGGAAACATGATTACACCGTGGAGCTCTTAATTTATGATATTTACTGAAATGCCTAATGAAATGACGAGAACTATTTTATGTCTATACACCTGATTTCTAGTTGAGAGATTTTTTTACTGCCTTATGAAATGCCATATGGCTAGTGAATGATGTTTCATGCCTTCCTTTGTATATATTTGCCTATTTTGTTTAATATCTAGTTTCTAGCTGTACTGCAGTATTGGTTAAAATAAAATTTAATAGATGTACTAATATCGATATTTTATGCCTACAGAACTAGTATATAATAATTTGATGATCTACTTCCAAAAAAACGAGGGAGCACAAAAGATATTTCGCTTCACAGGAGTTGTATACATAATTTTTGTCAATGACTAGGTAACTTGTTTCGTAGAGTAAGTCAAGGTGATGCATCACTCTAGTGTTAAGATATGACATAGGTATTAAACATGGCCATTTTTACTGTAATATTTTTTCTGCTTGAGCTTTGTCATGTTTAGGTGTAAGTTATAGCATTTGCTGCTGCTGTTTGCCAGGCATAGTGCTACTAAATTTCACTTTGTATTACTCTGTTAAGCCAGTATTACTACTGCTTTATTTTTCTTGTTGCTGCACATTGCCTCATATTAGTTGTAATGTTGCAATTGCTTTGCTAAGTTAAACATACTGCTGCTAGCTTTGCCAATTTACATTTTTTTGGTCATTCCTGTTTGTGTTAATTGTTTTGTGCTGCTACATTGCCTCAACCCTTAGTATATATATATATATATATATATATATATATATATATATATATATATATATATATATATATATAGCAAAAATGAGTATTGTACAATGATACAAATTTATTTAGAAAGAGAATATGTACAAAACAGTAGAGTTTAGTAACAACAGGTATAGATAGGACTTTTTGGGAATAATAATGAATGAAGGGAGATCTCCAAGAAGTTAAGAAATTTTTGTTTGCAAAATACTACAGTAAAACAAACCCTGTCCTCTCCTTTTGTGGTATTCCACTATGTGTTTGTGTACAATTGTGTATTTGTGTTTTTCCTGTCTTTATGTGTTTATCTGATAAGACTTTTATTGTAGAATTTTTCTAATACTCCAGCTACATTCACCATGATGAAGAATACTGTTATCCTCAAATATAATTTGCATTTACAATATGTTATTTACTTTATAAAGATGTTTAGACATTATCAATTCTGTTCTGTTTCAATGCTCATGTGTGAAATTAATGTTTCGAAAACTTTTCTCATTATTTTATTTATTTACTTCTGTCATAATCCCTTTAACACTGATGTATATTTTTATTTCTCTTCTTTTGTAAAGCCCCTATTACTACAAATGTTATCTATATTGTTATGTTCTTTAATCATGTTTTTTTTTACCTTTGTAATTGTACTCTTATGTTGTAAATTTATGATTGTATAGACACCAGTTCTTCAAATTAAGTTACATTTCACTGCACACTTTTCTGTTGGTCATAGTATTTGCACAATACATGAAAAAAGGGACTGTTAGTGCTCGTATGAGTGTTGATAATTCAGCAAGGGACTGGTTAACAGCATTGCTAGTTCTAAGGGCAATTCCAAACACTTAATGTGAGTGAGCAGGTGGTGGTCTATGGACTTGCTATATTGTCTGCAAGAGTCTTCGATGGTGAATGTGCACCTGCACAGTCGCAACAGTTGGCTGCTGGCCGTCTCTACAAGGACTGAAGTGGGTCTACACCTTTGATGACCCACCAATACCATTATTTCTACAAGGACTGTAGTGGATCTGCACCTCTGCTGGCCCACCAATACCATAATCTCTATCAGGACTATAGTAGGTCTGCTCTGTGATGACCTATCTACTAATATTCTTCAAAACTTCGACTGACTCTACTGTGGGTTTGCTCTGTTGTGGCCCATTACCTGTCTGCATTTCAAGAGCCAGCACTGTCTTTCCATTGGAAGGACAACACTACTTCAAGACTGCATGGAAATCCACTACTTCCATGTGCATTATCTTTTACTCCTCAGACTTTGAGAAAGAAAAACACTGCAATTTTAGTGTAATGATTGATAGGACTGTCTTTATGGACTGTGAGAAAATTTTAGCTTTTGACCAACATTGTATCAATAAGTGTGTGCATCTGATATCTTCGTTATTGTAATGATGAAAAAAAATTTTCAAATCTGTATTGACCACTGCCCAAAATTATTTGTAAAATTTTTTTTGGCGAGCATGGGGGCTATGTAAGAAGGCTGATTAGATTTTTATGTTGGTAACGCCACATAGCGCTCTGTATGAAAATCACTGGCTGTGCTGTATGCAGTCTGAGGCTGGTCGGCATTGTTGCAATATTGTGTTGTAGTGTTGGGCAGTTGGCTGTTAACAGCGCATAGGGTTGCACAGTTGGAGGTGAGCTGCCAGCAGTGGTGGATGTGGGGAGAGAAATAGCGGAGTTTTGAGAGCGGATGATCTGGACGTGTGTCCATCAGAGACAGTAAATTTGTAAGACTGGATGCCATGAACTGGTATATATATTATGACTTTTGAACACTATTAAGGTAAATAAATTGTTTGTTCTCTATCAAAATCTTTCATTTGCTAACTATACCTATCAGTAGTTAGTGCCTTCAGTAGTTTGAATCTTTTATTTAGCTGGCAGTAGTGGCGCTCGCTGTATTGCAGTAGTTCGAGTAACGAAGATTTTTGTGAGGTTAATGTTAGTCAGGGCTATTCTTTTGTAGGGATTATTGAAAGTCAGATTGCGTTGCGCTAAAAATATTGTGTGTCAGTTTAGTGTTGATCAGAATAGGTAAAGAGCGAAATGTCTGAATACGTTCAGTTCTGCTCAGCTGTTTGAAAATCAAGTAATGTAAGAGGTTTATCAGCACAGCAATTCATTAATTTTTCTGAGGGGACGTTTCGAAGTCGCACGGAGAGTCCGACTGCATTTGAGGCGTCAGCCATTACTGTAAAATGTCCAAGTAGGAATATCCAGTGCCAGTGCTCTCGGCGAAGAAGAATGACCCATACAGTTTTCGAGGTGACAAGGCACAAAAAAGATTTCCTTTCCGGAATCACGCTCAAATTTAATGCATTTGTGTGAATGCTTTGTACCCTAGCTTCGACAATTATTCCTGTTCACTTTCCCATTAGTGTGAAAAGTGGCTTCGTCGCTAAAAATTAAGCGGTTAACAATGCCATCCAGGTCCTCATTCAGTTATTGCAACTGCGAACAAAACTCAAAACCGTTGTCTTTGTCGTCGTCATGGAGCTTCTGCACCAGCTCCAATTTGAATGGTTTCATGGACAGCTTCTGTTGCAGGACTTTCCACACTGTCATTGGTGCCATTTCGACATACCGTTTCTTTGGAATCCTTGTGAATGTCACTCGTACACGCTGCATATTCACTTCACTCACACTGGGACGTTCGCTTCTCTTTGCTGGGCACAAGCAACCCGTCGTAACGAACTTGTTGGGCCAGTGGTAAATGGCCTTCCTTGTTGGTGGCTTCTTACCGTACTTAGTTCTAAACATCCGTTGAACAGCTGTAGCACACTTGTTTTTGTCGAACTCCAACACACAGACAGCTCGCTCTGCACCTGAACTAGCCTTTTTTGCGACTAGCGCTGACTATCGGCAAATTACCAAACTACGCCGTGGAGGTATACACTTTAAAATGACATATGTATGATACCTGTACAATCTTTGGTTCTTGTGCAATAGATAATTGAAAGAGTTCCCGGACTTTATGTACACCCTGTATAGGCGTTGCCGATTGCAGCGCCGTATTCTGCCTTTTTACAGAAGGGAAAGATTCACACGAAAACCACCACTCAAATTTGCACAGAAACAAGTAACATTTATTGGCATGATGTAACGCTAGCCAAGTCCATCTCATTCACTAAGACGCTACTATCCAGCTAGCTACTGGCTCTGCGTTACGCTCTGAGGGCTATCTTTTTATCCAGCGTGTCCACGCACACTAACACGCACCTCTCGCCAACAAATTAGGAAGATGCCTAAGCAGAACTATACAAATTACACACTCACACAAGGGAGCGTGCTTTTTAATGATATGAAGGCTTTTTCTACTGGAAAAGTAGCCTTGTTGATGTAAAAGTAACACTAACTTAAGACTTCCGAAAAATTACACTACTGGCTATTAAAATTGCTACACCACGAAGATGACGTGCTACAGACGCGAAATTTAACCGACAGGAAGAAGATGCTGTGATATGCAAATGATTAGCTTTACAGAGCATTCACACAAGGTTGGCGCCGGTCGCGACACCTACAACGTGTTGACATGAGGAAAGTATCCAACTGATTTCTCATACACAAATAGCAGTTGACCAGCGTTGCCTGGTGAAACGTGGTTGTGATGCCTCGTGTAAGGAGGAGAAATGCGTACCATCACGTTTCCGACTTTGATAAAGGTCGGATTGTAGCCTATCCGCGATTGCAGTTTATCGTATCGCGACATTGCTGCTCTCATTGGTCGAGATCCAACGGCCTCGTATCACTAGCAGTCGAGATGACAGGCATCTTATCCGCATGGCTGTAACGGATCGTGCAGCAACGTCTCGATCGCTGAGTCAACAGATGGGGACGTTTGCAAGACAACAACCATCTGCATGAACAGTTTGACGACGTTTGCAGCAGCAAGGACTATCAGCTCGGAGACCATGGCTGCGGTTACCCTTGACGCTGCATCATGGAAAGTAGCGCCTGCGATGGTGTACTCAACGACGAACCTGGGTGCACGAATGGCAAAACGTCATTTTTTCGGATGACTCCAGGTTCTGTTTAGAGCATCATTATCGTCGCATCCGTGTTTGGCGACATTGCGGTGAGCGGACATTGGAAGCGTGTATTTGTCATCGCCATACTGGTGTATCACCCGGCGTGATGGTATGGGTTGCCATTGGTTACACGTGTCGGTCACTTCTTGTTCGCATTGACGGCACTTTGAACAGTGGATGTTACATTTCAGATGTGTTACAACCCGTGGCTCTACCCTTCATTCGATCCCTGCGAAACCCTACATTTCAGCAGGATAATGCAAGACCGTACGTTGCAGGTCATGTACGGGCCTTTCTGGATGGAGAAAATGTTCGACTGCTGCCCTTACCAGCTCTTTCTCCAGATCTCTCACCAATTGAAAACGTCAGTTCAGTGGTGGCCGAGCAACTGGCTCGTCACAATACGCCACTCACTATACTGGATGAACTGTGGTATCGCGTTGAAGCTGCATGGACAGCTGTACCTGTGCACAGCATCCAAGTTCTGTTTGACTCAATGCCCAGGCTATCAAGGCCGTTATTACGGCCAGAGTTGGTTATTCTGGGTACTGATTTCTCAGGATCTATACACCCAAATTGCGTGAAAATGTAATGACATGTCAGTTCTAGTATAATATATTTGTCCAATGAATACCCGTTTATCATCTGCATTTTTCTTGGTGTAGCAATTTTAATGGCCAGTAGTGTATATACTTTAAAACCCAACTTTTGCGCCCTGCCCCAGTGAGTCCACGACTTGCACTTGAACCCACGAGGGATGACGGCCGATTTCGCTATTTTGCGAGCCCTCAGAAATGTCCATATTATTATTTAGCTTTGTGTGTGTGTGTGGCTGGGGGGGGGGGGGGGGCGGGGGTGTCATACACGAGATTCTCATTATCCATTTACTGCTAATGCTTTTAGCGCTTCTGTAAGGTCTTGCCTTCTGGCATGACTTTAAGAACTTATTCTGCTACGGACGTTGGAAATTCTGGCCGTTTCAGGAAAATTACTCTTCCTGTAAGCCAGCCTGTAGGTTCTGGTCACAGAGCCATTTAGAAGGATTAGGGAGAGTTCAATCTGTTCACTCCAGGTTGCAGAAAGGCTCCTCGCACCAGAGGCCTACCCCGTTGTGGACAATAACCACAGGAAATCACGCAGGCATGGCCAGGAAATGAGATGTAACAGCGGTACCACCTATGCACTCACAAATGGAATTATCCTTTGAAAATAATGGCCAATATAATGAAAAATTAAATATTACCGCAAGTTTTGGTCTGAAGAGTGGTAGCTGACAGCTTGACAGACTGAAGAGCTCAATAACAAAGAAAAGGCTCAACTGAAATCCTTAGTGAAGTCATTCAGGACAGATCCTATACGGTGGGCAGGGATCAGTGTCGTGTTTGCATCTGACTGGGCTCTGTTCAGTACTGAGACTCCAACCTGACTCTTCCTGCACACTATCTGGACATTTCTTTGTAGTGCCCACTCTATCGCATTCTGTACCTGAGGTTGTAACCTTCCAACAGTGAAAATAGCTTAATTATATCTCATTCGGCCGGCCGTGGAGCCAAGCGGTTCTAGGCGCTGCAGTTCGGAACCGCGCGAATGCTACGGTCGCAGGTTCGAATCCTGCCTCGGGCATGGATGTGTGTGATGTCCTTAGGTTAGTTAGGTTTAAGTAGTTCTAAGTTCTAGGGGGACTGATGACCTCAGAAGTTAAGTCCAATAGTACTCAGAGCCATATATATCATTCACGTTAGCGTAAGCTACCAACAGATAAATTCCGTAACCTACCAATAATAACGTGAATAATCTCCCAATAAAAAATGTGTCTCACTTATAACGTTTCAATAATTAACTGTGAATTTAAACTGGTAAATTTTGGACGTTAGCAACGCTGCGTGATGGCCCTGAAAGATCATTCTGAATAAACTGAAAATTCTTACCTCAATGAAGTCGCCGGATAACGCGTATATATCTGCCCCTAGAAGAAATTTTTCTGGCACAGCCCAGTGCAATGCTAGCCGATAGATTTGTCAAGTATAAAAAAAAAAAAAAAAAAAACAGGTTTTTCTTACAATAATCGTGATGACTATGGATTAGAGAAATTAGTAAATTCTTTAAATTGAGATGAATGATTGTCAAAAGTCAGTTTTTATAAGAAAGATTATTATTAAGATATTTTTAAAAACGACCGTCCCAGCCAACTCCATACACACGACAGCTAGCAACTACTTACTCCTACTGCCACACAGTTCCTACTGCTTGCAACACTGCTCTCTGGTCTGAGATTCTCTTATAGCTTACTTCTCGCAGGCAGCGCGTGAGCAATCCGTCGAATTTACATCTGCTCGAGTGCGCTAGCAACAAATTCCTTACTCATGGACCTCTTACAAGGTGCAAATAAATACTCCTTAGTAGCACAACAAAGGTTCGAGAATTCAGCGTACCAAAAACCTTCACTGGTGTAGCAGCCCCGGTAAAAATAATGGAACAATGTCGGAAAGAGGCTGCCTCTCAGCAGCAACAATAAACAATCTGCTGAACCGATTGACGGCGTTGACTGCTTGACCTCGAGTAGCAGCGGTACGCCTAGATTTTCCCTTTACTTACTGTAGGCGCGGATCAGTGGGGCACCAATTTCTGGCGCTTAAATTACCAATTTAGTGCATTCGAGGTAAAAGATGTTACTATTCAACTTAACTCTCTTTCTCGTCTCAGTCTGTGTGTCGTTCATTGAAGAAGTTAATCTCGCTGTCTGATCGATGAAGATCATCCTTTTTGTCATATGTGTGGCATGTTTAACTCACCCTTTACAGAGCGCGAGTTGAGCAGACAAAATGTCTACAGACTGAGTTCCTATGAGACACGAGATTTCACTCTTTAGAAATACCTGGCTTGACTTCTGGTTTTCGCGACTGCACAAGACTGGAATATCTCGTGCACCAATGTTGTTCGCGCGGGGCAATCGGACTTTGTTAATTAAGTAACAGGCATGCAACAGTAGTTATGTAGGTGATATGGTCGCAATGGCAGCAAAGCAGATATCGCCAAAGCCGGTTACTTCCGTTCATAAAATAAGACTCACCCGCACTTCCATTGTAAAACCTGAAAATAACATACCAGAGGTATTAGTGTTGCAAGATATAAGAACATAACACAATGTTTGAACAGAAATGAATAATCATTCTCACTTGAAGGAACTTACTTTAACACATGCGTTTTAACAGATTGTGGCTAGGAGGAAGAAAGGTAAAGATGGAAGTGGCAAGTGAAATATGACAAAAGACGCATATTGCTTTACAAAGATAACTTAATTACCGAACTTAAGCATTATGACTTAATATGGTTCATATACATGAGTATTTTCTTCATAACAAATAACATACATCATAGTCAGATTGTTGTATTTGTTCTTAGAAAAAAAGTAGTTTTACTAAAACAGGAAAAAAGTGAAAAATACTGGTACGTCCTTATAAATGTTAACGTAGAATAACTGCCACGAATCGCTTCTACTGGCAGTCCAACTGGAATTTGGTCAGTGTCGAAAGAATTGGTGTTAGAAACGTGCGGCCTGTAGCGATACAGAATTTTGAGCAGGATCACTGTCAAATGTTACTGATTTCTATATTAATAATTACTTAATTTATACTGAAGAGCCAAAGAGACTGGTATACTTGCCTAATATCGGGTAGGGCCGCCGCGAGCACGGAGAAGAACCGCAACACGCCGTGGCGTGGACTCGACTAATGCCTGAAGCAGTGCTGGAGGGAGTTGACACCATCAGTCCTGCAGGGCTGTCCATAAATCCGAAAGAGTACTAGGGGGTGGAGATCTCTTCTGAACGGCACGTTGCAAGGCATCCCAAATATGCCCAATAATTTTCATGTCTGGGGAGTCTGGTGTACAGCGGAAGTGTTTAAACTCAGAAGGGTGTAACATGTTGTTTTGAAGGGCGGGCAATCACAGGCAAACTTCGACTTTTTCCAAAGAAAATTCCGCACTGGCTGTATCAATGATTTTTATTAAATCTGCGACCGGTTTCGCACCACTTATCGGTGCATCCTCAGGCAATCTGTACAAAAAACAATACAATAAGAGCTCCTGTAAACTATTCGACCCCCCAATTCTCATGTATAAACTTAACTTTTAAACAACCAGTTTTTGAATGAGGCAATAAAACACTCACATACACTATTTATAACATGGTAACGTTGAACAATGCCCTGTTGTCACTCCCCACCATTCACGTCCAATATACCGCCATCCGGTGAAAGCCGTAGTTAAAATTTAAAAATCTTAAATAATTTTTTTTATATTTTTTAAATGATGGGAGCGGCGATGACCTAGAAAATAAAAATAAAATACCATGGTGATAAAACTCCCCTAAACACAAACGACGAAGAGCGCAAACATTAGCATGAACAAACAGCGGAATTAGGGCCATCTAAACATATCAGAACTTACCGTGCAAGTTGAGAGGAGTGGCGCGGCACCGGACACGGCCTGACTGACAAGCCGACAACCGGAAAGTGCTCACGCAGCGATGTCGGTGATTTGATGTTTCCTGGATTCCTGATATTCATGGTACACTCGTGAAATGGTCGTACGGGAAAATCTTCACCACTTCCTCGGAGATGCTGTGTCCCATCGCCCGTGCGCCGACTATAACACCACGTTCAGACTCACTTAAATATTGATAACCTACCATTGTAGCACAAGTAACCGATCTAACAACTGCGCCACACATTTATTCTCTTGTATAGGCGTTCCCGACCGCAGCGCCATATTCTTCCTGTATCTCTCTATTAAAATACAGATGACTATACCAGTTTCTCTGGCGCTTCAGTGTGAAAATACAAAATGTTTGTTTTGTGTTTACTTTGTTGCATGAGCGACACAGAGATGTCAGCTGTTCTTGGGACGAAATGGGAATTTCACGCCACCAGCTTTAAGCTTCGCACGGTCGACTGTGGTCTACGCACGAAGCAGACCGAAACTATGTCAATTCATTGAAATAAAATATCAGTGATGTAATCAATTACAGCCCGGTCATGGGGCAATCTCCTGCAGCTATTATGACAATTCATTGAAATAAAATATCAGTGATGTAATCAATTACAGCCCGGTCTTGGGGCAGCACACATATGTTTCACACTACTTCGAGTTTTTTGAATACGTGGCAATGTATTGTATTATAAAGTGGTGAATAAACCAACATAATTTACTGAGAAGGTGAAAAATAAGATATGCATATTATGTGTACCCTGTAGTATTTTATTTGTAAAAAAAGTTTACTTTCACTTGTGTCTTAATGAAAATTAATCAGCTGAATATTTATTGAAACATCGACGAAGGATGTTTGCATTAAGTAATGAGTTTTCTTAAAGAACAAAATAATTTACTAGGGTAAATGATTGAAAACTATTTAATTTCACTTAATTAAAGTAAGTACGAAGGTGGAAATTAGAAAGCATTTAAGTTTGTCTCGGAATGACAGCACAATATTAAAAGCTTCTGTGTTTTGGGATGAGCGTTATATTAAACGCGATGCTGGTTATCTAAGCAACGTAACAATCAATAAGTTCTACGACGACCTTAGTGTTTCAACAAGAAGCCATCATTCTTTCTCGTCACTGTTCTTTCTCAAATAGATGAAACTGCAAATTTAAAAAAAATTAAAAAAGCAGTAGTGTACACATAGCAGTATACAGTCTAAATAAACGTTCAATGAATTACCAAACACTAAGAGTAAAATCACTATAAGATACATGCTGGAAATCAGTAGGAAATAAACAAATGCCAGACTGCCCTGGAAAAGACATGTCGAGTCCGTTATCCGGTACAGGTTATCGAACTGCTGATGAATCAATTGCAAAATTGTTGTTGTTGTACTCTTCACTCCAGAGACTGGTTTGATGCAGCTCTCCGTGCTACTCTATCCTGTGCAAGCTTCTTCATCTCCCAGTACCTACTGCAATCTACGTTCTTCTGAAGCTCTTTAGTGTATTCATCTCTTGGTCTCCCTCTACGATTTTTACCCTCCGCGCTGCCCTCCAGTACTAAATTTGTGATCCCTTGATACCTCAGAATATGTCCTACAACCGATCCCTTTTTCTAGTCAAGTTGTGCCATTAATTTCTCTTCTCCCCAATTCTATTCAATACCTCCTCATTAGTTATGTGATCTACCCATCTAACATTCAGCATTCTTCTTCACATTTCAAAAGCTTGTATTTTCTTTTTGTCTAAACTATTTATCATCCACGTTTGACGTCCATACATGGCTACACACCATACAAATACTTTCAGAAACGATTTCCTGACACTTAAATCTAAACTCGATTTTAAGAAATTTCTCTTCTTCGGAAACTCTTTCCTTGCCATTGCCAGTCTACATTTTATATCCTCTCTCCTTCGACCGTCATCAGTTACTTTGCTCCCCAAAAAGCAAAACTCAGTTACTACTTTAAGCGTCTCATTTCCTAATCTAATACCCTCAGCATCACCCGATTTAATTCGACTACATTCCATAATCCTCGTTTTTTTTATGTCCATCTTATATCCTCCTTTCAAGACACTGTCCATTCCGTTCAGTTGCTCTTCCAGATCCTTTGCTGTCTCTGACAGAATGACAATGTCATCGGTGAACCTCAAAGTTTTAATTTCTTCTCCATGGATTTTAATTCCCACTCCGAATTTTTCTTTTGTTTTCCTTACTGCTTGCTCAATATACAGATTGAATAACATCAGGGATAGGCTACAACTCTGTCACACTCCCTTCCCAGCCACTGCTTCCCTTTCATACCCCTCGCCTCTTATAACTGCCATCTGGTTTCTGTACAAATTGTAAATAGCGTTTCGCTCCCTGTATTTTACCCCTGCCATCTGCAGAATTTGAAAGAGAGTATTCCAATCAACATTGTCAAAAGCTTTCTCTACGTCTACAAATGCTAGAAACGTTGGCTTGACTTTCCTTAATCTATTCACTAAGATAAGTCGTAGGGTCAGTACTGCCTCACGTGTTCCAACATTTCTACGGAATCCAAACTGATCTTCCCCGAGGTCAGCTTCTACCAGTTTTTCCATTCATCTGTAAAGATTTCGCGTTAGTATTTTGCAGCTGTGACTTATTAAACTGATTGTTCGGTAATTTTCACATCTGTCTACACCTGCTTTCTTTGGGAGTGGAATTATTATATTCTTCTTGAAGTCTGAGGGTATTTCGCCTGTCTCATACATCTTGCTCACCAGATGTTAGAGCTTTCTCAGGACTGGCTCTCCCAAGGCTATCAGTAGTTCTAATGGAATGTTGGCTACTTCCTGGGCCTTGTTTCGACTCTGGTCTTTCAGTGCTCTGTCAAACTCTTCATGCAGTATCATATCTCTCATTTCATCTTCATCTACATCCTCTTCCATTTCCATAATATTGTCCTCAAGTACATCGCACTTGTGTAGACCCTCTATATACTCCTTCCACCTTTTTGCTTTCCCTTCCTTGCTTAGAACTGGGTTTCCATCTGAGCCCTTGATATTCATACAAGTCGTTCTCTTTTCTCCAAAGGTCTCTTTAATTTTCCTGTAGGCAGTACCTATCTTACCCCTAGTGATATGAGCCTCTACATCCTTACATTTGTCCTCCAGCTGTCGCTGCTTAGCCATTTTGTACTTCCTGTCGTTCTCATTTTTGAGCTGTTTGTATTCCTTTTTGCCTGTTCATTTACTGCATTTTTGTATTTTCTCCTTTCATCAATTAAATTCAGTATCTCTTCTTTTACCCAAGGATTTCTAGTAGCCCTCGTCGTCCTGCGTCATATCGCAGAAATTGTCTCTACAATATAAGACTTTACAATATGGTGTCTCGATATTTTTCAACATGTAAAGTGTTTCATATGAATATGACGTTTACAGTTATACATTTTTGTATATACTATGAAAAGCAACTGGTTCTCCTTTCACATACGACGCTTTACTTCCGTAGTAACGACAATACAGCACCATACCTGTTACTAAAACTCAGACGTGCAGAAACGTATATAAAACAAGGTGAATACTCGTAATATTCAACTTTCGCTGTTACCGCAAACTGTAAACAAACAGCACCGTCCCAGAATCACTTGACTTACACGGTTTGATATTGAGAACATGCGCAATAGGCTACGCTCACTCTGTAGCTATACATACTATTTGATTCTGAATGTTGACTTCCATCAGTGACCATAGTTAAGTTTTACAAAGCAGATTAACTGAACTTTTCCAATTGTAGTATGCCATGAAGGACAATCTAGTATAGAAAATAACGGGAAGCCAGGATAAAATAACAATAATATTATGATAAGGAGACTTGAAAGGTACTCACCATATAGAGGAGACGATGAGTTACAAACAGTCACAATGAAAAGTCTGCGGTACATTTAAGCTTTGGCCAAAAGACTTTCTGAAAGAGAAAACACACACACATTCACAGAAGCACAACTCATATACCCATGACCAGTATCTCTGTCCCGCCACAGCGGCCAGAGACAAAGTTTTGCTGGTGTGAATGCGTATGTGTTTTCTACTTTGGAAGAAGAATTTTTGGCCAAAAGATTAAACGTATATCAATCTTCTCATTGCGCCCGTCTGCGACTCAACATCTCCTCTATATGGTGAGTAGGACTCTATCCTTTTCATAAATTTACTACATGAATCATATTATTCAAAGTAATTATTTGAATCTCGTGATTTTTATATGCATGTATGATAATTGCTGTAATTTTATGTTGTTTCGTACATAGTCATTGTTCATATTTCCAATTATGTTAATAAGTACATGTTAGAAGTGCTTTAAGAACTATGTCTGTTTTTATCGGTAACTTATTTCAAGCAGCGTATTCCATCTTTTTAAGAGGAACCAACTGGGTTTGTGGCCCTGTGTTTCTACAAGAATAAACTGGTGTGGATTTCAACTTTTTTTTTCTTGGTCACCGTTATTGTACTCGTTACTAAGCGCTTATACTGAGCCGTGCTCGGCTCGTGTTCATGCCGTTTATTGGTCGCCATCTTCTCTTTACGGTACTGCCGCCTCGTTTTCTTATTCGATTTACTGGTGTCACTAAGTTCCTGTCTTACCTGCCCGTGAGTGGCAGCAGCAGCGCTTCTCGATAAGAGCACTGTCGTATTATCTTTGAAGCGACCGCTAATATTTCCGGCTCTTGGTGTGTCGGGAATTCAATTGGGACGGAGCACCAGTGAGGTGCGGACAGCCAGTACTCGCCGATCACTGGCGTCGCGCGTGTACTGTCTGACGGAAGGAGACTGGAGCGGGAAAGAGCGTTGGTTGGTCGTTCGGTCGGCCGTCTCATCGGGCGACGTGTATTTGGTCTTTTGACCGTTTCCAGGCCTCGTCAGTTGGTCATCTTACCGGACGTGGGTCGGTTCCATCCTTGTGCAGAGTTATCGGGTGGCCAATGGGCAAGTGTTCCCTGTGCATGGTTGGGTTCGAGCCAGTGTGCCCGAGTTGCCGTGTCTCCGAGTTCTGAACGGACATGAAGGGAGTCGAGTTGGAGCTGCAGTGAGCTCCGGACAGCCATGACTCGCCCGACCGTTGCCGACACACACAACTTGAGTGGGCACGACCTTGGGTGGTCGTCCGGTCGGTCGTCTCATCGGACGACGTGTATTTGGTCGCCGAACGCTTATGGAAACTCTGTGAGTGTCGACTTGCGATTTCTCCTTATTGTTCCACAGTGATTGGTTTCTGGATTGTCGGAGTTCTTGGTGTAAGTGTTTACGTGGAACTGTGTGTAACTTCTGTGATTTCCACTTAGCAGTTATGAATGCTGCCTGCGTACTGCAGTAGGCAGTCTGTCGGTTGGGACAGAGCAGCGAGTGTGTGTTTCCTCGCCGTGTTGATCCTGTCCGGCATGGCGTGTGGTTCATCAGCCTTTGATGTTTGTTTATATTTTTGAGTGGTTATTATGCCTTGGCAGTATTTAGGTGCCAATTGTCAAGACGTAGTGCTGCTGGTATCTTCGTCCTCTCTCATATTTTCGGTTGTCGTGCCGTTTGTCGGGTGGAAGTGGATTGATTAGGTTGTTGGTCGGTCCTTCAGCCGTACCTGGGTCGGGTTGCCGTCCGATTATTTAACCTTCCTTTTGTCTGCCTGTCTCACCTAAACTTATTTTAGAGTTAACTCCTCAGGCCGACCCTTGGCACATTTGTCAACACCACTGTTTTGTTGTTTGGAATTGTTATTTTCTTTTGTCTCAAGTACTGTGCGAGGCCTTCAGCCGTGTATTAATTTAGTTAGTTTTAGTATTCAGTGTATGGCCTTCAGCTGAACCTTATGTGAAATATTTTAAGATTAGGCCTTCAGCGATGTTTTATTCAAAATTGTTCTATGCTCTGTATTTATATCTTTTGTTTTAAAATCTGTGGCTTTCAGCCCATAACGTGTAAATTCCTGTCTGTAAGTTTTCTCTCTAATTATCTTGAAATTTTAAAATAGCCTTCAGTCTCACTGTGTAAATGCTTATCTTAAGGTTGTCTTTAATTATTTTGAATAATAGTTTGGGCCTTCAGCCGTCAAGATATTTCAAGTTTTCTTAAGATGGTTTTCTGTTGTACTGTGTAGATGCTTGTCTTTAGAGGTTCCCTTTTATTATGTTGAAATATTATTGGGCTTTCAGCCGAGGAATTAATTTAAATTTTCCTTAATATGGCTTTTAGCTGAAATTTGTAAAAGCTTCCCTTTTAAGAATTTCCTTTGCTGATGTGAATTATTTATGTGCCTTTAGCCGAGAAGATATTTTAATTTTATTTAAATAAGGCCTTCAGCCGCTTGTCTAAATTCTTATGCCTTAAAAGGAATTATTTAAGAATATTTTCATTTTACTTAAGTAAGGCCTTCAGCAATTTCTCTAAATCCTTGTGTTTTAAAAGGAATTATTTAAACTATATTATTGAGAAGTTACTTGGGCCCACAGCCATGAACTGATCCTTGTTCTTTTAAAGAGAAAACCGTGCATTGGTTTTAGAAGAATAAAGTTGTATGTTCTTGTGTAACTAACAGTAACTGATCTTGGCCCATTTCCACAATCTGATCCCCTGTGTCCTGCGAAACCAGATTTCATATATAATCTTTTTTCGTGTCCCCAGATCAGCTACACACGGGTGCTTCATGAACCTAGTATCCTGACTACAAGATTTAATTCGTCCATTACAAACTTGTCACGGCACTCATCGATGGTATCTCATTCTGTTCTATAACATGTAGAACCGACAATTGTCACTCTGATGATTAACATGTAGGGAGAAAGTTGAAAAATGTATACATAATCCGGTATTTGTGGAAAGAGGGCGATATCCACGATAGGTCGAAAAGTCTCTATAGTTAATAGGTGTATAAAACATTGTCGGACTTCTCGACTCGTCAGTTCAGAGTAAAACCTCTAGCTTTCGACGATTTCCATCATCGTCGTCGTCACGAGCAAGTGACTCTCAAAATCGCGTTGCGGTGGCGTTATATAGGCCAAAGACGGCTTCTGATTGGTCGGTGGTTACGTCTTACTGTCGCAGATGGTGTCAACGTACGCGCTGGTGGCGCCATCGCTCTCGCCGTACTGCAAACATTACGACGAATAACTCTGGCTCTTCTCTGCATCGAGAGCTGGCTTCCATGCACCGCTAAGATTATATCAGCCGTCACGGTTAAAGGTTCCCTCACACATTCTTATATCTACAGCGTCTTCAATTATAGAGTCAAACTTTTGTTTCGTACAACAGTATTTTATGTTTAAGACGAAACTTCCTGCCAGTTAAAAATTGTGTGCCGGGCCGATACTCGAACTAGGGACCTTCACCTTTCGCGTACAAGTGCTCTACCAATTGAGCTACCTAAGCACGACTCGCGCCCCGTCCTCACAGCTTTGCTTCCGCCAGTACCTCGTCTCCTACTTTGCAAACTTCACAGAAGCTCTCTTGGGAAACTTCCTTTCAGGAGTGCTTGTTCTGCAAGGTTCGCAGGAGAGATTCTATGAAGTTTGGAAGGTAGGAGACGAGGTACTGGCGGAAGTAAAGCTGTGAGGACGGGGCGTGAGTAGTGCTTGGGTGGCTCAGTTGGTAGAGCACTTGCTCGCGAAAGGCAAAGGTTCCGAGTTCGAGTATCGGTCCCGCACACAGTTTTAATCTGCCAGGAAGTTTCATATCAGCGCACACTCCGCCTCAGAGTGGAAATCTCATTCTAGTATTTTATGTTTGTTTTTGAGGCTGTGCTCAGCAACTGCGGATTTCTCCGGCTCGGGATTTTTGATACTCGTATGCCGCTGACGCTCCACACAGCTGTGCGAAACAGTGCGCAGGGACTGGCCGATGTATTTCCACCCGCATTCACATGGGATGTTGTAAATTCCAGGAATCCTGAGACCGAGATTGTCCTTAACAGGGCGCAGCATTTGCTTTATCTTCTTACGAGATCGTAACAACAGATCTGGCACCTCGTCTTCCCAGTTCTCTGCCTATTTTGTTGGATGTATCTCCGCAGAAGGGAAGGAATGCAGTCGCTGACTCATCACGCGAATGTTCAACGTTTCCACGTTTCCTTTTCTTGGTGAATGCTGACGATGGTGGCAAGCGTCGAAAGTTCGAGGTTTTACCTTGACTTGAGGCGGCAGAAGTCCGAGAATGTTTTATACAACAGTGCCGTCACGAAAAGCTACGTTCTCACATTCCATACGACAGGACTTGAACAATACTTATGACACACTTCACAGAAGAAACAGTTCTTGGCTCCAATGGTATTATTGTCGAGAGATTTTGATATAACATTACTAATGCTTACATCTACATACATATTCTGCGAGCCGCCGTACGGTGCGTGGGAGAGGGTAGCCTGTACAACCACTAGTCATGTCCTTTCCTTTCCTGAGGAAAAAACGCTGTTAATATGCCTCTGGTCTCGCTTCGTGAGCACGGGGTTCCGGGTTCGATTCCCGGCGGTGTCGGGGATTTTTCCTGCCTCGAGGTGTCTTGGTGTTGTTGTGTCGTCTTTATCATCATCATTCATCCCCATTACGGTCGGAGGAAGGCAATCGCAAATCACCTCCACTAAGACCTTGCCTAGTACGGCGGTGTGGGTCTTCCTCGTCGTTCCCCTACGCTCTCTCAAGGAGTATGGGACTTCATCATCATCATCATCATCATCATCATCCCTCTGTATGAGCCCTAATTTCCCTTCTGTTACCTTCGTAGTCTTTACGCGAACTGTATCTTGGCGACAGTAGACTCGTTCAGTAGTCAGCTTCAGATATCGAATAAAATGTTCTCGGGTTTCCAACCGCGTCATGTGCTTAAAACTACACGAGCTTTCGGCCATGCACTCCTTGTCCATTGTCAAGTGTTGTGACTGCCAGTGGGCTGTTGGTGCGCCCTTATATACGCTAGCTGCCGGCTGTGACGTCACTGGTGCCCGTGACATTGCCATATACGGGCATGTTTTGAGTCGGCGCTCGATGTGCCGTCTTCAACCGCGCGACCGCTGGATCCCACGCAGTACTGAGCTGCAAGCCACCGTCTCTATTCAGGGTGTTTGTGGTAATTTTTATTTCAATAGCTTCCTTTATTAAACTGCCCGAGAAACCGTTAGTGCGAGCCAGGACAGAGGTATCGCCAAATTTTGTGTGGTGACCGTTTTTTAACGCATGCTCACGTAACGCAAATTCCTCTTCTTCAGAAACGCTTTCCTTGCCATTGCCAGTCTACATTTTGTATCTTCTCTACTTCGACCATCATCAGTTATTTTGCTGCCCAAATAGCAAAACTCCTTTACTACTTTAAGTGTCTCATTTCCTAATCTAATTTCCTCAGCATCACCCGACTTCATTCGACTACATTCCATTATCCTCGTTTTGCTTTTGTTTATGTTCCTCTTATATCCTCCTTTCAAGACATTGTCCATTCCGTTCAACTGCTCTTCCAAGTCCTTTGCTGTCTCTGACAGAATTGCAATGTCATCGGCGAACCTCAAAGTTTTTATTTCTTCTCCATGGATTTTAATACCTACTCCGAATTTTTCTTTTGTTCGCTTTACCACTTGCTCAATATACAAATTGAATAACATTGGGGAGAGGCTACAACCGTGTCTCACTCCCTTCCCAACGACTGCTTCCCTTTCATGCCCCTCGACTCTTATAACTGCCATCTGGCTTCTGTACAAATTGTAAATAGCCTTTCGCTCCCTGTATTTTACCCCTGTCACCTTTAGAATTTCAAAGAGAGTATTCCAGCCAACATTGTCAAAAGCTCTAAGTCTACAAATGCTAGAAACGTAGGTTTGCCTTTCCTTAATCTTTCTTCTAAGGTAAGTCGTAAGGTCAGTATTGCCTCACGTATTCCAATATTTCTACTGACTCCAAACTGATGTTCCCCGGCTTCTATCAGTTTTTCCATCTGACTGTGGAGTTTAATAATGGACACAACACACAAAAGGTTTTCTATAAAATTTATTACTTTTTAGCTTACAAAAATTGTATCATGACGTAAAATCTAGTTGCGAAAATGACAGCACAAACAAATTCTGAAAGAATATTCTGTCCCTGTCATCCAGCTACCTTTTGTAGTTCACTGCACAAAATACTGTACCAAATTGTCTTTGGCCCCGCTCATACACCCAAATGTAGTACGGAAGTGTGCTTCACGCTTCAGATTTTAACAACAGCTTTCCCTAGGTTCTCTCCTTGGAGCATGCCAACAAAGGCTTTGGGAGTGTTCTGGAAGCCGTCGGTAACAGTCTCGTGGTACTTGATTTTCCCCTCCCTGATCCACTGCATCAGCTGTCCGATGCCCTCCCCCCAGCGGTCGTGCCATCGGATGTACATGAATCCCTCCATGCGGAGCTGCTTGAACACCGCGGCATGCTGGATGATGGTAGCCTTCGGGAGGTTAGATTCGTTGTATCCAGATATCGCGCCGCACACGGAGATGCGACCGTACTCTCGCATGCTGTTGATGATTGCGCTGCTCATCTCGCCGCCCACGTTGTCGAAGTACACGTCGACGCCGTCAGGTGCCGCCTGCTTCAGCGCCTCTGTGACGTCATTCGTCTTGTAGTTAAATGCGTGATGGAATCCCAACTCCTCTTTCAGCCACTTCACCTGCGGAAGAGAGGCCAGTTATATCGCTACAAGAAGACGTTTTCACATTGTGTAAAGAAGTTAGAGCTAGTTACTATAATGACATCCACTCCTCCTGATTCGGATTTTCACTCGTTTTCCCAAATCATTCCAGATGAACGACACAATTTTTGCTACAAATAGGTCATAATTAGCACTTCTCCTTTGCAGCTTTAATAGATATCTGATTATGGTGGCATAGGTTTATCATACAATAATTTTTGTCTTTCTTTTCGTTTTTACTGTAATGGTAAAACTGCAATGTTTAGTGTCTTATTATTTCAGCTTTATTCTTCCTTTATTTACTTATGGACAGAATTGTTTTTCGAGGGGGTCCACCTTCAGAAACACCCAGTTCTACCTTTTCTTCTATTTACCAGATATGTTTCGCTGAATGTTCAGCATCATCAGTGGGTCTTTATTTTATTTCTATTAAACAGGAAAAATTGCTCTTTACTATGTATTTGTAAACATATAAATTTTGAGTTTTGCAGACAGTATTTGCAAATTTGAAAAACGAAGTTTTGTTTATATACCTTGTTACAATTGCTGTGGTTTTCCTGGTTTTTTTATGTTTTTTTTATTGCACTTGTTTTCTTTCACAGCTTGTCTTTTGCAACCATATATATCTCAATGTAGAAAAGTTATTTACTTCGAAATTTTACGACTGGGAATGTTATGGTCGACCTAACATTAACTAATTCTATTTGGAAGATTTGTGTGCGTACATGCATGTGTGTGTGTGTGTGTGTGTGTGTGTGTGTGTGTGTGTGTGTGTGTGAATGGGTATGGGCTTCATTTATTTACTTACTTTTTTGTCTAATTATTTATTTTTCTTTCATTTATTTCTATGTATTTTATTTAAAAAGATGTGTGTGTAAAGGGGGGGGGGGCTTATAGGTCGTGTTATTTGAAGGCGGGGAACACACTTCCATTACAGAGAGCTCTGTATACATTTATTATTTGTTTGTGAAGAAACACAGACAGAAGAAATTCAACCTCTAGATGACGACTTCTGGATATGTTACTCCACGCTCTATTCAATAACTAACAACAGATTCCGGTACATTCTTGTAACTAACCACTTTTGTTTAATTACCCCCAAAAATTTAGTATAGGTGGCGATGAGTAATAAAACAAGTATTCTCCGGTGTAATGTTCCAGACATGTACTGGAAAGCACGAACTTCTCTGACTGCTATTCACTGGTGGCTCGTGCAAAATGTTACCAATGTGGTGGCCTGTAACCTTTTGACTTATAGGGGTTACTAATCAAGATATAATTAGATCAAGATATAATTAGTTTTACGTATACACTGAACTGTTTAAATATATTTAAATTTTGTAATTAATAGTTTCACAAAATGGAAAAAAATTGATAACAGAGCGAATCGAATCCAAGTCGACAAATTGCCAGTCTACCACTTTTTTCACACTCTTTTATATATTATCGAGTATAGTTTACATAATTATTATCTATTCAGTATTACTTATATAATTGTTATCTAACATATAGAATATTTGTCTTTCACACTGTTACTGACTCAAATTTTTCCTTATGACAATAACCTAAGAATTGGCAAATTCTTCTTTATAGTTTCTCATCCATTGAAGTTTATGATACGCTATTGCCGAAAAGTCCTGTTCGTTCTTTTCTTCGTGTTCCAGAATAATATACAGTACGAACTTTCAGGGAATTCACTGTGTTCCTCTTCATTTTACGAAAAGGGGCATGGTCTACGCTGAGGAAATCCGCCGTTGTTGTTGTGTCGAGTGCAGTATTCTTAGTACTCGCCAGCATTTTTCTGATTATAATCCATATTGCTCTGGCGTTTGTACATGTAATCTATGCTCTTCACTGTCGATAAGTCGGGAACACAATGATGAGTCGGTGAGATGTATTGTGTATAATTTGGAATCCGTTTGAATTTTCCGATTGACCGCGAAGTACCAGTGGATCCTCACACACGTTGGTAAACCTCTGTTACGAATGTTGGTGCATATCGCTTGCTAGTTTCCGCCCTTATATTTCTCTTCTATAATGTTCCCAGCTTTGTGCTCCGTTAATTTTTGGTAATTCCTTTTACGTTTGTCGGTTTGTTATCGATTGTTGACACTTCTTGCTTGCTTTAAATAATAGAGTCCGTTCTGCATATGGTTGGCGTTGATAGAATGAGGCTAATTTTAATAAATGCGTTGTGAGGCTAGTAAGCATATTTCTCCACTGCTTTCGCCTGTTGCTGATATGGAGGGACAGTGCTTTGTTGACATTGGTGAGACTGAGACCACCGTTTTAAATGCTAACGTCATCGTGTTGTATAGCGCTAAATATATCAAAACGGATTATAAAATGACTTCTCGTCGACATAATTCTTTTGGTGATGTCGCGAGGTGGTGGGAAGACCTAGGCCATGGAGTTAATTTTGGATGTTAGACACACGTTCACCAGATGTATTTTTTGTAATTCATCGAGTTTTCTGATTCTATGATTTTAGATGCGCGCACGTATTCTGTTCAATAATTTCCTTTAGCTTGGATGTATGTTTAGTGTGAATTCCTTTTGAAGTCGATGCCCAGACGTTGCACACTGATTGTTTCTCTAAATGGCTATGCCATGACCAATGTTCATTTTCCCTGACTTGTCAATATTCAATTTTGCGCTGGAAGCTTGCTAGTATTTCTTTATAATTTCTCAGGCCATCGCTATGTCATTATTGTTCAAGACTAGGAAACCTACATCATCAGTATAAGCCTTACAGGTGAGCATCAGCATAAACCTTACAACCCTTGTCGACAGTATTTTCAACAACGGTTCTATGGCGACTGCAAAAAGTGCCGTTGTCATTGGACAACCTTGTGTTATTGAACTTTTCATTTCAATGCTACTCCTTACCTGACCATTTATGATTGTTCTAGAGACTTTTTTTCAATTATTTTGTTTCACCTTTCTGGAACGAAATGGAAAATCCATTCGTTGCACTGTGCGGAAAAGATGAGGTTGCATTCTGTCAAAGGCTTTGGCGAAGTCTAAATATATTAGCGCACCTCTTTTTTCTGCAGACTTCCACCGTTGCTATAATGTCTCTACACTGAACTGTTGTCTGAGTGATGGTTCTTCCTTCCCCGACACGGGTGTGGTCCAGTTATTGCATTCGTTACTGTTGTCAGCCGTTGACTTAAGATACTTTATAATCAGCATTCTCTAGTCTTACTTTCTAAAGTTCTCTGTAGTATTCTTATTTGGGTTATTCAGTATTAAAAGTAATGCCTTCATTAAATTCTTTGAGAATGTCAGTATCGGGATTCATGAATTCATTGCAAATACATGTGAATTTGTTGCAACTCAGAGTCGAAAACTTTGGCGGGTATGCCGTCAGGTCCCGGTGACTTCGTCTTCGCTCCCTCCAAAAGCATTTCCTCGTCAGTCGCTTCCAAAGTGAGACTGTCTGCACCCGCTTTGCTGAGCTTTATTGTCCAATTTTTACTTATTTCTTCCTGAACAATTTCGTCGATTTCGTTCTCGGAAAAATTATAAATAGCGTCTTTATTTTCTTTTTTGAGATGAATGGTACCATCAGTGAATTTTATTCCTCTCATCAGTTTCCTTGCGCATCGTTTATATTCGTGTATAACGTGGAAGAGTGGACAGTTATTTGAGCATTAGCAATTCTTCCGCGACCACTACAATTTTCTTTTTGTCTATCACTATGACAAAAGGCCTTGCATTTCGATACCACTGAGATGCCTGAAAACAAACACACGCCCCTTTCAGTACACATCAGCTATCGAACTGGATTAAACACACGGTTGTTATTTATTGATAAGAGGTTTGTGCTTATCCAGTGCCCTAAATTGCGATCATTTTTCTGTGGCTTGTCTACAGTGAATCAGAATAAACATGGCGTTATCGCGACATATGTTTCTTGTACTGGCTGTGTACACGTCATAGTTATATGATTTTAAGTTATGATCTAAGCACTGCGCTTTTAAAAATAACTGGTTTGAATGTTAGAATTTGCTTCATGGGTTTAGGTCCGTCCATGAAGTATGAGATAGAGATGAAAATTCAAAAGCCGTTACAGCCGTCAATGGAAATTTCCAGACTGTGGATCAACGAAAATTACGAATCACGCGGGAAAAGTGCGTTTATGGGATTCCAGATGGGATCAGATCATTCATGCGGAAAAAATATTGCATCGCTGGATGTTTCCCCGTTCTGTATTACTTTTCTGTTTTGTATATTATTGTCGATATTTTAATTTCAAAGAAAGACAGTAATAAACATAAAATCTTCCGTTTACAGTAGATGTTTGTAGTGCAAGAACACACACAGTAGGTGTGATGCAGTTTCTTCACCCTCATCACAGAACCAACATTTAGGGTCCTCTTCTATTATACCCATTGTGTGTAGGTGTTTTTGTAGTTCCCATGGCCGGTCATCAGTCCAGTCATGAATTTGATCTCTTTCCTGTCCAATCCCATGTTTACAGAGCTTCTTTTAAAACATGGCTTGGGCATCATTACCTTGCCACGTTTTTGTTTATGGACCTTGGTCCAATGTCCTACGTGCTGTTTCCTAAGCCAGATCAGTAGTTCTAACTTGATCATAGCCTTGGTGATTGTCAAGGCAGGTTCCGATCCAATAAATGGAGTTGTTGCCCCCATCCTAGCCAACCTATCGGTTTGTTCATTGCCACAGATCCCTGAGTGGCCAGGGACCCACACTAGGTACACCCTATTGCTTCCCCCTAGCTCCACCAGAGACCTGTGGCAATCTGCAACAATCTTATATCTTGTTGCAGGAGCTGCCAATGATATCAGGGCTGCCTGGCTGTCTGAATAGATGTAGATGCTACAGTCATTGTAGCACCTACTCATATTCTCCTCCTCACATACCCTGATTGCAGTAATTTCGGTTTGGAATACAGAGGCCAGTTTCCCTAGAGAGATGCTGCTCTCTAGTCTTGGTTGAACCCCGTACAACCCTGCCCTGACGCCTTGATCTGTTTTCGACCCATCGGTGAACCAAACGATGTCCCCCGCACGGTGTCGAACTGTTTTCTTCCACTGCTCCCTACTTCCAATTATTATGTTGTAAGGCGTGTCGAAGCAGTTCGGAGTTATTATACAGTCGGCGGGCATTTTCCCAGCAATACCTATATTTACCTCACTCACTATGTTAGTGTGTGATTCTGGATGTCAGAATGAGATCCAGTTTTGGCCAGTTTTAAGTCTGTATGCCCCAGCTGCTGCCTCCATCTTAACCCAAAGGTGAATTGGAGGCATATCCAGCATGGCTTCCATTCCAGCGGCTGGTGTGCTGCTAATTCCGCCCGTTATGGCTAAGCAGGCCAATATCTGCACCTTAACAAGCTCTTTAGCAGCAACCCGCTGTTCCACCACACTACGGCCCCACAGGAAATCCTAGGTCTAACCACTGTGGTGTATATCCAGTGCACACCCCTGGGGCTTAGGCCCCAGTTTTTGCCACAAGTCCTCCTAGTAACGAAAGAAGATAGTGAAGTTGGACACTGGGATCTGGTGCGAACTCGACGTCCTAACGGTGATTCACTAAGCTCAGATAGTGGCTCTGGGTAGGCTAGTCAATTTTAAAAACGTTATTGTACACAAACCATGGGCTCAGGGACGCTGCTTTGTGGCAGAGTGTAGCGACACGCTGATACAACATTCATCGTCTCCAAACTGTACCTCTACTGTACACAGTACGCAATATTGCAGAATGTGTTCGTATCCTTCCGAATTTAGTGTTTTCTTAAACGCAATAAGGGGACCTCTCCATAACCATGACTAACACCCCAGTAGCATAACATCACTTCCCCCGCATTTTACTGTTAGCAATAACTGTGATCATAGGAACGTTCTCCAGGCATCCGGCGAACCGAAAACTTTCCACGGAATTGTCACAAGGTATAGTGTGATTAATCACTCCAAATCATCAGCTTCCCGTCATCCGCCGCGCGGGATTAGCCGAGGGGTCCTAGGCGCTGCAGTCATGGATTGTGCGGCTGGTCCTGGCGGAGGTTCGAGTCCTCCCTCCGGCATGGGTGTGTGTGTTTGTCCTTAGGATAATTTAGGTTAAGTAGTGTGTAAGCTTAGGGACTGATGACCTTAGCAGTTAAGTCACATAAGATTTCAGCACACACACACACACACACACACACACACACACGCTTCCCGTCATCCACTATCCAGTGATGTCTTTGTTTACAGCTCGTCAAGCGTCGCTTTGTACTGACTGCAAAAACGTGTGGCCTATGAGCAGCTGCTCGATCACTGTACCCCATGTTTGTTAACTCCCTGTGCACAGCCTATGTGCTAGCCGTACTGCTGGTAGCACTTTGGAACTCACGAGTGAAAGCTATCGCTGATTTCACGCGATTTTTATAACCACATTCCGCAATATTCGATGGAACCTGTCTCTCAGTATGTGAGCCCTGCCTGGTCTCAGTTAAGCTGTGGTTGTTCCACCGCTTTTCGACTTCAAAATCGACGTAACAGAGCTCTCCCGACTGATAAATCCTGCTGTCGCTGCTTCTGTGCCGCCAATGCAATACCCCCATCTCCTTTTATACTGGCAGGTCCGCCTCTCGCGACATCTAGTCGTCAGTTTCCCATTACATAGAGGTGTCCGGATACTTTTGATCAGGTGATGCAAATGTCTTTACTTACACTTTGTACGAGGGTTGCCAGAATTAATGCACCGCATTTTTTTTCTTCAGCAATTCTTTATTGGACATAATGAGAATTACACGCATCAAAGAATGGTTTTTTATCTACACACCCAATTTTTTCACGTAATCTTCATCCCGTTCTATGGTCTTCCTCCAGGGCAAAACAAGGGCTTATATGACCTGTCCTGGTGGCGGAGCCAGTGCTTCACTGTGTGAATCACCTCCTCATTGTCCTCAAAGTATCTTCCACGAATGGCATCTTCTATTGGCCCAAACAACTGTTAAGTTCGAGGGGGCTAGGTCAGGGCTGTAGGGTTGGTGGGGTATCACTGTCCAACCCTGTTCTGCGATGCGTTCAGCAGTCCTGAGACTTATGTGGGGCTGAGCGTTATCGTGTTGCAGCAAAACATCTCCTGGCCGCTGTGGCGCCGAAGTCGCCGGAACCACGACATGAGTTTTGTTAATGTGTCGACATGTTCTTCTGAATTAATGGTACCGCCTCTTGGCATCACATCAATGAGAATCACACCTTCACAGCCCCAGAACACGATGATCATGACCTTACTGGAGGAGCAGGTGCTTCGAATTTTTTCTTCTGCGGAGAGAGAATGGCGTCATGCCGTCGACTGACGTTTTGTTTCGAGCTCAAGATAGTGAACCCAGGTTTCATCACCTGTCACAATCTGGGACAAGAAGGCCTCCCCCTCAGCTTCAAAACGTTGCAGTAAATCAAGACTTTTTTTTCTGTGCGATTTGTGATCCACCGTTAGACACCGCGTGACCCATCTTGCACACGCTTTTGAATATCGTAGAATGCGGATAATCGCATCCACACTTCCTTTGCTGATTGACAGATGCAGCGCGAACTGCCGAGTCGTAATGCGTCTGTCCTCGTGAAGTCGGCCGCTGTGGCCGAGCGGTTCTAGACGCTTCAGCCTGGAACCGCGCGACCGCTATGGTCGCAGGTTCGAATCCTGCCTCGGGCATGGACGTGTGTGATGTCCTTAGGTTTGTTAAGTTTAAGTAGTTCTAAGCTCTAGGGGACTGATGACCTCAGATGTTAAGTCCCATAGTGCTCAGAGCCATTTGAACCATTTGTCCATTTGTCCTCGTGAATGACAACATCAGCTCGCTGCAACATGTCAGGTGTGACAGCCGTGGATGGTCTCCCCGACCGCTGCGAATCGTCGAGCTCCACCGAACCACCTTCTGATGACCTCACCCTCCGTGGCCAGCGACTAACTGTACTCCTGTCGACAGCAGATGCTCCATAGACTTTGCACAAATGTTTGTGAATATTCCCCACTGTTTCTTCCTCTCCAGTGAGAAATTCAATGAAGGCACGTTGCTTGTAACGTGTGTCACCCTCAGACGCCATTTTGAAACTGTCCTGCAGCTACGCTATCTGTCGGAAGTGACGCATACTTGGAGTGCTCATTCAGGAGACTTCAAATCATACATACGTAACGTTTTGCATCCGTAGAATTGTTTTCAGCTGAGGTAAAAATGCGGTCCATTACTTTCTGGGCAAAATTCCTATGTCTGAAGATTGAAAGGATTTTGAGGAAAACTGAGCAGTATTTATAAACAAGTGTCACTGATCTGATGAGACTATGCTGCACTAACCTCACCTGCGTCTGTTGTGTACATAGTTCCGTGTAGTCAGCGCGTACACAACTTTCCCACTAGAGCGCGCCCCGCTAAGCACAACAGTGCAGGCGCAGCGCTCGTCTGTCTCTGCACTACGAGATGGCGCTGCCATAGAGACGGACCAAACTCTGCTTCCGCCGATCCACGTATTAATATGTAACTCAGCCAATCAGACTGCTGCTAACGTAGAACTTTTTCTCCTCGCGTATCACATTCGCGCAATGATACATGAATGCGCGAGGTATTATAACGAGTGTACAGACCTCCGATCAGTCAGTCTGCATTTGTCTGCACCAGCCTACATTTGTCTGTACCAGTCTATAGTCAAGTTTCAGTCTGCACCTAATACGATTACCATATTCCTGTACATAGCAATGAAGATAAATCTATAGACACTTTTGTCAAGTATCAGAGATATATATGAGAATAAGATTAACGTACCAATAGCAAAGGAAATTTAGATTATCAATTGTAAATAGCATCCAGAACCAAGTTGTGTAATTTTTATGTTTGTTATTATTTTAATAAATGTGTGTGAAAATTAATCAAGTTCTGTTTTAAGTTGGTCACCGTTAATCTGCTACTCTAAGCGTGCAAGTGGCATTTCTATCGTCTGACCTAACGGCAGAAGATAAACACGCCACGATAAGACCACGAGACATATTGCTGACACTCGCCTACTTCGTTAGAGCGACAGGTCAAATAATCTGACTGTGTGTGTACTGAAGGTCTTACAGTACGCACACCACAGTGTCATAGGTGCAGGAATCCCAAATGGAAGCGGTGTCTTACCTTAGCGTCTGATCCCGCGAAGCCAATTACTTTGCACCCCTTGAGGCGCGCTATCTGCCCGACTATGGACCCCACAGCACCTGCGGCTCCACTGACCACGGCGACCTCTCCCGGTTTGGGCTCGCAGATCTCCAGCAGTCCAAAGTAGGCCGTGATGCCGGGCATGCCCAGGACCCCCAGAGAGAGGGAGAGGGGCAGCTCCCCCAGGTCCGGCACCAGCATGGCCGGAGACATGAAGTAGGGCGCGTCGGGCCCCACGTCGGCCACCGTGCGGTCGCGCCACCCCCAGTAGCCGACTACGTACTGCCCCACGGGGAAGCCCGCCGCACGGCTCTCCACGATGCGGGCCACCTGTGGGCAGAGATTAGCACACTTCTCTTTAGAGACAGCGTAAACTGTGTCTTCCTGGCAACAGTGGTTTCTGTTAATTGCAATAACTGGTATTATTAGTAGCGTTTTGTTACAGTTTTGCGAATTCACAACCTGTATCCCTCCACAATGGAAGTGAATCGTGGACGATAAATAATTTAGACAAGAAGAGAATAGAAGATTTCGAAATGTCATGCTACAGAAGAATGCTGAAGATTAGATGGGTAGATCACATAACTACTGAGGAGGTATCGAATAGAATTGGGGAGAAGAGGAGTTTGTGGCACAACTTGACAAAAAGAAGGGACCGGTTGGTAGGACATGTTTTGAGGCATCGAGGGATCACAAATTTAGCATTGGAGGGCAGCGTGGAGGGTAGAACTCGTAGATGGAGACCAAGAGATGAATACCCTAAGCAGATTCAGGAGAATGTAAGTTGCAGTAGGTACTGGGAGATGAAGAAGTTTGCAAAGGATAGAGTAGCATGGAGAGCTGCATCAAACCAGTCTCAGGATTGAAGACCACAACACATCCCTCCACAATCCACCAACATTAAAATATGCCTGCTGCTATAACCTCACCTATTACATTGTGATTAGTAACGTGTAAGGACTAACAGTCACTGACAGGTGCGTTGCTAACTGGTATACCTGGCCAGGTGGACTGTAACAACGTGACGGAAGCCATATGTTCTCGCTTGTAAGGGCGATTACTTGTTTCCACCTAACGTTAGCGTTTTCGATATCCCAGCTGACAAAATGTTAGGTGAGACGATATTGTTACAACCATTCTTCCTCAGTTGTTGCTGGCAGGCTAGAGTGTGATATTAGAACTCCACAAAATCTTGGTTGTAATGACAGACTGACCTCTAATGCAGCCCGAGACAGACTGATCTGTAGCGTAGCCCGATGTCTGGATTAGGTTGGAAGGCGATAGTTTGCTTGTGAATTGGCGAAGCTAACGAATGAAAATGGCAAATAAAAGTAGTGGTAAAAGATTGACTTACAGCGTAGCCTGATGTTTACGTTCACGCAATTTGCTACGTTTATCGCACTTTTCATCACAAAATCTAAAACTGCTAGGCAAAGTCAGAAAACGTATCTCAGATAATGGACAGGAGTACTACATAACTTTTACCAGATGATAAACAATAGTTACTTGAGAACTGGACACGACTGTGCACAGAGAAAATGTTGCCCCAACGAAACAGTCTGTAGTAAGTATGGACTAATTTTTTTAGTAACTTTTTAGTAATGAAACAAGTGTGAATATACACTTCTGGAAATGGAAAAAAGAACACACTGACACCGGTGTGTCAGACCCACCATACTGGATCCGGACACTACGAGAGGGCTGTACAAGCAATGTTCACACGCACGGCACAGCGGACACACCAGGAACCGCGGTGTTGGCCGTCGAATGGCGCTAGCTGCGCAGGATTTGTGCACCGCCGCCGTCAGTGTCAGCCAGTTTGCCGTCGCATACGGAGCTCCATCGCAGTCTTTAACACTGGTAGCATGCCGCGACAGCGTGGACGTGAACCGTATGTGCAGTTGACGGACTTTGAGCGAGGGCGTATAGTGGGCATGCGGGAGGCCGGGTGGACGTACCGCCCAATTGCTCAAGACGTGGGGCGTGAGGTCTCCACAGCACATCGATGTTGTCGCCAGTGGTCGGCGGAAGGTGCACGTGCCCGTCGATCTGGGCCCGGACCGCAGCGACGCACGGATGCACGCCAAGACCGTAGGATTCTACGCAGTGCCGTAGGGGACCGCACCGCCACTTCTCAGCAAATTAGGGACACTGTTGCTCCTGGGGTATCGGCGAGGACCATTCGCAACCGTCTCCATGAAGCTGGGCTACGGTCCCGCACACCGTTAGGCCGTCTTCCGCTCACGCCCCAACATCGTGCAGCCCGCCTCCAGTGGTGTCGCGACAGGCGTGAATGGAGGGACGAATGGAGACGTGTCGTCTTCAGCGATGAGAGTCGCTTCTGCCTTGGTGCCAATGATGGTCGTATGCGTGTTTGGCGCCGTGCAGGTGAGCGCCACAATCAGGACTGCATACGACCGAGGCACACAGGGCCAACACCCGGCATCATGGTGTGGGGAGTGATCTCCTACACTGGCCGTACACCTCTGGTGATCGTCGAGGGGACACTGAATAGTGCATGGTACATCCAAACCGTCATCCAACCCATCGTTCTACCATTCCTAGACTGGCAAGGGAACTTGCTGTTCCAACAGGACAATGCACGTCCTCATGTATCCCGTGCCACCCAACGTGCTCTAGAAGGTGTAACTCAACTACCCTGGCCAGCAAGAAATGGCATGGCAAGCCGTTCCACAGGACTACATCCAGCATCTCTAAGATCGTCTCCATTGGAGAATAGCAGCCTGCATTGCTGCGAAAGGTGGATATACACTGTACTAGTGCCGACATTGTGCATGCTCTGTTGTCTGTGTCTATGTGCCTGTGGTTCTGTCAGTGTGATCATGTGATGTATCTGACCCCAGGAATGTGTCAATAAAGTTTCCCCTTCCTGAGACAATGAATTCACGGTGTTCTTATTTCAATTTCCAGGAGTGTATTAATGGTGGATGTTGAGAATGATAACATAATCTGCCATACAGTACAGTTCGAGACTGTGTTTAGAATACGTGGACCACTTCTTCGACCGTAGACAGGTTATACATCGATAGCCTGAGACACAAGGTTCCCAGAACGAAGTACGAACGTCTGTCAACAGATGGTGTCTAACATTGAAAGTTACAATGCTACTTTTAGTAGAATAACCTTACTTTTAGTTGTTACTGTGTTTAGTTGAACCTGTGTGTTCCATGAGTGTGGATGCTGTAAAACAGGTGGAATGCAGTCTGCATGAAACTGAAATCACAGCCAAATACTGGTAATCTGTTACTGTCAAAGCCGTGACTTATAAATCATTTTATATGTTCCTGACATTGTATCAGCTTTACTAGCGATCTTGGCGTTTGAAAGTTTCTTCAGAGTTCTCATTCACTTGTTGATTTCTTGCCACCCAAGTTCTCTACAAAGGGCTCGAGAAAGGTTTACTATAGACTGCACAACAGAAAGGAGAGGCAGGGTGAGAAATATTGAACTGTATGGGAAAAAACGTAAATTAGTTACAAAGTACGGCGTGCACACACTTTATTCAACATGTAAACGTTACTACAGATATTCGGATATAGGTTATGACATGTTCGATAAGCCTGCCTTCATTGGCGTTGATGTGGCACAGACGAATAGCGAAATTCTGCATGACCTGCTGAAGTGTAGGAACATTGATCTTGTCGATGGCCTCCTGAAGAGCTGTTTTCAGCTCAGTAATAGTTTTGGGGTTATTGCTGTACACTTTGTCTTTAATATAGCCCCACAAAAAGGAATCGCATGTGTTCAGATTCGGAGAATATGGCGGCCAATCGAGGCTCATGCCAGTGGCCCCTGGAAAGCCCAAATCCAGAATACGGTCCCCAAATTTCTCCTCCAGGATATCAAACACTCTCCTCCTTCGATGCGATCGATCTATGTCTTGCATGACCCACATCTCGTCTAAATCAGGGTCGCTTTGGATAATGGGGACGAAATCATCTCTAAAACCTTCACGTACTGTTCGGTAGTCACCTTGCCATCAAGTAATATCGCACCGATTATTCCATGGCTGGACATTGCACGCCACAGTCGCCTGTTGAGGGTGAAGAGACTTCTCGATCGCGCATTGTGGATTCTCAGTTTCCCGAATGCGCCATTTTTCCTTATTGACGAACCCATCCAAATGAAAGTGGGATTCTTCGCTAAACCAAACCATGCATGTGCGTACTAATTCCCACCTGGCCTGCGGCCAACCGTGCAGTTTGAACGTGCTAACGCAAACCGTTAAATCGTTCAGAAGTGACGACGATTTCATTTCATACAGTTCAATATTTATCACACTGTACTTGCCATCGATTTACATTCGTAATATTAACCTCACAGTGTAATGTATGGTAAAATACAGTCTGTCAACAAAGTAATATTTAATGATATGCTGTTTTGTGAATTTCATTCCAAAGACTGGTTTGATGCGCCTGTCTCTGCTAGACCTTCTGATTAAGTCTCATCGTCTGTGCATACCTTCTGCAACCTTCATCCGTATGAAACTCCACAGCCGAACATTGGCTGCCCTCTACAATTTGTAGCCAAACACTTCTCCGAATTACCAAACTGACTATTGCTTGATGCCTCATGATCCAATCTTACAGTTAAGTTGTGCTCATGCACTTTTTTTCTGCACAACACGACTCAGTTTCCCTTCATCAGTTAGCCAGTATACTCATCTAATGTTAAGCATTCTCCGTAACATCGGACATAAAAGCTTCCATTCTGTTCCTGTCTACTCTGTTTATTGTACACGAATCGATTACAATAAGGCTACTACAATCCAGCAAATAATGTCATATAAGACATTCAGACTTTTAAACTTGTACTCGATATTATCGTTTTTATTGCGTTGCTTGAGGTTTACCAGACTTACTAGGTAACGTTGTCGGAAGAGCGGTCGATTGTCGTGGTGAAATACCCACAATATTTCATTGACGCAGCTGATCGACATCTGCAGGTGCGTCGAACTCACTGCTGAGTTACAACAGTCATAACATTCATTACTCAGCAATGTATTAGTCGCACCTGAAGATGTCATTCGGTTGCGTTTGATGAAATATTGTGGAAATTCACAACGACATTCGACCTCTCACCCGAAAACTGTTTCCAATTCCTATTTCTTATTTTTAGAAAAGATTTCATTGCTATTGCTAGAATGCATTGTATATTCTCGTTAGTTCTGCCATCGTAAGTTATTTTGATGTCCAAATAGCAAAAGTCATCTACTACTTTTAGTATCTTGTTTCATAATCTAATTCCCTCATAATCGCCTGATTTAATTCCACTACACTCCGTTACGTTTGCTTTGCTGTTGTTAATGTCCAACTTCTTTTGAAGTCACTACCCATTCTGGTCAAATAATCTTCCAAGTTTTTTGTACTGTTTGGTAGAACTTCAATGCTGTCAGAGAACTGAAGCGTTTTCTATTTGTTCTGCTTCAACTTTAATTTCGTTTCCAAATATCTCCTGAGTTTCCTTCATTCCTTGTTCAGTGTACTGACTGAATAACACGATGGAGAGGTTATGAGTCCGTCTTTCTCCCTGCTCAGCTGCTGCTTTCCTTTCGTGTTCTTCTTGGCTAACAGCTGCAGTCGGTTACTGTGGAAACTAAATATATTTCCCTCCCCGTATTTTATTTTCGATAACTTTTTCATTCCAAAGAGTATATTCCAGTCAACATTGTCATTGTCTTTTTCTAAATATACAAATACTATAAATATTGTTTTGCCGTTTTTGAATCTAACTGCCAAGATAAATTTTCTCGTATGATCGTACATGTCTCCAGAACCCAAAAATATCTCCCCCCAGGCCATTGATACCTGTTGTTCCATTCGTCTGCAGGTGAATTAGTGATCTAGCAAATGCTTTTTATACATAGGTATCACATCAATTAATACTCTTCTGCGTTTGTACAATGGGTAAAAAGCTTTAGTGCAAATTAGAAGAATCTAAATCTTGAACCGCAGGGCTTATATACTCTTATCAACTGCTATGTATTTAAAAGAGTGATATGGTTCTGTTGACAACAGGCTTCCAGGAAAATGCTAGATGTCGATTCAGAGAAATGAAACATTTCTTGTTACATAAAGCTTACGAAATATGTCGAGGGACAAAGAGTGATTGGACTATTGTCAGTTAGTCACAGCGAATGGTATTACATAAAGCAACTGTTGACTAAAGATCGCAAAACACACTTGCCAGTTGTCAACGATATAAAAGGAAACTGTTATTAAGAATAACGTAAATGCAAGTCAGGCTATGCCTACTTTTCTAAACACGCGCAATTTGGATATTTCTGATATTTCTGATAGACCATAAACGTTTGTAAATGTAGAATTAATGTGTCTGATAATTAGCAGTTCACAACAAGATGACTTTTACAGTATTAACAGTAATGGCTACATTCTTATACAGCGAGACGCTAGAACAGCTCAGCGAGACTGATTGTTTACTTAACGACATATGAATTATGGTGTAATGCTGTAGGGAAGAAAGTCATGCATCCCTAAAAACGAGATAAAAGCAAACCACAAGCAGCAGAAATGAAAGTGAGAGGTGTTCCCAGTGAAGACCACATAAGAAATGAATTTATTAGGAACGAACTAAATATTTATAACACTAATGAAAAAACTGAACAAAATAAAACAGTATGCTAACATCACCAACAAAGAATGAGTGCAGAGAGAATACCACGTCTGGCCACGTTGTACCAGCCAAGAGGAATAGGGAACGTACGAAGATCCAGAAAGAGATGGCAGTAAAAAGTGAAGACAAAAGAGGCACAAGCGACTCAGCCTAGAATAAGCTGAAGACAAAATTGATCGTAACTAAAGGACCACGGTAAAAATCGCATCCAGTTAACGATGGATTTATGTCTATCATTTTACGATCATGTAAATAAAAAAAAGGCGTACACAAACAAACTAATTATTCATAATGTAATCATTTGAGATTAATACCAACTCACAAAGCAGTTTCAGTATCGATCAGATTACTTCACTTTTGTTACTTATTAGAAATAAGAGTGTGATAATATTATTCTCACTCATCATCGTCTGTAAGCAACTTCTTAAATCTGCCACGCGGTCAAGGGCGTCTTGCTACGGTTCGCGCTGCTGCCCCCGTCGGAGGTTCGAGTCCTCCCTCGGACATGGGTGTTTATGTTTGTCCTTAGCGTAGGTTAGTTTAAGTTAGATTAAGTAGTTTGTAAACCTAGGGAATGATGGCCTCAGCAGTTTGGTCGCATAGGAACTTCCACAAATTTCCAAACTTAAATCAAGTAATAAAGAAAAAGATGAAAGTGAAATACGAGTATCTGTCAAAACGCCCGAAAAGCTTTTTCTCTTTTAAAAAATTGAACTCGTCTATGCTCGACATTTTTTGCAAAGTTTTATCATCTGTCATTACCCAAAAGCAAATTGATTCATCGGCTTCAGCACAGCAAATTGCTTTTATTTTATTTTTCCAGCAGTGGTGAACGGAAATAGGGGGTGCAAATGGAAAGCCAGTGATATTATTTGTGTGTGTGTGTGTGTGTGTGTGTGTGTGTGTGTGTGTGTGTGTGTGTGTGGACTTGTGTTATTGAATACCGCGTAGCAGTAATAATTTTGTCATACGCAATGGTGTTCTTCTGACAGGGCAGTAATTAGTGCGAGTTAATTAGAATTGGTTAGCAGCGGAGGCATATGAAAGAAACTTCACCTGTGAGCCGATCATGGTGGCGCCGACTTGATGCAAGTTCTTGTACGCCCTCTGGTAGGGATCGACGCTGATGTAGACCGCCTCGGCGAGTATCTGGCCATCGCGGAGGGCCGGCAGGTCTTCCTCCTCGATGCGGAAGTCTTCGAGCAGCGGCTCTCCCTGGAACACGCGGGCGATCACGATCTTGCGCGCCTTCACCATGGCTGCCGGTGTCCTACTGCGAGCGCGGTCGCTGCACGCCGCTTATATAACGCGGCCGCGCCGCGAGGCCTTGACGCGTTGTTATCGCTATCTGTATTGGGTCCCAGATGGAAGGTTGTCAGACTCACGGTGCTGAATCACTGTGGGTCTGACAGGCGATGAGATGCAAATTTCACCACTCTCTTAACATCCATTTGGTGTGTAAATTAATAGCTAGTTCTCTACAAATGTACTGTCGCCAAATTCTGGGGAAACTGTTCACAAAGTGTTGCTACAGTACAGTACGGAAGGTAAATGAAAGAAATACGCACTGAGACGAACAGAAATGATGCTTTAAAAAAAAATCGCTCTGAGCACTATGGGACGTAACTTATGAGGTCATCAGTCCCCTAGAACTTAGAACTACCTAAAGCTAACTAACCTACGGACATCACACACATCTATGCCCGGGGCAGGATTCGAACCTGCGACCGTAGCGGTCGTGCGGTTCCAGACTGAAGCGCCTAAAACTGCTGGGCCACTCCGGCCGGCCAAATAATGCTCCTATTCACAGACAATAACTAAAGTCAGCGCGATTTGCACTGAGGTGACAAAAGTCACAGGATACCTTTCAATACTGTGTCGGACCTCCTTTTGCCGGCCGGCAACTCATCGTGGCACGGACTCAATAAGCCGTTGGAAGGCCCGTGCAGAAATACTGAGCCATGCTGCCTCTATAGCCGTCCAGAATGCGGAAGATGTTGCCGGTGCAGGATTTTGTGCACGAACCGACCTCTTGCTTATATCCCATTAATGTTCGATGAGCCGGCTGGTGTGGCCGAGCGGCTCTAGGCGCTTCAGTCTGGGCCCGCGCGACCGCTACGGTCGCAGGTTCGAATCCTGCCTCGGGCATGGATGTGTGTGACGTCCTTAGGTTAGTTAGGTTTAAGTGGTTCTAAGTTCTAGGGGACTGATGACTTCAGACGTTTGACCATTTTTTGAATGTTCGATGCGATTCATGTCGGGCGATCTGGGTCGCCAAATCATTCGATTGGTTTGTCCAGAATATTCTTCAGACCAATCACGAACAACTGTGGCCTAGTGGCATGGTGCATTGTCGTCCATAAAAATTCCATCGTTGTTTGGGAACACAAACTCCATGAATGACTGAAAATGGTCTGTAGGTAGGCGAACGTAAGCACTCCCAGTCAATAAACGTTTCAGTTCTATGTAAACACAGACCACACCAGTATGGAACCACCACCAACTTGCACGTACCTTGTGGACGACTTGGGTTCAGGTCTTCATGCAGTATGCGCTACACTTGAATCATTCCAGCAGCTCTCACCAACTGAATTCCGGACTCATACGACCAGGCCACGCTTCTCCGGTCGTCTAGGGTCTTGCCGATATGGTCACGAGCCCAGAAGAGGTGCTGCAGGCATTGTCGTGCTACGGTCGCAGGTTAGAATCCTGCCTCGGTCATGGATGTGTGTGATGTCCTTAGGTTAGTTAGTTTTAAGTAGTTCTAAGTTGTAGGGGACTGGTGACCTCAGAAGTTACGTCCCATAGTGCTCAGAGCCATTGGAAGCATTGTCGTGCTGTTAGCAAAGGCACAGGCGTCGGTTGTCTGCTGCCATGGCCTATTAACGCCAAATTTCGCCTCTCTGTCCTAACGGTCATGTTTGTCGTACTCCCCACATTGATGTCTGTGGTTATTTCAGGTAGTGCTACTTATCTGTTAGCACTGAAAGCTCCACACGAATGCAGCTGCTCTCGGTCGTTAAGTGAAGGCCACTGCGTTGTTTGTGCTGACGGGTAATACATGCAATTTGGTTATATCGGCACACTCTTTACACTGTGGATCTGTGAATACAGAAATTCCCTAGCGATGCCCCATGCGTCTAGTTCTAACTACGATTTCGCTTTCAAAGTCTGTTAATTCCCATCGCGTGGTCCTAATCAAGTCGGAATCCTTTTCACATGAACCACCTGAGTAAGACTGACAGCTCCATCACTACACTGTCCTTTTATACCGTGTGTACACGATACTACCGCCATCTGTATATGTCGTCCCTCGGGGATTCATACGGATATGTACATATGTATATGTACAGCTCGCTATCCCATGACTTTTGTCACCTCACTGTATGTGATTGAACACAGTTAACTATAAATCGACGTGTGTAAACAATAAATAAATAAATAAAAACCGAAAGTAGTTTAAGATCAATGTAAGAAACAACCACGCAAAGGGTCAGCATAATGCCGTATTTTCCACTGAGAAAGTGTGTTGCAAGACAAACTCCCGGTTATCTGGGTGTGGATAATCGGACTTGTGTATTATCCGCGCATCCGCGATTTTTGAACAAATAAAGAACTAGCCGTGAGGTATTTTGCTATGATTAGGAAGAATATATTCGTTTACAGTACAAATTTCTGGTTTTTAAGAGGTAAATGACGAAACATCCACTGCTCGTTAAATAGAGATGTCTATGAACCGGGATATGAGCAGCCAAGTGACAACGCTATAGTGACAAGTGTTTTTTGATAGGCGAAGAGAGCGAAATAGAGGCGGTAGACAAACTAAAATACGATAATCTGCTTTTGCAGTATGCGGGACAAAATTCGTTACAATGTACCGCTGTTCAGACTTTCTGGAAAACGAAAACTGTCCTCAAGAAAAAACTAACTGAAAGACAGAAATAGAACGAACTGGACGACCATTTCCTGCAAGAGAACTCACAGTATGTGGTAGGAACTAAAATGTGTCTCAAGGGTAATTCTGCAAGCATGTTGCCACTTTCCGGTGAAGAAAGACGTATAAGTAATGCGGCGTGCTTTAAGATGCTTTGTTAATGCAGCAAACAGTAGATTCCGCTAAAAACTTCCGTGTTTTGGACAGTTCGAGTTTTTCTGTTATCCGTGCAGACTCGAAGCCGCATTATAATGATATACTGAAAGCTCAGGCCGAAGCCTGAGCCACGCGTTCACAACGTGTCTTCTGATCCGTCCACAGCCGAAGCCACGTCCAGCGGGTGCGAACTTTTTCCATTTGTTTCGGGAAACACGTCTGGAATTTCAAGTCTGTTCAGGGTAAACCAGATTTTGCTTTGTAATTCGAAGCCCAATGATTTCTGACGTGCTCCAGACCATGCTTGGTGTTTACATAATACGGGAGCAACCCAGAAAGTGACTACAGATATACATAAAATACTGAAATAGTTAAGCCAATTCTTGAAACTACAGCGAAACCTGAATAATTGGGGCCAGCCCTAGTCCGAATTATTGAAAGTTGGGATCACACAAATGTTTTCTAAAATAGTTATCTGCAGCTGTAATAATAACCTAACAAACAGTGGACGTAGTAGTTAAATAAAACCTACTTGAAATGTAACATTATGCGAAATAGCGTAATGTAATGATATCACAAAAATGAACAGCTGGATTAAATACGTTGAAGTTGCAATGCAAATTCAAACATTTAACTACTGCATTTTGATACCCTTTTAAGCGATCAAAGAGATCGAATTTAACATAACACACTATGTAAGCTTCAGAAAGCGAACTGAGCAGGTTTCTAAATTGTTGTGTGCTTGTACGCAGCACAGACACCTATGTTATTCATTGTCGGCCTGTGAAAACACAGTATTTTTGCGGAATTTAATTCAAGATTAGTCGCGTAATCAATAGGCGTATGAAGCCCTTTTCGCCTCTTTCCTGAAGTTTAAGACTTTTTACGTAGTTTTTATGATTTCTTAGTTACGTGTAAGTAATAATGTTAACTTTCAAGCACAGTGCTGAGATTATGTTAGAGCAAGGAGAAACTAAATGGTAGAGGTATAATATAAACTAATTTATAAAATGATGAGAATGTTTCTTTACAGTTCACATTTAAGTCACTAAACCATGTTGACTCTTGCATTAGTATTCACATTGCATGACTTTGCTGATTTGATTCTGAATCTGACTGCTGTTCATTGCTGAATTAATGTTCGTGTATGTTGAAAATGAAATTTAAAAGCAAAGTGTTACTCAAAGTGGGGTGCTTCATTTTCTTGTGAGAATGCTTTGAGTCGGTTATACCGACATTTAACAATACTGCTTATCTGAAAAAGCAGTCTGCAATTTTCGACATGAGGTTAAAGAAGTTCGGTGATTTTTCAGTGATCTAATTCAATTCTTATAAACCGAAATCACAGAGAACTTTAACTTGGAGAGGATCTGTTTTATGAAACACATTTATTAACTTAAATTATGAAACATTACAGTGTTCTATGTCATTAGCATTTCATACGAAATATAATATTCTTGATAACAATTTATGAACAAAAGGTACAGCACTATCACATTTCAGCTTCGTGTAGGGTTTCATTGTTATAACTATATGAAAGTAATCATAATCTCCCACCACGTTCAATAATTAATCGTGAGTAATACAATTCAAAAAAGATTTTTCTTAATTAGTTAGAATCCTCATTGCCGTATATAAATGAAAAAAATTTCTACAACGAATATTATAATAATGTTAAAGATGTTTAAAATACACGAAAGAGCCATTTTAATGCAAAGGGCATTTTTATTTGGTCACACATTTGTATTGTGTTGTATTGTTGTTTGTTTTGCACATCTGTAGACAGTTACGTAATAAATCTTCATGGTCATACGAATTAGTTAACTATTTCAAGAGTGTAAACAGAAGAACGATTATTAAGTAACACATCAACATTTAAACCTATACCAATGTTTTCATGGTTTTACCTTTCTGGCCTATAGGTGAATAGGAGGGGAAGGGAAGCAGCGCGGAGTGGCCGCGCTGTTCGAGGCGCCATGTCACGGATTGCGCGGTCCCTCCCGCTGGAGGTTCGGGTCCTCCCGCATGGGTGTGTTGTGTGTTGTTCTTAGCATAAGTTAGTTTTAGCAGTGTGTAAGTCTAGGCACCGATGACCTCAGCAGTTTGGTCCATTACGAATTCACACACCTTTGAATTTTCTATTTTTTGCCGGGGAGGGAAGGAATTTGTGGGGATTTACTATACATGTTTGCATTACTTCTCTACATAGCCACCAGTCAGTTTTAAGCATTTATCATATCTCTTCATGAGTTACTTAACTCCCTCTGAATATAATTCTACCACATGACTGTTAACCCAACGAGCACAGAACTATTGGTACCAAATTACTTACTCACAATCCGAGAAACATGCAAGTAGTTGTCCAACAAATGATACGTCTTGAAAAGACGGTTGTCACGAATTGTTTGGACAATTTTCCTCGTCATTTCGTAGGTTACTGAAAACGGACGATCACTTTTGGAAGTAACTTATTTATTTAACCTCGTGTTCGTCAGTGTCAAGTTCGTAACACAGAACTGTGTGAAAATTTATTTTTAAAGGGCAATATGAGGATCTCACGCTACACGATGCAAGATACACATTAGCCCGTGCATGAAACAATTGGTCTGTGAGAGGGCAATCCGTTTTCAATGAAATTTACATAGCCACCTCAGTGTAAAACAAAACTACTCAGTTAAAAATGTTCGCCCTCAATACTGCTAATCTTTATCTTTAGTCTTTCAAAAAAATCACTGTACTGGAACTGTTATTGTAATTAAACAGCAAATTAACACAAAAATTAACGCATCTGATTTCTGATAAAACTGCATGAAAATTCACAAGATTGTAGTTTACTGAAATCTTTTACTGGTACAAAACTTCTGAAGTGATATTGATATTATTTTCACAAATACACTCTGCCAAACACCGTGCCTTACATTGAACATGAACTTTGGTGGTAGTTAAATTTATTGGCCTACCTGTGCCTACTGAACGCTCATGTGCTCCGCAACTTGTTGATACTAGGAGTAATGATGTGATTGTTAAAAATCAAATTTTATTTACCGTACTTGCAATGTGCAGTGCAAGATAGTATATTACCATTTTTCATAAACGCTTGTCAGTACACAGTTAGCGGTGTGCAATGCGTGTGTGCCGATAAATGAAAATGAGAAACTAATCTTAACGATTGATAAATGAGAAGAAATGCTACAAGTTTAGCTGCGTTTCGTTAAGCTATAACAACAATACACCTTTTGATAATGTCCCCACGTCTAGACAAGTTAGCAAAATATTTCTTAATAACTCTCCTGTGTAGAATTGCCTCCCTTGACACTTGTTTCAACTATAAGACAGGACCATATGCTCCATTACAAAATTCCTACAGCAAACTTCAACCATACACAATGTTCTAACAACAAGAAGCTACACAGTTACAAATATAAAAAACTAAATTACCTCAAATATTGGCCTTCATCATTCTTTCATCAATATAATTTCATTTGCTCACTATCTTTCCTTAAAACATATTATTACAAAATCCTTCTTGAATAATGCTGCCTCCATAACACAGCAGACCAGCTTCCATCTTTTTCAAATCAAATACTTTGCGAGACTGTTCAACACACTCTGCTAATGCTGTTATCCGACTTACTCCGGCAAAGCAAAGTTAACTTCTCTGACCAGCATCTCCGGTCTCAAACACAGTCTTACAAAGAATATGATTATATCGATATTACAGAGACTGAATACATTTATCAAATTCGTAACTTCATTCACATTTAGGGCCAAAACTCCCAGAAAATCGTTATGGCAAATAGTAGAGCCCACTTTCAACTTCCGTCAGCGCCGTGAACATCCGTGTTACCAATCCTACACAAAGAACAGCAATGATGCACAACATATCTACTGAAACTATCGTGGCGTCATTCTTCTGAACTCTGGCTACTAGCTATACTCAACGATAGTTAATGACCACAAGAAAAATATTACAGAAGCTGTTATTTCTGGAAACCGAAATTGATTTATATCATATCATACATTCATGGACAATATGATTGTAATTAAAAAGATTTTAGAAAAACACAGTGATGTTAATCGAGAAACAAATATGGCCATTTTGGACTTGAGCAGACTTTCGACCACGTCAGTCATGATAGCCAAAGGAAGATTGCCCCTGAATGTGGATAACCTTTATCACGTAACAGAGGTAGTGAAAAGTCTTTAAAAATACACGCTTTGTAACAAACATAGGTAGGTATTTATTAGAAGAAGTAGGTATTAACGAAGGTGTAAGAAAAGGACGTGACATCTGCTATTCATTCTGATATTTACAGTGACTTCTCTTTGTAAATGAAAATGTAATACAAACAAAGGAATTAAGACCACAAATGTTCTTCTGTTTGCTGATGTTATCGTTATCATTCACAAGAATGAGGAAGACGTACAATGATCAGTATACCAGCTGAAAGAAATATGCAAGCAATTTAAAATTTATGGTAATAAAACGAAAGTATTGGAAATCCAAGGGAAATATACAGTCAGATCAAAACCTGTTTTAGATAATTCAGTTTCAGAACAAGTCTCTCGATTCTCTTACTTGGGCTGCAATTTACGTTTTGATTTTGACTCCAATATTGAAAATAACTGATTTCAAGTTCCCAGTGGTACAGTTAGAGTAATGAGCCATAAACTACAAAAAGAGATCACCAAGAAATTTATGAAGCGATGGCGGCTTCTGTCTTATCCTACGGAAGCGAAAACGGCATTACCAAAAAATTAAGAAAAATAAAATGGAATTCCGCCTCGGGAGGACGAAGGGCTGCACGTGAAGAGACATAGTTATGTATAAATGAAGATATCTGAACAAAATTATATATTTTCAGCACTAAAAAGATTTAGAAGTATCATGAAAACTGGAGACAACACCTCATGAGAATTACAAGTCGAGGATTCATCTAGATCCTGAACTACAAGCGGAATAGAAAAACAGTTGGGTAAAGGCAGTAGGCTGTGCCTTGTAAGGAAGACGATGACGACGAGATTCCGTAAGTATACAATACAAATTTCGCAACTGGTATCTTTTTCTTTGAGCGTCTTTGCCACTAAGAACACGATTATAGAACAGATTTAGTCATATTAACAAAATCTTCCGTCGGTTCTTGATAGAACAACATTATAATAATAAATGAAAAGCACCAGTTTGCTTTTGTTCTACAATATTACTTTTATTGCTAACCGGTTTTTGGCTTACAAGTAAATGTCTGAAGATGGCATTGTAAGCCGAAAACCGGTTAGCAATAAAAGTAATATTGTAGAACAAAAGCAAACTGGTGCTTTTCATTTATTATTATAACGGATTTACTATTTGACGGGGTTTTCAATTCTAAAACCAGTTTTTAACGGCTACCGTAGGTGAACGAGAAGCAACGAGACTTTCTCGCAGCTCCTAGTAAGTTGATCTACAGATTAAAACTAGTGTGTTGATGTGGACTTAATTTCATCGGAAATCGTTCTCATAGTAATCTGCGCCTATATTTACGTGACTATCATGAAACTAGCAATGAAGCACCTGGCAGAGGGCACATCGAACTACTTCCACTCTATTTCTCTGCCGTTCCATTCTCGAACAGTGCGTGGCCAAAAAGAACACGAAAATCTTGCCGTCCGAGCTCTGATTCCTCTTGTTTCATTGCGATAATCTCCTTCTGTAGGTGGGTGTCAACAAGATGTTTTTGCATTCGGAGGAAAAAGTTGATTTAAATTTCGTGAAAAAATCTCGCCGGAACGAATAATGCCTTCGTTTTAATGATTGCCACCACTAGCTCGTGAATCTTACCCATAACAAAGTCTCCCCTATTTCGCGACAATAAAAAACGAGCTGGCCTTCTAATTTTTTCGATGTCCACACCGCACAGCAGTAGTCTTGCACTGAAAGGACAAGTGAGATGTAGGCTATCTCTTTAACAGATCTGTTGCACCTTCTAAATGACCTGTCAATAAATCGCAGTCTTTGGCTCGCCTTCCCCACAACATTGTCTATGTCATCGTTCCAGTTTAAGTATTCGTAATTGTACTCCCTAAGTATTTACTTGAATTTACGGCCTTCAGATTTTTGTAATTTATCGTGTAACCGAAAAGTAACGAATTTATCTTAGTAGATTCTCATGAGGGTGGCCTCGCACTTTTCACTGTTTAGGGCCAATTGCCACTTTTCACACCATACAAATTCCTTCTCTAAAACACTTTGCAATTGGTTTTGATCTTCTGATGACTTTACTGGACGCTAAATGAGTACTTCATGTGCAAACAATCGAAGAACGCTACCCATATTGTCTCTTAAACCATTTATGTAGATTAGGAACAACAGAGGACCTATAACACTAGCTTGGGGAATGCCAGAGATTGCTTTTGTTTTACTGTATCACTTTCCGTCGATTACTGCGAAACGTGACCTTTCTCACAGGAAATCACGAATTCACTCGTACAACTGAGACGGTACTCCATAGGTACGCAATTGGATTAGAATCCTCTTCAGAGGCACGGTGTCAAAAACCTATCTAAAAATATGCGATCAAATTGAGATCCCCTGTCGATAGTACCCATTTCTTCACGAGAATGAAGAACTACCTGTGTTGCACAAGAACGGTATTTTCTGCAATGTGCTTACTTTTCCTGAATGCTGAGCATTCAACCAGTGTATGTATGATAATCCCCCCCATGAACAATGGACCTTGCCGTTGGTGGGGAGGCTTGCGTGCATCAACGATACAGATAGCCGTACCGTAGGTGCAACCACAACGGAGGGGTATCTGTTGAGAGGCCAGACAAACGTGTGGTTCCTGAAAAGGGGCAGCAGCCTTTCAGTAGTTGCAGGGGCAACAGTCTGGATGATTTACTGATATGGCATTGTAACACTAACCAAAACAGCCTTGCTGTGCTGGTACTGCGAACGGTTGAAAACAAGAGGAAACTACAGCCGTAATTTTTTCCCGAGGGCATGCAGCTTTACTGTATGGTTAAATGATGATGGCGTCCTCTTGAGTAAAAAATTCCGGAGGTAAAATAGTCCCCCATTCGGATCTCCGGGAGGGGACTACTCAAGAGGATGTCGTTATCAGGAGAAAGAAAACTGGCGTCCTACGGATCGGAGCGTGGAATGTCAGATCCCTTAATCAGACAGATAGGTTAGAATATTTAAAAAAGGAAATGGATAGGTTAAAGTTAGATATAGTGAGAATTAGTGAAGTTCGGTGGAAGGAGGAACAAGACTGATCTGGCCTGTAGTCAGTTGACTACAGGGTTATAAACATAAAATCAAATAGGGGTAATGCAGGAGTAGGTTTAATAATGAATATGAAAATAGGAATGCGGGTAAGCTACTACAAACAGCAGAGAAGAAATTGAAGAAATGTGTGATGAAATAAAAGAAATTATTCAGGTAGTGAAGGGAGACGAAAATTTAATAGTCATGGGTGACTGGAATTCGGCAGTAGGAAAAGGGAGAGAAGGTAACGTAGTAGGGGAATATGGATTGGGGATAAGAAATGAAAGAGGAAGCCGCCTGGTAGAATTTTGCACAGAGCCCAACTTAATCATAGCTAACACTTGGTTCAAGAATCATAAAAGAAGGTTGTATACATGGAAGAAACCTGGTGATACTGACAAGTTTTAGATAGATTATATTAGGAACCAGGTTTTAAATTGTAAGACATTTCCAGGGGCAGATGTGGATTCTGACCACAATCTATTGGTTATGACCTGTAGATTAAAACTGAAGACACTGCAAAAAGGTGGGAATTTAAGGAGATGGGACCTGGATAAACTGACTAAACCAGAGGTTGTACAGAGTTTCAGGGAGAGCATAAGGGAACAATTGACAGGAATGGGGGAAAGAAATACAGTAGAAGGAGAATGGGTAGCTTTGAGGGATGAAGTAGTGAAGGCAGCAGAGGATCAAGCAGGTAAAACGACGAGGGCTGGTGAAAATCCTAGGGTGACAGAAGAAATCCTGAATTTAATTGATGAAACGAGAAAATATAAAAATGCAGTAAATGAAGCACGCAAAAAGGAATACAAACGTCTCAAAAATGAGATCGACAGGAAGTGCAAAATGGCTAAACAGGGATGGCTAGAGGACAAATGTAAGGATGTAGAGGCTTATCTCACTAGGGGTAAGATAGATACAGCCTACAGGAAAATTAAAGAGACCTTCAGAGAAAAGAGAACCACTTGTATGAATACCAAAAGCTCAGATGGAAACCCAGTTCTAAGCAAAGAAGGGAAAGCAGAAAGATGGAAGGAGTATATAGAGATTCTATACAAGGGCGATGTACTTGAGGACAATAAAATGGAAATGGAAGAGGATGTAGATGAACTATTAGTTTAATAAGTCACTGCTGCAAAATACTAACGCGGATTTGTAACTAATGAGGAGGTATTGAATAGAATTGGGGAGAAGAGGAGTTTGTGGCACAACTTGACAAGAAGAAGGGACCGGTTGGTAGGACATGTTCTGAGGCATCAAGGGATCACAAATGTAGCATTAGAGGGCAGCGTGGAGGGTAAAAATCGTAGAGGGAGACCAAGAGATGAATCCACTAAGCAGATTCAGAAGGATGTAGGTTGCAGTAGGTACTGGGAGATGAATAAGTTTGCACAGGATAGAGTAGCATGGGGAGCTGCATCAAACCAGTCTCAGGACTGAAGACCACAAAAGCAACAACAACAACGTCTAAGGTAATATGGAATTCATACGACAGCCCCCACAGCAGCTTGCCCAGGGTTGCCAGGGTTGCAGTACGTTCGAAACTGAAGGTTTAGCACACGTATTTGGCGTATTATCCTGGTAATTCCCAATACATAAACTGTATATAGACACGAGCCCACAGAAGACCAGTCTATATCCGACCTCTCGGCGGTTGCCACAGAAGAGATGGAGTCGAATACTGCACTCTAAAGCTGTATATAAATTAAGGTACAAGACATGCGTTCTGTTGCTAAAACGCACTAAGAAAATTAGGTACAGATAGAATAGTACTGATAACAAATTATTAGGCTACTAACAATAGACTAACCAACACATTGCTACAGTATCAACCGTAGATCCATTGCACAGCCCACCCCGTTTCCTAAAAACTGACAGTGCGCAGTTGTATTGCAGTCTCCTGCTAAGAATCTTAATTTCTGGATAACGGTCATCAGCGAGAATCGCTTCTCGGCTTTTGACAAGATCAATGTGTAGGTTTTTTGTTTTAAAAGAAATTATAGTAAAGGATAATAATATATTTATTAGTCTCAAACATTACAATAATAAAACATAATATCTCGAACATTACAATCATTACCCAAGGAACCACCACTCTTACACCATATATATACAGATTCAGAACTTTCTCGTTTACGACACACACGACTTCTTAAAACTAGTGGCTCATCACTAGACAAATAACTTCGTTATGTTAGAAGGCGCTTTAGGCCCTCTGTTTTTAAAGCTTGTAAGAGTGTCAATCTTTCTCCAAAAGCTACCGACGAGGCTTCTATACTTTCTAGTGGCTCATCACTAGAGAGATATCTTCCTCCATGTGCTTTATTAGACTGATTTACAATATTAAAAGTCTTCCAAGCAATTACATCACGAGTTGGAAAGGAATACAAAGAACTCTTCTTAGCATCACTAGATCGGACAAAGGCAATAGTAATCCAACCATTACCCGTTCCTTGCACTGACATAGCCAAACTAAATCTTGCAACAAAACCCATCCACCTGTGGGCACCAGAAAGTATAGAAGCCTCGTCGGTAACTTTTGGGGAAAGATTGACACTCTTACAAGCTTTAAAAACAGAGGGCCTAAAGCGCCTTCTAACATAACGACGACGAGGCATCGTGCGGCTGCTCGTGCGGCTGCAGGCTGACTGACGTCATCTTCCAGAATCACGCTATTTATAGCCCGGCCACGCCCTATTACGTCATCTAAAGTTTGATTTCCCGGCACGCCGCTGGTAAGCATAGAGCGGCCGCCAAGCCGGGCAAGGTGCCAAAAGCGGAAACCCAGAGGTGCCTCACACAGAGTGCATCCCAGAGTGCCCCTGAGAGCTACAACACCAAGAAGAATCGCTTCTCGGCTTTTGACCGCGAGCAACCACAGTTGTAATAATCCGCTCTAATGTCAAACATCCTGCAACTAACTTAGTAGATGTCGTCGGTGTAGCGAAGTAGCTCAAATCACTAAATAAAGGCAAAGAAAGCTTGCTGTCCAGATTGTACACGAATCAGGTTTCTCTCTGAATACGTTGATACAACAGCTCCGTACTTAACAATCACAGACGACCGCTCCCTCGTAGAAAGTTCCGCACCCACAGACTAAGGTGCATAAGTCTCACCAATACCCAAGAAAGGAAGTAATAAATTGAATTACAGATCCATATCACCAACATTGATTTGCAATAGGATTTTGGAACATATGCTGTGTTCGAACATTATTATTTACCTCGAAGAAAGCAATTTATTGACAAATAGTCAGAACGGATCCAGAAAACATCGTTCCTGTGAAACACAACTAGCTCTTTATGCGCACGAAGTAATGAGTGCTATCGACATGGGATGTCAAACTGACTTCAAAGATTTTCAGAGGGCTTTTGACACCGTTTCTCACAAAAGACTTCTAGTCAAATTGCATGCATATGGAGTATCGTCTCAGTTACGCGACGGGATTTGTGATTTCCAGCCAGAAAGGTCACAGTTCGTGGTATATGACGAAAAGTCATCCAGTAAAACAGAGGTGATATCTGGCGTTTCCCGAAGAAGTGTTATAGGCCGTCTGCTGTGCCGTTCGGTGTGGCTGAGCGGCTCCAGGCCTACACTCTGGAACCGTGCGACCGCTATGGTCGCAGGTTCGAATCCTGCCTCGGGCATGGATGTGTGTGACGTCCTTAGGTTTGTTAGCTTTAAGTAGTTCTAAGTTCTAGGGGACTGATGACGCCAGAAGTTAAGTCCCATAGTGCTCAGAGCCATTTGAACCCGTCTGCTGTTCTTGATCTACGTACACTATTTTGGAGACAGTCTGAGCAGCCCTCTTAGATTGTTTGCAGATGATGCTGTCATTTTCAGTCTTGTCAACCCATCAAATGATCAAAACTAATTTCAAAATGATTTAAACAAGACATATGCTTGCGCGGAAAGTGGCTACTGACTCTAAATAATGAAAACGTGTTATCATTCACGTGAGTGCTAAAAAAAATCTGTTAAATTTCGGTTACAGGATAAATCACACAAATCTAAAGGCTGTAAATTGAACTAAATACTTAGCGATTACAGTTACAAATAGCTTAAATTGAAACGATCACATAGATAACGTTGTGGGGAAAGCAAACCAAAGACTGCAATTTATTGGCAGAACACTTAGGAAATACAACAGGTCTACAAAAGAGACTGCTTACACAACGATTGTCTTCTGGAGTATTGCTGGGCAGCGTGGGATCCGCATCGGGTAGCAGTGACGGATCTCGTCGAAAAAGTTCAAAGAATGGCAGCTCGTTTTGTACTGTCGCGAAACAGGGGAGAGAGTGCCATGGGTATGATACGCTAATCGAAGTAGCAATCATTAAAACAAAGGCGTTTTTCGTTGTGGCAGGATCCTCCCACGAAATTTCAGTTTCCAGAGTTTGAAAATGTTTTGTTGGTACCCATCTAAATAGGCAGAAATGATTATCATAACAAACTAAGAAAAATCAGAGCTCATACGGAAAGATTAAAATGTTCGTTTTTCCCGCATGCCGTTCAAGAGTGGAACGGTAGAGAAATAATCAAAATATCCACGGGTGTACTGCCGGTCTATAGTGTCCAACGGGCACAATATTTCGGCGATCAAACACGTCGCCATCATCAGGTGAACTGACGGACTGAGCTCCTGTGATGAACGTGCCGGCACGGAGATCCGTACGCTATGGCTGCTCAGGGGGAACTGGGTTCGGTCGACGCGGCGGCCGATTTAAATACCCTCCGCCCGCGGCGTGCTCCCTCCGCCGTCCGCGCCCCGCGCCACGGTAGCGCGGTGGAACAGATTGCGACGGCGTCTGAGATGACGTCAGTGTGATGGCTCTGTCCGCCGTGGTCGTCACAACTATGCGTTTGCTCGATTTACTCTTGATTAACCCAATCGCTGGTTCCCAAGCCTTGCTAAGATTATAGCCACAGTCACGGTTTATGAGGTCGTCATTGGTGCGAATTTCGATGGCCTCTCTAACAACGCTGTCCCAGTATCTCGACGTCTGTACCAGAATCCTCGTGCGGTTATACTCCATAGCGTGATTTTCCGACAAACAATGTTCAGCGACCGCCGACTTGCTCGGATACATCAGTCGAGTATGCCTCTGGTGTTCACGGCATCGATCCTCGACGGTACGCATCGTCTGACCAATATACGACTTGCCACATTGACACGGAATCTGGTACACGCTGGCCTTCCTCAAACCGAGGTCATCTTTGGCGCTCCCCACCAGTGCACGAGTTTTATTCGGAGGACAAAACACAGTTCCGACCCGGTGTTTCTTCAGAATGCGGGCGATTTTCCCCGAGAGTGCGCCTGTGTATGGAATAAATGCAGTGCCTACCTCCTCCCTCGTAACTTCATCCATCTCAACAGGTTGTGCTGGAGTGGTTGGGCGGAGAGCACGTTGGATCTGCCACTCTGAGTACCCATTCTTTCGAAACACAGTTCTCAGATGTTCCAATTCCTGGGGTAGACTCTCTGTGTCAGAGATAGTGCGCGCCCTATGTACTAGAGTTTTAAGTACCCCATTCCTCTGTGAAGGGTGGTGGCAGCTGTCTGCGTGCAAATACAGATCAGTGTGTGTTGTCTTTCGATACACCCCATGACCTAGGGTGCCGTCAGCCCTTCTCCTGACCAAGACGTCAAGGAAAGGTAATTTACCCTCCGTTTCAGTCTCCATAGTGAATTTGATGTTGGGGTGTATGGAGTTTAGATGTGTAAGGAAGTCAAGGAGTTTATCTACACCATGTGGCAAGATGACGAACGTGTCGTCCACGTAACGGAAAAAGCAAGTAGGTTTCCATTCGGATGACGACAGGGCTTCCTCCTCGAAGTTCTCCATGTACAAATTCGCTACCACCGGTGAGAGTGGGCTACCCATGGCGATTCCCTCCGTTTGTTCGTAGTATTCTCCATTAAAAAGAAAATACGTGGAAGTCAAGACATGCCTAAAAAGTTCAGAGAAATAGCTTGAGTAGTTCGGTGAACCCTCTGACAGGCACTTAACAGTGAACTGCAGAGTAATCATGTAGATGTAGTTTAGCTTCTCTTGCTCTATTGTGGGTAGGAGGCGGCAGAACTCTCCTTGCGCCTTTGACGTTAGGTCCAGCTGTTGATACATGTAGCATGTTGGGCGTCGGTGCTGAGCGAGCACCCATTCTCATTTCTCGATGAACATCTACAAGCAGAACATGACTTAAAGAAGGAACGTAATTAGATTTTAACGTCCGGTAGACGGCGAGGTCGTCAGTGAGAGAGCACTCTGGTGCGCATATTGGTGGAGAGTGGGAAGGGAGGTCGGCCGTTTACAAAGGAACCATCCACGAATTTGCGTTAAACGGTTGAGAAGCTCATGCGGACATTACGAAACAGCAGCCGAACATCACAGAAATTTCAGACGTAGTAGTGCATCGAAACACTCCCACAGGTTTAATGTTACAAGTGCAAAGTAACACATACCGTTATTATTTTAGAAACAACCCAAACAAATGAACTCAGTATATGTGATATTTGCTTCCAGGGTGTTAAAATTCCTCTGCAGCTCTGCATTATGTAGAACTGGCAAGATACTAGCTTATTGCAAACTATGTTACATGTTCTTGCGCAATCGAAAAGTAAGTTTTGCAGACGGTACTCTACTTGACCACCGCGTCCATTCCTGCAAGCCGTGCAGGTGGGAGAACGATGACGAAGCACTAGCGGGTCTGTTAGCCGTGCTATTTCGTTACCCGGATGTGTGCCGCATATGTGCTGACGAAACCGATAACGCCTCTCAAACAAAACTGGGATGTTCCTCTTTTGGCGCAGTCATAGTAGTAGATAATAATCAAAACTCTTTCAGATATGAAAATACATTCGTGCTTTGCAAAATCCATCGAGAATCAAATAAGGCCTCTTATTTTGAATCGCTGGCATATTGTTATTAAAAATGTTCCTAAAGCTCAGAAAGACGTCCAAAGATGAGGAAGGAATATGGAGTTCACAATTAGGTGCCTAGCAGAGGATTCATCGAATCTCCTTCAAGCTATCTCTCTGCCGTTCCACTCTCGAACAGCGCCCGAGAAAAACGAACACTTAAAACTTTCCAAGCGAGCTCTGATTTCTCTTACTTCATTACAATGATCTCCGGATGATCAAAACCATTTGCAAATTGATTTAGACGGGATATCTGCATGATGCGACAGCGGTCATTGACTCTAAATAATGAAAACTGTGAAGTCATCCACAATAGTACTAAAAGGAATACGCTAAATTTCAGTTACTCGATAAAACACACAGGTATAAAGGCTGCGAATTCAACTAACTGCTAACGGATTACACTTAATAATAACTTAAATCAGAACGATGACATAGATAATGTTGTGAGAAAAGTGAACCAATGACTCCGCTTTATTGACACAACAATTAGAAGATTCAACAGGTCTACTAAATAGACTACTTACATCACACTTGTCAATCCCCTTCTGGAGTATTGCTGCGCGGTGTGGGATCCGCAGCAGATAAAATTGACGGAGGACGTTGAAAATGTTCAAAGAATGGTAGCTCGTTTTGCGTTATCGCGAAATGGGAGAGACAGTGTCACGGATATAATAGGTGAGTTGACCTGGCAATCATTAAAACAAAGGCATTTTCCGTACGGCATGATCTTCTCATGAAATTTCAGTCACCAAGTTGGTGCTCATCTACGTAGGGAGAAATGATCATTGTAATGAAGTAAGAGAAATAAGAGCTCGCTTGGGAAGTTTTAAGTGTTCGTTTTTCACGGACGCTGTTCGAGAGCGGAACGCCAGAGAGATAGCTTGAAGGTGATACGATGAATCCTCTGCTAGGCACCTAATTGTGAACTGCAGACTAGTCATGTAGACGTAGCTGTAAATGTAGAAGTAGATTACGGAACTGTGGTCATTAATTTGATGATGTGTGGGAAAACCGCCGGCCGTCGTGGCCGTGAGGGTCTAGACGCTTCAGTCCGGAACCACGCGACTGCTACGGTCGCAGGTTCGAATCCTGCCTCGGGCATGGATATGTGTGATATCTTTAGGTTAGTTATGTTCAAGTAGTTCTAAGTTATAGGGGACTGATGACCTCAGATGTTAAGTCCCATAGTGCTCAGAGACATTTGAACCATTTTTGTGGAAAACCCACGATCTACTTAAACTGGAGTGGTCGTACAGATGCATGACACTACACCTATTTTGATAAGTCATTGTGCAAGATCGTTCGGTCACACTAAAATGACAATGTACTGTAATCCAGCTTGAAATGATTTTGCTCACGAATCTTAAAATTTCCCGAAATTTGATCAGATCCAACGACTAGTGGAAAGGATAATTTCAAGTTGACGACATCTCTTCAAGACAAAGTTCGAAGATCATAACGCTTGGTATGGGAAAATTTAAATTAATCATAAATATTTAGTATAAGCGCCTTTTTAGATTTCATTAACAAAGGAGAAGGAACACCAATTTATTGTAGTCTGCGTACCATAGTAGTAATTTTATTCAGATCAGCTCTCCGTTACATAAATTACCTGTTTACTCCTTGTACAGGAATATCTGTGATAATTATATATTGTTAACTTCGTGATTTTGTTCTAGTAATTCGTAGCGTTGGAAGCAACTACAATAGAATTCACTTTGTATCTCGAGTAGGGAAGAAGAGTGAAAATGCAGACTGAGTGGAATGTTAGTTGTAGCAAGAGTCTGAAACCATATACTGTACGTAAAACACAGTCGCATTTGAGAAAGTATTTTTTAGTGGTAAAACGGAAGAATCATAAGCGGGCGAGTGTTTAGCCACCAACCGATGACAGTTGCTATTATTTCTGGCAAGAATTTGAAATTCTTATATGTCCGCGTGTGAATGAACAAATACTTGTGCTATCATGAAAAAAGACAAATCGTGCAATGTCATAATTTTAGTACATGCGCCCTGCAAAAGAAAGTAATAATGGCTTTTGTTTGTTTGGAGTTTCAGAGTAGTGACCTGATTTTTGCAAGCACGGTATTAATGTATTTGTACGCATGATTTTTAGAGAAGGGTAGGTGCATCGCAAGGGTCTAGCAGCTCCAGAACAAAAGCGAAGCTCTGTGGCCAGAGTATATAGCATATATAGCACTGCAGTCGTATGTAAGCTGACAGAGTATGGCGTGGAAGATGCGGGTAAGGATGATGTAAAATCGCGCCACGAAATAAGGCGTAAGATAAAAGCTAAGACTTTTTATGAAATTGTCAATCAAAAGTTTCCCTCCGATAAAAAAAAGGGCTGCCGAATTATGAAGTAACAATGATTTGAAAACCGAGTTGCTATTGAGCTTTGCGGAAAATCCCAAAATACCGAGTCCGCCAGAAAAATGTATACACACTTTAAGAAAAGAAAAATATTACTTACTTGTTTATTTTGCATATAATAATTGATTGAACATGTTGTACAACCTTCAGCTTAGCACATGGTTACTTTAAATGTTCAAAATGTGCACTGCTGGCGGCTATACATATAACAGAACGACGAGCGGTCGCCGCTTCTACGTCAGTCAATGTGGAAATCGCTGCACATGTCGTTGTAATCCCCTGGCGAAGTTCCTCCTGCATGCGTTGCTTACGTCGATAGACATCTTTCACAGTTTCCCACAAGTCCATAGGTGTTAGATCTGGCGACCGTGAAGGTAACTCAATGGGCCCTCTTCGTCCAATCCAATGGCCCGGAAAATTATCATCCAGGAAAGCTTGTACGGCTGGGTGGTAGCGTGGTAGAAGACCTCTTCATCAGCTTCCTAAAGCGCACCTATACCGGGCAAAATTGAGGTGCATAACATTTCCAGGTACACTTTTCCAGTGACAGTAGCATCAAAGAAAAAGGGTCCTGCTAAGCCTCTAGATGATAGTCCACACCACACATGAACCCATGGTAGATAGACTGTTTTATCCACATAAACATGCGGATTTTCCGGTAACCGGTACAAACTGTTACGCCGTTTCACGGTTCCATTAAGTTTAAATTGTGCCTCGTCACTCCACGCTACATCGTCACAAATTGTTCGTTATTAATTACCGGTTGCTGATACCCTTCGCAATATTACATTCGGCGATCAGGATCGTCATCATTAATCGCGTGCAGTAATCGTGGAGTGTAAACTTCCCACTTTGCAGCTTTCAGAATTCTTCGTACACTTGTTCTGCTAAACCCCACTTCACGTGCACGTTGTGTAGCAGACTTCTGTGGAGAATTAACAAACGTTTCCAGCACGAGAGCCGTCGAAGCAGGACTTGTAGCTGTATGCTGTCTTCCTGATCTTCCTTTGTGGATATCGCAAATCGTCCTATGCAATTAAAACTTGACAGTAATACGTTTAATTGTTAAGCAGGTTGGTAGTTCTATTTCAAGCTCCCGTCTCCATTGACGTTGCAGTTCAGCGGCACTATCAAACTTTAAAAACCACTTCACAATACATTTTCATTTCTTGAATGTCAAGCGTGCCCCAACCATCGTGTTTTCAGAATACCGAGATGAAAGTACTAACATCTGTTGAGCCAAAGATCATACTATAACACACCCGTTACGCTAATCGAACGACAATATCGATCTCTCGATAGAACCTGACAAAGAGTATATTCACTTTTCTGGCGGACTCTAAACAATAATCGATAATTCTGAGGGGAAGTGAGGGTCTGTATTCGAGAGTAGTGCTCAGCTGTATTTGAAAACTGAAGCACAAACAGTGTCAGATGTCTAGGCACTTAGAATAGGTAATGCGAGTACATAATAACATAATGTTGCAGCCAGTCTTGGAACTTTTGCACCGAATGTTTACTAGCGTTACAACAAGATTCAGGGCAGTTATTTTGAAGTATGAACCAACTGTTACCAAGTGTGTATCAAATGTTTACTGATCTTAAAAATTATCTTAACGAAAACAAATTCTCACGCACAAAGGAATTTAATAGAAGTGTTATTATTGAGGTTGTAAGCTAGATAAAAAGATAGAGAAACTGTAAAAAGACTGTATGTTTGGATTCAAGTGATGGTGATTCATTGTAACAAAAGGTTAGCGATGACTGTAGTAGCAGACAAAAAAGCTAGAAGAGCAGCGTGCGGAAGTTAAATCATCTCTAGAAGACGGATTATTTCAGGTGCAGGTGCGATGTATTGCAGAGCATGAAGGTCTAGAAACCAAACATGCCGAAAGGCTGAAAGAAATTTATCGGAATATAGTGTGACAGTCTATTGGAGTCTGGTCCACGTACAGGTAAGGGTGTACCTGTGACACGTTTTCTAGTTAAATGTAAGAATTTTTGCAAGATTGATTCATCAGGAACAGTTCGCCCAATAGATAGTTTTTAAAGACTTTAGAGATGTTTTACTCAGTCACTGGAATGAAAAGAACCACTCATCGTTTATGTTCATGTAGATCTACATTTATACTCGACGTGAACCTTTTCAGTGTTTAATGGAGGTTACTTCTGATGCCTCTATACTCTTCTATCTCTTTTCCTCGTCGAAGTGTCTGTCGAAGGCAGTGCCAGAAATATACCCAGATATAAAATGAATATTAAGTTTGTTGTAACACATATAAACAATATTCTCTGAGGGGAGTTAGTTTTGAACCAGTAATTCAAAACAAGTCACTTCATGAACATTGAAAGAACAGTAATAAAATCTGAAGGCTTGAAAATGTCACGGTAAACTGAAAGCTTCAAAATTCACTGTCCATGCACTAAGCGTGCCAAAGCCCAGAAGGGATCTGCAAAAGTTATAGTCGTAAGACGACAAGAAAAGAAAGTTTAAGTCTGGCGTACTGCTGATGAAAATCAGTGTTAAATATTACTAAGTCCAATTGCATAATATATCGAAGTTGATGACACAGGGATAGAAAAACAATTAAAATCGCTCCAAAGAAGAAAGGCCGCTGGACCTGATGGGATACCAGTTCGATTTTACACAAAGTACGCGAAGGAACTTGCCCCCCCCCCCCCCCCCCCTTCTTGAAGCGGTGTACCGTAGGTTTCTAGAAGAGCGTAGCGTTCCAAAAGATTGGAAAAGGATACAGGTCATCCCCATTTTCAAGAAGGGACCTCGAACAGACGTGCAGAACTATACACCTATATCTCTAACGTCAATCAGTTGTAGAATTTTGGAACACGTATTATGTTTTAGCATAATGAATTTTGTTGTATACATGGAAGAACCCTGGAGAAACTAAAACGTATCAGATAGATTATATAATGGTAAGACAGAGATTTAGGAACCAGGTTTTAAATTGTAAGACATTTCCAGGGGCAGATGTGGACTCTGACCACAATCTATTGGTTATGACCTGTAGATTAAAACTGAAGAAACTGCAAAAAGGTGGGAATTTAAGGAGATGGGTCCTGGATAAACTGAAACAACCAGAGGTTGTACAGAATTACAGGGAGAGCATGAGGGAACAATTGACAGGAATGAGGGAAAGAAATACAGTAGAAGAAGAATGGGTAGCTTTGAGGGATGGAGTAGTGAAGGCAGCAGAGGATCAAGTTGGTAAAAAGACGAGGGCTAGTAGAAATCCTTGGGTAACAGAAGAAATATTGAATCTAATTGATGAAAGGAGAAAATATAAAAATGCACTAAAAGAAGAAGGGCAAAAAGGAATACAAACGTCTCAAAAATGAGATCGACAGGAAGTGCAAAATGGCTAAGCAGGGATGGCTAGAGGACAAACGTAAGGATGTAGAGGCTTATCTCACTAGGGGTAAGATAGATACAGCCTACAGGAAATTAAAGAGACCTTTGGAGATAAGAGAACCACTTGTATGAATATCAAGAGCTCAGATGAAACCCAGTTCTAAGCAAAGAAGGGAAAGCAGAAAGGTGGAAGGAGTGTATAGAGGGTCTGTACAAGGGTGATGTACTTGAGGACAATATTATGGAAATGGAAGAGGATGTAGATGAAGATGAACTGGGAGATATGATATTGCGTGAAGAGTTTGACAGAGCACTGAAAGACCTGGGTCGAAACAAGGCCCCCAGAGTAGACAACATTCCATTAGAACTACTGACAGCCTTGGGAGAGCCAGTCCTGACAAAACTCTACCATCTGGTGAACAAGATGTATGAAACAGGCGAAATACCCTCAGACTTCAAAAAGAATATAATAATTCCAATCCCAAAGAAAACAGGTGTTGACAGATGTGAAAATTACCGAACAATCAGTTTAATAAGCCATAGCTGCAAAATACTAACACGACTTCTTTACAGACGAATGGAAAAACTAGTAGAAGCCGACCTCGGGGAAGATCAGTTTGGATTCCGTAGAAACACTGGAACACGTGAGGCAATACTGACCTTACGACTTATCTTAGAAGAAAGATTAAGGAAAGGCAAACCTACGGTTCTAGCATTTGTAGACTTAGAGAACGCTTTTGACAATGTTGACTGGAATACTCTCTTTCAAATTCTAAAGGTGGCAAGGGTAAAATACAGGGAGCGAAAGGCTATTTACAATTTGTACAGAAACCAGATGGCAGTTATAAGAGTCGAGGTACATGAAAGGGAAGCAGTGGTTGGGAAGGGAGTAAGACAAGGTTGTAGCCTCTCCCCGATGTTATTCAATCTGTATATTGAGCAACCAGTAAAGGAAACAAAAGAAAAATTCGGAGTAGGTATTAAAATCCATGGAGAAGAAATAAAAACTTTGAGGTTCGCCGATGACATTGCAATTCTGCCAGAGACAGCAAAGGACTTGGAAGAGCAGTTGAATGGAATGGACAGTGTCTTGAAAGGAGGATATAAGATGAACATCAACGAAAGCAAAACGAGGATAATGGAATGTAGTCGAATTAAGTCAGGTGATGCTGAGGGAATTAGATTAGGAAATGAGACACTTAAAGTAGTAAAGGAGTTTTGTTATTTGGGGAGAAAAATAACTGATGATGGTCGAAGTAGAGAAGATATAAAATGTAGACTGGCAATGGCAAGGAAAGCGTTTCTGAAAAAGAGAAATTAGTTAACATCGAGTATAGATTTAAGTGTCAGGAAGTCATTTCTGAAAGTAGTTGTATGGAGTGTAGCCATGTATGGAAGTGAAACATGGACGATAAATAGTTTGGACAAGAAGAGAATACAAGCTTTCGAAATGTGGTGATACAGAAGAACGCTGAAGATTAGATGGGTAGATCACATAACTAATGAGGAAGTATTGAATAGGATTGGGGAGAAGAGAAGTTTGTGGGCACAACTTGACCAGAAGAAGGGATCGGTTGGTAGGACATGTTCTGAGGCATCAAGGGATCACCAATTTAGCATTGGAGAGCAGCGTGGAGGGTAAAAATCGTAGAGGGAGACCAAGAGATGAATACACTAAGCAGATTCAGAAGGATGTAGGTTGCAGTAGGTACTGGGAGATGAAGAAACTTGCACAGGATAGAGTAGCATGGAGAGCTGCATCAAACCAGTCTCAGGACTGAAGACCACAACAACAACAACATAATGACTTTTCTGGAGACTAGAAATATACTCTGTAGGAATCAGTATGGGTTTCGAAAAAGACGATCGTGTGAAACCCAGCTCGCGCTATTCTTCCACGAGACTCGGAGGGCCATAGACACGGGTTCCCAGGTAGATGCCGCGTTTCTTGACTTGACTCTAACTTCTATTCATTGTTCATATACATATACACATGCAATCACGTTCCTCATATACGGTAGCATCATCTTATTGATCGTATACATACCTCAACAGCATAATACACATCGCCACCGTAATAATAACATCATAACAGATCAATCACATCTCAAAATCGCCGCAGCTTCTTTCAGTATTTTCAAGATCTACAATAAAGTCATCTACCCACAGTCGTTTAATGAACAAAGTAAGAGCATATGGACTATCAGACCAATTGTGTGATTGGATTGAAGAGTTCCTAGATAACAGAACGCAGCACCTGATTCTCAATGGAGATGTCTTCCGAAGTAAGAGGGATTTCAGGTGTACCGCAGGGGAATGTCGTAGGACCGTTGCTATTCACAATATACATAAATGACCTTATGGATAACATCGGAAGTTCGGTGAGTCTTGTTGCGGATGATGCTGTGGTATATCGAGAGGTTGTAACAATGGAAAATTGTACTGAAATGCAGGAGGATCTGCAGCGAATTGACGCATGGTGCAGGGAATGGCAATTGAATCTCAGTGTAGACAAGTGTAATGTGCTGCGAATACATAGAAATAAAGATCCTTTATCATTTAGCTACAATATAGCAGGTCAGCAACTGGAAGCAGTTAATTCCATAAATTATCTGGGAGTAGGCATTAGCAGTGATTTAAAAAGGAATGACCATATAAAATTAATCGTCGGTAATGCAGATGCCAGACTGAGATTCATTGGAAGAATCCTAAGGAAATGCAATCCGAAAACAAAGAAAGTAGGTTATAGTACACTTGTTCGCCCACTGCTTGAATACTGCTCACCGGTGTGGGATCCGTACCAGAGAGGGTTGATAGAAGAGATAGAGAAGATTCAACGGAGAGCAGCGCGCTTCGTTACACGATCGTTCAGTAATCGCGAAAGCGTCACGGAGATGATAGATAAACTCCAGTGGAAGACTCTGCAGGAGAGACGCTCAGTAGCTCGGTACGAGCTTTTGTTAAAGTTTCGAGAACATACCTTCACCGAGGAGTCAAGCAGTATATTGCTACCTCCTACGTATATCTCGCGAAGACACCATGAGGATGAAATCAGGTACATTAGAGCCCACACAGAGGCATACCGAAGATCTTTCTTTCCACTAACAATACGAGACTGGAATAGAAAGGAGAACCGATAGAGGTACTCAAAGTACCCTCCGCCACAGCTTGCGGAGTATGGATGTAGATGTAGATGCATGTCAAGTCAGCTAGCATGTTTCGTCGTTGTGGGGGCCATGAATATGTAGGTCCATAGCTGGCAGTTCCTAGAGGCGAGGTCGATGTGGACGATGGCGCCATCGTGGCAGCGGCTGTAGAGCAGATTCCGTTTGTGGATTTACAGTCTGGCCCAGGAAACTCACTCAGAGTGAACTGTTGGAGCACAGCCAATGTCCTGTCCTAAATACTACCCGGGCACCAGGATACTGCAAGTCCTACTTTGGTCATGTGGCTGGCAGAGGAAATAAGGCCTGTGGGGTCAGTGACCTCTGGCCGCATTTGGGTTGCTGCCTGGTGGCCAGACAGAGCACAGCCATACATTGCCTCTCGTCTGAAAAGCATCCCCTGTGACGTGTGTGCCAGCATAACCTGTTGGTTGCTGGCTCAGTAGGCACAAGACCTGGACATAGCACATGTTCCATTCGCGATTAGCGCTTGGGAAATATTGTTGGCAGTATGAAACTTCCTGGCAGATTAAAACTGTGTGCCACACCGAAACGCGAACTCGGGTCCTTTGCCTTTCGCGGGCAAGTGCTCTATCAACTGAGCTAGAGCTACCCAAGCACGGCTCACGCCCCGTCCTCGCAGCTTTAATTGCGCCAGTACCTCGTCTCCTACCTTCCAAAATTCACAGAAGCTCTCCTGCGAACCTTGCAGAAGAAGCGCTCCTGGAAGAAAGGATATCGTGGAGACATGGCTTAGCCACAGCCTGGGGGAAGTTTCTAGAATGAATTTTTCACTCTACAGCAGTGTGTTCGCTGATATGAAACTTCCTGGCAGATTAAAGCTGTGTGCCGGCTGTAGCAAAGCCATGTCTCCGCAGTATCCTTTGTTTCAGGGGTACTAGTTCTACAAGGTTCGCAGGAGAGCTTCTGTAAAGTTTGGAAGGTAGGAGACGTGCTACTGGCTGTGAGGACGGGGAGTGAGTCGTGCTTCGTTAGCTCAGATGGACAGCCGGCACGGTAGCTCAGCGTGTTCGGTCAGAGGGTTAGCTGTCCTCTGTAATAAAAAAATTGAATTAATCGATCAATAACGAACTTAAACGGAAGTCTTACGACGTCCTCCCCGAGCAGATGCAACGAACAAAGTGGGTTTCATTCATAATACCTTACATTTGTCTATGTGCTGGTCAACTGGCAGTCCCTGCACCAGTCATCCATCCTCTGCAGATTTGTGCTCATAACATCTTTTATGTAAACTGGCAACAGAAATTATCCTACCACACATTCTTTGGAGTATTCCTGAAATTACCTTTACATCCATCAATTTTTTTGTGATAAGATAGAATGTCGACTTCTGTCTGCAAGGAAGTACTGAACCTAATCACAAATCTGTCCCATATTCGGTAAGCTCGTATTTTGTTCGCTAAATAAGATTCCTTTCTAAAGCCAAGGAATACCGCATCAACATTGACGCTGGCGCTCTAGATCTCATGGGCGAAGAGAGCAGCTGAGTTTCTTAAGGGTTCTGTTCGTGGATCAATGCCGATTTTGACAGATCTCCACAAATATAATATGTGAGTATAAAACATAGTCTATAATAGGCTTTTACACGGTACAGTCACATTAATGTGGCCAACGCCCATATTCGATGTCACCAACCAACCAACCAATAACCACTCACAGGCGGCAAGTGGTAACACGAGCAGTGGATGGTACATGAAGAATGTCGAGGGGATGCGGAAAGCAGTGCAGTGAAGAAGAAACGGAACGATTTAACTGACGTCCAAAAGAGCATCATCATTGACTTTTGGATCCGGGGTGGAAGCGTTTCGGAAACAGCTAAGTTTGTAATCTGTTCGCGTTCGGCAGTGATTAAAGTATACCGGGCATGGCAAAATGGTGCTATCCAAAACCGGAGATGAGGCAACTGTGGTCCATCACGAGACATTGATGACAGGGGTGAACGACGGCTGCAGACATGTACGGGTGAACAGACATGCAACTGTTAAGTAACTGACCACCCAGATGAACCAAGGGGCTACCAACAGTCTCTCTACAACGACCATACAGCGAACGTTACTGCTTACTGTACTGGTTCGTGCACTCATTCTGTCTGCCGTTCGTCGAAGAAGGCTGGAATCTGCTCGGAAGTACCGCAACTGGGTGTTCACTGATCGCCTCACGTGGCCATTTCAAATGATTCACGTTTTATGTTCCATTTGGCAGATGGCTGTTGCCGTATATGACGTTAAACTTCTGAAAGAAAACACCCTGCAACAATCGTCAGGATGGTCCAGGGCGGAGAAGGGAGCGTTACGGTCTGGGGAATGTCCTCGTGGCATTCTCTGACTGATCTCGTAATTCTGGAAGGTGCAACTGGCCAACACAAGAATGCATCTATCGTGCCCACCGCCACATGCACTTTGCTATTCCTCAGCACGGTGACATCTATCAGCAGCACAATGCAATGTGTCACACAGCTTGTTCGAAGAACACCAGTATGAGTTTATCGTTGAGCCGTGGTTCAAAATGGTTCAAATGGCTCTGAGCACTATGGGACTCAACTGCTGTGGTCATCAGTCCCCTAGAACGTAGAACTACTTAAACCTAACTAACCTAAGGACATCACACACATCCATGCCCGAGGCAGGATTCGAACTTGCGACCGTAGCAGTCGCACGGTTCCGGACTGCGCGCCTAGAACCGTGAGACCACCGCGGCCGGCTAAGCCGTGGTAAACACTGCTGTTTTGAAGAGCGCGCCGCAGCGCGTAGTGTGAAGCAGTCGCCCTCCGTTTCTGGCGGAGGCGCAGCTGTGGCAATCGCAGCTTTGGTGTCTCCCTCTGGTGAGAAAGGGGAAAGGTTGCCTGTTCACGTGCATTTAGGTGGCGCTATGAGCTCGCCAGGAGGTCAGTCTGGAGTCAGTCTCTCGTCCGCATTTGTGAGGCACTTAGTGTCTGTCTGGGGTCCGGAATGCTAGTATGTGTGTCGGTCGGATCAACCTTTAAGGTCGGCAAATGAGAGTCTTCCCACTTCGCCAGTAAGAGAACTCAGCAAGTGGTCACCCGATCGGGGCTTAGTTCCTGCATCTGAGTCTGCACTTTAGGCCGCCAGTCTGCTCGAGTTTGTGTAGACAATAGTCATTGGCTGTTGGATAGATCGGTTGGTCGGTCGCGCACTGAGACACAAGATGACTTGTCCGTCTTGAGCGTCGGCGCATGTGAGGTCGCCACGTCAGTCCAGTGGGCCGCGGCGTATAGAGAGGGGTGATGACTTCGCGGCCGACAGGAGAGCAACGATGAAGACATCACAACACCCAGTCCCCGTCTCCTACCCATACGGTAATCGAACCCGGGCCCTTCGCATGGCATTCTGCTGCGCTGACCACTCGGCTATGGAGGCGGAATATGTTTAAGATAAATAAGAACTACTCATAGTTTGGCCACCATATAACGAACCCTACGTTGTTGTTAGGTAGGCTGTTGCTGGTTGCAAGGGCAGTGTTTTATCCTTTATCGGCACTTATTCGCAAGCTGTTAGCTTTGGTTTGTAACAGAACTACGTTTACTACTTAAAGGCTGACTGGCTTGGCCTCTTCGCTGTGCCTCCTTTCCTCACCAGTTATCTTATCTCATGTGCCCTTTGCATTTAAGATGTTAATGAAGTGGTGGTTTCTGTTTATGCTGTGCAATGATACTCACCTATATGTTATTTCTGATGGAAGTAATATTTAATTTAAGGATTCACTGAAGCACATACATAAGTTGAATGCTTGAGAAAGCACTGTTAGGAGGTCATGGCTTTTGTTACTTTGATGATTCCAAGAGAGACAACAAATTTCAATTATGTATTACAGACAAATTATGAAAGATAGAAACACATTGCGCATATCACTGGTTAGATAAATGTTCAAAGCTTTGACACAGCAGCGCTGTTGTCTGTTTGTAGCAACAGGGAGACTACGCCACAAGAAAAATCATTCTGTCTGCTGGAATTTGCGCGAAGTCAGTCTGTTGTGCAACGTGCATTCCGACGTCGATTGAGCAAGAAACCGCTTCTGCACAGGCAAATTTATGAATGACATATAAAATTGCTGAAATGTTGTTGCAACTGCAAAGGGAAGAGCACTGGTCAGCCACGCACATCTGATGAAAATGTCGAGCGTATACGAGATGCGTTCACACTGAGCCCTCGCAAGTCCACAAGACGGGTATACCAGTAACTTCACGTTATTCACACAACAACGGTGTGATGAGAAACGAGGCCTGCATGTGAAGCTTTACAAGCTGCAGTTATTGCACCAATTGCGCCCCGGAGGCTATAGCACAATTTACTTATTTTGCATTTCATTTCTCTAGGATATGGCAGACGACACATTTTCCGAACGACTCATCTTTTCGGACGAACTGATGTTTCGCCTATCAGGTAAAGTTAACTTCCTTAATGTAAGAATTTGCGGGTCACAAAATCCTTGAGTCGTCGTATAACTTGAAAGAGACTCACCGAAACTGAATGTGTTTTGTGCTGTTTCTGTTCGCAAAGTTTATGGGTATTTGTTTTTTTTTTTTTGTTTTTTTGTTGTTTTTTTTGTGGAGGAAACAGACAGCAATGTCACCTGGACATGCTGCAAAATTTGTTGCTTTCTCAACATCACAAAGATGCCAATGATTTCATCTCTATGTATGACGTCAGCACACCCCTCCCCTCACTTTCACCTTGAGGTGCAGCGTTATCTTAACAACACCATCCCACAACGTTGGATTGGAAGAGGTGGACAACAAGATCTTGCTCATTGCTTTTGGTCTCCCAGACCCAACACCATGGAATTTCTTTTTTCCTGTGGGGGTACATTAAGAGACAAAGTCTTTGTCCGATCTATGGTTCTTCAAGAGCTGAGAAGTTTTTGAAGCTGTCGATTCAATAAACAGGGACCTGTGGCTTCGTCTGTGGACTGAAATGGACCACCGATTCGATGTTTCTCGAGCACGCGTGGTGCTCCCATTGGGTGTATGGCGTAGTTTCTGTGTGAACATAAATCTTTGAACCTTTCTCTATAATGTGTCATACGCAACGTGTTTCTAGCCTTCCTATTTTCTCTGTAATCTGTAATAAACAATAAATCCTTTTTGAATGACTCTGTATTTGTGTGGACAGGACGTAATCTAGCAGCAACGAAGTGACACAGCGGAAAGGGAGTTCAACGTGCTATGTAATTGTAGGATAAGCACTTGCAAAATCAGGACTTAAGTATAAGCAGTATTTGATGTTAGTGATAGTGAAAGATATGTAATAGAACAATGTTAAAAAAGTAACAAAAACTCGGGCTAACTTCTTGGTTTCACTTACCAGGTGGCCCTGAATTAAGCTGGACATATTTTTCTTCCTACATCTACATCTACATGAATACCCTGTAAACCACTGTGCACGGTAGAGAATATTTCACGTCGTACAGTTATTAGGACTTTTTTTCCTGTTCCACTCATGTACGAAACAAGGGAAGAAATATTCCTTAAACGCCTCTGAGCGACCTGTAATTAAATCTATACCTTACTTCGCGATACCTTTCAGAGCGATAAGTGCAAAGGAAATGACTAGGTCCAGTCATAAGGAAGGTATGGATTTGAGATGGAATACTGTGATAGCAAAGGGAAAAATATGTCAAGTCGTTAGAATGGTACAGATATTTCTATTTCCAGGATCACAGCCATCAGCAGGGTGTATTTCGGATACTTTGAGACCTTGATCATAATATTTAATTGTAAGTACAGTGATTAAATGTATATGTAGCCAGTTTCTTAGGACAATTCTATGTGGGATTGCATGGCGGGAATGATTCACGTTTCCTGCTAATGGCAGGAACCGTCTGAATGGAGAGGCCTGTTGGGATTTAGGAATGTAGATGATTTAACTGTGTCGTTCTCTAGATGGCTGAATAGCGAACTAATATTCAGTGTGTTGGACGGTCTTTGTGATCGCGTGTCAGTTTGAGATGATTCAGTGTGGATGTGTGTTTGCACTGGACCATTATTCACTCCCATGTAAATTGTCTGATTGACTGCTTCTGCACATTTCCCGTCTTTATTTGGTTGAGAGAACATCGACTGTGGCGTGCGCATCTAGCAGGTGAAAAATGGGTTAAAGACACATTTGCTGGTTCTCTAGACAAGGGAAACACCTTAGTTGACTTTGTAAATTATGGGGGTGATCTGGAATCAATGACATTGGTATTCACGAGTGGAAAATTCAATTTCGTCTATTCTTTTCGAGTTTTCACATAAAGGTCTTCACAGACAGGATACGTTTCTAGTTAGTGGTTCACAGCACGCTCCACCTCACTAAAGTTTCGGGTTTCTAGAGAAATAATTTCCAGTCTACGTCTTCTGAATTATACTCCGTGAGTGATACTGCTATGCAAGCAATATTGCTACGTGCTTGATAACGAGAAGTATTGCATAAATCGTGTAATATTCTGGCAAACCATGTGAAAATATATGTGTTCTTGTAATCCCTGATTCTGCTGAGGGGTGTTAAAGAAAGCAAGCAAGCAAGCAGCAGAAACAGTAACACCTTTTTGCCAAAGGGAAACAAGCCCGACTTTGTAAAAGAAAAAAGAAAAGAAAAAAAGAAAAGAAAAGAAAAAAAAGAAAGGACGATTCTGAGAGTGTCTTTGGTTCGCTGTGGGCACCTTGGTCATGCGTCAGGAGCGGATGACTTGTCACCATCAGCTGACCTCGTGGGAAATATCTAGTCCTGTGAAGAGTATACCTAAGGTGCATGTGCTTATGCTGGCTGTCTTCACGGTAAATGTTCGAGTGTCTGGCGGTCGATAGCTATATGCATGATGCAAAAGGGGCGATTTTGCATGGCGCAGGATACGAATTGTATGTTAACTACATCGACACGGTACACGGTGGTATATTGCTGTGTTGGAGCTCGGTTTCACATTCTAGTATTCAAGCTTCCATCCTCAGTGTAACTGAGGAAAGTCTTTTCATATTTGACGATCAGTAGGCCACTTTTGCAGGGTATAACTGTCAGTGCAATATGGCGATCTGTACAAAATAGTTTTGCCGCTGAAAGTCTCGTCTGCAGAAAGAAAAAGGTGGACAGTGCTTCCACACCATTGGCATCAGTAATTTGGTAGGTAAATTCAGTAAGAGCCAATCATAATGCTCCATTCATTTACCAGGCATCCTTTGTGTCGGGACTTAGGTGCCTCTACATAGTGGTGAGTACGTTTGTGTTTTGGAGATGTTTGTCGAAAGCAGAGCTCAACGATTTGGATGGGGTGCTGCATGAGAACCATCAGGAGGAATGCATTCGGCGTTATTCTGGACTATTATCGTAAACAGGCTCTGTTAGGACAAGAATTTCCATGCGGACAAGCTGAGACATCACAAAAGCTCCTGCAAAATCGACCGTTAACTATTTCTGCGACACTTTATAATTTCTGAGAGGTGGATTTGGCTGTTACTTACATAGACCTGTGACATAATTATAACATTGAGAACCTTTTAGGTGTGCCTGCGATGGTGAGTCACTACGCAAATGTTTCACGGCAATGGATCACCCATGCTGGGCAGGTACTCGTGGTGGCTGAGTAAACATATACGTGGTTGGAGATGTCTGGCATGTTCCATTAGGTTCAATAGGGAGAATGCAACCTGTGCTATTCTGGAAAGCATTGCAACAGATTTCTATAGTGTGTTCAGAGGGGTATTGGCTGTTGTTTACATAGACGTGCGACATCAGTATAACATTGAGAACCTTTTAGCTCTATCTGCAAGGGTGAGCCGCTATGCAAACATCTCTCTTGTACTGGACCATCAGGTACGCCTCAACCACAGTGGTTAGGTGAACATGTGCGCATACAGAGTGAGTCTTTGAGAAGCTCTATTATATAGTGCCTTTTCATTACTATATCTACTTTAGGCTTTTTTTTAGCTGGGCCTTTGAAATGTCAGAGGTTTGGAAGCGTCACCCTGAACATTAACAAAGGAAGGTGATGGGTAATACTCAAATTCAATTAGAAGACTGTTTCTGAAAGCAAACAAGTATTTGTCAGTCGCTAAAGGACAAAAGATCACGTTTTACAAATACAACTATATTCGAAACACATCATCTGAGTCAAATATTACTAAAATATAAACATAATACTAAATTATCTTCTGAAATATTACAACCCCGCAAAATCTATGACCATTTCTGGAATCGGAGCAAACATGCTTTTAAGATGAGACATTTTATATACAAATTCTCAGTCGTTTTAAGATTCGTAAAAATTTCGCCGATTTTGTTTTGCTAAGATGGCAGACATTTGTGTGAAAATTATAGTCGTCTCTGGTATGGTCACTACCACATTAAATACGGAGTCAGCCTAAACGATTCATTAGGTTTCAAAGCACTGTTTACTGACAAGTATATTGCATACAAAGATAGATGATACATGGAAAGATAGATACACTGACGAAGTTTAAAATAACTGCCTCGAGGCTCGCGTGCACGCTAGATGGGGGACCTGTGACGGCACTCTACAAGGTGACGGGAACGTAGGAGAGGAGTTTTTGTGTGCTAGACTATCCTAAGTATCTGTGGGATACGAGCGCTAAGCCTGTATTCATATGCAAATATACGAGTAGAATAGCTACACCTCATCACCAGTGAATTTTGCGTTGATTTCGCGTTTCGTGATACTGGTTGTCGGTGAAAAGGAAAAAGCATTCGGCGATTGTGAGTTTCAGAGGAAATTATGGAATGTGTGAGACAGGGCTTTGTGTACAGTCCACAAAAATCGACCACTCGTGCAAGCCGTGAACTGGGCATACCACCGAAAACCGTTTAGAATGTTTTGCGGTGGTTTGCCTTTCAAACCCTTCCGTTTGCAACTGTTACAACAACTGGCCCTAGATGATTATGCCTGCCAAATGTAATTTTGTAACCAAATACAGCAAGCAATGGAAGATGATGGCGACTTTATGAGGACATCGATGTTCAGTGTCAAGGAGAGTTTCCATCTGTCAGGAAACGTGAATTGCCACAATGTTAGAATGTGGTGTACTGTGTTGTTGCATGTCCATGTGCATTTGGAAAGGGATTCACCAGAAGCGAATGTGATCTGTGCCACATTGAAGACAAAGGTGCGTGGCCCCTTTTCCTTCATAGAGCAGATGGCGACAAGTTCCGTGCACCTGGGTATGCTGCTGTTGCGGTTGTTGCCACAGCTGACTGCTAACTCCTCGACTTCCGTCTGTCAACAGGACGGAGCTTCACCTCACTGGAGCATAACTGTCCATGCCTTTGTCAACAGAGATCTTCCACATCGCTTGACAGAGCGCGCTAGTCTGTGTGATGTTCCTCTGTTGGCATGCCCCCCCCCCCCTCATCCCCCCCTCACCCCCCTCACCCCCCCCTCACCTCTCACCCCCTCCCCACCAGTTCACAGGATTTCACGCGATGTGATTTCTTCCTCTTGGATTATGTTAAGAATAAAGTTAAACTGCTGCGACCGACGTTGTCGGAGACATGCCAGGGAAAGTATGTGCGGAACATTGGGATATTTGTCAGGTGACCAAGGATGCACATATTGAATATTTGTAGAATGTGCCAAAGACATGGTGGATGTATCTATCTTTTCATGTATCGCCCGTCTCTGTGTGTTGCATAGTTGTAAATAAACAGTGCTTTGAAACCCAATGAATCGTTTAGGGTAAGCCTTTAGATTCACACAAATTTAATATGCAACAGAAAAACTCTTTTACATTAATTCTAGTACAAACGAAAATAGAGCTGACCTCAGGCAACTTAATTCTATTGTTAAATACATTCTTATATTTAGTTTTTGACATCACTTCCCTCTCGTTAAATGAATTATAGAGAGAAACCAAGCGTTACTTGGAAATGAGTTGATGTTGTGGTACATCATGCAAACCTGTAATACTTCCTAGTTCTGTGGATACCAACTAAATGGATGTTGGCAGCAGTGCATAAACATGTCCGATGTCTGTTGGGGGCGTCTTTAGCAAGTTGTTTATGAAATAAATACTGAGCTGTAAAGACATATTTTGATTTATCAACATTTACATTGCCCAAGATTACAGAAACGTGATAGCACAAGTGATCTTGGGGGCCACAGACCTGAAACCGACTTCAGGCATTAAATTCATTATCACATTACGTTGATAAAATCCACAAGACGGATTTGTGCCATGTCATATTGAATGGCTGTTGGCGAATTTCATTGACAATCATTTTTATCGATCCCAGGTGTAGCTAAAGCCACAGACTCGAACGCAGATTCCTATTTACCGTTAGATGGTGGTTTACCCATTAGATTACCTGAGCACACCTCCATGTCTGGTGCAAAATTTCATTGACACTAACGTTTGCACGAACGATTTTCGAACACTACTACTAGAGGTTTTGTCCGACAGGGTACGTCGGAATAGCACCATTAGGGCAACTGAGTCAGTGGAGGACTGTGGCTTACGTTGGCACGAAACATATGGCAGTTAAATGTTGTTTTCATCACTATTAGTAACTTGATTAAGTTTACAAATTGTTGTAATGAGTACAAAGACTTTTCAAAGACATAAAATATGCATGAAAGGATTTCAGCAATTGAATTTTATCTGCAATTACAGTGTACTAATCTTCGATATATGTCAATTATTGTGGTTCGTGTAGATTCGAAACTTTAATTGAAGTTATCATTTATAGTGCGCCATCAAGAGTTAATTGCTTCCTGTACTAAAATTTTCACAACAATTTCATAAAACTAGCGTTTTGCGTCGTTTTAGGCATGCCTACCCATCGTAATTCTATTTTAATGACATCAGCATTGTCCTGCTTTTGTATTCTGTTGTTAAAGTCATGGTAGCAGTGCTGTAATAATTCATTGCTGACTGCTTTCAAGGAATTTATAACATCTTTTTAAGTAGTCGCAACCTTACGTGAACACAGGAAGAAAATTACTGAGATTTTATTTTCATATACTATCTTGGTCACAAGTAAGCTTGCTGCAATCGCGGCCAACATGTGAGTTTCCAACATTATGTTTCACACACGTTGGCTAAGACACATAGGACCAACTGTTCAAATAGCCTGGTTTTGCTTTTATTTAAGCCAATGCAAATGGTTTTATTTTCTCTTCTACCATTGAGTACCCTGTCTGTTCTGTAATTTTGCAGAACATTTTTTTTCTATTAAATGCTGGTTGTAATGAAACAATTTGTAATAGGTGTGTCTATTTTAGCATTTGAAGTAAAAGCAAGAGGTTCTAATTGGTCGAAAAATCGACACAGTTACATTAAAAGACACATTACTGAATCTGCAGAATGAACGTACTTGTTAATAGCTTTATGGTAGAGGCAACTACTTTGTTGCAACACTGTTCTCGTTGGAAGATTATGGTACAATACTATACATAAGTACCACGTCAGTCCTGATAGATAACCACACACAAGTCACACTTTAATCAAACACTCCTATACGTCATCTTATTCTTGTATGGTTCTACAAGTACAGCTTTCAGAATGGGCTGCTTTTATGAAAACTACAATCTCAAGTGTATACTTTGATGGCTGAGTGAAATGGTGGACATAGTAGAAAATACTAAATATATAATATTGTAAGGGTCTACCGGTTGCGTGCAGCCGTACGGTACGTCACACGCGCTCGCCAGCCGACCTGCCTGGAATGCTGATAATTTGCTTGGTCAGCAGATGCGCGTCCGGACGCACTGCGACGGAGAGTACGCGACTGGCCGCTGTCCGCAGCGGGCAGTCTTAATTAGCGCGGCCTCGGGTGTGAATATGTCTCTTTTCTTACCTCACCATGGAGCCTTTCGATACGACTGTATTTAGACTCTGTTAGGATGTCAGACATAGTGATGATGGGTACACATAGCGTGAGTGTTTTACAATCCGCCTTTGTTAATAAAACTGTATAAACTTACTTCTTGTGTTCGCATATTCCCCTACCTCAAGGACTCACTGCTTACAAATAGACAACACAATAGAAGTGGTGTCAGTATGGGGATAAATATGGATAATCCACAGTGCTGAAGAGGTGTAGCACAACGTGAACTTCGAGCAGCAGCAGCAGCATGAACATCTTCCGACTACGTGGAGACATCCAACGCTGGAATTCAGATTGCTCTACTCCAGTTTGGTTAGAATACGAAAGGCAGTGATGGATTTTTATTTTACATTTGAGTGATTCATTGGCTTTAAATTAGACGAAATGTCGCGATCCAGTCTACATCTACATTTATACTCCGCAAGCCACCCAACGGTGTGTGGCGGAGGGCACTTTATGTGCCACTGTCATTACCTCCCTTTCCTGTTCCAGTCGCGTATGGTTCGCGGGAAGAACGACTGTCTGAAAGCCTCCGTGCGCGCTCTAATCTCTCTAATTTTACACTCGTGATCTCCTCGGGAGGTATAAGTAGCGAGAAGCAATAGATTCGATACCTCATCCAGAAACGCATCCTGTCGAAACCTGGCCAGCAAGCTACACCGCGATGCAGAGCGCCTCTCTTGCAGAGTCTGACACTTAAGTTTGTTAAACATCTCCGTAACGCTATCACGGTTTCCAAATAACCCTGTGACGAAACGCGCCGCTCTTCTTTGGATCTTCTTTATCTCCTCCGTCAACCCGATCTGGTACGAATCCCACACTGATGAGCAATACTCAAGTATAGGTCGAACGAGTGTTTCGTAAGCCACCTCCTTTGTTGATGGACTACATTTTCTAAGGAATTTCCCAATGAATCTCAACCCCCGCCTTACCAACAATTAATTTTATATGATCATTCCACTTCAAATCGTTCCGCACGCATACTCCCAGATATTTTACAGAAGTAACTGCTACCAGTGTTTGTTCCGCTATCATATAAACACACAATAAAGGATCCTTCTTTCTATGTATTCGCAATACATTACATTTGTCTATGTTAAGGGTCAGTTGCCACTCCCTGCACCAAGTGCCTATCCGCTGCAGATCTTCTTGCATTTCGCTACAATTTTCTAATGCTGCAATTTCTCTGTATTCTACAGCATCATCCGCGAAAAGCCGCATGGAACTTCCGACACTATCTACTAGCTCATTTATATATATTGTGAAAAGCAATGGTCCCATAACACTCCCCTGTGGCACACCAGAGGTTACTTTAACGTCTGTAGACGTCTCTCCATTGATAACAACATGCTGTGTTCTGTTTGCTAAAAACTCTTCAATCCAGCCACACAGCTGGTCTGATATTTCGTAGGCTCTTACTTTGTTTATCAGGCGACAGTGCGGAACTGCATCGAACGCCTTCCGGAAGTCAAGAAAAATAGCATCTACCTGGGAGCCTGTATCTAATATTTTCTGGGTCTCATGAACAAATAAAGCGAGTTGGGTCTCACACGATCGCTGTTTCCGGAATCCATGTTGATTCCTACAGAGTAGATTCTGGGTTTCCAAAAACGACATGATACTCGAGCAAAAAACATGTTCTAAAATTCTACAACAGATCGACGTCAGAGATATAGGTCTATAGTTCTGCGCATCTGCTCGACGACCCTTCTTGAAGACTGGGACTACCTGTGCTCTTTTCCAATCATTTGCAACCTTCCGTTCCTCTAGAGACTTGTGGTACACGGCTGTTAGAAGGGGGGGCAGGAGTAACGTTGTCGATCTGCAAACTGTTATTAATGAACTGCAAGGAGAGATCAGCAGTTAAAAGCAGAAAGAAGCGAGCGTAACATTCCTAAAGACTTGTCAAATGATAGTTCATGCAGTACAACTACAATAAAGAATTTTTCATTATTGCCACCAGTACCAGTGTTTAGCGGGAAACCCGAAGATGACGTGAAAGTGTTTTTTCGTAAACTTCAAGGTGCCGCCCTTTAGGATCATGGACAGATTCCGATAAGCTAGTGGTCGCCAAATTAAGAAATCAGGGAGCAGCACAAGATTTCATTAGCGCGGAGCCTACTTGCGTGAAAACAGAAGATTACAATGAGCTTAGAACGACTGTTGTTCAGAGATTTAAACGTAAAAACGCGATCAGATTTTACAGAGAGCAGCTTCACAGTTTGCGAATGCGACTAAACGAATCCATCGACCAGTTTGCCGACAGAATTCGAAACATCAACGCTCAAACGTACGAGTTAGTAGAAGATGAAAATGAAAATCGCATTCGGTTGTTCGAAGCCGACCAGAAAGCCTTGGACACATTTGTTCATGGGTTGCACGGAGAGGAAGTAAGCAAAGTTGTTCGATTGGCGCGATGTAAAACGTGTCAGGAAGCAGTAGAATCAGCTGCTGGTTTCCTTGAAGCACTAAGACGACCGAATGAGATGCAGAAACAAGAAAGCAGAGTTTTCAATGCAACAGTACAATGCTACAGACACAAAAAGCTGGGTCACAAGCGTAAGGATTTTAAAGAGAATCGAATCTATCATTGCGGGATGCAGGGTCATGTTTTGAGAGATTGTCCCAACAAGAAGAATGGTAATGCGAACATCAGACATTCTGCCAGATCTTTAAACGAGTACGGCGGACGTACGGACCACCAATCCCTCCGCCCCTTGCCAGAGACATTGATTCCTGTTAGTTCCAGTGAAAATCAGACCGAAAATGACTTCGTGATAGATGCTGTGTGTCGTGGGAGAAACATCAAACTACTTATTGACACAGTAGCACAGACCTCATTAATGTGGTGTGGCATACATAAACGGGATAAACAGAAACCGCCGCCATCAAAAGTGCGAGGATTAAACGGACCGAAGCTACGTAACTATGGAGAAGTTGACATAGAATTAATTCTTGGCCAAGGCCAAGATGAAGGTGAAAATAAAGATAAATACACAGCAAGGGTGCAAGTAGTTTCAAATAACGAAACGCGTTACGACGGTGGACTTGTATTTGATTTCTTCTCCGCTAACGAGGCAGCGATATTTTTGCGAAGAGGAAGATCAGACTAGGCTGTAGCAACTACAACCTAGGAAATCGTTCTTCAGATCGTACTCAAAGGAACAGCAATACTGACGTCGTGGGAATGGACCGCCAGAACGACGCATCAGTTCAAACCGTCCGAGTCGATGTTCAAATTGGTCATCCTCAGCAAATTCCCAAGGCAGCAGGAAAGACAATCTACGTTAAAATTTAGTCACCCCGATGCAAGGAAGGAAGTTTGTTATTAATTGACCGATTCGAGAAAAGTGAGTTACTGGATACAATGCATTGTTATGTTACTAGAAGTGAAGGTGTCGCTACAATGCTGAGATAGAATGCCACAGAAGTCCCGCTTACAATAACGAGTATGAGCAACGAGGATGTTTGTTTGCCACGAGGAACGAAAGTTGCTGAAGTGTCGAGCGTAAGTAACAGTGACATAATACAGATTCCAGATGAGGTAACAAGTGCTGCAGTTATAAACACGGATTTTTGTAACAGTACAGTACCACAAACTACCCCCCCCCCCCCCCCCCCCCCCCCCATGAACCATGAACCTTGCCGTTGGTGGGGAGGCTTGCGTGCCTCAGCGATACAGATGGTTGTACCGTAGGTGGGTATCTGTTGAGAGGCCAGACAAACATGTGGTTCCTGAAGAGGGACAGCAGCCTTTTTAGTAGTTGCAGGGGCAACAGTCTGGATGATTGACTGATCTGGCCTTGCGACATTAACCAAAACGGCCTTGCTGTGCTGGTACTGCGAACGGCTGAAAGCAAGAGGAAACTACGGCCGTAATTTTTCCCGAGGACACGCAGCTTTACTTTATAATTAAATGATGCTGGCGTCCTCTTGGGTAAAATATTCCGGAGGTAAAATAGTCCCCCATTCGGATCTCCGGGCGGGGACTACTCAGGAGGACGTCGTTATCAAGAGAAAGAAAACTGGCGTTCTACGGATCGGAGCGTGGAATGTCAGATCCCTTAATCGGGCAGGTAGGTTCGAATATTTAAAAAAGGGAAATGGATAGGTTAAAGTTAGATATAGTGGGAATTAGTGAAGTTCGGTGGCAGGAGGAACAAGACTTTTGGTCAGGTGAATACAGGGTTATAAATACAAAATCAAGTAGGGGTAATGCCGGAGTAGGTTTAATAATGAATAAAAAAATAGAAGTGCGGGTAAGCTACTACAAACAGCATAGTGAACGCATTATTATGGCCAAGATAGACACAAAGCCCATGCCTACTACAGTAGTACAAGTTTATATGCCAACTAGCTCTGCAGATGATGAAGAAGTTGATGAAATGTATGATGAGATAAAAGAAATTATTCAAGTATGGAGGGAGACGAAAATTTAATAGCCATGGGTGACTGGAATTCGTCAGTAGGAAAAGGGAGAGAAGGAAACATAGTATGTGATTATTCATTGGGGCTAAGAAATGAAAGAGGAAGCCGCCTGGTAGAATTTTGCACAGAGCATAACTTAATCATAGCTAAAACTTGGTTCAAGAATCATAAAAGAAGGTTGTATACATGGAAGAATCCTGGAGATACTAAAAGGTATCAGATAGATTATATAATGGTAAGACAGAGATTTAGGAATCAGGTTTTAAATTGTAGGACATTTCCAGGGACAGATGTGGACTCTGACCACAATCTATTGGTTATGACCCGTAGATTAAAACTGAAGAAACTGCAAAAAGGTGGGAATTTAAGGACATGGGATGTGGATAAGCTGAAAGAACCAGAGGTTGTACAGAGTTTCAAGGAGAGCATACGGGAACAATTCACAGGAATGGGGGAAAGAACACAGTAGAAGAAGAATGGGTAGCTCTGAGGGATGAAGTAGTGAAGGCAGCAGAGGATCAAGTAGATAAAAAGACGAGGGCTGCTAGAAATCCTTGGGTAACAGAAGAAATATTGAATTTAGTTGATGAAAGGAGGAAATATAAAAATGCAGTAAATGAAGCGGGCAAAAAGGAAAACAAACGTCTAAAAAATGAGATCGACAGGAAGTGCAAAATGGCTAAGCAGGGATGGCTAGAGGACAAATGTAAGGATGTAGACGCTTATCTCACTAGGGGTAAGATAGATACTGCCTACAGGAAAATTAAAGAGACCTTTGGAGAGAACCTCGTGTATGAATATCAAGAGCTCAGATGGCAACCCAGTTCTAAGCAAAGAAGGGAAGGCAGAAAGGTGGAAGGAGTATATAGAAGGTTTATACAAGGGCGATGTACTTGAGGACAATATTATGGAAATGGAAGAGGATGTAGATGAAGATGAAAGGGGAGATATTATACTACGTGAAGAGTCGAAACAAGGCCCCGGGAGTAGACAACATTCCATTAGAGATACTGACGGCCTTGGGAGAGCCAGTGATAACAAAACTCTACCAGCTGGTGAGCAAGATGTATGAGACAGGCGAAATACCCTCAGACTTCAAGAAGAATATAATAATTCCAATCCCAAAGAAAGCAGGTGCTGACAGATGTGAAAATTACCCAACTATCAGTTTAATAAGTCACAGCTGCAAAATATTAACGCGAATTCTTTACAGACGAATGGAAAAACAGGTAGATGCGGACCTCGGGGAGGATCAGTTTGGATTCCGTAGAAATGTTGGAATACATGAGGCAATACTGACCTTACGACTTATCTTAGAAAATAGATTAAGGAAAGGAAAACCTATGTTTCTATCATTTGTAGACTTAGAGAAAGCTTTTTACAATGTTGACTGGAATACTCTCTTTCAAATTCTAATGGTGGCAGGGGTAAAATACAGGGAGCGAAAGGCTTTTTACTATTTGTACAGAAACCAAATGGCAGTTATAAGAGTCGAGGGGCATGAAAGGGAAACAGTGGTTGCGAAAGGAGTGAGACAGGGTTGTAGCCTCTCTCCGATGTTATTCAATCTATATATTGAGCAAGCAGTAAAGGAAACAAAAGAAAAATTCGGAGTAGGTATTAAAATTCATGGAGAAGAAGTAAAAATTTTGAGGTTCGCCGATGACATTTTAATTCTGTCAGAGACGGCAAAGGTCTTGGAAGAGCAGTTGAACGGAATGGACAGTGTCTTGAAAGGAGGATATAAGATGAACATCAACAAAAGCAAAACGAGGATAATGGAATGTAGTCAAATTAAATCGGGTGATGCTGAGGGAATTAGATTAGGAAATGAGACACTTAAAGTAGTAAAGGAGTTTTGCTATTTAGGAAGTAAAATAACTGAAGATGGTCGAAGTAGAGAGGATATAAAATGTAGACTGGCAATGGCAAGGAAAGCGTTTCTCAAGAAGAAAAATTTGTTAATATTGAATATAGATTTATGTATCAGGAAGTCGTTTCTGAACGTATTTGTTTGGAGTTTAGCCATGTATGGAAATGAAACATGGACGATAACTAGTTTGGACAAGAAGAGAATAGAAGCTTTCGAAATGCGGTGCTACAGAAGAATGCTGAAGATAAGATGGATAGGTCATGTAACTAATGAGGAGGTATTGAATAGGATTGGGGAGAAGAGAAGTTTGTGGCGCAACTTGACTAGAAAATGGGATCGGTTGGTAGGACATATTTTGAGGCATCAAGGGATCACCGATTTAGCATTGGAGGGCAGCATGGAAGGTAAAAATCGTAGAGGGAGACCAAGAGATGAATCCACTAAGCAGATTCAGAAGGATGTAGGTTGCAGTAGGTACTGGGAGATGAAGAAGCTTGCACAGGATAGAGTAGCATAGAGAGCTGCATCAAACCAGTCTCAGGACTGAAGACAACAACAACCACAAACTTGCAACGAGGAGACGAAGTTAATAATGAACTGAAGCGCAAGATTTGGAAGAAGATAGAAAATTTGACAGCTGATGAACAGAAGATTTTAGCGCCTGTGTAGTTAGAGTATGCAGCTTTATTCCGAGAACGTGCAAATTTACGTGTCACTCATTTAGTTCAGCATCGTATTCATACAGTGAATGCAGCCCCAATCACACAGCATCCTTACCGAATACCATTCAGTCAAAGAGAGTTAAAGAACAATTAGAAGCCGGAATTATAAAACCAAGAGATCCTTCAGACCCACCGTGGTGTTTGCCCGTTGTAAAGAAGAAATCAATTTCCGGAGAACCACAGTTCCGTTTTTGGGTTGATTACTGATCTTTAAATGCTGTGAACACACCTGACATTTATCCCTTACCAGATTTAGTGGAAACCTAAGATTACTTGGGCAGATGTCGAATTTTTTCAGTATTTGATTTAACAAGTGGTTATTGCCAGTTTACAGTACATCCAGATGATCAATCAAACACTTGATTTGTAACAGCAACAGGAGTATACAAGTATCACTGTATGCCGTTTTGACTTCATAATGCTCCAGCTACATTTCAATGCCTGATGGATTCAGTTTTACGAGGGCTCACCCCAACACAACCACTTGTTTACCATGTTGATCTAATAATTTTTGGTGATAACATGAAGAAGCATAATGAGACACTACAATCTGTTTTTGAGCGCATAAGAAGCGCAAAACTGTCTTTATCAATAGGTAAAGAACCATGGACCTTGCCATTGGTGGGGAGGCTTGCGTGCCTCAGCGATACAGATAGCCATACCGTAGGTGCAACCACAACGGAGGGGTATCTGTTGAGAGGTCAGACAAACATGTGGTTCCTGAAGAGGGGCAGCAGCCTTTTCAGTAGTTGCAGGGGCAACAGTCTGGATGATTGACTGATCTGGCCTTGTAACACTAACCAAAACGGCCTTGCTGTACTGGTACTACCAACGGCCGAAAGCAAGGGGAAACAACGGCCGTAATCTTTCCTGAGGGCATGCAGCTTTACTGTATGATTAAATGATGATGGCGTCCTCTTGGGTAAAATATTCCGGAGGTAAAGTAGTCCCCCATTCGGATATCCGGGTGGGGACTACTCAAGAAGATGTCGTTATCAGGAGAAAGAAAACTGGCGTTCTACGGATCGGAGCGTGGAATGTCAGATCCCTTAATCGGGCAGGTAGGTTAGAAAATTTAAAAAGGGAAATGGATAGGTTAAAGTTAGATATAGTGGGAATTAGTGAAGTTTGGTGGCAGGAGGAACAAGACTTCTGGCCAGGTGACTACAGGGTTATAAACAAAAAATCAAATAAGGGTAATGCAGGAGTAGCTTTAATAATGAATAGGAAAATAGGAATGCGGGTAAGCTACTACAAACAGCAGAGAAGAAATTGAAGAAATGTGTGATGAAATAAAAGAAATTATTTAGGTACTGAAGGGAGACGAAAATTTAATAGTCATGGGTGACTGGAATTCGGCAGTAGGAAAAGGGAGAGAAGGAAACGTAGTAGGGGAATATGGATTGGGGGTAAGAAATGAAAGAGGAAGCTGCCTGGTAGAATTTTGCACAGAGCCCAACTTAATCATAGCTAACACTTGGTTCAAGAATCATAAAAGAAGGTTGTATACACGGAAGAAGCCTGGTGATACTGACAAGTTTCAGATAGATTATATAATGGCAAGACAGAATTTAGGAACCAGGTTTTAAATTGTAAGATATTTCCAGAGGCAGATGTGGGCTCTGACCACAATCTATTGGTTATGAACTGTAGATTAAAACTGAAGAAACTGCAAAAAGGTGGGAATTTAAGGAGATGGGACCTGGATAAACTGAAAGAACCAGAGGTTGTACAGAGTTTCAGGGAGAGCATAAGGGAGCAATTGATAGGAATGGGGGAACGAAATACAGTAGAAGAAGAATGGGTAGCTTTGAGGGATGAAGTAGTGAAGGCAGCAGAGGATCAAGTAGGTAAAAAGACGAGGGCAGGCAAAAAGGAATACAGACGTCTCAAATATGAGATCGACAGGAAGTGCAAAATGGCTAAGCAGGGATGGCTAGAGGACAAATGTAAGGATGTAGAGACTTATCTCACTAGGGGTAAGATGGATACTGCCTACAGGAAAATTAAAGAGAGCTTTGGAGATAGGAGAACCACTTGTATGAACATCAAGAGCTCGGATGGAAACCCAGATCTAAGCAAAGAAGATGAAGCAGAAAGGTGGAAGGAGTATATAGAGGGTCTATACAAGGGTGATGTACTTGAGGACAATATTATGGAATTGGAAGAGGATGTAGATGAAGATGAAATGGGAGATACGATACTGCGTGTAGAGTTTGATGGAGCACTGAAAGACCTGAGTTGAAACAAGGCCCCCGGAGTAGACAACATTCCATTGGATCTACTGACAGCCTTGGGAGAGCCAGTTCTTAAGATTAAGGAAAGGCAAACCTACGTTTCTAGCATTTGTAGACTTAGAGAAAGCTTTTTACAAGGTTGACTGGAATACTCTTTTACAAATTCTGAAGGTGGCATGGGTAAAATACAGGGAGCGAAAGGCTATTTACAATTTGTACAGAAACCAGATGGCAGTTATAAGAGTCGAGTGGCGTGATAGGGAAGCAGTGGTTGGGAAGGGAGTGAGACAGGGTTGTAGTCTCTCCCCGATGTTATTCAATCTGTATATTGAGCAAGCAGTAAAGGAAACAAAAGAAAAATTTGTAGTAGGTATTAAAATCCATCCAGAAGAAATAAAAACTTTGAGGTTCGCCGATGACATCGTAATTCTGTCAGAGACAGCAAAGGACTTGGAAGAGCAGTTGAATGGAATGGATAGTGTCTTGAAAGGAGGATATAAAATGAACATCAACAAAAGCAAAACGAGGATAATGGAATGTAGTCGAATTAAGTCGGTTGATGTTGAGGGTATTAGATTAGGAAATGAGACACTTAAAGTAGTAAAGGAGTTTTGCTATTTGGGGAGCAAAATAACTGATGATGGTCGAAGTAGAGAGGATATAAAATGTAGACTGGCAATGGCAAGGAAAGCGTTTATGAAAAAGAGAAATTTGTTAACATCAAGTATAGATTTAAGTGTCAGGAAGTCATTTCTGAAAGTATTTGTATGGAGCGTAGCCATGTATGGAAGTGAAACATGGACGATAAATAGTTTGGACAAGAACAGAATAGAAGCTTTCGAAATGTGGTGCTACAGAAGAATGCTGAAGATTAAATGGGTAGATCACATAACTAATGAGGAAGTATTGAATAGGATTGGGGAGAAGAGAAGTTTGTGGCACAACTTGACCAGAAGAAGGGATCGGTTGGTAGGACATGTTCTGAGGCATCAAAGGATCACCAATTTAGTATTGGAGGGCAGCATGGAGGGTAAAAATCGTAGAGGGAGACCAAGAGATGAATACACTAAGCAGATTCAGAAGGATGTAGGTTGCAGTAGGTACTGGGAGATGAAGAAGCTTGCACAGGATAGAGTAGCATGGAGAGCTGCATCAAACCAGTCTCAGGACTGAAAACCACAACAACAAATATCATTTTGCAGAAAGTTAACTATCTTGGTCATGTTATAACCAGTGAACGTGTTCGACCTGATCCCAAATTAAATGTATGTGCAAAGAATTTTCCGGTACCACAGAATTGGAAAGAACTACAATCATTCTTGGAATTGTAAACTTTCTACAGACGATTTATAGCCGGTAATGCGAATATAGCTCGTCCATTGACACAGCTACTGAAGAAAGGAGCCACATTTAATTGGTCAACAGAGTGCAAAAAGGCAATGGAAGAAGTTAAAACTGCTCTAACCACAGCCCCAGTGTTAGCCTATCCGGATTTCAGTAAACCTTTTGTTCTTACAACAGATGCATCCAATTTCTCCATAGGTGCAATCTTGTCTCAAGAAGTTGATGGTCATGAACATCCAATCTCATTTGGTTCCAGACAATTAAACAAAGCATAATGTAACTATACTACTATTGAGAAGGAGCTTTGTGCTTTGATTTTTGGTACAACACATAACAGATGTTTCTTAACAGGAAGAGAATTTACAGTTATTATAGATCATGCCGCACATAAATGGTAATTGAGCTTAGAGGATCCAAGTTCCAGATTAACAAGACGGACATTAAGACTGAGTGAGTACCAATTTAAGGTTATTCACCGACCTGATAAACAACACGTGAATACTGATGCAATGAGTCGAGGAGTCAATGTTTCTGTTATAATAAGTAGAGAAGAAGAGTTAAAGGCAGCTCAACAAGAAGATCCATAATGCAAATTATGGAGAAATGCTCAACGTTTTGTCGAAATAGATGGATTATTGTACAAAATCACTAGTATAGGAAACCAGCTAGTTATTCCAGAATGCATGAAACAGCAAATCATGAGAGAACAACTTGATTCTTTATTATAAGGACATTGTGGTAAAAAAGCAAAAAACATTAAAACAGCTCAAATGTTTTGGTGGTCGAGTCGCAAAGCTGACGTTTTCGAGTTTGTTTCACAATGTGATTCCTGTAACAGACGGAACAATGAAGGGAAAAGTAGAGCACCATTGCAAGAACTGCCAGAGACAAGTGAACCATTTGAACGAGTAGGACTAGATGTCATAGGACCGTTGCCTAATACTGAAGAGGGGAACAAATACATATTATCAATGTTAGACAATTTCTCTATATACCTTCTTATGATACCAATACCTGATCAGAGCGCTGAGACTATAGCTAAAGTTTTTGTAAAAGAATCGATTCTTAAGTTTGGATCACCATTAAGTATAATTAGTGATCAAGGAACGAATTTTATGAGTGAATTACTTAAACAGACTTGTAAGCTCATGCAAATAACTCATTTAAGGACTACATCAGCACACCCTGAGGGAAATGGAAGAGTCGAGCAAGTCCACAGAACAATTGTTAAAATTGTTAGCCATTACGTGAGCAGCAAACACGACAATTGGGATGATTGTTTACCATATTTGGTAAGTTGTTACAATGCCAAAATGCACAGATCAACTGGAGCATGTCCATATGAGATCGTCGAAGGAAGAAGAATACATTCACCCTTGGACTTTGCACGACCGACTGCTGGAACCAGCAATGAACACATAAAGGATCTAGCACGCAAGCTAAAGGAAGCATGGAGGGGAGTGAAACAGTGAAATCATCAATCTTTTCTTCAGCAAGCAAAACTACACGACAGCCAAGCAGCAGTGCCACAGTATCGAGTTGGAGATCTTGTGTATCTGAGCAACGTGGTGTTAAAGAAGAGTCAAGTCAAACAGTTTAAGAAGTTTTGGAAAGGACCATATACAATCTTGGAGGTGTTGTCACCAGTCACTCTTGAGCTTCAACTGCCCTTTCGTTCGATTGTCATTCATGTCAATCGTGTAAAGCCATTTCTGGGTAGATTTCCTGTAGTATCGCAAGACGATGAGGACCGACCGAGAGGCAGACCAGCTGTTCTCAAAACCCAGGAAGCGAGAATGGCGAGTTCGCAGTCCAGACATCGAGGCCGAGACATCGCCACGTTCCGAGCGATCCTGTTCCAGACACCCTTACAATCTGCGTAAGCGTGTGTAGGGTATGAGAGTGCAATTCATAAGTTTATTTCAGCCATGTGAGTATGTGAATGTGTAGTGAAAATTTAGTATTGAAGCTATTGCATGAGTGCATACTGAAACTAAATCTTTTATTCCACAGGTTACCACAAGAAACTCCTTTATTTTATGTTTATTGTTAACTCTATTATTTTGAACTAATTAACCATGTTCATTTTTATTCCAATATTTGCTGTGATAGCGTGTTCTATTAATGCTGTAGTAATAGTACCACAGAGTACAGGTGTTTTGTTTGAACCACGATCAGACATGGTAGTTTCAACAACAAATGCAAAACTTGTCTTCGAGTACAATCTGAGTGAATGATACAATTTTGGAAATGGGTACATCTTTGTATAATAACTGGATCACAGCTAAAATGCAGATAGATTCTACATTTGCTAATTATGAGCAAGAGATTTACGGTTTTTTAATGATTTTGCCACATTAAACTTTAATTAGGCATAAACATGCCTGGTTTGATTTTGGAGGGAGTGTACTTTGTTCTGTATTTGGTACTTTAACTAGTCGAGATCTACTGGAAGTTAAAGGCAGAATATTACCTCTTGAACAACAGTCCAGTACAGATTCAACTAACCTCTCTAATGAAAATATCGTATTAAAGAATATGCAAAGAACCATTACTAACCACACAGTTTTCATTGAACAGATTGTAAAGCAATTTATCTCACATTTCCACGTAATTCGTAATGAAACTAACACAAATATCCAAGAACTATCCCAAGGATTAAATGCTGTGAGTGCATGCTTAAAATTACTGATAGTTTACCAAATGCTATAATTGATGCCCTTAACGTAATAACAGCCTTAGAAAACAGTTGAAAAGATTCCAGAATGAGATTTTCACTCTGCAGCGGAGTATGCACTGATATGAAACTTCCTGGCAGATTAAAACTTTGTGCCAGATCGCGACTCGAACTCGAGACCTTTGCCTTTCACGGGCAAGTGTTCTATCATCAGAGCTACCCAAGCACGACTCACGCCCCGTCCTCACAGCTTCTGCCAGTACCTCGTCTCCTACCTTCCAAACTTAACAGAAGCGCTCCTGCGAACCTTGCAGAACTAGCACTCCTGAAAGAAATATTGGGGAGACACGGCTTACCCACAGCCTGGGGTATGTTTCCAGAATGAGATTTTCACTCTGCAGAGGAGTGTGCGCTGATATGAAACTTGATGATGGAAGAGCACTTGCCCACGAAAGGCAAAGGTCCCGAGTTCGAGTCTCGGTCTGGCACACGGTTTTAATCTGCCAGGAAGTTTCATATCAGCACACACTCTGCTGCAGAGTGAAAATCTCATTCTGGAACCACCCCCAAAGCTGCGGCTAAGCCATGACTCCGCAATATCCTTTCTCTCAGGAGTGCTAGTTGTGCAAGGTTCACAGGAGAGCTTCTGTTAAGTTTGAAAGGTAAGGAGACGAGGTACTGACAGAAGTAAAGCTGTGACGACAGGGTGTGAGTCGTGCTTGGGTAACTCAGATGTTAGAGCACTTGTGCGTGAAAGGCAAAGGTCCTGAGTTCGAGTCTCGGTCCGGCACACAGTTTTAATCTGCCAGGAGGTTTCAGTTTAAATGATTGTTTGAGCAGTGTACTACTGCATCCAGAAAAACTTTTACAGATTCTACTATCAATTGAGCCAAAGCTAGATGCAAATTATACTATGATTTACCCTGTTAACTCTTACTATAAGTTAACCACCACACACTCTTTAATTATTGAAGATGAATTAACTGCTATTGTTTCTATTCCCATTGCTAGATCAAAGCATAATTTTGAAATGTTTAAGTTTTATTCTTACCCTGTGAAATCGACAAGGCAGGTACTCATGTAAAGTACATACTGAATGATTATCTACTGATCAGCAAGGACTGAAGATATCTTGTGTCCCTAAATGAAAATGATTTGCATATGTGTGTATTCTTAGACAGTAGGGTGTACAGCTGTGAGAAATAATTGTTTATGAATCATCCTCCAAGAGGTGATTACCCTAGAATTTTAATGCATCTTTATGATCCATTTCTTAAGCGATGTCCTTAAGGTATAATTTTCTCGTTTAACTCCACCCTTGATGTCACATTTACATGTAAAAATTATGATACAGCTGAGCTACCCTTTACACTCAAACTGAATAACAGCGGATTAAACTTGAATGCCACACATTGTGATTTATCATGTGAACTATTTGATATGCCTAGTGTATTGCCAACTACATTTCATACCACTGGACATTCGCCATTAATGAGAATGTTATCTGTTTATTACAACGATTCATACACATTAACATATGAAAAGCAATCCTTATCAAGTTTTTCTGAAGACAATAATTTAATTAAGGACATCCATGAAAATGTAATCTCTTCCAATAATGAGTTAAACTTCATTGTAGCAGCGAATAGAATTAAGTCATTCGATTCATCCAGCAATGTTAATGCATACTGGATTGTCAGTATCGTGTTTTTATTGCTTTTATTAATTTGTCTTTTGTCAAAAACACTTTTCATGTATGAAATTGTCACCCTGAAGGCACGCTTCTCTGTTTCGAAAGTTACTGTGTTTGCAAATGAAATACCAGGTGATCAAAAAGCCAGTATAAATTTGAAAACTGAATAAATCACGCAATAATGTAGATAGAGAGGTACAAATTGAAACACATGCTTGGAATGACATGGGGTTTTATTAGAACCAAAAAATACAAAAGTTCAAAAAATTTCCGACAGATGGCGCTTTTTGTGATCAGAATAGCAATAATTGGCATAACAAAGTAAGACAAAGCAAAGATGATGTTCTTTACAGGAAATGCTCAATATGTCCACCATCATTCCTCAACAATAGCTGTAGTCGAGAAATAATGTTGTGAACAGCACTGTAAAGCATGTCCGGAGTTATGGTAGGGCATTGACGTCAGATGTTGTCTTTCAGCATCCCTAGAGATGTCAGTCGATCACGATACAATTGCGACTTCAGGTAAACCCAAAGCCAATAATCGCACAGACTGAGGTCTGGGGACCTGGGAGGCCAAGCATGACGAAAGTGGCGGCTGAGCACACGATCATCACCGAACGACGCGCGCAAGAGATCTTTCATGCGTCTATCAATGTGGTTTTTTTTGGTTCTAATAAAACCCCATGTCATTTCAAGCATGTGTGTCAATTTTTACCTCTCTATCTACATTATTCCATGGTTTACTACGTTTTCAAATTTATACTGACTTTTTGATCACCCGGTACATGTTGCAATGCCTTGTGATGCTGCAAATGGCGAAATAGATTCATAACGTCCAGGAAGTCGCTTTGAGCCACCTATAGTTGCTCTTTTTCTCTGGGGAGAGTGATGTAAGGGTCTATGTGTTGCGCACAGCCATACGGTACGTAACACGCGCTCACCAGCCGACCTGTCTGGAATGCTGACAATTTGCTTGGTCAGTAGACGAGCGTCCAGACGCACTGCAAAGCAGAGTACGCCACTGGCCGCCATCTGCAGCGTGCAGTATTAACTAGCGTGTCCTCAGGCCCGAGTATGTCTCTTTTCTTAGCTCACCATGGAGCCTTTCGATGCGACCGTAATTAACCTCTGTTAGGATGTCAGACACAGTGATGATAGGTGCGCGTTGCGTGCGTGTTTTATAATCCGCCTTTGTTAATAAAATTGTTTAAACTTACTTGTTGTGTTCGCGTATTGCTGTACCTCAAGGACCCACCAATTACAAATCCTGACAAAATATTAGTATAATTATTATCTGGGGCAACAACACAAACTATCCACTTATAATATTTATTTTCATGTATTTATTCAATTTTTATAATGATGTGGAATGGTATTGGAAAACTGAAACCACAAACATAAGTTATGAAGAACGTTCCGTTGCAATCATGCACCTTTCTCTCGATGTTCTGTGTACAAAATACTGGAAGAAATTGTCCTTGTCCTGCTTGTGAAATTGTTTCCGATGCACTACAGTTCTTCACACTTTAACAACAGCCTTCCCCAAGTTGTCACCCTGCAGCATACCGGCGAAGGCTTTGGGGGTGTTTTGAAACCCTTCTGTTACAGTCTCACAGTATTTGATTTTTCCCTCTCGGACCCACTGCGTCAGCTGGGTAATGCCCTCTTCCCAGCGGTCGTGCCACCGTGAATACAGGAACCCCTCCATACGGAGCTGCTTGAACACGGCTGCGGGCTGGATGATGGTAGCCTTCGGGAGGTTAGACTCGTTGTATCCAGATATCGCGCCGCACACGGAGATGCAACCGTACTCTCGCATGCTGTTGATGATTGCGCTGCTCATCTCGCCGCCCACGTTGTCGAAGTACACGTCGACGCCGTCAGGTGCCGCCTGCTTCAGCGCCTCTGTGACGTCATTCGTCTTGTAGTTAAATGCGTGATGGAATCCCAACTCCTCTTTCAGCCACTTCACCTGCAGAAGAGAAGCCAGTTACACAGCTGGAAGCGTGAGCTCTGAATTTTCGTAACTGGTTACTGAAATAGTACTAACTCATCTTCCTTGGAAGGTGGCTGTTCGAAATCTTTCGAGACGAATGTTTGGACTTTTCTTACTAATAGGTCCACAGTCAACCCCCCTACCCTTTCTGTCTCCATAAATAATACCTCTAAAGTGTGGTAGATTTTTGTACTGTATTATTATTATTGTTATTTCCAAATGCGCTTTATTTTTCATTATGGAATATTAATGAGCAGTCAAATGGAAATGAGACAAATGGGAAAAAGTAAGTCAACTGTTTATTATTTCAAAATTAATCAACATAACTGTTAACACGTTTACTCCAGAGTGAGACAAAACCGTCGTTCTCTTCATGGAAAAGCGTTTGCGATTGCCTACAGAATCTTGGCTATATCCAGATGTGCATCTCTTCATCCGAAGTAAATTGACAGTCACGAATGTCTTTCGACAGGGCTACAAAAAGGAGAGACTGAGACTCTAAACAGGATGTGTGAGGGTCTCCCAGCAAAACTTCTGCAGCGAAATCGAAGAACCTTAGCAATACGTGGGCCTGACCCTTGGCAAGTTGCCAAGTTGTTTCCCCCCCCCCAGTGGGCTGCACAAATTTCTCTGGGAAGTCCTCACACATCCTCCATACAGTGTCAATCTCTCCCCACGCGATTTCCACATTTTTGGAGCGATGAAGAAAGACATTTGTAGCCGTTGCTTTTCTTCGGACGGAGAGGTGCATGTCTGGATACAACCAAGATTCTGTAGGCAACCGCAAACGTTTCTCCATAAAGGAAACGACCGTCTTGTCTCACAGTGGAATAAATGTGTTAACAGTTACTTCAATTGATTTTGAAATAATGAACAGCTGACTTATTTTTCCCCCCTGTCTCCTTTCCATTTGACTGCTCCTTATTTCGCTGAAAGTAGTGACCATCTTTTCCCACAGTGGTTTAAACGTATTGGCAGTTACTCCGATTACTTTTTAAATAATGAAGTCTACTTGCTTTTTTCCATCGGAATATTTTCATTTTACTAGCACTTATAAAAGTGATATTATTAATATAGTAGTGTTCTCTATTTTGGCTATTTTCTTTTAATAACTTTCGGATATGTTATGATGTATTCTATTCCATAGGATCAGCATATATCATTGCTCCTAAAAAGCCGAGAGGGTGGTGACATTCGAGTAGCTGTAGTTGGCTGGAATCTCTAAGATCAAAGACATTTATAACTCTGTAACTAGACGGAGAGAAAAAGGAATTTCGGGTATGTGAAATTTCCGCCCAACAGATAGCTAATCGCTTGAAAATGATTAAAAATGTGTTATCATTACAGTATAGAGTGAGGAAACAAAACACTCTTCGTCACAGCTAATTCATCAGTTAAAAAACATCCATACTCATGTAGACGCTGAGTTTCAAGTTTGTCCTTATTTTCTTTTATGTCTTCATTGATAACAATAGATATCCAACATTATGTGCCTCAAATATTCATTACGGCTCTCAGCCACATGGGACACCATATACGCAGCTTCTACATCTGCATGTACATGTACAATCCATTGTGAATGTAGGGTCCTACATTGAGCACAATGCGTTCTCAAATCTATCACATCCTCAGTCTGTACATATACTCGTTTCATTATTTTTTGTTTCTCTTCTAATGTAGTCTGGATAAATAACACCTAGCTGAATTGGTAGTGACACTGTATGTCACTGTATGTCTGGACCTTATCATCATCATCATTAGTTGGTTCACTCATTACTGATTACCGTCACCTCATTTCGTCATTTATTTCTTAAGTAACTGAATCTTCGACCAGACGTCTCCATCCACCTTGATATTTAACTCTTTCTAAAATAATGTAGAGAGCTAGAGTGATAATCTTCCTCACATGATCCAACCGTCTCTTTGCTGCTCTTTCTCGTAGTCTTTTGCTTACGATTTTGCCTTACTAGATGATCCTCCATAAACTGCCTGCTTCTATTCTCAAAATGTGCCTAAAGACCTAGAAATATTTTTGAATGAGATGGGAAGATAAATTTCTTATGACTCTAAGTTCTTCTATAATGGAAGCATTGGTTTTCCTTTCCGTCCATGATACGTATAACGTCTTCCGTGACCGCATATCAAAGGTATCAGTTCGGCTATTGCCGCTAGCTTTCACGGCCCACGTTGCACGTCTGTACAAGAATTATTCCACCAGACGCATCTTCATTGTTTTGGATATTGCCAAGTTCTGCCAGACCTTATTGAGTTTAACCGTCGGGACCAGGAAATCCAGTTCCTCACTTTAATACTTTATCACACTGTCCTGTGTCATTTGTCAGATATCGTAAATAGATACAGTCATTCACTACATTCAGATCTGTTAAGTAGCCTGCAAGTTGCATTTGATCTATATCTTGGTGTATTATAACTATTAGTTTGGGCTTTTTTGTGGTTATCTAGAGACCTAAATTTAAAGAAGTAGTCTTCACTCTGGAAAACAGACCAATAAGTTCTTCCCCATTTCCAACAATAAGGGTACTATCATCTGCAAAGCGTAGATATTATATTTTCTTGCACTCAGCATCGCTGCACGTTACCGTCGTGACCACAGGAAGCTGTATGTGAATGGGGAAGAGGAGAAAACTGCGAACACAGACCATTGGTGCAGTCGCAATGCTTTTATATATCACATTTCCCAACAACAAAGATCACGAACGAAACAAATTTTTTGTGCTTTCTAATTATTTTTGATGAGCTGAAGACATAAAATAATTTTTGTGCGGTCGCCGATGATATTGTGATTCTGTCGAAGACAGCAAAAGACTTGGAAGAGCAGTTGAATGGAATGGACAGTGTCTTGAGAGGAGTATATAAGATGAACATCAACAGAAGCAAAACGAGGATAATGGAATGTAGTCGAATTAAGTCGGGTGATGCTGAGGGAATTAGATTAGGAAATGAGACACTTAAAGTAGTAAAGGAGTTTTGCTATTTGGGGAGCAAAATAACTGATGATGGTCGAAGTAGAGAGGATATAAAATGTAGACTGGCAATGGCAAGGAAAGCGTTTCTGATGAAGAGAAATTTGTTAACATCGAGTATAGACTTAAGTGTCAGGAAGTCTTTTCTGAAAGTATTTGTATGGAGTGTAGCCATGTATGGAAGTGAAACATGGACGATAAATAGTTTAGAGAAGAAGAGAATAGAAGCTTTCGAAATGTGGTGCTACAGAAGAATGCTGAAGATTAGATGGGTAGATCGCATAACTAATGAGTAAGTATTGAATAGGATTGGGGAGAAGAGAAGTTTGTGGCACAACTTGACCAGAAGAAGGGATCGGTTGGTAGGACATGTTTTGAGGCATCAAGGGATCACCAATTTAGTATTGGAGGGCAGCGTGGAGAGTAAAAATCGTAGAGGGAGACCAAGAGATGAATACACCAAGCAGATTCAGAAGGATGTAGGTTGCAGTAGGTACTGGGAGATGAAGAAGCTTGCAGAGGATAGAGTAGCATGGAGAGCTGCATCAAACCAGTCTCAGGACTGAAGACAACAACAACAACAACAAATTCTTGGCGTAAGGGCAGACACCGACAGATTCACAGATTTTCGCACTCAGGTTGTTATATAATCATGATTCACTTAGTTTCATAATAGAAAAATGTATTTCACACAATTATGCCGGTCGAAATATTGTAGCACTTTTCCAACCTCAGTGTGGAGACTTGGAAAGTCTACGAGAGGAAAGCATTGTAGACATCCTGGACAGTTTTAACGTAAAAATATTTCTCATTAGAACGGGAACTACCTTTCAGGTCAGTCAGTTACAATTGCACATGCACAGGGGCGCTTTCAACTGAGACGGCAAACGTTCTCGATAACCCCTGTAAGACAGACAGACTGTCGTAGGACACTGTCCTTGTAATTATTTCATGGGCACAATGAATTCTTCAACCTCTCGTTTTCCTTAACAGCAGCGAGCTTAGGGAATTGGACTGTGTTTGTCTGAATGTGTCCCTTCTATAACCCGATCTTCTTTTTGAATGCATTCCCACAAAATCAGAAGAAAGATGTTTCTCCCTTGCAATGTCTTATTGTGGCCAGTATGCAGTCAAGTCCACTTAAAATACTAGGTCTCCAGTCCTTTCTGGATGATCTACTTTTCAAGCCGCCTCCCCCCCCCCCCCCCCCTCCCCCCTCCGTTCCTCCTTTTTTTCATAAATTCAGCAATAGCGAGTTTTAAATCGAAAAATCTTACCAGTCATGGGTATTGACTTAACCGACGTACCTTGTAGTGATATATAAAGTCTCCATACCTTCGTTCAGTTCCATCGAAAACTGCTACAACTGAGAATGGAATACTGTGAGCGACTTCAGTAATTTTACTACTCGTACCATTCATTTCTACCAGTTTGGCATGCCTCTAAATGTAGCACAAAAAGTTTCTTGATCTGCAGAAGAGTGAATTCCGTCTGTCGATTGTTGTAATTTTTCGCTCTTTCATTGTTCGCTAAATCTTTAAATTGTTTCTGTATTGTTAATATGCAAGAAACTGTTATATGCATGCGTATTCAAATAGGGAGATATATAAACAGGCAGAATACGGCGCTGCGGTCTCCGATGCCTATATAAGGCAGAAGTGTATGGCGCAGCTTTTAGATCAGCTACTGCTGCTACAATGGTAGGTTATCAAGATTTAAGTGAGTCTGGTGTTATAGTCGCCGCACGAGCGATGGATCACGGCATCTGCGAGGCAGCGATGAAGAGGGGATTTTCCCGTACGATCATATCAAAAGTGCATCGCGAATATCAGGAATTCGGTAAAACATCAAATCTCCGACATCGTTGCTGCCGGAAAAAGGTAGTGCAAGAACAGGACCAACGACGACTGCCAGCCGGGGTGGCGGAGCGGTTCTAGGCGCTACAGTCTGGAACCGGGCGGCCGCTACGTCGCAGGTTCGAATCCTGCCTCAGAAGTTAAGTCACATAGTGCTCAGAGCCATTTGAACCAACGACGACTGTGCAGAATCGTTCGACGTCACAGAAGTGCAATCCTTCTGCAAACTGCTGCAGATTCCAATGCTGTGCCATCAACAAGTGTTAGTGTGAGACTCATTCAACGGAACGTCATCAATATGGGCCCACTCGTGTACCCTTGATAAGTGCATGGCACAGAGCTTTACGCCTCGCTTTGGGCCTGTCAGCACCGACATTGAACTGTCGATGACTGGAAACATGTTACCTGGTCGGACGAGTCTCATTTCAAACAGTATCGAGCGTATGGACGTTTACGGGTATGGAGACAACATCATGAATCAATCGACGATGCATGTCAGCAGGGGACTCTTCAAGCTGGTGGAGGTTCTGTAATGGTGTGGGTGGTTGGAGCTGGAGTGATACGAGAGTACTGATACTTCTATATACAACTCTGACAGGTGACACATATGCATCCTGTCTGATCACCTGCATCCATTTATGTCCATTGTGCACTCTGACAGACTTGGGCAATTCCAACAGGACAATGCGATACACCATGTGTCCAACAGAGTGGCTCCAGGAACACTCTAATGAGTTTAAACATTTCCGTTGGTCGCGATACTCCCCACACATGAGCATAATTGAGCATATTTGGGATGCCTTGAAACATACTGTTCAGAAGAGGTCTCCACCCCCTTGTACTCTTACGGATTTGTGGATAGCCCTGCAGGATTAATAGTGTCAGTTCCATCCACCACTACGTCACACATTAATCGAGTCCATGCCATGTCGTTTTGCGTCACTTCTGCGTGGTTGCGGGCGCCCTACATGATATTAGTCAGGTGTACCAGTTTCTTTGGCTCTTCAGTTTAGCTTCACAGCAAATTTGCAGTACTCGTCACTTATGCAACCGCATAATAGATATTGAGACTAATCATCCCTCTCTTCTGTCATTCCAATACCTTTTTAAAGGCTTGTGACGATGGATTGCTAGACTGCATCTTTTTGTGCGAACAGCGACTGGACATGTGAATGTCTTTCATGCCACAAACAAACAGCGGACGGTAGACAACACTGACACCATGATTCTGCCCAGCTGTAAAGAGTTGTGCTGACCTGCAAATGACACACTGCAATACTACACCACTGGCCACTAAATTGCTACACCACGGAGATGACGAGCTACAGACGCGAAATTTAACCGACAGGAAGAAGATGCTGTGATATGCAAATGATTAGCTTTTCAGAGTATTCACACAAGGCTGGCGCCGGTGGCGACACCTACAACGTGCTGACATGAGGAAAGTTTCCAACCGATTTCTCATACACAAACAGCAGTTGACCGGTGTTGCCTGGTGAAACGTTGTTGTGATACCTCGTGTAAGGAGGACAAATACGTACCATCACGTTTCCGACTTTGATAAAGGTCGGATTGTAGCCTATCGCGATTGCGGTTTATCGTATCGCGACATTGCTGCTCGCGTTGGTCGAGAGGCAATGACTTAGCAGAATATGGAATCGGTGGGTTCAGGAAGGTAATACGGAACGCCGTGCTGGATCTCAACGGCCTCGTATCGCTAGCAGTTGAGATGACAGGCATCTTATCCTCATGGCTGTAACGGATCGTGCAGCCACGTCTCGATCCCTGAGTCAACAGGTGGGGACGTTTGCAAAACAACCACCATCTGCACGAACAGTTCGACGACGTTTGCAGCAGCATGGACTATCAGCTCGGAGACCACAGCTGCTGTTACCCATGACGCCGCATCACAGACAGGACCGCCTGCTATGGTGCACTCAACAATGAACCTGGGTGCAGAATGGCAAAACGTCATTTTTTCGGATGAATCCAGGTTCTGTTTACAGCATCATATGGTCGCATCAGTGTTTGCCGACATTGCGGTGAACTCACATTAGAAGCGTGTATTCGTCATCGCCATACTGGAGTATCACCCGGCGTGATGCTATGGGGTGCCATTGGTTACACGTCTCGGTCACCTCTTGTTCGCATTGACGGCACATTGAACAGTGTACGTTACATCTCACATGTGTTACGCCCTGTGGCTCTACCCTTCATTCGATCCCTACGAAACCCTACATTTCAGCAAGATAATGCATGACAGCATGTTGCAGGTCCTGTTCGACTGCTGCCCTGGCCAGTACATTCTCCAGATCTCTAACCAACTGAAAACGTCTGGTCAATGGTGGCTGAGCAACTGGCTCGTCACAATACGCCAGTCACTACTCTTGATGAACTGTGGTATCGTGTTGAAGCTTCATGGGCTGCTGTACCTGTACACGCCATCCAAGCTCTGACTCAATGCCCAGGCGTATCAAGGCCAGAGGTGGTTGTTCTAGATACTGATTTCTCAGGATCTATGCACCCAAATTGCGTGAAAATTTAATCACATGTCAGGTCTAGTATAGTATATTTGTCCAATGAATACCCGTTTATCATGTGCCTTTCTTCTTGGTGTAGCAATTTTAATGGCCAGTAGTGTAAATGATATGTCGTGCTGTACTGGGTGCTTCCAGAAAGGAATGATCAAAAGCAAGACAGATAGAGGCAATCCTTGGCTCGCACACAGCCTGCAAACCAGCCAGCACGAAATGTGGCGGGCTGTGGCCGACGTTGGTATAGAACCTTGACTGACTCCATTTGTCACGTCTAAGCATTTCGAGTATTCACCTTTATGGTTGCAGTATGACTGGTACGAAGATCATTCAGTAATGATGCTAGGTGCTTCGAAACCCCAAAATCATTGGGCACATGCCTCTACTCGTCCCACATGACACAATCAAAGGTCTTTTTTGTAATCTAGGAAAAAAGTGAAGGCAGGGCACAGAATTCACGACACTTTCCAGTTACCTGCCCCAAATTCAGGCTTGTCTCTCGAATAGTTTTATCTGTCACAAGACCTGCTTGTTCTGCAGACATCTGAGACTGCAGGAAGAACAGATGTAGTCCAGTTTTAGGCCTTCACCAGTCTGCTTGGTGGCATTCTCGATTTAACTAAACAGAAAATCAGGTTCCATGTCTGAATTCGTGTAAATGTTCTCTTCCTCGAAGTTACTTTCGTTGCAATACAGTATAGTGAACCCAAAATGGGATAGTGTCTTACCTTAGCGTCTGATCCCGCGAAGCCAATTACTGTGCAGCCCTTGAGACGCGCTATCTGCCCAACTATTGACCCCACAGCGCCTGCTGCCCCACTGACTACGGCGACCTCTCCTTCCTTAGGCTTGCAGACCTCCAGCAGTCCAAAGTAGGCCGTGATGCCGGGCATGCCCAGGGCCCCCAGAGAGAGGGAGAGGGGCAGCTCCCCCAGGTCTGGCACCAGCATGGCCGGAGACATGAAGTAGGGCGCGTCAAGCCCCACATCGGCCACCGTGCGGTCGCGCCACCCCCAGTAGCCGACCACGTATCGCCCCACTGGGAAGTCCGCAGCACGGCTCTCCACAATGCGGGCCACCTGTGGGCAGAGGACAATATTCTATTACCTGCATCTCACTGCATAACAACGAATAAACACCTCACCACAAACATCTACATCTACACAGATACTTCACAAGCCACTGTACAGTATGTGGTGGAGTGTACGTTGTACCACTACAAATCGTTTCATTTCCTGTGCCACTCGCATATATAGCGAGGGAAAAACGGTTTTCTACATGCTATCGCATGAGCGCTAATTTCTTGTGTCTGATCATTATGGTCCCTACGTGAAATGTATGCTGGCGGCAGAAAGATCGTTCTGCAGTCAGCATCAAATGACAGTTCTCTAAATTTTCTCAATAGTGCTCTTCGAAAAGAACGTCGCCTTCCCGCCAAGGATTCCCATTTGAGTTCCCGAAGCATCTGCGTAACACTTACCCGTTGTTCGAACATACTGGTAACAAACATAGCACCTCGCCTCTGAATTGCTTCAATGTCCTCGTTCTATCTGACCTGATGTGGATCCCAAATGCTCGAGAGCTATTCAAGAATAGGTTGCACCACCATACTGTTTGAGACCTCCTTTACAGATGAACCATACTTTCCTAGAATTCACCCAATGAACCAGAGGCTATTAACCGCCTTCCTTACCAAGTCTTCACAGCTCGTTCCATTTCATATGGCTTTGCAACGGTACACCCAGATATTTAAACGAAGTCAAGCAGGATTTATGCTGCTTCCGACATTTGGGTTTGGTTTTTCTATTCATCCGCATTAACTTATATTTTCTCACATTTAGAGCTAGCACCAACTAGAAATCTTGCCTAACTTGTCTCGTAACCTCCTACAGCCACTCAATTTCGACACCTTACGGTACACCACAGAATCTTCAGTAAACTACACCAGATTGCTGCCCACTCCGACCGCCAAATCATTTATGTATACAGAGAACACGTCCCTGGGGTACTGCTAACGATATGATCAACAATCGCCGTCTATTAGTTAAGAAACCTTCGAGCCACTCACACATCTATCAATTTGTTGTATATACTCGTATCTGCGTTAATAGCCTGCTATGGGGCGCCATGTGAAATGCTTTCCGGAAAATCTAAAAATATGGAATCTGTCTTTTGGCGTTCGACCGTAGTTCTCAGTGTATTATGTGAGAAAAGAACAAGCTGAGTTTCGCACAGGCGATGCTTTCTAAAACTCTGCTGATTCGTGGGCATTATCTTCTCGGATTCAAGAAAATGTGTTACATTCCAGATGAGGATATATTGAAGGATACTGCAGCAAACGGCAGTTAGGGATATTGGTCTCTAATTTTGCGGATCCGTTCTTTTACCTTCTTATGTGCAGTAGTCACCTGCGCCTTTTTCCTGTCTTTTCGGACTATGTTCTGGGCGAGAGATGGCGATAAATGCAAGCTAGGTAGGGGGCCAGTGCCTTAGAGTACTCTTTGTAAATACGAATTGTGATTCCATCCGGACCTGGTGACTTATTTACTTTCAAATCTTTCAGATGTTCCCCAACACGCCACAGATACTTATTACTGTGTCGTCCAAGCAGGCATCTGTCCGGTGGTCAAATGAAACTAAGTTTGTGCGATTCAAGTGCGTGATTGATTTCTCGAATGCGAAATTTAAAGCTTCTGCTTTCTTTTTGCTATCTTTGACTGACACAGAAAAAAATTGGTAGGCAAGAGAATGAATGGAAGCCTTAGACTTACTTAGCGACTGTACATGGGGCCAGTATTTTCTCAGGTTCTCTGCCAGACCTTTTGCAAAGGTATGACACTGGCAGTTGTTGCATGCTTCCCGCATTATCTTTTCACAGACGCACGAATCTCTACTAACCTTTGCTTGTCATTATTTGTGCTCTCTCTAACTTAATGATATAATAACATTTCTTTCTCTCTCTCCTTTGTTTATTTGTAACATACTTATCCCTTATTGTCCTTAAGTGCTAATTTGTATATCTGGAATAATCACACCACTAGCAGAAGATATATTGTGATGCTCTTCTCTTAGAGATTCACGGCCTTAAATAATATCGCTGCTATAGACAGACTTTCATTAGCACAGATGTTCATGTTGGACTGCCCAGGCCTAGAATAACCTTTAATGTTAAAACTTCTGCCCACTTCAGGCTAAAAGATAGCCATCACTTCAGGATCAAGTTCCGATGAAATTCGAGAAGATTAGCGCATCTGCCAAGTAAAGCCTTGGCACAAATTTTCATTCGGCGCTTCAGTCTTCATATATACGTCATAGATGTTTGTAACTAGGAACCTTGTAGTTTCATTTGATTAAAGAACATATGCCTGGGTTTCAGGCAGGTTCTCCCAGGTCGTTTGACGCTGAGATGCTATTCCAACACAGTTGGCGAGCCCCTGCAATCCTCTTCGATTTTAGGGGGAATATCAAATAAGATTAGACGTGAATGGGAATTCTAATTGAGGAGAGAAGCGTGCTGGGGTAGTCTGTGCAGTTGTGCAAAACTACTGTGCCAGGGTGGCGTAGTGGCTAGTGAGCAGGAGGCCCGGGTTCGAATCCTGACCTTGGTACAAATTTTCACTCATCTCTTCAATCAGCATTATAGGCATTCGTATTCAAATACAGAGATACGTAAACAGGCAGAATACGAAACAGCGGTCGGCAACGCCTATATAAGTCAACAACTGTCTGGCGCAGTTGTTAGATCGGTTACTGTTACTACAATGGCAGGTTATCAAGATTTAAGTGAGTTTGGACGTGGTTTTATAGTAAGCGCAGGAAACAAATGTGTGTGAATTCCTAAGGGACCAAACTGCTGAGGTCACCGGTCCCTAGACTTACAGACTACTTAAACTAACTTATGCTAAGGGCAATACAAATACACACCCATACCCAAGGGGGGACTCGAACCTCCGGTGGGAGGGGCCGCGCGAATCGTGACATGGCGCCTGTAACGGCGCAGCCACTCGCGCGTCTCGGCCATTTCACGAGTGGAACGTGAACGTCAGGAATTCGGTAACACATCAAATGTCCGACGGCGCTCCGGCCGGAAAAAGATCCTGCAAGAACGGGACCGACGAGCACTGAAAAGAATCGTTCGATTTGACAGAAGTTCAACCCTTCCGCAAATTGTTGCAGATTTCAATGTTGGGCCATCAACAATCGTTAGCGTGCTAACCATTCAATGAAAGAAACATCATCGATATGGGCTTTCAGAGCCGAAGGACCACTCGTGTACCCTTGATGACTGCACGGCACAAAGCTTTACGCCTCGCCTGTGATCGTCAACACTGACATTGGACTGTTGATGACTGGAAATATGTTGCCTGGTCGGACGAGTCTCGTTTCAGATTGTATCGAGCGGATGGACGTGTACGGGTATGGAGACAACATCATGAATCCATGGACCTTGCGTGTCAGTGGGGGCTGTTCAAGCTGGTGGAGGCTCTGTAATGGTGTGGGGCGTGTGCAGTTGGAGTGATATGGAACTCCTGATACGTCTAGATACGACTCTGACAAGTCACACGTACGTAAGCATCCTGTCTGATAACCTGCGTCCATTCATGTCCATTGTGCAATCCGACGGAATTGGGGGAATGCCATCAGGACAATGCGACACATCAAATGTCCAGAATTGCTACGGAGTGGCTCCAGGAACACTCTTCTGAGTTTAAACATTTTCGCTGGCCTCCAAACTCCCCACACATGAACATAATTGAGCATATGTGGGATGCCTTGCAACGTGCTGTTCAGAAGAGACCTCCACACTCTCGTACTCTTACGAATTTATGGACAGCCCTGCAGAATTAATGGTGTCAATTCCAGAACTACTGCAGACATTAATCGAGTCCATGCCACGTTGGACTGCGGCACTCCTGCGTGCTTGCTGGGGCCTTTCACGATATCAGGCAGGTGTAACATTTTCTTTGACTGTTCAGTGTATATAAAGACGAATGTAATCATTAATGCCAAATATGATTGCAGACCCCATGAAAGACTTTTTGACTAGATTGCTGAGGAAGGACTTAACTGCCAATAATGATCCACATGCAGCATATTTACCATCGTGACTGCAGAAAGTGACGCAGCAGACATTTGCGTGATTCATTTATTCCATTCATATTAGGAAGAACTTACAAAAAAAAGAACATCGTTCCGTCTAAAAACCATATGTGATTAAATATCTCGGAAGCTGACAACACTACATCCATTAACGAACACTTAAATCTCCTTACCTGTTATTTACACAGTTTCTTCATCCATAGTCAACACTGACTGATACGAGTAATTTGGGGCAGGTGAGGAGGGAAAGCATGTCAAAATAACTTCACCTGTGAGCCGATCATGGTGGCGCCGACTTGGTGCAAGTTCTTGTACGCCCTCTGGTAGGGATCGACGCTGATGTAGACTGCCTCGGCGAGTATCTGGCCATCGCGGAGGGCCGGCACGTCCTCCTCCTCGATGCGGAAGTCCTCGGGCCGCGGCTCGCCCTGGAACACGCGGGCGATCACGATCTTGCGCGCCTTCACCATGGCTGATCGTTCTGTGTCGGAACTCCCGCCGGGTCGCTCGTTTATACGGTCTTCCGACCTTGTTTAGCGCCGTACGTGTGTGGGCTACGTCACCGCGTTTAGCTCCGCGCCCCACGCTTCATTGCGCAACTCCGATTTTGCTCCGCACTGTCATTGTCGAGGCTGTGCTGATCGCTAAGAGCTTAGTGACTGGCGTAACGTGCGACACATTCTGACGGCAAGGAACAGCGCTTGAGGTTACCGAACTAAAATCGTTTAATTTTCACAATGTTGCGTAACCGCCATTCTAGTATATAAGACATTGTGAATTTAAAAAAAAAAACGTATTCCGTATTTTGAGAGGTGGCAGTATCGACCAAAACACAAAAAAATGTCCAGTAAACATAGGCTTCAAACACATACCTTAAGTGCTCTGAGCATTTGTTAATCGTTGCTGTTGTGAAAGACTTCTACTGCAAGCTCTTTGCTATTAAGCAAGACATATGGCACAGTCTAATACATACGTACCGTCACCACACTCTCTGGTGCGAAAATCGTTATCGTTTGAGAGTTGAAGCAACGCTAGCGCTCAATCGGTGAGAAAGCAATCACATGCGTCGTAAGCATAATGTTTGTTTTAAATTATTTTCTACTTGATTAACGAAACGAACATATTTTTATGTACCAAGAGACATGAATTATCATGAAATACATGTATAAACAGCCAATAACATTGCTTCATTCACATAAGCTATAGCTAACTCACGAAGAAATACTTTCGAATGTGAGTATACTTGGAGCTTACTCCGCTTTAAGCGAGAGAAATTAAACACGTATTTCATGCACGAGAAGCATCTGTTTCTATTGATGTCTGTTATTATCATACGCACTTCCCTTGATACTTAAAATTTTTCATGGAGTCTAATGATTCGCGCATTTTTACACTTCGGTCGACTTCCTAATAGACGAATATTTTTGTAAATGTTATTACTCTTGCTTCAAAAGCAAATGTGTTGAAGATTCTTGCCGTTCGTGGCTCAGATTTACCAACAAGTATGGAATTGATTTCTTCATTCTTGGGAAACAGTGTTATTGCTTTTGACGATGTATTATCATACCTGTCGAGCTTTCTCATAAGCTACAGTGCGTGGTGGCTTATTTGGTACGTTAAATAATGTAGGTATTACATTCTATACAGGTGACCCAGGTTCCACATTCACTGATTTGGATGAGAATGTAGGGAGCAGAACTCCGCTTTGTTTGGTATACTTATGACGTCAACAGGTCTTCTAGAGTTTATTATCCGTTTTTTGTTACTGAAGGAGAATGACTTTATTCAGTAAATATCTGAACGTTACAAGAAAATCGTAAGTAAATTGTCCTGTAATGTACCGTTTCTTACCTCCAAGTATCCTTAGGAAATTTTCCTACCACAATTAAAGTTCGATAACTGTTTTCCATTGATATCTGCAGCCGGCTTCAGATCGTTCAAAATATGAAAAGGCGGTGAATAAGTATTGGAAAGCATCGTCAGCTGTAGCCATGCAACGACATTCATTCGTAAGTACCAAAACAATACTTGTACGTAGTTGAAAACGTCACCGTGAGCAAGCCAGGTTGTAAGGACGGTAATTTCGCAAGTTGACCGTCATATAGAAAATTGTCCAGTTGCGTGAGTAGTCGTTGGGTCAAAAGCTCATTACTTCCAGTAGTACAACGGGTATTATCGTGAGAGCAATATATCCGACGGTTCAAAAAACGATTAGCTGTTCCGTAGCCTGGCTTACACAAGACTGATCCTTTGTGGCGTATAACGTAGTCATGTTCATAAAAAATGTACAGATTGAAGGATAATATGAGAACGCTGCACAGTACCAATCTGACAAGGCAAGTTCTCTTGTGATTCTTGAACAGAGTATTCGTTATTACAGTGTGAAATGTACTGCAAAACTTAATTAGTCTTTCTCCTCTCCCTTTCCTTCTGCCAAGCCCATAACACCGCGTAAGTCTTTCTGCTATTCTTTCCCCTACAACGGCGTTTCAATCACTCACAATTATTAGAATTTCATCTCCCTTTACGTAGTGAATTACCCGTTCATATCTTCATGTACTTCTTTATTTGTTGCTGTTGGTATGCTGGCGAATCTGGTAAGAACAACCGTATCGCATAACTGTCCACAGCAGCTAACTCTCTGCCCTAGTTTCCTGTTCACAACGAATCCTGCTCCAGTTGTATCATTTTCTGCTGCTGTTGCTATTACCATATATTCGTCTAACCAGATATCTCCATCGTCTTCCCATTTCACTTCCCTGACCCCCCACTATATCCTGATTCAGCCTCTGCATTTTCTAGGTCTCCTATAACTTTCAGACTTCTGGCATTCCAACTCTCAGAATGTTCCCGTTGTTGGCTACTCCATGTGTCCTCATGATCACCTCCACTTTGGCAGTCCCCTCCCGGAGATTCGAATGGGGGACTAGACCTAAATCATGTGCCAATGGAAAGACACTTTTTCAGCGTGGTCATACCTTATTTGTTTTTAATGAAAAGGTTTTCATTGCCTTCTGCATCCTCATGTGTCGTTGATGATTGCTGATTCTTCCTCCCTTTTGGGGCAGTCTCCCACCCCAACGGCAAGAGAGTGCCTGGAACCTCTGTTCACTCCTCCGCCCTCTTTATTGGTCATGAACAGTCAATCAAAATTGTAGAAAGGTAGGAAACTAAGGAGATGGAATCTGGATAAGTTAAAAGAAACAGAGATTATTGAGAGCTTCAGATGGAGCATTACCCAACGTTTGACTAAACCAGGGAAAGGAAATACAGTGGAAGACGAACGTGTACCAAATGAAAAATTTAACAGTGAAGGCAACAGAATAACTGATAGGTAAAGAGACAAGACTTAGTAGAATCCTACGAAAACACAGGAGATTCTGAATTTAATTTACGAAAGACGAAAATAATAAAATGTAGCAATTAATACAGGTGAAAAGGAAAAATGAGACTTGCAGAATGTGCTAAATGGCTAAGCAGGAAAGACTAGAGAAGAAACGCAAAGCTGCAGAAGCATGAACAAATAGAGCAAAGATAGATACCACCTATAGGAAGAATTAAGATACCTTTGTAGAAAAGGGAAGCAGCTGTATGAATGTTACAGAGCAGTCTAGTGGTAGGCAGACAAAGGGAAGCTGAAAAATGGAAGGAGCGTGTAGAGGAGTTCTACAAGAGAAATTAACTCGGTAACAATATTATAGAAAGGGAAGAGGAAGTAGATGGATCTGAGATGGGATATATTATACTGCGAGAAAACTTTGACAGAACACTGAAAGGTGTAAGTCGAAACAAGGACCTGGAGTAGACATTTGCTCTGAATTATTGGGATCCGTGGGAGACGCAGCCGTTACGAAACTATTCCATCTTGTGTACGACATATATGAGACTGTGGAAACACCCTCACGCTTCAGGAGGAATGTGACATTTTCAATTCCATATGAAGCACACGCTGACTGGTGTGAATATTATCGAACTATCAGTGTTGAAGGTCAGAGTCGCAGAATACTGACCGAATTACACTGAAGTGATGAAATTCGTGGGATAGCAATATGCACATATACAGATGGTGGTAATGTGGCGTACTCCACTTATAAAATGGCAGTGCATTGACGGAGCTGTCCTTTGCACTCAGGTGATCCGTGTGGCAAGATATGCAGTGCGTTGGCGGAGCTGTCATTTGTAGTTAGGTGATCCCTGTGAGAAGATTTGCGACCTGATTATGGCCGGACGACGGGAATTAACAGACTTTAAACGCGAAATGGCAATTGGAGCTAGACGCATGGAACATTCCATTTCAGAAATCGTTCAGGAATTCAGTATTCCGAGACCCACAGCATCGAGAGCGTGCTGAGAATACCAAATTTCAGGCATTATATTTCAGCACAGACAACGTGTTGGCGCATAGCCTTCGCTTAACGACCGAGAACAGCGACTTTTGCGTAGAGTCGTCAGTGCTAATAGACCAGCAATACTGCTTGAAATAACCGAAAAACGTATCCGTAAGGACAGTGCGGCGTAATTTGGGGTTAATGGGCTATGGCAGCAGACAACCGACGCGAGCGTCTTTTGTAACGGTACGACATCGCCTGCAGCAACTCTCCTGGGCTCGTGACCATAATGGTGTGTGCTGTGTTTACGTGAATCACTGACTGGAAATGGTTATGTTCGGCTACTTGGAGAGTATTTGTAGCCATCCGTGGACTTCATGATCCTAAACAACGACTAAATTTTTGTAGATGACAATGCACCCGGTCACAGGACCACAACTGTTCGCGATTGGTTTGAAGAACATCATGGACAATTCGAGCGTTTGATTTGACCGCCCAAATCACACAACATGAATCCCACGGATATTAATCGGACATAGTCCAGAGGTCGGTTCGCGCACAAAATCTTGGACTGGCAACACTTTGGCAATTACAGGCGGCTACAGAGGCAGTGTTCCTCATTGTTTATGCAATGGGCTTTCGACGACTTGTTGCGTGGATACCAGGTCCAGCTTCTGCACTACTCCAGGCAAAAGGAGGTGTGGCACAACATTAAGAGGTATCCCATGACTCTTGTCACCTCAGTATATTTACAGGAGATTGGGATACGTTGTAGAAGCCAATCTCGGGGAAGGTTAGTTCTTGTTCCAGGGAAAAATGGAAATGAGCATACGGCATTGTTGGCCGGGAGGCCCCACCTGGAGACGTTCGGCCGCCAAGTGCAAGTCTTATTTCAGTCGAGGCCACACTGGGCGACTTGTGGGCCAGTGATGAGGATGAAATGATGTTGAGGACAACACAACACCCAGTCCACGAGTGGAGAAAATCCCCAACCAGGCCCGGAATCGAACCTGGCTCCATTGCATGGGAGGAAAGCACATAACCACCCCGCTAAGCAGGCGGACTGTTCCTGGGAGATTTTGAACCATGCGGGGCAATACTGCCCTTAAAACAGCCCTCGCAAGGGGCGAGGTAACTAACATTGGTGTGGATACGGACAGGACATCCGACCTCACGAAAGACGGCGCCATCGGCACACGGGACGAGCTGGTAGACGCGTTTTGCGCCCTCAGCACTGTCTAGCGGCCGCTGTCGGCTTTATCTGTCTCGCAGACCACATACTTTCTGTGCGAAAATGGATACGATTAAGATAACTGCAATAACTCTGTTAGCAACTGGCAAAGATGAGTGGAGAAAATCGCGAAGAAAATTCTAGGTTCGTCAGTGGCTTGAACAGCAAATTTCTGGAAGGGGATTACTACATAACTCTGTACAACGATCTGAGATAGACACTAGTAAAAGTTATTCGTTAATTCAATTGAATTTTCAGTCCATTTTCATTTTTCTGTTGAATACAGTGAAGGCACAGTGTCCAATGTCAGTTTATATACCAGTATCACTTAGATTTCCGCTCCTCCCAGATTCTATTAAGCCCTCAACCCCTAGAACGCCACACACTCCACCTCGTCTTCCGTATCCACCTTCTGTTCCCCACGCAGATCCTCTATGACCTCATCTCCTTCCCACATCTTCTTCTTTTCCTCGAACATATTTGCACCCTGTACATCGTTTGCTGACTCGATCCCCCACCTCCTGGTGTCTTCTATCCTCTCTACCCCGAGCCTGTTGCCGCGCCTATACCGTTGTGTCCCGCTCTCTCTCCATCTCCACACTGTCCACCTCCTTTCCCAGCATCTACTCTTACTCGATGATGAGCTTCACGCTGATTGCTACCTCCTACCAAAACCCCACCTTCCCCCCTCCTACTCCTCAGGGATCCCTCTCCCCTCCTCTTCCCTTCCCCTGAGCGGTTTTCCTCCCTCCTGCACTCCCATCCCTTTCCCGTACCCCTTTCTGTGCCTCTCCACTCCCTCCTGATTTACCTTCCCTCTCCATCTCCCATCCCACCTGTCTCCTGCCTCTTGGTGCACTCCTTAATCCCCCCTCTTTTCTTTTCCTCCCACCCCTCCAGTCCCCCTCCCCCACTACATCTCCCTCTCCCTTCTTTTTCCCTCCTCTCTGGCCTCCTCTCCTTCAACAGGTCCCTCCGGGCAGTTTTTATTCTTCATGTGTGCTCCATCCCTTACAGTGATTTTTTAAGTGTCTCCCGTTCTGTGTGTTTTTATACTGTAATTGACTTTTAACTTGTGCATGTGTATTTTAAGTGCTTCCCGATTCGCCAACTGCGTTCTTTTAACTTTACGTCGACTTTTTTTTTTAGCTGCCCCCTAGTGAAAGTCCCCATGTCAGTGTATCCTTTACCTCCAATTGTCTGCACTTGTTATGTGTTTATGTCCCCCTTTTGCCGTCTTTTGTCTGTATAGTTTCCTACTTTTATTTCATTGTAACGTCACTTGGCTGAAGAGTAGCGGCTTGTGCCCATATGCGGCAGGGGAATGAAACCACAATAAAGAAAAAAGAAATTTCAGTTTGCGCATATATAATATCCATATTTTTGATGCTGTGCTGACCACTAACACACTGAAGTAACAAATTTCATCACATAGGTTTCAAGATCACGATTCATTACGTAATTTCATTGAAATGGGAGAAGAGATTCTTTGAGAAGCTGCTCACTATCGTAAAAAGACATTTATTGGTGACATACAAAAATGAGCCTGTCGTAAGCCCAGATATTGGTATTTATGTTTTAAAAAACGTTTCTTAACAGTAAAAACTTCCAGTGTGTAACTTGTGTTTACTGTCAGACACAGACCGGCAGTCACGTTAAGATTTCTGTTCACCAGGAAATCATTCCAGTCGTTGGCCTTTCCAATAATAGCTGCAGAAAATAGATCATTTATACCAAATAAGATCGACTTTTGAGATAATTCATATACCAAACGAATACAAAAAGACCAAAGACGTAGCACCTTTAAGGAAACATAAGGCGGAAAAATATTTTGGTAGGAGGTGGTGGACAACTAGAACCTGCAACATCAGCCATCATCACTCTGAGCGCACGATGCTATCGACTGTGCTACAGCCCAAACTTAGCAAGCGTATGCAATACACACTATCTAAACACTGTATCTGTAAATGTCACTATTTGAAACTTAATATGTAAATCATACCAAAAATACGCGATTTTAATAAATCATCATTCTGCCGCAGCATTGAAATCCGGGCAAAAATCCGACATGCCACATACGTTATTTCACGCTACACAGTGTAGTGGGACGTAGAATTCCATGCTATGACGTCACCAGCTCCTCGGCCGCGTGCATTTTCACATCCCGTGGAACGATGGTTTAAGATTTATCTTAGAAGATAGCTTAAAGAAACGCAAACCTACGTTTATATTATTTGTAGTTTTACAGAAGTCTTCTGACAGTGTTGGCTTGAATACATTCTTTAAAGTTCTAAAGGTAGCAGAAATGAAATACAGGGAACTAAAGATCACAAACAGCTTGTACCGAAACCAGATTGTGGTTATTTGAGCCTAAGGACATGAAAGGGAAGCACTGGTTGAAAAGGGAGAGGGGCAGGGTTGTAGCGATCTCCGGTGTTATTCAACCTGTTCATTGCGCAAGCAACACAGGAAGCCTAGGAGAATTTTGAAAAAGGAATTAAAATTCAGGAAGAAGAAATCTAAACTTTGAACTTTCGCGATGACGTTGTAATTCTGTCAGAGATAGCAAAGGACTTCGAGGAGCAGCTGAAAGGAGTGGATAGTGTCTTGAAAAGAGATTACAAGATGAGCATCAACATAAGTGAAACAAGAGTAATGGAATGCATTTGGACTAAATCAGGAGGATGTGAGGGAATTAGGTTGGGAAATGAGACACTGAAAGTAGTACTTAATTGTTGATATTTGGGCAGTAAAGGAACTTCCGATGGTCGAGATAGAGGGAATATGAAATACCAACTGGCTACAGCAAGGAAAGGATTTCTAAGAAAGAGGAATTTGTTAACATCAAACATAAATGTTAGTTTTCGGAAGTTCTTTCGTAAGGTACTTGTCTTGAGTGTAGCCTTGGAGAGAAGCGGAACGTGGACATTAAGCACTTCAGACTACTTTTGAAACGTAGTGCTAAAGAAGAATGCTCGAAAAGAGATAGCTTCACCATGTAATTAATGAGAAATACTGAATCGAACAGGAGAGGAAAGAACCTTATGGCACAACACCACTAAAAGAAGGGATCGGCTGATAGGACACATTCTTAGGCATCAAGGAATTGTCAACTTGCTGTTGAAGGGAAGTGTGTGTGCATGGGGTGGGGGGGTAAACATTGTAGAGTTTGACCAAGAGACGAATACAGTAAACAGGATCAAATCGATGTAAGTTGCAATTGTTATTCGAAGGTGGAGTGCTTTGCACAGGATAGACTAGAGACGAGAGCTGCATGAAGCCAGTCTTCGGACTGAAGACCACAACAACTACTTATGCTACAGTCGATTCTGCATAGCGATTTATGCCCAGTTTCACTGCTAAACTTAAACATTCATAAACTCAGATCTACGAAAAGAGTATACTGTCGTGCAGTGACTTCAAATTAAATAATTTGGTTGTGCATGTGTTGGGAAGTAAATTTTGCTTTTATTAATTTGCACTAATTTTCTTTAAAGAATTATGAATATTGGAGCAGTTAGTGCGACGTTTTCCATGTTAGAAGACTGTTATGGAATTTGAACAACAGACTATACTCAGCCGGCCGAGCGGTTCTAGGCGCTACAGTCTGGAACCGCGCGACCGTACGGTACCCAGTTCGAATCCTGCATCGGGCATGGGTGTGTGTGATGTCCTTAGGTTAGTTAGGTTTAAGTAGTTCTAAGCTCTAGGGGACTGATGACCTCAGAAGTTAAGTCCCATAGTGCTCAGAGCCATTTGAACCAAGACGATACTCTTTACGTGAATTACGATAGGAACAGCTGCTCGATTTGAAATATCGTTGACATCGGGAGATTGTGGAATAAAACACTAGTCACACTCTTGTCTGGCAGTTCTGCACATTGTCCATAGCTCCTTGTTGTTACATAACTGTCACCGTTTAGTTTTTAATACGAACACTGTTTGCGAAAATTACATAAAACAATTTGATATCTTCCCATAAATCGAGAAGGTTGGACAATGTTCAAAACAAAACGAAATGTTGTTTCTGTCACTTCGGACTCTCATTTCGAAATTTGGAAATTTGTGGTAAGTGCTATGGGACCAAACTAGTGAGGTCACCCGTTCCTCAGCTTACACACTACTTGATCTAGCTTAAACTAAATTACGCTAAGGAAAACACACACACCCATGCCCGAGGGAGTACTCGAACCTCCAACAGGGGGAGCCACGCGAACCGTGACAAAGTGCCTCAGGCCGCGCGGCTATCCCGCGCGGCACTCTCATTTGAGTAATGTTCATCCTCATCGTACTTTCCTATAGAAGTCGTGTTTGATTGCTTTTGCGGCATCGTTGCAGTCGATGGAGCTTCAAATATGAGGGTCACTCCAAAAGAAATGCACACTATTTTTTTTTAATCCATCTTTTATGCTACATGTTTGAAAGTTTTACAGTGTGTAAATACATCCTTAGGAACAATATTTTCGTTTCTCCACATAATTCCCACCCTTCTCAACTGCCTTACGCCATCTTGGAACCAGCGCCTGTATACCGGCACGGTAAAATTCTGGACCAACCTGTTGGAGCCACTGTTTGGCAGCGTGCACATTTGAGTCATCATCTTCAAACCTTGGTCCTCGAAGAGAGTCTTTCAGTTTCCCAAAGAGATGATAGTCACATGGAGCCAGGTCGGGACTGTAAGGCGGGTGTTTCAGTGTTGTCCATCAGAGTTTTGTGATCGCTTCCATGGTTTTGTGACTGACATGTGGCCGTGCACTGTCGTGCACCAGCAAAACATCCTGCTTTTGCCGATGTGGTCGAACACGACTCAGTCGAGCTTGAAGTTTCTTCAGTGTCGTCACACATGCATCAGAAGTTATGATGGTTCCATTTGGCATGATGTCCACAAGCAAGAGTCCTTCGGAATCGAAAAACGCCGTAGCCATAACTTTTCCAGCAGGCGTGGTTTTTAACTTTTTTTCTTGGGTGAATTTGCATGATGCCACTCCATTGATTGCCTCTTCGTCTCTCGTGAAATATGATGGAGCCATGTTCATCACCTGTCACACGGCACCCTTGGTCTCCGAGCTGATAGTCCATGCTGCTGCAAACGTCGTCGCACTGTTCGTGCAGATGGTTGTTGTCTTACAAACGTCCCCATCTGTTGACTCAGGGATCGAGACGTGGCTGCACGATTCGTTACAGCCATGCGGATAAGATGCCTGTCATCTCGACTGCTAGTGATACGAGGCCGTTGGGATCCAGCACGGCGTTCCGTATTACCCTCCTGAACCCACCGATTCCATATTCTGCTAACAGTCATTGGATCTCGACCAACGCGAGCAGCAATGTCGCGATACGATAAACCGCAATCTCGATAGACTACAATCCGACCTTTATCAAAGCCGTAAACGTTATGGTACGCATTTCTCCTCCTTACACGGGGCATCACAACAACGTTTCACCAGGCAACGCCTGACAACTTCTGTTTGCGTATGAGAAATCGGTTGGAAACTTTCCTCATGTCAGCACGTTGTAGGTGTTGCCAACGGCGCCAACCTTGTGTGAATGCTCTGAAAAGGTAATCATTTGCATATCACAGCATCTTCTTCCTTTCGGTTAAATTTCGCGTCTTAGCACGTCATCTTCGTGGTGTAACAATTTTAATGGCCAGTAGTGTATTATTATTATTATTATTATTATTATTATTATTATTATTATTACTATTGAAACATACCGGCAGATTAAAACTGTGTGCCAGATTGGGTTAACCTAACCGTTCAAATGTGTGTGTGTATTCCTAATGGACGAAACTACTGAGGTCATCGGTCCCTAGCCTTACACACTACTTAAACTAACTTATGCCAAGAACAACACACACGCCCATGCCCGAGGGAGGACTCGAACCTCCTGCGGGAGGGGCCGCGCAGTCCGTGACATGGCGCCTCAAACCACGCGGCCACTCAGTTCGGCGAACCTAGTGTCTTGCCGGCGAATGCGCTTCAGACTGAGACATCCAGGCAAACTCACGACCCACGTCCATAGCTTTACATCTACCAGTATATGCTACTAAAGTTTTCTTTATTATTTCCATGCTGGAGTATGAAAGTATAATTAGTGTGACCCATAGTTTTATATTTATAACTATTGTTTTTAATAATGTCTGGATGTACTCTGAGGTATCTGTTATCTATTGTTATTGACACGGTGTTCCAATGGCCCAAAAGCTAAACTTTTTTTTTTATTTTCATACTGCAATATGGAAGTAGAATTAGTTGTGTCCCACAGCTTTATGTTTATAGCTATTGTCTTTTCACTAAATCTGGATGTATTTTCATGTATCTGTTACGTAGTGTCATTGAGACTGTGTTCCAATAGCTCAAAAACTAAATAAATGTGTGTGGTATCAAAAACGTGTTTTTAGAATATCTTAAGTTTAGCTTGCAAAAAGTCTGTTTACAATATTCTTCCGAGTATTTTCCAGCTTTATCAAGCTTTTATATCGAAGACTGGCAGTGTATAAATTGCCTCGAAAACAACAATCAATAGGCAAAACTGATATAAATAGTAATTACTACCTTTTTTGTTTGTTTGTAAAGTGTTCCGCACATCTTACTCCACCATCTTTGGGGCGTATTCGGAATAGTGTTAATTCACCGTCTGATATCGATGCTGATAACCGTAGCTGATAGCCATGACTGATAGCCATCTTCGAGGTGAGTCACTGCCAGAATATAAACCACTTGACTTAATACTGTGGAGTAGGATGACGAGTGCGTCAGAGATGACTATGCTAACAACAAGAGTGTCAAGTCATGGATAAAACTTCGTGAGTCTCACAAAGGGACCGTGCCTCTTCGTCATCACCGTTTTCGTCTAAATTTATGGTACATGCAGGCTCGGTCAAAAATGGAAGTGACAGATGAGCGAGCTCCAGATGGCCAAACGTTTAGAAAAGAGTAGCATCTTTGGCGCGGATCGGGTGAGACGCGAGCTGTTTATGCTATCGTACTTTCCCGGCAGCAGTTGGCCCAGCGGAAAAGAGTGCAGAACAGTCAGCTGAGGGTCGTGGGATCGATTCTCTGTGTAGGAACTTATTTTTATTTTTAGTTTTTACGTTCCTTACACTGCAAATAAACCTAAATAATCACTCACTCACTGGTCATACCGACCTAGAGAGCCCATTACCGCAGCAACGGTATTTTCGACATCTGTCCCTGTCTTGGGCTATTTCCTTCCATTCCCCTCCAATACCTAGGCTCCTCAAATCAGCCTTCACATTGTCCTCCCATCTATGCCTCGGTCTCCCCACAGGATGTTTTCCCTCTCAGTGCCTTACCAGTACTCTGCGCTCTGCCCTGCCCTCATCCATTCGAGCTACTTGACCCGCCCATCGCAGCCTACGTGATTTAATAATACTGATTATGTCAGGGTTTGAATGGAGTTCCTAAACCTCTTCGTTATGCAGTTTTCGCCACTCTCCGCTAATGTCGTCCCTTTTTGCTCCGAAATTTTTTCTCAAAATTTTGTTTTCAAATACCCGAAACGACTTTTCATTTTGCACAGTGAGAGACCAAGTCTCACACCCACACAGCATAACTGGTAGAATAATAGTTTTTTATATTCTAATCTTTAAATTTCTAGACAATATCCGTGATGAAAGTAATCTATTCAGTGAGAATTAGCACACATTTCCCGCCCGTAATCTCTTCCTCAGTTCGGATTCAATCTCATTTCTCGAAGAAATGTCCACGCCTAGATACTTAAATGTGTTCACTTTTTCAAACTGCATCTCTCCAACTCTTAACATTTCCTGATCTACTGCTGTTGGCAGTCTAGTAGTAACCAGGTCTTCACTTATCCTTAGACCTACATCTTCACTAGCCTTGATTAACGCATTCGCATTTGCTGTTACAGATTCTTTCCTATCGCTAATGATGTTTATATCATTGCATACCCTACTATCTTAATATTCCCATTTAACTCCTCACCCTCTGAGTTATCTGCTGCCATTCGTACAATATATTCAAGGACTAAATTAAAATAGCGGAGACAGGACATCTCCCTGCTTAAGTCCGTTCTTTATAACAAATTCTTCTGACTCCAATTTCCCCACACGTACTCTACCTTTTGTGTTTTTCAAACTCGCTTCTATAAGGCTAACATACTTCTTTGGTACTCCAAGTTCCAAAAGAATTTTGTACAAGTTTGATTGCAATACTGAATCATATGCTTTTGTAAAATCTATGAAAAGATTATGAACTGGTTTATTGTATTCCCATTTCTTATCCAAAATTTGACGCAGGGTCAATATTGATCTGTTCCTCCGAAAGCCAGCTTGGTAATCCCCCACAATTTCATCTGCATGTGGTGTAAGCATGCTTAGCAGAATATTCGTGAAAATTTTGGAACATACTGGTAATAGCGATATCCCTCTATAGTTACTACAATCCGTTTTGTCGCTCTTCTTAAAAATTGGGATCAGAATCGACTCCTGCCACTCTTCAGGTATCATCTCTGAGTTCCATACTTTAGTTATCTTTTTGTGAACTACTTCCACCAATTTCTGTCCCCCATTTTTAACTAATTCTGCAGTTATGCAATCTGATCCTGGTGCTTTTGATTGCATCTCTTACTTCCTTTAACGTTGGCTCACGTATCTGCGGTTCTGCTGTATATATTTCGTACGCCTGCTCATTTCCTGCTTCCTGGTGTACATTTAATAGATGCTCAAAATACGCCTTCCATTTACTTAATATAGCACTGGGATCCGTCAGTATTCCCCCGGCATCCCCTCGAAGTGCATTTGTCCTAGCCTTGAACCCCTTCCTATACCCATTTATGTCTAGATAAAGTTCCCTAATTTTTTTGTTTTACTGTTTGTTACCATTTTTTACATTTGATTGTTCAAATAATCCCTCTTCTTTGCCCGTAGCCTACGACCAACTTCCCTTCTCATGTTCAAGAACTCCTCTCATTTTCTGTCCCCCATTCTATTCCAATCTAATCGCGCTTTTCTCCTTTCCTCTACCAATTTCTTGCATTCCTCATCAAACCACGGTTTCCTTCTGTTCTTCTTAATTTTACCTATTGTGACCTTCGCAGCCTCTTTGACATTATTCCGCACAGTGATCCACTGTTTATTTACATCCTCGTCTTGATCTTCGTGTGTCCTGAGAGCTTCAAACCTATTTGAAATTTCTATCATGTACCTTCTTCTAAAGTTTTCATTATTTAGCTTGTCAGTGTCGAACCTAACAAGTTCTGCATTGTGACACCTTGATGTTGCTGTAGATAGTCGTTGGTGAACTTTGGCAACTACAAGAAAATGATCAGAATCATAGTCTGCTGACCTGAAAGTCCTAACATTTTCTTTACTAGTGTGCCATCTCCGATCTACAAGAACATGATCAATTTGGTTTCGGGTGTGTCCATCCAGAGAGACCCAAGTTGCTTTATGAATGCCCTTATTTTTGAAACATGTGCTCGAAACGATCACGTCTTTTGAAACAGCAAAATTAGCCACTCTTGTTCCATTATCATTTGAAATGTTATGCAAACTTTCTTTCCCAATTGTAGGCCGGAATGCTTCCTCCTTCACTGTCTTCGCATTAAAATCACCTATGATTAATTTTGTGTCGTACGAGGAGAACTTATCAACCTAAATAATGCTCAGTGTATTGTATTTGTTGATATTTTCGTAGAACAAAGGGCAAAGGAAAACGTGGGATTTCAATTAAATTTGCAGCAGGGGGTTGAAAGGCGTGCACGAAAACTTCGTATATAAAATTAGACACTTATTTTCTTGCAGTTGATGATTTACACATGCTGGATTAATGTTCATCGTAAAAACAGGGAAATCAGTAATTTTGTCGGCGTCTTGCAACCCTTATAAAGTCGTTACATTGTTCTTTTCCAGTTGCTATACAAAAAAATACTCGGCTTACATTCATAAAAGGTTGTCTCTCATTGCGTTGTTTGGCGGCAAACCACACGTAACGCACCATTTCGCCAAATATTCTTGAGAATAGATAGTGACGTACAGCGGAATGTATTTTGAAGCAGTCTGCTCAGAATGTGATTTTTTTCTCTCTGGACAAGATAAGAGCAGTTTCGATGCTCTTGGGTCAAATGGTTAAGCAGGCGATAAAACTGGACATCGCAGGGTTGCTCTAGCGGAGTCCATTTGGAAGGGAAGGGGGGTGGTGAATTACTTTTCAAAAAATCTCGTCGTATAATTGTGAGTTTGATGTCCTCGCCACGAGGCATTCAATAGAAGAAATTTGTTCTCCTGCACGTAGGGTTTCATCACATCAAATACACTATACTGAGCATTATCTCTATTTACTTGCGGTGTAAGTAACGTAGAAATTGAATATGAAAAGTACTTACCCGACGGGAAATCGATGCCAGGATCCTCGGATTGCCATTCTGTACTCTTCCCACTGGTATAGCTGCCCCCTGAAAACTACGCTAACACAAAGGGCTCATGTCTCGCCCGACCCGCGTAAGAATTCTATTTTTTCCAAACGCGTGACCATCTAGAAGGTCCAGTTCTGTCGCTTTCATTCCTAGTCAAGCCCTAAATGTGCAGCGAATTCGGTAGAAATCGGTGGTGACGAATTGGCGCGGTACCCTAGTAAGAGTGAAATACAGCAGAGTCAGCAAATCCATAGAGCTTACTAATTATGAGCATGATTATTACAATGGGCTGCATTTGTTGGAATGCTAGACAGCGAAGACTCAGAACCATATTCCTCCAGGAGCGCAGATGTGAAATAAAGGGTTTCCATGGTTTGTCGAACTGGGAACTCTCCTCTCGGTTGAGTAGGTTGTCTGCTAATCGTGTATGCGCAGCTTCCTGAACTACTGAATACCGATAGGATGAGGCTGTGGCCAGTATCCCGATTTTCCCGTAATCCACTGAATAGACAGTGTAAGTACAACGTTGAGCGGCTGCAGTTCTGACGAGCTGCAGAACCCGAGTGTGTCGCTGGTGACCTGTGCACCGTTCTCGCGTGATGCGTATTGTTTGTCCTTCTTACCTGTTACCACAACGACAAGGAATTTTATTTTTACCCACTTTTATTGAAAGTAGACCATTTTTCACATATCTCAGAAGAGATGCTGTCTTGGCCCGTGGCAAGAAGATCACACGTACTTTATGTACTTTATCATTATTCTGTCAGTTTGGGTAAAAACATTTCCCACCTACGGCAGAAAAGCCGCACACTTTTCATCTCTTGCTTCTTGCTTTTTCTTTGGTTGGTCTGACGTTCTCGCTTGCAGAACCCTATTAATTTGACGTTTAGTGCCTCCATTTTTACTGAGTACCCTTTCGAAGGGTACCAGTTCATCCTGTAGGCTGTCAGCGTTGGACATTACATATGCCCTTCAGCAGGGTTGAAAGTTTATCATCCGAAATACCGTAAGAAGAAATAATAATATCCCACACGCTCCCCCCAACATGATAGACTATTCTATCCGCCAGGAAAAGTGCAACACATTGTCGGTACGTCGTTTGCACGAAGTATTGTAGTAATACGAACGCCTGAAAAACACTGTGGAGAACATAATATACACAATTTATTGCAAGCTACACTAACGATCCTCTAAAATGACTTTTCGATCATATATGAAAAAAACTCCGCCCGAACAGGCCATTAAGGTCCAACGGTACCGACCGGCTGCCGTGTCATCCTCAACCCACAGGAGTCACTGGATGGGAATATGGAGGGCCATGTGGTCCTGATTTAGGTTTTACATGGTTTCCCTAAATCGCTTCAGGCAAATGCCGGGATGGTTCATTTGAAAGGGCACGGCCGACTTCCTTCCCCACCCTTCCCTATGTAGAGTAACGACGCGTATGACTCAATGATTTTTGTTTGAAATATGACCATGTGCATACTTCGTCACCTACGTCGTTTACAAAACACTTTAAAAATTATTTAAATTCTTTTAAAGTTATCTATAAAAGATTCTTGAACGAAACTGTAATTAAAACACCTTCAGTTGAGTCATTTGTGCAAAATTTAAGTCACTCAGTCCAACTGGTTTGCGCAAAGTTTTGAAATTTAGATGTCGTTTGTTTTTTCTTGGAAATTATATCCTTGCAAGTTATCTTATTTTTCCCATATTAAAATCAGACTGTAAAACCTTTAAGATTCAGAAATCGAAATCAAACTCTTCTGAAAATTAATATCTTGGAAAAATTCAGTAATAATTCTTCCTCACTATAACCCTTCATAAATAATTCTGGAACAAGTATTTAAGCTTTAGAGCATACACTATTTTATTGTCTTCGTATATGCTACATACAGATATGAACATCAGACTCGAGAAAACCGAACTGAACAAAATACAAGATGAACCAAACATTCTGTGACGTCATTACAATGGAATATTACAAATTTTTATTTATTTGAATGTTGGAGGTCCGACGCAACAACCCGGTCACAGGATCTTCTGCTGCTCTTTGGCCGTTGACCCGCGACGTCTAGTAGCCAGCAATTTTCTTTCTGGTTCCGGCAGTGAAGATGCTGTTTCCGCGAGTTGCGCTGCTCTCTCCAAACATGAAACATACAAAACAAAAATACAGACCTTTAAATATTTTACAAACATAACGAAATATTACAAATACATAAACAAAACACTAAATTAAACTTATATTTACCTGCAAACTGAGCTGATCCTTGCGGATGGGTGACGCTTTAATTTCGCGTCCCATTACACCTAACCCGATGTCACCGATGTCCTCGCTGTTGGCCCCCTTCCCCGAATGAACCAACAATTTAGGCCATTAGAACACAACGTCAACATCCCTCTTCCTCCCCTTAGTTGCCTTGCAAAATTTACGTTTACTGTACTCCTAGTCGCCATTGCAGAGTTCGACTACAATAGCTTCTATGTCATATGGTGTTTAAAAAATTCCGATTTCCAGATTTCACGAGCACCAGAATTATTTCCCGTTCTCAATCATTAACAGCCTAGCGAAAAATTATTGTGTTGTTTACGTCAATAAATTGGTCGTCTATTAATCGGAATTTAATATTCGTTGCAGTTCACTTATGCCTTCATTCAGCTTTCTGGACCTAGTGCTACACAGTATTAGAACCTTTACTAAGCAAGACTAATCCATTGCCATTACCATGGACAATAGTCCAGCCCAATAACAAGATATCAACGTTTTATTATTTAACGTGATTGATTTACTCCTCATACCGAATAAGACAACTAAAGAAAACCTGTTTAGTGCACGTCTATGAATTGAAGATGTAAGGAGTTCTTCAGTATCACCCATTCAATGATCTACCTTCAAGACGTTGAACATTATTATATGTTTAGTTTGCATTGAGTGTCACATAACATCATACTTCTAAATTAGTACTCATCTTGTTCGTACGTTGTTGGTCTCTTTGTTTTCCATGGAGTAGGTTGTTGGTCCCAAGTCCTTGCATAAAGGAATGTTAAATGGTCAAGGAGTTGTTATTCCAGTAAATGCGTTATCTGAACTTAGAAATAGATATATTCTTCGGTATTTCCACACTCAGCAATAACAGTGTACAATACTTATGCCTTCAGCAGTACTACAAAACAATATCAAGTCCCTTTGCAACAACTCATCCCGCAAGAACGTCCATTCGACAACACATTCTCGCCAAATCTCTGTACCTCTCTCTCAACGAACTTGAACAGCGATCTCTCGCAAAGGTCGAAGAATTTATAACACAATCGATAATAATAGTTGCCACAACTTCGAAACAATTAATAAAATATATTTACAGGAACTCAAATGAAATGTTTCAACATTAATTTAAACGTGCAGGATATGAATTTTTAAATATGAGATAACTCATTTTTATGAATGTAAGCATATCGAAATTATTCTTATAAAACTGAAAAAATCGATATTCACTTTTCTTATTATGCTAATGATTTGATTGGATTACAAATGCGACACTAAACTTTTCGGAGGTCAAGACATCAACGACAGAACTCATCGTAGATTCGTGTGAGCCTGTATGTTACACCTCCCTGTCGGCTCCAAACGAGAGGACGTGGTCGATTCTGAGTACGAAGGTCCAAAGTCGGAAGCTGTTGAAGGAATTGAACACTATATTCAAGTTTCATAAGCATATGAATTGTGTGTGTGTGTGTGTGTGTGTGTGTGTGTGTGTGTGTGTGTGTGTGTGTGTTTATTTGCAAGTTGATGAGCACGTTCAGAAGTTTTTGAATTCCTAAGGGACCAAACTGCTAAGGTCATCGGTCCCTAGACTTACACACTACTTAAAGTAACTTAAACTATCTTATGCTAAGAACAACACACACATCCATGCCCGAGGGAGGACTCCAACCTCAGGCGGGAGGGGCTTCGCAATCCGTGACATGGCGCCTCAAACCACGCGGCCACTCCTCGCGGCTATCTGCAATCTAATTTCGGAATTATATTAGAATATAGTTTGGACAATATATAATATTCAGGCGTGATCTGATTGTAGAGCCGTTATCTGAATGAAGGCTCGCCATGATCTGTGTGTATAGGAAATGCACTGTTTACCGTTGAATCAACATCACAATATGCGCAGGCGGATCGCACATTTGTGCGCAGATGAATTGATTTGGACATTGCATGCATCTTTCTCAGTTAGCTAAACGTATTGCTCGCTTGAAAGTGGCCATTGTCTCCATAATCAGCTGATCCTCTAAGACGTGCAGACCTATGACTAATTGTTTCAACCAAATAAAGGGACGCTTACTTTTATTAAAGGCTCGTAAAACGGAAGATGTCTGGTGACCATAAATAACAACAAGATTTTCTTTTTCAGAATGAGATTTTCACTCTGCAGCGGAGTGAGTGCTGACATGAAATTTCCTGGCAGATTTAAACTGTGTGCCGGACCGAGGCTCGAACTCAGCATGTTTGCCTTCTGAAGGAAAGTGTCTACCGACTGAGCAACGCAAGCACGACTCACGAGCCCTCCCAACAGCTTTATTTCCGCCAGACTATGAATAAGCCATGTCTCCACAATGTCCTTTCTTCCATGCAAGTGTCGTAGGAGAGTTTGGAAGGTAGAAGATGAGTTACTAGCGGAAGTAAGGCTGTGAGGAAGGATGGAGGGTCGTGCTTGAGTAGCTTAGTCGACAGAGCACTTGCCCACGAAAGGCTGCCCGGCACACTTTAAATCTGCCAGAAAGGTTCCAAGATTTCTATTAAGGCTCGTCCACACGCAACGATCTGTCTGCGCAAATGTCTGCGCACATCACATCTGCGCAGACAGATCGTTGCGTGTGGACAGAAGATTTGCACCAACCTGTGGTGTGTGCAAACCCGGAAGTTGGAGTTGGAGGTTTGAGCGAAACCTCTCAAATCTGTGGGTTCAAGCCACATCTGCGCAGACAAGTTGGAGCGTCTGGACAGGAGATCGCCGCAAATCTGGCGCGAAACAGCTGTTTGCTCAGTCTAGTGTTTGTGCGCACAGGGCATTAAAATGGCTGATACTCGTCAGTGTTCTCGAGAGTTTGTAAGTGAATTCATATGGAAACCACCCACGTTTGTGGAAGATTAAAAGTAAAGAATATAGTGACCGAGACAAAAAGACAGCAGCAGACAATGCTCTAATTGCGGGCAGTTGACGCCTCGGCAAACAGAGAAACAGTAATAAAAAACACAAATTCGTTGCGAACTGTTTACCGAAAAGAGTTATCAATAGTTCAGAAATCTACAAGATCTGGTATAGGAGTAGATCAAGTATACCAGCCAACGTTATGGTATTTTGATCTGCTTGGCTTTCTTAGTGATCAAGAAACGCCAAGACCAAGCAGGAGTACAATTTAAGATGAAATTGGAGTGTCAATGTGCGAGGAAATGGAACACGAGGTAGTGTAAAACAATATATTTCACATACGTTTATCAAAAGTTTATTCAAAAGAATATACAGGGCTATTACAAATGATTGAAGCGATTTCATAAATTCACTGTAGCTCCATTCATTGACATATGGTCACGACATACTACAGATACGTAGAAAAACTCATAAAGTTTTGTTCGGGTGAAGCCGCACTTCAGATTTCTGCCGCCAGAGCGCTCGAGAGCGCAGTGAGACAAAATGGCGACAGGAGCCGAGAAAGCGTATGTCGTGCTTGAAGTGTACTCACATCAGTCAGTCATAACAGTGCAACGACACTTCAGGACGAAGTTCAACAAAGATCCACCAACTGCTTACTCCATTCGGCTATGGTATGCGCAGTTTCAAGCTTCTGGATGCCTCTGTAAGGGGAAATCAACGGGTCGGCCTGCAGTGAGCGAAGAAACGGTTGAACGCGTACGGGCAAGTTTCGCGCGTAGCCCGCGGAAGTCGACGAATAAAGCAAGCAGGGAGCTAAACGTACCACAGCCGACGGTTTGGAAAATCTTACGGAAAAGGCTAAAGCAGAAGCCTTACCGTTTACAATTCGGTTGCAACAGCTCATGGAAGAGGATGCGTTCAGTGCGAAACTTGTTTTCAGTGATGAAGCAACATTTTGTCTTAATGGTGGAGTGAACAGACACAATGTGCGAATCTGGGCGGTAGAGAATCCTCACGCAATCGTGTAGCAATTCACCAAAAGTTAACGTGTTTTGTGCAATCTCACGGTTTAAAGTTTACGGCCCCTTTTTCTTCTGCGAAAAAAACGTTACAGGACACGTGTATCTGGACATGCTGGAAAATTGGCTCATGCCACAATTGGAGACCGACAGCGCCGGCTTCATCTTTCAACAGGATGGTGCTCCACCGTACTTCCATGATGATGTTCGACATTTCTTAAACAGGAGATTGGAAAACCGGTTGTGGTGGAGATCATGATCAGCAATTCATGTCATAGCCTCCACGCTCACCCGACTTAACCCCATGCGATTTCTTTCTGTGGGGTTATGTGAAAGATTCAGTGTTTAAACCTCCTCTACCAAGACACATGCTAGTACTGCGAGCTCGCATCAACGATGCTTTCGAACTCATTGATGGGGACATGCTCCGCCGAGTGTGGGAGGAACTTGATTATCGGCTTGATGTCTGCCGATCACTAAAGGGGCAAATATCGAACATTTGTGAATGCCTAAAAAAACTTTTGGAGTTTTTGTATGTGTGTGCAAAGCATTGTGAAAATATCTCAAATAATAAAGTTATTGTAGAGCTGTCAAATCGCTTCAATCATTTTAATAACCCTGTATCTGTGTGCAAACATAATAGAAAATTAACTGCTGTTATAAAAAGAACGCATCCTTCAGGACAGCGTAGATAGCTTCACATGTGTTGGGTATTATCTCACTCAACGCTTGTTTCGATATTGAAGTTGAAAATTCGAAATCCTTGTAGCTCCTTCCTGTTGCTAGGAATCTTAATGTCACCGCCAGCCGTTCATGAGAAGAAATTGCCCTTCTCCTACATGTATTTTTTTCTCATAATATGAGGGGTTACAAGCTTTAAGAGATAATTATAAGTTTCGACATCCATCCGCAAATAATTTCGCCAGTCGTTAGATTCGCCCTGCAGCTCTCGCAATAAATTTACGTGAGAAAACTGCTTTCGCTTCAGGAGCCACTGCCTACACCATTTTGACCGCTTTCTCTGTTTCCTGCGGTTGGTCTGAATGGGCTTTTTTTTTTTTTTTTTTTTTTTTTTTTTTTTTTTTTTTTTTTTTTTTCACACAAGTTGCGAACAAGGACCACAACAGAACTTCCTCCATTTCTATATTTCAAAATAACTGAATTAAATTTTTTACATTTACGGGGAGCGTAGTCGCTTGCCACTGATATTTCTTTTCTACACCGACAGATGGCAGCCGAGTAGCAGATTGGGGTTTCTGTCGTGTGAACACACCTTATTTGTAGCGATCTCTTGCATGTACAGACATCTGCGCCAATGTCTGCGCAGACAAATCGTGCGTGTGGACCGGTCTTTAGATTCTTTACGTTCCGTCAAATTACGTTCTATAAATGAGTATTAACCTGCAACTGTCGCGGTAAGTTAATGTAGGACATATTCCTCTGTAATGGCCTCCACTCTCGTTCAGTAAAGTTATTTTTCCTTCCTCTAGTACGTTAAGGTGAGAGTGCCTTCAGCTCACGAGCTTTGTATGCTGTCTTGGCACTAAGCTCAATGCTTCTAACAAAAGACAAGTATGTTATCATCAACCAGTTGATAATACAGAAACCTGTTGTCGCTCCTCGGTGGATGTCTCTACTCCGACACGACGTTATAAAAGCCGAACACGCCAACTATCACAGACATAGTAGCGGGTCAGAATATTCCCAAAGGCGTTTTTATACAAATGCAAACAATATTGTCGGTGCTTTAGAAACAAATCCCAGAGACTTGTTTTCCCAAGGATGTTTGTATAACTTCGGAGCTCAGTATTATGTCGAACTGTGACGTCATGCTGTTGCAACCACAGCTGTATGTTCTAACGCAACCGACATGCTGGTTTTTTAAGGCGCTCAGTCCGGAACCGCGTGACTGCTACGGTCACAGGTTCGAATCCTGCCTCGGACATGGATATGTGTAATGTCCTTAGGTTAGTTAGGTTTAAGTAGTTCTAAGTTCTAGGGGACTGATGACCACGAATGTTAAGTCCCATAGTGCTCAGAGCCATTTGAACCATTTTTGACATGCGGGTTTCTCAGACGGTCCGTTTCCTACAACCCATTTCATTTCTGCAAGTCGTTCACACAGGGCTCCCAGTGACAGAGCACTTTTGCGTCCGATAGCGGCGCTGTTGTACGTGCCTGTTCGCGTACTGCAGATCCGGTGAAATGTCAGATAACGCCGCTGAAGGCCAACACACGACTGTTTTCCTCTTTTTGCATGGTCATCACCATAGATATTCGTCATGCTTCACGTAAAGTTTGCTGCTTGTGAATTCTTAGATAATATAAAATAGCTGCAAGATAACATTTTTCCACAGCTGCCTGCTGTTATGGAATAGCTTTCTGAGACACAGGGAGCCGTAAATGCCTACATATTTTGCGCCATGATGTTCCGTTATGCATCCACTGCCATACTACTCAAAGTCGATCATGTTCAAACCTTCCTATCAAAAGGTCAAGTGGTGAAATGAACGTCATCCCAACTTTTAGGCAACAACAAACGACAGCACGACGAACGCCAGATACATGGAATCAGTCTCTCGTGATGAAACTCAACACCGATCTGAAGAGGCCACACACACTCCAGTCTAGTCGTCGACAGTTAATCACGGGAGTGACATATTATGCAGGTCATATAAAAAACAAACCATAGCATCAAGTTATCAAGGATAAACGATTCCACGTCAGCTACTCACGGAAGCGACTTATTACGCAGGTCGTATAAAGAACAGACCATATATAGCATCACATTATAAAGGATAAACGATTCCCTGTCACAAAACAAAATGTTGTTTCGCTACTATGAAAGTGTTTTCTAATCATCTTTTCACCAGCTTAATCATAACTCTCACTGTTCGCAAGGTACATTCACTGAGGGGAAAAAACGCATCACCAAGAAGTTGTGCGAGATAAACTATGGTTGGTAGGCTTCTTTCTACACCTGAAAGATAATGTCTATTCAAATTTCGCCCCAGTCGCATAATAGCGTCGCTAGCAGCGCCACTATGAAATTGCAGATCAGGTTTGCTTTACGCTGTAACAATCGTGAGCGTCCCCGCCACTTCGGAGACGCTCCGCCGCTGGTAATTATCGTCGACCTTCTGTTTCCCTGCTTCCTTTGTCCAACAATGGGCACTCCTGCCAGCTCTGTCATTTACACCACCCCTTCCTCCTCTCCCACTATCGCTACGTGGAGCACTTACTCTGGTCCAGCATGCTATGTCCACTCTCCCCTTCCAACAGTATCGTCCCCTTTGGCAGTAGCTTCCTTTGACTACCCTGCCCTTCCCATGATCTCTTCCACGTCTTCTGCCACATCCTTTTCCTACCCCCACTTCCGACTTTTCCCACACCAACCACCTCCCCTGTAACTCCCGCCAAACTAACAACTCGCCGGGCTACCGTCGCAATGCCTGAAACGACATTATAATCGACGTGTGACCGAACCTACTCGAGCCTACTGTAAGGACCTGCACCACGCCACGTCTCACCTCCACCAATTCCTCAAGCTCCATCCCAACCCACAATCACAAAAAACCACAGAAGTGCCCTGACGCAGACTCCGCTATTGACATCTAAAACCCTGATCCAAAATTCCTAATTGCCAAATGTCTCACTCTAAAAATACGAAAATACATCCCTCACATTCCCATCATTCAAATCATCCCCCTCAAAGACTCTGTCCTCGTGAAATCCACGAATCCCAACTTCGACATTCATCTTCTCCTCAAAATCCCACATATTACCTTTTGCCCTCACACCTCCCTCACTCCCTTCCATACCATTTTCACAGCCTCCTCACCATCACTCCACCGTCACTGCTGTGATAACAAACATAGGCCATAAGGTCACAGCAGAGGAGGAGGTTTCTGAATTCAGTTCTCATCCTGCTTTAGACAGGATATCTACAATGAATCAGGTCCCACCTACCTCGTGCAAGTCTTCACATGTTCTGCCCCTCCATCGATCATCTCCAACAGAGAAAGCACAGATTTACAACTGCTGGCATAAAGTCAAACGCTCCAAATCGTCCCCACCCCTGTCCTACTGTTGTTAAAAATGCCTTGTTTATGATGATCACCTCACTCCTGACTGTAAAAATCTCTCCACCTGTCATCACTGTAAACACTCACACTTTCTCAAGCACTATCCCAACCTTGCCTCTCCTCCCACCTGCAGCACCTGCATTGATGCCCCATTACCTACACGACCAAGTGTGAGGCTAAACTCTCACCTATGGAACCAGAATTAACAGTGTCCAACCATCATGTTGATCACCCTATCCATCTCAATAATTCACTCTGCCCAGTTCCCACTGCCAAAGACATAATCAGATTCGTCACCACTGTCATCCAAAATATCCATCTCTTCCAATGACTACATACCCTAAAACAAATTTCTCTTGCCACCCACTCTATTTTCCACCTCAACACCTTAGGTCACCTACTCCCAAAACCAAGTCCACTTCATTTTTACCCATCTCAACACCCTTGTTTGAACCTCTCCACCCTCTCACCTACACAACCCACTTCCTAAGCTCCAATCTCTCCAATCCTTGTGTCACAGCAATAAAGCTTCCTGTACCACAACATCCGCACCCTACCCACAAACAAACCTCTTTTCATGCATACCCTGTTCTAATACAAGGTCGATACCTTCATGCTTAATGAAACAATCCTTCAACCATATCACACTATCCTAATTTCTCCCTGTATCCTCCACTGCACAGATAATCCTCTCCCACTAACCAGTAGTGGAGCTGCAATTGGCCACCACAAAAACATTCCTGCTCAGCCACAACCTTTACTCAGTAATCCCCATCGAGCACTTTATCCTTAGCCTCTTCTTTCAAACCTCAACTGTTATCTTTGCTAGTATCTACATCCGTCCTAAGATAACTATCCCCTATTATTTCCTCCCCGAAATCAACCATACCTATATTATTGCTACTGACCTCAACATCGATAGTAAATCCCCTGCAGAATTCTGGTGGTGGCTTCAGTTTACAGACTCCCTCCTAGGTGACATTGTCCCCATCCCACAGCACACCTGTCCTGAAAGCAACTTCACCCCATATGGCGCCCACACATCTCCCAACCTCCTTGGCTACCTCACTGCAGAGGTCCTTGACTGAAGGACACACTACCTCATCCTCGTGCACCCCATCCCCATCTCTGTCTCAAAGTGGTCCATGTCTAATACCCTGCCAATTGAAATACCTAGTAGGAACCCATAGATACCCAGATAGGAAGCCACCTTGTAACCTTCCAGCAACCCGATGATATCCCAAATGCCACAGTCTTCCTGCAGCAGACCCTGTCAGATGCCATCTCCACGGTATATTCTCATCACCTCTCCCTCCCACCACAAGCTGTATTCTTCTCCATGAATCCGTCGTCATATATGAAGCACGACAGTGGAGGAAAGAGGGGGGGGGGGGGGGGGAGGCAGGAGCGTGGGCGCTTTAATGGACCTGAAGTTGTGGCTGCAGGGGACATCAGTCTACCTGTCGTATTTAATGGTACTTGAATTACGCAACCATTACGGCACCTCACCTCAACCTCTCGATACCAGCAATATTCTACTGTGTTTCTGTAAAGTAGTTAACATATTTCTGAGACAACATTCAGATTTGATTTTATAAATGTAGAGGTACTTTGATACATCGATATGTTTATGTTGCAGTGATATTAATCTTATGTGTACTCTTTCTTTTGCCACTATGATCTTTGTCGTACTTGTAACTCTGATTTTTGGGTGCGTAAGCGGTTATTAGAGAGTCAAGTCTTGGTCGTCATATTGAAAAGACGCATGTTGTAGTCAGTTTATAAAATGTGAACTTTAACAGTGAGGAACATTTTTCAAGTATGTTTTATATTTTGAAGTGATGTTTTGTGAGTTACGTGATATTGCAACAAAAGTAATAAAAAGAAGTGTAACTTAATTTCGGAGTGCTGATTATTTTTTTACGTCACCGTTGTGCTAACTTGCAAAAGTTTAATCTTGAAGAATGGTTTATGAAACACATCTACAAAACCTTTGAATATTGCAGAATAACAAGTAGGCCTCTTTGCATCCGAGCTTGGAATTATCACTACCTAGATTTTCGACGATTGAGCCATGATTTCACAACGAGACCAGCGTGGGAAACACGAAAAGATGAGTGCCTAGTTTATCCAGTATTTCATGAAATGACTTTATTAACTGTGCTCTAATGACACCTGCCACATAATATAACTTTGTTGTTGCGCGAAAATGCAGTATTTAGCAGCGTGAGCAACACCACAATCATAATTGATTTTTGACCTTTGTTGTGGTAGGGTTGTTAGACGTACCTTACCATCCCGCCTTCGCTCTCGTGGAAAAGTCTCCCGAACAATGCCCTGAAGAGTACGCATCCACCTCCTGAGGCCCATACCCAGATGAAGAAGGCGTCGGCCGCTGTGGCGTGGGTGGGTCCAACTCCATCGGCAGGACCAGAGGAGGCGGAGGGCGCGAACGCTCCGTCTCCATGGGGTCGTCGCACGTCGTGACAATACCCTCTGGCGGCTGCTGTGGCCGCGTTGTCCTCGAGATTCGTGAAGCTGGAGAAACAGACACAAGAGGATCACCGTGCACATGGCAGTGGCGAATTTGATAGTGATGTCGGCCCTGCAATCCGTCTGGGCCTGAAATGAGATACATGCATGCGCCAAGTCGACGAAGGAACTCGCGCCCAGCATCTCCTGCCGCTAAAAACCTTGAAAAACACAAGATCATGCGGCGCGAAGCGATCTTGGGGTCTCCTTTCGGCGCCGGATCTTGAGGATGATGGAGCAGGTGGAACAGTGTCCGATAGCGGCGGCGATGGTCCATCTCGTGGATGCGAACGATAGGAGGCGAGAAACAGCTGCAACGCTTGATCCCTGGTGTGTGCGGTGCGAAATTTGGCCATCTGCTGCTTGAAGGTTGTGACAAAACGTTCCACTTCGCCGTCTGATTGTGGATGGAATGGTGCACTAGTTAGATGGTGTATGCCATTGCGTTCATACAATGTTTCAAATTCATTTGACATGAACTGAGGGCCGTTGTCCGACACTATGAAGTCAGGCAAACCTTCGAGGCAAAAAAATAGAGGACAACGCCTGAACTGCGATACGTGACGTAGTCGTGTCCATTGGCATACCAAAAGGAAACTTGCTATAAGAGTCAACCACAATCAACCAAAGAATTTTCCATAAAGGACCCACAACGTCTATGCGCACACGTTGCCATGGTGATTGCGACGAAGGCCAAGTAGAGAATTTTTATGGCGGAGCAGACTGATTTAACGCATGAGCGTGACACAATGTGACGTCATCTGTTCTATTTGGGTGTCTATACCCTGCCAAGTACATTGTCGACGCGCTAACTGTTTTGTACGAACAATTCCCTAGTTTCCTTGGTGAAGAAACTGCAACACTTCTTATTTCAAAGTTTTGAGGATCAACACACGTGACTGTCCACTGTTATTTTGAACAAGAATCACATCTTGCTGTATAGCGAGGCTATGCCGACGTGCAAAGTGTTGGCACACTACAGAGTTCTTTATGCTGTGCAGTGAGCGAGGCCAAGATGTGCGAATGTATCTTAGCATAACGTTCAAATCTGAATCAGCTTCTGTGGCCTATGCAAATTTCCTATAGTTCAGAGGGAAGGATTGAAGCAATTCAGAATCGTGAGCACCGATGTGACAACAAGATGCAGCAAAAGCATCAAAGTCTGTATCAGGGCTAATCGGAAGACGTGAAAGTACGTCCGCATTACCATGTTGACCTGTCGGACGATACACAATCTCGTACTGGTGTTGGGTCAACAACAAAGCCCATCTTTGCAATTTTTGGGCAGTTCGTACAGGAACCGGCTTCATCGGATAAAACAAGGACTGCAATGGCTTGTGATCCGTCACTAAGTAGAATTTTCTGCCATAGAAATAGCCGTGGAATTTTTGATGCCATACACAATAGCCAGTACCCCTTCCTCTATTTTTGAGTAGTTACACTGAGCTTTGGACAACACTATTGATGTGAAAGCATTAGGCCAGTCTTTATCACCAAATCTGTGCGAAATCACTGCACCGATTCCGTAAGGGGAAACGTCAACTTTCAACACAACTGGTTTGTCAGGGTCAAAATGAACCATCGATCACTGAGCAATGCACCTTTAAGTTTTTGAAAAGCTTCTTGGCACTCATCTGTCCAAAGGGCACGTTCTTGCGACGCAAGCGATGCAGTGGAGCTGCGATTTGTGCAGCATTCGGTATGAACCGAACACAATAGTTCATTTTCCCTAAGACTGACTGAAATTCTGTGACATTACGAGGAACTGGCAGGTTATATATTGCTAACAAATGTGACTGAAGAGGACGTACACCTTGGCTGTTTATGACATGACCAAGATACTACAATTCAGGCTTAAAAAAATAACACTTGTCCTGTCTACACTTTATTCCTGGATCAGATAACACAACAAACAAAGCACGTAAATTTGAGATGTGTTCTTCAGATGTATGACGTGCTAAAACAATATCTTCCAAATAGTTTGAACAGTTTAGTACTTGAGCAGTTAGCTGTTCCAAATACCATTGGAAAATGGCGGGGGCGGAAGCGCTGCCAAAAGGCAAACACAAATATTTAAACAAGCCCAAATGAGTGTTCACAGCACACACTTTCTGAGGTTCTTCATATAGTGGTATTTGAAGATATGCGTCCCGCAAATCAATTTTTGAAAAGTAGCGACCAGCGCATAAGCTGTCCGTGAGATCCTCTGGGCGTGGCAATAGATAAGTATCAATCACAGCTTGTAGGTTGACTATAGACTTAAACTCAACACAGATGCGTGTGCGACCTGAAGGTTTGGGGAGCAAAACCAGTGGACTTGCCCTTAACTAGCTTGTATGGGCGCAATAGCTCCGCTATCTTGCAGTTCTTTAAGTTCAGTACCCACATTGTCCCGTAATGCAATGGCAACTGTTCTGGCCCCGCACAATTTCGTCTGAGGATTGTCTTTCAGGATAATTTGTGCAACAAAATTGATAGCCTTGCCTAAACCTTCAGAAAAGAGTTCAGGTAATTATTTCAGCAAGTTAGCTACACTGTCATTGGCATTGAATGAAGTCACTGACAACGCATTGTCCTGAATTTGAAAGTCAAACAAATTAAACGGATCAAGGCCAAATACATTTTCACAATAGCGTGATTGTAGCACAGTGAAAGTCAAAGCCGGCCGCGGTGGCCGAGAGGTTCTAGGCACTTCAGTCCGGAACCGCGCGACTGTTACGGTGGCAGGTTTGAATCCTGCCTCGGGCATGGATGTGAGTGATGTCCTTAGGTTAGTTAGATTTAAGTAGTTCTAAGTTCTAGGAGACTGATGATCTCAGATGTTAAGTCCCATAGTGCTCAGAGCCATTTGAACATTTTTTTTTTTTTTTTTTTGAAAGTTAGTGTTCGCGTAGGCGAGCCATACATGGCAGGCAAAGTATATTTTCCGAGAACGGGAATGTCTTGTCCAATATTAACCGTCAGGTGCGTGCTAGTATTAGAGAGGTTTAGGGAGTCTAACAGTTCATATGTGTTACGATTCAGCAATGTAACAGAGGCACCCGTGTCCAACTGAAATTTCACATGTTTTCCACTAAGATGCAAATGAACGAAAAGTTTATTGGACTTGCGTGACGCTGAAGAAACCGTTAGCTTGCTAGTTTTCCTAATGTCTGCAGCAGGCTTTGAATACACTGCATTGATTACATGAGGCTGTTGACTAGATTTTTGTGACGGCGGCATTCTTATGTCTGTTCCGTTGCATATGTATGGATTGTACATGATCCTTCTTGCCACAAGCGTAACACTGTGCTTGTCTCGACGGGCAATCTTGGCATGTGTGTCGTGAATAGCACCGATGGCACGGCTTAATTCTGTTCACTGATGTAGCCGTCTGCTTAGAGAACTGTTTACGTGGCTTGGCGCATGCATGCTGTTGCTGCCAGTTGGTCCAGACGTGAGCAAGGGATGACTCAACCGACTAATTGGTGACTGATCAAATGTATCGGCCACTACAGCACCTGAATCATATAGACCTAGAATTTGCAATAGGTGATGAAATGATGGATCTGACTGTTTCAAAATCTGTTCTCTAAGGTTGATATCACTTACACTGTACACGATTGCACAACGCAACACAACATCTGAATATAAAGCACCACAAGCACATTTGAATTTGCATTTCCTCGTCATACCCTGCACGTCTGTTACTCACTCGTGATAAGTTTGTCCGGACTGTTTCTTGCAATGAAAGAATTGGTACCTAGCTGCCATCACATTCATTAGTTGGTCATAATAGTCAGTTTAAAAACTCACAATCTGATCATAAGAAAGTTCACTCGGAGTGGCGTTAAGAAACAATTTCTGAATGAGGCGAAAGACTGCACTTCCTACCATTGATAAAAAGTAATGTAGTTTCACAATAACTGACACTTTGTGAGCAATGACGTGGGCTCCATACTGTTGCAATTTCTCTTCTTTTTCGTCAAACTGACGAAAATGCAGTATGACACTCAGAGCTACAGTTGTAGCATGTTGGTCAGTTGGGCGCGTTGCGTGGTCTGTTACTTGCGAGTAACTGCTGTACGTGTTTAGAAGGGTTGCAGTCTGCTGCGTCTGAAACTAAAACATCTACGACAGCTGCATTTCACCTGTCGCTTGCAGCCAAGGCGCCTGAGCAGGAGACACGAGACGGGGGTTGCTCATTTTGGAATAGCCAAATGCAATAAACAGACAATGCAAGCAATAAAAATAAGCATACAAGGAAAGAAAATTTCGGCAATCCCACCTGAAAACACTGAATAGAATAAACGCTATAAGAGACGTTGTTAAAACATGGTTCAAATGGCTCTGAGCACTATGGGACTTAACATCTATGGTCATCTGTCCCCTATAACTTAGAACTACTTAAACCTAACTAACCTAAGGACATCACACAACACCCAGTCATCACGAGGCAGAGAAAATCCCTGATCCCGCCGGGAATCAAACCCTGGAACCCGGGCGCGGGAAGCGAAAACACTACCGCACGACCACGAGCTGCGGACTGTTAAAACATGTAAACACACTCCTGCAAAGAAAACACAAAGTGGAATTAAGGCACCAGAAAAACACAAAGCTCACAAAAAAACAAAACAGAGATATGTGGCAGCCAGATGCTCTGAATTTGAAATGTTAACAGGTTGTCGCTATGATATTTGGACATCTTCGTCGCCATGTTGTTGTGTCTAGGAACCCTGGATACTCGGTTCGCTAGACAAAGAATCAAACAACTCAAATTAATGAGTTTTTATTACAACTAGTCGAATACAAATACTTAACTTTGATTACACAGATGTGTCATAAGCAAAGAGCGACATACAAAATAGTCTTCTTCAGCACAAACACAAGTCTGTGCTACGAAGAGATTGTGAATGATAGAGGCTATGATGAGTCGGCTAATGAAGTGACTAACGTTGAAGCTGCTATCGAAGAACAATAGCCGGGCGCGGTGCTTATGTCGTCTTCACCTAGGGGCCGCTGATGTCGCATTGTCGTCCTGGAGGGAGGCCGGTCAGCATGCGACTGGATGACCTTGTCTCACCACCTTTTCTTCTCTGTCGTTCCCCACTGTCGTGCTGGCGCTGTCTTTATGCCATAACACCTCTACTGTCCCTCACCTGCACAAATCGCTAATCAGCCCCATCCGATGCTATGGAAATACTGCAAGGATATCCATTCCTTACAAATTTTATAAGTCTGTCCAGATTCTCGAATGCCATGCACTCTGCATTACTTTCTGTACCCATTTACTATCTCATCACATTCCCACCTCTCCTCACTCACACTGAGCAGCTCTATACAATCTACATCATCTGCAAACATGGCTCCAATAATCCTAACATTTATCCCCTACTTTCCAATCCTCATATGCTACCGCACCTTCGCCAACAAATGCCATCAATCCTCAATTTACAACCTTCCCACATGCTCCCTCAACAAAACTTCAACCGTCTCCCCCTCCCAGACCATGATTCCATCCTGAAATTTATTCATCCTACCAGCTACATGCTCATTCCAGCCAACCATTCTTATCAGGGTTTCCTCTACCTCCCCTCCCCACGTTTCCTTACCCTCTTTTTCCCCTCCTGCCTTTCTTTTCCCACCCCCTTTTCCTACCAGTGCACCAGTTTTCACTCTATTCCATTCCCTCTCCTGTCCCAGCATCTACTTCTATCCCATAGCTGCAATGCACCAGTCCTCTATTCTTTTACCACCACATTCCTACCCTCTTCACTGGCCAACCTTTTTCCCTTCAATAACTGACTCCCTATCACATGGCATATCCTTTCAATTTCTAGTGACAGGAAAGTACTTCTTTTTTCACAAATCAGTGTTTTGGTAACATGTTTTAAATGTGCGTTTATTGTATTTCATTTTACCTCTTATTGTTCCTGTTTTTAACTACCAGTGCAAAAAGTCATGTACCATATATCTCAAAAGTCCCTTTCTATTTTTCACCTTTAAAAAGTTTTAAATCAGTGTATATAACTCCAGTATCTGTTTCTTCTTTTCTCGTCAACTTTTTTTTTATTGCTCATTGGTTGAAGAGTGGGTTCCTTTCCTGCTAAGAGCCCACCCCTCGCCTGGCCATATGGAGTGTGGGGCCATGAAATAACAATAAAGAAAAAATTAAGGTCGTGAGCGTTAGTTATGTTTGAAAGTGGACTTAGTGAATTAATGTCAGTCAAGAATGCTTTCGTGGCAACAAAGACACCATTTTCAACACCTCATTGAGATTGACGAGGTTGTGTAATAGGGGTATGAGAAGCTGATGGTTCTTTCTGCAATACTGCAGAAAGACTTGACAGAAATGTAGCCACTATTCATGATTCCTGGCAGCGGTGGTTACCAGAAAGTATGGTCGCAAGCAGTCTGGACTCCAGATGGCCACATGGGAATAGTGTGAGGGAAACCATCGTGTTTGGCATATTGTTCTGGCGTATCATAAGGCACCTGCAGCAGCAATTTGAGCAGAAGTTGGAATCACAGTGACAAAACTAACTGTTGTAAATCCGTTACTTCAAGAATAGTTTCAAGCCAGAGGCTTTGTGGTGTGCATTCCAATGACAACAAACCACCAACATTTGTGGTTTCGATGGTGTCACGTGAGAGCTCATTGGAGGGAAGGGTGAAGGTCTGTTGCGTTTCCTGATCAAAGATGGTCCTAGCCATGTGCCAAGGTCGTGTGTTGGGTATAAGGAGACCACTTGGAGGCCTGCAACCAACCTGTCTGCATGCTAGACACAGTGGACCTAAAACTGGATTTATGGTCTTGGGTGTGCCTTCACATGACAGCAGTGTAATTCGACCTGTTGTGCTGCCATTCATGAACTGCATTCCAGGGGTGTTTTCCAACAGGATAACGCTCGCCTACATACCATTGTTGCAACCCAGCATGCTCTACAGAACGTGAAAACGTTGCCTTGGCCTGCTAGATCACCAGATCTATCTCCAGTCGAGTACGTACAGGACATCACCGGACGACTACTCTAGTGTCAAGTGGTTTGACAACAGGGTTACCTGCGCGTTTTGTTAGTGCGGGTTGCCTACATCAGGGGCAGGTATGTACTCAGGATCAAACCTATTGTTCTCCTTTGATTGACAGGTCATGAACCTATTGTTCTCCTTTGATTGACAGGTCATTAACCTATTGTTCTCCTTTGATTGACAGGTCCTTAACTTATTGTTCTACTGAAAGGATTCTTCCTTTTGATTGACAGGTCCTTAATTTACAATTCCCCTGGCACCCTCCCCCGCCCCCCCCCCCTCCCTGAGGAAACCTCTAACTCACCCCCTTCCTGATACAGGTATACTTTCTGGTCTGAGTTATTGGAATAGCCCTTTACCCACTCTCATCAATTTGATTGACTACTTAATTAAATTGATCAATTAATTATTCTCTCCCCTGCTGGTAAACCCCCACCCACTCTACCCTCTCTCCCGGAAACTGGCGGGAAAAAGACTCAGTTGATTGGTCATTTGGAGGGAACTAGATTGTAGTGTATGGAAAATTGTTTAAATAATTTATACAATGTATAGAATATTGTTTAATTATTTGTAGCAATGTATGGAATATAGTTATTTATTTAGTTAGAGAATTTGTCTGGAAATCGATTTCAGTGTATGGAAGCTTGTTTAAGCAATTTAGACAGTGCGAGGAAAATTTTTTATTTAAACAATTTGTGGGATTCAAGGCTGTGTATAGAATATAGTTAATTTATTTATTCAAAGAATTTTTCAGGAAATCGATCCCTCCTCCTCACCACCCCACCCCTGGCCCCTTCTATCCCCCATTCCTCCTCTACCCGGAAATTGGCGGCTCCGCAGTGGAGAGGAAGGATCTCACGAACAGAAATTCAAGGATATATTGTTTATTTATTAAAAAAATCAGTTTGCAGGATTGGATATCTCTCGCTAATCATTCTCTGCTGTTTGGAAAGAGGCAGGTTTTGTAATAACATCACATGTTATTACATATTTAAAAATCTTTTGATCGTGAAGCACACACTGCCCACCATCCCCTGTCTACTGGACCGCACAGGACACCACCACACACGATCTTAGGAGTCGGGATGCACCGGCGGCCCCTGCAAAATGACGATGCGGCCGTCAGCTGCCAAACCACGCGCAGGTGTCAGTTCGGGTTCCGCAAGCATGAGGCGGCGGCATCTCTTTCATACATGACACCTGAGAAATACCTTTCGAAATACGTGTTCACCTAGGCACCATTGCTGGTGCAATGACACATAGCTGTGGTCCGGTCCTGAGAGAGATGTTTGCATAATGGCTCACCCTCGCAGATGCAACTGAAAGGTTGATGTCACATGTCTGTGTAAAAAAACAGCCTTGTCTTCCTCTCGGAAATCTTAAAGTGTCGCAGAAATAGTAAACTGTTGATTCTGTTTTTGCTGTAGGAGCTTTCGTGATGTCTCAGTTTGTCTGTATGGAAATTCGTGTCCTAACAGGTCCTGTTTACGAAAATAGCCCAGAACAACACCGATTGCATTGTTCCTGATGATCCTAGTGGGACATCATGCATCACGTGTTCCCTTCCTAAAAATCGTGATGTCCTGCTTTCAACGTACTCCTCAGAAATTGTAAACGTTCTCACCACTAAAAGCCTTCATCAGATTAGATTAGATTTACTTTCATTCCAATTGATCCGTAATGAGGAGGGCCTCCAGGATGTAGAACATGTCAGAAAAACAACAATACATGACAAATATTTACAACTAAAACAAATAATATAATGTACCATTCCACAGGTCCCAAGTGGAATAATCGTCATTTTTTAATGAACGCTATATGAAAGAGTCATTTTACAAATACTAATGCACTGAATTAAAAATAAAAAAGTTTTTTTATTTATTTATAAGGTAATAAACGTGCAATACCACCACTATAACACTTATTTACAACGAACACATTACTACACTGAAGTGGTGCAGAAGTTAGACTGTACTTACACACACACACACACACACACACACACACACACACACACACACACACACAAACACACACACACACACATACATACATACATATTTACAATGAACACATTATTGTACTGAAATCGTGCAGAAGTTATAATATCACACCTACAAATCAGTTCTACTGAGAAATTCACCAATGGAGTAGAAGGAGTTGGCCAGCAATAAATCCTTTAGGCTTCTCTTAAACTGAATTTCATTGGTTGCTAAGCTTTTTATGGCTGCTGGCAAGTTATTGAAGATGTTTGTTCCTGAATAATGCACACCTTTTTGTACAAGACTAAGTGACTTTAAATCCTTGTGAAGATTACTCTTATTTCTAGTACTGATTCCATGAATTGTGCTGTTGGTTTGAAAAAGTGATATATTTTTAATGACAAATTTCATTAAGGAATAAATATATTGGGAAGCAGGAGTTAGTATCCCTAGTTCCCTAAACAGGCTTCTGCAGGATGTTCTTGAGTTCACCCCACATATAACTCTTACTGCACGTTTTTGAGCCCGGAGAACTTTAGCTTGGCTTAATTAATTACCCCAAAAAATAATCCCATATGACATTATGGAATGAAAGTAAGCATAGTATGCCAGCTTTATCATTTTTATATCCCTGATGTTGGACACAATTCGCATTTCAAACAGAGATTTGTTAAGACGCTTCAACAGTTCTGTGGTGTGCTCCTCCCAGTTGAATTTATTATCAAGCTGTAATCCCAAGAATTTAACAATGTCCACTTCTTCTATCTGCTTGTCATCGTTTGTTAGGCATATACTCGTGAGATATGTCTGTGCATGCTTGCGAAAACACCGTTAATCATGAAAGCATTCTTGTTGTTTGGAAACAGAGCACAGTCTAAGCACAGGCAGGGGAAATCAGAACAATTACACAAACAGAATTCGAAGCACTGTCCTACAGAAGAGAAAAATTGCGGAAATTTTCGGTGTTCTACATCTACTGGTCTGGAGATGTCTTAATGACACAGTGTTGGTTTCTCAGAACTTTCCGTAGATACCTTGCCTCCTTCGAACCAGTTTGTAGATGCTCCGATGCTCCGGCATGAAAGACATATTGTGAATGAATAGAGTATTCTGATTGGCTCTTACTGAATTTACCGCCAAATTACTGATCATGTCAGTGTGGGAGCAGTGTCCACCACCTTTTTCTGTAGACGAGACTTTCAGCGACAAAACTATTTTGTACATATCGCCACATTGCACTGACAGTTAAACCCCACAAAAGTGGTGTATATATCGTCAAATGCACACATGCTCACCGTGCCTCTGTACAGCGCCGACGGAGGGAACTGCCACAGTAAATAAGGCCCATGACCGCAGCTGTGAAAGAATGCGTCAGCCAGAGAGAGGTCAGCTGGCCGTGGACGACCACACACCCCGAGAGTACCTGACTGGTAGGAGTTCGAATGCTATCAGCACTCCCAGAGCAAATACTCTTCGTATTCTATCTTCTCAAATTTCCGCAGAGAATACACGCAGCACACGCAGTCCTCATGGCGACTCAATGCAAACTTAGTTCACTGTTCATCTCTCCTGGGGGAGCTGCAAACAAAGCGTCTTAAGCCGAAAGCTTTCTCGGTGGGTCTGAACCAGTGTACAAAGGATGGGGAACCCCCGCTCAGAACAGCGGTTCTAGGCGCTTCAGTCTGGAACCGCATGACTGCTAGGGTCGCAGGTTCGAATCCTGCCTCGGGCATGGATGTGTGTGATGTCCTTTGTTTAGTTAGGTTTAAGTAGTTCTAAGTTCTAGGGGACTGATGACCTCAGATGTTAAGTCCCATAGTGCTCAGAACCATTTGAACCATTTGAAATACATGCTTGTAGATGAAAGTGATTAGCCTAGACTGATTTGTTGTTAGGGTGAACATGAGATAACATTCTACCACTACACGATCTGACAGCCCAACATACCTAAGCACCCATTGGGCTGGCTGATGTGGGATACAGCTGCTGTCAAATCTACACTCATTAGATGGAGAACAAAAAACACACTGCAACTGCGTCACTGCTGTAGGAATGGTTCATTGGTTGATTTGGGGGAGGGGACCAAAACGCGAGGTCATCGGTCACATCGGATTAGGGAAGAATGGGGAAGGAAGCCGGCTGTGCCCTTTCACAGGAACCATCCCAGCATTTACCTGATGTGAGTTGTAGGAGTAAAAATTCTTCTACCATTGTTGTCATCTGCTGATAACTCTGTGTAATTGTACCTTCGACTCTGCACGATGGGTGCCCCAGATACTGACTCCTGAAATGAAAGCGCACAGGCTTGAAATTTGCCAGGAACTCCTCTCGCGTTACGAGGATGAAGGTGACTCCTTTGTCCACTCAGTTGTGGTAGGAGACGAAATGTGGGTACACAATTACGACCAGAGACGAAAAGTCTGTTTATGGAATCTCGACACATAGACTCGCCCCAGAGAAAGAGATTCAAGACGCAGCCCTCAGCTGGAAAAATCATGGCCATCCATGTTGATTTCCTTGATCGTGTAACAAGAATAAATTCAGAGCGCTACATCGCAAAGCTGCGAACTCTGAAACGCCGGCGAACAAGGATCCGAAAGGAAAAGGGAAATGTTTTCCTGCAGCATTACAATGCCAAACCACACACTTCACGTGCCACCACATCAGAACTTCAGAGACTGAATCTCACCACCGTACAGCATCCTCCATACAGTCAAGATTTAGCACCGTTTGACTTCCATCTGTTCCCGATAATGAAAGACGATCCTCGGGGACATCATTATGCTTCTAATGAAGACGTTGAGAGAACTATGAGACTGTGGTTGAAGAAAAAGAGTGTCGACTTCTACCGTGGCAGCTTCCGAAAACTTTTTCATCGTTGGCATAAATGTATCCATTTGACTGTTGATTATGTGAAAAAGTGAGTATTGGTAATTAAAGATCACATTCTGAGGGCTACTTCTGCGTTTGATTTATTAAAACCCAATTAACGAAGGTGGAGGCATTTAAAAAGAGCCCTCTGTGAAGGAGCACACAGTTGAAACCATGGGAGAAAGCCTTATGGTGGCTTGGACACGAGTGGCTCAGATGCTCTTTCAAGGAAAGTGTCAGCAGGCAAGATCCTCACACAGAGGGTGCCCCAATGTTCCTCATGCAAAAAAGAAAGCAATTTAGTGTGAAAAGTAGGTACAGTGATCACCTGATAGGACTCTTTTCTGTTCTAAATAGTAGCAAGGCAGCTTGAACTGTTAAGGGATGCCTTAAGCAAAACGTCTTTGAATGTCAGATTGACTTATTTTGTAGGTGATCTGGCTAGCCTATCTTCAGCCATACTAAAACTTGTCAAAAACTGCTGACCTTCTGCAGCTCTGGTACAATTGTGGATGCAGTTATGGAAACTTCTTCTAAAATGTGATATGCCTCCAGCTAGTCAAAAGCAAAACCTGGACAAGACAGAAACTTACGTAATAATCCACATGCTCATGATGTATGGCAGGCTTGTACCAAGTACGACAGTCATATGCTGATATGAACAGCAACATAACGCTGTTGGGATGAGTTCAATGTCTTGGACATGGACGCATTAGGGTGCATGGAATGATTTCGTTCATAGCGTAACAAGACTGCACGAGTGCTACTGTGAGAGATGTCAGTTGCTAGTATCAGTTGTTTCCTTGAGAAGTACAGTACTGTGGAATGCATAGACAATAACGCTTGTCTGAACATGTAAAACACTTCGTCACACTCTGGTGACCATACAAACATTGTTCCCTTCTTCCAAAATGCATAAGGGGGTGTGACATTGCTGCTACATCGCCAGTGAACCTACCACAACAGTTTACTTGTCCCATGAAGCACTGTTGTTCCTTCAGATGCAAGGAGGAAACATACTATCAATGAAACTTCCTGGCAGATTAAAACTGTGTGCCCGACCGAGACTCGAACTCGGGACCTTTGCCTTTCGCGGGCAAGTGCTCTACCAACTGAGCTACCGAAGCACGACTCACGCCCGATACTCACAGCTTTACTTCTGCCAGTATCCGTCTCCTACCTTCCAAACTTTACAGAAGCTCTTCTGGCAAACATGCAGAACTAGCACTCCTGAAAGAAAGGATACTGTGGAGACATGGCTTAGCCACAGCCTGGGGGATGTTTCCAGAATGAGATTTTCACTCTGCAGCGGAGTGTGCGCTGATATGAAACTTCCTGGCAGATTAAAACTGTGTGCCCGACCGAGACTCGAACTCGGGACCTTTGCCTTTCGCGGGCAAGTGCTCTACCAACTGAGCTACCGAAGCACGACTCACGCCCGGTACTCACAGCTTTACTTCTGCCAGTATCCGTCTCCTACCTTCCAAACTTTACAGAAGCTCTTCTGGCAAACATGCAGAACTAGCACTCCTGAAAGAAAGGATACTGTGGAGACATGGCTTAGCCACAGCCTGGGGGATGTTTCCAGATACTATCAATGGATACTATCAATGGTTTGCACATGCTGCCAGGTGGAAATCATGTCCCTTCACTGATTATGAAACCTAGACAGTCCTCATATTGTTCGAAAAAGGGACCACTTTAAGCATTGCGGTGAATAACATTCAAAGCTTCTGGAGATGTTCACATTTAGTAACCTTCATGACAGTTATGATATCAAGACAATGTGACATGTGGGAATATTGTTGATCAGCAGTTCTAGGTAGTACTAAAAGCTGGCGGAGGAGCTGCAAATTCCAAATGGAAGCCTTAGATGTTGATATAAACCAAATGATGTGTATAAAACTAAAACCTATTGAAACTTAGATGCAATGGGGTTGTAAATATGTGATGAACTGCTCGAGTTAGGTGTGGCAATCGCCCTATTTCAATTTGCACAATAAATTATTTGGTTGAGGGATCAGAAATATATCTACAGCAACTCGGGACTTTACCACCTCAAAGTCCCCACACGGTCTAAGGCAGTCATTTCCCTTTTAGACAACTACTAACGGAGATATCCAGGAACTAGGTGTTACACATGTAATGAAATGTATTCCTCTAGGCTGTTATGTTCCACCTTCACTCTATCACAGAGGATGTGATGTATGCGGCGACCTCAGGCAAAATGTAATGTGAATCTGAGTCTGTTTGTCTTTCATACTACCTAACCCAAGGGAAAGTAAGTCTGTGAACTTTGTACATAATTCATCAACTGCTTGCAATGGAATATTGGTGGAGGCTAAGTAAATTTTCTCGTTAAGTGAGGATCGAAACTCATTGAAAGCAACAAGGCCAAAAATATTGTCTGTATTCGCAGAGATAATAATCAAATGAGAATTTTACCTAGCTATACATTATATGATATTTAAAATTGAAATGTTTCTTTTCTCTGTAACTCATGTCCACCACATGTCATAACTTTCTTGGAGACTAGTTGTAATGAAGATGATCCAAGAGGTATATATGTATTCCAATCTGTAAATAATACAGAAGACCTGTATCCACTTGAAACACTATTGTTTTATCTAAAATTTCCAAATTATTAACAGTTTTTGCAGGTAACCTGTTTACAGATTTACTATTGTGTGAGTTATTGGCCTTACGAGAAGCAGATGAGTTACAGACACTGTTAAATGACCATTTTTTTCACGATGTAGGTAGTGTTCATCGGACTTAGGAAAATGATGGTGTGGATATTGTACAAAACATGCAGGACAAAAAGGTGGCGAAGCTCAGCAAGTTCACAACACTGAACTGTGTTTAGAATTGCTTGAGAAACACTCAGAATCTGAACAACACTAAGGGGAGTGGTCAGTCAATTTTGCTCCACGAGCAAGCACTTCAATGGACTCTGTTGTTTGAATTGCTGGCCCTAACCATTGGTTGCTTTTTCACTGGCTGATCTGGTTATTTGTCTCTCTTAGCCATGGACAATGCAGAAACTTTGCAATGTGCTTTGTAGAGCCTTTTAGTCTCTTGTGAGCATATGAGACTTTGTACATTTCTGAGAATTTCATCCCAAGACAAATCGGAAAACTTAAATGCCTGAGTATGTGCTTCTTGTCAGGTGCACAATGCACAACCCAGTTCCTGATAATGGAACTAAAACGATTGTTTGCCTTGGTAATTTGTGCATGAGAAATTGACACAATCCAATCCTTTCATTTGTGATACCCATTCCCAGCATTATTCAGAGATCAGTTCCTCACAATAGTAGAATTCTAATCTGGAAAGCACTAAATACTTTTACCAAATAATATATTGTAAAAACACTACTCAGACCTTGGAGACTGACCACCCACCATGATTGTCAAAGTGACTTAGTTTCCTAAGAGGAAACATTACTGTCTTGGGTGACCCAGACAAAAAGAATGTTTTTGAATATCAAGATAATTTACCAAGAAAGCATCAAATAACATTTAATTCGATGCAGGTTCATTTCCCAGTCGTCTTTCCATCCACAAATGAGGAAAATGATGGAACCACTTCATTTCTCAAGAAAAAGATGATATATAATATTAATATTTCCTTAAACAACAATATTTTTCATTCAAAAAATTATTAAAAACATCCAAAAACCTTACCTCAGTTTATTTCGTGTACTTTAGGATGATTCCTTAATCAAAAACTTTACAAGATGCAAAACTCGTTTTACTTTTTTAAAAAGTGCTTTGGTATTGTAGTTTTATTTAGATCATTTTGAAAATCATATAATCTTTGGAAGTGAATTAGAACCTTGAATATGAAAACAGATAAAACTTCAAGTTGAAAAATAACCTGCATTTTAGAAATGTTTACTTAAAATGTTATGCCTTCAACTCAGAATTAAATAAGTATTGTACTACAAAAATTAACTTTTTTCTATTGGTTTGTTCATTCTAATCTGAGTTTATAGTAGCTATTCAAGCTAAATGCTAATCACAGGTCCATAATCTTTCTCATTTGAGGGAAAAGAGAAGAAATTCTTTAATTTGAAATTCAAGAAAACTTTTGTTTTGTCTGTAACTGAAAATATATTTTTCTAACGATAAAATCATAAAAAATTCTATGATTTTGTATCAACAGATCATATTCATAGATAATGTGTGATTCTTCAATTTCTTCCAGCATATTTGTTCACTGCACTGTCCACAGGTGTGATTGACTGATTTTAACAGGGAAGCTGAAATAGCTTAGGTCTGACCTGCCACTGCCCGCACCAAAACTACGTTTATTATGCGGTATCGCTCCTTGTATGTCTAGTAAAGCCAACTAGTGAACTTAAATAGTGCAAAGAGTCCCTCTACCAGTTTTTTGTTTGTCACAAGGTCTAGTTGCCCCGAAGATTCTGTATCGTTTACTCTCCAGTGCCATGCATTCAAAGATTAGGTGTGATGCAGTTTCTTCACCCTCATCACAGATCCTACATTTAGGGTCCTCTTCCGTTATACCCATTGTGTGTAGTTGTTTTTTGAAATTCCCATGGCTGGTCATCAGTCCAGTCATGAGTCTGATCTCTTTCCTGTTCAATTCCAGAATTACAGAGCTTCTTTTAAAACATGGCTTGGGCATCATTACCTTACCATGTTTTTGTTTGTGGATCTTGGTCCAATATCCTATGTGCTGTTACCTAAGCCAGTTCCATTGTTCTAATTTGATCATAGCCTTGGTGATTGTCAGGACAGGGCAGATTCTGGTCCAATAAATGGTGTTGTTGCCCCCATCAGCTTGTTCACTGCCACAGATCCCTGAGTGGCCAGGGACTCACACTAGATTTACCCTATCTTCCCCTAGCTCCACCAGAGCCCTGTAGCAATCTGCAACAATCTTAGATCTTGTTGCAGGAGCTGCCAATGATTTCAGGGCTGCCTGGCTGTCTGAATAGATGTAGATGCTAAGATCATTGTAGCACCTACGCATATTCTCATCCACACATGCGCTGATTACAGTTGATTTCAGCTTGGAATACAGAGGCCAGTTTCCCTAGAGAGATGATGCTCTCCAGTCTTGGCTGAACCCCATTTACCCCTTCCCCAACGCCTTGGTCTGTTTTCGACCCATCGGTGAACTAAACGATGCCGCCGTATGGTGCCGAACTGTTTTTTCTCACTGCTCCCTACTTCCAATTATTATGCTGTAAGGCTTGTCGAGGCAAGTGAGAGTTATGATATAGTTAGCAGACATTTCCCCAGCCATTCCTACATTTACCACAGTCACTATGTTAGTTTATGATTCTGGATATCCGAATGAGACCCAGTTTTGCCAGCTTTAAGTCTGTGTGTCCCACTGCTGCCTCCATCTTGACGCAAAGGTGAAGTGGCGGCATATCCAGCATGGCGTCCATTCCGGCAGTTGGTGTGCTGCTAATTCTGCCCATTATGGCTAAGCAGGCCAATCTCTGCACCTTAGCAAGCTCCTTAGCAGCAACCTGCTATTCTACCTTCTTCCACCACACTACAGTCCTAGGTTAACCACTGTGGTGTATATCTAGTGCATACCCCTGGGGCGTTGGCCCCAGTTTTTGCCACAAGCCCTCCTAGTACTCACTAGAGTACTTTTTGCCTTGGAGCAGATGCTCTTAATGTGAGATGTCCAAGTTAGTTTCTCATCCAAGGTTACCACTAGATATTTCAGTATCCCCTTCACAGGCAGAGTTTCATCGAAGAGCATTATATTCCAACTTGTGTGTTGAATATGTCTCTTCGTAAATGGCACCACAACAGTCTTCACAATGTACAATCCTCCTTGTGCCACTGACTGTGTCAGTGAATTTGCCAAGTTTTGCTATGCCAAGGTCATCTGCGTATCCTCGGCAGAAGAACTGTCTAGAACTTAGTTCCTCAATGAGTTCGTTCACCACTAGGTTCCACAATAGAGGAGACAAAACTCCTACTTGTGGGCAGCCTCTAGTGGTCTTAATTACCACTTTTCATTCATCATGGTAGCCTCTATCTTTCTTCCACTAAGCATGGACCTGGTCCACCTACATACAGTGGTCCCCAGGAATGCACCTCTGCTGTCGGAGATCGTGTTACTGAAGGCCCCCTGGATCTCCAGGAAGGGGCAGGGTGCTATTTCTTGGAAGTGAAGTGTTTTTCGACCTTCCCAACGAGTTGGTGGAGAGCTGTCTCACATGAGTTACCTGCTTGGTATGCATGTTGGTTCAGGTGTAGAGGCTCCCTACTTAGCATCCTCTCCCCAACATATACATTAATCAGTTTTTCCAATGTTTTGAGAATGAGGGAGGACAGACTGACAGACTGATTGGTCTCATATCCTTGGCCTTCGTATGATCAATTCTCCCTGACTTTGGAATGAAGACAAAGTTCACTGCCCTCCAAGGGTTGGGAATGATTCCTTCTGCTAGGCTAAAACTGAATAGCCTGCATAGGACTCTTATGAGCTTTCCTCCTGCCTGTTGCAGAAGAGCTGGAAAAATTCAATCTGGGCCAGGTGACTTGAACAGTTGGAAAGTTCCCACCACTCACTGGATTTTATTGAAGTTCATACACTCCTTGGACAATTCCCAGTCCTCTCTTCGAGTGCCTGAGAACCGTTGTCTCTCTGGGGTCACATACTGGTCTGTGTTGTCCGGCAGAGCATATTGAGGAAAGCGAGTTTTGAGGAGCAATTCCAGCGTCTCATGTGCTGTCTTTGTATATTCCCCATCGTCCTTCCTCAACGTACATCCTGGATTGGTTGGTACTCTAGTGAGAATCTTGTGAAGTCTGGCTTGTGCAGCCATGCCCTCCACTTCATCATGGAATGGCTTCCAGAATGCTTCCTTTGCTTGTCTTATTTGCAAGATTGTAATTAACAAGGGCCTCACCATATTTAGCGCATATATTTGCCTAATGATAAAATCATTAAAACTTCTATGATTTTGTACCTGCAAACCATATACATAGATACTGTGTGATTCTTCAATTTTTTCCAGCGTATTTGTTCATTGAACTGTCCATTCATATTGTCCAACTGGCACAATATTTCGGCGATCAGACGTGTCTCCATCCTCAGGTGCGCTGACGAAGTGACCTCCTGAAGGCTCGTGGCCGACTTATACGGCCTCACACTGCGAACCATCCCCTCCACAGTCCGCGCCCAGAGCCACACGTCGACGGTCGCAGAGATGCATCTGTGGTAGCACTGGAGTAGGTGCTCTGTCCACCCTTGCACCCAGATCGTTCTGTTCACTGAGAGTCTTCTTAATTAAACTCAGTGCTTGTTCCCAAGCCTTGCTAAGATTATGGCCACAGCCTTGGTTGATAATATCGTCCCTGAGGCAAATTTCTATGGCCTCTCTAATGACGTTGTCTCAGTATTTGGAAGTTAGTGCCAATATCCCTGTACGCATATATTTTATCACATAGTACTACCACAAACATAGACATAACTGATCTATTTTTGCAATGTTGATTGTTGCATCAGTTGAAATAGAAAATCTAACAGCAACAGCTATTATGCTAGTTTGAATGTTTCTGAAAAGTTTACTAATTCCATTCTGTGTTCAAACAGACAACTATCTGTATTGTTAGTACTTGTTTCCATGTGGGTTTTTATTACATTATCTATTTCCTTCAGCTGTAAGCTACAAGAAATTTTTGAACCTTCAGTGTACACTAAAATAAGAAAAAAGGTGGAAATATGATTACTTTTACATCTTTTCTTCTATTGTGGCACAAAGATTTCAATTTTTGCAGAAATTTATTTGAAGCTGTTTACCTTCTACTGTTTCTATCACTATAAAGAGAGATTATGACTACACTACACACTGTAAAGTATGCTACTGTACAGCATACTATACTGATCAGCTGGAACATTATGACCTCCGACCTGCTATCGGCACAAATCCGCCCAGGTGATAACGGTGAGACATTGTGAGGAATGACTGCTAGTCAGACACATACATGGTACATGTATTATTAGTGAGCTTGCTCTCCATATGTAGAATGGGGAAGGCACACAGTCTAGCTGAGTTCGACAGAGGGCAGATTGTGATGGTCCAGAGACTTGGCACGAATATTTCGGAAACTGCATGACTTGGCAGGTTTTCGAGGAGTGCTGTGGTGATTGTGTTCAACACACGGCGAAACCAAGATGAAGCCACATCTAGACATTATGGGGTTGGGCAACCTCCCTCATTACAGATGTCAGGCGTCGTAGGCTGGACAGACTTGTAAAACACGACAGGTGGTGAACTAACATCAGACTTTAATGTTGGGCAAAGTAAAAGTGTATCTGAACACACAGTGCACCTAACACTCCTAACAATGGGCCTCAGTAGCCAATGACCCATGCATGTGCCAATTTTAACACCATGACATCAGCAACTATGACTGAAAAGGTTATTGACCGTCAGTGCAAGACACTAGTGCAGTGACAGAGTGCTGCATAGTCCGATTAATCCTGATACCATCTCCATCATGCTGATGGATGCGTACAAATCCGTCGACTTCTGGAGGAAAAGCTCCCTGACACCTATAATGCAGGATGGAATAAAGCTGGTGGATACTCCACTACGCTCTGGGGCACATTCATGTGGGCACCTTGTGCAACACACCATGGTGGCCAAAAAGTATCATACACTGGTTGCAGACCACGTGCACCCCTTTATAACGATCATGTTTCCCAACAGCAGTGGCATTTTGCAGCAAATTAATGCACAATGTCACAAGACAAGAAGCGTGATGGAGCAGTTTGAGGAACACACTGGCGAGTTCCATTTGATGTACTATCCCTCAAACTCTCCAGACCAAACCCAATTTAACATATCTGGGATATGATTGAACATGGCATCAGAACTCACCACCCCTCCCCGGAATTTACGGGAATTAGATGACTTATGTGTGCAGATGTGGTGCCGGTTTCCTCCAGCGACTTACCAAGACCTCATTCTTTCCATGCCACAACGTGCTGCCACTGTTATCCATGCAAAAGGAGGATATACTGGCATATTAGGTAGATGGTCATAATGTTCTGGTTGGTCATTGCATATAAAGTTTGCCATTATACTTTACTGCAATGTCACAACTTCGAAACATTTATTAATAGTACCTCAATGTTTTTAGAAATTTATAAATATTCTGATGCCATTATAGCAGAAAGCAAACATCCCTCTCGTCCTTCCTGTGGCCACCTGCACTTCTGTGACATTGTCTTTGCTTCATATCTCTATTTGCCGGCCAGAGTGGCCGAGCGGCTCAAGGCGCTACAGTCTGGAACCGCTCGACCGCTACAGCAGCAGGTTCGAATCCTGCCTCGGCATGGATCTGTGTGATGTCCTTAGGTTAGTTAGGTTTAAGTAGTTCTACGTTCTAGGGGACTGATGACCTCAGAGCCATTTGAACCATATCCCTATTTCATATCTCTTTTTTTTGTCATCAGTCTACTGACTGGTTTGATGTGGCCCGCCACGAATTCCTTTCCTGCGCTAAACTCTTCATCTCAGAGTAGCACTTGCAACTTACGTCCTCAATTATTTGCTTGACGTATTCCAATCTCAGTCTTCCTCTACAGTTTTTGCCCTCTACAGCTCCCTCTAGTACCATGGAAGTCATTCCCTCATGTCTTAGCAGATGTCCTATCATCCTGTCCCTTCTCCTTATCAGTGTTTTCCACATATTCCTTTCCTCTCCGATCCTGCGTAGAACCTCCTCATTCCTTACCTTATCAGTCCATCTAATTTTCAACATTCGTCTATAGCACCACATCTCAAATGCTTCGATTCTCTTCTGTACCTGTTTTCCCACAGTCCATGTTTCACTACCATACAATGCTGTACTCCAGACGTATATCCTCAGAAATTTCTTCCTCAAATTAAGGCCGGTATCTGATATTAGTAGACTTCTCTTGGCCAGAAATGCCTTTTTTGCCATAGCGAGCCTGCTTTTGATGTCCTCCTTGCTCTGTCCGTCATTGGTTATTTTACTGCCTAGGTAGCAGAATTCCTTAACTTCATTGACTTCGTGACCATCAATCCTGATGTTAAGTTTCTCGCTGTTCTCATTTCTACTACTTCTCATTACCGTCGTCTTTCTCCGATTTACTCTCAAACCATACTGTGTACTCATTAGACTGTTCATTCCGTTCAGCAGATCATTTAATTCTTCTTCACTTTCACTCAGGATAGCAATGTCATCAGCGAATCGTATCATTGATATCCTTTCACCTTGTATTTTAATTCCACTCCTGAAACTTTCTTTTATTTCCATCATTGCTTCCTCGATGTACAGATTGAAGAGTAGGGGCGAAAGGCTACAGCCTTGTCTTAATACGAGCACTTCGTTGTTGATGGTCCACTCTTATTATTCCCTCTTGGTTGTTGTACATATTGTATATGACCCGTCTCTCCCTATAGCTTACCCCAACTTTTTTCAGAATCCTGAACAGCTTGCACCATTTTACATTGTCGAACGCTTTTTCCAGGTCGGCAAATCCTATGAACGTGTCTTGATTTTTCTTTAGCCTTGCTTCCATTATTAGCCGTAACGTCAGATTTGCCTCTCTCATGCCTTTACTTTTCCTAAAGCCAAACTGATCGTCACCTAGCGCATTCTCAATTTTCTTTTCCATTCTTCTGTATATTATTCTTGTAAGCAGCTTCGATGCATGAGCTGTTAAGCTGATTGTGCGATAATTCTCGCACTTGTCAGCTCTTGCCTTCTTAGGAGTTGTGTGGATGATGCTTTCCGAAAGTCAGATGGTATGTCGCCAGACTCATATATTCTACACACCAACGTGAATAGTCGTTTTGTTGCTACTTCCCCTAATGATTTTAGAAATTCTGATGGAATGTTATCTATCCCTTCTGCCTTTTTTTGACCGTAAGTTCTCCAAAGCTCTTTTAAATTCCAATTCTAATACTGGATCCCCTATCTCTTCTAAATCGACTTCTGTTTTTTCTTCTATCACATCAGACAAATCTTCCCCTCATAGAGGCTTTCAATGTATTCTTTCCACCTATCTGCTCTCTCCTCTGCATTTAACAGTGGATTTCCCATTGCACTCTTAAAGTTACCACCGTTGCTTTTAATGTCACCAAAGGATGTTTTGACTTTCCTGTATGCTGAGTCTGTCCTTTCGACAATCATATCTTTTTCGATGTCTTCACATTTTTCCTGCAGCCATTTCGTCTTAGCTTCCCTGCACTTCCTATTTACTTCATTCCGCAGCGACTTGTATTACTGTATTCCTGATTTTCCCGGAACGTATTTGTACTTCCTCCTTTCATCAATCAACTGTAGTATTTCTTCGGTTACCCATGGTTTCTTTGCAGCTACCTTCTTTGTACCTATGTTTTTCTTCCCAACTTCTATAATGGCCCTTTTTAGAGATGTCCATTCCTCTTCAACTGTGCTGCCTACTGCGCTTTTTCTTATTGCTGTATCTATAGCGTTAGAGAACTTCAAACGTATCTCGTCATTCCTTAGAACTTCCGTATCCCACTTCTTAGCATATTGATTCTTCCTGACTAATGTCTTGAACTTCAGCCTACTCTTCATCACTACTATATTGTGATCTGAGTCTATATCTGCTCCTGGGTACACCTTACAATCCAGTATCTGATTTCGAAATCTCTGTCTGACCATGATGTAATCTAATTGAAATCTTCCCGTATCTCCCGGCCTTTTCCAAGTATACCTCCTCCTCTTGTGATTCTCGAACAGAGTATTCGCTATTACTAGCTGAAACTTGTTACAGAACTCAATTAGTCTTTCTCCTCTGTCATTCCTTGTCCCAAGCCCATATTCTCCTGTAACCTTTTCTTCTACTCCTTCCCCTACAACTGCATTCCAGTCGCCCATGACTATTAGATTTTCGTCCCCCTTTACATACTGCATTACCCTTTCAATATTCTCATACACTTTCTCTATCTGTTCATCTTCAGCTTGCGACGTCGGCATGTATACCTGAACTATCATTGTCGGTGTTGGTCACTGAACTGTTCACAGTAACAGACCCTCTGCCCTACCTTCCTATTCATAACGAATGCTACACCTGTTATACCATTTTCTGCTGCTGTTGATATTACCCGATACTCATCTGACCAGAAATCCTTGTCTTCCTTCCACTTCACTTCACTGACCCCTACTACATCTAGATTGAGCCTTTGCATTTCCCTTTTCAGATTTTTTGTTTCCCTACCACGTTCAAGCTTCTGACATTCCACGCCCCGACTCGTAGAACATTATCCTTTCGTTGATTATTCAATCTTTTTCTCATGGTAACCTCCCCCTTGGCAGTCCCCTCCCGGAGATCCGAATGGGGGACTATTATGGAATCTTTTGCCAATGGAGAGATCATCATGACACTTCTTCAACTACAGGCCACATGTTCTGTGGATACACATTACGTGTCTTTAATGCAGTGGTTTCCATTGCCTTCTGCATCCTCATGTCGTTGATCATTTCTGATTCTTCCGCCTTTAGGGGCAATTTCCCACCTCTAGGACAAGAGAGTGCCCTGAACTTCTATCCGCTCCTCCGCCCTCATTGACAAGGCCGTTGGCAGAATGAGGCTGACTTCTTATGCCGGAAGTCTTCGGCCGCAAATGCTGATTATTTATCAAAATTTAGGCAGTGGTGGGGATCGAACCTGGGACCAAAGACGTTTTGATTATGAATCAAAGACACTACCCCTAGACCTCTACTAACACAAATACTCTTTGAACATGGTACATATTGGGAACAGCCGAATAGGATGAGCACATTGCTTTACCACTTACTTGAAATAATGTGAATGCAGTGAAATTACACATTATGACTATGACTGTATTACACATTAGCAGGTTTAAGATTTAGTATCAATAATTCATAACAACATCAGTATTTGAAAAATATCTGTTCTCCAACAGTATCTATATCTTTTTGTTTATCATAAAGAATAAAGCTGTATGTTCACCAATGGCTACTCGAAAGGCATCGATTTGAGATTATGAATACCTCTGCCTAATGTAATAATTTGTAGAATACAACATTTTATGGCTTTATTATTATTACTTTAAAAAATGTAACTTCACTATGAATTTCAATATGCAGTAAACAGCTCTTTGTCACATAACAAAATTTCATGAAAACAATCAGTACCAAAAGATTTTAGAATGCTAAATATCTAAGCATGACACATTCATATTTTGCAGAAAAAAATGTATAACTGGATTTCAAGAAAAATGGTCTTGTATCATTCAGAACAAAACATTTAATATTTGCTTTTGATGTATTGACTGACAAGAGACCTGGAACCTTCAGACATCTGAAAGTGTGTGTATGGCAACACTTTATCACTTGTATGGTTTCAGATGCACAGAAATATATGCATGGCTCTCATTTCTCCCAAGTTTGATAAGAAAATGTGACGCCATAATCTTACCTAACGGTATATATTACATAATGCTACAAAAGATGTTCACAAACGAAGTCTATGTATGAACTGTTGTCAGTTCATAGATATACCATGTCATTCTTCTACAAGGAATCAGTGGGAAAGTCTTTTAACTACCCAATAAAAGAAACTAGACACTTATGTTCAAAAATAAGAATTTCCATGCTTGTGAACTGTGAGTATGACCAAAGGAAACATACATTAATTTTATAAACAACTCACTTATCTGCTTCAGCCATGTTAAAACGTAACTGAAACAGAAAAGAGCAATATTTATAAAAGATACTGATGGATCTCATTCACTTCCATACTGTACAGACAAATTAAAATTTATATATTAATGTTTTAAGATATTTGTATTACACTAAAATCTACATATATACTCTGTAGGCTACTGTGAAGTGCATGGCAAAGGGTACATCCTACTGTAGCTGTTATAAGGGCTTTTCTCCATTCCATTCACATATGGAGTGTGGGAAGAATGACTGTTTAAATACCTCTGTGTGTTCTGTAATTAATCTAAGTTTGTCCTTGTAACCCCTATGTAAATGCTATGTAGGGGCTCTAGTATATTCCTAGTGTCATCATTTATAGCTGATTTTAGAAACTTTGTATGTTGACTTTCTTGGAAGTTTTAATCAATTCTCACGAAGTGACTGCCAGTGCAGTTCTTTCAACATCCCTGTGACACTCTGCCACGGTTCAAAAAATCCTGTGAGCATTCGTGCTGCTCTTCTCTGTATACATTCAATATTCTCTGTCGATTATATTTGACAGGAATCCCACGCACTTGAGCAATATTCAAGCTTGGGTAGAATGAGCGATTTGTAAGCAATCTCTTTTACAAGGAGATTGAATTTCACTATAGCGACTGCCACGAAAATAGGCATTTCAAGATTATTTCACCATATTATGACATTGCCAGTTAGTGATAATTTCAAATTTTAGTGAAGTCTAGAATATGATAGAGTACTTTCCAAAAGAAAATGCTCGCCAGCTGCTACGAAAAAAATTAAAACTAACATTATAAGAAATTTTGAATTTAAAAACTTTTAGTTCCACACATGGAAAAAACAGAACCACTTACATATTTGGATTGAAAAATATATAGGAAAATTCTCAAAGTTTATAGATGCATGTGGTATGTATTTTATCATGAAATAAAAAAATATTTCGAGATAAAAGATAAAATATCATAATAGGTGAGAAACGAACTATGTCGTCGCCTACGACTTTGCCTTCTCTTGGATCTTCTACAAACTTCCAGAGAGAAAGTTTTTAAGAAAACAATAAAATTAATTTTGATAACATATGAGACATCGTTATTGTATAGTGTCACCCATAACTGCAGTTTGTTTCCAAGTGCGACAGGGCTCGAGTACTTGTATGATTCGCAAATACTTTAGTTCCGACGGCTCACCGTACCACGACCAATTTTTTCTTTTTTTTTTGTCTGTAGCTGTTACATACCCTTCGTCACTACACAAATCATCCAAGTCGCCGATATACGCTGTACAAAATTAACTGTAGGTATTTTCAGCCGACTATTTCCGTTGAAGTCGAGCAAAATATATTTGTTTGTACAGTTTTGTAAAACCCAAATTTTATTGACGTATGCTACAAGACCATTGTCCTCAGCACACAATAAGTACATTGTACACAAAAACTTCTCTCTTGCTGCTAAAATGTCCCTGCATTCCATTAAAAACAAACTTGTCCATCATTGCATTATCTGAGTCGAAAACCAAGTAAGCAGAGAAGACAAAGAATGGAATTGTTTGACGTAGATCGCCATATATTTTTCTATCCATCGGATGCTCTGCTTTGCCGTAATAACCAAGTACAGTTCTGCGCACTAAATTTTTCTTAAAATCGTCAAATCCCGCAGATTTCCGTTTTCGTTTTCATTCCATTCTTGCAGGATCAAAACAAGCGCTCACACCTGGAGATTCTGCCGGTGTTACCGTTCTATTCACAAGGAACATAATCGATTCAGAAATAGCACAAGGTTTCGTTGTTCAGTTTATGAATTTGCGAAAAATTTATATTATTCTTGCCTTCTTCAGTACGTTCACTACTTGTTTATTTTGGAGTTTCTTATCACCCTTAACACACATCGATCAGATGAGACCCTTGCTTCTCCATTATCCTCACGACAATCCAAGTCAGTGCACCTTTCTGCTGAAGACTGAAATCACAGATGAGCATACGAGATGGAACGAGAACACTGAATATGCAGCTGGTGCTGAGCTCCATCGTTACTGCAGTGAGTATACGGCAAAAAAGCTGTGAAGCAGACAAATCACAACGCTTCGCCCCTGATGAGGTCCCACAGTGGGCTTCAACTTGAGGTACCTCTTTTGGTGGCGGCTATTCTAGTATTTTACCAATAATCCGAAGTCCGCTACCTGCTTTACACACAATTGATCCTCTTTGATGATTACATATCATGTCCCAACAAAGTGTTACACCCAGGTATTTGTGTGAGTTTACTGATTCCAGCTGTGGCTCATTAATACTGTAGTCACGAGATGATACATTTTTTTATCATTTTTGTGAATAGCACAATTTTACATTTCTGGACATTTAAAGCAAATTTCCAGTCTGTGAACCACTTTCAAATCTTATCAAAATCTGACTGAATATTTGTGCAGTTTCTTTGAGACTGCAAAAAGTATGAGGTTATTATAAATATCGTTCACAGGGGCATTAACATACAACATGTGCTCCAAAGATCCTAACACATTTACCTGGGGCACACGCGAAGTTACTTCTGTGACTTTCCATCCACAAAAACTTTCTGCATCCTCCCTACCAAATAACCCTAAATCCAGTCACAAATTCGCTTGATACGCCATACGATTGTACTTTTGATAATGAGAGTGGATGTGGTACTGTGTCAAATACTTTCTGGGAATTGAGAAATTCTGCATATGCCTGACTGCCTTGATCCATGGCTTACAGTATGTCACATGAGAAAAGCAAGAGTTGGATTTCACTTGATCAATGTTTTACAAATCTGTACTTGTTGGCATGGAGGAGATCCTTCTGTTCGAGATGCTTAATTGTTTTTTAGCTCATAATATGGTTTGAGATCCTACAGCAAATGAATACCAAGAATGTTGTGGATCACTTCATCTGCCCTTCTTGCATATGGAGATAACCTGTGCTTTGTTCCAACTAATGCGCACGGTGTTTTGTTCATCGGGTGTATGATAGACTATAACTAACAGAAGGACTAACTTAGCCACACTTTGGTATGGAATGTGAGAGGGGTTCCACCAAGACCTGGGGCTTTGTTTAACAATTTTAGTTCTTTCTTTGGGTTTTGTGAAAGATATTTCGAGAGTACTCTGTTATGGTAGTCACTGAAGGCTTCACACATTGCCAGACGCATTTATTTCAGCATTTATCAGTAGTCTTATGCTTTGTTTTGAACTTATTATGCAGTAGTCTCTGTTTCTGCAGAAGCTTCTTTACAGTGACTGTATATCATTGAGGTTCCATCCCCTCATAAACTATCCTGCTGGGTAAATATCTCTTAAGTGCATGGTCAACTATTCTTTTAAACTTGAGCCACAGTTCATCTAGATTCTCCAGTTCTGAATTAAAAGTTTCAAGTTGCTAATTGAGATTTGACACTCCTGCTTCTTTGTTTCGTTTGCTGAACATATAACTCTTTCTACTCTTTTAGTTGCCCTTTGTAATTTGGTATTCATTATTACTTTAACTGCCTCATGGTCACTGATACCTGTTTCGATGTGGAGATACTGAAGGAGGTTAGGTTTATTTGTTGCCCCTATATCTAATACGTTTTCATCATGAGTGCCCTTCCGTACAATTTGTTCTAGGCTGTTTTTGGAGAAGGTATTTATAAGTATTTCTTAACATGTCTTGCCACGCCCACTACAAACAAAACTGTAACTATCCCAACTGATTGTTGGTTAAAGTCTCCTCTGATCATGATAGCGATAGTTATGTACAGGTGACTGAGATGTTCACTAAATTTTTCGATTACATCAGGAGGTGAATCTGGTTGTTAATAGAAGGGTCCACTTATACGTTACACCTACGCGTGATACTAAGTCTTGTCCAAACAATCTTATATGCTGCCTCGATTTCTATCTTGGTAGATTTGAATTTCTTGCCTACTGCAACAGGTACATCACCTTCATTTCCCATCAGCCTGTCCTTTCTGTATACACTTAAATTTTCCCCAATCTAACTGTTGCCAACTTCATATTTTAAGCAGCTTACTGTACCTAGTTTTATGTGAACCACACTGCTCTTTAAGAGCGCTTCAAACTCTGCCATTTTGTTGTGAATACTTTGGTGGCTAACCACTATGATCTTAATATTCTCACCTGTGGGAACTTTTGTCTGGTTTTTACGCTGATATCTCTGTATTTCCTACAGCTATCATTATCTAGGTTGGTGAGAGAGTCCTTGGGCGATTTCGTCTCAAATCATACAGGTGAAGAGTGAATGTGTCACATCACTCTTTCAGAGTTTGCTAAAAAAAATATTGAAGTTTCATACAATACCTCTCCAAAACTACACTCCTGGAAATGGAAAAAAGAACACATTGACACCGGCGTGTCAGACCCACCATACTTGCTCCGGACACTGCGAGAGGGCTGTACAAGCAATGATCACACGCACGGCACAGCGGACACACCAGGAACCGCGGTGTTGGCCGTCGAATGGCGCTAGCTGCGCAGCATTTGTACACCGCCGCCGTCAGTGTCAGCCAGTTTGCCGTGGCATACGGAGCTCCATCGCAGTCTTTAACACTGGTAGCATGCCGCGACAGCGTGGAAGTGAACCGTATGTGCAGTTGACGGACTTTGAGCGAGGGCGTATAGTGGGCATGCGGGAGGCCGGGTGGACGTGCGGCCGAATTGCTCAACACGTGGGGCGTGAGGTCTCCACAGTACATCGATGTTGTCGCCAGTGGTCGGCGGAAGGTGCACGTGTCCGTCGACCTGGGACCGGACCGCAGCGACGCACGGATGCACGCCAAGGCCGTAGGATCCTACGCAGTGCCGTAGGGGACCGCACCGCCACTTCCCAGCAAATTAGAGATACTGTTGCTCCTGGGGTATCGGCGAGGACCATTCGCAACCGTCTCCATGAAGCTGGGCTAAGGTCCCGCACACCGTTAGGCCGTCTTCCGCTCACGCCCCAACATCGTGCAGCCCGCCTCCAGTGGTGTCACGACAGGCGTGAATGGAGGGACGAATGGAGACGTGTCGTCTTCAGCGATGAGAGTAGCTTCTGCCTTGGTGCCAATGATGGTCGTATGCATGTTTGGCGCCGTGCAGGTGAGCGCCACAATCAGGACTGCATACGACCGAGGCACACAGGGCCAACACCCGGCATCATGGTGTGGGGAGCGATCTCCTACACTGGCCGTACACCTCTGGTGATCGTCGAGGGGACACTGAATAGTGCACGGTACATCCAAACAGTCATCGAACCCATCGTTCTACCATTCCTAGACCGGCAAGGGAACTTGCTGTTCCAACAGGACAATGCACGTCCGCATGTATCCCGTGCCACCCAACGTGCTCTAGAAGGTGTAAGCCAACTACCCTGGCCAGCAAGATCTCCGGATCTGTCCCCCATTGAGCATGTTTGGGACTGGATGAAGCGTCGCCTCACATGGTCTGTACGTCCAGCACGAACGCTGGTCCAACTGAGGCGCCAGGTGGAAATGGCATGGCAAGCCGTTCCACAGGACTACATCCAGCATCTCTACGATCGTCTCCATGGGAGAATAGCAGCCTGCATTGCTGCGAAAGGTGGATATACACTGTACTAGTGCCGACATTGTGCATGCTCTGTTGCCTGTGTCTATGTGCCTGTGGTTCTGTCAGTGTGATCATGTGATGTATCTGACCCCAGGAATGTGTCAATAAAGTTTCCCCTTCCTGGGACAATGAATTCACAGTGTTCTTATTTCAATTTCCAGGAGTGTATAATATTTTGATTTTCTGATGAATTGTTAAAACACTAAAGACCTGTCCAAATGAGAGTCTTTGTGAAAATGTTGTAACAAAAGGGAAAATTAAAAATTGTAATAAAGAAACACAAAGTGACAGAGATATAAATTTATTTTCAATAAATAGTTCGTTCCCGATACTGAGACATGATTAATAAAGTGGAAAGGCTGCTAACTGTCAACTATGACATTAATGCATGACATTCTTAAACTGTCAAATTATTTATACATAAAGATGAAAGAACTGGAATTTTTTTGTTATTTAGAAATAATTTTCTCCAAAACTCCCATCCTAAATGTTCTAAAAATGTCATGGTACATTAGCTGGTCATTGCACTTAGGGAATCTACAATCAATGTCGACAATATTTGTCTGTAAGAAATGTGAGAAATTGTTTAGGTAGACATCGTTCTACTCTCAACATCAAAAATCATGGACAATTAAATATTTAAACTGATCACTGTTTTTATGTACAACATGTTGTACTAAACTAGTATTTCTAAATAAAAATAAATACTTTACAACATTATAAATGAGTGGGAAAACAATTCGTAATTTTGTCTGAAAGCATTTTATAACAAAAATGAAATATTTATCCCCATTTTTCTTTTTATGATATTATTCACAAATTATTATGGCCTTCTTTCAAGATTTTACTTCTTCATGACTTTCCATGAAATAAAATTGCCTACAATTTAACAATTAACACTGCACTGTTGAAAAGAGTTCATTTGTTTTTTCATCTGCTTCTCAATGAACTTATATAGCCAAGCTGAATTTGCATGGATAAGAATGATAAAAAAAAAGCAGTACTTGGGAGATGAGAACTGTACACTGATCTTTTGATGATAGCCATTTGAAAGCATTAACAGAATCATGAGGTGTCACAGGAGAGACAGTTATATATTGCAGCTCATAAGAGACACTTATTATCTGTTCCATTCACCACTGATTGTCATACATACAAGAAATGAAGTGGCTCACTATAAAGTCTTCTAATGTATACTGTGGTCTCTGCATTTCACACACAGTAACAGACTGTATTTCATGGAGAACCGTTCTTGCAATGTATGTGCCATTCCAGGATGCAACCCGATACTGACTTATTAAATTCATACACAGGCTTCATAGCAGACCACTCTTCTTTCTTTTTAAATGGAATACCCTTAATGTACTTTAATTTAGAATTTAGAGTTTCATGTTTGTTACTAATGTTGGTATGGTGCATACAAGTTCACTAGCACCTCTTACAGCATCAAAAGCTTCATGCTGGAGGTTAAATATTGTTGCAAGATGTTTACAGAGACCTCCTACACCATAACATGCGCTTTTTCCGTGACCTGTTGCTGAAAATATCCATTTATATCTTAATTCTTTTCCTACAGTATTGACAAGCTCATAAAGCTGAAAGAGGTTTTTAAAATGAGATGCTGCACCATCAGTCATACACATATGTTTAGAAAATGCATGGCCTCCTGATTCTATGTCATCAATTATCATGCTGACAGCATAGCATGCATGTACACTGTCATGAAGGAGATCATCACTGACAATAGCAAAACAGTGTGATGTTACAAGGAAGTGAGCAACACATGTGAATATTGATACCTGTGATGTGTGCCATTGGTAACTTTGAATTTCGTTCTCCAAAGCTACAGATCTGTTCTCAGTAAAGTCGAAATGAAGAACTAATGTATCAGTATTCTGGGATGTGGCTGATTTTACTTCTGCTAGGCCTGTCTCTGAATCCGCCAGATGGTGAGCTATTCATTTCATTGCCCAATGCCTAACGCTTGTAAGAAACTTCTCTGGCTCTACTGTCTTCTTCACCAGCTCTCCTCACATCAGCAATGCATAGGTTACGTCATTGTCAGTATCCTGAAGGTGTAATGCTTCAATGGTCATCGCTTCAGCACCAGGACACATTGCACACACCTGCAACCATCATGTATCTTTTGGCTCTTGACATTTACACAAAAGCATCAGGTCTATCTCTGTGTACTTCTTTCCTGTGACACTTCTTGTGGCGAATCAAAAAAGTTTCAAATTAGTGCAGTAAATACAAGTGCATACCTTCATCACTGGCTGGCATTTTACCCGTTTTGGTTGTAAAGAGTAGAATTTTGTGAGACCAATTTTTAAATTCGGGTTCTCTCTTATCCAGTCTTCTATTGATCTTGTTATAGATCTTCTTACCTTTTTAACTTTTTCATCATTTTTACTAAGAGAGATAACATCAGCCTTGTTACAACTTAGCCTTCTGCAATCTTTTTCATCACTTAAGTAATAGTCTAGAGCAACAGCAAGCATACCAACTTGCAATGGAAGCCCATGGTAAGAATCAGGGCATACCCAAATACGTTTCTCGTTGTTTACTTTATGAGCTTTTGAAATTAAATAATGTGATGAGTGGGTGTATATCTCTGTATCTGCTGCTCAGAGTAGCTACCTGGTATCAGTGTCAGTAACTATATATGCGTCACAAAATTTTGAAGATGTTGCTTGTGAAAAATTTGTTTAAATTTCTTCCATTTTTTTCTTTTTACATCCTATTTTCTTGTGCTTCTTACCTTTCCTGGGCTTTTAAGGGAGGATATAGTGGGGGCTACAGTAGAACTGCCAATATTCAATGTATGAATAACTTTTCATACAGGAATTTAACATCTGCACCATCTTCTTCAGTATCATATTCGGGTGATGTTGATCATTCAGGTGGGTTCTCACTAAATTTTATCGTCTAATGTGTGTAGAACTCCTGCACAATGGATGTGATGCTAATACTGTTACTTGAGGACCAAGATACTTCTGAAATATCTCTAACAGATTTCAAACAACATAAGTGATTTTCACTTTTCTTAAATATCACCTTCTTCTGCCTTTTTTCCTATTACACACACCTCACTCTTTCACCACTGTATTTCCTCACTAAGATTGTATATCTAACAGAAAGTTCAAACAAAACACAAAACTCGATGTAGATTGGTTTATGTGCAAGTTCTCACTCGTTTGTTACAAGCATAAGAGTGCTGGAAACAGTATTGCCAACACATATATTTTACACTAGAAATTCAGTGATGCAAAATATGCAGAATGCTGAAAATTTTTTAAGACTTTACATGGAAAAATATTGCCCACTGTGTTTGCACTGACTACTAACATTTTAATCAAACAATATTTTGAGTAAGTCTCAAAAATTTTCGGGTGGAGGTTTTCGAGTAAATAATTCGTAAATTTTTTTTACATTTTAGTAATAAATATTGACATAATACATGCAGCTGTAGCAGAGGAGATACTATTTATAATTACATCAGTGGTATCTGGTAATATGACAGAAAAGATATATGACCAGAAAAAAAATGTAAGTGGAAAAATTAACTTAATTTCGCCTTTTCGTCTTAAATTTGTAAGTTAAACGAACTGTGTGGGTGTTAACTAAATTTCAACACACTAGGAAGGAGTTGATGCATATCATATGCCAGGTCTCCAGTACTTTTGGTTTATTAGTTATATTTCTTTCATTCCCTACTGTTTTTGGAGTTATTTACGAAATTACGTTTTCCAGTGGGCGTACTGTTTACAAAAATTAAGATAAAACGAAAATAGTTTAATTCTTAACACTTTTGATAAATAGGTCTAATATATATATTTTTTGAGATGGATTCATAACCACAAGTTGACATGACCTGCATGATTTGAGACGAAATCACAATGTTGTGTTCACCCCTCTGTTGCGATTGGACACTTGACCCAATTATGGGGACCCTACAGTTCTCGATCCTATGGTGCAAGCCTAAAACATCACAAACTATCTTATCACATTACTTTTGTATTCTTGAGTTAAAGTCTTCCACTTGATTGAGAACCATGGGGCCACGTTCTGTCCTGGGGACTAATCTTCTTAATCTTCTCTAGTACTCTATGGAATGATTCAAGTATGACAGTAGAGTCCAAATGAAAGGCATTGTTTGTTGCAATGTGTGCCACAATCTTCAGTTGTTTACACCCTGTCCTCTCAATGGCTTCTACGAATCGCCTCTTCAATGTGCCAAAGGATTCAGGCGTACACACTGAGTGAACCTAGTGTTCCTTCCCATACCTTGCTGCCATTGCCCTAAGGGGTACCATTGCTCAACAATTGACAGACCCCTATCCACTTGCGTTTGCCTCCTCTTGCCACAGGTTGCAGCAGGTTTCCCAACATTTGAAGTTAATCTCACTGGCTCAGTTTCGATTTCAGTGGAAGACAACACCTCTAACCTGTTTGTTAGATGGATAGGTGTAGCATTCTGAGTTCCCACTGATCCCTGTCTTCCTTGTACAAAACACCTAGTCCTACCATTGACATGGTACTCACACTCAATTGGATGAGTAGTGATGGTTCCTGTATTTCCTGCAGAAGAGACTGTATCTGCAGAAGAGGACAGTACCTGAGGTACCTTTGGTCTAAGGGTGGTGTGATAAGTCAGGTAAAAAAGCAAAGCAAAATGTCTGTTTCATGAACAACTCGCCTTGCTTCTCGACATAGACTCCTTGGACGGATATACACTTGGTACAACGTTTTCCCAGCTTCTTCATCCCACAAGAAAAAAGATTCTATCAAACATTGCAAAATAATCATTGACTATAACTACCCCTTCCTTATTTGATCAAATTTTCTTCCCAACAATCTGAAGTTTCAAGTTAGGGAACAGAAACAAGTGAAGGGGATGGATAAGAGACCAATTCGAATCTCACTGGTTTTTTTTTTCACCATTGTTATCACTGATGTATGGATCGGAGTGTTATCCTGGTGAAAGAGCACTTTTTTGGGTACCTTGCTTTTTTTTCTCTCTCAGCATACGCAATTTCCAAACGATGTTCCAGTTATGATTCCGCCTTTTTTCAAGTAATCTGTGAGGATTATTCCTTAGGAATCGCAAAAAACTTTGGCCAACACCTTATCAGCTGACAAAATGGTCTTCACCTACTTTGGCGCACTTTCAGCAGTCTTTGTCCAAGGTTTTGACTGAATGGCATTCTCCTTTGGTGCACTTTCAGCAGCCTTTGTCCATTTATTTTTACTCTGGCGTGTAGTGATAGATGTAGGATCCATCAACAGTCACAAAAGTGTTGCAGATTGCTATAAAAAATCGCCGGACGTTGTGTTGAAATGTACCAGATGCACTTCTGGTCGACTGTGAGCAATTACGACCCCCACCTCGCACACAGCTTCCTTATATCCAATTCTCCATACAGGATATTATGCACTCGCTCAGCTGAGATAAATCTGTTAAGATGCCTACAGTCTCAGCAACCTCTCGTATTTTTATTCGGCGGTCTTGCATTACCATATCATGGATTTTGTCAATAGTTTCCTTTGCGGTGACTTCAGTTGGATGCCTGGAGCACACTTCATCTTCAGTGGTTGCCCAACAATGTTTAAATTCATCAATCCAAAAGTAAATGGTCTTCAATGATGGCACAAAGTCCTCATGAATTTCATCCAATTCTGTTTTAGTTTGTGCAGTATTCCAACACTTCAAATGAAAATTTTTAACAACACAAAACTCGATTTTCTCCAGTTTTAATCGCAGTCGACACACTGGCCACTTCAGAGGGCTGTCAACAATGAACTGTATACTGTGCATTGTTTAAATTTTTTGAATAGTACTTGGAATAATCAAGCTTACCAACCATGAAGGCGCAACAAAAATGTTTGATTCTTTCACAGAATTATCTAATAACGTTTATATCTCTAGTTTAGGTCATTTGGTTAATTAGTTAGTTAATTACATGTTCCATATATAATTTTAACGTTATTTTATCAAAATGATGGGGAACGAGACAGTTTACAGGATACATTATTCCTTTACTCCTATTCTCGTAACTACTCTTTAGAACTTTTTTTTTACTGTTTTAAAATTTTTTGGAACATTCTTCCAGGAAAACAGCGACTTCTTAATATTTTAACTTTTTCGGTAAACATAGTCGTTGTCGCATATAAATTGTTAATTTTTATTTTTAGATGACCAGTTTCGATCTTCTAAAGAGACCATCATTAGATCTACCCTCTTTGATTACAACAGGAATCGCTGGTGTGAAGCGGTCCATCTGCCCTGATGTGGAGATCGCTGCTCAAACTCTCTCAGAATTTGCAGTCAAATCAATCTCCATGATGCCTATGTTATCACAGTTTCTTGAAGACTCTGAAAAGAGAAGTTATTTCACAAAGCAGATGGCATTTCGTAGTTGCTTCTTACAATTCATTATCTACCATACACCTGCGTTTGATGGACGTCTGTAGTCTCTGATACCTTTTCTGGGCATAATAGTTACATGTTTGTCTCTTGGGGAAATAAGTTGTATGTCTGTTGTAGCTGCTCTGTCGATCTATGTGAAATTGTTTGTGTATGGAAACTGTTGCATATTTTCCCATACTTTATTTGGAAATTTAGAAAGATCTCTAACTGATCCTTTAACTGATTTCAAGAAAGGTCATTAGACTGTTATACATACAGGTACCTTACAGACTTTGTTAAATTTAATATTTTCACTGAATAAGACTGCAGTAGTTTTCGTATTTTCTACTACACTCTTGAATTCATTTACAGTATCTACCAGTGTCAAAGTACTGTCAAGCAAGTTAACCCATAATTAGCATATTCCTCAGTTTCCTATATCTGGATATACGAGGTGCGACAATAAAGTAATGAGACTGATTTGCTTTGCAAGATGTGGCAACCCTGCAGGCTTGTGTAGGCACAATATCTTTGACCTTGGTCTATAAGCTGTTTCTAGTCCAAGCGTCACAGCGGTGCAACTGCTCGGTTATTAAATTGAGTGAAACAGTAAGCTTCAGAACGCTTTTGGAGAGAAGGTCATGTCAAGAGCTCAAGTTTTTCGTTGGCATAAAATGTCTAGTGAAGGAAGAACGAATACTGAAGATGAAGACTGCAGTGGACGACCATCAGCCTCATGGACGGATGTCAAATTGGCCAGGGTACGAACTGAATATCCATGGAAATTGCAGAAGAACTGAACATCAGTCGAGAAACGGTTCGTCTACTAATAACTGAAGGTCTTGGCATGAGAAAGATTTGTGCAAAAATGGTCCCCAACAATCTAACACCACAACAGCGAGAAACACGGAAAAATGAGGCAGCCGATCTGTTAGAGCAAACGCAAATCAATCCAGAATTTTTGAGCCATTTTATCACTGGTGATGAAAGTTGGTTTTTCAATACAATCCAGAGACTAAACGTCAAAGTTCAAAATGGTATTCAAAGGGATCATCCAGACCAAAAAAACATCGCATGTCAAAGTCAAAAGTGAAATACATGCCTGTGTGCTTCTTTGACTCCAAGGGATTTGTTCATAAAGAGTGGGTGCCTCCTGGACAAACAGTTAACCAATATTACCACAAAGAAATTTCAGAAAGATTTCGTAAAAGAGTTCTTCGTGTCCATGCCAACATTGGTGATAATTGGATTCTGCATCACGATACTGCGCCATCCCATACTGCTCTGTCAGTACAGAAATTTTAACCTAAAAGCAAATTTCAGTACTATCACAGCCACCTTATTCACCAGATATCACTGTGCGCGACTTCTTTCTATTTCCAAGAGTCAAAAAAACTGTGACAAGGGTCTTGGAGGATATTATAGAAGATGAGTTCCAGAAATGGCAGAAGTGTTGCAAAAAGTGTGTGCAATCAGAAGGGATCTGCTCTGAAGGAGACAACACTGAGCTTGCCTAAATCAGTAAGCAACATTTTTTCACATCAGTCTCATTACTTTATAGTTGCACCACCTATCCCGAAATTATTTACCTGTTAATAATATTTTGTGTGAGCCATGAGCTTTGTAATATGTCAAAAGAAAGCATACTTATTTAGACATAAACACTATGGTAGTAATGTTTCTTTTTTGGTCGTTGATGAGAATGAAATGATTCCCTAATTAGGGTCTACTACTACAGCAGTCATATATTTAAATGACAGACAGACATTTGTATACATGCAATCAGGGTGACAGTATAAAATCACAAGAACTGGATTAAGGACTTGAAAATTCGAACAGCCAATATATATATGAAATAAACCCCTGCAGTCATATAACAGCCAAGGTAAAAATGGAACTGTGTTTTATTTTATAGCTGCAGTACCAGTACCAGAGTAGACACAAACATCGAAGACCAGGCAAAAGCACAAAGCATTAAGCCACACTTTCACAGGTATTGAAAATTTGTGAATGCATCTGTCCACCACCGCCCTCAGACTTTAGTTGTATGTCAGAAGACAGTTGGAGTTTTTACAGTGCAGTTTTTAAAAAAAGCCTGAAATAAAAGAAATATTCCGTATAATAGTTGAATATATTTTAGATCAAGAGCTAACAGAAACTTCAATGAGCAGAAAATGGACCCCCGCAAAAATAGGTTTCTCATAGAAATGATTTCTCAAATAAATGATTTGGGGTCATCTACACCCTCCCTGCAATAAAAGAGTTATTGGTAGAGGTCGAAATGTCGTCCAAAAACCGTTTTCGAATAAGTATAGCTAATTTTGAATTCCTTTTGGGGCGCTTTTTGTCCTTTAAATAAAAATCAGATTTGGCATATATGAGACGGAATGCCATTTGGTGTTAAGCTAGAAATAACACTAAGATACCTGGTACTTGGAAACACTCTCGTCATCTCTGCAGTATTCTTACTGCATTCCTAAAAACACAATTTCTATTCTCTTCTTGTAAAATCCTGATTGCCATTTATAATATACTGATGACACATTTAAAAGTAAAGCTCTTATATCAGCAGTTTATGTGTTTCTATTGCTGTCAGAGTTAGGACTCTGAAAATACACAGGTGCTATAAACATAAATGTTTTGCGTATAATTTTGAAACCAAATTTCGTGCTCTTGAGAAGAGCCAAGTTATCATCTAGTAACTGTGCAAATAAGAACACTGTTTTTTTTACAGTGTATTTCATATCAGCTCAACCTACTTTCACTTCATTGTAGTATATGCATTCAATGAGTAAAGCAAGATTTTATTACTATTACACCAGAATCAGAATACCATTGAATTATTAACAATCTGCAGTAACATGAACTTAAGCAAGTCTTTGCTCCAAGTTGGAATAATTTTAGACTGCATTGCCACTACTGGAAATTATGCTATGTCACTTTAAAACTAATCAGTAATTAAAAGGAATTGCTTAAGTCTAAAATGAGATTCCTATCACAAAGTTTTTTCAACGTTTCCCCAACTAACAAAGTAGTCTTGCTCTTCTTAGAGTGTCGATGACGACCATTTTAATGAAGTCAGCACTTCATCAATATGAACTGCTGTTGGACTTGCCAATGCCAGCTCGTCTTTTTGTGGTATCCAACACAGTTAGCTCTGTACTGCCAGCGTTGAAGTCTCTGTTCAGCCTTTGACTTCACTAAGAAGGCAGTACTTGGGATTAAGATTTTCCTGCTGTGAAGATGTTGAACAATAGGTTCATGCCCATGAAGTGGGTGCCTATCATCAATTTTGCTCCCTTTGGATTTCGCTGTTACTATTTTTCTGATGCTGGGCGGTGCTATTCTGGACAGAACTTGAATCTTCTCAATTGGAGCATCCTGTCACCTGGGGGAAAGTTTGGCGAGGAGCAATGTCAATCTATTTCGAGTGGCAGGATTGATACCTCACAGGGGAAATATGTTCTCTTACCGAGTAGCACAAGTCTAGAGCAGATGTCTGAAGCACATGTGGGCTTGCTCTCCATCTTGTGCCCTTGAGTTGTTGTAAGACATCGACCTTCATTCTTACATTATCATATTGCTCCTTGAAAGTCTCCATGGTATTTGGGGCTAGTGCTGTGACTGAGCGGATTTCCCAGTCATCTGACTTTTAATTTGTAGTCAGCGTTCCTCCCAGGTCAAAAAGAGTAGACAAAAGTAATTTACAAAGTTTAAGACAAATACCATTTTTGCCATGACGTTCATGTTCATATTTATTTATCAATCATTGAATTTGTACATGACATGGGTTTTGTCAGTTTTTTATTTATTTAGTTATGGCTACATCACAAAAAATATTATTTACGGTTATCTCCAATTACAAACTGATATGCTGGTCATGTATGCAGTCTATTGATTCTTGTCATCATTAGGAACTCTTCTGAAGCGCCATGGAAAGCTCTCAGAGGACATTCTTGAACTACTTGACGAGCAATCTGCTTCTAGCGCCCAGTCACAACTTGGAGAAGTTATTTTCTTCCACTTGTATAGAGAATTGGCACATTCTCTAGTGCTGGTTCTTATTCAGTAAGAATTTGCCAGGTGTTGTCTGACAGCTCAAAGCCAGAAATCTTGTTTGATATGTGTGGCATCAAAATTGTTCCATTGTAGCATTAATCTGCCATGTGCATCTCCAGCACTCATTCTTATTACAGCCTTTGCCAAGTAACTCCCAGGGGTGAGTAATGAGAGCAAAGTTGTCCTTTGCTGATGGTTGGAATGCATGTTTTCTGTCATGTAAGTGCACTTCCCTGCTATAGAGATGAAGGTGTCACGGAGCTAAGTATGAGCAACCAGAAACTAAGTATAAGTCTTGTTGTGCCAGTTATGAGACACATGGTATGATTGAGTTATGTCTCAAAAAGTCTGTGTGAGTACTATTCATCTACGTTGGGGAGTAATATTCCACAACAGAATACACCAATCTCAGGACTGCAATTCGGAGTGTCAATGCAGAGAAACCACACGATGTGACATAGAGTTTCTGCAGAATGTTATTTTGTGTTTTGATTTCGATAGCTGTTCTTAAGAGATGCTGTATGTATCTGACAATTCCATCAAGAGCAACCCCCATATATATTTTTTTATGTCTAAGTAACCTTCCTTCAAAGGGATACTGTGATTTCTCTGTTGCTCAACTTGTTGTCAGGTATATACACGTAGCAAGTAAAGACAGTTGTATAACTCATAAGTGACAAATATATGTAGTGTATAACATAATAAACAATATTAATAACTAAACAATATTAATAACTAGCCAGAGAAATCAAGGTAATAAAAATATGTAATACATTATAATTTCTGTCCAATATACAGGTTCACATTTACCTAAAAAAGTTGCCAGGACTTTAATTTTGCACATTGATGCTAACTGCTCGTTATAAATCTCTTTATTCGTCTGTTAACAATATACTTTGTACGGATGTAGTCAATTACAATATAATTTTTTATATTTAGTTTGTTTCAAAAACTTGGATAATAAATACAAATATTTTATATCGGTACATGTAAATAATATTACTTTTTCATATTCTGATGTTCTTCAATGTCATAAAAACCATGTACTAGTAAAAATTTTGGGCTGGTTGTTCACACTTTTTTCGCAGAGCACTCCTTTGTGGGTATCTCTGTGAAAATCGTCTCATTTCCTTGTTTCATGGTTATGAACCTGATTATTTAATGTTGAAAATTCCTGGTGAGTTTTCAGAAATCAGACACATTCATAGATGTATAAGCAAGGAAGAGTCAATATTTTAAATCTTTAAATATTTCCCTGCATGACACTCCACAGGGACCCACTTTCATTATTGTAACAGCCCTTTTTTTGAAGTTTGAAAGCTTGTTTTGCCATATCTGTTTTTCCCCAGAAGATCACATCATATTTAAGCAAACTATTCATATATGCATAATAGGCATGCAGCAATAATTCAAAGTTGCAACAGTCATGAAGCATTCTTAGCACATAGCAGGATTTACTTAGTTTTATACTCAAATCTTCTAGATGCTTTTCCAATCTCAAGTGCTCATTCAACCATATACCTAGGAATTTTATGTATGGAGCTTGCGCAATAACATAGTTCCCTAACTCAGCTATTACTCTTCTCCTAGCATTACTTTTAATATTACTGAAATTAATCAATACTGTTTTAACGTTATTTATGATCAAAGCATTATCGCTAAACCATTTTCCTGTCTCATTTATCATCCTAGAGACACTCTGCTGTAGATTATCCTCAGTGTATCCTTTTATGAAAATGATAGTGCCTTCAGCGAACATCACTGCTTCTGCAACTGTTATCGAGCGAGGTGGCGCAGTGGTTAGCACACTGGACTCGCATTCAGGAGGATGACGATTCAATCCCGTCTCTAGCCATCCTGATTTAGGATTTATGTGATTTACCTAAATCGTTTTAGGCAAATGGCGGGATGGTTCCTTTGAAAGGGCACAGCCGACTTCCTTCCCCATCCTTCCCAAACCCGAGCTTGTGCTCCGTCTCTAATGGCCTCGTTGTCGACGGGACGTTAAAAAACGCTAACCTAACCTAACCTGCAACTGTCTGATGGTTTGGCAAATCGTTGGTATAGACCAGGAACAACAGAGGGCCTAACATGGAACCCAAGGGCACACCATAGTTAGTTTTTTTTTATCTGAGAGATACTCTTTGCTTTCATGACATATTTGTACTTTCTATTGTCTATCAGAGAGATAAGACTTGAACCATTTGAATGAAAGTCCCCAGACCCCATAAATTATAGTTTCATAAACAGTAATTCATGGCTTATTAGATCAAATGCTTTAGATAAATCTAAGAATATTCCACACCTTAATTCATTCTAGTCCAAGGAAATAGGACCATTTTCATGAGTTGAAAGACTCCCATTTCTTTGGATTTATTGTTTCTAAACCCATTTTGAGCATTAGTCAGTATTTTATTTTTAGTCAGGAAGTCAGCTAGCCTTTCATCATTACTCTGTGAATCACTTCAGAGAAACGTAACAATAATGACACTGGCCTACAATTATTTATGTCAGCCATACTATCCTTTTTATGAAGTGGCTTTATTATGGAGAATTTTACTTTCGATGTGAACACCCCTGTCCTGAAAGAAGTGTTAATAATGGAAGTTAGTTACTAGTAGAACTATGTTTGATTACCTTGTCTGGAATTCCGTTAATACCACAAGACATTTTATTTTTTAATTTATTAATAGCATTTCCAACTTCACATTCTGTTACTAGATACAGAAACGTTCTCTTTCCACACATTTTACTTTTATGTTTTTGTTCTTTGGATTGCACAGACTTTTAATTAGGTTTGGTGCTATGTTCACATATTGTTCATTGAATATATTGGCTATCTGTTGAGCATCATCTATCACTTTACTCTCACTTTTAATTTTGAAATCATGGGTATTCGTTTTACATTTTCCTATGCTATTGCTTAGAACCTTCAAAATCAATTTTGATTTATTGCTTCTCTTGTTAATGTATGAATCATTGCTTACCGTTTTTGCTGCCTGTAAAACTTTCCTATAGACCCTTCTATATTTCCTATAGTATGGTTTTATTGTTGTATTTATTTTAGCATGCTTGCTGAGGTTTATAAGGGTGCTTGCAGATTTTTTAATCCCTTGCATTACCAATGTGTTAGTCTTGTCATTGACTTTTATTCTTTTTAATGGGAATGCCACATTATAGCAATATTTATAATCAGTAAGAAAAGTGTCATACTTTTTGTCTACATCATCAGTTTGTTCTATGCCTTACTGCACCCTTTTTAACATATTTTTAAAACCCCTTTTGTTGTTTACGTTAATAAGTCTTCTTTGTACATATTTTTCAAATGGTACAAATGAGTCTGAGCACTATGAGACTTAACATCATCACTCCCCTATACTTACAACTACTTAAACCTAACTAACCTAAGGACATCACACACCCGTATACGAGGCAGGATTCGATCCTGTGACCGTAGCAGCTGCTCGGTTCCTGGCTGAAGCGCCTAGAACCACTCGGCCTCAGTGGCCAGCATATTCAGTGACTGTGCATTTCTTATTGTTCTCATTCCTTATCATCATTTTTAAAGCCAAATGCTCAGAAAAGCCTCTGTCTGCTACTTCAATACTGTACTCACAGCTTTGTTTGTTTGTAAATTTCTGATCAAGTGTTGTTTCAGATCCATCCCCACATCTGGTAATTACCTGCACAGTAGGTTGCATGTTGTATGAGTTAAACAGATTTAATAATTGTACCTTGTCTTATTATTTTTGTTAAAATGAATGTTAATGCCACCAAGAACTATTACGCATTTTGACCTGCCTCTCAATTCATTTAAAAGATCATCTATATAGTATAAGAATTAGGTACAGTCATCTGACGGGGACCTATAGATGCAAGCAATGATAGTTTGATAGTCTGTAAGTTGACAAATACAACATTCGAAGTCTTTTTCTGCACACTTCACCTTGCTAAGTTTTACCTCTTTAGATCTGCCATTATTTCTAACATAGATGCAAACACCTCCACATTTATAAGTTTCCCCGCAAAAGCTACATATTAAGTCAAAGTCTGGCATATTTTCTGCACAAATCTAAGTGTCCCAAAGCCATTGTTCATTGATACACAGCACAGAAACCTCCTTAAGATTTCCGTTTAAAATTACTTCCAGCTCACACATTTTATTGCCTAGTCCTTGTACCTTCTGATGCAGCAAAGTCAAGCCACCTAGATTTGGTGCACAGTTCACCTTAATGTGTGAGGGTTTTGTCGCTCTTCTTCTGATTGGTACTCTACTAATCGCTTCAGATGGAGTGGATGCTGTTATTGACGATGGTGGAGTGTCTGTTGCTGCTGCTGCTGCTAAATCTGGCAGATTCTCTGCTGCTATTTCTTTCTCAATACTTCCTGCTATAATCGATTTTTTGTTCTAGTACTGCTGTAGCAGGAATTATTTATAGGGAAGATATTTTGCAAATCTCCTTTACAGTAGGCAGTGAAATTTTGTCGTATTTCTGACAGTCATAAAAAACACTTTTCACTGAGGCTTTAATTTTCTGGCTGAGTTGCGATTTGCCCCATTTATTTAGATCCATTCTGTGTGTTGCGAAATGCTTTCTTTCTAAATCATCAACTGGGAGAAAGAAAGCATTTGAAGTGGTCTTGCAGATCTTTCTGTAGCTCCTGTTTGCGTTTTGAATCTCTTTATTTACACAAGAAGATTCTATAAGGTCATGCCTGTAAGGTATACCAGTCACAATTGCTTTTTGATCACTTAATGTAAATAGTGCATCTCTTAAGAGTCTGTTTACTACTTTTAGTTCGTTTCTATACATGTCATTTGAGCCACTTAAAATTACAATATACTGATCCTACGACACACAACTACTGATTTGATAGTCTTTTAGAACTTCTTGCAAACCTGCTCCTGGTTTCACAATGCTTGAAACGTTTATATCTGCTGATGATGAATAATTTGCGCAAGTCCTCTGCCGTGGCTGTCAGTAAGCAAAACTGCACTATTTCCCTGGTTGACTGTATCTTCATTTTTATCTAGCGTATCATATTTGTTCGTTGTTTTCAGTTCGACACGTTTTTCGTTTTGTTTCACACGCCATCTTTCTTTAGGCCCAAAAAAACGGCTCATTTTCCACTTTCTGTTCTTGTTTGAGTTCATTTATCGCTGGTTCCAGATTACTTATATATTCCAGAATGAAATTTTGTCTCTGCAGCGGAGAGTGCCCTGATATGAAACTTCCACCAGCGATAGTGGTCTATAGATTTTCTTGTTTTCCTTATTACCCATTTCGTGCACTAGCGAAAGTCTGGCTTGCTTTAAGTATTCAGGAAAGATACCTGAACTGAGTAATTCATTTGTAGTACTTGCTAAGGGCCCCTTTCTGCTGTATTTGAATTCCTTGAGCACACACATTGGAACTGCAGCTAAGCCTGGAGGTTCTTAATTTTTTTTAATCTGCACACCACATTTCTGACTTCCCCCTCTGTAGCAGGTAACAGTGCCACTCAGTCGGTTAAGTAGCTTCTGGTAAGTAGTGTGTATGGTTGCTTCAAATGGCTCTGAGCACTATGGGGCTTAACTTCTGAGGTCATCAGTCCCCTAGAACTTAGAAGTACTTAAACCTAACTAACCTAAGGACATCACACACATCCATGCCCAAGGCAGGATTCAAATCTGCGACCGTAGCGGTCGCGCGCTTCCAGACTGTAGCGCCTAGAATCACTAGGCCACTCCGTAGTGAGTATGATTGTGCGTTTTCCCCCTGATTTCTCCTCTCCTGTTTCCTTTCTTATTACACGCCCAAACAGAGTTGACACTCGGGCGGTGGCTGATGGGAGCGACCGTAAAGCCATTTCCCATTTACAGTTGCGCCCAGCAGCCACAGTGCGAGTGTCAACTTCGTTTGTGCGAATAATACAGCTGAACTAATGACTTTCCTTTTACAATCTAAACTGCAGATGTCGCTGTCATTCAGTGCTTCCTTTGCTGCTAGCAACACCTTCCTGTATATTCTTGTATATTTTTACAGTAATCTAGATACTCTGGGTCACTTTGATTTTTCCATTAGGGAGTAAAGATATTTAGGGGTTCAAGAGATTTCATAGTCCTTTTGGGGACATACTTACTAATTTTCTTCAACAGAGCGTAATTCTTTCAGAAAAGTTTCCTCATATTTTAGTTTAAACATTGACGAAAGCTTTCAGTGCTTAGCCTCTACATTTAAGTCACCATACACTTCCTCCTAGGTCTGGTGATATTGTTGCTTTACAGAATCACACATTGCTTTCCTTGAAAAAAAAACTCTTTCATAAACATGCTTCCTGTGATATTCTTCCATGTTTAAATTAATGGCTTGACAGAAATGATTTGAAAGCCGTATATCTTTTGCAATTACATCAGACTTCAGGTTTCATTGTCAGTTATTTAATGATCTACTGTTGACACCACTGTCTTGGTTATTCTTGTTGCACTTTTGAGCAATGATGTAGTACCAAATCCATACAGAATGTTCAGGAGATTGTTACTAACTTCATTGTTAACACTTGCATCTATATTCATGTCCACACCCAAAATAACATTATCCTTAAAGATAGAGCTCATATCAAGGGCATGTATTGATTTACTGAAGAAGACATACGAATTATCACTAACTGACCTGTATCAACGTTGTACGATTAATTTGTTTCTCTGTCCCTCTGTTACAGAGATTTCAAAATGTTTGTCTTCACTGAGTAAGTTAATGCCAGCTCTGAATTTCATAACAGGTTAAAGCTACTTCCACTGTTTCTGCTTTCTTATAACAAATGTCTGTAATGCATACTACTGAGATATAATTGTTAGAGCAGTGAGCTTTTCATTATTGCTCTCCCAGGAGGTTTCTTTTTCTCTCTGGTCGATAGAAATCCTTTGGTGTTCCTTAATGCACTTATTCCTCTATTTTCAGGTACAGCTAAAGTTCTGTGTCTGATTCCCCGACTAATCATTCCATTGATGCTGCCAAGTTATCACTAATTTTTCATTTGATCATTTCCTTGCTTAATCCTATTGTGTTGATAGCTACATCGGACACCATATGAGTAGGTCCCTCCTGAACTATATACAGTTCTGCAGAGTTAGATTCAGATCTTTTTTCTGCTGTTTTGGTTGATGATTTTTCTATCCTTTCATGTGCTCCTGATGTTGATTTTTACATTGTGAAAACCATTTTTCTGACTGGTGATGAAACTAGGGTCGCCTATGTTTGCAGCTGTAAGGCTTGGGGCTCTTTGATCCTATTTTCGCTGATTACTTTTAGTATTTTTTCACATGTATACTTCTTTTCTTTCCCACTCCTATGAACCATGAAGCATGAACCACATGCTTTGTAAAATGACCTCACTGAAGATGTTACTTGCATTAATGCTGTATTTGACACACTGCTAAATACGTTCTTGATTTTTCTGTTAGTTGTAACTTCCTCTGTATTGACACACGAATTTTCCGTCACATCATCTTTTTGAAACGTTTACTACGAACAAGTTCACCTCTGTGTTCCCTGTACCATATCTTTTCGAACTCTTACTGCTTGTACGCTTTAAGGGTGGAAAATATTTAAATCTTCCATTATTACACAGTTTCATGCTGAGCTGACTGAGATTTTACAATCCTTTTACATATCATTTCACAGAGGTCCTGATTTCGCAAGTCCACTCACTTTCAATTTGGCATCTTTATTTCACATATTGGCAGCAAGTTCCTTTCACTCGCTCTCTTCAAGTAAGATTATTTCTATCTTGGGTTATGTTTTCTTAAGATTTATTTATTTCTTCGATGGTAATTGTAGATGTTCATTTTTTTCCTTCTTCGTTTATGATGCGCTCACCTCGCAACAGAGGCCTGAATCTGTCCGAGGTTTTCAGTTCATGGATTAGAAGTGATTCAAGTGGCGACAATTTTTTTGTCTAACAAAACTGTTGAAAGTTTGTTGCTAATTAACTAACTAACTCAAAAACTATTCAAGACCTGAGCAGTCATCTCTTGGGTCCTGCGAACGAAAGCAGAATAGAGAGCATTTCCACATATCTTTGACAATTACTGTCTTGCTTGCTGGCACGCCAGTACACAAGTACGACGTTCCTACAGACAAGCTGAGTTGCACGTGCAAGTTTTCAATGACACTGGATAAAGGACTTCGGACACATACCACAAGGCATTAAATGTTTTGGCACAGTAGAAAATTCGTTAAACTTCGAAAGAGGTGTTAATCTTCACAACATAGCTTGTTTCTCACGTTATCGAGTGCTATGTAACAAGCGAATTTTGAAAGTGTCCGCTAGTTGACTTGCCGCAACAAACTCGCAGGAAACGCTTGCTTTTTTTATGTTGTGGGTGGTAGCACTGTCTCTGTTTGCGCTTTCAATATGTTTACGCGCGAAAGCAGTGAAGTAGTAATGTTTAGATTCGTAGTTTGACAGTGAAAACATGTGTGTAATCTGTTGTGTACATAATTCTTAGTCTTAAAGTCTAAGTAATGAAGGCATGCGTCGAAGTCTTGCACCTAGTCAAGCAGCTAAGAGACAGCCTCTCAGCGCAGTTCCCGAGACACTTCAAAACCAGAAGAAAATAAGGTTAGATAAATCGAAAGATGAAACGTTTAGTAGCAAACTAACACTTAAAAAGACATGTATATCGCAGGAAATCACCCCCGTGACCGTGTCTGCACATGAATCTCTAATCCGTAAGCTACTTTCAAAACCTTTTAAAATACCAATCCCGAATTACCAGGGTTCTAGTCTGTCTCGCGCACTTGGAGTCGGTCGACCAAAATGCCGTAGACCACTGCACGATCCTTTGGAGCCGAATGCTTTAGTACTCTACGCGCCTCCGGAACTTTCGGCTCACGAAAAGCTGAAAAGTGATGCAGATAAACAGCCTGTCCATGTTGTTGTGGATCCTCTCCTCTCAGCTATATTAAGACCTCATCAAAGGGAAGGAGTAAAATTCATGTATGAATGTGTTACTGGTAAGCGTATAGATAATGCATACGGTTGCATTATGGCAGACGAAATGGGACTTGGTAAAACCTTACAGTGTATTACACTTATGTGGACTCTTCTGCGACAGGGACCTGATTGTAAACCAACAATTGATAAAGCTATCGTTGTAGCGCCAAGCAGCCTGGTAAAAAATTGGTATAATGAAATAAATAAATGGTTGGGTGGCCGTGTTAATGCACTCGCTATTGACAGTGGAGGCAAAGAACAGATAGATAGAGACCTTAATTCATTTATGCAAACATTTTCAAAAAGACCTGTGAATCCCATATTAATCATATCATATGAAACATTCCGTCTGCATGCTAAAGTGTTACATCAGAGTGAAGTGGGACTTGTACTTTGTGATGAAGGACACAGATTGAAGAACTGTGAGAATCAAACTTACCAGGCTCTCATGGGTCTGAGAGCCAAACGAAGAGTATTGCTGTCTGGAACACCTATACAAAATGATCTTCTCGAGTACTTCAGCTTGGTTCATTTTGTGAATGAAGGAATTTTGGGGACAGCACAAGAGTTTCGGCGTAAGTTTGAAAATCCAATCCTTCGAGGCCAAGATGCAGATGCAACACTCGAGGAGCGCCAGAAAGGACAGGAACGTTTAGATGAATTAGTTGCAATTGTGAACCGATGTCTTATCCGGAGAACATCAGCTCTGCTGTCTAAATATTTGCCTGTCAAGATTGAACAGGTGGTGTGTGTCCGTTTAACTGAACTGCAGCATAAGATCTACAGTGATTTTATTAACAGTGACGCTGTAAAGCGCACAGTTGGAGCTGAATCTTCAAACAAGGTAATAGCTGTAATCATTTATAATATTTAACTTATGTTACACCATTTGTAATGTATTTTTTCACTTTGTTAATTATAATGTAAATAAGCCAGTAGACCTGTAATGTAAACAAGTCAGTAGACCTGTACTGTACCAACGACTTTGCCACAGTGGTAACACCGGTTCCTGTCAGATCACCGAAGTTAAGCGCTGTCGGGCTGGGCTAGCACTTAGATGGGTGACCACCCGGTCTGCCGAGCGCTGTTGGCAAGTGGGGTGCACTCAGCCCTTGTGAGGCAAACTGAGGAGCTACTTGATAGAGAAGTAGCGGCTCCGGTCTCAGAAACTGACATACGACCAGGAGAGTGGTGTGCTGACTGCATGCCCCTCCATATCTGCATCCAATGATGCCTATGGGCTGAGGATGACACTGCGGCCGGCCCACACCGTTGGGCCTTCATGGCCTGTTTGGGAGGAGTTTTTTTCTAGACCTGTACTGTAAATATATGTCGGCCTGTAACAAAAGGTCATTCATCTTCATAGTATTTTTTGAAAAATTTATTTGGTGTTTCTTTGGAATTTACATAAATCAAAATGTATGTAATGAATTTGTCCAAGCTTTCTTTGGATGTTATAAAGATCAAAATATTTGTAATGGTTTTGTTGAACACTGCTTCAACATGTTAAAAATTCTTTAAAGACTATCTGTGTCCGTGATTGTAATGCAACAGAAAGGTAAAAGTTATCTATAAAAACTATGATAGGCAAGAAAAGCAGCAGAAAACTATGTCTGCAAACTCGATGAACAGCAAGTGACATTCCACTTTAAAGTACTATGAGATATACTGTGTTCTTAAACATTAAAATGACCACCACTCCAGACACACATGAACATTCATAAAAAGTGCTCATTGTTTCAAAGGAATTGGGCTATATGGGATGGATGTATGCAAAATGCTCCATATATTGTTATGTATAAATATTTAACTTCTGTTGAAATGAGTTTGGTACTCAGTCTGATTTAACCATTTCAGTTAATTTCTTTCTAAGTGCACATTCTTAAGTAAACATGCAAACATCAACAGCACACTGTTGCCCAGGAAATCTTGTTTGAGGAGGTTAAAGGATTGTGGCATGGGGGTGCACTACAGTTTTGACAGTAGACTTACATCTGAACAGAATGTATGTCTATTGGAGTCAGACCTCATAATTCACATTCTGTTGACAAAAATCATAGAAGCCAGTTGTGATCACATTTTGATGCAATACAGCCTTTCATATTTTTCATACTGTTCTGTTCCATTGATACTGGAAATGTTTCTGTGAAATTTTCTGTGGAACATTTTTGCAACACTGAGAAGTCAAATGAAGTTGTGTTACTAGTTGTTGCCACGTATTGCATACAGTGAAATGTATGTAAATTACCTATTTATCAAACATATGTTAATTCCCTATAATGCTAAGTCAAATAAACATGCCAAGCTTCTCCATGCAGTAAACACTGCATTACCCTTTTATAGTGAGTATTACTTATGTTGTCTGTGATACTCGAACTGGAGTCAGACCACAAAGCAAAGATTCCAACAATTAATGCCCTAGAACAACCTTCTTGTCCTTTGTCACTGCTGTTGGTAACTGCATAAGTGACCTCTGTTACTACATACAATACAGGATTCACTCAGGGACAAGACAGGTATTGTTTTGACAGTAACAAGATATATGTATAGAAAAATGTCTTTTTAGCTTTAGCAGATGTCAACAACCCATCTACATCCATACTCCACAAGCCACCTGACGGTGTGTGGTGGAGGGTACCCTGAGTACCTCTATCGGTTCTCCCTTCTATTCCAGTCTCGTATTGTTTGTGGAAAGAACGATTGTCGGTATGCTTCTGTGTGGGCTCTTTTTCTCTGATTTTATCCTCATGGTCTCTTCGCAAGATATACGTAGGAGGGAGCAATATACTGCTTGACTCTTCGGTGAAGGTATGTTCTTGAAACTTTAACAAAAGCCTGTACCCAGCTACTGAGCGTCTCTCCTGCAGAGTCCTCCACTGGAGTTTATCTGTAACGCTTTCGCGATTACTAAATGCTCCTGTAACGAAGTGCACTGCTCTCTGTTGGATCTTCTCTCTCTTCTATCAACCCTATCTGGTGCAGATCCCACACTGCTGAGCAGTATTCAAGTGTACTGTAACCTGCTTCATTTGTTTTCAGATTACATTTCCTTAGGATTCTTCCAATGAATCTCAGTCTGGCACCTGCTTTACTGACGATCAACTTTATATGATCATTCCAATTTAAATCACTCCTAATGCTGACTCCCAGATGATTTATGGAATAAACTGCTTCCAATCGCTGACCTGCTATTTTGTAGCTAAAAGATAAGGAATCTATCTTTCTGTGTATACACAGCATATTACACTTGCAATCTAGATTCTAGCACACTGCACATTCAAGTTAGTATAGTGGAACTTCATCGCAAATGGGTAATCCCCCAGGGTTGTCGCACATCTTTTGTGAGTACTTTGTATGGCAAGCATGGGGCTCCAAGACATTGCAGTACTTCATCCTTTCCTGTGCTGCAGTATTACTCTCAGACCATATGTTTTCTCAGTCTTTGTCAGTAAGACAAGATTCCCTGTTGAAAACCTAGCCTATTCATAGGTCAGAGAGTATCTTTTTCCACTTTCTTTTTTTCACAACACGTTCTTCAGTTAATTCATGTTAGCTCCCCTAGCCTGGTTTGACCTCCACCTTTTTCGAATTTGTGTTCTGTTCAGTAGTGCAGGCTGTGTGGGGAAGGTCACCCAATACCCAGACTGGTTGCCAGTACATGTGGGGTGATCACTAGGTGCCTGCAGAGTGGTAGCCTCCTGGCTGACTACACCGGGAACACACTGTTGGTGCCAGAGCTGTAACCTCCCTGTTCATTCCGAGGAGTAGGTGCGTGACAGTTAGGGGGCACCAGGACTCCAAGCAGTAACCATTTAGTAAGGGGATAGATAATATTGAAAATATATTAGGAGAAATCTTTTCACTCAGTGAACTGTGAAGTGGTTCTGCCTCATCATTACCCAGCTCCATTTTCCCGGGTGTGATTTAAAAGTGCTCACCATCTCCTTCTCTCTTCATAAATCTTCTGTTCCTGGTCCTCATCCTACAGGAGTCTTCTCCCGTTGAAATCTGATTTCACTGTATCCGTCCAGCATTTCCCAGGTTTTACAGATGGTCTTTTTCCTTTTATATCTATTTCAAAATATTTCTGGCTGGTCTTTTCTCATCCATTCTCATAACATGCACATACCATTTCAGTCTTCATTTTTTTCATTACGCTGATATTGGAATCGTTGATGCTAGTTACATTCCTGTTCACCCCATTTTTAGTGTTCCAAACCACAGTCAGTGAAAGTGGAACCCTTTCAGGATAATTTTGTTGTCTGTATGTCTGACTGTTAAAAATCCATTTTATTAGGAATGGTTAGACACATCAAGTCATATGACAGTGTAAAAAAATTAAGCTTGTAAGTCAACGCAGTCAACAGATATGGCCATTTGTATAACATATTTTGATACTCGCTCTCTCACTCACCAAAACTTGTAGGATACATCCTGTTGTTCTAGAATCATGAAATTTAGTAAGAATTAAGATTTCACAGTACAACAAAAGTAAAAAATTTGAAAATGGTTAATTTTTAATTATATCACAGAAAAAAATTCTCATTTGTTGTCTGTCTGTACGTTTGTCTGTTAAGATCCATTTTTCTCAAGCATAAGTAGACTTACAAAGTTAAAATTTGTCACATACTAAAGTCTGGTCCCCTGCCTGTATATCAAATGTTACCATGTAAGTCAATGCAACCAAAACTTACGGCCATTTACGTCACACGTTTCGATCCTTGCACAGTCATCAAAATCGATGTGGTACTTCCCATTGGTCTAGAATCATGAAATCTGGCAAGAAGCAAGGCTTGATTGTGCAAATAAAGGGAAAAAATCTGAAACTGTTAATTTGTAATAATATCACACAAAAAATATTATTGTGTCATTTGTGAGGCAATCTATCTTCAGACCTAACTTCAGGTCTTAATAACTTTGGAACTATTCCACATAGTCCAGTGAAATTTTTACAACCCAGTAACATCCCTTTAGAGAACACATCCATGAATCAAAACACCAACATATTTCTGAGAGAAAATAAAAAATTCCAAAATGTTATTAAAAAATGTAATACGTTAAAAGGTACATATTGTAGGTGCCCTCTATGCCAAATATAATTCACTCAAAAAGGGTATAAATTTTTTTTGTGTTAGGCTTAATGTGGCCTAAACACACACAGAACTCATCGTGTCCATATCAATCACAAAAACTGAGTTACCTGCACACTTCAAAATGGAAATTAAAACATCTTCGGATGTCTTGGACTCCCTGAGACCGGTATCTTGCGATATCAGTGCTGATAATGGGCAAAAATCGTAGAGATTCTTGATTCCCATATTGGATGAACAGTCTACATACATAATTAAGTATGTACGGAACCATCAGTGTGCGAGTCCTACTCCCATCTGGCCAATTTTTTTACCTTGTCCTTTCTAGTAATTTGGTTCATAGTTCTTATGAATCTCATTTCTGTCACTTGGATTCTGCTGTAGTAGATTATATGTCCCTAAACTGTAAACAAGAAGTGGCACAAATATGTATTGTGCATGGTTGTTTTTCTTTTTTTTCCTGGTATTTTGCATGCCCCTGGAAGGTTTGAGACTAGACTGTAAATGTTGGATGCTTTCTGTTTTCTCTGAATATTTCCAGGTTGATACTGTTGTTTTATGAAGTTATGCTTTTGAGGTATTTGAAAAGGGAAACTGACTCTGATTTTGTCCCTTCCAAATATTAAATTCAAGCTTTGCCCTTTCCTATTGAAGGTCACATGTATGGTCTTGGTGATGCTATCTTCAGTCCAAAATTTTTAAACATACTGCTTCAGCCCACCAGCCTTTTCTGCACCTCAACTTCTTTTTATCCACCCAGCAAAGTAGGACATTGGATTCATTGATCATTTCAATAGATTTTATAAGCTTGTCCATCACTATTATGAAAAAGAGTGGCAATAGGGCACCTTCTTAACAGACACTTCTCTTTCTCTCGGACAGATTGATTCACCAGTGCCTGTCTGGGCACAGCTGTAGCAATTTTAGTATAATGTTCTTACTTTTCCAATTAAATATTTGAGCACTTTAAGTTCTTCCCGGCTATCTCAGCTGAGCATCGTATAGGGTCTAATTTTTCACTGGAACTTAACACTGCAGATGGATGAGGAATTATACAAAAACTTGGAGAAGTGAGGGGTCTACCTTCACACATTGGGTGTGTTGTGTGATGCACGCTGGAAACAAAGTGGACACTGGAACTTTCATTCTTGATTTTGAGGGTGATTTGGTACTTCAGGGAGGATGTAACGGAAACTGTAAATGTTTATTTTTTAAAAAAAGAAGCATTACACCCATATTTAGTAATGTACAAATCTAAAATTTTGCATGTGTAAAGCAAAAGAGCTGTGTTTTAATGGAAAAATAAAATATGCAGGATTAATATTAATTTTTTAATGTGTTTTTTATAAAAAGTCATAATCTAATTGTGCAGTTAATCTGAAAATTTTATTGTAGTGTCCTGAGAAGGTTATAAGACCACTGAACTACATTTATTAATTTATGGTGCAAATTGTATCATTAATGAAGTTTTTATTTTGCACATCCATTTTTTTCCCTACATATAATCATCTAAAAATCAGAATGTAATTGCAGGATCTCATATTTTATAGTTTCAGGGAGACAGCAACAAGTTGCGAACAGTTCCTGAAAATTTCATAGCATTAGTGCATATACTTTTTGCGAAAAGGCTTCTCATAACGTAAAAAAATGTAAAACATATAAAATTAGGTTCAAAGATTTTCTTCATACTTTTACGTGTAATAAGCTTACCTCAATTTTAAAATCCTTCATACTGATACTCCTCATCCACCAGGTTTCTCTTCTCTCCTCTTCGAATCTTCCTGTCCTGTATTTGCAGGTAAGGCACTGATCTATTAGCTTTCTTGACCCTGCTCTTGTCGATGGTGTAAAATGCTTTTGTTGGAAACACACCAGGATCTATACCAACTCTCTTCAGTACATTAATTATGCCATTCTTTCCATTATTGTAACATAAAACTGCATCACAGACACCTATTTTGAGTACTTAAAGTCCCCAGAATGTCCTTTTTTAGCATCTAATCAAAATTAAATTATTGAGGCTTTCATTTTGCATTCTGTGTCTTTCCGTGAAGACACTTCCTCAATAAATCAGGGTTTGCAAGAAACCTGAATGTGAGCTTAATTACATTCAAAACAAGTTCTGGTAATGAGTGTTTATGTGAATATGTCTCATTTCTGTTGTTGAACTTACACCAATCGTCTTTCGGAAACAGATTGCTCCTTGGTGTTTGTGGAAAAAAAATTTGCCCACACCGCATGCCTCATTGCCTCTAAATTGTGTGCGTTTTTTTTGATAGCTCTCTCATAAAATAACTGAAGAGAATCACTTTGTTTCAGAGTAAGCCTGCCTTTTCCTCCTAGTGGTTTTCCATCCTCAAGTACTCCACCTTTCTTTTCTTTCTCTACCTATAACACACAGGGTGTTCAGAAATTCCCGTTAAAAACTCCTAGAACTTGTAGAGCGGACTGCATACATAACTTTTTGAATAGGAACCCAGAAATGGAAACATACCTTTTTTGTTCTAAGATGGTTTCAGTTTAGATGTTTAACTGATCCTCTTCTGCCTGAGGAATTGACTTAGGTGTGGCGAAGTATAATTATTAGGTAAAAATTCGAAAGGAAACATAAAGAAACATCCATTTATCACTTGAGCACATTTGTTTGTATCAACACACAAGCATTACATGTTTACATCGTTCCAAAACAATGAAGAATTCCAAAACAATAAAGAATCCAGCATACTGTACATACAGATTCTAATGTTTGAGTGTTAATACAATCAGATGAACCTAAAAAATAAATATGTGTTTTGTTAAGTTTCCTTTCGAATTGTTACCTAATTATTTACTGCTTTCCTCAAGCAGACACGGATGAGTTAAACATATGAATTGCATCCAATTTGGAATGGAAATGGTACTTTTCTGGACATGGGTTCTTATTCAAAGTATCATGTTCTCACCCCCCTTGACTAGTGCTAGAAGTTTGTAATGGGATTTCCTGAACACCTATTATATGTCTGATATTGGTCTCCTGTAGAAGTGCTTATGTGCTAGGATGAGTGTTATGTTGAAAAGTGGGTTACACAACATTGTTATTGGATGAGCTCTAACAGGCCTCAGTGTCCCACCCCCATGCCAGACATTGTTCCACTCTCCTAAACATAGTGATTTGATTTTCAACCATTTAAATAATGTTCATGTTCAGGCATTGGGCCACTAAAGTGTTTTGTCTAGCTTCACCATGTAGCAGTAATTTAACTGTGTACCTTCATTGAAATACGTTACAAGAAATAAATGTAACCTGAGTGTAGTTCATTGTTCATGTGTAGTTTAGTTATTGCTACCAGTTTAATCCTCTGTTGTGATACAAATATAAAAATGGGTAGATTGTGCCCAGTCTGCTGGCTGCTCAGTCCAACCCAGCTAAGAGAAAGTTGACACTAAACAGACTGGTTTGATTGTAATCATTACCCATTCCTGGGCTGTCTGCATGTGTGCATGTTACTCATACCTGTTAAAAGTTCCCAGTATTGAACTACTCATTACGTTAAAAGTTCCTGCACTCTTACATCACTGTTCCAAAAACTATAGAACCCATAAAAAGGACGATGCAGGTGAACCATTCTGTATGCATATACAGTGCAAAGTTTTTTGCTCTTCTATACAGAGCTGCTGAGAGAGTTATTTAAGATTTGACCAACAGGTTACAGTATTACTGTTCCTCGAAGCATTCTGTATTGGACTGAAATAGGTCCCAACTCCTGTGCTTGTTAGAATGTGTTTCTTTACTTGTTTGCTTTATCAAACGGGTAACATGTATCCTTTCCAAAATCTTGTTAAACCTTAATAATGATTCTTGGTTCCATTTTATTACAAACAACTGTTGTGTCCTGCATGAAAGAAATTAGGCTTACTTAAAATTATGGCTGGTTCTTCTCATGACACCTAATTTTCTTGACTGTTTCTTAAGTCTTTTGCAAAAGTATAACTGTAAGCTTTTTGTTGCTTGCTAGTTAAAATAACAGTAATTTTTCACATCTTTTACCACATAATGGAAGTGTTCACCTTAGTGCTGAGTCATTAATGGGAACGTGTGTTAGTGAAATTAAGCTTTTAAATGCATCAGTGGCTGTAAATACGCAGTTATAATCTCTATTTGTAGCTTACCTTTCTTAATTTTCTTGTCCCACTGCAACACGTGCATTGTACTTCAGTTCTAGATACAGTTGAATCCAATATTTAAATGTTATATGTTTTCTATTTCTGGCAAGTTTTCATGCCAATTTCTGTGAGAGGCCCACTGACCTCCTCCTTATGCCATTGCTCTTCAGTGTTTTGGTGCTGATTATAAACACAACTAATACAATATTTTAGTGAAATTTTTTAGTGTTTAATATCTATATGAATGAACCATTTACATTCATTTATGTAAATTAGACAGCACCACTGATTGAAAAGAGAAATACGAGAAAACTTCTGATTCTCCTACAAATTCATAGCTACCTCGATAGTTGACTTTTATGCTTACTATGTACTCAGTTCATGGAGAGGCAGTCACAAAAATAAAGCACGAGAAAGCTTATAAAAGTAAGGTTAAATGTGCAGTATTGGGAGGAGAAGAGCGGTTGGGAGGGTCTGTCATTTAAATCTGTAAACATTTAAATGTGACCAGCTGTGACTTTGAAACAACAACAATGAACACCACAGTTCCACTGTTTAAAACATAGTTACATTTCAGTGAAAAATCCAGTGGAGAGTTTGTGCAGGCGAGGATAGATCACTACTCACGAAATAGGAATGGCGCCGAACAGTGCATAGGTTCTGAGAAAGGACAATGAACTGGAAGGGGAGGGGGGGGGTGTTAGTATAGTGTTAACACTGAAGAAAATCCAGCAGTTTATCATTGTTTCTGTGTCTCATTTAGATGAATTGTTTTCTCTCCTCGTATACATAGTTATATTTGATCTGATCATTTTACGTAATTATTGCAGATGGTCATTTTCTTAATTTTAATGAGTTTTTGATTATGATTGTGTAAGATTTCTTGAATCTATGTGTGTTGTTCAATTATCATATATAAACTGTCACCTGTAAAACAATGTGTATTTTGGGCATTCTTTCTGTTACAAAGGTGAGTCTGTCAGCACTATCTTCGATAACATCACTGAAGAAGTTATGCAATCATCCTGACTTGGTGCTTGACAAAATACAGTCTCAAAGCGAAGGTTTTGAAAAAGCACTTGAGCATATGCCAGCAAAGTATGACGGACGGACTGTAATGCCAGAGTTGTCTGGCAAACTGATGCTTCTGGATTGTATTTTAGCTGTTGTGAAGACAACAACTAATGACAAAGTGGTTCTGGTATCCAACTACACACAGACATTAGATGTGTTTGAGAAGCTATGCCGGCTACGCAATTACCCGTATGTTCGTCTTGATGGGACCATGACAATCAAGAAACGAGCAAAGGTGAGTAAACAGATTTTATTTATGTTCTTATACATATACTTCCATATACAGGGTGTCCCACCACCAATATCTCTGGAATCACAATAGATATTGGCAAACGGCTTATGACAGAGGCTCACGAAAGTAAATACTCTGAGACATTCTAAACCCCAAGTAAATATTTCTTTCAACACTTTTTTTGGGCACCCCATATTATCCCATACACAATCAATAACATGTGGAATCACAATAATAATGGCACTGGTTGCATTGCAGTACCTCAATTACATCTCGAGAAATTGGAATGTGAAGTTGACGCATGAAATGAATAAAATGCACTGCTATTGCACTTCCTACAATGCAAGCGTGACCCACATGTTGCTTGTAATTGCGATGTCTTTGACGCACTTATTCTTACTTTCATGTTATCACGAGGGTGGAAAGTAATAATAGGGATTCCTGCCACAAACATTGATATGAAAATAATGGTGTCCCTCGTGCATGTTGTATTTATCTATGTACAGACTATCAGTTCTAGAAATTTGACATGGTATGGAAATGGTTGATATATCACTGTATGGAGAATGTCACAAAAATGGCACATGTGCCAGCCCAGTGCTACCCTAATAGACATCATCTGATGCGCCCTACCTTCATGAATACTGTTAAAGGTCTTTGCATCACAGGGCAGTTGTCTCCACAAATCTGGATCCAGACCAGAGGTGTAACACATGAAGCAGCAGAGGTGGCTGTTCTGTTGGTCGCTGCAATAAACCTTCATGCAAGTATTTGTGAACTGGAGATACAGATGGGAATGGTTCGAACATGTATGATGCATATCGTGTGCAGGCATAGATACCACTCATATCACATGGCACTACATTAAGGTCTCCATGGCAACGGCGTTCACAGTCATATGGAATATTGTCAATGAGTTCTGCAGCAAGGCCATGACTTTATGCGTTGGGTACTGTTTAACATTGAGGCCACATTTACAAACAATGGGAACATCAACTTACACAATATGCACTAATGGTGACCAGAAAACCCACACTGGATTCACCAGGTTGAACATAAATGTCAGTGGAGTGTCATTGTAAAGTGTGATATTGTTGGTCATCACATCATTGGCCTATATTTCATTGATGGCACTCTTTAACAGAAGATAGTATGAGCTGTTCCCCAGATGTACCTTATCTGGATTAATGAAAGACCTACCCCCTTCATTTGTAGCAACACTGTGAATCCCCTGCGTATAATACCTTGATGGCACGACAGGTGCTAAATCAACAATTCCCTCACTGATGGATTGGACAAAGCAGTCCCATTCAGGTAGTTCCAACACAGTTGCCAGACCTCGCCCTCATGGACTTTTTGTCTGGGAACATGTGAAAGATGTGTATCAGCAGGTCCAAACAACAATGGCCAACATGAAAGCCTGCATTTCAGCTGCATGTGCTGCAATTACACCACAAATACTGACAGCTGGAAGTGGATCGATGATGGAGAGCGCACTGCAATTTTACCAAGCAAATGGTGATCTCTTCGAGCATACGTTGTAGCGTTTGGGCTACGAGACATGATTGCACACCAGCGTACATTTTGTGTGTTACAAAGGAGATGTATGTTTGTTTTGTTGGTACTACTGTACATTTATGTATCCGTTGCCCCCATCTGCAATGGTCCAGTTGTGTCACAGTCATTAAAGAGTTCAGTGTCATGTCCTGTATGTGGCATGTACCATTTTGTCATTGATGTACAACTACGATACTACTGTATCTCTCTATGGGACCCTTTGATAGCCATTGACTTTTTTTACACTGGCCAGTGGTTATCGGTATTTCGTTTGAGAACGAAGTCTTACGCGATGGCACTGTTGAATAAAATATTCTCGGACTTCTTGCCGCGTCAAATCTTGGTAAAACCTTGAGCTTTCGACGATATTCACCACCTTTGTCACCGTCAGGAAACTAACTGGCTAAACAGCAGCTGTGGTGGACCTTATGTAGCCCCAGGACGGGTTGTGATTGGATGGCGAATACGCCACAGTGTCGCAGATGTTGTTGACGTCTGCACTGGTGGCGCCATCGCTCCCAGAGTATCGAAGATCCGCGGCGAATCTCTCTGACGCTTCTCCGTATCGAGCGCTCGCTTCCATGCATCACTAAGATTGTAACGATTGTCACGATTAAAATTGTTATCGCACATTCTAATTTCTATCACCTCTTTAATTACCGAGTCCCAGTATGTGGAGGCCTGAGACAGAACTTTTGTTTCATCGAACAAAATTTTATGTTTCCTAGTGAGGCTATGCTCCGCATTTGCCGATTTTTCCAGCTCCCTATTTTTAATGTGACGCTGATGTTCTGTACAGCGGACTGACTGACCGATGTAACTACTTCCACATTCACAAGGAATTTTGTAAATACCAGGAATCCTGAACCGAGGCAGTCCTTCACAGGACGCATCATCCCCTGATTTTCCTTGGGGGTCGAAAGATCGGTCTTAAACCTCGTCTACGAAGGATCCTAACCATAGCCGTTCCTACGAAACACATATTTAAGGTGATTAATTTCAGAATTTAAATGGTCTTTGTCAGACACATTTCTTGCTCTATATATCAATGTAGTTAGAACGGCTTTCTTCTGAACTGGATGATGGAAACTCTTTGCGACAAGATATAGATCTGTGTGCGTTGGTTTGCGGTGCACAGAGTGACCAAGCCGCCCATCTGCTTTTCTTTGCACCAGTACATCTAGAAACGGCAGTTTGCCCTCTATCTCGGCAGTGTACTGGTGCAAAGAAAAGCAAGCAGATGGTTCACAGGATGTAAAGTCAGCGTTCTGCAAGAGAAAGAAACGTGAAAATAATGATTATTCGCATGATGAACTACCTAGCGTGTTTCTTCCTTTCTTCAGTTCTATTTCCAGTAAAATAGGCCGGATCCTTCGTAGACGAGGTTTAAGACCGATCTGTCGACCTCCAAGGAAAAGCAAGGGGATGTTGCGTCCTGTGAAGGACTGCCTCGGTTCAGGATTCCTGGTATTTACAAAATTCCTTGTGAATGTGGAAGTAGTTACATCGGTCAGTCAGTCCGGACCATTTCCGATCGCTGTACAGAACATCAACGTCACATTAAAAATAGGGAGCTGGAAAAATCGACAATTGCGAAGCATAGCCTCACTAGGAAACATGAAATTTTGTTCGATGAAACAAAAGTTCTGTCTCGTGCCTCCACATACTGGGACTCGGTAATTAAAGAGGCGATAGAAATTAGAATGTGCGATAACAATTTTAATCGTGACAATGGTTACAATCTTAGTGGTGCATGGAAGCGAGCGCTCGATATGGAGAAGTGTCAGAGAGATTTGCCGTTGGTCTTAGATACTCCGGGAGTGATGCCGCCACCAGTGCAGGCGTCGACAACATCTGCGACACCATGACGTATTCGCCGTCCAATCACAAGCCATCCTGGGGCTACATAAGGTCCACCACAGCTGCTGCTTAGCCAGTCAGTTTCCTGACGGTGACGATGGTGGTGAATATCGTCGAAAGCTCGAGGTTTTACCAAGATTTGACGCAGCAAGAAATCCGAGAATATTTTATTCAACAGTGCCGTCGTGAAAGACTTCGTTCTCATATTACGTTCCTCTATGGCTAGGACATTGCCCGCCAGGTTCGTCAATTGGAGAAGCTACGCGTGAAATAGGCTCAGTTGCGCAGTAATTTGGCATTTCTGCAACGATGTCGGGATAAGGAGATCATACCCAAGTTTGCTGTGGTTAAACATCACATAAGGTCTGCAGGAGTGAGTAATATTTTACGGATAACCAGCAAGGCTATTGTCAGAGAAAGGATACGACACACCAGGCATGAACTGGATACTAATGCTCGCTGTTTGTATAACTGCCATCTCCATTTGTCTGCAGTCCTCTCAGCTTTAGATTGGGAGTGGGTCTATATGTCAACGGCAGCTCATCAAAGGGCTCATTATAGCAATACAACGGCTAAACAAACTAAGAAATTTGAGCGGCTTGCAGGCACGGAAAGATTGGGTTCATCTCATGAACCAGCATGCACTGTCGTCAACTTGTCAAGCAAGAATTTGGGCGAAGGAACTATTTCGGCCCTTAATAAAGGACTGAATTTTGCTCCTACACCACGCACTGTTCCTATCTTGGATTTTATTAGTGGAGTGGAACAGGCTATTCGACATCTTTCACAGGACGACGCTGACGAGGTAAGACTTACCACCAGTCGCATTTTAGCCTCAGCCAAGCCTCCCAAATCTAATATTAGTAGAGAAGAAAGAGAGGGTCTCCATGCGTTACAGGGGGATGAAGATCTTGTTGTTCTGCCAGCAGATAAGGGTAAGGCCACAGTGGTTCTTGATGCTAAAGATTATCATAGCAAAATAGCATCTTAATTGGAGGATAGCACTTATAAATGTTTGAGACGGGATCCAACTCTGTCATATAGCAGAAAAACAACGGAGCTCTTGAAAAATTCTGGTCTTCCAGAAAATGTCATAAAAAATCTTAAAGTTTGAGCCCCTAGGCCTCCAAGGCTTTACGGATTACCTAAGATCCATAAAGATAATGTCCCTTTAAGACCCATCATTAGTGCCATTGGATCTTCTACATACAGGCGCTAGCGAAATTCTCGGCTAATTTAATGACTCCCATAGTTGGCCATTGTGAACACCACATCAAAAACTCTCAAATGTTTATTGTGAAAATCAAACAGATTAGAGTTGGTCCAAATCATATTTTAGTTAGCCTAGATGTGGTCTCACTTTTTACCAAGGTTCCTATTGAGGACACATTGCAATTTCTGGCAGAACACTTTCTTCCGGAAACTGTACAGTTGTTTCGACATGTCATGACGACCACCTACATTCTGTATGGCGGGAAATTTTATGAAATGAGGGATGGAATGGCCATGGATTCTCCGTTATCCCCTGTATTGGCTAACTACTTCATGGAACAATTTGAGGAACGTGCACTAAATTCGGCTCCACTCCGTCCATCTATTTTTTATCGTTATGTGGATGATACGTTTTTGGTTTGGCCGCATGGCAAGAAGTCCGAGAATACGGTATTTTGTTTGTAATACTGTCAAAAAGTTCGGTAAAGCACATACAATAAACCGTGTTGTCGTTTTCGTTGTGGGTGAATGACCACTCGTACGTTTTCTAGGCCACATACTAACAGTGCACATAGCAATAGGTAAGTGTAGCATTTGTTGCATCATAGTATGTTGATCACATCATGGTTGTGAGCCACGTGCTGGTCACACTTGCATCACGGGAAGTGCAGTGGCGGTGCATTTAATTCATTTCACGTGTCAATTTTGCATTCCAATTTCTCGGGATGTAATTCACGTATTGCGATGCAACCAGTGCTATTACTATCATGATTTCTCATGTTACTGACTGCATATGGAATAATGTAGGGAATTAAAAAAAAAAAAAAAACAAAAAAAAAAAACAGACATTTGCGGTGAAATCAATATTTGCACATGGTTTAGAATGTCTCAAATGTCTGATGGTATTTACTTTCATGAGCCACTACTGTACATTCATACCATGATAGCCGATTGTCAATATCTATTGTGGTTCCAGAGATACTGGCAGTGAAAAGTTTAGGTGGGACACCATGTATATCACATCAATAGCTACATCACAGTAGATAAAATACCCATTAATATTTGATAGTGTTGCCAGAAACATAACATTAAATTCTAGTATTTTACAACAAACCCAATTACTATTAGTAGTTACTAAGGAGGGCAGAAAGAAAGAGATGCTGGTTAAATTGGGACTAATTCATTCATCTATTCTGTAGAGCCTTCAGGGATGAGACCAGCTATATATTAACAAAATACAAGCAAGTCATTGAAACTCAGACTGAACATGGTATTAGCAATAAACTACCACTGTGCCAGTACTATGCAATATTATTCATACTTTTGTCATCCAAATGTAAACTAGTAAATTAGAAGAAACCTACTTCAAAAAGCTACTCCATCTTCAGGTATATTAAATCAGGATTTGGGGGCTTTATACACATTTTTAATACCATGCTTTCTCTTAATGCCTGTCATTGTAATTTCTTTTGTATTTTTATATTGGAAACAATTGTATGTTAGCAGGTGTTTGTTGTGGATTAAAAAGTACATCTGCTGCACTAAAATGGTTATTTGAAGTACATATTTCTTCTTAATTACTGAGGAAAAATAACTGAGGCCTGTGTATGCTTTTTGTACCTAAATTGTTTCTTTTCCTTTACCAAAGTAATGAAGTATTTATGATTTGTGCCTTAGTTTGTTTCACTATATATATAGTGTTTTAGATGGTTTTGCCATTGCTTGTCATATCTCTTAAATTCATGTGCATAATGCTTGCTTTGAGATTTTTCACTAACACAATTTAACACTTCATGCTACTTTCTCCTTCTTGTATTGAATAAAAGTTAAATTACATTATGATGAAGATTTGACAAAGTACATTTCGATCCTCAAATTGAATATGCATACTAAGGAAGGGGATATATTGAGTTATGTGGAAGTCTTTAAGTGAGAAGATAAAAATATAAATAAAAGACTCTAGCCCCAAGAAAGTGGTTCAGACGGAAAAGAGAGGCTTCAATGGAGACATTGTATGACAATACTATTGTGAAGAGTGGGACACACAGAATGCAGCAAACCACATCCAAGAATAACAGCAGTTGATCAATAGGGAATGATAGTAAAGGAAATAGATTAAGCATCCAGGAGTAAAAGATGTAATTATTTCCAAGGTAATAAGACATGAGGGTTAAAATACACAAAATGTTGTTTTTCTTCGATGTAGCGTTACATCCTCTGTGCTCTTGTTAGCAGGTTTTTTTGTATGCATTTTCATTTTATTGAAAGGACTCCTATATATCAGAAGAGCTGAATTTAAATCTCCGTATTTAGGTTTCTCTTGGTTGCCTGAAATTACCTGAGGCAAATGCTAAGGTTGTTCCATTAAAACAACTATGGTTAATATTTTGGCCATTCTTGACCAAAGAGAGCTAATGCTCTGTCCCAGTTATCCAGATATTGGTGTGACTTTTGAACACTAATCTTTCTATCTTCTTCTTGCTTGAGGACTATCTCAGCTGAATCTTAATCACACAATATTGTTAATAAACCAATATGTTAGTACACATCACTTCACTCCATGACTCAGGTGCATCAAAAGTTATTGCTTTTCCAAAAAGAAAGAGGGGAAAAAAAACAATTTGTTGTAAAAGGCTTTATTGCTAATGACACATTTCGCATGGTTCAGATTATTTGCAAGTAATAACAAAAAAAATTTTGTTATATAAAACACATGATCCTATCAGGCCCGTCAGTCGCCAAGATTAAGATATAATGGTGACATACTGAAATTATTGTACTTACCTTAAAACAGCAAAAGCACATTAGCCAAGTAATGGAAATGTTGTGGCTGACTTCTTGGACACTGGGTGGCCAATAATAATACAGTTAATTAGAGCACTCTGAATAAGTAATACTTTATTAATTCCAACACAATCTATCTTTGCTCGCCAGGCTCGGCTGTAGCTATGAAACTGCACGTGTGCACTTGCAGTTCAGAACACACTGAGTCACAATTATTGAGTGGTGTATTGATACAAGTTCATCATGGCCGTACTGTGGCTTCACTACAGTCACTAGAAAATACAAGTTTGTAGACACTTGTCGAAACAGTTCTGATAGCGTTGGCGCATAGGCACTGTTCACGGGAGTCCTCTGACAGGTGACACGGGCTCTGTCACGGTAAGTAGCCAGCACAATGGCTCTACTCTGACATTAACTTCCTGAAGTGGACAGGATATGACCTCAAACGAAACTGGCCTGCTTTCACCTTGTGATGCTATTTCATGGCAGAGGCCAGCAGCATTGACGCCTTGGAACTACGAGATTGCTTCTACCTAGCATCTCATTGGCACCTCGTGTTACTGCTTTGCTGTGCAAGACCTCTGCGGCGGTCAAAATTTCTTGTGCCACTTTCTTTGCTGGACAACACTGCAGCAAATCCTCAATAACTTAGTCTTAAAGCAAATAACGCAGTCTTCAGCTTTGGACCAGGAATGGCAAGATGAGTAAAGTTGTATTAAAAATGTTATTGAGCTCAGAATCAGTACTAACGCGACCATTACCAACGGGGGGAGGGGGGGGGGGGTGCTTTGTAGGCCCACTGGCTCAATATTTATGTGTTGTAACTAAGTATTTCAATATATGAACTTGAAATCAAAACTAATTGTCCATTACCACATCTACAATTGAGTGATCATAGGATTTGTTAATTAAAACTGATTTATTTGTTTTTATTCTCCATGGGCCTTAAAAGCCCCACCCCCCAACCCCCTCCGTGGCGTAAATAACACCAAGGAAAGATTTCAGATGGTTGAGACTGGTTTTAAACTTTTAAAATGAAACAAACTTTTGCATTGTTTTCTCCAAACATATTTTTATGAATTCAACCATTTTTGTTTTCATTGTTTCTGTTGCTGTTGAACAAGTAACATGAATAGGCAATGTTTACTTGATAGTTCTATTGAAGGAGTGCTCGAAGAAGTCCTGAATGAATCAGATTTAGGTGAAACTGAAGTGGATGATGATGTGGAAGAAATTGGAACTGATTCACCATCTGAGAATGGAGAAGAGGTTCAGCCCAACCCACTGGATGCCAATGATACCAACTACGATAAATTCATTGCCAAAAGTGGACATGAGTATGTGAAGGAGCTATCTCGAGAATATCAGATTTCTGACTAAAATAGAGTGCAGGAAAGAATGGGACTAAGACAACAAGGAGAAACTGAGTCTCTGAAAGAGGCTATACAGGTCACTTACACCCCATTCTATGAAACTAATAAAACTACACTCAGTTGAAGGGGTCTCCCAACTAGGAATTCAGCACACCAATATAAATGAGTTATTTTGTTATACAGGGCTCTTACTAATCACGGGTTCAAATTGTTATAATAAGATAACTGTCCAAGATTTGTGGTTTGTGCTTCAGGGCCAACAAGTGTACTATGGCTCAATGAGTCAGACCTGATTTTTTCCAGTTGACTAAAATATTGAGGTTTGATGATAAGAATACAAGCTTGAATTCTTCATTTCATTGTATCCTATTCCTGATCTACACACCACAGAAGATGAGATGTTGTCCTTCTTCTGTGTTCACTGCCCATTCAAGGTGTTTTTAAAAGAGAAGGAGAACATGCCATTCTAATTAGAATGCTGTCTGATTCGGAGACTAGATATGTTATCAGCAGGTACGTCTAAAGAAGAAAGTCTGGAAATGCACAGCATCTAAATGGATCAATGGGTATTGCAGAGACACTAATAAAACCCAGTGAGAAATCGGGCCAGATTGTTACTATGGATCGGTATTACACTTCAGTGGAGCTTGCTGAGACACTGTAGAATGATTTTCACCTGACACTCGTTGGCACCCTGCAGTTGAACAGATGACATACACTCATCCATCTTCATATATACTGGCCCTCAGACACAGAGGTCACCAGTTACTGTCACAGCAACTCTAGTCCACGGGAAACCAAAGCGACTGCTGTTGATACTTTTGACTTATCAGTCAGAAAGGTTGATTTGTGAGGACTCAAAAAACAGTAATTCTACAAAAGAGTGTGGACACCATAGACAAGATGGCAAGACATTACAGCACGAAGAGAGGAACAAGAAGATGGCCTACATCTCTCTTATTCACAGTCATTAATATAACAGCAATAAATGAATATCAGACTTTCTTCTCAGCTTTCCAATTTGGAAAAAGAATTAGCTTAATAGCAGGATGGTTTTCCTCACTAACTCGGCTCTTGAACTAATAAGGCCACATGTAGATAAATGGGCCTGAAATTTATACGGGCTTCAGAAGCCAGCAATAATGGCAATGGAAAGCATCACACAGTGAAAACTTAGCTGCACTGTTGAATATTCACCATCACAGAAGAGCCAGGAACATGAACAGTGCCACTTATGCTGCAAAGAAGCTGCACCTTCGAAGGTAAAGTACGAGAAGTTGGGAAAATCAACTGTTCCCTGCTGCTGTCTGTGGAAAACACAGTAATAAGACAAGTGTTGCATCAAAATGTGTTTCAGATTGAGACAGTAAATGTTTGCTTCATGTAGCAGACTAAAATTAAATAGTTGGTTTTTAAAAGAGAACACAATTATGAATGTTACTGGAACAAAATTGTGCAAAGTGAATTTTATGATTTGTTGATTTTGTTCCTATTATAATTTAATTTTTTATTATCAGTATACAAAAATAATGTTTAACATTACTAAATGTTCTCAGTGGTGTCAGAAGTATAGAAACTTGCATTATGATAAATTAAACTGCCAGTTTCTTTATTCCCATTATCTGACTAAAGCCCCTTCCATTATATTAAGGCAAGTACAGTAATTTTTATACTTCACCATTAGCACCATCTGATTGGTTTGTGTTTTTTATGTAACAAAAGCTTTTTTTTATTGCTTGTAGGTAATTGGAAGATGTGTGAAACAGGTCATTAGCAATTAACTCTTTTGCAGTAGAGACAATTTTTGTTAAAAAAAAGAACATATTAATATTTAATTAATTGAAATTCTACTGTGGGCAAAAAAGGCTAATGAAAACTTCTCCATTTGTCTTTTGTGTGATTGTCTGTCAAATAACAGGCTTTCCTCTGCATCCTCCTTATCTTCCCTCTCATGTCATGGACCTCATTCAAATGCCATTTGCTTTCCAGCCTTTTATGGTCTTGTAAGTTTTGTGAGTTCTTTGACTAAATGACATACAAGGCCTTTTTGCTTGCCACTTGTTCTGCTAAAATGGTTATGATAGACATTTCAGTTTTTTGCACAAAAGTATCAGCAAAGGCCTGACATTATACAGCACTATACTAGTGAGCATTGTTCTTTATTTACAGGGTGTACATAAAGTCTGGGAACACTTTCAATTATTTATTGCACAAGAACCAAACATTGTACAGATTTCATACATATGTCATTTTGGAGAGAAACCCTGAAAGTTTTTTTTTTTTTTTTTTTTTTTTTTTTTTTTTTTTTTTTTTTTTTTTTTTTCTTCCATGTATACCGCCACAGCGTGGTTTGGCAACTTGGTTAGTTAGCGCTAGTTGCAAACATGGCGAGTTCAGGTGCGGAGTGAACTTTCTGTGTGTTGGAGTTCGACAAAAACAAGGAAGGCCATTTACAGCTGACACAACAAATTCCTTACAATGCATTGCTTGTGCCCAGCAAAGAGAAGCAGACACCCCAGTGTGAGTGAAATGAGTATGGAGTGCGTACGAGAGACATTCATAAGGAGTCCAAAGAAATCGGTTTATCATGCATCCCGTGAGCTCGAAGTGGCTTGAATGACAGTGTGGAAAGTCCTGCGACAGAAGTTATCTATGAAAGCATTCAAATTCGAGCTAGTGCAAAAGCTCAATGACAATGACAAAGACAAGCGCTTTGAGTTTTGTTTGCAGTTGCAACAATTGAATGTGGATGGGGATGGCATTGTTGATCACTTAATTTTTAGCAACAAAGCAACTTTTCACACTAATGGGAAAATGAACAGGCATAATTGTGGAATCTGGGGTACAAAGCACCCACATGAATGCCTTGAATTTGAGTGTGATTCCCCAAAGGTAAATTTTTTTGTGCCTTGTCACGTCGAAAACTGTACCGTCCATTCTTCTTTGCCGAGAGCAGTGTCACTAGATATTCCTACTTGGACATAATGTAGGAATGGCTGATGCCTCAGAAATGCAGTCGGACTCTCCGTTCATCTTTCAGCAGGACGGGGCTCCACTCCATTTTCATTGTGAAGTTTGTGGGTACCTGAAAACGGAGTTGCTGCATTGATGGATCATCTATGCTACAGAAGGGATAGCTGTTTCAGGAAATGGCCTACTAAAGATCCATGGGATGTAGCAGGACTCTGGGAGAGAATATGGGAAGTGACTGCCACAGTCAACGGTGCCATGCAGGGCTAGCTTTTTTTAAAACACAACAACACCACACACATACCTTTCAAAGTTGCTCTTCAAAATCCAATATGTATGACATCTGTACAATGTTTAGTTCAATAAATAATTGAAAGTGTTCCCGGGTTTTATGTACACCTTGTATTTTACGTAATCTAGGTATACTTTGTTCTTACATTGGAAGCAGTTGGTTTGTTTTATTGATATGCGAGAAACTACCGTCTCCCACTGTAACCCATGAAAATGACACTATACCTTGACATCCACAATGAATTACTTACATCAGTAAAGCAGAGGGTGAGAAATGTGTTCGAACCCTGAGACCTCCAGATCAGTTGGAGAACAAACAAAACACTGCAGCTACATCATTGCTGTGGTAATGAAAATCCTTGTACCATTGCTGCCAACGATTGATCATTGTGCATAGTTGTACCTTCAACTTAGTATTCAAGGTAGCACTCATCACAGTTCTGTGACAGGATTCCATCACCATGTTCATAGGCACAAGAATATGTAGCAGTATTGAGAAGACATTCTTGGTAGTTATTTCAGTAAAAATAGTGCCTGCCAGTGTGGGGGGAGTGGAGAGTCGTATTGGCATTATAGTGCATTGTTTTTTTTTAATCTGCCGAACAAAGTTATCGTCTTTGATGAAGAGCTATTAGATGTATTGACTGGAAGTGATAATGAAGACGAAAACTTCAGCAATTTCTTGGAAGGTAAAGACATTTATCTCATCCTATAATAAATAGAGAGTGGTTGCAAATGTATTCAGTTTTGAAATAAAAAAAATTATAAGCCAACAATGAAGTTGATGGGAGTTGCATGTTACACTTGACACTGACAAAAGCTTTCGGGGTTGAGTAGCAAACACATGCAGTACTACCACAGCACTGTGGTAACAATTTACCCACTTGACTAAAACAGCAAAAGAGTTATATATGCAGATAAGGGCCAAGTAATGAGCACATAAGATATAGTTATTGAAATGTATTTCTGAAAAAGTTTTAAACATAAAACTTTCTACAGCTGCTTTAACAAATACTTTGCTATCTTTTATATATTTAGCAGCTGTCTTATTTCATCTCTTTCTGTTGACTCTACATTAATTAGAAGACTATTAAGCCCTTCGAATGCTGTGTGATTATGTAACAAATAATTATGTATTTACTGATTCAGGTGGTAGAGAAATTTAATGACCCGCTGAGTCCTGACTTCATATTTATGCTTAGTTCAAAAGCTGGAGGATGTGGGTTAAACTTGATTGGTGCAAATCGCTTGGTAATGTTTGACCCAGATTGGAATCCTGCAAACGACGACCAAGCTATGGCTCGTGTTTGGCGTGATGGGCAACGAAAGCAATGTTTTATATACAGGTATGTGCTACCTAGATAAGTATAAGAATTATAAATATGTAAAAAATCATATAAAATGTACCTTTTTGTGAGTAATGAGAACTGCCATTGTTTACAAAGAAACTTATATAATTTATTTATTTCTGGATGTTTACCACTTACAAAATATTCACCACTTACAAAATATGAGACTGAAGATAACAAACTGGAGAAATGAAATATGAGCATCTGAAAATTAATACTCTATAACCATTAATGACACTAATTACATTTTGATGAGATCATCTCTTAAGCCGAAAGATGAACTGACGGTACATTAAATACATCTGAGTTGAGAACAGGTGGACATTGGAGGATGCAGCAGGATAAGTGTTTCAACATTTCAAATCTAAAATTGCTCTGTTTTCCTCCTCCAGAAGCATCAGTGAGGGCAGGTGCATTCTTGTGATGAAAAAAAAATTCAATTCTAGGATCCCTTTTAATATACTGTTTCATCTAGTTGTCCCAGGAGACTGATGTAGTGTTCACCAGTTATTTTGATCAATAAGATGACTTCCTTTTCTGCCTCAGAAAACACTGATCAGATCCTTTCAAGCCCATGAATGCAACTTCCCCACGTCTTACCCACAATAACAGATTTATGCATAGTCTAAATATACACTATGTGATCAAAAGTAGCTGGATCCCCAAAACCATACTGTTTTCATATTAGGTGCATTGTGCTGCCACCTACTGCCAGGTACTCCATATCAGTAACCTCAGTAGTCATTAGACATCGTGAGAGAGCAGAATGGGGCACTTCGCAGAACACACAGACTTTGAATGGTGTCAGGTAATTGGGTGTCATGTATGTCATACGTCTGTATTGGAGATTTCCACACTCCTGAACATCCGTAGGTCCACTGTTTCCAATGTGAAGGGACATGTACAGCACAAAAGTGTACAAGTCGACCTCATCTGTTGACTGACAGAGACCGCTGACAGTTGAATAGGCAGATATCTATCCAGACCATCACACAGGAATTCCAAACTGCATCAGGATCTACTGCAAGTACAAGTACTATGACAGTTTGGCGGAAGGTGAGAAAACTTGGATTTCATAGTCAAGTGGCTGCTCATAAGCCTCACATCATGCCAAACGATGCCTCATTTGGTGTAAGGAGCGTAAACATTGGACAATTGAACTGTGGAAAAACATTATGTGGAGTGATGAATCACAGTACACAATGTGGCAATCCAGTGGCAGGGTGTGGGTATGGCGAATGCCTGGTGAACATCATCTGCCAGTGTGTGTAGTGCCAACTAAAATTTGGAGGTAGTGGTGTTATGGTGCGGTCATGTTTTTCATGTAGGGGGCTTGCACCCCTTAGGTTTTTTTTTTTTTTTGTTGTTTTGTTTTTTGTGCCACTATCACAGCACAGGCCTACATTGATGTTTTAAGCACATTCTTGCTTCCCACTGTTCAAGAGCAATTCGGGGATGGCGGTTGCATCTTTCAACACAATCGAGCACCTGCTCATAATGCACGGCCTGTGGTGGAGTCGTTATATGACAATAACATCCCTGTAATGGCCAGGCCTGCACAGAGTCCTGACCTAAATCCTGTAGAACACCTTTGGGATGTTTTTGAATGCTGACTTTGTGCCAGGCCTCACCGACCGACATCGGTAGCTCTACGCAGTGAAGCACTCCGTGAAGAATGAGCTGCCATTCCCCAAGAAACCTTCCAGCATCTGATTGAATGTATGCCTGCAAGGGTGGAAGCTGCCATCAAGGCTAAGGGTGGGCAAACCCCATATTGAATTCCAGCATTACCAATGGAGGGTGCCATAAACTTTGTAAATCATTTTCAGCCAGGTGTCGCCATATTTTTGATCACATAGTGTTGCTGAGATATGTGTTTTTCATCTGCTTTTGGTTGGCACAAAGCTCTCTCAAATTTAAACTATTACAGATTGACTCATTCTTCATCTAACATATGCTTTCTTCGAAAAAGACATCACTAAAAAACACAAAATATTATTGGACACATTCTAGATATCTTCATCTAAGGTTACACTTTTGGGATGTTCTTCATGCGGATTTTCAGAATGAAAAATATGACCACATTTGAATTCAGTTCCTTTTTCATAACAGTTGGAAATGAAAGGGCAGACTCCTTATACGCCTTCACAAGCCTTAGATGAATTCCCATAATGGATAAGCCATCTAAAACAAATAATTTTGATAAAAGCATAGTACTCCAAATTATTCAGCTGAAAGAAACACAACATAGTTACTTTTAAAAAACCACATAAAGAACACTATAATAAAAAGGAATACATCACCCATGCTAACACTGCCTCTGCGCTAGGGTAAGAACTCTTCACTTTGCCTATAGGACTTAAGTTCTCTGCCACTGTTCATGGTGAAGGGAGTAAGTTTGCAACAAGTACTTTTAATAACTATCCCATATTTAGTCTTTGGAATAAAGATGGTAAACTGAACTACCAGTTCTGTCTGATAGTGACAATCTCCTGCATATTGTATTGTTGCTCCCCTTTCAATGAAATTAAGTTATTTGTAACTCATACACTTATACAAAATGTTGTTCCCTTCGGTTTAACTATCCAGAGAGATTTACTTTCACCTTGGAAATTTTAGAAGCCAAGAATAATTTCCCACCTGCAAGAACACCGAAGGTACCATGATCCACATCAAATAAGTTATTGGAAAGTCTGTGGTGGAATATGAATAATCTAAGGAGTAACAGTAACAAGTCAACAAATTGTTGATGTGTTGAGTCACTGTCAGGCTCATAAACAAGATGAGGAGCCTTGTTAGTTTTCTCCTTCAGAGCCACAGAATACAAATACACACACATACACCTGCATGGCTACATTGACCCAGAACTGCAGCTCAGTGGATATGCAGGGTTTGTGCAGGTTAAGTGGATGAGGGGAGAAAGGAGGTGGGTGCAGGGTATGAGAGCTAGAGAAGTGTGGCTGATGGCTGGGAAAGAGGGGCAGTAGGCACCTGAAACAAGAATGTGGCTTCTTATGCCTCTAGAGAGCGGAAGTTGTCTGTGAAGCTCGCTGTGTATTGCGAGCAGAGGGGACATAAAACGTTGGGAGATGCACACTATTCATGTGAGAGTGTGAATGCAGAATGAATTAAATTAGGGTCATAAGGTGGGTGTGGGGCAGGGGCTAACAGAGATCAAGGCCAGAAGGATTACAATATCAAAGTAAATGTTGCAAAGACAATCCAATCCATGTAACACAGACAAGCTTGCTTTGGGTCTGAAGAGTCCAGATGACAGGTTGTGAAACAGACTTTGAAATCAAGCATGTTGTGTTCAGCACTGTGCTTCACCACTAGGTGATAAACTTAGTTCTTGATTTCAGTTGGGCAGTGGCTGTTCATTCTGTTAGACAACTGGTTGGTGATGCACTCACAAAAAAGAAAAATTCCATCATTGCATGACTGCTGTCACATGTGTCCCTACCTTTGAAGTGATAGGATAGATTGGAGTCAGTTGTATGTATGTATTTATTTATTGGACAGGTCTTGTGCTTGGGTGTTCTGCAGAGGTATGGGTTTGGGAATAAATGTAACATAAGGGTGGAACAGTATATTATTTAGCCTGGGTGAGTTGCAGTATACTGTATTTACAGGGTTGTGGGTAGGATGTTACACATTTTCTGGCACAACACATAGTCAAAGCCCCAGCAAAGGATATGGTTAAGTTGTTTCTGTCAGAGATGATATTCGGAGGTGAGGGGATGCTGCTTCACAGTTTGCTACTAGGGTGGTCATAGAATTATGGTCGTATTTAGGTAAAGCCTGTCTGTGAAGGCCATAGTATCATCTTCAGCGCTCTAGGCAAGAGATTGCTTATCACTGCAGACTCACATTCACAAGTAGACTTTCTATACGGGAGAGACTTTTTAATGTGAGAGGGATGGCAGCAAGTAATGTTGAAAGTGGTCTTGATATGAAAAGTTTGGATGGAGCCATCAGGGGGATGGAGGTAAATGGTATGTGGCACGCCAGCTTAGAATTACTGCATGAAGTGAGTGGAAGAGGTATTGAGGCCTTGGAGAAGTGAGGGTAGTGCATCTTGGCTCTAGTTCCAAACCATGAGTGGACCTGAACCAGACAAGAAGCTTGGGATTTTTATGTGACTAGGAAGGTTTCTTCTAGATGGCCCATAAATAGGTTGACATAGAAGTGTGCCATGCAGATTCTCGTGGATGTGCTGCAGATTTCTCAATCTTCACTCCAAGGATGAAGTAGTTACTCATAAGGATGTAGTTTGTAAGGTGTTCAAGGAAAGAGGTGGTGGGTTGGAGTCTGTAGAACATTGAGAGAGGTAGTGTTAGACAGCGGCAAGGTCACGGGTATGGGTGAACTTGACGATATGAAGGTGGTATCTACATTGATATTTATGGATCAGGTTCTTAATGAGCCAGGGATGGTTGAGAGGTGGTGATGTGTGTCATTGATTTGAAAGCCAGGCTGCAGACAGTCAGTTTAATGTGTTGGGCAACAAGTGCTGAGATTATTTCTGTGAGGTCACAAGTTCATTAAGGATACTTTATTCATCTTCACCCAGACCTAAAAAAAAAAAATGAGTCCCCATTAGTTCTCTGCCTCAACACCTTCTCTTCCCTACATTTCATTTGGTTCTTCTCATACCTGCATACCACCTTCCTGAATAATGATCTTCACTTCTCCGATGTCACCATCCGAACCTGGTAATGACCTCCACCTCTATGATGTCACCATCCATACCTATCCATGCCATGCCTGCTAACTTCACAGTATCTGCATTTTGATAGCTGCCATCTCTTTCAAGCTAACAATTTTCTCTCATTTAGTTTGGCTACTCCTGGCCAGAGCATCTACAGTGTTCAGCAATCCCTTGCCCAGTGTGCTGAATGTCTTACTAAGGTCTACACAGACAGGCATTACTCTCAAACCTAGTTTACAAACAGATTTCTATTGCTGTATCCACACATACATCTAATCTTCTGGTAATCCCCATGAACCAGTTGTGAAGGAGTGCCCCTTCCATCAGCCAGTGTCATCCCAAACTGGAATAAGCCAACCATATCCTTCACCAGGACTTAGACTATTTATCATTGTGCTCAGACATGAGGAACTCTGTATCCACAATCTTTCCCACCCCTCCCAAAGTGGTATTATGCTGCCCACCATATCTATGTAACTTCAGATTCCATCCATAGGCCACACCTGCTCCAACCCATTGCCACATGGGTCATAACAGAGAATTGTGAAGGTGGTTGGATGATGCTCTGCCAGGCACTTACATGTGATTTGCAATGCATTATGTGCCCAGTACACCCACACCAGCACATCCTACTTCAGTCCTGTCACAGTTTGATCCTATTCATTTAGAGACAGGATCACATGTGAAAGCCGTCATATAACATAACAGCTCAGCATTAACATTTACACAGCATTTTATGCGAGGATGACTGCCAACCAGGCATCCACCCAAATGAGTGGCTACTCAATCTCCACTGGATCCTGCCCCATGAACCTAACTTCACTCATCCTACACTCACATCTTCCTCTTCACTGTTTCTTTCCACTGTTCTCTCTACCCCTGCCAATCCACTGTAACACATCATTGTGCACTACACACAACTCCCTCTGCCTGTGACCAGAGTGAGCTCATTGGTGTTAAATTCCTAACCCGGGTGCCTGCTACCTCTACTTCCCAGCCATCATCCATACTACCCCAGTCCTCCCTCCTCCTCCCCTTCTCTTTTCTACCCTCACTTACTACAATAACACAACCATTTATCCCGGTTGAGCTTCTGTGTCAGGTCAATGTTGTCAACTAGGACAATGTAGTTGTGCAAGTGTATGTGTACTACATAGCTCTGGGGTGGATTTGTCTGAAAGCTAGCAAAGCTTTGAATCTTGTTTATTTGCCTATTGGTGACACATTGCCTCAACTATGTGGTGAGTTGCTAGCTTTACTCTTAAATTATCCATATTCCACTTTAGAATTTTTATTTGTTTTGTACTGTAGGTAGGCATCTGCCTGGCCAGTACACTGATTTTGTGTTCTTCTTCTGAGACACATTAATTGCGCGGGCTAAAGATCGAAAAATGAATATATATTAATATGTGTGTGTAAGTCAGATGACAGTCTGAACTGTAGCGAGTTTCAGTTGATCACCGCAGCCATGATGTAGTCTTCTCCAGTGAGTGTAAGCAGGTCATTGTCTTGTTACTCTATTCTGTTTGTAGTATCACATACTACTCAAACACACGATGCCTGCCACACAGTACACCATGCATATTGTGGACATGGAAAGTAGTTTCTTGCCCCTGACATGTAGGCTACCCTGCAGAGCAGTTCAGTGAGGCAGAACGATGCTATTCCCACACAACATTACTATTCCCACACAACACACCTGTCATACAGGGCAGCCTATATAGCAGGTCTGAAAAAAAAGAAAAACACACACACACACACACACACACACACACACACACACACACACACACCTGTGCCTGTATGTGTGCTCCTATTGGAGCTAGCAAGTTGTAAAACCCACAGTGCTGACACTCATGGAGTTGAGTGTTTGTGTGCCAAATTTTGGATGAAATCAATCTTGCAGCTTCAGAGGAGGTCCCAGGCATACACACAGTGTGTGATATATTTATTGACATTGAGTCGTTGTAGAATCTTATAACAAGCCCTGAGCTCAAACATAATGAGGTATCTTGAACAGAATGACCTCCTCCATGCCAGTCAAAAGTTCGATCATACAGGGTATCAAGTGAAATTTGTGACTTGATTGAGGACTTTCTGGTAGGGAGGATGCAGCACATTATTTTGGATAGAGAGTCATGGTCAGATGTAGAAGTGACTTAAGGTTTGCCCAAGGGAGATGTGTTGGGACCCTTGCTGTTCATGTTGTATATTAATGACCTGGCAGACAATATTAATAGTAACCTCAAACTTTTTGCGAGTGATGCAGTTATCTGTAGCGAAGTACTGTCTGAAAGGAGCTGCATAAATATTCAGTCACATCTTGATAAGATTTTGAAGTGGTGCGAAAATTGGCAACTTGCTTTAAATGTTCAGAAATGTTAAAGTGTGCACTTCACAAAATGAAGAAATGTAGTATCATATTACTACAATATCAGTGAGTCACAGTTGGAATCAACTAACTCTTAAAAATACCTGGGTGTAACATTTTGTAGGGATATGAAATACAATGATCAAATAGGCTCACTTGTGGATAAATGTAATAGACTTAGGTTTATTGGTAGAATACTGGGGAAGTGCAATCAGTATACAAAGGAGATTGCTTACAAATCACTCATGCAACCCATTCTAGAATATTGCTGAAGTGAGTGGGACTCATGCCAAATAGTACTAATGGGGGGATATTGAACATATACAGAGGACAGCATGAATTGTTACACATATTCTTTAGCCTTGGGAGAGTGTCAGAAATGCTGAAGAAACTGAACTGGCAGGCTCTTGAAAATAGATGTAAACTATCCCGAGAGAGTCCACTAAAAAAGTTTAAAGAACCATTTTTAATTGATGGCTCGCATAGGGATCCTGAGGACAAGATTATAAAAGTTACAGCATGCACAGAGCCATTCAAATAATCGTTCTTCCCACACTCCATACAAGAATGGATTGGTGGGGAGGCTTGTGCTTGCCTCAGTGATACAGATAGCCATAGTTATGAGTGACTAGAACTCAATAGTAGGAAAAGGAAGAGAAGGAAACGTAGTAGGTGAATATGGAATGGGAGTAAGGAATGAAAGAGGAAGCCGCCAGGTAGAATTTTGCACAGAGCATAATAGCTAACACTTGGTTCAAGAATAATGAAAGACGGTTGTATACATGGAAGAAGCATGGAGAGATAGATAATATAATGGTAAGACAGAGATTCAGGAACCAGGTTTTACATTGTAAGACATTTCCAGGGGCAGATGTGGACTCTGACCACAATCTATTGCTTACGAACTGTAGATTAAAACTGAAGACACCGCAAAAAGGTGGAAATTAGAGGAGATGGGGCCTGGATAAACTGAAAGAACCAGAGGTTGTAGAGAGTTTCAGGGAGAGCATTAGGGAACGATTGACAAGAATGGGGGAAAGAAATACAGTAGAAGAAGAAAGGGTAGCTTTGAGAGATGAAATAGTGCAGGCAGCAGAAGAGCAAGTAGGTAAAAAGACTAGATCTAATAGAAATTCTTGGGTAACAGAAGATATATTGAATTTAACTGATGAAAGGAGAAAATACAAAAATGCTGTAAATGAAGCAGGCAAAAAGGAATACAAACGTCTCAAAAATGAGATCGACAGGAAGTGCAAAATGGCTAAGCGGGGAGGGGGGAGGGGGGCTAGAGGACAAATCTAAGGATGTAGAGGAAAATTAGAGACCCTTGGAGAAAAGAGAACCACTCGCATGAATATCAAGAGCTCAGATGGAAAACCAGTTCTAATGGAAAGCAGAAAGGTAGAAGGAGTATATAGTGGGTCTATACAAGGGTGATGTTCTTGAGGACAATATTATGGAATGGAAGAGAATGTAGATGAAGATGAAATAGGAGATATGATCCTGCATGAAGAGTTTGACAGAGCACTGAAAGACCTAAGTAGAAACAAGGCCCTGGGAGTATACAACATTGCATTATAACTACTGACAGCCTTGGGAGCGCCAGGCCTAATTAAACTCTACCATCTAGTGAGCAAGATGTATGTGACAGGTGAAATACCCTCAGACTTCAAAAATAATGTAATAATTCCAATCCCAAAGAAAGCATGTGTTGACATATGTTAAAATTACCAAACTATCAGATTAATAAGCCACGGCTGCAAAATACTAACACAAATTCTTTACAGACGAATGGAAAAAATGGTAGAAGCCGACCTCGGAGAAGATCAGTTTGGATTCCATAGAAATGTTGGATCACATGAGGCAATACTGACCCTACGACTTATCTTAGAAGAAAGATTCAGGAAAGGCAAACCTACGTTTCTAGCATTTGTAGACTTAGAGAAAGCTTTTGACAATGTTGAATGGAATACGCTCTTTCAAATTCTGAAAGTGGCAGGGGTAAAATACAGGGAGCGAAAGACTGAAAGGCTATTTACAATTTGTTAAGGAAACAAAAGAAAAATGAGGAGTAGGAATTAAAATCCATGGAAAAGAAATAAAAACTTTTGAAGTTCGCCGATGACATTGTAATACTGTCAGAGACAGCAAAGGACCTGGAAGAGCCTGAACGGAATGGACAGTGTCTTGAAAGAGAGACATAATGAACATCAACAAAAGCAAAATTAGGATAATGGAATGTAGTCAAATTGAATGGAGTGATGCTGCGGGAATTAGATTAGGAAATGAGACGCTTAAAGTAGTAAATGAGTTTTGCTATTTGGGGAGCAAAATAACTGATGATGGTCGAAGTAGAGGGGATATAAAATGTAGACTGGCAATGGCAATGGCAAGGGCAAGGAGAGTGTTTCTGAAGAGGAGAAATTTATTAACATCGAGTATAGATTTAAGTGTCAGGAAGTCGTTTCTGAAAGTATTTGTATGGAGTGTAGCCGTGTATGGAAATGAAACGGGGACGATAAATAGTTTATACAAGAAGAGAATAGAAGCTTTCAAAATGTGGTGCTACAGAAGAACGCTGAAGATTAGATGGGTAGATCACATAACTAATGAAGAAATATTGAATAGAATTAGAGAGAAGAGAAATTTGTGGTGCAAATTGACTAGAAGAAGGGATTGGTTGGTAGGGCATATTCTGAAGCATTAAGGGATCACCAATTTAGTATTGGAGGGCAGTGTGGAGGGTAAAAATGGAAGTGGGAGACCAAGAGGTGAATACACTAAACAGATTCAGATGGATTTAGGTTGCAGTAGGTATTGGGAGATGAAGAAGCTTGCACAGGATAGAGTAGCATTGAGAGCTGCATCAAACCAGCCTCTGGACTGAAGACCACAATAACAACAACAACAACAAGGAAAAGGAAGCACTTGGAAATTAGTTGTGTATTTTCAGAAGTGCCTGTCTATTGTACATGAGTTTCTAGATTTGATTTAGCTTCATTTGTTTGCTTTTCCATAGAACTTGGCCTTCCTTAGTAATACTAAGCAAAGAAACCACTATGAACTGCTTGACATAAGACGTTTCTCAGTGATCTCGTAGGATTTCACGTGATGGTTGAAAATAATGCTCACTGTCATCTTCTCTAATCTTATCTCTTACATAAGTGAAGTTATGTAAAACACAATGGATTGTTACAATATTGATTGCAAACTGATTTTTACACCTAGTGAACAATAAATAATCCATCGTTTACTAGGTAAAATCCCTAAAGTAAGTTGGGTGAATCATTGACCAAGGTTTAAGCTAAAATTGAACTTATTATATAAAGGATTTGAATTATTTTCAGAATATGGATGCATCAGGTATTCTGAAAGGGGAAAAGCCTCAGCTGAGGCTGGGGCCGCAATGAATACATATGGCTATGTGTAGCTCTCGTTATAGAAACTGGAGAGTCATTTTCAGTCCCTCTTCATACAGTTCAAAAATTGGAGAATCACCCGAACTTTCGACAGATCCTCAACACAAACAAAAATTAACTTGTAATCTATGTTACAAATAGCAAGCAATGCAATTGAATAATATGTTTTGTATTTATAGTGCCGCAAATCACTATGAAGTGGCTGGCTGATACTTGTTTTCTACTTTACTGCACCTGTACAGATTCAGGACTTGTGTGCACATGTTAAATGTTATTTCCATTTTATATCTGTAGGATCCTGTAACCATACATGAGTCACCTCCGTCAATATGGCATTACAAACTTGCCATATTGTAGTGAATACAGCATTCCTCCCAATTTTAAAATGGTGCCAAAAATCACAAAATCTGCACCCTAAAACTAGATTCCTGGAAGGAAGAAGTGTTTCCGTTACTTGCAGTTGCAACTTGAGAGAAAAAGGAAATTAAAAAATAAACAAAATTGTGCAACCACTGCAAGAAAAATGTTCATATTTCTCGAACAACTCCACTTTCTTAAGATGTCATCAGAAAGTGGCACGATTGCGTCCAATATTGTGTGTCCTACTAAACCACTAACTGTAGAAATACCAGTTTTTAAGTCATTGTACTCGCAAACCAAAAAATAACTACACACTGAGAATGAAATTGGCATTGAAGTAGAATCCCACTTAAAGTCAAGAGACAAGAGAGAGTACTATGAATCCGACAAGTTGTTCCTAATGTCCGTCTGGACGATTTTCAGAAGATATAATATTATTCCATGCTCAATGATAAAATACAAATGATAAAACTGATCCAGCTACATCAGGCTTAAATGGATTCCCACAACTGTCAGGAATGACATAGCTTCTCCCATTCCGAAAGGAATATGAACAGAAGGCTGCTACTGCCAGCTCATTATCTGGCATGTGATTAGTTTCTTAGAAAGGCATTTAGTACCATGTCCCTTCTTTGAGTATTGTGCTATACTCTCGGATATTAATTTGCAAGATTTTGAGAGCTTTGGTGTATATATTTTTTTAAAAAAACTGAAATGTTTCAGTTGCCTGAGACTGCAGTCGAGTGTGCAAGTTGTGTTTGCATGAGAGAGAGAGAGACTGTTCTTGTTGTTGTTGTTGTTGACGACAAAAGCCAATGGCCGAAAGCTTTAATTGTGAGAGTCTTTTTGTTGTGCCTATCTGCGACTTAACATCTCTGCTATATAGTGAATAGCAACTTTCCTTCTCATAATATTGTTACATTCCATCCTGGATTTTCCACTGTTTGAAATGTTTTATATTATACACATATACATTCTTCATTGTAGTGGATGGTGCAACTGCATATAGTAATAACAATATATAAAATAGCCTCAGGCTGCTGTTCTGGTGTTAAAAGTTTTATTGAATAATCAATTTCACCTTAGTACACATCTGATCAATGGTTATATTTTAATTCCCAGATCACAACCAGCAGTCAACTGAAGTATTGGTGGGCACTGGTGTAATGTCACTTGCATGATGCGGACATAGGGTGTAGATACTGGTATTTCAGTTGACAACTTGCTGATATGGGAATTTGAGATGTGATTGTCGATTAGATATGTACTAAGGTATATCTGAAGATGAGATGTAGTGTCTCGAAATTGAACAGCCAATAAAACTTGCAACATTATAACAACAGCCTAAGACTACTTTATTAATTGTTATTATTTTATGTTAAATATATTTTTTAAATAAGAAAAGAACTGAATTTTTTGGAAACTTCTCTACAGTTGCATAATGGCACTATCAAAGTCTAGTTCATATCTTTGGTACTTTTGCTTTGCGGCTGCAGAAAGCTAGTAAAACTATTTGTAAATACATACCATCAAGTGATTTTTCTTTTATGGACATGATCTAACAAAAACTTGCCTCCATTACTTCTATTTAATCTCTTATAACTGATCAAAGCATTCCATACTTATGCGCATGAAATAATCGGAGAGAAGACAAAAAGCACCTTTTGTGGTACATCTCAGGAGTATGCATCCAGTATTGGCAGTGCTGTTTTTTACTTTTTGTGATCTCAGAGGTACTATCTCTTCAGCCTCCATTTTAAAACCAACAGCATTTCTTTTGTATATAGTAGTATGTAATATGTTGTGTATTAAGTTGCATGCGACATCTTAATTCTCAGATAATGTCAAAATATATGAAAGCCAGATTAATCTGTTGGAAAAGGCAAATGTTTATTGCTGACTTGATGAGATGCTGTTCATCCAAGAAGCATGACCACATCACACTGACTTTCTGAGAAAAAGGAAACAGCAGGACTGCTTAATGCAGAACCTAGAAATTTGCAGCAACATACACAGAAAACATCTGTAAATAACGGTATATTGTCAATGTGTAGTTATCATGCACCTCACTGGAGAGGCACAGTAATGCATTAGTGGGAGGAACAGTGGCAGGGAATGAGGACCATAAGCTGCCATTGTTGAAGACTGTGGTCTAACTATTATATTTTGATTCATTTCTAAATAGGGTCCTTCGGCACATGTATTACTTTCCTGGCTAAAAAAAGTGAACTTCCAACTATATACCCATGCTGTCACCTTCACTCCTCTTTCACATTGCATCGATGAGGTTGTGCGAGACATCGCCGACACAGTCACCCATGTCAGTGGAACTGCTGTTCCTCTTTCTAGAGGCATGCTCCACCACCAGCCAGTCCCATGGTGGACCAAAGATGTCACAACAGCTATTTAAGCTCACCATAAGGCCCTGCAACGTCTCAGTCGGCATCCTCCAAAAAGCTGCTCTCCTCACTTACTGTATACTAAGGCTCACTATCCTATGAAGCGCAATAAGAAGGAATACTTGGAGCACTACATGTCATCCTTGGGAACATAAGCCTCTTTCTCACAGGTTTGAGCAAAGCTGTGTAGTTTTCTGGGCTGCCACACTGGTCTGTGACTTGTCCTTCAGGGTAGTCTTTGGACCAATGTGTTGGTTTGTGCTGAACACCCTGTGACCCACTTTGTGACAGCACTGGCATGCTCTCCTTACCTGGCTACCTTTCAACACAGAAATAACAAGTTGAAGACATCCTCCTATGTTCACCCCCTGCCAAGCTGATTTATATAATGAACATTTCACACTAGGAGCCGCTCCTGGCTCTTGGTGGATCTCACAAGTCCCCTAGCCCTGATTCAGTTCAGATCCAACATGTGATTGTTACTCAGAAGCTACATCTACTCAGGCTCTTCAGCCATATTTGGCTCAAAAGTGTCTTCCTTCCACAATGGCATGATAGTATAATCAACCCATTCCTTAAGCCAGGCCTTTCCCATGGTTCCCAATTCTCTTCTGCAAAAATGTGTGTCATGCATTTTTGTTATCATACCATCGTCCATCTAGACCCAGAAATCTAAATGGGTATGCAGCACTTGGACATGGTCGCGCTGTCCAGTTTTTTGACCTCTGCTTTAATAAACGCTTACTTGCCTGCCCCATATTTATGAACCAGGGACTAGGTGCATGCAGAAGCTTCCTTTCCCACACATCTTGGGGTGTGGATCATGCTACTCTTCATATTTACTGGTCCCTGGTCTTATCCCAACTGGACCATGGTTGCCAGGTTTATGGCTCAGTGGCACCTTTGAAACTGGTAGACCCAGTCCATCATTGTTGCATTCAAATGGACGCTGGTGCCTTCTGGACTAGTGCCATAGATAGTCCACTTGCTGAAATGGAAATCTTCCCCTTCAGCTTCGACGGCACCAACTGACAGTTTTCTCAGCATCTTCCTTATCAGCATTCTTTTTTCATACAAGGTGCATCAACCCTCTGACATGCACCTCAGGTTGGATTACCAGTTGGAATGTGCCTTGCAGACCTCTGCCTACCTCCTTAGAAAATACACTCTGTGTTTTTCCACACATCCCTCCGTGGTTGGTACCAAGGCCACGAACTAGAGCCAGTCTATTCCACAGTCCTAAAATTTCAAACACCCCCCATGGCTTTTCAGCATCCTTTCCAGTGAGTTTTCCAAGGCTATCAGTGCTACCATTATTTACACTGACAGTTCTAAAACCATGGATAGAAAGAGATAAGGTCTTACTTCTCCTCTGGTCAGTAACAACATTTGTTATTGGGAACCTGTACTGTTCATGTGGTGGAGCTGATAGGCATTAACAGAGCCCTCATATTTATTAAACAGGCTTCCAGTAACCATGTTTTAGATTACAGTGGCTCAGTTAGCAGTCTCCAGCCCCGTAATCACCATTCCTCTTGTCAGCTTGCAGTATCTTCTATTGACGGCCGTCTCTCTAACGTTAGTTGTACTGCATGGTCAGTTGCCTTTCTCTGGGTCCCAGGTCATTTGGTTACACCAGGGAATTAACTAGCCAACCCCCGGAGGCTTGCTGCTATTTGGCAGGTTCGTGCTTGGCTACCATGGGGGCCCCAGCCTCTGCAGCATATTTGTCACTTCTGTGCTGTGCTATCTGTCCTCTTGCTATTCCTTTTCCCCTCCCTTAGGGAACACGACTGGGATGTTTCTGTTCTGCATTTTCAGTAACCGATATCAGAACATCTCTCCAGTGCTTTTCATTCCTTTTTTTTTTTCTTTTTTCCCCTTTCTCCTATGCTTTCTCTGCGTGTTTGAGGTTCCTCTTTTTCTTCTTTCTCCCCGTGTGCTCCTGAAGGCCAAACCACACACCTTATGCGTAATGGGTGACTGGGTAACATGTAATTCCCAGGTAGGGTTCTCACATATCCCCGGTACAGGCCAAGCCCAGTGCGGGGACGATTATCTGAGTTGCTCCCTTCCCAAATTGCCGATTGATCCCTGTGACACATGTTCGGGAGTCATGACCAGACATATGAACAATCACCTAAGGCGGGTGCATCTCCTTTTGAGGGGGCCTCTCAGTTGGAAGGAGCATGAGATCAGAGATGCTGGCAATCGTGGGGGATTTTCTCGCAGTGAGCCAATCTTCTTTACGGTTAATGTCTTCTAAATGTGTGCAGGCTAACATTTAAGAGGCCCTCCCAGCTGCACCATGGTTGCTGATGCTTTCATGTACTGAAGGCGATCAGTTCTTTGCTACGGTAATTCCGTTTATTATTCAGAAAGGTGTTGATGCAATTGCTGGCCATGTGAAATCCTGTTCTCTTTTACACAATGGCCCTTTGGTTTTGGAGACTACTTCTGATTCTCAAGCATAACAGCTGCTTGCAACTTCGCTCTTCCACGGTTATGCTGTTCATGTCAAGGTCTATCTAAAGCTGAATTCTCCCCGTGGTGTTATTTACACTAGGCTAGTACTGCTCTGATCAGTGTCATTGCAGTCCATTGCGTGATAAAAAATGTTGACACATCCTTAGTGACCACACACACTCTTTTTTCCTCACTTTTGATAGAGTTGTGCTTCCATTGAAGATTAAACCAGGTTGTGAAGTTATCACAGTCTGACCAGACATTCCGAATCCGATGCACTGCTGCCAGTGTCATCATTACAACCATACTCGAATGTCCTGCCAACACCCAGCCAAATGTGTAACCTGTGGTCGGGACGCTCTTGAGGGTGACTGCCCGCCTCCCCCTCCCCCCCCTGTATTACTAAATTTAACACCACAAACTTTTCAAAGAAGCCTTGGATTACTACAGTTATTAAAGTGTCTTCAGAAAGATAAAGAAAAATTTATGAGACAGCAAGAACTAGTAAAGATCCAGAAGTAGTTTCACACTATAAAAATTATTGTAACATACTGAGAAAAGTTGTGAGGAAATAAAGAAATATGTATGTTGAAGAAGAAATTTACAACTCCGGCGATAACATCAAATCAATATGGAATGTTGTTAGAATGGAGACAGTAAAAGTAACCACTGGGGTAGGTAATATTACTATTAAGGAGACCGAGACCATCCTAACCAACAGTATACAAGAAGCTAATGTATTTAACAACCATTTAAGTGTAGGAAAAACAATTGGTGAGAACAGTTCAAAAGAAAAAGCTAGGCGATGGAAGAGTCTGTTTTGAAAAAAATTAGTCAGATTACGCTTCACTTCCTTATACACAAATATCCACGTCCAGGGCCTCGCTGCGATGGAGCACTTCCTTTCAAGCTGATCACCTGCCACCCTACCTAAAACCTCTTTCCTTATTACCTTAGCCAGCTTCATCCTAACTCACAACTTCACTTTCGAAAGCCAGACATACCAACAATTAAAGGGAACAGCCATGTGTACCAGGATGGACCCGTCGTATGCTAACCTATTTATGGGTCACCCAGGCCTGCCAACCCAAAGTGTGGTACAGATTTATTGATGACATCTTCATGATCTGGACTCATAGTGAAGAAGAACTCCAGAATTTCCTCTCGAACTTCAACTCCTTTGGTTCCATCAGATTCACCTGGTCCTACTCCAAATCCCATGCCACTTTCCTCGACGTTGACCTCCATCTGTCCAATGGCCAGCTTCACACATCCGTCCACATCAAACCCACCAACGAGCAACAGTACCTCCCTTATGACAGCTGCCCAACTGCCACCCATTCCATATCAAACGGTCCCTTCCCTACAGCCTAGGTCTTTGCGGCAAACGAATCTGCTCCAGTCCTGAATCCTTGAACCATTACACCAACAACCTGAAAACAGCTTTCGCATCCCGCAACTACCATCCCGACCTGGTACAGAACCAAATAACCTGAGCTACTTTCTCATCCCCCCAAACCCAGACCCTCCCACAGAAGAACCCCAAAAGTGGCCCACTTGTGACAGGATACTTTCCGGGACTGGATCAGACTCTGAATGTGGCTCTCCAGCAGGGATACAACTTCCTCAAATCCTGCCCTGAAATGAGATCCATCTTTCATGAAATCCTCCCCACTCCACCAAGAGTGTCTTTCCGCTGTCCACCTAACCTTCGTAACCTCCTGGTTCGTACCTATGAAATCACCAAACCACCTTCCCTATCCTCTGGCTCCTACCCTTGTAACCGCACCCGGTGTAAAACCTGTCCCATGCACCCTCCCATCACCACCTACTCCAGTCATGTAACCCGGAAGGTGTAAAAGATCCAAGGCGGAGCCATGTGTGAAAGCACCCACGTGATTTACCAACTGACCTGCCTACACTGTGAAGCTTTCTATGTGGGAATGACCAGCAACAAACTGTCCATTCACATGAACGGACACAGGAAGACAGTGGTTGTTGGTAATGAGGATCACCCTGTGGCTAAACATGCCTTCGTGCACGGCCAGCACATCTTGGCACAGTGTTACACCGTTTGGGTTATCTGGATACTTCCCACTGACACCAACCTATCGGAACTCCGGAGATGGGAACTTTCCCTTAATATATATCCTCTCTTCCCGTTACCCACCAGGCCTCAACCTCCACTAATTTCAAATTGCGCCGCTCATATCTCACCTGTCATTCAGTAACATCTTTGCCTCTGTACTTCCGCCTCGACTGACATCTCTGCCCAAACTCTTTGCCTTTACGTATGTCTGTATATGTACGGATGGATATGTGTGTAGAGAGAGAGAGAGAGAGAGAGAGAGAGAGAGAGAGAGAGAGAGAGAGAGCGCTAAAGATTAATATTTCTATTATTTTCCCCTTCCCTTAAATGGCACAAAATGCATGTACTATATTTATAGATTTATGGATCAGAGGTAGGATGGCTGGGAATGGGTCAGCCCCCATCATATGCAGAGCCCTGGGGACACCGACTTGCTTACATATGTACTTCTCTCATATTATTCTTTAATTGATGGTCTGTTACACTCTCAGCCTTCTCACTTTTACTGTTCCGAATCTCCCAGCTAGGAAGCATACTTTACTCTGTAACTGTCTTCGCCTTTGGATCTCTCACTTGCTCTCACCTACAAACTGGTCCAATCCGTATGCATCTCTGTAAATCATTTCTCAGCTTTGGCATCATTATTGTCTTCAGGGCCTGAATTTTATTGCTCTTACGTACTTTCATCACCAGAACATGTCCCTGATAGACGTCAATGTCTCCAGATAACTACCCATGGGCTGAGGGACTGATGACCTTGCTGTTTAGTCCTTTAACCCCCATCCGACCAACTTTCTAGACAACTTCTGTATAGTGAAGTGAGAACAGGTAGAAGGTATTGTGATGCTCCTATAAAACACTTTAAGGGTCAATTCACGAACAACCTAAAGCATCTAAACATTTACCCAAGTAACTGGTGCACCACAGCAGATTTTGCTCACTGGTCCACAACTACTTCACCTGCTGTTTTACATTTTTAGTGGAACATTAAAGACTTGAACTGAGATAAGTCAGAGATGCAAACTTTGCCAATTCCAGCCACGCCCTCCATTCTCTATTATGTGTAATCTGTGTGGCCACATGTTTCATGCTAGAATTGGTCTGCTAAATCATCAAAGACACCTTCACACCTGAACTGTGATGCAATAAAGAAAATACAGGTGATAAATGGAAACAATGATATGAGTATTAGTCAGTGATGACCTGTGACTTAAGGTCAGTCAGAAAGTAATATGTCAACGTTTTTTGCTCTCTCAGGACAATGAAAGAATAAGTAGAAATGACTCTAAAACTCAAAAAAGTAATGAACATACAAAAAATAGTGCCACATACCCGCCGTTTGCCTAAAGGGACCGGCAACCGTCAGACACTGAAGCATCACAGTTTCCCATCTGTACAAGGCGTTGCCTCCCTGGACTGCACTGACCACAACAAGGAAGACAGATGGCAGGACAAGCACTACCAGAGGTCCTCCATGCCAGGGGCTTATTTCTCCTGTTCCATGCCAGGGGCTTATTTCTCCTGTCATGTTGTATGAGGAACTGGATCGCCATGAATTACTATGCACCCCGGCTATATTGGGCAGCGCAAGCCAACACATCGGCAGTTCACTCCACCGGAGCCCATCATCCGGGGCCTGGTCAGAAGCCACTGCAGTGAGAGCTAAGACTTTCCAGCAATATTCCGAGACATACCTATCGGCCAACTACGCCAAATGCTTAACCTCCGCTTTTAGGGATTATCAGTGGCATAGTCTTCATGTTCCACTACTTTATTCACTATGTGTTACAGGCCTATGCCTTTTTTTTTATTGAGAACAGTTTCCCTTTGTTATTAAACCTCTCTACTGTGGCTTTAATAAGCCCTTGTTTTTGTTTACCTGTGCCGTACTATTGCTTATCAAGAGTCTCCCTGTGAGAGATATAGCATATAGTAAATTGTAGAGAGAGGGAGAGATATGTGACATGAATTGAAAAATGTTCGTTTATGCAAAAAATTTAAATCAAGATGTAAATATTGTAGTTTCAGTATGGTAGTGTTCGGTCTAGGTGTTCACACTTTCCATTCCTGTCAGTAAACTTTGAAATGTTCCTGAATTGGCTAACTGTTTCAACGAGAGATGTTTCCTGTATGTGACTTGACTGCCACCATAACGGACACCAGGATTAGGTTAAGATGTATTTGCTATACAGATATAATTTGAACAAACGTTTTAGGAAAATAGAGTTATGTAGTTCATTACTTTTAACTTTTGTTTATGAACAGATTGTAACTGCTCTTTATAAAGAGTGCTTTTGAAAATATTGGCAATTGGAACTACACTACTCGACTACTTTGGTTTGTTGTCCTTGGAGTGCTGTATATCACCACTATTTGGCAATTCATTAACATAAATACTCTTCCAGTGCAGCTTTTTAATCATCAATCAGATAATTTAATAGTGCCTTAAAATCTGAAGGATTTTCCCAGAGTCAATGTTGCCAACACCCAGGTAGGTCAATAGATTTGAAATTTAGATTTTTGTGCACTCTTTCTTTATTAAATCCATTGTAAATTGTGGCCACCTACATTCTTATCATGTTCTTTTTTAAAAATCTCTAATCATCTTCCTGTTAACCATAATCTAGATCATGAAAATAAAGCACTGTCTCTAAAACCTGCTGAATTATTGTATTTCAGGCTCTTGTGCACAGGTACTATAGAGGAGAAAATATTTCAGCGCCAAGCTCATAAGAAAGCTCTGAGCTCCTGTGTTGTGGACAATGAAGAGGACGTGGCCAGGCACTTCAGTCTTTCGGACTTGCGTGATCTTTTCCGACTTGAAAATGGAACACTCAGTGACACCCATGATAAATTTAAGTGCACACGCTGTGTCAATCGAATTCAAGTGCGGCCTCCAGCAGAGGGCACAGACTGCACATCAGATCTTTCACAATGGAATCACTGTGCTGACAAGCGCACTCTTGTTGACACTGTCCTCAGACAATGTTGGGATGCTGGTGTGTCATTTGTTTTTCATCATCGCTCACATGAGCAAAAAGCTGTTCCTTGATTTTCAGTATTCTTTTAATCTCTACAGAACACGTTACAGAAACCATGTAAAGTCTGCATTGTATGTTTAATGTCTTTATTTGTTTTTCATCCCAACTAGTTTAAAATGTTCTGTGCAAATATATTTATTACGTCTTTATGTTGAGAGTGCTGGTGCATGAGAAGTAGCACACCCCTCTACAGAATGTATGATTTCTATATAAAGAAATAAATATGATTATGTATTTTGACAAAAACTATTGTACCCATTGGTTCATTAGTGCGTAAAACTCATTAAACTCTCTCTCGGCAGTATTACACAAAGGGAAGAGGACATAGATGAACATGGGATGGGAGATGTGATATTGCAAGAAGTAAGCTGAAACATGGCCCTTGTAAGAGTGGGCCGTCACGACAAAACTATTCCATCTGGTATGCAAGATGTTTGGGGCAGTGGAAAAACCCCCAGACTTCAAGAATATAATATAAAGGGCAGTCAAATGAAAGGAAGACAGATAGAAAAAATAAGTAAACTGTTTATTATTCCAAAAGTAACTGCTGTAACTGTTAATACATCAATCCCACTGTCAAACAAAACAGTCACTGCCTTCATGGAAAAATGTTTTTGTCTGTCACAGAACCATGATTGTACCCAGATGTGGACCTCTTCCTCTGAAGCAAATTGATGGCCTCAAATGTTGTTCTTCAGGGCTTAGAAATATGTAAATCACATGGAAAGAGATTCAGAGTATATGGAGGGGTGTGTAAGGGCTTGCCAGCAAAACCTTTGCAGCATAATTGAAACAATAGCACGCCAGCTTCAGGAAAGTCACGACCTTTTTCTTTGACTGTGGGTGCTCGCGCCCATTAACTTTCCCGGACACAGTGCCACAATTTACACGAAGCAGTATGTGTCCACTTTGCAAAAACTGAAGTGCACCATCAAGTTCAAACACTCAGGAATGTTGACAGTCTGCATCATTCTGTTGCATGATAATACATGACCACATGTTGCCAACATTGTTTCAAATACATTGCAGAAGTTTCACTGAGAAGCCATTACGCATCCTCCATACAGTCTTGATCTCTTCCCATATTTTTGGAACCCTGAAGAAAGACATTCATGGCTTTTGATTTGCTTTGTACAAAGATGTGTTTTCACCTGGTTAAAACCATGGTTTCACAGGCATTGTCTGTCTTGTCTCACAATAGGATATATGTATTAATAATTATGGTGATAACTTTTGAAATAATTAACAGTTTACTTACTTTTTTTCCTCTTGTGCCATTTTCATTTGACTACCTCTTATAACTCCAGTTCCAAAGGAAGTACATGCTTAGTGATGGGAATATGATTGAACTAACAGTTTGTAACTGTAGTCTTGGTTTAGGTGTGGTTGTTCCTTCACATTTCCACTTCACAATCACACCACGAAAAGTCAACGGGGCAGCTTTGAAAGGGTTGAAATATCCCAGATGGAAATGTTACTCGTGCGACACCAGTGACATGTTCACGTTCAAAGTCACTGGGCTGTCCTGACTGGCCAGTTCTGTTGTTTCCACGCATTTCTGCTGACAACACAATATTCCTCATATTTCTGGAGGCTATAGCTTAATTGTTTCATAATAAAGCAGAAATTATGAAGAGCAACTCTGAAACTGCAACAATAAAAAATGGTCTTGTTTTGCCAAGAGCGTAGTCTAATCAGTTAAAATGATTTTGCACATTAGTTTTGTTATGGGAACTCACCATTGGTTTTCTCTTTACCTGAGCATTGAAAAGGCAGTTGTGAATTTCTGATACATGGAGATCAAGCAGGTGTAAAGAAGGTAATGGCTTTCTGTACACCACTTGGATAGAATTATGAATTGTGCTACAAAGCACATTACATTGTAGCTACAGCTCAGACTTTGTGCCAAATCCAGGGACTCCAATTCAGGATTCTGAAACACTAACAAAACAAAAACACAGATAACACTTATCTTTGACTACCGCAAATTAGCTTCAACTTACTTCTTGTTTGTACAGCAGGCTTAAGTTTCGTCACCAGATAATGCATTTTGTCATGAAAAATATACCAGACCATACACTTCAGATGATAAACTAGAAACCATGTACAATACATATGGTGCTTCACTGCAGGTTTTTAATTCAGTGTACTTAAAATATCATTCACAACCCATCACAGTAAAGCTCATTGTATGACTACACTAAACTTCCTGCTTTCGTACAACTTTTGTTAGAAATTAATATTTGCAGTAGTTTCTGTTCTTATTGATTGGCCCACTTAGAATGATCATTAATAATCTAGTTTCATAACAATGAAAGTGATATGCACCAAAGCATCCACTTCTTGACTGGCTTTGTTTGTGATTTACTCCGTGACCACATTCAAACTTTCGTTGACCAGCACGAAACACAAAACATTGAAAATCCGTTTTGTAGTGGAGACCTACTACCTACACATGCATGACTTGGAGGAATTGCAAGAAAAAGCATGCTTCCTTTTGTACACAATTGGGAGGGCAATATTGCTTCAGAACAGTATGTAACCATCTCCACACGTTCTCTGAAGCAGGGTATTTTCCCAGATAGACTAAAGTATGCCATTGGTATACCAATGCATAAAAAAGGGGATACGTCTGATGTCAACAATTACCGCTCAATCTCTCTTCTGACTGCCTTATCCAAAATTCTTGAAAAAGTAATGTACTGTAGAGTAACTTCACACCTTTATAAAAATAAAGTTTTAACAAAATATCAGTTTGGTTTCCAGAAGGGTTTTTCAATGAACAATGCTATATATACTTTCACTAATGAAATATTAAATGCTCTGAGTAACCAGAAGTCACCTGTTGGGATTTTTTGTGATCTATCAAAGGCTTTTGATTTTGTAAATCATGGAATACTTCTAGATAAGCTCTAGTACTGTGGTATGAATGGGACAGTATTCAAATGGTTTAAATCATACCTAACTGGAAGAGTGCAGAAATTTGAAATAAACAGTTCACATGATGTGCAAAAAAACAGATGATTTCTCAAACTGGGGAACAATCAAGAATGTAGTGCCACAAGGTTCAGTCTTGGGTCCTCTGCTGTTCTTAATATATATCAATGACTTGCCATTCTATAATCACAAAGATGCAAAGCTGGTACTTTTTGCCGATGATACAAGTATAGCTATCACACCCGACAGACAAGAATTAACTGGTGAAATTGTAAACGATGTCTTTCAGAAAATCATTAAGTGGTTCTCTGCAAATTGGCTCTCATTAAACTTTCACAAAACACAGTATATACAGTTCCACACAGTAAATGGAATGACCCCATTAAAAAATATAGACTTCGATCAGAAATCGGTTGCTAAGGAAGAATATTCAAAATTTCTAGGTGTATGCATTGATGAGGGGTTGAACTGGAAAAAACACAGTGAGGATCTGCTGAAACGTTTTGAGTTGAGCTACTTATGCTATTTGGGCTATTGCAAATTTTGGCAATATACATCTGAGTAAATTACCTTACCACGCCTATTTTCATTCTCTGCTTTCGTATGGTATCATATTCTGGGGTAACTCATCATTGAGTAAAAGAGTGTTCATTGCACAAAAGCGTGTAATCAGAATAATTGCTGGAGCTCATCCAAGATCATCCTGCAGACACTTATTTAAAGAGCTAGAAATCTTCACTGTAGCCTCACAATATATATATTCACTTATGACATTTGTTATTAACAATACGAACGAATTTAAAAGTAATAGCAGTGTACATGGCTACAACACTAGGAGAAAGGCTGATCTTCATTACTCAAGGTCAAATCTAACTTTGGCTCAGAAGGGGGTAAATTATGCTGCCACAAAAGTCTTTGGTCACTTACCTAATAGCATCAAAGTCTGACAGATAGCCATATAGTATTTAAAAGGAAATTAAAAGAATTTCTTAGTGGCAACTCCTTCTACTCCACAAAAAAATTAATTAATAAGTTATTGAGTGTCATGTAATATTTTGTCTAATGTAATATCTTGTATAGACACCTTTTATTAATCTGACACGTTCCACGTCATTACGAAGTGTCGTATTCATTATGTATGGAACAAGTACTAATCTAGTCTAATCTAATCTCTAATCAATATGGTCCCCAGGTGTCCTTTACACATAGGAGATAGCTACATGGATAGCGGGTGCTGTGTCAAGTGGACTGGGTGATTTTTTTTTTGTTAGGTGGTCGGGGAAGTGCAAAAACGCAGGTCAAACATGGGACCTGGATAGAACTAGCAAACATTCATATTATAGTTGTAAATTGTCATAGCTGTGTTGGGAAAGAACCAGAACTCCAAGCTCTCTCAGAAAGCACTGAAGCAGATATCATTAGAGACACTGAAAACTGGGTAAAGCTGGAGATAAGTTCAGTTAAAGTTTACACCAAGGACCTAACAGTGTTCAGAAAGGAAGTACATCTACATCCATACTCTGCAAAGCACCATGAAGTGCGTGGCAGAGGGTACGTTCCATTGTATCAGTTATTAGGGTTTCTTCCTGTTCCATTCCCATATGGAGCACAGGAAGAATTCATCTGTGTGCTGTAATTACACTGATCTTGCCCTCATGATCCCTAAGCAAGCGATACTTAGGAGGTTTAATATATTCGTAGAATCATCATTAAAAGCCGGTTCTTGAAACTTTCTTAGCAGACTTTCTCAGAGATGTTTACACCTATCCTCAGCAGTCTGAAGAGTTCAATCCTTCTTTCCATTGCTCAAGTAATAATGCGTATGATGACTGACAGATTTAAAAGATTATTAAAGGAGGAGAAGACAATGCAGCTGGAATGAACTATCAGAATCAAGAAGCCATGCACAGGTATTCACAGGTGATGTATTCTAGAATAGTGTCTCACCTTAGCAACAATAATAGCATCAGCAAAACACAGTTTGGGTTTCAGAAGGGTTGCTCACTCAGAATGCCATTTACATGTTCACTCATCAGATTTTACAAGCATTAAATAATAAAATAGCTCCAGTTGATATTTTCTATTATCTATCTAAGGCATTTGCCTGTGTGAATCACAGTATGCCCCTTGATAAATTAAAGTTTTGTGAGACTGATGGCAAAAGCAACCAATGGATAATGCCAAATTTAACCAAAATACTGCATAAAGTTGTACTTAGTAGGCAATACAGTCTGGGGACACAATTCTGACTGTGGAGAAATCATGTATGGAGTTCCATAAGCCTCAGTCTTAGGTCCACTTATGTTCTTCATACATGTAAACAATGTTCTGTCCAAAATACAACAAGCAGAATTAGTTCTCTTTAGAGATGACTCCAGTACTGTAATCAATCCAAGCACACACACAAAAACAGAAGAAATGGTAAATAAAGTATCAATGACTAATTTTCTGTGAGTAGTCTTGTCCTCGGTTTTAAAGAGATGGGATATATTCAGTTATGGACATCTAGGAGTACTATACCGATAATAAGTGTAACACATGGCAAGGAAATAATAAATAGGGTGGAAACTAAAAAAAAATCTTAGGTGTCAATATTGATGAGGATTTAAATTTGGAAAAAAGCACATTATGGAGCTTGTGGCGAAGTAAGATGGGTGCTCTTTACTTAATCTCTTGTTTTGCCATCTGGCTCCTTAAATACATTTTATTTTCACTTTTGCCTAATTACCATTAACATGTGTGAGTATAATCTGCATTTCCATAAAAGAGAAAGGTTGGCCCTCAGTCATAAGGAATATAGCACCAGGTCTAATTTTGTGCTTAGTTTTGTGTATGTAATTAATTTCTTAATTTATTTTGACTATTCCTAGTTAATATCTTTTGTTCTGGGGTTGAAATCAGTAATTGTTTTGTGACTTGCAAACAAATATAAATTTTGTAGTTATTATAAACACTGAAAGAAGAACTTTTAGGATTCTTAAAGTATTTATTTGGCTGTATTCAAAAACATATTAGCAAAGCCAGCCCGTAATTAATTCCAAAATAATTACCAGGTTTGTCAAAAGTATTGTTTGGATAACTATATCTGTTAATTTCATTACTTAAACAAATAATTTGGCCTAATCTTTGTGGTAGAAGGAACTGTTAAAAGGAAAGAATTTTTTAATGTATTCAGTTAATTGAATGAGTTATGTTTTAATTGTAATTTGTGTAACTTAAACATTGAACAATGTATAGTTTCAGTGCCTATTATTGGGAGGACATGTAAAGAACGGATTTTTGGTACCGAGGCAGTCAACACACGGCCGATTTTCAGAGGAGAATTATGTACTATTCCAAGTAACAACAATGCATCAACTTAACAGTGCAATAAGTGTAACACAAATAGGCCATGTGTTAGATCAAGTAATGACAATGTCTGTTCAAATTATTTAAAAAATGGTGTCACATGTACCGTATTATTCTGCAAGAACTGTGTATTATGTGGTTAGGTTTTTACTGCTCATAGATGCTCAACAGCAAACTATTATAGCAGTATGCCTGCAACCTATTAATGAGGCTTATCAATATTTAGCAATAGTGAACAGGTCATATAATTGTGTAGTATTGGGAGGTTGGGAACAGTGAAAGTAAAGAACTGTGAAATGCAATTGTGCAACTGTCGGCCAACTCATTTACAGTATTCAGTGTTGAATTTCCACTCCACCCCCCATATTTCAGCCAGTATAACAATGCAGTACGTCGACACCGAGGACTATCAACAAAGAAATAAAGCAGGCGAACGTCACAACTTCCCCTGTATTCTACCAACAAACCAAATCCTACCACCTGCTGCACCCAAAACTGAACCTACACTCCTGGAAATTGAAATAAGAACACCGTGAATTCATTGTCCCAGGAAGGGGAAACTTTATTGACACATTCCTGGGGTCAGATACATCACATGATCACACTGACAGAAGCACAGGCACATAGACACAGGCAACAGAGCATGCACAATATCGGCACTAGTACAGTGTATATCCACCTTTCGCAGCAATGCAGGCTGCTATTCTCACATGGAGACGATCGTAGAGATGCTGGATATAGTCCTGTGGAACGGCTTGCCATGCCATTTCCACCTGGCGCCTCAGTTGGATGTAGTCCTGTGGAACGGCTTGCCATGCCATTTCCACCTGGCACCTCAGTTGGACCAGCGTTCGTGCTGGACGTGCAGACCGCGTGAGACGACGCTTCATCCAGTCCCAAACATGCTCAATGGGGGACAGATCCGGAAATCTTGCTGGCCAGGGTAGTTGACTTACACCTTCTAGAGCACGTTGGGTGGCACGGGATACATGCGGACGTGCATTGTCCTGTTGGAACTGCAAGTTCCCTTGCCGGTCTAGGAATGGTAGAACGATGGGTTCGATGACGGTTTGGATGTACCGTACACTATTCAGTGTCCCCTCGATGATCACCAGAGGTGTACGGCCAGTGTAGGAGATCGCTCCCCACACCATGATGCCGGGTGTTGGCCCTGTGTGCCTCGGTCGTATGCAGTCCTGATTGTGGCGCTCACCTGCACGGCGCCAAACACGCATACGACCATCATTGGCACCAAGGCAGAAGCGACTCTCATCGCTGAAGACGACACGTCTCCATTCGTCCCTCCATTCACGCCTGTCGCGACACCACTGGAGGCGGGCTGCACGATGTTGGGGCGTGAGCGGAAGACGGCCTAACGGTGTGTGGGACCGTAGCCCAGCTTCATGGAGACGGTTGCGAATGGTCCTCGCCGATACCCCAGGAGCAACAGTGTCCCTAATTTGCTGGGAAGTGGCGGTGCGGTCCCCTACGGCACTGCGTAGGATCCTACGGTCTTGGCGTGCATCCGTCGCTGCGGTCCGGTCCCAGATCGACGGGCACGTGCACCTTCCGCCGACCACTGGTGACAACATCGATGTACTGTGGAAACCTCACGCCCCATGTGTTGAGCAATTCGGCGGTACGTCCACCCGGCCTCCCGCATTCCCACTATACGCCATCGCTCAAAGTCCGTCTACTGCACATACGGTTCACGTCCACGCTGTCGCCGCATACTACCAGTATTAAAGACTGCGATGGAGCTCCGTATGCCACGGCAAACTGGCTGACACTGACGGCGGTGGTGCACAAATGCTGCGCAGCTAGCGCCATTCGACGGCCAACACCGCAGTTCCTGGTGTGTCCGCTGTGCCGTGCGTGTGATCATTGCTTGTACAGCCCTCTCGCAGTGTCCGGAGCAAGTATGGTGGGTCTGACACACCGGTGTCAATGTGTTCTTTTTTCCATTTCCAGGAGTGTAGTAAGATAGATAGATAGATTAAATTCAGTTGGTTGTGGTGGCATGCTTGTTGCTGTTAAAAGTAGCTTATCTTGTAGTAAAACTGAAGTAGATAATTTCTGAGTCAGTATGGGCAGAGGTTACAGTTGACAACCAAAATAAATTAATAACTGTTTCCTTTTACCAATCTCAAGACTCGGATATTACAGTTGCAGGACATTTTAAGGAACATTTTAGACACTCTTTAAACAGGTACCCAACTAACAAAATTTTAGTTGGAGATGACCTCAATCTACCCTTTATTTGTTGGTCAAAAATAAATGTTTAGTCATTTGTAGGCATAAAACATCATCTGAAATTGTATAAACATATTCTCGAAAAATTATTTTGAGCAATTAGTTCAGGAGGCCACACAAAGCATAAATGCTTGCAGTAACCTACTAGACCCCTTGGCAACACAGTCCTGAGCAAATAGGGAGCATCATGATGGTTAGAGGGATTAGTGACCGCAATGTGGTAGTACTGACACTGAATACCTTGACAGACAAATTAACCTAAAAGAAATGCAAAATATATTTATTTTTAAAAAAGCAGATAAAAATTCACCCAAAGAATTCCTAAGAGAGTGTCTCCATTTCTTCCAAATTAATTATGTGAGTGTTTGCCACATGTGTTTTAATTCAAAGAAATAGTATAGAGAACAACTGAAAGATTTATATCAAGTAAATTATTAAGAGATTGAACAGATTCCCAATGGTGCACAAAACAATTCAGAACACTGTTGCAAAAGCAACAACAAACCATGCCAGATTTAAAAAAATGCAAAGTCTCCAAGATTGGTGACATTTTACAGAAGCTCAAAATTTAGCACAGACTTCAATGTGAGATGCTTTTAATAGTTCCCAAGATGATACCATCTCTTGAAACTTCGCAGAAAATCAAAAGAGATTCTGGTTGGATGTGAAGCACACAAGTAGCAATCAATAGCTTCACTGTGTAATAGCGATGAAAATGTTACCAATGACAATGCCACTAAAGCTGAGCTACTAAATATGGTTTTCTCAAATTCATTCCCCAAATAAGAGGCATTAAATATTCCAGAATTCAAATCAAAAAAGCTGCCAACATGAGTAACTTAGAAGTTAATACCTTCGGTGCAGCAAAGCAACCTAAATCACTTAATGAAGACAAGTCTTCTGGTACAGATTTTATGCCAATTATATTCCTTTCAGAGCATGCTGATGTAATAGATCCATACTTAGCAATCACATACAACCTTTCAGACAATGAAAGATCCATACCTATGGGCTGGAACATATTACATGTCATACCAGTACACAAGAAAAGAAATAAAAGTAGTTTGCTGAATTGTAAATTCATATCACAGACCTCAATTTACAGTAAGATTTAGGAACATATACTGTATCTAAATATTATGGCAGACCTCGAATACCTTGAAGATAATGATCTATTGACACCTATTCGGCACAGATTCAGAAAATATTGTTCCTGTGAAACACAAGTGGCCCTCTATTCCCACAAAGTAATGAGTGCTAACGACAATGGATCTAGTTGATCCCACATTTCAAGATTTCATGAAGGATTTTGAACCCTCCCTCACTTGTGGCTTCTAATGACAATGCATGTCTATGGAATATCATCTTGGCTGTGTGACTGGATTTGTGATTTCCCTTAAGAAACAACGCAATTTGTAGTAACTGACGGGAACTCACTGAGCAAAACAGAAGAGACATCTGGTATTCCTCAGGGAAGTTTCATAGGCCCTTTGGTGTTACTAATCTCTACAAACAATTTGGCAGACAATGTGAACAGCCCTTCAGACTGTTTGTAGATGATGCTGTAGTTTACCATCTAGTAAAGTCATCAGAAGATCAGTACGAATTACAAACTGATTTAGACAAGACATCTGTATATTGTGAAAAGTAGCAATTGAACATGAATAATAAAAAGTGTGAGGTTCTCCATGAGAGAACTAAAATGGATCCATTAAATTTTGATTACACAATATGTAACACAAATTTAAAGGTTGTCAATTAAGCTAAATACCCAGGGGTTCCAATTGTGAACAACTGAAGTTAGAACCAACATACAAAATTTTTAAGGAAGGCAACTGTGTTTTATTGGCAGAATGCTTAGAATATGCTACAAATCTATTAAATAGCCTCACTACACTGCACTTGTCCATCCTCTGCTACAGTACTGGTGAGCAGTATAGGATACTCAGCAGACAGGATTGACAGAGGACATAGAAAAAGTTCAAAGAAGGCCTGCTCATTTTGTACTATCGCAAAATTGGAGAGAGAGTGTCACAGATATGATAGGGGAGCTAGGGTGGTGATCACTAACACAAAAGCATTTTTTTGTGTCTGTGAGAACTTTTCATAACATATCAGTCACCATCTTTCTCCTCTGAATGCAATGATTTTGTTGACTCCCACCTACATAGGTAGAAAAGACCACTATAATGAAATAAGATAAATCAAATCTTATGTGTTCATTTTTTCCATGTGCTATTCGATGTGGATGAATCCACATTAAAATCTGCTGGGTGGAGCAACTTGGCATCTAAATGAACAGACTGCCTTGATTTCAAAGTGAAACTAGCATTTAACAACTATATTATGAAAAGGATAGATTGCTACTCACCATATAGAGGAGATGATGAATCACAGACAGGCACAAGAAAAAGACTGTTATATATTTGAGCTTTCAGCTAAAAGGCCTTCTTCTAAAGTAAAAAATACACGCATTCACACATGCACAACACAGGCACACAAATGACCACTGTCATTGACTGCTGAGACTGGACTGGCAGGCCAACTTCAGTGGCCAGAGGCAATGTTCATGTGTGTGTGGTTTGTTATTATGTGTGCATTTTCTACTTTAGAAGGCCTTTTTGCTGTAATCTCAAATGTATAGCAGTCCTTTTGTTGTGTTTGTCTGTGCTTTTTGTTGTGTTTGTCTGTGACTCAGTGTGTCCTCTATAGGGTGAGCAGCAATCTGTCCTTTTCATACAACTGTCATTGCTCCATCCCTCACACCAATCATGTAAAATCCCTACCCATGTGGGGCTTCTACAAACACCATTAGGGACAAACAGAAGTTGCATGGCACTGACAAAATATGACAAATAGCATTAAAGATGATTCAAATATTGCACCAATAACCTGTCACTTTTGCAGCCCTTCTATATATAAAGGATGCATATGGTGATGTGGATATTTTGACAAAACCTATGTGATGTGGGTACAACACCAAAAATATTTAACTGGTGCTTGTATTTACTACAACACAGGCTCTTAAAATTAAGTGTGACAGACAGATGATTGATTTCCAGTACCATCTATAAAGGTTTATCACAAGGAGAACCCTTGAGCCTGTTACTACTTGTGTTAAGTTTTTGGGTATGCAGCTAGACATTCAATTGGCATGGCAAAAATGTGCCAACAAACTCCAAGCTAAGGTACATAACAGAATTAACACCCTGAAAGCTTTGGCTTGCACTAACTAGGGAATTGACCCTAGGACTATCTTACATTTGTATGAACAGTCAGTCAGGAGCAAAATGGAATACGGGTGCATGTTGTATCAGTATACTCCCATGTCATGATTGAAGATTCTACACCATATACAATTAGCAGCTCTGCATATTTGTGGAGGCTATATTAAAACTACTCTTATATCTGTCATGTAAGCAGAGCTGGCAATTCCTCCACTCGTTATGAGTGTTATGTTGATGGACATATCTTCTACCAATCATCCATTACACTAGAAATTACCTCGATTACTGCATCTGATAAAAATTAAGTCACACTGGTCACAGGATCCCAAACCACTCCTACCAATATCATATAACCGGTGAATAGTCATACAGCATAGCATTAACATCAGTTTCACTTGGGTCACGTGGTGTCAAGCAAACAATATCACTTCAAAAATTCAATGAACTTTATATGGTAGTTATATATCTAATCCATATGTAACCCCAAGTGAACAGAGAGCTTTTACACAGTCAAAGTTGGTCGTAACTGACATAACTGGCACAAACTGTGCACAAATGGTTCCAAAATGTATGTGTCTTTGGGTGCCACATTCTTTGATGGTCAAACCAGGCATGGATACTTTTTCCTACTGTCTTCTGAAGCACTGATATTAACCACAGAGTTGTACACCATACGTCAAGTTACACTTTACACAGTCGACTTACAAGTTGACAAGGTCCTAGTACATACTGACTTGATGAGGGCCCTACACTATGAGGGCAGCCAAAGGAAAAACTTTTAATCCTTTGGCACATGATATAGTGCACAGTCTCAGTTGAGCAAAAGAGCTGTGTCAATAGATACCAGGACATGTTGGAATCTGCACATTTGTTGCCCCTACAACAAACGCGCAAATCAGCTCACAAATACGGTACAGAATCTACTTCCTATTGGCATACCCCTACCATACAGTGATTTTTGTATTAAACTCGCCAGACAAGCAAAAACAAAACAGACAACAGTAATGGACATAGAACATAACATCAAAGGCATATAGTATTGGGCATTTCAGCAACAGGTTCCACAAAACCCTTGGTTTCTCAACTTGACACTCAAGAGAAGAGAAATGGTTACTCTTAACGTACTAAGATCAGGTCACATGAAAAGTACTAAGATCAGGTCACAGGAAAAAGCAGTAAAACAAGACATCTGTTAAAATTCCTTCCTTCTTCAAACTATGATTCCTCCCTCATTGATGAGGACATTGTATACAGGATGAGTCACTAACTATTGCCGCCTAGAATAACTCTGAAAGTAAGATAGTAGCTGAAAAGTTTGCTGCATGGGACAACGGGGGCCATGACATGATGTTGGTTTTTTGTTGCTAGGTGGGGTTGCATCAGAGATATGAAGGTCAACTTTTTTTTTTTTTTTTTAATGTGGTGCTGTAACTTGGTACTTATTTTCTTATAGCGGCTCTCAAGATAAATCCAATTATGTGTAACAGTAGGGTCTTTCAAGGTCAAAAAGGTGGCATGAACCTCCATTTACGTAAGGTATCAGTGCAGTGCTGCAATCTTCTTATCATAGATTGAGTGGTATTCTTTATCACTTCGGCACTTATCAAAGCACATGCTTTGACAATTCACTCTTGTATATCGTGCAAATAATAAATATTCACTGAATACCGTGCATCGATCAAACTTGCCATTGACATGTAAACACCATTTGGCAGTTTCGCAATGCAACATTAATAGGAACGGTAAGACATGTCATCAAATCAGGTGAATGTGAATGATGTATTCCTGAGAAGAACAAGTCGATATGCTTCTCATTTACGGAGAATGCCAACGAAATTCAGTGAGAGCTACTGACTTACACGCTGAAAGATATTCTCAATGTACTCACTCTACATGTTGTACATTTAAATATGTGTATGATAAATTGAGAATAATTGGATCTTTGGCGCATCAGAAACATATCCGACAAAGGAAAGTTACTAATGAGGAAACGGAAATTGGTACTCATGCCACCGTGTCTCGAGATCCTTGTGTTAGTTTGCATCAAATCGCAAGGGAATCTGGCATGACCCAGTGTACTGTTGTTTGGTTCTGCATCACCTTAAATACCATCCGTACCATATCAGACTCCACCAAGAATTAACTGGTATGAATTGTATGTATCACATTGAATTCTGCCGATGGGCTCAACTTCATATTCAGAGGGATGCCACATTTATTAATTTGATTTTATTTACTGATGAGGCTACATTCACAAACCATGGAAATGTTAATTTTCATAACATGAATTATTGGGCAACTGAAAATCCATGCTGGCTGCGGCAAGTTGCACTCCAAAAACTGTGGTTGGTGAACGTATGGTGTGCGATTCTGGAGGACAGAATTATAGGCCCCTATTTCATCAAAGTACACCACATTCCTGCAAAAAACATTAAGTCTGTTATTGGAAGAAATACCTTTAAGAACAAGGAACAAAATGTGGTATCAACACAATGGTTGTCCGACACATTTTTTGCTGATGGCTGGAAATGAGTTGCACAGACAATTCCCAAATCGTTGGATTGTATGCAGAGCAGATGTGTCGTGGCTGGCTTCTTTGCCAGACTTGACGCCTCTGGATTTTTTCTTGTGGGGATTCGTAAAAGACATTGTTCATAAAGATGTTCCAACTACACCTGAAGATATTCGAGAGAGAACTGTCAGAGCATGTGCTTTGATAAGTGCCGATGTGAAGGAATGCCGCTCAATCCATGGTAAGAAGATTGCAGCACTGCATTGATACCAATGGTCATCACTTTGAACGCCTTCTGTAAATGGAGGTTCATGTCACCTTGGTGACCTTTGTTGACCTTCAAAGACCTTACACATAACTGGATTCATCTTGATACCCGCTATCACAAAATAAGTACCAAACTATAGCATCACATTTAAAAAAACACACAGTTGACCTTCATATCTCTGAAGCAATCCCACATAGCAATAAAAAACCAAAGTCATATTATGGGCCCCATTGTTCCATGTAACTTTTGTCCCACAAACTTTTCAGCTCCTATCATGCTTTCAGAGTTATTCTTAGTGGAAATAGTCAATGACTCACCCTGTATATAAGGTTGGTGCATAAATTTGTAGAATTTTTCCATTTGTTTAACATACACAATGGATACACGTAACAGAGATTTTATTTATCAATAACATATTCTCCTTCACTATTTACAACAGCATACCAATGCTGAGGTAATTTTTCAATTTCACGACTGTAGAAATCACATGGTTTTGAGGGGAAGAAGTCATTGAGCCATGTTCAGAGAACATTTTCATTCAGAAAGGAAGCTCCTTGAAAGTTGTTCAATAGAGAGCAGAAAAGGTGAAAATCTAAGGGTGGAATATCAGGTGAATAAGATGGGTGCAGGATGACTTTCCAACCCTACTCCTGTATAGTGTTTTTTGTCAGTCTAGCAGAATGCAGATGGGTGTTATCATGGAGTAGCATTATTTCACACAGTCTTCTAGGCCATTGTTCTTGAATTGTGTCTGCAAGATGTCTCAGTTGTTGACAAAAAATGTCAGCAAAGATAGTTTACCTCTGGGAATCAATTTGTAGTACGCCACATTGTCGCTATTTCACCAGATGCATGACACTATCTTTTGTGGGTGCATGCAGGTCTTTGAATGAGGAGCTGCTACTTTGTTTGGACTCAACCAGCAGAGCCTCTTTCTTGAATCCAGTCCCCTCCTGACCCCTACTATTCTCCATATGCCCACCTCCTACTTGCTCCCCAAAATCCACAAATCCAACAATCGTGGATGCTACATTGTAGCTGGTTATTTTGCCACCACTGAAAAAATATATGCCGTCACTGACCAACACCTCCAACCAATTGTCCTAAATCTAGCCTTCCACATCAAAGACACCAACCACTTCCTTTGTCAACTCCTGGGTCCCTACTCGTCACTGTTGACGATCAGTTCCCTGTACACCGATATCTCTCATGCCCATGGTCTTGCCACTGTTGAACACTAACTCTCCCAATGTCCTTCAAACTCTGACCCAACTGCCTCATTTCTCAAATACCTTACTAACTTCATCCCAATACAGAACTACTTCTCTTTTGACGATAATCTGGTTCAGGTTCGTTGATGATACCTTCATGATCTCAGGGCCAAGACATCCTATCTTCTTCCCTTCACAACAACACCTTTTCTCCCACCCACTTCACTTCATCCTCCTGAACACAGCATGCCATTTTCATGGATGTTGAGCTCCTCTTCTCTGATGCCTCCATCCTCAACTCTGGCCACATAAAACCCACAGTACTGGCATTTCAACAGCTGTCATGCCTTCTGCACCATAAAATCTCTTCCATACAGCCTGGCCATCCAGGGACTTGTACCTCCAGTGTTACAACCATTGGTTTGCTGAAGGCCTTCACAGACAGGCACTATCTCCCAGATCTAGTCCACATACAGATCTCTCATGCCATATCCTCACACAATCCCAATCTTCCCACCACCTGAAGAACCAGTTACAAAGGAGCACTCCCTTCATTACCCAATACCATCCCAGACTGGAAGAACTTCACCACATCCTTCATCATCACTTTATCTATCATCAGTGCCCTGAAATGAGGGGCATTTTACCCAAATTTCTTGCCACACCTCCTAAAGTAGTCCAAACTCCAACCCCTTGCCACAGGCATCATATCCTCCTTGAATACTCAGGTGCAAGACCTACCAAATCCACCCACCCTACATTTCCTATTCCAGTCTTGTCACAGGCTTATCCTACTCCAGCTATGTCATATACCAGATCTAGAGCACCCATTGCTCAGCGTTTTATATTAGTATGGAATGAGCCAACTGGCTAGAGCACCCAGAGCTGGTTGGTTGGATGATCAAAGGACAAACTACTATGTCATCAGTCCCTTTTCCCTCGAACAGCCAGGTCTACATGACTGTACATCAGAGACGGCCTACCATGCAAAACCCAGCAGAAAAAAATTCCGAGCTCCACCAAAGGCCAATAAAGGCTGGATAAGTGACAAGAAAAAGACAGAGAGACACAGGAAGAACGGCAGTCAAGGTGCCCCATCTAGGGAGCAGCTGGAAGCCCCCAAAAGCAGAGTGCTATGAGGAGACATACATCCCTCACCCCCAGCGACTTACTGGTGATACACTACTCAGAAATTGACCAGGAAAGACTAACAACACGGGCAAGGCTAGAGAGGCTTACATAGGTAAAAGACAAACAAGTTGAACAGACCATGCAGGGGCGGGGAGGAAGAGTAAAAGAGCAGGTAGGGTGAGAGCCAGGATGGACCATCAAGCCCAGACAGCTGCAGTATGGTGTGGGCACAGGAGGAAACAGTGTTCTGCCAACCCCTCAATGGGCCGATAAGGTTAAGTGGCCCTCCCTTAATGAGAGTGGTAAAAGCTCCCTTCGCAAATAAAAGATAAAACTAAGTCAACTGCTGAGGCATTGTCTCCTAACACCAGGGATAGCGAGTCAGGGAGATTAACAGTCTGCCTCAGGGCAGCTAGGTTGGGACTGTTCAGCAAACTGTGGACCGTCGTCAAATGGGAACCACAATGACAGTGGGTTGGGTCTTCATGATGGAGGAGATGAACAAGAGTCGGCAATTACACCCAAAGCTGGGCTGGCAAAGAATGGTAGAGTCCTTGCAAGAAGCTTGCCTGGAGGACCTCCACAGATTCACAATCTCCTTTATCACCTATAGTTTGTTTCATGAAGTCAAAGTGAGCCATTCCGTATTCCAGATGCCTATACCTCTATGGCATAATACTGATCTCAAAAGAGTCAGCCTACCGGTAGCCACGTTGGCTAGGCTATCAGTGAGTTCACTCCTCATAATTCCAATGTGGCTCAGGGTCCAGGCAAATGCCACCGAGTATCCACATTGTTTAAGGGTATACAAGGAATCCTGGACAGCCATGACCAAGGGGTGACAAAGTTAACACTGGTTAGAGCTTGCGAACTGCTCAAGGAGTCACTGCAGATGAGAAAGGACTCATAAGTGCAGGAACGGATACACTCAAGAATACGAGAGAGGCTACCAACTCCGCAGTGAAGACACTACAGTCATTCAGTAAATAGCTCAGTTAAACATGTCCCACATGAGTATAAGCAAAGCCTATGTGACCAGCGACCATTTAGCCATGAGTATACACTAATTCTGAACCCCAGGATTCTCCAAGAATGGAGAAAAGTTGGTGGTGGTGGGCTTCAGGATGAACTGAGTCTTTCAGACCTCGTAATATACCAAGAGAAAGCACCGGCCAAGGGATTGCACTATGGGAGTGTACATAAGAGGGCTCAGAAGAGAGGTAGTAGAGGGAACAACTGGATTTCAAAGAGGAGGGACCAGATGCAGATTGCAGTCATAATCTTTGATTTAGGGTGCAATAGCAGGAGATGGGTTTCCATGTTTTGAAAGTGGAGATGATAGCCCAGATGCTTAGGGGAGCTGCGAACATGTGTAGTGTGATTAAAAAGTTGTTGTTGGCACCAGATCCGCAATGAAGTGACCCCACCCTCCATGATTAAGCTGTCCACAGATCTAGTTAGAAAGGCTCCTGTCACAAGTAAAACCCCATAGTGGTGGATTGGATCCAGTACCCTCAATGCCGAACTGTATGCCAGACTCCCATAATCAAGATAGGATTGTATCAGGACTTTGTAAAGCTGCAGAAGGGTATTGCAATCTGCACCCCAGTTGGTGTTACCCAGACAATGACATGTATTAACGCACAGCCAGTACTTTCACTTAAGCTGGCACAGATGGGGAATCCACATCATCTAAGAATTGAAGACCAGTCCTAAAAAGCAATAAGTCTCCACCACACTGAGTAGTTGGTCATCGAGGTAAAGTGCTGGTTGTGGGTGAATACCACAACATCGACAGAAGTGCATGAAGTGAGTGTTGTTGGCTAAAAACCAAAAGCCATGGGTGAGGTCCCATACCAGCACCTTTCATATGGTGCCTTACAGTCAATGTTCAGTGACATCCACACTAGAGAAGCAATAGTAGAGACAAAAGTCGCCAGCATACGTGGAGGGTGATAGCGGGTATCCAATAGCTGCTGTTAGACCATTGACAGGTACCAGACAGAGGAGGACACTAAGCACAGAGCCCTGCAGAACCCCTTTGTCTTGGAAAAGGGGGGAACTGTGGGAGGTACTAGCTTGAATGTGGAAAATATTCTGAGCCAAGAAGTTATGGATAAAAATCAGTAGCAGACCCTACAGACCCCTTTTGTGTAAGGTAACAAGGATGTGTGTCACAAGCCTTTTTCAGGTCAAAGAAGACAGCTATAAGGTGTTGACATTGGTCAAAAGCTGATCAGATGGCAGACTCCAGGTACATCAGATTATCAGTAGTTGAACAGCCTTGGCAAAAACCACCCTAGCACGGAGCCAGAAGACCTTGAGACTCCAAGAGCCAGCACAGCTGCTGCCTCACTATGCGTTCAAGCAACTTATCAAGAACATTGGTGAGACTAATTGAGCGATAACTGTCCATTTCTAGAGAAAGCTTACACGGGTTCAGCACTGGGACAAAGATGCTTTCTTGCCACTGCAATGGGAATACACCCTCACTCCAGATGTGGTTAAAGATGGCAAGGATATAACGCTGACAATCCAACAATAGGTGTTTCAGAGGTTGGTTGTAGATGCGATCTGCCCCCGGGGCTGTATCAGGGCAGTGGGCTAGGACACTGACGAATTCCTACTCACTGAATGGAGCATTATATGACTCCAGGTGGCATGTAGTAAATGATAGCTTTCACTCCAGCAGCTGTTTTAGGACATGAAAGGCAGGTTGATAATTGTCAGATGTACAGGATCGAGCATAATGCAGGGCAAAATTTTCAGCGACGGCATCTGGGTCAGTGTAGACAGCACCATTCAGGGTAATACGAGGTACACCTGCAGATGTCTGATATCCATAGGCATGTCTGATCTTTGCCCATATCTGTGAAGGAGAGGTACATACTGTTCCTAGCATTCTCACTTCTGTCGTTTCATTAGGTGGTGGACACCAGCATGGGGTCACTTAAAGGCAATGAAGTGTTCCATCAATGTGTGCCGCTTATGGTATTGGAGAGCCTGCCTAAGACCTCTAACAGCCCCTGCCATTTCTAATGACCACCAAGGTATGGCCTTCCATTGGATGGTCCCTAGGAACAGAGGAATGCTACAGCTCCAGAAAGAATGACTGTAGTTGTATTCTGGAACGCCTCATTGATATCTCTGTGCAGAGGGGAGCCAGGGGCAACAGCAGAGGCAAAATCACTGCAGTCAACACAGCTGAGAGTCCATCTGGGAAGGCGTCCATGGGAGTGATGCTGACGGAGGGACAGGAAGGTCGAGGAGTGGTCACTACCATGCAGTACATCATGGACTTTACAGTGGATAGATGCGAGATGACAAGGGCTGCAGGTGGAAAAGTCATTGGCTGGGAAAGTTCAGTGCACCACACTGAAGCATAGGAGGGGCACCACTAATCACGAGGCAAAGCTCAAGTTGTGCCAGTAAGTTTTTGAGATCTTTACCGCAGCCAGCGATAGTGGTTCCATCCCACAAAGGGTTATGGACATTGAAATCACCCAAGATTAGGAAAGGTGATGGAGCTGAGAAACCAATGCAAACATTAGGAGGGAGGTAAACATTGCAGATGATAATATCCTGCAATACCGTTATCCAAAGAGCCACAGCCTTCAAAGGTGTATCAAGAGACCCAAGTTCACTATGTAGAGTGCCCAACACACTGTCAGAGTTAACACAATTCTTATAATGTCTCCACTATCCACGAAGGGCCAGGGTCCTCATTGCTGGAAATCAAGTCTCCTGAACAGCAATTCAGAAGGCAGGTGAAGTGCTCAAAAGATGTCACAGCTCAACCAGGTGGTGGAAAAAATTGCTACAATTCCACCGGAGAATAATGTTGTCAATGTGCTTTGAGGCAATGAATGGATCAAGGAGGCAGGTTATGCCCTAAGGTCACTTGCTGTCATTGGTTGAGGGGTTATGGCATCATCAACACACATAGGTTCTAGGTTCTGTTGTGTGGTGCAAGATGGGGCCTCATGGGCCACCGGAAACTCCACCTTGGCCACAGGAGTGGAACAGTTGGGGTCTGGTGGTGTGGGGCTACTGGAATCTCCTTCTTCTTAGAGGATTTCTTTTTATCTTTCCTCTCTTTAAGGGGTTGGGATAATTGCAAGGGCTTCTCTGAATGAGTTTCAGGCAATGATGATGATCATGAGGCCCTATGAGCAACAGCCTGTGGCTACTTCAGCCACTGGCTGGTGACCCGTTACAGATTGGCAGAAACCTTGGAAGAAAGTGTTCTGAGAGACCTCTTTCTGGCAAGAGAAGCCAGAGGAAGGAAGAAGATGATTTGTCTCCAGCTGGGAGGTGGGGACCAATGTACTCATTGGGTGGGAAGCCAACAATCCCAAAGTAGGTGAGGAGGAAGCAGCAAGAGGAGAGTCTCCAACCATCAGGGGGGCAGGCATGGTCAAGCGAACCTGAGAGCCCTCTGCAGAAGGTGTAATGAGCATGAGTACCGTTGTCAAAGGGGACGACTTTGTTGTATCTGTAGCATATGGCAATGTTATACATGTTGGGTGCAACAACCCATACTACTTCTTGGCCTCTTGATAAGTTAGTTTCTCTAGAGACATATACCCTGAAAACCAGTGCAATCTGGTTAACAGAGAGAATGGTGCTTTCTACAACATAGAGATGGGGAGGTATAAAAGGAGTGCTCACTTGCAGTGGTCATCCACAATCTCTGCAGATGGGGCTATAATTGCAATGTGAACACATGTGCCCGAATTTCAGACACTTGAAGCACTGCATTAAGGGTGGGGGTGGGGGGGTGGGGGGGGGCAGGTATTGGTGGAAAATGTTACCCTGAACCATATTAGAACTATTATGGGGAGTGACAGTCACCAGTATGTCACCCAGCTTGTTATAAGTGAGCAGGAATCGTGACTGTGCAAGGGATGCTGTTTTGACCAAAATGAACTGTTTTTCATTTGAGAGCCGGCTGCCATTTCCCGAAACTTGTCCTCTGTCTACTCCACATATGGGAACATTTTAGGGCATCTCTGTATTAAACAAGGACTTTTCTTCCACAGCAACTGCTGGGGTTGTATGGCCACCAGAGGGAGATATCTTCTGCTTCATTTGCAGCTCATCCACCATGGTTCCACCCACTCTGAATGGAGGCTCTCCCCATGAATGCCACTCACCCTCAGCAATGGCTACCTGGCCAGTAATCCATTGCTCAGAGACCCATGTCCCAGACACGACGGCCACATACTCTTTGGCGCACATGGGGAGTTTTCAGCTCTGGAACCAACAGTGACATCCCTGCATGCTGGGTTTTCGGTGTGCTATCTTATTAAAGGGAAGGGTGCAAAGATGGAAAGGCACAAGGGTGGAGCATACACTGCACTCGGTGACCTTCCTTGCACAATCTGCACTTCTGGAGAATTTTGAAAAGTGGTGGCAGGCCAAACACAACAATGGGGATCATGTATTTATTTAATAAAAAGTTGTAGAAAATGCTGGAAGTGGAAACTCAAATCCCTAATCACAAACCAGGTCAAAGCAGGGTCTGTACCAAGAAAACCATCTGAAGGAGAGGCAGAGGGGGAAAGGGATTGTGGAAGTGCAAGCTTGCAGCAAAGGAAGGAAGAAATGCTGCAAAGGCTGCTCCCTTGGCGGGAGAGGTGAAGGTGGCAGCCAGAGCTAATAGTCATGTGTGCATGAGGTGTGACACTGCTCGTGTAAATATGTATTGTTTTCCTTTCTTTTCTGAAGAAAGCTTTGGCCAAAAGCTCAGTGTGTAAAAGTCTTTTCATTGTGTCTGTCTGCAACTCAAAGTATCATATTTATGGTAAGTAGCAATCTATCCCTTCCACAATTGTTAATGCTGTAAGTACATTTTTTAAATACATAACAAAATCAGCATAAGTGAACTTGTTAAACTTCTAAGTTAAAGAAATATTGTATCAGACATTATGATTTCAGATGTAATTTTCAAGGATTATTTCTATTCATCGAAGACGGAGGCATTGCATTGGACTTTGCGACAATGATGTTCTACTTTGTAACCTAATGTGCCCCAGAGAGGAGTTTTTTTAATGTGTAAACTATTCCGATGTAAGGAAGGCCTTTTCAAAAGATTTGGAAAATATTTAGTAATTTACTATAACAGACACAACTAAAATTGATTCAGAATTGGTTTAGTATAACTGTAATGTTAGCAATGCCTTATAAATTGTTAGATTCCTATTTTTCCAGTTTTATTTTGTGTTGGTTTTATGTACAGGTTTTTTCATTTTAAGTTCATGTGCATGTATTTTTGATTTTTGTTGCATATTTACCTTTGTTGTGTATATTTCTGGTATTTTTGTATATATTTAAAACAAAGAAATACACAAAAATGTTTCGAAATCAATACTACTCAGTATTCTTATGACTTGAGCTGAACACATTACACTCCATACAAAACACTGCTGAAGTGATATGTATCTTTATCAACATGTCCTAAGCCCATGTGAAGCGGCTGGTAAGCAGTATTAAATAGTTTGTTGGCCCATTTGTACATACATTCAAAGAAACCTCAATCCATCATTTTTATCGAAACTGTTTGAACTGTGAACATGGGCACGTATGCACACATGCACACATACATAACGATGATTTATAATCATGTAACCATATAAAGTGTAATCAAAATTACATTGTACAAAAAAGTACGTGGTCCCCAAAATCAAACTTCGCTGGGGCCCCAAAATTCCTTAAACCAGCCCATAGAAGAAAATGTAACTTAACTTTTCAGTAAATTAGCTGACTGACTTTTGCAAATGCATTATCACTGAACTTCTCAAGGCAGTTCTGCACAGGAAGAACGTGAATTCAATAATAATAATAATAATAATAATAATAATAGAAAATGGAACACAGGCAATATCAAAAATAGAACGAGCAAGATATCTGGGTATGCTAGCTGATAACTTCAAACGGAAGATGACTTTACCAACTGATAAGATTTTGAAGAACATTTAAAGGATTTTGATTCTTCTTTGATGATCAATTTGTAAATTCAAACTGCAAGAATACGCAATATCATTCTTTATTGTTGCACACAACACAAGATCCCATATTGCAACATTATTACTGAACAATCAAGTTTAGGAACATTTGCTCTCTGCTCTTTAATTGATTTTTGTGATCAAAATACCAGAAAATTAGTTTTACATGCTTACATTCATTAATGAAAGACGGAATAGTAACATAGAGTATTTCTACACTAGAGCTAAAGTGTATACAGTATAAAATATGCAATGAAACCAATCAATTATTGACAAAATTATTTAATTGGATAGATAAAAAAGATCTACTCACCAAGCGGCAGCAGAACACACACATAAAAGACAGTTGTAACTGACAAGCTTTCAGAGCCAGTGGCTCCTTCTCCAGGCATAAGGGTTGAAGAGGAAGGAAGAGAGGTGAAGGAAAAGGACTGAAGAGGTCTAGAAAAAGGGGTAGATTTTGGGAAAGTCACCCAGAACCACGCAGGTCAGGGGAGAATTACCATACGGGATGAGAAGGAAAGACTGAGTGAGTATACTTTTTTTTATCTATCCAGTTAAATAAAATATGCAATGAGGTATATGACTGTTGTATGGCTTCAAGCTTCCTGAACATAATTACGCAACAAGGCATGCCAACAACAGATTCACAACATATTTAATCTGTTATCAAATTTGCCATTCATATCAGCTTAAATTTTGAATTATAACTCTAGGAATAAAAATGCTTTCTACTAATCTGGATTTTACCTGATACTGAAACAGAAAATGCCAACTTACACTGAAGATATCTGCTTACCTTCATAGTAAATTAAAGGCAATGACAGACTATAAAAACAAACTGATCGTTCCTTGACAACTCCCATTATAGTATTTCACTCACACTGGTTTGTTGTTGCACACATCATCACCATTTTTCTGGTGTGGAGCACACAAATAACTAGCTGATCTTGCCTCAGACAGACCTAATAATTATGTTTAACACAAGCTTTTGATCTAGCCATACATTAACAATAAAAAATTAACAAAAGAAAAAAAAACTGAATTTCTTCAAGTAATGCAAGAAGGAAAAATTTGATACTTAGTATGTGTGTTGTTATTTTATCTTAACTTATACTCTGTCAAGAGACTGTTGCCATTTTATGTAAGGTTATGTAATGTACTCATGTTTGCATTTATTTCTAAGTTACAGCTGTAAAAATGTCATGTACAAAGGAAGTAAATTACTTACATGCCACGGCAATGTTCTTCACCAACAATGTCACACATACACGGCCTAGTAAATGTATTGCACGCTGCTTCTCCAGGAGATGAGAACGGAACTTTCGAATATCAATGACATGCTTTGATCTGCGACAGTACTTCCAACGTCTTCTCCATTTCCTGTGAGAAGTGGTAGATAGAGCATTACCTAGTACAGACACAGTTTACTGTGTAAATGAAACCACACACTTCAATACTCTGCAACTGATAGTAATGTCAAAATGGTGTTGACATTTACACAAAAAATTCTCCATAAATAAAGCTGTTTCTCATGGTAAATTTTCATTTTACACTTCAAAGCTACATTTAAATTAGTTAAATTTTTTTCTAAATAATTGCCAATCATTAACTATTTTATTAAAACTGTGATTTAGAAATTTCTTAGCCATTAACTTTCTTTGAATTGTAACTGTAACTCACTGATTACCAGAAGCAAAATTTCACTGTCAGTATGGACAAATTTGCAAACTGTATCAGAATCATTAGAGTTGACAATCATTGTCATGTCACAATCAGTGCATCAAAACTATACAGTTCCATGACATGTACTAGCTAGGCAGCCATTTACTTTCAAGGGAAAGATAAGGGAAGAAAATGAAATTCTGAAGCAGCCAGCCAGCATCAGTTTTAATGACAGATAGTCTCCCTATGTCTTGTCTGTCTGCAGTAGCTGCCCTACAGTTGGCAACATTTGGGAGACTGCTCCATCAAGTGGGGCAATAATCATAGCAAGTGAAAGCACGAAACATGCTGTGTTTTCTCGGCTGACACCAGGTATCATTGAAGTATAACACTGTGTGATCTAAAAACTACTATCAATAAAGAATATCAGTCCCCACCTCCCCACTCCTAGAATCCAATCAAAAATAGAATGCAATGATGTTCTTGACAAACTGAAATTACACTACATAGGATGTCCCTCGCAAGACTAATCAGGCACATTTTCTGTGGTGTTTTAGCAGATACCTGCTTTGGCAGACATTTGCAATTATTTCTTTGTCTTTTTTTCCTTTCTTTGCAATGTATAGTTGGAGTCAGCCTAAACGAAAACTGCTCAGCTGGTGTTCTCCACCTACAAATTGGTAAAATTTGGTGTTGCTTAAAGTACTGTTTTGGATGTCAGGTTAAAAATACTTATTTTAACATGGGAGATTTTATAAATTACATATGCCATAAAAAAGGCGAACTTACAACAAACTAATTTTCGTTGATTTTCTGGATACAGAAAATGACATGAATGTAAAAACCTGAACTTGACATGAATATTAAAAAAAAATTCTGTAACAAAATTCACTAGGTATTTCTGTCTTCTGCCCAATTTTTCATGCTCATTTGTCCCTGTTTATTTTTACTGAATATGCCAATGATATTTTCAATGTCCACATCTGTTTCTTTATGGATATTTACAAGAGCCAATCTATTTAGTCTCACCAGCCCCATTGTGTTACACAAATAAGTCTTTATTCGTCTCAAAATAGAGAAGCTTAGTTCAGGAGTGCTTGTGGTGACAGAAATAGTCCCGAATATTTGAAGTAAAACATGTATGTTTGGGAAAACTGCTTGTCACAGTTCTTTAAAGCTTCAGTTGCTGTTTTGAGTCTTTTACCTTCACCAACCCACTTTTTCTTCCATAGTTTCAGCTCTCCTTTCATTAAAATACATCCAATGTATATTAATAAATAATAAGACACCCATTTTAAGTTAAATGATACTTATCGGTTTAGATAGTAATCTATTTGCCACTCTCATTCTTTTGTTAACTTGATGTACATTGCAACCTATATTGCTACATAATTATTAAAAAAATAGTCAAATATTCGCTGATTTCTGAAGTCATTTTATCCAGTTTAATATGGCCACTCTTGTACCACCCCTGCTTATCTTTCAATTGAGTTATTTGGAACACATCAATATTAATCAACTATTGCTTAAAGTTATCACGAATGTTTGTGTGGATAATATTATGGTGCAGAGTGAAAAATGTCAGTTTCCAACTACACAAGTAAGCAGCTAAGACATCCTCTTGACAACCAATAATTTAATACCCTGTCTACTGACCAAGTAGTTTTGGTCCATGTTGTTAAGGGGAAAAATAATCAAATCAAATGGGTTGCTGGGCTGTGATTCAAAATAACAGCATCCCATATTGGTAGCATTGTTCTTCTAATTGAAGGAAGTATGGATGAAGTTAAACACCTGGTTGATGACGTGGTCATTACAGATTAATCCTAAATCAATTGAGTTATTTAGAAACACATCAGTGTCGATCAATTATTGCTTCAAGTTATCATGAATGTTTGTGTGGATAACACTATTGTTCTTTGTAAACCAAATTTCTGCACTCTTTCTCTGGCAGCATGTCTTTTTTTCTGTCCCCCATTAAGTTCCCACTGATAACGGAAACCTTTAAAGATGTGGACCAGTGACCTATGCTTTGTCTGATCTGAGAAGTCTCATCAGTTCGATACAACTTGCGATCTTATCTCACATCCATGAACAATTTGTTGGTAACTGTAGGTTTGATTTCAAATATCGTAATCTCTATTATTCATTCACAATCTTTTGACACGTTATCTTGCTGAGGATTTGTCCTTCAAATTTCACAGGTTTAGTCCCAACAGGCCCGTCATTCAGAGGCATTCACTTAGCGCACACACACTGTTTGAATTTCTATTTTGTTCTGTCTTAGACTGTGTGCCTTGAGATGACTTCTCTCTTGATTAAAGCAAGTTTCTGCAAAAAGCAGTCGCCTTTTTCTCTCACCTGCTGTTTTAGGCAACTCTTTCACTAGTTTTTAGTTGTGTGATTTCCCCAAAATATTTAAAATTGTCAACTGCTTCTGCCTTACCATGCTCTCTTTCTCTCTAGATAATGACAGACTGCTCTGATGTTTGTCACACATGTGTCAAAAGAAATTTGGAGTCAGGCTTTTTTTGCTTGTTGTTTTAGTATATTCACAGGGTGGTGCACAAAATGTGTTACCATTTTGTTTTTTTAATATAAAGTTTATTGTCAATATAATCTGAAAGGAATTAATGATGATGTAAATAAAACAGAAAGAAACTTCCAATGGGAAAAATATATTAAAAACAAAGATTCCAAGACTTACCAAGCGGGAAAGCGCCGGCAGACAGACACATGAACAAAACACACAAACACACACACATAATTACGAGCTTTCGCAACTGGCAGTTGCTTCGTCAGGAAAGAGGGAAGGAGAGGGAAAAATGAAAGGATGTGGGTTTTAAGGGAGAGGGTAAGGAGTCATTCCAATCCCGGGAGCGGAAAGACTTCCCTTAGGGGAAAAAAAGGACAGGTGTACACTCGCACACACACACACACACACATATCCATCCGCACATACACAGACACAAGCAGACATATTTGTCTGTGTATGTGCGGATGGATATGTGTGTGTGTGTGCGCGCGAGTGTACACCTGTCCTTTTTTTCCCCTAAGGGAAGTCTTTCCGCTCCCGGGATTGGAATGACTCCTTACCCTCTCCCTTAAAACCCACATCCTTTCATTTTTCCCTCTCCTTCCCTCTTTCCTGACGAAGCAACTGCCAGTTGCGAAAGCTCGTAATTATGTGTGTGTGTTTGTGTGTTTTGTTCATGTGTCTGTCTGCCGGCGCTTTCCCGCTTGGTAAGTCTTGGAATCTTTGTTTTTAATATAATCTGAAAGGAACATATACTACAATGAAGAGCCGTCCATGGAGATTGGTTCTAACTCAGCACATGCTTAATATGTCCACCATTTCATTTCCTAACTTCCTTCAAATGAACACTGAAGTTAGTGATTACCCTACGGCACTAGTCTTCTGTAATTTCATTGCAAGCTTGAAGAATAAGTCTTCTGAGCTCCATTAAATCACGTGAATGTTTCAGGAAATTTTTTTCGTTTAGGTACCGCCAAAGAAAAAAGTCACATGGATTGAGGTCTGGTCTATTGCGGGCCAATTTTGTCCGTCATTTGAAGCGACCTGGAAACCTGAGTGAAATGATCCGCATGTCGAAATGCTTGTGTAAAAACTCCAACACCGTGTTTGCAGTATGTGGCCTTGCTCCATCTTGCATGAGCCACTGTATGTTGAAGGGCAAGGCAGTAGCTAGAAGCTGTGGAATGAAGCTATTGCGAAGCATGCTCAAATAACGCTTGCTGTTCGCAGTTTCTTTAAAGAAAAAGAGTCCAATAAATCCATGACTGGAAATTGCTGCCCACACTGTAATCCTCTGAGCATAATGTTGTCGTTTATGAAGCACTTGTGGGTTTTCAGTGGACCAAAAGCGTACATTTTGTTTGTTAACCACACCGTCTAAATGAAAATGCGCCTTGTCTGAAAACCAAACATTGTTGATAGTTTCTTCACTATCCTCCGCCCACTGAGCAAACAGTAGTCTCTGCTGCTTGTGTTCTTCAGTGAGCTTCTGTGCACAGGTCATCTTGTATGGGTACATATGGAGGTCACTTTTTAGAATGTGTTGAACGGAGCGTCTGGATATTCCCAGTTGCACTGCTGCCTTTCTACACGATTTCCCGGGACTTCCCTGTACAGCAACTTGTACCGCTTCAATATTCTCCAGCGAACAAACAGGCTTAGGCCAAGGTCGCTTCACTTCCAATATTGTTCCTTCCTGTACAAATTTATCGTCCAATGTGTGGATGGTCTTCTTGCAAGGGACCCATCGTGTGTTAAACTGTTGTCAAAAACACCTCTAAGTCACAACAAGGCTTTTAGTTTCACGAAAAAGTAACACAATTGCCGATCGTTGCTGTGTCGTCAATCTTCCATTGTCAGCCATTCCTGCTTACTAGTTTCCTAGTGGCAGTATCGTGAATTACATGTCATTTCGGAACTCATTTGTTTTTCCAAGCTCTGCTGGTACTGCTGTAGAGATCCCATCGGGATATCTAATGTGTGTTGTAAACTGTGAACGAAACAGTTGGTAACACATTTCGTACGCCACCCTGTATATTGTCTGTCAATTAGATCGTGAGATTGTTGGTGAAAGCAAGGAAGTTGCTCTTGATCCTACTTTTAGATACTCCAGTGTCTACGTAACCGAGCAACCCTTTCCTGCCTAGTTCTTTTTTCCAGTCATGGATGATTTCCAAATCCAAGTTAAAAAGAAATGATGACAGCTCATCAATCTCTCTCACCCCTACTTTATTATTAGACTCCTTGGAGAATTGCCCCATAAAATACTTTAAAATGGGTACCTGTTAATGTCAACTAGATAATTTCTATTGACTTTGTGTCCACTCTGGATTCTAGCAGTATGCCAAATAACACTTCCCTGCCATCCAAATCATATACTTTTTGAAGTGTAGAAAGAGCACTACCATATCTTTGTAGAAAGTTTCCCAGTACTCTTTCCAACCACCACATCTGTTCCACACGTGATCTTCCTTTTCTTTAGCCTGCTTGTTATTCCTCAAGCTGATGATCTATTTGTTCCACTGTCTTTGTCTGCAGTGTGTTTGATAGTAATTTATTTGTTATAGGACCAATCAAACAGCACAACAGTTGCTGAGATTGATTGTATCACCTTTTCATGCAAAGGATGAATCAGATCAGTTTTCTAATTATCATCAGGGATTAATTCTGATTCCCAGGTGTTTTCCATTTCTTGCTTCAATGCTGTAATTGTCATTTCCTCCCCTCTTTTCAGTATTTCTTCTGTTATAGGGTCTTTCCTTGAGGCTTTGTGATTAACTATTGAAAGGTATTTTTCGCCTGGTGGGACCGAATTTTCATTACTTTGTTCTGGAATTATTCCTGACCATTTATCTTCCAGGTCTTCAGAATTTAACAATTTCTCAAAGTGTCTGGCCAAGAGTCACAATTTTCACTTGCACTTTCCCATTTTTCTTGGAAAATTTAGGGTTGAAGGTTGCTACCTATTTAAGTGCTTTTAGGTAGTCCTGTAGAAGGTTCAGCTATCTTTGTTCTTAAATTATGTTTTAGTGCTTGAATTTCCCTGGAGATTTGATTTATTTTGGTTTGCTCCATGATCTTCATGTCTGTCAGTACACTTCTTTTAATGTCTCCTATTTGCTTTCTATTTTGTCTCCATATCATGCTTTATAGAGGGTATAAAAATATCGTGCCAGAGAAAAAGAAAACTGTATATAATATCCAGACAATCCAATAATCCCCTCCAGATGAACTATTATGGGGCTTAATGTAAAATTTTAACTAAAGTCATTTAAAAATCTAAAAGTATGTGCATAGAATCTGAAATTAATTGTTCAAATAATAAAATCAGAACAATTTGGAATGTAATAAAGAGGGAAACAGGTACTGCACCATCTTACAATGTAAAAACTGCTGTCCTAAAAATTAATGATTTGGAAATAACTGATAGTAAACAGATAACAGACATTAATAACCACTTGCTAACTGTCACTTCTCAAATAGGTTGCAGTGGTGACCTAAGGGAAGCTGCAGATATTCTGAAACTTAACATTCCACAAAGTTTTAATGGTAAAAAAGTACCACCCAAAACTGTTAATGAAATAAAAAAATAATAATTCACTCATTGAAAAGAAAAGGATATTCAGGTATAGATAAAATCTCTAGTAAACTGTTGAAAGCCTGCAGTAATGATGTAAGTATAGTATATGCTCACATTTGCAATACGTCTCTTTGTGAGGGAGTTGTTACAGAGAGAATGAAATATGCCATTGTGAGACCTCTTTTCAAGTCTGATGATATTACAGATGTCAAAAATTATTGTCCTGTCTCTCTCTTAACAACGTTTTCAAAGGTTCTTGAAAAGGCAGTGTATAACAGGATTGTGGCACATCTTGATGAACTTAATATTATTAACCATAGACAGTTTGGTTTTCAAAAAGGGGTTTCCACAGAACGTGCCATATACTCACTCACAAATGATGTCTTGGAGTCTATTAATAGTAATAAGTCACCAGTTAGTGTCTTCTGTGATCTTTCCAAGGCCTTTGATTGTGTAAACCGCAAGATACTCTTGGAGAAGGCCTATCATTACGGAATCAAAGGGCCTATAGGTAACTGGCTAAAAATCACATCTTGAAGACAGGAAACAAAATGTGGTTCTAAATGGCTGCAACAAAGGATCTTCTATCTAGTGGATTCTGAAAGGTGCAAAATCCAGCCCTTAATTAACTCCAAAATAATTACCAGGTTTGTCAAAAGTATTGTTTGTATAACTATATCTGTTAATTTCATTATTTAAACAAATAATTTGGCCTAATCACTGTGATAGAATAAACTGTTAAAAAGAAGGAACTTTTCAATGTATTCACTTAATTGAATGAGATATGTTTTAATTGTAATTTCTGTAACTTAAAACATCGTACAAAGAATAGTTTCAGTGCCTATTATTGTGAGGATATGCAAAGGATGGATTTTTGGTTGTGAGCCAGTCAGTCCATGGCCGATTTTCAGAAGGGATTTATGTATTGTTTCAAGCAACAACAATACACCAACTTAACAGTGAAATGAGTGCAACACAAATAGGCCATGTGTTAGATCAAGTAATGACAATACCTGTTCAAATTATTTATGAAGTAATGTCACACGTGCCGAATTATTCTGCAAAAACTGTGAACAGTGTGGTTAGGTTTTTACTGCTCATGAATGTTGAACAGCAAACTGTTGTTGCACTATGCTGGTATTGCCTGCAACCTATTAATGAGTCTTATCAACCGATAGTGAACTGGCCAGATAACTGTGAAATGTGTCTGGGGAGGGGGTTGCGAACAGTGAAAGTAAAGAACTGTGAAACGCAACTGCGTAAGTGTCGGCTTCGTCATTTACAGTAGTCAGTGTTGAATTTCTACCCCTCATTTTTCAGCCAGTATAACAATGCAGTATGTCAACACTGAGGGTTATTGCTGAAGGAATAAAGCAGGCAAATGTTACAAGCTCTAAAACAACTTAGTTCAGCCACTTTTGCACTTAGAATCATTGCAAATCTTGGGGAGAGACAAATTTCATTCAATAATGTCATATGGAATAACGTTCTGGGGCAACTCATCTTTAAGAAAGATGGTCTTCATTGCACAAAAATGTTCTGTAAGACTAATATGTGGTGCTCACCCATGATCATCTTGTAGACATCTATTTAAGGAGTTGGGCATTCAGACCACTCCTTCATAGTATATTTACTCTGTCATGAAGTTTGTTGTAAATAATCCACTACAGTTCAACGATGTACATTATTACAACACCGGAAGGAAAACTGACATTCAATACTCCACATTAAGGTCATCTTTAACGCAAAAAGGGGTGCAAAGCAAAATTGTAAAACAAACTGAGAAAGTTTTTCTTGGAAACTCCTATGCTGTATAAGAACTTCTATTACTGTACTGTATAAAAGTTGGTGGGTAGGACTTACTAATCCACAACATCTGTATATATTTTTCCTTTTGAAAAAATATAAAGAAAGAAAGTAAGAAAATCAACTCAGAAATGTACGAATGTAACCATATGTACAAATTAATTTGCAATGTGAATGCAAAATAACTCATTCCACATCATTATTATCTATCATCCAAAAGATCCATGGATCGAGAAACTAACTAATGAAGAGTCAAAAGCAGATCATATAAATCACCTTGGACCGTTAGAAATGTCTTCCAGTGCCACATCTCAACAAAGGTCAGTAATTTTATTTGCACAAGCTCTAGACATTTGACTTAGTTTTATTCATGAAATAGCATGCAACAATGGCTACTGAGTGGTTTGAGAGGAACCAATTGATTGACAGGTCAGTAATGACGTATATCATTTGAGTTAAAATGGGCTGAAGATCATTTCAAACACAAAACTAGGATTCTGGTCCGATAATTCTGCTAGCCATAACAAACATCCAAATACACTCCTTGAAATTGAAATAAGAACACCGTGAATTCATTGTCCCAGGAAGGGGAAACTTTATTGACACATTCCTGGGGTCAGATACATCACATGATCACACTGACAGAACCACAGGCACATAGACACAGGCAACAGAGCATGCACAATGTCGGCACTAGTACAGTGTATATCCACCTTTCGCAGCAATGCAGGCTGCTATTCTCCCATGGAGACGATCGTAGAGATGCTGGATGTAGTCCTGTGGAACGGCTTGCCATGCCATTTCCACCTGGCGCCTCAGTTGGACTAGCATTCGTGCAGACCGCGTGAGAAGACGCTTCATCCAGTCCCAAACATGCTCAATGGGGGACAGATCCGGAGATCTTGCTGGCCAGGGTAGTTGACTTACACCTTCTAGAGCACGTTGGGTGGCACGGGATACATGCGGACGTGCATTGTCCTGTTGGAACAGCAAGTTCCCTTGCCGGTCTAGGAATGGTTGAACGATGGGTTTGATGATGGTTTGGATGTACCGTGCACTATTCAGTGTCCCCTCGACGATCACCAGAGGTGTACGGCCAGTGTAGGAGATCGCTCCCCACACCATGATGCCGGGTGTTGGCCCTGTGTGCCTCGGTCGTATGCAGTCCTGATTGTGGTGCTCACCTGCACGGCGCCAAACACGCATACGACCATCATTGGCACCAAGGCAGAAAAGACTCTCATCGCTGAAGACGACACGTCTCCATTCGTCCCTCCATTCACGCCTGTCGCGACACCACTGGAGGCGGGCTGCACGATGTTGGGGCGTGAGCGGAAGACGTGTGCGGGACCGTAGCCCAGCATCATGGAGACGGTTGCGAATGGTCCTCGCCGATACCCCCGGAGCACCAATGTCCCTAATTTGCTGGGAAGTGGCGGTGCGGTCCCCTATGGCACTGCGTAGGATCCTACGGTCTTAGCGTGCATCCGTGCGTCGCTGCGGTCCGGTCCCAGGTCAACGGGCACGTGCACCTTCCGCCGACCACTGACGACAACATCGATGTACTGTGGAGACCTCACGCCCCACGTGTTGAACAATTCGGCGGTACGTCGACCCGGCCTCCCGCATTCCCACTATACGCCCTCGCTCTAAGTCCGTCAACTGCACATACGGTTCACGTCCACGCTGTCGGGGCATGCTACCAGTGTTAAAGACTGCGATGGAGCTCCGTATGCGACGGCAAACTGGCTGACACTGACGGCGGCGGTGCACAAATGCTGCGCAGCTAGCGCCATTCGACGGCCAACACCGCGATTCCTGGTGTGTCCGCTGTGCCGTGCGTGTGATCATTGCTTGTACAGCCCTCTCTCAGTGTCCGGAGCAAGTATGGTGGGTCTGACACACCGGTGTCAATGTGTTCTTTTTTCCATTTCCAGGAGTGTAGCATATACACACAAACACCTTTTTTCACAACACAAAAGAAATTTGCCTGAAATAATTCCTCAAAGCCCACACTGTGGGAGGTGGTGGGAGATTGGAAAGATAAGGCAAGGGAGATTTGTTTTTGTACAAGGACTGGAGGATAATCTCCCACCACCTCCCAAAGTCCCACAGTCCGGCCACAGAGGAGCATTCCCCTCGGAACTCAGTACCATCTGGGACTGGAGCAACTGAATTACATTCTCCGCCAGGGTTTAGATTACCTCTCGTCGTGCCCTGAAATGAGAAATGTCCTTCCCACTATCCTTCCCACTCCTCCCACCGTGGTATTCCGCCATCCACCGAACCTACACAATATACTTGTCCATCCTTACACAACCCCTGCTCCCAATCCCTTACCTCATGGCTCATACCCCTGTAATAGACCTAGATGCAAGACCTGTCCCATACATCCTCCTACCATCACCTACTCCAGTCCGGTCACTAACATTACCCATCACATCAAAGGCAGGGCTACCTGTGAAACCAGTCACGTGATTTACAAGCTAAGCTGCAACCACTGTGCAGCATTCTATGTAGGCATGACAACCAACAAACTGTCTGTCCACATGCCACCGACAAAATGTGGCCAAAAAACAAGTGGACCACCCTGTAGTTGAATATGCAGCCAAACATGATACTCCTCATCTCAATGACTGCTTCACAGCCTGTTCCAAATGGATCCTTCCCATCAACACCAGCTTTTCTGAAATGCGCAGGTGGGAACTTTCCTTGCAATAGATCCTACCTTCCCGTAACCCTCCTGGCCTCAACCTTCGTTAGTCACTGTCCTCACTCATCCAGTCCCCTCCCTGATCCCATTCCAGCACTATACAGCCGTCATTTCACTGCCACACCCAGTCTTTTAATTTCTTATATTTTTATTTCTCTCTTTTCCGCTACTTACCGCCTCCCCTCTCTGCACCTTCTCTCCTACCCTTGGTCTAAACTGCAACACTTCACTGTCTGCCACTCCCACCATACTATCCCTCCCCCTCCCCACCCCAGCCTCCTCCTTACCCGCACCCAGTTACCACTCCCATCATGCATTGGTGCTGCTGCTTGCAGTGTTGTTTCAGTTCTCTGAGACTGCAGACGTGTGTGCAAATTGTGTGTGTGTGTGTGTGTGTGTGTGTGTGTGTGTGTGTTTCCTCCTCTGGTGTTGTTACATTCCATCCTCGATTTTCCAGTGTTTGAAATTGACATTTGTGGATGATGAAGTGTTGCTCTACAATCACTATTAAAGTACTTCCTGAAGTGAAGGATATAAATCCAATAAGTATGCAGACCTCCGGATCTGAACACAGTGTGTCACATAATACTGAGCACAATTTTATAGAACATACCCAATGAAAAGAAATATGATGATCATTCAAATTGTGTGTGAAACCTGTGAATATGAAATGCTCAGAGCAGTGCAAGAATTCACATTATTTTGTTTCAGGAAGGGGTGTTAATGTATTTTATGCAGTGATGCACATGAAAACTGTGTTGTATATGTAAATAATAACTGTCTGAACTAGTAAATAATTTATTTAACATGCTAAAATTATATAAGGGCTTCCTACAGAGTTTCTAGCTCCTGCGCCTAGCAATAAGCAACATTATGGTTCTGAATAATGTTTAGGTTCATAAATACAATAGTTCCTTATTTCAATGATATTGTTATTCTCAAAGTGTACCTGACCCATTCAAAATAATATGATACACTAAATATTTTATGCTCACCCTGTAAAACTAGCAAAAAGGATTGACTGTCTTTTTGTTGTGCCTATCTATGACTCATCATCTCCACTATATGATTCTTTGAAAGATGAGATTTTGGATGCCAAATACAAGTTCTTTTGGAAAGCCCACATCACTTAATCTTTTAAGCACAATCACAATAAGAACATTGTCCCATGTACTTAATGACAAAAACTTATATTTGAAGGTCACATTCGCCACTGCAAGCACAGGGAGTTTTAGGCTGCAAACTAGAAAGGTTGTCTACAGCTCCTTTCCAAAAACTGAACTGATGCCCTGAAAGTAAATTCTTTAATTCCAGTCACCATTCTAGATGGTGTTTAATTAGCTGTTATGGAGTTTTTTCAACTACTCCAAAAGAGGATCATCATCTAAGATAAATCATAGGGTCTGTGTTACCTCATGTGTTTCTACATTTGTCCCAAAACCAAGCTGATCTCCCCCAATGTCAGTTTCTATTAGTTTGTGCATTTTCTGTAAATTATTTGCTTGGTTATTTTTCAACCATTACATTAAATTTATAGTTTGGTAATATCCACACATCAGCACCTTCCTTCCTTGGAACTGGAATTATTCCTTTTTTCTTGCAGTCTGAGGGCATTTTGTCTGTTTAAGCACACCATGGGAAATAATTCTTACCATAGCACCAAGCCTCCCATCTCATCTCCATTTGTTTCTTCTTGTGTTTCTATGATATTATCTTTAAGTTCATTTTACTTGTATAATTATGTCAACTATATATACTTTTGACATGATAAATACATAAATTTTACTTGTATAGCCCTTCTATATATTACTTCCACATTTCAGCTTTCCCTTCTTTGCTTAGTATTGGGCTTGCCATTTGAGCTCTCGATATACACATATATACTTCTGTTTTCTCTCTTTAATTTTCCTACAACTAGCACCTGTTTTTCCCTTGGAAATGCATTCTTCTTTAGCTTTCTACCAGTTCATCTTCAATAGTATTCCCTTCCTCTGTTTCAGTCAATTATTGCTTAATGTTCCCTCTATAACTCTCAATAAATTCTGGTTGATTCAGTTTGTGCAGTACTTACCTCCTTAGGTGCCCATCTTTTGCAATTTATTGGGTTTTAATCTCTGGTTCGTGAACACTGGAAATGTTTAAAATCTGGATCAAAATCTGTCTTATCTGTCTACAAGTCTGTTACAAGTATATAACCATTTTTTATTGTTATTCTTAAACCAAGTGTTAGCAACAGTTAAATTACACTCTGTGCAAAATTCTACCAGGTAACTCCCCTTTCCACCAGACTATGTTCTCCCACTATTTTTCCTTCTCTCCCTTTTCCTATTGCCGAATTCTAAGCTGCCATTACAATTAAAATTTCATTCCACTTAATTATCTGAATACTTTATTTTATCCCAACATACATTCTTTCAAACTTGTACTACTGTTGAGGGTGTTGACTTTGTGTGTGTCTTGGCTACTATGCTGCGTTCACTATCCTATTCACAGTACCTTACCCACATCCCTTTTTCTTTTTATTCATTATTACACTTACTCTTGCATTACCCCCATTTGATTTTTTTACTCACCTGACCAGAAGTCCTGTTCTTCATGCTACAGCACTTCAATAATTCCCACTGTATCTAACTTCACGCAATCCATTTCCTTTTTTAAATTTAACTTACCTATCTGATTAAGGTGGTGGTGGTGGTTAGTGTCGTCCCGTCGACAACGAGGTCATTAGAGACGGAGCGCAAGCTTGGGTTAGGGAAGGACTGGGAAGGAAATCGGCCGTGCCCTTTCAAAGGAACCATCCCGGCATTTGCCTGAAACGATTTAGGGAAATCACGGAAAACCTAAATCAGGATGGCCGGAGACGGGATTGAACCGTCGTCCTCCCGAATGCGAGTCCAGTGTGCTAACCACTGCGCCACCTCGCTCGGTCTGATTAAGGATTCTGGCACTCTACCCTCCAACCCCTAGAACACAAGTTTTATTTTTCATGATGGGAACATCCTCCTTAGTAGTCGAGGGCCAGAGATAGAAATGGATGACTACTTTATCTCTGGAATATTTTACCCTAGAGGATGTCATCATCAATACGCTACACAGTAAGGCTGATGTCATCAGAAAAACAACAGCTGTGTTTTCCTCTTGCTTTCAGCTGTCTGCAGTACCAACACAGTAAGGCTATGGTGACTAACGCTACAAGGTCACATAAATCAATTATATAGACCGTTGCCCACACAACTACTGAAACGGCTGCTTCCCTAGTCAGGAACCTGAGGTTAGTCAAGATTCCCCACTGTGGTCACACCTAAAGTAAGGTTATCTGTATCACTGAGGCATGCAAACCATGCAACTTCAGCATGGTACATTGTCTGATATACATTTGATAAGCAGAACTGAAGGCTGAGTAACAACTCAGATTCATCCCAGTCTGCTCCTCTCCTCGTCACACATTTCTTCACTCCAATGATTTAACTGTCTCTCAGTCTTCCTCTAGTTAAGTTGCCTCCTATTGTCATTTCATAGGGCTGTCTCGGTATCCTGTCAACTCACTTTCTTTTAATATGCCCACACAATCTTAATCTTATCTTTTCTATGGTCTCTTGCATGGGCTTCTCTTTCACTATTTCTCTGTCTCATTCCTTACTCTATCAATTCTAGTAAGTTCTATTCAGTTGTCCTGAAAATTCATCTCACTAGACTATATCCTCCTAAACTGCCTTTTTCTTTTTTAGATATAGTATTTGCTTACTTTTTGGTGGTACATCCGCTTACTTTCTGGTGGTCCCCTGTCGCTATTCTCCTCTTATTTCTCATTACCACCATCACTTAACAATTCTTGACATTTAATTTCAATCCATACTGTCCCACCACTTCTTCCCATGCATTTGCCCTTTCTTGTACCTCTCCTCCTCCATTTACTCACACTTCAGCAAACACCATTGCTCCTACTCACATTGCCATTATCTCATCCATAATGATTATGAAAACTAGAGGGGAAAGTGAACTCCTCTACTTCACCCCCATTTTTCTGTTGAATTCAGTTAGTCTTCTCTCCAGCAACTTTTACACAATTTGCAGTTCCTATTATTCTTCTCATAGTCAGCCTCTAAATTCCCCTCATCTTGCTTCTTTTCAAATTATCATATGGCATCTCAATGTCCCTGAACACTGTTAGTAAATTCTCTCATATTCGTAGTGTCTCTCTTGGAGATGCTTTGTGTCAAAAATTAGATCCACTGTCAAGCTTCCTGGTCTAAACTCGTATAATCTCTTTCTCAATCCTCCTCCTACTATCTTCTGTGCTCTCTTTTCCAAAATCTTATCAAAGTATAACACATCAATGCAACACCCTTACAATTTTTAAATAGCTTCCTGCAACTCCTCTTAACAATTTGGAGACTGGCCACTCAGAAGAATATTTGGTTTAGGAAATCAGCCATTTATACTGTTGTTTACAGCGTTACTGGTAAATATTTAACTGATGTTTCTTCAAGGGTAATACATGCTAAAAAAGGGCCAAGCTTCAAGATTTATTTTTCATATTTCCTTTAGTTCTTTGACAGATTACAAATTTTAAAATAATGATGATGGAAAGTATAATTATACTTCCAAGAAAAAAATGTGAGGTGAGTTATTGAGCAATATCTTCTTCTTGGGCTTCCAAAATTTGTTGTTCATTCAACAAATGTGACGTATTCGTAGCAGAATTACAGCAAACCCCAAAACTTAAAGCGTACACACATGGAATTATGTTGTAGTGATCAGATTGGCTCAGCCATTTACAACAGCAGCTGTTATGTTTACTAATGTCTCCTTTGAAATAATTCTAGAAACTTACAACAGAAAGCAACACCAGTCAATGGGGCAGGTTGCGAGATTTCCGTACACTGTTCTCATATGAAATGAGTCCATTTTTCAAGTGATAGGTGGCTTGTGTGTCGAGAAAACTGTAGCCTGACCTATACTTGGGCACAGTTTTTTAATTTAAAGTTGCAGCCCAAGTTATGCTCAAGCCTGGTCTCTGATGTGATAAAAATTGGCACTATGATTCCCTTTTTTCCAGTTTTCAGGTCTCCTTTCTTTCCACACTGTTCGCATGACCCAACAGAGCCACTGCACTTCAACAATGGCAGCTGCTCTCACCTTCTCCACACTTACTACATCCAGTAAAGGTCCATTTGTGGTCTTTATTTCTTCTTCCACTTCTGTCCCATTTGGTCCATCTTGCTCCTCATTTCCAAAAAATGGCTCTAAGCACTATGGGACTTAACATCTGTGGTCATCAGGCCCCTAGAACTTAGAAGTACTTAAACCTAACTAACCTAAGGACATCACACACATCCATGCCCAAGGCAGGATTCGAACCTGCGACCACAGTGGTCGCAATTCCAGACTGAAGCGCCTAGAACTGCGCGGCCACACCGGCTGGCTTCCTCATTTCCATCTGTCTTATTTCCATTGATGTTTAGCATCTCTTACAAAAGTATCCCTTCCATATTTCCATGATTTCCTAAACACCTTCATCTATACCTACATTTTTACATAAACATCCAAAATGATAAGCACCATCACGATAATATACAGTGGAAACTCACTGAGGGAAAAAGTAAGTCTTGTAAGTCATGATAATGATGTGACAGGCCTACTAGCCATGAAAGGCACTTCAATACAATAAACAAAATGTCCAACACTATCACACTACTCTATAACTGAAAATTTTTACTAAATTTGTAGAGCACAGCTTACGTTGCAAAATCAAAATAAAAAGCATAAAGATTTGTTACAAAAGAAAAAAGTTATTCCAAAATATCCACAAAATACATCAGTAGCAACACAACAACTAATTTCAGGTCAAAGCTGCTTTGCTTAGAATTTGCATACCAATGCTAAGAAATTATTATTAGTCTCCTTTTTAAATCCTGGTCACTTCTGCTTCATATCACTATGTAACCCCTCCAATAATGCTGCATAATAAGAGCCAGTCACTGTTGTACCCTTTTCCACATAGTCAATGATGATTATGCACCACAAGTTTCATAGACATTTGCCATCAATTTTACCAGCAAAAAACTAGTTCCCATTTTTATCTTTGCCTAACCACTGTTTTGGCTGTAGTCTTGTCTCCAGCATGTAATGATGGACACACATTCCACATAACACCACCAGTAGACCTCCAAATTACACTCTGAGGTTTTCAAACAACATTCTGAAATGTTGTTGTTGTTGTCTTCAGTCCTGAGACTGGTTTGATGCAGCTCTCCATGCTACTCTGTCCTGTGCAAGCTGCTTCATCTCCCAGTACCTACTGCAACCTACATCCTTCTGAATCTGCTTATTGTACTCATCTCTCGGTCTCCCTCTACGATTTTTACCCTCCACGCTGCCCTCCAACACTAAATTTGTGATCCCTTTATGCCTCAAAACATGTCCTACCAACCGATCCCTTCTTCTAGTCAAGTTGTGCCACAAACTTCTCTTCTCCCCAATCCTATTCAATACCTCCTCATTAGTTACGTGATCTATCCACCTTATCTTCAGTATTCTTCTGTAGCACCACATTTCGAAAGCTTCTATTCTCTTCTTGTCCAAACTAGTTATCGTCCATGTTTCACTTCCATACATGGCTACACTCCAAACAAATACTCTCAGAAACGACTTCCTGATACATAAATCTATATTCGATGTTAACAAATTTCTCTTCTTCAGAAACGCTTTCCTTGCCATTGCCAGTCTACATTTTATATCCTCTCTACTTCGACCATCATCAGTTATTTTACTTCCTAAATAGCAAAACTCCTTTACTACTTGAAGTGTCTCATTTCCTAATCTAATTCCCGCAGCATCACCCGATTTAATTTGACTACATTCCATTATCCTCGTTTTGCTTTTGTTGATGCTCATCTTATATCCTCCTTTCAAGACACTGTCCATTCCGTTCAACTGCTCTTCCAAGTCCTTTGCCGTCTCTGACAGAATTACAATGTCATTGGCGAACCTCAAAGTTTTTACTTCGTCTCCATGAATTTTAATACCACCTCCAAATTTTTCTTTTGTTTCCTTTACTGCTTGCTCAATATACAGATTGAATAACATCGGGGAGAGGCTACAACCCTGTCTCACTCCTTTCCCAACCACTGCTTCCCTTTCATGCCCCTCGACTTTTATGACTGCCATCTGGTTTCTGTACAAATTGTAAATAGCCTTTCGCTCCCTGTATTTTACCCCTGCCACCTTTAGAATTTGAAAAAGAGTATTCCAGTCTACATTGTCAAAAGCTTTCTCTAATTCTACAAATGCTAGAAACGTAGGTTTGCCTTTTCTTAATCTTTCTTCTAAGATAAGTCGTAAGGTCAGTATTGCCTCACGTGTTCCAACATTTCGACGGAATCCAAACTGATCCTCCCCGAGGTCCGCATCTACCAGTTTTTCCATTCGTCTGTAAAGAATTCGCGTTAGTGTTTTGCAGCTGTGACTTATTAAACTGATAGTTCAGTAATTTTCACATCTGTCACCACCTGCTTTTGGGATTGGAATTATTATATTCTTCTTGAAGTCTGAGGGTATTTCGCCTGTCTCATACATCTTGCTCACCAGCTGGTAGAGTTTTGTCATGACTGGCTCTCCCAAGGCCATCAGTAGTTCTAATGGAATGTTGTCTACTCCGGGGGCCTTGTTTCGCCTCAGGTCTTTCAGTGCTCTGTCAAACTCTTCATGCAGTATCGTATCTCCCATTTCGTCTTCATCTACATCCTCTTCCATTTCCATAATATTGTCCTCAAATACATCACCCTTGTATAAACCTTCTATATACTCCTTCCACCTTTCTGCCTTTCCTTCTTTGCTTAGAACTGGGTTTCCATCTGAGCTCTTGATATTCATACACGTGGTTCTCTTCTCTCCAAAGGTCTCTTTAATTTTCCTGTAGGCAGTATCTATCTTACCCCTGGTGAGATAAGCCTCTACATCCTTACATTTGTCCTCTAGCCTTCAATGCTTACCCATTTTGCACTTCCTGTCGATCTCATTTTTGAGACGTTTGTATTCCTTTTTGCCTGCTTCATTTACTGCATTTTTATATTTCCTCCTTTCATCAATTAAATTCAATATTTCTTCTGTTACCCAAGGATTTCTAGCAGCCCTCGTCTTTTTACCTACTTTATCCTCTGCTGCCTTCACTACTTCATCCCTCAGAGCTACCCATTCTTCTTCTACTGTATTTCTTTCCCCTATTCCTGTCAATTGTCCCCTTATGCTCTACCTGAAACTCTGTACAACCTCTGGTTCTTTCAGTTTATCCAGGTCCCATCTCTTTAATTTCCCATATTTTTGCAGTTTCTTCAGCTTTAATCTACAGGTCATAACCAATAGATTGTGGTCAGAGTCCACATCTGCCCCTGTCAATGTCTTACAACTTAAAACCTGGTTCCTAAATCTCTGTCTTACCATTATATAATCTATTTGATACCTTTTAGTATCTCCAGGGTTCTTCCACGTATACAACCTTCTTTCATGATTCTGAAATGTGCTTCCTCAAACATTTCTGATCTGGAGTCAATATAATAGGCTTCCACTGTGCACTCAGCCTTTCCATGTGCAGAACAAAATTTAGGAAATCATGTAGCTGAACGTTTATGTGACTATATACTGTTCAATGTGTCACCTACATAATTAGGGGTTATCTTAAGTCTTTCCATGGTATCTGTTCCACCCAGGAATAACCAGTATCATACCAACCATGAATACATTTACTTATATATCAATAAATAGTCTTGAAAACTGGAGCAGAGTTCTTATAGACTTCCAATTCAGTTTCTATCTTTTTATCACATTGTAGTACTAATTCTTATCCAGTGCTGTTGTTGTTGTGGTCTTCAGTCCTGAGATTGGTTTGATACAGCTCTCCATGCTACTCTATCCTGTGCAAGCTTCTTCATCTCCCAGTAACTACTGCCACCTACATCTTTCTGAATCTGTTTAGTGTATTCATCTCTTGGTCCCCCTATACGATTTTTACCCTCCACGCTGCCCTCCAATACTACATTGGTGATCCCTTGATGCCTCAAAACATGTCCTACCAAACGATCCCTTCTTCTAGTCAAGTTGTGCCACAAACTTCACTTCTCCCCAATCCTATTCAATACCTCCTCATTAGTTACGTGATCTACCCATCTAATCTTCAGCATTCTTCTGTAGCATCACATTTTGCAAGCTTCTATTCTCTTCTTGTCCAAACTATTTATTGTCCATGTTTCACTTCCATACATGGCTACACTCCAAACAAATACTTTCAGAAAAGACTTCCTGATACATAAATCTATACTTGATGTCAACAAATTTCCCTTCTTCAGAAACGCTTTCCTTGCCATTGCCAGTCTACATTTTATATCCTCTCTACTTCGACCATCATCAGTCATTTTACTCCCCAAATAACAAAACTCCTTTACTACTTTAAGTGTCTCATTTCCTAATCTAATTCCCTCAGCATCACCCAACTTAATTCGACTACATTCCATTATCCACATCTTGCTTTTGTTGATGTTCATCTTATATCCTCCTTTCAAGAAACTGTCCATTCTGTTCAACTGCTCTTCCAAGTCCTTTGCTGTCTCTGACAGAAAGAATTGCAATGTCATCCGCGAACCTCAACCTTTTTATTTCTTCTCCATTGATTTTAATACCTACTCCGAATTTTTATTTTGTTTCCTTCACTGCTTGCTCAATATAAAGACTGAATAACATTGGGGAGAGGCTACAACCCTCTCACACTCCCTTCCCAGGCACTGCTTCCCTTTCATGTCCCTCGACTCTTACAACTGCCATCTGGTTTCTGTACAAATTGTAAATAGCCTTTCGCTCCCTGTACTTTACCCCTGCCACCTTCACAATTTGAAGGAGAGTATTCCAATCAACATTGTCAAAAGCTGTCTCTAAGTGTACAAATGCTAGAAACATAGGTTTGCCTTTCCTTAATCTTTCTACTAAGATAAGTCGTGGTGTCAGTATTGCCTCACATGTTCCAATATTTCTTACGGAAACCAAACTGATCTTCCCCGAGGTCAGCTTCTACTAGTTTTTCCATTTGTCTGTAAAGAATTCACGTTAGTATTTTGCAGCCGTGACTTATTAAACTGACAGTTCGTTAATTTTCGCATCTGCCAACACCTGCTTTCTTTGGGATTGGAATTATTATATTCTTCTTGAAGTCTGAAGGTATTTCGCCTGTCTCATACATCTTGCTCACCAGGTGGTAGAGTTTTGTCAGGACCGGCTCTCCCAAGGCTGTCAGTAGTTCTAATGGAATGTTGTCTACTCCCAGGGCCTTGTTTTGACTCAGGTCTTTCAGTGCTCTGTCAAACTCTTCACATAGTATCGTATCTCCCCTTTCATCTTCATCTACATCCTCTTCCATTTCCATAATATTGTCCTCAAGTACATCGCCCTTGTATAGACCCTCTATATACTCCTTCCACCTTTCTGCTTTCCCTTCTTTGCTTAGAACTGGGTTTCCATCTGAGCTCTTGATATTCATAAGTGGTTCTCTTTTCTCCAAAGGTCTCTTTAATTTTCCTGTAGGCAGTATCTATCTTACCCCTGGTGAGATAAGCCTCTACATCCTTACATTTGTCCTCTAGCCTTCAATGCTTACCCATTTTGCACTTCCTGTCGATCTCATTTTTGAGACGTTTGTATTCCTTTTTGCCTGCTTCATTTACTGCATTTTTATATTTCCTCCTTTCATCAATTAAATTCAATATTTCTTCTGTTACCCAAGGATTTCTACTAGCCCTCGATTTTTTACCAACTTGATCCTCTGCTGCCTTCACTATTTCATCCATCAAAGCTACACATTCTTCTTCTGCTGTATTTATTTTCCCCATTCGTGTCAGTTGTTCCCTCATGCTCTCCCTGAAACTCTGTACAACTTCTGGTTTGTCAGTTTATCCACGTCCCATCTCCTTAAATTGCCACCTTTTTTTCAGTTTCTTCAGTTTTAATCTACAGTTCATAACCAGCAGATTTTGGTCAGAGTCCACATCTGCCCCTGGAAATGTCTTACAATTTAAAACCTGGTTCCTAAATCTCTGTCTTACCATTATATAATCTATCTGAAACCTGCCAGTATCTCCAGGCTTCTTCCATGTATACAACCTTCTTTTATGATTCTTGAACCAAGTATTAGCTATGAGTAAGTTGTGCTCTGTGCAAAATTCTACCAGACGGCTTCCTCTTTCATTCCTTACTCCCAATCCATATTCACCTACTACGTTTCCTTCTCCCCCTTTTCCTACTGCCGAATTCCAGTCACCCATGACTATTAAATTTTCGTCTCCCTTCACTAGCTGAATGATTTCTTTTATTTGATCATACATTTCTTCAATTTCTTTGTCATCTGCGGAGCTAGTTGGCTTATAAACCTGTACTACTGTAGTATGCATGGGCTTTGTGTCTATCTTGGCCACAATAATGCGTTCACTATGCTGTTTGTAGTAGCTTACCCGCACTCCTATTTTTTTATTCATTATTAAACCTACCCCGGCATTACCTCTATCTGATTTTGTATTTATAACCCTGTATTCGCCTGACCAAAAGTCTTGTTCCTCCTGCCACCGAACTTCACTAATTCCCACAATATCTAACTTTAACCTATCCATTTCCCTTTTTAAGTATTCTAATCTACCTGCCCGATTAAGGGATCTGACATTCCACTCTCCGATCCGTAGAACGCCAGTTTTCTCTCTCCTGATAACGATGTCCTCTTGAGTAGTCCCCGCCCAGAGATCCGAATGGGGGACTATTTTACCTCCGGAATATTTTACCCAAGAGGACGCTATCATCATTTAACCATACAGTAAAGCTGCACGCCCTCAGGAAAAATTACGGCTGTAGTTTCCCCTTGCTTTCAGCCGTTCGCAGTACCAGCACAGCAAGGCTGTTTCGGTTAGTGTTACAAGGCCAGATCAGTCAATCATCCAGACTGTTGCCCCTGCAACTACTGAAAAGGCTGCTGCCCCTCCTCAGGAACTACATGTTTGTCTGGGCTCTCAACAGATACCCCTCCGTTGTTGTTGCACCTATGGTACAACTATCTGTATCGCTGAGGCATGCAAGCCTCCCCACCAACAACAAGTTCCATGATTCATAGGGGGCGGGTGGGGGTGGGGGGTAATCCAGTGCTATGAAATGTAAAGTACTAATCACTTAAGATAGTTATCAAGAAAACCATATGCTAAATATATTTCAAATTCTGAACAACGGCCGAACTTTTCATCCTGCATTCAGAATCAAGTTCATGCACAAAATTCTTATTTATTTATTTATTTTCTAATGAAAAATGCCACAATTCTGATATTATATCAGCTGATATTTTTTATTAACAAAGTTTTTATACTGGTAACTGTGTTACATCTGAATACATTATCTCTTAAACAATCACTCCACAACAACAATGAAACAGTACTGCCTCTAAATAACATCATTAAAATAATAATAGCTGTCATGAGAGGTCAGTGCTCACCATAAAGTTGAATACTGAATGGTGGATACACACACAAAACCTATGACAGTATTTTAACTGCCTATCTGATGTTCAATACTTTTTCTCTGAAGTATTATGTGCACATCTCTTCATGTAACTGGGAAAATTAAATTTTATTCATAGGTTATGTTTGATCTGGTAAACTGTCCTGTAGATCTTTCATCACTGTGTCAATATCAGTACTTTTCATTCTACCTCTCCCTTGGTTAAACCAGTTCTTGGAATTCCTTGCTCCTCGCCCAAAACTGAAAGTCTTTGGTTTTAGATGTGATCTATTTGTAGGATGAATATCTGTCTCCATCAGAGCTCCTGCAGCTGATGTGTGCTTCTGTTTTTTGGTACTATCAAACCGGAAATCATGAGGGAAATTGTGCTGTGAAATACAATGACTGCGTCGCTCCTGAGGATTGTTGCATAACGTGCTGCACTGTTCTACAAAGCAGCGAAACTGAAATAAATAAATAAATATATATGTAAAATATAAATAAAAATATATAATATATATGAATGGGTTTTCTGATATTGAACATCATCCACAATGTTACTTTGCTTACAATGGAATACAGATCTTTTTCTCAGTAGCACAAATTTTCACTAATTACACGAATCATTAAGAGATTTTATTCTTTCTTCTCATGATGTTTCATTTACTGTACAGTGTACACGACTAACGTCAAACATTTAGACACAAAAAGTAAACTCAATTTAGACTATCAAAAGAATCTGGATTATCCAAAAATAATGCCTAATATACATAGAATTTGTACAGCAATTAGGGTTCACTAGCACAAAAATCAAGAAGTAGTGACATTCTGTAATGGGAGATCTGTATATACACCTCTTTTCATCTCTTTGGAGATATTGCATTACCTTCTACAGAACAGGGAAAACTCACTGTCACTGCAATAACTACTCTGTTGTGTATCACTTGTGATAAAGATGAATCCAAGGAGCTAAGGAGGAGCTAGATAGGCTGAGAAGGGTGAAGGGTGCTGGTGAATGGGAACTCGCAGTTGACAAGAAGGCAGTTACGAGGAGGAGGAGGAGGAGGAGGAGGAGGAGGAGGAGGTGGTGGTGGTGGTGGTGGTATGAAGACAGCTGCACTGTACGTATACACAATAGATTTGACCAACTGTCAAGAGTTGAGTGGAGAGGAGCCTCTTGTAGCTGTAGGTGTAGAAAATCTGCAGCAGTCCTTAGCAGTTATGAGACCTAAGTCAGTTGCGAAGCCTAACAGAAAGAAGAAGATTCTGCTGCTAGGTAGTTCACACAGTAGTGGTGTGGGCCAGCACTGGCAGGGAGTGAGTACCAGGTCACCAGCATTGTGATGTGTAGTGCAGAGTTGGCTCAGGTGACTGACAGCATAGGGGAGTTACGTAGAAATTTTACGAAGGAGGATCAGGTATTGATAGTAGGTGGAGCAGGAAATAGTCTTGATAGGGACAGGAATATGATTTAGATGGTGAGATGGTAAAGATAGCTACTCAAACTGGTGGCACTAACGTGCATTTCGTGCAACTGTTTCAGCTTCATGATCAGTCTCATCTTAATGCGGCTGTTAAGTGCGTTAACATGGGGCTGGAGAAGGCACTGATGGCAGAGGACATGGGCCACATTGCAGTGGTGCCAGTTGAATCTATCAGCAGATCTGGTTTCAGTAGGCATGGCCAGCACCTCAGCAGGTATGGTAAAGGGAAGCTGGCAAAGCTTACACAGGTGACAGTGTACTGTGGTGTGGTGGGATCACTTATGAAAAAAAATCCTGTAGTAGATGGTGTTAGAGCTGCAGCTTTTTTAGATTGAAGTCAGCTGATAGGTATACCTGCTTTAGAGATAAAGTTAGTGAACTGCTGATAGATGTTGATTCTGTCATTACTGGTATATCAGAGCACCACTTAAATAATTTGACAATTCAGAGGCTTCCTTTACCAAGATACAGATTAGCTGGCTGGTTTTCAAGAAGTTCTTTGCGAGGCCAGATATTTAAATCTTGCGCAGGGGCAGTTCAATTTAATGAAAATAAACTTAAAATTTTTGTTGTTTATAGGTCCCCTAACTCTGAATCAAGGGATCACAAATTTAGCATTGGAGGGCAGTGTGGAGGGTAAAAATCGTATAGGGAGACCAAGAGATGAATACACTAAGCAGATTCAGAAGGATGTAGGTTGCAGTACGTACTGAGAGAATCTTGCACAGGATAGAGTAGCATGGAGAGCTGCATCAAACCAGACTCAGGACTGAAGACCACGACCACGACCACGACCACGACCACAACAACAACGACAACAACAACAACTCTGAATTCAGAGCGTTTCTGCTCAAGCTAGAGAGGGTTCTTGATTCAATATGTAGAAAGTACCAGAAATCAGTTATACATGATGACTTCAGTATTAATTTTGTATATGATTGTGCAAGAAAAAAGATGCTGGTAGATCTCCTAAGTTCATATGATCTGATGCATACAGTGATTCTTCCAACTAGGGTGCAGGGGAACAGTAGTACAGTCATAGATAATTCGTTCTTCATTACTACATGGGCATTCTGTTAGTAAAAGGCTGAATGGCCTTTCAGGCCATGATGCACAGATTTTAACACTAAAAGGCTTTTGTACTCAAACAAATGTCACATTTAATTACAAACTATGTGGGAATAGGAAGATTTTTAAAATTTGTCAAGGAACAAGAGTAGCAGGATATTTGTAGTGCTGATAACATAGATGACAAATATAATGCTTTCCTTAACAGACTTCTCATGCTCTTTGAGAGTTGCTTTTCATTATAACATTCTAAACAGGGTACTAGCTGTAAAAGGCAGCCTGGGTGGCTGACTAATGGGATAAGGATATCATGTAGAACAAAGCAGGAATGATATCAAAATGTTAGAAGTAGTCACAATCAAGCTACAGTTGACCATTACAAACAGTATAGTAAGGTGCTTAAAAATTTATTAGGAAGGCAAAGAGTATGTGGTGCATAAATAGAACAGCTAATTAACAGGATAAAATTAAAACCATATGGTCAGTTGAGAAGAAAGTGTGTGGTCAGTAGCACAAGGTCGATGATATAAAGTCAGTCAGTAGTAAAAATATTTTTGTTACTGATAAATCAGATATATGTACAGTATTTAACAATCATCTTCTGACCATTGCTGGTGAATTAAATAAAAAATTAGTTTCTGTAGGGAATCACAGAACTCCCTTAGCAAATGCGTTTCTGAGATTGATGTCTGAAATACTCCTCTGTGATAGAGACAAGGGGGAGATTGAGTCAATAATTAAATCACTGAAGACTAACGACTCCCATGGATATGATGGAGGGACTAGCAGAATATTAAAGTACTGTGCTGTACATGTTAGCCCTGTAGTTAGCCATATTTGTAATTTTTCCTGAACGATTAAAGTACTCAGTAGTAAAGCTGCTTTATAAAAAGGGAGAAAAGGGTAATTTAGACAATTTTAGACCTATTTCTATGCCATCAGTGTTTGTTAAAGTTATTGCAAAGGCTGTGTATGTAAGGGTAATTGATCATTTTATATCACATAATTTGCTATCAAATGTACAGTTCAGCTTTAGAAGTTGTTTAAAAACTGAGAATGCTATATTCTCTTTTGTCTGTTAGGTACTGGATGGGTTAAACAAAAGGTTTCAAACACTAGGCATATTTTTTGATTTAACAAAGGCGTTTGATTGTGTTGATCACAAAATATTGCTCCAGAAGTTGGACCTTTACAGAATATGGGGAGTAGCTCACAATTGGTTCACCTCTTACTTTAACAGCAGACAGCAAAAAGTCATTACTCACTATGTTGAGAATGGCTGTGATGTGGGGTCTGAGTGGGCGATGGTCAAATGGGGGGAGTCCGAGGCATCAGTGTTAGGGCCACTACTGTCCCTTATTTATACGAGGTGCCCTCCAGTATTAGGGGTAACTCTGAGATATTTCTGTTTGCTTATGACACTAGCTTGGTAGTAAAGGATGTTTCAAATAGTGCAGTTCATGACATACGTTCATGGCTTGTAGAAAATATTTATCAATTGAAGACATAAAGTCTATATATGAGTCTGTGATCATTTTATTTTTAGCACTTTTGTTTTCACAAGCCCGTCTTGATCACATAGACTTCTTTAGACTTTATGCCCAGTTTCAGCTTATTGCCACCTTCAGATCATTAAAATATTCTGATATAAATCATTGTCGAGTTAAACATGTGCACTCATGTTTGACTTGACAATGATTTATATCAGAATAGTTTTAATGATCTGAAGGTGGCGATAAAGCCGAAACTGGTCATAAAGTGTAAAGAAATCTATGTGATCACGACGAACTTGTGAAAATAAAAATTGTAGAAAATAAACTAACACTAAATCACAGTAAGACTCAGTTTTTACACTTCCTAACACACAATTCAACAAAACCCTACGTTTGAATTTCAGAGTAGGCATATGATTAGTGAAACTCAACAGTTCAGATTTCTAAGTGTTCAGTTAGATAGTAAACTGTCGTGGAAAGCCCATGTTCAGAATCTTGTTCAAAGACTTAATGCTGCCATTTTTACTATTCAAACAGTATCTGAAGTAAGTGATGATTTGACACAAAAATTAGTCTACTTTGATTATTTTCATTCACTTATGTCACATGGAATTATATTTTGGGTAACTCTTCCCATTCTAAAAGGATATTTTTGGCTCAGAAATGGGCGGTTCGGGCAATAAGTGGTGTGGTAAGGATCCCACACCGGACAGCAGTATTCTAAAAGAGGACGGACAAGCATAGTGAAGGCACTCTCCTTAGTAGGTCTGTTACATTTTCTAAGTGTCCTGCCAATAAAACGCAGCATTTGGTTAGCCTTCCCCCCACAACATTTTCTATGTGTTCTTTCCAATTTAAATTGTTTGTAATTGTAATACCTAGATATTTAGTTGAATTTACAGCTTTTAGATTACACTGATTTACTGTGTAACAGAAGTTTAATGAGTTCCTTTTAGTACTCATGTGGATGACCTCACACTTTTCATTATTTAGGGTTAACTGCCACTTTTCGCACCATTCAGATATTTTTTCTAAATCGTTTTGCAGTTTGTTTTGATCTTCTGATGACTTTATTAGTCGATAAATGACAGAGTCATCTGTAAACAACCAAAGACGGCTGCTCAGATTGTCTCCCAAATCGTTTATATAGTAAGAACAGCAAAGGGCCTATAACACTACCTTGGGGAATGCCTGAAATCATTTCTGTTTTACTCGATGACTTTCCATCAGTCACTACAAACTGTGACCTCTCTGACAGGAAATCATAAATCCAGCCACATAACACAGACAATATTCCATAAGCATGCAATCGTACTATGAGCCGCTTGTGTGGTACAGTGTCAAAAGCCTTCCGGAAATCCAGGAATACTGAATCGATCTGAAATCCCTTGTCAATAGCACTGAGCACTGCATGTGAATAAATAGCTAGTTATGTTTCACAGGAACGATGTTTTCTAAACCCTCGTTGATTGTGTTGTTTCCTTCGAGGTAATTCATAATGTTCGAACACAATATATGTTCTAAAATCCTGCTGCATATCAACGTTAACGATATGGCCTTGTAATTTATTGGATTACTCCTGCTACCTTTCTTGAATATTGGTGTGACCTGTGCAGCTTTCCAGTCTTTGGGTGCAGATCTTTCTCCGAGCGAACGGTTGTATACGATTGTTAAGTATGGAGCTAATGCATCAGCATACTCTGAAAGGAACCTAATTGGAATACAGTCCGGACCTGAAGACTTGATTTTATTAAGTGATTTGAGTTGCTTCACTACTCTGAGGATATTTACTTCTACGTTACTCATGTTGGCAGCTGTTCTCGATTTGAATTCTGGAATATTTCCTTAGTCTTCTTTTGTGAAGGCATTTCGGAAGGCAGTGTTTAGTAAATCTGCTTTGGCAGTACTGTCTTCGACAGTATCTCCACTGTTATTGCACAGAGAAGGCACCGATTGTTTCTTGCCGCTAACATACTTCACATACGACCAGAATCTCTTTGGATTTTCTGCCAGGTTTCGAGACAAAGTTTCTTTGTGGAAACTGTTGTAGGCGTCTCACATTGAACTCCGCACTAAGAGCTTCTGTAAAGGATTGCCAATCTTGGGGATTTTGTGTCTATTTAAATTTGGCATGTTTGTTTCGTTGTTTCTGCAACAGTGTTCTGACCCATTGAGTGTACCAAGGAAGATCAGCTCTGTCGTTTGTTAGTTTATTTGGTATAAACCTCTCAATTGCTGCTGATACTATTTGTTTGAATTTAAGCCACATCTGGTCTACACTTATATTATTAATTTGGAATGAGTGGTATTGTCTCTCAGGAAGGCGCCAAGTGAATTTTTATCTGCTTTTTTGAATAGGTATTTGTTTTGCTTATTTTTCGAGGATTAGGGGATTACAATATTCAGTCTCGCTATGACAACCCTGTGTTCAATAATGCTTATATCAGTTTTTGATGCTGCTTATTAACTCAGGATTATTTGTTGCTAAGAGGTCACAATGGTTTACTATTCGTGTGGGCTCATGAACTAACTGTTCAAAATAATTTTCAGAGAATGCGTTTAGCACAATTTTGGATGATATTTTATGCTTACCTCTGGAATTAAACATGTCTATTCGCCAACATATCGAGGGTAAATTAATGTCACCACCAACTATTATCGTACGAGTCGGGTACGTGTTTGAAATCGAACTCAAGTTTTCTTTGAACCTTTCAGCAACTGCATCATCTGAACTGGGAGGCCGGTAAAACGATCCAATTATTATTTTACTTCGGTTGCCAACAATGACCTCTGCGCATACTAACTCACAGGAAGTGTCTACTTCAATTTTGCGACAAGTTAAACTACTTCTAACAGCAACAAACACGACATCGCCAACCGTGTTTAGCCTATCTTTTCGCAACATCATTAGGTTCTTCACAAAAATTGCAGCTGAGCTTATATCCGGCTTTATCCAGCTTTCAGTGCCTATAATGATTTGAGCATCTGTGCTTTCTATTAGCACTTGGAGCTCTGGTATTTTCCCAATACAGCTATGACAGTTTACAACTGTTACACGAATAGTTCCTCTATCTACTTTCTTCCTGTGTTCAGCCTGCACCCTTTGCGACTGAAGCCCTTCTTATGTTTTCCCAAGACCCTGTAACCTAAAAAACTGCCCAGTCCACACCACACAGCCCCTGCTACCCGTGTAGCTGCCTCCTGCGTATAGTGGACACCTGACCCATTCAGCGGAACCCAAAACACAGCCACCCTTTGGCGCAAGTCGAGAAATCTGCAGCCTACACAGTCGCAGAACCATTTGAGCCTCTGATTCAGACCCTCCACTCAGCTCTGTACCAGAGATCCTCAATCGGTCCTGTTGACTGTGCTGCAAATGGTCAGCTCTGCTTTCATCTTGCAAGCAAGACTGGCAGCCTTTACCACTTCTGTTAGCCACTCGAAACCAGAGAGAATCTCTTCTGATCCAAAGCGACACACATCATTGGTACCGATGTGAGTGACCACCTGCAGTTGGCTGCACCCTGTGCTCTTCATGGCATCCGGGAGCACCCTTTCCACATCTGGAAAAATCTAATTGATCTCTCCATCCAACACCATACTGCACAGTTATGATTTGTATCAAATACTCTAACCTTAAATACTGTGAAAATTAACTGTGAAAAATTATTGACCTGACCTGGATACTCTGTGTCACAGTAAATACATTGACACAAAAAACTGCAACACCAAAAAAATAATTAATGTAGAGTAATGAAATTAGAAGAATACATTTGTCTAGGGAACATATTTAAGTCACCTACTTTGCAAGATCACAGGTTAATGTAAGTGTGAGATCAGCCACTGCAAGTGTGAAATGCTGATAGATTAGTAATCGGTGCAGCTGCCAGAATGTTGCATGCAGACATGCATGCATTATATTGCGTAAGTGCTGGATGTCAGTTTGTGGGATGGAATTCCATGCTAGTTGCACTTAGTCAGTCAATACAGGAATTGTTAATGCTGTTTGTAGATGACACTGGAGTTGTCATCCAATTATGCCCCATATGTGCTGGACATAGGAAAGATATGTTGATTGAGCACGCACTGTGGATCAAGAAGATTTGCAACAGTGGTATGTGGGTGAATGTTATCACATTGGAAAACACCTGCTGTTTATGGCTGACAGCACAGCAAGTTGATTCGCCAAAATGATGTACAAAATTTGCAATCAGGCTGCATGGGATAGCCACGAGAGTGCTCCTTCTGTCACACAAAATTGCATCCTGGACCGTTGCTCCAGGAGCAGGTCCAGTGTGTCTAGCACACAGACAGGTTGGTTCTTGGCTCTCAATTGCCATTCTTCTAAGCAACACACAACCATCACTGGAACTGATGCAAAACCAGCTTTAATCCAAAAACACAACAACCTTCACTCTTCCCTCCAATGAACTTTCGCTTGACTATACTGAAGTCGCAGATGGCAGTGGATTGGGGTCACTGCTTGGTACAGGGGCATCCGGCTTAGAGTTGTCCTTGAAGGAACCAATTTGCAATTTTTGTCTAACAGTCAGCAAGTGATAAGTGAAGTGATAACTGTGTCAAAATCTAGGGATATCAGTCATTGAATTCTGGCACCTATTTTGACTGGAGCAGAGGTAGAAATCTTCCCTCATGTCAATCAGGGAGCTTGAAGATGGATTAATATATTGCCAAAACTGGTTCCTCAAAATAACTGTTTGGAAATTCAGAAAGGCTGAAAGATGTTTTGATTCAATATTCTGATCTTTTACAGTTTGTTGCTTCACTGTGGTGCCAACTGCTGCTCAGACTGCTGATGCTGCAGATGCAGCATGATGTGTCACAGCCATACGCCCAACTCTGTGGTCTTCTTCTCTCTTGGTAGCGTCATGTGGCCATCCAGAGCTCTATGTTGTTCAAACTCAGTGAGGTGCTGTTAATGGTGTCTTTGTCACCTTAAAGGCATTCTTGACTGACAACTCACCACATTCCATCTCAAAGGTAATTAATTCTCACTACCGTCACAGTGTGCATTGAAAGCAATCCTTATTTGCATCCTCATAGTAGTACTACCAGCATCACTCTTATTGCGAATTGCGTGAAACTGTAACAGATATCAACTTTCAGATGTAGAAATGTGCCCAACAACTTTTTTAAATGTTGGTACGTCTCCCCCCCACCCTGCCCCTTCCCCACCCAGTGAAAGTAGCCTCCTGTCAATATTGGGTAGTGAGAAACACTGCATTTAAGCTGTAATTTATTACATCATCATTTATTTTTACTGAAGTATATAGTAAGAGCTTGATGTGCTTATAATTACCAATTACTTTCTTTGTTGGTTGTAGGCTGTTTATTCCATAATACATCAAAACATATGAATAACATATTCAAAGCAGTAACACTAGAAAACGGGCTTGTTTCACCAAGAATCTGTAGTCCAGTCAGTTAACAATGATTACATATTTATTATAATGAGAAACTTACCATTGGTTTCCTCTCCGCTTGAGCACTGAAAAAGGAATCGTGACTTTCTGATACATGAAGATCGAGTAAGTGTGGTGATGGCAATGTCTTCCGACATACCACACATATATACCGATGAGCTGTGCTATAATGCACATCAAATTGTAGAAGAGACTCAAACTTTGCATCACAGCCAGGGACACCACATGGGAATTCTGAAACACTAACAAAAACACAAATGATACTTATCTTCAGCTACTGTAAATTGGTTTCAACAAGCTGCTTAACTATTCAGCATGTTTAAGTTAATAATTTTTATGATGCAAAAGTATATCAGACCATAAAAATATGGCTACAATTCTGATGATAAACTAGAAACTGTGTACAATAGATATATACTAGTTCAGGTTTATAATTCATGTATTTTCAAAATATCAGTTACACCCTCAAAATTGAGGAAGCAGCAGAGTTTTTTGAAAGTGGCAGCTATCTTACTAATTTACCTGATTTAAATTTTGATGATGTGAATAGCATTTGTTTGTATAGTGATAATTTATTGTTAATGCAGTCTACTGATTAAGTTTCTATGACTTCCATGTCTTCTTGTACTGTAGGCCTATATATTGTTTGAAGGTCCTTCTCCATGGGATCTATGGATCCCCAGGAATGAATGAATGAATCATAACAAAGTTGATAACATCACTGCTACTACTTCTTCCTACCATAGATAAAGTTTAAAGAAATACAATGCTCCATAAAATTTGAGGACAAGAGAGGTAAAGTACCAGAACATATTAACTACTTGGTGCAAATGAATGAAAGTGTGGGACCATATTGCCAGAGATCTCCCAGTCGTGCACACAAAGGAGGACATGAAATGGTATGAGGACAAGGCATCTATAGTTCCAAATGGGATTGGCCCTCAAACACAAGGCACCTGAAGGAATGGGAAAAGACAGGATGTTACAGAGCACTGTAGTGGTTCGGTTGGGTTGTTTGGGGGAAGAGACCAAACTGTGAGGTCATCGGTCTCATTGGATTAGGGAAGGATGGGGAAGGAAGACGCCGTGCCCTCTCAAAGGTACCATCCCAGCATTTGCCTGGAGCGATTTAGGGAAGTCATGGAAAACCTAAATCATGAAGGCCGGACGTAGGATTGAACCGTCGTCCTCCCGAATGTGAGTCCAACTGTGGTGGTGTTCTTCATTACAACATGACCTGAAGACAACATTTGGATGACTTGCACACTTCACATGAGGAAGAATCACTGGGAAACTGGAAGGAGGACAAAATCTGATGAGTGTAGTCCAGGAATTTGGTATAGCTCACAGCAAAGTTTCATGTTCACGGGGAATGTTCCAACACACAGGCACTGCTCCCCGAAGGATGGTCAACCGTGATCAACTACAGCAGCAGATGACCACTACATTGTGCAACAGTCAAGAATGGATCCATGTCAAACAGTAGCTTCAGTTGGTACCACAGTTAACAGGACTGAAAGGCACACAATCTCACACTCCACAGCAGTGTGGAAAATGCATGGATGTGATCTCTTTGCCCAGTACAATGTGCTCTTTAGACACCCACACATCATCAACACCATTTGCACACAGATTGAACCAATGAAGGGTAGGGCCAAATGCTCTTCTTGCATGAGACCACATTAAGACTGAGTAGTGATTCAGGATGCTCTCTCATATGCAAGAGGTGTAATCATGTAATGCACCCAAGAACACTGTCAAACATAATCATTTTGGTTTGTTCTGAAAGTAGGTTGGTTATACTTAGGATTCCAATACACCACATTATTACCCACTACTTTGGCTGAACTGGCTACAAAACCCTATTTTTAAACACAATACCCATTGAATGGGATGGCCTACACCACATTAATGAGAGGGCCTATATGCCTGCATGGTATCAATCTACTGGTCAAAGTGAGAGCCAATGTCTTGCTGCATCAATGACCTCCCCATCAGCCATGTACTACTTTCCATGGAATGCATCCCTCATTAGGCCAAGCAGAGGTACGAGATCCGGGCTGCAGGGTGGATGAGGAAGAACAGTCCAATAAAGTTCTGGGAGCTCTTTTCATGTGCACAGACTTGTGTGAGGCCTTGCATTGTCAAGGAGATGGAATAGTTCATTTGCACTTTTGTGGCGATGAACACGGTGAAGTTGTTTCTTTAGTTTCCTGAGGGTAGCACAGCTGCATGCGGCCAGTCAGAAAGTGGGAGATCGGACAGGCTTGTATGACCTAGATGCAGTGATGACAGATGCCTTGCCCAATGACTCACTGTGCTTTTGCCAGGTCTCCATACACATTCTGCTAGTGCCTATGAAAATCTGCAGCACCCTGTTTTTCCTCCAAAAGAAACTCCATGCTGGCACTCTGCTTGGACTGCAACTCTGTTACAGACACCATCTTGAAGGCTACGTATAGTGCCGCCACCAATTGGAACATCATGAAACTACAGGGGCTGAGCCAGAAATATTCCACGATGTCCCACAAAAAATTCTGCACTTTTTCAACTGAAATTACCTCAGTACATTTCTTACTGAAAGTCCCTCATAATCTTCTTAAGTAATGGTTGACATTAGAGACAGTCCACTCAGTGAATATAGTGAATTTAAAATCTTTGAATACATTCTCTTTTTTTTTGTTAAACTTTCTATTGTTTTTTTGTGTTGTTACCTGTCCATCCAATCTCCTCCTGTGTCCATACTAAGCAAGGACCCCCTGCAAGTAGGAACATCTCTGACACCTTACTTGGTCAGAGACTGAATAGCTAGGTAATCATTATTAAACTGCTGGCAGCCTACTGATATTTATCACTTATGCAAACTGGGACAAGCTGTTCTCATATCAGCTACCTAGATTGGGAGCACTGTTAACAGCTAGCAAGAGGGAGGGGTAGGGTGGGATAACGATTTCAAGCTTAGCCCTTTTTTTGCATTGGCACATTGACATTATTCAAACATTCAACCAACATTGAGAGATATAACACAGATCTGCCTCATAGTGGTCGTCCACATTCAACATCACCATCTGATGACTATGACCTGAATATTATGGCTCATATGCACTAGAAATGCTCACTACTTTTTTTGGACACAGCCAAGAAAGCATGTGTCAACCAACAGAGAATGTTATTGTCTTCACACAATTAATTTTTCCTCTAGACTTTTGTTACAAAAAACAGTAAACATCCCCCAAAACACTAATGGACAAAGAAGGTGGGCAAGAGAATTTCTATAATGGAAACTTGATCATTTTAATAGAACATAAGACCTGCTTCAGTTGCCAGTGATTTGTTAGTTATTTCATGAGAGCTTTTGAAGCCAACGCTTCACTTCCAGGTGCCACAAACAGCCACACATTTATGTTTTCATAATTATTTGATGGCACATGAAGATGAAGCTTTAGGCTTTGAAATCGGTCATTCAATAAGTTAGAAGTTATTGACAACCGAAGCAGATTTTTTATTCTATTAATATGTTCCTCAGTTGCACACATTAACTTGATCAAATATTTTGCAGAAACGTGATCAATGACATCAGAATCTCTTCACCAATGAGTGCAGGATACGTCTGGCACCCTGCAAGTATGAAGGCTACCAGGTACCAATGCACTACTAAAGCATGCATTCCCAAGGGTTCAGTAGGAGTGTGGATCAGTCTTTTCTGGGCAAGTTGTAGTGCTTTGAGAATTTCCGTGTAAATTCTAGAACCAATTGTCCTTCTACCATCTCAAACACATGACATTTTAAATATAAATGGGAGAGTGGAAACATATCTACTGCGCCACATGTTTCTGTGTGCAGGTTGGAAGTTTGTTATGAGAAGACTGTACGTGTGGCGGTCGAACCACGCCGATAAGCGGTTGCCCCTAGCACCACAGAAGCCGTGATGAAAGAACAAGGAGTAATTATGTAGTATTCTTTGCTGTTCTAGTGACTGTGATTATTGTTAAAAAAAAAGAACAATTGTATAGAGACTTTTAAGTACTTCACGTATTGGACTCTCAAGAGGCAAGACAGGTTCATAAATTGTGTGGTTGTTAAATCAATTTTATTGCACATGTATTTTATAGTGTCTAATGCGAGACAAATTGGTTGACTTGTAAACATTTGAATGTTAATCTGAGAAATGGTGAATATGTTATTGGTGGAAGTTGAAACATACCAAGACTGAACTAAAAGTATTCTTCGAGTACTAAATTATTTCGAAAGTAGAGAGAGAGTCTTATAAATTCCTATTCTTCGGAGAAGATGATTTTGGAGATCGACAGAGCCGGCAATCCAGAGAAAAAGATCGGCTGTGCAGATCGAGTAAGTCAACTGATGTGAGAGTGGTGTGAATTCTGCAGTCCCACTTCACATCACTTCAGATTGTCAAAATCATTAGAAGTTATGATGTATGGATGTTAGATAGCTCAAGACACTATACCAAAGTTGAAAGATGACCATCCCACCTATTGTCTAGCTATGTAGTGTCCAGTTCTTTCAAGATGGCAATGCTTTAGAAGATTATGTCTGTATGGTGAAAGCATTCCTCCATGGTGGCAACAATCAAATGAATTCTGACATGGACCCAACAGAAGTTTCGGACCAGCTGAAACTTGCAGGGTGTCACCACCGGAAATCTCCACACACACTGGATGACCTCACAATACAGTTAATAGTTTCATTTCATAAGGCTATTCTTTCATTCTCTGCTCCCCTTGAGCTAAAGCCCACACATATGCAGATATGCAGATGGCGAAAAACTTTTTTTAGTGCTTTCTATAGTGGATCCTTTACTGAAGTTACAGATGTAGCCTTTCCTGTATTTTCTTAGTAGTATATATTGGTGAAATTTCATGTGTGTTTTTGTATTAAAGAGGCTGAACCTTGCATATTACAAGTGTATTATGAAAAGAAAAGTTGCCACTCACAATATAGTAGAGATGCTGAGTTGCAGACAGGCACAACAAAAAGACTGTCACAAATAAAGCTTTTGACCAGTAAGGCCTTTGTCAAAAATAGAACGAACACACACACACACACACACACACACACACACACACACACACACACACAGAGAGAGAGATAGAGAGAGAGAGAGAGAGAGAGAGAGAGAGAGACAGAGAGACAGAGAGAGAGAGAGAGAGAGAGACAGAGAGAGAGAGAGAGAGAGAGAGACAGAGAGAGAGAGAGAGAGAGAGAGAGAGAGAGAGAGAGATTGATCGAACTGTCTGAGTAGTTACAGCAATAAGAACTTAAAACTGAAGATAATTCACAAACTACTGATTAGGCAGTAAATTTTCAGAAGAGTGCTGCTATTAACAAACCAAAAACATATACTTAACTTTTTTTTCAGACAAAAATACAGAATTGTAAACAGAGGATGTTAACAATGCCTCATCATGGAAGCAAAGAAAAGGAAGGAAGGAGAAGTTCTACATTTAGACTGTGTTGGATGACATGCTGACATCCAGGTTCAATCAAAATGAGATGATCAAGATGCATAGCAACACAAATGGGGTCAATTTTTGATAAATCACTAGAATTATATAAATGAATAACACACTTTGATAATTCTTAGCATGAGGTAGAGGAGTACTTAGGAGATAGAAAGGAAAATGAAGAATTTGACAGCTGACTCATCGTCACCTGTACCCGGTGACGTTACCGACATTGTCACAGCATGATCAAACTTGATGGTGCACCCTGCTTCTCCAGGCTGAGACCTTGAAGCATGGAATGAACAAACAAACAAATGGATAAATAATGTGTATTGGTCACCCTCAGTGGGAGGTACAGGATTACTTAGGAGACAGAGAGGAAAGAAACCAGGCATGGAATCATAATCGATTAAGAGTCTGTTAAACTTGAAATACAGAAGTAAAAAGGAGAGAAATGTAGACGATAACGATACGCAGAATGCTGAACCTCTCTATATAAATTGTGTAATGGTTTGGGGGGAGGGAGGAGGGGCGAGGGGGAGGAGGGGGAGGGAGGACAGGAGAGTGGGATGAAGGGAAGGAGTGGATGGAGAGAGAGAGAGAGAGAGAGAGAGAGAGAGAGAGAGAGACTATCACTGTTGAAAATTGAAAGATTATATGATGAGAGAATGTTCTTCGGGTGAAGGGGGCATCATTGATAGTTTCTACACATTGCAGACTTTTAGGTTTACTTTAAAATTGCAAATCTAGGGGGATCCTACCTGAGGTTACGAGACAAGTGTCTGAGTTTCGTATGATGCTCCTAAGGAAGGTTATAATTAGTAAAGGAATATAGAACATATAGCTAAAATGTTACTAGTTATTTGAAAATGTAGCTTTTCCTATTTGGTATTAGCGACCAAAAAATGAACAAAGCTTTCATAAAATAGATGCTGTTGTAAGAAATGAAATGTCAGTAGCATAATATGATTAAAGATACTCATCAATGTGCCCAACCACTGACACATTGTGGGTATATATTTTGGAAGTATGTCTCAGTGTATTTTATAAAGTGTTTTGCATTTCAAATTTAGAAAATGGTAAAATCTGGTAAGAGCTTGTACAATTTTCTACTAGGTCACAGTAATAATAGTTGATATGGGTTTTGTACAAAGGGATTTGGTACTATTTGAAATCTGACAAGTTCTGGTTGGGTTTTTACCAATTTCTTAGGGAAGGTTAGCTTAACTTAGTGTAAGCAGTCAAACTATTTGCCTCACTTGTCTTACTCGAAAGAATTTAAGAACAAAGTAAAACTTGTAGTGACCAGTCAGAGGTGGTAAACTGGATGGAAGTTACTATTTTGTTGCTATTCTCTCCATAGGCTTTCAATAGTATGGTGTTAGAACCAATTTTCAGGACCTGTGAGGTTGAAGCTGGTGATGTTCATTCTGTAGGATTGGTAAGTTCTACATTCTCTAGCCCATAGTGAAGTACCTCCTATGGAGGGATCGTTTAGTGGGATGCGCAGTAGGCTTCTGTCTTTGGGATCTATCTTCTTTTTATTATTTGTTTCTAACATTCCTAGCCTCACCTTTCCTTTCTTTCTTCTCCACCAGGATGTAATAGAACTGAAAAATAGCCCATTTTGATATATTATACACTAATTAAAGTTGTTTTGAAAAGCATTTACTTTGTATAATTTTAGGGTAGGTGTTGCAATCCATAATTGATACAGCAAATATATTCTTTGTTGTTATGACTGTGATCTTTGGTGAGCAACAGGATTTCAGCCACTTGAGTTTTGGCCGGAGTGGAGAGAAGTTGTTTTCAAGTTCTGGCAATAAATGTGTGCTTTTTTTAAACAAACTGTGGAATCCTGTGTCATGTTTTTATTAGTCTAGTGATAATCAAAACACACCTTTCTTGCACCCAGAGAAGCAGTGGAAAAGACATTTATATGTACACGGATTGATAAAATCATCTATGTTGTTTTGCAGGAGCCTAAAGAAAAAAAAGTATGATTTTCTTGTGTCTAATAACCACGTGGTGCAAAGATGTGCAATACATGGAAATCAAGGGATACGAAACGAAATGGCTAAGTGGACTGACCACTTGAGTGGAGACCCATCAAAAAGATAAGTACATTTGTGTAGAGCTTATTATTCCTTTTATTATTTTGTTTGTTAAATTTTACGAAAATGACCATTGTAAAAGAGGAAAGTGGTGCTGAATCCGAGCAGGATTGTGAAAATTTGTTACTCTCTGGGGACTTAGATATGCCGATAAAAATGGAAAATGAGTCATTCAAAGAAGTTGATCAAAGTCTTCATTTATCAGAACAGGAGATATCTGACATAAAAGCAATGTAACAAATGATGGAACAACTGTTAGCTTTAAATCAAACAGTTACAACACTCTTACAAGGTAATGAGAAACAGTTACAAAACATGAATCAGATGGTTGTGGATAGATTTTGGGTCATAAATCAGAAAGTATTGCATCTCGAGGGAGTTATAAACAAAAAATTGACAATGTCTTACTTTGGGGTGATAAACTTCATAATGGCATATACAAGATAGACAAGAAACTTAGTGGGGCAGAAACAAAAATTTTGGTGGTAGAATATGAAGTGGGAGAAACAAAATCTAGCCCGAGTAACCAAATTCAATCTGTAAAAAATGAACTAGTCACAGACAGAGAGAAAAATGCAAGTATTTTGTTAATGTCAACAGATAAATAGATACAGTTTGAGTAAATGTAGAAGCTATGGCTGTAGATCTTGAAAGTAGAGTAGATTCAAAACTAACTGTTGTAAATGATAAAGTGGAAACAGTCAGTAACACTGTAAAACTCCACAGGGTTGAAACTAAGATAAATGTTAAGTGAACTGAAAAGTACAATATCAGAGTTAAACCATAAGTTTGAAATACTTAGCAATGATGTAGCTAACAAATTTTTTTCTATGAACACATGTACCTTATTATCCAATATTGCAGTTAAAACTTTTCTAATGAGTGTAGTTTGCATCCTGTTGACTCTCTGCAGAGTTGTGCAGACAACTTTTTGCCTAATATGAGTGAAAGTTTGAAGATTAAGTTTGTGAAAAAAATTTTGGAGGGCGAATCTTGGTCATGGGCCAATCAAAATTTTTCTGTGTACATGTCTTATGCAGAATATGAAATAGGGTTCTGGTCTGAAACTGAACAAACCAGAATAAAGAGAGAGTTCCTGAATGGACCAAATTATAGGGAAACACAGGGGACTATGAAACAATTTTGTAAAAATCAATTGAAGAAACTTTTACATTTGGGTAAACCCTTTGATGCTTTAAAGAGGTTGTTGCCAACTGATGTGGAATGGGACCTAGTTTATGGACCAGATGACGACACTGAACAATTTCTAAACTATGTGGACAAACTAGATAGAATTATAGGCAAAGTGGGGAAACCAAAAAACTATTTCAATCACACACAGAGAGGTGGGGATCGTAGTTGGGGAAATTCTAATTTTAACAGAAGCGAAAACAGTAGGTCTTACAACCATAGTTTTCAACACAGGGAACAAAATAGTCACAATAATAATAATGTCCATTCAAGGAAAAACTACAATTTCCATTCAAGGGGGCAATCTGGAAACAATTGGAACAGAAATAATAACAGGGAGTTCAAAAACAGGAACTGGCATGAACATAGTGACACCAGGAGTCAAAATGCTATGGTAAGTCATGAAGTAAAAAGCATGCACTCCATTGTCAGTCCACACAGTAGGGGTGAAAAGTATAGATAATAGATGGGCCGATAACAGTGACTGCACTGTACAAAAATATACATCTGGAGTAATGAGTAGTTATCTTATGAGTGTGTACTACCCTGTAACGACAGGCATGTGAGATATTTAGAAGAGGGGGGAATGACACTAAAACTAGAAAATTGCAAATTTGCAGTACCTGAGATAAAATTTTTGGGACATGTCATAACAGAAAAAGGAATTTTGGCAGATCCAAACAAAATTAAAGCTACTTCAGAGTTTCATACACCCCATAACAGAAAATAACTGAAATCATTTTATGGGCTATGTGGATTCTACAGAAAATTTGTAAGTAAACAAAGCTTAAACACACCCTGCCTAAGTAACTTATTATAGAAGGACACTATTTGGATATGGGGTAAAGATTGTCAAGAGGATTTCAACAACAACAAAAAAAAAAAAAAAAAAGGTGAATAACCAGAACCTGTTACACAGACCAGATTTCAATTTACCTTTCTGTTTACATACTGACAGTAGTGATTATGGGTTAGGTGCCGAATTATTTCAAGAAAAAGAAGTCAATGGGGAAACTATTCATTCTTTATTTGAATTTGCAAGCAGAATGTTATTGAGGAAAAAAAAAAAAAAACTATACAGTCACAGAAAAAGAGTTCCTAGCCATACTGTGATCATTTTCAAAATGCAAGACCTATTTGCTTGGACATAAAGTAATAGTGTACTCTGGTCATAAAGCCTTAACCTATTTACAGGAATGCAAGCTTTATCATCATAAGCTTACACAAGATGGGCATTGTATTTACAACAATTCAACTCTGAAATTAAGTATACTAAAGGCACTGACAACATAGTTGCAGATACTCCAGCAAAGCTACCAGTAGTAAGGGAAACAGAAATTTTTGATCACAATGAAGAAAAACAGTTTAAAATGAGCTATATTAAAGGGGTCACAGGTGAAAAAGTTGTAACATCATTGTATGATAAAATCAGGAGGAACCAGAACCGTGATATAAGTTGGAAATTAATAAAGAGTTGTTTAGAGAAAAAGAACTCTGAAAAATTAGAGAAGTACTATAAGGTGTTTAAGGTTACTCTATTAAGGAGAACTGATGAAAGACTCTGACAATTGGAAACCGTGCTGGCCTGAAGATGAAGCTGAGAGGTTAATTAGGTATACACATGAGATTAATTCAGAAATGTATGCAAAAATTACAAGCAAATATATATTTCTACAATATGGCCAAGAAAGTTGGAAAAGAATTGTCAACTTGTGATAAGTGCTGATGAGTCAAAGTAAGTAACAGAAAATGTCAAGGTGAAATGCAAAACATTACTGCTGCACAACCTCTAGACTTAGTCCCCGTTGATTTCTACGGGCCTCTTTCAAGGGGTAGGAGTGGCCACTGCTACATTTTTGTCATGGTGGATGTATTTTCTAAACTAATCAAGTTGTATCTTGTCAGAAAAGCCACATGTAAAGAGATAGTTACAAAAGTTGAAAAAGACTATTTCTTAAACGTCGGGAAACCAAAAGTGATCTTTTGGATAGTGGTTTGCTGTTTTTATCAAAAGTTTGGAAAGGCTTTGTCAATAAATCAGGAATCAAACATGTTCAAATATCCATGTATAATCCACCGTCAAACCCAGTTGCGAGGCATATGCATGAGATTGGTTGCTTATGTCGTACATATTGCAGTCATAAATATCCTACATGGTACGACCCTGTACTAGAGTTTGAAGATGTCATGAACAGCTTGCAAACATACTTCCACAGGATTTTCACCTTATGAAATTATGTTTCATCTAAAACCAGATAACATTATCACTAAACTCGTAGAATTCCCACCATGCACAATGATGACTAAGCGTGAATGTGAAGCCATAGTCAAAGAAATCATGATAAAACAGGAGGATATTAGAAAAAGACGACATGATAACAAGATCAAAGCAACCAAGTTTAAAGTTGGAGATTATGTTTTAGTAAAATCACATGAGAAATCAAAAATGTTAACTTCTGAAATAAAGAAATTGTTTGATATCCTCATGGACCCATTCGAGATTGTGGAGAATCCACACCCTAATGCATACTGGTTGGTATATCCTAAATCCAGGAAAGTTCTCGGGCTAAGGAATAGTGTTTCATTGAAATTATATATAAAAAAAAGGGAAAAGACTATTCTGAGAAAGTTAAAAGGTGACTAAACAAAAGTTTTTCATTGGAAATTATGAAATGTTGTGTGCAAATATTGACTGATTTTATGATACAGTTTTGTGTCCTTGAAAAATTTTATTATTTCTTTGAAATGTGTTTGCTGTATGAAATGCTTGCAGTGAATTTCTTTGTGTAATATGCTCATCATGTTTTTTCTTGATATTTCCATATGTTTATGCAATTTGAATGATATTTGATAATGTGTGTAGTTTTAGCTTGTGTAACATTCTCACACCACACTAATTGAGACATCATTTAAAGTGTAAACCACTAATCAGTGCTACAACTGTCTTGCAATAATTAATAGATGTTTTAAAAATATTTTTTAATCTTAAAGGCAGTGTCTTAAGGGGAGTTGTACCGCCCAAAATGACAAAATTTGACATTTTAACTTCTATGCAAATTATGAAAATATGTTTGTTTATGCTTAATTTGCTGTTCATTTTATTGAAATGTTCGATTATTTACTATTTTAAATAAATATTTGAAAATATTCATGCAATCACATTTCTGAGAATTTTGTTTTCCATGCTTTTGCATATTGGCATTTTTCTCTGGAACTATATAGTCTAGAAGGTTGTGGTTTCTTTTGTTTTGTAGGGAACTGACTATTTCATAAGTTGCCTACACTGGCGGTATTTCTCAGTAAACTCTTTGAACTGTACATTTGTTTGTGTTTGACAACAAGAGTTATCCACTAGCCGCATTTTAGTTTCTGTGTTTCCTGTGATAATTTTCCTCATGACTAAACCAAAAGGAGTGTTTATAAAAATATGAAACAAAGGAAACAGATACTACAGAACAAATATAGCAGCAGTTAAAAGATTGGTTAGCACCAAAGGATGTGATAATTTGGTTGTAAATAGTGACAGTGCTTCCATGAATAAACTGCTGGGTAATGATATAAAATACAACACAGCTTCAGACAGTGAAACAAACTGCAATATAATTATTAATCTCCATATACTTATTTCAGCTTTGTGTGAAACAGTGTGTTGTCATATATGTGGAGGGGAAATTGAAATTTATGAAAAGCTATCTCAACGCAATGGTCTGGTGTGCACTTTACAAATAATGTATTTGAACTGTAAAAGTGAAAAGACATTCAAGACTTCAGAAGTAAGTATAAAGAATGGACTTTTTGACAATAATCTAAGATACTTATATGGACTTAGATGCATAGGAAAAGGCCATTATGCTGGTAAGGTTCTTTGTGGCTTGCTGAACCTCCCTAATCCCCCTACAAAATCTATCAGAAGCTCCCTAGTCCACCTACAAAATCTATCAAATACAACTCCATAGTAAGAAGTAGCGTCAAGGTGTGTGCTATAGAGTCAAGGACTACATACAGCAGCACAGCAGGCTGTAGCAGAAAATGGTAGTTCTGACATAGCAATATCATTTGATGGATCCTGGCAAAAAAGAGGTTTCCAGTCAAAGAATTCATGTGCATCTTTCATCAGCATCGACAATGGAAAAGTGTTGGATGTTGATGTGTTGACCATATACTGTCAGTACTGTCAGGGTTGTAGGCAAGCAAGCAAGAGCGCTGAAAAGTAAACTAAGCATGAAACAAATTGTCAGAGAAACTATGAAGGAAGTAGTGGTGGGATGGAGGTTGCTTCTGCAGTGAAAATGTTCCAACATTCCCAGCATGACTGTTCTGTTTGCTACATGAGTTTTACTGGGGATGGAGACTCACGATCGTATAAGGCAATGGTGGAGAGTAAACCCTATGGTGATTTGTCAATTACAAAACTAGAGTGCATTAATCATATGCAAAAGAGGATGGGCACGAGACTACGTAGACTCAAACAGCAATTGGGTAGTACCAAGTTATCTGATGGTCTAAGTATAAGACATCGACTGACTGATAAACAAATTGATCAGTTTACCCAACATTACGATATGGCTATTAGAAGTAACAGAGATAATTTAGATGGAATGAAGAGAGCTATTTGGGCAATTTATTTTCACAAGCTGTCTACAGATGCTGAACCAATACACAACCTTTATTCCACTGAATGGTGTACATACTTGAAGGCAAAAGAGGAGGGTAAAGTAGACACTTTCCTGCACAAAATTACTATACCAAATGCTGTTATGCTTGCCATGAAACCTGTGTTTCACAATCTTGCCCAGCCAGAGCTGTTGAAGAAAAGTCTCAAGGGCAAAACACAAAATGCGAATGAATCATTTAACAATGTTGTATGATCAGGGATACCAAAAATTTGTGTTTGTTGGAAGGTCAGTCTTTGAACTTGGTGTTTTGGATGCTGTTCTTACTTTTAATGATGGCTATTCTGGAAGACTGCAGGTTATGGAATACCTTGGCATTCATAAAGGTTACTGTTGTGACTCGCCAATCTTTCAAAGTGCCGCTGCGCAGTTACGCGTGTCCTCTTCATGCGGCGCTGTCTGCTAGCCATGCAGCAGCAGCGTCACCTAAGCGGCCAGCCAGCCAGCGGCCGCTAGACTTGGACTCAGTTATGATTTGACTGTTAAAGTGTACACACGTCTTACTCTGTTTACTTGATCTGTGACTTTCATGTATTGCGTCTTCCTTGAAATATATTTGTCCAACTTGAAGTTATTACAATTGGTGACGAGGCGGTGATTTTTCTTTTCCATCACTGACCCACATGTTTCCATGGCTACTTTAGAGCAACTACTGCAAGGTCTCATAGAACAGTAAATGCTTCTCACAAATGCGATTTGTGATTTCGTCACGGCATCAAATATGGGGCGTCTCTCGTTGTTGTCTCTACCCACTTTTCCTCCTTACGATGAGACGGCGGAAGACTGATCTGATTACGAAAAATGTCTTCGACAGCACTTCTTGGCATTTCATGTCGCGGATGAACAAACATGTAAGTCTCTGTTCCTTTCATGGATTTCACCTCAAATGTATCAGTAGTTGTCGCAATTGGCTCCTTTGAAAGATCCTGCGTCTTTGTCCTTTGTTGAAATGTGCTCACTTCTGTCCATCTATTTTCAAAAGTAAACACATGTGGTACCCTCTCGTGTTGCCTTTTATCGTTGTCAAAAACAACTGAATCAATCCTATCGCTCTTGGGCTGGTGAACTTCACGGCCTCAGTAAAAAGTGTCAATTTGTTACTGAAGTTCACAAAGAATCCTACGCTGATTCCATGGTTTGGGATGCTATTATCTGTTCGGCGCCCGACAAAGAAGTTAGGCAATGTGCCCTTCAGCTGACAAATCTGACTCTAGATGAAGTCCTATCCATCGCTCAGTCTTTTGGAGCGCAAATAGAGGCATGGGGGCGACATCAGGGAAATACAACCTCTGTGCGATGTTGACAAAGCGTGTGGCGTGTCCCCGCCAGCTGACATGGCCGCAGTATGCTATAAAGCGCAGCCTCGGCCTAACCGTAAACAAACCTCCAAGAAACTGCAGCAAAACCCATGGCAACTTCCTTCATGTCCGCGGTGTTTTACGAAAGATTCAGGTGAAGATTGTCCACAATGTTGGGCTGTGTGTCACAAACGCAAAAAAAAAAGGGTCATGTGTCAACCGTTTGCAAATCCGACCGCATACATGATGTTCATGAACATGACGTCGATTCTGATTCCGTGTTGTCTGTTAATTGTACTTCTTCCCTTTCAGGGAAGTTATTCCTCATTGTTTAAATACTTGGCTGAGATGTTCGCATGCAGGTGGATACTGGTTCTGCTGCCACTATCATCAATTCTCAGACGTACCTTCAACTGGATTCTCCAAACTTGTCACCTGTCACTAGACAATTACGGACTTACAATAAAAAGAAGATTTCTCTCTTGGGACAATTTGATGCTGAGGTACTTACAAATCTGTCATTTGCACTGTTCCCATATTTGTGGTCGACCATAGTAACACAGAAAATCTTTTTGGCTTCGATGCGTTTTGCATTTTTGGGTTCTCCATAGATGACTGTCAATATCATCTCTGATGCCATTCCTTATGCTCAATTGGATTCCTTGTCAACGACATTTTCATCCCTTTTTTCTCCTGGGTTAGGTCGTGCAAACGACTTTGAACCCCATATCACACTCAAACCCACAACTCAGCCTAAGTTTTTTTGAACTCGGCCCATTCCTGTGGTCCTTCGTGATCAGGTCAAATGGGAGATGGATTGTCTCACTGCTTCAGAGGTCTTGCTTCCTGTCACTTTCAGTGAGTGGTCCTCTCCTTCATCGTCACTGCTAAGCCAAATGGTGATAACCGTCTCTGTGGCCATTTCAGAGTGACTGTAAATGCTCAAAGTCTTATCAACACTTACTCTATGACTTGACCTGAAAAATTGTTCACTAAACTTGCTGGAGGCCAGTATTTTTCTAAACTTGACCTGTCAGAAGCTTATCATCAACTTCCTCTCGACACTGCTTCCCGGCAGTTTCTGGTCCTTAACACGCCTTTCGGCCTCTATCAATACCAACGATTGCCATTCGGGGTTGCCAGCACCCCTGCTCTCTTTCAGCGATTCTTGGAACAATTATTGCTCACTGTCCCTGGGTGTATAAATTACCAGAACGAAATTGTTGTCACTAGCTCCACCACTGACTAACATCTTCAAAATCTCTGCATACTTTTTCATGTCTTACAGACTGCCGGTCTTAAGTGTGATCTTCAGAAATCAATTTTTTTTTCAGGCATCTATCACGTACTTGGGGTTTCAACTCTCTCAGGATGGTATTCGTCCACTTCAGCAAACTGTCGCTGCGATTGATGCCCTTCCTCGCCCTACATCTGTTAAGGAACTACAGGCCTTCTTGGGGAAAATAGCATACTCTCACAAGTTTTTACTGTCTGTTGCTTTGGTGGCTCAGCCGTTGCATCGCCTGTTGCATAAAAACATGCCTTTTCACTGGTCCGCGTCATGCGATGCGGCTTTCCAGAAATTGAAGACTATGCTGAAACAGGCCCCATGCCTGGATACTTATCAAGCTGGCCAACAACTTGTTCTTGCCACGGACGCCACTCAATATGCGGTCGGTGCAGTCCTTGCGCACCGTTTTTCTGACGGTTCTGAACAACCTATTACTTATGCCTCCAAAACGCCCAAGAAAAGTATTCTCAAACTGAAAAAGAAGCTTTGGCCATTATTTATGCTCTTTGGCCATTATTTATGCTCTTCATAAGTTTGGTGTTTTTCTCTATGGATCCAAATTTCATCTTGTTACGGATCACAAACCACTTGTTTCCTTGTTTCATCCATCAACGTCACTTCCCGACAAGGCTGCACACCGCCTCCTGTGTTGGACTCTTTACTTGTCTCATTTCAATTATGAGATTCATTTCCGGCCGCCGGCTCAACAAGTGAATGCTGATGCACTGCCTCCCCTTCCCATGGCTCCTGTCTGGCATTCGATAGGGACGAACTTTTGTGTTTCCGCCTGGATGTTGCCGAGCTGCGGGTTGTGGACGAGTTCCCCATCACCGGGGGACCGGCTGGCGTCTGCTATGGGTTCTGACCCTACCCTCCCCCGGGTTTTACGCTGTATTCAGAAGGATTGGCCAGATCATCCGTCCGCTAAGACTTTTGATCTGTTGCACAACTACTACACTTTGCGTTACTGCCTCACGGCTAGGGATGATGTTGTCCTCCTTTCCAACAAAAATGCTTCGCCGCGTGTTGTTGTACCCGCGTCTTTACGTGCTTCGGTCTTGCGCCTATTTCACCAAGGCCATTGGGGTGTCTCTCACACAAAATCTCAGGCGCGCTGTCATGTGTACTGGCGCAGCATCGACTCTGAAATCGCACACATGGTCGCTGCCTGCAGCCCTTGTGCGTCACAGGCCGCCGCCCCGAAGTCATCTTTGCCACCGTGGCCTTCGCCTGAGAAGCCCTGGGAGCGTATTCTGATTTCGCGGGGCATTTTTTAAGTACTTCTTGGCTTCTTGTTATTGATGCCTACTCTAACTTTCCTTTCATTGTCCGTTGCACATCGCCTACCACCATGGCAACCACCAATGCTCTAGCTCGCATTTTCTCATTTCTCTTTCTCTTCCCTCTGTTCTTGTTACTGATAATGGTCCACATTTTTCCTCTTCTGATTTTGTGGATTTTTGTGCCCATCACAGCGTCACGCATGTCACGGCCCCTCCATTCCATCCACAGTCAAACAGTGAGGCTGAACGACTAGTCCGCACATTTAAGGCTCAGATGAGGAAACTCCTGACTTCTTCTGCTGATGATGCATTTCTACAATTTCTGGCTTCTTACTGTTTCACCCCCATGGGCAACCACAGCCCGGCTGAGCTTTTACATGGCCGACAGCCCCACATGCTACTTTGTCTTCTGCGACCTTCCACCTCATGCCCGCGGGTGCCTTCGCTAGGCTGGTTCACCGCCGACGACCTTGTATGGATGGGTACGGGGACATGGCAGGCGGCCAAAATGGAGTCCTGGCTGCATCTTATGACACCGTGGCCGACGCCTGTATGAAATCCAGATGGACACGGGTGTTGCAGTGCATAATTCGGACCAGCTTCGGCCTCGGGTGCCGGCAACGCCTGTTCTGGATGCCTCTACACCACCTTCGGCTCTACCTGACGCTCGGGATACTGGAATCTCTCATTACTTACAACGCAGTCCCCTCACCATCATATCGGTGCCAGCACAAGAACTGAAGCCACCATGCAGGAACCAGATGACCATCATCTGTCGGAGCAACTCTGCTCGCCTCCTTCTCCTACGGGTGCGGACACATCGCCCATGTCTCCTTTTATAACAACCGGACTCACCGCAATGGGCAGATTGGTGCACAGGGCGCCAGCAGATTCGACCCCCACGTCTCCTGTCATCTCTGAATCCACATCAATGAATTATTTATCACATAACATAGATAGTAGAATGATGCTGTAGCTCTACTTTAGTAGTATTTACTATGATAGTTAAAATGCAAGAAATTAAAATTGTGGAAGTTTACACCAAAAAATTATATGTTTAGGGAAAAAAATCATAACTTTTTCCAGTTGTTATTTTAAAGTGATTGTTGAGCAATACAGTTACAAAACATGGGAGAACATGTGATAAAACCACCACATTTATAGACTCAACAGTTCCTGAGAAAATGGGGCAATTATATAGCCAATTTAACATTGTCGAGACAGGGCGGTACGACTCCCTTTAATTACTACACACCTAAGTTGTTGAAATATCCAACTAAACAAGGGGGAGAATCGTTTTAAGTAAACAACATGAATTACTGTATATTGTTTCTCAACCACTGCAAAGCACAGGCAGTAATAATTTTCTAATTCTGATGTATACATATCCTAAAACTTTCAAACAACCATGATTCTACTCTTGCCCTTTTACTGTGAATATGAACCCCTGTAACAGACTGACTGTAGCTTTACTTTTGAAAACAATTTAAATTTTTGTTTATCCTTGGTGTAAGGGTTATAGTTTGCAATAATACATTTTACATCCAATATGTTAATGCATTTGTATTACAAGTTTATTGGATTTGTTGTTAGTTAAAGGATCTTTTTTGGACCAGTCCATACCTATGTAGTATTACTCAGACACATTTCTGTAAACTTCTCCCACTACATAAACATTAGCAGAAGGATAAATACTTATCCTCACCATATACTTACATATAAACATTATGTAACCACAAGGTGATCTCTGTATATGATTTTTACATGACAAGGCATTATAATCATCGAAGCAATACAAACAGCTAAGCTGTGGAAATTGACTTGTTTCAGTACAAGCAGAAATCAAACGTATTAAATGACGACATGTTAAGTGCAGATGGAAAATGTGGGACATAGTGTGAATAGCCAGTAAAGCGGTCAATAAAAGAAAGTAAGACAAACCAATACTCAAAAATTACAACCTTTCAATGATTCAATGTTAAGTGCTACGACATTATAGACTCATCTAAGTGAAAATTGTACATCTTCTTTTGTATTTCATTTACGTTAAAATTAACAATTTATGTTTTCTTTCACTTTATGTAACACAATTTCAGTGTTAAACCTAATTTCATGCCAATTGCTATGGGCAGAAAGTTAGCAAAGAAAACAGTCCTATTAAAAATTTTAATTTATTTAAAATCATTCTTGGCAGTTCCATTATTCTGGTGTCAGAAATTTGTTCGCATGTTCACACTTACAAAATTCTTGGGGGGCTATTGTAATGGAACTGACAAAAAATACCCATTTCGTTATGCTATACATTAATTAAAATTATTTTGAAAAGCATTTACTTTGTATGATTTTAGGGTAGGTGTTGCAATCAATAATCGATACAGAAAATGTATGTTCTTTGTCGTTATGACTGTGATCTTTGGTGAGCAACAGGATTTTTGCCACTTGAGTTTTGGCCGCAGTGGAGAGTAGTTGTTTTCAAGTTCTGGCAAAAAATATGTGATTTTTTTTAAACAAATCGTGGAATCCCTCATCACGATTTTGTTAGTCTAGTGATAATCAACACCCGCACCCCTCATGTACCCAGAACAGCAGAGGAATCAATGCCTAGACAATAAGGAGCCTCATGGACAATGCAGACGCAGCAGCATTGGGAAGGGGACATCATGACCATCTCTACGAAGTAATGTACATCCATTAGCCACACCATAATGGTGTCTTAATGGAGATAACTTTTAGAGTGTAGTAGAGAGGGTCCATGTTAAAGAGTATCATTCTATCCTCCTCCTTTCCAAATTCAACAGTTCCAATGTGCAAACCTTTCTCTTGTCTGTATACTTCCACATGTTTTCACAGTATCGTCCAAGATGTAGTAATACCCCACTAGCTTCCAGACAAAGTTAGCTAACATTACAGTCATAAAAGGAACTGATATTTATTTGACTTCAGTTTGAACAAATAATCAATGTAACACTTTATGATGAAAACACAGTTAATAGAGTAACTTAAAACTGATGAATTAAAAAAATACATGTGTTAATTCAGTTATTTCCTTATTATTTTTATAGATGTGACAGTATCATTTAACTAAGGGAGGGGACATGTAGTTTAACATACACTATGTGATCAAAAGTATCCTGATACTTGGCTGAAAATGACTTACAAGTTCGTGGTGCACTGCATCGGTAATGCTAGAATTCAATATGGTGTTGGCCCACCCTTAACCCTGATGACAGCTTCCACTCTCACAGGCATACATTCAATCAGGTGCTGGAAAGTTTCTTGGGGAATGGCAGCCCATTCTTCATGTAGTGCTGTACTGAGGAGACGTAGCGATGTTGGTCGGTGAGGCCTGGCAATGAAGTCGGCGTTCCAAAACCTCCCAAAGGTGTTCTATAAGATCGGGTTAGGACTCTGTGCAGGCCAGCCCATTACAGGGATGTTATTGTTGTGTAAACACTCTGCCACAGGCCGTGCACTATGAACAAGTGCTTGATCGTGTTGAAAGATGCAATCGCCATCCCCTAATTTCTCTTCAACAGTGGGAAGCAAGAAGGTGCTTAAAACATCAATGTAGACCTGTGCTGTGATACTGCCACGCAAAACAACAAGGGGTGAAGGCTCCCTTCAATAAAAACATGACCACACCATAACACCACCGCCTCCGAGTTTTATTACTGTTGGCACTACACACAATGACAGATGGCGTTCACTGGACATTCGCCATACCCACACCCTGCCATTGGATCGCCACATTGTGGACCTCGATAGGTTACTCCACACAACATTTTTCCACTGTTCAATTGTCCAATGTTTACACTCCTTACACCAAATGAGGCACGGTTTGGCATTTACCGGCGTGATGTGTGGCTAATGAGCAGCTGCTCGACCACGAAACCCAAGTTTTCTCACCTTCCGCCTAACTGTCATAGTACTTGCAGTGTAACCTGATGCAGTTTGGAATTCCTGTGTGATGGTTTGGATAGATATCTGCCTATTATACATTATGAGCCTCTTCAAATGTCAGTGGTCTCTGTCAGTCAACAGATGAGGTCGACCTGTACACTTTTGTACTGTACATCTGCCTTCACATTTCCACTTCACAATCACATCGGACACAGTGGATGTAGGGATGTTGAGGAGAGTGGAAATCAAAGTCCGTGAGTTCTGCAGAGCATCCCATTCCGCTCTCTCACGATGTCTTATGACTACTGAGGTCGCTGATGTGGAGTACCTGGCAGTAGGTGGCAGCACAATGCACATAATATATAAAAACATATGTTTTTAGGAGTGTCTGGATACTTTTGATCACATAGTGTATCACTCTGGTAAAGTGACGTGTTACCCAACATTTACCTAACTGACAAATGATGACTGAAATAGATGAAATCATTTCACAGTTAAATAGTTTGGAACCAAAAACTGTTTGGAGGTTTTTGTCATTGTTTTTGCATGTAAACTGCTACAGATATGTTCACCATGTGTATTCAAGATAGGATGGCTATTCCAGTTTGCCACAAGTTGCATACCTGCACGATATAACATTTGTTCTGTGCTTCTGAGCTTGGAGATGCTTGGTGCGCCTACAAGAAAGAGTGTGATGTGACAATGTGAATGACATCACCACAAACAGAAACAATGAGTTAGCTGTCAAATCGTTCATTCTCATTCAAATATCAGATTTTGTTCATGTAACTTCAAAGTTGAAAGTATGAATGCAAACAGGAAATGCGATGTTCTTTTACGTTAACTACTTTTATCAGAAGATGCAATATACTTGCCAACACAAGAAGAAGAAGTACTTTCTTATCATTGGTAGACAATTGGAAACAGATTAAGATTTAGAATTTCAGCACAAGATCCAACTGCAGAAGAAACCATGTGGTGTCTTCGTGATCTACGAATAAATTACAATTTAAGGTGATACAGTTCAGAATTTTAAGGTAAATATATACATTTCTACAGAACGAATATTGTATCCTTGGGAGAAACATTCTCATATTGAAATGAAACAGTATGAATTCTAGAAAGGATACAAACAACCAGTAAGAGCAGAGGAAGAGCCAAAGAGAATGGGAGACCAATAAGAAGGCAGGACAGATGAGGTTCTATGGACTAACGAATCCAGCTCAAGTTGAAGGCTGAAAATAATGTGAAGCTTGTGCAATAGGAGTGATGGGACAAGAAATGGGATGGGAATGTCAGCAGGGACTAGTGGTAATTATGGCCATGAATATTGTGGGATTAAAAGGCACATCTTGGGTCGTTCCTGTCTGTGTATTTCGTGCAAGCTGCTCCTCAGTGAAAAATCATGGGGATGGGAGGGAGGAAGGGAGGGAAGCAGAATGTGTGGATGGGGAATGGATGACAGCATATTCAGAAGCCGTGTATGGTGATAATCAGCAACATCAGTAACTGACATGGCTACTTTCACAGGTTTATTTTTCAGAGATCAGCTACAGAACTAATGCATAACGGCCTTCATGAATAAGCGGAACAGGTCTTACCTGCACACATCATTAGGAGATGGGCGCAGGACCAGGAAAGAACCAACAAGATTCTTTGTAAGACAGGCTAATGAGAAATAAAATTCTTTAAGCTGTCTGTCTGTTATTTTCCATTTCAGTTGCCTTTAGTATTTGCTACTTGCTTTTAGTTCTCTTTGATGCCTTGTTCTTGTCTCATCCACCCAAGAGCCTATTTACCATTAATTTCTCCTTTCGTTCGGCATGAGATGACTTGCTGTATTATTGTTTGTACCCATGTATTGGAACCCTTACATCTATGCTGTTTACATAATTTTACCTATGTACTGTAATGCTTCTCGAAGCATTCTTCTCGTCAAATAACTAGCTTATCTTGCTTCAGAAATTCTTATGGCAGTTATGTTTGACATGTGTTTTCGAGTGATGTTGCACTATCAAAACAAATTCTAGAATTCTTCAAGCTATGGAAGAATGAAACAGGAGTCAAAGAAAGTTGAGGGTGAGTGTGTGTAATAGTTATTTTTTACGTCTTAACTTATATTTCGCCTTGAGACAGCTACTTCTCTATGTATTCACATTGAACATGCCCCCATTTGAATTTATTTTTGCCTCACTGCTGTTTAATTGTAAAAATATAATGTACATAAGGAAGGTAAATTACTTACACTTCATGGCACAGGTCTTCATCATCAATATCAAACACACCAAGCCTGTTATATGTTTTGCATACTGCATCTCCCGGTAAGAAGAACGGATCCGCCGGAGATCGTCGACCCACTGCGACCTGTGAAAGTGCTTCGAATGTCTTCTCCATTTCCTGTGAGAAGAGGTACAAAAAATATTACCAATGAAAACACAGTTCACTCTGTGAATGAAGCCATATGGGCAAATAAGCTGTAATGATAATACAAACTACTTGAATGTGGCCTATCAAAAGTAATTTTAATTTTCTTTCACGAATAAAGTAAACTTTAATGAATGATTTTTCAGTTTTTCACTTATAAGTAAATTATAATAGGCAAAGCATTTATGCTTAAAAGGTATATTTAAATCACAAAACGAAATTGTGAATAATTCTCTGTTACAAACTATTTTATCATGTACAACTGATTTAAAGTTCTGTAGCCATTATATTTCTTTGACTGAAGATATTTAACTGATTAACAAAAGCAATATTTTACACTCAGCATGGACAAGCGTTCAAACTGTCACAGAATAATCAGAACTGGATATCAATGTGAGGAATGTCAGTGTTACTTTTAAGTGGTATGTTGCAGGACACCCAACATGAGGAGTGATGCTGGCCTTTTCTGGAGATGCAGTGATTCTCTCTATTCCTTCGCAACACTGAAAAACAGTAGCTAATCTTGAAACTTCAAACTGATTTGGTGTTAGCACACAACAAGCGCTAACACTTGTCATGGAATGTGAGCAGCTATTCGCATTATAAATTTTGAGTTTAGATCAGAAGACTGAACAACAGTCAAAGTTTTCAAATCGGTGAAAAGATCCTGGTGATGCTGCAAGTCTACAGCTTCAAGCTATCTATCTAGAGTAACTTCAGTGCTTCGAAGACTGTGGACAAAAGCACGCTAACTCATTAAAGAATCCAGGAGTGAGACAGTATGAGACATACGATGCAAGCTAAGGGTAGACAGGAATGTGTTAATCTCAGGAAGGTGCTGGGCAGTTGTCGCAAGAGGAGAATCTCAGAATCGGTACAGAATTGTTTGGGTGGCCACCACCAAGTAACTAATATTTTTAACTTAAGTACAGGACTCAGCAATGTCATGCCATTCAATGGATGATGATTACAACTGACCTGTGGGAAAAAGCCCATCACTGTCCACTGGTCAAAGTTGTGCTTCAATGTACTGCAGTCAAAACCGCTACCATAAAGGGATTCCTGCCACTCTCCCAGTCAATGAAATAAAATGAAAACTAAATACATACGACAATACTCCATGGAAAATAGGTGCCACATGTCACGAAATTACAACAAGACCAACCTGTCCAGACACTAGTTGACTGTAGGGTGTCATTTTCTATGCTAATGGATACTTATTGTCACCAGCTGAAGGAGATTATGTTCTGACACATAAATGGCACATTGCTGAAAGACAGAAACAGAAAATACATACAGCTGATAGAAACCTGTGTTGTTTCTGAGATAGATTATGTTCCAAGATACACTGTCCAGTCACATCAATGTGATCACCTGTCGGAGGCCTCAATCACCAGCTTTTGCAGTGACCACTGTAAAGCACTCACGAAGAGTGTCAATGAGGTTCCGGAAGGTACCGACAGGCAAGTGGAGCCATGCCGAATGCAGTGTTGTGGGCAGCTATAGTTTAGGTTCATGGCACATACAGCCTCATCGAAGTGGTCCCACAGATTCTTGACTGGGTTTTAATCTGGGGAGTCTGGTGCCCAGAGAAGTATGGTAAACTCACCCTGGTGCTATTCAAACCACAGATGTAAACATCCAGCTGTGTAACAAGTTGGATTGTCCTGCTGGTAGATGTCATTGTGCCAAGGAAGAACAAACTGCACACAGGGCTGGACATGGTCCCCACGGGCAGATGCATACTTGTGTTGACCCACTGTACCCTCCAGGATCACAGGATCACCCAGGAAATGCCACACAAACATTTCCCAGATCACAATGCTCCCTCCTCCAGTCTGCATCCTTCCGACGATTGTCGCAGGGTGTTTAGTTTCAGACATTTCATCTGTCAGATAGAGCACAAAACATTCTTCATCTGAAAAGGCCATCCGTCACCACTCAGTGGACATCCAGTTGCAGTACTGGAGTGCAAATTCCAGCCTTCACTGCTGACAAACAGCAGTCAGCATGGACGCATGAACCAGCTGCCTGCTGCCAAGGCCCAAACACAGCAATGTTCGCTGAACGGTTGTTGATGATACATTGATGGTAGCTCCTTGGTTCATATGAGCAGTCAGCTGCTCAACAGTTGCATGTTTATGCACACCTCCGCAGCTGTCATTCACCACTGGCATCTATGGCCTAATGTGCACCACAATTACCACTGCATCGGTTTTGGACAGCTCCATTTTGCCATGCATGATACAGTTCAACCATGGCAGCATGTGAATAGTTTACAAACTTAGCCATTTCAGAAATGCTTCCACCCCGTCTGACAGCCAATGATCACGCCCTTTTGGGCATCAGATAAATTTCTCCATTTCCACATTACAACAATGACTGCACTGTTTTCTGGATCTCCCCCCCCCCCCCCCCCCCATGCTTTACACTGTGGCCACAAAAATCATGGGATTCCTCCTAATATTTTTCCCAGCATAGTGCAGCAACTCAATGTGGAATGGACTCAACAAATTGTTGGAAGCCCCTGCAGAAATATTGGGCCATGCAGACTCCACAGCCATCCATAATTGCAAAAGTGTTGCCGATGTAGGATTTTGTCCATTAACTGACCCCTCAATTGTGACCTATAAATTTGCGATGGGATTCATGTCGGGCAATGTGGGCTAAATCATTTGCTTGAACTGTCTTTAATGTTCTTCAAATCCACCGTGAACAACTGTGGCCTGTGACAAGGCACACTGTCATCCATAAAAATTACATCATTATCTGGGAATGTGAAGTCCATGAATGGCTGCAAATTGTCTCCAAGTAGCTGGACGTAACCATTTCCAGTTAACGATCAGTCCAGCTGGACCAGAGTACTTAGTCCATTTCATGTAAATGCAGCTCACGCCATTATGAAGCCACCATCAGTTTGCTCAGTCCCTTGTTGACAACTTGGATCCATGGCTTCATGGGGTCTGTGGCACACTAGAACCCTAACATCAGCTCTAACCAACTGAAATTGGGGCTTAAGCCGAAAAAGTCATGGTTTTTCAGTTCTCTAGAGTCCAACTGATATGATCACAAGCCCAGGAGAGGCACTGAAGCTGATGTTATGCTTTTAGCAAAGGTACTTTGTCGGTCATCTGATGCCATAGCCCAATAAAGCTAAATTTCACTGAACTGGCCTAACGGATACATTCATCATACATTCCACATGGATTTCTGTGGTTATTTCATGCAGTGTTCCTCGCCTGTTAGTACTGACAGCTCAACACAAATGCCGCTGTTCTCGATCATTAAGTGAAGGCGCTAACCATTGCATTGTCCATGGTGGAGGTGGAGATGTCGTTGTTATTGTTGTTCTCGGTCACTGAAGGCGCTGACCATTGCATTGTCCATGGTGGAGGTGGCGATGTTGTTGTTGTTATTGCTATTGTCTTCAGTTCTGAAGACTGATTTGATGCAGCTCTCCAAGCTACTCTATCCTGTGCAAGCCTCTTCATCTCCAAATGACTTCTGCATTCCAGATTCTTCTCAATCTGCTTTTTGTATTCATCTCTTGGTCTCCCTCTACAATTTTTTTCCCGCACACTTCCCTCCAATACTAAACTGGTGATCCCTTGGTGCCCTATCAACCGATCGATCCTTTGATAAATTGCGCCACAAATTTCTTCTCTCCCCAATTCTATTCAGTACCTCCTCATTAGTTATGTGATCGACCCACCTAATCTTCTTCAACATTCTTCTGTAGCACATTTTGAAAGCTTCTATTCTCTTTTTGTGTTAAGTGTTTATTGTGTGTTTCACTTCCATACATGGCTACACTTCATACAAATACTTTCAGAAAGTACTTCCTAACATTTAAATCTATATTCAATATTAAGAAATGTCTCTTCTTCAGAAATGCTTTTCTTGTCAGTGCCAGTATACAACTTATACCCTCTCTACTTTGGCCATAATCTGTTATTTTACTGCCCAAATAGCAAAACTCATTGACTACTTTAAGTGTCTCGTTTCCTAATCTAATTCCCTCAGCTTCACCTGATTTAATTAGGCTACATTCCATCATCCTCATTTTAATTTTGTTGAAGTTCATCTTATATCTGTCTTTCAAGACCCTGTTCATTCCATTCAACTGCTCTTCCAAGTCCTTTGCTGTCTCCTACAAAATTACAATGTCATTGGCAAACCCCAAGTTTTTGTTTTTTCTCCCTAATCTCCAATTCCTACTTCATATTTTTCTTTGGTTTCCTTAACTGCTTGCTCAGTGTACAGATTCAATATCATCGGAGATAGGCTATAACCATGTCTCACTACCTGCTCAATCACTGTTTCCTTTTCATGCCTCTCAACTCTTTACAATTGCTGTCTGGCTTCTGTACACATTGTAAATAAGCTTTTGCTCCCTGCATTTTACCCTTGCTATGCTCAGAATTTCAGACTGTCCAGTCAACACTATCCAAAACTTCCGCCAAATCCGCAAATGTTATAAATGTAGGGTTGCCTTTCCTTAACTTATGTTCTAAGTTATAGTGTCAGTATTGCATCACGTGAGCCCACATTTCTCCACAATCCAAACTGATCTTCCCCAAGGATCTTCTATCAGTTTTTCCATTCTTCTGGAAAGAATTTGGTGTTAGTATTTTGTAACCATGATTTATTAAATGATAGTTCAGGAGTATTCACCCTGTCAGCACCAGCTTTCTTTGGAATTGAAATAATTATATTGTTCTTGAAATCTGAGAGTATTTTGCTTGTCTCGTATATCTTGTAACCAGGTGAACAAGTTTTGCCATGGCTGGCTCCCCCAAGACTATCACAGTAGGTCTGAAGGAATGTCATCTACTCCTGGGGCCTTGTTTCCACTTGTGTCTTTCAGTGCTCTGTCAACATCTTCTCCCAGTATCATGAGTCCCATTTCATCTTAATCTACGTCCTCTTTCATTTTTAATAAATTGCTTGCAAGTTCATCTCTCCCTTGTATAGGCCCTTATATACTCCTTCCACCTTTCAGCTTTCCGTTCTTTGCTCAGGACAGGTTATCCATCAGAGCTCTTGATATTCATACCACTACTTCTCTTTTCTTCAAAGACTGCTTTAATTTTTATGTAGATAGTGCCTATCCTTCCCCTAGTTATATACACGTCTAAACCCTTACATCTGTCCTCTAGCCATTCCTGCTTAGCCATTTCACACCTTCTGTCACTCTCATTTTTTAGACATTTGCATTCCTTTTTGCCTGCTTCATTTGCTGCATTTTCTCCTTTCATCAGTTATTTTCAAACTTCCTGGCAGATTAAAACTGTGTGCCCGACCGAGACTCGAACTCGGGACCTTTGCCTTCCGCGGGCAAGTGCTCTACCAACTGAGCTACCGAGTCTCGGTCGGGCACACAGTTTTAATCTGCCAGGAAGTTTCATATCAGCGCACACTCCGCTGCAGAGTGAAAATCTCATTCTGGAGTTATTTTCAACATATCCTACGTCACCCAAGGATTTATGCCAGGACTTGTCCTTTTAGCTATTTGATCCTCAACTGCCTTCAGTATTTTATCTCCCAAAACTACCCATTCGTCTTTTACTGTCTTCCTTTCCCCTGTTCTAGTCAATCATTCCTTAATGCTACCTCTGAAACACTCTTACAATCTCCGGTTTTCTCAACTTATCCAGATACCATCTGTTTAATTTCCTACCTTTCTACAATTTCTTTAGTTTTAGTCTACAGTTCATAACCAATAAATTGTAGTCAGAATCCACATCTGCCCCATGAAATGTCTTAAAGTTTAAAATCTTGTTCTGAAATCTCTTTCTTACCATTATATAATCAATCTGAAATCTTCTTGGGTCTCCAGGTCTCTTACACATATACAACATACTTCCACTATTTCTAAACCAAGTGTTAGCAATGATTAAATTACGCTCTGTGCAAAATTCAACCAGGTGGTTTTTGTCTTTCATTCGTTTCCCCCACTCCATATTGACTTACCATTTTTCCCTCTCTTCCCTTCCCTACTATCCAATTCCAGTCCCCCATCACAATTAAATTTTCATCTACCTTAACTATCTGAATAATTTCTTTTATCTCATCATACATTTCTTCAATCTCTTCATCAATTATGGAGATAGTTGGCATATAAACTCGTACTGCTGTGGTGGGTGTGGGCTTTGTGGCTACAATAATGCGTTGACTATGCTAGGGGGGGAGGGTGAAGGGGGAAGGGGGGGGGGGAGGAGAGGGGGGAAAAGACAAGTAGATGCGATAGTGGGATAGAAGACGTGTGTAGTGCAGGAGTGGGAACAAGTAAAGGGATAGGTAGGTAGAAGACGGAGACTAGTGAAGGTTGAGGTCAGGAGGATTATGAGAATGAAGAATATGTTTTAGGAAGAATTCCTGTCTGCTCAGTTCAGAAACACTGGTGTTGATAGGAAGAATTCAGATGGTGCAGGCTGTGAAGCGGTCATTAAAGTGAAACACATTGTGTTGTACAGCATACTCAGCATGTGGGTGGTCCAGCTATCCTTTGGTCACAGTTTGGCGGTGGCCATTCATGTGAACAGAAAGCTCCTTAGTTGCCACGTCCATGCAGAAAGTGGCACAGTTAACTTAGTTTGTAGTCATATGGTTGTTTTCACAGGTAGCCATGTCTTTGATGGGGTAGGAGATGCCTGTGACAAGACAGAAGTATGTGGTGGCAGTGGCAGGATGAATGGAACAGGTCTTCCATCTAAATCTACTGCAGGGATATGAGCCAAGGGACAAGGGGTTGGGAGAAGGGGTGGAATAGGGATGGAGACAGTTATTGTGTAGATTTTTCAGTATGCTACATCTTGCAGCTCTAAAATACTGAAGAAATGGTATTTTTTTAAAATGTTTAAACCAAAACTTCTATTAATTTCCTGACTGACTAGTTTTGGGTTTTGCCCATTTCCACAAGCCACCTGTTACAGAGAACAAAATTTGTTAAGAGTGGATGTGTCAAATGTGGATAATAAACGTATCACCGATAATACGGGTCATATGGTAGCTACTTCTGTAGTTTGTATGTATGATATGTTTGGTGTGGATTGTTCCATTTATATCATCACACTTAAATGTATCACAAGACATGCATTAAAAATTCATTGGGTGGCAGAATACTGTTGTGGGAGGGGTAGGGAGAATATTCCTCATTTCAGTGCACAATAAGAGCAAGTGGAAACCCTGGCAAAGAATGTGATTAATTTGCTCCAGTCCTGAGTGATACTGAGTGTTGTTATCCCATTGTGAACATTACACTATTTCATATCACGTTTTGTTAGCAACTTTTTATTGACATTATCTTCCTTACACAGTATGCAGCTCGTGGTCTAGTATTTAGCACCACTGCCTTTACATCACAGGACCCTCAGTTCGATTCCCAGTCGGATCGGAGATTTTCTTTGCCCTGGGACTGGGTGTTTGTGTTTAATAATCTTTTCATCTCATCTTCATCACAAAGACAGATGAGTTGCCGAAGTGGTGGCAAACAAAAAGACTTGCTCCATGTGGCTGACACTCCCCTAGAATGGGTCTCCCCGTCCAATGTCATACAATCATTTTATTTCCTTACACACACTCTATTAAAGTTCTTGATGTCACCATAAACATCACTATCTACTGTACAGCAGCCACTGAAATGCAAACCAATCTTCTTTTTCTAGTGACTTTGGCCCACACTGGAACATTATCAGTTATTAATGGACTACGACACAATTAATTTAAGGGGTGGCCGCCCCCTGCCCCCACACCCAGGGAATGTGTGTTCCCCAAACTATCTGCAAACATTGTTATTCATGTGAAAGTTTTCTAAGGTTCGTGAGTTGCGTGAGTGAAGTGGGACATACATACTGACTCGGTATTCACATAGTGTGATGTGGGAAACCAGCTAAAACCCATATCCAGGCTGGCCTGCACATCGCTCCTCATAATTAATCCACTAGCTGCAATGCAGTGTTACATGCACTACCTCCATGGAATTAACACTTATGTACAAACTGAGAACCTACAGCCTTCCTTTCCTATTTGCTTGCTTAGACAAAAACAGTGCTTTTGTCATTCAAAGTGCTCCTCACTTAATATCAACATTTTGTATCATGGCTCTGACTATGTATTGTTCTATTCTGAGTGGCGACTATTAGTGCAATAAAATGAATCATACACAGGCTATGTTCATCATGTCATGTTCCGTTCTATTCCTCTAGAATAAATAAAACAACGTAATTTAGCCATCAATCTTACTGCTGCTAAGATAAATTACCTACTACTTGTGTTGAAAACCACTTAAGTCACTATAGCCAATAAGTTCCCATTGCCCAATGGGAGTGCCAGTCAAGTTCTATATAAAATTTGAGAGTGGGTCAGCTCTGCTCATGATCATTATTTACTGCAAATCCCCTGAGCAGCTGAGAAAGAGATGTTCGGTGTGATTTGAAAGTAGCACAGGTCAAACCAATCTACAAAAAGGAAGTACAACTGATCCACAGTGTTACGACTGTATACCATTCACATCTGTTTGTAGTAAATTGGAAATATTTCTGAATTCAAACATTATGACATTCCTAGACTAAAATAACCTTCTACACGGAAATCAACATCAGTTCCCAAAACAATGGCCACATAAAACATAATTCAAACTCTTGACATATATTATCCTACATGCTATGGACAGAGAAAATCATGATGCTTTGATGTTTCTAGAGTTTTTGAAAGCTTCTGATTCGGTGTCACATCGATACCGTATAAATAAAAATATGTTCCTACAGGACTGGGTGAAAAATTTCTTAACAGGTGGGATGTAGTACAAATCCTGGATGGTAAGTCATTTAGACACACAAAGTAATATCTGGTGTTCCATTTGGGAGTGTAATAGATCTTCACTGTTCACATTACAGATTAATGAGTTAGGAGATAAAATTAGTTGCAATTGCAAATTTTTCAAACATGCAGTTTTCTACAAGAAAATTGCATCATGTATAAAACTGCAGTAATATCCAGTTAGATTGACAAAATATCAACCTTGTGTAAAGGCTTATATAAAAAACACTCACAAAGTAGTGGACCTTAGAAAACGTAGAAGCATGGTATCTTTTGACTACCGGATAAATGAATCACAACAAGAGCTAGTCAAGTTACAGAAATTTTTTGAACTAACTTTGAGTATAAATATCAAATGGAATACCATTAAGCTCAGTGGTAGGTAAAGCAAATGGCAAGCTACAACTCATTGGCAAGATACTGAGAAACTGTAGTTTGACCACAAGAGAGATTGCAAGCAAAACACTTCATAGTATATAGTTTAAAACTGTTCAAGTGTATGGATTCCATATCTTGTTGGACGAAAAGGGAACACAGAATATATGTGAAGACAGGTGGCACAAATATGAAGACAGGTGGCACAAATAGTCACAAATTTGTTTGACTGATGAGGAAGTGTGACATAAATGTTGAAAAATCTTAACTGTCAGATGCTCAAAGAAAGATGACATACACCTCATCTCATGAGAACCTTCGCACATAAAATCAGGAGAAGAACTACAATGCCTAGTCACATTAATGTGCCCACCTGTCAAAAGCCTGAACAACCACATTTTGCAGTGAACACTATTGCGAGACCTGCAGGAAGAACGTAAGTGAGGTTCTGGAACGTACCGACGAGTAAGTGGAGCCATGCCTAATCCAGTGCCTTGGCCAAATGCACTAGGTTTCCCGGTTGAGGACCCATGGTGAGAAAAAGCCCAATCGAAGTGGTCCCACAGATTCTCGACTGAGTTTAAATCTGGGGAGTCTGCTGGTCAGAGGAATACAGTAAACTCATTCTCTCCAAACTATGCACATACGCTGTGAGCTGTGTGAAATGTTGTAATATTCTGCAAGTAGATGCCATGGTGCCAAGGAAAAATAGATGGCGTGTAAGGGTGGACATGGTCCCAAAGGACAGATTCATACTTGTGTTAATCCATTGTGCCTTCCAGAATTATGAGATCACACAGGAAATGCCATGAAAACATTCCCCAGACCATAACTCTACCTCCTCCGGCCTGGACACTTCCAACGATTGTTGCAGACTGTTGGCATTTGGACAGTTCATGCCATACACGCCAACAACCATCAATCCAATGGGGCATAAAACATGATTCGTCTGAAAAAGCCACATGTTGGCGTTCATGTGGATGAACAGTTGCAGTATCGGCATGCAAATACCATCCTTCGTCACCAAGGAACAGCAGTCACCATGGGTGCACAAACCAGGCGCCTGCTGCCACAGTCATTGAGGAGACACTGTTAGTAGCCCTTTGGTTCATCTGGGTAACTGTTGCTCAATAGTTCCATGTCTATTAGCCTGCAGAAATCTTCAAGCCTGTCATTCACTTCTGTCACCTATGGACTGTGGTGCCCCACAGTTGCCTCAGTGCTGGTTTTTGGGTAGCACGATTTTGTCATGCTGGATATACTTAAAACACGGCAATACACGAACTGATTACAAACATTTTGGAACCGCTCCCCCTCCCCTCTGGCCTGACAGTTAACGAGCATACCCTTTTGGACATCAGATAAATCACTCCATTTTCACATTATGACAACAACTGCACTGTTTTCTGGATCCCAGTGATACGTTTTGTATACCCTCCAGTGATAGTGCTGCCACCTGTCATTTGTGAGTGGTTATTGCACCCTGATGTTAAACATAGGTGGTGGTCACATTAATGTGACTGGGCCACGTATAAACATTCCTCAGTCCCCTATGTACCTATCCCGTATAGATTGCGCAACTCACACAGCCATTCTTTTCATGCTCCATCCATGAATGGATAAGAATAAACCATAATACAAAGTACACTCAAAAATATGGTAACACACCCTTTGTGCAGTGATCTGCAGTTAACTGATGTAGAAGTATCCAAAACCCACTCCTTAGCAGAGCTACAGTACCACACAGTGTTTTGTTGGCTTCTCACTAACTGACAATGGTTTCTTTAGTCCATCCACTTCTTTGTGGCAAATGTTAGTAATTATAAATGTCCTTTGACCTGATATGCAGAGCATATCCAGAAATGGGGCCACCTCTGAGTTAAAATGGTTTGTTGTCAGGGTTTCCTCATATAGGGAAGCAGACTTTACATCACATTTAGTGCTATACTTCCCCTACAATGTGGCACACACTTCATTCACTCCTCTGTCAAGACCTGCCTGGTAGCTATGTTATCACCAATAAATAGATGATAATAGATTATTCAAGCAAGTAATGCAACATCATCCAGCATGAAAGATGTCTCATATGTGAAAGGAGCAATCTCTTACAATAAATCACCAAGATACCTGAAGGATCTCGAGCGTTCAAAATTTAAAACCCAGCTCAAAAGTTGTCTTATATTAAAATGTTCCTATTGCCTCAATGAGCTCTAATTGCAAGTATTGTTATTAGTTTTCATTTGATACCTTGCATGTCTCGATTATGGGCACAATGCAACTCTTTATTTGTATCTTATTTATCTCATATTATGATTCAACTTATCTTATTGTTATTATGACTAATTGTAATGCATGAACTTCATGTTTCCTGCAATAACAAATAAATGAGAATGAAATTATGTTGTATTCCACATCAGGCAGTCATTGGTTCCTATGATGTGTATTACTTTTCTGGAAGTGTACCAGTTAATGACAATGGTTCAGTTAACTCCCTGCATGGTTCAACTGACCCACAGTAAGATTCAGTTCATCTCCTGTAAGGTGTTAAGTAGACCACTTGCAATTATGTGGCATTTCAGTCTCTTCTTTTCTTAATATTTAGATTAGACTCTCATTACTTTTTTCAAATGCTCATTTATTGCAAACTCTTGCAGTCGAGTAGGTTCATCTTCCAATCATCTGTGAGTCCAGTGGTGATTGTAAAGTCTGATGCGAGAGGTACACAGTTTGCTGCAGTGGTAACAGATATTCCCAGATGGAGCAGCTTCTATTCTTCCATTTCATCCTTTTTCTTCTGGCCTTCCTCCTACCAATTGCTGTATGATGGCTGTTTTCTTCAAAAAGAAGTTTCCAATGATGGGCTCGTGATCTCCAGGATGAAAGGTTGAGGGCTGAGGTCTCCCAGTTGTTAACATCAACAATGAAAACAATCAATTACTGATAAAATTATTTAATTGGATGGATAAAAAAATCTACTCACCAAGCGGCGGGAGAACACAGACTGTTGTGACTGGCAAACTTTTGGAACCAGAGGCTCCTTCTTCAGGGGAAGGAAGAAGGGTTGAGGAAAAGTACTGGAGTCTAGGAGAATGGGTAGATTTTGAGAAAGCCACCCAGCTTAAAGGTAAAGACAGTGTAATATGCAAGAAAGAGATTACTACTAAAACATCGTGCACAAGTCAATTAGAATGAGAAGCTCAGTGCATCGTACGTAACAGAGGCGGGAGGGTTTGGAGAAAAATGTATGGGAATGACAATGAAAGATGTACAAAATTAAAAGAGTGAAGCAAAGAGCAGTTACAGTGAAGAAAATCTGTGACAGAAGAAATTAATGTAGGACCTAATTAAGGGCAGGTGGGTGGCGAGAACCAAGGACATGTTGAAGAGCTAGTTCCCACCTGCAAAGTTCTGAGAAACTGGTGTCTGGGGAAAGAATACAGATGGCACTTGTAGTGACACAAATGCCAAGGTCACAAATGTCATGTTGTAGTGCATGCTCTGCGACAGGATATTACGAGTTGCTAATGTATACCCTCTGCCTATGCCCATTCATCCTAATTGATAATTTGGTGGTAGTTATGCCGATGCAGAAGGCTAAACAGTGTTTACATAATAGCTGATATATGATCTGTGTTGTTCGCAAGTGGCTCTCCCTTTGCTAGCATTCGTTTTGTCAGTTACAGGCTATTGTGGGTGGTGGTAGGAGGATGCATAGGGCAAGTCCTGCAGCAGGGACAGTCACAGGGGTAGGAGCCATAAGGCAGGAAGCTGGGTGCAGAAGTAGCATATGGTCTGACACGAATATTGAGGAGCTTGGGAGGGAAAAGGAAAGCTATTCTAGGTGTCGTGGGCAAAATTTCAAACAGAATGGATCTCATTTCAGGGCATGATTTTAGGAAATCATGGCCCTGTCGAAGTAGCTGATTAACACATTCCAGATCAGGATAATACTGAGTCACCAATGGTGTGCTCCAAAGCTGTTTTGTGGAGGGATCAGCAGTACCAGGAATGGTTGTGATGGCCTACGAAATCTGCTTTTTAACTAGGCTGGTGGTGTAATTACGTGCAGTGAAGGCTGAGGTCAGAGTGGTGGTGTATTGCTATACAGAATCTGCATCTGAACAAATACATTTGCCTCATACACCATGGCTGTATGGGAAGCAACATTTGAAATGGAAAGGATGGCAACTGTCAAAATGTAAGTAGTGTTGTTTGTTGGTAGGTTTAATGTGGATGGAAGTGTGTAGCTGGCCTTCAGTGAGGAAAGAGCGGCACCAAGGAAAGTGGCATGGGATTTGGAATAGGACCATGTGAAATTTAACTGGGAATAGGTATTCAGAGATGCCAGGAATTTTAGCAGGTCATCTTCACCAAGAGTACATATGGTAAAGATGTCATCAGTGTATCTAAACCAAACCAGAGCTGAAGAATTTTGGACCCCAGGAGAGCCCCTTCCAAGTGAGCTATGAAAAAGTTGGCATAGGAAGGAGCTATCCTTGTTCCCATGGCCATAACCCTGATTTGTTTGTATGTCTGCGCCTCAGAGGTGAGGTAGTTGCTCTTAAGTATAAAGTTGATTAAGGTGAGTAGGAAGGAAGACGTAGGTTTGGAATCAGGTGGGCACTAACAGAGGAAATGTTCAGCAGCAGACAGACCATATACATCGGGATTGTTGGTATAGAGGGAGGTGGCATCAATGATGATAAGCAAGGTGTGTGGTGGGAGTGGGACGGGCATAGATTTCAGACGATCTAGGAAATTATTGATATCTTTTATGTAGGAGGGGTGTTTTTGTACTATGGGTTGCAGGTGTTGACCAACTAAGGCAGATATACATTTGGTGAGTGCTTTCAAGCCAGCAACTATAGGACGGCCAGGATGTTGGGTTTGTGGATCTTAGCAAGAAGAAAGGTAGTAGGACTAATCCAATAAATTATAGGCCCATACTGTTAACGTCGATATGTAGCAGGATTTTGGAACATACATTGTGTTCAAACATTATGAATTACCTCAAAGAAAATGGTCTATTGACACACAGGCAAAATGGGTTTAGAAAACATCATTACTGTGAAACACAACTAGCTCTTTATTTACATGAAGTTTTGAATGCTATTGACAAGGGATTTCAGATCAATTCCATATTTCTGGATTTGCGGAAGGCTTTTGACACTGTACCACGCAACCGGCTCATTGTGAAATTGCGTACTTATGGAATATCATCTCAGTTATGTGACTGAGTTTGTGATTTCATGTTAGAGAGGTCACAGTTCGTAGTAATTGACAAAAAGTTATCGAGTAAAATAGAAGTGATTTCTGGCATTCCCCAGGGCAGTGTTATAGGCCCTTTGCTGTTCCTTACCTATATAAACAATTTGGTAGACAATCTGAGCAACCATCTTCAGTTATTTGCAGATAACGCTGTCATTTATCGACTAATAAAGTCATCAGAACATGAAAACAAACTGCAAAAAAATTTAGAAAAGATATCTGAATGGTGCGAAAAGTGGAAATTGACCCTTAATAACAAAAAAATGTGAGGTCATCCACATGAGTGCTAAAAGGAACTCGTTAAACTTCGGTTATGTGATAAATCAGTCTAATCTAAAAGCCGTAAATTCAACGAAGTACCTAGGTATTACAATTACGAACAACTTAAATTGGAAGGAACACTTAGATAATGTTGTGGAGAAGGCTAACCAAAGACCTTTTACAGGCAGGACACTTAGAAAATGTAACAGACCTACTAAGGAGACTGTCCACACTATGCTTGTCCTTCCTCTTTTAGAATACTGCTGCACGGTGTGGGATCCTTACCAGATAGGACTGACAGAGTACATTGAAAAAGTTCAAAGAAAGGCAGCATGTTTTGTATTATCGCAAAATATGGGAGAAAGTGTCACGGAAATGATACAGGATTTGGGCTGGACATCATTAAAAGAAAGGCGTTTAGCACTGCGATGGAATCTTCTCCTAAATTCAATCACCAAATTTCTTCTCCGAATGCGAAAATATTTTGTTGACACCGACCTACATAGGGAGGAACAATCACCATGATAAAACCAAACTGCAAGGTCATCGGTCCCATGATCCCAGTAATATAATTACACAATGGAAAGAAGAAAAGAAAGGAGACATACAGCACAATAACAGGAGAAAGGAAGAACCAGAAGAATGACAGAAGGACAACCAACACTCCTATGGACAAAACAGGAAAAGAAAATCACAGAGAGAAGCAAGAAAGAGGCAGAAGAGGTAATAACAAGAGAGCAGATGACCGTGGCTGGCCGACCATGAGAATAAAAAGGAAAAGCCAGCCACTCTGTGACACATTAAAGCATCCACCCTTAAAAGCATTTGAGTGCAGAACACAAAGGGACAAAGGACATGTGCGAAAACTTATAAAGAATGATAAAACCCACCGTCACAAATAAAACATAAAACTAAATTAGCTGATGAGGCATTGTTCGCTAAAATTAATGGCAACGAGCCGGTAACTGAAGAGTCCATCGCAAGGCAGCCAAAGAAGGACAGCTCACCAAGATATGGGCACCGCACCTACACTTAGGTGGGTCATCACAGCAAAGGAGATACCCGTGTGTCACCCAAGTGTGACCAATGCGGAGCCGGCAGAGAACCACAGAGTCTCTGCAAGAGGCCCACATGGAGGACTGCCACACATTCGTAGTCTCCTTAATGGCACGCAGTTTGTTGTGTGTGCTGAAGTTATGCCATTTCGTCTCCCAAAGCTGCAAAACCTTGCAGCATAGGACTGAAGGCAGGTGACTTGCAGAGAAGCTGATCTCCAGAAATGGTTTCAGCGTAGCCTACTTGGCCAGCTTGTCAGAAAGTTCGTTGTTTGGGATTCTGACGTGTCCTGGGGTACACACACACACACACACACACACACACACACACACACACACACACACACACAAACTGAATGATGAGACTGTTCCAGGGCATAGACGGACTCCTGAACAGACACTACCATAGGATTACGAGGGTAGCACTGGCCAATAGTTTGTAGGCTGCTCAAGGAGTCAGTACACAGAAGAAATGACTCCCCAGGCCATGAACGTATGTGCTCAAGAGCACAAGATATAACCACCAGGTCGGCCATGAAAACACTACAGGCATCTGGCCACGAATGCTATTCAGTATGTCCTCCATGGACATCCCCAAAGCTGACATGATCATCAGCCACTGAGCCGTTGATGTAAACCACTTCGTGGCCTCGGTACACGTCAAGCGGCGGTGGTGGTGGTGGTTGTGGTGGTTAGTGTTTAACGTCCCGTCGACAACGAGGTCATTAGAGACGGAGCGCACGCTCGGGTTAGGGAAGGATTGGGAAGGAAATCAGCCATGCCCTTTCAAAGGAACCATCCCGGCATTTGCCTGAAACGATTTAGGGAAATCACGGAAAACCTAAATCAGGATGGCTCGAGACGGGATTGAACCATCATCCTCCCGAATGCGAGTCCAGTGTAATAACCACTGTGCCACCTCGCTCGGTATACACGTCAAGCATCAAGAGGAAGTGGCAGTGGAGAGCCATGAGGTTAACTGAGTCCTTAGGGACATGTGAAAGCTCCAGGCGAAGCCGCGGCCTAGGTGTAAATCATGGAGTGTACGTAAATGGACTTCAAGTATAGGTGGTAAAGGCAAGGGCTCCAGGATGGAAAGAAGGGATCGGACACGAACTGCAATTGGAAGCCCTGACCTGGACTGTCAATGCGGGAGATGATCCACTGTGGGTGGGAAAAGATGACAGTGATTTGGATGCGCAGGAGAACTATGAATGTGTGCAGCATAACTGGCCAGCAGTTGTGCTCGCCTAACCTGCAATGAAGGGACGCCGGCCTCAACAAGAACGCTGGTCACCGGACTCGTCCTAAAAGCTCCCTTCACTAGGCGAATGCTGCAGTGGTGCACTGGGTCGAGTAAATGCAATGCTGAAGGTGCCGCCGAACCATAAACCAGACTCCCATAGTCAAGGCAGGATTGAACAAGGGCTGCAGCAGCATAGAGCGATCTGCACCCCAGTTGGTGTTGCTCAGGCAGTGGAAGGCATTGAGGTGCTGCCAGCACTTCCAATTAAGCTGATGAAGGTGAGGAAGCCAAGTGGACGTCGAAAACCAGTCCTAAGAATCGATATGTTTCCACTACAGTGAGTGGATTGTCACTAAGGTAAAGTTCTGGTTCTGGATGAATGGTACGATGCCAACAGAAGTGCGTAACACACGACTTTGTGGCCGAAAACCCGGAAACCGTGGCCTAGAGCCCATGACTGTGCCTTGTGGATGGCTCCCAGTAGGCGCCGCTCAGCAATACAAGTACTGGTGGAGCAGTACAAATTGCAGATCATCTGCATACAGAGACGGTGAGATGGACGGTCCTACAGCTGCTGCTAGACCATTAATGGTCACTAAGAATAGAGAGACACTCAATACAGAGCCCTGCGGGACCCCATTCTCCTGTATATGGGGGGGGGGGGGGGGGGGGGGGGGAAACTATGGGAGACACCAATTTGGACATGGAAAGTACGAAGCGACAGGAAAGTTTGGATAAAAATCAGGATCAGGCCTCAGAGACCCCACTCACATAATGTGACGAGGATATGATGTCGTCAGTTGGTGTCATATGCTTTCCGTAAATCAAAAAAAAAGACGGCAACCAGGTGTTGTTGTCTGGAAAAGGCTGTTCGGATGACAGACTCGAGGGACACAAGATTATCATTGGTATAGCAACCCTTGTGAAAGCCGCCCAGACATGGAGCCAGTGGGCCACATGACTCCAGGACCCAACCCAACCATTGACACACTACACATCCCAGCAGCTTACAAAGAACATGATGAGGCTGATGGGCCGATAGCTATCCACATCAAGTGGGTTTTACCGGGTTTGAGCACTGGAATGATGGTGCTCTCCAGCCATTGCAGTGGAAAGATGCCAACGCACCAGCTCCAATTCAAGATGCTGAGATGTTGCTTGTAGTAAGATGAGAGATGTTTAATCACCTGACTGTGGATCTGACCTGGCCCAGGGGTTGCATCGGGGCAGTGAGCAAGGGTACTGAGAAGCTCCCATTCTGTAAATGGGGCATTATAGGATTCACTGTAGCGTGTAGTACGTGAGAGGACTTTCCATCCAGCCGTCGTCTGAGAGTGCGAAAGGCTGGAGGGGGGAGGGGAGGGGGGGGGGGGTAATTCTCTGATGCAGAGGCTCAAGCATAGTGCTCAGCAAAGTGCTCGGCAATTGCATTTGCATTGGTAGATAACACGCCATTTGCGTTAACACCGGGAACACCTATTGGGGTCTAGTGCCCGAAAACATGTTTGATCTTTGCCCAGACTCGGGAAGGTGATGAATGGCACCCAATGGTCGAGACATATCTCTCCCAACACTCCTGCTTCCGTCGTTTGATAAGCTGGTGAATACGAGAGCCATTTAGAGTCTGTGAAGTGCTCCAGGGAAGGGTGCTGCTTATGCCACTGTGGAGATTGCCGACGCTCCTTAATTGCTTCAGCGACTTCTGGCGACCACCAAGGGACTGCCTTTCACCTGGGCACCCTAAAGAGCGAGGGATCGAGGTTTTCTGCCACAGAAACAATGTTTGTAGTCACCTGTTCAACCATCACATCGAGATTCAATGCTGACAGTAGAGGTGACCCAGTCCACCTTGTTAAGAGCCCATGTGGGCAGGCGTTCATGGGCCTGACACAAGGGCAGTGACAGTAAGATGCGGAAGTGGTCATCATTACCACACAGGTCGCCATGTGCTCTCCAATGGATAGATGGGAAAAGTCCTGGGTTTGCAAAGCCATATGGCTTAATGTAGTGGTAGACCATCACCTCAACCTTCTCGGACAATGTGTCACCCTAGAAGACCAAGATGAAGGCACTCGTGGCAACCTGATAATTCCTTGGACCCTGATGGATGTGCCGGATAAAATGAACACTTCACTGCTCTAAACTGGCGCGCAGCTCACTGTCAGACTGCAAAAGAAGGTCCCTGTGGAATATAATACCCTGGGCCATATTTAAACTATTATGGGTCGTGATGGTAACAGAAACATCCCCCTACTTGTCACAAGTGAGTAATGCCCATGACTGGGCAGAGGATGCTGTTTTTATCAAGACTGACGCAGAGCACATTTTGGACAAGCCCTCCTCCTCCCCAAACTTGTCCTCCAAATGCTCCACAAAAAACTAAGGCTTCATGGACATGAAAGATTCCCCATCAACTCTCATACATACGAGGTACCGGGACGAATAAGCTTCACTGCCGTCCTTAACATGGCGTTCTTCCCATCGTGTGGCCAGGGAGGGGAACAATTTGGGGTCATATTCCTCAACATTGAAGTTAGACTTTGCCCGCTTAGAGACTGCTGGCAGCAGACCACCAGCAAGAGATGATGTCCTATGCTTCATTGCGTGTCATTCGCCCCGATGCCACCCACTCCAACCAGTGGCCCTCCCCATGGGCGCCACCCAGCCTCAGCAAGGGCCACCTGGCAAGATGGCCATTGCCAGGAGTCCCATTGCCCCAGGGAGATGGGCATCTACTCCATGGCATACGTGGGGAGTTCATGGCGCAGGCATCAGTAGAGCAATCCCTGTATTGTCAGGGGCCTACAGCCAACAGGGTACATGGCGGCCCCACCACAATGGACTGGCACCGTGCTGGATATGAGGGCAAAGAATTCCATGGTCCTCGTCGGCGCAGAAAATGACACTGCATAGTGGGTAGAGGAAAATGCACCCAGGAAGGTGTCCCCGCTCAAGAGATGGAGGATGAGCAGGACTGCAATGCCACAATGAGAGTGTGGGCTAAAGATCTCAATGCATGGTGGACATGTTTGCACCATGAAAGGCACCCTTCCCCAGTTGGCTCGCTCTTCGGGAAAATTTTGAAAAATGGAGGTCAAACCTTACAGGGGACCATCACATAAAGGCCAAAAGGTGAGAGACTCCTTTTAGTCGCCTCTTACGACATGAACGGTCACAGACGAACCGTCCACCTAGGAGATGTCCAATACCCAGTAGCAGAGCATGCCCTACAGCATAATTCTAGGGATCTAGGAACTTGCTACACCATACGTGCCATTTGGCTTCTCCCACCCAACACCAGTCCCTCGGAAATGCGGAGATGGGAACTTGCACTGCAACACATCCTTTCATCCCACCATCCCCCTGGACAGAACCTACATTAACCAACCTCACTCCCATTTACTCTTCTGTCTTCTCCTTTTTCCCTCTCCTCTTTAGCAATCCATGCATCTTTTCTTCCTACATAGTTGTGTTTATCTTTATATTATATACCCCTTTACTTCTGTATGCATCCTCTTTGGTTTGAAGCTGGCACAGTACTTACATTAGAATATCTTTGGCTTCCCTCTGACACCCATGACTCCATCTTTGCTAACCTCCCTGTTTACCTTTCACCTGTAGCTTTTTTCATAACCTGAATTGTGAGTAACTGAATCCACTTTCCCTTCTTCCCGTTTTTTCCCCCCTCTCCTCCCTGATGAAGGAACAAAGTTCTGAAAGCTAGGAATGTAAATTTTCTGTTCTGTTTTGTGTATCTATCGGCTGTACTGAGCTGAGGTAAGTACTGGCCAGCCCCTCTATCTCTTTGTTAGTATTTGTTTCACATCTTTACATGAGATTTTCCATTAATCATATTAATATTATCTATAAGGTCATTAATTTACAGCATGAGCAGCAAAGGCCCCAAAACACTTCTCTGGGCCACACCCACAGTTACTTCTACATCTGACGATGACTTTCCATTGATGACATGCTGTGTCCTCCCTACCAAAAGTCCTAAATCCAATCATAAATTTCACTTGATACCCCATACGATTGTACTTTTGACAATGGGCGTAGGTGTGGTACTGATTCAAATGCTTCTTGGAAATCAACAAATTCTGCATTTGCCCAACTGCCTTAATAAACAACTTTCAGTATGTCATGTGAGAAAAGTGAGAGTTGGGTTTCACATGATCAATGTTCTCGAAATTTCTGCTGGCTGCCAGAGGAGGTCATTCTGTTTCAGATAACTCATTATGTTTGAGCTCAGAATTTGTTCCCAGAGTCTACAACAAATCGACCTTGAATGGTAATTTTGGGGATCACTCCTACTATACTGCTTGTATACAGGGGTGAACTGTGTTACAGTTGGAAGAGGAGCTAACTCAGATGCAAATTCCATATAGAATCCTGGAGCTTTGTTTAATTTTTTCAGCTGTTTCTCAATAACATTTACACTAACACTTATTTCAGACATCTTTTCAGTGGTATGAGGATTAAATTGGAACAATTCTGATGATTTTCCTGGTTTTCCTTTGTAAAGGAACATTAAAAAACAGAGTTAAGCATTTCTGCTTTTGCTTTGCTACATTCAGTTTCAATTCCTGTCTCATTCGCTAAGGATTGGACACCAACCTTTGGTGCCATTAACATCCTTCACATACAACCATAATTTCTTTGTGTTTTGTGAAAGATCATTTGACAATATTCTTTTATGGCAGTCACTGAAGGTTTCACAGATTGCTCTCTTGACAGCCAAATGTGTTTATTCAGCATCTCTCCATCTATAGTCCTGTGCTCTGCTTTACACCTGTGATGCAGTAGTCTCTTGTTTCTTTAGAAGTTTCTTTATAGTGACTGACTGTGATGGATAGTCCCTCCCTTTATGACCTGTCTCCTGGGTGCAAATCTACTTCCACGTCTACATCTACAAAGATCCTCCAAAAGCTACCTTATGATGCGGGCAGAGGGTACCCTTTATCACTACTACTCGTTTCCTTTCCTGTTCTACTCGTAAATAGAATGAGGAAAAAACGACTGAGTATATGCCTCCATATGAGCCATAATTTCTTGTATTTTATCTTTGTCGTCCTTGAGTGCAATGTGTGTTGGCAGTAGTGGAATCGTTTGGCAATGAGCTTCAAATGCCGGTTCTTGAAACTTTCTCAATAGTGTTCCTGGAAAAGAACATTGCCTTCCTTCCAGGGATTCTCATTTGAATTCCTGAAGCATCACCATTACACTTATGTGTCGTTCAGACCTACCGGTAACAGATCTAGTGGCCCACCTGTGAATTGCTTTGATTTCTTCCTTCAATCCGACTGGTACAGATCCCAAACGCTCGAGCAGTACTCAAGAATAGATTGCACCAGTGTCCTATATGCAATCTCCTTTACAGATAAATCACTCTTTCCTAAAATTCTCTCAATAAACTAAAGTTGATCATTTGCCTTCCATACCACAGTTTTCATGTGCTTGTTCCAGCTCGTATCACTTTGGAATGTTATAGCCAGATATTTAAATGACTTGACTATGTCAAGCTGGACACTAGCAATACTGTATCTGAACATTACAGGTTTGTTCTTCTTAGTTATCCACATTAACTTACATTTGTCCACATTTAGAGCTAGCTGCCATTCATTACACTAACTGCAAATTTTGTCTTGTATCTTCCTACAGTCACTCAACTTCGGCATCTTACCATACACAACAGCATCGTCAGCAAACAACCGCAGATTGCTGCCCACCCTGCCTACCAAATCATTTATGTATACAAGGAACAACAAATGTCCTATCACACTTCCCTGGAGCACACCTGATGATACCATTGTCTGTGATGGAACGCCCACGGTTGAGAACAATGTACTGGGTTCTGTTACTTACAAAGTCTTCGAGCCGCCCACATATCTGTGAACTTATTCCACATGCCCATATCTTCATTAACAGCCTGCAATGAGGCACTGAGTCAAATGCTTTCTGGAACTCTAGAAATACAGTATCTGCCTGTTGTCCTTCATCTATTGTTTGCAGTATATCGTGTGAGAAAAGGGCAAACCAGGTTTCGTACAGGCAACACTTTCTAAAACCATGCTGATTTGTGGACATAAGCTGCTTACCCTCAAGAAAGTTTATTATATCTGAACTGAGACTGTGTTCAAGAATTCTACAGCAAGCAGAAGTTACGGATATTGGTCTGTAATTTTGTGGGTCTGTCGTTTTACCTATCTTATATACTGGACTCACATGCACTTTTTTTCCAGCAGCTTGGGACTTTGTGCTGGGTGAAAGATTCACAATAAATGCAAGCTAGGTAAGGGGCCAATGCCATAGAGTACTCTTTGTAAAATCGAACTGGGATTTCATCTGGACCTAGTGATTTATTTGCTTTCAAATCTTTCAGTTGCTTCTTTACGTCAGGTATGCTTATTTCTATGTCGTCCATATGGGAGACTGTCTGAGGTCAAATGACGGCATGTCTGTATGGTTCTCCTGCATGCACGATAGCTTGAAGGTAAATTTAAAACTTTGGCTTTCGTTTTGCTATCTTCAGCTGCCCCACCAGACTGGTCAACGATGGACTGAATGGAAGCCTTAGACTCACTTAGAAATTTTACATACAGCCAGAATTATCTTGGGTCCTTTGCCAGATCTATTGCCGAGATGTGACAGTGGCAGTTGTATGCTAAACACACAGATCTTTTCAGAGATGCAAGAATCTCTACTAACCTTTGCTTGTTGTCATTTGTGTGTTCCCTTTTGAACCAACAGTGCAACAGCCTCTGGTTCCTCAGCATCCTCTGAATTTCATTATTAAACCATGGTGGTTTTTTCCCATCCAGTACCCACTTACTAAGCATATATCTAACCACACCACGATTTACAATCTGCTTAACATTTGCCCATAATTCCACTACATCCATTTTACTGGAACTAAGTAATGTCAGTTCACTGTAGAAGTGAGATGCTAACAACTACTTATCTGTTCTATCTCGCAGAAACACTCTCCTAGCCTTCTTGATCGATTTAATTAACTTTTGTAATCATTGTTGGTATAATGACATCACGATCGCTGACCCCCGTTTCTATACTGACATTGTTGATAAGGTCTGGCCTATTTGTAGCTACAAAGTCTAAGATATTTCCATAGTGTAGCGGCTGCAGATGACTGTCTGTCTGCACACTCCCCCCCCCCCCCTCCCCCAATGAATCCATAGACATCCCAGTCTACACTCGGCAGATTAAAGTTGCTTCCAACTAGTATTGCATAATCTGGGTATCTACATGGTACTGACCTTAGATTTTCTTTGAATGACTCTAGGGGATTACAGAAGCGTCCGATTCCATCATCTGCTTTGTCCCGACTTCATCAATATGGCAGAAATGACCATTCTCAGTGTCTCCAATGGCATCACTTCATAAACATGGCAACAAACATGAAAATACATATAAATTCGACAATAACATCTCCCTCCAAAAATATAATCAAACAAATGAGACAAGGTTTAAGAGTGAGGTCAAGCTAAATATAAACATAAAGAAAACATTCACCATGATCCCAAACCACAAAAAATGACGATAAAAAACACAAAATTGCCACTTTTTTACTATACCCACAAAACCCACAGGAATCGGACACTTCCCTTGACTTTTATGGCTCAACCGCAACTATCGATACCTCTAAACCGACTCCTAAAACAACAAATATTTGAATTGGACACTTCCCTTCATCTATATAGCTCAACCACAGTTGACAATACCATAACACACACAGCTACGATGACAAAAATTGAGATCGAACGTTTCCCTTGACCTAATATTGCCACTGGAAACACATCCCAAACCACAAAAAACATGGAATAACCAATTCTGCAGACCCAAAGGGAGGGGATGAGCTGGTGTAATTGGTTAATACAAGCCATTGAGAAATCCACCGATATATGATATTCAACAAATAACTTTTTTTTATGGAAACCTATTATTATTTTTAGTACAACCGAAAAAAGAACAAAATACTTAATCAATGTCATTTCTTACATTGTAAAATGTTAATTACATCCAGAGTAATTTGTAACATAAAGTAGATGCTTGAATAACTCCTCAGCAGTTTAATTGTGTGTATCAGAGAGAACTGAAGTAATTAAGAGATACAAGAAGAACAGCGATGTAACATAGGTACAGAAGAGACTTGAACAACACATTACATCCACATACTAACATTTTTATTAGTCTTTTTCTCTGAAGAATACTGTATGGCACTGATTTGTTAGAATAAAATGTATGTTAACGTGACAGTTTAGTTAAACTCACAAATTTGTTTTTCGTTTTCAATTACAGGATGGAAAAGTGTGTGTCCTGCCATTTCACGCCATTAAATTTTCAGAGTGGTGCCCATCACTCGTTGCACACATTTGCAATCTACCGTGTAATAAATGTCTTACATGACGCAGTACATCTGGTGTAATGTTGCCACAAGCTGCCTCAATATGATGTTTCATTTCCTCTGGGGTTGTAGGCACATCACGGTACACGTTCTCCTTTAACGTACCCCACAGAAAGAAGTCTAAAGGTGTAGGATCAGGAGAATGGGCTAGCCGATTTACGCCTCCACCACATCCTATGAAACACATGTCGAACGTTGTGTCAACGGTCAGCCTAGTGTTCATTGCACAATGTGCAGAAGCAGCATCAAGTTGATACCACATACGTCTACATGTTTCCAGTGGGACATGTTGGCAGTTCATTTTGCAAAAACTCAATGTATTTTGCAGCTGTTTGGTTGATTTCAATAAAGTGAGAACCAATGAGATGGTCACCAATTACTTCTGCACAATAGATTTACATTCCACGGTCACTGTCGCTCCACCTGTCAAAGCCAGGGAGGATTGTCCACGGAACAGTAATGCGTGTTTTGTAAATTCACTGCAGCATGGTTTGTGAAACCTGCTTCATCAGTAAACAGGTAGAACTGCAATGCGTTCTCTGTTAATTCTCACTGACAAAAATTCACTTGATTATTAGTCACCTCCTTGTAATTGCTGATGCAGTGACACATGATACGTGTGAAGGTGAAGTATGCGCATTACACTACTTTGACTCATTGCACTGCCTCCAGCGATGTCACGTGAACTTTAAGGCAACAGCAGTTAACACAACAACTGCACCTACTTCTCCTGTGACGGATTTGTTAGGACCTGTTTGCATGTTACGGTTATACTTGTTGCATACAATTGTTCATAGACGTTTTCAAATGTACGGCGCATTGGATGTTCTCTGTCTGGGTACCTTTCTGTATACAATATGCAAGTTGCAGATGCATTTTGTCTACACTTGCCATTGATGAGTATCATCTCTGCCTTTTCAGAGTTAGAAAACATCATTTTCACAGTTCTTACAACACTGTACACACTGTTGTACTTGCAACCTTCTCACGTTCCTACTGTGCGTACTACTGTTCTTACATGTGTATGGTACACTATCACAGACGTCCAGTAACACAGTGTACTATAGTTATTCTGAGTACAAGGACTAATTCAACAAGTGCTACTTGCAGACACAAAGAGAGCCAAACTCGTAAACAGCGTAGTCTTCATAAACATAGCCCTCAGAGAAACAAATGGTTCAAATGGCTCTAAGTGCTATGGGACTTAACATCTGAGGTCATCAGTCCCCTAGACTTAGAACTACTTGAACCTAACTAACCTAAGGACATCACACACATCCATGCCCAAGGCAGGATTCGAACCTGTGACCGTAGCAGCAGTGTGGTTCCGGACAGAAGTGCCTAGAAACGCACAGCCACAACGGCTGGCTCAGAGAAACAAGAAAAATACAATGCTCGGAGACGCTCTTCTGCCAGCAATACTCATCTAAATGAGATTGCATATTAGAAGTGCACCTCTTCCCTCTCACAATGACTGATATAACTGCCCCCCCCCCCCCCAAACCCATCTATTGTATTAGTAGGCTACACCACCCAGTTTCGTAATTTTTAAACTGTAAACTATGGTTACAACTAAACGATCATAACCCCTGTATGACAAAAACCATCTGAAACTAAAGTACTCCCCTCCTCAATGTACTCTTCAATGAATCCCACCAGTAGCCTCTCAGTACGCCCCTCTACAACCCTGAAAACACTATCACTATACTCCCCCCCCCCCCCCCCCGAACTAACGACCCCCACACCCACAAAGCCAACTGGAGACTTACCCCTCTCATACTTCCTCTTCTCAGACTATGACTCGTCCATCTCAACCACCATCCCTAGCCTACGAAACTTACCCCTACACTACACTTACTCAGAACACATTTCCCTAAAAAAAGAAAACCAGTCTAACACTGTCCTCTCACTCACTCCTGTCTCATGCACACAGAAACTAATAAAGGACCTATAACAGGAACAGTAAATCATCAAAACAATCTCTCTCATGGCCAACCTAGATTTCTCGAACCAGGTACTGCGTCTAATGGAGTACCAAAGGTTATCCTTCCAACACACGTCCCTGGTCCGAGATTCTGGAAGCCTCCCTGACCTCATATTCTCTTGGCACACACTAAAAACTCACAATTTCCACTGTTAATCCAAACAGCTGCAGAAACTTAATCATGTCCTCCCCATCTCCACCCACATCATCACACTACTGAACTTGATCGTCATATCCTTACCTAAAGACCTACCATCACCAAAGCACAAATGAAACAAATACACCATGTAACACTGTGACACACACACACACACATACATACACACACACACACACACACACACACACACACACACACACACACACACACACACACACACAAAGCAGACAGATGGGATCGAATGCTTCTGTTGACCCAACTCTATTCTGTTGACCCAACTCTAGAACTGTCACAGTGGAATCGGGTAGCCAGTAAAAACACCCGACACCTACACCTGTTATAAATGACCAGATAACTTTAATGACACACTCAATTTTGATTTCAATCAAGACAATATTTTTGTGAACTGCAATGGACAATCCCTCTTCTATGGCCTCTAATCTATCTTTCCAATATACATTCCACAATTCACTAAATATCTCAGCGCTTTCTGCTTCAGGTTCAGCCAGCTCTTGGTACCAAGAATAATTTGAGCACAATAACTTTCTTGGAGGGCAGTAAATTCGGGAACTTTACTACCAATACTTCGACAGTTTACTGATAAAATTATGACAGTGAAAGTGTCTTTATGCTGAATGCTGTTTGACTTCCCTTGCTGAATATCGACTGGCAAGTGTTCATCAAACCAAGTCAAACTACCGCCTAGCCTAAGAAACCCATGTGCATTCCACAAGTACTCTGCTACCCAAGTAGCTGCTTGTTTTGTGTATTGCACCACTAATCTATCACTAGGAGTCCTACAAATGCCCACAGGGTAATGCAGATCTAGAAATCTGCAGCCAAGACTGTGACAAAGTCAACGAAGCCTTTGGTTGTGACCCTTCACTTGTCTCCAAACCAAATGATCCCGATCAACTCTGGGAACAATGCTGCAAACTGTGAGGTAGCAGTCTACTTAGTCTATGGTCAACTGTCCTTTTAACAGTGAGCCAACTTCCTCTACGTACTTCAGTCCTGTGTTTAAAGTTTCAAGTTCTTCATTGAGATATGACACTACCGCTTTTTTCATCTAATTTACTGAATGTATATATCTTTGTAGCCTTTAGTAACGTTTCACGGGACGTCTTATCATGCTTTCCACTAACAAAACTATAGTTTTCCCCAATTGACTCTTTGTTGATTAAAGTCTCCACCAATCATTTCAAAATGCTTGGGAAACTTATGCACAAGTGAACTACGGTTTTCTCTAAGGTTTTCAGTTACATCATGAGGTGAGTCCGGTGGGTGATAGAAATATCCAATTACCATTTTATGCCCACTCCTGATACTGGCTCTTGTCCAAACAGTCTCACATGCAGCTTCAAGTTCTCTCTCAGTTCTTGTCTACTGTGACAAATACACCACCCTCACTTCCCATTAGCCTATCCTTTCAGTATACACTTAAATTTTCCTCAAAAAATCTCACTGGTACCAATTTCTGGTTTCAAATAGCTTTCTGTACCTATTGCTATGCGAGCTTCACTGCTTTTCAGGAAGTTTAGTACTCTCGTCTCTGGAGGGGGGGGGGGCATTCTTACAATTATACTTCTGTGTCTTCTACAGCTATTGTTATTTGGACTGGACGGAGAATCACCTGATCTAAAAGCCCTTGTGTGCACCCCCACAAAGTCAGCTCCCTTGGTAGCAGACTTTGTTGAGTGGTGCACACCTGACCCATTTAGGGGGACCCTACAGTTCTCAACCCTATTGCCCAAGTCCAGAAAGTTGCAGCCTCACTTGGAACAGAACCCTCAACGTCTCTGGTTCAGGTCCTTCCACCTGACACAGAACTAAGGGCTGCGGTAGGTTCTGCGGCCAATGCTGCAAATTGTGAACTTCAGAAACTCAATTGTGGATAGGTGGCCTTCTTAACCTTCTCTACTGTATGGTATATTGGGGAGTATTCTCTTCCCAGCACTTAACAGCGATTTGTAGGTTGTGGAGGTAAATGTAGGCAGGAGTGTGAAACAGGTTAATTTCCACTATTTGCTCTCCTCTCGTTACGTGGACTTCAGACAACCAAACTGCTTATTATATTCAGACTTCTAGAAAAAATTACAAACGTAACTTACGTCCTTCATTTTTATTACTCCGTTTGTATTCTTATGAGTAGGTAATCAAGGAAGACTGAAGGAAGTTAATCTTTTTAAAACAGTTGCATAAATTTCATAAAACGTTCTATTAAATCAACATTTAAAGTGTGTTCCAACGACTCTGTGATCAAAATAACTACTATTAATCAATAATGAGGGCGTTCACAGCGAGAAACTTGGTAAAATATGATGCTTTGTTTTAATTTCTGAAGCAATGTGATAAAACGCGAAGTCAAATGTCGAAATTCTGAACTATTGTTACAGACGGACTTTCATAATATTGTTGACTGAAATAATATTTTGGAATAAACAGTTCACACGCAAATCATTAATATTGCTTATTTCAACGTATTTATATTACGTACCTGCGTCTCCGCGCCCACATAAAAGTATTAAGTAACTCGTATAGCTTGGCAGACGAAAAACTATCGACGCAAACTTAAATTTATGTTTCGGTCAAAGATATTTCGTTGTGATAGCATCATCCTTGGTACGCGATTCGCTTGTGCTACACATGTTGCGGTACACGTCAATGATAGTTGTGAACTGTGAATGAGTACTAGAAATAGAGAATTTTTTATTTACATTCGACAGAAATTGGCTGTAGAGCAGAAAACTCGCAAATATGCATTCTGTACTGGTCAGAGGAAACGCAATACTCGCGTATACTTTGAGCGTCTTGGCTGCCCTTACTTTCTGCTGTTTTCTGTCAACAGTATTTATGGATTACAGAACTAAAGCGACGATGAACACTGTTACGGTTATGGTGTAAGTATGAGTCCTTAACGTGCATAGTTCAAACTTCTTGCCTGTTCTAAAGGTAAAGGAAATTAAGCGCCATATGTTTAATTGTTATTTTGCAGGAAGAAGCACCCAAGCGACAGTGCAAGGCGCGAGCTAAACGATCTGGGAGTACTGACGTTTAATTTACAGACAGATATCCTTTTTGTATTCGGCTTTTAAACGTCCAGTGTGTGATGCAGTAGCACAGTCAGTTTTGTTTATCTAGTACTACGACATTTCTGTATTTGTTCCATAGTTATGATCTTCCAGTGCTTCTGAAATTGTAAGTTACGGAAGTATTTTGCTATGTGCACTTAATTTTCAGTCGTTAATCTTCCATTTTTTTCTTTATTCCTGTGCCAGCAAAATCATCAGTGTCCAAAATAACATTTGCTCAAGTTGAAAGTTTCGTTTTTATCTTCTCTATGTTGAATTAATAGTAAAGTATGTGTTGTTATCTTAGTATAGTTCTTTTTATTCCACATAAGATATGATGCTTCTGTCATATTTAGTGAGAGTGCTTTTGACAGATTGATTTAAATTGTTATGATAGGGGATGATGCCTAATAATGAGACCATTAATCGTTTTTTAAACCGTTGAAACTCATTGCTGCAGTCACATTTGTTACAGATATTGGTCTGCATGCTTCCACCCAGTACTGTTGTTCATTGTTATTTTCTGGTGCAGTGTAGTTGTTAATAAAATAGGTAATAGCTCTACGGGTGCAGGCATAAGAATATTATGTAAAGTTGATATTCAAACATTTGTTGGGAGCCATTGGTATTCTTGCACAATATATTTATTCTTCAAAAGTATTTGCAACGAGCAAATTTAATATTAATTGTGACATTCAGAAACAAGATACTAAAGTAAAAGATACCTTCATATAGACTGTATACATATCTCAGGTTTATTACAAAGTTTTATACTCGGTTACAAAGGTCTACAGTGGGAGTCGGCTTTCTGGGCAGAGAGAAGGGAGTGCAAGGGGCATAGCAGCAGATGTCTGTGGTTCGTGCAGTGATGGTGTAGACAGAGTGCAAAACCAAACTGCCCTAAGTGGGATGAGAAAAATTATATAATGTATTTACAATGTAGGAAAAGAGAGGCACAATTAAGACACTTACATAAAGTTTTCGGGAACAGCTTTCATCAGTAGGGGGGGGGGGGGGGAAGAGAGGGGCACACACACACACACACCGCTCGCAATTGCCAACTCCAGCATCTCCGGCTCAAGTCGGAGTTGGGGTGTGTGTGTGTGTGTGTGTGTGTGTTTTCGTTTTTTAAATGATAAAGGCTGTGGCTGATAGCTTTATGTAAGTGTCTTTTAATTATGCCTGTCTGCAACTTGACATGTCCTCTTTACAGTAAGTAGCAATCTGTCTTTTCCTACATTGTTGATATTCCTCTCTGGATTTTTCCACTGTTTGACAAAATTTATATCATTTTTATGTATTTATTTTTTCATAGATCATTCAGTATTGTAGTATAAGGCATATTGGGTACATTGCAGAATAATATATGCATATAGAATGTTAATAAAGTAGGTTATGATTAGTTTAGGATAGGGCAGTAAGTGAGCCAAGGCCTAATCAAAGGAACCATTCCAGCATTCAAATTAGCAACCTGGGGAAACCCTGGAAAACCAAATTCAGAATACTAGTTAGGGAAAAAACCACAACTCTCCCAAATGTGTGCCCAGCACATGAAGACTGGTGTAGCCACCTCAAAGAGTACATGATTGGAATGGGAATCATGAATTTACTTTGTGAGCAACATGCACAAGAAGTAAATCAATGAATAAAATATTTTGAAAATAAAAACACTTGGCCACATTTCATAACATTGCTGAAAAGTAAAACTTGCACAATAAGTAATCAGTGATATAACCAAATCATGAAACTTTGATATGAAACATACCTGAGAAGATACAAACAAATTGAACACATTATGCAGCTCAGCTGAAAAGTATAACAGCATATATATTCTGCTAGAGCTTTGCTATGGAGTGTGACATCCTTACCAGATTGGACTTTTTCAATGTCCTCCATCAGTCCTAACAAGGGAACCTCCCCATCGCACCCCCCTCAGATTTAGTTATAAGTTGGCACAGTGGATAGGCCTTGAAAAACTGAACACAGATCAATCGAGAAAACAGGAAGAAGTTGTGTGGGACTATGAAAAAATAAGCAAAATCTTCAAACTGAGTAGCCCATGCGCAACATGGGCAACATCAAGGAGACTCTGAGCTCAGAAGCTCCGTGGTTCCATGGTTAGCGTGAGCAGCTGCGGAACGAGAGGTCCTTGGTTCATGTCTTCCCTCAAGGGAAAAGTTTACTTTCTTTATTTTCACAAAGTTATGATCTGTCCGTTCGTTCATTGACGTCTCTGTTCACTGTAATAAGTTTAGTGTCTGTGTTTTGTGACTGCATGGCAAAACCGTGCAATTAGCAGACGAAAGGACGTGCCTCTCCAATGGGAACTGAAAACATTTGATCGCAAGATCATAGATCAACCGATTTCTCCACAGGAAAACACGTCTGATACATTCTATACGACACTGGTGATGCTATGTGCGTCACAGTCTCCTTGATGTTGCCTATGTTTCGCATGGACTACTCAGTTTGAATATTTTGCTTATTTTTTTCATAGTTCCACACAATTTCTTCCTGTTTTCTCGATTGATCTGTGTTCAGTTTTTCAATGCCTGTCCACTGTGCCAACTTATAATTAAATCTGAGGGGGGTGCGATGGGGAGGTTCCCTTGTAAGTAGGGCAGCTCATACGAGGGTCGGTCAAAAAGTAATGCCTCCCATTTTTTTTCTACTTAAAAAAATTAAGTTAAGTGAAGAATTTGAATTTGGCGCCATTCCTCAAACCTTCTTCTGCAATCCACTGCAGTAGTAACTTTCTGTGTCAACAGGTGGCAGCACAGCAGAAGTTTGTAAGATGGCCGACATCGATGTTCGTTTGAGACAGCGTTGTGTGATTGAATTCTTGAATGCAGATGGTGAAACGCCCATACGCATTCATGAAAGACTGAAGAAGGTGTATGGTGTTGTGACAGTGGATGTCAGCACTGTTAGACGATGGGTTTGTCGTTGTAAGGAAGCTGAAGGGCAAACACCGTTGACTGACGAAAAGCGGAGCGGCAGGCCAGTGAGTGCAGTGACTCCACACAACATTCAGCAAGTTGATGACATCATTCGTGGTGACCGTCGGGTCACTGCAGATGAAGTGTGTCGCATTATTTCTCTTAGTAAAGGCAGTGTGATCACGATTATTAAACAATTGGGGTACTCAAAAGTTTGTGCACGGTGGGTTCCAAGAATGTTAACCGATCAGAATAAAGAGGCAAGGAAAACAATAGCCTCCCAACACTTGCAGCGCTTCCGTTTGGAGGGAGATGAGTTTCTGAAAAAAATTGTGACCGGGGACGAAACATGGGTGCATTTTTTTGAACCCGAATCAAAGAGGCAGTCAATGGAGTGGCGTCACACAAGCTCGCCGAGGAAGAAAAAATTCAAAACTGTGCGATTGGCAGGGAAAGTTATGGCAACAGTTTTCTGGGATACAGAGGGTGTGATTCTGGTTGATCTTTTGGAGCAGGGATGCACAATAAATTCAGTTCAATACGTCACAACCCTCAAAAAACTTAAAGCACGTCTTCAGCGAGTTCGCCCAACAAAATCAATGGCAGATGTTCTTCTTTTGCATGACAATGCAAGACCACACACCAGTCGTCACACCTCTGACGAGATTGTCAAAATTGGATGGGAAGTTTTGCCTCATCCCCCATACAGCCCTGACCTGGCACCATCAGACTTCCATCTGTTAGGGCCACTAAAAGAAGCTCATCGTGGGATTCATTTTGAAGATGAGGAGGCCGTCAAAACATCCGTGCGTCAATGGCTTAGGAAGCAGAGCTGTGATTTTTACCGTGCTGGGATACATGCCCTTGTTCAAAGATGGACCAAAACTGTAGAGATGGGCGGAGATTACATTGAAAAATGACAAAATGATCCTCAATGTTGTGGTTTTCAACCTATGTAATTGCATTTAAATTTCCTGACAATTAAACGTAGAAAAAAAAAATAGGAGGCATTACTTTTTGACTGACCCTCGTATTTTATTATCATGAAATAGCAAATAGTCATGGACATAAGAGAGAGAGTTGTGTTGAATCATTAAAACAAAGCTGTTTTTTCATTGCGGTGTGTGTAATCACAAAATTGCAATCACCAGCTTTTTTCCTCTGAGTGAGAAAATATTTTGTCGCCAACCAACACAGGGAGGAATGATCATCATAATAAAATAAGAGGTATCAGAGCTCGTGCAGAAAGATTTGTTCATTTTTCCCACGTTCTGTTAGAAAATGTCACAGTAGAGAAATAGATTGAAGGTGATTCGATGAACCCTCTACCAGGTACTTAGTTATGAGTTTGAGTAATCGCGTAGATGTAGAGGCTCAACAGTAAATGAGATCCTAGTAATCTTGTAAGCCAGCATTTACATTGGAGAAACACTTCTCTGTAAGAAATAACTGAATGGAAATTACTCTTTTCATAGCCGAGAAAAGGCGAATGTGTAATGAGCAGAGCTAGGGATGTAAAAAAAAAAAGTGAATTAGTTTTCAGCTTACGTGACAGTTTCAGAGGCACCTAAATCTAAACATCTTGATATATTCACACTTTTTTACTTGCAAGTATTAGTACCCATATTGTGTAATATAATGCATCATGTCTAGTAATGTAATGTGATACATAATGCTATATTGTATAACATGCGGTTATGTCATCGAACATGACATTTGTCATATAATGCAATGTGACAAAATGTGTCGTTAAAGTTCCATTCGATGATATTACTGGTTACTATGGCTGGTGAATCTTCTGGCTATGGGCAAAAGATCAGGGACTTCAGCCTATAAATTGCAAGATGTGTGTGTGTGTGTGTGTGTGTGTGTGTGTGTGTGTGTGCCAACACTTTGTACCTAAGAGATCTCACTGTGCTGGGGACGTAGGATTAACTTGTAAGGTGTTTTGATATAAATGTCTTTGAAGCTACCAAATACTCAGTTAGCTAGTTAGCTTCTTTCACATCCCTAACTCTGCCTGGGACGTATTCACCTTTCTTTGTTCTTTCTGGTTCCCAAATTGAACTCTAGTATATTTTTACATTAGGCTGCCATCGCTTGGCAATTCACATAGATTTTTGTTGTCTCAGGCAGCAATGAATCTGGTATAGGTTTTTTATTATTTTATATACAGGGTGTCCCATTTATCTGATCACCCTAAATAACTAATTGTCCAGATGCAAATTACAAAATGTTTCAAGCAAATGTTCTTTAGCCGTCAGGGGTACATCAATCAGCAGGATTGCCTTCATTGTAGCTTTGTTTTTCACAAAGATATGAACAGCAGTATGACTTTTTTAAATGGCACTCTGTATTTTTTATTCAGTAATTCATTTCCTCTCCTAAAGACCTATTCAAAAATACAGAGTGTTACAAAAAGGTATGGCCAAACTTTCAGGAAACGTTCCTCACACATAAAGAAAGAAAATATGTTATGTGGACATGTGTCCGGAAACGCTTACTTCCCGTGTTAGAGCTCATTTTATTACTTCTCTTCAAATCACATTAATCATGGAGTGGAAAACGCACAGCAACAGAACGTACCAGCATGACTTCAAACACTTTGTGACAGGAAATGTTCAAAATGTCCTCTGTTAGTGAGGATACATGCATCCACCCTCCGTCGCATGGAATCCCTGTTGTGCTGATGCAGCCCTGGAGAATGGCGTATTGTATCACAGCCGTCCACAATACGAGCACGAAGAGTCTCTACATTTGGTACCGGGGTTGCATAGACAAGAGCTTTCAAATGCCCCCATAAATGAAAGTCAAGAGGGTTGAGGTCAGGAGAGTGTGGAGGCCATGGAATTGGTCCGCCTCTACCAATCCATCGGTCACCGAATCTCTTGTTGAGAAGCGTACTAACACTTTGACTGAAATGTGCAGGAGCTCCATCGTGCATGGGCCACATGTTGTCGTACTTGTAAAGGCACATGTTCTAGCAGCACAGGTAGAATATCCCGTATGAAATCATGATAATGTGCTCCATTGAGCGTAGGTGGAAGAACATGGGGCCCAATCAAGACATCACCAACAATGCCCGCCCAAACTTTCTCAGAAAATCTGTGTTGATGACGTGATTGCACAATTGCATGCGGATTCTCGTCAGCGCACACATGTTGATTGTGAAAATTTACAATTTGATCACGTTGGAGTACATACTGACAAAACTAAAATTAGCTCTAACATGGAAATTAAGCATTTCCGCACACATGTCCACATAACATCTTTTCTTTATTTGTGAGTGAGGAATGTTTCCTGAAAGTTTGGCTGTACCTTTTTGTAACACCCTGTATATCACCACATACCATTCGCTGAAACACAGTTATTAATTACAAAACACAACACTGACTTTGAGCCTGGGATCACAAAATCATCCACTTGCTGGAGTTGTCAGAAAACCAAGTAAAAACATAACAAAAAATTGACTTTGACTCTCTTGCACCATTGCCGAGGAGTAGAACATTCGAAGGTGCTCAGAGTGGTGACCCTGGACATCGATACACTGGTACACTCATTGAATTAAAGAATTATTTACTGCTTCCAGTGGTGCCTGCTGAAGATAATTACAAGCAAGCTTGATATGTGCCTGCATATCCTCTGGAGTTTTTCGGAATATCACAATAGACAACATCTTTAATGCATCACCAAAGGAAAAAGTCCAGAGGCTTTAAATTGGGAGACCTAACAGGCCAAGTAACTGTTCCTCCTCGACCAATCCATGTGGCAGGATACCTCTGGTTCAGAACACAATGTGCATGCAAAGCATTATGTCCTGGACATCATTATGTTGATACCACATGAACATTCTGTCTCTTAGCGGTACTTCATCCAGAAGAGGAGGAAGAATTCATCTGAGTAAGTTGGCATACGGTGTGCTGTTTAGACTACAATTGATGAAATAATTGCCAATAATTTTAGTACCAAGCATCCCACACCAGATGTTAACTCTCCATTGACACTGATGTTCCACATGTCTAAGCCATCATGGGTTGTCACTGGACCAGTAATGCACATTCCTTGTATGTACCTGTCTTTTGTTTGAGAAGGAGCATTCATCAGTAAATAGAACATTGGAGAAGTAGTTCAGGTTGGCGAGAATTTGCTGCTGTGCCCACTGACAGAACTATACACGATTCTGGAAATCATTCCTATGCAATTCTTCATGTAGGTGTACATGGTAAGGATGGAACCAGTGACGTTTAAGAATATGATGTGCACTTGTTTTAGTATTGCCAATCTCATGTCAAGCTATCGTGTGCTTGCTTGTGGATTCATAGCAATGGAAGCGAGAACAGTAACTTCGGCAGCTTCGTTTGTGCGAATGCTACGACAATTGTGTTGTCGTGGATTGAAACTTCCCGTTTTCTGAAGCGTCCCAACAAGGCCAGAAAACATCCTTCGGGAAGGTGGGTTCTTGTCAGGATATCGCTCTCTGTACAGTTCCGCTGCCTGCGTAGCATTTCGCCTACCTTCAAAAACCACAATAAAAGAAATGTTATGTCCGTGTAATTTGTTGGAAGGACAGTCTTTACTGTCTGCCTACTCTACACAACAGTATTTAAAAGGACTAAACTACTGTACTAAGTGTACCTGTACATAAGAAAACAGTATTGCAATTACTGTTCTGCTAACTTACATTCCCCATAGATGAGTAGCATTTCTACCTTCTCTTCGTTGGTGTACATCTACTCACACAACTCGGGGTGCCATTTAAAAGAATCACCACTGTTCATATCTTTGTAAAAACGTAGCTACAACGAAGGCAATCGTGCTGAGTGATGTCCCCCTGACAGCTTAAGAACATTTGCTTGAGACATTTTGTAATTTGCATCTGGACAAACATTCATTTAGGCCATGGGAACGGATTGAGGTTTCACAAAACAGGGAGTGCATGTATTTGTGTACTTCTGCACAAAATTTGAACAGATTTATTCAAGTTTCATACATAAAAGTGGTGTCCATAAAAAGACTCACAAATATGTTTTTAGCATATAAAATCCAAATGAAGCTAGATTTTTAAAAATTGAATTTTCAATTTTGTTGTAAGAACGCATTTTTATTTGAGTCAATTAAAACCATGTCTGTGTCTTCATTTAGTAGCTTATCTTTAAACTGTTGTGTGTTGCCAACTTACAAAGGCTATTGGGTAAAAAAATCTTTGTGACTTTATCCATTTGTCTACCTTTGTGCAACATTTGAACCAGTTTATACAAGTCTAAGGTATAGAAGTGGCACACTTCAAAACTCTCCCAGAAAATGGGTTCTTGCATGTAAAATCTGGATGGTGCATGTACAAATGATGTCATTAGCTGAGCATTAATTGCAACTCAGTCAAAATCTTTTACAAAAGGAATCAATGAATTTGCATAATTCGCCTGGGTGCCAGCTCGAGTTGCTTGCTCAAACCATGCTTAATATACTATAACATATAGCCTTTTGATACGTATTTGTTAGAGTGCTGCCTCACTGCTAAAATAATTTTAACTCTGCTTAGAAAGCCATTTCCATCTCGAAGATCTCTTATATATGATGGTAGTACATCATAAAGAATGACACCAAAGTGGCTCATATGTCACCACTGTGCTAATCAGCTGATTTGAATGTCAGCAAGTTCAGCTCTTGTCATCAGTATGCATTTGCATATGTACAAGGAGGGTGCAGTAACAGGCACAACTTTACAAATAGGGGCTTGCAGTGAGCTCTAGCAGAGCTGTGTTACAAAATTTGAATAGCCCTTTCCTAAAAGGTAAAAATTTCGTTTAATTGACTTTAATTTTACTCCAGAAAATTATTCCATGAGCTACAAGGGACTTGGAGTAATCAAAAATGTCATTCTAGCACCATCTGAGGAGCAAACTTTTGAAAAAAATCCTCAGTGCAAAACATGCAGAACTGTTTCTCTCTGAGAGTTTAGTTACATCGTCTTCCCAGTTGTCTTGGTCAACATACAGAGCAGTTATAGTTAAAGTTTTTCTATCTGAGAGTGCACCCATGAAAAACAGGTGATCATAGGACAGTGAAACAATGTGGAAACGTTTGTAAAGAGAAGTAACAAATAAACAATTGAAGGAAAAGCATTGTAATTTCAATGTAAGGGGGGTAATATTTGTTAAATGCATACCATGTTTTCATTCCGAGTAACAAAAGTAACTCAATGTGACGACCATCTGTAATCATAACAGCCTTGAACCACAGTAGGGATTCCATTTCACAATTGCTCGCTCCAAATGGTGGACCATGGTATTTTCAGCAGTCTTCACGCTGCTCGTGCAGAGATTGAAGGTCACACAGTGCATTCTGCGCCAAGCCATTAGTAATTTCTTCAACAACTTATGGTACAGTTGGCCATTGGTCTCTCTCAGGACCAATTCCCAAATCGTCAGGTAATTCAAACATCCGAATCAGAAAACTGTTCAGAACGAGGACCTCTCCAGAATCTTTTATTACTTCAATAGTGCAAGGTGCAGCAACAATAGTGATGTCGTTTTCATAAAACAACTTTAAGAGGAAAGCTTTATTTACCTTCTCCAGACTCATGTCACCTATGTGCAACTGTAATTCACGCTGATGCTTATTTTTCTCCCCTACATCCCCATACCAATATCGGCGTCTAACAGAAAGTGATGACGATAACATTATTAACCGTGCAAATTCTTCAATGGACAGTCTGAACATTATTCCTATAAAGTTGAATGCTCACATGGTAAATAGTTTTCCATCTATGCTGGCTTAAGTATTGAAAGTTTAGTTATGATGTGCACTTACCCTTCGTAACCCATTTCTGCCAAGTATCAGATGGAGATCTTTGTTTTGATTCAACTTTCCAAGTAGTATGTAGTTTGATTTCTTAATGGCCACACTTTTGGTATTGAACCATGAGTGCAAGAACTTGACTCACATGTAGTGGTCAGAGATTCCTTAAAATCACTCATTATTACACTGGGTTCATCTGTAAACATGATCTTGACAGATGATCTGGCCTGCAGTTTGTGAGGTGTGTATGTCATTTCTACATCTGCATGGATACTCATCAAATCACACTTAATTGCCTGGCAGAGGATTCATCGAACCACCTTCACAATAATTTTCTATTATTCCACTCTGCACACAGAAAAAATTAACCCCTATATCTTTCTGTGGGAGCTCTAATTTCCCTTATTTTATTATTATGAGCATTTCACCCTATGTAGGTTGGTGTCAACAAAATATTCTCACGTTCAGGGCAGAAAGTTGGTGATGGAAATTGTGTGAGAAGATCCTGCTGCAATGAGAAGTGTTCTTGTTTTAATGATGTCCACCCCCCCCCCCTCCCCCCAATCCTGTACCATGTCCGGGACACTCATTCACCTAATTCTACATCTACATCCACATCCATACTCCGCAAACCACCTGACAGTGTGTGGCGGAGGGTACCTTGAGTACCTCTATCAGTTCTCCCTTCTATTCCAGTCTCGTATTGTTCGTGCAAAGAAAGATTGTCAGTATGCCTCTGTGTGGGCTGTAATCTCTCTGATTTTATCCTTATGGTCTCTTCGCGAGATATACATAAGAGGGAGCAATATACTGCTTGACTCCTCGGCGAACACATGTTCTCGAAACTTCAACAAAAGTCCGTACCGAACTACTGAGTGTCTCTCTTGCAGAGTCTTCCACTGGAGTATCTCTATCATCTCCCAAACGCTTTCCCGATTACTAAATGATCCTGTAATGAAGCGTGCTGCTCTCCGTTGGATCTTCACTATATCTTCTATCAACCCTATCTGGTACAGATCCCACACCGGTGAGCACTATTCAAGCAATGGGCGAACAAGTATACTGTAACCTACTTACTTTGTTTCCGGACTGCATTTCCTCAGGATTCTTCCTGAATCTGTCTGGCATCTGCTTTACCGAAGATTAATTTTATGTGGTCATTCCATTTTAAATCATTCCTATTGCCTACTCCCAGATAATTTATGGAATTAACTGCTTCCAGTTGCTGACCTGCTATATTGTAGCTAAATGATAAAGGGTCTTTCTTTGTATGTATTCAAAGCACGTTACACTTGTCTACATTGAGATTCGATTGCCATTCCCTATACCATGTGTCAGTTTGTTGCAGATCCTTGTGCATTTCACTAAAATTTTCCATTCCAGAATGAGATTTTCACTCTGCAGCGGAGTGTGCGCTAATATGAGACTTCCTGGCATATTAAAACTGTGTGCCGGGCCAAGACTCAAACTCGGGACCTTTGCCTTTCACGGACAAGTGCCCGCGAGAGGACGCGGTGTGAGTCGTGCTTGGATAGCTCAGATGGTAGAGGCAAAGATCCCGAGTTGGAGTCTCGGTGCAGCACACAATTTTAATCTGCCAGGAAGTTTCAATTTTCCATTGTTACAACCTTTCGATATACTAGAGCATCATCCGCAAAAGCCCCAGTGAACTTCCGATGAGGTTATTTATATATATTGTGAATAGCAATGGTCCTACGACACTCCCCTGTGGCACACCGGAAATCACTGTTACTTCGGAAAACTTCTCTCCATTGAGAATGACATGCTGCGTTCTTTTATCTAGGAACTCTTCAATCCAATCATATAATTAGTCTGATAGTCCAGATGCTCTTTGTTCATTAAACGACTGTGGGGGGGACTGTATCAAATGCCTTGTGGAAGTCAAGAAAAACGGCATCTTCCTGGGAACCCGTGTCTATGGCCCTCTGAGTCTCGTGGACGAATAGCACGAGCTGGGTTTCACATGATAGTCTTTTTCGAAACCCATGCTGATTCCTACAGAGTAGATTTCTAGTCTCCAGAAAAATCATTATACTCAAACATAATATGTGTTCCAAAATTCTACAACTAATCGACGTTAGAGATATAGGTCTATAGTTCTGTTCAATGTCCCTTCTTGAAAATGGGGATGACCTGTGCTCTTTTCCAATCTTTTGGAACGTACGCTCTTCTAGAGCACCGCTGCAAGAAGGGGGCAAGGTCCTTTGCATACTCTGTTTAAAAATCAAACTGGTACCCCATTAGGTCCAGCGGCCTTTCCTCTTTTGATATCTACCATTTTATCAGTGCAACAATCTTTAAAGGAATTAAAGTGCAGTCTTCCTCTGTTAAACGACTTTGGAAGACATTTAGTATTTCGGCCTTTAGTCTGTCATCCTGTGTTTCAGTACTATTTTGGTCACAAGTGTCTGGACATTTTGTTTTGATCCACCTATCACTTTGACCTAAGACCAGAATTTCTTAGGATTTTCTGCCAAGTCAGTACATAGAACTTTACTTTTGAATTCGTTGAACCGCCTCTCGCATAGCCCTCCTCACACTACGTTTCGCTTCATGTAACGTTTGTTTGTCTGCAAGGCTTTGGCTATGGTTATGTTTGCTGTGAAGTTCCCTTTGCTTCTGTAGCAGTTTTCTAACTCGATTGTTGAACCACGGTGGCTCTTTTCCATCTCTTATGATCTTGCTTCGCACTTACTCATCTAATGCATATTGTACGATGGTTTTGAACTTTGTCCACTGATCCTCAGCACTAACTGTACTTGAGATAAAACTTTTGTGTTGAGCCGTCAAGTACTCTGAAATCTGCTTTTTATGTCACTTTTGCTAAACAGAAAAATCTTCCTACATTTTTAATATTTATATTTACAGGTGAAATCACCAATGCTGTAACTGCTTTGTGATCACTGATTTCCTGTTTTGGTGTTTCAAATTGTTCGGGTCTGTCTGTCACCAGAAGGTCTAATATGTTATCACCATGAGTCGGTTCTCTGTTTAACTGCTCAAGGTAGTTTCCAGATAATGCACTAAAAAAATTTCACTGGATTCTTTGTCCCTGCCACCCGTTATAAACATTTGAGTCGCCCAGTCTATATCTGGTAAATTAAGATCTCCACCCAAAACTATAACATGGTCGGGAAACCTACTCGAAATATTTTCCAAATTTTCCTTCAGGTGTTCTGCCACAACAGCTGTTGAGCCAGGGGCCTATAGAGACATCCAATTACCATGTATGAGCCTGCTTTAACCGTGACCTTCACCTAAATTATTTCGCATTTCAGGTCTCCTTCAATTTCCATCTATACTATTGCACTTTTTATCGTTATAAACACGCCACCCCCTTCACTGTACAGCCTGTCTCTGCGGTATACATTCCAATTTGAGTTTAGGATTTCGTTACTGTTTACATCTGGTTTCAGCCAACTTTCTGTCCCTAGTACTATGTGGGCATTGTGACAGTTTATTAATGAGAGCAGTTCTGGGACCTTTCTATAGGTGCTCCTGCAGTTTACTATTACCACATTAATATTGTCATTCCCTGTTGCATTTTGCCTACTGATACCTTGTCACATCTCATTAGGTGTCTTGCCGGGCCTAGGAAGGGAATTCTCTAAACTAAAAACCCCACATGTGCACTCCACACGTACTCCGCTGCCCTTGTTGCCGCTTCCTGAGTGTAGTGCATGCCTGACCTATTCAGGGGGACCCTACATTTCTCTACCCAATAGTGGAAGTCAAGAAATTTACGCCCCAGATATCCGCAGAATCATCTGAACCTCTGGTTTAAGCCTTCCACTCGGCTCCAAACCAGAGGACTGCGATCGGTTCTGGGAACGACACTACCTCAGATTCCACTCCACGAGCGAGGCTTTCCGCCTTCACCTACGCCACCAACTGCCTGTGTGAACTGAGGATGACCTCTGAAGCCAGACAGCAGGAGTCATTGGTGCTGACATGAGCAACTATTTGCAGTTGGGTGCACCCTGCGCTCTCTATCACCACCGGCAGGGCCTCATCCACATCTCGGATGACACCTCCAGGCAAGCAGAGTGAACACTGGCCTTCTTCCCCGACCTTTCCACTATTTCGCTAAGGGGCTCCATCACCCGCCTAACATTGGAGCTCCCAATAACTAATAAACCCCTCCCCCGATGTGCCTGCTCGGACCTTGCTGAAGAAGCGGCCACATGTCCAGTCACAGGCAGAGCGGGCGATGCCACACGGCCAGCCTCCACATTGACCCTCCGCCTCATGCGACGCGAACGCCGTTGAACCGCCTTGGGGAGAGGGTGGCCCAACCACGCCCCGTACCCGCGAAGATGTCTTAACAGCATGGACAGTGGGTGAAGCATGTAACACATGGAGTATACAATGCAACACACCAGACTCCCCACTGGTGCTACACTCTGAGGCAGCAGCCTGAAGACCGCTGACCGCGGCCATCAGCATGTTCCACTGTTCACGAACAGTGGCCACCTTCTCCTGCATCAGTATACAGCAGTCAAACATCCTATCTATCCTAAGAAATCAACAATTTACTGTAGAGAGTTAAGTAATCAACATTTAACTAGACTGCTAATTCGCTAAAGGCAGCTGATAGCTGACTAAACTGTGGTTACTAGACACTTCTTGTTGGAAACAATGAAAATAAGCACTAACTGTCTCTGAACTGAATTCAAAACAAACACGAAATCTATGGAACACTATGACTAATACTTGAAAATTAAATCTCCCTAAAAGCAAAAACACGCGGAATAAGAAGTGACAAGTAAGAAAAACACAGTTAATACAAAAAATTTACATAGCTTGCCGCACAGGAGATGGGAAACAGATGGCAGTTACAATGGCAGTTACAGAACGCACTGCTCTTCTTTGAACTTCTTTGATGTTTTCCGTCAATCCTATCTGGTAAGGATCTCGCACCGTGCAGCAGTACTCTGAAAGAAGATGGACAAGCGTAATGTAGGCAGTCTCTTCAGAGGTCTGTTGCATCTTCTAAATACTCCGCCAATAAATCAGTCTTTGGTTCACCTTCACCTCAACATTTTGTGAGAGTTCTTTCAAATTTAAATTGCTCATAATTAGAATTTCTAGGTATTTAGTTGAATTTACAGGCTTTATATTTGATTTATCATTAATCGTAGTTTAACAGATTCCTTGTAGCAATTGTGTGGATGACCTCACAGGTTTCATTATTTAGGGTCCATTGCCAATTTTTGCACCATACAAATATGTTATGTAAATCATTTTGCAATTTGTTTTGATCTTCTGATGATTTTACTTGACAGCAAATAACAGCATCATCTGCAAACAACCTAAGAGGGCTGTGCACATTGTCTATCTATACAAGCCATTTGTATAGATATGGAACAGCAGAGGGCCTATAACACTTCCAGAAATTATTTCTGTTTCACACGATGACTTTGTCAGTTACTACGAACTGTCATCTCTCTGACAAGAAATCACAAATCCACTCTTAACTGAGATAATATTCTATAAGCATGCAATTTGATTAAAAGCTGCTTTTGAGGTACAGTGTCGGCAACCTCCTGGAAGTCTAGAAATACCGATTCAGTTTGAAATTCCTTGTAGATAGCTCTCAACACTTCGTGCGAGTAAAGAGCTAGTTGTGTTTCACAAGAGCATTGTTTTCCAAATCCGTGTTGATTGTGTGTCAATAGACTGTCCGCTTCAAGGTAACTTAAAATGTTGAGACAATATATGTTCTGAAATCCTGCTGCATATTGATGTTAATGATATGGGCCTGTAATATGGTGGATTACTCCTATTGTCTTTCTTAAAAATTGGTGTGAACTTTCCAGTCTTTGGGTATGGATCTTTCGCCAAGCAAGCTGTTGTATGTGATTAAGTATGGAGCTGTGGCATCGGCATACTCTGAAAGGAGTCAAATTGGTACACAGTCTGGACATGAAGACTTGCTTTTATTGAGTGATTTAAGTTTGCTTCACTACTTCGAGGATACCTACTTCTAAGTTAGTCATGTTGGCAGCTGTCCTTGATTTGAATTCTGGAATATTTATTCATTTTCTTCGGTGAAGGAATTTCAGAATGCTGTGTTTAGTAACACTCCTTTAGCTAAACTGTCGTCAATAGTATTTCCATTGCTATTATGCAGAGTAGGCATTGGTTGTGTCTTGCTGATAGCATATTTTACATACGACCAGAATCTCTTTAAATTTTCTGCAAGGTTTCGTAACACAGTTTCACTGTGGAAACTGTTATTAACATCTCACGAAGTTTGTTCTAAATTTCAAGCTTCTATAAAAGATCACCAATTTTGGAGATTTTGTATTCGTTTAAATTTGGCAGCATTCGTTTTTCATTGTTTCTGCAACAGTGTTCTGACATGTTTTGTGTACCATGGGGGATTAGCTCGGTCTTCTGTGAATTTATTTGGTATAAATCTCTCAGTTGCTGTCGGTAGTATTTCTTTGTATTCAAGTCACACCTGGTCTACACTTTGTTAATTTGGAAGGAGTGGAGATTGTCTTGGGAAGGTATCAAGCAATTTTTTTTTCTTCTTTCTTTGAATAGCTATTTTTTTTCATTTATCTGTGGAGGATTTGGGAGTTATGGTATTTAGTCTCGTTGCAACCACCCTGTATCTATTTTGATCTTTGTTATTTGCTCAGGATTATTTGTTTGTTAAGAAGTCAAGCATGTTTTCACAACTGTTTACTATTCGAATGGGCTCATGAACAAAATGCTCAAAATAATTTTCAGAGAATGGCTTTAGCACAATTTCAGATTATGTTTTATGCGTACCTCCAGTTTTGAACATGTATTTTCGCCAACATATCGACAATAAATTGAAGTCCCCACAACTATAATTGTGAGAGTCGGGTACATGTCGAAATTTAGACTCGTGTTTTATTTGAACCTTTCAGTAATAGTATCATCTGAGTTGGGAGGTTGGTAAAAGGATCCAACTATTATTTTATTCCTGGTACAAAGAATGACCTGCACCCATACTAAATCACAGGAACTATCTACTTCAATCTCGCTACAAGATAAACTACTTCTAATAGCAACAAACACACCACTGCAAACTGTGTTTAGTCTCTCCTTTCTGAACACCATCAGGTCCATTCCAAAAATTTCAGCTGAACTTATCTTCGGCTTTAGCCAGCTTTCAGTGCCTATAACAATTTGTTCATCAATGCTTTCTATTAGCTCTGGTACTTTCCCCACACAGCTAAAACAGTTTACAGCACTTATACTGATGGTTCCTGTACGTGCATTCTTCCTGTGTTCGACCTGCACCCTTTGAGACTGAAGCCATTTTTGTGTTTCCTAGAGATCCTGTAACCTAAAAAATTGCTCAGTCCTTGCTTCTGATCCAAAGCGACGCACATTATTGATATTGACATGAGCCACCACTGGCTTCATGGCATCCAGAAGGATCCGTTCCACTCCACCCAGTATACACTCAGAGTGCACATTGGCTCTCTTCCCCTTCTTGGCAGCCATGTCCCTCAGGGTCCCGTAACACAGCTTACATGGGAGATCACAAATACCAATAATCCCAACTTCTTTAACTGCTCGAATCTTGCAGGCTGAAAGGTTTCCTCTAAAACAGGACAAGTGATTGTATCTGGCTGAGGGACATTGTCAGTTACAGGCAGCACATGGAATCTGTTTGTCAGACTAACTGGGGAGGTCTTACATTTGGCTCCCTGAGAAGTCTTTTGCTGCCTGCCATGCCCTGAGACAACCTCCCATTTGACTGCAGGCAAGGGGTCAACCTCGGTGCAGCAGTAACTGGGCTGACCACGAGTGTAGGCTGATTGTGGACTTTTAGTTCATCCTGGACATCCACTGGATCCCCATGGCTGGCCCACAACAGTGATGCCCATCAACTGCAGCCTCAAGCTGTGTAACCAAAGCCATCATGGCCTGGAGCTGAGAGTGAAGTGTCACCACCTTGGTTCGCATCCGCACAAAGCAATCACAGTCCCTATCCAAACTAAAGACTGTGGAAAACTACACTGCACAGACAAACAAACAACTATTGACACACTCTATGGAACTCTACTGTAGACACTGATGAAAATGCAAGAACTGGGTGTAGTAAATTAGATTAACACACAGAGATTCAGAAACTGAACTACCAAAGCACTCGTCTGAGAGTAAGTAGCTCATTCTGAATAGGAACTTGTAATGTCACAAAATCGGTTTACTTTCTGTAACGTGTTACACAATCGGTTTACTTTCTGTAATGTGTCACAATGTCAGTTTACTTTCCAACACAAACAAAAATGCAAGAACTGTGTCTATTATATATTAAATTAATATGCTGAAATTCAAGAAGCTAAACTACCAAAGCACACAGGTGTAACTATAAAACTCACTCCTAGTTATGAACTCATAAAATGTCACAAAATTGGTTGCTTCCCTATTGCTGCTTGTGTCTGTCGACTGCTGCTACCGGACTAGCTGACTAATGCCAACAAGCAGTCACTAGCATTTGTGTAAGGAACAGGAGGAGATCCAACACACCACCCTGGGGAGCACCTATTCTGACTTTCCTTGCATCAGATACTAATCTGATTCTATGATTAACATAAGCTGATGTAAGCTCCACAACCTGTTATCTGTTTTGCAAATATGACTGAAACCACTTGCTTTCTTTGCCTTTATTCCCAAGCCTTTCGAAACATCTAAGTTAACTTCTGCAACACTGTTATTGTTTCACAAATTTCTAACTGTTTCATTGGTGTAACAACTTATTGCTCTTTCTGTACTTCTACCTGTGATTCATTGTTTCATTAATCTCCAATTACTGGTGCAAGGAGGGGTTAAATGGGTTGGTAATTTTCAACTTTATGCTCATTTCCACTCTTGAATGGGACGTGCTCTTCTCATTTTCTGCAGCCCCAGGACCGGATGGTATCCACATGCAAATGTTGCTGCATTTATCAACCCCTAGTCTGCGTTACCTCGTTCGCCTTTATTATCGAATTTGGGCCGACAGTACTTTTCCCAGACGATGGCGGGAAGCTATCATCATTCCTGTTCCGAAACCTGGAAAGGACGAACATCTCCCCTCTAGCTATCGCCCCATTTCCCTCACCAGTAGTGTATGTGAGGTTTTGGAGCGTATGGTTAATTGCCGTTTAGCTTGGTGGCTGGAGTCCCGCAGTCTTTTAACACCTGCCCAATGTGGTTTCCAAAAGCATCGTTCTGCAGTTGACAATCTTGTTGCTCTCTCCACTTCTATCATGAACAATTTTCTCCGGAAATGGCAAACAGTAGCAATATTTTTTGATCTGGAGAGAGCATACAATACCTGTTGGAGGACTGGCATCCTCCGCACACTGTTCTCTTGGGGCTTTCGAGGTCGGCTGCCCCTTTTTCTTCACGGGTTTATGGCAGAGCGCACATTTAGAGTGCGGGTGAACACCACTCTCTCCCGTACTTTCTCCCAAGAAAACGGGGTACTCCAGGGCTCCGTGCTGAGTGTTGTACTGTTTGCCATTCCCATAAATCCAATTATGGACTGTCTCCCTCCCGATGTCTCAGGCTTCCTCTTTGTGGACGCTTTTGCGATCTATTACAGCTCTCAACGGACCAGCCTTCTGGAACAACGTCTTCAAGGCTGTCTCGATCGCCTCCACTCTTGGAGCCTCGAAACAGGCTTCCGCTTTTCTCCCAGTAAGACCGTTTGTGTTAATTTTTTGCGCTGTACGGAGTTTCTTCCACCCTCCTTATATCTAGGACCTGTCAACCTTGCGTTTTCGGACATCGCTAAATTCTTGGGTCTTCTGTTTGACAGAAAACTGTGCTGGTCCTCCCACGTTTCCTATCTTTCGGCTCGCTGTCTACGATCCTTCAACTCCCTCGTGTCCTGAATGGTACCTCCTGGGGAACGGACCGAGTGGTCCTTCTCCGCCTCTATCGCGCCTTAGTGCGCTCGAAATTAGACTAAGGAAGCATAGTTTACTCCTCTGCTCGGCCATCTATTCTTCGGCAGCTCGACTCTATCCACCACTGTGGATTACGTTTAGTGTCTGGAGCTTTTTACACCAGCCCTGTGGAAAGCCTTTATGCTGAGACTGGTGAATCTCCGCTGTCCAATCGGTAGGCAGTCCTACTGAGTCGTTATGCTAGCCATCTGTCTTCCATGCCTGCAAATCCGGCCCATGACATTTTTTTCGACGCCTCCTTGGATGTAGGGTACGCAGGCCGCCCGTCCTCCCTACTGCCACCGGGAGTCCGCTTCCGCCAACTGCTCCATTCTCTTTCCTTCCACTTTCCTAAAACCTTCTTGACAACTTGGGGACAGCACTGCCTTGGCTCTGTCCCCAGATCTGCCTGCTCTGTGACCTTTGTCAATTTCCCAAGGATGGTACCCCTTCACTTGTTTATCGTCGGGCGTTTGCCGCTCTATGTGCACAAATGAAGGAAGCCACATTTATTTACATTGATTACTCGAAAACATCGTTAGGTGTAGGGTGTGCCTATATTGTTGGCGACACCCCAAATCGATTTCGGCTTCCCGACCAGTGTTCGGTTTATACTGCGGAGCTTTACGCTGTTCTCCAGGCTGTCCACTACATCCGCCGCCATCAGCGGATACAGTATGTTATTTATTCAGATTCTCTCAGCTCTCTCCTCAGTCTCAAAGCTCTCTACCCTGCCCACCCTCTGGTGCACTGGATTCAGGACTGCCTGCACTTGATCCAGTTGGGGGGTGTCTCGGTGGCGTTCCTCTGGATCCCAGGACACATTGGTATCTGTGGAAATGAAACTGCCGATATAGCGGCCAAGGCTGCAGTCTCTCTTCTTCGGCCAGCTATTCGATCGATTCCCTTTGCCGATCTATGGAGTTTTTTTATGTCGTCGTGTTGTTCTTTTATGGCATGCACATTGCTCGACACTTCCCCATAATAAATTGCGGGACGTGAAAGCTCTTCCTGTGCTTGGACCTCTTCCTCCCGAACATGTCGTCGGGAGGAGGTAATTTTAACCAGACTCCGAATAGGGCACTGTCTTTTTAGCCATTGACATCTTTTAAATGGCGATCCTCCCCCACACTGTCCCCACTGCTCTCAGCTGTGGACGGTAAGACACCTTTTAATTGAGTGCCCCTATTTTATTCCGTTACGTGCCCATCTACAGCTGTCGCCTGATATATCGTCAATTTTAGCAGATGACACGCGCTCGGCCGATCGTGTTCTCGATTTTGTTTTATTAGTGCCAGTAAAATGACGTCAGTCATTTGAAGCTCTTTTTGGAGACAACCAACCCCTTTCTGTAGTGGATTTTTAAGCTTTCCTTCTGCTTTTAGTTTCTCCAATTTTTTGAGTTTCGTTCCCATTGCTGCTGGTTTCCATTTTCGTTTTTTTTGCCGTTTCCTGAGTCACAGACCGGGCACTAATGACCACAGCAGTTTTGCGCCCCAATTTATCATGTGAGTAAAGGGTTCTGCGATTTGTGAAGCAGTACGGGTTATAAGTGACACTGGTATGTCATCTGTACCATCTGAAATTTTGCATTTGAGGCTTTTGATTGCCTTTACTACTTCATGCTCAGTGGTTGGAACTAACCTTGTGCTGTTCACTGGTGTGCAAAACCTAAATTTATCCTGATCTGTGAAATTTAAGCTAAGCGTTTGGGAAGCATTTATAAAGTAATCATTTATGTAATTTGTAAGGTCTTTGTTGCCAATATTGATATCATCAGCATTTGTAAGAGTGATTTTGTGCTTTTCGTATATCTTCCCTGTTTCACTTTTTACTATATCCTGTATGGAGTTTTATTTGTTGCCCAATATTTTTTTATGTTATTGTTTGCAAGTTGATTTTCCTTTGCAAGTACCTGTCCATATTTATTCTTATGAGTCCTTACGTATGCTATAAACTGGGAATCTGTGGATGTTTTCATTTCAGAACTGAACATTTTTAAAGTCATACAGGAAATCTTAGTGCCTAAAGTAACCCAGGAACCAGATTTAGCAATCCGACAAGGACTCAAATCAATTTCTAAGGAAAACACATTACAAAATTTGACATAAATATTGAACAGAAAGCATCATAACTGTTGGTACTTGACTGAAAGCATTTCTAACCAAGATTCATTACATACACTACGAACAAAACTAGCACAGTTTTCCACAGAAAAATTTCTTATTTAGGAAAGAATTTCTGATGTAGGAAAGAACTTCATTCTTTCCTTTCTATCACATGAGTTAGTTATTATTGCAAGGATGAGGGTGTGCCGAGTGCAACATTAAATATGTCAAACACATTAATAAGTGAACAGTACTCAAATATGTTGCTTGGCACTCTGTCTTGCTATATGCATGTGTTTGGTATAAAGTCTGTTCTAACATTATTGCCTGGCCCCAAAAGGGGAATACAATCTGATAGTCCTAAGCCAATATTAATAATTTCTCTCTCTGTGGTTTCCACATTTGGAAGTACATTGTCTAACAAGAATAACAAATACAATGGAAAGTCTTTTATCTACTTATTGTGTTACAAGAAATCCACAGTTTACTGGGATAGATCGCAGAGTGACAGTTTACAGAACAGGTACAGTTTAGAGATGAGTACAATCTTGTTGACACATACGGACAGCTGTGGCTGCAGGTGATTGAGGTGCCAGACCCTGATCAGTGACCTCTAGTGGAGACCTGGAGCAGCCAAATAGCACACTTCTTAAACTACATGATGAGCGCCACATTAAGGGCCGTAAAAGTATTGTAACATACAGGTTACTACACCCTTCCCTCCTTGGGAGAAGAGTGACCAGGTGGCCGTTCCTCTGTGACATGTTGCAGGTGACATATCCATATTGTCAGAAGCAGTTGTCTTGGACACACACGGTTCTGTTACCGCCCGGGCCCGTGAGCCAAGGTGACAGTCGCACCGCCGTAACTCTCCAGGAAAGGACAGTGGATGGCCACAGCACTTCGGAAGTAGGTGATGTTGGATTGTTGCTGGGTACCAGAGTCTGGGGAGCTGTGGTGTATTGTGGGAGGGTAGGTGGCAACAGCAGGAATTGTCATGCTCCCATTTTGATGCAGTGGGCATCTGGGTCGGTGCATGAGGTGCTTGCATCTTTGCAAGAGGCGCATGGGTCAGTGGGGGAGGTGTCTGCGTCAGTGCAGGAGGCATTTTCACAGGGTAAAAGTCATCACTGTCTGTGCAGAATGCATCTGCGGGGATGCAGGAGGCACCTGCATCTAGGTAGGAGGTGCCCACGTGAACTGGATGTGTCGAGATGCCAAAGCATGTTGTCCACATGTAGGCTGTCCTCTGGTGGTGAAGTGGGCAGGCACAACCTGGGAGTGGTGTGCTGCCAGAGTGAACTGTAATCTCAGTGGAGGCCATTGCAGAAGCAAAAATCGGGAAAGGAGATGACTCAAAACACCACTGTACAAAGGAGGCCTCCAACAGCAAAAAAATGAAGGACATTGCCACAAGAGTCGTGTCTGCTGTGGTAGATAGGCAACAAAGCACATAAGGAAACGTGGAAAAGGCATCAGTGTGACTAATGATCAGAAAATATGTAAAAGGGGATTGATATCTATTGTCCCCAGGTAGTGTAAGAGCTGACGAAGAGGGGAGAAATGTTACGTGGTGCCACCTCTCGATTTAAACACTTGCGACAGGCTGTGATCAAGCATTCTACATTGCATTAAGTGCGATTAATAGTGGTGTCTGCAGCTACAAGGGATATAATCCAGGAGCAGGCAATGGGGAAAGCAACAATAATTTGTCATGCTTCTGTGGCAATTGGGAAATGATGATTCATCCTGAGCAAACAATGAATTAGGTCCCAGTGGAGAGCCAAGACAGTATGGCATGTTGTGACATAGGGCGGAAAGACAAAGAGTATGTTAAAATAACAGAAAATTCAAAAGCAACAGAACGTCAAACTCAAACAAATTCTCAGTATAAGGATTATGAACAACCAAATTAATGCTAGTACATACTAGAGATTTGTAAGCCTTTGCAGCAGTAAATCGACAGAGCAGGAATGTGCTGTTTATTGATGCTTACCACATGGTGTTTGATGGGAGCCCAGCTGTGCATATGGTTATGAGTTGGGAGCAAAACAGCTGCTGAAATGTCCACTTGCAGCTCTTGATTGTTCCATGAAGCAAGTGGGGTATGACGGAGATCCGCACAGTGCCCTTGTTGTTGCGAAGGGAGTCGTCTGTTGCGGCATGGTTTCCTAGTTGGAATGTAGTGGCTTCTTCTTTACCCACAGTGCCTGTTGCATGCTGCTAATAAGTCAATATCCCCCTCCCTCCCCCACCCCCTTTCCCCACTTGTAGCGGAAAGCATAGAAAACAGCATTCAGGGGTGGATCCCAGCAGTTGAGTGTGAGCTGACAAACCATTTTGTCAGACACAGGTGGAGGATTGCATCCCTAACCACGGAAGCTGCACAGGATTCGGGAGAAGTTGTGGGCAGAAAAGACACAGACTCGTGTGGCTGCTTTCAGCCTGAGGAAAAATTTGATGAGAGCAGAATGGCATGGGTGTGCTAGTGGTGATAAAAAGAAAACAAACAACACGAGGCAGCAAAGGAGAATGAAGCTGGTTCCGAAGCCGAGCAGATCAACACAACAACAGAAAGAGGCCATTCCTGGAATGGAGGCCAATGAACAGTACCACGAAGAGGAGGAGAGTGTTCCTGAAAAGGAGGCCAACTAACATAACAACAAGAACATGCAAGGAAGAATCAAAGACAGAAACAGTCATAAAAGCAGCCATGTCTGTTAGCCAAAATACAACAAAGTGCTGACAGAACTCTGATGAAAATTTATATTATTATGTGCAGAAAGAAAGAAACAAATTTCCTAACAGGGAAAATTAATATTACAAGGAAATAAGTTTTAACAATTGTCTTTAAAGTTGGATTTAAAACTCCTTACTGAAATATATCTGGTGTCCAGTAAAGGTTACATTTTACAAGGTGGTAGTTTGCCATTCTTCTAATGACGATTGTATGTCATGTGCAATTCTAATGGAAAGCAATCGGACTTTTTAGCTGTGCTTCCTTCTCTTCTATCACTGATTATTATTTGTGTACTGGTTTTCAAGTGAGTTAAAGAGACAATATTTTAAACTTCCTTGGAGTATATTTCAATAAAACAGACAAATTTTGTCATGCATTAGTCAGACAGGCACTGCTTAACATATAGCTCATGCCAGAACACAGAACAATACACAAGATAAAAGAAGATTGAAAATGTTCATTGTAATTGAGATCCATTTGACTTCTTCAGTGATATATTAAAACTTTTCTGTACATCTTTATACAACATAATTACAGATTGTCACTAAAAATTTGTTTTCATTGTATGATTTATCTTTCAGAATTGCCGTCTCATTTTTCCTGTACATATATTTCATCACACTGAACAGAAGCTCGTCAAACTGTAGCAGACTCATGAGACACTATAGCCTTTACTGTCAGCATAGCCAGAAGATAGTCTTAAGACAGCCAGAGGAAGTTACTGTTGCTGTAGAACTGATTGAAGAACAGCATCCATAAAACACATGAAAAAATAGTCACTGTAGTTCTGCAGACAAAAGATTTGTAACAGGGCACATGAAAGTTCCACAATGGAGCACGCAAATGTTTGACTCACTGACACTTGTGTTGTGACTTGGAACATACAGAAAAATGCGGTTACAAGAAATCCACAGTTTATTAGGTCATGGGGTGACAGCATACAGACAAAGTGCGGACTAGAGAAGAATACAGACATGTTGACACACAGGACTGGTCCCCCTGTGGGTTTGGGGGTTAGAATAGGCCCGCGATATTCCTGCCTGTCGTAAGAGGCGACTAAACGGAGTCTCAAACGTTTCGGCCTTACGTGATGGTCCCCTCTTGGGTTTGACCTCCAATTTTTCCAAATTTCCGTTGTTAGTGCGTGCCATTTGGGGAAGGACGCCTTACGTGGTGTTTTTCTATTGGTCCATCATGCGCCACCATCTTGCATGCTACCTCTTGTCGTGTGACGGGATTTACACCCAACGTCTTCTGGGTTGCCTCCTTCTCGTCTTGTGCGCAATCCCCTTCTTAGCACCCACGACAACTGTGGACCCTTTCCGCACCTAAAATCCAGCACGGTAGCCAGTCCGTTGTGGTGGGGTCATCATGTACCCTCTTGGTGGTAGCCCCCTGACCACGCAGGGATCGCACTACAGATGCCAGAGCTGTTTCCTCCCCATGCATGCCAAGGAGTATGTGCCCATCTTGTCTGGGGCACGGGGACTCCGGGCAATGGGATATCGGCCAGGTACCCGTTGCTTTGGCTGGGTGGCGCTCTTGTGGAGAGTCCTCGTTCGGAGTAGGTGGCATCTGGGCGGATGTGGTGCAATGAAGCGCAATAAATCACACCAAGCTGGTGGTCGCATGGCCACCAGCATCTCTAAGCGAGGCAGAATTGAATTTGATGCTGCGCAATATGACCCTCAGTCGTTCCCCTCGTTTGCTGCGCCGTGGGAGTGACGCGGATCTAGTGCCACGCGGGAGCCTTACGTACCACAATACCTTGTCTGCAGCAGGACTGATGGTGACTTCTTTCTTACGACGAAGCCTCAGTTTTTTTGTGCAACACCTGGAGGATAAGTATGGGGAAGTGGCGGGGTAGTCTAAAATGAGGAATGGGTCCATCCTCTTAAAGACGTCCTCCCCAGCCCAGTCACAGGCGTTGCTCTTGTGTGATAAGCTGGGTGACGTCCCTGTTACCATCACTCCACACAGTAGCTTAAATATGGTCCAGGGGATTATTTACCATCGTGACCTATTGTTACAATCAGACGACGAGCTGAGAGCCGACTTGGAACGACGTGGTGTGCATCTTGTCCGTCATGTACATAGAGGACCCAAGACTAACAGGGTGGCCACCGGTCCCTTTATCTTGGCCTTCGAGGGTGCTGTATTGCCCGAGAAGGTCAAGGTAATGATTTACCGTTGTGACGTCAAGCCGTACGTCCCTCCTCCGATGCGGTACTTTCAGTGCAGGAAGTTTGGGCATATGTCCTCCCGTTGCCCTTCCAGCACCACATGTCGAGATTGCGGACGCCCCTCTCATTCCGATTCTCCATGTGCGCCTCCGCCTGTATGTGTCAACTGTGGGGAGCACCACTCTCCATGCTCGCCAGATTGCCCCATTCTTCATAAGAAGCGGAAGATAATGGAATTTAAGACCCTGGACTGGGCTTACTTATCGCGAGGCAAAACTGAAATTTGAAAGGTTGTATCCTGTTCCCCTTTGAACATCTTATGCTGCAGCCACGTTATCGTCGCCCTCGCGGGCGGTAGTTGTCGCCTCATCTGTGCCCTCTTCAGATGGCCATCGGGGCCGTGCATCTCTGTCTGCCCCCCTAGTGTCTGGGGGCAAACCTTCCTCTGTTGCCTCCTTCGCTGTTGGGGGCAAACCTTCCTCTGTTGCCTCCTTCGCTGTTGGGGGCAAACCTTCCTCTGTTGCCTCCTTCGCTGTTGGGGGCAAACCTTCCTCTGTTGTCCCCTTCACTGTTGGGGGCAAACCTTACTCTGTTGCCCCCTTAGCTGTTGGAGGCAAACCTTCCTCTATCGCTCCCTCCACGCTTACTTCGGGAGTGATATCTGCTCCAAAACCAGGGGGGGGGCTCGATCCCAGCCCCTCTTTCACCGCCAGCGTTGCCCCTGCCGGTTCCTCTCTCGCGGAAGGGGTCCCTCGGGGCTCTCCCTTCCTCCGTTTCTTCTCCTACCCAGCCGGATGTCAGCCAGTTGCTGAAGGTTCCACCACCTGCTGGTCGTAGGGCTTCTGCGTCGTCGTCAGCCTCCGACGCTCCTTCAGAGAAGCTCTCCCAGCCCTCTAACCCTAAGGACAGACGCGAGAAGAAGGAACGGAACATGTCCAAGAAGGACATTCCGGCGGTTTCAGTACTGCCTGCTGTCAATAGTTCTGGCTCAGAGGATGAGGTGGAGATCCTCACCTCTGCCGCGGATCTCTCCCTCACGGAACCCTCGGGGGCCTTTCCTATGGTCGCAGCTGACTCTCCCCCAGTGGCGGCTGTTGGCTCTGAGGCGCCGTCTGCCTCTTAGTCGCCTTCACGCCCTCCCAGTCCCTTCCTGCTTCCATTCTCCAGTGGAATTGCGGCAGTTATTTCCGCCACCTGCCTCAGCTCCGGATGCTTCTGAGTGTTTCCCCTGTTCTGTGCATTGCTCTTCAGGAAACTTGGTTTTCAGCAATGCGGACCCCTGCCCTTCGCGGTTATCGGGGATACTATAAGAACCGCGCTGACTGTCAACGAGCTTCAGGTGGAGTTTGCCTCTTTGTTCACCACTCTGTCTGTAGCTCGCCAGTACCCCTTCTGACGCCTTTAGAGGCAGTCGCTGTCAGGATTGAGCTCTCGCCGGCTATTACTGTTTGCTCTGTTTACGTTCCTCCGTATGGGCAGCTCCCCCGACATGTCTTGGCTGCGCTGCCGGCTCAACTCCCGCCGCCATTGCTGCTTCTGGGCAATTTCAATGCCCACAACCCTCTATGGGGTGGGACTGTCTCCGATGACCGCACTCGTGCCATGGAGCATTTGTTGGCTCAGCTCGACCTTAGCCTCTTGAACACCGGTGCTCCCACGCATTTCAGTATGGTCCATGGCTCGTTCTTGGCCATCGATCTCTCTCTTTGCAGCCCCGGACTTGTCCCATCCCTCCACTGGAGAGTGCATCCTGACCTGTGTGGTAGTGACCATTTTCCCATCTTATTTGTCACTGCCCCACTGGGCTTTCAACAGGGCTGACTGGCCGGCTTTTACTTCCGCTGCCACCATTGCTTCTCCCCCACAGGGTGACATTGACGAGGTGGTCTGTCTCTTGACCACGTCAATTATTTCTGCGGCCGAGGCTGCCATCCCCCGCTCTTCTGGACTCCCTCGGAGGAAGGCTGTCCCCTGGTGGTCTCCGGAGATTGCTGAGGCTATTTGCGACCGTAGGCGGGCTCTCCAGCGTCATAGGCGACACCCGTCTGTGGAGACCCTCATTGCCTTTAAGAGGCTCCGTGCCTTGACCCTTCGTCTTATTGCACGGCGTAAGCAGGAGTGCTAGGAGTGGTATGTCTCATCCTTGGGCTCCCGTGTCTCCCCCTCACTCGTGTGGTCCCGCATCCGGCGGATTTATGAATACCAGACACCTATGGGTGTCCCTGGAATCTGCCTGGACGGTGCTGTCTGCACGGACGCTGCCACCATTGCTGACCACCTTGCCGCGCACTTTGGTACGAGCTATGCGACTGCAACTTACACCCCCCCTCCCCGCCTTTCGCACTGTAAAGGAGCGCGCTGAGCGGATGCCGTTATCATTCCGCACGTGTCGTTCTGTAAAATACAATGCTCCTTTCAGCGAGAGGGAATTCCTCGCTGCCCTCACCGAATGCCCTGATACAGTACCAGGAGCGGACTGCATCCACGCGCAGATGCTGAAGCATCTCTCCAGGGACTGCCAGAGACACATCCTCACCATCTTTAACCACATTTGGAGCGATGGCGTGCTCCGGTCGCAATGGCGAGAGGGTGTTATTGTCCCCATCTTGAAGCCCGGTGCGGACCCTCTGGCGGTGGACAGCTATCGTCTCATTACCCTCACCAACGTTTTGTGCAAATTGCGCGAACATATGGTGGGGTGGCGTTTGTGTTGGGTCCTTGAGTCGCGCGGTCTCCTCGCTCCATCCCAGGGTGGCTTCCGTCGGGGCCGGTCTGCTGCGGACAATTTGGGCGGCTGGAATCTGCTATCTGTACGGCCTTTGCCCGCCGTCAGCATCTCGTTGCTGTATTTTTTGATCTGCGGAAGGCTTATGACACAACATGGAGGCATCACATCCTTGCTACGTTGCATGAGTGGGGTCTTCGTGGTCAGCTCCCAGCTTTTCTTCAAAACTTTTTATTGCGCCGCTCTTTCCGGGTGCAAGTCGGTGCCACCTCTAGTTCAACTTATATACAGGAAAATGGGGTCCCGCAAGGCTTGGTGTTGAGCGTCTCCTTATTTCTAGTGGCCGTTAATGGTCTGGCTGCAGCTGTGGGGTCGTCGGTATCTCCTTCTTTGTATGCCGACGACTTCTGCATCTCATTTAGCTCAATGACTACAGGAGTCGCTGAACGCAGGCTGCAAGTAGCCATTCGCAAGGCAGCATCATGGGCTCTGACTCATGGTTTTCAGTTCTCTGCAGCCAAGACTCGAGTTATGCACTTCTGCAGGCGTCGGACGGTCCACCCTCATCCTGAACTTTACCTCGACGACCACCTACTTGAAGTGGCGGACACTAGCTGCTTCTTAGGACTCGTGTTTGATGCCCGGCTCACATGGGTTCCTCATATTACTCAGTTGAAGCAAAAGTGCTGGCAGCACCTCAACGCCCTCCGCTGCCTGAGCCATGCGTCTTGGGGTGCAGATCGCAGCACGCTGTTGCGATTGTACAGAGCCCTTGTGCAGTCCAGGCTTGATTATGGGAGCCTGGCCTATGGGTCTGCATCACCCTCAGTGTTGACGTTGTTGGACCCCATACACCGCTGTGGGTTCGGCTTGCAACTGGCGCTTTCCATACGAGCCCCGTGGATAGTCTTACTGGTGGAGGCCGGGGTTCCCCCACTGCGGATTCGCCGCCACCGACTGCTCGCCGACTATGCTGTCCACGTGCATTGCTCGCCGGGCCAACCCAATCATCGCCTGCTTTTCCCTGCCATGGTCCTCCCTCTGCCTTAACGGCGACCTAGGTCTGGGCTTTCCATTGCTGTCCGCGTCCAGTCCCTGCTGTCGGAACTGGGGTCATTCCCTCTTCTGCCTCCCTTCCGGGTCCGTGCACCCACGCCTCCTTGGTGTATGCCCCGGCCGTCCATCCGTCTGGACTTGGCATGGGAACCCAAGGACTCGGTTCCGCTGGCCCTCTGTCGCCGTTTTCTTGCGCTTCTCGCCTCATATTCAGGCTGTGAGTCTGTCTACACTGATGGTTCCCTGGTAGATGGTCGTACTGCCTATGCTTTTGCTCACGCTGCCCATGTTGAACAGTGCTCCTTGCCGGCTGGCTGCAGTATTTTTACTGCAGAGCTGGTGGCCATATTGCGCGCTCTTGAGCATATGCGTTCCTGCTCAGGTACATCCATCGTCATCTGCAGTGACTCCCTGAGCAGCCTCCAGGCTGTCGACCGCTGCTATACCTCTTCTCCTCTGGTATCCTTTATTCAGGAGTCTGTTTTTGCCATTAAGCGCTCTGGTCGTTTGGTGGTCTTTGTTTGGATGCCAGGTCACATTGGCATCCCGGGGAACGAACGTGTCGACAGGCTGGCCAAAGGGGCGTACGACGCCCCCGCTTTGGAGATCGGCCTCCCGGCTCGTGATCTGCAGCTGGTGTTGCACCGTAAGGTGCTTGGGATGTGGCATGCTGAGTGGCGTAGCCTGACATCGCCGAATAAACTGCGGGCTGTTAAGGAGACGACGGATGTGTGGCAGTCCTCCCTGCGGGCTTCTCGCAGGGACCCTGTCATCCTGTGTCTGCTCTGCATCGGCCATACCTACCTGACGCACAGACATCTTTTGCGTCAGGAGGATCCCCCCCGTGTCAGTGTGGGTCCCGGCTGACTGTCGCCCACATTTTGTTGGAGTGTCCCCGACTGCGCACCCTCTGGCAGTCTTTTAATCTCCCAGGCACATTGCCTTTGGTTTTATGCGATGATGCCTCCATGGCTGACGACGTTTTAAATTTTATCTGTGGTAGTCCTTTTTATGGTTCCATTTAGGGAGGTCCTGCACCTTTCCCTTTCTGTGTCTCTTGTCCTCGAGTCTCTCATAATTGGTTGCAGATTTTAGTGTGTATTCGTGTGGTTGACTCTTTCCCTTTTTTGTTCTCATGGTCAGTCAACCAGTCTCCGGCCCTCTTCTTTTCTTCCGTTTCTATCTGTCCGCTGTTCGTCTGTACTCCTCTTGTCTCTAGTATTCGCTGCCACATTTGTGTTCTTTCAGTGACTGGGGAGGGGGGGGGGGGGGTCTTCTCTCGCTTGGGGTTTTACCTGCTCCGTAAATTTTCGTCTCGCCTGTTTTTGGAATGGGGGACTGATGACCTTAACTATTTAGTCCCCCTTAAATATCACAACAACCAACACAGGACTGGAGCAGTTGCACAATAATATAAAGAATATTTTCCCACCAGGTACCATTGGCTCTCTGCTGCTCGCGATTCAGGTGCGGGACCCAATCGGTGGCCTCTGGTAGGGGCCTGGAACAGCCATACGGTACACTACTCAAACTGCGTGCTGTGCATCATAGTAGGGGCGGTGAAGGTGTAGGAAGGTACAGGTTACTGCACTGTTTAAAGAGAAAGCACATTGAAGCTGTGTAATACATTAAGAAACAGCTGATAGGTGCAGAATCATACATAAGGTTTATATTGAAGTCCCACAGAAATTATAATGGTTTTTTTCAGTAGACACAATGGCCAGCAGACATTTATTAGAGAATGTCTACCCCCAGTAGGTGCTCTATAAACTGCCATAATTATTACATTACCCAGCTCTCCATGCAGTTGAAGAGCAGCAGCTTGAATGTGCTTTCCAGTACTCATACATTCTACTTCAAACCCCTTTCATATTCCACAGTAAATTTAAGAAAAATAAAAGCTCCACTGCTTTCGCCATGCTTTCTACAAAACTGACCAGCCAAACTGTAATGATTGATGTAAAAAACTCAGTTTGGCATCCCTGCACTGGTGCTCCATGATACACGTACGGTCAATATTGATATCCTTAACAGCCACTTAAAGATAAAAATATATATTTCTCAGACCAACCGAATTAGGCAGTTCAGTTGTTAAGACATTAACCTCATATTTGAGAGGATGGAATCTGCCCTGTCTGGCCAACCATATTTAGGTTTCCTGATGTTTTCCTAAATCATTTCAAGCAAATTCCTGGACTTCCTTGAATGAGATCACAGCTGATTGTGTTGACTAGCCTCGTAAAACATTTTTGTTTATCTATATGTCGGTGTATTTGAGCTATGTATTTTCATTGTATCATGATGACATAGCCTGTCTCGGGATAGTTGTCTATCTTAAAGAGCCTACCAGTTCAGTCGACATAAAAGTTTTCTGGGTATGGTAATGCGTCATAATGTATAAAACTACTGCTGCTGGAGAAAACAAAACCAAAGTTTCGCCCACGGTTGCAGTGGCCTTCTTCTGGGTCTAATGGTGCATTATAGCTATGCAGTGTCCCTTATATTTTGTTGTTACTGTTCACTGTGTATGCCATTATGTCATAATTTTAAAAAGTTAGTTGGTTTCATTGGTCACTTAAGGAAGGAGTAGAGGGAACTTTATTTTAATAGGTTATTGTGGTGGAGGGAGAATGTAACCTCTGTTGGTTAGACAACAGAGGTGGTACCATACCCAGAATACTTTTATGTCTACTGACTCTGGCCACGGAAGCCTACGCAATTATACCTACCAGTTTAGTTTCTTGAGTGTCTTTGTGACTCTCTCCCATGGGTCAGAGAAACCTCTGACCATTTGTGCTGCCATTTTCTTTATACTTTCAATATCTCCTGTTAGTCCTATTTGGTACAAGTCCTACACACTTTAGCAATATTCTAGAATGGGTCATACAAATGATTTCCAAGCAATTTCCTTTGTAGATTGATTGCACTTCTCCACTATTCTATTAACAAACTGAAGTGTATTGCATGCTTAGCCCATGTGATCATTCTATTTAATACCCCTGCAAAGTGTTACCCACATATTTATAGGAGTTGGCTGATTTTTAACTGTGGCCTATAGATACCACACTCATCAGCTACTACATTCTTTCATTTTGTGAAGCACATAGTTTTATATTTCTGAACGTGTAAAGCAAATTGCCAATCTTTGCATCACTTTGAAAATTTGTCAAGAGCTGACTAAATATGTATGCAACTTCTTTCAGACACTTCATTATACATAAGCACATCATTAGCAAAAAGTCTGATGTTACTATTGCTATTGTCCACATTGTCTAAAACACAAACACTGAGGGTCCCAACACACTTCCCTGGGGCACACAAAACTTTTACATCATATTATGACGATGACGACTATGATTCTCTATCAAAAATAACATGCTGCACCCTCAGTCCTGTCACAAATTCTACTTGATATCCCAAATGATCATACTTTCAACAATAAGCATAATTGTGGTACACAGTCAAAACCTTTTTGAAAATCAAGGAATACTGCATCCTCCTGACTGCCTTGATCCAAAGCTTTCAGTATGTTATGTGAGATAAGTGTGGGTTGTTTTTCCATGATCATAGTTTTGGAATCCATGCTGGTTGACATAGGTCATTAAAACAACATAATGTACAAATAGTAAGGTGCACTATTCTGGCAATTTCGATAAAATCACGAGAAGTTTAATGCATGTATTATGTAACTGATGTATGTGTATGAAGGTGCTGGCTGTGAGAAGTTGGTGTGGTCAACTGGTTAGTGTTCACACCTTAAAGAGGGTCATGCACGAGGCGATTGTTCGAATCCTGCTACAGTGAGTCACCTTCATTTTTGTAGTACAAGCGTAAATTCTGTGAATTTCAAACAAATTGCACCTGCACTATTCATTCTTGCTACATTAGCAATGTCTCAACACTATGCTGATAATGGGGTCTGCCTCTGTGTCTGCAACTCGAAGCATTGAGGTGCAAAGTAGTTCCAGGTACGTCACCAGATTCCATGTATAAGGGATTTCACAAATCATGACAAGCATACATTTTCAGGAAAACTCTACCTGTTTCTTCATTTACCTGTTGAGAGTTATAAATATGTTTGTTCTAATAATTAAGTTTAAGTAAAAATGGTAAGTGGTCAAATAACAAAATTCACTCATGCAAATGTGTGTGTTTTTTAAATTATATACCTCAAATGTCATAAATTAAATAATACGACCAGTGATGAAAAAATATAGATTCAGAACTAATTTTGAGTGGGAGTTGAACCGTCACCTCATACTGAGTCATCTTGTGTAGCTTGAACTTTAACCACTTGACCAGCATGCACTCTTAACATCCAGCAACTATACATAGATGTGTAAAACTTCTCTTGCGATTTTCTAGTAATTATCAGATTAGTGCACCTTACTAATTGCACATTATGTTGTTTTAATGGCTTACTAAAGGTGTACAAAGTTTGAAGTAAACCTGTGATCCCAATGTTGTGTCCTCCCCTTATCAGAATCCATTCTAAGATTCTACAACAAATCAGTCAGTGACAAGGATATTGGATGGTAGTTTTGTGCATCACTGGTACTACCCATCTTGTAGACAGGTGTGACCTGTGCTTTGTACCAACTACTGGGTATGTTTTTTTTTTGTCTGAAGGATCCACAATATAATATAAGTAGAAGATAGGCTAACTTAGCTACAAATTAAGTATAGAATCTAATAGGGATTCCATTGGGTGCTGGAGCATTGTTCAATTTCAATGATTTCAGCTGTTTCCCAAAACCACTAATTCTTATTTCACTCATTTCCAGTGATACAAGGACTAAATTTGGGCAATTCTCCTGGTTCACCTTTGTAAAGGAACATTGGAAAAGAGAGATAAGCATTTTAGCATTTGCTTTACTGCCCTCAACTTCAGATTGTCCCTCATTCGCTAGGGACTGAATACTAACTTTGGTCCCACTAACAGCCTTTCCATACAATCAGAATTTCTTTTGTTTTTGTGAAGATCATTTGAAAACCAGTAATCATCGAAGGCTCCACGCATTGCTCTCCAAACAGCCAAGCAATTTATATTCAGCACCTTTCTGTAGTGAAAATTGCTAATTCCTCATTGAGATATGATACTGCTCCTTTTTCCACCGAGTTTGCTGAACATGTGAAATTTAAAATTTCCCAATGAATTAAATGTTCAAAGAGATTTCGGGATTGCAGCCGGTTGTCATAAAATTCATTCCATGATATTTCAACTGGACACCTGCCAGCCATCGAAGACTGACGAGGATGTTTCCCGCTTCGCCCTATGCAACGTGCTGATAGTACTGCCGTGTATGCACGAGAGTCATGATGACAGAAGCACCACACTGACCTAGCTGGTGGAACTGCAAGGATCAGCATCTTCAGCATTGCCGCTCACCGCAGTCATCGGAGTAGTCTGGCATCTTCGTCTGGAGCAAATGACAGGATTCCACACATTATTTACCTGGTAGCCACTGTCATGGTTCATTACATTTACCACGATCTGTATTTCAATGGATTCTTGTATAACAGAGCCCCAAAAAGATGTTTCGGTTGCCAAAATTGATGTTTTTTCATACTCCATTGAATGACCATTGGAGATACAATGTTCCACAGCTGCAGACTTGCAGGGTTGCGGAAGGCAGGTGCAGCGTATATGTTCTGTGCATGTTGTTTGTCCTATATAGGCCATACCGCACTGGCAAGGTATTTTGTTAATTCCCGCCTTCTGCAATAACAAATTATCCTTCACTGATCCCAGAAGGTCCAAAATCTTAGATGGTGGGCGGAAAATTACTTTTACTTGAAAATTGTTAAGGATTCTTGCTATTTTGAAGAAAATTTTTCCGACAAAGGGAAGAAAAGCTGGGACTGTGCTGGTAAATTCTCGTCTTGATCCACTTTCCGGTTCTTGGTTTTAGCTGAGAATGTCCTGTTAATTTTCTGGGTCGAGTATCCATTGTCTCAGAACACTGTACTTAGATGTGCATGCTCTTTAGGTAAACTATCTGCATCCTTAGACTGTGTGGGCACTGTGTGCAAGGGTTTTAAGCACACTTGTGGTTTGGGATTGGTGATGGCAACTTGAGGAGTGCAAGTACAAATCAGTGTGAATGGGCTTACGGTAAACAGTATTACCCACACAGCTGTCACTCTTCTGTCCAAAACATCCAGGAATGGGAGACAACTATCTTTCTCTAATTCCATAGTAAATTGAATTTTCTTATGGAGTTAAGATGATGTATCTTCTCCTTTGGTCCACAGTATGAAAGTATCATGTATATCTCCAAACAGTTGGTTTAGAAACTGCTGATTCAAGTGCACTTTCCTCAAAATTCTCCATAAAGAAGTTACCCACTAGGGGAGACAAGGGGTTGTCCATGGCAATGCCATCAGTCCGTTCAAAATATTCTCGATTAAATAAAAAATATGTTGAGGAAAGAGAGTGTCGAAACAAAGCAGTGATGTCTGACTAAAACTGTTCACAAATTATAACCAAGGGAACAGCAAAAGGTACCATTGTAAAGAAATCTTATATCAAAACTCACTAGAAGATCAAAAGTACTTAGTGGAGAGCCCCCAGTCTGTCGATAAAATTTGCAGAGTTCCGTATATGATGTGGACATTCACCAACCAATGGTCTCAGCAAGAAAGTAATACGTTTGGCTAAATCATATGTGTGGTGTCAATATTACTCACCGTAGGCTGTAAAAGAAGACCTTCTTTGTGCACTTTAGGAAGACCATACAGTCCATCCATGGAGAAGAAATAAAAACGTTGAGGTTCGTCGATGACATTGTAATTCTGTCAGAGACAGCAAAGGACTTGGAAGAGCAGTTGAACGGAATGGAAAGTGTCTTGAAAGGAGGATATAAGATAAACATCAACAAAAGCAAAACGAGAATAATGGAATGTAGTCGAATTAAGTTGGGTGATGCTGAGCGAATTAGATTAGGAAATAAGACATTTAAAGTAGTAAAGGAGTTTTGTTATTTGGGGAGCAAAATAACTGATGATGGTCAAAGTAGAGAGGATATAAAATGTAGACTGGCAATGGCAAGGAAAGCGTTTCTGAAGAACAGAAATTTGTTAACATCGAGTATAGATTTAAGTGTCAGGAAGTCATTTCTGAAAGTATTTGTATGGAGTGTAGCCATGTATGGAAGTGAAACATGGACAAACAATAGTTTGAACAAGAAGAGAATAGAAGCTTTCGAAATGTGGTGTTACAGAAGAACGCTGAAGATTAGATGGGTAGATCACATAACTAACGAGGCAGTATTGAATAGGATTGGGGAGAAGAGAAGTTTGTGGCACAACTTGACCAGAAGAAGGGATCGGTTGGTAGGACATGTTCTGAGGCATCAAGGGATCACCAATTTAGTATTGGAGGGCAGCGTGGAGGGTAAAAATCGTAGAGGGAGACCAAGAGATGAATACACTAAGCAGATTCAGAAGGATGCAGGTTGCAGTAGGTACTGGGAGATGAAGCAGCTTGCACAGGATAGAGTCGCATGGAGAGCTGCATCAAACCAGTCTCAGGACTGAAGACAACAACAACAACAACAACAACAACAACAACAACATACAGTCTTGGTGGTACACTGCCATGTGGTCTTAACTGCTTGATGGTCTCTGGCGGTAACAATGTAGAATTCAGGAGTGTACACATCTTCCATTGCACACATGCTGTAGGGTCATGATCAATCTTCCTGTATATAGTATCACTAACAGACCATACATCTTCTCCAAATACAAACTTTGAGGTAACAGAACAGTTGAGTTACCTTTATTGGCCTTCAGCACCCCTATGTCTGAATCCTCTGAGATTTTGTAGTGCAACATTTTCTTCAGAGGCTATATTGCTGCATTGAAGAGGATATTTCAATAGAGCTTGGCAAGTTTCCTTTCTTGTTTCTTTGGCAGCGTCTGTAGGGAAGCATTGTACAGCTTCTTCAACACCACTCACAAAACTTATTAGAGGTACTGCAATAGCTGTAGGTACAAAACTAAGTCCTTTATCCAAAACAGACAATGTCGCATTGTCCGATTCTTCTCGCTGAAATTAACATTGGAACATTGTGCAATTATTCCATGTGGTGATGGCACCAAGCGATCAAATTTTGATTCCTGCCAAGAACTTGCGTCCTTACATACCCAATCAAACTTGGCTTAAGTCACTTCATCAACCCAGTCACATGATACAAGATAAATAAGAGCTGCAATCTTCAGATTTAGGTGCAACAGTTCTGAAATGGCATCCAATCCGTCATCTCATACTGGGTGACACAGAATAATGGATATAAAATAGAAAGAAACATCCCACATGGGAAAAATATATTACAAACAAAGATTCCATGACTTACCACACGGGAAAGTTCTGGTAGGTAGGCACAATAAAAAAACACAGACACACACAAAATTTCGAGCTTTCGCAACCGACGGTTGCTTCGTCAGAAAAGAGGGAAGGAGAGAGAACATATACAGACACAAGCAGACATATTTAAAGGCAAACTCCTTACCCTCTCCCTTAAAACCCACATCCTTTCATCTTTCCCTCTCTTTCCCTCTTTCCTGACGAAGCAACCGTCGGTTGCAAAAGCTCGAAATCTAGTGTGTGTGTGTATGTGTGTTTTTTATTGTGCCTATCTACCAGCACTTTCCTGCTTGGCAAGAATAAGGGGAATGTTTGAAATGAGTAGTGGCAGCATGGGCAGGTGGCAGCAGTGCGGGTTCGTGACAGTTAGCAAGTAAACAGTCCGCCATTTCAGTAATCGTGGATCAGTGGAATGGACAACAGCATGCCTTAGCCATAAAAATGTTTTATAAAAACAAAAATAGTTTAGTAGTGGCACAGACGGAGTTTCGACATTTTTATAATTTAGGACATCATGATGCCGTTCCATCGAAACACACAATAAAATGTTGGATTAATAACTTCGAAGAGACTGGATCTGCCCTCAAGAAGAATCCATCAGGACGGCCAAGTAGTGTGCATTCTCCAGAGAACATTGATGTTGTATGCAAGTCTGTCTTACGGAGCCCGCAGTGTTCAATTTGTAAGGATGCAGTAGCAATTGGAATTTTCCCGGTAGAGTGTTCGCAGAATTCATCTTGATTTAAAATTTCATCCACACAAACTAGATGGTGCAACAATTGAAGGAAAACGATTACCTGTTATGATAAGGATTCTGTCAACAAATGATAATAAAAATAAACAATGACAAATTTCTAAACAAGTTCTGGATGTCAGTTGAGGCACATTTTCATCTCACAGGTTATGTGAATAAACAGAAGGACTGTTACTGGGCAAACACAAATCCTAACGACATTCATGAGCACCCTTTACACGCTAGTAAAGAGACAGTATGGTGCGGTGTTTTATCACATGGGATTGTCAGACTGTATTTTCTCGCAGATGAACAGTGGAAACACAATAACTGTCAATGCCGATTGTTATGTGGAGATGTTACAAACTTTCATTACACCTGCATTGAACAACTTTCCAAACATTCAAGAAACCAGGGAGCGACATCACACACTGCACAGCAATCGATGGCCTATATGCGAGAATTGCTTGGCAACTGTGTGCTCTTAAGATTCGGTAACATTCCATGGTCTGGCCCCCTAGATCACCAGATTTATCCGTTTGTTGTTGTTTCCCCCCCATGTGGGGCTACCTCAAGACCAAAGTCTGCACGAGTCAACCAAGAACCTTGGATGAGTTAAAACAGAGAATTTGGGATACAATTCACAGTATACCAGCTGAGATGTTGCAGTGGTCAGTGAGGAATCTCAACAGGAGATTTCAAGAATGTATGGGAGGATGCCATCTAAAGGAAGTAATTAAAAAATGGTAAATACCATCAATATTTTGTAAATGGCAAAGTTGACAGGCTTCAATTACTATGAATTCAATTTCTTTCCTTCATCACTCCCAATTTTATTGGATTGTAGAAATGTTCCTGTTTCTCTGTGTCATCCTTTATAACAAATTCTCTCCTTCACAATAGCATGGCTCGCCTTCTCCATTATCTTCCATGAAGTGACCATCTTAAGAAAATGTCACTCTGGCAAACTTTGGTATTATGCCATGGACTCGACATCTCATTAAAAACTTAACAGTTTTGCACTCTTATCATGTAGCTTGTCGAATTTCTTACATGTGAGGCCATCTCCTCCCCGTAAAGGTGTGTGATGTGAAATTGTAAATTTTCCCGGTGAATTAAGTGTTTGAAGAGATTTCAGTATTGCAGCCGGTCATTGCAAATGTCATTCCATCGTATTTCAACTGGACACCTGCCAGTCATCTTCAGGTGAGCCATCGAAGACTGATCAAGACGTTTTGCACTCTGCCTTATATAGTGCACTGATAGTACTGCCATGCATGTGTGCGAGTCACTGTGTCGGAAGGACCACACCGCCTGGTGTTGCAACAACCGCATCATGGTCACTGATGCCAGCTTCAGTGTGGACATCCTCAATGAGGTCAGGTCTATTTGTTGCCATCATGAGAGAGTTTCTGAATTATCTGTTCTTGGTAGTTTCCAGAGAAGGCATTTAGTAATGTTTCACAGGATGTCTTTTCAAGGCTTGCCACCAACAAAACTATGATTTTTCTCAATTGATTGTTGGGTGGTTAACGTCTCCATCGGTGAGTACAATATGATTAGGGAACATCTGTGCCCACCTCTGGTACTGACTCTTGCCCATACAATCCCACATGCATCTTTATTTTCTATCTCAATGAATTTGACTTTGTCTACTGTGACAGATACATCACTTTCATTTCACATTAGCCTAACTTTTCGATGAACAATGAAGTTTCTCACAAAATCTCTCTGTTACCAATTTCAGGTTTCAACCAGCTTTCTGTACCTAGCTTTAAACTGTGGTACTTTGTAGTAAGTGCTTCGGCAGTTAACTAATAGGATTTTAATACTCTCACTTCTGGGGGCATTCCTAAACTTACAGTTCTAGGTCTTCTACAGCTGTTGTTAACTGGACTGGATGGAGAGCCACCTGATGTTAATAATAATAATAATAATAATAATAATAATAATACAGTGAGACGGAAGGATTCATGATTGCACTACAGGATCAAACAATAAACACCAGATATTACAGCAAGCATATTATTAAAGATCCCAATACCACAACAGATAAATGCAGGCTTTGCAAGCAACAAATAGAAACAGTAGATCACATCACAACCGGATGTACAATACTAGCAAATACAGAATACACCAGAAGACATGACAATGTAGCAAAAATAATACATCAACAACTCGCCATACAACATAAACTAATAAAACAACACGTTCCCACTTATAAGTATGCACCACAAAATGTACTTGAGAATGATGAATACAAATTATACTGGAACAGAACCATTATAACAGATAAAACACCACCACATAACAAACCTGACATCATACTCACCAATAAAAAGAAGAATTAACACAACTAATCGAAATATCCATACCCAATACAACAAATACACAGAAGAAAACAGGAGAAAAAAAATTGAAAAATACATCCAACTGGCTGAGGAAGTCAAGGACATGGGGCATCAGGATAAAGTTGACATTATGCCAATTATACTATCAACTACAGGAGTCATACCACACAATATCCACCACTACTTCAATGCAATACATCTACATCCAAACGTGTATATATACAACTACAGAAATCTGTAACTAATGATACATGTTCAATTACCCGAAAGTTCTTAAACGCAATGTAACATATACCGTACGGTTAAAAGGAATTCACGCTTGATCAAGGTCCGCATCACTTTCCATTTTTAACCAGACATAACGTCTGAGAAAGGAAAGAAATAATAATTAATTTTTTTAAAAAAAATACCGACCTTATGTGCAGTCCCTCATTGTCAGCTGCCTGGGTTTACAGCCCTTAACCCTATGGTGCAAGTCCAGGGAGTCACAGCCTAACTTGTCGCAGAATTCTCAAAGTCTCCAATTCAGTCCTTCCCCCTTGACTCTGAACCAGTGGGCCGCAATCATTAAAGAGGTATTTAATTATTTCGCAGCTGTTGTTCCTAGGAAGTGTAAGACAATGCCTTCACATGTCAGTCAAAAGTAATTTTCAGGTAGTACATTCAGAATAATCTCAAATGAATCCCTGTCTCTGGCAACAGTTTTGATCACTTGAATCCCACTGTACAGCTGGCAAATTGATTTGTTTCCCTTTTACAATAGTGTAACCAGGGAAGTAACTCGCAATAACCACAATTTCTCTCTAAAGTGCTTTGCTACTACAGCTCTTGATGCAGGTGGTCTACGAAAGCATTCAGTTACCATGGTTGATCTTTGATACTTAACTTACATTTGGAATCCCTAATAACCACTCCAGATATTATCGAAATCTTAACAGCAATAAATACTTGGCCACTATGGTTTCTCACCTATCCTTGCAATATATATTCCAATCCAAATTAAGGATTTCATTGCTATTCACATCCAGTTTCAACCGGCGTTCTGTTCCCAATACTATCTGGCCATTATTCCTTTAATAAATGATACTAATTCTGAAACCTTACCACAGATGCTCCTGCAGTTTACAAGAAAACATCGTGTTGATCTTTTCTATTTCTGAACAGGCAGGATGAACATTCTCTTAGAATAATATGGATGATCTATATTCAATTGCGGTTTCCCTGGATTTCCTTAAATTTCTTCAGGCAGATGCTGGGATGGTTTGGTTGAAAGGGCAGGGCAAGTTTCTTTCTCCATGTTGTGCTTGTGCTTGTGCTTTGACTAATATGATCTCATTGATGGGTTGTTTAATTTGAATCTTTCATCTCTCCTCTATCCCACCCCTCTTCTCCCATCCCAGACAAGAGACTGTTGTTAAAGTAGCTAGGAATGCTGTTTTATTTGAGTTTTGCTTATTGGCAACAGTGGAATTTGCACTTAATGTTAAAGAGTTATAAGTCAACTAAAACTGAGATTCAGAATAAGTACTGAAGAGAAAGGTGGACTTGAAATTTTCATACATGATTTCTTTTTTAAAGAAAGAAAGAAAAGCTCACACCCTACATTTATCAAAATCAGGTTCATAATTGTGTCGCACTTCCAATGTACCACGTTGTTACTTATTATTTCTGTAGCTGGTATACTCATGTCCTCTCAACCATTCTGATGTGCAGCATTTCACATTAGTTATACCAACTGCTCAGGTTATAGACCAAACTACTGAGCTTTTATCCACCCGTCTGACTTCAAATGACTGTTAGTGTTCTGCTTCTGAAACATTTTTGAAACAAACTTAGTTATTTCGTAATTGGTATTTGAGCTGTGCATTTGTGTTGATATTTGTTCTAAAAATTTTGCAATGGGGAACTCATGTTTTCCTTAATAATAATTAAACTTGACAGACCTGTTCAACTGGAATGTGAAGCAGCTATTCCTGTACCTGACAGCAGAGTACACTACTCCAAATAATCAACTCAATCAGGTGTGTACTACAGAAATTTGATACTTTTAGGATTGTTATTAGATGCATATTGTATATAGAACAGCTTCTTGACAAATGGTGACTATGTCTGCAGTGAAACTTCCTGACTGGTTAAAAATTTATAATTGAGCGTAACTTGAATCAGAACTTTTGTACAAAGAATAGAGTACTTAGATTCCTTATCCACTGGTCAGTTTTAACCTCTAAGGAAGCTTCATTACTACTCATACTCTAATGTAAAGCTACATTTCATAACGGTTCACTAACGCAAAAAATGTGAGTGATCTGATTTGCAAATATACTAAGTAACTTTAAAAATTGGATGTGTATTAAGTTAGATCACTTCTCAGCAAATAGAAGAGACCTTTAACAGTACACAGCAGCATAGGAAGGAAGATAAATTTCTTAATTATGGATAGCTGGCACCCTAACTCCAACCGCCTCTCCCCCTCCCCCAACCCGCCCTCGCGCCCCCATCCCCCTCCCCCAACCCGCCCTCGCGCCCCCCCCTCCCGCACTCGCGCCTCCCCCTCCCGCACTCGCGCCTCCCCCCTCCCCCTCCCCCAACCCGCTCTCGCCACTCCCCCCGCCCCCTCCCCCAACCCGCTCTCGCGCCCCACCCGCTCTCGCGCCTCTCTGTCTTTGTGTCAGTCACACTAAAAATCATTGCTCCTACAAGTGAATGTGTGAAATCTTGAATGTTTATGATGGGTGTTATGGGATAATTGTTGTGGAACATGCAAGAATTAAGAAACCTATAGTCTCATGGAACTAACTTTTTATGGGAAATTCCTAAGTGCTGTTCAATGGATGGACTATGCCTGCTTGCAACATTGGGATGAGCTGGTGCGAGGTGCGAGTGGATGAACCAGAGGTCATGTTGCTGCAGTGCATTGTGCCATTTCTAATAATGCATTGGTAAAGTGTTAACTCGTCGTGAGTTCGGCAAGGATGATGATGAAATTGTCAAAGTACAGGTTGCTAGACAGAGAGTATTGTGTTGGCCTGTTTCGAGTGTTGGCTAGACACAGTGTGTTATGGTGTGTTACGATGTCAACTGGATGCAGCTGTGGGATGTGACCGTCCAGTGGAGGTGTGGCTTCATGTTCCGATGCCACTGTGGTGTGACTTTTCTCAGAGCTGGTCACTTGCATACACAAGTGCAAGGGACATTTCATTTATTTGCCGAAGCAGGTCGTCGCTGGCATTGCAAAGTCACTAAATTGATGTACATCTGGTGGAGCCGTTCTTGGATTTTGTTGATGATTTGTATGGTTGTAAAACACTCATGTAGAAATGGGCCAGTGTTGGCCAAGGTTGTGACGTAGTTGCAGATGATCACGAGCATTAGTTCACAGTCCTTGGTGAGATTGGGGCAAAAAAAACCATGATGGATTGTCATGTGACATGATGGAATAAAGCACCAGGTAAGATGAGAGGCTGAATTTGTGAAGAAAGCTGACCCCTAGCATAGGTTCAGACATGCCAGTTAAGTAAAATGTCCAACTGTGACATAGCTCATCCTTATCTTGTCTGGCTAGCTCCACAGTGCCATGCAAGCAGATGCTGGCACTGTTAGCTGCTTGTAGTTGTAGTCAGAGGTTTTCAGCATGTGGTTCAAACATTAGATGAGGTGCAGTGTGCATATGACACTGTGTTGTTAAGAAAATGCATGTCTGTGGAATGGTCCTAGATAGATAGACATCCTTAATGAGAAGTAACTGTGGTACAAGAGACAACTAGGTGTTGCGGTGTGAACTGGTGCGCCAGTTGCAGCCGATGGTAGTCACTTGGGTATGAGCAAGGTTGCCAACAGTTTCAGGTGGCTACACCATACTGCACATGATACAACCAGTGTTGTAGCCTGGGGGAGGCAAGATCAGCTGGCACAGCATTTACTGTGGACAATGAGGTGCTGTGCACAGTCTGCAATTTGATGCTTGTAGAGGCTTGGTTCAAATGGCTCTGAGCACTATGGGACTTAACTTCGAAGGTCATCAGTCCCCTAGAACTTAGAACTACTTAAACCTAACTAACCTAAGGACAACACACACATCCATGCCCGAGGCTGGATCCGAACCTGCGACCGTACCGTCGCGCGGTTCCAGACTGTAGCGCCTAGAGCTTGTAGAGGGGCCCATGATGTTAGCTTCAAATGAAGTCTGGTGATGTTGAGATTGTTTGGCTTTCATGCTGGCCAACCAGGTGACAGCGAAAGGTGTGTCCAAGTTGCTGTGCTGCATGTGCTTACCAGTGAATGCAATCTGTCCACTAGGGTCTGTCTCTTATGTGTGTTGTCTTCCAACACATGCACAGTCATTATGAGCTGAAGAAGCGGAAGTTTGATGATCTGTAATGTCCAGCAGGCTGGATATGGCATTAACATGGAGTCCATTAGCAAACATAAACAGCATCGTAGCTACGGAGGAGATCCCTCTGAGCTGTGGGTTGTAGGTCACCTGTCACACTTGCTGCCAAAGGGTGTGAGCAATCCATTGTAGCAATGCTGCTTTTGTGGCATCTTACTTATTATGTGCCAGGAGGATAAGATAATGTCACTGATTAATTCCGTGCATTCTGCAAAAAGGACATCAAAATTACAAATTTCGAGTCATTGTTTACCATACTTAACAAAACGTGGCAAACTGTAATGTCACTTGATCAGACGAGAAAGATGGGAATTTAGGATGTGGTGCAGCTCTACACTCTCCTGTGAAGCAGGTGAATAAGGTAGCTAACCCGTTGCAATAAATGGTGGTTTTGCAGCAGGTTGGCTATCTTTCTTTATCTGCTATTCTGTAACTGTTGTTAAAGTGCAGCCATGTTCAAAATATTGATGTGCTGTGAAGTCTGATAAGAGTTGTACTTGCTGGGCCAATAGTTAAGTATGACTGATAACTAAGCCGTCATTCACAGTGCGAGTAGAGTTCGGAATTCGGTGTCAGCATTGCACAGTGGTTGTGCTGTAAAGCACATGCATCAAATATTGGTGATTGTGGCGCAGTAGACACAGAAGATACTGTTGGCACAATATCCGTTTGCACAAAAACTGAACTTGGATTGCCCTTAATGCTTGTCGACAAGGTGTTGGCATGTAAGTTCACTAATAAAAACTCCAATTGTGGTAGTTGTTGAGTCATAGTCAGTGTGTCTTGTTTGGATGAGTTTGGAGCAGTACAGCAACAAACAAAAAATAGTTAATGAAGTGCAATAAAGCGGTGCAAGACAGCATTTTGCAATTAACTTGGCATCCATTGCTGTAGTCATTGCCAGTGTAGAGGTTTTCCTATATTTCCTGGAAGGGAACACCAGTGACAATTGCACCCAAGCATTGCAAGTTAAAAATTTATTTCTCACCACACATTACAAAAAGCCCCCCCCCCTCTCCCTCTCCCCCCCCTCTCCCTCTCCCTCTCCCTCTCCCTCTCCCTCTCCCTCTCCCTCTCCCTCTCCCTCTCCCTCTCCCTCTCTCTCCCCCTCTCTCCCCCCTCTCACCCCTCCCCCCCTCTCCCCCTCTCCCCCCCCCCTCTCCCCCCTCTCTCCCCCCTCTCTCCCCCCCTCTCCCCCCTCTCCCCCCCTCTCCCCCCCTCTCCCCCCCTCTCCCCCTCTCCCCCCCTCTCCCCCCCTCTCCCCCCCCTTCCCCCCCTCTCCCCCCCTCTCCCCCCTCTCCCCCCCTCCCCCCTCTCCCCCCTCTCCCCCCTCTCCCCCCCTCTCCCCCCCTCTCCCCCCCCTCTCCCCCCCCCTCTCACCCCCTCTCACCCCCTCTCACCCCCTCTCACCCCTCTCCCCCCCCTCTCCCCTCACTCCCCCCTCTCCCCCCCTCTCCCTCCCAACTGCTTGTACAAAGCACAGAGGCTCCATGCCTCCTCTCGTCTGCATTGCTCAGCAATCTTCTTTGCCTTAATATCCCCATAACTGTCACACTGTCACCACATACACGATGATGGTATCTGTTATTTCGGACATGTCTGAAAGAACAGATACCATTGGTGATCTTGCAGCTCTCAAAGAATGAAATTATAGTGAAATCCAGACCTTTAGCTGCTTACAGGCATTGTTAGATATAAGCAGGACAGTTGAAAATGTGTGCCCCGACTGGGACTCGAACCCGGATCTCCTGCTTACATGGCAGATGCTCCATCCGACTGAGCCACTGAGGACACAGAGACCCCCCCCCCCCCCCCACCCCAAGGGGCTCACAGTCCTTTCGTATGTGCATGGCAATCACGAGACCCCAAGCTATTGCAGCCTTCCTTCCTTCCCTGGGCTGCATTTCTTTTCCCTTCCCCTCCTTTCCTGTCCTTCCTCCTCTCCCTAGTCCTAGTTTATGTTGGCCCCACTATCCTCCTGGTTATGGTGGCTTTGCGATTTGGTTTTGTTCCATGATTACCTCATCCTTTTGACATTCTCTGGTCCCCCTCTGGGGTTTGCTCTCCATTACTAAATTTCTATTCCGTAGTGTGAGCCATTTGGGGAACTTGTGGTGCACAGAGAATTGCCCGAACATTGGACATATTCATGAGTGCGGTGCGTAAAATCCTACGAAACATCTTTCTTTGCTATCCATTCAAAATTACCCATGTGCACGAGTTGTGTCTTATTGACCTGCCAGCAAGAGAGACTTTTGCTTTAGAATTTCTTGATCACATGAAACTGGACAATGATTGGCTGTGGAAGATTTTGTGGACAGATGAAGCCCACTTCCATCTGACAGAATTGTCAAATATGGTTAATGGAAAATCCACACGCAAATCAACCAGTACCACTTCATCCTGAAAAGGTCACTGTGTGGTGCAGGTTTACAGCATCATTTATCATAGGGCCACACTTTTTCGAAGAGACGGGTTTTCAGAAATGCTAGTATTTTCAGCCACCATTTCCCTACAGCCTGGCCATTTCGTTCACCTGACCTTAATCCGTGTGACTTCTGGCTGTTGGGCTATCTAAAAGATGTTGTGTTCAGTGTTCCGATTGCAAACTTAGCTACATTAAAGGTACGCATTGTGCAACACATTCTGGACATGACCCAGAAACACTTCGATCAGCTGTGGAACATGCTGTTTCTCAATTTCAACTTGTTACAAAAAATGGTGGACATCAGATTGAACTCTTTTTGTGCCAGTCACATGGAAATTGATAATCAGATTTGATTTTGATTCTTTTTATGCAGTTTTTGGCCTCAGGAAAATTAAAAACTGATTTTTCCCATTGCTGTGATGGACGGGCTTACGTAACTAACAGTATCACAACTGTACACCCATGCACACTGAGTAGTAATGTTTAACATCAAATGTACACCTTAGGCAGTGTTGTATGAGTCATTTGTAGTCGACCACTATTAAATAATGACACTTACAGCACCATCTATTGCTACATTTTATAACAATTTATTGTTCTTCTGCCATACGTTTCCCCCCTTCTCCAATAATATTCTGTTGCAATTTGATGTCATTCTGATCAGTGGTGTTATTTCTTCAGAAGTTTGAAAGTTTAATTATAATCACCCTGTATACCAATATCCCATTAATGGCAAAGAGAAAAAGTGACACTCAATACAGAGCCGTGTGAGATGGTGTTCTCTTGGACATGTTGGGCTGCTGGTCACTCCTGCATTGTATGTTGATGAGTTCTGCATTTGATACAACTCCCATTCTGTAGCCACCACTAAACCCCAGTCCCAAGAGACCATCTGGCAGGTGCCTGCATGGGCACTTTCCCGTGGTTTCCAATACTCTCCTACAGAAATGAAGTTCATACATTTCTGCCATTGTACTTTGATCCAACCTGAACCAGAACTCTACTTAGGTACTCAGCACCTGGACCATGTAGCGCAGTCCCATTTCTTGACCCACGTTTCTGATAAAAAGCTGACTTGGTTGCCACATATTCGTCAGTGAGAGATTAGCTGCAAGTGGAAGCTTAATGCTCTCCTCTTCGTTGCCCACACATCTTGGGGTGTATATTGTGCTATTCTTATCCATATTTACTGGGCCCTGGTTTTGTCTCGACTGGACTATGGTTACCAGGAATCAACTTTAAAACTGTTACATACACAGTCTCCTTACCGAAGTGGGGATCTTCCCCTTCAGATTTGATGGATCCAGCTATTGGTCACCTATGCAGTCGCCATTTGACCACATATCCTATTCTCTTTACCAGTTGGAATGCACCACGCTTCTGTTTACCAGCATTTCCATCTCCCCTCCCAGGATTGTGCTCCCTGTGTTTTTCTTGTACAGATTAGGACCAATCTCTTCCAAGGTCCTAATGTCTCGGCCACCTATGTGACCTTTCAGCATCTGTTACGTCCAGTTCTCCAAGAGCTCCTGAGTGCTATCATCTTTTACACCGAGAGCTCTAAAACTGTGGATCAGACGAGATGTGCTTTTACATCTGCTGTCAGTATGGAATGCCATTTGCTGCTGGGAACATGTAGTGTGTATATAGCAGAGGTGACAGCTGTTGACAGATGACCATGTCTTAATATGTACTGACTCAATGAGCAAACTTACTAGGGTATTGACCATTGCTATTGCCACCCTCTGGTCTACACTATTCATGATCTGCCCGCTGACCTTTGTTGTGCTACCTGCTCAGTTGTCTTTCTGTGGATCCGAGTCCATGTGGATATACACTTGGTTGACTGTTTGGCTAGAGGAGCATTTACTCACTCCACGTTCGCTTTGTCGACCCCAGGTGTACTTGAGACCTCTATTCACTCGGAAATGGAATGACATCTGGAGTGCTACTGCACCATCTAATAAACTCCACATGATGGAGACTACTGCAATGTGCTCTTCCTTCTGCTTATCCTAGAAGGAATCCCCAGTCCTATATCATCTCCACATTGGTCATACCAGATTAACTCGTGTTGTGGAGCCCCAGAGGCAGTATCTCATCTTCGTGGAATGCCCCCTCCTTTTGGCCATCTGCATTAAGTATGAACTTCTGGAGTCATTGCCTCTGATGTTGGTGGACAATTTGTGGATGGCTGAACTTATACTTTTTTCTCCATGAAAGTGGTTTTTCTTCTCAGTTATAAGTTTTAATCCACCACCGGAGCAGGGCCAGGGTGGTTGGGAATGGGCATCTCCCTCTGTTTGTTAGGCCTGGAGAATCCCTAACCCTAATTCCTTGGCCAGACTACTCTTTCATCCCTCTTTTACTGTTTAATCACTTTTAGAAACTCTTTGCCTCCTTTTTGCCGCACCCAATATTGTGTTCTGGGTATCGCACTTTACTGAATAGTGGGCAGTCTTGACTGTAATGGATCAAGGGTGGGACATTTCCTGTCGCAAGCAGGAAGCCCACCTGCTGACTTCTCTATCTCCTTCATCTTACTTTTATTATTGACAGTCCAAGAGAGATTCCTTTCTTTTTTGCCTTTTCGCATTTACTGTTATGAATCTCCTGATTAGATCGCTGAGCGAGGTGTCGCAGTGGTTACCACACTGGTCTTGCATTTGGGAGGATGATGGTTCAAACCTGCATCGAACCATTCTGATTTAGGTTTTGCGTGATTACCCTAAATCGCTTCAGGCAAATGCCGGGATGGTTCGTTTGAAAAGGCACAGCTGAGTTGCTTCCCCATCCTTCCCTAATCCATTGGGACTGATGACTTTGCTGTTTGGTCCTCTTCCCCAAATCAACCAACGATCTGATCTAATTGGATCAGAAAAAAATGTCTCAGTGGGCACCTTTGCTTCCAGATGCACCATTCCTGGATCAAAGTGCTGATGACCTCATTATTTGGTCACGTCCCTCTCCCTCCAATAAACCAACCAACCAAAAGTACAAATTGTTTTGTCACATGCAGGCTGCAAGGTGATTGACAGTTTTGTAAGAAATGTTTTAGTTTCTGATTGTGAAGCAAATGAGCAAACATATTGTTGTTATGCAACAAGATGCCTTCTCAGATTTCTTTGGAAAACTTTAGAAGGAATACTCCAGCGTATCAGGCTGCAATTACTTTATCTATATTATACAAGTCTACTGTGTTGATCTGATGGCAATAAAGTAAGTGCACATTATTCTGTTGCTCATTCTCTTGTATCCCTCTACTTGTTGGCCGAGCATCTTTCAGGGAGTGCTAGACATGTGACTGTCATTCAGTCTCTGAAATCATCTTGGGACAGGCCTCTTTAGTGATTGCTAACAATGTTGGATATAAATTTTGACTTACTATCATTGTACCTCTCTCATTCTAGTCGAAGCCCTTTTGAGACTTGCTTAGTGGGATAGGTGGTGTATTATCCACCAGTTGTGTGTCTTTTTTACACAGACACGAATGGGAAGTTCTTAGATGATTTCTAATGATAAAATAAATTTTTAAAGAAAGGAAAACATTGAACACACTGATAAGTGAAGAGACTGTCTTCTTCAATCACTCACACTTCATTGAATATCAATTGTTACTGAGTGTCTAGACCAACTTGGAATTTCTAGAGAATTTCTTACCTTTCTACTTTGTTAAAGGAGTGAAAGACTGTTCAATAGAAGAATCGAGAAGTGCTGAATATGATTACCTAAGGCACTGATTGACGCTGAAATGCTCTCTGAAATCATTAAAAGAAAGGAAAAAAAATGCAGAAAAGCTTACATTTTTAACTCTGCAGCTGACAGTGCTGAATATGATGCAAATATCAAAATGGAAACCCTTCCACTAGATTACTTTCAGTAAAACATAGTCCATTCGTGTGCAGATAGCTAGGTAAGTGAGAGGATAATGGTAATACTGAGATTTGTGATGTGAGCGGTCACTATGCAGTGGGATGTTATAAATTACTCTGATTGTGTCTTCCAACCTAAATTTACTAATGTTATTAACTGTTTGTCTTGCCTGACTATGAAGTAGTCTCTTTACACATACTGTGCTTGAAGACTGATCCGATGCTGTCCAGGACAGAGACATTAATAATAAAGTGTGGAAGTGGCTGATGGACAACTGTCCATTTGAAACAGAGATGGAGTTGCTCAGTGTTTGGGGTGATACTGAATGTTCTGCACATAAGAGTACAGTTTGCACATGATACAGTAACCTAACAGTAAAATTCTACATTGAAACTTGCAGCAGCATAACAGATTGAATTTTACGACCTCTTACCAACGTAGGCAATGCGCGCGCACACACACACACACACACACACAATTACCTCCCTTCCCCCCCCCCTCTCTCTCTCTCTCTCTCTCCCTCTCCCCCCCCCCCCCCCCCTCACGCCGTTTTGTCTGTACATTATAACCCTGCTTTTACGTTCCAAAAATTAACGTTTTTCTGCCATTCGTGACATTGTTATCGGTCCCGTCAAATTTTCTATGCCCACAATGTTAATTTGCACCCAATTTTGCATCAACATATTAATAAATTTTCCTACAGTTTATGCATTATGAAAAAATGTTTGTGAGAAAGAAATGACGCTAGCATGATATTGGCCAGCCAGTAGTGTTTACTAATATTACGTGGTTAAGTTCCTTGACACCAGGCCACTCTACTCAGCAGATTTGAACCGGTAAGCACATAGAAGTTGGAACAATTCATGCCGTATCTCCTGCCGCTGCCAAGCTCTACTAGGCATGGTGGCTGATGGGAGTGACTAGGTTTGTTCGAATGAAGATATTATGACCAGTCACAACCCTTTTTAAACTGTGTTTGCTGAGCAAACAGTTTCTTGGTTGTTGTGATCATCGTGACATCTTTGTCGAACCATACTTAGCGTCGTTTCGGCATATGGCATTTCGAACTCTAATTGACACTTTGCATTGCTCACACGTTTTTAGTTTAAACACAGCGCCAGTTATGTATTTTATTCCTGCTGAAACAAAATGTGTTTCTCGTGCACGTGTGTGTGTGTGTGTGTGTTTACATAACTGATAAGGTACTGAACCTGATAACCTCAAAAAGATTACTACAGTGCAAGAGAAACAGAATAACACACATTCAAACACCACACAAAATACTTATTTACATATTTGCACTTGACAACATTTCATTATTTAAATAATGACTGACAGCTGCAGGCTTTCAAAAACATAGATTATGACATATGAGATTGAGTCAAATGTTCCTACTTCCCATACATTTATCAGTACCAGTTAAATCAGGGGTTTTAATTATCTAATAAACCTTCATTAGATAATAAACAAGTCCCTAACAAGTCTTTTGATACCTGTTATGTACATATATCATACATAAAGTGCAAGGGGGTATCCTATATGTAACTTTTACAGCTTGAAACATTATTTCTCACATTTTATATTTTCCTGCATTTTACACAGTTTTCTTTCAAGTCCCTGGAAAAGTGTAAAAGTGGGGTTTCAGTTGTAGAATCTACATGTTATAGTGTTGATGTATCCATCTTTCCCTTGTTCATCCCAGTGATCTGTTTTCATGGCTGATTTGTGTCTATATTTTACAGAATGTGAATGTGGTTGATTTTATTTAACTTATTTATTTTGCTCCATAGTCCTGTATACAATCTCCTATAATTTGTAATTTTTTGCTTCTGTACGCATGTATCCCTTGCCTATTCTGAAAAGAGTATTTTTTTCCTCCTCCCCCTTGTACCCATGACTCAAATGTTTTGTAAAGTTAATTTTTCTGTAAGGTGAAAATCAGTTTTTTTTTTTTTTTTTTTTTTTTTTCATTAAATTAAATTCTACCTGTGTATGTGGTCTTTGTTGTAGGTTGTTCTCTGGGACAAAATCATTCTAAGAGGAGAGAATGCTAATTTGGATTTTAAAAATATGAATCTGAAATACTATTTCTCAGATGATGGAAATGGATTAAGGTAAGTTGTCTGTGAAGTATCATCTGCAATTTAAAGAGTGATCAGGCCAATATAACTTAAGTCGTGAGATGAGAAACGGTGATTTGTGTTTACTAATTTTGTTTAAGTGTAATAGAAAGTGAAGGCAAAGATAAATCTTATCTTCTCATATATTGTCTGATTCCTGCAGCTTCATTTTACTTCCTGTTATTGCAAGTGAAAAAATTGTTTATAAAATACTTAGAACTTTATTATCTGCTTTGTATTGCTATGGATATGTATTGATGTTTGTCTTTTTGAGGACTGAGAGTGTATATGAATTTTTGTGATGTCAGAGTTTTTTTTATTTTAAATTTTCATATACACGTCTGTGAGAAATTCTTCCCAGAATGATTTTGTTTGTTTCTTGCAGGGGAAACAAGAATGTAACATTGACGTTATCATGGAATATAATTCCAAATGCTGGTCTGTTGCCTAGTGTATCAGCTATTGGCAATCACACTTTTAGCTTTCCATCAGAGTACACATCTTCGCATGTATATGGGAAGGAAACTCAGCATGCAGGAATATAGTGTATGATAAATGGGCACCAGTGATTTGCAGCAGTTACACAACTGGTGGTCATTTACAGAAATTGCTGCCTTCCTAAGTGGAAGTACAACTACTGACTGAACTGTGAGGGGTTGTGGAGTTTAAAATGAGTAGCTTGTCGAAATGTGTGTGATTTAAAGAGTGCATGTAGTGAAGTAAATGTCCATTTGCCATTCTCCAGGTGATTGTGATTGAGTGGGTGGCTATTTAAGCATCATTCAACTGTAGAGGGAAATATTTCTAATACTTTATTAAGGATGATAGACTGTCAAGCTGAATGTGTATTTATCATAATGTCATTAAAGTGTGTGATCTCTTTGACTGGAGTGACTGAAAATACATGTATTCATGTTTCCTTTAATCAGTGTATGGGATTGTAATGCAAATATTTTATTTTTGAATGTCAGTCAAATTAGCCCTCCCCCCCCTTCTTCTTCTTCTTTTTTTTTTTTTACAAAATTAGGACAGCTACAAAGCACTTTAAACCACAGATGTATTTTTGGAATTTACTGATGCTATCAACCATTCTAGCAATCAAATCTGCAATTAAGATTTCCTGTTAGAGCCATATATTACAATGAATTTTCTTTATAAAAATATACAAATTGTCCTGATTCTTCTTAGGGATGTGTTTGTATATATTTTTTTTTTTGTCTGTAATGCCATTTGTCGAAAAGTTGTGGCATTCTAATTTTTAAATGTTTTGCTAGTCACCTAAAGATTTCCAACTGTTAACATCATTACCTATCTGAACCTACATCTACACCTACATGAATACTCTGCTATTCAGTGTTACGCACTTGGCAGGGGATATATATAGAACCAATTTCAAACTGTTTCTTAACTGTTCCACTCTTCATCTACATCTACATTTATACTCTGCAAGCCACCCAATGGTGTGTGGCAGAGGGCACTTTACGTGCCACTGTCATTACCTCCCTTTCCTGTTCGTCGTGTATGGGTCGCGGGAAGAACGACTGCCGGAAAGCCTCTGTGCGCACTTGAATCTCTCTAATTTTACAATCGTGATCTCCTCGGGAGGTATAAGTAGGGGGAAGCAATATATTCGATACCTCATCCAGAAACACACCTGGACAGCAAGCTACACCGCAATGCAGAGCACCTCTCTTGCAAAGTCTGCCACTTGAGTTTGCTAAACATCTCCATAATGCTATCAGGGTTAACAAATAACCCTGTGACAAAACGTGCCGCTGCTCTTTGCATCTTCTCTATCTGCTCTGTCAACCCAACCTAGTATGGATCCCACACTGATGAGCAATACTCAAGTATAGGTCGAACGAGTGTTTTGTAAGCCACCTCCTTTGTTGATGGACTACGATTTCTAAGGACTCTCCCAATGAATCTCAATTTCTTTATTTTGTGCCTTTACTGTCATTCAAAAATTTTTATGTTGCCTCCTATTGAACCGCCATTTTATGATGAGTGTCACACCACTAACACTGAATATTCAGTCATTGCACAATTAATTCCATGGTTCTAGATTCCTAGATGGCTTTTGACACCAGTGCTTACAAAGCAGGTTCTAATCAAATTGCACACCTATGCAGTATTATCTCAGCAGTGCAAATTGATTCATAATTTTCTACCAGAAATGTCACAGATCATAGTAATTAATCAATACTCTTTGAATAAAACAGAAGTGATATCTGGCAATCACCAAAAAATAAAGGAAGGACGATTTGAGGTTTAACATCTGTCGACATCAAGGTTATTAGAGATGGAGCACAAGCCCATACTGACAAAGATAAGGAATGTAATAAATTAAGTTATTGTATTTAAAACCATAAAGTGCACAATGTAATACTGTGATTCTTTAAGGTCTCTGATGAATTTCAATGTTTATTTTGAAAATATCTGAGGCATGATTCACATCACATACCTAACCCCCCCCCCCCCCCCACACACACACACACACTGCTGCTCCTAATCTATATAAATGATTTAGGAGGTAATAAGAGCAGCCCTCTTAGACTGTTTATAGCTGACACTATTTTTTTACCATCTAGTAAGGTCAACAGAAGATAAAAACTAATTGCAAAATGATTTTAACAAGATATGTCTATGGTGGGGGAAAGGGCAACTGACTCTAAACAAAAAGGAATCTGTTAAATTTTAGTTACACAATAAATAACACAAATCAAAAGCTGTTAACTCAAATATGTAAGCATTAAACAATTTAAATTGGAACTATCATACAGAAAATGTTGTAGGGAAGGCAAAACAAAGACTGCATTTTATTGGCAAAACACTTACAAGAAGCAACAGAACTACTAAAGAACTGCTAACACTATGCTTGTCCACCCTTTTCTGAAGTACTGCTGTGCAGTATGGTCTAGGGGTAGCGTCTTTGATTCATAATCAAAACGTTTTCGGTCCCAGGTTCGATCCCCGCCACTGCCTAAATTTTGATAAATAATCAGCATTGGCGGCCGAAGACTTCCGGCATAAGAAGTCAGCCTCATTCTGCCAACGTTCTTGTCATATGGGGCGGAGGAGCGGATAGAGGTTCAGGGCACTCTCTTGTCCTAGGGGTGGGAAATAGCCCCTAAAGGCGGAAGAATCAGCAATGATCAAGGCAATGGAAACCACTGCATTAAAGACACGTAACATGTATCCACAGGACATGTGGCCTGTAGTTGAAGAAGTGTCATGATGATCTCTCCAGCGGCAAAAGATTCCGGAATAGTCCCCCATTCGGATCTCCGCGAGGTGACTGCCAAGGGGGAGGTTACCATGAGAAAGAGATTGAATAATCAACGAAAGGATAATGTTCTAAGAGTCGGGGCTTGGAATGTGAGAAGCTTGAACATGGTAGGGAAACTAGAAAATCTGAAAAGGGAAATGCAAAGGATCGATCTAGATATAGTAGGGGTCAGTGAAGTGAGGTGGAAGGAAGACAAGGATTTCTGGTCAGATGAATATCGGGTAATATCAACAGCAGCAGAAAATGGTATAACAGGTGTAGGATTCGTTATGAATAGGAAGGTAAGGCAGAGGGTGTGTTACTGTGAACAGTTCAGTAACCGGGTTGTTCTAATCAGAATCGACAACAGACCAACACCGACAACGATAGTTCAGGTATACATGCCGATGTTGCAAGCTGAAGATGAACAGATAGAGAAAGTGTATGAGGATATTGAAAGGGTAATGCAGTAAGTAAAGGAGGACGAAAATCTAATAGTCATGGGCGACTGGAATGCAGTTGTAGGGGAAGGAGTAGAAGAAAACGTTACAGGAGAATATGGGCTTGGGACAAGGAATGAAAAAGGAGAAAGACTAATTGAGTTCTGTAACAAGTTTCAGCTAGTAATAGCGAATACCCTGTTCAAGAATCAAAGAAGAAGAGGTATACTTGGAAAAGGCCGGGAGATACGGGAAGATTTCAATTAGATTACATCGTGGTCAGACAGAGATTCCGAAATCAGATACTGGATTGTAAGGCGTATCTAGGAGCAGATATAGACTCAGATCACAATATAGTAGTGATGAAGAGTAGGCTGAAGTTCAAGCATTAGTCAGGAAGGATCAATACGCAAAGAAATGGGATACGGAAGTTCTAAGGAATGATGAGATATGTTGGAAGTTCTCTAATGCTATATATACAGCAATAAGGAATAGCGCAGTAGGCAGCACAGTTGAAGAGGAATGGACATCTCTAAAAAGGGCCATCACAGAAGGTGGGAAGGAAAACATAGGTACAAAGAAGGTAGCTACGAAGAAACCATGGGTAACAGAAGAAATACTTCAGTTGATTGATGAAAGGAGGAAGTACAAACACGTTACGGGAAAATCAAGAATACAGAAATACAAGTCGCTGAGGAATGAAATAAATAGGAAGTGCAGGGAAGCTAAGACAAAATGGCTGCAGGGAAAATGTGAAGACACCGAAAAAGATATGATTGTCGGAAGGACAGACTCAGCATACAGGAAAGTAAAAACAACCTTTGGTGACATTAAAAGCAACGGTGGTAACATTAAAAGTGCAACGGGAATTCCACTGTTAAATGCAGAGGAGAGAGCAGATAGGTGGAAAGAATACATTGAAAGCCTCTACGAGGGTGAAGATTTGTCTGATGTGATAGAAGAAGAAACAGGAGTCGATTTAGAAGAGATAGGGGATCCAGTATTAGAATCGGAATTTAAAAGAGCTTTGGTGGACTTACGGTCAAATAAGGCAGAAGGGATAGATAACATTCCATCAGAATTTCTAAAATCATTAGGGGAATTGGCAACAAAACGACTATTCACGTTGGTGTGTAGAATATATGAGTCTGGCGACATACCATCTGACTTTCGGAAAAGCATCATCCACACAATTCCGAAGACGGCAAGAGCTGACAAGTGCGAGAATTATCGCACAGTCAGCTTAACAGCTCATGCATCGAAGCTGCTTACAAGAATAATATACAGAAGAATGGAAAAGAAAATTGAGAATGCGCTAGGTGACGATCAGTTTGGCTTTAGGAAAAGTAAAGGCATGAGAGAGGCAATTCTGACGTTAGGCTAATAATGGAAGCAAGGCTAAAGAAAAATCAAGACACGTTCATAGGATTTGTCGACCTGGAAAAAGCATTTGACAATATAAAATGGTGCAAGCTGTTAGAGATTCTGAAAAAAGTAGGGGTAAGCTATAGGGAGAGACAGGTCATATACAATATGTACAACAACCAAGAGGGAATAATAAGAGTGGACGATCAAGAACGAAGTGCTCGTATTAAGAAGGGTGTAAGACAAGTCTGTAGCCTTTCGCTCCTACTCTTCAATCTGTACATTGAGATAGCAATGATGGAAATAAAAGAAAGGTTCAGGAGTGGAATTAAAATACAAGGTGAAATGATATCAATGATAAGATTCGCTGATGACATTGCTATCCTGAGTGAAAGTGAAGAAGAATTAAATGATCAGCTGAACGGAATGAACAGTCTAATGTGTACACAGAATGGTTTGAGAGTAAATTGGAGAAAGACGAAGGTAATGAGAAGTAGTAGAAATGAGAACAGCGAGAAACTTAACATCAGGATTGATGATCCCGAAGTCAATGAAGTTAAGGAATTCTGCTACCTAGGCAGTAAAATAACCAATGACGAACGGAGCAAGGAGGACATCAAAAGCAGGCTCGCTATGGCAAAAAAGGCATTTCTGGCCAAGAGAAGTCTACTAATATCAAATACTGGCCTTAATTTGAGGAAGAAATTTCTGAGGATGTACGTCTGGAGTACAGCATTTTATGGTAGTGAAACATGGACTGTGGGAAAACCGGAACAGAAGAGAATCGAAGCATTTGAGATGTGGTGTTATAGACGAATGTTGAAAATTAGGTGGACTGATAAGGTAAGGAATGAGGAGGTTCTACGCAGAATCGGAGAGGAAAGGAATATGTGGAAAACACTGATAAGGGGAAGGGACAGGATGATAGGACATCTGCTAAGACATGAGGGAATGACTTCCATGGTACTAGAGGGAGCTGTAGAGGGCAAAAACAGTAGAGGAAGACAGAGATTGGAATACATCAAGCAAATAATTGAGGACGTAGGTTGCAAGTGCTACTTTGAGATAAAGAGGTTAGCACAGGAAAGGAATTCGTGGCGGGCCGCATCAAACCAGTCAGTAGACTGACGACAAAAAAGAAAATAGGATTGATAGTGGACATTGAAAAAGTTCAAATAAGTGTAGCTGCTATGTATTATCACAAGTTCAGACTTGGTACCCAAGTTCAGATAGCAATCGCTACAGCCAACACTTTGTTATTGCATGATCTTCTCATAAAATTTCAAGCACCAACTTCCTCCCTCCAGATACAGAAATTTTTTGACGATGCCCATCTACATAGGGAGAAATTAACATCTAACAGAAATCAGAAGTCACATGGAAAGATTTAAGAGTTAATTTGTCACGTATATTACTCAACTTACCCTTCTGCCGCCGAGCAGTGTGTCAGCAGTGCACAAGCAGCAGCATTACTGCATTTACTAGGCAGTCCTGCATTTTAACAACCGTTTAAATTTTGTGTCAAATTGTTTGTGCTCTGTATAGATAGTTCAGAAGTTATTTCACAACAGTATTAGCATGGATAGGGACTACGATTGCTGTGTTTGGATGCACGCTGAGTTGGCATCCCTTTGCTTCCAGCTTCAGGCAGTGTTGGCTTCGGTCACACAGCTTGAGGCTGTTGCCGATGGGCATCACTGGGGGGATCCGGACGGGGGTTTGTCGGGGACGGCCAGCTCGTCCCACGCATCCCCCGATCGGACTAAGATTGTGGCTGCCCGGAATACTGCCCACATTGAGGCTGATCCCTCACTTGTGGTAGAGTGGGAGGTCGTCTCTAGGTGTAGCAGGGGACGAAAGACATTCCAGAGGGCTGAATGTAAGGCCTCTCCAGTTTGTCTGACGAACCGGTTTCAGGCTTTGTCTCCGGCTGATACTGGTCTTCAGCTGGACATGGCTGCTTGTCCTGTTCCAGAGGTTGCCCTCAGTCTGCAAGATCCGGGCGCAAAGGGTGGGCTTACTGGTAGTTGGGAGCTCCAATGTCAGGCACATAATGGGCCCCCTTAGGGATAAGGCTGCAAGGGAGGGGAAGAAAACCAATGTGCACTATGTGTGCATACCGGGGGGAGTCATTCCAGATGTGGAAAGGGTCCTTCCAGATACCATGAAAGGTACAGGGTCACCCATCTGCAGGTGGTCGCTCATGTCGGCACCAATGATGTGTGTCACTATGGATCGGGCGGCTATCTGATTTGGTGGAAACTGCCAGTCTCGCTAGCAGGATGAAAGCAGAGCTCACTTGCAGCATTGTCAACAGGACAGACTGCAGACCTTTGGTACAGAGCCGAGTGGAGGGTCTGAATCAGAGGCTGAGACGGTTCTGCAACCGTGTGGGCTGCAGATTCCTTGACTTGCGCCATAGGGTGGTGGGGTTAACTTGGGACAATAATTAATCAAAGACTAAAACAATGTTACAGTAGTAAGAAGACGACTTATATGAGTGTAATATTATCGTGCCTTTCCGAATTCTTCAAAATAAACTTGCATGTGACCTCAACAGCTGAAGCTTCATCTCTCCTTAACACATTGGGAAGGCTAACGGAGCAAAAGTAGTAGAGCTAAGCTTGTAACTATGTACAATACACAGAGAATGAAAAACAGGCAAAAAAAAAAAAAAAAAATACTGTTGCTGTACCATCATTTGTGGCAGCACACAAAATTTCACTTGCCTAGAGGACGAGGACGATGATGTGCCACTACAAATGCTGTATTTTGCGATGAAGGATGACACTGAAGACACTGCATGAAATCCAGAGATGAGAAGCTGCTTTTGGTAATATAAGAAAGTGCTATGGGTAAAACATTAAGGATTTTTGCCAATGACATTTTACACTGTGATGGAAAACACGGCCCGTCACAGCAGAACACTGTGAAGATATGTTATTGTTGGCACCAAGAAATACAGATTTTACAAAAAAAAAAAGATTTCAATATGAATGCCAAATCATAGAATACAATGCATTGGGGGCCAGTACATTTATAAAAAAATATTTTGATTTAAAATTAATCGTTCACAAGTAATTTTTCTACCTGCCTTTTATCTGCAGGTCATATAGTTATTTCTGATAATTATCCTGGAATCACTCAGTTTGTTACAAGAATTGTTAGATTTCAACCTGAACATTGAGAGAATGGTTAACTGGTCCTTTCTACTGCAAGAATGCAACAGCCCACAAACTAAAACAGAATCATGACACTTGATTATCTTTTGTATTTGCCAGACTTCGTTCCAGTATCCCAATGAATTTTAAGCTTGTTTCACACTACATGTCGGGCCGGACCAGGATGACATATACCAGACGGGCGTGCAGGTAATCGGCTCATGCCACTGACCTGTGTTCAACTGTACGCCAGGCTGGGAGGATGAAAATCACTTCCAGATTTTCAAGTTTTAAAAGCTCTTGGTGGTGTATGTGGCCATGCCATATTGTTCTATGAATTTCTATTTTCCTTAAAAGCTTTACTTTCCCCTTGGAAGAAGAAAACACCCACTTTTCGTTTCATGTGTGTTTTTTTTTATGTAACACTTCTAAATTGATTTCGAAAAGAATAAACCAGTTACCCCTTCATAATTCAGAATAATCGTTGTGAAATGTTGTTACTTGTCAGCCATATGCACAAGTCTTGTAGTGAAAAAGTTTGATAGCTAGCGGGTAGCTTACAATTGGATTTGTTTTAGACTATACTTTATTGAGTGTGACATATAACTGAAAGTACAAAAAAAGTTTTGAACTGGTAGTGACTCTGATATCAATCTATGTTCGCAAGTAAATGAAAGTTACTGAGTGGCATCAATGCCACAGTTGCAAACCTACAGGGTTTGCATGGTTTTGGCTGGGTTTACTGTAGTGTCACACTACAGGATATAAAAAAACAAATTACTAGTGATCATTTCAGGCTTAGTATCGGTCACTCGTGTTATTTGAGTGACCCATGTCTAGAAAAATTGCAACATCAGATTATACTGGACAATTATCAGCTATGATTTTAAATGGGCCACACATTACATTATAAAAGGCAAACAATTATTTGCTCTCCACAACCAACAATTAGTAGAATGTACATTTCGTATTTGGAAGTAAAAGAGAACAAATTTACATGAGACTTTGTTATGGATGGTCTGTAATAAAAGCTTGTATCATTCTACTTAATTTCTTTCTAGTTAGAGATGAAAAATATAAGAAAAATATAATTACATTTATATATGTTCTACATCTAAGTTTGGATAACATGCAAGATGTTCATTTTTATCAAAAGGAAAGTTGCTACTCACCATATAAGCAGCAGCAGCAGCAGCAGCAGCACACACACACACACACACACACACACACACACACACACACACACACACACACACACACAACTGCAGTCTCGGACAACTGAAACTTCAATACGAGGGGCAGCACCACCAGTGCATGATGGTAGTGGCGACTGGGTGGGAATAAGGAGAAGGCTGGGGCAGGGAGGGGGAGGGATAGTACAGTGGGGGTGGCGGACAGTGAAGTGCTGGGGAGGGGGGGAGGGGATGAGCGGAAAATGAGAGAAATAAAAATACTAGATGTGATGGTGAAATGACAGATGTGTAGTGCTGGAATGGGAACAAGAAAGGGGCTGGATGGCTAAGGACAGTGACTAACGAAGGCTGAGGCAAGGAGAGTTACGGGAATGTAGGATGTATCACAGGGAAAGTTCCCACCTGCGCAATTCAGAAAAGCTGGTGTTGGTGGGAAGGATCCATATGGAACAGCCTGTGTTGGCAGTGTGTTCATCAGTAGGGTGATCCACTTGCTTCTTGGCCACAGTTTGTCGGTGACCATTCATGAGGACAGATAGCTTGTTGGTTATCGTGCCTACATAGAATGCAACACAGTGGTTGCAGCTTAGCTCATAGATCACATGACTGGTTTCACAGGTAGCCCTGCCTTTGATGGGATAGGTGATGTTAGTGACCGGACTGGAGTAGGTGGTGGGAGGGGTGTATGCAACAGGTCTTGCATCTGGGTCTATTACAGGGGTATGAGCCATGAGGTAAGTGATTGGGTGCAGGGTTGTGCAAGGATGGACGAATATATTGTGTAGTTTCAGTGGACGGCAGAATACCACTCTGGGAGGGGTGGGAAGGATAGTGGGCAGGACATCTCATTTCAGGACACGACGAGAGGTAGTCAAAACCTTGGTGGAGAATGTAATTCAGTTGCTCCAGAAAAGGATATTGTGTAGATTCAGAGAGCAGCACAATACCATAGAGGAAGGGATGGGAAAGACATAGCTCGTTCTAGGGCATGACAAGAGGCGAAGAATATGATTCAGTTGCTTCAGTCCTGAGTGGTACTGAGTCTCAAGAAGATTGCTCCTTTGTCACCAGACAGTTGGCATGTGGAAGGTTGTAGGTGACTGGAGAGACAAGGCACAGGATATCTGCTTCTGGACAAGGCTGGAAGTGTAACTTCATTCTGTGAATGCCTCCACGAGACCCTTGGCATATTTGGAGAGGGACTGCTTGTCTGTACAGAGGCAAAGGCCACAGGTGGCTACTTCTTGGTCCGGTGTGGGTGGCAGTTGTTGAAGTGGAGGTTTTTTGGTGGTTGGTAGGTTATTGTGGACAGAGTTACCAATGTATCCATCTTTGAGGTGAAAGCCAACATTGAGGAAGGTGGTTTGTTAGATTGAAGAGGACTTGGAGAAGAGAAACAGGTAAGGGATTGGGGTTTCTGAGTGGTTAGGAAGGATTCCTCTGGATAGTCCATGTGTAGTTTGGCATAGGATGGTGCCACATGCTTGCCCATTGCTGCACCATGGATCTGTTTGTAAGAGGTACTAGATTTGGATTCAGTAGCGAGTTGGGAAAGGTAATGTTCAATAGCAGCTAGGCCATGGGCATTGGGAGTTTCAGTGTAGTGGGATTGTGGCATCAGTAGTGACAAGCAGGGTGTCAGTTGTAAAGGCACAAGAACTGTGGGGATTTAATGGAGGAAATTGTCAGTGTCTTTTATACAGGGTGAGTCACTAACTATTGCCACCAAGAATAACTCCAAAAGTACGACAGGAGTTGAAAAGTTTGTGGGACAACGGGGGCCATAATATGATGTTGGTGTTCTGTAGCTAGGTAAGGTCGCTTCAGAGATATGAAGATAAACTTTTTTTGGTACTTATTTTCTGATGGCGGCTATCGAGACGATGATGTGAAACAGTATGGTCTTTGAAGGTAAGCGAAGGTACATAGGTGGCATGAACATCCATTTACAGAAGGTGTTTGAAGTGGTGACTGTTGGTATCAGTGCAGTGCTGCTGCAATCTTATCATAGATTGAGTGGTATTCCTTATCACATCGGCACTTATCAAAGCACATGCTCTGACAATTCTCTCTCACATATCTTCAAGTGTAGTTGGAACATCTTTATAAACAATGTCTTTTATGAATCCCCACAAGAAGAAATCAAGGCGCCAAGTCTGATGAAAGAGCCGACCATGACACATCTCCTCCACTTTCAATCAAATGATTTGGGAATTGTCTCTGCAGCTCATTTCTAGCCATCAGCAAAAAATGTGCCTGACACCCATTGTGTTGATACCACATTCTGTTCCTTGTTCCTAAAGGTACTTCTTCCAATAGCAGAATTAATGTTTCTTTCAGGAATGTGGTGTACTTCATACCATTAAGATTTCCTTCCATGAAATAGGGGCCTACAATTCTGTCCTCCAGAATCCCACACCATACATTCACTGACCACGGTTTTTGGTGTGCAACTTGCCGCAGCCAATATGGATTTTCAGTTGCCCAGTAATGTGTGTTATGCAAATTAACATTTCCATGGTTTGTGAATGTAGCCTCATCAGTAAATAAAATAAAATTAGTAAATGTGTCATCCATCTGAATCTGAAGTTGAGCCTCGGCAGAATTCAATGTGACGCATACAATCCGTACCAGTTAATTCTTGATGGAGACCGATATGGTAAGGATGATATTTATGGTGATGCAGAACACTAACAATACTACTTTGCCTCCTGTCAGATTCCCTTGCGATTTGACGCGAACTAACACAAGGATCTCTAACCACAGTGGCAAGAGTACCAATTTCTGTTTCCTCGTTAGTAGCTTTGCTTTCGCTGGATATGTTTCTGGTGCGTTAAAGATCCGCTTGTTGGTTGGTTGGTTGGTTTGTGGGGGTTAAAGGGACCAGACTACTTAGGTCATCGGTCCCTTGTTCCACGGCCATAATAATACACGAAGAAAAGTCCAACAAGCAATAAACACATAACGGAGACGACAAGGGACGACACAGAACAAGAAAGACATAGACGAAGACCAGAGAAAAGAGATTAAAAGACACACAGAGTGCGACGGTCATTGGCCGACAATGAAAATAAAACTGGAAAGGCCAACAACCAAGGGACACATTAAAACACCACAAACTAAAACCCCAGGCCAAAAGCCACAGTCGACACTAAAAAGGGACTCTCATATTGAATGATAAAAACCCCCTGCTCGAATAAAACGGAGAACTAAGTCAGCCATAGTAGAGTCATCGGTTAAAAGAGCAGGGAGTGTATCAGGCAGCGCGAACGTCTGCCTGAGGGCAGTTAAAAGTGGGCAGTCTAGTAAGACGTGTACCACGGTCAGGGCCAATCCGCAGCGACAGAGAGGCGGGTCGTCACGGCACAAGAGATACGCGTGCGTGAGCCGGGTATGTCCTATGCGGAGCCGGCAGAGGACGACAGCGTCCTTGCGAGACCCCCGCATGGAGGAGCGCCACACACTGGTTGTCTCCTTGACTGCCCGAAGTTTGTTGGGAGAGGGCAGGGTGCGCCACTCATCACGCCAAGCAGCAAGGACCTTCTGCCGCAATACGGATCGGACGTCACTCTCTAAAAGACCGATCTCCATGGCCGGGGAACTGACCGCCTGTTTCGCCAGTTCGTCAACCCGCTCGTTACCCGGGATGCCGACGTGACCTGGGGACCAAACAAAGGTGACAGAGCGGCCGCAACGGACGAGAGTATGGAGGGACTCCTGGATGGCCATCACCAGACGGGAACGAGGGAAACACTGGTCAAGAGCTCGTAAACCGCTCAGGGAGTCACTACAGATGACAAAGGACTCACCTGAGCGGGAGCGGAGAAACTCTAGGGCACGATAGATGGCAACCAACTCGGCAGTGTATACACTGGAGCCAGCTGCCAATGACCGTTGCTCACAATAATCCCGTAGAGTGAGAGCGTAACCAGTGTGACCAGAGACCACCGAACCGTCGGTGTAGGCCACCGCCGCGTTCGGAAACTCGGCCAGGATGGAAAGAAAGCGGCGGCGGAGGGCCTCCGGAGGCACTGAGACCTTCGGACCCTGTGCCAAGTCGAGCCGAAGGCACGGTCGGGGCACACTCCACGGGGGCAGACGGAGATTGGCCCAGAAAACAGGCGGCAGAGGAAAAAAGTCAAGGCCACGGAGAAGGTCCCGGAGGCGAACCGCAATGGGACACCCTGACCGGGGCCGCCTGTCTGGAACATGGACGATCGAGCGCGGGAACAGGAGACGGTAGTTCGGATGCCCTGGCATGCTATAAACGTGCGCGGCATAGGCGGCCAGAAGGCGGTCACGCCGGAACCGCAATGGAGGGACACCAGCCTCCACAAGTATGCTGTCGACGGGGCTTGTCCGGAACGCTCCCGTGGCGAGGCGGATCCCGCAGTGGTGTATGGGATCCAGCAATCGCAATGCTGAAGGTGAGGCAGAACCGTACGCCACACACCCATAATCAAGGCGGGACTGGATCAGCGCTTGATATAGGTGGAGGAGGGTGGACCGGTCGGCACCCCACCTGGTGTGGCTTAAGCAACGGAGAGCGTTTAAGTGCCGCCAGCATGTTTGCTTCAGCTGCCTAATATGGGGCAGCCAAGTCAACCGGGTATCGAACACCAGTCCCAAGAACCGATGCGTCGCGACCACAGCAAGAGGTTCACCGTCAAGGTAAAGGCGCGGCTCAGGGTGAACCGTGCGACGCCGGCAGAAATGCATAACGCAGGTCTTCGCGGCCGAAAACTGGAAGCCGTGCGCTACAGCCCATGACTGCGCCTTGCGGATGGCACCTTGCAGCTGCCGTTCAGCAGCGGCGATGCCACTGGAGCTGTAATATAGGCAGAAGTCGTCCGCATATAAAGAAGCCGCGACAGACGACCCCACTGCCTCAACGAGCCCATTGATGGCAATTAAAAACAGGGACACACTGAGGACAGACCCCTGTGGGACCCCGTTCTCCTGGACCCGGGAGGAACTATGCGACGCAGCTACTTGCACGCGGAAGGAACGATACGAAAGAAAATTCTGAATAAAAATCGGGAGCGGGCCCCTAAGGCCCCACCCATGAAGTGTGGCCAGGATGTGATGGCGCCAAGTCGTATCGTATGCCTTCCGCATGTCGAAGAAGACGGCAACCAGATGTTGGCGGCGCGCAAAGGCTGTACGGATGGCAGACTCCAGGGAGACCAGATTATCGACGGCAGAGCGGCCTTTACGGAACCCACCCTGAGACGGAGCCAGAAGGCCCCGAGACTCGAGGAGCCAACTCAACCTCCGGCTCACCATACGTTCCAGCAACTTGCAAGGAACGTTGGTGAGGCTTATGGGGCGATAGCTGTCCACCTCCAGCGGGTTCTTGCCAGGTTTCAATACGGGGAGGACTATGCTTTCCCGCCATTGAGACGGGAAAACACCCTCGACCCAGACGCGATTGAAAAGATCTAGGAGGCGTCGCTGGCAAGGCACTGAGAGGTGTTTCAGCATCTGGCTGTGAATGCGGTCTGGTCCAGGAGCCGTATCACGGCAAGCAGAAAGTGCGCTCTGGAATTCCCATTCGCTGAAAGGAGCATTGTACGACTCCGCGTGGCGTGTGTGAAAGGAAAGCCTCCGACTTTCCAACCGTTCTTTCCGGGAGCGGAAGGCCAACGGGTAGTTCGTTGACGCGGAACACTGAGCAAAATGCTCTGCTAACCGGTCCGCAATCGTGTCGGAGTCGGTGCACACTGCTCCATTCAGCGAAAGCCCAGGGACAGAGACAGGTGGCCGATAGCCTTGGAGTCGCCGAATCTTGGCCCAAACCTGCGATGCAGAGGTACGGACGCCAATGGTGCAAACATAACGTTCCCAGCACTCCTGCTTCCGTTGGCGAATAAGGCGTCGGGCTCGGGCGCGGAACTGTTTAAAAGCAATGAGGGTCTCCAACGACGGGTGCCGCTTATGGCGCTGAAGAGCCGCCGGCGATCTCGAATCGCCTCTGCGATCTCGGGCGACCACCACGGCACAGTCCTCCGCCGAGGTGACCCGGATGTACAGGGAATCGCAGATGCCGCCGCAGAAACGATGCTGGTGGTGACCGACTGAACCACCGCATCAATCGGATCAGGGGAAGGAGGTGCGATCACTGCGACAGATGTAAATAAGTCCCAATCAGCCTTATTCAGAGCCCATCTGGAGGGGCGTTCAGAAGAGTGACGCTGTGGCAGTGACAGAAAGATGGGGAAATGGTCACTACCACATAAGTCGTCATGGACCCTCCAGTGGATGGATGGTGAAAGTCCGGGGCTGCAAATAGAAAGGTCAATGGCCGAAAACGAGCCATGGACCGCACTAAAGCGGGTCGCCTCTCCCGTGTTTAAAAGGCAGAGGTCAAGCTGTGACAGAAGAGTCTCGACATCTCTGCACTGGCCAGTAATCGCGGCGCTACCCCACAAGGGGTTATGGGCGTTAAAGTCGCCCAGCAACACAAAGGGAGGCGGCAGTTGTCCTATCAATGCAGCCAACACATGACGAGAGACATCACCATCCGGCGGAAGGTACAAGCTGCAGACAGTAATAGGCTGAGGCGTCCACATCCTTACAGCGACAGCCTCTAAGGGTGTATGAAGAGGCACACACTCGCTGTAGATAGAGTTAAGGACGTAGACGCAGACTCCACCAGACACCCTCTCATAAGCTGCCCGGTTCTTATAATAACCCCGATACCCTCGTAGGGCAGGGGTCCGCATTGCCGGAAACCACGTTTCCTGGAGGGCAATGCAGAAGAAAGGGTGACTGCTGACGAGTTGGCGGAGCTCAGCAAGGTGGTGGAAAAAACCGCTGCAGTTCCACTGGAGAATCACTTTGTACATGGGCGAAATAGGCGTGAAGGGACCGAGGAGGCAGATCACGTCACTGGGTCACCTGCTGTCACCGATCGAGGACCAGTACAATCGGCGTCCTTGGCGTCTGAGGGTATGGCGAGATCCAGGTCCTCAGCGCCAGGATCTCCACCTCATCCTCAGACGCAGAGCCTGTATGGAGCGGTGGGGTGGATGCCACCGCGCGTTCCTTGGCCTTAGAGGCCTTCTTCTTCGTCTTCTCTCTCTGCTCCTTGGGCTTTACTGGCTGGGAGGGCTCCACTGAGTCAGTCTCCGGGACGGAGGAGGAGCGGGAAGCCCTGCGACCAGCCGCTGGCCTGCTTTTCAGCCATTGGCGGACGTCACCCTTCCCAGAGGTGGAAACCTGGGAAGGGAGGGACCCGAGGGATCCCTTGCGAGAGAGAGTCGCCGAAGAAGTCGGACGCTTCTCCGGCTTAGAGTTGGGGACTTGTGTCCCCGATGGTTGGGGGGTCGTTGCTCCTGAGGTAGGTGGTGCAGGAGCAACAAATGGGGAAGTGCCCCCCACCATCAAGGGGGCAGGTGTAGTATTCCGGCTCAGAGTGTTCAGTGGAATCGGTGCAGCAGATGACAAAACTACTGTTTTGGCAGCGGTGGCATAGGAGCTGGTCAGAGCCACAGGATGTAGCCTCTCGTATTTCCGCTTAGCCTCAGTATAGGTCATGCGGTCCAGGGCCTTATATTCCATGATCCTTCGTTCTTTCAGTAGAACCTTGCAGTCTGGCGAGCAAGGGGAATGGTGTTCGCCGCAGTTCACACAGATGGGAGGCGGCGCACATGCAGTATTAGGATGTGAAGGGCGTCCACAATCTCTGCATGTCATGCTGGAAGTACACCGAGATGACATGTGGCCAAACTTCCAGCATTTGAAACACCTCATCGGGGGGGGGGGGGGGATATAGGGCTTCACATCACATCGGTAGACCATCACCTTGACCTTTTCGGGTAGGACGTCACCTTCGAAGGCCAAGATGAAGGCACCGGTGGCTACCTGATTATCCCTCGGACCCCGATGGACGCGCCGGACGAAGTGAACACCCCGCCGTTCTAAATTGGCGCGTAGCTCGTCGTCTGACTGCAAGAGTAGGTCCCTATGGAATATAATGCCCTGGACCATGTTGAGACTCTTATGGGGTGTGATCGTGACGGAAACATCCCCCAACTTGTCACAAGCGAGTAACCGCCGTGACTGTGCAGAGGATGCCGTTTTGATCAATACTGCCCCAGAGCGCATTTTGGACAAGCCCTCCACCTCCCCAAACTTGTCCTCCAAGTGCTCGACAAAAAACTGAGGCTTGGTCGCCATAAACGATTCCCCATCGACTCGTGTACAGACTAAATAGCGAGGTGAATAAGGTTCGCTGCCAACCGTAGCCTTTCGTTCCTCCCATGGTGTGGCCAGGGAGGGGAACGATTGTGGATCATATGCCTGAGCATTGTATTGAGGCCGAGAACGCATAGAGACTGCTGGCGGCTGGCCGCCAGCAAAGATCCGCTTGTCCTCAATTTATCATACAAATATTCAAATGTACAACGTGTAGGCTGAGTACATTTAGGATACCTTTCAGAGTATGTGTCACTGAATTTCGTGGGCATTCTTCATAAATGACTTGTTCTTCGGAGGAATAAATTATTCACATTGTCTTGATTCGATGATACTAGTCTTACTGCTCCTATTAGAGTTGTGTTGTAAAACTGTCGAATGGTGTTTACATGTCAATGCCACATTAGATGGGCACGCCGTATTTGGCAAATATTTACTGTTGCGTGATATATATAAGAGAGAATTGTCGGAGCATGTGTTTTGATAAGTGACTATGTGATAAGGAATACCACTCAATCCATAAGAAGAAGATTGTAGCATTGCATTGATACCAATGGTCATCACCTAGTACACCTTCTGTAAATGGACATTCAGTGCCACCTTTTTGACCTTCAAAGACCTTACTGTTACACATCACTGGATTTGTATGGATAGCCACTATCAGAAAATAAGTACCAATTATAGCATCTAATTTAAAGAAAACAGTTAGACCGTGACATGACCCCATCTAGCAACAAAAACCATCATCATTTTATGGCCCCTGTTGTCCCATAAACTTTTCAGTTACTATCATACTTTCAGAGTGATTCTAGGTGGCAATAGTAGCAACTCACCCTGTATAAGAGGGTAGGTGATGGGTAATAGGCTGGAGGTGTTTGTCCACAAGAGCAGAGTTTCTCTCCTTGGGGCACACTAACTAGCCACAATGGGATGTCCTTAGTGGTTGGGATTATTAAATTTAGGAAGCATGTAGAAGGTATGAGTGTAGGGAGTGTTGGTTTGGGGGGGAGGAGAGAGAGAGAGAGAGAGAGAGAGAGAGAGAGAGAGAGAGAGAGAGAGACTAAAGATACTGCTGGATTTCTGAAATGGGGTCACTGGCAGGGTTTGTAGGTGGACGTATGTGATAGCTGGCAGAGTCCCTCCACCAGGTAATTTCTGCAGCTCATAATCAAAGTGGTGGGGCCTTTGCAGGCACTTAGGGTTATAATGTCAGGCCAGTTTTTAGGTGCTGGACTGCTGTTCTTTCTGAATATGTAAAGTTGGATTGCATGTTTGAGAGATCTGGGGAATGATGATGCGGCAAGGTTCAAGGTTAGGAAATTTTGAAAAAGTGAATAGGAGGTGATGGAGGAGATCATAGTTGGCTGGAGGAGTAAACTGAGTCAGGCAGGCAGTTTTGGATTGAGTCTGATTGGTGGCTTAAAAGTGTATCTGCTTTAGGGCTTGGGAGAAGGAGAAATCTTCAACAAGCCCAGCATGTGAGCGAATTTGGGAGTAGGGCGCAATGTAAGGACTTGAGAGAGGACTGATACTTCTGTGGAATGATACTTTTGGAGAGCAAGTTAATGACTGTTACGGGTCTGTTAGGTTCTGGATTCTGTATGGTTGTTTGGAGAAGTTTCTTACGGTATGATAATTGTAGTAGGTCTGCAAGGCAGGATCTGGCAATCATGGGAGGTAGTTTCATGGAGGCTCTTGTAGAGGTGGTGGATAATGCTAGTCCAAGGCAGGAGTATGAGGTGAACATGTTGTAGAGGTTTTTGAGGTGGCATTGTGTATGCTGTCTAGTTCTTTGAGGGCAAGGGTTTCAATCTGGGAGATGGGATGCAAGGATTTGGGACTGAAGAGCAGGAGAATTTTATGAATAGATATATTCCAAGGAGTTTTGGGCCTGATTTATGTGGTTTCGCTGGACTAAGTTGGTTGGGACTGAGGACTGATGAAATTTGAACAGATAAAGCTCATTTTGGGAGGAGGGGCTGAGCCAGAGGGGACTAATTCAGTGCTTAGGCCATTTGGGGAGATTCCTTGAGCTAGGCAACACTGAAGGAACAGTATTTGGAACGGAGTTTGTATTGCTTCGAGAATTTCCGTGTAAATTCTAAAATCACTTGACCTTCCTCCATCTCGAAACCACGATGTTTAAAATAGAAGTTTGTGGGAGGAAAATCCGACCTACTGTTCATGGCATGTTTGTGTGTGTGCAGGTCTAAAAACAGTCACGAGCAAAATGTGGACAGGGTGGCGGACAAGTACCCGCTGTACAATCCATAGAGTATGTGTAGAGAAGAGCCTGTGCTATTCTTTGCTGGTTTAGTGACTGTTAAGTATTCATGTTTTGGACTTCGTAGAAGCGAGACGTGTTCATATTTTCTGGTGGTTATTAAACCAACCCTGTTGTAAATGTATCTTAATAGAGTAATGTTTGACGACTTGGTGGTGGACTTACACAAGTTCGAATATTTATATGAGAAATGGTGAATTTGTTTTTTGTGGAAGTTGAAATACAAGGTATGTTCTATAAGTAATGCGACCAAATTCATAAAAAAAATAATTTATTGCATATATTCGTACAAATAATCAAATTTTCAAAATAACACCCTCTTGCATCAGTAAACTTGCCTGGAAGGCATCCTGGATTGCCTTTTCCTGAATGTCTTTTATAACTGATGTAACATGCACCTGGATGCTTTCAACTGTGTCCCAATGTTTTCCTTTCATGACTACTTTTAACCAAGGAAACAAAAAAATTCAGCAGAAGCCAGGTTAGGACTGTAGGAAGGCTGGAGAACCAGTAGGGTCTTGTTCCTGGTCAGGAAGATGAAGACGCTGTGACTCGGCATGTTGTCGTGGTGAACTTTCCACTTGTCCTTGATGTTGCTTCGGCAGCGAGTGCGAGACCCTCCTTTTCAGTACTTAAAGTAGAAAGCTGAGTTCACTGTAGGTATGATTTCATGGTGGACAATGCCTCTGACGTCAAAGAAGACAAGGAGCTTGGTTTTGATCCTGGACTCACTCATGCGTGCCTTCTCGAGACGGGGCGATGATGAGATGTGCCATTCTGAACTCTGCCTTGTACTAAAATAGCCACAACTCATCACCAGTGATAACTGAGGGTCATTTTCATACATTTCCAACATTTCTCAGCACCGAATCACTCACATGTGCTTGTTTTCATCGGTCAACACTTTTGGTAAGAGTTCAGCGCACACACCTTTCTCATGTCCAACTCTTCAGTCACAATGCGGAAAACGGTTGTTTTTGACATGTTTACAGTGTGTGCTATCAACTGAAGGCTCAGCTGCTGGCCAGAATGGACGAGTGGTTCTAGCCGCTACAGTCTAGAACCATGCGACTCCTACGGTCACAGGTTCGAATCCTGCCTTGGATGTGTGTGATGTCCTTAGAACTACTTAAACCTAACTAACCTCAGTTCTCGGGGACTGATGACCTCAGAAGTTCAAGTCCCATAGTGCTCAGAGCCTTTTGAACCATTTTTGAAGGCTCAGCTGTCTGTCAGATTTCAAACAATCACCACATTTTTGTCGACTCATGCGGTTGACGGCCGTCCACTGCAAGGTTCATCGGTGATCTCCTCTCTGCCGTCCACAAATGACTTGTGATTTGGACAAGCAATCAGTCCCAAATTTAATGCAAAATTTGATAGCGTACTGTTGCTCTACAGAATGATCCATTATGCCGTGTTACATAAACTCAAAACAGGGTTGATGGAAATGCACGTCCTGACCCTCTGGCAGCTCACAGCCGAATCAGACTTCTCTGGATAGCCAGCCATGTCGATCTCCGAAAACTACTTCTCTGAGAAGATCAGCTGTACATACCAAGGGTAATGGGAAGATTGCAAACCAGCTCCACATCTCTACTTGTCATCTAAAGTGTTAGAATGTGGTGATTGGTGAAAAAGGGACCCGAAAAACGGGAATTAGAAACGAAAATGAGAAAAGTTGATGTTGCATGTTTCCAAAGCAACCGAGTATAACAAGAGAAGAAAACCGTTATGAGAAACTTGATTTAGCTCAGAAATCAAAGGAAAAGAAAATTTGTGAACGCAGCAAAGGAAGTAATAACATCAAAAGAATGGAAAGAAGACCTCGACATATTAGACTTAGAAGAGATACGATGGGAATAATTCAACTAAGAAGATCCAGTGTGGGGAGTATACAGCTCACACACACATCAAAGCACCACCGACATCGCCCGCACCAGTTGCTGTTCACCGACGCTGCCTAAAACTTTACACTGGGTGACCATAAAACAATAATTGTTTGAGTATAAAGTTGAATAAACTGTTTAACAGACTGTATTTATTATACTTATATTTTTTAATGCTTACTAGATCTAAAATTGGTAAAACCATGGAAAACATACTGTTAGTTGGAGGAACTTCAGAACCAGCCGTGGCAATGAAAGTGAGTAAGGAGATGCTAGACTGGTCTGAATTTGTGAATTTGATCAAAACTTGAATCTGTCCTTTGGTCATTTAAACTGCCCAAAATCCTTTAAGAAAGGAACTAAATACACCTTTAAATTCTCAATGTCTTAAATTAGATTCAGTGAATGTTCAGAATGAAACTTGAGGATTGTTAAATGGCTAAATTCTTTACTTTGTTCATCTAATTTAGCACATGGCATGAGGGCATGGGAAATTTGTAAACTGAATTTGACATGTTAACTGCTGAAGTAGAAAATTTCAAAATAGATTTGAAAGGTGAACTAACTAGTTCTTTAAGCAGTGACGTAAATCAACTGTTCACTGACTTTAATTAGAGAGAATGAGCAATTTCAGGATTTGACAAAAAAGTTAGAATTTGATGCTGTAAAGCAAAGATTTCACAATTTGAGATAGAGTATGTTAATACCAATAGTACAATCGCAAATTGCAGGTGTTAACACTTGAGTAGATAAAGTGGAAATAAGAGAAACTAGCAACCTCAGTCTTAATAAATGTAAGTAGTCTGGAGGAACAGGTAGAGGAAATATTTGACCAAAAAGTTGCTCTGAGAGTATTCTCCAAGGACGTATCTCCTGTTTTACCTTCTGAACTCAATGATACCAAGAAAGGTATGGATGAATTAAGGAAATAATTTAGGACAAGGTTGATAAGAGGATGACTTCTAGTGAGGTAATGACGAATTTACAATGGGGAGCCAATTCAGGGTTATTTAGGCAATTCCCTACGTTTAAGCCAAATGGGGAAGTACATCCCACTCGTTTTCTGAAAAAAATTTAACCAGGCCTTGCCGAAGAACTGGGTTAGAAAAAGGAAAGTACAATCTCAAGGACATAAAGTTGTCATCTCCCAGGGCTGTTAACTTTCTGTGTTAATAGGCGGAGTGATGACCGTCGGATCCCGAGTTGTTTTCAGTGTTTTTCCTGCACCGATTCCCCCAACTTCTTACACTATTCTATCATCCCCCGCTTAGAGGTTGTTAGATAAACATTCAAGTGAGAAACTGGGATTACATCACCCAAAAATTGCTCCTGGCACGTGACTGCATCGTCCTCAGTTGTTAGCGTTGTGCCCCCTAGGAATCTTGATTGTGTCTTACTCGGTCATTATGTCCATTATAATTATCCGGGCTGTTATGCCGTGGTCGGTTGATGAATTTAGTCTCAGTTCCCAACGTTTCGTCTCCGACTGCGAGAGACATCTTCAAGGGGGTCCGTAGGTCGATAGAAGGTCCAACACACCCACTGGCTCGCTACTGACTGCCGCTAAATTCCGTCTCCGCGAGCTCCCGCGCCGCGGTGTGACGTCACGTGTTTTGAAAACGTCAGTGCAATTGGCCGCTGTCCGTCGCCGTCGATCGCCGTTGCCATCACCCAGTAGTGGACGGGTGGTACACATCTTCTTTAACACCGGCATCCATATACCGTTTAATTTCACGCCCTCCTCCTTTCGGTTGAAATTATTTGGGTGTTTAGCGATTTCGATTGCCTCCCTGTAAAGCCTTTCGTAGTATCCGCTTGTGGCAGCTAGTACTTGCGCCTCCTCGAAACGAATATTGTGGTTCCCTGGATGGAAAGCATGCTCCGCAACAGCTGATAGTTCCGTTTCTGCTCTTCTACAATTTCCCTTGTGCTCTTCCAAACGTTTAGAAACCGTTCTTTTAGTAGTACCCACATAAACATCACCACAGCTGCATGGGATCCTATACACTCCAGCTTTTTTCAATGGCTTGCGAGCGTCCTTGGCAGGCTTAAGGTATTCCTGTATCTTCCTGGTGGGCTTGTAAATTACGGTAATATTCCGCTTCGTCAGGATCCTCCCTATTCTTTCCGTTACATTTTTAACAAACGGCAGGAAAACCTTAGATTTTGCAGTAGCCTGTACGTCAGTATGATTTCTGCGAGGCTGCCTCAACGCACGTTTTATTTCGGTGGATGAATATCTGTTCTTCATTAGTGCATTCTGGAGATGTTCCATCTCAGCGTCGAGCAACTCAGGTTCACAAATATTTTTAGGTCTGTCCGCTAACGTCTTGATAACACCCCGCTTCTGTTGTGGGTGGTGGTTCGAATCCCGGTGCAAATAACGGTCCGTGCGCGTGGGTTTGCGGTATACTGAGTGGCCCAAACTACCATTTTTGTTTCTAAAAACAAGCACATCGAGGAAATGTAATTTGCCGTCTACCTCCTCCTCCATTGTAAACTGAATTCTCGAGTTTATGCTTTTTAGATGTTCGTGAAACCGGCTTAGTTCCTTCCTACCATGTCTCCACAGCACAAACGTGTCATCCACGTATCGGAACCACACATTTGGTTTTTTGCTGGCAGTTCCTAAACGGCCCGCATGTGGTTTCAACAGCGTAGTCAATAACTTGGCTAACGAGTAGGTGGGCGAACCAATGGCACTTAGTATCTGTCTTAACGGCACATTTTCTTTATGAATTTTGGGTAATCCATAGGTAGCGCAACCGAATTGCAGAGACCTTTCTGTACACTCTCTTCAATGGAGGACTTTTTTACTAACCGCGACACAGTTCTGAGAACGTTGTTAGTGGGATCCTCATTCAGCTTCCTATGTGCTTGCGGATCCAATAAATCAGTAATTTTACTCTGGTAGTCGGCCACATCCATAACCACCGTTGCGCTTCCTTTGTCAGCTGGGAGAACCAAAAGACTATCGTCGTCATTCAGGAGTTTTAAAGCTCTTCTCTCACCCACGGTTTCGGCGGTTTTGCATTGGCTAATATTCTCACTGTTTCTATGCGGATTTCTTCAGCTGTTACAGAATCCACACTGCGAATTCCTGCTTCTACACTGGCTATAATTTCTTCCGTGGGCACAAAACGCGGACTAACAGCAAAATTTCCTTCCTTGGCAAGCACAGATGTCTCATCGTCAGATAACGAACGTTTGGACAAATTGATAACGGTCCGGGAAACGTCTAAATGCTACCTCATCAGACTGTTCGGCATTTAGACGTTTCCCGGACCGTTATCAGTTTGCTACCTAATCAGACTGTTCGGCATTTAGAGAGTGTACAGAAAGGTCTCTGCAATTCGGTTGCGCTACCACCGAGGCTTTATGGATTGCCCTAAATTCATAAAGAAAATGTGCCGTTAAGACCGATACTAAGTGCCATTGGTTCGCCCACCTACTCGTTAGCCAAGTTTTTGACTACGCTGTTGAAGCCACATGTGGGCCGTTCGGACTCTTATATAAAGAATTCGACACATTTCATCAGCAGATTGGATGGCATAGTGGTCCAGCCGGAGGACATATTGGTCAGCTTCGATGTGGTATCGCTGTTTACCATGGTTCCACTTAACGATTTATTGGAACAGCTGGATCGAATTTTTCCTGCCGATATTTTACAACTATTTAAGTGTTGTTTGACGACCACATACTTCAAGTGGAATGAACAGTTTTATGAGCAAACGGATGGCGTGGCTATGGGAAGGCACCTAAGTCCCGTAATTGCAAACTTCTTTATGGAGAAATTCGAAGAACAGGCCTTAGGAACAGCCAGCAAAAAACCAAATGTATGATTCCGATACGTGGATGACACGTTTGTGCTGTGGAGACATGGTAGGGAGGAACTAAGCCGGTTTCACTAACATCTAAAAAGCATAAACTCGAGAATTCAGTTTACAATGGAGGAGGAGGTAGACGGCAAATTACATTTCCTCGATGTGCTTGTTTTTAGAAACGAAAATGGTAGTTTGGGCCACTCAGTATACCGCAAACCCACGCACACGGACCGTTATTTGCACTGGGATTCGAACCACCACCCACAACAGAAGCGGGGTGTTATCAAGACGTTAGCGGACAGACCTAAAAATATTTGTGAACCTGAGTTGCTCGACGCTGAGATGGAACATCTCCAGAATGCACTAATGACGAACAGATATTCATCCACCGAAATAAAACGTGCGTTGAGGCAGCCTCGCAGAAATCATACTGACATACAGGCTACTGCAAAATCTAAGGTTTTCCTGCCGTTTGTTAAAAATGTAACGGAAAGAATAGGGAGGATCCTGACGAAGCGGAATATTATCGTAATTTACAAGCCCACCAGGAAGATACAGGAATACCTTACGCCTGCCAAGGACGCTCGCAAACCTTTGAAAAACCTGGAGTGTATAGGATCCCATGCAGCTGTGGTGATGTTTATGGGGTACAACTAACAGAACGGTTTCTAAACGTTTGGAAGAGCACAAGGGAAATTGTAGAAGAGGAGAAACGGAACGATCAGCTGTTGCGGAGCATGCTTTCCAGCCAGGGAACCACAATATTCGTTTCGAGGAGACGCAAGTACTAGCGGCCACAAGCGGAGACTACGAAAGGCTCTACAGGGAGGCAATCGAAATCGCTAAACACCCAAATAATTTCAACCGAAAGGAGGAGGGCATAAAATTAAATGGTATATGGATGCCGGTGTTAAAGAAAATGTGTACCACCCGTCCACTACTGGGTGATGGCAACGGCGATCGACGGCGACGGACAGCGGCCAATTGCACTGACGTTTTCAAAACACGTGACGTCACACCGCGGCGCGGGAGCTCGCGGAGACGGAATTTAGCGGCAGTCAGTAGCGAGCCAGTGGGTGTGTTGGACCTTCTATCGACCTACGGACCTCCTTGAAGATGTCTCTCGCAGTCGGAGACGAAACGTTGGGAACTGAGACAAAATTCATCAACCGACCACGGCATAACAGGCAGGATAATTATAATGGACATGATATTTCCTGTCCTGAAAGTCTGCATTTTAGTATTACTCGGTTATTCCAGGGGTGCCCCTACCTGTCCTCATGACTCGCCCCAACGTGTGGTGACATGAGGTGGGAATTGGTACACATATTATCCTTGAAATTAGATTGATTAAATCTGCCTAGCCAGCCATTCTCTCCCGCGGTTTCGATTGTAATGTCGACAGCAGCTGACGCGGCATCCTGGTTTTCTTTAAAGCTGCCTGGTAATCCCTTTTACTCACATAGTACAAAGTAAGTAGGGAGAACAATACCTGGCATATAAGTTTCAAAATAATTTCTGAAATCATGAGAATACCATTCTCACAGTGATTGGAACATAATCAAGTTAGTCATTAAAGCATAATTTTCTTAGTAAACTTAATGAAATATTGCATTTGTGGAATACATAATATTGTGTGACTAAATGATTGTGATAATGGAATATATAATTTTACTCTTGGTACAGAATATTTTATACCTTTTATAAGATGTGACGTAGAGGGGAGGGTTTGTATCAATGTCGAAAGGGGGCAGGTAGTGTAGGTAAAAAGCATGATTTACCCTAACAGATAAATCATGACCAACACAAAACACACATCACACCTTTCAAGGGACCCTCACAAACAAGTGTGCCAGATTCTTCACCATTTACCGTTTCCATAGGGTTGCTAAGATTTTCTTCGGTGACCTCAAAGGTGAAAAAGGGAACGTCTGTTCTGTAGGAGATGATTTAACACCATACCTCCTCCGGCTTCTCACTCAAGTACCAGCAAGGAAGGGGTTCTAGGGAAGGGGGGTGGGAAGGATTTCCTGTCTTTGAGGATGTCTTCTTTCTATTCTTTGTTCTTAGCAACCATATCTACCTTCATTCCTTTCTTACTTCTAATTTAAGAACCTATCTATTTTTCCCTCTTTCCATATTCATCTACTTCTATTGCAGAAATCCTTCAAAGTTTCTGTGGTTCCCAATAACATACAACTTATCTTCAGATAAGAAGGCTGAAGAATCAGACTACACGAAAACACTTCCGCATACACACAAAGAAATACAAATACACAAACAATGAAGTTACAGATTAAAAGGATGTAAGAACTGCCAAGGGTTGTAGGTGAAAAAGATGTGTGTACATCTGGAAAGAAGCACACAGTTTTTTAAGTGACTGTTCTACATTGTTCCTTTTTTGTGTCTTATCTTGTATATACAAATATACCGATATGTATACAGGGTCTTACAAAAAGGTACAGCCAAACTTTCAGGAAACATTCCTCACACACAAATAAAGGAAAGATGTTATCTGGACATGTGTCCAGAAACGCTTTATTTCCATGTTAGAGCTCATTTTAGTTTTGTTCTTCCACCTATGCTCAATGGAGCATGTTATGATTTCATACAGGATACTCTACCTTTGCAGCTAGAACATCTGCCTTTACAAGTACAAAACAACACTTCTCAACAACAGATTCGGTGACCGATGGATTGGTAGAGGCGGACCAATTCCATGGCCTCCACGCTATCCTGACCTCAACCCTCTTGACGTTCATTTATGGGGGCATTTGAAAGCTCTTGTCTACGCAACCCTGGCACCAAATGTAGAGACACTTTGTGCTCGTATTGTGGATGGCTGTGATACAATACACCATTCTCCAGGGCTGCATCAGCACATCAGAGATTCCATGCGACAGAGGGTGGATGCATGTATCCTCGCTAACAGAGGACATTTTGAACATTTCCTGTAACTAAGTGTTTGAAGTCATGCTGGTACGTTCTGCTGCTGTGTGTTTCCATTCCTTGATTAATGTGATTTGAAGAGAAGTAATAAAATGAGCTCTAACATGGAAAGTAAGCGTTTCCGGACACATGTCCACATAAAATATTTTCTTTGTGTGTGAGGAATGTTTCCTGTAAGTTTGGCTGTACCTTTTTGTAATACCCTGTACAGAGAGGTGTGTGTGTGTGTGTGTGTGTGTGTGTGTGTGTGTGTGTGTGTGTTAGCAGTAAACTCATGTAGGAGCAGGAGAGCTTGTGAAATAATTATAAAACAATGATAAGCAAGTTAATCATGATAATCATTTAAGAAAAGTCAGGGTAGCAAACACTCTGACGAAGTGATGAGTCATGGAGTAGTGGGACTTAATCATTATGTGTAGACATAGTATCTACTAAGAGTTGAATAATATGTATAGACAGATTATGGAAGTTGAGAAGTAGAAGGGGACTCTAGGGTATTAGAGTAGATACTAAGAAGTGAGAGTCAAGCGCAAAATAATTATATTTTTACCAGGAAATATTTGATTATAGTGTACATACAGATGTGTACTAGGGAAATAGACCATGAGCCCTACTCATAAAGGATAAGGGGAACGTACCTGGCATTTGCTAAGGATATAGGGCAGGAATACCTACATAGAGATAGGACAACCTGTGGCCTGATGAATAGGGATGTTTTATGAAGGGGTGTACCTACCCGAATGGAAGGAGGTGGTGCACTCATAGGGGTCAACCAACACATAAGGTAAAGGTACTGATCCTAGGGGGAAAAAAAGACAGTATTGTGACAGAAGTCACACATTTAATAGGAATTATTCTATTCTGGTAAGTTTGAATTCTATATACCACTAGCTTTATTGTGTTTTACGTGAGTTTACAAGGGTCGAAAAGAACACTTTCATTTGCCCAGATTTCCTCCAAACTACAATAAATAATGATACTAGTACATTCTAAGGAAAAAATAGTACAAGGAATTAGAATAAAGAATACAGTACTCAAGTGTCTTGAACACCAGCAATTTATGATTGGATAAAGAGCAGAAAAAAAAATTTGGTCCTCACGATTTTTAGATAGTGAAAGAGCTAACTCCAACATTTATTGAAATATAATTAAAGTAAAATGAAAAAAAAGGAATAGCTAAATAATAAGAAAAAGGGTATTCATGGTTATTAAAAGAACAAGGTATGCTGTTGAAACATGAATTATTATATGTTATATAAATGTACATAATGATGGTATATAAAATATCGTGTGTTCGATCTGAGGGGAGGAATATGTAATGCTTCGAGAATTTCCGCATAAATTCTAGAACCACTTGAACCCACAATATTTCAAATAGAAGTGTGTGAGAGAAGAATCTGACCTACTGCGCATTGCATGTTTGTGTGTGAAGGTCTAAAAACAGTCATGAGCAAAATGTCGACGCGGCAGCAGAACGGTGGCCAACAAGTACCTTCTGTATGATCCATAGTGTACGTGTTGAGAAGAGCCTCTCCTATTCTTTGCTGGTTTAGTGACTGTTGTGGTTGTTAAGAGCAAATGAAGAAGTGAGATTAGACTTAAGTGGTCATGTGTTGGACTTGCTAGAAGCAAGACATGTTCATATTTTCTGGTGGTTATTAAACCAACCCTGTTGTAAATGTATCTTGATAGTCTAATGTTTGATGACTTGGTTGACTCGTATGAGTTCAAATATTTATAAGGTGATTATTTTTTTTTTTTTTTTTTTTTTTTTTTTTTTTTTTTTTTTTTTTTTTTTGGGAGTTGAAATATACCATGACTGAACTGAAAGTATTCTTCGAGTACCAGATTATTTCAAGAGGAGAGTGTGTGTGTGTGTGTGTGTGTGTGTGTGTGTGTGTGTGTGTGTGTGTGTGTGATAAATTCCCTTAACCAGCATTCTTCGGAGAAGGGGGTTGGCTTCGCATACCAAGTAAGTCAACGTATGGGAGAGAGGTGGAAAGTTTGCAAACCAGCTCCATATTGCTTTTTGATAGAAGTTCTGGCTAGGGATAGGGAAACTTTCCTGTATTGGCAGTGTGTAAAAATATGTGGGAAAAAACCATAAAAAGGGCAAAAAAAAAAAAAAGAGTTATAGGGGAAGAGGTGAAAAATGAGGGAGTAGGGCCTATGGTTAAAGATAAAAATTAACTGAACGCGATGTGAAGAAACAGATCTCAGAAAGAAAACTAAGCAGAAAGACTATAACTACGGGAAACAAATTGCAGGTGGGTATATGTAAAGAGACATGGCAGCAAATCTAACTGGATGAGGTGTGGTCAACATCTTGTGCACTTGATTAAGGGAAGATGGACCTTTGCAGACCAAAATTACCCTCTCAGCCTTGTCCAGAAACAGATCTCTCAATGCCTTGTCTCTTCAGTCACCTACCACATCCCATATGCAAATTGACAACAAAGGAGCACTCCTCTCTTGACTCAGTACCACCCAGGGCTGGAGCAACTGAATCTGTCATCATGCCTTGGATCTGCCCACAATCCCCTGCACCCTTCCCATAGTGTTATTTTGATGCCCAAAAAAACCTACACAGTTCAAAAATGGTTCAAATTGCTCTGAGCACTATGGGACTTAACATCTGAGGTCATCAGTCCCCTAGAACTTAGAACTAACCTAAGGACATCACACACATCCATGCCTGAAGCAGGATTCAAACCAGCGGTCGCGCGGTTCCAGACTGTAGCGCCTAGAACCGCATGGCCACTGCAGCTGGCCACCTACACAGCATCCATGTCTGTCCATACTCTTCCATTGCTCCTAGCCCTTTTAGGCTCAGTCCCTGCAATAGACTTGTCCCATCCATCATCCCACTACCACTTACTCCAGTCCTGTCACAGGCATCTCCTACCCCATCAAAGGCAGGACCTCACCTGTGCCAGGAACCATCAGCTAAGGTGGAACTACTGTGCAAGTTTCCACATGGGCATGGCAACTAAAAAGCTGTCTATCTGCATAAGTGGCTACTGCCAAACAATTCCCAAGAAAGAGATGGACCACCCAATGTATGTGCTTCACTTTACTGACTGCATCACATACCGTATGATGTGGACTCTTCCTAAAGAATGCATGCTTTTATGAATTGAGCAGGTGGGAACTCTCCCTACCACATACCTTTTGTCCCAGTATCCACACTCTCCTAAACCTTCGCTAGTCTCTGTCTCCCGTCTTTCACCTTCCCGGCTCCCACTTCAGTAGGACACATGTCTTCTATCCTGCCCATGCACCTACAAGTTCTTTCTTTCTCTATTCTACTCCTTTCCCCTCCATGCTGCATGTCTATCCTCTTACTATTCCTTTTCCCCTCCCTTGGGGAACAGGTCTGGGTATTATTGGGAATGTTCTCTGCGAACAGTCTCAGCTTTCTTTTTGGCTCCTTTTGCCTTTCTTTGTTTCCCTTCTCCTCTCATTCCTCCGTTTCAGCCTTTGAGGATCCTCTTTTTTTCTCCTTCCTCCCTGTGTGCTCCTGAAGGTCAGCCCACACATCTGACGCATAGAAGGTGACTGGTTAACACGGAATTCCCAGCCCCGGGTTGACAGATAAAGTCTGTATGTAACCCCTGGTACAGGCCAGGCCCAGGGAGGAGTGACTGCCTGAGCTGTAACCTGCCCAGATTGTCCATTGGTCCCTCCGTCAGGTGTGCAGGAGGCGTGAACAATCCCCTAAGGCGGGTCTGCCCCCTCGTGTAGGGGGCCCCCCAGTTGGAACGAGTGCGTCATCGGAGATGCTGGCAGTCGTAGGGATTTCCTCGCAATGAGTAAACTCATCCTTTCCATCGATGTTGACAAAACGTAAACATAATGAGGCTACTGATTCAAAGACTCTTCCCACTGCACCGCAGTTCCTTGTAGAATCACATACTGAAGACTGTCAGTCCTTCACTAGGGTCAATCTGTTTATTATTCAGAAAGGTGTTGATGCAATTGCTGGCCCTGTGAAATCCTGCTCTCGTTTACAAAATGGCACCTTGCTTTTGGAGACGGCTTGTGAGGCTCAAGCACAACTACTACTTGCTGCCTCACTTCTCCGCAGCTACCCTATTCGTGTCGAGGCACATACAACTTTGAATTCTTCCCGTGGTGTAATTTACACCAGGCTGCTTGACAGTCTAACCGAGACTGAAATACAATCTTATCCCTCTGATCATCGTGTAATGAAAAAGGTCGATTCCTCCTTGGTGCCCACCCACACTCTTTTCCTCACCTTTGATAGGGTGGTGCTGTCATCCAAGATTAAAGCAGGCTACGAAATCATCACAGTCTGTCCATACATTCCTAATCTGATGCGCTGTTATCAGTGTCACGAGTTCAATCACACTAGAATGTCTTGTCGACACACAGCCAAATGTGTAAGCTGCGACAGAGATGCACACAAGAGTGAATGTCCACTTCCTCCTCTCGGCTGTATCAACTGCAATGGTGGACACGCCACATCCTCCCAGGATTGTTCCACGTATCTTAGATGAGCGGGCTGCTCAAGAGATCTGAGTAAAGGAAAAAGTGCCTTACCCAGTAGCTTGCAAGTTACTGGCTAGTCGCAAACCCTGTGTTCTCCTTTCTGGCACTTATAGTTCAGTTCTTGTTACCCCTACTCCATGAAGGACATGGCTACACAGACATGCAACCTCAAATTTGACTATGAGGTCGTGAAGTCGCCCAGTGTCAAGGTAGCATCACCATCCCCCATACTGCTGTGCAATAACCTGTCAAACTCTTGCCTAAAGGGGCGGGGCTGCCCACTACACTACTGGCAGGCAGGAAAGGCCAGAAGGAGTACACCCGAGAAGACCACCTCCACTCAGAAGGGCTCGAAGAAGTCTGCTAAACATAAACGGTCTTCCTCTTCACCAACTCAAAGACCCTAATCGATGGTGTCGCAACATGGTTGCTGAGCCTGGCTGGCCTCTGTCTCGGCTGGTGCGCACCACCAACCGTTTTTCGATGCTTGTGTGGACCCCATGGAGCACGATTCTCCTGCTTCTGTGCCCTGTAGTAGCAACTCTCCACCGGCTTTCCTTCGGCGGACACCGAGTTGACACCCCTACCTCTCTTGCTCCTCATGACTGTCCAATGGAGCGCTCGCAGCCTTCGGTCCCACAAAGAGGATTTGTGGCTGCTGCTTGCATCGGAAGCATCGCCTTGTACTTTGTCTTCAGGAAACAAAATTGCACCGTCAAGACTGCTTTGAGCTTCCACATTACTCACCGATTCGTTTTGACCTTCCACCTGAGGTCGGCGTCCCATCTCATGAGGCCGTCATACTGCCTATACGAGATGACCTTCATAGTCAATCCATCTCCCTGACTGCCCCGTCTTCAATCTGTTGCCGTTCGACTCTTCCTTCCCCACCTGACTTTCTCCCTGTGTACCATTTATGTACCTCCGTCCTTCGATGCCACCAGGGCTGACTTCTTTCAGCTTATTGGGCAGCTATCTCTACCGTTTTTGCTCCTCGGTGACTTTAATGTGCATCATCCCCTTTGGGGTTCTCCCAGGACCTGCCAGAGGCTGAAATTCTTAACCACCTCAACCTCTTCTGCCTTAACACTGGTGCACCCACTTTCCTTTCTGACTCCTCACACACCTATTCCCATTTGGACCTATCCTTTTGCACTGCCCAACTTGCCGATCGTCTTGAGTGGTCCATTGTTTCCGACACCTACTCGAGCGACCATTTCCCAGTGTGCTCTCCATCTTCTGACTCCTACCCCATCCACATGCATGCCCAAATGGCTGCTTATTCAGGCTGACTGGCAGCTTTACTCCTCCCTGGCGAGCTTTGCAGATAAAAATTTCCTCAGTTGTGATGACCAGGTGGTCAATCCCACAAACATTATCCTTAGTGCTGCAGAACATTCCATTCCTTGCACTTCCTCTTTACCACGTCATGTCCCAGTCCCCTGGTGGACTGAGGCATGCCGCGACACAATTCATGCACGGAGACATGCTCTCCGCATTTTTAACTACCATCTTTCACTGGAAAACTGCACGAGTTCTTCGGGATAGCAAAAGAGCTAGTTGGATTTCGTTCACTAGTTCATTTAAGAATCCCACACCTTCCTTTGTTGTGTGGGCCAAGATCCATTTCTGGCCTGACAGTAGGTGCCGCTGTCATCGTGGATCCCGTTGCTATCTGCAGCACCTTGGGCTGCTATTTGCGGTAGTTTGGAGCTCTTCCCACTATCACCCTACTTTTCTCCATAGGAAATGAGTGGAGGAGGCTTGAGCGATACCCTTCTCTTCTCCGAATTATTAGTGCTACAATGCCGCCTTCACTATGAGGGAGCTAGATCATGCTCTCAGTTCATTCTGGTCCTCCGCCCCAGGCCAGACGCTATCCACATTCAGATGTTGTAGCACCTCTTTCTCGAGGGCAAGCACTTTCTGCTTAACACATACAACAGCATCTGGGCTGAGGGCACTTTTTCTAGATGCTGGCGTGAAGCCTCAGTCATACCCATACCTAAGCACATTAAGGACACACACCTTGCTTCTAGCTACCGCCTCACCTCTCTTACCAGCTGCGTTTGCAAGGTGATTGAATGCACAGTGTGGATTTTGAGCTCAGCATTCTGCGGCTGAGCATGTCGTTACTCTGTCCACGCATATCATGAATGGTTTTCTACGGCAATCACAGGCTGTGGCTGTGTTTTTTGATTTGGAGCAGGCCTACGACACCTGCTGGAGAACTGGTATCCTCCGTATTCTACACTGTTTTCTTCAGGAATTATTTCAAGATGGAGTTTTCAAGGTGCATGTGGGTTTTGCTTTGGTGGACACCTTTATTCAGGAAAATGGTGTGCCTCAGGGTTTCATACTGACAAGGGAACCTCCCCATCGCACCCCCCCCCTCAGATTTAGTTATAAGTTGGCACAGTGGATAGGCCTTGAAAAACTGAACACAGATCAATCGAGAAAACAGGAAGAAGTTGTGTGGGACTATGAAACAAATAAGCAAAATATACAAACTGAGTAGTCTATGCACAAGATTTACAACATCAAGGATAGATTGACCTCTGGAGTGCCGTGCTCCCGTGGTTAGTGTGAGCAGCTTCGGATCAAGATGTCCGTGGTTCAAGTCTTCCCTCGAGTGAAAATTTTACTTTCTGTATTTTTCGCAAAGTTATGATCTGCCCGTTCGTTCATTGACGTCTCTGTTCACTGTAATAAGTTTAGTGTCTTTGTTTTGTGACCGCACCGCAAAACGGTGCAATTAGTAGGCAAAAGGACGTGCCTGTCCAATGGGAACCGAAAACATTTGACCTTAAGGTCATAGGTCAACCAATGCCTCCACAGGAAAACACTTCTGATATATTCTATACGACACTGGTGACAGCATGTGCGTCACATGACAAGAATATGTTGTCGGCACACTTAACTTGGCGAATGGGTAAAAAGATTCTTCTACCTTGCCCGATTTAGGTTTTCTTGTGGATGTGATAATCACTCCCAAAAAAGTGATGGAAACATAAGAGTTTGTCACATAAACTGCGACAAATGAATGCAACAGTTTCACAGTCGCACAGTTTTCACTGTGCTCTGTCAAAAGATTATGTTTTTAACATTTTCAAATTTTTCTGTGTGTAGACCGTCAAATCCTGCATATGTCCAAGCAAATCTGAACATGTCCTGGAATTTTGGAGAGGGAAGTTGACTATGTCTGAGTGCCTGAACTTTGATAATTGTCTGAAAGTAAAAAATTAAACTTTTCACTCAAGAAGACATGAACCAAGGACCTCTCCTTTCTCTGCTGCTCACGCTAACCACGGGACCACGTGAGCTCAAACCATCCTTGATGTTGCGTATCTTGCGCATGGACTACTCAGTGCATATTTTGCTTATTTTTTTTCAGTCCCATACAACGTCTTCCTGTTTTCTCGAATGATCTGTGTTCAGTTTTTCAAGGCCTATCTACTGTAACCAACTTATAACTAAATCTGAGGGGGGTTCGATGGGGAGGTTCCCTCGTGAGAATCATCCTCTTTGCTATCGCCACTAACCCTATTACGGCCTGTCTCCAGGTGGGCATCACCGGCTCCCTTTTTGTCGATGATTTTGCCATCTATTGCAGTTCTCCACTGACCTGTCTCACTGAGCAGCGTCTTCAGTGCTGTCTTGATCATCTTCACTCCTGGAGCATCGCCAATGGCTTTCGCTTTTCCACAGACAAAACTTTCTGTATGAATTTCTGGCAGTGCAAATGGTTCCTCCCACATTGGGGCTGTTGCCCTCTCGTTCATTGACACTACGAAATTCCTGGGGCTCATGCTTGATAGGAAACTCTCTTGGTCCTCTTGTGTCTCGTACCTGGCAGCCCACTGTACACAGGCCTTAATGTCCTATGTGTCCTCAATTATACATCTTGGGGTGCCAATCAAACCACCCTCCTTCATTTATACCGGTCCCTTGTTCGTTTGAAACTCAACTATGGGTGCTTTGCTTATGCATCTACATGCCGATCCCTTTTACGCCGTCTCAACACTGTCCATCACCGTTGCATCCGTTTGGCGACAGGTGCCTTTTACACCAGCCCGGTTGAGAGTCTGTATGCTGAAGCTGCTGAATTACCACTGTCCTACTGCCATTACTTTCTCCTCAGCAGCTATGCATGCCACTTGTCTGCCATGTGTGGCCACCCTTCCTATGACTCCTCCTTTGATGATTCCTTCGATTGTCAGTGTGGGGCTCGCCCTCTTCTCTGTAACCTCCTGGAGTCCGCTTTCGCCACTAGCTACAGCGGCTTAACTTCACGCTGACTGCAACTTTCCCCGTGGGTGTGAACCCTTCACCACATTGGCTTCATGAAGCGACCCATGTTAACCTTGGCCTTCATTCGCTTCCTAAGGACACTACTGCAGCCTCGGTCTATCGCCTTCAGTTTCACGACCTTCACCTGGAATTTAGCGATAGTACCTTTGTATATACTGATGGCTCTCAGACTGACTATGGGGTTGGGTGTGCATTCGTCATTGGCACCCATGTCTTTCGATATTGGCTTCCGGCCCACTCCTCAGTATTCACAGCTGAGCTTTTCGCCTTTTATCAGGCTTGTCCCTTGAGGACAGAAGCAGTTCTTTCTGACAAACTGCTGATAGGGTATGCTCTCATCCCTCTGCTGGCGACACAGCCTTCCCAATTGTGTTCTCTATGTGCTGTACACTGCTTATCCCTTAGTGCAGCGAGTACAGGAAAACTGTCACGTTTCTGTGGGTCACTGGTCATGTTGGTCTGCCCGGAAACGAGGCTGCGGATGCTGCTGCCACAGTAGCAGTCCTCTTACCTCAGCTCGCAAGTACCTCTATTCCCTCTGCGTTGCCATTTGTCAGGAGGTGGTGTCCCTTTGGCATCACCAATGGTCCTCCCTTCACAAGAATAAGTTTCGGCATATTAAGCCTCTCCTGGCACTTTGGATGACCACCTCTCGGCCCTCCCATCAAGAGGAGATAATTTTCACTCGGCTGCGTATTGGGCACTGCCTTTTTAGCCATCATCATTTGCTCAGTGGCGCTGCCCCATCACTTTGTAAACATTGCGCCCAAATTTTAACGGTCCGCCACTACCTGCTGGAATGCCCTTTTTTTACTAATTTACGTTCCATCTTAGGTTTGCCATCTAATTTATCAGCTGTTTTAGCAAATGATGCGTGGGCTGTCACCTGCGTTTTACTTTTTATCTGCCGAAGCAATATGGTGAAAGCTATTTAATTTTTAGTTTTCGATCTCCATTTTTGTATGGTTTTTTAGTCCTTTTTCCACGTGCCTTGTTTAGGTGTCTAATCTTTCCATTGGAACTGACATATAGTCGCTTCCCTTGTGTCTGTGCTTTTGTTCTATAGTTTTGAGTTGGGCGTGTATGACCTCAGTTGTTTTTTGTGTCCTAGAACAAAAACAAACAAACTCTCCTCCCCACCACCATCCCACTGCCACACCCTGCACAGCCACCTGATGCTGCACCCAACGCGTCTATCCTGTTCGTAACAAGTGTCTGCATGGTCTCCCAAGCAGCACTAGCCTCTTCCTTCACCTCTACCCTGCTATCCCTGCCCCTCCCACCTCACAGTTCCAAGGGCATAATCTGAAAGCTTTAATAATTGAGAAGTCTTTTTCACTTTGCCTGTATGAGACTTGGGTGTCTCCTATAGATGGCGAGTAGCAATCTATTTTCATATTGTCATCATCTTATACAACATACAGCTAATGATACTTTTCCCCGAGGACATGTATAGCTGTCATAGCTAATTAACAGTGGACTCCAGTGTCTTATGAGCATGAAGGAAAATTGCACATTATGAGGTTAGAGGCTAAGAGCAAAGAGAGAGTTCTGGAACTGCCACTGTGCCCGCATCTCCAAGAATCTCACATGACCATCTTCCCAAACTTCTCATCGGTTGCTGTAGTAAAAACAGTCCTGTAACATACAAATACAGCATTGGTAGGTTTCAGCTGTACACAGTCACTTCAATTGAATATCTGTGCATAATGTTGCATAGCAGTATGGGATGGACTGAGTGCGTCAGGTTGGTAGTAGGGAAGATGAAAGCTCAACTTTGTTTTATTGAGGAATTTTGGGATTGGGAAAGTGTAGCTCATCCATTAAGAAGATGGCATGTATAACACTAGTGTGACCCACTCTTCAGTACTGTCTGAGTGTTTGGGATCCCCCACCAAGTTGGATTAAACGCAGACACTGAAGCAACTCAGAGGCAGGCTGATAGATTTGTTACCAGTTGGTTCAACCAACATGCATGTTTTACAGTGACACTTCATAAACTCAAATGGGAATCCCTGGAGGGAATGCTGTTTCTGAAAGGCAATATTGCGCACTTTTAGAGAACAAGCATTTGAGGCCGACTGCAGAACAGTTCTACTGCCACCAACACACAGTTTGCGTAAGGACCATGAAGATATTTGAGAAATTAGGACTTGTACTTTTCCCTCACTATTCACGAGTGGAGCAGAACAGGAACCAACTAGCATGGGATAAATTCAAAGAACCAGATTTTGTTGAGAGTATCAACAACTGACTGAAAAAATGTAAAGAAATACAACAGAAGACAAATGGGTACATATTAAAGCCACAGATCAGTACCTGCAGACATTCTTTGTTATGTTTGATTACTTCGCTTGACAGTTCAGAGCTGAATCTAGAAATTTGCAAACACTGGATATCACTAGAGGTTATTGAACTTGCCTATAATGTGTTACACAGGGTTCTTAGCCAGTTCATGTCATCAGAATAATTCATTGATGGATCATTGAGAATTTCAGCATGCACCACTTCCCACTGCCTCTAACAACCGTGTCTCACATAACTAGCCCATGCACCTGCCACCCTCCCATTCATAGTCAGCAAACTGGCTGCCTCCTCCTGAGCCGCTAACCCCCCACCCACTCACTCACTTACAGTCTTAGGTTTCCAGCATGAGTTCCTGCCTTGCCTACATAACTAACCAGCTTGTCCCTTGAGGACAGAAGCAGTTCCTTCTGACAAACTGCTGATAGGGTATGCTCTCATCCCTCTGCTAATATACTGAAGTAGGAAGGTGTGAAAAAGAACTCTTGTTTACTGGTGAGAAGATACTGAAATTACACCCTTGGATTCCAACTTTCAAATGGAGTACTGACCTCATTCCATCTGCCTCTGTCCCTTCCCTCTCTGGCCAGCCAATCATTAACTACTTTTCCTGTCCCTGTATTTCACTAACACAAACAGATAGAGCCGCTGCCCCCCCCCCCCCCCCCCCCCCCATCAGCTTAAGAGGAAGTGCTTGCAGCACCTTAATGCCCTCTGCTGCCCAGAGCAACACCAATTGGAGTGCAGATTGCTCTACGCTGCTGCAACTCTATAGAGCCCTTTGTTTAATCCCACCTTGACTACGGGTGTCTGGTTTATGGTTCAGTGATGCCCTCGTTGAGTTTCCTCGTTCCACTGTGGTGTTCGCCTAGCGACATGAGCTTTTAGAATGAGTCAGGTGACCAGTGTGCTGGTGGAGGCCAGAGGCACTCCACTGAAGCTTAGGCGTGCACAACTGCTCACAAGTTACGTTGCATACCTCTGTAGTTTACCTGCACATCCAAATTACCGTCTCCTTTTCCCGATCACAGTAGTTCATCTCCCACATAGGCGGCCCAGGCCATACCTGGAGTCCTTCCCATTACTACCTTCCCTTGAGGCCCATTCATGTACACCTCCATGGTGTACACATAGGCCGCAGATTCTTCTGGACCTTTTGCATGGCCCTAAGGACTCCATTAACCATGTGGGGCTCATTGGCTGATACGCATCTCCGAAACTGACCTGCATTCTGTCTTATGCCGCAGGGTTTTCTGGCTTTGGGAGACGGAATGGCATCAAATGCGTGTCATTAAGGAGACTACAAACGTGTGGAAGTCATCTCAAAGGGAATCAGTTGTCCTTGGCAGATCTGCATTAGCCATACACGTCTAATGCGTGTTTACCTCCTCCGTCACGAGGACCCACCTTGGTGTCACTGTAGCTCACGAATGATGGTCGTCCACCTGTTGCTGGACTACCCACTTTTAACTGCCTCTGCAGCGGACTTTTGACTTTCCCATCACCTTACCTTCGGTGTTGGGCGACAATGCCTTAACAGCACCTTTATCTTTACGTTTTATTCGTGAGGGTGGGTTTTATCATTTAATCTAGGTTTTAGCACATTTCCTGTGTCCCTCTGTGTCCTCCACCCTAGTCCTTTTAGGGTGGAGGCTTTAATGTGTTGCTGAGTGGCTGGCTTCTCCTTTTTATTCTCATGGTCAGCCAGCCATGATAATCTCTTCTACTTGTTTCTTGCATCTCTCTGTGGTTTTCTTGTCTGATTTTGTCCATTTTAGTGTTTGTTGCCTTTCTTGTAGTTTTCTCCTTTCTTCCAGCTGTGTTTTGTATGTCTGTGTTGTTTGACTCCCACCTCTAACCCCTGTGGGACTGATGACCTACCATCCTACGGACGGGTCTTGATTTTTTTTCTGTCTTGCTTTCATTATCAACTGCAGGGTCAAGTCTACCTCTCTGTTGCCTTTACCATTCCTAAATCCAAGCTGATCATCTAATGCAGCCTCAATTTTCTTTTGCAGTCTTCTGTGCATTATTCTTGTCAGCAACTTGGATGCATGAGCCATTAGCTGGTTGTGCGATCATTCTTGCGTATGACATTTTCCGAAAGTCAGACACACACATTCCACACATCAATGTGATTAGGCTTTTTGTTGACACTTCCCCCTATTGATTTTAGAAATTCTGAGGAAATGATATGTATTCCTTCTGCCTTACTTGATCTTAAGTCTTCCAAACATCTTTTAAATCCTGAATTTAATACTGGTTCGCCTGTCTCTTCTAAACTGACCCGCATTTCTTCTTCCATCAGACAAGTTTTGCCCCTCAAAAGGGCCTTCAATGTACTCTTTTCTATATGCTGAGTTAGTCATTCCAACAATGCCTTATTATTTCGTCTCATTTTTCATGCAACCATTATGTCTTAGGTTCCCTGAACATTTTTGTACTTCCTTCATTCACTGATCAATGAGTATTTCTCCTGTTACCATTAGTTCCTTCGCATTTACCTTCTTTGTACATATGTTTTTCTTTCCAACTTCTGTGATTGCCATTCTTAGAAATGTCCATTCCTCTTTCACTTAACTGCCTACTGAGCTATTCCTTATAGCAGTATGTATAGCCTCAAATAACTTCAAACATATCTCTGCATACCTTAGAACTTCTGTATCCCACTTCTTTGTGCACTGATTCTTCCCAACTTGTCTCTTACACTTTAGCCTACTCTTCTTCATTACTAAATTGTGATCTGAGTCCGTATCTGCTCCTGGGTGCACCTTACGATCCAGTATTTGATTTCAGAATCTCTGCCTGACCATGATGTAATCTTAACTGAAATCTTCCCGTATCTCTCAGCCTTTTCCAAGTATATCCCCTCTTCATGTGATACTTGAACAGAGTATTCACTAATACTAGCTGAAATTTATTGCAGAACTCAATTAGTCTTTCTCCTCTCTCATTACTAGTACCAAACCCCAACTCTTCTGCAACCTTTAAATCTACTCCTTCCCCTACAACCACATTCCAATCCCCCACGACTATTAGATTTTCATCTCCCTTCATGTACTGAATTACTCATTCAGTATCCTCATTCTTTCCCTGTCTCTTCATAGGAAAGCATTTCTGAAGAAGAGAAATTTGTTAACATAGAGTATAGATTTAAGTGTCAGGAAGTCTTTACTGAAAGAATTTGTACGGAATGTAGCCTTGGATGGAAGTAAAACATGTACAATAAACAGTTTAGACAAGAAGAGATTAGAAGCTTTAGAAACGTGGTGCTACAGAAAAATGTTGAAGATCAGATCGGGTGAAGAGGAATTTGTGGCACAACTTGACAAGAAGAAGGGATCGGTTGGTAGGACACATTCTGAGGCATCAAGGGATCACCAATTTAGTACTGGAAGGAAATGGGGAGGGTGAAGATCATAGAGGGGGACAAAGAGATAAATGTACTAAGCAGACTGAGGTAAGGTGCAGTTGTTATTCAGAGATGAAGAGGCTTCCACAGGATAGAGTAGCATGGAAAGCTGCATCAAACTAGTATCTGGAGTGAAGACCGCAACAACAATGTCTCTTCATCTTCAGTTTGCGATGTTGGCATGTACATGTGAACTATGGTTGTCGGAGTTTGTTTGCTGTTGCTTCTGATGAGAGCAACCCTCACTGAACTGTTCACAGTAGCACCGTCTCTGTCACACCTTCCTGTTCATAACAAATCCTACCTCTGTTATACCATTTTCTGCTCCCACTGATATTACCCTATACTCAACTGACCAGCAATCCTTGTCTTCTGTTTCACTTCAATGACCCACATTATGTGTAGACTGAGCATTACTATTTCCCATTTCATTTTCTAGCTTCCCTACCTGAAAGTAGTAAAATTCAGAAATATGCAGCAGATTCTGTCAGTCATCAGGAGTAATACGAATATTGCCCGGTAGTGTTTACGCCAGCAGTTTAGGGCCTCAGTCACAGTAGACGTTAATTTCCCATGAAGCTCTGCCAGCAGTGGTTGGGTAAGGTACAGCGAACCCGTGTTTTCTGACACTGGGACTGGCCAGCGCCACCCTAGATCTTCTGCTGTAAACTCTGGGCATACATCAATGACCACTGTTGTGCACATGGTGAAACATTGGCTTTAGATCACAACACACAACAGCTTTGATCACTTAGAACATTGTAAGATACTTTATTACTTTGATAAATTGATATTTTTCCTTTCCTATTTATTTTATTTACTATGATCTTAAGAGCTTTTCAGTGTTATACAATACGTTTGTTTGAGGGGCCACTGTTAATTTATACCAGTATTTAACACAGAAAACAAAGCTCAGCCTTCTGGCGAAGTGTCGGGATGCTGTGTTCCACCTATCTATATAGTTGCTGGACCGTTGTCCGTCTCTGTAGGCCGGCCAATCACGCTTCTCCGGAAGGGAGTGCCGCGTCAGTGGTGGGGGAACCCGTCGCGGCCGGTGGTGGGGGGCCGCGGTGCGGCCCTGGCGTCGAGGCCCGGTGGCTATCCATTCTGTCTGCGGGCGCTGCTGCCTTCCGATCGGAGCGTTCCTGACGTATCATGTCAAGTGTGGGGTTCCACGCTGCGCTAAGCTGAAATCCGCTGTCTCTGTTTACTAAATTGTTGTGCAGACGAATCTCCACTGCCTCTTTGAAGATGGAGTCCCAGAAACCGTTGGCGCTACACAGCTTCTTCGTATTTTCGAATTCGAAGGTGTGTCCCTCGGTAATGCTGTGTTCTGCTACCGCGGACTTGTTAGTCTGTCCCAGTCGTACGTTTCTGATGTGTTCAGCACAGCGCTGGGAGGTACATCGTTGTGTCTGCCCGATGTATTCCATCCCACATTCGCACCCAATACTGTAGATTCCTGGCGTCTGTAGGCCCAGGTGGTCCTTGGTTGAGCCAAGAATATCTTTAACTTTCCGCGGTGCATGCAAGATTGTCGTTATTTCGTGCTTCTTTAATATTCTCGCGATCTTGGCTGTCGCCGGTCCGGCAAACGGCAGGAAAGCTACACGTTTTTCTTCGTCTTCTACTGGTGTCTCCTCCCGCCTCTTGTCCGCACGCAAGGCCCGTCCTATTTGTGTCTCGGTGTAGCCGTTCTTACGGAAAGTTTCCCGTAGATGTGCTAGCTCACGCGGCAAACTTTCACTGTCACAGATGGACCTGGCTCTTTGTACTAAGGTGGTTAGTACCGAGTTACGTTGTGCCGGATGGTGGCAGCTCCGAGCATTCAGATATAAATCCGTGTGCGTCTTCTTCCTGTAAACCGAGTGTCCCAACGTACCGTCCGGATTTTTCTTGATCAAAATATCCAAGAAGGGGAGGCAACCATTCTCTTCTACCTCCATGGTGAATTTGATGCTGTCATGTATGCCATTGAGATGGCGTAGGAACCCTTGTAGATGTTCCTTGCCGTGAGGCCACACCACAAAAGTGTCATCAACGTATCTGTAGAACACCTTCGGTTTGGGGCAGGCGGTGTTCAGTGCCACCTCTTCAAAGTGTTCCATGTATAAGTTGGCAATACCTGGGGCCAGGGGAGAACCCATGGCAACACCATCTGTTTGCTCATAGAATCTCCCGCCACATTTGAAGTACGTTGTCGTTAACACGTGACGAAAGAGTCTGAGTGTGTCTTCATCAAAGTGATCTTCGAGTAAAGCCAAGGAATCCTCTAGTGGCACACGGGTGAAGAGAGAAGTGACATCAAAGCTGACTAGTAGATCATTCTCTTCCAGGCGTAACTCTTGGAGTACCTTAACAAATTCGGTCGAGTTCTTGACATGATGAGGGCAGTGACCCACGAGTGGTTTTAACCGGTGTGCTAGGTGCTTGGCTACCCCATACGTCGGAGAATTTATGGTGTTCAGTATGGGACGTAGAGGGACATTCTCCTTATGAATCTTCGGGAGGCCATACAGTCGCGGTGGAGCCGGTGCCCGAGGGTAAAGCTTCCTGGTGGTGTTTCTGTCGAGTCCTGAGCTGTTGAGAAGATAAATGGTCTTGCATGTAACAGAAGCAGTCGCATCTTTCCCCACTTCTTTGTATGCTGGATCTTGTAGTAGCGTGTCGATCTTCTGCCAGTAATCTTCTGACTTCAGAAGGTCCGTCGCATTACCTTTGTCTGCTGCTAAGACCACTGTATCTTTGTCATCGCGAAGGTTCAACAGCGCCCTGCGCTCTTCTGCCGTAATGTTGTTCTTTGGCATTCTTGCTTTCTCGAGTACCCTACTGGTCTCCCTCCTCACTTCCTCGGCTGCTCTCAGAGGGAGTCCACGTATAGCTTGCTCGACGTTGCTGATGATGTCACGTTTTGGTAACGTCCTAGGAACCGGAGCAAAGTTCAGACCTTTCGACAGCACGGAGATCGTTGGCTCATCCAGTGCTCTTCCTGTCAAGTTGATGACGGTCTTAGTCTTGCTGGCTTTCTCCTCCTGTTGACGTCCGCCCGGAAGTCTGAGGAACTTATCGCACTGTTTGTTGGTATCTTTCTTCTTGTGGTGCTCACTGCTAGCGTACGTATTGCCGTCCAGCCACTCCCAAGTGTGTGCTGGGAGAGTGGAAGCTAGGAACAGGTGGTGAGTGAGCAAAGTCTTGGCGTTCTTGTCGAGTTCCATTCTGGTCACACGTATGTGTTCCCGTACCCAGGCTGAACCAGCCCGTCGTAATATGCGCTTTGTCCTCGCCGTGTTGACAGGGTGCCGCAAGTTAGCAAACTGCGGCATCACGTCCTTAGCAAGAAGGCTAATCTGCTGAGCAGCTTTCCCTTCTTGATTCGTAGATTCTGCAGCATCTTGTAGCTGCGCTGGACCTCCTCCCTGTAGAGGTGTGATATATGCGATTGCAGTCTTTCTCGGCGTATTCCATTGATGAAATCTTCTCGGGTTATCAGCCGAGTGGTGGCGTCGTCTTGTCGCAACGTTTCGATGAGTTTCGTACCCATCATCTTCTGGCGAAGTGTCGGGATGCTGTGTTCCACCTATCTATATAGTTGCTGGACCGTTGTCCGTCTCTATAGGCTGGCCAATCACGCTTCTCCGGAAGGGAGTGCCGCGTCAGTGGTGGGGGAACCCGTCGCGGCCGGTGGTGGGGGGCCGCGGTGCGGCCCTGGCGTCGAGGCCCGGTGGCTATCCATTCTGTCTGCGGGCGCTGCTGCCTTCCGATCGGAGCGTTCCTGACGTATCATGTCAAGTGTGGGGTTCCACGCTGCGCTAAGCTGAAATCCGCTGTCTCTGTTTACTAAATTGTTGTGCAGACGAATCTCCACTGCCTCTTTGAAGATGGAGTCCCAGAAACCGTTGGCGCTACACAGCTTCTTCGTGTTTTCGAATTCGAAGGTGTGTCCCTCGGTAATGCTGTGTTCTGCTACCGCGGACTTGTTACCAAAACGTGACATCATCAGCAACGTCGAGCAAGCTATACGTGGACTCCCTCTGAGAGCAGCCGAGGAAGTGAGGAGGGAGACCAGTAGCGTACTCGAGAAAGCAAGAATGCCAAAGAACATTACGGCAGAAGAGCGCAGGGCGCTGTTGAACCTTCGCGATGACAGATACAGTGGTCTTAGCAGCAGACAAAGGTAATGCGACGGACCTTCTGAAGTCAGAAGATTACTGGCAGAAGATCGACACGCTACTACAAGATCCAGCATACAAAGAAGTGGGGAAAGATGCGACTGCTTCTGTTACATGCAAGACCATTTATCTTCTCAACAGCTCAGGACTCAACAGAAACACCACCAGGAAGCTTTACCCTCGGGCACCGGCTCCACCGCGACTGTATGGCCTCCCGAAGATTCATAAGGAGAATGTCCCTCTACGTCCCATACTGAACACCATAAATTCTCCGACGTATGGGGTAGCCAAGCACCTAGCACAGCGGTTAAAACCACTCGTGGGTCACTGCCCTCATCATGTCAAGAACTCGACCGAATTTGTTAAGGTACTCCAAGAGTTACGCCTGGAAGAGAATGATCTACTAGTCAGCTTTGATGTCACTTCTCTCTTCACCCGTGTGCCACTAGAGGATTCCTTGGCTTTACTCGAAGATCACTTTGATGAAGACACACTCAGACTCTTTCGTCACGTGTTAACGACAACGTACTTCAAATGTGGCGGGAGATTCTATGAGCAAACAGATGGTGTTGCCATGGGTTCTCCCCTGGCCCCAGGTATTGCCAACTTATACATGGAACACTTTGAAGAGGTGGCACTGAACACCGCCTGCCCCAAACCGAAGGTGTTCTACAGATACGTTGATGACACTTTTGTGGTGTGGCCTCACGGCAAGGAACATCTACAAGGGTTCCTACGCCATCTCAATGGCATACATGACAGCATCAAATTCACCATGGAGGTAGAAGAGAATGGTTGCCTCCCCTTCTTGGATATTTTGATCAAGAAAAATCCGGACGGTACGTTGGGACACTCGGTTTACAGGAAGAAGACGCACACGGATTTATATCTGAATGCTCGGAGCTGCCACCATCCGGCACAACGTAACTCGGTACTAACCACCTTAGTACAAAGAGCTAGGTCCATCTGTGACAGTGAAAGTTTGCCGCGTGAGCTAGCACATCTACGGGAAACTTTCCGTAAGAACGGCTACACCGAGACACAAATAGGACGGGCCTTGCGTGCCGACAAGAGGCGGGAGGAGACACCAGTAGAAGACGAAGAAAAACGTGTAGCTTTCCTGCCGTTTGCCGGACCGGCGACAGCCAAGATCGCGATAATATTAAAGAAGCACGAAATAACGACCATCTTTCACGCACCGCGGAAAGTTAAAGATATTCTTGGCTCAACCAAGGACCACCTGGGCCTACAGACGCCAGGAATCTACAGTATTGGGTGCGAATGTGGGATGGAATACATCGGGCAGACACAACGATGTATCTCCCAGCGCTGTGCTGAACACATCAGAAACGTACGACTGGGACAGACTAACAAGTCCGCGGTAGCAGAACACAGCATTACCGAGGGACACACCTTCGAATTCGAAAATACGAAGAAGCTGTGTAGCGCCAACGGTTTCTGGGACTCCATCTTCAAAGAGGCAGTGGAGATTCGTCTGCACAACAATTTAGTAAACAGAGACAGCGGATTTCAGCTTAGCGCAGCGTGGAACCCCACACTTGACATGATACGTCAGGAACGCTCCGATCGGAAGGCAGCAGCGCCCGCAGACAGAATGGATAGCCACCGGGCCTCGACGCCAGGGCCGCACCGCGGCCCCCCACCACCGGCCGCGACGGGTTCCCCCACCACTGACGCGGCACTCCCTTCCGGAGAAGCGTGATTGGCCGGCCTACAGAGACGGACAACGGTCCAGCAACTATATAGATAGGTGGAACACAGCATCCCGACACTTCGCCAGAAGATGATGGGTACGAAACTCATCGAAACGTTGCGACAAGACGACGCCACCACTCGGCTGATAACCCGAGAAGATTTCATCAATGGAATACGCCGAGAAAGACTGCAATCGCATATAAAGCTCAGCCTCTTCAGTTGTGAGTGTCACAAAATCCCACTAATGTTGTCAAGGGTTGGACCTCTCTACACCTACTTCTCTTAAGACAGTAACGATGCTGTTTGTGGTTCTGTAACCATTACTCCTCACTCGAGGTGTTATCTAGTGTTCTGATCAGTGTCACCATTCCCCTACTACAGAACCAAATCAGAGCCAAGACAATTTCCAAATCAATCATCAATACCAGACAATAATAGATTCAATTATGTCTTAACAAACCAACAATCTGTGGCAAAATTCCTCTAGTCCATGAACCATCTCTTTACGTCCCTGTGTTTAATAGCTCTGAAAACGATCACAATTTTCCGCGATACTAAATCTGTCCTGGGACCCCTATTTAAACAAACTATTGGTTAGGACCTTGGAAAACATTATCCAAACTGGTATAACCTCTAAATATCTGTTTGGTAAAACAGGTACTGTCCATTAAGACCTTGTTAAAACCATCCTGAAAAATTAAAAGGAACAACTGAAGAGTGACAGTAATACTTTTAACAGTTATTCAAATAACTGTCTGTACTGTCAGTTGATGTTTCTGGTGGCCAGCTCACACTCACTGCCTTCTCTTTGCGGTGCAGCACACACTATTTGGGAAACAAATGTTCACCACCAGATGATGCTCCCTTCAATCATCAGCAGCTATTTACAACAACATTTTTTCATACTTGAAATCAATAACATGTTAATAATACAAAAATTTACACACAATTATCTAACAGATGATACGTAATCAGTTTAGGCGATTCACTTGCCCATGACGTGTCACATGTATTGTATCATCTCATGAGAGTTTCATGTCATCAGTGTTTTGAATATTCCAAAATATGTTATACTGGAATGCCTCAAAGTGAATATGGGTACAGTAACTGTCCTGAGAGAAGGCAATGACCACCATATAAGTAATGTAGTTATTGTGGAGTCATCACATGTTAGGAGATTGAATGGAGGGAGGGAACAGATGAGGGGAATTGACTATTGCATATCGTGGTGTATTTCACCTATCCGGAGATAAGATTGACATACATTGACAGAAATACTAAAGCACAAAATTAAGTTGAAACCAAAGGCACAAGAAAAAGTGAAATATCCAACCACATTGACTATCAGAGGCAAAAAAAGAATGCCCTCTGAAACATGATAGATGCAATGTTAAGGGGAAATATCATTATGCTGAGCTTAAGTTTGTGGTATTTTCCATTATTTGTGATTCCAAAGAAGATGGATGCTTCCAGGAAGCAAAAGTGTAGGACAGTCACTGACACACTAAAGTTAAATGACAAATGCACTAGCACTGTTATTCCACTACCTCATACTGATGTGATTTTAGATAGCTTAGGAAAAGCCAAACACTTCACCACTTTAGACCGTGCAAAGGGTTACTATCAGATTATTGAGAGAAAACAACATTCTCTGCCCCAAAAGGACTTTACAAATACAACAGATTAACAATGGGAATAACAGACAGTGTAGCTACTTTTCAGATACCGATGAACACAGTGCCAACCAGACTTCAAGGTCACAATATGTTTGTATATTTAGGTGACGTGGTTCTGTTAGGAGTTATGTTAGAAGAGTATAATGCCAAACTTGGAGAGGTGTGTGCCAGATCACAACTGTGCAAACTAAAATTGCACTTTGACAAATAGGAGTTCTTACAGAAGGAAGTAACTTCCTGGGGGCACATAATTAGGACAGAAGGATTGAAAACCTGACCCACAGAAGGTAAGAGCAGTAAGAATATCTAAGACGCAATACTAAGAAGCCTATTAGAATTTCTTAGTGATAGTGTCATTTTACTGACGTTTTATCAAGGGCTTCAGCCAGACACCAAAAGTGTTACATGAATTGCTGGAGACAGGAGCAAATTATGAATGGTCATCCCAGCAGGGAGCATCTTCCCCAGAATTAAAAGAAAACATAACTAGCCCCTGGTCCAGTATCTTGATTTTATGAAGCAGTTCATAATCACAGCAGTCACAAGCAAGGGAAGCAATGGGTACCTTACTGATTGGTTGGTTTGGGGGATTAAAGGGACCAGACTGCGGTACCTTACTGAGTCTAGGAGAATGAGGATGGGATTCACCACTAGCCTCTGTGCCCAAAATGCTGAACCATGTCGAAAAAAGATAAAGTACAACTGAGTGAGAGCTCTTAGCCTTCATGTCAGCAGTGAGGTACTACCAACTTTACATGCACGGAAGAAAATTTATCGTTGTGCTGACCACAAAACATCTAAAAGGTTGGTATGTAGAAGTGATCCATCATCACGATTAATTAAACTGTGAAGAAAAGATTTTGAGGTCACTGATAAAAAGGGACAGCAGATGGATTGTTATACGTACCAGAAGACAAAACGACTGCAAGTAGTGATTAGCAAAGAAGATGAACGACTGATTTTGAAGCAATTTCATGATTTGTCCCATAGGTGGACACCAAGGGAAGAGCCATGTGTATGACTGTTTCAAAAGGTATAGACCATGAAGAGAAACACAGATGAGCACACTCAAAGTTACAAAAGTTGTCTGAAGAAAAAAAAATTGCAGGATAAGGTCACAAGGCCCTTAGTGCTGACTCAAGTACCAAACCAGGAATATGCTTGCTGTGACATTGACACAGTCTGATAACTTCAGATAATGGAGAAAGGAAATAAATACATCCTAACATTTGAGGATGTCCTCAAATTACACCACAGCAGAGCCTATATCACAGCAGGGTGCTAACACAATAGTGAATCTTAGTACAGATGATAATCTGCAATTACGGAATACCATCAATGTTATTGAGTGACTAAGGGACAAAGTTCCCTATGTGTGTACCATAGAATGGGGCACCAGAAGGCAGGCGTCAAACACTAACGTAATATCCATGTTATTATGTGGGAACGAAGCAGGAAAGTGAGCCCTGTGCCTATTCTGTCAATAATGGCAAACAGCATTCAATGACTGGTTTAACCCCACATGAACAATTTTCAGGGTAGTATGCCATATTCCCAGGATTCTACAGTGGAATTTGGCCAAAGTGCAATACAACTCTGATGATTACATAACAAAATTAAAGGAGGGAATGCTCCACATGGCAATGAGTTTTAATGAGGAAATAAGGAAAAGCATAAGGGATACTTAGATCACCCGCAAAACACCAAAGAATTTAAGGTGTGTGAGAGAGGGCTATTACATGATGCAATTATGAGAAGAAAGTGGTCAAAGAAGGTAAAAAAAAAAACATGGAGAGAACCTTTTGATGTTGTAGGGACCCGAGGACCAAAGGTGGTGCTTCAGTTAATAAATATGTATTCACAACAGTGCGCATAAACAGATTAGAGGAGTTCCGTTAACTTTATACATGTGGGGCTGTGATAAAATTAGGACAATGAGTTCGGAAATATAAATTAGCCCATTCTTTCTTCTTATATTTTAAAACTGATTAAAGAGGGTCTACATATTGGAATTCCATCAGTGTAGGGGAGGGAGACATTGTAATCAGTCATCTAAGACAGGCTTAGTCTGAGCTACTTTGCCACTATTCACCTAACCCTGCTATCAGTGGCAAACAGGAGGGATAGAACAGTGTGTGCATGAATCGGGAAATAATTTAGGGTTACAGAAAAGAGGGGTAGAGGTCAAGAGACCTACTTGGAAAACACACATTTCCATCCTTGCATTAGTAATCACCACCACACTTGTAAATACAAGAGTGATTGTTACGTTTATCACATGCAACTCAGTGCAAAAAGTTGCAAGTACAGAAATGTTACGATCAAATAAATGTGAATTGTGAACTGGTTCAGGAAAATCTCAAAAGAAATGTACCCCTGAGTGAAATTCTATCCCCAGTGCTTTAGTCACAGGATCCCAGATGAAATACGGAAAAATATGATTATGTAGTGTATATATTTGTGTGTCAATGCTTTATTAACAGCAAAATGTATGTATTTGTATATATACACATACACAACTGGATACGCAGCTCCAGCTGTAACTTCTATAAGAACGAATTGTAAATTCCTAAGATTTGAGGACAAATCTTCTTCTAGTATGGGAGATGTAATGAAACATTGCTAGAAAAATAAAAAGATCGTCTAAGTGTGAATACTAGCAATAAGTCTTGTAACTTACACAGAGGCATATAGCACCAGCCACTTTTGCCAGTTCGCTATTTGGTAGTACACATTAAGAAGTCGCTGATGGCTTGCTCGCTGACTGCAAATTGGATACAAAAGGCAATGCTGTCATACATGACCCAAAGCAAACAGGCCCAAATGCAGTATATAGAGGCCATCATTCGACAAGGAGAGCCAAGTGCCACCCAGCAGTGAAGTTCAACTGCTATTTAGATTGAACCAGCAACTTGGATGATTGCCAGCCAACAGCAGAAACTATGAGAGTGAGAAGAGTTATACTCAGTTAAGCTTATATACTAGAAAGAGACTTGTAAAACTTCCCTTGCGTACCACTGGACTGCTAAGTGGTTTCCTTACATTTGCCTATTCTGACAATTCCATTGTGATACACAATTGAACCTAAGGCTTCAATTATAGCCACAGTAACTGGCTCCTTTAATGATTGAGTGCCATCTTCAGATGTTACTATGTAAGCCCTAATCATAACAGGATTAAATCTGGTGTGGCCATGTGTTCCAGTAATTGGTTGGAGCATTGAGGAATAGCACGAGATTACAAGTCTTGTCTGTGTTTGACACCTGCATTAAACAAGTCCAGGTCTCAAAGTTATAAACCAGTGTCCATGCTCTTGGGCATATTCACATAAACACATGAAGAATCATTAAAAGCAGACAAAGAGCCAACCCAGTCTCATTTCCATATTGACACCATATCTGTTTCCTGACATCCAAGCCTCACCTCTATTGCTGCCTCAATCCCGCTTATAGCTGGTCGCATGCCAGAGAGAGATGACCTGAAATTCTCCACCTGTCCAATATTATTGCGACAAAAAAATTGACAGTTTTTGACTATATAACGTAATAGGATAGATAAAAAAATCTACTCACCAAGTGACAGCAGGAGAACATGCATAAAAGAAGGTTTTACTCATGCAAGCTTTCAGAGCTAGTGGTTCCTTCCTCCTGGCAGATGGGTTGAAGGGGAAGGAAGAGGGGTGAAGGAAAAGGACTGGATAGGTTTAGGAAAAGGGGTAGAATTTGAAAAAGTCACCCAGAACCCAAGGTCAGGGAAGACTTACAGGATGGGTTGAGAAGGAAAGACTGATTGTTGGGGACTGCACCAGATGAGATTTGAAAACCTGAGAGATTAAAGGAAGAAGACAGGATAATTTGCAAGATGGAGATTACTGCTAATACAGCGTTCATAGGTTCATAAGAATGAAAAGATAAGAGCATTGTATGTAACAGAGGTGGGATGCGGACAGTGAAAAATAGACAGGTCAGAAAATGAAAGATGTTGAAACTAAAACAGAGTGATGAAAGGAGTAGTTACAGTGAAGAAATACAGATGTGGAAGAAACAGATGTAAATTGAGGGCAGGTGGGTGGCAAGAACCGAGGACATGTTGTAGCACTAATTCCCACCTGCAGAGTTTTGAGAAACTACTGTCTGGGGGAAGAATCCGCATGGTGCATGTAGTGAAACAGGCACCAAATTAATGACTGCAACAGGATGTTGTGTATTGCCAGTATACACCCTGTGCCTATGCCCGTTCATCCTAACTGTTGTATAGCCCGCCAAACAATGTTTGCATAACAGCTGGTATATGACATGTTTCACAGGTGGCTCTCTCTTTGATAGTACTTGTTTTGTCAGTTACAGGGCTGGTATAGGTAGTGGTAAGAGGGTGCATAGAGCAAGTCTTGGAGCGGGAATGTTCACAGTGGAAGGAGTGATAGGGTAGGGAGATGGGTGCAGGAGGAGCGTAGGGTCTGACAGAGATATTGCGGAGATTTGGGAGAGCGACAAAAAGCTGTTCTTGGTGTGGTGGGCAAAATCTCAGAGAGAATGGATCTCATTTCAGGGCATGATTTTAGGAAATCACGGCCTTGTCTGCAGTAAGGCCACAGTCATTTCCGTCTTCACTATTGATTGGGCTCAGTACATTCATTTACAAAAGATTCAGATCAGTCAACAATTTTAGTGCAGCTGGATTTGCAGCTCCATATATGCAAGGATCCCTATTCGAGATGTATTGAACTGCACCTGAGCACCCTAACATAGGCAGTGAAGGGTTCAATCAGCTCTTCCTTGATGATGTTGATTTTTAACATCTGCATGATTGATGGGAGGAATCACTCCCTACACCGCTATGGAGTCTGAAAAGAACATTGATTGGGAATGAAAACATTGAACTTCTGAAGTTCTGCCTACAATTGGTGTATCTCAGCTGATCACCTATCAAAAAGCAAAGGATCTCAATTTCAATGACCCTGAGTGCTTGAAGGTATTGTTCTCTGGATATGAGATTCTGTGGCTTTATGGAAAGCAGAAGAAATTCACTGATGTTCCACAGAGGATGGATTCATGGAAGAAGCCACAAATCACCTACAGTCGGTTCACTCAAACATTATGTCTCCCATTCTTTAATTATCCTTGAACTTTCAATGACACATTAATGCATCTCTTCTAACAGCACTGAAAAAAAAAATGCTTAAAACATGGTCAAAGGTGGTGGTTTGTCACTTTCGATCAGCCACTTCATCTTACAGCAATGTATGCTGTAAGAAGCAAAGTAATTGATTTTAGAACATGTAATCGTAAGATTAGGTGGGTTTCACCTTCTAATGTCCTTCATGGGATGCATAGATATGATAATGGCAGAAGTGGATTGAGAGATTTACTGTCCTCAATATTTGCTGAAAATAGTTTGGATTAAGTTCTGAGTGAGCGTACGTAAGCTTGAGCACTAAGAGCTCATGCACTGGTTCACGTGGTATTGTCCTATTAGATCCTTCAGGACGCGGGCTTCCGAGAAAAAAGAAAGTGATGTGTGGCCCTCAACTACATACCCCCTCTGACTCAGAGTTGCAATATTAAAAGCTTTGGATGGGTCTTGTTGCCTAAGGGCTGGGATACGTAGTTGCCACATTACAATTAAGTACTGCTGAGTCTACAGTATACAATATGAATACACACATGAATCAAATGGTCGAAGGTTCCTATCACTCGGCAATTGCGAATGCAACATAAAAATTTGTAAATGAAACTTTGCAATTAAATAAAATATGCAGGTGCTATTTTTAATGATTTTAATTTATGAGTATGATAGCAGAAGTACCTTTAAGAGTGCCATTTATTACTGCAAAACACTTAATTGGTGTCGATGGTCCGGCAATTAAATAAAATATAAGATGAATAAGGGAAACAATAGATTTTTACTTCACGTAACTAGTTATGAGCAACAACATAGCTCGAGAGATATTCGCTTATAAACGCATACTACGTCTTCACTGCAGAAGCCACAAAAATCTCAGAAGTGCACAAGTCAGCACTACGAAATATTTCGATTTCCTGCGACCGCATGCAAACTACTCCACTCTTCAAGTCTTTCCCATGACTGCCCCACACTGCTTCCCATCCAGCACTCTCCTGTTCAGCAGTTCCATCACATCTCCCCATTAACAAGCACTGTGATTGGCTAGAGTGCTCCTGCCATGTCTTCAAGGCAACGCACACTCACAAACATATTGAAACACACTTGAAATACTGGATTTACATTTAAATAACTTGAAATTAAATAAATATTCCTAGCTGCACCATAAACACGCTCTAACATACATTATTAAATACATAAGCAATAAATATCAAAGGGATAGCAAGTAAAAGTAAGCCAGTAGCCTAAGATCTCTGTGCTCTCTAAAACACAGTAAATATTTCACCAATCTCTTCATGAATAGGATATAAACAAAGACATAGACGAATAAATATATTTATAAGCATGCTGCTATCATTTTTTTGTGTAACTGTGGAGTACTTATGGCCTGATGCTATTAATAGTAATCGGCCACTTTGACATCCAATAACTCTTAACTATTCAAGTTACATGCCTGTAATTCATACCAATTTAGGTTTACACTAGTAGCTTTCTAAGGAGATGTAGATCGAGAAAATCGGATGAACCGTTTAGATTTTGGGAATTCGTTGCTGGGTGTTACCTTACCTTAACTTTAAACTAATAAAGATATTGAAAATCTGATTTCACCATCACAATCATCATGCAAATAATGGTAACGTACATGTTTCTTTTTAAGCTATCATGATTCCTCCAGCTATTATTAATTTCTACATGAGCTGTGAAATGTCTGCTATTATGGTTTCACAAAGTCCGCCATCTGTGGTACTCCCGGAATATACATCTCCTTCATTGGCACAAAGCACAGTCCTTGACACATGTGGAATTCCCAGCCACGTGGTTGGCCTGGACCACATACTGGGGCTGCCCCTCTTGCTCCGTCCGATGCTCGGCACCACACGGCCACGGCCACGGCCACACCAACTCCGAACTTAGAACACTTTCAGGGTGCCAATACTCGCCCGTTACCTCACAAGGAGACCAAGTTCAAAGAAGATGAAATCAAAATAATAGAGGAATTGTTGCTTCCCCATAACAGACTATCAGTATTCAAACGCCACAAAAGCGAAGATTACACAAATGTGATAACCAAGCTTGAAAATGCTATTTGTGGCGTTAAAGCATAAGGAAAAACAGCTAAAGTACAGGTGTAATAATATTGCATGGTTACACTCACAAAACTGTTCATTGAGGCTGAGTGGATTGGAAATTGGAATCTGCATTTAAGCACCATTAAGAAAATACTTTCATACTGTTGGTCATTTCCTGCGCCTCAAAAATGCTCGCCTTTACTTACGAGAGAGCAACATGTGGATTTAAGAGCCTCATGCCAAGATCAAAATGCTGCAGACAATGACAAACTGAATGACTGGATGTTAAAACATCCATCTTTTCCAAAATGTAATGTGCTTATGTCAGTAAGCTGTGAAGTAATTGGTGATGATCAGTAAACTGTCATGAGGCATTAGTAGAAAGAATTAAGGGGATCGCCCAATTTAAAGGAGAGAACTTTAAAAAAAATCTCCTTTCAATGCAACCTCAAGCTTGTAACACTTGGATCCTGCCCTACTCTCAAGCTAGGGAAGAAGAGGATTCTCACCATGAACCTATTATCATTGTTTCACAGTCCATGTATTATCAAGCAATCTGATAAAGGTTTGAAATTCTGTTTCTCATTTAAATTTTCTCCATGCCCCTTCTCAATGTTCACAGAAGATAGTCTCAATAAGGGTACAAAATCATCTCTGTATGATGCCTTCACATCTCTCCGACAGAATGAAGTACCCAAAATAGAAAGCTTTGTGGTGGATGGTGGTCACCTGCTCCATACGGTTGTTTGCACATCAAAGAGAGGTTCAGAGCTTTCTGTATGAAATATGAAACCTATATGAGGAAGCACTACGGGTCTGAAATCACTGTTATACACAAGTGACACTTCGTGAAAGGAACAAAGTCTTCTGAAAGAGCTTGTTGTTTAAAATCACCAGGTTCATCGGATGTCATATTCAATGAAAATACAAATGCTACAGTCGCACAGCAGTTTCTCGCAAATGAGGGCGAAAAGAACTGCTTGATTTTGATGCTCATGCAAAAATCTGAGGTTGGAGATATTCAAGTGCTACAGGTACAGAGGGTCTATACAAGGGCGATGTACTTGAGGACAATATTATGGAAATGGAAGAGGATGTAGATGAAGATGAAATGGGAGATATGATACTGTGTGAAAAGTTTGACAGAGCACTGAAAGACCTCAGTCGAAACAAGGCCCTCGGAGTAGACAACATTCCATTGGAACAACTGATGGCCTTGGGAGAGCCAGTCCTGACAAAACTCTACCATCTGGTGAGCAAGATGTATGAAACAGGCAAAATACCCTCAGACTTCAAGAAGAATATAATAATTCCAATCCCAAAGAAAGCAGGTGTTGACAGATGTGAAAATTACCGAACAATCAGTTTAATAAGTCACGCTGCAAAATACTAACGCGAATTCTTTACAGATGAATGGAAAACCGGGTAGAAGCCGACCTCGGGGAAGATCAGTTTGGATTCTGTAGAAATGCTGGAATACGTGAGGCAATACTGACCCTACAACTTATCTTAGAAGAAAGATTAAGAAAAGGCAAACCTACGTTTCTAGCATTTGTAGACATAGAGAAAGTTTTTGACAATGTTGATTGGAATACTCTCTTCCAAATTCTGAAGGTGGCAGGGGGTAGGCTATATACAATTTGTACAAAAACCAGATGGCAGTTATAAGAGTCAAGGGGCATGAAAGGGAAGCAGTTGTTGGGAAGGGAGTGAGACAGGGTTGTAGCCTCTCCCCGATGTTACTCAATCTGTATATTGAGCAAGCAGTAAAGGAAACAAAAGAAAAATTCAGAGTAGGTATTACAATCCATGGAGAAGAAATAAAAACTATGAGGTTCGCCGCTGACATTGTAATTCTGTCAGAGACAGCAAAGGACTTGGAAGAGAAGTTGAATGGAATGGATAGCATCTTGAAAGGAGTATGTAAGATGACCATCAATAAAAGCAAAACAAGGATAATGGAATGTAGTAGAATTAAGTCGGATGATGCTGAGGAATTAGATTAGGAAATGAGACACTTAAAGTAGTAAAGGAGTTTTGCTATTTGGGGAGCAAAATAACTGATGATGGTCGAAGTAGAGAAGATATAAAATGTAGACTGGCAATGGCAAGGAAAGCGTTTCTGAAGAAGAGAAATTTGTTGACATCGAGTATAGATTTAAGAGTCAGGAAGTCTTTTCTGAAAGTATTTGTATGGAGTGTAGCCATGTATGGAAGTGAAACATGGATGATAAATAGTTTGGACAAGAAGAGAATAGAAGCTTTCGAAATGTGGTGCTACAGAAGAATGCTGAAGATAAGCTGGGTAGATCACATAACTAATGAGGAGGTATTGAATAGGATTGGGGAGAAGAGAAGTTCTTGGCACAACTTGACTAGTAGAAGGGATCAGTTGCTAGGACATGTTTTGAGGCATCAAAGGGTCACCAATTTAGTATTGGAGGGCAGCGTGGAGGGTAAAAATTGTAGAGGGAGACCAAGAGATGAATACACTAAGCAGATTCAGAAGGATGTAGGTTACAGTAGGTACTGGGAGATGAAGCAGCTTGCACAGGATAGAGTAGCATGGAGAGCTGCATCAAACCAGTCTCAGGACTGAAGACCACCACAACAACAACAACAACAACAACAACAACACAGGTAGAAGGCGGTGTGGCTTCATTAACGGTGGAAACAGCTATTTCCCCATTTTCTGAGTCTGGCAGTTGTGAGTGTGGACATCCTCCCAGCTGTTCTAGGAAACAACTCCAACAACTTTTACTTTCATAAACTGTGAAGAGGGAAATACGGAGTTTGGTACCCTATCAATTCTTTCAGTTTCAATCCTGCATTTGCCCTTTTCAATGATGCCTTCACAGGCATCCTCTCTCTCTCTCTCTCTCTCTCTCTCTCTCTCTCTCTCTCTCTCTCCCCCCACAGAGAAAGGTAGTTACTAAATCTTACGGAGCAACAGTCACACCTCAAAATGTAATGGGCTGAATTTGTTAAACCCTTAACCTCTCGAGACATAATAGCACAGGCAAGAGAACAGCTGATGTTAGCACTGCAAGGGAACTCCAACTGCGCGAATTTGGATGAGTTCAGGTATGAGCTTATAGGAAAGTCTTCCCTGTGATAATCTTTCAAACCTGAAAGGTTACTGCCATCATTGGATGCAGCAAGGTGGCATTCCTTGCAGTCCTACCATCAAGTGCAATCTTCACTGGGGAAGACAACTGATCCATGCCAGTGGGGCAGGAAGAACAACTTATCAGGCTTGTTTCTCGTGATGATGGAAGATGCATCACCACACACACTACTGAAGATGATTTCCTACACATGCATAACAGGAAGCACAGTAGTATGTGGATGTTGCATATCTGGACTGAACTGCACCTCAACGTGCGAACACTGTTGTGGCTTATCTTGCAAGAATGTCCCAGAAGATGAGTGCCATGAAGATGAGGAAGTTAGTCAAGGTGCCAGAAAGAAACGTGAAGATCGGATACTGCACCGGCAACTGCTGCAGTCTCCCAAAGGATCTTGACTGAATTTAAATTTGAATCTCTTACATTTCAATTATGTTTTTTTTAATACTGTCACACCCTTTTATTTGTTCATTTACACACATTTTTATACATACTTGCCATTACTATGCATTTAGCTTTAATATTAGCAATCCACTCTTATCAATTAATGCATGAATAAAAATACACGTGAATAAAGGCAAGTGCAGAAAATGCATATGCACTCATTGGAGAGCCATCTTCCCACTGGAAATTTCATTTCATTGACTAACTCTGACTTGCAACAAAATGGGATTACTTTCACTTTGAAGTAAATGAATGCTTAATTGTGTCTAAAACTGAAAAATTAGATGCTTTTGTAACATGATATGTCATGCACTACAACTTTGATACCTTGAAGTTTTTCATTTGGAGTAGCCGTTTTGAGTTACAGGCACGGGAGCTGACTTTTTAGCCAAATTGGTAAAAATAACATAACTCTGACAACTGATTGCTGCCAAATGACTGCACTAATTTTGACATTTAGTTGTTCATTCAACACAAAATTTAATTCTGGTAATAGTAAAATTTTCAGTAGAATGCATAGTTTCCAAGTAACAGGGGAAAAAAATCAACAACAACCACACACAACAGGAAAAAAGTGCCAAAATTTCTTGGTTTTTTGGCCACAAAAAGTTTTCTCGAGGGTTTTGGACGCCGAAAACTGGGTTTCAACTTGTTGTTGTTGTTGTTGTTGTTGTCTTCAGTCCTGAGACTGGTTTGATGCAGCTCTCCATGCTACTCTATCCTGTGCAAGCTTGTTCATCTCCCAGTACCTACTGCAACCTTCATCCTTCTGAATCTGCTTAGCGTATTCATCTCTTGCTCTACCTCTACGATTTTTATGCTGCACGCTAGCCTCTAATACTAAATTGGTGATCCCTTGATGCCTCAAAACATGTCCTACCAACCGATCCCTTCTTCTAGTCAAGTTGTGCCACAAACTTCTCTTCTCCCCAATCCTATTCAATACCTCCTCATTAGTTACGTGATCTACCCATCTAATCTTCAGCATTCTTCTGTAGCACCACATTTTGCAATCTTCTATTCTCTTCTTGTCCAAACTATTTATCATCCATGTTTCACTTCCATACATGGCTACACTCCAAACAAATACTTTCAGAAAAGACTTCCTGATACATAAATCTATACTCGATGTTAACAAATTTCTCTTCTTCAGAAACGCTTTCCTTGCCATTGCCAGTCTACATTTTATATCCTCTCTACTTCGACCATCATCAGTTATTTTGCTCCCCAAATAGCAAAACCCCTTTACTACTTTGAGTGTCTCATTTCCTAATCTAATTCCCTCAGCATCACCCAATTTAATTTGACTACATTCCATTATCCTTGTTTTGCTTTTGTTGATGTTCATCTTATATCCTCCTTTCAAGACACTATCCATTCCGTTCAACTGCTCTTCCAAGTCCTTTGCTGTCTCTGACAGAATTACAATATCATCGTCGAACCTCAAAGTTTTTACTACTTCTCCATGAATTTTAATACCTACTCCAAATTTTTCTTTTGTTTCCTTTACTGCTTGCTCAATATACAGATTGAATAACATCGGGGAGAGGCTACAACCCTGTCTCACTCCTTTCCCAACCACTGCTTCCCTTTCATGCCCCTCGACTCTTAATAACTGCCATCTGGTTTCTGTACAAATTGTAAATAGCCTTTCAGTCTTTCGTTCCCTGTATTTTACCCCTGCCACCTTTAGAATTTGAAAGAGAGTATTCCAGTCAACATTGTCAAAAGCTTTCCCTAAGTCTACAAATGCTAGAAACGTAGGTTTGCCTTTTCTTAATCTTTCTTCTAAGATAAGTCGTAAGGTCAGTATTGCCTCACGTGTTCCAACATTGCTACGGAATCCAAACTGATCCTCCCCGAGGTCCGCATCTACCAGTTTTTCCATTCGTCTGCAAAGAATTCGCGTTAGTATTTTGCAGCTGTGACTTATTAAACTGATAGTTCGCTAATTTTCCCATCTGTCAGCACCTGCTTTCTTTGGGATTGGAATTATTATATTCTTCTTGAAGTCTGAGGGTATTTCGCCTGTCTCATACATCTTGCTCACCAGATGGTAGAGTTTCGTCATGGCTGGCTCTCCCAAGGCCGTCAGTAGTTCTAATGGAATGTTGTCTACTCTGGGGGCCTTGTTTCGACTCAGGTCTTTCAGTGCTCTGTCAAACTCTTCACGCAGTATTGTATCTCCCATTTCGTCTTCTTCTACATCCTCTTCCATTTCCATAATATTGTCCTCAAGTACATCGCCCTTGTATAAACCTTCTATATACTCCTTCCACCTTTCTGCCTTCCCTTCTTGGCTTAGAACTGGGTTGCCATCTGAGCTCTTGATATGCATACACGTGGTTCTCTTCTCTCCAAAGGTCTCTTTAATTTTCCTGTAGGTAGTATCTATCTTACCCCTAGTGAGATAAGCTTCTACATCCTTACATTTGTCCTCTAGCCATCCCTGTTTAGCCATTTTGCACTTCCTGTCGATCTCATTTTTGAGACGTTTGTATTCCTTTTTGCCTGCATCATTTATTGCATTTTTATATTTTCTCCTTTCATCAATTAAATTCAATATTTCTTCTGTTATCCAAGGATTTCTAGCAGCCCTCGTCTTTTTACCTACTTTATCCTCTGCTACCTTCACTACTTCATCCCTCAGAGCTACCCATTCTTCTTCTACTGTATTTCTTTCCCCTATTCCTGTCAATTGTTCCCTTATGCTCTCCCTGAAACTCAGTACAATCTCTGGTTCTTTCAGTTTATCCAGATCCCATCACCTTAATTTCCCACATTTTTGCAGTTTCTTCAGTTTTAATCTACAGGTCATAACTAATAGATTGTGGTCAGAGTCCACATCTGCCCCTGGAAATGTCTTACAACTTAAAACCTGGTTCCTAAATCTCTGTCTTACCATTATATAATCTATCTGATACCTTTTAGTATCTCCAGGGTTCTTCCATGTATACAACCTTCTTTCATGATTCTTAAACCAAGTGTTAACTATGATTAAGTTGTGCTCTGTGCAAAATTCTACTAGGTGGCTTCCTCTTTCATTTCTTAGCCCCAATCCATATTCACCTACTATGTATCCTTCTCTCCCTTTTCCTACACTCGAATTCCAGTCACCCATTACTATTAAATTTTCGTCTCCCTTCACTATCTGAATAATTTCTTTTATTTCATTGTACATTTCTTCAATTTCTTCGTCATCTGCAGAGCTAGTTGGCATATAAACTTGTACTACTTTAGTAGGTGTGGGCTTCGTATCTATCTTGGCCACAATAATGCGTTCACTATGCTGCTTGTAGTAGCTTACCCGCATACCTATTTTCCTATTAATTATTAAACCTACTCCTGCATTACTGTTACTTGATTTTGTATTTATAACACATATTCACCTGACCAGAAGTCTTGTTCCTCCTGCCACCGAACTTCACTAATTCCCACTATATCTAACTTTAACCTATCCATTTCCCTTTTTAAATTTTCTAACCTACCTGCCCGATTAAGGGATCTGACATTCCACGCTCCGATCCGTAGAACGCCAGTTCTCTTTCTCCTGATAACGACGTCCTCTTGAGTAGTCCCCGCCCGGAGATCCGAATGGGGGAATATTTTACCCAAGAGGACGCCATCATCATTTAATCATACAGTAAAGCTGCATGTCCTCGGGAAAAATTACGGCTGTAGTTTCCCCTTGCTTTTAGCCGTTCGCAGTACCAGCACAGCAAGGCCGTTCAGTCAGTCATCCAGACTGTTGCCCCTGCAACTACTGAAAAGGCTGCTGCCCCTCTTCAGGAACCACATGTTTGTCTGGCCTCTCAACAGATACCCCTCCGTTGTGGTTGCACATATCGTAGGCCATCTGTATCGCTGAGGCACGCAAGCCTCCCCACCAACGGCAAGGTCCATGGTTCATGGTTACTCTCAGCTATATGCACAAGATAAAATCTACCTCATTTTTTGCAATCAGTAAGCACCCCATTACTGGATTATTCCTTCTGGGTGACTTTTCACACTCTCCTATTTCCTGAACTTTGCCAGTCCTTATCCTTCATCCCTCTTCCTTCTACCAAAAGAATGAACCACTGGCTCCAAAAGCTTGCAAATTTCTTTGATATTTGTGTGTGTGTGTGCTCCTGCCACTACTTGGTGGGTAGAATTTTATGTATCCAGTTACTTGATATTACAGATGACTGGTAACATATTGCCTGGTTGGACGATCTTCTCTTCAAATTGTATCGAGTGGATGGACGTGTATGGATGTGAAGGCAACCTCATGAATGCATGGACCCTACATATCAGCAGCGGACTGTTCAAGCTGGTGGAGGCTTTGTAACGATATTGGGCGTGTGCAGTTGGAGTGGTATGGGATCCCTGATATGTATAGGCAAGATTCTGACAGGTGACCAATACGTAAGCATCTTGTTTGATCAGCTGCTCTCCATTCATGTCCATTGCGCATTCCGACAGACTTGGGAAAATCCAGAAAGACAATGCAACAGTCCACACGTCTAGAATGGCTACCTGAACACTGTTCTGAGCTTAAACATTTTCACCACCAAACTCCCCAGACACAAACATTATTGAACATATCTGTGATGCCTTGCAACATGCTGTTCAGACGAGATCTCCACCACTCGTAGTCTTATGGATTTACGGACAGGATTCACGGTATCAATTCCCTCCAGCACTACTTCATACATTAGTCAATTCCATGCCACATTATGTTGCGACACTCCTGCGTGTTCACCGGTGCCCTCCACGATATTAGTCAGGTGTACCAGTTTCTTTGACTCTTCAATGTATGTGTGGTATGAAAGAAGAATACAATAGATTATTATACTATATATTATACTACACAGACTATTATTCAAAGTTGCAGAATAGTTCTAGTGGCCTGCTCAATACAGTGGCATACAGAATTACTGAAAATGAGAAAGAGTATGCAAGTTTGTATGCTAAAAAATAGTGACTGCGCCTACAGATTGCCAAATTAAGTGTTTATCCTTTTCTGTTTTGCACATAGTATATTTATTAAATTTAGTGCTTGTTTCTCTTTTTAAGAGAGTTAATCTCATGTTTTTGTAAGTGAAAATTCATTCAGCCTTTAGCGCAATAACTGCCCACTGAACAGCAATAATTATGACACATTAACTATAAATTATTTATAAATCAACCCAAATCAAGACAAGTAATATAAATACTAAAATATTGACGAACCCTGATACAAAAGGTACAGCAAATAACATCTAAGTTAAAAAATTTAAAATAATATTTCATAAAACACATTACCACTATATTATAATTTAAAAAATCAAAACTATAAAATATACTAAGACAAAAAACAACAAAATTATTTATACTAAATAATTAAACAAACAAAAAAAATCAACATAATAAAATCAATAATTAACATATCCTGATGTGCACCGAAAAATTTTCAGTGTACGTGAAATACTTTACTAAAAGGTTATACCTTGAACCTCTTCCCTGATACACTTTCCAGTGCTGCATCTATTAAGTTATGACTTATCAAAATTGAACTTCCTTAAAATAATTTCAATAGAATAATCAATAATGAGAGCGATGGCCGATGTGTACACATCTCAGAGCCAATATCGCTTAAATTAAATACATCAAATTACTATCAAATCCACCTTCAACAGTATTTCACCATTGAATAGGTTACAAACAAAAATCTATTGTAACCCATCTCTTCTTATCTATACACTTCACCTTGACCAGAAATATTTTATAATTATAAATCTTGAGAATTATAAGTCTTAAAAGATTCTCTGATAATGGAGATATACAAACAAGTAGATTAAATCGTGTAGGTTCCTCTGAACCGAATAAGATAATGCCGAATTCTTTGGGTTTAAAGACATTAACTAATAGTATCCTGGTAAGTATAAATAACATTTAAAATAATAGAGTATCTAATCCTAGTTTATTGTTTAAATTTCATAGATTCATAAAAAGAACTATAAATAAATTTCACCTTACAAATTTATACTTTAAACCCAAATAATATAAATAACTGCTAAAACCACTAATTTTCACTTGTATCAATTGTATAACCACGGCTGCTGGCATGAATTATGCCGATACTAAATCAATTGCTAAGTCCAACATCACTTGATAATCAAATCAAATGACTGCAAAAAGAACATTTACTTTGACAAAACTAACATATAATACAAATAAAATGTGGGAAAAAAAGAAGCATGCCCCAGTTCATAACCACAACAGCTTCTTTATTATATATAACTAAAGACAAATGTGGAATCAGTAAACCAATAAATGTTTTATATTACATCTTTCTATTTAATCTTTCTTTTCACTAAATAATATAGACAAATTAAATATATAATAAATATACGAGATTCAAGAATGTAAATTATTATACTATATTGTTAATATAAAATTAACTTTATAATAAGTTCACTTAAATATTTGAGAACTAAATAACCTATTCATTGATATATAAATAATTATTTTAATATAATTAAAATAATTGATTATATTAATATCATAATTTAAAAAATGTTCAAACTGTGTGAATCTACATCTACATCTACATCCGTACTCCGCAATCCACCTGAGGGTTGTGGCGGAGGGTACCTTGAGTACCTCTATCGGTTCTCCCTTTTATTCCAGTCACGTATTATTCGTGGAAAGAAAGAGTGTCAGTATGCCTCTGTGTGGACTCTAATCACTCTGATTTTATCCTCATGGTCTCTTCACGAGATATACATTGGGGGAAGCAATATATTGCTTGACTCCTCCGTGAAGGTATGTTCTTGAAACTTCAACAAAAGCCCGTACCGAGCTACTGAGACTCTCTCTTGTACAGTCTTCCACTCAAGTTTTTCTATCATGTCCATAACACTTTCCCGATTACTAAATGATCCTGTAACGAAGCGCACTGCTCTCCGTTGGATCTTCTCTATCAACCCTATCTGGTACTGATCCCACACCGGTGAGCAGTATTCAAGCAGTGGGCTAACAAGTGTACTGTAACCTATGTCCTTTGTTTTCGGGCTTCATTTTCTAAGGATTCTTCCAATGAATCTCAGTCTGGCATCTGCTTTCCTGACAATTTTATATGGTCATTCTATTTTAAATCACTCCTAATACCTACTTCCAGATAATTTATGGAATTAACTGCTTCCAGTTGCTGACCTGCTATATTGTAGCTAAATGTTAAAGGATCTTTCTTTCTATGTATTCGAAGCACATTACACTTGTCTACATTGAGATGCAATTGCCATTCCCTGCACCATGCGTCAGTTCGTTGCAGATCCTCCTGCATTTCAGTACAATTTCCCATTGTCACAACCTATCGATATTCTGCATCATCTGCAAAAAGCCTCAGTGAACTTCCAATGTTATCAACAAGGTCATTTATATACATTGTGAATAGCAATGGTCCTATGACACTCCCCTGCAGTACATCTGAAATCACTCTTACTTTGGAAGACTTCTCACCATTAAGAATGACATGCTGCATTCTGTTATCTAGGAACTCTTCAATCTAATCACACAATTGCTCTGATAGTCCATATGCTCTTACTTTGTTCATTAAACGACTGTGGGAACTGTATCGAACGCCTTGCGGAAGTCAAGAAAGACAGTATCTACCTGTGAACCCGCGTGTATGGCCCTCTGAGTCTCGTGGACGAATAGCGCGAGCTGGGTTTCACACGATCGTCTTTTTCGAAACCCATGCTTATTCCTATAGAGTAGATTTCTAGTCTCCAGAAAAGTCATTCTCGATCATAATACGTGTTCCAAAATTCTACAACTGATCGACGTTAGAGATATAGGTCTATAGTTCTGCACATCTGTTCGACGTCCCTTCTTGAAAACGGGGATGACCTGTGCCCTTTTCCAATCTTTTGGAATGCTATGCCCTTCTAGAGACCAACAACAACTGCTGCAAGAAATGGGGCAAGTTTCTTTGCGTACTCTGTGTAAAATTGAACTGGTATCCCATCAGGTCCAGCGGCCTTTCCTCTTTTGAGTGATTTTAATTGTTTTTCTATCCGTCTGTCATCTATTTCGATATCTACCATTTTGTCATCAGTGCGGCAATCTAGAGAAGGAACTACAGTGCAGTCTTCCTCTTTGAAACACCTTTGGAAAAAGACATTTAGTATTTTGGCGTTTAGTCTGTCATCCTCAGTTTCAGTACCATTTTGGCCACAGAGTGTCTGGACATTTTCTTTTGATCCACCTACCGCTTTGACATAAGACCAGAATTTCTTAGGATTTTCTGTCAAGTCAGTATATAGAACTTTACTTTTGGATTCGTTGAACCGCCTCTCACATAGCCCTCCTCACATTAAATTTTGCTTTGTGTAATTTTTGTTTGTCTGGAAGGCTTTGGCTGTTTGTGTTTGCTGTGAAGTTCCCTTTGCTTCCGTAGCAGTTTTCTAAATCTGTTGTTGTACCATGGTGGCTCTTTTGCATCTCTTATGATCGCACTTGGCAGATATCCATCTAATGCATATTGTATGATGGTTTCGAACTTTGTCCACTGATCCTCAACACTATCTGTACTTGAGATAAAACTTTTGTGTTGAGCCCTCAGTACTCTGAAATCTGCTTTTTGTCACTTTTGCTAAACAGAAAAATCTTCCTACTTTTTTAAATATTTCTACTTACAGCTGAAATCACCGATGCTGTAACCACTTTGTGATGATTCTCTGTTCTGCATTAACTGTTTCAAATAGTTCGGGTCTGTTTGTCAACAGAAGGTCTAATATGTTATCACCGCAAGTTGGTTCTCTGCTCAAGGTAGTTTTCAGAGACATCCATTTACCATGTTTGAGCCTCCTTTAACCGTGAGCTTCACCCAAATTATTTCACATTTCGGATCTCCGTCAATTTACTCCGATACAACTGCACTTTATATGGAGTGTTTGTGTCTGTCAGTAGTAGTTTATCTTGTAGTGAAGTCGAAGTAGATACTCTGTGCGAATTGGTGTGGGTGGAGGTTATACTTAACAGCCGAATTAAATTAATAATTGGCTCCTTCTACCGACCCCCAGACTCCGATGATACAGTTGCGGAACAGTTCAGAGAAGTTTGAGTCTCGTAACAAATAAATACCCCACTCATACGGTTATAGTTGGTGGGGACTTCAACCTACCCTTGGTATGTTGGCAAAAATACTTGTTCAAAACCGGTGGTAGGCAGAAAACGTCTTCCGAGATTGTCCTAAATGCATTCTCCGAAAATTATTTCGAGCAGTTAGTCCACGAACCCACGCGAATTGTAAATGGTTGCGAAAACACACTTGACCTCTTGGCCACAAACAATCCAGAGCTGATAGAGAGCATCATGACTGATACAGGGATTAGTGATCACAAGGTCATTGTAGCTAGGCTCAATACCATTTCTTCCAAACCCATCAGAAACAAACGCAAAATAATTTTATTTAAAAAAGCGGATAAAGTGCCACTAGAAGCCTTCCTAAAAGACAATTTCCATTCCTTCCGAACTGACTATGCGAATGTAGACGACATGTGGCTCAAATTCAAAGATATAGTAGCAGCAGCAATTGAGAGATTCATACCTCATAAATTGGTAAGAGATGGAACGGATCCCCCGTGGTACACAAAAAAGGTCCGAACGCTGTTGCAGAGGCAACGGAAAAAGCATGCGAAGTTCAGAAGAATGCGAAATCCCGAAGATGAGCTAAAATTTACAGACGCGCGAAATTTGGCACGTACTTCGATGCGAGATGCCTTTAATAGGTTCCACAACGAAACATTGTCTCGAAATTTGGTAGAAAATCCGAAGAAATTCTGGTCGTATGTAAAGTACACAAGCGGCAAGACGCAGTCAATACCTTCGCTGCACAGTGCCGATGGTACTGTTATCGACGACTGTGCCGCTAAAGCGGAGTTATTGAACGCAGTTTTTCCGAAATTCCTTCACCAGGGAAGACGAATGGAATATTCCAGAATTTGAAACACGAACATCTGCCACCATGAGTTTCTTAGAAGTAGATACCTTATGGGCTGCGAGGCAACTCAAATCGCTTGATACGGGCAAGTCTTCAGGTCCAGATTGTATACCGATTAGGTTCCTTTCAGATTACGCTGATACTATAGCTCCCTACTTAGCACTCATATACAACCGCTCGCTCACCGATAGATCTGTACCTACAGATTGGAAAATTGCGCAGGTCGCACCAGTGTTCAAGAAGGGTAGTAGGAGTAATCCATTTAACTACAGACCTATATCATTGACGTCGGTTTGCAGTAGGGTTTTGGAGCATATACTGTATTCAAACATTATGAATCACCTCGAAGGGAACGATCTATTGACACGTAATCAGCATGGCTTCAGAAAACATCGCTCTTGTGCAACGCAGCTAGCTCTTTATTCGCATGAAGTAATGGCCGCTATCGACAGGGGATCTCAAGTTGATTCTGTATTTCTAGATTTCCGGAAAGCTTTTGACACCGTTCCTCACAAGCGACTTCTAATCAAGCTGCGGAGCTATGGGTTATCGTCTCAGTTGTGCGACTGGATTCGTGATTTCCTGTCAGGAAGGTCGCAGTTCGTAGTAATAGACGGCAAATCATCGAGTAAAACTGAAGTGATATCAGGTGTTCCCCAGGGAAGCGTCCTGGGACCTCTGCTGTTCCTGATCTATATAAATGACCTGGGTGACAATCTGAGCAGTTCTCTTAGACTGTTCGCAGATGATGCTGTAATTTACCGTCTACTAAGGTCATCCGAAGACCAGTATCAGCTGCAAAGCGATTTAGAAAAGATTGCTGCATGGTGTGTCAGGTGGCAGTTGACGCTAAATAACGAAAAGTGTGAGATGATCCACATGAGTTCCAAAAGAAATCCGTTGGAATTCGATTACTCGATAAATAGTACAATTCTCAAGGCTGTCAATTCAACTAAGTACTTGGGTGTTAAAATTACGAACAACTTCAGTTGGAAGGACCACATAGATAATATTGTTGGGAAGGCGAGCCAAAGGTTGCGTTTCATTGGCAGGACACTTAGAAGGTGCAACAAGTCCACTAAAGAGACAGCTTACACTACACTCGTTCGTCCTCTGTTAGAATATTGCTGCGCGGTGTGGGATCCTTACCAGGTGGGATTGATGGAGGACATCGAAAGGGTGCAAAAAAGGGCAGCTCGTTTTGTATTATCGCGTTATAGGGGAGAGAGTGTGGCAGATATGATACACGAGTTGGGATGGAAGTCATTACAGCATAGACGTTTTTCATCGCGGCGAGACCTTTTTACGAAATTTCAGTCACCAACTTTCTCTTCCGAATGCGAAAATATTTTGCTGAGCCCAACCTGCATAGGTAGGAATGATCATCAAAATAAAATAAGAGAAATCAGAGCTCGAACAGAAAGTTTTAGGTGTTCGTTTTTCCCGCTCGCTGTTCGCGAGTGGAATAGTAGAGAGATAGTATGATTGTGGTTCGATGAACCCTCTGCCAAGCACTTAAATGTGAATTGCAGAGTAGTCATGTAGATGTAGATCGCTATAAACACGCCTCCCCCTTCACTGTCCATCCTGTGTCTGTGGTATAGATTTAAATCTGAGTTTAGAATTTCATTACTGTTTACATCTGGTTTCAGCCAACTTTCCGTGCCTAGTACTATGTGGGCATTGTGACTGTTTATTAATGAGAGCAGTTCTGGGACCTTTCTATAGGTGCTCCTGCAGTTTACTTTTATGACATTAATATTGTCATTCCCCATTGCATTTTGCCTACTGCTACCTTGTCGCATCTCAGGAGGCATCTTGTCGGGCCTAGGGAGGGAATTCTCTAACCTAAAAACCCCACATGTGCAGTCCACACGTACTCTGCTAAGCTTGTAGTCACTTCCTGTGTGTAGTGCACGCCTGACCTATTCAGGGGGACCCTACATTTCTCCACCCTATAGCGGAGGCTGAGAAGTTTGCACCCCAGATCTCCACAGAATCGTCTGAGCCTCTGGTTTAAGCCTTCCACTCGGCTCCAAAACCGAGGACCGCAATCGGTTCTGGGAATGACACTACAAATAGTTAGCTCAGACTCCACCCCACAAGCAAAGTTTTCTGCCTTCACCAACTCTACCAACTGCCTGTATGAGCTGAGGATGACCTCTGATCCCAGATGGCTGGAGTCATGGGTGCAGACATGAGCAACAATTTGCAGTTGGGTGCACCCAGTGCTCTCTATCGCCACCAGCAGGGCCTCCTCCACATCTCAGTTGAGACCCCCCCCCCGGCAAGCAGACAGAGTGAACACTGGCCTTCTTCCCCGACCTATCTGCTATTTCCCTAAGGAGCTCCATCACCTGCCTAACATTGGAGCTCTCAATCAGATGCAGATGCGGCCTAGCCAGTGGCTATTGTGCATGCAGGGTGCATCTGAGGTGACCCTCAGTTCATACAGGTGGCTGGCAGCGACGGTTAAGACTGCTGTCCTTGGCCACGAGGTGCACGCAGAACTCTCAGTTTGCAGCATTGTTCCAGGAGTTGATCGGGGCCCTTTGGTTTGGAACCAAGAGGAGGGTCTCAACCAAAGGCTGAGGCATCAATCTGTGATGGTCTGGACTGCAGGTTTCTAGACCTGCATTATTGTATGGGTATTTGTAGAAATCCCCTGTTAAGTCAGGGGTGCACTACACCAAGGAAGCAGCTACTCGGGTAGCAGAGTACTTGTGGAGTGCACATGAGGTTTTATTTTTAGGCTGGGCAGAAGTTTGAAGTGCTCTGGTGAATGCTCTCCAGTTGATTCACAGAATGGAAAGTCAAACAGCATTCAAAATGAAGACATTTCGCTGTCACAATTTTATCAGTAAACTGCTGAAGTATTCGTAATAAAGTTCCCGAATTTACTGCCCTGTAGGAAAGTTCTCGCACGCAAATTATTCTTAGGACTGAATGCTGGCTGAAACCTGACGTGGAAAGCCTTGAGATATTTAGTGAATCGTAGAAGGTATATTGGAAGGACAGATTACAGGCCATAGGAGGGGGAGTTTTCAATTGCAGTTGACAAAAACATTATCTGTATTGAGGTGAAAACTAAGTGTGATAGTGAAGTCATCTGGTCGCATGTAACAGGTGTAGGTGAAACTAAGTTAATTGTTGGAGTTTTTTACCAGCCACCCAATTCTACTATGGCAGTTCTAGAGTTATTCGAAGAAAGTCTACAGTCAATAGTGCGTAAATACTAGTTGAAGGCAACTTTAATCTGCTGATTATATACTGGGATGTCTATGGATTAATTGCAGGTGGTACAGACATTCGTGCGAAATACTTTTGAACAAGTTTTCTGAAAATTGGCTTGAGCAACTAGATTGGCAGCCCACACACAATGGAAATATCTTAGACACTGTAGCTACAAATAGGCCACATCTTATCGACAATGTCAGTATAGAAATGGGGGATAGTGATAACATCATATCTTTAATAAATCAATCAAGAAGACTATGAGAGTACTTTGCTAGATAGAGCAGATAAACAGTTGTTAGCATCTCACTTCAACAGAAAACTGACATCACTTAGTTCCAGTCAGATGGATGTAGAGGAATTATGGGCAAAGTTTAAGCAGATTGTAAATCTGTGGTCTGGAGAGTTATATGCCTTGTAAGTGGGTAAAGGATGGAAAAGACCCACCATGGGTTAATAATGAAATTTGGAGGAAGCAGAGGCTGTTGCACTCTCAGTTCAAAAAGTAACACACAAAAGACAACAAGAGAAGATTAGTACAGATTCAGGCGTCTGTGAAAAGATCTATACACAAAGCATTCAACAACTACCACCATCACACCTTAGAAAGATCTGGCAGAGAACTTGAGAAAATTCTGGTCATATGTAAAATCGCTAAGTGTGTGTATGACTTCCATTCAGTCCCTTGTTGACCAGTCTAGTGAGGCAGTTGAAGACAGCAAAACAAAAGCCAAAGTTTTAAATTTCACATTCAGGAAATTGTTCAAACTGTAGAATCATACAAATATACTGTCATTTGACCATTGGACAGACTAGTGGACGATAGAGTAAGAAGCATCCCTGGCATAGAGAAACAACTGAAAGATTTGAAAGCAAAAAATCACCAGGTCCTGATGGAATCCCAGTTGTTTTACGAAGTGTGCTCTACAGCATTGGCCCCTTACCTAGCTTGCATTTATTGTGAATCTCTCGTCCAGCACAAAGTCCCAAGTGACTGGAGAAAAGCACAGGTGACTCCAGAATATAAGAAAGGTAAAAGAACGGACCTGCAAAATTATAGACATACCTAACTTCTGTTTGCTGCAGAATCCTTGAATATATTATTAGTTCAAATATAATCCACTTTCTTGAGGTTACGCAGCTTATGTCTACGAATCAGCATGGTTTTAGAAAGCCCCACTCATGCAAAACTCAGCTTACCCTTTTCTCACATGATATACAGAGCACTATGGCTGAAGGTCAACAGGCAGATTCAATATTTCTAGATTTTTGGAAAGCATTTGACATGGTGCCCCATTGCAGGCTGTCAATGGAGGTACGAACATATGGAATAAATTCACAGATATGCGAGTGGCTCGAAGACTTGTTAAGTAATAGAACTCAGTATGTTGTCCTTGACAGTGAGTGTTCAGAGACCAGGTTGTCGTCAGGGCTACTGCAGGGAAGTGTGATATGACCACTGTTGTACTCCATACACACATGATTTGGCAGACATGGTGGGCAAGAGTCTGCTGATGAGGCCATGGTGTATGGTAAGGTGTCGAAGTTGAGTGACTGTAGGAAGATACAAGGCAAGTAAGACAAAATTTCTAGTTGGTGTGATGAATGACAGCTAGCCCTATATGTGGAAAAATATAAGTTAAAGCAGATGAGTAGGAAGAACAAACCTGCAATGATCGGATACAGTATTACTAGTGGCCAGCTTGACAGTCATCAAGTTGTTACAATACGTGGGCATAACACTGCACAATGATATGAGGTGGAATGAGCATTTGAAAACAGTGGTAGATTATGTAGATGGTCAACTTTGGTTTATTGGGAGAATTTTAAGAAAGAGGAGACCTCATATAGGACCCCAGTGAGACCTTTTCTTGAGCACTGCTCAAGTGTTTGGGATCTGTATCAGCTCAGACTGAAGGAAGACATCAAAGCAATTCAGAGGAAGGCTGATAGATTTGTTAGTTGTAGGTAAGTGTTACACACACACACTTCGGGAACTCAAATGGGAATCCCTGGAGGAAAGGCAGTGTTCTTTTTGGGAAACATTATTGAGAAAATTTATATAACTAGCATTTTAGACTGCTCCTGCCAACATACAACCCACGTAAGGACCACAAAGGTACGAGAAAATAGGGCTGATATGGAGTCATACAGACAGTCATTTTTCCCTTGCACCATTTGCAAGTGGAGCAGGAGGGAAAATGACAATTAGTGGTACGGGGTAGCCTCTGCATGCACCTTGCGGTGGCTTGCAGAGTATCTATGTAGATGTGGATGTAGATGTAGATGTAAAGTTTAGGAGATAGGAAAATCCTAGTATACAAAACTCTAAGGTTGCTAGGTACCCAAAATGTAACTCCACCTGTATGATTACAGTGATCAAAACGAGATAAAATTAACAAAGTATTTAAATAGAAGCCGGAACCAGTAGTGCTATGGAGTATGGGCTGCTTATTTCTCTTATATTTAGGTTGAGAAAAAAATTTAATAAAATGTTGTTGCTGACTGAAGAGAGAGGATATGGATAAGAGTGGTACAAACTGTTATGCTCAAACAAAGCAAAATAAGTATGTGAATAAGTGAAATCTAAATATAACCTTTGTTAAGAACATGTGCCTATGTTGTAGCATTATGGATCAGTAATGTTGCTGAATAATGGAGGTACAGAGAGAGAGAGAGAGAGAGAGAGAGAGAGAGAGAGAGAGAGAGAGAGAGAGAGAGAGAGAGATATCAACAGGCGACACTTTTCTTCAACGTAGGATGACGATCAAATTAACCTCACAAGTGGAAGTACTTTCGACACCATTTGTGCGTGCTCCCTTGATTGTCACTCCAAGAAAGAGAAGTGGATTGGCGCTGGAGCAAGAGCCATAGACAGCAAAGTTGAAAGTGACTGAAGCACACAAATGAACGTTCATAAAATGTATTCATTCTCGTTATGTATCAAGCTGTCAAGTTGACGTTTATATTCTTAAAAGGATCACTTATGTGATGTTCCTGTATTGAGAAAGTCTTGTTCGAAAAGTTCAGGGCATTGTTTTTGAAGAATATATGAAAATGCCATTGAAGAATCTCTTCATATTTATATATGAGAATTAGATAATATCTTTAAGTCTCTTACCTCCAGCATTATTCAAGGACGCAGAAGAAAAAAGGAGGGAAAACTTGAGCAGCTCGGGTGTATGCCATAACATGAGCATATTCAAGATAAGGAACGTAACGCAAACATTGCAGTGTATCTGATAGTCCTATAGTAAGAACATAGGACCTCTTAAAAGACAGTGTCTAGTAAATAGCCCTCGTGTTCAACTCTACATTTTGACTCAGTTATTAATCCAGCAGTTATATTCTTTAGATTCATCAACATCTACATCCATACTCCGCAAGCCACCTGACGGTGTGTGGTGGAGAGAACCTTGAGTACCTCTATCGGTTCTCCCTTCTATTCCAGTTATTGTTTGTGGAAAGAAGGACTGTCAGTATGCCTCTGTGTGGACTCTAATCACTCTGATTTTATCCTCATGGTCTCTTCACGAGATATACATTGGGGGAAGCAATATATTACTTGACTCCTCGGTGAAGGTATGTTATTGAAACTTCAACAAAAGCCCGTACCAAGCTACTGAGCGTCTCTCTTGTAGAGTCTTCCACTCGAGTTTTTCTATCATGTCCATAACACTTTCCCGATTACTAAATGATCCTGTAATGAAGCGCACTGCTCTCCGTTGGATCTTCTCTATCTCTTCTATCAACCCTATCTGGTACTGATCCCACACCGGTGAGCAGTATTCAAGCAGTGGGCGAACAAGGGTATTGTAACCTACTTCCTTTGTTTTTGGATTGCATTTCCTTAGGGTTCTTCCAATGAATCTCAGTCTGGCATCCGCTTTACCGCCGATCAACATTTTATGATCATTCCATTTTAAATCACCCCTAATGCGTACTCATAGATAATTTATGGAATTAACTGCTTCCAGTTGCTGACCTGCTATATTGTAGCTAAATGATATGAGACCTTTCTTTCTATGTATTCGCAGCACATTACACTTGTCTACATTGAGATTCAATTGCCATCCCCTGCACCATGCGTCAATTCGCTGCAGATACTCCAGAATTTCAGTACAATTTTCCATTTTTACAACCTCTCGATATACGACATCATCATCCGCAAAAAGCCTCAGTGAAATTCCGATGTCATCCACAAGGTCATTTATGTACATTTTGAATAGCAACGGTCCTACGACGGTCCCTGCGGCACACCTGAAATCACTCTTACTTCGGAAGACTTCTCTCCATTGAGAATGACATGCTGCGTTAGTTAGGTTTAAGTAGCTCTAGGGGACTGATGACCTCAAAAGTCCCATAGTGCTCAGAGGCATTTGAACTATTTGAGCCAATGTTATTGACCACTAACTACTGCCTCACGCATGCTACTTTATCACGAGGTGCACTTCCATGCTGATACCATCGTCTCTACACTTCTCAATGCCGTAAAATGTATTCATATTACTTCACATTTAGAGTTTTTTTCACACGCAATAAGGAGACCTCACGTTAACCACAAAGAACACCCTTATCCCATAACACCATCTCCTATATACTTCACTGTTGCCGCTACACACGACAGCAGGTAACGTTCCCCAGCAATTAGACAAACTCAAACCCTTTCATTGGATTGCCATAGAATATAGTGTGATTCACCACTCCAGATCACTTGCTTCCAGTCATCCATTGCCCAGTGGAATCGTTGCTTAGACCACTACAAGTCTCGATCAGCATGGGATGTGGAAATTTGTAGCTTATGAGGACCTGCTCCAGCATTGTACCCCATTTTGATACTCCTTACGCGCACTCCTCATATGACCGGTGATCTCTGGATAGCACCTTTGATTAGTAAACAAAACGCCCTCAGTCCCGGGTTCGAACCCCGCCGTCGCTTAGATTTTGAATAAAAATCATCAGCAATGGCAACCGGAGACTTCTGGTGTGAGGAGTCACCCTTAATTCAGCCAATGGCCTTGAAAAAGAGGGCGGAGAAGCAGACAGAGGTTCAGGGCCCTCTGTTGCCCTTGGGGTACGAAACTCCCCATAAATGTGAAAGAATCAGCAATGATCAGCAGCATGAGGATGCAAAAGACAATGTAAACCACTGCATTAAAGACATATGTGTACCCACAGGGAATATGGCCTGTAATTGACAGTCTCTCCATTGGAGAAAGATTCCGAACAAGTCTTACTTCGGATCTCTTTAAAGGGGATTGCCAAGGGGAGGAGACTACGAAGAAAAGGTTGAACAACCAGCGTAAAGATAATGTTCTGTGAGTCGGGGGTGGAGAGTCAGAATTTTGAACGTAGGGAAGCTAGCATATCGGAAAAAGGAAATGCAAATGCTGAACTTGGATATACTGGGGGTCAATCAAGTGAAGTTCTGTCATGAAGGAGAATGTGTGGGAATGTGTAATGGCAAGGTCTGCATTAACATTAACAACAAAGGCAGTAACACCTATATTTCTATTTTATGTCATTAAAATAAAAAAAACATTTCACTTAATTACTTTTTATTCACATTCTTTTGTGCTTACTTTGGTAGTAACTGTTCACAAACATAAATTGAGACTACACACCAAAATTGGTACTATTCACCTCCAACTGAATGGAGGCCAATAAAATCTATCCACTTGCATGGAACACTACAAAAATTCTTTTGTCACACACAACTTAAGGCTTATGTTTTCAGAAACAGGGATTTTCTCTCTCCAGTTTAAAGTTGAAGGAATGAAATTTAAGTTTCATGTTACCATTTAGTATTTTACATTTGTCTCCAGTCATTCTTATCAGTAACTCTTTGGCAGTGATAGCATTTAATCATCTGTTATACAAAGCCTCTAGTTTTTCTTTTGTGAGGTATAACATATTATACTGCAGGGCTGTGCAAATGGAGGTATGGAAGGAGGAATGTGAGACTTATAGCATGAACATATAGCGAGTCCACCCCCCCCCCCCCCCTTTCTAATTCATTCCTCTCTTTCTAATAGAGAGAATCCCTTGTTACAAATTTCTGGTCTCCATCAGACTTTTGCAAGCGACTGTTGAGATGTTGTCACTTCACCATGAACGTAAGCAGACTATTAATCTATATATACTGTATTGGTCGAACAGTGACATGGCATGATTATTTTCTCTTGAATCCTAACAGTGATTCATGTCCACGTATACTTTAATCTCATGCTTTTTGTCGTGAGTGTATTACTCATGATAAACAGAACAAAACTCTGCTTTTGAATTAGTAAATTTGAGCAAAATTATCTGAATAAGATAATAAGATACTGCCTTCTATGCAGTTCAGGCTTTCCCGTAACTTGAACCTATCTGAAATTTCAATTTGTAAGTAACAACGTCTCTTTGCTGTTTTAACATTGTCTCAGGACCAGTCTCTGTTGCATGTAAGCAACAATTAATTTTTTTATACTGAACAGTACTTAAAACATTCTCTTTTCATTTCATTTATGGCTTCAGTCTCACTCACCTTCTGTATCAAGTTGAATGAATGTGGATAAGGATGGGAATGGAAGATTCTAAACAAGTCCTGAAAATTTCTTTATCCTTCCTCTGTGCATAGCACAAAATATCTTTTCTGCAACTTTACATACAAGTACAATATATTACCTGCAGTTTTAACACTATACAATATATTATGTACAAGGCGTAACATATGGCTGTTAACTGAATCAACATCGCTATACATAATGTACTGGAGCTTAACAGTCAATTTCAAAATTTACTTCTATATATTTGTCTTAAAATGTACGAAAATATATTTCAAATGAGTACAATTATTAGAGAGACATTTAAATATGTTACTAGTATGATTTTTCAGTCACAGTTGCATTGTACAGTTTCTAAAGTGATCTATTGTAAGTCAGCAAGCAACTTTAACAGAAAACATCTGCTCTCATCATCACAGTTCAAAATATGGAATTCATTAAAGTGTTTCACAGAGTCTTACTGGATCTGCTGGGAACTTTTTACTATTCAGCATAGAAGTGAATACTGATGTAAAAACCGTGTGTAATTACCTAACTGTGGCACTGTTTTCAATTATTATAAGGGAAAAAGCTATACTAATACAAAACTCTCTCTCTCTCTCTCTCTCTCTCTCTCTCTCTCTCTCTCTCTCTCTCTCTCTCACACACACACACACACACACACACACACACACACACACACAAAATTACTCGGCATGGTGAACTGGTTACGTGGCCATAGCGATAGCGAGAACTAACTTAGTCACGTCACTAGATACAATTGAATTCAACTTCAAAGTAGCATGCATTATTATCTCTCAGTATGATTGCAGAAAATACCTTCAAGGTTTAGCTCTGATGACTTGCTGTTACCATAACTAACTTTAATGACAAGACAATAAAATGTGCAAGTGAAAGTGAAACTGTTCCATCAACATTTTTATGAGGTGTCAGAATGAACAAGTACAGATGACAGAATGTACTTGAGGAAACAATATATATTACATTAGATTTTTTTATGAAGAAAAAGTATCAGAATTAAATTGGCTAGTATTTGGATTCTTACCTGCTACACTGATAATAAATGGTGCAAAAAGACAGTGTGCAAGGAGTAAAGTCAAACGGTAGTGCCAGGAAACATTTCATTGTTCTGAATTCAAAGTTCCATTTTGTGTTCACTTCTCCTCTACGGGAAGTAGTTACATGGATACTGCAGGAGAAGCATACATAGCAACCAATGTGTGAGAGACTGTTCATACTGTTCCTGTTCTTGTTCTTGTTCAGGGGAACTTCACTCAGTAGCGCATACAGACATACAAAGTGTGGCAGTGTTCCACTGGAGTAGAGGCTAGTACTCTCCCTTCTCCCTGCTACTTGGGCATGCACATAACAGTGCTGCCACCCCAGCCAGGTAACTAGTTCGCCTTGCCAAGTAATAATTTGTCGTGATTCACTTTTTTCCTTTCATCACAAAAACTTAGCTAATTAAACTTGAATTTCAAGTTACTTCTCTAAAGATGTTGAATACAAAATGTTAATCTCTTATGCCACCTTAACACCAAAGTTACAATTCAGTAACATAACTTTACTTTTAGGGCTTTTTTTTCACCTGCCTGATCTATTTCTCAATTTTTGTTTGTTTGCGTCTGTTTTATGAATTTCCATATGTTTCAACAGCATAATGACAGTTTCCTGCCCTACAAGATATCTCCTGAAAAATTAGATATCCATTTCACAAATATGTCATTATATGCTCCACAATTGTAACTGTATTTGCATCCCCCACCTGTAGAGGATAGCTAGTGAATTTACTGTCACTGGATTCAACTGAAGCATGAAAAGTCTTCCCAAGATTAACAATTCATGGTCTAGATCTTCCTTCTCTTGTGGTACCTATATCAGCCTCTGTCACCAGAGAATACTATAAACACAGTATCTGGTGCATTATGCATGTAACTTGTAGCTATAAAATCCAAAACTGCCTATTTCATTCTCAAATATGTGAGATGTGTTGAAAGGAATGGATTCTAACATGTGCCAAGAATCAAATATTTTAGCTCTGGACAAAACTTCCAATTATACAAACAAAATTTGAGGTTATAGTACCAGGATGTCTCCTGTAAATAGCTTTTAGTCATCACTAGTAAGTATGAAAGTGTACGATATAAACTTCACAGCCAACAAATAAATTTGCCTAAAATACTTTAATTCATTCAGAGAAAAGTCTATGACGTAAGATGAAAATGAAAGGCTAAATGAAGTATGTTATGAAACTTGTGCACTGCCTTTTATATGGACATTTGTTTGAGCAAATGACGATTATAAATTTTTGTCATAAGCTTTAAGGAAAGAGAGAACTCAGTGGACTGATTGACACAAACAAACCCTTGGAGTTTCTTTTAAATTGTATTAGTTTTTTTTTCTTTTAGATTTAGATACTAATCACGTTGGTATATTAAAAAAAAATTATGATACGACTGATCGCATGACTCACAGTTACTGTCTACAGTCCAAAATAAAAATATGAACTCCCATAAGTCATAAATTTAAAGAGCCATATAGAGGAAAAAAAAAAAAAAAAGCGTAATTCTGATACTGTTGATGCTTACTGTGGGTCACAGTCTGTGATACTTTTCTGAAGATCATCTCACACCTTTGTGACTTATTGAAAGTTTTACATATACAATAAGCTTAAAAAAAAGATTAAAATGTCTAACTTACAACTGACTAGTTACTTTATTCTTTGAAATTCACATTACCCAGGCAGACAAAATGCTGAATTCAAAACATAACTTTCAGAAATCACACTTGCAGAAATGACCAATGCCACGCCACATGAAACAATGAATAGACACACTCTTTGTAGCTGCACTGACGTGGTTATTCTGGCACTGCATTTTGGCCATTAACATTCAGCTGTACAGTCAGAAAACACAGTTTATTCCCAGCAGAATACCACAATGAAAAGTGTATAATGTATAAAATGTAGTACAAAAGAAATTTTTAACAGTCACACAACATTATGTGAGATTCAGTCATTACCAATTCCTTTATCAGAGGCAAGAATCATTGCACATTAGTTCAGTGATGTAATATATGACGACTCATGCTGCCACATTAAAAAGAGAAACAAATCACTTGGTTTGTCTTTCATTGTGCTTTTTCCTCCAGATGTTTACTTCTGTCAAGATGTTTCACAGTTCATTTCCGTTTGCATTTCTTTATCTTCAGATTCTATGCCAAGTAGGCTATTTCGCAGGGTACCATTTTTGCAGGAAATTTCAAGTAGTTCTCTTAACCCCTTTGAAAAGAAAAAAATACATAAATTCATCCATCAATGTATCACTTGTCATATTAGTCCACTAAACCTTCAATATATTCTTTTAAAACATACAACAAAAATTATTAACTTCATGCTTGTTTCAATAATATAATATAATTATGTATAGAAACTGTTGCCTTTGGACCTTCTGTCTTCGCCAAATCAATGAAAATTCTTTGAAGTTGTCGAAATGAAACATTTGGTGAAAGGAATCACAATACTCTTTTTAGAAAGGCCATATACAAGATATCAAAGAAAACCAGACAAAATGTGATATCCAGAAATGAGAGCTAAAACTAACTAATGAATTATGTATTAGGCTGACAGAGAACAGCTAAATTGAACTGGATGGAAAGACAAATTTAAGAAAAATAATAAAAATAAAAAAAGAACCATGGGTTGAAGCAAATGGATGGTCGACAAATTTTGATTATTTGTATCAGCCACTAGAGATGAGTGCTTCAAAGAACAATGACAGTCATCATTGTCATCGGAAGTGTGTGCATCTGGGTAGGTGTGACAACAGTGCTCTCTAAATTGAGTTTTTGGAAAAAGATCATTTACCAACTAGGCCTACTGTCATTTAAACTTTTTTTCTTCTTTTTTGCATTCTGTGATCAACTCATCCCTTCCCCTTTAACAAAGTGTTATTTCACCACCCATCAAATCTGCAAAGTGTCCTGATGCATCCTTTTGTCACATCTACACCCAACTCTTTACCGCGTGGGCCATATGTCTGTAACAAACCTATGTGCAAGACCTGTCTTAAGCACCCAATTAGTGCTGTCATAGGCTTATCCCATCTCATCAGGTACAGAGTCATCAATGAAAGTAGTTTTACCATATACTCGCTCTGTTATAACTTCTGCATAGCCTTTTATATGAGATATAAGCATAATCGATCATGCATTCTATCTGAGTAGGCAGGTAAGTGGCCTCAATGTTATTTACATACTTGTGGACCACTGAAAACCCCAATACACAGTGAATATTTGTTGAAAGACAACATGAGCTGCATGTAAAAATATTTAATTGCCAGGCCAGTATTTGAGCACACAACCCAACATCAGTGGCATCTGATATACAGAGGGGGATACAAATAAACGTAAACGTGAGCATATCAATATTTTGCATACATTGCAGAAGGTTTATAAGGTCATTAACATATTGTTTATGTCTATATCAAATGATGTGGACCTATAAAATGGAAACTGCTGTGGATATTTGAAACCTGTATGTAATCAGGTCTGTGACCACTAAAGGGTCCATTATACACCTTCTGTATGTGGTACACAAGTTGCTGCAGGTACAAGTTACAGCTGTCTAAGTGGTCACACTTCTTTGTCATATTGGACACCACCATCATAGGATCACAACATGGAACTGAGGTCACCTAAAACATGTAATGAAGACCAGTGGACATGCAATCAGTGCGTTGTATATGCTATGAAATTCAAAGTGAACAGTATGGTAACAATGCAGGAAAGTAAAATTGTCTGTCTGAAATAAGAAATGGTGGAACACATCATCAAACATGATAAACTGTAAGTGAAACATCAAGAACTGGAAGTGAAGTTTATGGTACTAGAACAGGAAATAAACAAACACCTGGAGTATGCTCTTGTTATCCTAGTTCCAAACATCAATATTTGCAACACCAGAAAAGAAAATTAAGAAAATAAATCTAGATGTACATTGTACTCTAAATAAAGTATCGATTGCAGACAGTAAAAATGTGCAGTCACTAGTTACGTGTGATCTGTCCGATACTGTCAAATCCATATGCAAACAAAGCGCTGCAACACACAAAGAAAATGCATTAGAACATGACGCAGAGCCTGTTACAATGTTCAGGTGTGCCAAATGAAGAACTGATTTAAAAAAAAAAAAAATTGATACCCACTAAGTGCTGCATACCGTTAGTGATCACAGCAAGAACAGTACTGAAAGAAATCAAAAGCAAAGTGCTCAAACGTCATATCAAATCAAAATTAATATTTGAAACTGCGAGCACACTGTGAATGTACCGTCTTCACAGAAGAATTCAGAGAAACATTTGAGGCAGAGAAGAAAAGAATTCTTTTGCTAACAGTCATGGAAGGTATTTATGTAATTTGATTAGCTCAAAACTAGATGACATGTATGCTGTGTGAAGTACCATAAAGCCAGGTGCGTAATTGTCTGAGGTGATACAGGTTTTGTTTGTTTTGTTTTAGGGCACAAAAATAACTAGGGTTATACGTACCGAAGTCCAGAACTATAGAACACTTGAAAAAAAGTTAAAAACAGCTACAAGTTAAGCCCAATTGACGGAAGAGAAGACAGCTAAAAACAGGGACATGGAGAAAGGTCTATAAAATATGCCAAAATGAAACGGAGGTCCTGAACTGAAAATTATGTGTCCTTCACCATATTGCTACGATGTATAAAAAGTAAAACGCGGTTGACAGTCCACGCATCGTTTGCTAAAACGACCGATAACGCAGACAACAAACACAAATGAGACCATAAATGATTAAAAAAAAAGGGCATTCCATCAGGAAACGGTGGACCATGAAAGGTTGAGCACAATGAGCACAAAGGGATGGGGGAGCACCACTTAACAAACGGCAATGGCTATAAAGACAGGCCTAATACGCAACCATGCTAAAATGATCTCCTCACTGTGAGAAGGCCAAGAAGTGGTCATCCAAGCCACTGGGAGAGGCTTAATAACCCAGAGCTTGTTCCCATGAAGGGAGGACCAGTGGTGATGCCAAAGTGACACCATCTGCAGATAGACAGCAACATAGAGATAATTGGAGGGAGTTTAAGAACTAGTGGGCTGAAGTACGAGGACTGCAGCCTTCGCACCAGCATCAGCAGCCTTGTTTCCTGTCAGACTGACGTGACCAGGAACACCCATCAACATCACAATGGCTCCATCAAGAGTGAGCAAGAGAGAGCTTTCCTGGACCCATTTCACTAAGTAAGGGATGGTGTACAGTACTCAGGGGATTTCAAGGGCACTGGGAGAGTCGGAGCAGATGACGCAGTTGAGAAGCCTGTGTTGCCGGATGTACTATGTGACCTGATGGAGAGCAAAGAGCTCTGCTGTAAATACTGGGCAATGTTCCGCAAGCCAATAGTGAAAAACGGCGATGCCAATGATGAAGGCACACCTGATACCACAGTCAGTCAGAGCCATCAGTGTACACAAAGGTATCATGAAGTTCCACGTGACAGTCATGAAACTGAAGGCGATAGCACAAGGCTGGAGTAGTGTCCTTAGGAAGTAAGTGAAGGCAAAGGTGAACATGGGCCACTGCAAGAATCCAGGGTAGTGATGGGTTCACACCCATTGGGAAACTGGCAGGTAGCGTGAAGTCAAGCTGCTGCAGCAAGAGCCAAAAGCGAACTCCAGGAGATAACAGAGTAGAGGGACGCGCCCCATACTGGCGATCAAAGGAGTCACTGAAGCAGGCAGTAGAGGATAGGTGGGCACGCATGGCAGACAAACAGCACGCATATCTGCTGAGGTGAAAGTCATGGTGATAGTAACACTCACAGTCTAGTTTCGAATGGAGAAGGGACCTGTACAAATGGAGGAGAGTGGTTCGATCTGCTCCCCAGGAACTACCACTGGGGGCACACAGGACACTGAAGGATCCTGTACAGAGGGCTGCTAAATAAGACACGTGGGAGTACCAAGAAAGTTTCATTTACAGCATGAGCCCCAGGAATTTCATAGTTTCAACAAACAGAAGAGCAACAAGACCAAGATGGTGGAAGAAACTAACTGTGCAGCTAAACATTCATACAACCAGTTTTGTGAGTGGAAAGACGAAAGCAATTGTCAATGTTCCATGAATAAGTAGGATCAAGCCATCGCTAGAGACGCTGCTCAACGAGGCAAGTCCATTGAGAACTGCAATACATGGCAAAATTGTCAATGAAAAGGGAGCCAGAGATGCCCAGCAAAAGACAGGCCATTATAGGGTTAATGACGACAGCAAAGATGATGATGCTCAGGGTGCCTGAGGCACACCGTATTCCTCGATAAAGATGTCCAACAAGGCAGAATACACATGTCCCTTGAAAACACGATCTTTTAAAAATTCCTAAATGAAACGGGGCAGGGGGCCACGGAAGACTCACTTGTAGAGAGTATGGAGGATACCAGTCCTCCAGTAGGCATCATAGGTTTTCTCCAAATCGAAAAACACAGCCACTGTCTGGGATTTCCACAGAAAAACATTAATGGTGTAGGTGGACAAGATGATGAGACAGTCAACTGCAGAGCAGCGCACTAAAACCCACACCGTGCAGTGGTTAGTAAATTGCGAGATTCGAGCCACCATACCAGCCGGGCATGAATCATGTGTCCATCACATTGCAAATATAGCTAGTGAGAGAAATGGAGCGGCAGCTAGAAGGAAGGTTTTGTCCTTACTGGGCTTAGTACGGATGTGACACTGGCTACATACCAGTGTCTGGGAAACGTGCCCTCTGCCCAGATACAGTTGTACATATGAAGCAGAAAGTGATAGCCCACGAGAGAAAGCTGCTGCGACGTCTGAATATGAACATCATATGGCCCTGGGGCTGAGAACCAGGATGAAGTGAGAGCATAACCTAGCTCCTTCACAGTAAAGGCAGCATTGTAGCACTCACGATTTTGAGAGGAGAATGTATCACCCAAGCCGCCTCCACTCGTTTCTGATGGAGGGAGGCAGGGTGATAGTGGGAGGAGCAACAGGGTACACAATGACATTGTAAGCTACTGTCAGGCCGAAAATTGGGGACTGGATCTTGATCCCAGAGAGCTGTCATAGGTTGGCCCATGTGACGGAAGAGGGAGTAAAACTGTTAAAAGAACTAGTATATGAAATCCAGCTCTCTTTTTTGCTGCTCCGAAGAACACGATGACGCTGTGCACACAACTGTTTATAATCCATGCAGTTTGTAATCGTAGGAAGATGGTTAAAAACATGGAGAGCACATCTCCACACACGAATTGCATCACGGCTCAGCCCAGTCCACCAAGGGACTGGTACATGGCATGGTAAAGAGGAAGGGCGAGGAATGGGACGTTCTGCAACAGTAAGGATAACACTATTCTATATTCTACCTGGTAATCACAATTAGGAAATGTTCTCCGAAGATTGCCATGGAGGAGCAAAGCCTCCAGTTGGCCTTAGCAAGTTGTCATTTGGGTGTACATGTAGGTGGGGTAGGGGTCAGCAGATAGCATATGGGAAATGGCCACTCGAGTGTGTGTCAGAGACAACTGATCACTTGAGACAATGGGCAAGCTGGGCAGTGCAGAAGGATAGTCTGAATAGGAATGGGTATGCATGGAGTCTGAAAGGAACATGGGTGCCTCCTGTGTTAAGGCAGACGAGGGTAAGCTGATTGGGGTCAGCCGAGAGGGCACCTCTCCAACAGGTTCTGTGAGAGCCCCAAAGGGGATAATGCACATTAAAGTCACCGAGCAGCAGAAAGTGGTGAGAGAGTTGCCTAATAAGCTTGAGGAAGTCTGCCTGGTGACACTATATGATGGAGAGATGTAAATGGTACAAAGGGACACGATCAGGTGAGGAAGGAAAAAGGCGGAACTGCAACAGCTCGAAGGCGGGTAGTCAGGGAAATGGGTTGACTATGAATGTCATCCCGTGTGAGCCGCACGACTCCCCCACGAGATGGAATACCATTACAGGGAAGAAGGTCAAAACAAACCGGGAAGAAATGAGAGAGCTCAAAGTGGTCGTGAGGAAGCAATTTTTGTTTCCAGGGGCAGAGAGCAAGAGGACGCTGCAATTGTAATTACAGCGGTAAATCATATTTGTTCAATCAAAGGCCATGAATGTTTCATTGAAGACTTTCATAATGAGGAAAGAGGAGGAGGGAAAAAATGAATGGGTGTCACCTCAGAGGCTGCCGAGTGCCAGCCTTCAAAGACTCACTGCTAAAGTGCACAGAGGCTGGAAGATCCAGCTCCACGAGATCTATAGAGGTGTTGCCATTCTCCCTCTGTCGATCTGTGGAGCCCTGGGTAGACAAATGGTTGATGGTTCACACCATAGACAAGGTTGGCCGGGTGAAGGTATCATGTGGCGACCCCGTTGAAGAGGATCTCCAAGTCAGTGAAGGAGATCATTTGCCTTTGCTTGACTTCTTGGAGCCTTTCCTGTTGGCAGAGGAAGACTAATGTTTGTTGGCTGGAAGGGCATAGGATGTCTTCACGGGAGTATTCTTTCTGTCCTTTCTGGCCTGCCAGTTGTGTAGCAGAAGACTCTGCACCATGAGGCACAAGTTTGGTGGCTTGTTGCACAGCTGGACAAGGACATGGCGATGCTACCAGGACACTGGGTAACTTCACAACTGCAGCGCTGAACTTTAGGTGGCATGTCTGCATGGATATATCCCTCATGAAGCAAGAAGTAGCAAAAACAGTACTGTAAGTGCCAGATAGCAAAATGCAGGGTTTGCAACTAGCCAATAACTTGCTAGTGACCGGGTAAGGCACTTTTTCCTTTACCCGGATCTCCTGGACAGCCCGCTCATCAAGATACATGGAACAATCTGGAGACGAGGCAGCATGGTCACCACAGCAGTTGATACAGTGGGAAGGAGGAGGCAGACAATTGCTCTTGTGAGCATCCCTACCACATATTACATATTTGGCTGCATGTCAAAAGGGCATTTGAGTGTGGTTTAAATTATGACACTGGTAGTAGCACATTGCGTTCGGAAGGTACAGATGGACTGTGGTAGTTTTGTAACCTGCTTTGATCATTGACGGAAGCACAACTCTATCAGAAGTGAGAAAAAGAGTGCAAGTGAGCACTAAGGAGGCATCGACCTGTTTCATGATCCGATGAACTGAAATGACACCCTGATAAGAGAGGTACATTCTGCCTTGGTCAGGCCATCAAGCAGCCTTGTATAAATAACACAACGGTAAAAAAATCAGAGTTCTATGGGCCTCAACACAAACAGGATAGCCATGGAGAAGGGAAGTGGCAAGCAGTAGTTGTGCCGGAGTATCTGAAGTAGTTTCCAAAAACAAAGTGCCATTACATAAATGAGATCAGGATTTCACAGGGCCGGCAACTACATCAATGCCTTTCTGAACAAGAAATGGATTTACCACTGCATATGACTAACCGTATTCAGCATGTGAAACAACAAAGAACCTTGGTGCAATTGTGAGGTTCTTTGAATCATTAGCCTTATTCCATTTACATTTGATAGAAACTGACTGCGAAGATGATTGGCTCACTGCAAGAAAATCCCCCACTAATGCCAATGTCTCCAATGGCGCGATCCTTCCAACTGCTCTCCCCCCCCCCTCATGTCACACCGCCTGAACACCTGACAGAGGGACCAATAGGCAATTTGGGAAGGTAGCAGCTCAGGCAATCACCTCTCCCTGGGCCTAGACATATTCCCCACAGGATGGGAAAAGGAATAGCAGGAGGATAGTCATGCAGCACGGAAAGGAAAAGATGCTGCAAAAGCTGGGGTGCTGTGGTAGCAAGAGCCCACTGAAGAGTGGCGACCCCCATGGGAGGAGGTGATACAGGGATGGCAGACCAGAGCTAAACAAGACTACAAGGTTAATTAATAGAATGCTTGTCTCCTCTGCACGTAACTCCAATTTCAACAAATGCAGGATAGGTTTTAATTTTGAAACAGAGACTTACAAGGTTCCATTTTAATACTCATGGGTTGCGTGTCAACAGGCTAGGCAGGGAAAAGATTTCCTCCAGGTGTGCAAAAATAACACACAACACCCCATCTTCATGAAAATAATCAAAATGCTACAAATAAAAAATCTGTATGATACACTCTAAATGAAGAAAAAAGGGGGAACACACATTTTGGGGGCAGTTGCATATATGTGAAAAAATTGCTTACAAACATGGTAAAGACCAGAGTTAATCTAGTAAAATATAGCACTGAAAAAGTTTTTGAGTGTTCAGCAATTGAAACTGTAATGCAAAATACAAAATATATCATCAACATCCACTGTCCACCTGACTGTAATCCCAAGTCATTTTTAAATAAATTAGATAGTGTGTTAAATAAGGCCAGCAATTGTAAAGGAAACAAGATTGTACTGTGTGGTGACCTCAACACTGATTATAATCTTTTTTTTCAGTATTTGTCCCACATGCCTGTGGGGTCCGCTACACGAGTCCGTTGTCTCCATTTCGCTCTATTACGGGCTGCATCTTGGTGGATGTTCACACATTATGGTCTTTATGAATCTTATCAGCCCAACGTTGCTTTGGTTGTCCTTTGGGTCTTCTTCTAATGGCTTCTAGTATATAACCTGCCTTGGAAACAGAGTCATCACTGGCCCATAAAACATGCCGAAACCATCGAAGACGACTCTCGTGCATCTGGTCTTAGATCGGTGCAATATCAAACTGTTATGTAATGCTGTCATTGGAAATGTGATCTAACTTAGTGAGGCTCAACACTGACTGATATTAAACTGAAGGAGGATCTCTGCTCACTCCTGAACACATACAATTTGCACTACACAATCTATGACTACACCAGAATGACTACAAACAATGTTTCTAATATAGATTATATGGTCACCTAGACATTAACAGTAACTTAAAACTATCTGTCTGATCACAAAGGACAAATAATCTCAGTAGAACGAAGTCTAAAGCACAGGTAGCTCTATATTAAATACCAAGAAATGCGTGACAACAATGTAAGTATCTTCAGTCACAATCTGGCTGAAGAAAGCTGGAGTGAAATTCAAAATGACAAAGGAACAGCAAAGAGTTTTGGATTCTTCATAACCAAATAAATTGTGAACACATTAAAAGGCATTCCCTATCAAAAGTAGATGCGTAACAAATAAAGAAAGACAGAACAAATAGATTACAAAAGGCCATCATTGTTTCAAGTAAAAGGGTTAAAATGCTGCGCAGAACAATTAAAGATAAAACTAACTTCTTGCATTTAAAATGGTACTATATGGGATACAAGAAGATCTGTGCTAAAGTAACAAAATATGCAAAGAAAATGAATGTTGAACAGGACTTATTACTAAGAGTGTGTTCAGGAGGTAGGGATTAATATTAAGGTGCTATAGAATGTACAAAATTTATTGGAAATGTAAAAAACTTCTTTACAAACTAAGTAAAACACACACACACACACACACACACACACACACACACACACACACACACACACACACACACACACAAAAAAAAAAAAAAAAAAAAAAGAGCCATGCAATCGCATGATCTGGCAGGCCATTCCTGATTGCCATGGAAAGAGAATTTTCCGAGAAGACTTTTCATTCAGCACAGCAGAGCATTCGTTTCAAGGGATGCGTGATGTGTCACACCATCTTGTTGAAACCAAAGATGGTCATTTTCATCAATAAGAGGGAAAAACCAATAAGAAAGCATGTCTTGGTATCAGTCGCCATACTCAGTGATGGCAGCTCTCTTATCATTTTTAAAAAAAGTTCACACTACACAGTCATACACTGTGGGATGCATCTCATCTTCCAGTCACTCGCAAATTTTCATTACCCCAAATTCTGTTGTCCTGCTTGCTGACATAATCACTGAGGTGGAAGTGCACCTCACTAAGAAAATTATTCTTTTTGTGAAGTTCTCGTTTTCCACCTGTCGAGCAAAGACCCACTGAGCAAACCTATGTCTCTTTCCATGGTCCGTGGGCTTTAACTTAAATCTTGTATGCATACATTTTTGAATCTTCTGGAAGGATTTCATGCAGCAAACTTTGTGAGAAATTCAACTGTTGAGCTTGTCGCCGAACTTATTTTCTGGAGCTTACAGTCATCTGGAGCTTACAGTCACACTCTCACACACAACAGCAATGTTTTCTAGTGTTCGAACACGATGTGGTCATCCTGTTTTCTTAACATCTGAAACAGAACTAGTGGTCTCAAACTTCCGGATCAACTTCCAAATTGATGATATGGTTCGAGCAGTATTACATCAGAGTATCATTCACAAATGGGTGCAGTGAAACTTTCACTGTTTTTGTAATAACTTTTTATCACCTGGATACATTGCTGCAGTTGTCACCTGCTCCATGATGAAAAGAAATATTAAACAACAATTTTTGCCACATAAAAACTATCAGGCTACTAATGGGAAGGATCACATAAAAAACATAAGAAAACCACGTCTGTCAAACAAAATGTGACAAAATGGCGCAGAATTCAAATCTGTCCTTACTTCCTGAACACCCATCACATAGATGTGTGCGAAAATTGAAAAGGATATACCAATCCAACAAACCACTGCAAAATTCTAACACACATATCCAACAAGCGAAGAAGTAGTCTAACAAGAATCATAAACAAGTTGAAAAACAAAGACCCAGGACATCTACAGTATGTCAAATGATATAACTTTAAACCAAATTCAATATTAAACCCTCGACCAAAATGATTAATAAAACAATCACAGAAGGACTGTAACATGATAGTTCAAAAATTGCTAGGGTTCTGCCCCTGTACAAAAAAGGTGATACTACAGAACTTGAAAACTATATACCTGTTAGGATTGTATCAGTTATATCTAAAATCTTTGAATGCATTCTGTATAAAAGATTAGCAAGCTGCTTCACATCACAGAATATCTTAGCCAGAAAGCAACGTCGTTCCAAAAAATCCATCTAATACTTCAGCAGCACAAGAACTTGTGCATTATGTAATGCACACACTTGACAGTTCGGAATCAATAATCTGAGTATTCTGTATTCTATCAAAAGATTTTGACTTGGTTAATCACAACATTCTCCTTGGAAAACTAAGATTTTATGAGGATGAGGGGCAGAGTTTTCAGTCTTATAAAATCCTACTTAATGAACAGATACCAAGAATAGAAATAACAGATGAGGAAAGAAATATTTTACAGACAGGGGGATGATCTGGAATGGCATGCCACTGGGAAGTGTCCTAGGGCCACTGCCGTTCTTGATATGTATTAATGACCTAGCCGAGGAAATTCAACAAGAATCGACACTATTTGCAGATGAGCAAATATTTTAACTAAGGAAATGTAGCTGAAAGTGTATTATTCAGAGTAAAAAAAACAGGTTTATAAATAATGCTGATAATAAATTTAAAAAAACAAACTTTAAAAGCAATCGGCTAAAGAATAATGAGTTAGAGGAAGAAAAATCAAAGAATGCACACTTGAACAAGTAACATAAAATTTCTGGGTCTCCATCTTGATGACAAAGTAACATAGAGGACCACATGAATAATATTAACAGTAAATTAAATTCAGGTTGCTATGCACTATAGAAGTTAGCCAAAATGGTAAGTATTTTAGTCCTCAAAATGTTTTACTTTGCACAGTTTGAATTAGTGTCATTTGGATTAAAACTATGGGGACGTTCATCATACAGGAAAGGGCTATACGCACAATGACCAATGTGGAAAAAATGAACAAGATGCACATCAAAATTTAAATTGCTAAATATTTTTCAGTGCACACTAAGTAAGTGTAAGAAAAATGAAGAGATTCATCAACATTAAACAAGAAACCATTCGAAACTCAGAGCAATCCAACACAGGAAAAGTCACTACGAGACAAGAGTAATGTACATGGGGATGTACTTATTCAGTTGCCTTCTGATCATCATCAGCAAAATAAAGAACATTAATACCTTTAAGCACACAGGTAGAGAAATACTAGAGAAAAATCCATTTGATTATACAGATGAATTTACTGATTACTGCAAGGAAAACTCAAAAACATGGTAAGATGTAACCATCATTCAACTAAAAAAACAATAGCACGGTATTTATGTAAATGTAAAGGAAATAATCATATACTGTGAAAAAGAACTGAATACACTGTACAATATCAATAAATATAGTATGTTGTAGTCTGTACTACAAATGTATTAAATTGCAGAAAATTGTCATCAAATCAAAAAAACAAAATATCAAGGCCTATATGTAATGAATGATACACCATGTATCAACTGAAATACATCAGATGGCAAAATAAAAAATAAATAAACAAAAATATAAATACTGAGTACTGTTCTTGAACAAATACTATACAAGGATAGTAGTGTCCAATAAGACCAAGAAGTGAGGCAATTTGGCATTTAACAGGCATAACAAGTACACAAGACGAGCTATGTCTGACAAAGATAAGGCAGCATTCATTATCTACCATGATCACATAGACGCAGTTATAATTACAGTTTAAATATCCATGGAAGGAAGATTGGGTTTAACACCTTGTTGACATTGAGGTCATTAGAGACGTAGCAGAAGCTTGGGTTCCTTTCACAGGAACCATCCCAGCATTTGCTTGGAGTGATTTAGGGATATCATGGAAAACTTAAATCTGGATGGCCGAATGCGAGTCCAGTGTGCTAAACACTGCCCAACCTTGCTCGGTTAAATATTCATGGAGTTCTATTTTCTGAATCTACATTAATTTTAACAACAGAGATTTCATGCTTGACACTCATGTCAGTTGATATAGATGTACATAATATTTAAATAATATTACACTTCTAAAGACAAAGATAAAGTAACTTACCAAACGAAAGTGTTGGTATGTTGATAGATACACAAATAAACACAAACACACACACAAAATTCAAGCTTTTGCAACCCACCGTTGCTTCATCAGGAAAGAGGGAAGGAGAGCGAAAGATGAATAGATGCGGGTGTTAAGGGAGAGGGTAAGGAGTCATTCCAATCCCAGGAGCAGAAAGACTTACCTTAGGGGGAAAAAGGGACAGGTATACACTTGAACACACACACATATCCATCCACACATATACAGACACAACGAGACATATTAAAAGGCAAAGAGTTTGGGCAGAGGTGTCAGTCGAGGCGGAAGTGTAGAGGCAAAGATGTTGTTGAATGGCAGGTGAGGTACGAGTGGCGGCAACTTGAAATTAGTGGAGGTTGAGGCCTGGTGGATAATGGGAAGTATTCAGATAACCCAGATGGTGTAACACTGTGCCAAGGTGTGCTGGCCGTGCACCAAGGCATGTTTAGCCACAGGGTGAACCTCATTCCCAACAAACACTGTTTGCCTGTGTCCATTCTTGCGAATGGACAGTTTGTTGCTGGTCATTCCCACATAGAAAGCTTCATAGTGTAGGCAGGTCAGTTGGTAAATCACATGGGTGCTTTCACACCTGGATCTGCCTTTGATCGTGTACACCTTCCGGGTTACAGGACTGGAGTAGGTGGTGGTAGGAGGGTGCATGGGACAGGTTTTACACCAGGGGCAGTTACACGGGTGGAGCCAGAGAGTAGGGAAGGTTGTTTGGGGATTTCATTGGGATGAACCAAGAGGTTACGAAGGTTAGGTGGACGGCAGAAAGACACTCTTGGTGGAGTGGGGAGGATTTCATGAAGGATAGATCTCATTTCAGGGCAGGATTTGAGGAAGTCGTATCCCTGCTGGAGAGCCACATTCAGAGTCTGATCCAGTCCCAGAAAGTATCCAGTCACAAGTGGGACACTTTTGGGGTGGTTCTGTGGGAGGTTATGGGTTTGAGGGGATGAGGAAGTGGCCCTGGTTATTTGCTTCTATACCACGTCGGGTGGGTAGTTGCGGGATGCGAAAGCTGTTTTCAGGTTGTTGGTGTAATGGTTCAGGGATTCCGGACTGGAGCAGATTTGTTTGCCATGAAGACCTAGGCTGTAGGGAAGGGACCATTTGATATGGAATGGGTGGCACCTGTCATAATGGAGGTACTGTTGCTTGTTGGTGGGTTTGATGTGGACAGATGTGCGAAGCTGGCCATAGGACAGATGGAGGTCAATGTCAAGGAAAGTGGCATGGGATTTGGAGTAGGACCAGGTGACTCTGATGGAACCAAAGGAGTTGAGGTTGGAGAGGAAATTCTGGAGTAGTTGTTCACTGTGAGTCCAGATCATGAAGAAGTCATCAATAAATCTGTACCACACTTTTGGTTAGCAGGCCTGGGTAACCAAGAAGGCTTCCTCTAAGCGACCCATAAATAGGTTGGCGTATGAGGGGGCCATCCTGGCTGTTCCCTTTAATTGTTGGTATGTTTGGCCTTCGAAAGTGAAGAAGTTGTGAGTCAGGATGAAGCTGGCTAAGGCAATGAGAAAAGAGGTTTTAGGTAGGGTGGCAGGTGATCGGCGTGAAAGGAAGTGCTCCATCACAGCGAGGCCCTGAACGTGCGGAATATTTGTGTATAAGGAAATGGCATCAATGGTTACAAGGATGGTTTCCAGGGGTAACAGACTGGATAAGGATTCCAGGCGTTCGAGAAAGTGGTTGGTTCTTTGATGAAGGATGGGAGACTGCATGTAATGGGTTGAAGGTGTTGATCTACGTAGGCAGAGATACGTACTATAGGGGCTTGGTAAACAGCTACAATGGGGCGGCCGGGGTGATCGGGTTTGTGAATTTTAGGAAGTAGGTAGAAGGTAGGGGTGCGGGGTGTCGGTGGGGTCAGGAGGTTGATGGAGTCAGGTGAAAGGTTTTGTAGGGGCCCTAAGGTTCTGAGGATTCCTTGAAGCTCCGCCTGGACATCAGGAATGGGATTACCTTGGCAAACTTTGTATGTAGAGTTGTCTGAAAGCTGACGCAGTCACTCAGCCACATACTCCCGACGATCAAGTACCACGGTCGTGGAACCCTTGTCAGCCGGAAGAATGACGATGGATCGTTCAGCCTTCAGATCACGAATAGCCTGGGCTTCAGCAGTGGTGATGTTGGGAGTAGGATTAAGGTTTTTCAAGAAGGATTGAGAGGCAATGCTGGAAGTGGGAAATTCCTGGAAGGTTTGGAGAGGGTGATTTTGAGGAAGAGGAGGTGGGTCCCGCTGCGACGAAGGACGGAACTGTTCCAGGCAGGGTTCAATTTGGATAGTGCCTTGGGGAGTTGGATCATTAGGAGTAGGATTAGGATTATTTTTCTTCATGGCAAAGTGATATTTCCAGCAGAGAGAACGAGTGTGGACAGTAAATCTTTGACGAGGGCTGTTTGGTTGAATCTGGGAGTAGGGCTGAAGGTGAGGCCTTTGGATAGGACAGAGGTTTCAGATTGGGAGAGAGGTTTGGAGGAAAGGATAACTACTGAATTAGGGTGTTGTGGTTCCATATTGTGTTGATTAGAATTTTGAGGTTTTGGGGGGAGTGGAGCTGGAAGTGGGAGATTGAGTAGATGGGAGAGACTGGGTCTGTGTGCAATGAGGAGGAGGAGGTTGAGGTTTGCTGGAAAGGTCGTGGAGGGTGAGTGTGTTGCCATTCTGGAGGTGGAAAACCAGGAGATTAGATAGTTTGTTGAGGTGGAGGGTGGCATGCTGTTCTAATTTGTGGTTGGCCAGTAGGAGGATGCTCTGAACAGCTGGTGTGGATATGGGAGAGGAAAGATTGAGGACTTTAATTAAGGATAGTAGTTGACGGGTGTGTTCATTGGCTGAGTTGATGTGTAGGCAAAGGATTAGGTGGGTGAGGGCAATGGATTGGAACTAGTATGGGACTGATGGAAAGAAGAATTACAGCCAGGGTTACAGCCAGCAACCGTGGGTTGCGAAAGCTTGAATTTTGTGTATGTGTTTGTGTTTATTTGTGTGTCTATCAACACACCAACACTTTCGTTTGGTAAGTTACGTCATCTTTGTTTTTAGATATATTCTTCCCATGTGGAATGTTTCCCTCCATTATATTAACATTATACTTCTAATGTTATGTACACAGAATATTCTTTTGTTACAGATATCAATATATGAAATGTAACACCACTCGGGGATTAGGCCTTAAGCCTTCGGCACATGGACTGTGCCGTGTGACATCAATGTTGAGTGTGCTGAGTTCAAAGTGCTGCTGAATGCTCAGAAACAATGAGACTTGTGCATATGGTATGTGGCCCCTATCGTGGTATGTGCAATTGCAACACGCTCCTGTGGCAGTTGTCGGCTGTATCTGACTTGTAAATCACACTGTTTATGAAATGGTAGAGCATAAAATTCCCATATTAGCTCTATTAAAACGTATTTTTCTCTCATGTCCATATGCTAGTCAGGTTGTGCTGTCTGCAGTATACAAAAATAAAAACTTCAATACCCATGAAAATGTTATAAGGTAAAAATGGAAGTACGATGTACAGTCAATGAAGACATCAGCTTATAAAAATTACCCTACAAATAGCGTGATACAAATTTACAACAGTTCTCCACATTAGATGAATATTGTATCATAATTTTTCACTTTTTAGTAAAACCTCAAGGTTATTCTTATTTATCACTGATCCTTCACAGCAGCAGAATGTCTACATGTGAATTACAAAACTTAAAAAGAAAAAAAGGGGGCAAAATATCTTTACTGGTGCAACGTACATTTTAGATTAAGCGAACTGAACAATCTCACCCCTCAGAAAGAGTGCCTTTATATATACATTACATTGAATATTATAGTTTAATACAAACTAATAAGGAAGTGTTGGAACCTACTAAAAAAGAGATAGTTAGAAGAAAAAATGTGAGTTTAGTGGGATGCAAACCACCAACCCCACAACTTTTCGCTTGAAACTGTAACACTACTCATTACAGTACGGTGATCTCCTATATTGAGCGACTATGTCTAGCTTGTTACCATCCCCAGAAAGCTTTAACTGTCTCACAGCACTAAATCCTGACTGTGACTGATGAGATTGTGGCCAGGTGTGTGCAAGTTGTGCTTGTATGAATGTATGAGTGTGCTACTGCAGAATAACTTTGTCCAAAAGCTTTAACATTTTAGCAGTCTTTTCATTGTGTCTGTCTGCAACCAAACACCTCATCTATATGGCGAACAGCAATGTATCCATACCATATTATTCTTATATATGAATATGTAGACATTTATTTTTGTGTTCCCTGCATAAAATGCCACTGATGCTCGGCCATAAGCTCAAATACCAGTCTAGCAATAAGGTATCGGACTGTTTTTTCGGAAACTGTCTTAATGATGAATCATGTTCTAACATTTTTTTTTCCTCTTTAGTTTCGTTATTCTTTATAAATACAGAAATGAAATTCAAATAATTTGAATTCCCACACAAACATTCTATTAGAGGCCTTTGACATCACTGGCTAGCTTGCTGCTAATGCTAATCCACAGTGATTTCTTATTTTGGAATTTACGTTTCAGAAAATGGGTTACAAACCGTGTGGTCTTACCTAACCTAACACTGTTTGTAACCCATTTTCTGAAACATAGATTCCAAAATAAGACATCACTGTGGATTAGCATTAGCAGTGACTAAAAAATTGTTTTTACGTGTTCCAGAGACTGAGCAGATGCGTAAAATGTGGTTGTACTCTACCAGCACATGGCTACCATGTTGACACACAAATTAACTAACTTAAGTTAATGTTAACTTCACAGTGCAGTTCACTTTTAATTATCTCCAAGATATGCTCTCCCACTCTTACAATGAAGGATAGTGTCAATCAACGAAATGAAACTCCTAGTGAAATTTGTCATTTTACCTAACTACATCTCAATTAATTGGTAGCTCAGTTGTTAGAGTGCTAAACTGTCGAATTTTATAAGATAATGTCCATACATCTCTGGTTCAAATCTAACACAAAAGACTTATTTGTAAAATGACTTTACAGTCTACTGTTTACAGGCACTTACATCTGCAATAGCTGTTCATACACGTCACCTTTGGTAAGATGTAATGTGACCACAAACTTTTTACTTTATTAGAAACTTTTGTTTTTGTCTTTGTGCTGTCTAGCTAGGACCCTTATTGTTAAAACCTTTGCAGTTTCATCATCTTACATAAAGAGGAAGTAAGTCTGCTTCAGATGCTAACATTACATTACACTCACAAACATCACAGCCCTTATGTTTGTGTAACATCCATGTTGTACACACTTTATATCTCCTGTATAATCTCACTGTACTGTGGACACATAGCCATAGCTTCACTATTAGCAACACTTCACAAAAAAGTTAATTGTTTGTTTACAAAGTAAATGCATTAATCCTCTGTTGTCCATTTCTCAGAGTACGACTAATGTGAAGTTATTTATAATACATCCCACAATCTAAACAAATGCTACAATCAGTTCTTGCTAATGCTATTTTTGTATTTCATGTAAATACTTTTAAAAAATACATGACCCTTCTAGGATTCAAACATGTAACCTCTTGCGCTACAGTCATATGTGTTATCCATTGCACCACAGAATCCCTGACAGATGCCCCTTCTCGTCTGAGTGTCTTCTACACAGGACATCAGTACTAAGTTTTACCAAGAATAATTCTTTTGTGCTTTGGTTCGTAGCTCATGACTGATATTCAACAATCTAGATATAATGTATGGACCGATTTGCAAATGTTCTATAATTCCTTAGTTATGAGTGAGTTTAATGCATTTTTTTGGAACAGAGAAAAGAATGCCCATTGTTGCACATATCACCATTGGGTAGAGCACAAATGATCAACTTTCACATGGCTTCCACTATCAGCATTCACAAAATTCCTTTCTATTGTTACTTAAAAGTTGTAATTGCATTTTCCATCACTAAATATCTCAACTGTTTGCAGCAAAAATATGTAAAAACCTCGTAACTTTGTCTAACACTCCTAAGACACAAGTATAGTGTCGTCTTACTCCTAGCCTGTGACTTTACCAGAGCATCAATTTTAAAGCTTTAATTACATAAAAATGACAGACATTTAGTGAGAATACTGACCATAAATGCTATTTAAATGTTATACTCAATCAGAATAACAACCATCTGAACCATATTTTAACACAGGAAAACACCCTGTCAAATATTTTTACGTGTAGCAGCATGTGGGGTACAGAAAGATTTATTTTAACCAATACTTACAAGCTGTGGAGAACTGTGTATACACAATTTTGATGCAGTGAACGGTTACCTCTACCGATTCAACCATTTAAACTCATCACTTTACATTATTTGAACTTTACAAAATAGCCCAAGACATTTGTTCCAGTTATATCAGCAGTTAAAATTTAAATGTGTTTTCACACGACAAAGTGATGAAATTTTAATGATTTGCTTCTCCTTGTGAAAATAAGGGATCCAAACTTCGCCAAACATCTTAAATTTTCTGACCTCTTAAAATTACTGTTATGTGAATACATAAAAATCACATAGCCTACCTTATTTTCTGTAGCCAACCTGGTCACCAATTCTCTTTCCTCAAGTGCTTTTTGCTCATCAATTTCAGCTGATTTCCTCATAACAGCAGCCATTTCACAAATCTTATTAGACTGTTCACAAATTACCTACAATGCAAAAATTTAAAAAAAATCATTACTACCTTTGTTTTCTGAACATACAAGAGGGAAGCAATGGAAAAAACATTTTGCCCTCTCAAAGACATTACTTGCCTGTAAACAGCTCTGAAATGGAACAAAATTAAATATAATATTATTTTGCTCCACAAATTTATACTTTTAATTCTTAAGAACTCTTTGTTGAATGAAATTATTCTGCTGATTGTGTTTGGGCGATTGGAAATGATGTGTACTACAATGCTAGTCACTTGAAATAGAAACATGCACATGTCCATTCTAGTTTTGGAAACCACATTTGTGACCAGAGTGGGGAGAGGGAAACTAAACTTCACCTAACAAACTAACTACTAACAACAGATATAGTTTTCTCAAACCAATGACAGCACAACTGCTTTCAGTTAATGAATGAATTTTATCTGCAAAGAGATGTTCTCCCTGTGAGATTCTAGTATCAGCAATACTGTCCAACTGTTCAGAAATCATTTAGGCAGGTCCTTCTTGTAATAGCCATAGATGAGAGATACAGATAGATTACAAGAACAGATATATAGAAAGGTGAACTGTAGTCAGAGGGTGAGCTACTCAATACACGCTGAGCTCTTTGGAAACCACCTTCATCCAATGAGAAGTAGCAGAATTAATTCCAGCTTGATTTAACTCTTGCTTGCTCTAACAAAGCTAAAGAAAATATAAACATACTAAATTGTCCACATCAATGAAGTGAACTTTTTGACACTTCACAGCACTTTCTGCATAAAAAATGTGATAGTTATGTCTATTTTTCCGATTTATGTTTTAAACTCTGAACATGAAAAAAAAGTGACGCACCATGAAGGAATCATCCGAATATGATGGAAATTGGTAAATGTGATTTACATGTACAGGCAAACAAATGATTACACAACGTGTTGTCTTACTTTTTTTTCGGCCTCTTTTTTTTCAACTGCAGAAATTGTGAGATGACAGTACTTCTTCACAACATACAGAAATGTGAATATGTTTAGTGTTAGTGCAAGTGCTCTGTGTTAAAATGTAACACATATACACAGAAGAATATTAAAGATGCTTTAGAATACAGCAAAACACACTCGGTAATAAATCTCATATTACAGTTGCAAAACACAGTATTCAACCCATACAAAATGATTACACTTCCACAAAAATTGGACAAATAATTCCAGAGTAAGAGCTTCACAAATTGAAATAAACTTAACCCCTCCAAACAGGCCTTGGAAGGCCCACGCAGTGGTAACATTGGTTCCTGTCATATCACCGAATTTACATGCTTGTTGGGCTTGGTTAGCTCTTTGACTGGTAATTGCCTGGTCTGCTGAGCACTGTTAGCATGCAGGGTGCACTCAGCCCTTGTGAGGCACATTGAGGAGCTACTTGATTGAGAAGCAGCGGAACCCATAAAAAAAAAAAAACTGACAATGGCTGGGAAAGCAGTGTGCTGAGCACATGCCCCTCCATATCCGCATCCAGTGAAGCCAATAGGCTGAAGATGACACGGCAGTCGGTCAATACCATTGTATCTCCACAAACTGAGCAAGTCAGTGATGTGTTGGTGTGCCTCTGCCCCCTTATGAGAGCAGTTCCTCAGCTTGGTACTGATCAACAGATTTGTTGGATGTCAGGTGACAGCCAGATTGGTACCCTACCACGGCCCAGTGCGTCTCCAGGCATTTCTTTGGCCTGGAATCTCATCGACTATAATAGAATTGTATTCAGTGATGAATCCCACTTTGGAATGAGCGCCAATGATCACCTAAGATGTGTCTGATGACACGCCTTATGGCTATGGATACCAACATGTAGTCCACTATACTGTCTGCTAACCAGGAGTGATGGTCTGAGATGCAATTTCTTTTCATTGCAGGACCCCTTTGGTTGTCATCCACTGCATGTTTACAGCACTGTGGTATGTTGACAATATTCTACACCCTGATTTTGTTGCCTTTCATGGCAAGCCATCCTGGGCTTACATTTCAGCAAGATGATGACCACCCACACACAGTGAGAGTTTCTACTGCTTGTCTTTTTGCTTGCAAACCTTATCTTGGCCAGCAAGGCCAATAGATCTCTCCCCAATTGAGAATGTTTGGAACATTACGGGCACTGCCCTCTTACCACCTCTGGACTTAGACCATTTAGGTGCCAATTGGACAGAATTTGTCACAGTATCCCTCAAGTGGACATCCGAAAACTATCAGTCAATGCCCAGCAGTGTAACTGCTTGCATAAGGGTCAGAGGTGGACCCACACATCACTGAGTTGCTCAAGATGTGATGCTCTTTCTCTTGAATAAACCATCTAATTTGTCTGAAACTGGTGTCATTTCTCTGCATAAATATGCGAATCACATCTACCGATTTCCATCCTATTCACCTAAGTTCTTCATGGTGAGTTGTTTTGTTTTTATTAGAGTGCATTATCACATCACAACCATGCAAGATCAAATCAAAAAGCAGGGCCATCAATGAAGTCCAACACACTGCACTGAAGCACATTTATTACAAACACCAACATAGAACAAGAACAGACATGAAGTCATGGACAGAGAGTGCTGCTATTTCTACAAATCTTGAATAGGTCAGAATATGCAAACATCAGAAACAAGAAATTTTTGAGAACCTTCCAGATAACAAATAATAACTGGTGGTCATGTCTGAACTTGTAACCCACTGCTTTCTAGTCAGTAATGCTAACCACTGTGCCACATTGCATGTACCAAAGCTTGCAGTATTGCTCGCTCTCCTGCAAAAACAGTGACCCAGCGTTTCAAAAATTCTTATTGTAGCCAACTACAATATCCTGGAGCTATATCTTGTCAATGGTCTTCTGTGTCACAGTACCGGCAGATTCTCAGGTTCTGGTCATGGTGTCACACCCTCTTCATTATTAAAAGCATCAGAGGTAATCTTGTACCCCCCACCTTTTTAACAAGAAGCCCCCGTCACTGTGCTTCAGGACTGTAGTAGGGATTCATATGCAGGATGTGGATGTTGTCTCTGTGCTTTTGTCTTCTGGATGAAGGGTCACACTCCTCAACTTTGTGTGCAACATCCAACAAATGCTGAAGGATACAATATCCCCCCTCCCCCAAAGTAGTACCTCATTAGCCACTGATTGGTGTTATAGTGTTCTCCGCCTTTTCCCAGGCAACTAGGATCTGTATGGGAGCCTGTAACCATCTACTACAAGGACAAAAACAAAGATTTAAGCATCACTTGGTTGAAACAGGAACACTGTCATTTCAGCCTCACGAGAATTGAGCGGAGAAATCACTGTGAAACCTGTATGTTTTTCTTTCCTGTGTTGTAAACGAATGTCACGACCGGCAGTATTGTATAGCAATATCTCTGACATCAACACACACTGAAAACATATCCATCAATGTTTCATTAAAGCATTCTGTACGTGGCATACATTTGTCATCTTGTGGGTGATGTTAGAACAAGAAATTTTTCTCATACTCGTCTCGACGAGAAAACTTTTCCACTAAGAGAGATCATCACACAGGGTGCTTCATGCTTCAATATGGTGTCTTTTATATGGAATTTCGCAACTTCCAGAGCTTCAGCAGTCAGCAGTCTGCGCAGATCATTATTTATCGATTCCCAATTTTTGACTTCAGGAACAACATCAATACACCAATTCCAATTCAGTAGAATAGTGCAGCTGCAAACAGAATTGGTATTAGATCCCATGGAGGTAATTGCAGCATGTGCTTCCATCACTGGCATTGCTTACAGTAGCTCACATAGTGTCTGACGGGTTGATGGGGACCTTGTTGGTCACATGCACATGTGATTTTACCAAGATCAATGGTAGTCAATTTGGTCCATACCAACTACTAGTAAGCGTTCCAGCTTTTATGGTGGAAAGCAGTTGGTAGACGGTGCGTAGCAAGTGGTAGGAGTTTTAAAAACTTTTTCATTAGGTTTTCCAAATGTTTTGGTACTGAATTGTGAATTGTGGTTTTTTAATCTCATAACGTACATAATCTAAATCATTTGATTCAGGTACAGGAGACACGTCAAAATTTTGGTAAAGTTTTACCATATACATACAACACCTGATTTTAACAAGTGGTACCATAACAATAACATAATATAAAAATTTTGACAATGTTGATTGGAGGTACTTTCTTTCAAATTCTAAAGGTGGCACGGGTAAAATACAGGGAGCGAAAGGCTATTTACAATTTGTACAGAAACCAGATGGCAGTTATAAGAGTTGAGGGACATGAAAGGGAAGCAGTGGTTGGGAAGGGAGTGAGACAGGGTTGTAGCCTCTCACCGATGTTATTCAATCTGTATATTGAGCAAGCAGTAAAGGAAACAAAAGAAAAATTTGGAGTAGGTATTAAAATTCATGGAGAAGAAGTAAAAACTTTGAGGTTCGACGATGATATTGTAATTCTGTCAGAGACAGCAAAGGACTTGGAAGAGCAGTTGAACGGAATGGATAGTGTCTTGAAAGGAGGATATAAGATGAACATCAACAAAAGCAAAACAAGGATAATGGAATGTAGTCAAATTAAATTGGGTGATGCCGAGGGAATTAGATTAGGAAATGAGACACTTAAAGTAGTAAAGGAGTTTTGTTATTTGGGGAGCAAAATAACTGATGATGGTCAAAGTAGAGAGGATATAAAATGTAGACTGGCAATGGCAAGGAAAGCGTTTCTGAAGAAGAGAAATTTGTTAACATCGAGTATAGATTTATGTATCAGGAAGTCTTTTCTGAAAGTATTTGTTTGGAGTGTAGCCATGTATGGAAGTGAAACATGGACGATAAATAGTTTGGACAAGAAGAGAATAGAAGCTTGCAAAATGTGGTGCTACAGAAGAATGCTGAAGATTAGATGGGTAGATCACGTAACTAATGAGGAGGTATTGAATAGGATTGGGGAGAAGAGAAGTTTGTGGCACAACTTGACTAGAAGAAGGGATTGGTTGGTAGGACATATTTTGAGGCATCAAGGGATCACAAATTTAGCATTGGAGGGCAGCGTGGAGGGTAAAAATCGTAGAGGGAGACCAAGAGATGAATACACTAAACAGATTCAGAAGGATGTAGGTTGCAGTAGGTACTGGGAGGAGAAGAAGCTTGCACAGGATAGATTAGCATGGAGAGCTGCACCAAACCAGTCTCAGGACTGAAGACCACAACAACAACAACAACAACAACAACAACTGACTTCACACCTAACTCTGATTTGACAGCAGACCACACTGCCTTTGTCTTACTATTATGTTGTAAAATAAACTTATTGTTTGCCATTTGTTTTGCTGCCTTTACAACTTTTTTGAATATGGCTTTATAATGTTTCACACACACAGCAAAATGTCTGTCTTTGTTATATTTCAGTTCAGTATGTAGTTGCCTCTTTCTGGCACTAGAAATTTTTATACCCTGAGTTATCTACACTCCTGGAAATGGAAAAAAGAACACATTGACACCGGTGTGTCAGACCCACCATACTTGCTCCGGACACTGCGAGAGGGCTGTACAAGCAATGATCACACGCACGGCACAGCGGACACACCAGGAACCGCGGTGTTGGCCATCTAATGGCGCTAGCTGCGCAGCATTTGTGCACCGCCGCCGGAAGTGTCAGCCAGTTTGCCGTGGCATACGGAGCTCCATCGCAGTCATTAACACTGGTACCATGCCGCGACAGTGTGGACGTGAACCGTATGTGCAGTTGACGGACTTCGAGCGAGGGCGTATAGTGGGCATACGGGAGGCTGGGTGGACGTACCGCCGAATTGCTCAACACGTGGGGCGTGAGGTCTCCACAGTACATCGATGTTGTCGCCAGTGGTCGGCGGAAGGTGCACGTGCCCGTCGACCTGGGACCGGATCGCAGCGACGCACGGATGCACGCCAAGACCGTAGGATCCTATGCAGTGCCGTAGGGGACCGCACCGCCACTTCCCAACAAATTAGGGACACTGTTGCTCCTGGGGTATTGGCGAGGACCATTCGCAACCGTCTCCATCAAGCCGGGCTACGGTCCCGCACGCCGTTAGGCCGTCTTCCCCTCACGCCTCAACATCGTCCAGCCCGCCTCCAGTGGTGTCGCGACAGGCGTGAATGGAGGGACGAATGGAGACGTGTCGTCTTCAGCGATGAGAGTCGCTTCTGCCTTGGTGCCAATGATGGTCGTATGCGTGTTTGGCGCCGTGCAGGTGAGCGCCACAATCAGGACTGCATACGACCGAGGCACACAGGGCCAACACCCGGCATCACGGTGTGGGGAGCGATCTCCTACACTGGCCGTACACCTCTGGTGATCGTCGAGGGGACACTGAATAGTGCACGGTACATCCAAACCGTCATCGAACCTATCGTTCTACCATTCCTAGACCGGCAAGGGAACTTGCTGTTCCAACAGGACAATGCACGTCCGCATGTATCCCGTGCCACCCAACGTGCTCTAGAAGGTGTAAGTCAACTACCCTGGCCAGCAAGATCTCCGGATCTGTCCCCCGTTGAGCATGTTTGGGACTGGATGAAGCGTCGTCTCACGCGGTCTGCACGTCCAGCACGAACGCTGGTCCAACTGAGGTGCCAGGTGGAAATGGCATGGCAAGCCGTTCCACAGGACTACATCCAGCATCTCTACGATCGTCTCCATGGGAGAATAGCAGCCTGCATTGCTGCGAAAGGTGGATATACACTGTACTAGTGCCGACATTGTGCATGCTCTGTTGCCTGTGTCTATGTGCCTGTGGTTCTGTCAGTGTGATCATGTGATGTATCTGACCCCAGGGTTGTGTCAATAAAGTTTCCCCTTCCTGGGACAATGAATTCACGGTGTTCTTATTTCAATTTCCAGGAGTGTATTTAATCTTCCTAGTTGTTTTGTTACATTTGGCATTAAGTGGAAAAGTTTCATTAAATATTTCAAGAAAGCTACCAAGAAATTTGTTACAGTTAGTACTACATGAGATACAGCTGTCAAAAGGCCATTCAACCTCTCTTAACTTATTGCTAAATGTAGTTAGGTTTTTTCATTGAAGTTCCTTTTCATGTAGCTTTTGTTACATGAAATTTCTTTATAGAGTTTTGGTAATTCAATGAATAATGCAGAGGAGTCAGAGATTCCTAAATCTAAGCAAAATTTATTAACATCTTCAAATACCTAATTTGTTAAAATATTATCAATACAGGTCACTGACCGTGCATTTATTCTAGTGGGTTGCATGAAGTTTGCTTTGAAGCCAAAGTTTTTTATTATGTCATTGAATTTGGACACATCATTGCTGTCAGCTATGATATTTTTATATTGAAATCAGCAGCTATTATAATATTTTTCGTTTTTTCTTTACTAAGATTTTCAAGAAGGCACTTAAATTTGAGCAGGAAGACTTCAATTGTTTTGTCTGGTACTCTGTAAATAGAAATTACTAAGATGTATAGGTCCCTTAACTCGATACAACAGCTTTCAAATATACGTTCTTCATTTAAATGATTAAAATCATTCCTTACTTCATATTTCATGTCAGAATGAGTAAGTATGCAAGAACCTCCACGTGATTTCTCTAGTCTACAAAAACTGTTAGCTAATTCGTAATGTTCGATTTTATTAAGAATTTTAATATTAACACACGTACGCCAATGTTCATTCAGTCAGATAACTTTAATATTTTTAAGTTCTGAAAGAATAATTTGTAGGTCGTCAAGTTTATGATTTTTGTTTGAAAAGTCAGCACTGAGACCATTTATATTCAAGTGCATATTACATGGACACACTTATTTATGGGTTCAGGTGTAGGCCTACTCTTTCTTGAGTACTGTTTCGGTCTCGCCGTTTTTGTTAGCAAACACTGTTTCCCATCCCTGTTATTACTTACAAGTTTCCCTTATTATTCAGAATTTTACCTGTATGAGCGAACATTTTACAGAGAATTCTGGATCCTAGCCTATTTAAATGAAGACCGTCTTTACCCAAGACAGTCTTTACAATTTCCTCTTCAGTGTTGCTTCTAAGAGAAATTTTACCTATGTGAATGAAGACTCCTTTATAAGTCTTCTGAGAAGCCTCTGCTGGACCATTCTGCAACCTATATATGTTGCTAAAGTGTTTGTTCAACTGGTGAGTCTTGATTCCTGGGCGAACGTCTACTTTGCTTTTTGGCACCACCACATTTTTGAAGTACTTGGTACTTAATTATTACTGTATGCTTTAACTTGCTGTACATCTGCCATATAAGTCACAAAATAAAGTTACTTCCCTATAAGTCACCATTACTGAGGAACCACTGTGCTCTTAGAAAATTTTACTACTAACTAGACCACAAAATGTGCAGTAGGTAAAAAACGTTTGGCTATCATTGTTCTAGTGTATCCATGAAGCTAAGATAACCAGATGCTTGAGTGTCATAGAAATAGCATAGATAGCAATCAATGAGCTGGGATGACAAGCACCAAGTTCTGCACTGCTGGAACATACTTCCTCTTACACAATGTTCCATTTATTAACTAGAATCCTCCATTTATTAACTAGAATCCTCCTTTTGTCAGCTCCTCCTCCTCCAAAGCTATCATTTCTCAAAGCTCCATCTCTTTGTTCAGGAGTAGTGTCATTTAGTGCAGCAATGACAGATTCATCGAAGCTGCTGTGTTCTGCCAAAGAATTACTTGAAAGGCAGTCAGAATCCTTGTATGTGTGACCACTTTTGTACACCATTGTGACATCGTACTCCCGAAGCCTTAGTGCACATCTCGCCAGTCAACCTGACGGATCATGTAGGCTTATCAGCTAGCACAGAGAATTGTCATTCATCACAATAATGAACAGTTTTCTGAACAAATATGACTGGAACCTGTGATGGTCTAAACAGCGACATACCCATTCTTGGTCATAAAGTAGTTCATCTCTGACTTTGAGAGTAATCTGGAAGCATAATACCATAACTACTAGCATTGGTGTGAAATTCTGTCTCCGCATTCTAGTCATATAATGATAGAACTGCAGAAAACATCCGTAACTCTTCAAGAACAAGGCGAGATCTTTCTTACATCTCGTACCAGGAAAATTTGAGATCTCTCTGCAGTATTTTTGCAAGGTACGTGTCTTTGTACAGACGTCCTTCATGAACTGCTGGTAGTACAAGCACATTCCAAAAAAACTTCTCTCGTCACAAATGTGTCAAGGACTTTGAAAATCTGTGACTGGTTTTATTTTCTCTAGATTTGGAGTCCATTGCTATTCACTAGGTGGCTCAGGATTTTAATTTCTTGAGCAATAGAGGGGCACTTGAAACTTCCTGGCAGATTAAAACTGTGTGGTGGACCGAGACTCAAACTCAGAACCTTTGCCTTTCGCAGGCAAGCACTCTACCGACTGAGCTACCCAAGCATGACTCACGCCCCGTCCTCACAGCTTTAATTCCGCCAATACCTTGTCTCCTACCGGTGCACATTCCGCTGTAGAATGGAAATTTCATTCAAAGGAGCACTTTTTCGGATTTCAGTGGAACGTTACAGTCAGAACACATTCAACATGGTTGTTGGGCAACTTACGATATTCTTCAAATGTCTTTTAAATAACAACAATGTCATCTAGAAACCAAAAACAGATATGTCAATGGTCCATGAGTTCAACTGGAATGTTACACAGTCTAAACACCATAGCTTAAAGTCATAGACGTACTCAGGAGTTATGAAAGCAGTCTTTTTCCCAGTTAGCATTGTCAGCCTCAATCTGCTAGTAGTCTTTCTTTATGCCCATAGTTGAAGAAATACTTTACTCCTTTCAAGCACTGCAAGGTGTCATCAATGCTTGACAATCAATAGGAATCTTTCTTCGCAATTTTGTTCAGCCGTTGGTAGTAGATGCAGAAATACCATATGTCATCCTTGTTCACAAGAACCACAGGTGAGGACCAAGGAGTCTCTGAAGTTTCAACCGTGTCATCTTGCAGCACCTTCTCTGCTTCATCCCAAATTATCCAATATTCAGCCAAGACACCCTGTACAAGCAGACTGATGGATTATTCCCAGTGCTGAAATGGATGTTTCACCACTGGCTGCTTGATCAGTCTTTTCTCCACTTCAGATCAGATTCCAAAAACTGTCACAGAACAGATAACACACACTGGTATTGTTACTCAGTCAGCCCAGGTACTATTAGCACTTCGACAGTAGCTTTCTCCCCAGTGCTGCCAGTAAGTCTTCATTCATGACTGGAAGTCATGTTACTGATGGTGGTGGAATGACAATGTCTTCAATGACAGACTTCATCAATCTGCAGCTCTCACCTTACACAATCTATCATGGCTTGTAACACCTGCAAAACTCCCATCTAAGAATAATGTTATGACTACATTCTCTTTAAATGACAATTTCAAAGAACTGAGTTTTGTCAATGACAGTTATTCTTGCAATACATCTTCCAGTATGCTGGACGTATTTCCTACACGGCCTTCGGCACAATCGCTCTCCTATCACGCAACATAGTCTTCTTTAACTGATGACAATAAGCAGACACTATTGAAAAGGAAGTCCCCGAGTCAGCCAGTGTCCGGACAAGTTGGCAAACAATGACTATGTCTGTAACTGTCGCCCATGGGGGATTCTCATCTGTAATGGCCTCACCTCTGTAGATGGTCACCTAGCTTAGTTTTCCCAGAATCGGTAACTAGGCAAGTGACTGTTGGTGGTGAAGGACAGTTGCAGCATGTTGCAGAGCAGCCTCTTCCACAATAATGTAATGGGATTTGTCCCAGAGGTTGACTATAATCATCTGCAGTTAACGGGCATGAATGTAACTGTTTTGATGGTTGATATCTGGTACTGTAGTAGTCACTGCAAACTTGCCTTTTTTCTCTGCAACAGAATACAATGTGTTCAGGGCATCTGAAGTGGAGACACACCAGCATGTTGTCCTCTGTCCTCCAAATATCTTTTCTTCTGTGGGGCATTACACTTGTTGGAGAAGTTGTCTGTACCTGCATTGGTCAGGTGCTGGGTTGTATATATGGACCTTGGGAATGATTTACTGCATTTATTCTGGTTCCTATACACGAAGGTGATGGATTTTACATTGTCTAAGTGGAGCCATGGTGACGTAGATGTTCTGAATTACCTGGCATCTCTACCAAATAATACAACACCTTAACTGCACTCTACTCTAAATTCCAAAGCAAGGTCACAAAAGAAAACACTTAACACTGAAAGCACATTTGTTACAAACACCAACAAAGTTGAAACATAACTGAACTCCTGGATGAAGAGTGCTGCTATGTATACGACATCAAATATTCCAGAATACACTAACACTGTAAAACATAAGAAATTTTGAGAACTTCCCAGGAATGATAAATACTAAAAAAAAAAAATTGCTAGTCCTCATGTTTGAACTGGCAACCTACAGCATGCCAGTCAGTGATGACAAGAGCTGTGCCACAGCTTGTGACTATATGATATCATGCAACGTTTGGTATTACACCTATCTTGCTCTCGTCCCACCACAGAGACTTAAGAACTCTTCACATATTTTATTCATTGTTGTGGTGAGAAGCATACTAATCAACAGTTCTACTCAACCACACTAGAAACAGCCAACACAAAATTTACAGAGCCCACAACTAGTGTACAACATATTTTCTTTATGGTAGTGAGCGTCTAGAAATTTAACTACAGTATGAGCCATTTTCTTTTGCCTAACAGTTTCACCTCCTACTGTGATAGACACTGTTTAAGGCTGTTAAGACACTTGGTTAGATTTTCCAACATGTAATGGATCAAAAGATAAGAACTTTGCACACTTTTGGTAGAGAATGCAAAAATGGCTCTGAAAGGGTCTTGCACAGCAAGAAACAAAACACTGGGTAGCAGAACATGTTTCAGACCATGTATAAACTCACGAAAACCAGGGGTCACACAGGAAATAAGACTAGTTATGAAATACAGCATGGTGATGTTGCTTTGGTTGTGAACCCAAAGGATCATCTGACGCAGTTCCTCATTCCTGTCAATTGCCATCCTTCTCAAATGGTTCAAATGGCTCTGAGCACTATGGGACTTCACTTCTGAGGTCATCAGTCCCTTAGAACTTAGAACTACTTAAACCTAACTAACCTAAGGACATCACACACATCCATGCCCGAGGCAGGAATCCTAACATGCGACCGTAGCGGTCGCGCGGTTCCAGACTGTAGCGCCTAGAACCGCTTGGTCAGCCATCATCCTCATTTCACCATAGCTCTTGCATCGTACATCAAACATCTGCCTTATAAGGAGCAAACCTGAACTTTTCCCGAGTTTCAGATATTGCTCAGGATATTTTCAAAGTATTTTGGTGAAGGGACATGTTCTCCAGGTGCTTGCATTATGTCCGATTTCTTACTCTAATTTATCTTTGCACCTGTATGGCATATGTGATCAGTATTCGACATGTGTCTTGTTTGGAAACAAACTTCTTCCATTCCTCATGGTATTGTCTGTTGTTGACAGTAATGCCTACTTTACCCCTTTCAGCTTGCATTCAGTACTGATTAGTTGTGATTTTGAGTTTGTTTTTTTTGGCAGTGTTGTACATTAACAGTGATACGCAGCAGTATAGATAGCTTTACTGATGAGTTGGTCACTATGCACTTCGTTGATAATTTAACTGAATGCTACGGCTGAATGAGGCTCTACTAAACGTGTTTGTACAACAGTTGTTGTCTACTCACACTATGTGTTTTGTGTTGAACATTCTGATGTTTGATTTACACATGTTTGCACTATTCTGAATGTACTTTCCCTGGAGAGAAGACGACATTCTTCTCATGAGGTGCTATTGAAGAGATTTTGAGAACCGCAATTTGAAAGATTTTGAGAAACGCAATTTGAAGTTCACTGCACAATGATTCTACTGCCAACAACATAAATTTTGCATGAATATCAAGAAAATAAGATAAGAGAAATTAGGGCTCTTACGGAGGCTTAAAGACAGTCACTTTTCCTCACTTTATTTGTGAGTGATACAGAAAAGGAAATAACTAGTAATGGTACATGATACCCTTCTTCTTGCAGAGTATGTATGTAGAATTTGGATAATGAGATAGATAATTCATGATTACATTATTATTTTGTGCCACCACGGACCACGGATGCCTCACAACAAAATACTCAGTATCCCAGAATTTTTTTTTAAAAGTGTTTGGGGTTGTAACGGCGACCGGAACAGTTGCGGGGTTGTAATGATAGGAAGGCGGCGGGACCCGCAGTGCGGCCTGCGAACAACAACACAACGGGAGAGGACGGACACGACCAAGGAAGGACCTTACGCCACAACAAGAACAGACAACAGAGTTACGAAAACCAAACAAGACAACCATGCCCAATTGTATAGAAAACACAAAAGTCAATACGCTGTCTAATGCGAGGCGAAATGTCCTGAGACGTACGCACGGTTAGGCTGGCAGGCTGAGCAACAGGTAGGCACTTAAGTACTCGATCGGGAACGCCGCTATTGGCCATTGCAACCACGTGTTTCACTGTGGCGCCCTCACTCTAAATGCAGGCCAGGAGGCGCGTGCCGCCAGAGCTTACAGCAGTATGGTACAGAGACCTCTACGGGTTTTCAATGTCCATGATGTCTGGCGGGGATTCAAATTCTGCAGCACATGGTACCAGATTTGCTGTGTACCCCCAACTCATATCTAGACCTACCACCTGTGATTCACCTTTACCTCTCCCTGTACTACAGTTTTCAGCACTATTTACATTTTGTTGAGCCCAACCTACATAGGTAGGAATGATGATCAAAATAAAGTAAGAGAAATCAGAGCTCGAACAGAAAGGTTTAGGTGTTCGTTTTTCCCGCGTGCTGTTCGGGAGTGGAATGGTAGAGAGATAGTATGATTGTGGTTCGATGAACCCTCTGCCAAGCACTTAAATGTGAATTGCAGAGTAGTAATGTAGATGTAGATGTAAAATGTGCCAAACCTTCCTCTGATTCGCTCATTATGTTCTTTACCAGGCGTTGTTTCTTGCTGGCTTGTTGCAGGATGTCATCATTTCTTACTTGATTAATCCCCCTCCTCTTATCAGTCCTCTGTAACATTATGGTTTGTAATCATTCAAGTGCCATTTATCTGTTCCATGTCTATGCTATTGCCATCAGCTAACATACATTCTATCAGTTTAAGCACCTGTCTCAACTTCACTTCACTTCGGCGATCACTGCATGTCACCATACTGGTTTTCTATCTCTCACATAGTGCTTTACTTCTCACATTGTTTCTTCAACACAATGTTGACGGCGACAGTGAGCAACCCTGCCTTACACCTTTGACCTCCTGTAGCATTCTGTTCTTGCAGTCTGCTTTGCATACAGAGAATGAATAACTCTTTAGCCCTACAGTTGATACCATATTAAGACTGAAAAATATTTTATTAAACTCTAAATTATAAAATTTTTTCTCCAAACCTACAAATACCCTCTTATTTGCTGAAACTACTACCCTAGTGCCCCTATTTTTCCTAATTCCCCCCCACCCCCCCCCCCCCCCCCCCCCCCCCCCCCCCCCCCCTCCAAGTCAACTCCTAATCTATTATCAATTCTCTTTTCCATTCATGAATGAAGTATTGCTGTGTTATTTTTGGCACAGGTACACATTCTATGATCACAAAAAAGAAAACAATTCATGTCATTATTACAAGAAACTATCATTATTCAAATTCAAACAAATAAAAATAGTGATAACTAAAAGGTACCATTTTGTACACAAAATCAAAATGTTTAAGTGAAATTTCTATGTGTTCGTAATTTAAAAACAGCAAAGCACATCAATATGTAGTACACCCAATATCATTTAGTAAGCTGACCCTTAAAGAAATGTGATATCTTAGTTTGTATATTTGAACTTACAAATATTTGCAAACTTGTCTTCTGTGTCACTTATGTACTCACTTCCTACTTATTTTACACTTTAGTGATACCGGCTGTTTATAATAGAAGTCATTTCAGTAAACTGATTTATACTACCACAAAACAATAGATAACAGCTCCAAAAATTTTATTTAAAAAATGTGTGTGAATTCCTAAGGGACACACTTCTGAGGTCACGGTCCCGAGACTTACACACTACTTAAAGTAACGTATGCTAAGAACAACACACACACACACACACACACACACACACACACACACACACACACACACACACACGTGCCCGAGAGAGAGGACTAATCTCTGGCGAGAGGGCCGTGCAATCTAAGTTAATCTCTATGTCTACAGTTTAGAGTTTTTCAGTACTCCAGAAAAGTCAAACAAAAATTAGAAACGCACAACTTTGGCCATTTCTCTCATAAAGTGACTGTCTTCACCAACCCACTTACAAACCTTTCTTATGACAAGTAATAATTACCACTGTAAATAGATACCCAGTCTCACTGTACATACAAATGTGTTAATCTATAACTGTATTGGTTAATATTTATATGAGCGCATTGGTCATTGAGAAAGCAACAGCTTTCTTAAAGCTTATCTTTCCTGTTAATTGTGTTAGATTTACTCCTAATTTCTTTGAAGGACGAACACACACTGTACTTTTACTCTTTTAAACATTCAACCTACTTCCGACATTTACTAACAGCCTCAAATACAGAAGGTGGACTGAAGTATGGAAACACTAAAAAACACAACACATTACTATTCCTAACATTGTGTAGAAAACCATTGGCATTCAAAACAGCTTACAGTCATCTCGGAATATCTAAATACAGGTCCTGTATGGTTTCAGGGGAACCTTATAACATTCTCCCTGCAAACAAGTGGCAAGGGCAGGTAACGATGATAGCGGTGGATAGTGATCACGCGCCATTCTCTCAAAGTAGACCACAATGACTGAATAATATTGAGATCTGGCAATTGCGACAGCCAGGGGAGATGTGACAATACAGCCTCATATTCACAAAAGTTGTCCTGGACAATGCAAACTGTGTGAACAGGGGGGCCTGTCATGTTGGAACACATGATCACCTTTTGGGAAGAAACAGTGCAACACGGGACAGCCCTGATATACCCAAATGGTCACACAAGCCTCGGCAGTAAAGTGATCTCGCAGATTAACTGTAGAGCCAAAGGAATACCACAATATGGCTCCCCACCTTGTTTCATTCTTGGGATGCAGACTTGGCTAGAAGTTGGAAACAGTGTAAAACAAGACCACCCCACCACATGAAATTCTTCCATAGTTACACAGCCCAGGTGTTATGGCTTAAGCACCATGTTTTCCTGATAAGGGCATCTGCATCACTGATGAATGGTTTTGGAATTCCACCTCACCCTGCAATTTCCCACTCACAGAGCCCTCTGTTTTGTTTTGTTGCTGACGAACTCACAGGAGTGACATTCCATTCACCATCAACCATTGGGGAACAGTCATCTTATTTTTCCATCACAAACTTCAACAACCATCTATCAGTATCACTCAATACACATTTGTCTGAACTGTGACTTTTTGGATGATTGTTTCCCACTTTCCCTGTAAGCGGCATTAATTTTACATATGGTGCCTCCTGAAATGCCGAACACTTCAAATACGGAAGTACCTACCATTTGAGCACAAACCATTTTCCTGTTTTAAAATGCATTGAGCTGTGACATAATGTTGTCACAACTTCACAGAAAACTGTTATAACCACAAATTACATTTGAAATGTATTGGGAACAATGCACAGGTGGCAACCTACAGGTTTGGCAAGCAACTGCATATTTTATGTTCAAGCATGCATTTCTCTTAGTGTTTCAACTCCTGTATCTTTCTGTTTCTACCTCTGTTTGCCTCATTTATTTATTTATTCACACATTTCTCTTTTCTTCTCATTACAATACCACTACTCAATTTATTCATTTTTATTCTTAATTTTATATATTCTCTTTACTTTGGAGTTGATAGATAGTCACCTACACCACAGTACAGTCTGTAAATTTTTCTTGTTTGTTAGTGGGGGGGGGGGGGGGGGGGGGGGGGAGGATGAGGCAGCAGCAAAGAAAAGGAAAAGTTATCTCTGCCCACCACACAGATTTTCACAAAGGGAGAGCACTGTAGCACAAACCCACACCTTCCTTATGTGATGCAGTCACTTGACCTGTACTTAGCACTTCATACTAAGCATCTACCCTCAATAGTTCACTTGTATGCAAAACTTAGAAGGTGGCAGTAACTTTCACATTATGTATACAAAAGCAGTTTTTGCATGATGTCTCAGTGCTAAGAAACATAACTCTATGAAACTTGGACCATGCGTACAAAGAACTGCTACGGTGCAGTACATAAGGTAACTGAAAGAAATATGCAACATGATGAACAAAAATTATACTATTACTCAAAGACAATAACTACACTGATGTCACTGTGATTTATGTTGGTTCCTGGGCATTAAAAAAGGTGGGACATAACTCTTATAGGGTGTGTAATCATCATGGATAGTAATGCATACTATGCATCTCGCGTCAATCCCTATCAAGTATGAGTGGGATGTATTTCAGCACGTCCACATGCCACGAAGACCATCCAATAGTTGTCAGCCGAGTTGGAGGATGAATGGAACATCCTGCCACAAGAACTCCTTACCAATCTTGTGACTTGCAAGTGAGCACACTGCAGCACATGCGTTGTCATCCGTGATAATTATGTATCCTATTAGAATACATTTTTCGCCTTTTCTAACATCCATGAGACCACCATGAGTTGTACCTACTGCATTGTAATTATTGTACTTTCATAAAAATGTCACTTCCTTTCATCTCACTTTGTATTTCTTCCAGTTACCTTATGCACTATATTGTAGCAAGTCTTTATGTATGGTCCAAGTTTCAACAAGACATGTCACTTGACAGCGACATCATACAAAAATTACTCTCAACATTAAATTTTGCACACCAGTGTTGATAGTATGGAGGAGAAGTTTTAGGCAATGCTCACAATTAACCATGAATTGATTCAACTTTCTAGCACAAAAGACTCCAACACAGTATAGAAAAATGAAAAGTGACACTAAACAATAGATACTATAGTGGTAATGGATTCCATATTGCTAAGTTTGTTAGTGGGTGTCGACAAAACGTTAGTGACAAAGTCTTTTGACTTTCACCGATTCTGAACTAGGGAGTCAACAATACAAGAAGCAATTTACAAACTAAATTAGTGGTACTATAGAATTTGAACATGTCGTGTTCATACACTGTAACTCCCTATTCATTACCTATTCTGAATGTTTCTCTCAATTCAGGGTTGAGAGCAGTTACTCATTTCCATCAGCATATACGCATATACATTTTTCTTTCTTCTGATTAATGAAAGTTTTAAAATTCTTAGAGCTTGATAATGAACTGAATGCTTAAATTGTTGAGTGTGTCAGCCTTGTTACAAATGTTTCTGAACTGGCAACTAAAAAAGTAAATATTCTTTTGGCATAAGTATTGTTAGTAAATATTGAATAAATTTGTACCTTTTCTTGTTCTGCATCTTGCAAGGTTTCCGTTTGTGATGGGATCTATAAAACATGATGTAAGTATCAATGCATGGGATCTGATACAAACAAATTAATAACTTGAAATATTCTGCCCATTTTCATTCACTAATGCCTTATGGAATAATCTGGGCTACTGCATTGTTCATAAACAAAGTTAACTGTACACAAAAGCATGTACAAAGAACAAAACACAGTGTGCACAGGCAATGATAGTAGTCAAGTAATTACGCACTTTAATACTATACATATTGTATGAAACTTATTTTTTATAATTCCATACAAAAGTACATATGATGTGGTGAATTATGTCTCCCCCCCCCCCCCCTCCTAATGATGTTATATGACCAGGAGATAGTAAAGGTATCCACAGTTGCTCTTGATGGTTTCTCCCTTGGTGCTGTTATGTCCCGACTTGTTAATGCAGAGTATATGTCCACATACGGAAAGTAATTATTAAAAGCCTATGAACTTTCTCAATGGCATTAGAATGCATCATATAACTCAGTTGGAAAATATGTAACTAGCAATCAAACAAAGTGCTCAAAATATATATGCCAGACTTAATTCTGTCGTGAATTAATAGGAGACCTTCGGAGCAACTAAAACATACTGAAATGCAATAGCCACAACCAACAGCATCTTGCTCATATACAAAAGTTTGACTGTATGCACAAATATATGTAATGCCTTCTATGCTTTGGTCAATGTCAAAAATATTGATTCTTATGAATTTTGGCCCTGTTGTCTTCATAATCAAGGCAATGTCTGTGATGTATTGTCATCAGGGTGGACACTGATTGAAACAAGCATTGCACATACATGTAGGGAAAAAAATTATTAGCATTGCCAAACTTTACGATTTCAGACAAAGCATACATATAGATGAAGAACATGTTTAGAAAGCTGGTATGGATCCTACACATTATGAAACATTTTGTTCCACATGACCCACCCACATTTCCATTTCTTCATTTCTGTCTTCAGTGGTCACATATTTCCTGCCTTACATAAAAATTTATATTGTCCTTTAGCAACAACTCGTCATGCATTTTAATCTTTCTACTTGTCTATACCAGCTATTGGAGTACTACACACAAAACTGGCAGTTTTGACTGTTACAAAGGCTTAATACTGTTCCTTCACACTTCTCTGCATGTTGTTTAAAATTATTACATTGGGTTTATGTGCTCTTGTATGACAATTAATGAAAAGTAGTAAATTTTCCCTCTCCTCTACTTGTAGTATTAAAATCAAGTATACAGGTAACTAACTTTACTTGAAATTCTGAAGATAAAACAACTCAAAAATCAATTTCACATACATCTAGAACTGGCTTTGACTTTTTAGTACAGTTCACTGCATAGAATCCTTTGAGACTGTCACTACTTAATACTAAAATTAAAATTTAAATAAATGCGTATTAACAAAGATGACAAAACATATGATTTACCTTAGAATATTTCTGTGTGCCCAATGCAGCAAGATCAATTTTAGACGACGCTACCAGCCGTGTAACATGTTGACGGTATTTTGACATAATAAGCTCCAGTGCCTTTTGGTGTTCATCCAGAGCAGCTCTTAGTTCCCGGTTTTCTTGCTGTAATTCACGTAAATGCCTGTTCTCCTGCTGGATGCCTGCCACAAGCACAGCATGTGGCCGCTGACGTGCTGATTCATTCAGCTCATTCGCTTTCTCTTGGTACTGAGGAGTACAAAGAAGTAGCTTCTGGGTGACATCATAACATAAATGTCTTTTCAAAGATAAAAATACATTTTGCAAAGACTTAAAGAAAAACGTTTGTTATTTTTTGTGTGTGTGTCTGTATCACTGCAGACTAATTTAAAAGGCTTTTATCCTGTTATTAACAAAAGAAATATTAAAATTTGACAAGCTGTAAAAATAAAATTTCAGATTTACTTACTACAGGTTGATTAAAAAATATCTACGAAAGAATCAGTTAGTGACACGCCACGGATTTTATTCACACGTAATGGAGTGACCACATCACTGAACACGAAAAATTATTTTCTGTACCACAGTAAATGAAAAATGTGAAGAGATTAAAAAGTTAACAATGTCTGGTTTTAATAACCACTATCAAGAAGTAGCAGTAAGGGATAACTGTATTTATCAATTATCAGCTGAACTCTTTATCACCACTGCAGATGCCCCATGCACCATATCAAAGACCGAAGAACAATTCACAAGACACAGGGAAGGAAGATTAGGACTTAGCATCCCATCAACATTGGGGTCATTAGCAATAGAATTCAATCTCAAACTTGCAGTAAATTAGCAATGTGTCTCTTCAAAGGAATCACCCTGTTGTCTGCTGTAAGTTATTTTTCTAATCATGGAAAATTTAAATCTGACTAGCCAGAAGTTTATTCATCCTGTTCGGATATTAACTGTCATACTTCTGCACCACAAGATACAGTGCTCAAGGAATTATGATACGCTGACTGAACATAAGGTGTGTACTTTGATATAAAGCTTATGAATCAAGTTCCATCAAACAAGAAATTGCTGGATATGTTACACAGAGGAAAATAATTACCTAATAGGTCTAAAACACAACACCATTATAAATGTAGAAACCACAGAAATAGAAATAACTAAAGCAGTTTTAGGGCATATTACAAGAAAAGAACACTATTTCATTGCCATGATTGGTTTGAGGCAATCACACCTATTGTGGTGAAACCTGTAACTCGGGTAGAGTGATGTGCTACTTGCCGTGGCGCACACAGCCACGCAAATACAACGGTTGACTGCCGCTGCAGAATGAGCCACACCTGCAATGTAGTTCCGGCGCATTCCACCAGCTGGAACTAGAGGTGCTTCCCGCCAAATTTAAAGTAGCTGCGGAATACACACGCGCGTGACCCCTTTTTCCGATGCGGATGGTAATTTGATAACATCACCATCCGCCAATCGGGTATCACCAACGGCTGCCAATCCTCACGACAGAATCCGTGGAGAGAGACTAGAGCCACCGGGTTAAATAGCCGCCAGGAAAAGAAACAGGCGTCTTTCGACCTGCCGCCAGGAGGAAACATCGTCGCAGCTGGATCGACCAGGTGCCAGTCTTTAATACGCCAGTCTTTGACCCGGAAGCGGCGCCCGTCTAACTCCTCGGCACCCATTAGAGAGCATCGAGAGAGGAACGTAAAATCAATTCAGTTATAAAAGTCAATTTTATTAAGGTTGTACATTCGTGTTTTGATACTAAATTTTTGGGCAGGAGAAAAGCCTTTTTATTTTCTAAAAAAGGTTATCTGTTGTAAAATTAAGTGGTGTCCTGGCTACACATAATAAAGCAAATTTTATTATCACGTGGGTGTTGGACAGTGTATATAACACTACCCATTCACCTATGCCACAAAAAGAGGATCACTGTAGTTGGAATGACATTAGTTAAATAGTTTGGACTCGAAAACTGTTTTTGTCGCTGTTTTCGTTTGCAAATGGATACGAGATGCAAGTGAATGCTGTGCATTGGGTTTGTCCCAATCTTCGACACCCTGGCTTGAAGGAGCAGAGTGCGCTGCCAAGTACAGTGTGTGCTGTGACAATGGTGATGACATCACAGTGAACAGGAGATGTAAAAACAGATCTATCAAAAACTGATTATTCTGTTGTATTATAATTTGTCAGGTTGACCTTTAAACTGAAACTGACAGTCAAGTAATTACTGCAATGTTCCTGGAGAAAGTACTCTTCATCATGAAGGAATTGTAAAACATTGCCAGAATACATATTATACTGAATGAAACAGTATCATATTCATTTACGTAATTGCATGTTATGCTAAGTTCTATTCTTTCAGCATCTGCTGCACAATCTGAAGAAAATGTCTCAGCTTTTTAGCTTCCACGGTCACCAAGAAGTACAAATGTGAGCTGAATAATATCAAGTAATTACAGCTCACGGACAAATTAGTTATGAACACTGGAGATCACTACACTATATTCAGATAGCTACAACAGTTTTACTACATTGCCAACAATGACAGAAAAGATGGATTGCTGCTTATCATAAAGAAGACACGTTAAGTTGCAGAGAGGCACAATTCAGACACACACAAAGCTTTTGGCCACAGCCTTCATCAGCAAAAGAGAAACACACACTGTTAATACACACAAGCAAACAAGTACACCTCACGCACTCTTGACTGCCAACTTTGGCAGCTCAGGCCAGAATGCAGCTATCACATCGGACAGCAGCAATGGGAAAGGGAAGGGATAGTAGTGTATGGATGGAGAGACAAACGAATGCTGTCTGGCATAGTGCTGCAACTAGAATACCAAAAGACGCAGTGTCAGAAGGTTTTGGGACAAGGAGGTGGGGACGAAAAGAAGTGAAAAAGAGAGAAGCAGAGAAAGATGAGTGGGTGCGTTGGCAAAGGGCAGCAAACAAAGAGTCTGAGAGAAGAAAATAGGGATGAGATGATAGGACGCAGGAGGTGGAAGCTTTTGGTGGAGGATGTAGGGGCAGTATGTTACTCTAGCTGGAGGCCAGGATAATTTCAGGAGTGGGGAACGTGTTGTTAGGATAACTCCCTCAGCACAGTTCAGGAAAGCTGGTTGTGAAGGGGGACCCAGATGGATCAGGTAATGAAGCAGCCATTTAAATCAAGCATTTTATGCTCAACTGCATGTAGAGCCACAGGGTGGTCTAATTTGCTCTTGCCCACAGTTTGGCATTGGACGTTCATCCTGGTGAAGAGATGATTGTGTGGCCAGTTCTTGGGGATGGTGGGAGGATTGGGGATGTTATGGGAAATTGGATGGGATATCTGTTTGCAGACTACGTATGGGCAATACTGCCTGTCTGTGAAGGCCTCTGTGAGATCCTCAGCATACCGATCAGTTGGCTGGTTTAGAGTGAAAGGGATTAAACTGCAAGGCCATCAGTCGCTTCATCCATTCATTGATAAATCTAGAGTAGTCATCAAAGGAAGGAGGCAAGAAAGCCTGAATGTAACTAACACAAGAACAAAGAGAGAAAACCCAGAAAAGAGAGACAGCACAAGCAAGTCGTTAAAAGATCAGTCACGACAAGGTATTAAAACCAACAAATGAAAAAGAATAAAAAGATGGAAAGGGTAGAGGCCCGGCTGGGCCACCCAGCAAGGGCAAGGGCCGCCAAAGGACCCCGGGGGGAAGGGGGGAGGAGGGGGCGGGGGCTGGAGATTGGTGCCCTTCCAATCCCATGGGCAGTCAACGACACCAAGCAGCCCTACCTTGCAAGGATGAATAGAACCCACCTTTGCAACCACAACATAACACCAGGTCAGCCGAGTTGCTGTCATCTGCAAACCACTAGAGGGAGCATGTCAGGAAGATTTAGATGCCGCCTCAAAGCAGCCAAATTTGGGCAGTCTATGAGTAAGTGGACCACCGTCAGGGGCGGACTCCGCATCGGCAGTGAGGGGGATCCTCAAGTCAAATAATGGGTCAGCCAAGTGTAGCCAATGCAGGCAGTGGATTTTCTGTGAGAAGCAAGCTGAGAAGACTGACACTTAGGCATGGTCTTGTTAATTGTCCTCGGTTTGTTTTGGGAGATCAGGGCAGACCATTTTGAATGCCATTGATTGCTGAGAGTCAAACTCCCTGCAATAAATGACCGAAAGTCTGGTTCTGGGAACCCAATTTCCAGAATCGTCATCCTGGTGGCTGGCTTGGGCAACCCGTCAGCTCATTCATTTCCCGAAATCTCAACATAACCGGGCATCCAAACGAAAATGACTGGTCCCTAGCTCTATGGAGGTCAGCGACAAGATCCTGGATGCCTTAACCACTGGGTGGGGAGAGTAGCTCTAGTCTATAGCCTGACAGCTGCTAAGGGAGTCACTATAGATTAGGATACTCTTGCCAGTGCAAGAACGATCACGGCTAAGGGCTACTTTAATGGCCATCAATTCAGCAATGAAAACACTGAAGTCGTTCGACAGAAGGTGGAGTTCACTGTACTGTGCATGTGTGCATGCAAAGTCTTTTCATCCATTAACTGTTGAGCCATCTGTGAATGCAGATATTTCTCAAGGACAGCCAAGAACAGTAAATAAAAAATCATGGGGTCAACATAATCTTTTGGACCCAAGGAAACTTTGAGACAATCCTAGATTGGGGCACAAGCCACGGGAGCAGATGCGATGTCTCGCTGACCAGAGGCAACAGTAGAGGAAGTTGCAGTTCCGAACAGACACTGGAGGAGTACAGCAATTGTAAACCCGGTTCTGGATCGCTGCTTTGGGAAGTGGAGCTCCCTTCCACAGAGAAGGACACAGTAGTTGGGATGTTCAGGGAAGCTATGAATGCGTATACTGAAATTCATCAGCTGTTGTTGGCACCCGATAGGTAATGAAGGAACTCCAGCCTCAACTAGCAGAGTGTTCACACGGCTAGTTCAGAAGGTTCCTGTCGCAAGTCGGACCACAAAATGACTGATTGAGGGAGGTTATCAGACTAAACGATGAGTTCATCAGTCCCATGGTCCCAAAGTCACTAACGGAAAAGAGTGTCTGCGGAACCAGGAGTCAAACTATAAAAGGAGGAAGTTAAAAGACACACAGTGGAGGGTATAAAAGGGTAGCCCAAATCTAAAAACTGGGAAAACAGTGGGATAAAAGAGCGGTCTTTGCAAGAAAGGGTGGTCACATGTCCCAGACCGAGAAAACATGAAGAGAGGTCCCAACCACAACCACCCTGCTTCTGTTCCAGGAGTAAAGCAAAACCTTGTATCTGAAAATAAAAACCACTTTCATGGGGGATACTGAAGACCAGTTCAACCGTCCATGAACTGTCTGCCAATATTAAAATTAAGAAATCTGGAAGATGATACTTAGTATGGGGACATTCCACCAACATATGCGGTACCACCGGTCTGTCTCCACAACTACACTATGGAGCTGTTTCTTTACACAAGAGGAAACGGAGGAGTGGAAGGAAGAGCACAAACGTGAGTAGACTCCTTGAGCATGTGGATTTTATTACTGAGAACAGTAGCACATCAGATAACATTCCATTTTTTGACAAAAATAGATTTAATATGGATGTGCATATCCAAAGCTAGAATCATGAAAGGGGATGGGGGGAGGGGGGTTAAGTATCTGCTTCTCTAGTAAAACGGTCAGCCAGTTCATTCCCTGGGATGCCCACATGACTTGGGACTCACTGGGTCAATGACAAAAATGCATAACCCCAGGAGAAAGCTGGAAGCCATGGGAGACGACCCACGCCATTGAGCATCGGATGGTGCCTTCGAGCTGGCACTCAGCTGATGCTACCAAGTGGGAGCTGCACCAGATGCATAAATTGTCGAAATGCTATGCCGGAGTAATCAGAGGCCCAACAGAGGTTACAAGCCCATTGATGACTATGAAGAAGAGTGTTACATTTAACACAGAACCCTGTGGGATACCATTTTCCTGAATCTGAGGGGTGCTGAGTAAAATGCCAACTCGAACCCGGAAGAGCCAGCCACATTCAGATTGGTGAGGGGTAATAGACAATGGGACGTTGCCAAGATGATCACAAGCAAAAAGATCTGCAGATTGGGCAGCAGAAGCAGCTTTTATCAACAGAGAACCCTATCGCATCTTACTCAGCTTCCACTTCACCAAACTTGTCCTGGATATTCTCCACAAAAAACAATGGCTTTGTGGCAGCAGATGTGTCCCTGTCTGTTCTAGTACATACGACATAGCAGGCACCATAGCAGGCAAAGTGTTTCACCCCAAGATGGCGAGCCTAGCCATCTGACCACGGTGTAGTTAGGGAAGAGAAGGCTGCTGGGTCATACTAAGCAGCATTCAATGATCCTTCACCATTCGTAGAGATGGCTGTTTGAGAATGGCTAGATGTTTGCAGCTTGGCACACTTCATGCGCCAAGCATCCACCCTGGTACCATCCACTCCAATCAGGGGCTCTTCCCTTGGGTGCCACCCAGCCACAGCAAGGGCCGCTTGGGATGGAGGCCATTGCCAGGAGTTCTGGTGCTCCAGGAAGACAGGCAACCACTTTTTGGCATACATGTATCTGTAGTGTGATCCTTATGTTGTCTGGGGGCTCAGCCAGATGGGTACATAACAGCCCTACCACATGGACTGACTGCATGTGTTGGTGATCTAGCAGGGTGGAGGGGCAGAGAAGGATGAGGGGAAGGAAGGGGTGAAAGGAATCCATGCTGCAGACGCTAGTGAGGGAGTTCTTCCCAAATGGCTCAATAAAAACAGAAAATTTAGAAGTGGAGGTCAAACTTCAAGCATGGACCTAAACACCAAAAAGGATGAAAGAGAATGGGCAGCATTAAGTTGGGGCCCCATGTGAGTGAGCCACACACAAACTCACAATGATTAATAGGGTCCAGTATCCACAATGCTCTGGGTGATGCTGAACCATATGCAAGAATTCCGTAGTCAAGACGTGATTGAATCAGAGCTTTGTAGAGCCACAAAAGGGTAGAGCGACTGCACCCCACCTACTGTTACGAAGGCAGAAAATGTGTTGTGGTATTGCCAGCACTTTAAGCCATGTCAGCCGGGAATCTAAGACCAGTCCCAAAAATTTATGCATCTCAACTACAGGTAGTAACTGATCATCTAGGTAAAGCTCCAGGTGTGTGTAAGCAGTACAATGGCAACAAGTGCATTACACGAGTCTTGGCAGCTGAAAACCAAAAGCCATGGGTAAAAGCCCATGATTGTGCTTTTTATATGGTGCACTGTAGGTGGCACTCAGCAACAACCATACTAGAGGAGCAATAATACAAGCAAACATCAGCATATAAGGAGGGCGATACCGAAGACCCCACAGCTACTACTAGACAATTGATGGCCACCAGAAAGAGAGGGCTGCAGGACCCCATTCTCTTGGATAAAGGGGGTACTGAGGGAAGCTTCCACTTGAAGTCCAGAGACCTCACTCATGTATTGCAGTTTGAATGTGGTAACACCATGTCATGTAATCAGCCTCTGTAGGTCAATAAAACAGCACCAAGGTGCTGATGACATGCAAAGGCCATCCAGACAGTGGACTCCAGGTGAACCAGCAGTGTAGCGGAATTTGTGAAAATCACCGATATATAGCCAAAGGGCCCCGAGACTCAAGGAGCCAACACAGCCACTTGCTGATCATGTGTTTGATCAACTTACAGAGAATGCCAGTAAGACTGATTGTGTGGTAACCGTCCATCTCGAGGGGGTTCTTATCCGGTTTGAGTACTGGAACTATCACACTTTCTCGCCACTGAGATGCAATCTCACTCTCATTCCAGATCCTATTAAAGAAGGCAAGGATGTGATGCTGACAATCCACTGAGAGATGTTTCAGCATTTGGTTGTGGCTGTGGTCTGGCCCTGAGGCTGTAACAGGGCAATGAGCTAGGGCACTGGAGAGTTTCCATTCACTGAATGGAGCATTGTATGGCTTCAGGTGACAGATAGCAAAAGATCAGTGCACTCGCTCCTCCTGCTGCTTTATGAACCAGAAAGTGGGGCTGCAGTTCTGAGTCACAGATGTATGAGAGTAATGCTCAGCAAAATGCTTGGCAACAGCATCTGAATCAGTGTAAATGGCACCATCTAAGGAAATACTTTGTACACCTGCTAGGGCTGGAAGTCGTAGAGTCGTCTTATCCTTGCCCTTACCTATGTTGGAGAGGTATGTGTTCCAGTGGTGGAATCTTACCATTCCCAGAATACTTGCTTTCGGCATTTTACGAGGCAGTGAACACCAGCAAGGAGCCGTTTGAAGGCAATGAGGTGCTCTGGTGAAGGGTTCTGCTTATGGTGTTGGAGAGCACACCTATGATCTCTAATGTTCGCAGCAATCTATGGGGTCTGACATAGTAGGGATCCTGAGGGACAGGGAATGGCTTGGTTAGCCACCAAAACAATGGGTGCCGTTGTATGCTGAACAGCCGCATCAATACTGCCTTGCACTGCTGTAAAGATCTGCTTCCTCCGGAGCCACCGGTATCCCCACCTTGGGTGTAGAAGGAATACACAGAGTGTCCAGTGGTGTGGGGGCCACCAGATTTTCTTTCTTTTGTTCTCCTTGCCCTTCTCTTAAGAATACGAGGACTGAGAAAGTTTCCCTGAATTGGGGTCCAGGACAAAGGAAGAACGAGAAGTCCAATGGCCAGCAGGATGTGGTTGCTTCAGCCACCAGTTGGCATTTGGCTGTGGACCAGCAGGAACCATGGAAGGAGTGACAGTCACAGGAATGTCACCCAACTTTTCACAAGAGAGCAGCACCTGTAATGTTTTAATTAGGAGGGAACTGCTCTTCATCTTAGAGATGGCTGCAACTTCCCTGGATTTGTCCTCAATGTTTTCCATAAAAAATATTGCCTTTGTGACCAAAAAGGTGCCCCATGAGTCCTGGTACAGACCAAGTAATGGGGGAGAGGGGATTCTGCTCCTCGGCTTTTAGCCCTGCATTCCTCCCACAGCATGGCAGGGGATGGGAACACATTGTGATCTTACTTTGTTGCATTGTTTGAGGCCTTCACATTTGAAGAGATTGCCAAGGCCATATGACCACCAACAGGAGAAACTTTACGTCACTTCCTATGCAAACTACCCGCCATGGTGCCACCCACTCCGAACGGGGCTCTCCCCATGGCTGCCACCCAGCCTCAGCAATGGTTGTCTGGCCAGTAATCCATTGCCAGGAGTTCCCTTGCCCCCGCATGAAGGGCACATACTCCATGGCATAAATGGCGAGTGTACAGCACAGGCAGCAACAGTACAATCCCTGCCATTGTGCAAGTACTTGACAACCCTCCCCCTCTCCCAACAACAACATCATGGGTACCGTGTTGGGTTTTGAGCACAATACAACAGGAAGGAAGGGTGCCAGGGTAGAAGGACACAGAGGCAGAGCATACACCACAGTGGGTGTGCCGACAAACACTTCTGTAAAATGTGGAAAAAAATGGCAGGTGGAACCCAATAATGGGGACCATGTAATCGTTAATGGAAGGTAAAGGTTATATTAGGAGTGAAACTGGAAATCAGTATCTAAATCGTGAACCAAGTACAAGCAGGGTCTGTACCAAATTGACTATCTGATGGAAATTCAGAGGAGCAAGAGATAGTCAAAGTGTAGGTTTGCAGGACAGAAAAATGAAGCAATGCTGAAAAGGCTGGGGCCCCACGACAGCCAAGCAAGTACTCGCCGAAGAGTGGTGAGCCTCCTGACAATTCAGCATAGTGAGCAGGGGAGTTCTTGTCACTGCAGATACACTGTGTCCAGATGACTGGACTGTATGGGAGGGACTTTTTGGTGTGAAAGGAATGACAGCTGTCTAAACAGAGGCACTGTTGGTGTTGGTGGGTTTAACGTGGATGCCAACCTGTTTATGGACCACCTAGAGGAGACGTGTACAGCCTCCCAAAATGCCAAACCCTTATTCTGCTTCAGGTTCATTGACGTTATCTTCACAACATGGAATCAGACCAAGACACATTCTTCGTTCCTTCACAACCTCAACACCCTCTCTCAGATCCACTTTGCTAGTCCTCCTCAACGCAGCATGCCACCTTGCTAGATGTTTAACTCTGCACCTCTGTCCACGTTAAACCCACCAATCACCAACAGTACCACCGTTTCGACAAAATATCCCTCCCACACATCCTTGCCATCCGGGGATGGCGTATCTACATCTATGTCATTACTGTGCTATTCACAATAAAGTGCCTGGGAGAGGGTTCAATGAACCACTTTCAAGCTATTTCTCCAGCGTTCCACTCTCAAACAGCGCGTGGGAAAAACGAGCACTTAAATTTTTCTGATAGAACCCTGATTTATTTTATCGTGTGAGCACTGATTCCTCCCTATGTAGATGGATGCCAACAGAATGTTTTCGCAATCAGAGGAGAAAACTGGGGATTGAAATTTCATGGGAAGATCCTGTTGCAACGAAAAACGCCTTTATTTTAATGGTTGCCACTCCAATTCACGTATGACGTCTGTGGCACTATCTCCCCTACTTCGCGATAATACAAAACGAGCTGCCCTTCTTTGTACTACGTCAGTCCCATCTGATGCAGAACCCACACCGCACAGCAACACTCCAGAATAGGGCGGACAAGTGTGGTGTAAGCAGTCTCTTTAGTAGACCTGTTGCACCTTCTAAGTGTTCTGCCAATGAATCAAAGTATCTGGTTTGCTCTACCCACAACATTATCTATGTGACCGTTCCAGTTTAGGTTATTTGTAATTGTAACCCCTAAGTATTTAGCTGAATTGACAGCCTTCAGGTTTGTGTGACCTATCACATAATCTAAATTTAGCAGATTTCTTTTAGTACTCCTGTGAATAACTTTTCTTTATTCAGGGTCAACTGCCACTTTTCGCACCATACAGATATCTTACCTAAATCATTTTGTATTATTTTTTGGTCATCTGATGACTTTACCAGCGCTAAATGATGGCATCATCTGCAAACAATCTAAGATGGCTACTCAGATCGTCTCCTATGTCATTAATACAGATTAGGAACAACAGAGGGCCTATAACACTTCCTTGGGGAATGCCAGATATTACTTCTGTTTTACTCGATGACTTCCCGTCCATTACTATGAACTGTGACCTTTCCGACAGGAAATCATAAACCCAGTCACACAACTGAGGCGATATTCCATAGGCATGCTTGTGAGGAACAATGACTTGAGCAATTTTACAGTTTTTACATATGCCTCTTTCTGTGAGCAAGCAATTCTACATCTACATCTACATCCATACTCCGCAAGCCACCTGACGGTGTGTGGCGGAGGGTACCCTGAGTACCTCTATCGGTTCTCCCTTCTATTCCAGTCTCGTATTGTACGTGGAAAGAAGGATTGTCGGTATGCTTCTGTGTGGGCTCTAATCTCTCTGATTTTATCCTCATGGTCTCTTCGCGAGATATACGTAGGAGGGAGCAATATACTGTTTGACTCTTCGGTGAAGGTATGTTCTCGAAACTTTAACAAAAGCCTGTACCGAGCTACTGAGCGTCTCTCCTGCAGAGTCTTCCACTGGAGTTTATCTATCATCTCCGTAACGCATTCGCAATTACTAACTGATCCTGTAACGAAGCGCGCTGCTCTCCGTTGGATCTTCTCTATCTCTTCTATCAACCCTACCTGGTGCGGATCCTACACTGCTGAGCAGTATTCAAGCATTGGGCGAACAAGCGTACTGTAACCTACTTCCTTTGTTGTCGGATTGCATTTCCTTAGGATTCTTCCAATGAATCTCAGTCTGGCATCTGCTTTACCGACGATCAACTTTATATGATCATTCCATTTTAAATCACTCCTAATGAGTACTCCCAGATAATTTATGGAATTAACTGCTTTCAGTTGCTGACCTGCTATTTTGTAGCTAAATGATAAGGGACCTATCTTTCTACGTATTCGCATCACATTACACTTGTCTACATTGAGATTCAATTGCCATTCCGTGCACCATGCGTCAATTCGCTGCAGATCGTCCTGCATTTCAGTACAATTTTCCATTGTTGCGACCTCTCGATACACCACAGCATCATCTGCAAAAAGCCTCAGTGAACTTCCGATGTCATCCACCAGGTCATTTATGTATATTGTGAATAGCAACGGTCCTATGACACTCCCCTGCGGCACACCTGAAATCACTTACTTCGGAAGACTTCTCTCCATTGAGAATGACATGCTGCGTTCTGTTATCTAGGAACTCCTCAATCCAATCACACAATTGATCTGATAGTCCATATGCTCTTACTTTGTTCATTAAACGACTGTGGGGAACTGTATCGAACGCCTTGCGGAAGTCAAGAAACACGGCATCTACCTGTGAACCCGTGTCTAAGGCCCTCCGAGTCTCGTGGACAAATAGCGCAAGCTGGGTTTCACATGACCGTTTTTTTCGAAACCCATGCTGATTCCTACAGAGTAGATTTCTAGTCTCCAGAAAAGACATTATACTCGAACATAATACGTGTTCCAAAATTCTACAACTGATCGACGTTAGAGATATAGGTCTATAGTTCTGCACATCTGTTCAACGTCCCTTCTTGAAAACGGGGATGACCTGTGCCCTTTTCCAATCCTTTGGAACGCTTCGCTCTTCTAGAGACCTACGGTACACCTTTGCAAGAAGGGGGGGCCAAGTTCCTTCGCGTACTCTGTGTAAAATCGAACTGGTATTCCATCAGGACCAGCGGCCTTTCCTCTTTTGAGCGATTTTAATTGTTTCTCTATCCCTCTGTCGTCTACTTCGATGTCTACCATTTTGTCAGCTGTGCGACAATCTAGAGAAGGAAGCACAGTGCAGTCTTCCTCTGTGAAACAGCTTTGGAAGAAGACATTTAGTAATTCGGCCTTTAGTCTGTCATCCTCTGTTTCAGTACCATTGTGGTCACAGAGTGTCTGGACATTTTGTTTTGATCCACCTACCGCTTTGACATAGGACCAAAATTTCTTAGGATTTTCTGCCAAGTCAGTACATAGAACTTTACTTTCGAATTCATTGAAAGCCTCTCGCATAGCCCTCCTCACACTGCATTTCGCTTCGCGTAATTTTTGTTTGTCTGCAAGGCTTTGACTATGTTTATGATTGCTGTGAAGTTTCCTTTGCTTCCGCAGCAGTTTTCTAACTCTGTTGTTGTACCACGGTGGCTCTTTCCCATCTCTTACGATCTTGCTTGGCAGATACTCATCTAACGCATATTGTACCATGGTTTTGAACTTTGTCCACTGATCCTCAACACTATCTGCACTTGAGACAAAACTTTTGTGTTGAGCCGTCAGGTACTCTGTAATCTGCTTTTTGTCACTTTTGCTAAACAGAAAAATCTTCCTACCTTTTTTAATATTTCTATTTACGGCTGAAATCAACGATGCAGTAACCGCTTTATGATCGCTTATTCCCTGTTCTGCATTAACTGATTCAAATAGTTCGGGTCTGTTTGTCACCAGAAGGTCTAATATGTTATCGCCACGAGTCGGTTTTCTGTTTAACTGCTCAAGGTAGTTTTCAGATAAAGCACTTAAAAATATTTCGCTGGATTCTTTGTCCCTGCCACCCGTTATGAACGTTTGAGTCTCCCAGTCTATATCCGGCAAATTAAAATCTCCACCCAGAATTGTATATAATTGCTAAATATGGAGCTATCGTATCAGCAGATTCTGAGAGGAACCTGACTGGTATACAAACTGGACTGGGAGCCTTGCTTTTATTTAGTGATTTAAGCTGCTTTGTGACATTGAGGATATTTATTTCTATGTTTCTCATCTTGGCAATTGTTCTTGATTGGAATTCAGGAATATTTACTTTGTCTTCTTTCGTGAAGGAGTTTTGGAAAATCACATTTTAATAACTCAGCTTTAGTGGCACTGTCATTAGTGATTTCACCGTTGTTATCGCTCAGTGAAGGCCTTGATTGTGTCTTGCCATTGGTGTGCTTTATATATGCCCAGACCCTCTTTGGGTTTTCTCCCAGATTTCGAGACAGAGTTTCGTTTTGGAAATTATTGAATGCATCTCACATTGAAGTACACTCTATATTTCGAACTTCTGCAAAACTTTGCCAGTCTTGGGGATTTTGTGTTCTTTTAAATTTGGCATACTTTTTTCGCTGCTTCTGCAACAGTGATCTGACCCCTCTGTTGTACCATGATGGATCAGTACCATCACTTATTAACTTATGTGGTATATATCTCCCACTTTCCGTCAACACTATCTCTTTGAAATCATCCCACATCTTTTCTATATTTACATGATCAGATTGGAAGGAGTGCAGATTGTCTCTTAAAATTGTGGTAAGAGCATTTTTATCAGCTTTTTTTTAAATAGATATACTTTTACATTTCTTTTTGATGGTTGTAGGAGTTATGGTATTCAGCCTAGCAGCAAGTGCCTTGTGGTTGCTAATCCCTGTATCCGTCATGATACACACTATTTGTCCAGGATTATTTGTTGCTAAGAGGTCAAGTATGCTTTCATAACCATTTACATTTCGAGTGAGCTCATGAACTAATTGTCCAAAATAATTTTCTGAGAAAGCATTCAGTACAATTTTTGATGACGTTTTATGCCTGCTGCCAGCTTTAAATGTATAATTTTTCCAGCATATCAAGGGTATATTAAAGTCACCACTGACTATAATTGTATGAGTGGGGTACTTTTTTGAAATGAGACTCAGTGACAATGAATCCCTATGCAAGTATGCTGAGGGTCTCACCAAGGTTTTCAGAGACAGGCACCATCCACCAGACCTAGTCCACAAACAGATCTCCCATGCAATTTCCCTTCATATCCCCAAATCCTCACACCATTCCCAAGAACCAGCCAAAAAAAGAGTGCCCTTTCATCACCCGATACCATCCTGTACTGAAAAAACTGAACCACATCCTTCACTAGGGCTTGGATTACATATCATCATGGTCTGAAACGAGGGTCATTCTACCCTAGAGCCTTCCCGCCATTCATAAAGTCATGTTCCGCTGCCCACCTAATTTCTACAGCATTCTAGTCGATCCCTACGCCACTCCCAATCCATTGCCACAAGTATCATATCCCTGTGGGAGACCAAGGTGCAAGACCTGCCAATCCACACACCCAGCATCTCCTATTCCCAGCACTTCCTATTCCAGTCCTGTCAAAGGACTTCTGCTATAAGGAAAATACTTTTGGATTAAAGGAGACCAGTCATTGAATAGCAGAAGCACTGAGTCATCAACTGTTGGTTTTCGAATTGTTTCTTTTTTGGAGCTACAGAACAAATACACACAGACAACGCAAGCACACGCACACGCACACCTAATCCCCTACATGGCGCCTGCTGGACACACAATGCTGCGTCATTCCATGGCAAGTGTTCTAGAGGTTCCCGTATGATACAATCACAAATTTTTCTGAAATTTTGTGTGAACATTTGCACATGTATCAAACTGGAGTCTTGAGCTCAGTCCCCATGCTTGCAGAAAAATAATAATGCATTAAGGAAGGGGCTACATTTTTTTTGCAAGTACACAAATTATTGTTTTGTTTTATTGACCAAACATCTTTCACCAGTGGTGTGTTTTTTCCCTTTTATTTTACACTTTGTGCCCTATGGCTGCCAACCGAAGACAGTCACAGGTCTATGTATGTATACTATGTCATCACTTTAGTATAGAGTAGTCTGATAGGTGTCACAAAAATGACATGAAAGTGTTGCTCGTGCAAAAGGATAAGAAGCAGATGTCTAGGAAAATGCATGAGACGGAGGGTGAATGAGTAAGGAGATGGTCAAAAGGAGTGAAGGAAAGCATGTGGAAGACAGAAGATTGGGCCAAGTTGTGACCAAGAGGTTGTGGAAAGACAGAAGATGATGAAAAGCATTTAATCCAAGCAGACTCTGTTGGTGGTGAGGAACTGATGTTACGAATGAATATTTGGGAATTCAGTGATTCTGGCAAAAGAGAAGTAGCTGGTCAACGGAAGCGTCCGATTCCACCAGTCGGCTTTGACCCGTGATGTAAGGCTGTTGTGGAGTGTGACGTCATGACAGCACAGAGTTTAGTTTGTGGGAGTGGCATGTTTGTAGGTGTCCTTTTGATACGATTGGTGGTGCTTTCTGGTGGTGTGTTTATGTGTTGCGCACTTGTGTGTTGCATGATGTTTTTGGTTTAGTTTGCATGATAGGTGGCGGGTAGCGTGTTATGTGGCATATAGGGTTCATTTGCGGGTTAGCATTGCACGTGTGTGGTATCGGTGGTGACTGTGCTTTCAGCGGAATATTTTTCAGCGGGTTAATGATTTTGTTTTGGTTATGTCGACGATATTTTAGTTTTTTTTTTTTTTTTTCTGTTCATTGTGTGTGAATTTTGGTAGATTGCATTGCTTATATCTCTGGTAGGTATGGATATAGGTCAACAGTTATCAGTTGTCGGCGATGATGGGGGGACAAAGCATTGTCTCTAATAAAATTTCTTCAGCTATTTGGCCTGTTGGCTGAAGTCGTGAAGAAATGAGGCTTACTTAAGTTCTGGCATCTCGGACCAGGGACGGCAATATGTAGAGATATCGTAAGGATAACAGAACAGGTCACAGGAAGTGTTTAATTCCAATTCTGGTTTTCTAGGGTGTTTTTTTTTTTTTTTTTTTTTTTAAATTAAGGGTGGTGGTGGTGGTGGTGGTGGTGGTGATGATGGTGGAAGCATTGAGATTTATAGTGTGGTATTGGTAGTTGCTATTTACCTATATAGGTCAAGGGAAGTGTTTGATTCCAGTGGATTTTGTTTTTAGTTCATTTTGGGAAGGTTTTGGTCATTTTATTTTATCATTTCTGTCATTTGGTTTGGTGGCGTGTGTTTATTTTTAGTTTGTCCCCATCCAAGAAACCCCAATTTCCCCGTTTGTCCCGTTAGTTTCATTATTTTTTTGAAGGAATATGTATTTGATTGTTTTTTGGTCTATTTTTGTGTTTTGTTGTCATGTTTACATAATGACGTCACAGTCGCGATATGGAAGTTGTTGGGAATTGTAGTTTCCGCCATATTGGTCACGCCATTGGTCAAAGCAGACAGATGGAACTGGACGCTTCCGTTAACCTGAAGTAGCAATGTTTCATTAAGGATGCAGATCTGGCTGGAGGTCAGGTGTCTATATTGGAAGAGTAACAGAAGTAAGATGTAATTTAACTGTAAAACATTGGTATCTTTCTTTATAATGCATTTCCACCATACATAATGGAGTTTGAAGAGGAAGTAAATTCAGATCAAAATTAAAAACATTTCTACTTGAGATATATTTTGGCATTTACGTGAACATAATGACTCATAATAATACTAATCATTATGAATTAAGACTGAGAATATACATTTTTCTTTCCTTTGTGTGTTTATATCAGACTGATGCTGCCATTTTTCTCTTGTGTGTTTTCCAGTTATGACTGAAAGTGTGGCAATTCAGTGGTACTGGTAAATGAAAAGTAGCAATGTTTTGGGAATGAAGTCATACTGGCTGGAGGTCAGATGTCCATGTTGGAAGTGAAACAGAAGTAAAGATGTAATTTAACTGTAATGTTCCTTCATGTGCCATTTGTATATAATGTATTGTTATATTTTCCCAACATAATTGATGACGAGATACACAGAAGTGCCAAAGAAACTGGTATAGGTCTACATATTCAAATACACAGAACAGTAAACGGAAGATTACGGCGCTGTGTTCGGCAACACCTACATAACACAAGAAGTGTCTGGCACAGTTGCTAGATCAGTTACTGCAGCTAAAATGACAGGTTATCAAAATGTAAGTGAGTTTGAACAAGCTCTTATAGTCAGTGCACAAGTGATGGGACACAGCATCTCCAAGCTAGTGGTGAAGTAGGGTTTTCCCATATGACCATTTCAGGAGTGTACTGTATCAGGAATTTGGTGAAACATGAAACCTCTGATATCACAGTGGCTGCAAAACGATCCTGCAAGAACAGGACCAACAATGACTGAAGAGAATCATTCAACATGATGGAAGTGTGATCCTTCTGCAAACTGCTGCAGCATGCGAACCCTTCAACGGAACATCACCAATGTGAGCTTTCAGAGCTTTAAGCCCATTCATGTACACTTATTCACTGTACATACGATACGAGGCTTTATGCCTCACCTGGGCCTGTCAACACAGACATTGGACTGTTGATAGCTGGAAAAGTGTTGCTGGTCGGACGGTCTCTTTTCAAACTGTATCGAGGGAGTGGATGTGTGTGGTTATGGTTATGGAGACAACCTCGTGAACCCATGGATCCTACACATCATCAAGGGACTGTTCAAGCTGATGGAGGCTCTGTAATGGTATGGGGTGTGTGCAGTTGGAGTGATATAGATACGTCTAGATACGACTGACAGTGATACGTACATAAGCATCCTGTCTGATCACCTACAACCATTCCTGTCCATGTGCATTCCGATGGACTTGGGCAATTTTAGCAGGACAGTGCAACACCCCACACATTCAGAATTGCTACAGAGTGGCTCCAATAACACTCTTCTGAGTTTAAACACTTCCACAGGCCACTAAACTCCCCAGAATGAACATTATTGAGCATATCTGGGATGCCTTGCAACATGCTGTTCAGAAGAGATCTCCACCCCCTTATACTCTTACGGACTAGGGTCATTCCATAAATTTGAGAAAATGTTCCAGCTGATAGTCTCAGATTTGGCTGAAATTTAGCACACCAATGCTACCAAGTGTGGAACACTTATGTACAAAATTTTAAGTTCCCCTACCAATTAGTTCCAGAATTATGGCTTGTGAAAGAAGGTGGCATGACCCGGAAATTGCAACCCGCCTCTGGCAATCTATCTTCAGACCCAACTTCAGGCCTTAATAACTTTGGAACTATTCTGCAAAGTCCAGTGAAATTTTTACAACCCAGTAACATCCACTTAGAGAACACACTCTATGCATCAAAACACCAACAACATATTTCCGAGGGAAAATAAAAAATTCCAAAATGTGATTTAAAAAATGTAATACGTTAAAAGGAACATAATTCACTCAAGAGGGTATAAATTTTTTTGTGGTAAGCTTAATGTGGTCTAAACACACACAGAACTCATCTTGCTCATATCAGTCACACAAACAGAGTTACATGCAGACGAAAATACAAAAATTTGAAAATTTACCTGAAAAACATGTATTTTCTAAGTGTGGTAGCACAAAAGGAACATATGATATCCAAGCCAAATTTCAAACACCGCATAAGTAAACCATAATATAGTATGTGGCAAAATTTCAACTTGTTATTGCAAGGCATTTAAGCACAATAAAAATTGACAGATGAATTTGGTTACGTTTCTTTTCACATGATTTAACAAGTAATAGTGATGATGCAGACAGCTTGTTTCAGATAAAGCTGCCGCAATTGTTGGTAACCATTAGGCAACAGAAAGTTTAACAATGGTAGTTTTCAGGGACAGAATGAGTCACTGTTAGGCAGGATGTTGTGACTTGACAATCTTTCAAAGTGCCGCTGCGTGTCCTCTATATGCGGCGCTGTCTGCCAGCCATGCAGCAGCAGCGCCAACTAAGCGGCCAGCCAGGCAGCCAGTGGCCGCTAGACTTGGACTCAGTTATGATTTGACTGTTAAAGTGTACACACGTCTTACTCTGTTTACTTGATTTGTGACTTTCATGTGTTGCGTCTTCCTTGAAATATATTTGTCCAATTTGAAGTTATTACAACTGGCGGCGAGGTAGTGATTTTTCTTTTCCATCGTTGGCCCACATGTTTCCATGGCTACTTTAGAGCAACTATTGCAAGGTCTATAAAACAGCAATCGCTTCTCACAAGTGCGATTCGTGATTTCCTCATGGCATCAAATGCAGGGCATCTCTCGTCGCTGTCTCTACCTACTTTTCCTCCTTACGACAAGACTGCGGAAGACTGGTCTGATTACTAAAAACGTCTTCGACAGAACTTCTTGGCATTTCATATCACGGATGAACAAACATGTAAGTATCTGTTCCTTTCATGGATTTCACCCCAAATGTGTTGGTTGTTATCGCAATTGGCTCCTTTGAAAGATCCTGTGTCTTTGTCCTTTGCTGAAATGTGCTCACTTCCGTCCATCTATTTTCAAAAGCAAATGCATGTGGTAGCCTCTCATGTTGCCTTTTATTGTTGTCAAAAACAACCGAATCAATCCTATCGCACTTGGGCTGCTGAACTTCACGGCCTCAGTACACAGTGTCAATTTCTTACTGAAGTTCACAAAGAATCCTACGCCGATTCCATGGTTTGGGATGCTATTATCCGTTCGGCGCCCGACAAAGAAGCTAGGCAATGTGCCCTTCAGTTGGCAAATCTGACTCTAGATGAAGGCCTACCCATCGCTCAGTCTTTTGGAGCGCAAATAGAGGTATGGGGCGACATCAGGGAAATACAACCTCTGTGCGATGTTGACAAAGCGTGTGGTGTGTCCCCACTGGCCGACATGGTCGCAGTACGCTCTCAAGCGCGGCCTCGGCCTAACCATAAACAAACCTCCAAGAAACTGCAGCAAAACCCATGGCAACTTCCTTCATGTCCACGTTGTTTTACGAAAGATTCAGGAGAAGATTGTCCACAATGTTGGGCTGTGTGTCACAAATACAAAAAAGAGGGTCATGTGTCATCCGTTTGCAAATCTGACAGCATACATGATGTTCATGAACACGACACTGATTCTGATTCTGTGTTGTCTGTCAATTGTAAATCTTCCCTTTCAGGGAAGTTATTCCTCACTGTCCAAATACTAGGTCGAGATGTTCGCATGCAGGTGGTACTGGTTCTGCTGCCACTATCATCAGTTTTCAGATATATCTTCAGTTGGGTTCTCCAATTCTGTCACTAGGCAATTACGCACTTACAATAGACAGAAGATTTCTCTCTTGGGACAATTTGATGCTGAGGTATCTTACAAATCTGTTGTTCACACGTTCCCATATTTGTGGTCGACCATAGGAACGCGTAGAATCTCTTTGGTTTCGATGCCTTTCGCGTTTTTGGGTCTGTCAGTATCGTCTCTGACGCTATTCCTTATGCTCAATTGGATTCTAGTCGACAACATTTTCGTCCCTTTTTTCTCCTGGGTTAGGCAATGCAAACTACTTTGAAGCTCATGTCACGGTCAAACCCACTGCTCGGCCTATGTTTTTTCAGGCTCTGCCCATTCCTGTGGCCCTTGGTGATCAGGTCAAACGGGGATCTTGCTTCCTGTCACTCCCTGTGAGTGGTCCTCTCCTGTCGTCGTTGATAAGCCAAATGGCGATATTCGTCTCTGTGACGATTTCAAAGCCACTGTAAATGCTCGATGTCTTATCGACACTTACCCTATGCCTCGACCTGAAGAATTGTTCACTGAACTTGCTGGAGGCCAGTATTTTTCTAAACTTGACCTGTCAGAAGCTTATCATCAACTTCCTCTCGACGCTGCTTCCCGGTAGTTTCTGGTCCTTAACACGCCTTTCAGTCTCTATCAATACCAACGACAGCCATTCGGGTTGCCAGCGCCCCTGCTCTCTTTCAGCGATTCTTGGCACAATTATTGCTCACTGTCCCTGGGTGTATAAATTACCAGGAAGACACTGTTGTCACTGGCTCCACCACTGATGAACATCTTCACTATCTCCGCACACTTTTTCATGTCTTACAGACTGCCAGTCTTAAGTTTAACTTTCAGAAATCAAAATTTTTTCAGGCATCTGTCACGTACTTCTGGTTTCAACTCTCTCGGGATGGTATTCGTTCGCTTCAGCAAACTGTCACTGCGATTGATGCCCTTCCTTGCCCTACATCTGTTAAGGAACTGCAGGACTTCTTGGGGAAAATAGCATACTATCACACGTTTTTACCACCTGCTGCTTCGGTGGCTCAGCCGTTGCATCACCTGTTGCATAGAAACACGCCTTTTCACTGGTCCACGTCATGCAATGAGGCTTTCCAGAAATTGAAGACTATGCTGAAACAGGCCCCGCACCTGGATACTTATTGAACTGGCCAACATCTTGTTCTTGCCACAGATGCCTCTCAATATGGGGTTGGTGCAGTCCTTGCACGCTGTTTTTCTGACGGTTTTGAACAACCCATAGTTTATGCCTCCAAAAAGCTCACGGATGCCCAACCAAAGTATTCTCAAATTGAGAAAGAAGCTTTGGCCATTATTTATGCTCTTCATAAGTTTGGTGTTTTTCTCTATGGATCCAAATTTCATCTTGTTACGGATCACAAACCACTTGTTTCCTTGTTTCATCTATCAATGTCACTTCCAGACAAGGCTACACACCGCCTCCAGCGTTGGGCTCTTTACTTGTCTCGTTTCAATTATGAGATTCATTTCCGGTCGACGGCTCAACATGCGAATGCTGATGCACTGTCTCGCCTTCCCATGGATCCCGATCTGGCATTCAATAGGGACAAACTTTTGTGTTTCCACCTGGATGTTGCCAAGCAGTGGGATGTGGACGAGTTCCCCATCACCGGGGACCAGCTGGCGGCTGCTACGGATTCTGACCCTACCCTCTCCCGGGTTTTACGCTGTATTCAGAAGGGTTGACCAGATTGTCCATCTGCTAAGACTTCTGATCCGTTTTGCATTACCGCCTCACGGCTAGCGATGGTATTATCCTCCTTTCCACCGAAAATGCTTCGCCGCGTGTTGTGGTACCTGCGTCTTTGCGTTCTTCGGTCTTGCGCCACCTTCACCAAGGGCACTGGGGTGTCTCTCGCACAAAATCTCTGGCGCGCTGTCATGTGTACCACCCCGGCATCAACTCTGAAATCGCACACATGGTCACTGCCTGCGGCCCTTGTGTGTCACAGGCCGCCGCCCCGAAGTCATCTTTGTCACCGTGGCCTTTGCCTGTGAAGTCCTGGGAGCGTATTCATGCTGACATTGTGGGACCTTTTTTTAGGTACTTCTTGGCTTCTTGTTATTGACGCCTACTGTAACTTTCCTTTCTTAGTCCGTTGCACGTCACCTACCACCGCAGCAACCACCAATGCTCTAGCTCGCATTTTCTCTTTGGAAGGCCTTCCATCTACTCTTGTTACTGATAATGGTCCGCAATTTGCCTCTTCCGATTTTGCGGATTTTTGGGCCCGTCACGGCGTCATGCACGTCACGGCCCCTCCATTCTATCCACAGTCAAATGGTGAGGCTGAACGACTGGTCCGCACATTGAAGGCTCAGATGAGGAAACTCCTGACTTCTTCTGCTGATGATAATGCGTTTCTACAATTTCTGGCTTCTTACTGTTTCACCCCCATGGGCAACCACAGCCCGGCTGAGCTCTTACATGGCCGACAGCCCCACACGCTACTTCACCTTCTGCGGCCTTCGACCTCAAGGCCGCGGGTGCCTTCGCTTGGTCGGTTCACTGCCGACCTTGTATGGGTACGGGGATATGGCAGGTGGCCAAAATGGAGTCCTGGCCGCATCTTACGACACTGTGGTTTACACCTGTATGAAATCCAGAAGGACACAGGTGTTGCAGTGCATCATTCGAACCAGCCTCGGCCTCGTGTGCCGGCAACACCTGCTCCGGATGCCGCTACACCACCTTCCGCTCTACCTGACGCTCGGGATACTGGAGTCTCTCGTTACTCACAACGCAGTCCTCTCACCATCATATCAGTGTCAGCACAAGAACTGACGCCACCAGGAGACATGCCCATGCAGGAACCAGATGATCATCATCTGTCGGAGCAACTCTACTCGCCTCCTTCTCCTACGGGCGCGGACACATTGCCCATGTCTCCTGTTATAACAACCGGACTTGCCGTAACCGGTAGATTGGTGCATGGGGCCCCAGCAGATTCGACCCCCACATCTCTTGTCATCTCGACCCGTTATCATCGGGGACACTTCCGTCTGTACGGGAAGCCTCCTCCTCGAGACTTTACGGCCAGTCAAACAACACCTATGGACATTAGCAATCTACAGACCACCTCCATCAAGACCTGTGCAACAAATTCAAAGGGGGGAAAGTGTTGTGACTCGCCGATCTTTTAAAGTGCCGCCGTGCAGTTTGGCATGTCCTCTACATACGGTGCTGTCTGCCAGCCATGCAGCAGCAACAGCACCACCTAAGCGGCCAGCCAGCCAGCAGCCGCTAGACTTGGACTCAGTTACGATTTGACTGTTAAAGTGTACACACGTCTTACTCTGTTTACTTGATCTGTGACTTTCATGTATTGCATCTTCCTTGAAATATATTTGTTCAACTTGAAGTTATAACACAGAACAACAAAGGAAACAAGCAACACTTACAGGCTACTCATGTTTTTAAGATTCTAGTTCAGACTGGTCAGTACTGTTGTGGAGAGTCAGTATGGAGGCAGAAGAGTTTTCTAGTGGTGCTTTTGTTCAAACAAGTTGCGCTATTGGTAGAGCACAATCATCTGAATGTCATAAAACAACATACGCAACAAAATGTGGCATTCGCTTTGTACTGTATGACCTGGACGAATTGGACCAAGATTTTTTGCTATGGAGATTCGGGATACACCCCGTGGGCACAAGAACTACAGTTCCAGGAAACTTTAGTCTTTGTTATCATCATATGAAAGTGTTTCTGGATAAGTATTGTTTCCTACAAAGAAGTTGTTTTGATCCATTTCGGATTCATAAGAAGACAGTGAAGTATAGCCTCAGAGAAATTGATATAAAATCAGTATTGAAAGTGAATCAGTATATAGGGCTTAACAAGAAACCAGGACAAAACTTATGTTCCAGGTGTGTTACACTGCTAAAAAATTAAGAATATTCTGATAATTTACATGACAGTGACGAAGAGTATCACACACCTACAATCACAGCGGATGAGCAATTAAATACTTCAGTGACTGCTTTTGGTTTGTCTCCAATGAAGACACAGACAGTTGGAAAAAGAGACAGGCCCAGTTATGGTAGAAGAAAATTACAAGAAGCTCAAATGGAATTAAAACACAAAATAGCTGACACACTAATGGTGGAAGAAGAACCACCTGCTCCAAAGGAACAGAAATCGTGCCAGAAATGCTCCGATTTGAACAAAATTGTGCACGATTTGAAAGAAAAATGTGCTATATCCACATGCCAGAAAAATGTAGCTATTCTTACTCTTGCACCTTCCAGCTGGTCTCTTTACTACACTGCAAAGGAATTCAATGGTTCTACATATATCGCAAAGCAAGCTAGGAAAATAAAAGCAACCCATGGAGTGCTTCCACAACATCAGCAGGCTCAAAGTAAGCAATTGAGTTCAGAAATAAAGGTGCTAGTGTCGGAGTTTTATGAAAATAATGACTACAGCCAATTAATGCCTGGAAAATAAGACTATGTAACAGTGAAAATGGGAAATGAACATGTACAGATGCCAAAAAGACTGTTGCTATGCAACATATCAGAACTATATGTAGAATTCAAGGAAAAGTATCCCAATACCAAAGCAGGTTTATCATCTTTTTTCAATCTTCAGCCAAAACAGGTTTGCCTGTAAGTGCAAGGTGCACACACAATGTTTGTGTATGTGATACCCATTAAAATGCTAAGCTGATGTTTGCTGCTATAAAGGATTCTGGTCTGGATTACAAAGGTGCAATGAAGCTTCTAGTGTGTGACATCAGTTCCTACCAGTGCATGATACACAGGTGTGAAAAGTGTCCTGGTAAGGCAAATCTTGCAGACCACATGAATAACAAACTGTATGGTGAACTCTTTGTGGATGACGATGGACTTGTTTCTTATAAACAATGGACACACATGGGTCACACAAGTCTTGAAACAAAGCAAAGTACAGTGGAAGATTTTGTTGAATGTGTTGTCAAAAAATGGACAAACTGACCACACACAGCTTCACAACAGCAGCACAATCTATCTCCAGTTTTGTAAGGATAATTTGAAACAAGATGAAATTATAGTAATACTAGACTTTTCTGAAAATTGTGCATTTATAGTTCAATATGCCATCCAAGGATATCATTGGGACTACAGTCAGTCAAGCAACTCTCCAGCCATTTGTGATTTACTATAGAGGTGAATCAGGTGATGTGTCTGTCATGAACCTGTGTGTTTTTAGTGACTGTTTAATTCATGCTGCCATTGCAGTTCATATCCACATTCGCACTGTCATGGCATATGTGAAAAACAAACTGCCTCACATACATTTTGCGAAATATTTCAGTGATGGAGCAGTTAGTCAGTACAAAAATTGTAAAAATCTCAAAAAATTTATGCATGCATTACCATGATTTTCAGATTCACGCAGAATGGAATTTTTTTGCAACAAGTCATGGTAAAAATGTATGTGATGGTATTGGTGCCACTATTAAGCGCATGGCATCACGAGCTAGTCTGCAGCAGTCTACAGAAGGTCACATTCTAACACCTCTTCAATCATTTACCTGGGTACAGAAAAATATATCTGGCATACAATCATTCTATGTTTCGAAAGATAAGATAACGTCAGTCAAAGAGTTTCTAAAAAGCAGACTAGAACACGTTAAAACTGTTTCAGGCACAAGGAGCCATCATCACTTCTCTCCAGAGGACTCGGACAATGTGCAGATGAGCAGACTGTCCGATTATAACTATAGGTTCATGCACAACATGTGTCTTCACAGTATGTCTGACTCAGGATTCAGAAGCAAAAGCACCAACATACAACCAGGTTGTTATGTTATTGCTGTTTATGATGACAAATGGTACTTAGGATGTGTTTCAGAGTGCTGTGAAGCAGAAGGTGATGTATTTGTGAACTTCATGGCACCACAGGACCAGCAAGATCATTTCACTGGCCACGTTTGGCAGACAGTTGTTGGATTCCTTTTGAACATATTCTGATGACAGTTCCAGTTCCTACCACAGTGTCAGGAAGACAGAACAATTTGCCACTCAATGTACAGAGTACAGCAGCTAAAGTGTGGGGGAACTTCTGTTCGAAGCACAATCAACTGGTTTTTAGCAATTAATGTGCAGTAAACATTAATGATAGGTTGTGTTAATCTGTCTATATGTTGTTGCTTCGTGATTAAACAGTTGTTGGAGAGGATAAGAAGAGGCGGAACAGTTTAAAATATGTTTTTACAAAACTGTGTCTAGGAACAATGGCCACATCACAAAATACATCAACTTCCATTGTACACAAATGTCTCGCAATAACATGCTGAAATTTTGAGATATATATCATTATGGTCTACTTATGCAGTGTGTGAAATTTGGCTTGGATATCACTTTTCCCTTTTGTGCAACCACACTTCGAAGGTCCACCTTTTTCCATGTGATTTTTCAAATTTTTGTATTTTCGTGTGCATGTAACTCTGATTTTGCAAATTATATGGGCATGATGATTTCTGCGTGTGTTTAGGCCATGTTAAGCTTACCATACAAAATTTATACCCTTTTTGAGTGAATTAAATTTGGCACAGAGGACACCTACAATATGTACCTTTTAACATATTATATTTTTTAATCACATTTTGGAATTTTTTAATTTCCCTCAGAAATATGATGTTGGTGTTCCGATTCATGAAGTGTGTTCTCCAAATGGATGTTACTGGGTTGTAAAAATTTCACTGGACTGTGTCGAATAGTTCCAAAGTTATTAAGATCTGAAGTTGAGTCTGAAGATAGATTGCCAGATGCGAGTTGCAATTTCCGGGTCACGCCACCTTCTTTCACAAGTCATAAGTCTGGAACTAATTGGCAGGGGAAACTAATACTTTGCAAACGAGTGTTCCACACATGGTAGAATTAGTGTACTGAATTTCAGTCACATCTGAGACTATGAGCTGGAGCCCCTGGTTGAACTGACATGGAAGGACCCATTAACGTACAGCTCTGCAGGATTCATGGTGTCAATTCCCTCCAGCACCACTTCAGACATTAGTCCAAATCCATGAGACATTGTGTTGCGGCACTTCTGCGTGCTTGGGGAGGATCTATTTGATATTAGGTTGGTGTACCAGTTTCTTTGGCTCTTCAGTGTAATTCACATTTGTTCAGTTGCATTCAGCGTTCAACTGGTACAATATTTTGGCAACTGAGCATGCTGCCAAGGTTATAGTTATATGGTTAGCTAACAAGTTTATTTGCATGGCCATCCTCCGCAGCAAGTACAGAAATACTTGTTTTTTAAATAAAAAAAACTTTTCTTGGTGCAACTTAATTTGTTTTTTCCAGATGCATTTCACCTTTTTCTTGCTCCAAGGCATCTTCAGTGGGATAGTTTACTATGATCTGTGTTTCCTCTCATCTGGTCTGGAGGTCACACTACCACTTTATTTCTGAGAAATAAGCACAATTTTGTATTCCGAACTTTTTCACGCTGTTTACTATGTTTCTCCTTCTTTGTGGTGTACTATTATTCTTTTGTCGCTAGATATAGCTATATGTTCAAAAACTGTGCTTTTAAAAACGTAAACATTGCAACTCAATATTTACATTCTTAAAAGCAAAGTGTTCGAACAAAGGCTAGATTTAATGACAAAAAATAATGGTACACCACAAAAGGAGAAACATGAAGAACAGCGTGAAAAAGCTTGGAATACAAAATTGTGCTTATGTTTTGGAAATAAAGTGGTAGTGCAACCTCCAGACCAGATGAGAGGAAAAACGGATCACAGCAAAATGTGCCCATAGAAGATGCCTTAGAGCAAGAAAAAGGCAAAACATGTCTGGGAAAAATAAATTAAGCTCCAGCAAGAGAAGGCAGTTTTATTTACAAAACAAGTATATATGGTTAAATATGTGCAGAACACTTAAAGTAGAGCAAACAAATAAAATAAATACACACATGTGGTTTCAGCACCCAGTGATTTAGATCTCGGTTTTAAGAAGGGGTTAGAAGGGGTTATCCCATCATACAGAACAAACAGAAATCTACATCATCATTCACTCATTTTTATTGCATGGGTAGAAAACGTGAACAGCTTGGAAGGCGAATACAAAGAAATTGGACAGATTCAATTACTGGATCTGCCCACAATGGCTGATAGAGACAATGGACAATCTGGGAACTGAAGCAGATGATACGATATATGGACATTGGTTAAGATAACAGTGAGAAGCGAGATGGTTCAAAGAGCTAGTAATTTGGCAAAAGTGCCTGGAAATTCAATGCTCAGTGTTGTAATGAAGGGAGAAAGCTACTTAAATTGCATATCCTTGGTAAACCAAGAAAATAATAGCTATCATGTAGTACTGGTCACACACTTTTACTTTGGCCACGAGCAGGCGATTCTGGGAGCACAAGCTTATGATTGGTTCTTAGCACATTGGCTACTGAGGGAAGCCCTGGCCCCTCCTCCCAGTGCAGCCACCTTACAGTTTATAAAAGAAACAAACATGTACTGGATAAAAGTGTTGCAGAAGTGACACTAAAGTTTATGGTGAGTCACTAGAAGGACCATGTAAAGTTTCTTTAGTCTAATATTACCTGCTGTTAGGAACACCACCACAACATCATTAACATGATACATAGGCCTACAATGGTTACTTATTACTACAGTGAGCAATACTGTCACATAGCTAAGATTGGCAGTGAGTCTAAACATTCCAGAGTGGCACGAAATCAGTGAACTTCCACAACCAGAGGGCTCAATGTAAAGTGTGAAATCAGTATTTTGTCACCTTGTATTTTTCATAGTTGATATAACTTATATAAACATAACAAAAAGCTCTTATGGACACAATATGATTCAAAGTACCCTGAAATTTATATGTAACAGTTTTCCTGAATTCATATGGCAGGTTTAGTATTTATTTGTAACAGCCTAGCAGGTTCAGTATTTGTAAGAATAAGTATGTTGAATATAGTGCAAAAATAAACACAGGTCTACACTACAGATCAATCAGTTAGCACAGCATTTACCTCATGTTCACATTTGATAGTTCCACCCAATCGCTACCGAAGAGTCACCTCACAACCCAACTAAGATCTCAGGTTATGTAACATAAAAGTGTTGTCACAACCAAGGTTTCAATGGGGTTACTAGCACACTTCAGCTGACCAAGGCTGCTTTAATGGAATGAACTATGCAGCAATGTACCTAAGTGTAAATTGCAAGAAGAAAGCACTGACTGAGCGAAGTTCAGGTAACTGTATAAATCTGTGTTGTCTTGTGAATGATATGATTCCTGAAAAAGAACAAGAAGAAGAGGGCGACGGTTACTGTAATCAGATTATTGCCGAGTATACTAAGCAGATGAACGGCAGCTAAATGGTGTAATTTGACACTGCTCTGAAAGTAGTAGCTCTTCTGCTAGTTACTTTCATTATTTTATTTGAACCTTTCTACACTATCCATAATATTAACTGGAAGATAATACTATGCTGTCACAATCGTCTCAGCTGTAAATATTAAGAATGAGTGTTAGTCACCTACATAGCAAAATTAACTGTTATTCCTCCTCCGCCCCACCAAGCTAAGTGTTCCGTACTCGAAGTAATAGCTGTTAACTGGTGTTTGTAGATCTACTTACCTGCTTCATTGTGTCAATTTTCTGATACACGTTCTGTGCCTGTGACAGCAGAGCGTCCGCTGTTGTATCATGTTCCTTTAATCGGTTAGCTAGACGTTTGGCATCCAGAATAATTTGCTGTATTGTTAAAGACATCTGCGGAGTAAAAATTCTTTCAATGAGAGTAAGACCTCAAAATACGCAAACAGCTGATTTATGGAAACTTTTCATTCATCTGACCTCTTTCTTTATGTTGCCTACTACAAAACACAACACGCACTCATTTTTGGTGAACTGTGTGGTATCAATTTATCACATGAACAACAGCCTGTTGAAGTTACTGTCAGAGCTTTCCGAATCGTAGTTTAGTTTTATCTTTCAATATCTCTGAATCAGAGACGCACATACAACAGTATAGACTATAGACTATTGAGATGCTTAGGTATCAATCCTTGACATTGAAATAATTATTCGAAGTTCTCATCTGACAAAGATAACAACACAAATTTTCGAAGAAACATAGCAGTAACCACTGTAACAAAGATGCTTTCATACTGTTCGAGAGAATTTAATCGGAGGTGTTTACATTAAGATGGCGTAGGATTAGAGCGATATGTCAAAATATCAATGATTCTATTTAATTCACAGTGTGTGTAATGTTTTGAAAAGAAGGGGATTGACTGCTGCCGGACGATGGAGTTGATCAAGACACCTAAGGTACGTAAGGGGTGTATTGTTTCTAGTCAATAATAGTTGTACATATTTCCTTTTGTTTTATTAATACATTTTCCATTCAGTAACGTCAGATTTTGGTTGAAATACTTCTGACAGTATTCGTCGGAATCAAACGCCTCGAATCTGTCATCATTGATGTCGTTTACTGTGGGCGTCTGCTAAGTTAATGCGGCACATTTTCTTACGATAATGCCAAACAGTATGAAATAGTAGATAAATGTGAAGAAATCAGGATAGAGTGTAATTATACAGTGTACGCAGTTCTTTCGAGATAAACATTAACTTCAGTGATGTAAGGTACAGCATAAATTAGAAATTCCTAATATTATACCATTATTAAAGATTGGCTACTATTTATTTTTCTGGCAGATTTTGATCAAATTCAGCAGTTCCATTCGTGAGAAGAGAGAGGTAGCTCACTCGCTGACGTTATGTATTTTCATTGTTATTACCATTGTAGGAATTCGTAGAGGGCACATGAAGATGAGATGTGATCACAAAAACATGCATTTGAGAACTAATCTCGATACTAAATAAACGTTTCGTAACTGCACAGAATTAATAGAAGAAACAGTCTGTCATAAACTGCGCTTTTCAAACAGCAGTAAACTGTATGGTGATTAGAGTTTGAGACACTTGTGTTCCAAGATTTAATATTGCTCCAAGATAATCCGGGAGTTGTGTGGAAATATGTTCCAAATATGAAAATAAATCTTTTATGTAATATTTGTTTTGGGGCTCGTGAAAGTATTATTACAGTATAAAATAAACCACATTAGGACTAATACAGTAGTTGTTTTACAACAAAATAGCAATTTTCAGAGACTGCTTTCGGCCATAACTCAAGTCGTCATATGACTGTACCTGTCACTCATTAAGAACTGCAGTGGTAATTGAATGAAGGGACTATTTACCAACAAATTCATTAGTCTTATGGAATCGCAACAAACGGGATCAATGTAATGAAGTGCAGGCATATTTAAATGTGTATCATTATAGAATAATTCTAGTAAGTACTAATTACTTAAGATTGAGCGAACGAGAACATAAAAAAATGGAAGCTTGCAAACCTAAATAACCAGAAACTGATATTGTTTAATTAGTGGCTAAAACTTTGATGAAGCAGATGAGTACCATAGAGAGATTTCTTCCAATACTCAAGCGGAATTTGTTACTTTTAGCCTGCATTTTGTTTTTGGAGCCTTCAAACTTACTCTTTACAGGTATTTTACATTCATCTCCTCCACGGCTTATTATTGATGTACCAAACTTTGTCAGTTCTTCTCCTCGTAGGCTTATTATTGCAGTACCAAACTTTGTCAATAATTGCCAAACATACTACATTATTACCATATTACAAGTCTGCATCATTTGCCAGTCATGACTGGATGGACTCCGTCAAAATCATATAAATACATATGTATTTTTACTGTTTTTTTTTATATATATAACATATGATGAAAATTGTTCACAATAAGTCCATATATAACAGATAAGAAGAATATTATTTTGTCCAAGCACTCGATCACTGTTATATTGTTTCTCAAAGGAGTATAAAGTATGCTGTTTCAAGTCCTGTGCAATTTTCATACTGGGTGGTTATAATTAAAAATTAAAGTGCAGTTACTCACACAAGTACAGTGTGGGCTATAATTATTGTAGGGCAGCAGAACTTTGTAGATAATCTAACAAATTAATGCAGAACCAATTAACTTTGGGGGGGGGGGGCAGAATTGGACAACAGTCAGTTGCAAATCTGGCACTGAGCTTGCAAGAATGACATATAGAAATCTTTCCATATGTAATAGATTAGAGATGGGATGTAGGCAGAAAACGTCAAGCAAATGAGAGAGCCATTTTATTGTTACCCACCACATAATGCAATTTGATAAACATGAGCACTGTGGACGACGACAATATGTTACATGAATAAAAGAATGGTATAAACAGTTGCTTGCAGCAGTTCCAGTGGAAGCTGATAAAGGTTTGCTTGTATACTGGCCTTTAGATTAGGAAGAGATGGAACATGCCCCTATTAAATGTCTTTAGATACCCCAGAGGAAGAAGTTGCATGTATTAGAACACGCGACAATGAAGGCCAGGCATCTGGAAAGCCTCTGCAGACAACATGTTCGTGGACAGCTGCATTAAGCAGATTTTTCACTGGGTGAGCGACATGAGGGTCTTCCCCATCTTGCATGAGAACATTGGTTTCCCTACAGCTGTGCTCTTCTGCAGCTGTACAAGGAGGTCGTGATAGCTTGCTGACATCATGGTTCACTTGATAAGCCCTAGGTTTCATTACCACACCGTCTGGATCTTGTACAGGTACCAATGTAAAATAGACTGTAAAACTTTCCATATTGTTGACTGTGAGATAGAAAATTATTGTGGCACTTCACAAGCATTGGCATTAGCACTGGCACTGGCATTGGCATTAGCACTAGCACTGGCACTACCCGGGGAAGATGCCACATGGTTAATTACAGCAACAGCAACCTCATCAATAACTTCCACTGGCATAGACTGCTTTCCTCTTCTACCTGCCACATCAAGCTTACATATGTTTTCGAATTTTATCATAATCTACTTTAAACCATTTAATGACATTAGGCCTCTCCTCAGACCTTTCATTTGGCGATACTCTCTTGGTCCAGAACCGCAGTTGTTGCCGTTCACATAAAACAGTTTCACTAACAGCCAATGGTCTCTCTTCTCGATAGCTGTACTGTCACTCGCATTATGGCATGTCAAATGACAGCTTGGGTGTCATACAGTGTACAGCACCAGATTTGCACCTGTTGGCCACAATTGGAACTAACATGTTAACCAGCGTAAACTGATTACTGATTAACACATTAGCATATCTACTAAGTTTTGCTGCCACATAATATTAACAGCCCACACTGGACCTCTGTGATTAGTTGCGCTTTATATATACCTGTATATTAAAGAAACTTCCACATGGAAAAATATATTAAAAACAAAGATTCCGAGACTCACCAAGCGGGAAAGTGCCGGTAGACAGGCACAATAAATAAAACACACACACACAGAATTTCTAGCTTTCGCAACCGACGGTTGCTTCTTCAGGAAAGAGGGAAGGAGAGAGAAAGACGAAAGGATGTGGGTTTTAAGGGAGAGGGTAAGGAGTCATTCCAATCCCGGAGGCGGAAAGACTTACCTTAGGGGGAAGAAAGGATAGGTATATACTCGCGCGCGCACGCGCACACACACACACACACACACACACACACACACACACACACACACACACATCCATACATATACAGACACAAGCAGACATGACATCTCGTAAAATCGGGTGTACTGCCGGTGGTCCGCGTTTTCCCAACACGATATTTCGGCGTCTTCCTCAGGTGGTGCTCCCTATGCCATCCGCTCCCGCTGTGGCCATTTCTGTCGGTGGTATCAGTCTCTAGGCGCTTCCTCTTCGGTCCGCGCCCGTTGCGGCTCTCTTCTGAGGTAGCGGACGTCCCAAGGCGTTCCCTATTGGGTCCGCGCCCGATAGGCGCGATCCTAGCACTATCATGGCTCTGCTGAAGCTCCTTATGCTGTCCGCGACCGCGGCGAGTTTCTCTCATGGCCGAGCCATTGTCCTGGCCTTCTGAACCCAGTATGCGCCAGTGAGATGCGCTTCCTGTGGCATCCGGCTGTTGTTGGAGCTGCATATTATGATGGTCATCCTCCAAGGAGCTTGCTGCCGCCTGGTGTCGCGTATGCCTTTCTGGTCCGTTACTTATACCCTTGGACGTCTGCAGTTCATTCGTGGAGGATGGAACTTCCTTCCGTTGTTTCTGTAGTTGTTCCAAAGCACGATTCCACGCAGTACTAAGCTGATATCCTGCTTCTCCGTTGATCAAGTTCTCCGTCAGCTTGATTTCAATTGATTCATTAATGACACTAGCCCAGAATCGGGGGGTCTGCGCCAGGATCCTAGTTTTGTCATACTCCATGGTGTGCTCAAGGTCAAGGCAATGTTCTGCTATTGCAGATTTAGTTACCTGTTGTAACCTGGTGTGTCTCTGGTGTTCTTTACATCTTATGTAAGCCACAGTGGGCGCGGACGGCATAGGAAGCACCACACACCGCCCAGGCATAAATATGGGACGAGGTCAGCTCGCCAGCCAGTCTCAGGGAACACCTGATGAAGACGCCGAGTTACGACGTCGAAATATAGTGTTGGGAAGACGTGGACCACCGGCAGTACACCCGATTTTTACGAGATGTCAACAAATCGCCGGGAAAGTCTTAGAAATTACATTACAAGCAGACATATTTAAAGGCAAAGAGTTTGCCTTTAAATATGTCTGCTTGTGTCTGTATATATCTGTGTGTGTGTGTGTGTGTGTGTGTGTGTGTGTGTGTGTGTGTGTGTGTGTGTACCTATCCTTTTTTCCCTGGATTGGAATGACTCCTTACCCTCCCCCTTAAAACCCACATCCTTTCGTCTTTCCCTCTCCTTTCCTCTTTCCTGAAGAAGCAACCGTTGGTTGTGAAAGCTAGAAATTTTGTGTGTGTGTTTGTTATTTTATTGTGCCTGTCTACCGGCACTTTCCCGCTTGGTAAGTCTTGGAATCTTTGTTTTTAATATATTTTTCCTATGTGGAAGTTTCTTTCTATTTTTATCTTTTTACATTAATGGCAAGAGGCTGTTTGATCATGATATATAACACTGCTCTTTTTTGTATGCAGTTTTATACAATTAAAGTTTAATGTGAACAATTAGTGGTGAGTGCAATTTATTTCACCAGTTTCAAATAGATTGAAAGAGTGGCTGATAGTCATTCTATGAGATTTACACCCCAGTCTATTGACAGCTTAGTGAGGACACACATGTATTTCCCACAAGGCTATTAACCAATTGCTTAAAAATGTATTTTATGATTTTTGGGATACCTTAAAGTTTTACTGAGTACCCTGAAAAAATTTTACCTTAGATTTTTTTGTACCACTTAAAAAAAAGTTTCATAGGCCAGGTCAGGAGCACCATTCATTGACAGTGAACACAGATTTAAAGGATTTAAAATCATTCTGTGGTAATTAAGACCTGAAAAATGTGTTGAGTTAGGGAGTAATGCAACAACCACTATACCATTTTCTGAATATAGCTCAGAAAAGTGCTGTCATGTGAGATACATGATACACAATGAAAAATGATAGACCATTGGATTTATTGTTCAGTTATCCAAGGCAGGAGCACACATGGCATGTATTCTTAGGATATGGCACAAGATATCCAGCTATTTCAGATCGTCCAATCCTCGTGTTGTTAGTATCCCATTAGCTATTACATCAGGAATTCCCTTATACAAAAAGTAATAGGAAAAGTAAGCTTACCAGCAACAATTGCTATTTCCAGTAGAACCAGATTTTCTTTTTCATTATTTCAGCTTATTTGTAATCACACCTGAATTGAAAATTCTGGACCATCTGCTGTTTCCAAAATGTGTTTTCTCTCAAAATATGTTCTGTTCCTCCAAAACAGTTATGAATTTGTTGCCCAGTGACATTTTCACAGGAAGTTATCATGTTCAGGATGTCTTCTCATCAGGTGTTGATCCAGGATTCAGTTTCTCATTGTCACATCCCCCCTCTCTCTGGTCAAACACTTTACCATCATCCCAAGATTAAAAGTTCCACAAATGTGTAGAATTTTAATAACAGCAAAAATAAAGTACAGAAATGTTGTAATAGAATTATTATTATGTATTTACATGGGTAGTTAGTACACTATTTGGATCTGCACCAGCTTTCCATAAATATTGTACACCATTTTCCTTATGTTTTCCACTGGTAACTGGGTCTTGTCTTTTTATTTTACTTATTTTCTATACACGGACAAGAAATATTCTTTTTTGATACTGGGTCGTACACTTCTGCAGTTGACAAATGCCAGTGAACTAGAATATTTTCATCTTCCTCAGTCATTATAACAGCAAAGACCAAAGTTAAACTATTTGGGACATCTGTGACTTACTTTATTACACAATACTGCCTTTGGCGTACCAAACTTCTTGGCTATGGTAGCCTTTGTGGTGCCAGCCCAGATAACTTAAACAGATTCAGTTGCAACATAGTCACGCAGGAGATCTGCGACCACAATGTAAACTTGAGAGGACTTGTGTCAGTGCACAATAGGTCACGAGCTCAAAACATTTTTCACTATGTTACCATATTTTGGGCACAGCCCACCTTCAGAACATCAAACAGAGTAGCTTTCATACAAAGAATGGGGTCACATCCTAAATGGATGGATGGAACACCATTCTTTGTACAAAGACTATTCTATTTGACATCCTGAGGATAGGCTGCACCTGAAATGTGTCAAAGTAATAAAAAAAGAGTTTTGAACAAGTGGTCAGTTTACTTCTAGTGACCTGCTCAGCACTGACAAAGTCCTCTCAAACTCACACTGCTTTAGTCATTTGTTGAGGTTTGTAGTTTCTCAGTTGTTCAAGTGATTGACACCATGTCAAGGACTAGAGACAAGATTCAGAGAAATAAAATTCCAAGAGCAGAATTCATTAACTGCAAATGCCATTAGAGGATAAGTTCTGAGGCCTGTTTCAACTTGCTGACTGCTGTCTGCAAGACAATACGAGGAGTCTTCTATGATTGTGGGAACATGTGATCAGCATGTCATCAGGCACTCGAGCTATTAATATCAGTAGATGAATCCTGATGCTGCCACTGCATCTTTATTCAAGCAGATCATCGTTTGGTGTCAAGAGTTTGAATTGATTCTGTTCCAGACCACCTTTCTTCAGTAGTAGTCTGAGGAGCTACCAGGAACTGAACCAAGGTGCTTCTGTATCATAGGCAACGAAGCTAACTCTTCAGCTATATAGGCAGTCTAGGAATTTATAATGTAATTAATTTTCGTCACTGATAGGCTGTAAGAATCTCAATGTTCTTTGTGTGCTAGCTATTGGTGTGTAGAGTGTGGAGAATTACGATAGTGTCTTGGCCCTACATCTGGATCATGAAGATATTACGATTTCCACCCAAATGACAGGTCACTGCCAGACCTCACTCAAGAAAAAGTTGCGCACTGGATTACAGAACGTGCTGCTATGCACAAAATGCCCAACTTCAATGGCTACTACAAAATATGTACCATCTGAATACTCCACTTTCAATACCAGGTCCTCTGAACTACATAGTTGGGAATTGTCCTTCAGACACTTCCTTTCATACCACAGTCTGGTCTCAGTGTTTGCTAGCTCCAGTGCCCTTGCCTCCCACTTAACTCCATTGATTTACTCACACATTTCTCTCCCTCATTGTCATGCATTTCACCTGAACAGTCTGCCAGGTTCCTTCCAATTATGTTGCCTCCAAGCAGTTCCTTAAAGATGCTGCATTGTATTGTAGGAGCAGAGGGAAATGTCACCACATTCTCCATTGTTGTTGATCCACTGCAGTATACTGTAGGCACAGAATAATTTTCTAGGCACTTTTTTAGTGAGTTAGTGTTACAAAGACAGTGTTTTGCCTAATGACTGTCTTTGTAGGGTCTAAGATGGCACACTGAGTTATAAACCATAATTGACACTGTTGTCAGTGTCAGTTACAAAACTCATATTCACATACATGTTCACACCAGCACTAAGCGTTGAGTTCCTCGTTGTGGGACAGCATGCACATTCATGCTTCTCTTAGTTTGGGCATGTTGCTTTTTCTGTTTCTGACCTTGGGGAGCAGCTGTATTCAAATGCTCTAGGCTACCATTTTAATATACTTTTTTTTCTAAAGTGGCATTAGTCCATTCTTTTAAAACAGTGTGAGATCACTTATACAAATAAATTAATTGCAAATTATATGGTATGTCATTTGTGCAGAAAGCTCACTCATTGAACAGTGGCATAAAATTGTATTCACAGCTGTTCGTGGCACCTGACTGTTAGGCATAACAGTCATATGCTAGTGTATTGTTGGGAGGATAATTGGTAGTCTAGTGTGAGCCACTGATGATACATGCTGTCCAGGAGGATCTAGTCTGAGCCTACAGAGGTACCCGCTGCTGAGAACATGTTAAATATTATGAAGAGGTGTGAAAATGTATGTGCTGACTCAACACTAATTGGCAGTGTTATTCATTTGCATATTCATGATGAATTTCCCATAAGCAGCGAAAGACTGAATAAAATTCTCCTTATGAAATGTACATGTATAAGCGTACTCCATAAGGCACCTTAGAGTTTATCAATGAATGAATGAATTAATTAATTTTCAGGTTTGTGTGAGGCAAGGTATGAGATAAGCAAATCATAACATCATAATCTACATACTGTAATAAAAATAAAGTATCATTATAGAGAGTAATGTATTAAAGTAAAAACAAACAATGGAAAATCCAGGATGAACTGTAACAGTATTATGAAAAGGGTAGTTGCTGCTCACCTTATAGCAGAGATACTGAGTCACAGATAGGCACAGCAAAAAGACTGTCAAAAAATAAGCTTTCAGCTAACAAGGCTTTTGTCAAAAATAGAACACACACACACACACACACACACACACACACACACACACACACACACACACACACACACACACACACACCTACAGCTCACACACACATGACCACAGTCCATGGCTAATGAAGCCAGATGATGATCAGCAGCAGCAGTGCATGATGGGAAACAATTGGGTGGTGGTAAGGAGGAGGCTGGTTCAGGGAAAGGGAGAGATTGCAGGGATGGGGGATAGTGAAGTGTCACTGGGGAGCGTGTTAGGATGAAGTGGAGAGAGGGTAGAGCAACTAGATGCAGTTGGGTGAGGAGGGGGAGGGTGGAAAAGGAGAGGAGTAAAAAGTCTGGGTGCATTGGTGGAATAGAGGGCTGAGTAGAGCTGGAAAGGGAATAGGGAAGGGGCTAGATGGGTGAGGACAATGACTAATGAAGGTTGAGACCAGGAAAGTTACAGCAGCTTAGGATATATTGCAGGGAGAGGTTCCACCTGCGCAATTCAGAAAAGCTGGTGTCAGTGGGAAGGATCCATATAGCACAGGCTTTGAAGCAGTCATTGAAATGGAGAATATCGTGTTGGATGGCATGCTCAGCAACAGGGTGCAGGGTGGTCCAGTTGTTTCTTGGCCACAGTGTCGGTGGACATTCATGTGGACAGACAACTTAGTGGTTACTACTTAACTTGTAGATCACATAACTGGTTTCACAGGTGGCCCTGCCTTTAATGGGATGGGTGATGCTTGTGACAGGACAGGAATAGGTGGTGATGGAAGGCTGTATGGGACAGGTCTTGTATCTAGGTCTATCACAGGCATGTAGGAGTTGGGAGCAGGGGTTCTATAGGAGTGGATGAGGATATTGTGTAGATTTGGTGGGCAGTGGAATACCACTGTGGAATAGGTGGGAAGGATAGTGGGTAGGACATTTCTCATTTCAGGGCATGATGAGAGGTTATCAAAACCCTGTCAGAGAATGTAATTCAGTTGCTCCATTCCTGGGAGGTACTGAGTTAAGAGTGGAATTTAGCCCACCCTATAAAACTCACTCCCACTATCACACAGAATCCAGGACCTAAACAGATCTGAAACACTGTCATGAACCTTTCCTCCAAAAGTCTGAGCCCCACAAAAATATCACTCCTTTCCAAAGGGGCTTCACTCTGATTGTCATACTGGACTTGTTCAAGACCTTGTCTCCTTCTCCCGGCCCCTACAGTGGAAACACTTTTTCGCCACCAGCCCTACCAATCAGGCTCAACCAAAGACCAGTGTTGAATCCTGCCTGACTTAGTTCATTCCTCCATCCAACCATGATCTGCCCCCACTGCCTCCAAATCACCCTCTGTTAACTTTCCAGAATTTCTTAACCTCGAACCTAGCCTTACCATTATTCCCCAAATCTGTCAACATGCAAACTAATCTTACATCTGCAAAAAGAACTGCAGTCCACCACCTAAAAATGGATCCTGACCTTATAACCCTACCTGCAGGCAATATCTCCACTGCTGTTATTTTGAACCACAAGGATTACTTAGTAGAACTCTGCCACCTGTCAGATGTCCACCTAGAAACCTTGCCACAGTGACTCCAATCCAGAAATCCAGCAGGGGCTCCAGTCTCTCCTGAAATCCTTAGGCCCATTTCAAAACCTCTCCCCAGAGTCCATTTGTCTCCTCACCCCTACCACTCCCTGTACTCCTACCTTCTACATGCTTCCTAAGTCTATAAACCCAACTACCAAAGACACCCCGTTGTGACCTGTTACTGTGCCCCCACTGAGAGAATCTCTGCTCTCAAGGACCAGCACCTTCAGCCTATTACATGGAATCCAAACTCTTATGTAAAATATACCAACCATTTCCTCCACACCCTCTCCACAGTTCCTGTTCCTTTACCACACTGTGCCCTGCTCATCACTATTGATGTATCTCCCTTTAAACTAATATCCCTAATGCCCATGGCCTTACCGCTATTCAACACTAACCTTTCCCAACGCCCGATGGGTTCCAAACCTATTACCTCTTTCCTGATGTCCACGACCACTATGTCATCATCCACAATTACCTCTCCAGTGAAGGCATTAACTACAAACAAATCTGGGGTATGGGCATGGGCACTTGTGTGGCACCATTGTGTGCCAACCTGTTCATGGTCCATCTAGAGGAATCCTTCCTAAACATCCAGAATCTTAAACCCTTCACCTGGTTCAGATTCATTGATGGTATCTGTGCAATCTGGATCGAGGGCGAGGATGCCCTATCCACGTTCCTCCAGAACCTCAACAGCTTCTCTCTCATTCGCTTCACCTCATCCTACTCAACCCAACAAGCCACCTTCTCCCCCATTTGCTTCACCTCATCCTACTCAACCCAACAAGCCACCTTCTCCCTCATTTGCTTCACCTCATCCTACTCAACCCAACAAGCCACCTTCTTAGAAGTTTGACCTGCACTTCAAAGATGGCATATCAAACCCACTAACCACCAGCAATGCCTCCACTTCTTCAGTTGTCACCTGTTCCATATAAAGAAGTCCTTTCCATACAGCCTAGACACCGACAGCTGTCGCATTTACAGTGACAAGTTGGCCCTCTCAAAAGATATCGAGGATCTCATTGATGCCTTTACAGACAATAATTATTCTCCCAACCTAGTGCATAAACATATCCCCCGTGCCTTATCTTTCCAGTCACCCAACACCTCCTGAAGTCTCACCGTGCGGCCGCAGAACAGCATTCCCCTCGTAACTCGGTACGACCCAGGACTGAAGCAGCTGAATTACATTCTCCGCCAGGGTTTCAACTACCTCTTGTCATGCCCTGAAATGAAATGATAAATGTCCTGCTCACTATCCTTCACACCCCTCCTACAGTGGTATTCTGCTGTCCACTGTGGTATTCTGCTGTACTTGTCCATCCCTACACAACACCTGCTCCCAACCGCTCACCTCATGACTCATATTCCGATAATAGACACAGATGCAAGACGCGTTGCATACATGCTCCCACCACCACCTATTCCAGTCTGGTCACAAACTACACCTATCCCATCAGAGACGGGGCTAACTGTGAAACCGGTTACGTGAGCTAAGCTGCAACCACTGTGCTGCATTCTATGTGGGCATGATAACCAAAACATTGTATGTCCTCTGAATGGCTACCGACAAACGGTGGCCAAGAAACAACTGGACCACCCTGTTGCTGAGCATACTGCCTAACATGAGATTCTACATTTCGGTGACTGCTTCACAGCCTGTACTGTATGGATCCTTCCCACCAACACCATCTTTTTTAATAAAATAAGTTAGAAATTGCTAATTTAAAAAAAATGTACTGCTCCTGTTGGAGGCTTAATATTTACCACTCTTGATTACATTGGTATTTTTCAAGTAATGTAGTTACCTACTTCTATGAATACTGAACCATATTTGCAGTACATTACCTCTTGTAATGCAGCATTAAAATGAGCATTGCTACTCCCCATTTGGTTAACAAGTTTTTTGTTCTGGTTGAAGTTTATACTTATTTTATTGCCTTATCTTTGAAGAATTCTTTGCAAAATCCAAACTGAGAGGAAGTTAAAAAGTTATGCTCGTTGACATGTTGACTTCCCTAAGGCCACTGGTGGACATAGCAGAGGTACACACCAGACACATGTGCCCTCTGAGGACCACACAGTCCACTCTGTTTAGTACAGTGTATCTTTGGATAGTGTGTAAAGTTGCAAATACTGAATGAGATATTGTATCTGATTTCCTGCAAACCACTGTCAACTCAATCAAGAAATATAAATTAATTCGCAGCTTTCCTTTGTATACTGTAATAAACATATTGGAGTGTGTGGTCCACAGGAGGTGTGTATTGCATGAACCTCTGCTGTGTCTGCCTAATGCCTCTTGGCAGTTAATGTGTTAAATTAGTCCATGTTCTACCACAGCCTGATTTCTCAAGCACTTTTGAAAAAGATGGAAGGAGTGAAATAGTCTGTTATTAGAAGTTGTGTAGTTGTCTCCAATTCTATAGATGTGTTTTGTTGTGCTATGAATGTACAAGTGTCCAGGAAATATTTCATGATTCAATTACGTGATTAAAAAGATTGCTTTAACAGCGTAATACTTCTAAGCTGGCAGAAGGTTTTAATGTGGTAGTAGCACTGTCACTAGTCAGCAGTGTTACTACTTTTTGGGTGGATGCAGTGTCTGTACAAGTCAATCAAATACATCTATATTTGGTTGTGTATTAGTGGATGCATTGTTTGCAGCCACAGTTAGAAAATAGTTATTGATTTTGGTGCCCAGTGATGTGACAGTGTCACCATTTCTATCAGGGCTATTTTCTAGTAGTAGTTCAGTTTCATTTGGGTGATTATTTTTGTCTATTTCGTGTTTAGTAATGTTGCAGATTATTTTTGCTTACTCTTGTGGTGTTTTATTTTTGAGTGTGGTACCTTCTTTTTGTAAGGGTCCTACAGCTGTTGCCACATCTCTGTTGCCAAACCCCTCACTCTCGCCATTCTTCCTTATCCTCTTCTGTTCCTCTTCTCTCCGTTGCTTCTTGGGTAAGTGTCTTAGCCATCCTTTCTGTGGTCTTCCTCTTTTTCCAAGTGGTTGCCTTGAAAGTACTCCCTCAGCCATCTGTTTTCTTCCAGTCTTTTGACATACACTAGCTGTCTTTCTTCTGTTATATCCATAATACTGTAACGAGTCTGTTTTTTCCTTATTTCCTCATTTGTTACGTGGTAAAGCAGCACTCACACTCATAGCTTCTTATTGATTCCGTGCTGGATTTGTATAAACTGATTTTTGAGGCCCAAAGTACCTGAGTTTGCTGTTCTAATGACAGCCTGGTGGTGTTTTTTAACTGGGCGTGTTCAAACCCGTGACTATAGCTTGCTCTCTGAATTAGAGTTCTCTTCCTTCTAAAAGATACTTCAATTTCAGGAGTTAGCGATCCATTTTCCTTGCATCTGTTTTAGTTTACCCTTATTTGTTTGAGGAAAACAAAACTCGCTTGCTGAGAGGAAGAATTATTTTCTATCTACATTGTGTGCTTAATAAATTTTCCTCGACATTCTTTCCATAATTTCTTTGTGAACACTGTGATCAAGTTACTGTTTATGTCTCTGTGATAGAATTCTTTTCTTCTACAATCTGTACATAACTGATACAAATATTTTATTGTTAACATTTGACGATCAGAGTCAGGTAAACCATTGACCACTGGTCATACAGTCAAATCTCTAGTCTAAAACAAATTGTCATTGGTTGTTGCACTATGTCCTTCAATTCTAAAAGGGAATTTTACTATCGCAAGTGATCCAAATGTGAACATCAATTCTAGATGCCATTGATGAGCACCATCTAACGAATGATTTCCCTTGTTGTTCATTGCCAACACTTGCTCTGGAAAGGTTTTAGGTGGTTTGAATTACTAATTATGTTCCATATTTTACATTTGTTTTACTTTTAATTTTGTGCAGCACACAGCACTTATCCTAACTTACTTCATTTACATTGTGCCAATTATCAAATCACTTGCAGTAAATACATAGTTTGGGATTCTAATTAACCTGATACTTGCTTTATTAGTAATATTTGTAAATCATATACACTTTGTTCTTTCGCAAAATAAGTTGTTTTTAGGCTAATCAGAATACTATAAAAAAATAATTCTTAATTTCTTTTTAATTGAACAGTAGATTTTCAATAATCTATGTGAATGGACAACTGGATGGAACTGGTGCAGTGCATTGAAAAGTGGTTAATAATATGAAGATTGTCTACACTTTTTTCATGTGGAATGAGGCTGAGTTACAACTGAAACTGGCAACAGTAACGTTAAGAAGGGGCAGATGATTGAACTGTGGTCAAACCTACTAAATCTGGTAAGAAGTTTAAGAAAAGCTAAGTCTTCTAACTTCAGTCTAGATGTCTCTAACACCTTCACTGCTCTAGAGACTAGTACAAAAGAGTACAGAAGCCAAGAAGTTGAGAACTAGTCGAACAAGACAGGAAAAATGGGAAATCGAGCCTAACATTAATCATTGGGTTAAAAAGGACGAGAAGGGCCGTCTGCTAGGTAGTATTGATGGGAAGGGACTGTCAGATTTAGTACAGGACTGTCTGGGTAGGGAATACTAGGTATCTGATACAGGGGTTGGACAAAAATGTGGAAACACCGAAGACAAAACACTTTACCCTGCATAATATGGTGAAGGGAACCTTTCACTTTTCAAAGCATTCGTCTCTGAATTGATAAATACAGCTCCTGTATGGTTCTCAAGGATATCTTATACTATTCTTCCTACAGAACAGTGGGAAGATCAGTTAGTGATGATGAGAGGTGGTTAGCGATCGCTTATCCATCTCTCCAAAGTAAACCACAAAGGCTCAGTAGTATTGAGATCTTGTGACTGTGTTGGCCAGAGGAGATGCAACTGTTCATCACATAACTTGGCCTGGACAGTGCTAGCTGTAAGAGTGAACAGGGGTCCTGTCGTATTGGATCGCAGCATCACCATTTGGGAACAAACATCGTACCACGGGGTGGAACTGGTCGGCCAAAAATAGCCACACAAGCCTGGCAGTAATGCGACAGTGCAGAGTAACCGTGGGACCCATAGAAAACCACGACATAGCTGCCCAAATCATAACCGAAACCCCGCCATGTTTCCTTAGGGATGTAAACTCGGCAAGGAGTTGGAAACAGTGTGCAGCAAGACTCGTCCTACCAACATTTGCAACACTGATGAGTGGTTTTGGAACGTCAGTTTGCCCTGCTTACTGAGCTGACTTCATATTGTTTTGGTGTTGACAGGGTTCACGATTGTTACATCGAGTAGTTCGGCTCGGGTGCCTCCGTTGCGGAAGCACCCACGATGCACGCACCAACAATTTGCCACTGATCGAACGCACTGAGCTCTGACTTCATGCACTCACAACTACACTAACCGCGACCGGCACGTGCAATGTATTGAGGATGTTGCACAAATGCTGTTCGTAGTCAAATGCGACGGTGCGGCCAGCAGGTATGGCTAGAATATGCATGTATGTTCAAGAATTTCTCGCGGTGTTTCCATATGTTTTTCAACCCCTGTATCGTCATGGGGTGGCTAACAACTCTTTCGTGATTACGTGCATGGCGAACATGGAATCCCGAACTACTGCAGCACGTACTTCGTTTCCAGTTCTGCAGTTTCCCATCCCTGATTTTCCTTCCTCCTGTTGCCCTCTTTCTCATGGTGGTAGTCTTTGACGTCGTCATGGGTATTTCCTGGTAGGTTCTGCTTTTCTTCCTTGGAATAGTCATTCATTTACCACTTTTTGGATGACATAATTAGTGGTCCTCTTCCGGGTTGTAACTTCATTTTCCAGATTTTTGTTTAGTGTAAATTGACTTGGGAAGAACAAGACACAAAGGCACCGATTTAAATCAGTGGGGCAAGTTGAAAATGTGTGCCGGACCGTGATCTGCTGTTTATTAGGCATATGCGCTGACCACTGCACCATCCCTTACACGGTGGACATCGCAACTGCACGGACTTCGTTAACACGCATCCCATCAGACCCAAATTCTCAGCTTATCCACACACTACAAATGTAGTGCTCCTTGTATTGTCCTCATCACCTGCTACATGTTGGCGATTCCCGAGTTCGATCCTAATGTGCATCTTCATTGAAGAGGTCATTGGCCGTCCTAGCCTTAATTATACACGTGGTGTCTGTTCTTTCGGCCCTTCATCGAGCTGGCAGGGGTCGGCTGCAAGGCGGGCAGTTTCTCGCCGTTTGATGAGCCCTGGAAGACCTCTCGTCTACTCTGGCACGATTCGTAACCATAAATTCTTTCTCAGCCACGCCTACATGACTGCTCTGCAATTCAAACTCAAGTGCGAGGAAGAGGGTTCTGAACCACGTTCACACTGTTTCTCTACCGTTCTGTTCTCAAACAGCGCTTGGGAAAATGAGCACCTAAATCTTTAGGTACGATCACTGATTTCTCTTACTTTATTACGACGATTATTTCTCTCTATGTAAGTTGGCGACACTCAAATATTTTCTAATGCGAAGGAGAAAGTTGATGATCGAAATTTCGTAACAAAGGTCTCGCCACTACGAAAAAAGCCTTTTTTAACCATTACCACCCCAACTCGCTTATCATAACCGTGACATTCTCTCCCCTATTTCGTGACAGTACAAAACGAGCTGCCCTTAGGACTTTTTCGATGTTCTATGTCAATCCTATCTAATAAGGTCCCATACAACTCAGCAATACTGTGGCGGAAGACAGAAAAGTGTATTGTAGGCAGTCTCTTGGTATGCCTATTGCTTCTTCTAAGTGTTCTACCAGTAAAACGCAATCTTTGGCTTGTCCTCCCCACAAAATTATCGTTGTGATTATGCCAATTTATCATAATTGTCATCCCTAGGTATTTAGCAGAATCGTAGGCGTTTAAATTTGCCAGATCTATCTTGTAACCGAAATTTAACAGATTTCTTTTCGTACTCGTGCGGACAACCTCAGTGTTTTTCGCACCATACAGATATCCTGTATATGATATTTTGCAATCTGTGTTGATCTTCTGATGATAGTACGTGACAGTATCATGTGCAGTTTAAGAGGGCTGCTCGAATTGCCTTCTTTAGTGGCGCTCTTCAGATTGCCTTCCTCGGAACAGTAGAAAGCCTTTAATACGTTCTTGGGCAACGGCCAGATGTCACTTCCGTTCTACTGATGATTTTCCGTTGGCTACTATGTACTGTGACCTTCGACAGAAAATCACGAATCCAATCGCTCAACTGAAGCGATTCTTCACAGGCACGCAGTTTGATTAGAAAGGCACTTGTAACGAATGGTGTCAAAAGCCTTCCAAAATTCTAGAAATACGGAATCAGTTTTACTTTTGTGTTTCACCAGAAAGTTACTTTCAGAATCTGTGGGGACTGTGTGTCAATAGAATGTTTTCTTCGGGGTAATTCAAAATGTTTAAGCACCATACATGCTCCAAATCCTACTGCAAATAGACGTCAGTGATGTAGATCTGCAATTCATCGAATTACTCTTATTTTCATTCTTGACTATTCGTGTGACGGGTACGACAATCCAGTTTTTTCGTACGGATCTTCCACAGAGCGAGCGGTTGTGTAAGACTGCTGGGTATGGGGCTGTTGTATTCAACATACTCTGAAAGGAACTTAATTGGTGTATAATCTGGACCTGCTTTGTTACACCAAGGATATCTACTTCTAAGTTACTCATGTTAGCTGTTTTTCTTGATTCGAATTCTGGACTTTGTAATGCATCTTTTTTGCTGAAGGAATTTCGGGAAGCTGTGTTCAATAGCTCTGCTTTAGTGACACCGCCATCGGTAATATTACCTTTGATATTGCGCAGTGAGATATCGATTGAGTTTTGCCGCGGGTGTACTTTACATACCAGAATCATGTTAGATTTTCAGTCCGATTTTGAGAGTGAATTTCGTTTGCAGAAGCCATTAAAAGCTCGTCACATTGAAATTCGCGCTAAGTTTCGAGCTCCAGTAAAACATCGCCAATGCTGGAGATTTTGAGTTCTTTTAAATTTGGTTTGCTTTGTCCGTTGCTTCTCCAACAGTGTTCGACCTGTTTTGTGTTCCATGGGGCTTCAGTACTATCTTTCATTAATTTATTCGGTATAAATCTCTCAATTGCCGCACATCTGTCTGGCATCAGTGTTGCCTTCAGTGCTTCAGTTTTACCGCTCCTAAGCACTTCCATCATAAGAACACTTCCATTGCGGACGTCTCTGATTCGAGATGAACTGTTCCTGGATTGAGGGACGACTGATGACTTTGCTGTTTAGTCCCTGAATTCAGTCCGCCAACCGACCGTCCAACCTATATATATATTTGCCAAGTGTAGGACTCATTGATGTCATCTGTAATTAAGGTTCTCTATGGAAAAATCTTAGTGAAGATGATCATACTGAAGTTATTGGGGGCGCTGGGAACAGTTTGGACTGTAACCTCAACTGTGCAGTTGACGACGGCATCCGGCACGTCGGTGGGAATGCTCGTCACGCCAGTGTAAAGGCTGTCACTTGGTTCAAATGGCCCTAAGCACTATGGAACTTAACATCTGAGGTCATCAGTCTCCTAGTCTTAGAACTACTTCAACCTAACTAACCTAAGGACATTACACACATCCATGTCCGAGGCAGGATTCAAAACTGCGACCGTAGCAGCAGTGCGGTTCCGGACTGAAGCGCCTAGAACCGCTCGGTCACAGCGGCCGGCACGGTGTGATATGAGTGATATGACAAGACGGGACTGAAGTGTTCAATTATTATGTAGTATACTGCCTAGTGGCAGGGCCATGTCTTCGTACGGAGAATTTCTGATTCCACTGTTCCTTGTCTTCAGCTTCTTCCTTCAGTCTGTTGTATATCCTTCCATCTTTCATGTCGTCCAGATGTTGATTTCTTCTTCTTCCTCGTCCTGCGTTTCCTCTGAGTTTCCCTTCGATGACATCATGTATGAATCCCTCGTGTCTAAGTACATGTCCAATCCAGTTGGCCTTTCTCTGAAGAATTGTACGCCGAATACTTCTTTCTCTCCTCCTCTTCGCAGTACATCGTCATATTTTATGCGATCTGTCCACTTGATCTTTTTCATTCTCCTCCAGTACCACATTTCAAAGCTCTCCAAGTATTTTTTTCTCCTTCTTTCTCATGGTCCATGTCTCTGCTCCATACAGTACAATGCTCCAAATGTAGCACTTTATCAGTTTTTTCCTCAATGCCAAATTCAACTTGTTGGTCAGCAGAGTCCTCTTCTTGTTGAAAGCAGCTTTGGCCATGGCGATTCTTGCTCGGATTTCGTTGGTGCAGTGGGCGTCCTTTGTGATAAAACTTCCCAGGTACTTGCATTGATTCACATTTTCCAGTTCCCGATTGTCAACAGTTATCTTAGTGTTTCTCACGTCTTGATATCCGCATCACTTTTGATTTTTAGATGTTGATTTCCATGCCGTATTTTCTTCCCGTTTCCACCAAATTGTTCGTCATGTGTTGCAGCTATCTCTGATTTTTAGCGAACACTACCAGGTCGTCTGCATACTTGGTGTTGATGAAACTTCCTCCTACTTTGAAGTTTCCGCATCCTTTCAGCGCTTCCCTCGCCAGCGTTTCTCCATATAGGTTGAAGAGACTTGGCGACAGACAACATCCTTGTTTCAATCCCCTTCCTATTTCCACACTGTTCGTTTCTCCATAGTTCAGTCGTACCTTTACCCTTTGTCCCAGGTATAAGTTACTTATAAGTCTCCAATCTCTCCAGTTGATTCCTGTTTCCTTAAGAATGTTCACCAATATATTCTAATTGACTCTTTCGAAGGCCTTCTGCCAGTCTATAAAACAAGTGCAAACTTCTTCGTTAACGGCCAAAACGCAGTGTTCTACAGTATGTGTAAATGCAGAGCCTCATGAATCGTGCAGTGATGAAAAAGACTGCTTCAGCTGCATGATAAATCTTTGTGATCCAAATAGATATAGCCACATTTTCAGGGATACATATTTATTTCATAATTTATTTCGAACGATAATCAGTAGATGACACACCATTCTTTGTCCAATTATGATGAAAATGTTGAACCATCAAGAGGACAATTTAAAATAGGGCAGAATGCAGGAGTCATTATCCCGATAAAGGAAACCAAAGTCATAACGCCGTCATGACAACATTAGGTCTGTAGTGGCAACCTCGACGACCTCGTTCGTCTAGTAGTAGTAGTAGTAGTCGTCCTCGTCGTCTAATGATGTTCTTTATGTTGTCACATCCCAGCACAGGTAGTGCCTTTCACCAATCTTGAGTCACTGTTACCTGCGAGTCGTAACCAGGACGTTGGCTACGTAGGGGTGACTTTCTGAAATAGGATTCACCCTCCACAACCAAAGATGGAGAAAATCTCCTTTGTTGATTGGGAATTTGATAATGTCAGTACTGTCGACTGTAAAGGAGTAGGACTGCAGATAGGTTTTGCAGAAATTATAAATTATTACTTTGATGTAACACTTTTACTGAGCTGTTAGATCTAACTGAGATTATAGAGAATTATAGTAGGTGAGATGTCAGATCTACTACCCTTCACTGTACTATCACTCAGATATCGAAATGAACCAGAGATGAGTGCTCTTAGTAACACACCTTCTACTAACTACTCTACCCCCAGAGCCTATTTCAGTGCTACTATATGGCCACTTGGCTTTGCAGTACAGGAGACAATTCGTCAGTTATAACTTGGTCCTGTCATTTACTGAAATGCTGAAGTATTTCTAGGTGAGACTGGCATTCTCTGTTCTATAATGTTCCAAGAAACATACAATAACTCCTTATCTGGCAATTGCGTGTCCTCAGAGTCTTTCCACCGGTTCTCGTAGCTGAAGAAAGCAAGTCTTCATCTACTGCTACTGCGGCATCGCCACTCCTTACACTGACTGCTCCGTACTGCGACTGTTTAGCGGATCTCCTCTCTGCTGATAACGGACTCTCTGCTATCCATCATAAGTGATCTGGTTGGACATGGTCTTCCCGTGTGACCTCAGTATTGTCCACAAGAAGTTTTCCATCATGAGCATTGTTACTGTATTGCCCGACTGGTCTCCCTCTTTGGGAGAATTCCATCTATTTTTTACTGCCTTAATGTTGGATTGATTTTGTTGTCTTACATTATGTGCATCAGTGGAATATATCCTCCGTCTTACTTGACCTTGTCCACTCAGTCTACTTGCTGGTTACGTAACTGACGAGTGGCCTCCAGTTTAAAGTAGCTTTATATTCTCCAAATATCCCGTTAGCTGTCCTATTTGTCATGTATTCCAGCAAAGCACTTACGCCATCCTCAAGTAATTCTCTTTTTGATCTGATTGTTAATTCAATTTTTAAATTATCTCAGATCAGTAGCGTCATGTGAGCGATCGTTATTCTGTCGGAAAGCAACTCCTGTGATGCTGTTCATGAATGGCAGCACAACAGGCGGACTCGCAGGATCCGTATACAAATTTACTGCCAGGATGTGTTGGATAACCACGAGAGCGCTCCTGCTGTCATACGAAATTGAACCCCAGACCATAACTGAAGATGGTAGGTATAGTGTGTGTATCACGCTAACAGGTTGGTTTGCAGGCCTTCGGTTGGCCGCCTCCTAACCAACACATGGCCATCATCGCCATCGAGGCAGAACCAGCTTTCATCAGAAAACACAACAGACCTCCACCGTGCCTTTCAGTGTGCGCTCTGTTGACACCACTGAAATCACAAATTACGGTGGTGTGTGGTCAGTGCAGTGCATCCTACAGGCCGTCTGGTTTGGAGCTGCCCTTGAAGTAGGCAGTTTGTTGCAGATCGTGGTGCCAGCTCCTACTCATATTGCTGTGCAGATGCTGTACGATGTGCTAGAGCCATACGCCGATCACGAAGGTCTTCCCTCTCGAAAGTGCCACGTGGCTGTTCAGAGCCTAATCTTCCTGCGACCGTGCATTCCCGTAAGCACCGGTGTCAGCAGTCATTTACAGTGGCTATATTCCTGCCAAGTCTTTCTCCAGTATCGTAGAAGGAACATTCAGCTTCTCGTAGCCCTGTTACATGACCTCGTTCAAACCCAGTGAGGTGTTGGTAATGGCATTTTTGTGCCTTATTAAAGGCATTCTTGACTAACGTTAACTAACCGTGTCCATTCCCAAAGGTAACTGACGCCCACGACCGTTACAGCGTGTATTTAAAGCAAATCTCGTATGCCTCCTCATGTGGCCCCACTAGCGCCGCTCCTATGCGACTGCCGCGAAATTTGAATAGACGTCTTTCAGCTATAGAAACACGCCTACCAACTTTCGTTTACGTCTCACAAGTCTTTCTTGATGTTAAGATTTTTTTCCGTCACTGTAAGTTTGGGGATCTTCTGAGACCGGGTACCCATCTTCCCAACCTTTTGAACTCCCTTCCTAGGCCACAGGACTTAGCGAGGGCTAAACCAAATGGTTAAACGGCTCTCTTTCACCAGCGGAATTTGAACATTTATTGGACACAGTTTGAGGAATCTGCCTTCAGCAGACGCACTTCATGGCACAGTGAATCCTATGTTGCCAGGATTTAACCCCTCAGGAAGTGGTGACCACACAAAGAGTGGTATAGCTGTGTTCTTCAACGAAAAACTCCATTACCCATTCATCATCCTCAACAAAGAGCTACAAGTGGCAGCAGTGCAGTAATACACAATCTCGCCTTACAGTGTGCTCTTCGTACGTCCCACCGCAGGAACCCCTTGATGGCACAGCACTTAGAGACATCATGCGACAACTCCCCTGCCCATTCCTGTGACTGTTATTCATTGCACACCATTTGCTGTTGGGCGCTTCTACCGTCTGCACCACAGAACGGGTAATTGAGAAGTTGCTAATGTCAGAGGAAATCTGCATACTTAATGCTGGGGACATGACGCACTTCTGCATGGCTACTGTGTCATTCTCTGCTGTAGATCTCTCCCTATGTCGTCCTGCTATTGCAGAAGTGGCCAACGCTTTACACTCGAGTGACCACTTTCCCAAGTGGCTTCACGATAGCTGCGACTAAAACACCTGAACGGAGACTACGTAAGTGGCTGTTCGGCAGGACGAACTTAGCGCTATGCAGCTGACTTAGCCATATTCCAGCACCGTGGTAGCAACAGGAGTGGGTGGATCACATCACGATTGTGATTGACCATACTGCTGATGCTTCCATTCCTACGTCTTGTAGACAGCATAGAAAAAAAGCCGTTCCTTGCTGGAACGAGTAATGTCAGTTAGTATTTATAGGTGTGCTGCGTTACGTCGGTTCAGGAGTAGATCAATGAGAGAAATCTGACAGCCTTTTGGTTCAAATGGCTCTGAGCACTATGGGACTCAACTGCTGTGGTCATTAGTCCCCTAGAACTTAGAACTACTTAAACCTAACTAACCTAAGGACATCACACACATCCATGCCCGAGGCAGGATTCGAACCTGCGACCGTAGCAGTCGCACGGTTCCGGACTGCGCGCCTAGAACCGCGAGACCACCGCGGCCGGCAGCCTTTTGGGAGGCGAGGCCTAAAGATAGGTTAATCATTAAGCAGAAAAAACGTGGACCTTGAAGAGAATTTTTAATGTCCATTAATCTTCCACACCAACAGCGAAGGTATGTGGTAGTCGATTCAGAAGAAATCAGGGAATAAAGGTCCGTGCCTAATATCTGCTATACCAAACAATAGTGTTCTCTAAATAGCACCAAGCAAATTAGCGCATACTTTGACGAAACACTATTACATCAATCATCGATTGTGCCAACATAGGTAACACGTCGAGAAACGGCGACTAGGCTTCTCGTGTGACAACTCTGAGCCTTGTAATTGCCCTTTCTCCATGTGGCAACTGCAGTCAGAGCTAACTGCAGCACGTGACGCTACTCCAGGACCGTGTCGGATTGAATATGGCTTGTTACAACAACTGAGCATGGATGCAGGAGGCAATTCTGAGACCACTTCTAAATTCTGTGAAGGATAGGTTATCTCCAAGTAGTTACAGGACTTTAGCACTCACTAGCTGTATGGAAAAGCGGATGATAAGCCGACGCTAGTGGGATTCTCTAAACCAGGAATTGCCAAGCTGTTTCCTGTCTGGGTTTCGGAAATACCAGTCTATGCTTGACAAGCTCCCTCAAGTAGAGGGCGTGATACGAGAGTCATTCCTATGCGAACAACAGTTAATGGTATCTTTTTTCGATCTGAAGAAAGCCAATGATACCATTGCCGAAAGATATTTCCAGTACTGAGTCGGTCGATCCATTCTCTCAATGGAACCGTGTTGCTCAGAGTAGCGTTCTGAGTGCTACGGTTTTTTTTTCGTTTTTTCTTTTTTTTACAGCGATTATAGTATCTGTTCATCAATAAAGAACCCAGTCAGTTAATTCTTATTTGTGGATGACGTAGCGATATTCTGGTCTTCCTCCAGTCTCACGACTACTATGCAACTACATTTGATCCTCGACGTCGGAGGATTGGGGTGATACCACTTGTTTTAAATTCTCCATGGCCCGACATGTGTACATACTGTAATCTATCTCTGACAATTCTGTTGTCGGTGTTGGATTGAACAGCCCATTCGATGCCGGTTTACTGGTCGCCGGGGAACTCGCCTTTGTCTCTGTTAAAAAATCCCTGGAGCAACTTCATGTAGCAGACGTACCAATTCTTAAACGGGTGTTGAGGAAACCCCTTCCCGGATGACTGATAGGTCCATTGTTAACTTGGATATGATAGTTTAAAAAGCTCACTTCTCCGTCTTTAGCTTTAACATGGGTTTCCGACGGCATTTTATCGGAGAATATGAAGCACATGGTGGTTTTTACCTACGTATCGGAGCAGCAGTACAGTGTTGGGTATATTCGCGTCTTACGCATTTTGTCATTTAACCCCACCTATTGGCCACTTTTCACTGTGCTATTTAGAGCTGTGGATAGTCAAGAAGGCACTGGAGAGAAGTTTCTCGTCTTTACTGACTCTCTTAATGAATAGCAGGCTATTCATCAATTTTTCTCAGCAGATAGGATATCTTCGATTGTGCAGGACACTAGCCACCCCCTGCACAAGCAGAAGAAAGAGGTGGACGACTTCTGGTCCCTGGACACGGGAATCGAAGAGCATGAGGAAGCCGACAGTAACGAAGGCAGCCTGCCGGGAGAATGCCACAGTGCAACGTCACGTCCCTCTACTGGCTGTCGTCGGGGACAAAGTGAGTGTTGGCCGAGTGGGAAAGGCAGTGGCTGGAAGTGGGCAACAACGAGCTGCAATCGGTCAAACCAACCATTCGGGCATGGTGCACTTCCTTCCGAACTTCACAAAGGGACCGAGTGGCCGTCACTCACCATCCTGTTCGTTAGTGTCCAGTGCGGCAAGAAGACCCACCGGAATTCAGTGTTTGCGGCGTCACACTCACGGTGCTTTAACGTCCTGTGTGTCAAATGCTGATAGGACGGAAACCTTTGGTCTACCAAGGGACTTACCCTACATTTTAGGCGATGACTAAATAGTAACACGACAATTGACATTTTGTGTGATGTCAAGGATTCGTACCCTGTTTCATTGACCGGTGGTTTAAATGTTGTTAATTAGTTTTAATGGCTGGCTCATCCGTTTGGATCCTGCGATCAACCAGCCTTCTTCCTGACTTCCACTGTTTCATACATTCTGCCGGCCGTTGTGACCGAGCGATTCTAGGCGCTTCAGTCGGAAACCGCACGACTGCTACCGTCACAGGTTCGAATCCTGCCTCGGGCATGGATGTGTGTGATGTTCTTAGGTTAGTTAGGTTTAAGTAGTTCTAAGTTCTAGGGGACTGATGACCTCAGATGGTAAGTCCCATAGTGCTCAGAGCCATTTGAACCATTTCGTACATTCCTTTGTCATGTGACATCGGTAAGACTCTATGTACTACAACTCGTATGTGACATTTTCTCTAAGGCTATCGTTATAAGACCTTTCTCTTCATTTTAACAAGAGTACTTCCCATTTACCAGTACCACGATCTTGTGAAAGGCCGCGCTTAACTATTTTAAATCCATCCATCCAATGCGTGAAGGCTAATACTGAAGTCTCTCTAGGACGATGCCCCCCCCCCCCCCTCCCTCCTAGTGTTTCTCTCTTTATTCCTCGGAGGAAACTGTTGAACAGTTCATGAAGGACTATCTGACATTTTTAACAAGGGAATTGTGCATTTCTTTTTTATCTTTGTTTGCATACTGGAACATATATAGAGCATTGTGTAGCTGCAACTCATAAATGAAAATAAGCTAATGTACACTTATGACTTTTAAAAAATATATGATAGTAAATCTTGATATCTCTCCTATTCAACAAATCAAATAATTTTTATGGATAAATCTCAGTCCAGGCCCCAGTCTCCGGCTCCAAGCAACAAAGGTTTTGTCTTACCTTGGGTGGCCCATCTGGCCAATACATTGCCATTGCTAGTATATAATATCTACATCTACGTGATTACACCGCTATTTACAATAAAGTGCCTGGCAGAGGGTTCAATGAACCAGCTTCCAGCTGTCTCTCTACCGTTCCACTCTCGAACGGCGCGCTGGAAAATCGAGCACTTAAATTTTTCTGAGCGAGCCCTGATTTATCTTATTTTATCGTGATCATTTCTCCCTATGTAGGTGGGTAACAACATAATGTTTCCGCAATTGGAGGAGAAAACTGTTGATTGAAATTTCATGAGAAGATCCCGTCGCAACTACGCCTTTGTTTTAATGATTGCCACTCCAATTCACGTTTAACGTCTGTGGCACTATCTCCCCTACTTCACGATAATACAAAACAAGTTGCCCTTCTTTGTACTTTTTCGATGCCATCCGTCAGTTCCACCTGATATGGATACCACAACGCACAGCAATACTCCAGAATAGGGCGGACAAGCGTGGTGTAAGCAGTCTCTTTAGTAGATCTGTTGCACCTTCCAAGTGTTCTGTCAGTGAATCGCAGCCTCTGATTTGCTCCACCCACAACATTATTTATGTTATCGTTCCAGTTTAGGTTCTTTGTAATTGTAATCCCTAAGTATTTAGTTGAATTTACAGCCTAGAGATTTGTGTGACTTATCGCGTAATCGAAATTTAGCTGATTTCTTTTAGTACTCATTTGAATAACTTCACACTTTTCTTTTTTCAGGGTCAACTCCACTTTTCGCACCATTCAGATATCTTATCTAAATCATTTTGCAATTCGTTTTGGTCATCTGATGACTTCACAAGACGGTAAATGACAGCATTATCTGCAAACAATCTAAGACGGCTGCTGAGATTGCCTCCTATATCGTTAATATAGATCAGGAACAACAGAGGTCCTAGAACACTTCCTTGTGTTTTGCTCGATGAATTCCCGTGTATTACTACGAACTGTCATCTTTCTGAGAGGAAATCACGAATCCAGAACCACAAGTGAGGCGATATTCCATAGGCACGCAGTTTGTTTAGAAGACGCTTGTGAGCAACGGTGTTGAAAGCCTTCTGGAAATCTAAAAATATGGAATCAATTTGACATCCCCTGTTCATAGCACTCATTACTTCATGAGTATAAAGAACTAATTGTGTTTCGCAAGAATGATATTTTCTGAATCCCTGCTGACTACGTGTCAGTAAATAGTTTTCTTCGAGGTACTTAGTGTTAGAATACAGTATGTTCCAAAACCCTACTGCAAATAGACGTTAGTGATAATGTAATTCAACGGATTACTCCTACATCCCTTTTTGGATATTGGTGTGCCTTCAGCAATTTTCCATTCTTTACGTACGGATATTTCTGTGAGCGTGTGATTGTATATAGGGAGCAGTTGTATCAGCATACTCTTAGAGGAACCTAACTAGTATAGAATCTGGACCGGGAGCCTTGCTTCTATTACAAGATTTAAGCTGCTTTGCGACATCGAGGATATCTATTTCTATGTTTCTCATCTTGGCAGAAGATATGTAATCTAAAAAGCTTCTATAATTGTCAGCGTGAGTAGATTAGGACTGGTCATTATTTGTTGTATTTGTTGTTAGTAGCTTTACAAAAGTTTTCTACAGTGGGTGCTTCTGCTCTTTAATAAATCAACTTCGCGTGTTCCGCATCCCTGAAGATTCATTTCATGACGTATGCAGAACATGATGGGTGGTGGAATGGAAAATAAAGAAATGAATACTGAATGAACTTTCCTGTTCTATTCGCGAGTGGCGCACCGGAAGAACAGTTGTCGGCAAGACTCATCTATATCTCGATCTACGTCTTTACCGCTGTGAAGTGCGTAGTAAAGGGTAAGTCCTATTTTACCAGATTTTAGGGATTTTTCCCGTTCCATTCATTGCGGAACACGAGAAGAATGATTAAGTTCCTCTGTGCGTATAGGAATTAATCTGGGCCTCACTATCCCTATGGGTCAATCCATACCAAGTGGTCCGGGAAAAAAATAAACTGAGGTTATGTTGACCATCTCAGAAAAATGTCTAGTAGTCACCAAAATATATTTTTTAAATTATTGCTTATTATTTTGAAATGGCGGCCATATTTGTTCCATGCCACATGCGTTTTTTCGTATTTGCAAGCATCTACATTTTTTACAAATTAACATCATTATCTGTTAGCTGAATGTATTCCTTAATATATTTTTATAGTTCAAAGTTATCAGCCACAAATTAAAAAACTCATTTTTTGAATAGTAGTTTTCCAAAGTAAGATTAACTTCTCAGCTTTAACATTTTTTCTGCTGGTACACTTTAAAAAATATACTATTTTAAAAATGGATTTTTAATTTTTCCATTTTGTGGCTCGCAATAACTTTGTTGGGAGATCAGATAAAAATCTGAAAATTTCACAGTTAATAGACCTTTATGATATCAAACTTCAGTGTAAATTTCAACTTTGAGATTCAATTGGAAGTTATGGAAGAAAGATTACAAACATGACTCAAAATACCTTTTTTAACATCTGCGATATCTGGTTGGCTAATCAAATTAAGTATACCAATCGCATAATGTAACACACATTACAATAGCTAATGATTATTTGTCTAAACAATGCTGTGGTAATTGTTTCAGCAGGCTAACAATAGCATTTGCAAGCCTATACAAGTCTGATTGTTGTTTTCCCCCTTACATCAACAATTGTCTACTCACACTTATTTGGCTAGAAGTTCTTGAAGATTGCAGTTGAGAAATGGTGTCTCAGTGTTCTGTTGGTGTTATTAGTGAACCCTGCCGTAAAAGTGTGCATGGAGTATATCCTAAAGACATTACTTTAATTGAAGATTACAGTGAAGAAGAAAAAGTGATGTTTTACTTAAAGAGTCGGCCCAGAGGTCAAATCAACATGAAAGTTCCATGAAATGAAATACTTAAAAAAATTTCATCACCTTTTAGGTCAGTCTTGCTTGGACACTTTTGAGAAACATAAGTAACATATAACAAATGGTCTGCGAGAAATAACATTTGATCATTATTCTAAAAATAAAAGCCCTTTTGTCAGTCTCATTCCAGGAAAATCATTGTGTATTGTGTCGAGCATGTTATTCTAAGATATTTGTAATTCACAAGAGAAAGGATAGTGAAGCCTCAGATAACAGAATTTTGTGACTTATCAGAAACCATTAAAAAAAGTAGATACAGCTTGTGAATTCCTGGGTATCTCGCCTGGTAGTAAAATTAGAAAACTGAGTCAAGATAAAAGACCAAGTGCTTTTAATACAAAAATTGAGAAAGTGGCAGCTACAGTCAAAAAAATTGGAAGTTTCGTTTCAAAATACAATTTGTACTAAAAGAGATGGAAGTTCTAAAACTTCACTAACTGCATATGATGATTTGATAGAAAAACTAAAACTAAATTCAGTACTTCAAACAAAGAGGATAAAATTAAGATTATCAGTTTACTGCCGAATTCTTGGAGTCGGGCAAAAGTAAGTGATGAAATTAATGTGTCAGAAATTCTTGTTAAGTTAACAAGGCAATTAGTAAAAACCAGGGAATTTTACCAACATTACAAACGAAAAGTGCGTCTAATTTGATAGGTGAAAACAATCAATAAAGTTATTAAGTGTTATGACGATGACAATAACAGCTGTTTGATGTCTGGCAAAAAAAGACAGTGTTTCTGTGAAAGAAAATGGTTCTAAGATTCAAAGAAAAAAGGTTAATATTGTTTAATTTAAATGAACTATTCACTGAATTTAAAAAAGAAAATCCGGACATTAAAACTGGAAGATCAAAGTTTTGCGAGTTGATACCAAGATGCTGTATTGTTGCAGGGGCATCTGGCACCCATAAGGTTTGTGTTTGTTCGTGTCTTCAGAACTTAAAGTTGATGATAGATGGAGCCAACCTTAGAGTTGACTATAAAGGCCTTTTGGAAGTTATGGTATGCAATATTGACAGTTACAATTGTGTGTTCAAGGGAAAATGTGAAGATTGCCAAGCAAACAAGCCTTTCTTGACATGTTTCCGGCCGGAGTGGCCGTGCGGTTCTAGGCGCTACAGTGGAACCGAGCGACCGCTACGGTCGCAGGTTCCAATTCATACCTCGGGCATGGATGTGTGTGATGTCCTTAGGTTAGTTGCAATTACGCTATAAAGTCACGCAGTAAGAATACGACCATATTGCAAATCAGTAGGCGGAATGCACAATTGTTGTATTAGTAAATAAGGCGAATAAACGCCAAGAGACCGTATTGGTTGTGTGAGGACGGTTGCGTACTGTCTAGGTCGAGACAGCGCTCACAGTAGTTCCTCCAAAATTTACTTTGCCATCTGCTGGATTCTCCTCGAGGTGCCCAAGAGACAGACAGCGCTCATCAGGCGGTGTTTTTAACCATGGGCGACGACTACGGGGCATAATTTCAATGTTTCTTGCCTCACGAAAGCGGTGGAGCGTTGGAATAACTTCGCTTTGGCGTGCGCTAGTTCCACCGGCAACCCCCAGGCGATCTATCCGGTCCCAAAATGACAATGCGCGCTCGCTTCTAGTGTGGAAATACCCTTCATTTCGACAAACTGAACATTACACAAATACACGGTATCTCGTTAACGATTGGAGACAACGCGCTCAACTGAACTGAGAATGAAAGTTTACTTTTGCAGGTGGGCTACATAAAGCGATTTCTCGTGGTCGAAATACTGGAGATAAAGAGCTGTCACAAGAACCACTCTGAAGAGCTGCTGAATAAACGGACTTAAATTATACTGTGCTCCTTAATACTGGCAAAAAACTAGACTGATAGCCCAGTCCAAATGTGTTAACTTGTGACCAATTGTAAATGTACTTCCCAGTAATTCATTTTTTATTGACTGTGAATATATTGCTTTGCATTAGCAGCTTATTTCTGTGGCGACCAGCTACGGGCTAATAACCGGAAACTTACGTCGTGTATGCAAAAATCTGTAAAAAAAAATAGCAAAAAACTGTTCTTTTTCCTTTTAGTGGATATGGTTTACCACGTACCAACAATGAAGTCGGAAGTTAAACGGAGATTATTGACGATGTAGGTTTCCAGTTTAGTTCGCTGCTACAGAGCAGTGATTGTTTCGGAATTGAGTCTCGAATCATGTTACGTGGGCTCAAAGCTAGCCTTATGAGCTTTATCAAAACAATTTCACAACGATAGCAACTCCGTGAGTTGATTCAGGTCCGCCGATTAACAGCGCCGCTGGTCCCGGCGGAGGTTAGTCAACCGGCATGGGTGTGTGTGTTTGTCCTTAGGATAATTTATGTTAAGTAGTGTGTAACCTTAGGGACTGATGATGACCTTAGCAGTTAAGTCCCACAAGATTTCACACACAGTTGAACAGTTGATTAACAGCGTCTCTGGCAGTGGTGCAATTACATCGCGTAGCGGTATCACGTTCAGCGCGGCATAGGGAAGGTATGTTAAGAGTGTGCCAATATGTGCTCTAACATGGATGTATCGTTACTGTAGTTCCCCGTTTTTATATTGACACACATTGAGTACAGCACTATTCCGTGGTGTCACAATTAAAGGTAACACATTTAATGACGTCCTCTCTGTAATAGCAAGTTTAATCTTTCTTTTAACTCTACATACCGCTAGAAGGTGTGAAGGGGCCGGCTGAAGAAAGTGCTCACCCTTAGTCGGAGCGCTTTATCTGTTGTGTTTTCGAACTACCACATGCTGTTAACAAATAGTTCCATATACACCGCAAAAAATGCTGCCTATAATGTATATTGCTTTGTCATAATGTATTTATATTGTTGTTTTTGAATGTAACCAAACAAATAACATGCAGAAAGGCAAAATACACGCACGTGGTGTAGCACTGTCTTTTGTCGACCCCTTCATTTGTTGTTATCGCCACGGCAGATCAATCTTGGACAGAAAAATTGTACTTTTTGGAAATGAGTGAGACCTGTCACTGCAGCAGATCAACAAAACAGTACATCTATCGACTATGTACCAAAGGTTTGCAGAGGTTTTGTAATACTTTCATATTAGTATCATATGAATACATCTTAAGCTTTTATGACGTTGAATTATGATGAAACTGATGTTAAAAACACAAGTTATGACCCTCGATATTTCTCAGCTTGTTGGCCTTAATGCTATGGAAGTTCACAGTTAGTCGATTGAACCGTCCCTCAAAGAGTAAGGAAATCAGAAGTTTTGAAGTCGTGAATTTAGAGAATTGCAACAGTCAGGTGTTAGCGGACCAGCTTCTGGATTTGTTCTCTCGCCGAATGAGATGCAGCAAAGAAGAAAAGTACTCACTGTGCTAGCGGCGTTCTGCCAACCGAAAATTCGGAAGCGTCGAAACAAAAAGAAGATTGAGAGGTAATGAAATTCATATTTGCTCTCTGGCGTTGCCGAAACACAATATTACCCAAAGCGGCCGAGGCATCGGGCCCAGACAGAATTCGTATTAGTTTACATTGAATACATTACAAAATTAACTCCTTTTTTTTACTCCTAAAAGCAAAAGGGGAAATTTGAACCACCACAAAAGTGAAATGAAATTAGAAGTTTTATTATTGAAAGTAAACTGTGAGTTACGTGTCATTAGGAATCTGAACAAACATTCTAAAAATATAGTCCATAAGATGATGGCCAATCAAATTCGCCTTCCTGGAAGCGTATGCTGTAATTTGTATGGCGTATTTCAAACATTTCCATCGGAACTGCAGCAGCTTCCTCTGGAATCCTTGTTTTCAGTTCAGCTGGTGTCGTCCTGCGAGTTGTGCGTACTTTGCTTTTGAGATGGCCGACAAGAAAAAAATAGCACATCGACAAATTGCATGACCTTGAAGGCCAATGAACGTCGACAAACAGGGATTCCAGTCAATCATCCGAACTGTAACTGTCTGGCCTCTCAACAGATACCCCTCCGTTGTGGTTGCACCTACGGTACGGCTGTCTGTATCACTGATTCACGCAATCCTCCCTACCAACGGCAAGGTACGTGGTTCATGGGGGGACTGTAATGATACTCAGACAATGAGCCACATTGTAAATGAGTGCCCTGACAGCCATTACCCTCGCGGCATCGACAGTCAGCATAAGCTTCCCACGAAGCGCTGCACTGGATTGAGTCTTTGGATATTCGTGTCTAGTCTCCCCCTTTAAATTTTGTTAACACGAAGAGCTCATATGTGTATTTTTGATTTAAATGTCTGTTGCATATGTTGTTGTAATTGATGCATATAATAATAATAATCTACATCAGGACTTTCACAACTTTCAAAATTTCGTCTTTCCCTGTGCGACCCATTATTAATCGACAACTAGCGAACCCGGCGTTGCTGAGCGATAGCTAATTATGAATCGTAATTGGATGTACGTCGTAATATTCCCCTCTTTAAATACAAATTTCCTGTTTTCTATGAAATCGGACTGCGAGGAAGACAAACCATCTCACTGTTATGTACACAATTTTTGTTTAAAATATTTACAGTATAACAAGAGAGAATACCGATGGGGGGAAACAATTTGTTTAATCGTTGAAAGGCCCTGGTGTCGTAGTTAAAATTGACTGAGGAAAAACAGTAAATTTCCCAGCGGAGCACAGCACACTATTTCGTTTTTCGCAATCGGTTTTAACAGAAAAGCTATATATTGTTCTTTAAAAAAAGCTTGTGTCCGATTGAATGTTAATTAGTGTGCCGTTTAAAAAATTTGAAGTAAATCGGTCACGAGATTTTCGAGATTTTTGGTAACAACGTTAAACGACGACTTGTCTTTGTATAGTAGTATAGATATACTAGGGGCGTTGAATAAGTAATGCAACACTTTTTTTTTTGGGAAGTTTTGGTTGAAAAAAATACGGGCTTTAGTTGTGGGGATATCGTGGAATATTCCTGCTTCACCCCTGTAGTTTCATGAAGGTCAGGTAAGTGGTGGAGCTACTCGAAGCCTTCAAAATGGCGTCTGTAACGCAGATGCGTTCCAGATATGCCGGCACGGTAACTCAGCGTGTTCGGTCAGAGAGCCGGTTGGCCTCTGTAATAAAAAATCTGAGTTGAAGGATCAACAAACGAACTCTAACGGATGTGTCATGTAACGTCCGCAACGACCAGACACAAAATCGACAAAAAAATGTAGAGAGCTGTCATTGAATTTATTTGGGTGGAAAACTAGATATCGATAGGCGCTTGCAGAATGTCTGCGGAGACCTGGCAGTGAATAAAAGCTTGGTGAATCGTTGGACGAGGCGTCTGTTATCATCGCAATAAGGTCGCGCAAACCTGTCCTCTCTCCCGCGTGCTGGCCGGCCCCGCACAGCTGTGACTCGTGCAATGTTGGAACGTGCAGACACTCTCATCTGAGGTGATCGATGGCTCGCAAAACACGTCGCTGCATAACTGAATGTCTCTGTTGAAAATGTTGGCACAACTGGCCCACCATTGTACAAAAACATGTGTGCCGCTGGGTTCACATGGCGATGAGACATGGTTTCATCAACTATCCATCGAGTGGCGCACACCACCTCCCCTCCGAAGAAAAAGTTCAAAGCTGTGCCTTCAGCTTGGTAAAATCATGGCGACGGTCTTTCGGAGTTCCGAGAGAATTATTCTGTTGGATATCCTCCCTCATGGTGCAACGATCAACACTGAAGTATATTGTGCTGTGCTCGGGAAACTGAAGAAACTACTTCAGTGTGTTCGTCACCACAAAAACACAAACTATCTTCTCCTTTCCCGTGACAACGCAAGGCCTCACAAAAGTATGGGCACTCGAGAGGAACGTAAGTTCTGACTAGAGTGTTCTTCCTCATATGCCCTACAGCCTGGATTTCGCACCTTCCGACTTCCACCTTTTTGGCCTAATGAAGGGTATGTGGATTACGGCAAGGTTTACTGATGCAGCAAGACGCTGGCTGCGACGTCGACCAGTACGGTGGTGCCATGTGAGCATACAGGCCCTCTCAGTAAGTGGGCGTAAGACCGTCCCAGTAAACGGAGGTTATGTTGAAAATAGGGTTTTGTGCGAAATGAGTGGGGAAAAACATGTATTAGAATCCTGCATAAAACAACGTGCTTCCAGAAAAAAAGAGTTGCATTACTTTTTGAATGCCCTTGTAGATATCGTACTTAGCGGAGGGATGCGCGTGACTATAATGGAGCCACAGTTATTTCTTTCCGACGAATTGGGCCATAGCGGATGTAGGGAATTACAGGCCAATATCGTTAAATTTTCCCGTTGCGGGATGCGAGAGTTTAAGTTGACATATTACGACGTTCAAGGAGGACAAGAAGTTCCTTAAAGAACCAACACGAGTTCAGCAAAAACCACTTTCTTTATTTACACAGTTTTGCAAAATTGATTCCTAGCTTCCTAGAAATCAGAAAAGCTGTCCATGCTCTGCCGTATCGTCGACTAATAATCAACATACGATTACGGGAAATGTCTTCAGTTGTACAATTGACTCGAAGAGTATTTGAATTTTCAGAACGCAATACATTATCCCAGACATCTAAAATTCAACAGAAAAGAGAATAATACTGGTTGTGCCTCGAGGAAATGTAATGGGACTACTATTGTTTTTAGTGTAAATAGTACTATAGACAGTCAGCGGCACACCTCGCTGACGGTGCTGTTGTTTTTGTTTAGTAAGTTATTTGGCACAATGGTCAGAAACTGTACTTTTATTAGAGGGTATTGCGCTTCCAACACCAACGGGCTTCCATACTTAGGTTTTCAGCGATTTCCTTTAATTAACAGGCGGAACCTGTTACCTTCACCATAATGAAAGGTTCGTCGAATGGCTGGGATTCGAAGTCCTCTTGACCCTTGCGGCCACTTGATATCACATCTGTAGAATCCAATTAGATTTGGGCTTAGCAAATATTTCTGACACAAGACATTTACATAATCATTTGATGATGATGACGATGACAACGACGACGATGGTACATACACCGTCAAGATTCTAGAAATATGCCGTGTGACAGTACTTTCTGTACTGATGCTCGGTTTGTGAAGGCTGATGGCAGCTCTGCAACTTCACAGGTGGTTGTGTACCATGGGGTCTACTAATTCAAATTACCGCCATGATAACAGTGATGTATATTTCAGGTTTTGGGTGACGAAATGGTGCCATTTCCTCTACATGTGTAAGAGGGTTATGCGATAGACTACACTGGGTCCTGCCAAATAGCCGCTCGGATATCCGAATGCGTTAGCGCCCCGCTTCCGAGAATTGGGGTGGCGAGCGTGTCCAGGATGTAACGACGAAAACTGATGAGCCGACCAGTGTGAACGTGGTTTTTGGGCGGCTTCCCACGTCTACCTTGATAAATACCAGGCTGATTCCCAAACCCCGGCTCAGATACACGCTACGCAAACATTTAGAAAATGATATCACACTGCGATACGAGAGTTACACTAGACACAGACAGTTGGCGTACATAGATTTCGTCCTGGCGGGGAGTCGTGATGGTGTGGTGTGACGAAGGGCATCTGGCAACCAACTGTCCCTAACATTGTTTCAATCCATATATAAGGAGCGTTCAAAAAGAAACGAGCCGGAGGCATAATTACAGAAACCAGTATCTGTGTATTAGAAGTATTTGACCCTGGCTGTTGAGATACTTGTCCCATTATGACACAAGACGGTGAATGGCTGTCTCATAAAATTCCCAGGGCTGCGATGTTAACCAGTTGCGCACGTACTGCTGGAAGTCGCCGTTCACATGAGCCCAGGAAAGGTTACGCTGACGTTCTACTTTGACCGAGGTGACCCCGTTCTGATATACTTCCTGCAGCACGCGACAACAGTGAGTGCCCAGCGTTACTCGCAAACCTTGACCAACCACCCTTTGCTAAGCGATCAAATAAAAACGACCAGATGATCTCACCCGTGGGGCCATTCTGCTCCTCGGCAGTGCCAAGCCTCATACGGCCAACAGAGTCGCGGCACCCCTGCGGAAATTCACAAGGGGGCTTCTCGGCCACCCTCCATACAGTCCGGACCTCTCTTCCTGTGATTACGCCATTTTTGGTCCCTTTAAAAAGGCTCTGAGGGGCAAACGATTCACCTCGGACGACGACGTCCAGCTATACGTGCGGAACTGGTTAACATCGCAGCCCCGGGAATTTTGTGAGACAGCCGTTCATGCCTTGTGTCGCAGTGGGACAAGTTTCTCAACAGCCAGGGTCAATACTTTCAACACACAGGTGCTGGTTTCTGTAATTGTGCCTCCGCCTTATTTGTTTTTGAACGCCCCGTGTATAAAAGTTCTGACACCGTTGAGAAGCGAGAATAAAGCAGAGGAGGACACGTGTGTGTTCCAAGATGATGACAGCCTGTTCTGAGGGCTGCACGCATATCTTCTTAGTTTGATGAACCTTGTCGCACCTCGACTCTACCGCTAAATCATTGGATCTTAGATCCTGTAGAGAATGCTGACACCATTTAGAGCGATGCGTGAGAGTTAGCAGTGACGTCCGCGCAATTTGGTGACTCTACAGGATCTAATCATCAGTGAGAGGTCGCCGCTGGATATGGCAGAGCTGAAGAGACTTGTGGACCCTCTTCTCCACAAAGTTGTCATTCGAATCCCAAAGAAAGTAGGTGTTGACAGATGGGAAAATTACCGAACTGTCAGTTTAATAAGTCACGGCTGCAAAATACTAACGCGAATTATTTACAGACGAATGGAAAAACTGGTAGAAGCCGACATCGGGGAAGATCAGTTTGGATTCCGTAGAAATGTTGGAACACGTGAAGCAATACTGACCTTACGACTTATCTTAGAAGAAAAATTAAGGAAAGGCAAACCTACGTTTCTAGCATTTGTAGACTTAGAGAAAGCTTTTGACAATGTTGACTGGAATACTCTTTTTCAAATTCTAAAGGTTGCAGGGGTAAAATACAGGGAGCGAAAGGCTATTTAGAATTTGTACAGAAACCAGATAGCAGTTACGAGAGTTGAGGGGCATGTAAGGGAAGCAGTGGCTGGGAAGGGAATGAGACAGGGTTGTAGCCTCTCCCCGATGTTACTCAATCTGTATATTGAGCAAGCAGTAAAGGAAACGAAAGAAAAATTCGGAGTAGGTATTAAAGTCCATGGAGAAGAAATAAAAACTTTGTGGTTCGCCCGAGCAGTTGAACGGAATGGACAGTGTCTTGAAAGGAGGATATAAGATGAACATCAACAAAAGCAAAACGAGGATAATGGAATGTAGTCGAATTAAGTCGGCGGATGCTGAAGGAATTAGAGTAGGAAATGAGACACTTAAAGTAGTAAAGGAGTATTGTTATTTGGGGGCAAAATAACTGAAGATGGTCGAAGTAGAGAGGATATATAATGTAGACTGAGAATGGCAAGGAAAGCTTTTCTGAAGAAGGGAAATTTGTTGACATCGAGTATAGATTTAAGTGTCAGGAAGTCGTTTCTGAAAGTATTTGTATGGAGTGTAGCCATGTATGGAAGTGAAACAAGGGCAATAAATAGTTTGGACAAGAAAAGAATAGAAGCTTTCGAAATGTGGTGCTACAGAAGAATGTTGAAGATTAGGTGGATAGATCACATAACTAATCAGGAAGTACTGAATAGGATTGGGGAGAAGAGAAGTTCGTGGCACAACTTGACAAGGAGAAGGGATGGATTGGTAGGACATGTTCTGAGGCATCAGGGGATCACAAATTTAGCATTGGAGGGCAGCGTGGAGGGTAAAAATCATAGAGGGAGACCAAGAGATGAATACACTAAGCAGATTCGGAAGGATGTAGGTTGCAGTAGGAACTGGGAGATGAAAGAGCTTGCGCAGCATAAATTAGCTACATCAAACCAGTCTCAGGACTGAAGACGACGACGATGACGACGACAACAACAACAACATGAGGCCATTATAAAGGCTAGAGGCGACGTCAGGCGGTATTAGCGTGATGATGATTCCTGGGATTAATTTTTTGCGCGATACGCTGAATTGGGACAGCGAGCCAGCGGAATGAGTGAGTGAAGTATATAAGAGCCCAGGCGACGAGCGGCGCGCCGTGACCTGGGCCGCGGCAGCGTACATGAGCCCCGTCCGGCGCGGCGCACGCGCCGTGGCGTGTTGGGGGCGGGGTTGGTGCGACGTGTAGCCGGGGCGGGGCGGGGCGGGGAGGCGAGGCCGCCTGCAGTCGATACGTTGCGAGCGCACCGCTAGGTGCCACCGTGCAGCGCCGCGCAGACCAGACCCGAGCCGAGCCATGGAGCCGATACTGGGGCCCGACGACGACGACGGCGGGCGGCCGCGCGTCATGGAGGCGCCGGCGTCGCCGCCCCCGCACGCCACCGTGTACGGCCGCGTGCGCGCCTGGCTGCTGCCCGCCAGCGGCGCCCCGCAGCCCGGCTGTCAGATGGGCGGCGCCGACGCCACCCACAAGGTGCGAGCGGCGGCCGCTTCTGTCTGGCGGGGAGAACGCCAGAGTTCCCAGGAATTTTGCTCAGTGGAAGAGGGCTCACAATAAGCAAACACTTGTTTCGGCGTGCGTATCCGCAGATACTCGACTGTTTCTGAGAAAACTACTGCCAGAGTTTTCGAGGTATACATTGTGTTCCTTTTAGCGAGTAAATAGTTCAGTCGAATTGGTGAGACAGTTGCCAGCGTCGCGACTTCACGCTTTTGCGCGCCGTTTTCGTAAACCGATTATTATTTTTATTTTAGATTCTCATTTGGCTACCGACGTCCGTATATTACACTAACATTTTCAATCTATACTGAAATAACGTTGTCCTTATTTGTCTATGAATTGTATACCTAGTAAATAAATATTAAAAAATGAATGAAAGAGAAAGGTATTGGAAATTGTTTCCGGTGAAATTCCTAAAGCGTATCGTGATTCATAATCAACTGCAAGCGTCAGGTTTCGGTAAAGTAATCTGTTATGGGTGGTTTGCCGCGAAATTGTCAAGGCGTGAAATCTTCAGCGAGGTTAACGTCATTTGTTTTCCGAGTATGATTCACACGAAGAAATGTCACTGTGGCAAACCTGCTTTCGCGCGATGCGCTTGGTTTTCGGAATTTTTCTTTGGATTGTTTCTACTATCGGCACCCTCGTGCGGAATCCACTATATCGTCCTGAATAATAAACATAAGCAGAAAATACAAAAATTGATGTAAGAATGAAATATAAGAATATGAAAACTCAAAGCTTTTAACCCCGAAAAAATATCTTACGGCGACATATACTAAATAATAATTGAATGATACTTATTGTGATATCCAAGTCGTAAACTTGCAGTTAATATGAGAGCATTGTACTAACTTGATAAGAAACATTCGTGTAGTAACCTTCTTCCGTCATGCGGAGATAAAACGATAATCGGGTTTCGAACAAGTGCAAAACAGAGATGCCGCGACGCTCGCCACTGTGCCACCATTTCGGCAAAAATTATCGCCCGCTATTGAGGGATCTAAGTTATGTCGAAAGCTTCGACCATCGTTTCCTCAGAAACGGTGGAGTATCTACGGCTAAGCCGAGACAAGCGTTCGCTCTCTTGAACTGAGCAAAGTTTCTTGGAAACTCTGTTATGACACTTGGCGTGCTCTCGTGAGACTCTACTAGGCCTTTCATTGGAAATGCCATCATCATCAAGTTGAGTTCGATGTGCTTCGCGTGTCCTACACAGCAAGAAGTACATTGAAATCCACCTGACGATGACGACGATGATATGTCTGGTATGACTGACTGAGTTTAAAATAAAAGCGACTGAAGCACTAAGACTGTTGTACAGCAGATGCTCTCGGTGTTAATCAAGAACATGTGACAGAAAGACAACCCCCTACTAGAGAAGTAGTTGCTTTTATGGTGTGTGTTGCTTGCACGCAGCAACTACTCAGCCTCGTCACTGAGCCACATATGGTCAGGCAACCCCATGGCAAAAATTCATGGCAACACAAATCACAAATAATTTACAGTTTATTAATAGAAACTACGAGGGGTGTGAGAAAAGTAGTGAGACTGGTTTTTATCCAACAAAGATTTTACTTATTCAAACAGCAATATTGTCGCCTTCAGAGTACTTCCCTTCGGCAGCTGTATGCCCAGCCTTGGTAGCAGCGCTGAAAGGCTTCAGCTGGCAGGTCCTTTAACATGTCCGTAACACTATTTTGGATGTTCTCCAGAGTCCCAAAATGACATTCTTTTAAGACTTTTTTCCGTTTTGGGAAAAGAGAAAGATCACAAGAACTCAGATGGGGTGAATAGGGGGCTGTGGAACAACAGGAATGCTGAAACTTACTGGAAGATTAAAATTGTGTGCCGGACCGAGACCTGAACTCGGTACCTTTCCCTTTCGCGAGCAAGTACTCTACCATCTGAGCTAAAACTCTCATTCTGGGGACAGGAATGCTCTTTGAGCTAGAAAAATTTCGTGGTGGAAATGGTCGTGTGACATGAGGCGTTGTCATGATGCAGCATGCGCTGCTCGGCATTGTCTGATCTACTTGATTCACCCTGTTTCTGAGCCTTTCTAGGACATCGTTGTAAAACACTTGGTGGACAGTTTGTGCTGGAGGAAGAAATTTTTTTGTGTACGATACCCCTACTGCCAGAAAAACAAATCAGCTTTGTTTTTATCCTAGGTTTCCTCATTCGAACTTTCGTCGGTCAAGGAGATGTCTCATTGTGCCACTCCTCACTTAGCCGATTTGTCTCAGGATCGAACTCAAACACCCAGGATTCATCAGCTGTGATCATACGACTAAACCATTAGTGGTCATTGGAAATCCTCCCAAGAAGATGAACGCACACCTTTCTTCGATTGTCCTCCTGCTCAGTTTTGAGGTTTTCTGGCAACATTTCGACACAAAACTTTTCGCATGAGCAAATCTTTGTTTAAAATTTGATGTAGAGTGAAAATGTTTAACAAACTACTCATCATTCTTAATGTTGAACGTCGTTCTGATCTCAAAAATCATGCACGCGTTTGACATTTTTGTCGATTTTTGAAGCTGAAGGTTTTCCTGAGCGAGATTCGAAAAATGATGTATGCCAGCGAAAACCTCGTGTATTGATAAGAGGTGTTCCCTGGAGGCCTCTTTCAACTTTTCAAAAATCACACTCGCGGATTCCCCAAGTTTAACACAAACCTTGATTGCGTAAAGTTGCTCTAAATTCCGCAGTTCCATTCTCGTAACACACAACAAAACACAACTTCACTGATGACAGTCACAAAAATGACACGATGGCTCTACGGACTGAAACTCGGACTGAGCTATCTGGAAGATATGATCCACGCCAGTCTACACAAGTAAATCAACACAGCGTTGCCAGATCGTCTGCGTTGTTGTTAGTCACATTACTTCTCTCTCTCTCTCTCTCTCTCTCTCTCTCTCTCTCTCACACACACACACACACACACACACACACACACTTAGTACACAATACTTTACTTTGGTGTGAATAAGGTGCGTGAAAATAGTTCAGTGTTCACTTCAGATGATCTGTTTATAAGACAGGTCTAGATCTGAACCCAGTGAATGAAAATTATGATTACTTTCAGAATGTCGCGTTTGGCTCTTCTTGTTTGCTACTGTAGACACGGTCCTGATGCTGCATTGAGGTACTGCTGACACTGTGCGTGTACTAAGTCAATACGGAGCGGATACTGTCTGTTCGGAGCTGTCCGTCATCTTATATACGCCTTGGCGGTTAGATGGCGATTTGAGGACTATTTGAGTGACATACGGCTCAAGCAGAAAATAGGCCTTACGAGTGGCGCCATGGCTGGAGGCTGGCCGTAACTCTTGAGCACTAGGTAGCTCGGCGCTGTTCTGTGAATGACTGTGTGCCGTTGTCTCCCGGAGGACACACCACTTACCATAATCCACGTTTCATTAGAGTGCATTTTCTGTTCTGACAAGAGGGCATGGCTAATGCAAGTGGGCACTGCTCTGTGTTTTAGCTAGTGATGTGGCGAGCATTACAGAGCTTTTAGATTTTTGTGCATTGTCTCAGTTCCAACAGGTCTTAGGTTGTGGAGGTTTCAGTGAGCCCATTGGCTGCGGCTGAGTGTGTGTGTGTGTGTGTGTGTGTGTGTGTGTGTGTGTGTGTGTGTAACGCCACTGGTCTCTTGGTATTTCACTACGGACGCTAAAGACCTTAGACTTAGTGCGCCAAACCGGAGTCTGTCTTTAAGTGTGTGCCAGTAAAGTTTCTACAACATCTCCGTGACGATCAGTGGGTCAAACAGACCTGTGACGATTCGTGCTGACCTTTGTATACGATCAGGGGAGTGTCATAGGACCGTTGCCATTCATTATTTAGATAAATGACCTTGTGGATGACATCGGAAGTTCACTGAGGCTTTTTGCAGGTGATGCTGTGGTGTATCAAGAGGTTGTAACAATGGAAAATTGTACTGAAATGCAGGAGGATCTGCAGCGAATTAACGCATGGCGCAGGGAATGGCAATTGAATCTCGATGTAGACAAGTGTAACATGCTTCGAATACATAGAAAGAAAGATCCCTTATCATTTAGCTACAGTATAGCAGGTCAGCAACTGGAAGCAGTTATCTGGGAGTATGCATTAGGAGTGATTTAAAATGGAATGATCATATAAAGTTGATCGTCGGTAAAGCAGATGCCAGACTGAGATTCATTGGAAGAATCCTAAGGGAATGCAATCCGAAAACAAAGGAAGTAAGTTACAATACGCTTGTTCGCCCACTGCTTGAATACTGTTCAGCACTGTGGGATCCGTACCAGATAGGGTTGATAGAAGAGATAGAGAAGATCCAACGGAGAGTAGCGCAGTAGCTCGGTACGGGCTTTTGTTGAAGTTTCGAGAACATACCTTCACCGAAGAGTCAAGCAGTATATTTCTCCCTCCTACGTATATCTCGCGAAGAGACCATGAGGATAAAATCAGAGAGATTAGAGCCCACACAGAAGCATATCGACAATCCTTCTTTCCACGAACAACACGAGACTGGAATAGAAGGGAGAACCGATAGAAGTACTCAGGGTACCCTCCGCCACACACCGTCAGGTGGCTTGCGGAGTATGGATGTAGATGTAGATCAGATCAGTATCATCTGTTCGTCCTTTTCCGTATGGATCCTACGTACTTCAGCAGTATTCTAGGCTGGGTCATACGAGTGTTTCGTACGCAATTCGCATTGCAAAATGATTGCACTTGTGTTCTGTCAAGCAATGTGCTGCCTGCGTTACTTATGAAGCTATGTGGCCGTTTGCTTACATATCCGTACAAATTGTTACACTCAGATATCTGTAAAAGTTGACTGATTCCAGTTGTCTCCAGATGCTGTTGAAGTCATAGGATATTACGTTTCTCATATTGTGAAGCGCACAATTTTACATTCATAAATATTTAAAGCGATTTGCCAATCTATGCGACACTTTGAAATCTTATCAAAATACGAGCGAGCATTTCTGCAGCTTTTTTTCCAAGCCGTATTTCACTGTACTGCATCATTTGTAGGTACCTGAGGTTACTATTAATATTCCGTACCAGGTTGTTAATATACAACATGAACAGCAAGAGTCCAACGCCCTTCCCTGAGGCACACCTGGTGTTACCTCTACATCTGCCGATGACTCCCCGTCGAAGACAACATACTACGTCCTCTATCAATCTAGCCTCAAATCTCGCTTGATATCCCCATATGATCGTACTTTCGAAGAAGAGAGACATTACACTGATCTTGGTTTCATAAGCAGGTAAATTTCTGTGTTTTTTACGGAATAGAAAGTATTTTTTACACGCACATGTGTCGCGTATGGATGCTTTAACATAGGATGTGCGTCCGGATGCACTGAGCTGAAGCGGTAATTCTGTACAATGAACCTTAGCCGTCCTCTCCCACGAGGATCCTAGAGCTGTGTCTTAGACTCGTTGAAGCCTTGTTGTATCTTGTCAGGTGAATCACGGCTACAGTGGGCCGCTTGCCATCAGTCGTTTGTATTAACATTTTACAGCACTTCGCGCACTTCCAGAAATCGAAAAATTCATCAATTTTGGATCGTCGACAAAACTGGTTTTCCTGTCTTGTTAATAGATGCAATACCAGCAGCTGTGCAATTCAGGTAAAAGTATTCCAGGAATTACAATATTTCTTGATTGACTTACTTGGTTTTATAACAAATGATTCGTTAAAATATCAGGCAGACGGCGTCTCAGACGGACTATATGGTCTTCCAGTACTTCGGATTCGAGACTAGTACAGTTCTTTTTCCATTATTCGCACATGTCATCTCCACACTTCACCCCACGTGTGAAGGTGCTTCGGATTTGATACTTTCCCGATCGGTCTTTGGGTACCAAGCTGTATGTATATAAAGTGGCTATAGTTGCCTGAGACTGCAGTCGTGTGTGTGTATGTGGCTGTCGTCTATTTTTGACATGGGCCTTACAGGCGGAAAGCTTTATTTGTGACAGTCTTTTTGTTGTGCCTATCTGCGATCCAGGATTTCTGCTATATGGTTTTCATAATGTTGCTCTATAAAGTGAGGGTGATGCTGATACCACCCCAGACAGTCCACATCTTGCACCACGCTGTTTACATCTTTTCGGCAAACTCAAACGCCATCTGGAGAAAGAGATTTTCCAATGATTGAGGACATTCACATATCACATCTCGAATGGCTCCGTGAACAAGTAGCGGATATCTGTCATCAAGGAACTGGACGATTAGTAAAACATTCTGACTGTTTCCAGAATGAGATTTTCACTCTGCAGCTGATATGAAACTTCCTGGCAGATTAAAACTGTGTGCCCGACCGAGACTCGAACTCGGGACCTTTGCCTTTCGCGGGCAAGTGCTCTACCACCTAAGCTACCGAAGCACTACTCACGCCCGGTACTCACAGCTTTACTTCTGCCAGTATCCGTCTCCTACCTTCCAAACTTTACAGAAGCTCTCCTGCGAACCTTGCAGAACTAGCACTCCTGAAAGAAAGGATATTGCGGAGACATGGCTTAGCCACAGCCTGGGGGATGTTTCCAGAATGAGATTTTCACTCTGCAGCGGAGTGTGCGCTGATATGAAATTTCCTGGCAGATTAAAACTATGTGCCCGACCGAGACTCGAACTCGGGACCTTTGCCTTTCGCAGGCAAGTGCTCTACCAACTGAGCTACCGAAGCACGACTCACGCCCGGTACTCACAGCTGTACTTCTGCCAGTATCTCTTTGTAAAGTTTGGAAGGTAGGAGACGAGATACTGGCAGAAGTAAAGCTGCGAGTACCGGGCGTGAGTCGTGCTTCGGTAGCGCAGGTGGTAGAGCACTTGCCCGCGAAAGGCAAAGGTCCCGAGTTCGAGTCTCGGTCGGGCACACAGTTTTAATCTGCCAGGAAGTTTCATTCTGACTGTTGTTTACAGCGACTTGGTGACTATATTGAAATGTAGTGTCATGTTTCTGGATAACTGTGTAGTGCACCAGTAAAAGTCACTTGGCCAGCGGTAATAACAGGTAACGTACTTTCTGAAGTTACTTGTGTTACTGTACCTTAATCCGCTAATACAACAGCAAAGTGAAAAATAATAGCGGTTGTGTGACAAAGGGACCGTACGAATTTCCCCTCACAGGTTTGATTCGTATTGAAAGACTGTGTAGGGCACAACTGGAACTTCAACGAACGTAAATAGCACGACACAACTATCAATCGGTTTCGAGAAAATCGACTTTGAACATTTTACGCGTAGCTACATACATCTTCTGGTCGCTAGTTTAGTGCACGCAGACTACCGTGGCCGGCAGATGCGCAAACGACAAGGTACGCGTGGGGAGAGCGGTAGTGATGGGGGCTGCCACCAGGCGCTGTAGGGGAGATGCCGAGCGCTGGAGTCGAGGTGCCGTTCAAAACCAAAGCCTGCAGTAACATTCTTTGTAAATATTAAGCGGGGCCCCTTCACATCCACACTTCCATGCTGATCCTTCAGAAAGATGCGCTCACCTCTTCTTTGTTTAGTATCTAATAACAATTCCACCAAAAATGCAGCGATGTATTTTCGCTCGGTTCGTTAACCATTTGTAACTTTCGCAGAAGGGTCATGAGTGGTGAATTTCGAGTAAAACCTAAACATTTCTCTTGTTGCCATGTTAAAATTTGCGTCTTTTGCCAAAACCCAGTGGAGTTCACACACTCTCACCTCATTGACATGTTGCGCAGACGCAATTGCGGAAGAATTCTGAAACAGTGGTTTATTAAGTGAGGAACCGAGAAAAAGTAAGGTCAGCATCTTATGAAAAGGCACATCCTCGGTAAAAGAAAACGTGTAATGACTTACGTTGTTCCAAAACCCATAGCATTTCTCGTTTCGCCAGCTATCGAAGGCTCTTAAAAATTACAATTCTTCATCGGCAAAGTCTGTAATCAGATGAATAACATAGTGGATAATGAAGTTTTGCATAATAGCCATACTGCAAAATACTGCCCTTCGTGTGCTATCATTTGCCAAAATCTGGAACCGTTTATGAAATATGAGGAATGTTGTGGGATATTTCATTCTGGCTTTATCGCAGGCGCGGTGTGATTGTAAATGAGTGCGCTACGTCAGATCAGTTTTCTCGAGATTGGTAACAGGCACATCTTCATCCCAGTCTAAAGAAAAATTCAATATGTTATCTGAATTTCATACGCAACAACATATTATGTAATACGCATCAAACGCAAAATCATAGCGAACCCTATTTTTCATTGCAAACATCTTCGAATTTCGCGCAGTGTCTCAGTTCCAAAAAAATATCACAGTAACTATGACCATTAAAGAAATGATGGGCACATCACAATGAACCAGACATACAAAGCTACAAGCAAAGCAATATTGAAAGTTTTTTGCAGAATAGTTCCTGTAAAATCGTTTGAGAAAGATTGCACGGTGTGCGCGTCGATTCTGGCATCGCCGACCAGCCGAAAGGTGGCAAACGCTATTCTGGCCTCCCCTTGTGAACAAACGAATGAACTCGCCCAGCGCTTCCGACAAAAACTAGTCACTGCACATCGGACACCGTATCGTGCGCGACCTTTTTAACCAAGGATTCCGCAGCCAAGCGAGAAGGCGCATAGTTTCATAAGCGCGAGGTCTGTGGATCAACTCTCGCTTCCGGTACTTCTTTTTATTTTTTTAATTTCATTCCCGCGTGATTCTAACAACAGATACAACATGTGGTACGCCGCGAAATTGTGTGATGAGCGAGAACCGTTTACGAATGTACCCCGAGTTTGTTTTGCAATACACACACTGAAAAAATCATGACATGCAAAGAATCAGCTTTCTACAATGACGCAATAATTGTTTCCCCTGTTACTGTGATCATGCTCCCTAGGTTATACATTATACTTGCCACATATGTAGATAAAATAATTTAAATGAAATTTCTATAGTGACTTTATTAAAGGTTCTTATATATACATAGTTCTCAGTCTCATTATGTAAATTTGTTGTGCTTTATTCAGAATAGAGGTAATGAAATTAGTAGATGCATCACCATTCAATAATGACAATTTGCTTAGTCATAATAATTGCGTGGGAAGGAAAAAATGGAAGCAGGGATATTCGATCCATGAACCTCACGCTCCTGAAACTAACCGCGTAACACAGTCGGCGGCGGACATTTTGAGTGCTAGCGACTAGAAAAAATATATAAATATGCATAAAATTTTCAAACTGGATTGTCGCGAAAATGTTTGAGAGTTGCGTTTTTCTGATATGCGTTGAAGTCGTAGTCCTGCCCTACACATCCTATTAATATGAATCTAGTCGATGAGGTTAAGTTTGTGGCGCTCCTCCAGTAAGTATCATTCTCCACATGGTGTACCACGGCCTATGGAATGCATTACACTGAGGTGACAAAAGTCATGGGATTGAGATATGCACACATACAGACAGCGGTAGTGTCGCGTACACAACGTATAAAAGGGCGGAGCTGTCACTTGTTCTCAGGTGATTACTGTGAAACGGTTTCCGACGTAATTAGGACCATACAACGGGCATTGACAGACTTTTAAGTGCGGAACGGTGGTTGGAGCTAGACGCATAGGACATTCCACTTAGAAAATCGTTACGGAATTCAACATCCCGAGATCTACAGTGTCAAGAATGTTGCATAGAGTTGTTAGTGCTAATAGACAAGCAACACTGCCTGAAAGAACCGTAGAAATCAATGTGGCATGTACAACGAACGTATCCGTTTGGACAGTGCGGCGAAATTTCGCGTTAATGATCTATGCCCTATAGCGGCATATGACCGACGCCAGTGCCTTCGCAAACAGCGCGACATCGGCTGCAGCGCCCTCCAGGGGTCGTGACCATATCGGTTGGACCCTAAGGGACCAGAAAACTGTGGCCTCGTCAGATTAGTCCTGATTTCAGATGGTTTCAACTGATGGTAGCGTTCGAGTGTGGCGCAGACCCCATGATGTCATGGACCCAAGTTGGCTGTGTTTATATGGAATGGATTAGGTGTTCTGGTCCAACTGAACCTGTCATTGACTGGAAATGATTATGTTCGGCTACTTGGAGACCATTTGCACTCATTCGTGGGTTTCATCTTCCCAAAAAAAGATGGAAATTTTTATTGATGACAGTGCACTACAGTTGTTTGCGATTGGTTTGAAGAACATTGTGGACAATTCGAGTGAATTATTTGGCCACCCTGACTCCTTGCCAGGTCGAGTTGATGCGCTATGCCAAGCAAAAGGAGACCCGCCACGATGTTAGGTGGTGTCCCTTGACTTTTGTCACCTCAGTATATAAATGTAGGTGAAAGCACAGATGTGGTGACAGTTCCTCCGTAATTCGGTCTCTGATTTTTCTAAACTTGATGGGAGAAGAGCCGTTACTTAGTAGTTTATCGCAGTGTTGTTGCTATCCCCAGTTGCTACTCTATAATAATAAAACCCTCGACTCAGTCACGTCAAGCACACGAGCGCTCTAATTCTGAACAAAATTAGCGTTAGGTTTGATGGTTCTTGACGACGCAATATTAAGGCGATGTATTCGCTTTCGAGAGGACTGGCGTTCGTGTCGCCGTGTGGCTATACAGGACTTGTTTTCGAAATTTTTTTCCCAAGTCGCTATGGCTTATGTTGAAAAGGGCCTCATCGGAATTCCTCATACAATGCGAGTTCATGTTCCTAACGACCTTGTCGTCACGAGACGTCTCACCTACTATTCTATCTTGTTAGACCTCATGCACCACCACTTATGGAATTGCATGTCTACATGACCTATTGGATATGCCACGTTCTCAGTTATTTATATTATTCGAAAACGCATTTTAAAAACGATCATTCTTGGTACAGACGATATCGCAAATACTCGAGACTTAAGGGTGGATTAATGGTGCAGTTGGGTAACTGTATGAATGAAAATGTGGAAATTAAAAATTAGGGCCCTTATTCTTTCTTTACTGATTCTCAGTGCATTTTTGGCTTTGCAGAAAGCCTAGTGTACATTACCTGATCGTAAGTGTCCCGACACTTAAATGTACCGAGCGAGATGGTGCAGTGGTAAGCGCACGGGACTCGTATTCGGGAGAACGGTCGTTCAAAGTCGCGTCCGGCCGCCCTGATTAAGATTGTCTGTGATTTCCCAGAATCACTTCAGGCAAATGCCGGGATGATTCCTTTGAAAGGGCACGGCCAACTTACTTCCCCATAGTTCCCTAATCCTGTGGGACCGATGACCTCTGTGTTTGGTCCCCTCTCCCGAATCATCCGACCAACCAATACCGCTTTGTAGCCAGGGATTGACCACTACATGTCACTAGAGGCGTACCCGCCAGTATAAAATGTGTTGTCGATAGAGAAGCAGTAATAGCAGAATGAGTCGGACGGGAGAGCTCTGTCGTGGAACGTGCACTAGCCATTGAGTGTCACCTGAATAACATATTCACCAGGGACATTTACACCCATCTAAAGCTGCCCACGTCGACTGTTGGCAATGTAATTGTGAAGTTGAAACGCGAAGGATTAACCTCAGCTAAACAAAAACCAGGCGGCAATCATGTACAGACGGACAGGAAGCATCGAGTATTGCTGAATGTGATTGTAAGAAATCGCATGAAATAGGCAGAAGGAAATGCTCCTGAGTTCCAGACTACTCCTGCCAGCAGTCCAACTAGCACAGTGACTACTTCGGAAGTTGAAAAGAATAGGGTACAATGGTCGAACAGCTCCTCATAAGCCACACACTCCTGTGGCCAGTGCGACGCCTCAGGTGGTGTAAAGAGGGGCGTCACTGGACAGTTGATGACCAATAATGAGTGATTTGTAGTGATGGATCACGTTATATGCTGTGGCAATCCAGTGAATGGCGGAGGTCTGGAGAACGTTACCTGCCACTATGTGTAGTGCGAATAGTGACGCACGGAGGAAGTGATGTTGGCACGGGGGCTAATTCTCGAGTTTAGTGTTTCTCCTATTGCGCTCAAGGAAACACTAAATGCGGAAGGATGTGAACACATTTTGCAACATTGCGTATTTCGCACAGTAGGACAGTTTGGAAACTATGATTGTATCATCATGACCATGCACTCGTCACAAAGCGGCATCTATGACGCAATGGTTTGTGGACAGTTATATTCCTAAAATGGATTAGCCTGTCCATAGTCCCGACCTGAAGCCAACAGATCACTATTGGGATGAGTTAGAACATTGACCCAGATGTCCAGCATCATATACCTTCTCTAGTTTCGGCTCTTGAGGAAGAATAGGCTGCTATTCCTCCACAGACTATTAAAGCACCTTATTGAAACTGTACCGAGCAGAGGTAAAGGCGTCGCAAAGGCGAAGGGTGAATACACCGCACGTTAATGTCCATTAATGTGTCGAGTTATTTTCGATAAGATGTGACGACGAAAAAGAAAACATGGAACAGTGCTGGTGTTCAATGAGCAGCTGTTGACTCTGACCGCTTTGACACCTCCGTACAGTTCTTCTGCTACCTTTCGTTTGTCTGCGTCCCTGCCTAACTATAATGTTCGATTTTTGAGGATGAGAGAGAGATGGGGTGGGGGGGGGGGGTGTATCTCTTGTCGTAATCACTTGTAATCTCGCATGTTTCTCAGTCTCTGGTGTGTCTGTCGCTTTCCTGTGTCCTTTACAGTTATTGATTCATCCATTCCGTCGTGAGGATATTCGAGTTGTGTGACATATTTCAGTACCATTTGGGATTAAGTTCGAAAGCGTTTTATGACGAAGATTAACTATATGAAACAGAAGTATCAAAAAGTCGGTCACCGCATATCTTAGCTGTTGCGATAAGATCCATAATTTGGCGAACATAAGCGGCACTATAGTCTCCTCGGATACACAGCACTTCGTCAGCTCAAAAGTCAAAGGAAGTCATGGCATACCACCTCCAATAAGACCACGCTTAATGAAGCACTGCGATGTTCAAACCAGCCTTTGGATTGACAAAAGTTTTAACTTCCAGTGGAGTAAGTGTTTATACTATGTATTTTATTAGAATCATTTTCATTTTTGAATTTAGTCTGATTTTTTTTTTTCTTTTTCCAATATGTCCCGGATATCTATCGAAATGTTCTGTGACCCTGTTTCTCTGACTCGGAGGTCGTACTGAATGCTATGTGGTGTTCAGTACATTATGGAAACTATGAGTTTATGTATGCTGAAAGGTCAGTGCTTGTTAACGTAGAAACGTCGGTATTCTGAACGTATTTATACTCTGTATACTGTGGGATCGCTAGCTGGCTCGTGTCACGAAACTGTCTTGTTCTACCGACTTCAATATTTTCTTTAATTTGTAGCCATCGAAGAACTTGCACGATGAGTCCTGACATTCTGAAAAGGGCGTGCTAGGCTGAGATTGAAATCTCGAGCTCAAAACGGTCTTGATGAAATGCTCATTCCTTGGGAAACATTACGAAAAGAACGAGAAGAAAGGAGTCAGCGCGGAGAGGGTCGCCTGGCCCTTGCATATTCTTCTCACTCTGCGTGCAGATTTCCTTATCGGGCTTACTACAGCATGAGCGCACAGCGCATCGATCCGCTGATGCAGCTGATGTTTCATTGCTCTTGTGTGTCAACTCGTTTACTGTCTCCTGAACGTTTCTAAGCCTTCACATTATTTTGTATGTATCTTAAACAGTTACGTTCTGTAGTAAAGTTTATTGTAAGTTCACATCGTCTGATGCTTCCCGCACAGACGTTAGAAGTAAATTCACAACACAAAGCTTTATTGCTGACTTATTTGTAGTAGCGCGTGCGCGTGCACAGACACAAGGTGTTATGGCGCAAACACTCGTCTGCAAGGTGGTGTGGGCCCGGTCCCCTCGATGTTCAACATCAGAACATCATTTTGGACCGATATATTCCTCCTTGCCTCAGTCCAGGAAGGATAAAACTATCGGTCAGATTAGAAACTGATAAGATACTACCCTGCTGCTCTCAAAAACGAAAAATAGAATCTGGGGTGTTCTGCGAGTGCTTGAGAGACAGATGTGCTGATTCTCTCTTCGAACTGTATTCTTATGTTGTTGTGTGTAATAATTTGCCTTTACAGTTAATTTTAGTGTTGTCGGCCTGCAGCCAGCATCATAAAGACGGAAAGGCAGAGTTGAGTAAAGTAGTTTGATCGCTTCATGTCACACCTCCAGCGATGGCATTCCTCGAAGAAGCAAGAGAAGTTTCGATTATATGGTGCGTCGTGGCGGCTTCTTGGAAAAGTAACAAGCCTCGTGGATACAGCGTATTTTATTTCTAATTCGTCTTTGACTGATCTCATTGATGTAATTCAATGTCGAATCTCTACAGATCCGCTTGTAATACACAAAACAGTCGTAGTAGTAACTACATAAAACCGTCATTGTGTCGCAGGACATGGGGTGATCATGTTTTAGTATTTTATGAAGAGAACAGTCGAGATTACTTTTTTATTTAATTATTATTACGGTTTCAGATTTCAAATACTCGACGACTAAAGCTAGTGTGTGTTACTAAACTCTTAATCAGTAATTAAGGGTAAAGTAAAAGACAGCTTGTTCCCCTACTACAAGTGTAAATACTTTATTGGTAACCATCCGCAGGAGAATGGCATAACTGGTACAAGCCAGCTTTGTGAAAGATCAAAGTCGTGTCCGAAGAACTGTGGGGTCACGTCAGATATTAACTGTACGACTTATCTTAGAAGGTTGATTGAAGAGATACAAACCCTTATTAACAACATTCTGGATTTAAAACAAGCTTTGGGCACTATTAAATGGAACACACACAGTGAAGTTCCGAATGTGTGAGTCATAAAACACAGAGAACAAAGGTTATCTGCTACTTTCACAAAAACTAGATAGCAGTTATAGAGAGTCGAAGGGCTTTTTAATACAGATCTGAGGCACACGGGTAAAAATGCGATGCTCTGAAAATGAGTACCCGGATGACATTAAACACTTGAGATCATCAACCACTGCCGCTACAAGTGACACCGATGAAATAAGAAAAATTTGTACTTCGACAGCTCCAGAGTAAAACGAGGGAAAGCAAATAGAAAAATAAGGAGCGCCTGCGCAGCAAAAAAAAAAAAAAAAAAAAAAAGCGCTGCAGACAGCGATCTCAAATGGGGAACTCTGAAGTAAATCCGATTTAACTTACTTGACAGAAATAAAAAGCGACTCTTCGTCAGTGGACGCGTACGTGAATAGAACGTCGACTGATCAAAGGCGCGTGTAGACATAAAAAGACGCCCCGTATTCCGAAAAAATTCGACTACAGACGAGATAAACGAAACGAGTCCCACACATTTCTGTGCCAGAAGTTCTTAGAATGAATATTGCATCCTCAGCTCCTATAATGCAGGAATGAAAACTGCTGTAGAGTAAAGGAAAAATTTAGAAGTGGAGGTTATAACTAGGGCATTTTCCGCCATTTTCTGTCCCCTTATCTGAGTAGTTTACCAAGGAGAGTTCAAACTATAGTAGGCATTGCTGATAAAATAAGGACTTCTGGTGTCAGGTTACACCCTTGACAAACTTGCATTCAAAGTTACCCCCATTCCCTCCCTCCACCCCCCTCCACCGTGGGGGCCCACTGGGAATTGATCAAGGTCACCCACGGGAACACACACACACACACACACACACACACACACAGCGCCTATGTTCAAGACGACGACATAAATCGATATTAGTCACATGATATAAAAATGGCAAGTAACCCCTCCCTATCTCTCTCATCCAATGAGAGCACAAGGAAATTGCAGGAAACCCAGTGGACCAATCAAGATCAAACATCCCTCCTCCTGCTCCTTATCTTTTATAAGTTATTTGTTAAAATCAATTGACTGTTTTCGTCAGTCGAGGCACCAGCAGAAACCACATCCATGCGTCATGTAAGCACTCTTTCTTTCGCAATTTTATATATTTATCCTTATCTCCCCTAATTTTTTCGTATTTTCCCCAATATTGTGTATTTTCCAACTATTTTCGTGTTTTTTTCTGTATTTCCTAACAATTTTGCTCTTTTGTAACTGGGGCACTCTGGAGCTGGACAGCATAGGGGGAGGTTGCATGGACCCAATCATTGCTAAGCCACACTTCACTACTAGTGTGGGTGGTGTCTTAGTGAATGTGTTAGAAACGACCACGTTGGAGGCGGTAATGATGTCACAGCAAATTCTTTAAGCACAAAGGATCTTCAACCGAAGGTATTGTATGTATAAGAAATCGCACACCACGATATGTAAACCCCTCCTAAATGACCTCTACATTACTAGACTGTGTGACGTAATAGCAAAATTCAGATGGTTCCAACCATACCTACTGTGCGTGTAGCACAGCGTTACAAAACATCCGCACATAGATTAGCAGCATCCGAAATAGCCCTCGAAATAGCCTAATAGGCAGCCCACCCTTCGAACTCCGACGTTTCGTGTATAGCCACAAACATGAGCCAGCAGCCGCTGAAAAAGTTGCATGATTATAGGTGCAACCATCTCCAACCTGATGGCTGAAACAAAAAAGTCACGTTGCTAACAGTTTAAGCACCAAGCACTGCCCTCCCTTCCCCTTTCCTTGTGCCCCAAACATCTTGCTAATAAAACTTGCACTTACGTGTAGGTAATCCCATTTTCAGCGAGACTGCATTCCCAAGTGGAATGAAGACACACAATTGTAATTAGGATATCTGAACTAAATAACCCATACAGTAAATACTAGCGAATGCAACATTACTACAAGTCTCATGTATTAACTACAGGAAAATCCTAGTAATGTAATTCCGACTGATCCATAGAATTCCAAAGACATAAGCGGGGCCGCCATACAGCTGTACTTAAAAAAAATTATTGCTGTAAAAAAAACTTATCTGTGCAGTAATAATGTAATGTATGGTTTTAATAGTAGAAAGGCAGTGCATTGCTACTAACCTTCCACCACGCGATATTTATGCAGATAAACCCTGCAATATTCTTAGTTTGTGGCAATGCTATAAAACTAGCAAACAGATGCTGAAATTAATCCAAAGTGTATACGTCCTCACCACACACAGACGAGACTGAGCAATGGCCACAGTGCAGCAAAAATGTTTTTCTGCAAACAAAGTCATAGACTCACAGAGATCTCACTATCTCTCTCGCTATACTATAAAAAGTGAACTTAGAGAGCCCCGTGTATCGTCTTGTTCTTCAAAGACTCAGTTACAATTAACCTACCGTCATGTGGATTTCAAATTGCGAACCACACACACACACACACACACACACACACACACACACACACACACACAAAATGGCTGCTAGAAAAAAAACTGTCTGCACCTATTCAATAACAGTACGATCGTCACCATATTTGTAAGGAGACGCTGCATGCCTTTGTTGGCGTGCTTTTGCAGCAGTGGACCAAGTGAAGCCGCAGGCGCTGATGTCAGCGCTGCGAGCCTTCAGCTAAACTTGCCAATGGTGACGAGACCTCGTCTGCTGAGCACCTCTCCCGCTGGTCTCAGGGAAGAGTCATCTCACCAGCTCTGTATAACTGTGGGAAACCATCCTTTCATACGTTGATAAATGGGCGGAATGAATCCCCGACCTGTGTGTCAGGCGAGCGAACGGCCATGAAATAGCTCCCCCTCCACTCCCCCCACTGTAGCAGTGTTCTTGTGGCTTTTCGGTGACAGTAAAAGAAACGGTAGCTGAGGACTGCCCACACAAACACTGGGGACGGTGTCTCTTATCGCAAGAAGTCTATGCTTGATAAGGTCACCACTGTAGCACTGGCGAGAGTGCGAAGCAGCCAGGGGACGCAGTACGAATGAAAAAAAGAAAACTGTTACACACGACTCATGTATTTCGTTGAATACTACTGTAAGATGATGGATTTGCCCATACAGTCTTAGTTATTAAAATGTATTATTTCGGAGCAATAATTCGTCACATTGATATCAACAGGTGTAAACTGTTTGACGTTAACATTTTACGATGATTCCACTTCTCCTCTGGTTCACTTATGTTAAAGAGCACCGACAGCATCGCTTCCATGCCACAGTCATTGATGATGAAGCACTAATAAGCTAATATCACAGTCAAGTTCAGAGCCTGATGCTTCTAAGGAGAAGTCTGTAGGATGGCTGTTACTAAATCGTTATTTCGTTCTTTCTAAGGTGATAAATGTGACATCTCGTTTAGAAAAATACTGTAATCCTTGCATGTGATCTTTTCCTCTTACAGGACTCTGCTGGGTAATTGGTTTAGAGATAATATGTTTAAGGAGAGACGTACGGGATAATACATTCTTGTACTTAAACATATATTCTCAAAAAATATTAAAGCTAAAATAGTAAAACGTGAGACTATTATGTACAACATAATGCTTGATACTCTGTGCAATTTTTGTTTGAAGTGTGCATCGCCATTCACTTTGTAAGGATGTAAATTTTTATTTACCATTGTTTCTGTAATGTACCGTCTCTCGTAAATCAGTCAGGCATCTTCTCGTCATACATATGGTGGTGATTGTACTGTTGTCAGATATGTGCAGCCCGTTTTTTATCCAGTATTAATTGGGCGTTTGTTGTTCGAAATTAGAAATTCACATAGTGGTACGTTAATTGTAACTGAGTCTTTAGGGAATTCGCTATTTGCGCGAACTCTGCAACTCTATAAACTTTAATTTTATAGGGTAGCAATAGAGGTATTGTCACCTCTGTGAGCCTATGACTGCGCGTGTGCGTGAAAATAGTTTTTTGTCTGCATTGTGGTCATTGCTCAGTCCCGGTTGTGTGTGCTGAGGACGTATACACTTTGGTTTATTTCCTCGTGTATTTACGAGTCGCCACAATCAAAAAAGTGCTGTATTTATTTGTATAAACATTGTGTTGTGGCAAGGCACTGGCTTTCCGCTATTAAAACCATACAGATATGTATGGTGTCGCTCATTATTAATGCGCAGATAAGTTTTTTGTAGCAATAACTGTTTTAAATACAACAGTGTGCTATCTGTCCAGCGTGTGTCTTGGAGTTCAATGGATAAACCAAGTCATACTCAGCTTTTTTCCGGTAGTTAATATACGATACTCATAGTAACGTTCGATATGCTAATAGTATTGCAGGCATTATTTTGTTTAGATATCGTAATATTAATTACATGTCTTCATTCCTCCTGGGAGTACAGTCTGGCTGAAAATGGGAATACCCACGCAAAAGTGCAAGTTTTAGTAGCGTGATGGTTAGGGCGGAGGGAGATCTCGTTTATCATTGGTTCAGAGGGAAAGGCTAGGTGAGGGCAGTGCTTGGCGCTGAAACTGTTAGCAATGTGACTTTCTTTTCCAGCCATCAGATTGGAGAGGATTAGACCTACAATCATTCAACTTCATCAGCCATTGCTGGCTCCCGTGTTCGTGGTTACACCCAACACATCGGAGTTTGAAGGGTGGCCTACCACACTGGCTGCTTTGAGAATTATTTCGGATACTGCCATCTCTCTAGGAGCGTATGTTTTGTAACTCTGTGCTACATACACAGTTCGTTTGGTTGGAAGCATTACAATTATGCTTTGGCATCACACAATCTAGTAATGTAGTGGTGATTATCAGGGGTTTATGTATCGCAATGTGCTATTTATTATACATAGAGATCTTTGGTTGGAGCTCGGCAATGCATATAGAACCTTCTGTGATGTTGTTATTGCTACCAACGTGTTCTTTTATAACACACACACGATGACACTACACACACTAGTAGTGAAGTCGTGGCTTAGCAATGATAGTTTGTCTCTGTAAAGGTTTTTCACGCAAAATTTAATGCGAACTCGTTGCTCCTCTAACTCAGCCATCTCGAAATTCGCAAACTGCGCCGCATAACGCTCTACTCAACTCAGCACTGAACAATAACTAACAGACATACAACGAAACTTCCGGCAGTTACACGCTATACACAGGCGTGTGCAGGGATACCAACAGCATTTCGGTCCAACACGCCATCTCGTACATGGAGCAACCTGGGAGGGAAACCGAGGCAAACCTTAAGTCAAGTGATGTTGAGGGAGCCGGCTGGTGTGGCCGAGCGGCTCTAGGCGCTTCAGTCTGGAACCGGGCGACCGCTACGGTCGCAGGTTCGAATCCTGCCACGGGCATGGATGTGTGTGATGTCCGTAGGTTAGTTAGGTTTAAGTAGTTCTAACTTCTAGGGGACTGATGACCTCAGATGTTAAGTCCTATAGTGCTCAGAGCCATTTTGATGTTGGAGGAGATAGTAGCGCGAGTTTCGCCATTTGGTAAGCTAAATAACTGACGTCAGCAGAAATAATGAGGGTATAAAGTACTGACTCGCAGTAGTAAGATTTTTTCCGTCAAGAAAGTTATAGATGCCTTTAACATGGGATATTCAGTACGTACTTAAGAGATTATTGTCCTTCCGATCTGTGCCCTTGCTCACCCGACTAGTTATTTTTTGGAGAACGCGCAATTTAACACATTGCATATGGATGCAGAATTTGCTAGTGTTTCGCGCGTCCCCCTTACTGACGGATCTCGAGATGACGCGTGTTTTCTACACGCTGACTAGATGCCATCTGCTGTGATATATTTCGCCTGTTTAGGTGTTTACACCAGTAGTCGGTGTATCAAACTTGATTGCATTCAGATACCTTCTGCTTATTCAGCATTTTGATTGTTATTTGATATTTCAAATAATTACTGTTTTCGTCTCGAAGTTCCTCGTGCTTTTAAAGGTAGCCCTGTTCAGACCACGGATTGAAATGAAGGAATCTGAAATACTTTCGGAGGTTTTTGACGATGATTATTCAAATGTTCTTTTTGAGAATGGAGATCCGAATGACTGTGTGAATGAATGTATTTACGATTCTGAGAACGATTCCAGAGACAGTGATATCACTAGACATGTAGAGAAGCATAAGGTGGCAGAGTTTTCAAGTATCGGTGAAGGTGAGCTTGTGAATGATTCGTTTTGTCTTAATGTAATCATTTCGAGTCGGCGCCCGAGTCTTAATCGGGCCCTGACTATGCTAGTGCACGAGTGAGACTCGGACGCCATATCGAATGTGTTCAGATAAAAACAGAACTGCGAAAGGGCTTGATGTGACGTGAAACTAATGCCCAAAAAGACGCCTTGCAGTAATGTGGGGACTATAATGTGGTCTTTTGCAAATACCATTATACCTTTATCTACATCTATTTGATTACTCTGCTAGTCACAATAAAGTGCCTCGCAGAGAGTTCATTGAACCACCTTCAAACTTTCTCTCTACCGTTCCACTCTCGAACGGCGCGCGGGAAAATCGAGCACTTAAATTTTTCTGTGCGAGCCCTGATTTCTCTTATTTTATCGTGATGATCATTTCTCCCTATGTAGGTGGGTGCCAACGCGCAATTTTAGGAGAAAACTGGTCATTGAAATTTCATGAAAAGATCCCGTCGCAACGAAAAACGCCTGTGTTTTAATGATTGCCACACCAAATTCAGGTATCATGTCTGTGGCACTATCTCCCCCACTTCGCGATAATACAAAACGAGCTGCCCTTCTTCGTACTTTTTTGATGTCATCCTTCAGTTTCACCTGGCGCGGATCCCACACCGCACAGCAGTACTCCAGGATAGGCGGACAAACGTGGTGTAAGCAGTCTCTTTGGTAGACCTGTTGCACCTTCTAAGTGTTCTGCCAATGAATCACCCTCTGATTTGCCCCACCCACAACATTATCTATGTGATCGTTCCAGTTTAGGTTCTTTGTAATTGTAATCTCTAAGTATTTAGTTGAATTTACAGCCTTCAGATTTGTGTGACTTATCGCGTAATCGAAATTTAGCGGATTTCTTTTAGTACTCATGTGAATAACGTCACACTTTTCTTTATTCAGGGTGAATTGCCGCTTTTAGCACCATACAGATATCTTATCTAAATCATTTTGCAATTCGTTTTGGTCATCTGATGACTTCACAAGACGGTAAATGACAGCATTATCTGCAAACAATCTAAGACGGCTGCTGAGATTGTCTCCTATATCGTTAATATAGATCAGGAACAACAGAGGGCCTAGAACACTTCCTTATGTTTTACTCGATGAATTCCCGTCTATTACTACGAACTGTGACCATTCTGAGAGGAAATCACGAATCCAGAACCACAACTGAGGCGATATTCCATAGGCACGCAGTTTGGTTAGAAAACGCTTGCGAGGAACGGTGTCGAAAGCCTCCTGGAAATATAACTGCCCCTGTCGATAGAACTCATTACTTCATGAGTATAAAGAGCTAGTTGTGTTTCGCAAGAACTATATTTTCTGAATCTGTGCGGACTACGTGTCAATAAATCGTTTACTTCGAGGTACTTCATAATATTCGAATACGGTATATGTTCCAAAACCCTACTGCAAATAGACGTTATGATATGGGCCTGTAATTCAACGGATAACTTATACTTCCCTTTTTTTGATATTGGTGTGACTTTAGCAATTTTCCAGTCTTTAGGTACCGAACTTTCTGTGAGCGAGCGGTTGTATATAACTGCTAAGTACGGAGCTATTGTACTAGCGTACTCTAAAAGGAATTTGACTGGTATAAAATCTGGGTCGGAGACCTTGCCTTTATTAAGTGATTTCATCTGCTCTGCTTCACCGAGAATATTTACTTCTATGTTTCCCATTTTGGTAGTTGTTCTTGATAGGAATTCAAGAATATTTACTTAGTCATCTTTGGTGAATGAGTTTCGGGAAAAGGTGTTTAATAACTCAGCTTTAGTGGCACTGTTATCAGTGACTTCACCGTTGTTATCGCGCAGTGAAGGTATTGATTGCATCTTGCCACTGGCATGCTTTATTTATGACTAGTGGGATAAGGATATAATGCAGAACAAAGCGGGAATTATATCAAAATGTTAAAGTCACAATCAAGCTGCAGGAGTCCATTACAAACAATATTTTAAGGTGCTTAAAAATGTTATTAGGAAGGCAAATGGAATAGCTAATTCACAGGATACCATATGGTCAGTTGTGAAGGAAGTGACTGGTCAGCAGCACAAGGTTGGCTATACTGATAAATCAGATATATGTACAGTATTAAACAATCATTTTCTGAGCATTGCTGGTGAATTAAATAAAAATTTAGTTTCTGCAAGGAATCATGTAACTTTCTTGGTAAATGCCTTTCCGAGATTGATGACTGAAATACTCTTCTGTGATACAGACAAGGGGGAGATCGAGTCAATAATTAAATCATTGAAGACTATGGACGCTCATAGTTATGATGGAGTGTGTAACAGAATATTAAAGTATTGTTTTGCACATGTTAGCCCTGTACTTGGCCACATTTGTAATTTTTGCTTTAGGAATGGTCAGTTTCCTGAGCGATTAAAGTACTCAGTAGTAAAGCCGCTTTATAAAGAGGAAGAAAGTAATAATGTAGAAAATTTTAGACCTATCTCTATGCCACCAGCGTTTGCTAAAGTTACTGAAAAGGCAGTATATGTAAGGGTAATTGTTCATTCTATATCACACGATTTATTATAAAATGTACAGTACGGCTTTAGAAGTTGATTTACAACTGAAAATGCTGTAGTCTCTCTTCTTTTTGAGGTACTATACGGTTAAACAAAAGTTTAGAACGCTAGGCATGTTTTTTGATGAGTGTTTTTCACAAAATATTGTTCCAGAAGTTGGACCATTATGGAATACTAGGAGCAGCTCACTTTAGCAACAGACCGAAAAAGGACTTTATTCACAGCGTTGAGACTGGCTGTGATGTGGGGTCTGATATGCCCTCTAGTATAACGGACAACTCTAAAATATTTCTGCTTGCTGATGACACTAGCTTCGTAGTAAAGGATCTTGTGTGCAGCATTGTCTCAGTTGCAAATACTGCAGTTCATGACCCAAGTTCGTGACTTGTAGAAAATAAACTAACGCTGAATCACAATATGACTCAGTTTTTACAGTTTCTAACACACTAATAAACCAAACCTGACGTTTTAATTTCACAGAATGGGCATATGATTAGAGAAACTGAACAGTTCAGATTTCTAGGTGCTCAGAAAGATAGTAAGCTGTCGTGAAAAACCCACGTTCAAGATCTTGTTCAAAGACTTAATGCTGCCATTTTTATTATTCAAATTGCTCTGAGCACTATGGGAAAAATCCATGATCATCAGTCCCCTAGATCTTAGAACTACTTAAACCTAACTAACCGAAGGACATCACACAACGCCCAGTCATCACGAGGCAGAGAAAATTTTATTATTCGAAGGTATCTGAAGTAAATGATCGTTCAACACGAAAATTAGTCTACTTTGCTTATTTCCATTCGCTTATGTCGTTTGTTATTATTTTTGGGGTAACTCCCATTCTAAAAGGATATTTTTGGCTCAGTAACGGGCAGTTCGGGTAGTAAGTGGTTTAAGTTCACGAACCCATTGTCGATCCCTGTTCACAAATCTGGGTATTGCGACACTGACCTCTCAGAATATATATATTTATTACTGTCATTTATTGTTAACAATATTAGCTTATTCCTAAGAATAAGCACTGTATATGGATCGGACTTCGTGAACTCTTGTGCAGAAAGGTATGCAGTATACTGCTCCATCCAGTAGTTCAGTTTAAATGTCTGAGGAAGCCATATCGCTTCCAAAAGGAGCATGTCTAATAAACCACTGCAAATTTAGAGGTGGGAACTTACGCATAGGTACATGTAAAATTTCGCCGAAATGCCTTGGTTTTCATGTTTCAGTTGCAGCGAAAGATGTGTACCACAATTATTAATAAGGTTGTGATTTAACTGCGTTTCATTTCGCATACATGTGCATCGAATGAAGTTGATAGGAGATCCCACATTGTGTGGGAAGCTGGTTCATCGGAAGGGACTGTAGACCTATTTTCTCCCTTGTATATTTTCTCCAGGTGGAATGATACGCAACAACAGCAGCAGCTATTTAACCGCTTACTTAACACCAGACAACTGTTGGCAACAGCTACGATTCTTTATGATTCAGCAAACGATCATGTATAAATTTAGAACTGTCTACAACGTGAAGTTTGGGTTTATCGTGTGTTACTAAGCATGGTTCTACTGGAAGTGGTATACCTTTTGTGATCTGTTTAAGGTAGACTCTCGCCATGGTGTAACTTAACGAATGCTGTTTGATCTGACGAAGTTGACCTAGGACCAAATGTACGTAAACGTCATCTTCATAGATTGACAGTAATTGGCGTTCATTTCCCTCTGTAGCTATGTAATACCGAATAGTGTGTCGGGGACGCCAGCAGATTTCTCATAAGCATCCCGCACGCATGTGTGTGTCAGCAATAGGTGGATTCAAGATATCGGCTGCAAAAATACACAGAAGGAAATCTAAGTGACGAATTTACTATACTGCTGACAATTCAGGAACCGACACTACTGTTTAAAATTGGTGGATCTGTGTCTCTAATTAGCACTCGACATTTAATTAAAAATAACGATGCGCGGAGTTTTTAATTCAGTGGTAATTAGAATTAGTACGAGGGTCGCCTTTACGGTCGGCGACGAAGAAGCACAGAACTCAGTACTTCAATCTTTCTCGCATACATTTTTAGACGCACATTTCGCGAAATACTGCTCGGCGACCGATATTCTAAGTCTCTTACCAATGTCTTCCTGGAAGACATTGGTAAGAGACATTTCTGAGTAGTGATGTTGCTTGTGAAACCTGTCACAGCGAGAGCCCGCATACTAATTAACGTTGCTTCTTTTCGCTGCCAACTTGGACTTACTCTTCTGCCATTCGATGTTTCATGGTGCAGCCGTCGGCAGAAACGATATCTCAATATTATTGTGTTCAAGTCTCAGGCTTTAATTAAAAATTTCAACGAATACGCGGACGTCTAACGAACTTCTTGAACCCAGAAATATGCGAAACACCAAGAACTGAAATTACGCGCGTATTCGAATCACGTCACTATTGGTCTTGCATTAAATCTTAGCCGAAGGTCGCCAGTCACGTCGACAGTAGAGACGTATGTTCTTGCGTATACATACATCTGCCCTCGTATCTTTCTTAACACGAAATTTGGGTGATGGGTTTCCGGGTTCCGCTTAATAGGTCAGGAGTCCACTACACACAGGAAGCGGCTACACAGGTAGCGTGGGCTGTGTGGAAGGGACTGGGCGGTTTTTTATGTTATAGTCTCAGGAAACAGAAAGGGCGTCCGCCTAAAAGGGCAGGTAAAACACAGTAGGGGAGTAGTAGAAATGATCGGTATTGTAGTTGTAAAGGAAAGTAGTCGCTGGGAGACTAAACGCTTAATACCGATGTTCTGGGATTGGTTTTCACCGCGCGGCGTGGTGGACATATATATATTTTTTTATTTTCTAGTTAATTTCTTGGATATTCTTTCAAATGATTTTGACATTTCGTTAAAAACTGTAGAAACATGAGATGAAATTGGAAATAACTCTGTGATTCCGTGGATTGTAGTTCGAACGATGATAGCTCTACTACGTCTATACTCCGCAGTTCACTTTGACTGCATGTCAGAATATACGTCCCCTTGTAACAGTTGTTAGGGCTTTCTCCCGTTCCATTCGCGTATGGATTGCGGGAAGAATGATTGGTCAAATGCCTCTGTGCATGATGTAATTAGTTTAATCTTGTCTTCCCGATCCTTAGAGAAGTGATACGTCAGGGGTTTTATTATATTCCTAGATTTATCACTTACATTTGGTTCTAAAAAGATTGTAAGTAGCAAAATTTTGTATATGGGTGCACGTTCAGAGACCGTGAATAGTTACAATTGAAAGAAAAACAGCCTTCGGTCACTATTTTTAAATGGTGGCAGCCTTGGATGCTTGGGCAGGCAAGAGTCGCAAAATCTTCTTAAAAATAGTAACCGAGGGCTGCTTTTCTTTCAATTGTGATATTAAGTAGGTTTTCACAGGCTACTTTACGTCTATCATCAAGCGTCAAGATCAGTTTCTTCAGCATCTCTGTGACTCTCTCCCATGATTAAAACTAACTTGTGACCATTCGTGCTGCCCTTATTTTTATACGTACAATATCGCCTGTTATTCCTGTTTTGTACGGGTATGTTCTAGGATGGGGTCGCACGAGTGATTTGTATGCAGTCATCTTTGTACACTGCTATTCCCTACTATTGTACCAGTAAACAGCAGTCGCTCTCTGTTTACGACCGAGACTGTGATGGTTTCATTTCATACCAGTACAGTTTGTTACACTTACGCATTTGTACGATTTGACGGATACGAACTGTGACGCAATGATATTATAGTCACAAGATACTATGTATTTTCGTTTTGTGAAGGGCACAGTTTTACATTTCGAGACATTCAAAACATGTTGCCAATCTTCGCAAGACTTATAAATCTTATTAACATCTGACTGAATATTTGCGCAACTTCTTTGCGACAGTATTAAATTTTAGTTACCTGCATCATCGGCGAAAAGTCTGAGGCTACTATTAATATTATCTGCCGTACCATTAATAACCGACATGAACAGCAATGGTCCCAAAACAATTCCCCGTGGCATACCTAAAGTTACTTGTGCATTTGTCAATGACTCTCCATTCAAGATAACTTTCCGCGTCCTCCCTACCAAAAAATCTTCCGTTCAATCGCAAATCTCGCTTGATACACCCAATACGATCGAACTCTTGATAATAAGCGTAGACGTGTTACTGAGTCAAATTCTTTCTCGAAATAGAGGAATATTGCATCTGACTGCCTTGATTCATGGTTTTCAGTATGTCATTTGAGAAAACTGCGAGTTGGATTTCGTGTGATCTTTGTTTTCGGTATTCATGCTGGTTGTCACGGAGGAAGTCATTCGATTCGAGATACCTCATTATGTTTGGGTTCAGAATATGTTCTAGGATTCTACAACACATGCATGTCAAGGATATTGGATGGTAGTTTTGTGTATCACTTCTGCTACCCGTCTTAGACGGATGTGACCTTTGCTTTGTTCCAGCTGCTGGGCACGGTTTTTTGTTCGAGGGATCAACGATAGGTTATAGTTGAAAAATGCGGTAACTCAGCCGGAGGTTCATTTACTTCGTTTAACTGAAAACTCAGTCATTCCTTGTCACTAAAAGCAATTACAGTAGATGGGCTAGGAAAATATTATTGTTCCAGATCCCTTATTGGCAAACTATATTGAAAGGACTAAACAAGAAACTCAAATCTACCAAGACTGATTGCGAAAGAGTCAGTATCAGTTGTGGGCATAAAATTATAACTGAATCCTTCAATCGACCACTAGACTCATCTTCTGATGTAAGATCCTCAATCATACAGTCTTCATTAGAGGAGACTTCAATGATCCAACCCAATCACTTGGGGAAATTAGAATTCCGTTAGTGATGAGTGTGACAAGAAACACCGTGAACATTACTAAATGCCTGGGACGTCCACATCGAAACTGTTACGTGACCATGAGGTAGTTGTACCAACAATGATTATCTAAGTACAAAGGGCATCCAAAACAAGTAGAAAGAACTAGATAACGAGGCACTAGTCTCACGTCTCAATGAGAAACTTTGAACTTTTAACTCAGAACAGGGCCCACGTAGGCGATGTGTGACGCAAGTTTAAAAGAACAACTAACCATGCAATGGATAGATAATACGTTCCCAGTAGATCATTTCGTGAGCGGAGGGACCCTCCATGGCATTCACTGACTTTAAAGAAACTTCTAAAGAAAGAGACTGTTGCATAATAGGTGCAAAAAAAAAAAAAATAGTAGAGGGCTACAGACAAAGATATGCTCAATGAAAAGCTTTGGGCTGTCAAGAGAACAATGCAGAATATTTTAAAAAGATTTTCCACAATACTATAAAAATATTGGTCGAATGTAAAGGTTATTCGGGATACCAAAGTCAGTTTCCACGCACTCACGAAGAAAAAGGAACTGAACTTTAGGGTTGCCAAGCGAAAGGAGAAATTCTTAGTTTAGAAAGGTTGCTTTACAATGTAAACCACAGGAGTAAGACCTCAGTTTAATTCTCGCGACACTGAAAATATAAGTGTAATAGATATTATTCTCAGTGACATTGAGCAACAACTGAAATCCTTATAATTGAATATAGTATACGAATGATTAAGTTATGAGACCACCGCAAAGCTGAGATATAGCATTTAGCGAACGAGGTGGTAGTCTTGCTTTAACAGCTATGGTGGCACAGTTGAGGGGTGCAGGAACTGATAGCGAACAGTCCACCCAGTGGATGTGGCGAAACTGATAGCGAACAGTCCACCCAGAGGACGTGGCGCTCGATACTAATCAGCGAGATAACACGGGCCTCACAGGACTGAACTGTAACAACCGCCGAGTGGCCTGCTCATTGTATGTTTCCTGGACCCAGAAAAAGCCGTATATTGCATGCATGTGCGCAAAGTCATTTCATGTGAATTTTCACAGATAACGAACGCAAGTCTTAAGTGTTGCACACATAATGGGACGTGTTTGCACGTGATTGGCAGTTAGCAATTGCTGCTGTCGTGGATAATCTGGCGTGGTATTTCGCCGATGAAAATACGATTCAATTAGAGCTCTGTAATAATTGCTGCAAGCTGTACAAGATGGCATCTCGCTGATGAGTAGAAGCACTAGTTTCTGAAAAAACGTGTACCGAAATCATATCCACTGACAGAGTGACTAATCCTTTTCGCTAACTCCTCACATATTTAAATGCCGCTTACGCTGCGAGAACAATTCTGGAGACATCGGGCAAGTGAGTGACGAGGACGTTGACGTCACTGTAGTAGTTACGGAACCGGCACTATCCTTAGAAGACGATTACGGCTTCATTTTATTTTTGAAGAAAAACGTGCACAAAGCTCACGATGCCAGAGGTTCCGGTAATAAATCCTCAATAAAGACTCAACCGCTGTATTTAACAAAAAGCCAAAGTAAACACTACAGTTTCATAGTTCATTTTTCCTCTTCGATAAATACATGCGAGATCCCGCTGGACTAAAAATTTTCTCTCGGAAGTTAAGACCGACACGGTGGAGTAAATCGTACCCAGTTCCAGGTGTATATATTTCAAAGTTTCGAAATACAATGAAAATGCTTAACACGAGAAATTGAAAACGCGAGACAATGCTGCCCGCACCCGTTATAAAATACCTAGAAAATTCATACGTTTTTTCTTGTAACACGAAATGAAAATAATTTAACACTACAAGATTTAATTTCTCGGACGAAGAAATACGTCGGATTTCAGCAGTTGCTTGGTCACTTATTAGGCCGAACAAAGTTAACTGTTTGCTGTTCTGTCGCTTGTCTTTGGAATGCTGCCACTGTCAGAATATTTCAGTCAGTTACCGAATTCGGTAACTGATGTGTCCAAGTCTGTGAATTGTATGTCGAAATCGCCGAATTTTATGTCAATATCTTCTCATATTTTTTGCTTTTAAATAGAGTGGCATAGATGTAGGGACGAAAACAAATTGCTATTTCGTTGAAAATGAAGCTGGAGCTGCTTAAGGCAGTTGATCAAATACGAATATCGAAAACGATGATGTGTAAATATTTTGGCATCATCAACTCTACACTGCCGACGATAATTAAAAACAGATACCAGATTACCGCAGTGTTTCAGAGCAGTATATTTGAGCAAGAGGGAAAATATAGGACAACGGCTAAATACAGAAGCGTAGAGACTCCATTGCTTGACCGAGCGAGGTGGCGCGGTGATTGGCGTAATGGACACGCATTCTGGAGAACGACGATTCAAACCCGCGTCCGGCCATCCGGATTTAGTTTTTCCGTGAAACGCTGCAGGTAAATGAAATGCCGGGATGGTTCCTTTGAAAGGGCACGGTCAGTTTCCTTTCCCATCCTTGACACAATCCGAACTTGTGCTTCGTCTCTAATGACCTCGATGTCGGCGGGACATTAAACCTAAACTTCCTTCCTTTTCTTGCGTTGCTTATTTCAGACATGACAGGTCTCAGAAAGCATCCATACCAGGACATTCCCGGAAAGAGGCTACGAACTTGCAAAACAAATGGGATTGAAGTTTCTTCAAACTCGGGATTGCTGGCACTTTTTATGAAAATGAAACCGTAGTGTGGAGAGAAAAGAAAAAAGTTCACACGGAGGCTAAGCAAGCTCTACCGACTGACTGCAGACTGGTTGCAGTTTTCGTTCCCGTTAGCACTGTAATAACACAACACGAAAGATATTTTAAATGATGTCGAAGCAGGCCTGCTTTACCGCGGCTTGCCTAGCTAAACGTTATCTTTCCAAACGAAAAAATTGCGGTATTGTTAAGATGCAATGCGCGTGGATTTGGAAACTTACTCTTGTTTGTCACTGGGAAAAGTTTAAAACCGCAGATTTCTACAAATGTAAGAACATTTTCTGTAGAATTTACGGCGAACGAAGAAACGTAAACAGTGGCTGCTACATTGGCTTCTCAATTTAGATAAACAGCAACAGTTTTAAAAAATAATTAAAAAAATTGTCAGTGTTCAGTATATACCGACTAAGAGTAAATATTAGCAATAAATCGAAATACTATACTTTAAAGAATTTAATGATATAGAAAATATAGTATTGCCTAGTTTCCCCGTGCATTGCGTAACACGAAAAAATGTTTTGGTCTCTTCAGTTTCATATTAAACGTTTTTCATTGCATGTGTAAATGACACACAAACTATAGCTGCATTTCTATTCAATACTATCACTTCATAATTCACTAAAATCAAATTGTCTAACAATGGAAACTCCAGGTAGGAACATCAATTTAGGAACAGAGTGCTACTCGCCCTGAAGAAGACACGTCAAGTTGTAGACGTGCAAAATAAAGACACGTACATAAAGTTTTTTGAAAGATGCAACCGCCATTTGACTGTAGAACAGGTTTTATTTGACAGTTTATATTTCGGCCTTAGGCCATATCAACTGTAAAAACTGCGACAGATTAAAGCACAATAAAAGTCCAGTTGTCACACCAAGTATCATAAAAATAACATAATATGTAAGTAAGAGAACAAATCATGCAGCCCATATATTAACTGTTTACCCTGCTATTTTTTTATACTTTGTCTAATATTTGTATTTTTTGTGATTTAATCTGTTGTAGTTATTACACTTGATAATGGTCTTAGGCCGAAATCTAGATTGTGAAATAAAATCGGTTCCACAGTCAAATGGCAGTTATGTCTGTCAAAAAAAATTTATGACTATGGCTCCATACAAAAGGAAAATCATTACTTATATAAAGCTTTCGGTCACAGCCGGCATCAGCAAAGGAAAAACACACCCCACACACCATTCACACATACAACCAGGCGCACCTCATACACACATTACCGCCAAGGTGTCTTAAATGCCGACAAAGCTGGCTTATTTTACCGCTGCCTACTAGCAAAACGTTATCGTTTAATGGACAGACGTGTCCAGAGAGGATCTTTCCAAGGGAAAGAATTGCGATATTGTTAAAATGCAGTGCGCGTGAATTTGGAAACATACAACTGCAAGCAGTTGGTAGTTGCATTGTGTGTGTGTGTCATGTCTCATTTGCTGACGAAGGCTGTGGCTGAAAGCTTTATGTAAGTATCTTTTAATTTTGCCTGTCTGCTACCTAACGCGTCGTCTTTAAGGCAAGCAGCAATCGATCTCAGTAGTTAAAACTTCCGGGCTGAGAGGCCGTGGTCGAACAGTAGAACTTCTTCTCCCTGACGTTTCGTTGCCAGCTGCGGACATCATCTTCCGAGGCGAGTCTACGACTGGCTACCAAGCCGCGGAGGTCCTGTATATATAGAGCGGGTAGAGGGCACCACCACTCGTCACGTGATGTCAACAGTAAAACTATCTCTGACTGGCGTCATTACTCTCGATCGAAGGTAATCGATTGTCACATCTTTGATGCAAGGTTGATCGCCATATTTTATCTAACTTCAAACCTTCTTCTTTCTTGTTAAAATTATTGTGGTGTTTAAAAATCTCTATCGCCTCTCTATACATACGTGCATGATAATGCTATGTCTTAGCTAGCACGCTTGTCTCGCTAAATTTTATCTCATGGTCTCCGTCTTCGAAAACATGTTCTGCTACAGCTGACTTATCCATGTGTCCCAATCGGCAGTTCCTCTTGTGTTCAGTCAGGCGAGTATTGATACTTCTTTTAGTTGTTCCAATGTAAACTTTCCCACAACTACACGGAATTTTGTAAACACCCGGAGTGGCTAAAGGGTGTCGTGCATCCTTCGCCGATCTTAAACATTCACTAATCTTCTTAGTTGGTCTGTAGATTGTTTCAATTCTAAACTTGGCTAGCACTTTTCCGATACGGTCCGTAATATTATGGATGTAAGGAAGAAAAACTTTCCCTGCTGAAGGTTGTTGTTTTTGCATGTTTTCGGACATTTTCTTTCTAGGGTGGAGTGCACGATCTATCTCCTTATCAGTATATCCATTTTTCCGAAAAACTGTCCGCAAATGATTTAGTTCCTCTTGTAAATACGCTGGCTCACAAATTCTATTGGCCCTGTCCACCAGTGTTTTGATGACACCTCTCTTCTGCCTGGGATGATGATTTGAACTCTTATGAAGATAACGGTCGGTATGCGTATCTTTTCTGTATACTTTGTGACCAAGAGTACCATCTGCTCGTTTAATTACTGAAACGTCCAGAAAATTAATCTGTCCATTACTCTCTGTCTCCATGGTAAATTGAATTTTTGAATTAATGCTGTTCAAATGCTTCAGAAATTCGTTCAGTTGCTCTTCTCCGTGATTCCATATCACAAAAGTATCGTCCACATACCGATACCACTTCAAAGGACTTTTTCTGGCTGACTGAAGTGCCTGTTGCTCAAAAACTTCCATAAAAATATTAGCAGCGACTGGACTTAGAGGGCTACCCATAGCCACTCCATCAATTTGTTCATAGAACTCATTATTATACTGGAAATAAGTCGTAGATAGGCAGTGCCGGAACAAGGCTACTATATCACTAGGAAATATGTCAGATATGTAAGCCAGAGTTTCGTTCACCGGAACCATAGTAAACAAGGATACAACATCAAAGCTAACAAGGATATCACTGGGGCTTATAGTAATCCCCTTCAGTTTTTCGATGAAGTGCATGGAGTTCTTAATATGATGATCAGTCTTTCCGATAAACGGTTGTAGCAATGAGGCAAGATATCTAGCCAACTCTTGAGTAGGGGATCCTATAGCACTCAAAATCGGCCTAAGAGGGACATTTGGTTTATGTACCTTAGGTAACCCATATAATCTAGGAGGGAATGCTTCCGTTTTACAAAGATCTTTTTTATCTGCTGCAGGAATAGAAGACTTTTTTATTAGTTGGTTAGTAGCTGTCAACACTTTTGCTGTAGGATCTTTGTTCAGCTTCCTGTAAATGGTAGGATCCAAAAGATCGTCGATCTTCCTGTGGTAATCCTCACTCTTCATCAACACTGTAGCGTTTCCCTTGTCAGCGGAAAGTACAATAATACTCCTGTCCTCATTGATCTCCCGTAATGCCTTCTTTTCTCCTTGGGACAAATTACTGCTAGGTGGCTTAGCTTTACGTAATATTCTTGCTGTCTCCATCCTAACTTCATCCGCAGTGTGTGATGGTAACAATCGATCTTTTCCTACGTTGTTAAATTCAAGTCTTGTAAATCATTCAGTCATTTTCTCACCGTTATAATAAATACATTCTGATACACACCTAAATATATTTTCAGATTTTTGTACGCATCCATACATCAAAAACTTCGACAGTACCCGAGATACTGAATCTTTGTCTTTGTTGATTTTTAGGGCTTAGTCCTCTAACAGATAGATCTGACAGTGTCTAGCAAGAAAATTAGGATTGGGTCAGTATATTCGCATTGTGAAGGGACAGATCAAGATAAGATGGATGGTCTTTATGATGCACTCAGTGGCGTAGTTGTTAGAGTAAAGGACAAGGACAGTGTTCTGCTCATGGGTGATTTTAATGCCAGGATTGGAAATCGAACAGAAGGGTATGAAAAGGTTATGGGTAAATTTGGAGAGGATATGGAGGCTAACAGGAACGGGAAACAACTCTTGGATTTCTGTGCCAGTATGGGCTTAGTAATCACAAACTCCTTTTTTAAGCATAAGAACATTCACCGGTATACTTGGGAAGGCAGGGGAACCAGATCTGCCATTGACTATATAATAACAGATCGGGAATTCAGGAAGGCTGTAGGGACACACGTGTATTCAGGGGATTCTTTGATGACATTGATCACTATTTAATCTGCAGTGAAATTGGGATTGTGAGGCCGAAAGTACAGCAGGTCAGGTCCATATGTAGGAGGATAAGAGTGGAGAAACTTCAGGATAAGGAAATCAGACACAAGTACATAACAGTGATCTCAGAACGGTGCCAGTTAGTTGAATGTAGTCAATTACAGTCATTGGAAAAGGATTGGACAAGGTACAGGGACACAGTACTAGAAGTGGCTAAAGAATGTCTTGGAACAGTAGTGTGTAAAGGTAGGATGAAGCAAACAGCTTGGTGGAATGACACAGTCAAGGCAGCCTGTAAAAGGAAAAAGGAGGCGTACCAAAAATGGCTACATTCTAGAACTCGGGTAGACAGAGACAGTTATGTTGAAGAAAGAAACAAAGCCAAACAGATAATTGCAGCATCCAAGAAGAAGTCTTGGGAAGACTTTGGAAGCAGGTTGGAGACTATGGGTCAAGCTGCTGGAAAACCATTCTGGAGTGTAATTAGCAGTCTTCGAAAGGGAGGAAAGAAGGAAATGACAAGTATTTTGGACAGGTCAGGAAAACTGCTGGTGAAAACTGTTGATGCCTTGGGCAGATGGAGGGAATATTTTGAAGAATTGCTCGATGTAGGTGAAAATACGATCAGTAATGTTTCAGATTTCGATGTACAATGGGATAAGAATGATAATGGAAATAGGATCACATTTGAGGAAGTGGAGAAAATGGTCAATATATTGCAGTGCAATAAAGCGGCCTGGGTGGATGAAATTAAGTCGGAACTCATCAAATACAATGGAATGTCAGGTCTTAAATGGCTACTAAGGATAATTGAAATGGCGTGGGAGTCAGGACAGGTTCCATCAGACTGGACGAAAGCAGTAATCACACCAATCTTTAAACATGGAAATAGAAAACATTGTAACAACTACAGAGGTATCTCTTTAATCAGCGTTGTGGGTAAAATCTTGTCAGGTATTGTTGAAAGGAAAGAACGAGTATTAGTTGAGGAGAAATTGGATGAAAATCAGTGTGGTTTAGGCCTCTTAGAGATTGTCAGGACCAGATCTTTAGCTTACAGCAAATAATGGAGAAGTGTTATGAGTGGAACAGGAAACTGCATCTATGCTTTATAGGTCTAGAAAAGGCATATGACCGGGTTCCTAGGAGGGCTTTATTGTCTGTTCTACGAGATTATGGAATAGGAGGCAAACTTTTGCATGCAATTAAAGGTCTTTACGTAGATAGTCAGGCAGCAGTTAGTTGCCGTAAATTGAGTTCATGGTTCAGAGTAGTTTCAGGGGTAAGACAAGCCTGCAACCTGTTTCCACTGTTGTTCATATTATTTATGGATCATATGTTGAAAACAATATACTGGCTGGGTGAGATCAAGATATGTGAACACAAAATAAGCAGTCTTGCATATGCGGATGACTTAGTTGTGATGGCAGATTCGATTGAAAGTTTGCAAAGTAATATGTCAGAGCTAGATCAGAAATGTAAGGACTATGGTATGAAGATTAGCATCTCCAAAACGTAAGTAATGTCAGTGGGAAAGAAATATAAACGGATTGAGTGCCAAATAGGAGGAACAAAGTTAGAACAGGTGGACAGTTTAAAGTACTTAGGATGCATATTCTCACAGGATGGCAAAATAGTGAAAGAACTGGAAGCGAGGTGTAGCAAAGCTAATGCAGTGAGCGCGCAGCTACGATCTACTCTCTTCTGCGAGAAGGAAGTCAGTACCAAGACTAAGTTATCTGTGCACCGTTCAATCTTTCGACCAACTTTGTTGTATGGGAGCGAAAGCTGGGTGGATTCAGGTTACCTTATCAACAAGGTTGAGGTTACGGATATGAAAGTAGCTAGGATGATTGCAGGTACTAGTAGATGGGAACAATGGCAGGAGGGTGTCCACAATGAGGAAATTAGAGAAAAACTGTGAATAAACTCTACAGATGTAGCAGTCAGAGCGATCAGGCTTAGATGGTGGGGGCATGTTAAACGCATGGGAGAAGCTAGGTTACGCAAGAGACTCATGGGTTCAGCAGTGGAGGGAGGAGTCGGGGTAGACCAAGGAGAAGGTACCTGGATTCGGTTAAGAATGATTTTGAAGTAATAGGCTTAACATCAGAAGAGGCATCAATGTTAGCACTGAATGGGGGATAATGGAGGAATTTTATAAGGGGGACTATGCTCCAGACTGAATGCTGAAAGGCATAATCAGTCTTAGATCATGATGATGATGAGTGCTCTAACATGTACCGTGTGCTCGCCCTCCTTTTATCCCAGTCAGCGTGACATTAACGCCCTCAGCACGTGGTCCGGTGAAGTGTTCGGCAGATAAGATACCCTGTGCGTCTCGCCACGTACTACCGCAATACGAACCAATCGCGAAAATTTTGGGCGGCTCTTTCTGGATGATTGGATGATCGGTATTTTTTCCCGACAGTGGTGAAATCAAGACGTATTAACCAGTGCTTTTAAAATAGTGATATGTTGTACCCCTTATTATGGTTAGACACAAACTAGTAACTTCCGTCTAAATTGCTTAAAGAAGGATTTATAACTTTCGCTTGTCCGTTGAAGCAAGCAGGCTTAGACTGAAGGACAGCTGGTAATGAATTTCCGTATTAAACAAATAAAAATATTGTGTAAGAAGAACAGTAAACAAAATATTCTGTTGCAAACTATACATCGTTGAACATTTTGACTGATATTCAGCGCCATGTTACTACACCCTGTACATTGTAGTATGCTTGCATCCTCCTAGATGTGCTGTCTATAATGCAGTAGAGGCTTAGCTGCTCAACCCTGCCCCACTGTTCACGCCCTCTTGACATGATCCAGTGTGTAAAGTGTGTTCCTGCGATGCATTCAACTGCTCGCAAGCATGTACAGTCGGGCTCATGGCAACAGATATAATAAGCCATTCTATTCCGTTGCCAGGTGTTCACGATGTGGGCGCTGTGAACTCTGCATTATCGTCTTGAAAGACGAGTCTCATTACCCAAACGCTGATTGTGATCCGTTCAGTGTTGAGGAGGACCCTTTCGCCATTCTGTACTGCCCTCACATAACCCTAGAGACAAATGAGAGCCGTTCGATATCCGTACGTGCTATTGGCGCGAAACGTGGCTGGTCCACCTACCTGCCTGAAGACGACTGCTTACTACAGTCTGGGCCTACACTGTCCCCCGCTTACCTCCGAAATGGCAGCGCACAGTCCTGTTCCGTTTGCTTCGGCATGCTTGCGAACCATAATTTGTATGTAGCGGTCATCAACTGTTGCTGTTATCCTGGCACAACGACTGAGCAGCAGTTCTTTTGTTTTTTGCACTCAAAGACGCACCCGAAGACATTATCCGAATGGGACGGAAATACATGTACCGACCAACAAATCATTGCAAATTCAGAAAAAAATTATTTATTCAAAGAGAGAGAACTTCAGAAATTGATAAAGTTCGTAACGCGTTGACCCATCTCTGGCCCTTCTGCAAGCAGTTATTCGGCTTGGCATTGATTTATGGATTTGTTGGATGTCGTCCTCTAGGGACATCGTGCCAAATTCTGTCCAACTGGCGCGTTAGATCGTCAAAATCCCGAACTAATTAGAGGGCTCTGCCCATAACCCTCCAAAAGTTCTCAATTGGGGCAAGAGCCTGTGACCTTGCTGGTCAAGTTAAGGGTTTGGCATGCACGAAAATAAAGCAATTAAAACTCTCGCCCGCCCGCACACGGTATTATCTTGTTGAAATGTAAGCCCAGGATAACTTGCCATGATGGGCAACAAAACGAGGCGTAGCCGACGTACTGCTGTGCTGTAAGGGTGCCGCGGATAACAGCTGAATGTATCCTGCTGTTAACAGAAATGGCACCCTGGACCACAACTCCTGGTTGTTGGGTCGTGTGACGGGCGACAGGTTGGTATCCTACCGCAGTCAGGAGTGCCTCCAGACATATCTTTGCAGATCATCGGGGCTCAGTTCGAAGCGGAGCTCATCACTGAAGACAGTTCCACTCCAGTTCACAAGACACCAGACTGACATCATGTCTGGAAAGGCACCAGGCGGCGGTATGGTACCAGTCTGACAGCCGCCCTTCATACAGCGCGATAACCAGGAGTGATGCTCTGGGGTGCCTCTTCCTTTCATAGTAGCACCCCTTTCATTGTCATCCGCGGCACCGTTACAGCACAGCGGTATATCGACGATGTTCTGTGCCCCGTTCTGTTGCCCTTCATGGCGAGCCACCCTGGGCTTACACATCAGCAAGATAATGCTCACACACACGCGACGGCAGTTTCTACTGCTTGTCTTCGTTTTGGCCAAACCATCCCATGGCCAGCAAGGTCGCTGGATCTATACCAAGCTGAGAACGTTAGGAGCATTATGTGCAGGTACCTCCAACTGGACAGAATTTGGCACGATATCCATCAGGAATAAATCTACCAGCTATCAATCAATGCCAAGGCGAATAACTACTTGCGTAAGAGACAGAGGTGGACCAAAGCGTTACTCACTTGATGAATGCGTGAAGCTCTTTCTCTTGAATAAATCATTCGTTTTTTCTGAAAGTGTAATGATTCCTTTTCCTGTAAATGTACATCACATCCAACGATTTCCGTCCAATTCGGGTAATTCCTTCGTGGTCGTCATTTTGTTTTAGAGTGAATCTCACGAATACAGTGGAATGTTCGAATGAAGTCGCTGTGGCGTGTGGTAACTTAAGCGCGCGTACAAACCTTGGCGTAAAGTGACAAACGGTGCGCAGTAAGAACTTGAAATAAGCCTACAATGGCTGTTTGTTGACAGACCTAACAGTGTGCAGAAGTCACATTGATTCTTTATGTACTTCCATATTCTGCAAACACTCCGAAGTGCATATGAGAGGACACTTCCCACTTTACCAGTTATTAGCTCTTCTTTCCGTTCCATTCACGTATGGAGTGCAGGAAGAATGATCGCTTAAATGCTTCTGCTCATGCTGTAATTAATGTAGTCCCCGCGATCCCTACGAGAGCGGTACGTGGAAGGTTGTAGTATATTCGCAGTCATAATTTAAAGCCATTTCTTGAAACTGTGTAAATACCCTTTTTCGGTGTAACGTTTATCATCGAGCATCTGCTAGTTGTTTCTTTAGCATATCTGAGACTCTCCGCAAAGGGCCAATAACTACGACCATTTATGGTGCCCTTATCTCCATATGTTCAATATGCCCTTTGAGTACTATTTGGTACGAGTCCCACACACTTGAGCAATATTCTAGAACCGATACGACGAGTGATCTGTAAGAAATCTCCTTCGTAGGCTGATAGAACTTCCCCAGTATTCTCCCAACAAACCGAAATCTGCCACCTGCTGTATCCACGACTGAGCACGTGTGATCGTTCCATTTCATATTCCTAGAAAGTGTTACACCCAGGTATTTGTATAAATTGGCCGATTCCAACAGTGACTCACTGGTATTATAGTCAGAGGATAGTAAGGTTTTTTTAAGTGGGCAGTTTTACATTTCTGAACATTTAAAGCAAATTGACAATCTTTGCACCACTTTGAAATCCTATCAAGGTCTTACTGAATCTTTATATACACACATCAAAAAAAGTTGTGCATCATCTCGGTTCCGAGAGTTCCGCAACCTGTACAGAAAATTGGAATAGAGGTCAACATAAACATCATTTCCGCCCTTTTTATTGCTCATAAAAACTACACATTGCTTGTTGCACCTCAATACAGCGAGACCTTCAGAGGTGATTGTCCAGATCGCTGTACACATCGGTATCTCTGATACCCAGTAGCACGTACTCTCACACTGATGGATGTCTGTATTCGTCGTGGCATACTATCCACAAGTTCATCAAGGCACTATTGGTAAAGATTGTCCCACTCCTCAACGGCGGCGATTCAGCGTAGATACCTCAGAGTGGTTGGTGGGTCACGTCGTCAATAAACAGCCCTTTTTAATCTATCCCAGACATGTTCGATAGAAATCACGTCTGGAGAACATGCTGGCCACTCTAGTCGAGCGATGTTATCCTGAAGGAAGTTATTAACGCCGGCCTCTGTGACCGAGCGGTTCTAGGCGCTTCAATCCGGAACCGCGCGACTGCTACGGTCGCAGGTCCGAACCCTGCCTCGGGCATGGATGTGTGTGATGTCCTTGGGTTAGTTAGGTTTAAGTAGTTCTAAGTTCTAGGGGACTGATGAAGTCAGATGTTAAAATCTCATAGTGCTCAGAGCCATTTAAACCATTTTTGAAGTCATTCACAAGATGTGCACGATGGGGGCACGAATTGTCATCATTGAAAACGAATGCCTTGCCAAGTTTTTTTGACGTGTGTATACACACATCGTCAGCAAAAAAGCCTGAGGTTACTATTAAATTGTCTATAAGATCATTAATATAAAGCATGAACAACAATGGTCCTAAAACGCTTTCCCGGGCATATATGAAGTTACTTCTACATCTGTCGATGGCTCTCCATCCAAGATAATATGCTGCGTCCTCCCTAACAAATAATCCTCAATCTATTCACAAATTCCATTGATACCCCCGTATGACTTTATTTTTAATAGTTAGTGTAGGTCTGGTACTGAGTCAGAAGCTTCTTGGAAATTGAGAAATACTGCATCAACCTGATAGTCTTGAAGAATGGCTTTCTGTGTATCATACAAGAAAAGTAATATTTGTCTTTCACATAATTTATGTTTTCGGAATCCATGCAGGTTGACATGGAGGTCATTTTGTTTGGCATTATCTCTTGGTTTAAGAATCATGAAAGAAGGTTGTATACGTGGAAGAACCCTGGAGATACTAAAAGGTATCAGATAGATTATGTAATGGTAAGACAGAGATTTAGGAACCAGGTTTTAAGTTGTAAGACATTTCCAGGGGCAGATGTGGATTCTGACCACAATCTATTGGTTATGACCTGTAGATTAAAACTGAAGAAACTGCAAAAATGTGGGAAATTAAGGAGATGGGACCTGGATAAACTGAAAGAACCAGAGGTTGTACAGAGTTTCAGGGAGAGCATAAGGGAACAATTGACAGGAATAGGCGAAAGAAATACAGTAGAAGAAGAATGGGTAGCTCTGAGTGATGTAGTAGTGAAGGCAGCAGAGGATAAAGTAGGTACAAAGACGAGGGCTGCTAGAAATCCTTGGGTAACAGAAAAAAATATTGAATTTAATTGATGAAAGGAGAAAATATAAAAATGCAGTAAATGAAGCAGGCAAAAAGGAATACAAACGTCTCAAAAATGAGATCGACAGGAAGTGCAAAATGGCTAAACAGGGATGGCTAGAGGACAAATGTAAGGATGTAGAAGCTTATCTCACTAGGGGTAAGATAGATACTGCCTACAGGAAAATTAAAGAGACCTTTGGAGAGAAGAGAACCAAGTGTATGAATATCAAGAGCTCAGATGGCAGCCCAGTTCTAAGCAAAGAAGGGAAGGCAGAAAGGTGGAAGGAGTATATAGAAGGTTTATACAAGGGCGATGTACTTGAGGACAATATTATGGAAATGGAAGAGGATGTAGATGAAGACGAAATGGGAGATACGATACTGCGTGAAGAGTTTGACAGAGCACTGAAAGACCTGAGTCGAAACAAGGCCCCCGGAGTAGACAACATTCCATTAGAACTACTGACGGCCTTGGGACAACCAGTCCTGAGAAAACTCTACCAGCTGGTGAGCAAGATGTATGAGACAGGTGAAATACCCTCAGACTTCAAGAAGAATATAATAATTCCAATCCCAAAGAAAGCAGGTGCTGACAGATGTGAAAATTACCGAACTATAAGTTTAATAAGCCACGGCTGCAAAATACTAACGCGAATTCTTTACAGACAAATGGAAAAACTGGTAGATGCAGACCTCGGGGAGGATCAGTTTGGATTCCGTCGAAATGTTGGAACACGTGAGGCAATACTGACCTTACGACTTATCTTAGAAGAAAGATTAAGAAAAGGCAAACCTACGTTTCTAGCATTTGTAGACTTAGAGAAAGCTTTTGACAATGTTGACTGGAATACTCTTTTTCAAATTCTAAAGGTGGCAGGGGTAAAATACAGGGAGCGAAAGGCTATTTATAATTTGTACAGAAACCAGATGGCAGTCATAAGAGTCGAGGGGCATGAAAGGGAAGCAGTGGTTGGGAAAGGAGTGAGACAGGGTTGTAGCCTCTCCCCGATGTTATTCGATCTGTATATTGAGCAAGCAGTAAAGGAAACAAAAGAAAAATTTGGAGTAGGTATTAAAATTCATGGAGACGAAGTAAAAACTTTGAGGTTCGCCGATGACATTGTAATTCTGTCAGAGACGGCAAAGGACTTGGAAGAGCAGTTGAACGGAATGGACAGTGTCTTGAAAGGAGGATATAAGATGAACATTAACAAAAGCAAAACGAGGATAATGGAATGTAGTCAAATTAAATCGGGTGATGCTGAGGGAATTAGATTAGGAAATGAGACACTTAAAGTAGTAAAGGAGTTTTGCTATTTAGGAAGTAAAATAACTGATGATGGTCGAAGTAGAGAGGATATAAAATGTAGACTGGCAATGGCAAGGAAAGCGTTTCTGAAGAAGAGAAATTTGTTAACATCGAATATAGATTTATGTATCAGGAAGTCGTTTCTGAAAGTATTTGTTTGGAGTGTTGCCATGTATGGAAGTGAAACATGGACGATAACTAGTTTGGACAAGAAGAGAATAGAAGCTTTCGAAATGTGGTGCTACAGAAGAATACTGAAGATAAGGTGGATAGATCACGTAACTAATGAGGAGGTATTGAATAGGATTGGGGAGAAGAGAAGTTTGTGGCACAACTTGACTAGAAGAAGGGATCGGTTGGTAGGACATGTTTTGAGGCATCAAGGGATCACAAATTTAGCATTGGAGGGCAGCGTGGAGGGTAAAAATCGTAGAGGGAGACCGAGAGATGAGTACACTAAGCAGATTCAGAAGGATGTAGGTTGCAGTAGGTACTGGGAGATGAAGCAGCTTGCACAGGATAGAGTAGCATGGAGAGCTGCATCAAACCAGTCTCAGGACTGAAGACAACAACAACAACATCTCATTATGTTTGAGCTCAGAATATATTCCAAGATTCTACAAACAATGGATGTCAAGGATACTAGATTGTTATTTGTATTTGAGTGGATCATGTCTACTACCGATTTTGTAGACGGGTCTGACCCGTACTTTTCCTACTACTGTGCACGGTTTTTTGTTAGTGGGATCAACGGTAGATTATAGTTAAGAGCCGCAAATTCTGTGTAGAATCTGATAGGGATTCCATCATGCCCTGGAGCTTAACTCCGTTTTAGCGGTTTCAGCTGTGTTTCAACACCACTGACACTAATATCTAATTCATTCATCTTCTTTATAGTGTGAGAATTTAAAAGTGGGACAATAGATATAAGTTTTCCTATGTAGACGAACAGTTTAAAACAGACTTCAGCGTTTCTGCTGTGCTGTGCTGTGCTGTGCTGTGCTGTGCTACCCTCACGTTCAGTACGTGTCTTGTCCATGACTGTGAGGACACTAAGTTCGGTACCACTAAGAACGTTAGCATATGACCAGGATTTCTTTGCGTTTTCTGAGAGATCATTGGGCAGTATTCTGCTACATTCATCATTGAAGGTTTGACGCATTGCTCTCTTGACAGCCAAACAAGTTTCATGCAGCGTCTCTTGTGTCCATATCTTGTACTTCGTTTGATACCTGTTATGCTGTAGCCTGTTGAAATTTCTTTACAGTGGCCATATACTATGAAGGGGCACTTCCTTTATGAACGGCGCTACTAGGTTCGTACCTATTTTGGAATATGACTCTATTGCCTGTTTATCTAGTTTGCAAACCATATACATTCTTCTTCTTATTTTAACTGTCCTTTGTTCTTCGGTAATCATTGTTGCTACAAGTACCTCATGCGTACTGAGCCTTAAATAGGTCAGGTGTCCTTGTTGCTATTTGATCCAAAATATGCCCACGTAAGGCGGCATTAGAATAATCTGTTCTAGGTGGTTTTCAGAGAAGTCATTTAGTAATGTTTCACAGGACCTGTTATCACGCTCACCACTAACAAACCTGCAATTTTTTTAATTGATTGTTGGATGAGTAAAGTCTCCACCGATGATTACAGTATGCTTGGAGAACGTACTTACAAGTGAGCTGAGGATTTCTTTAAAGCTTTTGGTTCCATAAAGTGGTTAGTTCGATGGACATAGAAAGATTCAGTTACCATTTTATGCCCATTCTTGCCCAAACAATGTCGCAAGCAACTTCAATTTCTATCTCAGTCGATTTGAGTTTCTTTTCTCCTGTGACAAATACACCACCTCCATTTCCCATTAGCCTATCCTGTCGATACACACTTAAATTTTCCCCAAAAAATCTCACTGCTGTCAGTTTCAGGTTTCAACCAGCTTTCTGTACCTAGTATTGTGAGAGCTTCAGTGCTTTTGACGAGCACTTTTAACTCTGTCACTTCCTTGCGAATGATTCGGCAGTTAATCACTAGGCTTTAAGCGAATTTTTTTTGTCTTCCGAGTTCCCTATAGCTGGCTTTGCTTGGCGTGGATGAAGAGTCGATTAATCAAAAAGAAAATTTGGGTGCATCCCACACACAGTTAGCTACCTCGGTAGCATTCCGTGAAGCGTAATGCACACCTAACCCAATTGTAAAAACCCTACAGTTGTCAATCGTACGTCGCAAAACCAGAAAGTAGCAGGCTAGCTTGTAACAGAATCCTCAGAGTCTCTGGTTCAAGCCTTCCACTCAACTCAGAACCAAAGGGCCACGATCAGTACTGGTGCAGTGCTCCAAATTGTAAGGTTGGTTGATACTACATGCGCTAGTTTTGTCTTCTCATTCATCTCTACCAGTCTCTGGAATTATCAAAATACGATTTCGGGATCCTGACGACATGCATCACTTCTTCCAGTGTTCTCCTCAATCTGCAGTTGCGTGCGACCTGTTCCCTCAATGGCTGCTGCGATAGCCTCTTCAACATCTTGAATGAGGCCACCAGACATATACACTGAGTACACTTGCTGTTCTTTCCAATCTCTTGCTGTCATTCCCATAATATAGGTTCCATTATTGGCCATACATTTAAACTCCTGACGATTAATGGACCCCTTCCCTTTCTTATTTGTCCCTTCATGGCACTGAATACAGCAGGTTTTCCAACAGGCAAAGTGAGTCTTATTGACTGAGTTTCGGTTTCAGTAGAAAACAGCACCTCGAACTTCGTTTGTAGGAATTCTACCTAGTTCCTGTGTCCCATTTAGAGGGTGACGCCATTCACAGTTAGGTAGGCTAGTAGTGAAAGATCTGGCATTCGCTGTAAAGAAGAGAGAGATTCCGCAGGAGAGATAAGTACTTGAGATACCTTTGCGACCGAACCTTGGAGCATATTTACACAATCTTCACGCCTGACAGAGTCGGTGGCAAAGATCAGTTTGGTCGCGGCCGTAGCTGGCCACCCAGGTCACCTGATCTGTCAGTGTGCGATTATTTTGTGTGGGGAGCCCTCAAGTCTAAGGTGTATCGCAACGTCCCTCATAGTCTTCAAGAACTGTATCAGAACTTTTCGGACATCTGCTGTTGTCAGTTCAGTACTGTATTTCCTTTCCTCTGCTGTGTTTCTGCGTAGCCTGGAACTCTGTTCTCCTGACCACTGTCGTTTGCCCCACCTTGCAGTAAGGGAACAGAAAAACCTTTGATAGAAGTTCCTAATTTAGGCCTACTGAAACTTTCGTTGAAGCTATAGTCGCCGACTAACTCGGAAATAGCGATTGGGGACGTAGCATGCTTTGCTGAACTGCGCTGAGACAGTCAGTTTACGTTTATCTCCTTTGCAGAGGTGGTTGCACATGGCAATTTCCTGTAGTCAAGAGCATGCAGAAACAGGTTCTCGATAAAAAATGAAAAGAAAAATTTATCCAAGTCAAATGGGCGGTTTGAAACTAAGTGAATTTTTAGTATTTTTGCTTTTGTGAGTTAGTTCTTTTGTCCGTATCTCATTTCAAGAGACACTGCGAAGATGCTTCGAAGTGCTGTGTCGACAACAGCAAAGACTCAATATTATGAACGTGCCGTGCCTGGTGCGAACTGAGACTTGACAAACGTGAATAAGCTTTCCCCCCGAGCGCGTTCCACGACTAGAAGACGACTACGGTCCTCTTCGACGGATTGCCATCGTATATAATCTAGGTTACGACCAGGGGTGTCACAGACACACTAAATTCCCGACTGCCACGAGATGGGAAGTGGCAAGTTTATGATACGTTTTTCTAGTAGAAGTTTCTCATAGACAAATCACAACCTCGTATTGCGTCTTTCGATAAGATTTTCGCAGTGGGTGAGACTACCAACTAACTGGGGCCGATCATTCGTACAGTGCTCACTTGAAATGACTGTTCAAGCGGCTTCAACAAACGGCACATTGTGGTACACCTGGTGTTGGGTTCGTGTATGACTCTGACGACGAGATATGTATGTCCACGTGTTGCCGTAACGAATTCCTGTCGAAGTCGAACAATGACGATGAGCTCGCTGTTAGATGACATACTGTGAACTGTCCATCATGTCTCATGCAACATACACGTTGGAGGGTTTGCTTCTTCTGTGAAGAGGAGTAGGAGGAAATTCTATGGGACGAATGACAGAGACTTACCGTACATGGGAAGGACAAATTATTTCGGAGAACCCATTCTGCAACTAGTTCTTGGGAATGGGACGACCCGTGTGTGCTCCCTCGTAAAACCAGAAACGTCGCCGGTTAAAATTAAATGGCTACGTCAGAGTTGTGATTGTACTTTGGAACAGTAAAGACGAGTGTCCGATGTGAAAAATGACTATTTTTCTTAAAAGTCGAAGGCCGTGCAACACGCGCAGTAAGGTGCGTACTTGACCGGCGATTGCAATTTTATGCGCAGCGAGAACTTCGTCTGGACCATTCTGAGACCTGTGGTTGTCACCGAAGGCACCTCGTAAGCTTCGAAGTAGGCACATCTATGTTATTTTGATGGCTCCATGCTGGATATCCTGTTCAGGGGGCGAGGGGGCGGCATTTTCCAGCAAAGACAATTGCTTTTGCGGTCAGGTAACAACGTGCTACCGTAGTTTGGTGAGCTGCCAGGCCCCCCAGATTGCAGCCCCTCACCTAACTCTTCCGAGATATCATTAAACACGAGCTCAGAGCCCCTAAACCAGGTATTCATAAGGAATTGGCTAATCTGCGCGTGCGAATTTTGTGTCATCTACCAATGGGCACATATCGAAAACTTACAAAACTCACACCACAACAAATCGTGGCTGTTGGATTGTCAAAGGTGATCCACGCCCTAGCTGTATAGCTGTCTCAACCCGAAGGTTGGTTTGTACACCGCGCTTTTTTACTGGGCGTGGTCTTCAATTTGGCTTCCTCTTCCAATTGTTTTACTAAGGCAGTGATGATAGGAGGACCTACTGTTTAACGTAGACTCCGGACCACCATGCTACTCGGTATTTGTCACATGTAGAGTCACACTAGAGGGGACAGAAGCGACAGAATAAGAATAAAATCTTACTACTAGCTGAACACTGAACTCCATCCTTTGGATTCGTAGGCTGGCACGTATACACCTTATGAGTGGAAATGCACAGACAAAAAAATCGCAACACCCATAAATAATTAATGTAGAGTAATGAAATTTTGGGAATACATTTGTCAAGTTAATATATTTAAGTGATCAACATCGCAAGATACGCCATTGCAAATCGAAAATGCTGGTGCATTAATGACAGGTGTAACCGCCAGAATGTTGAATGCAAGTGTGCAGACATGCATGCATTGTGTTGTAGAGATGGTGCCTGTCTGTTTGTGGGCTGCATTTCTGTGCCTTTCGCACTTGGTCGGTCAAAACAGGAACAATTAATTATGTTTGTGGATGATGCAGGGGTTGCCGTCCGATGATGTCCCATATGTGCTTGACTGGAGACAGATCTAGTGACGAAGCAGACAGTGGCAATCTGTTGACACTATAGAGCATGGCGGGCGACAACAGCGGTATGTGGACGAGCGTTATCCAGTTGCAAAACACTCCCTGGAATGCAGTTCATGAATGGCAGTGCAACAGGTTGAATGACCGGAATAACGTACAAATTTGCAGTCAAGGTGCTTGGAATAAGCATGAGGGTGCTACTGCTGTCATTGCGAAGTCACAGCCCAGGCCATAATTCCATATGCAGGTCCGGCGTGTCTAGCACGTAGACGGCTTGGGTGCAGGCCCTCAGTTGCCTGCCTCTATTGTCAGTGGCACCGAAGCAGAACAAGGTTGCATCATAAAACGGAGCACTTTTTCACCCTGCCATCCAGTGAGCATTCGCTTGATACGCAAAGTCGCAAATGGCGGTGGTTTGCGGTCAGTGGATTGCACACTACGGGGCGTCTGGCTCGAAGCTGCCCTTGAAGTAACCGATTTGTAACAGTTCATTGTGTCACTGTGGTGGCAACTGCTGCTGCAGAAACAGTACAATGCGCCGGAGCCTTCTGGAACCCAGTCTTCTTGCGACCGTACGTTATCGTGACCACCGCTGCCAGCAATAATGTACAACGGCTACATTCCCGCCAAGTCTTTTTGATAAATAGCGAAAGGAACATCCAGCTACTCGTAGCCCCATCACACGACATCGTTCAAATTCGCGGCACTTAATGTGACTGGCGCCAAATTAGAATAGATACCATCTTTCAGATGTAGAAACACGCCTACCGGCTTTAGTTTGTCGCACAACGCCTTCTACGGTAGCGATTTTTTCCGTCTGTGTATGAAATGATTTTCAAATCAACGGGACAGGAATACTGCAATCCGTTGTATGAGAGCGATGTTCATAAGTGCTATAGAAACAGTGTTACCAAATAAGGACGGAAGCTTTGCAAGAACAGAGAGACGGATGGCGGACTACACAGTAACGTCATTCAGCGGGACAGAACATTCGGTATTAGGGGCTGGGACGCCGCGAGTCGCATTGCAAATGCTTCTGCGAAACCTTACACTGCGGTTGTCACACCCAGCCCGTGAGCACAGGATCAGCGCCCAAGCCCCAACCACATGCGCAGTCCACAAGCCATCACACACGACGGACGAAACGTTCATTTGCGTAGCCGACGTTCCTGTTACGTGGTATGTTTGTCGTGAAAAGGTTATCCGTATATACGGTCTAACACCAAAACTGTAGGCAAGTGACTTTTCAGCTAGACATTAACACCGACGCTTTCGCAGTCCATGAGCTCTGCGAAAGAGAGTGACGCGATATTATTTTGTAAGGTAAATTGCTTATTGGGAAAATCCATATGCGATGATCTCAGAATCCTTTCCTTGCCAGCTAAGAACAGCTGGCAGCACAGAATTGATGATGATGAAGTCCCATACTGCTTGACAGAGCTTAGGGGAACGATGGGGAAGACCTGCACCGCCGTACTAGGCAAGGTCCTAGTGTAGGTGGTTTACAGTTGCCCTCCTTCAGACCGTAATGGGGATGAATGATGACGATGAAGACGACACAATAACACACTGTCATCTCGAGGCAGGTGAAAACCCCTGACCCCGCCGGGAATCGAACCCGGGACCCCGTCCTAGGGAAGCGAGAATGCTTCTGCGAAACCACGAGCTGCGGACGCGCAGAATTGGATGTAGCTAAAATCGGAACTACTACTACTACTGCGTTCAGTTCTTGCTGTAAAACGGTGTAGCACATACAATCGTGTGTCATTTCTTATAGCTTACTAGTGTTACTCTTAAATGTTTAAACGGTGTATCCTGTTCCGGGTGTTCGTCACTAGTATTTCAATCGGGTACTGTCAGCGATTTTGTTTTGTTGTGGATATTATCATTCAGCTACATGTAGAGAGAGAGAGAGAGAGAGAGAGAGAGAGAGAGAGAGAGAGAGACAGCTGTCATCCATGACATCAAGTGGAAATTTTTGCCAAGTCATTCTACAGTTCCTTAAGTTCGTTAAACGAAGGTATTTTTGTGTGGACAATAGCCGAAAGCACACCATTAATGCAAGTTATGATACTTTCGTTTCTGTTTACTTTCACGTACTGGATTCTGTTAATCAAAAATTGACCGAAGCAATCTGAACCAGAGAAGGAAATTGGACGATAAAAATGGCTTGAAATTCTTTTTGTAAACTGAATACTGCAGTCGGAAGTAAATTCTCAATGTGTTTTAAATGAAGAGTCTATAAATACTAGTGCAACGTGCAGGTGTGAAATGTTTACTTTAAATGCACAAACAAATAAAAACTTGAGAACAGCCCTCTGAACAATGAAAAGACGCATTTTGAGCGTAACATGAAGTGACAGCAAAGCAAATAAATAGGTCAGAGAAAAAGACAGGAGTAGCAGACGTAATGGTGACTGTCAGGGAACTGAAATCGAGGTACGTTGGGCGTGTACTGGGAGGAAATGACGGGAGATAGACTAAGGAGACTGCGAGTGAGATTCGTCGTAGTAATTGAAGGCGGAGTGGCTGTGTGAAGAGACAATCAGGGCAAACTTGGGATAGCCACACAGTGATAATGGTTTTAGTCCTTCACTATGCAATCACCCTTCAGTTTTTTCCCCAAGTGTATGTGACTTGGGGGCGACCATGGTTTTAGAATGAAATTACAATTAAGTCAATACCATTAGCTGCTGACGGGCGTTCATATACATCAACGGGACAGCTGAAAATGTGTGCCCCGACCGGGACTCGAACCCGGGATCTCCTGCTTACATGGCAGACGCTCTATCCATCTGAGCCACCGAGGACACAGACTGCAGGGACTTATCGCCGGCACGCTCCCCGTGGGACCCACATTCTCAGCTTATAGTCCACACACTACATTCTCAGTGCCCCTGCCATTGTTCTCATTTCTTGCGGCAGACAGTCTACCGAGTCCCGTAAGAGTTCAGGCACGTCGCCCTGAAGGAGGTCATCAGCCGATTAGCCTTAACAATATGAAGATGGCATCTGTTCTTTCGGACATTTCCGAAAGAATTAATGCCATCTTCATATTGGTTTTAGAAGTCTGCATTTTGGCTGCCCATGAAGTATTCCACTTAGGAAAACACCCTGACGTTGACCCGGAAAGAGCAAGAAGACTCTGGGCTGTAGACCACGGTGCCACACCAGAGTGAGCAACACGAATCGACACGACAGATATGAGCGAGGACTCGGTGCAATCTGCAACAACCTGTGGGAGACACCCCAGAAAACGCGCACTCTCTCTCAGTATAGTTGCTCCCTCTCGCTGAGTTCAATATAGTGTCGAGCATGCAAGAGCCCTGCCCAGTTCGTAACGTCAGCTCCAGCAGTCAACATCGTCGTTGAGGACAGTGACAGTTGTAAGGTTTCGGATGAATTATTACAGTTGTCAATGGCGGACATCGTACCTCAACCGAACAGTTTGTTATGCAGTGCATCAGGTGATGCTAGTCAGTAGCAGTTGTAAATTATCCAGTACTCCTACGGCAGAGAAGTGCGCCAAAGGTACATTAATCTTTTATTCATTTATTTAATAAAGTGAACTAATATTTCATCTGTTCCACTTTGATGAACCTTCTTCCAGATCAGTCAAAGAACGAATAGGTATCGTCGAATGAAAGTGGTTTCGTCTGGTCATAAAATCAAGAAAATATGGGCCTTAACCAAAATTTGATAGACCAAAGAAGCAGCGTGTGTGACAATGTCCTCTCCAGAATGAGATAGTGTGTTGTCGTGTAGCAAAGACACCCACTTTGTTGAGCTTCCCGCGATGCCTCGTCTTGACAGTCTTCCATGGCCCTTTGGAGAGATTTCAGTAGTATTCCTCTCTGACGGTTTACCTCGTTGGAGCGAAATCTGTTAGCACTACAACACGGCACTCCCAAAAAAACGCTCAGCATCGTCTTGCCCGACGATGTTGGCGTCGTCGCCTTTCTCTGTGTTGGGGAATCCTCTTTGTCACTACACGCGTTGCTCCTTCGTCTCGGGCTCATATTAATACATCCAGCAATCGACCATGGTGATTCTGCGGCTGAAGATGTCATTTGGCTTGGTCTGACACAGCTGCAACATTTCCTCAGCCGCCTGGATTCGGCGGACTTGAACTGCTGTAGATTCAGCAGGCTTGAATTGATGTTAGCAGACTCGGAACACACCAGACAGCAACCTTGGTCATGTTCAAAATACTGTGCAAGACGTCGAAAATGGAACCGTCACTGATATTAGTTTCTCCACTATCGTCTCGATTATGCTACGCCAGACTTCGATCACCAGGGCCTCCACTTCGCTCGCCACTTCCGATTGTTTGCGGATAGACGATCTGCCAGTTCAATCTTCGTCAGACTGGGAGCGCTGCGCCATTGAATCGCTGGGTTGTTTTGCATTGCTACCGTACAGTTCCACCAACTCAGCAAGGATTGTTGAAACGTTGTTCGCTTGTCAGATGCCCAAAACGAATTTCTGCACGAAAGGGAATACAAACGCTTAAAAAATGAGATTGACAGGAAGTGCAAAATGGCTAAGCAGGAATGGCTAGGGGACAAAAGTAATGATTTAGAAGCGTATTTCACTAGGAGAAAGACAGATCCCGCCTACAGCAAAATTAAAGAAGCATTTGGAGCAAAGAGAATCAGATATATGAATATCAAGAGCTCAGAGGGGAAACCAGTCCTAAGCAAAGAAGGGAAAGCTGAGAGGTGAAGGAGTATGTAGAGATGACTTTGAAGGCAATATTATAGAAAGTAAAGTAGACGTAGATGAAGATGAGATGGAAGTTATGATACTGTGAGAATAATTCGACGGAACACTGACTGTCAAACAAGGCCCGGGGAGTAGACGACATTGCGTCAAAACTTCTGATGGCGTTGTGAGAGACGGCCGTGGCAAAACATCCAAGATTGTGCAAGATATATGAGACTGGCGAAATGCTCCCAGGCTTCAAAAAGAATGTAATAATTCCATTTCGAAAGAAAGGAGGAGTTGGAGGGTGTGAATACTTCCGAATTATCAATTTAATTAGTCATGGCTGCAAAATGCGAACACGAATTTTTTACAGAAGAATGAAAAAACTGGTAGAAGCAAATCTCGAGGAAGAACAGTTTGGATCCCGGAGAGGTCGAGGAGTCATTACTGACCCTTCGACTTCACGACATTATTTTCACAAATAACTTTAACTAAAATGGCAAATAATGAGCTTTGATTTTGTGTAAATAAACATGCATTAATTTTTATGTTGGCTGAGTATTATTTCATTAAAAACCGTCCGTCTCCCGTGTGTTACCGTGTACATGGTGCGAAAATCTATTTATAACTTATACATGAACCAGATTCGAGGAACATGAAGGGGAAGTAGTGGTTGAGAAGGGAGTGAGATATGGTTGTAGCGTATCCCCAGTGTTATTAAAGCTGTGCATTGAACAATCAACAAAAGGAAGAAAGAAAAAGTTGGAGAAGGAATGAAAGTTCAGAGAGAAAAAAATGAAAACCGTGTTTTGCTGATGACAGTGTAATTCTTTCACACAGCAGAAGAACGTCGAAGAACAGTTTGAACGGAACTGACAGTGTCTTGAAAGGAGGATATAAGATGAACATCAACAAAAACAAAATAAGCATATCGTAGTGTTTCGAATTAAATCAGGTGATAATGAGGAATTAGATTTAGGACTCACTTAAATTAGTAGATGAGTTTTGTTATTTGGGCAGCAAAATAAATGATGGCCGAAGTAGATAGGATATAAAATGTAGATGACAATGGCAGGCAAAGCGTTCTGAAAAAGAGAAATTTGTTATCATCGGATTTAGACTTGTCAGGAAGGCTCTTCTGAAACAGGGATATAAGCTGAAGTAATGAATTAAAATTTATGCCAACGTTGATGGGTTATCCACTAAACCAACATGACATTGTCACGGGTTACCGTTGTCCAACGCTCTCTCTAATACAAATCTCAGTTGACACCTTACTTCCTGAAAGTATTTGTATGGAGTGTAGCCATGTATGGAAGTGTAACAAGTTCAGTAAACAGTTTAGACAAGACGAGAATAGAAGCTTTTGAAATGTGATGCTCCAGAAGAATGCTGAAGATTAGATGGGTAGATCACATAACCAGTTAGAAGGTACTGAACAGAATTGGGGAAATGAAATTTGTGACACAACCTGACTATAAGAAGGGATCGGTTGTTAGAACATGTTCTGAGACCTCAAGGGATCACCAATTCTACATTTACATCGATACCCCGCAGTCCATCGTACGGCTCACGGCAGAGGGTACCCTGTGCGGCTAATAGCAATTGCCTTTCCTGTTCCAATCGTAAACAGAGTGAGGGAAAGACTATCTGTGTGGCTGCGAGTGAACCATAACTTCTCGTATCTTATTTTCGTGGCCTTATGCGAAACGTATCTTGGGAGGCCGTAGAATTGTTCTGCGGTCAGCTTCAAATGCCGGTTCTGTAAATTTTCTCGATGTATTCCTCCAGTGATCCCCATTTGAGTTCTCGAAACACATACGTAACACTTCCGTGAACCGTGATGTTCGAACCTACCGTAACAAATCTAGCAAGCAGCCTCAGAATTGCTGCTGCTTCCTCTTATCCGACTTGGTACTGACGCCAAACACTCGAGCAGTACTCAAGAATAGGTCGCACTAGCTTCGTATATGTGGCGACCTTTACAGATGAACCACACTTTCCTAGAATTCTAAAATTAAACAGAAGTCGATGATTCTCCTTCCCGAGAACAATCCTGACGTGCTCGTTCTAATTCATGCCGCTTTGCACGTTACACCCAGATATTTAAACGACGTGACTGTATCAAGCAGCAGACCACTAATGTTGTATCCGAATATTATGGGTTTGTTGTTCCGCGTCATCCGCATTTAGTTAGTTTTTCAAGATTTAGAGCTATATGCCATTCATTACACCAGCTTCGTCTAAGTCATCTTATATCCTCCTACAGTCACTTAATTTCGACACCTTACCGTATAGTACAGCATCATCTGCAAACAACCGCAGGTTGGATGCAAGTGTGGTGGGATAGAGAGACCGGAGGTAAACGCAGTAAGCAGATTCAGAAGGATGTAAGTTGCAGTACTTATTCGGAGTCGAGAGGCTTGCACAGGACAGAATAGGATGGTGAGCTACATCAAACCCGTCCTCGGACAGACGACGACTACTGGGTATTTCAAAAAGGACTCTACAACTTTGAAAATCCATATAAATTAATTCATAGTACCTACAGAGATGATTGTAGTGTCAATTTGTGGGAAACACGTCAAGTTCTGTCTCGCGTAGTTCGGTAGTGCTGAATCGCACCGTAAGGAGAACTAGCGACAGTTGAGTTCACTTGGACGCGAACTTTCTGGCTGTGTGTTTTGGTTTGAAGAATTGAAGTCGGCGACAACAGTTCAGTGTAATTTCCGTACCAAGTCTGCTAAAGATCCTCATAGTAGGCCTAGAAATAGTGTGTTCGGTACGACGTGGGAAATCATCACATCGTCCAAGCACATGTGACGACGTCGTTGAGCGAGTGAGACAACGTTTTGTCTGCAGCCATACGAAATTGAGCCCGTGTGCATTACGCGAACTGCAAATCCTACATACAACCGTTTGGCGTGTGTTGAGAAACAGTTTGCCTTTGAAACCGTATAGGTTGATGAGTGTACGAGCAATAAGAGACACTGATAAAACTGCTAACAAGAATTTCTGTGCGGATATGTTAAATCGATTACATGAGGATGAGCATTTCTTGGACAAAATCACCTTTTCTGTCGAGTCCACCTTTGACTTAAGTGGCAAGGTAGGATTTGGGGCAGTGAAAATCCACACCAAACATTGCAACATGTTCGTGATAGTGCTAAACTGAACGTTTTTTGAGCATTGAGCAAGAACAAAGCGTACGGTCCCTTTGTTTCCGTGAGAGAACCACCGACAGGATAGTGTACCTGGATATGTTAAAACAATTTTTGATACCACCGATCGACGAGGATGATCGTGAACGAAATGTTCGTTTCATGTTCCGGGGTTTTCTCAATGACCGCTTTCCAGGTCAGTGGATTGGCCGAGATGCGCCAATTGCATGGGCCCCACGTTCCCGAGACCTAACATAACTGGATTTTTTTTTTTATGGGAATTCCTCGAGGATATCGTGTTTTTACCTCCTCTGCCAGTTTTTCTACCAGACCTTAGAGCAAGAATTTACGGCGGCTCTGAGCAAGTTACAACTGCAATGCTACAGCGAGTTTGTGAAGAAATTGACATCCGATGTGATGTGTGCAGGATAACCAACGGAAGTCACATACATTATCTATAGTTTATGATCTTTTTTTTTAAAAAAAACCTTGACAGGTTTCGCTACAAAATAGCACTTAACCCACCTGTAATCTTCTTTCAGTGCATTTAAACACCCTGTACTACAAATACGGCCATTACTCCCACTTCATCAACAGGCTGCGCCATTTGGTTCTGGCTTGTTTAGCTGTGTTTTGCGGTACTGTGACGTGGGGATTTGAATGTTTACCAGGACTGACAAGGGAACCTCACTATTGCACCCCTCCCCCCCCCCCCCCCTCAGATTTAGTTGTAAGTTGGCACAGTGGATAGGCCTTAAAAAACTGAACACAGATCAATCGAGAAAACAGGAAGAAGTTGTGTGGAACTATGAAAAAAATTAGCAAAATATACAAACTGAGTAGTCCATGCGCAAGATAGGCAACAACAAGGATAGTGTGAGCCAAGGAGCGTTGTGGTCCCGTGGTTAGCGTGAGCAGCTGCGGAACGAAAGGTCCTTGGTTCAAGTCTAGCCTCGAGTGAAAAATTTAATTTTTTATTTTCAGACAGTTATTATCTGTCCGTTCGTCTGCGGCGTAGTATGGGGACTCTACACCTAAACAAGCATCGAAACACACTTTTTTGGGAGTGATTATCACGTCCCCAAGAAAACCTAAATCGGACAAGGTAGAAGAATCTTTCTATCCATTTGCCAAGTGTACACGTTAGGTGGGTCGACAACATATTCCTGTCATGTGACGCACATGCCATCACTAGTGTCGTATAGAACATATCAGACGTGTGGAGGAATCGGTTGACCTATGACCTTGCTATCTATTGTTTTCGGTTCCCATTGGAGAGGCACGCCCTTTCGTCTACTAATCGCACGGTTTTGCGGTGCGGTCGCAAAACACAGACACTAAACTTATTACAGTGAACAGAGACGTCAATGAACGAACGGACAGATCATATCTTTGCGAAAATAAAGAATGTAAACTTTTCACTCGAGAGAAGACTTGAACCAAGGACCTCTCGTTCCGCAGCTGCTCACGCTAATCACGGGACCACGGCGCTCCTGAGGTCACATTATCCTCGACGATGCCTATCTTGGACATGGACTACTCAGTTTGTATATTTTGCTTATTTTTTTCATAGTTCCACACAACTTCTTCCTGTTTTATCGATTGATTTGTGTTCAGTTTTTCAAGGCCTATCCATTTTTGTGCCAACTTATAACTAAATCTGACGGGGGTCCCTTGTGAGGGCATGTACCTGCTCTCGCACAAAACATTAATGACGTAACTTTATTTATTCGAAGTGATGATTTGAACTTTTCGCTACCCTCGTAGTGTTGTACTCACTCTTGCACAAAAGTGTAGTGGTGGGGTGGAGTGTCGTTGCCGGTAAAGTCGCTACTTGGTGGACGCGTGCGTGGGTGCGGCAGGTCATGCGAGAGGCGGCGTGCGCTGCCCTGCACTGCCCTGCCGTGCGCTGCGCGGGGTCCCGCGGTCGATACGGGGTCGCGGCTGCCGGTGCGTGCCGTGCCGAGAGGCGGGCGTGTGGACGGCCCGCCGGCCACGTCCGTTCCGGTCACGGGGCGGCCGCTTTCGCCGCCGGCGCTCTCCGCTCCCCCTGTTCTTACTATGCTCTCCGATACAGCTTCATTAGTAGGTTCCGTCAGCCAGAGGATGACGGGAACCGCCGACGCTCGATTCAGTCGTTGTCTCGGTGCGACAGGGCTTTGCATTACTCGTTCTGGAGCGCTCTATTCAACAGCATAATAGCGCACTGGGTACAATGGATAGGCAGAACCGTGACTCGCAGATGAGTGGTAAATCTGTACCGCGCTAATACAGAGATAGTGCGATTAGAGTTCCCTCATTTTATAACACCAGTTCTTCACTCCTTATTCTCAACTACCAGAAAGTTGGTGGGGTGCCTTATCTACGATTTTACTTAAAGTATCTTGACACACCTCCCTCGCTCCCCCCCCCCCCCCCCCCCCCTCTCTCTCTCTCTCTCTCTCTCTCTCTCTCTCTCTCTCTCTCTCTCTCTCTCTCTCTCTCTCCCTCCCTCCCCCTCCCCCTCCCCCTCTCTCTCCCCCTCTCTCTCCCCCTCTCTCCCCATCTCTCTCCCCATCTCTCTCCCCCCACACTCCTCTCTCTCACACACACACACACACACACACACATCAGACGCGTGAGATGACAAAATGAAACATCCTAATCATACAGGTACAGTAGTCATGTTGGAGGGTTGTGAAGGGGGCAGTGCTTTCATGAGCACGAGTGGGAAGCAGATAAAGTAAAGTTAAGAGAACGACGGTGCAAGGCACCAACACAGCTACAATGAAGTTTCACGCAGAATACCAATAGTTCACCATGTTCTTTTTGTGTGTGTGTGTGTGGGGGGGGGGGGGGGGGGGGGGGTCCGCGTACCCGATCTGATTACAAGTATATATACACGTATTACTGGATTTTAACATGGGGTGTACGCACCCTTAGCATTTATGCATTTTATGTAGAATTTTGGAACACGTATTATGTTCGAATATAATGACTTTTCTGGAGACTCGAAATCTACTCTGTAGGAATCAGCGTGGGTTTCTTAAAAAGACGATCGTGTGATAACCAGCTCGCGCTATTCGTCCACGAGACTCAGAGGGCCATACACACGGGTTCCCAGGTAGATGCGGTGTTTCTTTTCTTTCGCATGGCATTCGATACAGTTCCCCATAGTCGTTAAATGAACAAAGTAAGAGCATATGGACTATCAGACCAATGGTGTGATTGGATTGAAAAGTTCCTAGATAAAAGAACGCAGCATGTCATTCTCAATGGAAAGAAGTTTTCCGAAGTAACAGTGATTTCCGCTGTGCCGCAGGGGAGTGTTGCTATTCACAATATACACTCCTGGAAATGGTAAAAAGAACACATTGACACCGGTGTGTCAGACCCAGCATACTTGCTCCGGACACTGCGAGAGGGCTGTACAAGCAATGATCACACGCACGGCCCAGTGGACACACCAGGAACCCCGGTGTTGGCCGTCGAATGGCGCTAGCTGAGCAGCATTTGTGCACCGCCGCCGTCAGTGTCAGCCAGTTTGCCGTGGCATACGGAGCTCCATCGCAGTCTTTAACACTGGTAGCATGCCGCGACTGCGTGGACGTGAACCGTATGTGCAGTTGACGGACTTTGAGCGAGGGCGTATAGTGGGCATGCGGGAGGTCGGGTGGACGTACCGCCGAATTGCTCAACTCGTGGGGCGTGAGGTCTCCACTGTACATCGATGTTGTCGCCAGTGGTCGGCGGAAGGTGCACGTGACCGTCGACCTGGGACCGGACCGCAGCGACGCACGGATGCACGCCAAGACCGTAGGATCCTACGCAGTGCCGTAGGGGATCGCACCGCCACTTCCCAGCAAATTAGGGACACTGTTGCTCCTGGGGTATCGGCGAGGACCATTCGCAACCGTCTCCATGAAGCTGGGCTACGGTCCCGCACACCGTTAGGCCGTCTTCCGCTCACGCCCCAACATCGTGCAGCCCGCCTCCAGTGGTGTCGCGACAGGCGTGAATGGAGGGACGAATGGAGACGTGTCGTCGTCAGCGATGAGAGTCGCTTCTGCCTTGGTGCCAATGATGGTCGTATGCGTGTTTGGCGCCGTGCAGGTGAGCGCCACAATGAGGACTGCATACGACCGAGGCACACAGGGCCAACACCCGGCATCATGGTGTGGGGAGCGATCACCTACACCGGCCGTACACATCTGGTGATCGTCGAGGGGACACTGAATAGTGCACGGTACATCCAAACCGTCATCGAACCCATCGTTCTACCATTCCTAGACCGGCAAGGGAACTTGCTGTTCCAACAGGACAATGCACGTCCGCATGTATCCCGTGCCACCCAACGTGCTCTAGAAGGTGTAAGTCAACTACCCTGGCCAGCAAGATCTCCGGATCTGTCCCCCATTGAGCATGTTTGGGACTGGATGAAGCGTCGTCTCACGCGGTCTGCACGTCCAGCACGAACGCTGGTCCAACTGACGCACCAGGTGGAAATGGCATGGCAAGCCGTTCCACAGGACTACATCCAGCATCTCTACGATCGTCTCCATGGGAGAATAGGAGCCTGCATTGCTGCGAAAGGTGGATATACACTGTACTAGTGCCGACATTGTGCATGCTCTGTTGCCTGTGTCTATGTGCCTGTGGTTCTGTCAGTGTGATCATGTGATGTATCTGACCCCAGGAATGTGTCAATAAAGTTTCCCCTTCCTGGGACAATGAATTCACGGTGTTCTTATTTCAATTTCCAGGAGTGTATATTCAGCACACTTGTACATTCTGATCCTTATTTATTGGTCTCAGTTTATACCATAGACAGACGAGCAACCGCACACTCTTCCAGCACACCCTGATACCAGGAACGCCTGCAATGAATAATTTTACCATAGTTGGACGAGCAACATCGCACTCTTCCAGCACACTCTAATACGAAGAACGCCTGCAGTGAATATGTATGACCTTGTGGATAACATCGGAAGTTCACTGAGTCTTTTTGCGGATGATGCTGTGGTATATCGATAGGTTGTAACAATGGAAAATTGTACTGAAATGCTGGAGGATCTGCAGCGATTTGACTCATGCTGCAGGGAATGGCAAGTGAATCTCAATGTAGACACGTGTAATGTGATGCGAATACATAGAAAGAAAGATCCCTTATCATTGAGCTGCAATATAGCAGGTCAGCAACTGGAAGCAGTTAATTCCTTAAATTATCTGGGAGTACGCATTAGGAGTGATTTAAAATGGAATGATCATATAAAGTCGATCGTCGGTAAAGCAGATGCCAGACTCAGATTCATTGGAAGAATCGTAAGGAAATGCAGTCCGAAAACAAAGGAAGTAGGTTACAGTACACTTGTTCTCCCACTGCTTGATTACTGCTCACCGGTGTGGAATCCGTACCAGATAGGGTTTATTTAGTAATCGCGAAAGCGTTACGGAGATAATAGGTAAACTCCAGTCGAAGACTCGGCAGGAGAGACGCTCAGTTGCTCGGTACGGGCTTTTGTTGAAGTTTCGAGAACATACATTCACCGAGGAGTCAAGCAGTATATTGCTCCGTCCTACGTATATCTCGCGAAGAGACCACGAGGATAAAATCAGAGAGATTAGATCCCGCACAGACGCATACCGACTATCTTTCTTTCCACGAACAATAGGAGACTGCAATAGAAGGGAAAACCGATAGAGGTACTCATGGTACCCTCCGCCACATACCGTCAGGTGGCTTGCCGAGTATGGATGTAGATGTAGATGTAAGAGCATATAGTGTTCTGGGGACACCTTCAGTGAGGAATCTGAATGTCCTCAAGAGTGGAAACCAGACGTGGAAGTGATCTTCGGCACTGGGATCTGGAGTAAAGTCGACGTTGTGACTCGTCCCAAAGGTGTGGCATTGGGTACATGTCGGCCTCCTGGGGAGGCTAGTCCATGTTACTGTCCACAAAACGTCTCCTCACAGACGCTACCTTATGACAGGGTGCACCGTCATGCTGGCACAGTCATAATTTCCGAACTGTTCCTCTAATGTACACGATGTTGTAAAATGTGCTCATATCCTTCCGCATGTAGTGTTTCCGTAAGCGCAGTAGAGAAGATACAAAGAGGAACAAGGGGTTTCGTCACGGGTTCGTTTAGATAGCGCGAAAGCGTCACGTGTATGCTTTTGGTTGACGAAGAGAGAGGTGCAGTGAATTGCGGTGTGTTGTAACGTTAATAGGTAAGGCGCCTGGTGAATACAAACTTTACTTTCTCTCATTTCCCTATTCATACAAATATAATTATACACCCACTTTGCATCCGTTGTCTACAATACGTAGTTACGTATTAGAGCTGTTATACGATATTTCCGTCACAGGATCGATATTTACGCAACGAAAACCGGGCCTAATAAAGAATCGTCGCCTTTGCGTAACCGTCCGCGCGTCTGCAGTTGGTGACGGTGATACACAGGCCCTTAAATTTCTGAGTTGACGCCATTGACCAGTCATGCTCAATAGAATAGGAATCCTCGGTGCAGTGAAAATGGCGCGTCGTTAGTAGTGTTCATCAAGCTGAGGGGCACAATTGAAGTAAATCAGTGGATTGATGAAGTGTATAGTGAAACTTCGTTCAGTGACAGTAAAATGCCGCAGTGTGATGATCTTAAGCAGGGAGGAATGAAATGTCTTCATAAAAACAATGGATGCCTTCTCATTTTATTTAATTTTTTTAATTTGTTGTGAATGAGGGGATCTTTTCCCACGGAAATCAAATAGTTACTGTTCCCTGGAACTTAGAGGAATATTGTTGGTTCAGCAGTCGCTCGAAGTTCCATTAGGAACTGCGATCACAACTTCATACTTCAGAACTTGCACATGTCTAAGAACAATTCCAACGAAGGTCACCAGAAAATTGTCAATCGGCATTGTCTTTTACCACGAGAATGGTTTCCGTCATAGAAAACCGACAATGAACTTTTTGCACAAGTTGTCTAGTCAGCCGTAGCATGACTTATTTTGAAATTGCGACAGCTCTCTGCTTGTAAGGCGTTTTCCCTTATCACGCAGTTAGGGATAGGGAAAACCTGTTCGTGTTTATCGGAAGAAGAGGAATGTGAAGTTCCTGTTCTGCTACCACGTTTATTCACTGCTAAGTACTTTTTTGAGTTTTTGGCAATGTGAATAACAAGTAAAAAAATAATTTTTGCGACCAATTGTATAAGTCACGTCGGTATATTTTGTGGTTCCCTGTTTAACGACAGTACTTGAAATTCGAGAAAGTTCATGTGGAAGAGGTTCTCAGAGATTCGTTTTCATACATTTTTCGTTCCACGGGCCTATATTCTGTGGATGTGGAACACGCCAAGAAAAACATATTATATGATGCATTTTTAAATATTTTCCCCTGAATCCAAAGCGAAACGGTGCCGAAGCAAGAGAGTAAAAAGATGGAATACCCAGTTAAGTACAATAATTGTCATAAAAATGTGGGCCTCCGGAGGCACGTGGAGCATTTCCTGAACTGTAATAACGGAGAAACGTCAGGGGAAGAGAAGGTACAGTGTTAACTCATTTGCACAGCCTAAAATGAAATTGTAGTCTCACTGTTAAAAGAGCAGACTGGACGCATTGAATATCCAGGACACAGTCGTTACCACACGGAGAGAGGAAAAGAAAACACGTCAACAGAGTCGTGCGTCGGTTGGACGATGAGTGTCTGGAAGTCAGGCAACAAGCGCCGACTAGTAAAGCCCACCACTTGGCCACGGCGTACCTCTTTCCAGCGACGTACACGGGATGGGGTCCTCCACAGCCCTACGACGCATTGCTTCTTGCTCCGGCGAAAGCACCCTCCAGTGGTGATGCTTGCAGTGCACAGATCACTGTGCGCCACGCTTTATTAGCCTGTGTTTTATTTTTAGACACGAGGACAGCGGCAGTTTGCTGACGGATCTGCTCTCTTTCGAACTAATGTGGTTAGACTTTCAAATTTCTGTGAGTTGCCCAACTTGCTTCCTCAGATGTTAGGGAGATGGTCTTCCGGTGTTAAGAGGGTGGCTGTCTCATCCACATTTTTTGTATATGGTCTGCCGGTCACATTTCTATATATCGTTGTTTCATCTCCTGCGTCCTTTTACTTACGTTTTAACCCCCGGTATAGCACCTGTCATCCTTTCTCCGCTGTATTAAATCGTGTGAGAGAGTAATTGTGTGGGTGTTGGAGGTAGTGCATGGGTGTTGTTTTGTAGATTTCATCCTCACTGTGTGCAGCAATTTTAGAGCTTTTATCCATATTTGTTTCTTTTAATGTGTGTTACGGTGCCGACAACCTCGCCGTTGTGGACGCATTGGAGCGTTCTAGACGGTGAAGAATTGGTACCAGGCTGACACGTGACCATCCACCGCTACAATACGCCATGACAGTAGAGTGGTGTGTTACGTTCTGTAGTCGGTTGTGTGGAGTCAGCTCAGTAAGATGAGTTGTGGAGCTGTGACAAAATGGCAGAGAGTGTTTCCGTGTTCGGCCGTACTCAAGACCATGCTGTGAATTATATTGCTCGATTTATTGCTTTTCAGTAAGGAGTGTCCGACGGCCCTACAAGAGATGGTGTATCACCGGTAGACGTGTAACAATACATAAGAACAGAAATTTTAAAAAGATCCGAACAGAAATGGAATAAAGACGTATGTCAAGCCATATCGGTGAGAATAGACTTCAAACCCGACAGTAATTGCTGCTGTCGGTGAAAGCAAGACATTTTCAACCAGTCTCAGCGCAGACATTACATATGGAACTGCATGCAGTAGACATTTGAAATAGGACACCTCTCTAAACTTCACTCCTCGCGGGGGCACATAAAACTGCAAGTTTTCAGTGGACCACAGCTGACTGGAGGCGCAATTTTGTCTAGTATCAGTCAAATGAGGCACGCAGTTTAACCAGAAAGGGATCTGTTTCCGTGATTGTTTTCCTACTGTGATTTGGGCTCACTTATTCAGGTAACACTGAAAATGACATTCATGATGACTAAGTGTAGGCCATTCTGACGTTTCATGGTGTTTGTATTGTGGAAACACCTGCCTTTCAAGATGACAACAGCCGCGTTTAACAGTGTTGTGTGCGTACATCGTTCCTGGTTTCACAAAACCTCAGACAGCCTGAGGTATCTCGACTGGTCCGCTACATTTACATCTTAAACCCATCGAAAATGTCTGAAACTATCTGCAAATGCGGATAGAATGTAGCAAACAATACGCCCTTAATTTTTGTAGCTCTGCGTTATCTAACCATCAATCAGTGGCTTCGGCGAGATACGACGTACCGGAACAAACTTGTGGATACTCTTGCTCGGCGAATTGAGGCCATAATGGAGGACAGAGCCGGTGTTACGCAGTATTAGCTTGATGTCCCCTTGTACTGGTTTATTTTTTTGTCCGGTGTACTCATCAGTGTGCGTAAGACAGGCGGGAGTCGATTAGTACATAGAATCAATCAATAAAACTTATGTGCTACAGATAGCTCTATCAAAAATTCGTCAGTTGAATAAGTGTACTTGGTCGCCAATGAATAATTCAGATTCTTCATAAACTGTATTTTATCGATACCTAACGTTCCACTGTGGTCATTATTTTGTTTGTATATGAGTTTGCAAGACAGCCTCGATTTTAAACCACAAATAATTATTAAAAGGGCAATTTGAGCTTGAAAACTTCAATGTGGTGTGATGAGTTTCCCAAAATATGATATCGCATGACAAAGCAATATTTTGTGTCTATATCAGACCTCGCTGAACTCATCGGGATAGCCGTACGTGTAAAAAGCGCCACTGCTCAAATGTTTCAAATGGCTCTGAGCACTATGCGACTTAACTTCTCAGGCCATCAGTCGCCTAGAACTTAGAACTAATTAAACCTAACTAACCTAAGGACATCACACACATCCATGCCCGAGGCAGGATTCGAACCTGCGACCGTAGCAGTCGCGCGGTTCCGGACTGCGCGCCTAGAACCGCACGGCTAGTTCGGCCGGCGATTAATGACAAGAGGCGGTGTGCTTACCAGTTTGGATGCGGTTTTTAGGCAGTTTAGCACATCCGACCAGGTGAATAGCGGGCTGATACCCAAGTTACACAATTCACAAACATTTAGAAAACTTCCGCACACTTTCACATGAATAACACTACACGCAGACAGTGGGGGTGACGTAGGAAGGGCGTCCGGCTGTGGTGTGTCGTCAGTGCCGAAGGCCCGCAGCTGCGCGCTGTCGTTCAACTTCTATACGTCGAGGTCAACACTTATTGGTTCCAGTTTCATAAACCGAGTCTCTTCGGACAGTTTTTCACGTTGTCAGGGAGTTCGTTGTGTACTGATTATAGTTGTGAAATATCCGTCTAAATTGTAGATACGATCTGAGCTAAGTCGTCAAGTGCACTTTTCATATTATTTTGCTTTTCGGTGTGCTCTTCTGATCTATACGTAGTTTTCTTTTGTACTTCGATAATCTTGAATGTTTAATCAAACTCTTGCGACATATCAAAATTGTTAAACATATTTGTAAAATTTTTGATCAAAATTATTCCACATACTATTTTTAACAGTATAATGTTGCACTGTTTACAGACACATTGTTTTAGCGTTCCCTTGCAGCAACTGAATGAAAGAACAATGAAAAATTTTCTACATAGATTTTTATAAATGCAAGCACTTATATGAATTGTAATTTCCGGTGTGACTATAGGTACTGCTTTTTCTGGAAATAGTTAAGATAGTCATTTTACCTCTTCATTGTGCGGTCTTCCAATCTCTGTAATTTAATCGTCATCCGCCTGCATTCAGCAATAGGGGTAATTTTTCGCCCCGCCGTACTGCGTCTTTTATCCGTTAGGTATCATTTTCTAGGGTCGGGTTGATAAAACAATTGAATAGCTCTGTTTTCATAAAAGAGTCGTATGTTTCCCTTTAACAGTGGAGTTTTTGTTATCGAGAGTTAACATGGCTGATTCGCTCAACATACTCCAGCAACTTCCCGTTTGGACAGAATAATATAATTAAAAGAAACTGAATGTAGCCCAATCTTCGACTTTCGTTACAACTTCAAAGATATGTTTTCTCAGTTCCTGTTAGTATGTACAGTTTGCAGAAACCGATTAAAAAATGTTTATCGTCAGAAAAAATTCTTTCTTTTCCCATTCTTCCTAGATACTTCACATGGACACCCTTTAAATTAAGTGTGCCACATCCGTTAGTAATCATGCCGGCCATGTACAGATGCGGGACAAAGGCACAAGGGAGAGATCAGACTTTTCTGATATTCGTATCAGCTGGACAATGCTGAGTTTGCATCTGCAAAGGAAATCCTAAATACTGGTTACGAATAGTCCAAAGAATAGAAAACATAAGTGATTTCAACTATTTTCAACGATGCGGTGACCGGGGTTGTGGGAACTAGCTGTAGTGAGGCAACGGAACGAACAAGGCAGTTTTAATCAAAATATTTTAACAAATCCCGCATTTCTGGTAGGAGTGCATTGGATTTTGTCAATGTTGATTGAAGAGACAGATTACTAACACCACCGTAAGCTCTCGGCAAATGATAATTAACCGCTCCTCTTCTAAATTACAGTAAACAGGTAGTAATTTACAAGATATAATGTATCTCTTAGAAGAAACAAGCGTAACGTAACAAAGATCTCCGAAACGATCGCCCTCCGGAAGGAAATGTGGCCAGAGGAATGTACTGGATACTTAAAGAAATAATATAAATATGTATGATATCTGTACAACTTGTTTCAAAACGGTAACGTAAGAGAATACAGTCCATATTAGTTTCCTAGTCGATGTATTATTGATAATAAAGAAATAAAAACTCCGCTTGTGGCATTTGTCTGCTTGCGACCGCACGTGGGGTCGAGCATGCCGCATCGACTTGGCAGTTGTCCTAGCAGCCGGATGCATGTCGTATTCCAGTAGCAGAGTCGCTGCTTTAGTCGGTTCGATGAGACCGTTGGTCGATGTTCTGTGCTCGGAATGAAACCAAACAAAGAATCTCATGCTGCCCCCGGAGTTATTTATAACAGCCGTCTGTATTCGGGCGCATTGACCGCGGCGGCCGAAGCGGCCGGGCGCTGTCCTCTGCTGATAGCTTTTCAGAAACTCACGTTAGCCACCACCGCTCGCGGAGGGGGAGATGTGTGGAGGCGAATGAAATGAAAACTGCTCGTAGTACGGGCACACGTATTTGCGTGGCATCAAATAATGCCGACTCGTAACTGTTCGTCGTATCTGTAAAATTTTTGGTCAAAATTATTCTGCATACTACTATTAACACTATAATGTTGCACTGTTTACAAATATATTAATTGTTAATAAATTATGATTGAACCTTCTATCTGAGCCTTTAGAGCTACTGATAACCTCTAGCGTTAGGGGACAGAACTTAAACCACAGAAATTAGGCTTGGACCACGGCCTAACGACCACAAAACAAATCCTAATTAATTGTTAATAACTATCTTATTAGTGTAGGTCAGCTGGTTCCTTCACCATACGGTATCGTTTCATGGCACAGAAAAACGGTTAGATGTTATACGAAAAATTGAGAGATTTGTCTGAAGAGTAGTTTAATAAAAACAACTTAATCAGTTTTACAACAATCGTTACCAGTCACAGTTGTTGGCGTCTTGCTCACATTGCTATCAATGAGAACTTAGTTAGTTGAATATAATCAGTTAATTATGTCAGTACAAAAACATATTGCTGCTAGAGAATCGAACGAGATCTCTGCCAAATAGAAATCAAGTAATCATACAGTGCAGGTATTTACTGCGAGTATTTACGTCCTTTCTGACTTTCGTTTTGTGGTTGTTATTCCGTGGTCGAAGACTAATTTCTGTGGTTTAAGTTTTATCTCCTAACGCTACAGACGTCATCGGTTGCTATAAAGGCTCAGATAGAAGGTTCAATCCCAAGAGATACTCAGCAAACCTTATTGCTAGTTGTGGAAAAGCACACTTCAGATAGACAACGAATGGTGGTAGTTGCACCGTTCCTCAGTACACGCCAGGACAACGATACCATAAAGGTAATCGTTGCGCATTTAAAGATATGTTTTTGTATCGCCGTAAATTGCCTGATATTTTCCACGTAGCAAGGTACTGAATTAGCAAATTTAGCAAGATACGAACAGAACGATACTGACACAATTAGTATACAAAGAGTTTTTAATTTTAACGACAGTAACGAGAAGAAAAAATCTATATAATTTTTTATTGGTCAGGACTAGAGCTCCTTTCCGTAGGAAGTTTATATGATGTCATCGCGATGAATGCGCGTTCATATTAATGACGCGCTGCTTCGTTGCGTAAGACGTCGCATTGTAAATTTTTTCGCTCGGCGCACGGGCGAAGTAAGCTACGCCAAACATATTGACGGTCGCACGGAGAGCAGCCCGTCTCACGCAGTGCTGGTGCTACAACGTATGTGCTGTGTCTCTGGCGCCAAACACCAGTCGTCGTCGTAATCAGACCGAGGACTGGCCTGTATTTACGTTCAGACTCCGCAACCCACCGTACGGTGCGCGGCGGAGGGTGACTTATACTAATACTAATTTCCTTTCCTATTTCACTCGTAAACAGAGCGAGGAAAAAACGACTGCCTGTTTGCCTCCGCACGATCCCCGATTTCTCTTGCCTTCGCGGTCCTTAAGCGAAATGTACGTCGGCGGCAATGGAATCGTTTTGTAGTCGGTGCAAGTGCTTGTTCTCTAAATTTTCTACGATTGTGATGCATCTCTCCGCGCTGATCTCTCCTGTGAAGTTCTTCATTTCAGTATAACTACTGCAGTTGGCACCGATTTGAACTTGATTACTGTTGTTAAGCCTTGGTGTCTCTCTAGACTTTTTGCATTCCTCTGCCCCCTCACGCTTTCCACCGTTACCAAATTGACAGGCCCTTCATCACTTAGGGTGTGTTCTGTCAACCAATACTTTCTCTTAGTAAAGTCGTGCCATAAATTTCTTTAATCCACAATTCGATTCGGTGCCTCCTAAGTAGTTATCCGAGCTATCCAAATAATATTCAGCAATCTCCTGTTGCATCATGTTTCAAAAGCTTATGTTCTTTTGTAACAGTTTATCGTTCACGTTTTACTTTCGTATAGAACTACACTCCACACACATACCTTCATAAAATTCTTCTTACCACACCAATTTATGTGTTAACCAATATGCTTTCTTACCAGTGCCAGGCTGCAGTTTATATCCCCTCTACTTCAACCATCGTAACTTATTTATATGGCCAAATGAAAAACTCATCTACTACTTTATCCAACTTCCTAATCTAATCCCCTCACTTTTGCTTAACTTAACCTTTGTTGATGTTCACCTTCTATGCCACGGAAAACACAGATCTGGATGGCTGGACGGAGACTATAAGCCGCACTTCCCCAGTACCCCAGCTGCAAGTGCAAGCTAACCGCTTGGCTTCTCCGTATGAAGGCATTTTGGATTTCATATATTGGATTGGTGGATAAGTTAGTAGCGTTTTCCATAAGTTTAATAAATACAACTAACTTTTGTCATCAATAATACATTCTCCTTCACTATTTACAATCGTCTGCCAACACTGGGACAACTTTTCGATTCCGCGAGTGTAGAAATCAGATAGGTTTGAGGCGAAGAACTCGACGGCACTTGTTCGGAACTCATTTTCAGCTGGAAAAGAAGTTTCTTGAACGTTTTCAGATAGAGAGCAGAAGAGTAGAAAATCTGAAGGCGCAAGATCAGGTGAATAAGATGTGTGCGAAATGATGTCCCAACCCAACAACTACATAGTGTGTCCTGTCGGTGTACAACAACACGGTTGGGCTTTATCGTGGAGTAGCATCGCCTTCACGCAGCCATTATGGTTGTTTTTCTAAGATTGCGTCTGTAAGACGTCTCAGTTGTTAAGAATAAATAGCAGCAAAGCTGTTTGTTTACACCTAAGGGAAACAATTCGTAGTACACCACACGCGTCACTGTTCCTCCAGATGCGTAGCATTATCGTCTGTGGATGCGCGCAAGCCTTTTTACGTGGAGTTGCTGTTTTGTTTAGACTCAACCAGTCTTTTCTTTATGTTAGAAAAAGACACCATTTCTCGTCACAAGTAATGGTAAAAGATAGAAATGGTCAGTGTTGTTCACGAGCCAATTGATATTGAACGAGCAGAGAAGTATATATGGCCACCCGCTGGTTATTGTGATTTTTGCCTTAGATCATGCGTACCTTCCCGACGGCTTGCAAATGTCGCACGTTGGTGAAATGATCACAGTTCATCACGTTTGCCACTTCTCGAGTACACTGACGTGGATCATTGTGGATTAGTGCGTTTAAACGAGCTATGTGAAATCACTAAGGTCTTCCTGAACGTGGAGAGTCACTAATGTCAAAGCGATCTTCCTTAAAACGATATAACCACTTTCTTCTCGTTCCCTGTCCAGTGGGAAAATCCCCACACATGGCCCAAATGTTTCTGGCTGCCTCCGCTGCTGTCACCCCTATGTCGAAGTCGGACAGAATAATATGTCGGAAATGTACAGATTTTCCACCTGGCACTCCATTTTCTGTCGTCCACAGCTCCACTCACTATGACAATGACAATATGTAAACTCACATAGGAACAGTAAACTACTAATAAAAAATGACAATACACGAATGAAGCCATAAAACCATAGCTACAAACGTATCCACCAACCATATACTTCCTGCAGTGCTTTCATAATATTCACTTTCAAATTAAAGTTAATACACTGCGGAAACGCAAAATGGTGCACCGGGAAGACCTTGACTAAACTGATTTTCATGCTTACGGAATATATGGATTAAAATTTCAGCCTTACACAAGCTATCCATCAGTACAGGAAAAGGCATTCTCGCATATGAGTGGTGTGAATGCGTAGTAGGTACTGGATGTGGAGGTGTGTCTAACAGTACTGGAACTTTGCAGGTTGAGATCACAGCATAGCGTGCCGAGAGAGAAGGTGAACATGTAGCTTGTCGCCATCTTTGGAACTCTGAAAACGGTCGCAGCATTGACATAATGGATATGAGGGCATTATACCCACAGGTCGCACAGACAGTTGATTGCAGTTCAATGGTCACAAAAAGAGTGGTAAGAAGAGTAGACACAGATCCGTCCAGAAGGACCACACCATAACAAGACCTTTGGATTGTTCAACTGCCTATTACGAACAGACGGATGAGAACGGCCAAAATAGTTGTAGCGCTTACGGGAAGTGTTACCCTGAATTCTCCGTCGACTTGAATCGTTGGTTGTCGTGAATGAGTTGTAGAACAGGTAGCGCAGTGTTCAATAGAGGACTGACGCGATAAAAAAATCTTATTACATGTGCGGTATTGTGGAGTGCCTTTCTTTCCTTCGAACTAACCATTAGGCATTGTTCTTGTTTTCCCGTATCCAATTAAATAAGCACAGAAGAAACGGTGGAAGAATTTCTAAAGAAATAGTTGTGTGAATGGTTTGGTGGGACTTGTAAACTAAGAAAAGTATTTTAATAGCAAGAATAGAGGAGAAACTCCAACGTAATTGTATTGGATATGGAACTGCGACGGAATCAATGTTTCAGTGTCAAAAGAACAGAAACAAAAATATGTATATGAGCCAACGACACGAGTACTGGTTCTTGATTAAATGCCAAAAGTCTATCGTCATAATATGATAGACGGGTTAAAACAGACGGAAAAAGAAATTACAACGTGTTTAAATTCATTCACTTTAGGTTTCTCTTACATTATCAACTCGTCTATACCTGGGATTGTGTTCAATTTATCACAGTAAACACAAGAAATTGAGTTTTGTAAACGATTTTACTCCCTAATTTGAATATACACCTCTCTGCTCAGAGTTATAAGAATTCTCAAAACGTAGTCGCCTATTTACACGAAGTTTTGTGCCTTTCATAACATGTACGCCATGTTAATTACACTGCCTGCTCAAAAGTGTCCGGACATCTATTAGAGGATATTGATACGAGGTGTGTCCGCCGCTCGCCTTTACGATAGCTTGAAGGACACTTTCAGTGATGTCTGAATGACTATGGAAGAATGGAAGCACATTCTTCGTGATGAGCCGAAACTAGAGTGTACAGTGATGTTGGATGCTGGGGTCTGGAGTGAAGTCGATATTCTAACTTTTTCCAAAGATCTTCCACTGGTTTCAGGTCGTAGCTCTTGGCAGGTCAGTCCATTTCAGGAGTATTATTGCCCACCAACCGTTGCCTCACAGATTGTGCTTTATCACCGTGTGCTTTGTCATGCTGATACAATAAGTCATCTGTATCTACATCTATACTTCGCAAGGCATCTTATGTATTGTGTCGGAGGGTACTTTTTTCCACTTTTTACTTTTCGAGTCGCATATGGCTCGGGGAAAGAAAGGTTGCTGGTAAGCCTCTGTGTGGGTTCGAATCTCTCTAATTTTACTCTCATGTTGTCAAGAGGCGCCAAAGCATTCGTCTCGGGTGCCCCACCACTACCGCATCCTAGGGCAGCAATCTGAAGTCTGTGGACCATGAGAAACACAGCTCCCTGCTGTTCACGGATAGTGGCTAGTTTTGCCCTGCGTCTGTACACAACAGGTGCAGTTCCTACCCATCTTTAACCAGTTTTTGTCTGCATCACAAGTAATGTAACACTAATCCAAGAAATGACTTGGTGCAATAGAAGTTCGCCTCCTACGCTACCTCCAGTCTACACTACCCAAGAAATTCGCTGCACACAAAGATATGGACTAAAATTCACGAAAAGAAAACCCTAGAACGAGATAGTAAATTCTAGTCTACTCAGTAAAATACACAGGTACAGTTTGCTTCTTCACAGAAGTACGTAAAAAAATCCCCGGACTGTGTGTCTGTTATATTCAGTAGAGAGTGCTGTAAAATGCCTTTATATCTTCGACGCAATGGTGGGAAAGCACCGTAACAACAAAGAACACACAGATACCGAACACGACGTTCACCGTAGGCAATATACATGACGGACGGTAGCTTCCTCCAGGCATTAGTGAAAGTCACACCCGTCCATCGGATTGCCACAGAGCGTAGAGCGCTTCATTGCTCCGAATCATTCGTTTTCAATTGTTGATTGTCGACTGGTGTCGCTCTTTACACCATCTAAGCGTCGCTTAGCACCGACTACAGAAAAGGGTGGCCTGTGAGGAGCTTGTGGATCATCGTACGCCATCTTTTTAATACCCCACGCACACTCTTTGTGCTAGCTGGGCTGCTGGTAGCACTTAGGAGCTAACGAGTGAGGCCATCAGCTGAATTCATGCGATTTTCAGCTGTCCGCTATGCTCGACAGTCTGTGTCCATCAGTACGAGAGTCGTGGTTGTCCCTTAGCGTTTCAAATTCACAGTGATATCACCAGCAATCGACTTGGGTAACTTCAGAGCGGTTGAAATGTCCCTGGTGGACCTGTTACCCAGGTGGTGACATCCAAAGCCTAGTCCACGTTCGAAGTCGCTGAGCTCTCTTGTCCGATTCGCTCTGCTGTCCGTTATCCATTCTGCTGTTTCTGTTTCTCTTCTGACAACACAGAACTCCCGGCACCTTTTATATGGCGGGTCCGTCTCTCGTGACATCTAGTGGTCGATTCCACATTTCAAAGGGTATCTGGATAATTTTGCCAGATAGTGTGTAGGAAACTGTTGTGATCTTTACTTATTTACGTAACAAATTACCATCGTGCTGCAGCAGTAACGATTTGTACAGACCATAAAAGTCGGAAAAATCTTGTGGCAGCCTGAAAATAGACACAATTAATTAATTCTGTTTTACAGGAACTGAACAAAGAAAGCCTTACATCATGCTTGCTAACGTGTCTGAATTCAGATTCAAGAAGACCAGGAACTGAAATTAAAAATTAATTAAGTGAATTTACTTTAAAATAAAAACAAAATACCAAGGCAGTCTGTTCGCAAGTGCACATCGTTGTACATTTGTGACCTCAAAATTTGTGGCGGTCAAGAATCAGTACATTGTTGCTCTATTCTCTGCATTGGAAGGGGTTGGATTCCCCTTGGAAGGCTGTCCACAAAGCCTGTCTCATTCTCCGACAACGATCCTCGTGAGCTCGTGCAACGTGTGATGAGGGTTCCTTCGACGAAACACGGCAATTTCCAACTTGTCCCAGTCACTCTCAGTGGGACTCTATCACATTTGGTCGATTCTTGTCTTGTGGAGTGAGATGTTCACAAGCAGGGCGCAGTGTGCTCGAGCGTTGTCGTCTGAAAAACGAACCGGTCGCCGAAATGTCGGCTCCAGGATTGGACAGTGTGTTACGGATCCTGTCCTGATAAATCACTGGGCTCGGATTACACTTGATAGCGATGAGAAGCGTTCAACTTCAGTACATGGTTCTAGACCAGAACATGACTGACCATCCACCTTGCTGAACAAGTGGGTCAGCATGCCTGTAACATGCATTGATGCCTCGCGGTATCCACACTCATCAAGTAGCGTACAAATCATGCATCTAAACTTCCAGACAGACAAACTTTATGACGGACCGGCTCTCGAAACTGAGAAATTTGTCTTTCGTGGGCGAGCTTTCTACCGGCTGAGCTACCCACGACTACTCACGACCCACCGTCACGTCTACTCTCACGCCATTATCTCATACCTTCGAAACGTCACAGAAGTTCTCCTGCATATCTTGTCGTACTAGCACTTCTGAAATCCCAGGAAATGAACTTGCTTGCCAGACAGGCTACACGGAAACCACCTCTGGAGATGGGTATCCGCGCAACTGACCTGCGTTCATTATTACGTCGCAAGGTTTTTCAGCTTTGGGAGACGGAATGGCTAAATCTCAGTACGCACAACAAACTGCGAACCATTAAGGAGACCACGTTTGTGTGGAATTCCTCGATGAGGGCCTCTTGCAGGGACTCTGTGGTTTTCTGCAGACCATGCTTTGGGGACACACGGCTACCTCCTGCGCCGTGAAGACCCACTTCAGTGTTGGTGTGGCTTCCGGTTGACAGTGGCCCATATTCTTCTGCTGTGTCCTTCTTTGGCTGCCCTGCGACTTGATATTCGGTTGCCGGACTCGTTATCATTGATTTTAGCAGACGACGCCTCATCGGCTGATTTGATTTTGCTTGTAATCCGTGAGGGTGGATTTTTTCATTCGATCTGAGTTTTAGCGCATTTCCTTCGTCCCTCTGTGGCCTCCACCCTAGTGCTTTTAGGGTGAAGGTTCTAATGTGTTGCAGGGTGGCTGGCTTTTCATTTTTATTTTCGTGGTCTGCCAGCCACTGTAATCTGCTTCCTTGTTGTACTCTTGCATCTCTCTGTTGTTTTCTTGCACTTTTGTTCCCTTTAGTGTTCGTTGCCTTTCCTGCGTTCTTGTGGTCTTTCCTTTCTTTATGTTGTGTGTTATATGTCTCGTCTGTTTTATTCTCACAGTTGTGGCATTGTTTTATTAGGAACAAGGGACCGATCACCTCGTAGTTTGGTCCCTTTGCCCCCTCTTTTAAACCAACCAACTAGCACTTCTGGACGAAAGGAGATTGCTACAGACGGAAGTGGAGCTGCGAGCGCGTGTCGAGAGTCGTGCTTCGGTAGCTCATTCGGTAGAGCATTTACCTGCGAACGTCATCCGGCACAAGTTTTTTAATCTGACAAAGTGACAAATGGGCGCACAACCCGTAGCAGAGTGAAAGTTCTTTCTGGAAACCGCCTATTCGTCGGAGAACAATTTCCATGTCTAGTTTCTTCGCGCACCACGGTGCGAAGGTTCGTACTGTGAACTATGGTTATGCCGAATTGACTGTCCGAAGGCGTTATTTGGCGTGTGGGTTGAAATAGCCATCTCTGCGTGCGCTACTAAGTTTCTCTGGGAATGCACATTTCTTTTACCCCCATTACTTTAGTTCAAAGTACGTAGCGATTTTCCGTGGTCAAAGGAGTGATAAAGGCTTACCTACCGGGTGATCAAAAAGTCAGTATAAATTTGAAAGCTGAATAATGTAGATAGAGGTACAAATTGACACACATGTTTGGATTGACATGGGGTTTTATTAGAACCAAAAAAATAAAAAAATTCAAAAAATGTCCGACAGATAGCGCTTCATCTAATCAGAATAGCATTAATTAGCATAACAAAGTAAGACAAAGAAAAGATGATGATCTTTACAGGAAAGGCTCAATATATACACCATTCCTCAACGATAGCTGTAGTCGAGGAATAATGTGAACAGCACTGTAAAGCATGTCCAGAGATTTGGGGAGGCATTGGCGTTGGATGTTGTCTTTCAACGTCCCTAGAGATGTCGTCGATCACGAAACACTTGCGACTTCAGGTAACGCCAAAGCCAATAATCGCACGGACTAAGGAGGCCAAGCATAACGGAAATGGCGACTCAGTACACGATCATCACCAAACGACGCGCGCAAGAGATCTTTCACGCGGACCTCTTTTTTTTTTTGTTCTAATAAAACCCCATGTCATTCCAAGCATGTGTGTCAGTTTTTACCTCTCTATCTACACTATTCCGTGGTTTATTACGTTTTCAAATTTTCACTGTCTTTTTGGTCACCCTGTATTTAAGGAGAGGAGATCAGTGATTAACGTCCCGTCGACAACGAGGTCATTAGAAACGGAGCACAAACTCGGGTTAGGGAAGGATGAGGAAGGAAAGTAGTCGTACCATTTTGAAGGAACCATCCCGGCGTTTGGGTTAAACTATTTAGGGAGATCCTCCCGAAAGCGAGTCCTCTGTGCTAACCACTGTGCTACGCAGCTTGGAATACCGATTTTTTTTTAATTTTAATTTTTTTTAAGAAAAAGAGGGAGCTCACTAACACTTCATGTTACGAGATTGGCGCAAAACCCTTTTTGAACTGTATGTTTTCGCTGCTGTTTTTACGATCAAAATTCCGCAAGTACAGGTGAAACTTGCTGCTGTGTCGCGTGCGCAGTGGAGCTGCACACCTGCTGGAAGTTGGGTTCCTCCCGTCGCCGTGTGAAACGAGAGCCCACTCGTGCAGTGGACTGTGACCACGCCCAAGCGGGGGGGGGGGGGGGGGGGGGTGGCGGTGACTCAGCGCTCCACCGGACCAGAAAACCCGCGTCACAGGTTTCCTGGCTTCGACGCTGCTCACCGCACTCTAGCGAGCAGACTAGAGCGGATCACGTCTCGCAAGGCTAGGATTTCATCCGCCTTACGTCATTACCGAATCACTAAGCGCGTAACGAATAGTGGCTCGAAGTCTGCTCGCGCATTCGTGCGTGGAGGAAGGCCTTGCACGACGTCAGGAAGTGTGTTATCCTCCGTACAGTATGCTGATTTTCAACTCGCGACTACGTCTCTCGTATTACACGTTGCGACATTCGCTCGAATGTAACCATTTTCAACAGGAATTCAATTTTTTTTATCTCTCCCTCCTCACTGAATCATTTGCACTCCTTTGTTTTCTTGTGTAAGACACGCAATAAGATGATTAACCTTTTCTTCCCAGGTTTCCCCATTCTGAATTGATTCAGTCGGACAGGGATTCCAAACATTAGGTCGACATTTCAGAATAGTAGAAAACAATTCTGTAAGTGATTTTATTCGAGAACTTTTTTTTTTTTCTCTTCAGGACTTGTTTGAGCGAGCGTAATGAACTGGTTCTCCGAGGTAAAAAATAGCAGTCAAAAGAAGTCGAGGAACGAGCAAACCATATAAATGTCGACATTCATTACACTTCCATTATTTGTGCACCCGTCATGCTACAGTGTCGGCTGTTTGTTTTTGAAGAACAGGTGAAGCGCACAGAAGTGTGTTCTGGCTGGATTAAGGGTTCGATGGTTATTGTCATAGTAGTTTTCCATGTTTTAGAGAGCCATTGCAAAATAACTTCCACCTTCTCAAACGTACTTCCCTTAGTTGCAACGATGTGTAATTGGCATAAATGAAAACTCTTATATGTATTCAGACAAGTTGGTCATTAATGTGGATTTTATACAGCAGTGAGATCAGCACTTTGCTCTGAGGGGGACCGTTCTTTTGGACCCTCCATCGACTTTTCGTGTTTTTTAGGGTGACGAAGGATCGTTTATTCTGTAGTAGACATTGGATGAACGTTTCGCGGTAGTCCTTAGTGATGGTATAAACCTTCACAAGTTTCTATGGCTGGCTGTGTCATACGCTATTGTTAGATCAACGAACGCCACACGTCTAATTTTTCCTCTTTCTTACCCGTTCCGTATGCGCTAAATGAGATTAAGTGTGTCACTGAAACATGATTTTCGTGTGCGAAATACTGCCGGTTTAATGAGGGTCCGCCTACATGTCCCGATATTAGGTTCAAGACCTTTCAGAAAAGTGGTTCAAATGGCTCAGAGCACTATGGGACTCAACTGCTGCGGTCATCAGTTCCCTAGAACTTAGAACTACTTAAACCTAACTAACCTAAGGACATCACACACATCCATGCCCGAGGCAGGATTCGAACCTGCGACCGTAGCGGTCGCACGGTTCCGGACTGCGCGACTAGAACCGCGAGTCAAGACCTTTCCATCCAATATTTTGTAGATATGACAGTCGAAATCTCTTGTGGTCTGATCGTTTCAAGGTTTCAGCAAGGCTTTAAACAAATTGGATAATTATAACATGGACGCGCAGTTGTTAGATTTAACATTGAATTTCTAATGCTTGGTCCAAATATTTTTATTTCTTATACTCGTAGATCATTTAGGCTGCAGCTTTGTTATTCTTTGCGAGTTGCTGGGTTGCCTATAGTTCCTCTAAACTGAAAAGGTAAACAAGATAGTAATTTTCTTCGGTGTTTCTTTCCGGCTTCATCCTTTCAGGTCTTATTTTGGATTTGTAATTTAGCAACAGATTATGCGATGTATGATCAAAGGTTCCGGTGGTCACGTCATCCGAAGGTCTAGTCTGGTAATGGCTATGGGTTTTCAAGAGTTGCCATGCTTTATGGTCGCTATATTCCATGTGCTGTTAGATTGTAAGACATTCCTCTTCAGGAAACAGATATGGTAGACATCAGTTGTTTGCCTGTTTTAATTGTCTCCGCAGCGAAAATCTCTTAAGTGAATAGATGCTCATATTTCTCCAGCCCCTAGGGATGTTTCTTCGTCAGGTGTGGTCCTCACTAAGTCGACTAACTGATCGTAACTTTCTGGAACATGTTCCACTCTTTACAATTACCTCTTACCTTAATTTGAATAGAACACTGCCGAATTGCTTCCCAATCTAATGACCTGTTGTCGACAAAAATTGAACACCAATCATCTCTTCCTCGAGTTCGGGAAAACGTAAATCTTAATGCCTTATGGGTATTTGAACCCAGCTATTCCCGAATGCTTGTCCAGAGTGCTAACCACCGCGCTATCTTACTCGTAACAATGAAGCGATATTCTACTTTTATCATGGACCACTGCAAATTCACTACTAACCACGCTCGTCTGAGCTAGCGCCTCTTAACAAATGACATAAATGTAGGTGATAGACGTTTTTCCATACTTACGCATGATATAGTGTGCAGTTATTGGTGCGGTATCAAGATAAGGCTAAGTATTTTTACGTTTCTCCTGAGAGAATACATCATACATTAACAGTTACATATATGAAAAGTCTGAACTCGTCGATAATACCATATGAAATTTGTAGTTTGGCATAATTTTGATCGTTTACGCGTGTAAAACGGCCGATGCAAGAAACACTTTTTTCCCTGTATCGTAAGCATACAATCTAAATTGTAGGATTCCACTAGCTGTTTGGATTCATTTTCATCACCAAAGTGTTATTCTGCACTTTCATACACATTTACAATCCTGCATAGCACTTAAATGATGATCAGAGAATAATTGTTACTCTCATCAGGACAACGTTGAGTTCTTAACTAGTGACGGTGGCTATAATGGTGTAATTAGAACACACATCACTCCATACAACGTAGCACCTGATGGTCCTGTTAATGAACGACCAGTATGCGTCACCTTCAATTATTATAACAATAAAATACTGTTGGCTTAATCAGCAGAAGTGTGGCTTATAATTTATCAGCTTATGCATGAGGATGGATTAATATTTGGTAAATAATAATTAATATTAGCGACGGTTTCGGAGACGACACACTTTTAACTTAGTGCAGATTCGTGTTAAGGAACGTCACATTAGGATTATTGCGGCAGAAGTATGAACTAATGAGCAAATTTGGTGTGTTCGTTACTGTCGTCCACTTCTGAAGAGTAAAGAGGTGTAGTTTTGTTTCCCAAAGACAGAATCCTAAATGAATTTCAGCGCGATGTGCTTTGGGTGTTGGAGCAAATCAGGGTAAACCGTAGTTTTGTTTCTAGACGGTGCATATTGCAAAAAATGAAATGTACAGGGAAATTAAAATCACCATGCAGGGAACTAATTAATTTTATTTTGCAAAATAATTTTAGAATGCAACAGCTTCACTTAGAATGCAAGCAATCACTTAGGGTTTACAAGCAGTGCAAATGCGCCAGGCAGGATCAATGTAAAAAAGTCTCCGGTTTTTCGAAAAACGCGGGATGGTCCATAGTGGTTCTCCGCGCGTTTGAGTGACCATTGCCCAGACAATTCAGAATGGCCTCGCATTGACATGTGGGCGTTTTATTACTCACTTTTACATGTCTTATAGTATGCTGTAGTGACTAGATGACGGAGAACCCGAGGGACGACGAAGAAACGCCACTGAACTCATTAAACCAGCGGCAAACTGCTCCTGTAGACTGTGAGCACCATGCAAAAGTCTGCTGCAGACACGTAAAAAGTTGATTGGTATTGCGTTCTATCTTAATATTATAAATTGAGTCGAGTTGGAAAAACGCTCCTTTTCACTTTCACTTCTGGGAAGGTGTTTATGCGTCGCGAAACAAATGACTAGCTGCCTTTCCCGGTGACCGAACAAACTAAAACTACTTCTGCCTATTGACAGTGGAATGACTCACGGATCGCTGTTCTTATAAATGAAACTCTTTACATCCAAGTGGAGTTTCGACACCTTTGGTTCTAAGGTACGAAACCGCAACAATTGGAGCTCTGAGTAAGGTGTTCTAGAACAGAAAACGAGTTATTGATAGCGTTCAGTCTGTTGCGGATGCGTTCCACGTAATCTCTACGTGACGCATAAAGCAAGATACTTTGAAATTATGGACAGTATGAAACAATTCATGGTAATATGGGTAATTTTTGCAGGTTTATGTGGAAAGTAGTAGTTCGGATAAATACGATAACACAGTAAAGTTTTAAATCTGTCAGTGTGTCACTAAGACTGCTTTAGTCTCCTTGTCGTATGGTGGCGGGTAAACTGATTTTACAACTGTAGCATAATATACAGGGTGTTCACAAAGTGACTCAGCCTGATGAATGATTTTGTTTTTTGTTTTGTTTGTTGCAGGTATGATCCATGTTTAATTAAGGAAGAAATGGGTTACACACTGCAGCAGAAGGTATTCCTTGCTATCCACTACATTAGATGTGCCAGTTATGCCGAGACTGAATGTCTTCATAGAAAAGAATGGTAAGAATACACAAAGTAATTCCGCCGTCAAGTGGCTGTACGTTCCAGGAGACAGGAAATAAAGCAGATGTAGCTAAAAGTGGTCGACACAAAATGCTAATACCAGTGACGTTGAGAAACGTGCAACCTGCATATTGTTTGAGTCCATTGAAGTCCGTGAAAAGTCTATCTAAGCATCTGCTCGTTACGTTGGGAACTGTGCAAGTATTTCAAGACGCATGCGTACAGATTTTGTGTCGTTGCTGAGTTGTTACCTGAAGATAACGGAAGCTGTATACAAAGAATCCTTCTCATGGGGCAGCCACAACTGTACAAGGCCATTTTGAAAAATGAAAGAAACCGCAGAACAGTTGCTAAGTCTACAATCTGTTACTGTGTACACGTCAGGTTTCGCAACACATAAAGTTCCATCATCAGCTGTAAAAAAATAAAAGCACCTAATCATCTGACGTCATCCTCACTCCAATGTGAGCAAAAGGGACAAAAATTCCATAACAACCATTCCTCCGTGCTGCGCTACCGGAACACGAACAGAAAAACTATGTCATACTCACTGAAGGCTAGTACTCTTATTTACTATTACATAGCTTTCCTGCTTGTGTTCCTAGTCGCGCAGCACGTGGGAACGGATATTATGGAATTTTTTGTCTCTTTCGTCCTTTTGACACGGAACCTTTGGTTCTGCGTCAACATTGGAGTGAGGATGACGCCAGATGATTTGGTCCTTTTATTTTTTACGCCAGATGATGGAACATTAAGTTTTCCGAAACTGGTCGTGTACACAATAAAAGATTGTGAATTAATCTACTGTTCAGCGGTTTCTTCATTTTTCAAAATGGAAATTGCGTGATTTCCTTACTACGCGTCGTATCACCTGTAGCGCCGGGTGGGGCACTACATTACATTAAAGGTATTCTATGGATCCCACAGAGAAGGAAGCTCTCATTCATTTGTTTAGATCTTATGAAACACATTCCTTCTTCATCGATTTGTGAAAGAACAGGATTCATGCATGTACCCTTTGGAAAATCCATTTGAGCTACAAAAATCTCCTCAATACCCCCAAAAAGTGCGTTTTTGGTGTATCGTGTTGCATTCTCTCATGGCACAGTGAACAGTGAGCGCTGCATACAGATGGTGCAATAATTTGTAAACAGTATTTCTGAAAACCAGCTACACTACTCGTAAATTTGCTTTCAGCTCATACAGATAGCACCACAATGACTCATCTTGGATCAGTGTGTTCATGGACAAGTGTTTTCGAAGGGATTGTGGCCTCCTCGGTGAACTGATTTGCCATACCTGATTTTTTTTCTTCTGGGGATGTTTTAAGAATGCGGCTTATAAAACTCGCCCATACACTAATCTCGAAATGCAAAAAGGGATTGAATTATGTCTTGCTGCAGTTGCTCGAAAAAACGTTACATGTTTTTAAGAACATGGTTCATCGTATTCAATTACGTAAACTGCACAGTGGAAGCAGCTTTCCGCACCTTTTATAAGTAAGTAACTTTACCTAAGTTTCCCTTTCTTTTTAGACACCTCGTATCAAGAGAGTAGAACAGTACTGTAATACGATACAGGTCTTTGTTAATGGTTTTTCACACACTCAGTCTCAGCGACAACGATGCCACAGGAATCATCTTGTTACATAGGTTTATCAGAATGGAAGCATACTTCTCTTTATTCATTCTAGATACCTGGTCGTCGTCGTCTTGTTGGAAAAAATAAGAAATCTTCAGTCATAGTGAGCTCACTACTGATTAGGCGTGAAGTCGCTCGCAACGTGTCGACACTAACAATAAACGTGGTGGACTGTACTTCGCGTGTTCATGCATTCCAGGAATAGTTCCTTTGAAAGGGCACAGCCGACTTCCTTCCCCGTCCTTCCCATATCCGATGAGACAGATGATCTCGCTGTTTGGTCTCTTCCCCAAACACCTAACATGACCCAACCTGTGTGTGACTAGGGAGATTCTGATGCCATTATCTTCCTGCACTCCTCGCCGCTTCCAATCGCAAATGGAAAGCGAAAAGAAGGAATATCGATGAGGCCCCGTATGACATTTTCCTCCTACTTTCTCACACAAAGATTTCACATGACGAGGAAACATGTTTACTTACTCATGATGCAACCCACGATCTCAGAATTTTATGAATAAAATTTTCCATGATTCTCAACTCAGCTCTTGCAGCATCTGTCACTGGAGTTCGATGAGCGTCCCAGAAGAACTGTGTAGTTCGTCAGGGGTTTTAGCCAACGTGAATCCTCACTGTCATGTCCACCAGTTCGGAGACGGTACTAGGTAGATATTTTCCGTCTCAGGAATACCTACTACGATGCTCACATTTGCAGACAAACCATGAAGAATGTCTCCTCGAATGTACACCTCCATGCACACTCCGCGAATGGAATAAGTAGTAGATAGTTCACTGTCTGTCGTTCATCGCACGCTGTGCTTGTGAAGTGAAGTGTAAATGTAGATGTAACTCACCTTTTTAAGTGTTACTATATCGAATTTACAACGTCGATAGCGGGGAATAGCCCAAACGAATGTTGCTCGTCAGTCTCGGACTCCTACCAGACAGTATTTATAGAGGAAGTAGAGGAGACCCAATTCGTCGCAGATTCATTTTGTAAGTGCAGAAGTATCACGGATTTTTTCATGTCGTAACACGTTAGAGGAGGGTTGTTGTGCATCACGGAGTGACCTCCCCGCGCAGCAATCGCGAGTGGAGTGGTAAAAAGGAAAGCAACAGTGGTACGCAAGGTACCTTCCGCCAGTCACAACTCAAGGTTACTTATGCAGAATATATGTAAATGTAGTTGTAGAACCGAACAGTGTTACAGCCATTGGTCTCAAATTTGGGAGTACCAGAGCTACAGTCTTCACACAGCCATCCACATTTAAGTTTCCGTGGTTTCCCTAGATTGACGGGATGGTTTCTTTGGGAAAGGACATGGTTGGTTTCCGTCCCCAAACTTAAGTGTTTGCTCGGTCTCGAAAGACATTGTAGCGACGAGGAATTAAACACAATTTATCCGTCAGATACTAGAGCAGCTTAAGTGTAAACTGTAGAACAGCTGTAGCAGCATAAAGATCTGGAGCTTTCATTGTCAGTTCGACTTACGGCCACTATCAGTGGCAACAGTTTCGCCAGAGAAGCCGAATTCGCAAAGCTTACTCGACTTATTTTCGCGTGTCCGCTATTTGATGATTATGTTGTTCTTTTTTTTATTATTTGATTGAGGCCTTCAGATAGATCCACTCACCCAGCCTCCGATACTCGTATGTTACAAATATACAGCCAAGACTATCATAAAATGTTTACGTTTGTTATATACATAAGAACTAAATTATGATACGTTCAGAAAGTTAAATATATGTCTATACAGTAACACAAAATGTGCTGCGATTAGTGTCTTCACTCTGATAGTAGGCTGTCGTCCACGAGGCACAAAGCACTGCAACAATTCCATTGTCGTTTGGTATCGAAGTTGATAAGCCGAAAATAATACGGTCTTGTTCTCTTCCGCGCCACAATTACAGGAGGATTAGTCAGTCAGTTGCGTGTGCAGTGGGAAACGCCCGTAGTTAAAGCAGAGGCGGAACATGGTGACCAGAAACTCTGCTCTACATACCAACGGAGTACGAAGGTCGTGCTGGGATGCTTGGTAGTGTAGCTGCGTAATGTCGTCTCCTCTGTAGTACGATAGGCACCACTTAATGTTCCACAGGCTCTGAACTGGTGCCGCACTTCTTGCAGAAGGATCATGTTCGTACATCTTCGTTCCTTTGTGGAGGAAGCTCTTTTTAAGAGAGCATCGACAGTTTCATTGTCCATGAACTACGCCCCTTTACCATCAAGACTGTGATATTCTTGTTACAGCGCTGTAGTTACACAATACGATTCATAATCTGATACCGAAACAAGGCCCCTAAAGTAGACAACATTCCATTAGAACTACTGGCAGCCTTGGGAGAGCCAGGCCTAACAAAACAAGATGCATGAGCAAGATGTATGAGACAGGCGAAATACCCTCAGACTTCAAGATGGGTATAATAATTCCAATCTCAAAGAAAGCAGGTGTAGACAGATGTGAAAATTACCGAACTATCAGTTTAATAAGCCATGGCTGCAAAATACTAACACGAATTCTTTATCGACGAATGGAAAAACTGGTAGAAACCGACTTCGGGGAAAATCAGTTTGGATTCCGTAGAAATGTTGGAACACGCGAGGCTGCACTGACCCTACCAATTATTTTAGAATATAGATTAAGGAAAAGCAAACCTATGTTAGTAGCATTTGTAGACTTAAAGAAGACTTATCACAATTGTGACTGGAATACTCTCTTTCAAATTCTGAAGGTGTCAGGGGTAAAATACAGAGAGGGAGAGGCTATTTACAATTTGTACAGAAATCAGATGACGATTATAAGATTCGAGGGGCATGAAAGGGAAGCAGTGGTTGAGAAGGGAGTGAGACAGGGTTGTAGCCTATCCCCGATGTTATTCAATCTCTATATTGAGCAATCAGTGAAGGAAACAAAAGAAAAATTCAGAGTAGGTATGAAAATCCATGGAGAAGAAATAAAAACTTTGAGGCTCGCCGATGACATTGCAAGTCTGTCAGAGGCAGCAAACGAACTGGAAGAGCAGCTGAACGGAATGGACAGTGTCTTGGCAGGAGTATATAAGATAAAAGCAAAACGAGGATAATGGAATGTAGTCAAATTAAGTCGGGTGATGCTGAGGGAATTAGATTACGAAATGAGACCCTTAAAGTGGTGAACGAGTTTTGCTATTTGGGGAGCAAAATAACTGATGATGGTCGAAGTAGAGAGGATATAAAATGTAGACTGGCAATGGCAAGGAAAGCGTTTCTGAAGAAGAGAAATTTGTTAACATCGAGTATAGATTTAAATGCCAGGAAGTCGTTTCTGAAAGTATGTGTATGAAGTGTAGCCATGTATGGAAGTGAAACATGGACGATAACTAGTTTGGACAAGAAGAAAATAGCTTTCGAAATGTGGTGCTACAGAAGAATGCTGAAGATTAGATGGGTAGGTCACATAACTAATGAGGTATTGAATAGGGCTGGGGAGTAGAGAAGTTTGTGGTACAACTTGATTAGAAGAAGGGATCGTTTGGTAGGACATGTTCTGAGGCATCAAGGGATCACCAATTTAGTATTGGAAGGCAGCGTGAAGGGTAAAAATCGTAGAGGGAGACCAAGAGATGAATACACTAAGCAGATTCAGAAGGGTGTAGGTTGCAGTAGGTACTGGGAGATGATGAAGCTTGCACAGGATAGCATGGAGAGCTGCATCAAACCAGTCTCTGAAGACTACAACAACAACAACACTCTGATACAACAGGTAATGGTTGATATTTTTGGGGACATGACACCATGAGCAGCTGTGCAGATCGCGGGTCTATCAAAATGGTTGTTGTACGATGGCCACTGGAGACATTTAACTGCGGACGTACTGGTCGTAGAGACTGCCGGCCGAAGCAAATCCACCTGCGGTGCGGCCGGTGTTTGACGGGCGACGCGCTCCGCCGCTGTCGCCGCCCGGCAGCCGGCCACAGCTGATTTCCGCGGTCAGCGACTTGGCAACGTCGTCGCGCTGCCGGCTCCGTATCGATTTCGAGTACAAAGTGAGCTTTCGCGCCGGGTCACTGGGTCGACGCAGACATCGACTTTGCCGTAACGCCGCAGCTTCACTGTTTTGCATCGATTAACCCACCTCCAAAAGACTCGGCGGCCGCATTCTCCGCGGCACAACAGGACGTCGCTTGCGGCGCGGGATGGAAGTGGCCGGGCGGAACAAAGGAGGCGCCCGTCCAGATGACATCGCGCGTCTCGAGTGAGTCCGCCACTAAAGCCTTCAGAACTCTACAGTCTGCTACCAGGCGCTGCGAAGATGCGCCGCGGGTCTTAAACAGGCTCCGGTGTCGCAGGTACGCTCCTAATTACATGGAGGAGAGATTTACGAAAAAAAGGGAAGAAATGGCTTGCTTTCCAAAGCAAGACTACAGGGCTTCCGAGATGCAGTGAAAATATGTTTTCAGATGGTCATCAGACTGGAATTTTAAGTTAATGTGTTATTCACTGCTACCAAAGTTTCATATAATTTTTTCTGATGTCATTACATTGAAATATTACGTAAGTTTTAAATATATCTATTTGAATTTTGTAGTTTTTTAGGTTAGCACCGAAAAAACGTGGTGAAGTCTTATTTCTTCCTCAAACGTTTCTTCCGTCATGGAGTGTCACAGTTTTTGCCATGTTACCAGCGCGTCTCCCGAACAGATGGACCAAACAATTTGCAATATTATCACCGCAATGTGTTTGTTCGGCCCGCTGTCACAACCTCCCGCGTCAACACGTTGCTTTCGGAATTCGTTCGTCGTTTAAGGACGAGGACCGATGTGCCGGTCAGCCTGGATGTGACTTTCAGGCGGTTTCCCACGTATAACTAGGTGAATACCGGGCTGATTCGCATGCTCCACTTCTGTTACAGGATTCACAAACATCTAGAAAACGTTCGCACACTTTCATTGGGGGCAACTCTAAACGCAAACCGATGGCGTAGACGAATTCCGTTGCTGTGAATAGGAGGTGGCGAGAGCAGACACATTTGGTCACAGACTACCACTAGCATGGCCAAATCCACAAATTAACATACCGACCCCACATAGATACCGCATACAGCCCGGGGGGGGGGGGGGGGGAGATGAGCACAGCGTTTGCTAGAGCCTACACTACCCAATTATTACATGATTTCGCTATATAGGTGCCCCAGGGACAGAGCCCTCCGCGCTTCTGAATGCCATGTGGGAGTCTGAGTTAAGTGCCTGGTACTGATAGGGAAACTTGTTGTGAGTCCTGGAACATTGTGCACTCAGCCAACTTAAAGAAAGAGGCAGCTGCAGTGAGAAGTACCCCTCTGGAGTCTCGAAAGCTAGTAGCGGGCGGCAGGACGGTGCGACGCCGCAGCCAAGTGACACCTGTGGCCGGGGCTGACACTGCGGCCGGTCGACATCGTGTCGTGCTTTGCACCTCATCGTGCTCACTTTTTTATTATTTTACTGCAGGAATAAATGTCTTGAGTCTCATTATTGTTGCACGTTGACTAAAAAAGTGCGGAACACGGCTGAAGCTCCACACTAGAGTAGTTGTAAATGTCTCGATGTTTGCCGGGAAGTGTAATTCAACTCTGCACCGGATGGACGCCTTGCCACATAGCTAAAATGTTAAAGATAAATGTACGTGGTGAAGATGCTACCCTACCGGTCATTAAAATTGCTACTCCACGAAGATGACGTGCTACAGACGCGAAATTTAACCGACAGGAAGAAGATGCTGTGATAGTCAAATGATTACCTTTTTAGAGCATTCACACAAGGTTGGCGCCGGTGGCGACACCTACAACGTGCTGACATGAGGAAAGTTTCCAACCGATTTCTCAGACACAAATAGCAGTTGACCGGCGTTGCCTGGTGAAACGTTGTTGTGAGCCTCGTGTAAGGAGGAGAAATGCATACCATCACGTTTCCGACTATGATAAAGGTTGGATTGTAGTATCGCGATTGCGGTTTATCGTATCGCGACGTTGCTCCTCGCGTTGGTCGATGTCCAATGACTGTTAGCAGAATAAGGAATCTGTGGGTTCAGGAGGGTAATACGGAACGCCGTGCTGGATCCCAACGGCCTCGTATCACTAGCAGTCCAGATGACAGGCATCTTATCCGCATAGCTGTAACGGATCGTGCAGCCACGTCTCCATCCCTGACAACAGATGGGGACGTTTGCAAGACAACAACCATCTGCACGAACAGTTCGACGACGTATGCAGCAGCGTCGACTATCAGCTCGGAGTCCGTGGCAGCGGTTACCCTTGACGCTGCGTCACAGACAGGAGCGCCAGCGATGGTGTACTCAAAGACGAACCTGGGTGCACGAATGGCAAAACGTCATTTTTTCGGATGAATCCAGGTTCTGTTTACGGCATCCTGATGGTCGCATCCGTGTTCGGCGACATTGCGGTGAACCCACATTGGAAGCGTGTGTTCGTCATCGCCATACTGGCATATCACCCGGCATGATGGTATGGGGTGCCATTGGTTACACGTCTCAGTCGCCTCTTGCTCACATTGACGGCACTCTGAACAGTGGACGTTACATTTCAGATGTGTTACGACCCGTGGCTCTACCCTTCATTCGATCTCCTACTTTTCAGCAGGATACTGCACGACCTCATGTTGGAGGTCCTGTACGGGCCTTTCTGGATAGAGAAAATTTTCGACTGCTGCCCTGGCCAGCACATTCTCCATATCTCCCACCAACTGAAAACTCCTAGTCAATGGTGGTTGAGCAACTGGCTCGCCACAATACGCCAGTCACTACTCTTGATGAACTGTGGTATCGTGTTGAAGCTGCATGGGCAGCTATACCTGAACACGCCATACAAGCTCTGTTTGGCGTATCAAGCCCGTTATTACGGCCAGAGGTGATTGTTCTGGGTACTGATTTCTCAGGATCTATGCACCCAAATTGCGTGGGTGATTGTTCTGGGTACTGATTTCTCAGGATCTATGCACCCAAATTGCGTGAAAATGTAATCACATGTTAGTTCTAGTATAATATATTTGTCCAATGAATACCCGTTTGTCATCTGCGTTTCTTCTTGGTGTTGCAGTTTTAATGGCCAGCAGTGTATTTAAAGGGGATGACCCTGGTACAAAGTAAATGTAACTTCCATGTACGTATGCGATGAAAGCTCTGACCAGTATGGCTTGCCACACTTGCAATTAACGACCTCTTTTATGTCCTCCATTTCTCTATCATAACTTCCAAGATTTTTCGTTCGTTTTTCTAAGATCTCTGTTTCAATCACCACCATAAAGGGTTCATCAGGAGAGATTATATAAATTGTAGTGTCCCAGAATTTAGTCTTGGTTTCCTCCACAGCTCGCTGTAAAAATTCGGGAGAACTAAGAATACTAAATCCATCTATACTCTTTGCCGTAGAACAGTCTGTCTTTTTGCTACCATTCAGTACACAAGGCATATAACGTAGGCCAACCGCTCGCCATGACTATACAGTGGATTGCGAAATAAAGCTATCGACGTATTGGGAGAATTTCTCCTCCTAAGTTGCAGCCGTCTCAGAATTCAGGACTCTTGTCATATGTTGACTTGGTATTTTCACTTTCGTAAGCACGCTTATGTCAAAAAATGACTATCGCAGTAGGTGAAACTACGCCCCTTTACAAGGACAAAAGTTGACAATAGTATATTGTTGCTCAATATCAGTCGTATTATCTAGAAAAGATACTGAAATTCGAACCTTGATTTGGTCTAATTCTTCAGTATCGTTGATCACACACAAGAGTATCAATGAACGTTTACGTTCCTTTCTTTTTTAGGACGTCGATGGTTTTACTAAGTAACATTATTCCGGCGAAAGTGGCGCATAGCTCTTGTTGAATGCCCCGGTAGTGTGTACAATACTTTACATTCGCTAGCGCCGTTTATTATGCTGATAATTTTACAGTACCTCCTGCATATAAGTTAAAATTAAAGAGTCCTTTGTTCCTCTAGGAAAATTGTTAGGTTTTAGCTTTAATGTACATTTATAGTTATTTAACGAAAGAAACATACTGAATGTAGTTAAAGAGTAATTGCAACGAAAAAAATCGAGAATTCGTACTGTTTTATGACTTTGCGGGAAAGACATGTTAAATGGTTAATGTCAGTATTACACCTATAAGAGACAAATACTGCACTTGTTCGTTTGTTGACATTCGCAATGTATTCCGTAAAGAAATAAAAAAACTTTCCCCACAAATTAAACAGCGTTTTCATGCTGTACAAAAAAAAGTATTGGTGACCTTGCTCATTAAATATCATGCCCTCCTCTTCTATTTCCCTCTCGTTAGAAATATGTGAGTATGATGTTGTTTTGGACACCCTTAAGTAATATTTCGGTTGTCTGTGTTGCTGTACTGCTCATTGTAATGTTTGGAATATAGTAATAATGGTGATGATCAAATGTCATTAAATGTTTTTGACGAATGCAGAGCAATTGCTGGAAAGACCGCTACCCGAAGACATACAATACACGCAGGGCACGACACAAATGGCTCTGAGCACTATGGGACTCAGCATCTTAGGTCATAAGTCCCCCAGAACTTAGAACTACTTAAACCTAAGTAACCTAAGGACATCACACACACCCATGCCCGAGGCAGGATTCGAACCTGCGACCGTAGCAGCTCCGCGGTTCCGGACTGCAGCGCCAGAACCGCACGGCCACCGCGGCCGGCTCCACGACACAACCGGTGTTCCCGCGCTCCAATATGACCGACTACGTAAACGCAGCTTAACAGTCAACCCTGAAAAGCACCGTAATTACCAACTCATGTTTCTAAATGGTTGTTTCGAAACTTTTTTTTGCAAGAAAATCACGCAAAATCCTTCGTAGTTTTCATTCTTGTATCATGAGCGGACCGCAAGACTTATTTTTACCGGCCATGGGCAACAGGTTGTCGCACTCGTTTAAGCCACTACTGGTGTTTGGTGCCTAATTTGCCGATAAGATATCTTTAAATTCACCTTTATTTACCATCTCTGTATTAACTTTTATTGTATCAGTCAGAAAAGGGAATGTCTGTAATACACACAGAATGGTTATTGTTATTGTGGAAAATATACAAAATTAGCTGGCTTGGTTGCAGTTTGAGTATCACACCATCAGTGGTACTGCACAGTCCAGTCACATTGCGACCGCGCCTATGTTCGACCTCAAAGTGCAATAACCACTCACAGGCGACACTAGCACAGCACTAGCAGTGGAGGGTATACGAATATAAAGCGTTTCGTCGGAGGGGGGGGGGGGGGGGAGCAATACAGTTTGTGTCGTAATGCGGAAACGAAGCGTTGTATCTGACGTCCATAAGGGCGCGATCATTGGCTTTCGGGCCAAGGGTTGAAGCATTTCCGAAACGGCTAAGTTCGTAAACTGTTCCCATGCCATCGTGCTTTTCCTTTTGTGGTTCATGGGATACATACGTCCCACTAACGCAATATGAAGTTTCGAGCATTTGAGGTGCTTTCGGAACTTTGAGAAAAATACTACACACCATGCAGTGGTTATACAGGTTGTCACCGACAAACGTTAGGGGCAGGTTCCTTACACCAAAACCAAAAATTATCTAGAAAACAAGTTCTCTAAAGCGTATGTCTTAAAAAAATATGAGAACTCGGTGGTAAATGGAAACATGTGGAAACATGGGCTCTAAAATGCATACTGTAAGAGCGACGAGCACATGTTCAGTAGAAGAGATGCGTTTCATACTAGAGAAGATGATCAAATGCTCATATCCCCTAAACTATACATTTTTGACCCATGTTTACCAGACATTTTTTCCTTGTTGTGATTAGTACTTTCATCTCTCAAAATATGGGAAAGTAAGACCTTCCAGTAGGAGAGATCTGTTTCATAGTATAGAAGATGGACAAGTGCTCATACATCGTGAGATGTGCATTTTAGAGTCCATGTTTACGAGATATTTCTTCCTTACTACTTACTTTTTTTTCGGTTCCCTGCATAGAAGGCTGTGAGCGATCAAATGGTGCAGCGTATGGATGATGCTGTGCATTTCTCCCACAAAAATCACAACGAATCACCATGTTCTCCATTCCAAGAGTGTCTGAAAAAAACTAAATGTATTTTCATATATATAATAGACATCGCTTTGAAACATTACAACACTCTTCAGAAATTCTACTGGTTTGTGCACAGCTTGTATGTAGCTGAAAAGTTCATAGAAAATAGAAAACGGTTGTGTGTGGTATGTCAAAGCAATATTCAAATGCTATGTTGAAAACTTGTGTGCTATATTTCAAGTTTTTCATTGTTAGGAAAATAAATCCTGATAAAATCGTTATACAATTTAAAAAACTGAGCTCTGAAAATCCTAGGTTCACAAGAAAACATGTATTTAATTAGTTTCGTAGGACACACATGTCACATTCACCAATTATCAAAATAGCACTGTTTAAAATATTTTTGCTAGTGAAAGTGTATTATTTATCACAGCTTTTGACCTTTTATTTTTCAAATAGATGGAAAATTAATTTAACCATGAAAGGGTTAAAGTATACCGCGCTATCCAAAACCGACGCCGGAACAACCGTGGTGCGCCCCGGGCCATAGACGACAGGGGTTAACGACGGAAGGTGGAGATGGGAGCGGGCGAATACAGCAGTGGAAATCACTATAGAGGCAAGGTTCCTACGAAAGTGGCCGTACAATGTCTGTAGCACGCGATACCGGATTTATTATGAAAGCATTGGGTTCATATGAAACATACCGTAATGACAGCATTACATAGTTTCTTCCATAACAGGAGTAACAAAATAAGACGATGGGTGGAAGCTGGTATAAAGTCATTCATTGCCCTGTTGGTTTATTACATTGGTTGTACTTTGTCCAAACTCTGTTCTTCGTAATTATCTCAAAAATCCATTTCGGCAGTGACTTTGTTAGGGGTTGTCGCCCACTCTTTTGGTATCGCACTTTCCAGTTCACATACGGCCTGTAATTGCCTTCCGTTGCGATAAATATGCCTTGCAAGTATTCTCCAAAGGTTTCCTACGGGATTCTTATCCCGGCTACGTGCATGCCAGGGCAAGACACCGATATCTTTATCGTTAAACCACATTTGGTTGTGGCAGAAACATTCACACATGCATTATGTTGTTGAAACATTAGACTTGAGTTCGCTAGATCCTCATTCATCTCAGTGTACATGTTGAGTTCATTCTAGTGTTCGACCAAGCAATGCGCGGCTTACGTTTATCGCAGATGACTACCCAAATCCATTTGCCACCATCAAAATTTCTGCTCATTCTTACCTGTTGCTCTGTTCTCTGATTTTGCCAATAATGTTGAAATCTAGCCCGTCCATCTACATTAAGCTTCTTCTCATCACTGAAGCTCACTTTTATCTCATTCTGAAGTCCATGACACACGTTTTTTGGCAAACTCCGAGGCACAACCTAATGCCCACATAACAAACATCATCAAGAAAGTATTTCTATAACTGGTGTGCTCTGAAGAGCAGTGTTGCTTTTAAGTGAGAACACTTTATGTATCCGTAAAGGATTTCGTTGTCATCCTTCTCAAAGAGATTTCCTTGTGGAAGCCGCATCAGATGTGGATTAAAACTCAACGTTTAGAGGATTGTTGCAGATACATACTCCTGCCGACTAATACACTCGGATGAAGTGTGGAGAATGGCAAAGTCGCCCAGAGGGTTCTGTTTCCTTGATAATAGTTGCTCTTGACAAATGTCATCACCGTTTCAAGACAATATCTTTGCCACTCTCCATCAACAACTGGTTTAGGAGAACACACCGCTGTATGGACAAGTGGACACGTGATACACATTCGTTGTGATGTTGCTACAGTCCGCGTTTTGCCAGTAACCGCTGGCGAGTTACCTCACGGACACTGATTCGTTCCTCGATTTAATGTGGTTAGCGACCCAGGCGGTGATCGCGCCTGCATTTGTCAGCTCATTCGGCCAAACCACAGGCTGCGTAGCGATATTGACAGCGCGATAGCAATCTCGTGTTGTGTACGGCAGCTTTAAATTCCCCAAGCTTAAGCTTGTCAGCCGGTAACACGTTCTGCATTGTACCGCGTGCCAGAGGTGCGACGCTGAACAGTGGTGCGTGTCACAAAAATATCCTGACTGAAGCGAAGTTCATCGGGAAAATCGTCGACCTTTGAGGTAAAGATGGACATCAGGAAAGAGGGCTACAAAATATTCTGAAGAAAATTATGGGAACCTTGGGGGGAGGGGTTCTGGAAGGATCAAGGATTAAGAGAGAAGAGGACGTTCTTGGAGTTGACTCAAAAATGAGAAAAAGTATTGAAAGAAGCTGTTGCTTAATACATCGCCGTCTTATCATACTACCAAAAAGATGGTACTAAACAAGTAAGGCTAAGAATCGAGAAACTTAAAAACATATTGGGAATGATTCCAAGAGAATGGCGTGGGTGAAAAGGCAAACATACGAAATAGATCTAATGAAGAGCAAAATATTAAACTTCACAGCATAGCAGTGAAGGCAGCAGCATTCTCATAGACACGGAAGCTGTCGACACTTTAGAAAACAGAAACAATCATGGTGATGAAAAAAATCAGCTCTGGAAACTCCGTATGAGAATACAAAAGTAAGACAACTTGTTTCCTTACACGCATGTTGAAACGACTTCAGATGAAGTATTGCGTGACCAGACAGTTCTTCGAATACATTGTGTAATTAAAATAATTCCTAGTGTAATTGAAAGCGTAGTATTGCGTATATATATGTACTAAAACCCATTATTGCTGATCATTCTCAAGATAAAGTAACAATCGTAAAATACTTATTGTAACAGTCCCCGTTAGATGGTTCAAATGGCTCTGAGCACTACGGGACTAAACGTCTGAGGTCATCAGTCGCCTAGAAATTAGAACTAATTAAACCTAACTAACCTAAGGACATCACACACATCCATGCCCGAGGCAGGTTTAGAACCTGCGACCGTAGCGGTCGCTCGGTTACAGACTGCAGCGCCTAGAACCGCACGGCCACCCCGACCGGTAGGATCCCCGTTAGACTTAGTCAATCGTGATAACTCATTTCGGTCACATTTATTGTATTCAGATTCGATTAATCTCAAGTTGTGTACACACACACACACACACACACACACACACACACACACACACACACACACACACACACACACACACACACCGCCACCCAACGCGCGCGCAAGCAGTCTATGGTGTGTGGCGGAGGGTACCAGGTCCACCACTCATTTCATTTCGTGTTCCACTCGCAAATGGAGCGACTGAAAAAGGGCTATTTATGTCAGTGGTCGTCAAACACCTTTGCTAAAGAGCCTTACAGACTTGTGGGCCTCCACCTTCTACCGCATATATACCGATCTCATTATTAATTGGTAATCTACATAAATTAGTATCTTGTGAGCCTCCAATCTACAATCTGTAGTAAGGGCGCGACAAAATGACCGCCGGCCGCCAAGTACTGATAATTAAAAATTAGCACCATTCGAAAAACCTCGTGTCGACTGTTCTGTTTGTTATTGCTGCCCCCTCAGCGACTTCAGAGTTGCGACAGTGTAATTGACTGACGAGATGTTGTGTTGTTACTGTGAGCGGGTAATTAATAACGGCAATCGTACTACATTTAAATATCTTATGCAATATAAGACACAACCACAAATTTCAACTAAATGTTTTAATAATTTTTCTTCTAGATATTGCATTAAACACTGAAGCGCCAAAGAAACTGGATAGGCATGCGTAATCAAATACAGAGATATGCAAACAGGCAGATTACGGTGCTGTGATCGGCAAATTCTGTACAAGATAACTAGTGTCTGGCGTAGTTGTTGGATCAGTCACTGCTGCTACAATGGCAGGTCATCAAGATTCATATGAGCTTGGGCATAGTGTTACAGTCGGTGCACGGTCGACGGGACACAGCATCTCCGAGATACCGACGACGTGGGGATTTTCCCGTATGACCATTTATTGAGTGTACCGTGAATATCAGAAATCAGGTAAATATCAAATCTCCGACATCGCTGCGGCCGGCGAAAGATCCTGCAACGACGACGGAAGAGAATTGTTCAACGTGACAGAATTGCTGCAGATTTCAATGCTGGGCCATCAACAAGTGTCAACGTGCGAACCATTCAACGAAACGTCATAGATACGGACTTTCGGAGCCAAAGGCCCGCTCATGTACCTTGATTACTGCACGACCCAAAGCTTTACGCCCCGTCTGGGCTCGTCAACGCCGAAATTGTACTGTTGATGATTGGAAACATGTTGCCTGGTTGGACGAGTCTCGTTTGAAATTCTATCGAGCGTATGGACATGTACGGATATGGAAACAACCTCTTGTATCCATGGACCCTGAAAGTCAGCAGGGGGCTGTTCAAGCTGGTGGAGGCTCTGTGATAGGGTGGGGCGTGTGCATTTGGAGTGATATGGGACCCCTGATACGTTTCGATACGACTGTGACCGGTGACACGTACGTAAGCATCCTATCTGACCATCTGAATCCATTCATGTCCATTGTGGATTCAGATGGGCTTAGGCAATTCCAGCAGGAATGGCTCCGGGAACAGTCTTCGTTTTTAAACACTTCCACTGGCCACCATACTCCCCAGACGTGAATATTATTGAGCATTCTCTGGAATGCTTGCAACGTGCTGTCCAGGAGAGATCTCCACCCCGTCGTACTCTTATAGATTTACGGGCAGCCCCGCAGGATTCACTGTGTCAGTTCCTCCCAGCATTACTTCAGCCATTAGTAGAGTCCGTGCGACGTCGTGTTGCCCACTCGTCTCGTATGGGGTGCCTCCGAATGCTATACAACAATTCAAGCAAAATCACTTTAATAGTTTTTATTACAAATAAGAGGGATGATAATACTTAACTTGTATTTACATCGTGTGTCGCAACCGACGGGCGACATGCAAACAGTATGTTTTTCGGTATATACAATGCCCAAACAAGCAGTGGATAGAGATCACTAGTAACTGTTCTGCGAGTGCCGGTCTACAACTCCGAAACCCGTCCACTAATTTTCGGCCGAAGCTGGCAGGAGCGGCGCTTATATTCACTTCGGCTAGATGCCGCTTCTATCGTGGTGCCGTCCTAATCAGCGCACCATTGGCTAAAGTCGTTTCACCGCCTTCTCTTCTCTTGCGCGCGTTCTTCATCTTCCTCCCGGCGCTTGTGGTTACTCCAGAACAGGCACCTCTGCGTGCTAGCGGGGAGCCTACACGATATTAGGCAGGTGTACCAGTTCCTTTGTCTCTTTAGTGTGTTACAACAGCTTTCACTGAATATCATATTCCGTGCTATAAATTCGGTATCTTCTCTCTAATGCACATTCACGAATCCATGTTACATCTGTGTGAAAATTGATATCACAGAGCTGCTTGGTTCGTTAGCGCACGCCCGTGAGTGGTCAGTACTGGAAGAGAAACAACAAAACATTCCCCCTCTCATATCGTGTGTTGCTTACCTTTTACACTGAGGTAAGCGGCCAACTCTATTCAGCTCAAGGGCGGAGTAATCGACACCAATGAAAATTAAGCACGTCTTAAAATGTTACTTCGGTAAATATTTTTGTTACTGAGCATGAAAACTACATGCACTCTTAAGAATCCTTAACGGCAATTGACGTTTTTGGATTCGGCTAGATGCGTATACCAAGTAAATCTGAGTATCACGGTCCTCTCGAACACTCGATCGGTTCCGCAAGTGACTCGCTGGCCAGTTTAATGGCCACTGGTCTTTGTGTCCTAATTTCTCTTATCTTTGTGCCCTCACCCGGAGTGTATGTTGGCAACAGTAGAACTGTTCTGCAGTCGGCTGCAAATGCCTGTTCTCTAAGTTTTCTCAATAGTGTTCGGTGAAAAGAATGCCGTCTTTCCTCCGTGGATTCCTGTTTGAGTTCACGAAGAATCTTCGTAATAGCAGCGTGTTGGTCACTCCTATCAGTATCAAATCTATTGGGACGCTTACGAATTGCTCCAATGTCTTAACATTAATCCGAGCTGGTGGGGATCTCAGACACTCGAGCAGTATTCAAGAATGGGTCGTACTGGTGTTCTGTATGTGACCTTCATAATAAGCTGTACTTTCCTAGACTACTCCCCATGAACCAAAGTCGACAATTCGCCTTCCATACCGACTTTATGTGCTCATCCCATTTATATTGCTTTGCAACGTTAAACCTGCATATTTAATCAACGTGGTTGTGTCAAGCAGCACACTGCTAATACTGTATAATGTATATGAACGTTACGTGCTTGTTTTTCCTGCTTATCTGTGTTAACGTACATTTTTGTATGTTTAGAGTAATCTGCCATTCATCACACCAAAAAGAAATTTTGTCGGAGTCATCCGTTTCACAGGATATCGTGCGAGGATGACTTCGCACGAGCGATGCCTTAAAGTGATCAAAACCACTTATCAAGATGAACTAACGGTAACTTAACCTGTTACAATACATATTTTATAAAATTTGTACAGTCGCTGTATCCCTCATGGCAACATTTCATCCATTATTGAAGTCGTAAGACCCTTGGGAGTGACCATCCATAGCGACCTAAAGAATAACAGCCACATACAACTACTTGTAGGAAGATCGGATGCGTGGGTGTATTTCAGTTTAGGAGATATATGAAAACGCAATTCAACTACGACAAAATGGCTTGCAGGACACTCGTTGGACGGATTCTTGAGTGCTACTCGTCAGTTTGGGCCCCTTGCCAAGTTGGGTTAGTAGAATATACAACAATACCTAACATTACTGTTTCCTGTAGCCAGCGCGAAAATGTTCCGGAGATGCTCATAAAGATCCAGTGACAGGCACTACGAGATCAGCATATGGATCACTGAAGGGGAACTGTTAAAATGCATAGATTAGACATGTTATTCCGTCCCAAGTACGTCTCACGAAATTGCGTAACGGGGGATTTGTGAAAGTATTGGTAAAGATATTCATTCGTTCTTCCTACGCAGAAGTCACTGTTGGGATAGTAACAGGGATACCAGTTACAGTCGGATCCTACACCACACACAGAAAGGTGGCTTGTGCAGTGTAGGTATTTAGACGCCGTTGATTTGGGAAAATGAGAGTGGACGAAAGGTTTTAGTTCCAAGAGGCACTAAGATTCCAAAATTTGTTGACAGGTAAATACCGTACATTTGCATGGACTCTGTCAACATTGACAGTTTTTTTTTTTTTTTCTGTATTGTGCTCTACCTGCGAAGACTGTTTTGATGCAGCTCTACACGCTGTTCTATGCTAGTCTCCTTACATCTGCGTAACTACTGCAAAGTACGCCCGTTAGAACTTTCTTATTGTAGTCAAATGTTGGTCTTCCTCTACAATTTTTGCTTCTCCACACTTCTGTAATTGTTCAAAAATTGGATCTGCGATTAATCGCTTGCGTTTTGTGTGTGAACCAGAGTTCTCAACGAGCTGAATTGACGAAATACTCTCAAAACTTCAGCCGAAACAAACAAAATTCATTTACATACTCATCATTGTTGTTATTTACTCATCTCCTTTTGAGTCATCACATCTCGTACATGCCAAAGACCGTCAGTGTTTGTCATGCTTGTCGTGTGGTAGACGTAATCAGCTAGAATTCAAATAGACTGAACTGATGAAAATTGGTTTCCGTACATTGCCCACCGTATACTTTCATTATTGTGTATTGTGTGTATTAAACTGGGAACGTAGAAATGACGGAGAGGCTTCGTCCCACCGCAGCCATCACTGGTTCACAGCAGTCCACCCACCCCACCGCCGCCCCACATCGAACCCAGGGTTATTATGCGGTTCGGCCCCCAGTGGACCCCTACCCCCCTCCCGGCAAGGTCTCATACCAGACGAGTATAACCCCAAATGTTCGCGTGGTAGAGTAATTATGGTGTACGTGTACGTGTACGTGGAGAGAGTGTTTGCGCAGCAATCGCAGACATAGTGTAACTGAGGTGGAGTGAGGGGAACCCGCCCCCATTCGCCGAGGCAGATGGAAAACCGCCTTAAAAACCGTGCACAGGCCGGCTGGCACACCGGACCTCGATACTAATCCGCCGGACGGATTCGTGTCAGGACCGGCACGTCTTTCCCGCTCGGGAAACAGCGCGTTAGAGCACGCGGCTAGCCGGGCGGGCTTACTTTCATTAAGTTCGTATTGCTGTGAAGATTTACCAAGCAGGAGTTACTGAGATGGTTTTTGGAAGAAGACAAATGTTTGTCAAGATTCGACTTTCTTAACAGTCCCATGTGACAGTGCACAGGAGCAATACTTCCGTCGGTAACAGCATTTCCCACAAAAAAAGAACGCATCGGAGTCTAGTCCCGGTCCGGCGCACAATTTTGATGTGTCAAGAAGTCAAATAATAGAGCACACACATGGCTGCCGAGGAAAGATGTTTCCCAGGTACGATAGCCCTTCATTGTTTGTTTATGGTGCTAGTTACGGAGCACCAGCGGAATTGAAGTAGAACTTCTTAGAGGGAAGGTGAAGTTGCCGTATCAACTATTTTGCGGGCTGCTGTTGATGGGTGGCCGCCTGTGACTTGATTGTGTTAATCTAAGTGCGCTTTGTTTTTCAGCATTAGACTGGTGTAAGGGGAGAACGTTAAAAACTAGCTGGAGGAGGCTGTCGACGGAAACAACGGACTTTTCGAAATTGTATTATTATTGAATGACACGTTATTTGATTCGATGAAACGATTTGACTATCATACTTTGTATCTATTGTGGACGTTCCTCCGCGGAACTTCAGAGGCGTTCCTTATGGTGACACGTTTTACCTACTGATCCACAGTATTTTGATGTCCAAGGGCTTCCTGAGTAGCGGTCAGAGAACTGTAGCGCTCATAAGTAGAATAGGAGCTGTGACTGTCCCACCTTTTAAAATCCGAGACTGACTACTTAAAAAAATCGCAAGTGTAAGAAGCAAATCCAGGTCAATCAATTATGTTTCTATCCCGTAAATACTTCGCCCCTCATCCGGAGCTCGTGGACAGTAGCAGCGGACATGTCTCATTACACACACACACACACACACACACACACACACACACACACACACACTAAAGAAGCATTTCCGTAGTTTTGAACAGCTCCCTGCTTCAGTAGACACTGTCTAGATGGAGGGTAGCTCTTGCCTTTCTCCATTTACGGAACCAGTTAGGGTAGTAATTTAAATTGATGAGGCAAAACATACGACCACATGCTTAGCAGCGTGTTGATCCATCTTCGGGACGCAAAACAGCAGCGAATGTGCGTGCAGTGGCCTCGACGTGTCCTTTTGGTAAGTTTCCGGAAATACGTGTCACCAGACGTCGACACACGAGTCACGAAATTCCCATAAATTGCTGACGTGGCGCTCACGGTGGGGTGGGGGATGTTCGTCTTTACGCCATAAAATTAAATCACATAAAATTACATCCGCTGTGAGATACGACAGTTGTGACCGAAAAAATAAACCGTTGCGATGATATCACAGAACACTCATTAGCCTCACTTACCGAAGTTTGTTAATGTTTTATGGCACAACAGCCCATTTTTAAGGACCATATTTTCGCTTCAAGATATTAGTTTGGCATCATTATGTATCCAAAGATCATCAGTCATGTCACCGTGTTGTACTAGCTCATCACTATTTCGACGGTATGTCGTTTTTCGAAGTTTGCAATAGTACTTTTGTGCATGCTTAATTGTGTGTGTGTGTGTGTGTGTGTGTGTGTGTGTGGTGTTCTATGAAGTTCTTCATTCGTAAATGCAATGTTGACAGTTGTTACATATCAATGACCACTTCATCAATCTTGATCATATGTCATCATTTCATTGGCTTATTTCACGTCAGAAATATTCAGGAAAGAGGCCGCCTTATAAATCTTCCCAATTTTTCTTAATCTTCTACCAAACACTTCCATCGCTAAAAGGAAGCATATTTCTTGTGTCTTACCAGGTTTACGACGGAGGAAAACGTCAATAGTGAGCTGCTTGTCCCCCAACAATAAGTTGATGGATTCTATACAAAATGCAACTGTGTATTGATACAGTTAAAGGTCCACATACAGCCGCGCACTAATACGCCACGACAAGTAGTTCCTCAATAACACGAGGTATGTGGATTCCTTTGCTTCAAGGTAGTGCGTATTGTTTGCCAGATACAAAAAAAAAATCTGGATCCCAAGCTCTTACAGGGCACTTTACAACAACGTGTACGTGGTTATCTTCTTCTCCGCACAAAAATCACCATTTGGTGAGTTTAGTTTCCCCACTTAAGTGATTTACCTGCAGACTTTGAAGGTGCAGTTATTTCTTCTGCTGCCTGAAAAATATCTCTGGGCTTCTGCAACTCCTTATAAGAAGCAGCAAGATATCAAATATTAATACATCGCACTGCGTCTTTTCGCACCATCCACACATTTTAAAAGTATTGATCACACTTCTAGGCTCAAAATTACATACATGGTTGACAATTCTAAAGTGAGAGCTTTGATATGGACAATTAATGGTCGGAAAGGAGTATTTTTGTATAGGCGTAAACAACATACTGCAACAACTTAAGCTCCGAGCAACTGTTCAAAGTGACGAAGTGCTGATCTCAATGGATGCATTACATACGCACGTAAAATTTCGTTTCACTCTCAAATAGCTATGACCGTACACCATCCTGTTCTTCAATTTCATGGACCAACGATGTCACGTAATTCGACATGAAAAAGGCCATGAGCGAGATTAAGTTTTTTTTTTTTTTTTTTTTTTTTTTTTTTTTTTTTTTTTTTTTTTTAATGGATCAGCTGCTGTCAATGCGATGGGCAGCTGTCTGTTACGAAATGTAAGTTTACAAACTAGTGCCTCACACGAATTGCCCATACACGACCTCGTACCACCTGAAGTATTGACTTACGTGCACTGTTTTTTTTATTTCAAAACACTCAGTTTAGTATCCTCTGCTATTCAAACAATTTTGATCCTATACGTTTGGGACACACCTCATATACACTTATTTCTTACGACACTGTTTTTACCTCGTTTCCGGCCGCATGCGTACTACTAACTCGTGTGTGACTCAGTACTGAAATACTGAAACATACAAAGTTGATGCTGACTCTTTTGCTCCCTGAGGTTCTTTGAATCCCCCGTCCCTCACGTGTCACTTAACGGCAGCGGAGCGTTTGATGGGAAGCGTTTAAGTAGCTGGGTGCCTGCCTTTACGGCACGCCTGCAACAAATGCGAAGGAGACAGAGAGAGCGAAGCACATCGGGCGGCCGCTTTCAGCCGCTTTTGTTCGCTGGGCGGGCCTCTTGAAACAGACGAAGCGCGTCGCCGGCAGCGGCTGTCGCGCTGTGCTGACGAGCAATGAATGCCACCGCGGCAGCTCTCTCCAACCGTGCTGGCGACGTTATCACTGGTGCTGTCCCACCCACTGCCACCGCCAGGACGAGCTGGCTGGCTGGCTGGCTAGCTAGCTTACTTAACACGAGTCCGCCACACTAACTTGCTCACCTACACTTTCTTAGGAGTCAAGGTATCAATTTGATGAATTGAGGTATCTGCGAGGAAGTGAAATTGTAGAGGGGACCAAGGCTTGAGAACAGTGATCAGGTTGACCAGAGACGAAGAGGCTAGTACATGACAGACCATCGTGAAGAGTTTATCGAACAAGTGTCCGGTCTTACTACTAGTAAAATCGTTCATATAAATTGTATGTTTACCTAATTTGCAATACATTTAGTGTTTTGCGAAAAGACGACTTTGTTAGTATGAGAGATCCGCTTACATAATTACACTGTTTTGGGAGCAAACAGAAATAAGGTCGATAAATTTGGTAAACCATTCCGAACGCAAAATACTCTCTAAAGATAGGATGCGATCAAATAGTAGTAAGACTGATTTTCTGTAAGACGGACAAATTGTCGCAGGGGTGGCTGGGCGTGGTGGTGGTGGAAGGGGAGTGGGACCTTCACGAACAGAAGGCGGACCTCGGCAGTCGCGCGCGGGCGTATGGCGAGGGAACACGCTTTCTCGTGAGCCGCTACGGAGTAGTGTCGTCACGCGAAACATGGTTTTTTTTTCAAAGTCGTAAAAAATGCCAAGGAAACCTTTGATGTGCTCAAGCAGGCCTAAGGGGTCGGCGGTGAAGTGTTTTTGAGTGGCACAAGCTGTTCCGGCAGGGGAGAAAGCTCGTCAGAGATTACCAACGCGTCGATCGCCCGCCAACACCAAAAATGGGCCATTTTTTTTTAATCGTCATGGCGTCATCTACAAGGAATACCCGTGAATGCACAGTTTTGTGCGGAAGTGCTCGATAGGTTGCGAGAAAGAGTCAACCGGGTGCGACCGCACACCGTCCGTTCGTGTAAGCTCCACCACGACAATGCGCCGTGCCCGCGCCGCAGGGCAGCGTCCAGCTCAGTACACGGCGTTGCCACATTTCCTCATCCTACCTGCGGCTCAGTCGTGGCTCCGCAGGACTTCTCTCTTCCCTCGCTTGAAACTGGACATTAAGAGAGAACGTTTCCTCTCCATCGAAGACGTCCAAGCGGCTGTAATGAAGACACAACAGCACTCCGCCGAGAGGCTTCCAGAAAGTCTTGGCGGATTGGCAGGCACGTTATACACGGTGTGTCATAGAACAAGGGTCCTACTTGGAGGACTATTAAGGATCTGTACAGACATATACAATAAATTACTTGTAATAAAATCGTGCTACTACTTTTTGATCGTACCCTGTATGTGCTCTCTCATCATTGCATAACTAAATACTGACGTTCCAAGTTCACGATGTCTGCTTCGTACGTCATTTGAAAGCGTTACATCTCACATTCTGGCTGTAAAACATTAACATTACGCTCAACGCGAATTTTCTTCCTTGATACTCTGCAGATACACAGCGAATGTGTACAAGAGCTACGAGGGCTATCCACAATGTACATTACGTTTTGGAATTAAAAATAAAGTATTGGAATTTTTTTAAAATTATATACAGATGAAAGCCACACTTAAATACTACTATTCTACATAGTTGCCATTTAAATTAAGGCACTTATCGTAGCGATGGACGAGCTTGGAAATTCCTATGCCGTAAAATTCGGCCGCCTGCGCCTTCAACCACGTCGTTACCTCTTCTTGAAGCTGTGCGTCGTCATCAAGACACTGCATAGCCAACCTCTTCTTCATTGCTGGGAATAATTGGAAGTCGCTCGGTGCCAGGTCGGGACTGTACGGCGCATGAGGAAACAACTCCCACTTAAAAGATTCGAAAACTTCACGAGTGGCATTTGCCGTGTGGGCCCGGGCGTTGTCGTGAATCAGCAAGATCTTTGAGTTCAACTTTCCCCTCCGCTTGTTTTGTATTGCTCCTCTGAGGTTGTGCAGAGTTTGGCAATACCTCAGAGTTTATTGTAGTGCCCCTTCCAGGAAATCCACAAAAATCACACCTTTTCTGTCCCAAAGAGGTAACCACGTGGTTGAAGTCGCAGGCGGCCGAATTTTACGAATTTCCAAGCTCGTCCATCGCTACGATAAGCGCCTTAATTTAAATGGCAACTATGTAGAAAAGTAGTATTTAAGTGTGACTTTCATCTGTATATAATAAAAAAATTCCAGTACTTTATTTATTTTTAATTCCAAAACGTAATGTACTTTGTGGATAGCCCTCGTATAAAAAGAATAGATATTGTTTGTGGTATTAATAACGTTGGCTGTAAAAAAACATTTTGCTATAAAACGAAATGAGAAGCAATATGTTACACAGCCTGCAGGTTCCAGTTCCAAGCAATGCCATAACTGCAACTCGAAGTAATTGAAACACGACTATTATTTATTCACTTATGTACAGACTGTAACCTCTTGTCCATACGTCTGTTTCCTCCTCAGAGGCCTGTATACACTTCCAAATCAGAAAGTTAAGACCACTGCCCTCCGAGAGACTCAACGCCACCTGGTGGCGTTGCGACCACGTAGCGCAGCAAGGAAAGTACACAAATAAGGAATCATGCAAGCGAAGACACACGCCGCATATGGTGATACCCACTGCGAAAGAGACTTCGACAAAGGGCAGATTGTTACGGCCCGGTGTCTCGCAACGATCATCGCGAAACGGGGAAGCTGCTCGGCTGCTGGAGTGCCACTGGCGTGAGTCTCTGTGAATAGCGGTTGAAGGACAGCGAAACCACGAGTCGTTGACGAGTAAGTCTTCCACTCCCCATCACAGAACGTGGATGTCTGGAGCACGCGCGCTCTGTAAAGCAGGACAGGCCGCAATCTGTGTCAGATCTGACGACAGGTACAACGCTGGTGCAGGCACAAGTGTTTCGGGGCACACGGTTCAGAGCAGATTGTCGAGCGTAGGGCTCTGCAGCGGACGACGCCAACGTGATTCCACGTTGACCCGACATCGTCAATTACGACAGCATCATATGAATCAATGGAAATTGACCAGATGAGTCACGTTTCTTGTTACACGACGTCGATGGTGGTTCCGGATTCGCCGTTATCCAGGCGAGCGGTTGCTTGAAATGTGCATCGCACCACGGAGTCACATGGATGGGGACATTATTACACTACGGAAGACATTCACCTGGGTTTCCACGGGGGCCTGTGGTGTTAATCGAAGGCAGCACCGTGACAGCTGAGGAGCAGGCGAACATTACTGCGAACCACGTGATGTCCTCCTCCTCGACAGCGATGGCATTTTCCAGTGGTATAACGGCACTGTGGCAGGAGGCCAGAATCGTGCTACAGAGATTTGAGGAGCATCACAGTGAACTCACGTTGATGTCGTGGCCACCAAATCCGCTTGATGAACCAGAACGGAAGCAAAGGAATCCAGATACCTCATGTTATTAAGGAACTACTTGTCGTGGCGTATTAGTGCGCGGCTGTATGTGGGCCTTTAACTGTATCAATACGCAGTTGCATTTTGTATAGAATCCATCAACTTATTGTTGGGGGACAAGCAGCTCACTATTGAGGAGTAAAGACGAACACCACCCCCCACCCCACTGTGAGCCATGGACCAAGCCGTTGGTGGGAAGGCTTGGGTGCCTCAGCGATACAGATAGCCGTACCGTACCGTACGTGCAACTACAAAGGATGGGTATCTGTTGAGAGGCCAGACAAGCGTGTGGTTCCTGAAGATGGGCAGCAGTCTTTTCAGTAGTTGCAGGGGAAACAGTCAGGATGGTTGAGTGATCTGGCCTTGTAACATCAGCCAAAACGGCCTTGCTGTTGTGGTACTGCGAACGGCTGAAAGGAAGCGGAAACTACAGCCTTAATTTTTCCCGAGCGCATGCAGCTTTACTGAATGGTTAAATGATGATGGCGTCCTCTTGGGTAAAATATTCCGGAGGTAAAATAGCCCCCCATTCGGATCTCCGGTCGGGGAGTACTCAAGAGGAAGTCGTTATCAGGAGGAAAAAAAAACCTCTCGTTCTACGGATCGGAGCGTGGATGTCTGGTCCCTTAATCGGGCAAGTAGGTTAGAAAATTTAAAAAGAGAAATGGATAGGTTAAAGTTAGCTATAGAGGGAATTATTGAACTTCGGTGTCAGAAGGAACAAGACTTCAGATCAGGTGAATACAGGCTTATAAATACAAAATCAGATAGGTGTAATTCAGGATAAGGTTAATAATGAATAAAAAATAGGAGCGCTGATAAACTACTACGAACAGCATCTTGAACGCATTATTGGAGCCAAGAGAGAGGCGAAGCCCACGCCTACCACAGTAGTACACGTTTTTATGCTAACTAGCTCCGCAGATGATGAAGAGATTGAATAAATGTATGATGTGATAAAAGAAATTATTCAGATAGTGAAGGGAGACGAAAATTTAATAGTCGTGGGGAACTGGAATTCGATAGTAGGGAAAGGAAGAGAAGGAAACATAGTAGGTGAATATCGACTAGGGTAAGGAATGAAAGAGGAAGCCACCTGGTAGAATTTTGCACGGAGCGTAACATAATCATAGCTAACACTTGGTTCAAGAATCATAAAAGATTGTATACGCGGAAGAGGCCTGGAAACAGTTTAAGGTTTCAGATAGATTACATAATGCTAAGACAGAGGTTTAAGAACCACATTTTAAATTGTAAGACATTTCAAGGGGCATATTGAACTCTGACCACAATTTATTGGTCATGAACTGTAGAATAAATCTGAAGAAACTGCAAGAAAGGTGGAAATTAAAGGAGATGGCACCTGGAGAAACTGAAATAACCAGTGGTTGTAGAGATTTTTAGAGAGAGCGTTGGGGACGAATGACAAGAACGAGGGAAAGAAATACAGTAGAAGAACAATGGGTAGCTTTGAGGGATGAAGTAGTGAAGGCAGCAGAGGATCAAGTAGGTAAAAAGACGAGGGCTAGTAGAAATCCTTGGGTAACAAGAAATATTGAATTTAATTGATGAAAGGAGAACATATAAAAACGCAGTAAATGAAGCAGGCAAAAAGGAATACAAACGTCTCAAGAATGTGGTCGACAGGAACTGCAAAATGGCTAAACAGGGATGGCTAGATAACAAATTTAAGGACGTAGAGGATAACTTCACTATGGGTAAGAGACATACTGCCTACAGGAAAATTAGAGAGACCTTTGGAGCAAAGAGAACCACTTGTGTGAATATCGAGAGCTCAGATGTAGCTCTAAGCAAAGAGGAGAAAGCAGAAATATGGGAGTATATAGAGGGTCTATACAAGGACGATTGGAAATGGTAGAGGACGTAGAAAGATGAAATGGGAGATACGATACTACTTGTAGAATCTGAGATAGCAGTGAAAGACCTAAGTCGAAACAAGAACCCCGGGAGTACACAACATTCCTTTAGATCTACTGATAGCATTGGGAGAGCTAGCCATGACAAAACTCTACAATCTGGTGAGCAAGATGTATGCGTCAGGCGAAATACCCTCAGTCTTCAAGAAGAATATAGTAATTCCAATCCCAAAGAAAGCAGGTGTTGACAGATGAGAAAATTACCGACCTATCAGTTTAATAAGTCACGGCTGCAAAATACTAACGCGAATTCTTTACAGATGAATGGAAAAATTGGTAGAAACCAACCTTGGGGAAGAACAGTTCGGATTCCGTAGAAATGTTAGAACACGCGAGGCTGCACTGACCCTACCAATTATGTTAGAATATAGATTAAGGAAAAGCAAACCTATGTTAGTAGCATTTGTAGACTTAAAGAAGACTTATCACAATGGTGACTGGAATACTCTCTTTCAAATTCTGAAGGTGGCATGGGTAAAATACAGAGAGGGAGAGGCTATTTACAATTTGTACAGAAATCAGACGACGATTATGAGAGTCGAGGGGCATGAAAGGGAAGCAGTGGTTGAGAAGGGAGTGAGACAGGGTTGTAGCCTATCCCCGATGTTATTCAATCTGTATATTGAGCAATCAGTGAAGGAAACAAAAGAAAAATTCAGAGTAGGTATGAAAATCCATGGAGAAGAAATAAAAACTTTGCAAGTCTGTCAGAGACAGTAAAGGAACTGGAAGAGCAGCTGTACGGAATGGACAGTGTCTTGAAAGGAGGATATAAGATGAACACTAACAAAAGCAAAACGAGGATAATGGAATGTGGTCAGATTAAGTCGGGTGATGCTGAGGGAATTAGATTAGGAAATGAGACACTTAAAGCAGTAAAGGAGTTTTCTATTTGGGGAGCAAAATAACTGATGATGGTCGAAGTAGAGAGGATATAAAATGTAGACTGGCAATGGCAAGGTAAGCGTTTCTGAAGAACATAAATTTGATAATATTGAGTATAGATTTAAGTGTCAGGAAGTATTTTTTCGAAGTATATGTATGGAGTGTAGCCATGTATGGAAGTGAAACATTCACTATAACTAGTTTAGGTGGTGCTACAGAAGATTGCTGAAGATTAGATGGGTCGATCACGTAACTAATAAGGAGGTACAGAGTAGAATATGGGGGAAGAGGAGTTTGTGGCATAACTTGACTGGAAGAAGGTATCCGTTGGTAGGACATGTTCTGAGGCATCGAAGGATCACCAATTTAGTATTGGAGGGCAGCGTGGAGGGTAAAAATCGTAGAAGGAGACCTAGGGATGAATGCACTAAGCAGATACAAAAGGATGCAGGTTGCAGTAGGTACTGGGAGATGAAGAAGCTTGCACAGGATAGAGTAGCATGGAGAGCTGCATCAAACGAGTCTCAGGACTGAAGACCACAACAACAACAACGACGACGACGGCGAAATATATCGAAGTATACAGAAAATTTCAAAGTTGATGACAAAGCGAAGATTGACCATATTTTGAATATTTTAATATAGTAAGTGTCTGATTAAAAAGAAGCCAGAAATTTTGGGAAATTGAGTTACACAGTACCTTATCCGCCCGGATGGCGGTGCGTGTTCCGGGGCGGGGAAGTGCGCCGACCCCATATCAAATCCGCCCGCTGTATTAAGGACGAGGATCGGCCAGCGTGGATGTGGTTATCAAGCGGTTTTCCATATTAAACCCGGTCAATACCTGCCTGATACCAAGTATTGCCTCAGTTACACGTATCGCAAACATTTCTAAAGCTTTCACTCACTTCCACACTTTCATATAATAATACTGCAAGCAGACAGTTGGGAGTACACAGATGCCTTCCCCAGGGGGACCGGAAGTACGGGCATCCGAAAATCCTGTAAACAAATTTTGCAAATTCTCAGGTAACAACGCCGCCCTACGCTGAGGCCCAAAGAAAGGTACCTGGTGCTATGCGGGGTGAAATCAGAGCTAACTATTAGTAGTATCATTCCCAGAATCGATCGCGGTCCTCTGGTTTGGAGCCGAGTGGAAGGGTTAATCCAGAGGCTCAGACGATTCTGCGGAGAGCTGGGGTGCAAATTTCTCGACATCCGTTATCGGGTGGAGAAATGTAGGCTCCCCCTGAATAGGTCAGGCGTGCACTGCACGCCGGAAGCGGATAAAAGGGTAGCGGAGTACGTGTGGGGTGCACATGGGGTTTTTTAGGTTAGAGAATTCCCTCCCTAGGCCCGACAAGACGCCTCCTGAGACGCGGCAAGGTAGGAGTAGGCAAAATGCAACAGGGAATAACAATATTAATGTGCTAATAGTAAACTGCAGGAACGTCTATAGAAAGGTCCCAGAACTGCTCTCATTAATAAACGGTCACAACGCTTATATAGTACTAGGGACAGAAAGTTGGCTGAAACCAGACGTAAACAGTAATGAAATCCTAAACTCAGATTGGAATGTATACCGCAGAGACAGGCTGGACAGTGAAGGGGGAGGCGTGTTTATAGCGATAAGAAGTGCAATAGTATCAAAGGAAATTGACGGAGATCCGAAATGGGAAATGATTTGGGTCACGGTTAAAGCAGGCTCAGACATGGTAATTGGAAGTCTCTATAGGCCCCCGGGCTCAGCAGCTGTTGTGGCTGAGCACCTGAAGAATAATTTGGAAAATATTTCGAGTAGATTTCCCATCATGTTATAGTTCTGGATGGAGATTTTAATTTGCCGGATATAGACTGGGAGACTCAAACGTTCATAACGGGTGGAAGGGACAAAGAATCCAGTGAAACTTTTTTAAGTGCTTTATCTGAAAACTACCTTGAGCAGTTAAACAGAAAACCGACTCGTGGCGATAACATATTAGACCTTCTGGTGACAAACAGACCCGAACTATTTGAATCAGTTAATGCAGAACAGGGAATCAGCGATCATAAAGCGGTTACTGCATCGATGATTTCAGCCGTAAATAGAAATATTAAAAAAGGTAGGAAGATTTTTCTGTTTAGCAAAAGTGACAAAAAGCAGATTACAGAGTACCTGACGGCTCAACACAAAAGTTTTGTCTCAAGTGCTGATAGTGTTGAGGATCAGTGGACAAAGTTCAAAACCATGGTACAATATGCGTTAGATGAGTATGTGCCAAGCAAGATCGTAAGAGATGGGAAAGAGCCACCGTGGTACAACAACCGAGTTAGAAAACTGCTGCGGAAGCAAAGGGAACTCACAGCAAACATAAACATAGCCAAAGCCTTGCAGACAAACAAAAATTACGCGAAGCGAAATGTAGTGTGAGGAGGGCTATGCGAGAGGCGTTCAATGAATTCGAAAGTAAAGTTCTATGTACTAACTTGGCAGAAAATCCTAAGAAATTTTGGTCTTATGTCAAAGCGGTTGATGGATCAAAGCAAAATGTCCAGACACTCTGTGACCAAAATGGCACTGAAACACAGGATGGCAGACTAAAGGCCGACATACTAAATGTCTTCTTCCAAACCTGTTTCACAGAGGAAGACTGCACTGTTGTTCCTTCTCTAGATTGTCGCACAGATGACAAAATGGTAGATATCGAAATAGACGACAGAGGGATAGAGAAACAATTAAAATCGCTCAAAAGAGGAAAGGCCGCTGGACCTGATGGAATACCAGTTCGATTTTACACAGGATACGTGAAGGAACTTGCCCCCCTTCTTGCAGCGGTGTACCGTAGGTCCCTAGAAGAGCGAAGCGCTCCAAAGGATTGGAAAAGGGCACAGGTCATCCCCGTTTTCAAGAAGGGTCGTCGAACAGATGCGCAGAACTATAGACCTATATCTCTAACGTCGATCAGTTGTAGAATTTTGGAACACGTATTATGATCGAGTATAATGACTTTTCTGGAGACTAGAAATCTACTCTGTAGAAATCAGCATGGGTTTCGAAAAAGACGATGGTGTGAAGCCCAGCTCGCGCTATTTGTTCACGAGACTCAGAGGGCCATAGACACGGGTTCACAGGTAGATGCCGTCTTTCTTGACTTTCGCAAGGCGTTCGATACAGTTCCCCACAGTCGTTTAATGAACAAAGTAAGAGCATATGGACTGTCAGACCAATTGTGTGATTGGATTGAGGAGTTCCTAGATGACAGAACGCAGCATGTCATTCTCAATGGAGAGAAGTCTTCCGAAGTAAGAGTGATTTCAGGTGTGCCGCAGGGCAGCGTCATAGGACCGTTGCTATTCACAGTATACATAAATGACCTGGTGGATGACATCGGAAGTTCACTGAGGCTTTTTGCTGATGATGCTGTGGTGTATCGAGTGGTTGTAACAATGGAAAATTGTACTGAAATGCAGGAGGATCTGCAGCGAATTGACGCATGGTGCAGGGAATGGCAATTGAATCTCAATGTAGACAAGTGTAATGTGCTGCGAATACATAGAAAGAAAGATCCTTTATCATTTAGCTACAAAATAGCAGGTCAGCAACTGGAAGCAGTTAATTCCATAAATTATCTGGGAGTACGCATTAGGAGTGATTTAAAATGGAATGATCATATCAAGTTGATCGTCGGTAAAGCAGATGCCAGACTGAGCTTCATTGGAAGAATCCTAAGGAAAGGCAATCCGAAAACAAAGGAAGTAGGTTACAGTACGCTTGTTCGCCCACTGCTCGAATACTGCTCAGCAGTGTGGGCTCCGTACCAGATAGGGTTGATAGAAAGAGAGAGAGAAGATCCAACGGAGAGCAGTGCGCTTCGTTACAGGATCATTTAGTAATAGTGAAAACGTTACGGAGATAATAGGTAAACTCCAGTGGAAGACACTGCAGGAGAGACGCTCAGTAGCTCGGTACGGGCTTTTGTTGAAGTTTCAAGAACATACCTTCACCGAAGAGTCAGGCAGTATATTTCTTCCTCCTACGTATATCTCGCGAAGAGACCATGAGGATAAAATCAGAGAGATTAGAGCCCACACAGAAGCATACCGACAATCCTTCTTTCCGCGAACAATACGAGACTGGAATAGAAGGGAGAACCCTTAGAGGTACTCAGGGTACCCCAAGCCGCACACCGTCAGGTGGCTTGCGGAGTATGGATGTAGATGTAGATGAAACACTTGTTGCAAGACTCATGAAAGAAGATTGTATACATGGAAGAACCCCGCAGATACTAGAGGACAAGAGATAGATTATATAATGGTAAGACAGAGATTTAGGAACCAGGTTTTAAATTGTAAGACATTTCCAGGGGCAGATTGGACTCTGACCACAATCTATTGGTTATGAACTGTAGATTAAAACTGAACAAACTGCAAAAAGGTGGGAATTTAAGGAGATGGGACCTGGATAAACTGAAAGAACCAGAGGCTGTACTTGATTTCAGGGAGAGCATAAGGGAACAATTGACAGGAATGGGGTAAAGAAATACAGTAGAAGAAGAATGGATAGCTTTGAGGGATGAAATAGTGAAGGCAGCAGAGGATCACATAGGTAAAAAGACGAGAGCTAGTAGAAACCCTTGAATAACAGAAGAAATATTGAATTTAACTGATGAAAGGAGAAAATATAAAAATGCAGTAAGTAAAGCAGGCAAAAAGGAATACAAACGTCTCAAAAATGAGATCGACAGGAAGTGCAAAATGGCTAAGTAGGGATGGCTAGAGGACAAATGTAAGGATGTAGAGGCTTATCTCACTAGGGGTAAGATAGATACTGCCTACAGGAAAATTAAAGAGACCTTTGGAGAAAAGAGAACCACTTGCATGAATATCAAGAGCTCAAATGGAAACCCAGAAGGGAAAGTAGAAAGGTGGGAGGAGTATATAGGGGGTATATACAAGGGCGGTGTATTTGAGGACAATATTATGGAAATGGAAGAGGATGTAGATGAAGATGAAAGGGGAGATATGATACTACGTGAAGAGTCGAAACAAGGCCCCGGGAGTAGACAACATTCCATTAGAACTACTGATGGCCTTGGGAGAGGCCGTCCTGACAAAACTCTATCATCTGGTGAGCAAGATGTATGAAACAGGCGAAATACCCTCTGACGTCAAGAAGAATATAATAATTCCAATCCCAAAGAAAGCAGGTGTTGACAGATGTGAAAATTACCGAACTATCAGTTTAGTAAGTCACAGCTGCAAAATACTAACGCGAATTCTTTACAGACGAATGGAAAAACTGGTAGAAGCCGACCTCGGGGAAGATCAGTTTGGATCCTGTAGAAATGTTGGAACACGTGAGGCAATACTGACCTTACGACTTATCGTAGAAGAAGGCGAACCCAGGTTTCTAGCATTTGTAGACTTACAGAAAGTGTTTGAAAATGTTGACTGGAATACTCTCCTTCAAATTCTAAAGGTGGCAGGGGAAATATACAGGGAGCGAAAGGCTATTTACAATTTGTACAGAAACCAGATGGCAGTCATAAAAGTCGAGGGGCATGAAAGGGAAGCAGTGGTTGGGAAGGGAGTGAGACAAGGTTGTAGCCTCTCCCCGATTCTATTCAATCTGTATATTGAGTAAGCATAAAGGAAACGAAAGAAAAATTCGGAGTAGGTATTAAAATCCATTGAGAAGAAATAAAAACTTTCAGGTTCGCCGATGACATTGTAATTGTCAGAGACAGCAAAAAGAGTAGTTGAACGGAATGGACATTGCCTTGAAAGGAGGGTATAAGATGAACATCAACAAAAGCAAAACGAGGATGATGGAATGTAGTCGAATTATGCCGGGTGATGCTGAGAAAATTAGATTAGGAAATGAGACACTTAAAGTAGTAAGTGTTTTGCTATTTGGGGAGGAAAATAACTGATGATGATCGAAGTAGAGAGGATATAAAATGTATTCTGGCACTGGCAAGGAAAGCGTTTCTGAAGCAGAAAAATTTGTTAACATCAAGTATAGATTTAAATGTCAGGAAGTCGTTTCTGAAAGTATTTATGTGGAGTGTAGCCATGTATGGAAGTGAAACGTGGACGATAAATAGTTTAGACAAGAAGAGAATAAAAGCTTTCTATATGTGGTGCTAGAGAAGAATGCTGAAGATTAGATGGGTAGATCACATAACTAATGAGGAGGTATTGAATAGAATTGGGGAGAAGAGGAGCTTGTGGCACAACTTGACTAGAAGGGATCGGTTGGTAGGACATGTTCTGAGGCATCGACGGATCACCAATTTAGTATTGGAGGGCAGCGTGGAGGGTAAAAATCGTAGAGGGAGACCAAGAGATGAATACACTAAGCAGATTCAGGAGGATGTAGGCTGCAGTAGGTACTGGGAGATGAAGCTTGCACAGGATAGAGTAGAGAACTGCATCAAGCCAGTCTCAGGACTGAAGACCATACCACCACCACCACCAACAAGAACAACAACAGCAAGCATTAACCTAAGAAATTAAAGGTGTAAATCTTATAAATAATCTAATGTAACGGAGATTTTCTTTTAAGAAAAAAATATTGCAATTTTTATGATTCTTAAGGAAAAAATACCGACTAGTATCGACTGTAGAAAACATTAGAGAGGAGTTGGAACAGATCTTCTTTGGCCAACAAGGTAATTTTTTTAAAGTAAGTTGTCATTTGAAGGTAGGCTAGAAAATTGAAGATTCAAACTCACTTTTTGTGAATTTATCTTCCTTCGCTTATGAGCATAAAAAGCATCTCACTTGCGAAGTAAGAGTATTGTTCAAGTACACGGTGGGCCAAAAACACCTGAGGATTTATAAACTTCCATTCGCAGGACACCCGTCACACGGTGCTCTAATAGGACGCTCCGTGCTGGGCACTGTTCTCTGTAGTTCAGTAGAATTGAGCGCCGATCTGTGTGATGACGTATTGCGGCTGTAGAGGAGTTTTTATAAACGCAGTTTATCACAGCTGCGCGTTGCAACTTTCGATGCAGGTTTGATCTACGTGGTGCCACTAATTGCAGTACTCTGCTGCTGCTCGTATCAAAGTGGCATCAGGATAGAGCTGTGGGCAATACGTCTGCAGGTCTTAATAGTTCGGTACGTACATGGGAAAGCGCGAATCGTGTACGGAACGTGAACTTGAGTAGTACTCAACGGTCAGCTTGGCGGAAAGGTTATCGCACTTGGGTTGGCGGATGCCAGCATTCGCCGCATCCTACACAAAAATTTTCGCTACCACAGTATAAATGGTTCAAATGGATCTCAGCACTATGGGACTTAACATCTGAGGTCATCAGTCCCCTAGAAGTTAAACTAAATAAACCTAAGCAACCTAAGGACATCACACACATCCATGCCCGAGGCATGATTCGAACCTGCGACCGTAGCAGCCGCGCGGTTCCAGACTGCAGCGCGTAGAACCGCTTGGCCACTACGGCCGGCTTTCGCTACCATGCCTACAAGATCCAGGTTCTCCATAAGCTTACTGAAAGGGACAAGACGACGGTACTTCAATTTTAAAACGAGTTCTTGGAGCTTCTGCAATTTGAAGAAGTCGTCGTGGACGGGCTACTGGCGTCAGATGAGACTCGGTTCCTCTTATCAAAGGTACATCATTAACAAATAGAACTGTCGGTTCTGGGATCACGCACCCTGTGTGGATTGCTGCAGCGTCTTATATATAGTGCGAAAGTGATGGTAAGGTACACAGTTTCCTTCGAGCGCATTATCGATCTTTTTCTTTTTTTTACTTCTTTTAAATGAGGCCCACACCCGCGCTGTAACAGTAAATTTTGAGCGGTACACAGTCATGTTGCAAACATTTCTGTGTCATGAGTCAATCCACATCGTCACCTATAGTTCCAGCAAAATGGAGCAATAGCCCATACCGCACGTCTTTCCATTGGAGCCCTGAATGAAATTTTTCCGTGCAGTCGTTTCTCATTTTGCGAACATCAGCTGGCCTGCGCGTTCGCCCTGCCTGGTAACTCCTGATTGTCTTTTGCGGAGGTATCTTAAACAGAAGGTTTATGAATAACGTTCAATCAGTATTGACGAGCCAAAAGATCGAATTCGTGAGTGCATCAGGGAGATTCCAAACGAGATGTTGAGGCGAGTGTGTTAGGATAATGGACACTTACCAATGTTGTTTTCAAGAAATAGCGATACGCTATGATCCATTCATATGTTGACAGAACGGATGTACACAAGTGTGTGTGTGTGTGTGTGTGTGTGTGTGTGTGTGTGTGTGTGTGTGTGTGTGTGTGTTTGTGTTTGTTTTTGCTTTTCCACATCTCCTTCTAAACCACTGGACCGATTTTAACCAAACTTGGTACACACTTCCCTTACTGTCAAGCGACAATCGCTGTAGGGGTAAAAGAACCACCTACCTATCATAATTCAGGCGATATGACGTCATAAACAGTGGGATGCTCTGAGGAAGAAAAAAAAACTGCGGCGTCATGCATGACGTTTAAATTATTTTTTCTTTGCTACTAACTGCATTCTCAACATATTTTGCAGACAGTATCCACATATGCCGCTTATTATACGAGAAAACTATATCCGTGTATGACAGATCAGGAGATATGACGTCGTAAACATTGAGATGCGTGAAAAAGTGCCGCCGCATGGCTAACCTCCATTTTATTACCTCTTTTCTACTAACTCTGTTCGCAACATATTTCGCAACACAGTGTCCACATTTGATGCTCAGTGTACCTACACAAATACATCGCTGTACGACACACAGTTCGAGAAAGATGACATCGTAAGCCCTGCCATGCCTGAAAAAAAAAACCGCATCACCCATAAAGTTTTAGTACATTTATTCTTTACTACTAGGACACTCTTAAAGTCGAGCCAACTGAAGGAAATCCCTGACATCGCTGGCAGCGCGTTTGACAGATTTCAACTGCTAAGCGCAAACGCCTGTACGCGAAAACAGCCGTCTGTAGTTCTATGAAGAGGCGTTGCCATAGAGACGTTCACAAAATCACGTTGTAGAAATGCGAAGTAGCTGTACTTACACGTTTGTACTTTATGCATATTTCTTGGGTCGGTGTTCTCGCGAACACATGGAAACAAAATTTTTTCGATACATTTTTTCTAATAGGAACTGGTAAAAATGAATACCCAGGCAGTGCCGGGTTTGTCAGTTTGTTCTTCATAAAAAGAGACTGACTTTATCAAAATAAATCCCTGAATTGCTTTATTTTCAGAACCGTCAGGTGTTCCAGGCATTACAGAGAGAGAACTAATGAACTACCACAGGATACAGCAGGATACAGCAAAAAGAGGAGAATAAATAAGAAATAGGAAAGGAATTAGCAGACAGTGAATGCGACTTCTGAAAGTCAGCCTTAGAGGGAGCCGTGGGACGCCGAAAGAAAGGTTAGAGGGCTCGTCTTCTGCCAGATAACAGCGAGCTGCTGCCGACTGCAGTGTAAGAGAATGTGCAGCGCTGTGAAATTTTAAGCGTTGCTGTGCTGTCGTTCTCTGCGCTTCGCTCCATCTGTGGGACAGAGAAGAGCCCGGTGGGGGTGGCTGTCAGGCGCTTCTGTGGCCGCACCAGCCGTTACTTCAGGTTACCGGATTGCGAGTAAGGGTTTTTGGGCGGAGATGGTGGCGAGAAACCTCTGAGCGCCAATTACAGAGCTCGCGACTCGGCTGGAACGGCCACGTTTTTATGAGACACACTGCGAGGAAGAATTGTGGAAGGAGTAATGAAAAGCAACGACTAACAAAGCGAAGCTCACAGCATCTCACTGGAAGAGAGAAAAGCAGTACGGTAGCAGAACGTGCGCAGTGATGATCGGCGGAAAGACACAGTGTGTGTAGGTGTTCAAAACGTCTCCTTTCCTCAGTCTTATTCAATTTTGAGACCATTGAATGTGACGCGGTCCCCAAAACAGTTTGACTGCTCACCTATGTTAGACGCTGCCAACACAAGCATAGTCTTGAGAGCTATGCAAGTCGTTAAATTAATTTTTTGCGCTCATTGTCGTTTTCTCCTGTTTCGTTTCACCAAATAAGACTACGGCCTACGAAATGCTATGGTTTAATTTTCTGATGAAATGAAACTGTGTGCCGCATGTAAAACTAAGCATTAATACGAAATACGGACTGATTCAAAGAACTTGTTTTGATGTGCCTCTGAGAGATAGTGATGTTTTAGTTGTTCGCATACAATTTTAATCCTGACTTTATTAAGATGATGATGTAGTTGTTAGTCCAAAGGCAGTTCAGAACCATTTCCTCCTGTTAGTCTGTCTTGAGCAAAATCATCCTACGGAATGGATGCACTGAGTGAGATGTTCATTATTCAGAACCACGAATTTTTGGTATCTCGCCACCAGCCATAAAGGGTTTAGCAGTTAATTAAGTATAATTTAAGACAAGCCTAAAGGATTTAGTGATGGCCAACTCCTCCTTCAATTTCTTAGCTGAGTCAATTGAAACATTAATTGTTGGTAATATCAAATAAAGTGTTAGGTAGAAACTGATTGCAGCACATTTTCAGCGCAGTAATTTTGCTTATATTAGTTTCGTAAAATTATCTTATTCATTTCAGTGTATATACATCTATAGGTTTGTGAAAACGTTGTTATTGCCTTTTAAATTGAATTGGTGAGAGAGTTTTTATTTGTTCCAGTCTTTTAGGACCACTTCACTTATAATCTGTGGAAGAAACATTAGCATCTATCTTCTATTCTATATAAGTGTTATGTATTTTTTGCGATGTTTGAATTTATTTATCTGCTAATAACCGGTCATGAACTTTGGTGCTGGATCCCCACATTGCGCCCCCCCCCCCCCCCCCTCTCCCCAAGAGGCCCGCGGTTCTTTCGTGAGTTCGTGCGTGGCGCACACGGGGCCCCGAGCTATTGCAGGTCGGTCTTCATTCCCTAACTGCTTTTCCTTCTCCCTGTCCCCACCCTCTCCATCCCTGCTCCTTCCCCGTTGCTACCTCCTTCCCCTCTCTGTGTTCTGCTTTGTGTCGACCTGGCTATTTCCGTGGTTTCCTGTATTGGTAGCAGTTTTGTTCCTTTTGCTGGTTATTTCGCCCTTTTGGCGTTTCAGTCCCCACTTAAGGTTTGACCTCCACTTCAAAATTTTCTGTTTTTAGTGTGTGACATATGGGGAAGAACTCCCTCCCTAGCATCTAGCGTGTGAATTCCTTCCCTTCCCCTCTCCCTTCCCCTCTGTAACCCCTTTCCACCCTGCTAGGTCACCAGTACGTGTAGCCAGTCTGTATGGTGGGGCTGTTATGTACCCATATGGCTGAGCCCCCTGACAACACAGGGATCTCACTACTGATACATCAGTTGTTCCCTTCCTGTGTATACCAAGGAGTGGTTGCTTGTCTTCTTGGAGCATTGGAACTCTTGGCAACGGGCGCCATGCCAGGCTGCCCTTGCTGTGGCTGGGTGGCCTCCATGGGGAGAGCCCCTGGTTGCTGTGGGTATTATCAGGGCGGGTGCTTTGGTCATGTAGCGTATCAAGCTGCAAAAATCTAGCCGTTCTCACACAGCCGTCTCTTCGAATGGTGAAGGATCCTTAAATGCTGTCTCGTATGACCCAGCAGCCTTCCTTTCTCTGGCTACACCATGGGACGAGGGCCAGGCTTGCCTTCTTCAGCTAAAACCTTCACCTCGTCTTTACTAGGATGGATGGGGACACATTCACCGCCACAAAACCATTGTTTTTCGTGGAAAATATTGAGGACAAGTTTGGTGAAGTGGAGTCTATTAGTAAGATGCGGTTGGGCTCCCTGTTGATCAAAGCTGCATCTCCCATCCAATCCACAGCTCTTCGTGCCTGTGATCGTCTTGGCAACGTCCCAGTGTCTATCACTCCTCACCAATCTCTGAATATGGTTCAGGGAGTCACTTTTCATAGGGACCTCACCCTGCAAACTGATGAACTCGGGACTAATCTGGAGCGGTGTGGCGTTCATTTTGTTTGACGTATGCAGAATGGTCGCAAAGACAACTGCACCGATACTGGCGCCTTCATCCTGGCTTTCGATGGTAATACCCCCCCAAAGAAGGTCAAGGTTATGTGCTACAGATGTGACGTGATGTTGTACGTATCTCCACCTATGTGGTGCTTTCGGTGCTTGTGTTTTAGGCATATGTCTTCCCACTGTATGGCAGACCCGTTGTGTGGTGCCTGTGGCCACCCTGTTCGTGAGGGAACCCCCTTGTGTTCCGTCGCCTGTGTGTGTGAATTGTGCTGACTGCCACTCCCCTCACTCACCAGATTGCCCGGCCTAAAAGAGAGATAAGAAGATACAAGAATATAAGTCCCTGGATCACCTGTCTTACACTGAGGCTCGCCAAAAGTAGGAGCGGCTCCATCTGGTGTCACTATCTTCAACTTTTGCCTCTGTTACTTCCTTTCCTCTTCCTCCTACTCTCTCGTCCTTACTCCAGTCCCGCCCCACTCTCCCCTCCACCTCCCCTGCCATTACCACGACCTCCCATCAGGGATTCGCCCCCCCCCCTCCCACTCCAACCCTCTCCCCGGCATCTCTCAGGCAAGAAGACTGATACGACCACTCGGCTATGAGGCGCACCATCTGTGGGCCCCAAGGTCGTCCGCTCTCTTTTGGATCCCGGTCTTGCAGAGGCCTGTACTCCCCCTGTGTTCTGCCCTCCTCTACCTCAGAAAGAGAAGAAGAAGAAGAAGAAGAAGAAGAAGAAACACAAATTCCGAGACAAGGCGTCCCCGGTGCGCCCGGAGGTACCATCTCCTCTCTCGCAACCTGAGTCTGACATCTTATTTACAGATGTCATCCCATCCTTGTCGGTGGCAACTACTGACAAAGTGACCTGATCTCCTCCTCGGCTCCTTCATGTCTCCGTTGGACTCACGCCACACGATAATTCAGTTGAACTGCAACAGCCACTGTCATCACCTACCGGAAATGCAACGTCTTGTATCCTCTTATTGTGTGTTGTGTCTTATTCTCCAAGAAACGCGTTTCCGTGACGACTACTCTCCCACTTTATGTGGTTATCGCGCATTCTGTCGGAACAGTGCTGGCCCTAGGATTGCATCTGGTGGGGTCTGCACTTTGGTTCACTCTGATGTCTTTAGTGACTGGATCTCCCTACATACCACCTTGGAAGTGATAGCGGTTAGATTGCAAACGAGTCCAGCAATCACCACTTTCAATGTCTACCTCCCTCTAGGTAGGCCCCTTGCTTATGTTGCACTATCTACCTTCATGCAGCAACTGCTGCCCCAGTTTCTCCTCTTTGGGGATTTCAATACGCACCGTCCACTGTGGGGAAGTGTCTCATCAATGGGTAGGGGTATCCTAATCGACCAACTTATCGTGGACTTCGATTTGTGCCTCCTCAACGATGGTTCCCCTGTCCACTTCAGTGCCGCTCATGCCACCTATCTGCTATCGATCTCGCGATCTCCTCCCCTGCTCTTATTGCTTCCCTACATTGCTCATCCCGTGATGACCTTTGTGACAGTGACCCCATCCCAGTGACAAAACGGTTCTCCTGCCGCTGCCAGGCAGGCAGGCCCCCACGTTGGACATTCCGCAGGGCCAGTTGGCCTTTATACATGTCTGCTGTCTGCTTTGACAACTCCCTCTCGAATGCCATTGATGTATTCGTGCAAGGTATCTCTGCCGCTCTTCTTCATGCTGCTGGCACTGCTGTCCCCCTATCCACAGAGCCCCCGTGTCATCGGCCGCTACCGTGGTGGACCAAGGACGTCGCAGTCGCTGTCCAGGACCGCCGACGGGCGCTGCAGGGATTTAAGCGACACCCCTCCCAGACCAACCTCCTGACTTTTAAGCGTCTTCGTGCTAAGGTTCGTTTCATTATTAAGCGAAATAAAAAGGAATGTCGTGAGCGCTTTGTTTCTTCCTGGGGACATATGCCTCTTTATCGCAAGTTTGGGCGAAGGTCTGTAGCATTCTGGGCTACCAGCAACAGTCAACTGTCCAGGGTCTGAACATCCAAGGAGGTCTGTGCACTGATCCTTTGGTCCTAGCAGAACACCTTGCGACACACTTTGTGATGGCATCGTCGTCCACTTCCTATCCTCCTACCTTTCTCCAGCAGAAATGCAGAGTTGAACAGACCCCCCTCCACTTCGTCCCACACCACGTTGAGCCCTACAATGCTCCTTTCACTGAAAGGGAATTGGTACAGGCTCTTAGCTCTTCACGAGACACAGCCACAGGGCCAGACTCCATTCACAATCAGATGATTCCACACTTGGACGTTCCCCAGAGGCCAAAGCTCCTCAGGGACTTCAATCACGTCTGGCTTACGGGTGCTTTTCCGTCACAAAGGCGAATCAGTATAGTTATCACCTTCCTTAAGCCCAGGGAAATCCCAAAATTTCTCGACAGCTACCGCCCCATTAGCCTTCCAAATGTGCTCTGTAAACTGCTTGAAAGGATGGTCAACTCCAGATTATGTTGGGTACTCGAATCTCGGGGCCTTCTCTCACCATATCAGTGTGGCTTCTGTACAAGGGCGATCTCCAACTGACCATTTACTCCGATTGGAATCAGCTATCCGACAGGCTTTTACTCTCTTCCGGCACCTTGTTGCAGTGTTCTTTGACCTACGTAAGGCGTATGACATGGCTTGGCGCCATCACATTATAGTTACACTCCATGACTGGGGCTTCTGTGGTCCCCTTCCGATTTTTACCCCCAAGTTTTTACCTTATCGGCTCTTCCGGGTTCGAGTTGGCACTTCACTCAGCACCCTTTAGATTCAGGAGAATGGTTTCCCACAGGGTTCTGTGCTAAGTGTCACGCTTTTCCTCATTGCCATAAATGGGCTTGTGACCTCTGTTGTGCCTCTGGTTACCCTGGCGTTGTACGTTGTCGATATTTGCATCTCGTGCAGCTCCCACTCGTTGGCGTCTGCTGAGCGCCATTCAACGGGCCTCTACGTGGACCACCGCCCATGGCTTCCAGTTTTCCTCCTCCAAAACGCGGGTAATGCATTTTTGCCGTTAACCCACAGTACACCCCGACCCATAACTTTATTTAGGCAACCATCTCCTTGATGATGTAACACTTTCCTGTTTCTTCGGCCTTATTTTTGATAACAAGCTGACATGGCTGCCCCACATTCGCCACCTAAAGACTACATCATGCAGAAGCTTAATGCTCTCCACCTCCTGGCCCAAACATCTTGGGGTGCAGACCGTTCCACTCTTATCCATCTTTACCACGCTCTGGTTTTGTCCAGACACGAGTATGGTAGTCAGGTTTATGGTTCAGCAGCTCCTTCCACTTTGAAACTCCTTGACCCTGTCCATCATTTTGGGGTGCGTCTGGCTGTTGGTGCTTTCCACACTAGTCCTGTTGATAGTCTCCTCATAGAAGCAGGCATTCCCCCTCTACACATCCAACAGAGCCAACTCCTTGTTTCTTGGGCAGTCGCTATTCGCCAATTCCCTGACCATCCTGCATACTCTATGCTCTTTGCAAGTGAGCGATGTCTCCCTCCTAACACCCATCCATGGGTGGGACTGCCAGTTGGCTTGCTTCTCACTACCCTCTGCCGGGATCTCCATCTGCACTGAATGGACTGCACTCTGTGTCTTTCCTCTCGTACCCCCCCCCCCCCCCCCCCCCCCGATGGTGCATAGTGTCTTAATTTGTTCCGACTCCATGAGCAGCCTTCAGGCTACCGATGGATGATACTCTCGTCACCCCTTGGTCTCTGCCATCCATGACCACCTCTCTGCCCTTAAGCGTGCCGCCTGTTCAGTCGTCTTTCTCTGGGTCCCGAGTCAAGTGGGAATCCCAGGGAATTGGCCGACCGTTTGGCTAGAGGAGCGGATACTTAACCCCTTTTCCTTTCACGATTGCAGCTGTGGATATGCGGATCTACGTCAAATCTCTATGTACTCAACAGTGGAATGTCATCTGGAGCGATAGTGCTTATAGTAATAAATTCCGCACAATCAAGGAGTCTACTGGAGTTTGGGGCACTTCTTTCCGCCCCTTTCGGAAGGAGTCCACTGTTTTACGTCGTTTACGCATTGGTCATACCCGGCTCACCCATTGTTTCCTCCTACGTAACGAGCCACCCACACAATGTGGTTGTGTCGCCAGACTGATGGTACCTCATATATTGGTGGCCTGCCCCCTTCTTTCGACCCTTCGTGCTAAGTGTAGTCTTCTGCTACCTTAAATTTAATATTAGCGGACGGTCCACGGATGGTTGACCTGGCCCTCGGTTTCCTCCTTGAAAGTGGTTTTTATTTCCATATATAAGGTTCTCCTTTAGTCTTGGAGCAGGGGCGGGTTGGTTGTGATTGGGACTCCTATGACACCATGACCGCCCCATCTTTTTCCAGTTTGTAGATTTGGTCTCGCCTTTTATGCTTATACTGTTAGTGTTTAATGTTCATTCTTTTATAATTTGACTCCTCTGACTGAATCCGTTAACTTTTAGCAGTCTCTCTTTCTTATATAACCCCCTTTCGAATCGCGGGACTGATGACCTCGCCGTTTGGTCTCATACTATCTCAATCAATCAGTCAACCCCATATTGTCGGGCATTATCTGATGGAATATATTTTATTTAATAAGTATTTTTCCAGTGCAATAATGAGTATCCTGTTATACGAGTCGTGGGAGATCAGTAATTGCCAGCAAAATGCGCATCTCACCGACGTGAAAGTTGATACAAAAGCATTGTAAGAATCGTGCTTATCAACAACGGAGCAGCGTCATCATGTTTCACACTATTTCGTAGTAATTTATTGGACGCTTCAATCTGCCTACCTACAAATTTAAAATAATTACGTTGAAAAGAGAAATAGTAGTGTCATATGAGTGCCTCCTAAAGTTGTTGCGACTGGAACTACCTTGATTTTACCATTAAATATTTACTGTCTATGTGTGAAAAATCGTCTACAGTTGCTCATACGTTATTCATAACACAACGTTTTCTTTAATTACGGCAAGAATAAAATGTCTACTCACTAATTCTCGTTTTCGTCTTCAGCACAGCTTCTGCAGCCTTCGTCCATTGGAACCTTGTTATTGTTTTTCAGCCTTCCCTTGCCTCTACAATTTTTACCGTCCCCATCCCCTCATACTTCCCTCAAATACCGAAGGGACTGTTCTTGATGCCACAGGATGTCTTCTGTTTATTGATACCTTGTTTTGGTCAAGTTGTGTGTTAAATTTCTTTCCTTGTTTGATTCGACTCTATAGGCATCTTCTTCTTCATTAATTATTTGTGCTATCAGTCTAATTTCAACATTGTTCTGTAGCACCATACTTCAAAATCCTGTTCTCTTATTTTATCCATGTTGTTGAGCTCGGATGCTGTTTTGGTGGAGAACACAACCAGCCACAAATTGGGTTCAACCAGATTAGGAGAGGCAGCAACGTTTTCAGGTTTTGCAGGGGCAGTAGTCCGGTTGATTGGCTGATCCGGTCTTGTAACGTTGACAGATATAGTCATTCTGTGCCAGTACTGCGAACACCTGAAAGTAAGGCGAAACTACAGCTGTTATGTTTTCCGAGGACATGGAGCTCATTATAAATTGTGTAAAATATTATCAGTCTTGTTAATAACTTGTTGCTGTATATCTTGACGCGACAAAAATGCGGGAATATTTTGTACATGCACATCGTCGCGAGAAACTTCGTTCCCTTATTAATAATTTGTAGCTGATTTTTACTTAAATTAGTGCACTATTCAGCCTACTTCACGTCCGTACCAACACGAATTTCTTCTTCGCAAGTACAGGCAAATTTACGCCTATAGGCTGGAGAAGGAAATTTTTGTCACAACGTTTCTGTTTTGTTAGTGTGATTACATTTGTATTCAGGTGTTGCTTTTTAATTTCTTTAATAGCGTGGAATGAAAACGGAGTGGAGAAGCTAAAATATGTGCACGCTTGAATTTAACACACAATTCGTCTCTTGAAAGAAACTGTGCGTGTGCTGAATTAATTTTAACAAGCTCATTAGCGTCTTAACGAGGTGGCAGCGAAGCAAAACCCGACGCGGGTCTGTGTAACTTCCAGGACTCTGAACGCCGACGAATGCATTCATTTCGGGCTGACTGCAGATTTGCAGTGGTTTACTGTTCGTTTTGTTTTGTAGCGAGCTTTGTATTGTGTCTCGGGCGTGAATCACAGGTCGTTAAAACTTTTTATAAGTTGTTCGTTTGAGAAATGGAAGCTAGCACTGTGTGTCCTGTAGCTGACGCGGACAGGTTAGGTTGTTCCGAAAAGAGCGTCAGGTTTCCTAAATACCATGGCTGCTGAAGCATTTAGCGTCGCTCTTAGGTTCCTGATGCATGTGCGTAGCGATCGATCGTCTAATCGAACTATACGATTGGAAATCCGCTTAAAAGATAACAGGGTGACAATTATTGGACTATATGAAAAAACTACGACGTGCGCACTCTTCATTCAACATATAGACGTCGCTACAGCTATTCGGATTTAGGTTTGACATGTTCTAATATGCCCGCCATCATTTGCGGTTATGTGGCGCAGACGAATAGCGAAATCTGCATGACTCCCTGAAGTGTCGGAACATCGATACTGTCGATGACCTCCTGAATGGCTGTTCTCAGATCAGCAGTGGTTTTGGGGGTATTGCTGTATAATTTACCTTTAATATAGCCCCACAGAAAGGAGTCACATGTCTTCAGATCCGGAAAATCGAGGCCCATGCCAGTGGCCACCGGGTACCGCAGACCCAGAATGCCGTCCCCAAAGTGCTCCCCCATGACATTAAACACACATCTGCTTCGATGGGGTCGAGTTCATCTAGGATGAACAACATACTGTCGAAATCAGGGTCACTTTCGATAATGGGGATGAAGTCATCTTCCAAAACCTTCACTAACCATTTGATAGTCACCGTACCATCAAGGAATATTGCACCGATTATTCCGTGACTGGAGAGTCGCGCGTTGAGGCTAAAAAGTCTTGTCGATCGCGATATGCGGATTCTGTCACCTAAATGCGCCAATTTTTGCTTATTGACGAACCCATCCATATGAAAGTGGGCTTCGTCACGCTTGCGCATACTAATTCCATCATGCACCGCGGCCAACCGTGCAGATTGATCGTCCTAACACAAACCGCTCAGAAGTAATTACGGTTTTATTCCATATAGTTCAATAATTGTCACCATGTATGTATGAATAATACTCTCCCACATTGAGTGAGTGTGTTATTCTCGTTTTATTGTGTTTCTCTTCATGAAACGTCGCGCAAATTTATCTTTGCAGCTGTATCAACATGAAAAATGTGCTGTTTACCAACCTCCTTCGATTTCCAAAATATTTTGACGCTGTGTTTTTCGAAGTACCATTTGTTTTGCAGAGTTACCATCTACTATTAATGATACAGGAAGCGATGTGTATGACAACTCACCGTCAGTTCCTGACATGTCATCGTTAAGAACAGCTATTCACACAATGTATAAAATGGTACATATTCTGACTACGTTAGTACTTACGCATTACACTGTTTGTGTGCTCATCCTTTGTCGTCATTTGCCATTTAATATCCACAGCTAGAAGAGGCACGCGTTACGATATTCAGCTGTGCACCTTCATCTTGCTGCTGTGCGTTTTCTATTGTCATTGTCTCAACCTTTCCTCGTGTCTTAGGACTGCAGCACTCAATTTCCTTCGTCCAGTAACCTGCCGCTCCCCATACTACAAGCCAAGCACACTTCCCTCGTACATTCATTACAGTTGTAACTAAGGCTTTCACAACAATACGTTCCCTGATTAATTTGTTCGTTTACCTGTAACTCTAATTCCCGACACGCATCTCTGCAATGCTCGTTGTCCTTCCCCCAGCTTCTCAATAGTTTACGCGTTACAGTTGCAGGTGTGACAACTAAAAGTCGAAACTGGTAATACATACTGGTTTTAAGATCTCTGTTTCATACAAATTGGAATATTAGTTTTTCAAAAAACTGTTTAATCTGCTAGGAGCATTGCTGACCTTTTATACCCGCGTACTTATATTCTTGTCCATTCACTTGTCTTCAGCTGGTCAAAAAAAAATTAAAAAACTGTTTCTGTAACTTAATTGTTAATACTTACTGTTTTATTGTCGTTTGAACATTATGTTAATCTTATGACAATTTATTTTCAAGTCTATTTCAAACTCCCGGCTGTAAATTCTTCCTTTCGTAGACGTTTAGCTATTATAGTGGCAAAACAGCACTGTTGTCATCAGCCAAACGAAGTGGTTCTGGTACGTTTCATTAATACGTATTCCTTCGTCATGTTCGCAGTTCAAGGATTTGAAAAATTGCTCTGGTGTAATTGGGAATAGTTTGCCTGACTCATCTTTCAGATCCGAAATTCCCATTGCTCTATTGAAGTCTAATGGAAGCTGTAGCATCGATGTACGTATTTTTCCTTATTACAACACATATTGAATTATTGTCTTGTTCCTCAACGGTTATTAATACTTCTTTTCTGGAAACTAAGACAAAAGCTTACGCAACATATACGAATCGCAGGCACATTGTAATTCGTAGCAGTTGCTCCGTTTTACAGTTTCACTGAATGCTGCACTATATCCACATCTAAAGCCAGCTTGCTCCGTTCTTTACATTTTTTTCTGTGCTGTTGGTAATGAATTCCCTGTCAAACCCAGTACATTACAGTGAAGAAGCAGATAGGCCTTCAGTTCTCGTCTAGCGTGTCCTCCGTTCTTGTGAAGTACAATAACAAAGTTGTAGGTATCGGGAGTAAATGTAGTTTTTTGTAGGGCAATTTCAAATCAGAAAACGGTTTTGCTCTATCACATCAGGGATTGAAGATACTGGCATAATGTTTTTTTTCTGTGGAACACACTTCATTTGAAATCTTGCCATCGGTTTTTTGTTATGCCCTTTCAGAACATGCAGTATATAGGCTCCTCTCTCTCGCCTGTCCTAGAAGTCTGTGGCTAGTTCACGTTTACCTTCTTTATGTAAGCTCTGATGCTGCACACGTTCCAGCCGTATATCAGTGCACGCTTTTCAAGCGTTTTAAAGCCATTCTCATTAGCAGTCGATTCGCCGTTTCCCAGTAGCCTGGTAAACAATCGTGGCTTGTCATTTCCATTGCATACAATGGAACATACGTGATCATATAACTACACATCTCCATAAATGGCAACTCTCAGGTATTTGTAGGACTTACGTGATTCAGTTTGCCGGCCGCGGTGGTCTCGCGGTTCTAGGCGCGCAGTCCGGAACCGTGCGACTGCTACGGTCGCAGGTTCGAATCCTGCCTCGGGCATGGATGTGTGTGATGTCCTTAGGTTAGTTGGGTTTAAGTAGTTCTAAGTTCTAGGGGACTGATGACCACAGCAGTTACGCTTCGTAAAAAATGCTACCTTACCGTGACGCATATTTGTTCTGATCATCGTGATTTTCTCTACTGATATTTTGTTCAGATGTGGCTACATGTCGAATACTAGAAAATAATATTGCATTGCGCTTCCTTAAATGTATATGCGTCTCTTGGGATAGCAATTAACTCTGTGGACTAGTAATTAAAGTATAACATGATCAGTAGCGTGCTTATCACACTTTGTTTGACCGTGGGGTGGGGGGAAGAGACGACACCGATCATGTGCGTCAGTTTTTTTAGGAAACTTCAGAGTGGCAGAAGGAAGCGTTTCAGCTGCGTCTTAAAAGCAACAAGGCACTGAGTCGTGCGCACGGTGCAAGGATGGCTTGCTCCAAGAGCGGACGGCGGCAGATGCGCAGGAGTCTGCGAATGTTTTTCTTCTATGGATGCGCAAAGCGGGAGTGCGTGCGCATTTGTTGATATGCCGACAGAATCTTACACCACCATAACGAAATCTCAACTCTTCCTCAAACGTTCCCTCGTGAAGAATAACCAATTAATTATACCGTTGCCACAGCACAATCACAACGTCAACGCGAAAAACGAAGTCGGTGAAATACAGGTGATCTGGACACGAAATTTCCGTCTTGTTTCATTCACTTCCTTCTATAGGACACTTCAGCAACTTGAGTTCAAACATATCGACTTACCGAGAGCAAAATGGTCTACATAGCAACCAGCATAACTTCCGTAAACACCAATTATGTGAAATCTTACTAGCACTTTCAACACGGCGATATCCTACATCCTGTCTACAGAGGTAACTTGGGCATTTACGTTTCCTAGCTTTGAAAGAGCTTTACACTTGGTAGTGCATAGACTCTCCCGTATAGTAGATATACACTGATCGGCCAGCTACATGATAGCCGGAATGTCCACCTTTGGCACAGATAGCTGTGGCGATTGGTTGTCTCGTGGAAGCAGTGAGGCCTTGGTAGGTCGCTAGAGGGAATTGGCACCACATCTGCACGTGTGCGTTAAGTCACATCCGAGATGTGTTCGATCAGGTTCAGATGTGGTGAGTTTAGGGGGGGGGGGGGGGGGGAGCAGCACATCAATTGGAACTTGCCACTGTGTTCCTCGAACCACTCCATAACACTCATGCTCTTGGGACATGGCCCATTATCTTGTTGAAACACGCCACTGCCGCACTGAAACATGATATGAAGGGGTTTACGAGGTCTTCAACCATCACACGATCATGGTGCCTTGCATGAACTCCACTGGACCCCTGGATGCCCACGTGAATGTTCCCCAGAGGATAATGGAGCCTCTGTCAGCTTGTCTCCGTCCCGCAGTACAGATTTCAAGGAGCTGTTTCCCCGGAAAGTGACGTATTTTCTCTCCCGTCGGTAATATTTAGAAGGTATCAAGATTCATCAGATCATCCAGTCTCTACCTCTGCGCCAACGTCCATTGTCAGTGGTCACGTACTCACTTCAGTCATAGTTGCCGATGTCGTGGTGCTAACAATGACAAGTGCATGAAGTGCATGGGTCGCCAGCTACGGATGCCCATTGTTAGGAGTGTTCGGTGCACTGGGTGTTCAGAGACACTTGTACTCTGCCAACAATTAAAGTCTGATGTTAGTACCGCCACAGTTCCAACAGTCTGCTCAGCCTACGATCATTCCTCGCCAGTGACGGTGCTATCGCCTGGACTGGTTTATATTGATAGTTGGTCGGTGGTCATAATGTTCTGGCAGATCGGTGTATATATTCAAAACAAATGTCTAGTAACATTTGAGATTAGGCTGAAAAGACTTTCACAGGCCGAACGTCTCGACTGATAGTCTTCATTCAACGGAAGAATTTTTTACACTTGCGTAATCTATTCACATTTAAAAAGTGACAGACTAAGCCAAACCTTGCGAGCTGTAGTTTTCAATCAGCTTCGGCATACTAGTCCAGAACACTCGAAAGTAGCTCATTTGTAAAAAAAAACTTCTAGTTTTCGAGAAGAGGAAGAATTTGTCATATAGCTTCATTTAAAGATACTCGAGGAGCAACGATCTTGATAACTGGATCGACAGTCACCTCGTTTATGGCCTACGTTCAGAAAACAACCAATTTAATTCGCGTATTTTCGTAGCGCTTTTCTTGCAGTACTTTGTCGCACAACTTATACTGCGAACGAGGAAAAAAACGGTATTGACCAGCGAATGTGTGTACGAACTTGACGACCGGAGCCGACACCAAATTCAGGAGTTATTTTCGAGTGCCTCCCCGGTACCTATCCATATTACAGGTTTCTAAGACGTTGTAGGGGAAACTTTATATATAAAGTTTTGACAAGAAACCATATCCGGAAATGTACCATTTTGGTACGAAATAAATTTGAAGATTGCATCACTTTCAAATCTCTTAGTTTCGCCGTAAACAAAGAAAGTGAGAAGCGGGCGCCGCTGTCAGTCAGTTTTTTCATTCTCACATCACTTACGGTTTCTGTCGGACTCCAACAACGGCTGAGAGAAACTGGTACATTCGCAACATGGTGCTTCGCATACGCGCCGCTCTCCCCACTTTAAAGAGGACGTCCTGTGTCACGCAGAAGAGAACTCGATGACGAGTCTCACACACAGGCCATGCTGTGAGCTGCTGTAGAGCCCACCGCTGTATGCGTAACGGTACATTTCCGGTTCCTTATCAAAACTTTATCTACTAAGTCCCTTCTACAATCCTAGAAGACTGTGAAAATAGAATTGTGAAATACTCTGTGTATTCGTAGACACCTCACTTAAAGGTAGCTCTCGAAAGTTTGTAAATAGGATTTCATTGGATGCTTTGATACCTCTCTTCAAGCGTCTGCCAGTTCAGGTTTTTCAGCATCTTCGTTGACTTTCCTGTGCGTAAAAAAAAGGTGTCACCGTTCTTAGCTGCTCTTCCCTGCAAAGTATCCCCGGTAATTCACGCCTGGTATGGATCCCACAAACTTTAGCAATATTTTAAGATGAGTCAACATACTGCATTTCCTCAGTATTCTACCAACGAATCGAAGTGTGCTACCTGCCTTATCTACGATTCAGCCTGTGTGACCATTCCATATCTGATAGCCTCACAAATAGTTACAGCCAGATATTTTCAAAGGTTGAGATTTCCAGCCATGACTCACTGATGCTATATTCATAGAATAGCACGCTTATTTTTCGTTTTGTGATGTTCACAGTTTTCAATTCTGACTTTTCAAAACAAGTTTTCATTCTTTCCACCACTTCTAAATGTTATCACGATCTGCTAGAATAACTGTGAAAGTTTTTTCAGAGAGTATTTGGTTGTACATAACTGCATCGTCTGCTAAAAGTCCGATGTTACTATGAATATCGTCTAGCAGGTCATTCACAGAAAACAAGAGCAAAGATCCCAAAACACTTCTCGTGGGCTCGCCTGAAGTTATTTGCACACCTGTCAACGACGATCCATCCGAGATAGTATCCCGCATCATCTCCACTGTCCCGTAAGTCGGCACATCTTGGCAGAGTAGGGGTTGACCCGACACTGGCTCCATTGGGAAGCCCTCACTGCAGCTGCGGTAGTCCGTTGACGATAGCACACGTTCTTGTTGAGTGCGCCCTGCTGGCAGATGTGCAGCACGTCCTCCGCTTGCTGCCTGCCTCACTACCTCAGGTGCTTGCGGATGACGAGACAGCCATTGCCAGAGTGTGTAATTTCCTGAGGGAAAGCTGATTTTACACTAAACTATAGTACTCCCCCACTTTGTGTTATGGGGGATTGTGCGTGGCAGGGCCTCCCCCCGCGGCGGGTACCCCCCTATCGACTGCAGGTTACTCTCCTCCCCCTCACCTTATTGTGCCCTTAGACCCTCTTGTGCATGATGCTGCCGGGGTTATCCCAGTTTTCTTTTACCTAGCGTGTTACAACTACTGTCACGCTCTTTTTTTAAACTTTTAGACTTGCTATATACTTGGAGCAGCTAAGTCCAAACTTTTCGCTTTTTTTACCTTTCTACATGTTCCTCTCATGAAATGGAGGGACTGATGAATCAGTACTTTAGTCCTTTTAAAAGTATCATCATCATCATCATCCATTGGGAGACGGTAGCGGGAGGAGGGAACTGGTACGGATTCAGTAGGAATGAGCTGTCCGAATCACATATTCGAGCAGCAGCAGCGATTGGTGCGCCACGATGCACGGCTGCACCGCAGAGGGGTTCTGGTAGGCGGTACACTCTGTGTGTTGGAAGCTTTTTACATATCTGCAATCCGATTATGGTTTGGCCGATGGATATTCTGATGCTAATGGTTTAAAGCTCTGATACTGTCTGAGGTGTGCAACTGCACACGCAGTGGAAACGATACATGTCACGTTGCTGGCCTCCTTACACGAACTGTATACTCTCATCAATTGCTGTGGCGCTAGAGGGCTGCGTTGCCGGTCTGCGGTATGTGCTCACGCAAGCATTTGGGCGTAGATAAGCTCGCACAAAGTATGTAGTAAAACTGAGTGAGTGCACCTGATCTTTTATTGTGTTTTTTTCTTTTTTACCCACAAACTGTTTGTTACTTTGCTGCAAGTGGCTATGGTAAACTGTGCCTAGAAGCCGAAATCTAGCGCTGCCACTTTTCATTAAGATTTTGCTGTTTAATGAGCGTTGTAACTGTTAGTATAGCATAGGTTTTAGATTATTGGTTAATTCATTCTTATCTGGCTAAGTTGCAGTATTTCAGCTTTACACTGTCATACACTAATTCTTAACTGGGGAATAATTCAAAGGTTTTGTGGAAAGTGCCAGCACTGTGAGCAGAGAGATTTGTTATTACATGTTCCTGCGAGCTACTGCAGCCTTTCTTCTCTCCTGGGCAGCATCCCCTTCCCCATATTCTCTCCTCCTCATGCTGTCCTCCCTTTTTCTCCCTCATAGTTTTCCTTTATGACGACCCGGCTAATCCCTTGATTCTTCTGTTCCTTTTCAGTTTTGTGGGTTGGATTGGGTTGCTTGGGTGAAGTGACCAAACAGCGATCAGCCTCATCGGATTAGGGAAGGACGGGGAAGGAAGGTGGCCGTGCCCTTTCAGGGGAACCATCCTGGCATTTGCCTGGAGTGATTTAGGGAAATCACGGAAAACCTAAATCAGGATGGCCGGACGTGTGATCAATTTTGTGTCTTGTTTTTCGAGTCTCACTTCTGTTTTTAGCTTTTTCAGGTCACCTTTGGGGTTTGACCCTCTATAGCTCCTATGGCGTGGGTTCCTCTCTTTACCCACCCTTCCCTTTTCCTTCCTTATCTCCTAGCCCCCCCCCCCCTACTTCCCTTAGATCACCAACAAGTGTAACCATTCTGTGTTTTGGGGCAGTTATGTTTCCATCTGGCTGAGCCCCCTGACAACACAAGGATCACACTTCTGGTATGAGTTGTCATCGCCCTCTGTATGTCTAAGAGTGGTTGGTCATCTTTTTGGAGCATCGGAACTCCCAGTAACAACAGCCATTCCAGAGGCCCCTTGCATCGACTGGGTGACGCCCACAGTGTGACCCCCTCATCAGAGTGGGTGGTTCCAAGGGAGACGCTCTGCACATGAAGCGTGCTAAGCTTTATACTCTTAGGTGCTCTTCTGTGGCCATCTCTTCAGACACGAATGGTTCCCTCTCTGCTCCTACTTTTGCTTCCTCGGCCTTCCCCTCCCTGGTCACCCCTTTGGAGGAGGGCCAGGCCTGCTGCCTTGGGGCCGAAACCTTTCCGCATTACTTGGTTTGTTCTAGGACAGACGGGGCTACCAAACAACACTATTTTTTTTTAGAACATATCAAAGATAAATTCTGTAAAGTTGACTCACAGTAAGATGCGATATGGTTCCCTACTGACTAAAACCTCTTCTCTGGTCAGTAGGCTTCCGCTTTTTAGAGACATCCTGGTGAGCTGTACTCCTCCCGGGTTCGATTCGCGGCCGGTCCGGGGATTTTCTATGCCCAGGGATGTTTGTGTCATTATACAGGAAGTGGCGAGATTGGAACTGGAAAGATTTGGAACATGTATGGACACTGATGTCCTCGATGTTGAGCGCCCCCACAAACCATAATCATCAGTACTCCTCACCAGTCGCTTATGTGACCCAGGGCATTATTTTCCACAGGGACCTCTTCCTTCAATCTGATGATGAACTCGGGACTAATATAGAACCATGCAGCATTCACTTCGTCCAGCGAGTCCAGAGAAATCCTAAGGATAATTCCGTTGATACTGGCACTTACATATTGGCGTTTGAAGGGAATACCCTTCCACAAAAAGTTAAAGTTATGGTTTACTGTTGTGACTTGAAGCCCTGTATTCCACTTCCCATGTGCTGCTTCCAGTCTCTCTGTTGTGGTCGCTTGCCTTTGCAATGTGAGGCAAATCCTATTTGCGCCAACTTGGCCACCCTCTCTCTGCGGGGAGTCATTGAACCCCACCACCAAAGTGCATGAATTGCTCCGGCTCACATTCTCCTCGCTCACTGGAATGCCCAATATGTAAACAGAAAAGATTAACCCAACTACTTAAACCTAACTAACCTAAGGATATCACACACATCCATGCCCGAGGCAGGATTCGAACCTGCGACCGTAGCAGTCACGCGGTTCGGGACTTAGCGCCTTAACCGCGAGACCACCGCGGCCGACTCCACCTGTAATCTTCAACATCTACCTTTACTTCTGCTGCGTCCTCTCCTCCTTCTCCTCTTCCTTTCCTTTCCTTTCCTTTCCTTTCCTTTCCTTTCCTTTCCTTTCCTTTCCTTTCCTTTCCTTTCCTCTCCTCCTCTCAGGAGGTTACTGTTACCTCCCGTCATGGAACCACTCACTCCCCTTGGCCGCAGAATAAACCCTCTTTTCTGGCACCTGCCGTGAATGGGGCTCCTTCTATGAGCCCTCTCCCTTTCGTCTCTAGGTCAAGAAGCCTGTCATCTTGAATCAAATGGGGGGTCCACACTCTCTCGGCCTTGAGGTTGCTCATTCTTTTTCAGATTCCGATATTACTGTGACTTGCTCTCTTCCTGACCACACCTCTTCTCACCCTCTAAACGACAAGATGATATTTGTTTCGGGATACCCGCCCCCCTCCACCCTTCACATCCCAGGGGTGTCACTGCATCCTCTCAATCAGTGCCCAATTTTACATTCATGAATGTCGCTCTGTCCTTACTGGTGATGGGCACTGACTCGCCACAATGATTGATTCTGACCCATTCAACACTCTTGTGGACTCTTGTACTACTCTCCTCCAATGGAGCTATAATGGTTATTATCATCACCTTCCTGAATTGCAGTCTTTTCTTTCTCTCTACCCTGTAGCTTGTATTTTATTGCAGGAATCTCGTTTTGTGCATACTCATTTGTTAACTTTTCGTGGCTTCCAAGCCTCCTGCCAGAACTGGGTCAGGTCTTCGTGAGCCTCCAGTGGTGTCTGTATGTTGGACATTGTTAGTATGTGGGTTCCTCTTCATTCTGCACTGCAAGCAGTGGCCGTTCGGATCCATGTAGACTCTATAATAACAATATGCAGTATTTATCTCCCCCTCCCCCACACTGCCCTCCTGCGCTTCCTTATCTTGCTCCTTCAGCATCTTCCTTCCCATTCCCCTTCCCTTTTGCTTGGGGTTTTAATGCCCATAACCCTCTATGGGGTGGTACTGCGACCACTGACCAGGACAGGATTGCTGAAGACCTGTCGGCAGGGCTTGATCTCTGCTTCCTCAACACTGAATCCCCACACAGTTTAGTGTGGCATACAGCATTTTCTCAGCCCTTGATTCTTCCATCAACAGCCCTTGTTAATGACGAATTGTGCGACATTGATCATTTTCCAGTCCTCTTCATCCTTTCTTCACTAGGTGGCTGTTTGCTGATGTGCATTGGGATGCCTTTTCTTCAGATGCCATCTCATCCACTCCATCACACAACGGCCAACATCATATACTTTTCTGTTTTAACTGCATCTGGAGCGAGGGGGAATTCTCTTCCCATTGGCGAGAAAGTGTCTTTATAGTTGTTTTGAAACGTTATAAGCCACCTCTTCAGATGTACAGATAAGTTTAACCAATGTTCTCTGCAAGGTACTTGAACGGATGGTGAATGGAAGGCTGTATTGGATCGTTAACTCCCATTGCCTGTTAGTTTTAACCCAGGGTGGTTTTCGCTGAAACCCTTCTACTCCAGAAAGTTTAATTCATTTGAAGTCTGCTGTGTGAACAGCTTTTGCCCAGCGTCAACACCTTGTTGCAGTCTTCTTTGATCTGCATAAAGATTATGATACCAAATGGTGCCACTACATCCTTGCCACCTTACATGAGGCGAACCTCCTTGGCCTGCTCCCAGTTTTTTTCTGAACTTTTTCATGACGCTCTTTTCAGGTACACATTGGCGTTTCCCATACCATTTCCCATCTGGAGGAGAATAGGGTTCGATAGGATTCTGTTGTGATTGTCCCACTCTTTTTAGGTACTATCAATGATCTGGTGGCGGCTGCTGGGCCTACGGTGTCCCCTTCTTTGTATTTTGACGGTTTTTGCATTTATTGTTGTTTGTTCACGATCGGTGTTGCTGAACAGACTCCAGAGAGCAATACATATAGTGCAGTCTGGGCCTCTCACTCATGGCTGCCATTTTACGGCTGCCAAGACCTGGGTTTCGCATTTCCATCACCACCATACAGCCCACCCCATCTGCATTTGTACCTTGATGGCCATTCCACCAATGTGGTGAACTCTCATTCTTTATTGGGAATGGTCTTTGAGGCTCAGCTGACATGGTTTCCGCACCTTTATCAAGTCAAGTGGACATGCTGGCCGCACCTCAGTGCACTTTGATGCCTTAGCAACATCAACTGGAATGTCAGCTGCTCTACTCTGATAAGGGTTTACAAAGTATTGATCCAGTCTACCCTATATTTTCCTATATTACATGAGACTCACATAAGGCTTGTCATCACCTTAGATGCTAGAGATCCTGGACTCGATACACCATTGTTGGGTATGACTGGCAACTGTTGCCATTTGGACTAGCCCCATGATCGACCTCCTAGTGGGGACAGGGGTTCTGCACCAACAACAGTTAATCAATTATTTGTTCTACATTCATTGCTCCCCTGAGCACCCAGACTACCGTCACCTCTTTCCAGATACAGAGAGCCATCTGCAGTGGTGACCCTGGTCTAGGGTTACGATCGCCATCTGCATCTGGTCTCTTTTCTGAATTCGAGCTTTTCTTTCAAACATCTCTTCTCTGAGCCTGCTCACATAGACCTCCATGGTGCATCCCTCATCCACAGCTCTGTCTTGACTTATCATAAGCTCCAAAAGACAGCTCTGACTAAGGCCCTCCACTTCCAATTCTTCTCCATTCTTGCCTCCTTTCGGGATTCGGAAGCAGTGTGTGCTGATGGTTTAATGATTGCCGGTCACACTGACTTTACTTATGCCCATGTGGGAGGTAATGAATTCTGCTCCTTGATGGTTAGCTGCAGTGTTTTCTCTGCAGAGCTGGTAGCTCTCCCCTCACGTGCTCTTGAGCATATCTGTTCCTGCATCGATGAGCCCCGCCTTATCTGTATCGACTCCTTGAGTAGTTCATGAGCTCTTATGCGCTGTTACTCTTGCCATCCCTTGGTTCTGACTATCCAGTATTTCCTTTTTGCCCTCAAACAATGGGGACGTTCAGCGATCATTCTCTGGACACTGGGTCGTGTTGGGTACCTGGGAAATGAAATCGCTGAAATACTGGCCGAATTAGCTACCCCACTTCTTCACATCGGTATTCTGGCGTCAGAGCTTTGTTCGGTATAATGCTGTCAAGTTATAAGGATTTGGAATGCGCTTTGCTATATTCTGACTCGCCAAACAAACTACAGTTAATAAAGGAGGCCACGAATATGTGGAAGTCCTCCATAAGGGCCTTCCACAAGGTATCCATCGTAATTTGCCGGCTCTGCCATACTTGGCTTATTCACGGTCATCTCCTCTGTCATGAAGATCTGCTGCACTGTCATTGTGGTACCCGTTTCATGGTGGTCCACATTTTTCTGAACTGTCCTAACCTAGCTGCCCTGAGACAGGCCCTTAACTGACTTGCTACCCCTGGTGTTAGCAGACAATGCCTCAGTGGCTGAGGTTGTTCTAAGTTTTATTCGTGAAGGGGGTATTTATCACTCTCTCTAAGGGAGAGCACTCAAACCTTGTCGGCTCATTTAGGCGTTGGCAGGGCGCCTTGTTGCCTTCTCTACCCTGCCCTGACCAGGTAATGGCTATCTGGGCTTGGTGGTCTCCCCCAGCCCTCGTCATTCTCTTCTCTTCTCTTCTTCTCTTTTCTCTTCTCTTCTCTTTTCTCTTCTCTTCTCTTCTCTTTATTGTGTGTTCTGTCTGACTTCGTGTTCTTGCTCTATTTTGCTGTGCTTCCCTCGCCCGTTTTGTGTTGCTAGTCTTTACTGTGCATTGTTGGATGGGGTGCCTCTTGTAAGTTGCAGGCGGTGTGCCCTATCGCAGGTTCTGCCTTTGTGGGCCTCCGACTGCTCCCTGGACGATGCACTTCGTATGCTTTTCTTCCTTACCTCCCTCCTCTGGTGTTTGTTGACTTCTAGTAGACCTTGGCGTTTTCTTTCCTTGGATTTTGTACACTGGGCCCTCCTTTTGTGTGTAGTTTTGTTGACTTGTCTGTTTCAGATTAGGGGGCAGATGACGTATTAATTTGGCCCCTTTGATCATTATACCATTTCGTCAGGTTTTAATACAATTCCGAAAATGATTCTGAGCACTATGGGACTTAACATCTATGGTCATCAGTCCCCTAGAACTTAGAACACCTTAAATCTAACTAACCTAAGGACATCACACAACACCCAGTCATCATGAGGCAGAGAAAATCCCTGACCCCGCCGGGAATCGAACCCGGGCGCGGGAAGCGAGAAAATACAATTTCACTTTCAGAGCCGCTTGTGAGATCGTTTGCAAGACTTGAGTCGGTCTGGTTCTGGCAGCGTCCATAAACCGTACGTTGTATACATCTAAGGCGTCCACTTGCATACTGTGGTGGTGGACCCAGCTGACTGGAGAAGATTACAAGATTCCTGTGTACTGGGTACACGAACACTTGTGGTAGTAAAGAATTTGTTGATGGTTCAAACGAATGCTTAAATTTTACTGTGTTTTTAAATTTTATATTTTGCTTGGGTAATTAATACATGTTTCCAAAAGCGACTCTGCCCTTACTGGATCTGGTTCCCGCTCCACTCCTCTACGTGTAACAACACGAGGAAATCCTCAGTCCAGTGTGATTAGGTGGCTCAGCAGCCAGTTACCGGTAGTCACGCAGCTACGGCCAGTAAAGGCGCGGGCCCGAGGCCACGCCCGCGACACAAAGGCGGCCAGCCACTCGCCGTCCGGACGGAGCAGCGCGCGCCCTGAATTATACACGCGGCTGCCGGGCAACCGGCCCTCGCCCAGCTACCCTCATGCGAGGTCCGTCATGGCGCCCATGTCCTTGAGCCGTCTTGGGAGGATTTCGAGGCTACATTTAAAAGCCACGAGAACCTACACGCCAGCTGTGATTGTTCATACAGATGTGTGTCTCACGTTTGCATACAAGGGCTGTCCGCCAACAGAACAACAGAGGAAGGCGGGACGACTCTTTATTCGCACGAAGTAATGGCCGCTATCGACAGGGGATCTCGAGTTGATTCCATATTTCTAGATTTCCGGAAAGCATTTGACACCGTTTCTCACAGGCGACTTATAATCAAGCTGCGGGCCTATGGGGTATCGTCTCAGTTGTGCGACTGGATTCGTCATTTCCTGTCAGGAAGGTCGCAGTTCGTAGTAATAGACGGCAAATCGTTGAGTAAAACTGAAGTGATATCAGGTGTTCCCCAGGGAAGCGTCCTGGGACCTCTGCTGTTCCTCATCTATCTGTAATGTACCGTCTAGTAAGGTCATCCGAAGACCAGTATCAGTTGCAAAGCGATTTAGAAAAGATTGCTGTATGGTGTGGCAGGTGGCAGTTGACGCTAAATAACGAAAAGTGTGAGGTGATCCACATGAGTTCCAAAAGAAATCCTTTGGAATTTGATTACTCGATAAATAGTACAATTCTCAAGGCTGTCAATTCAACTAAGTACCTGGGTGTTAAAATTACTAACAACTTCAGTTGGAAAGACCACATAGATAATATTGTGGGGAAGGCGAGCCAAAGGTTGCGTTTCATCGGCAGGACACTTAGAAGATGCAACAAGTCCATTAAAGAGACAGCTTACACTACACTCGGTCGTCCTCTGTCATAGTATTGCTGCGCGGTGTGGGGTCCTTACCAGGTGGGATTGACGGAGGACATCGAAAGGGTGCAAAAAAAGGGCAGCTCGTTTTGTATTACCACATAATATGGGAGAGAGTGTGGCAGATACGATACCCGAATTGAGATGGAAGTCATTACAGCAAAGACGTTTTTCGTCGCGGCGAGATCTATTTACGAAATTTCAGTCACCAACTTTCTCTTCTGAATGCGAAAATATTTTGTTGAGCCCAAACTACATAGGTAGGAATGATCATCAAAATAATATAAAATAAGATAAATCAGAGCTCGAACAGAGAGGTTTAGGTGTTCGTTTTTCCCGCGCGCTTTTCGGGAGTGGAATGGTAGGGAGATAGTATGATTGTGGTTCGATGAACCCTCTGCCAAGCACTTAAATGGGAATTACAGAGTAATCATGTAGATGTAGATGAAGAAAATGAAACGGCAGTACGTTAATCTGTTCGGAGTTTCGATTACGAGAAAACCACAGTGGTTCTCTTTCACTTACGGCAGCACCTCATAATGAGCCAGACAACTGAATAACGCATAAAACGTCAAATACGTTTTATAATAAGGTTAATATTTGAGTAAATCTCAACGTTGCTGACATTCACCGCGAAATTTTTGCTTTATACAGACCGAATGTGATGTTCGTCTCTAGTCAACATGGCACAAAAAAATCGACGAATATTTTCTTTAGAATGAGATTCTGACGATACAACGACAACCGGACAACGTTTCATAGTTTTCTCGGAGTCTTTTGCGTGAAATCGTGACAACATTTAGGGCAGCACATAAAGAGATGTGACATATTCGTGCTCTAAATGGTTGTCATTATAAAAGAACGATGCCGCTGCAGAGACTTGAAGAGGGTCGACGCTTGGTGCATTTGACTCTCAGCATAAACAAACGTAACTTAACACGCTTTAAGCATTGATATGTGTGAAACAATACTTTTAAAATTTTTACAAAATTTAAATGTACGCCTGCTTGAAGATGAGAGTGAACTAAGAATGTGTGCGCCTTTTTGCAAGTACAGAAATTGTTGGTTTGTTTTAAACCCAGGGCCGGCCAGTGTGGCCGAGCGGTTCTAAGCGCTTCAGTGTGGAGCCGCGCGACCGCTACGGTTGCAGGTTCGAATCCTGCATCGGGCATGGATGTGTGTGATGTCCTTAGGTTGGTTAGGTTTAAGTAGTTCTAAGTTCTAGGGGACTGATGACCTCAGAAGTTAAGTCCCATAGTGCTTAAAGCCATTTTTTAAACCCAGGAATGTTTTACCACATAGAAGATATACTACTGATAAAATTATTGCTGTCATTTTGCGACGTCTTACAAAGTAAAAAGACAGTACTAAGTTATTAACGAAATTCACGAAGCATGGCTACATCTGTATTTACTATGTAACAAAACAGATTGTAACTTTCTTACTATATATATACCGGGTGATCAAAAAGTCAGTGTAAATTTGAAAACTGAATAAACCACGGAATAATGTAGATAGAGAGGTACAAATTGACACACATGCTTGGAATGACATGGGGTTTTATTAGAACAAAAAAATACAAAAGTTCAAAAAATGTCCGACAGATGGCGCTTCATCTGATCAGAATAGCAATAATTAGCATAACAAAGTAAGACAAAGCAAAGATCATGTTCTTTACAGGAAATGCTCAATATGTCCACCACCACCATTCCTCAACAATAGCTGTAGTCGAGGAAGAACGTTGTGAGCAGCACTGTAAAGCATGTCCGGAGTTATGGCGTCGGATGTTGTCTTTCAGCATCCCTAGAGATGTCGGTCGATCACGATACAGCTGCGACTTCAGGTAACCCCAAAGCCAATAATCCCACGGACTGAGGTCTGGGGACCTGGGAGGCCAAGCATGACGAAAGTGGCGGCTGAGCACACGATCATCACCAAACAACGCGCGCAAGAGATCTTTCACGCGTCTAGCAATATGGGGTGGTTCTAGTAAAACCCCATGTCATTCCAAGCATGTGTGTCAATTTTTACCTCTCTCTCTACATTATTCCGTGGTTTATTAAGTTTTCAAATTTGTACTGACTTTTTGATCACCTGGTATATGCTACAATCATACTTGAAGTTGCAATGAGCTCTTCCTAACGCCACGATTTTTTGGTATACTTGGTCCCTCTGCATGATGCTTGTAAGATCTGTAACGGTAGTTTAGTTGAAAATAAAATATTGTCACGTAGAAGAAGGTGTAATTATATGAATGACGAAGAGCGCGGAGCGATCTGCCTCCGGCCAGCACACACGCGGAATATATAGAGCTACAGAACATTCCAGTACAATGATTCTTGACATTTGTGGATACTCCTAGAAGGTACTCGAGCCGAATATAGAAATTGAAATTGTAAAGTCCAGGTGAGTTTTGAACTCACGGCCCTCCATGCAGCAGTTCAGTATCATAACCACTACACCACGGTGCTACTCAGCTTCCTTTTCTCTTCCATTCTTTCGTCCATCTTAATTCCCATTGAGCCTTCTCCACCTTTCAGTCAGGCCCGCAAGCTCAGGTCTCTGGAAGAATCCCGCTTTTGGTGTCCAGCCACCAGCCTACCTTCACTCCTTGTCCTGTCAGCTAACTGCTGTGATCTTCCAGAGCACTCACGACTGCCTCTCGCTCCGCGAGCCGGGTGATCAAAGTGTCACAGTCTTCCTTAACCAGTTGGCCGGTAATGCTTTTCGCGAGTGAAAGGGATCTACTGTACTTTTTTCTTCTGCACACGAGCCGTTGTTGCTTTTTCACCAGTCAGTTATTTTATTGTTTTGAGAATCATATTTGTGATGCGCATTGAAGAACAAATTGCCGAACATAATCGTGTAAGATATTATGTACTGTGCTTCATTCCAGTGTAAAATGTAACAACGAATACTGTGTTTATTTAATATTGACTCGTATATCGCATTTGGAAATTAACAGCTGTATAACGAGGAGATAATGCGGAGACTACTATAAAATTTTCTCATTGGTAGCAAAGATGTTTTTCTTCTTCATGCAATTCTAATAAGGTTTTTGTTACACGCCGCGTTCCGTAGGAGACAAGACAGCATGGAAGACCGTACTCCTTTATAGAATGCATGGGCACGTCTAGGCAATTCACTGTCGTGATCAATAACAAAGCGGCTGGTCGACTTCCAGAAAACGATCTTTTACGTCGGGCTTGCGAGTCCGCTGACGGTAAGCTAAAATACGCAACATCACGCTAGAGGCGTGAAAGCTGTGCAGCTTATATGTGCTGACGTAGACAGGGTCTTTGTGACAATTTCTTTGACATGTTGTTTACTGCTTTCTTTATAGCACAGTTTTGTCTTATAGAGCAGTTCATATCCATGTTTATGTGGTTGCCTTCATTTGCAAGACTTGGCTTCGTCTGAACGTGGGCTGATCATGATGATGTTCCTCAGATCCCAACCTAAACGCGTCAGCGATGCGGAAAGAGAGCTGTTTGGTTGAAATGGCTCTGAGCACTATGGAACTTAACATTGAGGTCATCAGTCCCCTAGACCTTAGAACTACTTAAACCTAACTAACCTAAGGACTTCACACACATCCATGCCCGAGGCAGGATTCGAACCTGCGAACGTAGCGGTCTCGCGGTTCCAGACTGAAGCGCCTAGAGCCGCTCGGTCACATCGGCCGGCGAGAGCTGTTTGTCAATGCTAACTATTTCATCGGTATTGCAGTGAAGGGACGAATTTCTTGTTTTGGTTAATCACGAGTGCGCAATCGTGCGATTAACTTGAAATTCACCACGTCGTATTGAAAATATCCTGTGTAACAACAGCATAGTTTCGCACATCACAGAAGCATTGCGTGTTCCTTGCGAGAACACAAGGGTCGTCTGGTTTTTCACTTGACCGATGTAACCGACACACATGCGGTAAAGATCAATTCTTGGGAACCAGCTCTGATTAATTAAGTTCCGCAACGGAATTAAATAAAATTTGATCATTTATGGGACCCTGACAACTGTTTTCTCAGTGGGTCTTAATTAGCTTTGCATGACTCTTACCTATGGGCAATGGACTTGAGATTCATTAGTACGAGAGGAAATCGTCGAGTAAAATACTTCTATAATTTACTCCACAACATCCACATTAAATCTTGAACAGGTTAAACATTCGTTACTAACAGTTTCAATTCATTTTAACGCCGTTAACTATTGTCAAGGCTCTGAGATGAATGGGGATAGCAGTTTGGCTACGATGAGTCACTATTATTATAAAACCTCGATGTTAGAAGACAAGTATGCAGTGATAGCAAGGTGTGGGGATGACAGCGAGTGAAGACAATCACATTAATGGGGCAGAACGACCAGTAGGGGCTCTGCCGCTACCGTAAAATTTAACAAGTTATCGCGCCTATCCATTCTTAACATGCTGTTGCAATGATTTCTTACCGACAGCAGCTGCCGAACCATAGTAGCGTGCTTTAGGGAGCCCCCCATCTCTGCCGGTGTGCGCTCCTCAGAGTCCGCCTGCCTCTGGATCTCAGTACTTGAAAGTACGTATTCAAACCTCTGTACTTCAGTGTATAAGCCACAATGTGTGTATCAAATTACTGACCCAGGCCTAGTGCCTGTTTTTTGGTCGCGGCACCCTTACAGCACAACAGTACGTCAACGATACTCTACGCCCCGTTTTTTGGTGGATAGCTGTTGTGGACTTTCAGCAAGATGATACTCACCCGCACATGGCGAGATTTCCTACGACTTTTCTCCATGCTTGCCAAGTGCTCTCCCCAATTGAGAATGTTTCGAGCATTTTGGGCCGGGCCATCCGCCCATCTCGGGACTTTGACTATCTAACGCGCCAGTTGGTCAAAATTTGTCACGATATCCTTCAGGAGGATATCCAGCAACTCTGTCAATCAGTGCCAAGCTGAATAATTTCTTGCATAACGGACTGAGGTGGACCGACGCGTTATTGACTTGCTCAATTTATGAAGCTCGTTCTCTTGAATAAATCATCCAGTTTTTTCTGAAATTGCAATCATTTGTTTGTCTGTACATCCGCTTCATCCGGAGAAGAGGAGGCTCCGCTGCTACGTGTCGGTGTTACAGCGCGGCACGCTCACCTTCACCCTGTTCAAAAGTTCCCCACGAAGGCGGGGGGAGCTCAGTGGCAGGGGCTGACTCTTCTTTTGGGAGAGTGTCTGGATTGCCCAGTTCTGTCTGTCTGTCTGTCTTCCGACCGGTGCTTCTGTCAGGCACCCTCGAGGACCTGTGTTGTTTGCCTGAGGATTTCGTGAACCGCAGGCATCTCACAGCGAGCTGCGTCCTCTCCATATCGCCGCCGTGTCCCGGAGCACATGAGAGGTTGTAATGCCAATTAGCGACTAGACTTTCTGCTCCAGTGTTGGTTTCAGGCAATATAGCGTGCGCCACAGCTTGTAAAACAAATGTATGCACAACTTAATTTGAAATTCACGCGCATTCAGCGATATTCGTATCTCACCGGAAACGTTGCAGCGCGGCGCATTCAGCCTTTGGTTGTCAGGCGTCACTTGCCGACAGAGTGGAAATAAGATGCTGTATCTATGTGGCATGCATTGTGGGTTTCTTTACTTGGATAGATGTGTTTAATCTCGACTTGGAAAAAAAAAATGCGGGTATCTTGACAGCACAGAATGTAGCTGGTTTTCTTCGCAGACGGGAGTTTTGCCTCTGAAGATGAGGGTGAAACGAGTCTGCAGTTGTCATAAAATACACTCCTGGAAATTGAAATAAGAACACCGTGAATTCATTGTCCCAAGAAGGGGAAACTTTATTGACACATTCCTGGGGTCAGATACATCACATGATCACACTGACAGAACCACAGGCACATAGACACAGGCAACAGAGCATGCACAATGTCGGCACTAGTACAGTGTATATCCACCTTTCGCAGCAATGCAGGCTGCTGTTCTCCCATGGAGACGATCGTAGAGATGCTGGATGTAGTCCTGTGGAACGGCTTGCCATGCCATTTCCACCTGGCGCCTCAGTTGGACCAGCGTTCGTGCTGGACGTGCAGACCGCGTGAGACGACGCTTCATCCAGTCCCAATCATTCTCAATGGGGGACAGATCCGGAGATCTTGCTGGCCAGGGTAGTTGACTTACACCTTCTAGAGCACGTTGGGTGGCACGGGATACATGCGGACGTGCATTGTCCTGTTGGAACAGCAAGTTCCCTTGCCGGTCTAGGAATGGTAGAACAATGGGTTCGATGACGGTGTCCCCTCGACGATCACCAGAGGTGTACGGCCAGTGTAGGAGATCGCTCCCCACACCATGATGCCGGGTGTTGGCCCTGTGTGCCTCGGTCGTATGCAGTCCTGATTGTGGCGCTCACCTGCACGGCGCCAAACACGCATACGACCATCATTGGCACCAGGGCAGAAGCGACTCTCATCGCTGAAGACGACGCGTCTCCATTCGTCCCTCCATTCACGCCTGTCGCGACACCACTGGAGGCGGGCTGCACGATGTTGGGGCGTGAGCGGAAGACGGCCTAACGGCGTGCGGGACCGTAGCCCAGCTTTATGGTGATGGTTGCGAATGGTCCCCGCCGATACCCCAGGAGCAACAGTGTCCCTAATTTGCTGGGAAGTGGCGGTGCGGTCCCCTACGACACTGCGTAGGATCCTACGGTCTTGGCGTGCATCCGTGCGTCGCTGCGGTCCGGTCCCAGGTCGACGGGCACGTGCACCTTCCGCCGACCACTGGCGACAACATCGATGTACTGTGGAGACCTCACGCCCCACGTGTTGAGCAATTCTGCGGTACGTCCTCCCGGCCTCCCGCATGCCCACTATACGCCCTCGCTCAAAGTCCGTCAACTGCACATACGGTTCACGTCCACGCTGTCGCGGCATGCTACCAGTGTTAAATACTGCGATGGAGCTCCGTATGCCACGGCAAACTGGCTGACACTGACGGCGGCGGTGCACAAATGCTGCACAGCTAGCGCCATTCGACGGCCAACACCGCGGTTCCTGGTGTGTCCGCTGTGCCGTGCGTGTGATCATTGCTTGTACAGCCCTCTCGCAGTGTCCGGAGCAAGTATGGTGGGTCTGACACACCGGTGTCAATGTGTTCTTTTTTCCATTTCCAGGGGTGTATAAATTCTATTACGAATCAAATTTCTGATTTGGACAACCGACGTGACGATATCCAGAATCAGAGACAATTTTCAGTGTATTATATAATAATTTTTCAAGTAGGGAAATTCAAAGTACAGTTTCTTAGCCGGCCGCGGTGGTCTCGCGGTTCTAGGCGCGCAGTCCGGAATCGTGCGACTCCTACGGTCGCAGGTTCGAATCCTGCCTCGGGCATGGATGTGTGTGATGTCCTTAGGTTAGTTAGGTTTAAGTAGTTCTAAGTTCTAGGGGACTAATGACCACAGCAGTTGAGTCCCATAGTGCTCAGAGCCATTTGAACCATTTTGAACAGTTTCTTGAACTCTGCAAAGACAACACATTGGAAATGGATTTTAGTAATTTTAGTAGACTCGCCATTGTTACGTAGGAAGGGTGGTAATTATCAGAACAAGCCTGGGGAATGCATGTTACATTCGCCACAACTTACAGGCGTGAAAGTGGATTTTCGACTAACGTAGCAATAAAAACAAAAGTGAGGAACTGAATGAATAACGAACGTGACTCATGTTTTGCAAGGACCACACCGCGAATGAGAAGTTTGTCTGGAGCAAACACTATCATCTTCTATTTTCATTACTGATTTATTGACTCAAAAACAATTGAATATGGTTTATTTGAAAGTTAGTTAAGCGTTATTTTTCTTTCGATTTTATGAACAGGAATGTTCCGACACTTTTTCTCAGTCTTTCTTCTTTATTGTGGATATTGGTTCATATCTGATCTAATTCGAGAACTTGCTCTTATGACGTAACACGCAGCGCGCTAGCTTGGGATACAGGGAAGTGCGTCGTACATGGATCGCGCCCATACGCTAACTAAAAGGGGCTAGTATAATAACGACCGGTCTGAGTATACACAGGCCTGCCTAAGTGTGATTTCTAGGTGTTTTCCCACGCTTGTTAGGCGAATGCTGGGCCGGTCTCCAAATTTCATCTGGCAAAGGAAGGTCTCCAGGAGTGGAGTTAACTTTATGAAACCATCTGTGCGGTGATGATGTAGGTTAGGGTCCTGGGCATCTCATCCTGCAGCCTTAACCCTGACGAGTCCTCTTTAGCGAGTAGTGGAAATGCTTCAATCGGCTCTGAGCACTGTGGGACTTTAGCATCTGAGGTCATCAGTTCTCTAAACTTAGAACTACTTAAACCTAACTAACCTAAGGACATCACACACATCCATGCCCGAGGCAGGAATCGAACCTGCGACCGTAGCAGCAGCGAGTAGCCGACGAAAACAAAAAGTTCTCAATTTTGAGTATTTTACAACCTTAAAATTGGCAACATTATGTGTGTTGGCGTTGTTGTGTAGTGGTTGATGTACGAGTTTGAAGCGCGGAGGGTTGTGGGATCGGAATCTCGTAGGCTGCTCTAATGTTTTTCTTTATTTTTAAACCCTTATGACAATTATTTTGATCATTACTTTAATCACTTAATTGACTTCCATGCTTTTTTTTTAATTTCGAATCCTTCGTTACGTGATTATAATCATATTAACTTTTTCATTTGCTCCGTTTCTGCTTCCTATCCGTCTTATTTCTTTTGGAATAATTGTACAGGTGATTTTAATTATTTACTTTTATGTGACATAATATTTAAACATTCGAAAATTCCAATCAGTCGGTTAAAAAATAAGAGACGAAGAAATCTGTTTATATTAGCTGTGAAATGGTGCCAGAAATGTGTTTTTTGTGGCTTACAAGCTGTACTTTTTAATGGTAATCATCACACAGACATTTAAAACATAAAATGTCGTTTCATTATGGACAAAATAACGTAGATGAAGATTTAAAGGAAAGAATGAATTATAAATAAAACGCGATTAAAGCAAAATGAGGAATGGAAGTTAATTAGTGCAACGATATGGATAAACATGAAACATAATCAAATGGAAAACATTAAATCAAAATTAATACAAAAAATAATTAAAATCACACGCGTAAAGATTTCAAACGAAAAAATGTATGAAGAAAAAAAGACAATTAAGAAGTAATTGGCTGATTGAAATGACGTGACAAAGGGTTAGAAGTTTAAAACAAAGTAAGTTTAGGCCATTTAATCGAATTAAAATAATGATCAGTCATTTCGATACAGATTCAAAAATTTAAAAAAATGAGATTCGTACCCACAACCGTCGTATGTCGACCAGTTCACCAGATCGCCGACTCATTTACTATTACCAGTTTTAAGGCTCTAGAACATTTCAGTCTATTATTCGCAAACGTGGTCTCACCAGGATGAATGGATGTAGAGTGAAGATACCTTGGATCGTAACCTTCATTATCGCATTGATGGTTTCAAAACTCGATCGCGTCACTGTCCTTGTCAGATAATACGGTACACAAAAGTTAAATATGACAATACTCAGGATGAAGTTGACATGATTCACAAACGGATGGCGCGCAGTAGTGCTCAGCCTTTGGTTACCTTGACCACTGTGGTGTCAGGAAGTGCGCCCGGACACAGAGTAAAAAAATAAAATAAATTGCCGGGTACTGAAAATGCGGACCCCGTACTAGACGGGATGAAAGCCAGGGAAAAGATCAGGAAAGATAGTGGTGAGATCTGTTCAGGGGCAGTGGCGTCAGAAAGGCTTGGAACCATTGATCTACAATAACTGGAACAACTCTCGGCATTCGCCGAGAGGACCCTGAATAGTTCTCCATCCGTAATTCTCCTGGCGAACATTGTTACCACAGCTGCCTCTCATTTGCACCGTCTGATCCATTGACGTACACTGTTACTCGATTATGTAGCAGCTGTAGTAGGCTGTATTAATCACTGAAACTTTTCTCCAAGACCGTCTGCCCGTAGGTGCCTAAGCCTTTAAATAGAATATCATGCAATATATAATAGTTGTTTCATATGCACATGAAATTCAATTCTTGTGCAATCATTGCTTCAAGCTTTTTGTTTCTCATTTTTCAGTAATATATACGGACATTGTTTTCAGTTTCGTATCGTACATGTATTTTGTTGATATGCCATATCTCCTCACATTTAAAGAAAGAAGCATAGAATAACTAGAAAACTTGAACTATAGCAAAGATAATCTAAGTGGAATTCCGTAACAGAGTAAAGTAAACAGTAGTCCCAGTTTGGATATCCTAATTCACATTGAGTCTTTTCGCGCATACCGCTGTTGTGATTTCTGAGCTGATCCCTTTCACATGGCGGTTGATTGCATCGTATATAAAACCTAAGCTGCCGATGGCATATTAAAGAGCAACATCCTAAATCTGGTGTGAACATGTTTTTTTTTTTAGGGTATCTTGTATTTCATTGTACTATTTAATATCGTTATCCAATAGATAATTAAATGAACGTGAAGTTTCTGGGAACTTAGATAGTTGAACATAGTTTGCTACACCTTCACACAACAGGAACTCCGCAGGATGAAAGTTAAATTCAGAAGCGCAGTATTTGATGACGGTGTCAACGCCTGCGCACGTGATTCCTCAGCGTTCTGCGGTGAAGAATCCTTCAAAGCGGTTTCTTCCGTCTGATGGATGTGAAAAAGTCTACAATAAAATAAAAATAATAAGTCTGACTTGCACTACATTTAACTAAATCTGCACTTGAGTTTTTAGTACACTTGTAATGTTCACTACTCTACTTCACACTCGAAGCACGATGGTCCTTTGGGTGCTGGTCTGATGACTCCAGGGCAATTGCTAACAGACACTAGCTATTCAGTCCACTAGTGCCGCATTGTAAAGAATACATAGTGTATAGTATTTTATTTTACTCTCTCACATTGTATTACATGGGCTACGTCTGTGAAATTACGTCGTTCATTAACACTTGCAAGTAATTATGTTAAAAGTTTTATGTTTATTCCACCTAATAAAATACTGCTTGTAATCGACAGTAAATATCCAGGGTAGCTCGCACAATACATGAAAAGATGCCACAGCTACGGTATTTTTCATGTGATTGGAAGAAACACTTTATCAAGGTTGTTTTACACAGTAGACAGATGACATTGCTATGTGATTACTTTGTGATCTGAAGGAACCGTGCAATTGTTCACGATTTGGCAGAAGGCCGAAACACGATGGATCAGTCAGTCTCACCATGTTCCATGGGTCAGTTAACGCATCGGCCACCTAGCACGGTGCATCGTAATTACATTGGATTGTTCAGTTTACAGAGTATTCCCTAATTTGGTATTTATATATGGCTGCATCCTTACCTTTTACAGTTGGGCGAGCTGTCTCTCAGACAGCGAGGCCAAAGCCACAGCTTCAATGCTGCACTGAGGTAATCTTGTGTATGGCACTATCATATTTCTAGATTTGGCTACACTGTTTTTTTTCCGTCGAAAATATTTACGATACATCTACATAAAGCGCCTCAGATGACACGGCGTGCTGCTTCATGCTTTGTTGATGCATTCATTTTGCAGTGAAACAGTTCGTGCGTGTGTGCAGTCTGCAGGTACGGATGTGTGTAGTTCATATAAATTTTTGAATGTGGAAAGAAAATCTTCGGCGTTGCAAAGTTAATCGCGCCTGACGAACGGCAGACGGTTTCATTACTTCCGCCGTGGGCACTGGTGCGCGTGTTAGGTGGAAATTGGTTCCCATAATTCAGCTCCGCGAACAGCCGCCAGACAGCGTTATGAACCCTCGCAGCGGTTTATATCCCAGGCTTAGCGCCCCTAACGCTTTCCGTATTGCCTCTCTCGCAGCCTGCAAACAAATGCGATACAGACATTCCTTTTAGCTAAGGCGTTCGGCAGACAGGAGCCGTGAAAATTACGCTACTTCTTATTGTCTAAAATAAAGCAGCTTTTGGACTAGAACGTAATTATATGACGCAAACTACTAATGGCACAAAGGATATTACATTTTTATTTCAACACTGCGCGAGAGTTCGACACTGAGGAGATTGTTGACGTAATTTTTTAAGATTGCGTTGTGTCGCACCTACCATATTATTATATCTCTCACCTAGTAGATCAGTACTTTTACAAACAGCACTGTACCAATGCTAATAACTCCGGTACTGTTGACTGCTTTATTTCTCCGTTTTCACTTTGATTCCATGTGTCAAGTAACCCGCGCATCAGTTCACGAGTTGCTCTCCTCGAATTACAGCAGAATTTATTGTGTGTTCATTGTTGGTTGTGAGACAGCGTAGTGATGTAACAATACAGAAGTGAACATGTTGCCGCAGTCCGATCGTCGTGAACTAGATTTATTGCGCTTTCCGTAAACCTTCCCTATGAGTTGCCCACATGAACACACTGGCATACATTACCGTCTTTTTACCTTAGTTTCTGAATTCTAACACACTGACGTTGTGTTTTGCTTTCCCGTTTTAGCATTACGTCCCTGAAAGTATTATGAAACGGAAACGTGTCTTGTTTACATGTATAGCGTTGCGTTTATCGACTGGTATGTCTGGTGGTACTCGCTTGTAATAAGAGCAAATTGTTCAAGCTTGTTGTCGGCCTTTGTGGCCGAGCGGTTCTAGGCGCTTCAGTCTGTAAACGCGCGACCGAATCCTGCGTCGGGCATGGATGTGTGTGATGTTCTTAGGTTAGTCAGGTTTAAGTAGTTCTAAGTTCTAGGGGACTGATGATCTCAGATGTGGAGTCCCATACTGCTCAGAGCCATTTGACCCTTTCTTTTTTTTTGTTCGTGCTTGTTAATTAATTCAGAGACAGGATCTTTACAGCTTCTGCCCTGATATTAACACAGTATATACATAGTTCATTGAATAACATCGTTCACTATTCACAACAATGCAAGAAAACTTAAACAGAAAAAAAACAAGCATTGAAGACCGTTATTACCCTTAGAATGAAGACCTCTGTCGAGGAAACGACTACTGAGATTAATATTCTTAAAGATAATAACAACTGTGTCAGAGAACACGTGAAGAAAAACTTATAGGTCTAGCTGCTGTTATCAGACCAGTTGGAAACCTCTTGTAGACAAAGGGGACTTTCTATGATACAAGGCTGCGCGGAGCGGCCCCTCCCGCCGGAGGTTCGATTCCTCCCTCGGACGCGCGCGCGCGCGCTTGTGTGTGTGTGTGTGTGTGTGTGTGTGTGTGTGTGTGTGTGTGTGTGTGTTCGTTCTTAGCATAAGTTAGTTTCAGTTGTGTGTAAGTCTAGGGATTGATGCATTCCACCACCAATCATTGCTGTCGTGCTAATCTCTATTCCGGTAGAACTTTGGCGTAAGAGTTCACAAATTAGGAGGGAACCATGCAGTGGCAGTGTGAATTTGAGTGAGTCAAGGAAGCGGTCGAGGATACCCCAAAAGAGAATGATTAGGAAAATCAGGGAATTCAAACGCGAGGCTTTAAGTTTCAAAGACCACGTTAGATGATAAGTGATCATGTCCATGAAACCTTGTTACGGTAACAACATTCTGTGGCAAAGGCTTCGTTCCCATCGGAGTACTGCATCCTCAAAGGACTGCTTTGATGATTGTGATCATGAAATAAAACGTTTCCATTGGCCACCACAATCGAATCACTTTAGGCTGTGTACTGTACGTTCGTATGGAGTCTCTTAAAGAATTGTAACGGTTTGTTCTCCAATATACAATGTAAAATTCCATTGGCCACCATCCGAATTTTGTATACATAGGCCCGAACCAAATGTGTCCCTACGTAATGTTAGTTGTGTGTTAATGTTTCACCAATTACGTATACATGTTTGATGTTATTCTTGTGGTATCATAATAATGTCGTGTGACGAGGGCCTCGCGCCGGGTAGACCGCTCGCCTGGTGCAAGTCTTGTTAGTTGATACCGCTTCGGCGACTTGCGCGTCGATGGCGATGATGTGATGATGATTAGGACAACACAGCACCCAGTCCCTGAGCCGGGAATCGAACCCGGGCCCTTAGGATTGACAGTCTGTCGCGCTGACCACTCAGCTACCGGGGGCGGACATTCTTGTAGTGGCAGACCACTGGGATGTCAAAATGGATGTAGAAGTTTTATGCGGCAGCAGTTCAGTGCAAAGAGATCGTTAGTGGCTGTAGACCAATGTGCTGAACGGAAGAATCTCGTCTTAACGTCTGTTTTACTGATCAATTATTGTCGCTCTTGAAGTGGGTAACCGAGCGATGTGGAGCAGTGTTAACTAAATAGATTCGCATTCTGCAGTACTTGTCTTCATATCTCCGTTTGGCCTTCATGATTTTGTTTCATTGTGATAGCCCTAAATGGATGTTCGTTTGAAAAGGGCGGGCCGATGTCCAACCCGTTCTTCCCCCGTTCTTCCCCCATCTGTGTCTAATGACTTCATCGGTAAACCCTAAGCTTCCTTCCTGCTACGCGCTAAGAAAGTTGCAACAGATTGGCTGCGTGTATGATATGCGCCAGGGTTTGTATTTTACCTACATTTTTAAACACACGTGAGAATTAATGTTATCCTGAGACATCAGAGTACTCTTTTATATTGACGAATGCAGTCCGCTAATTTCAGAATTATGTAGCGTTTCGTGAAGCAGGCAATAATCTTACACACCACCATTATGTAGAGATTTCACAGGAAGGGCATGGTAAATCTGTAACGTGTGTATCCATTGCCGTTGCCAATAGCTGTTGATGGATGTCCAGAAGATACTTTGCCATAGGTGCTATCACCGAACATAATTTTTGCGAAACGTCATTGAATGGTTCGTTTATCTCAAGGGCTGACGTGAACAGGGTTGTTTAAGAAAGGAATACAATAGTTAACAACAGACATAAAGAAAGTGTACTGATTGCAGGTCATAGTTGTAACTAGTTAAATAAATGCCAATTTGCGAATGCAGGGTTTTCCCGTTACCGTGGAAACAAGGAAATTACTTTTGGGTAATCTGTTCCGAAACACTTTTTTAAAATTTCGTCACTGAAATAATCGGCAACTTTGTTTCATGGGTTGTAATGTTGTTGAACTATTAATTTTAAAATGTTTAGTTTCAACGCTTAAAATTAACTCTTCGGTGGAGTTATTGTATAGGAAATGTTAACTATAATACTTTTTTTCTTAAGGCATGGCTGAAGTGACCAAGTAGCAGGCAGTATATACACGACAAAAATTGGTAATAATCACCGGTGTGGTTTCGCTTTGCTCGTACAGCTCAATGTACAACGCATTGGCGTTAAAGAGACGCGCAGGAGTATGGGTAGGCTGTACTTTCTGAAGATAGTTCTTATGAATTCGTCCGGCATCTTCTTTCCTTCGATTATTTAGCATCTTAGTTACACTTTAAGTTGCTCCGTAACTGTACTGCCCTATATGTAACGTTTCAAGTGATTTTTAGGCTACCTTATAGGCAACAAGAACGGGTCTTTCGAGCAGTGTTCGCTGTGTTTACTTTAGGGCCAGTTAACCAGTCGTTGCCCCAAGCGTGGATCGTCTGCATTTCACTACAGTTTTATAGCGTTGCCGCTTAAGTAAAAGGTGAGCCAGCCAAGAGACCACTCAAAATGTATCCACTACGATTAAATACACTCCTGGAAATGGAAAAAAGAACACATTGACACCGGTGTGTCAGACCCACCATACTTGCTCCGGACACTGCGAGAGGGCTGTACAAGCAATGATCACACGCACGGCACAGCGGACACACCAGGAACCGCGGTGTTGGCCGTCGAATGGCGCTAGCTGCGCGGCATTTGTGCACCGCCGCCGTCAGTGTCAGCCAGTTTGCCGTGGCATACGGAGCTCCATCGCAGTCTTTAACACTGGTAGCATGCCGCGACAGCGTGGACGTGAACCGTATGTGCAGTTGACGGACTTTGAGCGAGGGCGTATAGTGGGCATGCGGGAGGCCGGGTGGACGTACCGCCGAATTGCTCAACACGTGGGGCGTGAGGTCTCCACAGTACATCGATGTTGTCGCCAGTGGTCGGCGGAAGGTGCACGTGCCCGTCGACCTGGGACCGGACCGCAGAGACGCACGGATGCACGCCAAGACCGTAGGATCCTACGCAGTGCCGTAGGGGACCGCACCGCCACTTCCCAGCAAATTAGTGACACTGTTGCTCCTGGGGTACCGGCGACGACCATTCGCAACCATCACCATAAAGCTGGGCTACGGTCCCGCATACCGCTAGGCCGTCTTCCGCTCACGCCCCAACATCGTGCAGCCCGCCTCCAGTGGTGTCGCGACAGGCGTGAATGGAGGGACGAATGGAGACGTGTCGTCTTCAGCGATGAGAGTCGCTTCTGCCTTGGTGCCAATGATGGTCGTATGCGTGTTTGGCGCCGTGCAGGTGAGCGCCACAATCAGGACTGCATACGACCGAGGCACACAGGGCCAACATCCGGCATCATGGTGTGGGGAGCGATTTCCTACACTGGCCGTACACCTCTGGTGATCGTCGAGGGGACACTGAATAGTGCACGGTACATCCAAACCGTCATCGAACCCATCGTTCTACCATTCCTAGACCGGCAAGGGAACTTGCTGTTCCAACAGGACAATGCACGTCCGCATGTATCCCGTGCCACCCAACGTGCTCTAGAAGGTGTAAGTCAACTACCCTGGCCAGCAAGATCTCCGGATGTGTCCCCCATTGAGCATGTTTGGGACTGGATGAAGCGTCGTCTCACGCAGTCTGTACGTCCAGCACGAACGCTGGTCCAACTGAGGCGCCAGGTGGAAATGGCATGGCAAGCCGTTCCACAGGACTACGTCCAGCATCTCTACGATCGTCTCCATGGGAGAATATCAGTCTGCATTTCTGCGAAAGGTGGATATACACTGTACTAGTGCCGACATTGTGCATGCTCTGTTTCCTGTGTCTATTTGCCTGTGGTTCTGTCAGTGTGATCATGTGATGTATCTGACCCCAGGAATGTGTCAATAAAGTTTCCCCTTCCTGGGACAATGAATTCACGGTGTTCTTATTTCAATTTCCAGGAGTGTATATACAGATGCGGAGAGATTGGTGTATTTTCTGACGTACGTAAATAATTTCTAACTTTTATAAGTGTCGAATCGGGACACCGATACATACAATGCCCGACAACAAAAGTGAATCTGTCGTACCGAACTAAAATATACTCGCCGGTAGAGGAGACATAGTGCGGATGCTAGTACATACAAAATATTAGTTCACTCTTACATCATGCCGGGTGGTTATAATTAGAGAGCAGCGACTCACGGAGGTTCACTGTGGGCTGTAATTATCGTATAGCAATGAAACTTTGTAGGTATACTGAGGCGTTAATGCGGTACTGATTTACGCTGGAGAAAATGAGTTCCAATTTTGCACCATCAGGTGCAAATTTAACGCTGTGTACCGTTTGTAGGGCGGTATGACGTCGACGGTGTCATTTGAGTAGCCGTAACGTGAGTGATGAGTATGGCTGCTGAGAAGAGAGACGGCACGCTGTTAGTGGAACTGTTTTATGTGAACGGCAGTAATTACAGTGCTGCACTGAGAGAGTATCGTCAACTGGAATGTGTAAGGAGGGGCTCGATGTCTTTAAATAGTTAAAAGGAGTTGATAATGAAATTCGAAACAACGGCATATCCACCACGTTTCGCTAAATACGATCATCACAGCCCACGCTGGTCGTCCGCGAGTAGCTGCACTTCCATTATAGCCACTTATAACCACCCAGTAGATAAGAATTATTACTTAACTTGGTACAGTTCATTTCTACTGGAATGTCATGACTTTTTACGACTGCCTCTCGCTCAGAGTGCGTTTTACAGTACATTTCCTTTGGAGTTCGACTTAATACATTGACCACACAGCTGGGTTACCAGAAGTCGACGCTGTCACCTACGACTATCGCGAACTGCGGCTGAGCATTGCTGGTGCTCCACAGTAAGTAGAAGTGTCGTTGCGGTGGCGTAGCGAAATGTACCTGGGCGTGGCTACACTGGTGTCTTATTCGTCTGTGCAGCTTGCAGCGACCGTCCTTCCTTGTGTTTGCTTTTTGAGGCACCACCTTTGCTTTGGAACCTCGTACATTAGACGACCCCACAGAAACGTCCGTACGGAGAGGAAGAAACGAAATGAAACTCACGGATTGAGAGTGTATGTGATATTATTTTGATGAGTACATTGTCTAGTCAAATTCGCAAAGAACGTGGCACTAAGAGGCCACTTGTAAGCATGTCGTTACACACACTCTGGCCTGGATGTATGCACTGATTCGGTTGGGAACGCCATTATAAAGCTGTTGTATTCTCCTCTGAGGCAAGCTAGTCCAAAACTGTGGTGGCTGGTGCGTGGTCCTGGCACTTTGAGTTGACGCCCGAGCTGATTCCACGTATGTTACACCCGGGACAGACCTTGGGATCTTCATGACCACTGGAGTACCCCAACGTTACCCACCGTTCTTACAGACACGTTCCACGTGGGGACAAGTTTTGTGTTGTCGTAAAATGGCGTTATCAAGGGGGCGTTCCGGTTTCGGAAATTCAGTTCGGGATGAAACTTCGCAGGTTAATAGTAAACCTCAAGGGTGTCTTCTCACAGAAGTCTTAAGGCGCGCTATCCAGAAAATTCCGAAAAAAGGGCTCTAAAGTTTTAAACGTAGCTCATACACACCTCATATACAGGTCATAAGTAACAAGGTACCTACTAAGTGAAATAGCTTAGTTAGTGTTGTGCTAGACTGTCGTGCGGCCGATCTGGGTTCCATCCAATCTACCTGCCGGTACGGTTTCATTTTGTGTTTTTAATTGCTTTGAAAATTATAGCAACCGTAAATAAAGTTAATGACAAAGTATTATCAATTAAATCATGAATAATTTTATTTATGAAATGGCTTCACAACTACTTAAAATGTGAATTACACTCATGAATATTTTCTTTTTAAAAAGTTGAATAATTTCAAATACATTTTTAACGGAGGTAAAGTAATTACCACTGTTGCAAAATTCTGGATCGAATTTCAATTGTATAAAATTTTTTACAGTATCACATTCTTTTATCGATTTTGAATATTATGTGCAAGCACCAGAATGGTAATTGTAACAAAAACACTGAGAACAAAAAATGTTTTGACGTCTTGGACTATTTATGAAGAGCGATTGTTTACAGGAACAACGTTTTTTAAAAGATCTGTTGATCTCGTTCACTACACGCCGCAGTGAATCCTATAACGCCCAATTTACAGAGTGGAAGCTCCTCAGCGCCCTTGCACATTTCCCCGACACAACTCCTGGGCCGGATGGGATCCACAGTCAGATGATTAAACATCTCTCGTCATCTTCAACCAGATCTGGTGGGTCTTCCCATCGCAATGGCGGGAGAGCACCATCATACCAGTGCTCAAACCCGGTAAAAATTCGCTTCATGTGGATAGCTATCGACCCGTCAGTCTCACCAACGTTCCTTGTAAGCTGCTAGCATGCATGGTGTGTTGTCGGTTGGGTTGGGTCGGATCCTGGAGCCTACTGGCTCCGTGCCAGGACGGTTTCCGCAAGGGTCGCTCTGCAAGTGATAATCTTGTGACGATCCGAACAGCCTTTGCCCAGACGCCAACACCTTGTTGTCGTCTTTTTTGATTCACTAAAAGGTTAACACACATCCTGGCGACATCATATCCTTGCCTCATTATATGAGTGGGATCTCTGGGGGCCGCTCCCGGTTTTTATCAAAAATTTCCTATCGCTCAGTACTTTCTGTGTCCAAGTTGGTGCCGCCCATAGTTCCCCCAATATTCAGGAGAATAGGGTTCCTGCAGGGCTTTGTATTGTCAGTATCTCTATTTTTAGTCGCCATTATCAGCCTAGCAGCAGCTGTAGGGCCATCTGTCTTACCTTCGCTGTATGCGGACGACTTCTGCATTTTGTACTGTTTCTCCAGTTCTGGTGTTGCTGAGGGGCGCCTACAGCGACCCATCTAAAAGGCTCCGTCATGGGCTCTAGCCCACAGTTTCCAGCATTCGGCTGCGAAATCGTGTATCCGGAACCAGATTTTTACCTTAATGACGATCCACTCTCTGTAGTGGAGACGTATCGATTCTTAGGACTGGTTTTGGACGCACACTTGGCTTCCTCACCTTCCTCACCATCATCAGCTTAAGTCGAATTGCTGGCAGCTCCTCAATGCCCTCCTCTGCCTGAGCAACACCATCTTGGGTGCTCTACGCTACCGCAGCTCTACAGAGCCCTTGTTCAATCCCGCCAAGACTACGGGAGTGTGGTTTATGGTTCTTCGGCGCCCCCAGCGTTGCGTTTACTCGACCCTGTGCACCATTGTGACGTTCGACTGGCAACGGCAGCTTTTATGACGACTCCGGTGACCAGCGTACTGGAGGAGGCCGGAGTCCCTCCATTGAAGGTTGGGCGTACACAACTGCTCGCCAGTTACGTTGTACACATTCATAGTTCTCCTGAGCATCCAAATTACCGTCTCGCTGTCCCAACGACTGCAGTTCACCTTCCGCATCTGCAACCGGAATCAGGGCTTAGGATTGCGGTTTTCGGCCAATCACTTCTGTTCGAACTGGAGTCCTTATCTTTACCACCTCTACTCAAGGTCCATTCACATACACGTCCCTGGCGTAAACCTAGGCGGAAATTTCGCCTGGACCTTTCGCATGGCCGTAAGGACTCAGTTAACCCTGCCACTATCTGCTGTCACTTCCTGTCGACTCTTGACATGTTCCAGGCTCTGAAGTGGTTTACACCGACTGCTCGATGGCTGGTGGTCATGTTGGCTTCGCCTACTTTCACAGAGGCCATATTGAACACCTTTCTTTACCCGATGGCTGCAGTGTATTTACTGCAGAGCCGGTGGTCATATCTCGTGCACTTACGAACATCCGTTCAAGCTCTCACGAGTCGTTTCTTCCCTGTCCTGACTCCATGAGTAGCTTAAAAGCTATCGACCTGTGCTACCCTCATCATCCTTTGATACCTTCCACCCAGAGATCCATCTGTGCCGTGGAACAGTCCAGTCGTCCAGTCGTTCAGTGGTGTTTGTCTAGGTCCCAGGTCACACTGAAATCCTAGGAGACGAAACTTGCCGACAGACCGGCCAAACAGGCTACTCGGAAATTGCTTCTGGAGATCGGCATCCCCGTCACTGACGTGCGTTCATTATTATGCTGTGAGGTTTTTCGGTTTTGGGAGATGGAATCGCATAGTCGCAGTACGCACAACAAATTGCGTGTCATTAAGGAGACTACGAATGTGTGGAAGTCTTCCATGCAGGCCTCTCGCAGGGGCTCTGTGGTTCTCTGCGGGCTCCGTATTGGCCATACGTGGCTAACACACGGGTACCTCCTTCGTCACGAGGACCCACCTCGGTGTTACTATGGCTCACCAATGATGATCGTCCACTTCTTGCTGACTTCCCACTTTTAGCCGCTCTCCAGCGAACTTTTAACCTTCCCAGCAGCCTCCCTTCGGTGTTGGGCGATAGTGACTCAGCAGTAGATTTAGTTTTACGTTTTATTCTCGAGGGGGGGGGGGGTTATCATACCATTTAAGGGTGTGTATTTGGCCTTCTCTCCGGGACCTCCACCCTCCCTCCATTTTAGCTCTGTCACCCTTTCTTTGCATTTCTTTGTCCTGGTGTTCGTCTTTCCCTTTCATGTGTTCCTCTTGCCTTGTCTCTTGAGGTGGACATTTTAGTGTGTTGCAGAGTGGCTGGCTCATCCTCTTTTACTCTAGTGATCAGCCAGCCGCCAGCCGGAGCGGCCGAGCGGTTCTAGGCGATACAATCTGGAACCGCTCGACCGCTACGGTCGCAGGTTCGAATCCTGCCTCGGGCATGGATGTGTGTGATGTCCTTAGTTTAGTTAGGTTTAAGTAGTTCTAAGTTCTAGGGGACTCTTGACCTCAGAAGTTGAGTCCCAAAGTGCTCAGAGACATTTGAACGATTTTGATCAGCCAGCCCAGACCTCCTGCACTGTGGTTTTAATACATTTTTCTACTTTTACTTGTGGTGTACGTTTCCCTCGTTTAATGTTCGCTCAATTTGTATTGTATTTTTAGGTGTGGTTCCGCATTTCTTTTTCCCCTTTTACTTTCCCAAACGTACTTAGGGTGTTGTTTTACCTGAGCCGTCTTTAGATCAGGAAAAAGGGACCGATGACCCTGTAGTTTGTCCCTTTATACCTGAAACTAACCTAAACCGTGACATCGTAGGCAACTTCGTTGTGCCTCTCCAAAACATTGGAAGAATTGAACATCTCACCAGGTTGCCGCCATTTTCGCCAACGATGGCCTCCCGGGATTGTGCAGAACCGCGATTCGTCACTGAAAACAGTGCGTCACCTTTCATAAGCAGTCCGTGCTTCCAGGTCACGGCACCATTCCAAACGCCACCGTCTGTGTTGTGGTGTAAACGACAGCCCACTAGTGGGATGGTTGTTCCCTAGCCTGGGTGCTGCTGTTCTTCAACGAGGGTGACACTCAGTGTTGCAGGACCTCCATTACTTGTTCTTGGACGGTAGGTGTAGATGTAAAGGGGCAACCACGGCGATCCTCCCATGTAGTGGTCAGACGGGGGCGATCTGAAACTGGACGACGAGTATGCGTGGCCCCACGTTCCCAAGCAGAGCAGCATGGGGCCACTGTGACATCCGAATGCTCGCAAATCTGGGTTTTGCACTGTTTGACCAGTCAGTCAAATTTAAACTAAGACTAACAAAATTACATTTGTGTCCTAAAACATAACAAAGTTCTTGTGATACATAGTTTACAAAGGATTTTACATTTGCATCCTAAAATCTAACAAAGTTTTTGTGTTTACATAGTATTACACTTACGTATGTTCTATACGTAGTACTTTCTTTCTGAAAAGTCCTCCTTTGCATATTATAAGACAGAGATTTGGTTTCCTTTGACAATCCATACTAATCCATGAACTGAACTAAAAACAAGAAGGCGGATACATTTGCTTACACCGGATGCTGATTTGATGTGCCAAAGAACGTCATATTTGTACAGATATTTTAAACTTCTGGAGTTACTTCAAAGACACTTCTATATAGTACAGATAATTTTATACAGTTAGACATTCTATGATTTAGGTTTGAATGATTTTGGTAATAGCCAATGAATAGATTTCTCTCTGTCAAGTAATTGTTTCTGTCGTTTCAAATTATAAGAGTTTTAAATATTGGATTACATCGGAGCATAGGCTGTTTTATGTAACATTTTATGTCTTCGGGAGTCATCAATGTTTCCTTGTTGGCGTCTTGTCGTAATTGTTCTCAAAGATAAAAATCCAAAGTTAGGTTAATACCTAGTGGGGAATAATGCATTATCCGTTTCATGACCACACTGGCACGCTATGACACATCAATGGGCCCAATGGATCAGCCATTCTTAATGTCATAGAAAATATCAGGGACAACTTGAAACAGCTGTTGAGACGTAATAGTCAGTTTCCCCGCAGTTGGTAGCTGTTACGGGATCTAGTCTTCAGTGTGTTGCTTATGCCTCTGTGTCTACATCCATATCCTGCAAACCACTGCGAATAGTATGGCATAGGACCTGCCTCATTGTGTCAAGTATTAGCGCTCCTTCCCGTTCCATTCAAGTACGGAGCGCGCGAAGAGTGACTGTCTAAATGCCTATGTGTACACTACAACTATTCTGCTCTTGTCCTCACGATACGGGAACGATACAGAGGGGATTCTATTATATTCATAGGTCCATCACTTCAAGCTGGTTCTTGAGACTTTGTAAGTAGACTTTCTCGTGATAGTTTGTGTAGATCTTCAAGAGTCTCCCAGATCAGATTCTTCATCTCTATGATGCTCTCACATGGTTCAAACTTGACCCTTCGTGCTGCCGTTCTCTGTGTATTTGTAGTATGCCTTTTTACTACTATTTGGCACTGGCCCAACTCACTTCATAATGGGCCGCACGAATATTTCGTAAGAAATATCCGTTGTAAGGCTTTGGCATTTCCCTGTATTCTGCCGTAGAACCGCAGTCTGCTACCTGCTTTATATACGGCCGAGCCTACGACCATTGTTCCATTGCGTGTTCCTGCAAATCATTACACCCAGGTACAGTGTGTAAACTTTTAGATGGCAGACCTCTCCCTAGTCCTGAATCGGTAGAAGTCGGTAAACGTCGGGAGGATTCGGTAGGCACGCAGTTTAGACTGCTGCCAACATTACGTAGCTGACATATATTCGACGGCAGTTTCATTGCAATCGGATGAATGGTTTGTGAGCGCATAGTATAAAGAAAAGACAATAGATTCAATGTGAAGTGTTTAGCTTTTGCGGATGACCTTGCAATCCTCACAAATAATAGAAAAGAAGCCACTAACACCATAAAGAAGTTACACGAAATTGCACAAACAACTGGCCTGCAAATCTCATACGAGAAAACCCAGTACATAGAAAGAGTGCCACAAGACAAATTGCCTACTGTGACAACCCATGGGAAAATCGTACAAGTACCACATTTTAAGTACGTGGGAGAAATTATCCAGCCATCAGGGATCAACCTAAAGGCCAATGAGGAAAGAATAAAAAAAAACTACAGAAAGCATATAAACTCACGTGGAACTATTATAACAAAAAGCCCATATCCAGTAACGCAAAATTGAGGCACTACAACACTTTCGTACTTCCGGAGGCACTGTATGCATCTGAAACAACACAACTAGGTGGCCAAACTAAAATCAAAGAAATAGAGAAACAAGAAAGGAAAATTCTCAGGAAAAATTTTGGCCCCATACAAGAGCAAGGAATCTGGAAGAAGAGACCAACATCAGAATTATATAAATACACAGACAAGATTACGGATACAATAAGGAAAAGAAGAATGCAGCTCTACGGACAATGGCTCCTCCCCCCTCGCCAGCCGATGCTTGCTCCCTCCTCTCCTCGCACTCCCCTCAGAACTCTGCCGTCACAGTCAACTCATTGTATTTGTATAGGCTTGAGATAGAAATGGCAGCGCATATCTGAAGAGACTTGTGGACATTCTTCCTTGCGGAACTGAGAGATTATTCAGGAAGGCTAAAGGGTCGAATGAACTTACACATATTGCGACAAATAAACCAGTTAAGTTAAAAATGACCGTAACTATTGAAAACGTAAAATCAAGGAGCAGATCTATTCTGTCCATTGCACTTTTATCATAAACAGGTCATTGTGGGCCAGCTGTTCCAGTGCTAAGGTTTCAAAATCCTGGCTACGTTGTAATGCCATCCTGAAGGATATATCGCGGCGAAGCACGACCAAGTTCGCGATTGTTTGCTCTTTAGCCCCACATCGGTCGCGTCGGAGGTATTATGAAGCTCCCGTCATTCGAGCTCTTTTTGCAGGTACCATAGTTCGTACGAATCCTGTTGATGCTCTACCAGTCGTTTCGTTGAGTTGATTGGCGACTTCTACCAGTGGATGTCTTGACTTCAGTATCGGGTGCTACAGTTTAAGGAAATCTGCGCCTACATAAATGTGAAGGAATTAGTTGCCATTACATTTTCTCAACTGTAATTTTAGGGCTGCCAGTCGTGTAGTTTGGGGAGGTGCAATGGTACTCGATAATTGTAGCCACTGGAAGATAATAGTTCGAGTAGTTCCAGTTAGGGGCTGTGAAACATACCATTACTGCAATGTCTCGTAGGTTCAAATAAATGGCTCTGAGCACTATGGGACTCAACATCTTAGGTGATAAGTCCCCTAGAACTTAGAACTACTTAAACCTAACTAACCTAAGGACATCACATCACACACACCCATACCCGAGGCAGGATTCGAATCTGCGACCGTAGCAGTCCCGCGGTTCCGGACTGCAGCGCCAGAACCGCACGGCCCCCGCAGCCGGCAATGTCTCGTAGGGATTTCTAATTTTTTCTCCAACGTTTTTATTTTGAGTGTCATGTCTTCGCCGCCTCGCGATGTATACACATCACAACCATCACCACCATTACCATCATCAAAGAACGGCCCCTTGGGAACTTCCAACGTTATGCCGTTGGTCATGTACGCATTGATACAGTAAGCACGTAGCTGCTTTTATGTCTGAAGATTTGTCTCCGTTGACAGAGTAAATACACTACTGGCCATTAAAATTACTACACCACCAAGATGACGTGCTGCAGACGCGAAATTTAACCGACACGAAGATGATGCTGTGATATGCAAATTATTGGCTTTTCTGAGCATTGAGACAACGTTGGCGCCGGTGGCGACACCTACAACGTGCTGACATGACGAAAGTTTCCAACCGATTTCTCATACACAAACAGCAGTTGACCGGCGTTGCCTGGTGAAACGTTGTCGTGATGCCTCGTGTGAGGAGCAGAAATGCGTACCATCACGTTTCCGACTTTGATAAAGGTCGTATTGTAGCCTATCGCGATTGCGGTTTATCGTATCGTGACATTCCTGCTCGCGTTGGTCGAGATCCAATGACTGTTAGCAGAATATGGAGTCGGTGGGTTCAGGAGGGTAATACGGAACGCCGTGCTGGATCCCAACGGCCTCGTATCACTAGCAGTCGAGATGACAGGCATCTTATCCGCACGGCTGTAACGGATCGTGCAACCACGTCTCGATCCCTGCAAGACGACAACCATCTGCACGAACAGTTCGACGACGTTTGCAGCAGCATGGACTATCATCTCGGAGACCATGGCTGCGGTTACCCTTGACACTGCATCACAGACAGGAGCGCCAGCGATGGTGTATTCAACGACGAACTTGGGTGCACGAATGGCAAAACGTCATTTTTTCGGATGAATCCAGGTTCTATTTACAGCATCATGATGGTCGCATCCGTGTTTGGCGACATCGCGGTGAACGCACATTGGAAGCGTGTATTCGTCATCGCCATACTGGCGTATCACCCGGCGTGATGGTATGGGATGCCATTGGTTACATGTCTCGGTCACCTCTTGTTCGCATTGACGTCACTTTGAACAGTGGACGTGAAATTTCAGATGTGTTACGACCCGCGGCTCTACTACACTTCATTCGATCCCTGCGAAACCCTACATTTCAGCAGGATAATGAACGACCGCATGTGGCAGGTCCTGTACGGGCTTTTCTGGATACACAAAATGTTCGACTGCAGTCCCGGCCAGCACATTCTCCAGATCTCTCACCAATTGAAAATGCCTGTTCAGTGGTGGCCGAGCAACTGGCTCGTCACAATACGCCAGTCACTACTCTTGATGAACTGTGGTATCGTGTTGAATCTGCATGGGCAGCTGTTCCTGTTTCTCTCAATGCCCAGACATATCAAGGCCGTTATTATGGCCTGAGGTGGTTGTTCTGGGTACTGATTTCCCAGGATCTATGCACCCAAATTGCGTGAAAATGTAATGACATGTTCTAGTATAATATATTTGTCCATTGAGTACTCGTTTATCATCTGCATGTCTTCTTGGTGTAGCCATTTTAATGGGCAGTAGTGTATTATTGTGTAATTGGCAGTATTTGGAACTTGTATCATCCCAAAGTATGACATAGGGAAATACTACGGAGAAATACAGCATAGTGTGTTGCAGCCTTGTTGTTTTGGAGTTTGAGCCTCCCTAAGGAGCGTCGTGTCGACAGGAGAGCGCGCGCCGCCCCGTGGCCGGTTGACACAGCCCCTCGGCTCCCCTGAGCTCCGCGCCCCCCTGCGACCGGCGAGCCGTGAGCGGTGTGCCCTGCCGCAAACTACGCCCTGGGGACACGGCGACCCCGCCGCGCTGCTCACAGCGCCCTCACCCGGAAAGCCCAACGGCCGCCCCCGGCCCCGCCCCCTCACAACAGTAAAGCGCCGCTCCGCAGCACTTGCGGTGTCACTACTCTCTAGTCGTACGAACATTGTATCATTATATGATAAGAGAACAAACACTGTTAGCAGTTACTTCTGTAAAATATCTGGGAGTAGGCGTACGGAACGATTTGAAGTGGAATGATCATATAAAATTAATTGTTGGTAAGGCGGGTACCAGGTTGAGGTTCATTGGGAGAGTCCTTAGAAAATGCAGTCCATCAACAAAGGAGGTGGCTTACAAAACACTCTTTCGACCTGTACTTGAGTATTGCTCATCAGTTTGGGATCCGTACCAGATCGGGTTGACGGAGGAGATAGAGAAGATCCAAAGAAGAGCGGTCCTTTTTGTCACAGGGTTATTTGGTAAGCGTGATAGCGTTACGAAGGTGTTTAGCAGACTCAAGTGGCAGACCCTGCAAGAGAGGCGCTGTGCATCGCGATGTAGCTTGCTGTCCACGTTTCGAGAGGGCGCGTTTCTGAATGAGGTGTCGAATATATTGTTTCCCCCTACTTATACCTCCCGAAGAGATCACGAATGTAAAATTAGAGAGATTCGAGCGCGCACGGAGGCTTTCCGGCAGTCGTTCTTCCCGCGAACCATACGCGACTGGAACAAGAAAGGGAGGTAATGACAGTGGCACGTAAAGTGCTCTCCGCCACACTGCGTTGGGTGGCTTGCAGAGTGTAAATGTAGATGTTTCCAGTTGTCTAGGGTGCAAGCGATACGGCCACGAGCACGTGGAAGGCGCTGCAGGCGACGTCTTTTTGTTGGCAAAGGCACTCCCATTGGTCGACGGCTTGCATAGCCCATCAACGCCAAATTTCGCTGCTCTGTCCTTAACTGATACGTTCATCGTATGTCACACATTAATTTCTGCGGTTATGTCACGCAGTGTTAGTTTTATTGTAGAATTGACAACTCTACTCAATCTCCGCTGCTCTCAATCATTAAGTGTAGGCCGTCGGCTAGTTAATTGTCCATGGTGAGAGTTAATGCTTGCAATTTTGTATTCTCGGGACACTGTTGCTACCGTATAACTCTGAATACTAAATTCCTTGCCGCCCGGGGCGGCCGAGCGGGTCTGGGCTCTACAGTCCGGGAACCGCGTGACCGCTACGGTCGCAGGTTCGAATCCTGCCTCGGGCATCGATGTGTGTGATGTCCTTAGGTTAGTTAGGTTTAAGTAGTTCTAAGGTCTAGGGGACTGATGACCTCAGTAGTTAAGTTCCGTAGTGCTCAGACCCATTTGAACCATTCGAACTAAATTCCCTAACGATTTCCGAAATGGAATGTCCCATGCGTATAGCTCCAATTATCATTCCGCGTTCAAAGTCTGTTAATTCCCATAATCACATCGGAAACCTTTTACGTTTATCACCTGAGTACAGAATTAGAGCTCCGCCCAAAAAAAACTCAATGTGTTCTCCGACTGCAGACACGGTGGTGTATTTTAGGTAAAAAAAATCCATTTATTTTCGACACGTGCGGAATGAGTTTTAGATGGCAGTGGAATGTGCGTTGTTTTGAAACTTCTTACAAGATTAGAACTGGGTGGTGGGGTAGGACCCGAATGCCTTTCATGAGTAGTGTTCTTCCCGACAGAGCTTTCGGGCACGACTGCCCGCCATCAGAGCTGCAGTTTTCGACTCTGACCAACGCCCAGTGTTCCCCTAGTACATGCATTCCATCCCTGAGTCGGAGTTGTGTAAGGTCAGGAAAAATTCTATTCAACATGCACTACAGATCCCAGTGAGATGCGTGTATGTATTATTTTGACAGTTGCTTTACTTTTGCAGGATTTGTTTAGTCAGCAGGTTGAAATCGGTTTATTTAATAGTAACCGCGTGAACTGTCGTATAATACATTTTCTTTTGCAACCCCATGCCTAATCTCACGTCAGGCACCTGAAAAAGGGAGCTCAGAACTTGAAGTACATCGTGTAGTAAATAAAAAGACACCAGCTTTGTGGCGAAAGGGCGATGTTCTTTCCTTTATATTTTAAGAGTGTCGATCTCCCAGCAGTGAGCACTATGAATAAAATTAAGAAATCATTCTACTCCGTAGTCACTAGAAGACAAGAGCTTAATACAGTGTCTGAATTGGGGGGCGGAGGATTCAACGGATGTTAGTTTCACGGTGAACGACGGAACAGCATTCATACTTCACGATCAATGGCTCTGGATGCAAATGCTACTATTCAGAGTCCATTACGTGTACTGGCTTTCTTCAGACTGATAACTCACTTTATTTGGGGTGGCAGGAGACGAGTTTGGTTGAAAATATCTTTCGGAGAGAGGGGAAGGAGGGGCACTACCCCTCCCTTGCCCCTCGCTGGGCACACCCCCTGCTGTAAGACCTCAAAGCGTATGATGAGAGTTGAGGAAAACTATATATAAACTGGTTACTGCTGTGCTATGCTCATTCCAGTAGCAGCATGGCATACGCAGACGTGGTCAGAGCCCTATGTGATAAGAACCGCTAGCTTGCTGCTGGTTATCTGAGTACACACACACACACACACACACACACACACACACACACACACACACACAGAGAGAGAGAGAGAGAGAGAGAGAGAGAGAGAGAGAGAGAGAGAGAGAGATGGCAGGCAGACTTGGAACTATAGACTCTTGTGCGTAAACAGAGGGATCAACTAGTGTGTGGCCGTTATGTCCATTCACAGAGGTTTGTGAAGGTGCAGGTCTTTCTGATCCTTCTTAGTTCATCGCATCCGTGCTCAGCAGCATCAGTTTAATGACAGCGTCTGAACCAGGAGTGTCAGCAGTTTTTTTCTCCGTTGTGGTTTACGTTAATTTGTTTTACAGATTTCTGGTTCGCCAAGCTGACTTTCGCCAACTCACCCATCGAATTTTGTCCGAGAAGCGACTTCGCTTCCCACTATTACCGAATTATGGGGTTCGTTATCAATGTAAAAATCGTAGCATTACGTCCATCTGTTGGCAGGTACACAATATGGGAAAGGTATGAAGGTATAGACTATAGCAACTTTGCTTATATTTTGCCGTTATAACAGTACCCCTCCATGCTAACGATTGGGTAGCCACGTTTCATTTGAGGTCGCTAAATATGCGAGTCGCCCAATTGGCATGTCGTGATTCATTCTCATTTACTAATTCAGGGAAAAAGCGTCTAAGTATAGGACATTTCTGCTGAAAAGTTAATTATCAGATTGCAATTCAGTATCTTGTTAGATATTAAGACTAATAAAAAATTTGCAAAAGGAGATTATCTACAATTCGATACTTAAACATAGAAATTTAATATTTTATTCGCCCTATAAAGTCAAGCGAAGTGTGTCTATATTGCGCCACCTCCCTGTGTCTTCGATTTCAAACGTGTTGTTTCTCCTGAAACTGGCAACGGTTGGGTGCCTATTCATAACTATAAAAATGCATCACTGTCTTAAGTCCGGCAAAAATTGTTTGAAAATATCTCTGAGAAGCCACTTGAAAACCAGCAAACGCTCGCACGAACTGTTAGTTTCCATTTTCGTGCAGATCTCTCTTTCTTAAACTGTGTGTCCATAACTCGTGGTGTAGCGGCTTTTTTAGCTTCCTTCCGGGGTAGATTCCTTTACATGTCGGAGATTTTCGTCACTAGGGGATAGGGCGTTCGTTTCGTCATCATTATTTCGTGTCATCTTCATCGGCGTGTAAGTTGCCGAAGTGGGGTCAAATAAACTGACGGGAAAAAAATCGCAACACCAAAAAAGTAATTAATGTAGAGTAATGAAGTTTCGGAATACATTTACTAGGTAACAGTTTAAGTGATTAATATTGCAAGATCACAGGTTAATGTAAATATGAGATACGGCATTGCAACTGCTAGTACATTAATACCGGTGTAACTTTCAGGAAGTTGAACGCAAGCATTCAAACGTGCATGCATTGTGTTGTACAGGTGCCGGATGTCAGTTTGTGGGATGGATTTTCATGCCTTTTGCACTTGATTGGTCACTGCAGGAATGGTTAATGCTGTTTGTGGATGACGCTGGAGTTGCCATCCAGTGATGTTCCATATGTGCTCGATTGGAGACAGATCTGGTGATCGAGCAGACCAAGGCAACACATCGACACTGTGTAGAGCGTGTTGGGTGACAACAGCGGTGCGTGGACGAGCGTTGTGCTCTTGGAAGACACCCCCTGGAACGCAGTTCATGAATGGCAGCACAACAGGTCGAATTACCAGATTGACGGTCCAATTTTTATTTAAGGTGCGCGGTATAATCACTGCTGCCATAGGAAATTGCACCCCAGACTATAACTCTGTGTGCAGGTCCACTGTGTTTAGCACGTACACAGGTTGATTGCAGGTCCTCAGCTGGCCGCCTCCTAACCAACAGAAGGCTATCAGTGGCACAGGGGCAGAACCAGGTTTCATCAGAAAACGCAAGAGATCTCCATCCTACTCTCCAGTGAGCTCTCGCTTGGCGCCACTGAAGTGGAGTCACCGTACATTCCCGTGACTATCGCTGTCAGCAGTAATATACAGTGGCTACATTCCTGCCAAGTCTTTCTGCAGTGTTGCAGAAGGTACATCCAGCTTCTCGTAGCCCCATTACGCGACCTCTTTCAGAGTCAGTGAGGTGCTGATAATGGCGTCTTTGTCGCCTTAAAGGCATATTTGACTGACATCAACTAACCATGTCCATTCCCAAAGTTAACTAACGCTCACGACTGTTACAGCGATGTTTAAAGCAGACCTGATTTGCATCCTCATAGCGGCGCTACTAGCGCCACTGTTACGCGACTGGCGCGAAATCTGAACAGACGTCATATCTCTGATGAAGAAACACGCCCACCATCTATCGTGTATGTCGACAGCTCCTCCTTGGTACTGCGATATTTCCTCTGTATTGTCAAGGCTTGGACCAGGCGGCAGAACAACCCCGGACAATAATGCCATACGATCATTTCAGTTCTTAGGCTGTGAAGCCAGCTTCCATTCATACACCACTACTGCGGAAGCGAAGCATGCAGGCGTACGCAAGTACACGTGTTAGATTACGTTAGACTGAATGAACTTTTCGCTCCTTAAGTCCATAGTGAGATCATCAGAGATGTAGTACCGTCATAAAACAAGAATACAGAATACGTAATGACAAGAAAAAGTGATCCTCGGGCATAAGACATAAAGCAAAAAATCCTAAATATATTTTCATTTAACATTGGAACATCCAGTCTTTCCCTGCCTTCTCTAAAGCCCAGAGGGGTCATTTAACCCCTATTATGTAATAATAATGCTCTGAATTATTATTTAAAAAGTGTTTGCAATTATTAAATTTTAATGTTTTTATGTGATTTATATGCAATTTAAGATACAGACTTGTGAATAAAAAGCAACAGATAAAAATATCAGTTGTTAAAAAATAAATAAATGTCATTTAAGGCCTTAAAACCCAGACAAGAATAAGCAAGTGAAGTCAGAGAGTTTACTTTTATATGCGTAGAAAAAACGAATTATGTTGACAGCAATTTTAGCAAGTTCATACTTCTATAGAATTGACACATGTGTATTCAGTTTTTGTAAATTTTCCAGAAATCACCTTTTTATAAATAGTGCACTTGCGAGTAGTTTTATTACACTTACAAAATAAGTGCACTTGCAGGTAGCATTATTACACTTACAGATTTTAAGAACCTGACATTTGCGAGGTTTCTGTGCCATTTCGCCTTTATTTTTTGTTTCCATTCTTTTCGTAATCATCTGTTCTTCCCAATAAGAGCCCTAAATACTGCACATATATTTATTCGTAGTAAGTCAAGATTATGATAGGAAGAGTGTACTTGCCATCTTCTTGATGCGGCATTAACTGAATACAGCCTGGCCATTTTGTTTACTGTGTCAACTCTTAACTTTGTCTTGTTGTAATAACTTTCACATTCTTGAATTTTTCTGGTTTGTGTTTATAGCAATACTAGGATGAAGGGACTCACCACTTTCACATTTCTTACTTTCTTTCCGTGATACAACGCCAAGGAAAAATTAAAGACGTTCTAAAATTTTTGTTAAATACAGAAAGGCGCTCAAAGACTTCAGAGCATTCGGTATTGGTCTTCTCGCTCTGATTACTGCTCCTAATATGGAGGTTGGCTTTTCTTTCAGCTTTTGACGGAAATAAAGTAATTAATCTGTAGTGACATTTTTGCCTTTGGGGCGAAAGAGTTCCGTAAAACGCATCACTACATATTCTGAAACCCTTTCATCTTGGTGTCGTGCAATATCCTTACCAAAATAACGGAAACCATTGAGAAAATACTTGGTGTCAACACGTGTAGCTAACCAGTGCGATTGACCGTACTTGTCAGGCTTAGAAGCCATGAATCGTGCAGACGTCACACAGTTTCCCTTAAGAAGAGTAGTTCGTCTATCGTTATGCCTGATCTGGGTTTGTAACACGTGGTGCAGTTTCCTGTGAATTTGTTCCAAACAGAAGAAACCACTGCAATTTATCAAAACGTAAAAAGTGTGTTGACTTCTCGTTCAACCTAAGGAATCTCATAATTTCACAGAATGTATTTCTGCTTTTGGTTTCCACACAAAATGGTAGGCTCCGAGTGTGTGTCCATAAGCTGTAGAGGTCCTACTTCTGCTACCACTCACACCACGATCATAAGTAATTGCAGTAAATGCTTCTCTTCCCATTGTGGTCATTGACAAGCCCTTATTTCTTAGCACTCTGTGTGCCTCTGTTATATTACATTTCAAAATATATTTCATTTATATAGTTATCTGTGTAAAAGTACCAAGTACTTGATGCTCCATTGTTGTCCATTCATACCACATTAATATGAAGAAGAGGTAATTACTGCACCACAGAGTAAAATAACTGAAGTTTATGAATGCGTAAAATACTCTTAAGGCACATAAATAAACAAAATTATAGTATTATCTTAAAGTAATTAATATGACCACTCTGGGCGTTAAAGGTCAAACCTGGAAAATATCATTTGTGCGAAATGCACTGTTTTTCAGTATACTGAAAGTACATTCCAAATGGTTAAAGCTCATAAAACGAAATGTTGCTCCAATCATCCTGTGAAACATAGCTATCACTTAAAAACAAAAAGGAGGATAATTTTAACGCCTCTGGGCGTTCTAGAGTAAATCGGAAATGACAAACGTGCCTCAAAACGTCCAAATGTACAATATGCTCAGGTGCGTATGATAATTTGTAGGCTCTTATGCGCACACACTATCGAAGAGAAAAATCAGTTTACATTTTTTGTTGATAATTTTTTTGCGCTGAAGATGTGCAGAAGTAAGATTTTACATAGTACATTTTTAATATTATTTTATAATATGTAGGCCTATATATTAGTCGGTTCTACTAGGAAATCCATCAGTGGAGTAAAGAGTAATCGGCCACGAATAAATCCCTTGGGCTCCTGTTAACCTGTGATTTGGTGGTTGTGAAACTGCCTATGGCTTCTGGCAAGTCGTTGAAAATGTGTGTTGATGAATGGACAAGCTTTCTGGACCAAAGTAAGTGACGTAGTCTGGTTTCTAGTATTGATTCTGTGAACTGAGCTGTTGGTTTGAAAAAGAAATATATTATTAATGATAAATTTTATCAAATAATAAATACGAGAACGTGCTGAAAAGTAATGCATCTGAATATTTTATATGAAAACTCTTAAAACATTTAAAAAACAAACGTTATTAACATTCTACATCTGTATTCTCGAAGTCTCTACATATTTGCAGCCCTCTGCCGCTAGAGGACTCCGAACTGTCTACGGGCGAGTGCCGTGACAACTGCAACAATCCGACGCCTTGAATTCACTGTCATCTGTCATTGACCATACAGTGCATATTTGACCCTATTTGATTTTCGTCTGTTTTTAACACAAAAAAAGACCTTCGAGGACTTTTCTTTGTTAGCGATGAAAGCTTCAAGAAGAGATGAGGTTGTGGTTCAGTCAACAAAGTCGAACATTCTACAGTGATATCAACAAACTGGTCTCTCCTTGGAAGAAATGAGTTCGTCGTCGGGGCGACTATGTTAGGAAAGCAATACAGGGTGTAACACGAAAGAGGCCGGGATGGGTCCTCGGGTCCCACAGTGTGCCCCCCCTCCCCCACACACACTCATTAACTCACTTCTCTCCTCCCCTAACTATTATCGACATTAAAAGGAGCATTTTCTTTGAGTACTTTCCTTTTCAAAATGACGCTACCTACAACTGCTTACCGGAAAGGAAAGCGAAGTAGCCACATTGAGGGTGTATCCTTGTTACAAAACATGCTTTCTCTGTACCACTCCTCTCCGTAGCGTCACGTGCTTCACCCATACACTGCTTCCCTGACTAAATTCAAATTAGAATGTGTCCCCTATACATATGTGTAGTGTTGGTAAATTACGTAGTTGCTGGACTTCATACTGGCAGAAAATTGGAAGACTTTAGGCTGCTAGTGCTTTGAGTCTTAACACTGGCAGTAATAGTAATAATAATAATAATAATAATAATAATAATAATGACGCTTGAACCCTATGCCCACCCACAATGGTAACGACACTGCTAGCCAACTGGAAAATGATTTAAATCCAAATACAGGTGTTTTGCAGGATATGCTTCCTGCAACCACCCTAGAAAGAAAACAAGGACAGAGGATGAGATGGTCAGATGAAGTTAATCGACACCTCATGTTCTGTTATTACCAAGCAACAAACCTAGGAATCAACACAACTGGATACAGATCACAAGTATACACAACATTTATTACCAGATACCCAGAATTAAATTTTTTAGCAGAACAACGACTAGCTGATCAGATCTGTGTAATAATAAAAAAATAACAGGATACCCCAATCAGAATTAGAAAACATCAAACAACAAGTACAACAAATACTGGAACAAAATAATGTGCACTCAGAAGAAGAAGAAGAAGAAGAAGAAGAAGAAGAAGAAGAAAATACAGTGATGGACTCGCACATCCCAGAGCAAACAAACAAAGAACAACACGCATCAGTTAAACAATCAGAGGAAAACGAAATCTTAAGACAGCCACCAGAACAAGTACAAATAGAACACGAAGTGACACACATGTTAGATATAGAAGAAAAATTTCAGCTGACATATATAGAATACAAAGACACAAATACAGACATTAGACCATTCTTGCATAGACCGCCAAATAACCCACAAGTCGAAACAACAATAAAAACTATGAACACAATCATACACAACAAAATAAATGAAAACACAACTATGGAAGAGTTCCAACTACTGGTTTATATAGGAGCACTCACTACTCTAAATATACACACCAGGCAGAGATCAGAACCAACCAACACGCAGAAGAAACCCACAAAACCAGCATGGCAACATAGGCTACAGATCAGAATAGAAAAACTGAGAAAAGACATTGGACAGCTAACACAATTTATAAGACATCAAATGTCAGAAAAAACGAAAAAGGTTAGGTAAAATCTCACAACAAGAAGCGATAGAGCAATTAGATGAAAAGAAGCAGAAATTACAAGCAATGGCCAAACGACTTAGAAGATACAAAAAAAAGTGAAAATAGAAGGAAACAAAACCAAACATTCAACACAAACCAAAAGAAATTCTACCAGACAATAGATAACACACACATTAAAATAGACAATCCACCAAACATAACAGACATGGAACACTTCTGGAGCAACATATGGTCAAACCCGGTACAACATAACAGGCATGCACGGTGGATAGAAGCAGAAACAGACACATACAAGATGATACCACAAATGCCTGAAGTGATAATTTTGCAACATGAAGTCGCCAAAGCAATTAATTCTACTCACAATTGGAAAGCCCCTGGAAAAGATAAAATAGCAAATTTATGGCTAAAGAAGTTCACCTCAACACATTCACATCTAACTAAATTATTTAACAGTTACATTGCAGACCCATACACATTCCCTGATACACTTACACATGGAATAACTTATATGAAACCTAAAGTTCAGGCAGACAGCCGGCCGCGGTGGCCGTTCGGTTCTGGCGCTGCAGTCCGGAACCGCGGGGCTGCTACTGTCGCAGGTTCGAATCCTGCCTCGGGCATGGGTGTGTGTGATGTCCTTAGGTTAGTTAGGTTTAAGTAGTTATAAGTTCTAGGGAACTTATGACGTAAGATGTTGAGTCCCATAGTGCTCAGAGCCATTTGAACCATCAAGCAGACACAGCAGACCCAGCTAAATACCGCCCTATAACATGCCTACCAACAATATACAAAATATTAACTTCAGTCATTACACAGAAATGAATGACACATACAACACAGAACAAAATTGTAAATGAAGAACAAAAAGGCTGTTGCAAAGGAGCACGATGATGTAAAGAGCAACTGATAATAGATGCAGAGGTGCCGTATCAAGCTAAAACTAAACAAAGGTCGCTACACTACGCATACATTGATTACCGAAAAGCTTTTGATAGTCTACCCCACTCATGGTTACTACAAATATTGGAAATATACAAAGTAGGTCCTAAATTGATACAGTTCCTAAACATAGTAATGAAAAATTGGAAAACCACACTTGATTTCCAAACAAATTCAAATAATATCACATCACAGCCAATACAGATTAAGCGTGGAATATACCAAGGAGACTCATTAAGTCCTTTCTGGTTCTGACTTGCTCTGAACCCACAATCCAACATGCTAAATAATACAAATTATGGATACAATATTACTGGAACATACCCACACAAAATCACACATTTGCTATGCATGGATGATCTAAAACTACTGGCAGCAACAAATCAACAACTCAACCAATTACTAAAGATAACAGAAGTATTCAGCAATGATATAAATATGGCTTTTGGAACAGACAAACGTAAGAAAAATAGCATAGTAAGGGAAAACACACTAAACAAGAAGGTTGCATATTGGATAACCACAGCGACTGCATAGAAGCGATGAAAAAAAACAGATGCCTATAAATATCTAGGATACAGACAAAAAATAGGAATAGATAATACAAATATTAAAGAAGAACTAAAAGAAAAATATAGACAAAGACTAAAAAAATACTGAAAACAGAATTGACAGCAAGAAACAAAACAAAAGCTATAAATACTTATGCTATACCAATATTGACCTACTCATTTGGAGTAGTGAAATGGAGTAACACAGATCTAGAAGCACTCACACGATCACAATGCCACAAATATAGAATACATCACATACATTCAACAACAGAAAGATTCACATTAAGCAGAAAGGAAGGAGGAAGGGGATTTATCCACATAAAATACGTACATTATGTACAGGTAGACAACTTAAGAAAATTCTTTCTAGAACGAGCAGAAACTAGCAAAATACACAAAGCAAATCACTCATATAAATACATCGGCTACACCACTGCAATTTCATAACCATTTCTACAACCCTTTAGATCAAATAACATCAACAGATACGAAGAAAGTAAATTGGAAAAAGAAAACACTACATGGCAAGGACCCGTATCATCTAACACAGCCATACATCGATCAAGTCGCATCCAACACATGGCTAAGAAATGGCAATATATACAGTGAGACGGAAGGATTCATGATTGCAATACAGGATCAAACAATAAACACCAGATATTACAGCAAGCATATTATTAAAGATTCCAATACCACAACAGATAACTGCAGACTTTGTAAACAACAAATAGAAACAGTAGATCACATCACAAGCGGATGTACAATACTAGAAAATACAGAATACCCCAGAAGACATGACAATGTAGCAAAAAGAATACATCAACAGCTTGCCTTACAACATAAACTTATAAAACAACACGTTCCCACATACAAGTATGCACCACAAAATGTACTGGAGAATGATGAATACAAATTATACTGGGACAGAACCATTATAACAGATAAAACAACACCACGTAACAAACCTGACATCATACTCACCAATAAAAAGAAGAAATCAACACAACTAATCGAAATATCTATACCCAATACAACAAATATACAAAAGAAATCAGGAGAAAAAATTGAAAAATACATCCAACTTGCTGAGGAAGTCAAGGAGGCATCAGGATAAAGTTGACATTATACCAATTATACTATCAACTACAGGAGTCATAGCACCCAATATACACCAATACATCTATGCAATACAGCTACATCCAAACTTGTATACAGAAATCCGTAATTATTGATACATGTTTAATTACCCGAAAGTTCCTAAATGCAATATAACATATACCGTACAGTTAAAAGGAAGTCACGTTTGATCAAGGTCCGCGTCACTTTTTACTTTTGACCAGACATAACGTCTGAGATAAGAAAGAAACAGTAATAATTACATATATTATTATTATTATTATTATTATTATTACAACGCAAAATAATTTTATTTAAATAAGCGGATAAAGTGTCACTAGAAGCCTTCCTAAGAGACAATCCCCATTCCTTCCGAACTGACTATGCAAATGTAGACGAGATGTGGCTCAAATTCAAAGATATAGTAGCAACAGCAAATTAGAGACTCATACCTCATAAATTGGTAAGAGGTGGAACTGATCCCCCATGGTACACAAAACAGGTCCGAACGCTGTTGCAGAGGTAACGGAAAAAGCATGCGAAGTCCAGAAGAACGCGAAATCCCGAAGATTGGCTAAAATTTACAGACGCGCGAAATTTGGCACGGACTTCAATGCGAGATGCCTTTAATAGGTTCCACAACGAAACATTGTCTCGAAATTTGGTAGAAAATCCGAAGAAATTCTGGTCGTATGTAAAATACACAATCGGCGAGACGCAGTCAATACCTTCGCTGCGCAGTGCCGATGGTATTGTCACCGACGAGTGTGCCGCTAAAGCGGAGTTACTGAACGCAGTTTTCCGAAATTCGTTCGCCAGGGAAGACGAATAGAATATTCCAGAATTTGAAACACGAACAGCTGCTAGCATGAGTTTTTTAGAAGTAGATACCTTAGGGGTTGCGAAGCAACTCAAATCACTTGATATGGGCAAGTCTACAGGTCCAGATTGTATACCGATGAGGTTTCTTTCAGATTACGCTGATACAATAGCTCCCTACTTAAGCAATCATATACAACCGCTTGCTCACCGATAGATCTGTACCTACAGATTGGAAAATTGCGCAGGTCGCACCAGTGTTTAAGAAGGGTAGTAGGAGTAATCCATCGAACTACAGACCTATATCATTGACCTTGGTTTGCAGTAGGGTTTTGGAGCATATACTGTATTGAAACATTATGAATCACCTCGAAGGAAAAGATCTATTGATACGTAATCAGCATGGTTTCAGAAAACATCGTTCTTTTGCAACGCAGCTAGCTCTTTATTCGCACGAAGTAATGGCCGCTATCGACAGGGGATCTCAAGTTGATTCCGTATTTCTAGATTTCCGGAAAGCTTTTGACACCGTTCCTCACAAGCGACTTCTAATCAAGCTGCGGAGCTATGGGTTATCGTCTCAGTTGTGCGACTGGATTCGTGATTTCCTGTCAGGAAGGTCGCAGTTCGTAGTAATAGACGGCAAATCATCGAGTAAAACTGAAGTGATATCAGGTGTTCCCCAGGGAAGCGTCCTGGGACCTCTACTGTTCCTGATCTGTATAAATGACCTGGGTGACAATCTGAGCAGTTGTGTTAGGTTGTTCGCAGATGATGCTGTAATTTACCGTCTAGTAAGGTCATCCGAAGACCTGTGTCAGTTGCAAAGCGATTTAGAAAAGATTGCTGTATGGTGTGGCAGGTGGCAGTTGACGCTAAATGATCCACGTGAGTTCCAAAAGAAATCCGTTGGAATTCGATTACTCGATAAATAGTACAATTCTCAAGGCTGTCAATTCAACTAAGTACCTGGGTGTTAAAATTACTAACAACTTCAGTTGGAAAGACCACATAGATAATATTGTGGGGAAGGCGAGCCAAAGGTTGCGTTTCATTGGCAGGACACTTAGAAGATGCAACAAGTCCATTAAAGAGACAGCTTACACTACACTCGGTCGTCCTCTGTGATAGTATTGCTGCGCGGTGTGGGGTCCTTACCAGGTGGGATTGACGGAGGACATCGAAAGGGTGCAAAAGAGGACAGCTCGTTTTTTATTATCACGTAATAGGGGAGAGAGTGTGGCAGATACGATACCCGAATTGGGATGGAAGTCATTACAGCAAAGACGTTTTTCGTCGCGGCGAGATCTATTTACGAAATTTCAGTCACCAACTTTCTCTTCCGAATGCGAAAATATTTTGTTGAGCCCAACCTACATAGGTAGGAATGATCATCAAAATAAAATACGAGAAATCAGAGCTCGAACAGAAAGGTTTAAGTGTTCGTTTCTCCCGCGCGCTTTTCGGGAGTGGAATGGTAGGGAGATAGTATGATTGTGGTTCGATGAACCCTCTGCCAAGCACTTAAATGTGAGTTGCAGAGTTGTCATGTAGATGTAGACCTACAGTTTGTAGTAGCTATTACTAGTTACTGTTGTGTTGTCCTGTCAATTAGTTCGTTTATTGTTGCAAAATGAATAAGAATCCAATTAGTAGTCTATTGCGGGGACTACCGACAACTCGGAGAAGGCAGTTTCATGAAATACTTCAGCATATGTGTCGCAGTTTTGCTGTCACAGACGCATGGTAAAAAGTACTCGCATGTGTGTAATGGGTGGCCTACGTGAGGAAGATGAGTGATAATAGTAATGGTGTTTTCAAGTGATTTAATTTCGCGACCAAAAAGCAATTGAATTATTTTGTTTTTACCGCTCAGAAGATAACGTTTTATCCCTTAGGGGGTAATGTGACCACTGTCCTACGCTGTGGGACTGAGTGTACTGGTGCTTTCCGCAGATTTTTTTTTCAAGTTTAATCGCTTCAAATATTGTTGCTAGAAGTTATTATTGCAACTGTGCTTTCCCTACCCGTATCTCGCTGTGCGCGGTCCTCAGAAAGTTTTCTACACAAGTACCTGTGGGACCAAACTGCTGAGGTCATTGGTCCCTACGATTGCACATTACTACAGAACCTATTGTTTTAACCGGAAATAAATTGAAGTCTTGGAAAGAAACCAAAGAAAATCTGTGCGTCGTTTGGCACTTCAGACTGGTGTACCAAGAGAATCCGCCCACAGCGCTCTGCACAAACTGAAAGTGAAACCATACAAAATACCGGTAGCGCATCAACTGAGGAACTCAGATACTGTTGTTCGACGTCGTTATTACAACTGGCTGTGTAAGACGGGGTAATTGATCCTGAGATGCTTTTTTTTTAAAATTATGAAGCATGGCTGCATTTGTCGGTACGTAAAGCTCCGAAAATCGTCATGAATTACATCAACAACCTTTGCGTGATGTGAAAACAGGTGAACAATGTACTGCAACCTTCATGTCAAGAACTAACACGTTACGGAATGATGCACGGTTATTTCATGCAGGACAGTGCAAGAGCACACATCGTCAATGCTTCTATGACAGCAATACAAAGTGTTACTGATGACAGGGTGACTCTCGAAGAGTTGGAAGACAGGGTTCAGCAGCCGAAATTCGTCGAGTGTTTGCCAATGTGTTTAGATGTCAGGCTGCTCTGAACACAGCGTGACATCATTTTGAGCACCTGCTGTAAATAAAGGTACGCTTAAGTTAATCAGACGGCACTGTTGTTTATGCTTGCCTCAGGAGAAGAGCGCGCGCAGCCGAGTGCGGGCAGGTTAGTGTCCGAGATTCGGGCGCGGCGGCGAGCGGCGGACGTGCGGCGTGAACCACGGACCCCTCCTGGGCGTCTTGCGTGGCTTACCCTGTATGTAGTCATGAAGAATGAAGATGCAAAATGTTAATAAAGTTTCCTTTACTCAAAAAGCTTTAAAGTGTTTTGACATTTACTCGTCTTTTAAGTCGGGTTGCTTTTTGCTCCTATGTCTGACAACATCCGCGTTGGAAATAAAGATTTATTTAGTCCTTTCAGCATTTCCGTGGTCTGCTCGTCCTAGTTGTGAATGTTTCAGAAAATTTTAGCCCAAGAATTTAGCTTTGTCGACCTCTTTCATCTGCTTGACATTATTTCTGGCACATATTGTGGCATTATGACGATGGTGACAAAGAAACCAAAAGACAAAATTAATGTTTGCCTCATCAGAATGCACGTGATACAGACTTTCAGATGAGAAAGACACTACTCACAATTAAAATTGCTACACCACGAAGATGATGTGCTACAGATGCGAAATTTAACTGACAGGAAGAAGATGCTGTGATACGCAAGTAATTAGCTTTTCAGAGCATTCACACAAGTTTGGCGCCGGTGGCGACACCTACAACGCGCTGACATGAGGAAAGTTTCCAATCAATTTCTCATACACAAACAGCAGTTGACCGCTGTTGCCTGGTGAAATATTGTTGTGTCTCGTGTAAGGAGGAGAAATGCGTACCATCACGTTTCCTACTTTGATAAAGGTCGGATTGTAGCCTATCGCGATTGTGGTTTATCGTATCGCGACATCGCTGCTCTCGGTCGAGATCCAATGACTGTTAGCAGAATATGGAACCGGTGGGTTCAGGAGGGTAATACGCCGTGCTGGATCCCAACGGCCTCGTATCACTAGCAGTCGAGATGACAGGCATCTTATCCGCACGGCTGTAACCGATCGTGCAACCACGTCTCGATCCCTGCAAGACGACAACCATCTGCACGAACAGTTCGACGACGTTTGCAGCAGCATGGACTATCAGCTCGGAGACCATGGCTGCGGTTACCCTTGACACTGCATCACAGACAGGAGCGCCAGCGATGGTGTATTCAACGACGAACCTGGGTGCACGAATGGCAAAACGTCATTTTTTTCGGATGAATCCAGGTTCTATTTACAGCATCATGATGGTCGCATCCGTGTTTGGCGACATCGCGGTGAACGCACATTGGAAGCGTGTATTCGTCATCGCCATACTGGCGTATCACCCGGCTTGATGGTATGGGGTGCCATTGGTTACATGTCTCGGTCACCTCTTGTTCGCATTAATGGCACTTTGAACAGTGGACGGTACTTTTAAGATGTTCATTCGATCCCTGCGAAACCATAGATCTGAGCAGGATAATGCACGACGGGATGTTGCATGTCCTGTACGGGCGTTTCAGGATACAGAAAATGTTGGATTGCTGCCCTGGCCAGCACATTCTCCAGATCTCTCACCAATTGAAAACGTCTGGTCAATGGTGGCCGAGCAACTGGATCGTCACTGTACGCCAGTCACTACTCTTCATGAACTGTGGTATCGTGTTGAAGCTGCATGGGCAGCTGTACCTGTACACGCCATCCAAGATCTGTTTGACTCAATGCCCAGGCGTATCGTGACCGTTATTACGGGCAAAGGTGGTTGTTCTGGGTATTGATTTCTCAGGATCTATGCATCCAAATTGCGTGAAAATGTAATGACATGTGAGTTCTAGTATAATATATTTGCCCAATGAATACCCGTTTAACATCTGCATTTCTTCTTGTTGTAGCAATTTTATTGGCCAGTAGTGTAAATTGACTCGTTGCTGAGAAGTTTTGTGATAAAGATGCATTGATGATATCAAAGAGAGCTTCACGTTAATAGGGGTACACTTGACTAGTTCTTACACAGACTGAGTCAGAAACATAGCTCCAAAAGGGGGGGGGGGGGTTACACACCCCCTCCTGGAGCCTGATATGCACAATTTTAATTTACTGCAGAATTCTCGCACATTTCGAGAAATGCTTTCTGCTATTCTACTACACCCCAGATTGAGCAGTGCGTAGTCTGACGAGATATGCCGTGCTTTACCAATCGCTGTATAACTTTGATTTGTTTGGCTGTCACGCTGTGGGCGGGAAATTATGCCCTGTTTTGCGCGTCGGCGGCTTCAGTGCTGTCCAGCAGTAAAGACGGATCTGGACTTCCACTCATGTGGAGGTGTAGCACCAAGTCTTTTCACCGATATTTCCAGCGCTTATCGAACTGCAGAAAAAGGGCAGTCCAATACGGTAGCGCTTTAATACTGTAGCGATACACCTGTTTTTCATTGAACAATAAGGTTTGCGGCTGTTTCCTGAGGCAGTATTATGTATCACGCGTCAGAGTGGACTCTCGTGGGTATGCTATACTGAAGCTTGGTTAATATAGGACTCAGCCGTGGAGATAACGGCATCAGCTAGATAGAGAAAATACCGTATTCCGTAGTACAGGAGTGGAAGAAAAACACTGTGAAATACAAAGATCAAAAAAGTCCACTCCCGAAGTAGGCTTCTTGTCGAGATTCTTACAGTGCGCAATACGTGGCGCATGCAGTCGTAAGTTCTGCAACCAATTTGGCACGGCTGCACATTAGCAGACATGAGGACTATCGTGGTACAACCATTGGCTACTAATTGTCAGTTTGATCTGCAAATTTGACTGATTTGTTAAGGGGTTTTTCACAAGGATGCAGATCGAATGCTGAGCCTGGCTATCACTTTACGCAACCATGCTAAAATGTATAACTCTGTAACTATGTGCTTAACCTTCATTATTCCAGTCAACATTAAGAAACAGAAGATATCACAGTAATGCAACGTATCCATTAACAAATCTGAAACATAGTAAGCAAATTAAGTTTGGGGTCAAAGTTGAGCAAGCTTTTTATAAAAGTTTGTTCATAGATTTGGATGTATTCATCAGGATTTGAATATTTTCAACTTCAGTTCGGAACCGATAAATTAGATTTAATTATGTGCGGATATAATTTCTGACCTTAACTCGGACAAGTGTCTCTCATGATCATATTTATAATATTAAAAGATGTACTTCGTATGTACTAATGAAATATTCCTACCACTGAGATATTAAAAGTGTCTAACTTAAAAAACATGTTGAGTGGAGCACTATCAGCCTGTCGAGGTAAGAATACGTTTCTTTTACCCCCTGTCAAACTTTGTTCTCGCTGCACAATACATCTTCGACCTCATCGGATCAGTTATATCAAATATGGCGATTTTAGAAACTTACCCCTTCTTGCGGGCGCTCGCTGTTACAAAATTAGATCTTAAGTGTCCCGCCGTTTCTAATTCTGCCTGGTAGACTGAAGTAAAAATGAAACCTTTCGTGTAATTCTGATGTGCTGTCTGAAGGGAGTTGTTCGCTGAAGGCCGTCTGCGTTGTTTCATTCATAAGCGGACGCAGTCGTGCTTAGGCACGGCGACACTCAATCGATCCGGAGTTGTGAGAACTTGTGCAGCTGGCAGGAGCTAGGCGCTTCGAGGAACCAACCAGGGCTGCCCACGACGCGGAGTAAACAACGGCCCAGTGTTTCTGTTTCCTAAACGAAAATCACTGTGGTCACAATGCATTTACCTGTTCTTTTCAAATCCACACTTGTCTGGTTGGAGTCCAGAAAGCAAGCTCGCTCTCTCTCTCTCTCTCTCTCGCTCTCTCTCTCTCTCGCTCTCTCTCTCTCTCTCTCTCTCTCTCTCTCTCTCTCTCTCTCTCTCTCCCTCCCCCTCTGTGTGTGTGTGTGTGTGTGTGTGTGTGTGTGTGTGTGTGATAGAGAGAGAGAGAGAGAGAGAGAGAGAGAGAGAGAGAGAGAGAGAGAGAGAGAGAGAGAGAGAGAAGGGGGGGGGTAGCGGGGTTGCTACGTTCACATACACTGATTAGCCAGAGCATCGTTACCATATGCTTAAAAGCGTGTTAGCCCACTTTTAGAACGCACTAGAGTAGTCATTTTTCGTGGCATGGATTCATAATGTGCAGTCTGTAGGCGTTTTACAAGTGTGTAAATATGAAACCAGTCGCTTTTTTGGATTTTTGGTGCGATTTCCGTTGTATCATTAATGATTTTTCGAGACACTGCAGGCTACTCATAACCTGGAGGTTTTACAGGAACGTTACCGTACACTGTGGACGAAGTGTAGGTAGATATGTGGTAATGGTGTTGGTGGGAGTAACGAAAATTTAGTTACCGGTAACGAAACGTTTATGAAACGAAAGTATTGTTATGTTTTGGGTATTTACAGTACACGGCATCGTAATATCTATAGCAGATACGTTCCCATAATGTACATTATCTGGTAAAACAAACATACATAGTATTTTGCTGTACTTGGTTTTACCCTTACTCACAGGAGGTAAACAATCGAGCGGGGGTAGCGCAGTGGTTAGCACACCGCACTGTCACTCCCATTCGGGAGAACAACGGTTCAAACCCGCGCCCATCCACCCTGATTTAGGTGTGTCCGTGTTTACCCTAAATCGCTCCGGGCAAATGCTGGGATGGATCCTTCGAAAGGGCACGGCCGCTTTCCTTCTCCACCCTTCCCTAATCTGAGCTTGTGCTCCTTCTCTAATGACCTCGTTGTCGGTGGAGCGTTAAACACCAATCTCCTCCTCCGGAGCTAAACATTGGATGTAATTACAAGCAGTGTGAAGATGATAGATATCACACTGTAGTTACAAGAAATATGAGATATATCATACTTCGCTGCATCATGATCTATGGCCTGAGACGAGATGCAATCGGAAATGGATGTGAGATTGTTAACACGTTGCTAAATGAAAGCAACCGTGAGACCTAATACGAAAACGACGCAATGCTGCGGGTATTATATTTGTAAACTAGACACTGAAAATGATAGACGAGTTTTCCTGTTTCGCCACCAAAATAACTGGTGATGACCGAAGTTGAGAGGATATAGAAGGTAAACAGGCTACAGCAAGTAAAGCATTTTTGAAAATGAGGAATTTGTTAACCGCTAATTGAAATTTAAGACAAATTACCTTCTATTAGGAAAGTGGAATGCGCTCAACAACTGTGATGTGACTTTCAAAATGAGAGAAAGCAGCAGTCAGGCGTCGTTTCCTTTGTAGCTTCATTAAAGCAGATCCAGATTACGAGTAGTGGCCGTCCATTATCAGTACAGTATTTCAAAGTTGTACCTGATAGGAGTACGAACAACACGTGTAGACGTACTCTAGGCTAGGGCACGTATAAATAACTCTGTAATGCTGCACTGGTAATGGCAAGTCACTAGTTGAAATCTGGATCTGATTTAATAACGCTAGAAAGGAAACGACGGCTGACTGCTGCTCTCTACCACTTTGAAAATAAATTTAAGTGCTAGGAAGACCTTTTCTTGAAGACTTTGTCTGGAATGTGGACAATAAGCAGTTCAGACAAGAACAAAATAGAAGCTTTTGAAATGTGGTGCTACAAGACAGTGCTGAAAATTAGCTGGTAATATCATGTAACTAATGAGGTGGTACTGAATATGTATGTATGTGTGTGTGTGGGGCGGGAACGTAAATGTTGTTAAGGAAGACCAAGAGGTGAATACAGTGAGCAGATTCAAATGGGTGTAGGTGGAAGCAGTTATTCGGAGATGTAGTTCGCATAGGATAGATTACTTTGGAGCACTGCATCCAGTCTGTCTTGGAATTGAACACTACAACACCGCTGTGGTGTGAACCCTTATGGCCGCGAGGTGACAATGCACGCACGGTTTAAGTGTGAACTGACCCTTGGAGAAACGTTGACAGACTGAACATCTTTCACAAACATCGTTGTCCCATTCACACTTTGAGACACGACACTGTCTAGCCTACTGTGCTGACGGCACTGTCTAGCCTACTGTGCTGAGATTGCAGGTATTCGTATACTTCTGTGACAAAGGCACTGTGCCTAACAACTCCCTGTGGTCAAGACAATATTGGTAGGGAAGTATCCGATTAAAAAAAACCACAATTACTCACGTCATTAGAGTGGAGCAAAACTTTTCACGGCAGTTTAGTTCCCACATAAAATGTGTACCTCTGCTGCAGGAAGCGCTACGAAATTATTGATTTCTCTGTGCTGCACCCGCTTTTTGTCGGCAGGCGGAGTGATATCGCGATGGAGTGACCTGTTGCTTTTGGCCGTTGTTCAGTAGCTACCTCAATGCGGTGAGCCTACTGTAGTCGCGAGTTCATTTTAAACAGAGTTCTTTTTCTTCTGCAAGCCATTTGTTCGGGTGCGCAGAACGCTCCTATTTACAAGGGTAAAATACCGGATGCACAAAATTATACCAATATTGCTGATGTCCTTCTTTTCCAGGATCCTGGGGCAGATTCTAAACTCAAATATTTTGATGTACATGGAGGGAAATACCCTAATCAGAGAATCAGCCCGGATCTCCCCCCCCCCCCCCCCCCCCCCCAATAAAGCCAATCGTGTGTAACACAGCTAGGTTTAGACATAAATGACTTCGCGCAAACAGCAGGTATAGGTGAACAGATTGATTCCGTCTTCCTAGACTTCCAGAAGGCGTACGACTCTGTACCACAAAGTTGTCTACTCCAAGACATGATCAGAGGAGCCTCTTCGCAAATATGACATTCACTCGACAACTGTTTTACTAACGAAAATAAGTACTTTGTACAGGACGGCGAATATAACGAAAGTAACATAGCGTGTACCTCAAAGAAGCGTATGCGGTGTTGCAGCAATGCAAAGAGTGTTGCCCCAAAAAGGAATAAACTGCAAGTTAATCTTCTTTTCGTAATCTTAATGATACCTGTAAATAAAGTTCTTGTAATTTGGCGGGTGTAACTCAGTATCTTCAGAATAATAATTAACGGCGTCAACTTATCTTGCTCTCGATGCTTCGCTGCAGATGAGGTTTCCTGGAAGTTTAAGTGTAACGGGCTATAGAACTGCATGGTTCTCAATAATCGTGTAAAGACAGCCGTTTCAGATGTAATATTTATTACGTCACAGTGTCGTCGTCAAAATCTTACTATTCTTACGATCAGCAATTTCGTAGTAAGCTGACAGTGTGTTAACCAGAGTTGTTACAGGCTTCAAACAATATAAAAACAGTTTTTTGCCTATTTCATTAATTGATTGTTTGAGCTGAAGGGCTCTAAGTGTAAGTAAACAAATTCATTACACATGTCCCTCGCAATGGGTGGATGTAATATTGACGAGTACTTTAGTATGTTGTTATTGAAAATTACATTTCGATGTTCAAAAGGTGAAATTGCCTACGGTGCTATCTAATGACCTAAAGGTTAATTAAGTAACCTGAATTAGCTTCAGTGTCGTGTGAAGGATGAGCTAAATTAGTTGAAATCGCATGAGGAATAGGGTGTTACGTTTCACGTATGGGGACCTTTCAGTATACGAGTACATAAATTAATTGTCAGACAAGATCATCAACACTATAATTTCGTTCGCTGACGATGCTGTTGTGTGCACGGAAGCATCGTCATTAGAATATCATAAGCAATAGCGGAAAGCCTTGGAAAAAATTTCCACTTCCTGTAATGAATAGCATTTTTGTTTAAAATATGGATATTGGAGGCTAATAGCTGTGACAAAGAGAAATAACTCAATAGTATCCGATTACAAGATTATTGGTGAACCTTTTGACCACGTCACATCTTATAAGTATTTATGGATAATACTAAAAAGCGTTGTAACTTTGTACAGAAGTGAAACATGTGCGATAATCAGTTCAGAAAAGAAGAGAATAGAAGTTTTTGAAATGTGGTGCCACTGAAGAATGCAGAAAATTAAACGGATAGATCGTGTAACCATTGAGGTCGTGCTGAATGGAGTTGGATAGAGGCGTAATTTGTGGCATAACTTGACTAAACGAAGGAATCAGGACATGTTCTGAGACATCTAGCAATCATCAATTTAGTATTGGAGGGAAGTATAGGTGGTAAAATTGCAAAGGTAGCACAGTAAGTAAGTTGAAATGGGCGTGGGAAGCTGTAGTAGTCAAAGATGAAGATGAAGAGGATGGCACAGGATGAAGTGCAGAGGTTCGTGAAACCAATCGTTGGACTGAAGATCACAACAGCGAACTAAGAAGTAGTTTAAAATGTGACATGAAATCAGTATTGGGTAAGGCTAAAGAAAAACATAGATTTGTTGAAAGAGTTACGGGACAATGCAATGCATCTGAAAAAAAAGCAGTATACAAGACTCTAGTGTGACCGATTATTGTTGAGTATTGTTCCAATGTTTGATGTCAATTCCATACTGTGTTGATTTGTTTCAGGCTGATAACACTACTACCACCACCACCAACAACAACAAGCTTAATCACCTGTCACAATATTCTTCAAAAAATTGTCTCCTTCACTTAGAAATCTCTGAAGGAGATTTTATGCGACGCTTATTCTCCGAACTATGTGGTCTTCGTTCAATAAGAATGGGACCTAACGGACACAAACTTTTCGATGATCCAAATTTTGAATCAATTCCCGCATTGTAATGTATCTCGTTGCAAGTTTCGTTGCTATTTCATTCAGAGTGACACATCTGTCTTCTCCAGCGAATTCAGTTCTTTCGATGGTGCATACTGTGGAGCAGTTAGACGGCAACAGCTACGAAGTCTCTCTCTCTCTCTCTCTCTCTCTCTCTCTCTCTCTCTCTCTCTCATTTTTCAATTGATCCACTGTACGGACTTCCTCCTTGATGTGCAACATGGCAGAAAAACAATAATACATGACAAATATTTGCAACTAAGACAGATAAGCTAATGTACCTTCCACAGATTCCAAGTGGAATGATCGTATTTTTTTTAATGAACATTGTATGGAAGAATCATTTTAGAAACACTAATGCACTGAATTTAAAATAAAGTTTTTATTTTTTTATAAGGTAATAAACATGTAATACAACTACTATAATACTTATTTACAATGAACACATTACTACACTGAAATGGTGCAGAAGTTAGATTGTACTCTCTCTCTCTCTCTCTCTCTCTCTCTCTCTCTCTCTCTCTCTCTCACACACACACACACACACACACACACACACACACACACAAATCAGTTGGTCCTACTACGAAATTCATCGATGGAGTAGAAAGAGTTTACCACCAATAAATCCTTTAGGCTTCTCTTACACTGAATTTCATTGGTTGGTTAGGATTCTTATGCCTGCTGGCGAGTTATTGAAAATGTGTGTTCCTGAATAATGCGCACCTACTTGTACAAGAGTAAGTGACTTTAAATCCTTGTGTAGATTATTCTTATTTCTAGTATTGATTCCAGGAATTGAGCTGTTGGTTTGAAAAAGTGATATATTTTTAATGACAAATTTCATTAAGGAATAAAGATATTGCGAAGTAGTAGTTAGTATCCCTGGTTACCTAAACAGGCTTCTGCAGGATGTTCTTGAGTTCACATCACATACAACTCTTACTGTACGTTTTTGTGCCCGGAAAACTTTAGCTTGGCTTGATGAATGACCCCAAAAAATAAACCCATATGACATTATGGAATGAAAGTAAGCATAGTATGCCAGCTTCTTAATTTTTATATCCCCTATGTGTGACACAATTTGCATTGCAAATAGAGATTTGTTAAGACGCTTCAGCATTTCTGTGATGTGCTCCTCCCAGTTGAATTTGTTGTTGTTGTTGTCTTCAGTCCTGAGACTGGTTTGATGCAGCTCTCCATGCTACTCTATCCTGTGCAAGCTGCTTCATCTCCCAGTACCTACTACAACCTACATCCTTCTGAATCTGCTTAGTGTACTCTTCTCTCGGTCTCCCTCTACGATTTTTACCCTCCACACTGCCCTCCAATGCTAAATTTGTGATCCCTTGATGCCTCAAAACATGTCCTACCAACCGATCCCTTCTTCTAGTCAAGTTGTGCCACAAACTTCTCTTCTCCCCAATCCTATTCCATACCTCCTCATTAGTTACGTGATCTATCCACCATATCTTCAGTATTCTTCTGTAGCACCACATTTCAAAAGCTTCTATTCTCTTCTTGTCCAAACTAGTTATCGTCCATGTTTCACTTCCATACATGGCTACACTCCAAACAAATATTTTCAGAAATGATTTCCTGACACTTAAATCTACATTCGATGTTAACAAATTTTTCTTCTTCAGAAACGCTTTCCTTGCCATTGCCAGTCTACATTTTATATCCTCTCTACTTCGACCATCATCAGTTATTTTACTTCCTAAATAGCAAAACTCCTTTACTACTTTAAGTGTCTCATTTCCTAATCTAAATCCCTCAGCATCACCCGATATAATTTGACTACATTCCATTATCCTCGTTTTGCTTTTGATGATGTTCATCTTATATCCTCCTTTCAAGACACTGTCCATTCCGTTCAACTGCTCTTCCAAATCCTTTGCCGTCTCTGACAGAATTACAATGTCATCGGCGAACCTCAAAGTTTTTACTTCGTCTCCATGAATTTTAATACCTACTCCAAATTTTTCTTTTGTTTCCTTTACTGCTTGCTCAATATACAGATCAAATAACGTCGGGGAGAGGCTACAACCCTGTCTCACTCCTTTCCCAACCACTGCTTCCCTTTCATGCCCCTCGACTCTTATTACTGCCATCTGGTTTCTGTACAAATTATAAATAGCCTTTCGCTCCCTGTATTTTACCCCTGCCACCTTTAGAATTTGAAAAAGAGTATTCCAGTCAACATTGTCAAAAGCTTTCTCTAAGTCTACAAATGCTAGAAACGTAGGTTTGCCTTTTCTTAATCTTTCTTCTAAGATAAGTCGTAAGGTCAGTATTGCCTCACGTGTTCCAACATTTCGACGGAATCCAAACTGATCCTCCCCGAGGTCCGCATCTACCAGTTTTTATTCGTCTGTAAATAATTCGCGTTAGTATTTTGCAGCTGTGACTTATTAAACTGATAGTTCGGTAATTTTCACATCTGTCAGCACCTGCTTACTGTGGGATTGGAATTATTAAATTCTTCTTGAAGTCTGAGGGTATTTCGCCTGTCTCATACATCTTGCTCACCAGCTGGTAGAGTTTTGTCATGACTGGCTCTCCCAAGGCCGTCAGTAGTTCTAATGGAATGTTGTCTACTCCGGGGGCCTTGTTTCGACTCAGGTCTTTCAGTGCTCTGTCAAACTCTTTACGCAGTATCGTATCTCCCATTTCGTCTTCATCTACATCCTCTTCCATTTCCATAATATTGTCCTCAAGTACATCACCCTTGTATAAACCTTCTATATGCTCCTTCCACCTGTCTGCCTTCCCTTCTTTGCTTAGAACTGGGTTGCCATCTGAGCTCTTGATATTCATACACGTGGTTCTCTTCTCTCCAAACGTCTCTTTAATTTTCCTGTAGGCAGTATCTATCTTACCCCTAGTGAGATAAGCTTCTACATCCTTACATTTGTCCACTAGCCATCCCTGTTTAGCCATTTTGCACTTCCTGTCGATCTCATTTTTGAGACGTTTGTATTCATTTTTGCTTGCTTCATTTACTGCATTTTTATATTTTCTCCTTTCATCAATTAAATTCAGTATTTCTTCTGTTACCCAAGGATTTCTAGCAGCCCTCGTCTTTTTACCTACTTAATCCTCTGCTGCCTTCACTACTTCATCCCTCAGAGCTACCCATTCTTCTTCTACTGTATTTCTTTCCCCTATCCCTGTCAATTGTCCCCTTATGCTCTCCCTGAAACTCTGTACAACCCCTGGTTCTTTCAGTTTATCCAGGTCCCATTTCCTTAATTTCCCACATTTTTGCAGTTTCTTCAGTTTTAATCTACAGGTCATAACCAATAGATTGTGGTCCGAGTCCACATCTGCCCCTGGAAATGTCTTACAACTTAAAACCTGGTTCCTAAATCTCTGTCTTACCATTATATAATCTATTTGATACCTTTTAGTATCTCCAGGGTTCCTCCACGTATACAACCTTCTTTAATGATTCTTAAACCAAGTGTTACCTATGATTAAGTTGTGCTCTGTGCAAAATTCTACTAGGCGGCTTCCTCTTTCATTTCTTAGGCCCAATCCATATTCACCTACTATGTTTCCTTCTCTCCCTTTTCCTACACTCGAATTCCAGTCACGCATTACTATTAAATTTTCGTCTCCCTTCACTATCTGAATAATTTCTTTTATTTCATCGTACATTTCTTCCATTTCTTCGTCATCTGCAGAGCTAGTTGGCATATAAACTTGTACTACTGTAGTAGGTGTGGGCTTCGTATCTATCTTGGCCACAATAATGCGTTCACTATGCTGTTCGTAGTAGCTTACCCGCATTCCTATTTTCCTATTCATTATTAAACCTACTCCTGCATTACCCCTATTTGATTTTGTATTTATAACCCTGTAGTCACCTGACCAGAAGTCTTGTTCCTCCTGCCACCGAACTTCACTAATTCTCACTATATCTAACTTTAACCTATCCATTTCCCTTTTTAAATTTTCTAACCTACCTGCCCGATTAAGGGATCTGACATTCCACGCTCCGATCCGTAGAATGCCAGTTTTCTTTCTCTATAACGACGTCCTCCTGAGTAGTCCCCGCCCGGAGATCCGAATGGGGGACTATTTTACCTCCGGAATATTTTACCCAAGAGGATGCCATCATCATTTAATCATACAGTAAAGCTGCATGTCATCGGGAAAAATTACGGCTGTAGTTTCCTCTTGCTTTCAGCCGTTCGCAATACCAGCACAGCAAGGCCGTTTTGGTTAATGTTGCAAGGCCAGATCAGTCAATCATCCAGACTGTTGCCCCTGCAACTACTGAAAAGGCTGCTGCCCCTCTTCAGGAACCACACGTTTGTCTGGCCTCTCAACAGATACCCCTCCGTTGTGGTTGCACCTACGGTACGGCCATCTGTATCGCTGAGGCACGCAAGCCTCCCCACCAACGGCAAGGTCCATGGTTCATGGGGGGTTGAATTTATTATCAATCTGTAATCCCAAGAATTTAACACTGTCCACTTCTTCTGTCTGCTTGTCATCGTATGTTAGGCATATACTCGTGGGACACCCTTACAAGTTCTGAACTGCTTGTAGTGTGTTTTTTCAAATTTTAGTGACAGAGTTGGCTAGGAACCAGTGATTAATGTCCACTAATATTTTATTAGCCGATCTTTCTAACACTACACTTGATTATAACGTTTGTATCATCAGCAAACAAACCGAACTTGGCATCTGTTAATGTTACCGATGAAAGGTCATTGCTATACACGAGAAAAGGTAAGGGCCCTAAATTGGAACCTTGTGGGATCCCACACGTAATTAGTTCCCAGTTGGATGATGCCCGATAGCTTAATGCATGTCTCTTTCCTAATAACACCCTTAGTTTCCTGTCAGAGATATTACATTTGAACCATTTTGCAGCATTTCCTGTTACACCATAATATTTTATTTTACTTTTTGTGTATTGTGATTTCCCCAGTCAAATGCGTTTGACAGATCACAAAATATACCATTTGCCTGCAATTTTTTGTCTAATGAATTAAGCACATTTTGTATGTTATTTGAGGTAAGGTTGTTATAAAGCCGATTGTACATTACCTTTTCTAAAATTTTTGAGAATGCCGGCAAAAATGAAATTGGACGTAAATTTGATGCTATTTATTTATCTCCCTTCTTAAACAGTGGCTTAACTTGAGCATGTTTCAACCACTCAGGAAATATTCCACTGTTAAACGACTGGTTACACAGATAGCGTAATGTGTTACTTTACTCAGAATCACATTCTTTAATTAATTTTGTTGATATTTTGTAGTACACACTAGATGTTTTTGTTTTTAAAGATTTTATGATGGTCATTATTTCTGCTGGGGTAGTGAGGGTCATACGTACATATACGTGATTACTCTGCTATTCACAATGAAGTGCCTGGCAGAGCGTTCAATGAACCACCTTCAAGCTCTCGAACGGCACGCGGGAAAAACGAGCACTTAAATTTTTCTGTGCAAGCCCTGATTTCTCTTATTTTATCGTGATGATCATTTCTCCCTATCTAGGTGGGTGCCAACAGGATGTTATCGCAATCGGAGGAGAAAAGTGGTGATTGAAATTTCATGAGAAGATCCCGTCGCAGCGAAAAACGCGATGGTTTAAACGATTGACATTCCAATTTACGTATCATGTCTGTGATACTATGTCCCCTATTTCGCGATAATACAAAACGAGCTGCCCTTCTTTGTACTTTTTCGATGTTACCCGTCAGTCCCATCTGATGCGCATCCCACACCGCACAGCAATACTCCAGAATAGAGCGGACAAACGTGGTGTAAGCAGTCTCTTAAGTAGACCTGTTGCGCCTGCTAATTGTTCTGCCAATGAATCGAAGTATTTGGTTTGATCTTCCCACAATATTATCTATGTGATCGTTACAATTTGAGTTATTTGTAATTGTAATCCCTAAGTATTTAGTTAAATTTACAGCCTTCAGATTTGAGTGACTTACCACGTAATCAAAGTTTAGCTGATTTCTTTTAGTACTCGTGTGAATAACTTCACAAATTCATATTATGGAAGTTACTTGAAATGTCTGGTCTGAGGTATTCCATAGCAGCATCTACAGAACCTGACAATTCCATATTTTCAGTAACAGTTTTAAAATGTTTGTTAAAAAGTTCTGCAACACTATACACATCTGTCACCAATGTATCATTTACTCTTAATGCTATTTGTCCCTCCTTATGTCTGGTTCTACCGGTCTTCTCCTTCACTATATCCCTGTATTGTCTTTATTTTGTTTCCTGATATGACTATCATTTCCTTGTAATATATTTGCTTTGATGTCCGTATTACAGTCTTTAATATATTGCAGTATTTCTTGTAATGTGCTATAGCATAAACATCAGAACTGTTTCGGATTGACAGATACAGTTTTGTTTTTGTTTTACAAGATCCCCCTGTTCCTTGAGTAATCCATGGCTTCTTTGTAGACTTTGCGCTAACATTAGTTAGTTTTGGGGGGAAAAAGTGATCAAATAAGGTAAGCACTTTATGAGCAGAAGTGTTAAATTTTTCATTCATGCCATGAGCACTGTAAACATCAGTCCAGTGAGTGTCCTAAAGTGATCAATTATTGGCTTATTGATTACCCTCTTGAGCTCAGATTTAACAGATTTTATATCCTGTTCAGTATTAACATTTAACAGAAGGAACTGCATGTCATGGTCTGAGAGGCCATTGATACTGGTTTTGTTATATAATTTTGTTCATTGGGCTTTTCTATAAAGATTTTATCAATGGCTGTTTGTGAGTAATTGGCTACCCTAGTGGCGAACTTTACAGTGGGAATGAAGTTGAATGATAGTGTTACTAACTCAAATAAGTTCTTATTGGGAGAGTCTTTAAGGAAATCTACATTGAAATCACCAGCAACTACTATTTCTTTGTTTTTGGTTGTTAAATGGGCCAGTACAGCTTCAAGGTAGTTTATGAACAGATTAAAGTTACCTGCAGGTGCTCGATATACATGTAATATTATGAAGGATTTTTTGTGAAATTCTGCTTCTGTTGCACATGCTTCCGTATGCTGTTCTAAGTAAAATTTATGAATATCTATGCTCTTATCTTGGATACTCGTGTTCCCATCTTTCAAGTGTTTCACCAGTCACTTAACACGGATGCCGCCCAAGCTATTGTATACTTATGCAAAATGAGTTTCCCTCTTGAACAACGAATTCAGTGACAGAACGCTGTCGACACGAAAGATTTTTTCACGTCACATTGTGTCGGTATACGGTGAAGGTCTGCAGGTTATGATGATACTTACATTAATGGAAATGAAGTTTCGGCATGGCCATTGTTTGGTGAAGCGGTAATGCCAAGAACAAAATCACCAAAGATTGAATCATCTAATGAAATTACGATAGTTAAAATAATTTTCATTTAGCTGTATTTTCGCTACACCTGCAATTGGAAACACATTATTCTCCCGGTGAGCAGCTTATCTTTATTGTTGTTATGGATTATTGTAATATTCTGGAGGTAACATGGACTCCCATTCGGATCTCCGTGCGGGGACTACTCAAGATGGTGTTGCCATCAGGAAAAACCAAACTTGCATTCTCCCGGTCGGAGCGTGAAGTGTTAGATCCTTGAATGGATTGGGTGGTGCCATGAAAAGAGGTTAGAAGATGAATATTAACAGAACAACAACAAGAGTGTAGCCGAATTATAGTTGTCGGCAGTGATGTAATTAAATTGGGAAATAACACACAAAAGTAGTCACTGAATGGTATTCGAGCAACAAAAAACTGACAATGGGCGATGTAAGGAGGTTATAAAATGCGTACTTGCAAGTAGTGGTAAATTCCTTTCCGAAAAGAAACATATTAACAATAAATGTAAACATATGTATTAAAAAGTAATTTCTAAAAGTATTTATGTCTGAATGGAGTGCAGACTTACGTGGTAACTGAAAAGTGAACTATAAACACTAGAAGCAAGGAATGGGGGAAATAGCTTTAAGACGTGGTTTGTACTTGTTTCAAGTTGATGCAGGTTGTAATAGTTATACAAAGATGAAGAGGGTGGCGGCGCGTGATGCCCGAGTACTGGACTCGGGAGGGAGCAGAGTTCAGTTTTTTTCCAATATTTGTCAAAGCAATACTGTTGTTGTTGTTGTCTTCAGTCCTGAGACTGGTTTGATGCAGCTCTCCATGCTACTCTATCCTGTGCAAGCTGCTTCACCTCCCAGTACCTACTGCAACCTACATCCTTTTGAATCTGCTTAGTGTACTCTTCTCTCGGTCTCCCTCTACGATTTTTACCCTCCACGCTGCCCTCCAACGCTAAATTTGTGATCCCTTGATGCCTCAAAACATGTCCTACCAACCGATCCCTTCTTCTAATCAAGTTGTGCCACAAACTTCTCTTCTCCCCAATCCTATTCAATACCTCCTCATTAGTTACGTGATCTATCCACCATATCTTCAGTATTCTTCTGTAGCACCACATTTCGAAAGCTTCTATTCTCTTCTTGTCCAAACTAGTAATCGTCCATGTTTCACTTCCATACATGGCTACACTCGAAACAAATACTTTCAGAAATGATTTCCTGACACTTAAATCTACATTCGATGTTAACAAATTTCTCTTCTTGAGAAACACTTTCCTTGCCATTGCCAGTCTACATTTTATATCCTCTCTACTTCGACCATCATCAGTTATTTTACTTCCTAAATAGCAAAACTCCTTTACTACTTTAAGTGTCTCATTTCCTAATCTAATTCCCTCAGCATCACCTGATTTAATTTGACTACATTCCATTATCCTCGTTTTGCTTTTGTTGATGTTCATCTTATATCCTCCTCTCAAGACACTGTCCATTCCGTTCAACTGCTCTTCCAAGTCCTTTGCCGTCTCTGACAGAATTACAATGTCATCGGCGAACCTCAAAGTTTTTACTTCGTCTCCATGAATTTTAATACCTACTCCAAATTTTTCTTTTGTTTCCTTTACTGCTTGCTCAATATACAGATTGAATAACATCGGGGAGAGGCTACAACCCTGTCTCACTCCTTTCCCAACCACTGCTTCCCTTTCATGTCCCTCAACTCTTATAACTGCCATCTGGTTTCTGTACAAATTGTAAATAGCCTTTCGCTCCCTGTATTTTACCCCTGCCACCTTTAGAATTTGAAAAAGAGTATTCCAGTCAACATTGTCAAAAGCTTTCTCTAAGTCTACAAATGCTAGAAACGTAGGTTTGCCTTTTCTTAATCTTTCTTCTAAGATAAGTCGTAAGGTCAGTATTGCCTCACGTGTTCCAACATTTCGACGGAATCCAAACTGATCCTCACCGAGGTCCGCATCTACCAGTTTTTCCATTCGTCTGTAAAGAATTTGCGTTAGTATTTTGCAGCTGTGACTTATTAAATTGATAGTTCGGTAATTTTCACATCTGTCAGCGCCTGCTTTCTTTGGGATTGGAATTATTATATTCTTCTTGAAGTCTGAGGGTATTTCGCCTGTCTCATACATCTTGCTCACCAGGTGGTAGAGTTTTGTCATGACTGGCTCTCCCAAGGCCGTCAGTAGTTCTAATGGAATGTTGTCTACTCCGGGGGCTTTGTTTCGACTCAGGTCTTTCAGTGCTCTGTCAAACTCTTTACGCAGTATCGTATCTCCCATTTCGTCTTCATCTACATCCTCTTCCATTTCCATAATATTGTCCTCAAGTACATCACCCTTGTATAAACCTTCTATATACTCCTTCCACCTTTCTGCCTTCCCTTCTTTGCTTAGAACTGGGTTGCCATCTGAGCTCTTGATATTCATACACGTGGTTCTCTTCTCTCCAAAGGTCTCTTTAATTTTCCTGTAGGCAGTATCTATCTTACCCCTAGTGAGATAAGCTTCTACATCCTTACATTTGTCCTCTAGCCATCCCTGCTTAGCCATTTTGCACTTCCTGTCGATCTCATTTTTGAGACGTCTGTATTCCTTTTTGCCTGCTTCATTTACTGCATTTTTATATTTTCTCCTTTCATCAATTAAATTCAATATTTCTTCTGTTACCCAAGGATTTCTAGCAGCCCTCGTCTTTTTACCTACTTAATCCTCTGCTGCCTTCACTACTTCATCCCTCAGAGCTACCCATTCTTCTTCTACTGTATTTCTTTCCACTATCGCTGTCAATTGTCCCCTTATGCTCTCCCTGAAACTCTGTACAACCCCTGGTTTCTTCAGTTTATCCAGGTCCCATCTCCTTAATTTCCCACATTTTTGCAGTTTCCTCAGTTTTAATCTACAGGTCATAACCAATAGATTGTGGTCCGAGTCCACATCTGCCCCTGGAAATGTCTTACAACTTAAAACCTGGTTCCTAAATCTCTGTCTTACCATTATATAATCTATTTGATACCTTTTAGTATCTCCAGGGTTCTTCCACGTATACAACCTTCTTTCATGATTCTTAAACCAAGTGTTACCTATGATTAAGTTGTGCTCTGTGCAAAATTCTACTAGGCGGCTTCCTCTTTCATTTCTTAGGCCCAATCCATATTCACCTACTATGTTTCCTTCTCTCCCTTTTCCTACACTCGAATTCCAGTCACGCATTACTATTAAATTTTCGTCTCCCTTTACTATCTGAATAATTTCTTTTATTTCATCATACATTTCTTCAATTTCTTCATCATCTGCAGAGCTAGTTGGCATATAAACTTGTACTACTGTAGTAGGTATGGGCTTCGTATCTATCTTGGCCACAATAATGCGTTCACTATGCTGTTTGTAGTAGCTTACCCGCATTCCTATTTTCCTATTCATTATTAAACCTACTCCTGCATTACCCCTATTTGATTTTGTGTTTATAACCCTGTAGTCACCTGACCAGAAGTCTTGTTCCTCCTGCCACCGAACTTCACTAATTCCCACTATATCTAACTTTAACCTATCCATTTCCCTTTTTAAATTTTCTAACCTACCTGCCCGATTAAGGGATCTGACATTCCACGCTCCAATCCGTAGAACGCCAGTTTTCTTCCTCCTGATAACGACATCCTCCTGAGTAGTCTACTATGAAAACTTATTATCGAGAGAAAAAAATACGCTTTAAAAAGCAGAATTGCTAGGGTAACAATTCTTCATTCATATTGTCGTGACTGTGATGACAAAATGCTTAACAGTATTGCAGACAGTGGTTAGTGGAAAACTTCTTGACAACTTAAAAAAAAAAATATAAGAAGACGGCGTGAAAAAAAAAAAAAGAAGACGGCGTGAACGCAGACCCGACACTGCTTTGGAAAGCACGAGATGGTGGTGGTGGTTGTTGGGATGTTTAAGGGGAACTAAACAGCTAAGGTCGAGACTTTGCAACGGTTTCGAAAATAAAATATCTGATTCCAGCCTTGTGCAAAAATAAATACGCAGTTCTTCATTATTGTGTAAACATGACTCTTGGATATGTTAGTATAACGACTTAACTCACCCATACCATTTTTTATATTGAACTGTATCTTCTGATTAACGTACCCCCTTTTGATTTTTATCAAAATTCGTCTTTCATGGAAGGACGGACAGTACAGGTTGAAGTCAGTGCAGGATGCCCGTAATGATGGACAGGGTTTTGTTGGTGGGTGGTTCGTACATATAGTATTCTTGACGAGCAGTGCGTACACTTGTTCGGCATGGATATCTTTGCTTGTGACGCATGATACTGAACAAGTATCGGTGCAGATAACTACTTAATGCGAAGAAAGAAGTGGACGGAACTCAGTGATGTGTCGTAGTTCACTTTTGTATTTCCACGGTTCTGTCGGATAATCATCGGTAACATTTTATTTTAAATCTGTGATTACGCGTTGAAGGGCATGGCTTTGGTGCGCTGATACTTGCGATGAGAGCTGCTCCTACAAGTGGCTTCGAACTCACTACTTTTAGTTTGAGTGGCATATTTGTGTAATTTTATCAAAAATGCAAGTGAAGATGTCTTACTAAAATCAATGTCTTCCCGCTAGTATGCACAGTAGATGACCTGTACTTTGCTCTGGGATTATGATTCTAAATATTTGTTTATAAGAAGGTTTCTTAGTGTTGTAGTTAAATTCATGTTTTGCAATTGCAGGTTGAAAATGTCCGGATGCTGGATAGGTACAACACCCGAAAACCGTCAGTGGGAACACTATACCTTACAGCGACCCATCTTATATTCGTCGATCCTGATGGCAAGAAAGAGACTTGGGTAAGTATTAACGTTCTCATTTTATTAGTAATTTTAATGGCTCGTATATTAGCACGCTATATTGCAGTAGCAAAACGTTATAAGATTTCACGTAGTGATAAAATAATATTTCTGAGTGTGAGCGACTTATTCTCCTGTATAAAGTAGTAAGCCTTGTGGGAAGACAAATTATGTGCCGTAAAGTTTTGAACATACTGCACTAACTATCGTGTAATTTCTTTAATTGTATCCAATGATTCCTTCCTCTTTGTGGGTGATTATGGCTAACTGTAAGTGGTAAATGATGCAATATAACTTGCAAGGGATGTTAACAACTTGGGAACGAGTAATATCATTTTACTGCTGAACAAGTGTCATCAGTCACGCGTTTCTTATTAAACGAAGGAACAAAAAGTCATTTAATTGTAATATCAACATTTATTTATCGTATGGCAATAAATATATAAAGGCGTTCTCGCTTCCCGAGCACGGGGTCCCGGGTTAGATTCCCAGCGGGGTCAGGGATTTTTCCTGCCTCGAGATGACTGGGGGTTGTTGTGTCGACTTCATCATCATAATTCATTCCCATTACGGTCGGAGGAAGGCAAATGGCAAACCACCTCCGCTAGGACCTTGCCTGGTAAGGCGGCGGGGGTTTCCCACGTCGTTCCCCTAGGCGCTCTGTAAAGAAGTATGGGACTTCATCATCATCACAAATTACCACACATCAACATTTAAGCATAGCTCTCCAGCATAAAATAACACAAATAACAACAGCTATAGATGGATATCAAGGAATTTGATGTAGAACATCACTCATCGCTGTGAGGAAATCTTCGAAAGTAGTCTTGTAGGCACGTGCGGGACATCTCGATACAACATGAGCAACTGCCTGTCGTTTCACGCCACAGTCAGAGGATGGTGATGAAGATGTGCCCCACTTGTAGAGAGTGTTTGCGCATCGTCCGTGGCTCGTTCGTACGCCGTTCAAGATAGTCCAAATTACCCGAGACTGGTCGAATCCAGGTTTTTTTTCTGCATACAGGGCAGCTTCCGACATTGTGGGGATCAGTTTCCATTCATCAATGGCATTGAATGGAGTTTGTATGTATGTCCTGGCTGTGATGAGAGTGGGATGTCTTGATCTTAGTCTTCTTCGCTCCACACGGAATACGTTGTCCACTATTGGAAGACCAGAAGCAATTTTCTGGTATTCCCGCAGTAGTGGGCTTTTCCGTCTGTTCTCAGGTGGTGGAATGTGCCTCAAGATAGTCAGTATTTGGGAGCAGGTCGTACTGACCCATTAACAATGCACATGGCCTCGTTGAGTTGTACATCTGTCTTGTTTACATGTAGACTGTTAAGCCAGACGGGAGCTCAGTATTCCGCCGCTTAATATAAAAAACCGAGCGCTGATACCCGAAGAATGTCTGCTTGACGATCCCCAACGAGAGCCGCAGTGTTTATGGAGAGTGTTGTTTCTGGTTTTGAGTTTATCAGATGTTCGTGTCAAATGCTTCTTAAAAGAGTGTCCTGTCAGACGTTATTCCAAGGTATTTTGGGTGCATATTATGATGTTTGTATCCTTCAAAATAGACATTAGGGCTCTGTGTGCCAATGTATATGAAAACATGAAACTTCTGTTTTATTTGAGTTTGCTTGTAACCTCCATTTGCGGAAATAGTGGCTTAAGATGTATAGATCAGGGGTTAGGTTTCTTCAGTTCTTTCAAAAGTTTTGTATTGAATAGCTATTTCCCAGTCGCCTGCATAGCCAAACTTTCTGGACTGTGTTGGAGGGATATTAGATATAGATAGATTAAACAAGAGACGAGCAAGGACGGATCCCTGTGGCAAGCCATTATTCAATACTTTTAGGCAGATAGTGTCCTTTTCTGTAGTTACAGTAGACGTCCTTCCAGTAACATGTTGTCAACTAGTTTTGTTGTCCGTTTGTATGGGACAAGTTACAATAATTTATAAAGCAGTCCATGCCTCCAAACTGTTTCATATGCTGCACTAAGATCGACGAAAGCAATTAGATATTTTCTGCTTCATTTGGTATACTGCTTCAATAAATGTTGTTAAAGATAAGACTTGAGCAGTGAAGCTCCGTCCTCGACGGAATCCAGCTTGCTCAAGAGGGAGATTCTGAAAGATTACTAGATTAATCCCATTGTATAGAATTCTTTCAAGAAACTTATAGTGCGACTGGCCGTTAGTTCTCAGGCTGGTCTGGTGCCTTTCCGGGCTTCAGTTTTGCCATGATTTTTGATGGCATCATTTTTTTTATTAACATTAAGTAATATGTCTTGCTAAATAAATATCGTCACAATGGACGAGTGTAGAAAGTGCTAAAGAGTAGCGGGAAGATTCTTTTCTTCTTCTTTTTCCTGGGCTTATCCCGTATATTCATGGGCGTCGCCATGTTAATCTGGGTTTGCCAGTGTAGCGGTAGAGGGTGACCTGATACCCTTCCTGTCGCCACCCCTCCCTCCCCCTCCCCCCCCCCCCCCCCCACATCCTCGGACGAAATTTGTCTACCTCATCTGTCTGCGTGGATGTGTGTGAACGTTTTCGAGTCATGTAACTGAGGCGGGGCATGGGTACCAGCCCACTGTTCACAAAGTCGCATGTCGCCGCTATGCAGGCGGGTCAGGAGCGGGAAGACAGCCTGCGCCGTTTAAATGCAGGATGTTGTGAAGCAGTCTGAGGAACGAATATGTAACTACACTTTGGAGCGGTAGCACTTCTGCCTCTCACTCCACGATTATGAAAAAAACCGCAGTTGTTCGTAAAACTCAAAGCTGACTTGGAATGGGAACCATTGAGAACTGTTGCAGATGGAAGCAATTGTGTTAGGGTAACATACATAACTGGACTGTGGTAAAATCTGCCAAATCAGGCTAGAGGTTCAAGAGGTGCTATAAGTTTGCTAGATTTAATCTAGGCATTTCCAGCTACCGGTTACATGCCTTACAGCTACATTTTCAGTTGTAACCTAGGTATTTAAAATTGAAATATAATTCTGAACTGTATTGTAGATGACTATTTGTAAACTTATACCCACAAAAATTATTACATTCATCCATTGACCCCAAAGTTCTTAGTCAGGCTAGTACCATTCTGAGAACACTGTCGTTATCTAAAAAATAGGCGAGCGAAGGATAATTGAGAAGTTTGCCCATGTAATATCCTCTAAATAAGTTGCCGCGTAGCTCGAACTGCTATACTGGCCATTCACTGCATGTGCAAGCATCTGTAGGAAAAGGAAACAATGCTGAATGCTAAAACGAATTTTGACGACATAGCTCGTAATACAGTTGATGGTGGAAAATAATGCTGGACAGTAGTACAAAGTAGAATAACTAGGAACTCCAATTTCTTTCCTATTTGAAACGAAACATAAAAGATGCCGTTTGCAAAAGTAGACCCTGCCGTCTCTGGCCATCATGAAACTCTCACTGCCCAGGTAAATAATAACTACATGTGGGTGCTTTGTCGCGATGTACACATGGCTAAGAACAATGGGTCGCTCCCTTACATTAAAATATAATATTGACTAACTTGTATCCTCACATTAAAAATATTATAATGAGTATTCCTTCTTGTATATAGTTAACCATACAAGCAGTCAGAGCTTGCCCAATGCGTTTACCTCCACAGAGAGCTCCAGGCTCTTCAGTGAGTATGTGCCTGCGAAGCATATGGCCCCAAGCCATTGTAGTACTACTCCCTTTCCTGTGCTGCAATCTTACCCTCGGACTAAATCTTTTCTCAGACTTAGTCTCTAGTACAGACTTCCTGTTGACAACCTAGTTTGCATGTAAGACATCTACCTTTTCAAATCTTTCACGGTCACCGAGTACCCAACACGATACCCAGTCCTTGTAGTGGAGGGGATTAAGCAGGTACCCATAAGGCGATAGCCTCTTGATGTCATAGGGAACGCACTATTGATGCTGAAGCCTGTTACCTCTCTGTTCATGTCAATTTGGGGGTACCAGGAGTCTGGGTAATGGTCATCTTATCTAGTGGCGCTCATTGGGAGGAGAGCCCTCGTTCAGAGTAACAGGCTTAATGCAGTGAAAACACCAAAGTTAGCAGCCTGTGGATGCGAGGCTCTGGCAGTCCCTTCACACGGACCAGGATTTCGAGTGCAGATCGTTATGATCGAAAGAACTTTTACTTCTTACTCTCCTTAGTTCCTGGTTTGCACCCACACAGATGGAGTGCCTGTTCCATCTATGAAGCCTATGTTTTTTGCGGAGAATGTTGAAAATGTATTTGGAGAAAGCACTTCCCTTCATAAAACTTCGAAGTAGTTCTGCCTTAACTAAAACAGCAAATCCTACCCAGTTATAAGTGTTATTGTGTTGTAATTTTTTTTAAAAAAAAGTTGGTTATTTTCCTGTTCCCATAAGAGCCTGAACATCATAAACTGTTTAATTTTTCACCAGAACTTATTGCTGCGGCCAGATGGACTACACGAACACTTGGAGAAGTCAGGAATCCACTTTCTATTACATGTACATTACATTGAGGCCCACCAGACAACAAAGTTGGCACAGGAACATTCATCCTCACTTTTGAAAAGGACTTGCCTGAGAAAGACAAAATCATGGTGTACCATTGTAATGCAAAGTCGTATTTCTCACAGCTGATGGAGTGTTTTAAATGCCAATGCTTCGAGCATATGTCTCCTCGGTGCACAAACGACGACCCAGTTTGCGGAGGCTGTGGTCGTCCACTTCATGGAAACCCGCCATATAAGCTACCGCGTTTCTGAGGATTGGGGAGGTTGGTCATCTCTGCAGTTGATACAAAGAATTCAAAATAATTTGAAGCTCAGAAAAAGTACAGTAGATTTCGTGGAGCCAATGACAGGTTATAGAAGTGATTGTCAGGAACTCAAAGAAAGACATAAAAAGAGACTTTATAAATTATGCGTTCTTTGGAAGTCAGATCTGGGAGCTGGAGAGATCTGTAGAGATAGAATAAGAGTCTCTAACCGTTCTTTCCATCAACCTGTAGTCTTCTAAAGTTGTGTCCCCAGCGCAGAAGACAGCTTGTCGGTCATGGGATCTTCTTCGGCAGAGGCTGCTATGCCGTCATCTCGAACCTGTGGTTGTGCTTTTTATGGGCTACCACTTGCCCAGGTTAGTCTCTGTATCTACAGAGGGCAAGATCTGTAGTACTGACAATGATGGTAGGCAACACTTCTCATTAATGTATCCTGTTTGGTTATTATTTAAATATTCACTCATTTTACACTGTCTTTTACAACAATCGAAATAGATTTCTTAATTTTACGGTAAATTTTCTGTTCAGCTTCAGGTATAGAGTACGACATGTATAGAGTACGACATGTCCGTCCCTCCAGAACGGCCGAAACAGAGTGACTAGCGCAGCCGAAGTACTTCGTCTCCCATGCGCGCCAAAGCGACCCGAAGCACACCAGTTGCAGTATCGTTACCCTTGTGTTTCTCAAAACTAGTGGAATTTTATCAACAAAAACGATACACTCGTAGGATAACCATGAGATACTGCCATTTCGGCACTTAGCATCCGAATATACCAACCAATCAGAAGCAAGTTCAGTACAATTGGTGGACTCTCCCACGAGACTGCCACGAGACTGGTACATACTGTACCATGTGTCACTTGTACCTCACTCCACTTTACGAGTAGTTTGTAGGTCTGTAGGCTATGTAGTGTAACCCAAAGCACGCCAGGGCGAGTGTTTTATGTCGGTGTGATAAACTACATGATACCTCTCCCTAAATAAATTGTTCCAACTACCCACTGAAAATAAATAAAGTATACTCCTTCTCTCCAGGAGCTGGACACAGACTGAGTCCTTTTCCCGCCATTTTCCCCCAGACCGCCATGGGACGACAGCGCCCTCTGGTGGCAGTAGAGTACTAGATCAGTTGGAGTCTGGACCTCATGATGAACACACTGGATGGAGCTACTGCCTATGACAACTCAAATTGTTTAAATAAACACTACATGCAAAATAAAGACTTAGGTCCATCGCATCTAGCAGCCCATCACAGGCTGAGTCCTTTTCCCGCCAATTCGAAGGAAGAGGTGGTGGTCGGATGACTTAGGTTAGTGGAGGTAGCCCAAGTGACCTATTTTCCCGCAACTTTCTTAGGTTAGTGGGGGTAGCGCAAGTGACCTTTTTCCCACCAAAATTTGAACTTCCCAGCATTTTCTTGGAGAGGTGGGGTAGGGGGAGGGGAGGGAATGGGGTTAGGTTAGTGGTGGTATCCCAATTGACCTATTTTCCAGCCAAAATTTGAACTTCCCACTATGATGTCATTGACCATCTATCACCGCCATCTTGAATAAATTTGGCAACACTGCAGAGTGGAGTGTCGCCGGCCCCTCCCCCCACTAATGTGTAACCTGTGGTAGGGATGTGCATGAGGTAGATTGTTCGCCTCCTCCTGCCCACTGTATCAACTGCAATGGCGACCACGCCTCCTCTTCTCGAGATCGTTCCGTGTATCTCGATGAATGGGCTGTCCAGTAGATCCGGGTAGAGAAAAAAGTGCCTTACCCGGTCGCTCACACGTTATTGGCTACTTGCAAACTCTGTGTTCTACCGCCTGGCTCTTATAGTACTGTTCTTGCTACATTTCGTTCCATGAAGGACATAGCCACGCAGACATGCGACTTAAGATTCCGCGCTGTGTTCGTGAAAACACGCAGTGTCATGGTAGCATCGCTGTCTGACCATCCAGCTATGCAACCAGTCACAAAACACTCGCCTCCCGGGGCGAAGTCACCTGCTACACAACCGGCAGGCCAGAAAGGACAAAAGGACTACTCCCACAAAGACTTTCTACGTTCCTCCAGCCAACAAACATCGGAGTCTTACCCTGCCAACTGGGAAGGCTCCAAGAAGTCAAACAAAGGCGAAAGGTCTTCTGCCTAGCTGACTCTGAGATCCTCTTTGATGGTGCCGCTACGGGATACCCTGCCCGACCGACCTCCGTGTCGAGAGGGTAGGATTGCAGATGGGGTAGCAAATAGATGCGTGAAATTTGCGTGGGAAACATTGAATTTTGCAGTGAAATCAGTGAAGTACAGTTCCACGAGGGCTATGGGCTGACCCTAGACCTACCATGACAGGTCTCCACGAGATCTGTGTCACTCAAATGCCGATCGTGCTTATATGGGACTATTAATAGTTGCAACGTCAAAGCTTTCACAAGTTAGCCTGTCATTCACAGTTCCCAGTCATGCCAATGCAGGTCAGAATGTGTCCGTACCATTCAAACCAACAGCGCTATCAGACTGAAATTCCCGTGAATTTTGTGTTGAAATCTTTGACTTTGTGCTGGAATTTTAATAACGTCACTTTCCTAGAAATATTCTAGGTGACTAAGTGGCCTGAAATAGCTCCCACAAATGTTACAGACTTAAGTAACACATCACAATCCAGCAGCACAGTTGACTCTGTGCTGTTTGGACATGCTGCCATCCAGTCCTAAATCCAGAATACAGTGAAGTGTAAAATTGTGTAGCCTTAGAAATACGTCTGAAAGTGATGTGTTACAACGCACAGGTTGTGGTGGTCTCTGCTCGTAGTGATCAGTAGATGACAAGCATCTGTCCTCATTCAAAAAAATGGCTCTGAGCACTATGGGACTTAACTTCTGAGGTCATCAGTCCCCTAGAACTTAGAACTACTTAAACCTAACTAACCTAAGGACATCACACACATCCATGCCCGAGGCAGGATTCGAACCTGCGACCGTAGCAGTCCCGCGGTTCCGGACTGCAGCGCCTAGAACCGCACGGCCACCGTGGCCGGCTGTCCTCATTCCATAAACGGCATGATGGGGCACTGGCTGGTCCTGACAAAACATCCTGCAGGTTGCAGCCTGTCTGGTAATTTAACGGTAACCCGTGTGTCGTGCAGTTTCGCAGGGCTGTGAATGGGACAAGAAGCTCACAGCACGCACCAGGTGATGTCACATGGCTAGATGCCTGTGGAATGCCTAGCACGGCCCACACTTCGCATCAATCGAGGAACCAGCAGCACTTACAGCGTGCAGTCGGATCAGAATAACAAAATGATTGACAGCGAGGCACAATTGAGTGTGGAAGCGGGCGATGTTGGTTTCTGGGTGCGCACGCGCGAGCCATGTGGCTATAACAGCAACAGTGGCGCGGTTTCTTACTGGACTACCGTCTCCCACTGCCTTTTCATGTGCAGTATCGATTTCGCTTTCCAGGATCGTTGTGGCTTAACAATCGGACTCCCGTGTGTAAAATGATATGGTGTTCCTGTTATTCGTATATCTCAACAAAAGCAACAGGAGAAGCACTGTTCTTACAATAATCAGAATGAATTACATTCAGTTGCCGTATTCGATACGTAAGGGGTGTTAGAATGGATCTGAATCGTTCGTGTAAATACAATAACTAAGGGCATTAAAATAATATAAACTGTTTGAGTACTTACCAATCACTGTCGTGTGTATGCAGAGTGTTATGCTTGTGCAGAGGAGTATTCCTTAACAATGAGATAAGATTTATTGTACACCTGAAGTACACACCATTCAGTCAATAACACCAAATACAGACACAAAAATAAAGACGAATTAAGGCAAAGGGTAAATGCCACTTAGTTCAAAATCACTTTCTTCCTCAATACTGTCGTTATCTGAGCCTTGGTCCGCGGACGAGCCGCAGGAATTGCACAAGGATATAATTATATTTTATATATTACTCTTCACAACACACACTTCACATTTCCACACCTCTTTAACCCGGGAATGGTACCCTTCGTCGATGCGACGAACATGCAAGGATGTTTACTGTACTGAGCCCACAGTACCGCTGTCTAGCGTCGTGCGCTCTCAGCTATGCTTAGAGTAATTAGTAGTCCACGTGACCTTTGCACGAGCAGTTGGCGGCACGCAGCCCCTGGTGAGTTACCTTCAATAGTTTAGATGTCGGTTCGTCGATACGACGAATGAGTAGCAGTAAGAGAAGAAACCATATTCGTCAGAGCGTCTAATGGCTAGCATTACAGAATAAAATTCCTCCGTTGATATGATGAAGGGGTAGCATTAGCAGCGCACATTTACTAGAAGTAGCGTAGTTCCGTTAGTGAAGTCGTCACATATTTTGGTAGTAATAACAACACTCTTCATTTTGTCTGTAGAACATGGCTTCGAGTAGAAGCTGCTTGGATGATGATGATGACATTAGAGCGACGTGCTGTCGTCGGAGGAAGAGGACTCTGAAGATAAGTTGTTGAACATGTCAGAAGAGGCCAACTCTATGAGCCTTCCTCGAGTTCAGAGTCACATGGAGATGAGACCAATCGTGGAACAGGAAATTGCAAACCACATCATTCAAGCCTCAACCTCAACTTATGAATCAATGCAGAAAAACAAACGAACAGGGCGCCATAAAAAAGGGTATCTGAAACTAACAGCTCAACCATTACATCACCTCTTGTGTCACCTGAGTAGAGTGAAATTCTTAGTACCTGGAAAGGTGGTAGCTACAGCTGGAAGACAACACCTATCAAACAACCGGGAAAAACACCGAAGAGGAATGTGATTCACTTCACTCCAGGCGCTGCAAGTCACGCGAAAAATGCACCAAGTCCACGTCAGTGCTTTCATTTATTGTTTACTTAAAATGTGTTGGACGCAATGATTACTTACACCAACGATGAAATAAAAACACAGCGTTCTCAATACAAAGATTCGCCTAGCTTCACAAAAGAAGTAACACATGCTGAATTCGAATCGCCGTTTGCATTGCTTGTGATGAGTGCTGCTAAAAAGGACAATCACATGTCAGTTGGCGTTCTGTTTGATACAACGAGGTCCGGAGAAAGATATCGAGCCGCAATGTCATCATCAAGATTCAAGTTTCTCATAAATTGCTTGCAATTCGATGACAAAGAAACGAGAACAGAAAGGCGAAAGATAGACAGATTGGCCCTCTTGTCTGCCATATGGGACCCATTCCTTATAAATCGTAAAAGCAACTACAGACCAAGCCTTTATGTTACTACTGACGAGCAGCTGGTAGGATTTTGAGGCCGTTGTCCTTTCAAGATGTACTTTCATCAAAATCCAATAAGTACAGGGTTAAAATTTTCGTAATACGCGATCAATCAACAAGCTACATGTTCAATGCTGAAATATACATCGGCAAACCAAGAGAAATGTTAAAAAAAAAGTTCAAATTACTCTGAGTTAGTTAGGTTTAGGTAGTTCTAAGTTCTAGGGGACTGATGACCACAGATGTTAAGTCCCATACTGCTCAGAGCCATTTGAACCATTTATTTAACCTACGGATATCACACACATCCATGCCCAAGGCAGTATCCGAACCTGCGACGTAGCGGTCACGCGGTTCCAGACTGAAGCGCCTAGAACCGCTCGAACACCCCGTCCGGCCAGAAATGTCCTTTAGCGAATTCATCACTACTACTACTAAACTTGGGGAGCCTCTGAGCAATTCTAACCGTAAATTGACGTGTGACAACTGGTTCAGTACCATACCTCTTGCAAAGACCTTACTCACCAGTCGTGGAATAACTATGCTTGGGACAATAAAGAAAAATAAGCGAGAACTACCGAAGAATTTTACAGATCCCAAGTTCATGAATAGGGGCCCCGGCTCAAGCTGCTGCTTGTTTCCGAGGACATCGCCGCAGTTTCGTTCAACCCAGCCAGGAAAAATGAATTGGTTATTCATATTTCTACGATGCAAAATGACAACAGCATAAATGAAGAAACTAGCAAACCACAAATTGTAATGTATTATAATTCTACAAAAGGAGCAGTGGGTACCTTGGACCAAGTGTGCAGTAATATGAACTGTGGTAGAAAAACTAGACGTTGGCCCCTCTCGAGACCTCTTCTATAACATGGTGAACATAACTATTCACAACTCCTATGTCATCTATGTTGCCAATCTTCCGAGTAATCAAAGAGCACCTAAAAAGTTTACATTCGCCATGACATTGGCTGACGAATTGATGTCGCCTTGGACCCACATTCGACTTGCACAACCAATCCCACGACCGCTCAACAGTATGATATGCAGACGCCTGAATGTGATGCAACCAGCTGATAACAGCCACCAACAAAATATACAACTGCCTAGTCGTCTTTATGGCGATAGAAAAATATTTGCACACTGTCCTTACAAAAAACGAAGAATGACAAAATCAGTATGTGAAAGCTGTAATAAAAATATTTATGGGGATCATAAACACATGCTTTGTGGAGATTGTTTGGCTTCTTTGTGAGCTCTGATACATATTATGTGATATTTGTGTACTCGTAATTTACCGAGACTGATTGGCTGTAGTAGTATGTAAAGTACACGTTCAAAAGCATTTATTTTCTAGCTTTAAATTCACGAACATGCATGGTGAGGAGCCCCTGAAGAATAGGTGTTTCTTTTTGTTTCTAAGTCTCTATATAGTAATGTGTTACTTTTATTCTTACAGTATTACTCTGATTGTTGCCGTGGAATCTATTGTAATGCTTATTGTCACATAGTTATATTGTTCTTTACTTACAGATTTTCAAGTGATTGTTGCCCCAAAGATAGAAGGAATTTAATTGTTTGCTGTTGCATTAATAAAAATGAAACCAAACCTACGTCTGAAATAGTTCTTTACCTATATCCTCATACTAGTCCTCGTTCGAACCCTACTTTGAAATTTTGATATGTTATTGATTGTAAACATGATTACATACATTCCGAGGCTCAAATCTACATAAACTGCTGTTATTGTTGATTATACACATGAAAAGTGGCGGTGTTCGTCGAATGGGTAGCAGTGATCGTCAAAAATTCTTGGGTAGCATTCGGGTAGCAGTGATCGTCAAAAATTCTTGGGTAGCATTCCAGGGTTAACAACTGTTTCTGTGTGGCGCACAAAATTTCTCCACTTTTGGCGTTATTTGTACCTATGCTTCCTCTAACAGCCTTTGAATTTCTGCCAGAGTGGAGCTTCTGTTATTTGTTGCCACGTAATTTTTAAATTGCGTCCAAATCGTTTCGATCGCGTTAAAGTGGCAGTGGTATGGTGGAAGGCAAGAACCGTGTGGCCGTGTTCTTTAGCCACCTCGTTCACAACATACTGTTAAAACTGTGGCTTATTTTACTGTACTATTTCCATGAGCTCCGCCATACATAAATCGTCCTTAATTTTCACGTTGTAGCATTTCAACCTTGCGGCAATATCGGCTTTTGTTCGTTGCCATAGTTGGAGTTCTATTTTTAATAACTGAATAATGTGGGGGCATTATCCATTACAATGGCAGACAGCCGATTTATGTTTTCCAGTGGCTGCCCCTTCAGAAAGCTATCGTGGTTCATCTCCTCGTATTGTCGGTTTTCCTCGATTTGTAAATGAGGAGACAGTTTCAGCGTGCAAGACAATAATACTCTCGCCCTTTACCACCGGAACAGCAGAAATTCCACATATTTTATCTTGTCCACTCTTTTCTGACAGAATGACCTACGTTTCTCGAGGGTTCGTTGAGCCATACAATGTCGTGAAATGGGACTTTGAGTATCGTTCTTGAAAATCGACAACGCCCCGCTGGGATGTCGCCTCTCTCCATAATAGTTTTCCGTCCATTATTATTATTATTATTATTATTATTTATTATTTTTAGCGTAAACCGAGGTCTTTGACAACCGTTAACAAAGATGTTTTGCTGCCACTGAAAAACTCTGCCGCGCGAAGAGTAACGCACAGTTTTTTAAATAATTGGATGTTCTTTTTTCTCGTAATATCAGTATATATGGCGACGAACGGAATCTTGTTGAAAAGAGTCCAAGTTTGTTACACGTCGTTGTGTCCTTTTCGGGTGTACGCAGTTTCGGTGAACAGGCACATCCCCTTCTACACAGAATTTCTCCTTACAAATTTTGTCGACAGTATTTTTGTGTATTTTAAAAGCGTCTGCAGTTCTCTCGACTACTTTCATTAGCGGCAATAGTGTTACAGCATTGCCTGTATTTTTCTCGAAATATTCTCGCACCGAGCACACAAACTCACTTGTCTGACCACGCAAAACATGAGTAGATTGCTGAACTTTCCGTTTAGCAGCCACATTTTTTGCACAGCTCCACTAGAAGCTTTAGACCTTCTATAGCCCAAATTAAACTCGCCGCACAGAGGAACAAAGCGCACAACGAAACTGACCACAGCTGTTTACGTTAGCGGGTGCGAGCGTCGTCTACAACTGGCTACAGTAGCAGTAGATTTGACAATGGTGAGATAAAGTGGAGGCGCGGCCAACCGCGTTTTCTGATTGGCTGTTGCTGTGGTTGCAGCCCCATGAGCTGCTAGACGTCAGTCACTTTGTTATTCTAATGGGTCGTGCATTGGATGTGTATAGTTTACATGGCTGACGGCTGTGACCCGCGACCCCCCCTCTGGCGTGCTACCCCGTCGGATGGCAGCTATTAGTTCTGCTGCCAGACCTGGCCTGGGCGGCAAGCGGAATCACGTGTTGGAGCAAATCATGGAGGCGGTCCTCCACAATGCGTGTCCCCTTCAAATAATGACGCAGTTGTTCCTGTCCTGTCGTGGGATACATTTTAATGTGACGCCATTTTAAACTTTTAACGATGGCCTGAGTTGTGGAAATTTATGGTATTTTTTGAATTTCGCGTCATTTTAAGAGGCAGTTTTAATTTCTCTTCTGAAACCCGGGAAAGTCTGTACACTGTAGCTATCGTAGTGGGCTACGCCTTGAGTGCAGCATGGCGGGGAGTGGTCAACCGCTCCATGACGTCAGAACGCTAGCCGTCGGCGTAGTGTCCCGAGTTCAGTGCTGTGTGGTAGCTTTCTGCAGTGCCATTACGAATAGAATATCTCGCCCACTCCGTGAGCTCTACAGTCGTCTCCACACGATTTTACAGAAACTAATCAGTAATTTTTTTTTTTTTTTACATTGCGCATAGCTTTACTTGGTAGCTTTATGGAGGAGTGCCCATCATCTCGCTAATGGTCATATTTCTTGTGATATTCGCAGCTAAGAAAGAAGCTTAGCGAAACTCGAAAAATTTGGCAATAAAAAAAATGGAGGTCGCCATGATTTTCATTCGATGAAAATTACACTGTATTTTGCTGCGAATGAAATTTAGAGAAGATGCTGAATTTTCCTTTAGACTGTGCAGGAAGTATCTGCCTGTCTCCGATCTCGAGAAAATGGAATTTATGTTGCACATTCACTTACGACCACATGCTTGCAACAATGAAATATTCGTAACATACATCATATCACCCCAAACCGTTCGAGATATTGAAACGAGATTTTGGCAAGTGATGGCACACAACGAGGACAGTATTTTTCCATGTTTTTAACATATCTACGTCGGTATAGATGAAGCTACAGTTTTAATTTTTTCCAGTCTAGTACTGCAACATTTAGAAAGCCACTGGTATCTGGTAAAAAGAGAATTTACTAGCATGAAAATAAACGTGAAATATATTCTCTTACGTTGTAGCGAACCGATACAATGAGGTGTTCTGTAAGGTATTGACCTCTCTGGTCGCCTTTTGCTTGCTTAATAAGAGACTGTTTCAAGAACCAGTCGCAATGGCTATTGCGACGTGAGTTTGTGAATTTACACTTTGTTTTGTCAGAAGTAGTACAGTTAAATCAATCAACAAGAGAAATGTAGCTGTACTCATAGTAGACGATGCTGCTTCAAACGAAAAATGGCTAACAGTTCAGACAAAAGTAATCGCCAATTCCTGTTGCCATTTTGGCGCAATCCTGTAATCCATCATATACTTAATAGTGAGCCACTGGAATGGAAACTTACCAAAAGGAGTTTCTCCCTGTTCTTCATCTCAGAAATATGAAAATAATTTAAAGAAAGTAGTATACCACAGCTAGTAGTATTTCCACATTCAGAGTGAAGTCTTTGAACGTCTTTACTCTACGCAATTATCCTTTAAAGTATTAAAGAAAGTTTACACATATTTATAATATATTTAAAATGAGTTGTTTCAACCATTTTGTAAAGTAATGACTATCACGTTTTCGTAACCTTGTTATCTGCAGATAAACAAGCATATTTTTTTTCTTGTAGAACAATGCTGCAGATTAGAACTGACTCAATAAAACTCTTTCATATCCCTGAAGCTATGAACACATTGCAGACTTGCAGGAACGTGCCAGTTCTTTGTCAACGTCAATATCACTGCTAAATTAACAGATATTTCTACTAAGAAGATTCACTCTCTCATTCAGTAAAGGGATAGAATTGGAATAATGGCACGCTTTTTGCCGTACTTCTTCATATGTCAAAGATTAAGGAAGTGTTGAAATGAAATCCTTTGGTGACTTTCGGTCCCAGCTGTTCATCGTTAATGATACGCTGGTTTACAGGATTTCCCAGGGATTGTAATAGAACCCGCCGATTTATTTTCATCTGACTTTTTTAAACCTTTTTCTTTAAGAAGTGTCATCAGTGACGACCTTTGAGTAACGCATACGGCATTTTCCTCCAGGTGTCATGTTAAATTTTGCTTATATTGCCAATCCAAAATAGAAATTGAAAAAACTAATTGATCATAGGCGTAATTGGAACTATAGTTTATAATAAAGTTACACAGTAACGGGTACAAATATGTTTTACTGAATTGTTCCTTTAAAATCGCAAAACAAGGTTTTGCAGTAATTCTTATAAGTGCAGACAAACAATAGAGTCGGATACATTGCTTTCTGATTTGATAGTGGAAGGGCATACATTTCTGAAAGTCGATTTATTCATTCTAAAGAAAGGTCCAAGTATTCTAGTGAAAGAGAGAGAATTGTTTGGAGCGTTAGTACGTTGTGTGACAGTTTACTATTAGATCTTGATAAATTCCGCGAATGTACGAGAATGTCTGTATCTGCTTTTGACTACGTTTTGAAAAAGATCGAAGTGCACACTTAAAGAGTACCCTGCACCAATTCCCATTCTACTATGTCGCCGGAAGAAATACATGTTTCTGAATTAACTTTGTCAGAAAAGAATGACACAATACTAATATTTACTTACCGTTAGTGTTGAGGTTCGTTACTATTTCACTCCGTATTATTCCAAGCTACCTATTTTTATATTGAGAATGACTGGATTACCAAATTTCTACCGAGTGAGGTGGCGCAGTGGTTAGCACACTGGACTCGCATTCGGGAGGACGACGGTCCAAAGCCGCGTCCGGTCATCCTGATTTAGGTTTTCCGTGATTTCCCTAAATCGCTCCAGGCATATGGCGGGATGATTCCTTTGAAAGGGCACGGCCGACTTCCTTTCCCCGCCCTTCCCTAATCCGATGTGACCGATGACCTCGCTGTTTGGTCTCTTCCTACAAATTTCTGGCGTTTCTTGTATCGCAGTGATAATTTCTGCAAGAGACATGGCTCACCGCTCGCTTCACGCTCGAGAAACAAAACTGGTTCGCGTTGCAAGCGCACGCCCATCTGCACGGTGTTAACTGCCAACAGCAGGCACCTCCCGAAACGCTTGCCGCCAGCACACACTGTTAGAGAACAGCGTTCAACGCTGCCCGTCCCGCTCCACGCAGGCCATGCCAAGAGTGATGTCGACTGCCGCCGCCTCTGGATCATAGAATCATCCTCCTTGCTCACTGTGAATGACAGCCTCCCAGAGGTTGCCTAAAAAAGAGGTGGTTTTGCCCTATGACATTTACTCCAAAATAGTGGGTCGGAAGTTATAACTGGGACAAGGGAGAAACTGGACTTGCCCCAGCAAGGCAGGATAAGGATCTAGCAATGTTTCTTCTTGGTCCTGGCTCTTGGCACCACATCTATGATGCATTGCCAATTCCGGGGCGTGAAGATCGAATGGGAATTAAATCAGAGCTAGGTCTTTTTTAGAGATGACGTGCAGGTTTGCAGCTGACCAACCATAGTAATATAGTTGGTGGGAAAGAGGGGATAGGGAACATCGAGAGGAATAAAAGGGTGTGGACGGTAGAGGTACGGATATGTACCATCTCGCAGCGACCCCGTTAACATGTCCATCACCAGCTTAGCCGTTCGCAGGTTGTCCGGCAGCGGCAGGTGGTCATGTTTGGCAGCCTCCTCTCGGACCAGCAGCGACTTGTGCTGCCTCTTCGTCGTCCTCTTCTTCCGGCTGCTGAACCACCTCCTCCATCTCCTCGACAACTTCTACAGCAACCTGCGTTTCCGCTTCGGCCACAGAGGCGGTCGTCTGAGAATCCGCATCTACCCCCCTTCATAATGGGGGTCGGCGCCTCTTCTTTTCAAGGGTCAAGGCCTCCTTCAGTTGCCACCTGAAGGCGCGCCTCTTCCAATTCCACCCCCAGGAACGCCCTCTCCTCCGCCATGGCGGATTTAAGCGCGGCAACGCTTCGCGGAAACTATCGTAGTCTTATTCGCGGCGGCGCGGCCCACTTCCCCTTCTTGGATAGGGGGTGGGGCAGGGCGGCCGCCTTGTCTTGTTTGGCCTCTTCTCCAGGTTTATCGACCTGGGTCTTCTTATTCAGCTTCTTCTTGCTCCAATTTTTTATGTAGCTGCAACGGCGATGGTTTGCAGCGTGTGCGCCACCGCATTTGACGCACTCCGGAGCAACACCTCGCGGCTTGTTACAGTCGCGCGTGTCACGTGCCTTTGCACACTGCATGCACTCGACCGTATTGCTGCAGGACTTTGCTAATGGCCAAGCTATTGGCATTTGCAGCACTGCTGCGTCATCATCTTCTTTTCCCGCTTCTTTCCGCTTCGCACTTCATCGGCCAGGTGCTCCAGTAGGACTGCGAGATCTTGACTTCCCTTCGGCTTCGCTTCCCTTGCCATGTCTGCGACGTACAACAGCGACAGCGACGAAGTTAACTGCAGCGAGTCCAGCAGCAGTCTCCGACGTAGAATCCAGATGCTCCTTGGTTGCTTTGCGTGCGGAAGAGCTGCACAACAGTTCCCTGTACAGGCATCACTTAGTACGTATATTTTTGACATCAAGCAAGCCTGGGGTACTTCTTGGAGGCACAGTATTCTCGGGCAGCGCCATGAACGATGCTTTTGAAGTTTTATTCCCATCTTTCCTTCCTCTCACTATGCTATTTTGAATATCAACTTGGTGATGACATCCTCTAAGACTGCTTTAGCAAGGCAGTAGTGTCCCTGAAGGTATTATTTTAAATGTACCTGTGTTTGCCACACCTATTAATATTAGAATGTCAACAATTAAAAGTATATCCTTTGTTCTTTATTTGTTGACTATTACTCTGCCTCTTGTTCCTAATCCAGCTTTGCAATAATATATCATCATTTGCAACTATTAGATGTTGGAGGAATGGACAGAGAAAAATGGTTTGAATTTCTCAACTGAGAAGTCTGTGTATGTTCTTTTTAATGTTCATGTTCTGTTTTGAGGTTTTCTCAGTTTTAAAAATGTTTTAGTTTTAAAAACGTGGTTAGGTTTCTGGTATCCGCTGATGATCCTATAGTTACTATACCTTAGGTACTTGAAAACATGGATCCTAAAAGCTCTATATTTAAAAATGTCTTGACCAAAATTTATGAGGAACAAACTAAATTTGTCTGCTCCAGTTTTACAGAGGCTTCGTGCATTCTCAGCTTCATTGTGGGTGTCTGGTGTATTTGTGTACAAGGCCCTCTTGTTTAAAAATATTGGACATGATGCACCATAAAGGAATTAAACTGATCATGAGACATTTAGAAACTGCCCCATACCAGGCCTTTGTGTTGAGGCTAAGAGAGCTGCCATTTAGCACGAGGCAGCAATTACTCATGATACGACCAGTGTACAAAACAAAACCATGCCAATAGCACCTGCTTACCATGCCTTTGCTCACCCTCCAGTGGAAATACTTCGTCAAAATTGACAGCAAGCAGAAATGTTCCTATGGGATTCACACAGAGGATGCCTTTTAGTGATGGGTGCAGCTGATTTTAAGTTGTTCACTGAGTTTGGAGCAAGTCTCCACCTTGGCAGTTAAAGAGGTCCAGAATTAGACTGGACAATTTTTAAGAAGTATTAACTCCAGATTTTACATTTCAATTTTTGTTTTATAGCATTTTAAATAGGAGTCACAGTGTTAAAGTTGTATACACTGATGGTTCAAAACGAGGGGACTGTCTTGGCTGTTCAGTAGTGTTCCCGAAACGTGTCTTCAGGATTTATGATCCTGAAAGGACTGAGACACATAAGATATCTTCAGAGCAAACATTATCTCATGTGCTTAGATTCCCTTAGTGTCCTACACTCATAGCTGCAAATATAACCAACAGCGAAAATTTTCCAGCTAATACATAGCCAACTGTTCTTTCTTCAGTACCAGCAGAAACAGGTATCATTTTGCTGAATTCCAGAGCATCTGAGAGTTTGGGGAAATTAACAAGCAGAGGGGCAATAACGTGCATTTAGTGACGCCAGCTGTCTAATTGTAGTGTTCACGCTGATCACTCTGGTGGAATGAAATGACCCTGACCCACCTCTGAATTGCTCTCTATTCCTTATCACATTCTCTGGTGGGAGTCTGGCGTGCTAATCACTGCACTATCCCACTCGATCTCCATCTACGAAGGATTTGCATTGTATTTGGCTAGAAGGTGTTTTCCTGTCACAGTGGAGAGTTGTGTCGTCATCCAAATCCTTAAACCAGGGAAAAACCTTACAGCCCTCTACAGCTACCAACTGCTTAGCCACGCCAAATTGCTTTGTAAAGTGCTTAAAGAATGTGCCCTGGTAATTTTTTTATGTCGCGTAGTTTTTTCTGACGCACGTAAGGTATATGACACAGCTTGGCACCATCTTATTTACTTTCCTCCCATGAATGAGAATTTCGTGACTTCCTACCAATGTTGATTCATCAGTTTTTATCCCAGCAGTTGTTTCGGGTTAGAGTTGGTACATAACTCAGTTCCTCGTGAGTTCAAGAAAACAGCATCCCTCAGGGTTCTGTGCCAAGTATAACACTTTTCATCACCATCAGTGGGCTAGTGACCTCCATTGTAAGTGTGGGCACTCTTGCACTGTATGTTGATGACTTTTGCATTTGGTATAGCTTCCAATCTATAGCCTTGTCTGAACGCCAGTTCCAGCCAACGTACCTTCACATGGACCCTTTCTAATGGCTTCCAGTATGTTCCCGCAGAAGCGCTCATCATGCAGTTCTTTTGTCTTAGTGTAGCATGTTTCATCTTGACTCAGAACTCTACTCGAGTACCTAGTGCTTGGATGCTGTTGCACAGTCCCTGTTTTTTAGGTTTGTGGCTGGTTGGCATCTTTGGCTTTGAAATTGTTGGACCCTTGTGGAGTAACACTGCCCACTGGTGCCTTTTATGATGGCTCCCTAACCCAAGGTCCTCGGCGGTACTTTTGGGGTAGCCACCACAAATTGTATAAAGCTTGGGTAGTGACAAGGATGTTGCTATGTCTGTTGGCCAAAGAATAATTAATGACAAGAATTGCGCCAGCTGGAATCAAGAGATAACTTATCTTTATTTCTGACGAAATGTGCACCAGCAATACAAGTCCAAGTAATATCCAAGAGTAATCCATGTACTGAGCCTAGTCGAATACAATAGCAAATATCACACCGCAATGGCTCCGCTATAAACTCCACGAAAGGCTACCAATAGACAATCGACAATAGACTGTTTGTCTCGGGGCCAGCGCTGCTCCTTATATGCAAAAGGCAGAGGACTCTGCGGACCCGATCTCAGCCATGGCGCAACCTCTTCCGTCAGCGGTAACGCCCTGAGACGCCGATGGCCGCGACAGGAACCGTGGCCACCGATGTCACGGTCAGGGCGCGCGTGCGCGAGTTGGTTGGTTGGGTCCGCGGATACAACAGTGCCTTTTGGGCCAGTCCTGTCTTATTGTGAAAGCAGGGATTTAACCCCCACCCTCCCTTGGCGCTGTTGGTACAAACTCTTGCTCACATGTGCAATTCCCATACAGTAATTTCCTAGTCATCTGCCTTTACCAATTTTATTTTCCTCTCTCTCATTAAAGAGGCATTGACCCAATTCTCTCTCTCTCTCTCTCTCTCTCTCTCTCTCTCTCTCTCTCTCTCTCTCTCTCTCTCTCTCTCTCTCTCTCTCTCTCTCTCTCTCTCTCTCGTTAAAGAGGCGTTGACCCCCTGACACTCGCCATCAGGTGGGGTTACCAGTTGGAATGCACCTTATGACCCTCTCGCAGACCACTGCCTACTCCCCATAGAATATATTCTCCATGTTTTCCTGTGCACTGATCTTTGGTTAGTACCCAGACCATGAATTAGGACCAATTTGTTTTAAGGGCCGTAACTTGCAGTTGCCCCTTGAGTTTTTGCTACCTCTCCTCTGAGTTCTTCAGGAGTATTATGGTGCTACACTTATTGCCCTAAAATCCGGGGTAGGAATTCCTGAACTTATTCAGAGTTTGAATATCATAAGTTTGCTCTAGATCGAAAAGCTTGTGGCCACAAACCAGCACGGGTTTAGAAAGTATCGATCATGCAAAATTCAGCTTGCCCTCTTCTCACATGAAATTATAGTGCTAACTGTGGATGAAGGGCAACAGGCAGATTTCCGAAAAGCATTTGACACTGAACACCACTGTAGACTACAAGCATGTGGAATAGGTTCCCAGATATCCGAGTGACTCACGGTAATAGAACTCGGTACATTGTCCTCTACTGTGAGTGTTCATCGGAGATAGAGGTTTTGCCAGGACTGCCACATCTGGAAGCCGTTATTTTCTATATACATAAATGATCTGGCAGACAGTGTGGGCAGCAATATGCGGTGTTGTGCTGATGCTGCTGTGGTGTACAAGGAGGTGTCATTCCTGAATGACTGTAAGAGGATACAAGATGATGTAGACAAAGTTTCAAGTTGGTGCAATAAATGGCAGCTATCTGTAGACAAATGTAAGTTACTATTGATGAGTAGGAAAGACAAACCTATAACTTGTGGATGCAGCATTAGTAGTGTCCAGTTCTTTCTAATATCTCTTCATAACATTGCAAAGTAATAGGAAATGGAAAGAGCATGTGAGGATTTTGGGAGGAATGCGAATGGTCATCTTCAGTTTATTAGGGGAATTTTGAGAAAGTGTGGTTCATTTGTAAAGGAGGCCTTGTAATGCTGCTGGGACCTATTTTTGAGTACTACTCAAGTTTTTGGGATCCACATCAGATCAGATTAAAGGAAGACACTGAACCAATTCTGAGGTGGGCTGGTAGATTTATTACCGGTAGATTCAAACAACATGCAAGGATTTCGGAGATGCTTCAGGAAATCAAATTGGAATCCCCGTAGGGAAGGTGACATTCTTTTTGAGAACACCATTGAGAAAATTTAGAGAACCAGCATTTGATCCTGACTGCAGAAAGATTCTGCTGTCAGCAACATATGTGTCACTAAAGGATCATGAAAATAAGATAAGAGAAATTAGGGCCCATATGGAGGCATATATACAGCCATTTTTTCCTCTCTTTATTTGCAAGTGGAACAAGAAAGGAAGTGACCAGCAGTGGTACAGCGTACCCTCCAACACGTAACGTATGGTGGCTTGCTGAGTGTGTGTACATGTAGATGCAGATATGCTTTTGCATCTCCAGCCTCTTGGCAACAACATTAATTGCTGGGGCATGTAGAATTTTTACAGGAGAGCTGGTAGCCATTGATACAGCCCTATGTTGTATTAAACATATCTTCTTCAACTGTGTTTTTATTTGTAGTGGCTACATAAGCAGTCTTCAGTTTATTGATTGATATTACTCTTGTATACTTGTGATAAATGCTGTTCATGATCTTCTCTCTTACCTTACTTATTATACCAGCTGAGTTGTCTTTCTGTGGTTCCAAAGTTGATCCCAGGTAATGAATTGGCTGACTGTTTAGGTTAAAAAAATTAGTTACTTGCCCAACATTGACTTTGACTATCCCAAGCTTGAATTTGCAGGTGCAAATAAGACCTTTACTCATCTACTTACTCGTAGATGAAACATCATGTGATCTGTTACTGCCCAGCTCCCCACCCTCCCTCCAATAAACTCTCCTCTATTAAGGAGACAATGGTTGCATGGCAGTCTTTCAGGAAGCAATCCACCTTCTTATGCCACCTCTGTACTGATCCTACCAGACTAATCCAAGGTTTCGTCTTATGTTATGAGCCATCCCATGTTGTGATTGCAGAAACAAACACAGTACCTCACATCCTGATGGAAACCCCCTCCTCCTGGTTCGCCGTACCAAGTTCTGTGCCTCTATTGTGGATGACATACGGACAGTTCAACTGGTTCTATGTTTCCTCTGAAAAGTGGTTTTTATTCTCAGATATATGTTTTTAAACTGCTTTTTTGGGATGCGCACAATAGTAGTTCCTCACCAACTACTTGGTCATCCTTTTTTTACTTTTTAGGGATGACACTTCATTGAAGATAAGACTTTAACAATCCCTAATCCTTGATACTACCTTATGACGAAAGAACAGTTGAGCAAATTTTTATGCTTCCACAGAGAGAGTGGATTTTGCTCTCGTCTGTAATACTTTAACTATAAGGGATCAGGGATATCACAGTTGTGGGCAGGATGCTCCCCATCGCATGTTGAGCTTCAAGGGACACTCAACTGCATCTACTGAACTGATCATAGCTCCCAACTTATTTTACTGTTGTTGGTTCATCTGACCATCATTATGTTTTTAGTCCTCTCACCTGATGTTACAAATCTCCTAGCTGCTAGAAGATATTATTCATTCTGTTACTGTCTTAGCTCTTCATTGAGATAGGTGGTGAGGGGTGGGGTGGGGGGTCAGATATGGGTTTAGGGTCTTGTGGCACAGATAAACTATGGGGTCATTAAAAGGCATACAAGGTAGTTCTGCTGGGGGCTAGTCATGAGGGGTACAGAATACCAAGATACCAATCATTTTTTACCCAAGAGCAAAGTTCAGTGACATCATTGTAATTTAGGTTCTCTCCTGGAAGGCCTTCACATAGAAGGTCACACATTGACTTTTAAGGCGGAGATAAGAACAGTTTGGGGCACAACTCCAACTATCCAACTAAGGATGACATCAGGCAGATCACTGCGAATGCTTTGCATACAAATCTGAAGAATGTGTCCCTCCTTGACTGATGTGACAACCCTTGGATGAAATGTTCTGTCAAACATGCAAATGCAGAGATTCAGGAGTCACTCAGCAAACTGGAGTAAATGCACATGATTGTGGTTGAGGGTGATGCCCTTAATGTGGTTGCACCACTGACACCATGAACGGCTTCTCAAAAGTTACTGGTAAGAGGTTATGTGCACAATTAATTTCCACAAGTATTCCTTGTAACCAGTACATACTCTGTCCAGTCCCTGTGATTGCCAATATTATCATTTTTGTTTTAAGGCTAAATGTTTCCAGAAAGCAGAGCTGCTGAATAACTGTCACACACTTATAAAATCAGTGGCGAAACAAAAAGGGTCAGCTTGAACCTGCTGTTACTAGGTATCAGCTTCATTCCAGAAAGTAAGCTGATGTGGTGTCCGATTTCATACTTACGCAAACCAGCAGCACACAACACTTATAGTATTTTTTTTTTGTTTTGTTTTGTATTAGTTTTTGGAATGTAGGTCATGCTGACAAACTTATCTGTAGTATTCTTCAAAATGTTGATAAGGTCACCCTCTTCCTTGGTGAATGAGTCAGGATGAATTTCCTGAAAGATGGAAGAATGTGATAGTAACATCCATCTATAAAAATGGAGATAAGCAAGTGAGATGTACAAGTAGTATAGGTTTGCCTTTGCATGTTCTCAAACATATTGAATAAAGTAGCTTAAAATGCCACTGATTCACTTTTCTGAGAATACCCTTTTAACAGTAGCACAGTTTCTCTATAGAGAAAGCTGCATATGATTTTTTTAAATTTAGTTTTGATAAAATGAAATAAGAAAAATTGTGATGTTGGCATTTTATGTAGTCTTCCCAAGGCCTTTGGTTGTGTAGATCATAAAATTTTGCTGGGGAAACTAAAGTGGTGTGGCATTAGAGACATTTGGTGAGCATGGATGGAGTCATATCTGAACAGTAGGAAATAGAGGATCATGTTAACAAATGATACCTCAGGAATGAGACTGAATTTGGAGTTGGAAAATGTGGTGAGACCCGAGTTTGTCCCAGCATATACGCAGGTTGAGATGGCTGTTTATAGGAAGCCCACTCACCGTGATTTGTATCTCCATGCTGATGGTTGTCACCATCCAGCTTAGTGTGAAGGGGTACCCCTTACCTTGGTTCCAGGGCCCATGTCTTTGCAGATCCTGAGAGTGTGTCAGATGAGTTAATCCATCTTGAGGCCATCTTCCATCACAATGGATGTAGTGAAAGGCAGATCAGATGTGCCCATTCTGTTAATAAGCAACTGTGCACCATATGAGTGATGATAATACCAAGTCGGCATCAAGGTCTTTGGTAATTCTTCCTTGTGCAGGGAGTGTCTCTAGCAGGATTGGTTGTATTTTTCAGAAATATGATGTGAAATGTGTTTTCCAACCTCCATCTAAGATTAGTATCCTTTTAGGTGCTGTTAAGGCTGCTCTTGGTTTATGTAAGACCTGTTTCTATTGTATTCCTTGCAGTTGTGGTATTTCATGTATTGGTCAGACTATCAGGACAATGTACTGAGCAGAATCATCACACCCTTAAAACAGCCATGCACATCAGCTACTGCAGAACATTGTCTTGGCACCAGTTATCTGTGATGTGTCCATTTCACAGGTGGCTCTCCATTTGGTGCAAAACATACACTATCAAAGGGAGAGCCACCAGTGAAACAACACGTCATATATCAGCAGTTACAATAACACTGTTCAGCCTTTTAAATCGGAAAGACTACCTCCCGGTTATCAGCTAGGATGAATGGACATAGACAGAGGGTGTATCCTGGCAACATGCTCCACAACTATGACAGTCATGCCCTTGGCGCCTGTTTCACCACACGTGGCGTCTGGATTCTTCCACAGACTTTTCTGGGCTCCACAGAGGGGAACAAACACCACAGCATTTCCTCGATTCTCGCACCCACCTGGCCTTAATTTATTTTAATTCCTTCCATCTCAGCATTTCTTCACAGTAACTACCCCTTTTTTCAGTCCATTTTAGTTTTCTTCATCTTTCATTTTCTGACCTGTCTGTTTTTTTATTGCCATTCCCCCCCCCCCCCCCTCCCCCCCCCCCCCCTTTGCACATCCGTTACATACAGTGCACTTAGTCTTTCAATGTTATTAACTCATGCACAGTGTTTTAACAGTAATCTCTGTCTCACATTCACCTTATCTCTCTTGTTTTCAAATCTCGGCCGGTGCAGACCTCAACAATCAGTCTTTCCTTCTCATCCCATCTGGTAAGTCTCCCCTGACCTGGGTTTCTGGGAGACTTTTCCAAGCTGTACCCCTTTTCCTAAACCTCTCCAAGCCTGTTTCTTCACCACTCTTCCCCTTCAAGTTTTCTGCCGGAAGGAGGAGCTACTGGCTCTGAAAGCTTGCATAAGTTAAACCTTTTTATATGTGTGTTCCCCTGCTGCTGCTTGGTTAGTAGATTCTGTCTATCCAATCACATTCAGTTTTCTATTGACGATCATGTAGGCTCAGTCCCAGATAAAGCTAGTGGCAGGCTTTGGTTCATTAGCAGGTTGTTGTGAAAGTGCAGTCAGTTTGTCTATTGCTCAAGTGTGGGATCCATACCAGATAGGGCTAACATGGGTTATCAAATATATACAAAGGAGGACAGCATGATTTGTAACAAGTTTTTATGAGCTGTGGCAGTGTGTCACAGAAATGCTGAAAGATCTGAATCTGAACTGACAGATGCTTGAAGACAGACACCAATAATCCCACAAAAGCCCGTTCACAAACTTACAAGAACCACAGTGAGTAGAAATATACTGCAGCTCTGTACTTACAATTATCATAGGGACTGCAAAGACGAAATTAGACTAATTGCAGGGCACTTAGAGGCATTTAAATAGTCGTTTTTCCTGTATCTCATATGTAAAAGCAATGAGAAGAGATCCTATGGGAGATATTAATGAGGGCATAATATACTGAAATGAGGTTTTTGATTAGTTTACGTAGGTGCAAAGTTCCAAAATGTTGTTGTTGTTATTGTTGTCTTCAGTCCAGGTATTGGTTTGATGGAACTCTCCGTGTGACTCTATCCTGTGCAAGGTTTTTCATCTCCAAGTAACTACTGCAACCTACATTCTTCTGAATCTGCTTAGTGTAGTCATCTCTTGGTCTCCCTCTATTATTTTTACCCTCCTCACTGCCCTCCAATATTAAATTGGTGATCTCTTGATGCCTCAGAACATTTTCTACCAACTGATGCCTTCTTCTAGTCAAGTTGTGCCACAAATTCCACTGATGATGCCCTTAGAACAAGAAAAAGGAGAAACACATCTGGGATAAATAAATTAAATGGCAGCAGGAAAAGGCAATTTTATTTACAAAACAAGTATGTCAAAGTTTTTATTTCCTCTTCATGGATTTTAATTACTACTTCAAATTTTTCTTTTGTTTCCTTTACTGCTTGTTCAATGTACATATTGAATAACGTTGGGGATGGGCTACAAACCGTGTCTTACTTCCTTCCCAACCTCTGCTTCCGTATCATGCCCCTTGACTCTTATAACTGCCATCTGGTTTCTATACAAATTGTAAATAGCCTTTTTATCACTGTACTTTACCTCTGTCACCTTCAGAATTTGAAAGGAGTATTCCAGTCAACATTGTCAAAAGCTTTCTGTAGTCTACAAATACTAGAAACATATGTTTCGCTTTCCTTAATCTATCTTCTAAGGTAAGTCATAGGGTCAGAATTGCCTCACGTGTTCAAACATTTCTACTGATTTCGAACTGATCTCCCCCAAGGTTGGCTTCAACCAGTTTTTCCATTTATCAGTAAAACATTCGTGTAAGTATTTTGTAACTATGATTTATGCAGCTGATAGTTTGGTAATTTTCACACCTGTCAATACCTGCTATCTTTGGGACTGGAATTATTATATTTTTCTTGAAGTCTAAAGGTATTTTGCCTGTCTCATACATCTTGCTCGCCAGATGGTAGAGTTTTGTCAGGGCTGACTCTCCCAAGGCTGTCAGTAGTTCTAATGGAATGTTGTCTACTACCAGGGCCTTGTTTTGACTTGGGTATTTCAGTGCGCTGTCAAACTCTTCCCACAATATCAAATCTCCCATTTCGTCTTCTTCTGCATCCTCTTCTATTTCGATAATATTGCCCTCAAGTACATCGCCCTTGTATAGACACTCTATACACTCCTTCCACCTTTCTGCTTCCCCTTCTTTGCTTAGAGCTCCATCTGAACTCTCGATATTCACACAAGTGGTTCTCTTTGCTCCAGTGGTCTCCTTAATTTTGCTGTAAGCAGTATCTGTCTTACTCCTAGTGATACATGACTATACATCCTTACATTTGTCCTATAACCTTCCCTGCTAAGCCATTTTGCACTTTCTGTTGATCTCATTTTTGAGATATTTGTATTCCTTTTTGCCTGCTTCATTTACTGTGTTTTTATATGTTCTCCATTCATCAATTAAATTCAGTGTCTCCTCTCATATGCAAGGTTTTCTACTAGCCCTCGTGTTTTTACCTACTTGAACCCCTGCTGCCTTGACTATTTCATCTCTCAAAGCTAACCATTCTTCTACTGTGTTTCTTTCCCTGTTGTCAGTTGCTCTGTAATATTCCCTCAGAAACTCTCTAAAACCTCTTGTTCTTCAAGTTTATCCAGGTTCCAACTCCTAAAATTTCTACCTTTTGGCAGTTTCTTCAGTTTTATGCTACAATTCATAACCAATAGATTGTGGTCAGAGTCCACATCTGCCCCTGGAAATCTCTTACAATTAAAACATGGTTCCTAAATCTTTGTCTTACCATTATATAATCTATCTGAAACCTTCTAGTGCTTCCACACCTTTTCCATGTATACAGTCTTCTTTCATGATTCTTAAACCAAGTGTTATGCTCTGTGCAAAATTCTACTAGGCGGCTTCCTCTTTCATTCCTTAACCCCATTCCATATTCAACTATTACTTTTCCATGTCTTCCTTTTCTTACTATTGAATTCCAGTCCCCCATGACTATTAAATTCTCATCTCCCTTCACCATCTGAATAATTTCTTTTATCTCATCATACATTTCTTCGATCTCTTCGTCAACTGTGGAGCTAGTTGGCATATAAACATGTACTATTGTGGTAGGCAAGGGCTTCGTATCTTTCTTGGATGCAATAATGCATTCACTATGTAATTTGTAGTAGCTTAGCTGCACTCCTGTTTTTTTTTTTTAATTCATTATTAAACCTACTCCTGCATTACTGTTATTTGATTTTGTATTTATAATGCATATTCACCTGACCAGAAGTCTTGTTCCTCCGTCCATCGAACTTCACTAATTCCCACTATATCTAATTTTAACCTATCCATTTCCCTTTTTAAAGTTTCTAACCTGCCTACCCAATTAAGTGATCTGAAATTCCACACTCTGATCTGTAGTACGCCAGTTTTGTTTGTCCTGATAACAAATTCCTCCTGAGTAGTCTCCACTCGGAGATCCAAATGGGGAACTACTTTACCCCTGGAATATTTTACCCAAAGGAACAACCATCATCGTTTAACCTTACAGTAAAGTTGCATGCTCTTGTGAAGAATTATGAGTGTAGATTTTCCCTTGCTTTCAACTGTTAGCAGTACCAGCACAGCAAGTCCATTTTGGTTTATCTTACAAGGCTAGATCAGGCAGTCATCCAGACTGATATCCCCTGCAACTACTGAAAAAGCTGCTGCCCCTCTTCAGGAACCACTCATTTGTCTTGCCTCTCAACAGATATCCCTCCATTGTGGTTGCACCTATGGTATTGCCACCTGTATCGCTGAGGCATGCAAGCCTCCCCACCAATGGCAATGTCAATGGTTCATGGGCAGAGGGCATAATATGCTGAAATGGGGTTTTTGTTTAGTTTATATAAGTGCAAAATTCCTCAGTGAATAATCATTATTTGGTTTTTGTTCTACTTTCCAATTGAAATCTCCTATTATCATCTAGCAGTGGAATTTAGTTGAATTAAACCAGGTGATGCTGAGGGAATTAGATTAGGAAATGAGACACTTGAAGTAGTAAAGGAGTTTGCTACTTGGGCAGCAAAATAACTGGTGATGGTTGAAGTAGAGAGGATATAAAATGTAGACTGGCAATGGCAAGAAAAAGTTTCTGAAGAAGAGAAATTTGTTAACATCGAATATAGATTTAAGTCTCAGGAAGCCGTTTCTCAAAGTTTGGAAGTGAAACATGGATGATAAACAGTTCAGACAAGAAGAGAATGTGATGCTGCAGAAGAATATTGAAAATTAGATGGGTTGATGACATAACTAATGAGGAGGTACTCAATAGAACTGATGAGAAAAGAAATTTGTGGCACAACTTGACTAAAAAGAAGGGATTGGTTGATAGCACATATACTGAGCCCTCAAGGGATCATGAATGTAATATTGTAGGGAAGTGTGGGAGGTGAAAACTGTAAAAGGGAACCAAGAGATGAACACAGTAACTGGATTCAAAAGAATGTAGGTTGCAGTAGTTACTCTGAGATGAAGAGGCTTGCACAGTGTAGAGTCGCCTGGTGAGCTGCAGTAAACCAGTTTTTGGACTGAAGACAACAACAACAACAACAACAACAACAACAACAACAACAATGGAATTTACAGTAATTTATTTGGCAACTGTTGGTAAATATATTCTAATTTCTGAGCATAATGAGAGCATGTTGATGCATAGACAATAGAAGTTTTCAAAGAATATATGTAGTGTGTATTAAAAGAGAGTATTCAGAAAAAAATGTGAATAAAACAGTGTAAATGTTACATTATTTATATTTGTTTCTTCTTAAAACTAAGCAAGTGAGGTAATAATGAAGGAAAAAATCATTCCTATTGAAATTATGTGAGTTTTTCTATCTATCTTTGTAACAGAAGGTAATAAATCGTCATAAGAACAGACGCAGTAATGCAATGTGTAGAAAATGACGAAACAATTTGCTTTGTAAATTGACATAAAACAACTGCTTTCCTTTTTTCTTGACAGATCCTTCACAACCATATAGCAACGGTGGAGAAACTGCCACTTACAACAACTGGGTCACCATTGCAGATAAGATGTAAAACTTTCCTGTCAGTAACATTTGTTGTGCCCAAGGAAAGAGACTGTCATGAAATTTACTGCACATTACAGAAACTCTCATTGCCTGGTGAGTTGCAACAATGTTACGAAATATCTCTCCTGTGCTATTACTAATAATGGGTGCATAATATAGGTGAAAATTAGGTACATGGTTGACTAACATGTTGTGTATATTGATGGTGGATGACAAGCTGAGTTATTCTAGAAACTGTATAAAGCATAATATATGTTGCATGTGGTAAAGTAAGTACTAGTCAGTATAATTATCCACCTTGAGTGCTATTTTCTAATTTTACTTTTTAAAAATTAACAGCTGAACATGTTTCAGTGGCAGCTACAATCAGAATAACATTTAAAGTCTCAGTATGCTGTATCTCATTGATTCACATGTACACCTGTAAATATGATGATGACTATTGCTATTGCCAAATGTGTAAGATGTATATTTAATAAAGTAAATGTAAAAATAGTGCTCAAGATGGACTATTATACTGACAAGTGATAATGATGATCATAGACTTGTACAGTGATTTTATATCATTTACAGCAAAAGTATTCTATTATATGAAATTAATTGAATGTATTGAAATGAAATGAAGAAGGGATTGATGGAGAAGAAATGATGTAAACACATAAAATGGTATTGGTAACAAATCATTTAGAAAAATTGGCATTTTAATAAGCTTAACAGTGATGACTGAAAATTTGTGCCAGACCATGCCTCAAACCATATTTTCCTGCTCACAAAAATCAGTCAGGTCCTTTTTTGACGTTCTTCTGTATGGCTACACTTTTGAACATAAAACAGAACTAACTGGTTTTGCAGATAATACAAGTACCATTGTTAAAAAAACCACTGGGAAGTATTAACAGAGAAAATCACAAATCACAATTTTGTGGAGGTTGTTATCTGGTTATATGTAAATGCCATACATTCCGTAGTTGTGATTTGTAGAGTGGAGATGGAGAAATGCATTCAGTTAAACTTTCAAGAATGTTTCTGTATCATCATATTCAGCTACCTTTTCTATAAAGACACTTGTCAGTTTCTAGAAGATAGCAAGTCCATGTGTTTGGCCAATTTTCTTTTCTAGGTATGATAAGGATAATGTTTAGGCTGATTATTGATTTAAACAGGCAAGTAAGTTGAAATGATGTGTGCAAGTTCAAACACCAATGCAATGTCTTTTAGGTCTGTCTATTTATACTGTGGAGAATATTAACTAAAACTCACAGACACTTATTAGCTGAGCATTTTTTTAAACTGTAGTTGATTCTGATAATGTGTGTAGTAAATATGTCTTAACTGTTAAACGATTGACACATTTCGCAGAATAGTGTTCCTTATGAAAGTGAGTTATAGAACATGGAACCAACTAGATAAATTACTCTCTTCTTTTTCAGTTCACATTGAAGACCTGTACTGCTTTCACTATACGTCCAGTACAGAAGACATTCCAAAACAAGCAGGATGGAACTTTTTTGACTTACAGTCAGAGTATCAACGCATGAGGGTGCCTAATGACCAGTGGAGTCTAACGTTGCTCAACAAAGACTATGAGGTTTGCAGAGGCTGCTCAATTTTGAATTATCTGAGGACATTGTATATCAAGTGCAGGTGTTTGTTACAGATAATTACCTCATGGAGAAATAAGCAAATGTCAATTCACAAACTGACACCCATATGAGTAAAATTGTATCGAAGGTCCTGCACATCAAAAAGGGCACTGTGTAAGCTTAAGTATTTGACTTCCTGGCTATAATTTTTGTTCCTTGGTGGTGGGTGATGTAAAGATCTTTAGAAAAAAAACTGAACATCTTGCTGAAAGCATGCAATAAACAAGCATGGAATTTTATAGATAAAGATAAATAAAAAGGTAATAAAGAGAATAAAAATAGACAGGAAGAGTGATAGGTTAACTGAGTAAAAAGATTGTCATAGTCTATTTTAATTATTAATTTAATTACAGAGAAAAGATTCAAATGTGCTATGTTGAGCAGAAAGAGTATGTATTGCTCTTTGAAGTCAGTTAGCATAAGTGAAGACACGGTATCCAATATTACTGTTTGGTTCACTGTTTCTTACAGCGAGTGATCTGCGAGTACCCTGTTGAAATGTCACAGCCAGTTATCCAGGTTTGTTACTGACCTAGAAACATAGTGACATACCAAGTATGGTCATGCAGTGGTTGGACACAAGACTCATATTGCAGAGTACAATGGTTCAAACCCAGTGAAGCCATCCAGATTAAGTTTTCTCTGATTTTCCTAAATCACTTAAGGTGAATGCTGGAAGGTTCCTTTGAAGGAACTTGATCGATTTCCTTTCCTTTAATTTTCCGATGTGAGCATGGGTTGTGTCTCTAACAACTTGTTGCCGATAGGACATTAGATCTTAATATTGCTGCTTCCCTTCCTTCATAGTAACATGTTGTTATAAGTTGTGTTTTATGACATATGTGATGTACATCCTTTAAAAGTCTTTCTCACCTTTGAAATATTAGTTGTGGCAATAAAGAAACAATTTTCAACTTCTAATTTCTTAGACCATCCCGGCAGTTTTGTGACATTTTGTTGAATCGGATGTATTGCCAGTGGTCTGCATTTTTCTATCACAATATTTCAATGTTGTACCTCGGCGTCTTCATCAGTTGCTTCCTGTAACTGAACAACCGTGTCAGTTGGTCGCCAGATGTTCTGTCTTCTGTTTGCATCTGCTTCCGCTGTTTTCCCTGGTGGTGGCCATTTCGTGGCGTACCATACTAGGTCTAGCCCACCAGGCACGTTCGTAGCACTGTTGACAGGCTGCATTTGCTGTTGGTGACCATTCCGACCTTCTCCAGTGTGATCATGTCAGTTGGTCGGCAGGTGTTCCATCTTCTGTCTGCGCCTACTTCCCCTGTTTTCCCTGGTGGCAGCTGTTTCATGGCAGTCCCTTCTAGGTCCATGACTGCCAGGCGTGTTCCTCACACTGTCGTCTGTCGAATTTTCAACTGGTCACTTGGTTCTCCCACTTGCCTTTCAATCCTATACAGATTTCCACAGGATATTTAGAACTCCATTGTAAATGTACATGTAAGACATCCAAGTTGTATATTAACGATTGTGAAAGAGGGAAATTGGAATAAGTTTGTAATTACAGGGAGGAGATTGAAATTGAGGTGAAAGGTTTCCTTAAGATCACAGAAGCCAGAGAATGATACCAATGATAAGTTTGCAGATTAATGAAATAAGAAGAGACATAGTGGGAGGAAACTGCTGTTGGGGGAGGGGGAATTACAATAATCAGACATGGATGTATTAAGGACTAGCAATTTGGATTTGCTCGTTAATTCGCTGCAGATGGGAATCACGAATAATAAAGATAGTAAATATACAGGGTGAATCACCTAAAACTTCCACTGGAAATGTTGCAGATATCGAAAGTTTGTTGATGAGTGGTTTTCACAGAATTAATTGATAGTCAAGGGCTCGTAAGTTAGCCAGCCAACAGATTGTAATAATACTTAGAAAGTGTATTTTTGTGCCAAAATACAGTTTATAAATGGAATAATGCCTATTGATGGCTACAGACTAAAAGTAGGGTAAATTGGAATGTCAGTCATGTTTGTTGAAGGATTATATTGCGAGTCATATATGAGATATTGTATTTTGAAATGTTCCAACACTGACAGTTGTATATCACCTATGACAGCATGCATTAAAGAAAGAATAACACAAGTTCATACAATAGTTATGTGGATTGTTACCAGTAATGAGACAACTGACCATCACAGATTGTGTTCAAAATGACAACCACCAGTGGCAATACTTGGAATGATTGCTGCATATGTTCTAGCATTTCAGCAGAGATGTCCAAGTCGGCTGCAGTAATACATCATTGCATATCATCGAGTGTGGTTGGTAGGTTCTTGTAGACAGCATCTTTCAGCTTTCTTCACAGAAAAAAGTCTACAGTGGTCAAATCCAGAGAATGGGCTGACCAAGGTACAGGTCCTCTGCATCCAGTTCAACAATTTAGAAACTATTTGTGAACACATATTGTAGTACTTTGTGCACTGAGCTGGACAGCCATGTTGCTACTCCAGATTCTTCCTAATCTTCTGAGGAATGTCTTCTAGCATTTGTGGACAATGGCCTGTTACGAGGCTGTGATACTTCAGACAAAGAGATCGTGGGTACAGTATAGAGTGTGACCTGGTAAAGATTGCGTCAGCATCAAGACACACCAATGTTGAATTTGTATCTGTCCTGAGACGCCATGACTGGTCTCATTTGAACTCTTCTGTTGGGAGAGTTAATTTGGAGATGGAGCGGCTGCTTGGGTCAGGTGCGGGGGCTCATATTGGTGTGGTTCCTGTTGATTCTCTCAGTAGGTGGGACTATACCAGGCAAGGCCTACATCTCAACAGGAAAGGGAAGGGGAAACTGGCTGGGGTAATAGCAGGAAATTTAAAGGGGGGAGGCACTGCCATAAATGGTAAAATACCAGTGGTTACAGGTGTTGGAGCAGCACCTTTTTTAGGATAGGTAAGACAGAAAGATGTCAAGTTCTACGAGAGGTCAGGATTGAAACAAATCTTCAGTTTAGGAAAGAAATTAAACAGCACAGTTCTAGCACATTGGATCACCAATCACAGCTGTCAATTATAAATTTTCACCAATCACCAGAAATTTTGCCTCCACCAAATTGTATCTCAGTCCTAGGTAATTGCATTGATGAATTAGTCACCCAACCCAGTTGACATAATCTGCCTCTCTGAACACCATGTGACCACTGATATAGGAACTAGGCCTAAGCGCAATGAGAAACTCAGACAGGAGAGTACTGCAAATGTTAGAATAAGGAAAGGTTCTCATAAAAGTATAATTAAAAATAATGTAAGTATATTTCATTAAAATATTGGGAGTTTAAAGAATAAAATACATGAGCTTCTGGTTTGTTTAGAAGATTTAGAAGCTGAGGATGAAATAGATATACTATGCCTGTCTGAGCATCACATTGTTACTGATATGAATAAGGTAAATGTAAGTGGATATAAACTCTCTGCACATGTAATCACAGAAAATATGGAGAAAGGAGGAGTTGCCATATATGTCAAAAGTTATCATTGTGCAAAAAGTATAGAAACGAAAAGGTTTTGTGTAGAGAAACATATAGAAGCATGTGCCTGTGAGCTTAAATTAAATAAAGGCACATTTGTAATTGTAACTGTATATAGGTCCCTATCAGGAAATTTTCATCTTTTTCTGAAGAATTTGGACTCCTTGTTGTGCTGTCTGTCAAACAGGGGGAAGCAAATTATTATTTGTGGGGACTTCAATGTAGATTCCCTGAAAGAGGGTAATAGAAAAAATGACCTTGAAGTATTACTCGGTTCTTTCAATTTGACGCCCGTTATTGATTTTCCTACTCAGGTGGTAAAGGATAGCGGCTCACTGATAGATAACTTCTTTATAGACCAAGATAAGTTTAACCAGATAAATGCTCAGCCTGTTGAGAATGGTCTTTCTGATCATGGTGCATAGCTAGTTACAATATATGACATAGCTCCATTCAGCAATAATAAACAGTCCTCCAAAGTAGTACATTCAGTCAACAATTTAACAATTGCAAATTTCAGGGAAAGCCTACAGCATTTAGACTGGGATGAGGTGTATCGTGAACCTAATGCCAATTTAAAATAAAAATATAATTTATTTCATGACATATTTGTAAATGCATTTGAAAACTGCTTCCCCAAGAAAATAGTTAAATATACTCGTAAGAAACCTTGTAACAAACCATGGCTTACTAAGGGTATAAAAAATATCTTGTAACCGGAAAAGGGAAATGTATCTGACAGCAAGAAAGAGTAGTGACCCAGAAACTATCAAACATTATAAAAACTACTGTGTTATATTAAGAAAAGTTATTAAAAATCCAGAAGTATGTGTATCATGTCTGAAATCAGCAACTCTGATAATAAAATTAAAACAATTTGGAATATTATTAAAAGAGAAACAGGTCAACCAAGAGCACAGGAAGACAGTATTACCATCAAATTGAATGAAAACTTTACGAACAAAAAGTCAGAAGTTGAAAGTATTTTTAATAATCATTTTCTAAATGTTGTGCATATAGTAGGATCTAGGTATTCATTAGAAGATGCTAGGCTGTTTATGGAAGAGGTCATACCTGTGGAATTTGATACAATTGAAATCTCACCCACTTCTCTTTCTGAAATTAGGAAAATAATAAACTTGCTTAAAAGCAAAGACTCTCATGGAATTGATGGCATTTCCAGCAAAATACTAAAAGCTTGTTCTCAACAGATAAGATTCTCAGCCACCTGTGTAATAGCTCTCTGGAACAGAGCATTTTCCCTGATAGTCTGAAATATGCTATTGTTATACTTTTGCATAAAAAGGGGGATAGATCTGATGTCAACAATTACTGTCCAATCTCCTTTCTAACAGCTTTATCCAAAATTTTTGAGAAAGTAATGTGTTCCAGAGTAGCTTCACATATCTGTAAAAATGAAGTACTAACAAAATGTCAGTTTGGTTTCCAGAAAGGTTTTTCAACAGAAAATGCCATATATGCTTTCACCAATCAAATTTTGAATGATCTGAATAACCGAACACCATCCATTGGGATTTTTGTGATTGTGTAAATCATGAAATTCTGCTAGACAAGCTGAAGTATTGTGGCACGAGTGGGACAGTGCACAAATGGTTCAATTCGTACCTAACTGGACGAGTGCAGAAAGTTGAAATAAGCAGTTCTCATAATATGCAAAGATCAACACATACCTCAAACTGGGAACTTAACGAGAATGGGGTTCCACAAGGGTCAGTCTTGGGTCCTTTGTTGTTCTTAATATATATCAATGACTTGCCATTCTATATTCATGAAGAGGCAAAGTTAGTTCTCTTTGCTGACGATACAAGTATTGTAATCACATCTGACAAAAAAGAATTAACTGATGAAATTGTCAATACTGTCTTTCAGAAAATTACTAAGTGGTTCCTTGTAAACGGACTCTCACTGAATTTTGATAAGACACAGTACATACAGTTCCGTACAGTGAATGGTATGACGCCATTAATAAACATAGACCTTAACCAGAAGCATGTAGCTGAGGTACAATGTTCCAAATTTTTAGGTGTGTCCATTGATGAGAGATTAAATTGGAACATTGATCATCTCCTGAAACATTCGAGTTCAGCTACTTATGCAATAAGGGTCATTGCAAATTTTGGTGATAAACATCTTAGTAAATTAGCTTACTACGCCTATTTTCACTCACTGCTTTCATATGGCCTCATATTTTGGGGTAATTCATCACTGAGGAATAAAGTATTTATTGCACAAAAGCGTGTAATCAGAATAATAGCTAGAGTCCACCCAAGATAATCCTGCAGTGATTTATTTAAGGATCTAGGGATATTCACAGTAGCTTCTCAGTATATATACACTTTTATGAAATTTGTTATTAACAACCAAACCCAATTCAAAAGTCATAGCAGTGTGCATAACTACAATACTAGGAGAAAGGATGATCTTCACTATTCAAGATAAAATCTAACTTTGGCACAGAAAGGGGTAAATTATACTGCCACTGAAATCTTTGGTCACTTACCAAATAGTATCAAAAGTCTGGCAGATAACCAACAAGTATTTAAGGAGAAATTAAAAGAATTTCTGAATGACAACTCCTTCTACTCCATAGAGGAATTTTTAGATATAAATTAAGAAAAAAAAGAAAAAAACAAACAAAAAAATTATAAAAAAATAAAATAATAAAACACAAAAAATAAAAAGTTGTTATATTAACCTAAGTATGTTGTTAAATTAACTTAATTATGTCATGTATTGGAAAATTTGACTCGTTCCACATCATTACAAAATATCGTATTCATGATCCATGGGACTAGTATTAATCTGATCTAATCTAATCAGCATGCTCGGTGTTCCATTGAAGAAAAACAGGCCTATGAGCTGATGGTTCACTGTGCCACACTACATGTTTACACTCCATGGAGCTGATGTTCCACCTGACAAAGCCAATGGGGATTGTCTACAGACCAATAGCGCATGTTTTGGCAGTTTACGTGGCCACGATTGGTAAATTTGTCTTCATTACTAAACAAGATACATGATACATCCTGAGTATCCTGTCTTAATGCCTGTGTACAGAAGTTAACACGATTCTCACAATCGGTTCCATGCAGCTCTTGATGGAGAGAGATGCGATAGGGATGGAACCTATGTTGATGGAGAATGCATAGGACCCTTGCCTGACTCATATCAATTCCTTGTGTGATTGTCTGGGATGCGTGTATTCCCTTTTGCGTGCTTCATCTATTGCATTTTTGTATTTTCTGCTTTCGTGCGCAGTGTCTCATGTGTTATGCAAGGATTTCTATCAGGCCTTGTCTTTTTACCTATTTGATCCTCTGCTGCTTTGACTGTTTCATCACTCAGGACTACCTGTTTGTCTTCTTCTGCGTTCCTTTGCCCTGTTCCAGTCATCTGTTGCCTAATGTTCTATCTGAAACGCTCAACAACCTCTGGTTCTTTCAGCTCATCCTGGTTCCAACTCTTTAATTTTCTACCTTCTTGCAAGTTGTGGTCAGAATCCACATTTGTGCCTAGAAATATCCTACAATTTTAAATCTGATTTCAAAATCTGCCTTACTATTATATAATTAATATGAAACCTGGCATCCAGGTCTCTTCACACATAAACTGTTCTCATTTCTTTCCCCCAATCCATATTCTCTCTCTACTTTTCCTTCTCTTCCTTTTCCTATTATGAAACTCCAGACCCTCATCACTATTAAATTTTCATCCCCATGAACTATCTGAATAATTTCTTTTATCTCATCATACTTTTTTTTCCAATCTCTTCTTCATCTGCAGAGTTAATTGACATATAAACTTATACAACTGTGGCAGATGTGGACTTCATGTCTGTCTTGGCTATAATAATGCATTCACTGTGCTGTTCATAGTAACTTACCTGCATTCCTGTTTTCTTATTTGTTATTAAACCCATTTCTGCATTACCCCTACCTGATTTTGTATTTATAACACACTACTCACGTAACTAGAAGTCCTGTTCCTCTTGCCGCCAAACTTAACTAATTCCCACTATATTTAACATTACTATTCATTTCCCTTTTCAAGTTTTATAACTTACATGCCTGATTAAGGGATCCAGCATTTGATGCTTCGATCCATAGAATGCCAGTTTTGTTTCTCTGGATGACAATATTGTCCTGAATATGTTCTGCACTGTGATCTGAATATAACATTTATTGCTCATTTATTCAAAGCAGTATTCTAATGCAGTGCTGATACCAAGTAAAATCAAATATCCCTATTGACCTGAGCATTTTTCTCAGTTTTATTCTGGTGGATGCATTACTTGTGTGTGTTATCTTTATCAGCAACAGCATTTTCTTGCACCGAAATTGGGAACTTGAGGGTACAACCTAATATGTATTCAGATAAATGCCCATTTAGATCAGCATGGCAAAGAAGAACTGCAATGTTCAGCTTGAATAATGAATTTATCCCTACAAAAATTCAGTGACAACAAATCTATTATTCACTCATCTATTTATTTATTTATTCATTACCAATTCTACACTTTGGCACACCTAACTCTTGGTTATATCCTCGGAGAGACTTCACATAGTAGCAGAGTTATTGTGCCTACACCTATAGACACCTACAAGTAACCTCCTCACCCACTATCTTGAAATAATCCCACCTATAAAACAACTTCTAATAACTGGATGAATTGTTGTTGTTGTTGTTGTCTTCAGTCCTGAGACTGGTTTGATGCAGCTCTCCATGCTACTCTATCCTGTGCAAGCTGCTTCATCTCCCAGTACCTACTGCAACCTACATCCTTCTGAATCTGCTTAGTGTATTCATCTCTTGGTCTCCCTCTATGATTTTTACCCTCCACGCTGCCCTCCAATGCTAAATTGGTGATCCCTTGATGCCTCAAAACATGTCCTACCAATCGATCCCTTCTTCTAGTCAAGTTGTGCCACAAACTTCTCTTCTCCCCAATCCTATTCAATACCTCCTCATTAGTTACGTGATCTACCCATCTAATCTTCAGCATTCTTCTGTAGCACCACATTTCGAAATCTTCTATTCTCTTCTTGTCCAAACTAGTTATTGTCCATGTTTCACTTCCATACATGGCTACACTCCAAACAAATACTTTCAGAAACGACTTCCTGATACATAAATCTATATTCGATGTTAACAAATTTCTCTTCTTGAGAAACACTTTCCTTGCCATTGCCAGTCTACATTTTATATCCTCTCTACTTCGACCATCATCAGTTATTTTACATCCTAAATAGCAAAACTCCTTTACTACTTTAAGTGTCTCATTTCCTAATCTAATTCCCCCAGCATCACCCGATTTAATTTGACTACATTCCATTATCCTCGTTTTGCTTTTGTTAATGTTCATCTTATATCCTCCTTTCAAGACACTGTCCATTCCGTTCAACTGCTCTTCCAAGTCCTTTGCCGTCTCTGACAGAATTACAATGTCATCGGCGAACCTCAAAGTTTTTACTTCGTCTCCATGAATTTTAATACCTACTCCAAATTTTTCTTTTGTTTCCTTTACTGCTTGCTCAATATACAGATTGAATAACATCGGGGAGAGGCTACAACCCTGTCTCACTCCTTTCCCAACCACTGCTTCCCTTTCATGCCCCTCGACTCTTATGACTGCCATCTGGTTTCTGTACAAATTGTAAATAGCCTTTCGCTCCCTGTATTTTACCCCTGCCACCTTCAGAATTTGAAAGAGAGTATTCCAGTCAACATTGTCAAAAGCTTTCTCTAAGTCTACAAATGCTAGAAATGTAGGTTTGCCTTTCCTTAATCTTTCTTCTGAGATAAGTCGTAAGGTCAGTATTGCCTCACGTGTTCCAACATTTCGACGGAATCCAAACTGATCCTCCCCGAGGTCCACATCTACCAGTTTTTCCATTCGTCTGTAAAGAATTCGCGTTAGTATTTTGCAGCTGTGACTTATTAAACTGATAGTTCGGTAATTTTCACCTCTGTCAGCACCTGCTTTCTTTGGGATTGGAATTATTATATTCTTCTTGAAGTCTGAGGGTATTTCACCTGTCTCATACATCTTGCTCACCAGGTGGTAGAGTTTTGTCATGACTGGCTCTCCCAAGGCCGTCAGTAGTTCTAATGGAATGTTGTCTACTCCGGGGGCCTTGTTTCGACTCAGGTCTTTCAGTGCTCTGTCAAACTCTTCACACAGTATCTTACCTCCCATTTCGTCTTCATCTACATCCTCTTCCATTTCCATAATATTGTCCTCAAGTACATCGCCCTTGTATAAACCTTCTATATACTCCTTCCACCTTTCTGCCTTCCCTTCTTTGCTTAGAACTGGATTGCCATCTGAGCTCTTGATATTCATACACGTGGTTCTCTTCTCTCCAAAGGTCTCTTTAATTTTCCTGTAGGCAGTGTCTATCTTACCCCTAGTGAGATAAGCTTCTATATCCTTACATTTGTCTTCTAGCCATCCCTGCTTAGCCATTTTGCACTTCCTGTCGATCTCATTTTTGAGATGTTTGTATTCCTTTTTGCCTGCTTCATTTACTGCATTTTTATATTTTCTCCTTTCATCAATTAAATTCAATATTTCTTCTGTTACCCAAGGATTTCTAGCAACCCTCGTCTTTTTACCTACTTTATCCTCTGCTGCCTTCACTACTTCATCCCTCAGAGCTACCCATTCTTCTTCAACTGTGTTTCTTTCCCCCATTGCTGCCAATTGTTCCCTTATGCTCTCCTTGAAACTCTGTACAACCTCTGGTTCTTTCAGCTTATCCAGATCCCATGTCCTTAAATTCCCACCTTTTTGCAGTTTCTTCAGTTTTAACCTACAGGTCATAACCAATAGATTGTGGTCAGAGTCCACATCTGCCCCTGGAAATGTCCTACAATTTAAAACCTGATTCCTAAATCTCTGTCTTACCATTATATAATCTATCTGATACCTTTTAGTATCTCCAGGATTCTTCCATGTATACAACCTTCTTTTATGATTCTTGAACCAAGTGTTAGCTATGATTAAGTTATGCTCTGTGCAAAATTCTACCAGACGGCTTCCTCTTTCATTTCTTAGCCCCAGTCCATATTCACCTACTATGTTTCCTTCTCTCCCTTTTCCTACACTCGAATTCCAGTCACCCATGACTATTAAATTTTTGTCTCCCTTCACTATCTGAATAATTTCTTTTATCTCATCATACATTTCATCAATTTCTTCATCATCTGCAGAGCTAGTTGGCATATAAACTTGTACTACTGTCGTAGGCATGGGCTTTGTGTCTATCTTGGCCACAATAATGCGTTCACTATGCTGTTTGTAGTAGCTTACCTGCATTCCTATTTTCCTATTCATTATTAAACCTACTCCTGCATTACCCCTATTTGATTTTGTATTTATAACCCTGTATTCACCTGACCAAAAGTCTTGTTCCTCCTGCTACCGAACTTCACTAATTCCCACTATATCTAACTTTAACCTATCCATTTCCCTTTTTAAATTTTCTAACCTACCTGCCCGATTAAGGGATCTGACATTCCACGCTCTGATCCGTAGAATGCCAGTTTTCTTTCTCCTGATAACGACGACCTCCTGAGTAGTCCCCACCCGGAGATCCGAATGGGGGACTATTTTACCTCCGGAATATTTTACCCAAGAGGACATCATCATCATTTAATCATACAGTAAAGCTGCATGTCCTCGGGATAAATTACGGCTGTAGTTTCCCCTTGCTTTCAGCCGTTCGCAGTACCAGCACAGCTAGGCCGTTTTGGTTAATGTTGCAAGGCCAGATCAGTCAATCATCCAGACTGTTGCCCCTGCAACTACTGAAAAGGCTGCTGCCCCTCTTCAGGAACCACATGTTTGTCTGGCCTCTCAACAGATACCCCTCCGTTGTGGTTGCACCTACGGTACGGCCATCTGTATCGCTGAGGCACGCAAGCCTCCCCACCAAAGGCAAGGTCCATGGTTCATGGGGGGGAATAGTGTGGATAATTATAGTCTTTAGGCACTAAAATGTAATTTATGCATGGTGATTCTGGGATGATATTACAAACTTTAAGGAATGCTGGAGAATGTTAAATGTAGCAAATTGAAAAAAAGGGAACCAGATCTGAAAACAAAAGAGTGGAAAGTTATAAGTGGAAATTGTTCTGATGCCTCAGATAGTGGAATACATGTACCGATACCATAGTTGGTAAAATTGTAGGGTAGGCAACTCCAACAGGCACTTAGGGGTAGAGGCTAGGATAACAACTCAACTAATCCAATGCAGATGGCATACTGTGTACTGACATGAGCAACTCTGGTATACAGTGTCTGTACTGTAGTAGACTGCAGCCTGTGTTCAGAAGTTGAAGGATTAACATTGATCAGCCCTGACTAAATTGGAGATGTACCCGGTGACATACCTCGCAGACATGTTTTTTGTAAATGGGCAAGCAAATGGAAGCAGCAGAGAGGTGGAAAGGTTGCACAGGAATAAATATATGTGTAGAATACATCTGACTCACACCAAGTATTCAAGACTGTTCCATCAACTAAGTGAAATCATGCAATTGGTACCACAGTACGATGACAGAGAATGGCGACAAACTATGCGTACTCTTAATTTAGAAGATACAGTGCTAGCTTGAATAGATGAGGTACCTGCAGTCAACACTCATTCAGTTGTGCATGAAAGGAATGTTTTGCAGAGTACTGTGGCAAGTATAATAGGAAATGCAACTACACCCCCTACTGTCCACAGAAGGTGCATGCTTTGATTCCTGCTGACTTTGGACCTCATTTTGTGTTCAGCCATTGGTTCTTGCAGTGCCTTACAATTCATCCTCAATTAACTGCATTTGTACTTTTCACAGATGAAGCCTGTTTCACCATAGCTGGAATGGTAAATAGTCACAATAGTCATGTTTTGGCCAATGAGAACCACACACAACACAGTCAACATAAATTATCAGTCATTGTGTTGGCGGAGATAGTCATTTAGTATATACTAGGCTTATTTCTTCTTCCTCCCCACTTAAATGCAATAGTTTACACAATGTATATCAGAGATGTACTATCCAAGTTCCTGGAAAATATCCCTCGTCATTCATCAACAGCTGTGGTTCCAGCGTGATGGAACCTCACCTCACTTTGGACAGAGGGTTGATCTAACTCCCCTTGTTTTTTTCTTGTGGGGCCCTGTGAAAAGTCTGTCGAGACTTCTATAATAATTTCTATCTCATTCATGTAAATACTGCACCAGGCATGTAATCTGATAACTATAGGTATGTGAATGTATCAGCCAAAGATAATCTCTGTACTGCAAGACACACATTTTTATCCAATTTCTATCATCAGATGTTCACCATTTAATTACAAATTTGAAAAATTTCTAAATACTTTTGGATTTCTGAGATGAGTCTGCAGCTTGTGGTCTAGTGGCTAACGTTGCTGCCTCTGGATCACGGGGTCCAGGGTTTGATTCCCAGCCGGTTTGGGGATTTTCTCTGCCTGGGGACTGTGTGTTTGTGTTGTCCTCATAATTTCATCATCATCATTATTTGTGACAGTGGCTAGGTTGGACTGTGTAACAATTGGGACGTTGTAAGGGCACTGATGACCATACGGTTGAGCACCCCACAAACCAAAAATCATCCGAGATAAGAAGGAGAAGGATATCTATTTATTTCAGAGTGTGGAAGACCTATATTGTATTAAACTAATGGTACTGTAGAATGGGATGAAAAGGGGCACTTGTTGTGGTCTTTAACTAATAATCACACATATGGAGCAAAATTTGACTGAATGTTCGATGCATATGATGTCCATCACTATGACATACTTATTTATGTAGTTGTATAATTTTTGGTTCAAATGAAACCACAGACATTTTTACAAATAGTTTTTGTCCTTTTCCACCCCATTTTAACTTACCATGTTACTTTATACACTATCCAAATAAATCCCTTAGCATAATGACAAGGGACACCAGAGAAGCTTTAAAATAAGTTGTTCATACAAGAAGCTGAATAAAGTTTATTTTTAACCTAACAATACCTCATGATGAGGCAGTAAACAGCAATTGACAAAATTAACAGAAAACTGAAAAATAGTTGAAGGCTCTGTGGGTATTTGCACACTACACTTGGCGGAGAGTAGAATGAATCCACACGTGACTGAATGCACTTTTATTACATCTCACTCAGAACAGAATCACAGGAAGCACATGCAAATAAGCAATATGGGTACTGACTAAGTTGGAGTCAGAGAATGGGTGGCATTTGATGATGTGGCTGTTGATAGTCATCAGAGCCCCCACCACTTTGTATTGTGTAGCTTGGGAGGGGGAGATGAGAAGTGTAGTGGCCGTCAATAGTCATCACAGAGCCTCCGACCCCTTGACATCGTAGAGCATGGGAAGGAGAGGGCGGCGGGGGGGGGGGGGGGGGGGGGGGGGACATGAAGTGTAGATGCATTGGACAAGACTGCAGTTGATCAGTAGTTAGTTCAGTACAGTAAAATGACCAATCATATCGTGACTGGCTCTGAGGGGTGTCATGACTGAACTGATTCTTGTGGAGAGTGATGTCTCAATGCTGAGGGAGGGGACGGTACAGTCTTCTAGCCAAGCCAGTATGGAGGGTGAAGTGGGCGACCTGCGTGAGACAAAGGAATCAGCTGATCTAGAGCCAGGGTGTCGCTTGTTGAGAGGAATAATACTGTAAGGTAGCCATTGACATCGGTGGATGTGCAGATGTTGTCATCATCAGCACCAGTAAGAAGCTGGTGGGAACAGAGTACAGTGACGTAGTAGGTTTAGATTTAGATGAGATTAGATTTAATTTCATTCTAATTGATCCGTAGTGAGGTGGTCCTCCAGGATGCAGAACATGTCTGAAAAACAATAATACATAACAAATATTTAAAAGTGAAACAAATACGCTAATGTACCTTCCACAGGTCCCAAGTGGAATGATCGTCATTTTTTTAATGAACAGTAGATGAAAGAATCATTTTAGAAACACTAATGCGCTGAATTTAAAATAAAAAAAATTCTATTTATTTATAAGGTAATAAACATCTAATACAACTACTATAATACTTATTTACAATGAACACATTACTACACTGAAATGGTGCAGAAGTTAGATTGTACTCTCTCTCTCTCTCTCTCTCTCTCTCTCTCTCTCTCTCTCTCTCTCTCTCTCTCTCTCTCTCTCTCTCTCACACACACACACACACACACACACACACAAATCAGTTGGTCTTACTATGAAATTCATCGATGGAGTAGAAAGAGTATACCACCAATAAATCCTTTAGGCTTCTCTTACACTGAATTCATTGGTTGGTTAAGCTTCTTGTGCCTGCTGGTGAGTTATTGAAAATGTGTGTTCCTGAATAATGCACAGCTACTTGTACAAGAGTAAGTGACTTTAAATCCTTGTGTAGATTATTCTTATTTCTAGTATTGATTCCAGGAATTGAGCTGTTGGTTTGAAAAAGTGATATATTTTTAATGACAAATTTCATTAAGGAATAAAGATATTGCGAAGCAGTAGTTAGTATCCCTGGTTACCTAAACAGGCTTCTGGAGGATGTTCTTGAGTTCACATCACATACAACTCTTACTGTACGTTTTTGTGCCCGGAAAACTTTAGCTTGTCTTGATGAATTACCCCAAAAAATAAACCCATATGACATTATGGAATGAAAGTAAGCATAGTATGCCAGCTTCTTAATTTTTATATCCCCTATGTGTGCCACAATTTGCATTGCAAATAGAGATTTGTTAAGACGCTTCAGCAGTTTTGTGATGTGCTCCTCCCAGGTGAATTTATTATCAATCTGTAATCCCAAGAATTTAACACTGTTCACTTCTTCTGTCTCCTTGTCATCGTATGTTATTCATATACTCGTGGGACACCCTTACAAGTTCTTAACTGCTTGTAGTGTGTTTTTTCAAATTTTAGTGACAAAGAAATGGTTAGGAACCAGTGATTAATGTCCACAAATATTTTATTAGCCGATCTTTCTAACACTAAACTTGATTTGCTAATTATTTTAATGTTTGTATCATCAGCAAACAAACCAAACTTGGCATCTGATAATGTTGCTGATGAAAGGTCATTGCTATACACGAGAAAAGGTAAGGGCCCTAAAATGGAACCTTGTGGGACCCCACATGTAATTAGTTCCCAGTTGGATGATCCCTGATAGCTTAACACATGTCTCTTTCCTAATAACACCCTTTGTTTCCTGCCAGAGATATAAGATTTGAACCATTTTGCAGCATTTCCTGTTACACCATAATATTCTAATTTACTTAAAAGGAGTGAGACCTGAGCTTCTCCTGGCGTAAACTATGTTCAAAGTACTTACGGGCATTCAGCCAGGTTGAATTTTCGACAACTGCCGATATTTCGGCGGATGCACCCTCTGCCATTTTCAAGGATATTGTGATGTCCTTCACACAACCAGTCACTTCTTTGATGACCTGACCACCTGCAGGTTGTCAGCTCTGCAGCCATGCGACTAGCGCACGTTTTGGTGTTCTCGTAAAGATAAAGTCATTTTAGATTATAAAAACATATAGTTTAGTACTGATTATGTGGTAAATAGGTTTATTAATGGGCAATTCAACTGTAGCGTACCTCTTCATTATTTAACTCACATTTCCGGAAAGTTGCGTAAAGTTTAAGTTGTTGTTTCAGAAACTTTGCACTTTTGTTTTTGTTTACACACAACAGTTGTGTATAGGCCAAATTTGTGGAACCATATTTTCGTGTTTATCTGTAATTTAACTGACTTATTCTTAATAAACTATTACGTTTATCATGAGTGAAAAGTGCTTGACATGCCGTAGAATTGTTAGGTCGGGGTTCGGCTGATGGGTGCTGTAGTTTTTTCCATGTGGGTGACTGTAGTGGCATGGGAATAGGGGAAGTAACTGAGACTGATCAGTGTTTTTGTAGAATATGTAGTAGAGATAGGAATATACTAGAACAGGAGGGGAAAATTGCTGCCCTTCAGGCTGAGCTAGACAAGGCCAGGGGAGATCTTGACAGGTTAACGAGGGAGAAGGGTAAATAGAGGTGGCAAGTGGCAACAGGCAAGAGGAGGAACAGGCCTAGAACTTTGTCTGTCAGCTTCATGGTAAATGTGGAAAATAGATTTGACCTGTTACTTCAGTGAGAAGCTGGTGAGCCTCAAGCAGTTGCGGGTGTAGACAGGGCACAACAAACTTTTAGCAGCAAATTGAAAAGAATGTAGGGAAATCAGCAAAGAGAAAGAAAGTGTTGTTGTTAGGTAGTTCCCATGGAAGAGGTGTTGGCCAACTTTTGCAGGATGAACTAGGATCAGAGTACCAGGTCACCAATTTTTTTAAACCTAGTGCTGGTCTGGAGCAGGTGACATAGTATTTAGGATCACTTTGCAATGATTTCACTAAGGAAGACACTGTGGTTATAATGAGTGGAGCAGGTAATAGTATTGACAGAGATCCTGGGTACAGTATAGGGTGTGACCTGGCAAAGATTGCATCAGCATCGAAGCATACTAATGTTGAGTTTGTATCTGTTCTTGGGTGCCATGACCGACCTCATTTGAACTCATCTGTCAAGAGAGTTAATTTGGAGTTGGAACGGCTGCTTATGTCAGGTGCAGGATCACACATTGGTGTGGTTCCTGTTGATTCTCTCAATAGGTGGGATTATACTAGGCATGGCCTTCACCTCAACAGGAAAGGGAAGGGTAAACCAGCTGGGAAAATAGCAGGAAAGTTAAAGGGGGGAGGCACTGTCATGAGTGATAAAATAGCAGTGGTTATAGTGTTCAGAAAAGACCCTTTTTTTAGGTAGGGAGGACAGAAAGAAACCAAATTTTAAGAGAGGTTAGGGCTGAGACAAACCTTCAGTTTGAGAAAAAAAACCAAAAAACAAAATTCTAGCTTATTACATGAGCATAAACAGCTATCGGTTAAGAATTTTCAGCTGTCAGCAGATATTTCAACTCTATCCAATTTTAACTCAGTGAATGTGAAATGTCAGCTATCATTATTGCATCAAAATATTCAAGGACTGAGAAATAAAACTAATGACTTAATTACCTGCATAGATGAATTAGTGTCTTCAAACCCAGCTGACATAATCTGCCTCTCTGAACATGTGAACACTGGTATAGAAATTTAAGTGTTACAGGGTTTAGGTTAGCATCTCACTTTTGCAGAGCAGAAATACAGAAAGGAGGAGTTGCCGCATTCATCAGGAACTGTCATAAATTTAAGAACATAGACATTCATTAATTTTGCCTAGAACAGCATATGGAAGCATGTGCAACAGAAGTAGAATTTCACAAAAAATCCTTCATAATATTACATGTATATCGAGCACCTGCAGGTAACTTTAATCTGTTCATAAACCACCTTGAAGCTGTACTGGCCCATTTAACAACCAAAAACAAAGAAATAGTGGTTGCTGGTGATTTCAATGTAGATTTCCATAAAGACTCTCCCAATAAGAACTTATTTGAGTTAGTAACACTATCATTCAATTTAATTCCTACTGTAAAGTTCCCCACTATGGTAGCCAATCGCTCACAAACAGCCATTGATAAAATCTTTATAGAAAAGTCCAATGAACAAAATTATATTACAAAATTATATTACAAAACCAATATCAATGGCCTCTCAGACCATGACATGCAGTTCCTTCTGTTAAATGTTAATACTGAACAGGATATAAAATCTGTTAAATCTGAGCTCAAGAGGGTAATCAATAAGCCAAAAATTGATTACTTTAGGACACTCTTCAGAGACATTCACTGGACAGATGTTTACAGTTCTCATGGCATGAATGAAAAATATAACACTTCTGCTCATAAAGTGCTTACCTTATTTGAACACTGTTTTCCCCCAAAACTAACCAAGGTTAGAGCAAAGTCTACAAAGAAGCTATGGATCACTCAAGGAATAGGGGTATCTTATAAAACAAAAAGAAAACTGTATTTGTCAATCCAAAACAGTTCTGATGATGATGCTATAGCACATTACTAGAAATGCTGCAATATATTAAAGACTGTAATACAGACATCAAAGCAAATATATTACAAGGAAATGATAGTCATATCAGATAACAAAATAAAGACAATACAGGGATATAGAGAAGGAGGAGACTGGTAGAACCAGACATGAAGAGGGACAAATAGCATTAAGAGTAAATGATACATTGGTGACAGATGTGTATAGTGTTGCAGAACTTTTTAACAAACATTTTAAAACTGTTACTGAAAATATGGGATTGTCAGGTTCTGTAGATGCTGCTATGGAATACCTCAGACCAGACATTTCAAGTAACTTTCATAACATGAATTTGACCCTCACTGCCCCAGCAGAAATAATGTCCATCATGAAATCTTTAAAATCAAAAACATCTAGTGGGTATGATGAAATATCAGCGAAGTTAATTAAACAATGTGATTCTGAGTTAAGTAACACATTACGCTATCTGTGTAACCAGTCGTTCATCCGTGGAATATTTCCTGAGAGGTTGAAATATGCTGAAGTTAAGTCACTGTTTAAGAAGGGAGATAAAAAAATAGTATCAAATTTACGTCCAATTTCACTTTTGCTGGCATTCTCAAAAATTTTAGAAAAAGTAATGGACAATCGCCTTTATAACCACCTTATCTCAAATAACATACTGTCAAAGTCGCAGTTCGGATTTCTAAAGGGTTCTGATACTGAGAACGCTATCTACACTTACAGTAAAAATGTGCTTAATTCATTAGACAAAAAATTGACACAATATGGTGAAACTTCGGCACAGAAAGCGACATTGCTGAAAGGGGTGGGGGTGGGGCAGTGACGTATTAGAAGGCACCAGAGGAGCAAGCACTTCACTCACAGCAGTTGTAGTGGAGGGAACATGTGGAGGGGGATGTTGTAGAAACCTCGACACTTGGAGGTGAGGGTAAGGGAACACTGAGGGAGGTGATGTTACTCACAGCACTAAAGTTTGAGTAAGCAATAGGTAGTCACACATGGGATGCTGCGGACATAGGCACTCTGAGGAGCAGCAGTGAGCACTTGTGGGAAGCTTGTCTAGGTTGGTCGGTGAGAGAGGATCCTCATTTAGTGCCCACACCAGTTTAACCCTGTTGAGCTAAACAGTTTGGTGTTTGCCTTGTCAGTAAATGTCCATAGTATTGTCAGTCCGGCTGAATACTCTGTGGTTCTGAGTGTGGGGAGTGCAAGGCCGCACAGAGCATAACAGACTCACACTGGCTGAGGTCCTTGTGTAAGAATACACAAGGCTTTGAGTTGTGGTGAAAGTGGGGGAGGGAAGGGATACACAGCTGAGCAATGTAAGTGTGGACAAGCTCGATGAGAGTAGGAGGCTCAGACGGAGCAAGATGTGTGGAGCTCTCAACAAATTCAGTGGAAGTACCAGGGGCTCTCGCCACAAATAAGCTCGACCAACAAGGAGCTGAGGGTGGCTTTGAAAGAAGTGTGGACGCCAAGTAGCACCCAAGGTAACGCTCTGGCTCAGTATCTGACATGGCACATAAGGGCAGCTTCCAGGGCGTGATGCTAATGCTTGGTCAACGTCTTACATTGAGGATGGTAGGTTGTGGTGCAACAACTTATTGGCACTGCAGAAGGTGTACAGTTTGGACAAGAGTAGACACTTAAACTGTCTTACCTGATTGGTTGTGATTTAGGAGTGACACCGGAAATTTGGGAGCTAGGTATTGACGAAGGCTCATGCAAGTGAATTGGCCGAAATGTCCATAAGAAGCACAGCTGCCACCCATCTGCTGGCATGGTCGATCATGGAAAGGATGTACGAAATCCAACAGAAGAGGGCGGAGGACTGATGAGGTTGATATGGATGTGGGGAAAACTTGCCTTTTAGGCTCTCAAAATTCCCTAGAGGAGGTTGGATGTGATAGCTTACTTTACTGTGTTGGCAAGGTAAATGTGTGAGCCCAAGTGCAACTTCTCTTTGAATTTCAGGCCACACAAAATGCTTGGGTACCAGGTGAGTGGTAGCAGTGATTCCTGGCTGTACCAGCTCATGTAAGGCTGAAAAAACTTAGATTGAAGAGATGCAGGGACCACTAGGCGGGGTGTACTCATGGATTTGTCACACAAAACAAGTAAAGTAGAACTTGGGAGATGACGTGGTTTAACTGTCAAAGACAAAGAGGTTATGCAATAAGTGTTGGCTGTCAGGGTCCTGCACTTAACATTTCATTTAGGGCAAGTAGGAAAGAAACAGAGTGCACATGACAGTCAGTCTTGATGTTGCTGACACCTCTAATGTAGGGAACGTAAGTGGTGTATGGGCAGATTGGGTCCAAGTGCCGGAAACGGCGAGGGGGAGGTTGGCCAAGGGGCTACGTATGGCATCTACAAGCGGCCGGTGGTCAGTAAAAACTGTGACATATTAAACCCCTCGCCCCTCTCCCTATGTCATGGTGCAAGTGATGGACTGCCTTGTAAATCACTAACAGTTATCTATCAAAGACATTGACCATTTGTGTTATGAAGAAAAAAAGTCTTTTGGAAAAGAAACGGAGCAGCTCTGAGGTGTCACCAACACGAGGTTGCAAAACAGTGCTGTTTGAAGATTTTCTAGCTTCCATATTGATGGAGATACGAACATCCACAGTTGGGTGCATGAGAGCGACAGTATTAGAAAGAGTTGTCTTGTCATTGAATGCATGGGTTATGCTCTCGGGCCATTGTACCTTGTGTGCAACGGAGGCGTTTTTATCCACCAGGGCATCTGTCAGGAGGACCTGAAGAGAAGCAGCAGAGGGATATGATGCTGGAAAATGTTCACTATACCAAGAAACCATCTGAGATCACAATAAGTTTCGGGTAGAGGCAGTTCATTAAATAAAGCTACATGGTCTGACATCAGATGGACTCCACTGGGGGTGACAGTGTGGCTGAGGAAGGTAACGCTTTGGTGTTGAAGTTGTGATTCATCTCTATACTGTTGTCCAAAAGAACCTCAAACGCCTGGGCTAAGTGTCAGTCATGCTCCTCAGTGGAGGTGGATGTGATGAGGATATCATCTAAGTAAGCATAACAAAACGTTAATGTAAACAGTACAGAGTTAAAAAACCATTGCCACCTATGGGCCACATTCTTTAGGCTATAGGTCATGGGACAATACTTTAAAATGCCAAACAATGTGATAATGGCAATCTTTTGACTCTCAAGGTTGTGCATTGGAATCTGCTGGCAAGCCTTTCAACAGTCAATAACACTGAAGAACTATGCACCATGGAGCTCTCGCACAGTGTCTTGAACATGAGGTATTGGTTAGTTGTCCATAACAGTACTTGTACTGAGTTTATGATAATCTCCACATAATTGAATTCTCTGCTTAGGGACTCGGTGTTTGTGTTGTCATCATCATCATCATCATTCGTGACAGTGGGTCGATTGGACTGTGTAAAAATTGGACTGTGTAAAAATTGGACTGTGTAAAAATTGGACTGTGTAAAAATTGGACTGTGTAAAAATTGGACTGTGTAAAAATTGGACTGTGTAAAAATTGGACTGTGTAAAAATTGGACTGTGTAAAAATTGGACTGTGTAAAAATTGGACTGTGTAAAAATTGGACTGTGTAAAAATTGGACTGTGTAAAAATTGGACTGTGTACGGGCGCTGATAACAGTGCAGTTGAGTGCCCCATAAAACGATCCTCAGCCACATAATCGAAAGTTTCTGTCATCTGTATAAACCAGGTGGATTTGGGGTGACCAGTTGCTATCAGATGAGTGTAAAATATAATCTTGTAAGAGTTCTTGCACAGCAGGCTTTGCATAACACAGTTTCTTAACAGTGAGGTGTATAGCTGTGCAACAGATGGTAAGACCTTCCGTAGTAGTTAACCTGTGGCAGGTACTATTAGATATTATGTCAACACATGGTTCAGAGGCACTGGATGGGGAGGGAGGAATGTGTGGTTTCCTGTGAGGGAGAAGAGAAATGTCACATGAAACAGTAGGGGAGTAAAAGTCACTGCCCTTGTTTGTTTACAGCTTGGCAGATGAAGAAGAGATGGTAGATTAGGTGGCAGGACTCTTGACGGAAGGTGACTGCAAAGCAGTGAGGTTTTCGAGTTGGCTGACATGTCGGCGATTAGCTGGTGGCAAGTGTTGCTGTTGGTGCATAATGCACCTGTGTCTTGGCATAGATGAACTGACATGAGATCTCTTCAGGTGAGAGCGCTCAAATGAAGCGTGGGTGGAAGGTCACAGTGAGCCACAAGTGAGTGGGGGCGAAAGAGCCAGGGATGTGCATGCCTGAAGCATTGCGAAGGAATGCAGCTGTGTGAAGACCCAGTAAGAGAGTGAAATGGCTGAGGGAATTGATCCTGAGGATCGGACCTCCATGTTGGTGATGTGGAAGGTCCAAGAGAATTGAAGCCCAGACAGAGGTTGGAGCCATAGATGGGTGGTGCTATGGATGGAGATAGTGAAGCTGTTGGCTGCTTGTAGAACCGTTGACAATGTAGGAGGCTTGGAGGGGGAATGGAGAAAGGGATGACACTTGAATTGGTGCCCGTGTTGACAAGGAACAGTGCATTAGTAGCTCGATCAAGCTTGTGAAGTCAGTTGGAGGGAGAAGACATGGGGAATGATGACTGCTCTTCAACATGGCTCCCTGTTGCACAAAGAAGTCGACAGTTCTGCATGGTGTCACCACCAAATGTCACATGGAAACAGCATAGCAAGTAGATGGGGTGTGGAGTGTGATGGGAATCTTTCACACCATCTGCCATGCATGCAACAGTGGCGCTCAAATTGTGGATTGCTTGCCTGTAGTGGGAGAAGGGCAGTGGTTCAGAGCCAGTAGGGCTAATAGCTGGCTCCCAGTTGGCAGCATGATGCTGTCTAGTGTCACAGTCGCCCCTTCCATTTGGGCAAGAGTAGGAGGGAGTGGTGAAAACATTGTTGCCAACTGTGTTAAATGCAGGGCGACTCGCTGGAGGTAGGAGCTGGTGATGATGTTTTATATGGTAGTCAAATTTGGGGATCCAAAGTCTCAGTGACATGGAATAAGAGTAGTTGTAGTTTCAGGTCCTGAAGAACCGTCTGAAATGTCCGAAGGGCAATATCCGGAAGCATTTCAGGGTCTGTGAGGGCGTGCAATCTATGCCACAGCTGCAACAGTGATTTTCTACCCAGGTGTTTCTCGTGTATGATATGAAGAACTGCATCCTCTGGTGAGTAGGACATGCCGTGATTATAATGTCCTGTGTGCTGGCATATTAAGGCGAGGCAGGTAGTGAGAGTATTAAGTCACTAACCAGGTCATCATGTTAATGCAGCTGGCTGATGAGGCGCACGAATTTAGCATCATTGTTATGGATGCCATGGGTGTCAAAAATACTGTCGATCAGGGCAAACTGAGAGTCTGTCCGCCCTTGAATAGTTGCAGTAATTTTGGAAGTCATCCGACTTGATCGAGTCACATCACGGGAGCACCTAGCCAAAGCATTGTAGCAATCTGTTATGGTGAAGCGCAGTGAGCAGAGTGCTGTGGCCTTGTTTCAGGCACGGTGTCACCTGAGGTCTCAGTGACAGTGTGGGAGGGGCGTTATCCGGACGCCACACGAAATGCAGCATGCACGGAAGGGGTAATGACCAGTGCAGGTGCAGTGGCCGTAGCCTTTTGGAAGCACAACTGCGAATAGTCTGAGCACTCGATTGAACAGTGTGGTTCATGCGTTAAAGTCGAGTCACTTGCTGGTTGGAATGTCGGGAGTGAATAATGTTAATATTTGATTGGTGCAGGTCATAGTGGCGAAGTGATTGTAGATCTGTAGTTACTGGAGAAAGTGACATTCAGAGTTGGCAGCACAGGGTAGCATTGCTGCCATGTTGGACTTACCTCACAAGACACTTGTGTGTTTGACGGCAAGTCAAGATAATTTTGTGGCTGCAATTACACAGAGGAACATGGTTGTGTAATACCTGTTATATCCATTGTTATTAACGGTTTCTGTTGATGGCTCTCAAAGAGAAGGGGCACGAAATGACGAAATAACAAAATCAATAGAAAAAAGTTTTCACCACAGTGGGTATTCGTTCACTACACCCAGTGGAAAGTAGAATGCAGCCCCGCTTTATGATTGAAGTACACCTTTAGTACATATAACTCGGAACAGAATAACAGGAAGTGTATGAAATTAAGCATCACAGCTACCAGATAAGTTAAAGTCAAAGTAGCCGGCTTGAAGAATGAACGGCTATTGATGATGTGGCTGTCGATAGTTGCCACAGTTCTAAAAATTAAGGAAAGATTAAATAAGTACTGAGCATCATTAGACTACTTTGAAGGACCTGTGGATGTAGTAGACGTCATACGACCCAGTGTCTCTTGATTAGGCAATGCTCTTTTATCTCTGGCTGTATAAAATTTGATTCTGAGTTGGTTTTGGTTTCAGTGAATTTAACAAATGATACTTCACTGTGTTTCTCATTTATTACATCTTGTCACCATACCGATGAACCAGATTTGATAGACTTTTCTAGGTGAAGTAGCATGACATTCACTAAAGTCCACTACAGTCCAGTCATTTTCTCCCCTATGTAGTCCAAATAACCTATAAATGCTACTTGAAATTAGAATTGGTTTTATACTAATGAGTATAAGACAAATGTTCCTTTTCACCCCGACAAATAACAAAAATTTACCTTAAACATGGTTTTCAATTTATTAAAATAGATTTTGATGATATAATGAATGAAACAATGCAGAAATTAAATATCCTATGATACTTTAAAAGGAAAAATACAAGGGATTAAAATTAATATTTACCTTTTGTTGCAATAAAAGTTTCTTGCTTCCCAAGAAATTGGACTATTGTGCGGCTAATGGGAGGAGGGGGAGGGGGGAGTGAGAAATGGCAATAGCAGCAATATCAACCACTATTTATTATGAAATATGTTATTATCACACATTTCACACACAAAAGTAATCTTATTGAGTTTTGCACCCGATCACCCCAGTGTTCCTTTTCACCCCATTCTACAGCACTTTTGGTGTAGGCTGCTGCTACTCTTCAGATACATTCTGTATGCAGCAAGATTCCATTTTTTGTATATAATCATCATGTCTCAGCACCAAACATACCTGCATAATATGCACATAAAATACATGAGGCTTATCTAATTTAATAACATAAAACATAACTTGGTAAAACAATGATGTAGTGTTTTGTATAATACTGTGACGTATGTTATTGTGTAAGGCATACTGTTCTCTGTTGCTTATAGTTTAAATTCTTGTAAGGGTATCTAAATGGGTCCACATGTGTGATGTCCAGTGCTGAAGTTACAACCGTGGCATTACTCTGCAGTATCTTTTTGAAAATATAGTCAATTTATCTTAAAACCTTTTGTTAATTAATACTTTTTGTTCAACTTTACATATGCTTCATCTGATTATGAGTATCAATTTCCTCCAAAATATTCACCACTTTACCCGCCATTTTATTTTATTCAGGATCTTAAAATGCTTTTCAATGTCGAATATTCCACATCTTGTCTCTTGCAAAGAGATTGCAAATGCTGAAGTATCAATTTTGGTTAGTTTTAAAAGTTTTTCAGATCTGATCGTAAATGCATGAGATACGGGTAGCTTTTACTTCTGTCTCATGAACAAGGGTGAATCCCTACACAACCAACCAAAGAAATGCTCACTCTCATCTGATGTATTAGCTCTTCGAACAAATCTTTCAAACTATTTTATATACCCTGGAGCTGGAATGCGGCATAGCTTTCATATTACATCAGATGTCCTGTTTTAAATTATTATTGTCATGGAAAATAGTCCCCAACTTTAGTGTATTTGAAAGAAGTGTGCAGTTTTGTTTTACACTATTCCAATATATGACTTCATAGTGAATGACAGTTTTATGTTCTTTGTTTCTTCTCTCATGAGTGTAAATTAATATTCATTGTCATCAGCTTTGTATTGTTTCTGGTGATTAAGATTTTATCACCGTACATATTCCAAAGAAGGACATACCAAGTGAGGGTGGAGGAGGACTGCTGCTCCCTCATATTATTATTATTAGTAGTAGTAGTAGTAATAATAATAATAATTAGTAATAATAATAATAATAATAATAATTAGTAATAATAATAATAATAATAATAATAATAATAATAATAATAATAACAAATAAAAAAAATCACAAACAAAAGTCACATTGTGGTCCGCCAGACAGACATATTCAGTATCAGTTTGAAGAAAGCCAGAAAAATGGTTATTGACTAGTAGCAATGTACCAAGTCCATCTGTCATGAAAGTTATAAACTGTTCCTGATTCACCACAAAACTAACATGAGTTTCCATGCCATTGCTCATGTGTAGGTACACATTTGCTCTGAATTTGTTTTAATAGGTATATTTTGCAGAAAATAGCATGAAAGTATAATTTCTAGTGACATAATGAGTTGTGAGTTACTATATCTGTTGACTCTTTCTGAAAAAATACTAAATTTATGTTTAGAATCCATGATTGTTATCCTGAAAAATGAGGGAGAATTGTCTCTCATGCTAATACACTATGTGAAGACTTACGATGTGAATGATAAAAACCTTCAATTTTTACTCATTTATCAATAAAAAGATCCGCACTTTGTAATTATATTTTTAATAATGCATTTAATTTGTTATTGAATTTGTCTGTTTGTGTAATTTTACTTTCATTGAAAACACTCTTTTCTCATAGATTTCCTCTTGCATAATTATGTGTACTTCCTTTATCTGCTTTTATCCGAACTGCATTTGGCATTTTGTACGTTTTATTAATGTCTCTTATTATTTTATTGACTGTTATTTGATCTACATATTATAATTTCATTGCATTTCATGTGTTTTTGTATAATTCCAACAATTTTACGTGACAGTGCACAGATTCTGATGGACATGTTTTCATTCTAGTGTGCATGGAAATACACTGATAGCCTAAACAAACAGCTACAAGGAAACTATCACATCCTTGTTGAGTGAGGCTTCCGTCCTGCGACCGCTTGCGGCCTGTTGGACTGGAATAGTTGGCAGCCAGGATGCCAGAAGTTTGCAGCCATCCTCTGTTGATGCCCTCAGGTTACTCAATGATTTCAGTTTGCCTCTTAAATCTTTCGTTGCTGCGTCCATGAATATCTCAACAGCATACGAGCTTCCTGAAGCAAGGTAGTGTGTCCACAGTCCTGGTGGTGCTCACATGTTGGCTGCATCCCTGGTGGAAACTATCACATTGTGGAGCCTGTAGCTGCTGTGGAAAATCGGTTTGGAACCTCGTCGGCAGAGGACTCGCTTTGCTGTCCATTAATGCACGTTACTCATGGTAAGTGCACTTGCAGAAGCTTCTCTTACTTGCCCTCTTCTTTTATTTTATTTTGGTTGACCTTGGTCGTCTTCCTTATAATATATTTTTTTATAACCGTTTGTGCAGAACATGTAGTGTAGCTCCCTCAGTTCTTGCTTGATGTTGTTTGTGTCACTTACCTGGTAGGCGTGGGCAGTCAGCATGTGCAGAATTTAATACAGCTCTCTGCTGCAGGTACTGATTTGTGCTGGTTGGCTTCCTGTACACTTTGTGTCCCAGTGTACCATCCATAGTTCTGTATATCTCCATGTCCAAAAATTATAATATGCCATTGTTTTCGGTTTCTTGGGTGCACTGTATAACCTTATACAGCCTATTTAAATGCTAAGGGGAGCTTCCCAACTCCTCCTTTCCATTTGGCCATCAAACAAATGTGATGTCTGCATACCCTAGCCAGCAATGGGGGCGTAACAGTGCAGAAGCTAGGGTGGTTTACTCAAAACCTTCCATGAAGATGTCTGCATTGACTGAGGAGAGCAAGGGAGCCCATTGGCAGTGCATCTAATTTATCATACTTTCCTTGCTGTAGACATCTTCATGGAAGCTTTTGAGCAAACACCCCTAGCTTTTACTCCGTTAAGCCCTTGTTGCTGGCTAGGGTATGTATCTGGCCACACAGGGAGGCAGAGATGGGAAGCTTACTTCAGCCTTTAAAGAGCCTGCATAAGAATACAGAGTTCACCAGTGAAATCAAACACAACAGTCGCTTCTGGACGTGGAAGTATATAGAACTGTGGATGGTCACTGAGACACACAGTGTACAGGAAGCCAGCCAACAAAAATCAGTACCTGCAAGCGGAGAGCAACCGTCACCCAGCTGATAAGTACTTAGTTCTGCACACGCCTACCAGATAGATGACCCTAACAATATCAGGGAAGAATCGAGATAGCTGCACTACATGTTCGGCACCAATAATTATGACAACAACATTATAAGAATGGCGACCACAGCCATCTGAAATAAAACAAGATAAGTGGACAAGGAATAGAAGCTTCTGCTAGTGCACTTACCATCAGTGAAAGGCTAGGCAACATCTGCCACAATCGAGGTTTCAGACCGATTTTCCACAGCAGCTACAGGATCTACAGCATTATAGGTTCCACCAAGGATGCAGTCAACAAACTAAATACTACGGGAGTATATGAACTATATTTTGAGTGCAGAGTTATCTGCATAAGGGAGACCAGTTAGGTCACAAGTAACAGAACATGAGTGCTATGTGCAATTAATACACATAATAAATTATTAATAGTGGAACACCACCATGACAGTGGGCAGCCTATCTTGTTCCAGGAAGCCCGTGTGCTGGTGAAAGTCATGGACGCAGCAAATAAAAATTGAGAAGCAATTGAAATTATTAAGCAACCTGACAACATCAATAGAGTTGATGGCTACAAACATTTGGCATCCTGGCTGCCAGCTATCCATGTCTAAAGGGCCACAAGTGTTCGCAGGGCAGAAGCCTCACTGGCAAGGACAACACAGCCTAAGCAAACAGCTACAGGGAAACTATAAATGTATTTCCACACACACCAGGAAGAAAAAGCCATGTGCATGCAAATAAGCAGATTGCCGTGAATCACTGACAATCCAGTTAGCATACCAGTAGCTTCTTTCTTACCCTTCCCCCTTCTGTCATGAGTAGCCTATTATATTCTGGGGCCAATAAAGTTTCAAAAATAAGACGTATATTGATACATTCATCTGCAGTAAATAGTCACCTTACCAAAACCATTCATCTGCAGTAAATAGTCACCTTACCAAAACCAGCCCTTTTGTTGAGAAAGGCCACTGTAATAAGGTTGAAATGTTGGTGTAAGTTTATAATTAAAGCATTTTATACATTGATGTGTTACAATACCCAGAAGAAATTTAATCATCATGACACCAGCTGTGGAATCCTGTGTTGTTAGATCTATTGTGATATGTGTAAATTTGATTTTGTTATTTGCGATTAGGTTTTTTTCCTAGTTTTGGTGTTACATTTAATTTCAATCCTCGGTTCAGTATATTTACCTTTTTCATTAAAATTGATTCCCGACAGATTTTACATGCTATTGAGAAAAACAAAGCTGCTAGGCATAACTTGTTTTTTCCTATAACTGTTACTATTGTGTTACCATTTCAACTGCCAGTCTTTAATCTGTTCACTTTTGTAAACTGTTTAATAACTTGCTCCTAGCATAATTGGGTCAAATTGCAATGGCAAGGCTGCTGTTATTTATTGAAGGTTTGCTAAACACAAATTCACATATAGTTACCATTTTTGTTTAAAGCAATCACAAAGTTCTCAAGCCATATGAGCATGTTCACAAATTGTGTAAGCTTGTTTATCTTATTATCCCTTCCTTTAGTCAAGTTGTGCCATAATTTTTCTCCCATATATGATTTAGTCTCTTCATTTTTTATGTGATACCCTCGTCTCAACTTCAGCATTCTTCAGTAGCATCACATTTCAAAATCTTCTATCCTATTCTTGTCCGAACTGTTATATAATTGTCTATATTTGATGCTAGGGGTTTTTTTAGACACTTTTCTTGCTGTTTTTGTTGTGCATTTTATAACATTTTTACTTCAGTTGTGTTAGTTACTTTTTTGTCTAAATACACTACCTGACAAAAAAAAGGGAAGCAGCCAGATAACATGGTCAGTTGTCAACGTATCTTCATACATACACACACCATTGACGGGCATGTAAATAATTAGGAGTCAAGATGCTTTATTGTTGTTTGTGTTTAGTGTTGTTATTGTATCATGGGATACACAGGTTGGGGAAAAATTGTGCCATGAAATTTTAACCCTGGATAGCTAATGCCAGTAGGAACCAAACTTACTAATGTTGTGTAGGTCAACAATGCACAATTTTTGAACTATGGAAGCTTGGCGCCACGCTTTGTGATTGGCAATGCAAGACCATGAATGCTTTGCCTGCTGGAGATCGTGATGTGTCCAAGGTGGCCCACACTCTCGGTGGTAGTGTGCCAGCCTTCCACTCTGAGGACCTGGGGGCGAATCCGCTGGGATCCCGACACATCCATTGAAGTTTCATGATAAGACATACTGGTAACAAACTCGTTGCACACAGAAAGTCTTTTACAAATTGTGTTCACCCTGAAAAGGGCCTTATTTGTAGCTAGGACATTGTTTACATAAAGCAGGTGCTCGAACTGGCAACCCTCTAACATGACACTAGCTTGGTAATGTCGAACAATGTTTCGCCAAACACTATCTAAGATTTCTGCCATTGCTCTGATGTGATTGGTGGCATGTTGAATGCGATCCATTAATTCATCTTCATTTCTAGGTGGTTTGCGCCCGGGTGGGTGAACTAGAACCTTGAAGAATCCCCGTAGGAAAAGTTCGGTGGCAAGAGGTCTAGTGATTGAGAGGGCCAGGTGTTGTAAGCACCTCTGCCAATTACATGGCTGTCGAAGTGTTCATTAAAATATTGGTGTTACGTGCGGTCACCCCATCATGCTGCAACCACATGCATAGCCCTATTTCCAGGGCAACATTTTCCAGCAGGCCAGGTAGAGTTTTTGCAAAAAGTGAAGGTAATTTGCTCTGGTAAGTCGAGGAGGTAGATGGACCAGCCCAATTGGCTGGTCACCCGCAGTACATGCAAATTTTTAGCGAAAATCGTTCCTGGTTTCTGTGGATGTAAGTGACGTGAGGATTTCCCCTTGCCCAGTAATGAATGTTTAGTGTTGCAAAGGCCATCCCAATGGAAGGTGCAATCATTGGTAAACAACAGAATGGCGGGGAAGTTCGGATCTCGTGCATCACGTCATGGAAATCATGTAGTCCGCCACAGGATTTAGTTCTTTGACAGATTGGAAACTAAATGGATGTTAGCTGTCATCCCGCAAAACCTCCCAGTCTAACTGATGAGTGACCCCCATGTTGTGTCCAGCCACTTGAGTACTTGTCATAGGTGTTTCTTCGAAGCGTTCAAGAACACACTCTTCAAATGCAACATCCCATTGTTCAAGGTCTTTCAGCATCACCATGATACCCCACTAATGAGCCTGTTTCACCAAGATGCGGGTGGATTGCTGTAAAAGTTTGCGGTTCGTGGTTGGTGTCTTGCTGGGTACCATTCCCCATACAACTGTCAAGCTTCATGCGTATTACTGTCGGCTAGTCCATAAACAAAAACGGTACCTCATTGCTCTTCAAGACAATACTGTGCCACCATGCTTACTGTATGACTAAATCACAGGTGACGTGTGCGCTCCGAAGAGAACCGTACATGTGAATGCCTTTGATATGACGTGGAGACAAACAGCTTGACCTATTCGACACGTGCATATCACATTGGGGCAGTGACAGGGCAAGTGACATTTGTATGTGTGAACGAATGACCATAGCACTGCCCACCAACCCACAAATGGGAACAGGGCAATCCCACGGCTGCTCGGAGCGCGTGGTACCAAGTTTCTGTAGTTTAGAAATGCTATGTTGTCAACCTACACAACACTAGTAATTTGGTTCCCACTGGCATCAGCTATCCAGGGTTAAAATTTTGTGACACAATTTTTCTCCACCCTGTATAAGTGGCATGAAAAGCATCAGATGTTGATTACTGTTAAGCCAACAGAGATGCTGCATACTCATGGGAGACAGCATCATCAACAAGTGACTAAGCATGAAATGAATCTCATTGTGGGTCTCCATGTGGCTGGCTGGTCAAATCATCTAATTTCCACATTTGTTCGCATTTAGATGTGACAGTGAGCCAATATTGGACTGCACAGTAATGTGAGTGCAGGCACATACATTATTGGGGTTGAGGTCGACCAAATCTGAGTACCACAAGGGAGGATCAGTGTATTGTGCACCAAGCACTTTGTAAACCCTCCATATTCGTGATGCCTCTGCTCTGACAATGAGCAGTGGATTCTCTGCAGTACTTCATCATTCTGTATCGTTGCTCTGAGCCTAGCAACAGCCAGGCAAGGGAACTACCTTCCACACGTAGGCCTCCATTAACATAAACGACTGCGTTTAGAGTGGTGCCATGACTGGGAAGTGTGGACTGCTGATGAATTGCATTGAATTGTGCTCAGTTATGAATTGCAGTTCTGCACTACCTGGCAATCATTATGAGTGAGTTTGGTGTCTTTCTGGGGGGAAGGGGAGTGTCCTTTTCTTCCAATGTTTTGGAGAGGCACAGCAGTATTACTCCTGGTGTCATGGTAAGGGAAGCAATCGATAATGACTTCAGGTCACAGCTGGTATTGATCAAGGGAACTCTGATGATGCAAGGGTATGTCATGGACATTCTGCATCCTTATGAGTATTCTCTCTTGTAAAAATACTGTAGTGCCATTTTTCAACTGGACATTGCTCATCCACACATGGTGCATGTCTCAGTGGACTGTCTGTGTATTGTTGTGTTATTGCTTTGGTCAGCAAGATCCACAGATCTACCTCTGATAGAATGTGTGCAGGACCTACTCAGTTTTCAACTCCATCTCAGCACAAGTATCCAGGATACCAACAACCAGTTACAACAGTTGTCGGTCAGCTTGCTACAGGAGAGGATACAACAGCTTTGTGGCGCCATTCTTAAATGAATCAGTGCACGCATCCAGGCCAAAGGGGTTGCAACATCGTACTAATAAGTGAAATTATACTGCCCCATAACCTTTGTCAATATGAATTGATTTTGTGATAATTGGAATAACATCATATACATTCTCAACACTTGAAGTTTCATTTTGTTTCCTCCTCTTTCTGAGTGCTTCACTTTTTTTTCACTCACCTGGTACTTTTAGTGTCTCATGCCCTAATCAAATTCTTTCAACATGTTCTGATGTGGTGCAACTACATCCCATTACCTTTGTTCTACTTTTGTTGGTATTCATCACATAACCTCCTTTGAAGGCACTATCCATTCTGTTCAAATCTCTTGCCAACTACTACTTCTCTTTCATATCCTTTGACTCTTATAACTGCTGTAAACATAGGTCTGCCTTTTAAGTATTCTGTATTGCCTCCTGTTTTTCCTACACTTACCTGTGATGCAAACTGATCTTCAGAGGGGTTGGCTTCTACCAGTCTTTCCACTCTTCAACTAATTCATCTCCATATTTTGCAACTGTGACTTGTTAAACTCTTCAGTGAATATTTAAACCTGTCAGCATGTCTTCTATGGAATTGGACTTATTAGATTCTGCTTGAAATATTAGGAAATTTTGCCTGTCTCGTGTAGTTATGAAATGGATGAATTTTGTTATGTTATATTCTCCCAAGGATTCCAATTTTTTCTGCATTGTGTGCTTTGTTTCAATGTTGGAGATATGATACTGTGAGAAAAATTTGACAGAACACTGAAAGGCTTGTATACTTTTCATGTGCTTCATCTCTTTTGTGTAGCCCTGCTATACATTCCTTCTATGTTTGGCATCCCTTCTTTGCTAAGTACTGGCATGCCGCCTGAGCTCTGATATTCATGCAGCCACTTCTCTTTTGTCCAAAGATTTTTTTTTTTTTTCCTATAGGCAGCACGTCTTTTTGCCTTTAGTCATGGATAACTCTATATCTTTGCATTTCTTCTCTAGCCATTTATGCTTTGCTGTGTTCTGTTTTCTATCAGTCTCGTCTGTTATCATTCACATATTTAGGAATTAATTATTATACAAACTTTATTTACTAAATATAACACACTTGATTGTCTTAAGAGACAAGGAATCCTATCATTGTATGCATAAGATGTGGAATGTACAAATATATTGTTGGCAACAAGTGCTATGTCAACAATAATGAATATGATTTTACACACTTCATAGTGTTGCAGAAAGTTGTTATTCTTTTTAAAAACTGATTTATCCCTTACAAAAATTTTGAGAACAGATTGTATCCATAAAACAGAACTGCTTCTTCATTTATTTTGTTTATTTATTAAACTCTTATGTTGTTACTTGAGAGTGGCAACATAACCAAAATCACAATCCTAAATAAATAACTTTAATAACAGCTCAGGTGGTACATGTCGTTTCCCTGATAAGTTTAAAATTTTGATTTGATTTATTCCACCTGGGCAAAACAACAACTTATTCTATATTTTTTTGGATCCTTATCATGTATTTATGTTCTTTTGGCATGTTTCACAACCTCTGAGTAAAGGTCTATGGATCACACATTGTATATAACCTAACAAAAGATTTTCAAACTGTGAAACATATTGTAATTATTTGGTGGGCTGTTGAAACTGTGTCCATATGTTACAGGTGTGTGATACCTATCCACGATCTCTGTACGTGCCAGCATCAGCGTCTACTTCAATGCTAATTGGTAGCTCCAAGTTCAGAAGCAAAGGTCGGCTCCCAGTGCTCACGTATCTTCACCATAACAAGGTAATAACATAGTACTCCTTAAGATGAACATTCAAAATGATAATAAATATATATTTTTGTATGTGTGAGTTGTTAGCTTTTTGATAAGGTGAACACGGTTTTCAGAATTTTGCAACACTGAGAATGTAATTAGAAAATTACAAGGAGACATTATGATTTGCCAGTATGTCCATTAGGAAGTGAAATAGTAAATACTACTGTTAGACAAGTGAGAAAGTACAATAAAAACTATCCCAGCTTTAGAAACTGGTAGTTCCTTATTCAGGAAAGAAACAAGGTGTGAAAGGAAGGGCAGATAACACAGACCCCAGGATCTGAGAGGAAGGGAGGATAATGATGAAAGGGAGGCCTCAGAGAGCACATAATGATTATGATTTTAGCAAATTACCTCATTCATGGAGATTGGTAAGAACATTTAGGAGAGGACGAATTTCTCAGAACCCATCAGATATGATAAAGAAGAGAGACAAAGGTGGAAGAAAATGTGTGTAAGAAATTGGGGTTGGAAGAGGATAAAATGAAGGGTAGAGTAAGAACCAAACATAGTTATGAAAGTAGAAAAGATGATTTTTGATTTTGTTTGGGGGGGGGGGGGGGAGTAATAAAATAGGATCTCAAATAATTAGTATTTGGTGGGGTATAAATAGATGAGGAGGATGAGGAGCGGGGGCAGGGGAGGGGGATAATATATGTAAAATGCAACACAGTGAATGTATCAACTAGTAAAACACATAGTGCTTTCACATGTTGCTATTTCTTTAACGATGTAGCTTTTTGCCAGTGGGGGGCAGGAATTGTAAATGGTCATACAAGTTGTAAATGGACATACACATCTTTGTGTATGATGTAGGAAAAGAGGAAAATAAGTATCTAAAGCATGTTATTCATGTGAGATATTTCCACTCTTAGAGCTTTTGCAAGTAATATGTGTTGTGTAAACACTACCAAGAGTCAGCTCAACTCCGGCAGTGTCAGAGAGTGGGGCAAGATCTCAAATAGTCACAGTCTGCCAGTTTAAATCTCTCGTATAGGCAGCAACCTCCATGTTTCAACAGCTACTCATTGTAGCTATCAGAAAAGAAAAACTGTACTGGCAGTGTCAGGAGAGCTGAGAGTATTTGGAGAATGCTGAGCAGCTATATTGCGTCCTATATTTGTGCCATATTTCATAGTTTCTACACTACCATATCTTCATAATATATTTTGCTGTGCTAATGCACACATTAAATAAGAGTACCTATGCAACTGTGTGTTTTAGGTACAATATGTGTCCGTGCATGGCAATATTTATCTTTAGCAAACAGCAGTAAACAACGCACTGCATGACAATAAGTGCTTTTCCATTGTTTAAACAACTGCCACATGACCGTTTCCATTGTTATCAGGCAGCCTGTTCCATGTAAATCTGAAACAAACTCAGTTTTTTTATGGTAATTGCTGTTCATCAACAAAACAAATTAAGAGAAATTTGTAAAAGAGATCTCAGAGAAATGAAAGAAACATTTGTTGTCATTAAAATAAGAATTAGAATTAATTGAAAGATTTTAGAAGGGAGAAACTGCTGCAAAACTAAAGGCTGCTTATGGTACTAGAATGCAGACTGTTTGGGACATTAAAAAGAGTAAGCAAAAAATAAAGAATTTTATCAGGAAATGTGGTTCTAGTTCTGGAGCATCTGCATGAAAAAGCATTAAGAGATCCACATTTGGTGAATTAGATGCTGTTCTTTTGCAGTGGTTTAGCTGAAAATGAGCAGAAGGTGTCATTGTTTCAGGTATGATGTGTGCTGAAAAACCTAAATTTTTTCATGTAGCACTAAGGTTAGAGGGAGAGTGTAATGCCTCATCTGTATGGCTGACCAAATTCAAATGATGTCACAGGATTCGTGAACGTACGGTGTGAGGAGAGCGGCTTAGTTCAAATGTTGCAGCAGCTGATTACATCTGGGAGAGTTACAGAAATTTGTGGAAGAAGAGACTTTTACACCAAATGAAATTTATAATGCAGATGAAAGTGGTCTTTATAAAAATGTCTACCAACCAGGATCTTGCTTTTAAGAGAGTTCATGCTCCTTGTTGTCTAAAGAACGCGTTACAATTTTGTGCACTGCTAATCCTTATGGGAACCACAAAGTGGAACTAGTGTTCTAGTGATTGGAAAATAAAAGAAAATCCCGAGCTCTCAAGGATATGAAAGCTAAGGATCTTCCAGTGCATTTTTACAACCAAAAAGGAGCTTAGATGCATAGTGAAATTTTGAAAACATGACTCCACACACATTTTGTACCACAAATTTGGTGGTTTCTACAAAAGGAAAGGACTACCACAGAAGACTGTTTTATTGCTTGAAAATGTCCCTTCATGTCCAAATGAGAGGATTCTCATACATGATGATGGTAACTAAGTTTTTACATCCTCACATTACTGCCACTATACAGCCATTGGACCAAGGCATAACTGCATCAGTCCACTGAGAATGGTAGTTAGTGAGGATGATTTAGTGACGTGCTGGAAGAAGTTAACAATTCTAGGTGCTATACACAGGACTTCTGATTCCTATCAGGAAGTCAAGCCATATAAACTAGTTCGATTATAGAATAAAGTGATTTTTAAGGTTTTGTTGATGAAGAAAAAACAGCTGCACAACTAATGAATCTGGCAATGGGTTTATATGGTTTTAAATATGTTGAAGGAAGGAAAAAAATCTTGAATGGGTGTCTGAAGATGAACACATGTGAGAACGGCTTCTGGTACGTGAGTGATGCTGAAATTGGCAGCTACTTCATAATAGAACAGAAGAGGACAGTGAATGTGAAAGTGGTGATGAAGACAGTGACCTTGACAGTCATTGTACCAAATTGCACACTGTTAATATCCTTCTAGATTTTATGGGCCAAGGGGTATTTTAGCACAAGGAAGTTATTACTGCAAGAAAAATTTGAAATGCTGTGTGAAAAATTGTAGTTCCTCTTGGAAGCAGACCAACATCACAGACTATTTGGAGAAATAGACAGGCCTACAGTACATGTGCACAGAACTTGGATAAACCTTCAAACAAAGGAAAGTAACATGATCCTAAAACAGCTTGAACACCTCGAATTAATTTATGAGCATAACATGATGTCGTAGGAGCGACGATGTATACAACATAATCTGTTACTAAAAAATCATCCATAAAATACTTGAAAATGGTCCAAGGCCAAAATTGTACAATCGTATAGAAAATAAAGAGAATGACAGCTGAAGGCTTCAAGAAATCATTAAAAGAATATATATTTGAAAATATCGCAATTATTCATGCAACTTGTCCTCAACATTACCCCTAATTATTGGGAGTATACTGCATTTAGCTTCCAAGAAGAGAAGAGGTATGTAATTTTTGACATATTTTCCATTTTTAAAATTTAAATATGTCCCCATCAGTACAATGTGTTTTTTCAGTGATCTATAACAGAATAACTAAATTTTTATGGGCCACACATTTTGTACCTCCTGTGCATTCTTTCTTTGTTGCTGTCTGTTCTGTACAATTCGTGCTACTAACTTCACTCTGGTGTCTGATGCCTAGGACTTTGACTGTTCTCTGTCTATTTAGATGACTAACATTTACACCTATTCCTGCGTTACTATGTTTGCTTGTAGTTGTGATAATGGACAACTGTACTATTTCACTACATAATCTTGAGTAGTATCACTATTGTTTCATCTGATAAGATGAAAGGAAAGTTTGATGCTGTTATGTTATCTTCGTATATGCTTGAAACTGCTACTGACTGGAAGTAGAAAAGTTTGTGTATTAATGTATCAAAAATTAAGACTATGTTAGTAATAACATTTGTACTGAAGTAATTGTCATTTCACTCCCATTGGATTTGTTTCAGGCTGCCATTTGTCGATGCAGTCAACCGCTTTCAGGCTTCAGTGCACGCTGTCTCGAGGATGAACAATTGCTCAACTCCATTCTGAGAACAAATCCCAACTCGTCTTACATGTGTGTTGTGGACACGAGGCCCAGGGTGAGCTCCATTCCGTGCATCAAGTTGGGACTATGCGGACCGTGCGGGGTAAAGTAGCTGCTGCCGGCATGATAGCCGGCGTCGGAATCGTGATGCACTTCTCCCTCTTCTGCAGTTTGGATCCACACTCTTATGTGTCTTTTGCCCTGTGTTCTGATGCTTTCCAACTTGATGAAATGTGGAATGACGTCCTCCAGAACTTGATCTGTAAAAGTTTGGCATTTTGTTTTCATCTTTATCGGAGTAATATATCATCTAGTATTCCAACGATCTTTGAATTAAGAATGATGGCTGAACCTCACTGATATGTACATTGCTTAGTAAGGGCATGGAAATGATACATTATATTCCTATCTGTGACAAAGCTGATATCTTGCAGCATCTCTCAGTGTGCATAGATACAGCATGCTAAGTGTTGCAATACAAACTCACTTTAAGTCAAAAGAAATGGGAAGGGTAGTGGGGCACTGTAAGAAAATGAGCAGACTGTGCATAGGTTAAATTGTGAAACTAAGCAGAGGAAACGTGAAAATCTTATAGAACTGGATTCTTGAGCTAGGTGCGCCGAGGAGTGGTGTCCACAATAGGGGAAAGGGCATAAATGTTAATTTGCCTTCAGAAATTAAGGTAATACTGATACTGTGGAAACTATTGATTTATATATTGTATTATTTGAGATTAGTATAGCATTCAGAATTTCCTGGAGGTTTTGGAACTGCAATATAATTAGTGCAGTGGTGATGTGGAATGTATGAATGGAGGCACTCTTGTTGGTAGATGTAGCCTCTGGAATGGTATTACATGCTGGATTTAGCCATTGTTGATGTATGTCAGAATATGTTACTCCAATGATTATACTTTCCATTTAGATAAAAGGGACATACCTCATTTTTTGTGATGCTGCACAAAAGCTTAAATGGATCTCAAACATGCTTATTTGGGGAAATCAGACTTCTATGAAGCTAGATTTTATATGTACAGGAAAGTAAATCTTTAAACATGGAAACAGAAAAGATTGTAACAACTACAGCGGTATCTCTTTAACCAGCGTTGTGGGTAAAATCTTCTCAGGTATTGTTGAAAGGAAAGTGCAAGTATTAGTTGAGGACCAATTGGATGAAAATCAGTGTGGGTTTAGGCCTCTTAGAGATTGTCAGGACCAGATCTTTAGCATACGGCAAATAATGGAGAAGTGTTATGAGTGGAACAGGAAACTGTATCTATGCTTTATAGATCTAGAAAAGGCATATGACCGGGTTCCTACGAGAAAGTTATTGTCTGTTCTACAAGATTATGGAATAGGAGGCAAACTTTTGCAAGCAATTAAAGGTCTTTACATGGATAGTCAGGCAGCAGTTAGAGTTGACGGTAAATTGAGTTCATGGTTCAGAGTAGTTTCGGGCGTAAGACAAGGCTGCAACCTGTCTCCACTGTTGTTCATATTATTTATGGATCATATGTTGAAAACAATAGACTGGCTGGGTGAGATCAAGATATGTGAACACAAAATAAGCAGTCTTGCATATGCGGATGACTTAGTTGTGATGGCAGATTTGATTGAAAGTTTGCAAAGTAATATTTCAGAGCTAGATCAGAAATGTAAGGACTATGGTATGAAGATTAGCGTCTCCAAAACGTAAGTAATGTCAGTGGGAAAGAAATATAAACGGATTGAGTGCCAAATAGGAGGAACAAAGTTAGAACAGGTGGACAGTTTAAAGTACTTAGGATGCATATTCTCACAGGATGGCAACATAGTGAAAGAACTGGAAGCGAGGTGTAGCAAAGCTAATGCAGTGAGCGCGCAGCTACGATCTAGTCTCTTCTGCAAGAAGGAAGTCAGTGCCAAGACTAAGTTATCTGTGCACCGTTCAATCTTTCGACCAACTTTGTTGTATGGGAGTGAAAGCTGGGTGGATTCAGGTTACCTTATCAACAAGGTTGTGGTTACGGATATGAAAGTAGCTAGGATGATTGCAGGTACTAGTAGATGGGAACAATGGCAGGAGGGTGTCTACAATGAGGAAATCAAAGAAAAACTGGGAATGAACTCTATAGATGTAGCAGTCAGGATGAACAGGCTTAGATGGTGGGGTTATGTTACACGCATGGGAGAAGCAAGGTTACCAAAGAGACTCATGGGTTCAGCAGTAGAGGGTAGGAGGAGTCGGGGGAGACCAAGGAGAAGGTACCTGGATTTGGTTAAGAATGATTTTGAAGTAATAGGTTTAACATCAGAAGAGGCACCAATGTTAGCACTGAATAGGGGATCATGGAGGAATTTTATAAGGGGGCTATGCTCCAGACTGAACGCTGAAAGGCATAATCAGTCTTAGATGATGATGATGAGGAGGAGGAGGAGGAGGAAAGTAAATTATCATATTCTGTCTGTAAAAGTGTCATCCTCCGTGCCTACTCACAGAATCTGATACAGCTGATAGAATAAAATTATGGCTTTGATTCAATGCATTCAGCTACTACAGTGATTTGGCTTTGAACTTAAACAGCTTGTGTCTCTCCTGATTCTGCCATCTCTTTTATTGCAAACATACAGCTGCATAATGTTCTTCTGTTTACTCACACCCACTGTCCTGTCATATTGATTACTCTGTACAACATGTATTTTCACACCTGCATCATAAAATTGTTATGGATTAAAGTAACTGTATTTAGTCTCTGTTGTGTTATTTCTCTTCTCTTGTCCAATGGTGAAAATGTCTTCGAATGTCTTAATTGTGCACTGTTTCTGGCAGATGCTACCAAAAGAAACCTTTTCAATTGTTCTCCCTGCCCTATCTCGTGTTTTTTTACCTCTGAATGGGATCAAAACTAGCCACTGAGTTGCCCATCATTGAGCAAGAAGTATTCAATTTTTTAAGCTCAAAAAAGAAAGTGAAGTGAAAAATGTATTGAGAAACTGCAGTAGATATACATTCCAAGGGTACTTCGACATAAATAACTGGGATTTAAGTGTAAGAAATAAAAGAAAGAAAATTATTGTCGATACAGATAGGATGACAAATATGGAACCAAAGTGTGTCAGATGTAAAAGGTTTGACACTATTAACATTATAATTTGTTTAATATTGTAAATATGAATCTTTGTTTTTGTGTTGTGTGCATCATAAGTAATGCTGTTAATAAGCAGTGTCTAGTTTTACTTGGTGTATAGCCATAACTTTCTTAGATTTTACCAACCTCTTGATTGAAGCATTATTATCTTATCAGGTGTGTATTTTCAAGCTGTTGGAATGAAGTCATGAGGAAAGCGAACGGGGAATTATTTGTAACAATATATTTATTTCAAAAACTATTTCCATTTTTTCACCTTGTGAAGTGTGACAGTCAATCTGAAACTAGGAGATAAATTCACAAGTATGAGTTCTGAGATCACTATTTATGTAATGACATAGCAGGTATCATTGGTTTGATTTTTTAAAAAATAATCGTGGTTAGTGTAAATAATGAAGCGCCAACTGGTGATTCTGGTACTTCATATTGTAATAAATTATGCACTGGAATAAATAAAATAAAATAAAATGATTATTCTAATAGGCAGTCTTTATGTTGCCTTGCTCCATTGTAATATTCCATAATAGGGTAAGTCAACAGAATTGATGGACATACTTAATAAGTATCCATTTCAAAACAAAGTTACCTTGATTACTCAACTGCTTGCCAGGATTGCAAAATTTTCTGAAGTAAATTGTAGAAAACATCATGTGTTCCTTGTTGTATTATGCTCTTAGTGCATGCATTAAATGTTCCAATTAAAGCACTGCATGTAGCTAGTCATATTCTTAGTGCATCTTTTTCTATATCTCCTGCTCTATGTCAAAGTTGCACACTGCATGAAAGTTGGAAAGCCTTAAAGAAAAGAAAGATATTTCTGTGTCATTGCATGTGGCCCCACATTTACAGATGTTGTTGTACCGTTTGGGATAATTGTAACTATTTACATCGAAAATGTGTGTCTATTGTTGGAACTTTATTCATTTGTATCTTAATGATTGCAGATTAATGCTATGGCTAACCGAGCTGCAGGAAAAGGGTATGAAAATGAAAACAACTATGAGAATATCAAATTCCATTTCTTTGGAATTGACAATATACATGTTATGAGGAGTAGCCTGGTTAAACTAATTGAAAGTGAGTTTGCTATCTTAATTAGTGATATTTATTATATAATGATATATAACGTTCTGCATTATAAATATAGTGGCTCTTCCTTTGCAGACATACAGTGATAACTTACTAATAGAGTTGTATATTTTAATGATAATAACAAGAATTTTCCCAATATAGAAACCATTCATATTAGCCCAGCCACCATTACAGTGTGCAGTACTCTAGGAGTAATTAATGTTAAACAGTGAGACGATTGCAAATATGCTAATATGTTAAGACTTTGCCATCTGCATGTCTTGTACAAATGTATGTGCTTGGCAGCGCTAATTCAGATTACTTGCCTTGTTGCCAGCTGTTCTTGACATTATTGGGAGATATAAATTGTTAAGTTTCACTAATCTCATCGTTAGTTCTCATAAGTTCTTAACCCTGTTCCCCTACTTTCATGAACTTTCAAAGATATGCATACATAAATAAATACAAAATTTGTTTGTTTCATGTATTTATTTATTTATTTGCATTGTCTTTGGTACTTAGTATTTCTCTTTCATTTGATATGCAGCAAAACAGTCTCCAAGATGTAACGCAACTCCACAAGACTTGCACATTAAATTTGTTGTTCTTCTTTTTTTGCTTTTGGAACATACATGGCAGTTTCTTCATTTTCGTTTATTCAGTTGCTTTATGTGACCGGAAAGTCTGTCAACCAGATCATGATGAGACGTATGTGATGTAGTGGCAAACTCCAAGTTTTGCTCAGAAGCAGGTACATGTCTTTTATTCACTAATGAGACACTTTCAATACAAAATCGTGAAATTGGAGACCCTTGTGTTCTGTATTGAAATATTGACATGTACGGAATGCATCAAATAATGTGCAGTTAGAGAGATACATGCAAATGTTTTTTGACCATTTTATAGTTTTTTTGTATATAGGATAATAACTCAAATATTAGTCTGCCCGATTCACTCCTTTCATGTATTTATTGTAGTCCAGTACACTTTCAGGTTTTTTTAATTGTGTAATTGGTTTTTCTATGTTTTCTTGGAGTGTCAGTCAAAGTGGCATTATGTATTGTAGAGATCATTCGTATCGTTTTAGTTTTCGAAGCTCTCCATACCTGTGCGAGTACTTCACCTTTTTCTTTGATGACAAGCTTCACACACATTGACTTTGCGCACTTTAAATTTTCCGTAAATCCTCTTATTTTGCTGTATTGTTCCACAAACTCGAATTTTCTTTTCAGGTAATTTCTCTGCAAGTTCTACACTGTTATAATAATTGCCCATTGTCGCACGAAGTAATGGCCGCTATCGACAGGGGATCTCAAGTTGATTCCGTATTTCTAGATTTCCGGAAAGCTTTTGACACCGTTCCTCACAAGCGACTTCTAATCAAGCTGCGGAGCTATGGGGTATCGTCTCAGTTGTGCGACTGGATTCGTGATTTCCTGTCAGGAAGGTCGCAGTTCGTAGTTCGTAGTAATAGACGGCAAATCATCGAGTAAAACTGAAGTGATATCAGGTGTTCCCCAGGGAAGCGTCCTGGGACCTCTACTGTTCCTGATCTATATAAATGACCTGGGTGACAATCTGAGCAGTTCTCTTAGGTTGTTCGCAGATGATGCTGTAATTTACCGTCTAGTAAGGTCATCCGAAGACCAGTATCAGCTGCAAAGCGATTTAGAAAAGATTGCTGTATGGTGTGTCAGGTGGCAGTTGACGCTAAATAACGAAAAGTGTGAGATGATCCACATGAGTTCCAAAAGAAATCCGTTGGAATTCGATTACTCGATAAATAGTACAATTCTCAAGGCTGTCAATTCAACTAAGTACCTGGGTGTTAAAATTACAAACAACTTCAGTTGGAAGGACCACATAGATAATATTGTCGGGAAGGCGAGCCAAAGGTTGCGTTTCATTGGCAGGACACTTAGAAGATGCAACAAGTCCACTAAAGAGACAGCTTACACTACACTCGTTCGTCCTCTGTTAGAACATTGCTGCGCGGTGTGGGATCCTTACCAGGTGGGATTGACGGAGGACATCGAGAGGGTGCAAAGAAGGGCAGCTCGTTTTGTATTATCGCGTTATAGAGGAGAGAGTGTGACAGATATGATACACGAGTTGGGATGGAAGTCATTACAGCATAGACGTTTTTCGTCGCGGCGAGAGCTTTTTACGAAATTTCAGTCACCAACTTTCTCTTCCGAATGCGAAAATATTTTGTTGAGCCCAACCTACATAGGTAGGAATGATCATCAAAATAAAATAAGAGAAATCAGAGCTCGAACAGAAAGGTTTAGGTGTTCGTTTTTCCCGCTCGCTGTTCGGGAGTGGAATAGTAGAGAGATAGTATGATTGTGGTTCGATGAACCCTCTGCCAAGCACTTAAATGTGAATTGCAGAGTAGTCATGTAGATGTAGATGTAGATGTAGAGGTGATGCCACTTTCCATAAGAAGGTGTCAATAGATTCATCACTGATTTTGCCAAAGGCTGCCCAGTGCTGGGCTATATCTTGAATGAGGAAATGTATCCCATACTCAAATCACACAGCATCCGAATAAGTATGTCATATTTTGTAATTTTCGACACATTGTAAACTTCAAAATTTAACTGTCCACGTCATGGTGTCATTCCTCCATCATTTGAGATGTTTTGACCTAGATTAAAAGCTCCTTTAAACTTTTTGGAAAAATAAACAATTACAAATCACAATTTGAAAAGCTCGATGACATTATTTGGTTCATTGTAGTTGTCGGAAAAATGTAAAAATGATGATATTTGTCTGAATCTGTTACGGGACATTGTTTTGCGAAATATCGTTGCGTCTATTAACTGTTTCGTTGACCAATAATCATCGGTCCTTCCTTTTTTGCAGTTCCCATAAGGATAGCAAACCCAACCATTTTCTAAGTTCGGGTCCGTAACATCGACAAAATTGGCATTTTTTTATCCAGTTTCCTTCTGTTGCAATTTGACTGTAGTACTTGTTGGTTTTATCGCTAATATATTCCAATAGATCATTCCCAATATATAATTCTACAATATCCTCGATGCTCTGTGTATTTTTGGGAAATATATGTAGACCCGGAGATCCTTCAGATTTATTATTGGTCCTTGGTAAATCAAAGTCTGACCACTGTGTACTGTCTTCTTTGTCTGATTCATCCGAATAAGATGGCAACTGTAGCGTTCACCGAATTCTTCTTGGATGTATTTCACTATCTTCTGACGATTCTGCTTCACTCTCTCTCTCTCTCTCTCTCTCTCTCTCTCTCTCTCTCTCTCTCTCTCTCTCTCTCTCTCTCTCTCCATCTCCCTCTTTCTCTCTCTCTCTTTAATATCCAGTGTCTCCTTGTCAATCAGCTAAGTCGTCCGGAACGTCAGACAAGATGTCCGTGCATTCATAGTAAATAATCGTATCATCTATTTCGTCTGCCATGATGGAAGGGCACAAGTACTTAAAAAAAAAAAACCTGTTGATGTGAGTGACTTATTGTTACCAAAACAAAACTCCAACAGAATGCAAAAGATGCTAAAATGCTGTCACCGCCCACTGCACAATACTGTGCTCACAACACCACTGTGGTGTCGCCCACCACTGAGTGATACTATGCAAACGCCGCCATGTCGCCAGCCGTTGACTGCTATTTCGCACACGACACCACTGTGGTGTTGCCAGCCGTTGACCACTATTTCACGCATGACACCACTGTGGTGTCACTGGATGACATAGTGTTGATAGATGTTACCAGACTCAGGTGCTATTAACATAAACAGTGAAGAAGAAGAAGAAGAAGAAGAAGAAGAAGAAGAAGAAGAAAGGCTTTAATTGCCCTAGATTAGGGAAACAATGCTATAAGAATCTTTGAAAGAATCTGCCATAGAGATATGTCGAAGATTCTGCCAACATGTGACAAAAATGTGAGTAACTGCTCGTAGATAGTACTCAGAAACTGATCATTTCCAGTTGGAATAGACAAAGTCTGTTATCGCTCTGAAGTTGGATGTTTTTAAGGTGCTAATGATATTACACACGTACGCGCGCGCGCGCGTGTGTGTGTGTGTGTGTGTGTGTGTGAGAGAGAGAGAGAGAGAGAGAGAGAGAGAGAGAGAGAGAGAGAGAGAGAGAGAGAGAGGGAGGGAGAGCACTTCCAACAACCAGGAATTAGCTCAGATTGTAGTGTTTCGTGTAATACAAAGTTAATGGTTTTAAAATGTGTAACTTTTGGACAACTTGAAGTGGCGAAGTATGTGTGCAAACTTAAACTTCTTTAATGATAAGACTTACTTGAGATGGTTAGCCGACTTTCCTAGGTGGTTAGCCTGCTACTGCAAACTCCCTTTCCCTTCTTCTCCGCAGTGTATTGTTGGGAACAGGAATTTCTCAAGACTCTCTGTACTTATAAAAATAAGTAGATGTACACAGTTTCATTTACTTCACATAACAACGTGTATTTAAACACCAAACTTTTACAAATCTCACTCTCCAGATGAATAAATACTGTTAAGTAAGTCTCCTCGCATGTCCAAATGTTAGAAACACAGTTACATTTACAACAGAGTTGGCTTGCTAACCACGACTCTATTATAAAGAAATCCTACACCTGTCTTTCCTCTAGCAAGTCAAAGTTAAAAGTTACTAAAAATCTTTTTCCACTCAATGGTTCTTTTGTCGCTAACAATAGTCACAGTTACAAAACAGCACAGAATACCATGGAAGTTCCTTGGTTTGGCCGTTCACTTTCATTACGATTTCCATGGCCTGACCGACAGGTACTTGTTGGTGCTGTTTGACCACTGTGTCTACCGTCATCGTACAACAAACTTCAAACCTTCACACACAGACAGGAGACGCACATCTAATGTATCATTTGTTCAAGACAGTGGAAGGCCGAGTGATTCTAGAATTTGCACGGAAATTTTCAAAACACTACCAATGGAATGCAAAATGCTGATACAAAGAACAAATTCATGTCTTATCATGCTGAGCTATTGGCAAAAGAGCTTAGAAATAAATTGTTGAACAGCTTGCTGAATGAAGGACGAATATCTAAATTATGTGTGTGATTGAGAATGAGACATGTGAATGAATGAGTATGATAATACAGTTTGAAGCTCATGGGTGTGTAACAGTGCAAACAACAGTTTTCTGATCAGCTAGCTTTACTATTGCAAGTTCAGTATTTTCTAGTCCTCCCACTTTTCCACCATAATTTTTGTAACTATGTGTAATGTATTTGTCCTGATTACATCAGTTAGCTGTTATTGTCCTTCCTCCTCTGATCCTCACCGTTCTTTGCAGTGCATCCTTCATGACATGGTCTCTTCTCACTCAGTCTCTTAACCAACTTCTTTTTGTATTCTTGTTTCCATTATTAGTCATTTCTCATGCAACCTGTGTGACACAACCTCATTCCTTCCTCAGAACACAAATCTTCCAGCAGAAGAAAGAATAGCCGTACACAACCTCAGAACAAATCCTGACCTAATTACCCTGCCTGCAACGAAGGTTCCACCTCTGTTATTACGAATCACAGTGACTATCTGGCAGAATGCCTCTGCCAATTATCTGACTTTTCCACCAATCAGCTCTGCCAATTATCTGACTTTTCCACCTATAAACTCTGCCAGAGTGATCCCATCCCAAAAAGTACAATGCAACCTCTAATCTGTGCTTAAAGCTTTAGGCCCTTCCTACAGCCACTCCCCAGAAACCGTTTTTCTCCTCACCCCTATGACACGCTGCACACCCATTTTCTACATGCTCTCCAAAATCGACAAACCCAAAAATCCTAAACGCTGTATTGTGGCTGGTTATTCTGCCTTCATTGCAAGAATTTCAGCTCCCATTGACCAGCACCTCCAGTTGCCCTTAATCTAGCCTCCAATGTCAAAGATACCAACCAATTTTTTCACCAACTCTCCACCATCCCCATCCCTTTAGCTCCTAGACCTCTACTTGTCTCTGTTGATGCCACTTCCCTACACTCAAATATCCCTCATGCCCACTATTGAACACTACCTTTCCCAATGTCCTTCAGACTCCAAACCAACTACTTCTCCTTTGAAGCAAAGTTATACAAACAAATCTGCGGCACAGCCATGGGCACCTGCATGGCACCCCCCTATGCCAACATGTTTATGGACCATCTAGATTAGATCTTTCTAGCCTTCCAAAACACCAAACCCCTAGTCTGGTTCAGGTTCACTTGTGATATCTTCATAATGTGGACTCAGGGTCAAAGCACCCTGTCTTCATTCCTTCACAACTACAACACCTTCTGTCCAATTGGCTTTAAGTGGTCTCCTCAAACCAGTGTACCATCTTCCTAGACATTGAACATCTCCTCTCTGATGGCTCCAATTGTGCCTCTATCCACATTACACCCACAAACCACCAACAGTACCTGCATTTTGACATCTGTCACCCTCTTTCACACCAAAAAATCTGTCCCATAAAGCCTGGCCACCCAGGTGTAGTCTATCTACAGTGACAAGAACTCTGTTACTCAGAATGCTAAGACCTTCACAAACAGGCATTATCCCCCAGACCTAGTCCACAAACAGATCTTCTGTGCCATTTCCACTGCACCCGCAATCCCCCCCACCATCCGCAAGAACCAGCCATGAAGAAGCACCCCCTTCACCCCCCAATACCACCCGGGACTGGAACAACTGAACCACATCATTCACCAGGGCTTTAATTACCTATCATTATGCCCTAAAATGAGGGAATCCTATCAAAGATCCTTTCCACCCCTCATAGAGTGGAGTTATGTCACCCAACCAATATCCACTACATCCTAGTCCATCCCTATGCCTCTCCAAACTCCAACCCACAAAGATCATATCCCTTGGGAAGACACAGGCGTAATACATGCACAATCTACACAACCAGCACTTCCTCATCCAGTACTGTCACAGGTTTATCCTTCCCCATCAGGTGTCGGGCCACTTGTGAAAGCAGCCATGTCATTTATCAGCTCTACTGCAGCCATGGCACAGCTTTTTATATAGGTATGGCTACCAATTGGCTGTCCACCAGGATGGATGGCCACTACCAAACTGTGGCCAAAAGCAAAGTAGACCACCCTGTGGCACAACATGCAGCTCAACATAAAATGCTAGATTTCGATGCCTGCTTCACTATCATAGCCATCTGGATCTTCCTCTCTCCACTACCAGCTTTTCTGAACTGCGCAAATGGGAGTTATCCTTAAAACACATTCTCCACTTCAAAATCAAACAGTATAATGGAAAGGATAGTTGCTGCTCACCATAAAGCGGAGATGCTGAGTCACAGAAAGGCACAAAAAAAAAAGACTGTCAGAAAGTTTTAGCTTTTGGCCAACAAGGCCTTTATCTAAACTAGACAACACACACACGACCACAATCTCTGGCAGCTGGAGCCAGACTGAGCAACAGGGCATTATGGAGCGGCAACTGGGTGGGGGTAAGGAAGATGCTGGCATATGGGGAGGTTGAGGGATAGCAGGGAGGGGTGGGGGATATAAAGTTCTGCTAGAAGCATACATCAAAAAAGTAGTAACTGTGGGTGGGCAACCTGCACCACTCCCCCACATTGTCCCTGCATGCTCCCAGCAGCACTTTACCATTGCCCACCCATGCCCTGCTATCCCTTCCCCTCCCCTCCCCACCCCACCCCACCCCCGCCTTACCCCCCACCCTGTTGCCTCTCTAATAGTGCTCTGTTGCTCGCAGTCTGGCTCCAGCTGCCAGAGATGGCGGTCGCACCTGCGTGCGTGCGTGTGTGCGCCTGCCTGCCTGCCTGCCAGCCTGCCTACGTGTGTGCATGCGTGTGTGTGTGTGTGTGTGTGTGTGTGTGTGTGTGTGTGTGAGAGAGAGAGAGAGAGAGAGAGAGAGAGAGAGAGAGAGAGAGAGAGAGAGAGAGATCAGTATCTTTGGCAAAGAGTTTGTTGGCTGAAAGTTAACTTTCTGACAGCTTTTTTGTTGTGCCTTTCTGTGACACAGCATCTCTGTTTTATGCTGAGTAGCACATCCTTTCTCCACTCCTGTTGTGACACCAGCCTCAACCTAGGGTAACATGCTGTCGCCACACATTCCACCCAACAGTTTCCACCCACATCTCTCCTATCATCTCCTTCCCCATCCCCCTATTCTCACTTCACATTCTCTTTGTTTGTCACACTCTGCCAATGCACCTACCCATCTTTCCCCATGCCTCACCTTTTTCGCTTCTTTTTTTTCTCCACCTCCCTTCCTGCCCCACAACCTCCAGACACTGCTCCTGTTGGCATTGTAGTCCCTGCACACTCTGGCAGACAGAGTTCCTCTCACCTGTACATTACTATCCCTTCCCCGTCCCATGTGATAGTTGCATTCTGACCCAAGCTGCCGGAGTTGGCTGTCGTATGCATGAGGTGTGAAGTGTGCTTGCTTGTGTGTATGAATGATGTGTTTATCTCTGTTTCTGATGAAGGCCTTGACTGAAAGCAATGTGCAAGTGTCTTGTAATTGTACCTATATACAACTTAATTTGTCTTTCATATATATAAAAAACAAAGATTCTGTGACTTGCCAAACGAGAAAGCGCTGGTAGATAGACACAATAAAAAACACACACACAGAAATTTCAAGCTTTCGCAGCCCAAGGTTACTTCATGAGGAAAGAGGGAAGGAGAGGGAAAGACGAAAGGATGTGGGTTTTAAGGGAGAGGGTAAGGAGTCATTCCAATCCCGGGAAGGAAAGACATACCTTAGGAGGAAAAAAAGGACAGGTATACACCTGCGCACGCACACACACACACACACACACACACACACACACACACACACACATACACACACACACACACACACACACACACACATATGTAAAGGCAAAGAGGTTGGGCAGAGATGTCAGTCGAGGCAGAAGTACAGGGGCAAAGATGTTGAATGACAAGTGATGTACGGGAGGGCGGCAACTTGAAATTAGCGGAGGTTGAGGCCTGGTGGGTACAGTTTGTTGCTGGTCATTCCCACATAGAAGGCTTCACAGTGTAGGCAGGGTAGTTGGTAAATCACGTGGGTGGTTTCACACATGGCTCTGCCTTTGATCGTGTACACACCTCGAGTTACAGGACTGGAGTAGGTGGTGGTGGGGGTGCATGGGACATGTATTACACCGGGGGGGGGGGGGGGGGGGGCGGTTACATGGGTAGGAGCCGGAGGTTAGGGAAGGTGGTTTGGGGATTTCATAGGGATGAACCAAGAGGTTATGAAGGATAGGTGGATTGCGGAAAGACACTCTTGGTGGAGTGGGGAGGATTTTATGAAGGATGGGTCTCATTTTAGGGCAGGATTTGAGGAAGTCTTATCCCTGCTGGAGAGCCTATATATCTGTAAACCCATTTGTTAGTGATTTCATTTAGGATAAAAAATTTTGTCCTATGGAGTTTGTCCACAGTGCTTTACTCTCTGTGTGCTGGAACCAGTTTACATTAGTGTTAGTAACATTTTTGGTATAGGATTTAGTCACCAATGAATCGTTCATTAGTAACCAAGCTTTTTATGGTTGTTAGGATGTTGCTGGAAAAGTGTGTTTTTATTCAGGGATGAATGTGTTAACTGAGCTGCTGTTCAAAGAAAAGAAATACATTGTTTATCAAGAGAGGAGAAAATTTCTCAGATGGGTAAAAAAAGAGTATGTTTTATATCTAAAAACATAATTTGTTTCAGTGTAGCCATAGGTCTGTGTGACCATGTGAGCACAACTCAGACCCTAAGTTGGCCACCTTCTGCCAGGGGACGATGCTAGTGACATACGTGATCTATAGCTTTAAGGAACATATGCCACAATCTCACATTCCCATCAACTCAATACAATTAGAATTTATTGGGCCATGTTCCACTCTGACATTGTTCCATAGTTCAGTGACAATGTTCATGAGCCCATTCCAGTTATTGAGCACTACGCTGAAAAGCCAGCAAAGGATCACAGGCTGAAAAGAAGTTACCTTCATCTAAACAGGACACAACTCTGAGGCAGGAGCACTTTCTCTGATAAACAGTCTCATGTGTGTGCTGGCTTCATTATTCCACACATCAATTGATATTTATTCTTTTGATAATGAGAGAACTATTTAATTTCTTGAGAGCATCATCTTCATGTCACCTGGGTAGCCATACGCTTCATCACATTTGCTAAGGATGAATTGAAGTGCATTTTCACAGATATCTGTTTCACATTTTATAAGTGACCAGCAAGCCGCATGTATATGATAAAACTACTTGTATCTTGTTGTAGAGGAACCTAAAGTTTGCAGAAAAAGCAGCAATTTTGTTTGTTGTAAAAGTATGAAGTGTTTTTTTCTGTTACAGCTTGTGAGCTGAAAGCTCCTTCAATGGGCAGCTTTTTGGGTGGTATAGAGTCCTCAGGTTGGCTGAGACACGTGAAGGCAGTTCTAGAAACATCTCTGTTTATTGCGGAAGCTGTGGAATCTGGAGTGAGTGTGGTAGTACATTGTTCAGATGGATGGGACAGGACAGCCCAGGTGTGCTCACTTGCTGGAATCTTCCTTGATCCGTATTACCGCACCATCCAAGGTTTTCAGGTAACATTGTTGTAACATTTAACCTGTTTCCTAATGTAGTAGCTGCCACTTCAAGGTCACAATATAGTGACCTCTTAAAATCGTTAAAAGAACAGTTTGTGGCCTACCTTGTAGAGAAGATGTTGTCTCACAGACAGGCACAAGAAAAACACTGCTATAATTTTTAGGTTTCGCCCAACAGGTGTTCTTATAAAGTAGAGAACACACACACACACACACACACACACACACACACACACACACACACACAAAAACAGAATCTGTCTCTGGTCACTATAGACAGACACAGTGGTCAAAGACAGTGGTTTTGTGTGTGTGTGTGTGTGTGTGTGTGTGTGTGTGTGTGTGTGTGTGTGTATGTGTGTGTTTGTGTGTGAGTGTGTTTTCTCCTTTGGAGGAAAGCTTCTTGCTCAAAAAGCTAAAATGCCTAGCAGTCTTTCTGTTGTGCCTTCCTGCGACTCAACATTTCTTCTGTATGGTGAATAGCAATGTATACTTTTATAATACTGCCATTATTCCAGCCTGGACTTTCCACTATTTGAACTTTTTATTTTAATACCAGCTTTGTTGTCACAGTTCTAAAGTAGTAAATACTATAACTGATGATGATAGTATACATTTGACTTGACCAGACATTTCATTAGGATTTCTCTTAAGAAATTCTCATCAGAAGACGGGATATACTCTCTCTGCATATATAAACAAATTGAGTCCTAGTCCGTAGCAGCTGCCACATTTGTTGTATGGGTTCTTTGCCTCTGTACTTCCGCCTCGACTGACATCTCTGCCCGAACTCTTTGCCTTTACAATTGTCTGCTTGTGTCTGTGTATGTGCGGATGGATATGTGTGTGTGTGTGCGAGTGTACACCTATCCTTTTTTCTCCCTAAGGTAAGTCTTTCCGCTCCCAGGATTGGAATGACTCCTTACCCTCTCCCTTAAAACCCACATCCTTTCATCTTTCCTTTCCTTCCCTCTTTCCTGACGAAGCAGCCGCCGGTTGCGAAAGCTCGAAATTCTGTGTGTGTGTTTGTGTGTTTTATTCATTGTGCCTATCTACCGGCGCTTTCCCGCTTGGTAAGTCTTGGAATCTTTGTTTTTAATATATATATGCTTGGTAAGTCTTGGAATCTTTGTTTTATATTCCCTCTGACAACCATGCCTCCATCCTTGCTACCTTCCCTGTTTTCCTTTCCCTGTTGCTTCATAACCTGGGTTGTGAGTAACTAAATCCACTTTCCCTTCTTCCCTTTCTTTCCCCTCTCTCCTCCCTGATGAAGGAACATTTATTCCGAAAGCTAGGAACTTAAATTTTCGGTTGTTTTTTGTGTTTCTATCGGCTGTACTGAGCTGAGGTAAGTACTGGCCAGCCCCTCTATCTCTTTGTTAGTATAGGAAGAAACTTCCACATGGGAAAAATATATTAAGAACAAAGATTCCAAGACTTACCAGGCGGGAAAGCGCCGGCAGACAGGCACAATGAACAAAACGCACAAACACACACACAGAATTACTAGCTTTAGCAACCGATGGTTGCTTCTTCAGGAAAGAGGGAAGGAAAAGGAAAGATGAAAGGATGTGGGTTTTAAGGGAGAGGGTAAGGAGTTATTCCAATCCCGGGAGCAGAAAGACTTACCTTAGGGGGAAAAAAGGATAGGTATATACACGCGCGCGCGCACACACACACACACACACACACACACACACACACACACACACACACACACACACATCCATCCCTACACAGACACAAGCAGACATATTTAAAGGCAAAAGGCAAAAGTTCAGGGGTATTGTACATTATGACTTAAGACAGGTATGTACTGAGTAGATTAGTGAGGGACGGAAGGAAGCCACCATGGTTCAACAGTTATGTTAGAAGGCTGTTCTAAATGCAAAAAGAGCTTCAGTGCAGATTTAATTGTATCAAAAATCTTGTCAAAATAAAACCCAAGAGAAGTCAAATTTGTCCGAAGAATAGCCTTAGGTGAAAAATTCATCAGATTCAAAAGTAAATTTGTATGTACCAGACTGACGGAAAACCCCAAGCAGTTTTAGTCTATGTTAAATCACTAAACAGAATAAAGCCATCTGTCCTGTCACTTAGAGACCATAATGGCACCAAAACAGAGGGTGACAAAGAGAAGGCAAAAATACTGAATTTCTTCTAGAGAAATTGTTTCACCGAGGAAGGTCATACTCAGGTTTCTCTGACAACTATCAAAGTAGGAAATCAACTAAAACCACTCATCAGGTGACAGGGTACTGGACCTGATGGAATACCTTTAAGATTCTCCATAGAGTATTTGACAGAAATTGCAGCTCTTCTAGCACTCATCATCATAGGTTGGAGGAGGACCAAAGTGCACCAAGTGATTGGAAAAATATATGCACGACTATAGGCTTATAGCTCTGAGTCAACTTGTTAAAGAGTTCTGGAACACATTTTATGTTATCTGTTATGACTTACAGGAGACTGAAAGTATCTTCTGTAGTTATCAACATGAATGTCACAAACAGCATTGCGGGGAACCAATGCTATGCTGTTTATTCACAAGAACCAATAGGTGATAGATACTGGTGCCCAGGCAAAGGTCAAGTTCCCTGACTTCTGGAATGCATTCAGCACAGTTCCCCATTCTTTCCTCGAGAGCAAAGTATGTGCATACAGAAAATCAGACTGGCTTTATGATTGGATTGAATAGTCTCAAGCTAATAGAAAACATGTCATTTTTAATGGAGAGAAATCTCCAGATGTAAAAATACCTTTGGGCGTACCCAAGGCAAGTGTTATAGGATAATAACTGCTTATAGTATCTGCAAATGGCCTAATAGATAACATTAGAATCTCCATGAGACTGTTTGCAGTTCATGCTGTGGTATATGGAGAAATTGCTATACAAGGAAATTATAGCTAAATGCAGGAAGACTTGCAGTGGATTGTTGGTGGGTACAGGAGTTAGCAATTGATTCTCAGTATAAAGAAATATAATACATTGTTCAAACAATGGATATCCGGAATGGAATGTAACAATATTATGAGAAGAAAAGTTGCTACTCACCATATAGCAGAGATGCTGAGCTGCAGATAGGCACAAGAAGAAGACTGTCAAAAGAGTAGGTTTTGGCCAGAAAGGCCTTGATTAGGCAGGCGCGCGCGTGCACACACACACACACACACACACACACACACACACAAAACAGGCTCTGGCTCCCAAGGCCAGACTGCAGGCAGCAGCACGTGATGGAAACCCTTCTAACCATCCAGAATCCCTAACCTCTCACCTAGTTCAGATTCGTTGATGACATCTTGGCGATCTGGATTGAGGGTGAGGACACCCTACCCACATTTCCTCCAAAACCTCAACACCTTCTCCCCCATTTGCTTCACCTGGTCCTCCCCATCTCAACAAGCCACCTTCCTTGATGTTGACCTCCACCTCGAAGAGAGCTACATCAGTATCTCCATCCATAAAACTTACCACTCTCAAGAAATACCTCCACTTTGACAGCTGCCACCCATTCCATAGCACCAAGTCCCTTCCATACAGCCTAGCTACCCATGGCAGCCGGATCTGTTTTGATGAGCAGCTTCTATCCATTTATACCAAGGGTTTCAATGAGGTCTTCACAAATGGTAACAAAAACAGATGTCCCGTGCCTTTTATCTCCAGTCACCCACCACCTCCCAAAGTCCTACCATCCAGTCACAGAGTAGCATTCCCCTCATGACTCAGTACCACCTACAACTGGAGCAACTGAATCACATCGTCCACAGGGGTTTTGACTACCTCTTGTCATGCTCCAAAATGAGAAATGTCCTATCCACCCCTCTCACACTGGTATTCTGCCGCCAACTGAGCCTACACGATATAGTCATCCATTCCTACACAACCCCTGCTCCCAGACACTCACCCCAGGGCTCACATTCCTTTAATAGACCAAGACGCAAGACCTGCCCCACACATCCACCCACCACCACCTACTCCAGTCCAGTCATGAGCTTCCTAAGCTCGAACAGTTGTGCTGCATGCTATGTGGGCATGACGACCAACAAGCTCTGTCTGCATGAATTGCCCCAACAAACTGTGGCCAAGAAACAACTGTACTGCCCTGTTGCTGAACACGTCACCTGACATGACATTCTTCATTTCAGTGACTGCTTCACAGCCTGTGTCATTTGGATCCTTCCCACCAATACCAGCTTATCTGAATTACATAGGTGGGAACTTGCCTATATTCCTGTAAACTTCCTGGTCTCAACCTTTGTTAGTCATTGTCGTTTACCCACCTAACCCCTTGCCTATTCCTATTCCAGCACTACATTGTCCTCTATTCCACCAGTGCTCCCACAGTGTTTTTACTTCTATCCTTCTCCCCCCCCCCCCCTCCCTGCTCCCCGTCTTCTGACCTCCTCTCCTCCATTCAACCTCCTGATTGCACCTAGCTCCCCACCTTGTACTTGTACGCTCCCACAAGCTGCACTTTACCATCTCCCACCCTCCCCTGCTGTCCCTTCCTGTTCCCCTCCCTTCCCCAGCCTTTTCCGTACCCCCACCACTCAATTTACTTCTCCCATCACATGCTGCTACTCACAGTCTGGCCTCGGCAGCCAGAGACTGTGGTCATGTGTAAGTGAGCTGCGCTTGCGTTTTTGGTTGAAAGCTTACTTTTTTGACAGTCTTTTTTTGTGCCTCTCTGCGACTCAGCTTCTCCACTATGTGATGAGTAGCAACTATCCTTTTCATAATACTGTCAGTAGTCTGTCCTGGATTTTCCATTGTTTGATTTTGTGGGTTATTGTTGTTATTTATTATTTGCGGTCTTCACTTTTATTGGATGAACCTTCTACATTTGTAGGGTGTTAGGGCAAAGATACAAATATTTTGATTCGTTGGTATCTTAACCATGTACACACTTCAGTGTGTTGGTTATTTTTCCCATGTGTCTAACAGCCTTCCCACAAACATATCACTTAATTTAGTACCTGATGTTTTCTGCATGGCCTTGACTGCTCTGTCAGTATAGACTATAAATTTTGTGTCCACTTGTCCTCATTTCAATCCGTACTCTGCTGCTTACATGTGTCATGCGTAATTAGAGGTACTAACCAACCTGAAAACATACTACTCGTGCAAATGAAGTAAATACTGATATAATGTTGTTCAGTACACTGTCCTTAGCCATCAGTAGAAATATCTACACTTATACCCCTAGCGCCCTGTATATGCATTACCTGCAAATCACTGTGAAGTGAATGGCACAGAGTACTTTCCAATGTTCCACAGCAAAGAGTTTCTCACTGTTCCATTTACAAATCGAATGTGGGAAGAATGACTGCTTAAATGCCTCTGTGCACACTTCAGTTACCCTAGTCATGTTTAATTATCCCTGTGGGAGCAATATATTGGTGACTGTTGTATATTCCTAGATGCCTCACTTCAAACTGGTTCCTGAAAGTTTATAAGTAGGCTTTTGCTGCGTAGTTGAGATATGTTTATCTTCTGGTATCTGCCAGTTCATCATCTGCTTCGGGAGGGTACAAGCATATGGACATGACTTCATTCAGTGTAGATTATACAGGATTTTAAAATTATGGAGCTTCAACCATCCAGTATATGTTCACAGAAATGCAAGTGCCGAGCCTACAGTATGTGGATTGATAGTGTGGTGTGAATGAACTAAAATCTCTCATGACATGAAGAAACACAGACAGCTGCTAGTTCCATTCCAAGAGTATACTGTATGTGCTGGTGGGTGTGGTGATCTGACCTTCATGGTACATAGAACTTGTTATACTTGATGTGTTGAAACCACAAATTTTTGTCCATGGATTGACAATTTCCAAATGCCTAATGTAAATTATAATAAATAATTACATAGAAATTTACTTTATTCTATGACAGACAGCAATGAAATGTCATCTGGGGGCTTGGTGTAGTTGGTGCTGCTAATGAGTGCAATGCTCACACAACATCTAAAGGTTAAAAGTGAATTTGAGTCATGTGTCTGTTATATATTTCCAGGAAGAACGCAGTGCAACAGAAATAAGACATTCTTAGTACTTCTGTTCTTGTGCTTTCTTACCGGAGGAATCAGTCCACGGGAGAGTACTTGTAACATTTAACAACTTACTTCAGAAATTCCACTCAGTCTCCTCTTCATGTGTAACAGTAGCAGATATCTAGGAAGAATTAAATGGACCAGGACTGTCTTTCCTTGTGTAGAACCTCCTCTGGTTCATGAAATATTTATAAATTGTCTGTCTTCTTTATGAATTAATGGTTGTATAAATGATTTCTCATTTGATTAATTGTTTCAGATTGTGGTTTTCCTGTATTATCTTACTATTGGGTCCTTAATTGCATACCCAGCAAGATGACACTGTAGTAATACAGCAAACTCGCATTTGGGAGGATGGCCATCCAGATTCATATTTTCTGAGTTTTCCTAAATTGCTTTAGAAAGATGCTAGGATGGATCCTTTGAAGAAGACATGGCCAATTTCCTTCCACATCCTTTCTCAATCTGAGTATGTGCTCTTTTTCTAATTATCTTGTTGTTGAGTGGACTTTAGATCCTAATCCTCCTCCCTAAAGTAAATCAACCAGGTATAACAAATGGCTGTGCATTTGCTGAATGACTCATACCAGACTGATCTGAGGTCACATCATCATATCAGCTGAACATTTGCACACATATTTATGTTAGTACTGGTCACTTTATACTATCTTTCATCACACTGCTCTGCTTCTGAACTGTGATTATATGATGCCAGCTACCATATCTCCTATACAGTGGCAAGTGAAGGAAATTTGAGGACTGTTGTCCCATTGATGATGAACTCATTGATGAAGCACAAACACTTACAGGTAAAGATTGGGGAGCACATTGGCCATCTCATTTTCGGAAGTTCATTTCAGGCATTTGCCTTAACTGATCTGGTGGATGTTGCTAGCAAGAGCTAGTATGCTCAGCAAGAGAAATAACCATAGTAAATATAAACAGAGCAATCTTACCATAGTTAGTAATTGCTCACTCCTCATCCATTTGCAAATGAATGCCCTACATATATAAGGAGTGGAATAATGGCAACAACTTGCAGAGTAGCACACTTGCTTAATGTCAAAAACTTCTTGAATATAAGCATTCTGTAATCATTTCATTAACTGTGAATGATAAACTGATGATGATGCTGGGTTCAAATGTGAAACACATTAAATACTTACCTATGAAAGTAATCCATGAACTGAAGGTATATTGATATAGGAAATAGACTAGTCAGGTGGCTGTTATAAGGTTCATGAGAATTCTCATTCAGACTCAGGTATACTGAGGAACTACTTTTTCTACATATTAATACAAAGGAAACGTTTACTGACTGACGAACATACAAGGAATAAACAAAAAGGGGCAATGCCCAAGGAACTTAAAAATTAACTCTACTGTAGTGCCATCAATAAATATCTTACGTACAATGAAAGCAGGATATAAGATGAACATCAACAAAAGCAAAACGAGGATAATGGAATGTAGTCAGATTAAGTCGGGTGATGCTGAGGGAATTAGATTAGGAAATGAGACACTTAAAGTAGTAAAGGAGTTTTGCTATTTGGGGAGCAAAATAACTGATGATGGTCGAAGTAGAGAAGATATAAAATGTGGACTGGCAATGGCAAGGAAAGCGTTTCTGAAGAAGAGATTTGTTTACATCGAGTATGGTTTTAAGTGTCATGAAGTCATTTCTGAAAGTATTTGTATGGAGTGTAGACATGTATGGAAGTGAAACATGGATGATAAATAGTTTGGACAAGAAGAGAATAGAAGCTTTCGAAATGGGGTGCTACAGAAGAATGCTGAAGATTAAGTGGGTAGATCGCATAAGTAATGAGGAGGTAGTGAATAGAATTGGGGAGAAGAGGAGTTTGTGGCACAACTTGACTAGAAGAATGGATCAATTGGCAGGACATGTTCTGAGGCATCAAGGGATCACCAATTTAGTATTGGAGGGCAGCATGGAGGGTAAAAATCGAATAGGGAGACCAAGAGATGAATACACTAAGCAGATTCAGAAGGATGTAGGTTGCAGTAGGTACTAGGAGATGAAGAAGCTTGCACAGGATAGAGTAGCATGGAGAGCTGCATCAAACCAGTCTCAGGACTGAAGACAACAACAACAACGATTTTAAAAACAAGAGTAACATTTCAATTTCTACGCTCCCACTGTTCTGTCATTTTAAAATCTATTTCTGACACTATTCAAACCTGTGCGCAACATCGCAAACCTTTCTTTGATCAGTGATTTGGAGAAAATGTCCGTACACTGATTTTCACTTGGAACATGTTTGATAATGATTGCTCCCTCCTCATACTTTTCTCTTATTAAATGACATTGAGTATCAGTGTTTTTCAATCTTTTATGAATATTAGGAGTTTTTATGTGTCTTACCACATTGATTAGGCATATAAAGTTTTGTTGCTTAATCGCATTTATTTCTAAAATAACTTAGCAGCTTTCGCCACCATATCACGTCTACGGCGCTGCTGGCTGTCACAAATTCTGCTTCTGTAGTGCTCAAAGTCACCATTCTTTGATGTTGATAGGATTACATTTTCGGTCCATGGGATAAGAAAAACAGAAAACCAGAAATTGACTGTTTTGTTTCTCTGTCTTCCACCTAATCTGACTCACTATGCCTAAACAGAACCGTCTTGTCTTTGATCTTTCTATACAATATACCAAAGTCTTTAGTGCTTTGTGCATACTTGAAAATGCATATAAAAGATTTGATTATGTAAAAATGGTATTCTTCCTTTAGTCCCATTATCCTACTTCCTAGTTTTTCGTTTACCATATGTCTCGATATGATTTCCATCCATTTTAGCTGCAATCTTTCTGTGTTTTTACCATTTTCGGTTATACAGTATTTTGTTTTTACTGCTTCTTTTGGCTCTCAATTTGCTTTTTATGACTTTCAAAGATGACTGTTATTTATATAAATAAAGTTTCTAACATTATTTTATTCTGTGTTAATTTTCATAAAATATTGCTTCTTTTATTTCTTATTTTAATTGTTAGCACAGTTGTTTCTTCATACTGCCATTAGTACCTCATAGTGCCACTTCACTCATGTACTTATGCTATCTGGAATTCATTTGTGAACTTGCTAGCTTGTAGTTTGCTTCACACTCATTTGTGCTTTGGAGCAGTTAGCTCATCTGTGACACTATACTGTGTTTGAAGACTTCCACATTTGTTCTTAGATACATTTATAGGTTTGCCCTGTATGGTTTAAAATAAGTCGTTAATCGTGATTCAGAAAATGTTCATTAGTGTGTTGGTTATGACTTATGTAATCTGTTGCCAGATGTTCTGATAATGAGTTAATCTTGAAACACATCAGTAAATGTAAATACTGAACATCAAGTGAAAACATTTTTCTAGCAGCCTAATCAACAGTGTCACAGGTTAAAAAATTTGCTGTCGATTGTGTCCTTCCTCTGGTATATTTTACATTTGACAAAAATCTCTTTCGATTTTCTGCCTGATTTAAAGCCAGAGTTGTGCAAACAATTAAAGGCATCTTGCATTGAAGGTTGCACTAATTTTCAACCTTCTGTAGAAGACTGCCTATCTTGGAGATTTACATTTATGGCTATTCTTCCTTTCATCTTCATTGTGATGTCTATCCTTTTGTTTTGGTCCAATTATTTGTCTCAACTCTTTTAAACCTATGTGAAAATGCTACAAGAAATAGTCTTCATTTGGTTGGAATCTGTTACAGCACCTATTGAAGGCCTGCACCTCTTCTGCCTCACTTACTTTTAGGTGGTTTACTCCTGTATTGATGTTTGTGACTCCTCTATAAAAACTTTTTTGTACAATGGTACCTAAGTTGTTACTGTTAGTGGTTATAGTGTCAGCAATCATATTCACTTGTGTTACTAACTCTGTCTTGACCTCTGCAATCCCCTCCTCACTATTTTCACTAATTTCAGTATTTTTTTCTCCAGTGGTTTTCGTCTTATTTCTTATAGAGACTAAATGTGTGCCAAGTTGGCTATATGTGTTGGTGCAACTAGTCACAGCTGATTAGAGTTGTGTAAATCTACATTTGTGCTCATTACTCATTTCTTCATCATTTGTTGCTCATTCTTCATAATTTTTTTATTTGCTCATTCATTCGTCATAATTTTTTTATTTTCTCTTTCATTTTAATGGGGAATTGTGCTTGTTGGAACTTTACTAATCTCATTTTGTCTGTTTTTCCCCTTTATATTTTCCTTTAACTCTTTCCCCTGTGTAACTTCAGTTGATGAAGCTAACTGCATGATAAACCTGCTCAAAGGTTAATAATTAAACATCTAATCATCTTCAATTCAGCCATGTTTTACTTTATCTTTTTTGTCATCTCTTTCCACTTGAGGACATCGTGCCCATTAATGCACTCATAGCTAGCTGAGAATGTCTGCATATCTAAATTCCTTTCTGCTCCACTACTTGTCTGGATTCATTCCTGTTCTGTTTGTATGTTTTCTTGTCAGGTTTACGAGACTGGTGTACTACTACTTTCACTTGCACTGTCTCATACTTTGTATAAGACACTATTGCACTTGGATGTGGAATTTCTGAGATTCCTGCATTGGTTCCTTTCATCTTACTTTCTGCTTCTATATTTTATAGCTTCAAATTCTTTTCACAATCCAGCAATGCCTACAGCAGAAGTACTTCATTGAACTCACTGCACCAGTAAGACGTTTATGATACAACTTTTTCTGGTTTAGAAGGTAGCATGATGCACTGCCATCATTGAGGTGTCATGATGCCAATGTCTTGTGCCACTGTAATCTGTCTTCTTTTCTGTGTGATGATGGTGTTAATTGTTTCACTGGTACATCACTTCTACTGCACATGCCAATAACTGTTGCAGTTTATACTTATGAGAGGTTCCCTATTGTTGCCTTGCATAGATGTCAATTTTATAGTTCCTTCCCATGATTGTCAGATCTGAAAATTGCATCTTGACATGGCACGGCACTGGTAAGCTCTCCTTTTAATACTATTTATTTAGTTGTCAGTAATTGGAATTTTAAGGGAGACAACTTGCAACAAGGCATGTCTGATCCAGAAACAAACCATGTTGTTTGTCATGTGTCTGTAACTAGTAGCCAATGAATTGGCAATTACAAATCATTGGAATCCGTTGTAAATGACAATACAATGTATTCAATATGGTTTATTGGTTCCCAATAAGGAATGTTCTGATAATTTGTTATTCTTGAGAAGCCACCATTTATGTGATCTTGTTTATCTATACCAATTTAAACTTTCATTACAGTCTACTATAGGCAATTAATTCTTGTATATTATAATTAGTAACTTCAGTTCTACTTGCATAAGAAAGGCTTACACTTTCTCCTTCTGCTTAACTTTTATTATGCGATTATTAATGAACAACCACTCACTTGTAACTATAAATCTTTCTCTCTACCTCGTCTTTAACTTTTACTGCCACCAATCCGTGTCTTTTTATACAATTAACACTTACTAGCTCTGGACTCCTGCCTGCTCACATGCCTATGCATTACATACTGGGACAATGTTCCCACCATTGAAAAAAAGGTGTGAAATGTACAGAATCTTCTGGAGTGTCAGACTCACTGGCTAGTGAATGCTAATTAAAAGATAGTAGTGTAGCAATCAAAGTACTCTCTGTAGGCAGTGTCACTCAACAGGTCACACATTTTACAATTTTAGTCCTTGTCTCACATTACTACTGTTGCATTGGCCAACTGGCAGAAAGAATTACAATCTTAGTCTTACAAGTAGACGGTGTCTAAAGAGGAAACTGACCCCAAGGAAGAAAAAGCGAGTTGATACCTTTCAGTTGCTAGTGATGTCCCTAAAACCAGCATGTAGGCTAGCCCAGCTTCAGTATAATATGTTGTGCATTGGACAAAATGTAAGAATTGTGGAACACCAGTCTTTCTACTGATTCAAGCAGCCAACAAATTCTGTATCAGCTGAGCACTTCCTCTTGGAAATGTGAAATGAAATACAGAGATGGCAACATTGTCTTTCAAATGATCGAGATCAGCATGTCGGAAAGTTCTATAAACAGGTGCAGTGATATTAATTCAACTAAAAGTGTGGGATACATCATTCATCAGTAGTGCAATTATCTATATGTACAACTGTCTGAAGTGGACTTGCAATAGAACACAATATTCAGTGCCGAGAAATGATCATTGTTATGAACAAGTGGTGCACAGCCAGTCCAGTTCACTATTTTGTTGGGATTCAAATGATACGCAGTTCAGATATACACTTTTTAATCTGTGGACATACATGGATGCTTCAAAATATTATGTGTGAAATGATTCTGTTGGCTAAGATGAAAACTGGGAAATGTGAATGTTATCAATCTCACTGGAAAAGTCTGAAATGCCACATGTACAAAAGTGTAAAATCATTAGGTATTTTGTCAAAGGTTGCATCATCTGACAGAAGAGAGGAAAGATTTGGTGGAAGGAAAACTGAGAAGCTTTCACAAAAAAAAAAGTATCTCAAAGTGAAAAGAGACTTACCACATGAGATGAGAGGGAGAAATGGATTGTTAGTGTTGAACAAGGCATGAAAATCTTAATTTGGAAGTGGCAGAGAGGTACCAAATAAATTGAAGATAGGTTAAAATCCGTTAGAAACAAGCTAAAAGAGGAGGAAAGTGGGCAATACAGTGAGAAAAATTGTAACATAAAGTAAGAACAAAGAAGAGAAACAATATAAGATGAAAATAAAAAGAAAAGTCATAAGTTGAGGCCCGGTGGGTGGCAAAAAGCTGTCTCATATTGTACACAAGAACTGGAATTTAGAGGAAATGTCCCTGTGGTGTATGGGAGTAAAGCAGACACCTAGGCACAACTGTCCTGTTCCAGAATATGATCTGTAATGGGGTACTTGGAATTGTGTATATACCCTATTGGTTTATGCCTGTTAATCCTTTTTGACAATTTAATGGTTGTGATGTTGAGATTACAGACAGGAAATGGTTAGAAATAAATTGGTATTTGATGTGACTTGTTTTCATTCATAGCAAATGTTTCACTAGTTACAGTGAGCTAATGTTAGTATTGAGGGGATTATTTGTGGGGAAAGTCTCTCAATAAGAGTTTTAACATTAAGGGATGGGACGTGTGAAGGGAGACTTTGTACTTAGCATAAGAAGAAGATTGAGAGGATGTACCTCATTTCAATGCATGATTTCAGAAATTTGTTGCCTTAACAAAGAAAATCTTTGATCAAGCCTAGATCAAGACAATACTGGGTAATTATAGTTGTTCTCCTTGTGTTTATTTCTATGGTAAGAAATCAACAATACCAGATCTGTCTGAAATGGGCTAGGAAATCTATTTGTAAACTAGATTGGTAGAATACTTGTGAGCACTGGAGACAGAGATGAGATTGGTTGCTTATTCTGGTAAGAAGTCAGCATCACAGCATAAGTTTGTTGCAGTTGTCAAGGTCTTTATTAATTTATTAAAATGCTAATAAAAGTCAAGTGATCTACAGTAATTAGTTGCACCAACATTGTAAAAATATAAAATGTACTTAACATAATAACCCAGAATGTTGTTCTTTCAATATACTGGACGGGTGATTCTCACTGTGTCTGTACCTCTTCCCTTAAACCAGAGATTCCTGCTTTGAGAGCTAGTCAGTCCCTCCAGCCCCTAATAACCATGAGCTCTTGAGTGTACTTCATTTATCACTGTGAAGCATTACCATTACAGTTACATTGTGTCACAGAATGGGGATCTCGATTCTAAAGGTGAGGATAGTAACAAAGTTCCGTTAAAAAACTTTTTCTGCATGCCAATAGGTTTTGGTGGCTATCCAGATAAGTCACGTTATAGGCTACCTGTCATACTCCACTTGTATTAGACTTACCTAAGTATGCTGGACTGTACCTGGATGGACAGTGTATTTCCCCAAGCTTTTTGTGGGATTCATATTGAACATAGTTGATCTACCTTGAAACACTTCTAACAGCTCAGGTGGACTTTTAGGTAGTATGAGAGAACCAAGAGACTTCACACAGCTAAAATAAATGAGAAGTTTTTCAAAAATAAATGAAGTATTACTAAGTGGCACAGTTTACATCATGAAATTCTACAATAATACTTGAAACCAAAATATCCTCGGAGAGCACTGCATATATGACTTCTGAAAATATTTTGCTATTTTTGTACTCTCTTTACTGCATTATTTTGAGTATACAGAGTGTTATACTTCTAGAGGCTGTAGAAGAGACTCAGTAGAGGGGACTCAGTAGAGGGGACTCAGTAGAGGGGACTCAGTAGAGGGGACTCAGTAGAGGGGACTCAGTAGAGGGGACTCAGTAGAGGGGACTCAGTAGAGGGGACTCAGTAGAGGGGACTCAGTAGAGGGGACTCAGTAGAGGGGACTCAGTAGAGGGGACTCAGTAGAGGGGACTCAGTAGAGGGGACTCAGTAGAGGGGACTCAGTAGAGGGGACTCAGTAGATTAAGTTTTACATTGGAATCCATGTCCGGAAATGTCATCGAACAATGCTACAAAGTGTCAATGCTGTCAAAGCTATAGGTGTCTGTGCCTGAAAATGTGTGTGTATACAGGCTGACAGCCTTGGGAGAGCCAGTCCTGACAAAACTCTACCATCTGGTCAGCAAGATGTATGAGACGGGGGAAATTCCCTCAGACTTCAAAAAGAATATAATAATTCCAATCCCAAAGAAAGCAGATGTTGACAGGTGTGAAAATTACCGAACTATCAGTTTAATAAGTCACAGCAGCAAAATACTAACGCGAAATCTTTACAGACGAATGGAAAAACTGGTAGAAGCCCGCCTCGGGGAAGATCAGTTTGGATTCTGTAGAAATGTTGGAACACGTGAGGCGATACTGACCTTATGACTTATCTTAGAAGAAAGCATAAGGAAAGGCAAACCTACGTTTCTAGCATTTGTAGATTTAGAGAAAGGTTTTGACAATGTTGACTGTAATACTCTCTTTCAAATTCTGAAGGTGACAGGGAAAAATACAGGGAGCGAAAGGCTATTTATAATTTGTACAAAAAGCAGATGGCAGTCACAAGAGTCGAGGGACATGAAAGGGAAGCAGTGGTTGGGAAGATGCTATTGAGCAAGCAGTAAAGGAAGCAAAAGAAAAATTCGTAGTAGGTATTAAAATCCATGGAGAAGAAATAAAAACTTTGAGGTTCGCCAATGACATTGTAATTCTGTCAGAGACAGCAAATGACCTGGAAGAGCAGCTGAACGGAATGGACAGTGTCTTGAAAGGAGGATATAAGATGAACATCAACGAAAGCAAAACGAGGATAATGGAGTGTAGTTGAGTTAACTTGGGTGATACTGAGGGTATTAGATTAGGAAATGAGACACTTAAAGTAGTAGAGTAGTAAAGTAGAGTTTTGCTATTTGGGAAGCATAATAACTGATGATGGTCAAAATAGAGAGGATATCAAATGTGAACTGGCAATGGCAAGGAAAGCGTTTCTGAAGAAGAGAAATTTGTTAACATCGAGTATAGATTTAAGTGTTAGGAAGTCGTTTCTGAAATTATTTGTATGGAGTGTAGCCATGTATAGAAGTGAAACATGGATGATAAATAGTTTGGACAAGAAGAGAATAGAAGCTTGCAAAATGTGGTGCTATAGAAGAATGCTGAAGATTAGATGGGTAGATCACATAACTAATGAGGAGGTATTGAATAAGATTGGGGAGAAGATAAGTTTGTGGCACAACTTGACTAGAAGAAGGGATTGGTTGGTAGGTCATGTTCTGAGGCATAAAGGGATCACCAATCTATTACTGGAGGGCTGTGTGGAGGGTAAAAATCGTAGAGAGAGACCAAGAGATGAATACACTAAGTAGATTCAGAAGGATGTAGGTTGCAGTAGGTACTGGGAGATGAAGCAGCTTGCATAGGGTAGAGTAGCATGGAGAGCTGCATCAAACCAGTCTCAGGACTGAAGACCACAACAACAACGCACAGGCTGATTGTGTGATGCTGTTACAAGCTTCCTAAAATCAGGGAGAAAGATAAATGTATCACTTTCTGGTAAGAGTCCCTGTACCAGGAACAAAAGAGTTGAAGATTACAAGCAAAAACCATTCTGATACCTCTGACAGTGACATACATGTACTGGCACTATTGTTGCTAAGATTGTAGGATAGGAAAGTTTCAGAGGTGGTAGTATTTACCAAAACAAGTGAAAGTGTCTAGTGAACATGGGCTCTAAAAAGTGTGTAACTTACAAGCTCCCACCAAGTCTTTCTGCAGCATCATAGAAGGAACATCCAGCTCCTCATAGCCATGTTATACAATCTCATTCAAACTCAGTGGGGTGTTGATAATGGTAACGGTCAAGAAATTCTTGACCACCATCCACTCAGCACATCTAACCTCGAAGGTAAGTAATGCTAATGACTGTTACAGTGTGTATTTAAGCAAACCTGATCCGCTTCCTCATTCAGGTATACAGTAATGGTTCTTATGTGACTGGTTGAAATTGGAATAGAAATAATCTTTCTGATGTTGAATACATGCCTATCAACATTTGTTTGTCACCCAACTCCTCCTGGCTGTTGTGATTTCTTGACCCCCTCCTCAAATCAGTCTATCATTTATACAAAAGTTGGAGTAGATGACCATCTTGGATCCTTAAGGCACTGGAATTATTTTATACTTTACAAATAAAACAGAACCTGGACTTTTAATGAAACTTTGCTCTGTTTATTTCATCATATTTTAGTTACAAAAACTGTTTAAGCAAGATGTCTTCCTTGGCTATTCAATTACTTTCCCTGACCATGTCTTCATCATTTATCTTATGAACAAATTTAAAGTATATTGCAGAGAACATCATGTGATCCTGAAGACACTGGAGCTTGGAGATGATGAGATACCCACCAAAATAAAAAGTTTCTCATCTGCTCACATTCCTTTAGTGTTCAACAAGTGCTAAAACAGATGTATGCAGTAGAGAAAATTACCTGAAACATACAAAACACATTACTCCTGCTTCGATAGCTGAAGAAACATGTCTGTCTCTATTGGTACCAGGATGAGCAGGTATTGGGGAAAATCAGCAATCTGTTAAACTAGGAAGTGAAGTTAGTAGGAAACACTCCCTTACATCTTGCCATCTTACTGAACCAGAGAGTGATACAAATGTGAGAGGAGGTGTAGCTGACAGAGGATAAGAAGCTGTGGTTGGTGAAGTCATCTATCTGACTTAGGTGTACCTTGTTCTGATGGAGCAAAGTTAACTTCACCCATCTACTAATTATAGGCACTGTCCTTTTACACATGGATTCATACTGCACAGGAGGAACCGTTCTTCTCCCCCCCCCCCCCCCCCCTCCCCCTTCTCTTTTCCCTCTTCCTTCCATGGTGCTCATGGCATAAAAAAAATGACTGGTGTCACATTTCAACTGAGTGTATTTTATATTTTGGTTGGAGAGCAGAAGCCAACTTCATTTGGATGAGGAGAATGTGATAATCCTCTTAAAGTTTTGTTGATACTTTGGAATGAGCCCAACCTTTGAGGGTGGAGCATTTAGTATGTTGCAAAGTGGGTTGCTCAGCACTGTTTTAGTCTAGTGATCACCTGGCTGATTTTTCTGTTGTGTAGTTTCACACCCTATTCTGTCAGATCTCTCATTTTTATCATAAGTTTTAGAACTGACAGATAATATGAAATATCATCATCATCATTATATCCTACCCACTTCCTCCTTTGTCTACTGGTACACTAAAAAATTTATATTTTTCTATTCTAGTTCCAACTTCTATCCATGTACTAACAGTATCAGTGCTGTTGTACCAATAAAAAATGTGTATTTTGTTAAAGCAGAATCTCTACTGTGATACAGCATAATATTCTGGGGAAATTAAAATGCTAACAAAAGTTATTTCACAGTGCAAAAGATAGTTGTATAGTTGTATGAGTCATGAAAAGGGCAGCTCCCAGAAGCTCGTGCAGCTTTTATTAAAAAAATTTTGAGTCCTTCAGTTGTCTTGTTCATCCAGTTTGCAAGTAATGCTCATCATTGGGAAAATCATAGGTGGTAATAACCAGCTTGTAGTTAGTAACCAGAGTGTGCACTCACTTAAAACGAGAAGAAACCAGGGTATATAGGTCCAATATTCAGATAAAAAACTGAAACAAAATGGACCACTCAAAGCAAGAAACAAGCTGTACCTATCTCGTTACAGCAAAATGATCAAACATGTTTCTGTATTTAAGATAGCTGATCATATCTAGCAACTGCAAAAGTACTGTTATGGTGTAGCTCAGTATCTATCAGGTTAAAATCTGAGGTCTACATTATTTTTGTAATAATTAGTGATGATGGGAAATTTGTGTTGATTGTGTTAAGTGTGAAACAGTAAACAGACTGCAAAAGTCAAAGATCTGTTCACAACTATCTCATTAATAAATGTTCTTACAGTATAAATAAATATTTGTTAACATAAAGAAGTAGAATTAGACCACACGCTTTTATCATGAGTCACATAAATTGTAAATATCTTACAATTTTCAAGTTTGTATCTATTATTAAAAAATGCCACACTTTTAAACTATGATCACAGAGATACAGCAAAAACCGTAAATATTTACTTAACTAGATTAATTGTTATAAATTCATAAGCACACAATTGTGTCTTTTGTGCGAAAGAGGTGTGTGTGTGTGTGTGTGTGTGTGTGTGTGTGTGTGTGTGCGAGCGTGCGTGCGTGCATGCGTTTGCACATTTTTGTATGCAAATTCCGGTATATATGTAATAGATATACAGTTTTATAACTACTACATTAATTCACATTGTCTCATCTCCTCATAATACTGACTTGTCCTATATCAATTTGTATCTGTGTACAACAATGATAAAAGATCAGTAAAGTAATAAAATAAAATTGCTAATTGCTACACAGAACTTAGTATACACCCCCCCCCCCCCCCCCCCATTCAAAATCCGCATTGTGTAAGAGATTATTCGTAAAAAAATAGGTGATATCTCATTCAATAATCATGCGTCATTACCAGCGTTCCTGTAAATATAGACTTCTTAAAATATTAAATATAATATTGTTTTACTTCCCATTTCAGGCACTGATTGAAAAAGATTGGCTAGCATTTGGTCATAAGTTCACTGAGAGGTGTGCACATATTGCAGGAGAAGTGAAAGAGGTGTCACCTGTTTTCACGCAGTTGATTGACTGTGTGTGGCAGCTCACTCAGCAGTTTCCGACTACATTTCAGTTCAATGAAAGGTTTCTGCTAACATTACATGATCATGTCCACTCATGTCAGTTTGGAACATTTATTGGGAATTGTGAAAAGGACAGGTTGGATCTGAGGTCAGTTGATGAATATTCATACACTTCAATAACGCATTGGTTAATAAGCATAGTTAATTTTTGTTCGGGTAATATGGAATGAAGAAATTTTGTTATTAGAAAGAATGAAATTTTAAAGTATGATCATTTACATTTAGTAAAATTTGAACCATGTGTAACATATTTAATACATTTTACTTGATTGTACTTAAAGGATAGATTTCCAGAATGAAGGTGCTGTGAAGTGTAAGATATAAAAATTGTACTTACATCAGGTAATCAACCTATGTTTGTTCAGAGCCTTGGGGAGATATCCCAGTTCCTTATTGAAGCATCCCTTCTCTCCAACCAGTTTTTCTGTCTTACTAGACTTGGATGTTAAACCCTGGGTGTTCATTTTAGAGTGCTATAATTTTTGTCAACTTTCCTTTATTTATGACTTTACTTCTACTTGGTAAGCAGAAGTAATTCTTTCCTTTATTTGGCTCTGTTAAGTTCATTTGGTAAGGTCTGTTAGGTATTATTTAGCTGTTTACCACTAGTTGCTTGAGAAATGTTGCACACCATGGGATACAAATAGAACCCAGGTCAATCTCATTTTCAAGAAGGGCTGCTAGTCAATTCTAAGTACTATTATAGGCACACATTTTTGAGGTGAATTTGCAGCAGAGTTCTAAAGCAAGTATTGTACATCATTATAACTATTATTTAGTCCTTTCAATAGATTTAGCATTCACATTAGAAAATGGAAGAGTGGATGGGGTATTTGTTCATGTTTGGAAGGTTTCAAGTGCAGTTTATGACTACAATTTAACTGGCATAATTTATGTATGAAGGTAAAACAAATATGAACTAGAATTGTTTTTTGGTAACTTTATTGAATCGGCCATAACAAAAATACACCCATCTTGTTTTTCTAAATCTTCTCCTGACTTGCCACACCTATTCCCATAGAATTGGCAACTTTTTGATTCAGTGCTTGAAGAAAGAAGAGGGATACATGTGCAGCCACTTGCACACAAGCTCCTCTACCATTGCATTGTCACAAAACTGGTATTCTCAAATTTCTTCTTTCAACAGTTCAAACATGTGGTAGTCACAGGATAATACACACAAATGTGAACTGTAAGGAGGATACTCCAGAGTTCTCAAATGAATTTCCTTCTTTAAAGCAGCAGAATGAAGTCCTGAATTGCCGCACAGAAGGTCCACATTTCAGATTGGTTGCCAGCATTGTTTGTTGTGGTATGTGGCCTTTGCCAGAACCAAGGGATTCTTCCCTGAGTTTTGCACAGAGCCTCCTCAAAATTTCCACAGGGCTGGTGCCTTCTTTTGCGAGAAATGTGATGATTATTGACTGTGCAATAGACTTGTGTGACTCTTGCTTGCACATGGTGGCCTGACCCAAGCAGTTGGGTCACAGTAGTTGCCACATCGCAGTGCTACTCCAGACATCCTCCCTAACATTCTGTCAAGGTCACACCCATTTCTGTCTACTACTGTAGCCAGTAGATTTAAATTCCAGTTCATATTTGATAGTAAATTATGTTCATGGAAACAGTTTTTTTGTAATGTTTCTGAAAACAGTCTAGTGAAACATTTTGCTCTTTTAGCATTATCATTTGCCTGAAAATCTAAGGTTATTGTGAACAAAATGTTATATGTGACCATCTCCAGGAAACCATGTCGTAAATCAGACTATCAAATTTTTGTTTTATTAGGTATTATTTTAGTAAGTGAGGCGGTGATCAGTTTTGTCGAAGCTAGATGTGTTCACTGTAAATCTGAATTTTCTGTGTGCTTTTAAGGTAACAGAACTGATTTGACATGTTGTGACCCAGAACCTTTGGGAGGACTGTGGAGGATTTGGAAAGAATCGCCTGCAATTCAATTAGTAGATGAAAGCATGGTGGAGGATATGGATCAGCTGTTCATACATGGGTGGTATTGCATTTGGATGGTATTGTTGTTGTTGTTGTTTTTGTTGTTGTTGTTGTTTTTGTTGTTGTTGTTGTGGTCTTCAGTCCTGAGGCTGGTTTGATGCATCTCTCCATGCTACTCTATCCTGTGCAAGCTTTCTCCAGTACTTACTGCAACATACATCCTTCTGAATCTGCTTAGTGTATTCATCTCTTGGTCTCCCTTTTCGATTTTTACCCTCCACACTGCCCTCCAATGCTAAATTGGTGATCCCTTGATGCTTCAGAACATGTCTTATCGATCAGTCCCTCCTTCTTCTCAAGTTATGCCACAAACTCCTCTTCTCCCCCATTCTATTCAATACCTCCTCATTACTTATGTGATCCACCCATCTAACCTTCAGCATTCTTCTGTAGCACCACATTTCGAAAGCTTCTATTCTCTTCTTGTCTAAACTATTTATCCTCCATGTTTCACTTCCATACATGGCTACACTCCATACAAATACTTCCAGAAACGTCTTGCTGACACTTAAATCTATACTCGATGTTAACAAATTTCTCTTCTTCTGAAACGCTTTCCTTGCCATTGCCAGTCTACATTTTATATCCTCTCTTCTTCAACCATCATTAGTTATTTTGCTCCTCAACTAGCAGAATTCCTTTACTACTTTAAGTGTGTCATTTCCTAATCTAATTCCCTCAGCATCACCCAACTTAATATGACTACATTCCATTATCCTTGTTTTTCTTCTGTTGATGTTCTTCTTATATCCTTCTTTCAAAACACTATCCATTCCGTTCAACTGCTCTTCCAAGTCCTTTGCTGTCTCTGACAGAATTACAATGTCATTGGCGAACCTTAAAGTTTTTATTTCTTCTCCATGGGTTTTAATACCTACTCCGAATTTTTCTTTTGGTTCCTTCACTGCATGCTCAATATACAGATTGAATAACATCAGGGAGAGGCTACAACCCTGTCTCACTCCCTTCCCAACCACTGCTTCCCTTTCATGCCCTTCGACTCTTATAACTGCCATCTGGTTCCAGAATGAGATTTTCACTCTGCAGCATAGTGTGCGCTGATGTGAAACTTCCTGGCTGATTAAAACTGTGTGCTCGACCGAGACTCGAACTCGGGACCTTTGCCTTTTGCGGGCAAGTGCTCTACCATCTGAGCTACCGAAGCACGACTCATGCCCGGTCCTCACAGCTTTACTTCTGCCAGTATCTCGTCTCCTACCTTCTGGTTTCTGTACAAATTGTAAATAGCCTTTCGCTCCCTGTTTTTTACCCCTGCCGCCCTTAGAATTTGAAAGAGAGTATTCCAGTCAACATTGTCAAAAGCTTTCTCTAACTCTACAAATGCTAGAAACGTAGGTTTGCCTTTTCTTAATCTAGCTTCTAAGATAAGCCGTAGGGTCAGTATTGCCTCACATGTTCCAACATTTCTACGGAATCCAAACTGATCTTCCCCAAGGTCGGCTTCTACTAGTTTTTCCATTTATCTGTAAAGAATTTGCGTTAGTATTTTGCAGCTGTGACTTATTAAACTGATAGTTCGGTAATTTTCACATCTGTCAACATCTGCTTTCTTTGGGACTGGAATTATTATATTCTTCTTGAAGTCTGAGGGTATTTCACCTGTTTAATACATCTTGCTCACCAGATGGTAGAGTTTTGTCAGGACTGGCTCTCCCAAGGCCGTCAGTAGTTCCAATGGAATGTTGTCTACTCCCGGGGCGTTGTTTAGACTCAGGTCTTTCAGTGCTCTGTCAAACTCTTCATACAGTATCATATGTCCTATTTCATCTTCATCTACATCCTCTTCCATTTCCATAATATTGTCCTCAAGTACATCGCCCTTGTATAGACCCTCTATATACGCCTTCTGCCTTTCTGCTTTCCCTTCTTTGCTTAGAACTGGGTTTCCATCTGAGCTCTTGATATTCATACAAGTGGCTCTCTTTTCTCCAAAGGTCTCTTTAGTTTTCCTGTAGGCCTTACCTGTCTTACCCCTAGTGAGATAAGCCTCTACATCCTTACATTTGTCCTCTAGCCATCCCTGTTTAGCTATTTTGCACTTCCTGTCGATCTCATTTTTGAGATGTTTGTATTCCTTTTTGTCTGCTTCATTTACTGCATTTTTGTATTTTCTCCTTTCATCAATTAAATTCAGTATTTGGATGCTGTATCTCAAGTATTGAGCTGTGTTTTTCACTCATTCTTCACACATTGTCACCTTTCAGAGGTGTGGAATGAATCAGGATACAAATTAACATTTAGAGGCAACCACTTCTGGCTACTTTTGTAAAGTATAAATTATAAATAGTGCTGTTCTATTCACCCTGTTAATTAACAGGCTTACTTCAATATTACTTTATATAAAGGGGGACTCGTGAAGATATGCAAATATTTTAATATGTTATTCTACAAGGTAAGCTAAAGAAAAAGGTCCATATAAACATAGGTCTGGAAATGTTTAGTTACGGAGTTAAGGCTAATAAAAAATGTTGCCTGAAATTTAGCAAGTTTGCTAATATGACGTCATCACAAAACTGTTCGAGGTTAAAGTAAAGCACAATTTCCATTTATTTTGTTGTTATTAATCTGGTGAATCTAATAAAACATGTACCAGGCATGTATCTGCAGTATTTTTCCAGAACATCCAGAGAAGCGAATAAGTAGTTTAGTAAAATTTTTAATTTATTAACTAATTAGTTTTTTAAATTACAGACAATCGCACAAAATTTTCAACAGAAGTTGTAGATAATTTTATTTTGGAAAAATGTTGGTTAACTGAAACTGTATGAATGTGTCAGATATTCTGTTTTTATTAATACCTACCATAGCACACGTGAATTCAGGTTAAACCTGAAGGGGGGAAAAAAAAAAAAAAAAAAAAAAAAAAAACCCTCAGTGTTAAGGAAGTTCAACAGTGTACATACAATTTCAGAATACATTCACAGTAAGTATTCAAAAATGTCTCCTCTTAGTTCAATGCATTTGGCTGCACGTGTATGAACTGATTTTGTTTCTCATTTCAGTTTGACAGGGTTGTTCTTAATTTATTGCATTCATAATGTGAGCTGGTAATGCCTCATATGTATTGACTTTGTCCTTGTAAACTATGTCTTTCATCTGTCTCCATACAAAAAAATCCATTGGTGTGAAATTGAGCAATCTCGGTGGCCACAAACGTGTAGCACCATGACCAGTCTATTTATGGGGAAAATCTTCATTTAGAGGTGTAGTAACGGTGTTAGTGAAATGTGGAAGTGCGCCATCATGTTCAAAATACATTTGCAATCACATAGCAAGTGGAATATTTTTGAGCAAGTGGAGCGTTTCTTGTTAAAAGAATTGTAAGTGTGCCACACCAGTTACACGTCTTGGGAAAATGAATAGTCCAATAAAGCATGTGTCGATTATACCTCACCACACATATGGTAAATCATTGTTGGAAATTATGGTGCACTATTGCATGTAGCTTTGCTTCAGACTATTCGTGCTTGTTACGTAAATTATTTATACCATCTCAAGTAAACTGTGCCTTATCAGTACATAAAACGTATTTGTGTAACTGCCAATTAGTATTTAACCAGTTGTGCAACTCCAAGAGAAAGGCAGACTCTCCCAGGTGTAAATGATGCACTTTGGTTTATGGTAAGAATACAGATTATTGTACTTCAGTGTACGCCATACCTTAGATTGTGAAATGCCTAATCGTTGAGAGATACATCATGCACTGGTACCCGGGGCTATGTTGAACAGCATCCATAATATCCTCCTCATCGTCTTCAAGTATCGAGCTCTCGTACTGATTGTGAATGGTAGGTAGAGAACCAGAGTTCCGTAACATTCAAAATACTCCACTAATGTTTCATGCATTCGTAATCCTCCAAGTTTGGTAATGTACACGGTATTTGTTAACTACAGCTGTAGCATTACCATCACATTTGCCGTAAATAAACACCATATCAGCATATACCTCTGTTGTAAATTTGAAAGGAATGCCTGTTTGGTAAATAATCTACAAACTACAACAGTTACTATGTCGTTTCACTTAAATACACTAGTGCTGTTATTTTCTTAACTCGTTTCAAGGTTAGGAAATGATTGAAACAACTCATTAACAGATGCCAACAATGACTTTTTTAATTAGATTCACCAAAACAATAACAACAAAACAAATGGAAATCGTGCTTTACTTTAACCTCATACAGTTTTGTGATGGCTTCATATTAACAAAGCTGATAAATTTCAGGCAGAATAGTTTTTACTAGCTGTAACTTTGTAACTAATCATTTGCGGATCTTTGTTTATATAAACTTTTCCTTTTAGTTTTACAATATTTGCATATCTTCATGAATCACTTTGTATGCATAATAAAAGAAAGGAGCCACTTTTGTAAAAGGGCACGGCTCCACCTTTTATGCTACCCAGTTACTTTTTCTATTTAATTATTCAAACTAAATATTTACATAACATTACTCCATACACAGTTTGTAGTCTACATAAAGGCCACAGCAAAACTTCCAGCATATTGAGATGAGGATTGCTGATCATTGTAGGTGTGCTGACCACAGTTTGCTAGATGATATGGAAAGACTTTCTGATGTGCAGGGGTAGCAGCCATTAAATTTGAGGAATTATTGGTACTGGAATAAACATGGACAGAGGTATGAAAGTTCCTGGCAGGTTAAAACTGTGTGCCAGACCAAGACTCAAACTCGGTACCATTGCCTTTCTTGGGCAAGTGCTCTACTCGGGACCTTTGCCTTTCATGGGCAAGTGCTTTTGGTAGAGCACTTGCCCGCAAAAGTCAAAGGTTCCGAGTTTGAGTCTTGGTCCGGTGTGCAGTTTTAACCTGCCAGGAAGTTTCGTATCAGCACACACTCCACTGCTGAGTGAAAATATCATTATGGACAGAGGTATTACTGGAGACAACAGTACCATGAAAGATACAAAATTTCTGTCTGTGGCATTTTTATCCCCAAATCAGTTTCAGAAATGCTCTGTTATTCTGAAAAAAAAAAAAAAAAAAACAAATTTGATCTGTTTGCAATATAAAACAAGAAATCGTTGCAAATTTTAAAAAACAATTTAAGGCATTATCCTTCTCCTTCTGCCTCTCCCTCTACTGTAGACAAGAGGATTAAAAACAATAGTAAAGATACTGGAAGATTGTCTGGTAGAATAGAAGAGTTGTTTTAAAAATCAACAACATATATATTCCACAGAAATCATTCCAATGCACCTACGTTCTCATAAGGTGGTGGTAAATCTGTACAGAATGCTACAGAAACTAACAAGTGATAACAAATCACACCACAAGGTGACATTAGTGGACTGGACTGTAATGTCCTCTGAGTTCAAGTTGGCTTGTGTTAGGTGTTCAGTGCTACCTTTTCGTCATCATACACTCATATATTTTGTGCTTTTTATTATTCCATATTTTTTATCCACCATCATTCTTTAGTTTTACTCATATTGATGTATTGTTACTGATGGCTAATTGCGAGTATTGCATTGGAAATTAAATTTCTATTGTAACTCAGTTTGTTAGCTTTGAATCTTTTCCTTTCAACTCTTGCAGTTTGCTTCCTTTTTTTCCCTTTTCTTTCTGTCTTTTCTTGCTTCTGATGAAGGGTTTTTTAAAATATTCAGAAGATAATTTTGAGCTATGTTTATATCATCATCAGCCGTTTTACTTCCAGAGCTGGGTAAAGACCTATGTGCTTTTCCCTGCATTGTGATCTTCTGCAAAACATACCCATGTTGCTCATGTATGTTTTCTGATATTGTCTTATGTTAGCTTGTCCTCTTCATGTTCAGCAAAGAACTTCAGCCTGCTGAGGTAATAACTCGCACTGACTCGCATGAACTTACTTTTCTGTGATTTTAATAGACTTACTTTTATAAGAGCGCAGACTAAGAGGTAATGACTGTTCATTGTAACAGACTGGAAAAGTTGAGTAATATATTTTGTTGATGTTTATTACACCATGTGTCTCTAGCATGTGTCTTAAGTTGGAAACTGTCAACATAGAAATTGAAGGCACAGTGGGAAGAACAGGATAGTGAAGGACTCTGGTGTACTGAAAATAGCTTACATGGTGAACTCTTGTAATGTGTGTACAATTTACTGTCTGGTGTTAATTACTGTGCCTTGACTCATCTTAACTGATGAAAAGTGGTTTCCATCAGACATAAGTGTCTTCATTGTTTTCTTTTTACTTTTATTGTTTCTAATTGTTCTTTTAACAAATGTGCACTGTAATACATCTTATCCTTTCAAAGACATTTATGAGTACATCTTTTTTCCATTTTGGCATAGTTTATAATGTTCTGACAATTGTTTTTATCTTTTAATAATGATTTTGTTTCTTTTTCAGATTTTATTTTATTTTTACTCTCTTTGTATTTGTAACATATTGTGCTGTTTGCCTGAACAATATATTTGTTAAATAACTCCTCCAATCTGTTGTTTTTTTTTCCGTAGCAGCTTCATTTTCTGTGATGCATACCTAAAGTGTGAAACGCTATTTTTAAATGCATTTTCATCATTAACATTTATGATTTCCTATATGATGAATATTTATTTCCATCTTCGTTCCGAGCAAGGTGGTGCAGTGGCTAGCACACTGGTCTTCTGTTTGGGAGGATAATGGTTCAAACCTGCATCCGGCTATCCTCATCTAGGTTTTCCGTGATTTCCCTAAATCACTTCAGGAAAATGCTGTGGTGGTTCCTTTGAAAGGACATAGCCATCTTCCTTCCCTAATGACGGTCAATCCTGTGTCTGGCCATGCTTATTTAGGTTTTCCGTGATTTCCCTAAATCACTCCAGGCAAATGCCAAGATACTTCCTTTCAAAGGGCACGGCCAACTTCCTTCCCTGTCCTTCCCTAATCCGATGAGACCGATGACCTCGCTGTCTGGTCTCCTTCCCCAAAACAACCAACAACCTTCCCTAATCTGATGGAACCAATAGCCTAGCTGTTTGGTCCCCGCCCCCCAAATCAACCAACCGTCTTTCTCTCTTCGTAACAATTTTTACTCTTGCTGTCAAGAATGTATGATCAACGTGCAATTTTAAATGGTGTAGGGCTGCTGTCTCACATTGTACAAATTATTTATTTTTTGATGAAAGGCAGTAAATTTATTTTGCCATTATTATTGTCAAATTGTGCTAATTTATGACCTTTCATTTTTGGTATTGCATCTAGAGTTACCCACTGAAGAATCATTCTTTACTTTTGTTGTGCTTTCACATTAAAGTCCAATCCAGTAATATCATCTTGTGGTGGGATTTGTTGTCACTTACTGTTTTCTGTAGAGCTTTGTTGCAGTGTACTACCACCTCATCAGAATGTGAGCGGATTGGTGTGATGACTTTAATGATTTCTGTGGAATATATGTGGTTCATATTTAAAACAAATCTTTCTATAGTACGAGAGAATCGTCCAATATCTATACTACTATTTTTAATCCTCTTGTCAAGAGTAAGGGGGGGAGACATTGGTGTCATTTAATTAGTAGATTGCGTGAGTTCGTCAAGCATATTTGTTTGTGTCTACAGGCATCTACAATTGGAATTAGTCGTGTGTGTGTGTGTGTGTGTGTGTGTGTGTGTGTGTGTGTGTGTGTGTGTGTGTGTGTGTACTTTAGTAGCTGCAGTAATGTTCACTTGATTGGACAGCATGTAAATGTTTTGTCAAATAAAGTTTTACCTTTGTTTTAGATTATCAACCAGTACCTGTGAAAATGATACTTCCAAACTACATTATCACCTTATAACCCATTTTGGTTGAGTTGTCTTAGCATCCACACCTCTCTCCTTTATTCCTTCCTTTTCTCTTGTGTCTGTTTCAATCAGTCTTTTGCCTATTCCATTTTAGCCTATGAACACTTACATCTGAATCTACATATTGTCAAGGAAAATAAAATATTTATTACTGATGGATCAACATTCTGTGTCTATGACTGCCTATGGACAGATTATTCCGTTATGAAGTTTGTCCACATTTTAACATTATTCATGTCCAGAATAAATCTTTCATACTGCAGCAGATTTGGCACTGCTTTGAGGATGAGTGATTAAAAGTACAGGCTGTTGTAGAAGGTACAGCACAGCTTTAATGTGTTACAGCAACCAAACTGATGAAGATATTCATATCATGTTTGGGCATACTTGACACACTATCTCATAAAGTTTTTATGCCATTCAGTCAGTTCTCACATGTGCACCTCGAAATATGCTCACTATTTTTTATATACTTGAATTTAGCATATTTTGTGACAATACTCACTTTTCCGTAAAATGTTTATAAGATGATATTTGACTTTTCTGTGTTGGCTTCAGTCGTCTAGTGAAAGTATGATTCCACAATGCTGTTCTGTCAGCTGCAGAAATGACCTGGTTCAATGCGCTTGCCTCATTTTTGGTGCTTCAAATACCATTTCTTCGAATGTGGTTCCTTCTTGATGGTTATATAAAAAAGTTGTAACATAATTCATTTTTCCTGTTCACTTGCAAATTATTATAACGGCGACATGCACATTGTTCCACCAAGACAAATTACAATTCACAAAAAATATTCTGACAAAAATATAAGAAAACATTTACAACCTCCCTCATTAGATTTGCTATTGACAAATCAAGTAGAAAATAACACATCTCCCAGATCTATTACAACTGCTCCCCAGGGCTTTTGTTGTTATGAACAAATACAACAAAGTCCCGACCACACTCAGTAATGGATCTGTATTACAAAATTAGCATGTAAATGATGAAGTCTGATAACCTCTTCTAAATTTGGACTTTTTGAATCTGTGGACTTGTTACTGGCTGTTTTTGCGATGATGCTTCCCCATCAATCTCATACACGAAAAATTCAAGTAAAGAAATTATTTAACATGACAAATATACATGACAAATTTTTTAAAATACAGCATTCAGATTGAAAATAACAGTAAGGTAAAACTCATTTGCTAGAATAATATATCTTCAACCACTTCTTTGGTCACAATTTGTACCAACTGGTTCTCATACTAAAATTTTTCCCCCTATATTAACGTTAATTTCATTTTGTACAATAAAAAATGATACTGGACATATGTAATGTTTTTATATATATTTTTTCTTTTTGAATTTTTTGCTTTTTTATATATATGTGGTGGTTCTCTCTCTCTCTCTCTCTCTCTCTCTCTCTCTCTCTCTCTCTCTCTCTCTCTCTCTCTCTCTCTCTCTCTCTCTCTCTTTTTTTACAGCTATAGATACATCACTATTATCTAAATTTTTTTTACAATTATTTATGTACACTTGCGCCTCTATTACAGTATTTGCCACAAGTCACATTCTTGTGAAGAGAACTTTTGCTCCCCACAACATCAGTATAAAGAATAATAAATTGCTCATATATCATGAGGCTTTATCTAAAATTGGTTTGAAACTTATATCTTTGCATGCATATCCTCACATGCATGCCTTCACCCACAGGGAAGACTTAGCTTCCAAAAATTAGAACAAATTCATAAATGCTCACTATGGAGACTTTTTTTTTGTAAAAAAAAAGTAGTAATAAATCTTTCTCTCATTCTTTGTTACAACAGTGTTTTTTTCATCAGTTTCAATTAACATGTGACTTCAAATTATTAATTTATACATGCAAATAGACATACTTGGTTGTACAGGTAGTTTTGTTCTAGCAAGCATGTTCCAGTGGAGGACTTATTGTTTTAAATGAAAATAGGTTATTTAAATTTAGAAATTATGATATCTGTTTATACAGTTTCAAAGAGACAGCATTCCTGAGACCAAATAATTTCTTTGACTTAGGGTGTACCAAATGATAGGCATTAAGGTGTGGATATTCTATGACTGCAAAAGGCCCAGTATAGATATCAAAGAATTTTTTAATTTCTGAAGTTAACATTTTTGATTTTTCATGAGATTTTACAAGAACAAGATCCCCAATTTCGAAAGTGGTTAATTTTACCCTGTTGTTGTCATGTCTTTTATTCCTCTTTTCCCCTTGTTTCCTCATAGTTTTCCTGACAGTATCTTCTCTCTCTTGCATACTTAAAGGTGTACATTTAGGAAATTCAATAAGTTCTGATATAGGATTTACAGGTCTGATATTAAACATAATGTCATACGATGAAAATCCTGTGGAACTATGTTGTAGGCTATTCATAATATCTTCAAAATTTCAAATGTGCTCAAACCAGGTTGGATGTTTATGGCTACAATAGGTTCTGCAAAGTCTCCCAATTTCCCTCCTATATCTTACTGCAGGATTGGTGGATGGACAGTAAACAGATATAAGTATATGCTTCAATTTTGATCTTTCAATAAACTGATTCCAAATTTTAAAGGTGAACTGTGAACCATTATCTGATAATATAGCTTTTGGTTTACCCACCTGTGCGAAATAACCTCTTTCAATTTTTATTACAGTTTCATGGCTAGTAGCTTTTATCCACTGGATATAGTTTAATTAATTTTGAAAATACATCTACCACAACAAATATGTAAGAGTGACCTCCTTTACTCTTTGGTAACGTTCCATATAAGTCCACAGCGATAAGATCTAAAGGTTTTTCCGGAATAATGTTTTGCATCTCTCCACCATGTCTTTGATTGCTCACTGTAACACTCTGACATTTGTCACAGGTTGCCAATTCTTTTCTTACCTTCTTCCCAATATTGTAAAAATAAATGTTTTCTTGTATCTTTTGAATGCACTTCTGTGTCCCACAATGACCAAAATTTTCATGTATGTAAATGATAAGCTTTTCAGCATCTGTCTCTGGCCAACACAGTTTCCAATTATCAGAATCTACATCTGTTCTTTGAAATAAAATCCCCTTATGTAAGTTGTAAAATTTATCAAGTTTCTCATACCCCTTCTTGCCTAAACAATCTTTGATTAATTTCCAACTTTGATCTAAATTTTGATTTTTCCTAATTTTGTTACACATAGCTCTAATTGTTTTCTCATTTTCCACCTCTTTCAAGTATCTAATTTTAAATTGCTTTTCCTCCTCTTGTTCAAAAATCTCCTTTTCTACCCCAATTGGTAACCTTGAAAGTGAATCAGCTACTATATTCTCAGAACCTTTTATGTGGTTGATTTCAAAGCCAAACTGTTGCAGAAATATTTCCCATCTGGTCAAACTACTGTCGTATAATTTGCACTCTTGTAAGTAACTCAAAGCTTTGTGATCCGAAAATACTATGGTTTTATGTCCAATAACGCAAATTCTAAATTTTGTAAAAGCCCAATGAATTGCCAAAAGTTCCTTCCCTCTGACTGTATAATTTTTCTTATGCTTGAACAACATTCTGCTTGCAATTGCTATTGTACAACTCGATTCTCTAATCTTTCTTGAAATAACTCTGCTCCAAGCCCATAATTACTTCTATCAGTGTTCAAACAAAATGGTAAATTAAAATAGAGTCTGTGTAATAAATGTTACTTCCTCAACTTTTGCTTAATTTTGTCAAACTATTCCTGACAACTTTTATCCCAAACCCAAACAGTGTTTTCTTAAGTAACTGACTTAAACATGGTGCATTCAGACTCTGATCACTTATGTTTTTTAGTCTTAGGAATAGGAATTTCTGAAATTGCTTTAATTTTTTCTGGAACTGCCAAAATTCCCTTGTCTGTGACACCACGTCCCAAAAATTTTAATTCAGAAATTGCAAATTTATGTTTCTCTAATTTCAATGTCATCCCTCCTTTTGTAAGTTTTTCACAAACTGACTTTAAAATCAAAAAATGTTCCTCCCAATTTTGCCCTATAACCAAAATGTCATCTACATAAATTATCAGTTTAGATGCAAGTTCTTGCCCCAGTACATGATCCAAAGCTCTTATAAATTCGGAAACAGAAGAATTTAACCCAGATGGCACAACACAATATTGGTAACTCTTACCATTGTACAAGAAAGCAGTATATTTTATAGAATTAACTGAAAGTGGTACCTGATGAAAACCCGAAGTTACATCCAAATTCGACATACATTTTATATCTGTAATTTATAGAGTAACTCATCAATATTTTTAGGATGGTCTGTCTCTCTGAACAAATTCTGTTTAAGTGTCTAGAGTCCAAAACCAAACTTACTCCACCATCTTTTTTTGAAATAACTACTAAAGGATTATTATATGCACTGATACTCCTTTCTATTATATTACATCCTTCCATCTTTTTCAGCTCTTTCTCAACAGCAGGTCTTTTTGATATTGCAATACCATATGGTTTTATGAAAAATGGTTCATGAGGTTTTACCTGAAGCTCACATTGATAACCCTTTACACTACCAGGTACGTCACTGAAAACATCACTGTATTCCCACAGCAGTTTTTCTAACTGTTGTTTTTGCTCCCCAGATAAATTTTGTGTTTCTGAAATTCTCAAATTTACTAAATTCCCAAATTCAACTTGATCAGTATCAAATATATGACTTTCAATGTTCTCCAATCTATTTTCTTTTAGTAAATTGATTCTGTCAAAATTTCCATTACTCTGATTTCCGAGTGTCTTCACAAATTTTCACTGGTTTCTATCAAAAGTTTTCTTCCACCCCAATCAAATGCTGTATTTACTTTTACTATCCAATTCATACCCAAAAGAAAAGCCTCATTAAATTCGTGAATTACAAAACATCCATGTGTGAACAACTTGCCTTCAATTAAAAATGTCACTAAAGCCTGGCTTTTTACCAATTTACTGCTCTTCCCAGTAGCACCTTTTATCTTTACCCCAACAACTGACATTTCAACATAATCTTTCCCCACTTTTAATTTCTTGCTTAACCTTTCAGATATTACCGAGATCTCACTTCCTGTACCAATTAAACATTTACCAATCCATGACCCAATTTGAACTTTTATATAAGGACTGCAAAATTGATCACTTTTCTCAGAACCTGCATCCTCATGAAATAAATCACTTTCAATTTCCCCAAACCTATACTTATCAGAATCATATGGTATACCATTATATGTATTATTTGTCACAGCTATAAAATTTGCACAAGATACAAAATTGTTAATAGTATCCTCTATTATCTCAAATAGCCAAGAATTTTTATCCAAATCACATAGTATACTATTGAAGTACTTATCCCTCAGCTTTTCAAAAATAAAATATCTCATCTTTTTCCACCACTCAGGACATATAGTTTCACGTACATTAATAAGCATCTTTCTAAAGTTTTTATCAAAAGAAATATTTTCACTGTTCAGCCATAGATTCATAAGAAATGCGTGTGTGTCATTAGTATCTGTAAATGTTTCACTTAGGCTAGAAGTTACACATTTGTCATCATTATTTGTGTAGTTAGATTCTTTACCAACAGCATCAAAATTCACACTTTTACATACACCCTGCTTGGGAGCCTTATTCATCCTGGTAACATCCCTGGGAATTTCTATAATATTCTCGCCATTTAATCAATTTTCAACCATGTGTATACCCAACTCCCTATTTAAACTAATGAAACACCTTTCCTCAACATCATCATCAATACCATTACCATCATTATCAACTTTACATCGACATTATCATCAACATCATTATCATTACACATATTCAGGTCATACACATTCAAATTATCCCCCAAAATATTATTTCCCCTTTCTAAAGTTACCAGATCCCTTTAACCAATACATTCATTCTCACAGCATGCACTCTCTCTTTCATTCACACACGTCTCTGAAATACTACAAATCTGACTACAAATTACATCATCTGACAAAGTGTTGTTCTTTTCTACCCAAATGTAAAACTGTTAAATTAAATGAATCACAATTACTTTTATCTACCATATGTTCTTGTGTACTGAAAATTTTATCTTTATCAATATCATGATTATTTTCCTCCTGAAATTTCTTCAGTAAGTAACAACTAATGACTTCATGTGATAGCTTAGGTTTGGATCTGTCATGTTTGGGTTTATGATAGTCACATCCATTGGTCCTTTCGTCATGCTCACCTTCAAGGGGGCGTCTACTCATTTTTTATTTCCTGAATAACAACTGGTTCCTGTTTAAACAGCTGATTGTGGTTCTGCCAATGTCTCTGATCAACATTTATGTTCCCATTCCTATGCCAAACATTACCTGGTTGTTGGCAGTTCCTGTTGTACTGATTTCTAGCAAAATATCTGTGATTTTGGTCCCTAGAGTGTTCTCTATTTTGTTGATTATTTCTGCAAAAATGATGTTCTTGTTTTGGATGAAAATTATGGTTCTTTTGAAAATTATTGTTATATCCCCCTGAATTTTGACTGACACTGTGATAATTGTTTTGTTCCCTTTTTTGAAAGTTATCAGTTCCCCAATTTTGACCACTACCTTTCTGAGTAAACCCACCGTGTGGTCTTGTTGTTACTCTATCCGACTTTTCAATATAATAGAGAAACTGCTAAACATTCCTATCAGGACAATGATTTAAACTTGACTGCATTGCTGATGGCAATCTTCTCTTTAAGGTATCAATTTTGATCAAGTCACCCAAGGGTTTTGTTAAATGAATAGGTTTTTGAAGTTCACTTTTGCAAAATTGTTTCATGCTCCCATCTGATTCTCTATAGTTTCTCCCATTCAAAAATTCACTTTTGATTCTCGTTTGTTTAAGATCATCCCAAAAAATTTCGAGAAATTTTTATTCAGATTCTGAAAAGGCCATCCTCTCGGTTACAATCTTCTGTGCCCAAGAATTTTTTCATAAATTTAATTTTCATATCATCTGGTGAGTGAGGTGAAAAAACAATCCTTACAATACTGTATAAAATCAACGGGATGTAAGGGTCCATCTACAGAAAAGTGCTTCACTGGAATATTAGATACAAGATTGCATATGTTGACATTGTGATTTTTGCTTTGAAATTCAATATCGAAACTTTCAATTTTTTTGCTAAGTTCTTTGACAGCTTTTTGTTTTCTAAATCATTGCATTCTACTTTTTTTCTAGAGTAACCAAATGATTGTCAGTTTTTTGTTCTACATTTTTTATTAAAACTTGTGTTCTCATCCAAATTTTTAAATTCCCTTTTTTATCTCATTAAAATCAATTAAATTTCTTTCCCTATCTGCCAGTAACTCATTTTTTTACAGTATTAATTTCATCGTTCAACTTAGCATCAATTTCTTTTACTTTTGCTTTCACAGATTCAATTTTTTTCTCAACACTCCCAACCCTGTTCGATAGATCACCCACTTGGGTATTGACTGCTTGGACTTGCAACAAAATGTTATCAATTTTTTCATCCCAGTATGTCTTACTGTCGTCAACTGATTGTTTAATTTCTTTCGTGAAATTTACAAGAAAACTTTTAAAATCAAATTGATCGGTTCTTTCTGTTTCATTTGACCTGTCCTGATTTTCGAAGTCTATTAAATTACTATTTTCTACTTTAGGCACAATACTCTCGAAAATCTCATAAGTCATTGTGAAGAAAAAAAAATTAAACACAACAATAGAAAACAAGATAAAAATATTGTTTTAACAAAATACGAGGGTTTTCTGAGTTATCCGGAACTCTCTTCTACTGTTACAAAACCATGTTTTCCATCCATGTGATTGTTGACCAGAATTCTTGAAATTCCTTCTTTTGTCACAAATTATATTTTTTGCCGAAACATTTCTTCTCCAAAACTTTTACTTCATGATGAACACACATACTGTAACACACATTCTGAAAAACTGGTATTAAAAAACACAAATTTTCTTCTTTTTAGCACTGTTGAAGATCATGTGAACACAATATCCTGGCTACAGTCCCCAGTTGAAATATGCTCACTATTTTTTATATACTCGAATTTAGCATATTTCTTGACAGTACTCACTTTTCCGTAAAATGTTTATAAGGTGATATTTGACTTTTCTGTGTTGGCCTCAGTTGACTAGTGAAAGTATGATTCCACAATGCTGTTTCATCGGCTGCAGAAATGACATGGTTCAATGCGTTTGCCTCATTTTTGGTGCTTCAAATACCATTTCTTCAAATGTGGTTCCTTCTTGATGTTTATATAAAAAAGTAGCAACATAATTCATTTTTCCTGTTCACTTGCAAATTATTATAACGGTGACCTGCACATTGTTCCACTGTCACACACACCAAGAGTTCACTGCCGATTGACTACGGTCAAAGACGACTTCAGCATCAAAGACATTTCGCACAACACACAAGCTTCCACTTGTAACCAGTCTATTTGATATTCTTCACCACATCTACTAAGATTAATCAATATGCTGTCACTCTCAAACATATAAGCAAATTAGCATAAATAAGGCAAATTACAATTCACAAAAAATATTCTGACAAACACATAAGAAAACATTTAAAACCTCCCTCATTAAATTTGGTATCTACAAATCCGGTAGAAAATAACACATCTCCCAGATCCATTACAACATTTAGTGACACATGCAACGTCCAGTCTCTATTGAATCTCTATGTATGATAGGTGCTACATATCCACATCAGCTGTAGCAATGGCAGAAACAGTGTAGTTGACAGGCATTTACTGGCCCCTATCTTCGGCACACCTCATGGAAAGAAGTCCATCAGTGTACGGTCAGACAACCATATTTGCAAGTTTCTTTGAACCTCCATCTCTGATTTGGTCTGAATAAACCATGCCACACACTGAGCTGTTTCTCGAATTACTGTTGGTATGCTTCACTCACAAGAATTTGGAGCACACACATAGAAAACTTTGCTTCTCTGTCACATAATTCAAAGATGGTGTAAATATCTTAATTAGTTTGGATGCTGTAACACATGGAAGTTGTAGCATACTTTTTGAGACATTCCATACATCAAACAGCCAACACAATATGCATAACAGGAAAAAAAGGTATATTGTGTTTTACATGAGAAATTAACTCTGGGATTACTGTTTGTAAGATAAAAGTAACACTAGATGAATGTCCACCAAAAGTAAATGCAAAAATAAATTTTTACAGCAGTGTTTGTATCAATGATGTACTTTAGAGTGTTCAAGCAAACTGTTGATTGCACTGCCTGAAGTACAGTTACGAAATGAAATGCGATGAGATCAATATCATGGTGCAAACAGAAAATTTATGCACCAGTGTAATTAAGGAGTCTTATCACAGTAAAGATGTCAAAAATGTTTAATAGATTGAACAGAGTTCTAAATTTAAGCATGGCTTGGGACCCACACTCAGTTTATCAAGATATCCCCAGCCATCTCGTCCATCAGATCTGAAAAAAACAGACTTGACCTTAGTGATAAATAGTGACACATAACCCAATAATTCTAGCAGGTTGAAGTTTAGGCAGTGAATATGCATAATGACCCAACTCAACAGTACCTGAAGAAAATGCAAGGTTGCCCCGTGAAATATGGTGCAGAAAAATGGAATCAACAACTCCTGATTTTTTTCCGAGTGTTCAGCCAGGTTAGTGTCATACATATGGTGTGATATTTTGGCAAACTGAAGATGGAAACAAATCAATTTGCTGAAATATCACGAAATTTGCTGAAATATCACGAAATTTGCTGAAATATCACGAAATTTGCTGAAATATCACGAAATTTGCTGAAATATCACGAAATTTGCTGAAATATCACGAAATTTGCTGAAATATCACGAAATTTGCTGAAATATCACGAAATTTGCTGAAATATCACGAAATTTGCTGAAATATCACGAAATTTGCTGAAATATCACGAAATTTGCTGAAATATCACGAAATTTGCTGAAATATCACGAAATTTGCTGAAATATCACGAAATTTGCTGAAATATCACGAAATTTGCTGAAATGTCACACAATTGGCACTATGCCAACCAGCTGAATACCCAGTAACATTTCAGAATAATTGTATACCCGGAAAGCGTAACAATTCAACTCAGATGAACACTCAAAAGCACTCTGTTAATTAATCACACTGAGAAAACCTGAGAAATCATAAGTCTGTATTATGTTAAGATATGAAGCCAGTGAGCTCTGGGGTACTAAAGGAAAATTTTATAACTGTTAACTTGCAAACAGAAAGAGTAATAACTGGTGAGTACTATGTAATCTTACGGATCAGCTGGATGAAAATAAGTGAATAAAAACATGAACTGGGGAAGAAAAAAAGAAAAACCTCTTTCTCGTCATGATTGATAATGAAAACTGACAGATTTGAACTATGTGATGTTGAAACATCTATTCTATTCATGAGTTTTGATAGCCTCTGACTTCCACAAATTGCTTCACTAAAGGAAGTTTGTTGCTGGAAACTGGTAGAGTCTAGTGTCATGATTATACAAGTTATAAATGGTTACTATGCAGACCTTCCTTAAAGGTACTGCAGGAATGGAATCTGCTGACTGAAAAAGTGCTGAATGAGTTGTGTGGACCTAAAAGAGACTACATTAAAAATTACCCTCTTGATCTAAAGCATTATTTCACTGCCAGTTTAATAGCTTTCCATTTGTCATCATTTATTATACTTATTTTCAAACAATTATGAAAATTGTCACTTCCCCTAAACTCTACTGAAATTTTGTATTATTAAAGTACTAAAATTGGACCTGTATGTACTACTTTTTGTATGCTTATAACCTTTTCATGTTTCAGGCTGAGTGAGAGAACATATTCTCTTTGGGGCTATATGGCAAATCATATGAACGAGTACATTAATCCACTCTACTGTTCAGAAGGGACGTCTGATATGCTTTCTCCAAATTTGGCACCACAAAATATACGGTTTTGGAGAGGAATGTACTGTCGCTTTGAAAGTGGTGTCCACCCACGTGAACCATTGGGTGATTTGTTGTTGGCCACTTGTGATCATAGTGCTTCTCTTGAGGATCACATAAAACAGCTTAACAAGGTATTTAGTTTGAAAACTAAATCCTGTATAATGTAATACCATCCTAAAATGTTTGTTGCAAAGAGCCTCTCTCAGCACAGAAGTCAGAGGGAGCTACTTAATGTTCTGTTACAGAGAGGGATGGGGGCAGGTATATAGTGAAAAACTACAGTTAAAAATAAATTGGAGGTAGAGTGCAAAACTGTAGCTTTTTAATGCTATACAGATGAAACACAGGATCTGATGCTTGAAAGACCAAGAAAACTTGGTGCCCTTTGTAAAAGCATGAAATTTCTTTAAGTGTCATGTGGTGTCACCAGCTCCACTTTCACATGTTACTGTAGTAAATATATATTGGAGAACTTAATTTCCTCCCTTTGGTGTTGAAACAAAAGAGCCACATATTTTGTCTCTGTTATTACTTCATTTTGTTACATAAACTTCCACTAACATTGTCATCGCCAACACCAACACGAGGGGGTTACATACGACAAACAATATGCACTGTACAAGAACTATGCATCAAACACTGGTGACACACTGGGCTTCTACAGCACATTCTTGCATGTCTGGAGGTACATTGAATCGTTATTCTTAATAACACAGTTATTGCAGTATAATATTTATCCTCCAATACCAGACTGCGACATTTCATTTGAAATGTCTTTCCCTGTACAGGAATTACGTTAACATGTGTTGACTGCTCATTGTTGTTGTGATCTTCAGTCCAGAGACTGGTTTGATGCAGCTCCCCATGCAACTGTATCCTGCACTAGCTGCGTCATCTCCAAGTAACTATTGCACCCTACATTCTTCTGAATCTGCTTAGTGTATTCATCTCTCGGTCTCCCTCTACAATTTCTACCCTCTACTCTGCCCTCCAAGACTAAATTGGTGAACCCTTGATGCCTTAGAGTCAAGTTATTCCACAAATTTATCTTCTCCCCAATTATATTCAGTACCTCCTCATTAGATATGTGATATAGCCATCTAATCTTCACCATTCTTCTGTAGCATCACATTTCTAAAGCTTCTATTCTCTTCTTGTGTAAACTAGTTATCGTCCATGTTTCACTTCCATATATGGCTACACTTTCAGCAAAGATTTCATGACAATTAAATCTACACTCGATGTTAAAAAAATTTCTCCTCTTCAAAAACGCTTTTCTTGCCATTGCCAGTCTACCTTTTATATCCTTTCTACTTCAACCATCATCAGTTATTTTGCTTTCCAAATAATAAAACTCATCTACTACTGTAAGTGTCTCATTTTCTAATGTAATTCCCTCAGAATCACCTGATTTAATTAAACTATATTCCATTATTCTCGTTTTGCTTTTGTTGATGTTCGTCTTATGGCCTTTCAAGACACTGTCCATTCCGTTCAACTGCTCTTCCAGGTCCTTTGCTGTCTCTGGCAGAATTACAATGGCATCGGTGAACCTCAAAGTTTTTTATTTCTTCTCCATGGATTTTAATTCTTCTCAATTTTTTTTTTCCTTTACTGCTTGCTCAATATACAGATTGAAGAACATCGGGCATAGGCTACAATCGTGTCTCACTCCCTTCCCAACCAGTGCTTCCCTTTCATGCCCCTCGACTCGTATAACTGCCATCTGTTTTTTGTACAAATTGTAAATAGCCTCTCGCGTCCTGCATTTGATCCCTGCCACCTTCAGAATTTGAAAGAGAGTACTCCAACAAAATTGCCAAAAGCTTTATCTCAGTTACAAATGCTAGAAGGGTCAGTATTGCCTCACGCGTTCCAACATTTCTACTGAATCTAAAGTGATCCTCCCCGAGGTTGGCTTCTACCAGTTTTCCTATTCGTCTGTAAAGAATTTGTGTTAGTATTTTGCAGCCATGACTTATTAAACTGATAGTTTGGTAATTTTCACACCTGTCAACACTTGCTTCTTTGGGATTGGAATTATTATATCCTTCTGAAAGTCTGGGGGTATTTCGACTGTCTCGTACATCTTGCTCACCAGATGGTAGAGTTTTGTCAGGGCTGGCTTTTCCAAGGCCTTGTTTCGACTTAGGGCTTTCAGTGCTCTGTCGAATTCTTCATGCAGTATCATATCTCCCATTTCATCTTGATGTATGTCCTCTTCCATTTCCATAACATCACTCTCGTATAGACACTCTATATACTCCCTCCACCTTTCTGCTTTCCCTTCTTTGCTTAGAACTGGTTTCCATCAGAGTTCTTGATATCAATACAAGTGGCTGTCTTTTCTCCAAAGGTCTCTTTAATTTTCCTGTAGGCAGTATCTATCTTACCCCTATTTGAGACAAGCCTCTACGTCCTTACATTTGTCCTCTAGCCATCCCTGCTTAGCCATTTTGCACCTCCTGTCGATCTCATTTTTGAGATGTTTATATTCCTTTTTGCCTGCTTCATTCACTGCATTTTTGTATTTCCTCCTTTCATCAATTAAGTTCAATATCTCTTCTTTTAGCCAAGGATTTCTACAAGACCTCATCTTTTTATCTACTTGCTCCTCTGCTGATTTTACAATTTCATCTTTTAAAGCTATCCATTCTTCTTCTACTGTATTCCTTTCCATGTTTCTTGTCAATCATTTCCTAATGCTCTCTCTGAAACTCTCTACAACCTCTGGTTCTTTCAGTTTACCCAGATCCCATCTCCTTAAACTCCCACCTGTTCCCAATTTCTTCAGTTTTGATCTACAGTTCATAACCAATAGAATGTGGTCAGATTACAGATCTGCCCCTGGAAATGCCTCAGAATTTAAATCCTGGTTTCTAAATCTCCGTTTTACTATTATATAAACTGTCTGAAACCTTCCAGTGTCTCCAGGCCTCTTCCACGTACACGACCTTCTTTCATGATTGCCTGCTCGTATAAAACAGGAAATACTAGTAGGTACTACTTTTTTCACAAATTACTGTAAATATAACTGCTACCTACCTGATACATCATTTCTCCATCCCTTCAAGAATTCATCATCAAACCTGCTGTCATCCAGCCCTTTTCCTGAACTCGTAAATGAATTCTATGTAGGGCAATCTCCTTTGATAATGTATTCCTTTTAAAGATTACGCTTGATGGAAGTTCATTGCCATCTGCTGTAATGCACATCACTGTGCACCTTAGTTTCTCTGTTACAATTATATTCACTGGGACACTTTTTTGAGCCAGTTGGAACAATGGTGGTGGTGTGCGACATATCAGAACACTTTGGTGTCGGTCAGCATTACCGACATGGGAGAGCAAATAGTCATATTTCTGTCGCACTTACGTAATGATGGAATTCAATTACCTTATCAGTGTAGCCTCAAGGTAAGTGCTGGCTCAAAGATGTTTTCCTTTGTAGAATGAGGTTTTTCCATCCAATAAAACAAAACACCCAACTAATGCTTGCTTTAAAATCCTTTCTCTCAGTGTTGAGCATGGCAACTATCTCATGAGCTTTGTTCTGAATCATTTCATAAGAGATAGTACAACCATCATTTCAAAATTCGTTGACATAAGCAATTACACAATTATCAGTTTTGGGGATATTTCCAGTTTCAGGCCCACAGAAAGATTTGGAGCTTGCCTTTGCAGCCATGAGTTATCTTTTTGTATCCGCCAGTATCATATTGAATTAGGATCAGTGGAGAAGTGTCTTTCTGCAGCTTTTACTCCATTTGTATCGGCATAAGATAACACTTTTAATTTAAATTTTGCTGTGTAATTTGAATATTTTGACATTTTGACAACTTGTAACAAACTGTCCTAGAAATACGTCTGCAACCTCAGTTTTCAAATTTACGATATTTTGTGACAGTGGAAATATTCTTATGCCAAGTATCACTGTGTCCAATAAGAACAAATGAGGAGAGGGAATTATGGGTGATATTAAGAAAATATCAAAGATATTAACACTTTGCAGTCTGGCGACACCACAGTGGTGTTGTGAAAATAGTATCGCTCAGTGGCCGGTGACAGCACTTTAGTATCTCTTTCATTCTGTTGGTGTTTTGTTTAGGTAACAATAAGTTACACACATCAACAAGTTTTTTTGTTTTTATAAGTACTTGCGCACTTTCATCATGGCAGATGAAAGAGACGATATGATTATTTATGATGAATGCATGAATGTCTTGTCTGACATTCCGGACAACTTGGCCAATTGGGAAGCAGACATTGGATATCAAAAAAATGAAAGTGAAGCATAATCATCGAAAGATAGTGAAATACGTCCAAGAAGAATTCGGCGAACACTATGGTTGCCAACTGATTCGGATGAATCAGACGAAGAAGACAGACTATGATTTACTGAGGACCAGTAATAAACTTGAAGGATCTTCAGATCCACACATATTTCCCAAAGATACACAGAGCATCAAGGATATCATAGAATTATATATTGGGAACAATCTATTTGAATGTATTAGCAATGAAACCAACAAGTGCTACAGTCAAAATTGCAATAGAAGGAAACTGAATAAAAAAATGCCAAATTTGTTGATGTTACGGGACCTGAAGGTAGAAAATGATTTGGGCTTGCTATCCTTATGGGAATTGTAAAAAAACCAAGGATCGATGAGTACTGGTCAGCTAATCCGTTGACACACATACTGATTTTTCACAAAACGATGTCCCGCAACCAATTCAGACAAATATTATCATTTTTACATTTTTCTGACAACAATAATAAACCGGATAATGCCAACCGGCTTTTCAAAGTGCAATTTGTAATTGATTATTTCTCCAAAAAGTTTAAAGAAACGTTTAATCCAAGTCAAGACATCTGAATTGATGAAGGAATGTTACCGTGGCAAGGACAGTTAAAGTTTAAAGTTTATAATCTGTCGAAAATCACAAAATATGGCACACTGATTCATATGCTGTGTGATTCGAGTATTGGATACATTTCCTCATTCAAGATATATTCCGGCGCTGGGCAGCCTTTAGCAAAAACAGTTATGGAGCTATTGACTCTTCTTATGGAAAGTGGCATCACCTCTACATGGATAATTATTATAACAGCATAGAACTTGCAGAGAAGTTACTTGAAAAGAAAATTCGAGTTTGTATAACGATTTGGTGCAGCCTGATAGAACATGCAGTGACTAGATGCTGGCAGGACAAGGCTTCCAGGTGTAGCGTCTGGAGGCTGTGGGAGAGGAGGGGAGGGTAGAACAGGAAAGGAGAAGAGCAGAAAAGACTAGTAGATGCATTGGCAGGGAGTGGCACACAGTGAAGGTGAAGCGTTGTGAATTGGGAGGAGGTGATAGGACAGATGGATGGAAACTGTTGGGTGGAGGCTGTGGGGCAGTAGGTTACCATAGTTTGAGGCCAGGGTTACCTCAGAAATGGAGACGGTGTTGTAAGGATAAGTCCCATTTGCACGCTTTAGAAATGCTGATGGTGGAGGGTAGGATCCCAGTATCCCAGTGACCTGGGTCTGAAGCAGCCATTGAAATCAAGCGCATTATGTTCAGCTGCATGTTGTGCTACAGGGTGGTCCACTTTGCTCTTGGCCACAGTTTGGTGGTGGCCATTCACCTGGTGGGCAGCTGGTTGATAGTGACACCAATATAAGAAGCTGTGCAGTGATTGTGGCAGAGCTGGTGTGTGACATGGCTGCAGTCACAGGTATCCCAGTCTCTGATGGGATGGGATAAGGCTGTGATAGAATTAGAATAGTAAGTGCTAGGTTGGTTTATTGGAAAAGTCTTGCACCTTGGTCTTCCACAGGTATATGATCCCTGTGGCATGGGGTTGGGCTTGGGAGTGGCATAGTGATTGAATAGGATGGATGGGTAGGATCTTGGATAGAATATCCCTCATTTTAGGGCATGATGATAGATAATCAGAGCTCTGATGAAGGATGGGGTACTTATGGGAAGTATCTAAGGCTTTAAACTGAGACTGGAGATTATGTTGGACTCCTGGGATGAGTTTACCCTGGCAAAGTTTATAGGTGGAGGAATGGTTCATAACCAAAGTGGTGGAGTCATTGTCTGCAGGCAGGATGATTAGGTCAGGATCTGATCTGAGGCTTTGTATGGCTTTCATTTCTTCCTCTGGAAGAGGCCAGGTTGGAAGTAAGGATTTTCTGGAAGGTGACCAGGGGGTGATTAGGTGGGAAGGGGGGTGGATGATGGTTGGATGGTGATATCAACTGGGGAGGTAGGGTTCAGTATTAGGATTAGTTTGGCCTTGGCTTGAGGAATTATTGTTGATGAAGGTTTTCTATTTGAAGGATCAGGAGAAGGAGAGTAGGTCTTCGACAAGTCCAGCATGTATACATTTTGGCATTGGACTGAAATTGAGATCTTTGGATATGACTGAAACTTCTATGGAGCTGAGGATTTTGGTGAAAATGTTAACAACAGTATTCTGAAATTGTTTTGGCTCTGGGTTTAATGGAGTGTTGATAGAAAGTTTAGGGGGGTTGTGGCAATTTGAGAAGGTCAGTCAGGCAGGGTTTAGGTGGTACAGGGATGGATGAGGAATACTTTGGGTAGGATAGGGGGAGGTGGTGTCTGGAATGCTGTTCTAGGTGCTATAGTGTAATGGATCCAATATGAGAGATGTGATCTACATAGTAGAGAGTGCACAGTAGCAGTATTCTGTCAAGGAAGCAGAAGTGATTCTGGAATGCTTGTGCTGTGGAGATGCATTTTTGCAGTACCAGATTTGTGAGGTACAGACTTGCAGAATCTGATAAGGTGAAGGTCATTGTAAAAGTTGGGGTGGGATCCAGAGATAGGAATTTTGAGGGTTAGTTTGTGGGGGATTGTGTGGTTTAGGCAGTGTTTAAGGAAAATGTCAGGATGGGTTTTAGCTAGGGAAAGGGATAACTGGAAATGCTGTAGAAAATGGGCAGATGAAGGGAGCTGAATAACAAAAAGAGATGCATGGAAATAAGTACAGATATGTAAAAATACCACAAATACATAACAATGTGCACAAGCACAAACACATACATAAAAAATGTACAAAAATATGAGGAAAAAGAATGGAGTAGCTGATGTACAGAAGCGTGTGCACCTTGAGAGATAAGGGTGAAAGGGGTGGGGTGAGATTGGTTAGGTCATGATGCACAAATTTGTGTGGCACGGGTTGGTGTGGAAAATAACATGCAAAGAATACATGAGAATGAGGTAGAAAATATGATCAACAGGAATAATTTTAATTATCAATGGGAAGGATTTGTAGTATGAGATGTTGCACCAGCAGTCGATGCAGTCAAATAGCCGTATGTTGTGTATGGTTGAGACTGTTGGTACTGTATGGTTCGGATGTCAGAGCATGTGTGGTTTGGAAGGAGATGAAAAAACACAGGAAACGAGAAAGAACAGACATGAAGTAGAGTAATGCTTTAGAGAATGGTAAAAGGAAAATAACACTGGGTTGTGGGATGGAAGAAAACTGTTAGACAAAATCAGGCAATGTAAAGTCCAGGTTGGGATATCACAGTATTATGAAAGACAGATTGCTACTCATCATGAAGGTGACACATTGAGTTGCGCACACACACACAGTGGAAGGGCTGTTACACATTAAGCTTTCAGCCAAAGCCTTCTTCATAATTTAGATTGGAGCACACAAACACAAGCTTGCTATCTCTTGATGCTTCAGCAACAATCCAACTCTGTCATGTCACAACCTGTTTATGGGCCATCTAGAGGAAACCTCCCTAGCCTCCGTAACATCTCAAACCCCTGGTGTGGTTCAGGTTCTTTGATGATATCATCATTATGTGGACTCAGGTCAGTGCAACATATTCTCATTCTTCACAATCAAGCACCTTGTCTCCCATCCACTTCACCTCGTCTTCCTTGACCTGGCATGCCACGGTCCTGTACAGTGACCACCACCTCCGTGATGGCTCCAGCCACACCTTTGTCCACATTAAAACTACCAACCATCAACAGTATCTGCATATTGACACGTATCATCCCTTCCCCACCAAAAAATCTTTCCCATTTAGCCTGGCCACCTGGGGACAGAATATCTGCAGTGACAAGAACTCCCTTTTGCAGTATGCTGGAGGTCTCACAAAAGCCTTCAACAGGCAGGCACTTTTCCCCAGACGTAGCCCCCAAACAGATTTCTGGTTATAGATCCCCACACAGCTCCAGTCCTCCCACTGCTACCAAGAACCAGCTACAAAGGAGCAGCCTCTTTGTCACCCAGTACTATCCCGGAATGGAACAACTGAACCACATCCTTCATCAGGACTTTGGTCGGATGTCACTCATGATGACAGATAATCAAAGATCCATTCCATCCTTTCTAAGGTGCTGTTCTGTCACCCATCCACCCTTCACAACTTCCTAGTTGATCTCTGTGCCACTCCCAGTCACAGTCCCTTGCCACTGGGATCATATCCCTGTGGAAGACCCAGCTGGAAAACTTGCCACACACACACACCCAGTACTCCTATTCCAGTCCTGTCACAGGTTTATCCTACCCCATCAGAGTTCAGACCACTTGTGGAATAAGCCATGTCATATACCAGCTCTGCTGCGATCATCAAACAGCTTTTAATATTGCTATGACTACCAACCAGCTATCTAGCAGGATGGATGGCCTCTACCAAAGTGTGGCCAATAGCAGTGTGGACCACCCTGTGGTGCATTATGCAGCTGAACATAAAACACTGGGTGTCAGTGGCAGCTTCACAGCCCGAGCCATCAGAATCGTCCCTCCTACGACAAGCTTCAGTCTTTCCTCGACTGTGGAGATGGGAGTTACCCTTGCAACATGTTCCAAACTTCTGAATTCATACTGGCCTCAGTATATGGTAACTTAATGTTCCCACACCCTCCACCCAACAGTTTCCACTTCACCGGCCTCTCTCTTTCCAAAAAGCCTCCCAATGTCGTGTCTGGTAGCCTTATCCTGCCGTCATTTATATCCTGCATGCTCTGCCAGACTGTACTGGTTTCTCTCCCTCCACCTGTACCCTGCTACCATTTCCATTGCCCACTCCTGACTGCTGCTCTGCAATACGACACAGTTGCATTCTGGCCGGAGCAGCTACTGATAGCAGTTGTGTGTGTGTGTGGTTTCCTTTCTGAAGTCTTCTTTGGCTGAAAGCTCAATGTATAACACTCTTATTGTTGTGCCTGTCTGCAACTCAATGTGTAGTCTTTCTGGTGAGTAGCAATCTAGCTTTTTCGTAATTTTGTTGATATTCCAGCCTGCACTTTCCATTGTTTGATTTTGTCTCTCCAGCAGAATAGAATTTAGAACATTTGTATTACATGTAATATAATTTTGTTAGGAAGTCTTTCCCGAAAGTATATATCAACAACATAGCCAGAGTGATATGTTGACAGTAAACAGAGCAGGCAAGAAAAGAATAGAAACTTTTGAAAAGTGGTGATGCAAAAGAATGCTGAAGATTAGTTGAATAGATCTGGTAACTAGTGAGGTGGTACTTAATTGAATCATAGAGGGAAGTAATTCATGGTGCAACTTGACTAGAAGAAGGGATTGTTTGAATAGGACACACGCTGAAACATCAAGAAATAGCTAATTTGCCACTGGAAGGAAGTGAGTAGGATAAAAATTGTAGAGGGAGGCGATGGCCTCAGTACAGCAAGTGAGTTCAAATGGGTGTAGGGTGCATTAACAAGCATTTGAAACTCTAGGGTGGAATAACAAAAATGCAAGGAATGGATTGTCGTTACTTGCCATAAAGATGACCTGTGAGTTGCAGACAGGCACAACAAAAAGACTGTTACACATGCAGCTATTGGCCAAGGTCTTCCTCAGCAAAGAAAGCGTACTTACATTCACAAAAGCAAGCACGTCATGCACACTCGGCTGTCACCACTGCCTGCTTTGACCAGACTGAGATTGTCGCATGAATAGCAATCTGGAGTGGGGTGGGGAAGAGGGTGGGGTAGCAGGGTATGGGTGAAGGAAGAGAAAAGTGCTCTCTGGCAGAGCACACGGGCACTAGAGACTGCTAGGTGCAGCAGCAGGAGGTGGGGTGTAGGGAGTAAAAGGCCTATAAATTCATCCAGAGTTATCTCATCCCAGAAGTCCAACATAATGTCCAATCCCTGCTTAAAGGGATAGGCCCTTCCCAGAACCTCTCCCCTGAATCTATTTGCCTCTCCACCCCTTTGAAAACCCATACAAGACCTTCTACATGCTCCCCAAAAATTCACAAACCCAACAAGTCAGAACATCCCATTGTAGCTGGTAATTGTGCCCTCACAGAAAGGATTTCGGCCTTCATCGACCAACGCTTCGAAACAGTTTCCCCTTAATCTAGCCTCCCTCGTCAAAGATACCAACCATTTCTTTCATCGACTGTCCTCCATATCCTTCCCCCCCCCCCCCCCCCCACCCCCCACCCCCTACCCCTTTACCTCCTGGTTCCCTGCTGGCCACTGATGACACCACTTATGTATAAACCAACATCCCGAGGCCCATGGTCTGGTAACAGTTGAACGCCACCTCTCCCATTGTCAAAGACTCCAAACCTAATATCTCATTTCTCATTCACCTAGCCAACTTTGTCCTAATACATGACTACTTCTCCTTTGATGCAAAGAGACACAAACGAATCTGCTTCACAGCCCTGAGCACCTGCATGGCACCCTCATGGCCCCTTCATATGCCAGCCTGTTTATGGGTCATCTAGAGGAAACCTTCCTAATCTCTCAGAACCCCAATCTCCTGATCTGGTTCAAGTTCATTGATAATATCTCAAGTCCAGGACACCTTATCGTCATTCTTTCAGAACCTCAACAGCTTCTCACAAATCCACTTCACTTGGTCCTTCTCAATCCAACATGTCAACTTCCTAGATGTTGCTCTTCTCATCTCTGATGGCTCCATCCACACCTCTGTTCATATTAAACTCACTAGTCACCAACAGTACCTACATTTTAACAGCTGCCACTCCTTCCACACCAAAAAGTCACTCCCATACAACCTTGCTACCTGGGACGTATCTACAGTGACAAGAACTCAGCTCCCTTTCCCAGTATGCTGAAGGTCTTACCAAGATCTTCAAAGACAGGCATCACTCCTCGTATGTAGTTTGCAAGCAGATTCCCCGTGCAGTTTCCCCACATGCCCTCAATCTTACCACCACCCCCAAGAGCCAGCTACAAAAGAGTGCCCCCTTAGTCACACAGTACCAGCTCTGATTATGTATCATGCTGTGAAATGGGGCATCCTACCCAAGATCCTTCCCACCCTCCTAAAATGGTGTTCCGTTCCCCACCCAGCCTCCACTACTTCCTAGTCCATACCTATCCCACCCCCAATCCCAGACACTTTCCACAGGATCATATACCTATGGGAGACCTAAGTGCAAGACCTGACCTGTCCAACCACCCTGCACTTACTACTCCACCAGTGAAAACAGCTATGTTGTGTACCAGCTCTGCTACAATAGTATGACTACCAACCAGCTGTCCACCATGGTGAATGGACCTGCCCAACTGTGACCAAAAGCAAAGTAGACCACCTTGTGGCGCAACATGCTGTGGAACATAACATCCTTGATTTCAATGGCCACTTCACAACCTGGGCCATCTGGATCCTTCCCTCAACCACAAGCTTTTCTGCACTCCGTAGATGGAAGTTATCCCTACAACACAGTCTCTACTCCTGAAATTCTCCCAGCCTCAACTTACGTTAACTTACTGCCCCCACACCCTCCACAGAACAGTCTCTGCCCCTGACCCTATCACCTCCTTCCCTCTCACATTCACTCATCCTCTTTGTGTGCCTTCTGCCAATGTATCTGACCATCATTTCCCCCTTCCTACTCCCCTCCTTTTCCTACTCCCCTCCTTTTCCTACTCCCCTCCTTTTCCTTCTCCCCTCCTTTTCCTTCTCCCCTCCTTTTCCTACTCCCCTCCTTTTCCCACTCCCCTCTCATTTTCCTTCTTCTCTCCTTTTCCTCTCCTCCTCTCTCTCCTTTTCCTCTCCTCCTCTCTCTCCTTTTCCTCTCCTCCTCTCTCTCCTTTTCCTCTCCTCCTCTCTCTCCTTTTCCTCTCCTCCTCTCTCTCCTTTTCCTCTCCTCCTCTCTCTCCTTTTCCTCTCCTCCTCTCTCTCCTTTTCCTCTCCTCCTCTCTCTCCTTTTCCTCTCCTCCTCTCTCTCCTTTTCCTCTCCTCCTCTCTCTCCTTTTCCTCTCCTCCTCTCTCTCCTTTTCCTCTCCTCCTCTCTCTCCTTTTCCTCTCCTCCTCTCTCTCCTTTTCCTCTCCTCCTCTCTCTCCTTTTCCTCTCCTCCTCTCTCTCCTTTTCCTCTCCTCCTCTCTCTCCTTTTCCTCTCCTCCTCTCTCTCCTTTTCCTCTCCTCCTCTCTCTCCTTTTCCTCTCCTCCTCTCTCTCATTTTCCTCTCCTCCTCTCTCTCCTTTTACTCTCCTCCTCTCTCTCGTTTTACTCTCCTCCTCTCTCTCGTTTTACTCTCCTCTCCTTTTGAATTCTTCATTGTCTCCCTCCCCCCCCCCCCCCCCCACACACACACACACCACCTCCTAACACTGCCCATGGCACTCTCTAGTCCCTGCATGCTCTGCCACACCATGCTCTTCTCTCTCCCCGACCCGTACCCTGCTATCCGTCCTCCTTCCCCACCCCATTCCAGATTGTTATTCGGTGGCAATTGGATTCTGCTCAGAGTTAGTAGTGGTGGTGGTCTACTGTGTGTGGGCTGCGTTTACTTGTGTGAATGTGTGTTGCAGAGGAAGGATTTGGCCAATAGCTGCATGTGTAACAATCTTGTTGTGCCTGTCTACAACACAGTAGGTCATCTTTACGGTGAGTAGCAATCTACCCTGTTCCTTGTATTAATAATATTATGGCAAGGAACGTTGCTACTCACCATATAACGGAGATGCTGAATCACAGATAGGCACAATTATAGCTTTCGGGCATTAAGCACTTCGTCAACAATATGCACACGCACACGCTCTCACTCTCACACAGACGCAACTCACACACGTGACTGCAGTCTCAGGCAACTGAAAGCACACTGAGCAGCAGCACCAGTGCATGATGGAAGTGGCGACTGGGTGTGGGGAAAGGAAGCGGCTGGGGTGGGGGGAGCATTAATGGCCGAAAGCTGTGATTGTGAGAGTATTCTTGTTGTGCCTATCTGCGACTCAACATCTTTGCTATATGGTGAGAAGTACCTTTCCTTCTCATAATATTGTTACATTCTGTCCTGGATTTTCCATTGTTTGATTTTTGTCTGATGGCTTTTTTTTTTAATCCTAACCCTGTGCTGTTTTTCTTTGTTACTGTTTTATTTTGCATCACTGTACTCAATGTCCGTCTTCCTTCCTCTTCTCTTCTGTGTTTCTCTTGTCACCTTACAAACCGTGCTGCACACTGTACTTACGAGCCACACTGTACAAACCATCTCGGCTGCACACAACAGACAACTACAAGACCATGCTGATTGTTGGTGCAGTGTCTTATGTACCACATTAACCCCGCCGATGTTATTAATCCAATCGTTCAAATTGATCACTCTCCTTGTGTCATTTCCCGTGTTTTTGCGAGTTACCTCCAACGCCTTTTCAGTGCCAGACGATCTTGTACATACTAAGAACTCGTTCCCACCCCCCACACTTTCTCTATTCTATTCTATCCTAGTTCTTTTGCAGTAATTCCACCATCCAGTCACATCTGCCATCCCCCTTCTTCACATTTATCCATTCTCAGACCTGCCACTCACAGTAATATATATTTTTTATTAGTTATTCTTTACTTTGATCCTTGTGACTTCTCGTCCATTTTAGTGAGTTTTTGCCTATCCATATTGTTGACTCCTTTGTATTTCATCTTGTTTCATCCTTTTTGTGAATTTTCACACATATTTGGGTGTATTTTTGCGATTTTTTTTTGTATGTAATTCCACATTATTTATATAATTTTCGCATTTGTCCACCACCATGGATCCTTACTCCTTCCATCTGCGTCAGTACAAAAAAGTTTTCTTATCCCTAACAACATCACAGTCCCACATACTGTGCCTGCTTTGTTGCCTGGCTCATGGAATCCTCCCTAATGGCCTTACCATCAAATTATCCATCTCTGGCTGCTACCCCTCCTTTCACAATGACCTCCACCTGTTCAGATTCCACCAATCCTTGGGGCTCACCAACATAGTCCTGCTAAACAATATCAACCAAGCCCAGACCTCATTGCTGTACCTTCTCTCCATTCGCAAAATTCTCCTGCTATGCTATTCCAAATTCCTGGAACCCAAAACACACATTTCAACTAATGCCCCGCAGGAACTTCAGGAACATGCACAACACCAGCTCAAAGAGCTTTCCATCCTGCTCACTTCCTACTCCCACTTTGGAGTACCACTGTCCACCACCTCTACAACAACCTCCAAACCTCCCCCACATCCCCTCATAGCTGACAAACCCTGTCTCACAGACCTACTACATTTTACCACCCTCCAAAACTCTCTCCCACTAACCCACAGAAGCCAGAACCTAAACAGACCCGCAACACAGTCATCAACCTTTCCTCCAGAAGCCTTAGCCCCACAGAAATATCAGCCCTTTCCAAAGGCATCACCTTTGCTACCAATCGGACCCAGCCAAAGACCAATATTGAACCTTACCTAACTCAGTTCACTCCTCCGTCCAACTGTGATCCACATTAGCTGCCCCCAAACCACCCCCTGTTAACTTTCCAGAATCCCTTAACCTCAAACCTTCCATCACAATCATTCCCCAAATCCCTCAACATGCAAACTAACCTTACATGTGCAGAAAGAACCACAGTCCTCTACCTAAAAATTGATATTGACCTTATAAGCCTACATGCAGACAAAGGCTCTGCCACTATTGTTTTGAACCGTAAGGATTATCTGGTAGGACTCTTATCAGCTCTCAGATACTTGTACCTACAAACCTTGCCACAGTGACGTCATTCCAGTAATTCAGCAGGATCTACAGTCACTACCCAAAACCTTAGGCCCATCCCAGAACCTCAACCCAGAGCCTATCACTCTACTCATTCCTACCACTCCCCGCACCCCTACCTTCTACATTCTTCCTAAAGTCCATAAACCTAACCACTCAAGACACCCCATTGTAGCCGGTTACTGTGCCGCCACTGACAGACACTCTGCTCTCGTAGACCAACACCTTCAACCTATTATCTGGAACCTACTCTCTTATATAAAAGATGCCAACCATTTCCTCCATCAAAACTCTATAGTTCCTGTCCCTTTACCACACAATGCCCTCCCTGTACACTAAAATTCCTAATGCCTATGGTCTTACCGCTGTTGAACACTACTGTTCCCAACGCCCGATCGATTAAAAACCAACAATCTTCTTTCTAGTCGCCATTACCAACTATATCCATACCCACATTTACTTCTCTTTCGAAGACATTACCTACAAACGAATCTGGGGTATGGTTATGGGCACCCACATGGCACCATCCTATGCCAACCTATTCACAGGATATCTAGAGAAATCCTTCCAAAAAACCAAAAATCCTAAACCCCCACCTGGTTCAGATTCATTGATGATATCTTTGCTATCTGGATTGAAGGTGAGGACACTGTGCTCACATTCCTCCAGAACCTCTACAACTTCTCCCCCATTTGCTTCACCTGGTCCTACTCAACCCAACAAGCCTCCTTCCTAGATGTTGACGTCCACTTCAAAGATGGCTACATTAGTACCTCTGTCCATATCAAACCTGCTAACCACCAGTAATACTTCCACTTCGACAGCTGCCACCTGTTCCATACCAAGAAGTCTCTTCCATACAGCCTAGCCACCTGTGATCATCACATCTGCAGTGACGAGCAGTCTGTCTCAGAATATACTGAGGGTCTCACTGAAGCCTTCACTGACTGTAATTATCCTCCCAACCTTGTACAAAAATAGATCTGCCGTGCCTTATCTTTCCAATCTCCTACCACCTCCCAAAGTCCCACATTCCGGCCACAGAGGAGCATTTCCCTCATAACTCAGTACCATCCGGGACTGGAGCAACTGAATTACATTCTCCGCCAGGGTTTCGATTACCTCTCTTTGTGCCCTGGAATGAGAAATGTCCTGCCCACTATCCATCCCATCCATCTCGCAGTGGTATTCTGCCATCCACCGAACCTACACAATGTATTCACCCATCCTTATACAACCCCTGCTCCCAATCCCTTACCTCATGGCTCATACCCCTATAATAGATCTAGATGCAAGACCTGTCCCATACATCCTCCCACCACCACCACCACCTACTCCAGTCCAGTCACTAACATCACCTATCCCATCAAAGGCAGGGCTACCTGTGAAACCAGTCGCATGGTCTATTAGCTAAGCTGCAACCACTGTGTTGCATTCTATGTGGTCATGACAACTAACAAGCTGTCTGTCCACATGAATGGCCACTGACAAACTGTGGCCAAGAAACAAGAGGACAACCCTGTTGCTGAACACACTGCCAAACATGATGTCCTTTATTTCAATGACTGCTTCACAGCCTGTGCCATATGGATCCTTCCCACCAACACCAGCTTTTCTGAAATGCGCAGGTGGGAACTTTCCCTGGAATACATCCTACATTCCTGTAACCCTTATGACCTCAACCTTTATTAGTCACTGTCCTCACCTGTCCTGCCCCTTCCTTGTTCTCGTTTCAGTGCAACAAAGCCGTCATTCCACCACCACACTCAGTCTTCTTATTTCTCTCCTTTTCCCCTAGTCTCCCCCCCCCCCCCCCCCCCTCCCACTTATGCCCTGCCCTCCGTCTAACGCGCAGCAATTTACTGTCCATCACCCCGACCGTACTATGCCTCCCCCTCCCCGCCCCAGCCTCCTCCTTACCCCCACCCAGTCACCACTCCCACCATGCACTGGTGCTGCTGTTCACAGTGTTCTTTCAGTTTCCTGAGACAGCAGTCGTGTGTGTGAGTTGCATTTGTGTGAGTGTGTGTGCATGTGTATATGTGTGTATATTGTTTCTGCAGGCCTTACTGGCCGAAAGCTATAATTGTGAGTGTCTTTTTGTTGTGCTTATCTGCGACTGAACATCTCCACTATGTGGTGAGTAGCAATTTTCCTTCTCATAATGTTGTTACATTCCATCCTGGATTATCTATTTCTGATGTTGTTTTAGGGTGCATTAGTTATTGTGACATAAAGATACTTGCCCAAGGTCAGAGAAATGTGGTTAGTGAGTCAAACCAGTCTTTCAACTGAGGACCAAGACGATGACGACGACAACAACAACAACAACAACAACGTTATTGACAATGGTAACACAGATTATTGACCATTGCTGGTTATTTAAATTTCTGGTTTTGTTACACTGTGACAAAAACAGTAGTTGGTTGGAATTGTGTAGATAAAATTAGTTCCAGATCTAGTTTTTGTTAAAAGTCCTCAGCTTAGAAATAATCCTGAAATACGACTTGAAAATGTGGGTTACAATCGCGACATTTTGCTTTTTGTTCATATTAATGTCATCATGCACATTTAAGCAAAGCACATTATTTTGAACACTAGCTATTAAAGCTGAGCCACTAATTGTAGTAGTCCTGTGTCTATGTTAATAATTAATGTCAGGTTAGCAGTGGAATGCAGTTGAGTGTAAGGTGATATAGGCTACTGGCAACACTAGGTGTGTGATTCAGTTGACATGCATATAAATAAATCAATGTACTGCTCATTAAACAGTAAATATATAACTTTCAGCTCCATGAGTAACAAAGCAGAGAATGGTGCTTTTTTCCTAGTGGTTTACTGTATCTTCATATATAAATACTGGAGAACACCTCTCATATTGCAATACAGTCCTTTCCCAGGACAAATTTTACAGTTCCACTGTCCTCTCTTACCCAAACCCCTCAATCACACCCCTGCTAATAGTACATCTTACTTACTTACAGGTGAGTGCCATTGAAACAAAATTTCATCTTTACATCTTGCCCCCCATCCCCTCCCCACCTCCCACCCTTTCTTTGCCATACTCACACACACTTCATTTCAGTGTTCTCATGTTTTTCAGAGGATCAACTCATTGAAAGACCAGTTGGCAGAAATGAAAGTAAGAAATGTGAGAACTGTACCTGATGGGAGTGATGTTCTTGACAACAAATACCTCTATGAAAATTGTGGAGGATTGGAACCTACTAAGGAGAGTACAGAGAAACTTGCTATTAACAATGGTTTGTATGCTATCAGGATATGTATGGCATATGTGTTCCACAATGTAAAAAAATAACCTGATTCAATATTTTTCTCCATTCATTGCTTTGTGCATGCAACACATCCTGAAGGAATTATTGTATGATTAGGAGCATTGGCTATGTAGCTGAAGTACTGTCAGCTGTGAATTGATTTACCTTTCTTTCTTGATATTTATAAAATGCATGCCATTGGATATCTAGGTAGTAATCAATACAGTGATCCCTGATTTCCCACAACTATGTCTTTAGTACTTTCACTGATCACTAAAAAAATCTTAGAATTGTTCTTTAGATTGATTCAGTGATATAGTGAATGTCATTGTTCACTTTTCTAACAGATAATCAGAAAAAATGTGCTAATCATATACTGTAATTGACCAGTGCAGTGTCAGCAACATTATACTGAATTTTCAAAGACATAGAGCTGAAACAGGTGTGTGCCATGTGACTACAGTCACGTTTTACTGGCTTAAAAAAAGTCCTTGTTGGCAGTGATATGTATTGATAATCCCTTCATCACTGTCTTCTCTTTGTTTTAGGAACTGTTGAATTGCGTTTAAAAGAGTGTGTCATCCAATTATTTCTTTTCTCAGTAGAGATCAAAGTATTAAGCAAAGTCTACCCTTTGCTTAACACCATTTTATGAACACCTCGTTATACTGCAGAACAACGTGATGCAGTGGACGACTGTGGACTTGGATTCAGGATCCAATTCCCTGTCTGTTCCTCCAGATTCATTTTTTCTGTAGCACTTATGGCAATTCCAGGATGGTTCCTTTGAAAAGGAAATGGCTCATTTCTTGCCCTGTGTCTACAGTCTGACTCTGTGTTCTTTTTCTTATCACAACATACTGATGGGATGTTAAATCCTAATATTCATTCCCTCCCTCCTTCCTTCATTCTGTTTTAGCATTGTCAATTTATTTGATATTAGGAGCATCCACATCATAGATGTCCTGCATAAGATGAGTTTGAGTTAATGTAAATTAATGAAACAATACAGATTGCAGATAATCAGTAGCATTTTAAGGTAAATTTAGTATTGGATGGTGTATTTTAGCTATGGTTGTGTTTTCTCTCTCTCTATGCGTAGTTCCCAATACTGCTAAAAGTAAAGAAGTTCTCACAGTTGATCAGTTAGCAGAAGAATTAAATTCAGTTGCTCTGGACTGGAAGACACTGCGGAATATAAGGGAATGTGTGTGTTCAACTCCATTTGATCATTTTAGCAGAAAGGTTAGTATCTCAGACTTTACATTATACTTTAACTGTACTTCATAGTGTGGATTCTGTAGTTCACTGATACTTTTCAGGATGTGCAAGTATATTGTCTTAGCTACTGAAATATTTGTAACATTTGTTTGATTTGTGTGACATACAACTTCTTATGTTGTGAAATAAATGACTATGGTTATAATAGTAATAATTAAAAATGGAAACGATGATGATGACGATGATGATGATGATGATGATGATGATGATGACGACGATAAAGTTGAAGAAAACAGTTATTATGTGTAGTAGGGACCATTTGTGTATTTTAACTTTACTGTTGCAAGGATCCATGAAACAAACGTATTGCTAAGATGTAGAATCAGTCAAACGTTTACAAAAAGAATCATACATTACACTTAAATTCATACCTGTATAATGGTACACAGGTTCTTTACAGTAAGTAGCAATCTGTGTTTTCCTACATTGTTAAAATAATAAAGAACTTAGATTTATTTTTAGTACACTTTCTACTGAACAATTTTCCGGTACCATCCTGGAGGTGTTTGAACTATCTTGACTTCCTCTCTTTCCCTTGAACCTTGAATGCCTGAGTAAATAAATGTGAATTCCACTTAATTTGTTCATAGGTTGTGCTGAAATGTTAAACAACAAAGGTGTTTTCAGTCTGAAGGTTGTTTTGAACACAACATTACTTCACTAGGCATGGTGCTGTTGAAGGTGGTATCCTTTTGCCTCCATCCAACCTGTTAACTGACTTAGCCATCCAGAAAGTGGGGGAACTGTAACATTAGATGAGCCCTCAAGTGGTACAAACTGCTTGTTTGACTGACAAAAGTCAAATTTCTTATGTTTGTGACTATGAATCTAACAAACACAAATTAATTGTATTTATTACCTTGACACAAAATGTACTTTATTTTTCATCATGGATACTGACTTTGTTATAAGTTGTCAGCTATCAGTGTGTGGTATCCAGACCCATGGAAATTCTCAGATGCCACAGAAGACAATAGTCTATATGGAATTTCTTTTAGCCATACTTGTTCACCTGTTCTTATGTTTCAGTATCAGGTACTTTACAGGTATAGGTGGAAAGATATAAAAGAGCCTGCAATGAGAATTCCTTTGTGGCATCTTCACCTCACCACCCTCTCTCCTCCCTCCTTACTTCGACAGTGTCCTTGTTAAGTTCCCACTGCAAAACATAATCCTTGCACCCATCCACAACTACTTACTCAAGCTCCACTGTTGGTAAATCCTGGGAAAGTCAAGATGTGGAGCATCTCATGTTGTTGATAAGTTTACAAATTCTCTGTATGGCTTCTTATGTGAATATGACCACCAACAAACTGGAAAAATGGTTGAATGTATCCAGAAGTAGGGTCAGTCTTGGGGCAGCCAGTGCTGAACTAGCTGTAGGGCTTGGCTTGTGAGACCTGAGTACCTTTTGTGCTGGTGCAATCATTTGGGTCTTCCCACATGGCACTAGTTTCCCTGTTCTTTAGAGAACTTCTTCACATCCTCCTGGTCTGAACCTCTTGTTAGCCCTACCCCCTGTCCCCTTTCCTGTACGGTGCTTTCATTATTTATTCACCACCAACCTCATCCCTGTCTACACAAGCAACTTTCTTTGCTCCTTTTTCCTTGTTTTTTTTTTTTAAATCTGCCCTTTCTTTCTATACCTTGATTTGTTTTGAACATGGAGAAAGAAACAGCAGTGTTTCCAGTCCACCATTGCCCACATAAAAGCACAGTTTATTGTGTGTTGTCACTTCCTTCGATTCTATTAAAGTCAACCAATACCCTTAGAGTAGTAGGAGGCCCTTTGCTAGGCCCAATTTCTTGAGGTCTTGGAGGACTGAATATTTTGTGTCTTTTGATCTGCAATGCTTTGCATTGGAAGATTAAGTGTGATGCAGTTTCATCACCTTCACCACACAGACCACATTTTGGAGCTTCTTTCCCTATACCTTTCATGTATAGGTGTGTGTAGGTGTTTCTTAAAGTTCCCATGGCCTGTCATTAGTCCTACCATGAGTTTAATCCATCTCCTGTTAAGAGTCCAGAGTACATAAGTTCTCTTGAAACATGACTTTGGCATCCTTAGTGTGCCATGTTTTTGTTATTGGATCATAGTCCAACTGCCTTCTGATCGAGCAGCGTGGTTTTCATGTAACCATCACCTTAGTGAACAGTAGGCTCCAGTTTACACTCTGATTTCCCCCAGCGTCACAGGGGCCTTGTAGCATTTTGCAATAATATTCGAAATCTCTGACAGACTTTGCAGAAAGATCAGAGCTGTTTGCCTGTCTGAAGATATGGAGATGTTCTGATCCTTGCAATGCTTAAGCATATTCTCCTCTGTGCACAGCCTGATAGTGGATATTTGTGCCTGGAATACCATGGCCAACATGCCTAGAGAGATTTGTATCTCAAGTCTAGGCTGCACACCATAAACACCAGGCCCAGCACCTTCATCTCTTTTTAACTTGTCATTAAACGATACTATGTTTCCTGTGTGGTGTGGTTTGTTCTTGCGCTGCTTCCTACTTCCAGCTGTTAATATTGAAAGGTTTAGTGGAGCAGCTGGAAGGTATTGTTAATCAGTTGGCATTCCCCTGACTATTCCTGTATTTACATCCTTTATATTGGTTGGAATTGTGAACATTGTAGAGTTATCCAACTATTTCCAGTTTTTAGCCTGTATGCCCTCACCCCTCAGTATGCCTTGACTAGATTGTAACTCTGAGGTGTAATGGTGGTGCATCCGGCATGGGCTTCATCCCAGAAGTGTGTGTTTTGCTAATTCCACCTGTTACAGCTAAGCAGAGCTGTCTCCACACATTACCAAACTGCTTAGTAGCTATCTTCTGTTCTACTTTGTTCCACCATACTGTAGCTCCATAAATTATCATCAGCATCAGTTTTGCTCAAAGTTCAGTGCACAATGTGCCATTGTTCTAACAGCACTAGTAAATTTGACAAGTGCTACTATGACTAAGTTGTCTGCATATCCTTGACAAAAATTGCCTCCAGTATTTAGCTCTTCAGTAAGTTCATTTTCAACACTAGGTTTCACAGTAGCGGGGACAAAACTACTTGCAGACAGCATTTCGTGGCGGTGTTCACAATTTTTCATTCATCATGGTGGCTTCTACCTCTCTTCAGCCTGTCACAGCATTCAACCACCCGTATATAATGATCTCTATGCCATGCTCTTCTGCAGTAGTAACAATGGACTCGAAGGCCATATTACTAAATGTCCTTTCAGTGTCTGAGAAGATGCAGTGAGCAGTTTCCTGATAGTGCAGTGCTTTTCGACCTCCCCTACAAATTGGTGAAATACGTTTCACATGATTTGCCTTGTTGATATGCATGTTGGTTTACATGTACAAGAACCTCAGTTAGTCTTTTTTCCCTAAGGTGGACATTCACCAGTTTTTCTAATGTCTTTAAACAAAAGGAGGACAAATTGATGAGTCTCTTATCCTTAGCCTCAGTATGACCAGTTCCCCCTGGCTTCAGAATGAAAACACCCCTCAGTGTCCTTGAAGCATTAGGAATAATTCCTGTTGATGGGCTAACCATAAGCACCATCCATAGGAGTCTAATTAAACTGTCTCGTACTTGTTGCAGTAGAGCTACAAAGATTTCATCTGGGGCTGGTGACTTGAATGGTTGAAACATTGTCACTACCACTGGATTTTTGTGCAATCAACACATTTTCTGACAGAGTCCAAATTCTCTCTTTGATAACCTGTAAACCAGTTTCTCTCAGGGACTAAATCTTTGTCTATTTTATCTTCAAAGTGCACTATGGAAGTGAGTCCGGAGGAGCACATCCAGTGTATCATTCTCTATTCTTGTATACTCACTATCCTCTTTCCTCAGGATACCACCTTCATTAGTTGGTAGTCTGGTCAGGATTTTGTGAAGTCTGGCACTTCTTCACAGATAACCTTCCAGGATGATAGTTTGCTTGCTTAATTGGGAGGTTGTATTTGGCAAGGGCCTCTTGATGGCGGCCATTGTGGCCAAGTGGTTCTAAGCACTTCAGTCCAGAACTGCGCTGCTTCTACGGTCACAGGTTCAAATCCTGCCTCTGGCATGGATGTTTGTGATGTCCTTAGGTTAGTTAGGTTTAAGTAGTTCTAAATCTAGGGGACTGGTGACCTCAGATGTTAGGTCCCATAGCACTCACAGCCATTTGAATCATTTGAGGCTCTGGATGTTTTCATGGTGCCCTTTCCGCCTTGCAAGGCAGATGTCACTGCTCTGACATTTACTTGAAATCTACCGGATTCCTTATCAAAGTTCGTACTTCAGATAAGCATTATTAGTGGTCTTTCCTATGAGTCCCAGTCTGTTTTTCTTGGATTCCTGCAATTCGTGGTCTGTTGAACACCCTTTTCAACCTCAAACTTAATATAAACATAATTAAAAAAGGATAACCCCAATGCCACATGTCATTGTTTGACATAGCTACCAGGTTGTGAGTATTGGCATCACAACCAACCGCAGTTGTTCATTCTGCTATGAGCAGCTGTCTACCAATCTTCTCACTTCCTGGAAAGGACTAATACTGTTCTCATAAGGAAGGTAACATGCATTAGATGAGTATGTGCCAAGCAAGATCGTAAGAGATGGAAAAGAGCCACCGTGGTACAACAACCGAGTTAGAAAACTGCTGCGGAAGCAGAGGGAACTTCACAGCAAATATAAACGTAGCGAAAGCCTTGCAGACAAACAAAAATTACACGAAGCAAAATGTAGTGTGAGGAGGGCTATGCGATAGGCGTTCAATGAATTCGAAAGTAAAGTTCTATGTACTGACTTGGCAGAAAAACCTAAGAAACTTTGGTCTTGTGTCAAAGCGGTAGGTGGATCAAAACAAAATATCCATACACTCTGTGACCAAAATGGTACTGAAGCAGATTATGACAGACTAAAGGCCGAAATACTAAATGTCTTTTTTCAAAGCTGTTTCACAGAGGAAGAATGCACTGTAGTTCCCTCTCTAGATTGTCGCACAGATGACAAAATGGTAGATATCGAAATACATGGCAGAGGGATAGAGAAGCAATCAAAATCACTCAAAAGAGGAAAGGCCACTGGACTTGATGGGATACCAGAGTTCGATTTTCCACAGAGTATGCGAAGGAACCTGCCCTCTTCTTGCAGTGGTGTACCGTAGGTCTCTAGGAGCGTAGCGTTCCAAAGGATTGGAAAAGGACACAGGTCATCCCCATTTTCAAGAATGGACGTCGAACAGATGTGCAGAACAATAGACCTCTATCTTTAACGTCAATCAGTTGTAGAATTTTGGAAGAAGTATTATGTTGGAGTATAATGACATTTCTGAAGACTAGAAATCTACTCTGTAGGAATCAGCATGGGTTTCAAAAAAGACGATCGTGTGAAACCCAGCCCACGCTATTCGTCCACGAGACTCAGAGGGCCATAGACACGGGTTCCCAGGTAGATGCCGTGTTTCTTGACTTCCGCAAGACGTTCGATACAGTTCCCCACAGTCGTTTAATGAACAAAGAGCATGTGGACTATCAGACCAATTGTGTGATTGGATTGAAGAGTTCCTAGATAACAGAACGCAGCATGTCATTCTCAATGGAGAGAAGTCTTCCGAAGTAAGAGTGATTTCAGGTGTGCCGCAGGGGAGTGTCGTAGGACCGTTGCTATGCACAGTATACATAAATGACCTTGTGGATAACATTGGATGTTCACTGAGGCTTTTTGTGGATGAGCTGTGGTATATCGAGAGGTTGTAACAATGGAAAATTGTACTAAAATGCAGGAGGATCTTCAATGAATTGACGCATTGTGCAGGGAATGGCAATTGAATCTCAATGTAGACAAGTGTAATGTGCTGCGAATACATAGAAAGAAAGATCGTTTATCATTTAGTTACAATATAGCAAGTCAACAACTGGAAGCAGTTAATTCCACAAAATTATATGGGAGTAGGCATTAGGAGTGATTTAAAATGGAATGATCATATAAAGTTGATCGTTGGTACAGCAGATGCCAGACTGAGATTCATTGGAAGAATCCCAAGGAAATGCAATCCGAAAACAAAGGAAGTAGGTTACAGTACACTTTTTCACCCACTGCTTGAATATTGCTCACCAGTGTGGGGTCCGTAGGATTGATAGAAGAGATAGAGAAGATCCAATGGAGAGCAGCGCTCTTCGTTACAGGCTCATTTAGTAATCGCGAAAGCGTTATGGGGATGATAGATAAACTCCAGTGGAAGACTGCAGGAGAGACGCTCAGTAGTTCGGTACGGGCTTTTGTTGAAGTTTCGAGAACATACCTTCACAGAGGAGTCAAGCAGTATATTGATCCCTCCTACGTATATCTTTCGAAGAGACCATGAGGGTAAAATCAGAGAGATTAGGGCCCACACAAAGGCACACCGACAATCTTTCTTTCCACGAACAATACGAGACTGGAATAGAAGGAAGAACCGATAGAATTACTCAAAGTACCCTCCGCCACACACCATCAGGTGGCTTATGAAGTATGAATGTAGATGTAGATGTAAGGTGAGGCCAATGCAGTTTCCCTTGTGCATTCTTTCTCAGCTGTTTCATCCTGATGTAACTATGTCCCTGGAATAAAAGTCTGTGACTCAGGACAGCAGTTGCCTCTTTGATGTTAAGCAGGTTTATCTGCAACACTGGTAGTATCCATCATTGCTTCGGATATTTTGATTATCCTGATGATAACCTGCGAGAACCCTAAACACAATCTTGGGTCCTGTTCCCACATTGCCCTCGGGGATATATCAGTGATTCCTACCATGAGGATTTGGCTGTCTGATATAACCTTTTTGTCGATTACCCTCCAATTCGCTGTCGAGAACTTATGGTTCTGTACCCTTATTTTTTCAATCAGAATCTCTTGAGGAGTGTCCTTAAGAAGTTTTGGTACCCAAGCTGATACCCGAAGAGCTCAGCTTTGCATCCTTCCACAGAGATATAATGGGCACTGTCTCCTTAAGCCAATCCACTGTTCCAGTCGTCTAACAAAGATAGTGTTCTCTCGTTTCCTATCTGGGAAGTGGAAGTGGTCTGTTTACTCCTTGCACTCTTACAAAGCCAGTTGCTCTCTCTCTCTCTCTTTCTCTCTCTCTCTTTTTTTCTTTAGTTCAAGAACTTTTAGGTTCCCTCCATTTTTGATTAGGAAGCCATTTTTTGCCTGCCATGTGTTTTTGTTCTATTCTTTGAGAAGTTTTCTTTTCTGAGGTCCAAGACAAGAATGTAATCCCTCCATGACAATTTCACCTTCATGGACTGGTGTCTTGCCCACCAACCCAGTAGTGGAACCATGACTTCCAACCCTGATGTTTGGATATTTGAGGTCTCATAATGTTGCTTGGTTTTTGTTTCTTCTTGTCCCATGTTCTCCATTTTGGGCCCACGTGAATGGGCCATAAACTCGGTTCACACCATGAAATCCCACACGGTGCAAGGCTAATTATGCAGGGAGATCACCACGTATGCCTGAGGCTCTATTAATGACACACGTCTCATAAGCTACCGACCTCTCTACACGGATTACATCACTCCTTGGTTTGGGTATCTGGGGAACTAGGGGAGGACTATTGTATTGGGTATGATGATATGAGGCACTGGGGGACACTCTTCTTCTGCTTCCTGTGCTGGGGCCTGTCTGTCATGGGAAACCTGCTAGTATCTGTGCTACCATTGACATAGTGCTCAGCTTCTTGTGGACACACAAGCCTCTCTGCTAGCACAGATGAGGCTTCTACAGAGCTGTGTCCCCCAGAGAGGTATCTATAACATAATTTCATTATTCTCTATGGACTTAATTTTCTTACCATCCTCATGTCCCACTATGTCCCTTTTACCATATCTGATCTGAAGCTCACACAGTGCTTTGACATGATACTCTAATTGACATGTCTTTCTTCACCTATGCCTCACTCCTCCTTCCCCTCATCATCCACTCACCCCCACCTCCCACAACCCTTACCTCCCTCAGCCTTTAACTCCCTCCCCCTCTCCTCCCCCCTTCTCTCCACCCCCTTCACACCCCCTTGCATCCCAATCCCCCCCTCCCCCCTCCACCACCTCCCATCTCCTCGCCCTCCCATCTCCTCGCCCTCCCATCTCCTCGCCCTCCCATCTCCTCGCCCTCCCATCTCCTCGCCCTCCCATCTCCTCGCCCTCCCATCTCCTCGCCCTCCCATCTCCTCGCCCTCCCATCTCCTCGCCCTCCCATCTCCTCGCCCTCCCATCTCCTCGCCCTCCCATCTCCTCGCCCTCCCATCTCCTCGCCCTCCCATCTCCTCGCCCTCCCATCTCCTCGCCCTCCCATCTCCTCGCCCTCCCATCTCCTCGCCCTCCCATCTCCTCGCCCTCCCATCTCCTCGCCCTCCCATCTCCTCGCCCTCCCATCTCCTCGCCCTCCCATCTCCTCGCCCTCCCATCTCCTCGCCCTCCCATCTCCTCGCCCTCCCATCTCCTCGCCCTCCCATCTCCTCGCCCTCCCATCTCCTCGCCCTCCCATCTCCTCGCCCTCCCATCTCCTCGCCCTCCCATCTCCTCGCCCTCCCATCTCCTCGCCCTCCCATCTCCTCGCCCTCCCATCTCCTCGCCCTCCCACCTCCTCGCCCTCCCACCTCCTCGCCCTCCCACCTCCTCGCCCTCCCACCTCCTCGCCCTCCCACCTCCTCGCCCTCCCACCTCCTCGCCCTCCCACCTCCTCGCCCTCCCACCTCCTCGCCCTCCCACCTCCTCGCCCTCCCACCTCCTCGCCCTCCCACCTCCTCGCCCCGTCCCTCGCACCCCCTCCCTCCCTACCCCCACTCCCCCAATCCCACCATAAAGTTGCTTGCTCATTATGAGCTGATCATGACATTTTTCTGTTGAACATTGTCATAGGCGAAGAAGCATTAGTTCATGACTTTTAATAGGAAAGAAAGTGGTAATCCATGAAGAAAAATTCAGATTAGCACCGCCGGCCGTGGTGGTCTAGCGGTTCTAGGTGCTCGGTCCGGAACCGAGTGACCGCTGGTTCGAATCCTGCTTCGGGCTGGATGTCTGTGATGTCCTTAGGTTACTTAGGTTTAAGTAGTTCTAAGTTCTAGGGGACTGATGACCACAGATGTTAAGTCAAATAGTGGTCGGAGCCATTTCAGATTTGCACCCTCAGCCAGTAAAGTCATGGCAACAATCTTCTTGGACATTGATGGGATTAATCTGTTTGACATCCTCCCTCACGTTGCAGCCACCAAATCTGATGTATATTGCATAACCCTCATGCAATGGAAGAAATGACTTTAGCATGTTTGTTGCAACACAAGTTGGCACACAAGTCTGTACACCCAAGAGGTCGCAAAACTGCATTGGACTGTTACTCCTCAGTCACCCTACGTCCCATGTTTTGTATCTTCTGTCTACCATCTGTTTGGCCCAGTGAAGTGCCCCATGGGAAGCAGTACATGGATGATGGGGATGTTACTGATGCAGCAAGCCATTGACTCCAGTGGCGACCAGTACTGTGGTACTGTGCGGGCATACAGGCCCTCCCAGTAAGATGGTGTAAGTGTTATGCATTGAACAGAGATTATGTAGAAGAATAGTTTTTTTAGCCAGAAGAGTGTAGTATAATATGATGCATCAGAATCCTGAATAAAAACCAATCTGCTTTTAGAAAAACGTGTTGCTTTACTTGTAGACATGTTGAATCTTCTTTTGGTATTATTAAGCATTTTGCCTCCAATAGGTAAATACTGATTTAGGGTAGTCAGTTAACATTGGCTCAAGGCACATAAATAATTAAAAATGATTAGTTAATTTTATTTAAATTTAAGAGGTCTCTAAAATAAAACTGAAAAATTAGGATATGTCTCTCCTGTGACATCAAAGCGAAAATGCTAGCATATTGTGCATACGTCCCACTGCTATTTGAAAAGCCTGTTCTCATGAGGCATTGCATTTAAGGCCCATGAAATAAACTGAAACTAAAACATTGTGAAATAAGACCAGAACAGTAAGCAAATCAAGCTCAGTCTCTTTGAAAGTATGTATCTTTGCATATCACGTATTTTATTATTTTAACTTTCACACATTTGATTTATTGTCTTTTGTTGCCTTGCTTCCCAGTACAGTGTTGTTAAGTCACTTAATTTGGTTCACCCTTTTAAATGTTCTTTGTTCATGATAAAATGAAATTTGTGACACAGAGTAGTTTCTGGAAATGGAGGATGGAGTTCTTATGTAGGTGGGTGGCCAAACAGTCATGCCAAGTAGGCAACGGAATGTGACTGCTGCATCTCTTTTTGGTCCATCAGTAGAGTCATACATGAGACTTTCCACATTATTTTCTCAAATGAGATTTTATTGCATCACTTGTATTTGTCTTGAAATGTGCTGTTAATAATGCATTTCACTATGTTAGTTTTTGCAGTCTGTTTAATTTTTGTGCCCTTTTTGGGGTAGAAAATCTGTTTTCTCATTACCATTTATGCTACAGTGATGCAGTATACACTGAACTGCAGCTGTCTTGTTTATCTGTTGTAGACATTTCATTGCTTCTTGAACCTGAATGAGTTTTGGAACTTGTGTTGAGAACGTCCAATATTGCTGCTCTGGAATCACAGAATATAACTGCTTTGTTGAATGCATGTACATAGCTGTTTAGGTGATTCATTGCAGTTCATCTTCAAAATTTATGCGGGAGCAGCCCTAAAGTTTGATAGAAAATTTTGGTGTGCATTCCTATGCCAACATTTCCTTCTTTTTCCATTAATGACCCATCTGTGTAGAAGTGGAGCCACCGATCTTCAGGGAGATATCAGATTTAATTGTTTCCAGCGCTGTAGCTCTCTTTGTTAATTTATCTGTTACGCTTTCTTTATAATTATCCGTGATGTCTATCTGATATTACACTTAAAGAAGCAGAATTAGAGGAGTGGAAAAATAAATCTTTCAGCATCAAGTTTTTGGTTGTTGAATTTGTGATCTTATGTCTTCAACTTTTTGGATGAAGGTAATTTGTGTTTCAACTGTCTACTATTATTGCTTATAGTTTAGCCATTCATGATGGGGCATTCAATAAGTAATGGGACACAGTTTCAGTTGAAAAAATGCAGCATTTGTTGTGGGACTTAATGGAATATTCCTGCTTCAGCCCCAATAGTTCCTTTAAGTTTTGTCAGGTTGCAGCACTATATATAACTTTCCAAATAGCTTCTGTAATGGAGATGCATTCCAAGTAGAGCTGTCATTGAGTTGTTTGCAGAAAACTAGAGCATCACATATATTAAACGTCATTTTCAGAATGTCTTTGGAGACCTAGCAGTGGACAAAAGCATGGTAACTCATTGGGTGAGGCGTGTGTCATTGTTGCAACGAGGCTGTGCAAACCTTTCCAATCTCCCATGTGCCAGCTGGCTGCACACAACTGTGACTCCTACAATGTTGGGACATGTGGACACACTCATTCAGAGCTATTGATGGATGACACACACACACACACACACACACACACACACACACACACACACACACATCTCACTGCACAACTGTACAACTCTGTTGGTAGTGCTGACACAATTATCCACCAGTCGGGATGCTCAAAGGTGTGTGCCTTGGATTCCTCACTGCCTAACAGAAGACCATAAAGAGCATCTATGTGGCCCAGTGAAGGTTGCGCTCTTTAGGAAGCAGTATGTGTATGTTGGGGAGGTTATTGAAGGAACATGATGCTGCCTCTGATGTCGACTAGTAGTGGAATCAATCGGCTTTACTGGCCATCCCAGTAAGGTGGCATAAGGCCATTGCATTGAATCGAGATTATGTTGATAAGTAGGGTTTTGTATCCAAAAGAGTGGGGAATAATATGGTGTGTTGGAATCCTGAATAAAACCAACCTGCTTACAGAAAAAAAAAAAGAATTTTGTTGCATTATTTATTGAATGGCCCTTGTTATATAATTAAACAAATGAATCAGTTCTTGATACTGGAGCAATGCTAACCCTTGAATACTTATTTCAGTAGGTTATACTCCAAATGTAATTCTAGCAGATACTAAAGATGTTGATTTTACTCCATCATTTATAATTCTGAGTGCTTGGTTCTGGACATTTTCTAATCTGTTGATATTTCTGATAGTAGTCATAACAAATTCTTCACTACCATATGTTAAAAATGGCCATGTAGGTTTTCCAGGTGTTGTTGAGCACTGTCCTTGAACATCCACAATTACTATAGTGAATATCTCTACAGTATACGGAGACTGTTTTTTTTTTTTTTTTTTTTTTTTGTGAATATGCCAGTACAATTTTTTATTCTTATAACCCACTGAATATTTAGGTTGTTCATTGTGCTCTGTATCTCCTCCCCCCCCCCCCCACCCCCCTCCACACACACACACACACACACACACACACACACACACACACACACACACACACATTTTTAGAGATACTTTTGGATGCGAGCAACACACAGAAAATATTTGGTAGTTGGTTTTCTAAGTGTTTATTTCCACAAAGTTTTTAATTGATCACTCTTCTAGGCAACTTATCACTAACTTCACTTTATTTGATGGTTGATTCCTTTTATTGTTCGGTACTGAAATCCGGATAACTAAATCATATGCATACAACATTGTTTTTACTTTTTCTCTTGTAGATGTGTATGAGGAAAGGTCATTGATGAAAGTATTAAATAATGTCAGACTATTCAAAGCACATTGAGTAACTCCCCCCTCAAATTTATTGTATTTACATAATGCAGTATTTAACACAGTTGCACACAATCTTTCTTGTGTGAATTCATATATCCAAAAGCTACATTTAGTCATAAATTTTTCAGGTTATTAGTTTTTATAGTAATTTTACTCTCCATGTATTATAATAGGCTCCTTTAAAATCAACAAATAATTCCACAGCTGCGTTCCTGTTAATCAAGGCATCTGTTACTTCTAGTGATGACCGAGCGAGGTGGCACAGTGGCTTGCACACTGGACTCGCATTCGGGAGGACGACGGTTCAATCGCGTGTCCGGCCATCCTGATTTAAGTTTTCTGTGATTTCCCTAAATTGCTTCAGGCAAATGCCGGAATGGTTCCTTTGAAAGAGAACGGCCGACTTCCTTCCCCATCCTTCCCTACTCCGATGAGACCGATGACCTCAATGTCTGGTCTCCTTCCCCAAGAACAACCCAACAACAACAACTTCTTGTGAGAAGCTTAAAATCTGATTACTGGTTGAATGGAATTTTCTTAATCCTGTTTGTTTGCAAAAATGAGGTTTTCATTTCAAGGTATAGCAGATAGAAGAAAGAAAAAGGAAATACAGTGTTAGTTAAACTGTAGGAGCAGCTGTGGAAAGGTCTCTGAACTAATCTCTGTTATAAACGGTAACAATGCCGTACTAGACTCCCCTGCCTCAGCAGCAGTAGTGGCGCAACAGTTTCGGGTAAACTGTAAGAATATTTCACTTTAATTTCCTGGTCATATTCTAGTTTTAGGTGAATTTAAATTACAAGTTAGTGTCTGCAAGAATTTTGGCCAAGATAGACACAAAGCCCACGCCTACTACAGTAGTAAAAGTTTATATGCCAACTAACTCTGCAGATGATGAAGAAATTGATGAAATGTATGATGAGATAAAAGAAATTATTCTGTTAGTAAAGGGAGACGAAAACTTAATGGTCATGGTTGACTGGAATTGGAGAGTAGGAAAAGGGAGAGAAGGAAACATGGATTGGGGGTAAGAAATGAAGGAGGAAGCCATCTGGTAGAATTTTGCACAGAGCATAAATTAATCATAGCTAACACTTGGTTCATGAAGGTTGTATACGTGGAAGAACCCTAGAGATACTAAAAGGAATCAGATAGATTATATAATGGTAAAACAGAGATTTAGGAACCAGGTTTTAAATTGTGAGACGTTTCCAGGGGCAGATGTGGACTCTGATCACAATCTGTTGGTTATGAACTGCAGATTAAAACTGAAGAAACTGCAAAAAGGTGGGAATTTAAGGAGATGGGACCTTGATAAATTGACTAAACCAGAGGTTGTACAGAGCTTCAGGGAGAGCATAAGGGAACAGTAGAAAAAGAATGGGTAGCTCTGAGGGATGAAATAGTGAAGGCAGCAGATGATCAAGTAGGTAAAAAGGCGAGGGCTAGTAGAAATCCTTGGGTAACAGAAGAAATATTGAATTTAATTGATGAAAGGCGAAAATATAAAAAGGCAGTAAATGAAGCTGGCAACAAGGAATACAAACGTCTCAAAATGAAGATCGACAGGAAGTGCAGAACTGCTAAGCAGGGATGGCTAGAGGACAAATGTAAGGATGTAGAGGCTTATCTCACTAGGGGTAAGATAGATACTGCCTACAGGAAAATTAAAGAGACCTTTGGAGAGAAGAGAACCACTAGTATGAATATAAAGAGCTCAGATGGAAACCCAGTTCTAAGCAAAGAGGGGAAAGCAGAAAGGTGGAAGGAGTATATAGAGGGCTATACAAGGCGATGTACTTGAGGACAATATTATGGAAATGGAAGAGGATGTAGATGAAGATGAAATGGGAGATACGATAGTGTGTGAAGAGTTTGACAGAGCACTGAAAGACCTGAGTCGAAACAAGGCCACCGGAGTAGACAACTTTCCATTAGAACTACTGACAGCCTTGGGAGAGCCAGTCATGACAAAACTCTACCATCTGGTGAGCAAGATGTATGAGACAGGCGAAATAACCTCAGACTTCAAGAAGAATATAATAATTCCAATCCCAAAGAAAGCAGGTGCTGACAGATGTGAAAATTACCGACCTATCAATTTAATATGTTACAGCTGCAAAATACTAACGCGAATTCTTTACAGATGAATGGAAAAAGTAGTAGAAGCCGACCTCTGGGAAGATTAGTTTTGATTCCGTAGAAATGTTGGAACACGTAAGGCAATACTGACCTTACGCCTTACCTTAGAAGAAAGATTAAGGAAAGGCAAACCTATGTTTCTAGCATTTGTAGAGTTAGAGAAAGCTTTTAACAGTGTTGACTGGAATACTCTCTTTCAAATTCTAAAGGTGGCAGGGGTAAAATACAAGGAGCGAAAGGCTATTTACAATTTGTACAGAAACCAGATGGCAGTTACAAGAGTTGAGGGGCATGTAAGGGAAGCAGTGGTTGGGAAGGGAATGAGACAGGGTTGTAGCCTCTCCCCGATGTTATTCAATCTGTATATTGAGCAAGCAGTAAAGGAAGCAAAAGAAAAATTCAGAGTAGGTATTAAAATCCAGAAGAAATAAAAAGTATGAGGTTCGCCGATGACATTGTCATTCTGTCCAAGACAGCAAAGGACTTGGAAGAGCAGTTGAACGGAATGGACAGTGTCTTGAAAGGAGGATATAAGATGAACATCAACAAAAGCCTAACGAGGATAATGGAATGTAGTCTAATTAAGTCGGGTGATGCTGAGGGAATTAGATTAGGAAATGAGACGCATAAAGTAGTAAAGGAGTTTTGCTATTTGGGGAGCAAAATAAATGATGATGGTCGAAGTAGAGATGATATAAAATGTAGACTGGCAATGGCAAGGAAAGCGTTTCTGAAGAAGAGAAATTTGTTAACATCGAGTATAGATTTAAGTGTCAGGAAGTCGTTTCTGAAAGTATTTGTATGGATTGTAGCCATGTATGGAAGTGGAACATGGACGATAAATAGTTTAGGCAATAAGAGAATAGAAGCTTTCGAAATGTGATGCTACAGAAGAATGCTGAAGATTAGATGGGTAGATCACATAACTAATGAGGAGGTATTGAACAGAATTTGGGAGACGAGCAGTTCATGACACAACTTGACAAGAAGGAGGGATCGGTTGGTAGGACATGTTCGGAGGCATCAAGAGATCACAAATTTAGCATTGGAGGGTAGCGTGGAGGGTAAAAACCATAGAGGGAGACCAAGAGATGAATACACTAGGCAAATTCATAAGGATATAGGTTGCAATAAGTACTGGGAAATGAAGAGGCTTGCACAGGATAGAGTAGCATGGAGAGCTGCATCAAACCAGTCTCAGGACTGAGTATGACCTACTACTACTACTACTACTACTACTACTACTACTACTACTAGCTTTAGACTTGGATACTCAAATGATTAGGGTTGATGGTAGCTACAAAGAAACATGTGAAAATGTTGTAAGTAACTTTGATATCCAGTTACTCAAGGAACTGACTAATGTAGATAACATTTTGACTCAGTTAGCATAGAACAAGGAGTCAGTGATTACAAGGCTGTTACAGCATCACTGAATACAGCTGTAAATAGGAATACAAAGAAATGGAGGGAGATCTTTCTGCTTAGCAAGAGTGACAATAAACAAAAGTTCAGATTACCTAAAGGGTCATCACAAAAATTTCATCTCCAGCACTAAAAACATTGAGTATCAATGGGCAAAGTTTGAGAGCATTGTACAATATGCTTTAGATATGTGTATGCCAAGCAAAGTTGTGAAGGATGGATAAGACTTGACATGGTTCAGCAGTCATGTTAAAAAACTGCTACAAAAGCAACAAGAGTTCACCACAAATTTAAACATAGTCAAAGCCTCACAGACAAATAGAGAGTCAAACTCTGTGTAAGAAGAACCATGCATAAAGCATTCAGTGAATTTAAAAGTTAAATTCTGTCTGTTGACTTGACAGAAAATCCTAAGAAGTTTTGGTCGTATGTTAAATCTCAAACTGGATCAGACCCATGTGTCCATACATTGTGTGAACATAATGGTAGTGGAATGGAGGACAACACAGAAAAGACCTGAAATACTAAGCATCTTTTTCCAAAATTGTTCACATAGCAACATTGCAATGTAGTGCCTCTTTTAAATCATCGTACAGATGACAAAATGGCTGATATTGAAATACACGGTGGCGCACGAATGTGTTACAATTTTGTTTTTGAATATCAACTTTATTGTCAATACAATCTGAAAGGAACATATACTACAATAATGAGCTGTCCATGGAGATTACTTGACCTCCAGGATGCATTTCGTTTCCTAACTTCCTTCAAATGAACACTGAAGTTAGTGATTACCCTACGGCATGTGTGTTCCGTAATTTCACTGCAAGCTTGAAGAATAAGTCTTCTGAGCTCCATTAAATCAGGTGGACGTTTCGGGAAAAATTTTTCCTTTAGGTACCCCTAAGAAAAAAGTCGCATGGATTGAGGTCTGGACTATTGGGGGGCCAATTTTGTCCATCACTGAAGCGACCTGGAAACCTGAGTGAAAAGATCCACATGTTGAAATGCTCATGTAAAAGCTCCAACATAGTGTTTGCAGTATGTGGCTTTGCTCCATCTTGCATGAACTACTGCATGTTGAAGGGCAAGGCAGTAGCAAGAAGCTGTGGAATGAAGCTATTGCGAAGCATGCACAAATAACGCTCGCTGTTCGCAGTTTCTTCAAAGTAAAAGGGTCCAATAAGTCCGTGACTGGAAATTGCTGCCCACGCTTAACCCTCAGAGCATAATGTTGTCATCCATGAAGCACTTGTGGGTTTTCAGTGGCCCAAATGTGTACATTTTGTTTGTTAACTACACCATCTAAATGAAAATGCGCCTCGTCTGAAAACCAAACGTTGTTGAGAGTTTCTTCCCGATCCTCTGCCCACTGAGCAAACAGTAGTCTCTACTGCTTGTGTTCTTCAGTGAGCTTCTGTGCGCAGGTCATCTTGTATGGGTACATATGGAGGTCACTTTTAAGAATGCGTTGAACAGAGCATCTGGATATTACCAGTTGCACTGCTGCCTTTCTACACAATTTCCTGGGACTTCTCTGTATAGCAACTCGTAGCACTTCAATACTCTACGGCAAACAAACAGGCTTGGGTCGAGGTTGCTTCGCTTCCAATACTGTTCCTTCCTGTACAAATTTATCGTGCAGCCTGTGGATGGTCTTCTTGCAAGGGACCCATTGTGTTAAACTGTTGTCGAAAACCCCTCCGAGTCACAAGAAGGCTTTTCGTTGCATGAAAAAGTAACACAATTGCCGATCGTTGCTGTGTTGTCAGTCTTCCATTGTCAGCCATTGCTGCTTACTAGTCTCCTTGCGGCAGTATCGTGAATTACACGTCATTTCGTAACTCATTTGTTTTTCCAAGCTCTGCTGGTACTGCTGTAGAGATCCCAGTGGGATATCTAATGTGCGTCATGAATTGTGAAAGAAACAATTAGTAACACATTTCGTGCGCCACCCTATAAGTGACCATGGAGTAGAAAAGCAATTGAAACTGCTCAGTAGAGGGGAATGTCACTAGACCTTCTGGGATAGCAATATTATTCTATGTAAAGTGTGCAAAATAACTTGCTCTTGTCGACCAGCAATATGCAATAGATCTTTGGAGGAGTCAAGTGTTCCCGACAATTGGAAATAAGTGCAGGTTGTTCCTGTTTTCAAGAAGCATTGTGGAAAAGTTGCACAAAACTAGGCCTATCTCTGACATGGGTCAGTTTTAGAATATGCTTGTATATCATGACATTTTTGGAGACTGAAAATCTCTTGTAGGAACTAACACGAGTTTCAAAAGCATCAGTCTTGTGAAACCCAGTTCACTCTGTTCATTCGCCCATGAAACCTTGAAAGCAGTAGATACAGGTGCCTAGGTAGATGATTTGTTACTTGACCTCCAGGATGCATTTTATACAGCTCTACACTGTTGCCTAATGAATAAAATACAAGCATATGGAATAACAGGCCAATTGTGTGGTTGAACTGAAGAGTTTTTAGCAAATAGAACACATCATGTCATTCTGAATGGGGAGAAGTCATTGGATATAAAAGTAACTTGGGGGATGCCCCATTGGAGTGCTACAGGTTGATCACTTTTCACAATATATACAGATAACCTAGTAGAAAAAATCGCAAGTTGCACGAGGCTTTTCATGGATGATGCTGTCAAGATGGTGGAAAATTATAGTGAAATGCAGAAAGGCCTGTAGAGGGTCGACACTTGGTGGACTGGTGCAAGGAGAGGCAGTTGACCCTTAACATAAACAAATGCATTGCAAATACAGAGACAGAAAAACCTTTTATTGTATGATTGCAGATTTACAGAACAATCACTGGGATCAGTTACTTCCACAGAATACCTAGGAGTATGTATGGGGAGTGATTTGAAATGCATGACCACATATAATTGATCACAAGGAAGGCAGTCTGGCAACTAAGATTCATTGGAAGAATCCACAGGAAATGTAGTCCATCAACGAAGGAAATGGCTTACAAATTTTGCTTTTGTCCAATACTTGAGTATTGTTCATCAGTAGGGGATCCATACCAGACAGGACTGACAGCGAAAATAGAGAAGATCTGAAGAAGAGAAGCATGTTTCGTGTCAGGTTCATTTAGTTGCCACAAAAACATCACAGAGATGCACAGTGGCAGACACTACAGAAGAGGCGTTCAGCATCATGGTGTGATTTATTGTTAAAAAACGTCTGCCATTCGTCACCGCTGGAGGCCTTGCTTACGCTCACGTGATCATAGCTTGCTATTGAAAACCAGGCATAAGGTAAATTTTTTACTGTCTCCTGCGGCACATAGCAGTGGTAGTAATTTATTTTTCCCAGCACACTCTGTAGCTGCTTCAAATTCTGCGGCGACGGCAAGTCTTGTATGGCACAGATGTGGGTTGGACTGGGATGTATGCCTTGGGCATTGAGTACAAGTCCCAAGCATGGCAAGTCACGAGCAAAAAACACACTTTTGTTCTTCCGCAATCGAAGACCATTTTGTCACAATGAAATAATGTTCTGAGATCGGCCAAATGTTCTTCTTCCGTCTTTGCGGAGATCACAATATCGTCCAGATAATTTGCTGCAGTAGGGACCGATGCACAAACAGTTTGTAGATATTGATGAAACAATGCAGGGGCGGATGCACACCTGAATGGCAGTCGTTTGAATTGATACAACCCAAGATGCGTGTTAATCACCAAAACGCGCTGGGATTCTTTGTCCACCGGTATTTGCAAGCTCGCATCTGCGAGGTCCAACTGCGAAAAATATTTACCCGGGCACAGTTTGTCAAAAAGATCTTCCGGGAGGGGTAAAGAAAAAGTTGCAATCACTAGTTGTGGATTCACTGTTGCCTTGAAGTCCACACAAAGTCTCAACTTTGCAGAAGGTTTTGGCAAAAGTACTAAGGGTGATGCCCAGAGAGAAACCTGCACACATTCAATTACACCTTGTGATTCCAAATCGTGTAATGTTTTTGCGACCTCATCACGCAATGCAAGGGGAACATTGCGCGCTGTGAAAAATTTCGGTTGCGCGTTTACTTTCAGTTCCAAATATGCTTTATAGTTCTTAGCGCAACCGAGGCCCGGTGCAAAAATGTCGCCAAATTCTGCACATAGATGAGAAACACGGTCTGAAGGCACCGTCTGGTTCACTGATAGGACCTGATTTACTGTAGACAAGTTAAACAACTGAAATAAATCGAAACCAAACGAGTTCACTGCAGAAGAAGAACAAAGGACATAAAATGACAGAAGTTTTGTTTGTCCTTTGTATGTTGCAAGAAGGCTGCACTGTCCTAACACAGGGATCTCTTGACCTGAATAGCTAGTTAACTTAACATTTGCAGCACGCAACGGAGGTGTGCCCAGCAGTTTGTAAGTGTCCTTATTGATCAATGAAACTGCAGCTCCGGTATCGAGCTGGAATGGAATCACTTTGCCGTTAATGTCCAAGTGTACAAAAAGTTTATTGCCCTGCTGATGACAAGAGCGACTGTCTCATGCAACGTGAACTGACACTGGTACATAATCCTTTGTGACTTGACGGGAGTTCCGGCGATGTAGACGCACACTATTTTTGGGACGAACACAGTCACTGTTAGAGAAAGTGGCACTGGGCGGTGTGGAATGAACTACATGAATTGCCATGGATGAAGTTTCGCGAGCCTGAGTATCTTTGGTTCGATTCCAATTCTGGCGCGAAGCAAAGGGCCTGGAATGGTTTTGAGCTTCCGATCTGAGCTTTTTCTGGCAAACACTCCGAACATGTCCTTTTTTATTACAGTAAAAGCAAATAGCTTGGCATGACGGGCAATTCTCACGCGAATGTTTAGTAGCACACCGTGGGCATGATTTGATCAGTGCATTTGCTTGCCGGCACGGCACACGTGGCTGAGAGCCTGGCAGCAGCGGCGCATCCGGGTGCAAGTGCTGTTTACTGCTCCGTGCAGCTCGCCCGGCAGGCCGGATAACCTGACACACTGCTGGTGAAGTTTCAAATGATTCCTGAGCAAAGTCAAATGTGTCCTGCCGATACAATATGTCCATCACTTGTTGATGGGAGGGATTTACTAGTTTCAAAATCTGTTCCCTTCTACAAACATCAGAAACGATCTGTGCAATTGCGTCACGTACATAGTATCTGAATAAGGGAGTCCACATTAACACTCAAAAGTGCCATCCCTAGTAAGGCCTTGCAAGGTTGCAATCCACTCCCGATTAGTCTGACCTGCCGTACGTTTTGTACAAAAGAAGGTGTACCTTTTCACAACTACATTGACTGATTCTTTGAAATATGCATCTAATGCAGACAAAATTTCTTCATAGGACAGAGTTGCTACGTCGTGGCGCGGAAATAATTTGACTATCACATGGTACGTGTTCAATCCGACTGAAGATAACAAAAAAATGGCTGCCGCTCGGTACCTTGAATTCTGTAGGCGGCGAGATGGAATCCAAATTGGCGTGACCACTCCGTCCAGCTTTCCAGTGCAGCATCAAAAGGTCAAAAAGTTGGTGCAACTGTGTGTTGTGATTGCGTTAGCAGTGAACCGGCTGCTGCCGCATCGTTTTGCATTGCACATTGACCCTGGATGAGCTGTCCAAGGGCATCCAGTAAGGCCTGCATCTGCTGATTCTGTAAGCGATAAAATTCGGACATTACATCTGGAGATTGTGGCAAAGCCATTACACAAGTAAATCAGGGCAATATCGATAAGAATGCGGTTGTGTCTCGTGGCCAATGTTATGGTTGGCAGGCAAGAGAGCCAACACCGTGTTACTAGAGGAGGCCAAAAGGCACGCATTTTAGCTCACGCAGGCTAGCGTGAGGTCTGGAGCAGAACAAGGAAATTAGAGTTTAGAGAAACGGATGTAGCTGGTGGAATACTTAACTTTAATCCATTAATGATGAATGTCGCTCTTGATGGTACATGATTCGCAATATTAATAGTAACTGATAATGGCTCCTTGCTAGGTCGTAGCAAATGACGTAGCTGAAGGCTATGCTAAACTATCGTCTCGGCAAATGAGAACGTCAGTAGGCAGTGAACCATCGCTAGCAAAGTCGGCTGTACAACTGGGGCGAGTGCTAGGAAGTCTCTCTAGATCTGCTGTGTGGCGGCGCTCGGTCTGCAATCACTGATAGTGGCGACACGTGTGTCCGACGTATGCTACCGGACCGTGGCTGATTTAAAGGCTACCACCTAGCAAGAGTGGTGTCTGGCGGTGACACCACACTATTGATTTAGATTCCATTACAGATGTTACCTTTTCCACCTTCTGTGTGCACCATGGGGCTCAGGTGGCTTACTGTGGTTTGTAATGGATGCCTAGGTGCAAATTGATTGTCTGGAGAGGATATTGTACTACCTAGTAGGTCAGTGGTTGCCAACCTTTCTCCTCCTTCCCCCCTCCCTCCCCCATCATCGTTATTTCTTGCCTAACTTAACTGTAGAATGAAAAAGAATTTTCTTCAAACACTTTCATTTTTAAAATGACAAAAGATAATAATTTATTTTTTGTAAGAATTTTATTAAACCTTGAAGTAATGAGTCAGTGGGGCAATTGATACTGCATAAAAAACAATCTTTTTTTTTTAATAGAATTTGACATGTCCTATATCCTTGTAAAAAGACATCTACGAATGAATAAAGCTACTACTACTACTACTAATTTTCAGTGTATCATAACTGCTACCTACAAGTCCTTCTCAGAAAAGAAAGCTTACTACCCACATGGAGGGTATACACTTGTTACAAAAAATGCTTTCTGTGACCTACTCCTCTCCCTAGCGACACTTGCTTTACTCACACCATTCACTACCATTTAAAATCAACCACTTTTGAAGTATGTGTACATAGTAACAGTTATGTCATGCTGTCAATTAATTCATTTGATGCTGCAAAGAAAATAATGAATCACTTTCTGGGCAATTGTACGACCTTCCTAGAACTTGAAGAAGGCATTTTTAGGAGATATTTAAGCATTGTTATGTATGTGTCACAGTGTTACTGTCATTGAAGCGTGGTACAAATTACAAAGTAGTTGTGCTTGTTTGACAAGCTGTAACCTCCTCCACAGTGTTTCATATGTTAATACTAGTGTTTGGAAAAAATGTAGTTATTGTTAACGTATTCAGTATCAAAATGTTATGAAATAGTGAAAATAGTAACAGGCATTTAAAAGTAATTTAGGTTAGTTACTGAACCACATTTCAACTTATTTGTTTTCATCTCTCAGAAAATTACATTTTACTCCTCAGGGGCAATTGCCCTCAGGTTGGGAATGGCTGATCTAGGTCTAGGGCACATCATATTTTGTGTCTAGATATAGCAATTGATTTGAATGGCAGTGCTCTGGTGTACACGAATTTGACAGGCAACTTCCTACGGTGAGAGCTCTTCTTGCCATGAAGTGACATTTAGTGCACAATCTTAGCTTTGAATGACCCGTCAGAGGATATTGACAGACTAAACCATGTACTTAAACAGCATTGTTCTGCTTTTGACTTGAGGCACAGCATGCTGTACTGAAACATACCAAGAATGCATATTTACTTTTATCTCTACTGCATGGGTAGCTGTAAGTGTCAATTTGATGTGGTCAAAATAATATGGAGGAAGCAGGTTCTGATCAAAAATTGTAAACTAGCCAAAATTTTGTTTAAGCATATAATGTATCATGTGAAAAGAAACAGGAAGAGTATTGAGTAGAGTGGATAAATGTAACTCCTGCAGGAAACTCATTGGTGGTCTCAGATGTTTTACATTTACATGTAAATTGATTGATTCTGGTGGTTTACTCGCAGTTGAAATTGTCAGTTCTTCATTATACACCCTACAAATTGAATGTCCGAATTGGTTCTGCTGTACTAGTGACCACCCAGTTGAGCACCCCTCAAACCAAACATTGGTTCTGCACCCCTCTGTAAGTACAAAGTGGGATTATTTGATAAACTATTTCCCCATAAACATGAGAGGGAGTATTGAAAGTCTACATAAATTCTAAAATTAATGTAAAGTGTAGCAGATTGAAGCCTATTGTATTAAGCATTTTTATAGGTTATTTGAGAAGATGGATTTTTTTTTGTATCCAGTTGCCTGTTAGTGCTGCAGGAAACACAATTTATTGTAAAATATAAATGTTCTTGTTAAGCAGTAATTGGTACACTCATTAACTACCACATAAAAATTGGTTTGAGATCAGCTGACAAGTATAATGAAGAAGCAACAGACTGTGTCAAATGTTTCCTCTAGCATACTAATTAACAGTCTTTAAGTAAGAAAATATTATAGCTAATTCCTTTGAGCCTAGTTTGTCTGTCATTATTGTAAATGAATTTCCAGTATTATATGTTAACAAAACGGCAGCAATCAAAAGAAATAAAAGGCAAAATTGCTAATATGACAGTCATATTTGACTCGCAACCCCCCCCCTCTCCACATACACACACACACACACACACACACACACACACACACACACACATGCTGGATGTATTCTAGGATAGGATGCTTGGAACTTTTATTTGACTAAAGCCCAGAATTATATTAAAAGTTTTATAAAATCTTGACATGCACCTTTTTCAGCCACTCAGGACAACTGAAACCAGAGTGAAAGCGTATATAGGTATAAGTGTTTCTAGACAATATAGAGAGAGTAATGAGAAAATGCACTGTATCCCATGTTTATAAAGTAATCTCTCTCTCTCTCTCTCTCTCTCTCTCTCTCTCTCTCTGTGTGTGTGTGTGTGTGTGTGTGTGTGTGTGTGTGTGTGTGTGTGTGTGTGTGTGTTTTCACCCTGGAGGCTCCAATGTCACTAACATTTTGGTTTTTTCAGTACCATTGTTGGAGATGTGGCGATGTTTACTGCACACGCTGCATAGATAAACACACGTCACTTCCTGGGCATATGTCACAACGTGCTGTACCTGTTTGCAAGCCTTGTTACCGTCTGCTGCGTCGTTCCTCATCTGTAGAGTCACCATGATGCGGTGACCCTGTTACAAGGGCATCATGTGACCACAGTCCACCTGACGATGCTGCTTATGCTCCATGCCTGGGACTGCCAGTCCCTGCTTCCTTGCTGGCAGCAATTCTCAGTGCTCAGCACTCAGCCAGCCTCTTCTAGTGTGTGAACTGCAAATCGGATTTGCTCATCATCGTTTCGTGGATAGTGATATGACTCTGCTATTCTTTGAATGAACAAAGATTAGCTCAGGCAGACCTGATACTTCTGCTTGTGTTAACAGTGTAATGAAGATTGAGACTACAATTATATGATTCCCAGTATGACATTAATGTTGCAGATTGTGATCAGGTCTGTTTAGTTCGTATTGCAACTATAAAGGTAAAGTTATGATGATTTATAAATGGATACAAAAGACTTGTGCAGGTTTGTTAATGAGAGAACCTTAACTGTTCCAAAGTCCTGAGTTTACATGATTTATAGCTGTCTGCATATTCTTTTTATAGGTGCTCTCAAAAAAACATTTCAGCATTGATCAGACATTATGCTTTGTTTATGTTAATCACACCATGTTGCCTTGCAAATAAAGTGTAATAATTGATTATTGCTTTTAGATTACAGATGTACAGATTAAAAAAGAGGAAAATATGGTAGGAAAACCAATTAATCATGTGGAATATATCAAAATGAATTATTTGTATAGTGTATAATATTATCTTCAGGAAGGAAAACCATCAGCCTCTCCAGTGTTTGTTTGATGAGCGGAACTATGGAATGCTTCTAGTGTCAGTGACTGATATGCCAATGAATGGATTGCTATTCTAGCCATCCTGTGATGCACTCTTTCTTTTTTTGACTGACTGTTTTTTCCAGTCTTCATAAGTGAATTACTAGGGTTGTGTTTAAACATTTCGTGCTATTATGAAGTGGAGTATTGACAGCAAGATTTTGTAATAATTTCTGAGTGTCTGAAACTCTGTTGGAGAAAAAGCAATTCCGATTTCTAACTTCATATTGCGTTTTATTTTTTATGAATTTTTAAAACACTGGGTTAGATTAATCTGCCATCATGTCCTTGCTGTGATATTTATTGCTGTTGCTTTTAATTATGAGCTCTAAAGATACATGATGAATGAATTTTACTTGCTATTTTATTCAAAATTTGTAGAGGTTTACATTGGACTTCAGAATGAAATGACTGAATCAGCCATGTATAATGTTCACAAATATATTTATTGACCTTAGTTTTGTTATCTGAGAATAATGTGAAAATAAATATAGTTAGTGGGTCACTTAAAAAAAAGTAGCATATACATTTAATTATGTCCCTATAGAAATACTGCTAATACAGTCTATAGTATGATCTTTGTATTATGGGAAAGCAGAAAGTAACCTCTTAACCACCGTGTTGTTACCTGTAATACTTAACAAAGAAATGGGCTTTCATCTCTTGCTAGTCATATCTATGTTTATGTAAAGCACTCAGATAAAAACAATTTGAATCATACATCTAAGAAAGCTGTGCAGATGAGGTACAAAAGCTACTCAGGTTTTCCAGTTAAAATTGATTTAATTTTTTCTTGCAGATACCCAATATAAAGAAAACATATAATGAAGTGGTAGCAGATAATGTAGGAAGATGAAAAAGATAAATGAAATGTTGAACATTGTGGTAGTGGTGATAGGCAGGTGAAGTTTCATTACTCTCGGAAGTCTAAATATTTCCATTTATTAGTTTTCATGTCCAGATTTTTTTCTGTTTTAAAAAAGAAAAAAATAGAAAAATGGTGGACAAAGCAATGGCTTATACATTTTGTGTACAAAATAGAATAAAGCTAAATGATACAGTGATAAAGAAGATTACAAATTGATGTCAGTGCATGAAAATGAGTCTTTATAGCAATTAGTATGTTTCATTCATATTCTTTGGCAAATACACTCATAATTTTGCTATTTTTGTAACAAATATCACTGAGAGATGGAAAATTTTTTGTAACTTCAGAATCAAGGAAACTGCACTTACATTCACACGGGAAGCTAATTTCTCATTTGTTAAATTTAATTATATAAGTACAGAAGAAGTGATAAACATGTTCATCTGTTTTGTAACAACATATGATGGAAGTGGAAGTAAATACAGATATGACAGTATTTGCTTCTCACACGTGGCAGGTTTTTGAGTCCTATGGTCAACATAACTTTTTCCTTAATGAAAAGCCACTATAAACTACAAAGTGAAATGACATAAATAAGACATCAACAACGCTGTCTGTTGTCTTTTAGAGCTACTAAAATGACTTACAGTAGTAGTTGTTAAAGATACAGTTTGTTCTCTTGCAGTTAATATTGTGTTTATTATGGCTTCTTGAACACACATAATTCCCAAGTGGCAGGTGTCATTGACAATAATAAACACTTTCTGCTATATGTTATCACATTGTATTAGCATGTGCCTGAATTTTGGGTTTGAATCCAAGCTGTTTTCTACTCTTAACACTTTCCCAGTTGTCTTTATCAGCAGTTGTGCAACATAATGTGCTTGCGACATCTGACAAAAATGAATAGGGAAGTTGTGGAAATGTTGTGTAAAGAGAAAGAGACAACTTGGCTACAAACCCAAGAAAGCATGAAGGATCAAGTCTGTAGGATAACTGAAAACATTTCAGCTTATGTAATGTGGAAGACTTTACCAATTTCATTGTTAAACAGAAGTTTTGTATGGATGTGTTTGCTAGGGAACTGTGATCTACTCATTATGTTTTATATTCCTTATTGCACAAAATCTGCAACTGCCAACCTTGTAGTTTAACAAGTATCATTTTCTTGTAAAAACTAGTAGCCATACAGTATAACTGTTTGTTCCACTTTGCACCTTAGAGATTTGCTTTCCTTTTTGTAACGAGTGACCTCCCATTATAGCTCTTCTTGTGGTTCCATTGCATGGTGAGTATCAGTGTGTGTGACCTTACTAAAATCATGAAAGTAGCTGGCTTCATTAATATTTACTTTTATATTTTTAATGGAAAGGGGATGACACATGCAAAAATATTTGTGAGGAAGCATGCTTTGTTGGGTGTTTTTTGGAAGATGTGATCTTCGAATGCTCATGGAAGCTTAACTGTGTCTTTGTGAACTTGCTGCTCTGCACAGCTCAAAGGATTGTCCTGTTCTATTTACTGGTAACTTTTTGTTGCTTTTGTGTTAGTTGTTAGAAGCTAGTCATTTCAACAGTGTCAAGTGCAAGATGGTGTGATTTATCTGAACGATTACAACAAGGTGATGGCTATAAAGAATGAAGAACTTTTGTTAGTAGTGTCACGTATTCTGTTTGATAAGTAATTTTGGTATTTGTGAGTTACCGTTTGCAAAGTAATTGCTTGCTGGCAGCAATCTACACAGGGCTATGACCAAATTTATCAAACAAATCCACTGACAATGTTGTAACGTGCAATAAGCACAAGTAAATCAAAGTAACACTCTTGTACCCAATGCAGCATTAACACATTTGGTAGTGGTCACTTTTAAATTACAATGAAGTTTTCTTTCAAACAACGAAGTGCAATATAACTTTTGCTCACGTAATACAAAAACAACTATAGATAAATAAAGGATGAGACAGGCCATGCGCTCGTAATAGTAAATTTACACTGTGCTGGACAGTGGTTAGCTATAATAAATATTCCGGGACAACATGACAAATCAGTTACAAGAGAGGTGAGGGGGGGGGGGGGAGGGGAGGGGGGCGGCTGGGGGGGGGGGGGGTGTTGGTGCTTTTATCGTCTCTCTGTAGACCGCATCTTTTGTTTTTTATTTACACTCCTGTGTATCTTTATAAATGCTTCCGTATTGTGAATAATTTTTTATGTGATCCAGTCTTCACTGAACTTCTATATGCAACACCCCCCCCCCCCCCCCCCCCCATAAGAATGTGCAAGGTGTTGTGTAAGTTTCCTCTACAAAAATGTTCTCTCATTTTATTTATGTTAAAGTCACTTGCTATTGTATGTGTATGTGAATTCTCAGTAACGCTGCCAAATAATACAGAGTGTAAATGAACGCTTGGTTGATTGGTATATGCCATCACAATTTTTTTTTTTACCTAGGGTCAGTATTTGTACTGCTACTTCTACAAACACTAGTTCTGAGCAGTTTTGCATGTGATATGCAGTGTAGACATTTACTTTAGTATCCTCAGCACTTCTGTGTTTACTTCTGCCTAATTTTATATCCTGTTAGATTATAAACAATTATTTTGTTTCTCTGTATTCCATACTCCATCATAATAAAAGATTTCACAGTTTGCATGTACAACTCTGAATGCCAGGAGAGCTTATGAGAAACACTTCACAAAGAGGAGTTTTGCAGCTATACAGTTTCATTTATGTGAAATGTTTTGTTCTTCTTTACCTTTAAACTGAGCGCAGGAGGTTTTCCACAAAAATGGAATTTAGTATTCTGATAGTATTCTGAAGCTCGCCAAAGTTGACAAATTTGGGAAAAAAAAATACTCAATGAAGTATGCTTTTCTGTAAACATTTCCATGTATGCCATACTCATTTCAAACAAAATACAAAATTGCATGAAAGGTCCTTGGGCATTGCATTGGATGCTGTCACAGAAACTGCACGGTACTTTAATGAGGCAGCTGCATGTTATCTGTGATGGTTACTGCTTGGAGTTGTAGTGGTGAGCCATTACAGTTCTGCACAGTTGCCCTTGAGGGTGATAAGCAGCTCCCTCTTTAAGAAATTATGAAATTCTCCTGATGATATCCAGTGCAATGCCCAAGAATTTTTCAAGCAGTTATTGTGCTAGGAAAGTCTCAAACAGTACAAAATATAAAATATGAAAATGAATGTGTGAAATGAAAGGTATTATCACAAATGCAATATTGTGTAATGTGTTAATGTTTATCATGCAATAAAGCCATAAGACAAATGCAAAGCTGACAGTTATGTTTACAGAATTGGTAATTTGTGTGTGTGTGTGTGTGTGTGTGTGTGTGTGTGTGTGTGCGTGTGTGTGTGTGTGTGTGTGTGTGTGTGTGTGTCTTGTATAAAAATATGAATTCATTTGTCCTTTCCTCCAAAGTGTTGTCAAAGATAATATAATGTAATGATTCCTGCTATTTATAAGTAGTATATCTTCAGAAGATGACAGAGCTAAACACTCAAAATGAGTAGTTTTAGTATTGTTTTCTTTTTGCAGAGTAGTTACTGTGGCAGGTTATATAAGATGGCACAAAAGAGAGAAACTGGGCAGGGAGAGGAATTCCTATTCAGTGCGTATTTAATGTTTGTGGTGTTGTTGTCGACCACTGTAAACTTTTTTCTCCTTGAGAGATGATCTTCTGTGCTGATTATATGTTAGACTTCATAAATCAACTTTAGCTCTGAGTGCTTGCAGTGGGGATTCTAAGGATGGAACTCGTTGAAAAAAAAATAGTGATGTGGATGTGATAGTTGTTTGATAGTATAAATGTGTGTCAGTTCAAGTCCACGTGATTTTACTGTACTTAAGTGACATATTTAATGCCTTTTTGTAGGCATTTCTTACCCTTGTCTGTCTATGTGTGACTAAATTGAAGATGATGTATGCAGTTGTATCTCAGAATAAAAATGTCAAGTATTGTCAGTGGACAGTTCTTTATTAAAACCTATTTCAAATATATATTAAAACTTAAGCGGTTGAGGTGATATTGTTGTAACAGATATATTATGGAAGTATGCTATATATATTTTTTCCTTTAACAAAGTATAAATTACATCAACATGTGACTTTTTGGATCACATGTCAGATAACAAGGCTTTTAGATATATGTCATCATCTAAAAATAAAATCTTTATGAGGAAATATTCTGCAAAAAGTAATATTTCTCCATACATTGCTTTTAGTGGAATCCCAAGTTTCAGAATTTCTCAGGTGTCCATAGGCTGTATACCTTTAGAAACATGTTGAGTAGATTTTCAGATGCACAGATATAAGTGAGTAGAATATTATGATTTGATCTATATCTGATAGATATTGTTGTACAGGCAAAATTATCGAGAGGCTTTTTATCCTTTATAAACTGTTTGTGTCTTTGGTAGTATGATTTTGTGTTATGTTATTTGTACTACATTGTTTAAAGTTGTAATTTTTTGTCATGTTTCTTTTGACCCCTAAATTATTACTCAGATTTATGAAATTGATTTTTTAAATGAATGATTGTGGAGATGAGACAAGTGAATATGAGCAACTAGTCTGTTAAAAGATGATTTGTTTGTGTAGTAACAAAGCTTAAATTGAGAATTCAGCTATAGTTATTTTATAAATCACCTTGTTAGTGATTCAGTATTTGAGGTAATACTAATTTGAGGATCAGGGCAGGCACTTCACTGTGAAACTTTAACTGTTTTTATAGAATATGTATGAAAATGAAACAAGAAAATTAGAGAGCAAATTTGTATGCTGTGCACAAAGAAGAATGTATCAGAGGCTTGTCTTCATTGAACGTTAAAGTAGCCATTTGAGAGGATACTCTTACCTTGTAGATTTTCCATTCAGTTGGCCTGTATAACATGGCAATTAAGCCCAAGCATGTGAGGAAAAATATTTTTGGGTGTGGGGTGGCAAGAGAGCTCTGTTGAACCCAGCAACTACATAAATTATGTAGGCAATGGATTTCAGCAGAGGTGTTCTTTGTGTGAAAATTCTAAACCCAGAGAGAGAGAGAGAGAGAGAGAGAGAGAGAGAGAGAGAGAGAGAGAACAGTGTGCCCCACCACAGTTTTTACCCTCCACACATCCTTCTGATAGTAAATTGATGATGGCTTAATGTCTCAGAATGTGTTCTATCAACCACTCTGTTTTTTTTAGACAAGTTGTGCCATGGATTTCTTCTTCTCCCAATTTTACTCAGTACTTCCTCATTTAGTTAAACTATCTACTCATTTGATCCTCAGAATTCGTCTATAGCACCACATTTTAAAAGATTCTATTTTCGTCTTGTCTGAGCTGCTAATCATCCATGTTCCCTTCCATACAAGGTTACACTCCAGACAGGTATCTCCAGAAATGCTTTTTGTGCCTTTGCCACACCACATTTGATATCCCCTCTGCTTTGGCCATCATTAGTTAACTTACTACCAAATAGCAAAACTCGCTTTTAGTGTCTCATTCCCTCAGCATTGCCTAATGTAATTCGTCCACATTCCATTACCCTTTTTTTGGCCTGTTATAATTTGACTACACTCTATTACTCTTGTTTTGCTATTTTTGATGTTTATCTTACATTCTCACTTCAGGACACTGTCCTTTCCGTTAAACTACTCTTCCAAGTCCTTTGCTGTCTCTGACAGCCACAAATTCAACAGTTATCTGTGTCAGTCACTGACAGCCTGTTACAGAATTACAATGTCATCGACAAACCACAGTGGTGGTTTTTTTTCTGTTTTTCCCCCTGAACTTTAATTCCTTGTCCAAATTTTTCTTTAGTTACCTTACTGCTTGCTCAATGTAGAGATTGAACAACATTGCATTAGGCTACATTTGCGTCTGACTCCTCTCTCAACAACTGCTTCCTGTTCATGCCCTTCAACTCTTATAACTGCCTTCTGGTTTCTGTAGAAGCTATATATAATTTTTCAGTTCCTCCATTTTACCCTCACTATCTCCAGAATTTCAGTGAGTATATTCCAGTCAGTATTGTCAAAATCTTTCTCCAAGTCTAAAAGTGCTATAAATGTAGATTTATCTCTCCTTAACCTATTCTCTAAGAGGAGCTGTTGGGCCAGTATTGCCTCTTGTGTTCCTAAATTTCTGCAGTACTGACCTTCTCTGATGGTCATTGTTCTAACAGTTTTCCTGTCTTTTGCAGATAACTGGTGTCAGTATTTGGAAGCCATGACTTAATTAAATTGAGAGGTTGGTAACATTCATGCCTGTCAGCTTCTTCTTTCATTGGAACTTGAATTATTACATTCTTCATGAAGTCAGAGGGTAATTTGCCTGTTTCGTACATGTTACATACCAGGTGGAAGGATCCATGTTTCATGCAAATCCATAAGCGCCATATAGGAAGGTAAAGGAACCTTTTTAGTGAATTACTGGAGCAGCAGTACTTATTTAGAGTAATTATGGCCATAAATAGGGCAATAATAATTCTTCATTAGGAGAGAAATGTATGGTATGTGAGAGGAAAGGAGAGAAAAATCAGAGAGAAAAATCTTGCAGAATATCAAGTTCAGTCAGATGGTCAAAGCACATCCCAACATGCTTAAGCACATGGCTGTACTTCACATTTATGGTAACTAATTTATTTTTGTAGTGTGTGAAAAATATGTACTTGTATGAAATGAAATGAGCGTTTGGTGTCATTGGCCGGGAGGTCCCTTGTGGGGCAGGTCCTGCTGCCTTGGTGCAGGTCTTATTACATTTGACGCCACATTGGGTGGCCTGCAAGCTGGATGGGGATGAAATAATGATGAAGACAGCACAACACCCAGTCTCTGAGCAGAGAAAAACCCCGACCCAGCCGGGAATTCAACCCGGGTCCGTAGGATGACACTCTGTCACACTGACCACTCAGCTATTGGGGCGGACTGTACATCTATGTTAATAGGTATCTCTGCTGTGTGGGTTGGCTGTTTTGGACAAGAGCATATGTAGTTGCTTTCAACCCGTTCATATTACACAGTTAACAGAAAATAAGAATTTAATTTAATTTTGGTTACTGCTAGATTGTGAACTATGATTGAGCTCTGAGACTACAAGATCTGATTTCATACATTCTTCAGTATTCCATTAGGTACCATAATTACTGAACATTGTGTTGTATCGATTGCTTAACTGTCAAAAGGTGCAAATTAGGGCTAGACTGGAAAACTTGGGTGTACAAGATGAAGTGGTAATGAAGTTATTACCAGAACTTGCACAGTGATAATAAGATGTAGTTGAGTTCTTGATTTAAGCTTTGCTCTTCGTAAATGTGGGCATTAATGTGTGTCTTCTGTACTGTAAACTGTTGTTTTGTGGTACCAAAGATGAAACAACTCTTGATAATGCATTTAATGGCAACACAGGGAAGTGCTGCTTCAGTCATTCTGCAATATCTGTTGTTAATGATTTTCATACATTGTACTATTTATTTTGTTTTCTTAAGATATTTGGACTATACTGAATGTTATACATTCTGTCATTCCTGAATGTCACGAAATAAATATATTTTTGTTCTAAGTTATATTTTAAAACTATGCAATAAAAATAATTCATTTGACAAACATACAAATCTTTCTAATTTTTTTTGTGGAATATTCTCATGCCAATATTGAGAGTCACTGCAGCAGTAAAAATTGCTACATTTTTAGTCAAGCTATAAAATATTTTTGAAAAATGTCCATAAAATGAAACAGTGGTGGCTGTAATGAAATGACCTATATTCAGAATTGATCTTCTCAAATACATGTTTCCAAAACAGTACTATTATCAGCATTTTTCAGAGGTATATTTTCACTTTTATTTTCAAACACGTTGGGTGGGACAGTAGTTAATTTTCTGGACTTATGTTCAAGAATTAGAGAGTACAGTTCCTTCATGAAGCCATCCCGTTTCAGCACTTTTGTGGTTGCCGTGAAGCTGTGTAAGTAAATACTGGGATCGACCCTTAAATTAAACACTGCGGCTTCCTTCCTTTCCTAGCTTCACTATTAAACCTTGATTTTTCTTCATTCATTGTCACTTGCATTTTGTTAGAGTACTTGTGCTACCAGTTTTCATCCACTTGCTATATCAGGTTCAGTTTGTTTTTTATGTAAATCAAAAAATACAGAGAGAAACAAGAGTAATTTATGGATGTTGCAGCAAATTAGGAGTACACTCCTGCAGTGTTAAACGTAAAGAATTTTTACCACAAGGTGAGGCCAATACTTATTTCTCTGTTGAATTGTGGTAATGTTTACATAATATTTCAGAGCATTATTCCTTTAATAATTAAAACTTTTATTACACTTGTATATACAGATTATTTTTGCCAAATTGGAATCTTATTGAGAGGCAAAATGCAACACACGAAAACATTGCTGCATGAAGAGAGATCCGTAGGCTAAAAGATTTTTCTCTCCATTAATCATAATTTATGTGCTAAATTCAGTCCTTAAGAAAGACTTTAAGCTTATTTTGTGTAGTATTTTCAATATTTGCTTTTTTGTAACAATCCAAGGCAAAGACTATTAATGTATACAACTTGTTGCAAACTTTACATATTCCACCTGGAGTGCAGGGAACAGCACAGTCTCAGATATCTGTATAGACTTTCCTTCAGCTAAGGGCAAAATGTGAGAAAAATTTAAAATGATCAGGCAGACCAAGAAGCATGAATACTGACATTAAAAGGAATCAAAGAAATCCCAAGGCAGTAAACAAAATCTTTTTATGTTCATAGGTCCACTAAGTAATGTAGAAATTTAAAGCCAATCTTGGAGGGTGTCCTTATCTGCAATACATGTAACTTGAATGACAAACATAATACATATCTACTAAAGAGGAGAACACGAAAAGTGCTGTAACCTGACTTCCCAGAAACAGTGGAAGAGGAGCCAAAATAAGTAAACATGTGGCTCAGCTGTCCATAAATACTAGACCATTTCTAAGAAAATGACTGTCAAAGTGTTTGATGTAATTTAGATGCCTTTTAGTGTGCGATAAGCTCAGCCCAATTGGTGGCATAGTTCCTAGCATTGCTCACTTTTTGCGTTCTGTGTTCAAAACATTATTATTATTATTATTATTATTATTATTATTATTATTATTATTGTTTTCATTTATCTATCTGTGTCTGCAGAAGGTTACTACATGACTGTTTCTTACTAAGATAGGGGATACAAGAGCATTATATTAATTGTTAAATTACAACTGGATTTCACAGTAAGTGTCACACGTTTATTACATAATATATGTGTCTGTGGCATTTTTAGGGGCTACAATCTTTTTAAATTCTGATATTCTTATATTTAATTCCTATATCTATTCTTAATTCTTATAATTCTTACATTTATTCATCAGGAAGTTTTAGCCTATTCCCGTGGATAATACTGATCGTAGAAACATTAGAAAACAAGAAATTCCCAGCACCATGAGCATTGCCTGAAGGCAAGTTTATCCATACAATTCTGATTGTCTACGGATGGATAAATAAATAAATAAAAATAAATAAATAAAAAATCGTAGCAATTCTTTGTACGAATCCCAGCCAGGAAATAAACATCGTTAAGATTGTAGATGATTTGTGAAAACTGGCATTTGGAGTAGATTATGAATGAAGATACTCTACACGAATTTTGCTGAAAACAATTTCAAATAATTTTTCTATTCTTTTATTTCCTACTTTTTCTTCCGTAAGTACAACATTATTTCAGTATTCATTGGAAAAAGTATACATATAAATCTTATACAGACATGCACAGAAATATGAAAAACAAAAATTATTATCTGATTTCAGACACAGGCAACAAAAGTGTAAAGATGTGATACTAGCCACAACTTCAGTTGGACTTCTACTCGCTAAAAGGCACTTAAGTCGCCTTGGAAGCTTTGACTATAATTTTCTCAGAAATCGTTGAATATCTACAGATAAGCTGAGACAGGTGTTCAATTATTTTGCCCCCTTCTTCCACAGAGCAAAGTTTCTGGGCAATCTGGTTATGACACTTGCTGTGTTCTCCTCATAAGTATCATGACTAAAGGGGGTACTCAACATATTATATATCTTGCATTGGTAAATTAAATTATCACTATATTATTTCCTCCATTTGTGATACATCAAAGGTGTGCAAAATATTGAATAACAACCTTATGTCAATAGTTGCCACTATAAACAAACAAATTTACAGAACATTAAAAAGGTTGATAATTTAATGGCAGTGATGCACCAATCACCTACAGGAAACAAGGAAGGAGGAAATCGAATCCGTGACTACATCACTGTGAGATAAGCACCTACATGGGTATGATGGAAAATCAATTGGGACTGTAGGGACACAAAGACAACATTACACTAATTATAGCATGCACAGGTGTGTTTAAAGCTGTTATTCTTTCCAGTCCCCATGGAAAGGAAAGAAGCCAAAATTGTGATAAATTGAGAGCTACCTCCTCCATGAACTTCACAGTGGTTTGTGCAGGATGGGTAAAACAGAACTGGCCTTGAAAGTAATGGTGCACCTTAAGACAGAAAGCTCAATATACATCATATGCCCCAGGTGCAGATGATTTACGTTGGGTGGCCCGTGTTAAGAGGCGGAAAATATTTTCCATACTAGTTTTATTTTGCCCTTCTTATAGGTCTAGAAAGAAGATTTCAGGTTGAATGACAGGAAAGAGAAATGTCTTCAATTGCTACTATGCCACACTTGCATAAATACTATCTTTTAGCTTCTCTCCTTTTTATTACAAACTTAATTCATATACCCCATTTATATGTACTGTGGACCTTGTTGCAGTAGAGTGGCTCATGTACCTCAGTAACACAGCTGCAGTCACAATATAGGAGTATCTGTGTAGAATCCAGATAGACACATGAATCCAGAAAGGGGCAGCAGCCTTTTCAGTTGCAGTGGCAATGGTCTGGATGATTGACTAATGTGGCCTTGTAAAATCAACTAACATGGCCTTGCTATGGCAGTACTGCAGCCATTTGGCTGAAAGTGAAGGGAAACTGCAGTTCTTATATTTCCGAGGAACATTTGGCCCTTCAGTTAGAGTTAATGAAAATCAGCTCCCCTATATTCCAGAGGTAAAATATCCTCCATTTGGATGTGAGGCTGGGGACCACTCATGTGGACGTTATCAGGAAAAACAAATCCTGTGTTCTGTGGGTTGGAGCATGGAATGTTAGCTCCCCTCTGTTGGGCAATTAGACTCAAGATTTTAAAAACAGATTTATAGGCTGACATTAGATGTAGTGGAAATCAGATGAGTACAGACGAGTACTGACCTATAAAAAAAATGTAAACTAAACTAAACTTAACCCAAACATTCCATGAAGGCACTACGATACTGACAGGCTGCCGTGTCATTCTCAGCTCACAGGCATCACTGGATGCGGATATGGAGGGGCATGTGGTCACTACACTGTTCTCCTGGCTGTATGTCGGTTTACAAGACTGAGCCGCTACTTCTCACTCAAGTAGCTCCTCAGTTTGCCTCACAAGAGCTGAGGGCACCTTGTTTGCTAACAGTGCTTGGCAGACTGGATGGTCACCCATCCAAGTGCTAGCCCAGCTCAACAGCGCTTAACTTTGCTGATCTGATAGGAACTGGTGTGACCACTGTGGCAATACTGTTGTCTTGGCCTTGACTGTTGACAAGATGTGTCAAGACAAAATAAAATAGTAGTAATTATTATGATTGTTATTATTATTATTATTATTATTATTATTATTAGTAGTAGTAGTAGTAGTAGTAGTAGTAGAAGAAGAAGAAGGAAAATACGTTTTTTGGGGGATTGCCATGAGTGCATGGATGCATGTTTAGTAGCATTTAGTATGGGTAGAATAGATAACTTTGGAGGTGGAGGGAGGAAGAATCTTGACTGGAATAGAGATATTAAATATTAGCTAATAGTAAAATTGAAATAAGTATCAGCAGTAGTTGAGACACAGAAATGTGACCAGAGGAATAATATTAATTAGAGAATTCAGAGGAAAAGATAGTAATAAGAAGGTACTGAGGAAGTCGCGTTCAGGTTTATGCATTTCGAGTGACTGAGATTAAGAACCACATGTTGAGAAACAGTAATTGTCCTATACAAGGTTTCATCTTCATGATGAAATATTGCCAATGGCACTAACCTAAATGAAAGTGATGTAGAAGAAATGAAGAGAGTGAATATAGAGCAATGCTTTCTAGGGTTGAAATTATTGTCTAATAAGCAGTGACTATTTATGTACTTTACTCCTTCTTAATTATCAAATATAAACTCTGTGCAAACACCAACTATGAAATGGCAGTGTGTTAAAATCAAAACATGAATGTGGGACTGGAACTTCGTACACAGTCACAGACGTTCTCTTCTTTACCTATCTAGTCATGGCCATGGGAGTGCATGTTTTATTGCCTGCGTGGTTGGGTGTGTGACTATGTGCAACACTGCTAGAAAAAGAGCTAGTGCTCAAAAGATTGTTGTTGTTGTTGTTGTTGTTGTTGTTGTTGTTGTTGTTGTTGTTGTCTTCAGTCCTGAGACTGGTTTGATGCAGCTCTCCATGCTACTCTATCCTGTGCAAGCTTCTTCATCTCCCGGTACGTACTGCAACCTACATCCTTCTGAATCTGCTTAGTGTATTCATCTCTTGGTCTCCCTCTACGATTTTTACCCTCCACGCTGCCCTCCAATGCTAAATTTGTGATCCCTTGATGCCTCAAAACATGTCCTACCAACCGATCCCTTCTTCTAGTCAAGTTGTGCCACAAACTTCTTTTCTCCCCAATCTTATTCAATACCTCCTCATTAGTTACGTGATCTATTCACCTTATCTTCAGCATTCTTCTGTTGCACCACATTTCGAAAGCTTCTATTCTCTTCTTGTCCAAACTAGTTATCATCCATGTTTCACTTCCATACATGGCTACACTCCAAACACTTTCAGAAATGACTTCCTGATACACAAATCTATATTCAATGTTAACAAATTTCTCTTCTTCAGAAAAGATAGTGTGAATGCTGTTTCCTCGTATGTATTTCTGTGCTGCACACATTGATCCACTGTGGGTGAATGGTTGCCTTTCTTTTATTTTATATGTTGCTTCATCAAGGAATTTACATTATTTTTACTTGTATGTAGGCTCATCATCTTCCCACTCATCAATTTATAATTTATGATTGCTTTTAATTAAATTTATGACTGCTAATATACATAGAAATATAGGTGGGAGGGAGAGCGGCAACTTACATGTGCTTACCATGACTGGAACTCTGTTCTTTTAGTGAAGAAGACATAATTATAGAGAAATGTGAAGTAATACAGTAGGACTCTGATAATACGGCATGCTCAGAAATCTGTCAATCCAAGATTATCAAATATGCCGGATTGTAAAGGTCACTTTCAAGAACCTGGTTTAAAAACCAGGTTTATAAGCAAAACCTTTAGTTTTAACATACTAAACTATCATTTGTTAAGTACTAAAGGAAGGGCTACAGTATAAAAAAATTAAAAGACTATTAGTTTTTTGTAAAAACGAAACTGAATTAGATGTCGAATACAGCACTGCTCTAATAAGCAATTTTTTGTATGCCAGTTACGAAATAGAATAAGCACCACTGATTTGAAAAGATCAAGAACAGGCTAATTAATAAAAACTGTTACCAAGAATTTGCTGCAGTTTACTTGGAATCACTGTCTGTACGCCTCTGCTTAAAATGCATTTTTTGTCTGCATGTCTTCTGCTTAAAATGCACTTAATTCACTAGTGGATGCAGAGTTTATCACTTGTACAATTTCAGAACTATGAGCTGTCAACTTATTATCATTTACATCACTTCCCAACTTGTCTTCTTCAACCAGTTTAGGCCATAGTTCTCTCCAGCTCATGTGCAATGTTGTACTTTCCTCAGATGTCCCAACAATTGCAGCCCTGAAAATGGCGTCTTTATAGTTAAAATTGTATTGGAACAGTTTGACGCTGTTGATTGGCTGAATAAGTGATGTAACGTTTTCTGGAAGACCTGTGGAATGAATGTTACCTGCCACAAACTCTGGTTCTTTAGGATGATGTCAGAAATGGTCTAGGATGAGAACACCTTACAATTTGTCATTAGTCCTAATTTTCGAAATTTTCCTTGGCAATTAGAATAAAATGGTACAAGAACCAGTCTTTGAATGATTCGGCATTCATCCATGCATTATGTTGTGCACCGTAAATAATCAGCATACATGTCCCATTTTTTAGAGGTCTAGGGTTTTGATTTCCTTAATAACAAAGGCAGTTTTTGTTTGCCTAGTGTTTCCAAATGCTAACACAGTTATCATCTCTCTTCTTTCCCTTTGTCCCGGACTCCTCGGCCCTCGATGGGATAGAATTTGGCAAACATCACCATAGTAGGCCAGTCTCATCAGCATTTAAATGTTGAGTACTGACAACTTATGCTCATCAACTAGCTTTTGAGACATTACTTTGTACTCATTCACAAGCAGCCTCATCAGCAGATTTAATTTCACCAGAAATGTGTACTTTATGAATGCCATGACGGGTGTTGTAATTATGAAGCCACTTTTTCGAGAATGAAATAAATTAATCTGAGGGCAGATCTGATTCATTGTAAAAAAATTTTTGTTTTATGACGACGAACTATTACCCACGGCTTTGTAGAGAAGCAATTGAAATATATAAACATAGGGATAATTTTAATCAGAAAGAAGAGACCATGAAACTTGGAGATATTTGGACAGTAGCACTACAGAACTGCTAGACAGTTTTATCTGTGACAAGATTACGATCGATAGTTAAGTTTTATCTCTGACAAAGATTATCTCTGCATATCATGTGTAACTCTGGCCACACCCACTTTCTACGATATATAAGTCGCTCTCAGACGTCCGACCCGACAGTCGGCAAGACTCACTGGAGGAGAAACACCCCTCTGAAGATGTCCAGTGCAGCTCTGGACGAAACGTTAGGAGCTGAAGAGTTTCATGGACCACGACCTTACATCCCGGAAGGTTTACCAGAAGCTATGTCATCCGGTCGTGAAAGCCTTCATACTATGATATCCTTCGACAATTTACACGAATGTGTAGTACAAACACACATTAGTTTATCAATATAGAAATTGGCAGATGTTTCACTCCTTGTTGCATCCTATGATTGATTGATCATAAATGTTCTGTAGACAATAACTAGGCCAGATAACAGGATATTGAGGGAGTACAGCAACATTCATCAAAGCCATATTGGACCTTATGTAAGAAGCAATTGTTCTGAAAATATTCATTTAGTTGCCTTCTGATTATCACATCAATGATTTTAGATAATATTGGAACTATGGAAATGGATATATAATTTTCTGATGATTCCCTATCTCCCTTTTCATGAACAGGTACAATTACAGTTGACTTTAAAGTCAGGAAAGGCACTTTCCTCAACCCTCCAATTTGTAAGGTAGCACAGAGGATGGCTTATTATTTGTATAATTTGTTTTACAATAAAGTTGGAGAGACCATAATAGTCTTCAGTTTCCGAATTACTGAGTTTTACTATTACATCTACTATATCTTTAGGGGAGACAGATTTCCATTCAAGCTCGTTATAACTATGTTGGTAGCCTTGGAAGATCTGAACCAAGCGAGCCAATTATGGTTGGTTTGCTGCCATTATCAACTTCTGTCTCGTCATTTCCATAAATTGATAGGGCTAATTTTTTTTTTACAGGGATCCCAGATTCTGCTTATGCTGCCTCACATCTGTTGCTTGACCAATCTGTGTAATTATCATTGGTTTGTTTTTTAGCATTATTTGTTCCCTTTCTGTGATTTTGTTATAGTTTTGTGTACACTGGCTTATATATACTATTGCTACATGATATTGCATAGTATAACTTGAGCAGTATTTTCAGTTTATACAGGTATGGAGTGTACCAATTAATTCTGGGTCCTTTCCTATTTTTCTTTGAACAGGTTTTCAAGGAACTAGAAGCAGGATAGCATTTATTAAATGTGGCTGCTGTAGTATGTAAGAAATTTTCATATACTTCACAAAAGGACTGGCCTCTTGAGAATGGAGCTCCAGTTTGTGCTTCTCCTGCTAAGGTAAGTCTTTCCACTCTCGCGATTGGAATGACTCCTTACCCTCTCCTTTAAAAACCACATCCTTTCGTCTTTCCCTCTCCTTCCCTCTTTCCTGATGAATCAACCTTGGGTTGCGAAAGCACATATACAGACAAGCAGACATATTTAAAGGCAAAGAGTTTGGGCAGAGATGTCAGTCGAGGTGGAAGTACAGAGGCAAAGATGTTGTTGATTGACAGGTGAGGTATGAGCGGCGGCAACTTGAAATTAGCGGAGGTTGAGGCCTGGCGGATATCGAGAAGAGACGATATACTGAAGGGCAAGTTCCCATCTCCGGAGTTCTGATAGGTTGGTGTTAGTGGGAAGTATCCAGATTACCCGGACGGTGTAACACTGTGCCAAGATGCGCTGGCCGTGCACCAAGGCATGTTTAGCCACAGGGTGATCCTCATTACCAACAAACACTGTCTGCCTGTGTCCGTTCATGCGAATGGACAGTTTGTTGCTGGTCATTCCCACATGCAAAGCTTCACAGTGTAGGCAGGTCAGTTGGTAAATCATGTGGGTGCTTTCACACGTGGCTCTGCCTTTGATCGTGTACACCTTCCAGGTGTACTGGAGTAGGTGGTGGTGGGAGGGTGCATGGGACAGGTTTTACACCAGGGGCGGTTACAAGGGTAGGAGCCAGAGGGTAGGGAAGGTGGTTTGGGGATTTCATAGGGATGAACCAAGAGGTTACGAAGGTTAGGTGGACGGCAGAAAGACACTCTTGGTGGAGTGGGAAGGATTTCATGAAGGATGGATCTCATTTCAGGGCAGGATTTGAGGAAGTCGTATCCCTGCTGGGGAGCCACATTCAGAGTCTGATCCAGTCCCGGAAAGTATCCTGTCACAAGTGGGGCACTTTTGGGGTTCTTCTGTGGGACGTTCTGGGTTTGAGGGGATGAGGAAGTGGCTCTGGTTATTTGCTTCTGTACCAGGTCGGGAGGGTAGTTGTGGGATGTGGAAGCTGTTTTCAGGTTGTTGGTGTAATGGTTCAGGGATGCAGGACTGGAGCAGATTCGTCTGCCACCAAGACCTAGTCTGTAGGGAAGGGACCGTTTGATATGGAATGAGTGGCAGCTGTCATAATGGAGGTACTGTTGCTTGTTGGTGGGTTTGATGTGGACGGATGTGTGAAGCTGGTCGTTGGACAGATGGAGGTCAACGTCAAGGAAAGTGGCATGGGATTTGGAGTAGGACCAGGTGAATCTGATGGAACCAAAGGAGTTGAGGTTGGAGAGGACATTCTGGAGTTCTTCTTCACTGTGAGTCCAGGTCATAAAGATGTCATCAATATGTACCAAACTTTGGATTGGCAGGCCTGGGTAACCAAGAAGGCTTCCTCTAAGTGACCCATAAATAGGTTGGCGACGAGGGGGCATCCTGGTACCTATGGATGTTCCCTTTAATTTTTGGTATGTCTGGCCTTCGAAAGTGAAGCAGTTGTGAGTCAGGATGAAGCTGGTTAAGGTAATGATGAAATAGGTTTTAGGTAGGGTGGCAGGTGATCGGTGTGAAAGGAAGTGCTCCATCGCAGCGAGGCCCTGGACATGCGGAATATTTGTGTATAAGGAAGTGGCATCAATGGTTACAAGGATGGTTTCCAGGGGTAACAGATTGGGTAAGGATTCCAGGCTATCAAGAAAGTGGTTGGTGTCTTTGATGAAGGGTGGGAGACTGCATGTAATGGGTTGAAGGTGTTGATCTACATAGGCAGAGATTCGTTCTTGCCGCCTTTCATACCTCATCTGTCATTCAACAACATCTTTGCCTCTGTTCTTCCACCTCGACTGACATCTCTGCCATGTGTGTGTGTGTGTGTGTGTGTGTGTGTGTGTGTGTGTGTGTGTGTGTGTTCGTGTTCGAGTGTATACCTGCCCCTTTTTCCCCCTGAGATAAGTCTTTCCGCTCCCAGGAATGACTCCTTACCCTCTCCCTTAAAACCCACATCCTTTCGTCTTTCCCTCTCCTTCCCTGTTTCCTGACGAAGCAACTGTAGGTAGTGAAAGCTGAAATTTGTGTAGTCTCACTGTCCTCGATTCCGCCTCATGTTTGTGAATTTTTCCAATTCCAGGCAGTTTTAGGAGTAGGCTGTCACGATCAGATAGCAGGAGCTTAATTTTGTTTAAGTGAACCTTTCATTCACAAGTATTTGAAATTACATTGTCTAGGCAAGCATTTTGTCTGATAGGTTTATCATTGAGGCAATAAAAACTGTCTGACCTTAGAGTATCTAGTTGGAGTCTACTCTCAGAATTTTTCATTAACACATCTAAATTAATATCACCAAAGATTAATATTCTGTGTGTCTTATATTTAAGTAAAGGTAGTAATAAATTTTCAGTGCTCTCCATAAAGGCTTAAAGTCTGTTTTAGGTGGACAGTATACTGACATTAAATTACTTTGGAGACGGGGAACTATGTAGCAGCAGCTTCAGATTTTACTTCTACAGTTAAGCTGCCACCTTGCAATTCCTGTGTTTTAGAACACCAGTGTTTTATACAATTCTTCTGAAATTGATAATAAAGAAACTATTGAAGGAAAGTTGGTTTTACATGTAAAATCAATATTCATCATCAAGCTTAGATACCAAATCAGACTAACACAGCATATACGAGGGTGGTTTGAAAAGTTCTCAGAAAGGAATAGAAAAAAAGACTTACATCACTGAAACTTGTTTTTATTTTTCAGTTTAGTGTCCTTGTAGATTAACACACTTGGTCCAACAATGTTCCAGTGCCTTGATCCCATCTTGAAAATGAGTTTCCTCGATGCCTGTAAAATAGTTGTCAACTCTGGCTATAAATTCTTTGCTTGAAGTGAATCTTCATCCACCAAGAAAAGTGTTCAGTTTTGGGAAGAGACGGAACTCTGATGGAGCTATATCACGTGAATAAGATGGGTTTGGCAACAATTCACACCTTGTGTTGTTGTTGTGGTCTTCAGCCCTGAGATTGGTTTGATGCAGCTCTCCATGCTACTCTATTCTGTGAAAGCTTCTTCATCTCCCAGTACTTACTGCAACCTATATCCTTCTGAATCTGCTTAGTGTATTCATCTCTTGGTCTTCCTCTGTGATTTTTACCCTCCACGCTGCCCTACAATGCTAAATTTTTGATCCCTTGATGCCTCAAAACATGTCCTACCAACCGGTCCCTTCTTTTTGTCAAGTTGTGCCACAAACTCCTCTTCTGCCCGATTCTCTTCAATAGCTCCTCATTAGTTATGTGATCTACCCATTTAATCTTCAGCATTCTTCTGTAGCACCACATTTCGAAAGTTTCTATTCTCTTCTTGTGAAAACTATTTATTGTCCATGTTTCACTTCCATACATGGCTACACTCCATACAAATACTTTCAGAAACGAATTCCTGACACTTAAATCTATACTCGATGTTAACAAATTTTGCTTTTTCAGAAACATTTTCCTTGCCATTGCCAGTCTACATTTTATATCCTCTCTACTTTGACCATCATCAATTATTTTGCTCCCCAAATAACAAAACTCCTTTACTACTTTAAGTGTCTCATTTCCTAATCTAATTCCCTCAGCATCACCCGACTTAATTTGACTAGATTCCATTTTCCTTGTTTTGCTTTTGTTGATGTTCATCTTATATCCACCTTTCAAGACACTGTCCATTCTGCTCAGCTGCTCTTCCAGGTCCTTTGCTGTCTCTGAGATTTGCCAATGACATTGTAATTCTGTCAAAGTTTTTATTTCTTCTCCATAGATTTTAATACCTACTCCGAATTTTTCTTTTGTTTCCTTTACTGCTTGCTCAGTATACAGATTGAGTAACGTTGGGGATAGGCTGCAACACTGTCTCACTCCCTTCCCAACCACTCCTTACCTTTCACGTCCCTCGACTCGTATAACTGCCTTCTGCTTTCTGTACAAATTGTAAATAGCCTTTCGCTCCCTGTATTTTACCCCTGCCACCTTTAGAATTTGAAAGAGAGTATTCCAGTCAATATTGTCAAAAGTTTCTCTAAGTCTACAATTGCTAGAAATGTAGGTTTGCCTTTCCTTAATATTTCTTCTAAAATAAGTCATAAGGTCAGTATTGCCTAACGTGTTCCAACATTTCTACGGAATCCAAACTGATCTTCCCCGAGGTCGGCTTCTACCAGTTATTCCATTCGTCTGTAAAGAACATTAGTATTTTGCAGCTGTGACTTATTAAACTGATAGTTCGGTAATTTTAACATCTGCCAACACCTGCTTTCTTTGGGATTGGAATTATTATATTCTTCTTGAAGTCTGAAGGTATTTCGCCTGTCTCATACATCTTGCACACCAGATGGTAGAGTATTGTCAGGACTGGCTCTCCCAAGCCTGTCAGTAGTTCCAATGGAATGTTGTCTACTCGCGGGGCCTTGTTTTGTCTCAGGTCTTTCAGTGCTCTGTCAAACTCTTCACGCAGTATCATATCTCCCATTTCATCTTCATCTGCACGCTCTTCCATTTCCGTAATATTATCCTCAAGTACATCACCATTGTATAGACCCTCTTTATACTCCTTCCATCTTTCTGCTTTACCTTTTTTGTTTAGAACTGGGTTTCCATCTGAGCTCTTGATATTCTTACAAGTGGCTCTCTTTTCTCCAAAGGTCTCTTGAATTTTCCTGTAGGCAGTATCTATCTTACCCCTAGTGAGATAAGCCTCTACATCCTTACATTTGTCCTCTAGCCATGACTGCTTAGCCATTTTGCACTTCCTGTTCATCTCATTTTTGAGATGTTTGTAACCCTTTTTGCCTGCTTCATTTACTGCATTTTTATATTTTCTCCTTTTCGCAGCTTAGTCCATGTAATTTCATCATGGCGATGGCACATGTGTGCGAAGGCCAATTGTCTTGATGGAAGATGACTTTCTTTCTTGCTAAACCTGGCCTTTCTTCATGTATCTTCTGTTGCAATTTGTCCAGGAGGTTAGCATAGTGTTCTCTAGTAATTGTTTGCCCAGTGGGGAGATAATCTACAAACAGAATTCCCCTCGCCTCCCAGAACACTGATGTCATGACCTTTCCTGCCAAGGGAACTGTCTTTGCTTTCTTTGGTGGTGGAGAATCAGCATTTTTCCACTGCTTTTGACTGTTGTTTTGTCTCTAGGGTATAGTAGTACACCCAAGTTTCATCTCTAGTCACAAACTGGCACAAAAAATTTTGTTCATTTCTCCTAAAATGGGCCAAACATTTCCAATATGTCCATTATCATGCGCTTTTCATCCAGCGTTAAGAGTTGCGGCACCCATCTTGCGGATAATTTTTTCATTTCTAATTCTTCAGTAAAAATATGATAGACCCTTTCAAATGATGTCTGGCATGTGTGAGCAATTTCACGCACTTTCAATCAGCGATCCTCCATGATCATTTTGTGCACTTTTTCAGTGATTTCCAGAGTAGTGACACATCTTGGTCGACCACTGTGTGGATCATCTACGCTCTCCTGAAAAAATTTAAATTCATTTGTCCACTTGGTAACAGTTGAATACGAAGGAGCATAGTTGCCCAATGTATTCTGGAAATTGACATGAATGTCCTTTGCTTTGATACCTTTCTTTATGAAGTACTTAATCTCTGCTCGGATCTCAATATTTTCCATCTTCGCAAATCACTACGCAAGAACGACAACAGAGCCACGTCACCGCCACAGCTCTCTTCCAAGAGCAGTGACATGGCACATGTTTACAGGCAACAATCCAGTGAATATCATGTGAACATCTCATTGCACTAGTGCTGACCTCTTGTGATGATTCTGAGAACTTTTCTAACCACGCAGTATATACTGGCAGGATCCAGTTACCCCAAAATCTTGAAATAAATGGACACATGGCAAGAGATATTTTTCAGTTGATTTTTTTTAAACTTAGCTTTAGAGAGCTTTTGAAATAGAGCATTTCAGTGAGAGAGTATCATTTCACAAGAAGCAGATGCTATGAGCAAAGACTAAGTCAGTAAGGCAGTAAATTTGTTTTTAGTCTTAACTAAGTAAAGTTTAGTGAAAGTCGACATCATGTACAATCACTGTTATAGTGTAAATGTTCAACATACATTAAATATGGATGATGCACTATAGCCCCTTACTTAATTAAGTTAAACTCCTATGAAATATTTGTGCATTACTAACACCTGTTGTGATAATTATGCTTCGTATCATCTGCATGCTGACCACCATTAATGTGTCCAATGACAATAAATATCCATCAACTGAGAATTAACTGTGGCAAAGTGACATGAATTATTTAAAATTGTATAAGCATCTGGTAGTCACCTACTAAAAACTAACTGAAGGCAATGAAAGATCAACAACTTCACAAGGTGCTGCTGCTCCTTTACACACACACATTAAAATAGTCACTAGGAAAACCATTTTGTAAAAGGGGAGAATGCAATAATTACAGGCCAGTTTCCTTGCTACGAATCTTTTTGAAGCCTAATGAGAAGGTTACATATGAGAATAGAAGCACATCTCAGTATATATGAGCCATTATACTAAAAATATTGCTTCAGGAAAAGGACATTAACAGAAAATGTGAGAAACATTAGTGAATGGCAAGTTGTGAAGGGTATATCTATGTCTACATCAAAATATGGAAAGTCCACGAAAGTATAACAACAATATGGAAAGGATAGTCTGCTGCTCACCATATAAAGGTGGCAGTGACTTGCAGTCAAGCACAATGATAAAGACTCCTAAAATGTTAAACCTTTTGGATGAAGACCTCCTTCTTCAGTAGAAAGTGTATATACCTACATTGATATAAGCACAACTCAACAAAGCTGTGAAGCTCATATAATACTAGGTACAGAAAGCTGGTTGAAACCTGAAATTGAAAACAATGAGATATTTGGGGAAAATTTCAGAGTACATCAAAAGGATAGGCAAATGCGAAATATAGGTGGAGTATTTGTCACATAGGCAAGAAACACAAACCCACTGAGACAGAAATTGAATTTGACGGAGACAGTATCAGTGTTAGGTATAAAACTGGATCCTTCTATCACCTTCAAGACTCATCCCCTGATGTAACCAAAAACTTAAAGAAAAAACATTAGTTCATTTGCACTGTATTTATTGTTGTATAGATTTTAATCATACAACAATTAATTGGGATAATCATTGCTGACTCTTCGAGAAACTGGCAGGTTTCAGATTGATTACACAATGGCGAAGCACATTTCAAAACCAGATTTTAAACTGTAAGACATCTCCAGGAGCAGATGCAGGATCTGGTTGGTTATGAAGTTAATACTTAAGAAATAGCAAAGAAAGGTAAGAAATTAAGACAATGGGACTTGGATAATTTGAAAGAACCAATGATTTTTGACAGTTTCAAAGGAAGCATTAGTTTCAGAAACAAAAATGTGACAACTATTAATTTGTAATTTCATCACATATGTGCAATTGCTCACAATGTGACCTCGACAGCCAGAGACAGTGGTCACGTGAGTGTGAGCTGTGTTTGCTTGAATGTGTGTGAGTGTATGTTGTTTATTTCAGAAAAAAAGTCTTCTTGCTGAAAGATTACGTGTTATGTAGTCTTCCTGTAGTGCCTGTGTACAACTCAACTATATGGTGAGTAGCAACCTATTCTTTTCATAATACTGTCACATTAAAAACACATATTTTTTGTTCTTTATTGTCTGTCTGTCTTTCCATCCTTCTCTTAAGATCCCTTCTCCTCAGTAACGGGTAGATGTGTAAAGTTATTTAATTTATTTATTTATTCATTCATTGCATCATAGACTGCTACCTAGAATTTAAACACAGGCTGTATAGATTCTTACACAAATTACACAATATGCAATATTACCTTCTACAGTACTACCTACAGTCACCATAACTATGTGGATGTGCTGATTAGTAATAGATCCAAAATTTTAAGTGAAAGCTCTTAAATAAACTCTTAAATAAAACAAAGTTTATTGACATTCTGTACCTTTATTCGTCATGTTTATATATTTATTTCTCAACAGTGTAACCCTGGTGACAAACACATTTCTCCTAATGAGAGACATGTTTGTTGGCATCATCACTGTATATTGTTTAACTATGTTGATGCACCCATAACTTCACCTCTCCTTGCACCATTTCATTGCAATCAAAGTGAAGTCCTCAAAGGCATTATTTAAATTACGGAATGAGATTAAAATTGGATGGGGCTGTATTGGGACTGTAAGGAGGATGACTAGTGACAGTGAACCCAAGGCACTGGATTTTTCCCAGATATTGCAGCACTTGTATGTGATCTTGCATTGTCTTGCTGAAGGAGAGGGTGCTACATGTGTGGATGAACTCTTTGAATTTATGCCTTCAGTTTTCTGAGGAATTACACCGTGCTCTTTTCCCACCAACATAGTTATGTTACACACCACCATGTTATATGCTACAATTCAGAGCCCTCTAGTGGCAGAGGGTGCAACTAGCATCAGCCTAATGAGAGAGTCAACTGAGCATTATGCATGACATGTACTACCTCAACCAGTATTGAGAATGGAATAAAAAATTCAAAGGCATTACTTTTCAGCAAGCCCTTGTATTTCAACTATTAATAATATCTACATTCAACTTCGCAAGCCACCTGACGGTGTATAGATAGATAGATAGATAGATAGATAGATAGAAAAAATAATAGCTATTTCTATTATAAATAAAAACCAACCTACTCGCAAATCTAACAGCCTATGCTATTATAATAACTTCATTTCTTTGCATTCATGTGATTCTACAATGCTTTCCATCATGCCCCAGTCCATAGGCATGCCCTGCTAGTTTCTTGGGTGCTGTGGGGGGTGTTTTGGTTGCCTCTGTGTTTACTGACTCTCCAGCTGCAGGGCATGATTCACCTGTCTGTTCTGAGGGAGCATCATTGCTTGTAACAAGTGCAGCCACACACTGAGCCATATCAACTGGTTCTAGCTCTTTGGGTAGCGAGACATGTCTCTCAGATGCCTTTCTCTCTAGTGTTGTTGTGGTGGTTGCGCAGGTGATGTCAGCATTTGGTGTGAGCTGTTCATCTGCCACAACTGTTTATTCAGCTCCCTTTGCTGCACTGCTTCTCAATCTTTTGTCATAACTTCTCTTAACGCAGTAGATGGGGATTGATTGATAAGATAATGTGCTAACAAAGCCTTCCCTGAAACAGAATCCGCAATATTATCCACGATCTGTGTTTCTGTCTTGCAGTGCACTACCTCACTGACGAGTCTTTTGTGCCAATTCAGTTGCTGCTGATTAGTATCAGCAACATTTGCATACAGCAGACATACCTGGACAGTATGTTCTGTCGTACCTTCTTCACCACAGGCACACTTAGAGGTTTGTCTTCTTCCAGTCTGATGCCAGTAGGCAGCATAGGACTCATCATCAATAAAGAAGTATGTCAGGCCTCTTAAGGGATGAATGTGCTTCATTCTCAGTCTCTGTTTTACATTTAGGAGAAAACTGTAAGTGTGCCTTGCTGTTTGGGCATCATTCCATTGTTTCTGACATACGTGGATTTGATAGTAAGTTTGCTGCTTACTTGTGGCCCGTATTTGTATTAAATTCAACACTTAATCATATTGTTCTTTCTTCAGCCAATACATCGCCACTTTATTCCGCTTATGGATATCAAATGGACATGTTACTTGCAATGCCTCAACTGACACAGTGCCAAAACCCCTGTCAACTGAAGAAATATTCCATGCTGCACCCTGTTTACTATATGTGCTGGTGTTATAAACAGAAGTCTGTGTGGCCTGGCACTCACATGAGAATCCATGATCAAAGTTAAGATAGCCTTATGATAATTCATACTGTATGCATTGGCAACTTATAACTGATGAGACTAATAATTTTGCTCATTATGTTCTTGGCTCTCTTACTCATTTCCTTAATATGTACACAATCATTCTGTCATTAGTCCAAGATGCCTAAGTATATGGTGAAGGACATTCCCTTTATGGACCTGTCACGTATTTGATGACTGGGGCTCTTAAAAGAAGAACCGTAGAATACGATACTGAGGAGCTGTATAAGCAGTTTGATATATCATATGGCAGAGTAGGATTTGACTGTCAGCAATGTAGGCCACTCTGCTTTTTTCATGTATATTATTCATAGATGGTCACAAGTTGTTTAAAAATAACCCAGTTAAACTGCATGAGACATCAAGACATCATGTATGAAATTCGTAAAGTAGCTGAGGAAATGAGATTAGATATTCTATTGTGTATCTTGTCAAAAAAGTGTCAATTTCGTTGGTAAAAAGAAAGTATGTGTACAATATAAATGTGAAATACTGAAACTAAATGACCATGTTACTAAATTACAACTCATGATCAATGAACTGAAAGTGGATATTAACTAACATTAGAAAAACGTGAGCTGATGTTGAAGCAAGAAATGATAGCAGGAAGCTTGACTTATTCGGATAAGTTGACAAAAGATATGTGCATAAACAGTTCACAAAGTGTCAGAAATAAAAAAAAAAAAAAAAAGTGTGAAAGCAGTGTAAATTTAGTCCACAACAACAGCTGTGATATATCTACAATAAAATTCGAAAACTCCAAAAGTAAACAAAACGCTCTTGCATCGTCAAGAAATAGTATGTTTAGTAAATACCAGAAAGCGTGCAGATACAAGACTCAAGATTTTATTTTTATCTGATAGTCATGGACGACACTGCGCTAGTTTATAAAATCAGACACTTCCACCAAGATTTTTGCAATGTCCATTGTCAGACCAAACTCACAGTTGAAATATGTTGTTAATAACATTGAAGAAAAGGTAAAGGACTTAAGTAAGTTTGACTGTGTTATTGTTCTGGTTGGAACACATGATGTAGTATCTGATATCAAGGATTACCAATGCACTGTGAACATGGTACTCACAAAATCTACGAACGCTAACATGATTCTGTGTACAGTACCCTAGAGATATGACAGGGTGGACTGGAGTGACAAAATATACTAAATGAACACGTTCTTGATGGAATATGTTGCCCAGTACAGTCACACTAAGGAATTGGATGTAAATATCTTTTTAAGGATGACTGATTACACAAAGCATGGGCTAAGTTTGGTGCTGAAGGGGAAGGAAAAACTATGCAAGAACCTTCATTATTCAACTGTGATACAGCCCACCACACCATCACTGATCTCTGTTAATTGCTTGCAACAGGCAGATCACTCACTCCACAAAACTGTATAGTTAGAATATGGGAGAAAGACAAAACCAAAAAATTAACAGTAAATATGCATACTGTGAAATGAACAAGTGACAAGGAAGCAACACAGAAGACAGTATCACCAAAGTATATGAAAATAACACAAGAAAAAACCAAAAAGTTAACAGTAAATATGCCTTCAGTGGAACGAACAAATGGCAGGGAACCAGCATAGAAGACAATATCACCATGTAGAAATGGACAGAAGTTAAAAACAACAGATCATGACGAAGCATCCAAACAACATATGGGTGATTTTTTTATGGCCAAATCCACTGCAGAAGAAAACAACCAAGAACAAGTCCAAGACCCCCCAGGAGGTGATAATCAGGTCAGAAATGAAAAGACTAGAGCCTACTCTTCAAAGAAGTAACCAAGCAAGAAACATACCTCTCATATAACTGAATAATTCTTTAACTCTCTTATATCATACTGTACAGGGCCAATAAGCTATATGAGCTAGAGGTCCTTTTGAATGGTTCATTGAAGGAGATTTCTATCTTGTGTATAACTGAACACTGGCTACAAGAACTACAAAAATGTGCAGTTTGGACTTCAGACTTCCAGTTCGTCAGCAGCTTTTGCAGGGAAACATACAGAGGGGGTGTAACATGTATATATGTAAGAACAGGTATTAAATCAAAGGAAATTAGGCTTAAAAATGTCTGCTGTATGGAAAAAGATTTTTAATATCGTTTATGTGAACTATTACATAGTAAAATTATAATTGCATGTATATATATAGGTCCCCGTCTGGCAATTTTGAATTATTCTCTGAAAGTTGGAAAATCTTCTGAACTACCTAAACAGTCAGTCAAAATACATAACTGTGCTTTGGGATTTCAGTATTAATTTTAAGCACAACTGTAAAAAAGGGCAAGAACTTGTTAATGTCTAAAAACATACAATATGGACATTTGTGTAGAAGATACCACCAGATACAGCAGCAAAAGTGAAAGTACTATAGACCAAATATTCATTGACAAATCAAATTGTGGCTTTAAACCTGAGGTATTGGATACAGGTTTCTCTGATCATCAAGCAGTTAAATTGACTTAGACAAATCTCATGAGAAAAGTGACAACAGGAGATATATTGAGAGAAGATTAATTATGGTCTTTAATCTAATGTTGAAAAATGTTAACTGGGACATGGAAAGCAGTAGTTCTGCAGATATAAAATTCAACAAGTTCTTGTCAAATTGTAAATACTGCTATGATATTTCATTGCCTCTGAAGAGAATGAAAATAAACCAAAAAATCAAATTCGTGGATAACAAGTGACATCAAAGAGTCATCAGAATGTCTTAGAATGCTATATAAGTGTGCAACGCAAAATACTATCTTGAAATCATAGACCAAATGTTATAGAAAAAGCACAGGAAAGCTATAGTTGCTGCAAAAAGGAAGCACAGTGATTCATGTTTCAGAAAGGGTAACAACAAAATGAAATCTAAGTGGAAAGTTATTAATAATCATACAGGCAAACATGAAAGAGCAAATAATAAAATCACCATAAAAAACAAAAATGAAATTGTTGATGATCCACTTTAAATAGCTAATATATTTAATGATCATTATAGTAATATACCCCGAAACCTGATCACCACTACATATAATCCAAAGACAAAGATAATAACTCCAATAAATGAAAGGACAATGTACCTATATACCATAACACCCAAAGAAGTACAATTGGCTATCAACAAACTAAAGAGTAAAATAACCTGCAGATTTGATGGTATCCCTGACAAAATTATTAAATATAGTACAGATAATGTTGTCACTCAACTTGTGGACATAATCAATGACTCCTTTGAAACAGGTGTGTTTCCAAGTAAACTTAAGCAGTCAACAGTAATACCAGTTTATAAAAGTGGTGATAAGTTTGACATTAAAAATTTCAGACCTCTGTCATTATTATCTGTAATTTTGAAGACAATAGAATGAATAATGTATGACAGATTGCTAGACTTCCTAATCAAAAATAAAATTTATGTAAATGCACAGAATGGTTTCAAAAAAGTTAAATCTACATAAACAGCTCTCTTCAGTTTCTTAATACTTGTTTACAATGCTATTGAGGACAAATAAATGATTTGTGGATTGTTGTTGGATCTTTCCAAAGCATTCAATCTTATAAATCATAATCTATTGCTGTTAAGACTCTATAATTATGATGTCCATGGTATTTCCTACGAGTGGTGCAAGTCATATTTAACTGAAAGGAAACAAAGAGTACAAATTACTCAGGATGGAAATGTGTACCATTCTGAATATAAAAAAGTTAATTATGGTGTGCCCCAGGGCTCAGTATTGACGCCATTGTTATTCTTGATTTTTATTAATGATCTGCCTTAACAGTTTTCAACAGCTGATATCATATCATTTGCTGATGGTACCAGCTTCATTATAAAAGGGAAGAATGATTATGAGATGCAAAAAAAGCAGTAGAAGTGACAGAAAAATTATTTAAAGTTAACTTTCTAGTTGTCAATGTCAAGAAAACTGTATGGATGAACTTCAACCATATAAGGAACAAAAAAAGGATGAATGTAAAATTCACATTATTGAATAGCCGAATACAGCTAAAGAATCTCTCAAAATTTTCAGGATTATGGGTGGATGAGCATCTAAGATGGGAAAAACATGTAGAAATTTTTAACAAAAAATTAAGCAAGTATTTTTACATATTAAGAGTGCTTAAAGATTGTTGCAATACTGAAACAGTGTTAAGTGCTTATTGCGCATACATGCACAGTCTACTGAAGTATGAAGTATGGAATAGAGTTCTGGGGAAATACCTCTTTTGCAAAGCAGTCTTTTAAGCTCCAGAAGAAAGGTTTAAGATTAATAAGTAATATTGCTTACAGAGCACCATATAGATGAATCTTTAAGGAATTAAAAATCATGAATTTACCATCTATATTTATTTTTGAAAGCATATGCTTAATTAAAAACCATCAAGTTTCACCTTTGAATAGTGAGATCTACCACTATCAAGCAAGGAACAGTGATGACTATTATAGGGATGTGCACAGAAAATCAACATATCAGGACAGTGCTGTTTATAAACCAAAAATTCTGCACAGTGCATTGCTAGATAGCATCCAAAAAATACTAAACAGTAGTACATTCAAAAAAGAACTAAAAAATCTACTAATAAACAACAGCTTCTACAGCCTACTGCATAACCCTCTAAGCAAAAATTCATAATTATCAACCATACCTAGATAAAACCAAACTTTTTTCATCCCTGTATGTATGTGATTATGCACCTAGCTTTTGTGCTGTATGTTACTATGCCTAGTTAACTAAAGTACTGGTATTTAATAGTTTTAGTAAAATCAAGTAAGGGGTTTCACAAGCTGTTCTTCTATCTGTATGTACATAAGCAGAATAATGTTTTTTTTTATAAAGATGTGTTGATACTAATGATAAGATTTTGTGCATGATCTAAATATGTAATATTTTATACTGTTCGTTTATTTATTTATTGTCTTTTTTGCATATAGTCACCAACTCGTGATTTTTGCAATTTTCATAGCATTTTTATACAAGTTTTGTACAAACAGTAGGAATTTGCAATTCACATTTATGAGAAGCCCCTTAAGGGTGACACACTTGGCAATGTATGGTACAGCACTTCATAATGCAACATACAGTTGTTACATAGTATAAGTATCTGAATTTACATCATGTTGTTACAAAAATAATGTAGATTACAATCACCTCAGAATAGTACATTGTGTAGATAGAAGAGTTAGACCTACATTTAAGAATAGCTACATTTTAATATCAGTATTCATTCAATAAGTATGAACACTTGAGAGTTAAGAATGATTTTAATTCCCTTTTGAATACTTTACCTCTGTGGCGTGGTATAGCACTTGGCAGTTTGTTAAACCATATCTGGCCATTTATCCGAGGACTATGATCTGTTGTCTTTAGTTTAATTCTGTTTCTGAAGAAGCAATCTTTTTGTCTTGCGTGATGGATATTCACTTCAGAGCACTTAGCTCCATTATTTTTATGGTCCAGAAAGAATGTTATTAATTTGTACAGATACAAGGAGTATACTGTTAGATATTTACCGGTAAGTTGTACAAAGGTTTCCCTGCATGAATCTCTGTATCCTAGTTGATGCATGGTCGTGATTGCTCTTTTCTGCAGTGTTATGATTCTGTTCATGTGTCTATCAGCAGCACATCGCCAACCTCTATTCCATAATTAATATATGCAAATATAGTCCCACAATAAGCAGTTTTTAATGTTTGTTCAGATACTAATTTTGATAGTTTGCTAATTAAGGGCTGTGTACTGCTGATTTTATTGCATACAACATATGTTCTACCTCTCTAAGATTTTTGTCTAGGTATATCCCCAAAAATTTACAGTTGTCAGTGTCTACTATTTTGATGCCACTTACATTATCTATACAAGTTTGGTATGAATTACCATGTTTAAATGGTAATAGCTGGGATTTGCTGATATTAACTTTTAGACCTTGATCATGGAAGTAAGTAGTTATTTGACTTAAGCCATCAGTTACAGCCAATGTCAAGTCGTTAGTTTATTTGCAAAAGAACAAAAGTGAGGTATCATCTGCATAACTTACTAGTTGGGAGCACAGAGGTGCCTCTAAATCATTAATGTAGACCAGGAAAAGGAAAGGATCCAATACGGAGCCCTGAGGTACACCTTGTTTTACTGTTTCATAGCTGGATTGGAAATGTTTGATCCGACCATTAATTTCATAACTCAGCTTTGTACACTGCTTTCGATTGGTTAGATAAGTGATCAGTAGTTGTATGGATGTGACCTTTATATAGTAAGTTTCCATTTTGGATAGTAGTAGCTCATGGTTCACTGAGTCAGATACTATAGTAAGGTCTAGAAATATTCCTGCTGTCTGCATTCCCTCATCCAGAGCATCATACACCTTGTTGAGAAATTCGATAATTGCCGTTATGGTACTGTGATTCTGTTTGAAGCCATGCTGTGTTTCTGCTAGTAAATTATTCTTTGTGAAATAATCAATAAGTTGTGTCAACAAAACAATTTCAAATATTTTACTGAAGATTGATATTAGTGATATGGGCCTGAAGTTTGATAGCCCTTCTTTCAATCCTTTTTCATGCACAGGTTTAACTGTACTTTTCTTTAATATATTTGGTAATGTGTGCTCCCTGATACTACTGTTGATCATATGGGTAATTATTCCAACTAATTCCGTATTGCATTTTTTAATTATAATACTACTCAGTCCATCCCAGCTAGACAATTTCTTATTCTATCAGTTATTTATTATTTTTCCTATTTCCTCCACATTCCTTCCTTAAATTCAAAAACAGTTTCCAGCCTAGGGTAAGGCTTTACCATCAGAGTCAGACCTGTGTTATTAACTGGATTCACAGCTGAAGATATAAAATATTCATTAAATATATTGCAGATTATATCTGGATCATTAATATGGTTTCCTTCACACTGGATTCTGTCAATCTGAGCATCTAACTTAGGGGTGGCTTTGCGATATCTAGTTATTGTATTCCATGAAGTCTACCCTATATTTGATGACTGAGCTATCTGTTTTCTTAAATTTGAGTGCTGTTCCTGAAATTGTTTTTTAGCTTGATTGCACTTATCCTTAAATATTAACAATTTAGTTGACTTATGAAGCACACTTAGATCCTTGATATTTTGCCCGAGTTTAATCATGTAAGCTGGAAGAGTCAGTCTGGTGTTTTTTACATTTTGGTTGTGAGTTACTACTTTCTTAATTCCTTTCACCGGGCAGCAAAAATTATGATATTGTAAAATAATATCATAAAATTTGGCCCATTTGCATTCAGACCCTTTTTGCTGAAGAAATAGTTGCCATTCCTCAGATTCTACACTCCTGGAAATTGAAATAAGAACACCGTGAATTCATTGTCCCAGGAAGGGGAAACTTTATTGACACATTCCTGGGGTCAGATACATCACATGATCACACTGACAGAACCACAGGCACATAGACACAGGCAACAGAGCATGCACAATGTCGGCACTAGTACAGTGTATATCCACCTTTCGCAGCAATACAGGCTGCTATTCTCCCATGGAGACGATCGTAGAGATGCTGGATGTAGTCCTGTGGAACAGCTTGCCATGCCATTTCCACCTGGCGCCTCAGTTGGACCAGCGTTCGTGCTGGACGTGCAGACCGCGTGAGACGACGCTTCATCCAGTACCAAACATAGGGGACAGATCCGGAGATCTTGCTGGCCAGCGTAGTTGACTTACACGTTCCAGAGCACGTTGGATGGCACGGGATACATGCGGACGTGCATTGTCCTGTTGGAACAGCAAGTTCCCTTGCCGGTCTAGGAATGGTAGAACGAGGGGTTCGATGACGGTTTGGATGTACCGTGCACTATTCAGTGTCCCCTCGACGATCACCAGAGGTGTACGGCCAGTGTAGGAGATCGCTCCCCACACCATGATGCCGGGTGTTGGCCCTGTGTGCCTCAGTCATATGCAGTCCTGATTGTGGCGCTCACCTGCACGGCGCCAAACACGCATACGACCATCATTGGCACCAAGGCAGAAGCGACTCTCATCGCTGAAGACGACACGTCTCCATTCGTCCCTCCATTCACACCTGTCGCGACACCACTGGAGGCGGACTGCACGATATTGGGGCGAGAGCGGAAGACGGCCTAACGGTGTGCGGGACCGTAGCCCAGCTTCATGGAGACGGTTGCGAATGGTCCTCGCCGATACCCTAGGAACAACAGTGTCCCTAATTTGCTGGGAAGTGGCGGTGCAGTCCCCTACGGCACTGCGTAGGATCCTACGGTCTTGGCGTGCATCCGTGCGTCGCTGCGGTCCGGTCCCAGGTCGACGGGCACGTGCACCTTCCGCCGACCACTGGCGACAACATCGATGTACTGTGGAGACCTCACGCCCCACGTGTTGAGCAATTCGGCGGTACGTCCACCAGGCCTCCCGCATGCCCACTATACTCCCTCGCTCAAAGTCCGTAAACTGCACATACGGTTCACATCCACGCTGTCATGGCATGCTACCAGTGTTAAAGACTGCGATGGAGCTCCGTATGCCACGGCAAACTGGCTGACACTGACGGCGGCGGTGCACAAATGCTGCGCATTTAGCGCCATTCGACGGCCAACACCGCGGTTCCTGGTGTGTCCGCTGTGCCGTGCGTGTGATCATTGCTTGTACAGCCCTCTCGCAGTGTCCGGAGCAAGTATGGTGGGTCTGACACACCGGTGTCAATGTGTTCTTTTTTCCATTTCCAATAGTGTAGTTTACTTTTAAAAGCATTAATGTTTTTCTCTTTAAGCACTCTTTTATATTCTATGAACTGAGTCCTTTCTTGTATGCTTGTGTGTTCGTAGTCTACAAATTGACATTTGTGATCTGAGTAGTGGAAGTCCACATTCCAGCGTCTAATACTATCTTTTATATCTTTACTTAGTATTATGTAGTTTGTTCTACTAGAGGTAGACAGAGTTGCTCTTGTTCCTGAATTTACTGCATTCATAAGATCATAGGAGTTAAGGGTATCTATTAGTCTGCTGTTATGGTTATTGCAAGATGTTGCCTTTATATTCAAGTCACCAACTATTGTTACCTCATACGGCTCACAGTGTCCCACTATTCTACTAAAAATATCTATGAAACACCCTCCTTCTGATTTAGGTGGATGATAAATCCCAATAATATGCCCTTTCCGCAACCTTTGATATGGACTTCAACGCCTGTTGCTTCAGTCAAGCCTTCATTATTATACAGATCTAGATGGTTTAATTTATTTACTTTGAGCTGCTCTCTAACAAATACTGCTACACCTTCACCTTTAAGATGCTGCCTACAGTAGCTGCTTCCTAGGAAATAGCCATCTAGTTTAAAGTAAATAATTTCCCCAGATTTCAGTCCATGGTCAATTAACACAACTACATGAGGTGAATGGTCATTTACTAAAGTCTGCAAAACATTGAGCTTTTTTCAAAGATATTGTATATTTAAGTGCATGAGCCTGAATGGTACCTTTAGTTTGTCACTTTGAATTTCCTCCTGTTCTGGATTGTTAATATTGGGCCAAATCCGGTTGGAGTCTCATTTTACCAGGTAAAGTCTCTTTTTTACGAGATTGATTTAAATGTTGACCATGCATTGTTAAACTAGTGTTTTCTTAGCTGTTGACGTCAAGAAGTCTTACGTTCTTAAACTTGGAGCAGAAATGTTGTAATTTACGATTTGCTCGTCGGATTTCACTATTTACACTGTACTTTGACAGGTCCAATATCATAAATGAGATAATTGTTGTTGTTGTTGTGGTCTTCAGTCCTGAGACTGGTTTGATGCAGCTCTCCATGCTACTCTATCCTGTGCAAGCCGCTTCATCTCCCAGTACGTACTGCGGCTTACATCCTTCTGAATCCGCTTAGTATAGTCATCTCTTGCTCTCCCTCTACGATTTTTACCCTTCATGCTGCCCTCCAATACTAAATTGGCGATTCCTTTGATGCCTCAGAACATGTCCTACCAACCGATCCCTTCGCCTAGTCAAGTTGTGCCACAAACTCCTCCTCTCCCCAATTCTATTCAATAGCTCCTCATTAGTTGTGTGATCTACCCATCTAATTTTCAGCATTCTTCTACAGCACCACATTTCGAAAGCTTCTATTCTCTTCTTGTCCAAACTATTTATCGTCCATGTTTCACTTCCATACATGGCTACACTCCATACAGATACTTTCAGAAACGACTTCCTAACACTTAAATCTATACTCGATGTTAACAAATTTCTGTTCTTCAGAAACGCTTTCCTTGCCATTGACAGTCTACATTTTATATCCTCTCTACTTCGACCATCATCTGTTATTTTGCTCCCCAAATATCAAAACTCCTTTACTGAGCTAAGTGTCTCATTTCCTAATCTAATACCTGAGCATCACCTGAGTTAACTCGACTACATTCCATTATCCTCGCTTTGTTTGAGATATTACGGGCGCGAAATAAATAAATATACCTATAGGAACCGCATATAAAAAGTAGAAAAATGCCTGTAATCACGGTCGCATATCAGGTCATCACACATGACCAAAAACCGATGACAGCCACTTTATATTTAGCAAGAAAATCTGAACTGCAAAAATAGCAGAATACTGGAAGGAACACGTGAGTTGTGTTGACGTTGTGACAGCCACAGGAAGTTTGATTTTTATGTCAAAGTATTTCCAGAAAAGCGACGCCACGTATGAATACGTTGAGCAATTGAAACACATCAGTCACCTTACCCAAAGAAAATCATCAATCTGCACTATGGGCATGAAGACAAAGTGACCTTTATGGTTCAGCCCAGCGTAGAATGAAAGCGGCATCGTACTACAGGAAACCATAATGGAATACGGAAGTGGCGAACTGAAGTGGAAATGGGCTGGTGCGCAGTCCAACATAAGATGTCACAATAGTTAATGAAAAGACGGTCAGAAAGATCAGAACCTGGAAATTTGAACAGGCCTCGTCACAAGGAACTCAACGTTATAATCTTCACAGTTGACGCTACAAAAATGAATTCCGTAACGATGACGCATTAAACACGTTAAAGACACGTTACAATATAAGAAAAGTCGATTGGAACCATCTGAGGAGTATTTTCCGCTGTCCGTACCAGATGGAAACTGATGAGAACGTAGACACAAAAGCCCAAGAACTCGTCATTGCTGTACAGGAGGCCACGAGAGTTGCAATACCTGTCAGAAGACAAACGGGTTGGAGTTCACAAATACCATGGAACAATAGTATCCCAAGACTGAGAATAGAAGTCAGAAAGGCAAGAAGATTCTACGAGAAAGGCCACACTGCGGAAGAAAGAGCTCGCACACACAGTAGATACGGAGCAGCAATTTGAGGGTCGCATGCGGTAAGGAAGAACAGAGAGATGCAGGGGCGATACGTGCTGGGAATTGCCGCAATCGTCAATTACAGTTGTAGATAAGACGCATTTTTTATATTTAAACAGTCTCGGTATATATTTTTACACAATTTCTGAGTCGTGCATACGTCATACTTGTAAAACACACTGATAATCCGGACACATTTAAGAAATTAACTAGTGTCAATGTGACAGGGGCCAGTTTGGAAGTCCACAAGGGCTGCTCAGCTACATACTACACTTCCTGTGACTGCACAGCAACAGCGATTAATGGTGGGCGTGCATCGTGCATCCCATTGCAAGGTCCCTCTCTCTTCTCGCTTCCGCTAGAGCTGCGCAGCTGATCAAAGGCAGTTAATAATCGTCTAGCGCCTACGATTCTCTAGCTCTTCTGAAGACTCGCGTGTTATTCTTTCGCGCGCTATAGTGCTCAAACTGTGCAAACACAATCCAGGGTACATGTTTTAGCGTTTCATGGCATTTTAGAACATACTATTTATTCATTACAGTTTTAGTGAACAGGGCCTTCACCGGTTCGAGGCTGTATTAGGATTGTGCTTTGCGGTGTTGCCCGTCCTTACCAGTTGTGCTCGTCACCTCATTGTACTGCGTTTCGTACCTTCTTTTGTTGGTGCGCTATAGTACTGTTTCTCAATGAACAAGGCACGTTTCCAGGTTTGGTAAATGTTGTACAGATTCCAGTTGTTTTTATGGTTCGGTCCTGACTTATTCTCCCCTCTGAGTAGCTGCATCTCTAGAATGGCCTATTTTGTATTTTTATTTTATTTATTTATTTATTTATTTATTTTTGCCTGAAATTCGGTGCTCTCTCCGCATCTCACTTTCTCCTAGACGGAGATTTTTGCTTCTTACGCTTTCGGCGAGTTATCTTCTCGTCTCGTAGTGCTCCATTATCTGATGATATTGATAGTCTCAACTATTAACAGACATTTGTGCCTTCGTTCTTGCTGCAACGTATTGTCGTCTGTAAGTGAGTACTGTACGTCACACGGTGTTGAACACGAAAAATTCAGTTTTATTAGCCATGATCATAGTCGGTTCTTTGAATTTCTCGTTCTAACACTAACAGATACTTAGATACTTGATATGTATTCGCAGTTGCGAATATGGACAACCGTCAGCTGTATAATGGAATGACGACAATGAAAATTTGTACCGGACGCCGGACGGGGACTCGACCGAGCGAGGTGGGGCAGGTTAGCACACTGGACTCGCATTCGGGAGGGCGACGTTCAAACCCGCGTCCTGCCATCATGATTTAGTTTTCCATGATTTCCCTAAATCGCTTTAGGCATATGCCGGGATGGTTCCTTTGAAGGGGCATGGCTGACTTCCTTCCCCAGTCCGATGGGACCGATGACTTCGCTATTTGATCCCCCCCTCCCTCTCCCCCCAAAACAATCAATCAGTCAACCAAGCAACTGGAACTCGAACTCGGATTTCCCATCGCGATCTGTCGCCACACCATTAGCCTATCCGAACACGACTAACAACCAGATCCAATTCCATATGTCGGCAACGATGTGTCTTCGGACAGGCGTAATGCCTGAACGAATAACCACTGCGGCGACTAGAGCCGTTATGAAATACGTGAAAAGTATTCGCAGTTGCGAATATTGACAACTATCAGCTGTATAATGACATGAGTACAGTGAAAATTTGTGCCAGTCCGGGACTCGAAACCGGAGTACCACTTACCGCGGTCTGTCGCCTTGCATGTATGTCCGAAGGACCATTGCAACGTATTTCTAAACAACACAGGTATTGCAATATCGTAGAAACGCATACTGTGCACATTCTTTCCCTACTCCGTTACAAGAGTTGTGCCAGTAGGTGCACGGAACACACAGAGAGCTTTCGCTTCTCTTTGGACAGTCGTTCTTTAAGTGCCCTGCTACGCACGGCGACGCTAGGATAGACAAAATATTCGGTGTCAGTAGTGAAAAACCATACCTGATAGGCACACAGCGTGCAACTTTAAATGAAAAAACAGTACAGATAGGGAATAGAGAATCTCAAAGAACACCATGACTACTGAACCTCATTGACCTAAAAAAAAAGGTAACATTTTCACCCAAAGATCGGGAGATGTTTGGAGAAATAGTACAATTGACCGATGTACACAGGAAGGCAGGAAACTAACGCAGTGCGAAATTCAGAGACCTTATAAAACCATTAATATTAGACGATCGGTTAGCAGTGGTAACGATATTCAGTATAAAAGAGTCAGCAATCAGCCTTCTCAGAATATGTACTATGACGATCCCAGTGAGATAATAGATCGACTAATAGACTGGTCATGGCATCAGCTGCCGTGGGCAATACCGCTCAAGGAAATGAGGTTGAATCAGAGCTTAGAGAAAGAGATATAATCGAGTGAATATGGAGACAGTAGTTCGAGGACTGCACAAACTAGCATGCAAAACAACCTCATAGGCATGCTATGATTAAATGTTTGGATGGCTTACGGCGGGCTGATCTTGTAGATATGAGGGAATATTCACACGAGAAAAATGGATTCAAATATATTTTATTGGTTATTGGTATATGCTCTAAATTTGCCTGGGCATTACCTATAAAAGCAAAACTGGGGAGAAACGTCGAGGATGTATTTGAGCTTTAGTCGCAGACAGGGTCGAATCGATGCCCAGACAATCTCCAAATAGGTACTTCAAGATTAGGATTTAGCGGTACGGAATACATCGCTACTCAACATTCACCCACCAGAAGACGAGTATCATGGAAAGTCTGAACGGAACAATGAAAGGTTAAATGTCGATGTGTTTTAATCTTTGCGGCCATTACAAATGGAGAGATATCGTCCCAGAAGTAATCAAATGTCTCTGAGCACCATGGGACTTGACATCTGAGTCATCAGTTCCCTACAATTTAGAACTACTTAAACCTAACTAACCCAAGGACAACACACACATCCATGCCCGAGGCAGGAATCTAACCTGCGACCGTAGCAAATGGTTCAAATGGCACTGAGCACTATGGGACTCAACTGCTGTGGTCATTAGTCCCCTAGAACTTAGAACTACTTAAACGTAACTAACCTAAGGACATCACACACATCCATGCCCGAGGCAGGATTCGAACCTGCGACCGTAGCAGTCGTACGGTTCCGGACTGCGCGCCTAGAACCGCGAGACCATCGCGGCCGGCCGACTGTAGCAGTCGCGCGGTTCCGGATTGAAGCGCCTAGAACCGCTCGGCCACCTCGACCGACTCAGAAGCAATCGCACGATATAATCGAACCAAACATAGCACAATAAAAATGCGACCCATCGATGTTCGTGATAATGGACTCATGGATATGGCGTAATATCGTATTAAAGTGGTAGATCCACGAAAACAGAAATTTAATGCGGGTGATTGAGTAGGTATCTCGAAACACAAGACAGCATTTGAGACGTCATACCTCCCAAACTGGTCGAGTGAGATATTCACAGTTTCCAAACTACAAAGAACAAATCCCAGAACTTAAATCTTGAAGGATAGCAGTGGCACTGAAAATTCTGGATGCTTTTACACCGAAAAAAAGGAAAAGAGCCTAGAACGGCACTTCATGCTCTAGTCATAAGACATCGGGGGAACAGAGCACTAGTTAAATGGCTTAGTTTTTCTGCAACGAAAGCAGCTGCTGAATTGACGCTGACTGACTACATGCTACATAATGGGGTGCACAAAGCACAAACAGCACAGTAGCACAACATGCGTGATAGGGGACACATTATAGGTCGCGATATTATTCTCGACAAACTTTCCATCGAATCGCACATTAGCCGGCCGCTGTAGACGAGCGGTTCTAGGCACTTCAGTCTGGAACCGCGCTGTTGCTACGGTCGCAGGTTCGAATCCTGCTTCGGGCATGGATGTGTGTGATGTCCTTAGGTTTAAGTAGTTCTAAGTCCAGGGGACTGATGACCTGAGCTGTTAAGGCCCATAGCGCTTAGAGCCATTTGAATTGCACTTTCCTGGGTATAATTACTGTGGACCTGGTACAAAGATTCAAAAAACATTTGGCTGGTGGTGATAAGGGGATTAACCTGCTCGACGAGGCGTGTTCGGAACACGAAACTGCACACAAAACAAAGTTCTTCCAGGCGTCACGCCCCAGATTGAATTTTAGCTGATAAAGCCAAGGCGATACGTGCGAGAAAGACTATTGATGTAGGACAGCGGATTGCAGCATTTGTAGCTGATAAAACCATCTCTGGTAAAATTAAGTTTTTCTTGTAGGGGTATTCAAAAAACTGTATCCTGACAGCCATGTATGCAGCTAAAAGTGCGCTGAATCTTAAAGGACCGGTTAAAGTACCCAAGATTCTGCCGATACCCAAGACCTGTTTTTAGATTTCCAGAAGGTTTTCGACACCGATCATCACAAGCGCTTCTAACCAAACTGTGAGCCTGTGGAATATCGCTTTAGTTGTGCGACTGGATTCGAGGTAACAGATGGAAAGTCAGCGAGTAAAACAGAAGTAATATCCGGCGTTCCCCAAGGAAGTGTTATAGGCCTTCCATTGTTCCTGATCAACATTAATGATATAGGAGACAATCCGAGTAATCGTCTTAGATTGTTTGCAGATGATTCCGTCATTTACAGTCGTGTAAAGTCATCATATGACCAAAACGAATTGCAAAGTGAATGAGATAAGATATATGAATGGGGCAGAAAGTGGCAATTGCTCCTGAATAAAGAAAAGTGTGAAATTATTCACATTAGTACTAAAAGAAATACGCCAAATTTCGATTACACGATAAGTGAAGCAAATCTCTAGGCCGTAAATTTGTACATAATGTTTTAAAAATTGAATTGGAAAACAATTAAAAGTGTCTTGGCTTACAATTCACACAATTCTGAAATATAATCATCAACAAGGCATATTATAATTTACGTACACCATTAAAACCTACAGATTGTAACCAGTACTCTTGATGACGTTAACTATCACTTTATATAGACAACGTATTTAGTACACATAAGAGAAGAAGCTGATTGAGGAAGATGATAGCCCATACTCAGCAATGTCTTCAGAAAGACCAACCGTTCACGGTCAAATTTGGGGCACATAAATAAGATGTGGTTGACATCAGCTTCCTACTCAGGATCACACTCACATGCTGGTGAACTGTAAACGTTGATCCGATGTAGATGTCGAGGGAAAGAGGCATGACTGAAGCGGAGTCTTATGATGGTAGAAATCGTGGATCGGTCCAGATGTGTCCTCATGAACCACGGCTGTGAAGGAATCCGAGGTTGTAGCACTGCGTAATAATCGCCTTTTGTCTGTTGAGAAACGTTCCACATTTCCTGCTATTGTTGTCTAGCGTGATCCTTGACTTCACGTAAGTAGTCTATATAAGGAAGGTGCAGATCCAGGACGGTGCCTAAGGTTGCCGCTTGTTTGGCTAATGCATCGACTTCATCATTATAGAGGATACCAGAGTGGGAAGGTACCCACAACAAATGGATCGTCCGGCCCGTGCGTGTGCTGCGAAAATATTCAGATATCACATTCAAGATATAACTGTTGGTTGTTTTGTTCCATCGACTGTACTGAATGTTTTTAAGAACGCTTTGCGAGTCAGATACTATCAATATCTTGGGGAAGGAAGTGCTAGAGACAAACTTAAGTGCTTCCAAAACTGCCACTGTCTTCCCCTTTGCGTCTTTGAGGGAAGCTATTTATGGTGGCGCGCATGCCCAAGTCGAGGGAGCGCCGTCCGCGCATGAGCCGAGTCAGTCTGTGACGTGACGTGCTTTCGATGTTGTCGTTGCGGGGAGTTGGCGACACCATGTCACGTGGCACGGCCGTATGCCGTGAGGACCAGTTGAGTTGGAGCGACGAAGAAGCATGGGCCGCTGCCGAAAAGTATTGAAGTTGTATTGACACAGCTGGCCAGTTGCGACCAGGATTTGCTAATACCTCGAGAGCTATGTGGATGGATGGCGTGTGAATTTCACATGAAGAAGAAAAAAATAATCGCTAAACTTTCGTGGTGGGTTCCTCCTTCCATATATAGTGAATATTATTGTGTACTTAAGGACTGTTGACTGTTGCAGTTGCTCGTGCTAGTGGCCAGCAAAACATTCACTGCAGCGGTGGCGAGGCGCGTTATGTTCTGGAACGGCCATGAAATTATGTTACTAAAGTGGCTAGAAATAGCGCCTCGCATTTGAAGGTAGCTGGTTCACTTGAACGCCATTTCTTAATTTAGTTATACATTTAGAATTTTCTGGTTGTTTCTTAGTAATTTATTGTATGGAAGGCAAGTGGCCATGATAAATATGGGTCACATTGTGTTTTATGGTCGGACAGAGGCCGTGTGTATTTTGGTATGTGCCCATAGGGGCCGTGCTTATTGCATTAGCGACCTATTGAAGCGACATTAGTTTTCTATTGCAATTTAAAATACCTTTCTGAAGGTTGATTGTCACGTTAGATACTGCACGTTTGATTTATGTGGTGTCAGCCATTCAGCAAAGACAGATTATCTTGTAAGGTGGACTTAAGTTATTGGGTGTGGACTGACATCTTTTCACGTAGTATCAAGATTTTTTTTTTTTTTTTTTTTTTTGATCAAAGGAAACTAAGCTCCTCAATTCTGTCCATTGGTTAACTTGTAATACGTTTACATTAAGGTATTCCACTGGGAGGCGTATGTTATGAAAAACACAAATAACGTCTGCTATTTGGACTCCTTTGGAGACTTGCAGCCGCCAGAAGGGTTACAACGATACCTCACGGACAGAAGACGTGTGTTCTAAATTTTCAGCGCTACCAAGACTTTAATATCTGCTTAGACTGGCATCTGTGCATCATGTTACTCGTAACGTTTACGAAGAAGCATATGTACAAGGAGATGCAGTAAGCACGCTTGAGGTTCAGATGCATCAGTATTACGCCTGAACTACTTCCCACCGACTGATTTAGGTAAGAAGGAGTTGAGTAATGCGTTGATTGGACTGGAAACTGGCAATAGCATTTCGAATATCTGGAAATTAATGGTGCCAAAGAAATTGTGCAAATAGAAGATGATGCATACGATATTGATGGTTTAAACAAAGTTTTAAAACGGCCTGGAAAAGGGATTGTGCTTCATGCAAACTTCAATACACTTGCATCTGAAATAAATACGAATAAAACGATTGACTTTAACGAGAAAGTAACAATACGACGGTTACTGGGTTTTACAAAAGGACAGGTTTTGAAGAAGGATCCTAATATACTCTCAGATCCGACCAGTTAGTGGACGTACTCCCTGCCAGTACAATCCAGTGTAACACTGCAACACACACTTATCTCAACAACAGGTTTACGGATTCTTCCCATCAATGGGAACAGGGTATAATGTCGTTGAGATCTCCACCAGTGCTATTTTCCTTCTAGTAACCCTTCAGGCATTGACTATCTGGAGCTGCGTATTGTGGACCATGATAATCAACTTGTCGATTTTTGGGTCCAAGAAGTCATTCTACGGCTACATCTGAAGTGGAACAACCCATGACCTTCAATGTGCAGAGACCCAGAAGTGGTGTCGGCCTTCAACGAACCGGGACCTTTTGGAGATAGAATCGATGACCTTTAACTTGCTGGACCGGAAGCATTGGCCATGAGTTTCAACCAGTCAGGGATCACAGCATCCCCGTATTGTCAATGAAGGCAGGATGAGCATACGATATGAAACCAAAGGGCATACTTCACAACCCAACAGTAAGTTGATCACACGTGCAAACTACGAGCTCGTTAAATCACTAGGTCTGAAGCCATGCAAAGATGTTGTTCAATATAACTAGCCTGTTGGAATATGATGAGTGTATTATACACCATGAATACTTCTCGCGTAAACCTTATACGTCAATCACATTTAACAAAAACAATGAAATTAGGATTGCCATGCAACACCAAGGCCCTTTAACCCTCTCATACAAGAGTTTCATGTATCTTGATGGATCATTTATGAAACGGGATGGTACTGCTACAGTTACATCGAACTTTACATGCTGATAAGATTTGTAGCAGCTAAGACTTGGATCATAGGATGATACAGTTTGGTATGCTGCCACATACGTCACATATTTTTCTTTGAAGGTAGTATGTGTGGCTCTGGGATCACCTTCACAGTGGGTCACAAGAGTGAGGAAGCATTCCAAGTCAGTGTACACTACAAATGGGCATTGCTCCAGATGGTGAGCATTTTTGATCTTTAGCACTGCCTGGGTCCATCTGACTGCAGTGCTAGTTGGGCACAAACTATGACCATTTGTAGGGCACCCAGTGGCAGCATCAGTCTCACGTGAGCTACATTTTCTGTGCGACGTTTCCCTGTTTTTCCCAAAATAATATCACTACAGAGCACTCTCTGCTTCAACACTGATTTGGTACGAAGTACCCTCTGCCATGTAACTGGTGCAGAATACCCTTTGCCACAAAATACTGGTACGGACTACCCTCTGCTACGCAACAATAATATCTCGTCAGTAAAATTCTTCTGGGTTTGAGCCGCTTTGTCAATTATAAAATTCCGACGTTTCGGCGACTATTGCAAGACGTCGTCCTCAGGGTGTATTGCTAACTATCAGATTTACAGTTGATTCCAAACAACTCTGCATAATCCATTAAATGGCAATGAAATTTTTTTCACTTTGGTATGGAACCAATCGTAGAGGGAGACCAAGAGATGAATACATTAAGCAGATTCAGAAGGATGTAGGTTGCAGTAAATACTGGGAAACGAAGAAGCTTGCACAGGATAGAGTAACATGGAGAGCTGCATGAAACCAGTCTCAGGGATGAAGAACACAACAACAACAACAACAAGAAGGAACTAATTCACCACAGTGGCAGATTAAAACTGTGCTGCGTATTGGGACACCAAGCCAGAACCTTTGCCTTCCAAGGACAAGTGCTCTGCCGACTGAGCTACCCAAGCACGACTTACAACCTAACCTCACAGTGTTACTTCCGCCGGTACCCCATCTCCTAAGTTCCAGACTTCACACTATTCCTGCAAAACTTCGCAGGAATACCCTTCTTGGAAGGGACGATATTGCGGTTAAATGGTTTAGTAACAGCCTGGGGGATTGTCTCCAGAATGATTTTTCACTCTGCATAAAGTTTGAAAGCGGTTACAGAATGAAAAAAAAATGGCTCGGAGCACTATACGACTTAACTTCTGAGGTCATTAGTCCCCTAGAACTTAGAAATAATTAAACTAACCTAAGGGCATCACACACATCCGGGCCCGAGGCAGAATTCGAACCTGCGACCGTAGCGGTCGCTCGGTTCCAGACTGTAGCACACAGAATGAACAGAAACCATTCTAAAAATTGTTATTACACTACTGGCCATTAAAATTGCTACACCAAGAAGAAATGCAGATGATAAACTAGTATTAACTGGACAAATATATTACACTAGAACTGACATGTGATAACATTTTCACGCAATTTGGGTGCATAGATCCTGAGAAATCAGTACCCAGATAAACCACCTCAACCCGTAATAACGACCTTCATACGCCTGGGTATTGAGTCAAACAGAGCTTGGATGCCGTGTACAGGTACAGCTGCCCATGCAGCTTCAACGCGATACCAGCGTATTGTGACGAGCCAGTTGCTCGGCCACCATTGACCAGACGTTTTCAGTTGGTGAGAGATGTGGAGAATGTGCTGGCCAGGGCAGCAGTCGGCAATTTTCTGTATCCAGAAAGGCTCATACAGGACCCGCAACATGCGGTCGTGCATTATCCTGCTGAAATGTAGGGTGTCGCAGGGATCGAATAAAGGGTAGAGCCACTGGTCGTAACACATCTGAAATGTAACGTCCACTGTTCAAAGTGCCGTCAATGCGAATAACAGGTGACCGAGACGCGTAAGCAATGGCACCCAATACCATCACGCCGGGTGATACACCAGTATGGCGATGACAGATCCACGCTTCCAATGTGCGTTCACCGCTTTGTCGCCAAACACGGATGCGACCATCATGATGCTGTAAACAGAACCTGTATTCATCCGAAAAAATGGCGTTTTGCCATTCGTGTACCCAGGTTCGTCGTTGAGTACACCATCGCAGGCGCTCCTGTGTGTGATGCAGTGTCAAGGGTAACCACAGCCATGGTCTCTGAGATGATAGTCCATGCTGTTGCAAACGTCGTCGAAATGTTCGTGCAGATGGTTGTCGTCTTGCAAACGTCCGCATGTGTTGACTCGGGGATTGAGACGTGGCTGCGCGATCTGTTACAGCTATGCGGATAAGATACCTGTCATCTCGACTGCTAGTGATACGAGGCCGTTGGGATCCAACACGGCGTTCCGTATTACCCTCCTGAACCCACAGCCGGCCGGTGTGGCCGTGCGGTTCTAGGCCCTTCAGTCTGGAACCGCGTGACCGCTACGGTCGCAGGTTCGAATCCTGTCTCGGGTATGGGTGTGGGTGATGTCCTTAGGTTAGTTAGGTTTAAATAGTTCTAGGGGACTGATGACCACAGATGTTAAGTCCCATAGCGCTCAGAGCCATTTGAACCATTTGAATCTGAACCAACCGATTCCATATTCTGCTAACAGTCATTGGATCTCCACCGACGCGAGCAGTAATGTCGCGATACGATAAACCGCAATCGCGATAGGCTACAATCCGACCTTTATCAATGTCGGAGAGGTGATGGTACGCATTTCTCCTCCTTACACGAGGTATCACAACAACGTTTCACCAGGCAACGCCGGTCAAGTGCTGTTTGTGGATGAGAAATCGATTGGAAGCTTTCCTCGTGTCAGCACGTTGTAGGTGTCGCCACCGCCGCCAGCCTTGTGTGAATGCTCTGAAAAGCTAATCATTTGCATATCACAGCATCTTCTTCCTGTCGGTTGAATTTCGCGTCTGTAGCACGTCATCTTCGTGGTGTAGCAATTTTAATGGCCAGTAGTGTATATGTTTCTTTGCACTTGTTAGATAGTAATATGCCATCTCCGCTGTTTTCAGTGTATATAAAGTGTATATGATGCCTTTTATGTAAACACGATAGGGTAAGGAGCCTGTGAAGACTGAAAGGTATTTACGTTTACATTAATTACTGTTGATATACGCAGTCAATACCTCCACATATGTTTGAATTCCGTACTTTAAAAGCGTTTTCTATTTGGTCTTGTGCTACCTGACGGTTTTGAAGGTACGGAAACATCGTTCGTACAATACTTACACGTCATGATAACTAACCTAGATCCACTTGGTGGTTGAGGTTTGACCCTCCGAAACACGAAGTGGAAGTAAAAATACATTGCACCTGGTTTCAGTCATTTCCGTTAGTGACAAATAAAAACATGTTGTCTGTTTTATTAAGTTAGATTTTATTTATTTTAAATTTGGAACGTAAGTGAAAAGCAGGTTTGTCACAGTTGTGCATACCTTCCACAAAATGTAATTCAAGTGGTCCACTAAAACCTCCACATGCGCAGTATGTTACCAAAGCCGTGCGCTGGACCTACGCCGATGGCCTGGAATTTTGCGTCCCGCTACAGATTATACTGGCGGGCGATTCTTCGGTCTTCTGTGCGTGTACTTCCATACAGAGTCATTCCGTGATGATGTTGCAAACTTTCAGGGATGCTAGAGAAGGATAAATGTAGGAAATTGAGGTGAAGGACCCTGGTCCTAAAAGACGAAGTCTATGTTAGGCTCTGAAGTGTATCCCGTAAGAACTATGGGCACTTGTTCATCATCGACACTGAAGCACATCTTTTACTGCGTTATTATTATTATTGTTTGAGGAAGTACGGACGAAAATAAGGAAACTTAGTCCAGTAAACATGGGCTCTAAAATACCTTAATAGCTATGGACGCTTGTTCAGTAGAAGAATGTGTCCTACAGTGTGGAAGATGCTCGTAGCTCTTAAAACTTTAATTTTAGAGCCCATGTTGACTAGACCTTTTTTCTTGTTTTGGTCGATACCACCACCTCCGAAAGCTGCCTACTCTACAATCTTGGCAGTAACAGAGCTGGTGCCTGTATTCCACTGCCAGAGGTACCAGAACGTTTTTCGCTTGTAGCTCTCGACTCGGTCGTTTCCGGACCATGTTCCCTGAAAGTCTAACGTCGTCAAGGATCATCCTGAATAACATCACTCTCGTAACAGAACGATACCACAGTCTAACACAACAATACCACAGTCTAACACAACAATACCACAGTCTAACACAACAATACCACAGACTAACACAACAATACCACAGACTAACACAACAATACCATAGACTAACACAACAATACCACAGACTAACACAACAATACCACAGACTAACACAACAATTGCGCCACTTCGTCTCGTTTCTGTTATCCACTGCAATAGCAGTGCTCCAAGCGCACAGCGACGTACCTGAGTACGTTATAGGATGAGAGCAAATACTTACGTTTATATTGATTTGTAACGCAGTTTTTACAATAGAGAGCGTAAATAGCGCCACAAAAGTAGACAATAACAAAAAATTGCGCCACATTCGTCATTTTTCTAAGGACTCTGTGAGGTATGAAACGCTACATTATGGAACAGTTTATTCGCCATTCTTTTGTAACGTACAGATATTTACTGAAGAATATCGTTTTCCTTTAATAACAAAAAATTGCTAATAAGCACCAGAAGATCCGCCTTTTTGCAGAAAGACGTCGTATATCTGTCCAACAAGGTGAATTTTTGTTCGCTACAGTTCCAGTCAAATAAGTGAATGTGGTATGTAAGAAACCTGTATGGAATGAAATACGTGCATCATTTAAAGTACCAAATAAGCCACCATACCTGTAGCTGGAGAAAAAACCACATAGGCCTCATAATAAAATGTCAAAACCAATAAAACTTTTCCCAAAATTGAAGACAAGAATTTTACTGACGCTACATCTGAGCCACAGACAAGAATCTTCAAGATATTCGCTTTCGAAGCCAAAGTAATCGTACATTTACAAAAAAATTTGTGTACCAGGAAGTCGAGTGAAGTGTAAGAATTGGTGAATCATTACACTTCATAAAAAGTGACTATCGTACTAAGAACATCCAAGAAGAGAAACATGTGCTTGTCATGCATGAAATATTTATTTATATTCTCTTGCTGTCAGCGGAGTCAAATGCAGTTATACACCTATTCGAAAGTATGTCTTCATGAATAAATTTGGGCTTGTGTCATTGAATTATTGAAATTCCGCTGTTTTTACATTTATTTCACGATTATTCATGTCACCTGGTAATTTATTTACTAATGCATGGAAAGGAAAAATATAACAATCATCTCGCTAATTAAGTGAAAAAATAATTAAAGACACACACTATCCTTACGATACATACACACTTCAAAAAAGTTTTTTTATCATCCCGGTACCCAGAACTCCTGAAGATAGACGTTGACTGCGGATATTGTACCACAGACACAGTCCTTTTGACTGTACAGAGATGTCACTAAACCCGCCCAAAGATGTGAACAACCATGCACTAGCAGCGGCAATTAGACGGAGGGGGGTCCGACAGCCGATCAGTTCCAGTCATTCCACCAGGGAGGAGGTACACGGCTCGTGTTGTCTGTAGTTCAACCATGCCTAGGCGGTCAATACCGCGGTTCGATCGCATCCGCATTGTTACTTTGTGCCAGGAAGGCCTTTCAACAAGGGAAGTGTCCAGGCGTCTCGGAGTGAACCAAATCGATGTTGTTTGGACATGGAGGAGATACAAAGAGACAAGAACTGTCGGTAGCACACCTCGCTCAGGCCGCCGAAGGGCTACTACTGCAGTGGATGACCGCTGCCTACGGATTATGGCTCGAAGGAACCCTGACAGCAAAGCCACCATTTTGAATAATGCTTTACGTGCAGCCACAGGATGTCGTGTTACTACTCAAACTGTGCGTATTCGGCTGCATGATGCGCTACTTCACTCCCGATGTCCAAAGCAAAGTCCATCTTTGCAACCACGACACCATGCAGTGCGGCACTGGTGGGCTCAACAACATGCCGGATGGACCGCTCAGGATTGGCGTCACGTTCACATTGCCGATGAGTGTGGCATATGCCTTCAACCAAACAATCGTCGGAGACGTGTTTGGAGGTAACCCGGTCAGGCTGAACGCCTTAGACGGACCGTCCAGTGAGTGCAAGGTGAAGGTTAAAAAAAGTTCAAATGGCTCTGAGAACTATGGGACTTAACATCTCAGGTCATCAGTCCCCTAGAACTCAAAACTAATTAAACCTAACTAACCTAAGGGCATCACACACATCCATACCCGAGGCGGGATTCGAACCTGCGACCGTAGCAGTCGCGCGGCTCCGGACTGAAGCGCCTAGAACCGCTCGGCTACCGCGGCCGGCGGTGGAAGTTCCGTGCTGTGTTGGGGTGGCATTATGTGTGGCCGAGGTTCGCCGCTGGTGGTCATGGAAGGCGCCGTAATGTCTGTACGATACGTGAATGCCATCCTCCGACCGATAGTGCAACCATATTGGCCGCATATTGGCGAGGATGCACATCTTCTTGTGAATGACTTCCTTCAGGATAACAACATCGCTCGACTAGAGCGGCCAGCATGTTCTCCAGACATGAACCCTATCGAACATACCTGTGATAGATTGACCAAGCACTCTGAGGGATCTACGCCGAATCGCCGTTGAGGAGTAGGACAATCTGGACCAACAACGCCTTGATGAACTTGTGGATAGTATGCCACGACGAAACAGACGTGCATGAATACAAGAGAACGTGCCACTGGGTATTAGAGGTACCGGTGTGTACATCAATCTGGATCACCACCTCTGAAGGTCTCGCTTTATGGTGGTACAGCATGAAATGGTGTGTTTTTCATGAGCAATAAAAAGGGCGGAAATGATGTTTTTGTTGATATGTATTCCAGTTTTCTGCACAGATTCCGGAACTCTCGGAACCGAGGTGATGCGAAACTTTTTTTGATGTGTGTATGACTGTTTAATTTCTCAGCGCTTGGAGCGCAAGTATTGCTCCAGCTGTCAAACTGTAACAACTTTCACACGATAGTGTGTCGTGACTGTATGTATTAGACTATGACGATGCTGCAGTCGGTCGACTGAAAACTCGTTAATGCGAGCCTAGCTTAAACATTGCTCATATGAAACGTGCAAGAATTTTCGGCTAACTTGAGAGCGAGTGGGTGACAGGGGGGAAAGGACGGCCGCTGCATCGCTTCGCAGGTCGGCCGCCCACGCGTCGCGCCTCCACGCGTCAGTGGCCGGTGTTGGTGTTGCTGGTGCACCGTGGTTCCGGTTACACGAGACGCGGCCGCCAACTCACCGCCGTGTGCGCCAGCTCTCTCGTTACCTGGCGCGCTGCCCCCTGCAGGTAGGCACCCCACGAAGCGTAGCGGCGCCCGTCGCAGCCACACTCCACGGAGTCGGCAGTCGGCACAACGCTGTTTCACACTGGAGTCCCACTAAAGTTACTTGTTAGCTGACATTTCCCAATCATAGCGCTCAACGTCAAGCCCGAACCGTTCGCAGTTGCCTAGGTGCCACAACAGTTTGTCAGTTCACTTTCAATTCCTCGTCCGGCTTTATTTCTTGATGTGTTTGGATTCCAAATCCCCCCCTCCATAACACACGCACACGCGCACAGACAGACAGAGAGAGAGAGAGAGAGAGAGAGAGAGAGAGAGAGAGAGAGAGAGAGAGAGAACAATGCTAACGAAATACATACGTTTCATATCAGTCGCACAGAATAAGTTGACACTCAGCGCAGAGGCGTTTCCCATTTATCGCCGTTCCTGTCAGCCACCAAGCTGAGTGTCAACTTAGCCGGGGCGAATAACACACAGCACTAATCAAACAGTACTAGACCCTTCTGCACAAGACACGATTCTGCGTCACATAATCAGGAAATATAATCACAGAGATCGGCAACATTAGATGGGCTAAGCACGGCGTTGCGTGAAGCCTAACTTTTAAAGGGTGCAATTAATCGTTGCAACTGGGTCACCAGAGTTATACATACACTACTGGCCATTAAAATTGCTACTCCAAGAAGAAATGCAGATGATAAACGGGTATTCATCTGACAAATATATCACACTAGAACTGACATGTGATTACATTTTCACGCAATTTGGGTGCAGAGATCCTGAGAAATCAGTACCCAGAGCAGCCACCTCTGGCCATAATAACGGCCTTGATACGCCTGGGCATTGAGTGAAACAGAGCTTGGATGGCGTGTACAGGTACAGCTGCCCATGCAGCTTCAACACGATACCACAGTTCATCAAGAGTAGTGACTGGCGTATTGTGACGAGCCAGTTGCTCGGCCACCATTGACCAGACGTTTTCTATTGGTGTGAGATCTGGAGAATGTGCTGGCCAGGGCAGCAGTCGAACATTTTCTGTATCCAGATAGGCCCGTACAGGACCTGCAACATGCGGTCGTGCATTATCCTGCTGAAATGTACGGTTTCGCAGGGATCGAATGAAGGGTAAAGCCACGGGTCGTAACACATCTGAAATGTAACGTCCACTGTTCAAAGTGCCGTCAATGCAAATAGGAGGTGAACGAGAAGTGTAACCAATGGCACCCCACACCATCAGGCCGGGTCATACGCCCGTATGGCGATCATGAATACACGCTTCCAATGTGCGTTCACCGCGATGTCGCCACGCGGATGCGACCATCATGATGCTGTAAACAGAACCTGGATTCATCCGAAAAAATGACGTTTTGCCATTCGTGTACCCAGGTTCGTCGTTGAGTACACCATCGCAGGCGCTCCTGTGTGTGATGCAGCGTCAAGGGTAACCGCAGCCATGAACCCCGAGCTGATAGTTCATGCTGCTGCAAACGTGGTCGAACTGTTCCTGCAGGTGGTTGTTGTCCTGCAAACGTCCTCATATGTTGGCACATGGATCGAGACGTGGCTGCACGATCCGTTACAGCCATGCGGATAAGATACCTGTCATCTCGACTGCTAGTGATACGAGGCCGTTGGGATCCAGCAGGGCGTTCCGTATTACCCTGGTGAACCCACCGATTCCATATTCTACTAACAGTCATTGCATCTCGACCAACGCGAGCGCCTCACCTTCGTGGTTTAGCAATTTGAATGGCCAGTAGTGTAACAGAGCTTTTGGAGCTCAAAGACACAGCCATGCCGTGTCGCCACTCTGTCCATGCTGTCAGAACCAGGCAGAATCAGAATCTACTGAGTTTCAGTGAAACCACGACAAGTTGACTGATGATGGTCCGCCGGCTACCTGCTTGTTGACGCCACCACTGAGACGCAACCAGCATGATGCAAACCACACCCGTGCTCTGCTGTTGTTGCCGGCTGGAACATCGCGGATGAGCAGAAGACTGATGTGCCGCCGGCCCTCCTCCCAGTGAGTGTCAACGTGGATGATCTGCTAGTTGTCATCTCTACGCCGTCCTAATGTAATGCCACTTCCTCGGACGAGAAATTAAAATAAAAAATTAGCTCCAAAATTCCCAAAGATTTCCCCAAAACAAGTTCCAAATTCCATGAAAAATGAACAAGCACACAGATTTCCAGTTAACACTATTATTTGGATATTAACCAGTAATTGAATCAGGAATCTAATACTTAGTAATTTATTAACATACGAAAGAAAGATAGAATTCTAACTCGCAAAATTATTATAATTAAAATTCGCAAAGTAGAACCAACGTTCCCAAAGAATACTCCGTCTGAGTAGTCTTTGAGATTCGTGATTAATGGCTAAGTATAATTCAATCCATTGTCACTACTTTATGAGAGTTAGCCGAAGCAGGTCATACTTTTGAATGCTCGTATATGTAGGCGGAATTAGACTGTTTTTTCAGAATTGATTATTGCGATCTACTATGACGCAGTGAAACGACACTTTGCCTTCAAATATTACGTTATTTAGAATTCAGATAGAGGACTTGCATATATTAGACAGAAGTGACTTTTAATTAGATAACCTGAAGTTAACACTATTTAGGAAGTGAACACAGATAAACAGTGTGGTGTGCGTACTGTAAGACCTTCGGTACACACACCATCAGATTATTTGACTTGTCGCTCTAAGGAAGTAGGCGAGTGTCAGCAATATGTCTCGTGGTCTTATCGTGGCGTGTTTATCTTCTGCCGTTAGGTCAGACGATAGAAATGCCACTTGCACGCTTAGAGTAGCAGATTGACGGTGACCAACTGTAAACAGAACTTCATTAATTTTCAAACACATTTATTAAAATAATAAAAAGCATAGACCTTATGTAACTGCATTCTGGATGCTGTTTACAATTGACTATCTGAAATTCCTTTGTTCTTGGTACGTTAATCTTATTCTCACATATCTCTGATACTTGACGAAGTGTCTATACATTTATCTCCATGGCTATGTACAGGAATATGGTAATCTTATTAGGCGCAGACTGAAACTTGACTATAGACTGGTACAGACAAATGCAGACTGGTATAGACAGGTGCAGATAATTGCAGACTGGTACAGACTAATGCAGACTGACAAATCGGAGGTCTGTACACTCGTTATAATACCTCGCGTGTTCATGTATCACTGCGCGAGTGTGATCCATGAGGAGAAAAGGTTCTACGTTAGGTGCAATCTCATTGGCTGCGTTACATATTAATACGCGGATCGGCGGAAGCAAAACTTGGTCCGTCTCTAAGGCAGCGCCATCTCGTAGTGCGGAGACGGACGAGCGCTGCGCTTGCGCTGTTGTGCTTAGCGGGGCGCACTCTAGTGGGAAAATTGTGTACGCGCTGACTACGCGGAACTATGTACACAACAGACAGTTTCATTTGTAGTAACTAATGGACTATGGAACTTGGCGATAGTTATGAAGCATATAATTTATACTCCCACCCAACACCTGGGAAAGCTTCTTCCTCATGCCCCTGTTAGGAAGCGACTAATATTGTGTAATAAACCAGCATATCGTGTCAATTCACGCATTTATCATTCACGTTTTACAGTATTATTTATATAGATAACGTGCTACGATATTTATTTGACTGAAGCGCTCGGCGCTTATATAGAAACTCCTTGACGTTAGGAATTAATAACACTGTTACCACTGATTATAGATTTGAGATTACAACCATAAAGTAGAAATATCTCTGGAGTGAGCATTCAGAAGCGCAGAATTGATTTTGTGTTGTCAACGTACGTTGCCACAATGGTCACGTGATCTCGGGACGCCGTAGATTTGCCCAACATTTGTTCTATAAATTTTGAATGTTGTCATGTCGCTAGTAAAGACAGATTCCCTGTGCTGTGGATTTAGTATAGACGTTTTGCAGGTACCATAGCATAGCAGTTTACGTCTGATATTTGAAATAAATTGGGCTCTTTGCTTTGAAGAGCAAAATGAACGAGCATGACGTCACAGAAGCTGCACGTCAGCATGGGTTTACAATGTCTTTTATGTCACATCTCGTCAAATCACTTATCACAGTACTGAAAGGCGAAATTGGGGTTTTGAGTCCCCCATTCCTAATATGCATAAAATGTTATAGTATCAGAACTGAGGAGCTAACAACGACAAAGTTTGTCAATGGCCGAATCAAACTTTATAAGCTATGTTCTTGATCAGTTATGTTTGGTACATTACTGAGAAGTGAGACAACGTTTCAAAATATCGACAATTATTTGCTAGCGCAAATATGTACATTCATAGACATCAAAGAAAGCTTCAAACTAATTAATGAAGCCTGTTAAACTTATCCATTATGTTTTTTCTTAAGTAATTAATTACGTCATAAACAACTGTATTTTAGTTCTTCATTAAAGCTGATTTTTTTGCTTAAAATGTCATATGGTGGATATATCTTCGTCTACTTATGTTCTTATACATGTACATTGTGGACGTGAGCGCTGTTGTGTTACCGTAAAACCTAAATAACTTTTCGCCTTCGGATATACGACATTGGTTGTGTAAGAAAGTGGAAAAAATATCCCAGTCGTCATGGAACATCTCCAATTTGTCACTAAAACAAAGCGCTGTTATAAAATACAGATTATGAAGATACAATAGTACAAAATCCACTCTTATAAGGAGAATGAGAGTGGCGAAAATAGGTTTACTGAAGATGTTAACAGACTGGTACCGTCAAAATTTTCTTCCCGAGAAACCTTGACGTACCGTGAAATGACGTGACGTTCCGTTGACGAGCTGTGCGAATGTCTCCATTCGCCAGGTAGAATGTCTTGGTGTTATGTGACGAGACGTGACGTCACCTGACGGCGGACGCGAATTGGCGTTAAATAATCGACGTCGTCCCTAGATCACGTGACAATTCCAGTTTACTGTTGACAACATGCGCAGGACGCAATGCTCACTCCAGAGATATTTCTACTCTATGATTACAACCAGTCTATAGGGAATCTGGTGTCGCTGGAACTAATTTGAACTTACCATTAATTTTTAAATAGCACTTGAATAACCATCGATTATAAACGATTTAATTACGACATTTGGTGAAGTAAATATTTCGCACAAGTAGCGAGTTGAGTTCATCAATGTTCTGTTTGTAAAGTCGATACCGATACATAAGAAATAACAACCTCATTGCTCTATCGCCGAGTGTTAGCCAAGACCGAATATCCGAAGGACGTTACACTGGCCTAGCATGCTGATGCAGCCTCCTAGCCGACTCGTGGACATCTGCTGCAGTCGTGGCCGATCCGTGGCGAATGACCTGCCCTAACCTTCACGACAGCTGACATCCTGCACCACACATCCGGCTATCCTCACTTAAGCGCACAACAGGCTGCCTGCGAGAGCACTGAGGTGTTGGGTCGTACTGACCACGGAACGCCAGGGGCAGACGACGTCTCCCCAGCTCGCGCCGCTGCCTGCACAATGCACGGCCCGCGCCACTGGCGTGCAGCTATGACGTGACGACTCGCTGATGGAGCGTGTCAGCATTTCTTTAAGGCATCCGATGATGCCCGGGCGCCATAAAGTGCACCGAGGCATCTTTATAGCTCTGCAAACTGATCCTGGCATGTTAATGTTATTGCGGGTACCTCCGTGTCACTAAAGTTTCTAGGCATTACTCTGGACCACTCTCCCAAACTTGCGATCAGCCTCCTGCTGACAAAGTGGCCCAATTCTTGTTGAGCTATTTAATTCCATAGTAGGAGTTTCGCACTATTGTATCTTTTTTAATCTTTATTCTGTTGGTTACTATATTTTTACGACACATTGCGAAGATTGTATGTGGACTAGATATTTTTCCTTACGATCTTGCTTGGCACACACTCATCTAATGCATATTGTACGATGGTTTTGAACTTTGTCCACTGATCCTCAACACTATCTGTACTTGAAACAAAACTTTTGTGTTGAGCAGTTAGGTACTCTGAAATCTGCTTCTTGTCACTTTTGCTAAACAGAAAAATCATCTTACCTTTTTTAATATTTCTATTTACGGCTGAAATCATCGAAGCAGTGACCGCTTTATGATCGCTGATTCCCTGTTCTGCGTTAACTGTTTCAAATAGTTCGGGTCTGTTTGTCGCCAGAAGGTCTAATATGTTATCGCCACGAGTCGATTCTCTGTTTAACTGCTCAAGGTAGTTTTCACATAAAGCACTTAAAAAAAATTCACGGGATTCTTTGTCCCTACCACCCGTTATGAACGATTGAGTCTCCAAGTCTATATCCGGCAAATTAAAATCTCCACCAAGAACTATAACATGGTGAGGAAATCTACTCGAAATATTTTCCAAATTATCCTTCAGGTGCTCAGCCACAACAGCTGCTGAGCCAGGAGGCCTAAACTGAAACAGAGGATGACAGACAAAAGGCCGAAATACTAAATATCTTTTTCCAAAGCTGTTTCAAAGAGCAAGACAGCACTGTAGTTCCTTCTCTAGATTGTCGCACAGATGACAAAATGGTAGATATGGAAATAGACGACAGAGGGATAGAGAAACAATTAAAATCGCTCAAAAGGGGAAAGGCCGCTGGACATGATGGGATACCAGTTCGATTTTACACAGAGTCCGCGAAGGAACTTGCCCCCCTTCTTGCAAAGGTGTACCGTAGGTCTCTTGAAGAGCGTAGCGTTCCAAAGGATTGGAAAAGTGCACAGGTCATCCCCATTTTCAAGAATGGACGTCGAATAGATGTACAGAACAATAGACCTATACCTCTAACGTCGATCAGTTGTAGAATTTTGGAACACTTATTATGCTAGAGTATAATGACTTTTTGGAGACTAGAAATCTACTCTGCAGGAATTAGCATGGATTTCGAAAAAGACGGTCGTCCACGAGATTCAGAGAGCCATAGACACGGGTTCCCAGGTAGATGCCGTGTTTCTTGACTTCCGCAAGGCGTTCGATACAGTTCCCCACAGTCGTTTAATGAACAAAGTAAGAGCATATGGACTATCAGACCAATTGTGTGATTGGATTGAGGAGTTCCTAGATAACAGAACGCAGCATGTCAATCTCAATGGAGAGAAGTCTTCCGAAGTAAGAGTGATTTCAGGTGTGCCGCAGGGGAGTGTCATAGGACCGTTGCTATTTACAATATACATAAATGACCTTGTAGATGACATCGGAAGTTCACTGATGCTTTTTGCAGATGATGCTGTGGAGTATCGAGAGTGGAAAATTGTACTGAAATGCAGGAGGATCTGCAGCGAATTGACGCATCGTGCAGGGAATGGCAATTGAATCTCAATGTAGACAAGTGTAATGTGCTACAATATAGCAGGTCAGCAACTCGAAGCAGTTAATTCCATAAATTACTGTGAGTACGCATTAGGAATGATTTAAAATGGAATGATCATATAAAGTTGATCGTCGGTAAAGCAGATGCCAGATAGATTCATTGGAAGAATCCTTAGGAAAAGCAATCCGAAAACAAAGGAAGTAGGTTACAGTGCGCTTGTTCGCCCACTGCTTGAATACTGCTCAGCAGTGTGGGATCTGTAACAGATAGGGTTGATTAAAGAGATAGAGAACATCCAACGGAGAGCAGCGCGCTTCGTTACAGGATCATTTAGTAATCGCGAAAGCGTTGCGGAGATGATAGATAAACCCCAGTGGAAGACTCTGCAGCAGAGACGCTCAGTAGCTCAGTAGCTTTCCACGAACAATACGAGACTGGAATAGAAAGGAGAACCGATAGAGGTACTCAAGGTACCCTCCACCACATACCGTCAGGTGGCTTGCGGAGTATGGATGTAGATGTAGAAGAAACATCAAATATTTGAAAGCAAAAATGAAGTCTACTCTGAACATACACAAGAATGTAAATTGATGGAGAATGTTTAAAAATGAAAATTATTTGAACGATGAAAAAGTGAGCTCTCTTGAAGGAGGGACATAGTTTTGGATATTATTTGGCATTTAGAAAGAGAACACGATAGATGGGGTACAGTAAAATGACGGTATGTATAGCTTTTAAATATTCTTTAATGATTTGAAATGTTTGAATGTCAAGTTACCTATTTTTAGAAATGTCAGTGGTGTGGAGAATATACCATAAAACCTATCCGAAGAGCTTTCACTACGAATTTTGGCTTCGGTCATCAATCCTTTGACTGCTGTGTGCGAGGCATAGTGGTTGTGCTTCAGCTGCTGTACTGTGACAACTCTCGACATGCGTTAGGTCACCGTTTTCTCAACTTTAGTACTGTCCAGGGATTGTTACGTTGTGACGTTGGTTAGAGTTATTGTGCAACTTCGTGTCAATAATACTTCATTAACCCACCTTATATCTCACGTGAACTTACGAGTTCTGGGCGTTTCTTTCGTACGTGTCGTTTGAGGCGCCGCCGAACGCGAGGGTGACGTCACAGGGCGCCATACTTTTGTCCCATTACTGAAGAAGATCGTAGGCAGCTTTGAGCCAAATTTCAAGCTTATGCGTCGCAATGGGAGACAGTTACGTTGTTTCGAAAATGTAATCCTTTCATTGTGTTCCTCAGTGAACAAGACCACTGTGAAATTCACGCTAAAGTGCCTGGAAGAGGGTTCAACGAACCACTTCCAGTCTGCTTCTCCAGTCGGCAGCTCGTGGCCTGGTGGCCAGCGTTGTTGGCATTGGATCACGGGGGCCCGGGTTCGATTACCGGGTTGGTGATTTTCTCTGCCCGGGGACTGGGTGTTTGTGCTGTCCTCATCATTCCATCATTATTAATGAAAGCGGCTAGATTGGACTGTGTAAAGATTGGGAAGGTGTAAGGGCGCTGATGACCGCGCAGTTGAACGCCCCACAAACCTAACATCATCATCATCTGCTTCTCTACCGTTCCGCTACTGAACAGTTCGCGGAAAAACGCACACTTACATCTTCCCGTGTGAGCTCTGACTTCTTTTACTTTACTACGATTATCACTTCTCCTTATGAAAGTGGACAGCTATACAATATTTTCGCATTCGGAGGAAAAACTTGGTGATTAAAATTTCCTGAAAAGAAAAAAAGATCTCGCCACAACGAAAAACTCCTCTGTTTTAATGATTGCCAGCCCGACTCGCTTATTGAATTCGCGACACTCTCTTTCCTACTTCAGGGTAATTCAAAACGAGCTTCCCTTCTTTGGACTTTTGGATGTCGTCCGTCAGCCCTGTCCGGTAAGGATTCCACACCTCGCAGCAATAGTGCAGAAAAGGGCGAGCAAGCGTACTGCAGTCAGTTTCCTTAGTAGATCTGTAGCATCTTCTAAATGCTCTGCCAATGAAACGCAATCTTTAATTTGCCTTCCTCATAAAAGTTTCTACGTAAACGTCCCAGTTTAACTTGTTCGTAATTTTAATCCCTAAGTATTTAGTTGAATTGACAGCCTTCAGATTTGTGTGAGGTATCATGTAACTGAAATTTAGATGATTCTTTATAATTATCATGTGGAGGGGGTCTCAATTTCTATTGCTAAGAGCCAGTTATCACTTTTCGCACCATACGGTTATCTTGTCTAAATCATTTTGATCCTCTGTTGACTTTGCTAGGCGATAAATGACAGCATCATGTGCAAACAATGCAAAAAGGCTACTCAGATTGTTTCCTGAATCGTTTATATGGATTGGGAACTGCAGAGGGTCTATAACACGTCATTGTCGTTCCCATTGGCATCACGAAGACAACATTACAGTAATTACTGGGGTTTAAGCAATCATTCTCCCTGTGCTCCATAGATGAAACGAACAGGTCCTATGTAAGTAGGCTGCCTAGGTTTTTTTATTGGTAACGCCACGTAGCGGTCTGTACGAAAACCACTGCCTGTGCTGTGTGCAGTCTGTGGCTGGTTTGCATTGTTGTTTGCTATTGTAGTGTTGGGCAGCTGGATGTTATGAGCGCGTAGCGTTGCGCAGTTGGAGGTGAGCCGCCAGCAGTGGTGGATGTGGGGAGAGAGATGGCAGAGTTTTGAGAGCGGATGATCTGGACAGAGAGAGTAAATTTGTAAGACTGGATGTCATGAACTGATTATATATATATAATGATTTTTGAACACTATTAAGGTAAATACATTGTTTGTTCGCTATCAAAATCTTTCATTTGCTAACTATGCCTATCAGTAGTTAGTGCCTTCAGTAGTTTGAATCTTTTATTTAGCTGGCAGTAGTGGCGCTCGCTGTATTGCTGTAGTTCGAGTAACGAAGATTTTTGTGAGTTAAGAATTCACGAAAGGTAAAGGTTATTGTTAGTCAGGGGCATTCTTTTGTAGGGATTACTGAAAGTCAGATTGCGTTTCGCTAAAAATATTGTGTGTCACTTTAGTGAATGTCTGAACACGTTCAGTTTTGCTCAGCTGTTTGAAAATCAAATAAAAGATCTTTATCAGCACAGTAATTCATTAATTTTTCTAAGGGAACGTTACATATGACAAAATACAATTTCATAAGTGTGAAGTTATCCAACGGTGTAATTACGTAAACATCTGTCACTAAAATAAATCCAGAATGAGATTGTCACTCTGCAGCAGAGTGTGCGCTGATATGAAACTTCCTGGCAGATTAAAACTGTGTGCCCGACCGAGACTCGAACTCGGGACCTTTGCCTTTTGTGGGCAAGTGCTCTACCAACTGAGCTCCCGAAGCACGACTCAGGCCCGGTACTCACAGCTCTACTTCTGCCAGTATCCGTCTCCTACCTTCCAAACTTTACAGCTGTACAACTGGGGCGAGTGCTAGGAAGTCTCTCTAGACCTGCCGTGTGCGGCACTCGGTCTGCAATCATTGATAATGGCACACGCGGGTCCGACGTATACTACCGGACCGCGGCCGATTTAAAGGCTACCACCTAGCAAGTGTGGTGTCTGGCGGTGACACCACATTCCTCCCCCGCAAATCGGAGTACGGTCGTGGCATAAGGCTTCCGCCCGTCGTGGGGAGGGCCGCATGTTGACGTATGCGACGAGGTGGGGAGCCTAACAACTGGCGAGGCTGTGCCACCCGCACCCTGCCATTCGGACTGCGGGGAGCTAGGAAACGCCTGAAAACCTGCTCCAGGGTGCACGCCAACATGCGATGTATGCGCCCGTAGAGAGACAGGAGGCGCCGAAGGGTCGACCTCCATTGGGTAGGGGCACCCGACGGGCGAAGACGACATATGGTCCGGAGCGGGCAAGAGTTCCATGTCGGAGGACAGCTGGTCACGGGAAGCGATCGGCGGCGCGTGACCCAGGGAGGCGCCCGGCGGTTGCAGCGACGCGTCCACTGCGGGCGTCGCCGGCGGCGGCGGCGGCGGCGGCGGCGGCGGCGACGGCGGTGGCGGCGGCGCGTCGCCATGGGGCAAAATGGAAGGCAGGGTCGGTAACACCTGGGGATGAGGAGAGCCAGTGGATGGGTCCCCAGGGCGCTGACCGGACGGCACCGTCGCTGAAAGCAGACGGCGAGCGGCAGATCCCGTGCGACGACAGTGGCGCAGCTGATTGAGATGCCGACGCACCTCACCAGAGGCCCCCAAAACCAGATACATAGCGCGTCCGAGGCAGCGAAGAATGCGCCATTCGAGCTAACGCCGTGAACCTCGGTAGTGGCGATAGTAGACAACTTCGCCTGGAGCAAAAGCAGGTGTCTGCCGCTGCACAGGAACCTGATGCGGCGGATGTAGCAAAGACATCAAGGTTCGATGAGGGCGACCGTGGAGCAACTCAGCCGGCGAGCTACCATCTCGGGGCTGAGAGCGATACGAGGACAAAAAGAGCAATAACGTGCCCACCCGAGAATGCGACTCTTTCAACTTCAACATCTGTGACTTGAAAGTCCTGACCAATCGTTCAGCGGCACCGTTTGACTGTGGCGAAAACGGCGCGGACGTCAGATGTTGAATACCATTGGCCTTGCAGAATGACAAATTCTGCGAACATGAATTGTGGGCCATTGTCGGAAACAATAGTCTGTGGAAGACATTCAATGCAAAAGATAGCGGATAACGCTTGGATGGTGGCAGATGACGACGTGGAAGACATCCGGACAACAAAGGGAAATTTACTGAATTAATCTACCACAACCAACCATCGTGCATTCCAGAATGGACCAGCAAAATCGATGTGTAAGCGTTGCCAAGGGGAAGTGGCTGTTGGCCATGCAAAGAATTTCCGCGGTGGTGCTGATTGTTGTTCGGCACACACCATGCAAGAAGAGCACATATCCGTAATGGCGGCATCGATTCCGAATCAAGTACAGTGCTGACGAGTAAGTGGTTTCGTTCTCACTATACCCCTATGTCCTTGGTGGAGAAGCTGTAAGACAGAGGACTGTAACGAACGTGGTACCACGACCCTGGACTGATCATTATCAGAACGCAACAGCAAAACACCACGTCGTTCAAAAAGTCTCTGCTTGTGAGCAAAAAATCGGTGAACCAACGGGTCACAGATCCGTGACTTTGACAAGGGCCATTGCGTAGCAACAAAACGCAGAACGGTAGCAAAGACTGGGTCGGCAGCTGTGGCTGTAGATACACGACGAAAATCAATCGTTAACGAATCGACCACGTCATCGGTTTCCGCATCAATGAACATGCAAGCAAGTTCGGAGGAATCGAATGCCCTATCCTCAGCAACAGGCAAGCGGGACAACGCATCGGCGTTTCCGTGCTTAGCAGTGGACCGATACAAGATATCGTAGCGGTACTGCGAGAGGAAAATAGACCAGCGAATGAATTTCTGAGCTGTACGTGGAGGTACAGGCTTGGTCGGATGAAAAAGCGATGTCAATGATTTGTGGTCTGTGATTACTGTAAAGTGACGACCATACAATAAATCATGAAACTTTGTAACACCAAATACGAGAGCCAACGCTTCTTTCTCGATCTGTGAATAATTTCTTTGCGCAGACAAGAGCAATTTGGACGCAAAGGAATTAGGGCGATCGTGCAATCCATCTTTGTGCGCAAGTACAGCACCGATCCCGAAATCCGATGCATCCACCATCAACAAAATAGGCTTTTGGGGATCGAATGGCGTAAGGCAAGTATTGGAAAGCAACGCCGATTTCAGTTGGCGAAAGGCGCGTTCGCATTCCGTCGTCCAGACGAACGGAACACCCTTACGGCGTAAGCGATGAAGCGGAGCTGAAATGGAAGAGGCATGCGGCACATAGCGATGGTAATAATTTATTTTTCCCAGCGCACTCTGTAGCTGCTTCAAATTCTGCGGCGACGGCAAGTTTTGTATGGCACGGAGGTGCGTTGGACTGGGATGTATGCCTTGGGCATTGAGTACATGTCCCAAGTATGGCAAGTCCCGAGCAAAAAACACAGATTTGTCCTTCCGCAAGCGAAGACCATTTTGTCGCAAGACCTGAAATAATGTTCTGAGATTGGCCAAATGTTCTTCCGTCTTTCCGGAGATCACAATATCGTCCAGATAATTTGCTGCAATAGGGACCAACGCACAAACAGTTTGCAGATATTGCTGAAACAATGTAGGGGCGGATGCACACCCGAATGGTAGTAGTTTGAATTGATACAACCCAAGATGCGTATTAACCACCAAAACGCGCTGGGATTCTTCGTCCACCGGTATTTGCAAGTACGCATCTGCTAGGTCCAACTTCGAAAAATATTTACCCGGGCACAGTTTGTCAAAAAGATCTTACGGGCGGGGAAAAGGAAAAGTTGCAATCACTAGTTGTGGATTCACTGTTGCCTTGAAGTCTCAATTTTCCGGAAGGTTTTGGCAAAATTACTAAGGGTGATGCCCAGAGAGAAGCCTGCACACGTTCAATTACACATTGTGATTCCAAATCGTGTAATGCTTTTGCGACCTCATCACTCAATGCGTGGGGAACATTGCGCGCTGTGAAAAATTTCGGTTGCGCGTTGATTTTCAGTTCCAAATGTGCTTTATAGTTCTTAGCGCAACCAAGGCCCGGTGCAAAAATGTCTGCAAATTCTTCACATAGACGAGAAACACTGTCTGAAGGCACAGTCTGGTTCACTGAGAGGACCTGATTTACTATAGACAAGTTAAACAACTGAAATAAATCGAAATCAAACACGTTCACTGCAGAAGAAGAACGAAGGACGGAAAATGACACAAGTTTTGTTTGTCCTTTGTATGTTGGAAGAAGGCTGCACTGTCCTAACACAGGGAACTTTTGTCCTAAATAACTGCTTAATTTGACATTTACGGCACGCAACGGAGATGTGCCCAGCGGTTTGTAAGTGTCTCGATTGATCAGTGAAACTGCAGCTCCGGTATCGAGCTGGAATGGTACCACTTTGCCGTTAATGTCCAAGTCCACAAAAAGTTTATTGTCCTGCTGACGACAAGAGCGACTGTCTCGTCTAACGTGAACTGACACTGGTACATAATCACTTGCGACTTGACGGGAGTTCCGGCGATGTCGACGCACACTATTTTTGGGACGAACACAGTCACTGTTAGAGAGAATGGCACTGGGCGGAGTGGAATGAACTACATGAATTTCCATGGGCGAAGTTTCGCGAGCCTGAGTATCCTTGGTTCGATTCCGATTCTGGCGCGAAGCAAAGAGCCTGGAATGGTTTTGCGCTTCCGATCTGAGCTTTTTCTGGCAAACACTCTGAACATGTCCTTTTTTATTACAATAAAAGCAAATAGCTTGGCGTGACGGGCAATTCTCACGCGAATGTTTAGTAGCACACCGCGGGCATGATTTGATCAGTGCATTTGCTTGTCATCGCGGCACACATGGCTTAGAGCCTGGCGGCTGCGACGCGGCCGGGCGCGAGGGCTGTTTACTGCTCCGTGCAGCTCGCCCGGCGGGCCGGTTAACCTGACACACTGCTGGCGAAGTTTCAAATGATTCCTGAGCAAAGTCAAGTGTGTCCTGCTGATCCAATATGTCCATCACTTGTTGAAGGCAGGGATTGAATAGTTTAAAAATCTGTTCCCTTATACGAACATCAGAAACGTTCTGTGCAATTGCATCACGTACCATAGTATCTGAATAAGGGAGTCCACTTTGACACTCAACAGCACAATCCATGGTAAGGCCTTACAAGGTTGCAACCCACTCCCGATTAGTCTGACCTGTCGTACGTTTTGTACGAAAGAAGGTATACCTTTTCGCAACTACATTGACTGTTGAAATATGCATCTAACGCAGACAAAATTTCTTCATAGGACAGAGTTGCTACGTCGCGTCGGGGAAATAATTTGACTATCACACGGTACGTGGTCACCCCTACGGACGATAACAAAAAAGGCTGCCGCTCGTTACCTTGAATTCTGTAGGCGGAGAGATGGAATCCAAATTGGCGTGACCACTCCGTCCAGCTTTCCAGTGCAGCATCAAAAGGTCGAAAAGTGGGTGCAACAGCTTGTTGTGGCTGCGTGAGCGGTGAAGCGGCTGCTGCCGCATCGTTTTGCATCGCACGTTGGCCCTGGACGAGCTATCCAAGGGCATCCAGTAAGGCCTGCGTCTGCTGATTCTGTAAGCGATAAAATTCGGACAGTACATCTGGAGACTGTGGCGAAGCCATTACACAAGTAAATCAGGGCAATTCAGATAAGAACACGTTTACTCTCGTCGCCAATGTTGTGGTTGGCAGGAGAGCCAACCGTATTGGTAAAGGAGGCCGAAATGTACGCGTTTTAGCTCACGCAGGCTGGCATGAGGTCTGGAACATGACAAGGGAATTAGAATTGAGAAAAACGGACGTAGCTGGTGGAATACTTAACTTTAATCCATTAATGACGAACGTCGCTTTTTATGGTACATGATTCACAATATCAATAGTACGGATACTGGCGCCTTGCTAGCTCGTAGCAAATAACGTAGCTGAAGGCTATGCTAACTATCGTCTTGGCAAATGAGAGCGTAGAAGTCAGTGAACCATCGCTAGCAAAGTCGGCTGTACAACTGGGGCGAGTGCTAGGAAGTCTCTCTAGACCTGCCGTGTGGCGGCACTCCGTCTGCAATCATTGATAGTGGCACACGCGGGTCCGACGTATACTACCGGACCGCGGACGATTTAAAGGTTACCACCTAGCAAGTGTGGTGTCTGGCGGTGACACCACATTGTCTCTCTCAAATAAATAATCAGATAGCTGTGTAATTCTGTGTTAGAGAAGTATGGTACCGATGTGTTAAGTTGTATAAGCAAATACGTTATTATCTAGGGCTCCTTGTGCTTGCCACACACATGGTACACAAAGTAGGCGTGTAGGATTATTGTAATTATACCCTCAGGTGTTACCGATTTCAGCAATTGAATCAAATGTATCACAGAAAACCTTTGTATCATTGTAATTAAAAATCTTTGAAAATAATGTTTTAAGTACAAAATCGATCACTCAAATACGTGTACTGTAGCGCTAAACTGTGTGTCTTGTAAGTTAATCTCCGTCGTTACTTAAGGGTAAAAAATGTGCCAAGTGTCGTAATTATCGTCGTCCGTAAGCAAAGTTCTGTGGAAGTCAATGTACTTACCTCGTAATAAACACAGTGAATTGCTAAGCGTTATATATCGTAGTTGTTTCTTTTATTGCCGTGATGAAGTAAGTACTCTACTGTAACGTATTGTTGTGCTACAGAAAAGGCTGTCTCATTGTACGTATACCACAAAAGTTACTACTAAAACATGTTTTCCTTTCCAGAAGAATTCAGAAAAACTGTGCAGATATAAAACAGATACACCGCAAAAGCAACAATGTAAATTGTGTCACACATTAGTACTGTCGCGATATAGTCGTGTAGCTGTCAAATAAACTAACCGCTGTGTCATCTGGTATCGCTCAGAAAGCACTTTAAATCCATAATGTATTTTCAAGTAAACCAAAATGTTACAGTAAAATCTCATTCGCAGTACTGGTATATGTTCTAAGTATGTGAGCCTTATAGTCGTTTAGTCCGGAACCGTGCGACTGCTACGGTCGCAGGTTCGAATCCTGCCTCGGGCATGGATGTGTGTGATGTCCTTAGGTTAGTTAGGTTTAAGTAGTTCTAAGTTCTAGGAGACTGTTGACCACAGCAATTGAGTCCCATAGTGCTCAGAGCCATTTGAACCATTTTTGAACCTTATAGTCGTTGCGTAATCGTGCAACTAACAAGCAAGAATGTACACATACAGTAACACTGTGTCGTCTGTTTACATAACAGTTCATTCGTAATTACTTGTCTAAATAAGTTCCCTAGGTTCTTGACTGGATAGTTAACTTTAGAACATTGTTGCATGATAACAGTTTCTAAGTGTGACAAAGAGTACTAGTAACAATAACTGGTACAATCGGAAGTACATTATGCCATGCATTTCACACTAGTTTGCAAATGAGGATCTAAAGACCAAGCAAGGAAACCCTGAGCTACAAATCAAAAGGGGAGGAGAGACATAGGTCGAGGAAGGGCACAGTGAACGCAATCTACGAGGGCAAGTAATGCAACACATGTTTTTTTTTCTGAAAGCAAGTTTGTTTTATTCAGGTTTCCAATGCACCACATCATTCCTCCTCCCCTCCCTCCCCCTCTGCCACCATCTTTTGGCTAAAAAAAACCTACTTGTCAACATCATCTCCGTTCAATTCGACGGACTCAATTGGTCGACGTCGGAGTCAACGTTATGCTGCGTCAATAGCCTCCCCACCATCCACGCGCTGCTTTCCGCGGACTGCATCCTTCATTGGACTACACAGGTGGAACTCGGAAGGTGCGAGATTCGGGCTGCAGGAACGGGCCAATGAAGTTTTCTGAGCTTGGGTGCGCAGATTTGGCGAGGCCTTGAGTAGTCATGGAGGACGAAACGTTCGTTTGCATTTTTTTGATGAGGAAGTCTTTTCTTCAATTTCCTGCTGCTAGCGCAATACACTTCCGAGGCGACTGTTGCACCATGAGGATGGAGATCAAAGAGAATAAATAACCCCTTCAGAGTCTTAGAAGACTTTACCTCCCGAGCTTGCGGCTTTGAACCTTTTTCTTCGGGGGAGAGGTGGTGTGGCGCCGCTACAGAGATTCCCGTTTTGTTTTCGGTTCGAAGTGATGAACCCATGTTTCATCGCTTAAGATGATGTTAAAAAAAATTGTCATGATTAGCCTGGAAAGCACAAACAACCCTTCACAGAATGTCCTTTTGTTGCTCTTTACGGTCTTGTGTTAAGTGGCGAGGAACACAACGGGTACATACACTACTGACCATTAAAACTACTACACCACGAAGATCAGGAGCTACAGACGCGAAATTTAACGGACAGGAAGAAGATGCTGTGGTATGCAAATGATAAGCTTTGCAGAGCATTCACACAAGGTTGGCGCCGGTGGCGACACCAACAACGTGCTGACATGAGGAAATTTTCCAACCGATTTCTCATACACAAACAGCAGTTGACCGGCGTTAGCTGGTGAAACGTTGTTGTGATGCCTCGTGGAAGGAGGAGCAATGCGTACCATCAAGTTTCCGACTTTTTATAAAGGTCGGATTGTAGCCTATCGGGATTGCGGTTTATCGTATCGCGACATTGCTTCTCGTGTTGGTCGAGATCCAATGACTGTTCGCAGAATATGGAATCGGTGGGTCCAGGAGGGTAATTCGGAACGCCGTGCTGGATCCCAACGGCCTCGTATCACTAGCAGTCGAGATGACAGGTATGGCTGTAACGCATCGTGCAGCCACGTCTCGATTCCTCAGTCAACAGATGGGGACGTTAGCAAGACAACAACCATCTGCACGAACTGTTCGACGAAGTCTGCAGCAGCATGGACTATCAGCTCGAAGACCATGGCTGCGGTTACCCTTGACGCTGCATCACAGACAGGAGCGTCTGCGATGGTGTACTCAACGTCGCACCTGGGTGAACGTATGGCAAAACGTCTTTTTTCGGATGATTCCAGATTCTGTTTACAGCATCATGATGATCGCATCTGTATTTGGCGACATCGCGGTGAAAGCACATTGGAAGCGTGTATTCATCATCAGCGTGATGGTATGGGGTGCCATTGGCTACACGTCTCGTTCACCTCCTGTTCGCATTGACGGCACTTTGAACAGTGGACGTTACATTTCAGATGTGTTACGACCCGTGGCTTTACCCTTCATTCGATCCCTGCGAAACCGTACATTTCAGCAGGATAATGCACGACCGCATGTTGCAGGTCCTGTACGGGCCTTTCTGGATACAGAAAATGTTCGACTGCTCCCCTGGCCAGCACACTCTCCAGATCTCTCACCAATTGAAAACGTCTGGTCAATGGTGGGCGAGCAACTGGCTCGTCACAATACACCAGTCAGTACTCTTGATGAACTGTGGTATCGTGTTGAAGCTGCATGGGCAGCTGTACCTGTATACGTCATCCAAGCTCTGTTTGACTAAATGCCCAGGCGTATCAACGCCGTTATTGGGGCCAGAGGTGGTTGTTCTAGGTACTGATTTCTCAGGATCTATGCACCCAAATTTCGTGAAAATGTAATCACATCTCAGTTCTAGTGCAATATATTTGTCCAATGAATACCCGTTTATCATCTGCATTTCTTCTTGGTGTAGCAATTTTAATGGCTAGTAGTATACGTTTGAGCACCCCCACTGGCGGACGACTGCGTCAGCACTACCAACGGAGATTTCAAGTTTAATAGCGAAGTGTTTCACTGTGTTCCGTGGACCACCTCAAGTGAGAGTGTCCGCACGTTCCATCGCGGCAGGTCACAGCTGTGTCCGGCCGGTTGGCACGCTGGAAATCGGACGAGTTTGCGCGATCTCGTGGCGGTGATAACAAAGCTCTCGCCCAACGGCTCACCGAGCTTTCGTTCACCGCCAGGTCTCCAAAGACATTCTTCAAGCGCCTACGAATATCTACGAAGTTCTGGTTTTCCGCGAAAAGAAATTCAATGACAACTCTGAACCTGGAACGCACCTCCATTGCAGACGCCATTTTAAAGGCTACGTTTAGCGACGGAACATATCGAAACTTCCTGAAATTATATGAGCTGAAGCGGGACTATTGCACGATGTCCCACAAGAAGTTCTGCATTTTTTCAACCAAAATTGCAGAAAAAAGTGTTACGTTACTATTGAACACCCCTTGCATGTGAACACAGAAGAAACAGATGCCGAATCCGTATACGCACGACGGCGTCGAAGTATTGACCCTGCAGTACCAGAGAATTGGAGTAACTGACTGAAGTGCGTCGTAGTTCGCTAGCCGTGAGTTTCTGCTAGCTATCGCAGGTCCTCCGAAGGACGATGACGTGTCCAGGGCACACCGAGGGTAGCAGCCTTGAGGACAAAATTTGTTGCTGTGTGATTCAGCGGCGGAAATCCGGCTGAATCAGGCAGGGAGCGATAAGGGGCGGAAGGTAGCGTCCTGAGTAGGTATAAGAGCGGCGCCGACCCACCGACAGCGCTCACACCTGAGTTAAGGCCCCGACGTCGCTGCGTCAACATGATTCCCGCCGTGAAGGTCGCCCTGCTGGTGAGTCTTCGCTACGCGTTACTCTGCACAGCCCTGCGGGAGTCGCATTCTGTGTGTCTGGGGCGCCAAGAGGTAGCACGTACCAGTATGAAATGAGCGTTTTTTTGTGAAAATGAAACACTAATTTTGAATTGAAAAGTAAAAACATTTTATTCAAAGTACTGACCATTGCTTTCTATACATTTTGACCACCTTTCTGGCAATTTGTGGACACCACTCCAATAGAAATGTTCGTCTTTTGAAGCAAATCAATTAGACACCCAATTTTCGATTTCTTCGTAGCAATCGAAGTGTTCCTCCGCCAATGCGTGTCCCATTGATGAAAACAAATGGTAGTCGGAAGTGGCCAAGTCTGGTGAATACGGCGGGTGGGGTGGCAGCTCCCAGCCTAGTGTTTTAATTGTATTCTGAACCAGTTTTGCTTTGTGTGCAGGTGCATTGTCGTGTAAAAAAATTACTTTGCCATGTCTTCTGGCCAATTCTGGTCTTTTTTCGATCACTGCATAGTTCAAATTGACCATTGTTGTCTGTAGCGATTAGTATTCACAGTTTCACCGGGTTTTAGAAGCTCATGATACACCACACCTTTCTGATCCCACCAAACACAGATTCTTGCCGAATCGATCTGGTTTTGCAGTCGATGTTGACGGTTGTCACGGATTAACCCATGATTTTTCCCGTTTAGGATTCTTAAAATAAATCTATTTTTCATCGCCAGAAACAATTCGATGCAAAATTGATTTTCTTTCATGTCTTTGAAGCAAAATTTGACAAATGGTTTTTCGGTTTTCCATCTGTCTTTCATTCAATTCATGTGCCACCCATTTTACACACTTTTGGATCTTTTCCATAGCTTTCAAACGGTCAGAAATTGTTTGTTGTGCAACATTTAGCATTGCTGCCATTTGCTTCTGACCCAAAGTATCATCTTCAACCAATATTGCTTGCAATTCGGCGTCTTCGAACTTTTTTGGTGGTCTTCCATGTTCTTCATTTCTTACATCAAAATCATTATTTCTGAACCGTTGAAACCATCCTTTGCATGTTGCTTCTGGTAGAGCATGATCACCATATGCCTCGACAAGCATTCGATGCGACTCTGCAGCACTTTTTTTCCAATGAAAACAAAAAATTGATGCTTTCCGCAAATCATCACTTTCAGCTACAAAATTCGACATTGTTAACACGATGAAAACATATGACGTTGTTTGTTCCATGACTTGATGTATACTAAATATCTTTGACAGATGTCATACCTACCAAACAAAAAAAAAAAAAAAGGCTCGTTCCCAACAAATGTTCCCTATCGACACATTTGTATCTTAACGCTCATTTCATACCGGTAGACCTGGTACGTACAATGTTCGCAATAAGGGGACCTGTATCCAAAAAGCCACTGAAATTCCTTTCCTACGAAAATGGTTTGGATATTTCTCTTTAAAAAGACTCGTGTATTTTGTATTGAGCACACTTATAATATTTTTAGTTTATTTTCTAAAAAAATGAAAGTGAACGAGTGCGAGTCGGACGCTTGCACTGAGGGTGTTATACAAACTTACTTGTTTGTAAAATAAATAAATAAATATATTTGTGTGTAAGGTGGGGGACAGGTAGATACTGGCATGATATTGGCCCCAGGAGTTCCAAGACCGTATCAAAAGCTGTACGGCAGTTCATCAGACTAGTGTAGACGTACAAAAAGAAGCGAGCAGGAAGTTTCAGTGCCTATATATCTAGAGAAAGAAAATTAAAAAAAATTTACTTACCGAAATATGACTACAATTTAGTTTTTATGTTTGCATGCAGTAATGTTCATCTATTATGCTTTTGATGGACGATGAATGCCATGTATCTTCCAATGGCAAAATATATTTTTGTGTGATGTAACTAAAATTTAACAAGCTTCAATTTTTTTACTTTACTGGTACTGTTAAGCCTTGCTTGCCAAATTTCACGGTTTTAGGTCAACGGGAAGTGCCCTATAGGTTTCGAAAAGCGAGTTAGTGAGTGTCAAAAAGCACTCCCTCTTCAGGCCACGAATGGCCTACCGGGACCATCCGATCGCCGCGTCATCCTCAAGGAGGATGCGGATAGGAGGGTCGTGGGGACAGCACACCGCTCTCCCGGTCGTTATGATGGTACTCTTGACCGAAGCCGCTACTATTCGGTCGAGTAGCTCCTCAATTGGCATCACGAGGCTGAGTGCACCCCGAAAAATGGCAACAGCGCATGTCGGCTGGATGGTCACCCATCCAAGTGCCGGCCACGCCCAACAGCCCTTAACTTTAGTGATCTCACGGAAACCGGTGTATCCACTGCGGCAAGGCCGTTGCCTTGTGAGTATCAAAATGTGACATAAATGACCGACTCCCTTGATTGCAATGACTTACAAACTTAAATTTTTTACACCACCAAGAGACCAAAGACCTTAGCACGTGACATAAATTTGAACTTGATACGCCAATCTGTTACGAAGAAAAACAGGTCTTAAAATATAGACAGACAGACGGATAAGAAAGGAAAAAAGATGTTTTTGTGTGTGTTATAATTACAAATTAAGGACTTTCGGATTTTTTCCTTTACTTGTAATGTGAAAACTTGGCTTCCAGCCAAATTTCATGAGTGTAATCAACGAGAAGCACCATATAGGTATTGAAGAATGTGTTTTCGAGTATCAAAGTATGTGACATAAATGGCCATATCTTTTGACTGAAGTGACTTAGAAGCTTAACATTTTTACATCTCCAAGAGACCACAGACGCCAATGCGGAACATAAATTTGATCCTGATACGTTTACCCGTTCCTGAGAAAAAGGGTTCTTAAAAGTAGAACAGACAGACAAAAGGTTATCCTGTAATGCAGGTATGGCCAGGGTTTCGGCTCGCGGTTTAAGCCTGGGCCGGCCTGCCAAAGCTGTCAGCTTCGCTTCACATTTCCCCGACCGCCAAGCCATGCTCAGCGAAAGGAGGTGGAAGGGGGGGGGGGGGGAGGAGAACTGCGGAACGGGCCGCATTTAAATGGCAGTGCAGCAGCACTGCATGCAAGTTGGTTTTATGTTTCACATTTCCCAGCAACAAAGATCACAAAAAAATGTTCAAATGTGTGTGAAATCTTATGGGACTTAACTGCTAAGGTCATTAGTCCCTAAGCTTACACTTTACTTAACCTAAATTATCCTAAGGACAAACACACACACCCATGCCCGAGGAAGGATTCGAACCTCCGCCGGGAGCAGCCGCACACTCCATGACTGCAGCGCACTAGACCGTTCGGCTAATCCCGCGCGGCAAAGATCACAAACAAAACAACTTTTCAGTGTTAATTAATTATTTATGACACACTGAAGACATAATGAAATTTTTACCCCGTAAAAACTGTCGGAATATGGACAGACGCAGATAATTTCACAGACTTTCGCACTGCAGTTGCTGCGTATTTGTGACTTATTTAGTTTCATAAACGAAAAAAAGTCTCTTACGCAAATATGTCTATCGAAATATTGAAGCACTTTTGCAACCTCACTATGGAGACTTGGAAACTCTATCTGAGGAAAGCAATGTAGACTTCCCGGACAGCTTAACGCAAAAAGATTTGTCGCTGAAACTGCAATTACCTTGCACGTCAATCAGTTACGTCTGCACATACACAGGGCGCTTTCATTGAAGCGGCCAACGGTCTCGAAAACAGCTCCAAAAGAGACTCACAGTGTCCTCAAAACCTTTATAAAACTATCCTTTACATTCTTGCAAGGTCGTAACAAATTGTACAGACCTCGTGCTTTCATCAAACGCCAGTGAGCTTAGGTAACTGGAGTGTCTCTGTCAGAATGCCTCCCTTCTACAACGCGATTTTCTTTTCAAATGCATCCTCATTGAATCAGAAAGAAGTTACCTTGGAATGTTTTACTATGGGTAGTGCGCAGTTAAGTCTGCCAGCCATTCCGGATGTTCTAATTTTCATTTCTGTATAATGGTAATACAGAGATTTAGGAACCAGGTTTTAAACTGTAAGACATTTCCAGGGGCAGATGTGGACTCTGACCACAATCTATTGGTTATGACCTGTAGATTAAAACTGAAGAAACTGCAAAAACGTGGGAATTTAAGGAGATGGGACCTGGATAAACTGAAAGAATCAGCGGTTGTACAAAGTTTCAGGGAGAGCATAAGGGAACAATTGACAGGAATGGGGGAAAGAAATACAGTAGAAGAAGAATGGGTAGCTTTAAGGGATGAAGTAGTGAAGGCAGCAGAGGATCAAGTAGGTAAAAAGACGAGGGCTAGTAGAAATCCTTGGGTAACAGAAGAAATATTGAATTTAATTGATGAAAGGAGAAAATATAAAGATGCGGTAAATGAAGCAGGCAAAAAGGAATACAAACGTCTCAAAAATGAGATCGACAGGAAGTGCAAAATGGCTAAGCAGTGATGGCTAGAGGACAAATGTAAGGATGTAGAAGCTTATCTCACTAGGGGTAAGATAGATACTGCCTACAGGAAAATTAAAGAGACCTTTGGAGATAAGAGAACCACTTGTATGAACATCAAGAGCTCAGATGGAAACCCAGTTCTAAACAAAGAAGGGTAAGATAGATACTGCCTACAGGAAAATTAAAGAGACCTTTGGAGATAAGAGAACCACTTGTATGAACATCAAGAGCTCAGATGGAAACCCAGTTCTAACCAAAGAAGGGAAAGCAGAAAGGTGGAAGGAGTATATAGAGGGTCTATACAAGGGCAATGTACTTAAGGACAATATTATGGAAATGGAAGAGGATGTAGATGAAGATGAAATGGGAGATACGATAAGCAGAAAGGTGGAAGGAGTATATAGAGGGTCTATACAAGGGCAATGTACTTGATGACAATATTATGGAAATGGAAGAGGATATAGATGAAGATGAAATGGGAGAAACGATACTGCGTGACAGAGCAGTGAAAGACCTGAGACGAAACAAGGCCCCAGAAGTAGACAACATTCTATTAGAACTACTGACGGCCTTGGGAGAGCCAGTCCTGACAAAACTCTACCATCTGGTGAGCAAGATGTATGAGACAGGCGAAATACCCTCAGACTTCAAGAAGAATATAATAATTCCAATCCCAAAGAAAGCAGGCGTTGACAGATGTGAAAATTACCGAACAATCAGTTTAATAACCCACAGCTGAAAAATACTAACACGAATTCCTTAGAGACGAATGGAAAAACTAGTGGAAGCCGACCTCGGGGAAGATCAGTTTGGATTCCGTAGAAATACTGGAATACGTGAGGCAATACTGACATTACGACTTATCTTAGAAGAAAGATTAAGGAGATGAAAACCTACGTTTCTAGCATTTGTAGACTTAGAGAACGCTTTTGACAATGTTATTGGAATACTCTCTTTCAAATTCTGAAGGTAGCAGGGGTAAAACACAGGGAGCGAAAGGCTATTTACAATTTGTACAGAAACCAGATGGCAGTTATAAGAGTCGAGGGACATGAAAGAGAAGCAGTTGTTGGGAAGAGAGTAAGACAGGGTTGTAGCCTCTCCCTGATGTTATTCATTCCGTATATTGAGCAAGCAGTAAAGGAAACAAAAGAAAAATTCGGGAGAGGTATTAAAATCCATGGAGAAGAAATAAAAACTTTGAGGTTCGCCGATGACATTCTAATTCTGTCAGAGACAGCAAAGGACTTGGAAGAGCAGTTGAATGGAGTGGACAGTGTCTTGAGAGGAGGGTATATGATGAACATCAACAAAAGCAAATCGAGAATAATGGAATGTAGTAAAATTACCTCTGAGTCGATCATTGTAATTTTTTTGCTCTTCTCTCTGCATTGTGCTGTAATGTCGTTTCACAGTAAATAGTCAGTACCCCTCGCTTATGCAAATTGAGAATCCTCATCCCTCTCTTCTGTCATTCCCATTCATTTTAAAGGATTTTAACGATAGATCGCTAGATTGCTTCTTTTTATGCAACCAGCTACTGGATCTGTGAGCGTCCTTCATCCCGAGAAGGATAAACAGCACTGACACAACGATTGTGCCGAAGTCAGAGTGTTGTGTCGGCCGAAACATGCCGCACCGCAGTGCGAAATGAAATTCAGCGCTTTCCGTGAATCTGCGAGAAGGCCCGAGGAAACCCAAGTGACAGGCCGGCTCTTGGGACGCCCGTGGAAAGCACACGCTGTCCTACCCCCCCCCCCCCCCCCCCCCCCTCAGCCGTGCTATAAGGGTTCCGTTCTTATAGGGGAGTGTCGTAGGACCGTTACTATTCACTATGTACGTAAATGACCTTGTGGATGACATCGGAAGTTCACTGAGGCTTTGTGCGGATGATGCTGTGCTATATCGAGTGGTTGTAACAATGGAAAATTGTACTGAAATGCAGGATGATCTGCAGCGAATTGACGCATCGTGCAGGGAATGGCAATTGAATCTCAATGTAGACAAGTGTAATGTGCTGCGAATACACAGAAAGAAAGATCCATTACCATTTAGCTACAATATAGCAGGTCAGCAACTGGAAGCAGTTAATTCCATAAATTATCTCGGAGTACGCATTAGGAATGATTTAAAATGGAATGATCATATAAAGTTGATCGTCGGTAAAGCAGATGCCAGACTGAGATTCATTGGAAGAATCCTAAGGAAATGGAATCCGAAAACAAAGGAAGTAGGTTACAGTACACTTGTTCGCCGACTGCTTGAATGTTGCTCACCGGTGTGGGATCTGTACCAGATAGGATTGATAGATGAGATAGAGAAGATCGAACGGAGAGCAGCGCGCTTCGTTACATGATCATTTAGTAATCGCGAAAGCGTTACGGAGATGATAGATAAACTCCAGTGGAAGACTCTGCAGGAGAGACTCTCAGTAGCTCGGTATGGGCTTTTGTTAAAGTTTCGAGAACATACTGTCACCGATGAGTCAAGCAGTATATTGCTCCCTCCTACGTATATCTCGCGAAGAGACCATGAGGATAAAATCAGAGAGATTAGAGCCCACACAGAGGCATACCGACAATCCTTCTTTCCACGAACAATAGGAGACTGGAATAGAAGGAAGAACCGATAGAGGTACTCAAGGTACCTTCCGCTATACACCGTCAGGTTGCTTGCGGAGTATGGATGTAGATGTAGATGGACTGAGGCACGGAATCCTAATATGCTGACACAGGTTTATTGTGACAGGTACTCAGAGACAGCAAAGGACCTGGAAGAGCAGCTGAACGGAATGTGCAGTGTCTTGAAATGAGGATATAAGATGAACATCAACAAAAGCAAAACGAGGATAATGGAATGTAGTCGAATTAAATCGGTTGATGCTGAGGGAATTGGATTAGGAAATGAGACACTTAAATTAGTAAAGGAGGTTTGCTATTTGGGGAGCAAAATAATTGATGATGGTCGAAGTAGAGAAGATATAAAATGTAGACTGGCAATGGCAAGGGAAGCGTTTCTGAAGGAGAGAAATTTGTTAACATCGAGTATAGATTTAAGTGTCAGGAAGTCATTTCTGAAAGTATTTGTATGGAGTGTAGCCATGTATGGAAGTGAACAATGGACGATAAATAGTTTGGACAAGAAGAGAATAGAAGGTTTCGAAATGTGGTGCTACAGAAGAATGCTGACGATTAGATGGTTAGATCACATAAAATTGGAGAGAAGTGAAAATTGTGGCACAATTTGACTAGAAGAAAGGATCAGTGGGTAGGGCATATTCTGAAACATCAAGGGATCACCAATTTAGTACTGGGGGGCAGCATGGAGGGTAAAAATCGTAAAGACCAAGAGATGAAAACACTAAACAGATTCAGAAGGATGTAGGTTGCAGTTGGTACTGGGAGATGAAAAAGCTTGCACAGGATAGAGTAGCATGGAGAGCTGCATCAAACCAGTCTCAGGAGTGAAGACCACAACAACAACAACTCTTTTAAAAAAAGTCTGTTGCTCAGACTATTAAGTAATTGCACAGAACAGGCAACTAAAGTTGGCTAACTTGGTACTAGAGGCAATTGTTCCCATTTCAGAAGTCTCAAACACGGAGGTATAATAAGGGAAGAGGGCGCTGCATACATTCGCTGAATGTTATATGAAGACGGAACTGGTGTTCGGTCCGTGTCCATCCCCCGAAAATGCTGAGAACATACTTTGCTACGTTTCACCGGTTCCTTTTCACTAGGAGAACTTTTCGAGTTGGACCGACAGGAAATCTAAAGTCAAATGACAGAAATAAAACTGCTGTAGTAAAAGTAAAGAGCGGAACCAGAATTCACGTACTTAAAGGAAAACATCGCTTGAGCAAGTCCAGCTGTGAATGAAATGTGATCCGTTTACCTTTTAGACTACAATCAGTACGATTAGTACACCCGTAAATGAAGCAAGCTGGCATCTTTGATCCCAAACACTTCTACTAGATGCTAATGTTTGGGGCAACTGATATGAGGGCCCTCTTCTTCAGATTTGTGAACACATGAAAACTTCTCCCTCTCATGGTCTGAAAATAGCATTGCTTTGTAAATTGTATCGTTAGTTCATTGTAAACACGGCACGATTCAGTAATAGATCTTACAAAATGATTTTGGCCTCGTGATGGCTGGGTGTTGTGTGATGTCCTTAGGTTAGTTAGGTTTAAGTAGTTCTAAGTTCTAGGGGACTGATTACCATAGATATTAAGTCCCATAGTGATCAGAGCCATTTGAACCATTTTTTGTGATAATGTGGACAATACTACTAGGAGCAATGAGGTTGCGTATGAGGAAAAGTCAACTCCGAAATCCACTGCGACATCCTCTGCAAATAGGTTCATGGATCTACGGACCAGAATTCTGGTACAAATTACGTTTCCAACGCTCTCGCTCTGATTCTGTGGACTGCCAGAATCAATAACTCAGTATCAAATGCTTCAAATGGCTCTGAGAACTATGGGAGTGAACACCTAGAACTTAGAACTACTTAAACCTAACTAAACTATGGACATCACACGCATCCATGCCCGAGGCAGGATTCGAACCTGCGACCGTAGCGGTCGCGCGGTTCCAGACTGAAGCGCCTAGAACTGCTCGGCCACACCGGCCGGCTATAGGGTTCAAATCAAAGTGGTGTAGTGGGAGCCTCAGAATAGTACATGTCTTGTTCTTTACAACTATAGCTGCTTCAGAAAAGAGCTTTGAATTGTCATAAGACACAACTTGTAAAAACGTATTTCTTCTTAAGCTCGATTTAAAATTAATTTTGTTCTGGACGAAACATCCAATTACGTCCTTTTTGTGAGTTGCGATTGTGGGGGATTTATTGGTCTGAATAGTACGATACGATGCGTTATCAAGAACAACAATAATATTGGGATTTTAGGAATCAGTTCCTCTTCTAACCATTCGCGATAATTATCCCCATTCATATCATCGTGATAATGTTAGGATTTAGATTTCGAATAACAAATTAAGTCTGTTCCCTCTGTGGAACCCATTACGCGTCCTGCTTGGACAGAGATAGCACTTTGCCTGCACCCGGAATTTTTACGTGCTACCAGTACTTTTTCATGGTACAGTGCGTATGCTCTCACGTGTCGTCCATGGATACCATTGGCTTATTTGGACCTTTTTCATCGTTTCTGGTTGTCCTCAAATATTCCACGTGCCTTGTAACAATGTTGGTACATTCTGTTAGTACGGTTCTGTTATTTTTACAGTTTCTGAAACGAAATAGCACCTCTTTCAACATTTTCCGAAAACGTTTCGCTTCACCACTGAAAATTTATCTCAGTTTTCAAAATACACTACTGTTTGTAAGACGTGAAACACCAGTACCGAGAGATGTGATCACAATGAAACTTATTTCACCGATTAGCGACATGGTACTACACTCTACAGAGCTGCGCGTGCACTGTGACTGAAGGCAGCAGTGCCATCGTGTGGTGCAACCACTGCCCAATGGTGCCTCAAACCATCATACTTGGCGTTTGTTCTCAATGCCGCTCAAAAATACTGTCTGCCCGACTGCGTTCACCAGGGCGACATCGAACGCGTATGCGACCATCACTGTAGACAGGTTGAGGCAGGACTCATCCGCGAGGACTACATTTTGCCACTCCAGTGTCTGCGTTCACGTGCCCATTGCTGTCTGCAGAAGCTGCTGAGGAAGAAGAGGCTGTATCACTCTATGTTCAACAGAGAGCGCACAAATCACGACAAACAAATGTTAGTAGAGATGCGTGGGTTTCTGAAAAGAACTGCTTGAATGCTGCTCAGCAGCGTGGGATCCGTGCCAGATAGGGTTGATAGAAGAGACAGAGAAGATCCAACGGAGAGCAGCGCGCTTCGTTACAGGATCATTTAGTAATCGCGAAAGCGTTACGGAGATGATAAACTCCAGTGGAAGACTCTGCAGGAGAGACGCTCTGTAGCTCGGTACGGGCTTTTGTTAAAGTTTCGAGAACATACCTTCACCGAAGAGTCAAGCAGTATATTGATCCCTCGTACGTATATCTCGCGAAGAGACCATGAGGATAAAATCAGAGAAATTAGAGCCCACACAGAAGCATACCGACAATCCTTCTTTCCCCGAACGATACGAGACTGGAATAGAAGGGAGAACCGATAGAGGTACTCAGGGTACCCTCCGCCACACACCGTCAGGTGGCTTGCGGAGTATGGATGTAGATGTAAATGTAGATCTACGCTGGAAGCATACAACAAGTACAACCGTCACACCTTAGCAAAAGACGTGGCTGGAAACGGGGGAAATTCTGGTATTCTGTAAAATCGCTAAGCAGGTGTATGGGTTCCACTCAGTCCGTTGTCGACCAGTCTTGTGCGGCAGTTGAAGATAGCAAAACGAAAGCCGAAGTTTTAAATTTCATATTCAACAAATTGGTCATACAGGAGACTCGTACAATCATGCCATCATTTGACCATAGGGCAGACTCCCGTATGGACGACATAGGAATAAGCACACATGCGTCGCGAAACAACTGAACGACTTGAAAACAAATAAATCAGCAGGTCCGGATGGAATCCAACTTCGGTTTTACAAAGAGTACTCTACAGCCTTGGTCCCTTACCTAGTTTGCATTTCTCGTGAATCTCTCGCTAAAAACAAAGACCCAAGCGACTGGAAAAGAGCGCAGGTGCCTTCAGTATATAAGAAAAGCAAAAGAACAGACCCGGAAAATTACAGACTAATATCCCTAACTTCTGTTTGCTGCACAACCCTTGGACACATTCTCAGTTCGAATACAATAAACTTTCTGGACATTGAGAAGCTTATGTCCACGAATCAGCATGGTTTTAAAAATCATCGCTTGCCCTTTTCTCACATGATATAATGAGAACTATGGATGAAGGGCAATAGGCACATTCCATATTTATACATTTCCGGAAAGCATTTGAGACGGTGACCAATTTGCAGGGGATTAACGAAGGTACGAGCACGTGGAATAAGTTCACAGATATGTGAGTGACTAGAAGACTTCTTAAGTAATACAACTCAGTATGTTGTGCTCGACGGCGAGTGTTCAGAGACAAGTTAATTCTCAGCAGTGCTCTAAGAAAGTGTGATAGGACCGCTGTTGTTCTCTATATACATAAGTAATTTGGCGGACAGGGTGGGCAGCAATCTGCGGTTGTTTGCTAATGATGCTGTGGTGTACGGAATGGTGCCGAAGTTGAGTGACTGTAGGGAGATACAAGACGACAGAAAAAAATTTCCAGTTGGTGTGATGGATAGCACCTAGTTCTAAATGTGGAAAAATGTAAGTTAATGCAGATGAGTAGGTAGAACAAACCTGTAATGTTCGGATACACTATTACTAGTGACCTGTTTGACACAGTCAGGTCGTTTAAATATCTGTGGTTAACATTGCAAAGCGATGTGACATGGACCGAGCGTGTGAGATCTGTCGTTGAGAAGACGGATGGTAGACATCGGTTTATAGGGACAATTTTAGGAAGGAGTGTTTCACCTGTAAAGGAGATCGCATGTAGGACGCTGGTGCGACCTATTCTTGAGTACTGCTTGTTTACGATCCGTACCAGACCCGGTAGAAGGAATACGTCCAAGCAATTCAGAGGCGGGCTGCTAGATTTGTTACCGGTTGGTTCGAACAACACTCGAGCGTTACGGAGTTGCACAAGAAATTTTTTTTGGGGTGGGGGATGCAGGATGTTTCCATTGTTATGACTATTATTTTGTCTCAGGATCTAAGTGGTGAACCCCGTTTCGTTCATTGTCACACCTTTCAAGAAAGCCGTCTTCATCCTCTTCACAACACTGCACACATTCCCATCTCTGATCTGCATTGAAGTCTTTCGGGACCCACTGAGATGAAACTTCAGCATTACCAAAATATCCACAACAATGTCATGAGGACGCCCATGGGAGATTCCAAACGTGGTTTCAATGTGCTGCAACGTTGTTCGGCGATCATGCCAAATCGTATCGTCAATTGCAGTTACTGTTTCACCAGTGGCAACGGCGACAGGCCTTCCGCTCCTTGGTGCATCTTCTACACTCGTTCTTCCACGTTTGATGTCTGAATCCCCATTTTTCACTGTTGCATAAGACTGAGCACTGTCCTTAAGTGTATTCCGTATTTTCTCCGCAATTTCTTTGGGCGTCATTTCCTTCAAATAAAGATATTCAATCATAGCACGGTTCTTGATTCTCTCCATATTCGCCATTTTGCTTACACCTCGGTATACAACGCGTCCTAGCGGCAAAACTAACGAAGCTGGAGCCGCGAAATGACTTGCATACCCACAAAGGGTCACCATAAAAGTGGATGTTGTCGTTTGTGCGAGGCATCACGGTAACTATCTCGGGCTAGAAACCCTTCGACCGCCTCTCGATTTCCTTCTTCTGCTCATAATAGTCAGAAAATTTTCTAAAAGTAAGTGCTGTATCGAAATCTTCTAAAGTAATTACTTTTCTAGAACGCCTTTGTTTTCTAGGAGTTTAAACTGTTTTTCATTGTTTTTTCTGACTTCCCTACCATTTCTGCAGATCGAAAGACTGTTTATCGTAGAGTTATCATTACCTAATTATCCTTTTTTTTCTTCCTGGAAACATTTTACAACCTTGAATATAATCGCCCTTTCACGTGAGTGTGTCCACTTTCGCCAGTAAACTTCCAAACATTATGGATAGCACTACGCTGCACTACTGACGACATCTCACGAGGAGACAGTGAACCGCTTGATAGTATATGCGTAACCGACGTGAAAATATTCTCATTGCCATGGGTTTTCCCCAGTCACCGCTGCACTTGTTTCCGCTAATTTGTAGCCACGTGTTTCGTTAACGGTAACGATCGAGATAACGGTCACGAGTGACCAAGACCAGTATTACCGTGGCTGCGTAGTACTATAATTATAAGTGCCTCCAGTAAACTTATATGAAGACGTAAACATGATCTGCAGTACGCTATAATGCAATGTGTGTTTAATCGTGCGATTAGCTAATGTCGACTAAGCGTCATTCTCAAGCACATTTGTAACATCTGTATTTCACGTCATTTGAGTCACTCTTAATTACAAGTAAAAGTAGCCTTATTCCGTTATTTTACTATTACCAAGTTATTGTACATAGAACTAACTTCAGAATAGGATCTTAAACAGTGTCCCTGTAATGTGGATCCTTTCGTAAAATGACGGAATATGGCTACTTTTTACTTGAACTTAAGAGTGATTTGAAAATGACATGAAATATAGATGTGCTTGACAATGAAGCCTTGTCGAAATTAGCTAATCGCACGATTAAATTAACATTGCATTGAAGCGTACTACAGACCATGTCACATTTGTTAAGCATCTGGAGGCCGTGGGCCCCCACAAATACAAAATTTTAACTCCAATTATTATTCATTTGTAGAGTTCTTAAATTACGAACTGGTGTGTGTATATGTACAGAAACTACATTGAACAAGATACGCCGTGTGAAAACAATGTAGAATAGACTCGAACATAATGCAATCCCCTCAGTATACTGGTGACACCAAAGCGCAGATCATTCCGTCATACGAGTATTACTTTAACCCAAAGTTTTGTGACGTATATATGTAGACTGAAGCGACGATTCATAATTTGTATCAAGGTCAGAATTTTAACCTGAGTCTGCTGCTCACTAGGCAGATGTGTCAACAATGCAGGAAGCATATAGTTTTATTTGACCAAAGTTTTATATTAACTCTGTACTGTTTATGGCTATTGCTGACTGTATGGTCAACATCGCCTAAAGCCAAAATACCTAACTGGTTCAAAAGGCTCTGAGCACTTTGGGACTTAACTTCTGAGGTCATCAGTCCCCTAAAACTTAGAACTACTTAAACCTAACTAACCTAAGGACATGACACACATCCATGCCCGAGGCAGGATTCGAACCTGCAACCATCTGAATTTCAATAGTTGCATGATTTTTGTTATAAGACTCATTTAAAATGTGCGTGGATAAATATCTTATGTCAAGATCAGAAAATTACTTTACTAATTACCTGTTTCAACTCATTACTGAACCATCTTCAGATCACTCTAAAACGTTTTTCTGTGTCTGACATCTTCCGTTTTTTTTAAAAGATCACTGATCAAATTGCTGATTACCTTCGTCAGTTTACATAACCAACTAAGATTTTTTATTTAACTAGGGCGACTAAGCTAAATAAAAAAACGAAGATTCATAATGAGTGTCACACATTGAACAACATTTCAGATTTCTCGAACAGTCCACGGGTGTACTGCCAGTCCATAGTGTCCAATGGGCACACTATTTCGGCGATCAGACATGTCGCCATCGTCAGGTGCGCTGACGAACTGAGGTCCTGATTGTTTTTTTTCCTTCATTGAGTTTCGATTCCCCCTGAAGGCGGCGGGCTGGGAGCAGCTTATTACGCCGCTCTTCAGCCTACAGAATTTGTTTTAAAAAGATGATACTAAAAAATAACAGTTGGCGGATAAAATCGGTGACTTAAAGGTAAAATGGCAGAAAATTCTGGAACTTAAAACATAAAACACAGGGTTGATGATGCTAATAAAATACACAGGAAGCAGAAAAATAATAGACAGACAATTAAAAAACACGGCGGCAGTCTGGTTTCTGTTCGCAAGAGATATAAAATGCACAACCAGCGACAGCATGATTTCTGTTCGCAACACTGTGGAAAGACGCACAACACTGAACACTCACTTAAACACTGCACTAAAAAGTTGGCACAAATATGACATACCACAGCCGAGAGCAGGTGAGGGGGAACTGGACAGATGACGGGAAAAAAGGCGGAAGGAGAGGAAAAGTGAAGGGGGGAGGGTGGAAAGGAGCCAATGGAGGATGAGGATCCATAAGACGGGTGGGGGGCGCCGAGGAGATGTGCCAGGGAGTGGGGAAGGCAGAGGAGGGGAATACAAAAGGACTTGGGGGGGGGGCGGGGGAGAAGGGAGATAGGGAGAGGTTAGGCGGGGAGAAAACACAGGGTGGAAGGGGGCGAGGAAGAGGGAGCCCAGGGAAAGGATGGAGGAAAGGACTTGGTTGAAGATCAGAGTAGATAGGAGAGATAAATGGAGGGAGAGAGAGCATCATCTGGGAGGGGGAGTTGATGGAAGCCACCTTGGGAAAGGAGATGTGGGGTGTTGAGATGGAGGGTAGGGAGCTCCTGAGGGGGGGCGGCCGTCTTAAATCCCCTTCCCCCGCAAGGCGTTCTCTCTGCGGTCCGCGCCCACGGCAGCGCCTCGGCGGTCGCGTCGGTGTAACTGCCTCGTCCGCCCTGGTCGCTCGTTCGTTTTCTTTGCTGAGCGTCTTTCTAATTAGACTCAGTGCTGGTTCCCATACATTGCTGAGGTTATAGCCGCACTCTCTGTTGATGAGTCCGTTCCCTGGTACGAATTTCGATAGCATCTCTAACGACTCTGTCCCAGTATTTAGATGTCTGTTCCAAGACCCTGGTATGTTGGTAGTCCATTTCGTGATTTTCGGACAAACAGTGCTCTTCGACTGCCGACTTGTTGGAGTACGTAAGTCGAGTGTAGCTCTGATGTTCTCGGCAACGATCTTCGATGGTGCGCACTGTCTGTCCAATGTAAGTCTTCCCACACTCACAGGGAATCTGGTATATGCCGGCCTTCTGCAAACCGAGATGGTCTTGGACACTTCCCAATAATGCTCGTGTTTTATTGGGCTGGCAGAAGCCAGTTCCTACTCAATGATTCGTCTATATTCGTCCTATTTTCCCCGATAGTGCACCAGTATACGGCATATAGGCGGTGGCTATCTGATCGCGTAAATAGTGTGCCCGTTGTACACTATGGACCGGCAGTACACCCGTGGACTGTTCGAGCAAGAAATACGCTGGGAGAAGTTGAAGAATCACAACATTTCAGATTGATCTGAAGATGGCTAGGTAATGAGCCGAAACTGGTAATCAGTAAAGAAAATTTGCGATCTTGACGGATGATTTTTATTCACACATGTTTTTTTTTTAAATAGACAGATCGCATAACTCCCCACATTGACAATACCAAAGAATATAATTCAAAATGAATGCTCATACATATTTGGGACCTGTTGTTATCGGTACAAGTTGTGATGACTATTAGCTGTAACTGAGTTGGGAACGAGGACCTGCAAATCCAGGTTCCGAGAGTGATTTCCCTCCGTAGCATGGAGGATATGAGCACGGAGAATATCAGCAAATGCAGGCAGAGAAAAGATACTCTGCCGATCTTGATAAAGCAAAACCTCCAAAATTATACAGGAGGCGGACTGACTGACGTCTTTCAATCTCCTCCCCTTGAATTTCAGCCTACACGAGTTCGCTGATATGGAGGGGGAGCCAACTATTCTACGCAGTCTGTGCTAACTTTCAACGTCGTGGTTCCACAGGGTGACGGCTCGCTCTGGTTGCAGGTGGTGGCGCTGGTGCTGTGGGCGGCAGCCGCGTCGCACGCTGCGTCCGCCCCCGCCGCCCCCGCCGCCCCCCGCGGCCGCTACCCCGAAGGCGGCAGCTACGGCCCCAGCGCCTGCCCCGCCTGGTGCTACGACGGCTCCTCGCAGCCCCCCGGGTACTACCCGCCGCCGCCTCCCGGGCGCTACCCACCCTACCCTGGAGCTGCCTACCCACAGTCGGGCTACAACCCGTTCTCCGCCAAGAAGAAGGACAACACCGGCTGAGGAGCCCGTAACACAGCGGCGCCCACCTCCGCTGCCGCTTGGACATCGCGAGACTGCTATTATCACGAGCTCTCTATTTTTTATTGTTTTCTTCGCTTTCGAGCGACATTCTTCACCAAATGTAATTACAGTCACATTACAACATTAAACTCATTGCCTTATTTGAAACCGTGAAATTACTGAGATGTAGCGATCGCAATACTGCGAGTAAATTTTTGTTTTTCTGCCTCGATCGCAAAGTATTTTTATTAACATATACCCTTTTGCCCGTGGCGCCGCTCGCGCTCGCCAGTGTCACATGTACTTCACACACACACACACACACACACACACACACAAACACACACACACATTTATTACACAAACCTGTAACACATCTTACACATATTCGTACATATGTATCATCCACATCTCTTATAAATTTCGCACTTCTGGTTAATTTGAATTCCGAGGAAACTTGTAAACTATCGCCGGCAAATGTGATTCTCCACTCTTTTTTTTACACAGTATAGGGTACAGAGGAGGTTAAATGTATCTGTGGCATTGAGGCAGCATTTGCTGTGTCAGTGGTAGCAGAGATAAAACGCGAACGATATTCCTCAATCTGACTCTATTGGGAAAAATCAATAAACAAGAACATTGCTGACGTCGACAAAGTAGTCGAAACAAAACACAATCTAACCAAGAAATTGAAACATAAACAGTCCCAACTTCTCACATATTGTGCATATACTATGACCAACAGAAATGTATGCACTGAAATGAATGTTTACAAGTTACTTAATTTGATGAACTGGTGTCAATTACAATTTTATAACATGAGAATACAATTACAAAGATACAGAAAAAATCATTAAAAACATAATAATACAAATAACAATTGTAGTAATACGTTGTTGTTGTTGTTATCTTCAGTCCTGAGACTGGTTTGATGCAGCTCTCCATGCTACTCTATCCTGTGCAAGCTTCTTCATCTCCCAGTACCTACTGCTAACTACATCCTTCTGAATCTGCTTAGTGTATTCATCTCTTGGTCTCCCTCTCCTCTACGATTTTTACCCCCCCCCCCCCCTCACGATGCCCTCCAATACTAAATTTGTGATTCCTTGATGCCTCAGAACATGTCCTATCAATCGATCCCTTCTTCTAGTCAAGTTGTGCCACAAACTTCTCTTCTCCCCAATTCAATTCAATACCTCCGCGTTAGTTATGGGATCTACCCATCTAATCTTCAGTATTCTTCTGTAGCACCACATTTCGAAAGCTTCTATTCTCTTCTTGTCCAAACTATTTATCGTCCATGTTTCACTTCCATACATGGCTACACTCCATACAAATACTTTCAGAAATTACTTCCTGACACTTAAATCTATATTCGATGTTAACAAATTTCTCTTCTTCAGAAACGCTTTCCTTGCCATTGTCAGTCTACATTTTATATCCTCTCTACTTCGACAATCATCAGTTATTTTGCTCCCCAAATAGCAAAACTGCTTTACTACTTTAAGTGTCTCACTTCCTAATCTAATTCCCTCAGCATCACCCGACTTAATTTGACTACATTCCATTATCCTCGTTTTGCTTTTGTTGATGTTCATCTTACACCCTCTTTTCATGACACTGTCCATTCCGTTCACCTCCTCTTCACAGTCCTTCACTGTCTCTGACAGTATTACAATGTCATCGGCGAACCACAAAGTTTTTATTTCTTCTCCATGGATTTTAATACCCACTCCGAACTTTTCTTTTGTTTCCTTTATTGCTTGCTCAATATACAGATTGAATAACATCGGGGAGAGGCTATAACCCTGTCTCACTCCCTTGCCAACCACTACTTTCCTTTCGTGCCCCTCGACTCTTATGACTGCCGACTGGTTTCTGTACAAATTGTAAATAACCTTTCGCTCCCTGTATTTTACCCCTGCAACCTTTGGAATTTGAAAGAGTGTATTTCAGTCACCATTGTCAAAAGCTTTCTCTAAGTCTACAAATGCTAGAAACGTAGATTTGCAATACTGCGAGTAAATTTTTGTTTTTATGCCTCGATCGCAAAGTACTTTTATTAACTTATACCCTTTTGCACGTGGCGTCGCTCGCGCTCGCCATTGTCACATGTACTTCACACACACACACACACACACACACACATTTCTCAAACATCTAACACATTTCACACATATTCGTACAGATATATCATCCACATCTCTAATGAATTTTGCATTTCTGGTTGATTTGAATTCTGAGGAAACTTGTAATTCTGACAGTAACTGATTGTAGTTTGGAGAAAAAGGACTATCGCTGGCAAATGTGATTCTCCACTTTTTTCTTTACACATTATAGGGAACAGAGGAAGATAAATGTATCTGTGGCATTGAGGCACCATTTGCTGTGTCTGCGGTAGCAGAGATAAAACGCGAACGATATCCCTCAATCTGACTTTATTGGGAAAAATCAGTAAACAAGAACATTTCTTATGCCGACAAAGTAGTTGAAACAAAACACAATCTAAGGAAGAAACAAAGTATGGATCCCACTTCGAATCTTAAAACAGAAAAATAACAAAATAAAATGTTTCCGTCACAAGTCTCTCGTTCGACAAAGAAAAGACGGAATCAAAACTACTGGAGAGTGCTCGGCACAGCATTACCACATAGCTGTCCAGGGTGACCAGACCACCGTTACACGACAATCTTGAGTCACAGTCCGAAGCTACCACTCCTGACAATCCGAGACTTCCAGCAGACGACGCGCGTGGTTGTTGCCATCGGGATGGCAGATCCTACAAGTCTGGACGGCGTGTCGAACTGCCTTCTGGGACTGTTTTCGTTCACGTGAGTGGCGTAGGAAAATAGTCCGCTTGTTGATCGCGACCTCTGACGCTGCTGTCGATCCGCGGTGCTTGGGTCGCGGGTCCTGGCGGCCGTTGGCTGAGACAAAGGTTGTGTTTCCATCTCGGGCAGCGGCCTCGGTCGTACCGTAAACACCTGCTTTTGTTCCACTCGCTGTGATGAAAGCATCCCTCATTTCAGTTCTGCCATGCGGAATGCTGATGTCGCAGGCGGACGAAATTAATGTTGCACCATTTTTGGACTCGAAACACGCTCAGGGCCGGTTCGAGAACATTTTTGCACACAAGCGAGTTATCATTTGGCATACGTCCGCCCTTCTCCTCCATACGCTTTAATCTGTGTCAGTTTTTGCTGCTAATTGTATACAAATCTTGCCCTTCGGAATCTCTCTCAGGCTGGCGCCCCAAGCACCGGCTAGTGTCATTTGGGCTTTAAACCGGCCCTGAGCAAGCTGTCATTGTCAACAGCTCATTTTCGAACATTTCTGCATGTCACTTGTTTTCATCGTCACCACCACCCCTAGCAGTGCTAGGGATATCTAACGTATGCGCAATTATTTCATTGAAATTGCTCCAGACGTTCCTGAGTGAAGTTTCTTTGCCATGCCCTTTTCACCTCCCCCCTTTTACCCCCCGCCCCCCCCCCCCCCCCCGCCCGTATATGATAGGCGGCTTTTACCCTCCACAGAAACTTTCACGAGCGTACAAACTACAGCTCACCAAAGTTTCATCGTAATTGGATGAATGGTAGAGGAATGCATTGAAGACAAAAAAAGATTCATTTTTATAGAGTGTTTCAAAAGTCGACGGCGAAACTTCCCGGATTTATTCCTTATACAACATGAAGAAAAAAGTCTAGTAAACATGGGACGTAAAACTTTTTTTCTTTTTGTTATATGAGGAATCCATTCCTGACCATGAAACACCCTGTATATTAGATGACCGTTTCAGTGCCTTACGTACCATCATCACATTTGAAAAGAGATTACGAACAAGGGGTGGGGGAGAGGTGGGGAGGGTAACTCAATCAGGAAACAGAATATTTATCAAAGTATCACACAACACAACTGAACACCTAGCATGCGAGAATATACATTATTTGATTCACGAGGGCTGGAACTTTAATGGTGGCAACTATTTATTTTCAGCTCGTATAAAATAGATACGCGTTTCAAAGTTTTACTGACCTTCAAAGTAGTCACCAGCGTTGTGTATCACCCGTTGCCAGCAATGTGGAAGTCTTAGGATACTCTTTGCAGTGTCGGTTGTGTTGACAGTTCGAGCGGCGCGGTCTATTGCTCGACGAATTTGTAGCAGTTCTGAAGCGAATGCCGTGAAATGTTACCTTCAGTTTAGAAATGGAGTTGAACTAACGAGGGCGTAAGCCAGGGGAGTGCAGTGGGTGGTATAGAACAAAAATATTAATCCAAGACTCTTGATTTGTTTCTCAATAAACTGATTGAAATTTTAGCAAATATACCTGAAAAAATATTTTAGCACTTGTTAAAAGCCGGACCACTTATTTATTTTGCCAATATACACTAAATGAAAGTTGTTGTTAATAGGAAATTGCCACCTTGCGGCGTTACATTTTGTTTCGTAAAGAACTGTGTGACCCACGTATTTTCAGAGTACCGAGACAGGCCATTTATAGAAGGCCGATCAATTATATAAAAATTTCATTCACTATCTGTAACCTCCCCCTTCTTAACGGCCTATTGGATTGCGGTGTAAATGACCATGATCGCGAACGACGAATGAAATTTTACAGTGAGAAAGGCATCGTTACCGAAGGAAAATAACACCAGTTAGTTAGAGGAAAGTGTGCAACAGATCTTTCTGAAGGAAGAATCTGTTCTAAACCTAATGTACATTCCGACAATAAATTTGAAATAGGTGGAATTTGGTGCAGTCCCTCACGAATCACACAGGGGGGAAAAGGTTACCACGTAATATTTAATACAAAAAAACATGGTTAACAAGAAAAAGGGATAATTGAACGGTCACCAGCCTTCTAGGCAATGCTTATGCAAAATTCTAAGAAAGATAATGGCAAAGAAAATCAAGCAAATAATCACTGGCATGGCAGTCGAAGGTTGTCACGCTTTTCCACAGCACAGCACTTCACGAGAAAATAAATGAATCAGCACTGACTTTGCAGTTACCTATTCAGAAATACTAAGTTTTGAAAGCAAAGTGAAATGAATTTGATAGTTAAATAAATGACTGACTGTAACTGAAACTTCGTTACTTAAAAAATGACTTTCAGTAACTTCAGCGTAACATAATGCAAAATTTGGAAAAAGGCAAGCAATTTACTTTTAATTATGGAAAGATTGCATTGAATTTACTACAAGCAAATGAAATCCTGGTTCACTTTTAATATAAGAACAATAAAATACTCACCAAATCAGCTGAAGTCATTCGCTAAACTAAATACAGAATAAATGAAATTGCGCGACCTTAATTTGTGTTGTATCTTTAGCCATTAGTTTTGCCACTCAAATTTTACGTTACTGTAAGCGAGTGAAGTTAATACTCAAAATTGAAAATTAGTTAAGCCTCTGTTAGGCAATACCAGAATGAATAGTTGCTGAGGCACCAAAATTTAGACTGAAAAGCAAACAAACAAAACTGGCAGTAAAAAGTTAATCAATTTTGATATTTTTACGACAATCGGTGCTTGCATGGAAAGGAAAGGGACCTTGCTTGGTAATAATGCATGAGGACAATGGTAACACAGGTGTCCTACAAGTTTCAACTATTGCGGGTTATTATTCAAGAAAGTAAGTCATTAAAGTTTGTTAGAGAAATACCACTGAGTTGCCTGTAAAATATTAGTTACACTCTCTCAGTTAACAGTCTTACGATGTTATAGCTGTGCGGACGACGAAGAATGTAGCCGAGAACAACGCTGAACTGCTGCTGTTGTTGCTGGTCGAGAACCTTGAGTCGTCTCCTGAGCCACAGATAATTATTGGACAGCCAGTAGTTAGAATTGTAGCTACTTCCGACTGTCCATTCCCGCCGTGCTCTCAATACTATGTGCTTAATGAAGCAAATGCGCTTACATTGGCGCGATCACAAGTGCATGTCGCATCTTCGGGAGCACCCAACAAACACTTCCACACTTTTCCAAGACTCAAGCTGCTGTGTGTTCTCTCTGCTCGCAGCGCGAGAGAAACTCTACATGCACAAAGATAAACAACGCCACAGCTACTGTCATTTCGTTGGTTGGTTCCTCGATCTGAGGGAGGGAACCAAACAGCGAGGTCATCTGTCCCATCGAATTGAGGAAGGACAGGGAAGGAAATCGGCCATGCCCTTTCAAAGGAACCATCCTGACATTTGACTGAAGCTTTTTTGAGAAATTATGGAAAACCTAAATCAGAATGGCTGAACGCGGGTTTGAAACGTAGTCCTCCCGAATGCGAGTCCTGTGTGGTAACGACTGCGCCACCTCGCTCGGTTCCATTTCTTCGTTGCTACCGATACTTTTAAAGAAAGTTCCCTTGGCGATTACCCAGTCATTTACAATATGTACATTATAATTACAATCAGTTACATACACTCACAAATAAATACACCATTGCATCCACTACGTATCAAATAAAGTTTCTGTAATAAAGCTTACAGATTCAGAAAAAGCCGTATATTACAAATTATCAACAGATATTGAACAGCAAAAACTTTTGGATGGTACAGGATGTACTAGATCTGCAGTTTCGGTTTTACACAGTTCTCCGGATGGCATATACAGTCAGATCCACAAGAAAGCGTACGCCGTTATCTGTATGAAATAAAAGACCCTGTTATAAATATACGTTGACATGAAAAAACATGTTACCTCTAACTGTAGAGTTACCTAATAGTTAATCCAACCACCGCCATTATCGATTATAATTGTCACCTTCTTTTCATGCTTTTCACGAGATTTCCCACATATTCTCTCGGTAACGATCTCCATATCGTCCTGATTTTATGTAACAGCTGCTTAAAAGTATATACTGGCTTTCCTTTAAGCTTCATCTTAATATACGACCGAACATTTGTGATCGGATTTGCATACGGAGACACCCTTGCAGGCCAGTCCATTGTGGACACTCTGTCGTCCTATTTCCACGCTCTAAAGAGGCAGCTGCTATGTTTCTGATCACTATCCTGTAGAAGCACCCAGTTTGCCTCGTTTCAAACGGACACCTTCTTAACGGACCTCCGAAGACATTTTTCATAAGTATTACACTTTTTTTCAGCGTTTAAATTGGCTATAAATAAGTGCAATAGCCAAAACCGCGTTTAGAGAAACATATTTTTTTTTATTGTATTTCAAGTCCCCATCGGGGTGGGCTGGCAGTAGCATATGCGCTGCCCTTCAGCCGAAAGACATACAACAAACAATAGAAGAAAAAATGGTTCAAAAGGCTCTGGGCACTATGGGACTTAACTTCTGACGTCATCAGTCCCCTAGAACATAGAACTACTTAAACCTAACTGAAGCGCCTAGAACTGCACGGCCACACTGGCCTGCAAACACTGACAGTAACACTAAGTACAAGGCCAGCACACAATTAAAATCACACCTCTCGATGCATAGGAGAAACAGCACTAAACACAACACTGACGTGGCACACTGACGATGATCAAGACAGTGGATCTGCCAGGTGCAGGGAGATGAGGGATAAGAGAGGGAGGGGAAGAGAGGGGGGGAGATGTGCGGGCGGCGCGCCAAAGATGGCCAGGTAGGGAGGGACGTGGGAGGGAAAGACGCAAGGTTGGGGTGCAGGAGGTCAGGGGGGAAAGGAGGAAAATCTGCTCTGGGAGAAGGAGAGGAGAGGAAAAAAGGGGGCCCTGGGGAGGGGGGACCAAGGCGATGTTACAGTTGGAAGGAAGGGTATATGTCACGGCAAAGTTCATCATCTGGGGGGGGGGGGGGGAGGTGCTGGAAATTGCCCTGATGAAGGAGATGGAGGGTGTGGAGGTGGAGAGAGGGAAGGATGCAGCATAGAGGTGCGGCAATGGGCAGGGGGTGGAGAGGAAGGAGAAATCAGGGGGTGGGGGGATCAAGCCTGCAGACAATGTAAAGGATGCGGAGATGTTGGAGGAACAGGAGAAGGTGGGGGAAGGGGACGAATTCATACAAGAGGCATGTGGGGGAAGAAAGGTGGATATGGAAGGCAAGGCGGAGGGCATGGCGTTCGAGGTTTTGGAGGGCCTTGTAAAAGCGGGTGGGTGCGCAGATCCAGGAAACGCTGGCGTAACAGAGGAGAGGACGGATGAGGGATGTGGAGGTGTGGAGGATGGTGAAAGGATGCAATCCCCATGTCTAGCCAGACAGGAATTTCAGGAGGTGGAGGCGGGAATGGGCTTTCTGCTGGATGGTCTGGAGGTGAGGGGTCCAGGTGAGGTGACAGTCGAGGGTGAGGCCAAGGTATCTCAGCGTGGGGGTGAGTTGGATGGGATGACTATAAAGGGTGAGGTAGAAATCATGGAGATGGAAGGAGTAGGTGGCGCAGCCTATGATGATTGCCTGAGTTTTGGAGGGGTTGAGACGGAGGAACCACTGGTTACACCAAGTGGTGAACTGGTTAAGGTGGGTTTGGAGGGTGCGATGGGGGGTAGGATAGAGACCCAGGAAGGCGGTGTCATCAGCATACTGGAGAAGGTGGACAGGTGGGGGTGCTTGGGCATATCAGCTGTACACAAGAGATAAAGGAGAGGGGAGAGGACAGAGCTCTGAGGGACGCCAACAGTAGAGAAACATCCCCAAACATGCACTTTTATAAGGCGTTTGACAGTCCGTTGAAGAAACCTTTGACACTTCGTACACCAGGCTTTTGAGTGAGGCGACCAGATCAAGAAAGATGATTTACAAGGAACACTGCCTCGTGACGCTTCATATATTTTGCACTCATTTTAAAATGCGACCGACAAAACAAAACATTCAGCTCTCACACTGTTTACCTGTACACTGTGCAAAAGCGCACTGATTACAGATTCGAGATCACTACTGGAGATGTCGCTGCGGATGTTACATTTAAAATTATGGCGTACACTTTCTTGTGGAACTGACTATATAATACTGGAGTTGGTATCGTTTCTTCCACCGCAAGGAAGGAGCATTATTTTCGGGTCATCAATGTAAGAAAGGAGGTATTTTGTATACAATGAACACAGTTGATCCAGTAATGACGATTTACCTTCACTCTGAAGATTACTCCTTAGTTAAACTCATACTTACTCTGCTCTTTGCTTTCACCCAATCCCTTCCTCCCATCAATTAAATATGAGTGAATCAGTTAATTGAACCTCTAGCTTCGTAGGCAGTAAAATAACCAATGACGGACGGAGCAAGGAGGACATCAAAAGCAGACTTGCTATGGCTAAAAAGGCATTTCTGGCCAATAGAAGTCTACTAATATCAAATACCGGCCTTAATTTGAGGAAGAAATTTCTGAGGATGTATGTCTGGAGTACAGCATTGTATGGTAGTGAAACATGGACTGTGGGAAAACTGGAACAGAAGAGAATCGAAGCATTTGAGATGTGGTGCTATAGACGAATGTTGAAAATTAGGTGGACTGATAAGGCAAGGAATGAGGAGGTTCTACGCAGAATCGGAGAAGAAAGGAATATGTGGAAAACACTGATAAGGAGAAGGGACAGGATGATAGGACATCTGCTAAGACATGAGGGAATGACTTCCATGGTACTAGAGGGAGCTGTAGAGGGCAAAAACTGTAGAGGAAGACAGAGATTGGAATACGTCAAGCAAATAATTGAGGACGTAGGTTGCAAGTGCTACTCTGAGATGAAGAGGTTAGCACAGGGGAGGAATTCGTGGCGGGTCGCATCAAACCAGTCAGTAGACTGATGACCCAAAAAAAAAAAGAGCTTCGTAAAAGTCAAGTTTCGCAAAGGAATGATTTTGGGAAGCGGGGCGCAGGTGCAAGGGAAGACTCGGCAGTAAGGCATTTGTGTTTTTCCCTTCTTCAAGGCGACACAGCGACACGCTTGTCACGTGCATGCACGACAGTAACGAGCGAGTCCGAGGAACTGTCAGGGAGATAAAGGGGCGGCAGCAGCGGCTGACGCGGCGCTCCCGCGACTCTGCGGCAGACACACGAACAGCCTGACGACTCTACTACGCGCCAGGCTCGCTGCGTGCCAGCTGCCGCCGGTTGTGATACCGTACAGGCACAGCTTCCAACAAAGACAGCTTTGAACCGTAAAATTACTACTGGTTCACCAAAGGTTATTAATCTCATCAATACACAAAATGTAAAGTGGAAGTAGGTGCCAAAGAATAACTGGTGAAATTACACACAATCCTGAGTAACACTTTTTATTCAAATTAGTTTTTTTTACGATATTTAAAAAAACCAACAATCATTTAACAAATAAGTCAAAATTTACGATATGAAAGGACTTTTAAATTATTATAAAAATTTCACGCCAGTAAAAGGCAAATACAGGCAAGCAATTTAACACATACAAAATGGCTCTGAGTATTATGGGACTTAACTTCTGAGGTCATCAGTCCCCTAGAACTTGGAACTACTTAAACCTAACTAACCTAAGGACATCACACACATCCATGCCCGAGGCAGGATTTGAACCTGCGACCGTAGTGGTCGTGCAGTTCCAGACTGAAGCATACTTTGTAATGTAGAAATTTTAATGGCCAGTAGTGTAACAATAACCTTGCCTCGTGCAAGGAGGAGAAACGCGTACCATCACGTTTCCGACTTTTATAAAGGTCGGATTGTAGCCTATCGGGATTGCGGTTTATGGTATCGCGACATTGCTGCTCTCGTTGGTCGAGATCCAATGAGTGTTAGCAGAATATGGAATCGGTGGATTCAGGAGAGAAGTGCGGAACGCCGTGCTGGATCCCAACGGCCTGTATCACTAGCAGTCGAGATGACAGGCATCTTTTCCGCACGGCTGTAACGGATTGTGCAGCCACGTCTCGATCCCTGAGTCAACAGATGGGGACGTTTGCAAGACAACAACCATCTGCACGAACAGTTTGACGACGTTTGCAGCAGCATGGACTATCAGCTCGGAGTCCGTGGCTGCGGTTACCCTTGACGCTGTATCACGGACAGGAGCGCCTGCGATGGTGTACTCAGCGACGAACCTAGGTGCACGAATGCAAAACGTCATTTTTTCGGATAAATTCAGGTTCTGTTTACGGCATCACGATGGTCGCATCCGTGTTTGGTGATATCGCACATTGGAAGTGTGTATTCGTCATCGCCATACTGGCGTATCAAGCCGCGTGATGTTAGGGGGTGCCATTGGTTACATGTCTCGGTCACCTCTTGTTCACATTGACGGCACTTTGAACAGTGGACGTTACAGTTGAGATGTGTTACGACCCGTGGCTCTACCCTTCATTCGATCCCTGCGAAACCCTACATTTCAGCAGGATAATGCACGACCGCATGTTGCAGGTCGTGCACGGGCCTTTCTGGATACAGAAAATGTTTGAGTGCTGCCCTGGCCAGCACATTCCCCGGATCTTACACCAATTGCAAGCGTCTGGTCAATGGTGGCCGAGCAACTGGTTCGTCACAATACGTCAGTCACTACTCTTGATGAGCTGTGGTATCGTGTTGAAGCTGCATGGGCAGCTGTACCTGTACACGCCATCCAGGCTCTGTTTGACTCAATGTCCAGGCGTATCAAGGCCGTTATTACGGCCAAAGCTGGTTGTTCTGGGTACTGATTTCTCAGGATCTATGCACCGAAATTTCGTGAAAATGTAATCACGTGTCAGTTCTAGTACAATATATTTGTACAGTGACTACGAGTTTATCATCTGCATTTCTTCTTGGAGTAGCAATTTCAATGGCCAGTAGTGTATATTGTACTCTTAAGTAGGTGTGGCCCTCCTGCTCCTGCAGCCGTGTGCTGTGCAGTCACTTATCAAGTACATTTCTCAATATGGCTAACCGGTCTCAGTGCCGTGTTCAAACATTTGGAGGTCATGGCACATCATGGCTCCCCACACCGTAACACCTGTACCAGCATGTTCGACGTTGTTCCTGAATGCACTACGTGTTCCGACTTCTCGTCGCATGTCGGTACATCTACAGTCACCAGTCACAGTGAATCTACACTCATCCGAGAACAGCACGCGACGCTCCCCCCCCCCCTCCCCCCCCCCTGCCCCCCGCTCCCACCGCTATCGTCGGTCCAGTCCCTATACTTTCGGCGCCATCGGAAACGGTGTCGCCACTGTACGAGTGTGACCGGACCACAGCACACTGGTCATCGAGCAGAGAGACCAGCCCAGGCAGTCGCCGTGCCACTGTGCCACTCTGGAGCGAGAGACTGTGTGCCTTGCAGAGCTGTCAAATGTTACTGTAAGTGTACTCGCTGTGTGACTTGGGTCTCTTCTTGCCAGTGGCACAACGTATCGGTCGTTACCGCTGGAGTTGACCGTGGTGGACCGTCTCCTCTCCTTCGGGTGCTTGTGGTTCGGAACGCTCCCAAAGCGCTTGAAACAGATCTGTGGACGATTCTAAACTGCTGGACTATGCTTGTCACATTTCATCCTTCTTCCAGTTTCCTTCGGATTTTTCTTCGAATAAAGTCATCCAGATGTTGTCTCAGACCCATGTCTTAATGAATAACGCACCATAACTGCACACTGATACACACTGCTTTTTTTCCTCTTCCTTCAACTGACTCGTGTTATGGGGCAGCCGCGCGGGGTTAGCCGAGCGGTCTGTTGCGCTGCAGTCATGGATCCCGGCGGAGGTTCGAGTCCTCCCTCGGGCATGGGTGTGTGTGCTTGTCCTTAGGATAATTTAGGTTAAGTAGTGTGTAAGATTAGGGACTGATGACCTTAGCAGTTAAGTCCCATAATATTTCACACACATTTGAACTTTTTTTTGTTAAGGTGCGAGCCCCATTGTGACGATGATGTCACGCCACTTGAATAATTGCCTAGAATACGACTGTGAGGCCCATGGCAACGGGCTCCTGCACTTTCAGTCATTTCCACCCAGTTTGTAACAGCTTACGTTATTTTATCCATCTCACCCTTAATTTTATGCAGAGCAGCGAGTCTAAATCAAATCAGCTAAATTTCGATTACTCGATAAGTCACACAAATCTGAGAGCTGTAAATCCAACTAAATACTTAGGAATTACAATTACAAATGACCTAAATTGACGCTCACATAGATAATATAGTGAGTTGAGCAAATCAAAGACTGCGATTTATTAGCAGAACAATTAGAAGGTCCAACAGGTCTACCAAAGAGACTGCTTACACCACGCTTGTCTGCCCTATTCTGGAGTACTGCTCTACGGTGCGGGATCCGCAGCAGGTGGGACTGACGGATGAAATAGAAAAAGTACAAAGAAGGGCAGCTCGGTTTGTATTATCGCGAAATAGGGGAGATAGTGTCACAAACATGATACGTGATTTGGTGTGGCAATCATTAAATCAAAGGCGTTTTTCCTTGCGACGGGATTTTCTCATGACTTTTCAATCACCAGTTTTCTTCTCCGATTGCGAAAACATTCTGTTTGCACCCACCTACACAGGGAGAAACGATCATCGCGATAAAATAAGAGAAATCAGGGCTCGCGCCGAGAAATTTAAGGGCTCGTTTTTCCTGCGCGCCGTTCGAGAGTGGAACGGTAGAAAGACACCATGAAGGTGGTTCATTGAACCCTCTGCCAGGCACTTTATTGTGAATACCAAAGTAATCACGTAGATGTAGATGTAAATGACACAGTGCGGAACACCGCAAGTGTCACGAGTATTAACGCGGATACAGAGAAGTCGCGAAGCTAGAAAATCGCACCGAAATGCGGAAAGACCTGCAAAGGGTCAACGCTCAAAGCAGATATTACCAGTTGACCCTGAATATAAACAAATGTAATGTATTTAGCGTAAGTAGGGAGAAAGGCGTCCGAACACACCGTCATTTGACCATCGGACAGTCTCCCGTCTAGGCGACGTACTAATAACCATCTCTGGCGTAGAAAACAACTGAAAGACTTGAAAGCAAATAAATCATCGGGTTCGGATAGCGTCCCAATTCGAATTTACAAAGAGTACTATACGGCATTGGCCCTTACTTAGCCTGTGTTTGTCTTGAACTTCTTGTCCAGCTCAAAGTCTCAACCTACTGGAAAAAGCGCAGGTGACTTCACTACATAAGAACAGTAAAAGAACAGACCCACGAAATTACAGACCAATATCGCTAACTTCTGTTTGCTGCAGAATCCTTGAACATATTCTCAGTTCGGATACAATAAACGTTCTTGAGACTGAGAAGCTCATGTCGACGAACCAGCATGCTTTTAGCAGGCACTGCACGTGCGAAATTCATCTTGTATTTTTCTCACATATACTGCGAATTATGGAAGGGCAACAGGCTGATTACGTATTTCTAGTGGCTCGAACACTTTTTAAGTAATAGAAAGTAATATGTTGTCCTCGACGATGAATGTTCATCAGAGAGAAGGGTAACGTCAGAAGTGCGCCGGGAAGTGTGATAGGACCGCTCCTTTTTTCTATATACATAAATGATTTGGTGGACAGGGTGGCAGAAGTCTGTGGTCGTTTGCTGATGACGCCGTGATGTACGGAATGGTGCGGAAGTTGAGTGACTGTAGGGAGATAAAAGACGACATAGACAAAATTTCTAGATGGTGTAAGGAATGGAAGCTAGCTCTAAATGTAGAAAAACGTAAATTAATGAGGATAGGTACGAAGGACAAACTTGTAATGTTCGCAGACAGTATTAGTAGTGTCCTGCTTTTCACAGTCGAGTCGTTTAAATATCTGGGCGTAATGTTGCAAGTTGGGAAGGAAAACATAGGTACAAATAAGGTAGCTGCGAAGAAACCATGGGTAACAGAAGAAATACTTCAGTTGATTGCTGAAAGGAGGAAGTACAAACATGTTCTTGGAAAATCAGGAATACAGAAATACAAGTCGCTGAGGAATGAAATAAATAGGAAGTTCAGGGAAGCTAAGACGAAATGGTTGCAGGAAAAATGTGAAGACATCGAAAAAGATGTGATTGTCGAAAGGACATACTCAGTCAGGATACAGGAAAGTCAAAACAACCTTTGGTGACATTAAAAGCAACGGTGGTAACATTAAGAGTGCAACGGGAATTCCACTGTTAAATGCAGAGGAGAGAGCAGATAGGTGGAAAGAATACATTGAAAGCTTCTATGAGGATGAAGATTTGTCTGGTGTGATAGAAGAAGAAACAGGAGTCGATTTAGAAGAGATAGGGGATCCAGTATTAGAATCGGAATTTAAAAGAGCTTTGGAGGACTTACCGTCAAATAAGGCAGAAGGGATAGATAACATTCCATCAGAATTTCTAAAATCATTAGAGGAAGTGGCAACAAAACGACTATTCACGTTGGTGTGTAGAATATATGAGTCTGGCGACATACCATCTGACTTTCGGAAAAGCATCGTCCACACAATTCCGAAGAAGGCAAGAGCTGACAAGTGCGAGAATTATCGCACAATCAGCTTAACAGCTCATGCATCGAAGCTGCTAACAAGAATAATATGCAGAAGAAAGGAAAAGAAAATTGAGAAAGCGCTAGGTGACGATCAGTTTGGCTTTAGGAAAAGTAAAGGCACGAGAGAGGCAATTATGACGTTACGGCTAATAATGGAAGCAAGGCTAAAGAAAAATCAAGACACGTTCATAGGATTTGTCGACCTGGAAAAAGCGTTCGACAATATAAAATGGTGCAAGCTGTTCGAGATACTGAAAAAAGTGGGAGTGAGCTATAGGGAGAGACGGGTCATATACAATATGTACAACAACCAAGAGGGAATAATAAGAGTGGACGATCAAGAACGAAGTGCTCGTATTATGAAGGATGTAAGACAAGGCTGTAGCCTTTCGCCCCTACTCTTCAATCTGCACATCGAGGAAGCAATGATGGAAATAAAAGAAAGGTTCAGGAGTGGAATTAAAATACAAGGTGAAAGGATATCAATGATACGATTCGCTGATGACATTGCTATCCTAAGTGAAAGTGAAGAAGAATTAAATGGTCTGCTGAACGGAATGAACAGTCTAATGAGTACACAGTATGGTTTGAGAGTAAATCGGAGAAAGACGAAGGTAATGAGAAGTAGTAGAAATGAGAACAGCGAGAAACTTAAAATCAGGATTGATGGTCACGAAGTCAATGAAGTTAAGGAATTCTGCTACCTAGGCAGTAAAATAACCAATGACGGACGGAGCAAGGAAGACATCAAAAGCAGACTCGCTATGGCAAAAAAGGCATTTATGGCCAAGAGAAGTCTACTAATATCAAATACCGGCCTTAATTTGAGGAAGAAATTTCTGAGGATGTACGTGTGGAGTACAGCATTGTATGGTAGTGAAACATGGACTGTGGGAAAACCGGAACAGAAGAGAATCGAAGCATTTGAGATGTGGTGCTATAGACGAATGTTGAAAATTAGGTGGACTGATAAGGTAAGGAATGAGGAGGTTCTACGCAGAATCGAACACTGATAAGGAGAAGGGACAGGATGATAGGACATCTGCTAAGACATGAGGGAATGACTTCCATGGTACTGGAGGGAGCTGTAGAGGGCAAAAACTGTAGAGGAAGACAGAGATTGGAATACGTCAAGCAAATAATTGAGAACGTAGGTTGCAAGTGCTACTCTGAGATGAAGAGGTTGGCACAGGAAGGAATTCGTGGCGGGCCGCATCAAACCAGTCAGTAGATTGATGACAAAAAAAAAAAAAAAAAAAAAAAAAAAAGTTGCAATGCGATGTGAAATGGATCGAACATGTGAGAACTGTGGTAGGCAAGGCGAATGATCGATTTCGGTTTACTCAGAGAATTTTAGGAAAGAGTGGCTTACCTGTAATGGAGACCTCTTATAGGACACTGGTGCGATCTGTTCTTGAATACAGCTCTATTGTTCTGAATTATAGGAGAGCGGATTCGGGGAAGACGTCGAGGCAGTTCAGAGACTACTAGACTGATTGTCAGTATGTTCGAACAACACGTAAGTGTTACGGAGATGCTTCAGGAACTCAAATGGGAACACTATTGAGAAGTATATTGTAACATATAAGCCCTCGGTCACAAATATTAAGTCAAAAATTGACCTGGTTTCGACGCTACTATGAGCGTCGCCTTCAGAATTAGACTAACTGTACTAAAACATTAGGTATACAGTACATTAATAAAATTAAAGTTTGTACTGACTCGAAAAGATGCAGAACTTACAAGTCACATATTAAAAAAGATCTCAGCCGGAAAGGCGACGTCATGAACACTTTGTCAGATGGCGAGCCGCTAAGGGCTGCTCGTACTGTGAACAAGGGCTGCAACAAGACTATTGAGAAGATATAGAGAATCGACATTTGAAGTTTAACGATTCTACTGCCACCAACATACATTGCGCGTAAGGACCTTGAAGATAAGATACGAGAAATTAGGGCTTATACGGAGGTACATAGATAGTCGTTTTTCCCTCACTCTATTTGCGAGTGGAACAGGAAAAGAAACCACTGGTAGTGGTACAGGGTACCCTCCGCCACGCACTGTGCTGTATCTTGCGGAGTATCTATGTAGATATAGATGTAGAAAGTCACATTATTACATGATTACACGATTGCTGAACCGTAACTAGAATCAATTACTTCCACAAAATTTTTAGGAGTATGCGTGCGAAACGGCGCAAAGTGGAACGTCGACATAAAACTAATCGCAGGTAAGGTAAGTGCCAGACTGAGGTTCGGTGGACGAATCCTCGGGAAGTGTAGTCTATCTACAAAGGAGGTAGCTGTTCGATCAGTACTTGAATATTGCTCGTCAAAAAAACGGTTCAAATGACTCTGAGCACTATGGGACTTAACTTCTGAGGTCATCAGTCCCCTAGACCTTGGAACTACTTAAATATAACTAACCTAAGGACATCACACACATCCATGCCCAAGGGAGCATTCGAACCTGCGACCGCAGCGGTCGCGTGGTTCTAGACTGTTGCGCCTAGAACCGCTCGGCCACTCCGGCCGGCATTGCTCGTCAGTCTGGACTGCTTGCCAGACATGATTAATAGAGGGAATAGAGAAAATCCCAAGAAGAGCAGCGCATTTCGTTAAGTGTTGATTTAGTAAGCGAGAAAGGGTCACGGAAATTCTCAGCAAAATCCAGTGACAGACGCTGCAAGAGAGGCGTTCTGCATCATGGTTTGATTTACTGTTAAAATTCCGAGAGCGTGCTTTCCTAGAAGAGTCAGCCAATATAGTGCGTCCTCACATCTCACAAAAGACCACGAACGAAAACTTAAAGAGAGATTTCTGCTGAAGCATCCGAGACTGAAATGGAAGAGGTGAAGTGGGATGGGAGGAGGTGGGCAGGGGGAGTACGCAAAGTACCCTCCACCACACACTGTAAGATGTCTTGAGAAGTATAGTTGTAGATGTCCATGTAATACGTGAAAGAATGGGAAGTATCATCTGCCATATACTTCATAGTGGCTGTGTAGACTACCAATGTAGATGTAGAGCCCTAAATCTCTGTTTTTCCATTTCATTTATAATATTAGGGCGACGTCGCCCCTTCCCTGTACTCGAGGTACTGAGTGCCACGGAAGTATTCTCGAGCGCCATGACATGTGCAGCCATTTGCCTCCACGCTCGCACATGTCAACAAACTTTCCATCTGTTCAGAGTATCGTTGTGTACGGAACTGTATTGCTTAGAAGTCGGTAACGAGCGATACGAGTTGTGTCGCCAGCCAGTTCCAGTTCCTTTTGGGTACCTCCGTGTGCAGGCAGCCTAACCACGTCGTAAGCCAGGAAACAAGCTGAGCCGTGCTGACCCCTGCTTTAAAACTTGGCAGTTACTCTGCGTTTGGTTCCCTGCAGTTACTGCTGTTATGCCATGGTTCTTCCTCTTTCTACGTGTGGCAGCAGCGGTGTGTATCGATATTTGCACCATATACCGTCTTTGGTGTGATGCTTATAGTTCCGGCTTGGCGGTGTGTAACCAGTCGGTCAGTTGGAGCGAATCATCAAGCAAGTCTCCACGCGGAGCAGTCGGCCGGGCCTGCTGGCGGTCTCTATGCAGTGTCGGAGAGTGTGGGGGCTGTTCAAAGTGCTATGAGGTTCGTGGCTCCCGACCCTTGGACATGAAAGTTGAGTGGCGATTTAATTACTGAAGCCACGTCTGTTCACGATGTCCCCTTGGTAGGTGGTTCGCTGTTGGCGGTATTCCTGGGAGCAACAGCGAGTGTTCGAGTTGGTGAAGATTTAGCCGCCGTGTGGGGGAATTAACTATATTTGTCGGTTTGAAATTCAAGTGCACCAGCAGAATGTTCTGCCTTGTGGCCGTTAGTGTTCTGGTTACCTGCCCTGGTCGCTGACGTAAATTCAGGCAGTATCCTTTCCTCGTCTGTTGTCGCTGTCCAACGTGGTGTGTAGTTTATGACAGCTTAAGGTATTTTTGGTTGTGGGCTGCTATGTCTGTAACGTTTTGGCTTTGGAGTTCTCCTATACTGGTCAGTGGCTAGCAAGTCGTCTTGTCGGTGGGTCCCTGACTGTCTCTTGGTTGTGTTGTTTGTGGATCGAGCATAGCTGGGCCGACTTCTTGTCTCACCTAAGCGAACTTTAAGATTTCAAGGGCAGACCGAGCCCCGTGGAGACTTCTGAGAGCCGTTGCTTATACTGCCTTCTTCATGGGCGTTTAATTGTGAATTTTTAATGGCTCATAGCAAATGGTTGGAATTTGTACACTTGTAATTGTGTTTTTAAAATCCAAGCCCTTCAGCCTTTTTTAAAGAAAGTTTTTCTAAATTGGGAAAGTCTTACGTTGTCTGAAGATAAAGCTTGGGCCTTATGCCTGTTGAAAATTTATTGTATTGTTTTAAAGCATCGGCCTTCAGCTGCTTTAAGTTTTAAGGATCTTGCTTATCAAGTATTACCTTTTGGACGATAAAGCTGTGGGCTTTCTGACTGTTGAAAATTTATTGTAGTTGTACTGTTTTTTAAAAGCATGGGCCCTCAGCTGCTTTAAGTTTTAAGATTTTTATTTATCAAGTATTACATTCTTTCAAGATTAAGCTGTGGGCCTTCTGCCTGCTGAAAATTTATCATAGTTTTATTGTTCTTAAAATGATGGGCCTTCAACCGCTTTAAAATTTTGGATTCTTACTTATCAAGTCTTACAAAAAAATGGTTCAAATGGCTCTGAGCACTATGGGACTCAACTGCTGTGGTCATTAGTCCCCTAGAACTTAGAACTACTTAAACCTAACTAACCTAAGGACATCACACACACCCTTCCCCGAGGCAGGATTCGAACCTGCGACAGTAGCAGTCGCACGGTTCCGGACTGCGCGCCAAGAACCGCGAGACCACCGCGGCCGGCATCAAGTCTTACATCGCTTGGCCTTAAATACTTGGTTCAAATGGCTCTGAGCACTATAGGACTTAACAATGTGAGGTCATCAGTCCGCTAGAACTTAGAACTACTTAAACCTGACTTACCTGACATCACACACATCCATGCCCGAGGCAGGATTCGAACCTGCGACCGTAGCAGTCGCTAGGTTCCAGGCTGAAGCGCCACACCGGCCGGCACCTTAAATACTATCTAATGTTAAAGCCTAGAGTCTTCTGTCTCAAAAAAAGTAATTTTTGGACAACTAAATAAAGTGTTATGTTTGGAGTGTAACTGACAGCTGCTTATTCTGGCCCGTTCCACAATTGCTACTACCTGTCCTGTCCTGCGGGTTTAGCAGCGCGCCTCACTAAGGTCCTCGAAGTTGTTGCCTAGAAATGTCAAGGGACGGAGACGCTGGAGAGCAGGTTTTTCGACTTGAGGTGTAGGGAAGGGGGGGGGGGGGGGGTCAGCGGGAGAAACAGACACCCCGCGTCGCCGAGCGGCGCGACCACAAGACAAGGCAGCCGGGCAATCGATATTGGCCGAGAAAGCCGAGTTGCGGCCGCTGTGCCGGGAGAGAATTACGCGACGAGGCGCGGCCGGTCAGGGCTGGAGGGGGGGGGGGGGGGGGGGGGAAGAGAGTGGCGCCTGCGGCAGAGGGGCAATTAGCCGTGAGGGCCCGGGGCAGCGCGAGGAAGGCTAGCGAGGGAGTCCGTGGCAGTCACGTGGACCAGGGCGGCAGGTCACGTGGCCGCCGCTGGGGCTGACCGGGCTACTCTTTGGAAGGACCGGCGGCGTGCTAAAGGACGGGCAAAGCTATTACTCGCAGCAAGCTGCCGCTTTAATTTTGCGATCACTGCAATGCGAAAGAAGGCATTACGTGTATACAAAGGCAATGAAGAGGGTGACATAATGCAGTTTTACCAAAGTCTTTATTAGCCAGTTCAGCCATATGATATGTGCGAAAAGCAATAATGTCTCTGTCCACGAAACTTTCAAGTCCAGGAACATTTGGTACTCCTGTACCACCACGAACAATGGCTACGGTAAACCATCCGTTACGTACAGAAGATACCGTCGACGTTCTAAACAGACAGTCTACAAGACCATCGAGAACATCGAATTTGCTACAACAGCTGGAGACAAGAAGAATCGTATTCCAGTTAAGTCTGTCGCTGCCAATGGTTTGCTCGACGGCCCAGCTGTTTTAGTCAGTTGCAGACTTAATTTTAGTTTAGATATAAATGATTCTTTTGGTCATGGTAACGGATGGTTTACCGTAGCCATTGTTCGTGGTGGTACAGGAGTAGCGAATGTTCCTGGACTTGAAAGTTTTGTGGACAGAGACATTATTGCTTTTCGCACATATCATATGGCTGAACTGGCTAATAAAGACTTTGGTAAAACTGCATGTATGTCACCCTCTTCATTGTCTTTGTATACACGTGATAGGAACCATTATTTTTGGTCCAATGTTCGTGCAGAGCGAAAACATTACTCCCTAGAAATTACATAGCGGATTTTTGTTTTCATAGCCAGATAAAGAGTGGGAAAAGGACAAATGCCGTTTCAAACTGATCAGTGACAGGTTCAAATTTTCAAATGTGTGTGGAATCTTGTGGTACTTAACTGCTAAGGTCATCAGTCCCTAAGCTTACACACTACTTAACCTAAATTATCCTAAGGACAAACACACACACCCATGCCTGAGAGAGGACTCGAACCTCCGCCGGGACCAGCCGCACAGTCCATGACTGCAGCGCCTGAGACCGCTGGGCTAATCCGGCACGGCTCAGTGAGAGGTCTGCTTTTGCAAAAGAAAGCTTTAATTGCTCGAAAGTTATGCCGGTAATTAAGGGAACTTAATTAGTGATTTGAGGGCAAAAAGAAACACTTCACGAGCAGCTACTGCTAGCTATGTATTACGTGTTCCTACCTTTCACCATATGAGGATACGCAATGCATCCAGAAACATTGTAAAACGTGATCGTTTTGTGGTCCAGGTGTCAAGGAGTGTGTGTATATGTGTGTGTGTGTGTGTGTGTGTGTGTGTGTGTCTGAGAGATAGAGAGAGAGCACCAGTCAACATTATTGTAGCACTGTTCTTCTCCGTGTGCGTCTTTTCATGGATATCTGTTTTCATTTTTTAGGGTACCGTACCACAATCGGTAAAAAAGGAACCCTCAGACGATGACTTTGTCTCTCTATGCGACTGTCCAGAATCATTTCTCACGGGAACAAGTAGACGTATAAAGTCTAAATTTATGTCATACATTAGGCTCTAGGTGTAGCGTCTTTGATTAGTAATCAGAGCGTCCTCAGTCCCGAGTTCGAACGGCGTCACCTTTTAAATTGTGAATACAAATCGTCAGCAGTGGCTGCCGAAGACTTGCGGCATATAAAGTCTTGTCAGAGAGGCCGGAAGAGTGGGCTATCTCTTTCTCTTGGGGCGGGAAACCGCTCCCAAAGGTGGAAGACTCAGCAATTGTCAATAGCATGAGGCTGCAGAAGGCAACGGAAAGCATTGCATAAAAGACGCACAATGTGTATCCACGGGACATGTGGCCTGTAATGGAAAAGTGTCATGATGATCTCTCCATTGGCAAAAGAGTCCGGATTAGTCGCCCATCCTAATCTCCGGCAAGGGACCACTAAGTGGGAGGTGACTGTGAGAAAAGGATTGCATAACCAACGGAAGGATAAAGTTCTACGAGTCGGGCCGTGTGATGTCAGAAGTTTGTACGTGGTAGGGAAGCTGGAAAATCTGAAAAGGAAAATGCTAAGACGCAATCTATATACAGTGGCGGTCAGTGACGTGAAATGGAAAGAAGACAAGGATTTCTGGTCACATGGGTATAGGGTAATACAGACAGAAACGTAAACCGGTATAACAGCAGTAGGGTTCCTTATGAATAGGAAGGTGGAGCATAGAGTTACTGTGAACAATTCAGTGACAGGATGGTTCTCATCCGGATGGACAGCAAACCAACACCGACAACAACAGTTTAGGTACACATTTAGATGTCAAAAGCCGAAGATGAAGAGATAGAGAAAGTATATGTGGATATTGAACGAGTAATTCAGTACGTAAAGAGGGACGAACATTTTATAGTCATGGGGGATTGAATCGCGGATTGTAAGGCGTACCCAGTAGCATACACAGACTCAGACCACAATTTAGTAGTGATGAAGAGTACGGCGAAGTTTCAGGAAGAATCAGTGGACAGAGAATTGAGATACGGAAGTACTAAGGAATGAAGAGGTATGCTTGTAGTTCTCCGAGGCTATAGATACTGCGATACGGAATAGCTCAGTAGGCAGTTCAGTTGAAGAGAAAGGGATATATTTAAAAAGACCAATCACAGAAGTTGGAAATATAACTGTTGCTACAAAGGAGATAACTGCGAGGAAACCATGGATAACAGAAGAAATACTTCTGTTGATCGATGGAAAAAGGAAGTACAAAATGTTCAAGTACATTCAGGATACAGAAATACAAGTCATTTAGGAATAAAACAAACAGGTAGTGTAGGAAAGGTAAGGAGAAACGGCTGCATGGAAAATGTGAAGAAATCGAAAACGAAATGGTTGTCGGAAGGACTGACTCAGCGTATAGGAAAGTCAGAACAACATTCGGTGAAATTAAAAGCAAGAGTGGTAACATTAAGAGTGCGACGGGAATTCCACTGTTAACTGCAGAGGAGAGAGTCGATAGGTAGAACGGGTACAATGAAGATGTCTATGAGAGGGACAATTTGTCTGATGGCGTGATGGCAGAAGGAGATCCAGTATTAGAATCAGAATTTGAATGAGCTCTGGAAGACTTAAAAATCAAATGAGGCAGAAGGGATGGACAACATTCCATAAGAATATCTAAAATCATTGAGGGAAATGGCAAAAAAAAACGACAATTCACTTTGGTGTGTTGAGTGTATGAGTCTGGCCATAGACCATCTGACTCTCTGAAAAGCATCATCCCCACAATTCCGAAGATTGTAAGAGCTGAAAAGTGCGATAATTATCGCTCGAGCAGCTCAACTGCTCGTGCAACCATGTTGCTGACAAGAATAATATACAGAAGAATGGAAAAGAGAATTGAGTATGTGTTGGATGACGATCAGTTTGGCTGTAAGGAAGGTAAAGGCACCAGAGAGGCAATTCTTACTTAGCGGTTGGTAATGGAAGCAAGACTAAAGAAGAATCAAGACACGTTCATAGGATTTGTCGACCTGGAAAAAGCGTCCGACAACGCAAAAAGGTCGAAGGTGGTAGTAATCTTGGGAAAAACAGGAGTAAGCTATAGGGGAAGACTGGTAATATACAATATGTTGAAGAACCAAGAGGGAGTAATAAGAGTGGAAGACCAAGTACGGATTAAAATGTGTGTACGACAGGGATATAGTGTTCTGCCCCTACTTTTCAGTCTCTACATCGAAGAACAAATGAAACGAAAGGTTCAAAAGTGGATTAAAATTCAAGGTAAAAGGATATCAGTGATAAGATTCGCTGATGACATAGCTATCCTCGGTGAAATTGAAGGAGAATTACAGGATCTACTGATTGGAAGGAACAGTCCAATGAGTAAAAAATATGGATTAGAGTAAATCGAAGAAAGACGAAAGTAAAGAGAAGAATAAGAAATAAGAACAGTGAGAAACTAAACTCAGGGTTGGTGATCAGAAGCTAGATGAAGTTAAGGAATTCTGTTACCCAGGCAGCAAAATAACCCACGACGGACGGAACAAGGAGGACATAAAAAGCAGAGCACCACTGCCAAAAAGGGCATTTCTGGTCAAGATAAGTCTACTAGTATCAAACATAGACCTTAATTTGAGAAATAAATTTCTGAGAACGAACTTTGGAGCGCCACAGCATTCTATGGCAGTGAAATATGGACTGTGGGAAAATCGGAAAAAGAAGAAACTTGGAGCATTTGAGACGTGGTGCTACAGAAGAATGTTGAAAATTAAGTGGACTGATAAGGTAAGGAATGAGGAATTTCTCCACAGAATCGGCGACGAAAGGAATATATGCTATGTTGGCATTTAATACATTCCAAAATTTCTTTTTGTAAACTAAGATAGTTCTATCAGTAACTATATCTCTCTTGTTAATTATGTTTTTAACTGAAGATGGGCAGCTAGTCCGTAACCGGTCATTGAAAATAAAAAATAGCGATCAAAACTGAAAGGCCATATTTTTATTCAAAGAACGATCGCTGCAATCCCAACACGACAATCAAATCTAGTTTTTGATATATGATAAACACTGAGATGGAGAATGGACAGGATCGTAGGACGTCAGTTAAGACACCAGGGACTAACTACCATGGTAACAGAAAGAGCTGTAGAAGCTAAAAATTGAAGAGGAAGACAGAGGTTTGAATACATCCGACAAATGATTGAGGACGTAGCTGCATCAAACCAGTAAGAAAATGGAAGACGGAAAAAAATTAAGATTACGCTCCATTGACGATGTCAAACAATTCAAGCTCGTAAATCAGTGCAATCGAAAGATACAGCCATTTACATCACATATTTTGATGCTCACAAACTCACTCATCAAGACCTACGGTGTACTTCGCGTTGTTGTAGACTCATAAAATTTGGCATGAAACATTTCATACTACAGTCAAAGAAAAAATCTAAAAATTGTAAGTTTGTAATTATATCATACGAAAAAAGTTATTGTTTGTTATCAGACTGATTGTCTGTCCTATGTAATAAAATGGTGCACCTACAGCCATCCTTACGATGTTATTTACTATATGGCTACCAGTTTCGTTGCTTCAGTACACCATCTTCAGGCCTTAACTGAGGCTGAGGGGGTTAACTCCAAGCGTGTACCCGATTCCGTCAGTGGCCAGCATCTACGAACTGGTTTTTGTAGACTGCCTGAAACAACGATGTTATGTCTCTAACCATCAACTACCAAATGACTGGAGAAACATTCCAAATAGATACTAGGAACAGAACTCTCGCATGATTTAGCACAATTACTCGCTGGGGAATATACTGACTAACTAAGGGCAGTGTTGTACGAGTTTTCTTTTTGAAGGTGACAAAGAAGTAAATGATCCTGTGGCGTTGATGACTGGGAGGCTCCAGCCGGGAATATTCGGCCGTCATGTTGCAAGGCTTATTTCAGGCGATGTCACATTGAGCGACTTGCGTGTCGGTGACAATGATGAAATGATGATGGGGTCAACAGAACACCCAATCCACAAGCGGAGAAAATCTCCAAGCCGGGCGGGAATCGAACCCGGGGCTTCTGCATGGTAGGCAAACACTTTACCACTCAGCTAAGCAGGCGGACTTCAGGTGACATCCGTAAGAAGATAGATCGAAGAAAGACACACACACACACACACACACACACACACACACACACACATACTTACACTTATTTGTAGCATCTGTAGGTTCTAAGAAAGCTTTTCACACTGTTGTCCGTAACGCACTCTTTGAGATTCGGATTCGGAAGTTATCAGGGGTGACAAGCAGGGAGTGAAAGGATATCTACAACTTCTGTGGAAACCAAACTGCATTTGTAAGGATCGAAATAGATGGCTGGGAGAAAGTAATTGAGAAGGGAGTAGTACTGTAACCTATCTCCCACATTTTCCAACCTGTTCACGGGCAAGCGGTAAAGGAACCAAAGGAAACATTTAGAAATGGAATTCAGGTTCAGAGAGAGAAATAAAAACTTTGAGGTTTGCAGATGGCATTGTAACTCTGGCTGAGACGGTGAGGGAGATGGAAGATCGATGGAACGAAATAAATAGCCTCTTGAAAAGATGTTGTAAGAGGAACATCAATAAAACTAAAACAAGAGCAAAGAATGGTCCCGAGGTAAATCAGATGCTGCTGAGAGAATTAGATTGGTAGATAATGCACTAAATGAAGTATAGCAGTTCTGCTGCTTGAGCAGCAAAATAACTGACGATGACAGAAATAAATATGTGAAATGCAGATTCTCAGTAACAAGAAAAGATTTTCTCAAAAACTGAAACATGTAATTTAAAAGAAATCTGAGAATTAGTCTTTTTTGAAAATATGTTGACGTGAAAAATGGAAGACAAACAATGAAAACATAAAGGTGTAGAAACTTTTGAAATGCGTTGCTACAAAAAAAACGTTGAAGACTTGTTGGCTAAATTCCACAAATAATGAAGATGTATTCAGTCGATTTGGGGACGAAAAGAGTATTGGCACCTGAATAAAACAAGGGACATGATGATCTGACATCCTGAGGCATCGAGAAATGATTAATTTGGCAATGGAGGTAAGTGTGAACAGTAAAAGTTATAGCAGGGAACCAAGTCCTGACTACAGTAAACAGGTCAAGTGCGTGTAGGCTGCAGTGACTAGCACAGGTAAAGAGGCTTCCTTTGACAGGATAGGCGAAGTGGAGAGCTGCATGAAGACAGTCTTTTGATCCAAGACGCATCCATTATCGAGATCGTCGGTGCGTGGGATCAGAGAACAGTTGTCGAAGTACTAAAAGAAATCCGCTAAATTTCGATTACGCGGTAAGTCACACAAATCTGAAGGCTATAAATTCAACTAAATACTTAGGGATTACAATTACAAATAACCTAAATTGGAACGATCACATAGATAATGTTGTGGGTAGAGCCAACCAAAGACTGCGATTCACTGGCAGAACACTTCGAAAGTGCAACAGGTCTACCAAAGAGAGTACTGCTGTGCGGTGTGGGATCCGCATCAGGTGGGACTGACGGATGACACCGAAAATGTACGAAGATGGGCAGCTAGTTTTGTATTATCGTGAAATAAGGGAGGTAGTGCCACAGACATGATACCTGAATTGGAGTGGCGATCATTAAAACAAAGGCGTGTTTCGTTGCGACGGGATCTTCTCATGAAATTTCAATCACCAGTTTTCTCCTCCGATTGCGAAAACATTTTGATGGCACCCACCTACATACTGAGAAATGATCATCACGATAAAATTAGAGAAATCAGGGCTCGCATAGAAAAATTTAAGTGCCCGATTTTCCCTCGCGCCGTTTGAGAATGGAACGGTAGAGGGACAGCTTGAAGGTGGTTCATTGAACCCTCTGCCAGGCACTTTATTGTGAATAGCGGAGTAGTCACGTAGATTTAGATGTAGACGTGAGCAGTTTTGGGGGTAGGGATTTTATCTCCTCTGGAGTCTGTAACGATGCTGATCAGTGGCTCATCTTTTATTGCGTATAGAACTTGACGATACAGTTAAGAAAAGGATTATCTTATAGTAGTAGTAGTAGTAGCATGGTATTCTGCCTTACGGAAGGTCTTGTCATGGGTTAAGCCTATACCACTTTTGTCTGTCCTTAGCCAGTCTTTTCATTTCTGAATATTTGCTTCCTTTGATATTGTCCAAGATTTAATACCTTCTTTGTCCTCTTCCCCTTTTTCCCTCCACCATTCCTTCTTCACAACCATGTCGTCTGCAAATCTTATACACTCCACTCTCCGACGCCCTATACAAACTCCACTCCTTCAGTCAAAACTTTCACTAATAATTTCCTCCAGATATATGTTGAATAGTGTTAGTGATAAACAACAACCTTGTCTTACACCTCTTCCCAGTTCAATTTCTTCAGTCATCACACCTCCTATTCTTCCTCTTGCTATCTAGTCCAAAAATAAATTTCTAATAAGCCGTCTATCCCTCCAGTCAACTCCATGTTTCCTTAGGATTTACATCAGTTTGTCCCATCTGACAGTCAAAAGCCTTCTCAAGATCAATTAACACAACATACACCGTCCTTTTCTTCTCTATGTACCTCTCTCCTACCACTCTCAGTAGCACAATGGAATCTCTAGTTCCCACTCCTCGCCTGAAACCAAACTGTTCATCTCCTATTACGCAATTCAGCTTTCCATATAGCCTTCTCGTGAGCGTTCTCAGCAAGACTTTGGCCGCATGCGATATCAGGCTCACTGATCTACACTCCTGGAAATTGAAATAAGAACACCGTGAATTCATTGTCCCAGGAAGGGGAAACTTTATTGACACATTCCTGGGGTCAGATACATCACATGATCACACTGACAGAACCACAGGCACATAGACACAGGCAACAGAGCATGCACAATGTCGGGACTAGTACAGTGTATATCCACCTTTCGCAGCTATGCAGGCTGCTATTCTCCCATGGAGACGATCGTAGAGATGCTGGATGTAGTCCTGTGGAACGGCTTGCCATGCCATTTCCACCTGGCGCCTCAGTTGGACCAGCGTTCGTGCTGGACATGCAGACCGCGTGAGACGATGCTTCATCCAGTTCCAAACATGCTCAATGGGGGACAGATCCGGAGATCTTGCTGGCCAGGGTAGTTGACTTACACCTTTTAGAGCACGTTGGGTGGCACGGGATACATGCGGACGTGCATTGTCCTGTTGGAACAGCAAGTTCCCTTGCCGGTCTAGGAATGGTAGAACGATGGGTTCGATGACGGTTTGGATGTACCGTGTACTATTCAGTGTCCCCTCGACGATCACCAGAGGTGTACGGCCAGTGTAGGAGATCGCTCCCCACACCATGATGCCGGGTGTTAGCCCTGTGTGCCTCGGTCGTATGCAGTCCTGATTGTGGCGCTCACCTGCACGGCGCCAAACACGCATACGACCATCATTGGCACCAAGGCAGAAGCGACTCTCATCGCTGAAGACGACACGTCTCCATTCGTCCCTCAATTCACGCCTGTCGCGACACCACTGGAGGCGGGCTGCACGATCTTGGGGCGTGAGCGGAAGACGGCCTAACGGTGTGCGGGACCGTAGCCCAGCTTCATGGAGACGGTTGCGAATGGTCCTCGCCGATACCCCAGGAGCAACAGTGTCCCTAATTTGCTGGGAAGTGGCGGTGCGGTCCCCTACGGTACTGCGTAGGATCCTACGGTCTTGGCGTGCATCCGTGCGTCGCTGCGGTCCGGTCCCAGGTCGACGGGCACGTGCACCTTCCGCCGACCACTGGCGACAACATCGATGTACTTTGGAGACCTCACGCCCAACGTGTTGAGGAATTCGGCGGTACGTCCACCCGGCCTCCCGCATGCCCACTATACGCCCTCGCTCAAAGTCCGTCAACTGCACATACGGTTCACGTCCACGCTGTCGCGGCATGCTACCAGTGTTAAAGACTGCGATGGAGCTCCGTATGCCACGGCAAACTGGCTGACACTGACGGCGGCGGTGCACAAATGCTGCGCAGCTAGTGCCATTCGACGGCCAACACCGCGGTTCCTGGTGTGTCCGCTGTGCCGTGCGTGTAATCATTGCTTGTACAGCCCTCTCGCAGTGTCCGGAGCAAGTATGGTGGGTCTGACACACCGGTGTCAATGTGTTCTTTTTTCCATTTCCAGGAGTGTATGTTCCTCACACTTTTTGCTGCTCTTTTTCTTTTCTATAGGTATTAATATACTTTCTGTAAAGTTCTTTGGCCATTTTCCTGTCATGTATATTTGATTACACAATTCAATAGCCGGCCGAAGTGGCCGAGCGGTTCTAGGTACTTCAGTCTGGAACCGCGGGACCACTACGGTCGCAGGTTCGAATCCTGCCTTGGGCATGGATGTGTGTGATGTCCTTAGGTTAGTTAGGTTTAAGTAGTTCTAAGTTCTAGTGGACTGATGACCTCAGATGTTAAGACCCATAGTGCTCAGAGCCACAATTCAATCAACTCCCATATCCCTTCTTTCTCTAACGACTTTAACAGTTCTGCACGAATTTCGTCAGTTCCCATTGCTTTTCCATTTTTCATCTGCTTCATAGATTCTTCAATCTCACTAGTTGGTATTGCATTTCCTTTGTTATCATCTACACCTTCATCTTCTTCTTCTATCCCAAGGTCTTCTTGACTTGGTCGGCTGTCTGGAGCGTATAGCTATTCTATATATTCTTCCCATCTTCTCATTATTTCTTGGGGTTCACTCTCCATTTGACCGTCTGATACCTATACTTCCTTTAGTCCATTGTTGTTTCTCTTTTCCCTGAATGTCAACCCCATTGCTTCTTTGTACATCAAATCATATTTTCCTTCTTTCTCTAATTTCTCTATCTTGTCACACTTTTCTGTCTCCCTTCTTAATTCATTATTTAACCTTCTGTAGTTGCGCTTCCCTTCTTCTGTGTTTAAATTTTTCCATTTCCTCCAATTATCCATCTTGGTTATCATATCTGGTATTACCCATTCTTCCTTTACTAATTTCGTCTCCTTGCCTCCGAGCGTTTCCTTAGCTGCCTTTTTGATCCCATTTTTAAAACGATCCCTTGTTCGTTCTGTGCATTCCGTTTCCTGTCCTTTCATCAGGATTTCACAATATGCATTCTCTATTTTTTCACAATTGCCTTTGTCTTTCAGTTTCTCAAAGTTAATGTGCTCTCTTTTCTGTCCTTACCAGGTTATTTTCAATTTAACTAGAACCTCAGTTATTAGTAATATATGAACTGAATAAATATCTGCCCCTGGATAGCTTTTGACACTCTTTAGGCAATTTCGGTATCTTTGTGGTATCACTATGTAATCAGTTTCATCTCTCTTGTTGTCAAATCGAGATATCCAAGTATGCCGTCGTATTTTGTGGTTATCAAATAGAGTATTTACAACTACTATGAAATTTTCATTGCAGTATTCCAACAAACTTTGCTCTCTCTTATTTCTTTCTCCCAGTCCAAATTTTCCCAGAGTTTTTCCTTCTGGTCCTTCGCCAGCTTCCGCATTCCAATCACCCATGATAATAATACATGCATTTCTTTTCTCTCTCTCCGCTAAGTTTTCTATCGCCTCATAACATTTTTCTACCTCTTCATCTGAATTATTACCTGTTGACATAATAGACCTGGATGACAACTAAGTCTTTCTTTTTCTCTTTCAGTCTCATCATAATTATTCTTCCACTAACATATTCAACCTTGTCCTTCAGTCTTTTACCTATCAAAATTCCAACCCCATACATTCCATTTTTATCCTCCCCTGAATAGTACAATATGAAGTCGTCACTTTCTAGTTCTCCACAACCAACCCATCTGACCTCACGCATTCCGAGTACATCCAATTTGTTTCTTGTCATTTCATGTTTGGCGTTTTCTAATTTCCCTTACTGGAGAAGGGTTAAAACATTCCAAGTCCCAATCCTCAATAAGTCTTCCTTCTTCTTTTCCTTCCTTCCTTTTCTATTTGCCATAATCTCTGGAGTCCTCGTTGTATTCCCTTCCTGGAGATCCGATTGAGGGGAAGCTTTACCTCCGGAATATTGTACAAAGAGGTTCATCCCATGAATGTCTAGGGAAGTAATTCCAGTGGTGGTTTCCTGTCGGCTCGCTGATCCAGATTCCTGCTGGGGTTAGTTACCCAACCTTACGCTGGGTTGCTCAGCTTAACGGGGGCACCATGTATAGGTATGATTGTGGAGAACTGAGGTGAGAGAGGCTAAGAGAACATCACAAATTTTTGTAGAATACAAATAAATTCAAAATAATTATTTTGCATTTCTTACAGTTTTAAGAAATGTGCTTCATTATTTTTCAAATAACTCAATTATTTCGCTCATATTGGATTTGTTTCGAAATTTGTTTCTTTGATGTACTTTTCATTTTAAGTTATCGTGGTGAAAATTAGCAATCATAAATTTTCAAATCGACTTCAAAGAAAGTCATTTAATGCGTGAAATATTTTCTTCAATGAATACATGGTCTTCGTAAATCTTGATTAGTAGTTGACGTCATATGCTGGGGGAGGAGAGGTGTTGTTGGTGGTGTATAATGCGATGTTGTACAATTATAATTTCATTTTATAGTTGGAAGTTGACTGAAAGGATTCAGTGCGACGGAATTTGGAGGTGTAGTCACACACTGATGGATTATTTTCCTTAAGTAAACCTATTGTGAAGATAAAGTAAAATTAATGTTTTACGAAAACGTTGTGACTATAATGAGAAAGTTCTCAGTTTGAAGACAATGTGAAAACTTCAGCATTATTAATGTGAAATGAAGGCTATAAATGAACAGAAGAATGTATTTTAACCACATGGTTTTCTCATCTGAAAATTAAAACCTGGATATACTGCCTAGATGTAAAATTATTCACGTACCGAACCATATTTTCGTCGAGGAGCCTCAAGAAACAGATGAGTAACGTAATGACAGTTATTCGACCTTGCTTCTCACTTATAATGGCTGCAATATACGAGTGTTGTCGTTGCCAAAAAGTGCACTTTTTTTAAAACAGTGTCTATAGACCTTTCTGACCTTTCAACATTTTTTTATTTTTATACATGAACTAATCTTAGGCTATTTACAATCTGTACAGAAACCATATGGCAGTTATAAGAGTCGAGGGGCACGAAAGAGAAGCAGTGGTTGGGAAGGGAGTGAGACAGGATTGTAGCCTCTCCTCGATGCTATTCAATCTGTATATTGAGCAAGCAGTGAAGGAAACAAAAGAAAAATTCGGAATAGGTATTAAAATCCATGAAGAAGAAATAAAAACTTTGAGGTTCGCCGATGACATTGTAATTCAGTCAGAGACAGCAAAGGACTTGGAAGAGAAGTTGAACGGAATGAACAGTGTGATAAAAGGAGGGTGTAAGATGAAAATCAACAAAAGCAAAACGAGGATAATGGAATGTAGTCGAATTAAGTCGGATGATGCTGAGGGAATTTGATTAGGAAATGAGACACTTAAATAGTAAAGGAGTTTTGCTATTTGGGAAGCAAAATAACTGATGATGGTCGAAGTAGAGAGGATATAAAATGTAGACTGGCAATGGCAAGGAAAGCGTTTCTGAAGAAAAGAAATTTGTTAACATCGAGTATAGATTTAAGTGTCAGGAAGTCGTTTCTGAAAGTATTTGTATGGAGTGTAGCCATGTATGGAAGTGAGACATGGATGATAAATAGTTTAGACAAGAAGAGAATAGAAGCTTTCGAAATGTGGTGCTACAGAAGAATGCTGAAGATTAGGTGGGTAGAACACGTAACTAATGAGGAAGTATTGAATAGGATTGGGGAGAAGAGAAGTTTGTGGCAGAACTTGACCAGAAGAAGGGATCGGTTGGTAGGACATGTTCTGAGGCATCAAGGGATCACCAATTTAGTATTGGGGGGCAGCGTGGAGGGTAAAAATCGTAGAGGGAGACAAAGAGATGAATACACTAAACAGATACAGAAGGATGTAGGTTACAGTAGGTACTGGAAGATGAAGAAGCTTGCACAGGATAGAGTAGCGTGGAGAGCTGTATCAAACCAGTCTCAGGACTGAAGACCACAACAACAACAACAACATGAACAGAGGGGAGGGTCATAATAAGTCTGACACCGACAGCGGCGGCTCCATTTAGGCCTCTTGACCGTTAGGGATGCAAGCGGCGGCATCAGGCATCTGGCGGAACATCACTTTGAGTGCCTGGAACTGATGGGCTGATTTTTACCTGACCTGTGTAGAGGGTGCCGTAGGAGAAATGGACAATACACGCCGACTGTCTGTAGTAGAGGGCAACAAGAATTAATGAAGCTTGTGGACGATTGCGTGGTTGACGTCAGTTCTGGGTAAATAATCGTGATAATGGTAATGAAACGACTTTATACAACGACCAAAGATCGCAAGGTTCATAACTGACCTGTGTGATAGCACTGTTAAAATAAACCTCTGTTAGTATGGGCTACAGAAACTCCATTCTCAGAAGCCACAAAAGAAAACAATTCAGCATTTGTCGATTTTACTTATGTTGAGACTTTTGCAGCTGAATGTTACTATTAACTCAGCCCAAACACCCACAGTAGCAGAAAACTGCTACCGTCCATGAAAAGTTGCTGTTGCGTGCTATGATTATTAAGTAAATACTCGATTTGACAGTGCAGCGCTAGAGCAGAAACGTGGCTTTACACTATGAAATAAGAAATAAAATTTATTAATAGTATATTACAATGTTGCACTTAACTTTTGTACAGTTTGAGGTATGCACTTAATGTCCAGCATCTACCACAATGAAATCTGAAACAGAACTTATCAACAATATGTTCAATGTTGCACTTAACTTTTCTACTTTTTGTGGTGTGGCACTTGATGTCCCACATCTAATACAATGAAATCTAAATAACTTTTCTTTCTCCTGGTAGTCTATGATATTGTCACTATAAGTGATAGCAATAATGCAGACATTCTTGACTTTCAGATTACTCCGTAAATAGTGACTGCTAGGCTGGAGGGTAATCTTCAAACTACCGTACTGAATTGGCTGCAGACACTGATCTCAAGTTTTGGGGCAATTCGTCATTAAGAGAGAAAGTATTCATTGCACAAAAGCGTGTAATCAGAATAATAGCTGGAGCCCACCCAAGATCACTTTGCAGACATTTATTTAAGCAATTCGGGATATTCACAGTACCTTCGCAATACATACAGGGTGTTTCACAAAATGTGTTTACCTATGTAAATTACGAAGTAATAGGCGACGGAAATGTTTATTGCGGTAGGTCACCATAAGAAACGTTACACTGTCTGCGGAGCTATGAACATAGTTTATTGTGTTATTATCCAAAGAGTTATCGCAAAAAGATACAATTTTTAAATGGAACAATAGTTTCAAGAATGAGATTTTCACTCTGCAGCGGAGTGTGCGCTGATATGAAACTTCCTGGCAGATTAAAACTGTGTGCCCGGCCGCGTCGAACTCGGGACCTTTGCCTTTCGCGGGCAAGTGCTCTACCAACTGAGCTACCGAAGCACGACTCACGCCCAGTACTCACAGCTTTACTTCTGCCAGTACCTCGTCTCCTACCTTCCAAACTTTACAGAAGCTGTCCTGCGAACCTTGCAGAAGTAGCACTCCTGAAAGAAAGGATACTGCGGAGACATGGCTTAGCCACAGCCTGGGGGATGTTTCCAGAATGAGATTTTCAGTCTGCAGCGGAGTGTGCGCTGATATGAAACTTCCTGGCAGATTAAAACTGTGTGCCCGACCGAGACTCGAACTCGGGAACTTTGCCTTTCGCGGGCAAGTGCTCTACGAACTGAGCTACCGAAGCACGACTCACGCCCAGTACTCACAGCTGTACTTCTGCCAGTATCTCTCTGTAAAGTTTGGAAGGTAGGAGACTAGATACTGGCAGAAGTAAAGCTGTGAGTACCGGACGTGAGTCGTGCTTCGGTAGCTCAGTTGGTAGAGCACTTGCCCGCGAAAGGCAAAGGTCCGGAGTTCGAGTCTCGGTCGGGCACACAGTTATAATCTGCCAGGAAGTTTCGGAACAATAGTTGTTTCTATCATGCACAGGAGTCAGTAACACCAGCTGTGTATACATCAATGTAAACTACATTCCTATCACTTTTGGTTTGGGAGCTACAACCCTTCAAAGTTTGAGGGGCAGATAGCACATGCTGTACATAATATGATTGCACAGTGCGATGCGCCTTCTAAATGATCTGCGGACGAGATGTAACGTCGCCGGTGTCACGGAGCAACATGCGTCGTCGATGCGCCGTTTTAGATCATCTGGGGACGTGGTCTCAGTGACATATAAACGACATCCCCACAAAAAGAAATCTAATGGTGTTAAATCGGGTGACCTTGCGGGCCATGAATGAGGACCATGGCGCCCCAGCCACCGTCCTGGAAACCTGTTGTTTAGTTTTTCCACAACAGCACACGCAGAAAGGGCTGGGTGACCATCGTGCTGCAATCATTTGTAGACACTCGTGTGTAGACGCACATGTTCAAGGGGACCACCCATACTGTCGACTATAAACGCGCGATACAACTCACCTGTCAGTGTACCTGGGAAGTAGTGTGGACCGATGATTTCATCCCCAAGGATTCCGCACCCTACATTAACAGACCACCGACGTTGACGGTCGACAGATCATAACCACCGAGGATTGTCTGCGGTCCAGTGGTGCACGTTATGGCGATTCACTGCACCATAATTTGTGAACGTGGACTCATAAGAGAACATAACACCTTGTAAAGACTCCAGCGTGGAATTACGCAAGGCCCTTTCACCGAATCTAACTCTCGCACTGAAATCGTTCCCTTGCAGGTGCTGGGTCAGTGACAGACAGTACGGGTGAAACCAATGGCCTTGTACTATACGCCACACAGATGTGAGACTGACAACAGCGACTGGAACAATGGCTCGTAAGCTGACATGAGGATCGTGGTGTACTGCAACTAAAACAAACACCTCCGTGTCCTCACTTCTTGCAGCTCTTCGTCTGTTACTGAGGCACATTTTTTTATGTGTGTGAAATCTTATGGGACTTAACTGCTAAGGTCATCAGTCCCTAAGCTTACACACTAGTTAACCTAAATTATCCTAATGACAAACTCACACACCCATGCCCGAGGGAGGACTCGAACCTCCGCCGGGACCAGCCGTACTGTCCATGACTGCAGCGCCTCAGACCGCTCGGCTCTGCGGCGCATTACCAAGCTGCCTGTTTCCCGAAGTCGTTGTTCGGCATGTAAGAACGTAACGGCTGCCGGAGCTCTTCGCCTAGGACATCTCAAGGAGTACGCCATGGCTGCTTCAGTGGCATCGTGTCGGCACTCGCCGATCATCAGCAAGTCAACGTATTCGTTGTTCGTGTATGCCATCTTCATCCGATGTCAGCAACTGTGGTCGTGCGGTAGCGTTCTCGCTTCCCTCGCCCGGGTTCCCGGGTTCGATTCCCGGCCGGGTCAGGGATTTTCTCTGCCTCGTGACGGCTGGGTGTTGTGTGTTGTCCGTAGGTTAGTTAGGTTTAAGTAGTTCTAAGTTCTAGGGGACTGATGACCATAGATGTTAAGTCCCATAGTGCTCAGAGCCATTTGAGCCATCAGAAACTGTGGTTTATTGAACCCCGTTTGTTTGTGTAGCTCCAACTGTCGGGTATACGGCCGTGTGCGGCGACAGTCGGCAGTCTAACAGTGCATCGAGGAAGCTTCTCGCTCCGTGACACCGGCGACGTCACAACTCGGCCGCACCACATTTAGAAGTTGCATTGAGTTATGCGCAGCGTGTGTGATATCTGCCCCTGAAACTTTGAAGGGTTGTAGCTCCCAAACCAAAACAGACAGGAATTTAGTTTAAATTGATGTATACACAGCTGGTGTTACTGATTCCAGTGCATGATAGAAACAACTATTGTTCCATTTAAAAATTGTATCTTTTTGCTGTAACTCTTTCTATAATAACCCAATACACTATGTTCACAGCTCCGCAGACAGTGTAACGTTTCTTATGGTGATCTACCGCAATAAATATTTCCGTCGCCTATTACTTCGTAACTTACAGAGGCAAACACATTTAGTGAAACACCCTGTATATTCACTTATGTCAGTTGCCATTAATAACCCATCCCAATTCAAAAATAACAGCGAAGCGCATATCTACAACACTAGAAGAAAGGGTGATCTTCACTGTTCTGGATACAATCTCACTTTGGCACAGAAAGGGGCGAATTGTGCTGTCACAAAAATCTTTGGTCATTTGCCAAATGGTATTAAAAGTCTGACAGATAGCCAACCAACATTTAAAAGCAAATTGAAACAATTTCTGAATAACAACTCCTACTATTCAATAGATGAATTATTAGATATGAAGCATTAACTGTAAAAAAATTACTGTGTGTAAAGAAAACTTATGTTAAAGTGACACGTTCCACATCATAACAAGACGTCGTATTCATGATCTACGGGACAAGGATTCTTGTATGTATGTATGTCACTGACTTTGAAAGATACAGCCGCGATTTGACTGTACATCAGATTTTATTCTACAATCTAGATTTCGGCCATACCATTTTCAAGTGTTACAAGTACACCAAAAAACATTAGACACGAGTAGAACACAATTCATCGTCAGAATATGTATCTTCGCACCATGTGATCGGCACAAACTGTGATGACTTTATGATGATCTTTGACGAACGTTTCAGTTATGTTTATGTCAATGGCTGCTTAGGCACAGCGTAGCGAAGTTTAAACGCTGTGATTTGGTCATCTGTTTTTATCCTACAACCATATGATGTGAATATGTCGTGATAACTACCAGTAAGTTAGCCTATTACACAAGTGTTCTCGCATTAACTTCTGACAAAATTGGTTTATATGATAGAAGAAACATATTCTGACTATCTCCCTCTTCCCATATTTGTTCCTATGGGCACCCTCTCTCCCTTCTCTCCCCTCCCTCCTCCCTCCTCCCTTTCTCCCCACTCCTCCCCCGGGCTTCCCCCATTCCTCCACTCCTCCTACCCTCTCCTCTGCCACTGGCACCTATGCTCATCCCTCTCCCTCTCCCTCTCCCTCTCCCTCTCCCTCTCCCTCTCCCCCTCCCCCTTCTTCCCCAGATGGCAGGTCCCCAGACTCGCACACCTTACGTGGACATTCACGCGCCGGAGATCATCACCATCAGTTTCTTGTGTGTGTGCCATCGTGTTTGTATTTAGTGTTCGCCGTCATGCTCCAACGTTCACATGTGCCATCGAAATCATCAGTGTTTGTGCGTCGTGTCGACAGTTCGTAGTGTGGTTTCTCATCGAGTGTGAACGGCTTCGTGTTTTTTATGTTCTGTGTCTACTGTTTTTTACCCACCAAATTGTTCAATCTCTTTTGTGTCTTCCACATGTTTTCTCATTGTTAACTCTGGGGCTGAAGACCAGCATCAGGTGCTGCTGCCAGCCTACCTGATGTACGGGTGTTGAAATAACAATAAAGGGAAAAAAATTCTGACAATGACTTGTGTTCTATTCGAGTCCAATGCTTTTTCATACTTGCAAAACTTAAAAATAGCCTAAGGCAGAAATCTAGAGTGTAGGATGTTGTACAGTCAAATGGCGGTTACATCTTTCAAAAAGTTTTATACGACTTTGGCTACACGCCAAAGTACAATAATTTATTGCTCCACTGTTGGTTCGGAATTGTGTGTCAATGGCGCTTCGTGTTTTGGTGTCTGTCAGGAGAAGGATTTCCATGTCTGCCAGAGTGAAAGCAATGTAGGCTGCAATTGACAGCACTCCCTATGGCGGCTATCCGCTCTATCGGCAGACGTATGCAACAGGCTGAAGGAAGCAGCGCAGAAGCTGGAACAGGCTCGGGACTGTGAGCACAAACTGGAGGCTGAGAGGCGCCAGGTGAGTGGGTGTGCCTGTGTGGTGGCTGCCTCCCGCTGCATTTATTGTCTACGTCTTGAATGGTACACAACAAGTTATATGGACATTAGGCCATAGTATAAGAGATATTTCCCGTGACGATTATTTAGTCTCCTGTTGCTGGAGACATCATCAGACATTAGTAACTGAGCCGCCCGAGGTGGCCGAGCGGTTCTAGGCGCAACAGTCTGGAACCGCGCGACAGCTATGGTCGCAGGTTCGAATGCTGCCTCGGGCATGGATGTGTGTGATGTCCTTAGGTTAATTAGGTTTAAGTAGTCCTAAGTTCTAGGGGACTGATGATCACAGCAGTTAAGTCCCATAGTGCTCAGAGCCATTTGAACCATTAGTAACTGAGCCTTTATAGTCTCTGATAATGTATACAGCTTGCCTTAGACAATGGCCCATTGTTCATAACACAAAAGAAGACAAGAAATGCAAATGTCGGCCATTAAAGCCTGCACTGTGTAACTATAATCTCTTTTTTTTAGTTACTCATTTGTCAAAACATTCCTGCGTATTGCACATAGTAATGCAGGTCGTATCACCAGTAAATCAATCTTCACGTTGACTACGATATACCACTAGTAATTTCTTTTCTTAGGTAAGTTATACTAAACTGCCCCAAAAAAGTTTTTCGACCTCATGATTGGTGTAGGTCGTCTGTTTCTATGAGAGGAAACTTCTTTCATGATATTCTTTCAACCACAAGAAATCTTTATATACAGCCTCATATGTAATGGAGGTAAAAGTTAAACTGCACTTCCACAGGAGTCCCATAAAGTGTGCAGTGTTTCCAATTGTGAACGGGATAGTTCGGGTTGTTTATATTCTTCAGTCTGTCAACATGTTGTCAAAGAGTCATTTCAACTTCCGACCATGCGCATATTGTCACTACAGGGCAAGAAGGGTCACTAGTACTGCAAGTTGTTCACCGAAACCGAGTACACAGTTGCGACGTTATTCAAACATTCAACACTTGTCGTGAAACACAAAACATTGAATATCTGCCTTGTGGTGGTCACATGGAGCCAACAACAACAGCTGGGGGCTTGTACGTACCACGAGGGAACTCCAACACAACTGTGCATTGCCGTTTTGGAGGAAAATAGACCAGTGGCGTTTATCAGGGCAGTACAAAATCGCCTCCAAAGATCGGTGTGGACATAAGCATCCACTGCCAGCAACAGTACAGACCCACCAGCACAGTGGTGCGTGAGGAAGCTGGGCAATGGAACGTCTGGAACGGTTAACTGATGTGAAGCCAGCATAGATCTGTCATTTACGCAATACTGAGGATATTCAGCTCAGTTATGAATCATGTGATAGTTGCCACAACATGTTTCGGGACATTACCCCGTTTTCAAGTGATAGAAACAAGGGAACCAGATAAAACAATCGTCCTGATGCCGATGGAGGGTTGGGTTATTTTGGGAAGGAGACCAGACAGCGAGGTCATCGGTCTCATCGGATTAGGGAAGAACGGGGAAGGAAGTCGGCCGTGCCCTTTCAAAGGAACCATCCAGGCATTTTAGTGGAGCGATTTAGGGAAATCGCGGAAAACCTAAATCAGGAAGGCCGGACGCGGGATTGAACCGTCGTCCTCCCTAATGCGAGTCCAGTGTGCTAACCACTGCGCCACCTCGCTCGGTACGCGATGTAAGGGAGCAACGATTTGAGTGGCGTTAGGACTGTAATAGTGAGCTCCCCTAACACGGACTGCAATTCCCGCAACGTTACGTAGGTGTGGAAGGTCACGGATTCCCGGCCGGAGTGACCGAGCGGTTCTAGGCGCTACAGTCTGGAACCGAGCGACCGCTGCGGTCGCAGGTTCGAATCCTGCCTCGGGTATGGATGTGTGTGATGTCCTTAGGTTAGTTAGCTTTAAGTAGTTCTAAGTTATAGGGGACTGATGATCTCAGAAGTTAAGTCCCATAGTGCTCACAGCCATTTGAACCATGTTTGGTCACGGATAGCAAATAAATGTGATTGCAATGTTGGATTACCCTACCGATTAATGACATACTCTAAGTACTCAAGTTTAGTCTGAAAAAATGCACATTTGTTTCTTTACACTTGAAATAGGGTGCGAAGATTGCCAATGTGTTCTTCAAGGAGTGCGACCTGAGACGACAATGGCATCTAAATAATTTGTGCAAAAATAAAATGTTGCAGCCGGCTGCTCCAGAAAGCGCTGAAATATGTCGGATACGGAAGCACTGCCAAAGGGCAATCGCAAAAATTTTAGGTGACCCAGATGAGTATTCATGACAAAGAACTGTTGCCATTGCTCATCCAGAGGGATTTGCAAGTAAGTCTCGCGCAAATCAGTTTTGGAAACATAACGACAGACATGCAATTTAACCATCACTTATTCCGGACACTGCAAGGGATAATAGTGAGTGACTGACGTTTAACAGTTTTCTTAAAATCGGCGACCAACCGGAGTCGGTCGGACGGCTTCATTAGAATGAGAAGAGGGGATGCCTACTGACAGGCTGTAATGGGCGCTGCGATCCCATTGACTTTCTAAAAGAATAACTCCCTGAGCAACCTGTTCTCGAAGAGCCTAAGGGTTGGACGAGCACTAACAAAACGTGGCTGTGCATTGTCCTTCTTCGTATCATGGGCAACAAAATTATTGGCTTTGCCTCTATCCTCAGAAAAAAAAAATCCTGTAGTTATGCACGTAACTTAGCAACACTTTCTCGAGGATCAAAGGGAGAAAAAGTACCAGGTGATCAAAAAGTCAGTATACATTTGAAAACTGAATAAATCATGGAATAATGTAGATAGAGAGGTGCAAATTGACACTCATGCTTGGAATGACATGGGATTTTATTAGAACCAAAAAAATACAAAAGTTCAAAAAACGTCCGACACATGGCGCTTCATCTGATCAGAATAGCAATAATTAGCATAACAAAGTAAGACAATGCAAAAATGATATTCTTTACAGGAAACGCTAAATATGTCCACCTTCATTCCTCAACAATAGCTGTGCTCGAGGAATAATATTGTGAACAGCACTGTAAAGCATGTCCGGAGTTATGGTGAGGCACTGGCGTCGGATGCTGTCTTTCAGCATCCCTACAGATATCGGTCGATCACGATACACTTGCGACTTCAGGTAACCCCAAAGCCAATAATCGCACGGACAGAGGTCTGCGGACCTGGGAGGCCAAGCATGACGAAAGTGGCGGTTGAGGACCCGATCATCACCAAAGGACGCGCGCAAGAGATCTTTCACGCGTCTAGCAATATGCGGTGGAGCGCCATTCCGCATGAACATCGTACGTTCCAGCAGGTGTTTATCAGCCAGGCTGGGGATGATGCGATTCTGTAAGATATCGGCGTACCTCTCACCCGTCACGGTAGCAGTTATAAAAACCAGAATCAAGCATTTCCTCGAAGAAATAAGACCCGATAACGGTAGACGTGGTAAATCCAACCCAAACCGTGACTTTCTCGTCGTGCAGTGGAGTTTCCATGACAGTTCTAGGATTTTCGGTAGCCCAAATTCTGCAGATGTGGACGTTGACAGACCCTCTGAGTGTGAAATGAGCTTTGTCGGTCCACAACACGTTACTCAACCAATCGTCGTCTTCCGCCATCTTTTGAAACGCCCACACCGCAAGTGCCCTCCGCTTCACTAAATCGCCAGGTAACAGTTCACGATGCCGATGGATTTTGTACGGATAGCATCGGAGGGTACGCCTAAGTGCCAACCAAACAGTAGTGTACAGTATGCCGGTGAGACGTGCGACTGCACGAGCGCTGACTTCCCCGTGCATAGACGAACCCGCTACAACCTCCATTTCTTCCCGAACTGTCTCAACAGCTTTACGCTTTGTATTCGGTCGGCCACAACGGGGTGTATCGTCTAAACAGCCCGTGGCTTCGAACTTCGAAATCATTCTCGCCACAGATGCATTTGTCAACGGACCTTTTCCCCTTTCGAATCCCCTTCCTGTGGCGAGAGGGTCGTAACGATGAACTAGCACATTCCCCATTCTGATAATACAGCTTCACTAAGAGCGCCTTTTCAGGTAACGTCAACATGCTGCGACTGCTGGCGCATCTGATTCTCTCTCTCATTACAGCTCCTTTTATACACGATTGTCATGCGCAGTCACTGACGTTTTGCTGTCCAGCGCCATCTGTCGGCCATTTTGTGAACTTTTTTTTTTGCTTCTCGTAAAACCCCATGTCATTCCTAGCATGTGTCTTAATTTTTATCTCTCTATCTACATTGTTGCGTGGTTTATCAAGTTTTCAAATTTATACTGACTTTTTGATCACCCGGTACATTGTTCTGAATGTTTAACCCAGACTAATCAGAAGAGTCTAGGCTAGAAATATTAGCACTGACTCAGGACGAAAACACCGCAAACGTTTCTGAAAGTTCAGGAAGGCTACAAGTGCTTAGGATAGGAATGTCGTGGCCATTATATGCCGTCAGCGTATGTCGTGATGTGCACAGCGTAGGTTTTTCAAGCAATTCGTAAGTGCTACGCTTGAATAAAGTCACTGAAGCCCCAGTGTCAGGTTCCAAACGTACTGATTGTCCAACAATAGTAAGAGACACAAAAAGCTTCACAGCCGATGAGGTGGGAGCCTTTCCTGAACGGCTATTACACTCTTGTTTTGCCGTGATGACATAGCGGAGTGTTTAAAACACACTACACACTGTCTGTGACACAGATTTGCGTGAAGGAGTAGGAGATGAGGGTGCCTTACGTTTCCGTACGCGCACAGGCTGTGCACATCTCCGTTTGCCGCAGAAAAACAAGTCGCTTCACGCGAGTGGTAATATCGGCGATCAGGTGCCGTATTATAGCGAGGGAACGACTTCACACCTCGTGCCTGATGCGACGCGTGTTTACGTGTGCGCTGTGGCTATGCCGGCCTTGCAGTTGTTCAAGACCCGGCTGTGGGACCTGTTTGTCTTATCTACAGAACAAACAGGAGCTACTTCAAAACTCTCTGCTGCGCATTCGCTGGGATCTTGATAGTCCAGAAGCTAAAGAACTTCTTGCGAAGAACGTTCCGGGTATTTAAGAATCTGTTCCCCAATTTGAGAGTCAGCTAAACTGTGTGTGATGGCATTATGAATCATTGCATCACTGTGATATTTGCAACAGTCACATTTGAATCTACACTGTCTAGTAAAACCTTCCAATCCAGCCGCCCACTGACGATATGTGTGTCGTTGGTGCTTACGTAATCTGAAGAATCTATAACGAGTAGCTGGCACTTGTACCTGTCTTAATAGTTCATATGTGCCTGCAATAGGTTCTCATACGGGGCTAGTTCAGGATGGAACGTCAAAAAAATGTTTCGGACAAAGGCTGTAAATATTCGCTCCCGTCGTGGCCAAGAAATAAGAATGTTTGTCAGTACCTTGTAAGTGATGCAGTGCGGTGTGTGCGTTGAAGTGTGTGAGGTACTCTGTCCAGTCTTCCTTCTCCTCGTCAAACTCATGAAATAGAGGAAACATACGAGGGTGGCGCAGGCGGCGCCTCTGCCGATGGGTCCGGCGTCTGTGTGAAGTCATCTGCGCGACCATGAAACGATTCGTCGCTTCAACCAGTTGCGCCATTTGTTGTCTATGAAACTGAATAAACTGAGCTAGATCAACTACAGGCGGTGCAGTAGGCGACTGCGGCGTACCAACCACAATAAATTACGCAATGCACAAATTAAGAAGACAAAAGAAGGGCAGAAAAAGCAAAAAGGGGTGGAAAAGTACCAACCATGGAACCTGGACATAAGGAGCACGGGCAAGGCAAACACTAGGGACAAAAAGAAACAGGCAACACCAGCAAAATTAGAAAGACGACAGAGCAGGAAGAAAAGACTTGGAGGCTGCCAGCCGCAGACACTGCCTCTCGTCGCCAGATGTGTTGTGAACGACGTCATGCACAACAGTAAGCAGAGGCGGTCTGCAGAGAGATGCGGCAACTGTCATCGTATAAAAGCTAGATGGGAGTAGAAATAATTAGCGAACAAGTTAAGACAACAAGCAGAAGATTTATACACTCCTGGAAATGGAAAAAAGAACACATTGACACCGGTGTGTCAGACCCACCATACTTGCTCCGGACACTGCGAGAGGGCTCTACAAGCAATGATCACACGCACGGCACAGCGGACACACCAGGAACCGCGGTGTTGGCCGTCGAATGGCGCTAGCTGCGCAGCATTTGTGCACCGCCGCCGTCAGTGTCAGCCAGTTTGCCGTGGCATACGGAGCTCCATCGCAGTCTTTAACACTGGTAGCATGCCGCGACAGCGTGGACGTGAACCGTATGTGCAGTTGACGGACTTTGAGCGAGGGCGTATAGTCGGCATGCGGGAGGCCGGGTGGACGTACCGCCGAATTGCTCAACACGTGGGGCGTGAGGTCTCCACAGTACATCGATGTTGTCGCCAGTGGTCGGCGGAAGGTGCACGTGCCTGTCGACCTGGGACCGGACCGCAGCGACGCACGGATGCACGCCAAGACCGTAGGATCCTACGCAGTGCTGTAGGCGACCGCACCGCCACTTCCCAGCAAATTAGGGACACTGTTGCTCCTGGGGTATCGGCGAGGACCATTCGCAACCGTCTCCATGAAGCTGGGCTACGGTCCCGCACACCGTTAGGCCGTCTTCCGCTCACGCCCCAACATCGTGCACCCCGCCTCCAGTGGTGTCGCGACAGGCGTGAATGGAGGGACGAATGGAGACGTGTCGTCTTCAGCAATGAGAGTCGCTTCTGCCTTGGTGCCAATGATGGTCGTATGCGTGTTTGGCGCCGTGCAGGTGAGCGCCACAATCAGGACTGCATACGACCGAGGCACACAGGGCCAACACCCGGCATCATGGTGTGGGGAGCGATCTCCTACACTGGCCGTACACTTCTGGTGATCGTCGAGGGGACACTGAATAGTGCACGGTACATCCAAACCGTCATCGAACCCATCGTTCTACCATTCCTAGACCGGCAAGGGAACTTGCTGTTCCAACAGGACAATGCACGTCCGCATGTATCCTGTGCCACCCAACGTGCTCTAGAAGGTGTAAGTCAACTACCCTGGCCAGCAAGATCTCCGGATCTGTCCCCCATTGAGCATGTTTGGGACTGGATGAAGCGTCGTCTCACGCGGTCTGCACGTCCAGCACGAACGCTGGTCCAACTGAGGCGCCAGGTGGAAATGGCATGGCAAGCCGTTCCACAGGACTACATCCAGCATCTCTACGATCGTCTCCATGGGAGAATAGCAGCCTGCATTGCTGCGAAAGGTGGATATACACTGTACTAGTGCCGACATTGTGCATGCTCTGTTGCCTGTGTCTATGTGCCTGTGGTTCTGTCAGTGTGATCATGTGATGTATCTGACCCCAGGAATGTGTCAATAAAGTTTCCCCTTCCTGGGACAATGAATTCACGGTGTTCTTATTTCAATTTCCAGGAGTGTATACACTACTGGGTCAGGAAGTCGCTTCTGAAAGTATTTGTATGGAATATAGCCATGTATGGAAGTGAAACAGGGACGATAAATAGTTTGGACAAGAAGAGAATAGAAGCTTTCGAAATGTGGTGCTACAGAAGAATGCAGAGGCTTAGATGGGTAGATCACGTAATTAATAAGGAGGTATTGAATAGAATTGGCGAGAAGAGGAGTTTGTTGCACAAGTTGGCAGGAAGAAGGGACCGGTTGGTAGGACATGTTCTGAGGCATCAAGGGATCACCAGTTTAGTACTGGAGGGCAGCGTGGAGGGTAAAAATCGTAGAGGGAGACCAAGAGATGAATACACTAAGCAGATTCAGAAGGATGTGGGTTGCAGTAGGTACTGGGAGATGAAGCAGCTTGCACAGGATAGAGTAGCGTGGAGAGCTGCATCAAACCAGTCTCAGGACTGAAGACCACAATAACAACAACTGGCCATTAAAATTGCTACACCAAGAAGAAATGCAGATAATAAACGGGCATTCATTGGACAAATATATTATACTAGAACTGACATCTGATTACATTTTCACGCAATCTGGGTGCATAGATCCTGAGAAATCAGTACCCAGAACAACCACCTCGGGCCGTAATAACGGCGTTGATACGCCTCGGCATTGAGTCAAACAGAGCTTGGATGGCGTGTACAGGTACAGCTGTCCATGCAGCTTCAACACGATACCACAGTTCATCAAGAGTAGTGGTTGGTGTATTGTGACGAGCCACTTGATCGGCGACCATTGACCAGAAGTTTTCAGTTGGTGAGAGATCTGGAGAAAGTGCTGTCCAGGGCAGCAGTCGAACATTTTCTGTATCCAGAAAGGCCCGTACAGGACCTGCAACATGCGGTCGTGCTGTATCCTGCTGAAATGTAGGGTTTCGCAAGTATCGAATGAAGGGTAGAGCCACGGGTCGTAACACATTTGAAATGTAACGTCCACTGTTCAGAATGCCGTCAATGCGAGCAACAGGTGACCGAGACGTGTAACCTGTTGCACCCCATACCATCACGCCGTGTGATAGGCCAGTATGGCGATGACGAATACACGCTTCCAATGTGCGTTCACCGCGATGTCGCCAAACACGGATGCGACCATCATGATGCTCTGAACAGAACCTGGATTCATCCGAAAAAATGGCGTTTTGCCAATCGTGCACCCAGGTTGACTACACCATCGCAGACGCTCCTGTCTGTGATACAGCGTCAAGGGTAACCGCAGCCAATGTCTCCGAGCTGATAGTCCATGCTGCTGCAAACGTCGTCGAAGTGTTCGTGCAGATGGTTGTTGTCTTGCAAACATCCCCATCTGTTGACTGGGATCGAGACGTGGCTGCACGATCCGTTACAGCCATGCGGATAAGATCCCTGTCATCTCGACTGCTAGTGATACGAGGCCGTTGGGAGCCAGCACGGCGTTTCGTATTACGCTCCTGAATTCACCGATTCCATATTCTACCAACAGTCATTGGATCTCGACCAACGTGAGCAGCAATGTCACGATACGATAAACCGCAATCGCGATAGGCTACAATCCGACCTTTATCAAAGTCGGAAACGTGATTCTACGCACTTCTCCTCCTTACACGAGGCATCACAACAACTTTTCTCCAGGCAACGCCGGTCAACTGCTGTTTGTGTATGAGAAATCGGTTGGAAACTTGCCTCATGTCAGCACGTTGTAGGTGTTGTCACTGGCGCCAACCTTGTGTGAATGGTCCGAAAGGTAATCATTTGCATATCACAATATCTTGTTCCTGTCGGCTAAATTTCGCGTCTGTAGCACCTCATCTTTGTGGTGTAGCAATTTTAATGGCCAGTGGTCTAATTAATATTTCTCCAAGCATACATAGAATTATTACAAATAATACAGCAAGAAATGAGTCCAGCTCTCAATGTATACAAGGCTGAGGCTCTCTGAACTAATCTATGAACAACAGTATTATTTATTTTGTAAATAAAACCGACTTTTCTTGCCGCAATTGTAGTTTATTTTTCCCAGACGCGTTTCGCCTTTTCTTACTTCAGTGGCTGTAGAACGATACAGTTTTGTTATTTTTAGATTATAAAACAGTTCACATAGCGTTTTTTTATGGAAAAAATAAATTACAGTTGCTGTAAGGAAAGGCGGTTTTATTTACAAAACAAATACTTCTGTGTTTGCTGCGGAGGATGGCCATCAAAACAAATTTGTCATGAGCAGTGGTGTTTGAACCATGACTAGACAGCATCTGTGCAGGTGAAGAGAGTCCAAGTGCGAGGAGGCTGTGCGGCTGCTGCTGGCCGTCTTATACTGAGGCAGCAGCGGCCTCTCATAGTGCAGGGCCACTGGAGGCGTGGCTCAGCGGGCACAAGCCACAGGCTCCGTCAACTTCCACGCGAGCGCTTTCGCCGTCTCACAGAAACTTGCAATTCCGTCGCCAACTTTGATCTTTGATGCCTGAGGAGTGGTACCGATGTGTGGTACCACAATTATTGAATGGAAATGTGCAAAATATCTGAGGAGGTTGATATGTTTGTTTCAAAATTTCGATGCAGTACACTGATTTGGCCTGCAATACATGGAAGTGCAGCAGCAGTGCAGTAGCGAGTCGCATGTTTAGCATTCATAATGTTTTGTAGTTTGATTCTTAATTTCTTTCCGAGTGTTTGTGCTCTTGCATATTTAATTACATAAAATCCTTGCGTATTCTCGTATTTGAGAGAAGTAATATTGGTTATTGATAGCTGTAGAGTATAAATTCGCGGAGTCGTTAGATATCAGCAGTAGGATGGACAGGGTGTGTGCGTGGTGTGTGCGCGCGCAGGAGGCCGCAGTTCGCGAACAGCTGAGCGTGCTGTTGGCCACGGTAGGCCGCGTCCAGGCTGCTGCCTCGACGTGCAGCGACGGCGGAGGGTCTGGCGCGTCACTTGAGACACCCAGGTGTCGCTTGCTGCGTCCGCTGACTCAGCCGCCGGGGCACCTTCTAGTGTACCCGGCGCGTTGAGGCCGCCCTCACCTCAGGTTGAGTGACGGACTGCAACGCTCGAGGCGGAGGGTCAATGTGGAGGCTGGCCGGCTGGCCTCTCCTGTTCATGCTGTCAGTGGGCAGGTGGCCGCTCCTTCAGCAGAGTCCGAGCAGGCACACGGGAGCAAAAGCTTGCTGGTTATTGGGAACTCCAACGTTAGGCGGGTGATGGAGCCCCTTAGGCAAACAGCGTACAGGGCTGGAAAGAATTCCAACGTGCACTCGGTTTGTCTGGCGGGGGGCCTCATCCGAGATGTGGAGGCAGCCCTGCCTGCGGCTATCGAGCGTACGGGGTGGAGTCGTCTGCAAGTAGTTGCTCACGTCGGCACCAATGGTGCCTGTCGCTTGGGTTCTGAGGCGAGCCTCAGTTCGTACGGGCGGCTGGCTGTCGAATTTGGTGAAGACCGCTGGCCTCGCACGCGGGGTGCAAGCAGAGCTCTCTATTTGCAGCATCGTTCCCAGAGTGGATCGGGGTCCTTTGGTTTGGAGCCGAGTGGAGGGTCTCAATCAGAGGCTTCATCGGCTCTGTGACGGTCTTGGCTGCTGATTTCTAGACTTGCGATATTGCGTGGGGAATTGTAGGACGCCCCTAGATCGGTCAGGGGTGTACTATACAAAGGAAGCGGCTACTCGGGTAGCAGAGTATTTGAGGCTTGCACATAGGGTTTTTTTTTAGCCTAGGCAGTAGTGCGAAGTGTCCTGATGAACACTCACCAGTCGACGTACAGGCAGGGAAATCAGGATGCTCTCAGTGTAAAGACACTTCAGCTATCAAGATATTAGCAGTAAATTTTCAGAGTGTTCGGAATAAAGTTCCTGCCCTCCAGGAAGCGTGTGGCGCACAAATTATTCTCGGGACTGAGACCTGGCTGAACCCTGAAATAGGAAGTTCTGAAATATTTAGTGAGGGTTGGAATGTGTATCGAAAAGACAGAATAGACACCGTAGGAGGTGGTGTCTTCATTGCAGTTGACAAAAATATTGTGTCTACTGAGGTCGAAGTAAAGTGTGATTCTGAAGTTATCGGGACAAGTTTAACAGGGCTAGGGGAAATATAGTTAATTGTGGGGTGTTATTACCAGCCACCAGGTTCCACAATGGCACTTCTAGAATCTCTCAAAGGCAGTCTACAATTTGTATCGCAGAAGTACGCGACTATATTAGTCGGAGGCGACTTCAACTTACCTAGTATAGACTGGGATGTCTATAGATTCATTACAGGCGGTCGTGTGAATTACTTTTGAAAGCATTATCCGAAAACTGTCTTGAGCAGCTAAATCGACAGCCAACACGTAATTGAAATATTTTAGATCTGGTAGCCACGACCAGACCAGACCTCATCGACGGTGTCAGTGTTGAGACAGGGATTAGTGGTCATGAGGTTGTCATCACGACTATGGATACGAAAGCTAAAAAGTCGCCCAAGAAGACTAGGAGAGTATTCTTAGTAGAAAGAGCAAATAAGCAGTTGTTAGCATCCCACTTAGTAAATGAATCGACTTCATTTACGAAATAATTATGGGAAAATTTTAAACACATTGTAAATCACGCATTGGACAAGTATGTGCCGAAAAAGTGGGTTACGGACGGAAAACACCAAAAGTGGTTTAACAGCGCAATTCGGAGAATGCTCAGGAAGCAAAGACAGTTGTACTCGCGGTACAAGAAAGATCGGGGGAATAAGGACAGGCAAAAGTTAGTAGAGATTCGTGCTGCTGTAAAAAGAGCGATGCGAGAAGCATTCAACCACCACCACCGTTATACCTTAGCAAAAGATCTTGCTCGAAACCCAAGGAAATTCTGGTATCACGTAAAATCGGTAAGCGGGTCGAAGGCTTCCATTCAGTCACTCACTGATCAGTCTGGCCTGTCAACGGAAGACAGCAAAACGAAAGCTGAAATTTTGAATTTAGCATTTGAGAAATCTTTCACGCAGGGGGATCGTACAAAAATACCGCCGTTCGAGTCTCGTACAGATTCCCGTATGGAGGACGTAGTGATAGACATCCCTGGGGTTGTGAAGCAGCTGAATGGGTTGAAAATAAATAAATCGCCAAGTCCTGATGGGATTCCAATTCGGTTACAGAAGAAGAGAAATATGTTAACATCGAGTGTAGATTTAAGTGTCAGAAAGTCTTTTCTGAAAGTTTTTGTATGAGTGTAGCCATGTATGGAATCAATCATGGGCGATAAACAGACAAAAAGAGAACAGAAGCTTTCGAAATGTGGTGCTCTAGAAGAATGCTGAAGATTAGATAGATCGCGTAACTAATAAGGAGGTACTAAACAGAATTGGGGAGAACAGGAATTTGTGGCACAACTTGACTAGGAGAACATATTGGTTGGTAGGACATGTTCTGAGGCATCAAGGCAGTTTAGTATTGGAGGGGAGAGTGGAGGGTAAATATAAGAGACGGTGGCCAAGAGATGAATACAGAAAGCAGATTCAGAAGGATGTAGGTTGCAGTAGTTACTTGGAGATGAAAAGGCTTGCACAGGATAGAGTAGCTTAGAGAGCTGCATCGGAATAGTCTCTAGGCTTGAGACGACAACAACAACAAGAACAACAACTACTACTACGGAAGTTAGTTTTAGAACAATCAGGTAAAAAATAGGAAGAAAATTAATCACGAATTGAAACGCTAATAAACGAAATAACTCATACTAAACTTACAGTAACTTCTACTGCGAAAATAAATAACAGAGACAAGAGCTGTTCTAGAGATAGTACTAACAGACTTCACTAGATTGCAGAGTAGCTAAAGTTCGAAAATTTAATGCAGTCGTGTTTGTGGACATTTATTGCTTATTGTAGGGTGTCTTTACATATGACCTGCATTGGATAAGATCCAACAATATGTGTTTCACAGTTACTTTTATGAGTAAAATCTATAATATATAAACAAGATACGACACACCATGGAGATAGCACCAACAGAAAGAAATTCTGGATCTTGCAGCGATTTGAAGATCGAGCAAAGCCCGAGATTCGCCGAGCAGTTACGTCAATTGTTTTCGAGTAGTGCTCGAGCACCACACGTCCTCCCTCAGCGCCTTTCCTGTAGCGACTGTGACAGTTGTCCCAACTTGAAGACGCGCGTCGTCCCGCGAGATGACTTGCCACATGCAAAATACGTAGAAAAAAATCGTTCAGGCGTACGCTCTTTTAGATATTAAATCTTTAAACTGTTATTCAGAACGGCAGACCCCCTTCTGGGGAGAAAACCAACACCACACACCATAACACCATTTTCGTAAAAACTTCTACTACATTATGTTAGTTAATGTTCCATAGATCATGAATACTACATTTAGGGATGATGTTGAAGGTGTCCGTTTTATATGTTTTCTTTACGCAATATAATTTTTATACAGTTTCTATTTCATATACAAAAATTCAGCTATTGAATAGAAGGAGTTGTCTTTCAGAAATTCTTTTAATTTGTTTTTAAATGTCGGTGGGTATCTATCACACTTTTAATGCTATTTGGCAAATAGCCAAAGATTTTTGTGACTACATAATTCACCCCTTTCTATACCGAAGTCGGATTTCTACATCTACATCTACATTTATACTCTGCAAGCCACCCAACGGTGTGTGGCGGAGGGCACTTTACGTGCCACTGTCATTACCTCCCTTTCCTGTTCCAGTCGCGTATGGTTCACGGGAAGAAAGACTGCCGGAAAGCCTCCGTGCGCGCTCGAATCTCTCTAATTTTACATTCGTGATCTCCTCGGGAGGTATAAGTAGGAGGAAGCAATATATTCGATACCTCATCCAGAAACGCACCCTCACGAAACCTGGACAGCAAGCCACACCGCGATGCAGAGCGCCTCTCTTGCAGAGTCTGCCACTTGAGTTTGCTAAACATCTCCGTAACGCTATCACGTTTACCAAATGACCCTGTGACGAAACGTGCCGCTCTTCTTTGGATCGTCTCTATCTCTTCTGTCAACCCGACCTGGTACGGATCCCACACTGATGAGCAATACTCAAGTATAGGTCGAACGAGTGCTTTGTAAGCCACCTCCTTTGTTGATGGACTGCATTTTCTAAGGACTCTCCCAATGCCACTTACTGGCACGCGCCTTACCAACAATTACTTTTATATGATCAATCCACTTCAAATCGTTCTGCACGCATACTCCCAGATATTTTACAGAAGTAACTGCTACCAGTGTTTGTTCCGTTATCATATAATTATACAATAAAGGATCCTACTTTCTACGTATTCGCAATACATTACATTTGTCTATGTTAAGGGTCAGTTGCCACTCCCTGCACCAAGTGCCTATCCGCTGCAGATCTTTCTGGATTTCGCTGCAATTTTCTAATGCTGCAACTTCTCTGTATACTACAGCATCATCCACGAAAAGCCGCATGGAACTTCCGACACTATCTACTAGGTCATTTATTTATATGTGAAAAGCAATGGTCTCACAACACTCCCCTGTAGGACGCCAGAGGTTACTTTAACGTCTGCAGATGTCTCTCCATTGAGACCAACATGCTGTGTTCTGTTAACCCAGAATAGTGAAGATCATCCTTTCTTCTAGTGTTGTAGCTATTTTTGAAATGGGATGGGTTATTAATAACAAATTTTATAAGTAAATATACGTGTTGCGAAGGTACTGTGAATATCCTCAGTTCCTTAAATAAAAGTCTGTAAGGTGATCTTGAATGAACTTCAGCAATAATTCTGATTACACGCTTTTGTGCAGTGAATATTTTTTCTCTTAGTGATGAATTACCCCAAAATATGATGCCATATCAAAGCATGAATGAAAATAGCCGCAGTAGGCTAATTTACTGATATATTTATCACCAAAATTTGCAATAACACTAACAGCATAAGTGGCAGAACCTAACTGTTTCACCAGATCATCAATGTGTTTCTTCCAGTTCAATTACTCATCAGTGGACACACCCAGAAATTTTGAATATTCTGTCATAGCAACACACTCCTGTCGAAAGTCTATATTTATCAATGGTGTTATGACACTTACTGTACAGAACTGTAAATACTATGTTTTCTCAAAACTTGGTGAGAGTCCATCTGCAGAGAACTACTTAATAATAAGACTTTTTTGCACTTTCCTCAGATAATTCTTGTTTGTTGTGTGTGATTACTATACATGTATCGACACCAAACAAAAGTAGTTTTGCATCTTCATGAGTATAGTGTGGCAAGTCATTAATATATATTGATCAGAATAAGGGACACAAGTCTGAACCCTGTGGGACATGATTCTTGATACTTCCAGAGTTAGAGGGCTCTGCCGAATTTTGCAGGCTATCTATACTGCTAATTTCAACTTTCTGCATTCCCCCAGTTAAATATGAATTAAACCATTTGCACACTGTCCCACTCATACCACAGTACTTAAGCTTATCTAGAAGAATTTCATGATTAACACAGTCAAAACCCTTTGAGAAATGACAAAATATCCTAATGGGTGATGTTCAGTTATACAGGGCATTAAATATTTGTTCAGTGAAACCATATACAGCTTTTTCTGTTGAAAAGCCTTTCTGAATACCATACTGACATTTGTCGGTATTCCATTTTTACAAATATGTGAAGCTGCTCTTGAATACATTTCTTTTTCAAGAATTTTGAATAAAGTATCAGAAATGAGATTGGGTAGTAGTCGTTACCATCAGATCTGTCCCATTTTTATGCAATAATTTAACAACAACATGTTTAAGTCAGCCTGGAAAAGTGCTCTGTTTCATTGAACACTACATATGTTGCTGGGAATTCTACTTATCTGTTGGAAATGCCATCAATTCCATCCGAGCATTTACTTTTGAGTGAATTTATTATTTTCCTAATCTCAGTTGAAGAGGTGGGCTGAATTTAAATTTTATCAAATTTATAGGTACTGCCTCTTCTGTATTAGGACTTGCATTTTCTAATGAATAGGTGGAGCCTATTTTTTCTACAACTCTTAAAATATTTATTAAAATATTTTCTATTTCTGACTTTTTGTCAACAAATTTTTCGCTGAGTTTGATAGAACACAGTCTTTCTGTGCTCATGCTAGCTCAGTTTCTCTTTTAGCAATATTCAAAGTTGTTTTAATTTTACTATCAGAGGTGCTAATCTCAGACATAATGCGATACTTCTGGACTTTTTAATGACTTTTCTTACTACAGTGCAGTAGTTTTTATAATGTTTGACTGTTTCTGGATCATTACTCCTTTTAGAAATAAGATACATATCCTTTTTCTGTTTACAGGATATTTTTATCTCTTTAGTAAGCCACAGCTTTTTAAATCGTTTTGTACAACTATGTTTGATTGTTTCCTTAGGGGAACTGTTTTCTAAAATACTCACAAAGGTACCATGAAACAGATTAAATTTTAAATTAACATGAGGTTCCCTGTACACCTTGTCCCAGTGTAACTGTTGTAAGCCTTTGCAATTATTAAACCATTAATTAAATGCACTATTATTGAGGACTCTTTTGCATTACTGTATGAAGCTATGTCATATACTGCAATTAATGTGCATCACGATCAGACAGACCACTCTTAACAGCAAAAGCTTTTATTTGATTAAATTTATCATGAGCTATAAAAACATTGTCTATCAGTGTGGTGCCTTCCTGTACAACCAGAGCAGGATAGTGAATAACTGACATCAAACTGAAAGAACCAAGCAATACCTCAAGGTCAAGCTTTCTGTCAAACTCTTTCAGAAAATATACTTCGAAATCCCCACAAATAATAATTTGCTTCCCTCGATCTGACTGATATCAAAAAAGATTCCAAGTTTTTCCAAAACTAACTGAAAATATCCAAATGGGGACCTATACACAGCTACAATTATAGAAGTACCATTATTCCACACACACACATGCTTCAATATGTTGGGCTACACAATTTTTTTTAGTTTCTTAATACTTTCACACTATGATAAATTTCAACCTATATGACAACTCCTCCTATCTCTATAGTGTCTCTACTTATGTGTGGTGAAAGCTTATATCACCCTACATTTTACCTTTTCCCAATCAGTGACTATATGATGTTAACACAGGCATGGTACATCTATTCCACTCTCAGTTTCTAAATCTTCTAAACAAACAAGCACATCTATTTTGTTTCTTAATCCCCTGATATTCTGATGCAATACACAAATATTATTTTTCACTGCCGTTTTATGAGAAGCATGTGACACACTAACATTATTTTTCACTATACTTTTATGAGAATCTTTTGTAATGTTAACAATAGTACCTGCCTGTCTGAGCTTCCCATTAAGCTTAATTTCCTTCAATGTCGAATCATTGGACAGTGATCTTAGCCAAAAAATAGCTACTCCCCTGAGTTTCCATGCCTCCCTTTTAGATCATCCCGTCCAATTTACCCTTTGCTTTCCTACTGAGTGCAGGCCATGCTTTGTGAAGTCCCATCTACCAATAGCATCAACAGAAAGTGAACATATGCCTGACAAAGTAGCCACCAGAAGCAGCTGACTTAGCCCCACGCTGACCCTCCTGACAGAGCTTTTCAATAGGGGCTGATCATACCGCATGAAATCAGGAACCAAGCCAACATTTGTATGGTTCGTTGCAGAGGCTATTTTCAATAGGTCACGCTCAATATTGTAGTCCTGATCCCTATCAATGCTGTTTCTAGTCCAGTCACTATCTCAACATGGACATGCTTTGTAAAACCCTTGCACAATAATCCTACATCCTCTGTCACCTCAATAAGACATGCACTGGGATTGAAAAAACTTGTGACCTCGTACCTGTCACCTAGTGTTTCATGCAAGATCTGGCTCACATTTCTTCAATGACTTCTACGTAAAAACAGAAATTTCTTCCTACTTTCTACTTTTTTGAAACAGTTGGTTTCCTGGTGAAAGTCTGTTGAGTATTAACAGCACTTACATCTGCCTAAGCTTCTTCCTTAGTTAACTGAGGCAGCAAGGCAAATCTACTGTTTGTGCCAATGATGAAACTTTTAGACACTGTCCTGTTTCTGTGGTCGCTGTTACTTGCTACCACTTCCCACCTATCTTCACCCTCCCCTCCTCCCTTAATCTCATCTGTTCCTCCCGAGAACTATCCAATTCAGCCTTAAGGGCTCTAATCTTCTCTTCCCATTCAGCTATTTTCCTGTCCCTTGAACATACTTTGCAATACCATGGAAGAGACCCATTTCCTTTCCCAATTCCTTTGTCACTACATTCTCCCAAATGTAACCATCTGTCACAACAGGTTCTCTCTTTTGGTTGTTTACAATATTTTTACGAAATGTATCTAGACAATAACAGTATTATTGTATTAACTACAGATCACAAGAGTCACTATAGTTACTTGGAACACTAATATTTGTGTATACTATTAATATAATAAGGTAATGAACTTAAAATAACGTTAAAACTCAAAATTTGTGTACCCGAAAAAAATTATTCCTAAGCTCGAGTATGCACAGTATGGACCTTAAGTGTTTTGAAAAGAAATAAAAGATACAACTTAAAACCTTTAATTCTCCAAGTATACATGGCTCTACTAAATATCTTTGTAACGAAAACAACTTAAAGCTTCACTCAGTGCTGACGCAAACGTTTAAATTTGTATGAAAACCTATATCTTAAGTATGCGAAACCGGATCTTGGGTTAATTTTTTTTATTTTTATTTATTTATTTATTTATTTTTTGTTCGAGAAACTCTTTGAAACGCTGAAATCCTCAATAGACAATATGTAATAGGCTCTAATTAACATCCTTACGACCTAGTATTAGCTGAATTGACAGTTATTATAGATTCAACTGCTTATCTTCACGAGCTTAATACTCAAGTCTGTGCGATCTGTGCCAGGGCTGCCAACTCCTCCTTATTTGTGCTGTTGATCGTATAAATTCCGATGCATATAACGCTGCAGTCAAGACATAAGAGGCGATAGAAAAGTTTCCGTTTGAGGACGTTGTTGAGTGATATACGCACGTAGCGCGACTCCGATGCGAGTATATAAACACCGACATTGTTTACAAGGGATTAGTGTGGCTTTCGTGTCTTTCCGATGTGCGTGCGGTAAATGCGGAAACGTGAACTATGACGTCGTCATTACCAAATGCGTTCAAACAGGACCATCATGCTGTTATTCTTTTCTTGGCTGCCGAAAGCCAAACACCGGCTGACAACGGAGAATAAGGAATGTGTTTGTGGGAAAACCACCGTTGTTAAATGGCCCACAAAGTTCCATGCTGGTCGATCTGGGAGGCCAGGCTCAGCCAGCAGCTCAAAGGGGGGGGGGGGGGGGGGGGAGGGGACACAATGGAGCACCCGTCCTACAGCCCTGATCCCTCCCTATGGGATTATCACTCCTTCGGTCCCTTATAAAAGACCTTGAAGGGTCAACTTTTCCCATCGGACGAGAATGTGCAGGCGGCAGCTACGGAATTCTTCGCGCAGCAGACACGTTGCCTTACCAAACTGGTATCTTCAACGCGTTGCGTCCTTGGGATGATTGCCTCAATGCTCACGGCGACTTTGCCTGACTGGCACACCGATTATGGACTGTACGGCCTTCGTACGGAAACTTTTTGGCTGCCACTTCTATAAATATCATAAAAGTAAGAAATCAAAATCTCATATGCGTAACCAAGGTTGAATGAAAAGTAATGCCTCCACTTTCGTTAATTGGGTTTGGATGTGAATATTTTAATAAATCAAACTCAGAAATAATCCTTAAAATATGATGTTTAATCACCAATATTCACTTTTCCACATAATCACCAGCCAGTTGGATACGTTTCTGCCAACGATGTTCAAGTTTTCTGAAGCCGTCACGGAAGAAGTCGACGCTCTGTTTCCGCAAGCACAGTCTCACAATTCTCTCAACATCTTCATCAGAAGCATAATGATGTTCCCGCAGATCGTTTTTCATTATCGGGAACAGATGGAAGTCAGACGGTGCTACATCTGGACTGTATGGAGGATGCCGTACGGTGGTGAGATCCAGTCTCTGAAGTTCTGCTGTGGTGACACGTGAAGTGTGTGGTTTGGCATTATCATGCAGCAGGCAAACGTTTCCCTTTTCCTTTCGGACGCTTGTTAGCCGTCGTTTCAGAGTTCTCAGCGTTGTGATATAACGCTCTGAATTTATTGTCGTTCCACGATCAAGGAAATCAACATGGATAACACTTTCTGGGTCCCAGAACACTGTGGCCATGATTTTTCCAGCTGTCGGCTGCGTCTTCAATTTCTTTTTCTGGGGTGAGTCTTTGTGTCGATATTTCATAGACTGGCATTTCGTCTCCTGTCACAACAGTATGGAGAAAGGCGTCACCTTCACTCTCGTAAAGCGACAGGAGTTCTGTGCACTTTCATTTCAGGAGTCAGCATCTGGGATACCTATCGTGCACAGATCTTCCGATAGCCAAGCAAAGCAATAATGTGACCCACACGTTCTTGTGAAATGCCGATTGTGCTTGCAGTTTCTCTCGGAGTGATACTACAATCATCCTGAGTCAATCTGTCAACATTTTGCATGTTGAACTCAGTGGTTGCTGTCACAGGACGTCCAACTCCTTGTTAGTCACGCAGGTCAGATGTTCCCGCCTCCACATCTTTAAACTTACTCGCCCGATGACGCACAGTACTCACATCAACACACAATCAGCATAAGCTGCTTTCATCCTTTGATGAATCTCCTTTGGGGTGACACCTTCTGCTGTCAAGAATTCAATGACTGCACGTTGTTTAAATCGCACTGACCGACCGTCTGTCCAGGATTCCATACGTTATACTGTAACAACACAACCGTTCAATGCTAAGGCTTCCCGCCAACTGGAATTGTAGAGAAGAGGATACGAAACATGCCAGTAAGTGCCGCATACCAATGCTGCCAACTGTTGAGGAGTTACGAAGGTGGAGGCATTACTTTTCACTCAATCCTCGTAATATACAAATGGAGGAAACCAGAGTGGTATTTAAGTAAAACAGAGCTTACGTTCATCCGAAATTTTCACTTGGATGACATTATTAAATATGTCCGATATTTGTCTTGTAACGATGTTCCGACATCATCTGACAATCTCGAACAGAAGTTCTGACGAAACACAGCGCCAGTTTGCAAAACTTCGAAGTAGCTGCTGTCTACTCTAGCACTTCATGTAGATACATGATTGATTGCCAGTTCATACAGTATGTATAACCCACCGTAGCAGTATTTATTTAAGTCGATTAGGGACCCACATAACCGGTTTCACATCTTTTAAATTGCATCTTCCAGTGTATATAAATGCTATGTCATATGTTAGAGGGAGTAGTTACAGAATGACACAGAGTAACAGTTGGTGTGGCTAGGCAATGTTCTCAGCTCTCCTCAATTGATAGAAAACAATCATCAAAGCTAGTCGTCGAATATAGGGTGTCTAGGAAACTTGCTTTCTCGGATAGCTAGACAACGATTCAAAAAAAAATCGTATTGATGAGTTTTATTACGAAATGATTAATGACAATTCTTAGCTTTGACAATAACACAAAAGCGTCGTATGCGAAGGGCGACATGCAAATAAGAAATCTCTTCAGTGTGAACAATTCCTAATGTAAGTGAAGCAATACAGTTAACTCTTCTATTCAGGTGACTAGTCGTGAAGGTTCTGTAGCAGTGGGGAGCGGCCAGCTGTGGGCAACGCTTGTGTTCTCTTCTCACGGAGGACGCTGCTGTCACGTTGTAGTCGTGGAGAGGGGTCGCTCAGCGTGCGATTGGGTGGCGTCATCCTCACAGCCTTCTCTGCTCTCTCGTTCCCGAGTGATGTGCCGGCGATTGACATTACGCCGCCACAAAAATCACGAACTGTGATCGCTTTACCGATTAAAATATGTTCCTGAGGACCAATATCAACGAACAGAAGAGCCCCTTCGTTAATGTTATCCAGGAAAGTATTGGGTCCAAAAGCCAACATGCTTATGTGTGTTTGTCACCAAAATAAAAGTAAACGTAGCAGATGACAACACGAACTACGTAGCAGTAGCCGTACACAATACGACAACACACTGGACCGCAACTGTTACTCTGCGGCATTCTGTAACAACTGCTCGACATTCAGAGATGTCATGATATTGGTGGGTTGGTTGATTTTGGGGGAGGGGACCAAAAAGTGATATCATTGGTCCCACCATATTAAGGAAGGGTGGGGAAGGAAATGGGCTGTGCCCTTTCAAAGGAACCTTCCTGGCATTTGCCTCAAGCGATTTAGAAAAATCGCGCAAAACCTAAATCAGGATGGCCGAACGGGCGTTTGAACTGGCTTCCTCCTGAATGAGAGTCCAGTGTCTGTAACAACTCCCTATACCATAATACATAGCACTTGTATCGACCATACGACGTATGTGTAGGCTCTTTAAACAGCCTACACATACAAATAAATAAATATTCGCGCTGTACCCGTGCGGCAAAGATATCCTACGGAGGTATACCTGAGTAAGATGAGAGAAAATTGAAGTATGTTCTATCAACTATTTTATGTACATCATCTATTTTTTTACCTATCTCGGTGTCTGTAGGTCTTTTGAGCTGGTGCGATAAAGACGTATTTAATTGCACTCTCCCAGTATGGTGCTAATTAAAAGTTATGTTATGCAGAAGTCGCAAGTTTTCATTCTCGTACCTAGCATCGTCCTATTCTCCACCTGCCGATGCGGCGGGGACTTGCATTTTTAAATGGATATTTTCGCAGAAGAAGTCAAAACGAAGAGATAATAGCCGCCGCAGCCACGCCAGCATCTAGGTATTGCACATCGATGGCGAGGCAAGGTAAAAATTAAACCGTACACCAACATTCAAAGAAATTAACAGTGAATTAATGTTCCAGAACTGTCACGTTTCTTAATACACACGCATCCATACCTGCGCGTGTTTCTAGGCATAAAAATTCTGGTGCAGCTAAATGACAATTACTTCAGCTCCGAATAAATCACACTATCTCTTTTTTTCTGTTATTTTATTGCATTTCGATTCCCCCCCAGAGGGGGGTTGCGGGCTAGCAGCAGCATAATATGTTGCTTTACTGCCCACAGAAAAGTTAAAAAACATAATGAGAATATAAACAAACAAGATAAAAGGCGATAAAACGGTGACATTACAAACAGTAAAATGGCGGAAAGGTGTGGAATTTAAAATATAAACACACTGCGGTGATGATGAGAATGAAGACACACAATAAGTAGACAGGCACAATTAATAAAACAAGGCGACAGTCTGGTTTTTGTTCGCACAAGATAAAAACCACAACTAGCGACATTATAGTGGCTGTTCGCAACACTGACAGCGGACGCACAACACTGAACACTCACTTAAAACAGCACTATACTGGTGACACAGTGGGAGATGAGGATGGGGTTGAGGACAAGGACCGATGAGGGGGAAAAAGGCGAGAGGAGAGGAAAAGAAAAAAGGGGGAGCTGATGGAGGGAAGGGACATAGAAAAGGGGGGGGGGGGCTGGGCAGATGCAAGAAGGAGTGGCAAAGGACTTGGGGAGAGAAAGGAGGCAGAGAAGAAGGCAGGTGGGGAAAAACAGGATGGAAGCGAGGGGGGAAGAGGGATCCCGGAAAAAGGACAGAGAAAGGGAGAGGGAGGTGAGGATCAGAGTTGATAGGAGGGATAAATGGAGGGAGAGAGGGCATCACCCGGGAGGGGAAATCGATGGAAGACACCTTGGGAAAGGAGATGAAGGACATAAAGGGGGAGGGTAGGGGGGAACACAACAGTAAAGGCGTGGCAGAGGCGGAGTTTGGAGAGGAGCAGCCAGGGGATGAGGGGGAAAGGAATGAGGTCATGGAGGATCTGCGTGGGGGACGGGAGGAGTATACGGAAGGCGAGGCGGAGTGAATGGTGCTCAAGGATCTAGAGGGACTAACAGAATTTGGGAGGGGGGGCGGATATCCAGGCAGGACTGGCATAACAGAGGATGGGATGGATCAGGGATTTGCATTGTCTCTCTTCCCAACCACTATACATAGGATTCATGTACACTAGAAGATGCAACTTAAAAGTTGCGCAACCAGTTGTATGGGACTCTAATCGACTTAAGGAAATACAACTATGGGGGAGTAATGACCTTTTCATTCTGTGGTGTGAATACTGTAAGACCTTCAGTACGCACACCATCAGATTATTTGACTTGTCACTCTAACGAAATAGGCGAGTGTCAGCAATATGTCTCATGGTCTTATCGTGGTGTGTTTATCTTCTGCCGTTAGGTCAAATGATAGAAATGCCACTTGCACGATTAGTGTAGCAGATTGACGGTGACCAACTTTAAACAGAACTTGATTAATTTTCACATACATTTATTAAAATAATAACAAGCATAAAAATAACTTAACTTGGTTCTGGATGCTATTTACAATTGACAATCTGAAGTTCCTTTGGTCTAGGTTCATTAATCGTATTCTCACATTTCTCTGATACTTGACTAAGTGTCTATACATTTCTCTTCATGGCTATGTACAAAAAAAAATGGCTCTGAGCACTATGGGACTCAACTGCTGTGGTCATCAGTCCCCTAGAACTTAGAACTACTTAAACCTAACTAACCTAAGGACATCACACACATCCATGCCCGAGGCAGGATTCGAACCTGCGACCGTAGCAGTCGCTCGGTTCCGGACTGCGGGCCTAGAACCGCGAGACCACCGCGGCCGGCGGGCTATGTACAGTAATATGATAATCTTATTAGGCGCAGACTGAAACTTGACTATAGACTGGTACAGACAAATGCAGACTAATGCAGACTGATGCAGACTGACTAATCGGAGGTCTGTACACACGTTATAATACCTCGAGCGTTCAGGCATCACTGCACGAGTGTGTTCCGACTAATGCAGACTGATGCAGACTGACTAATCGGAGGTCTGTACACACGTTATAATACCTCGAGCGTTCAGGCATCACTGCACGAGTGTGTTCCGCGAGGAGAAAAGGTTCTACGTTAGCAGCAATCTCATTGGCTTGCGTTACAAATTAATACGCGGATCGGCGGAAGCAGAATTTGGTCCGTCTCTAAGACAGCGCCATCTCGTAGTGCAGAGATGGACGAGCGCTGCGCTTGCGCTGTTGTGCTTAGCGGGGCGCGCTCTAGCGAGAAAGTTGTGTACGCCCTGACTATGCGGAACTATGTAGACAACACATTCAGTTTTATACAGGGTGTATCAAGAAGGAAAATCATAACTGTTATGTTATTTTAGATATGGGCATGAACAACGCACTGTTGGAAAGAGCAAACTTTCCAGTTTTACATGGTTCTCGCTAGGTTACAACAGTGTGCGCCCACTTCCGTTCTAGTAAAAGTGGTGTTGGGACAACAGAAAGCGCTGTGTGTTCTACATTTTGCACAGTGCGGCTCAGTAATAACTGTTAAGCGTGACTTTCGAACCAGGTATGGTGTGGATCCTCTTGGAGCAGAGTGCATTAGAAGATGGCGGGAACAATTCCGAGAAACAGGTTGTTTGTGTAAAGGCAAATCGCTGGGCCGTCCCCGAGTGTCTGACACGGACGTCGAACGCATCCATCATAGTTTTACAAGGAGTCCGCAGAAATCTGTCCGCCGTGCAACTCAACAACTCAACATGGCCCCGGTGTCCGCCTGGCGTGTGTTGCGTCGACGTTTAGAAGTGAAACCATACAAAATTCAGCTGCTGCAAGCTCTTCGTGAGGGTGACGAACAAGAACGTGTGGAGTTCTGTAATTTCGTTCTTGGCAAGATGGAGGATGACAGCTTTCTTCCACGCTTAGTGTTTAGTGACGAGGCAAAATCCCATTTAAGTGGAAGGGTGAACCGTCATAATGTTAGAATATAGGATACAGAACGACAACATACAGTTGTACAACATGAGAGGGACTCTTCAAAATGTGATGTGTTTTGTGCAGTTTCGCGGCTAAGGTGTACGATCGATATTTCTTTGCCGAGAACACTGTTACAGGAAGCACATACCTCGATATGCTTGAGAACTTTCTTTGCTCACAGCTGGAGACTGATTCGAACGATTTCATTTACCAACAGGATGGGGCCCGCCACACTGGCGTCTAGGAGTGCAGGAACTTTTAAATCAAAGGATTACTGAATAATGAATCGGTCACACTGGACCGAATGATTCAGCCTTACATTACTGGCCTCTAAGATCACTGGAGCTGAATCTGTGTGATTATTTCTTATGGGGATTTATAAAAGACTGTTTATATGCCTCCATTTCCAACGACAGTGAATGAACTGAGACATCGCATAAGAGCAGCTGTGGAAGCTGTAACTCAAGACATACTCGCTGCAGTGTGGGAAAAATTTGAATAGCAGACTGACATGCCGTGCATCTCAAGGGGGGCACATTGAACACTTATGAAAATGTATGAAAAAAACTTTGAGTTTCCCGTTCATCAAAAAACAAAATTCATTGTGTGTGTTTATTAGTTTCAGAAGTACAGACATGCCAAATCGGATGATTCTTTTTCATAGCCCCTATTTTAAAAGTTTTAACATCTGTTTTTAAACACCTGTCGTACAGTATGAATTGTCAATCAGTCATGTATATTTTATCGTGACAAGTCAAGTTTTAAAATATCTGGTTCGTAGAGATGTTGAGTGGTACTTAAGATAAGTAAATAAATTAGTGAAACCAAAGTGAAGTAGAAATCAGAAAATAAATGAAAAACTTAGTTTAGTTTAGAAGAATTACATACTGGCAAACAGCGGGCAGAGCAGCAGAGCAGAAGAGACAGTGACCGTGAAGTCAGCAAGTTCAGAAGCCATCGCCCTCCTCACATAAGCGGACGCTGTCGACTCAGCCGTCAGGGCATCGCCAGACCGGCTCACGTGTTTCCCAGTTGTAACAGGTGAGCAAAGGTCCTCGCCTACATTCCAAGAGCCAATGACCGACGTTAAGAAGATTCTTCGAGAACCTTTTCAACGTGACAGACGAGGCAATGACCGTGAAGTCGTTTACCTCCAGTGAACTGAAGTGAATAAATACGCGAGACGCAGTGGGCCCGACAAGAAGAAAAGAGTAGCAGTAGTTTTCAGTCAGTTTCGGTGCTGAAGACCGTCATGCAAGAAAAATGGAATAGCAAGCAGCAGCCTCGGCGCCAGAAGACAGAAGTTGAAAGGTATTTGAAGTCTGATTTTTACGAACCGCGTTTGACTCGTGAGGACGGGAAGGAGACGGCCTCACATGAGCAGTAACCTGTGAGCTGGGATGAAGATCTGACAGGCGAAGACTGGCGAGCGGGAGTCCGTTGTTCGAGTCCGGGACACTGGTCTTCCCCCACCGCGCCGCTCCGCTGGCCGACGCACAACTCTTGACACACGCGGCCGCTTAGAGAAGAGAAACACTGGAACGCCACATCCAAGGTAACACCATCCGATGCACGACTTCGCTCTCAATAATTAAACGGACCACAGCCCGATGCGCGTCTCCAGTCAACTGGGCGAGACGGCGACACGAGATACACACCGCCAGGCGTAATCAGACGCCGCCGCTGCCGCAGCAGAAGGCTTCGCAAACGACACAGCTGCCGCTCACCGAGCCAAAACATCTAGTAAGCAAACAGTTGTACAAAACTTTCAATAAAAGTTATCTGATGTAAAAATGCTGTTTCATTCTACCTCATTCCCTAGCCAAGGAAGAACCCACACTGCCCACATTTTGTTAAGAGAAAAAAATTAATTTATTTAGTATTTGCATCCTGACATAATGCTTTAGAATCAAATGCCCTTTGCAGTAATGCTCATCCTGACAATTGACTAACATCAAAAGAGAAACTCCAGTTACATTTAGTGACAGAAGTGTTACAGAGAGTTACAGACTACCGTTCTTGTGCATTGTGATTCAGGTTGTATTTATGGAGACAACAAGTTCTGCCACCAAATGTCGTGCCCAGAAAAGTCATCTGTGACACGCTGTTCTGTCTCCCTCTCCAGGCACCCACGAGACAGTTCTGGTATATTCGAGCACGGTGCGCTGAATTCACGCGAACGCTTGAAAGGATTCCTTTACAACAGGGAGAGCTCTGCGCAGCCCCGCCGGGCCGTGTTGGCGGCAGAAGAGGTGCTATTGTGACGTCCCGCTATCGGGCGGAGAGCCTCACAAACAACGAGTTCGCGCGTCGCGCAGAATCGGACGGCCGACCGCCGGGTAACAGTAAACAAGACAAAGTGCACAAACAGCTCTGACGTGCGCAGATGGCGGGGCGAAGCGAATTTAATGGCCGGTCATCGCCACTGCGTCGTAATGTAGTGGCAGCCGGCTCGGTTCCAGCCTCGGACACGTCCGCGGGTTTCAGATATGCCGCTGCTTAAGTGTGTTCTACAGAAACGTGCCGTTTGAAATGAAAATACGGAAGTCGTCCATCTGTCAATTAACCTTATTAACCTTCGTCCGGGCCCGGTGGAAGTACAACTTCTCACCGAGTTTGCAAATTTACTGTGTGCACTGTGTAGCTCATTACCACTTCTGATTTCGCCTGCAATTTAGTGGAAGACACGAATTTTAAAATTTTCCCGGCAAAATGAATAATCAGATTAGTTTCTGGCTTGCAGGTTGTCGTTGTTCGCTTCACTGCATGATATTTCGACATGACACTTACCAGTTAAACCAGATGACAGTTATAAGAGTCGAGGGACATGAAACGGAAGCAGTGGTTGGGAAGGGATTGAGACAGGGTTGTAGCCTCTCCCCAGTGTTATTCAATCTGTATATTGGCAGGTAATAAAGCATACAAAAGAAAAAATCGGACTAGGTATTAAAATCTATGGAGAAGAAATAAAAATTTTAAGGTTCGCCGATGACATTGTAATTCTGTCAGAGACAGCAAAGAACTTGGAAGAGCAGATGAACGGAATGGACAGTGTCTTGAAAGGAGGTTGTAGTATGAACATCAACAAAAGCAAAACGAGGATAATGGAATGTAGTCGAATTAAGTCGGTTGATGCTGAGGGAATTACATTACGAAATGACACACTTAAAGTAGAAAAGGAGTTTTGCTATTTGGGGAGCAAAATAACTGATGATGGTCGAAGTAGAGAGGATATAAAATGTAGACTGTCAGTGGTAAGGAAAGCGTTTCTGAAGAAGAGAAATTGTTATCATCGAGTATTGATTTAAGTGTCCGGAAGCCGTTTCTGAAAGTATTTGTATGGAGTGTAGCCATATATGGAAGTGAAGCATGGACGATAAATAGTTTGGACTTGAAGAGAATAGAAGCTTTCGAAATGTGGTGCTACAGAAGAATGCTGAAGATTAGACGGGTAGATCACATAACTAATGAGGAAGTATTGAACAGAATTGGGGAGAAGAGGAGTTTGTGGCACAACTTGACTAGAAGAAAGGATTAGTTGGTAGGACATGTTGTGAGGCATCAAGGGATCGCCAATTTAGTATTGGAGGGTAGCGTGGAGGGTAAAAATTGTAGAGGGAGACAAAGAGATGAATACACTAAGCAGATTCAGAAGGATGTAGGCTGCAGTACGTACTGGGAGATGAAGCAGCTTGCACGGGATAGAGTAGCATGGAGAGCTGCATCAAACCAGTCTCAGGACTGGAGACAACAACAGCAACAACAACAACTTACCAGGTATTCAAATTTTGAACTACATTGAATGACCGTGCCATCGATTCTTGGTAGAATATTTTGTACCGTATGAATGACACGCACACACACGGAACTGATGTAATCTTCTACAGTATTTATTTTTTGTTAAACGAACCAATTTTCGGCTGTTATTCCATCACCAGGTAACAGACAAATATGTGGCGCACTGAAATTTTGTTGGAACAAAGATTTTAATCTAATATATGTACAGGGTATCTCCATTTCCAGAGATGAAAATGTTAATCTTAGAATAGGAGGAAAACAAGTTCATTAGTTAATTAATTTTATCTTAGTTACATAATATTACAACACATGTACACTGAAATAACGTCGCTTGTTATATTACTATTATAACATAAAAATTTTCATCTCTGGAAATGGAGACACTCTGTACATCCACTAGTGTAAATCTTTGATCCAACAATATTTCACTGCACCACATATTTATCTTTGTACCTGGTGATGCTGTAACAGCCTAAAACTGGTTCTAGTAACAAATAATAAAATATTGTAGAATATTACACCAGTGTTGTGTTTCATATTGCATTTTTTGAATGTTTGGGGTGTTTCAGTTACCTGCCTGATACCACTGGCAACCTGTCAAATTTTATCACCATAGTATCAAACTCCATTCCAGTCTCTAGAGAGGTATGCATAGTCTATACGAAAATTGTTTCTACCTCTAGTAGCGTGGTTGTGAATTGAAGATTTCATCCAAAATGATTTTAAAGAAAAATTGTACATGTCCATTCGACTGAGTGGTCCCGAATTAGTCCAGAGCGATATTCATTTTATCGACACATATTAACAGGGAGAATGTATCACGAAGAATAACCAGAACTGCAATGACAGCACCACCCTGGCCCCTCGCTGCCTGCTACTGCCGTGCAGCAGTGCTGGTCAGTCGCTGCTGGAATACTGCTCGTTCTCCGTGTTCCACTCTCTCTGTCAATACGTATCGATAAAAAGAAAATCGCATTAGACTAATTCAGATCCACTCAACTGAATAGGCACGAAAAATTCCGCCTTAGAAATCATTTTGTTGGTAACGGAGAAAAAAACTGACGCTTTCTGTATGCGCTGCATGTCACCGTCGCATGAAAGACTTCAGTTTTGTTTGGGCTAACTGCAGCTATACATTGCCAAAACGAAAGTGCCAATATCTACCGAAACACCAGAGAAAATGGACATGACGACTCTTAGGAGAGACACTGTGTATATACAGTGTGTTTGGATATTCCTGTTACGAATTTCTACAATCTGTAGAAATTATATATGTACACTAATGGCCATTAAAATTGCTACACCAAGAAGAAATGCAGATGATAAATGGGTATTCATTGGAGAAATATATTGCACTAGAACTGACATGTGATTACATTTTCACGCAATTTGCGTGCATAGATCCTGAGAAATCAGTACACATAACAACCAGCTCTGGCCATAATAACGGCCTTGATCCTCCTGGGCATTGAGTAAAACTGAGCTTGGATGGCGTATACAGGTACAGCTGTCCATGCAGATTCAACACGATACCACAGCTCATCAAAAGTAGTGACTGGCATATTGTGACGAGCCAGTTGCTCGGCCACCATTCGCCAGACGTTTTCAATTGGTGAGCGATCTGGAGAATGTGCTGGCCAGGGCAGCATTCGAACATTTTCTGTATCCAGAAAGGTCCAAACAGCACATGTAATATGCGATCGTGCATTATACTGGTTGTTGTCTTGCAAACGTCCCCATCTGTAGACTCAGGGATCGAGACGTGGCTCCACAATTCGTTACAGCCATGCGGATAAGATGCCTGTCATCTCGAGTGCTAGTGATGCGAGGCCGTTGGGATCCAACACGGCGTTCCGTATTACCCTCCTGAACCCACCGATTCCATATTCTGCTAACAGTCATTGGAACTCTACCAACGCGAGCAGCAATGTCGCGATACATTAAACTGCAATCGCGATAGGCTACAATCTCACCTATATCAAAGTCGGAAATGTGATGGTACGCGTTTCTCCACCTAACACGAGGCATCACAACAACGTTTCACCAGACAACGCCGGTCAACTGCTGTTTGTGTATGAGAAATCGGTTGGAAACTTTCCCCATATCAGCACGTTGTAGGTGTCGCCACCGGTGCCAACCGTGTGTGAATGCTCTGAAAAGCTAATCATTTACATATCACAGCATCTTCTTCCTGTTGGTTAAATTTCGCCTCTGTAGCACGTCATCTTCGTGGTGTCGTAATTTTAATGGCCAGTGGTATATATATTTCACCTTAGCTGCAATTTCCTAGAAGTGAGACAGTAATGAGTGAGAGCAACGCTGCCTGTTTCTAGAAACGCAGATTTATAACTGCTGAACAGGTAGAACTGAGTTTTTTGGTTGTCACATATGGATGGCACCTCAGTGTATTATCCATTTGCGTGCTCAGGAACTTCACATAGCGCCCCATTCAGCGTCAGCTCACAGAACTCTACTTTATTTGTTTGGAACTGCGTACGATGAGTTTTTGTAACATCAGGATCATTGTTCTGCTGGCTGTGCCTAGGGCCCTTCGTCAGTATACTTGTGTCACCACCAAACATTAGAGTTGCTTTAGAGGCCTCCGGCTTTACAGGTAGATCATTATTGTGCACCTAGAATGAAAGATAATGTTGTAGTTTGTAACACAATTATTCTTCAGTCAGCTTATACCTGTATCAAAAGACAAATAATAGGTAATGAGTAAACAAGCTTGGAAATCAAGAATCAGTGATGAAATATATCAAAATACGGAAAAAAAGAAACAGTAAGAAAAGTAGAGTCATATTACTGGATATTTATAGAGGATGAATAACTATAGACTTACAAAATAGATTCTGGAAAAAGAAATTAACGAGCTGAATCCCAGAAGTTTAATAATTTGGAAATAGACAACACAAAAGTAGAGGAAGCTGCAGAAACAGATATTTTTAGAAGAAAAGTGTTAAATTTAGAAGGATTCCAACACAGAAGTAGTAAGAGAACAGGTGTGAGCCGGTCTGAATAAAGAAAAAAAGAGTGAAAAACGAAAGACTGTTTGATGAAAAGAAAAGAACAAACGAGAAAGAATTGAAACTGGAATCTGCCACCTGGCCCCTGTCTGGCCAAAATGACAAAAAGAAATATAATTATAGATAAAACCGAACACTATGGGGTATCAGTGAAGACAGAGGTTCTATACTGACGAAAATACCTTATATTGAACAGTAGCTGCAATGTAACACATGCGAGAACAACTCACCATAAGTTGCGCATGTGGAATGATTGCATAATACCTGTGCGAATATATCACACGACCAAAGTGACCTCCACGTTGGCTATTAACCACCATGGCTAAGTAATTGGGAAACTCTCACCTAAAATCTCCAACACTGCAGACCTCCGAACCGCCTGATCTTACTCCAGAACAAAAATGCCAAAGCAATGCCCTTTTATATATACACGGCCTCGTAGCTCCGGCAGCTGCCAACGTTCTCGTTGGCTGAACACCCGAGAAGCACATTAAAGATGCAAACACTCTTCAGTGGTGCCACAGAGAGATATGTCAAGGAGTTTGCACGAGTAATCAAAGCTGACCGTTGGGTGTTATTAAGGAATAACGCACAGATTATTTTGCGATCGTAAAAAGCTAAAAAAAAATAGATTGCAAGAATGAAAGTGCACTTTAACAAGCAACTTTCGACGTCTTTATAACAATTAAACAGCAGATCAAAATGCTAAACAGAACAGAAACATCGATGACCACCGTAACTGCGTTTTTTGTCGACCTGTCTCACAACTGGTCGTCAGACACGTGTCAGGACGGGGCAGCCGTCAAGAAAGTAAAACTGCAAATGAAAGCAGAATGAAGGAGATTAGCAATTCTCCAATTGAATCAAATGACGTCCTAACAGAAGGTGTTAACCATTGTCTAAGCAGAAAGGAATTTGACATTTCCTTCAACAATGGTCACGGTATGATCAAAGATTGTCTAACAGAAAAAGAAGCTACAGCATCGCCCCATGTCAGCAGTAGTTAGAACAGGACCGTCGGCCAGTCGCTGGAATAGCCGAATACCGATGATATGAACAGGAAGCCAGGAGGACTTCAGAACGAGGTAAATCTCAATCGCAAGTTATCACGAATAGAGCAGAACACGGAAGACACGACTAGAAAACTTCTGAAACAGCAAAATCTGAGGATACGCTTCCCAAAAAAAAAAAAAAAAAGTTCGCCATGGTATCACAAATGCTCGAGGGAGACGTGGCATGGTCTATATGGAAATAGTCAAGAGCTCTGTTGACAGCCGATATTTTTCTTGAGGAAAGGACTGCATGGCTGTGGAAGAGCCGCTCGAGGTGGCTTGCCGCTTGTAGTTTGTCATCTCACTGCAAGCCATGTGTAGTCTACGGCATTCAGATTCAGAGACCCAAGATATGTTGTGGATGTCTTAGAGTTGATAGTTCAGATGGTTCTAAGCACTAAGGGACTTAACACCTGAGGTCATTAGTCCCCTGGACTTAGAACTACTTAAACCTAACGAACCTAAGGACGTCACACACAGCCATGCTCGAGGCAGGATTCGAACCTGCGATCGTAGCAGAACCGCTCGGCCACAGCGGCCGGCATATTTTAGAGTCCAAGAGGTTTACGCACCAGGTCACCTCGATACGAACACTCGTTAGACAGGGTACGGCCAAACTTCCAGGAAACATTCCTCACACACAAAGAAAGAAAATATGTAATGTGTCCGGAAACGCTTACTTTCCATGTTAAAGCTCATTTTATTACTTCTCTCCAAATCACATTAATCATGGAATGGAAACACACAGTAACAGAACGTACCAGCGTGACTTCAAACACTTTGTTACAGGAAATGTTCAAAATGTCCTCCGTTAGCGAGGATACACGCATCCACCCTCCGTCGCATCAAATCCGTCCACAATACGAGCACGAAGAGTCTTACATTTGGTACCAGGGTTGCGTAGACAAGAGCTTTCAAATGCCCCCATAAATGAAAGTCAAGAGGGTTGAGGCCAGGAGAGCGTGGAGGCCATGGAATTGGTCCGCTTCTACCAATCAATCGGTCACCGAATCTGTTGTTGAGAAGCGTACGAACACTTCGACTGAAATGTGCAGGAGCTCCATCGTGCATGAACCACATGTTGTGTCGTACTTGTAAAGGCACATGTTCTAGCAGCACAGGTAGAGTATCCCGTAAGAAATCATGATAACGTGCTCCATTGAGCGTAGGTGGAAGAAACTAAAATGAGCTCTAACATGGAAATTAAGCTTTTTCGGACACATGTCCACATGACATCTTTTCTGTATTTGTGTGTGAGGAATGTTTCCTGAAAGCTTGGCCGTACCTTTTTGTAACAATCTGTAGTTGAATATGATCTTGAAACTCCCTGGTGGTTCACCTATCCAAGCACGACTCAGGACAAACCATCAAATACCCTCGTATATTTTGATGCAGGGTTTCAGAGTTTTAAGAAGCTATGAGGGACTGCCGAGATCATATGCGACGTATAGTTCATTTCAAGTCAGGATGTTGCTTTAACACGCAGACTCAAGGAAACACAGAAAGCAGAATCTGGATACGAAAATAGAAAAGCACTTCAGACGTGTGCTCAAAAGACCACTGCAAACGAACCCCTCTCGTCCAAGGGAAAATATCATTCCACCGGAAAATAACCAAACGAGCCATCGCAAACGGAGGGATAACACATGGGCTTTATTGCTCTTGGGAAACCAGGACGATTCGAACACAGGTTTCTTGGCTTGGGAGAATAATGTCTAAGCAATGGTAGCAGAACAGGAACCCGCAAATGTCTGAAACCTAGACCCCCTCCAACACCTTTCACTAGTTAGAGTACCGTACCACGTTGTCTGGTGATAACAGATTATCCGCGCCTTCATCAAGCCGATCTCGCGGTATTTCTATGCACAGCACTCACCTCCCGTCTTATAAAGATGTTCCTCCAGCTGCAGTGGATAAGTTTGGTCGAGGCCTCGTTTAGAAACGGCGTTGTAACGGTGAGAGCCGGAGGAAAATTCTTAACTATTGTTCAACAAAGAGCACACAATTATTGATCCAAGGGGGATGCTTTTTATTAGGTGCTGTGCTTATTAACGTAGCACATTGAACTTTCTAACGATGTACTGCAGAACATGACATTAATATTGAAAATCACGACGCTGTCGAACTCTGTGTATTACCCTAACAGTTGTCCATTTACGCGACCGCACTCAGATCCGGCCGGCGCCTGGACTTATTACATATAAAAATCTGAACAGTGACGGTCACCGTCGTCCGTTCATCTTAGCTGTTGACGTCCAACAACTAAATGGTGCAGTAATTTACAGTTTCGCAGACTTTTGAACAACGTCCTTACACATGTGACGGATCGTTGTGATTGCCGCCACGCAACTCTTTCGTAAAACAATATTTCCCAATGATTGACTAGAGAATAACCGACACGATCGCCCACTTTGGCTGTCGTCACCCAACTCCCTGTACCAGCCACGACTTTGGAGTTTGTGGAGATACAAGGCAACTTATGGCACGGTACGTTTTAGCTAACTCGGCACAAGAAATTTCGTGCAACCGTTCACGGCGCAGCTTTGGCTAGGCAGCAGTGTTACTAGGAGGGTGGTGACTCCGCGATACATAAGCAAAACGCCACGTTAGCTTTCTGCACGGTATGTGGGTCTTATATTGCACCATATTGCCAATACTCGATACCGATTTTAACGTAAGTGCTACATCGCCATCAAAATTCCAAAGAGAGTTACCTCCACATGGAAGCACAAATATTTCACAACAAATGCAGACATCGGTTGTACCCAGCATAACAGCGTACCTAGAGTTACCACAACACAACTGCAAGATCGTTTACATAAGGTAACAAAGAGACTAGATTATGGATACACGAAGGTAATTCGTCAAGTAACAGCAAACTACCAGTGTTAAATGCAAGTAACAAGTCACGCATTTGAAACACCCGGGAAGTGAAGATGCACGCTTTGAGAAAATTCCGGTATATACCGACATATGGTATGACAAGATGAATAGGAAATGCAGCTGAAACAAAATGGCCGCGTCCCTAGATATGTGCACCATAGAAGAACAGCGAACAGTAACACGACTTTTGTGGTCGGAGAGAGTAAAACCTCGACAAATCCATGGAAGGATGTTGGAAAGGGATGGAGATAGCTCCATCAGTGAGAGAAGAGTGTACGAGTGGGTAGATGCCTTCAAAAATGCTCCGTACGTCGTTTAAAGATGAGCATCGCTTTGGCATTTCCAATACAGCCGTTACTGACGAGAATGTGGTATGAACTGACGCCATGATTTGTGAGAACCGGCATTTTTCTATGGAAGGTTTATCCAGGGAACTGACTATCAGCGTCGAATCCACTCACACCATTATTAGTGATGTTCTCAAGTACCAGTTTTTGGATGCGCGATGGGGGTGCCTAGGATGCTCACTGATGAACACAAGATGATGCGTTCAGGGTGCCAAATCATTTCTGACCCACTGAAAATCTTTTATTCGAATGGAATAGAGAAATTGGTGCGACGATATGAGAAGTGTATGTTGAAAAAGAGATCTTCCTTATAAACATACACTCCTGGAAATTGAAATAACAACACCGTGAATTCATTGTCCCAGGAAGGGGGAACTTTATTGACACATTCCTGGGGTCAGATACATCATATGATCACACTGACAGAACCACAGGCACATAGACACAGGCAACAGAGCATGCACAATGTCGGCACCAGTACAGTGTATATCCACCTTTCGTAGCAATGCAGGCTGCTATTCTCCCATGGAGACGGTCGTAGAGATGCTGGATGTAGTCCTGTGGAACGGCTTGCCATGCCATTTCCACCTGGCGCCTCAGTTGGACCAGCGTTCGTGCTGGACGTGCAGACCGCGTGAGACGACGCTTCATCCAATCCCAAACATGCTCAATAGGGGACAGATCCGGAGATCTTGCTGGCCAGGGTAGTTGACTTACACCTTCTAGAGCACGTTGGGTGGCACGGGATACATGCGGACGTGCATTGACCTGTTGGAACAGCAAGTTCCCTTGCCGGTCTAGGAATAGTAGAACGATGGGTTCGATGACGGTTTCGATGTACCGTGCACTATTCAGTGTCCCCTCGACGATCACCAGAGGTGTACGGCCAGTGTAGGAGATCGCTCCCCACACCATGATGTCGGGTGTTGGCCCTGTGTGCCTCGGTCGTATGCAGTCCTGATTGTGGCGCTCACCTGCACGGCGCCAAACAAGCATACGACCATGATTGGCACCAAGGCAGAAGCGACTCTCATCGCTGAAGACGACACGTCTCCATTCGTCCCTCCATTCACGCCTGTCGCGACACCACTGGAGACGGGCTGCACGATTTTGGGGCGTGAGCGGAAGACGGCCTAACGGTGTGCAGGACCGTAGCCCAGCTTCATGGAGACGGTTGCGAATGGTCCTCGCCGATACCCCAGGAGCAACAGCGTCCCTAATTTGCTGGGAAGTGGCGGTGCGGTCCCCTACGGCAGTGCGTAGGATCCTACGGTCTTGGCGTGCATCCGTGCGTCACTGCGGTCCGGTCCCAGGTCGACGGGCACGTGCACCTTCCGCCGCCCACTTGCGACAACATCGATGTACTGTGGAGACCTCACGCCCCACGTGTTGAGCAATTCGGCGTTACGTCCACCCGGCCTCCCGCATGCCCACTATACGCCCTCGCTCAAAGTCCGTCAACTGCACATACGGTTCACGTCCACGCTGTCGCGGCATGCTACCAGTGTTAAAGACTGCGATGGAGCTCCGTATGCCACGGCAAACTGGCTGACACTGACGGCGGCGGTGCACAAATGCTGCGCAGCTAGTGCCATTCGACGGCCAACACCGCGGTTCCTGGTGTGTCCGCTGTGCCGTGCGTGTGATCATTGCTTGTACAGCCCACTCGCAGTGTCCGGTGCAAGTATGGTGGGTCTGACACACCGGTGTCAATGTGTTCTTTTTTCCATTTCCAGGAGTGTATAATACGAGGGGGAATTCGAAAATAAGTTTCCCCTGTCGACTGTGGTCAGATTTGTGTGTGAAAAGAAAAAAAGAGAATGAGACATTAAAGATAAGACATATCTTTATTTTTCTACATAATTTCCAAATACATTGAGACATTTGTCATACCGCTTTATAAGCTTCAAAAAGCCTTCCAGAAAAAAATCAGGGCGTTGCATACGGAAGAAGCATTGAACGGCTTGTTTGACGTCAGCATTGCTGCCAAGTGCCTTCCACCGGGAGTCTTCTTCAAAGCAGGAAACAGATGGAAGTCACTTGGTACGAGATCCGGACTGTAAGACGGATGGTGTAGGCGCTCCCAACCAAGAGTTGCAGTATGGTTTTGCGTTGCCGTCGCCGTGTGTGGTCTCGCACTGTCATCCAACAGCAGAACACCAGGTCTGAGAAGGCCAGGCCGCTTTCTCCGAGCCACCTCTTTCAGTTGCGACAGAGTGGCTCAGCACCACGCACCATTGATGGTTGCATCCTCCAGGAAGTCCAGCAGCAAAACTCCTCCGGCGTCCCAGAAAATGGTGAGTTGCACTTTACCTGCAGACGGAGTGCTTTTGAACTTCTTTCGGACATGTGAAGACGGATGTTTCCACTCCATGGATGCGGCCTTCGATTCGGGCGTGTAATCGTGGACCCACGTCGCATCCCTCGTCACAATCCGAAACAGAAGGTCATTGCCATTGGCAACGCACGAGCTGTTCCAGGCTGAACGCCATGTGTCGTTCCATGTGTGTCGGTGTCTGTTGGCGAGGCACGCATCGTGCAGACACCTTCCTGTATAGAAGAAGATCGTGAATGACCCTGTGAGCTCGCTCATGTCCGATTCCAACTTCTGCCGCTACTCCATCGATGGTGATACCCCGGTTTGCTTTAGTCGTGTCATCCACTTTCCTGACATTTGCATCTGTAGTGGCCGTGCGCGTCCGTCCGGGTCTCGGTATGTCCTGCATCACTGGACTGCTGGCACCATCTCCGCACCATTTGCCTCGATATCACGCCTGACCCGTACACCTCAACAAGGCGGTTATGAATTTCTGTGCCTTATACTCCACGTGCCCATTCATAGCGGATAACAGCTCTCACTTCCGCGTGTAACCACGAGTCCAAAACGTACCTTCTCTCCATAGCTTCGGGAAAAGACTGAGCGATGGCCTCCGCTTTGCACAGGCACTGAGACAGCGCCAGCTGCTTGATCGCGGTCGACCTCTACCCAATGGTGTATTGGTGTCTTCCACATGCGCGTTCACAACTCTGCACACAGTAGGCAGGGGAAACTTATTTTCTAACTCCCCCTCGTAGAAACCAATCTTTACCAAGGTTTCAGCCAAAACAATTTGGCCTTCTTCGGAAGATATTGACACTAAACTAATGGGTGCCAAAGTTTGGCCACGTCAAGTATAAAACTGTAGGCACCGTAACATCAGGGCCGGTGAAGCAAAGGTTGAAAACCTTCGACAAAGTTCTTATTTCTCAATTGTAGCTGGTCATTAAGTAGGTTTTCTTTATCAAGCAACAGTTGTTCAAAGATCTGCAACTCCTCAAGGATGTCGAGCCTAGTGCCTTTAACCTCGCAATTTAATTGCTCTGTGTTATATGGTGGACTGGGTAGTGATTGCCCGAGTTATTACAGGGAGAGCCCTCTCAGCTAGGTATAAAGAACATACACCCACGAAAAGTGGTGATTGTACGCGTGGCTCGACGTTTGCCGAGCAACTTGTTCTATTGGCCCATGGTCCCATTCCACCAAATAACACAGGGCTATTAAATTGCAAGGTTAAAGGTTCTTGATATTCACGGTACACTCTTGGTCGTACGGGGAAATCCCCACTTCGTCGCTGCCTCGGAGATGCTGTGTGCCATCGCTCGTGCGCCGACTGTAACACCACACTCAAACTCACTTAAATCCTGATAACCTGTCATTGTAGCAGCAGCAACCGATCTAACAACTGCGCCAGACTCTTGCTGTCTTTTATAGGCGTTACCGACCGCAGCGCCGTCTTCTGCCTGTACGCCTATATCAGTTTCTTTGGCGCTTCAGTGTACGTGCTTCACAAAAAATAGCTGTTACTTTCTCAATCACCGATGAGACAATGGGAACAGTATTCTTGAACTGGCAGATTCGCAGCGTTAGTGGCCCAAAGAGCCACTACTGAAAACACGCAGACACATTTGCAAATTCTTGATTCTAAACTGTTTGCATACGTAGACGGACAATATCAGTTTCATCGCTAACAACCCAACTGAAGTACAGTCGCCAGACAGATGATTAAAGACTACTTCAAAGCAACAAAAGCTAAAATAAATGATCAGAAAACCAACCTGATGGAACTAAGGCATATAAGTAGTGCCTTCCAACAAAACTGGATCACGGAAATGGAGAACACTACAGAGTCAACGTACAGGTAATCCCAGAGAAACGTACGTGAATACATGGATCCACAAACTTAACGTTTTGCTAAACGGCCGGCCGGGGTGGCCGAGCGGTTCTAGGCGCTACAGTCTGGAACCGCGCGTCTTCTACGGTCGCAGGTTCGAATCCTGCCTCGGGCGTGGATGTGTGTGATGTCCGTACGTTAGTTAGGTTTAAGTAGTTCTAAGTTCTAGGGGACTGATGACCTCAGAAGTTAAGTCCCATAGTGCTCAGAGCCATTTGAACCATTTTTATGATACCAAAGGGCAATATTTTTAAACATACACACGTTTCAGTTACATTAATGTGAGCGCTCTCTATGTTCGATGTCAATGGGAAATAACTACTCACAGACGGCAGATGGCAGCTCTAGCAAAGGGAAGTGTATAAAACATGTTGGACGGGGGGAGGGGGGGGGGGGGGTGGACGGACGCGGAAAACAAGGCAGTCGTTGTCGTAATGTGGAAATGGAGCGATTTGTCTAAAATCCAAAAAGGACATGGTCATTAGCTTTTGGGCCAAAGGTGGAAGAGTATTCCACAGGGCTTTGTTTGCAAACAGTTCCCTTGCCGCCGTGGTTTAAGTATACTGTGGGTGGTTAACAGGTGCTGTGCAATACAAGCTACTGTGGTGCGCCACTGGCCGTAGATGACAGGGGTAAATGACGGCTACGGAGACGCATATGGCTGAATAGTCGTACAATGCCTAGCAACTCACCGCGCAGACGTCAAGGGGCTACCACCAGTGTCTCCTCAACGACCGTTCAGTAAACGTTGATGCGTACGGGCCACGGCAGTATTCACCTGGTTCATACGCTCATGCTGTCTGCCGCTCATTGGCGACGAAGGCTGGCTTTTCGACGCCGTTGCCGCCACCCCTCTACGCGGCTTGCCTTCTCTACGACTCATAGAGCTCCACCTCCCCTGCCAGTAGATGGTGAAGAGGAAAATGGAAGGCACCCTCGGGCGTCGAAACCGAAGCCATGGAAGGCCGATAGGAAAGAAAACAGTTGAAGCTTGATGCAAATAATTGGAAATAATGTCAGACCTAGCTGGTTGCCATTCACAAATGCCCTAGAAGGGAACCACTTAGGGGGACTACACTTTATCTGGTATCTCATCATCTGACCAGTCTGGCCTGGGTGACCCCACCAGGAGGCATACCTATTCCCAGCAATGGTGCGTCAAGATTTGATATGTAGCAGAAACTAGATCAGAAACAAAAATGTGTGTGAAATCTTATGGGACTTAACTGCTAAGTTCATCAGTCCCTAAGCTTACACATTCCTTAACCTAAATCATCCTAAGGACAAACACACACACCCATGCCCGAGAGAGGACTCGAACCTCCGCCGGGACCAGCCGCTCAGTCCACGACTGCACCGCCTTAGACCGCTCGGTCAGGAACGAAAAAGATAAAACGAAAGTTAATGGCAGTGGAAATGAAGGTACTAAGACAGATCCAAGGAGTAGCCATGTGGGACAAAAGAGCAAATGCGTCGATAATGGAACAGTATGGGATATAAAATATAAATAAATGGATGAAGATAAGAAAAAGAAATTGCAAAGGTCATGTGGACAAGATAGACCCCCACAAGACTAGCTAAAATGCATCAACACGGACGATCGCAAAGGAAACCATTTCTCGGACGACCGCCAGAGATGGTATAGCAGATGGTCCAGTACACCCATGGAGTGAGACAGACAAACAGGGCAACCCTAGAAAGCAAACTAAAAAGAAGACAGCGATTTTACATATGGCGTTGTAGTGTGGGAAGCCATCAGGTATGGCTTCACGTCACGCCCCATAGTGATGGAGGTAAGTCTAATGGCTGAATGATACATCACAGACATCCTGTGTCCTCGTGTATTTCCTCTCATGCGACAGCATCGTAGCACCATTTTTCAACAGGACAATGCTCGTGGCGAGCGGAGTGGTCGCGCTGTTAGAGACGCCATGTCACAGGTTGCGCGGCCTCTCCCGCCGGCGGTTCGAGTCCTCCCTCGGGCATGGGTGTGTGTGTTTAAGTTAGTTTAAGTAGTGTCTAAGTCTAGGGACCGATGACCTCAGCAGTTTGGTCCGTTAGGTATTCAAACACACACAATATTCATCAACACTGGACACTTGTCTATGGATGTGTGTGATGTCCTTAGGTTAGTTAGGTTTAAGTAGTTCTAAGTTCTAGGGGACTGATGAGCTGAGATGTAAAGTCCCATAGTGCTCAGAGCCATTTGAACCATTTTTTTGACACTTGTCTCTATGAACTGTCCACGTGATGTTGAGGCGCTCCTGTGCCAAGAAAGAGCCCCACCTAGTGAAACGTGTGGGACCATAGCGGATGCCAACTCCACCCAAATGCCAGCATCCAGGATGTGGACGACCGGTTACAACATTTCGGGACTAGTTTGTCCAGCAGCGCAGCGGTCCTATGACACCATTCCCACCCGAATCAGTGCTTGCATCCAAGTCTGAGAAGGTGCAACGTCGTTCTGGTAAGTCAGTTCATTCTGCCAACTTCTTTTTAAATCTGACTAGATTTTGTATACTGAAAGACAACACACACCTTCTCAACCCACTAAATTTCATTTCCTTTCCTTCTCCCCTTCCTAGTTCTTCAATTTTTTGTCAGGAGTGTTCATTTCAGGGAACATTCAACACGCAACATAATGTTGATTAATAAAGGAATGATCTCGGTCATATGCATGATTGATCGCATTTCATCTTTCCCCATCCATACTCATTATTTGGTACCTGTATTATGTTGCACATACACTAAGGTAACAAAAGTCACTTTTGAGGATATTTCAGGTAGTGTTGCTTGTCTGTTAGCACTGACAACTCTACACGAACGCCGCTTTGATGAGCGAAGGCCACCGTCCACTGCGCTGTTCGTGGTGAGATGTAATGCCTGAAACCTGCTGCTCTTGGCACACTCTTCACACTGTGGATCTCGGAATACTGAATTCCCAAATTATTTCTAAAATGGAATGTCCCATGCGCCTAGCTCCAACCACCATTCCGCGTTCGAACTCCGTCAATTCCGGTCGTGCTACCATAGTCAGGTCTGACACCTTTTCATTCGAATCACCTTAGTACAAATGACAGCTCCACCAAAACACTGCCCTTCTATACCTTGTGTATGCCGTACTACCGCCATATGTGCAAGTCACTATCCAATGAATTTTGGCACCGCGGTGTAGACTGGCATGCGAAACGCCAGGACAAAAGTAACATTCGTATGACGTGTCATTGTCAAGTAACATAGCCCGATGAAACTTGGACTATACGATGAAATAACTGCTATAGTACAGCATAGAAGGTAAATGAAAGAAATACCCAACTAGATGAAAAGAAATAACACTTTTATTCAAGCACGTTTATTACACTGAAATGGCAATAGAAAAGATGTGAAGTAATCGAAAATGTAATTATCGTCGAAAGGTGTGACTCAGTGCACAGAAAAGTGAAAAAAGCCTTGGGTGAAATGAAAAGCAAGGGTGGTAACGTTAAGAGTGCTCTTGGAATTCCACTATCAAACGAAGACGAGAGAGTGGATAGATGGGAAGAGTACTTTGAAGGCCTCTGTGAGGTGGAGTACTTGTCTAACGACGTGACAGAAGAAAAAATTGGACTCGATGTGGATGACATAAGGGATCCACCATTAGAGCCAGAATTTAAAAGAGTTTTGGAAGACTTGAGATCAGACAAAGCAGAAGGGATAGATAACATTCCATCGGAATTTCTAGAAATGTTGGGCGAAGTGGCAACCAAACGACCGTTCAAGTTGGCATGTAGAATCTAAGAATGGCGACGTACCACCATACTTCCGGAAAATATCATCCTCATAATTCTGCAGATAGGTAAGTGGGTAAAATAGTACAATCAGTTTAACAGCTCATGTTGACAAGAATAATATACAGAAGAATGGAAAAGGAAATTGCGGATATGTTAGGTGACGATCAGTTAGGTTTTAGGAAAGGCAAAGGCAGTAGAGGGGCAGTTCTGACGTTGCGGTTAATAATACGAGTAGAAGCAAGGCAGAAGAAAAATCAAGACATGCTCATAGTGTAACGCCGGAAATGCATATCCTCCTATTTCCATCTATTGTAATATGATTTTTTTCCTTATTTTTGTTACCTGAAGATAAGACATTTCTGTGTCTTTATATATTGTAATTGTTTTACTATATATATATATATATATATATATATATATATATATATATATATATATATATATTCCTGGAAATGGAAAAAAGAACACATTGACACCGGTGTGTCAGACCCACCATACTTGCTCCGGACACTGCGAGAGGGCTGTACAAGCAATGATCACACGCACGGCACAGCGGACACACCAGGAACCGCGGTGTTGGCCGTCGAATGGCGCTAGCTGCGCAGCATTTGTGCACCGCCGCCGTCAGTGTCAGCCAGTTTGCCGTGGCGTACGGAGCTCCATCGCAGTCTTTAACACTGGTAGCATGCCGCGACAGCGTAGACGTGAACCGTATGTGCAGTTGACGGACTTTGAGCGAGGGCGTATAGTGGGCATGCGGGAGGCCGGGTGGACGTACCGCCGAATTGCTCAAAACGTGGGGCCTGAGGTCTCCACAGTACATCGATGTTGTCGCCAGTGGTCGGCGGAAGGTGCACGTGCCCGTCGACCTGGGACCGGACCGCAGAGACGCACGGATGCACGCCAAGACCGTAGGATCCTACGCACTGCCGTAGGGGACCGCACCGCCACTTCCCAGCAAATTAGGGACACTGTTGCTCCTGGGGTATCGGCGAGGACCATTCGCAACCCTCTCCATGAAGCTGGGCTACGGTCCTGCACACCGTTAGGCCGTCTTCCGCTCACGCCCCAACATCGTGCAGCCCGCCTCCAGTGGTGTCGCCACAGGCGTGAATGGAGGGACGAATGGAGACGTGTCGTCTTCAGCGATGAGAGTAGCTTCTGCCTTGGTGCCAATGATGGTCGTATGCGTGTTTGGCGCCGTGCAGGTGAGCGCCACAATCAGGACTGCATACGACCGAGGCACACAGGGCCAACACCCGGCATCATGTTGTGGGGAGCGATCTCCTACACTGGCCGTACACCTCTGGTGATCGTCAAGGGGACACTGAATAGTGCACGGTACATCGAAACCGTCATCGAACCCATCGTTCTACCATTCCTAGACCGGCAAGGGAACTTGCTGTTCCAACAGGACAATGCACGTCCGCATGTATCCCGTGCCACCCAACGTGCTCTAGAAGGTGTAAGTCAACTACCCTGGCCAGCAAGATCTCCGGATCTGTCCCCCATTGAGCATGTTTGGGACTGGATGAAGCGTCGTCTCAGGTTGGTCTGCACGTCCAGCACGAACGCTGGTCCAACTGAGGCGCCAGGTGGAAATGGCATGGCAAGCCGTTCCACAGGACTACATCCAGCATCTCGACGATCGTCTCTATGGGAGAATAGCAGCCTGTATTGCTGCGAAAGGTGGATATACACTGTACTAGTGCCGACATTGTGCATGCTCTGTTGCCTGTGTCTATGTGCCTGTGGTTCTGTCAGTGTGATCATGTGATGTATCTGACCCCAGGAATGTGTCAATAAAGTTTCCCCTCCCTGGGACAACGAATTCACGGTGTTCTTATTTCAATTTCCAGGAGTGTATATATAATTGGTTTGTTTTGTAAAAATTATTTGTATTTTTACGCTGGGTCTTGCCTAATGAAAACTATGCTAGAGAATGAGTATATCGATAGGTCGCGTGGAGAACCAAACTGTTGAGGATCTTGGGTAGTGGTAACTCTGCCGCGTGGAGCGCGGGCAGAACAGAGTCTGGCTGGAGTAGGGCGGTGGAGCAGGTGTGTTGTGTGGCGCTCCCGCGAGTTGCCGCGCTTTCGGGGTTTGGCAGCATGTAATTGCGCTCGACTTGCTATGATACTTTCTGGCACGGTGCCGTGGACGGGAAGCATTAGCTGGCACACATCAAGAGCCCGTTTCGCCCGGTGACCGTGTCGAGAAGAAGGCGCGCTAAAATCCAGCTTCTGCAAAAGCGACGGCCGACAATGAGTGATTGTCGCCACCTCTACGATCGACGACTTCAAACCTTCAATCAACCAACAAGGAAGGCTGGAAGCACGTAAAGTTTTAGAACTGTATGGCAGACCTCAGCTTTTCAGACTGTTGCATCACAAAAATAGAGCAACTTAGCATGAAACTTTGTTGCTCATTGTCCCAATTGACTTACCAAGCAGGGTCCCTTCCTTTTCCAGAATGAACCCGAGTGTCGTTGAAATTAAAACGCCAGCATTAAAGTAATATCATTCGATTTCACTGCATTAATTTCGAAGTTCAGTTAAGGTATTCATAGCTGGCTACAATATTTAGATTACACAAGCACAAATTGAGAATGCGAGTTTTGTTACCATATTTTAGCTTACCTGTGACTGCAGCTCAGCTTGGTACGTACTAAATTTTACTATTTTTAATTGTTCCAAATCATTTAATTCAAGTTCAAAGTTAAATCTCTTATTTCTAAATCGCGTAGATTCTAGTTGCTTTTGAGATGATTGTTGAGGTAGCCCAAGACTAATCTTATTTCATTGACTTTAGTAGTGCTTCAGAAACAAAGTTCACTATTAATTTCAGTCACTAAATTAAGTTTCAATTTTCGGGCTTTATTAATTCTTTTGCTAAATTAAGTCAGACTGTAGCGAAATTTATTACTTCTGGCAAACATTCAGTTTTCACACAACACGTGTCAACCTTCAGTTGCTACGCTTTTAGTGCTAATCATATGTGCATTAACTTTTCTTTTTCAGTTATTATAGTAGTTGTCCATAGGACTGACGACCGTAATTTTCCCCAAATCTCAAATATCTAATTAGCGCCAGTTAATTGTTAACGTAACGACCGCACATTTACTTTCTTTATTAACTTTACCTCTTTTCAAAATTAATTTCCACCAGTTTCATTTGCATTTTTTCTTTCATTTATCTGTAACCCTTCCTCCCTCTTTACCGACAAATTAACTTCGGTGACGATTGCTTTTCCCATATTTCCATTAGGTACACGCGGTTAAATTTTTAACTGTCGTTAAGGTCGATAAGTGAAGGGGACGTTACAATAGGATTCATCGACATAGAAGAAGCGTCACACAATATAAAATGGTGCAAGATGTTCGAAATTCTGAGAAAAATAGGAGTAAGGTATAGGGAAAGACGGTTGACATACAATATGAACAAGAAGCAAGACGGAGCAATAAGACTGGTAGGCCAAGAACGATGTGTTCGGACTAGAAGGGTGTAAGACAGGCTTGCAGTGTTTCGCTCGTACTATTTAGTCAGTATATCGAAGAAGCAATGACGGAAATAAAATGAAGATCCAAGAGCGGGATTTAAATTGAGGGTGACAGGGTATCAATGATAAGATTCGTTGATGACATTGCTATCCTCAGTGAAAGTAAAGAAGAATTGCAGAAAATGTTGGATGGAATGAACATTCTGATGAGTACAGAATATAGACTGAGAGTTAACCGAAGAAGGACGAAAGTAATGAGAAGCAGCAGAAATGAGAACAGCGAGAAAGTTAACATCAGAGTGCTGAATTACGAAGTAGAGAAAGTTAAGGAATTCTGCTACCTTGGAAGCAAAATAACGCATGACAGATGAAGCGAGGAGATAAAAAGCAGGCCAATACAGGCAAATAGGGCTTTCTTGGCCGAAAGAATCCTAGTAGTATCAAACATAGGCGTTAATTTGAGGAAGAAATTTGTGAGGAGGTACTTTTTGAGCTGTGTTGTGTGTCTGTGAGTCAAAGAGTGGGAGAAAACTTGAAAAGAAGAGAATCGAAGCGTTCGAGACGTGGTGCTATACAAGGATGTTGAAAATTAGACGGACTTATAAGGTAAAAAATGAAATGAGCAAATTGTCCTCAGAATCGACGAGGATATAAATGTGTGGAAAACACGAAGGGACAGAGTGACAGGATGTGTTACGATGTCAGAGACTAACTTCGACGTTGCTAGAGAGAGCTTTAGAAAGTAAAAACTGTTGGAAAAGTCGAAGATTGGAATACACTCAACAAATAATTGAGGAGATGAAGTGGTTGGCACAAGAGAGGATTCGGGGCTGATCCGACTCATAATTCTATTTACTTTCTTTTGTACAGAGAACCGCTTTCTGCCCAAGTAGACAGTTATAGGAAAAGTAACTGATCATCTACTGTACGATTTTATTTTACCCGCCAGGTTAGCCGAGAGCGCTAACGCGCTGCTTCCTGGACTCGGGTAGACGCGCCGGCCCCAGATCGAATCTGCTTGGCGGATTAACGACGAGGGCCGGTGTGCCAGCCAGCCTTGATGTGGCTTTTAGGCGGTTTCCCACATCCCCTTAGGTGAATACCGGGCTGATCCCCACGTTCCGCCTCCGTTACACGGCTTGCAGACACCTGAACACTTTCACACTGTTCCATGGCTTACACTCGTCGCAGACAGTTGGGGTAAACTAATTCCTTCCCGCGGAGTACGGGGTGGTGGCAGGAAGGGCATCCGGCCACCTCTTAAAAACTAACATTGCCACATCCGATTAACGATGCCGGCCCTGCGTCTCCGTGGGAACAAAGGCACAAGCAAAAGAAAGAAAAGAAAAACTGTACGATTTTATTTTCAAGTTAAATTTTCATGAGTACTACTGTGTCACCCCTTAGTCTGGAATATTGCACTGCCTGGCACCAATGGAGCGAAACGACGTCATAGGAGAGAGGGTGTCATTGTGGTGATCATGCGCTATGAAGTAACACGGTGCAATAAGAGTGCAAGAACACTTGTCCAGGAAGTTTAAAAAGCGGGAAAAGCTGGCCGTTTCCTCTGAAGGGGAGCTGGCCAATACCGCAGCTCCGGCTAGGCCCCTGCTGGAGTGGACTATAGAAGTTATCTTAACCCAAGGTCCACACCTGGCTGCTTCTTGTGATGTAGTGCGACATATAGCAAGTGGGGAATCAACGGCTTAGCCTTCAGTTTGCAGACCGTTATAAGATCAATGTGCATGAACACAGTCTGATGACCTACCTTCTCTCACATTTCTATCCCTCACATCCACCCTTCCACCCTGCTACAACCAAGGAACACAGTTTATCCCTTAATAAGGCACTACTGCACTTATATGTGGTGAAAACATTTACTATAGTTTTAAACTCACTTCAGTTGAAGATAAACATTACTTTTATAGCGTTAGAAACAAAATTGTTATTAATCCGCAAATTCCCAGTTCCTGAACGGTGAAAAAAGAGTCCTAGAGAAAAAATGAATGGAACCTTTTTTGTAGTAATTTTGTACTGGGAAACATTTTCGCTGGAATCCGCGGTTTTTGAGTTTTTGGAGAAAAACTTAGGAAAGTGACCTTTAAACCGATCCTGGGCCATCCCTCATACCCCACTGTATAGGATTTTTATCATGTTCTTCGTGACACTCTCTCCTAGAACTGTGCAAAAATTTGCGACTACAAGATTTTTTCCTTTAGTCGAGCTTTTTTGTTCATTATTGACTGGTCAAGTATTTACTTTGTGTGATTGCGTTACATTTCAGTATCCAGTGCACGTTAGATTGACGTTTGTCGAGTACGCCTTCATAGCGTTGCAATTTTAATGGGTAGCAGTGTAAGTATAATTACTTTATTTTATGCAATCAGTTCTGTTTGGTTAAGTAAGAAGTGTCCCACAATACTGTCACACGTGACATCGATGAACGACTGTGCAAAATTTAGTAATTTCTTATTCCGATCCCCCCAAATCTGCGCAGGTCTAATATATGATTTTTCAAATTTAAATTTTCATCCGTACGAACTAACAAGAACCAATACACTGCGTGAAGCGCGATCTGTATGGTTTCTATCTGAGAAAGGAAGACACGACCGCTGGGAAGCAGCAATACGACTTTATTTGTATAAGCACCAATTTAGATGGCATTGTTATCATCGGATTGACGCTGTGCGGGTTGTACTGACTTTCTAGAGATAGCCAGTGTCATTATATAACATCAAGCACGTACGGCGTGAAACGTGACAGGGACTCACCCTAGGAAGCCATTATATCTGATCATGTAGAGCCAAAACGATAATGCTGTCGAAACAGGTCGGGAAATAAATACAGTCACATTTCAGCTACTGGGTGAACATGTCTTCCGTTTCCATAAGCTCAAGAAATTATACACTACTAGCCATTAAAATTGATATACCAAGAAGAAATGCAGATGATAAACGGTTATTCATTGGACAAATATATTATACTGGAATTGACATGCTATTACATTTTCACGCAATTTGGGTGAATAGATCCTGTGAAATCAGTACCCAGAACAACCACCTCTGGCCATAATAAAGGCCTTGATACGTCTGGGCATTGAGTCAAACAGACCTTTGATAGCGTGTACAAGTGCAGCTGCCCATGCAGCTTCAACACGATACCACAGTACATCAAGAGTAGTGACTGGCGTATTATGACGAGCCAGTTGCTCGGCCACCAGTGACCAGACGTTTTGAATTGGTGACAGATCTGGAGAATGTTCTGGCCAGGGCAGCAGTCTAACATTTTCTGTATCCAGAAAGGCCCGTACAGGACCTGCAACATGCGGTCGTGCATTATCCTGCTGAAATGTTGGGTTTCGCAGGGATCGAATGAAGGGTAGGGCCACGGGTCGTAACACTTCTGAAATGTAACGTCCACTGTTCAAAGTGCCGTCAATGCGAACAAGAGGTGACCGAGACGTGTAACCAATGGCTCCCCATACCATCACGACGGGTGATACGCCAGTATGGCGATGACGAATACACGCTTCCAATGTGCGTTCACCGCGATGCCGCCAAACACGGGTGCGACTATCATGATGCTGTAAACAGAACCTGGGTTCATCCGGAAAAGTGACGTTTTGCCATTCGTGCACCCAGGTTCGTCGTTCAGTACACCATCGCAGGCGCTCCTATCTGTGTTGCAGCGTCAAGGGTAACCGCAGCCACGATCTCAGAGCTGATAGTCCATGCTGCTGCATACGTCATCGAAGTGTTCGTGCAGATGGTTATCGTCTTGCAAACGTCCCCATCTGTTGACTCAGGGATCTAGACGTGGCTCCACGATACGTTACAGTCATGCTGATAAGATGCCTGTCATCTCGACTGCTAGTGATACGAGGCCGTTGGGATCGAGCACGGCGTTCCGTATTACCCTCCCGAACCCACCGATTCCATATTCTGCTAACAGTAGTTGGATCTCGACCAACGCGAGCAGCAATGTTGGGATACGATAAACCGCAATAGCGGTAGGCTACAATCCGACCTTTATCAAAGTCGGAAACGTGATGGTCCGCATTTCATCTCCTTACACGAGGCATCACAACAACCTTTCACCAGGCAACGCTGGTCAACTGCTGTTTGTGTATGAGAAATCGGTTGGAAACTTTCCTCATGTCAGCACGTTGTAGGTGTCGCCACCAGCGGCAACCTTGTGTGAATTCTCTGAAAAGCTAATCATTTGCATATCACAGCAATTTCTTCCTGTCGGTTAAATTTCGCGTATGTCCCACATCATCTTCGTGGTGTAGCAATTTAGTGGTCAGTAGTACATCTTTCTATCCCGTTAATAATTTCTTGTTGGTAGAATACATTAATAAGAGGAGGGATATTTTGACAGTTCAGAAGCAGATAAGATGTGTTTTTAAATTTTAAGGCTGGTCCGTTAGTGCAAATCCAGTTCATAACCTAAACAATAACGTCATTCTGTTTTAAATGGTTCAAATGGCTCTGAGCACTATGAGACTTAGCTTCTGTAGTCATCAGTCCCCTAGAACTAAGAACTACTTATACCTAACTAACCTAAAGACTCCACACACATCCATGCCCGAGGCTGGATTCGAACCTGCGACCGTAGCGCTCGCGCAGTTCCAGACTGCATTCTGTTGTATCTATTGATGATTCTACGCTCGGCTTGACAATGATATCTGTGTTAAGTGCTAGAAACATAATAAAATGTTTGATTCTTAACACAGATCAACAATAGTAACTGGCAAAGGATCGAATCCCCTGAAACGCCCATTCTGCCGATGCAGATGATACGCCGTCCTTATTTGCATTACTGAGACATCGTCGTTTAAACTTTCGCTCCCCACTTGATTAAACAGCTACTAATGTACTGAAGCATACATACAGTAACGACTTTCCATCTACATGACTAATCTGTCCTTGGCACAGTGTTCATGGATGCATTTTCACACCAATTTTCTAGCATTCTATTCTTCAACAGCACGTGAGGAAAACGAACACTTACATCTCTCCCTGAGAGCTCTGATTTCCTTTACTTTATTATGAAAATCATTTCTTCCTATGGAGGTGGGAGCCCATAAAATACTTTCGTTTTCGCGGGAGAAAGTTAGTGACTGAAATTTCGGGAAAAGATCTCACCGCAACGAAAGAGCCTTTGTTTTAATATTGCCACCAAAAGTCGCTTATCAAATTTGTGGCACTCTCTCCCCTTTTTAGTGACAATATGAAACGAGCGGCCCATCTCTGAAATTTTTCGATGTTCTCCATCAATCCTAATCTGGTAACCACCCGGTATCGGGAAACAATATTCGAGGACGGACAAACGTAGTGTGGGCAGTCTCTTAGCAGACATGCTGCACCTAATTGTTCTGCCAATAAAAGACAGTCTTTGATTGCCCTTATCTTCAGACTTACATATGTGATCGTTCCAATTTATGTATTCGTAAATGTACTCTCTAAGTGTGTGGTTGATGCATAAGTTGGTAGCGATATTCCAAAAGTTTAATAAACGCAACAGACACACATAACAGAGACTTTAGTTATCAATAATATATTCACCTTCACTATTTACCACAGTCTGCTATCGCCGGGATAACTTTCCAATTCCGTAACTGTAGAAATCACGTGGTTTTATGGGAAAGGACTTGTCAAGCCATGTCCGGAGCGCATTTTCATCCGCAAAGGAAGTTCTTTGAAGATTGTTCGATAGAGAATCAGGTAGTTACGGAATGAATTCCAAACCCAGTTCCTGTATAGTGCATTTTGTCAGTTTAGCGGGTCTTGTTGTGGATTAGCGTCACTACACCTCTGTCCCACCAGATACATGCGCTGCAGGACTTTGTACGGGAAGCTGCTGCTTTGTTTGGACTCAACAATTCCTTTCTTTTCGTTATGTTAGCATAAAGGCTCCATTTATCCGATACAGGACAGGAATGGTCGGTGTTGTTCACTAGCGGATTGATGGTGAGCAAGCACAGATTTTTGTGATTTTGTCTTAGACAATGCGGTACGATAAGTCCCGAAGTCTGAAGTTTCCTCACTGCATGCAAACGTCGCACGATGGTGGAATGATCACAGTTCATCACATTTGCCAGTTCTCGAGCACACTGACATGTTTCATTGTGGATTAATGCGTTTAAACGATCTTCATTAACCCCCGAAGGTCTCCCTCAACGTGGAGACCCACTAATGTCAAAACGATCCTCCTGAAAACTAGAAAACAATTTTTGCCGTGCTCTCTCCAGTGACGTGCTCCCCATATACGGTACGAATGTTTCTGGCTGCTTCCGTTGCTGTCGCCTCTCTATTGAACTCGAAGACAAGATTATGTCGGAAATGTTCCGATTTCTCTCCACTTGACACTCCATTTTGTAGCATCCACAGCTCCGCTCACTACCTCCAAATGACGAAATGACAACATGTGAAGCCAAGTAGCAACAGCGAACTACAAATAAGAAATGACAACCGATAGATAAACACATAGCCACCGGAACATCAACAGACAAAACCAAAACACTACGAACTTATGCATGAACCTAATACTTGATAAAACTGATTACCTTTAGATTTGTGTGATTTATCGTGGGACCGAATTTAGCGGGTTTCTTTTAGTACTCATTTGAATGAATTAACACTTTTGATTGTCTGGAGTCAATTGTCACTTTTTGTACCATACTGATTGTGGTGTCCATACTGTAAGACCTTCGGTACACACATCATCAGATTATTTGACTTGTCGCTCTAGCGAAGTAGGCGAGTGTCAGCAATATGTCTCGTGGTCTTATCGTGGCGTGTTTATCTACTGCCGTTAAGTCAGACGATAGAAATGCCACTTGTATGCTTAGAGTAGCAGATTGACGGTGACCAACTGTAAACAGAACTTGATTAATTTTCACACACATTTATTAAAATAATAAAAAGCATAGACCTTACGTAACTGCATTCTGGATGCTGTTTACAATTGACTATCTGAAATTCCTTTGTTCTTGGTACGTTAATCTTATTCTCACATATCTCTGATACTTTACAAAGTGTCTATACATTGATCTTCATGGCTATGTACAGGAATATGATAATCTTATAGGAGCAGACTGAAACTTGACTACAGACTAATGCAGACTAATGCAGACTGACTAATCGGAGGTCTGTACACTCGTTATAATACCTCACGTATTCAGGTATCACTGCGCGAGTGTGATCCGCGAGGAGAAAAGGTTCTACGTTAGCAGCAATCTCATTTGCTGCGTTACATATTAATACGTGGATCGGCGGAAGCAGAATTTGGTCCGTCTCTAAGACAGCGCCATCTCGTAGTGCGGTGACAGACGAGCGCGGCGCCTGCGCTGTTGTGCTTAGCGGGGCGCGCTCTAGTGGGAAAGTTGTGTACGCGCTGACTACGCGGAACTATGTACACAACACTGATATCTTGCCTTAATAACTTTGCAATTAGTTTTGATCTTCTGATGGTTTTACGATATGATAAAAGACAGCATCATCTGGAAACATTCTATGAAGGCTGCTCAGATTGTCTCCTAAGTCTTTTATGTAGATCAGGAACAGCGGAGGATCTGTAACATTTCCTTGGGGAAGACCAGACCTTTTTAGATTAGATTAGATTTACTTTCATTCAATTGATCTGTAGTGAGAAGGTCCTCCAGAATCATGTAAGAAAAAGAATAGTACACGGAAAATATTAACAACTAAAACAAATAAGCTAATGTAATTTCCACAGGTCCCAAGTGGAATGATCGTCTTTTTTTTCAATAAGCACTGTATGAAAGGATCATTTTACAACACTTACTTACTAAGATTGCATAATGCACTGAATTTAAAATAAAAATATTTTTATATTTATAAGGTAATAAACATATCACAGAACTACTACAATACTTATCTGTAATGAACACATTACTGCACTGAAATGGTGCAGAAGTTAGATTGTACTTTACACACACACACACACACACACACACACACACACACACACACACACACACGCACGCACACACACACACACAAAATCAATTGGTCCTAGTGAGAAATTCATCAATGGAGTGGAAGAAGTTGGCCACCAAAAGAACCTTTAGGCTTTTCTTAAACTAATTCTCATTGGTTGTTAAGCTTTTTATGGCTGCTGGCTAGTTATTGAAAACGTGTGTTCCTGAATAATGCACAACCTTTTCGTACAAAAGTGAGAGACTTTAAATCCTTGTGAAGGTTATTCTTATTTCTAGTGTTGACTCCATGAACTGAGCTGTTGGTTTGAAAAAGTGATATATTTTTTATGACAAATTTCATTAAGAAATAGATACATTGGGAAGCAGTAGTTGGTATCCCTAGTTCCCTAAACAGGCCTCTGCTGGATGTCCTTGAGTTCACATCACATATAACTCTTATTGCATGTTTTTGTGCCTAGAAAACTTTAGCTTGGCTTGATGAATTAGCCGAAAAAATAATCCCATATGACATTGTGGAGTGAAAGTAAGTGTAGTATGCCAGCTTTTTCATTTTTATATCCCCTATGACTGACACAGTTCGCATTGCAGATAGAGATTTGTTTAGACGCTTCAGCAGTTCTGTGGTATGCTCCTCCCAGTTGAATTTATTATCAAGCTGTAATCCCAAGAATTTAACACTACCCACTTCTTCTACCTGTTTGTCATCGTATGTTAGGCATGTACTTGTGGGACATGCCTTACAAGTTCTGAACTGCATGTAGTGTGTTTTTTCATAGTTTACTGATAAAGAATTGGCTAGGAACCAGTGATTAATGTCCACAAATATTTTATTAGCCGATCTTTCTAAGACTATACTTGATTTGCTATTTATTGCAATGTTTGTGTCATCGGCAAACAAAAGAAACTTGGCATCTCGTAAGGGCCCTAAGATGGAACCTTGTGGAACACCACATGTAGTGAGGTCCCAGTTGGATGATGCCTTAAAGCTTAATACATGTCTCTTTCCTGATAACAGCATTTGTTTCCTGCCAGAGATATAAGATTTGAACCATTTTGCAGCATTTCCTGTTACACCATAATATTCTAATTTACTTGGAAGGATGTTGTGATTTACACTGTCAGATGCCTTTGACAGATCACAAAATATACCAGTTGTCTGCAATTTTTTGTCTAATGACTTATGTACATTTTCACTGTAAGTGTAAATGTTGTTGTTGTTGTCTTCAGTCCTGAGACTGGTTTGATGCAGCTCTCCATGCTACTCTATCCTGTGCAAGCTGCTTCATTTCCCAGTATCTACTGCAACCTACATCCTTCTGAATCTGCTTAGTGTACTTATCTCTCGGTCTCCCTCTACGATTTTTACCCTCCACGCTGCTCTCCAACGCTAAATTTGTGATCCCTTGATGCCTCAAAACATGTCCTACCAACCGATCCCTTCTTCTAGTCAAGTTGTGCCACAAACTTCTCTTCTCCCCAATCCTATTCAATACCTCCTCATTAGTTACGTGATCTATCCACCTTATCTTCAGTATTCTTCTGTAGCACCACATTTCGAAAGCTTCTATTCTCTTCTTGTCCAAACTAGTTATTGTCCATGTTTCACTTCCATACATGGCTACACTCCAAACAAATACTTTCAGAAACGACTTCCTGATACATAAATCTATATTCGATGTTAACAAATTTCTCTTCTTCAGAAACGCTTTCCTTGCCATTGCCAGTCTACATTTTATATCCTCTCTACTTCTACCATCATCAGTTATTTTACTTCCTAAATAGCAAAACTCCTTTACTACTTGAAGTGTCTCATTTCCTAATCTAATTCCCTCAGCATCACCCGATTTAATTTGACTACATTCCATTATCCTCGTTTTGCTTTTGTTGATTTTCATCTTATATCCTCCTTTCAAGACACTGTCCATTCCGTTCAACTGCTCTTCCAAGTCCTTTGCCGTCTCTGACAGAATTACAATGTCATCGGCGAACCTCAAAGTTTTTACTTCGTCTCCATGAATTTTAATACCTACTCCAAATTTTTCTTTTGTTTCCTTTACTGCTTGCTCAATATACAGATTGAATAACATCGGGGAGAGGCTACAACCCTGTCTCACTCCTTTCCCAACCACTGCTTCCCTTTCATGCCCCTCGACTTTTATGACTGCCATCTGGTTTCTGTACAAATTGTAAATAGCCTTTCGGTCCCTGTATTTTACCCCTGCCACCTTTAGAATTTGAAAAAGAGTATTCCAGTCAACATTGTCAAAAGCTTTCTCTAAGTCTACAAATGCTAGAAACGTAGGTTTGCCTTTTCTTAATCTTTCTTCTAAGATAAGTCGTAAGATCAGTATTGCCTCACGTGTTCCAACATTTCGACGGAATCCAAACTGATCCTCCCTAAGGTCCGCATCTACCAGTTTTTCCATTCGTCTGTAAAGAATTCGCGTTAGTATTTTGCAGCTGTGACTTATTAAACTGATAGTTCGGTAATTTTCACATCTGTCAGCACCTGCTTTCTTTGGGATTGGAATTATTATATTCTTCTTGAAGTCTGAGGGTATTTCGCCTGTCTCATACATCTTGCTCACCAGCTGGTAGAGTTTTGTCATGACTGGCTCTCCCAAGGCCGTCAGTAGTTCTAATGGAATGTTGTCTACTCCGGGGGCCTTGTTTCGACTCAGTGTAAATATCCTTCTGAATATCAGAAGCCTTTAGAAATCCGAAATGCGAATTTGACAGTATGTCATTTATGACAAGATGATTCTAAAGCCGGTTGTACATTACTTTTTCTAAAATTGTTGAGAATGCTGGAAAAAGTGAAACTGGACAGAACTTTGACGCTATTTCTTTATCTCCCTTCTTATACAGTGGCTTAACTTCAGTGTATTTCAACCATTCAGTAAATATACCACTGATAAAATACTGGTTACACAGATAGCTTAATATGTTGCCTAACTCAGAATCACATTCTTTAATTAACTTTGTTGATATTTCAACATACCCACTAGATGTTTTTGATTTTAAAGATTTTATGATGGAAATTACTTATGCTGGGGTAACGAAGGTCAAATTCGTATCATGGAAGTTACTTGAAATGTCTGGTCTGAGGTATCTCATGGCAGCATCTACAGAACCTGACAACCTCATCTTTTCAGTAACAGTTATAAAATGTTTGTTGAAAAGATCTGCGACATTATTCATATCTGCAAACAATATGTCATTTACTCTTAGTGCTATTTGCCCATCATGTCTGGTTCTGCCAGTCTCCTCCTTCACTATATCCCATATTCTCTTTATTTTGTTATTTGATATAACTATCTCGCTCGCATCTCGTGGTCGTGCGGTAGCGTTCTCGCTTCCCACGCCCGGGTTCCGGGTTCGATTCCCGGCGGGGTCAGAGATTTTCTCTGCCTCGTGATGGCTGGGTGTTGTGTGATGTCCTTAGGTTAGTTAGGTTTAAGTAGTTCTAAGTTCTAGGGGACTGATGACCATAGATGTTTAGTCCTATAGTGCTCAGAGCCATTTGAACCATTTTTTATGACTATCTTTTGCTTGTAATATACTCGCTTTGATGTCCGTATTACAGTCTTTAATATTTTGCAGTACTTCTTGTAATGTGCTATAGCATCAACATCAGAACTGTTTCGGATTGACAGATACAGTTTTCATGTAGTTTTACAAGATACCTCTATTCCTCGAGTAATCCATGGCTTCTTTGTAAACTTTGCACTAACCTTAGTTAGTATGGGGGGAAAACAGTGTTCAAATAAGGTAAGTACTTTATTAGCAAAAATGTTATATTTTTCATTCTTGCCATGAGCACTGTAAACAGCTTTAACTTTACACTACTTTTCGGAGATGTGAATTAAATAATGAAGAGGTACGCTACAGTAAAGTTGATGGAGAGGGCAAATAACAATTAAACGAAATTATTTGGATCTTCTGCGGCCAAACGTATACAGAAAATACGAGTATAACCCGACTGTAAGATCTTTTCGGGTTTTCTTCCATATTACGTAAAAGAAGAATAGAACCTTTATAGGTACGCTTAAAAAGCACACTAATACACCTATTTACCATGTAAGCAGTACTAAACTAAGTGTTGTTACAATCTAAAATGACTTATCTCTACTAGAACACCAAAACTCGCCCTAGTCGCCTCGCTGACAGGAGATTACGAACCAGTCACACAACTGAGACGATACTCCATGTTATTGTTGTTGTGGTCTTCAGTCCAAAGACTGGTTTGATGCAGCTCTCGACGCTACTCTATCCTGTGCAAGCTTCTTCATCTCCCAGTACCTACTGCAACCTACATCTTTCTGAATCTGTTTAGTGTATTCATCTCTTGGTCTACCTCTACACCTTTACCCTCCGCTCTGCCCTCCAATACTAAATTGGTGATCCCTTCATGCCTCAGAATATGTCCTACCAACCGATCCCTTCTTCTAGTCAAGTTGTGCCACAAATTTCTCTTCTCCCCAATTCTATTCAATACCTCCTCATTAGTTATGTGATCTACCCATCTAACCTTCAGTATTCTTCTGTAGCACCACATTTCGGAAGCTTATATTCTCTTCTTGTCTAAACTATTTATTGTCCATGTTTCACTTCCATACGCCGCTACACCCCATACAAATACTTTCAGAAAAGTTCGGTAATTTTCACATTTGATACTCCACAGGCACTCAATTTGATTAATAGTCGCTTATGAGGAACGCTATTAAAAGGCTTCTGGAAAATTATTCCTGTAATAGAATATTGTAGTTAACACATTCAAATGCTATGAAACTTCCTGGCAGATTAAAACTGTATGCCGGACCGAGACTCGAACTCGGGACCTTTGCTTTTTGCGGGCAAGTGCTCCACCAACTGAGCTACCCAAGCACGACTCACGCCCCGTCCTCACAGCTTTACTACCGCCAATACCTGGTCTCCTACCTTCCAAACTAAGCTGCGAGGACGGGGCGTGAGTCGTGCCTGGGTAGCTCAGTTGGTGGAGCACTTGCCCGCGAAAGGCAAAGGTCCCGAGTTCGAGTCTCGGTCCGGCACACAGTTTTAATCTGCCAGGAAGTTTCTTATCAGCGCAGAGTGGAATTCTCATTCCACATTCAAATGCCTTCGATAGATCGCAAATGAGTTGGAGGGAGTTACTGAAGCTGGAGTTGGTATTCTCTTACGGTGAAGGGAAACCTCCGAAACTGCTAGCTGGAGGGCCGGATGATTGTGTACGGCTCTTAGGGTCCCCCTGGCGCCGTAAGCACGGCCTCCGGACGGCCGTCCGGCGCAGTCAGCGCACGGCACACACGTGGTCCGGCGCTGCGGGTGGGGGCGGCAACGGGGGCGGCGTGGGGGCGGGAAGCGCGCCAGCCAGTAGCGGCCCGAAGGCGCCCGCGGCCGGACGCTCCCACGCCACAGGTAGGCAAGCAGGCAAGCGCGTAGGCGGCTGACCTCGTAGCCGGCGCTTCGCCACAGCCACTGCTGCTGCGCTACACACACCGCTTACTGTAAACCTCATTCTGTCTCTCTGTGCGAGCTGTCACTGTAAAGTTTTATGATTTTACTATCTATACTGCCCGGCGTTGCACTAGATTTTCAATATCTGCCACACAAAGTGATTCGCGCTGTGCCTTGGTGATACTCATAGTGAATCCACCCACACGAGGAAATGCAATCTGTTTAAATCGAATGTCATACCTCTGATTCTGACTTTCGAAAATACACACCAATTTCAAATAAAAAGTGCCACGTTTCTCATATGTATTATATATAACATTCTTTATATACCTTAGTTAACATTTCATATGCTTTCATATGCTATGTACACTGTCGATTGGTATTAAAATGAAATAACAAAATTGTAGATAGAATAGATTATCCAATATCTTAATGATAAAAACATGAATTTTAAGTAAGTGTCAATAATGACCCAGAAGAAGTAGTGGGTGGCTCTACCATTCACGACTCAGTATGGAAAAGCATTTTTATTGTTGAACATAGCTGGATCTTGTTTTTAAGAATAGAGATGTATTAGCATGTACTCACTATTGTTATGGAAAATTAATTCTATATGTGATGTGAAAGTAATAACATGCAGTAATTTGTAAGTTAAAACATATTAGTAGCAATCCGTACATTCTTCTAACTTAGGCAGCACCAGTCTAATTTCCTGTATCAAAAGACGGATATAGAAGTAATCTGTTGATTTATGTACACAAACTATTTACATAGGATTGTAGTAGAATTTTAGAACTGTCGTTCAAAACGATGAAATACCTCTACGATAACAGTCTATTGACGCATAACGAGAACGGATTCACAAAGTGTTACTGGCTCTATACACCAAAGTAAAAGTGCATCTAAGTTATATTCGACGTTTCTAAATTTCTAGAAGACTTTTTACACCGTTCCTGACAAACAGCTTCTAGTCAAATGGCGTGTCTACGCGGTCCGTCGCTTCCTGTCAGAAGCGCCAAAGTTCATATTGTTTGGCCGGAAATCATCTAATGAAATCGACTCTATATGTGGGTTCTCCAAAGTAGCGCTAGAGGCCGTTTGTTGTTCCTTTGAGAAGGTGACATATTCTAGAATGGTATCTGACCTTAACAACAGTACACACAAACGTGTTGAGAGAATATCCGCAACTAAGCATTGTACCAGAGGTTGAAAATACCGCTTCAGTTGTATATTTCTTTTATTATCACGACCGGTTGCCCACCCTCAGGTGTCGCAACTGTGCTGTGGCCCCCGAGCGCAACAATAATAGCCTGAGCAAATCACAGTTTCGATTTCATAAGGGTTTCTGTTCTGAGAATGCCATTTACGCGTTCACTCACCGGATTTTACAACCATTAAATAATAGAATAGTGCCGTTTGGTATTTTCTGCCATCTATCTAAGTCATTTAAGAGTTTGAATCACAGGATTCTCCTAGATTATTTGAAGTTTTAGGGGACTGATGCTATAGCCAACCAGTGGAAGATGTCATATGTAACCAAATGAATGAAGAAAGTTCTACTTAGTAATTCAACCAATGTAGTTCGGGGAGATAATTCTAACTGGGCAGAAAGCACGTGTGGGGTCCCTCATGTATGTAAACTATCTTCCGTCTGATATACGACAAGCAGAATTAGTTATTTTTGCAGGTGACAGTTGTACTGTGATAAATTCAAGGATACGTACAGAAACAGAAGAAATGGTAAACAAAGTTGTTAAAAGTATCTTTGACTTGTTTTCTACGAATGTTCTCATCCTCAAATTAAAAAAGAAACAGCATATTCAGTTCTGCACATCTCGAGTACTATACCAATGATAAGTATAACTCATAATAAATAGGATGGAAACCTCAAAATCTTAGGGGTCCATACTGATGAGAATTTAAATTGGAAAAAGCAGATTTTGGAACTCCTAAAACAACACAGTTCAGCGACATTTGCTGTTAGAATCATTGCAAACTTTGGGTAGAGACAAATCAATAAGTTAATATATTTTGCACATTTTCGTTCAATAATGGACTAAAGTTTTAGGGTAATTCATCTTTAAAAAAGCAAGTCTTCACCGAAACGTGCTGTAAAAATAATATGTCGTGCTCATCCACGATCATCTTGTAGTCTTCTGTTTAAGGAGTTAGGCATTTTGACTGCTGCTTCACAGCATATTTATTTCCTCATGAAGTTTGTTGTAAATAATGCACTACAGTTCATAAGGAACAATGATGTACATAATTACAGAAGGAGAAGGAAAAATGACATTAATTAGTCCAAATTAAAGTTGTCTTTAGTACAAAAAGGCGGTGCACAATGCTGCAACAAAAATTATTGATCACTTGTCCAGTGATATCAAATGTCTGACAGACAGCAAAGTAAAATTTGAAAGTAAACTGAGAAATTTTCTCCTTGACAACTCTTTGTATTCCGTAGAAGAATTTCTATTATTTTAGGTGTTGGGTAGGAATTACTATCTCACATCTGTACATATTTTTTTCTTTTTGAAAAAAAAACCTTAGAAATGTTCAGAAAGTAACCATACGTACAAATTAATTTGCGATGTGAATGTAATAAGGTCCATCGTGCAAAATGATTCATGGAACATGTAACCAACTAACTAACTTACATGAACGCTGTAGAAGACTGTCGTGCAGCTCTCAGGTTGGTTACAGATGATGCTGTCGTTTACCGTCTAGTAAGGTCGTCAGAAGATCGAAACGAATTGCATTAAGTTCATTGGTTTCCACGGCCAGTGTCAATGCCAATAAAATTATTTTTATCTGAATCGTTCTGAGACAGTAAAACTATAAAAGCGAAGTTTGGAGCGTCTTTACAACTGCCATCTCCTCATTGTCAGTCTAGGCGCCTGAAAAGCGCCTCAGCAAAGAAGGTAAAAATCTTGAGTATGTAATTGTTTTAGTATTTAGTAGCGTCGCAGTCTAGCACTCAAAGTGATTTTATACGAATTACAAAGCAGTTTAGACAGTATAACTGCATGGGGAGAAATCCAGCAGTTGATTCCGAACAATAAGAAGTGTGAGGTCCTCCACACGAGGACTGACCAAATGTCATTAAATCGTAAATGTGCGGGGATTACATTTACCGACAATTTTAACTGGAACCATCCAATGCGACGTGATTTAAAAAAGTGAGTTGTACGCAGCTATGGCTGGGCAAATAACTTTTATTGAATCTTGCACCATAAATCAAAGTGACACAGATAGATGATACTGTTTTTCAGCATAGTTAGCAAGTCTCTGAAAACAACGGCCGGAATTTTCTGCCAATCATTCTCTTTTTGGACAATACAAATGCGCTGCTCTTTCGCGACGCTGTTCGAGAACCGCTGTGTGTACATCGTCGTATTGGGAAAATCTTCTCCCCTCAAGATGTAAGCTAATGCTGATGAGTAGGAAGGTCAAACCTGTAATGTTCGGATACTTTATTACTAGTGTCCTGCTTCACATCATCAAGTCGTTTAAGTAACTGGGCGTAATGTTGCAAAGCGATATGAAATGGAACGAACGTGTGAGATGTGTGGTAGGGAAGGTGAATGGTCGACTTCGGTTTATTGGGAGAATTTTATGAAAGAGTGGTTCAACTGTAAAGGAGACCTAATATGGGACGCTGGTCCGACCTGTTCTTGAGTACTGCTCGAGTGTTTGGAATCCGAACCAGGTCGGATTGAGGGACGACATCGAGGCAGTTCAGAGGTGGACAGCTAGATTTGTTACCAGTAGGTTCGAACAACCCACAAGTGTTACGGAGACGCTTCGGGAACTCAAATGGGAACCCCTGGAGTGAAGGCGACGTTCTTTTCCAGAAACAGTATTGAGAAAATTTAGAGAACTGGCATCTGAAGTTGACTGCCGAACGGTTCAACTGCCGCCAACACACATTGCACTTAAAGACCGCGAAGATAAGATGCGAGAAATTAGGGCTCATATGGAGCCATATAGACAGTCGTTTTTCCCTCGCTCTGTTTGCGAGTGGGACAGGAAAGGAAATTCCAAGTAGTGGTACAGGGTACCCTCCGCCAGGCACCGTGCGGTGGCTTGCGGAGTATCTATGCAGGTGTAGATGTTAGTGTAGATGTAGGTGTAGATGTAGGTCTACTTTCAGCATGCCGACTGGACTTCGTCGTCTGAGCTCGATGTGGACTGCTGAATGCCAAAACATTTTGTTGACTCTGACTTACATTAGGAGAGAAGACCGTGGTGATAAAATGAGAGGAACAAGAGCTCGCTTTTCTTGAGTCTAACGGCCTGCAAACAGTTCGAACGTGTTTCTCTGACATTTCAGCCAAACACGTATCAAATGCAGAGTAAGTGTGTAGGTGAAGTTGTCAGTCTAGCTTATAATCTTCCCCACCTCTATGTGGTGAGATGAAAAATAATGTTATTCTCGATTAAAAAAACTGTTCTTGGAATACTCTTAGTTTTTTCCGAGACATCAGAAGGCTTTCTTCGAAACCGAGCGAGGTATTGCAATAAGACCGACCTTCTTTACGGCATTGAGCCATTACTTAGGTTATATTTATTGCGAATCTCTCGCCCAGTGGAAAGTCCCATGCGACTGGAAAAAACGCAGATGGCTCGTGTACACATGAAAGGTAAAAGAATGGCCCCGCAAAATTACAGACCAATATCCTTAACATCGCTTTGCTGCAGAATTCTAGGACGTATTCCGAGTTCCAATAGAATAAAGTTCCTGGAGACGGAAAGCCTTATGTCCACGAATCGGCACGCTTTTAGAAAGCATCGCTTTTGTGAATCTCAGCTCGCCCTTTTCTCACGACATAGAGCTAACTGTGGATGAAAGGCCACAGGTAGATACCGTATTTGTAGATTTCAGGAAAGCATTTGAACGGTAACCACTGCTGATTGTTATGGAGATACGAGCATATACACTAGATTTCCTCATATATGAATGGCTCGAAGACTTCTTAGGTAATAGAACCAAGAATGTAGTCCTCGAAGGACCCGCCAGGTTAGCTGAGGGTGCTAATGCGCTGCTTCCTGGACTCGGGTAGGCACGCTGGCGCCGAATCGAATCCGCCCGGCGTATTAACGACGTGGGCCGGTGTGCCGGCCACCCTGGATATGGTTTTTAGGTGGTTTTCCGCATCCTATGAGGTGAATACCGAGATGGTCCCCATTTCCCGCCTTAGTTCCACGACTCGCAGACATCTAAAAAACGTTCGCACTCTTTCATGTCTCAAACTAGATGCAGACAAGCTGGGGTGTACTAATTCTGTCCTGGAGGGTATGGGGTGGCGACAGGAAGGGCATCCAGTCACCTTCCGGCACTAAAAAGTCCACAGTAACGGGGCCGACCCCCTAATGGAGTGGGACAAAGGCTCACGAAAATGGTGACTAAGATGTAGTTCTCGACTGCGAGTGTTCATCAGACACAAGGGTATCCTCAGAAGTGCCACAGACTGGTGAGACAAGACCGCTATAATTTACTATGTACATAAATGATCTGACAGACAGGTAGACACCAGTGTGCGGTTCTTTGTTGACGATGCTGTGGTGTACTGGAAGGTGTCGAAGGTGAGTGGCTGTAGGATTATAGAAGATGACTTACACAAAATTTCCTTCTGGTTAGAAAAATGGCGATTAGCTCTACATGTAGGTAAATTTAAGCTAATGCGGATAAGTAGGAAAAACAAGCCTGTAATGCTCGCGAACAGCATTAGCAGTGTCCTGCTTGACACAGTCAGGTCTTTTAAATATCTGGGCGCAACGTTACAAGGTGATATGAGCCGGAAAGAGCGTGCGACGTCTGAAGAAAGGATGGCAAATTGTTGACTTCAGTGTATTGGGAGAATTTCAGCCAAGTGTGGTTCATCTGTTGAGGCTATCGCATTTTGGGCCTATTCTTGAGCACTGTTCGAGTGATTGAGATACGCACTAGTTCGTATTAATCGAAGACATTGAAGCAATTCAGAGGCGGGATGCCAGATTTGTTGGTGGTAGTTTGAAACAACGCACAAATGTTACGGAAGTGCTTTAGGAACTCAAATGGGAACTGCTGGAGGGAAGGAGACGTTCTTTTAGAGGAACCCTGGTATCCTGGCCCGACGGGCTTGAAAGCCCGCCGGAAAGCACGGACCTAGGCAACAGCCGCTAGGGGCGCTGCTAAAATCTGCGAGCGCCGCTGTTGCCGCGTCAGTGTTAGGCACGAGCCACGCCCCCCGCGACAGCCAATCGACGCTCACGGCCCCGCTATGAAGTAAGCAGTGCAGGGGACCCACCTTCAGTCTAGTTCTGCCTACCTTGTACTCACCGCTGATTGGTACCTGATACTGCTGCGTCTTGTCTCTCAATTCGGTTCAGTGCCTGGATGTGTCATTCTGTCGCATTGTCTTCGTTATTGTCCGTTCATCGCTGCTGTTGTCTTTCCCTTGTTTTTGGTGACTCACCGTCGACACACTTGACTGGGCGGCCAACGTCTCCTGCTCATATCCGATTCCAAATGCAATGACACAATTTCAGAGACTTTACTGGTCTCATACAGATACACTACTGGCCATTAAAATTGCTACACCAAGAAGAAATGCAGATGATAAACGGGTAATCATTGGACAAATATATTGCACTAGAACTGACATGTGATCAAATTTTCACGCAATTTGGGTGGATAGATCCTGAGAAATCAGTCCCCAAAACAACCACCTCTGGCCGTAATAACGGCCTTGATACGCCTGGGCATTGAGTCAAACAGAGCTTGGATGGCGTGTACAGATACAGCTGCCCATGCAGCTTCAACACGATACCACAGTTCATCAAGAGTAATGACTGGCGTATTGTGACGAGCCAGTTGCTGGACCACCATTGACCAGACGTTTTCAGTTGGTGCTGGTCAAAGCAGCAGTCGAACATTTTCCGTATCCAGAAAGGCCCGTACAGGACCTGCAACATGCGGTGGTGCATTATCCTGCTGAAATGTAGGGTTTCACAGGGATCGAATGAAGGGTACAGCCACGGGTCGTAACACTTCTGAAATGTAACTTCCACTGTTCAGAGTGCCGTCAATGCGAACAAGAGGTGACCGAGACGTGTAACCAAAGGCACCCCATACCATCACGCCGGGTGATACGCCAGTATGGCGATGACCAATACACGCTTCCAATGTGCGTTCACCGCGATGTCGCCAAACGCGGATGCGAGCATCATGATGCTGTAAACATAATCTGGAGTCATACGAGAAAATGACGTTTTGCCATTCGTGCACCCAGGTTCGTCGTTGAGTACACCATCGCAGGAGATCCTGTCTGTGATGCAGCGTCAAGGGTAGCCGCAGCCATGGACTCCGAGCTGACAGTCCATACCGCTGCAAACGTCGAACTGTTAGTGGAGATGGTTGTTGTCTTGCGAACGTCCCAATCTGCTGACTCAAAGATCGAGACGTGGTTGCACGATCCGTTACAGCCATGCAGATAAGATTCCTGTCATCTCGACTGCTGGTGATACGAGGCCCTTGGGATCCAGCAGGGAGTTTCGTATTACCCTCCTGAACCCACCATTTCATATTCTGCTAAGTCATTGGATCTCGACCTACGTGAGTAGCAATGTTGCGATACGATAAACCGCAATCGCGATAGGCTACAATCCGACCTTTATCAAAGTCGGTAACGTGATGGTACGCAATTCTCCTCCTTACACGAGGCATCACAACAACGTTTCACCAGGCAACGCCGCTCAACTGCTGCTTGTGTATGAGAAATCGGTTGGAAGCTTTCCTCATGTCAGCACGTTGTAGGTGTCGGCACCGGCGCCAACCTAGTTTGAATGCTCTGAAAAGCTATTCATTTGCATTTCACAGCATCTTTTTCCTGTCGGTTAAATGTCGCGTCTTCATGGTGTAGCAATTGTAATGGCCAGTAGTGTATGATTTTATGTTTATAGACTCCCCCCATGAACCATGGACCTTGCCGTTGGTGGGGAGGCTTGCGTGCCTCAGCGATACAGATAGCCGTACCGTAGGTGCAACCACAACGGAGGGGTATCTGTTGAGAGGCCAGACAAACGTGTGGTTCCTGAAGAGGGGCAGCAGCTTTTTCAGTAGTTGCAGGGGCAACAGTCTGGATGATTGACTGATCTGGCCTTGTAACACTAACCAAAACGGTCTTGCTGTGCTGGTACTGCGAACGGCTGAAAGCAAGGGGAAACTACGGCCGTAATCTTTCCCGAGGGCATGCAGCTTTACTGTATGATTAAATGATTATGGCGTCCTCTTGGGTAAAATATTCCGGAGGTAAAATAGTCCCCCATTCGGATCTCCGGGCGGGGACTACTCAAGAGAATGTCGTTATCAGGAGAAAGAAAACTGGCGTTCTACGGATCGGAGCGTGGAATGTCAGATCCCTTAATCGAGCAGGTAGGTTAGAAAATTTAAAAAGGGAAATGGATAGGTTAAAGTTAGATATAGTGGGAATTAGTGAAGTTCGGTGGCAGGAGGAACAAGACTTCTGGTCAGGTGACTACAGGGTTATAAACACAAAATCAAATAGGGGTAATGCAGGAGTAGCTTTAATAATGAATAGGAAAATAGGAATGCGGGAAAGCTACTACAAACAGCATAGTGAACGCATTATTGTGGCAAAGATAAATACGAAGCCCATACCTACTACAGTAGTACAAGTTTATACGCCAACTAGCTCTGCAGATGACGAAGAAATTGAAGAAATGTATGATCAAATAAAAGAAATTATTCAGTAGTAGGGAAAGGGAGAGAAGGAAACATAGTAGGTGAATATGGACTGGGGCAAAGAAATGAAAGAGGAAGCCGCCTGGTAGAATTTTGCACAGAGCACAACTAAATCATAGGTAACACTTGGTTCAAGAATCATAAAAGAAGGCTGTATACATGGAAGAACCCTGGAGATACTAAAAGGTATCAGATAGATTATATAATGGTGAGACAGAGATTTAGGAACCAGGTTTTAAATTGTAAGACATTTCCAGGGGCAGATGTGGACTCTGACCACAATCTATTGGTTATGACCTGTAGATTAAAACTGAAGAAACTGCAAAAAGGTGGGAATTTAAGGAGATGGGACCTGGATAAACTGAAAGAACCAGAGGTTGTACAGAGTTTCAGGGAGAGCATAAGGGAGCAATTGACAGGAATGGGGGAAAGAAATACAGTAGAAGAAGAATGGGTAGCTTTGAGGAATGAAGTAGTGAAGGCAACAGAGGATCAAGTAGGTAAAAAGACGAAGGCTAGTAGAAATCCTTGGGTGACAGAAGAAATATTGAATTTAACTGATGAAAGGAGAAAATATAAAAATGCAGTAAATGAAGCAGGCAAAAAGGAATACAGACGTCTCAAAAATGAGATCGACAGGAAGTGCAAAATGGCTAAGCACGGACAAAGGTAAGGATGTAGAGGCTTATCTCACTAGGGGTAAGATAGATACTGCCTACAGGAAAATTAAAGAGACCATTGGAGATAGGAGAACCACTTGTATGAACATCAAGAGCTCGGATGGAAACCCAGTTCTAAGCAAAGAAGATAAAGCAGAAAGGTGGAAGGAGTATAGAGAGGGTCTATACAAGGGCGATATACTTGAGGACAATATTATGGAAATGGAAGAGGATGTAGATGAAGATGAAATGGGAGGTACGATACTGCGTGTAGAGTTTGACAGAGCACTGAAAGACCTGAGTCGAAACAAGGCCCCCGGAGTAGACAACATTCCATTGGAACTACTGACGGCCTCGGGAGAGCCAGCCCTTACAAAACTCTACCATCTGGTGAGCAAGATGTATGAGACAGGCGAAATACCCTCAGACTTCAAGAAGAATATAATAATTCCAATCCCAAAGAAAGCAGGTGTTGACAGATGTGAAAATTACCGAACTATCAGTTTAATAAGTCACAGCTGCAAAATACTAACACGAATTCTTTACAGACGAATGGAAAAACTAGTAGAAGCTGACCTCGGGGAAGATCAGTTTGGCTTCCGTAGAAATGTTGGAACACGTGAGGCAATACTGACCCTACGACTTATCTTAGAAGAAACATTAAGGAAAGGCAAACCTACGTTTCTAGCATTTGTAGACTTAGAGAAAGCTTTTGACAATGTTGACTGGAATACTCTCCTTCAAATTCTGAAGGTGGCAGGGGTAAAATGCAGGGAACGAAAGGCTATTTACAATTTGTACAGAAACCAGATGGCAGTTATAAGAGTCGAAGGGCATGAAAGGGAAACAGTGGTTGGGAAGGGAGTAGGACAGGGTTGTAGTCTTTCCCCGATGTTATTCAATCTGTATATTGAGCAAGCAGTAAAGGAAACAAAAGAAAAATTTGGAGCAGGTATTAAAATCCATGGAGAAGAAATAAAAACTTTGAGGTTAGCCGATGACATCGTAATTCTGTCAGAGACAGCAAAGGACTTGGAAGAGCAGTTGAACGGAATGGATAGTGTCCTGAAAGGAGGATATAAAATGAACATCAACAAAAGCAAAACGAGGATAATGGAATGTAGTCGAATTAAGTTGGGTGATGTTGAGGGTATTAGATTAGGAAATGAGACACTTAAAGTAGTAAAGGAGTTTGGCTATTTGGGGAGCAAAATAACTGATGATGGTCGAAGTAGAGAGGATATAAAATGTAGACTGGCAATGGCAAGGAAAGCGTTTCTGAAAAACAGAAATTTGTTAACGTCAACTATAGATTTAAGTGTCAGGAAGTCATTTCTGAAAGTATTTGTATGGAGTGTAGCCATGTATGGAAGTGAAACATGGACGATAAATGGTTTGGACAAGAAGAGAATAGAAGCTTTCGAAATGTGGTGCTACAGAAGAATGCTGAAGATTAAATGGGTAGATCACGTAACTAATGAGGAAGTATTGAATAGGATTGGGGAGAAGAGAAGTTTGTGGCACAACTTGACCAGAAGAAGGGATCGGTTGGTAGGACATGTTCTGAGGCATCAAGGGATCACCAATTTAGTATTGGAGGGCAGCGTGGAGGGTAGAAATTGTAGAGGGAGACCAAGAGATGAATACACTAAGCAGATTCAGAAGGATGTAGGTTGCAGTAGGTACTGGAAGATGAAGAAGCTTGCACAGGATAGAGTAGCATGGAGAGCTGCATCAAACCAGTCTCAGGACTGAAAACCACAACAACAGACTGAAGGGCCCAGTGATATTTTTTACCAAGGCTGGTAATCGATCCCGGCTCTCCTACTTACTATGTACGTGCATTAGCCACTAATACACCTTTGCACAGAGGTTCACACAACTGTACGGATTACTTTGGGACGCATCCCTCCTCGAACGAAATTCTCTCTGCTACCCCATTCTACTTTAAATACCCCCTTACAAATGTGTATAAGTGCCTGCAACTGGGCTTCAGGCCGGATCCCGCATTTACAATCAATGTTGAGGTGCTACTCCAGAACACGGAGAGCCTCGGCACTTCTGTTCGTTTGTAAGGGAGAACTTAAAGTGGACTTTGATGGCAGTGAGAATTTGGATCAAGGAGGGAAGTGTGCCAGGGTAATCGGCGCGGCTGGGTGAACCCCTGTGCAGAAGTGGCTTAGTGGCGAACGCACCTGCCTCGTAAGCAGCGGACTTGATTTCGATTCTCAGTATTGGTACAAATTTTCCACTCACCATTTCAGTTTCTATACATAAAACCGTATCCGTTTCCAGTTACTATAAACACCATTGAGAAAGTTCAGATAATCGACATTTGAAGATGACTACAGAACGGTCTCACTGCCGCTAACACAAATTTAGCGTAAGGAGCAGGACGATAAGATACACGAAATCAGGGCTCATAGGCAGGCATGTAGACAGTGGTTTTTCCCACGCGCTATCTGCGAGAGGAACGACAAAGAAATCGCTGGTAATGGTACATGGTACCCTCCATCATGCACCCTATGGTGGACTGCGGAGTATGCACGTAGATGTAGATCTCACATTCAGGAGGACCGACTGCAATCCCGGACCGGCCATTCGATTTACGTTTTGCGCGATTTTCCTATACTGATTTAGGCGAACACTGTAGTTGTTCCTTTGAAAGGGCAAGTCATTTACTTGTCCAATCCGAATTTGTGTTCTGTCTCTAATGACCTCGTCGGCCATTTTTTCAGCATTTCTGAGAATGTCTTTGACTCTGTCGGGATTATTCAGAATTTGACACACTGTCCCACAAACGAAGCAAGCAATACCATCACCATTCGCTTTGCCACACACTCTCTTCAGTACTATACTGACAATGAGCAGTATTCCAGCATAGGCCGTAGGGAGTTTCATAAGCATTCACTTCAGCACTTTTCCAGTATCCTACCAAACAACCGGTGCCATTACATACCTATTCACGTTGTTACTCGCAGGTACCTATGTCTTACTTGTTAATCGTGCAGTTAAAGGCTACATCTCATGAAGACCGCAGCCTTACTCCTGTCTCTGTTCAGTACGCAGCCACAAATTTTTTTTATCATTTGTCCTATAACATAAAACCCATGACATGTGCTTTAAATATATTCGTATCTTCTGGACAACAGCCATTATGCAGAAATGGTTTATCAAAATACTGGAAGTACGGGTAACACACTGCCTGACAGGAAAAGCGAAACGCCCTGAAGACTTGGTGGAATATCAATGTAACCTCGCACATGTACATCTCAGCAGTAAGTTTCTAAATGATTAGAGTTACAATTCTCTGCGACGTCTAGAATGGTCACCAGAGTGCATTACAGTTGTTGACGTTTATTGCCAGGCCTGGTAGGGTATATAAGGAGCGTGAACACCGTCGGAGGTTGAGTGGTCACTGTGAAGAACATGCAGATGCCCCATACGCATTTGCCACAGCGTTATATGGAACTAACAGAATTTCAGAGAGGCTTCATAGTTGGTCATCATGTGGCTGACTCCACACAAGAAAGGAGATCCGTATGTTCACCCAGAACTTCGTAACCACTGTACGTCTCCGCCTGCCATCCGGTAACAACTAATGGGCTCCCTGCAATATTCTGTGTCATTCCACAACAGTAATCAGAGACCAGATGCAGCCATACTAGGATACTACTGGACACGAATAGGCCGCTACTGACACGACAAATGACTGCATTTGGAGTGCTGTCTTCATCGGGAAGCATGGATGTTATTAAAACTACATGAAAGAAACATAAAGAGAGGGTTGTTTTCAATGTGTAAATGTATATACAGAAATTAATAAATATTTCATACTAGAGTATTTACTTGCCTTATTCGATAACCCACCAAAAATCCTAAGAAGTTTCCAACTCGATGATTGTGCGATATTTCTGCTGAATTAGCTAGCGTATCAGTCTGATTACTGTTCGGATATTTGTACGAGGATGAGTCAAATGAAAACCTTAAATATTTTATAAACATTATTTATTGTGCAGAAGTGGTACAAAGCTGTATCACTTTTCAACATAATCTCCCCCCACTCAATGCAAGTCCTCCAGTGCTTACAAAGTGCATAAATCCCTTTAGAAAAAAAATTCTTTTGGTAGTCCGCGCAACCACTCATGCACCTCGTGGCGTACCTCTTCATCAGAACGGAGCTTCTTTCCTTCCATCGCGTCTTTGAGTGGTCCAAAAATATGCAAATCATTTGGGACAAGAACTGGTGAGTATGTTGGATGAGAAAGACACTCAAAATTCAGGTCTGTGATTGTTGTAAATGTTGTATGGGCGATCTGGCGCCTTGCATTGTCATGTTGCAAAAGGACACCTGCTGACAGCAATCCATGTCGCTTTGATTTGATTGCAGGCGGCAGATGATTTTTTAGGACATATGTGTATGATGAACTGGTGACAGTGGTCCCTCTACATATGTAATGCTCCAAAATGACACCTTGTTTCGTCCCATAAGAGAGTCGGTATAGCCTTCCCTGCTGATGGTTCTGTTCGAAACTTCTTTAGTTTTGTTGATGAGGAATGGCGTCATTCCTTGCTCGCTCTCTTCGTTTCCGGTTGGTGAAAGAGGAACCACGTTTCGTCCCCAGTAACGATTCTTTCAAGGAAGCAATCACCTTCTAGTTCAAAGTGCTGAAGAAGTTCTTCACAAGCATCAACAAGTCGTTCTCTCATTCCAGGAGTCAGCTGCCGTGGCACCCATCTTGCAGACACTTTGTGAAACTGGAGCACATCATGCACAGTGTGGTGTGCTGACCCATGACTAATCTGTAAACATGCTGCAATGTCAGTCAGTGTCACTTGTCGATTTTCCTTCACTATGGCTTCAACTGCTGCAATGTTCCGTGGAGTCACAACTCATTCTGCCTGACCTGGACGAGAAGCATATTCTACTGAAGTCACACCATTTCCGAACTTCCTACTCCACTCGTAGACTTGCTTCTGTGACAAATATGCATCATCATAATGAACCTTCATTCGTCGATGAACTTTAATATGTTTAACAACTTCACTACGCAAAAACTGAATAAGAGAACGCTGTTCATCCCCGGTGCAAGTTGCAGGTGGGGCGGCCATCTTTATAGTGATACTGCGACGGTATGTGTGCATCTGCACTATACTGCCACCTACAGGCCATTCTGCAAGCTGTTTGTAGCACGCTTACCAACTTACAGTATAATGGCGCGAAATTTCGATTTGTTATTACAAATTTAAGGTTTTCGTTTGACTCACTCTCGAATATGTAAACACTGGACTGGTTTATCATCCCCACAGTAAAATAGACGTCCATAATATTTTCTCGTTATAATTATACCTCACATCTATTAATCCAATCTCGTAAATGTCTCAGGATGACGAACAAATGCCGTAGTTCAGGCATACCACACCACGAAAATCCGAAACGTGTTACGTATAGGAAAATAATTGTAGATTGAATTGAACATGATGGGTAATCATAGATATTATTTCCGAATACATATTGACATTAGCATAGCGTGGTGAAACTGTTGCACATTTACGCATATAATGTTACATGTTGTACCGTTAGAGCCGGCCGTAGTGGCCGAGCGGTTCTAGGCCCCTCAGCCTGGGACCGCGCGACCGCTACGGTTGCAGGTTCGATTCCTGCCTCGGGCACGGATGTGTCTGATGTCCTTAGGTTAGTGAGGTTTAAGTAGTTTTAAGTTCTAGGAGACTGATGACCTCAGCTGTTAAGTCCCATAGTGCTCAGAGCCATTTGAACCATTTGTACCGTTAGAACATAATTTCCCAACCTGAATAGCAAGTTTCGAGGTTAGGCCTATTACTGTTTCCTTACTTTATATGGAATTGTGATTATAAAATTAAATTAACCCTTGTTAAAATGTGTAACATTAGGAATTTATCATATTGTTTCCACACTAAATGAATATTTACCATGAATTCCTGATTCACCGTTGTGTAACAACGCTAAAAATGGATTTCATTTCACTACAATGTAAATTTAATCTGCCAGCTCCTTTGCGCTCTACCGGTAGTAACAACAGTACCGAACACCACGAAGGAACAGTTGAATAGCGGTCAGGACTTTGAGCTTTCAACCATAGCCTCCGCTCTTCTTTCCTTGTGGGAAAAGCAGAAACGTGTCAGTTGTGTATCAGAATCGTTTACGTTCACATTAAATGGATGCCTGGTTGAAACGTGGAAGTTTGAAAGGGAAAGAGCGTTTAACAAAATCGCAAGTTAGTGTTGCATCAACAGGCCACTCAGCTTCTAGTAATGTGTGTGTGAATCCGACAAAAGTGAACTGTGTGAAGAGAAAGAAAGCTTATAATTACATTAAGTTTGGATTTTTGTACATAGATGACAAGGACTGTCCAAGATCACAGTGTGTTGTTGTGACGACATTCTTGTTTACAGTAGTCTAAACCTTCTGTACTTAAACGACATTTAGAAACTAAACACTGCACCCACATAAACAAATATGCTGATTTTTTTACACAAAAAAGCTAGCAAGTAGAGAAATGATTTAACTAGCGTTAGGCACATAATTGCTAAAACTACACCACTGGCCATTAAAATTGCTACACCACGAAGATGACGTGCTACAGACAAGAAATTTAACCGACAGGAGGAAGATGCTGTGATATGCAAATGATTAACTTTTCAAAGCATTCACACAAGGTTGCCGCCGGGGGTGACACCTACAACATACTGACATGAGGGGAGTTTCCAATCGATTTCTCATACACAAACAGCAGTTGACCGGCGTTGCCTGGTGAAACGTTATTGTGATGCCTCGTGTAAGGAGGAGAAATGCGTACCATAACGTTTCCGACTTTGATAAAGGTCGGATTGTAGCCTATCACGATTGCGGTTTATCGTATCGCGACATTACTGCTCGCGTTGGTCGAGATCCAATGACTGTTAGCAGAATATGGAATCGGTGGGTTCAGGAGTGTAATACGGAACGCCGTGCTCGATCCCAACGGCCTCGCATCACTAGCAGTCGAGATGACAGGCATCTTATCCGCACGGCTGTAAAGGATCGTGCAGCCACATCTCGATCCCTGATTCAACAGATGGGGACGTTTGCAAGACAACAACCATCTGCACGAACATACAGCAGCATGGACTGTTAGCTCCGAGGCCATGGCTGCGGTTACCCTTGACTCTGCATCACAGATAGGAGCGCCTGCTATGGTGTACTCAACAACGAACTTGGATGTACGAATGGCAAAACGTCATTTTGTCGGATGAATCCAGGTTCTGTTTAGAGCATCGTGATGGTCGCATCCGTGTTTGGCGACATCGCGGTGAACGCACATTGGAAGCGTGTATTCGTCGTCTCCATATTGGCGTATCAATCGGCGTGAAGGTGTGGGGTGCCATTGGTTACACATCTCGGTCACCTCTTGTTCGCATTGACGGCACTTTGAACAGTGGACGTTACATTTCAGACGTGTTACGACCCGTGGCTCTACCCTTCATTCGATCCCTGCGAAACCCTACATTTCAGCACGATAATGCACGACCGCGTGTTGTAGGTCCTGTAGGGGCCTTTCTGGGCAGAGAAAATGTTCGATTGTTGCCGGGCCAGAACATTCTCCAGATCTGTCACCAATTCAAAACGTCTGGTCAATGGTGGCCGAGCAACTGGCTCGTCACAATACGTCAGTCACTACTCTTGATGAACTGTGGTATCGTGTTGAAGGTGTATGGGCAGCTGTACATGTACACGCAATCCACGCTCTCTTTGACTCAATGCGGAGGCGTATGAAGTCCGTTTTTACGGCAGAGGGGGTTGTTCTGGGTACTGATTTCTCAGGATGTATGCATTGAAAATGCCTGAAAATGTAATCACATATGAGTTCTAGTATAATATATTCGTGCAATGAATACCCGTTTATCATGTGCATTTCTTCTTGGTGTAGCAATTTTAATGGCCAGTAGTGTACCTATCCACATTGTTACTCGCAGGCATCTGTGTCTTACTTGTTAATCGTGCTGTTAAAGGCTACATATAATGAAGACGGCAGCCTTACTCATGTGTCTGTTCAGTAGGCAGCCACAAAAATCTTTTATCATTTGTCCTATAACATAAAACCTCTGACATGTGCTTTAAATATATTCGTCTCTTCTGAATAACAGCCATTATACAGAAAAATATTTAACGAAATACTGGAAGTACACACTGGTAACATACTGCCTGACTGGTAGAGAGAAACACCCCGAAGACTTGGTGGAATATCAATGATCAAACAAATGGGGCAGAAAGTTGTTGATGTGTTGCATTTGTAGAAGAGTACGGGAAATCGGGGAGTGGTCAGAAGATTGACAGAAGGCACTTGTTACGCCCCTACACAAGAAAGGGCCAATCAGGAACTGCTGCAATACCGGAACTATTGTGCCCTTACACCACTCAAGCAATATTTTCCTCTACATCTTGAACCAGCCACACATATCCACGAAACGAGGAGGTTTTGTTGAAGAAAATTAACTCGTCAATAGATTCTCAACAAACGACAAACACTCGAGAAAGCACTAAAGTTCTGTTTTCTGTTTTTCATCTGCTTTCATCTGATTTCGACTGTGTTGTGTGCAAAAAGTAGTGCCGTGTGCTTGAAAGGTTTGGTGTCCCAACACAGTTGACAGCTCTGATCAGAAGTGTACACAATAATCACCTCACAGCTGTGGAGACAATGCAGGCGCATCAGATTTCTTCAGTGTATCAGAAGGTGTAAGATAGGATTGTGTTATACCCCTCCAACTGTACAACATCTGTGCAGAACATGTTGTTGTTGACGGTTGGACTAAGGACATCTCATTTGGTAGAAGAACTAGTAACGACTTCGATTTGCTGATGCCACTATGCTTTTAGCTGCAGCGAAGATGAACTTGCTTCGTTACTAACAAAAGTAAAGGACATTAGTCTCTCATATCGATCTCAGCAAGTCAAAACTCACGAGCATAGGTCCAGTTCACAGGTCTATTAAGCGAAAACAGTGCATTGTTTGATCTAAACTCCTGGAAATGGAAAAAAGAACACATTGACACCCGTGTGTCAGACCCACCATACTTGCTCCGGACACTGCGAGAGGGCTGTACAAGCAATGATCACACGCACGGCACAGCGGACACACCAGGAACCGCGGTGTTGGCCGTCGAATGGCGCTAGCTGCGCAGCATTTGTGCACTGCCGCCGTCAGTGTAAGCCAGTTTGCCGTGGCATACGGAGCTCCATCGCAGTCTTTAACACTGGTAGCATGCCGCGACAGCGTGGACGTGAACCGTATGTGCAGTTGACGGACTTTGAGGGAGGGCGTATAGTGGGCATGCGGGAGGTCGGGTGGACGTACCACCGAATTTCTCAACACGTGGGGCGTGAGGTCTCCACAGTACATCGATGTTGTCGCCAGTGGTCGGCGGAAGGTGCACGTGCCCGTCGACCTGGGACCGGACCGCAGCGACGCACGGATGCACGCCAAGACCGTAGGATCCTACGCAGTGCCGTAGGGGACCGCACCGCCACTTCCCAGCAAATTAGGGACACTGTTGCTCCTGGGGTATCGGCGAGGACCATTCGCAACCGTCTCCATGAAGCTGGGCTACGGTCCCGCACACCGTTAGGCCGTCTTCCGCTCACGCCCCAACATCGTGCAGCCCGCCTCCAGTGGTGTCGCGACAGGCGTGAATGGAGGGACGAATGGAGACGTGTCGTCTTCAGCGATGAGAGTCGCTTCTGCCTTGGTGCCAATGATGGTCGTATGCGTGTTTGGCGCCGTGCAGGTGAGCGCCACAATCAGGACTGCATACGACCGAGGCGCACAGGGCCAACACCCGGCATCATGGTGTGGGGAGCGATCTCCTACACTGACCGTACACCTCTGGTGATCGTCGAGGGGACACTGAATAGTGCACGGTACATCCAAACCGTCATCGAACCCATCGTTCTACCATTCCTAGACCGGCAAGGGAACTTGCTGTTCCAACAGGGCAATGCACGTCCGCATGTATCCAGTGCCACCCAACGTGCTCTAGAAGGTGTAAGTCAACTACCCTGGCCAGCAAGATCTCCGGATCTGTCCCCCATTGAGCATGTTTGGGACTGGATGAAGCGTCGTCTCACGCGGTCTGCACGTCCAGCACGAACGCTGGTCCAACTGAGGCGCCAGGTGGAAATGGCATGGCAAGCCGTTCCACAGGACTACATCCAGCATCTCTACGATCGTCTCCATGGGAGAATAGCAGCCTGCATTTCTGCGGAAGGTGGATATACACTGTACTAGTGGCGACATTGTGCATGCTCTGTTTCCTGTGTCTATGTGCCTGTGGTTCTGTCAGTGTGATTATGTGATGTATCTGACCCCAGGAATGTGTTAATAAAGTTTCCCCTTCCTGGGACAATGAATTCACGGTGTTCTTATTTCAATTTCCAGGAGTGTATGTTGGGTCAACCATCTGCGATTAGGGAAGCTGTGAAGATGAGATAAGACATTGGATCAGCTGGACGAATGGCAATGAAGAAGATCTCAAGGTATTGCAGAACAAAGCAATAAAGAAAACCACAAAGTCCGGTTGTTGAAACACTTACGTTTCTGTCTCCTTTTATGTCTGTAAACATGTACCATTAGGCCAGATACAACCGGCATACTGACGCGTTTGAGTTTTGGTGCTGCCACAGGATGCTGCGCATAAAATGGACTGAAAGAAGAACAAATGTGTCCGTTATTGAGCAACTCACTATCTCCAGGTGACTTTTTTCCAATTATTTTGCCATATTGTCAAAAGAGATTGACAAAACTGTGGTGTCACCGCAAGGCACCACACTTGCTAGGTTTCAAATGGGCCGCGGTCCGTCAGTACACATCGGACCCTCGAGTCGCCACTGTAGACGCCAGCAGACCGAGCGCCGCCACTCGGCTGGTCTTAGGGGACAAGCCAGCGCACTGGCCAGTTCTACAGCCGACTTTAATGGGAATGGTTCACTCGTTATAGCTTCAGAGATATCATTTGCAGAGACGCTAGTTAGCATAGCCTTCAGCTAAGTCGGTAGCTACGACCTAGCCAGGCGCCACATACTGTTTTTGCATTGACAATTCATCTATATGTGTGAAGCAATCAGAATTGTAAAGAAGTATTCGCACTTGCGTCTATAACTGCACATGTAAATATTATTGTACAAAGTCAAGATCGACGTTCACCGCCGATGCTGAATTAAAGCAAAGCATTTCATTGTATTCCTGTCTACTAACTTTCCAATCACGTAACATGTTCCAGATACATCCCATCAAATATAGCTCACTGATCCTCACGTCAGCCTACGTGATCAACGCGTGCAATTAATGGCCACACCTCGTGATCAGACCAAGAGTCAAACTGCGTGACTCAGCCGGGTCACTCATTTTACATGAGGCACATAGTTCCGCCTCATACATAACAAAAACCTAGAGAAAATAATGAGATGGCTCTGAGCACTATGGGACTCAACTTCTGAGGTCATTAGTCCCCTAGAACTTAGAACTAGTTAAACCTAACTAACCTAAGGACATCACACACACCATGCCCGAGACAGGATTCGAACCTGCGACCGTAGCGAGCTTGCGGCTCCAGACTGCAGCGCCCAGAACCGCACGGCCACTTCGGCAGGCAGAAAATAATCGTTGAAGGGAAGACCGAGAGCAAGAGACTTAGGGGAAGAGCAGCGAGCAAGTGGATGGATCAAATCAAGAAGATCTCTGGTCTACCTCTCCAGTAGCTTCTTAGAGAAGCTGGTCACCGACCACGGTGGAGATGCTTGGTTCACGGTGTCACGAGGACAAGAGTTGTGATGACCTGATGATGATGATGATGATGATGATGATGATGCTGGTAGGAGGGGGAACCTGCAAGAGAAATTTTATTTAGAAGATGAAACACATTAAGCACCATCAAAAAAATGATACTGTGGGTTGGTGATTGGATGACCCAGGAAATACTGTGCTAAGATGTACATGGAAGTAAACAGTTACAGTGCATCACAAATCCTGAGCTCACACCTGACGTGATTTTTTTGTTAATGCCCTCTAGCGGAGCTGTAGCGATGGCGGGAGTGAGCAGTGCAGTTGCCAGTATGGACTCGTTAACGTCAGGGTAGTTCTGAGCACAGTGCAGAATATGTCAAAGTAAATTATTGTGATTGCTTGGCGCCAGGTTGCAAAACGATTTTTCCTCTCTTCCCACTGGAGCACAGTAGTATAATTACTGGGAGAGCATTGTTGGAAGTCACTAGTCTGCATGTCTCGGAATATTGCAGGTACCACGCACTCGCGTGTATTATCCGCCAGGCACACTGTGTGGCTGCGTCCATGAGGGCCAGCTTGGCAGTGGCACCAGCTACCTGAAGTCATAGTCGGTCATCTTGGAAGCCACCTTGTGACGTCATAGGCTGTGTCGAGACGGCTCCCATGTTTACAGTCGCAGAGCGACCTTGAGGGCTACCGTAAGCATGTGCATGGCCACAGTGTTCAACACGTGTAGACACGTGACTGACAGCAGCACTCTTCCGGCTCACTGTGCTCCATTGCAAAGAGAGAGAAAAATACCTCTACAACCTGCGCCTTGCAAACCATGTCATTTACTTTGATGTATTCTGTACTGTGCTCAAAACTACCCAGACGTTAATATGAGTCCATTCTGGCAATTGCACTGCTCGCTCTCACCATCGCTACTATTCTGCTAACTGGCATTAATAAGAAAAATAGCGTCAGACGTGGGTGCTAAAATTGCAGCGTGTTTTAAGTGACACGTTTCGATGTGTACGAACATGACTCAACAGTAGCATTTTTTCGACAGTGCTTAACGTGTTTCGTCTTGTAAATAACATCTCGCTATGAAGACTCCCGCTCTTACCATCAGACATATTTTTGTTCCGTAGAGCAATTATTTTTTACCAAAAAATAAGCGAACACCGTCAGTGGCCGAGAGTTCCCAGGAGGGAAGTTCGGCCGCCAAGCGCAAGTCTTAATGACTGTGACGCCACAATGGGACACTAGCGCGTCGACAATGGGGATGAAATGATGATGAGGGCAGCACAACACCCAGTCACTGAGGGGAGAAAATTTTCCACCCCAGCTGGGAATCGAACCCGGGACCCCGTGCGTGACATTCCAACGCGCTGACCTTTTTTTTTTTTTTTATCAAAATTTAGGGAGTGGCGGGGATCGAACCCGGGACCGATGATTTTTTGATTATAAATCAAAGACGCTACCCCTTTTTTTATATTTTTTTTCTCTTTTATTTTTTTTGACACTACCCCCCCTTTTTTTTTTAACAACTTCTCTCCATTTTCAGGTAAATAGGCAAATTTTTGTAAGCCAACGTTTTGATTACGGTTAATTACCTGTTAAAATAAAAGTAAACGCATAAGATTGAAACGAAATGTGACATTCAATTTGCAATTTTGATTTATAGAGGCTTGTATTCTTTCTAATCAATTCCTTGCAAAATTTTCATGAGTAATTATAAATTAAAACAAGCATATGAAAAAACCAAAACAAAACAAAAGTATCATAGACGGGTCTCGAACCATTGTCGCCTGGACGGGGTCTCGCTCGCTTGCCACTTTTTTTTTATTTTTCTACGCTACCCGTTTTTTTTACCTTACTGTTTTTTAATGGATGTTTTGAATAATTTCTTAGGAATGGAACTTACAAATATTGATACAAATTTAGTATGGAATAAATTGAATTTGACATCAGTGGCTCTTTCTACATACACCTCATCCACACCAACCCTTTTAACTTACTGTTAAAACATTATGTCCTGTTCTTATCAATAAACCTGTCTGCCCCAGTAGCTTTTTTTTTGAGAATGCATAAAAAAAAACAAGGCAGCCATGCGCAAAAAGTTGCCAATAAAGTGAACTAAAAAGGGCCATCTTGCTCGCCGCGGTCACATTGCTAGGCGGGCGGCCAGGAACGGGCGGTCGTCATTACATCGGACATCACCAGCCACCAATCGTTGGAGCGCCCGGGGCCGCTGCACACAGTCAGAGACTGTTTCTGTTACCATAGGGGAATCGTGGAAAGATCACATCTACAAGTTAATGTCTTCTCACACCCGGCACACCCCAGCTGGGTGGTGGGTCCATGAATGACGAACCCAAATAGTTCGCAAAAAGGTTCCGGTAATCCTGTCTGTTCGTTAAGACCAGAAACTCGTCGATCATATAGTACCATAAATCGTGGATGTCTTTGTCTCCATCGCGGTATATGTAGTGTATCGCCATTCCTCGTACCCAATTAACCGCATTCATCCGGGTCATAGGGAAATAGACAGCGTCGGGATGAAAGAGTTATTGGGGTAAAATCGAAACGTAGGGGCGGCGGAGCAGGATAGCCAGGATCTGGCGGATCAGTTTTCAGCACTAACGCGCGGGGCCACAGTTCAGTCTATGTTCGTCCGTGTCTAACGTCGTGCAACGGGGGCACACAGGGTCGTCAATTAGGTGAATGGCATGCAGCCGTTGTCGGGTTGGAAGTTTCTCGTTAACGACCACATACCACGTCGACCGCACGAAAGTAGACAGGAACGGCGCGTGGATGGCTCGCCATACCCGTGGCCAGTCGACCGTAGGGTGGCGCCGTACAATGTCGTTATCCGGAGTCCAGTGCTGGAGAGCACTATAATAAGTCTTCGCTGTCGGATTCCGTGTCTCCGATGTAACCCGCAACATATAGCTATGCTCTACGAAAAACGTTCTAATATGTGACAGCGAGGGCGATAAATGTCCAACTGGTACCGGTGGGTACAGCGTACGTGGGGCCACTTCTTCAATCAGTAGACCGGGGAGACTTGCTGTTGGTGAAAGCCAGAGTCGCCTCATGGAACGGAGATACAGTGCCATCGCTCTGTGCTTGACGTGAGTGAGTCCAACACCGTCTTTGTCGAAAGGTAAAGTAAGCGTAACAAAACGGATCTTGAAAACAGCACCATCGTTCACCACGTGTCCAAACACTGCCTGTATCCTGGAAGCCATCGTGTCCGTTATCGGCAGTACATGGGCGTAATGGTTAAGATGAGAAGCCATGTACACATTGACGTATTGGGCGCGTTGCAAAATGTTCAATGATCTGAATTTATTGAGACGAGCCTCTAAACGGAGTCGTCGTAAGACCATACGATACGTAAAGGCCGCCGTGCGTTGTATTTGTCGATGAAGTGATATCCCTAAACACTTGAGCATCGGGACCTTTGTCAGAGGTACGGCCAGACCTGCAGGCATTCCTCGTCCTACCTCCATGTAGCGTGATTTCCGAAGGTTGAGCACACTGCCTGCCACCGCCCCATACTGGTGGAGCCAGGAAAACGCCGTGTGTATTTCGTCACCAGACCGTGCTAAGAACATCACATCGTCGGCGTATGTACCACATCGAAAGGTTACGGAACGGAGGGTAAGTCCTTCTAAGCGTCGCCGTAGTCCGTGAAGAGCTGGTTCGAGGGCAACGGCGAAGAGCATGGCAGAAAGAGGACAACCCTGCCGGACGGACTTGTTGACACGGACGGGGGCGGACCGACAGCCGTTGATCATAATCCTCGTGACAGCCCCATGGATCAATCGAAGCACAACAGACGTCGTCAGACGCGGGACACCGATGTGTTCCATAACAGCACGCAGGAAACCATGGTTAACGCGGTCGAAAGCATGGTCGAAGTCCAGCGCAACAAGAGCGCCTTGGAGGCGGCAAGTTTGCATGAGCGCCACCACGTCTCTATAGGTGCTTAAAGTCGTAAACACATTAGTGTCGCCCCCGAGGCAGGTTTGATCAGTGTGAATGGCCGCCATTACCGTAGGTTTGAGCCTCTCACGGAGCATGCGTGTCAACAGCTTATAGTCAGTGTTTAGCATTGTCAACGGGCGAAAATCAAGAGGGCGACGGCCTCCGCCGGGTTTGGGCACAGGGATCAAGAGACCCTCAGTAAAGTCAGATGGTACCTGAAAATCGGCGTCCAGGAGTTCACTGTACATCCTGACCCACATTGGGCCCATGAGATCAAAGAACCGCTTGTAAAATTCAAGAGGGAGGCCGTCAGGGCCAGGCGTTTTGTTGGGAGAGCCACGCAACAGAGCCTCTCGCAGTTCTTCCAAAGTCACCGCCGACAAGAGCGTAGCATCATCTTGTAGGTTCCGAGAGACTGGTAGGTCAGATAGGACTTCCCCGACCCCTACATTCATGTGGGACTCCCTCTCGTAAAGAAGTTTATATGACTGTGTGAACGCTCGGACGATATCCATTTGTGCGTCAACGCGTCGCCCATCCTCCGTCTGAACCTCGGTAATGAGCTGCCTCTTGCGTCTTCGGCGTTCTTGAATGATATGGTGGAGGGAAGGTCGTTCACCACGAACATCATCAGTCGTCCTCGCTCGCACCCGCACACCCGCAAGACGTACGGCGTTGATACGAAGCAATTGTGCCTTGACGCGTTGTACTGCTGATTGTCGCTCTGGCGACGGCGGTTGTACAGCCAGTTCGCGGAGCGCAGTATAGTAAAAATCAGTAGTCGCAGTATACCAGCGCGCTCGGTCGCGTCCATAGCTGACTAATGTTCGGCACAGTGCGGGTTTTGCACACCGTAACCACCATTGAAGTACAGAACGGTAGGCGGGTAAACGCCGGTGGCAATTGCTCCATGTGGACTCGACTGCGCGTCTGCAATTTATCTCATCAAGAAGGGCTACATTGAGGCGCCACGGACCCCTACTTCGGCGGACGCGCTGGCGGGGAAGGGTGAGAGTACACATGCGAGGTGATCCGTGAACGCTGCCGGCCACATCTCAGCGTCGACAACGGCCGATCGTAGGCCGCGGGTGACGTAGACTCGATCCAAACGGCTCGCGGAGTGACTAGTAAAGTAGGTGTGTGCTCGACGGTCGCCGTGTTGGATGATCCAGGTGTCCAACAAGGCCAAGTCCTGTACAAGTGCCTGGAGTGCCGGGCAGGTGGTATAGTGTGGCTCCTGGTCGGATGGGCGGAGCACACAATTAAAATCGCCGCCTACTACCAAGTGGTCGGTATTGCCCTCGAAGAGCGGGGCTATATCTTCGACAAAAAAGGTGCGCCGTTCTCTCCTTTTGCCGGTGCCTGAAGGAGCATATAAGTTCACCAGACGTACTGTACCAATCGTGAGTGCGACCCCCCGGGCCGACGGTAAATAGGAGACATCAGTGGCCATTATCCCTTCCCGCAGTAGAATCGCCGTACCTCCGCCGCCCACATCTGCAGGCATAGTGTAGGCGTCATATCCGTAGGCGTCGAGACAGAGTCCTGATCGGACTTCTTGAAGGAAAACAACGTCCAGATCCGCAGCGCGTAACGTATCCTTCAGCATATGGGTCTTGACATCAGATGTAATGCCATTGACGTTGATCGTGGCGAGGCGGTATGCCTGGTCCATCAAGTCTCGGGAGGTGACCATGGTATGACAGGAGGACAGTAGTCGTGACGTGGAGCGCCGGTCTTGCGAAGTGCTAGGCAGCGACGAGAGGTGCTCATGCCGCCCTAGGCGTCTGTCGCCGGCCGCGTAGACGCTGCCATCGGCATCGGTGTATCGTCTTGGTCCTGAAACGCATCCTGCAACTCCATCTCCTGCGCCCAGTCGCCCAGGGACGTTGACACCACTGGATCTCGAGAGGCAGACGGAGGCAAGGGTACATCCCCGGTGTCGGAGCTGCGGTGATCTCCCACATCCCCATGTGGTCCAGACCCAGCGGTAGTGGGAGAAGACGTCGAACCGTGTGAGACGGTAGGGTCGCCTGTGTCGGCGCGGTGGAGCGGTTGAGGCACCTCGTCATCCAGCGGTGTCGCCTCGGGCTGTTCTACGTCGTCGGTTGTCTTGCGCCGCTTCTTATGACGCTTGGGTGATTTCTGCTTACGCTGCCGCGCCTCTGTTTCCGACGTAGGGCAAGGGGAGGACGCTGCATCCTGTGCTTCAACTTCCATCGCACCGTCGGCGAGCCGTTGTGACGGTGCGCCGGGGTCCGACGAAAGGACATCAGTAGCATCAGCACTGAAAGACGCTTGGGGCTCCGTGGAAGCTACTGCAGGGTCCTCCAAAGCTCGCGCCAATACAGTGGGGTCGTCATATACAGCTGGCGTCTCCCGTCTCGCCGCCGCAACATACGTAATCGGCAGAGAGGTCGGTGTCGACGGAAGAATCTGGTCGGTCGAGGGTGTCTGCGCGAGACGGCCTTGCAGGCATTCGGTACGCATGTGTCCCGTCTGGCCACAACCGGAGCAGGTTCTCGGCTGACCGTCGTAAATAATTATTGCCCTGCAACCAGCGATCGTGAGATACGAAGGAATATGGCGATGCAGGTCAATACGGACTTGTCGCACCCCGTTAAGGACAGGGTAGGTGTCGAAGGTCTTCCATTTTTCGGCCGTGTGGCCGAGAACTGTTCCATAGGGTCGAAGAGCAAGGGTGACCAAATCCGCTGGAACTTCAAAAGGGAGCTCAAACACGCGCACATTTTGGATTCCCAATCCAGCACGTTCAAGCGTCACCACACCCACGTTTCCGTCTGAGTGGCAGAACCGATAACCTGCCGTCGAGCGTCTGAGAAGTTTGTCACATGCTTCGTCGTCAGTGAACTTAAGATATACGACGCTGGAGACAATAGACAAGTGGATACCGATCAGCTCGTTAGGATCAACACGTACCACATCGCGTAAAAAACGCTGTACTTCGTGGGCCTTGGGTCTAGAGTACGTAGTGTCGAACTGCAGCTTGATCGTGGCTTTCCGATACGAAAGAGCCATCGTGTGTCAGGAACGTGACGGCAATACGTAACACTAGCGCGCCGGCGAAGTAAACAACAACACACCCGGAAACGCGACACGGAGCGGCCGGGACGTACCGCACCGCTCCACAGCCAAAGGCCGACCGTACCTTTGAGCTATTAGGGCGCACGTTCTTTACCAAGTGCTATAGGGACTGTAGATGTGATTTTCTCTCACTGATTAAACGTATGTTCTATTAATTTCAGCATGGAAAAAATTACACTACTGGCCATTAAAATTGCTACACCAAGAAGAAATGCACATGATAAACGGGTATTCATTGGACAAATATATTATACTAGAACTGACATGTGATCACATTTTAAGCAATTTGGGTGCATAGATCAAATCAGTACCCAGAACAATCACCTCTGCCCGTAATAACGTCCTTGATAAGCCTGGGCATTGAGTCAAACAGAGTTTGGATGGCGTGTACAGGTACAGCTGCCCACGCAGCATCAACACGATACCACAGTTCATCAAGAGTAGTGACTGGCGTATTGTGACGAGCCAGTTGCTCGGCCATCATTGACCAGACGTTTTCAGTTGATGAGAGATCTGGAGAATGTGCTGGCCAGGACAGCAGTCGAACATTTTCTGTATCCAGAAAGGCCCGTACAGGACCTGCAAGATGCGGTCGTGCATTATCCTGCGGAAATGTAGGGTACCGCAGGGATCGAATGAAGTGCAACGTCCACTGTTCGAAGTGCCGTCATTGCGAACAAGAAGAATCTGTACGTTTTTCTTTACAAGTAAGAGAGATTGTTTGATGAATTTTGCACAGCATACAAACCATACCTACAGGTGTATGAAACTCTAAAATTTTCCAAATCTATTAAAAACTGTGGTAAAAACTGAGATAATTAACTACAAAATTTGATTTTTTCTAAACATAAAGTTTAAAACGTAACAGCTCATCCATTTTTTCATAAATTAAATAGATTCTACAGTTTCAGACACCTGTAACTATGGTTTGTATGCTGTGTAAAATTTATCTAACAGTCTCTCTAACTTATGAAGAAAAGTATACCTATAGCAACAGATGCAGCCAATAGTAAGTAAAAAAATGATGGAATTTCACATGTGAAAAAATTATTTTTTTATGTTCTGGAACTTCCGTTGCTACGAGTGTGAATCCTGAATCGTTCCTGGTCATGCTGACAAAGTTTTATGAATTTACTTGTAAAAGTATAGACAGTGGAAATTAAAATGTGCTGTGGTGCCTCTCCTGCTCCAAATCGGCCCGTTTGTCGTCCTACCCCCCATTAACGTATTAACTGCTCTTAGAGAACTAATTTCTTTAATGGAAATGGTTTAAGTCTGTGTGATACATTTATCTTTTTCTTAAGACTTTATACCACACACCCGTCCCCTTTCCTATCCGGGTGGTAGACTAATTGATGTTTGCTAATGGTTTGATATTAATTTGGAGTAAGGCATCGAATCCGAATCGAAAGTATTACCCGGAAGAAGTCACGCGCTGACATAACGTGATCGGTATAGTGCGACTAACTTTGCGCAATAACGATCGCCGGAAATTAAAAAAAAATCAGAATAAAACGGAAACTAGCTAGTGAAATTTTGGTCCGAAGTGGACCTGAATCCATTCTCTACGGTGCGGTTGTAGGAACCAGGTGGTTGGCGCTGCGGCCACATCCTGCGGAGAAGAGGAGGCAGCGGGTCGCGGCTGCGGCTTGTCATTCCGTTGTGCGTGCGTGTTGTGTGTTTGTGCGGGACAGGCGACGTCAAACACAGCCGTCTCCCCGACCCTGACTGCTTCTCAGAACGCCATCTCCCTCTCAAACTGTGTAAGCGTGCGGCGAGACATAATGAGTTTACACCTGTTACTCATGCGAGGCGGTGGTCTTCCGCTCCTAAACTTCGAGGACGGACAAACAAGAGCGGACGAACACTTACCCAGTATGTGCGGGTGCGCGCAGAAATAACCTGAGCGAACCGCTGAGATAAAAATGTGACTACTTGTGACTCACAGTTTCATTTGTGACGGCGATGTCATACCTGTGGAAATAAAAGGTCCGAGACAAGTGCTTCCGTTTAGGATGTACACCCATTTTCGGAAAAAAACAGAACACCTTGAACGATATTTACACGACGCATACATTAATACACTCCTGGAAATGGAAAAAAGAACACATTGACACCGGTGTGTCAGACCCACCATACTTGCTTCGGACACTGCGAGAGGGCTGTACAAGCAATGATCACACGCACGGCACAGCGGACACACCAGGAACCGCGGTGTTGGCCGTCGAATGGCGCTAGCTGCGCAGCATTTGTCCACCGCCGCCGTCAGTGTCAGCCAGTTTGCCGTGGCATACGGAGCTCCATCGCAGTCTTTAACACTGGTAGCATGCCGCGACAGCGTGGACGTGAACCGTATGTGCAGTTGACGGACTTTGAGCGAGGGCATATAGTGGGCATGCGGGAGGCCGGGTGGACGTACCGCCGAATTGCTCAACACGTGGGGCGTGAGGTCTCCACAGTACATCGATGTTGTCGCCAGTGGTCGGCGGAAGGTGCACGTGCCCGTCGACCTGGGACCGGACCGCAGCGACGCACGGATGCACGGCAAGACCGTAGGATCCTACGCAGTGCCGTAGGGGACCGCACCGCCACTTCCCAGCAAATTAGGGACACTGTTGTTCCTGGGGTATCGGCGAGGACCATTCGCAACCGTCTCCATGAAGCTGGGCTACGGTCCCGCACACCGTTAGGCCGTCTTCCGCTCACGCCCCAACATCGTGCAGTCCGCCTCCAGTGGTGTCGCGACAGGCGTGAATGGAGGGACGAATGGAGACGTGTCGTCTTCAGCGATGAGAGTCGCTTCTGCCTTGGTGCCAATGATGGTCGTATGCGTGTTTGGCGCCGTGCAGGTGAGCGCCACAATCAGGACTGCATACGACCGAGGCGCACAGGGCCAACACCCGGCATTATGGTGTGGGGAGCGATCTCCTACACTGGCCGTACACCTCTGGTGATCGTCGAGGGGACACTGAATAGTGCACGGTACATCCAAACCGTCATCGAACCCATCGTTCTACCATTCCTAGACCGGCAAGGGAACTTGCTGTTCCAACAGGACAATGCACGTCCGTATGTATCCCGTGCCACCCAACGTGCTCTAGAAGGTGTAAGTCAACTACCCTGGCCAGCAAGATCTCCGGATCTGTCCCCCATTGAGCATGTATGGGACTGGATGAAGCGTCGTCTCACGCGGTCTGCACGTCCAGCACGAACGCTGGTCCAACTGAGGCGCCAGGTGGAAATGGCATGGCAAGCCGTTCCACAGGACTACATCCAGCATCTCTACGATCGTCTCCATGGGAGAATAGCAGCCTGCATTGTTGCCTAGCAGGCTAAGGGTCGGCCATGGGTACTGGTAACTTGTTTCATGCATGAAGACATCAGTGCGCATAAGGGCTGCATTCACCAGGTTCCAAAGTACATCTGTGGTGGGTGGCATTGGGTAACAGAGCAGACGGCGGAGGGATAAAGAAATAATTAAAATCGCTCAAAAGAGGAAAGGACGCTGGACGTGACGGGATACCAGTTTGATTTTACGCGAAGGAACTTCCAACGGTGTACAGTAGGTCTCTAGAAGAGCGTAGCGTACCAAAGGATGTCATCCCCGTTTTTAAGAAGGGACGTCGAACAGATATGCAGAACTATAGTCCTGTATCTCTAACGTCGATCAGTTGTAGAATTTTGGAACACGTAGTATGTGAGAGTATAATGACTTTTCTGGAGACTACAAATCTACTCTATAGGAATCAGCATGGGTTTCGAAAAGATCATGTGAAACCCAGCTCGTGCTATTCGTCCACGAGACTCAGGGGGCCATAGACACGGGTTCCCAGGTAGATACCGTCTTTCTTGACTTCCGCGAAACGTTCGATACAGTTCCCCACAGTCGTTTAATGAACAAAGTAAGAGCATGTGGACTATCAGACCAATTGTGTGATTGGATTGAAGAGTTCCTAGATAGCAGAACGCAGCATGTCGTTCTCAATGGAGAGAAGTCTTCCGAAATAAGAGTGATTTCAGGTGTGTCGCTGAGGAGTTTCGTAGGACCGTTGCTATTCACAATATAAGTAAATGACCTTGTGGATAACATCGGAATTTCACTGAGGCTTTTTGCAGATGATGCTGTAGGAAGTAGGTTACAGTACACTTGTTCGCCGACTGCTTGAATGTTTCTCACCGGTGTGGGATCTGTACCCGATAGGATTGGTAGATGAGATAGAGAAGATCGAACGGAGAGCAGCGCGCTTCGTTACAGGATCATTTAGTAATCGCGAAAGCGTTACGGAGATGATAGATAAACTCCAGTGGAAGACTCTGCAGGAGAGACGCTCAGTAGCTCGGTACGGGCTTTTGTTAAAGTTTCGAGTCAAGCAGTATATTGCTCCCTCCTACGTATATCTCGCTGAAGAGACCATGAGGATAAAATCAGAGAGATTAGAGCCAACACAATCTTTCTTTCCATGAACAATACGAGACTGGAATAGAAGGGAGAACTGATAGAGGTACTCAAGGTACCCTGCGCCATACACCGTCAGGTGGATGTAAGTGTAGATGTAGATCCGTTGTTTCACCATATTCAACACATCTTCGACTGGCGACAAATCTGGTCATCTGGTGGGCAAAGGCAAATGGTTGACATCCTATGACACCAAGAAAGCACGCGTTTGTGCACCAACATGTGGTAGTGCGTTATCTTGCTGAAAAATGGCGTCTGCGGTGTTATGCAGAAAGGGTATTGCTACGAGTCGCAGCATGTCATTCACGTAGGTCAGTCTGGTCACAGTGCCCTGGTCACGCACCAGCTGTGATTTGTGGTTGTACCCAATAGCACCCCACATCGTTATCTTTTGTGTTGGCTCTGTATGTCTTGTGCGAATGCTGTCACTATGATGCCGCTTCCCTGCCTGCGACGAACCAAAATTCGGCCAGTTTTTTCAAACAAATAGAGCCCGGATTCGTCTGAAAGCACTATCTGATGCCACTCCTGTCCCCAGTGACGTCGTCCAGTACGCCATTGCCGCCTAGCCAAAGCCTTCTAGATACAAGGCCTATGAACAGCGGTCATATTGGCATGTGACGTCACAAACTGTTGGCCATCTTATCTGTAGTCGGCAGTCCTGTTGGCGTTTATGTTGCGTTGAAAGCGTGTGCCACGTGAAACTGATATATATTTCATACAGTATTCGCCTACAGTTCTTCGAAGTATGGGACGCAAGTGTTGCGTTCCCTTTTTCCAGGGAAATTATATCCCAAAAAGGCATGAAAGTGCACATGTTTCGATTTCTCAAATGTGTGAAGGTGAGAAATCGCTGGATTGCAGCTATTCCCAGACAGGAATTAGTGTCTACGCATCATTCAAGGGTAAGTAAATGACAAAAAATTTATAGCGTGTTATTTGTTTTCATTGCACCACATTTGCCAATTATTTTTAAAAGCAGTTATGTATCATGTACCAGTATAATTTGTTTCTTAATTCTGGATCATTGCTGCGAGGTGAATACGAGGCAACTATTGTCTCACAAAATAGTTATATTAATTAGTGTGGCTAGAAAATGTTTAGAATTCCTTATCGTTCCTACCAGATTATTGAGCTTCCAGTACTTTGATTTTGTTCCGTTTTACATATACAGCTATTCGAAAATAATTTCAATTTGAGTAAACTACCTGAGAAAATTGCTTTAATGAATTCAGTGTTCGACAGATTAAGCAGTATAGAAAGCAGACTTTTGATGTTAGTGCATTGTGATTAAATTAACAGCACTCTGTGACACGAATTTCAGTCAAGGATATAGGAGAAACAGTTTAAGGTTCTTAAGTTCTGGAGAAACAGGGAAATAAAATATTTTTTCGGGTTTTTTCATTTATTAAACATTACATTAGGAGGTGCTCCATTTCGTCGAATGATTTGGGTTTCGATGAGGTCAGCAAATTTTGAAGTGGAGGGGAAAATTTACGAAAATAACCAGGGAAACAAATTCTTAAATTCTGTAGGAACTCCAGCTGCTTTATTTAAAACCGAAAACGTCTGCTTGTTATTGCATATTGCCGATTTTTTACTGCAAGAAAACATCGCTCCTGAGGTAAAAGACAGAATTTAAAATTACAGTTTGTATTCGATCCTAGAAAAGCGTTTTAAGACAAATCGTGAAAATAATTTTACATCTTGAAATGTCATAGGGCAGTTTTGTTCAGTTACTTTACGCAATGATATAAATTTCCATACTTTCATTACAAGGACACATAGAAGAGGAAAGCACGAGAATCCCTAGGCGGTCCCAGCTCTAAAACTCGTAAAGTTCGTGTAGCTGCAGAGTTCCGACACAGACCCGGCCATCAGTAAGTGACGTCACAAGTGTGCGCGCAGGCCTGTAGCCTAGGTGGTGTTGGCCTAGCGTGCTTCTACACATTCGCCAAAGGTAGGCGAAGAAGTGGACGACGCTTACGTAAACCATACCATAATAGTCGGCGACGGACTGGCACCTCTGATGGTGTACGATGTGTTTCACTGTTGCGCCAGAGCCGAGGAGGACGCATATCAGTTGTGCAATCTCATTCAAATGGGGTGTCAATCTTGCGGGGTGGTCTGGGTGGTGCGACCTCACCCATCTCGTCGTGTTCTACGGCCTTCCGTGAACCATTCTGCACAAAACCGTTGCACTGTCCAAAACACTTCGTCCTACAGGAACAACAGTTTTCCGGATTGATGTATCACATTCTCTCATGCCAATATTGCGCCCCCTTTCAAACTCACTGATTTGAAGGTACAATTCGCGCATACGCCTGCGAGGCATCTTGAACGTCTGTTCAAGTCACACTGATCCATTACTTTCGGTTTATAGAGACAACGAGAGCGGCAGGCACATTTTACCGGAGGTACTGTTGCATCGACATGAAACCCGCTGACCGACATGGTTCAAATTCTAATAATTTCTGCAGATCGTACTAATGTACATGTCCTGTGAATATGAACGCCCTATCTCTAGTCCTTAAGGTGTTCTGTTTTTCCTGATCTCGAGCGTAGGAACCCTTACAGTGAACAAAATTTAGTTACATAACCTAGGCTGCAAAATGTTGACACGTACTACTTACGGAACCATGAAAAGAATGGTACGAGACGGCGTGGTGGAGGATCTACATCTACATCTAGGGGATTACTCTGTTATTCACAATAAAGTGCCTGGCGGAGGGTTCAATGAACCACCTTCAAGCTCTCTTTCTACCTTTCCGCTCTCGAAAGGCACGCGGGAAAAACGAGCACCTAAATTTTTCTGTGCGAACCACGATTTTTCTTATTTTATCGTGATGATAATTTCTCCCTATATAGGTGGGTGCCAACAATGTTTTCGCAATGGGAGGAGAAAACTGGTGATTGAAATTTTATGAGAAGATCCCGTCGCAACGAAAAACGCCTTTGTTTTAATGATTGCCATTCGAATTCACTTATCATGTCTGTGACACTATCTCCTATTTCGCGATAGTACAAAACGAGCTGCCCTTCTTTGTACTTTTTCGATGTCATCCGTCAGTTCCAGCTGATGCGGATCCCACACCGCACAGCAATACTCCAGAATAGAGCGGACAAGCGTGGTGTAAGCAGCCTCTTTAGTAGACCTGTTGCACCTTCTAAGTGTTCTGCCAATGAATCACAGTCTTTGGTTTGCTTTACCCACAATATTATCTATGTGATCGTTATTTTGAGAAGTTATTTTGAGAAGATAGTGCCCAAAAGCAGTGCTCATTCCATAGTAGTAGTTCTCTTATGCTCATTTCCCCACTGTCGCTTGCTGTGACATGAATGTCTCCTGTTGCTATTGAGAGATCGTGCGTACGAGAAAGAATCGCAGCGGGCACATCACCTCCAGTCTCTCGCAGCACAACAAATAACTTTCCAATTTACCATCCAGACTAACAGTCTGCATAAGTGTATGCGAGTGCGTTAAGGTACTGATGAGAGTTGATCTTGATACAACTCACTTGGTACATCTAATTTCCAGGTTTCCTTTTATATGCATTTTCTCTTCAAATGCCGACTGGTCGGCGTTGAAAACGAATTCTTTACTTAATGATGGAATAAGTTAGTTTATCTCATCTACAATATTTCTGGCCGATTCCGCAGTTTGCTGGGCATCGTCAAGTTGACCTGTTTGAAATTTCGTTATCTTACGTGTTCCAGCTCTGTAGAACTGTTTTAAGTTATGCAGCCATCCACTGCTTCCCTTGAAATCACTTTAATCTATGTCGCACGCGATTCCATGGGCGTAAAGTAGTAGGTCACTATCTTGTAGATCCTGTAAATTGTATCGAGCATCCTTGAAACACTCAGACCCCAGTTTTTGTGACAAGTAGACCTTGCCCCCCCTTAAATATCCGTAGTTTTTCTTATGCACTACACGGCCATATTGCTGCGTGCTTATTCGAAAGCTGTTCATAATTATTTTTTTTACTGTGCTGCGGATGATCTTCCCTGTACGTAATCATGTTTATTACCCGATCCTTTGACAACAATTGTCCTTCACTAATATTCACTGGAGACGGCATTTGTGGCTCTCTGTCAGACAGGTACGATGAATTACGTGACTCGACACTTGTTTCAGCATCACTTTCACTTTTTAAACACGAGCTTCATCATACTGATCCCTATGCGCATTGTCTACAGAGTCGAGCTTCTACGAAGCCATACATTCCACTGACTCATCTCGCAGAAACGCTAATACGAGGGTGAGTCAAATGAAAACCTTAAATACTTTTTAAATATTATTTGTTGTGCAGAAGTGGTACAAAGCTGTATCACTTTTCAACATAATCTCCCCCCACTCAATGGAAGTCCTCCAGTGCATACAAAGTGCATAAATTCCTTTACAAAAAAATTCTTTTGGTAGTCCGCGCAACCACTCATGCACCGCGTGGCGTACCTCTTCATCTGAACGGAGCTTCTTTCCTCCCATCGCGTCTTTGAGTGGTCCAAAAATATGCAAATCATTTGGGTCAAGAACTGGTGAGTATGGTGGATAAGGAAGACACTCAAAATGCAGGTCTGTGATTGTTGCAACTGTTGTACGGGCAGTGTGGGGCCTTGCATTGAAATGTTGCAAAAGGACACCTGCTGACAGCAACCCACGTCGCTTTGATTTGAGTGCAGGCCGCAGATGATTTTTTAGAAGATCTGTGTATGATGGACTGGTGACAGTGGTCCCTCTACATATGTAATGCTCCAAAATGACGCCTTTTTCGTCCCAAAAGAGAGTGAGCATAACCTTCCCTGCTGATGGTTCTGTTCGAAACTTCTTTGGTTTTGGTGATGAGGAAATGAGCCGTTACTTGCTCGCTCTTTTCGTTTCCGGTTGGTGGAAGTGAACCCAGGTTTCGTCCCCAGTAACGATTCTTCCAAGTAAGCCATCACCTTCTCGTTCAAAGCACCGAAGAAGTTCTTCACAAGTATCAACACGTCGTTCTCTCATTTCAGGAGTCAGCTACCATGGCACCCATCTTGCAGACACTTTGTGAAACTGGAGCGCATCATGCACAGTGTGGTGTGTTGACCCATGACTAATCTGTAAACATGCTGCAATGTCATTCAGAGTCACCCGACGGTTTTCCTTCACTACGGCTTCAACTGCTGCAATGTTCTATGGAGTCACAACTCGTTGTGCCTGACCTGGACGAGGAGCATCTTCCACTGAAGTCACACCATTTTCGAACTTCCTACTCCGCTCGTAGACTTGTTGCTGTGACAAACATGATCACCGCATTGAACTTTCATTCCTCGATGAATTTCAATAGCTTTCACACCTTCACTATGCAAAAACCGAATAACAGAACGCTGTTCTTCCCTGGTGCAAGTCGCAAGTCGTGCGGCTATCTTTATACTGATACTGCGACGGTATGTGTGCATCTGCACTATGCTGCCATCTACAGGCCATTCTGCACGCTGTTTGTAGCACGCTTGCCAACTTACAGGATAACGACGCCAAATTTCGATTTGTTATTACGATTTTAAGGTTTTCATTTGGCTTACCCTCGTATCTCAGCTGCCATGTCTATCTCATTTCTTGGGTTCCTCTCCAACGAAATGCCAACCTCTGCAACTGTTGTTGTAGATATAATGGAATGTTTGCATTGTTTATCGTAGTTATTGCTCTACTTTGCATCAACACCACTATCACTGTAGCACTGTTGAGAGTTACTCGTCGATTAAGCAGTTAAAAAAAAATGGTTCAAATGGTATCTGAGCACTGTGGGACTTAACTTCTCAGGTCATCAGTCCCCTAGAAGTTAGAACTACTTAATCCTAACTCACCTAAGGACATCACACACACCCATGCCAGAGGCAGGATTCGAACCTGCGACCGTAGCGGTCGCGCGGTTCCAGACTGAAGCGCCTAGAACCGGTCGGCCATCAAGGCGGCTTCAATGATAAGAATTTTAGTTAAGCAAAATTACCAAACGCTAACAACCAGGCCTTCAATAGTAATAACTTCGGTTAGGTAAAGTTACTAAACAGAGAACACGCAGACCTTCTTTAATAAAGACTTCAGTTAAATAAAATTTACCAAATGCAAACAGGCTTCAGTTACACACTTGCGATAGGAATCTCTCCTTTAAAACAGTAAATAATATAATTTAAATGAGCAAAAGTTCGACTCAACTTCAGTTACACAATTGACTTAGACAAATTATTCTCATGTAAACCCGTAATTAATAAAACCTAAATGGCTGAAATTTTTAATCAACTTCAGCTACAAAACTAGACAAGTAACTCTCAATTAAACCAGTAATAAATAAAATATAGACACCAATATTGAATGAATTCAGTAAAAATCATTAGAGATCAAATGCAAGATAATTAAATTTGGGGAGCAGTTAAAAAAAACGGTTCAGATGGCTCTGAGCAGTGTGGGACTTAACTTCTCAGGTCATCAGTCCCCTAGAAGTTAGAACTACTTAAACCTAATTAACCTAAGGACATCACACGCATCCATGCCCGAGACAGGATTCGTACCTGCGACTGTAGCGAAGCAGTTCATGTATGCTCCATAGGCTCATGCTGTGCTCACTATTGGATACCTCCAGTTGCGCCCGCTTTGCCATTATCAGCCAATACTGTGGTTACTTGGTAGACAATGAGCGGAGGCGTCCAACGCGGTAAACGTTATTGGCCTTTAGCAACCTCGCACTGAAGAGGCACATTGTTAGAAAGTAACCTGAATTAAGGCAAACGTACGTTTAAAGCATTTGTCGCTCGCTCGTGGTTTTACCGTCCTTCATGCGCTTTCCATAGATGCTCAGAACAGCAGCACGCGAACGACCGACTAACGTCTATGTTTCTGAGATGCTCGCCCCTGGCTCCGGGCCGGACGACGTGGCCCAGCGGTTCTAGGCGCTTCAGTCCGGAACCGCGCGACCGCCACGGTCGCAGGTTCGAATCCTGCTTCGGGCTTGGATGTGTGTGATGTCCTTAGATTAGTTAGGTTTAAGTAGTTCTAAGTTCTAGGGGACTGATGACCTCTGATGTTGAGTCCCATAGTGCTCAGAGCCATTTGAACCTGGCGCCAGGCCATAAAATGTGCCCTTGTTCAAAGTCGCTTATTTCAGTTAATTTCCCCATTTGTGTCTCTTATAGCTGCTATAATGATTTCCTATTCGACTCTGTTCTGCTTTGGCATTAAAAAAAATGTTCCAATGTGTGTGAAATCTTATGAGACTTAACTGCTAAGGTCATCAGTCCCTAAGCTTACACACTACTTAACCTAAATTATCCTAAGGGCAAACACACACACCCAGCCCGAGGGAGGACTCGAACCGAACCTCCGTCGGTACCAGCCGCACAGTCCATGACTGCAGCGCCCTGGACCGCTCGGCTAATCCCGCGCGGCATGCTTTTGTACTTTGCTTACCGAATCATCTGTCAACAACGCCATTAGGTGGCATTAAGTCTGGCGGTGGGAAGAGGTCGTTATGTTTTGGCTGAGTATATTTTTCTTCAGAAAACCTTTTTTTGCTATTGTCAGGTTGCCTCTTTTATCCTCTGTACTTCTGCTGTCGTCTGCTATTTTGCAGCACAAATAGCAAAAAGGCTCTCGTTGATTGCTGCACTGATCTAGAATCTTCACTGCCCCATTCCACTCGATTAGCATTGTTTACTGCAATCCTTGTTTTAGATTGTAGCTCTCACAGCGTGTATCAACAAATATCTGCCAAATTTTACCGAGCGAGACGGGGAAGTGGTTAGCACGCTGGACTCGCATAAGGGAGGACGACGGATGAAACCTGCGTCCGACCATCCAGATTTAGGTTTTCTGTGATTTTGAAATATTACTGTATCTCATTGCTACCTATCAGAATCCCTCGGAGAGCATTAAAGATAAACACCAGTCCTGATTGTCCAATTGTAAAGTGACCTGTTTCGAAATTACATACAAAAATAACCACTATTTCAGTATACATATAATTCGAAAACGATGCTTTGCTGATTAACATTGTTCTTATGTCAGAAACATAATGTAAATGTGAAATTAATACTGTATCTAATCGAAAGAAATGTAGCACATGGTCAGGATGTACCAGTAAACCTTTCAGTATAAAATTACTACAGCAAATTAAATAGAACATATAAATAAAGCAAGTTAATTGAATCTCCGATATATGTTAGCACTAAAATTCAAGCGCTAGTTTATTTGTTATAAACAAATTTGGAAATGTAATTGTTACCTGTAACATAATCAGTCAGGAAATGTTATATTAACTCGTAACTAAGTTGAAAATAGGTCCATCTTGTTCAGCACTGAGATTGTAAATTTTTAGCAATGTGTAGCTCATATTCGGTTTAACTTTTAATTGTGATTTTACATAAAATTATAATTTTCATTGTAGGTAATTGTTAATAAAAGTATTTTTTGGCTAGGGTTGCGAGCAAATGTATTGTTGGCTCACTCGTTTGTTGATTGTTGTGAACTCTGTGTCGTTTGATGTCAACTTTAGGTACATGTGATGTAACCGGTACAGTTCACCAGGCTCGGACACCAGAGTCCTGGAAATATATTGGTATTAAAACTGTACTGTACTTCGGAATTTATTTGGGAGTCTTCCGCAATCCTTTTCATAGGCTGCACAGCAACGAGACATGAATCCAGGAATTTTACAAAACCCGAGAACCAAATAACTCTCAATGTTGGTAGAATTGACGTGAAAACAACAGCGGATCGACTGGGTATTTCACTCAAAACATTTGCAACGTGGAGGTGGGAAAATACAAACATTTCAATTTCCCTAAATTGCTTGAGGCAAATGTTTGCCCCCTCCCCCCCCCCCCCCCCCCCGCCCCTCCCCCCTCGAATCAACCAACCAATCCAGCCAATATGCCAAATTTTCATTCGGTGTCGACCAACAGTTGTTTATAATACATGAAAGAAACTTCAAAAGATTTGTTAACAAGGAAACTCCCCATCGCAATCCCCTCAGACGGCTCAGTGGGTAGTCCGTCAAGATCTGAACACAGATCAAGCATGGAAACAGGAAGAAGGTGTACTGAACTGTGAAAAAAGAAGCAAAATAGAAACAGTGAATGGTCCCAGTTCAAGAAGTGCAGCGTCCAGCATTGTTGCATAGCCACGGCGTAGTGGTTATGTGGTTACAGTGTTGGACTGCGAAAGAGGAGTTGTGTATTCAAATCTCACTCGCACCCAAACTTTTTTCCTCAAAAATATGAACTGTCCGCCCGGTTATTGACGTGTCTGTACGCTGTATTCAGATTGGTGTCTGTGTCGTGGTCTAACGTTCGTTCGCAAAAGCGAGGTGCAAGAAAGGGACCTCCGGAACTGTACTCCTTTCAACAGAAAATTGGATCTACTGTGTTTTCTCAAAGTTCAGAGCAATCCCATTCGCAGAAAAGCAGTTAATAACTTTTCCAGAGACATTATTTCTATCATTTTCTATTGGAGTTTCTCTTACTAGATTAATAATGATACTTGTATCATCAGCAAATAGTGTCAGTTTAGTTTCAGTGACACTCGTAACTCACATCGGTAGTACGACGAAAACCCCGTTGTCTTTGTGAAGCCATATTTTCAAGAACTCTGCTCTCTAAATGTACGATGTGGCAACGAGAATCCCCATAACTTTCACCATACTGGGGCTCTGACGCACTTTCGACTTTCGCGACGATCCATAATAACGCCATTCGTTGGATTGGCGCTTCAGTTCTGGCTCGTACGATGTGGCCCGTGTCTCATCCAGTGTTACGATGCGGCGTAAGAAAGCCTCTCCTTCGCGCTCATAGTGCGTCTGAGCAACGTCGTAACGCATCCATTTCTGCATTTCCGTCAAGTCAAGCGAAACCCATCATAGTGAAATTTTTCACATACCCAGGCGTTCCTTCAAGATGCGAAGCACAGTTGTATGCGCTAATCCGGTTTCGTGGGCGAGCTCACGAATCGTATGGTGTCGTACGAAAGTGCCACGCGTTATGACTCTTTCCTCCAGTTTTGGAAGTTATGGCTTTTGAATTCCTTATTTGTGGTTTACATTTCTGTCAGAGGTCGATACGGCTTGTCGTCTACTTACCCTATTCATCACATTAACTTGTGACGGTAATATATTCTTACCGTATGACATATTTTATAATCAGTCTACAGTATGACTATTACCAAGATTACAGTAGCAGAAAAGACACGTCAGAGACCGGACCCGAAAGTAATTTTGCGAAGAAAAAAAAAACGGGGGGGAGGGGTGACGATCGGGATTTTAACATGGACGTGTCCCTTCGCACTCCAACACTGTACCCAAATATCCACAACGCATATGAGCTTTGTGCTGCATATCTTGAGATTGGACCGTTCACTGTTTGTACGAGTGTCACTCCAAAAGAAATGCACACTACTTTACTAAAAATACAGTTTTCATCCTGCATGTGCGAATGTCTTACAGTGTGTAGATACATTCTTCCCGCTCGTTCCCGTGAGTGGCGCCGTCACAGCATGTCTTCGAGATGGCTGCAATACTTGACGTTCGTCAGAAGCAACGTGATGTCATAGAATTCCTGTGCTGTGAAAACGAGACAGTGGGGAACATCCACAAGAGGTTGAAACAAAGTGTATGGAGATGCTGCTATCGATCGCAGTACAGTTAGTCGGTGGGCAAGCAGGTTACGTGATGAAAGCGGACACGACAATATTGAGGATTGTCCTCGCAGCGGCAGGCCTCATACTGCACACACCCCAGTGTGCAGAGAGTTGACGAATTGGTGACTGCTGACAGACGCATCACAGTGAACGAATTGTCACGCTACGTTGGGATAGGGGAAGGAAGTGTTTGCAGAATAATGGAAGTGTTGGCGTTAAAAAAGGTTTGTGCCAGATGGCTCACAAAGAAACAAGAAAAACGGTATGCAGCGAAATTTTGGAACAGTACGAGAATCGAGGAGATGAATTCCTTGGATGAATTGTGACAGGTGATGAAACATGGCTCCATCATTTATCACCAGAGACGAAGAGGCAATCAATGGAGTGGCATCAGGCCAATTTACCCAAGAAAAAGAAATTCAAAACCACACCGTGTGCTGGAAAAGTTATGGCTACGGTGTTTTTCGATTCCGAAGGACTCTTGCTTGTGGACATCATGCCAAATGGAACCACCATAAATTCTGATGCATGTGTGACGATACTGAAGAAACTTCAAGCTCGACTGAGTCGTGTTCGACCACATCGGCAAAAGCACGATGTTTTGCTGTAGCACGACAGTGCACGGCCACATGTCAGTCACAAAACCATGGAAGCGATCACAAAACTCGGATGGACAACACATAACACCCGCCTTACAGTCCTGTCGTGGCTCCATGTGACTATCATCTCTTTGGGAAACTGAAAGACTCTCTTTCTGGAACAAGGTTTGAAGATGATGACTCCCTTGTGCACGCTGCCAAACAGTGGCTCCAACAAGTGGGTCCAGAATTTTATCGTGCGGGTATACAGGCGCTGGTTCCAAGTGGCGTAAAGCAGTTGAGAGGGATGGAAATTATGTGGAGCCATGAAAATATTGTTCCTAAAGGATGTATCTACACACTGTAAAACTTTCAAACATGTAGAATAAAAGATGGATTCTAACAAAATAGTGTGCATTTCTTTTGGAGTGACCCTGGTATTTTGCTTCTTTTTTCACACTTCAGTACACCTTCTTCCTGTTTCCAAGCTTGATCTAAGTTTAGTTTTTGAAGGGCCACCCACTGCTACATCTTACGACTAAATATGTGGAAGTTGGGATGGGGAATTTCCCTTGACAGAACACATAAATCACGCATAGAGGCAGTTTATTGCTAGGGAATCAACACGCCTTATTTGCAATAGTTGAATTAAAGTTCTACCAACTCGCCCACCAACGTCACAGCCCTGAACATGTCAGATATTTTTAAAGACGTGCAGTGTTATCTAGCAGCTTGCACAACCCACGTCCCTCCATTCAGTGTAACTCTACTTTCAGTCGCACTGACACCTCCCTACCAGCTTCCATTGATCCTCATGTAGTCTACACCACAACCATCGGCTTTCATAACCCTTCCTGCTCCGCTAATGGTGTTTACCGTCGTTCAAAGTGTGTCAGAATTTCATAACAGAGCGTTCAACTAGCTCCTTGCTGTCTTTGAGCAGCAGAGGGGAAGCGATTCCGCTATTTACGACTGTTTACAAATCCGTGCAGTCGCGTGAGTACTAATTCCAGAAGGCTGCCCCTCTGAGTACGTGATATGTCCACAGTCCAGAAGTATGCTGCTTCACTGTTACAGGCGCAGCGGAGAGCACCAAGCTATTCCTGCGGCTTGACCAAGTAATGTCTATGCTCCGCAATTAGACAGAACTTCGTTGTTTTATTTTTCAGATAAAACTGCATACCTCAACTCAACGAATGCGCGAATTCTCTGAACGTCAGTTTCTGGGATGGAGTTCCACGCCTGTTGCACTTGCTCGGTCAAAACAGGGACGGTTAGCGCTGTTTATGGACGACGCTGGAGTCGTCTTCCGATGGTGCCCCATACGTGCTCGACTGGTGACAGATCTGGTGATCGAGCAGGCCGAGGCAACATGGCGACACTCTCTAGAACATGTTGGGCTACAACAGCGACATGTGGGCGAGCGTTATCCTGTTGGAAAACACCACCTGGACTGCTGCTGATGAACAGCAGGAAAACAGGTCGTGTCATCAGACTGACGTACAAATTTGCAGTCAGGGTGCTTGAGATAACCACGAGAGTGATCTTCCTGTCAGGCAAAATCGCACCACATTCCATGTGCATTCCACTGTGTCTAGCACGCAGACAGGTTGGCTGCAGGCTCTCAACTGGCCTCCTCCTAACCAACACACGGTCATCACCGGCACCGAAGCAGGACCAGCTTTCAGGAGAAAACACAGCAGACCTCCACCCTGACCTGCAGTGAGCTCTCGCTTGACACCACTGGAGTCACAAATGGAGGAGGTCTGGGGTCACTGCAATGGACTCTACAGAGCGTCTGGATCAGAGCTGTCCTTGAAGTAAACGATTTGTAACAGTTCGTTGTGTCACCTTGGTGCCAACCCAGCTTCTCGTAGCCCTATTACACCATTCCGTTCAAACCAGTGAGGTGTCGATAATGGTTACTTTGTCGGCTTAAAGGCATTCTTCAGCAACATCAACTAATCATGTCCCATCTCAAAGGTAACTAACATTCACTACTGTTACAGCAAACCCGATTTCTACATCTTTTTTTTGTAAAAAGAGGTGGAGCCCCTCCACGCCCACACCGACATGATGGCCAACACAAAAGGCCTACTGCCATCTCTGCATAAGGGTTAGTATTCACTAAAATGAGGTGTTTTAGGATGTGGGTACTGCGATGTTTGCGTACGTCTGGTTAAGATTAACCATTAATACGCGCTCATCTGGAGATAGATTGGTCGGAAGCTGGCGAAGTGTAGCGGTTTTAAGGGCAGAGGAAAAAAAGTGCCAAGGCAAGAGCCAAGGGAAAAAAACCTCTGCGATAGTTAGGTCGGGCGGTAAGAGCAGTAGCGGTTTTATTGCTGCCTGCGATAGGTTGTGCAAGGATAGGCTTTGTTAGTAGTGGGTATCATGCTTGTGGATACCTTGGCGTTGTGCGTTGTGCTGCTCGGCAGGTGGCGCTGGATGCTGGTACAGAGTCCTCGTTCAGCGTCAGCAACCTGCAACAGTTAGGTTTGTTATCGATCTTGTGTCCGATAGGTCATATACCGGGGGCACAGTGTGAGGGAATGTTGGCAGTTTGTTTGTGCGCCTGTGAGCGAGCTCGTCAGTGTCCCTGCTGTGACCTGTTGGTCGGCTCTAATAGCAGCTGAGAGTTGCCAGCCAGTGTTGCTGATATGCAGGGGCTTATCGACGTTTGTCGCTGTTTGCGTATGTTAGTTTACCATAGGTGGCTATTCCCTAGCTAGCAGTGTCTTTGGCCGCTTGTGCTTCCACCTGTGGTTGTGATCGTAGTTTCCCAGAGTGAGGATGAAAGGATTGTTCGAGTGTCTCGAGTTCCTGTATAGTCGTGTGGCGTGTTTTTTGAATACTTCCTTGAGGGTATCAAGGCGGTATTCATGGTGAAGATCCACGGTGCGTGTGTAGCGTGGGGCGTTGCTAATGATTCGTAGCACCTTGTTCTGTATGATCTGCAGGCGGCGCAGTCGTGTAGGAGCTGTATATTCCCAGACGGGAGCTGCGTACGTCATCAGAGGTCTAATCAGTGTCATGTATATGGACCTCGACACCCTCCTGTTCAGTGTTCTTTCCCTGTTGAGCTTTGGGTAGAGCTGTTTGAGCCTCGCGTGCGCTCGGTTGGCAACGTATTCAATGTGGTCCCCCCATGTAAGCTTCCGGTCCAGCCAGACACCAAGGTACCTGACTTTCTCTCGGAAACGTATTGGGCGTGTATGTAGTGTTATTGGTCTACAGTGATGGTGTTTGCGCAGTAGTTTCGGTCTGAGTGTGAACAGAAGTGCTTCGCGCTTGTCGACGTTTACTTTAATACGCCATCTCTCCAACCAAGGCTCAGCTGTTCTGGGTGCTGTCTGTATTCGTGAATTGATGTTCGACGGTTTCCAGTCTTGCGCGATGGTGGCTGTGTCATCCGCGTAGACGGCTAACGTCGTGTTTTGTGTCGCTGGGAAGTCATTAATGTACAGGTTAAACAAGATGGGCCCTAGGATGCTTCCTTGGGGTACTCCAGCTTGTATACCGTGTTGTGTTGATTGTTTGTCCTGCACGTTAGTGTTGAAACATCTGTTCGTGAGATACGAGTGTATGAGACGTACGAGTCCGTCCGGGAAACCAGCTTCGCTTAGTTTGCGTATGAGTCCATTGTGCCAGAGACGATCGAAAGCCTTTTCGATGTCTAGGAACACGGCCCCTGTGGCTTTGTTCATGTTGTAGCCGCGTGTTATATGTTCGACTACGCGGAGGAGTTGTTGTGTTGTCCAGTGGTGATTCCTGAAGCCGAATTGCTCCGGCCTTAGGGTGTCGTTGGCGATGCAATGCCTAGTGATACGTTTTAGTATTACCTTCTCAACAATCTTGCTGAGCGAGCACAGCAGACTGATGGGCCGGTAATTTTGTGGGAGGGAGTGGTCTTTCCCTGGCTTCCTGAACATCAGGACCTTGGCCGCCTTCCAAAAATCAGGGAAGTGTTGGTGTGTCAGGGTGGCATTCCTTAAGTGTGTGAGGTATTCTACGGCTTTATCCGTTAATTCCTGGAGGACACGGTTTTGAATGCCATCAGGCCCAGGAGCTTTTCTAGCCATCCGCTCGGTCGGTACGGTAGACACAATACCCTGGGATGTTTAGTTGTTTGGGAGGCGTAAGCAGTGTTTCGTTCACGAGAGCGATTCGGATACCCTTTCGCTCCATGAACGCGGCCATTTAGGCTTTTTTGCTTGCGATCCCGTTGGCATTCCAAAACAGGATCTGTGTGATTGTGTTTAAGTCTGCGCTTCGGGGCTGGTGTGGTGTATTATCCCTGTAGTAGTGTAAAAAGAGGTGTGATAGTGGCTTGGAAGCTAGTCCAGTTGAGCGTGCTCGACATGAACTGCATAAAGAGTTCTGAGACACACCCCATAATCTTCGTGACTATTTCAGTGGTCGTGCGTCCGTGGAATAATGTTTCCATTATTCTCTGGAATGTTATGGAAATGTTGGTCATGTCGGCCAGCGAGTTATTGGTCGTGTTAGCGGCCGCTTGTTCCTGTGTTGGCGTCTGGTCAGGGCTGTCCTGAGTGTCAGCTGTACGTGTGGCAGTTGTGGGCGCCTGTGTACTCTCTGTGGTGAGTGGGTGTGTTATGTGGGTTGTTGAGTTGGTGTCCGGGTTGTGTTCATGAGTGTTGGTGTTCTGTTGTCTGTGTACTTGTTGTGGTGTAGTCGTGTTCCTCGTGCTGCGGCTGTTTCTCCTTCTCCTCCTCTGGCGCTGTGGTCGTCCCTGTGTAGGTGCGTTTTCTGTGGCCTGTGGTGGGCTGCAGTCCGCGATCTCAGGGGGTAGGGTGGTGTTGTTGTTGATTTCGTGTGGTGTGCCCGGTGCGGGTGTGGTGTCAGGTGTTGTGTTTGTCTTTTGTGTGTGTGTTGCTGGGGGTGTTTGCTGGGCGTGTCCTGAGCTCTGGGACTCCTCTGACCGTCCCGCGCTGCTGGGGCTGCCAGCGACCACTCCAGCGAAGGATATTCCACTTCTTACTGGGCGCGGGGGCGGTTTCGGAACTGTGATGGCGGTTGGTTTGGCATGTTTTGCCATTTTGCGCCTAAGAGCTGCTTTGTAAGCGATGCACCCTCTGTAGTTTGCCGGATGGGCAGCACCACAGTTGGCGCACTCACGAGGTGCTGTATGGGGGAGTTTGCAGCGTTGGGCCGTGTGACCGCCTGCGCAGATGCGGCAGCGGGGTGCGAGACCGCATCTGATACCTGGGTGCGCATAGCGCTGGCAGTTATGGCATTGTTGGGGGGTGCGCGGCGTCTTGTAAATTTATACATTGACGACCTTGTGAAGAAATAGCTTTAACTTCAGCAGGTCGCGGGACTTGGCCGTGTCCGCCAATTCCGCCATGTAGTTATGAGACGGTCTCGCTGTGCCGAACTCTGACATTCGGTTTACCCGAATGCACTCCCACACGAGAGCAGAGAGTTCTTCCTGTACTGTCTCGGTTGCGGTTCGTGAGTCTATCCCCTTGATCACGTACTGCTGTGTTTTTTCCAGAACTGTCCTGTACGTGAAGTGTTCTACCTTCCTTTCTTTCAGAAAGTCCAGTAGATTTGTGTAATCTGGCTTGTTCGCCCCGTACAGTGCGGCGTGTTCCGCAGTGAGCTTAGAGTAGAATGTTGTGGGGTTGTGTTTTTTGTTAAACTCCTTGTTTAGGAGACTCAGGTCTGGTGGGACGCCAGTCGCGGGGTTGTTTGTGTTGGTCCCTGTGTTGCCTTTGTTGTTGGTTCGCGATGTAGATGGTGTTGGCAACAGCGCTCGACCGTTGCCTCGTGAGTTTGCGGGCTCACTTGTTTGAGTATTTGACGGCTGTTTGCGTCTTGGGCCGACCTGCTGCCACGGCCCGTCTTCGTCTGTGTTGGTTGTGTCCTCCGTCGGCTCTGGCTCCGGTTCCGTCGGTGCCTGGGCAGCCAGAGGTGAAATAGAGGGCAAGTCCTTCAGTTTTTCGGCAGGTGCCTGTGTGTGTGGTGTGGGTGTTTCTGTCTGTGTGAGTTCGCTGCCCGTCAGCTCTGCGATCAGCTCCTGCCGTTCCGCGATCTGTTTGTCCTTCAAGGCAACCTGCTCTTGGAAGGTGGACAGTGGGACTGAAATGATGGCGGGAGTAGCCGCCATTTCCGCCTCTTGTGCTGCACCTTTGCTGCGGGTAAGTGGTGGGGAAGCACAGGAAAAATCGGACATCTTTGCTGTTTCGGGAGTTTTTTATTTTGATAGGGAAGGATAGGATGCACGACAATTTTGCTTTTTTCAAGAAGCGACAATATTTGCTTTTTCGACGAAAGTGCTGTGTATCGTGTCCCTACAGAACAGGGGTGTCCCTACGACCTATCTGCGCGGAGTGCAATGCGCGGCGCAAGAGAGCGCGGGTTGAAGAGAGCCGCCTACAGTGCGCGGGGTTATCCGACGTGAACGGGCCCCTGGCACTGAGATTACCCTACCAAAGAACGGGAGAGTCCCGCTGGGGGTTTTGCAACCGAAGGTGCAGGAAGTTGAGCTGAAACTCTTGCCACTTAGCGCCCGAAAGCGTTAAGCGGCTTGCGCCAGTTCGTGCCGATCAGTAGAGCGTCACCGGCAGCTACGCCAGTATCAGCTTATTCGTGACCACTCCGGGGAGCTATCAACGGGCAGCTACGCCAGGTGCAGAGAGCAGCGTCCGCTCGCGTAGGCTGCTCGACTGCGAGACGTCCACATCTACATCTACATTTATACTCCACAAGCCACCCAACGGTGTGAAGCGGAGGGCACTTTACGTGCCACTGTCATTACCTCCCTTTCCTGTTCCAGTCGCGTATGGTACGCGGGTAGAACGACTGCCGGAAAGCCTCCGTGCGCGCTCGAATATCTCTAATTTTACATTCGTGATCTCCTCGGCAGGTATAAGTAGGGGGAAGCAATATATTCGATACCTCATCCAGAAACGCACCCTCTCGAAACCTGGACAGCAAGCTACACTGCAATGCAGAGCGCGCCTCTCTTGCAGAGTCTGCCACTTGAGTTTGCTAAACATCTCCGTAACGCTATCACGCTTACCAAATAAACCTGTGACGAAACGCGCCGCTCTTCTTTGGATCTTCTCTATCTCCTCCGTCAACCCGACCTGGTACGGATCCGACACTGATGGAGTAATACTCAAGTACGGGTCGAACGAGTGTTTTGTAAGCTACCTCCTTTGTTGATGGACTACATTTTCTAAGGACTCTCCCAATGAATTTCAACGTGGCACCCGCCTTACCAACAATTAATTTTATATGATCATTCCACTTCAAATCGTTCCACACGCATACTACCAGATATTTGACAAAAGTAACTGCTATCAGTGTTCCGCTATCATATAATCATACAATAAAGGATCCTTCTTTCTATCTATTCGCAATACATTACATTTGTCTATGTTAAGGGTCAGTTGCCACTCCCTGCACCAAGTGTCTATCCGCTGCAGATCTTCCTGCATTTCGCTGCAATTTTCTAATGCTGCAACTTCTCTGTATACTACAGCATTATACGCGAAAAGCCGCATGGAACTTCTGACACTATCTACTAGGTCATTTATTTATATGTGAAAAGCAAAGGTCCCATAACACTCCCCTGTGGCACACCAGATGTTACTTTAACGTTTGTAGACGTCTCTCCATTGATAACAACATGCTGTGTTCTGCTTGCTAAAAACTCTTCAATCCAGCCACACAGCTGCTCTGATATTCCGTAGGCTCTTACTTTGTTTATCAAGCGACAGTGCGGAACTGTATCGAACGTCTTCCGGAACTCAAGGAAAATGGCATCCATCTGGGAGCCTGTATCTAATATTTTCTGGTTCTCGTGAACAAATAAAGCGAGTTGGGTCTCACACGATCGCTGTTTCCGCAATCCATGTTGATTCCTGCAGAGTAGATTCTCGGTTTCCAAAAATGACATGATACTCGAGCAATAAACATGTTCTAAAATTCTACAACAGATCGACGTCAGGGATATAGGTCTACAGTTTTGTGCATCTGCTCGACGGCCCTTCTTGAAGACTGGGACTAGCTGTGCTCTTTTCCAATCATTTGGAACCTTCCGTTCCTCTAGAGATTTGCGGTACACGGCTGTTAGAAGGGGTGCAAGTTCTTTCGCGTACTCTGTGTAGAATCGAATTGGTATCCCGTCAGGTCCAGTGGAATTTCCTCTGTTGAATGATTTCAGTTGCTTTTCTATTCCTTCGACACTTATTTCGATGTCAGCCATTTTTTCGTTTGTGCGACGATTTAGAGAAGGAACTGCAGTGCGGTCTTCCTCTGTGAAACAGTTTTGGAAAAAGGTGTTTCGTATTTCAGCTTTACGCGTGTCATCCTCTGTTTCAATGCCATCATCATCCCAGAGTGTCTGGATATGCTGTTTCGATCCACTTACTGGTTTAATGTAAGATCTGAACTTCCTAGGATTTTCTGTCAAGTCGGTACATAGAATGTTACTTTCGAATTCACTGAACGCTTCACGCATAGCTATCCTTACGCTGACTTTGACGTCGTTTACCTTATGTTTGTGTGAGAGGTTTAAGCTGCGTTTAAACTTGCTGTGAAGCTCTATTTGCTTTTGCAATAGTTTCCTAATAGCGGTTCTGCTAGCGCCACTCTTATGCGACTGGCGCTAAATTTGAGCGACATTATCTTTCATTGACTGGAATACTCTCTTTCAAATTCTGAAGGTGACAGGGGTAAAATAAATGGAGCGAAAGGCTATTTACAATTTGTACAGAAACCAGATGGCAGTTGTAAGAGTCGAGGGGCATGAAAGGAAAGCAGTGTTTGGGAAGGGAGTGAGACAGGGTTGTAGCCTCTCCCCGATGTTCTTCAATCTGTATATTGAGCAAGCAGTAAAGGAAACAAAAGAAAAATTCGGAGTAGGTATTAAAGTCCACGGAGAAGAAATAAAAACGTTGAGGTTCACCGAAGACATTGTAATTCTGTCAGAGACAGCAAAGGACTTGGAAAAGCTGTTGAACGGAATGGACAGAGTCTTGAAAGGAGGATATAAGATGAACATCAACAAAAGCAAAACGAGGATAATGGAATGTAATCGAATTAAGTCGAGCGATACTGACGGAATTAGATTAGGAAATGAGACACTTAAAGTAGTAAAGGGGATTTGCTATTTGGGGAGCAAAATAACTGACGATGGTCGAAGTAGAGAGGATATAAAATGCAGACTGGCAATGGCAAGGAAAGCGTTTCTGCAGAAGAGAAATTTGTTAACATCGAGTATAGATTTAAGTGTCAGGAAGTCGTTCCTGGAAGTATTTGTATGGAGTGTAGCCTTGTATGGAAGTGAAACATGGACGATAACTAGTTTGGACAAGAAAAGAATAGAAGCTTTCGAAATGTGGTGCTACAGAAGAATGCTGAAGATTAGATGGGTAAGTCACATAACTAATGAGGAGGTATTGAATAGAATTGGGGAAAAGGGGAGTTTGTGGCACAAATTGACAAGAAGAAGAGACCGGTAGGTAGGACATGTTCTGAGGCATCAGGGGATCACAAATTTAGCGTTGGAGGGCAGCGAGGAGGGTAAAAATCGTAGAGGGAGACCAAGAGATGAATATACTAAGCAGATTCAGAAGATTGTAGGCTGCAGTATGTACTGGGAGATGAAGAAGCTTGCACAGGATAGAGCAGCATGGAGAGCTGCATCAAAGCAGTCTCTGGACTGAAGACAACAACGACATCATCTTTCAGCTGTAGAAACAAATCTACCAACTTTCGAGTATGTCCGTCAGTATATATGGCGTGTTTAAGGGAATATTACGCATTCAGAAAACCTATTTGAATATCGGTAGTTTATGAGAAGATTATGTTATTTCCCTCCAAGCAGGAGGAATCTGTACCAGCCTTTGTCGGAATTCAATAGCAGCAGGATCATGGCCCATCGAGACGGTGCTTTATAATTGTACGATATTTTTGCTCGCAATGGTCGGGATTCCAAGACTGTCATTAAATATGGTCTCTCTGTGTTAAGAAGGATCCTTCCCAACTCCATGCTTGATCTTAACGATACCGCAGGTTCCCTTGGCGGACCAGCACAGATGTGAGCGGCAAGTAGTACGACGAATGGCAACACAGGATGCAGGTGTGTCTGCACATGGTCTTTTCAAACGGGAGACTCCAGTGAGATCGAGTGGCATCAGATTGCATTTGTTATCAACGTAAGGGCGCGGGCCCAGCTACTGGAGTGGCTATCGTGCACCTGTAGTTTTATAGTCGCAATCTGGAAAGTGACTGTGCCCTGTCTCCCAGCTCTCCACGACCTTGTCTTTCAACTAGAAAATGAGAGGCAACATGTTGCCCCTGGGGTGCTCACCGACCTCGATACAGAGGATGTTTAAGAGGTGCACAAGAAAGTATTGTCTCTAGATCTCTCACCCTTTTGGAAACATCTAGTCATGGTTCTGTGGGACAGTTTTTTTTTTCAAAACTGCTCTGTAACCTAGTTAATAAACCACTGTTCAAATTTTCTTTTCCTTTGGCGTTTTTCAGGCCTGATAACAGGACCCGCTGAGTGGATTCGCTGTCTCCATTTTGGCTGTGTCTGGATCAAGATTCACAGCCTTCAGGTCGTTGTGTATTGGCCCATCGCTGTCTAGGTCGCCCCCTGGGTTTCTTTCCAGTGACTTCCACTATGTATGCTGCCTTTGCAGTGGTGTTTTCCCCTGAGCACAGCCGGTCGGAGTGGCCGAGCGGTTCTAGGCGCTACTGTCTGGAACCGCGAGACCGCTACGGTCGCATGTTAGAATCCTGCCTCGGGCATGGATGTGTGTGATGTCCTTAGGTTAGTTAGGTTTAAGTAGTTATAAGTTCTAGGGGACTGATAACCCCAGCATTCAAGTCCCATAGCGATCAGAGCCATTTGAACCCTGAGCACACAACACGTCCAAACCATCGTAGACTGCTTTCTCGCATTTCTTCTGGATCGGTGCGGCCCGAAAACGTGCCCTGATTGTATCATTCGAAACGTGATCAAGGCCAGTGATGCAACCTAACCATCTTAGATCTTAGTCGCCATGACTCCCAATCCTCGTCCTGCTTCTTTTGTAGAAGGCCAACTCTCGGTACCGTAGAGAGCAACCGGACGGATGATAGTCGAGTAGATCTTTGACTTCAGATGATCCTCAATCCGAAGGCCGCAGATGACACCTGTTATCGTTCGCCGATTTATCCAAGCTGCCCGCATCCTTGCGTTGACCTCGTCTGTAAGCTGGCCATCGCTAGAGAGTGCACAACCGAGGTACTTAAATTTTGTCTTGTTCTCTGTCAACGTTGACCGTCCCAACTTCTTACGGATTTGATGTCATGTACTCTGTTTTCTTTTTGTTGAGCAGAAGGCGATATCGCGCGAGTTGGCCTTTCCACTTTTGTGATTGGCGCTGGAGATCAAACTTGTCCTCCATAGCCATCATCAGCATGTAGGAGGGTCCATGGCAGTGGCATGTGCAGGTCTGATGTGAGGGTGTCCTTTAGAAGAGTAAACATCATTAGTTACAAGGCCAAACCTTGGCTGACTCGTACTGTGATCTGAAAGTCATTTGATGCTCCTGTAGCTGCTTGGACATAGCTCCCTCAGTACATACAGAAGCAGTACCCAGTTAACAATGTACTCCAGGATGCCATGGCCACGAAGTGCTAGCCAGATTAGGTCATGTGGCACCCAGTCGGTAGCCTTTCGAGTTCTAGAAAGGCAAGGTGCAGCGGCTTTTTCTTTATGCTGTATTTTTTACCAGCAGCAGCGTAGCATGAATTTCGTCTGTTTTGCCACAATTTTTCACTATTTAGATTAGAATACTATTGAAATTACAAGTGACACATGAAAGTATGCACGTGACTGAAACAAGCACCAACTATTGTGAATTTAATAAGTAACAGCTTTTTCATTTCATTTCTATACGGCTGTGAAAGCTACCTGTAATTTCTCGGTGAGCTGAGTCTGTGAGAACGCCAGGGTGACAGGAGTGGAATGGCGAGGGGGTCGTAAAAGTGTTTTTTGCTAGAAGGAAGATGCCTGGCAGGTGTGCTCTGGGTGACGGGTGCTGTTTGGGACGGTGCTCTGCTTTCCGGTGACGTCGGCAACAGGGTGTATGGTTGCGGGGGTTTATTGTTATTGCTTGCTTATTCTAGAATTGAGAACAACTGTGAGAGGTGAAATGACAAGTTTAATGTCGTAATATTTCTCACCACATTACAGCTTTTCACACAGTTTTCAACTCACCAACACAAAAACAGCGCAATGGGTAACACACTATTTAGGACGACAATCAAGTCTACAGTGGATGGTTAGTCAAGTGACAAACTTGAGCGCGAGGTTACCCAAGGCAGCTCGAGCTTACAGTGGACGCAAGCTGGTGAACCAACAAAGTTTACGCCTCTGCACTCGGTATTTACCTTAATCTGCGACGTGCTGCTGTCTGCAAGGCCGCTCTCTCCCACTAAAATTCCTACAAAACTAATTTGGCCTTTGCTGAACTTTCGAGCAGAAACTTTCCCTATGTTTACCGTTATGCGAGAAAACATTTACTCAGCCGTTGTCTTATTACGTGGCGATATACAAGCTCGTGGTTGGAGCAGCGTGCATATCATAGTGCCCTCTCAGTTCTCGCAAGAACAATTAACTAATTTGGCTGGATCGTTTCTCCACAATTGGAGCTAAACTATGCAACAGCTAATTTTAGCTGTAGTGCAGCCGCTGTGAACGCAATGTCCACACCAGTTTCTTCTCTGCGGCGTACGGAGCGTTAAGCACTCCGTTCTGCACTTGACACCAGTTCAGAGAAGAGTTCCCACACAAAATTTCTCTTTTGTCCTACTCATGGCTGAACTGCCTCCCTCCACTTGGGTTCCTCTTTCAAGTCACAGCTTTTTTTCGAACAATAGGGGCGTTCCTCTCATTTTGTAGAAACACCCTCTACCAATCGAAACGTCCCTTCTATCAGTCTGCGTCGAAACTTCAGTAGTTTTCTCCTTCGTAGTGAGTTTCCGCATTCCCTGTTCTACCTTCCGCTCAAAGACATTGTATAGGAATGGTGTGTTAATTACCGTCGATTGACTGTCATCCCTTTTTGCATTACATATTGATAGGCAAATGTTCTCGTAACTGTCGATTTACGTTAGGTGTCATCTTCAGCCGCGCGGGAGTAGCCGAGCGGTCTAGGGCGCTACAGTTATGGAATGTGCGGCTGATCCCGGCGGAGGTTCGAGTCCTCCCTCGGGGATGGGTGTGTGTGTTTATCCTTAGGATAATTTAGGTTAAGTAGTGTGTAAGCTTAGGGAGTGATGACCTTAGCAGTTAAATCCCATAAGATTTCACACACATTTGAACATTTCTGTCATCTTCACCTCCTCAATGCGATTTGTACAGGTCTCATGTAAGTTGCGAATCTGACCATTTATTCTGCCACCTTACAAGGGGCAGGGGGACAAACTCGGAAAATTATAAACTCACATTGTGGGACGCAGCCGAAAAAAATGTAGGGATCTGCAGTGGGATGGGAAAACGTGAAACATTCAGAATGAGAGGAATATGCTAGAGAATAGGATAGCGTTAACTGACGTGTTAATAGTTTCGTAAGTGATACCTCACAGGGATTGGGATAATTTTAAGGAAAAGCATGTGGAAACTGGACCCACTTATTTCGTCATTTTTTATTTATTGGAATACACTTCATTGCGTGACAAAAATATTATAATTACAATTTAAAGAAAAACCTTGTTAAAAGAATAATAGCACTCACAATCTTTTAAAAAACTTGAACAGGCTCAGATCAACAATTTACTCCATTGAAAGCACGGCTTGAAAGCAGGAGTATACAGTCTCTACATACAAGTGAGAAGTCACACCAACTAGGCGTGGCTGCAGACTGGTTCAACAAAATATTTTGTCAGTAAAATGAATTAAAATGACAAGCACTAAATGTACTAACACCCTTGGACATTGTTAGTACATTTTGTGCCAGTCATTGTATTTCATTTTACTGATAAAATATTTTGTTGAACCATATACAACAGCCCAAAATACCAGGCAAGCTGAGAATTGTAGCAGACGGATATCGCAGTCGACAAGTAACAAGAAGGCAAGTTTCACAATGCGTGGAGTTAACTAATGACTGCGGACCAAAGTAAAGGTTCAACAGCCCATGTGATACGTAAAAAGCCTTATGCAGCGCCCCGTAAGTAGCAATAATGGTGCAAGATTTAGACGAGTAGTTAAAGAGCAGGTAGAGCGAGAAGGAACTTCGGGCTTGCAGAACACGCATTAAACCTCATGAGCTCACTGAATTCACCAACTGCGACAGATTAATGGTTCCCGATTAATCAGCGACATTCCGCCGTGGCACGCATCAAATTAACTCCACCTAACCTGAGCTTCCACGACGCAGCTGGTAGAAGCGCCAGGTTGCTGGCCATCTCAGACGTCCTTCGGTGGCGGAAGAACCACTGCAGCGGAAAGCAAACACGCCTCCGCTCCGGGCCCAGGGAACAGGAAGGCGTCGGCCGCTGCCAAAGCTACCCTCCCCACACACATGAAAAGGAAACAGCAATCTGCGGAAATAAGCGTACAGACGACACTGCCCAACATGTAGGAAATCTCAACTTCTCGCGAACGCGACTACACATGCAAATTACAAGCTTAACAGTCCTTAAAATTACTTGTAAATTAGAAGCCGAAATGTAAATAATAGATTTTAGCTATCAGTCGTCCTTTTGAAAATTTATTGGAAGATCCAGTTTTCAGCAAAAAACTACCCATTCTTGAATGAACCGTGGATGAAGCCCGACCAACAGGCATTACATGCATTGATCAAAAATGATAGTGTATTGAAAATGGCTAGTTTCTAGCTAAAATCTAGATCTTCCAATAAAAATTCAAAATGGGGACTGATAGCTGAAATCTATTATTTGTAAGTCAATATAACAGTCGCTGCATGCAACAGCCTTCTGAATGGATGGTAACCTGAGAAACCGAAATATCAGTGTCTGCTGATTCAATGATTAATGCATTCTCATCTACAAAGAGTACTTTGCCTCCCACACAGATTATGTTACAAATTTAATTTCGTAGACTGAATTTATAACAAACGGTACTCGTACACTTGCACGGAATACGCCCAGGAACAAATTACTGCGATCAGTTACACTGACCTATGATCATGCACGCAATCACTCAGAGGCGCGTTGATATAACATATCCAACTTCACATTAACACAGACGTCGCCTTGCAATATCAAGCATCCAAAAAATAAAAAAGCAGCACTTAACTCCACTTAGATTTGAAGAAGCCGGTAAGTGCCAGGATTCCAAGCTGGCATTATTGCCTCCAATCTGCACAGGCGATCTTCGAGGTGCCGTAAAATTTAAGCTTGTAGAGCAGCCCGGGAACTTGTCGACCAGCTTGCAGGCAACGTCCGCTGCTCTTCCTGCAGCTGGCTCGGAGGCTTGGCTCCGACCGATGTACCCACTTGCGGCTTCTCGAAGCCTGTAGCGGACAGCCGGAGTCCCCCAAAAGCAACAACTTGCCAGCCACGTGCCCTGCCCTCCAGCGAACTAACTCTCTCAGGGACCGCCAAATCAACAACACACGTCTCACCGAAGATCCTAGCTGCCGGCATAGACCAGATCGACATCGGCAACCCAAGTAGTTAGTGGCGCCAGCAGAGTGCCATACCGCCACGGCTCAGTAAGGGAGCCTGCGATTAGCTCACCAAAATTTTTTTATAGAGAGGTGAGAACTTGCTAGTGTCTACATCAGGGTTTCCCACACGATGTTCCAAAGAACACTGCTGTTCCATGAGAAGTGAATAAGTGATTCGTGAAAACCATTCATAACGCGGTACTTTCCTCAAGATTTTTTGTTTTTTAAAATGTAGCTATGATTTCTGCGTTATTAGTTATGATTTAAAATTGAAGTAATAGCTGAATAAAACAAGTTTTTCTCATTTTTAAAGTTTTATTAATTTTATTAACCTTCAAAATAGACGTGGTGTTCCATCAGAGGAACAGTTTGGGAACCGCTGGTCTACGTTCAGCAGCTATCTTTGGCCGAAACGTGAAACGAACGTCATAGCGGGAAAGAATTTTTACTTTCTGTCCCACTCTAAAAGGAAAATGTGTATTATTAGTTAATCCCCGAAGAATCCTTAAGAGGAGGGAGATTCCTAATATTGCTTAATTTTTCATTGGAATGAACTGAGAGGGTCCACAGCAATGGGCTGGTGCTGGCAGAACCAGGAAAGATTTTTGGGAAGCAAGCGCAAAGGAGCTTCGCCTCCTGAGAGGGAGAACTTAGCCTTAGTTTGTGCTCCCCACAGACATCGCTTCAACTAACGGTCGTTTTGACGCTGTGTCAGAGCCAAACACCGACTCCGGGGCCAAACTGGCAACTTTCAGCCACCACTGCAACCACTCCGCGGTTTTACGATATTAGTAAAGAATGTTCAAATCCACAGCGCTGTCATTGGTCGCGGGCTACCCCGGAAGCTCTGGCACCTCTGCCTGCCCTGTGTCCAACGTCTCCATTATATTGGGGTCATCTTTACGTCTTCATTACGCCGTACGGCGGCGGTCAACTTTCGTCAAATTTTGAGACTTACCCTTATGACAATCAGTCATAACTCCCTACTTATATTGCGCAAGTTCTACCGATACCGCTTTCGGTGGACTTCGTATTCAAGCAGCATTCGGTTATTTTCTTACGGCTGGGTCCATCATCGACCAAGTACGCTGTGACCTATTTCTTACTCGGTCTCCGAGTGCAGCTGAGCTCGGTCTTACTAAAGTACGCCGTCGTATGGCGGCACTTTACATGGCCACGATCGCGCAGTCTCGAGGCCCTCCATTACGCACCATTTACTTTCCGTCCTTGTGCCATCGTCCTCCTCCCCGCTGATCACGGTCGACAGCATCATTACCACGTTTGCACATATCGTGAAACTCAGTTTAGCTCGCGTCGAAATCCCGTGGACGCGTCGGCCGCGGGATTTCAGTGTCCTTTCTTTGCGCGGTGTCGCCTTTAACGTCAGAGAACGCAAGTTTTCATTGTTGCGGTGGACTGTTGTGGTGTGCGTACTGTAAGACCTTCGGTACACACACCATCAGATTATTTGACTTGTCGCTCTAATGAAGTAGGCGAGTGTCAGCAATATGTCTCGTGGTCTTATCGTGGCGTGTTTATCTTCTGCTGTTAGGTCAGACGATAAAAATGCCACTTGCACGCTTAGAGTAGCAGATTAACGGTGACCAACTTTAAACAGAACTTGATTAATTTTCACACACATTTATTACAATAATAACAATCATAAACCTTACTTAACTTGATTCTGGATGCTATTTACAATTGACAATCTGAAGTTCCTTATTCTCACATATCTCTGATACTTGACAAAGTGTGTACACATTTATCTTCATGGCTACGGACAGGAATATAATAATCTTATTAGGCGCAGACTGAAACTTGACTATAGACGGGTACAGACTAATGCAGACTGACTAATCGGAGGTCTGTACACTCGTTATAATACCTCGCGTGTTCAGGTATCATTGCGCGAGTGTTATCCACGAGGAGTAAAGGTTCTACGTTAACAGCAATTTCTTTGACTGCGTTACATATTAATTCGCGGATCGGCGGAAGCAGAATTTGGTCCGTCTCTAAGGCAGCGCCATCTCGTAGTGCGGAGACGGACGAGAGCTGTGCCTGCGCTGTTGCGCTTAGCGGGGCGCGCTCTGGGAAAGTTGTGTACGCGCTGACTACGCGGAACTATGTACACAACAACTGTGATTTGACGGCACATTCGTCACAGTTTCCTTCCGACGCATATCAGGTCGACTTGATACTATGCGACCTGTGGCAAGTATCCAGATAATCGGCGGTTCTGTGCCGCGGGGCTGGTGGACCCTTCTTCTCTGCGCGCTCTGTCGTAGCGTCGGCGATGATGGCCACCGATCAACTCTGTAGTCGTTGTGTGTGTCTGGTTGGTGCGGCGATAAATGATCGAGGGTCTTCTGCGAGTTCTGCCGTATGCTACTGAACCAGAACCATTTCTTTACCCAGGGGTGGAATATTTTCCTCCCACAAAGTCTCGGGCAGTTCTCTGGATAATGGGCTGGCCTTGCCTTGCCTTGTCTGTATGGAGCTGCTCATTACTCGCTTCTTGATTTTTGGCAGTACTGGCACACTGCACATGCTTTCCCGCTGTCGAGCGTATTTTGCCAATTATCTTAACAGCGTTTCTACCACGCCCACACTAAGCTGACGTGTTCCAGGCGTGGCAGCTGCCCGCCTCATTCGGAACGAAACGTGACGAACCTGCGCCTTGGACTCTGCCAGCCCGTCATCCTTTATCACCGTTGCTGGTTCCAGGCAGGTGGACTAGTTCTACTTTGTTTTTCCAGTTTTTTTTTTTTGGTCATCAGTCTACTGACTGGTTCGATGCGGCCCGCCACGAATTCCTTTCCTGTGCGTCTTCATCTCAGAGTAGCACAACCTACGACCTCAATTATTTGCTTGACGTATTCCAATCTCTGTCTTCCTCTACAGTTTTTGCCCTCTACAGCTCCCTCTAGTACCATGGAAGTCATTCCCTCATGTCTTAGCAGATGTCCTGTCATCCTGTCCCTTCTCCTTATCAGTGTTTTCCACATATTCCTTTCCTCTCCGATTCTGCGTAGAACCTCCTCGTTCCTTACCTTATCAGTCCACCTAATTTTCAACATTCATCTATAGCACCACATCTCAAATGCTTCGATTCTCTTCTGTTCCGGTTTTCCCACAGTCCATGTTTCACTACCATACAATGCTGTACTCCAGACGTACATCTTCAGAAATTTCTTCCTCAAAGTAAGACCGGTATTTGATATTAGTAGACTTCTCTTGGCCAGAAATGCCTTTTTTGCCATAGGGAGTCTGCTTTTGATGTCCTCCTTGCTCCGTCCGGCATTGGTTATTTTACTGCCTAGGTAGCAGAATTCCTTAACTTCATTGACTTCGTGACCATCAATCCTGATGTTAAGTTTCTCGCTGTTCTCATTTCTACTACTTCTCATTACCTTCGTCTTTCTCCGATTTACTCTCAAACCATACTGTGTTCTCATTAGACTGTTCATTTCGTTCAGCAGATCATTTAATTCTTCTTCACTTTCACTCAGGATAGCAATGTCATCAGCGAATCGTATCATTGATATCCTTTCACCTTGTATTCTAATTCCACTCCTGAACCTTTCTTTTATTTCCAGTGTATATACGCTAAAAATAAAATAAAAATGTGCAATCTGAGGGTGCAGCACGCAGGCCTGTGCGGCGGCGCCCGTCTCAGAGGTACGCTGGTTCGAATCCGGTTGGTGGATATAATTTTCACTGCCAGTATTTTGCCTGCAGGTGTAGGAGATGTGGTGGCGTCATGTTTCTGACGACTGTTCTTTGCACTAATGTCCTGGTTTAAGTTTCAAACCCCTCTGCAACCTCTGAACAAGTGAGGGAATCTGACACTAATGATCGTGATCTGTACACCGGATGGGGACGCAAAGTTCGGCGGCCCTTTGGTGCTGTTCAAGAAGAGCAGGCTGTGTGGCGGCACCCGGATTTAACCCTCACCTTTCAGTCATCACTAATGATGTCTCCTGCGTGGTTGCATACAGTCAATAATTGATCGTCCCATTTCGGATGCAAGTAACATTTATTTTCGTTCCATATAAGAAGTGCAAGATACAACTAAATTGTCTTCATGACTAACTGTATAATACAAGTGCAGACAAACTTCACCACTAGTTAATGATTGATAAACAATAAGGTTACTGAGCCTTTGTCCATGTACAAACACCTGAAAGATTATAAGTTCCAGAGGAAGAATCGCGATAACTGTACTCACAGAGCCCGTTTACGATCGGGATCGTAAATCCTTTGTTCATTTAGCTTTGGCGCTTATAGTTGAAAAGTCACATTCCTTTCTGTGGTATAATGACGGCAACTACTGACCACAGCTGATGGCCTAAGTTCCGTACAAGAATACGAATCTTGGAGCGACGCTGCCTCAGGACGTCAAGTCGGAGAAATTCAAGTATCCCGACCGTTGTCTTCCAGACTGGACTGCTGCTGGAATCGAGAGATGTAGATCCTGGTGGTCGCTTTGCGTCGTAACTGATTGCCGTGCCTTAGCGAACTACAACTGCAGAGCGTGGCCGGACATCGTCCTGAATATACGCCCGTCGGAGTAATGTCTGTTTGATGATTTGATAGCAGGTGATTCGCGGGAGCCGAGTGTTGCTCCGAATTGTGGCGATGATGTCAGGGATGTGCTCACTGCTAGGGTCGAGACTGGGTGTTTTCATGGTACCAGCTGGACTTCTACTTCAAAACGGAGTGGCATGTTTTGGACAAATTTCAGCTCTTTGTGGCTGATACGCCGTGCTTGCTGTAATGTTGACATATGGATCTGTCAAGGGAATGTCTCCTCCGGAGCACAGACAACTTGTCGACCACCTCTGTAATGCAGGTAGCCGATTTTGTAGGCGAAGGCCTTGGATATTGCAATTAACATCATACTAGGGCTATTTGGAAAGTAAGTTCCGATTGATCACGAAATGGAAATCACTCTGATAATCAGAAATATTTTCTCTGCAACATTTACCTACAGCTTCCAGCCACTGCTCTACATTGTCACCACTCCGACTTAGACATTAGTCGTAGCGTTTACCAACTTTCCTCAATACACTCGTCACAGAAGGCAGCCGCCTGTGCTTCCCATCAATTCTCTACGCTCATCTATAGAATGTTGTCTGTGCGAAATGTTGTCTTCATAGCCAGTAGTTAATGTGAGCAGAGATGAAACACTACCGGCTGCAGTGCGGCTGATCAAACACATAATTTTAGATTTCCAGAAGGTTTTCGACACCGTTCCTCACAAGCGTCTTCTAACCAAACTGCGTGCCTACGGAGAATGGCCTCAGTTGTGCGACTGGATTCGTGATTTCCTGTCAGAAAGGTCACAATTCGTAGTAATAGACGGAAAGTCATCGAGTAAAACAGTAGTAATATCCAGCGATCCCCAAGGAAGTGTTATAAAAAAAAAAATGGTTCAAATGGCTCTGAGCACTATGGGACTCAACTGCTGTGGTCATCAGACCCCTAGAACTTAGAACTACTTAAAGCTAACTAACCTAAGGACATCACACACATCCATGCCCGAGGCAGGATTCGAACCTCCGACCGTAGCAGTCGCACGGTTCCGGACTACGTGCATAGAACCGCGAGACCACCGCGGCCGGCCGAAGTGTTATAGGCCCTCTGTTGTTCCTGATTTATATTAACGACACAGGAGACAATCTGAGTATTCGTCTTAGGTTGTTTACAGATGATCCTGTCATTTACCGTCTTGTAAAGTCATCAGATGATCAAAACGCCTTGCAAAATGATTTAGATAAGATATCTGTATGTTGTGAAAAGTGGCAATTGACTCTGAATAAAGAAAAATGGGAAGTTATTTACATGAGTACTAAAATAAATCAGCTAAATTTCGATTACGCGTTAAGTCACACAAATCTGAAGGCTGTAAATTCAACTAAATACTTAGGGACTACAATTACAAATAACCTAAACTGGAACGATCACACAGATAGTATTGTGGGTGGAGCAAACCAAAGACTGCGATTCATTGGCAGAACACTTAGAAGGTGCAACAGGTGTACTAAAGGGACTGCTTACACCACGCTTGTCAGCCCTATTCTGGAGAACTGCTGTGCGGTGTGGGATCCGCATCAGGAGGGACTGACGGATGACATCGAAAAAGTACAAAGAAGGGCAGCTCGTTTTGTATTGTTGCGAAGTAGGCGAGATAGTGCCACAGACATGATACTTGAATTGGAATGGCAATCACTAAAACAAAGGCGTTTTTCGTTGCGAGATCTTCTCATGAAATTTCAATCACCAGTTTTCTCCTCCGATTGCGAAAACATTCTGTTGGCACCCACCTACATAGGGAGAAACGATCATCACGTTAAAACAAGAGACATCAGGACTCGCACAGAAAAATTTAAGTGCTCGTTTTTCCCGCGTGTCTTTCGAGAGTGGAACTGTAGAGAGAGAGCTTGTGGGTGGTTCATTGAATCCTCTGCCAGGCACTTTATTGTGAATACCGGAGTAATAACGTAGATGTAGACGTAGATGTAGATGATTCCTTCAGTTAGATACACGGCCACTCCACGGCCAAGGTGAGCGCAATGAGAAGCATAGAAGTCTTACCCCTCTACCAGTGGTAGCGTCGCTAAATGCACCTCCTGTAACAGTGCAACGTCTTCCTCCGAAGCCCATGTCATTTCACTCAGGAGATGAATCTTGACGGTGGCGCGGACGCCGTTGACATTCAGTGTCACGATGAGGTGTGCGTGGATCAGCGGCCTATCGGGGGGGGGGGGGGGGGGGGGGGCTTCTGGTCGCTGCTGTGAAGATACGGGGCACCCGCCGCAGAAGCTGACGTCAGCAGGTGATCACCCTTAATGGCGGAGACTCCTGTACGGGATCTGCTGTTCCTTCAAAATCCTCGCTCCACTTCGTCGCCGTGGTATCCGTACGTTCAACGCTTGCCGACACAGCCAGACTGGCTGGTACCGTTCCCTCTTCTGTACGGATTTCATATGCAAGGATTCCGTTCCGACGATTCTGAGGGCCGACGATCCGCAGACTCACTGACGGCACCGTTCTCCACGGTCTCAGACGCCGAAACTCTGCTTTCCTCAACAGTTAGCGTGACATTTAGGACGATTACGTTCCTTTCGCAGTATGCTGATGCATTAGCTCCATACTTAACAATCATATAGAACCGTTCGCTCGACGGAAGATGCGTAGCCAAAGACTGGAAAGTTTCACAGGTCACACCAATATTGAAGAAAGGTAGTAGGAGTAATCCACTAAATTACAGGCCTATATCGTTAACCTCAATATGTAGCAGCATTTTCGAACATATAGTGTGTTCGAACATTAAGAATTACCTCGAAGAAAATTGTCTATTGACATACAGTCAACATGGGATTAGAAAACATCGTTCCTGTGAAACACAACTACCTCTTTATGCACATGAAGTGCTGAGTGCTATTGACAAGGGATTTCAGATCGATTCTGTATTCCTGGATTTCAGGAAGGCTTTTGACACTATACCACACAAGCGGCTCGTAGTGAAATTGCGTGCTTACGGAATATCGTCTCAGTTATGTGACTGGATTTGCGATTTCCAGTCAGAGAGGTCATAGTTCGTAGTAATGGACGGAAAGTCGTCGAGTAACACAGAAGTGATTTTAGGCGTTCTCCAATGTAGTGTTATATGCGCTTTGCTGTTCCTTATCTATATAAACGATTTGGGAGACAATCTGAGCAGCCGTCTTAGGTTGTTTGCAGATGACGCTGTCGTTTATCGACTAATAAAGTCATCAGAAGCTCAAAACAAATTGCAAAACGATTTAGAAAAAAATATCTGAATGGTGCGAAAAGTGGCAGTTGGCCCTAAATGACGAAAAGTGTGAGGTCATTCACATGGGTGCGAAAAGGAAACCGTTAAACTTCGGTTACACGATAAATCAGTCTAATCTAAAAGCCGTAAATTGAACTAAATATCTAGGTATTACAATTACGAACAACTTAAATTGGAAGGAACACATAGAAAATGTTGTGGGGAAGGATAAGCAAAGACGATTTTATTGGCAGGACACTTAGAAAATGTAACAGATCTACTGAGGACACTGCCTACACTACGCTTGTCCGACCTCTTTTAGAATACTGCTGCGCGGTGTGGGATCCTTACCAGATAGGACTGACAAGGTACATCGAAAAAGTTCAAACAAAGGCAACTCGTTTTGTATTGTAGCGATATATGGGAGAGAGTGTCACAGAAATGAAACAGGATTTGGGCTGGAAATTGTTAAAAGAAAGGAGTTTTTCATTGCGACGGAATCTTCTCATGAAATTCCAATCATTAACTTTCCTCTCCGAATGCGAAAATGTTTTGTTGACACCGATCTACATGGGGAGAAACTATCACCACAATAAAATAAGGGAAATCGGAGCTCGTACGGAAACATATAGGTGTTCGTTCTTTCCGCGCGCTATACGAGATTGGAATAATAGGAAATTGTGAAGGTGCTTCGGTGAACCCTCTGCCAGGCACTTAGGTTGATTTGCAGAGTATCCATGTAGATGTAGATGTAGATGTAGATACGGTGCCTGCTTTTGCGTTGGACAGCAGGGAGTGGCGCCGGCCAGGTAGGAAGGCCTTCGTGGGGGAAACCAGAGAGCCGAGCAAGGGGGCACTCCATCAGCGTCGACCACAGGCGCAGCTGGAGCAGCCGCCGGGACTGAGGACGCGGCTGGAGTCAACATCGACACTCATCTCGTCAGCAAGGAGGGGAACACTGTCCACTAGCTGTTCACGTGATACCGAAAACCGCCGGACAGCTGGCGGCGACAGCTGGCAGGCATAAGTGATCGGAACTATCGTAGACGACGACGGAAGTACCACTCGTCCATTTGGTAGCTGGGTTAGCTGTCGCTGCAGGCATTCAGATCTGATGTGACCCTCTACTCCACACCCAGAACAAGTACGATTATGGCCCGACATTTGCTGACGGACATGACGGAACATGGCTGTGCAGATCAGTTGTGACCTGACACACTCTTAATGACAGGGTGTGTGTGGAAGTGGATCCAGAGTTCCACCTTATGATCATGAATAGCGCCGTATGGCCCAAGTGGTGCTATAACAGCCTCTGTAGGCACCTCCAATGGCAGTTCGAACACGCGATTAGTCCTAAAGACAAATCATGCACGTTCCACTTTGTCCAAGTCAGCGTGACGAAAACGGACCCCTGTTTCGTCTGTTTAAATCGTGCCCGCAGCAACGTCGTTGATCATTTTAACGTAAGTGGTGTTACTGAGAATCGAGTGATGGATATCCAGAAGATCCGATGGCGGGATTTTCGCGTTCTCGTGGAGGACATGTTCCACGTCTAAAGCCGTCGGCACACGGCCCGTGCTGTCGAACGTTAACGTTGAGCGTGCCAAGTTCACCGTGCTGCTGAACGCTCAGGAACGATGCGACTCGTGCACACGGTACGTGGACTCCCAACGTGGTATACGCGATCGCAACGCACTCCAGCGGCAGTTGAGGAATGTTTCTAGTTCGTAAATAACGCTGTTTACTCAACGGGCGCGAGTAAAATTCCAACGTTAGCTCTATTAAAACACATTTCTTCCATCATCCACGAAAAGGAAAGTAGCATGTCCAATTAGTAAGGACAGAGCCTTATAAAAGTTCCATTACAAACAGTGCGGTGCAAATTTGGAGTACTTCTCCGCATAAGAATAATAAATAAAGTTTATTATTTCATCATTCCCACATTTTAGTAAAACCCCAAGGTCAGTCCTAATTGATCACTGTTCCTACCCAGTAGCAGAATCTTTGCAACATGTGAATTACGAAGCGTAAAAGATAAAGGAACAAAATATTTTCATACACGTAGCGCAAGCTGTCTGGTAGGTTAAGCCAATCAAACAGTCCCCCCTCAGAAAAAGGTGAACTTATGTTTACATAACATAAAATACACTCCTGGAAATTGAAATAAGAACACCGTGAATTCATTGTCCCAGGAAGGGGAAACTTTATTGACACATTCCTGGGGTCAGATACATCACATGATCACACTGACAGAACCACAGGCACATAGACACAGGCAACAGAGCATGCACAATGTCGGCACTAGTACAGTGTATATCCACCTTTCGCAGCAATGCAGGCTGCTATTCTCCCATGGAGACGATCGTAGAGATGCTGGATGTAGTCCTGTGGAACGGCTTGCCAAGCCATTTCCACCTGGCGCCTCAGTTGGACCAGCGTTCGTGCTGGACGTGCAGACCGCGTGAGACGACGCTTCATCCAGTCCCAAACATGCTCAATGGGGGACAGATCCGGAGATCTTGCTGGCCAGGGTAGTTGACTTACACCTTCTAGAGCACGTTGGGTGGCACGGGATACATGCGGACGTGCATTGTCCTGTTGGAACAGCAAGTTCCCTTGCCGGTCTAGGAATGGTAGAACGATGGGTTCGATGACGGTTTGGATGTACCGTGCACTATTCAGTGTCCCCTCGACGATCACCAGAGGTGTACGGCCAGTGTAAGAGATCGCTCCCCACACCATGATGCCGGGTGTTGGCCCTGTGTGCCTCGGTCGTATGCAGTCCTGATTGTGGCGCTCACCTGTACGGCGCCAAACACGCATACGACCATCATTGGCACCAAGGCAGAAGCTACTCTCATCGCTGAAGACGACACGTCTCCATTCGTCCCTCCATTCACGCCTGTCGCGACACCACTGGAGGCGGGCTGCACGATGTTGGGGCGTGAGCAGAAGACGGCCTAACGGTGTGCGGAACCGTAGCCCAGCTTCATGGAGACGGTTGCGAATGGTCCTTGCCGATACCCCAGGAGCAACAGTGTCCCTAATTTGCTGGGAAGTGGCGGTGCGGTCCCCTACGGCACTGCGTAGGATCCTACGGTCTTGGCGTGCATCCGTGCGTCGCTGCGGTCCGGTCCCAGGTCGACGGGCACGTGCACCTTCCGCCGACCACTGGCGACAACATCGATGTACTGTGGAGACCTCACGCCCCACGTGTTGAGCAATTCGGCAGTACGTCCACCCGGCCTCCCGCATGCCCACTATACGCCCTCGCTCGAAGTCCGTTAACTGCACATACGGTTCACGTCCACGCTGTCGCGGCATGCTACCAGTGTTAAAGACTGCGATGGAGCTCCGTATGCCACGGCAAACTGGCTGACACTGACGGCGGCGGTGCACGAATGCTGCGCAGCTAGCGCCATTCGACGGCCAACACCGTGGTTCCTGGTGTGTCCGCTGTGCCGTGCGTGTGATCATTGCTTGTACAGCCCTCTCGCAGTGTCCGGAGCAAGTATGGTGGGTCTGACACACCGGTGTCAATGTGTTCTTTTTTCCATTTCCAGGAGTGTATTATAGTATATACTTAATTTAAACCTAATAAATACGCGAATGTTAGGGAAAAAACTGGAGGTGTGAGGACGCGAACTACTGCCCCAGCAAACAACTGACTACAAGGCGATGATTTTACTCATTACGATCAGCCAACAACGTAACTCTGAACTCTAATCACAGTGTCTTACCGCATGCTGAAAACCTTAAAAGTAGATATGTTACTAATTGGAATTTAATTATAACAAATTGTACCAAGAACAATGCGTTTTGGGTGGATCTTCAGCGTGACACTGCCTTCAAATAGCCTACTCTCATAATACGCAATTTACAATACGTCTTTTGCCACGAATATGTTGTTTCTCATTGACAAATATGATGTTTCTCATTATTTTATTGGAACGAATCACACAGTTAACAACGGGTTTTCCAGTGATTCACAATTTGCTGGTGCTCAGAAACGTCATATATACATATGTGCTTGAAATGAATGCCAATATGGCGCCTCACAACCCTGTACTGGAGACAGACGGCGTGCGTGTGACGTAGGTGGCGTTGTGCCATCTCATTGGCCAACGCTCAGACGCACGCTCAGAATATCGGACATGCCAGATATTGCTCTGCACGTTCGGCAAGACTCCCGAACGTGCTATTCCACGCTATGACGTCAGAAACTCGGCACGCTCAACGCTCAACGTTCGGATGCACGGTCCGTGTGCCGACGGTTTAACGGTTTCAGTCATGCGTATTGTAGACAAAAGCTGAAACGTAATTTAGATGTTTTGAGCTCTTATCATGGTCACAATGCAAGTCGCAATCCAAACGAACATGAACTCGCACACTCCTCAGGCGGAAGTACGGCACATCCTCTCCAGGCGGCTGCTGAAGCCAGATTCTATGAGGGAATGAAGACAATGAAAATTTTCCTCAACTTCGGAAGCGGGTTTTTGTTTTAGCAAAAAGTGTACCCACTTAGTACTAACATGTAATAAATGCCTTGCAGTGGCAAAACGTCCGTCCCCGGTAGCTAAGTGGTCAGCGCGACAGAATGTCAGTCCTATGGGCCTGGGTTCGATTTCCAGCTGGGAAGGAGATATTCTCCGCTCAGGGTCTGGGTGTTTTGTTGTCCTAATCATGATCATCATTTCATTCCCATCGACGCGCAAGTTGCTGAAGTGGCCTCAAATCGAGAGACTTGCACCCACGAACGGTCTCCCACGAACGGCCAAAACAGTTATCTGGAATAGTGCCCTCCAGCCCAGACACTACATGATTTCAGAGGAGTTCCTAGAAATTCGTCACCAACACCAAAGAGAATTTGCGAATGGATGAATGGATAAAGGAATGAAAGGCGAAAGCATAGGGCCCATGTATATGTGTCATTTCTTGTTACTACTTTGTTGACATAATACCTTTGAAACAGATAGGACTTTTGCAATCACAATTTCAGTTAATTACAACACAGATTGACTAAGATATCAGATCACAATAATAGGAAAATAAAAACAGGTAGGCCATAGTTGATAAGAGTATCAGCGGACACACATTACGAAACAGTTCTTAATTTAATTGATAAGGGAACAGCCTCATTGAGTAAAACTGTCAAATAGCAAACAAGGAGGCCTTCAATGACAAAAGCTTTAATTAAGCAAAATTACCAATTGCAAACAAGAACACCTTCAATAATAACACCTTCAGTTAAGTAAAATTACGAAATAGAAAGCAGGCAGGCTTTTAATGATAAGAAATGGTTCAAATGGCTCTGAGCACTATGGGTCTTAACTTCTGACGTCATCAGTCCCCTAGAACTTAGAACTACTTAATCCTCACTAACCTAAGGACATCACACACCCATGCCCAAGGCAGGATTCGAACCTGCGAGCGTAGCGGTCTCTCGGTTCCAGACTGAAGCGCCTAGAACTTCTCGGCCATCCCGGTCGGCTTTAATGATAAGAACTTCTGTTAAGCAAAATTACCAAATGCAAACAAGCAGGCCTTCAATAATAATAGCTTCGGTTAGGTAAAGTTACTAAATAGAGAAAACGCAGACCTTTAATAAAGACTTCAGTAAAATTTACCAAATGCAAACAGGCTTCAGTTACAAACTAGCGATAGGAATCTCTCCTCTAAAACAGTAAATAATATAATTTAAATGAGTTAAAAGTTCGACTCAACTTCAGTTACACAATTGACTTAGACAAATTACTCTCATGTAAACCTGTAATTAATAAAACCTAAATGGCTGAAATTTTTAATCAACTTCAGCTACAAAACTAGACAAATAACTCTCAATTAAACCAGTAATAAATAAAATACGGAGACTCCAATGTTGAACAACTTCATTACAAATCATCAGAGACTAGTTGCAAAATAATTAAATTTGGGGAGCGGCAACATATTACGCCTAACTGACGATAATAGTAAGACCCAATTCGCTCCCTTTAAACAGTCATAATTAATCGTAGGAAATGTTGGGCATTCAACGAACACGAATTTAAAACATATTGAAATAACCGGGCGATGTGACGGATAATCACTCCCAAAGTGCGGCGAAACACCGATACAGTTCCACGTAAGAACAGGTTATCAGAGGAGCTATTTTAAGATACGGAACAAATTAAGAAGCCCGGGACGAATCGCGCACAAGCATGAGTAGCGGAAGCCAAACACAGCTATCCCGGTCCTTAAGTCGAAGACGTCAGCGCACGGGAAGCAAGAAAAATCAGCGAATCATCCACGACAGACCGATCTTCTTTAACTACAAACAGAGCGCCGAGCCAAACTCTACAGCGGACAGTCAAGTAACTATTGCAATAAGTCCTGGTGGAAATAAACTTGACTCGAGGTACGAACAGCCCATTCAGATGCCATTAAATGACAGAAATAATAATACACTAGATTTGAAACATTACGTAAGTCAACGTAATTTGCCCTTGCATGACATGATTGAATTAATCACGGGTAAGTGATACAAAGCGAGGTGTGCCAGCTAAGTATTTACTATCTTGCGTCATCACGTAAATAAAAGTTATGTACAAGGCACTGTCTCAAAACCTACACTTCTGGCCACTAAAATTGCTACAACACGATGATGACGTGCTACAGACAAGTAATGTAACCGACAGGAAGAACATGATATGATATGCAAATGATTAGCTTTTCAGAGCATTCACACAATGTTGGCGCCGGTGGCGACACCTACAACGTGCTGGCATGACGAAAGTTTCCAACCGATTTCTCATGCACAAACAACAGCTGAATGGCGTTGCCTGGTGAAAAGTAGTAGTGATGCCTCGTGTAAGGAGGAGAAATGCGTACCATAACGTTTCCGACTTTGATACAGGTCGGATTGTACCTTATCGCGATAGCGGTTAATCGAATCGCGACATTGCTGCTCGCGTCGGTCGAGATCCAATGAGTGTTAGCAGAATATGGAATCGGTGGGTTCAGGAGGGTAATAATGAACGCCGTGTTGGATCCCAACGGCCTCGTATCACTAGCAGTCGAGAAGACAGGCACCTTATCCGCATGTCTGTAACTGTTCGTGCAGCCATGTCTCGGTCTCTGAGTTAATAGATGGGGATGTTTGCAAGACAACAACCACCTGCACGAACAGTTCGACGATGTTTGTAGCAGCATGGACTATCAGCTCGGAGACCACGGCTGCGGTTAACCTTGACGCTGCATCACAGATAGGAGCGCCTGCGATGGTGTACTCAGCAACGAACCTGGATGCACGAATGAAAAACGTCATTTTCTCGGATGAATCCAGATTCTGTTTACAGCAACATGATGGTCACATCCGTGTTTGGCGACATCGCGCTGAACGCACATTGGAAACGTGTATTCGTCATCGCCATACTTTCGTGTCACCTGGCGTGATGGTATGGGGTGCCGTTTTTAGCAGGATAATGCTCGACCGGATGTTGCAGGTTTTGTACGGGGCTTTCTGGATACAGAAAATGTTCGACTGCTGCCCTCGCCAACACATTCTCCAGATCTCTCACCAATTGAAAACGTCTGGTCAATTTTGGCCGAGCAACTGGCTCGTCACAATACGCCAGGCTAATCTTGATGAACTGTGGTGTCGTGTTGAAGCTGCATGGGCAGCTGTACGTGTACATGCCATCCAACCTCTGTTTGACTCAATGCCCAGGCGTATCAAGGCCAACTTACGGCCAGAGGTGGTTGTTCTGGGTACTGATTTCTGTACCCAAATTGCGTGAAAATGTAATCACGTGTCAGTTCTAGTACAATATATTTGTCGAATGATAACCCGTTTATCATCTGCATTTCTTCTTGGTGTAGCAAATTGTAATGGCCAGTAGTGTATATTCGATTTAGGCTAAACAGGAACTGCCAATCGTATACCCAAAATTCATACTAATGGCCCTAACACTTCCGCTAACGCAAATAATTCACTGCGTTACACTGAACAAACTACGTCGCTTGCAAGCCTCTCTTACCCGTCAGTGTCCAGCATTACCGGGGGAGCAATAACTACCTCCTTCCAACAGGTCGTTCTAACAGCTCTGTTGAAAACACAACGACGCGCCATGCCTGGTACCCACGCGGCTCGCCCCAGCGAGGAAATACGGCAGAGCTGCTGGCGCAACAGCCTGCCCGTCGCAGAGCAGAGGGAAAGGTAAACCACCAGACGACACAGCTCGCCCCGTACTTCATCAACAACGTCGAACAAAGATCTTAGTGGCCAAGAATTCTATAGGCGACATCTCGCTGTATGTGTATGTGTATGAGGCTCTTTGGAGAAGACAATGAAAGATATCAGAGACTAGCGAGAACAAGTAAAACTATGACGTATTCGTTGCTGTTGTCTTTACTCTGAAAACAGGTCCGATGCAGCTCCCCATACTACTCTGTCGTGTGCGAGCTTCTTCACCTCTGCATAACTAATCCAACCCACTTTTATTTCAACTTGCTTACCGTTCTGATGGCTTGGTTTCCCTCTGGAAGCTCCTCTCCCCCCCCCCCCCCATTACCCCTCTCCACGACACCCCCGCCGGTCCCCGCTGCAGACACAACACACACATACACACACACACACACTCACACACATTTCCCGCTTTTACCTGACTGACTATTTCTTGATGCCTCAGGATGAGTCCTACACATCTATCGCCTCATTTCGTTAGATGTATGAACAATAAGACTGTTTCTTGCAAATTCGGATACACTTTTGAACTCTGCTTTCACAGTCTGCATACTCTTAATTGTAAGAGCTTCCTCGTCTAGATTTGGAGTATGGAAATGGGCGTTTGGCGTCATTGGCCGGGAGGCCCCTAGCGGGGCTGGTCCGGCCGCCATGGAGCCGGTCTTATTACATTCGACGCCATATTGGGCGACCTGCGCGCCGGATGGGGATGAAATAATGATGAAGACAGCACAACGCCCAGTCTCTGAGGGGAGAAAATGCACGACCCAGCCGGGGATCGAACCCGGGCCTGCAGCACGGCAACAAGTCACGATGCCCACTCAGATATCGTGGCGGAACGTTTGGAGTATAAGCCAGACGAACTAGGAGGCCCATATGTTCTTCGGCTGAAGAAAATTGGTTGTCAACGGATATCATCTTCATTGACTTCAAACCAACTACGAAGCGAGGCAGCGCAGTGGTTAGGACACTGGACTCGCATCGGGAGGACGGCGGTTCAAATCCACCTCTGGCCATCCAGCGTTAGTTTTTTCCTGATTCCCCTAAATAGCCCCAGGCAAATGTCGGGATGCTTATTTTCAAAGCGCACGGCCGATTTGCTTCCCCATTCTTAAAACTATCCGAGCTTGGGCTCTTTCTATAATGACCTCGATGTCGAAGGGACAATAAACCCGGATTTTCGCTCTTCTTTTCCCCAAATCATTAATGTTCAAGTGAGGTTATGCTTAAATTTTTTTGGACAGTTGAATCTTAACTTTTGGAGATATGGTACAGCTACGTCCAACGGCTTTTCCGCAGTGGTTACATCGGTTCCCGTCAGATCACCGAAGTTAGGCGCTGGCGGGTTTGGCTAGCTAGATGGGCTGTTGGCAAGCGGGGTGCACTCGGCCCTTGTGAGGGAAACTGAGGAACTACTTGACTGAGAAGTAACGGCTCCGGTCTCGTAAACTGACAACGACCACAAAGAGGTGTGCTGACCCCATGACCCTCCATATCCACATCCGATGACGCCTACACACTGTGGATGACATGGCGGTCGGTTAGTACCGTCGGGCATTCCGAGGCCTGTTCGGATGGAGTTTAGTTTTCAGTTTAGATATAGCTACGGGTGAAACATGGATCCACCGTTACACTGAAGAAAAATATGGTCAAAAGAGTGAGTAGATGAAGGTTAAAGTATGCCAAGGGAAAGATAAATGGTCAGAAAGAAAAGTGTAGTAGTGTTTTTTGTTATCACGTCTTCATCACCATTAAATATGTGGAAAAAGGTAACACAATGACTTTCTTTTGAAGCAATGTTATTGCAACGCTTGTACGGTGTGTTGAATCAGAAGAGACCTGGTCAGTGCTCAACGTCCTCTGTCCTTAACACCAGCTGTCTTCTCACACATCGACCGCTGCAATGGAGAAGGCGCGAACTTGCCTCCAAAATCACGAACTTCCCCAATTCCCGTAACTAGTCCAACGCGATTTTTCTCCAGTTTTAAATAAGAATTGCAGAAATGAATCATTCGATCAATGAAAAGATTACCTTCATTCTAGACAAGAATTATAGAGTGAGTACGCCATGGCAATGGAGGATCTGCGACAGACCTGTAGTTTGCTCACTTTTCGCAAGCAGCTACCTTAACCCTTTAAGTGTCAAAATGAGCTAGCCAGAGTGACAATGAAACACATGTTAGTATGTACTCTTTGGGAATAGTAGTCAGTGAAACTGCTCGATTTATTATGTATTTCCAACTCCGCTATGAGTTATGGGGCGGTAAATATTCATACCTTAGAATGAGATGCATGAAATCTGTGCTTAAAAAAAAAAACCATCGGAGTCAGTTCAAGACTCTCATGAAACGCTTCTTCAAGCACAGGGTAACTGCCTACGTTACCTGTTGCCTCCGTACTTCGCGTTCACCTACACTTCCACTCGACACTGTGTTATCCACACTACCATGAGATATTGTAGTAATGTCTCAAACGGCAGACACAGCAGCTACATCATCTGCATCGAAGTCGCCTTCCAATCCTGAATCATCTGCGTGCTCCTTTGTAACCACTTACCACATCCCATCACACGATCAGCTAGAACGTCGTCTGAAATGGAGCTATGACACCTCCATGACGTTATTCTTGTAGATACAAAACAAGTATTCACGAATGGCAGTAAAATGCTTATTACATTCACGTGTGTGCATAAACTCTTTTCACCATGCTGCACATTTTCAGTAAGCATACTAGATGTGCACTGTCAGTGAATATAATTTATATTATCACAGCGGCTAACTTTTCGAGATAATTTGCGAAACAATATTATCTGCCATGTTCGTTCGCCTTACAAGCAGCACTTCACAACATATGATCAGTGCAACTTGATGTAACTAGCAACTGAATTACCTACAATCCTCCGGCCGGTGTGGCCGAGTGGTTCTAGGCACTACAGTCTGGAACCGCTCGACCGCTACGGTCGCAAGTTCGAATCCTGCCTCGGGCATGGATGTGTGTGATGTCTTTAGATCAGTTAGGTTTAAGTAGTTCTAAGTTCTAGAGGACTGATGACCTCAGATGTTAAGTCCCATAGTGCTCAATGCCATTTGAACCTACAATCCATTTGTTTCCGTGTGTGGCACGGAAGAAAACTATCTGCAAATATGTTTGCAAACAACTACCGAACTGATTTTATATTTATAGTGTAGGAACGGTAACTGTGATGCACACATAACCTCGTTTATATCAGATGATGTCAAAATTGTAAATTCACGGGCTGCAAATTCTAGATCAACACGAAAACAACTCTGAAAACGAGTGCCTCAAAGACCATCGGTAAACATACATAGCATTACTCATTTGTTTGCTGATGTCTCAAGCTTAGCAACATAGTCATACAGATGGTATTCATACTTAGCAGAGACACTATTGTGTATATATTAATACCAATAAAATTTCTTGTTTATAGCAAATAAAGTAATAAACAGGCTTTGAGGCCAGATGTATGTATTCAGTAGTAAAAATTTAAGGGGTTAAACATTAAGCTACCTTAGTTCGCTCTCGTATCTAACTCAAAATTTCATTGTCACTGCAACTCTGTGCCGGCCGGGATGGCCGAGCGGTTCTAGGCGCTACACTCTGAACCCGCGCGACCGCTACAGTCGCACATTCGGATCCTGCCTCCGGCATGGATATGTGTGATGCCCTTAGGTTAGTTAGGAAGTTCTAAGTTCTAGGGGACTGATGACCTCAGAAGTTAAGTCCCAGAGTGCTCAGAGCCATTTTTTTTGCCTCTGTGATTTCCAGTCTCTCGTACCGGAGGTTCTCCTTTGGGATGTGCATATTTGATAAATTAGCTTTTTTTTCTGGGAGGGCTAAAATCAATGGATCAAGCTGTACCCACATCTACAAATCTATAAGAGACACTCAAATAAAAACGAGACAGCTGGAAAAAAGTAAGTAAACTATTTATTATTTAAAAAGTGAACACCATAACTAGTCAATGTCTTTACGGAAAAATATTTGCAGTTGCCGACGGTACCATCATTCTATCCAAACTTGCACCTATTCGTTTGAAGCAATTCAATGGCCACGAAAATCTTTCTTCAGGGCTCCGAAAATATGGGAATTGAGTAAGGAAAGATACAAACTGTATCTACATTTACATCTACATCTACATCTACATGTATACTCAGCAAGCCACCTGACGGTGTGTGGCGGAGGGTACCTTGAGTGCCTCTATCGGTTCTCCCTTATATTCCAGTCTCCTATTGTTCGTGGAAAGAAAGGTTGTCGGTATGCCTCTGTGTGGGATCTAATCTCTCTTATTTTATCCTCATGGTCTCTTCGCGAGATATACGTAGCAGGAAGCAATATACTGCTTCACGCCGGCCGGAGTGGCTCATCAGTGAAGGTGTGTTATCGCAACTTCAACTGAAGCCCGTACCGATCTACTGAGCGTCGCTCTTGCAGAGTTTTCCACTGGACTTCATCTATCATCCCCGTAACGCTTTTGCGATTACTAAATGATCCTGTAACGTAGCGCGCTGCTTTCCGTTGGATCTTCTCTATCTCTTCTATCAACCCTATCTGGTACGGATCCCACAACGGTGGGCAGTATTCAAGCAGTGAGGGAACAAGTGTACTGTAACCTACTTCCTTTGTTTTCGGATTGCATTTCATTAGGATTCTTCCAATAAGTCTCAGTCTGGCATCTGGTTTACAGACGATTAATTTTATATGGTCATTCCATTTTAGATCACTCCTAATGCCTACTCGCAGATAATTTATGGAATTAGCTGCTTCCAGTTACTGACCTGCTACATTGCAGCTATATGATAAAGGATCTTTCTTTCTATGTATTCGCAGCACATTACACTTGTCTACATTGAGATTCAATTGCCACTCCCTGCACCATGCGTCAATGCGTTGCAGATCCTCCTGCATTTCAGTACAATTTTCCATTGTTACAACCTCTCGATACACTACAGCATCATCTGCAAAAAGCATCAGTGAACTTCCGATGTTATCCACAAGGTCATTTATATATATTGTGAATAGCATCCGTCCTACGACACTCCCTTACGGCACACCTGAAATCACTCTTACTTCGGAAGACTTCTCTCCATTGAGAATGACATGCTGCGTTCTGATATCCAGGAACTCTTCAATCCAATCACACAATGGGTCTCATAGTCCATACGCTCTTACTTTGTTCATTAAACGACTGTGGGGAACTGTATCGAACGCCTTGCGGGAGTCAAGAAACACGGCATCTACCTGGGAATCCGTATCTATGGCCCTCTGAGTCTCGCGGACGAATAGCGCAAACTGGGTTTCACACGATCGTCTTTTTCGAAACCCATGCTGATTCCTACAGAGTAGATTTGTAAACTCCACAAAAGTCATTATACTCGAACATAGTACGTGTTCCAAAATTCTACAACTGAATGACGTTAGAGATATAGGTCTGTGGTTCTGCACATCTGTTTGACATCCTTTCTTGAAAACGGGGATGACTTGTGCCCTTTTCCAATCTTCTGGAAAAGGGTGTGTAACGGCTTCCCAGCGAAACTTATGTAGCGTAGTGGAAACTACCTCTTCAACACTTGGGCGGGTATTAACCTGCAACAGAATGGCCGGCCGGTGTGGCCGTGCGGTTCTAGGCTCTTCAGTCTGGAACCGCTTGACCGCTACGGTCGCAGGTTCCGAATCCTGCCTCGGGCATGGATGGGTGTGATATCCTAAGGTTCGTTAGGTTTAAGTAGTTCTAAGTTCTGGGGGACTGATGACCTCAGATGTTAAGTCTCATAGTGCTCAGAGCCATTTTGCAACAGGATGACGCCGTCCGTTAACTTACCTTTGCGTTTGGAGTTTATGGCGCATTTCAGTTTTTGGAAAAGTGTCCATGTACCGCTGTGTGTTAATTGTGGCCCCGCGTTGCAGAAAGTCGATGAGCGGCGCTTCTGCGGGCGGTATCATTGTGTTGCAGGACAATGCACACACCCATGTTGCCAAGGTTGATTCGACTACGCTGCAGAAATTTCACCAGGAGGCCCTTAAAAATTCTCCATACAACCCCGACCTCTCCTTATGTGAATTCCATATTTTTGGAGTCCTGAAGAAGGACATTCGTGGCTGTCGACTTGCTTCGGACGAAGAGGTGAACGCCTGGGTACAACCATGGTTCCGTAGGCAGCCGCAAAGACTTTCCCATGAAGACTTTCGCAGTCTTGCCTCACAATGGGATAAATGTATTAACAGTTACGGTGATTACTTTTGAAATACTAAACGTTATACTTTGGTTTTTTCCATACTTACTTTTGTTCCACATGTTTCCTTTTCATTTGACTGACCTTTATAGTTCTTAAGCCAAAAAAACGAGCATGATTGAGACTACCTCGTACTTCCTTGCTTATTAATTTCACGTACTGAGCGAAGGAAAATTGCCTGTCTGCCAACGTACGCACCTAATCTTGTCTTATTCTCATCATCAATACGCGATAAATAAACTCCGTTGGCAGCCCAACGGCCGTACCCTCTTATTCGAATACAGGCCCTCTACAGTTTCCCTAAAAGGTTTCTTGAGAGGTACGCCATCTTTCTTCGAATATCAGTTAGACATTCATCAGGCTTATGCTGTCCTATTACTGTCCTAGCAGCACTCTCTGGATTCGTTCGATGTCTGATCTCATGCCTACACTGAAACAATACGAGTGGAATTCCTCCCAATACTACCTTGTACGCAGATTATTTTTCAGACGTACTCTACTTCCCCAGAACACTTCAAACAAATCTAGGACTTCCATTTGCGTTCCATAACAGTGATTTTCGTGGTCGTTCCATTTCATGGCGCTTCTAAACATTTCCTCTTAAATACACTACTGGCCATTAAGTAGAAATACAGATGATAAACGAGTAGTCATTTGACAAATATATTATACTAGAACTGACATGTGATTACATTGTCACGCAATTTGGGTGCTTAGATTCTGAGAAATCAGTACCCAAAACAACTACCTATGGCCGTAGTAACGGCCTTGATACGCCTGGTCATTGAGTCAAACAGAGTTCGGATGGCGTGTACAGGTACAGCTGCCCAAGCAGCTCCAACACGATACCACAGTTCATCGAGAGTAGTGACTGGCGTATTGTGACGAGCCAGTTGCTCGGCCACCATTGACCAGACGTTTTCAATTGGTGAGAGATCTGGAGAATGTGCTGGCCAGGGCAACAATGGAACATTTTTTCTGCCCAGAAAGGCACGTACAGGACCTACAACACGCGGTCGTGCATTATCCTCCTGAAATGTAGGGTTTCACAGGGATCGAATGAAGGGTAGAGCCACGGGTCGTAACACGTCTGAAGTGTAATGTCAACTGTTCAAAGTGCCGTCAGTGCGAACAAGAGGTGACCGAGACGTGTAACCAATGGCACCCCATACCATCACGTCGGGTAATACGCCAGTATGGCGATGACGAATACACGCTTCCATCGTGCGTTCAGCGCGATGTCGCCAAACACGGATGCGACCATCATGATGCTGTAAACTGCACCTGGATTCATCCAAAAAAAAGACACCCAGGTTCGTCCTGTCCATGCTGCTGCAATCGTCGTCGAACTGTTCCTGCAGATGGTTGTTGTCTTGCAAACGTCCCCATCTGTTGATTCAGGGATAGAGACGTGGCTGCACGATCCGTTACAGCCATGCGGATAAAATGCCTGTCATATCTACTGCTAGTGATCTGAGGCTGTTGGGATCCAGCACGGCGTTCCGTATTACCCTCCTGAACCCACCGATTCCATATTCTGCTAACAGTCATTGTATCTCGACCAACGCGAGCAGCAATGTGGCGATACGATAAACCGCAATCGTGGTAGGCTACAATCCGATCTTTATCAAAGTCGGAAACGTGATGGTACGCATGTCTCCTCCTTACACGAGGCATCACAACAACGTTTCACCAGGTAACGCCGGTCAACTGCTGTTTGTGTATGAGAGATCGGTTGGAAACTTTCCTCATGTCAGTACGTTGTAGGTGTCGCCAACCTTGTGTGAATGCTCTGAAAAGCTAATCATTTGCGTATTACAGCAACGTCTCTCTGTCTGTTAAATTTGGCGCCTGTAGCACGTCATCTTCGTGGTGTAGCAATTTTATTGGCCAGGAGTGTAAATAATAGGTGCTTTTCGCATCAAGGTGGACACGTTCCTATACGTAAGTTCTCGATTACAGACTGACGGCTATATAAATAGGGATGTGTGAGCAAACTCAAAGCGACCTAGATGTCATTGAGACACGTCTCTGGTGTCCTTTGTGACAATCTTCTAAAAGACCAAAAAGGAGTCCAATATTCAGCAACGCACATTTTCAATAAATTGTCAACAACCGTTAAAAACGTGGTTTCAGATAAAGCTCGGTTTAAGCAGAGTTTGAAAGACTTTTTGATAGGCAACTCGGCGGAGCGGTTCTAGGCTCTTCAGTCCGGAACCGCGCTGCTGCTACGGTCGGAGCTTCGAATCCTGCCTCGGACATGGATGTGTGTGTTGTCCTTAGGTTAAAGTAGTTATAATTCTAGGGGACTGATGACCTCAGATGTTAAGTCCCATAGTGCGTAGAGTCATTTGAACCACAGAAAACTCCTTCTACTCCATAGATGAATATCTTAACAGAGACTTAAGTCAGCTTCAGTAACAGTATCGGTTAAATTTCAGTTTTGACAACTCTTGGTCACAATAGTCAAGATTAGGTATTTTGTGTATGATAAATTTATTAATACTGCATAACAGTGTTGCATTCTGACAGCGTGTTAACTCTGTAAATATTAGCTGTTCCAATTTCCTGCACTGTATTAACCTATTTCGACTATCTCCTGGCGAATTATCAGGGTAGTAAGTATTATATTAAAATGTTTTAAGTTTTTATGTTACACTTTCTGACATGTTCCACACCCACGAGAATCATCTCATTTTTTGCGCCTACGGAAGGAAAACTGAATCTAATCTAATCTAAAAGGTGCGGTTATCTATCCAAAATCAAAAATATACAACCTAGTGGTGATACCAGTCACGTTATACGGCACCGACTGTTTCACATCTAGAGGAGCTGAGCACACATCATACGTCATGGAAATGTGGAGACTAAGAAGATTGTTATAAATTTCTCTGCTCGACCGTATCAAGCACAAAACTACAGGGTGGCGCACGAAATGTGTTACCAATTGTTTCTTTCACAATTTACGACGCACATTAGGTATCCCGCTGGGATCTATACAGCAGTACCAGCAGAGCTTGGAAAAACAAATGAGTTACGAAATGACGTGTAATTCACGATACTGCCGCTAAGAGACTAGTAAGCAGCAATGGCTGACAATGGAAGACTGACGACACAGCAACGATCTGCAATTGTGTTACTTTTTCATGCAACGAAAAGCCTTGTTGTGACTCAGAGGCGTTTTCGACAACAGTTTAACGCACGATGGGTCCCTTGCAAGAAGACCATTCACAGGTTGTACGATAAATCTGTACAGGAAGGAACAATATTGGAAGCGAAGCAACCTCGGCCTAAGCCTGTTTGTTCGCTGGAGAATATTGAAGCGGCACGAGTTGCTGCACAGAGAAGTCCCGGGAAATCGTGTAGAAAGGCAACAGTACAACTGGGAATATCCAGACGCTCCGTTCAACGCATTCTTAAAAGTGAGCTCCATATGTACCCATACAAGATGACTCGTGCACAGAAGCTCACTGAAGAACACAAGCAGCAGAGACTACTGTTTGCTCAGTGGGCAGAGGATAGTGAAGAAACTCTCAACAACGTTTGATTTTCAGACGAGGCGCATTTTCATTTTGACGATGTGGTTAACAAACAAAATGTACGCTTTTGGGCCACTGAAAACCCACAAGTGCTTCATGAACGACAACATTATGCTCCGAGGATTGCAGCGTCGGCAGCAATTTCCAGTCGCGGACTTATTGGACCCTTTTTCTTTGAATAAACTGTGAACAGCGAGCGTTATTTGAGCATGCTTCGCAATAGCTTCATTCCACAGCTTCTTGCTACCGCCTTGCCCTTCCATCATGCAAGATGGAGCAAGGCCACATACTGCAAACACTGTGTTGGAGTTTTTACACGAGCATTTCGACATTCGGATCCTTTCACTTAGGTTTCCAGGTCCCTTCAATGACGGACAAAATTGCCCCCCTAATAGTCCAGATTTCAATCCATGTGACTTTTTTCTTTGCGGTGTACCTAATGGAAAATTTTTTCCCGAAACGTCCACGTGATGTAATGGAGCTCAGAAGACTTATTCTTCAAGCTTGCAGTGAAATTACGGAAGACATGTGCCGTAGGGTAATCACTAACTTCAGTGTTCGTTTGAAGGAAGTTAGGAAACGAAATGGACATATTGAGCATGTGCTGAATTAGAACAAATCTCCATGGACGGTTCTTCATAGTAGTATATGTTCCTTTCAGATTATGTTGACAATAAAATTTATATTCAAAAACAAAATGGTAACACATTACGTACGCCACCCTGTATTAGGCAACTAGCTAGAATGGCCCACAATCAGTGAGAAGATGCAAGGAGACTGTATCGGCAGGGACACATCGTACAGGCACCACCGACTTCAGTCCCTAGCTCAGTCTATCGTCTCACTTTCGAAGGACAGAGAGAGCGTGGAAGACTTTCGTTAACGTGACGTACAACATTGACGCAGACGTAAGATAAAGAAGGCAAATCCACGGGAAAGGTTAGATCGCAAGAAGTGGCTTGCGCTGATCCAAAAACCGGACCTCGTGCCAATGGGAAGGCGCTATGAGGAAGGAGACCTTGCATTTATCCACATTTAAAGTGAACTTTCACCCATTACAGCACGTGGACTTGTTTTCACAAGTGTTTCTGCATTTCCTTACGATCGTGCACTAACGATACTTTTCTGTAGGCAACCAAATGCACTGTTTTGAACAGATGTTGTTGTTTTTGTGGTCTTCAGTCCTGAGACTGCTTTGGTGGAGCTCTGCATGCTACTCTATCCAGTGCATCTTCATCTCCAAGTAACTACTGCAACCTACATCTTTCTGAATCTCTTGGTCTCCCCCTACGATTTTTAACCCTCCACGCTGCCCTCCAATACTAAATTGGTGATCCCTTGATGCCTGAGAATATGCCCCGCCAACCGATCCCTCCTTCTAGTCAAGTTGCGCCACAAACTCCTCTTATCCCCAATTATATTCAATACCTCCTCGTTAGTTATGTGATCTACCAATCTAATCTTCGGCATTCTTCTGTAGCACCAAATTTCGAAAACTTCTATTCCCTTCTTGTCCAAACTAGTTATCGTCCATGTTTCACTTCCATACATGGCTACACTCCAAACACATACTTTCAGAAACGACTTCCTGACACTTAAATCTATACTCGATGTTAACAAATTTCTCTTCTTCAGAAACGCTTTCCTTGCCATTGCCAGTCTACATTTTATATCCTCTCTACTTCGTCCATAATCAGTTATTTTGCTCGCCAAATAGCAAAACTCCTTTACTACTTTAAGTGTCTCATTTCTTAATCTAATTCCCTCAGCATCACCCGATTTAATTCGACTACATTCCATTATCCTCGTTTTGCTTTTGTTGATGTTCATCCTATATCCTTTTTTCAAGACGCTGTCCATTCCGTTCAACTGCTCTTCCCAAGTCCCTCGCTGTCTCTGACAGAATTACTATGTCATCGGAGAACCTCAAAGCTTTTATTTTTTCTCCATGGATTTTAATACCTACTCCGAATTTTTATTTTGTTTCCTTCACTGCTTGCTCAATATACAGATTGAATAACATCGGGGAGAGGTTACAACCCTGTCTTACTCCCTTCCCAACCACTGCTTCCCTTTCATGTCCCTCGATTCTTATAAGTGCCATCTGGTTTCTGTACAAATTGTAAATAGCCTTTCACTCCCTGTATTTTACCCCTGCCACCATCAGAATTTGAAAGAGAGTATTTCAGTCAACATTGTCAAATGCTTTCTCCAAGTCTAGAAATGCTAGAAACGTAGGTTTGCCTTTCCTTAATGTTTCTTCTAAGATAAGTCGTAGGGTCAGTATTGCCTAACGTGTTCCAATATTTCTACGGAATCCAAACTGGTCTTCCCCGAGGTCGGCTTCTACCAGTTTTTCCATTCGTCTGTAAGGAATTCGCGTTAGTATTTTGCAGCCGTAACTTATTAAACTGATAGTTCGGTAATTTTCATATCTGTCAACACCTGCTTTCTTTAGGATTAGAATTAGTATATTCTTCTTGCTGTCTGAGGGTATCTCGCCTGTTTCATATATCTTGCTCACCAGATGGTAGAGTTTTGTCAGGGCCGGCTGTCCCAATGCCGTCAGTAGTTGTAATGGAATGTTGTCTACTCCCGGGGCCTTGTTTGAACAGATATGCTGGGGAAATACACCGACCACGAACAGCAATTTCTATCCAGTATGACGGATTTTGCTTAGCTACCAAGGGACGAGATGCGAGCAGAAAGCACGTGCTCTGCTGTGGTCCCCGTCCTCGCTCGCGACGTGTGCGTTCCCCCTCTCCCCCCCCCCCCTTACTCCTACCTCCCCCCCCCCCACCCCTTCCCCCCGCCTGGCAGTGGTCCAGGCCGACCCCGCCGGACGCAGGCTGACACGCAAGGAAGGCGGCGCGGCGCTTTTGCGGTCTCCTCGTGTTTCGCTGCCTTCATTTGCATAGCAGCCGCGCCGCTGCGCCAACCGATACGCGGACACCGTTCCGTCGCTTCCCGTCTACATCGGCGCAGACGCGCCACACAGCGGCGTTCTTGTTTACCTACCCACGTCGCTGCAGCGTGGGCGCTAAAAATTAACGAGGCGCCGTCTACGCTCTGATGCCGAACGCCTGTCGCTAACGGACATAGAAAATAATGACGCCCGAACAGCTGATTCGTATAGACAACCTCTAACGATGTTTCCGTTTCGAACCACAGAAATACACTACTGGCCATTAAAATTGCTACACCACGAATATGACGCGCTTCAAACGCGAAATTCAACCGACAGGAAGAATATGCTGTGATATGCAAATGATTAGATTTTCGGAGCATTCACACAAGGTTGGCGCCGGTGGCGACACCTACAATTTGCTTATATGAGGAAAGTTTGCAACCCATTTCTCATACACAAACAGCAGTTGACGGGCGTTGCCCGGTAAAACGTTGTTGTGATGTCTCGTGTAAAGATGAAAAATGCGCACCATCACGTTTTCGACTTTGATAAAGGTCGGATTGTAGCCTATCGCGATTGAAGTTTATCATATCGCGACATTGCTGCTCGCGTTGGTCGAGATCCAATGACTGTTAGCAGAATAAGGAATCGGTGGGTTCAGGAGGGTAATACGCAACGCCGTTCAAAATGGTTCAAATTGCTCTGAGCACTATGCGACTTAACTTCGGAGGTCATCAGTCGCCTAGAACTTAGAACTACTTAAACCTAACTAACCTAAGGACATCAGACACATCCATGCCCGAGGCAGGATTCGAACCTGCGACCGTAGCGGTCATGCGGTTCCAGACTGAAGCTCATAGAACCGCACGGCCACACCGGCCGGCGGGAACGCCATGCTGGATCCCAACGGCCTCGTATCACTAGCAGTCGAGATGACAGGCATCTTATCCGCATGGCTGTGACGGATCGTGCAACCACGTCTCGATCCCTGAGTCAGCAGATGGGAACGTTTGCAAGACGACAACCATCTGCACCAACAGTTCGACGACGTTTGCAGCAGCACCGACTATCAGCTCGGAGACCATGGCTGCGGTTACCCTTGACGCTGCATCACAGACAGAAGAACTTGCGATGGGGTACTCAACGACGAACCTGGGTGCACGAATGGCAAAACGTCATTTTTTCGGATGAATCTAGGTTATGTTTACAGCATCATGATGGCGACATCGCGGTGAACGCACATTGGAAGCATGTATTCGTCATCGCCGTACTGGCGTGATGATATGGGGTGCCATTGGTTATACGTCTCGGTCACCTCTCGTTCGCACTGGCGGCATTGAACAGTGGGCGTTACATTTCAGGTGTGTTACGACCCGTGGCTGTACGCTTCATTCGATCCCTGCGAAACCCTACATTTCAGCAGGATAATGCACGACCGCATGTTGCAGGTCCTGTACGGGCCTTTCTGTATATAGAAAATCTTCGACTGCTGCCCTGGCCAGTACATTCTCCAGATCTCTCACCAATTGAAAACGTCTGGTTAATGGTGGCCAAGCAACTGGCTCGTCACAATACGCCAGTCACTACTCTTGACGAACTGTGGTATGTCAGATCTAGTATAATATATTTATCCAATGAATACCCGGTTATCATCTGCATTTCTCCTTGGTGTAGCAATTTTAATGGCCAGTAGTGTAGACGGGAAGCATTCATCTCACGATAGGTGAGGAGAGCCCTAGCGTCATAGTGACGTAATGCTACGTCGTCATGGCGTAAATAAATCTAAATCGACTTCATGAGTACGTATATCGATCTTTTCAGTTGTACCACCTAGGTTGCACGGTAACGTGAAAGCTAAATGTAAATACGCGAGTACAAACGAAGTGGCAGCAATTTGTGTGGTATGCTCATGCCAGTTGAATTACTTATTAAGCTGTAACCTCAACAGTTTTCGATGTTATTGTGTGTTCCTTGATGTGATGAATGTCTGAACGAAGGAACCTCAACGATAACAAAAGTCAAAAATAGCGTCTAATCATTTTAAAAAAATCCGATTAATTGTGCATAAATCATGTGTCTGTTTACAAGATTTATGCAGAATTAATATGATTTTTTTTTTGAATGACTGCTCGCTTTTTTTGACTGTCGTTGTGGTTATAGTTCCTTCGTTCAGATATTCGCTATATTCATGTAACACACAATAACATCCCACATCCTTGGGATTAGAGCTTAATAATTAATTATTTCACGTTTCTGTCGACACAATCATGCACGATTCATGGAATTTTTCAAAAATAACTACAAGCGTTTTTTGACTTTCGTTATATTCATGAAATACCCAATAACATCCTAAATTCTTTGGATTACAGCTTAATATTTAATTATTTCACGTTTCTTCCGCATGATTTCTGGACGATATATCGGATTTAAATAAAATGACTGCAAGCGTTTCTTTTTTTCTTTCGTCATGGTTCCTTCGTTCAGACATTCATTATGTTCAAGAAACACACAATAACATCCAAAATGTTGGGATTCCAGCTTCATAAGTAATTCAACTGGGCTGAACGTATCACATTTAGCTTTCACGTTTCCGTGCAACCTCTGTGGTACAACTGCAAAGATCGATACACGTGCTCATGAAGTCGATTTAGGTTTATTTAAGTCAAGATGACGTGGCGTTACGTCACTATCACGTAGGGCTCTCCTCAGCTAGCGTGAGATAAATGCTACCCGAAGTATACGGTATCAAGTATTTAACCTAATAGCAGTCTTAACTTACTCGGCGCTCGAGCACGATCAAACATTTTTGGGAGAAAACACTTCAGGTGCAAGGAACCAACGCACACAAATATGTTATACCCAACGTAACACAGTTTTGATTGTTACCACATCATGACAATTTTGTTATATGATGCAAGACACTGGTCTTAAGTATACGGAAAATAATGACACGCTGCTACAGTCTTAGGTTCGAATCCTGCTTCGGGGATGAATGTGTGTGATGTCCTTAAGTTAGTTAGGTTTAAGTAGTTCTAAGTCTAGCGGACGATGACCTCGGAAGTTAAGTCCCATTGTGCTTAGAGCCATTGGAACCATTTTGTAACTGACGGCGGAACTGTCAACTTCCAGGATAACATAGACCTACAACTACGCTATCAGTGGTCACCTCAACCAGTATTTCACACTCACTTTCACTGGGTTCACCAGCTCACATTCACATTGTCACCTTACAACTTAACCAGAGTCCTAGGTACCGACTGACCGATCTGCAACCATAACAGAGATTCGTCTTTGCGACGAAATGAATAATATTGCAACACGGACAGTACAATAGCGGTGTTTGTTCGTATCAAAAAAATGTTCAAATGTGTCTGAAATCTTATGGGACTTAACTGCTAAAGTCATCAGTCCCTAAGCTTACACACAACTTAAATTATCCTAAGGACAAACACACACAGTCATGCCCGAGGGAGGACTCGAACCTTCGTCGGGACCAGCCAAACACAGTCCATGACTACAGCGCCCTAGACCGCTCGGCTAATCCCCCGCGGCTTGTAGGTATCAATAAAAGACACAACGGAAAGCTACAGAAGCATATAATGAAGAACCGTCACTCAACCCTAATAATTTTCATCATTGTGTCATCACAACCAAGACTTTTATTTCAGACGGAATCATTAATAACGTTGCAACAAAAAGTGTAAAAGTGCTATACTGAAGTCGTATGTACGAGGGTTGCCCAGAAAGTAATGCACCGCATTTTTTTCTTCAACAATTCATTATTGAACATAATGAGAATTACACACACGAAAGAACGGTGTTTTATCTATACACCCTATTTTTCCACGTAATCTCCGTTTTTTCTATGGTCTTCCACGAGCGCGAAACAAGGGCGTGTATGCCCTGTCGGTACCAATCCTTGGTCTGGTGGCGAAGCCAGTCCTTCACAGTGTGTATCATCTCCTCATCGTCCTCAAAATGTCTTCCACGATTGAAATACTTTAAGGGCCCAAACAGGTGAAGTCCGAGAGGGGCTGTTACATGTCACGTGTGACAGCCGTGAACGGTCTCCCCGACCGCTGCATATCGTGGAGCTCCGACGAACCGCCTTCAGATGACCTCACCCTCAGTGCCCAGCAAATAACACTACTTCTGTCGACAGCAGATGCTCCAACGACTTTACATAAGCGTTTGTGAATATTCCCCACAGTTTCTTTCTCTTCAGTGAGAAATTCAGTGACAGCACCTTGCTTGTAACCTTGCAGGGGATAGGCAAAATAGTGTGAACAAGCTGTACTTACTTGAGATGGTTTGTCCGTAATACAGCTGCGATTATTCTAGGAATACTTCTATATAATGATTCTCCAGTGGAATGTTATGACACTTTTCTATCAGAACCTAAGTCCTGTATTGACGAGAGAGGCGGAAGTCCGCTCCGGAGTCTGCGCTCCAATACCGCCCACAAGGTTTCGGTAATATTCGAGTCCGGAGACTGTCCTGGCCAGGGAAGACACAGCAGTTCAGATGCAAGCTCCTCATACCACGATTGTACTGTCTTGGCTGTGTGAATGGATGCATTATCGTCCTGAAATATGACACCATTGTTGGGGAACAACATTTCAATCACGGGGTGCACCTAATCACCTGAAATGTTCACATAATCGTTGGCTGTAACGCAGCCTTTGGGAGTAATGATGAGACCAGCAGAATACCATGACATGGCTGCCCTTACCACCATACTTAACTATCGGAATCAAGCAATCAGAATTGTAGGCTTTTTTGGTGTTCTCCAGACGTAAATCTGGCCCGATGTTGGCAATAACGAAAACGTTGACTCGTCAGATCAGATGGTGTGTTTCCACTGATCAGCCATCCAGGATTTATGCTCCTGACACCATGCTTTACGCTTCTTTATCTTGGTTGTCGTCACTAATGGTTTCGGTATAGCAGATCGTCCATAAATATTTGCTTTAAGAACTTCTCGGCGTGTAGGTCGATAGATAAGGGATGTCGAAGATGGCTATTGAGCTCTGCAGTCACTTTAGCCTCCGTGGTTTTGTGTTGTTTTGACACAATTCGTGTTAGCGTATTGTTTTGTGTAGGCTGTCATGATTGTTGAAAGAGCTGCTCTCGAAACATTCAATAAGTTGGCTGTCTTGGTTACTGATGCTCCAGCTAGTCGGATCCCGTAATCTGCCGTCTCTGGAACTCTGGTAGGTCGTTAACTGCACGTGGACCTCGGCCTCTGAATGCAAATACGAAGTGTGCACTACACATAAACAACCTGCACTGATGCCTAGTACGTACTGAACACGCACAGTCCAGCACGGCACGTGCCTTACCTGCGTTGTTGACAGTCCAACAGAACCATCACATTACAATCACTGTTCACATTATTTTACTTATCCCCTGGAGATCACCTTCAGAAGCCATTTTGAAACTGTCCTACAGTTGCTCTGTCTTTTGGAAGCGACGGAAACTTGCCGCGATCACTCAGGAGACTTCAAACGATATATGCGTAACGTTTCGCATTCGTAGCATCGTTTTCGGCTGAGAAGAAAATGCCGTGCATTTCTTTCTGGACAACCCTCGTAATTAACGGGTGATCATTGGCTACCATATAGCATCCTTCGATTTGCCCGCCCGGTTGGTCGTGCGGTCTAACGCACGGCTTTCCGGGCGGGAAGGAGCGCCGGTCCTCGGCACGATTCCGCCCGGCGGATTTGTGTCGAGGTCCGGTGAGCCGACCAGTCTGTGGATGGTTTTTAGGCGGTTTTCCATCTACCTCGGCGAATGCGGGCTGGTTCCCCTTATTCCGTCTCAGCTACACTATGTCGGCGATGAAAAGATCTACGTGCGAAGCATACAACAACTACCAACGTCACATCTTAGCAAAAGATCTGTCAGAGAGCCCGAGAAAATTCTGGTCTTATGTAAAATCAGTAAGCCGGTCTAAGGCTTCCATTCAATACGTTGCTGACCAGTCTTGTGTGACAGCTGAACGTAGCAAAACGAAACCCGAAGTATTAAATTTGGCGTCCAAAGAAATCAATTCACACAGGAGAATCGTACAAACATTCCGTCGTTTCACCATCGGACAGACTCCCGTACGGATGACATAGTAATAAGCATCCCTGGCGCAGAGAAACAACTTAAAGATTTGAAAGCAAATGAATCACGACGTTCGGATGAAATCCCAAATCGGTTTTACAAAGAGCACTCGCTCTAAGACATTGGCCGCTTACCTAGCGTGCATTTATCATGAACCTCTCGCCCAGCACAAAGTCCCAAGCGACTGGAAGAAACGCAGGTGACGCCAGTATATATGAAGGGTAAAAGAACGGACCCGCAAAATTCCAGACCAATATCCCTAACTTCGGTTTGCTGTGGAATCGTTGAACGTATTCTCGGTTCGATTATAGTAAACATTCTTGAGAGTGAGAAGCTTATGTCCACGAATCAGCATGGCTTTAGAAAGCACCGCTCCTGTGAAACTCAGCTTTTCCTTTTCTCACTCGATGTACTGCATACTATGGATGAAGGGAAAGCATTTGACACGGTATCCCAACATTTGACGTGGTTCCCCATCGCAGTATTTTAACGAAGGTACGAGCATATGTCATAAGTTCACAGATATGCGAGTGGATCGAAGACTCTTAAGTAAGAGAACCCAGTATGTTCTCCTTGACGGCTCGTGATCATCAGAGACAAGGGTATCGTCCGGATCGTCCCAGGGAAATGTGATAGGAAAGCTATTATTCTCTACAGGGTGGTCCATTGATCGCGACCGGACCAAATATCTCACCAAATAAACGTCCAACGAAACTTGTCTAGCTTGAAGGGGGAAACCAGATGGCGCTATGGTTGCCCGTTAGATGGCGCTGCCATAGGTCAAACGGATATCAACTGCGTTTCTTTAAAAATAGGAACCACCATTTTTTATTACATATTCGTGTAGTAAGTAAAGAAATATGAATTTTTTAGTACGACCACTTTTTTCGCTTTGTGATAGATGGCGCTGTAATAGTCACAAACATATGGCTCACAATTTTAGACGAACAGTTGGTAACAAGTAGGTTTTTTAAATTAAAATACGGAACGTAGGTACGTTTGAACATTTTATTTCGGTTGTTCCAATGTCATACATGTATCTTTGTCAACGTATCACTTTTGAGAACTCATGCTGTTACAGCGTGATTACCTGTAAATACCACATTAATGCAATAAATGCTCAAAATGATGTCCGTCAACCTCAATGCATTTGGCAGCACGTATAACGACATTCCTCTCAACAGCGGGTAGTTCGCCTTCCGTAATGTTCGCACATGCATTGACAATGATCTGACGCATGTTGTCAGGCGTTGTCGGTGGATCACGATTGCAAATATCCTTCAACTTTCCCCACAGAAAGAAATCTGGGGACGTCAGATCCGGTGAACGTGCGGGCCATGGTATAGTGCTTCGACGACCAATCAACCTGTCATGAAATATGCTACTCAATACCGTTTCAACCACACGCGAGCTATGTGCCGGACATCCATCATGTTGGAAGTACATCGCCATTCTGTCATGCAGTGAAACATCTTGTAGTAACATCGGTAGAACATTATGTAGGAATTCAGCATACATTGCACCATTTAGATTGCCAGTCTACATTTTATATCCTCTCTACTTCGACCATCATCAGTTATTTTGTTTCCCAAATATCAAAACTCATTTACAACTTGAAGTGTCTCATTTCCTAATCTAATTCCCGCAGCATTACCCGACTTAATTCGTTTTGCTTTTGTCGATGTTCATCTTATACCCTCCCTTCAAGACACTGCCCATTCCGTTCTACTGCTCTTGCAAGTCCTTTGCTGTCTCTGACAGAATTGCAATGTCATCGGCGACCCCAAAGTTTTTATTACTTCTCCATGGATTTTAATACCTACTCCGAATTTTTCTTTTGTTTCCTTTACTGCTTGCTCAATATACAAATTGAATAACATCGGGGATAGGCTACAACCCTGTCTCACTCCCTTCCGAACCACTGCTTCCCATTTATGTACCTCGCGTGTTATAACTGCCATCTGGTTTCTGTACAAATTGTAAATAGCCTTTCGCTCCCTGTATTTTACCCCTGCCACCTTCAGAATTTGCAAGAGAGTATTCCAGTCAACACTGTCAAAAGCTTTCTCTAAGTCTACAAATGCTATTAACGTAGGTTTGCTTTCCTTTAATCTAAGATAAGTCGTAGGGTCAGTATTGCCTCACGTGTTCCAATATTTCTACGGAATCCAAACTGATCTTCCCCGAGATCGGCTTCTACCAGTTTTTCCATTCGTCTGTAAAGAATTCACGTCAGGTCTGTAATTTTCACATCTGTCAACACCTGTTTTCTTTGGGACTGGAGTTATTATATTCTTCTTGAAGTCTGAGGGTATTTTGCCTGTCTCATACATCTTGCTCACCAGATGGTAGAGTTTTGTCATGACTGGCTCTCCCAAGGCCGTCAGTGGTTCAAATGGAATATTGTCTACTCCCGGGGCCTTGTTTCGACTCTCGTCTTTTAGTGCTCTGTCAAACTCTTCGCGCAGTATCGTATCTCTCATTTCATCTACATCCTCTTCCATTTCCATAATTTTCTCCTCAAGTATAACGCCCTTGTATAGACCCTCTATACACTCCTTCCAGCTTTCTGCTTTCCCTTCTTTGCTTAGAACTGGGTTTCCATCGGAGCTATTGATATTCATACAAGTGGTTTTCTTTTCTCCAAAGGTCTCTTTAATTACTCGTATATGTTGCTGAAATTTGGTATGTTATAGACTTTGGAAATTATGCAATTTTTACTACTGCATTTATGTTTCCTACATAAATACTGATCACAGTTTAATTCTCATTAAACTAGCAAGATAATTATCTTCTCGGCAACAGATACAGATAGTGTGGAATTTACTACGATATTATGACAATATCGAATACGTGGCATCGACACCGATATTGTAGATATTTAAACAAAAGTACCTCATCTCTGTAATACCTGTACGTCCCTTTCCCCAGTGAAAACACACAGCAACGTGACGCATCCCGCCCTCGATATCGGTCACTACCCACACCATTGCGCGGGTTTTGTCTCATTAGCAAGGAAATGAATCTGCGGCTACAATTACTGTCCCCATCAAACCACGACTCTCAATGTCACTGGGGCGAGAGAACTTCGAATGTTTCAAGGATGGGGAAGGAAATCGGTAGTGCTCTTTCAAAGGAATCCTCCCGCCACTTGCCTGGAGCGATTTAGGGAAGTCACGGAAAACCTGAATGTGAGTAACCGGCTGCAGATCTGAACCGTCGTCCTCCCGAATGCTATTCCAGTGTGTTGGCCACCGCACAGCCCTGCTCGTATAGATCACGATGAGGCATTCCCAGCCCTCAGAAGATAATAGCGCTTGACCTACAGTACTCTTGAAGCGTACCATACATCCTACACATTTTCTTGCTGACTGCCCAAGTAATTAGAAATCATTTTCTCGTCACAGTTGCTGACGATAAGTATTTCTATAGGTTTTCAACTTCTTTTCTGAGACAACTAATCAGTGATGCTATAACAGCCTTATGATCTAAATTTCTGTGTTCAGCGAATGGAAAATTATAGATCTGTTTGTTGCCACGACGCCGTTTTATACAATGTCAAATGAATCTTGGTCATGACACTAGTGTTTAACTAACTGTGTCTTCCAGATAATTTCACGAAAACTGAATGCTTACTACAGCGTGATTGTAGCAATTACGCGAGACACTCTCGAAGCTATACCGGAAACGCACAGTTACTTCAGCGGGTGAGTCACGTGGCTGATAGAAACAACCGTTTACTATTTTTGACCCATCTTGCAGTTCTATCTCCACCAAGATTATTATACATTCCGCGCGAAGTAGAGTAACGAATATTAGAAGCAGTTCGTCATATTTATGTTTTCCTTTGAAGACAGATGCCAAGAAAGATGTGAGAGATACAGCAAACGTTGCGTGGGCGGAAACAGGTGCGTTGCGTGCGGTCTATTAATAGGGGCAGCCGCTGCAGCCGCCAAACTACCTCGCAAGCTGAAGAGACACTTTTTAAATTTTTTTAATAATTATTCTCAGAAGTGCTAAACTGCAGTTGTACATAGCGAGCACCCGCACCGACACACACGAAGTGACGTCAATTCGCTCCCAAACATTTGCGTGTAGGGAATGACACGCGTGAATAGTCCCTGACGGCTGGAAAACATCAGCATTGCGATTAGCCAGCTACGAAAATCGACTACTGTTGCCAAAGGATGAGTTCTGTGCCAGATGTATTTGCTTTTACAACTGTTCTCCACAAAGTCCCGCTATCCTTTCAAAAAATCATAACTTACAAAAGCCATGAGGTAGTGATATGCACTTAAACAGATGGCAATAGTTCCGCGCACGCAAGATATGAAACATCCCCTTAGAACAACTATACATGACTGTGTTTAAACTGACACACAATATTTTTTAGCGCAACGCAATCTGACTTTCAATAATCCCTACAAAAGTATGGCCCTGACTAACATTAACCTATACCTTTCACAAATCACTTACCTCACAAAACTCTTCGTTACTCGAACTACTGCAATACAGCGAGCGCCACTACTGCCAGCTAAATAAAAGATTCAAACTACTGAAGGCACTAACTACTGATAGGTGTAGTTACCAAATGAAAGATTTTGATAGAGAACGAACAATGTATTTACCTCAATAGTGTTCAAAAGTCATAATGTATATAGCAGTTCATGATATCCAGTCTTACAAATTTCAAAACTCCGCCATCTCTCTCCCCACATCCATCACTGCTGGCGGCTCACCTCCAACTGCGCAACACTACGCGCTGTTAACAGCAAACTGCCCAACACTACAATGGCAGACAACAATGCAAACTAGCCACAGACTGCACACAGCACAGCCAGTGATTTTTCATACAGAGCGCTACGTGGTGTTACCAATAAAAAAACCTAAACCGCCTACTTACATAGGTAAATACATTGTTCGTTCTCTATCAAAATCTTTCATTTGCTAACTACGCCTATTTTACAAATTGGTTTTTGCAGTGGCCAACACAGATTTGAAAAAAATTTTTCATAACCATAATTACAATAACAAAGAAATAAAATGCATACACTTATTGATACAATGTTGGTCAAAAGCTAAAATTTTCTCACAGTCCATAAAGACAGTCCTGATCATTCATCATAGTAAAATTGCAGTGTTTTCTCAAAGTCTGAGCAGTAAAAGAAAATGCACACAGAAGTACTGGATTTCCATGCAGTCTTGAAGAAGTAGTGTTGTCCTTCCAACGGAAAGACAGTGCTGACTCTTGACATGCAGATTGGTAGGTAGGTCATCACAGAGTAGACCCACTGTAATCCTGGTAGAGATTACGGTATTGGTGGACCATCAGAGGTGCAGACCAGTACAGTCGTTGTAGAAATAATGGTATTGGTGGACCATCAAAGTTGCAGACCCACTGTAGTCCTTGTAGAGATAGCTAGTAGCCATTAGTTGCGACTGTGCACGTGCACAATCACCATAGAAGAGTCTTGTGTACAATATAGCAAGTCCATCAACCACCACTTGTGCACTAACAATTTTTTTTTTTGTAATGCCCTTAGAACCAGCAATGCTGTTATCCAGTCTCTTGCTGAATTATTAACACACATGCAAACACTAACAGTCCCAACTTCTCACATATTGACCAACAAAAACGTGTGCAGTGAAATGTAACTTACAAGTTAATAATTTGATGAACTGGTGCCAAGTACAATATTATAACATGAGAATACAATAACAAAGGTGCAAAATACATCATTAAAGAACATTACAATACAGATAACATCTGTAGTAATACAGGCTTTACAAAAGAATCGAACTAACATATACATCAGTGTTACAGGAATTATGACATAAGTAAATACATAAAAGATCAAAATAACTTTTGAAACATCAACTTCACACATGGGGATTAAAATAAAACAGAATAAATAATGTCTAAGCATCTTTACAAGGTAAATACCATATTATCAGAAAAATTCTACAACATAAATCTTATTAGCTAAACACATGCAGACAGGAAAAACACAAATTCACATAGTGTAATAACACAAAAATACAGGACAGGGTTTGTTTTCAGTGTAACATTTGGTACTGCAGTCCAATCCAAAACTTCATTCCATAGATCTTTCGTTTTATTTCAACATTTGTTTCCACCAAAAAATCCTATCAAAGCATGCTTTCTGTATTTATATGTTCACATATTTTTTACCTCATTATTTATTTTCCATTATCTTACCTCATCATTTATTTCCAAGAAAATCGTACCTATACCTGTTTTCTGTACTTTGTCCATATAACTTCTCAATGCATTTCTTCCAGTTCATCACAACTCATTCTCTTATATAGTCTTCCCCTCTTAAGCTAACTTAAATCTACTGAGCTCAGATGTTAAACTAAGGGACGAGGCAATGCAGCAGCACAAAACAATTAAGACAAACAGCAATGAAAAAAATGGAAATTGTCAAAGCAAGCAGCAGCAAATGCAATAACGTATATCTAAACATGACAAAGCTCAAGCAGAAAAAATATTACAGTAAAAATGGCCATGTTTAATACCTATGTCACACCTTAACACTAGGCTGATGCATTACGAGAACTTACGCTAGCAGATAAGTTACCAAATCGTAAAAAAATTATTTATGCAATTCCTGTGAAGGGAAATGTCTATTTATGTGCCCTCGTTTTCTTGGAAGTAGATCATAAATTTATTATTGACTGGATCTGTAGGCATAAAATAACTTTATTAGAACATCTATTAAATTTTATTTTAACCAATGCTGCAGTGCAGCTAGAAACTAGATATTAAACAAAATGAGTAAATAAATACATAAAGCAAGCCATATGGCATTTCTCTCAACTAGCAAGACAATAGCCGTGAAATGTTTCTCATCGTTTCATTAGGCATTTTAGTAAATATCATAAATTAAGAGCTCCACAGTATAATCATATGTTTTCAAGTTTGAACATGTCATATTTGTGATGCTTTCTACAAAGGAATGTCAATAGCGAGGATAATGGCCTCTTTTTTTTCTCCACCTGTGCCTCTGAAAGACACACACTAATGCTTTTATCCAGGCGCCTGTCGTGCAGCTGGGTGCCCACTACGCATTACGTGCAGTTGGTCACTTAACTTTCTTACCGAAATATTTACGACACAGTGACAGTCTCATATAAAAATTTCACAGGTCGAGAATTTGCGTTTCAAATCTGTAGAAACAAAATCCTGTAAATATAACAGTGTTCACAAAATTTTCGCCAGGATAGTGATACATTCACGCATATATACACATTTCATAACTCTTAAAGTACGATTCTCAGTTTCCAACATCCTTTTCCACAAATCAGAGTCCCTAACCACTACTCATTATTCCTTACCATATTATACATATTGATATTCGTCGACACTTCTTCAATATTTCATCATAAGAAATACGTAGCATAATCAAATTCCTCATATACAGTAGCATCATCTTATTGATCATAAACATATCCCAACATCATGATACACATCGTCGTCGTAATGATAATTCTCAAAATCATCGTAGCTTCGTCTTGTAATTTCAAAACCTAAAAAAAATTCTCTGCTCATGTCAAAAGTGTCATCTACCTCAAACGTACTTTAAAAATCATGATCCCATACCAAGCTCTCATAGTATCACAATGGTTCCGAAAAATACGAAGGTTTCACACAGTACAGACAAAATACAGTTTCATAAGTGTGAAGTTATTCAACTGTGTAATTACGTAAACATCTGTCACTGATGTAGTAAAATAAATGTTTGTCTCTTCCAACTTAATTATCAGATTCAAACAAAATATGAACAGTTCCCAAAGTACAGACAAAATACAATTTCATAAGTGTGAAATTATCCAACTGTGTAATTGCGTAAACATGTGTCACTGACGTAAAAAATGCTTGTCTCTCTCAGTTAAATGACCAGATACCTGTGTAATTATGTGTTAGAGAAATATGGTACCGATGTGTAAAGTTGTATAAGCAAATACCATATTAGCTAGGGCTCCTTGTGCTTGCCAAACACGTGGTACACAAAGTAAGCGTGTACCCCCCTGAGGATTAATGTCACTATATCCTCAGGTGTTACAGATTACAGCAATGGAATGATATGTATCACGGAAAACCTTTGTATCGTTGTACTTCAAATATCTTTAAAAATAAATGTTTTAAGTATAAAATTAATCACTCAGATACGTGTACTGTAGCGCTAAACTGTGCGTCTTGTTGTAAGATAATCTCCGTGGAAGTGTCGTAGTTATCGTCCTCAGAAAGCTAAGTTCTGCAGAAGTCAATGTACTTACCTCATGATAAACAAAAGTGAAATGCTTTGCGTATAGATATCTTAGTTATTACGCTTATTGCCGTGGTGAAGAAAGTACTGTGCTGTAACGTATTGCTGTGCTACAGAAAAGGCTGTCTCCTTGTAGCTATACCACAAAAGTTACTACTAAAACATATTTTACTTTCCAGAAGAATTCACAAAAACTGTGCAGATATAAAACAGAAACACCGCAAAAGCAACATTGTAAATTGTCACTCATTAGTATTGTCGTGATAATTCGTGTATCTGTCACATAAACTAACCACTGTGTCATCTGGTATCTCACAGAAAGTACTTTAAATCTAGAATATATTTTCAAGTAAACCAAAATGTTGCATTAAAATCTCATTAGCAGTACTAGTAAATGTTCTAAGTATGTGAGCCTTATAGTCGTTATTTAATCGTGCAACTAACAAGCAAGAATGTACACACACAATAACACTGTGTCGTCTGTTTACAATAACAATGCATTCGTAATTTCTGTTTAAATAAGTTCTCTTGGTTCTTGACTGGATATTTAACTTCAAACATTGTTGCATGATAACAGATTCTAAGTTTGACAAAGAATACTAGTAATGTAAAGTGAAAAGTTATATGGCAAAGACGAAGTTAAAAAGCAGATAGTCTTTCAATAAACGGTTTTATATGTGAAATGTGGTGTAAACCTTTACTCTTCCTAGTACGCACAGTTTCAACTTCAACGTAATTATCATGTGGTATACGTCGGATTCTATAAGGTCCATTGTAAACCAGAATGAATTTGTGACTGAAGTGTTTCTTCTTATGAGACAATGAATGAGCTTTAATGATAACTTTCTGACCAATGTATAATTTCTTTGCATTTCCTTTACCGTGTAGTTTTCTCCTTTTGTCTGCTGCAGATTTTATATTTATAATAGCCAAATCAATTATGTCTTTGTGTCGAAGTTTACGTGTATTCGGAAAAGGTACAAGCTCTCTGATTCTGTTCGGTGGTTCTTCATTCTTCAGTACATCTACATCTACATCTACATCCATACTCCGCAAGCCACCTGACGGTGTGTGGCGGAGGGTACCCTGAGTACCTCTATCGGTTCTCCCTTCTATTCCAGTCTCGTATTGTACGTGGAAAGAAGGATTGTCGGTATGCTTCTGTGTGGGCTCTAATCTCTCTGATTTTATCCTCATGGTCTCTTCGCGAGATATACGTAGGAGGGAGCAATATACTGCTTGACTCTTCGGTGAAGGTATGTTCTCGAAACTTTAACAAAAGCCCGTAACGAGCTACTGAGCGTCTCTCCTGCAGAGTCTTCCACTGGAGTTTATCTATCATCTCCGTAACGCATTCGCAATTACTAACTGATCCTGTAACGAAGCGCGCTGCTCTCCGTTGGATCTTCTCTATCTCTTCTATCAACCCTACCTGGTGCGGATCCCACACTGCTGAGCAGTATTCAAGCATTGGGCGAACAAGCGTACTGTAACCTACTTCCTTTGTTGTCGGATTGCATTTCCTTAGGATTCTTCCAATGAATCTCAGTCTGGCATCTGCTTTACCGACGACCAACTTTATATGATCATTCCATTTTAAATCACTCCTAATGCATACTCCCAGATAATTTATGGAATTAACTGCTTCCAGTTGCTGACCTGCTATTTTGTAGCTAAATGATAAGGGACCTATCTTTCTATGTATTCGCGTCACATTACACTTGTCTACATTGAGATTCAATTGCCATTCCGTGCACCATGCGTCAATTCGCTGCAGATCCTCCTGCATTTCAGTACAATTTTCCATTGTTGCAACCTCTCGATACACCACAGCATCATCCGCAAAAAGCCTCAGTGAACTTCCGATGTCATCCACCAGGTCATTTATGTATATTGTGAATAGCAACGGTCCTATGACACTCCCCTGCGGCACACCTGAAATCACTCTTACTTCGGAAGACTTCTCTCCATTGAGAATGACATGCTGCGTTCTGTTATCTAGGAACTCCTCAATCCAATCACACAATTGATCTGATAGTCCGTATGCTCTTACTTTGTTCATTAAACGACTGTGGGGAACTGTGTCAAACGCCTTGCGGAAGTCAAGAAACACGGCATCTACCTGTTGACCCGTGTCTAAGGCCCTCTGAGTCTCGTGGACGAATAGCGCGAGCTGGGTTTCACACGACCGTCTTTTTCGAAACCCATGCTGATTCCTACAGAGTAGATTTCTAGTCTCCAGAAAAGACATTATACTCGAACATAATACGTGTTCCAAAATTCTACAACTGATCGACGTTAGAGATATAGGTCTATAGTTCTGCACATCTGTTCGACGTCCCTTCTTGAAAACGGGGATGACCTGTGCCATTTTCCAATCCTTTGGAACGCTTCGCTCTTCTAGAGACCTACGATACACCGCTGCAAGAAGGGGGGCAAGTTCCTTCGCGTACTCTGTGTAAAATCGAACTGGTATCCCATCAGGACCAAGAGTGGGTGGTAAAACAGTGGAGTCATGAGGCATTTCATTCAGCACGTTTTGAAATAAGTGTAAATATCTGTCCCAATGCTGATGCTTTCTCTGACAATAAAGTCTGCAAAGCTTATAGATTTATTTCATAATCCGTTCGGAGGGGTTACAATGTGGTGAGTACAATGAAATAAAAACAGGTTTGATTTTTTGATTCCGAAGCATGCGTGACCAAACAGCAGATCTGAATTGCGGTCCGTTATCTGAAATGACTTTACTAACGTGTCCAACTTTACGTAAGAAATTTTTAACAAAGACGTTGGATAAGGACCGTCCAGTGGCTTTACGTAACGGTGTGAAAGTAACAAATTTTGAAGTAAGTTCAACAGCGACTAGAACGTACGAAAATCCATTAGATGTTCTGACAAGGTGTTCCAAGAGATCAACAGCAGCAAATTCTTTTAATTTAGAAGGAATGATAGGAAACAACGGAGCACGATGTGAGACAGTAGATGGTTTCGCCTACTGACAAAGTTTACAAGTAGACAAGACTCTTCGAATTCTCTTTTCCATATTGTTAAAATAACAAGTCGTTCGAAGAATATGATAACATTTTCGTGGACCAAAATGTGTATAGCTGAAATGAATGTACCAAATGAGCTTATTGACAAAATCGTGAGGAATGCAAAGTACCCATAGCTTGTCATCAACAGTGCAGCGTTTGAACAGTATGTTTTTTCTAACCAGATAACAATGCCGAATCTGTGTGTGTGTGTCTTTTCATGCCATTTGCTTTTGATGTCTTTCCAAATCGGATCTTTATCTTGTTCGTGAGCAATGTCTTTTAAGATGTGGTGATGAAGTTTTAAAAGGCGACTTTCTGAATGTAAAGAATACTGGAATTTTTCTCGAGGTTGCCTTCTGTGTTACTTGTATCAAGCCCAGCCGGTGCGCGTGACGGTGCGTCCACAACAATGTTCTCCTTGCCGGGAATGTAGACTACTGTGAAGTGGAATTCTTGCAGAAACAATGCCCAACGTTTTAACCTGTCATGATTTAATTTTGAAGACATAAGAAATTGTAATCCACGATGATCACTGTATACTTTTACGAGCTTACCAGAAAGAAAGAAACGGAATTTTTTTAAATGCCCAAACGATAGCAAAAGCTTCTAATTCAGTACCGGAATAATTATTTTTCAGATTTTGTTAGCGCTCGGCTAGCAAAAGCAATGGTTTTCTGAACGGTAGTGTCATTTTCTATGGCTTCTTGAAATAAATGAGCACCAAGACCGACTTTGGAAGAATCCGTGCTAAGGCAGAAATCTTGTGATAGATATGTATGAGCTAGTATTAGCGCGTTAAGTAGCGATTCTTTCAAATAATTGAATTCCACCTGTGCTTGTTCGTCCCAGTTCCAAATAGTATTTTTTCCAGTGAGAGAACAAAGTTTTGGTGTAACTAGAATTTGCATATTCAGAAAATGACGGTAAAAATTTACGAGACCTAGAAAACCTGCGGACTTGTTTTTTTTTTTTTTTTTTGGTGGGTGGAACTGAAATGGCTTTGATTGCTTCTAACTTTTCAGGATCCGGCTGAATGCCTTCAGAAGAAATAATATGTCCCAAAAATTTCGCCTTTGTCCTACCGAATTCAGACTTTTCCAAGTTAACTGTAATTCCAGATTCTGCAAAAATATGTAACACGCTGTTGAGAATGCGATTGTGTTGTTCCCATGAGGCTTCTACTATCAGAATATCGTCCACATATTAGGTGATGTGACGTTTTAAGAACTCAGGTAATATGGAATTTAGCCCGCGAATGAATGCTGCCGAAGAAATGTTCAAACCAAAAGGAAGTTTCCAAAACTGATAACAAACGCCGAAACAAAGGAAAGCTGTGTATTTTTACATTCTGGATGAAGTTCGATCTGATAAAAGCTGGATCTGAAATCAATAGAAGACAATACTTTTATACCATTAAAATTTTGAAGAAGTTCTTCCAACGTTTGCGGCCTGTCTGTTTCAGGAATAATGATAGTATTGATTTGTCTCGAATCGAAGACAAGCCTGATCGATCCATCTTCCTTCTCAACAACATGTAGTGGATTGTTGTATGAGCTTACTGCAGGCTCAATAATGCCCTCGTCAAGCATAGATTGTATTTCTGTTCTAACACTGTCCCTATAATGCGCCGGAATTACGTATGGTCTAACACAAAATTTAGTATGCTCACGAACACGAAATTGGTATTGAAATCCCTTGATTGTTCCTGTTTTGTGAGTAAAAACTGTGGAATGTGCTTGTAAAATCTCAAAAAGGTCCTGCCTATCAATGTCATTACAGTTCCCAATTGTTTGAATTCTATTCTGAATTAACTCATCAGTATCAAATACGCCGTCGATATCATCCCTGTCAGTACTTGCAGAGTGATTGTTAGTGTCAAGTTTCGTCGAAAATTCCGAACTGTCGTCTAACAGAAGGTAAAGCCGATTAATTTCCTCGTCATGGTTTGAGAGCCAATCTTCAAATTTCAAAGCAATTGACTTACCTTCTTTCTCTAAACTTATTTCAGCATCGTGAAAGTTTAAGATTGCTTTGTATTCATTCAAAAAGTCTACTCCCAACATAATTTCCGTCGACAATAATGGAACGATAAGAAAGTTCATAGAGAAGCTGTGGCTTTGACAAAAGAATTCTAAGTTGGTTTGTTGGCGTACGTCTACACTTTTTCCAACGATTGCAACTTGTAATTTAATATTACGTAACGGAAGTGTGGGGCAATCGTTCGATTTGTTGCATTTACTAAAGGCTGTTTCACTAATTACTGGAAAGGGACTGCCAGAGTTAAGTACTGCCGTAAATTTTACGTCATTTACTGTAATGTGAATCACGGGATATGCAATGTTGTTATGTTTTACGTCGTGTTCCTGGAGCAAGATGTCCATAATGTCTTCCATTTTTACGTAATTACTAGCTAGGGCAGCTCCGTCGTCAGTTTCAGAAGTACGTTTTGTGTCTACCAGCGGTATGAGTCATTGCCTATTGTCTCTTTGTTGGCGCGCGTCGTTATTGGGATTTGGAGAACTGACTTCTACAAATTCACCTTGTCGAGAGGGCCCCGCCCTGTTTGAATTCCGCCAGTTCTGATGCAGTTCAGGTCTGTCGTTACGATCATATCGTCTGCCGTCCTGTCGGTAGATTCCATAGTTTCTTTCTTGTCGGTCACGTGGTGGAGAATTTCTCCCTGAATCGTAACTGCGTGCTGGAAATTATTCTGTCTCCCTTGATAATAATTATTGTGGTTCCCATATTGTCTGTTTCTCTCATTGTCTCTGTAATAGTTGATTGTCTCTGTGATAGTCACTACCGCGGATAGGTGATCTTTCCCTGTAATTATTACTACTCTGCCAACGGTTGTCATACGGGTGGTGTCTGTTTTGGTCACGATTTGCGTTTTAAGAATAGCCTTGTCGTGTCCAGTTATTGTTTCTGTCGTCACGGAATTGTGACGGATGTGACCTGTAGTGATTGTTTTCCTGTTTTCGCATCCCGCGACTGTCTGTGTAAATTTCTAATTCTTGTAAGAGCCCCTGAAAAGCTTCAATGTCGTCTTCGCAACGTCCTGCCAAAATAATGTGTCGTAAATGTTCAGGCAATTTGATTAAGCAAATGCGGATGAGTTCTGAGGGGCTGTATGGGTTTGACAGATACTGATTCTTGTGCAACATGTCTTCAAAATATTTCACAAGACTGGAAAATTCAGATTGTTCGAAATGTTTCATCATTATGATGCTATGTTTCACTCGGTCTTGTGTAGCTTGCGACCAATATGCTGAGAGGAAGGCATGATAAAATTCTCCTTCACTGTGACAATCGTGAATGACCGATCGAATTCTTTCAGCTGGTTCATTCTCTAAGTAGCCACACATAAATTCTAATCTGTGCTCTAATGACCAGTTGGGAGGAACACAATGAGAGAATATATGGAGCCACGCTTGTGGATGAATGTCGTTGCCAGAATTCTTAAATGTTTTGAATTTACGTGTAATAATGAGCAGCTTATAGTCAAAATCATCGTGTCGGCGAGTAGCATATCGGTCATTGTTACGTCGTGTCGGCGGTTCCATCTCAGAATTCGGTGCACATTGCCAATTTCTTTCATGATTTCCGAAATGCCCTGTGTTATTATTTTGTGGCTTTTCCGTATTTCTAAGTTCCTCTTCCCGTGTTGGAGTGCGAGTGTCCTCTGAAATATGTAATTTTTGTATTACTTGTGCCAACTGATCTTGTACTTCCCGGATTTCTCTTTCATATTGCGTATTAATTTGATTATGATTTTATTTGAATTTCTTAATTTGTTCATACTCTTCTGTGTCAGTGATGGCTACAGGTCTTGTGTCATTCAGATCATCATCTACCATTGCAGATAAGTTAGTGAACTGATCCGATAGTGTACTTATTTCCTCAGTGTGGTTTTCTGAACCAAGTTTCAGAGTGTCCATTTGTGTTGTAATCGTATCTACTGTGTCCTCTAAGTTTTACTGAGTTTTTGCAAGTAGCGTAACCGAATCGGTAGATGCAACTGAGTCAATTTTAGCCCACAAGGTCTCATGATTTTCATGAACAATGGTTTGCAGTTCTTTTATGGCTACTTCGTGATTCTGTAATGCATTTTCATGCCGCGAAAAAATAGGTTGAAAATGCTCACAAATTTGTGTTTTTTCGTCATTATAGACTTTTTGAAATTTCGATTCAATGTTATGTAACTCAGTAGTTAAATCTTCACATGTTTCTCAAGTGTGGTGTCTAACTTTTGAAGCTTTTGCTGTGTTTGTCTCTGATTTTCTTCCATTGTGTCTAACTGTTGCTTAGTTTGTCTCTGGTGTTTTTCCATTGTGTCTAACTTTTGAAGATTTTGTTCCATTGTGTCTAACTTTTCAAGATTTTGTCCCATTTGTTTCTGATTTTGTTCAAGTGTTGTGTCTAACTTTTGTAGCCTTTGTCCCACTTGTTGCATTAACTGTAATAACAATGCACTGGTGTCAGAAGCATGTTCCTCAGTGCTATTCGGCAGTGCTTTTGAACCGGCAATATTCGCATTTTGAAAAGCAGAAAATGTGTCTTGACTTATTTGAGAGAGCGGTGAGGACGCAAAACCTGAATCCACAGTATTTGCAAGATTGTGTCCTGTCATTTCGGATTCCTGAGGCGAGCTGTTGCCGACTGATTGATCGGTAATGCTTCCCGGTTCACTAATTGTTTCACTGTCTACGCCATTGTTTGCCACCCGCTCCATTTCCCTATGCACAATTACCAAATTACTATGTTGAACATTAGTTAATTCATTACACCGTGGCGCTAACACACTGATTTCGTCTTCACTGTCATTTCTCAGTTTACTTTGGAGTCCAGTATTACGTTTTTCACACGCCATAACTGTCACAATATTTCACACGATAACACAGAAAAGCACAATTTGAAGAGCAAAAATAAGAAAACACATTAACATAGCACTGAAAATAATATCTAGTTAATCGCAAACGCAGCTGCGAAATACTTGGTGCAAATCTACATGCATGCCACAACTGTTTTACTGTACAAGAATGAAGAACTACAACTGCAAAGGAAATTCTCTCTACAATTAAGCGCTAGCAATAAACAAAGGCTGCACTAATTGCACAAACTACAAGAAAAAACCATAAGATTCCAGTGAGGTGTCCTCGGCTAAGGGTCGACATATGAAACGTCCCCTTAGAAAAACTATTGAATGACTGTGCTGATAAACCTCTTACATTATTTGATTTTCAAACAGCTGAGCAGAACTGAACGTACGCAGACATTTCGCTCTTTACCTATTCTGATCAACACTAAACTGACACACAATATTTTTAGCGCAACGCAATCTGACTTTCAATAATCCCTACAAAAGAATGGTCCTGACTAACATTAACCTACACCTTTCACAAATCACTTCCCTCACAAAAATCTTCGTTACTCGAACTACTGCAATACAGCGAGCGCCACTACTGCCAGCTAAATAAAAGATTCAAACTACTGAAGGCACTAACTACTGATAGGCGTAGTTAGCAAATGAAAGATTTTGATAGGGAACAAACAATGTATTTGCCTCAATAGTGTTCAAAAGTCATAATGTGTATAGCAGTGCATGACATCCAGTCTTACAAATTTCAAAACTCCGCCATCTATCTCCCTACATCCACCACTGCTGGCGGCTCACCTCCAACTGCGCAACGCTACGCGCTGTTAACAGCCAATTGCCCAACACTACAATGGCAGACAACAATGCAAACTAGCCACAGACTGCACACAGCACAGCCAGTGATTTTTCATACAGTGCAATAAGAAAACCTAAACCGCCTACTTATAGATATAAAAGGGCCGTGCGTCAGCGCAGGTGTCACTTGTACTGATGTGATCATATGAAAAGGTTACCGACGTGATTTGCCCTCACCTCGGGAATTAGCACACGTTGAACGCGGAATGATAGATAGAGCTAGACGCATGAGTAATCGTTGGGGAATTTAGTATTAAGAGATCAACAGTGTCAAGAATGTGCCGAGAATACCAAATTTCAGGCATTATGTCAGCGCTAGGGCTAGTAGAAATCCTTGGGTAACAGAAGAAATATTGAATTTATTTGATGAAAGAAAATATAAAAATGCAGTAATTGAAGCAGGCAATAAGGAATACAAACGTCTCAAAAATGAGATCGACAGGAAGTGCAAAATGGCTAAGCAGGCATGGCTAGAGGACAAATGTAAGGATGTGGAGGCTTATCTCACTAGGGGTAAGATAGATACTGCCTACAGGAAAATTAAAGAGACCTTTGGAGAAAGGAGAACCACTTGCATGAATATCAAGAGCTTTGATGGAAACCCAGTTCTAAGCAAATAAGGGAAAGCAGAAAGATGGAAGGAGTATATAGAGGGTCTATACAAGGGCGATGTACTTGAGGACAATATTATGGAAATGGAAGAGGACGTAGATGAAGATGAAATGGGAGATATGATACTGCGTGAAGAGTTTGACACAGCACTGAAAGACCTGAGTCTAAACAAGGCCCTGGGAGTACACAACACTCCATTAAAATTACTGACAGCTATGGGAGAGCCAGTCCTGACAAAACACTACCATCTGGTGAGCAAGATGTATGAGACAGGCGAAATACCCTCAGGCTTCAAGAAGAATATAGTAATTCCAATCCCAAAGAAAGCAGGCGTTAACACATGTGAAAATTACCGAACTATCAGTTTAATAAGTCACAGCTGCAAAATATTATCGCAAATTCTTTACAGACGAATGGAAAAACTTGCAGAAGTCGAGTTTGGGGAAGATCAGTTTGGATTCTGTAGAAATATGGGATCTGACTCTACGACTTATCTTAGAAGAAAGATTAAGGAAAGGAAAAAGTACGTTTGTAGCATTTGTAGACTTAAAGAAAGCTTTTGACAATGTTGACTGGAATACTCTCTTTCATATTCTGAAGGTGGCAGGAGAAAAATACAGGGAGTGAAAGGCTATTTAGAATTTGTACAGAAACCAGATGGCTGTTATAAGAGTCGAGGGGCATGAAAGGGAAGCAGTGGTTGGGAAGGGAGTGAGACGGGGCTGTAGCTTATCACCGATGCTATTCAATCTGTATATTGAGCAAGCAGTAAAGGAAACAAAAGAAAAATTCGGAGTAGGCAGCAAACTCCATGGAGAAAAAAAGAAAAACTTTGAGGTTTGCCGATGACATTGTAATTCTGTGAGAGACAGCAAAGGACTTGGAAGAGCTGTTGAACGAAATGGACAGTGTCTTGAAAGGAGGATATAAGATGAACACCAACAAAATCAAAATGAGGATAATGGAATGTAGTCGAATTAAGTCGGGTGATGCTGAGGGAATTAGATTAGGAAATGAGACACTTAAAGTAGTAAAGGAGTTTTGCTATTTGGGAAACAAAATAACTGATGATGGTCGAAGTAGAGAGGATATAAAATGTAGACTGGCAGTGGCAAAGAAAGCGTTTCTGAAGAAGAGAAATTTGTTAACATCGAGTATAGATTTAAGTGCAAGAAATCGTTTCTGAAAGTATTTGTATGGAGTGTAGCCACGTATGGAAGTGAAACACAGACGATAAATAGTTTGGACAAGAAGAGAATAGAAGTGAATAACTAATGAGGAATTATTGATAGAACTGGAGAGAAGAGGAGTTTGTAGCACGCCTTGACTAGAAGAAGAGATCGGTTGGTAGGACATATTCTGAGGCATCAAGGGATCACCAATTTACTATTGGAAGGCAGCGTGGACGGTAAAAATCGTAGAGGGAGACGAAGAGATGAATACACTAACCTACCTGTTGGACACTAGGCGACCGGAAAACCGTGGCCTTGTCGTCTGAGTTCAGATTTCAGTTGATAAGAGCTGATGGTAGCATTCCGAGTACGACACAGTCCCACGAAGCAATAGACCAAAGTTGTCAAGAAGGCACTGTGCAGGCTGGTGGTGGCGCCATATTGGTGTGAGCTGTGTTTACATGACATTTACTGCATACTTTGGTCCAACTGAACCGATCATTGACTGGAAATGGTTATAATTTGCTACTTAGAGACAATTTGCAACCATTCATGGACTTGATCCCCCCAAAGAACGATTGAACTTTTACGGATGACAATGCACCATGTCACTGGCCCATAATCCTTCGCGATTGGTTTGAAGAAAATTCTGGACAATTCTAGTGAATGATTTGATCACTGGATCGCACCACATGAATTAATCGAATATTTTTGGGCCATAACTGAGAAGCCAGTTCATGCACAAAATCTTGCACCGGCAACACTTCCGCAATTATGGAAGGCCTTAGAGGCAGTAGGGCTCAATATTTCTGTAGGGGAGTTCCAACGACTTGTTGACTCCATAGCACGTCGAGTTGCTGCTCTACGCCGGGCAAAACGAGGTTTGGCATGATACTGGGACTCACCCCAAGACTTTTGTCGCGTCACCGTCTAGACCGTTATCTTACTGGTGCCGAATCCCAACACATACTGGTAGACATTTCACGTTATTACACGGTCACGAGGCGATTTCTGAATGAGAAACCCGACCCATGATCTTTCCTTATATGTAAATCTACATCCATACTGCGCATCTACGTCCTCTTCCATTTCCATAATATTTCCTCAAGTACATCGCCCTTGTATAGACCCTCTATATATTCCTTCCACCTTTCTGCTTTCCCTTCTTTGCTTAGAACTGGGTTTCCATCAAAGCTCTTGATATTCGTGCAAGTGGTTCTCCTTTACCAAATGTCTCTTTAATTTTCCTGTAGGCAGTATCTATCTTACCCCTAGTGAGATAAGCCTCTACATCTACATCTACATGTATACTCCGCAAGCTACCTGACGGTGTGTGGCGGAGAGTACCTTGAGTACTTCTATTGTAGTCTCATATTGTTCGTGAAAAGTAAGATTGTCGTTATGCCTCTGTGTGGGCTCTAATCTCTCTGATTTTATCCCCGTGGTCTCTTCGCGAGATATACGTAGGAGGGAGCAATATACTGCTTGACTCCTTGGTGAAGGTATGTTCTCCAAACTTCAACAAAAGGCAGTACCGAGCTACTGAGCGTCTCTCCTGCAAAGTCTTCCACCGGAGTTTATCTATCATTTCCGTAACGCTTTCGCGATTACTCAATGATCCTGTAACGAAGCGCTCTGCTCTCCGTTGGATCTTCTCTATCTTTTCTATCAACCCTGTCTAGTATGGATCCCACACTGGTGAGCAGTATTCAAGCAGCGGAAGAACAAGTGTACTGTAACCTACTTCCTTTGTTGTCGGATTGCATTTCCTTGGGATTCTTCCAGTGAATCTCAGTCAGGCATCTACTTTACCGACGATCAACTTTATATGATCATTCCATTTTAAATCACTCCTAATGCCTACTCCCAGATAATTTATGGAATCAACTGCTTCCAGTTGCTGACTTGCTATATTGTAGCTAAATGATAAAGGATCTTTCTTTCTATGTATTCGCAGCACACTTCACTTGTCTACATTGAGATTCAATTGCTATTCCCTGCACCATTCGTCTATCGCTACAGATCCTCCTGCATTTCAGTACAATTTTCCATTGTTACAACCTCTCGATATACCACAGCATCATCCGCAAAAAGACTCAGTGAACACCCGATGTTATCCACAAGGCCATTTATGTATATTGTGAATATCAACGGTTCTACAACACTCCCCTGCGGCTCACCTGAAATAACTCTTACTTCGGAAGAGTTCTCTCCATTGAGAATGACATGCTGCGTTCTGTTATCTAGGAACTCTTCAATCCAATCACACAATTGGTCTGATAGTCCGTATGCTCTTACTTTGTTCATTAAACGACTGTGGCGAACTGTATCGAACGCCTTGCGGAAGTCAAGAAACACGGAATCTACCTGGGAACCTGTATCTATGGCCCTCTGAGTCTCGTGGACGAATAGCGCAAGCTGGGTTTCACACGATCGTCTTTTTCGAAACCCATGCTGATTCGTACAGAGTCTCCAGAAAAGTGATTATACTCGAACATAATACGTGTTCCAAAATTCTACAACTGATCGACGTTAGAGATATAGGTCTATAGTCCTGCACATCTGTTCGATGTCCCTTCTTGAAAACGGGGATGATCTGTAGCCTTTTCCAATCTTTTGGAACGCTACGCTCTTCTAGAGACCTATGGTACACCACTGCAAGAAGGGGGGCAAGTTCCTTCGCGTACTCTGTGTAAAATCGAACTGGTTTCCCATCAGGTCCAGCGGCCTTTCCTCTTTTGAGCCATTTTAATTGTTCCTCTATCCCTCTATCGTCTATTTCGATATCTCCCATTTTGTCATCTGTGCGACAATCTAGAGAAGGAAGTATAGTGCAGTCTTCCTCTGGGAAACAGTTTTGGAGAAAGCCATTTAGTATTTCGGCCTTTAGTCTGTCATCCTCTGTTACCGTACCATTTTGGTCACGGAGTGTCTGGACATTTTGTTTTGATCCACCTACCGCTTTGACATGAGACCTACATCTACGGACTGTAGGTGAAGTTTCTCCTTGCTACTTTGTGCAGTTCCGAGGGAATACTAATGATTTGCATATCCAAGAATGTAGAGCCAGTTTGACATTTGTTGCATGTCGCCTTCGTGGTGTTGCAATTTTGGCTGTGTACGGCAGGTGCTGCCCTCTTTCTGACTACAGGGCAGCTGAACAGGATGGTAGCCTGGCGCTGAGATGTCGTCGCCCCTGAGCCGCCTGGGTCTGGGACCCCGCGGTCAGCCGAGGACTCTGCGCGTCATGGTTCTGGGCCAGGCCGGCGTTGGCAAGTCTGGTGAGTGCCGCTGTGTGCGTCTGGTCCAGACTGAGAGAGCTGAGCGGCCCTGGCAGGAGGAATGTGCTGCCCTCGCACTCTCACCAGTGCTCCCTTACTTTGCAGCTCTGGTGGTGAGGTTCATTACGAAGCGCTACATCGGTGAGTACGACCCGACACTGGAGAAGGTGTACCACTTCCAGACTGTGATGGACGGCGAGGCGGTGCTGTTCGAGATCCTGGACACCGCTGGACAGTCGCACGTGAGTATACGAGACTCGCAGGTCTGGCTGTAGGCACCACCACTGGAACTGTTTTAGCCGCCCCTCTCTGATACAGAGAGTCGCGAAAGAGTTGTCACCTCTGGTGTAGAAACACATGACCATTCGCGTGCCACACGGGTCAGTATTGGATCCACAGTTATTCTAGTTATCTACGGAACATCTTCTACCACCTACACGAAAGTAATTGAAGTAGTTCTTTTTGCTGTAGGTGTTGGTGCTATGAACATCAGGAGTGGTGGTACATCTACACCTTTTTTTAAATTCTTCGTAAATGGACTACCTTTGGTAAACAACATACAATTCACATTCCACGTAGCAGTAATGCGGCAGAGGAAACCTGTAAATAACATTTAATCTATAAAAGGCTTCAGGTGCTGACTTACAAGAACCTGAAATCACGTGAAGTCACATACTGCAAATATCCACAAACTTCAACCTTCCATCACTTGTAACTTAATACAAACAGGTTTATAATTTTTGTTTTCATTTGTTTATGTTTTATTTTACAATACTGTAAGGCTCCAGATAATTTAGGATGAACGAGTGTGTTCATCAAAAACATCAGGGGAAATATATGATTTACATGATTTCACGAAATTTCAGTCACCAACTTTTTCCCCTGAAGGCGTATGATCACTATAATAAAATAAGAGAAATTAGAGCTCATTATTATTGTGCAGTATTCTGCCTAGTAGCAGATCTGTGTCTTTGTAAGGAGAATTTCTGATGCCAGTGTTCCCTGTCTTCAGCTTCCCTTCAGTGTATGAATCCTCCGTGTCTGTGTTCGATCCAGTTGGCCTTCCTCTGAAGAATTGTATTTAGAATGTCTCTCTTCACTGCTGCTCTTCTCAGTACGTCGTTATTCGCCACCCGAGCTTTCCACTTGGTCTTCTCCATTCCACTCCAGCACCGCATTTCAAAGCTTGCAAGTTTTTTTGTTTTACTTTTTTCTCATGGTCCACGTCTCTGCTCCCTACATTGCAAGGCTCCAGATGTACCAATTCACCAGTTTGTTCCTTAATTCCAAGCTTAACTTGCTGGTCAGCAGATTCCTCTTTTTATTGAATGCAATTTTGGCCATAGCGGTTCGTGCTCGAATTTCACAAATTTCACAAAATTTCCCAACTGCTTGAAGTGTTTCACATCTTCCATTTCTCGATTGTCAATGGTTATCCTCAAAGGTTTCTCCCTTTTTGATATCAGCATCACTTTTGATTTTTCGATGTTGATTTCCATGCCGTATTTCCTTCCAGTTTCCACCAACTAATTCATCATGTGTTTCAGTTGTCTGAGACTTTTAGCAAGCAGTACCTGGTCATATGCATACCTGATGGTCTTGACGAGGTGTCCTTCTATCCTGAAGTTTCTACATCCTTTCGAAGCTTCTCTCGCCAGCCATTCCCCTGCAGGTTGAAAAGACTCGGCTATAGACAACACCAGGGTCTGACCACTCATCCTATTTCCACGCCACTTGTTTTTCCATAGCTCAGCCGCACCTTTACTCCTTGTCCCAGTACAAGTTGAGAATTAGTCTCCCACACCCGGGTTCCCGGGTTAGAATCCGGGCGGGGTCAGGGATTTTCTCTGCCTCGTGATGGCTGGATGTTGTGTGATGTCCTTAGGTTAGTTAAGTTTAAGTAGTTCTAAGTTCTAGGGGACTGATGACCATAGATGTTAAGTCCCATAGTGCTCAGAGCCGCTTGAGAATTAATCTCCAGTCTCTCCAGTTTATTCCTATCTCCTTAAGGATGTTAATCAATTTCATCCAGCCTTTTGCCACTCTATAAAACAAACACAAACTTCTTGGCTAATAGCCAGAACTCTCTCCGACAATATCCCCATACAGAAAGATTCAAGTATTAATTTTTCCCATGCGCTGTTAGAGAGTGGAATGGTAAAGAAACAGTCTGAAGGTGAATCGCAGAACTCTCTGTGAGGCACTTAAATAAGAATTGAAGAATAGTCACGTAGCTGTACTACTAGATGTGCAGATATATACCTACAAACGAACAAGACAGTAATAATTACACAGCTCTTTTTCCGAGGTGATATTGTATGAGTTCCTCTCATTCGAATTCCTTTCGTCATTATGCTGTGTCATTTTCGTCGGGTACCTGTAACAGCGTGCTAGCGTAGCGTGGCGTGGAGATATGATTGCGAACCAAGACTGTAGAGACGTAGGTCTACATGCAAACAACCGAAATAATTAATTGTGAAACTTTATTTTTTCGGGTCATAACAATACGTTTTAAGAACGCGTATGACTGCATCCACCGGGAGAGCCTAAGGAACTGCCCAACGGGGTTTGGAACACCTAAGAAAACCGTCAGCCTAGCTGGAATATGTCTCACCGATTCAATAGGCAAAGTTAAGCTCGGGAACAAATTTACGGAGAGCTTTAACATAGACACAGGGTTGGGAGAAGGAGATGGTGTGTCACTGGTATTGTTCGACATGGCACTTGAAGAGATAATGAAGGAAGCGTCTCGTAAAAGCTTCGAGGGCAGGATCACACATCTCGCGATTGCTGATAATGTGGCCCTGTTGTCCAGATCTAAGGAGGAACTAATGCGGATGAATGAAGACGTGGAGGTGGAAGCAATCAAAACTGGACTCCTTGTGAATGAATCAAAGACGGAATATCTGGTGATGAGCAGGACCCATGCTTATTCAAGAGACCCACTGCAGCCTTTGATAGTCGGAAAGCGATCATACAAAAGGGTTAGTGAATTTAAATATCTGCGGTAAACTTTACAGAAGATGCAACATGTGAAGCAGAAATCAAAGCGAGTATCCAAACCGCCAACCGATCATACTTCGGTCTCAGTCAACTTATTGCATCGCGTGGTCTCTCAAGGAATTCCAAAGTCCAGCTGTATAAAACAATGTTTCAACCCGTAGTACTGTTGTTGTTGTTGTAGTCTTCAGTCCTGAGACTGGTTTGATGGAGCTCTCCATGCTACTCTATACTGTGCAAGCTTCTTCATCTCCCAGTACCTACTGTAGCCTACATCCTTCTGAATCTGCTTAGTTATTCATCTGTTGGTCTCCCTCTACAATTTTTACCTAATGTCTCTAATCGCAATGAGCACTATGGGACTTAACATCTGAGGTCATCAATCCGTGTTTCACTTCCATACGTGGCTACACTCCACACAAATACTTTCAGAAACGATTTCTTGACACTTAAATCTATACTCGCTGTGAACAAATTTCTCTTCTTCAGAAAACGCTTTCCTTGCCATTGCCAGTCTACATTTTATATCCTCTCTACTTCGACCATCATCAGTTATTTTGTTTCCCAAATAGCAAAACTCCTTTACTACTTTAAGTGTCTCATTTCCTAATCTAATTCCCTCAGCATCACCCGACTTAATTCGACTACATTCCATTATCCTCATTTTGATTTTGTTGATGTTCATCTTATATCCTCCTTTCAAGACACTGTCCATTTCGTTCAACAGCTCTTCCAAGTCCTTTGCGTCTCTGACAGAATTACAATGTCATGGGCAAACCTCAAAGTTTTTATTTCTTCCCCGTGGATTTTAAAACCTACTCCGAACTTTTCTTTTGTTTCCTTTACTGCTTGCTCAATGTACAGATCGAATAGCATCGGGGAGAGGCTACAAACCTGTGTCATTCCCTTCCCAACCACTGCATTCCTTTCATGTCCTTCGACTCTTACAACTGCCATCAGGTTTCTGTACAAATTGTAGATAACCTTTAGCTCCCTGTATTTAGCCGATGCCACCTTCAGTACTATATGTTTGTGAACTTGGATTGTCCGAAAGAAAGACTTGAACAATCTTCATTATTTTTAAGCGGAAAGTCTTAAGGAAGACCTTTGGCCCAGTACAAGATTAGATCACTGGAGAATGGAGGATCAGACATAATTGTGAACTAGACGAAATGTACAATAAACCAAACATTGTAGGATTGATGAGAATCTAGCGCCTTGTATGGGTAGGACATGTCAATCGGATGGATAAATGCGGATGACCTTTGAAAGTTATGGAAGACGTCCACTAGGAAGACCGAAGAAGTGATGGAGGGATGGAATCCATGACTTGTTGCAGTTTGGAGACTGATTGACTCCAGGAGGCACAAAACAGAACCCAGTGGAGGAGGAACCTTGTAGCAGCGCTCGGTCCTCTGGACCTGATCGCCTAAAGTAAAGTAAGTAAGCATAATACTTAAAACTTATTGTCTACGTTCGGTATTGTGTATTGAGTTCCCTCAAACTATGCTGCCTCTGCTCGTCGTCAGCTCCACGTCGCCCTCTGTGCAGGAGAGCGAGTGCGTGACGCTGGAGGCGAACATCCGCTGGGCCGAGGCGTTCGTGCTGATGTACTCGGTGACGGACAAGTGCTCCTTCGACGAGTGCAACCGGCTCAAGTTCCTCATCAACTACAACAAGCGCCGGCGCCGGCTCGGGCCCGCCTCGCACAAGGTGGGTCGCGCCTGCCACCCACTTCTGTACGCAATTCACATCTTATAAGAAGCTTCTTCCACTTATTATGTCCGAAATATGGTGACAAATATGTACATTAATATACATTTTTTTGTAAATATATATTATTGGGAAAGGTGATTAAATCGAAACCTTAGCTGGCAAAGTGTTGTTGATATACATCAATGGGGACAGCTGAAAATGTGCGCCCCGACCGGGACTCGAACCCGGGATCTCCTGCTTACATGGCAGACTCCCTATCCATCTTTTTTTGTGTAGTAGGTTTGTGGGCAGGGTCGCACATGGAGGCCTGGCCACGGTGTCCCCGTCTCCCGACAGGATAAATAAGGGACAGGCAGCAGGAAGGAAACATTGTACATTTATGTAATTTTTTATTATTAACAATATTATTTGATGTATTCATTTAATTTTCACGTCCCAAAAGAAAAATCATATATAAAAAAGGAGGGAAATATAGGACCGAAGTGACATCAACGTCACTTCACTGGGAGTAATAGCCTATCCCTCGAAACAACGTAAACCTGAGGCTCCCCACCACTTCGGGGGGTTATGAAACATGCTGCCTAGGAACTTCGCAAAATGCGTTTTATATTTAGAGTGGCGTCGGATGATTTCGTGTTGTTCTAGTAGATAATGCCAATAGTGTATGCTCGATATCAAAGTCCACGAGAGCACGTAGTGCGATGCGTGTCCTCCAATCCAGCGGATTGCGGATGTTTTTTGTGAGGGGAAAAAGACAGCGTCAGGGAAAAATAGAGCGTCCGTCGAGATCGTGGATTCGTCGTCCATCTGAGTCACCGAGAACACAGAGGATAGAGCGACTGCAGGGACTTATCCCTTGCACGCCTCCCGTGAGACCCCCATTCCCAACTGTCTAGATGGTACATTCCTAGTGTTCCTAATAGATATTTGCCCATTCACTCATTACTCGCGCCAGACTAAGCTGACGAGTGCCGTAAGAGTTCGGGCAAAGCGTGCGCATTCACACAGAAGAAGGTCAATGGCCGGGTAGCCTTTAACTATAAGAAGATGGTATCTGTTCCCGAAAGAACAGATACCATTGATGACCGTGCAGCTTTTCTAGAATGAAATGACAATTAAATCGGAACCCTTAGCTGCCGACAGGTGTTGTTGATATACATCGATGGGGACAGCTGAAAATGTGTGCCCCGACCGGGACTCGAACCCGGGGTCTTCTGCTTACATGGCAGTCACTCTGTCCATCTGAGCTACCGAGCTGCACGGTCATCAATGTTATCTGTTCTTTCGAGAACAGATACCATCTTCATATATATTATATGTCTTTTTGTCAGACATGTTGTACGCGTTCGAGGATTCACAATAATCTACAGAAAATAATGTATGTCTGTTCTAATAAAATGTCTTCTCGACGTCCAGATGCTTTATTTGAGAGCTATAACACGTATACAGTTCTTACTCCCTCGGTAGCTTTTGTATTGCTATTACTTACTCTTTTTCATCCACTCATTTTCTTATCGTGCTACCACTTTCGTCTCAAAACTGAAGTACTCATACGATTATGAAGAAAATGTGACTGCCTGCAGTTTTCACTCAACACTCTCATCTGATCCACCTTCACCTGCTCTGGTACTCCTCGCATTTTATGCCTAGGGTGATGTATTCAGGTAGTATTTTATTAGCTGCATCGGACTTTATAAGATTTAGAGGAGACTTCATAAATCGAAATAAATTTCTTTGTGTACCAGTGATGTAAAGTAAATCGTAGTAACATTGTTTCTCTTTTCGTTTTTGAAGTATTTTTCTCATTAAGAACAGGTTCTTCTAACGGTTAAGTGTAATACGTATCTATGGAAAGTATTGGACAGGAGGTTAAACCATGAGTAGGCAACAAGATGTTGGACGTCCGCCCATCACAGAACGTGGAGGTCGGATATTTTTGCGTTCTGCAAAGAAGATAGGCGTCAATCTGTGTCAGATCTGTTGGCAGGATACAATGCTGGTGTGGGCACAGTTGTTTCGGAGCACACCCTTCAGAGCACATTGTTCAACATTGGTTTCCGCCTACGTGTACACATGTTGAACCAACGGCATGGTCGGTAACGACTGCAGTGACCACGGGATCATAGACACAGGGTCATCGAAAAATGTGACCGTGTCGTTTTATCGCATGAATCATGTTCCTCGTTACACCAAGTTAATGGTCATGTCCGGATATGCCGTCATCCAGGGGAACCGACTGCTCGAGCATAGGCCGATTCCCCAGGGCTTCCACGTGACCCGTGGTAATAATCCAAGCCACAACGGCAGCTGTGGACTACGTGGAACTTACTGCAAGCCACCTGCATCCTCGGCGGCGATGCTATCTTCCAACAGGATAACGTTCGTGTCACAAGGCTAAAAGTGTACTATAGTGGTTTGAGGGGCTTGATAGTCTTGCCCACCAAAACTGCGCACTCTGAACCGAATGGAACACACACGGGACATTAACCGACGCCTGCTCCTTATCTTCAAATCGCCGGTCCGTAATTTGCCGGAAATGCTGACATGTAGGTAGACATCTGTTGCCACATACCTCTGGAAAGCTTGCAAAGAATTGTCGAATCCACGCCACGCAGAACAGCTGCTGGATTGTGTTGCGAAGATGGAAATAAAGTGTTGTGGCTCCTCGGTGTATATTCGCTTAGCACGCTAAAAATTAATCCACTATATTGAAATCATCAGCATTACTACAATCATCAAAGGCGAAAAAAGGAAGCCAGTTTTTAAAATTTTCCCTTTAACCACCAATGGCGAAAAATGAAATGTTTCGAGAAGTGAAAATCTTCTGATTTACTTAACAATTTCTAATAACTTAAGCGAACAGATTATTTCGGAAGTAGTGGAGAATAGTTTATCTGTGGTTATCCCTTCAGAATGGTCAATACTATCTCCTCATATACGCATTTCGTCTTGAAACACCTGGTTTAGGAAGGGCGTTATATTTCTCGAAGAACGTTACATACAAACGCTACTTAAAAGCGCTGGAGCTGCCGTTAACCAACGACTATCGGAAGTCATAAACTTCAGAATCATAGTTTGCTTCCTTAAGGGGTCGCTATACAACAGAAAACACAGACCGCTTCCTGTTAGGCGAGACAAAAATAACTAGAAATATAGAGGCTTCTGAAACGTAGCACAACAACTCTTGCACGACATAATCTGCAAACTTCGCATCTTCTCAACGATGTTATCAATATGATCGTCGAAACAAACTTCTTCACTATGCTACTTCACTGTCTTTTATATCTCTACTCATCAGTGCCACTGTTATCAACATAAATTTTCTTTTTTCATTCTGATAAAAAATGCTTTATTCCCGTTTCTGCCTACATCGTGCACCACAGACTCCAACCAACAACAAACATAGTCCAGTAAACTGCTTTCGGTTGCATAACAGATGTATACTAAAGCTGTGCCACAAAGATAGGTTGCATGCATATTTCACTTCTTCCTTCCTTTAGTATGTTCCTTTACGGATAGCAATACATACTCAGATTGTGTCTTTCTCTCTGGAGAGGGGTGTTTACTGTTTTGAGACTTCGTAACAGATGAAAACTGTGTACCGCACCGGATTTGAACTCGGCAACTTGACTTCCACAATCAATGTTCCATTCTTGGCAGCAGATACTCCTTTTTTGAAGAGTGCTAGTCCAGCTTCCGCATAGTTTGAAAACGAAGGGAGAGATATTGACTGAAGTTAAGCTATACTGGCGGGCTGTGGATCGTGTAGGGGTAGTTCTATTGATAAGACACAAAACAACATTCCGGTTTCGATTCGTGCTCCCGTACGCAATTTTAACGTCCCAGTAGTACACGGATAGGGTCGCCTGTCCCGCGAAAGACTGCAATGAAATATTTGAAAAGTGTCAACTGCCAAACACACTAAAGTAGACGCTCGACAGTAGCCAAAAAGTTGCTTAGGAAACTGTAAAGACTGGTTTTGTGACTATGACCTTTGAGGCATATAAGCAATATTTATTCCCCGAGTTCCTTACACAAATGGAAGGGAAAGAGCCGCCATGATAACCCAAGCCCTTTATAATGATTCGCAAAATACAGATGTAGATGGTACTAGAATGAAATTTTCACTCTGCAGCGGAGTGCGTGCTGATATGAAACTTGCGGGCAGTTTAAAACTGTGTGCCGGGACGAGACTCGAACTCGGGCTCTACCTTTCGCGGGCAAGTGCTCTACCGACCTTTTTTTTGTTTATTAATCTTATTTTGTTCGGTATGGTTCGCGGTTGCTCGGGGCGGCTGTCCCGTTACTCCTGTCGAAGTACTTTTACCCTCTGACCGAACACTCTTGGCTACCATGCACCGACTGAGCTACACTAAACACAACTCACGATCCCTCCTCAAAGTTTTAATTCCGCCAGCACCTTGCTCTCACCCGCGAAAGGGAAAGGTCCCAAGTTCAAGTTGGAGTCTCGGTCCGACATACAGTTTTAATCTTCCAGGAAGTTTCGTAGATGGTACTCACTGACAGCGTCTCCATCGTACACAGGCAGGCGCTCTTGAATGCACTTTTAATCGCTCTGAACTCGTCTGTAAATCATAACAGTTCATGTATATCGCTTTTCCTCTCTATTCTTGCTTCTGAGATAGTTTTCAAGGACGTTTGACACTTTATCTTTTCTCAAACTACAAACATAGTTTTTGTCGTTATTTTCAATGTAATTTGTACATTTCCTCATCATTACTCAGGTTTCGTTAATAATTTTTCATTTGTTAGCTCTCTTATCTCTGGAAACTCAGATGCCTTTGTCTACCCGTGCAAGTTATTACATTTTTCTGTAATTTTTTTTCGTATTCACGATAGACAAATCGACTCTCAAGACCTTAGAATGATTTACCTAACAAAAACCCGATTTTGTTGTTGCTTAGATCGTTACTTGGATATCAGTTTGTATTCCTGAGTATACAGTGTCTATGGTTGCCACGTCGACGTTACGCGAATAAATTCGTGTAGAAGCAAGAAACAGTTTTAATAAGATTCTTCGGAGTGTGTGTGGTCTGACCCTTTTTTAAACTCACTCAAGAAAAGCTGCAGGTAATCGAATGTACTGGTCATATCACTAAAATCCTTTTATCATCTCTTAAGATGCTTCACATCTAGATTCAGTAAATAAATGAAAAAGCCTTGTGAAAAATAGCTCTACTGTGTTTTCATGCGGAAGTGTCGCAAATATTGGCACCGAGTGCGTTATAAGCAATAGGCACTTCCTTGGATGCACAAATAAAGTTTCTCAGTTACTTTTACTATTCACTTCACTAAAACCACGCACTCCCACTAATAGCATCCATACCGAAACAACGACGCTCCTGTTAGAAACTGCAACATAAATCAGTCTCGTATCAGTCAAATGTTCGTATAGTGTTCAATGATTAGTTGTGATTGCCAAAACATTACGCAGTTCCTCACTTCTCGCTGAGTTAGTGTCTCCTAGCAAAGGCTGTACAATACTCCAAGCGGTGTCGCCGTCTTTAATAAGCAAGGCAACTTACAATTTAGCTATCACATCTCTCAGTTAAATCATCCAAACAGAATAACTTTTAATAAGGAAGGCAATTTCCAATTTATCTGTGACATTTCTCAGTTAAATCATCCAATTAGAATATTTGTGATCACATAAGCTTTATAGTACCTTCTAATACAGTGTTCCTGACATATATGCCCGCCGTGGTGGTCTCGCGGTTCTAGGCGCGCAGTCCGGAACCATGCGACTGCTACGGTCGCAGGTTCGAATCCTGCCTCGGGCATGGATGTGTATGATGTCCTTAGGTTAGTTAGGTTTAAGTAGTTCTAAGGTCTATGGGACTCGGGACTCGGCAGTTGAGTCCCATAGTGCTACACCAAGAAGAAATGCAGATGATAAACGGATATTTATTGGACAAATATATTATACTAAAACTGACATGTGATTACATTTTTAAACGTAACAACGGCCTTGATACGCAAGGGCATTGAGTCAAACAGAGCTTGGATGGTGTGTACAGGTACAGCTGCCCATATAGCTTTAACACGATACCACAGTTCATCAAGAGTAGTGACTGGCGTATTGTGACGAGCCAGTTGCTCAGCCACCATTGACCAGACGTTTTCAGTTGGAGAGAGATCTGGAGAATGTGTTGGCCAGGGCAGCAGTCGAGGATTTTCTGTATCTAGAAAGGCCTGTACAGGACCTGCAACATGCGGTAGTGCATTATCCTGCTGAAATGTAGGGTTTTACAGGGATCGAATGAAGGGTAGAGCCACGGGTCGTAACACATCTGAAGTGTAACGTCCACTGTTCAAAGTGCCGTCGATTCGAACAAGAGGTGACCGAGACGTGTAACCAATGGCACCCCATACCATCATGCCGGGTGATAACGCCAGTATTGCAATGACGAATACACGCTTCCAATGTGCGTTCACTGCGATGTCGCCAAACACGGATGCGACGAACATGATGCTGTAAACAGAACCTGGATTCACCCGAAAAAATCCGTTTCGCCATTCGTGCACGCAAGTTCGTCGTTGAGTACACCGTCGCATGCGCTCCTGTCTGTGATGCAGCGTCAAGGGTAACCGCAGCCATGGTCTCCGAGCTGATAGTCCATGCTGCTACAAACGTCGTGCAGATGGTTGTTATCTTGCAAACGTCCCCATCTGTTGACTCAGGGATCGAGACGTGGCTGCACGATCCGTTACAGCCATGCGGATAATATGCCAGTCATCTCGACTGCTGGTAATACGAGGCCGTTGGGATCCAACACGGCGTTCTGAATTACCCTCCTGAACCCACCGATTCCGTATTCTGTTAACAGTCATTGGAGTTCGTCTAACGCGAGCAGCAATGTTACAATACGATAAACCGCAATCGCGATAGGCTAAAATCCGATCTTTATCAAAGTCGGAAATGTGATGGTACGCATTCTCCTCCTTACACGAGGCATCACAACAACGTTTCACCAGGCAACGCCGGTCAACTGCTGTTTGTGTGTGAGAAATCGGCTGGAAACTTCCCTCATGTCAGCCCGTTGTAGGTGTCGCCACCGGCGCCAACTTTGTGTGAATTGTCTGAAAAGCTAACCATTTACATATCACAGCATCTCCTTCCTGTCGGTTAAATTTCGCGTCTGTAGTACGTCATCTTCGTGGTGTAGCAGTTTTAATGTCCAGTAGTGAACATCTGCACTGTCCAGTCACATTATTGTGACTAAGACTGAATAACCTCCTTTCGCAGCGCGGACTGATGATGGTCGTACACGTAGAGAGTCCGTGAGGTTCTGGAAGGCGCCGACAGGGCTCTGGAGTCACGCCTGAGCCGGCTCCAGCGCCGTGGCCAGGCAGCTGCCCCAGGTCTCTCGATTGAAGATCCATGGCTCGAACATCATGATCCATATGGTGCCTCAGATTCTCCATTGGGTTTAAATGATGGGACTTTGATGGCCAGGACAGTATGGTAAACGAATCCTCTTGGAATTACCACGTACACTGCAAGCTGTATGACACGTAGCACTGTGTTGGTGCTACATACCATCGTGTTGAGGCTAAACAAACTGCCTGTAGGGGTCGATATGGCCCTAAGGATAGATGCGTAGTTCACCCGTCGCTACTCAGTGGACATTCAGCCGCAGTATTGGCGTGCAGATTCCAGTCGATCAGAAGCAAGGCACCGCCTCTGAAACGTGGCTGGGGTTGTGAGAAAAACTAAGGCCAGTAAGCGTTCTTGTTGTCTTTTCTCGACCAATCATAAGTTTGTAATTAATTTTTGAATTCTCGCAAATTATGGGCTTGTAATGTACCAGACGAAGTTTAAATAACAATAGCTCAGTCCGGTGTTCTGGACACAATTTTATCTGCAGTGAAGTTGGGACCTGCGATGAGTATCAGACCTTGTCACTGAGAACTGGTTTCGAACCAGACAGTAACTGCTTGTCAGGGAGTGGAGGTCCATCCGAACCAGTTTCTCATCGAACATTGCAAAGAAAACTGTATGCAGTGGATACTTGGAGTTACATATTTCGTAAGAAGCTATTGTCCCAAATTGAACATAAAACTCGATGCCTTCAGTGGGCCACACAACACAGAAACTGAACTTAGTGGACTGCAGGAGTGTCGTGTGGCCAGAGGAGCAGCGATGTTGCCTCTTTTCAAATGATGCGAGACGTCAAATGCACCGATGACCCAGTGGTTCGTTCAGCCTGGTGAAAGGAAGATGCAGTTCAGACCAGAGGTGGTTGTTTTGCGACATTTTACACGTATGTTTCGTACAGTGACTTGGGCCACTGATTCAGGTTACTGTAAACTTGAATCAGGATGTTTATCTCAACAGCCTCGATGACCAAGTATTGTCCTTTCTTTTGCTGTGGACACTCTTGTCTTCCAAGGTGACAAAAGCCATCATCTCAGAGCTACACACATACGATCCTGATTTGACTGCACCCAGGCACCCTATCGAAGGTCGATTGACCCGATTAATCATCCGATCTTAGTACTGGGGAAACTGTCTGGGACTATTTGGAAACGTGTGTGAAACATAGCAATAGGAAACATCCACACAATTTGGTGGCTCCAGGAGACATAACTATGCAAGAGTGGCATCCGCTGGATATGACATACGTTGAAAAACCTGCTGACTCTCTTCCTCGATGAATTGAGACGCTTATCAAGAATAGAAATGATAAGGCAGGGGTGGACAATAACTTGGCTCGCAACCCTTGCATTGGCAAGAGTTCCACAGCACTCAGCCTGGCTGGCATGCTTCCCCCACCTTAAAAAAATGTCTCTGAGCACTATGGGACTTAGCATCTAAGGTCATCAGTCCCCTTGAACTTAGAACTACCTAAACCTAACTAACCTAAGGGCATCACACACATCCATTCCCGATGCAAGATTCGAACCTGCAACCGTAGCGGTCCCGTGGTTCCAGACTGAAGCGCCTAGAACCGCTCGGCCGGCACCCCCACCTTCACGCCATGTGTCTGAGTGTGAGGCAGGAGATTAGGGGAAACTACGAACTTGACACACTTATATAATAATGCACTCGCACTACACAGGAGTTACTTTTATATTTCACTTTTCTCAACAACATAGATAAAAAATCAAATTTTCAGTAATAACTATTTTCGGCGCACTCAAGACGCAATAGAATTTTTTCTGGTAGAAAATGTCGGCATGCGGACAAATGTAAACAATTTCACTGATTTTTGCACTTAGGTTATCATGCAATCGTTACTTACTTAGTTTCGTAGTGGAAAAAACGTCTTTCACACACATATATTGATCGAATTATTGTAGCACATTTGCAACCTCACTACAGAGGTGTGCAAGCTCTACCCGAGGAAAACAATTTAGGCGTCCTGCACAGTTTTAACGTTATAAAGATTTGTATTTAAAATGAGAATTATCTCAGTTAGTTTCACTTGACACGGGAGCATTAAGTTCAAATGGCAAGTGGTCACGAAAACGTAAGATTGGCAGAGTCCTCGAAACCTTTACGAAACCATCCTCGTAATTCTTTCAAGACCACAAAGAAGTCTTCAGGCCTCGCATTTTGTTTAATGTCAGTGAGCTTAGGGAAATGGACTTGGTTCGTCAGAAAGTGTGTCTTGTACAACGCGATTTGCTTTTTAATTGCATCCCTATCAAATCAGAAACAAGTTGTTTCTCACCTTGCAATGTCGTACTCTAGGCATGTGTAGTCAAGCCCTCTTAAAATGCGAAGTCTGCGATCCATTCCGGATGTTTTAATTTTCATTCCTGTACTCTTCTTGCCTTCATAAATTCAACAGTAATGAGTTTTAAATAGAGAAAAATGTCATTCCAGGCAAGCCTCTTGACTTAACCAACCTACTTTGAAGTAATACATAAAGATCCCTTAGTCTACCTCTAGCTCCATCCAAAACAGTCGCAACTAGAATTGGCAAGGATCTCAGAAATTTTAGTATTCATATCATCAGTTTCTTCAAGTGCTCCATGCCTACAAATTCAGCACAAAGTGCTTCCTGATGTACAGAACAATGAATCCCGTCTGTCGATCGTTGTTATTTTTTGATCTTTCGTTGTCAACTAATCCTTTAAATTCTCTCTGTACATACCTGTATATGGTGGTCCATTGATCGTGACCGGGCCAAATATCTCACGAAGCAAACGTCAAACAAAAACCAACAAAGAACGAAACTTGTCTAGCTTGAAGGGGGAAACCAGATTGCGCTATGGTTGGCCCGCTTGATGGCGTTGCCATAGGTCAAACGGATATCAACTGCGTTTTTTTTTAAAAATAGGAACCCCCAATTTTTATTACATATTCGTGTAGTACGTAAAGAAATATGAATGTTTTAGTTGGACCACATTTTCGCTTTGTAATAGATGCCGCTGTAATAGTCACAAACATATGGCTCACTATTTTAGACGACCAGTTGGTAACAGGTAGATTTTTTAAATTAAAACACAGAACGTAGGTGCGTATGAACATTTTATTTCGGTTGTTCCAATGTGATACATCTACCTTAGTGAACTTATCATTTCTGAGAACGCATGCTGTTACAGCGTGATTACCTGTAAATACCACATTAATGCAACAAATGCTCAAAATGATGTCCGTCAACCTCAATGCATTTGGAAACTCCACGATGGCTACGACAAGTGGAACATCAGCGACCTTGGCTGGTAAATGTATGGTGCGGCATTATGGGAGGAAGGATAATTGGCCCCCATTTTATCGATGGCAATCTAAATTGTGGAATGTTTGTTGATTTCCTACGTAATGTTCTAACGATGTTACTACAAGATGTTTCACTGCATGACAGAATGGAGATGTACTTCCAACATGATGGCTGTCCGGCACATAGCTCGCGTGTGGTTGAAACGGTATTGAATAGCATATTTCATGACAGGTGGATTGGTCGTCGAAGCAACATACCATGGCCCGCACGTTCATCGGATCTGACGTCCCCAGATTTCCTTCTGTGGGGAAAGTTGGATATTTGCTATCGTGGTCCACCGACAACGCCTGACAACATGCGTCATCGCCTTGTCAATGCATGTGCGAACATTACGAAAGGCGAACTAGTCGCTGTTGAGAGGAATGTCGTTACACGTATTGATAAATGCATTGAAGTTGACGGACATCATTTTGAGCATTTATTGCATTAATGTGGTATTTATAGGTAACCACGCAGTAACAGCATGCGTTCTCAGAAATGATAAGTTCACAAAGGTGCATGTATCACATTGGAACAACCGAAATAAAATGTTCAAACGTATCTACGTTCTGTACTTTAACTTAAAAAACCTACCTGTTACCAACTGTTCGTCTAAAATTATGAGCTATATGTTTGTGACTATTACCGCGCTATCTATCACAAAGCGAAAAAAGTGGTCCAACTAAAACATTTATATCTCTTTGCGTACTACACGAATATGTAATAAAAATGGGGGTTCCTATTTTAAAAAACGCAGTTGATATCCATTTGACCTATGGGAGCGCCATCTAGCGGGCCAATCATAGCGCCATCTGTTTCCCCTTTCAAGCTAGACGAGTTTCGTTCTTTGTAGTTTTTTCGTTTGATGATTATTTCGTGAGATATTTGGCCCGGTCACTATCAATCGACCGCCCTGTGTGTGTGTGTGTGTGTGTGTGTGTGTGTGAGTACCCTCTCTTCTGTCATTACCATCCATTTTTGAAGGTTTCTTACGATAGCTTTCTAAATTACCTCTTTTTGTGCAAACAGCCGCTGGACCTGTCAATTTCGATCATACTATATACAAACACCGATGGGTGAACAGCGCTGACACCACGATTTTGCAGAACCGAAAATTGCTGCACCGCAATACCCAACGAAATGTCACCGTGTGCCGAGTACTTCCGAGAAGAACCGAGCAAAGCCGAAACCCGGCTTGGCCGACACGCAGCCCACACACTCAGCTGTCGTGCTGTGGCAGGCCGCGGATAAGGTATTAGCGTGATCACAGAGCGGACTAATTTTTGCCTTGGGTGCTCACAGAAATTTGAGGTTCATTCTCCACGTACACTCTTCACTCACTGTGCCGCACATTCTGACAGCATATTCACTATAATTTTTATCAAACTAAAATAACTGGAACTTTCAGCATTGCAGCGCGTCAGCAATCGTAAGTATCGAAATAATAATGAAAAATCCACCTCGATTGCACAAACTGCCTGGTGTTTACCTAGGTTTCAGTGTGGGTAACCACGCTCTCTTCAGAACAAATATAAAACAGCTTGCCTAAATAGGCATAGTCAAAGTCTAAAATCAACACCTACAGCAGCAAGACCACATAAATGTTTTTACAAATACACGGAACATATGTACCAAGTCAGTAATACTACTTATATCAACCCTGTGTGTGCTGCCTCACCCCAGCCAACGCACGATGGTCACAGCCTCTACACCGAACTGAGGCACCGCAGGCTGCTCACATGTGCGGCTATCGAAATCACTGCGCGTGCACGCGACCAGGAAACACTCTTCTTATGCATGGGAGCGGGATTACAAAGTTAATACGGATCGGGACCTAACTGATTGCCAAAAGTTGTTACACGAATAGCAAATTGAGCAAATGATAAAAGCGATGATGCGGGAATTAAGACATATTTAACAGCAACGCATGACAAACTTTGTGCACGGATGGTAAATCAGCCACAAGCTAATACGGAGGCCCTAGAATTATGTAAAAATTACAACTAAACTAAAAAGATAGCTATGCTAAGGGCGTTACTGTTAACGGATAAAACCCCCACTAATAATATCTGCAGCAGAAACAACCACTGTCGCTACATCGCCATAATACTAAGCGGCTGACCAGGCCGTAATCATAAGACGTTAAAGATTTATGAGATACCTTGACTCCATGATCTTATAATTACATAGAAGCCAACAAAGATACATAAAATACCTCCTAAAAGCGCGCAGCAATAAGGAAATAAAAATGGTGTTCTTCTTGGCTAACCAAACCCTTAACACAGTAGGAGGGAAAAGGTACCAAAATGCGGGGAGGCGTGGTTACCATCCATGAACAATCAACATCGTGCGCGTGCATCAACCAACTTCCACGTCATGTAGCTCAATGTGAAGAATTAAGTAAGAGACCGAGACCTTCAAAGAAACTTCTGTTTCTTTAATTGGAGCTGGTTGTTAAGGACATCGTCTTTGGCATGCTGCAGGTGTTCAAAAATCTGCATTTCCTCTAAGATGTCCAAAGTTGAACCCTTAACTTCAGCATTTGTAACTAACATTGCCTACAAAAGGGATAGATACTGTTGCCATCGGTTTCTCCTAATGTGGAAGCCGTACCATCATTTTTATTTATTTTCTTATTGTACAAACGTCTTACCAGTTGCGAACTATAGCCATTATTTGTAGCGGTAGCTGCCAGTGTGACCAATTCGGTTTCTAGCACCTCCGGTGACAGGGAGATAGCTGTAGATCGATGAATGCTCGAATGGGAAAAGGCCATCTTATGGGCGTCCGGTTGCGCCGAATCTACAGAACTGATATTATCAGAGTACGTGTCTTTCCGATGTATATTAAACTCAATACGGCTATCCACCACCGTCAACGTGAGATCCAAATAGTTCAAGGACCTCGTCAAGGATTCCTTCTCATGTGTAAAACTGATGTTATCATGAAACTCATCGAAGATAGAAAAAATGCGGTCTAGATCATTATGCGTACCGTTAACGACAAGCAAAATGTCGTCAACGTACCTAGTATAAAATTTTATTTTACTCAAAATCTCTCTACCACTGGCAAAGAAACCTAACTCTAAGAAGTTCAAGAAAATTTCAGGTAATATCCGAGCAAGGAGGCTTCCCATAGCCAATACAAACGGTGGTGAATACATTCTATCATTAAAGGTAAAATAATTATATTTCAGGAAAATCCGTAGCAACATCATTAACTCATCAATTTCTTTATGCGATAGTCTCTTAAAATGACGTAAATTATCCTCTAATATCCGGAGGGTCTGGTCCACCGGTATATTCGTATACAGACTTGTTATATCGAACGAGGCAAGTTTATATTCTTCAGAATAGGTTACATTACCCAAAAGCGTGGCTAATTCAATACAATTTTTGACTGTATAGCTTTTATTAACAACAAAATTATCTTTAATTTTACTATGTAAGCATTTAGCCAATTTATGATAGACGCTTCCTGTGCTGTCGACAATTGGGCGGATTGGGTGATTTAATTTATGGACCTTGAACTGGCTTCTCAAAAAAGGGGGTTTTGGGTTCATGTTGATAAGCCCATTTTTTCGAAATTCTCCTATTAAATTTTTGGTATTTTGAAGTGCGATTCTAATTTCTTTTTGAAGCGTAGCGGTGGGATCTTTGTCGAGTATGATTATCCCGTTTTCATTGAAAAAGGCTTCCGTTTTTTCTATATACTCTTTCTTTGTAGCTATAACTATAGAGTTCCCATTAACAGATTTAGTAACAAGAGTATCATTCTGTATTAGTTTTTGGTTTATATGTTTTAAAACCTTACGACTGTTATCTTTTTGACTGTTATGTGAAACTTTACTAATAATTTTACAAGCTTCGTATGCCAAACGAGTTTGTTTATTTTTAAGCGTTTTAGCATATTATAAACCGAGTTTCAAATCCACTATTACATTTTTTAACGCTTTCGGTTTTAAAGTTTCTGATTCAAGATTAAACTTCAATCCTTTCGAGAGAAGAGCCTTCTCATGGGGAGAGAATTTTGAGTCTGCTTTATTAACGATACGTTCAAAAAATTGTTTAGGTTCGGTTACAGCATTAGTATGAGTCGTTGACTTATCGTTATCATTAAGATTCCTATTAAAAATAACTGGAGACGAAAAATAATGTTCTGAAATGTTTGCGAGCTATCGCAAGGATTTTTCTCTTGTTTTTACTATATAACAAATCTTTGTCTAACTGGGTTCTAGTTGTGTATACAATATATACATTGAGTGAAAATCTATAACGTACACATATAGCATGCGGAAAAAATTCCCGGCTTACATTTATCCACAGCATATCAACATACTATCAATACTGCCTATTAAAGGGTTCAAATGGCTCTGAGCACTATGGGACTTAACTTCTGAGGTCATCAGTCCGCTAGAACTTAAAACTACTTAAACCTAACTAACCTAAAGACATCATACACATCCACGCCCGAGGCAGGATTAGAACCTGCGACCGTAGCCGTCACCCGGTTCCAGACTGAAGCGCCTAGAACCGCTCGGCCACAAGGCCGACAACTAGTGGAATTGATGGTACCAGCAGTTATAAGGAAAAACGAGACGTTCTGATAAAGGAAATGAAGTAAATAAAAATTTGCTTTAAAATCAGCGTTACTGATTTTCGAGGTCAGTCATTAAGTAGATGACGATAGAAATTATACCGATAATAAAAGTTTGAATCACCGGATTTTGTAAATTATGAAAAGATATAGCCTACAACAGTGGCAGCCGACTGTTGCATGACCTTATCAAGACTTGCACATTGCATCGTCTCAAATTAATACTGAAACAGATAAATACAGGCTTTAACTTATATATTGACAAAAAATATGCAGACGCTAGAAATACCGCACCTCCTTCAAAGCGTGCGTCTACATCGGAAGCCACGAGAGAAGAAAGTGAGATAGGCAAGATCCCTCACTAAAAAAAAACTAGAATCATTTGTTTCAACAGACATTAGTTCACATTTGAAAAGTCACAGATTACGTTTATATAATTTTATTACTAAGTTGCGTGGTTCCAGCTGTGGAGCAATCGATTATCCGATTAATTTGGAAAAAGGGTATAACGTACTTCGGGCAACCTGTTTGATGATGCCGTCGCTAACTGCTAACCGCAAGACCGTCCAAATGTACGTCCAATGGGACCTACCGACAGAACGTTAAGTGATGGAGCATCTGTCACGATTGCGTTCTCTACTGCGCCCGGTGGTAGATAAGGTTTCTTTTTATTCTTTATTTCCGTGAAAAGTCGACGACTGTGGGACACTTCCCAACACACGTTTAGGTGTTCCACACGGCGTGAAAAAGTAGTCACGAGAATGCGATATGCCGTTAGTCGGCTCGGCGTTTTCTGCTGCGTTGTCGGCTGGTACATGTTAAAAAAACGGGGGGGCGTTCAAACAAATGTGAATCTGTTGTTACAAAACAATTGTCCGTCGCTGGGCGGATAGGAAGTAAATACGAAGTAATTCCAGACATCTGTTCCGTTCATCACGTCACCAGCTATCATACTCTGAACGTCAATCCACGAAGAATATTTTTCAATAAAATATCTACTTCACAAACGCGCTAGGTTAAAATGTTTTATGAAGTTCATGTTGTCTTGTCGTGAAGTTCATACTGTCTTGTCGTGAAGTTCACACTGTCTTGTCGTGAAGTTCATGCTGCTTGGAATCGCTTCGAAACTGTAAAGAAGATTTGGCCTTGTCGTAGACGAAGAGGTCATTAGAAGTGGAGCATGGGCTCGCAATGGGCAGAGATGTGACAGGAAATCGACCGTGTCCTTGCAAGGGAACCAACCCTGCATTTGCCTTAAGCGGTCACGGAAAGCCTAAATCTGGATGTCCGCCGTCCTCCCGACTGCGAGGGGAGGGGGGGAGGGGGGGGGGGAGACGGTTGTCTTGACCACTCCGCCACCTCACTCGGTTTGGGGAGCTCTTTAAATGAAGTGAAGTTCAGAAGTTCAAATGGGAGAATGATATGCAGATAGTGTGGTTTGAATCTCAAAATGTTTTGTTGCTGTTGCTGAATAGTTACACCATATGTTGGGCCAGTTCTGTGGTATAAAATCTTGGTGCAGCCGCCGACTCAAGAAATACTTAAATTAAGAAGCAGAAATATTGAGGAATTATGGCACTGCTTCAAATACATTTTTGTTATTGTGAAAAGAAAAAAAACTTTTTTTCGTTCATTAAAGCATTTCTTCTGACTTCATGGCGTCCACTATTTTCAAATTACAAATAATCTTGTTATACAGAATTGATGATTACAGGCAGGCACATTCACGTTTTCTCAGTTTACTATCACAGGTGTTTACTATAACTCCGTCTTCGTGCATTTGGACATTTGTCTGGTCATTTGGTTTGGATGGTTCCAGGTTTCAATTCCGTTTCATTCCTCGTTGTAGAAAACCTTTGAGACACTGTCTTCTAAGGCCACCAAAAAATTCTTCGACCCGCTCTCTCTGTCCACTTATCAGAACAAATTATTTAAAATACTCCAGGGTGCAGAAAAACCCATAAATGGCTTGTTTTGTAATCATTCGTAAAGAAAAAAGATTATTTCCAATTTATAGGTGGCTTCATCTGTTGAAACTGAAGTAATTTTTTTTAGTGTAATAAATAGAAGAGAAGGTTATTCTCAATACAGCATTAAAAATATCTTTATAAGGACATCGTTTATCCTACCGCATTTGCATCTTGTCTTATTATTTTTAAACACTCTTTAAAGTTACCAGTACGAATATGATATCTTCTTGATGTTACTGAGCCAGAGCAACACATCAAAACAATTTCAAACAAAAAATGTTATCCAAGAGTTATATTCTAAGATGCTAATTTAGTGTCATTTGTCACGTGAAACTCAGAATTTGACTTCTTTCTCTCAGGTTTGTAGTTGAATCTCAGCAGTGTGAGGTTTACCGAGTTAGTCCTTAACAGCTTGCCTAAGAGGCCCCTTACCTGAAAACTTTCGGACGCACCATTATCTAGGTGACGGTCGGTGTAGTATATCGGAACAGTGCAAAGGTCTTTCATGGGTGCGTACTTTCATTCCATCTAGCACCCTGACCTTGAAAATATTGTCCTCTGGGGAGAACCGCCGATATAAACACTGTTTACAAATTTCCCTTTTATCCAGCATCAGGGCCGAAAGTTAAATCAGTGCAATTAGTTTACAAGTTTCCCCAAGTAGACAAACATCGTCCGAACCTTGGGCTCTCTCGCTAATGAAATTCTGTCCTCCGGCAGCGCAGGGGAAAATTCCGTTACCCATTAGCACCAAATGCCGCCAGCCCTTACTGTCTCGACAACAAACGGACCTCCATCACGGTAACGTCAAAATTAACCGACGAGAATTTCGTCGCACCGTCTGCGTAGGAAATAAGTGCACATCTATTTCACCCCACTGCTTAAAGCTAATAGTGACATACGACCAGGCGCTAGGCATTGTGAGAATTTTAGAACGTTATGCTGCTGAAATCTCTGTGGACTTGAAATCAGTTTCACTACATTCTAGACTATTTGGGAAACATTTGTACCAAGACACACATACCATTTTAAAGCAAACCATATTGACAACTGTGAGTAGATACTATCCCGAAGAACGTTAGTGATGCCTTAAATCATTCAATTAGCTTATTACGGACGTTCGTGCTCACCAGAAATGCTACTACCTATTACGACAGCAACGGAAAGATCCATTGGAAACTCGATGACAGCTGTATATAGCTATGTACTGCTGTATGTTTCTCCGCGTATTTCAAACAATTTAGACAAATATACAAGGGTGTTTGATAAGTAATGCAACATTTTTTTCTCTGCCAGTTTCGGTTTAAAAATGCGGAATTTGTTGTGGGTCATCGTCGAATATTCCCGCTTCAGCCCCCAAAGTTTCATGAATGGAAGCCAGGTGGCGGCGCTGTAAGTAGCTTTCAAAATGGCGTCTGTAACGGAGGTGCTTTCCAAGCAGAGCTGCCATCGCGTTCTTTTTCTTTTTTTTTTTTTTTTTGTTGCGGGAAGCCAGAGCGTCACAGACGTTCATAAGCTCTTGCAGAATGTCTACGCAGAGCTAGCAATGGACAAAAGCACGGTGAGTCGTTGGGCTAGGCGCCTGTCATCATCGCTACAAGGTCGCGCAGACTGGCAAGTCGGCCGCACACAGCTGTGACTCCTTCAGTGTTGGAACGTACGGACACTGTCATTAGAGGAGATAGACGGATCACAATCACCTCACTGCACAATTGGACGTCTCTGTTTGTAACGCAGACACCCTCCTGCACCAGCTGGGGTACTGTTCTTTCTCACCCACCCTACAGCCCAGATCTCGCTCCTTCCGACTTCCTTGTGTTTGGCCCAATGAAGGATGCAGTACATGGATGATGGGAAGGTTGTTGATGCAGCAGGGAGTTGGCAAGTTGAAAAATAGGATTTTGTACCCAAAAGACTGGGGAATTATATCATGTACTGGAATCCTGGATGAAACCAACCTGCTTTAAAAAAATAGTGTTGCGTTAATTACTGAACACCCTTCGTAAAACTGGACAACGATATTCAATAGACAAGCCTGGAATATTCATTAATAGTAACAACGATCTTCAGCGTTCCAAAATAAACGAATATGGACACTGTCGCTGCTCAAACCAGGGAGCATCCTGATTCGGTTGTACCGTACCGACCAACAACTTTGCTACAATATTCCCACAGAATGTTGGAAAGAATGGTCCAATTCCGGTTAGAGTGGAGGTTTGAATACCACGACCAGTTCTCTAGTAATAAGGCGGATTTTCACAATGGGAAAGGTGCTGAATATGTTGTCACGCATCTGGTTTGTGACATACAGCTCTGTTTCAGCCGAATACGTATTTCTAGCTTTATTTATGAACCGAAGCAACGCCCCCGATAACGTACTACTCCCATAACTAGCCACAAAACCGAAGGCACAACTCATACCCCATACATTTGAAGAACTGCTCTTCCTTTTTCTCTTTGATCGTTTGAAACTAGCCGTACGTGAAGGGCATACGGCTGAAGTATGGACTACGATTATGGTGCTGCCGCAAGGATCGGTTTTGACACATCTGTTTAATATCTTCGTCATCGACAATTCCCGGAGGAGGTGAAACTTTTTCAATACGCAGAGAATTTATGTATGTAAATGGAAAATACATCTCTAGAAGAGTGTAAGTCAAAACAGAAAACAGCATTTTTGGCTTCCCTATAGTGGCTCACAGGAAAAGGACTAGATCTATTGACAGCTAAACCAATTCTAGTGTTGTTTACGAGCCACAGAGCGAATCTGGAAGGCCGTACCACTTCCCTTCGAATATGGTAGTCAAATGCCTGGGACTCTACAACTACCATAAGTAACCTGCCAGATGCACACAAAATATTCGGCTAAGAAATGAGAGATGGCTGTCAACATAATCGGAGCTATGACAGCACTCGGGTGGGGTTTGAATGCCGGTACAGCACTAACACTTCACCATATGTTGGTGTGTCCAGTTGCTGATTATGGGTGCGGTTTTTATGGACCAGCCACTGACCAGGAAAGTACTTGGGTTCGAACAAACACAAATACACCAAAATCGTGTGAGAAAAATCTGCAAAACGCTGCAGTCGTCCGTTAGAGGCCTCTGCGTATGCCATGCCGCATTGCCCACTGACCTGCCGGTACGCCAGTCGACGGACGGTGCAGTGTGCCTCTGAAGTCGCGTTTTGTGACATTATTTGTGTATTGAAGCGTCAGATGGCTCGGCGATTCGTAAGCAATCCTGCTAATGTATTGCGATTGGTTGAGATGAAGTTACGAAGAACCCTTCTTCGTGAAGATGGTATTGGCGTAGAAGACGAATCATTCGCATGTTTTCTGGTATCTATTATAGTGCAGAAATATGAGCCTAAGTTAGAAACAGATACTGTTGTAACACTAACACATAATGATGCTGATAGGGATGATAATGACGAGCAACTCATTGCAAACGGTAGTGCTACGGCAAGTGCGGGAAGAGGCGATGGAAGCAGTGACAGTGAATACCGACCGTCTCCCAAGAAGGAGGTTTAAGTTGCAAGTATCATCACGGCGTTTGATGACAACACACTGGAGAACATGTACGATGATTATTACGTAAGAGGTATCGACACATACGACAAGCTCCTGAAAAGATACCCTAAACTGAAGTCTAAAAGCAATATTAAAACATACTGGATTACGTGGCAAAGAAAAGAGAAGGAAATACAGCTTTCAAAGGAAATCGTACACCGCTGTTCAAGACCATGAAGGAGCGAGTAATGGCGAAATTCGATGAAGCGCGAGAATGCGGTTCCGCAGTTCATTATTGACATTTACAACATTAGGCATTGGACGTAGCCAGAAATCTCGGGTGTACAAACTTTACAGCTTTACTAGGATTTATTACTAATTTCAAAAAGGAATTTAGGATAACATCACGCCGTGTCAGTATGCTCCAAGCACGAAAAGATAAGTATGACGAAGAAGAGGTGATTGAAAGAGCTCAAACGTTTGTTGCTGACGTCAATGAGCATATCACGAGAGAAAACATCGATATTAGTTCTGTATGGAACTGTGATCAGAGCCAGTTAAATTATGAACTTTCTTGAGACAGAACGCTAGCCATGAAAGGAGAGAGAAACACTGTCGCCATGTTACAATCAGTTAACTGTGCAACACATAGTTAACGCGATCGATGTTGCTATATCAATGGACGGACGATTGGAAGACAAACTCTATATTTGCTTCCAAGAATCCAGTGTCAAGGGAAATAGACACGTGGTGCCCTCCAAATGTCGTCGTCGATGCAAGTGTTAGTGGGAAGATGACAAAACAACATCTGAAGACTTTTTTTCTGTCAGTTTTTAATCCACATTTGTCGGGAAAGTCATTAGTACTTTGTCACTACTGGTCTGGACATAAGGATGAACGAGTACTAATGGAAGCATCTGGCGGAAAACATGTAGATTTAAAAATCATTCCTCCTACAACTACAAAATATGCACAACCTCTGGATGTGTATTTCTTCAGGCAATATAAAATATATGCCAAGAGAATAACAGACTTCATTAAACTACGTTGCAGTAATATGCAGCCGAAATTGCAGATTCTTTATCATGAATATGCATTCTGTCATTTACTATCAGTTATCTGCGGGAGTATACAGACCAATGCTTCGTTACGCGTGGCAGAACACTGGCTACGATACTGGTGAAGCAGCGAACAACTTCAGAAGTGTCATTGACGTGGCGCTCAACACTGACATTATAGAAAGTGCAAATATGCGGTTAACATGCATTTCTTCACTGTGCGTTTTGCAGTCATTAGTATTGCTCGGAGTATTTTATTGACTTCCGCATTTACATCCATAGTTAAGATTGCTGCATTGCGTATGGCGTCTACAATTACATCTACAGTGATATCTAGAGCATGACTGCACAGTTCTGCAGAAAAACGACACCCACCAGCACATTCAGAGGTACATAATGCTCCTGTAACCAAACTTTCGTACAGATCTGTTTGTTCGAGCCCAAGTACTTTCCTGGTGAGACATCACAACGGAATTATAAATGTCAGTGTAGAGCAAGAGGGCTTGTTTGGGAGTAATGCGCTCCATCTCTACTAATGCACTCTTTTTCGAAGCAGATGAACCTCCACTCCACTTATGCCGGGGGTATCTCTGAGCGAATCCAACACTTTGCACCGGTGATCTAGGGGAAGCGTCTTTCATTGATAACACAAACGTCCTCGAACCTTGCCATTGGTTAAATTTCTAATAAAAATCTCCAGAAATTTCGTCCGATGACTCCGGGCATAAGAAGTCACCCTCGTTCTTCCACAGCCTTGTCAAAGAGGGAGGAGGAGTCGACAGAGGTTTAGGGCATTCGTTGCCAAGAAAAATCTATTAGATCAAACATACGTCTCAATTTTAGGAAGAAATTTTTAAGAATGTACGTTCTGAGCACAGTATTTTATGGTAGTGGCCTGTGGGAAAACCGGGACAGAAGAGAATAGGAGTCATTGAGATGTAGCAGTACAAAAGTGTTGTAAATTAAGTAGACTGATAAGATAAAGAATGAAGAGGTTCTCCGCAGAATCGTCAAGATGAGGAAAATATGGAAAACACAGACAAGAAGATGGGACAGGATGATAGGAGATCTGTTAAGGTATCAGGGAATAACTTACTTGTTATTAGACGGAGCTGCAGAGGATAAAAACTGTAGAGGAAGACAGAAATTGGAATGCATCCAGCAAATAACTGAGGAAGTAGGCTGCAATTGCTACGCTGAAATGAAAAGATTGACACGGGGTATGAATTCGTGGAGGGGCCGCATCAAACCAGTCAGAAGACCGAAGAATCCAAGAATCTGAGATCGATCCCCTCAAACTCCACCTTACAGGACTTAACTCTTCGCTGCTGGATCACTAGAACTTTTCCTCCCGTAGACCAAAAGAATTTAGGAATTCGGAAGCTTTCGAAGGAGATACAGTAAGTATACCGTCGGGACTAAATAGTTTTACCGTCTAATTCCCAACGAAATCGTCTGAGGTAAACGTGATAATTGGCACTGCCTTTGACCTTGAGGCTCATATCATAAAAACACTTTGGTGCAGTTTTTAAGACTATATCCAAAGAAAAATATTTTACTGATGGCTTCCAAATGAGTGACTCCGTTGAAGTGCGACTGCATACAATATTTGCAGAAGTCTGAGCTATTCAAGAAACCAGCACAGCCAAGTATGATGCCTGAATAAGACGTCGTGACACTAGAAACACTTCGTTTACACTCTCGGATGACAGCTTCTCGTAATTTCCTATTCAGGGACTCTTTACCTGCTCTACCAGTACTAAAAGATTTAGCACGTGTTTGACTAAAATAGCGATTGTATCAATATCATCGAAGTACTGGACTCTATACGGGAAGATGATGATTTCCTTAATTTCGCTTGGGCGAGAATGTACAGTGGGGCACAAGTAATGAAGCTGTCAACTGCTTGGCCAGAGAAGTTGCTTTGACAGGGCATACTACATGGACTGCAATTTAAAGTACGTGTTACCGACATTTGCTACACAGAAGTATGATAGAAGATTGGCAACAAGAATGGCAGGAAGCAGCGAGACACAGATGCTAGAAGTACGCAACAATTCATCCATTGGTCCCCTGTCCCATAAAATCCCATACAAATTCACCGGCTAGCACATCAGCTCTCTATTAGCCAGACTGAAATATACCCACAGATGTTTCTGGAAGCATTTTCACAGGACGCCCATTGTGTGAACACCTTTCTGCTCTTGTAAAGAAGAGGATGCAAATCGCCTTTTCTTTGGGTGCACCAGACTACATGGAAGTACTGCAATCCTTTTACAAGAACTTGTGAAACTTGGAAACCTGCGTGATGGCTTTGTTGAAAACACAGTTTTTTCGACGCAATGTACAGATTCACTGTTGCTACAGGCACCTGCACCTGAGAACTGTACATCACTGACAATGTACTGCACCAAAGTGTTCTATAACATTTGATTTTACGTTGATTATATGGTATTGGTCTATTTGTAACCATGGATGCTCTACATGTGTGTGTGTGTGTGTGTGTGTGTGTGTGTGTGTGTGCACAAGCAAACAAGCATGCAAGCATGTCTGCATGACATTGTATTGTGAAGATTGATGATACAAAAAATGGCTCTGAGTACTATGGGACTTAACTTCAAAGGTCATCAGTCCCCTAGAACTTAGAACTACTTAAACCTAACTAACCTAAGGACATCACACACATCCATGCCCGAGACAGGATTCGAACCTTGCGACCGTAGCAGACTGTAGCGCCTAGAACCGCTCGGCCACCCCGGCCGGCATTGAAGGTGCATACAATGTATAAACACAGACATTAAAACCATCAATTTGTCAATGGGCTAAAGTGACGCTTGAATATTTGTCTCGCTGTGTAGGAATCACAGATTGTGGAAGCAAAGCGGTTGTGACTGTGTGACATAAGAAAGTCTGGATCATTCCTGGAGGTTTGCTTGGGTAAGCAAAATAGTTAAGGCGACTGCTCACGAAAAGCAGGAAAACGGGGTTCATTTCCCAGCCTGGCACAAATTTTCATGTGTTGCAAACAGCTGATGTCAATGTATAGTGGTAATACGCATCTCTGTTTTGTAAAATTTACCACAGCTGTAATTGTCAGTGATCGTATGTGTTTCTTCAGATATGCATGCAAGTTTGAAGGACAGCGTATTTTAAAGATACAGACAATGTACAAACACAGATATCGTAGCCATTAATGATGTATCCATGTCTTGATGGGCTAAAATGATGATATAATATTTGTCTTCCTGTGTGGGAATCACAAATTGTTGAACATAATGGTTGTGACTACGTGATGTATAGAAGTTTGGATCTGTTGTGGAGGCAAGCTCAGATAGCCAACGTCGTTAAGATGACGGCTCTCAAGAAGTGGGATATCTGAGTTAGAGTCCTAGTCCAGCCCAAATTTTCATCTTTTTCTAGTAAATAGTACAGCTGATGCATAACAGTATTCGCAAATTGTGAGTGCATATCATGTATTTAACATGGCTGTAGATCATCATTAGTGGCATGCATATACACTCCTGGAAATTGAAATAAGAACACCGTGAATTCATTGTCCCAGGAAGGGGAAACTTTATTGACACATTCCTGGGGTCAGATACATCACATGATCACACTGACAGAACCACAGGCACATAGACACAGGCAACACAGCATGCACAATGTCGGCACTAGTACAGTGCATATCCACCTTTCGCACCAATGCAGGCTGCTATTCTCCCGTGGAGACGATTGTAGAGATGCTGGATGTAGTCCTGTGGAACGGCTTGCCATGCCATTTCCACCTGGCGCCTCAGTTGGACCAGCATTCGTGCTGGACGTGCAGACCGCGTGAGACGACGCTTCATCCAGTCCCAACATGCTCAATGGGGGACAGATCCGGACATCTTGATGGCCAGGGTAGTTGACTTACACCTTCTAGAGCACGTTGGGTGGCACGGGATACATGCGGACGTGCATTGTCCTGTTGGAACAGCAAGTTCCCTTGCCGGTCTAGGAATGGTAGAACGATGGGTCGATGACGGTTCGGATGTACCGTGCACTATTCAGTGTCCCCTCGACGATCACCAGAGGTGTACGGCCAGTATAGGAGATCGCTCCCCACACCATGATGCCGGGTGTTGGCCCTGTGTGCCTCGATCGTATGCAGTCCTGATTGTGGCGCTCACCTGCAGGCCGCAAAACACGCATACGACCATCATTGGCACTAAGGCAGAAGCGACTCTCATCGCTGAAGACGACACGTCTCCATTCGTCCCTCCATTCACGCCTGTCGCGACACCACTGGAGGCGGACTGCACGATGTTGGGGCGTGAGCGGAAGACGGCCTAACCGTGTGCGGGACCGTAGCCCAGCTTCATGGAGACGGTTGCGAATGGTCCTCGCCGATACCCCAGGAGCAACAGTGTCCCTAATTTGCTGGGAAGTGGCGGTGCGGTCCCCTACGGCACTGCGTAGGATCCTACGGTCTTGGCGTGCATCCGTGCGTCGCTGCGGTCCGGTCCCAGGTCGACGGGCACTTGCACCTTCCGCCGACCACTGGCGACAACATCGATGTACTGTGGAGACCTCACGCCCCACGTGTTGAGCAATTCGGCGGTACGTCCACCCGGCCTCCCGCATGCCCACTATACGCCCTCGCTCAAAGTCCGTCAGCTGCACATACGGTTCACGTCCACGCTGTCGCGGCATGCTACCAGTGTTAAAGACTGCGATGGAGCTCCGTATGCCACGTCAAACTGGCTGACACTGACGGCGGCGGTGCACAAATGCTGCGCAGCTAGCGCCATTCGACGGCCAACACCGCGGTTCCTGGTGTGTCCGCTGTGCCGTGCGTGTGATCATTGCATGTACAGCCCTCTCGCAGTGTCCGGAGCAAGTATGGTGGGTCTGACCCACCGGTGTCAATGTGTTCTTTTTTCCATTTCCAGGAGTGTATGTCTGAAGGACATTTGCATCGAGCTACACAGACTCTGCTAAACACAGACACTGCACTACCTGTGTACAATGTCTGTAATCTTCCATGGTTCTTCTGAAAACAAATTTCTGTTAATACTCAAGAGATGGCATAGTTCTGCCTTTTCACATTCATTAATACCTCTTGTGTTACTTATAGTCCCACAAGCGAATTTATTACCAAATCCACTCCACTGAGTATATTTTTCAGTTTAATTATCTTCCTACCCTGTCCAGTATTCAGTTCCAGATCCTTGGGTTTGCAATCTGTACTTGCAATGTGTTTACCATAAAATCTACACCTAAAACTACATTTACACTTAATCCTTGAATTACAAAAAATGCCTACTTGAATAGCAATCATCAGCATTTACATCTAAAACTATGTCTTTCCCTACTGTTTGTTGTAATTATCACTAGCGTAGTTAATTTTTATCACTGTGCCTGGAATTTCAAGTTTGTTTCTTTTCAATATGTTCACAGAAATTTTGTACTAACCTACAATAAAACTCTCAGTGTCCATCAAGACAATCTCACGCACCTCATCAAATTCAGTATTCGTTACTGGTTTCATTTTCTCAGTAAAGCTATGTTCCAGTTCTGTTTATGCCAAAAGAACCTCCTCTACCTCAGGTTGTTGTTGTTGTGGTCTTCAGTCCTGAGACTGGTTTGATGCAGCTCTCCATGCTGCTCTATCCTGTGCAAGCTTCTTCATCTCCCAGTACCTACTGCAGCCTACATCCATCTGAATCTGCTTAGTGTATTCATCCCATGGTCTCCCTCTGCGATTTTTACCCTCCACACTGCCCTCCAATGCTAAATTTGTGATCCCTTGATGCCTCAGGATATGTCCTACCAACCGATTTCTTCTTCTAGTCAAGTTGTGCCACAAACTTCCCTTCTCCCCAATCCTATTCAATACCTCCTCATTAGTTACGTGTTCTACCCACCTAACATTCAACATTCTTCTGTAGCACCACATTTCGAAAGCTTCTATTCCCTTCTTGTCCAAACTATTAATCGTCCATGTTTCATTTCCATACATGGCTACACTCCATACAAATACTTTCAGAAATGTCATCCTGACACTTAAATCTATACTCGATGTTAACAAACTTCTCTTCTTGAGAAATGCTTTCCTTGCCATTGCCAGTCTACATTTTATATCCTCTCTACTTCGACCATCATCAGTTATTTTGCTCCCCAAATAGCAAAACTACTTTACTACTTTAAGTGTCTCATTTCATAATCTAATTCCCTCAGCATCACCCGACTTAATTAGACTACATTTTATTATCCTTGTTTTGGATTTGTTGAAGTTCATTTTATATCCTCCCTTCAAGACACTGTCCAATCCATTCAACTGCTCTTCCAACTCCTTTGCTGTCTCTGACAGAATTACAATGTCATTGGCGAGGCTCAAAGTTTTTTTTTTCTTCTCCCCGGATTTTAATACCAACTCCAAATTTTTCTTTTGTTTCCTTTACTGCTTGCTCAATACATAGATGGAATGACATCGGGGAGAGGCTACAAACCTGTCTCACTCCCTTCCCAACCACTGCTTTCCTTTCATGCCCCTCGACTCTTATAACTGCCATCTGGTTTCTGTACAAATTATAAATAGCCTTTCGCTCCCTGTATTTTACCCCTGCCACCTTTAGAATTTGAAAGAGAGTATTCCAGTCAACATTGTCAAAAGCTTTCTCTAAGTCTACAAATGCTAGAAACGTAGGTTTGCCTTTCCTTAATCTTTCTTCTAAGATAAGTCATAAGGTCAGTATTGCCTCACGTGTTCCAACATTTCTACGGAATCCAAACTGATCTTCCCCGAGGTCGGCGTCTACTAGTTTATCCATTCGTCTGTAAAGATTTCGTGTTAGTATTTTGCAGCTATGGCTTATTAAACTGATTGTTCGGTAATTTTCACATCTATCCACACCTGCTTTCTTTGGGATTGGAATTATTATATTCTTCTTGAAGTCTGAGGGTATTTCGCCTGTTTCATACATCTTGCTCACCAGATGGTAGAGTTTTGTCAGGACTAGCTCTCCCAAGGCCGTAAGTAGTTCTAATGAAATGTTGTCTACTCTCGGGGCCTTGTTTAGACTCAGGTCTTTCAGCGCTCTGTCAACCTCTTCACGCAGTATTGTATCTACCATTTCATCTACATCCTCTTCCATTTCCATAATATTGTCCTCAGGTACATCGCCCTTGTATAGACCCTCTATATACTCCTTCGACCTCTATGCTTTCCCCTCTTTGCTTAGAACTGGGCTTCCATCTGAGCTCTTGATATTTATACAAGGGGTTCTCTTTTCTCCAAAGGTCTCTTTAATTTTCCTGTAGGCTGTATCTGTCTTACCCCTAGTGAGATAAGCTTCTACATCCTTACATTTGTCCTCTAGCCATCTCTGTTTAGCCATTTTGCACTTCCTGTCGATCTCATTTTTGAGACGTTTGTATTCCTTTTTGCCTGCTTCATTTACTGCATTTTTATATTTTCTCTTTTCATCAATTAAATTCAACATTTCTTCTGTTACCCAAGGATTTCTACTAGCCCTCGTCTTTTTACCTACTTGATCCTCTCTGCCTTCACTACTTCACCCCTCAGAGCTACCCATTCGTTTTCTGCTGTATTTCGTTCCCCCATTCCTGTCAATTGTTCCCTTGTGTTCTCCCTGAAACTCTGTAGAACCTCTGGTTCTTTCAGTTAATTGAGGTCCCGTCTCCTTAAATTCCCACCTTTTTGTAGATTCTTCAGTTTTAATCTACAGTTCATAACCAACAGATTGTGGTCGGTGTCCACATCTGCCCCTGGAAGTGTCCTACAATTTAAAACCTGGTTCCTAAATCTCTGTCTTACCATTATATAATCTATCTGATACCTTTTAGTATCTCCAAGGTTCTTCCATGTATACAACCTTCTTTTATGATTCTTGAACCAAGTGTTAGCTATGATTAAGTTATGCTCTGAGCAAAATTCTAAGAGACGGCTTCCTCTTTAATTTCTTAGCCCCAATCCATATTCACCTACTATGTTTCCTTCTATCCCTTTTCCTACTGTCGAATTCCAGTCACCCATGACTATTAAATTTTCGTCTCCCTTCACTAGCTGAATAATTTATTTTATCTCATCATACATTTCTTCAATTTCTTTGTCATCTGCAGAGCTAGTTGGCATATAAACTTGTACTACTGTAGTAGGTGTGGGCTTCGTGTCTATCTTGGCAACTATAATACATTCACTATGCTTTTTGTAGTAGCTTACCCGCACTCCTATTTTTTATTCATTATTAAACCTACTCCTACATTACCCCTATTTGATTTTGTATTTATAACCCTGTATTCACCTGACCAGAAATCTTGTTCCTCCTGCCATCGGTCTTCACTAATTCCCATTATATCTAACTTTAACCTATCCATTTCCCTTTTTAAATTTTCTAACCCACCTGTCTGATTAAGGGATCTGACATTCCACGCTCCGATCCGTAGAATTCCAGTTTTCTTTCTCCTGATAACGACGTCTTCTTGAGTAGTCCCCGCCCGGAGATCCGAATGGGGGACTATCTTACCTCCGGAATATTTTACCCAAGAGGACGCCATCATCATTTAACCATTCAGTAAAGCAACATGCCCTCGGGAAAAATTACGGCTGTAGTTTCCCCTTGCTTTCAGCCGTTCGCAGTACCACAACAGCAAGGCCGTTTTGGTTAATGTTGCAAGGCCAGATCAGTCAATCATCCATACTGTTGCCCCTGCAACTACTGAAAAGGCTGCTGCCCCTCTTCAGGAACCATACGTTTGTCTGGCCTGTCAACAGATACCCCTCCGTTGTGGTTGCACCTACGGTACGGCTATCTGTATCGTTGAGGCACGCAAGCCTCCCCACGAACGGCAAGGTCCATGGTTCATGGGGGGAGGCTACCTCAGGTATACAGTTCTTAATCATCTGTTTTTCACTACAATCTTAATCATCACTACAATCTCTTAAAATTTAGGTCTTGAATACTTAACCCTCTTAATTACTGAGCATCATTACGTTTCTCTTCATCCTATGCTCCTAGCACTAACAGCTGATGAAGTTGTATATAATCTATTCACTGCTTGTGCTCATAAACACTCTCATCCTTTACCATCCACCCATTGCTTAATTCACTTTTGTTCCCAACTATATGTTGCTCTTAACGAATAATCAAAAATGTTTGGATTTCACTTTCCTCCCCACTAATATTATTATTAACTGTACCATTAACATCAGTGGTATCATCCATTCTATTACCCACACCAACTTTACCCTTCAGACACACATGTTTTTCCTGTAACAATCTAACATTTCTATACCCACTAAATATTTCATCAAAAGCATCTTTATATGCAGCATTCTCCTCATTTAGCTCACTTACCTGCGTAGCATAATCAAACTTGAGAAGCTCCAAATCGTCAACTATCTATTTGTAGAACTACTTAGCCCTTGTTACCCAATCACTGCTGCCAAAATCATTCTCCTTCTTATTCTCTTGAAATTCTCCACTCTAATCATTCTCTTCAACCATCTGTAGGTTAAAGTTATCCAATAAGTGTGACTGCACAACCTCTTCATTCACATCAACAAGAATTCTATTGGTGTTTTCTGATGAAGCTCCACGAGGCCTGTCTGTTGACATACAGCACATATAATAGTAACAATCGACTAGCTCTTTTATATATCATAACGCAAGTAGTCTAATTTAAACAATTGAGTACTTTGCAATGTGGACGAATAATGGTAAGCTTAGGAGCAATTGCGTGAACTCCAAAACACGCTATACAATGAGGCGACAAAAGTCGTGGGATAGTGATGTGCACATATACAGGTGCCGGTATTATCGCCTAGACAAGACATGAAAGGGTAGCGAATTTGCGAATTTGTCATTTGTACGCAGGTGATTCATGTGAAAAGATGTCTGACGTGATTATGGCCGCACGACTCGAATTAACAGACTTTTAAAGCGGAATGATACTGCACACATGAGACATTCCATTTCGGAAACTGTTGGGTAATTCGATATTCCAAGAACCACAGTGTCAAGAGTGCACAGACAATAGGAAATTTCAGGCCTACCTCTCACCACGGACAATGCAGTGGCCGGCGGTCTTAACGACCGAGAGCAATGATGTTTGAGTGGTATTGACACTGCCATCATACAATCAACAGTACGCGGCATAGCCGCAGAAATCTGTGGGGGACGAACGACGAACGTATCCGTTAGGACATTGCGGCGTCAGCCCACGACCGATGCGAGTGCCTTTGCCAACAGCGGGATATCGCCAGCAGTGCCCCTCACTCCATCAAAGTATCCACGTTTCCGACCTCTAAATATCGTTGAGCCACTTCGATACGAATGTCTTTGATTTTCTAAGAATTTTATCAGAAGCTCCATAGGAAAGCTGTGGTGTCTTTGGATAGTTTACACTGCCTCATGACGCTTCAGATACTTTGCACTTATTTTAAACTGCAACCAACAAAACAAAACATTCAACTTCCGCACTGTTTAGCTACACGCTGTGCAAAAGCGCATTGATTATAGACATATATAGATGTCTCTGCGGACGTTACATACAAAATTATGGCGTAAACTTTCTTGTGGAATAGACTGTATGTGGTATCAATATTCGATAGGGTGTCTCTTGCAACACCAAATACTTCGGCTACCTCGTGGAAGCACCGACAATTTGACCACGTTCGAATTCATTTAGCTCGCAGATCTACACAGAACATCGTTCTCAATATGACTGACACTTGCACGATACAGATGACATCGGACAGGAGCCGCTCGTGGTCAAACACAACCTCGCAACCTGCAGTGTTGCCTAGCACCTGCCTTTATGTTCATCCACGCATTTATTGCAGTGTTTCCATATTTTTGTCCAACCCCTATACTTTAGCAAGAAGCAGACACTTTTTTACTCTTTACCCTCCACATAATTTTAAATCCCACATTAAATTTATTTGCCGAGAAAATGGGAGCATTCCAAGGCAGTTAAAATCCAGTTACTATGCCGAATTTGCGACAAGTTACCATCGAAACCTTGATTGCACAGAATCAATTGCAGCAGAAGGAGCACCTAGAATGTAATAGAGATGAGGTTAAACCATGGTAATTGTCTCAGCCGTCTACATTGCCTTGGATTTTGCCAGAAACTGGACGGTGAGAATGGAAATGAACCAGTTGTCGATGTCCACCAATTCGTTTTTGGTTTCTCTCTATTATATCCTTCATTAGCATTTTTCACTGCATTCTTATCAAAGCAAAATGTGTATCATCATGTGTCTAACAGTATTCTGCAGTAGCTGCCATCTATATAATATATGAGGCTGCAGCTAGCTATGGCTGAACACCGGAACTTGAGGAAACATACCTTTGGAGAGGGGCATGGCAGGTCCTAGCTGTCAAGGCGGAAACGAGAGACTATGACACCTTCGTAACAGACAAATATTCCACAAGCTGCGGCACAGTCGCAAATTGAACAGTGACCCGAATATAGAATAAATTTCCTTTACTTTACATCTATGGTCACAAATTTTTCGTCATCAGATTTTCGGTTAGGGTCTACAATGACGATCTTCAAATTTGTTTGATAAAAACATCTGTCTTTTATAAAACAGATCTGAAGGTGGTCGTTATAGGCCGAAACCGGTAGTCTGATAACAAAAAATTTGTGACTATAGACGCAAATGTAAAGGAAATTTAGACATATTCTGTAAAACCTGATACAAGACAGCTACATAATACCCAAGACCGTCTAGAGAAAGGGGAAAATACAGTAAGATGTGTGTGTGTGTGTGTGTGTGTGTGTGTGTGCATATAATCGCTCCCTCAGTAGTTTTTTATTTGTTGATTGTCAAATATTTTCAAATAAAATGAAATTTCAGAATTAATATCTTCTCAACACCTTGTCCAATTCTGATAAATTATATGTCAATAGACAGGCCTCGTGGAGCTTCATCAGAAAACACCAATAGAATTCTTGTTGATGTGAATGAAGAGGTTGTGCAGTCACACTTATTGGATAACTTTAACCTACAGATGGTTGAAGAGAATGATCAGAGTGGAGAATCTCAAGAGAATAATATCCTAAGGCGATCGTTCCACTACACACAGGGAAGTGCTCTTTTATATTTATTGTTTTATAGGAGGATTCCAGAAAATTATATGTTAGACGGGAAACAAACGCCGATCGAAGAAACACAGTCCATGATTTTAGTGCAAAAAGTTGAGAACCTAAAATCGTGTTTGGGGATGCGGCGTCTTGTGAAGATTTATGTTAATTTTGTGGCTGCTGTCTCTAACCCAGTATCAGAGAGCCGTCATCCATGCATTTGGTTGCCTCATCTGTGTACCCTCGCATGTTCTTTCTGAAGGGATACTGTATATCCAAATCTCACATGTGTGCTGTAATATTTTCGTGGGTGGAGACATAACAGTTTTAAAATTTTCTGTATAAATTATCTATCGCTCTATTTCGATGTTTAGTCTTTTCGCACAGATTTTTTTATGTTTGATTTTAAGTAATATCCTTCGCTGTGCTGTAAACTTGCATACTGCTTATACGAGTTTGATAGGAATACGAAGCCGTCCCAATTTATTACAGTCCAAAACTAGAATAATTATACTTTACCTTCGTTCAGAAACTTTGAGTATACTACTAGACAACAGAGTGAGTTATCTGTTATCGCTTTTCCTTCCCTAAAGCCAAAAGAGCCTTTGAGAAACCAGTTCTTGATCCTAAACACCATTCTAGCTTTTAGTTTATCAAAATTGATTGTGTTTTTGCTGTACACGACGGCACACTATTGATCTGTAAGATACAGCTATTTGAAGGCTTGCACTGATATTGAGCACAGGAATAACAATATGGCGTTGTCTAGTCTTCAATTATCTCCTCTTGATGTCATATTTATTTAAATACAGATATTACTGGGAGAAAATGATGCCTTCCTGAGGTAGACGGTTAATCATAGGGTAATGTACGTCACCAACAGGAACGGTACGGGAATTTAAATGAACAGCTTTCTGAATTTTCTGTCCTCTGAAAGGCAGGGGAGAAAAGTGTTGTTTTTGGTGGTTTTAGTTGTACGGGCATTAGACGTTGACAGAAGGCATGTTTCTGTGCCTGACGTTTCATTCCCTAATGCTGGAGACATACTCAGAAACTATAAAGTTTCCTTAGCTTACTCAGAAACTATAAAGTTTCCTTAGCTGACTTCTGAAACCAACGCTTATGTGTAACAGCGCAACTTTTTGGTACCAACGTCACACTACTGCTGCCATAAATCGCGCAATATCACCGTCGATGGTTATCTAGGTTGTACTGCACAAAATCTGCAGTTCTTTGCTTTACTAAGGGCAATAGTTTATCTAATTTCAGTTATTCTTCTTTTCTGTTGAATTTTTTTGTGTTTTTGAATTTATATCGTTCCTTTGTACATCTTAGCACAGTAAGGATTGTTCCTCCATAAATCCACAATATCAGAGAACCGAATTTGGTGGTTACCTGTTCCGACTCCATAATCTTCTACCGCCGATTTATCCCCGTTCCTCAGACACTAGTTGCTTTTGTGTTCTTTAAGCTGGGTGCTAATTTTTCATTTAGTAGTTCCTTTGCGTACCCGACCGCATGTGCAAGGAATTTTGCGTACTTCTATCGCAGCAAACGACCGGGGTAGCTCCTGCGCTGTATTAGAATATTCACGCACATTTCCTGTCGGTTTAAACACTGTGTCAATACTACGACTTCCTAGCACTCGACTGATGAGATCTGTGACAGTTCTTACGTAGTGGGGGAAAACTTTCACTGTAGCTGGTGTTTTCTCTCTCGTAGCTCCTGATCTTTTTGTCATAGTACCCATTTGTTCTGAAAGTAATTCTTAAGTAATGGGAATCGTCTTCCAAGTAATGAAGCCCACAGAGTCTTTCATCCAGGACCACCAAAATCTTCGTCTATCCTGTTTGGGATGGTGGTTTGATTTTTTGTGAAGGTGCCTGTTTGTGAGTGTCGGGTTTATGTAGATCTTTTGCCCTAAAGTTCCGCCATTTTTTCTAGGTACATTTATATCCAAATGTTAAAATTGAACTTCTTTCCCTCTTTTCATTGTGAACTTTATATTAGAATTAATGTAATACAGACAGTGTATATTCTGAGAGTTTTTTTTCTCCATGGTGACATATGACGAAATTGTCATCAACGTAGTAAAACCAAGAAATGGATTTATTCTTGGCCATCTGAAGGACTGTTTCTTCAAATTTTTCAGTATAGAAATTCGTTATACCTGCTCTGAGTGGGTACGTCTTAGGCACGCCTTCAGTTTGATCATAGAATTTGCTGTCCCATTGAAATGAATTGATGCAAGACACTGTTTAACGAGATTTGTCTTATTTTGATGGCAAGCTCAGTTTAATTTGTGCAGTTTTTAGCGCCGTTTTATCTATGCGGTTTTTCCGTGGAAAATAATGTTTTTCTAGATGAACTTTGCTTAAAACGAAAAACTTTGGCTTTCTTCCATACCTCCGTCTGGATCTATTATTAAGTAATGTGTAGTAGGGTATTTAGTACTGCCTTCTTTTCCTTCTTCAAGAGCTTTATACCATCGACATAACTGTATTTTTATATCAAGCAGTTGTCCAATGTCTCCCATATTCCAGCACTGTTAGAAACCGTCGAGCTATACTTCTACAGAATTTATGATTCCTTGAAATGTTTTTTCTTGGTTCTGTGGAAAGAAATATGTCGCAGCGTACTTTTTACATCCCGTAAGGTATAACACTATTGTGGAACAGTACGAATCTCATGTAGCTGTGGCAATATTTTTTTCGTGGTTGGAATACACATAGACCAACAAGACAAGTTTCTTTGAATTTCCTGTATCAGTGTACTAGTATATTTTCTCTGTGAGTGATCAGTTTGATTTCAGTCGGGGAGGGTCTCAGGCTAACGTATCAGTTACTTCGTTGACGTACGAAAAACAAGGTGAACATAGTGTGATGCGAATGACTGGTCTTCTCCTCACTGACCAGTCGATCATTGGCCTCGATCCATTATTCAGTACTGACAGACAGCTGCCAAGTATAGCTTCTGAGATGTGTGTTACTGGGGAATCTTTTTTTCGTATTCTCATACTTGATGATGTGAGTTGAAGTCACCACACAGTAATAACGAAAGTGGAAAATGCCCGAAGAGATTTTGCAGAAAGACGCACGTATTCTTGTACAAGGAAGTTTGTATGTAAGCGCAGTATAAATATACTCTAGTCCCAGTTTTCAGTCCAGCTGCAGCTGCTTGCAATTCGGTCGCTGAAAGGTGCATGGATTAGTGAAATAAAAGATACTATATGGATCTTTCGTACGACCGAATCTTTGTGTGAACTAATGTCCTTATCACATTCGATTAGAGTATGTATTAATAGTTTACTCTCTTGCAGTTTATCTTTCCAGACTAGCGGTCGAGTGAATTAACACGTAATACTCATCACTGAAGTTCATTACACTTTCTAAAGGAAAAAAAAGGACGATGCACAACAAGGAATTATCCGAATAAGGCGGTAATCGGTAGATGTGACGTACATGTACAGACAAATGAATTGTTACAATTTCAGAAAAAATGGATGATTTTTTCAAGATGAAGAGCTTCACAAATTGAACAAGTCAATAACGTGTTGATCTACCTCTGGACCTTATGCTATCAGTTGTTCTACTTGGCTCTGATTTGATATCGTACTGGGCTTCGGCAGCAGAAATATGAAAGAATTTGAAATTTCCAAAATATGTGAGAGTATAGGTTTGCGAGGGCTGCCGATGTGGAAGGAAGTGGCTGACTCCTAACTGTTACTGTAAATATTTCTCTTCTCGTAATGAGAAGCTGCCTGGGGATACAATTTATTATTGTGCGACGGGACAAGACGGCATACTTTTTGATTCTGCATCAAATTACAAAGGAATTTTTGAGATTTTCAAAACGAATTTAATCACACATGTTTGGTAAGCTTTCTTCAAACGGAAAACTGCTGTTTATATCAAAATCATAACTTTTATGTCCCGCAGTAATTTTTTACATGTTGGACTAAACCTATCGTCTCACCCCGAAAATCAGAGTAAGGCGGGAAAATAAATGAGATGCCATCACCAATTTTATTATATATTTTACTGTCTAGCAATACAATATAAAAGTGTGTATTACAAATGGCGACTGTCGATATTTTCTGTTTTAAAGCACATACTCGTTTCCTTTGTGCATGTTTTAGGAAGCCACTTCTTACTGTGACTACATTGAATCCACTCCACTTACGATCCGTTTCTTTTACACACAACACGCTCATTGTCGTCAGCAGTCGGTTATACTTCCCTCCCCCTTTTGGTGGTTGGAGAACTTTTTTGGTGGCAGTCCTTTCCTGTTGCTCTGTTTTTAAACTTTATAGAGTTTCCTGGGGTGTCGCATTGTCTCTGGTGTCTCCAAAACTGCTATCAGTAAAATCTTTTCAAACGTATTAGAGGTCCTTGTCTAAGCTGCAAAATTTGCGTTAGATGCAGTTTCTGGGTTTACGGCTTCATTAGGAGTGTTGTGTTGGGAGTGGACAGATTCACTAAGAATGTTGGTTCCACTAAGATGCTTCTCCGTAATTTTTAGACATCGTCTGCAAATAACAGTACAAAAGAGGTATAACAGATGTCTCTCTGACCCAGCCGGCTCGTGTGGCCGAGCGGTTCTAGGCGCTTCAGTCTGGAATTGCGCGACCGCTACGGTCGCAGGTTCGAATCCTGCCTCGGGCATGGATGTGTGTGATGTCCTTAGGTTAGTTAGGTTTAAGTAGTTCCAGGGGACTGATTACCTCAGATGTTGTCCCATAGTGCTCAGAGCCATTACTTTCTTACCCCAAAGAAGGTATGACGCCTTTTCCAGGTATCGGGATAAGATGCAAGTTTATACGTGTTCCAATAGGAAAGAAAACAGGGGGTAACTGGACGCACACATAGTTTAAGATAGAGAAATAAATACATGGTTAGATTGGGTAAAAATATAAACAAATCATCATCATTGTTTTTAAATACAACTGTCATTATGTCACATCGTAAATTTTAATATATAGGGTGGTCCACTGATCGTGACCGGGCCAAATATCTCAAGAAATAAGGGCCAAACGAATAAACTACAAAGAAAGAAACTTGTCTACCTTGAAAGGGGAAACCGGATGGCGCTATGGTTGGCCTGCTAGACGGCGCTGCCATAGGTCAAACGGATATCAACTGCCTTTCTTAAATATGAACCCTCATTTTCATTACATATTCGTGTGGTACGTAAAGAAATATGAATGTTTTAGTTGGACCACTTTTTTCGCTTTGTGATAGATGGCGCTGTAATAGGCACAAACATATGACTCACAATTTTAGACGAACAGTTGGTAACAGGTAGGCTTTTTAAATTAAAATACAGAACGTAGGTACGTTTGAACATTTTATTTCTGTTGTTCCAATGTGATACATGTACCTTTGTGAACTGATCATTTCTGAGAGCGCATGCTGTTACAGCGTGATTACCTCTAAATACCACATGAATGCAATAAATGCTCAAAATGATGTCCGCCAGTCTCAGTGCATTTGGCAATACGTGTAACGACATTCCTCTCGACAGCAAGTAGTTCGCCTTCCGTAACGTTCGCACATGCATTGACAATGCGCTGACGCGTGTTGTCAGGCGTTGTCGCTGGATCACGATAGCAAATATCCTTCAGCTTTCCCCACAGAAAGAAATCCGGGGACGTCAGATCCGGTGAACATGCGGGCCATGGTATGGTGCTTCGACGACCGATGTACCTGTCATGAAATATGCTGTTCAATACCGTTTCAACCACACGCGAGCTATGTGCCGCACATCCATCATGTTGGAAGTACATCGCCACACTGTCATGCAGTGAAACATCTTGTAATAACATCGGTAGAACATTACGCAGGAAATCAGCACACATTGCACCATTTAGATTGCCATGGTTAAAATGTGGGCCAATTATCCTTCCTCCCATAATGCCGCACCGTACATTAACTCGCTAAGGTCGCAGATTTACCACTTGTCGCAGCCATCGCGGATTTTCCGTTGCCCAATAGTGCATATTATGCCGGTTTACGTTACCGCTGTTTGTGAATGACGATTCGTCGCTGAATAGAACGCATGCAAAAAACTTGTCATCGTCCCGTAATTTCTCTTGTACCCAGTGGCAGAACTTCACACGACGTTCAAAGTCGTCTCCATGCAATTCTTGGTGCATAGAAATATGGTACGGATGCAATCGATATTGATTTAGCATTCTCAACACTGACGTTTTTGAGATTCCCGATTCTCGAGCAATTTTGTCTGCTAATTATCTGCGGATTAGCCGCGACAGCAGCTAAAACACCTCGTGGTTGACGTTTCACATGTGCTGAACACTTCCTGTTTCCTTAAATAACGTAACTATCCGGCAGACGGTCCGGACACTTGGATGATGTCGCCCAGGATTCCGAGCAGCGTACATAGCACACGCCCAGTGGTCATTTTTATCACAACAGCCATACATCAACACGATATCGGCCTTTTCCGCAACTGGTAAACGATCCATTTTAACACGGATAATGTATCACGAATCAAACACCGTCCGCACTGGCTGAATGTTACGTGATACCACGTACTTATACGTTTGTGACTATTACCGCGCCATCTATCACAAACCGAAACAAGCGGTTCAACTAAAACATTCATATTTCGTTACGTACTACACGAATTTGTAATAAAAAAAATGAGGGTTCCTATTAAAAAAAACGCAGTTTATATACGTTTGACCTATGGCAGCGCCATCTAGCGAGCCAACCAAGCGCCATCTGGTTTCCCCCTTCAAGCTAGACTAGTTTCGTTGTTTGTATTTTTTTCGTTTGACGCTTATTTAGTGATATATTTGGCCCGGTCACGATCAATGGACCACCCTGTATATCATAGTTTTCTGTCTCCCAACGACGAAAAGTATCCGCTACAACTGCACCTACTGCTCGCCCCTCGAGACATGGACCCAACGAAGCAATGGACCGCCGGGCACTGCGCTCACTTCACACAGTGAAATAACAGGAGCAAATAGGCATCACAACCCGATTACTATCTTCCCCGATTCACTCCAATTAATTTCACCTCTCTTCTTTAAAATTTTAGTTACCTGTCGTAGCGAGTTCTTCTGTCTCCAACTGGCTAATGTATCCTGGAAAAAGCGGTCCGCAGACAAATGAGGCAGAGGTGCACTTGCTATGTCCACTACGTTGGCATCGCTTGTTTTCGAAAATCGTCTCTTCTTTTCCCTCAGGTCCTCTGAGAGGCACCTGCTGTACTTTTTTATATAACAACTTTTCACGTGTTTTTTCCCCTTTTGCATCTAACGAAAAGTCTTATATACTATTTGTTTGTGTATTTTGTCTTACTTTTAAACCTTCGTGCTTATGTTCATTTCATTGTTGTTTGCTTCTCCCTGTACACCTATCCAGCCCTTTTATAGCTCTGTGCCCCCACCCCTCCCCCCGTCTCCGTGTAACGTACTCACCTGTTTAAGTGCCGGCATTTCACGTGGCTCGCCAGTCTGTCTATGTATTCTCTCGATGATAGTTATGTAAGTTGTCGTTATATGTATGTTATTATATGACGGTAGTATCTGTTCCCGAAAGAACAGTTGCCGTTGATGACCAAGCAGCTTTGCTAGAATGAAATGATAATTAAATGGACACCCTAGCTGCAAACAGGTGTTGATGTACTTCATTGGGGACATGTTGAAAATCTGTGCCCCGACCGGGACCCGAACCCGGGGTCTCCTGCTCAATCACATGCACATACTGCAAACGCGCACGCTATGCCCCAACTCGTACGGGACTTGGTTGATCAATCTGCCATGAGTAGTTAGTATGATGGGCAAACATCTATTAGGCGCACTACGAATGTAGTGTTGTGGACGTGGTGGGAATGTGGGTCTCACGCGGAGCGTGCGAGGGATAAGTCCCTGCAGGCGCGCTATCGTCTGTGCCCTCGGTGGCTCAGATGGATAGAGCGTCTGCCATGTAAGCAGGAGATCCCTGGCTCGAGTCCCGGTCGGGGCACACATTTTCAATATGTCCCCAATGAAGTATATCAACGCCTGTTTGCAGCTAGGGTGTCCATTTAATTATCATTTCATTATATATATATATATATATATATATATATATATATATATAGTGTGTGTGTGTGTTATTTTCTTAAATTGTAGACGTGTTGCCGTACAAAATCTCCTACTGTATTATGCTGTTTTGATGACCTTATTGGACGAGTTGTTATAAAACATTATTTATTTCTTATTTTGTTTTTGACGATGTTTGTTATTAATTTCGTTGTCATACAACGTATTACACTCTACTCTGTTTTTGCGCTATTGTTCAGGTAGCCACCGTAAATTTGCCTTCGAGGCTGAAGCTTGTCACGGCTATTAAAAGAAAAAGAAAAGTGCAGCTGGTGCGTTCATTCCACTATAAAACATGAGTTACTGCTCAGAGGTCGCACAAGTGTTCGCTGTTGAGCGCAGAGACAATTACTGAGAGTGCTTAACATCGATACCAGAGATTCATTCTAGCTCGGGCAGTGAACACGCGGGTGCAGCCACTGACCTCACGCCACCGCACTGACCTACCACCTGCCGTCTCCCGTCTCCCAACGCTGCCAACAGACTGACAACAGCCTGACAGTGTTCAAATTGTCTTACAGTAAGATTAACTAAAACCCTGGAAAAATGATTGTGAGAGATTTTCAGCAATACAAAGGACATATCACTGTTTTTGTCTGTTGCTAAAAAGACGTTAATTATTTTGTAATTAGGTTTTATTAAGCGTAATTCAAATTAGCTCCAGTCCAAAACAAAACATTTTATGTAAATAAAGTCATAGTAATGAACTTTGTCCCTGCCTTTGATGCTCGTAACTCTTGTATTTATCGAAATACGTAATTACAAATACCACAATCTAGTGTTAATACCTTATAGTTGATTAATATAATCACCATTAACTGAATTAGACTTTACCAGAATGGTGCGTAACGAAATCCATTACGTGCGATTGATCTTCCACTTTCTCGTGTTCGTAGCTGAATGTATGCCGCTGCCGGCAAGCCTTAGTCCAGATCGCTGTGCTGTTACTGTTGTGCTTTAACGTTTTCTTGATAATCGGTAATGACTACTGGTATAAAGTTCTTTGGAGGTCACAGACATCTTTCCTTGCACGTAATGAATCGAGATATTCTATCTGATCAAAAGTATACAGTCATCCCTATGTGATGCGGAAGTGAGCGCTAAATGTCACGAGAGGAGTATAAAAGGAGGCGGGGAGTGCTGTGTTGTCAGTAGAGGAGCAGTAACAGCACGAGAGCTCAATGACATCGAACGTGGAGTAATCATTGGATGTCACCTGAATAACAAATAGATCAGAAACGTTTCAGCCGTTCTAAAGCTGCCCAAGTCGGTGTTGGCGACGGCAGCGTGAAGCGGAAACAGCTGGAGTTAGGAGCAGGCAGACCTCATGTACTGAGGGACAAGAGCCGTAGAAGACTGCAGAGAGTGTCTGTAAAAAAATCACATGAAGTCAGCGGAAGCAACCATTCGTGAGTTCCAAACTGCTACCAGCTCTCCGGGTAGCACAATAACTGGGCGTGGACATCTGAAAAGAATCTACATCTACATCTACATCTACATCGGTACTCCGCAAGCCACCTGACGGTGTGTGGGGGAGGGTACTTTGAGTACCTCTATCGGTTCTCCCTTCTGTTTCAGTCCGGTATTGTTCGTGGAAAGAAAGATTGTCGGTATGTCTCTGTGTGGCCTCTAATCTCTCTGATTTTATCCTCATGGTCTCTTCTCGAGATATACGTAGGACTCCTCGGTGAAGGTACGTTCTCGAAACTTCAACAAAACCCCGTACTGAGCTACTGAGCGCCTCTCTTGCAGAGTCTTTAACGCTTTCGAGATTACTAAATGATCCTGTAACGAAGCGCGCTGCTCTCCGTTGGATCTTCTCTATCTCTTCTATCAACCTTATCTGGTACGGATCCCACACCGGTGAGCAGTATCCAAGCAGTGGGCGAACAAGTGTACTGCCAAGAGGCGGGGGTCGAGCATCTCCCCATAAGCCACACATTTCTGCAGTCGATGCTAAGCGACGCTGAAGGTTGTGTAAGAGCCGACGCCACTGTACTGTAGATGACGGAAACCAGTGATCTGGACTGGTGAACCGCGATATACCCTCTTTGGAAAGGTTTCAGTTTGGAGAATGCCTGGAGAATATTAACTTATCAACAGCGAAGTACGGAGTATGTGGTGTTAGAATATGGGGATGTTTTTCATGGATAAGATGTGTTCCCATCATTTCGCTCGAGAAAAAGCTAATAGTTTGGAGGCGATGACTGTTTGTTTCAGCATGACAATGCACCTGTAGTAAAGCAGCATCGCAACACTCTGAAATGGGCTCGCCTGTCCAGATTCACGACGCGAACCCAAAAAAACACTAGTGAATTAAGTTGGTAAGTCGACTTCGTTCCAGACCACAACACCCAACTCACCTCTGGTTTCGGCTCTCGAGGCAGAACGGGTTGCCATTCCACCACAAACATGTAGACACCTCACTTAAAGAGTCCCCAGATGGGGTCAAGCAGTCATGAAGGTGAAGAAAGCGACACTCCATAAAGGTGTCTTTATACTTTTGATTAGATGGTGTATTCTTGCCAGTACCTGGGTGGTAAAATTACGAACAACTTCAGTTGGAAAGTCCACATAGAAAATACTGTGCTCAAGGTGAGAAAAAGGTTGTTTCATTGGCAGGTGTTCCCCAGGGAAGCGTCCTGGGACCTCTGCTGTTCCTGATCTATATAAATGACCTGGGTGACAATCTGAGCAATTCTCTTAGGTTGTTCGCAGATGATGCTGTAATTTACTGTGTAGTAAGGTCATCCGAAGACCAGTATCAGTTGCAAAGCGATTTAGAAAAGATTGCTGTATGGTGCGGCAGGTGGCAGTTGACGCTAAATAACGAAAAGTGTGACGTGATCCACATGAGTTCCAAAAGAAATCCGTTGAAATTCGATTACTCGATAAATAGTACAATTCTCAAGGCTGTCAATTCAACTAAGTACCTGGGTGTTAAAATTACGAACAACTTTGAAAGACCACATAGATAACATTGTGGGGTAGGCGAGCCAATGGTTTCGTTTCATTGGCAGGACACTTAGAAGATGCAGGAATTCCACTAAAGAGACAGCTTACACTACACTCGTTCATCCTCTGTTAGAATATTGCTGCGCGGTGTGGGATCCTTACCAGGTGGGATTGACGGAGGACATCGAAAGAGTGCAAAAAAGGGCAGCTCGTTTTGTATTATCACGTAATAGGGGAGAGAGTGTGGCAGATATGATACGCGAGTTGGGAGGGAAGTCATTAAAGCAAAGACGTTTTTCGTCGCGGCGAGATCTATTTACGAAATTTCAGTCACTAACTTTCTCTTCCGAATGTGAAAATATTTTGTTGAGCCCAACCTACATAGGTAGGAATGGTCATCAAAATAAAATAAGAGAAATCAGAGCTCGAACAGAAAGGTTTAGGTGTTCGTTTTTCCCGCGCGCTGTTGGGGAGAGGAATAGTAGAGAGCTAGTATGCTTGTGATTAGACGAACCCTCTGCCAAACACTTAAATGTGAATTGCAGAGTAATCATGTAGATGTAGATGTAGATGTAGACCTCCAGACCACAACATCCAACGTCACCTCTGGTTTCGGCTCTCGAGGCAGAATGGGTTGCCATTCCGCCAGAGACATGCAAACACCTTACTTAAAGTGTCCCCACACGGGGTCAAGCAGTCATAGGTGAAGAGTTGAGACATTCCACATAGGTGTCCGTATACTTTTGATCAGGTGATGTATTGTGATGTGTTCCTTGGCAAGAGACATCTAAGTAACCGCAAGCTAACGGCCGCTCAGTTCCCGCAGGTGTCCGCCGAGAGTGACTGTAGAGCTGGTGGTTGCAGGAGCCGGTGGGGGAGGCGCCGGTGGTGCTGGTGGGCAACAAGACGGACCAGTGGGGGGAGCGCATGGTGAGCCGAGAGGAGGGTCTGCGCCGCTGCCGGGACACCGCCTGCGCCGCCTTCCACGAGCTCTCCGTGCGCGAGAGCATCGAGCAGGTGACCCACCCACTCCTCTTGTTGCGGCTCGCAGCAGCATAAACCAAACAACTGTCTCAAGTGTTCCTTGAAAGACGCCTTCACTCTGCAGCAGAGTGTGCGCTGAGGACCCGCAACCGGAACCTTGCCTTACACAAGTATTCCTATTAGCGACTGCTTCACTTCTCACGGCTTCACCTCTCCCATATCTCCCTCCCTAAATTTCATCTAGACGGACTAGCACTCCTGAAAGAAAGCGTATAGAGGGAGCGAGGGGATGGCTTAATGTCTATTGTTTCCGTAGCGAATCTTTCACGGTGCAGTGTGTAGTGACTTTACACGCAGTGCAAACTGCACGTTACGTCGTCGTAATATATTCATGTATTACAATTTTTCTTTGGCTGGGTACTGCAGTGTGTACACTACCACTTCTTTACACACAGATAGTTTTAAAACTAGCTAAAGTAATTACACGTAACTCATTCACCAATTCATACACTATCTTGTTGTGGTCTTCAGTCCTGTAACTGGTTTGATGCAGCTCTCCATGCTACTCTATCTTGTGCAAGCTTCTTCATCTCCCAATACCTACTGCAACCTACATCCTTTTGAATCTGCTTAGTGTATTCATCTCTTGGTCTCCCTCTACGATTTTTACCCTCCACGCTGCCCTCCAATACTAAATTGGTCATCCTGTGATCCCTTTATGCCTTAAAAAATGGTTCAAATGGCTCTGAGCACTAAGGGACTTAACATCTTAGGTGATCAGTCCCCTAGAACTTAGAACTACTTAAATCTAACTGACCTAAGGACATCACACACATCCAAGCCCGAGGCAGGATTCGAACCTGAGACCGTACAAGTCCCGCGGTTCCGGACTGTAGCGCCTAGAATCGCACGGCTACCGCGGCCGGCCCTTTATGCCTTAGAACATCCCCTACCAACCGATGCCTTCTTCTAGTCAAGTTGTACCACAAACTGTTATTCTCCCCCATTCTATTCAATGCCTCCTCATTAGTTATGTGATCTATCCTTCTAATATTCAACAATCTTCTGTAGCACCACATTTCGAAAGCTTCTATCCTCTTCTTGTCCAAACTATTTATCGTCCACGTTTCACTTCCATACGTGGCTACACTCCATACAAATATTTTCAGAAACGACTTTCTGACACTTAAATTTATATTCGAAGTTAACAAATTTCTCTTCTTCAGAAACGCTTTCCATGCCAATGACAGTCTACATTTTATATCCTCTCTACTTCGACCACAATCAGTTATTTTGCTCCCCAAATAGCAAAACTCCTTTATTACTTTAAGCGTCTCATTTCCTAATCTAATTCCCTCAGCATCACCAGAGTTAATTCGACTGCATCCCACTAACCTCGTTTTGCTTTTGTTGATGTTCATCTTATATCCTCCTTTCAAGACACTGTCCATTCCGTTCAACTGCTCTTCCAAGTCTTTTGCTGTCTCTGACAGAATTACAGTGTCATCGGCGAACCGCAAAGTTTTTATTTCTTCTCCATGGATTTTAATACCTACTCCGAATTTTTCTTTTGTTTCCTTTATTTCTTTCTCAATATACAGATTGAATAACATCGGGGAGAGACTACAACCCTGTCTCACTCCCTTCCCAACCACTGCTTCCCTTTCATACCCCTCAACTCTTATAACTGCCTTCTGGTTTCTGTACAAATTGTAAATACCCTTTCGCTCCCTGTATTTTACCCCTGCCACCTTCAGAATATGAAAGAGAGTATTCCAGTCAACAGTTTCGAAAGCTTTCTCTATGCCTACAAATGCTAGATACGTAGGTTTGCCTTTCCTAAATCTATTTTCTAAGATAAGTCGTAGGGTCGGTATTGCCTCCCGTGTTCCAACATTTCTACGGAATCCAAACTGATCTTCTCCCAGGTCGGCTTCTATCAGTATTTCGATTCGTCTGTAAAGAAGGTAGTTCGGTAATTTTCACATCTGTCCATACCTGCTTTCTTTGGGAAGTCTGAGGGTATTTCGCCTGTCTCATACATTTTGCTCACCAGATGGTAGAGTTTTGTCAGGACTGGCTCTCCCAAGGCCGTCAGTAGTTCTAAGGGAACGTTGTCTACTCCCGGGGCGTTGTTTACACTCAGGTCTTTCAGTGCTCTGTCAAGCTCTTCACGCAGTATCGTATCTCCCATTTCATCTTTATCTACATCCTCTTCCATTTCCATAATATTATCCTCAAGTACATCGCCCTTGTATAGACCCTCTATATACTCCTTCCACCTTTCTGCTTTCCGTTCTTTGCTTAGAACTGGGTTACCATTTGAGCTCTTGATATTCACTCAAGTAGTTCTCTTTCCTCCAAAGGTCTCTTTAATTTTCCTGTAGGCAGTATCTATCTTACCCCTAGTGAGATAAGCCTCTACATCCTTACAGTTGTCCTGTAGCCATACGTTCTTAGCCTTGCTGTCGATCTCATTTTTGAGACGTTTGTATTCCTTTTTGCCTGCTTCATTTACTGCTTTTTTATGTTTTCTCCTTTCATCAATTAAATTCAATATTTCTTCTGTTACCCAAGAATTTCTACTAGCCCTCGCCTTTTTACCTACTGGATCCTCTGCTGCCTTTGCTACTTCATTCCTCAAAGCTATCCATTCACAGACTATAACAGGTGTTAAAACTATTGAAATATAAAAGTAAATGAAAAGGCCAACAGTCCGCTGTAGCAGTATTTATTTCATTCGGTTAGAGATTCACACAACCGCTTTCGTAACTTTTAAGTTACATCTTCTGGTGTTTATAATGCTACGTCATATGGTATGGGGATATTTTACAGAAAAGCCGCAGAGTAACAGCAGCTGACAACACAAGCTACGAGGCGTCAGCTGCTAAGAATGCTATTATTTTGGTGAGAAGCACACATAAGCGTCTCGGCTTCCGGTCTCAACACTTCCCCGGATAACATTTACGAGGGGCATCATCCGTTGCTTGACGTAAGTCCACAGAAACATACTTTGATCGTTAATGTGGTAACAGAGATTTAAGCATAGACTGTACACTCATCACCGACGATCCTTTTTATCACCGGAAAAAGGCCGAGAACTTCGCCTAGCCCCGCCAGCTGTTACTCTGCGGCATTCTGTAATATATCCCTAAACCAAAAGACATAGCATTATATACATCATAAGACGTAACTTAAAAAGTTGCGACGGTTCAAACCCACGTCCGGCGATCCTGATTTAGGTTTTACTAATTTCCCTAAATCGCTTCAGGCGAATGCCGGGATGGTTCCTTTGAAACGGCACGGTCCACTTCCTTCACCATCCTTCTCTAATCGATGGCACCGATGACCTCGCTGTTTGGTCCCCTCCCCAAATCAACGAAACAACGAAAAGTTGCGTAACAAGTTGTTTGTCTCTAATCGATTTAAATACAGCCACAGCGAACTATTGGAGTTGTCATTCAGTTATATATTTTAATATTTTTAACACCTGTATATAACCACCTGTTATACTGTATGAACTGTTTAATCAAGTATGTATAAATTCTTTATATCTTTAAGTATCCTGCATGTTCGTCTTTCCTGAGACAGAATAGAGCATAAAATATTTTTCAGGTTATAATGCTTATCTCACCGAGCGAGGTGGCGCAGTGGTTAGCACACAGGACTCGCATTCGGGAGGACGACGGTTCAATCCCGTCTCCAGCCATCCTGATTTAGGTTTTCCGTGATTTCCCTAAATCGTTTCAGACAAATGCCGTGATGGTTCCTTTGAAAGGGCACTGCCGATTTCCTTCCCAATCCTTCCCTAACCCGAGCTTGCGCTCCGTCTCTAATGACCTCGTTGTCGACGGGACGTTAAACACAAACCACCACCAGAATGCTTATCTCGAGTCGTCATAAATTTAGTTTTCGATTAATCGCGTTTCTTAGCTAATCAGTGATAAAATTTAATATTGTGCTCCACTGATTCACTGATCCTCTGGGTTTCACTCCACTGTTTTAAAACGAGAGATATTTCCGCTTTGCTGGCTTATTTCTTTTGAAATACTTATTTTAGTGTATGTGAGTAACTGATTTAATTCCATATCAACACACAACTGAAATTAATTTCTTCATACTCAATTATTACTTTTGACCTTCAGAATTAGTTCCACTTGGATTATTAAATATCAAAGGATACAATCCAGTGCAACGAATTAATACTTAAGTAATAGCATACATGTTAACATTAACGGATGCAATCCAATGCTGCGAATTAACACTTAAGTAACGACATACTTATTAATTTGAGCACGATTAGAGAACGAACAAGAACTGATTACGACCCTGACATTCAGGTATTAATTTATTCCATTTTTTTTATTAATAATCGACGCAGGAGATCTTGCTCAGACTCGGTCTGCTTCGTGTCGTGGACGACTGTCGATGTGTTAAGATACTAATTCTCTTTGTTAAGTGGACCCTTTGATGGTTTTACAGTCATTTTTAAGGTTCCATACCTCAATCTGTAAAAGTGGAACCCTTATAGGATCACATTTTTGTCCGTTTGTCTGTCTGTCCGACTGTTCCTAAACCTACTTCTCAGGAACAGGTAGACGTATCAAGCTGAAAGTTTTTACACACACACACACACACAGGTCTATAATCTCTTGATGGTGTATGAAAGTTAAGTTTCTAAGTCAATGCAATCAGGAGATACTGCCATTTATGTCACGTGTTTTGATACTCGGAAATTCACTCATTAAAACCAATATGGTACTTGCCCTTGACCGAGACTCATGGCAAAAAGTAAAGTTTGGCAGTGCAAGTAAAGGAAAAACATCAAAAATTTGCTAGTTTTGATTATATGACACGAAAAAATACTTCTTTTGTCACTTGTTATACGACTTCATTCTTAAAATTAAGACGTTATCGAAAGTTTGGGAGTTCCCGGGACTGATATCTTTCCAGTATCAGTGTCGACTCCGGAAATGGATGAACTTTCTGTGTAAATAATGAAGTTTGTACGGAACCGTCAGAGCGCGAGTGTACTCGCACCTGGCCAATTTGTGACAGAAACAAAGGGTTTCAGTACTCACCTAGAGCGTTATAGCGCGCGTTCCTTTGTTTCGCTGTGCATTTATCTGAAGAGTGACGAACGAATTTCAAAGTATTACTGACATTCAGGGAATTTACTCTGTACATGGGAGGATGAGAGGGGGGAGGAAGTTATCTATAAAATTCTTCTATTGTGGCGAATAGTGTTTTTTTGCAGAGTGGTTTATATTCATTTAGTAAATATTTTCCTTCATACATTGATTTTTGTATACGATGATCTCTTTTACTGTTGATCTTTGGTGGAAGGTAATGACAGTTTTAAGCAATTTCAAATCGGTTTCCATGTTTGCTGCTCGGCGGGTCCGCAAATATTGTGTGCGAGCTGTTACTTCTTAATGGTCCTTGATGCTCTGTGTATCTTAAGTTCCTACATGTGTGGCCCACATAAATAGACTGACAGCAATTGAAGATTATTTGCCATATATAAGCTCGGCTATATTTATCAGTGTTAGTAGTTTGTCTTACCAATTTGTTTCGTGTTGTGTTGTTAATTCCGTATGGTCTAATAAGTCCGGCATTTTAGTATGATGCTACACTATGTGTTATTTGTTGTTGTGTACCATTATATGTCATTTGTTGCTTAATGTTTGTTCATTTGTTGTGCAAGTTAAAAACTTCAAGTTTCTTGATGCAATAATTTACCAACAGCCATATGTATTGCAGAAATTTATTTTGTTTTATGAACTTCTATGTGCTACCAGTTTCGGCATTACATTGATGCCATCTCCAGGCTCCAGTAGTCATAGTTGTAACATCGCTATACACGGAAGGAGCCATATAACTGGATCCTTGAATCAATCGTCCTGCAACAGCTCTTGGTGGCCAGGCGACACAGACTGAAATGCCGAAAGTAACGCCGAAAGAAGAGATATTGAATTTAATTGATGAAAGGAGAAAATAAACAAATTCAGCAGGTGAAGCAGGCAAAAAGGAATACAAACGTCTCAAAAATGAGATCGACAGGAAGTGAAAAATGGCTAAGCAGGGATGGCTAGAAGACAAACGTAAGGATGTAGAGGCTTATCTCATAAGGGGTAATATAGATGCTGCCTACAGGAAAATTAAAGAGACCTTTGGAGAAAGGAGAACCACTTACATGAATATCAAGAGCTTTGATGGAAACCCAGTTCTAAGCAAAGAAGGGAAAGCAGAATGGTGGAAGGAGTATATAGAGGGTCTATACAATGGCGATGTGCTTCAGGGCAATATTATGGAAATGGAAGAGGATGTAGATATAGATGAAATGGGAGATATGATACTGCGTGAAGAGTTTGACAGAGCACTGAAAGATCTGAGTGGAAACAAGGTTCCCAGAGTAGACAACATTCCATTAGAAATACTGACAGCCTTGGGAGAGCCAGTCCTGACAAAACTCTACCATCTGGTGAGCAAGATGTATGAGACAAGCGAAATTCCCTCAGACTTCAAGAAGAATATAATAATTCCAATCCCAAAGTAAGGAGATGTTGACAGATATGAAAATTACCGAACTATCAGTTTAAAAAGCCACGGCTGCAAAATGCTAACGCGAATTCTTTACAGACGAATGGAAAAACTGATAGAAGCCGACCTCGGGGAAGATCAGTTTGGATTCCGTAGAAATGTTGGAACACGTGAGGCAATACTGACCCTACGGCTTATCTTCGAAGCTCGATTAGGAAAAGGTAAACCTAAGTTTCTAGCATTTGTAGACTTGGAGAAGGCTTTTGACAAGTTCTGAACGTGGCAGGGGTAAAATACAGGGAGCGAAAGTCTATTTGCAATTTGTACAGAAACCAGATGGCAATTACAAGAGTCGAGGGGCATGAAAGGGAAGCAGCTGTTGGGAAGGGAGTGAGACAGGGTTGTAGCCTCTCCCCGATGTTATTCAATCTGTATATTGAGCAAGCAGTAAAGGAAACGAAAGAAAAGTTCCGAGTAGGTATTAAAATCCATGGAGAAGAAATAAAAACTTTGAGGTTCGCCGATGACATTGTAATTCTGTCAGAGACCGCAAAGGACTTGGAAGAGCAGTTGAACGGAATGGACAGTGTCTTGAAAGGAGGGTATAAGATGAACATCAACAAAAGCAAAACGGTGATAATGGAATGTAGTCGAATTAAGTCGGGTGATGCTGAAGGAATTAGATTAGGAAATGAGACACTTAAAGTAATAAAGGAGTTTTGCTATTTGGGGAGCAAAATAACTGATTATGGTCGAAGTAGAGAGGATATAAAATGTAGACTGGCAATGGCAAGGAAAGCGTTTCTGAAGAAGAGAAAATTGTTAACATCGAGTATAGATTTAAGTGTCAGGAAGTCGTTTCTGAAAGTAATCGTGTGGAGTGTTGCCATGTATGGAAGGGAAACGTGGACGATAAATAGTTTAGACAAGAAGAGAATAGAAGCTTTCGAAATGTGGTGCTACAGACGAATGCTGAAAATTAGATGGGTAGATCACATAACTAACGAGGAGGTATTGAATAGAATTGGGGAGAGGAGGAGCTTGTGGCACAACTTGACTAGAAGAAGGGATCGGTTGGTAGAGCATATTCTAGGGTATCAAGCGATCACCAATTTAGTACTGGAGGGCAGCGTGGAGGGTAAAAATCGTAGAGGGAGACCAAGAGATGAATATACTAAACAGATTGTGAAGGATGTAGGTTGGAGTAGGTACTGGGAGATGATGAAGTTTGCACAGGATAGCATGGAGAGCTGCATCAAACCAGTCTCAGGACTGAAGACCACAACAACAATGCCGAAATTGGCAGCACATAGAAGTTCTACAATACATACGCCTGTTGGTAAATTATTGCATCAAGAAGTTCATGCCAGCCGTCGTTCCACGATCCATAATGGATCAAGATGAATAAAACTTCAGGGTACCTAGGATAACAGATGAATTTGCTCTGTAACGCACCACTGGAGACGCAGCTGCTCTCGTAAGGGCAGTCAGTAGACTCTGACGGTGTGAAGGGCGGCCTGAGACACGTGCCGACGTCTACGTGCCGGCAGGTGTGGGCGGTGTTCCGGGACGTGTACCGGCTGTGGCGGCTGCACGCCAAGGGCGCCAGGCTCTGCCGCTCACGCAGCGAACTCTCCTCGGCCGCCGCCGTCGCGCTGCTGGGTGAGTCCTACACTGGAGCAATAAAAAAACTACACTGACGAGCCAAAACATTACTACCACTGCCCAGCGCTACGCTGGATTCCGCCCAGTGGGGTAGCGGGCACGACACGCGGTAACAAACCGGAGCAGACACGAACCGGGGATCACCCTAGCGAAGATATGGGCTGCAAATGGGAAAATCCATTGATATGAGCGACTTTGACGAAGGGCATAAAGTACACCAAGAAGAAATGCAGATGATAAACGGGTATTCGTTGGACAAATTCATTATACTAGAATTGACATGTGATTACATTTTCACGCAGTTTGGGTGCATAGATCCTGAGAACTCAGTACCCAGAACAACCACCTCTTGGCGTAATAACGGCCTAGACACTCCTGGGCATTGAGTCAAACAGAGCTTGGATGGCGTGTACATGTACAGCTGTCCGTGCAGCTTCAACACGATACCACAGTTCATCAAGTGTAATGACTGGCGTATTGTGACGAGCCAGCTGCTCGGCCACCATTGACCGGACGTTTTCAGTTGGTGAGAGAACGAGAGAATGTGCTCGCCAGGGCAGCAGTCGAACATTTTCTGTATCCAGAAAGGCGCGCACATGACCTGAAACATGCGGTCGTGCATTATCCTGCTAAAATGTAGGGTTTCGCAGGGATCGAATGAAGGGTGGAGCCACCGGTCGTAACACATCTGAAATGTAACTCCCACAGTTCAAAGTGCCGTCAATGCGAACAAGAGGTGACCGAGACGTGTAACCAATGGCACCCCATACCATCAGGACGGGGGATACGGCAGTATGGCGATGACGAATACACGCTTCCACTGTACGTTCACCGCGATGTCGCCAAACACGGATGCGATCATAATGATGCTGTAAAGAGAACATGGAGTCATCCGAGAAAATGACGTTGTGCCATTCATGCACCCAGGTTCGTCGTTGAGTACGCCATCGCAGGCGCTCTTGTCTGTGATGCAGCGTCAAGGGTAACCGCAGCCATGGTCTCCCAGCTTATAGTTCATGCTGCTGCAAAAGTCGTCGAACTGCACGTGCACATGGTTGTTGTCTTGCAAACGTCCCCATCCGTTGACTCAGAGATCGTGAAGTTGCTGCACGATCCGTTACAGCCGTGCGGATAAGATGCCTGTCATCTGGACTGCTAGTAATACGAGGCCGTTGGGATCCAGCACGGCGTTCCGTATTACCCTCCTGAACCCACCGATTCCATATTCTGCTAACAGTCATTGGATATCGACCAACGCGATCAGCAATGTCGCGATACGATAAACCGCAATCGCGATAGGCTACAATCCGACCTTTATCAAAGTCCGAAACGTGATAGTACGCATTTCTTCTCCTTATACGGGGCACCACAACAACGTTTCACCAGGCAACGCCGGTCAACTGGTCTTTGTATATGACAAATCGGTTGGAAACTTTGCTCATGTCAGCATGTTGTAGGTGTCGCCATCGGCGCCAACCTTGTGTGAATGGTCTGAAAAGCTAATCATTTGCATATCACAGCATCATCTTATTGCCGGTTAATTTTCGCGTCTGTAGCACGTCATCTTTGTGGTGTAGCAATTTTAATGGCCAGTTGTTTATTACGCACAAATTGTGAAAGAGTACCTCGAAAGCGGCGAAGCTGATCGAATGTTGACATGCTACTGCCGTGAGGGTCAATGAAAAGAGAAGGACAGTGAAACTACAACTAGGCGCCAAATGGAAGTCCACGACTCTTCCCATGACGTGGTGTCGGGGGTTTGTCTGCACTGTAAAGTAGGAGAGGTGGTGATTTGTGGCATTCCTGCCTAAAGAGAACAATGGTGGTGCACGCACAAGTCTTTCAGAGCACACGGTTCATCGTACATTGTTGAACATGGAGCTCCGCAGCATTAGCACCCCTACGTGTCCACTTGTTGACCAAACGACATCAACAATTACGATTGCAGTGGGCACAGGAAGATAGGGATTTGACCGTCGACCAATGGAAACGTGTCGGCTATTCGAGTGAACCACATTTTTGGTACACTACGTCGATCGCCGTCGAGGTGAACGGCGGCTCGGCATGAGCAGCGCACCGCGGTCGCAGGCTGCTGGGAGCAGTGTTATGCTAAAGGAGAGCTTCTCCTGCGCTTGCATGGAACCTGTGGTAGTAATCGAAGACACGTTGACAGCCGTGAACCACCTGCATCCCTTCATGCTTCATGTCTTCCCCGACGACGACGTCATCTTTGAACAATACATCTCTCTGTGTCTCGGAGCCAGAAGCGTGCTACAGTGGTTTGAGGAGCGTTGCGGTGAACTTACCTGGATGTCCGGGCGGCCAAATCTTATGAAACCCATTACCGTCGCTATTTGGCGCCATCACCACGTACGCAAATCAAAGGCCCGTTACGTGATACACATCTAATGCCACATACTTTCACAAACATATCAACGAACTGTCCGGTCCATGATACGCACGATCAGTGATCTACTGCGTTCAAAAGACGGACAAACATAATGTTTTGTCTCATCAGCGTACCATAGGCTACTGCAGACTACCAAAGTGAGTGTAGACTAGGGTAGTTTTTCTAGTAGCTTTGGTCAGTTAAGGTTGTACCCGCATTACCTGTACGTTAGGTGTGCTGCATACGGATCGGACGTTACCTCATAACGAACGCTTTCCTTACGTATATGATCAGTGTCTTACTAGATTCTCCTAAAAATCGGAAGCGGTGAGCTCTTTAAAAGCTGAGTGATGGTAGATAAAGGGCCGGGGGACCTAAGGAATATTTTTGTTGTTCATAGTCACCCTTTCGTTAGTTACTTAAGAATAAACAGTATTTATAGCAAGATAAATTGTGAACGATTAATTTAAGTTTTATTATAAAATTGTTGATTTGTAATGTGAAACAGAGGGATGTCAGACTAAAAATAAAAAAAAACAATACATATTTATCATATAGCGCTAGAAAACGCAATTTTTCTAACAGAAATGTAAAGTAAAAAACCGCGAAACCAAAATATATCAAGCATTGTTTAAATACTTCGTCGACATGATATAAAATATATTTCTCTCATTCATAAACAACTACCGCATTTAACAATAATAACAGGAGGCTCTAGCCTTTGATCACGATGAAGAACGTTTTGCTGAGTACAAAATAACAGCAATAATAACATAATTATATATTTTTATGTTTGTGTTTGTAAACTGTACTTGCACCAAAGGGAACTGCTTTGGTTGCATAAAACGGCAGAAATAACACGACAAATTAATTTTTATTACTTATAAAATGCAGTTCATATTCTGTACTGATATAAAACACACAATGGACGAACAGTGAATGATATGCGGTTCTATTTATGTGCAAAATAATTAACTAAACAGAAAAAAAACCAAGAGAAGTCGTAGGATCCCAGTTTCTCTCCGACACATTCATTTATGTCTCTTTCCCTATCAACTACCAATACTACCGGTAACCCTACCGTTTACTACGTCATTTATGCAGTGTACCAAAACTACCGCACCACTGTTTAGGTAAGAACGCAACTCTAGCCCACGTATACGTCTACACCTGTTCTCTGCATGGAACAAGGTTCTTCACATTCTACAACGTTTAGATCCCAGAAGAATGGCTTCTGAACTGCCCCTGTCTACTTTGTAGTTACTGTAACGTTGCCTTCGTGGTCCCTGCGAGAGCGATATGGATGAGGTTGCGGTAAATTTCTAGATTTCTCGCTTAATAATGGCTCTCCGTGTGTCAATGAAGCCTGTGACTATTCATGCTGCCATTGTTTTTACATATTCAATATCTCCTTTCTGGTATGAGTCCTAAAGGGATGTGCAATATGCTAGATTCCGTTAGTTAATCTAAGTACCCCATCCAAGTTGCCGTGGCCAATTGGGACGTTAGGACAGGAGTATAACCGAACATGTATATAAAATACTTTATTCGTTCCAAAAACAAATACCCCTCGAAATTAACATCCTTCTATACTTTGTTCAAAATAGAATATCGTTGCTCTCAAAATATTAAGCCAAGGAGTTATTGACGTCATTGTAGCATTGCAATTCGCAGATACTGGTCAGTGTCTTTAAAAATTCGTGTCTCCCCCAAACTCAGAAAAATTCTCACAATGTCTCAACAACTTTAAAACAGTTTCCCCAAATGTAATTACAATAGACTGCCAACGTAAGTTTTCAAACAAAAACCATAAAAAATATTACGTAAAAATGTAGAAACTTTAGGTAAAGCCTGTTCAGTCCTGCCAATAAAAAATTAAAGAAAGCATTCAGTAGAAGAACAGAAGCAGTCATAGGCGCAGTACCCTTGACGTCATACATTCCACATATGCTGAACATCTCTTAACGAGCAGTTCGGCTATTAACGTCCGCTTTCATTACAACATAAACCAGCTTCACAATATATCTTTGATCATAATTCACTCCGTTTCCTACCGCGCGACTGCTACGGTCGCAGATTCGAGTCCCGCCTCGGGCATGGATGTGTGTGATGTCATTAGGTTAGTTAGGTTTAAGTAGTTCTATGTTTTAGGGGGCTGATGACCACAGATGTTGAGTCCCATAGTGCTCAGAGCCATTTGAACCATTTGAACCGCTTCCTAAAACATGCATACTTTAGACGCATGCTAACGATAGGTCATACGCAAGCCGGAACTAACAGTAGTGGTAATTGCGTGAAACTAACTTTTTAAATCTCGTTTAGATAGGAGACGACTTTAATAGTTTAAGGTAAAGCGAATAGTCCAAAGAAACCATAATAGAGTGCGGTGAGACGTGCAACACTTCTAATGTCGCCTCAGATACCTGTAGTGAAACCTCATCCTTTACGCGAGCCTTATGTTTACTTGGTAAGCTTCACATTATCTGCGACTTCGCAGATCATATACCACAATTTTACTTGGTGCCATAAATCTAAAACAAAAACATTCAATAGTATTGCACAAGATTGGCACTGCAATATTCGTAACATCAACACAGACGAACCAGCGTAGTTCTTGTGTATGTTTAAGAAACCAGAAATAGTTACTATTCAGCTTACAGTATACCGGCGGCACTAATCTTTAGAGTAAGATCCACAAACAAGAGCATATACAGTAAGAAAGTCACTCCAACTCCGGGTCACATCATCATCAAATCCTAGAGTTCAAAACTGACCCGACAGGCATCATATGAGCGCACCCCAGCGTAGCACTGCTTGTCGAACTTCCTTGTAAACACTCAGCCGTAAGCCGTACTTTGTACCTGTGAAGACTTTCTCCCGCCCGGGAAGCACTCGAGTCTAACTACAACACCAGCAAATACACTCCTGGAAATTGAAATAAGAACATCGTGAATTCATTGTCCCAGGAAGGGGAAACTTTATTGACACATTCCTGGGGTCAGATACATCACATGATCACACTGACAGAACCACAGGCACATAGACACAGGCAACAGAGCATGCACAATGTCGGCACTAGGACAGTGTATATCCACCTTTCGCAGCAATGCAGGCTGCTATTCTCCCATGGAGACGATCGTAGAGATGCTGGATGTAGTCCTGTGGAACGGCTTGCAATGCCATTTCCACCTGGCGCCTCAGTTGGACCAGCGTTCGTGCTGGACGTGCAGACCGCGTGAGACGACGCTTCATCCAGTCCCAAACATGCTCAATGGGGGACAGATCCGGAGATCTTGCTCGCCAGGGTAGTTGACTTACACCTTCTAGAGCACGTTGGGTGGCACGGGATACATGCGGACGTGCATTGTCCTGTTGGAACAGCAAGTTCCCTTGCCGGTCTAGGAATGGTAGAACGATGGGTTCGATGACGGTTTGGATGTACCGTGCACTATTCAGTGCCCTCTCGACGATCACCAGAGGTGTACGGACAGTGTAGGAGATCGCTCCCCACACCATGATGCCGGGTGTTTGCCCTCTGTGCCTCGGTCGTATGCAGTCCTGATTGTGGCGCTCACCTGCACGGCGCCAAACACGCATACGACCATCATTGGCACCAAGGCAGAACCGACGCTCATCGCTGAAGACGACACGTCTCCATTTGTCCCTCCATTCACGCCTGTCGCGACACCACTGGAGGCGGGCTGCACGATGTTGGGGCGTGAGCGGAAGACGGCCTAACGGTGTGCGGGACCGTAGCCCAGCTTCATGGAGACGGTTGCGAATGGTCCTCGCCGATACCCCAGGAGCAACAGTGTCCCTAATTTGCTGGGAAGTGGCGGTGCGGTCCCCTACGGCACGGCGTAGGATCCTACGGTCTTGGCGTGTTCCGTGCGTCGCTGCGGTCCGGTCCCAGGTCGACGGGCACGTGCACCTTCCGCCGACCACTGGCGACAACATCGATGTACTGTGGAGACCTCACGCCCCACGTGTTGAGCAATTCGGCGGTACGTCCACCCGGCCTCCCGCATGCCCACTATACGCCCTCGCTCAAAGTCCGTCAACTGCACATACGGTTTACGTCCACGCTGTCGCGGCTTGCTACCAGTGTTAAAGACTGCGATGGAGCTCCGTATGCCACGCCAAACTGGCTGACACTGACGGCGGCGGTGCACAAATGCTGCGCAGCTAGCGCCATTCGACGGCCAACACCGCGGTTCCTGGTGTGTCCGCTGTGCCGTGCGTGTGATCATTGCATGTACAGCCCTCTCGCAGTGTCCGGAGCAAGTATGGTGGGTCTGACACACCGGTGTCAATGTGTTCTTTTTTCCATTTCCAGGAGTGTATTAACCAGGAGCCCGTTACCACAGTGCATTAAACGCGGTACTGTTCGACGGTGCAGATACTACAGTAGATACCCTTTCTCCAAGAGCTAACAGCTTTCTTTCGGCACCGAGCGAGGTGGCGCAGTGGTTAGCAAACTGGACTCACATTCGGAAGGAGGACGGTTCAAACCCGAGTCCGGCATCCTGTTTTAGGTTTTCCGTGATTTCCCTAAATCGCTTGAGGCAAAAGCCGGGATGATTCCTTTGAATGGGGGTGGCCGATTTCCTTCCCTGTCCTTCCCTCAAGCCATGGGACTGCTGATCTCGCTTGTTTGGTCCCCTCCCCCAAATCAACCACCTAACCATTCTGTCTAAGCGACTCGGAAACACATTACCGCCTGTCGATTCCAAACGTTCAGCCCCCGTAGCTGCCTGTCCGTCACTTCACACCGCTTGGAAAACGATTCAAAGAGGTCGACTGACTGGCGATACCTTTGTCGAAACCTCTGTCGATTGTAATCGTAACAACCATCCGCACATCTAGGACGGGTCGCACGTCTGTTAGATACGTAGAATTACAGCCTGCTGCCGGTATGCTACTAGTGAACTAGAGTCTGTCGCATAATTTACTTGAGACTTTACCTGTATCATTATTGCATCCCCATATTCCTACATGCAACCATTTGTGTCAGATGACTTGGTCCAGTGGTGGCTCATTGATATTTTAGCCATTTTCTGTGTTTTTTTCAGTGAAGAGTCACATTTTTGAAGATTGCAAGCAAGTTGGAAATCTTTGCATAATTCTGAAATGGTGTTTCATTTGAGATCGGCTGTATTGTCATATTGGTACACGCAAAGACGTCTCGAACGGTGTTACCACAGTTTTGGGTACTTCCCATTCAGTAAAATTTCGTTTTGCCATAGATCAAACGTAATGGGCCGACCTCAAAGGGGAAAATACAACCCTGGACCATCACACGCTATCCGCCAAGCCTTATTGTCATAGCTGTCCGTCTGGTATCCACGAAGTTCATCCGCACCCACTACAGTTGCGCGAATCATTACTCCTTAGAAGCCAGCCGTTGTGGCCGATCGCTTGTAGGCGCTTCAGTCTGGAACTGCGCTGCTGCTACGGTCGCAGGTTCGAATCCTGCCTCGGGCATGGATGTGTGTGATGTCCCTAGGTTAGTTAGGTTTAAGTAGTTCTAAGTTCTAGGGGACTGATGACCTCAGATGTTAAGTCCCTTAGTGCTCAGAGCCATTTGAACCAATCCCCCCTCCCCCCAAAGCCCTCACCCGTTCTCATAGGGCCGATATATTACAAAATCTAAGGTGCTAGGTGTATTAGAGTCAACAACATACAAAGTAACAATGGCACAGATAACTGATAGTAACTCCCCTTCAGAGAGGAGTAGATGTGGACAAAAAGCAGCGTTACCTAACAGTGTCATAGCACACTGTAAAGGAATATATATATATATATATATATATAAGTAACTCCAAAACACTTGTAAACCCTGTTTATCCAAGTCTGACGCAAACAGTACAAGTACATTGGCATCAAGGAGACAATTTCCATACCTGTTTTTGCCCACACAGTGTGAAGACAATGCACGTGCTTTCAAAAGAGCGTCACAGGTGACAAAGGTGAAAATAATATGCTCTGATAATTCAATCTTTCTTTGATACTCAATAGTAGATGTTTAATTTCTTTAAGGATGCCTAAAAGAGCTCATGTTTTGTAATACTTCTTTCGTACAGTTGAACATGGAGGCGTTTCCTGTTTCGTAATGTTAATTTGAGACTCCAGTTAGGCTCTGATACCGCTGTCTGGTCAGTGATTATATCCACATCTTATGCACATCGTTACGAATGAAGACACGTCTGATACTGTATTTGATGTTTCTGTATACAATCGTGGTGGTTGACGATGTCAGGTATTTGACACATTGGCTGTTCCTTTTAGCCATGCGCATAGATGCTTCAAAAGCAGTTGAAAATGGCTGCAAGCCGAAATAGATAGTAGAATAAACTGATTATCGCACTCAAACAGTCGTCTGGCGAAAATGATGTCAATACATAGGCATAATGCTACTGTAGCGCCAGCCAAAGTGGACATTTTGAAGATTAACACACGCACTATCACATCACAAAAACGTCAAAACATCAGCTGAAAATGTTGACCAGCACAATTTACTGATCACTGACTTAAACAAGACATGTTATTCGAATAGGTCCGAACTGTAACCGGGTCACCTCCAAGCCGTAATTCCGTAAAGGCGCCATCCTACAGACAGAGCACGATCATTGCACCGACCATTGAGTGACACCCTGTTATTAGAACATGCCAGTCATGCACTCACTGACTCGATTATGATTGAATATACTGTTAAGTTGGGAATGTGTAGTAAGTTCCTGTGGAACCAAACCGCTGAGGTCATCGGTCCCTGACTATACTGTTCATTTCCAGAACGAGACCAACTTTTTTTTTTTTTGTTTTTACAAAACCTTTAATTTCTTGACGTTACCACAGATATTGCTTTAGATGTCAATTTCAAAGCGTAAACCTTGTAGTATGACAATGACCGATAATTTGCATTCAGTGTATTTTTCAGGATTATTGCTTAATAATGGTGCCCTAGTATTACGTCTCTGTCAAATAGCGACGAGGATTTTCTGCCGATGGGCAGCCACATCAAGTGGACTCTATTAGCTCGATAGCGAGCGGAGAATAGGCATTGCTCTGTGAGGTGACAGAGGCCGCCATAAGACTGAAATGAGCAAATCGTTTGGTTCTCGCCTTCATCGTTTCACTATAATTTTTTTTCTGAATGAAAAACATTAATATATGGGAACTTTAATTAGTGTCGTAGGCGTTAAGTCAAAACAGGAAAAGAAATATTTCTAGCTATTTCAGGAAATGAATGCGCAAAAACTCAAAGACATAAAGAAAGCAGACGCACATCATTGGACACTGATTGTTACGCCGCAGGCGTCAATAACTGCGTGAAATTCCCTGACGCTTATTATCTTGATGGCTAGATAGGAGCCCGCTTTGCAGATCTTTTCATCGGATTGCCTTTCTGCAATTGTGAGATAAGTCGATGTAACAGGAGCAAAGGGGTAACAGCGAGCCTATAGGTGCAGTTGCAATCATGAGATCTGAAAACTGTTAACAGGCCTCCCTTTACCAATGGGACACGGATACACATCAACAAGAGGCGTCAAAATTCCACTGGTTCTCTGATGGCCTCTCGTGGTACACACGCATCCCAGTGGTAGTGAAAGGGTTAATAAGTGACCACCATGGCCGGAAAGCACTTCGAATTTTTAGATGAAGCACTCCTTTATGCGCTGCTAATGTATTGTGTTGGTTACCGCGGTTTGGACTTGGATTCTGATTTGTCTACATCCAGGGCTACTTATTTATTGCTTACGATGAAGTAAGCGCCAGTTATGGAATTTTTCATCCTGCAACTTCCTGGGTGAAGTCGCTCCTCGTCGTCTCCCGGCTTGCACCGTTTGTGGACGTTTTCCAGGCCAGTTTGAACTTTACTATGAGCACCGTGTAACGAGATTAGACCACAGAGCCCCTACAAAACAGTCTGTATTTGTATCCAGAGAGGTACAAAACAACACTGATACCCTGTGAGGTGGCGCATTTGTAATGTGGGACGACGCTGGTTCGAATCTCCGTCCGGTTATCCAGATGTAGTTTTCCCGTGGTTTCCCTGAGTCACCTATGGAAAATGTGTCCTGTGGAAAGACATGGCCGATTTCGTTCCCCAACCCGAGTTTGCGCTCCGAGTCTGTTAATATGGTTCTTGACGTGACGTTAACCTCGGTGTTTCCTTTGCTACACTGGAACCAGTGACGAAATAAATAAATAAAATATTAAGTACCAGGCAAAGGTGGCCTTACCCCGAGAAGTCCTTTGCTTCATTGTAGAAAGAGGATGGCGCTTCACCACGTTTTTACTTTGGGGCTTGACAAAGTAAGTTGCAAAATGTTACGCGAAGACCATAGCGCCACAAGAGTGCTGCATTGTCAGAAGACAGTTCATGTTCTGAGTATCCTGCAGTTCTGATATAGTGCGGACAATAGGTGCATCACAAGGGCTCCATGATCAAACATTGGATTTCTATAGTCGAGAAAGCAGACGAGTAGTATACTACTGGCCATTAAAATTGCTAGACCACAAAGATGACGTGCTACAGACGCAAAATTTAATCGACAGGAAGAAGATGCTGTGATATGCAAATGATTAGCTTTTCACAGCATTCACACGAGGTTGGCGTTGGTGGTGACACCTACAAACTGCTGACATGAGGGAAGTTTCCAACGGATATCTCATACTCAAACAGCAGTTGACCGGCGTTGCCTGGTGAAACGTTGTTGTGATGCCTCCTGTAACGAGGAGAAATGCTTACCATCACGTTTCCGACTTTGATAACGGTCGGATTGTAGCCTATCGCGATTGCCGTTTACCATACCACAACATTAGTGCTCTCCTTGGTCGATCTTCAATGACTGTTAGCAGAATATGGAATCGTTGGGTTCAGGAGGGTAATAGGGAACGCCTTGCTAGATCCCAACGGCCTCGTATCACTAGCAGTCGAGATGACATGAACGTCTCAATCCCTGAGTCAACAGAGGGAGACAACCATTCGCACGAACAGTTCGATGACGTTTGCAGGAGCTTGGACTATCAGCTCGGAGACCATGGTTGCTGTTACCCATGACGCTGCATCACAGACAGGAGCGCCTGCGATGGTGTAGTCAATGACGAATCTGGGTGCACGAATGGCAAAACTTCATTTTTTTTCGGATCAATCCAGGTTCAATGTACAGCATCATGATGGTCGCATCCGTGTTTGGCGACATCGCTGTGAACGCACATTGGAAGCGTGTGTTCGTCATCGCCATACTGGCGTATCACCCAGCGTGATGGTATAGGGTGACATTGGATACACGTCTCGGTCACCTCTTGTTCGCATTGACGACACTTTTAACAGTGGACGTTACATTTCAGATGTCTTACAATCCGTGGCTCTACCCTTCATTCGATCCCTGCGAAATCCTACATTTCAGCAGGATAATGCACGTCCGCATGTTGCAGGTCCTGTACGGGCCTTTCTGGATGCAGAGAATGTTCGTCTGCTGCCCTGGCCAGCACATTCTCCAGATCTCTCACCAACTGAAAACGTCTGGTCAATGGTGGCCGAGCAACTGGCTCGTCACAATACGCCAGTCACTACTCTTGGTGAACTGTGGTAGCGTCTTGAAGTTGCATGAGCAATTGTACCTGTACACGCCATCCAAGCTCTGTTTGACTCAATGCCCAGGTGTATCAAGGCCATTATTACGGCTGGAGTGGTTGTTCTGGGTACTGCTTTCTCAGGATCTATGCATCTAAATTGCATGAAAATCTAATCACATGTCAGATCTAGTATAATATATTTGTCCAATGAATATCTGTGTATCATCTGCATTTCTTCTTGGTGTAGCAATTTTAATGGCCAATAGTGTAATAATGTGCCACTTGTCAAATACGCTTATCTCAATGGTTTTCCCCATTTTCTGCCCACATCTTCGCTAGGGTGATCCCCGTCCGCGTGTGCTCCAGTTTGCTACTGTGTCACGTGCCCACAACCCCACCAGGCGAGGCCTGTCATCATAATGTGTGTCTTACTGTATCGTCCACGATACGTAAGCTGTAGCAAAAAGAAAGAGGCTGTCTAGTTCGGTGCCCGACCTGCCGCAGGGCGCCGGTGGACCGAGGTGGAGCTGGACGAGGAGGGGGAGGCGGAGGCGAGCGGCGACCAGCCGGCTGGGCGCGCGGCCGCTGACGTCACCGCGGACCCGTTCCCGGCGTTCCGCGCGCGAGCCTCGACGGACGGCCACCTGCTGTCGCGGCCGCGCCTCTGGAAGCTGCCACACCCCCACAACCAGCCGCGCACCGAGCGCCGTATGAGCATCTCCATGCGCGGCAACAACGCCAGCTGCTGAGCCGCACTACCTGCGTGACGTCACCAGCCTCAGGAGGCGGCCAGCCAGACAGTGGACACTCTAGATGATGACTGCAACCGGCTCCAAACACAGCTTTCAGCTGCACAACTAGAAACTGCTATCCCTCTTCCAGTTGCAGTTACAGGGGCAGTCATTAAGTTTCTCATCACCATGAAAGAAATCACTATCCTGGACTTCGCTCATTCCATCGTAATCGTCACATAATGTGACGATGATGAATGAACTGGGAAACATTCTGATGAAAGCATTCCTCACTTTGTTGGCTGAAAAACTGCTCTGTTTCTCCTGTTACCTTTTTGTCGTTCTGGGAGTGCCAGAGCGCTGCTTTTCGACTGTTTATTGTATAGAAGAGTGCAGATATTTAAGCACCAGGGCCTCCATTTCTGTGACAGCTCCTGGTTCCTAAATGAGAGGCTCATTTACCCACACTGCAAACGTCAGCGCTTTTACCTACAGAGTCATACAACACTGACAGCCATTTTATCACGAATGTCAGTGGCATATCTTCTTAACAAACAATAATAATCCTGGAAAAGCACAAATCATCATTCGAGCTCCCATGTCTCATGCCATTCTAAACTGTTGTCCGTGATTGTATGAACTAAATGACCACACCTTGTGCTTTCTTACTAGTGTGTAACGTGGCGCAGACAACATTAAACTTGAGAACAGTAGTAGTTCCGTACCCAAATTTGTGACAAGACCAATTATGATCTCAGTAGAACCATCGTGATGTGTATGTTTATGCATGTGTATGTATGTGTGTGTGTGTGTGTGTGTGTGTGTGTGTGTGCAATTCTTCAATCGATGAACAGTAATCTAAGTCTTAGTGGTCTGTCATTAACTTCTGCCTCTCACTTAAGAAAATTCTGACAGTCTCGCGAGTTACTGTAGCGCATTAAAATGCTACGTTTTTCTGTTCTCCAATTAAGATGGTTCTTCAAGTTAAATTCCTCGGCTGATGATTTGTACACAAATGTCCATAAACGAGATGCAGTGTAACTGGTTAGGATTTTTTTACCATTTTCAGTTAGGAATTTCTTAGACAAGATTACAGTAATACTGCTGTATCACTAATTTGATCTTTTGACAGGTAAGCTGAATACTTGAGGGTGGAACAAATTAAAGATGGTTTAAGCATTTTTTCTGTTTTTCATTAGATTGCGGGCACTGGTGCCCGGCATCTGTCTTGAATCACCAGGAAAAAATGCGCGCTTCACTTTCATATTCCACACGACTCAACAATCCTTCTGCGTTGGTCTCCCGTCGATATTATTCAAAATTTTCTTGCGCTGTGGGCTTGGAAAGTTCTGGTAGCGAAGGGACAGGTCAATGTGGATGTACCCAGTGAAGGCATGGCCTATTACAAATTTGAACCATTAATGAGGTTCATTAATTGTAATACATGTTGACCTGGTGTTGGCGAATAGAAATTAAGTGAATACGGACAATGTTATTAGAATCTTTAAATACGAGGAGAAAAAGACAGGGTCTGCCAATAGTTAGTTATGGGTGTTATTTTTGTGTAATCGTAACACTCAACCAACAAAGAAAAATGAATCAGCATTGTGAGACAATTGTGAATTGAGGCAACATATAGTTCTATGTTTTTAAATCTTTATTGATATGTCTCCCTTGTGTTTGAGTCAAGAATCGTATACGAGACTTCCATAAACATTTGTACCATAACTGGTATCGTTTGTTACACAGTAGTAAACTGGTGTCACAGTTTTGAAATTCCATGTTGTCAACTTTTGATAAACACGATACTAGAATGTAGTTAATGAATTAGGATACATTTGTTTTATTATTTTAAATAAAATTATGATACGGTTTTTTAATAATTATTGACTTTTTCTTCATATCAAGTACATGCCGTGTTTCACGAATACGTTTTTTCCAACTAATTTCACAAGTACGCTGTTTTCCTACAGATTAACTCTTACTCGTCACTGAGAAAAGTGAAACATCACAGGAAATGCTACGTATTGGTATTCAAAATATGTCGGGAAACAGGTAAGAAATTTTTCATAATTATTTAGTTTCAAACAAAATTACTTAGTAGTTAACAGAAGAAATGCCCAGTTTAAAGTAGTCAACTGTTGGAAGAGAGTTGATTTATTTATCAGTCTTTCTTCATGGAACTTTGGAATCATTTCTTCCAGTCATACACTCTCCCTGTTTATCGCTTAACTCTGACCATTTTTCGCTCATGATATTGCTCTGTAGCAGCAGCTTTGTCTCAGCAACACGTGTCATCCCGTCTGGGCTTCAGATTGCAGTCTTTACGGTCTTTGCATGTCTCTATAGTTTCCCTCTCCAGTGGTTCACTCAGATGTCACGTTAAAACATGTCGAATCGCCCACCAATGTGTCTCCTCTCATCGAGTGAGTTTTCCGTTATTCTCTACATGTTATGTGTACCTTTCCACTTCATTTTAAGCACTCTTTCGGAACGCCACATATCAGATGAATATCGTTAGTTCTAATCCAAATGGCCACGAATTTTTCCACACAATGTGCACCTGCTAAAGGCAGTTGTTCGTCTATCTCTACACTTCATCCCCATTCTTCTGTTCCGCTCTTTCCTTTGACTTCAACAGTTCCGAGTGTATCTCGTTCATAACTTGGGATTTTTTTTGAAATAAAGGATTCATGTTTTGGCCGAATAACCTAATAACATTATTTCTACTACACATTAATTTTTACTTTTCTATGCGTTTGCTCGACAACTCTTGAGTTCTACAAAAGTCTCTCACGGAAAACGTACTGACATTCTCACTTCCAAAAAGGAAACTGATTTCATAGCATGTGTTACAAAGATATTACAAAAACAAAGTCTGATTACTGATGACTTTACGTGAGTAAGACACTACAAAACTTTTTAATAATTAGAGTGAAATGCTCAGTCCTTAAAAGTTAATCATATTTATTACATAAACCTAAGGTCAAAACTGAAACTCTTACAGTTACGTTCTAAAAGCTGACACCTCTTGTAGTACTGTTTCAGTATTAGCAATAAATGCTTAAAAATATTAAATCAGAGAATTAAGCAAATGGAGGATTACACTTCTAATACATAAGCAAAATTCTGTTTTAATTAAGACCTCAACGAAATCAACCTCTTGCAGAGTAAAAGTAATAAAATTCTAAAAAAAAAACACCATTAGTACACTCAACGTATTGAATAAAATGGGCAGTAGTCTCTTATGTCCCTTACTCACTAGGTACACAGCACTTTCTGCAAACACTATTAGGGCAATGAATTATAGTCCATTTTTCTAAATATGTGACTATGCTATCTTTTAAAGTATTCCACCGTTTTGTCGACAACTGCCAGTCGTCTTTATCAGGCAAAAGATGTACGCAGTTGGACTAAGGAGGCTAGAAGTCATGTGGGCAAAGTTATTCACTAACTATCTGTAGTTATCCGTCCACTTTCACAGCACGGTTGCTTGATGCTAGACGTTCTCTTTCCTTCCCACCTCCTTTGGGCAGATTTCAGTTGAGAAAATTCTCAAGATGAGATAGCTGGCTCACTTTTGCTACATGCAGGTTCAAGACAATGGGAAAAATTACTTTTCCAAAGTAAAAAAGGAAAAGAAATTCAAATTTAGATTTAAATATAGGAAATTCGAATTGCCTGTATAGTGTTCCACTATTTTCCCCTTCCTGTGTGGTCTGAACTTCTGCCCCTCTTAAACAGACTTCCATCAGCGAGATAGCGTCAGCTACCTGTATTCTCAGAAAATCCTTCATACATGTATGGAAGGGGCTATTTTCCTACTGTATCCCAGGGCTTATGCTTTGCTGCCGTACAGATATGTTTGCTGGGTTGCCTACATGGCAGATGTCAGCAGCTTAACAACATGTTTTAATAAATAAGACACCGACTACATCAGAACTATTGTATTAGCAACATTCTTTTTCAGTCTGCACTGCAGTTCATCTTCAGGTCTGGCGCGGCAAAACAAAATGCAGTTTGTCCTGTTTTGACAAACTGCACCTTGTACTGGCAGATATGAAGAAGATTTGCAGTGCAGATTGTCACCAGTAGTTGGTAATAAAAAAGTTGTGATCCAGATTGTGTTCGTTATAACAAAAGAGGACACAGTTCCTAGACTTGAATCAATTATGAAACAACACGTTTATGGTGAGGCATGTAGAAGGCGACACCTCACAGGCAGCGCAAACGTCGCCGCAGTACTTCATTACATGCGTCGAGATCTCCTACCAGTCGCCTGGCATTTGGGAGGCTCCACGGCTCCATGTCAGCAGTGGAAGTCTGAATCACGACGGCAGCCGAATCACATCGAGCAGTCTATTCAGGTCGGCAGTGAAGTCTTGAAACCCAACAGTCACCTGCGAGTTGTCAACGAGTTACCAACCAGTAGTTATCGAGTTACCATTGAGCGGCCATGAAGTTAGCGTCTGTAATTCCTGGCCACACAAATGAAGCTTCTGTAACCTACGAGTGTTTACTAACTGGACGATGCCCTGGAGTGGTCTTAGAATCTGGGATGTATAACTTACTTTGTTTGGACTTTCCGTCTAAGTGACCATCTGTGGACGTGAGTATTTTAGATTGACACTCGTCAAATGTGTTGAACTGTATGAACTGCACCTTGAATATATGCGGTAACATTTATCGGTAGTGACAATTTTAGTTGTGTAGACACCTTGACAAACTGACATTTACTTTCCTTACAATGCAGCACACTATGACGACAGTCACAACAGACTGGCGACAAGGAATTATAATATTAACAAAATTTTAATCTCAAAATACGAGGGCTATTCATAAAGTAAGGAACGACAGGTAGCGAAACGGAAACCACAGTGAAAATAAAAACTGTTTTATTTGCAACAGTTAGCTACAACTTCCAGCTATTTATATCCATAGTCGCCGATCCGACTTAGACGATTGTCGTAGCGTTGTACCAACTTTCCAATACCCTCGTTATAGAAGGTAGCTGCCAGTGCTTTCCGCCAATTCTCTATGCTGGCCTACAGCTCATTGTCTGTGCCAAAATGTTGCCTTCTTAGACAGCGGTTCATGTGAGCAGAGATAAAACTCAGAGGGTGACAATTACCGGCTGTATTGTGGGTAATCAAACATTTACAATTCAAAACGATGCAGGAGTATCTTCATTGCCCCTGCAGAATGCGGCTGAAAATGGTCTTGAAGAAGAAAACATATGACAGTTATGTAATATTGGCTGCATTGCTTTAGGCGAAATTTTTCACCAGGCCCTCGTACTTGGCACAGTACTGTTATAGGTGTCTTTATGTATTCCCTGTGATCTCAGAACTAAAAGGAACGACGTAACGCGATCGACAGGCATACTAGAGATACTACTCAACACACCTGTGCAAAACTTTATCATTTTTTCACTGTGGTTTCCCTTTCGCGACCGATCGTTCCCTACTTTCCGAATCACCCTCGTATACTGCAGTTGCCTCCCGGCCGATTCAGAATTGAATAATTGTGGTTACCATTCCTCAGTGCCTCCTGGCCTTATACTTATTTTATCTTCACGCTCTCTAGGCAGAGGTATGTTAGATGATTAACAGCTTATGTGCATTCCGCTTTCAAAACTGGTCCTTGGCATTTTTAAGTGGGGTCTCCAGTGATATTCTACCGAATCGGGTAACTCAGCACTGGTACTACACTCTCCTGCCAACCAAACGCACTGAGGAGTTACTCTTCTTTCTATAGTCTTGAAGTTCCGTATTGTTTCAGTCTTATATTAGGTTCATACAATTTCCCATTGCTATGAACGATTCCGTAGTAAATGAACTACTTTTTGCATTTGTAGTACCAATGAATCAAGGCTTACCACTTAATTTTCTATGAAATAAGTCTACGTGGCTGATCCACGTAATAGCACCGCACTTTACTTTTTCCACGAATTTGCATTATGTCACTGATTCATTAAGGTCTGACTGTGTTCATGTCAAGTTAAACAGTCCAAATGCGGACATGTCGGGAGCTAATATCAGTAATAGACATTCTAATTTCCTCACAAAATGCTTGTTGGTGGTAATTAACTGCAGCTAAGACTGTTGAGGCATGGACTATCGCTGACATCCAGAAGCTCCATGACTCTGCTCGAGGATGATAGTTTACAGAGAAGTCGCAATGCAAGAAGACTGTATTGAAATGCAGTTGGAGCTGCAGATGATCAACTCTTGGTGCAGGTATTAGCTGTCGGGTTTCAAAATAAACAAATGTAATGTATAGTGGCCAAAAGGCGACAAGTTCCGTCAGTGCATGGCTACACCTCCGTTGAACAAGCACTGAAACCACTCATATTCATTATACAGTATGTTAAGTATTGTGATATTTATTACACAGGGGGTGAGGTATTTTATCAGTGACACTACAATATGTATTAACTGTGCTGTGTCGGCTGTTTATTCTCTGCATGTAACTGTCTTCCCGTGAACATGTCACATAATTTACTACTCGATGTTACCTGCGCAGTCGTAACTTTACTCCTAAGAAGACTACACACATGAGTATAGACTAACCGTTTTGCACCCAAGCATCCACACTCCAATACCTAACCTGATGCCCAGAGGAAAATAAGCATTAGTGGCTTGCTCTTGCCACATGTGCTTGGAAGCACCATCCAACCTAAAAGCATATTACTCCTTCTGCAAATGCACTAATTACTTATCTAATGTTAATCAGTACACTGTCCTCACTCACCAGTAAAGATATCTGCCCTTATACCCGTAACACCCCGTATCTCTGGGAGCATTCGTATGTAAAAATTTAAAATTGAACGTCAACACAAAACAAATCTCAGGAAAGGCAGGTGACAGACTGACATTAATTGGAAGAAACCTCAGGAACTGTAGTCCACCCACGAAGAAGGTAGCTTATAAAACCTTTTGTAGGCGAGTGAGTACTGTTCGTCAACCGTAGACCCTTACCAGATTGGACTGGCAGATAAAATAGAGAGGATCCAAAAAAGAGCAGTGCGTTCCATTCAGTAAGCGTGAAAGCGTGGTTGAGATAATCATCCTATTCCAGAGGCGTTGTGCATGACGATCAAGCTTACTGTTAAAATTCCGCAGGCTTACTTCCCCGGAAGAGTCGACCAATACATTTCTTCCTTGTACATGTATATCTCGCGCAAAGGCCACGAACTCGCCCCAAAAATCGTTCTTCCCGCGCATCGTTCGCGATTAGAACAGAGTAAGGGAAAAGTGACAGTGGTACAAAAGTATGCTCCGCCACACAGCATAAGGTGGCGTGAGGATTATAGATGCAGATGTAGAATGTTAAGCAGCACATAACAAAACACACACATAACATAGTTAATAACAAATTTAAACACTGAAAATCGTTGTAGCACTTCTGTAGAGAACAACAGAAAAAATATTTGTACCCTAGAGCATGTTTTTCCAACGCTGAACCACGACGCTGTACGTTGATACAACGCGTACGCCATGCGAAGTACAGCAATCGATATGATGAAAGGTACGTATCCCTTCACACAATTTTTTAAGCACACTTCAATTGTGTATAACACTCACGGAAAATGAAATACACTACTAGCCATTAAAATTGCTACACCAAGAAGAAATGCAGATGATAAACAGGTATTAATTGGACAAATATATTTACTAGATCCTGGGAAATCACTACCCAGAACAACCACCTCTGGCCGTAATAATGGCCTTGATACACCTGGGCATTGAGTCAAACAGAGCTTGGATGGCGTGTACAGGTACAGCTGCCCATGCAGCTTCAACACGATACCACAGTTCATCAAGAGCAGTGACTGGCGTATTGTGACGAGACAGTTGCTCGGCCACCATTGACCAGACGTTTTCAATTGGTGAGAGATCTGGAGAATTTGGTGGCCAGGGCAGCAGTCGAACATTTTCTGTATCCAGAAAGGTCGGTACAGAACCAGCAACATGCGGTCGTGCATCATGCTGCTGAAATGTAGGGTTTCGCAGGGATCGAATGAAGGGTAGAGCCACGGGTCGTAACACATCTGAAATGTAACATCCACTGTTCAAAGTGCCGTCAATGCGAACAAGAGGTGACCGAGACGTGTAACCAATGACACCCCATACCATCAAGCCGGGTGATACGCCAGTATGGCGATGACGAATACACGCTTCCAATATGCGTTCACGGCGATGACGCCAAACACGGATGCAACCATCATTGTGCTGTAAATAGAACATGGATTCATCAGAAAAAATGACGTTTTGCCATTCGTGCACCCAGGTTCGTCGTTGAGTAAACCATCGCATGCGCTACTGTCTGTGATGTAGCGTCAAGGGTAACCGGAGCCATGGTCTCCGAGCTGATGGTCCATGCTACTGCAAACGTCATCGAATTGTTCGTGCAGATGGTTGTTGTCTTGCAAACGTCCCCACCTGTTGACTCAGGGATTTAGGTGTTTCCACCGGCGCCAACCTTGTGTGAATACTGTGAAAAGCTAATCATTTGCATATCACAGCATCTTCTTCCTGTCGGTTAAATTTCGCGTCTGTAGCACGTCATCTTCGTGGTGTAGCAATTTTAATCGCCAGTAGCGTATATGATACAACAATAACAACATACGTGTGTGGACTGTCAGAAATTCTATGTCTTGGCTAATCTTGACGATATTATCGACCATGGCCATGACTTCGTTCGGGAATTATGGGACTTCGAAAATGGCAGCTGCTGCCATTCCGTTGCACGGTCATCGAACGATCGAACGAATGAACTTACGCGCTCTCTCAACTGCGACTGGCAATACTGCCAGCCGAGCGATTACTCAACAACTCTTATTAGTCTCCTTGTGCATACACCTTGTTTTAGTGTATCTATTGATCTGATTGAAGCTATGAATAACGATGCTTGTTGCATAGGTATCCAAAGCGGTGAGTAATTGTAACTTTTTAATACGATTCATTTAGGTATAGAGGATCGCACATGACACACATTTTATGACGACTGGCTTGCGGAAAGCAAAATAGGAAGGCAAGCTGGAGAACGGAGACTGTCCACTATTTACGCCACCACTTAGATTGAAACATGGTAGTTGTCTTGAGTTATTTAATTGTTGAACAAAAGAGAGGTCAATGTTCGTAGCAGAGTGATTCGCCCGTCTGACTACCATGTGGCGGATACATTTTCAATCCCCTGGTAAGAGGTCGACGGTTCAATCCCGCGTCCGGACATCCTGCTCTGGGCAAATGCCAGGATGGTTCCTTTGAAAGGGCTCGGCCGACTTCCTTGCCCCTCCTTCCCTAATCGGATGAGACCGATGACCTCACTGTCTGGTCTCTTCCTCGAAACAACCCAACCCAATCCTGGTAGGAGGACTGCTACGCGGTACGCTCAGCTCCGTGACGCCATCTGAGTAGCCAGCAATAGCCGGGATAATGGTGTGCTCAATCCACGCTCCCGCATAACGTATCCGAATGACACCATATGAGAGACTGTGACACGGTGACCGGTTGGAATCGCTCGGTCCTCTGGTCCACATCGCGGAGTTGAAGATTTTATTGGAAGTAATGAGAAGACGAGAAATTCTAAACCGCAAAGCAATTATTAAAGATTAACATTTTTTTCATCGTATAACTTTCGCATGAATCAGTACCGAGAATGTTAGTCAGCTATTGTATAAATTGCGTGTTATATTGCATATTGTACATGTGGCCTACTTGAGATTTTCAAGGAAGGATTTTACGTTTCGCAGTACAAGTATGCTCAAAAATGGTTCAAATAGCTCTGAGCACTATGCGACTGAACTTCTGAGGTCATCAGTCCCCTAAAACTTAGAACTACTTAAACATGAGTAACCTAAGGACATCACACACATCCATGCCCGAGGCAGGATTCGAACCTGCGACCGTAGTGGTCACGCGGTTCCAAACTGTAGCGCCTAGAACCGCACGGCCACACCGGTCGGCACGCATGTGTGCTGATGACGTTTTATTTTTGTCAGTGCCTGATGGCATAGCAATTTTAAGTACCTGATATTGGGATTACCTAGTCACGAAACATGTTACGGTAAATACAATGATGTGTAAAACTTGACGATGAAAGTAATGCGTCACTGCCAAGTAACGTAACTCGGTGAAGGTTGGACCATACATAGAACTGCTACAGTATGGAAAGGAGGGTAACTGGAACAAATATGCAACAGAACGACACTTTTATTCAAAGACTATAATTACACTGAAGTCACCGCGATTTAAAATGATTCCCTGGACATTAAAAACAACGGGACATGGTTCAAAATAGCGTGCGTGATCACCACGGAGGGCAATGCATGCTCCCCAACGTACTACCATGCCGGCCAAAAGGTTACTAAGGAGTTCTCGAGGTATGGTGTTCCGTTGATCCACCAGTGTGGATCACAAATGCTGAATGGTCGTTTGTGCATGTGGAAGTGTTGCAATGCGTTTCCCCATTGCATCCCATAAGCACTCGAAGGGCCAGTTCACCCGCCGATTATCCTCTAGTTCGAAGAGCTCCTGTACCTGCGCTGATCCATGCGGTAGCATATTCCCACCCATAAAAATCAAGTCAGTGCCGAATGAACCCCAAAAAGACGCACATGGAGAAGGAGTACAGTGTCACAGTAGGGTTGATCAGTGAGCGGAACATTTTCAAAGATGTGGAGATGCACCATACTGCCTCCCTACACTATAACACCACGACCACCAAAACGATAGGTTCGACAATGGTCTTGGATGCTTTACGTAGTCCTATACAGCGAGCACCCAGTGCGGCGGCGCGGTTCTTTCCGTCCCTTTACGACGAACCTGCACCTACCTGTGAACATTGTCTCAGCATATCATCAGTAGCGAAGCCGAGTGAAACCTAGTTGTCTTCGACGTGAACCAGGCTGCAATTAAAGTCACTAATCTATGTTTCGGGAGAAAGTTATCACACAAAATGAAAGGTTGTAAGTTTTGTCCTTAATTAGTATATTCTGAAACTTAGGTGAACAAGTATCACTGCCAAGCCTGTGCTAGCCTTAACACAATAACTCATAATTCCTTTCACTCACGTTAGCAAGTTTATGGTGTTGCATTTCCCGAAAACGTAATAGGTGCAAAAATACGGATTGTTTTTGATTAATAATACTCGCCAAATATTAAGTCTGCCGGTACCAAATGCAGTCACAATTTTTAGCCACCGACGTGCTCAATACGCCACGTTGAATATATGTCTTTTCTCCTCACAAAATTCACTTAAAAATTCCGAATTTTCTACACGCCTATCGGAATAATTATGCCGTCACTTTACCACACTTTTGATGTATGAAACACTGCTTGATCCGGCAACTTATCATTTCCATCGGAACTACTACTACACACGTCCGAACTGTTTCATGGCTAGGCTCCGACTCTTCTCTAGAAGTCTTCTTTACCAGCTGAGAAAGCCTCGCGAAGGATATTGCTTTACCATTGGCCAGTTTACTCAACAGCCAATAGCAACACAACATTCTCCCGCGTCAATCCGCGCTTTTTATCAATAACCAATCGCGAAATAGTAAACCTAACGACTGCACTTCTTACCAACGTAATTATCTAATATGCTGAAGTTTTGCTTATGCATAAAGTTATTTACTATTGTTCTTTATACCTGAATTAACTTTCCCGTTACCATAAACTTACTTTACAAATCTATTCTACAAAAATCCCCTTTGTCCATATCCATACCTCTTCGAAATGTTCCCACGCTAAATCCTACTACATAACTCGTTACACAATTATCTTCATATTAACCTTAAACCACACTCACTCATCATTCAAACTGCTAAAACACATTTTACATACACAAAAAGACATAATAACACTTTACGAAAATATTAGAACAGTTTATGAAAAACATTCTGTTACTTTAGAGCACTCTAGTGGGCACAATCGAAACTAAAATCACATTCCCCCTATCCAATACTGTCCTCTATCGGCTGATACATAAACTACGTGTGCGTCCAGTCTCGCGTCACCATCTGTCACTATCCAGCTCTGAGACACATCTCCCACTTAACTGCCTCCAAGGCTACGCCTCACCAGGAACAGTGCCGAACATCATCGTTTTAATTGTTCTGGAGCTATGGTGTGGGAGCCATAATGTTGCACGAGAATACTGACTTCAGAATCTTTGAACAAGGTATACTAGCCAGGCAGCGTTATTTTGACACTATACTCCTTTTGCATGTGCATCTTTTCAGGATGACAATGCGCGACTGCATCGAACTGCGCAGGAACGAGAAGATATTCGGCAAATGGAGTGGCTGCCCGTTCGCCCGACTCAAATCCCGTCGAGCGCGTGTGGGATGCGTTGGGGAGGTGTGTTGCAGCATGTTCTCCGGCACCAGTGGCCGTCCAGTGCTGTGGAGGAATGGAACGCCCTACCACAGGAACTCCTTACCAACCTTGTGCTCATCTTCGGAGCACATATTCAGAGTGTGCATTGCCATTCGTGATGATCACACAGCTTGTTAAGAACAAATCACAGTGACTTCGGTATAATTATTGTCTTTGAATAAATGTGTAATTTTCTTTCCGTTAACCTCTTTACTGTACTGTTATAGTTCTATGCATAGTCCAGCTTTCGTCGAGCTATGTTACTTGGCAGTAAAAGGTTATGGGAAAGTAACTGTTGTCAAGTTACGCGCACCAATATATATCTCACAACATTCTCAGTACTGAAACCTTTATTTTATCAGTGCATGTTTCCAGGAGAAGGAATTAAATTATTTCTTGCAAGTTAGATTTAGTGAATTCAAATTATACAAAAGCAGCAAATTTAAGGAAATTATTTTAATCGTGGGTATTGAATCACCCTCCAGGGGCACCGCCTTGACGAAACCCTGTCAATGCGGGAATGGTGGTTTGTGTGCTCCGATGCGGCTTCCCCCAGGGGCTCAGCATTCACTTGCTGAGTACGGGCTTGGCGACCCCGGGGTCCTGAGCTGGGGACTGGTCTGCGCCGCCAGTGTCCTGTCACCGTAACCACCGGACATGCTTCAGCGACCACCGTACGGCGCGGCGGTGAAATGTTGTGTGCTGCGGGGAATGGTAATCTTGGCTTGACCGCCTGGATTGCGAGGAAGGCCAACCTCTATAAAAACACCTCAATCTTTCGGTGTGCTCCGCGCCTAGAAGATGCATGGCTGTTGGGATGGAACAGTCGCAAGCGGGCAACCTCTGGGGCACCTGCCGCACCCCAGTTGTATAAGGCTTACTCAGGCACGCGGGGCTCTGTCTGAGCGGACTTTTAGTTCCCTAGCTGCTCGTGGGACCACAATGGACCCTTCGACCTCTACATTTCCCCCTACCAGTGGCTTGGGTGGGCCGCTGGTAGGAAAACACACCCAATCGAAAAAGCGGCTACGCGCTGCGAGTCCTCCAGCGCCTGGTGTTGCTAGAGATTTAACAGAATGTAGTAACGGAGCACATGCTGATAATCAGAATGTGTTTTTGATTATTAAAAGGAAGGAGGGTAGCTTTGAGAGGGTTTCTCCCTTTTACATCCACAAGGGTCTTGAGGGAATTGCAGGAACACTGAAATCTGTAAAGCGACTGCGCAATGGGACTCTGTTAGTTGAAACTTCTAGTTCCCGTCAAGTCGCTGCCCTTCGGAAAGCAAATTGTCTAGGAGAGTACGCTATCGAGACCGAGCTCCACTCCACTTTGAACTATAGTAAGGGTGTTGTGACGTGTAGGGACTTGGTGGATATCCCCATAGACGTGCTAAAATCTGAGTGGGCTGACGAAGGAATTGTTGATGTGCAGCACATTATGAAACGAGTCAATGGGGACCTCGTCAAATCTGACTCGTTTATTCTCACATTCAGTTGCCCGAGACTCCCGGAGCATGTTAAAGCGGGGTTCTTACGTTTGTCCGTACGGCCATATTTCCCCAACCCAATGCGCTGTTTTAAATGTCAGCGCTTTGGGCATACTACGTTGGGGTGCAATGGAATAGCCACGTGTGGTAAATGTGGTCAGCCTGCCCATGACGGAGCCGATTGTTCATCGCCTGTGAAGTGCGTGAATTGCTCTGGGAGTCACCCTGTCTGGAGCCGGATCTGCCCCATCTATCTCGAAGAGCGGAAGATACAGGAGATTAAAACATCTAAGCGCATCCCCTATGGTGAGGCCAAGAAGATCTTTAAGGCCATGCAACCTCCTGTGTTTTCCACATCTTTCGCTTCCGCTCTCAAAAAACCGGTACAACTGGCCACTGTTGCTACACAAACGGAGGTTGCTAGTGTTAGCACTAAAACCTGCGCTTGCCAGTGCACTTGTGCTGCTGCGGTTGTTTTGCAATCTGCGGCTCTCCCCGCTACATCGGACAAGGCCGTGGTTGCTGACATTGAGGTACTTCCAGCCTCCCCCCATATGGCGCCTTCTGCCCAGGCGAGTCAACCTCCAACTGTTGACAAGGCTTTGCATTCCAAGCCCCCCAAGACAAAGCCTCAGAAGATGAAGGTTCTGCCACCTGAGGAGACTAGTCAGCGTCGGTCCGATGACGAGGCCATCTACTGTCTGACATCTCCCGTGGGTCGTCATCGGATCTTATGGACATTGATGTCGACCGGGGGCGATCTTCTCGCCCCAGGAATAAATCTCCGGCCAGTACGGTCTCTCCTCCAAAGCACAGAGGCAGGGTGAAAGTTCAGCCACCCTGATCACTGGCTCCCATATTACAGTGGAACCTGAATGGTTTCAGGACGCATGTGGCCGAATTACAACTCCTCATACGAGAGTGCCCCTTGTGCTTATGTATCCAAGAGACACATTTTCGGGCCACTGATTCTCCTTCTTTACGCGGCTATACCGCATATCGAAAAGATGATCTGACGGGGCAAAGGGCAAAGGGTGGTGTTGCGGTTTTTGTCCGTGATGTGCACCCCTCATCTGAGCTCCCTCTCGTCACCGACTTGCAAGCAGTTGCAGTTGACATTCTTGTGGGTCGGAGGCTCACAGTCTGTTCTGTTTATTTACCACCTCCGGATGCGATTGACACTGAGGCTCTCACGGACCTTATTAGCCAACTCCCTCGCCCATTTCTTCTTCTGGGGGACTTCAACGCTCATAATGTCTTATGGGGCTCTCCGACTACTTGCCCCAGGGGTCGCATTCTGGAAAGCGTCATGATGTCTGAAGAACTGTGCCTCCTCAACTCTGGTGCTCCCACTCATTTCTGTACTACTTCCGGATCGTCATCGGCTATTGACCTTTCCTTTTGCTCTCCAGCACTCGCGGCTTCTGCTCTGTGGGAGGCTGCAGCTGACCTCCATTCTAGTGACCACTTCCCCCTCTGGATTCGCCTCCTGGATGAGGCTGTGGCATTACCAGTGCCGCCCCGGTGGCACCTTTGCAGAGCTGACTGGACACTTTTCAGCCAACTGGCTGTTTTGGAACACCGTGCCAGCGTCCACGAATGGGTAGACCATGTTGCAGCCGTGATCTCTCATGCTGCTGCATTGTCCATCCCACGGTCATCCGGTCATCCCAAGAGGCGTCCTGTCCCTTGGTGGACCACTGAGTGCCACTCAGCCATCCGCGCCCGCCGTGCAGCACTGCGCCGCTTCAAGTGCCGTCCCTCAGCTGACAATCTTGCGGCCTTTCGGGTGGCAAGGGCCAGAGCGCGGCGGGTGATTAAAGAGAGCAAACGACGGTCATGGCAATCGTTCTTGAATTCCATCTCTCGCTCCACTAGTTCTACGAAAGTATGGGAAGCCATCAGGAGGATTTCCGGGAAACTCAGCCAGCTACCTGTCACGGCATTGCTGCATCAGGGATGTCTCCTCACGGCGCCGAGAGACATTGCCCAGACACTGGCCATGCATTTTGCGGAATCTACCGCCACTATTAACTGTGATCCAGATTTCTGCCGCTACCACACTGCCGTCGAAAGGGGTCACTTGGACTTCCGGTCTCTAAATTCTGAACCCTATAACTGCCCCTTCACAATGTGGGAACTGGATTCTGCGCTGTCTGTGGCTCATGATACTGCGCCTGGTCATGATCAAATCCGGTACAGCATGCTGCGGCACCTGTCGCTGTCATCCAAGGAAGTTCTCCTGAACTGTTTCAATATGATATGGTTATCTGGCACGTACCCTGACTCGTGGAGGGAGGCAATTTTGATTCCCCTCCTCAAACCAGGGAAGGACCGAACGCATCCCAGTAGTTATCGGAGTATTGCCTTGACGAGCTGTGTTGGGAAGACGTTGGAACGCATGGTCAACCGCCGCCTGGTTTGGCTGCTCGAGACCAGGCAGCTCCTTAGCCCCTCTCAGTGCGGCTTTCGGAGATGTCGTTCCACTATAGACAACTTGACTCTGCTTGAGGCCGCCATCCAGCAGGCCTTTCTACGTAACCAGCATTGTCTAGGGGTCTTCTTTGACATTAATAAGGCGTATGACACTACTTGGCGCCGCCTTATCCTCAATCAACTCCATGAGTGGGGCTTTCGTGGCCGTCTCTCCATCTTCATTCGGTCCTTTCTTTCTCACCGCCTCTTTCGGTATCGCGTTGGTAATGTGCTATCGCATTTGTAAGTGCAGGAGAATGGTGTTCCTCAGGGCAGCGTTTTAAGTGTCACCCTCTTTGCCGTTGCTATTAACAGTATCACGTCCACTATCCGGAGTCCTGCCCAATGCTCCTTGTTTGTGGACGATTTTGCTGTTTTCTGTTCTTCCTCCAGTCTTGTCAGTGCTAGTCGGCAGTTACAGCTTACGATAAAGCGCTTAGAGGCATGGACTGCAAAGACGGGTTTTACCTTTTCTGCAGACAAATCTGTGTGTGTTCATTTTAATCGTTCTCGGCGTCTTTTTCCCTCCCCTGAATTGCGTCTGAGGGACATCGTTCTTCCTTTTAGAGACACTGTGAGGTTCCTGGGCCTCACTTTTGATTCCAAGTTGTCGTGGTTGCCTCACCTTAAAGACCTCAAGGTGCGGGCCCTGAAGGCACTGAATATTTTGAAGTGTCTGAGCCATCGGTCCTGGGGAGCAGATCGGGCGCGTCTGCTGCAGTTTTATGGGGCTTTCGTCCGATCGCGTCTTGACTATGCTTGCACCGTGTATGGGTCAGCAAGGCCTTCGTATCTGAAGATCCTTGACGCAGTACACCATGAGGGTATCAGGCTGGCCACTGGTGCCTTCCGTACCAGTCCCATCCCCAGCCTGTGTGCTGAGGCAGAGGAACCGCCGCTCGCCATCCGGCGGAAACTCCTCATGGTGCGACGGGTGTGTCATTTCCTTGCCTGTCCTACCTCCCCTGCGTACCCTACCGTTGCCCGACCGCCTATGGAACGTCTGTTTTCCAGTCGTCCCAGGGCAACAAAACCATTTGGGATTCGTGCCAAACATTTGCTTGAGTCCCTTGGTGTGGAGCGTGTGGCCCCCCAACGACAAGGTTTTACTCGCCTGCCTCCCTGGTTGCTCCAGAGGCCCAGCATCCTTTTAGACTTGTCGGAGAACCGGAGGAACTGCACTCCGGCGTTTGTTTTTACCTCCTTATTTTACGATATTTTAAACCAGCATCCGGACCATGTACCTGTATTCACAGATGGCTCTAAACAGGGGGACACTGTTGGTTGTGCTGTTGTTTTCCCTGATCGAGTCGTCAAGTTACGGCTTCCTGCGGTGTTTACCATCGTCGATGCCGAATTGTTTGCAATATTGCGGGCATTGGAGCAGATGAGATGTGTTCCCAGTATTAAGTTCCTCATCTGTTCTGACTCCCTGAGTGTCCTTCAGACCATTCAACACTTGTACCCAGCGGATACGGTCGTCCAGAACATCCATGATGCCCTACTCCACCTGCAACGGCAGGGGAAGGAGGTTTCTTTCTGCTGGGTGCCGGGGCACGTGGGTATTAGGGGCAACGAACTGGCGGATGTGGCTGCCAAAGATGCATGTTCCCTCCCTCACGTTGTTGAATGTGCCGTCCCCCTCCATGCTGTAACCTCCCTTTTGCGTTTTCGTGTTATGCATCAATGGGAAGAGGAGTGGTTGGCAGTTTCTGACAATAAGCTGCGTCTGGTAAAGGCCACTACGCGACCATGGCGTACGTCCTACCAGTCATACAGGCGGGATGAGGTTCTCCTCACTCGCCTCCGCATTGGACACAGTCCCTTCACGCATGGTTTTTTACTCCGGCGGGAGGACCCCCCAATCTGCAGTGCTTGTGGCGTCCAGATTACTGTCCGCCACATTTTACTTGACTGTCTTTTATTCTCTGACCAGAGGGCGGTGGTTTCCTTGCCACCGGATTTGCCCTCTATTTTGCAAGACGACGCAGCGACTGTCGTTAAGGTTTTACGGTTTTGTGTCCTGTCCAATCTGTTGCCTCGGATTTTAGGGAGAAGGTTTTAATGTGCTGCTGGGTGACTGGCTCACACAGTTTTTAGGTAAGAGGTCCGCCAGTCACGATTACCTCCTTGTTTCACTTCGGTATCTGTTCTCTTTTCCTTGTTTCACTTCGGTATCTGTTCTCTTTTCCTTGTGTTTCCTTTCCTTTTTTAGTGTGTTTCTTCTCCTCTTGTTTTGCCTCTGTATGTGCGCATTTGGAACTGCGTCAGGCCTGTGTCTTTTAGCCGTTCTCCTTGTTCGGCGTCCGTCTTCGTCCCTTCACCGCCTGTGTTCCTGTTTCTATGCGCTTGGGCGCTGATGACCACGCTGTTTAGCGCCCGTAAACCTCAAACACACACACACACACACACACTCCGATGCGGCTGGGCGATATGTTGGTAGCAGCTGAGCCACTAATGAGGTCACCCCTGCCTAACAGATCCCGGCAGAGGAGCCAGATGAAGTGTATCCTGGAACGACCTACCATTCCGTTTCCTTTCCTGCCGATGGGTGAACTAAGTGACTCAGAGTCTCTTTTATCCCTAGTTACTCCTTTCCTCTCTTCTTCACTGTACGACAGGAAGAACGCTGTGGCGTGGTGAAGTCAATCTTCGTAGGGGAACAGAACCTTGATGAAAAATCGTCCTCCTCCGATTCGGGGATAGTGCGATGGTTCACTTCCCCATCCATAGAAATACCCATGTATACACCCAGTACGGAGCCTAGGTTGTGGGATCTTTGAATATGTAATGTACGATCTACCCAGAATAAACAACAAAAAGTTTTAATGAATGAAAGACTGCACGGCATTGATGGAACTGTGCTTTGCGAAACAAGATAGAAAGGTGCTCGTTGTGAATATCTAATGGAGTTCACCGATTATTCCAATGGAATGGACGAAAGCTGTGGTCAAAATACGTAGCTGTTAATGAATGATTGATAGAGATCAGACTGAGAACTGAAGCCATGAATAAAGAGGGAGTGTATGCCCCTACTGAAGATGCGCTTTTGAATCTAAAAGAAGATTTTGAACAGACGCTGACAGAGACTATAGAAGGCATTCAAAGCGGCCATGAACTGTTACTGGCACAGCATTCTAATAGCAGAGAGGGGAAAGAGAGGAATATTAAAGCTATTGGTATGTATGGGGAAAATGTTAGGAATAAGAGAGGGAGAGGGTTCGTAGATTCATTGGTGCAGTAGAATTAGGAATGGAAAATACATTATTTGCTCACACGGATATACATAAATTTACGTTGTATGAACGCAAATAGATATGTCACTAGAATTGCATTAGCAGAAAACAAAGAATTCAGTTTATATAAAATGCTGCCACTTCCAACCGAAATAGAGATGAAACAGTGAGTTACATTTATGTACAGCCTGACAAAGAGTATTTCTCATTAGATAGTTCTAAAATATTGTATGCTCAGGCAATCAGAATGTAAAGAAATTGTTAAGTGAACAAAGGTACGTAAACAAACCTTTCTGAGCTGGACTAGTGTGAAATCTAATTATTACAAAGCTTCATGAATGGATATAAATATGCCCAAGGGAAACGAATACGACTGTTTTTGTTTAAGGAAGAGGCTTCCAGTGTTATTTACTTATAAGGCGTGGGATTCTTGACGTTCCATATAATCTGTAAAGGTTATGACTTGCAGCTATACGGCCACTCGAATAGAGAAATACAGACTAATATCACTAGAAGGGACATTGTGGTTAGTGTTACAGTGGGAATCGACTGCTGTGAATAATTAGAGGAAAACTAAACATGTCAAAGGTAGCACAAGAATTGCCATTAAAGAACATGAAGTGACTAGGCTAGATGACCTGTGGGTTGCTGCAAAAAGATATGGGGTTGTCGAACAGCTTGTTGATAAACAGTGAACGAACCTGGACCATGAGAGAAGAGTCCAACATCATTCTATAGCCACATACATAGCTTGATCTTACCTACAATAATAGTTATAAGTTACTGTCGTTTTCATCATCCATGTTGCAGATACAGGGTGTTTCAAAAATGACCGGTATATTTGAAACGGCAATAAAAACTAAACGAGCAGCGATAGAAATACACCGTTTGTTGCAATATGCTTGGGACAACAGTACATTTTCAGGCGGACAAACTTTCGAAATTACAGTAGTTACAATTTTCAACAACAGATGGCGCTGCAAGTGATGTGAAAGATATAGAAGACAATGCAGTCTGTGTGTGCGCCATTCTGTACGTCGTCTTTCTGCTGTAAGCGTGTGCTGTTCACAACGTGCAAGTGTGCTGTGGACAACATGGTTTATTCCTTAGAACACAGGATTTTTCTGGTGTTGGAATGCCACCGCTTAGAACACAGTGTTGTTGCAACAAGACGAAGTTTTCAACGGAGGTTTAATGTAACCAAAGGACCGAAAAGCGATACAATAAAGGATCTGTTTGAAAAATTTCAACGGACTGGGAACGTGACGGATGAACGTGCTGGAAAGGTAGGGCGACCGCGTACGGCAACCACAGAGGGCAACGCGCAGCTAGTGCAGCAGGTGATCCAACAGTCCAGCTGCGGTCCAAATGACGCCAACGTCCACGTATCGTCTCATGCGCCAGAGTTTACACCTCTATCCATACAAAATTCAAACGCGGCAACCCCTCAGCGCCGCTACCATTGCTGCACGAGAGACATTCGCTCACGATATAGTGCACAGGATTGATGACGGCGATATGCAAGTGGGCAGCATTTGGTTTACTGACGAAGCTTATTTATACCTGGACGGCTTCGTCAATAAACAGAACTGGCGCATATGGGGAACCGAAAAGCCCCATGTTGCAGTCCCATCGTCCCTGCATCCTCAAAAAGTACTGGTCCGGGCCGCCATTTCTTCCAAAGGAATCATTGTTCCATTTTTCAGATCCGAAACGATTACTGCATCACGCTATCTGGACATTCTTCATGAATTTGTGGCGGTACAAACTGCCTTAGACGACACTGCGAACACCTCGTGGTTTATGCAAGATGGTGCCCGGCCACATCGCACGGCCGACGTCTTTAATTTCCTGAATGAATATTTCGATGATCGTGCGATTGCTTTGGGCTATCCGAAACATACAGGACGCGGTGTGGATTGGCCTCTCTATTCGCCAGACATGAACCCCTGTGGCTTCTTTCTGTGGGGACACTTGAAAGACCAGGAGTACTGCCAGAATCCAGAAACAATTGAACAGCTGAAGCAGTACATCTCATCTGCATGTGAAGCCATTCCGCCAGACACGTTGTCAAAGGTTTCGGGTAATTTCATTCAGAGACTACGCCATATTATTGCTACGCATGGTGGATATGTGGAAAATATCGTAATATAGAGTTTCCCAGACCGCAGCGCCATCTGTTGTTGACAATTGTAACTACTGTAATTTCGAAAGTTTGTCTGCCTGAAAATGTACTGTTGTCCCAAGCATATTGCAACAAACGGTGTATTTCTATCGCTGCTCGTTTAGTTTGTATTGCCGTTTCAAATATACCGGTCATTTTTGAAACATCCTGTATATACACTGAAGCGCCAAAGAAACTGGTTTAGGCATCCGAATTCAAATACAGAGATATCTAAACAGGCAGAACACGGCGCTGCGGTCGGCATCGCCTATATAAGACAAGTGTCTGGCGTAGTTGTAAGATCGGTTACTGCTGCTACGATGGCAGGTTATCAAGACTGAACATGGTTTTATAGTCGGCGCACGAGCGATGGGACGTAACATCTCCGAGGTAGCGATGACGTGGTGATTCTCCCGTACTACCATTTCACGAGTGTACCGTGGGTATAAGGAATCCTGAAAAGCATCAAATTTTCGACATCGCGGCAGCGGAAAAAGATCCTGCAAGAAAGGGACCAACGACGCCTGAAGAAAATCGTTCAAAGTGACAGAAGTGCAGCTCTTCTGCAAATTGCTGTAGATTTCCTGCTGGGCTATCAACAAGTGTCACAGTGCGAACGATTCAACGAAATATCATCGATATGGGCTTTCGGAGCCGAAGTTCTACTCGTGTATCCTTGACGACTGCACGACACAAAGCTTTACGCCTCGCCTGGGCCCGTCAACACTGACACTGGACTGCTGATGTCTGGAAACATGTTGCCTGGTCGGACGCATCTCGTTTCAAATTGTATAGAGATGATGGACGTGTACGGGTGTGGAGACAACCTCGTGAATCCATGGACCCTGCATGTCAGCGGGGGTTGTTGAAACTTGTGGAGGCTCTGTAATGGTGTGGTGCGCTTGCCCTTGGAGTGATATGGGACCCCTGACACGTCTAGATACGACTCTGACAGGTGACACGTGCGTAAGCATCCTGTATCATCACCTTCATCCATTCGTGTCCATTGTGCATTCCGACGGACTTGGGCAATTCAAGCAGGACTATGCGACACCCCAAACGCCCAGAACAGCTACAGAGTGGCTCCAGGAACACTCTTCTGAGCATAAACACTTCCGCTCATCACCAAACTCGCCAGACATGAACATTATTGAGCATAACTGGGATGGCTTGCAACGTGGTGTTCAGAAGAGATCTCCACCTCCACTTACTCTTACGGATTTACGGATAGCCCTGAAGGAATCATGGTGTGAATTCCCTCCAGCATTACTTCAGACATTAGTCAACGTCGTGTTCCAGCTCTTCACGAGCGCCCTACATGATGTTAGGTAGGTGTATCAGTTTCTTCAGTATATATAAGTTTGTTGCGGAATTTTTTGGCGGTGGAAACTGTTGTCAGTCGGTATGATTTAAGACCAGTGTAATTAATACACCTGAGTTTACTGGATTACAAAAAAAATCAGACTTTGAAATTTTATGAAAGATATGCTTATGAAGAGAAACGTATAGTGTTTTTAGAGAATACAAGGTAGAAAATAAATATGGATGTAATATAACTAGATTATAAGGAACAACATGTAAAAAACAGAGAAAATAAATGAATTTGTAAGTTTAAAGGAACTAACAGCACATGGGATAAGACTCATGAATTATTTTATGGGGGTGGGGGAGATGTCCTGGCTGTCAAAAGTATTAAGGCACAGACATTACTTTGGGGAGCCGTACTGCATATGGCCAACAAGAAGTAGAGCAAGTAAATGCAGTGATTAACACGTCCCAGGCGAAACTGGTATGCCGCCACAGTTAGGGTCACTGCTGGTGAGACAACATGCTATAAGCTGGACTGTTCGAGTAGGTTTTAGAAGCTCCTGGTAAGATTTCGGCTGTTAAATGTTTCAAATGGCTCTGAGCACTATGGGACTTAACATCTATGGTCATCAGTCCCCTAGGACATAGAACTACTTAAACCTAACTAACCTAAGGACATCACACAACACCCAGTCATCACGAGGCAGAGAAAATCCCTGACCCCGCCGGGAATCGAACCCGGGAAACCGGGCGCGGGAAGTGAGAACCCTACCGCACGACCATGACCTGCGGACTCAGTTGTTAAAAGGAGCTTCATCGGAAGCAGCGGAAAGTAACATTGGCAGGAGAAACCTCTCCAAGATACTGAAAAAGAAGTATATAAAAGGCAGTCGGAGGCAGTCTCAGCAGTAGCAGATGAGTTAAGCAGCGAGAGAATTAGTGAGAGAGCCAGACAGTCGGAGCCGCAGTCATCACCAGGGAGCACCTAAGTTATCGGAAACAGTTACCGTAGAGTGACAGTTCGATGACGCTGCAGTAAACTAAAAAAGGACCGCACACATTCGAGGGAGGCACTGATTTTGTGATCAGTTACCAGCCACAGTACTTATATTGAGTTTTCTACCCGTTAGTAAAGAACGAGATCTGTAGAGCTGTGTCAGAATATACGGAGGAACAAGTGACATCTTACACTAGTTTCCTATGTCTAGTAGCGTGATTCGCCACGAGGAATAATTGGTAGCCGGCCTGAGTGGCCGAGTGGTTCTAGGCGCTACAGTCTGGAACCGCGCGACTGCTACGGTCGCAGGTCCGAATCCTGCCTCGGGCATGGATGTGTGTGATGTCCTTAGGTTAGTTAGGTTTAAGTAGTTGTAAGTTCTAGGGGACTACTGACCTCAGTCCCATAGTGTTCAGAGCCATTTGAACCAATAATTGGTAATTTTTTGTGTATAGGAGGGAAAGAGCGCTGCCTCGTACTCGTCTTTTATCTAGATTCGAGTAGTTGATGGTATCATCGGAACGAGTCAGCAGCAAATCACTTGTCTCTCATAGCAAAAGGTAGTTCTCAGGAACTGTGGGTTTCTACAGGCTAAGAGTAACCATCGATGGACAAGAAGCCACTGTCAGACATCTTCCGAGTAAGGCTGAATTCTTGAAAAATTCACTTCCTACAAACGTCTCCTCTCCGCTCCAACACCACCTCTGTTAAATACCCCAGGAGGTTTTTCCCTTCTCACTCCGTTGAAGGTGCACTGGCAGATATCAGCCCAAGCGTCGTCAATGTCCTGATTGCGCTACACGGTCCACATCTCCATACAAGGCTGGTGGGACGTGACAAGGGTAACGCAATGGTACATGTGGAACGTCCCCTTAGAACAATTTATACACGACTGTGCTTCAACTGACACACAATAGTTTTTAGCGCAACGCAATCTGACTTTCAATAATCCCTACAAGAGAATGGCCCTGACTAACATTAATCAACCTATATGTTTCACAAATCACTTACCTCACAAAAGTCTTCGTTACTCGAACTACTGCAATACAAAGAGCGCCACTACTGCCAGCTAACTAAAAGATTCAAACTACAGAAGTCACTATCCACTCATAGGCACAGTTAGCAAATGAAAGATTTTAATAGAGAACAAACAATGTATTTACCTTTAGACTCATAATATATATATCAGTTCATGACACCAATTCTTACAAATTTCAAAACTCCACCATCTCTCTCCCCACGTCCACCACTGCTGGCGGCTCACCTCCAACTGCGCAACGCTACGCGCTGTTAACATCCAGCCGCCCAACACTACAATGGCGAGTATTACAACAATGCCAACCAGCCACTGACTGCACACAGCACAACCAGTGATTTTTCATACAGAGCACTATGTGGCGTTACCAATAAAAAATCCTAAACAGCCTACTTACACATGGAATCATAGGAGATGGGCTGTGATCCCTTTTGATGGAAGACTGTATGAGAAGTTGAAAGAGACAGAGTTGGGTCAAAGAATGCTAAAGGCGATTCTGAAATTATATGACTAGAAAAACAGGGAAAGTACGGATTGGGAATAGTTGGACAGAAGAATTCGAAGTGAATGAGGGTTTGCGGCAGGGATGTGGGCTGTCAGCGACCCTCTTTAAGCTATACTTACGAGAAATTCTGTAGACTTGGCACAGAAAATGCCAGACTTTGAGAATGACAGTAGTTGACAGCAAGACATTTAGATGACCAGATTGCAATAGCAGAAGATGAAGATGGTATAGCTGTATGATGAACATGAACTAGTGTGAGTAGTTGGCCGTTGGAAAGGGTAAAGTAAATAACCAGTAGAAAGATGGAAAAGTAATTGTAGATGTGGAAAAGCAAGACACTTTGTATATTACTTAATAAACAGAGAACAAGTAATGATGAACTCTCTAGTAGGATTAACAAATTGCGAACTGTAACAAGGGCAATTCTGTTCTGTAGAAAAAAATAAGAACAGCGAAGAGGAGAATTGTAAGACAATAGTCCAGGGTGTTGTTTCGTACGGAGCAGAAGGCCGGAACGCTAGCAATGAAACTAGGAAAAGGCTACTCGCCATTGAGCTGGATTACTTAAGACGAAGCACAAAGTATACTAGGATGGATAGGATAAAAAATGACGTAAGCTGATAAAGGATGAAAATGGATAGAGATACCAGTGACAAAATCCAACAAAAACGGCTGATGTGGTCTGGCGATGAGAAGAGGGTGGATGAAGACAGGATACCAAATAGGATATTACGATTTATGGCATGCCACTGGAGGAAAAGGAGTCTCTGACGACACAACTGGCAAGGTGACCTGGGGGAGGCAATGGAAGCAAGAAATACGAACACGAGAAAATCAAGACATGAGAAGATCGAGAGACTGGCTGTGGAGAAGCGGCGCCACCCGTAGATAACCCGCAAGAAGAAGAAGAAGAAGAAGAAGAAGAAGAAGAGTACTGAGTCGAAAAACACATCTGAACTAATTAACTTGAGGACTGTCCCAATTTTCTGCCAGACAACCATCCTCATTTTTTCTATTAATAAGTAATATGTGCACATTTGGTGAACTCTGTGTGCTCTGTAACCTTTATTCTCAACGAACAGCTACTAGATAGGTAAATACCGATAATCCATAATGAGATATCGCCAAATATAGTGAAAAAATCGGACATTATTTACCAGAAGCACGCCACAATTCGTTAATCATTACCGAAGTGTACGCTCGTACGGGTGTCTTGCTTGTCGTTTTGCTTTTACGCATAGAATGATATCGAGTGGGTGTAGAAGTCCTTCGTGCATACCCAAAACTAAGTAAGGCTCCTAAAGCGTACGATTCGCAGCCAGACACACTGCGTGATACCTGACGAATGAAATTTGTCGTGCAATCGTCAGACAGCACTTTTCATGAATGGCGCACTAGAATTCTTCTTATTGATTTTCATTATTACTAAGAAATTCAATAAACCTATGGAATATATTCATTGTTGCGGTTTAATATGCCTACAGCTAATAGTAGAATTAGAAAGACGGCAGAATCTTCGCTTGCGGAAGAACAACACGGATTCAGAAAGATCGAGGTACTATGGATATTCTTTTTTTTTTGGCAGTAAGAATGTTGACTAAAAAGTACTAGGAATATGATAGAAATTTTGTGGTTGTATTTGTGGACATTGAAAAAGCGTATAACAGTGTTCCTCAGAACAAGATTGGGAATGTTTGGGAGACCTAAAGGTGCCAAAGTACCTAATCAACAAAGTCAAGCTGCTATACCAAAAGTGTTACAGCTGTATCCAGATAGGCAACGGACGATCAGAACGGTTTGAAACAAAGAGAGGTGTCCAACAAGGAAGTCCCCTATCATCACTCCTGTGTGTAATAGTAATGGAGAACATCATAAAATCTGTCAAGACAATAGACAGCGAACCAAATGTCCTGTTTTTTTGCTGGAGATTTGTTGGTATGGGGAGAGACAGAAGCTGAAGCCCAGAAGAAACTTAGTGATTGCGACAACACGTTCAAAAATTTCAAACTAAAAATAAGTAAAACAAGGACAGTAGAAATAATCATCAACAAGCTAGGAACAACCTCAAATATATCTCTAGAAGGAGTCAAAGTATAATCTGCTTCACATTTCAATTACCTAGGAAGCATGAGCTCAAAAGACACCATTAAGCAGGAAATACACAGCAGGACAGAAAGTATCAACTTTTACAATCAAATCAGAAATCGTCTCCGGGATGATAAAAGGCCACCAAGAGCAAAAGAGACCATGTACCACACCTACTTTTACCAATCCTAACGTATGGTTTCGAAACATGCACCCTACTAAACAAAGACTTCAGCAGAATTCAGGCAGCAGAAATGAGATTCAATAGAACTATGATTCAAACAACTGGAAAGGACAAAATCAGGAAGGAGGTGAACAGAAAAGTAACTGATATTGAGGTATCTGTTACCAGTGTCAAAAAGAAACGCAGGCTTCAGTGGTATGGGCACATAACGAGAATGAACTTCAAAGACCTGCCAAAAGGTATTTTAACCTGAGCCTCTTAGGAAGAAGACCACGGGGAAGACCAATAAAACTGTGGATAGAGACGGTGAGATTAGATGTGGAGGAGAAAGGACACAAATGGGAAGCTGTCCTGGAAAAGAAGTTCTATCAAGATAGAACGAGATGACGAGCTCTTGTACACCACACCTGGGAAACTGGAGTTGGAAAACGACGATGATGTTGATGATGACAGGTAGTAGTATTTGGGAATATTTTGAGAAAAGTTTCTCTTTGCCATTTACTAGGTAAAGTAAGCTATTTGATAAAGCAGAGTCACTAGAAAGTGCTCAAACAAAGCAATAGGTAATCAGTGGTTTAAAACTCGATTCGTAGTAGAACCATAAATAAGAAAATGAAACATATTTGACTAATCTGTCTAATATTAACCAAGAAACCAACCCGAAAGAAAATATTCCGAAACCTATGAGCCTCGGAACCAACACTGGTATGTTTCAACCTACCATGAAACAATTACTGGCATATTCGCCAACAGGTCAATGACCAGACAATAGCAATATTGCAGAAAGCGGTGATAAATTGATTGTGGACTACATAATAGTGGACCTGCAGCTGTAGTGTCAGGGTAAAGTTTCAAATGGTTCAGTTTTAATGAGTCAGCTGGCTCCAGAGATACAGAACGAAGTTGGAAAAATGCTTCCGCACTCAGTTAATGCCAGCAGCAGACGAACAAGTTCGATACAAGTAGTTTCCTTCTTTTTGGAAGATAGTCGCATGCTCAAAATAAAATGTATCGACAGGGTCACAAACGAAGTGGTTCTGGAAAGAGTGAGAAGAGAAGCTTCTGGAGTTTCATTCTTAAAAGAAGAGTGCAATTTACAGGCCATCTATTAAGACATAAACGACTCCTGAACACAACCATAGAGGGATATGTTGAGGGAAGAAGACCAGGAAGAAGACCACGACTGAGGTACACGGATCAAATCGTGAAAGATGTGGGATGTGACGCCTGTAAAGAAATGAAGAGAAAAGCTGAAAGACGCACAGAATGGAGACAAGCTGCCATTGTAGCTGTTGCAAACCAATCCTTGGATTGACCACTACAGAAGAACAAGTCGCGTAAGTATCACTACAGTTCATACACACCGTACAAAAAGCTACTAAATTTTGCAGCAGATTTCATGCGAAATTAAGAACGTCGGAAAGCAGCGCTTTGCACGTCTTCAGGAAGTTGGTCACAGTGGTGCTAGCTCAGAAAAATTGAAAGAAGTCGCTATAAAGTACAATACTGAATCAAAAATACATCCCGCTGTAAGAGATAACCCTGGAAATGCGCTTCGTACAGCTCGAATGATTGATTTCACAACTTCAGACTGCAGTTAGTTGTGCATGATGTAATTTTTTCTGTCCCCGCAAGTCGAGGAACTGATAGGAAATGTTAAATGTTAAATAGCAGGACGTTTTTATAGACTTTAACAGGCTCGAAGGTATTTGATCAGAATTTAAAAAGTTTTAAATTCACCGGAACACACTCTTTCTCATGATATCGAAACATGTTTGGGTACCAAGTACTTAACCCAGAACATTTGTTTCAGCAACAACAGGACTTAAAATCTATATCGTAATAAATAAGCGACAGTATAAAAAAATATCAATCATGAAGGAATTTCTTAACAGACAATATTTTACAATGCTTTTATCGAGCCAAGCTGTCAACGAGTGACCCATCGTGTACAGCTTCTGTTTCGGGCAATACAACTACAGCCATCGTAAAATGTAAAGTTAAATCAAACCTCAAGTTCGCAGAAATCTGCAATGTAAATGTTGAACGTCAGTCATTCTGCTGAGGTAAAGATCTGCTACTAGTCGCAATAAATCAGCGATTCTCTTTCCAAAGAAGCAGCATACGTTTGATTACCGAAACACTCAGTGAGACATAATTCAGTTAAGTCACAAACGTTTTTCTCCTTTATGATCTCCGTTGTATCTAACCGTAGCGGTAGCGCGGTTCCAGACTGTAGCGCCTAGAACCGCTCGGCCACTGCGGCCGGCTGCAGATACCGTCACTGTGCGTATAATTTCTAAAAAAATGTTTCGAATGTTTGACAAAAGCATTTGTTTTACCAGCTAGATGTCTCAGTTTACTAGATAAATGACGTGCTAAAACATAAGTTGGCGAGTTATTCCCACTGACGATAGGCCTCAAAGGAACCGATTCTTTATATATCTTGGATAGTCCAGAAATTCCGGGTGAGAAAAGTATTCGAGGTATTCTTTGTAATAGAGCTTTCCGATCTGGAGTCTGATAGCAAGTTATTCACTTTCGGAACGATTCTGTTCATCGGATCACTTTTCAACTCGCGATACACACGACCAGCTAGTAGTTGTTCCATCTTCCTGTGATAATTCACAGCGTCCAAAACAACGGTAGGATTCCCCTTATTCGACATCGTTAAAACAATGCTTTCCTTTCTCGTGAGTCCATTAAGAGTTTTCCTTTCCTGAGCCGATATGTTGCTTTTGGGAACTTTCAATTTCCTTAGAACTCTCGACACATCTTGTCTTACTTCTTCGGCCTGCACCTTCGGAGCCACAAGAATTTTAACCTGTACTCCCGCTTCTCTTGCACAATCGCGGGAAAACTCCCCTTTATAAGAGAACGTGACACTGGTCTCTGACAGTGTTCTAGCAATAGTGGACACCGGAACATCCAGAAGAAGATCCCAGCCGAGGAGTCGAAATGTTGATTATTGTAGAAGGAAGTGCGACGCGGCCTAACATTTCAGAAGATTTTAACTTTAATGCCATGTTTTCATTCTCATTTTAATTGTACAGATAACATTGCATATTGGCTCCTACTTAGTAAATGCATCACTATACATTATGGACATTACGAATTTTATGTGGCTTTATTTAAACTTCACCGGTTCCCGCCAGATCCCCGAAGCGCTGTCGGGCTTGGCTCGCACTTGGATGGGTGACCGTTCGAGTCTGCCGAGCGCTGTCGGCAAGCGGGGTGCAGTCAGCCCTTGTGAGGCAAACTGAGGAGGTACTTGACCGAGAAACAGCGGCTCCGGTCACGAAAACTGACAACGACCGCGAGGGCGGTGTGCTGACCTCATGCACCTCCATATCCACATCCAGTGGTGCCCATAAGTGAGGGTGACACGGCAGCCGGTCGGTACCGTTGGACTTACCGGGGCCTGTTCGGACAGAGTTTATTTTCGTTTAGTTTCAGTTTAGTTTCATTTAAACTTGCTCTGTGTGAGGGTACAATGTAATTGGAAGTAATTCTGGACCTTTGGAATATGTCACAGGGCGATGAACAGTGACAGATCCAGATATGTACGTAGAAGCCAATGAGAGAACAGCTAGTGTCGCTCGCCGGTTTGATTTTGTGTTTTCTGAGCTAATGATCCACGGACAGAGACAGATGGTGGGAGCGAGAGAGGCCATGTTAACTCTGACAGCCACGTGGCAGCAGCAAAAAACCAGAAGGTTGAGCTAGCGAAGCCACAAGAACACGTGTTCAGTAGGGTCGGTTCGGCTCCGCCCGGCTCTGTGTCACCATTGCATAAGCCAGCTCCCAGCGCACCAACCTGACCCTGCTTCAGCGCTGCGCCCATAAAATCGTCACATATGTTCCACTAGGGTTTGCGTTCTGCGTTACGTCTCGGTATCTCTTTAATATTGATACGTTTGGTACTCAGGTCCCCGACATGATTTATGTTAACACGCTTCTGGGATCCTTTTCTTCAGTAGCGTCATCAACACCACAAACCTCAATAAAATATTCAGTATGGGGCAGTTTACATCATATGAAAGACAGATCAAATGATCTTATGTATTCGTGACCATTATCTATTAGATTTCTTGGTTTGCATCCATTTCACATGAAGTAACCGCTTTACGTAACTTGTTATTAGATCGTGGTACCAGTAGTCTGAAGCAGTACTTGCCCTTCGACAGTTCCTTGACATGTCTTCTTAATTTTCGTAATTTCAGTTCCATGCATCAGTGTCGACAAACTGTATTGCAAGGTCTAATGGTTGTTTGACTATTTGATTTTTTTTAAGTTTTTGGAAATTTGTCGTAAGGTTCTATGGGACCAAACTGCCGAGGTCATCGGTCCCTAGGCTTTCACACTAATTAATCTAACCTAAACTAACTTATGCTAAGGACAACACGCACACCCATGCCCGAGGGAGGACTCGAACCTCCGACGAATGGGGCAGAGGAACCGCGGAAACCGTGACAAAGCACCTTCAGACCGCACGGCTAGCCCGCGCGGCTATATATATTTTATTTTTTTTAAGTTTCATCACTTACTAGCCGATGTCTTCCAACTTTTCAGCAGACACGTTTCAAAAAATGGCTCAACTGGTCTCCTGGTTTGTGTATTGCTGCTCTTGACAGTTCAGATTCAGTCGATAGACTGACATTATATTGAGGTAGAAACTGATTATAATACTGCTTTCTTTTATCAAAGACAGCAGTGCAGGCTAATGGGTTCTCGTCTTCAACTTTCTTAGTAGTTACTTATTTTCTTTTCTTGTCGAAGCTTTAGAGTTTCCTCGAGTTGTGGAAATCCATTTACCTGTCCGTGCTAGTAACCGGTAGTCTATAACGATCACTCAAGTATTTTATTCTGTCTACACTTTTCCAAATGGCTCTGAGCACTATTGGACTCAACTGCCCTAGAACTTAGAACTAATTAAACCTAACTAACCTAAGGACATCACACACGTCCATGCCCGAGGCAGGATTCGAACCTACGAACGCAGCAGTCGCACGGTTCCTGACTGCGCGCCTAGAACCGCGAGACCACCGCGGCCGGCTCTACACTTTTTCTGATCATGTTAAGTCTTAATAGCGTTCATTGTTTTTATGTGGCTGTCAAGTGTTTTCATAACTTGAGGCAATCTCTTCACTTATTCGCTTTTATCACGACCAGTGCACTCATTATTCTGTTCCGAATATTCCAGTGTTTGTTTCTGTTATAATATTTGTGGTGCACGGCTCTTTCTACTCCATATTTATTTCTGAGCGTTATGGCAGATGCCCCTGAGACTGTATCACATTTAAGGGAGCCGTCCATAGACTCCGTGTTCTACCTATTCGCTGTAACCCTTCCGGATTTAGTGCCTCACTTGTTCCTTGTGGTCATAGAGGGACAGGAAGGCCGCCATTCCGTGTTGTGGTCATACTACGTACTCCAGTCGCCTACGGCTCTTATCTACCCACAGGCTCAGCACAGGCATCGCAGTAGTAATATCATGCATGTGTGAGACATTAAGTGCCTCTGTATGAAAAATTAGCTATCTGCATACCGATCATTCTGACCCATTTGAACTTACTTACGTACTGATGTTAAGCCCTCAGGCGTCGTCACGCTACACTGCGGCTTACTTTCCACGTTTTTGCTCCGTATTGGCCTGAGTTCCCCCCCAAAGATTATTTCCGGTCATCCTTTTTAAGTACTGCAAATTTCGCAACTGTTCCTAGTGACAGTTTGTATACATCCAGGAGAACAACATTTTTTTCTCTAGTTGGGGTTCCAGTGCTTTTCCACTGACATCACTAAATTTAAAAATAAAATCTTTGTATGTAACATTTTCTGGAATCGTTGATGATGCGAACAGAATTGGTCGCAACGTACTAACCGAGAAACTTCCATGTTAGACTTACCAAAGATAAGGCCTAAAACAGCAGTATGTTTTCGGAAGTTACAAAAGTATGGGTTCGACGTTCATCTTGACTTATTACTTGAGGCTTGACTGTTTGTGCTTCGGTTTTATAATTCACAGAATCCAGATATTGATGGCTGCAGGTATGCATGTATCGATATATCTGAGTGTCTTTTCATGCCGGCCGCGGTGGTCTAGCGGTTCTAGGCGCTCAGTCCGGAACCGCGCGACTGCTACGGTCGCAGGTTCGAATCCTGCCTCGGGCATGGAAGTGTGTGATGCCCTTAGTTAGTTAGGTTTAAGTAGTTCTAAGTTCTAGGGGACTGATGACCACAGATGTTAAGTCCCATAGTGCTCAGAGCCATTTTTTTGTCTTTTCGTGGAGTGCATAGGGTCCTGAAGATGGCATTAATGAGATGGAGAAACTGCTCATCTAAATAAATTGACGTCTGAAAATATACCGGCCGTTTGGCTATTTCCCTTGATAAGTATTTGAACGACCGTTTTCCCGTATTCACAATGGATCAACAGAGACATTCTACATTAGATCGTCTATTGTTAAACATTTGCTTAAAAGTTTCATTTGCTTCATTTGTACCTCTATCTTTAATCCCGTGTATAGAGCCAGGAGGCGCCACAGGTTCGTATTTTGGAGGACCACTATTCTCTTATCTGTACGATCAACCAGATGTAAAAAGTAAAAATAATTCATTAGCCTCACTCTCATAACTGCTTCTATGCATTTAAGGATTGAGGCAGCAGATGTATTGATATGGAATTTCCTGTATTTTTTGTATCACCTTTCTTTATTAAAGACACAATCATATTATACGTGCTGTTGATATTCTCGGGAACTACGCAGTTGAATGAATCACTTATCATGGTTTTAAAGGGAGCCTGTATATTCATCTAGCCAAACAAATACCACTTTTCAACTTCTCATTTTTTCTGCTTTCATACTTTGTGGTTAATAATAAGACCGTTGAACTTGCTATACGATCCTTTAGAGCTATTGTATCTGTTTTTGTAAACTTATGTCCTAACTTTCCTACAGTACTGGAGAAATGAAAACGTGTGTACTTTGTACATTGTTTTTGCCATATATGTTTACCTGAAATTGACTATGATCTGTATTTTGTTTTGTTCCATCCGTCGTCTGATTTCCTGTTTTACAAAACTTCAGATCACTTTCTTTTACTCTTCTCATTATACTGGGTGTCTCACAATTCATGTTACGAACTTCTAGAAGGTGCAGAAGGCACTTAGTAGGTCTAGTTTTACACAGGAACACACATCCGCAATCGACGACACTACAGAGCGTCAAAGTTACATGCGCCAGCGCCTGTAAATGAATGTATATAGTGGACGATTTCGTTATGATGTTAAAAACTTCCTAGGATGATGGAGGAGGATAAATATATCAATTGGAGGTAACGATCTCGGTACAGGAAACGAACGAGCAGAAAGTTGTAAGCGAAAATCATTCTGATACCTCCCACAGTGGGTACAGTTGTGAAACGTCCCCTTAGAAAAACTTATGAATTACTTTGCTGATAAACCTCTTACATTATTTGATCATAAAACAGCTGAGCAGAACTAAACGTATTCAGACATTTCTCTCTTTACTAATTCTGATCAACGCTAAACTGACTCAATATTTTTAGCGCAACGCAATCTGGCTTTCAATAACCCCTACAAAATAATGGCCCTGACTAACAATAACCTATACCTTTCATGAATCACTTACCTCACAAAAATCTTCGTTACTCGAACTACTGCAATACAGCGAGCGCCCATACTGCCAGCTAAATAAAAGATTCTAACTACTGAAGCCACTAACTACTGATAGGCATAGTTAGCAAATGAAAGATTTTGATGAAGAACAAACAATGTATTTACCTTAATAGTGTTTGCTGTCTCTGATGGACACACGTTCAGATCATCCGCTCTCAAAACTCCGCCATCTCTCTCCCCACATCCACCACTGCTGGTGGCTCACCTTCAACTGCGCAACGCTACGCGATGTTAACAGCCAACTGCTCAACACTACAATAGCAAATTCCAACAATGCAAAGCAGCCACATACTGCACACAGTACAGTCAGTGATTTTCATATAGAGCTCTACATGGCGTTACCAACATAAAACACCTAAACAGTCTACTTACAGTTGTTGCTAGGATTGTAGTGCAGGTAACTTTTAGAGGTGGTAATATGGACCAAAACAAGAAAAAATGCGTAGTAGTCATGGACTCTAAAATGTATGATTTAAGAGCTATGAGCAGTTATTCAGCAGTGGAGACGAACAAGTACGCGAGCTCCTCCCTTCTACAACTTCGATAAGGATAGGACAAAAATTGTGAAACACCCCGTGCATAACTCGACATTTGATGACTTGTTCTGGTAGTAAACAATAGCCTCTGTTGGGATAAAAACTGAAGGACTGTTAACTGTTGTGTGTTGTAATAGAATTAAAATACGGTGATCAGCCAGAGCATTATGACCACCTACATAGTTGCCCGCATGTTCAACTCTGGCACGGGTAGCAGCGGTGACACGTTGAGGCTTACAGGCAATGAGGTCTTGGTAGGCCGCTGGACGGAGTTGGCACCACATCTGCACCCACAACTCACCTAATACCAGTAAATTCCATGGAGAGGGGCGATGAGTTCTGAAGCCACGTTCAGTCACATTCCACACGTGTTCGATCGGGTTTATATCTGGCTTGTAAGGTGGTCAGCACATTGACTGGAACTCGCCACTGTGTTATCAGGCCACTGTATCACACTCCTCGCCTTGTAACTTGGCGCATTACCTTGTTGATAAATGCCGTTGTTGTCGAGAAACATGATCGTTATCAAGCCGTGTACGTGGTCTGCAACCAGTATACGATACTGATTGGCCATTATGGTGTCTTGCACAAGCTCTACGGGACCCACGGATGCCCACGTGAATCTTCCCCAGAGCATAACAGAGCGGCCGCCAGCTGTCTGCGACCCTCAGGACAGGTGTCGAGAAGCTGTTCCCCTGGAAGACAACGGATTCGCGCTCTCCCATCGGCATGATGAAGAAGGTTTAGGGATTCATCAGGCCATGTAACTCTCTGCCACTGTGTCAACGTCCAGTGCCGGTGGTCACATGCCCACTTCATTCGTAGTTGGTGATATCGTGGTGTTAACATTGGCACATACAGGGTGACCAAAAAGTCAGTATAAATTTGAAAACTGAATAAATCACAGAATAATGTAGATAGAGAGGTACAAATTGCCACACATGCTTGGAATGACATAGGGTTTCATTAGAACCAAAAAAATACAAAAGTTCAAAAAACGTCCGACACATGGCGCTTCATCTGATCAGAATTGCAATAATTAGCATAACAAAGTAAGACAAAGCAAAGATGATGTTCTGTACAGGATGTGTTCCATATGTCCACCATCATTCCTCAACAATAGCTGTAGTTGAGGAATAATTTTGTGAATAGCACTGTAAAGCATGTCCGGAGTTATGGTGAGGCATTGCCGTCGGATGTTGTCTTTCAGCATCCCTAGAGATGTCGGACGATCACGATACGCTTGCGACTTCGGGTAACCCCAAAGCCAATAATCGCACGGACTGAGGTCTGTGGACCTGGGAGGCCAAGCATGACGAAAGTGGCGGCTGAGGACACGATCATCACCAAAGGAAGCACGCAAGAGATCTTTCGCGCGTCTAGCAATATGCGGTGGAGCGACATCCTGCATAAAGATCGTACGTTTCAGCAGGTGTTTATCAGCCAGGCTGGGGATGATGCGCTTCTGTAACATATCGGCGTACCTCTCACACGTCACGGTAACAGTTACAAAGCCAGAATCAAGCATTTCCTCGAAGAAAAGAGGCCCGATAACGGAGATGTGATAAATCCAACCCATACCGTGACTTTCTCGTCGTGCAATGGAGATTCCACGACAGTTCTAGGATTTTCGGTAGCCCACATTCTGCAGTTGTGTGCGTTGACAGACCCTCGGAGTGTTAAATGAGCTTCGTCGGTCTACAACACGTTACTCAACCAATCGTCATCTTCCGCCATATTTTGAAACGCCCACGCCGCAAATGCCCTCCGCTTCACTAAATCGCCTGGTAATACTTCGTGATGCCGATGGATTTTGTACGGATAGCGTCGGAGGGTACGCCTAAGTGCCAACCAAACAGTAGTGTATGGAATGCCGGTGCGACGTACGACTGCACGAGCGCTGACTTCCCCGTGCATAGACGAACCCGCTACAATCTCCATTTCTTCCTGAACTGTCTCAGCAGCATTACGCCTTGTGCTCGGTCGGCCACAACGGGGTCTATTGTCTAAACAGCCCGTGGCTTCGAACTTCGAAATCATTCTCGCCACAGCTTCATTTGTCAACTGACCTTTACCCGTTCGAATCCCCTTCCTATGGCGATAGGGTCGTAACGATGAACTAGCACATTCTCCATTCTGATAATACAGCTTCACTAAAAGTGCCTTTTAAGGTAACGTCAACATGCTGCGACTGCTGGCGCATCTGATTGTCTCTCTCATCACTGCTCCTTTTACACACGATTGTCATGCGCAGTCTGTTGTGGTTTGCAAGAGAGCCAACACCGTGTAACTAGAGGAGGCCGAAATGCAAGGCTGGCGTGAGGTCCGGAACATGACAAGGAAATTAGAATTCACAATATCAATAGTAACTGAATAAGGCGCCTTGCTAGGTCGTAGCAAATGACATTAGCTGAAGGCTCTGCTAAACTATCGTCTCGGCAAATGAGAGCGCATTTAGTCAGTGAACCATCGCTAGCAAAGTCGGCTGTACAACTGGGCGAGTGCTAGGAAGTCTCTCTAGACCTGCCGTGTGGCGGCGCTCGGTCTGCAATCACTAATGGCGACACGCGGGTCCGACGTATACTAACGGACCGCGGCCGATTTAAAGGCTACCACCTAGCAAATGTGGTGTCTGGCGGTGACATCACACAGTCACTGACGTTTCGCTGTCCAGCGCCATCTGTCAGACATTTTGAACTTTTTTTTGTTGTAATAAAACCCCATGTCATTCCAAACATGTGTGTCAATTTTTGCCTCTCTATCTACATAATTCCGTGGTTTAAGTTTCCAAATTTATACTGACTGTTTGATCACCCGGTATATGGGTTGTCGACTGCGGAGACCCATCGTTCGGAGTGTTCAGCGCTCTGTGCGTTCAGATACAGTTGTACTCTGCCCGGCATTAAAGTCTGATGTTACTTACGCCACGCTGCCTACCTGATTTATCGGTCTGCCCAGGCTACGACTTCCGACATCTCTAATGAGGGGTGGCTGAACAACCCCACAATGTCTGGACGCGGTTTCACCTTGGTTTCGCCACGTGTTGAAGACACTCACCACACCACTCCTCGAACACCCAACAAGTATTATGGTTTCCGAAATTCTCTACCGAGCCTCCGGGCCATCACAATAAGCCCTCGATCAAGCTCAGACATTTCACGCGCTTTCTCGACAGCATGCTCGCTCATACTACAGTACATGCACAGTGTGTGTGTCTGAGTAGCAGTCATTCCTCGCCAGATAACACTGCTATTGTCACGACGGGTCGACGGGTTTATATCGATAGCAGGTGGGTGCTCATAATGTTCTGGCTGATCAGTGTAAATTAATTTCTGGTAGGACTTCTCAATATCTGTCGTTATTCATTTATTGCTATTAGTCGTAGATACGGACATGGATAACTATGAAAATGTCTTTTCAAAATTCAGTTAAACAGAACAGAGTTCCCTTTTAATCTGCATTTTTTCTGTTTACTATTCACAGCAGCTATGATTTTCTTATCCTTTGATAATAACGTATTTTAGATTTAACATCACTGATCTGCTCATGTAATTATCTTACGCTAACATGACTGCGTCGGGCACCACAGTCTTGTTTAGGAAGAGAGTGACTGACAAGGGCAGAAAATAGAAAACACGGGAGAGCCTGTAGCGCGTCTGACACCTTCACGTTTTCTCGTGCTCGACGCTGCAGTACCAGCTCATTTCGTTGCAGCAGCCACGGCGATAAGAAAGCTGTGAGCTAACAGTTCTTTGCCCCTTGCATCAATTAATCAAAAAAAGAAACAGTAGCAGAACTTTGTTGAAATTTTTTGGGTTGACAAAGCGCTTGGATTTCAGCAAATGAAGCACACAATACGAAATTAAATACGTAGCTCTCTGATAAACTGCCACAAGTTGCGAAAGCAGGGCTACGAAAGTTGCAACAGGGTCACCAGTGTGACTGTGAGAGGCTGCACCCGGCTACTGGAAGTGTTCAGCAAGTCGAATCAATCATGACGAACACGAAAAAATCAATTCAACAGCAGGTGAAGAGTAATAATAAAAGGACTAGGTTTTATGGGCTAACATTCCTGTCGAATAGTACTAATGTACACTGTCTTACATCATGTACCGAGCAAAATGTTGGAGAAAACATGGCACTTAGAACGTTTGGCGTTTCCACATTTCATATGTTAACTGGAAAGCCTGTGACATATTTAGAGGTACTGGCCGTCTGACAGTCGGTGGAGGGTTATGGACCGCGCCTGGATATCTACTCAGAACGAACAATGGCATTGAAAGATGACGGTTGCGGTTCGCGTTACGGTCCCGAGCACAGTATCCGTCCACAGTGAGGTTCCACAGCTGGGTGCACTGAACCGCATAGTGGAAGATTCATCCTGGAAACGACCTCCCCGTAGACCGCTACGGTCACAGGTTCGAATCCTGCCTCGGGCATCGATGTGTGTGATGTCCTTAGGTTAGTTAGGTTTAAGTAGGTCTAAATTCTAGGGGACTGATGACCTCAGAAGTTAAGTCCCATAGAGCTCAGAGCCATCTGAACCATTTTTCTCCAGCATGGTATGCAGGTGAACTACGGATTTTGTAAGGTAGGCGAGAGGAACTTGGAAACGCAAAGCTGTGAGTTGTACCTGGGTAGCTCGATCTACGTCTACATCTACATATATATCATGCAAGCCACCATATGGTGGGTGGCGTAGGGTACCTTGTACCACCACTAATCATTTCAATTCCTTTTCCTCTCGCACATAGACCGAGGGCAAAACGACTCTCCATATATCTCCGTACGAGGCCAAATTTCTCTTATCTCCGCGAGATGTACGTTGGCGGCAGTAGAATCGTTGTGCATCAACTTCAAATATCGGTTCTGTAAATTTTCTGAAGACTGTTTCGCTAAGAGAAAGGCCGGGATTCTCATTTGAGTTTCCGAAGCATCTCTGCAATGCTCGCGTGTTGATCGAAGCTACCGGTGACAAATCTAGCAAACTCGCCTCTGAACTACTTCGATGTGTTCGCATAATCCGACCTGATGGGGCTCCCAAATACGCGAGCATTAGTCAAGAAGGGTTGCACTAGTTTTCTATACTCTGTCTCCTTACATATGAACCATCCTTTCCTAAAATTCTCCCAATTAATCAAAGTTGACCATTTACCGTACCCATTACAACCCTTACATGCTCGTTCCATTTCACATCGCTTTGCAACATGTCCCTCAGATATTTCAACGACGTGACTGTGTCGAGCAAACTGTATTCGAACATCACCGGAATGTTTTTCCTAATCATGTGCATTAAGTTACATTTTTCTACATTTAGAGCAAGCTGCGAGTCATAACGCCAACTAAAAAGTTGTCTTATTCATCTTGTGTCCTCCTACATTCACTCAAAGACAGCTCACCCTGTCCGTCAGGTCATTTATTTATACAAAGAATAAGAGCAGTCCTACTGCACTGCCCTGAGCCTCTCGTGACGAAACGTTTGTCTTTGATGAACTCTCGCCGTCGAGGACAACGTACTGCGTTTTATTATTTAAGAACTCTTCGAGCCACTCACTTACCTGTGAACCTACTCCATATGCTCGCACCTTTGTTAACAGATTGCAGTGCGGCACCGTGTCAAACCTCTCTTAGGAATCTAGGAATATGGAATCTGCGTCTTGCCCTCCATCCACAGTTAGTAGGATATCGCACGAGAAAAGGGAAATCTCATAGTTTCGTACGAGCCTTTTAAATCTGTCAATAAGAGAATTGTCACTGAAAGATAACAAGACTGATTATGATTCAATAAACTCCCCATATGTGATAGAAAATCGTTATTTTCTTAATATGTCCCCATCGCTATCGGACTGGCCGTCCATATTCAACAACTGTCTCCTATAACACAGTGACCATCAGATGTGTCACCTTAGACATGCTGAACGGCAAAACAGTTTATCTGAAACAGGCATACAAATGCATGGGACATAAATGAGTTTTCGTAGACATGGGGAGCGGATCAATTGTCAACCACGGTGTCTAATGCTCTAGCGCTCACGTGCACAAACTCCAGAATGAGTTAAGACCTGTAGGACAGGTTAGGTTGGCGTTCCTGTAAGACACAGAGTTTTAATTTGTTATGAAGGTTCACACAGCGCCCAATCAGATGCAGAGCGAAAGCTTTATTCTGAAATAGACAGCGCAACTATCAGCTCTGAGAACGTCACGTACCACACAAATATCAGATGGGTGGAGGAAGCTGCTACCTGTTCTCTGCGGTAAAAAACCGAGAGGGGAAGCAGACATAGACAAATGTAATGTATTGCGAATACATAGAAAGAAAGATCCTTTATTGTATGATTATATGATAGCGGAACAAACACTGGTAGGAGTTACTTCTGTAAAATATCTGGGAGTATGCGTTCGGAACAATTTGAAGTGGAATGATCATATAAAATTAATTGTTTGTAAGGCGGGTACCAGGTTGAGATTCATTGGCAGAGTCCTTAGAAAATGTAGTCCATCAACAAAGGAGGTGATAATATTCTTCTCGGGTATGCAGCTGGATCAAACGTCTTCATGACACAATATTTCCGCGGTCCAACTGCCGCCATCTTCATGTGAGAGTGCTGGTGCACGATCTCGCCGGAACTGACTTCCCAGCGCAAGCGGCGGTCTCTATATAGGCCGCAGAAGACCCACAACGTGTGCGCGAGAAGGTGCCGTAACTGCCCTCTAGCGCAGTAGACATACCCTGCCGCTAGTGATGGGAACAGGCGAAATCGAGATATCGCTGTCAAAAATTAAAAAATAACTAAAAATTTTATTCCCACGATAGAACCACAGACCGTTGTTTTTTAATGTCAGATAACACTGGGTCCCAAGTCTTACTTAAAAGAAAACCCTTGTCTCTATTAATAAGATTGTCAGATAACCGAATCTCTATGGATTCTTTTAAAATACAGTCCCAATAGCGAATGCAGGGGCAACCATTTGTGTCTCGTCATATAGTATTCTGTGTCCCTCGGTGAGACTGTGTTCCGCCACTGCAGACTTTTCAGGTTGAAGCAGCCTTGTGTGCCGCTGATGCTCAACACATCGCTCCTGAATGGTCCGGATTGTCTCACCAACATAAGCCTTTCCACACTGGCAAGGGATCTTGTACACACCGGGCTTCCTCAAACCCAAGTCATCCTTAACAGAGCCAAGGAGCGCTCTAACCTTGGCTGGCGGACGAAAAATACTTTTGATGTTATATCTTTTGAGAATCCTTCCTATCTTCGAGGAAATGCTCCCAGCAAAAGGCAGAAAAGCTACCGATTTGCAGGTATCTTCTGGTGGTTCAGGCGAAGGTCCAAACTGGAAAGCACGACGGATCTGTTTATCTGTATAGCCATTCTGCTTGAACACAATCTTAAGATGGTCCAATTCTTGTGTCAAGCTTTCTCCATCTGAAATGGCATAAGCTCTTCTCGCCAACGTCCGCAGGACCCCCGTACGCTGGAACGATGGATGACAGCTAGAAGCATGTAAGTAACGGTCCGTGTGCGTAGGCTTTCGATAAACGCTGTGTCCCATTGTCCCATCATCCTTTCTGTTCACCAGAACATCCAGAAACGGAAGCTTTCCATCATTTTCCACCTCCATGGTAAATTTGATGCTGGGATGCAGGGAATTGAAATGATGTAGGAGGCGGTCCAGAGCTTCTCTCCCATGAGGCCACACCATAAACGTATCCAAAAACAGGTTGGTTTTAAGGACGCTGTTGAGCATCAGCGGCACTCAAGGCTGCTTCAACCTGAGAAGTCTGCAGTGACGGAACACTGTCTCACCGAGGGACACAGAATACTATATGACGAGACACAAATGGTTGCCCCTGCATCTCGCTATTGGGACTGTATTTTAAAAGAAACCATAGAGATTCGGTTATCTGACAATCTTATTAATAGAGACAAGGGTTTTTTTTAGTTAGACTTGGGACCCAGTGTTATCTGACATTAAAAAACAACGGTCTGTGGTTCTATTGTCGGAATAAAATTTATATTTATTTTTATTTTTTAATTTTTGACAGCGATATCTCGATTTCGCCTGTTTCCATCACTGGCGGCAGGGTATGTCTACTGCGCTAAAGGGCAGTTACGGCGCCTTCTCGCGCACGCGTTGTGGGTCTTCTGCGGCCTATATAGGGGCCGCCGCTTGCGCTGGGAAGTCAGTTCCGGCGAGATCGTGCACCAGCTCTCTCACCTGAAGATGGCGGCCAGTTGGACCGCGGAAATATTGTGTCATGAAGACGTTATGATCCGGCTGCATACCCGAGAAGAATATTATCAATTATTACGCCGGGAAAGCCTCCGTAGTCACAACAAAGGAGGTGGCTTACAAAGCACTCGTTCGACCTATACTTGAGTATTATTTATCAGTGTGGGATCCGTACCAGGTCGGGTTGACGGAAGAGATAGAGAAGATCCAAAGAAGAGCGGCGCGTTTCGTCACAGGATTATTTGGTAATCGTGACAGCGTTACGGAGATGTTTAACAAACTCAAGTGGCTAACTCTGCAAGAGAGGCGCTCTGCATCGCGGTGTAGCTTGCTCGCCAGGTTTCGAGAGGGTGCGTTTCTGGATGAGGTATCGAATATATTGCTTCCCCCTACTTATACCTCCCGAGGAGATCACGAATGTAAAATTAGAGAGATTAGAGCGCCCACGGAGGCTTTCAGACAGTCGTTCTTCCCGCGAACCATACGAGACTGGAACGGGAAAGAGAGGTAATGACAGTGGCACGTAAAGTGCCCTCCACCGCACACCGTTGGGTGGCTTGCGGAGTATAAATGTAGATGTAGATGTAGACGTCAGACACTGGAGTCCCATTCAGGAAAGCGTGGTTCAGACTCCCGTCCGCCCACCCAGTTGTAGATTTCACGTGGTTTCTCCAAATTCGAGCTTGTTCTCCGTCTAATGATCTAGTTTTCGTCCTACTCCTTTTTGCTTCAAGAGAACTCTGGTTTGTTTTCACGGCAAAATTTGCAAACCATCAGTGCAAAGAGGAATGTCGTTAATTGTTAAATCCCGTATCGAAATGAATCAAAACCAACGAGTAGACACATTATACGAAATTATGTCATGACATTTCTTCAGAAAATTTCTAGCAGATGTGCATGCTGGCATCGAACTCTGACCCTTACCTTACAAGATACCCCTTACCACCCGAGGTATCCCATTCTGGGACTGTATTCTGGTTTGCAGGAGATTTTCCCTTCTATTAAAACACTGGCACCAAGTGAGTTGGTAACAGCGATGGAAGCCAGAAGTATACTCTTGCCCACCACCGTATGTCGACGCTGACCTCCATCAAATACTTTAGTTACAGAAAGCTGAGCCGCCGTCGATTTGTCATACTGTGCCAGACGAACTAGAGTGTCAGATTTAGTCAGCGCAAAACATATTATTCTTGTGGTAACGGCTGCAAAAACCATGTTAGCTGCTTCCCGCAGCACGGATTGCTTCTAGCACGCGGTATAGACCTTAACCTCAACTCAGAGCACCTCCTGTGACTGTGGCGGCTTGTTGCTGGCTTACAGTTTCCAGGAGGTCAGAGGTCTCAGACGGTTGATAATCTTGGGCTTCATTCCTTGGTTTCTTTAAATTGTGAAAAAAGTCGTAAAAACAGCAATTAGTCAAAAGGAACTCACTTGGAATGTGTGTATGATGATACCACCTTAGTCTTTCATAAAACTGCCTCGAGAAAATGCACTTGCATCACCTGTCGACAGCAGAAGCCTGCACGGTTCGAATCAAGATGACAGTTGAATAAGGGAAATTAGCTGCGACACAGAGTGTCATCGAATGATGTCAACACATAGTTTAGCGGACGAGTTGAGGCGGGGGGACAATATGAGTACACACACTAGGTTGTGGTCAACCCTTCCGTGCCTCAAAATGAGGCAGAAGGGTCTAATGAGACCTTTGGCATCAAATGGTTCCCGTAGAGGACGCATAAGGATAATAATTGTTAGCATTTGCCCCTACAACTGTGTCAAGTCTTGCTGCAAACTACTCTCAAAAGTCTTGATGACGAATGCACCTACTCACCTGAGCTCACTCACCAGTAGCTGCAGTTGGAGGTGACTGCAGGGAACACGTCAAAATGTTCACCGAACTGCAGACCAATCGAGGAATTTCTCTATACGAAGCGGTGCAGGAGTAGCTTTCGGAGTAATACACTCCTGGAAATGGAAAACAGAACACATTGACACCGGTGTGTCAGACCCACCATACTTGCTCCGGACACTGCGAGAGGGCTGTACAAGCAATGATCACACGCACGGCACAGCGGACGCACCAGGAACCGCGGTGTTGGCCGTCGAATGGCGCTAGCTGCGCAGCATTTGTGCACCGCCGCCGTCAGTGTCAACCAGTTTGCCGTGGCATACGGAGCTCCATCGCAGTCTTTAACACTGGTAGCATGCCGCGATAGCGTGGACGTGAACCGTATATGCAGTTGACGGACTTTGAGCGAGGGCGTATAGTGGGCATGCGGGAGGCCGGGTGGACGTATCGCCGAATTGCTCAACACGTGGGGCGTGAGGTCTCCACAGTACATCGATGTTGTCGCCAGTGGTCGGCGGAAGGTCCACGTGCCCGTCGACCTGGGACCGGACCGCAGCGACGCACGGATCCACGCCAAGACCGTAGGATCCTACGCAGTGCCGTAGGGGACCGCACCGCGACTTCACAGCAAATTAGGGACTCTGTTGCTCCTGGGGTATCGGCGAGGACCATTCGCAACCGTCTCCATGAAGCTGGGCTACGGTCCCGCACACCGTTAGGCTGTCTTCCGCTCACGCCCCAACATCGTGCAGCCCGCCTCCAGTGGTGTCGCGACAGGCGTGAATGGAGACGTGTCGTCTTCAGCGATGAGAGTCGCTTCTGCCTTGGTGCCAATGATGGTCGTATGCTTGTTTGGCGCCGTGCATGTGAGCGCCACAATCAGGACTGCATACGACCGAGGCACACAGGGCCAAAACCCGGCATCATGGTGTGGGGAGCGATCTCCTACACTGGCCGTACACCTCTGGTGATCGTCGAGGGGACACTGAATAGTGCACGGTACATCCAAACCGTCATCGAACCCATTGTGCTACCATTCCTAGACCGGCAAGGGAACTTGCTTTTCCAACAGGACAATGCACGTCCGCATGTATCCCGTGCCACTCAACGTGCTCTAGAAGGTGTAAGTCAACTACCCTGGCCAGCAAGATCTCCGGATCTGTCCCCCATTGAGCATGTTTGGGACTGGATGAATCGTTGTCTCACGCGGTCTGCACGTCCAGCACGAACGCTGGTCCAACTGAGGCGCCAGGTGGAAATGGCATGGCAAGCCGTTCCACAGGACTACATCCAGCATCTCTACGATCGTCTCCATGGGAGAATAGCAGCCTGCATTGCTGCGAAAGGTGGATATACACTGTACTAGTGCCGACATTGTGCATGCTCTGTTGCCTGTGTCTATGTGCCTGTGGTTCTGTCAGTGTGATCATGTGATGTATCTGACCCCAGGAATGTATCAATAAAGTTTCCCCTTCCTGGCACATTGAATTCACGGTGTTCTTATTTCAATTTCCAGGAGTGTAGTTGAAACTTTCGAATCGACGAGAACCCAAGAAGAGTTGATATCTATCAGATAATCCTGAAAGGTGTAACTAAATATAATTAAAATTCTATTATATTACCTCTTAAATGTTTTGTGTGGTGGGAAACTAGGAATTTTATTTAGTTATATCAGTTTCTTGTGTGAAGCACAAAACTGTTTTACGTATAAAGATGATCTCTGGGTGCTTCAAAATGCGATGGACTAGAAAGTATTTCTCAAGTCTGAATACTGAAAAACCCTTCCACACTGCATTTTTATACATTGAATTATAAAAATAAATGTCTTTTATTACTAATATATCCATTCCAAGACAAAATTAGAGTAATCTTGGCTTGTGGAATACCTTTGGAATTACAAATTGAATAACCACCGTGTCGCCTGTAGAAAAACCATCGGAGTCCTTTAATGTAATTTGGAACATATGTAGATCCAGTTCTGCAGATAAAATTGACTCACTGACTGTCGGTGAAGCCAACCAAAAATTCCTCTCACGAAAGCTTGCATTACTGCAAAACTGAGGGCCCTTTTACTAAATACGCTATTTGAAAATGAAACATGACTCAGGATATCTGATCTGAATGAAGCACACGATTCTCAGTAATACTTTATTTTGACAATATATTTTCAACTTGAATATATCCACATGAATCAGGAACGAACTATAAGAATTGCAAGCTCAATAGAAATCGCAAGAGGAATAAATGACTTTACCTTGTTTCGTCACAAAAAATGGCTCTGAGCACTATGGGACTTAACATCTGTGGTCATCAGTCCCCTAGAACTTAGAACTACTTAAACCTAACTAACCTAAGGACATCACACACATCCATGCCCGAGGCAGGATTCGAACCTGCGACCGTAGCAGTCGCGCGGTTCCGGACTGAGCGCCTAGAACCGCTAGACCACCGCGGCAGGCGTTTCGTCACATTTATGCTTTTTACAAAAGAAACAAGTAAGCCTGTAATGACGTATTTTGGTTATGTCTCTGGTTAACTTACAGTTCTTTGCTCTGTTACTTTACTATTTCAGACACTTTGCCTCTTCACTGATTATAATTCCTTACACGTAAGGAAGGAAACACGAATAAAAATACGCAAAATAACTTAAATCTAGGAAAGAAGCGTCACAGGGGGTTGCTTCCAGACGAGGCAGTACCCAAGTACCCATATGAGCAATGACACTTCTTAAGATCTTGGCCATGCGCAAAATGGCAGAATTCTATGAAATAAAATTACAGCATGCAGCCACTGTCTGGCGAATATCTTGAACAACAAACAATTTAGCACAAGGCAGAATCTATTGACTGCCAGAGAGAGCGTGTGGAGTTGTTACAGTGTTACAGGAGTGCTTCTGCACACAGCCGTTCTCTCTAGACATTCGTCGCTCGCGAACAGCGCTGCAAAAACAAAAGGATTCACTCAGTGTGTAGCTCCTGGCCACCATTAATAACCGTGTCACGTGCACGTTTGTGTTGCCGAACAAGATAACAACACTCCCTAAGAATTTTTTGTGCTGTAGCAGACAGTCATATAAATTAGTTCATTTCAAATGAGTTCTAACAGCAAAATAAAATCTTTTGCCTTTGACTTGCAGCTCTGATCGGGAGGATGAAAAATGGTTTTCAGCTATGTGTCCAGTTTCAAAGGTTCATTCCCTCGTCTTGCCTGAGGTCAGGCCGTTGTACGAAGTTATGTGAGTGTAACCCACACGCTCTTACCCATGAGCTGCACGAAACCAAACGATGTGAGATATTGCATCAAAGATTAGCAAAGAAACCTTCATCAGCGGACCAGAATCGCTTCTCAGCACTGCTACACATATACAACGTTGTCTAGAGTAACCAAGCTTCCTTTTAAAACCTGATTTTTTTGAGGAAGTTAATCTAGAAGAAGGTATCAGTGACCATAATGTCGTTGTGGCTTCTGTGTCAGTGGAAGTTAGAAGAAAAAAAAACCAAAGAAACAGCGTAGAGTTTTCTTGTTTGGGAAAGCAAATAAAAGTGCCAACGATTCACCACGGGACAGAAAGATATTCAGCAACTTTGGTTTGTATTTAAAGGTATTGCCCACTAAGTGCTAGAGAAGTTTTACACAGTTTGCAGAAAATTTGCACAGTCGTTTCAAACGTAGTCTCTGCCCCGCTGACAAACAGAAATTATGCGAAATGAAAGCAGCTGACAGAAGGACAATGAGAGAATCTTTTAACGAATTTGAAAGGAAAATTTTATCTGCAGATTCTAACAATAACCTCAAAAAATTTTGCTAGTACGTGAAGTCTATGAACGCTACAAATAATTCAGTGCCTTCTCCTGCTGATAGTACGGGTAATACAGCGGATGATGATAAACAGAAGGCCGAAATTCTAAATCTAGCTTTCAAAAACTCATTTACGGTAGAGGACTGTAGCACCGTTTCCCCTTTCAGTTATCGAACAAACGCAAGGATGGCTGACATAGTGTTTGGTGTATCTGGGATTGTATAATAGTTAAGATCCTTAGACGCCAGGAACGCATCTGACCCAGACGATAACCCCCTAAGATTACATTTTGACTATTCTACAAACATAGCACCATTCTTATACATCATCTATCAGAGATCATTGGATCAGTGGAAAGTTCCACGGGACTGGAAGAACGCTCAGGTCATAGCAATCTATAAAAAGGGTAGAAAATCGGATGTACATAATTACCGGCCAATTTCACTGACGTCGATTCGTTGTAGAATCATGGAACATATTTTGTATTAAGACATAATGACCTTTCTAGACTCCGAGGAGCTCGTCTGCAGAAACCAGCACGGTTTTAGGAAACAGCGGTCATGCGAGACACAGCTGGCCCTCTTTGTGCATGATATACAACCGGCTCTAGAGACCGGCTCCCATGTTGATGCCATATTTCCTGACTTTCGAAAGGCGTTCGACTCTGTTCGGCACTGTCGCTTGCTCCAAAAAATGCGCGCTTACGGTGTATCCGATGACATATGCGGTTAGATAGAAAGTTTTCTAACAGACAGAGAGCAGTATGTCGCCCTGAATAGGGTGACTTCAATAGAAACAACCGTAACTTCAGGTGTGCCCCAGGGCAGTCTAATAGGTCATCTGCTTTATACGATTTACATAAACGATCTGGTTGATGGTATTGACAGCAGCATTAGACTGTTTGATGATGATGCTGCAGTCTACAGGAAAGCAGTATCACACGAAAGTTGTGGACAAATCAATGAGGATTTACAGAAAATAAATGCGTCTGCAATGACTGGCAGTAATCTCTACATATTAGTAAGCGTAACCAATGCGTATAAGAAGGCGAAAATCCCCATTGATGTACGAGTACAAAATAAATTCCAAGTCCTTGGAGGCGGTAACATCCGTCAAGTACCCGAGTGTGACTGTTGGAAATGATCTCAAATGGAATGATCAGGTAACACAAGTAACGGGTAAGGCAAACTCTAGATTGCGGTTTATTGGTAGACTCCTGAAGCGATGCAGTCCTTCACCAAAGGAAATAGCTTACAATACGTTAGTTCGTCGAGTCTTAATTGTTCGTCTGTGTGGGACCCTTACCAGTTGGGTCTGATTCAAGAGATTGAGAAGGTTCAAAGAAGAGCGGCAAGATTCGTGACTGGTAAATTTAGCCATCGCGAGAGCGTTAGAAATCTCATAGACAGTTTGAAGTGGGACACACTTGCAGATAGACGACGCTCTAAACGGAAGGGTCTGCTCACTAAATTCCGAAATCCGATACTCGCCGAGGATGTAGAGCATATACACTACTGGCCATTAAAATTGCTACACCAAGAAGAAATGCAGATGATAAACGGGTATTCACTGGACAACTATATTATACTAGAACTGACATGTGATTTCATTTTCACGCAATTTGGGTGCATAGATCCTGAGAAATCAGTACCCAGAACAACCACCTCTGGACGTAATAACGGCCTTGATACGCCTGGGTATTGAGTCAAACAGAGCTTGGATGGCGTGTACAGGTACAGCTGCCCGTGCAGCTTCGACACGGTACCACAGTTCATCAAGAGTAGTGACTGGCGTATTGTGACGAACCTGTTGCTCAGCCACCATTGACCAGACGTTTTCAATTGGTGAGAGATCGGGAGAATGTGCTGGTCAGGACAGCAGTCGAACATTTTCTGTATCCAGAAATGCCCGTCCGGAACCTGCAACATGCAGTCGTGCATTATCCTGCTGAAATGTAGAGATTCTCAGGGATCGAATGATGGGTACAGCTACGGATCGTAACACATATGAAATGTAACGTCCACTCTTCAAAGTGCCGTCAATGCGAACAAGACGTGACCGAGAAATGTAACCAATGGCACCCCATACCATCACGCCAGTTGATACGCCAGTACGGCGATGACGAATACACGCTTCCAATGTGCGTTCATCGCGATGTCGTCAAACACGGATGCGACCATCATGATGCTGTAAACAGAAGCTGGATTCATCAGAAAAAATGACGTTTTACCATTCGTGCACACAGGTTCGTCGTTGAGTACACCATCGCAGGCGCTCCTGTCTGTGATGCATCGGCAAGGGTAACCGCAGTCATGGTCTCCGAGCTGATAGTCCATGCTGCTGCAAACGTCGTCGAACTGTTCGTGCAGATCGTTGTTATCTTGCAAACGTCCCCATCTGTTGACTCAGGGATCGAGACGTCGCTGCACGATCCGTTACAGCCATGCGGAGAAGATGCCTGTCGTCTCGACTGCTAGTGATACGAGACCGTTGGGGTCCAGCACGGCGTTCCGTATTACCCTCCTGAACCCACCGATTCCATTTCTGCTAACAGTCATTAGATCTCGACCAACGCGAGCAGAAATGTCGTGATACGATAAGCCGCAACAATCCGACCTTTATCGAAGTCGTAAACGTGATGGTACGCATTTCTCCTCCTTACACGAGGCATCACAACAACGTTTCACGAGGCAACTCCGATCAACTGCTGTTTGTGTATGAGAAATCGATTGGAAGCTGTCCTCATGTCAGCACGTTGTAGGTTTCGCCACCGGCACCAAACATGTTTGAATGCTCTTAAAAGCTATTCGTTTGCATATCACAGCATCTTCTGCCTGTCGGTTAAATTTCGCGTCTGTAGCACGTCATAATCGTGGTGTAGCAATTTTAGAGGGCAGTAGTGTATTATTACCACCAATTTTTGAAATCGCGCAATGATCACCATTCAAAATAAGGGAAATTAAAGCTCGTACTGAGGCGTTCAGACAGTCCTTTTTTTCCGTCGCGCGATCTGCGAATGGAACGGAGGGGGTGGGGGGCATACGTCTTTGGAGCAAATTGTGCCCTCCGTCACACACCGCTTGGTGGCGAGTGGAGTATATATGTAGATGTAGATCTAGAAGCCGCGTGACAGAATGTCACTATTCCCCAAAAGAAGACATAACGTCTACATCAGAGGCAGCAATCATTTTGACATGTTATCGAATAAACGCAGACTAGAGAGCAAATATTTTATTTACTTTTTTGTAATTCACGGATAACTAGTTTCGGTCTATTATTAGGTTTGTAAAAGTAGTAGAGTGTTTATTGTTACAATATGAGATAAAAATGAAAGATAAATAGGATGAACGTAGGAAAATAATGGTGCATTAAACATCATCACGGTGTGAAACATCTTGTACATCATTATGGTGCCATGTGTCTCCTAGAGCAGGTAGTCATAGCCCGTGAGCCCTGGAGTTTCAGTGTGTCAGTAGTGAAATTATGTATACACGGTTAACTTCTTAAACTTCACACAAGTGTGACGATCGGCAGTAGAAGGTTTCTTCAAGAACGGTCGGTACTACGATCCGCCTCTCGCTGTAACACCCTATTGACTGTGTTCGGACGAACGCGTTATTTTTATTTTGAATGAAATAAGCAAACTATGTACGAGCATATGCTTTCGGCTCGATTTAGGTACTGTACTCTTTGCTACTAATGTTCAATGTCATGTGAGAAGTCGACCATAAAAACTTTTAAGAAAACTTTTAAGAAAGGAATTCTTAGTGTGGAATGTACTCCGGACGTTGAGTCCTGTCATCAGCGACAAACCAGCTGGGACGCACGTGGTCTGAGGAAGCCGAGGCGAGCGCTAAACAGCGGAGCGCGGGCTGCCGCGGCTGCTGAAATCAGCAGCGAACAACGAACCCGACGCAGCACAGCACAGCAGACGCGTCTTCATCCGGCCCGCGGGCGGCGCTCGCTTCCTGCAGCGTGGTCCCGCTTTTATTGCAGCATCAATTCTAAACGGTTAAACAAAATATTTCAAGTATAAAACTACATCTATAAAATCAACATCACGTAAAATTGTGTAATTGCAATGCCGTCTCTGCCTCCCAGAAAGCTGATACTGAAACACTCGTATTCAGTACTCGGTAAGAGGACTGTTCCTCTGGCCGAAACAGTGACAATGAGAAACATCTGGTCACACCCTTCATTTGGTTTCGTTCTTCTTGATGCTTCCTCTTCTGCTTATCCTTCAGTATATTTCATACAACTAAGTTTGAGAATAGTGTCTATATACAGGTGTTTCAGCTGCCTCTACATCTAGGTTTTACGCAACCCGCAACGCCTTCATAAACCAAGCGCGTGATTTTAAAAAAAAAAAAAAAATGCTTTGGGCACTATGTGACGTAACATCTGTGGTCGTCAGTCCCCTAGAACTTAGAACTACTTAAACCTAACTAACCTAAGGACATCACACACATCCATGCCCGAGGCAGGATTCGAACCTGCGACCGTAGCGGTCGCGCGGTTCCGGACTGAAGCGCCTAGAAGCGCTCGGCCATGTCGGCCGGCCACGATTTTCATATTGTCTCGCTCGCTGTGTGCGAACTATAAGTCCCAGAGAAAATACATTTTCGTTGGAGGCCACAGTTTTCGAGTTGTTCAAGAAAACACGTTTGAAGGTCACTTTTGCACTTTCTTCTTGACTAACATTTTTCTTAGAGTACAAAACACTCCAGGAAAAATACAGAAAGCAGAAATTATGAAAAGTAGCAAACCATACAAGAAACAACGATAACACAAGACCTGACACTACAGCCAACTGAATGTACAATAACTGATGCGAATGCATACAGAGGATGATTAACAAATGGTCTTACCTTACAAATTCGTGAGAACAAGATTATATAGAAAGATCCAAGAAGATATGAGTAGAAAACTTGTGAATACAAAACCATTTAGGACGTGACATTGTACGTTCCTTTTTCCTCGTTGCCAATTTTCTGTGTTGTATTCAGCAAATACTCTTAGCATCAAGCAAAAGTAATGTCGCAGCATGAGAACCCGCTACCACAGAAAGTAGTTGCAGTTATTTATATTGCTTGCTTGCGCGCAGAAAGTAAACATCCTCGGCACAGGATCAAACGGATTTACGCAGACTAAAGCAAAACTGAAAGCAACACAAACTGGCAACAGTCTAAAATACACACATCATAAAAAGTTTTGCATCACCCCAGTTCCCATAACGCCAGAAGATAGACGTCCACTGTGGATATTGTATCACAGACACAGTCCCTTTGACTGTTCAGAGATGTCACTAAACCTGCCCAGAGATGTAACAACCACGCATGAGCAGCGCCTATTAGACGGAGGGCGTCCGACAGCCGATCAGTTCCAGTCCTTCTACCAGGAAGGAGGAACACGGCTCGTGTCGTTTGCAGTTCAACCATGCCTAGACGGCCAATACTGCGATTCGATCGCGTCCGCGTTGTTACTTTGTGCCAGGAAGGGCTCTCAACAAGGAAAGTTTCCAAGCGTCTCGGAGTGAACCAAAGCGATGTTGTTCGGACATGGAGGAGATACAGAGAGACAGGAACTGTCGATGGCATGCCTCGCTCAGGCCGCCCAAGGGCTACTACTGCAGTGGATGACCCCCAGCTACGGATTATGGCTGACACCAAGGCCATCATGTTCAATAATGCTTTTCGTGCAGCCACAGGACGTCGTGTTACGAGTCAAACTGTGCTCAATAGGCTGCATGACTCGCAACTTTACTCCCGACGCCCAGAGCGCGCTCGATCATTGCAACCACGAAACCATGCAGCGCGCCACAGATGGACCCAACAACATGCCGAATGGATCGCTCAGGATTGGCATCATCTTCTCTTTACCGATGAGAGTAGCATATGCCTTCAACCAGACAGTAGTCGGAGACCTGTATGGAGGTAACCCAGTCAGGCTGAACGCCTTAGTCACACTATCCAGCGAGTGCAGCAAGGTAGAGGTTCCCAGCTGTTTTAGAGTGGCATTATGTGGGGCCTACGTACGCCGCTGGTGGTCATGGAAGGCACCGTAACAGCTGTACGATACGTGAATGCTGTCCTCCGACCGATAGTTCAACCATATCGGCACAGTGACGAGGCATTTGACTCCATGGACGACATTTCGCGCCCCCATCGTGCACATCTTGTGGATGAGTTCCTTCAGGATAACGACATCGCTCGAGTGGAGTGGCCAGCATGTTTTCCACACAAGAACCCTATCGAACATGTCTGAGATAGATTGAAAAGGGCTGTTTATGGACGTCGAATCGCCGTTGAGCAGTGGGACAATCTCGACCAACAGTGCCTTGATGCCTGCATGAATGCAAGAGGACGTGCTACTGGGAGTCAGAGGTACCGGTGTGTACAGCAATCTGGACCACCACCTCTGAAGTCTCACTGTATGTTGGAACAACATGCAATGTGTTGTTTTCATGAGCAATAAAAAGGGCGGAAATGATGTCTATGTTGATCTCTATTCCAGTTTTCTGTACAGGTTCCGGAAATGACGGAACCGAGGTGATGCAAAACTATTTTATGATGTGTGTATTTCTTAAAAGAAATCTTACCTTACGTATCTTAAGTGTGAAGATAATGCATAGCAATATAATTAATTGTTGACTTGTATTGATCAATCTTTGAACATTGGTCTAGCACTGAATCAAGTGAAGGATGACTCAGATAACTAGCAGGATGTTTAGTTCAACTCTGTTGATCTAACTATTGATATACAATGTGTCCAGTCATATCCGCCTTTGGCGGATGTCCACACTGCTCTACAAAACTTCAGGAGGAGGTAGATAATGTAACGTAACACATTAAATACGCACCGGAAATGAATTAAAGTGCAGGAGCATGTTCGCGGAGATATCTCCCAGTCGTGCACAGAAAGCGGGACGTCACATGACGTGACGTTATTGTGAGTATAGCGCCAAATGGGTCTAGCGCTACAACACAAGGCACTTGAAGGAGCAGGGAAAAGACAGTGTGTGTCAATCAGTGAGCTGTTACGGTTTACTGTGCAGACGTTCTTCATTACATCATGGCCAAGGGACAATACCTGGATGGCGTCACACACGAAGAATTATCGGGAAACCGAAAGAATGCCGAAGTTTGACGAGTCTAGCCAGCAGATTCGAGTTTTCACAGCATTGTTTTACATTAAAGGGGACCGTTTCGAACCACAGACGCTGCGGAACGAAAGAGAGGTGGTGGCCGACCGCGGTCAACTGCAGCAGTTGATGACCTCTACATTGTCTAGCAGGCAAGAAGGGACCCACTGCAAACAATGAGTGCAATTGAAACCACGTTAACAGGACTGTAGAGCATGCAGTCTCAGACACCACAGCGACACGGTGGCTGCATGGGGGTGGTCCTTCTTGCACCACGACCAGTACATTGTCTTCTGTTGACACCCGAACATAGGTGGTACCGTTTGCGATGGTGCTATGAGCACAGGGACTGGACCGACGAAGAGTGGAGTCACGTGGTTTTCTAGGATGAGAGCAGATCCAATCTGAGTAGTGATTTTGGAAGTCCGCTCATGCGGCAAGAGGTGGGAACACGTAATGAACCGAGGCACATGCCGAACATGATCGGTCTGGTGGTCCAGGTGTTATGTTGTGTGGAGAGCATTATGTTGCATAGGGTGATCGACCTCTAAATTTATTTGACACTGTACACTCACTTATCAACGTTATTATGAATCTGTACTCCTTCCACAGGTGCGTCTTGTCATGGGTGCATTCAATCCTGACTTCACTTTTACGAATGACAATGCGCGACAGCGTCGAATAGGGCAGATGGAGGAGATCTTGAAAGAAGAGGATATTCTGAGAATGGCCTGGACTGCCCGTCCCCCTACTTAAACCCTGTCGACCACGTATGGGGTGCATTGGAGAGACGTATTTCAGCACGTCCAGAACAGTTGTCAACTGCGCTGATGGAGAATCTGAACGCGTTATGGGAAGTACTTTCTACCAAATATGTGGGCAGTACGGGAACACGGTGCAGAGCATCCACTGCCATCCGTGGTGATCACACACGTTATTAAGAATCACGGCCTGCCGTTTTTTATGTCCATGGGACCATAATGAACCACAGTAATTTCAATATATTTACTGTCTTCGAATAAAAGTGTCATTTCTGTTCGTCTGATTGTGTATTTCTTTCAGTTGCCGTGTGTAGTATACTGTCCGCCTACTTAGCTGAGTGGAAACGTGTTTGCCTACCATGCAGTGGCCCAGTTTCTTATGCAGTGGCCGGGTTCGATTCCCGGTCAGGTTGGAGACCACCTCAACTCGACGATTGGGTGTAGTGCTGTCATCATCACCGACTCGGAAGTCACCCAATGTTGCATCACCTGAAATAAGACTTGCACCCGGTGACCATACTTCTCCGGATGGGCCTCCTGGCCTTCAGGACCGTGCGATCCTTTTCCTTTGTACCATACTCTAGCAGTTCTTTCAATGCACAGTACAAGTTTTATCGAGCTATGTTACTTGGCAGTGACAAAATAAGCGGTATTTACTTTCGTCCTCAATTTTTTTACAGCAGTTTATTTATGTGACGTAAGGCAGGAGCATAGCATAGTCAAACTTGTGTGAACCTTCTATGGCTTTCGACCATAACTCGCCATGCAGTGTGGTGCTGTCTCTGTGCAGAATCTATCCCACAGTTTCTGGAGGACACAACCTAACCTCTAAAGAAGAAAGTGCTGTATTCAGGCGATCTACAGGTGACGAGGCAGCGACATTGTGAACAGTGCACTCCGTATCCATCTTAGCAGTCGCAGAGACACCTTGGGATCTCGTCCACCGTCAGGCACCAATGAGCTGCATTGAGGCCTGTGGGGATTCATAGGTGTCACTGAAGGAACAGCTCAAGACCAAGACGCACTGACACACCAACCACAATCACAGGGACTCTCCACATTTCACTGAGTACATATGGGCTCGAGACGGACACGCGCTGAACTGAACGCAACATTACCCATAAATTGAAACAAGTATTTGAAAGCTCTCCATTGACTAACTGGACGAAATAGTCCCCCAAATACTCACTCTTAAACAACAATCAACATACGTCTAAATAAAGCCGCCAATGGTTTGCCTTATATCTACAAGACACATGTCCCACATCCTTGTAAAAAATCATCCACATATGAATAAAATTACTACTACTACTACTACTACTACACATTCACCAGATGATCCCAAGTTTGACCAAAACACGGCTCCGTACACACATAGTTTCTAACACACATTGCACACCATGAACACAATTAAACACTGCAGTCGTAGCACATGACGTAAAAGCTATCATCTCATCGACCAGTCTTAGAATACTGCTCACGAGTGTGGGACATACACTGGGGTAACAAAAGACGTGGGGTAGCGGTAGGCACAATTGTGGTGTCACCGCCAGACACCACACTTGCTAGGTGGTAGCCTTTAAATCGGCCGCGGTCCGGTAGTATACGTCGGACCCGCGTGTCGCCACTATCAGTGATTGCAGACCCAGCGCCGCCACACGGCAGGTCTAGAGAGACTTCCTAGTTCTCGCCTCAGTTGTACAGCCAACTTTGCTAGCGATGGTTCACTGACTTCTACGCTCTCATTTGCCGAGACGATAGTTAGCATAGCCTTTGGCTACGTTATTTGCGACGACCTAGCAAGGCGCCAGTATCCGTACTATTGATATTGTGAATCATGTACCATAAAGAGCGACGTTCTCCATTAATGGATTAAAGTTAAGTATTCCACTAGCTACGTCCGTTTTTCTCAATTGTAATTCCCTTGTCATGTTCCAGACCTCACGCCAGCCTGCGTAAGCTAAAACGCGTGCATTTCGGCCTCCTTTAGTTATACGAGTTGGCTCTCCTGCCAACAGAACAACATATATGGATGGCTTTAGTATAGCAGACACAAGGTATAAAAGGGCAGAGTTGTCATTTGTACTCAGGTGATAGACCTGAAAATGTGTGAATTACGGCCACACAATGGGAATTAACAGACTCTGAACGCCGAGTGGTAATTGGAACTAGATACATGGGACATTCCGTTTCCGAAATTATTAGGGAATTCAGTACTCTGAGATCCACAGGGTCAAGTTTGTGAGAGAATACAATATTTGAGGCATTAACTGTCAGCATGGCCAAAGGCGATGGCCTTCGCTTAATTACTGAAAGCAGCTGTGTTTGTGTAGAGCTGTGAGACTTACCACACAAGCAATACTAGGTAAAGTAACTGTAGAAATCAATGTGGGACGTACCTTACGTGTTAGTAACTTATCTGTTAGGAAAGTACGACGAAATATGGCTGTAACAGGCCATAACAGCAGCCAACCTACGTGAGTTCCCTTGCTAACATGACACCGTCGCCTTCAGCGGCTCTCTTGCGCTCATGACCATATCAGTCTGACCCTAGACGTCTGCAAAACCGTGAATCGGTCATATGAGTCACAATTTGAGTTAGCAAGAGCTGACGATAGAGTTCGAGTGTGGTGCAGACCGCAGAAAGCCATGGACTCAAGTTGCCAACAAGACACTGGGCATGCTAGTGGTGGGTCCATAATGGCGTTGAGAGAGGACAAGTTACTATCTCACCTATTTTTCGCATATGGAAAAAACTAAAGATTTTATTACAACCTGACGAACCTTGAGCAAGACACTAGGAAGTTAATGGCTTGAGTAGACGTTGATGGAGCCTGGTAGGGAGCTCAAAGCATGAGGTATTCTTATGGTTCTTAGCTCATAGAAATGGAATGTTGGAAGCTTAAAGCTATTGGCGGCGAGCCCATCCCTCAGCAAATCTTGCCTGACAGGCCCACAGCCATACAGAGCAGACAAGGCAGCCCCCAGTCGAGACATGTCTCCAGCTGAACAATGCCACAATACTGCCATGTCGCCAGTGGAAGCCTGGGCTGGGGGCAACAGTGGAGTTGTAAACCAGGCATTGTGTGCAGAGCCATGTGTAATAAAACTTCAAATGTTTTCATGTTTTCCAGTTGTGCAAATAGGCCTGTGAACCACTTCCATCGGCTGCCTCAGCTGCCTCAGTTGTATAAGAAACTCCGGCGTCTGGGAAACATTTATAGATAGAATCGTTATTACACCTCACAACTAGGATTAACAAGCTCCAAGGCACAGCAATTTAGATAAAGGTCTTTGTATCTGTTTGCTAGTTGTCATGGGAAGCGACACGACTTCGGAGAAAATTGTCTCTTCACCTTTTCGAAAACTGAAAGCCAGTAATTCACAGTTTCCTTTTTTTCAGAGATGCAGGTTTCTCAACTCTTGCCCTGGTTCGACATGAGTTTGTGTTGTCGTGTGGGATGGGAGAATTAGCGCCTCTAGGGCCCTCTGATTGGCTCAAGATGGGGTGAGGGCAGTGTCGTTCGTGCACTTTGCAGGAAAACGGATTTTTTTCTGGAGAGGTGCGAAGCACTTGAGTGCAGGACTTCTGGTCGAGTCTCTGGCAAGTGTGGTTGGTACTTGGGACCTGTCCGGAGACTGACTTCACTTGCGAGTAGTTTAGACTGGGGAGCCGGTGGTGAAGTTCTTACTCTGCCGAAAGTGTGACTTCAAACGTCTCGGACTGCTCATTCGCCGAGGGCACACTTATTCCTTTTTGGTTTACCAGTCTTGACGTTTCGTATCCTTGTGTGCTCAGTCGTATAAGTGAACCAACGACCAGCGAACGGGTGTATCGCACGCTGAAATCTACCACGATTTCAGGGCTCTGGTAGAGAGTAAATTGCGATCCGTCTGCCTGATCGCTAGACTGTGAGATTTTTGCATTTTTTTCGTGGCCGCGATCGTTTCGCAGGTGCCGTCTCCATGTCTCACATCTCACCTCCATCGCACACATCTCGTCAGCTGCAATTTACATCGCCGCATGAAGCAAACAGGGTAACGTACTGCTGCTCTGGCATTGTCAGGGCGTATAGATCTCATTCGCTCTCTCGCTCCACCTATATAGAGAAACTTCAGTAGATTTGACCAATCAGCGTCAGATCAATTCAGATTGCATTATCCACATTTTTAGGGCCAGAGTTAAACCGTCTTTGCCAACCTACGATCTTTTTTCAGTGTCGTATTAAACCACCCGTTAGTTGTTTTCGGAATTCAATCAATAACCACATGACTTTTGTCACCTCACTGTATAGCAAACAGAACTAATAGGGGATAATGAATGTACCGGTATATAGAGAAGGGCATTACGAATGGTCACAGGGGTTTTGGACCGTGAGAAAGTGACACGGGGATGCTGAAAGAACAGATATGGCAGACGCTTGAATATATACAAACTATCGTGTGGAAGGGTACATTCAAAGTTTCAAGAACCTACATTAAGTGATGAAGCTACGAATATATTATGGACATCAATACCGTACTGGTGGTGAAAACGCGTTAGACTAATTAGAGCATGCAAAGAATAATTTGGACGGTCATTCTTCCTCGCTCCAAACGAGAATAGAACGGCGAGAGCCTCGCAAAGGCGTAAGACTTCCCCACAGGCCAGAGTCGTGACCAGCCTGCAGTCGCCGCCAGCAGCCGCAGGCGACGGCTAATCGACGCAGCAACCATTCGTTGTTGGGTCATTTTAAAGTCGAGCTACTTCCACCTGATGACACCCACACTTATAACACTGGCTACATTCGAGACGTTTCTACGAGACACAGAAAACAGTTTCTTACGTACGTTCAGCGACAGATATCGGTATTTAAGACCCCCCCCCCCCCCTTCCGCCCCAGTGATACAGCTGGGTGAAATACCGATGATGTCGCTCGGCCTGTGGCAGCAGCCGCTGTGTTCATCAGGCAGCCATCCAGCACCGCCACGGCCACCGCCACCCTCTGGCTGACTGCCGGCGGCCCTGGTCCCCATCCACCGCTTCCCAGGCTGCAGTGCCACATTTGTCACCCCCGCAGCCCCACTGGGCAAGCCCACCTGGCCCAGGTACCTGTCAAAGTGTTGTTGCACCACCGCCTTGATTTAACCAGCAACTGCCCGCCACCATGCAGAGTTTCCAAAAACTATGTGGTACTGTCCGCAAGGAAGCCTGTGTCGGCACGCCTGTGCCAGCATGTTCGGTTTGAGGGTCATTGTCCGCCGTCTGCTGTCCAGCTGCTGCAGAAACACTGCTCTACGGTTATTTATGATTGTTAATAAACATTTTAGGCAACAAAGTGGCTTTCCACATGGTCCGCACTTCCACCCACCACTGTCAGAGCTGCGCGCCCACACCTGCCCATCGATGCCGCTTACATTTGCTGTGAAAATAACTGACGGACGTTGAAATAGCGGAGCAACAGAAGACAGAAGTGGAAAGGATACAGCAGCAGTACCAGTCAACGCAAGACTAAAGCTAAATGTGTGATGCGTTTTTATCTTAAAGTTTTCCCGGCGCATTGATTGGTCCATCATATTTCGGGCTTGCAGCCGGATCACGTTGACATCTTGGCACGATATTTCGGCTAACAAACATGCAGCCACCTTCAGGTGAGTACGAGACTGAAGATTACTCGCTCGCTCGCACATATACTGAGGGTTGAACCCTCTGCTGTTATCGAAGTTTTAGCGCAACTAAGGCGCTTCTCCTTCTGATATGAAGATTGATGTGGGATGTTGCGAGAGTTTGGTGGTTGCTTGACTTATGTGCTGTTTTTTTTTTTTTTAAGAAGAAAGAATAGTCAGAGAGATAGTGGAAGAAATGGGAAAACGAACGGCCTAACTTTTTTTTAGAGGACAGGACAGAGGAAGGGACAGTAGAAGAGTGGCGGAAAAAGAACGGCCCATTGACTAGCTGGGGATATTACATTAAATTATAGAATAAAGGAGAGAAGGAGGAATAATTAGAGTGAGTGAAATCGAAAGGCCGTTATCCTGGCCTCTTCTTCTTCATAGCGGCGTCTTGATGGTGGTGGCAGACAATCTTGAAGTGATGGATTGAGGGGGGGGGGGGGCGAAGAGAAAGAAGTCAGAGGGTGACAGTTTGAGAAGTGGAAAGAGGAAGGGCCTGTCGTGATTAGGCCAACATTGGGGACAGAGTGGGTGGAAGGGGGGTGGCGTTCTTGGGAGGGTGAATGACATGACATGTTGGGGGATGATCGATGATGTGAGGAAGAGTAGTCGACATGAGATGAGGTGGCTTGTGCATGGAATTCATGGGCGGGGGGGGGGGGGGGGGGGCTGAATAGAAGGTCGGGCCATCGAGTGGTGGCTAGACGGTGAACACGGGTACCCAGTGAGAGGATTAAGGGGTTAGGAGAGTGACGTGTTTATTGGTAGAAGGAATTGGCTGCGGAGAGGATGCGGGTGCGAAGGAGTGGCACCTCGGCCAGGTTGTGAAGCTCTTGGGTTGGGAAGTCGAAGGGGAGGTGGAGGGCACGCCGGAGAGCCCGATTCTGGACGGTTTGGAGTCGGCGTAGGTGGGTGGGGGCAGCATTGCCCCACACCACCGCCGCGTATTCAAGGATGGGACGAACAAGGGAGGTGTACAATCGAACAGCAAGGTGTGTGGGGAGTGAAGAGGTTGGATTGATGAGAGGGTAGAGCAGGCAGAGCCGCCCCATTGCCGTACGACGCACGTCATCGATGTGGGGGAGCCAGGTGAGGCGTTGGTCCAGGGTGACACCCAACTACTTCGCAGTACGAGTCCAGGGGACTGGGGTACCAAGGACCGTCACCTGAGGGAGCCGAATGGGAATATGGCGTCGGCAGATGATAAGGGCTTGGGTCTTGGAGGGATTAAATGCCAGACGCCAGGTCCTAGCCCAATCGGTTAGGGAATCTGTAGTCCCCTGGAGCCGCTGTTGTAGGCCTGCCGCAGTCCGAGAACTAGAGAAGAGTGCAGTATCATCTGCGTAGAGAGTTAAATGTACCCTCGGCGCAGAGGGCAGATCGGCTTTGAAGAGGGAGTAGAGTAGCGGTCCAAGTACGCTGCCTTGTGATACTCCTGCCCTAATGCGTCGTCGTGTAGATTTCCCATCAGGGATCCTAACGTGGAAGGTGCGACCTTCCAGGTATGTGGCTATTAGCCTTACGTGAGACACTGGAAAGCCGAGGGAAAATAATTTGTAGAGCAGCCCTTCGTGCCAGACCGAGTCAAACGCTCTGGACACGTCGAGGAGTATGGCCCCGAAGTACTCCCTACGTTCTACTGAGGTACCGCAATTGCAGTGATGGAGGTGATTTCATCCTCAGGGTCCTGAACGGCAAGGAGTTGTGGGGGGCGTGCCGTTACCAGGAGGATGTGGTCGGGGTCAACGGGGTCATTGACCAGAGTGAAGTTTCATGCGAAGAAATCAGCTAAAATCATTGCCGACCTGAAGGGGGGGAATCCTTTGCTCTCGTCTCAGAAGGCTTCTTGTGAACCGCCAAGCGGACGGGTCACTCAGGTCAACGGCAGAGATTCTGTTCTCCCATGCCTGATTGCGGTGGTCTTGCACTGCAGCCTTGATTTGGCGCTGGAATCTATTGATGAGGCGCTTAGTTGTCGGATTCCGAGTGAGCTGCCATTCTTGGATGGTCCGGTTTTTCTCTGTAATGAGAGCAAGGAAGTGGGGGGGGGGGGGGGGGGGGAGTGGACGTAGATGGTCTGGGGGCCGGTGTGGACGGTGAGGGGTCGCTGCTGCTGCAGCATCTAGGGCTATGGTGGTGAGGTGTATGAGCGTGCAATCTGCGTCAGTTTGATCGGCAGCAGGGATTGTGGGTAGGGCTGCTTCGACCCGTCGCTGGTAGGACTGCCAGAATACCGCGGATGTTCAGGCCTTCACTCGGCGCGGTCGTGATTCCAACGAGATCGATGGAATAGATGTCCGGCCGGTGGTCAGAGGCTAGAGCGATGCGGGTGGCTGCAGTGATGGGGTGGGGTAGACCTTACACCACTGTGATGTCTATGACATCTGGGGGACGTCCTCCAGTGGGGTATATGGTGGGGTCGTGCAGGCCGATGGTGTGGGCATGGTGCTTATCAGCGACCCGGAGAAGTCGACGACCAGAGAAGTGTTTGTTAGTCTACTGTTCCAGGCAGCATGTTTGGCATTGAAGTCACCGCCAACAAAGCGACAGCAATGCCTCGTAGTCTGGTGTTTCAAGAAGGCCTTGAGGTGGTCTATAAAGTGCCATGAACGTGATGGGACCCCTCACCGTGTGGACAAGAACGCCAGTGGCTCCCACGGTGTTAAGTTTGGGGAGGGGAATGGGGTGGTGACGGAGGGAGTTACGTACGTACACCGCCGTGCCGCCATAGGCGGTGGGCCTGTCTGTCCTGTAGCAGGAGTAGTTCGCTACATGGATAAAAACACCAGGTTTGAGGTGCGTCTCAGCAACAAGGCAAATATCAACCCCCTCATCTAGGAGGAATTGTCGAATCTCGCCCTGTTGTTTGGGGAGGCCATTGGCGTTCCTGATCATGGTTGTCAGTCTGTGATGTCCAACAGCCATGACTGGTTGGAATGGGAGTGGTGGTGGTGATGGGGGACATGGACTGGGAGAGGGCAGTGGCAAGTTAGTGTGGGATGGTTTGGAGGAGGGAGTTGAAAGTGGTGGAGATTGCCAAGGTCAGTGCCTCAACAACATTGTTCATGAGGTCACTGAGGTGGGTGGGAACAGAGGGTGGGGTGGGGAGAGGGTGCTGCTAGGATTGTACCGGAGTGGGGAAGGGGGCAGCAATGCTTAACACCTGCTGGTAGGATGGGGAAGGAACAGTGGACTGTGACACCCACTGTGGGGAGGGGGAAGCAGTGCTTAACGCCTGCTGGGTGGGGAGGTGAGGGAAGGCTGTTGGGGTGGGTGAGATGGGGATGGAGAGGAGGGGAGGTGGGTAGGAGCCCAGAGGGGCGGGATGGTAGCAAGACGCATGTTGGGAGTAAGCCCGCAGCGCCGATCCCACCAGGGCACCAGAGTAAGTGGCGCCCCCACAGGTCGCCGCCGATGGCGTTGCAAATCTGTTTTGACTTGCCCTAAACAACTTCATTTTTGGGCAGCCCATGTAGCTGCCTGTGTGATTCCCGCCACAGCGGGCACAGGTGGGGGGGGGGGGGGCCGTCTCGGGGTTTAGAGCACTCCGAGGAGGCGTGATCACCGGCACACTTCACCCAACGCACCTCACGGGTCCAGTCACCCGCGAAGTGCGCCAGTCCCTAGCAGCGATAGCATACCAGGGTCATCCCCCTGGAGTGTGGTTTCTCAATTGTCACGCTAACGCGATCGAGAAGCGAGAGGGTTAGGAGGTGGCGGTTCTCTGGCGTGTCGGGGGCGGAGACGAAGAAGAGTGGGGTGGGGCGACGGGTTCGAGGGGAGATGATCTGGGATATAACTGTGGTGGTGGTGTTTAATGACGTGAGTGCCTTCCTCAGGTCATCATCAGAGTACTCCATGGGAAGCCCTCTGACGACGACCTGGAGGCAGTGGGTCCTTTTAGGGGGGGGGGGGGGAGAAACCTATATTCAACTTTCTCAGGATGATCAGGGTCTTGGCAAGGTCAGTGGGGGACTGGACAGACAGTCGGTAGTTGTCATTGCCTGACCATTTTATACGGAAGGGGTAATCAGTTTGAGTAGTTAGGATGTCTATAAGCTCTTTGTAGGGCCCCTTGTGTTGTATATAGATGGGTGGGGGGGCAGGAGGGGTGGCTGAGGGTGGGGGGATGGGGATTTGGTGGGGTGTCTGCGGCACCATCAATAGCCGCAAATGTATTACTGACGGGCACATCCGTCAGTGACGTGGTGAACTGACGGCGGGGTGCCGTTTTGCGCGGCACCTAGAAACCTTCCGCGTCAGTAACGGCTTTTTTCTTCTTGGTCAACCCGCGTTCGGCAGGCTGAATGGCCTCAGAGTCGGAGGACGAGGCCAACTGCCGCTTCCGACGCTCAGCGACCGGGCGCCAATGGTCGTCATCAAACTCCATCACGCTCCCGTCATCGCTGTCGTCGGACGCGGCAGTCATGTTGGGGAAGAAGAGGGCCTGAAGCCGAACACTGTCGACCTGCTGGCCCCCCCTCCTCTGCGGCATCATGGAGGGCGATCAGTAGCTCTTGCAACCCCTCCTGTATGTCTGCGTCGGGCATCAATGACGACGCGAGGTCTTCTTGTGGTGCCGGAAGCTGTTGTGGGACGCATACAGCGTGGGATCTAGAGCGCGGCGCACGCGGGCTTGTCCCACGTGAAGGGGGCCCTGGTGAGCATATTTCCCTATTCCTGGCCCAAGGTGCAGCTTCATTGATGGCTGCATCAATGAAGCTGCAACCGGAGTGGCAGGGGAGGGGCAGATGACTCTGGATGTGATGGTTGTACTGGTGCGCGTCGTTCTATATATAGCGACAATTGGCGCGGCGGCGCCTGCGCAGTGGAGAAGGCTAATGCCGCGCCCGCTATCTAATTTGGCGCGCTCTGCAGCAGAAGCGGGCCGCGCATGCGTAGTGGTGTACCTACACTCGCGCCATCTGTCGTAAAGCGCCTTCGCGCAGCTGAGGCGCGGTAGTCGAAAGTATAAAATCAATTTTCGTCAGCCGTCGCACTAGATGCAAACCAATGTCTCTGTGAAGCGATTAAAGAAATTACAGGATCCCATGCTTTATCCATCTGAAAGCCGCCGTCTCGATTAATAAGATCTTCTGCCAATCGAATCTCCACGGACTCCTTGATAATGGATTCCCAAAAAGATCTAGTTGTGGCCGATCGAGAAAAGGGCCAAGCAAGATTTCGCCCCTGACGCTGATGGTTTTGTCCCGGCCCGGCGCACTGCAAGACGCATGCAGTCATCGACGACGCTTCCAACTGCCGTCGCCAACTCATTCGACGCGCTCTCTGACGCGCCGGACCAGCTGCCGCGCGATCCTGCGCCGAAGAAAGACTCCCATTTTCCGCCGGTGGTCCTCCAGTTTCGGCCTCCCTATGGGGAACTGCAGAAGTTGTTGCGCAGTGAAGCCTGCCGGACGAGACCTGTACACGATCACACTCCGCACTGCTGACGGCTATCGCCGGGTCACTCAGGAGGCGTCTGAGCGTGGTATCCCGTTCTATACCCACGCTTCCGCACCTGACAAGGTCTCGAAGATTGTAATCCGGGACCTCTCATTCAACATGGAAGCCGATCTCCTGCATCGCGAACTCGCTGACCTGGGCTTCTACATACGGGCAGTCGTGAAGGTGAAGTCGCCTAAATCGCGCGATGATATGCCGCTCTTCCTGGTCGTCTGCTCCGACACCGTGGAGAACCGCAAACTATACCAATTGACGCGGGTCGCCGACGTTCCGGTTCAGACCGAAGATCTTCGCTCCAGGAGAGGCCCTGTGCACTGCTTTCGCTGCCAGGGGATCAATCACGTCGCGCGCCACTGCTCTATGCCGGACAGATGTGTTAAATGCGCCGGAGACCACGCAGGAAGTGCGTGCCCCCGTCCGCCCACCGAGAAGCCGACATGTGCACTCTGTGGCGGTGCTCACGTGGCCAGCTATCGTGGGTGTGAGGTGTGGAAGCGTGCCATCGCTCGCCAACGTGGCCAAACACCAGCGCCGCGTCCGAAAAAGCCAGCGACGAGACGGCCCGGCGTCTCTATCGCGGCGGCAACGTCAGGGGCGCCCTCCGCCGTCCCGGCTGCGTCGGCTGCTCCTGCTCCTGCCGCGTTCGATGCCGTGCCGACACCTGAGGCTCCTGCGCCTCCACCACAGCTGCTAGTGGCGGACCCGGGTACTGCCTCTCCCGGGACGTCGGCCGGACCGCGCCCCGGACCGGCGCAGGGGTCAGCGCCCCGTGGGTACCCAGCGCTCAGCACCGTCAGTCGAGCAGCCCCAGGTGGACTCTCACAGCGAGTCAGCCACGCCTCCCCCTTCCAGCAATGGGGCCGCGAAGGCTGCCTCCACCGCTGACCTAGCCAACCTCGTCGCGCAGCTCACTGCCTTGGTGAACAGTGCTACGAAGTTGATTCAAGTCCTGTCGCAGCAACTCATCGCTACCGATGGCCTCTCCAGCCCCGCCTGTTGTCAACACTCACCAGCTCCACCATGGGCAGCGTCGGGGGGTCAAGGTCGTCACGTGGAATGCCAACGGCGTCCGCACTGAAGCTGGTGAACTTCGCCAATTTCTTCGAGATGAAGCCGTCGACGTCTGCCTTATCAACGAAACCCACCTGGAGCCTGGGGTCGACGTCAGGGCGGCCAACTACTCCAGCTATCGCACCGATCGACTGACGGCGGGTGGTGGGACAGCCGTTTACGTCTGCAATGGCATTCGCCATCGCGTGATACCACTTCCACCACTGGCAACCCTGGAGGCCACTGGTGTAGTCGTTCACACCTCGGCGGGGGCCATCACGTTAGTCGCTGCCTATCGACCGCCGTCTCGTGCACTGGACCCTGCTGACAGCGATGCTCTGCTCTCCTTGAGGGGGCAGGTGTTCGTCGCCGGGGACTTCAATAGTAAACATGTGTCCTGGAACTCCAAGATCACCAATGCCACCGGCCGCTGCCTGCTCCGGGTAGCAGACCGCCACCATGCGCTTGTGGTGGGGCCATACGACCCGACAATCTTCCCTGCCCTTGGCTTCCCGGATATAATCGACATCGCGGTCGTCAAGGGCATCCCTCATCAGATCACCGCCACGACGAGGATGGCACTGTCTTCTGATCATGTCCCAGTGGTTTTCGATATCGACTTAGACGCCCTCCAACAGCCCAGGCGAGACATCTCACTTGCTGGCATCGACTGGGGCAGGTTTCAAGCAGCCGTGACAGACTCACTCGCCGCCGCGCCGCCCCCATCGGAAGCTGGATCGGACGCAGCACTTCTGCACTTTGCGGCAACCACGATCGACGCTGCCAACATAGCAACGCCGCCCCGACCTCGCACTCCGCCTGACTACTCCCGCCAGCTGCCGCCGAACATCCTTGCAGCCATCACTGAGAAGAACCGGGTCTACCGGGAGTGGCAGCGGACAAGAAATGCCGACACCAAGCGCCTCCTCAACAGGATGCGTCGGGACATCCGGGTCGCCATTGACAACCGTCGCAATCGCGACTGGAATAACAAGGTCGCCACCCTCTGTCTTGACGACGGCACGGCCTGGCAGACGACGAAGCGTTTCCTACGCCGCACGCAACGTATCCCTCCGCTGCTGGTCAATAGTCAGGCTGTCTGCGAACCAGCTGCGAAGGCTGATGCCCTCGCAGAGGTATTTGAGGCTGCGTTTACGCCGATCGAAGACCCGACCAACGCTGTCCACGACGACCTGGTTGCTGACCGGCTCCCACGCTACTTGGAGGCACACGACGACGATGACGTCATTGAAGAGACGACGGCGGAGGAGGTGTCGTCCATCCTGCGTGCCCTGAACCCCAGGAAAGCTGCGGGCCCAGACGAGGTTTCCAACGCCCTACTTCAGAAGTTGCCGCTGGTGGCTGTCACTCATCTCGCCGACGTCTTTAATGTAATCCTCCGGTCCTGCAGTTTTTCTCAGTCCTGGAAGTATGCAGAGATCGTGGCGATTCCGAAGATGGGGAAGGATCTGCGTCAGCCCGCGAACTACAGACCTATTAGTTTACTGCCGACCGTCTCAAAGGTCTTTGAAAGGGTGTACATCAGGCGGCTGCAGCGCCACGTTGACAAGGAAGGCCTCCTGCCCGAAGAGCAGTTCGGCTTTCGCAGGGGCCACTCGGCAATTCACCAACTCCTATAGCTAGTGGAAGATGCGTTCGTCGCCCTCGAGCAGCGCGAGTTCTTCGGCGCGGTGTTCCTGGACGTGTCGCGTGCTTTCGACAGTGTGTGGCACTGTGGCCTCTTGTTCAAACTTTTTGAACTTGGGGTCCCGACGTCGCACGTCCGTCTCATCCATTCCTATCTTGCCGATAGGACCTTCCATGTGCCGGCCGCGCATGGCTTGTCCTCCGTCCGCCGCATCAACGCCGGTGTGCCACAGGGCTCGGTCTTGGGACCACTCCTGTATTCGCTGCACACTTCTGATTCGCCGAAGATCGACCGTGTGGGGCTCGCCCTGTACGCGGATGACACGGCCGCCGTCTGCAGCTAGCCGTTTACACCCTGGCAGCCTGGGCCGTCAAGTGGCGTCTACAGTTTAATGGAGCCAAGACGCAGTTCCTGATCGTCACCAGGCGAGTCGTTCCTGCAGGTCTGCAACCGCTCACCATCGGTGGCAGTCCTGTCCCGTGGCGTCCCACGGCGCAATACCTCGGCGTCACCATCGACCGCCGACTCACGTGGGTTCCGCATACCCGCGAAGTGAAGGCCAAAGTGCGGAACCGGCTCCGCATCCTGTACCTGGTGCTGAACGCCGGCTCCCGTCTACGACGGTGGCTGGGCATCACTCTCTACAAGGCGCTGCTCCGCCCTGTACTCCAATACGCCGCCGTCGTCTGGGGGAACGCTGCCGACACGAACCTGAAGAAGCTGGAGACACTGCAGAATCGCATCCTTCGGCTGGTCTTGCACCTGCCTTACGATTTCCCCACCGCTCATCTTCACGACATCGCGGAAGTACCTCTGCTCCGTGACCTCTTCCAGGCGACCGCCCGCACCTTTTACGAACGTGCTGGCCGGTCACACAACGCCCACATCCGGACGCTGGGCCGCAAACTGCCGCGCAGCGTCAACACCCGCAGGCCACACCTGCTCGCTGCATAGCTAGCACTGCAGAACTGTGCTGAGGAGCCACCCAAGAAGACAATCCACATGTGAAGACGCATTAAATCAGCATGCATGGGAGGCAAAGCACTAACTGCTGCGAACTCCATCACACATCAGAGGACAAGTTATCTCCGTGCAGATCCACGCGAGACGCGAGTAATCTTCAGTCTCGTACTCACCTGAAGATGGCTGCATGTTTGTTAGCCGAAATATCGTGCCAAGATGTCAACGTGATCCGGCTGCAAGCCCGAAATATGATGGACCATTTGGTGGTAGAAGTGAACAAAAATGTACAGCAGTGACAATCCAGACGACGATTCAGCTTGTGTAGGATGGGGTACCTTTAGTTACAGATGATAATGAAGGTTTACTTAGGGAAGTAGATCATTCAAAGTCGGAAAGAAAGGAACAGTTTCCAGTGTCTCTCCACCCAACCTTTATGCTAGCACTGCCTAGTTCGTGGCCTCATTTTCTGGTAATTTCGGGATGATGTTTTGTCTTTTTTTGATAGTTCGCATACATCTGAGAACTTAGGAAACTGGAATATCGATCAATTGTTAAGTGTGGCTCTATTAAAATTAGTATCGGCTGCTAGAGAACATGTAATGTTCGATGAGGCGTTTCGGTATGCTCAGTCCTTTGCGGAATTACAGGAAAGATTAGTGGATCGCTACTGAAGAATTCCGGAAAAAATCACATGAGGCAATACTGGTCCTACTATTTATCTTGGAAGACTGAAGAAAGAAAGACAAAGCTGCATTGATACGACATCGATATTTAGACAAAGCTTTTGACAATGTTATACGGAATGCAAAACTTAAAATTGAGAATTTATCAAGGATGAAATACAGGGTACGAAAGATTATCAGCAAATTGTACAGAAATAATACCGCCATTCTGGGAGTAGAAAAACATGAAAGGGAAGCAATAGTAAAGAGGGGAGGGTGACAGGATTGTAGCCTTTCCCTCATTGCTTATCAACATGTAAAACATGCAAAAATCTTTTCTGTTAACTTTCCAGTGGGACGTGGGTCCGCAAATGTACTCCTATACATTGTACTATCCATCAAAGTGTATTTTTCTTTTACGTTGATGCAGTCACTAAAACTATTTGATAAAAAACAGAGTGGAAAGTGATGTAATTCCTTTTCGACTAAACAAATGTTAAGAGACGATAAATTTGGTTGGAAATTAGAAAGTGTAAACGAAACGCGATGACAATGTTAAAAATAGTCCCCGAGATCAATGAATGCTTTGTTGGGAAATATGATTAACAAGCATATTAAATCAGGAAATAACTATCTAAGAGGGCAAACTACACAAGTCAAAAGGGATCAGAATATTTTAACGTCTTACCCTTTGTCAACCAGTCGATGTTTGCCAGCAACCTAATGTAGAACCGACCACACGAATGAGATTACACTGCAACCAGTTTGGCCTCTCCGCGCCTGTTGAGCTGTGAGAGGGGCCCAGAGAACGTAGCAACTCCTGAGATTAATCAGAACAAAAATGTCAGGATAACGAAACAAATATTCTGGCCACCCTGAGCTGTAACGATGAAGGTGTAAACATATGTTTGAACTTTTCTGTAATTCTCTGAGAAAATTTGCCAATTCTTTTTTCAATTAATTGTCGACGTCAGTTAATTTCATTTGTTGGATTTTTGAACGAGCAGAGACCATCCAATCAAGGCCAGGGCACAAATCTCACAGGTGGCATCTCACCAGGAGGAAAATTGTAACTTTCGTTAAGGTTAGTCAATTTGGATTTTGTTCTATAAACTGTGTTTAATTTTTCATATTCAAGTTTCTGTTCGTGAAGGGTGCAAATGGAACAGTATTAATTTGGCACATTTATCTGTACATTTATCAGGATCCATAACTTCTGAACGAAATAAGATAAAGCATTGAATTATGGCAGTTAAGAGATTAGGAAACAGTTTACCTACACTGATTCCCACGCCGTATCTTTGTCCTTAATAGTAATAACTAGAGACCACTTATAATACATTACAATCGTATACAAATCTTTACCAATAAAAAGAAAATTCCGAAACTGAACAGTGTAGAGTGTGAAGGCAAGGTAGAGAAAGGACGCTTATTGTTGAAACAATTAGTTTAGCTTGACTAGTGTAACATCGAGGAAAGCAATTAAGTCACAAAAAAGTGAACTATAATTAAGTTGTTACGAAAGAGCGAATGAATGTTAATAATCATTCCGTTTAAAAATACTTACGTGAATCATAGAATGATGGCTTTCACGACCGGATGACATAGCCGCTGGTAAACCTTTCGGGATGTGAGGTCGTGGTCCAGGAATCTCTTCCATTCCTGACGTTTCGTCCAGGTTAGATAAGCTTTAGTTTTATTGTCTTTAATTATTCTAACTGCTTGTTTTCATATATTTGATTTTATAAACTATCAAATTTATTGTTGGTTTATCTTTTCCTTTAGCTTTAGCTGCGCTGGACATCTTCAGAGGCGTTCCTCCGCTGAGTTCTGCTGACTGACTGGTCGTACGTCCGAGAGTGACATATATACTGTTGGAAAGGGGGAAGGGGTGATCGAAGTAACACATGATGATCAGAAATAATCCTTGTTAAAGATAAAACTTAACTATCGATTTTCGTCTTATTAAAGATAAAATTGTCTAGCGACTCTGCAGAGCTACTGTCCGTATGTCGCTAAGTTTCATTGCCTTCTCTTTTCTGTTAAAATTATCATGATGCTTAGAAATTTCAATGACTTCTCTACAAAGACGTGGATGATAATTTTGACGTTGTAGATGAAATTTCTGTTTCAGAGAAACTTCACTTTGTGATTTGCTGGCTGAAGAGCAGGCTCTGCTACAGCTGTTTTCTCTATTTTTCCTAGTCGGCAAAGACTTTTGTGCTCTTTTAGCCGTGTATTTACGCTCCTCTTGGTAGTTCCAATATAAACTCTACCACACGTAGATGGAATTTTGTATACACCACATGTCGACAGAGGAGGGCGTTTATGCTACACAGACCATCTCGCCGGGTGATACGCCAGTATGGCGATGACGAATACACGCTTCCAATGTGCGTTCACCATGATGTCGCCAAACACGGATGCGACCATCATGATGATCAGAACCTGGATTCATCCGAAAAAAAATGACATTTTGCCATTCGTGCACCTAGGTTCGTCGTTGAGTACACCACCGCAGGCGCTCCTGTCTGTGATGCAGCGTCAAGGGTAACCGCAGCCATGGTCTCCGAGCTGATAGTCCATACTGCTGCAAACGTTCGTCTAAAGACTGGTCTGATGTCATGTTTCTGTATAATCTTACAGATCTGATTCGTTACATTGTTAATAAAAGGGAGCAAAACTGTATTTTTCCGTCCTTGTGGTTGATCCTTCTCCTTCGGTCTTCTGTACCTTGGTCGCAAAATTCTCTTTCCCTCTTTCCTGAGTAGCCATTTGTTTTATTTCAGCGTCCAGGTGTTCCGATGAGCATATCCGTTCGGCTCTATCGACAAGACCTTTGTTGTGTATGGTGATCGGAATTTTTATGCAAATATCCGTCGCTAGGTGTTACTTTATGTTGCAAACTTCCATCGGACAGTCTCATAACTAAAACATTCAAGAAAGATATTCTATTATCATTTTCCATTTCCATAGTGAACTGGATTTTTGGATTAATTTTGTTTAGATGATAAAAGAATTCTTCCAAAGCATTTGCACCATGGGTCCAAGCCACAAATGTGTCATCTACAGACCAATACCAGCGAGATGGTTTGTCCAGAGCAGATTATTCGAATTGCTCCATATAGAAATTAGCGATCGCAGGACCTAATGGGTTACTCACTGCTACACCGTCAAGTTACTCACAAAATTCATCGTCTCACTGGAACTGACTAGAAGTAAGACAACGTTTAAAAAGAGCACTCAAATATCCTGGAAAAATATGCGTTATGAAAATCATAACTTCGTTACCTGGAATCATGGTGAATAAGGACACTGTGGCAAAACTTACAAGAATATCTTCAGGAGCCAGAATTAGTCCTTCAAGTTTCTCAATAAACTCCGCCAGCACAGGTGTGAATTACACTACTGGCTATTAAAATTGCTACACCAAGAAGAAATGCAGATGATAAACGGGTATTCATTGGACAAATATATTATACTAGAACTGACATGTGATTACATTGTCACGCAGCTTCGGTGCATAGATCCTGAGAAATCAGTACTCAGAACAACCACCTCTGGCCTTAATAACGGCCTTGATACGCCTGGGCATTGAGTCAAACAGAGCTTGGATGGAGTGTACAGGTACAGCTGCCCATGCAGCTTCAACACGATACCAACGTTCATTAAGAGTAGTGACTGGCGTATTGTGACGAGCCAGTTGCTCGGCCACCATTCACCAGACGTTTTCAGTTGGTGAGAGATCTGGAGAATGTGCTCGCCAGGGCAGCAGTCGAACATTTTCTGTATCCAGAAAGGCCCGTACAGGACCTGCAACATGCGGTCGTGCATTATCCTGCTAAAATGTAGGGTTTCGCAGGGATAGAATGAAGGTTAGAGCCACGAGTCGTAACGCATCTGAAATGTAACGTCCACTGTTCAAAGTGCCGTCAATGCGAACAAGACGTGACCGAGAAATGTAACCAATGGCACCCCATAGCAACACGCCGGCTCATACGCCAGTATGGCGATAACGAATACACGCTTCCAACGTCCGTTCACTGCGATGTCGCCAAACACGGATGCGACCGTCATGATGCTGTAAACAGAAGCTGGATTCATCCGAAAAAGTGACGTTTTGCCATTCGTGCACCCAAGTTCGTCGTCGAGTACACCATCGCAGGCACTCCTGTCTGCTATTCAGCTGCAAGGGTAACCGCAGCCATGGTCTCCGAGCTGACAGTCCATGCTGCTACAAACGTCGTCAAACTATTCGTGCAGATGGTTGTTATCTTGCAAACGTCCCCATCTGTTGACTTAGGGATCGAGACGTGGCTGCACGATCCGTTCCAACCGTGCGGATAAGATGCCTGTCATCTCGGCCGCTAGTGATACGAGGCCGTTGGGATCCAGGACGGCGTTCCGTATTGCCCTCCTGAACCCACCGATTCCATATTCTGCTAACAGTCATTGGATCTCGACCAAAGCGAGCAGCAATGTCTCGATACGATAAACCGCAATCGCGACAGGCTACAATCCGACCTTTTTTAAAAGTCGGAAACGTAATGGTACGCATTTCTGCTCCTTACACGAGACATTACAATAATGTTTCACCAGGCAACACCGGTCAACTGCTGTTTGTGTATGAGAAATCGGTTGGACACTTTCCTCATGTCAGCACGTTTTAGATGTCGCCACCGGCGCCAACCTTGTGTTAATGCTCTGAAAAGCTAATCATTTGCATATCACAGCATCTTCTTCCTGACGGTTAAATTTCGCGTCTCTAGCACGTCATCATCGTGGTGTAGCAATTTTAATGGCCAGTAGTGTATTTCCTTTCATCTTCAGATACAAATATTCTGTGGAACAGACGTTCCATATCGTCCAAGGACCTTCAGTTTTGGTGATACGTAGCTCTGTATTCAACACCTAAAAAAAACTAAACTCTTCCCAAAAAGTCCTAGAAGGCCCAACAGTACCGTCCGACTGCCGAGTCATCCTTAGCCTACAGACGTCACTGGATGTGGACATGGAGGGGTATGTGGTCAGCAGAGCACTCTCCCGTCAATTGTTAGTTTTCGTGACCAGAGACGATACTTCCTAGTCAAGTAGCTCTTCAACTAGCCTCACAAGGGCTGAGTACATCCCGCTCGTCAACAGCGCTCGACAGATCGGACGGTCGCCTACACAAGCGCTTAATTTTGGTGATCTGATGAGAGCCACTGTGAGAATTGCGGGAAGGCTATTGGCTTTGTATACAACATCATTTCAGAAACTACTCACAGGCACATTGGTTGCAACCTGATTGATAAACTGAGTGCGCGCAAGTGGTTTGTTTGATACCATGTCGCTGGTTGCGCCACTCTCTGGTTACCAGGGCTGTTCGTTCCTGCGTTTTTATACGACCAACGGCTACTCGTGACAGCCAAGGGCTTCACAGCCCGTAGTTTCCTTAATGTCTACTGGCTGATGACATCTCGGTTTCTGACTACTGGTCAAAGGTGCATAAGAGGCTGTAACCTCCCCATCACTTATCAACCTTAATGACAGTGAAAAATTAAACCGCGTTCACGTAATGGAAATTTGGGAAAAGTAATAGTCACCGAAGTTAATTTGTCGGTTAAGAGGGAGGAAAGGGTTACATCTAAATGAAAGGAAAAATGCAAATGAAATTGGTGGAAATTAATTTTGAGAAAACGGTAAAATTAATAAAGAAAGTAAATGTGTGGTCGTTACGTTAACAATTAATTGGCATTAATTAGATATTTGAGATTTGGGAAAAATTATGGTCGCCAGTCCTATGAACAACTACTAGAATAACTGAAAATGAAGGATGAATGCACATATAATTAGCCACGTTTTGTGTGACAACTGAATGTTTGTCAGAAGTAATAAATTTCGCTACACTCTGACTTAATTTAGCAAAAAAATGAATATAACCGAAAAATTGGAAGTTAATTTAGTGACTCAAATTAATAGTTAACTTTGTTTCTGAAGCACTACAAAATTCAATAAAATTAGGTTAGTCTTGGGCTACCTCAACAATCATTTCAAAAGCTGCTTGAATCTACGCAAATTTAGAAATGAGAGATTTAACTTTGAACTTGAATTAAATGATTCTGATTAACAAAGTAAAATTTAGTACATACCAAGCTGAGCTGCAGTCACAGGCAAGGTAAAATATGATAACAAAACTTGCACTCTTAATTTGTGCTTGTGTAGTCTAAATATTGTAGCCAGCTATGAATACTTTAACTGAACTTTGAAATTAAAGCAGTGAAATGGAATGATATTACTTTAATGCTGGCGTCTGAATTTCAACGACACTCAGGTTCATTCCGGAAATGGGAAGGGACCCTGCTTGGTAATGCAATTGGGACAATGAGCAAAAAAGGTTCATGCTACATTGCTGTAATTTAGTGAGAAAAATTTAAGTTTGAAAAGCTGTGGTCTGCCATACAGTTCTAAAACTTTACGTATTTCTAGTCTTCCTTGTTGGTTGATTGAAGGTTTGAAGTCGTCGATTGAGGAGGTGGCTACAGTCACTCATAGTCGGTCGTTGCTGTTGCAGAAGCTGGATGCTGGCGCGCCTTCTTCTCGACACAGTGACCAGGCGAAACGGGCTCTTGATGTGCGCCAGCTAATCCTTCCCGTCCGCGACACCGTGTCAGAAACAAACATAGCAAGTCGAGCGCAATTATATGCTGCCAAACGCGGCAACTCGCGGGAGCGTCACGTAACACACCTGCTCCACCGCCCTACTCCAGCCAGTCTCTGCTCTTCCCGCGCTTCACGCGGCAGGGTTCACACTACCAAAGATCCTAAACACTTTGGTTCTCCACACGACCTGTCGATGGAATCTTTGGATAGCACAGTTTGCCCTAGGCCAGACCCAGCATAAAAATACAAATAATATTTACAAAACAAACCAATTATACACCGACATAAATGCGTATATATATATATATATATATATATATATATATATATATATATATATATATATATATATAGTAAAACAATTACAATATATAAAGACACTGAAATGTCATATCTTCAGGTAACGAAATAAGGAAAAAAATTGTAGCACAATAGATAGAAATAGGATGATTCGCATTTCCGGCGTTACAAGGTTTTAGAGTGAGACTAGGGAAGATTTTAGTGATCAACAGGAAATTTTGACCAATACAAATATTTGCAGAGTTAATGTACGAAAAATGCATATAGCTTCTTGGGAGTTGAGGAGTGCTGTAGCAATGACTGCACTAACTGAGATGAGGAAAGAGGCCGGCCGGTTGGGCCTCATTCAATCACGGATCAGTGCAGTATTGTACTTTATAAATTAGAAGTTTATACTTGAAGATAACGGTAGGAAAATATTTGGAAAATTTTGAATTTTGGTACTGGAGAAAAGTGGGAAAGTTATAGCGGACATCGATAAAATGTATGAGGAAGTAAACTACGGAATAATTTTTTATTTTTTTTATTTTGTGCAACATGGTGACACAGAAACTCAACGTGTCCACAAATCTGGTTCGTAGGACTGCCCACTTGAAACTAAAAGGGTGACAAACACCCAGCACTTTGCAGATTGAGGGTATGAGTAGCGACCGCCTTTTGTCACTCCTGGCGCCAGTCTGACTTGAAATATTCCTTCTGTGACCCCGTCCCATCATAAAGCCCTAACCAAATAAAAAATTCTCGTGACTTGCCGTAGAGAGAAACCAATCCTTTGGCGCATGGAAATGTCACAAGGAGTCGAATGAATAACATCAATCTGATTTAGTGTTATTGAAATCACGCTAAGGTAATCATTTTACTCATCCACAACACAGGGGTAAGTAAATTATTATCCGTAATTTAGTTATATTTTTGTTTATTTTGGTATTACCGTCGTTTTACTTTGATGACGCATGCTTTGTTTATTTGTTGTTATATCTTTGCAATTTTCAAGCTACTATGTTAGTTTCGTTATCGCTGCCGTGCTGTTAATCATGGCTGTTCCGCTCTCTATTTGCATCAAAGAAGAGCAAGATTCAGTAATCCGTTTTTTGTGGTCGGAAGGCGTAACAAGGGCCGTAATTCATCGAAGACTTTCGGTACAGTAGGGGAACAATGTTTTGCCACAACGGAGCGTCTACGAATGGATTGAAAAATTCCGAAATGGTCACACAAATACGCACGATGAAGGAACCGGACGACCGTTTACCGCCAAAAATGAAGAAACCATTAAGTGTTTACGTGAAGTGATTCTCTTAGACAGACGATTAACTATTGACGAAGTGGCACATCGTCTACAAAGTAGTCACGGTTCTGCCTACTATTGTGATAGACTTGGGTTTCACAAAGTTTGTGCAAGATGAATCCCAAAACAACTCACTTAGTCGCATAAACAAACGCGCTTGGACACCTCAAAAAACATTTGGATCGCTATGGTAACGAAGGGAACTTCTTAGACAGGATCATTACTGGTGACGAAACATTGATCCATCATTACGAGCCCGAGAGTAAACGGCAGAGTATGGAATGGAAACATCCAAATTCGCCATGCAAGAAAAAGTTCAAGACCCAACCGTCCGCTGGAAAACTGATGCTTACTGCTTTTTGGGACGCACAAGGTCCAGTTCTGGAACATTAAGGGACAGGGGTACAACAATAAACAGTGTACGTTACAGTGAGATGCTTACTACCAGGCTAAAGCCTGCAATTCGAAGCAAACGCCGAGGATTGCTGTCAAAATGTGTTGTGTTGTTGCACGACAATGCCCGTCCTCATACTGCAGCCCTCACTGCTGAAACCCAAATTTGAAGCGCTGGATCATCCTTCATATAGTCCCCATCATGCCCCTTCTGACTATCACTTGTTTGGTCCACTCTAACAGGGATTAAAGGGCCGTCGATTTCCCTATGACGAAGCAGTGAAAGCAGTGCATTCCTGGCTCGAACCTCAATCGAGAACCTTCTTTTACGTGGGCATCAGGTAGCTCGTACAACGATGGACCAAGTGCGTTGAAACGCAAGGATACTATGTCGAAAATTGATGGTCTTGGAAGTTTCCTATTTGATTACAATAAAATTTTATAACCACATTGCGGATGAGAATTGACTTACGCTAGTATTTTTAATTTGAGAAGAAAAAATTTTCAACAGTGACATAAACAACAGAAGTTTGGATGGGTAAGTTAACTTTTCCAGACACTAAGACATTTACAAAATTCCTTAGGCTGCCCGTGGCCTCATTAGGTAATGAATTACGTTCTTACAGAAGATGAAACTTACCTGTGGGTAAAAGATATTACAGTACAAGTCATCCTTGACATCAGCAGAGACTTCTTGTACTTGTGTTTGAACCTGGCCACCCACCAAAAAAGGGTAAGTTTTGAGACGGTATCAGTGCAGCATGCAAACACGTGAATAACGACTGTTATTTCTTGACAAAAGACAATTTCAAACGCCTCGGACTGCAATATAATAGGTGAGTGGAGGCTAAGGCTAGTAATTAAATTATTTTATGTTAAAGAAGCAGTAACATTACGCCTACAGAGACCAAATATTTGTCAATAATATACGTGATATTAGCTGGGGACAAGACATCACTCGGATATTTTACACGAAGCAGCAACTGCCAAGTGCCTCATTTGGGAATTCCTACGCTAGTTTAGTCTCAGACTGCCGCTGACTCGACACTCCTCGCCTCTTTTCCGTGAAGACTGTTGCTGATATTATAATAGTAGTCGTGATTATATAATGGTCAAAGTTATCCTGTTTATTTTCGAATACTGAGAACCTCCTTTTGACTCTTCATCCGACAAACGTTTGATATTGTCCAGCCATCAAATGTCGGTCTTTCATCTTAAATTTTGTTGAATTATTTTGGTCATAATTTTGTCTTTTATTATCACTTGCCGTCACCTCATGATATTTTACGTCATCTGTATGGTTTCTCGTCAGCGTTTCAGTTCCAGATGAGGATAAATTCAAACAAATATTGTCTGAAAAGAGTTCCTTACAGTTAAATTTAAATTAGATACCTGTTACTTGCAGCTGCACTCGCACGTCTGTAGTTTCGTGATGGGTGATGGTGAGTAAGTAAGTCAGCAATCTATAGATATCCGGCAACTTAATGGTGTAGATAGGTCTGTGTTTCTATTATTTTGCCGTATGTGGAATCTTAGTTGAGTAGCCGCTACCTGCAGATGCTTTGCTTAGTTAACTTATAAACGATTACGTATACAGCATCAACAAAAAATATTCAAAGCAAAAAGTGTTTTATACTATTCTAAACAACTGTGTAATTTGTAACTATATTATCAGAACTTTAAGAAAAAATACGAAACTGAAAATATTAAAAAGGAATCTCTTTTCTTCTACAAAATACATGCATTTTCAAGGAATCAAGTTGACACTAAAATGAAATGTGGACTTTCTAAAATTATTAAATAGCATTAAACTGACGAAGAAAGAAAATTATAATTTGTAGTTCGGTGAAGTGTAAATTGATGTGAGCCTCTCCCTTTCCCCCTCCCTCCCCCCTCCCGCGCGCCAATTGCTACAATGCAAAACTTGGCGGAATGCGCAATGTCGCCATCGAGCAGTGCATGCATAATGTTGAGGGTCGGGACACGCATATGTACGTCATGAAAACATTTAATCATAGTTTGAGAAGCGTCAAGCCATTCCCAACTTGACAAGTCGCATTCCTGTAATAGGCAGATTCAATTAATCATCCATTTAAATCATCCTTATACCGATCAACTTATTGTTAGTTCAAGCTACGAGTGTAATAACCTTTATATTCTGTGCATGTGATGGTAGATTTTTCAGCTGCGTCGGCAGAAGTCTTGGGAATTCAGCATTTAGACAGAGTGGGGACGCGAGCCTAGAGGCCCTTCTGAGTTGTGCTGCAGTAGAATGGGTGGATTTAGAAAAAATCGCTGCTCGGTTTTAGGAGGCGTTGACCCCTTCCAAACGCAGCCGTATGCTAAAAACGGTGACCCGTCGAAATTCGCCCCAGTAAATAAATAGATTATATGAATGCGTGGTGTCTGTTCTTTCGGACGTATTCATGTAATTGATTCACCTCGATGGGCAATGAATGGACGACCTTCAGTGCGGACGCACAATTACGTGCGACTTGCCGATATCTCTAAGTAGCGAGCAGGGAGGACATGAACGGCGCCAGTGGAGAGATGGCGGTTGGTGCACGTGTGCGTCGGCCGAGAGCCGTGCTGAGGTGGTCCGTGTAACTGCGATGAGCACGGTAAAAATGTGGATGCCGTGTGAGTAGGACAGTGATTAACGCAACTGCCTAGCAAGCAGGAGATCCGGGGAATGAATCCAGCTGCGCCACGCATTTGCACTCATCGCCGCTGATTCTGCGTTAAGTCCCGTTGCAACTGACGTCCATAGCTCGTTTCCTTTCCCCCCACTCCACCTTCACCGTTTACAAAAAAATAGGTGTTTTTCAGCTAAGCCCTTCCGTCAAAACGCTTTCTGCGGAGAGCAGTGTACCTTATCCAGTGAATTTGTGGAATAAAGAAACGAGACATTGCCTCAGTCTCACGAGTGCAGAATTCTTGAAACATGGCATGCGAAAAGCTAGTCGATTGCAGGGTGACTTTTACGCAGATTTTGGTGAGAGAAAAGTAACAACCTAACAGTTACCCGACTGGATAGAGCTGGACGAGCTTTTAGCTCACTCGCGGATGATTTTTTAGGCATGAACTCAGTGCGGAGGAGACACAGGAGACGCAGCTGGCGGACACGCTTGCTTGCGGATTCTCTGAGTACACGGTTCACGGCAGAGAGACTTAGCAGCAGAGAGGCGAAGGGTACAGACGCTCTTAACTTGGCAACAGATGCGCTTACACTTCTCCGTGCTCGTGAGGCAGCCTGAATTGACAGACGATTTTCGGTGGCATCCGCAGCCTACTCACCAACATACAACAGTTGTGGTACGAATATCCGGCGGCATCAGCCGGTCAGAACGGATCCGAGCTAGCCGTTTTTCCCAACACTACAGTGAATTCATGCAGGCTCACTCGTGACCAGTCAGAGAAGCAAGTTGCACGTTTTATTTCATTTCTCTTTCCGGTACGAATACACCATCACTGCTGTCCACCTGCGGCTACGTACTCTACATTAATATGTTAGGAAACTGATTAACCCCGACATTATCCCCCGTCAGATAACTTTGCCAAAGCTGTCAGTGTTTAGTGCAGATTACTTCGAGGTTCAGCTGTGTGTTCCTTGCCGTATGTTCAACTAATTTCTAGGTAACGTCCTTTATTAATACGTTTACACTGAATATTTCCTTAAAAATAAGATTGGACTCACTTGGGCCAAGTCTTTGATTTTACAGTTAGTGACTGGCATTTCACACGTGTACATGGTCTACGTTCACTGTTGAAAAAAAAAGCCTCCATTCCCAAATTCATCTTCTTCAGAGATTATGTAAAATGCAGACTGCCAATAACTAGAAAAGTTTTTCTGAAAAAAGTGAAATTTATTGGCATCGAACAGAAATTCAGAAATTTAATTGCTAGGAACTCTTTTCTCAAAGTATTTATGTGCAGTGTAGTAGCCTTGCACAGAATTGAAATGTGAACGACAGACAATTCAGAGAAGAACAGAACTGAAGCTTTTTAAATGTGGTGCTGCAGAAGCATGTCGACGATTAGATGGCTAAATCGAATAGCTAATAAAGAGGTAATGAATCGAAATGGGAGAAAAAGAAATTTGTAACACAACTGGAATCTCGCTCTGTACGCCCCACCACATCAACAACAGATGATAACGTCGAAGCTGTGAAGAAAATTGTTTTGGAAAATCATAGATTTACCGCACTAGGAGTTGCTGAAGCTGAAAATGGCTCTGAGCACTATGCGACTTAACTTCAGAGTTCATCAGTCGCCTAGAACGTAGAACTAATTAAACCTAACTAACCTAAGGACATCGCACACATCCATGCCCGAGGCAGGATTCGAACCTGCGACCGTAGTGGTCGCTCGGCTCCAGATTGCAGCGCCTAGAACCGCACGGCCATTCCGGCTGGCAGTTGCTGAGGATGTTGGCATATCGGTCGGCTCATGTCATGCAATTTTTTATTATTTTTTGGGCATGAGACGTGTGTCAGCGAAATTTGTTCCAAAACTTCTCAATTTTGATCAGAAGAATCGTCGCATGAGCATCGCTCAGTAGCTCTTGAATGACGTCAGTGATGATCCTGATTTGCTCAAAACGGTCTTAACTGGTGACGAAACATGAGTTTACGGTTATGACGTCAAAACCAAAGCCCAATCGTCCCAATGGAAGAATCCCGGAGAGCTAAGACCTGGAAAAGCACGCCAAGTCAAATGTCAAAAATTTGCTCAATGGTTTTTTCAATTACCGTGGCGCAGTTCATCATGAATTTTTATCTCAAGGTCGTACAGCCAGTAATGGGTATTACATCTACATCTACATCTACATGACTACTCTGCAATTCACATTTAAGTGCTTGGCAGAGGGTTCATCGAACCACAATCATACTATCTCTCTATTATTCCACTCCCGAACAGGGAGCGGGAAAAACGAACACCTAAACCTTTCTGTTCGAGCTCTGATTTCTCTTGTTTTATTTTGATGATCATTCCTACCTATGTAGGTTGGGCTCAACAAAATATTTTCGCATTCGGAAGAGAAAGTTGGTGACTGAAATTTCGTAAAAAGGTCTCGCCGCGACGAAAAACGTCTATGCTGTAATGACTTCCATCCCAACTCGTGTATCATATCTGCCACACTCTCTCCCCTATAACGCGATAATACAAAACAAGCTGCCCTTTTTTGCACCCTTTCGATGTCATCCGTCAATCCCACCTGGTAAGGATCCCACACCGCGCAGCAATATTCTAACAGAGGACGAACGAGTGTAGTGTAAGCTGTCTCTTTAGTGGACTTGTTGCATCTTCTAAGTGTCCTGCCAATGAAACGAAACCTTTGGCTCGCCTTCCCGACGATATTATCTATGTGGTCCTTCCAACTGAAGTTGTTCGTAATTTTAACATCCAGGTACTTAGTTGAATTGAGAGCCTTGAGAATTGTACTATTTATCGAGTAATCGAATTCCAACGGATTTCTTTTGGAACTCATGTGGATCATCTCACACTTTTCGTTATTTAGCGTCAACTGCCACCTGACACACCATACAGCAATCTTTTCTAAATCGCTTTGCAACTGATACTGGTCTTCGGATGACCTTACTAGACGGTAAATTACAGCATCATCTGCGAACAGTCTAAGAGAACTGCTCAGATTGTCACCCAGGTCATTTTTTCCCTGGGGAACACCTGATATCACTTCAGTTTTACTCGATGATTTGCCGTCTATTACTACGAACTGCGACCTTCCTGACAGGAAATCACGAATCCAGTCGCACAACTGAGACGATGCCCCATAGCTCCGCAGCTTGATTAGAAGTCGCTTGTGAGGAACGGTGTCAGAAGCTTTCCGGAAATCTAGATATACGGAATCAACTTGAGATCCCCTGTCGATAGCGGCCATTACTTCGTGCGAATAAAGAGCTAGCTGCGTTGCACAAGAGCGATGTTTTCTGAAGCCATGCTGATTACGTGTCAATAGATCGTTCCCTTCGAGGTGATTCATAATGTTTGAATACAGTATATGCTCCAAAACCCTACTGCAAACCAACGTCAATGATATAGGTCTGTAGTTAAATGGATTACTCCTACTACCCTTCTTGAACACTGGTGCGACCTGCGCAAATTTCCAATCTGTAGGTACAGACCTATCGGTGAGCAAGCGGTTGTATATGAGTGCTAAGTAGGGAGCTGTAGTATCAGCGTAATCTGAAAGGAACCTAATCGGTATACAATCTGGACCTGAAGACTTGCCCGTATCAAGCGATTTGAGATGCGCCGTCTGCGAGAAGGAAAACGCAAAAAAGTCCGGAATTGTCGAAAAACAGTTCATGGCTGTTGCATCACGACAATGGACCTGCTCATTCATCGTTGCTTTTCAGAGATTTTTTGGCCAAAAACAACACGACAACCATACCTCAGCCACCATATTCACCGGATTTGGCCCCGTGCTACTTTTTACTGTTCCCAAAACTGAAGAGACCTCTGAAAGGGTGAATATTTTGAACGATTGAAGAAAGAAAAACTGTATCGCTGGAAGTACTCTAGGCTGTACCTAAAAGTGCTTTCGAGAACTGCTTCGACGATTGGAAGAGCCGTTGGCAGAAGTCCATTATATCTGAGGGGGATTACTTTGAAGGGGAAAACATGAATATTGATGAATAAACATATATTTTTTCATAAAACTATAACGTCACCTTACTTTTTGAACACATTTCGTAAATGTAGGTATCGACTGAGAGGACACACACTGAAGCATTAAGGAAAGTTTGGTAATGGAGCGTAAAAGTTGTAGAGGGAGAACAAAGTCTGAATGAGCAAGCAGGTGCGAATGAATGCAGGTCTGCAGTAGCTGTGCAGGGATAAAAAACTTGCACAGCCAGGATACCTACATCAAAAAAGTCTTAGAATAAAGACCACAACCACAACAACAATAACAACGGCTTAAAATGGTTCGAATGGCTCTGAGCACTATGGGACTTAACATCTGAGGTCGTCAGCCCCCTAGAACTTAGAACTACTTAAACCTAACTAACCTAAGAACATCACACACATCCATGCCCGAGGCAGGATTCGAACCTGTGACCGTAGCGGTCGCTCGGTTCCAGACTGAAGTTCCTAGAACCGCTCGGCCACATGGGCCGGTCACAACGGCTTCACATTTTGTATGGAACCATACGACTTCAAACCATCCCCTGACCCAGGTGTCTTGGATGTTTGTCAAATTGATCTCGCAGTACCATATCAACCATCCTATTTTCACCAGTAAATCCAACCCCCCCACCCCTCCCCCCCACTCCACCTCACCCTCTCCCACACTTTTCACTGCGGGGAAACGGAAGGCAAACGGGCTAAAAAAATCGATTTTTAGATTTCTGCTTGTTTGAAATGCCCACTATTTCGTGCGTAAAACAGCTTTTGTTTCATATAAATAAGAGAATTTTTTCATGAGTTATGATGGTTTTCCTGACGCTCTCTACGATCTGCCATTTAAATGCCACACCTTCTTTTTTTGCACCATGCAGAGACAATGCGCAGGTTTCTTTTCTTCCTTGTGCGTTGTTGTCTGCCTCTGTTGTTTTATCGTGTCAAAGTTTCCTACCGTGTATTTAATATCGATAGTGGTCGTTCTGATCGCGTTTGTGATAGTTTCGAGCGTGGTAAAGGTCGCCTGATAAATGTTGAAACAGATTGACTACAGAATTATTATGGCTTGGCCATAAGAAGAAATGGTGGGAATTCAGAAAACATGAAAAAAGCTGAATGGGCTATCATTTCCCATAAGCTTTCCATAAATGACAGTCATCAGTGCTGTCTTTCCCGAATGATCCTGATACTTGGTGCAAGTAAAGAAGAAGTGCAATGTACGACCACAAACATTCTTTACCTGCAGCAGTACTGAATCAAATTAAACCTATATCTAGAGATCTTTGTAAAAATACTTTGTTGAAGAGATGTCTTCGTGGGGAATGCAAAATTTTAATGAATGTGTGAATTTTGTCATTTGGACCCGGTGCCGAAAACTGCATTTGTTCAGCTTACAACCCTGAAATTTGGTGTTTATAACGCTATACTGGGCTTCAGTGGTGGTGTAACAAGAAAACTGTGTGTTCTGGAAGTATTGGGCATAAAATCTAGTGGAAATACTACAAAATTGTTGCTGCAAATAGATAAAGAGAAATTGCTTATTTAAAATGCACAAAAGAAGCTAGACAGAAAAGAAGAGGGATTAAGAGAAGAAAAGAAGCCGAGTATAATTCACATGATGCTCAGTATGATACAGGAAATATTAGTGATATCTATACTAAAACTGCGATACTTAATTTAAATTTATTTCCCTCAAAACTGCATTTTTTAACTTTCAGGTACATTATATTCTATACCAACAGAGTTAGAAACATGAAAGTTGGTCAATTTGTACTGAGGAGGGTAATAAGTTATTACCGGTAAATTGAGAACCACCAACCCAACTGAAACTGTTTCATAATAATTAATGTATTAAAAAAATGAAATTTTGATTAGTGTATGAATAAAAAAAATTATTCAAATCCATAAGAGGTATTTTGTATTTTACTTGTAAATGCAGGCATATATGTTATATACAGTCAGTAAGAGTATGTCTGTTTTAAAACTGACATTTCTTTTGAAAATTTTATCTATTTAAAGGGTGAAATAGCACTGGCAGAATAGGAATAAAAACTGCCTTTCTTCTCCCCTTAACGCATCCAACTCCCATGTATAAAATTGGTTCAAACGTCTGATTACTTACAAATGACTTAATCTATCGAATATTCGACGTTAAGGACGTAAGCGAGAAGAAGCTCAGAAAAGGTCTGAACTCATCTTTAAAGCTTGATGGAAGTCGTTATGTGCTCGCATTATCAAACACTCGATGACTATGCCCTGGGAAATTTGAGAGCAATTTTAAGCAAAAGCTAGTTTTCCACGCATTTAAAAGTTTATGACGTCATATCTAGACTATGTATCGTACAATAGTATAATTTTTGGGGTACAATCAGTGGTATATGCGGAAACTGTCTGCAAAACGTATTGCGAATAAAATTGGTGGTAAAAAAAACCCTGTCTGAACAGACCTTGAAGGCGCAATGCCACCGACCGACCGCCGTGTCATCCTGAGCCCTTAGGCGTCACCTGATACACATACGGAGGGGCATGTGGTCAGCACACTGCTCTCGCGGCCGTTTTCAGTTTTCGTGAGCAGTGCCGATACTCCTCAGTGAAGTAGCTCTTCAGTTTGCCTCACAAGGGCTGTGTAGCCCCCACTTACAGCACTCGGCTGCCCCGGACGGTGACCAATCCGAGTGTTAGCTAAGCTCGACAGCGCTAAACGTCGGCAAACTAACGGGAACCGGTTTTAGCACTGCGGCAAGGCCGTTAGCCGAGTTGGATTTAAAGAAGAAATAAATTACAACGCCATGCCTCATGGTGAAGTTTTACTGCACGGAGAGCAGAAACGTAGTAGGCCATAATTTTTTTTTTTCGGTTCACCATTTTGTGAGGTGTGAGCGAGAAAAAGTTTCGTAAATGTTTGAAATTATGTACAAACGTTGTTGGAAGTCACTAAGTGCTCCATTCTAAAATACTGGAGGAATGTATTCTGGATAATTAGTGCACGGTGAGTTACACTTTCTGAAGACACACCTCGTTGGAGGAGACGCTCCAATATAGCGTTATTCAATATGCAGTAAAACTATGATTGTATCAAACACGCACAAAAGTTTATGACCAGATACATTTAGCTCATGAGATATTGCCAGCTGTGTTAATGCTGGCAGCGGACGACACACTGCTGGGCAGGAGTCAAACGGTTTGAATCGTGTTTAGAGGTACAACCGGGTGGCAGCAGTCTTTGACGCAATAACTTAGAAAAATAACAAATAAATATTTGCCGTGTTTGTACAACACCTAAAATGATGGCAATAACCTGCAACTAAAATTGTAGTAGTTGTAAACAAAAGCGACAAGTTTCTCTACATTAGGAGGTAGCACATCAGTACGAGTCAGCTACAACAGGCATACAGTTTACGCTACAGTTTATTTATATAAAACGGTAGGAAGTGTCAGTACCAGTCACCTACAACGGGCATACAGTTTGAAAGTGTTCTACAGGTGATACGGATTACTTTTTCAGATCTGTGGATGGCAGCTTAACCTGCCGAAACTAGTTGTCTATATATATCTTCATAGCGATTTGGGAAAGTGAAGTTCGCTAGTAATAAGATTAAATTATTCAAATCAGAGACCACTTTTCTGCTTTCAGTGCCAGGTAATCACTTCATAATTTTGGAGATGAGACCGCTTCTGCTGTAGTGCCTTTATTTATGGCCACGACTGTTGTTTGTTATAGTTTAGAAATTTTAATGTATACTGTGCTTAGCTGGGCGGTAACGTGCTCGCCTCTCATGCAAACGGGCCCGGGTTCGATTCCCGGCTGGGTTGGAGATTTTCTCCGCTCGTGGAGTGCGTGTTCTATTGTCCTCGTCACCATTACATTCTGATCACCGGCGCGCAAGATGCCCAATGTGGCGTCGAACGAAATAAGACTTGCACTTGGGCGACCGAACTTCCCCGAATAGGGGCCTACCGGTCAACGATGCCATACGCTCATTTTTTTTCCCAGTGCTGAACCATTTTATAACCATTAACGAGCTGCTTTTCCATGGAAACCACTGCCGCTAATAACAGTTTTTGTGTGAGTTTACGTCGGTTTTAACTCATTGTAAGGGATAATCCAGCTTTGCCACCAACCCAGTCGTCGTTCTGTATGTCTAGTTATCGACGGATTTGCATACGCGCTCCACAGGATTCTTCTCTCCATGTCGGTATATGGCGTCTCCGCAGTTGCATTTTAACACGTCGCCTGTTAGAACACATCCACTGCGCGCCTTAGACTAAATGCAGCCTCTTGCTATCTGGTTTCGCAATGCGTTGCTGTCTGCCGATCGAGCTGTTTAGGTGCCACGCGATTTTCAGCCTTGTTTCGGTCCATGTCAGTTTCGTGCTAGGCCTTAAAATAGTTTTATACTGTTGTTTTTGGGGGATGGACCACGATTTATGACTGAATAACTGACTTTTTACCAGTATGTTCTTCATCATTTTTAGATAAATGAGGGAAAGTGAACTGCTTAATGGTATGTAATTCCATAGACGAATATATGTGGTTGGGTTTTGATCACTTTTTCGGTGTATGGGGATCCGTTAGCAACCAGATACTGTTATTCATGGTGCGTGGAATGTATTAATGTTTTACCTACTTGATAGTCTTTTATTAGGAATTTCTTACTTTTAGCTTCCATCTTTCATACGTAGCACGGGAGTGTGTGACGGGAGCTTTCTATGTTATTATATGCTATTTTATGTTTGACGTCCGCTACTTAGCGAAAAATCACTTACTCTGAAAGCTGGGTCATTCCATTTCCTTTTCTCGATCGTTACTGGACTTTGTATGTTCATATTTTCGTTTTAGTCATTTTTTTCTGCCTTAAACGAGTTTTTACCTATTATTTTGCACAGATTGCACCCAGTGAGAAAACTGCTCCCGATGTGGAAAGCGTGTCACTAGTAAGCCCTGCAGACACTCTAAGTGATGAGGGTAGGAACAGTCGTCATGGAGAACGTTCCACACAGTCCTCTGGCTTACCGTGTACTGGTGGTCCAACTGCCTGGCACTGACACGGCGGTCGCATTCCACAGTGTTAAACACATTTTCCTTCAAATCGCGTGCCCGAACATTTCGGACACGTCCTTCATTGTTTTTCTACTTCCTGAAACGACGGTGACTCAGACAAACGGTGAAACACTGTTGTAAACATTGAATGCTGCGGCTGTTGTCGGAGGGGTTAGGTCTCCTTATACAACCTTGTTGCCTGCTGTCCATTGCCATTTGCCTTCCCGTAAGTAAACATGTCGGCAAGCTCTCTATTCTAATGCGGAACCATTGTGTGAAACTCTGCATCACATCCACTACATGGTGAGTTAGCAGGAAAGTGAATCTGACCCTACTGATACGTGTTACAAACCGGACACAATACGGAGGACCAGGCCCCTTTGCTGTTTTCTTTCATCAATCCTTTATTACATCAGAGAAACACTCATTTTAAGACAAAATTTAACTACATGAAATACTGCTCCCAGTAGATGTTAACATAAGCAGTGCCAAAACTTAGTTCTCTTAAGAGTTTCTGCTAGCATCAAATTTATATCAATTTAGGTCAAACACGTAGCTAGTGAATGAATCACGACACAGACACTTTAACCATTTCGGTAACAAATAAATAGCGTGAATTTTTACTCACAGTGACCAACTAATCAACAGCCTTGCCATTGAATAAGTAGTAGGCCATTTGGAACGAATTAGCAACACCCAGCAACTAGGGGAGTTAATACCAGCAGTCTTTAAATGTCTTGCTCCCCATTAAATAAACAAACTTACAGTAATTAAATGAATAACAAATCAAACACACTACGCTCCACTCAAACTCTTCAGTGGAAGCCAAGCCAAAATGAAGATTCCATTAACTGACTAGCACTGAAGTCACACTAAAGCTGATCTCTGTGTTCCCAGACACGCAGGGGGCAAACTTACACAAGACAGGATTTTGAAGGGAGCACATCAGTAAATCCGGTAGTGGAGCTAACTCGTGCCACTGAAAATTAAGGAGCCGCCCTGAGTGGCCGTGCGGTTCTAGTCTGGAGCCGAGCGAGTGCTACGGTCGCAGGTTCGAATCCTGACTCGGGCATGGATGTGTGTGATGTCCTTAGGTTAGTAAGGTTTAATTAGTTCTAAGTTCTAGGCGACTGATGACCTCAGAAGTTAAGTCGCATAGTGCTCAGAGCCATTTTTTTGAAAATTAAGGTACTAGACCGGGGCGCAAGGTGGTATACAATGAGGTTGCCTTAGTGCTATACCAAATGGCCAATTCAAAATTAAGTACACATAAACCAGCATTAATTAACAAGGAGTGACACCAGGTCTCTCGAAGAGATGACAACACCTAACTGAAAAGACGACTGCCGGAGGCAGCAGTAACATTAAACACCTTCTCCGAGTTTTAACCAGGAGTCACTTCCCGCTATACAAGTAAACATTTAACCAAGCACAAGGAAGGAACCCCAAAGAGAAAATTCAAATAAAACCCCCAAAAGATTATAAAGGACAGAGAACCCAAACTATTTAAATTTAGAAGAATTAGCTCTCCCCAAAGGTAGAGAAAACGCTAAGGCCACACTTAAGAGGTCATCAAAAGGTCTTATACATTTGCTCCTTTTCTTTAAAAGAAACGGTGTGGCGGAGGGCACATTACGTGCCACTGTCATTACCTCCCTTTCATGTTCGAGTCGCATATGGTTCGCGGGAAGAACGACTGTCTGAAAGCCTCCGTGAGCGCTCGAATCTCACTAATTTTACATTCGGGATCTCCTCGGGAGGTATAAGTAGGGGGAAGCAATATATTAGATATCTCATCCAGAAACGCACCCTCTCGAAACCTGGTCAACAAGCTACACCGCGATGCAGAGCGCCTCTCTTGCAGAGTCTGCCACTCGAGTTTGCTAAACATCTCAGTAACGCTGTCACGCTTACCAAATAACCCTGTGACGAAAGGCGCCGGTCTTGTTTGGATCTTCTCTATGTGCTCCGTCAATCGGATCTGGTACGGATCCCACACTTATGAGCAATACTCAAGTAGAGGTCGAACGAGTGTTTTGTAAGCCACCTCCTTTGTTGATGGACTACATTTTCTAAGGGCTCTCCCAATGAATCTTAACCTGGCACCCACCTTACCAACCATTAATTTTATATGATCATTCCACTTCAAATCGTTCCGTACGCATACTCCCAGATATTTTACAGAAGTAAATGCTACCAGTGTTTGTTCTGCTATCATATAATCATACAATAAAGGATCGTTCTTTCTATGTACGCTCAATACATTACATTTGTCTATGTTAAGGGTCATTTGCCAGTCTCTGCACCAAGTGCCTATCCGTTGCAGATCTTCCTGCAATTTTCTAATGCTACAACTTCTCTGTATACTACAGCATCATCCGCGAAAAGCCGCATGGAACTTCCGACACTATCTACTTGGTCATTTACATATATTGTGAAGTATGATTCAGACCAGCTGCGTGTAAAGCTATCAGTTCCATAAATGTTGAGATTTTCTATGTGAGCAACGTGTTGTACACACTCAAGCGCCTAGGCCTTCAGTTTTTTTAACGGCAATGTTGACGATGGGTGCCACAGTAGACGCAGGCAGGCCCTGGCGTGCTGGGGTAGGTCGCAGGCTGGTGGAGACGCCGGCAGCGCCCGCGCCGCCGTGGCCCTCGTGCCGGAGGTCAGTCGGGTGTGGCGCGTGGCGCCTCCGCCTCTGGCGGGCAGTCGCCGCCCAGCAAGCGGCAGCGCAGCCAGCAGCTCCAGCTGGAGGACACGCCGCAGGGGCGCCGCGCGGGTGAGTAACTCTGCTCGCGGCTCCCGTCCCACACCAGCCTAGCGGACACGGACCGTCAGCCAGCAGGCAGCGCGTCGCCCAATTCCTACTCACGCAGCCAGACCACATCCTACACTTTCCAATCACGTTATTCTGACCACCTGTCAAAAGCGCGAAAAACCACCTTTCGCAGCGTGGACCGCTGCAAGATGTGCAGAAAGGGTGTCAGCGTGGTTCTAGAAGGTACTGACAGTCACGATGATTCCAGTGGCGTGGCCAGCTAGCTAGGTTTATCGGCTGAGCGTCCGTGGCGCGTACACCGCAATCGAGGTTGTCTCACAGACTCCCGATTCGGTTTAAATATGGGGAGTTTGGTGCGCAGGGCAATACGATAAACTGATACTGGTGCCCTCCGAAAAGCCGGCCGCGGCCGCCGAGCGGTTCTAAACGCCTCAGTCCGGAACCGCTTAACTGCTAAGGTCGCAGGTTCGAATCCTGCCTCGGGCATCGATGTGTGTGATGTCCTTAGGTTAGTTAGGTTTACGTAGTTCTAAGTTCTAGGGGACTGATGACCTCAGATGTTAAGTCCCATAGGGCTCAGAGCCATTTGAACCATTTGAACCCTCCGAACTACGCACGTACACTGCGAGCTGTGTCACACGCTGCATTGTCCTGCTGGGCATATCGGCCGTAGCCACACATCTCCGCAGCCGCCCTTCACCCCTGTCACCTGTGGCCCTCGGTGCACCAGAGTTGCCTCGGCGCCTGTTTTGAATAGCGCCAATTTGGTGTTTACGGTTTACTTTAACCACGGCAGCACATCAACAGTTAACAGACTTAGCCGTTTCGGAAATGCTTCCACCCTTGAACCGAAAACCAATGATCACGTCATTTTCGACGTCAGATAAATCTCTCGCTTTCCGGGTTTCGACAGCGGCTGCACTGTCCCCCCCCCCCCCCTCTCCCCCCTGCCATCCACAAACACACTTTATCTATATCTGTATACCCTCCATTGCTAGTGCTGTCACGTGCCGTCAGTGAATGGTTATTGCAGGTTGACGTCGAACGTAGGCGGTGATCGCGTTAATGTGACTGGACCGTGTGTTTCAACCAGCACTCGTTCTTGCATCCACACAACATTTAAATTGAGCATTACGTTGCGAGCATCAACTGAAAACGCAACTCTTCGGAGACGTTTCTCTCAGTCTTTTATTTCTTATTCAACTCACTAATTGCAAATCACACTTTTGTTCAAGAAGGAATATACAGGAATTCTGTAACGTGATAGCTTAACTTAGTGCACAATATTTGGTCACGTTAGAATTGTCAGTTTGACATTAATGGCCAACGCAACGTATTCTCCGACAAAACAAAAGATTTAAACTCAATTATCTACGTTTTTCAACAACTCAGCTCTGATAAATCGAAACACGCCAGTAATAGGTTTCTGAGAAGTTACAGTCACTTTTTTATCGACCAAAGTATATGTTATAAGTTTCCTTTAATTTACTCGTATGAAACACGCCAGTCCTTCACAAAAACAGATATCGTAATAGGTTTCTGAGAGGTTACAGTCACTTTTTTATCGACCAAAGTATATGTTATAAGTTTCCTTTAATTTACTCCTATGGCCAACATGGTATGCCGACATTAGCGACATCTGGTGAACGTACAACACAAACATCTTGTGGCTGATGTACGGCAGCTTGTTCTAAACAGTAGTGATAACATGACTCGTACATTTTATTTATACAGTATGTATTTCACGGTGCTGGTGCTGATTCCGCATTTAACACCTGACGATGCCACTATGGCTGCAGTACATTAGGACTTTGTTTCTATGAAACAGGTATGTCTCTTTGTATTTAAATCCCACAAATGTAAATTTTGTCAGTACTACTTTTCATTATGGTCTATGTATTGTTCTTAAGCTGTATACAGCTTGCGAGTGTATTTATGTTTTCCCATTTTTGCTGCAGATCTGATGATGGTCATTAAAGAACGTAACCGGTAATCTGTTAACAAAAAGTTTGTGACCATAGACGTAAATTAAAGGAAACTTATTACATATACGGCTCACTGTTTTTTCGCGACGATGACGCAGCTTGTGAAAGTATATGTTGTTTTATATCTAAGATTTTTCGGAGGTAGGGGAGCTCTTAAATATTGAATATGAGTTTTGTTTGATTCAGACTAAAATTTTTCACAGAGTAGGAAGTGAAATGTGAAAGGTAAGACCACGCACGGTCATCCCTGCACAAGTACCGCCCGGTTATCCGGTGTTTACGTGACAGAGACGACGCATCTGCTGTCTCCCGCCGGTCGGAGCTTTCTATTTCGAGCGTTTCTCGTTTCCCTTTTTTTGGGAAAAATTTAAATCTCAATTTAACAACCATAATGACGCCATACTTCTCAGTTCAACGTCAATTTAATACCATTAAAAACTGAATATTAATCCACTTTTTAAAAGTTACTTTAGCATGTTGCTAGATAACTTGCTGTAGAGACAAATACAAAGGAGTGCTAAACTCAAGTACGAAAATAATTTGCGCATGATGTGTATCTGCCATGTGACACAGCTCGATGAACCTTGGACAACAGACAGAAAGAACTGAAGCAGAACAGTACAGAGGGTGTACTGTCGTGGTCTTCACTCCTGACACTGGTTTGATGCAGCTCTCCTTGCTACTCTATCCTGTGCAAGCCTCTTCATCTGCGAATATATGCTGCAGTCTACATCCTTCTGAATCTGCTTCCTGTATTCATCTCCTTTTACCCGCCACAATTCCCTCGAATATTAAGTTATAGATCCCTTGACGTCTCACAATGTGTCTTACCCCTCCTTTTAGTCGAGTTGTGCCACAAATGTCTAGTCTCCCCAATTCTATTTAGTACCTCCGCTTTAGTTAAGTGATCTCTCCATCTGATCTTCAGCTTTCTTCTGTAGCACCACATTTTAAAAGCTTCTGTTCTCTTCTTGTCTAAACCGTTTATCGTCCATGCATCACTTCCATACATGGCTACGCTCCAGACAGATACCTTCAGAAATGACTTCCTAGCACTTAAATCTATACTCGATGTTAACAAAGTTCTCTTCTTCAGAAATGTTTTTTTTTTTTTGACGTCGCCTGTCTACATTTTATATCCTCCCTACTTCTTCCATCATAAGTTATTTTACTGCCCAAATAGCAAAACTCGTCTACTGCTTTAAGTGTCTCGTTTCCTAATCTAATTCCGTCAGCATCACCTGATTTACTTCTACTACATTCCGTTATGCTGCATTTCCTTTTGTTGACGTTCATCTTATATTGTCCTTTCAAGAGACTGCCCATTCCATTCAGCTGCTCTTCCAAGTCTTTTGCTGTCCGAATTACAATGTCATCGGCAAACCTGAATTATTTTTATCTCTTCTCTCCATAGGTTAATTCCATTTCCAAAATTTTCTTTGGCTTCATTTACTGCTTGTCAATGTACAGACTGAATAACGTCTCGAATAGGCTACAACGCTGTCTCACTCCTTTCCTAACCACTGCTTCCCTTTCATGCCCCTCTACTTTAATACTGCCGTCTGGTTTCTATAGAAATTGTGTATAACCTTTCGCTCCCTGTACCCTACCCCTGCTACCTTCAGAATTCCTAAGAGAGTGTTACAGTCAGTTTTATCAAAAGGCTTCTCCAAGTCTACAAGTGCCATAAACGTAGGTTTGACTTTCCTTAAACTATCTTTTAAGGTAAGTCGTATAGTCAGTATTGCCTCACGTGTTCCTACATTTCTTCGGAATCCAAATTGATCATCCCCTAGATTGGCTTCTACCAGTTTTTCCATTCTTCTGTAAGGAATTCGTTTTAATATTTTGGAACCTTGAGACAATAAATTGATAGTGCGGCAGTTTTCACACCTTCCAGCACCTGCTTTCTTTGGGATTGGAATTATTACATTCTTCTCGAAGTCTGGTGGTATTTGGCCTGTCTCATACATCTTGCACACAAGATGGCAGAGTTTCATCACGGCTATCTCGAGACTATCAGTAGTGGTGAAGGAATGTCGTCTATTCCCGTGTCTCGACTCAGTACGGAAATAACTGAAGCAAATACGCAACGAGATGAACATAAATGACACTTTTGTTCAAAGACAATAATTACACTGAAGTGACAGCGATCTATGATGGCCTTCTGGGCACTGAAAAAGGCGAAACACGGTTCTTAGTAGTGTGTGTGAACACTACGGGTCGTAATGCATGCAATGTGTTGTCATACTGCCCACAAATTTAGTAAGAATTTCCTCAGGTAGGACGTTCAACTCCTCCAGCAGCATGGTTTTACAATTGATGGATAGTCATTCCTACACGTGGATGTGCTGCAATGCGTCTTCCCAAAGCGCCCTCTTCCCCCCTCCCTCCCTCCACACATCCTCGACAGGATTTAGCTCGGGGTAACGGACAGGCCAGTCTATTCACCTCTCGTTCCGAGAACTCCTACACCTGCGCTGGTCGATGCGGTCGCGCATTGTCATCCACAAAAATGAAGTCAGTGTCGACTGCACCCCTGAAAAGACGCACGGAGTGAAAGAGCACTGTGTCACGATAACGTTGACTCGTGAGTGTACCGAGTTCAAAGATTTAACAGGTCAGTACGACCACGCAACATTATGTCGCTACACACCATATCACTTGGACCACGAAAACGATCGTATTCGATAATACTGGACGAACCCTCATTTGGCGGGAGGTAATACACCTACGAACACTGCGCACTCACTGGGACACTACACTTCTTCCCGGAGTGCGACATGTCAGGGGTGCATTCATTTTTATAGACGACAACGGGCGACCGCATCGTACAGGGCAGGTGGTAGAGGTCTAGGAATGAGAGATGAATAGACTGGCCGAGGGGATATAAGAGGAACGGACTGGCCTGCCCCTCGCCCAACTTAAATCCCATCGAGCAGTTGTGGGATGCGTCTGGGAGACGTACTGGAGCACGCCCACACACACACCAATAGCCAACCAGGAGTCGCCAGCCGCACTGGTGCGGGAATGCAGCGTCATGCCACAAAACACGTTTGTAGTGAAAATGGAGAGTAAAAAATGGGATAAAACTGGAAATAAACGTTCGAGACTGAGAGGCAGACAAGATAGTCAGACAGAATAGACTGAGTACATGGAATAAATTTGTGGATACTGTGGTATCGATAGTAACGATGCCACATAGTTTCAAAGGTTGGCTCTACCACGAGACGCCGACGGCAGCGCCCTCTAGCTGGTGCTGTGCTGCTCTACGAGCTCCGCTACAGATTCTGCCCATTTCATCAGGTGCAGACAGCCAGGACACTTCGCTTCAACCTTGCAAAGTTATGTAATACGTTTGCATATTTTTATCCACTAGTAAAGGTGCTTTTAACAGTATCGGCAGTACCGAGAGAGCAGTACCTTTTCCTGTTCCTGTTCCATACCCACGCATCGCCTCCCAGGCGGGATACAATAGATACGTTTATGGTTCCTATAAAATTTCGGCCATTTATTGTCATCGTAAGGTGATACTGAATATAAATCCTCTGATTTTGTGACGAAGATCTATCCGAAACGAATGCTTGAATCGGACGGTTGTTTCGAATCCTGATTTTGTTTTGGCAGGAGTGAGACTCTACTGTGCTGTTCACATCATAGTGTTAAAATACGTGTTAGACAGTTTGTACTAGAATATAGTGCTGTAATGAATCACTTCAGAGCCAAAGAAACACTGAAAGCCTCTATTATAATAATTCCTCTCCCCCCTTACTGTCTATTTTATGAAGTACGTTCTCACTTTTAAATTCAGATGTTTTGAAAATGGAAACTATTCGTGGAAGTGATGGCCAACTGAGACGCTACAAACGTGAAAAACATAGCAGTCAATGTCACACAACAATTTTATAAAATGCATAGAAAGTGGAAAAACATTTAATATATTTCTATTGGTTTAATCACGAAGCTTATGCCGGTAGAAAGGCGTAAGGAATGATAAGAACAATTAAGAATCTTAAATGTTTTGTGTATGAAACAGATAAAATACGGCAAAACAACGTATTTAATAATAGCATAAAATATAAACTGTTACAGATGCAATTAAAATTAGACTAAACGTCGTTGACAGCTGTAGTGAAGCTTTTGTCCTTAATACTCAGATTTCACAATGAAATTCAGTCGTCAGTTGGAAATATAGTTTTATTTCGCTTTATTTATAATCGAAATAAAAATATATTTGCAACTGACGACTGAATTTTATTTTGAAATGCATACTACAATTGCTGACAATTACTAGTATGAATAAAATTATATTCAGATTTCCATATACATCGTGTACCTTCCAGTGCAGCGATCCACATTTCTTTTACAAATCACTTAGTTTAAGAGAGTTTAATATCTATTTAATTTCAGTTTAAAAATGTCCAAGCTATTTGCGAAGTTGAACTATGGGCTGAGAAATCTACGAATACTCGATAAATCATGTTAAATGTGTAATTTGCAATAGATTAGAATACATAATTTTTCCCATCTGGTTTGTAACTGTTGAAACGTCTTACAACATTTACTTTGTGGGCAACGTTGTCATTAGACGCCTGTACCCCCGGTTTAACTCTCAGAGAGCCGTGTCTTCAGTTGGAAGCCGTGCTGCCATTTGTTCCGTTCACATCTGTGCAGAGTTCCCTGCAGTTTTTTGCCACTGTCGTAGTTGCCTTTTTGTATATCGCAGCTAGTCCAGACATGACGTATAAAAAGGTTAACGCACTCTGAAGATCTTGGTGGTCAACTTTCATCAGTTTGGTCATATCCCTTTAAATTCTGGAAAAAAGCATATTAGGATAAAAGAGTGAATGGAATGACCCATCCTGTCGCCATCGAAGCAGAGACAGTACTGCAGCTAAATTGAAGGACACGAGAAGCAAGGGACAGTTGGCCATCTGAACAACCTTAGCATCGCTCACCTGATATGCTGCAACAAAAGCACACCAAAGTTAAATCACGACTTAGTTATCCGTCACTGATTTCGAGTTTACGCCCAGATAGTACACTGACGCACATGTTTATATAATTTTACAATGTTGTTGTTGTTGTGGTCTTCAGTCCTGAGACTGGTTTGATGCAGGTCTCCATGTACTCTATACTGTGCAAGCTGCTTCATCTCCCAGTACCTACTGCAACCTACATTCTTCTGAATTTGCTTAGTGTATTCATCTTTTGGTCTCCCTCTACGATTTTTACCCTCCACACTTGTCTAAACTATTTATAGACCACGTTTCACTTCCATACATGGCTACACTCCATACAAATACTTTCAGAAACGACTTCCTGACATTTAAATCTATACTCGATGTTAACAAATTTTTCTTATTCAGAAACGCTTTCCTTGCCATTGCCAGTCTACATTTTATATCCTCTCTACTTCGATCATCATCACTTATTTTGCTCCACAAATAGCAAAACACCTTTACTACTTTAATTGTCTCATTTCATAATCTAATTCCCTTGGCATCACCCGACTTAATTCGACTACATTCCATTATCCTCGTTTTGCTATTGTTGATGTTCATCTTATACCCTCCTTTCAAGACACTGTCCATTCCGTTCAACTGCTCTTCCAAGTCCTTTGCTGTCTCTGACAGAATTACAATGCCATCGGCGAACCTCAAAGTTTTTATTTCTTCTCCATGGATTTTAATACGTACTCCGAATATTTCTTTTGTTTTCTTTACTGCTTGCTCAATATACAGATTGATTAACATCGGGGATAGGCTACAACCCCTCTCACTCCTTTCCTAACCACTGCTTCCCTTTCGTGTCCCTCGACTCTTATAACTGACATCGTGTTTCTGTACAAATTGTAAATAGCCTTCCGCTCCCTGTATTTTACCCCTGCCACCTTGAGAATTTGAAACAGAGTATTCCAGTCAACATTGTCTTCTAAGATAAGTCGTAGGGTCAGTATTGCCTCACGTGTTCCAACATTTCTACGGAATCCAAACTGATATCCCAAGGTCGGGTTCTGTCAGTTTTTTCATTCGTTTGTAAAGAATTCACGTTAGTATTTTGCAGCTGTGACTTATTAAACTTATAGTTCGGTAATTTTCACATCTGTCAAGACCTGCTTTCTTTGGGTTGGAATTATTATATTCTTTCGCCTGTCTCATACATCTTGCTCACCAGATGATAGAGTTTTGTCAGGAATGTCTCTCCCAAGGTTGTCAGTAGTTCTGATCGAATGTTGTCTACTCCGGGGGCCTTGTTTCGACTCAGGTCTTTCAGTGCTCTGTCAGACTCTTCACGCAGTATCCTATCTCCCATTTCATCTTCATCTTCATCCACAATACTGTCCTCAAGTACATCGCCCTTGTATAGACCCTCTATATACTCCTTCAACCTTTTTGCTTTCCCTTCTTTCCTTAGAACTGGATTACCATCAAAGCTCTTGATATTCATGCAAGTGGTTCTCCTTTCTCCAAAGGTCTCTTTAATTTTCCTGTAGGCAGTATCTTCCTTACCCGTAGTGAGATAAGCCTCTACATCCTTACGTTTGTTCTCAAAGTTACCCATTCTTCTTTCACTGTATTTCTTTCCCCTATTCCTGTCAATTGTTCCCTTATGCTCTCTCTGAAACTCTGAACAACCTCTGGTTCTTTCAGTTTATCCAGGTCGCATCTCCCTAAATTCCCACCTTTTTGCAGTTTCTTCAGTTTTAATCTACAGTTCATGACCAATAGATTGTGGTGAGAGTCCACATCTTACAATTTAAAACCTGGTTCCTAAATCTCTGTCTTACCATTATATAATCTATCTGATACCTTTTAGTATCTCCAGGGTTCTTCCATGTATACAACTTTCTTTCATGATTCTTAAACCAAGTGTTAGCTATGATTAAGTTGTATAATTTTACAATGAGAAAATAAAATCTTGTGGTATAAATCTACTCATTACCACGTGTCCCACATAATAGTCATCAGGCACATTTTCTCTGGTATTGCGGTGGATATTTGGAATCTGTAACTTTTGTCACCCCAAGTAAATACTGCTAATTACGTATTTTATTCCACGCCTAATGTCGACGGAAAGCGTCGGTTTGTTTCTCATTACAAACAAAACGATTTATAAAGTAGCATTTCACGTGCCCATTCGATAGGGCGATGCCAGATTAGTGTAGTGCGATACTCGTTTTATCAACAGGGACAGGAAAACCAGAGGAGTAGCCAGTACTCCAGCAGCGGCTGAGCAGCGCTGCTGCGCGGCGGCAACAGTCAGCACGGACCAGGGCAGTGCCGCCAGTGTTGGAGTACCGCTTGTTCTTCGCGTTTTCCTGTCTCGTCGATAAGACGAATATCCCGATAGACTAGTCTGGCATCGCCCTATCGAATGGGCATGTGAAATGCTACTTTCTAAATCGTTTTGTTCGTAATGGGAAACAAACTGACGGTTTTCTGTAGACACTGGACGTCGCCCGCACGACATGAAGAACATAAATTGCAAATATCTGCCGAAATACCACAGAAAATGCGCGTGATGGCTCTGAATTGTATTGAAATGCCATTGTTCTGATATGAAGAGAACGTATTCTAAGATATATCGAATACATACTGGAATATGATACTGACATTGGATAGAAGAGGACTGGAAGAACTGGGTTGACCGTGATTCACAACAGATTTATTAAATACTAGCTGCTACACGCTGCTGCACTCGTATATCAGCAGTTTTCTTATGATGAGTGATGGTGAGCAAGCTATTGTACGTACAATGTCAGCTGCCCTCGCATGTCTGCCTCTTCGGATAAGCACAGCTCGTGATGTGCGCCCCGCTCTTGCCCTTCCGAGCTGTGTCAATGCACGATATGTTGGCATGCACAAAAAAATGGTTCAAATGGCTCTGAGCACTATGTGACTTAACTACTGAGGTCATCAGTCCCCTAGAACTTAGAACTGCTTAAACCCAACAAACCTAAGGACATCACACACATCCATGCCGAGGCAGCATTCGAACCTGCGACCGTAGCGGTCGTGTAGTTCGAGACTGTAGCGCCTAGAGCCGCTCGGCCACTCCGGCCGGCTTTGGCACGCACAGCGTCGCTGCCAAGCAGTGGGCACAGAGGGGCACCGCAGGGGCACGCGTCTAGCATCTTGCTGTTGAAGCAGCTGTACATTACACGAAGTTTGCATTTTACAACAAAACTCTGGAAGTACGGCTGGAACACAATGAAGATTATATAAACTTTGTATTCATTACATCTAAATGAGTCGCTTAGCACATATCAATCAATAAAAGCAAGATAAAAATCAAAAGTCAAAGAATAAATAGCTTGAAACTTCCTGGCAGATTAAAACTGTGTGCCCGACCGAGACTCGAACTCGGGACTTTCCCTTTCGCGGGCAAGTGCCCTATCAGCGCACACTCCGCTGCAGAGTGAAAATCTCATTCTGGAAACATGCCCCAGGCTGTGGCTAAGCCATGTCTCCGCAGTATCCTTTCTTTCAGGAGTGCTAGTTCTGCAAGGTTCGCAGAAGAGCTTCTGTAAAGTTTGGAAGGTAGGAGACGGATACTGGCAGAAGTAAAGCTGTGAGTACCGGACGTGAGTCGTGCTTCGGTAGCTCAGTTGGTAGAGCACTTGCCCGCGAAAGGCAAAGGTCCCGAGTTCGAGTCTCGGTCGGGCACACAGTTTTAATCTGCCAGGAAGTTTCATATCAGCGCACACTCCGCTGCAGAGTGAAAATCTCATTCTGGGAATAAATAGCTTTTTCGAAGAGTACACATTTTCCCTATTCGAGTAATATTCATTAAATCAGTAAGTATTTTTCTAAAGGTGCCTGTGTTCTCCACGGTCCAAGCTATCTCAATACCAATTTCATCGAAATCGGTTCAGCTGCTTAGTCGCAAAAATGCAACGGTTACTTTCTCATTTGTAATTTTGTTTTTCTTTTACAGTCATATTGACCAACTAGGATCACATTAACTATTTCAGTTCCTTTCTTCCTTTGTTGTCGTTTTTCCAGAATTCCTTTCTTCTGTCCATGTTGTACCCGAATTTTTGTTTCTTCTTGTTTGAAACTCTTCCAGATTTAGTATTCTATTTTTCAAAAGGTTTTTTTCTGCTATTTCTGATTCTTTGATGTTGTTTCTTTCTAGATCTTTCCTTACTTCTGTAATCCATGTTATTCTCGATTTCTTCTTCCAGAAATACAGGAGTATTTGTTTTGTTAGTCTATTTCCAGCAGTTGGCTGTTGTGACCGAGCGGTTCTAGGCGCTTCAGTCCGGAACCGCGCTGCTGCTACCGTCGCAGGTTCGAATGCTGCCTCGGGAATGAATGTCTTTGCTATCCTTAGGTTAGTTAGGTTTAAGTAGTTCTAGGTCTAGGGGACTGAGGACCTCAGATGTTGGCTCCCATAGTGCTCAGACCCTTTGAAGCCATTCTATTTCCATCGATTCGGTAGAGGTGTCCGGAAAACGTTAATCTTCGTTTGACCATTACTTCAGATATTTTCTCTATATTTTTGTAGATCTCCTCATTACTTCTTATTTTCCAACCATCTGCAGTTTTTATTGCAGCCATTATTTTTCTAATAATTCTTCTTTCCAGTACCTCTAGTTTATCCATCTTATAGTTCATCGTTAGGCATTCAGATCCATGTGAACATTACGGTCGTAGTAATGCTGTAGGGTTTTAGTTTTGTTTTTCTAGATATACATTTCTTGTTGAAAATATTTTTGGTCAAACGATATGCTCTTTCAATTTTGTTAATTCTTACATCTATTGCAGATTTTTCTACTCCATTTCATTGTATAGTTTCTCCAAGATATTTAAATTTATCTATGAAGAAGATATCTGTTCTTAGCCGTCCGAAAGAACAGATACCATCTTCATACATATATATAGTTAAGGGTCACCGGCCATTTGACCATCTTCTTCTGTGCGGATACACAAACAGCGCCCGAACTCTTACGGGAATCGGCAGTAAAGCCGCGAGTAATGAGTATAATGGGCAGGGGCACTCTGAGTGTAGTGCCGGACAATAAGTTGTGAATGTGGGTCTGCCAGCACGGTAACTCAGCCTGTTCGGTCAAAGGGTTAGCTGCCCTATGTAATAATGGATCAACGACGAACTGAAACGGGTGTCTTGCGACGTCCGCCCCGAGCAGATACAACGAACAAAATGAGATTAATAAAAAAAAAGATGGATAGAGTATCTGCCATGCAAGCAGAAGATTCTGGGTTCGAGTCCCAGTTGGGGCACACATTATCAACTGTTCCCGTTTACTTATAACAATGCCTGTATGCAGCTAAGGATATTCATTTCATTGTAATATTTAAATTTGTTTACTCGCTGTATTTTATCTATTCATGTTTTTGTGAATTTTGGTGCATTTTTTATATTTGGCATGAGTTTTGTTTTTTCACCTGAAATTTTGAGACCAGTTCTGTGTGCTATTTTTTCCAGAAGGCTTATTTGCATAACTGCTTCTCTGAGGTTTTCTGAAAGTGTTGCGAAATCATCCGCAAAAGCCAAGCAGTTTACCTTAATTCAATTTTTTTTCCTTCCCAGAGTTATTGGTTCAATATTGTGATTTTTTAGCTCCGAATTCCAGATCTTTACAATTTTTTCTAGAACGCAATTAAAAAGTAAAAGTGATAAACCGTCATCATGTCTAACACCAGTTTTTATTTGAAATCAGTGCCATGCTTCTCCCATAAATCTGACTTTCGATAATTAGTGTTTCACGATTTATATTTGCTAAATTTGATTTAACACAAAATTCTCTAATGACCTTATCTATTGTTTCTCTGTCTACAAAATCAAATGCTTTCTTGAAATCAATAAATGACATTATTATTGGTTTGCTGGTTAACATTCTACAGCGAATTATTGACTTCAAGTTAAAATTTTGTTCTGCACAGGATCTTCCCTTCCGAAAACCACCATGTTATTCTCCCAGTTGTTTGTCTAAAGTATCTACCACTATATCCAGGAGAATTTTCGATAATATGCCACTGGCAGAAGTGACACTCCTCTGTAATTATTGACATTTTGTTTGACTCCCTTTTTATGTAGCGGGTGGATTAATACTGTTTTCCATTCAACTGGAATCTTTTCAGTTTTCCAAATGTTCTCAAAAAGCAGCTGTAGATTCTTTATGATTTTTGGTTCTGAGCATTTCAATAATTCTGCTGTAATGGATTCTTCACGACTTGCTTTATTGGCTTTGAGTGTTTTGATGGCTTTATGAATTTCTAACTCTGTTGGTGGGAAATCTTCCTCTAGATTTTGAGGTGTCATTGGAAATTCTAATCCTTTGTTGGAGCTGCATAGTTTAACACCTTTTTAAAAACGTTTGCTGAAGTTTCACGATTTTCTTTGTTGTTTAATCCCAGTTTGCCATTTCCATCTTTGAAACAAATACTTGGTGCCTGCCTGATAGTCCTTAAGTATGTGTTTAAAAGTTTGGTAAAAATTTCTAGTATTATTTGTGGTGAAATTTTCTTCTATTTCAACAAGCTGAGAATTTTCAAAGTTTCTTTTGATTCTTGGGATTATTTTTGATGTTTTTTGTATTTGTTATGTGAATAGTTCAAGATCTTCCTGTTTTTCGAACATCTCCATTTTTTCCATTTTTGAGCTCTTCTTCACACTTCTCATTCCACCATGTCTTCTTTTTATTCTTGGCCAATCCTAAAGTTTTCTCTGCTGCTTGAGTTATTTACATCTGGAGTTCACGCCAATCACCTTGTTTACTCGTATCAATTTCTTCTCTAAATTTTTCTCTATTTTCTTTTGTAATATTAGCTCTAGTGGTGTTGTATCTGATCAATTTATTGGTCGCCTTTTTTGCTTTAGATGGGAGAAATTTTATTTTAATCTTAGAGAAATAGTGATCTAAATTGAATCCCAATTTCTATTTTAACATTCATAATTTCCGTGATATACCTTTTAGATATCCAGTTGAAATTCTCCTTTGTTTGGATTTGGATGTCTCCAAGTTTTGGCTTTTCTTGGTAGTTTGCAGAAATGTGTAGACATGAGTTTTAGCTGGAACATTTTGCACATATAGATCAGTCTTTCACTATTTCTGTATGTTCTTGAGTGTGCTGGATGTATAAAATTAGTAAAGATAAAAAAAATTCCGTGTTCCGATTTTGATTAAATAAAGTCAATAAGATGCCTCAGACTGTGCTAAAATACCCTTGGAAACCCCATGAAAGAGATTAGTGTGTTCAAACAGACAAAGAGACAGATAGGACAGTTTTAGATAAAACTTTAAATTACAACATCTTGTTCTCCATGATCCGATTTTGATTAAATGCAATCACAGTGTGCTCCAAAGCGTACGCACTTTACCTCCGAAAACTCCACGAAAATTCGTCTAGTTGTTTTGGAGATTAGCTTGTTCAAACAGACAGACAATACGGATTTCGTAAAACTTTAAATCGAGATTTTTTTTCGTGGCCTGATTTTGATGAACGAAGGCATACACAGTGTTCCAAGCTATGCTCAGGTTGCCTGCGGGAGCACCATTAAAATTCGTCTAGCAGTTTTGGAGAAACGTGTTCAGAAAGACAAACAGATAGACACAACAGATTTATAGAATTGTTATTAGAATAAAATATGACAAAAATAACTTAAATATCTATGACCACAGCCCTGGTTAGCTAAAAATGAAAACAAAGCAAAATATGCAGCGCTGAAGTCTCTGGAATTTGGATTGAAATGTTTCTTGTCGTCCATCGTCGGAGTTCCATGCCGTCGCGTGTCCACGTACTCTCGGCAACGTGCTGTCCACGTGACACATTGGACAATCTACCGCTGCCCTACTGACGTCCTCGGAATCGTTTTTACTGGATCCGGTTTAATTTACAGCACTGCTACATACACTACTGGCCATTAAAATTGGTACACCAAGAAGATGACGTGTTACAGACGCGAAATTTAACCGACAGGAAGAAGATACTGTGATATGCAAATGATTAGCTTTTCAGAGCATTCACACAGGGTTGGCGCCGGTGGCAACACCTACAACGTGCTGACATGAGGAAAGTTTCCAACCGATTTCTCATACACAAACAGCAGTTGACCGGCGTTGCCTGGTGAAACGTTATTGTGATGCCTCGTGTAAGGAGGCGAAATGTACCATCACGTTTCCGGCTTTGATAAAGGTGGGATTGTAGCCTATCGCGATTGCGGTTTATCGTATCGCGACATTGCTGCTCGCGTTTGTCGAGATCCAATGACTGTTAGCAGAATATGGAATCGGTGGGTTGAGGAGGGTAATACGCAACGCTGTGCTGGATCCTAACGGCCTCGTATCACTAGCACTCGAGATGACAGGCATCTTATCCGCATGGCTGTAACGGATCGTGCAGCCACGTCTCGATGCCTGAGTCAACAGATGGGGAGACAACAACCATCTGCACGAATAGTTCGACGACGTTTGCAGCAGCATGGACTATCAGCTCGGAGACCATGGCTGCGGTTACTCTTGACGCTGCATCACAGACAGGAGAGCCTGCGATGGTGTACTCAACGACGAATCTGGATGCACTAATGACAAAACGTCATTTTTTTGGAATGAATCCAGGTTCTGTTTACAGCATCATGATGGTCGCATCCGTGTTTGACGACATCGCGGTGAACGCACATTGGAAGCGTGTATTCGTCATCGCAATACTGGCGTATCACCCGGCGTGATGGGATGGGGTGCCACTGGTTACACGTCTCGGTCACCTCTTGTTCGCATTGACGGCACTTTGAACAGTGAATGTTGCATTTAACATGTGTTACGACCCGTAGGTCTACCCTTCATTCGATCCCTGCGAAACCCTACATTTCAACAGGATAATGCAAGACAGCATGTTGCAGGTCCTGTACGGGCCTTTCTGGATACAGGAAATGTTCGACTTCTGCCCTGGCCAGCACATTCTCCAGATCTCTCACCAATTGCAAACGTCTATCAATGCTGGCCACGCAGCTCACTCGTCACAATACGCCAGTCACTAATCTTGATGAACTGTGGTATCGTGTCGAAGCTGCATGGGCAGCTGTACCTGTACACGCCATGCGAGCTCTGTTTGGCTCTATGCCCAGGCGTTTCAAGGCCGTTATCACGGCCAGAGGTGATTGTTCTGGGTACTGATTTCACAGTATCTATGCACCCAAATTGCGTGAAAATGTAATCACATGTCAGTTCTAGTATAATATATTTGTCCAATGAATACCCGTTTATCAGCTGCATTTCTACTTGGTGTAGCAATTTTAATGGCCAGTAGTGTACATACGGCCTGAATTACGGTCCCCAGCATCGCTTTCATCCACGACGGAATGATTGTCATTGCTCTATACCACTGCACAGCACCTCGTAGCAATCCAACTGTTGTCAAATACGACCACTAGTTTGGGAAACGAACACCGCATTCCTTACCCCGTCTCCAGCAGGTGCCTAGCGTCTCTCCATAAAGAAAATACACTGAAGTGCCAAGGAAACTGTTATAGGCAGGCGTATTCAAATACAGAGATATGTTAACAGGCAGAATACGGCGTTGCGATCGGCAACGCCTATATAAGACGACAAGTGTCTGGAGCAGTTGTTGGATCGGTTACTGCTGCTACAATGGCAGGTTATCAATGGTCGGTGCTCGAGCAATGGGAGACATGTCCGTGGCAGCGATGAGGGGGGGATTTCTCTGTACGGCCATTTCACGAGTGTATCGTGAATAGCAGGAGTCCGATAAAACATCAAATTTCCGATATCGCTGTGGCCAGAAAAATATCCCGCAAGAACGGGACCCACGCCGACTGAAGAGAATCATTCAACGTGGCAGACGTGCAGTCCTTCTCCAAATTGCTGCAGAGTTCAATGCTGGGCCATCAGCGTGCGAACCGTTCAACGAAACATCATCGATCTGGGCCTTGGGGAGCCGAAGGTCCACTCGTGTACCCTTCACAACTGCACGACACAAAACTTTACGCCTCGCCTGTGCCTTCCAACACCGACATTGGACTGTTGATAACTGAAAACATTTTGCGTGGTCGGACGAGTCTCGTTTCAAATTATATCGAACGGATGGACTTGCACGGGTATGGAGACAACATCATGAATCCGTAACCCTGCATGTCAGCAGGGGACTGTTCAAGATGGTGGAGGCTCGGTAATGGCGTTGGGCATGTGCAGTTGGAGTGATTGGGACCCCTGACACGTGTAGATACGACTCTGACAGGTGACACGTACGTAAGCATCTTGTCTGATCACCTGCACCCATTCATGTCCATTGTGATTTCCGACGGACTCGGGCTATTCTAGCAGGACAATGCGAAACCCCTACACGTCCAGAATTGGTACAGAGTGGCTCCAGGAACACTCTTATCAGCTTAAACATATCCATATAAGTTCTGGAAATGCCGGCGAAGACCTTCTTCTTCTGTGCGGGTGCACACATATTTCCCGAACTCTTACGGGAATTGGTAAGAATGTCTTCCACAAGTAATGATTGGGGTGGGATACTAAGAATGTAGTGTGTGGACATATAACGTGAGAATGTGGGTCTCGCGGGGGGCGAGTGACTATTGTTTCTTTCATAATTTACGACGCACATTAGATATCCCGCTGGGATCTCTACAGCAGTACCAGCAGAGCTTGGAAAAACAAATGAGTTAGTGAATGACGTGTAATTCACGATACTGCCGCTAGGAGACTAGTAAGCTGCAATGGCTGACAATGGAAGACTGACGACACAGCAAGGATCGGCAATTGTGTTACTTTTCTATGAAACGAAAAGCCTTGTGACTCAGAGGCGTTTTCGACAACAGTTAAACACATGATGGGTCCCTTGCAGGAGGACCATCCACAGGCTGTACGATAAATTTGTACAGGAAGGAACAGTATTGGAAGCGAAGCGACCTCGGCCTAAGCCTGTTTGTTCGCCGGAGAATACTGAAGCGGTACGAAATCGTGTAGAAAGGCAGTCGTGCAACTGGGATTATCCAGACGCTCCGTTCAACACATTCTTAAAAGACCTCCACATGTACCCATACAAGATGACCTGTACACAGCAGCTCACTGAAGAACACAAGCAGCAGAGACTAGTATTTGCTAAGTGGGCGGAGGATAGGGAAGAAACTCTCAACAACGTTTGGTTTTCTGACGCGGTGGATTTTCATTTTGACAGTGTGGTTAACAAACAAAATGTAAGATTTTGGGCCACTGAAAACCCGCAAGTGCTTCACGAACGACAACATTATGCTCCGAGGATTGCAGCGTGGCAGCAATTTCCAGTCACGGACTTATTGGACCCTTTTTCTTTGAAGAAACTGTGAACAGCTAGCATTATTTGAGCATGCTTCGCAATAGCTTCATTCGAGAGCTTCTTGCTACTGCGTTGCCCTTCAACACGCAGTGGTTCATGCAAGATGGAGCAAGGTCACATACTGCAAACAGTGTGTTGGAGTTTTTACACGAGCATTTCGACATGCTGAGCATTTCACTCAGGTTTCCAGGTCGCTTCAATGACGGAAAAAATTGGCCCTCCAATAGTCCAGACCTCAATCCATTTGACTTTTTTCTTTGGGGGTACCGAAACATCCAAGTGATTTAATGGAGCTCAGAAGACTTATTCTTCAATCTTGCAGTGATATTACGGAAGACATGTGCCGTAGGGTAATCACTAACTTCAGTGTTCGTTTGAAGGAAGTTAGGAAACGAAATGGTGGACATATTGAACATGTGCTGAGTTGGAACAAATCTCCATGAACGGCTCTTCATTGTAGTATATGTTCCTTTCAGATTGTATTGACAATAAAGTGTGTATTCAAAAAGAAAATGGTAACACATTTCGTGCGCCACCCTGCATATCAACACCCGTAAGCAGCTGAAGGTATTAACATCATTCTAATTTAGATTTGAGTCTGGCTGGGGTCATGTAAAGTGCGGGTGCTACGGGTTCTGTTCGGGATCCTTTGCCGTTCCTGATATACACTGGCGGGAAAAAACCGCAACTCAAAAAGTAATTAATTTAGAGTAATGACATTTGTCTAGATAACGAATTTAAAGGAATAAAATTGCGAGACATCAGATTAATGTAAGCGCGAAATAAGCCATTGTAAATTTCACGTTCTGGTACATTAGTAACCAGTGTAACTCCTTGAATGTTGAACTCAAGTGTGCAGAAGTGCATGCATTGTTTTGTATGGTTGCCGAACGTCAGTTTGTGGGATGGAGATCCGTGCGTTTTGCACTTGGTCGGTCAGTAAAGGGCCGCTCAATGCTGCTTATCCACGCTGGAGTTTTCGTCCTATGATGTCCCACATGTGTTCGACTGGAGACAGATCTGGTGATCGGGCGGGCTAAGGCAACACCTGGACCCATGTAGAGCATGTTCAGTTGCAACGGCAGTGCGGACCGTTGTGGCCGAGCGGTTCTAGGCGCTTAAGTCCGGAACTGCACTGCTGCTACGGTCGCAGGTTCGAATCCTGCCTCGGGCATGGATGTGTGTGATGTCCTTAGGTTAGTTAGGTTTAACTAGTTCTAAGTTCTAGGGGACTAATGACCTCAGAAGTTGAGTCCCATTGTGCTCAGAGCCATTTGAACTTTTTTTTTTTTTAAGGTCCACTGTGTCCAGCACTCAGTCAGGTTGGACGTTGGCCTCCAACTGGTCTCCTTCTAATCAACACAGGGCCATCACTGGCACCGAGGCGGGCTCAGTGCTGTCATCAAACTAACCGATTAGTAACAGTTCGTTGTGTCACTGTGGCGCCAACTGCTGCTCAGGTTGCTGCTGCAGATGCAGTGTACGATGCACCAGAGCCGTGTGCTGAGCACGATGGTCTTTCCCGTCGGCAGTGCCACGTGGCCGGTTTTCTTGCGACCGCACATTCTCGTGACCACTACTGCCCGCAGTGATATACACTAGCCACATTCCTGCCAAGTCTTTCTGCAATATTGCGGAAGGAGTATCCAGCTTCTCGTGGCTCTATTACACGACCAAGTTCAAACTCAATGAGGTAATGATAATGGAGTCTTTGTAGGCTGAAAGGCATTTTTGACTAACAGCAACTCAGGACGTTCAGTCTCAAAGGTAACTAACGATCATGACCCTTACAGCATATATTTAAATCAAACCCGATTTGCATCTTTGTAGTGGCGCTATGCGACTGGCGTGAAATTTGAATAGACATCGTCTTTCAGGAGTGGAAACATACCTACAAACTTACGTTTATATCGCACAATTTATTTTTGGTCTTTCGATTTTCTTACGTCAATGTATATGAATGATGTGCTATTAAATAAAACTAAAAAAATAGTCCCTTTGCAGAAGACACAAAACTTATCGTGAAAGACGTCGAACGTACTACAATGATGTAAGTAAGAGAGTAGCACTTGACTTCCAGAGATAGATTACTGCTTAACTGCAACAAAACGAAATACATACAGTTTTTGATACGGAAATCGTGTAAGAGCGAAATTTTACTGTCCCGAGGTGGTCAGTCATTGTAATTCTTAGGACTGAGGCTACATTGAACGCTTTCTTGGAAGTATCCAGAAGTAGGGCCTACTCGTAGAGAAACCGAATGCTGCCATCTTCAGTATAAGAATGATCACCAGTGTCTCTTGGAATAACGCTTACACTGAAACTTAAATTATTTTCACTCTATTAAATCGTATACTATTATATTTTATGGCAGTTCTTTGTAGTTACCAGGTACATCCTTAGTCCAGAGACGAGCGGAGTGATTGATCTGCTGTTTCAGTTTGCTAACTTTGTGCAGGTCGTTCTTCAAGTGTGTGAGAATTCTAATTCTGCCTTCCCTGTACGTGTATTGCGACATGGAATTTGTTGCTGACAATACTGGCTCATTCAGAAGAAACTGCAAGATTCATTCTATTAACACAAGAGTGTAAAACGAAACACTCTTGGATAAAATTTCCTTAAGCGTAGTACATGAAGCTGTGCAGTGTTCAGCGTGTTTAATTTTCAATGCACTTCGAGCAGACCTGCAAAAAATTGAACCATAAATCCCAAGTATTCATATCCAAATTGAAAGTTTTTCTTGGGGGACATTCCTTCTATTCTGTAGAGAAGTTCAACACAGTAGTTAAGAACATTTCTGTGTAATGAGTGATTTATTGTCAAACTGTCGCACAGTCTTTTAGTATTTTATTAGTTCTTTAGTTCTCGTCTTTATAAATTTTCTAATCAGTATTCTGTGGACTACGTACTGATTCGTTGCATGACTTCGTCAGCTTTGGCTGGCACTGTCCCCTGGAACCTTGTAAATAAATAAAATGTGTCACTCCTGTCTGCTGTGCTCCAACAGCAATACTCATGCTAACAAAAACGATAGAATATACTGTAAGATTGTTGCTCAGCCGTTGCAAAAAGTGTGAACTATCTGACTCGAATTTTTTTCTGTGGCAGAAGAGCACGGGCGTGCAGATGTAACGTACACGTGACGAAGCCGGGATTTGAACCGCAGACGCCGTCAGCTGTGCCCCTCGCGGCCATCGCCTCACCAGCAGCCCTGCCAGACATCGGTCAACAGCTCAACAGGACGAGGGCGACCCTAGGCCAATCACCGCACACCCCAAGTATACGCTCGATCTCTACTTCTAAGATTTTCGTCTGCAGCCACAAGTAAGTTCTTTATTGGGGGGTGACTTATCTTCAGCTCATTCTATAAAGGGTAGATCACGTTTTCTTCCCACACTCGTAATTTCAAAGTTAATAATCGAACATTATTACTATTTCATTTTCTCTGTCCAGTGCGTGCAGATTATAAATGTATACGGCATTTCGACAGACGAGAAATAAACATAATTTTGAGTTTGTCACTATGTTTGCCAAAATGAAGTTAAATTTTCCGTGAAAATGTTATGATATTGTATTGAATCTATTCACTCATTCACTCATTTCATGTAATGCGAATTAGATATACATCTTTCTTATAGTGGGGGAATGCGTGTATCTAGTCAGTGTTAAGGTATTTTACAAAGACAAGCAATTCATCAATATTAAGTCGTAAATATGGGCCTAATTTTATAGGTCCTGCTTTCTGAAAGCAATTTAAAAAATGGTTCAAATGGCTCTGAACACTATGGGACTTAACTTCTGAGGTCATCAGTCCCCTAGAACTTAGAACTACTTAAACCTAACTATCCTAAGGACACCACACACATCCATGCCCGAGGCAGGATTCGAACCTGCGACCGTAGCGGTCGCGCGGTTCCAGACTGTAGCGCCTAGAACCGCTCGGCCACCCCGGCCGGCTGAAAGCAATTTAGTTCTTTTAATTTGAAGATGACAGCAATAGCCGGCAAGACATTAGTTCTACTTTGGTTCAAGACTTCAAGTTTACTGCAGATTGCAATATAGTCGGCCATAGACAATCCTCTTATTATTACTATTGTTATTATTATTATTATTACTATTATTATTATTATACAAACACTGTACATCGCATCTTAGTGAAAAAAGAAGAACCTAGTATCTTTCAATAATAAAAAAGCATTTACTTCGTTTACTTTTTTCGACTACAATAAACGTTATAAACAATACCCGAATGTAGTTTCTCTTCAGATAGTGCGGGAAACAGTTTCTTTCATGGTATCTGTAAGATGAATTTTTTCAGTCTTGTCTTTATAGAAATCAAGGAAGAATAGATCAGCGAGCGTCGACTATGTCATTGTTGATCTGAGGCAAGCTTTCAGTAGCGACTGTCCAGGTTTCGTCGGCCATCGTGCGTCACAGTCGAATGGGCCGCACGTCAGCGCGAAGACACTGCTCGGAAAAGCTTTTGCACCACCTGCCCATCTGCGAATGTGTGTGGGCTTAGAATGAAGGACAGCGCAGAATGAAAGAGTAAGTCTTACGAAACAATGAGGAATTTTGCCTTAAGCATGTCTTCCCGCTCCCAAACTCCGGCGCGCTAGGCGGCCGTTTTGTAGTTCCTCTACACGGGCCTGTCGGCACCATCAGGCTCTGCCACTGTTCAGACATTTACCCGGAAATGGTATCCGGGATTGGTTTTGTACTATGAAGGAACTTGTTCCCCATTAGCACTTTACGTTGTGGAAAGATAACAGGCGTAGACTGGAAAATGGCGAATTGACAGAGGCGGAGTATAGGACAAGACAGAGTGTAGCTGGAATTATAAGGCATTAATTATACGACATTTAACATTGTACATTTAACATTGTCTGACAGATGAAGCGTTTAGTATACGCAAGTTTGGTTCAGTCATAAGCAAATGTTTGTATAGATTGAAATACTAATCGTATATTTTCTGACGTGCAGAGTAGTTTTTTTTCTGACTCTGCCTGTAGATCATGTACATCTGAAAGAGGGTTTTTTTTGGGGGGGGGGGGGAATAGAAGAGGAGAAACTGTATCTCGCACCGCCACCCCGCCCCTCTTCCTTCTGAGGCTTCAAATGGGTTCAAAAATGGCTCAAATGGCTCTGAGCACTATGGGACTTAACTGCTGTGGTCATCAGTCCCATAAGGGAACCTCCCCATCGGACCCTCCTCAGATTTAGTTATAAGTCGGCACAATGGATAGGCCTTGAAAAACTGAACACAGATTAATCGAGAAAACAGGAACAAGTTGTGTGGAACTATGAAAAAAATAAGCAAAATATGCGAACTGAGTAGGCCATGCGCAAGATAGGCAACATCAAGGAGGCTATGAGGTTAGGAGCGCCGAGGTCCAGTGGTTAGCGTGAGCAGATGAGGAACGAGAGGTCTTTGGTTCAAAAGTGAAAAGTTTACATTCTTTATTTTCGCAAAGTTATGATCTGTCCGTTCGTTCATTGACGGCTCTATTCACTGTAATAAGTTTAGTGCCTGTGTTTTGCTACCGCACCGCAAAACCGTGCGATTAGTAGACGAAAGGACGTGCCTCTCCAATGGGAACCGAAAACATTTGATCGCAAGGTCATAGGTCAGCCGATTCCTCCACAGGAAAACACGTCTGATATATTCTATACGACACTGGTGGCGGCATGTGCGTCACATGACAGGAATATGATGTCGACCCACCTAACTTGTACACTTGGCGAATAGGTACAAAGATTCTTCTACCTTGCCCGATTTAGGTTTTCTTGTGGATGTGATAGTCACTCCCAAAAAAGTGATGAAAACATAAGAGTTTGTCACATAAACTGCAACAAATGAATGCAACAGTTTCACAGTCGCACAGTTTGCCCCGTGCTCTGTTAAAACATTTGTTTTTAACGTTTTCAAATTTTTCCGTGTGTAGACCGTCAAATCCTGCATATTTCCAAGCAGATCTGAACATTTCCTGGAATTTTGGATAGCGAAGTTGATCATGTGTGAGTGCCTGAACTTTGATAATTGTCTGAAAATAAAAAAATTAAACTTTTCACTAGAGGGAAAACTTTAACTAAGGACCTCTCGTTCCGCAGCTGCTCACGCTAACCGCGGGACCACGGCTCTCCTGGGCTCACACTGTCCTTGATGTTGCTTATCTTGCACATGGACTACTCAGTTTGTATATTTTGCTTATTTTTTTCATAGTTCCACACAACTTCTTCCTGTTTTCTCGATTAATCTGTGTTCAATTTTTCAAGGCCTATCCATTGTGCCGACTTATAACTAAATCTGAGGAGGGTCCGATGGGGAGGTTCCCTTGTTAGAGCTACTTAAATCGAACTAACCTAAGGACCACACACATCCATGCCCGAGGCAGGATCCGAACCTGCGACCGTAGCGGTCGCAGACTGTAGCGCCTAGAACCGCTCGGCCACTCCGACCGGCGCTTCAAATGGGGAGGGGCGAGTTTCCCACCGTGACCCGCTCCCCTCTCAAGGTTGATACGCTATTTGAACCTCCAAAAGATGATTCACTCATCTCTGTACTAAATTTCATATTTTTTTATTGGGCAGGATTCATCCTGAGAGCGCTCTTAATGAGTTGGAGAAGAAGGGCTCTAATATTAGTATAATAATACTGCTGTCTTTACAGTTTCGTCGGGGAATGGTTGAGAAAAAAGATGGGTGACAGTGGGTGGCTGAGTAGGGGAAGACTCATGTCGTGCGGTGTGTGGCGGCGCCTGCCACGGGCCATCACGTATTATGTGGCGCTCGCAGGTAACCAGAAGCCAGCTCGCCTTACACCGCGTGGCAAACGTCCCACGCAGCTCATTCTACACCCACCCTGTACGTTTCCTACCGTGAAAGCATTCTACCTGTCAAAGCAGTCCTCATAAAAGCACAAAGGAACGGAAATTAACCTCTCTTCACTCCTCCATTACTCATTGAGACCCCAAACTCCATTTCACGTTTTATACTGAATTATGTTTTATCTGCTGGCCTCCTCTCTTGTTGACTGGGGCTAATTCTCAAGTGTCATACACCGCGTAGAATTGAAACGATGCTGGCAATTTCACAGCCCCTTGCAGCTGCTTCCATGCCAACATACACTAACGAGCAGTCGAAGCGGACACACCTACCGAATATTGTGAATCATTCCTTTCACCTCGGCGAATGCAGCGACAAGGTAAAGCTTGAATTCCATGAGCCACCCAAGACAGTGCGAAGTCATCGTGATCTATGTCCTATCAGAGGCCGTCCACAACTCAAAGGGACTGCGCGTAGCTAGGTCTAAAGCGCGCACATTTCACGAGATGGTGGCCCAACTACGCTGAGTAGGATTGCAGTCAGGTGATCTGGTTGCTCCCAAGTAAGTGAGGTGTTCATCGAACCACTTGACACAAAAAGGGAGCAATGGGGAGATGAATGGCCTTTTCTGAACGTACAGATTAGAGCGAACGGAAAGTCCTATGTTTGCTTGATATACTGGCACAGAAAAAATGTGTATCAGAACCAGTCCGCACAAATTTCAGGAGCGTAGTTCATTAAGTAATGCATCACATTTATTCCCCATTCTTTTGGTTACAGAACCCTATTTTTCAATAAGATATCCGTTCAATACGACAGCCTTACGCCCCTTACCGTTCGTCGTCGGAGCCAATACCTTGCTGCACCAATAACCCCCAACCCCCATCACCCACGTGCTGCTTCCCGTGGGGTGCATCCTTCATTGGGCCAGACAGGCAGCGAATTAAGGTCCACCACGAACTGTTACCGAGAGACCATTGCGTGTGGGAGTGCACGCAATCAACGTTTAGAGTTGATCACCTCAGAGAGGCCATTGCTCACATAGGCACATAAAGATGACAGCAGCGAACTTCATCGGGCTGAAAGAATATGTGAATGATTTCCTCAACATTGCCCACCCTATTACGACTTTATTGGCCTGAAAAATCGCCTGACATCTGTGCGACATGTTGGGACAGAGAGTAAAAGGCCAACAATTGAATCCCCGCCATTTGGTGAAACTGAATGATCAACTCCTCAGCGAATGGCTTAACCTGGATGCAGCGTACCTGCACAACCTGGTGGACGCACTTCATAACCGAATCCAGACGGTTATCGAGTCCAGGCATGGAATTACACGGCATTGAATGATGCTTGTAATAATTTCTCTAGTGGTGACTAATTTTTTGTCCGATGAACATAACTTCAGTGGCTCTAAGAGGCTGATACGTAAGAGGTTGGAGGATAGCGGTAGATTATGCCCTAAACTGGCCTTTGCAGTGGGTTTTTCAAGAGATGTTCCTTACCTAATTATCTGGGAACTAAGATTTTGTCTCATTCCTCGCATGTTCTCCCGCTAGTTAATGGCTACAACTAAATTTTAAGCACACAACTAACTGATACACATATAAAGGTAGAAAGTCAATGTCTGATATGTCAGAGCTTTATATAATTCTGAGGTTCAAAATTGTTAAGGCTTTCGTGGCCACTTGGTGACAAACTGCCTATTGGCTCCTGTCTCGGGTTCTTCGCCCGACGTTCATCTAATGATTTTACTGACGTTTCGCCAGCACGAGTGGCTGGCATTGTCGAAGCTTCACCCTCCATTGCTGGTGGCGAACTGGAGCCGAGCTCGCGGTCGCAGACTATATGTACCTGGCCCGCCAACGTCCGGTGCGGTTCTCCTCTTGCTACCTGCGACGGCCGTTCGCTGCAGTACGGGAAGCCAGGATCCGTTTACCTTAAGGCTTTCCTCTTTCTTGTTGAAACTGTTCGCGCGTTTTTCTATTTCTGCAGCTTCTCTGAACAAGCGCGTGTGATTGTGGTTCTCTACAGCCAGAACGTTCGTGTCGGCGAATTTTATTACGTGGTCGGTCTCAGTCAGTGCGTGCTTGCCACGGCCGATTTCTCCATCTGCCCCAACCTGCCATGTCACTTATGCTCTTTGATCCTGGTTTTAATTGATCGTCCAGTCGCTCAGACATAAACTCTTCCGCATGTGCATGGTATACGGTATATTCCCGGCATTGCAAGTGGGTCCCTTTTCTCCGTCGCCGATCTAAGACACTCTTTGATCTTCTTTGTCGGTTTGAAAATCGTCTTTACGCCATGTTTGCGCAATATACGGCGGATTCTATGCGTCACTCTGGGAATGTTAGGCAGAAAGGCCGTACCCGACATGTCTTTTTCCGATTCCTTACTTCGCCGAGTGTTTGGCTCTGTTACACTTATAATATAATTTGTGGAGTACGCATTGCTCCTCAGAACAGCCTTAAGATAAACGGATCCTGGCTTTCCGTACTGCAGCGAACGACCGTCGCAGATAGCAACAGAACCGCACCGGAAATGACCGCGGAGAAGCCCTCGGACTTTGGCGGGCCAGGTACATATAGTCTGCGGCCGTGAGCTCGGCTCCAGTTCACCACCGGCAATGGAGGGTGATGCTTGGACAATGCCAGGCACTCGTGCAGGCGAAACGTCAGTAAAATCATTAGATGAACGTCGGCCGAAGAACCCGAGACAGGAGCCAATAGGCAGTTTGTCAATTCTGAGATTGTTCCTACTCCTAGATGCTTCAATATTTCTTCCGAAGGAAATCTTCGTTACTGCGAGATTTTCCCGCTCTTTATTTTGATGTGGGATATGTTTAGAATGGAGGAGCCCAAAACGAGAGAATCAATATTTCAGTCGTCTTCTGGGTATTTGCTGCAGACGTGTGCAGGGAAACATGCGTGTCCCAATCCGATTCCAATAATTGGTGTCACATACATTCCTGAGAGATATTTCTGTATGTACCATTTTAGCATCTACAAGCAATAAAGTTCTTGAAAGTAGGGACACCCCACGGGCATAAACCAGACCTGAAAAAAGCGGAAGAGTATAGAGATGGTTCCACTTAAATAAGGACTCACACACAGCAGGTTTCAGGTGTTTGTTCACAGTATCAAATGGCTCAAATTAATGCAAGTGATGCTACAGCATGTCTTTTAGTCGCTGCAGAGTCCTGAGTTCTTCTTGCAACGAACATACTATGCACAGAATACACAAAGCACTTTTTGTGACATGTTTTGCAATTGCAGCTCACGGCTGAATTGATGAAGACCGCTAGGGTCCCGCGTGTTGTGAAAGCACACCTCACTATTTGCAGCATTTTATCTTGAATCGATTGCGGTCTAGAGGTTTGGAGACGAGTGGAATGCCTAAACCAGAAGCTCAGACGATTCTGCGTCGATAACGGATGCGAATCGGGTGTAGAGCTGTCGGACCCCGTTAGTAACTCAGACGCGCAATACACGAAGGATGCGGCTACCCGGCTAGCAAGTACGTGTGACATACAAGTCATTTTTTAAAAAAGCGTTTAGAACCCGTCTATGATGAATTACTCCCGTAATCGTAGATATATGTCACGTTAATTGAAGAGAACTATCGTTCTTGCAGATCAGAAAGAGAAAATATTAATGTGTTATTAATAAACTGCAGGAGCATCCAGGTGAGGTCCAAGAACTAATTTCGCTCATTAAAAGTAATAATATAGTATAAGGAATTGAAAGTTACATACACAAGAATATGTCATAAATTCATGATTATTATCTCATGTGGTTCGGTTCATTTTAAAGATGTTTCCTCTTCATTCCTACAACTACCCTTATCCCAGTGGCTACACTTGGACCAAATATTGTCATGATTTAAAACTATGAACGTGAGAAAGCCGTACAGGTCCTCTGCTTTGGCATAGAGTTCAGTTTGATACCTCTATTCTACTTGTCCCTGAGAAAAACGCGTCTAAAGAAACAGAGAGACGGACAACAAAGTGTTATTGTGAGGGTATCGTTTTTATCCACTGACGTACTGAACCCTAAGAGTAAATGTAAATTCAAAAATATATGATAAGTAAACTTTGTGAAAAGCAGGATAGAAAAGCACGGAAGTAAATCGGACAATGTAACATTTGTGAGTGATCGATTACACAAACTCGTGGGATAACAGAGTAACGTGGATGAAAAATTTTGATGACTTGTTGTGACGTCTGTCTGTTAGAAAGAAGGAATAACTGATTTGTGGCGATGTTAATGAGAACATTCTGAAAAGAATTTGACAAGACATGTGATCTAGAGATGTTCCTAGCCACATATGGTTTAGTATCAGTTATATATTTCCCCATTCGAGTAGCTGAAGATAGTAGTACACTGACAGATAAAGTATTCATACAACAGATCTGTGTTAAACATGCCTACCATGTGGAAAATAGAATGTCAGGTCATGATACACAGTTAGTCACATTACATAACTTAAAGTACCTGTATGTATAGTCCACAAATACGCCAAGAAAACAATGAAAGTGATAAAGGGCAAATAATGGGAGGTATCGGTGATTTTTATTTGTTGCGATCAGCAGCGGTCTTAGCACACCCTTAACGTACGTGGAAATTATTGTCACATTTGAAGAACTTTTTCTCTCGGGGCAAGAACGACTTGGCGAGTTCTGTTTGCTAGGAATTCCTTAATTCATTCACAAAGCTGGTTTGATAATCTATTCGCATATTTTTGGTCAAAAGTTTGAGCGAAGCGAAAACGAGACTCCCTAGAAATAACAAAATGCATTTTTGGAAGAATTGTCATCGCCAAACGAACAGTTGGTAATGGATAAATGGGTTGTCAAATTGACCAGCGTGAGGCCTAGTTTTGCAAAGAAGAACTTAATTGCTTGAAAGTATTGTGAGTGATTAAGAAAACTTAATTAGTAATTTGAGGCAAAAGTTTTGTCCGAAATTTCATAGCCAAAAGAAGAGAGGGAAGTGGGCGAAGGAGGTATCAAGCAGACCAGCTGCTGACATCACGAGGCTGAATGCGGCCTGGGTCAGTCGTCTCACCAAGGAAAAATTCCTGGTAGTACCGGGAATGCGAGCCTAGATCTCCCGTATGAGGGGCTGTCGCGTTGAACATTTGCCTACGGAGGAGGAGGAGGAAGACAAACGTTGAATTCTTAATACGCATATGACTTGCTGTATATCATTTCAAGCATCATTCAAAGGCGCGCAAATGTTTCTCTAATCTATTTTATTTCTTACTTTTAGAAGATTCATTTCACAAAGCATTTGAACGTATTGTTTCCTCATTTGTTTCTGTTTATTCACTAGATAACAGGAGGGCTCGACTTCATCTGCTAGAAACGTTTTGCGGGATGCAAATTTATGACCGAGCAGTAGTTTAGTCAAGGGCTTATAGCAGCCTAACATTCATATTTAGTTCACTTTCCTCAATCACATGTCTAGTGAATGAAGAAACGTTGACAATGTGTGTTCATATCTGATGATGTAGAAGAACAAGTGTTATTTCAAAAGGTGAGACGTTCTGCACTCGGGTGGAGGAGTGTGCATTGTTGCGACGATGTACTGTGGGTGTCATCGACTCGTGGTAGTGGTCTTTAGAGTGTTGGCGAGGAGAGCAGAAGAGAGAGGGAGGGGTGGCGGTGAAGTGCAGGGTGAATGGCTGCCGGCTAGGGGAGGGGAAGGCGCGCCGCTAGAAGAGCGCCGGCGGCAGCCTAGTACACACCCCGTGGCAGCGAGCTTCACGCGTCCGTCGATTGTGCAGGTGGGTTATAACACGACTCGTTACGAGCGACACGACTGCCATTCACGAGCTCAGGCTTACCACCGACTTCTTTTCGTGTTTGCAACTGTTATCTCCAAGTCACCGAAGGGCTTGATATTTTCTGACGAACCACATATTAAGCTTTCTGACACTTCCAGTCACTGGCGGCCTATATGAAGTATAGTGTGTTCATTGTGCTAGCTGGTAATACTGTAAGTTTATCTACACAGAGGCAATGTCTGGCTCAACAGTATCTGTAGATCTTGGTCAGAAAACACGTCCGTGCAATTCTCTAAACGAATTTCTGCGAGATATTAGACTATTTTTTATTTTCTCAGCTGTCTGCCAGGTCATGATTAGTTCTCTTTGTAACATCCCCACTACATCTTTTTCTGTATGGAATTTAACCCAACATTATCTCCCACTCTACAAAATATACGTTTTACCAAAAACTATGTATGCATAAATCGTTATCCAACTTACACTCGTGTGACACCCTTTGCCGGCCGAAGTGGCCGAGCTATTCTAGGCGCTACGCTACAGTCCGGAACTGCGCGCCCGCTACCGTCGCAGGTTCGAATCCTGCCTCTGGCACAGATGTGTGTGATGTCCTTAGGTTACTTAGGTTTAAGTAGTTCTATGTTCTAGGGAACTGATGACCTCAGATGTCAAGTCCCATAGTGCTCAGAGCCATTTGAACCATTTTTGACACCCTTTGATTAAACAGAACCTATTTTGAACTGAACTGTAACTGATTTGAATGCAGCTTGTCTTTAAATTAAATGCGCAACGGAGGTAAAACAATTATGTGGCCCTCATCAAGATTTACACCTACCTCGCGTCTTGATAACAGTGTTACAGATTTCGAGAAATCACAACAGAAAGCTAGACTTCTCTTTCTAAATACATATTCAAATTGTTGAATGTGGAAATGCGTGATGATAAACAGTGGGTTGGAGAGAGTAACTGTTCCTTTGAAATGAGTTTCCAAGGCAATAATATTAGAATGGAGTATATATTAAAAAAAAGTAAAACTTTCCGTGATCTTCACACACAAGGGAGTACAACGTTGCCGGTCGGAGTGGCCGAGCGGTTCTAGGCTCTACAGTCTGGAACCGCGCGACCGCACACATCCATGCTCGGGCATGGATGTGTGTGATGTCCTTAGGTTAGTTAGGTTTAAGTAGTTCTAAGTTCTAGGGGACTGATGACCACAGCAGTTAAGTCCCATAGTGCTCAGAACCATTTTTAGAGTACAACGTTAACAGAGAATTTCTATAAAAATCATACAGCTTAATCATTTAGTGTGTTAACCCATGAGTCAGGGAAGCGGGTTGCTCTTTCTCTCAGCTCTGAGTAAGTTAACTATCTGACAATAATCATTCCGATAAATTAGGTCCGCTGGGTTGCAATCTTATCTCAAGCTTCTTCTCTACAAAAACAAGCACATCATTCAAAATCTATATTCCTTTCAGCTTTCATTTTATACATCATATTCAGCATTGATGTCCTTTCTCCAAGTCCACGCAGCACTATTAAATACGTTTATCACATACCACACTTAACTAAGAATGTATCATACTGCGCAGAGGCAAAGACTGTGTCAGGACAAGACCAAAGATTGTTTAATAGTAACGAATTTGCTTTGTCTCTGACGTGCACGACGATGACATACAAAAACCAAATGAAATGACCACCTTACACCTTGATCCTCCCGCCAGATATAACGAGTGACCAAAAGCACTGTAATTCGAATTTGCTCAGTTGCTGCTTCTGTTTCTCTTATGTTTCTATGCTCTCTCACGAACTGAGATACCAGCAAATCGTAATCTGCCATTTGCTTTACCTACCTATGTGACTGTGTGACCGTTTCACTTCCACTCCACGCTTCTGACTCTCACCTTTTTACATTTCATTATTGCAAATAATAATATTGTGACTGTTTCGTCGTGTATTCAGAATGAATTTTCACTCTAAAATGGAGAGTTCGTTGATTAGAAATTCTCTGGCAGATTAAAACTGTATGCCAGACCAGGACTCTAACATGGCACTTTTGCCCATCGCGGGGTAATGCAGAGTCAACTGAGCTATCCAAGCACGGCACACGACCCTCCCTCACGGTTTTACTTCCGCCAGTACCTCTCATCTTCTACGTTCCAAACTTCAGAGAAGTTCTTCTATACCTTGCGTGACCAGCACTCCTGAAAGAAAGAGTATTACGGAGACACGGCTTAGACACAGCTTGGGGATTGTCTCCAGAATGAACTGTCACTCTACATCGGCATGTGTACTGATTTGAAACTTTCCGACATATTATTTCTCCCTACAGATTGACTTATCCAAGCACGACTCACGATTTACCCTCAAACATTTACTTACGCCGGTTTTAACGTGCCAGGAAGCTCCTAAGTGTGTATTTGCCACCTGATACAGTTTCGTGTTTCTCAAAAACCAAATCTTTACATTTATTTACATTAATAACTGCCAGTCTTAGTACGAGGTTGATATTTTCCCGAAATCTGTTATCGCATAACACGTACTCATAGATAACAACATCATCTGCGAAAAACTATAAGATTTCAGTTAAAACTGTCAGTTGAATCATTAACAGACAGTAGTAGTGGATACATTCCGGCAAATCAGAAGAAGCAACATGTAATGCAACTAAGTATTCGGAAAGGTTCAGTTTTGTAGTTATTATTGGAACAATACTGTACGGTGGCACATAAGGTATCTGCTACAGGAACTGTTCATAACATTCTCGATTCATAAAAACAATATTAAAAATATTTTCTTGTTTCTACACTAGTACAGGGTGTTTCAAAAATGACCGGTATATTTTAAACGGCAATAAAAACTAAACGAGCAGCGATAGAAATACACCGTTTTGTTGCAATATGCTTGGGACAGAAGTACATTTTCAGGCGGACAAACTTTCGAAATTACAGTAGTTACAATTGTCAACAACAGATGGCGCTGCAAGTGATGTGAAAGAGATAGAAGACAACGCAGTCTGTGGGTGCGCCATTCTGTACGTCGCCTTTCTGCTGTAAGCGTGTGCTGTTCACAACGTGCAAGTGTGCTGTGGACAACATGGTTTATTCCTCAGAACAGAGGATTTTTCTGGTGTTGGAATTCCACCGCCTAGAACACAGTGTTGTTGCAACAAGACGAAGTTTTCAACGGAGGTTTAATGTAACCTAAGGACTGAAAAGCGATACAATAAAGGATCTGTTTGAAAAATTTCAAGGGACTGGGAACGTGGCGGATGAACGTGCTGGAAAGGTAGGGCGACCGCGTACAGCAACCACAGAGGGCAACGCGAAGCTAGTGCAGCAGGTGATCGAACAGCAGCCTCGGGTTTCCGTTCGCCGTGTTGCAGCTGCAGTCCAAATGACGCCAACGTCCACGTATCGTCTCATGCGCCAGAGTTTACACCTCTATCCATACAAAGTTCAAACGCGGCAACCCCTCAGCGCCACTACAATTGCTGCACGAGAGACATTCACTCACGATATAGTGCACAGGATTGATGACGGCGATATGCATGTGGGCAGCATTTTGTTTACTGACGAAGCTTATTTTTACCTGGACGGCTTCGTCAATAAACAGAACTGGCGCATATGGGGAACCGAAAAGCCCCATGCTGCAGTCCCATCGTCCCTGCATCCTCAAAAAGTACTGGTCTGGGCCGTCATTTCTTCCAAAGGAATCATTGGCCCGTTTTTGAGATCCGAAACGATTACTGCATCACGCTATCTGGACATTCTTCGTGAATTTGTGGCGGTACAAACTGCCTTAGACGACACTGCGAACACCTCGTGGTTTATGCAAGATGATGCCCGGCCACATCGCACGGCCGACGTCTTTAATTTCCTGAATGAATATTTCGATGATCGTGTAATTGCTTTGGACTATCCGGAACATACAGGAGTCGGCGTGGATTGGCCTCCCTATTCGCCAGACATGAACCTCTGTGACTTCTTTCTGTGGGGACACTTGAAAGACCAGGTGTATCGCCAGAATCCAGAAACAATTGAACAGCTGAAGCAGTACATCTCATCTGCATGTGAAGCCATTCCGCCAGACACGTTGTCAAAGATTTCGGGTAATTTCATTCAGAGACTACGCCATATTATCGCTACGCATGGTGGATATGTGGAAAATATCGTACTATAGAGTTTCCCAGACCGCAGCGCCATCTGTTGTTGACAATTGTAACTACTGTAATTTCGAAAGATTGTCTGCCTGAAAATGTACTGTTGTCCCAAGCATATTGCAACAAACGGTGTATTTCTATCGCTGCTCGTTTAGTTTGTATTGCCGTTTCAAATATACCGGTCATTTTTGAAACACCCTGTATGAGGTCATAGGATGGTTAATCTTTCATACATCCACAAGTGAGGTTGAACGGTTTTTGCAAGGTTCCATAATACCTAGCCAAGCTTCTCTACATTTAGAACGTATACTGCACAAACTATTTTTAAGTATCCTCACAGATGACGGACAAATTTTCAGACAATGCCATGGGCCCTCCCTTCCCACCTACTTGTTAGCGGAGCCAGTTGACTAACACATCAACCGTACGATACTTCTTGCTGTCAGAAAGCATATTCTGTAGAAGGTTTGGAACAGAGTTCCTAACATTGTTGTAAGACAGCCTGTGAACATACTTATGTACCAGACATTCCCTGAAAATTCTGGACCAACCTCTGTTGTTGTCGTTGTGGTCTTCAGTCCTGAGACTCGTTTGATGCAGCCCTCCATGCTGCTCTATCCTGTGCAAGCTTCATCTCCCAGTACCTACTGCAGCCTACACCCTTCTGAATCTGCTTAGTGTATTCAACTCGTGGTCTCCCTCTACGTTTTTTACCCTCCACGCTGCCCTCCAATGCTAAATTTGTGATCCCTTGATGCCTCAAAACATGTCCTACCAACCGGTCTCTTCTTTTTGTCAGGTTGTGCCACAAACCCCTCTTCTCCCCAATTCTATTTAATACCTCCTCATTAGTTATGTGATCTACCCATCTAATCTTCAGCATTCTTCTGTAGCACCACATTTCGAAAGCTTCTATTCTCTTCTTGTCCATACTATTTATCGTCCACGTTTCACTTCCATACACGGCTACACACCATACAAATACTTTCAGAAACGACTTCCTGACACTTAAATCTATACTCGATGTTAACAAATTTCTCTTCTTCAGAAACGCTTTCCTTGCCATTGCCAGTCCACATTTTATATCCTCTCTACTTCGACCATCATCAGTTATTTTGCTCCCCAAATTGCAAAACTCCTTTACTACTTTAAATGTCTCATTTCCTAATCTAATTCCCTCAGATCCCGAGTTAACTCGACTACATTCCATTATCCTCGTTTTGCTTTTATTGATGTTCATCGTATATCCTCCTTTCAAGACACTGTCCATTCCATTCAACTGCTCTTCCAAGTCCTTTGCTGTCTCTGACAGAATTACAATGTCATCGGCCAACCTTATTGTTTTTATTTCTTCTACATGGATTTTAATAACTACCCCGAATTTTTCTTTTGTTTCCTTTACTGCTTGCTCAATATACAGATTGAGTAACATCGGGGAGAGGCTACAATCCTGTCTCACTCCCTTCCCAACCACTGCTTCCCCTTCATGCCCCTCGACTCTTATAACTAGCATCTGGTTTCTGTACAAATTGTAAATAGCCTTTCACTCCCTGTATTTTACCCCTGCCACCTTCAGAATTTGAAAGAGAGAATTCCAGTCAACATTGTCAAAAGCTTTCTCTAAGTCTACAAATGCTAGAAACGTAGGTTTGCCTTTTCTTAATCTAGCTTCTAAGATAAGCCGTAGGAGCAGTATTGCCTGATGTGTTCCAACATTTCTACTGAATCTAAACTGATCTTCCCTGAGGTCGGCTTCTACCAGTTTTTCCATTCGCCTGTAAAGAATTCCATCCTCCATTCTTAACTAAAAAAATGAGGCATCCCCGAACGTATGTCATGATATATTTTGCATCTTTCTTTTGCGGAAAAAAGGCCTTAAAAACTTTTTCTTGGTATTTTGCAGTACATTACAACATACCTTTGTGTCTGCAGGTGACACTTCCTGCAGCTACGTGCTGCCTGTCAAGAATCTGGATGGATAATCCGTACGATCATATTTTCCTTAGCAGGCGCGATGTGGCGCTGAATTGTAAGCCTTGACTCTAGACACAGCGAATCCACTTGCTTCCTCTACACCTATCTTTTAGAGAATAATTTATGAAGACCGTAACGGTACACGTCCTTCACAGATTTGGTGGCCCTAATATGTTCATGTATGGCGTATGCAATTTGAATGAAGATTGAAGACCAGTGTAATAGTATTATTGTCGGTCAAGAAGCTCTCGGCAGGCCCGCAGTTAACTTTCGGTCTTCTCTGCAGCACTATGCTTCTCTATCAGTTTTGTGTTAACGGCGAAGCAGGTAAAATTAGCGACAATGTCACATTTCTCACATTTTTTTGGAAATTGTTATAGAGAAGTAACCACAAAAATATCTATCCTGACTTGTCACGATTTTTGTCACGAATGTATAGTAACAGTTAGTTTCATCTCCCAAGGATCATTTATACGATAAGTGGTGATGATGTGAATGAGTCATTCTACATTCACATCACAAACTAATTTAAAAATAGAACTCCATGCTGAACATTTATAAGTTTTTTTAACATACAGATATGGGTTGGTAATTCCTACTCACCACCTTTTACACATTACAACAACAGAAATTCTTCTACAGAATCGGATAAGTAATCAAGCAGATACTCATTCAGTTCGTTGTCAAATTTTACTTTACTGTCTTTCAGATTTTTATATCACTGGATAAGTGATCAAACATTTTATTTGTAACACTGTGCACCCATTTCTGAGGTAAAGACAAACTTACCGTGAAGTAATGAATGTCATTTTATCTTTGTAATTATGTAAATCATTCTTCCTTTTGGACTGCAGTAGATTACTTGTGACAAACTTCATGAGGGAATGAATATTCTAAGAAGTAGTGACCAAAATGGTCAACTCCTTAATCATAAGGCAGATGATCGGAGGTGAGCACCACATACTATTCTTACCGCACATTTCTACATCTACATGACTACTCTGCAATTCACATTTAAGTGCTTGGCAGAGGGTTCATCGAACCACAATCATACTATCTCTCTACTATTCCACTCCCGAACAGCGAGCGGGAAAAACGAACACCTAAACCTTTCTGTTCGAGCTCTGATTTCTCTTATTTTATTTTGATGATCATTCCTACCTATGTAGGTTGGGCTCAACAAAATATTTTTGCATTCGGAAGAGAAAGCAATCTTTTCTAAATCGCTTTGCAGCTGATACTGGTCTTCGGATGACTTTACTAGACGGTAAATTACAGCATCATCTGTGAACAGTCTAAGAGAACTGCTCAGATTGTCACCCAGGTCATTTATATAGATCAGGAACAGCAGAGGTCCCAGGACGCTTCCCTGGGGAACACCTGATATCACTTCAGTTTTACTCGTTTACTACGAACTGCGACCTTCCTGACAGGAAATCACGAATCCAGTCGCACAACTGAGACGATACCCCATAGCTCCGCAGCTTGATTAGAAGTCGCATTTCTGAGCAATGAAGGCTTTATTTCTTAAAGATGAGTTACGCAAGAACATTATTTCATATGACACTGTCGAATCAAAATACGCAAAAGTATGTCGACTTACTGATTTATCTCTATGAAGATTTGCGAAGATTCTAAGTGCAAGTGTGGCTGTAGTAAGTTGTTTTAGGAGTTCCAAAATGTGCTTTCTCCAGTTTAAATTTTCATCAACATGGACACCAAAAATTTCTGAAGTTATTTCCTCAAAATGTGTTACACTGATCACTAGTGTATTAACTCTATATAGGCAGAGCTGTTGTGTCTTTGTTAAACTGTGTGTGAGACCATTTACAGAGAAAGCAGTCAATGGCTCTTCTAAGAATATTGTTTACTATTTCTTCTGTTGCTGTATTTTTGCTTGGATTGATTACAATACTAGTGTCATCCTCAAGAAGAACTATTTCTGCTTATTGTATATCAGACGGAAGATTGTTTACACATATCTTCCATACAGTCCTCACAATTTTCTTCTGTGGCATTCATCACTTGCTTGCTCTGGCCAAGGTTTTCTGTCCTACTGGTTATACTTGCAAATCTGAGTATAAATGTGTCACTTCTCATTCCTCTAATTAACCTACTCGAGTTTCTTGTTTTGAGAATTTAATTTTTTGCCTAGAATTTTATTCGTTGACCAATATGTCTGACCATGTAATCACTTCACCACTGTAAGATCAAGTGGATTGCGACCTATAACTGAACCTTGCATACGTATTAGTGTTGGTGCAGCTATTATTTTCAAAAATACTTCACGCATTCTTTTGTTTCGTTGTTGAAATACCGTTCCACTATGAAATCTTGTCATATGATGATATGGGTGGAGACCGTGGCTGTTATTTGATGTGTTGAGACAGCAACGAGCCACAAATTTATGTTAAGGTCCTTTATTCATTGGGTACCATTACCGGTTTCGAATGATTACAGTTCATCGTCAGACGCCTTTCATGCTTTCATTAGAACATGTGGTTCGTTTTTTATTGATTACTTGTCCTAAAATATAAATAATACATAATTATAAGCGCGCCACACAGGTGGTTGCGTTACAGATTTGCATTGGGATGTGACTTACGTGAAATGTCGGTCTGGAGTATTTGTTTTCATAGTTTTCGTCTAAGAAATGATGTTCGTAGTTTTCACCACATTCTTATCGTTGCACACAGAAATTTGGATCATTGAGCACTTTATATTTGTCGCAGCATACATTTTCACCACATTATTATTATTGCGCATGTAAATTTGTATCACTGAGCACTTCAGATTTGTCACAGAATACATTTCTAACATGCATCACATGTTTTGATAGACACAAAGTGTTTACAGGAGTGTCAAAGGTGCTATGATATATCGTAACATTATAAAGATGTCCCATGTCTGGAAAAGAATTATATATTCACTTATGCAACTAAAACGACAACTATCAAATTTCACTTTTACCACCGTTGGTTTTGCTACAATTTCCAGAGATGGTATTGTTCTTGTCGTAATCCTCTACCGGAAACTAGTGTGATTTAGCTGTCCAAGCAATTCTAATTCGTTCAAGTCTTGTACTGCATCCTTCATTCATTTGAACTTCCTTACTGTATTCAAGCCTTGGTCTCCCTGTAAAATCTGTACCCAATGCACTTCCTTCCATTACCATTTTAAATTATTCCTTGATGCTGTAAAGTAGGAATTGTCAACATATCCCTTCTTTTAGGGACCCATGGCCATAGCAGTCTGGTCCTTTCAATCCCACAAAACAACCAACCAACCTTCTTTTAATTGACTTGTGCCATAACTTTCAAAAATCAGCCGCTTTCATTGAACCTAGTGATTAATGACCTCACTTATGTTCCGGAAATCAGTGATCAAATTGTCTGAGAGCACGCTCGGAAGGAAGAAAGTTGCATGCATTCTGTCTTTAGCTGAAACAAGATGATGTGAAAACTATAAATCTGTATCATTTTGTAAACATAAAGGAAGCTCGAAGTACTCTTTTTATTGATCGTGCAGTGAATGAAGATTCACGTTTACAGTCGTAACAGTTATATCCTGCAACATCAACAATAACACTCACTATTATGTCTCTTTATGTATGGGACCAGATATGAATAAATTACCATCTTTGGATTTCGGTTTCAGCTCTGTACTCCAAGATATAAGGAATGAAAGAAGGAAATTAATTCTGTAATATTAAATTCAGATGGTAATTCCATAGACTGTATAACAAACATAAAACATACTATTATGTAATCGACTGTAACGTGAAGTGGAATGAGCACACAAAGATAAGGCATACTTACAGGGAGAATACAAGCAGCAAGAATCCTGGCATCTGACTGTGATACACTGTGCCATGAGACTATATGCATTCAACCCCTGGCTTTGGATCCATTTTTGTGATTCCAATACAATGAAAATGGACACAGTTTGAAAGATACAGAACAGGTGCATAATAATAATAATAATCAAAAATAGAAACTGGAGTTTCTGTAATGATCTGTTGAAACAGCTGGCGATTCTAACTGCGCCGAGTGAGTTCAACTACCAATTTCTTACGCACGTTAACAAAAACATCATTAATTAGTAAACACACAGTAGCGTACATTTTCATGCAATAAAAGCCAGGTAACTTACATTTACCGATAAAACGTGATAAAAAAATAAAAACACTATTTTCAACCAGAGCATATAACTATAGGATAGCCGGCCGGAGTGGCCAAGCGGTTCCAGGCGCTTCTGTCTGGTGCCGCGTGACCGCTACGGTCGCAGGTTCGAATCCTGCCTCGGGCATGGATGTGTGTGATGTCCTTAGATTAGTTAGGTTTAAGTAGTTCTAAGTTCTAAGGGACTGATGACCTCCGATGTTAAGTCCCATAGTGCTCAGAGCCATTTTTTGAACTATAGGATAACTTGGCCAAGGAAATTAAAGAGACAATTTAAACCCACAGAATTAAAAAGTCTGTTACAGTAAACATCTGAAATAATTAATACTACACAGATAAGGATTATTTAGAGAACGCAGAGTTGTAGGGATCTGTAAAAGATTAAAATAATACTTAACACTTCTTTCAACCTACAGTATACAGTCAGAATATAGTTTATCTTACAGTAAAATCTATGCTCAAGATCTGTGATAAATAACATTATAGCCACCTTTCATTTTCGTAACCTCAACCTTTCGTTCGCATGTAGAAGAACGGTGGTTCAGTTTTTCAGACAAGCAGATGAGAAAACACAAAGGACGAAACACAATGGCAGAAGTATCATCATGGACCTGATGTCAGTCGAAAAGGCCTATATGTGTACGTGTGTGTGTTTGTGTATTGTGTAAGCAATGACCAGTCTGCCAGTATGAACATTTCTTGAGATAATTGTTTGCACTACCTGTAAAAAAGCATTGCACACAACATACATAAATACTTTGCCAACTAAATCTCTCTGCAATAATTTGGGTGTATATATGGATTACTCAACTTTTTAACTGTTTTCTCTCTCTCTAGTAAGATGACACGTAACACATAATTAGGTAAATGATCTTTATAACTTAAGGGGAGTTGGAATGCCCTATCCTGACAATGTGAAATTTAGTGACTTGGCTTCCCTGTATTCCAGGAACGACTGTAGCCATTGACATGAAACATTTACAGGACATTGAACTGCATCTTCTGAATCTACTGACTACAATAATTGCATGTCAGCCACTGCTTTCGGAAATACAACTGTTTAATCACACCGTTAAAATTATGTCTACTTTTTTGTATGTTATCCTAAATAATTTTAATTATACATAACATTATGTTCTTCTTTGACTTCAGTAGGCTTAGCATATGTACGCTATTACTCCCTGATCCTCTTGATCTTCTTCCATGATTTTTCTTTTTTTCTTCTTTCTGGCTCTTTATTGGCCAACTGTGCTGCATACTCTTCTTTATCAATGCGAACCTTGTCCATTTGTTCAATGTCTCTGATGCAGTTTGCTCCAGGATTAATTCCTATATGCTGTAGCACTTTAACCCTACCAGTGTTGCCATAGTTAAAAGCCATATCACTGACCTCCCCCTTTAGTGCCTTCATTCCAACAAAAACATTTTATGGTGAGTCCACATAAGATTATTGAACAACTTATTGTGATTTTGAGTCTGACTATGCAGACAATTCTTCAGTAATTCAGGATTTGCAAGGTCTCTTTAAATAGGTTTTATGATATCCATTACTGCTGTTGGGATTCAATGTTTACGGATGTATGAACTGTTTGAGTACTGGGCATTGCGGTAATTGCACCATTAATCAAGTATACGTGGACACAGGTGGTGTACTGGTTTTTCATCAGTTAGCAGTCTGTGGAAGAATGCAGCGCTAACAGATAAATAACGATGCGTGAAATACTCGCAGAAATCAATGTGGGACATACGAAGTAGGTGTCCCTTAGGAGGGAGCGGCGAAATTTGGTGTTCATGTTCTACGTCTGTACACGCGAGTGCCCTTGCTAACAGCACCAAATCGCCAGCAGCGCCTCTCCCGTATGAGTAGTACAGCAGACGACAGAAAACCGTGGTCTCGTCATATGAGTCCCGATTTCAGTTGGTAAGAGCCGACAGTAGGTTTCTAGTGTGGCGCAGAGCCGAAGAGGTCGTGGACCCAAATTGTCAACAAGGCACTGTGCGAGCTTGTTGTGGCTCCTGTGTTTGCACGGAATGAACTGCGTCCTCTGGCCCAACAGTACTGATGATTGACTGGAAACGGTTATGTTCAGCTACTTGGAGATAGTTTGCAACCATTCATGGACTTTATGTTCCCAAACAACGATGGAATTTTTAATGATGACAGTGGACCACGTCACCAGTCCGCGATTGGTTTGAAGAGGATTCTCGACAATTCGAGTGAATGATTTGGCCATCCGGATCGCCTGAAGTGAATCCCATCAAACATTTATGGGACCTAATCGAGAAGCGAGTTCTTGCACAAAATCCTAAACCGACAAGACATTCGCAGTTATGAACTTACACTACTCGCCATTAAAATTACTACACCACGAAGATGACGTGCTACAGATGCGAAGTTTAACCGACAGGAAGAAGATGCTGTGATATGCAAATGATTAGCTTTTCAGAGCATTCACACGAGGTTGGAGCCGATGGCGACACCTACCACGTGCTCACACGAGGGAAGTTTCCAACCGATTTCTCCTACACAAACAGTAGTTGACCTGCTTTGCCTGGTGAAACATTGTTGTGATGCCTCGTGTAAGGAGGAGAAATGCGTACCATCACGTTTCCGACTTTGATAAAGGTCGGATTGTAGCCTATCGCGATTGCGGTTTATCGTATCGCGACATTGCTGCTCGCGTTGGTCGAGATCCAGAATATGGAACCGGTGGGTTCAGCAGGGTAATACGGAACACCGAGCTGGATCCCAACGGCCTCGTATCACTAGCAGTCGAGATGACAGGCATCTTATCTGCATGGCTGTAACGGATCGTGCAGCCTCGTCTCGATCCCTAAGTCAACAGATGGGGACATTTGCAAGACGACAACCATCTGCACGAACAGTTCGACGACGTTTGCAGCATGGACTATCAGTTTGGAGACCATGGCTGCGGTTACCCTTGACGCTGCATCGCAGACAGGATTGCCTGCGATGGTGTGCTCGACGACGAACCTGGGTGCAGGAATGGCAAAACGTCATTTTTTCTGATGACTCCAGGTTCTGTTTACAGCATCATGATGGTCGCATCCGTGTTTGGCGAATCGCGCTGAATGCACATTGGAAGAGTGTATTCATCATCGTCATACTGGCGTATCACCCGGCGTGATGGTATGGGGTGCCATTGGTTACCTCTTGTTCGCACTGACGGCACTTTGAACAGTGGACGTTACATTTCAGACCCGTGGCTCTACCCTTCTTTCGATCCTTGCGAAACCCTACATTTCAGCAGGATAATGCACGACCGCATGTTGCAGATCCTGAACGGGCCTTTCTGGATACAGAAAATGTTCGACTGCTGCCGTGGGCACTACATTCTCCAGATCTCTCACCAGTTGAAAACGTCTGATCAATGGTGGCCGAGCAACTGGCTCTTCACAATACGCCAGTCACTACTCTTGATGAACTGTAGTATCGTGTTGAAGCTGCATGGGCAGCTGTACCTGTACACGCCATCCGAGCTCTGTTTGACTCAATGCCCAGACGTATCAAGGCCGTTATTACAGCCACAGGTGGTGTTGTGGGTAGTGATTGCTGAGGATCTATGCAGCCAAATTGCGTGAAAATGTAATCACATGTCAGTTCTAGTATAATATATTTGTCCTATGAATACCCGCTCATCATCTGCATTTCTTCTTGGTGTAGCAATTTTAATAACCAGTAGTGTATGTAGAGGCAGCATTGCTCAATATTTCTAGAGGGGACTTCGAACGACTTAAGTCAGTGCCATGTCGAGTTGCTGCACTACGACGGGAAAAAGAAGGCACGACACGATATTAGGAGGCACCCCATGACTACTGTCACTTCAGTGTAATAATGTCTTGTAAAATGCCATTAGCAATGTCTTCCGTTGCTTCCTCTGTAATGGAATTTAGTCCGTATGGGATAATAAATGTACCAGCTCTGCTTGATGAATGGTAAATGGAAGGGCATTCACACGTATGAGGAGACCCAAAATTGAATCTTGTGGGACATCCATCTAGATTGCTGCCTAGTCACCAAATTTTTTTTCTGTTTTCAACAGTGTTTGAATTATTCACCACATTCTGCTGACTCTGTATTGTAATTTTCAGTAAGCTTAGGACCCCGGAGCCCTCGCTCGCCCTGCTGCAGCTGACGACTCCGCATGCGGCCGCTGCTGGCCGTGTTGTGCGTGGCCTGCGCCGGTGCCTTCCTCTGTCCCCGGGCGGCGGCCGAGCAGAGGCTGCGCGTCTGCGGCCGAGAGCTGGCCGAGACGCTGAGCCTGCTCTGCAGGGACCGCGGAGGCTTCAACGACCCACCCCCGCCGCACCAGCGTGAGTACACCACACTGAGACATAGCGACGCAGTGGCTGACGCGAGTAGCTCAGTCGATGGAAATTGCAAGTAGACTGTTACAAGTCGCATTTATTGATTACTGACAAGGGAACCTCCCCAACGCACCCCCTCAGATTTAGTTATACGTTGGCACAGTGGATGGTGTGGTGTCACCGCCAGACACCACACTTGCTAGGTGGTAGCCTTTAAATCGGCCGCGGTCCGTTAGTATACGTCGGAACAGCGTGTCGCCACTATCAGTGATTGCAGACCGAGCGCCGCCACACGGCAGGTCTAGAGAGACTTCCTAGCACTCGCCCCAGTTGTACAGCCGACTTTGCTAGCGATGGTTCACTGACAAAATACGCTCTCATTTGCCGAGACGATAGTTAGCGTAGCCTTCAGCTACGTTATTTGCTACGACCTACCAAGGCGCCATTATCAGTTATTATTCATATATTGAATCATGTACCGCCAAGACCGACGTTCACCATTAATGCATTAAAGTTAAGTATTCCACCAACTACGTCCGTTTTTCTAAATTCTAATTTCCTTGTCCTGTTCCAGACCTCACGCCAGCCTGCGTGAGCTAAATCGCGTGCCTTTAGGCCTCCTCTAGTAACACGGTGTTGGCTCTCCTGCCAACCACAATAGATAGGCCTTGAAAAACTGAACACAGATCAATCGAGAAAACCGGAAGAAGTTGTATGGAACTATGAAAAAAAAAAATAAGCAAAATATACAAACTTAGTAGTCCATGCGCAAGATAAGCAACATTAAGGATAGTGTGAGCTCAGGAACGCCGTGGTCCCGTGGTTAGCATGACTAGCTACCGAAGGAGAGGTCCTTGGGTCAACTCTTCCATCAAATGAAAAGTTTACTTTCTTTATTTTTGCAAAGTTATGATGTGTCCGTTCGTTCACTGACGTCTCTGTTCACTGTAATAAGTTTAGTGTCTGTATTTTGCGACCGCACCGCAAAACCGTGCTATTAGTAGACGAAAGAACTTTCCTCTCCAATGGGAACCGAAAACATTTGATCGCAAGGTCATAGGTCAACCGATTCCTCTACAGGAAAACACGTCTTATATATTCTATACGACACTGGTGACGGCATGTGCGTCACATGACAGGAATATGTTGTCGACCCACCTAACTTGTACACTTGGCGAATGGGTAAAAAGATTCTTCTATCTTGCCCGATTCAGGTTTTCTTGTGGACGTGATAATCACTCCAAAAAAAAAAAAGATGAAACACAAGAGTTTGTCATATAAACTGCAACAAATGACTGCAACAGTTTCACAATCGCACAGTTTTCCCTGCTCTGTCAAAACATATGTTCTTAACGTTTTCAAATTTTTCCGTGTGTAGACCGTCAAATCCTGCATAAGCGTATGGACAAGCAAATCTGAACATGACCTGGTATATTGGAGAGCGAAGTTGATTATGTGTGAGTGCCTGAACTTTGATAATTGACTCACCATCACGTAAACAATACTGCTCTGTGTACCTGTGCAGCTTCGCAAAATCATAGTATCTTTTCACAAAGTATTTCACTTGCAGAATACTAAACACATCTAACTGTTGCACAAGATGTGTACAACCTGGAGGAATGGTAATCATGTCTACTCCCACACTAAAATTGTACAATGCCTGATCCTTCTGTCCTGTATAGGCTGAATAAAAAATAAAAGTTTTCACTCGAGGGAGGCCTTGAACCAAGGACCTCTCCTCCAGCAGCTGCTCACGCTAACCTGGGGGCCACGGCGGTCCTAAGCTCACACCATCCTTGATGTTGCCTATCTTGCGCATGGATTACTCAGTTTGTATATTTTGCTTATTTTTTTCATAGTTCCACACAACGTCTTCCTGTTTTCTCGATTGATCTGTGTTCAGTTCTTCAAGGCCTATCCACTGTGCCAACTTATAACTAAATCTGAGGGGGGTGCGATGGGGAGGCTCCCTTGTGAGTAACAAGAATTCAACGGAACTCCAAGACCAATCCGGTATTCCCTAAAACATTTCGTTACTTGTTAATCACCTTTCCTACGAGGGGCGCCAAGTAGTAAAACAACACATTTGTTTCCGAAAGCAGGATGGTTCTATTCAGGATCCCAATGCAATATACTATTCACCATTCTTTTGGCTACTGAACCCTATTTGTCAACATAACCTCTGTTAAATGTGACGGCCTTGCCCCACCTTTCTCGACGGGCCTGTATGCCCGCATGGAGACAACGTTCTGCTGCATCAATAACATCTCTATCATATTTGAGCCAAACTACCGACTTGGGCCAAGTAGAATATGAACATCATGTCTCGTGTTGTTACACGTGTCCACTCCCTTCATTGAGACGAGCTGGTGGAATACAAACATATCGGGCAGGAGTAGTATGTACGACAGTCTACAAACCTCATTAACTGATTTTTGCCGGCCGGTGTTATTTCCAAGCTTTTACATTTGAGTGTTAGCTCGTTTTTCCGCTTATGGCTTCATTTCCACTGAAATGACGACAACTGGCGGGCGACAGTGAGCAATCTAGTACTCAGGTCCGGTTTCTCGTGCGCCACTCTGAATACGTGTGTGAGCCCTTTATGATGAATTGTGGGTAGCACTCTACTTCAAAAGGGACTTAAACGTTTTAGACTGTGGTAGCTGGATAACGGCTCTGACAAGTTTATTGGAAGGATGAAGACCTCTTTTGCTAACCGTGTAACCAAGGTATTCGATCTGTGGTTTAAGGAACTCACACTTTTGATGATTGCAGTGGAAGTCACTGACTTGCAAGGTTTGAAATATATCGCGAGGATAACGAATTACGTTTTTAGAGGTGCCGCTAACTATTTTAACACCTAAATACTCTCTGCACAGTAGGGGATATATCAGAACAATTGCTCTTATGTATAGCTGAAAAATCGCCAGATCACTTCCAACACCGAGTGACAGTCTAATATAGCGATAGACACCAAATGATGTGTTGATTGCCATTAACTTCCTGTGGTGGACACCTAAATGTAAATGAAACTATGCTTTGGACAGATCCATCTTAGAAAAATATTGACCACTAGCGAATTTCGCTGTGTGATTCTCACACCGTGGCATCGAGTCTACGAGGGACTGTGTGTTATCTGAAATTTTCTCCAGGAAAAAGACGGGCGTGGTTCCGTTGATGAAGATATTGGTGTCTTGCAAGAGATGGAACCCCTTCTTGAAAACGTCGGGCCCTGCGACCAGTATAGGACGTGCCCTACAGAAATAGGGTCTGGCTGTTGGTTTTAGCAAAATACGAGCAGCGCACGTGCAACACACCTGAAGTTTGCCTCGAATAGTTGAGCAAATTATCTGCAAAGCGAAATCAGATCACCAAAAGGTAAAATTGGTGAAACCTCATCTTTGATGCCATTGATATATCCATAGATTTCTAGGATGTTCTATCCCAGTGTTCGTGACCAGCACCGCAGCTACTTAATCATAAGCGAGTCGAACCATTTATAGGCCAATCCCAAGCGATCCGTTGCCTCTGCTATGTGCGGTAGAATGATAGCCACACAAATGAACATAACAACCCACCAACCTATTCAACTACAAATCTCATCACCTCCACAACGATTGCGCTGACTGCAAACTCCTCCAGCCTTTTAACACATGCAATGAACCCCATTCAAAAAAATGATTCAAATGGCTCTGAGCACTATGGGACTTAACATCTATGGTCATGAGTCCCCTACAACTTAGAACTACTTAAACCTAACTATCCTAAGGACATCACACAACACCCAGCCATCACGAGGCAGAGAAAATCCCTGACCCCGCCGGGAATCGAACCCAGGAACCCGGGCGTGGGAAGCGAGAACGCTACCGCACGACCACGAGTTGCGGGCGAACCCCATTCCACATACCCACTTTAGTATAAGGCCAAATCAGTTCATCCCTAATCCACCCCGCCCACTTCCTCCGTCCTACTTGCACAGCTGAAGATACAGTCAGACTTTGTACCACAGTCCTTCTTTCGAACTCCTGTCTCGATAAATCTCCCTAGCTGCGCAGACTGTATTCCACTTCATTGTAACCACCACCTACTCTCATAACGAAGCCCGCTATGACTTCGACCGTTTATCAACCTTACATTAATCTGTCCATTTCACTATCAAATATTAATAACTGCAAACGGTGTGATAGCAGCTCAATATGGTCTGCAGCTGTGCCTTATCAAGTCGCATTAGCTTCCCTCATCAAGTCGCATTAGCTTCCCTCCAACTACAAGCAATCGACATCCTTCTCCAGCGTCATTTCAATCGGCTTCCCCGCCCGGACCATGAATTCAACATGAAATGTACCGTTCCTTCCAACTGCAACGTACTCAACCCATTGCAAATGAAGCTTCTAACCCAGATTTTACTTGCCCAGACTGTAGCTCTACTCATCTCCAGACACCAACACGCCACCATCAGTTCCTTTCCACACAGACATCTCACATTCTTTCTACATAATATCCTTTCCAATATCGTCCGCGTCCAGATCCATACCAAGAGTTACCAGGGGTCCCCATGGTATCATCCTCACCGTAAAGAGATTGTACGTCACCATAATTTCGTCATACACATGATCATCGCCCGCCATATGTCCTGACAACCATGAGGATTTATTTTTCAGCAAGGTAATGCTCGCCTACACGTTGCAAGAGTTTCTACTAGTTTTGTTTATGCTGCTAACTTAAGGGCCAGGGGTGGACCAAGATGTTAGTGACTTGCTCAATTTGTGAGGTTCTGTCTCCTGAATAAATTATCAATTTATTCTGAAATTGCTCGAACAGTCTACGGGTGTAGTGCCGGTCCATAGTGCCCAATGGGCACAATATTTTGGCGATCAGACATGTCGCGCTGACGACCTGAGCTCCTAGGGCGGGCGGACGTCCTAAATTCCCTTCCCCAGCGAGGCGTTCTCTCCACTGTCCGCGGCACCCTGGGCCATGGGGTATACAGGAATAAAACGCACACCAACCTGTATTTGCATGCAAATAGCTGCCACCACCCTTCGCAGAGGAATGGAGCACTAAAAACACTGGTGCACAGGGCATGCACCATCTCGGACGCAGAGAGTCTGCCCCATGAGCTACCCCCTGCTGGTCCTGGGTAAGAATGGGCCCGAGGTATTCCTGCCAGTAGTAAGAGGCGACTAAAAGGAGTTTCAACCATTTCGGCCTTCAATGTGATGGTCCCCATTGGTGTTTGACCTCCATTTTTCACAATTCTACAGGTGTACGAGCCTTTTGGGGAAGGACGCCTTACGTGGTGTATCACCAGTCCTCAGTGCACCAAGACCTTGGCACTCACCATCGTAACGGCGTCGTAACTGCACCCACTTTTCATCAATTTGGGCCCCATTGGTGTTTGACCTCCATTTTTCACAATTCTACTAGTGTACGAGCCTTTTGGGGAAGGACGCCTTATGTGGTGTATCACCAGTCCTCAGTGCACCAAGACCTTGACACTCACCATCGTAACGGCGTCGTAACTGCACCCACTTTTCATCAATTTGGGCCTAAACACCCGATGGGTTGCACAAGTTAACGCCCATACTGCGTCCCCATCTGCACCTACGATCATGATGGACTTTCCATGGCACCCGAAATCCAGCACGGTAGCCAGCCCGTTGTCGTGGGGGCGTCATGTACCCTCTAGGTTGTAGCCCCCTGACAACACAGGGACTGTACTGCCGATACCTGAGCTGCACCCTCCCCACACAAGCCAAGGAGTAGATGCCCGTCTACCTGGGGAATCAGGACTCCCGGCAACGGTCATCCAGCCAGGTGGCCCTTGCTGAGTCTGGGTGGCGGCCGTGGGGAAAGCCCCTGGTCGGAGTAGGAGGTATCGTGGCGGACGTTTCGCAGATGAAACGTCAACATGCATCAGGTCGCTCTGTGGCCACGTCTTCTAAGAGGGAAGGTTCTGTCTCTGTCTCTGGTTCTGGTACTTCTGCCTTTCCCCTCTTGGCCACTCCTTGGGAGGAAGGACAGGCCTGCTGGCTTGTGGCGAAATACTTCCCCCACTATTTAGTCTGTTCTCGGACCGATGGGGGGACGTTCGCCACCTCCAAGCCCATGTTTTTTGAACAGCATATCGAGGATATATTCGGAGAAATCGAAGCTCTTAGTAAAATGCGTTCGGGGTCCATTCTCATAAAGACTACCTCCGCTACACAGTCGGCGGCGCTTCAGGCGTGCGACCGACTAGGGGACATCCCAGTGTCCATTGTCCCACATCTGGCGCTCAATAGGACGCAGGGGATTATTTTCCATTGGGACCTCCTGCTGCATCTGATGAGGAGCTCAGGGCCAACCTGGAGCGCCGGCGAATCCAGCGCGGCCCTAAAGATCGTCATGTCGACACCGGGGCCTTTATCCTCTCCTTCGAGGGGGATGTTCTCCCGGAGAAGGTAAAGGGGATGTCCTACTGGTGCGACGTGCGACCTTATGTCCCACATCCTATTCAATGCTTTCGATGTTTGCGCTTCGGGCACATGTCGCCCCTTTGTGGCGATTGTGGACGTCCTCTTTGTGAGGGACATACATGCACCCCACCACCTCCGTGCGTCATTGTCCTGGCCTCCACTCGCCTAGATCTTTCGACTGTCCCGCATATGAGAAGGAGAAGAAGATCCAAGAATTGAAAACCTTGGACCTTCTGTCTTATTCTGAGGCCAGGAAGAAATATGACCGCCTCCACCCTGTGATGTTGACAACATCATTTGCTTCGGTCGTGTCCACTCTTTCTGCAGTATCCTCACCCCTATCCTGTCCCCCTCCCTACACCTCCTCACCCCATCCGGGGTCTATGCCTCCACCTCCCAAATCCCTCCCTTCCAAATCCTCCTCCCTCACGGCCCCTGCCCCTGTGCCCCAGAGGCCGCCCTTCCACCTCCTCCTCCTCCTCCTCCTCCTCCTCCTCCGCTGTCTGAGAAGCGATCCTCTTCTCAGGTGTTCATCGGGGAAACGTTATGGACACCGGCTTCCAAGGCCCGTCGTTCAAAAAAGGACCCTAAGTGTGAGGACTTTCTTCGGGTCCAGCCCCCACAGCCCACCATCCCTGTGACTCATCGGATTTCCAAGAAGGCCTCAAAGAAGAAGTCTTTATCCCCCTCTCCGCCCCGACGCGTTTCGTCTGATGCTCCATCCGACAGTCGCTGCTCCCGGCCGTCCTCAGTTCGCCGGGACGCTCTCCTGCCAGGCGCTCAGCTGGCCTGTCGTCGGCGGACGGTGCTGCTCCTCCTTCGCAACCCAGGAATGTGGCCGCAGCTGGCGTCGACTCTATGGAACAGGAACCCCCTCCCAACGGTCGTAGCAATGTTCCCTTGAAACCTGGCCCTCTGCGGCCGTCAAGGTGACCAGCTCTTCACCCATTTCATTCCTCCTTTCTCTGATTCGCGATGACTCTGTTACATTGGAACATAAGAGGTATTCGATCTGATCGGGAGTAATTACAACTGCTCCTCCACCTGCACTGTCCGCTCGTCATTGGTCTCCAGGAAAAGAAGTTACGCCCAACTGACCGTATTGCTTTTACCCACTGTACCTCCGAGCTATCTTACCTAACCCCTGTGGACGGTATTCCAGCTCATGGTGGGGTCATGTTGCTCGTTTGGGACGATGTCTATTACCATCCCATTCCATTGACCACCCAAGCAATAGCTGTCCATACTGCTCTTTCTGCCTTTACTTTTTCTGTTTGTACTGTCTACACTCCATCGTCATCTGCAGTTAGTCAGGCTGACATGATGCACCTGATTGCTTAGCTTCCTCGCCGTTTTTATTGTTTGGCGACTTCAATGCCCATCATCCCCTTTGGGGTTCTCCTGAATCCTGCCACAGAGACTCCCTCTTGGTGGATGTTTTCTAGCATCTCAATCTTGTCTGCCTCAATACTGCCATCCTGACTCTACTCATACCTACTCCCACTTGGGACCTCTCGGTCTGTTCTACCACTCTTGCCCTACAGTTCAAGTCGTATGTCCTTTCTGACACCTATTCGAGCGACCATTTCCCCTGTGTCGTTCGTCTCCTGCACCACACCCCATCCCCACGTCCCTCAAGCTGGAACATACTGAAAGCTGACTGGGGACTTCACTCCTCCCTGGCGACCTTTCTGGACCAAGGTTTTCTCAGCTGTGACAGTCAGGTCGAATACCTCATGGCTGTTATCATCAATGCTGCCGAACGTTCCATTCCTCGTACTACCTCTTCTTCACGTCGCATTTCAGTTCCCTGGTGGAATGAGGGTTGCAGAGACGCTATCCGTGCTGGACGACGTGCTTTACGTACCTTTCGGCGCCATCCTACACTGGCGAATTGTATTAATTACAAACGACTCCGAGCGCAATGTCGTCAAGTCATCAAAGACAGCAATAAAAGCTTGTTGGGCCTCTTTCACATGGTCCTTCAACAGTTATATTCCCTCTTCTGTCGTCTGGGGTGGGGGAGGGGGGCAGCGCCGGCTGTCGGGCATTAAGGCCCACTCCTCGATACCTGGCCTGACTTCAGGTAACGAGGTACTTGTGGGCCCTGTGCATGTCTCCGCTTTTTCACGGAGGTTTCAAGCTCCGCCCATTACCACCCTGCCTTCCTTCCCAGAAAAGAGGCAGAAGAGGCTCGGCGACCATACTTCCACTCGCTGAATCTGGAAGATTATAATGCCCCCTTTACCATGCGGGAACTCGAACGTGCACTTGCACTTTCCCGGCCCTCTGCTCCGGGGCCAGATGCCATTCACGTTCAGATGCTGATACACTTTCTCCGGCAGGCAAATGCTTTGTTCTTCATATCTATCATCGCGTCTGGACTGAAGGTCAGGTTCCCATGCGTTGGCGTGAGGCCGTCGTTGTTCCCATACCCAAACCTGGGAAGGATAGACACCTACCTTCTAGTTACCACCCCATTTCTCTTACAAGCTGTGTCTGTAAGGTGATGGAGTGCATGGTTAACGCTCAGTTGGTTTGGATTCTTGAATCTCGACGGCTATTTACCAATGTTCAATGCGGCTTTCTTCGACGCCGCTCCGCTGTTGACCACCTTGTGACCCTGTCGACGTTTATAATGAACAACTTTTTGCGAAAGCGCCAAACGGTCGCCATGTTCTTCGATTTGGAGAAGGCTTACGATACCTGTTGGAGAGGAGTTATCCTCCGCACTATACACAGGTGGGGCCTATGTGGTCGCCTGCCCATTTTTATTGATTCATTTTTAACAGATGTTTAGGGTATGTGTGGGTTCCGTATTGTCCGACATCTTCCTCCAGGAGAACGGAGTGCCTCAGCGCTCTACCTTGTGCGTAGCCCTTTTTGCCATAGCGATCAATCCAATTGTGGATTGCATTCCACCTAACGTCTCCGGCTCTCTTTCCGTCGATGACTTCGCGATCTACTGCAGTGCCCAGAGAACATGCCTCCTGGAGCGCTGCCTTCAGCATTGTCTTGACAGCCTATACTCATGGAGTGTGCCTAATGACTTCCGGTTCTCTGAAGAGAAGAAGGTTTGCATCAACTTTTGGAGATATAAAGCGTTCCTTCCACCATCCTGACATCTCGGTCCCCTTGTTCTCCCATTCGTGGAGTCAACGAAGTTTTTAGGGTTCGCACTGGACAGGAAACTTTGTTGGTATCCGCATGTCTCTTATTTAGCTGCCTGTTGTACACGTTCATTTAATGTCCTCCGTGTTCTTAGTGGTTCATCTTGGTGAGCGGATCGCACTGTCCTGCTTCGCTTATATCGGTCCATAGTCCGATCAAAGCTGGATTATGGGAGCCTTGTCTACTCGTCTGCTCGGCCATCCCTCTTATGCTGTCTCAACTCCATCCAATATTGGGGGTTACATCTTGCGACTGGAGCATTCTATACTAGTCCCATCGAGAGTCTTTATGCTGAAGCTGCCGAATTACCATTGATCTACCGGCGTACTGCTTTGTTGGTATGCCTGCCAGCTGTTGTCAATGCCCGACCACCCTTCTTATCAATCCTTCTTCGACGATTCTCTCGACAGTCAGTATGGGTTGTGTGTGTCTGCCCTGCTGCCCCCTGGAGTCCGCTTTCGTCGCCTGCTTCGACAATTGGATTTTTCCCTCCCTACCACCTTCAGAGAGGGTGAGAGCGCGACACCACCTTGGCTCCAGGCTCCGATTCACATTCATTTTGACCTCAGCTCGCTCCCGAAGGAGGGTACTCCGGATGCAGTGTATTGCTCACGGTTTGTCGAACTTGGTGCGCGACTCGCCAGTAACACCTTTATTTACACTGATGGCTCCAAAACTGACGACGGTGTCGGCTGTGCCTTTGTCGTCGGGGACGTCACCTTTAAATACCAGCTCCTCGACCAGTGTTCCAGCTTTACGGCCGAGCTTTTTGCTCTCTATCAGGCCGTTAAGTATGTCTGCCGCCACCGCCATTCTCCGTATGTACTCTGCTCTGATTCATTCAGTGCTCTTCAGAGCCTTGGAGCTCCATATCCGGTCCATCCCTTGGTGCATCAGATCCAGCAATCCCTCTATTCTTTTGCTGATGATGGCTCTCCTGTTAGCTTTATGTGGGTTCCAGGCCATGTAGGAGTGCCTGGGAATGAGGCTGCTGATGCTGCAACCAAGGCTGCAGTCCTCCTGCTTCGGCCATCCTCCCTTTGTGTCCCATCGTCTGACATTAGTGGGGTTGTTTGTAAGAGGTCTGTGTCATTATGGTGGGATACTTGAACGTCACTTCAAGAAAATAAGCTCCGGGCCATAAAACCGTTCCCAACAGCTTGGACAACCTGTTCCGACCATCTCGGCGAGAGGAGGTCATTTTGGCCAGGTTGCGGATTGGGCATTGCCCGTTTAGCCACCGCTACCTGCCATCCGGTGACCCCACCCCACAGTGCCCTTGTGGTCATGCATTGACAGTGCGCCATGTTTTATTGTCGTGTCCCCGTTCTAATCAATCTCGTGTTGTCCTCTCTCTGCCATCTACTTTACAGGAAATTTTAGCTGATGACGCTCGAGCAGCTGCTCGTGTTCTTCCTTTTATTACTTTGACAGACTTGTCCAAAGACATCTAACTCTTTTAATTTTTTTATCTATGTCTTTGTATGAACTTTCTGGTGTCCCCCCCACCCCCCTTGAGTTTTACCTGATTATATGTGCACTTACATTTGTGACTGGGCGCTAATGACCTTAGTAGTTGAGCGCCCTAAAACCGCACAAAAAAATGGCCCCATAAGCTCGAACACCTCAACACTGTATTTCGAAAAACGTGTACTCGGAATGGCAGATCAGACGCGCTCTCCGCCCCACCTCTACAGTACAGCGTGTGGGGATGGACGAAGTCATGGAGGAAGAGGTAGCCACCGTCTATATACCGTATACTGGCGCACTATCGGGGAAAATAGGACGAATGTTGAGGAAACAACGAGTAGGAACTGTCTTTTGCTCGCCCAATAAAACACGAGCATTACTGGGAAGTGTCAAAGACGATCTCGGTTTGCGGAAGGACGGCATGTACCAGATTCCCTGTGAGTGTGGGAAGACTTACATTGGGCAGACAGTGCACACCATCGAAGATCGTTGCCGAGAACATCAGAGGCACACTCGACTTATGTACCCCAACAAGTCGGCAGTCGCAGAGCAGTTTGTCCGAAAATCACGAAATGGACTACCAACATACCAGGGTCTCGACACAGACTTCTGAATACTGGAACAGCCTCGTTAGAGAGGCTATCGAAATTCGTACCAGGGACGGACTCATCAACAGAGATTGCGGCTATAACACCAGCAAGGCATGGGAACCAGCACTGAGTCTAATTAAAAAGAGGCTCAGCAAAGAAAACGAACGAGCGACCAGGGCGAAAGAGGCAACTACTCCTACCCCGCCACAGACGCCGACGCCAGCCTCCCAGCGACTGCCGAGGCGCGGCCACCCTCAGGAGCTCAGTTCGTCAGCGCACCTGACGATGGCGACATGTCTGATGGCCGTTGGACACTATGGACCAGCAGTACACCCGTGGACTGCTCGAGCAAGAAATACGCCGGGAGAAGTTGAAGAATCATATTCTGAAATTGTAATTTTTTTTATGTACATCACATATGCTGATTTCCGTCCCATTTGGATAATTCTTTCTTGGCGCGTCTTTTTTTCTCTTAGAGTGTATTGGGGAACAAAGTCAAAATAAGTTTAGTACGAGCCGAGTGTGACAGTGCCGCTGTGGTGGACAGGTGTGGCACGGCGCGGCGGCGTGGCCGACGACTGCTGCCGGCTGGGCTGCTCGCTCAGCACGCTGCTGCGCTACTGCAAGTTCGACGACGTGGTGCAGCCGCCGCAGGCACACGACGACGGCGACGACGCCTGCGTCGACGACGACGACGACGAGTTGTTCAGCCTGCAGCTCCTGCACGGGTGCGTAGCCACTGCCTCGCGGCCCAGTCGCCAGCGTCCAGCGCGTGTCACCTGTCAGCGTCGTACCTAGACGTATCAGGCGCCTCATTTCACTCCTACGGCACACGCCCCACACAATTACAGAGCCTTCACCAGTTTGAACAGTCCCCTGCGGACATACCTGTACACGTCCATCCGCTCCATACAATTTGAAACGATACTCGTCCGACGAGGCAAAATGTTTCCAGGCATCAACAATCAAATGTCGGCGTTGACGAGCCCATGCGAAGCTTACAGAGCCTTCACCAGCTTGAACAGTCTCCTGCTGACATGCAGGGTCCATGGGCCCATGAGGTTGTCTCCACACCCGTACACGTCCATCCGCTCCATACAATTTGAAACGAGACTCGTCCGAACAGGCAATATGTTTCCAGGCACCAACAGTCCAATGTCGGTGCTGCCGAGCCCAGGCGAGGCGTAATGCTGTGTATCGTGCAGTCATCAAGGGTACTCGAGTGGACCTCTGTCTCCGAAAGCCCATATCCATGATGTTTCATTGAATGGTTCGCACGCTGACACTTGTTGATGGCCCAGAATTGACATCTGCAGCAGTTTACTGAAGGGTTGCACTTCTGTCACGTTAAACGATTCTATTCAGTCGTCGTTGGTACGGTTCTTGCAGGATCTTACCCCGCCCGCAGCGATGTCGGAGATTTGATGTTTTGTCCCATTCCTAATATTCACGGTACGCTCGTGAAATAGTCGTACGGATAAATCCCCGCTTCATCGCTACCTCGCCGACTAGAACACCACGTTCAGACTCACTTAAATCTTGATAACCTGCCATTGTAGCAGCAGTAACCGATCTAACAATTGCCTTCAGACACTTATTGCCTTACATAGGCGTTGCCGACCGCATCGCCGTGTTCTGTCCGTTTACATATCTTTTTATTTGAATACGCTTGCGTGTACCAGTTTCTTTGGTGCTTCAGTGTAGTAGGATAAATAAAAAAAAAGAAATACGTTGTGTTTTACAGAAGACAGGGTTTTAATAGACCAAATTTAGTACGCAAACTCCGAGTAGTCAAAATGAGCTTTCAACCCCTGCAAGATGGTAATACACACTAATTAAAGAAGTTAAAATATATGATTATGTTTTTAATAAGATTGTGGTTATATATGTTTACTATCTTTATTATGAGGATTACATGATGGGGAGATTCTGATAACAGTGATTAGGGACTGGAATGTGGGATGTATTGGAAAGGCAGTTGTGTGGAAGAAATGTTCAAATGTGTGTGACTTCCTAAGGGACGAAACTGCTAAGGTCAGCGGTCCCTAGACTCACACACTACTTAAACTAACTTATGCTAAGAACAACACACACACACACACACACACACACACACACACACACACACACACACACACACACATGCCTGAGGCAAGACTCGAACCTCCGGCGGGAGGGGCCGCGCAATCTCTGACATGGCGCCTTAGACAACGCGGCCACACCGCTCATCTGGATGGAAGAGGTTGTGCGATGGCTTGTGTATAGGAGCTGATAGTTGGGATGTAGGTATTATGGAATGAGTAGGATGACAGCTGGAAAACGGAATGATGGGTTGTACCTTTCATTTTGGACGGTATAGGTTGGGTATGATATGGTTGGAAGGAAGGAAAATTTTTAGAGATAGTAGAGGAAGGGGACTGAAATTACCCAGGGAAAGGAGATGCAGATTGAGGGAAGGTGTGACGTGTTGATAAAGATACAGGAGCAGGCCAGTGATCTTGACGACGTGGGAGATCTTATGGTCTCGGGACTCAAATTTGCGCGAGAAGTTGGTGATGTGGGGTGTTCTAGGTGTGGGAACTTTGAGTTGATGAAGATACAGCTAGAGAAATGTAGTCGGGCACAGAAAGCGAGGAGGAGTGCATGTCGTTCAAGGATTTTGAAGGAGCGATGAAACCTGAGAGGAACGAAAGTCCATATTATATTGGAACAGCTGAGGGCGATACAGATAAAGGTTTTATACGTATGGAAGATGGCCGTTAGATTTAATCTCCATGTTCGGTGAGTTAGCAGTTCCAGTCCGTTGTGGACTTTCTTTTGATGTTAGTAGGTGAGGGTTCCACTTAAGTTTTTCATAGTGTTAGTTCAAGACATTAAATTCTCTTGACAAAAGTGTGTATGTGTGTGAATTCCTAATGGACCAAACTGCTGAGGTCATCAGCCCCTAGACTTACACGCTACTTAAACTAACTTATGCTAAGAACAACACACCCAAGCCCCAGGAAGGACCCGAACGTCCGGCGAGAGAGGCCGCGCAATCCGTGACATGGCGCCTCAAACCGCGCGGCCACTCCGTGCGGATCTTGACAATTTTCATCGATGAAAACAAAAAGGTGCAATAATTTCTCGTGTTTAAGATGATTTGTGGGATTGTGACCCTTATATTTCCCATATATAGTTAGAGTTGCTTGTTGACTGAATAAACATGTCTGATTTTGAAGTTCGGTGGCTACATTGACGTCAAGGGGACCTCCGTACACCCACCGAACTGCGCAGTTACAGTTACTATTACTTCAGATAATACACTGTATTACAGGCAGGAGCAGAACAGAGAAGTAATAAGGTTCTTATCAGCGTGGGCGCTGCTTAGTCAATAAAACTGTTAATTTCAAACTTGCTTAAATGCTGTTAGTGCACGACAAATTGAAGAATTCACTGTACTAAGTTCTGGTAATCACGCTGCATTTTGGACTAAATTCTGAAATACACAATGCGGAAAACTTTTCTAAGTCTCTCAACTCGTGCAGAAATTTTACAAATCCGTAGAGCTACTGCACGAAAAATCCCAAACGGCTTTAGCAGCTACTGACGCGCTATACATCACCACGTGTCTTGCCTCTACAGGCTCATGCCATCAGCTGACCATGGCCAGCAAGACCGCTGCCTTTAAATGCCGTTCAAGGTGCCGCTGTAAATATCAGAAAACGCATTTTTAGCACAGATTAATTGTTAAGACTAAACATCTAAACGTATCTCGTAACTTGCGCTTTCGCGCTGGTACATCTGACCTGAAGTGATACGTTAACTTCATTGTTTCTTATAGACAAATCGAAAAATGTCTCTTGTCCGTCATCGCGGACTTTTCAAAGAGTAGAAACTATATTAAACTTAATGCTATCATAAGTGTTAAACATCAGACAGGACTACAATTTCACCACTATTTAGGTAATGGTATACGTTTCGCTGGGTATTTTATTTCATTTATTCTTATATCATAATGACGCATAAGCTATTACGAATAAAATAGTGGCCAAGATAGACAGGAAGCCCACGCTTGCCACAGTAGTACAAGTTTATACGCCCACTAGCTCGACAGATAATGAAGAAGTTGAAGAAACGTATGTTGCGATGAAAAAATTATTCAGGTAGTTAAGGGAGACGAAAATTTAATAGTCATGGGGAACTGGAATTCGACTGTAGGAAAAGGAAGAGAAGGAAAATTAGTAGGTGAATATGCAATAGGGGTAAGGAATGAAAGAGGAAGCCGCCTGGTATAATTTTCCACTCAGCATAACCTAATCACAGCTAACCCTTTCTTTAAGAATTGTATACATGGAAGGCGCCTGGAGACACCAGGTTTCAGACAGATTATATAATGGTAAGACAGACATTTAGGTTCAAAATGGTTCAAATGGCTCTGAGCACTAAGGGAATTACCTTCTGAGGTCATCAGTCCCCTAGAACGTAGAACTACTTAAACCTAACTAACCTAAGGACATCACATACATCCATGCCCGAGGCAGGATTCGAACCTGCGACCTGAGCGGTCGCACGGTTCCGGACTGTAGCGCCTAGAACCCCTCTGCGACCCTGGCTGGCAGAGATTTAGGAACCAGGCTATAAATTGTAAGACATTTCCAGGGGCAGATGTGGACTCTGACCACTATTTGTTGGTTATGAACTGTAGATTAAAACTGAAGAATTTAGAATTTAAGGATATGGGACCTGGGTAAACCGAAAGAACCAGAGGTTGTAGAGAGTTTCAGAGAGAGCATCAAGGAACGGTTGACAAAAACAAGGGAAAGAAATACAGTAGAAGAAGAATAGTTAGCTTTGAGAGATGAAATAGTGAAAGCAGCAGAGGGTCATGTAGGTAAAACGACAAGGGCTAGTATAAATCCTTCGGTAACAGAAGAGGTGCTGAATTTAATTGATGAAAGGAGAAAATATAAAAATGCAGTAAATGAAGCAGGTGAAGAGGAATACATACGTCTCAAAAATGAGATCGACAGAAAGTGCAAAATAGCTAAGTAGGGATGGTTAGAGGACAAATGTAAGGCTGTACAAGCGCTAAGATACGTGCTGCCTGCAGAAAAATTGAAGAGACCCTTGAAGAAAATAGAAACACCTGTATGAATATCACGAGCTCAGATGGGAAACGAGTCCTAAGTAAAGAAGGAAAAACTGAAAGGTGGAAGGAGTACATAGAAGGTCTATACATGGGCGACTTACTTGAGACCAATATTACGGAAATGAATGAGGACGTAGATGAAGATGAAAAAAAGTTCCGGGAGTAGACAACATTCGATTAGAACTATTGATAGCCTTGGGAGAGCCAGCCACAACAAAACTCTTCCATCTGATAAGCAAGATGCATGAGACAGGTAAAATACCTTCAGACTGCAAGGAGAATATAATAATTCCAATACCAAAAAAGCACGTGTTGACAGATGCGAAAATTACCGAGCTTTCAGTTTAATAAGCCCCGTTTGCAAAATACTAACACGAATTCTTTACAAACGAATGGAAATACTGACAGAAGCTGATCTCGGGGAAGATCAGTTTGGATTCCGCGAAAAGTTGGAACACGCGAGGCAACACTGAACCTACAACTTATCTTAGAAGATAGGTTAAGGAAAGGCAAACCTACGTTTCTAATATTTATAGACTTTTAGAAAGCTTTTGTCAATGTTGACTGGAATAAACTCTTTCAAATTCTGAAGGTGGCAGGGTTAAAAACAGGGAGCGAAAGGCTATTTACAATTTGTACAGAAACCAGATGACAGTTATCAGAGTCGAGGAGGATGAAAGGGAAGCAGTGGTTGAGAAGGGAGTAAGACAAGGTTGTAGCCTATCCCCAATGTTATTCAATTTGTATATTGAGCAAACAGTAAAGGAAACAAAATAAAAATTCAGAGTAGGAATTAAATAAAAACTTTGAGGTTTGCCGATGACATTGTAATTCTGTCAGAGACAGCAAAGGACCTGGAAGAGCAGATGAACGGAGTGGACAGTGTCTTGAAAGGAGGATGTAAGATGAACACCAACAAAACGAAACGAGTATAATTTAATGTAGTCGAATTAAATCAGGTGATTCTGAGGGAATTAGATTCGGATATGCTATTTGGGAAGCAAACTAACTGACGATGGTCTAAGTAGAGAGGATATAAAATGTAGACTGGCTATGGCAAGGAAGGTGTTTCTCAAGAAGAGAAATTTGTTAACATCGAGTGTAGATTTAAGTGTCAGGAAGTCTTTTGTGAAGGTAACGGTATGGAGTGTTGCCATGTGTGAAGTGAAACATGGACGATAAACACTGTAGACAAGAAGAGAATAGAAGCTTTCGAAATGTGGTGCTACAGAAGAATGCTGAAGATTAGATGGGTAGAGCATGTAACTACTGACAAGGTACTGAATGGAACTGGGGAGAAGAGGAATTTGTGGCAAAACTTGACTAGAAGAAGGGATCGGTTGGTGGGACACACTCTGTGGCATCGAGGGATCAGCAATTTAATATTGGAGGGCAGCGTGGAGGGTAAAAATCGTAGAGGGAGATCAAGAGATGAATACACTAAGTAGTATCAGAAGGATGTAGGTTGCAGTAGTTATTCGGAGATGAGGAGGCTTGCACATGATAGAGTAGCATGGAATGTTGCATCTAACCAGTCTTTTAACTGAAGACCATAACAACAACAATGATGAATTGGTCAAAATTAACTTTATTCTGCATTATATAACAAAGAATAATACATTTATTATTTGTATTTTTTGCTACCGGTCATATTCATGTATTTTATATTTAATTTAACATTCTGCAACGCGTTTTGAGAACGTTTTGTTCATTAAAAGAAAGTGTGACTGGTATTAGAAAAAAACCAAATAATTGTTCCACACAGTTACGGTTGACAAACTTAGACAGCTTGGCCACAATTAAGAATTATACACCTACAGATATTCGGAATTATTGTCTCATACTAACGCTGTTTTTATTGTCTTGAGTTTTTAAATGAGTTCTTCTAATCGCCAGAATCATGATCCGACTCATTACTCAGACTCTACAGTTTTAATAAAAGAAAGTGCTTCTGAATTTCGATGATCCTGTTCAAACATTATCAATGGACAATTTGCTACGATCGCTTAAGGCGTTTTGAAGGTATTAATTTTATAGATAAAGGTATATTTACATCTTACACCATCTCTAACTAAGGTGCCCATTATGTAGCCTTATTATTACTGATTTTGGGTATGTGGCGGTCGTGAAACAATTTGCAGCGTTTAAGCTTCCTCCATCTCAGCACCCTCCTGACAGCCGCGGTTTACTTCGTGGTTGGTACATCCCGCCAGTAGTAGAGGATGAGGTGTGTCCGGATTTTTTTAATTTGTTGTTTTTTTTTTTCACACCTGATACAGGTAGGCCAGCAGCAGCATACTACGCCGCTCTTCGGCCACAGATGTGATTAAAGATACAAAAGAAGACAATCGCAGAACAGACATGGTGGATATACAAACGTAGACATACAAAATTAAAACACATGAAGCCGTTCACGGGCGTTCAGAAACGTGGACGCGCACAGAGATGACACACGCGAACGTTGGAGCACACACGATGAAACATTGGGACACGAACACGACAGCACATACAAACACTAGGCGATAATCTCCGGCGCGCGAAAGTTCACTATACGTGTATGAGTCCGGGGACCTGCCAAAAAGGGGAAAGGTGTGCGAGCAGGGAGAGGGGAGGGTGTAGAAGCCAATGGCAGAGGAGATAGGAGGGGGATAAAAGAAGGTAGGGGGGTTAGGGGAGGCCTGGGTGAGAGGAGGGAGGGAGGAAGGGAGAAGGGAGAGAAGGGAGAGATGGTGCCTTTGGGAAAAAACACAGGGGGTGGATGGGGAGGATCAAAGTTGGCAGGAGGGATAGAAGGAGGGGAGGAGGGCATCATCAGGGAGGGGGAGTTGGTGGAAGCCACCTCGGGCGACGGTATGGAGAGTGGAGAGATGGAGAGCAGGTGGGATGTGGGAATGGAGGCACGGCAGCAGACGGGGGTGGGAGAGGATGGGAGAGACGAGCAGGTGAGGGGGATCAAGTTTGCGGGAGGTGTAGAGCAGGGATCCCCAAACTGTTTTGGACAAGTGACCCCTTTTCCAAAATGAACTGTTACCTCAGACCCCCATGGCCAAATTACCTACTTTTAAGATCAACCCCCTTATTCATAATGGTCCACTAACTTAAAACAGCTGATACAGAGTGTTATTTTTCATTCTGACTTAGGTCAATAGAAGAAGACAGAGTGAGAATTAGCAATGCTTTAAGTTAGCAGACTATTATGAATAAGTGGGCCTATCTTTAGTCGTCAACCCCCAAAATCAGTTTTCGTTAATGTCGACCTCTAGGAAACCGATATCGACCCCTTGGGGTCGATATCGTTCATTTTGGGAATCCCTGGTGTAGAGGATCAGTACCCGTTCGAGGAAAGGTACTAGGTGCGGGAATGGGATGAGGTCATATAGGATCCGCGTGGGGGATGGGAGGTGGATGCGATAGGCGAGGTGGAGCACATGGCGTTCTAGGATTTGAAGGGATTTGTAAAATGTGTCGAGACTAGCGCTACACGTCAAACCTGCGTGTGTCAAAGCAAACGGCTTGAGAACGAAATTGCTTCTGTCGAAGACGTTGGTGGTGATAGTCGAAACCTTGAGCATTTACTAGATTTGACGCGCAAGAAATCTGAGATCGTTTTATACATCACAAATGATTGCTTCAACAAAGCGTCAGCTATTTTAATTCGCCATTTCGTCAGACTCAGCTAGTCTTCCGCCATGGGTGGGTTGCATTACCAGATGTCCCCTGTTGTGGACACGCCTGTTCCTAAGTGTGTGATGTGTGCGCAGGACGGAGGCGTGGTGCGGTACGTGGCAGCCGGCGAAGCCTGCGCCACCTAGTGGTGAAGTGGAGTGCACGTGTTCCAGAGGCGGCGGCGGCGAGCAGCTGGAGAACGTGGTGCGCAAGGTCAGGGCGCGGCTGCGCTGGCGGCGCCGGAGGCGGCTGAGGCGGCGGGGGCGGCGGGGGCGGCGGGGGCGGGCGCTTGGCGGTGGCAGACGGCCGTGCCGTGCCGCCGGGGGCAAGGTCCTGCACAGCCTAACAGCATGCACTGCACCACCACATGCTGCTGCTGTCGCGCGACAGACAATTGCTCACAGCTTCTCATCCATTTCACTAATGCCAGCTTGTTATTGCATATTCAGGTACACCTATATTCCATTACTCACTGTTGGTTGGTCGGTTGATTCGGGGAACAAACAGCGAGGTCATCGGTCCCACCCAATTAGGGAAGACAGTCGACCGTGCCTAGCCGAAGGAATAATCCCGGAATCTGCCTGAAGGGATTTAGGGAAATCACGAAAAACCTAAATCAGGATGGTTGGACGCGGTTTTGGAGCGTTCAAAAATGGTTCAAATGGCTCTGAGCACTATGCTACTTAACTTCTATAGTCATCAGTCGCCTAGAACTTAGAACTAATTAATCCTAACTAACCTAAGGACATCACACACATCCATGCCAGAGGCAGGATTCGAACCTGCGACCGGAGCGGTCGCTCGGCTCCAGACTATAGCGCCTAGAACCGCACGGCCACTCCGGCCGGCAGGTTTGAAGTGTCGTCCTCCCGAATGCGCGTCCAGTGTGCTAACCACTTTGCTCGGTCACTACCCACTGTAATTTGCGTAGCAGAGGGTGTATTGTACACCGTTATCAGGCTGGGCCTGGTGGTCAAGTGGTAAAGAGTATGCCTTGAAACCAAGAGGTCATGGGATCAAATTTCAGTCGGAGTTGTGAATATTTCAGTCTGCTTTAACCTCTCAGTGATGAAAAGACTCGCCGAGAATGGTGCGATGTTAAGAATACACTTTAAAATTTAGAGCCCATTTCAAATGGTTCAAATGGCTCTGAGCACTATGGGACTTAACATCTATGGTCATCAGTCCCCTAGAACTTAGAACTACTTAAACCTAACTAACCTAAGGACATCACACAACACCCAGCCATCGCGAGGCAGAGAAAATCCCTGACCCCGCCGAGAGCCCATTTCACCAGCTGGAAAATTGAGGTGGGTTATGTCCGCGCAATACTCCAAAGTGGTTTCCAATGGAAAATCTTTCAACATCCCATTGAGCCACAAGGGAAGGCCAGTATTATTTTGCCACTTTCCTTTTCCATTCGCACATAGTACGTGGGAAGGGAGACAGTTGGTACCTCTCTGTACGTACCAGAGTTTCTGTAGTTTTGGTGTCGTGTTCATTATGTGTAATATATGTTCGAGGAAATATTGGATATAACAAGGTAACCTGCTGATTTGAATGGAGCACAGTGAAGGGAGGCGTGGTAGCAGAAGTTGGGGATGGTCACATTCCACGCCGTGAGCAGTAAGTTTGTTTACCATCATTCGTTTTCTGGCCAGATCTTTTACAAATTGATGTTGGGGGCTTATGCATTCAGTAAACATAGGCCATGCACATACAGTATGAAACTGAAATTTGTATCTTGTGGGAAAAGTTTCTTAGACCCCTGATCTCACAAGGGCAATATTGCTTAGCCAGTACACCATCCCATTTTCACTTCTTTCCACACATTTTTATGAGGTTATCTGAAAACCATTGTTTACACCTCTTGCTCAAGGACCCTTACGTGGCTAAAGAATAACATTCACCAAGCAAAAGTCTTGTCTGAGATCTTACAGGTCTTCCTTGTCCTTATTGTTTGTAATAGCCCATCTGAAACTCGCTGGGAAAACCTGCCGAACATTCTTTTTTAATGCAATGCAGCGTTCAGGAAGTCGACGTACGTGACACGTGGCTGTCAATGTCGCTGGCTAAAGTACAGCAAAATGCAACCTCTGCCATTTCCAGCATCGAATAATAAGACTCTATTTCACTCTTTGAGCTATTCATAGTCCATGGGATCACTAACGTCATTCTGGTGCCAGCGCAACCTCAAAACGATATGTGCAGAATGACTGATATACGAAGAATGTCTTTTGTTCAACCCCCAATAGTTCGCGAAATTAAAACAACAGTGAAAATCCGGGTAGCTAGGTACAGATGTGTTGTGTATTGTCTATAACTTGCATGTTTATCGCGACACATCGCACTTTTTAGTTCCGAGCGCACAAGTAGAACTTAAAGGTGCCAAGAAAACTGTGTCTCCCGCCAGTGTGAGGTGCCTGCTGAGAGCTTGGGCCTCATAACGCAACTGTCACGCATTTCCTTCTTCATGAAAATTCTCGGGTGCACACTGCAGGGGATACGAAGATGATGGTGCAGCGTTTTCGATGGGAAGTGTGTGATTACCCACCATACAACCCAGACTTGACTGCCTCTTGCCTTCATCTCTTTATTCATATGAACAGCTGGCTAAGAGAACTGTATTTACACACAGACAACTAGTTGCAGTTGAGCGTACGGAATTGTCGAAAGTCTACGACGAGGATACTTGCAAGTTGGTACCGCGCTACCACAATGTCCAAGTCGGAGAGGTGACTATGTAGAGAAATAGTTGCAAGATGTAGCTAACTGTTGCAAATAAAACATTTTTTAAAAATTTTTCGCTGTGGTTTCCATTTCGCGACTGATCGGAGGTTGGAAACAAAAAATAGAGCTCGGAGTTGCAAGTGCTGTATCCGACAACACGATGTTGTTTACGGGATACCGAAGTTCGACAGTTTCACTCAATAAATAAAATACAGTAGAACTTCAACCATCCGACCCTCGATTAACCGACTCTTGGAATTGTCCGATTACGCGTCCGACGACCCCGCTGTGCTCCGCGCCGAAAATCGTACCAGCGCTGTCGATCAGTTTTACTCCTGTCACGATTTACAAGCAGGTGAATGTTGGCTTCACCACTGGAAAAATCGTCATGGCGTCAGGCAAGTTGCTGCATCAGGTGAAAAACTTTCTGCTGATAATGATGCAGCTAGGAAGTTTGCTGAAAAATTTGGAAAAAAAAGAGTCAGAAAATGAACTGGTAGCTGCTCTGCTATACGAGTACAACATTGACGAGACTGGGTTAAATTACAAAATGCTCCCACAAAAAAAATCTTTCCTTAAAGAATGAAACAGCCAGTGGCACGACTCTAGCAAAGGACAGTTCAGCCACTGCAGTATGTAGCAAAGCAAGTGGTGGCCATAAATTTATGTTTGTAATTGGCAAATCTAAGAAGCATAGAACTTTCAAAAACATAAAACTTGTCATCACTTACTGTTTATTACAAAGGTAAAAAAAAGGGCTCGGATGAATCATAATTTTTTAAAGGATAGTTTTTGATGCATTTGTTCCTGCTTTTAAAAAAATATTCGCAGTTGATAACCCTACCATCCCTTGCAACTGTACAGATAGACAGCGCCCTCTGAGCCGGCCGGAGTGGCCGTGCGGTTCTAGGTGCTGCAGTCTGGAACCGAGCTACCGCTACGGTCGCAGGTTCGAATCCTGCCTCGGGCATGGATGTGTGTGATGTCCTTAGGTTAGTTAGGTTTAATTAGTTCTAAGTTCTAGGCGACTGATGACCTCAGATGTTAAGTCGCATAGTGCTCAGAGCCATTTGAACCATTTTTGACTCTGAACTTCAACAACGTGATATTAAAAGTTATATTTTTCCCCCCACCCCTCATGTGACTTCAGTAATCAATGTGTTTCGTTCACACTGGTGAAAATGGGACCCCAATGTAGATGACCCCCACACCTCCAATATGTACCCATGTTTACCTAACGACATCGCCAGTTACGATTGCAGTGGAAACTGGATCATCGAGATGGGACCATGGATCAATGGAGACAAGTCCCCTGGTCGAATGACTGACGATTCTTGTTTCACTAGGTCAAAGATTGTGTCCAGATACGCCATCATCGCGGCGAACGTCTCCTCGAATCATTGCGCCAAGGACCCAAGCCTCTGGAGGCAGTATTATACTATAGGGGTAATTGACTTGGTTTTCCATGGGACCTGTGATAGTAAGGGAAGGCACCCTGACAACAGCAGGCTGCCCGATGCTCGATGTCTTCCGCGAGGGCGAACGTATCTCCCATAACGATAACAGTCCATTCCGGAAGTCCACAATCGAGCTGCAGTCAGTTGAGAAGCTCATAGTGACGTCACTTTGATGTCGTGGCCACAAATTCGCCTGATCTGAACCTGATGTAATACATCTGGGATATCAATGGGCACCAGCACTGCGTCAATAAACCACAGGCCCGTAATTTACGGGAATTGCGTGACCTGTGCGTAAGCATCTGGTGCGATATACCTCTGGTGACTTACCAACGACTTGTCGGATCCAAGGTGCACACACTCGTTGCTGAACTGCTTCCAAAGGTGGACCAGCACGCTATTAAAGGCGTGACGGTCATAATGTTTTGGCTCCTCAAAGGACGATCGTCAATCAGATCATTGAGTAATTACAGAACAGCAGGGACGCATTCTTCAGCGATTGGGTTACTCAACAAGCGTCAATATTTCTCATCTCACATCGCAATACTGGCTGGGCCACCGTACTGACAGAGGTAGCGGCTCGCTGCTGCCTCGGAACACTACTCAAGACGGGCTGTGTCATCGGGTTTGTACTGCTCCGTCGCTTCCTTGTTTCTTGTTGACGTGTTCAACGGCACAGCACAAAATGGCGGGTGGTCCTAATGCGACAGGGGCCGCAGTACATACAGAGCGTGGGCTAAATAACACGCTTTATAGCATGTGAATGATTCTGATACCTGGCGCCAACTGCTTTTTTCCTCGCACTAAGCAAGACACTGCCAAGTGATTGCTTGATGATGCTAAAAAAATTTTGCTTATTTCTTTTTATGACATTTCAGGTCAGAATGTAATGTGGTCTGGAGTAGAAATTGCATGCTACAGAGAAACACTCTAGGATTATTATTTTCGAAAGTGTCCACCCGTGGACTGAAAATCTGACAGCAAAGAACATTTAATAAAAATAAATCTGTGCTGGGCATGATGGTACAGCGAAACTGTTTTGAACAATATATTCTCATAAATTCTGCAGGCAAAGAAAATAAATATATTACAAAGAAACCTCTGAATTTCCACCAGCATCCATGGCCGAAGAGATATACGCACTCAAATGCAATGAGAGGTCTCTAGCCTGGAGGTAGTCCATTGATGTGCTACTGTTGAAAGAAAGTTTCATCTATGGTGTTACGCTGGTAAAGGGGTTGAAATGCGGTAGCGTAAAGTTTCAAATCGCTCGGTCTTGCGTTACCTACCTTTGATTATATCCCAAAAATCTTGTACGTGTCGTTCAGTGAAGAATTGTAACACCATTGATGGTGATCCACCCGTTTAATAAATGCTCCCTCAACAGAACTCTACATTCTACAGACACTTAACATGGTCACCTTAAAGACCCACGACATCTATGCAGCCGAAGTGCCTCATTCAGAGAGATTAGCGCTCTAACGTGTTCCGAATTTCGGCATTCAACAAATACGGAACTCTTTAGAATACGGAGCAGATTTCTGCACGAGTGGTCTGTGGTTTACGTTTCATGATGTTCTCATCTCACCAAGATAAGGTATGCTGGTGAACTCAAAGGTGGCAGAAGCCGGTTTAAATGCTACTCTGATGTGAAGAGATTGGCACACGATTGCCTAATAAACTATTATTTTAACAGCAGCTGTGGTGGTATTTACAAGATGTCATTCTTTAAGTCCATGGAATTTGTGGAGCACAATAAGCAAAACATCTTTTTACATTTCACTTAGTGAATCCTGTTCAGCATGTTATTTTAAATTAATATTGCTTATCTAAACTTAAATTATAGCTTCTTATCGGACTAGCAGTTTAAAAACAGCAGCTGAAATTCCGCGTCTGGCTCGTTGCATGTGCACGTGGGTTACCCCTAATGAACCAGCACCAAGGTTGTGTGTGTGTGTGTGTGTGTGTGTGTGTGTGTGTGTGTGTGTGTGTGTGTTTCCTTTGCACGACTGCACGTAAATTTGACATTTTTTGTGATATTACAATATCCAACAATGATTCAAAATATTCTTTAAAATTTCGTTGTGCACGAAATGCTTATTCCCATTGTGTTCGTAAACGATTGCTTTATTGTACAGTAACATTATAACTATTTTATTATTTATGGTCTCATGGGATTTGCTTTTCGCACAACTACAGTAGTGGCCATGCATGAATATTTTTGTGGATGACTAACGCTGGCTGTTTGAGGTACAGTCCATTCGCGCTTCTTTTAAGAAAGTTACCAAGCCGATTCCCAATTGTGAACAAAATGTAATAGATTACAAGTTCCGGCATTTGCCATTAACGAACGGAAACCTCCAGAAAACCTTTACCGGAACGGGTGAATTACAACTATTTTTAAATTTTCTGAGTCAATGTTGCCCAGCGTATCTGACAAAGTGCATGTATGTATGTATGTATGTGTGTGTGTGTGTGTGTGTGTGTGTGTGTGTGTGTGTGTGTGTGTGTGTGAATGTGTGTGTATTTGTGTGTGTTTGTGTGTATGCTCCGAACTTCTAGAAAAATAACGACAGTTATAATCTATTTATGAAAACTTACTGCGTTATAATTTCCTACGTCGTCTCTGATCAGCAATTGCTATTTGAATTTTTACGCATGATTAGACAAGGTGGCACAATTCAGTTCTCCAGAATCATTGTACTTGAAAGTTTTTACACAGGATGATTACATGATGATGTTATAAACTTTCATTGATGACGGAAAAGAGTAAATGCATCACTCTGAGCCGAGGAACCCCGAAAACGACCGAAAATCGTTTCGATACCTCTGCCAGTGGAATATATGTACCACTACCGTTGTTGGTGAGGGTGCACGGTAGGCAACTTTCAGAGATGGTGGTACGGACCAAAACAAGAGATAAACGTTCATTAAACACGGGCTCCAAAATGGATACCTCGAGACCTATGTGCACTTGTTCGTCTTCGCTAATTTGAAACACATCTCTTCTACTGAACAAGTGCCCATATCTCTTAAGGTATGCATGTTAGAGCCCATATTTAGTGGACTTTTTTTCTTGTTTTGGTTCATATTACCCCCTCCTAAAATACGTAAAGCACAGAAGACGCAGTAGAAGAGATGTGTTTCACGTTATCGAAGATGAACAAGTGCTAGTAGCTCTTAAGGTATACATTTGAGAGCCCATGTTTACTACATTTTTTTCTTGTTTTGATCTATATTACAACATCTAATAGTTGTCTACACTACAATCTGAGCAAGAACAGTATCGGTACGTGTATTCCACTGTGAGATGTAGCAGAACGATTTTCGCTCATAATTTTCGACCCGGTCGATCCCGACCTTTACCTTAAAATGGTACATTTCCCTTCTACGTCATCCCTGAAAGTTTATCACAGAATCACCCTGCATGAGTTCCAGTCCAGCTTATGTCTTGGTTAAATTATTAATAGAGACAGCACAGATTTGAATGAACTTAACATGACTCTCCCTTTCTTCTTCGAGATAAGAAGTGCTATGAACTGATAAGGCACTTAAAGCCGCTTAATACGATGCCACTCACTTTTTCTGTGTTGAATAGTGAGTTTTGTGGTCGCTGCTGTTGCCTTAGTGGTCCGTGAATCATGAACTCGTATTTTACAATGGTGGTGATCTCCGAGTATTTCCAAAAAATGTTTCACGAAAATTAAATTTTAAGATGAAGACTCATCTGGTTCATGGTGTGGGTTCCTGTAGTCATGTCCTATTTCATGAACCACGGGCAACGTATGAGTGGCCAAGTAAGTGGTCCTGACAGTCGGGATACCAGTTACTTTGGAAGAAGGCAGGGCATTTCGAGCATATTCTGAGTCGTGGTCACTTTTGTGCTCATACGGCGAAGACTACCAAATCCACCAGTTAGTCCCTCAACCGTTAGAGGTAAAACTCAATGGGACTCGGGGCAAGTAAGGCTAGCAACCTGCTTCCCCGATACTTCAAATATGATGCTGGCAACCATCAGAGCAAAATGCCTCGGACCTTTGGAGGTGACGCAGTCCCATTTCTAACTGACAAACCAGGGACTCCTAAGACACGACTTGGCAAACAAATGGTAATGAGATGGGGAGCTATTAATATCAATGGAGGCTACCCTGGGAAGAAGGTAGAGCTGGTAGAGGCTGCAAGTAAGATGGGGCTGGACATTTTAGCTGTTAGTGACATTCGGGTAAGGGGTGAGAAAGAAGAGGAAGTGGGAGAATACAAGGTCTACCTGTCAGGAGTCAAAGCAGGAATAGCACAATGGGGTGTAGGGCTTTCCATCAGGAAAGAAATGGAACCTAGCGTAGTTGCAGTAAGGTATGTAAACGGACGATTGATGTGGATAAATTTGACAGTGTCTAGCAGACAATTAGGACTGTGTCAGTATATTCGCATTGTGAAGGGACAGATCAAGATAAGATGGATAGTTTTTATGAGACACTCTGTGATGTAGTTGTTAGAGTAAAGGACAAGGACAGTGTTCTGCTCATGGGTGATTTTAATGCCTGGATTGGAAATCGAACAGAAGGGTATGAAAAGGTTATGGGTAAATTTGGAGAGGATATGGAGGCCAACAGGAACGGGAAACAACTCTTGGATTTCTGTGCCAGTATGGGCTTTGTAATCACAAACTCCTTTTTTAAACATAAGAACATTCACCGGTATACTTGGGAAGGCAGGGGAACCAGACTATATAATAACAGATCAGGAATTCAGGAAGGCTGTGAGGGACACACGTGTATTCAGGGGATTCTTCGATGACACTGATCATTATTTAATCTTCAGTGAAATTGGGATTGTGAGGCCGAAAGTGCAGGAGGTCAGGTCCATATGTAGGAGGATAAGAGTGGAGAAACTTCAGGATAAGGAAATCAGGCACAAGTACATAACAGCAATCTCAGAAAGGTACCAGTTAGTTGAATGTAGTCAGTTACAGTCATTGGAAAAGGAATGGACAAGGTACAGGGACACAGTACTAGAAGTGGCTAAAGAATGTCTTGGAACAGTAGTGTGTAAAAGTAGGATGAAGCAAACAGCTTGCTGGAATGACACAGTCAAGGCAGCCTGTAAAAGGAAAAAGAAGGTGTATCAAAAATGGCTACATACTAGAACTCAGGTAGACAGAGAAAGTTATGTTGAAGAAAGAAACAAAGCCAAACAGATAATTGCAGCATCCAAGAAGAAATCTTGGGAAGACTTTGGAAACAGGTTGGAGACCTTGGGTCAAGCTGCTGGTGTGTAAATAGCAGTCTTCGAAAGGAAGGTAAGAAGGAAATGACAAGTATTTTGCACAGGTCAGGAAACCTGCTGGTGAATCCTGTGGATGCCTTGGGCAGATGGAGGAAATATTTTGAAGAGTTGCTCAATGTAGGTGAAAATATGATCAGCAATGTTTCAGATTTCGAGGTAGAATGGGATAGCAATGATGATGGAAACAGGATCACATTTGAGGAAGTGGAGAAAATGGTCAATAGATTGCAGTGCAATAAAGCAGCTGGGGTGGATGAAATTAAGTCGGAACCCATCAAATACAGTGGAATGTCAGGTCTTAAATGGCTACAAAGGATAATTGAAATGGCGTGGGAGTCGGGACAGGTTCCATCAGACTGGACAAAAGCAGTAATCACACCAATCTTTAAACATGGAAACAGAAAATGTTGTAACAGCTACAGAGGTATCTCTTTAATCAGCGTTGTGGGTAAAATCTTCTCAGGTATTGTTGAAAGGAAAGTGCGAGTATTAGTTGAGGACCAATTGGATGAAAATCAGCGTGGGTTTAGGCCTCTTAGAGGTTGTCAGGACCAGATATTTAGTTTACGGCAAATTATGGAGAAGTGTTACGAGTGGAACAGGGAATTGTACCTATGCTTTATAGATCTAGAAAAGGCATATGACTGGGTTCCTAGGAGGAAGTTATTGTCTGTTCTATGAGATTATAGAACAGGAGGCAAACTTTTGCAAGCAATTAAAGGTCTCTACATGGATAGTCAGGCAGCAGTTAGAGTTGACGGTAAATTGAGTTCGTGGTTCAGAGTAGTTTCAGGGGTAAGACAAGGCTGAAACCTGTCTCCACTGTTGTTCATATTATTTATGAATCATATGTTGAAAACAATAGACTGGCTGGGTGAGATTAAGATATGTGAACACAAAATTAGCAATCTTGCATATGCGGATGACTTAGTTGTGATGGCAGATTCGATTGAAAGTTTGCAAAGTAATATGTCAGAGCTAGATCAGAAATGTAAGTACTATGGTATGAAGATTAGCATCTCCAAAACGAAAGTAATGTCAGTGGGAAAGAAATATAAACGGATTGAGTGCCAAATAGGAGGAACAAAGTTAGAACAGGTGGACAGTTTCAAGTACTTAGGATGCATATTCTTACAGGATGGCAACATAGTGAAAGAACTGAAAGCGAGGTGTAGCAAAGCTAATGCAGTGAGCGCTCAGCTACGATCTAGTCTCTTCTGCAAGAAGGAAGTCAGCCAAAGACTAAGTTATCTGTGCACCGTTCAATCTTTCGACCAACTTTGTTATATGGGAGTGAAAGCTGGGTGGATTCAGGTTACCTTATCAACAAGGTTGAGGTTACGGATATGAAAGTAGCTAGGATGATTGCAGGTACTAGCAGATGGGAACAATGGCAGGAGGGTGTCCACAATGAGGAAATCAAAGAAAAACTGGGAATGAACTCTATAGATGTAGCAGTCAGGATGAACAGGCTTAGATGGTGGGTCATGTTACACGCATGGGAGAAGCAAGGTTACCCAAGAGACTCATGGGTTCAGCAGTAGAGGGTAGGAGGAGTCGGGGCAGACCAAGGAGAAGGTACCTGGATTCGGTTAAGAATGATTTTGAAGTAATAGGATTAACATCAGAAGAGGCACCAATCTTAGCACTGAATAGGGGATCACGGAGGAATTTTATAAGACTGAACGCTGAAAGGCATAATCAGTCTTAAATGATGATAATGATGAACACTCATTTGCGGCCTGGAACACACTCATGTCATGCAGGCGACAGCCGAGATCCCACATTACTACTAAATTTTCACAATTAGTATTTATAGCCATCGATAAATTAACAAGACCAGTTATTAATTTATACTTAATTTTGTTTCAGTATCCTGACAGCATCTTCTTCCTTCACAAATGGTTCAAATGGCTCTGAGCACTATGGCACCAAACATCTGAGGTCATCAGTCCCCTAGAACTTGGAACTACTTAAACCTAACTAACCTAAGGACATCACACACATCCATGCCCAAGGCAGGATTCGAACCTGCGACCGTAGCAGTCACGCGGTTTCGGACTGAAGCGCCTAGAACCGCACGGCCACCGCAGCCGGCTCTTTCTTCACAAAACAAACAAAAATAACGTTAATAATGAATTATAATACACTGCCGTGTATTCTGTCAGTGTGCGGAGGCTATTCTAAGGAACTACTATAGCGATTTTCATACAGTTTTGACTAACAGATAGAATAATTCAGGAGGAACGTTTCTGTATGTAATCGATTACCACTACGCCAGACAGATCGTTCGGTCATAGAAAACTTAATACTAGCCATACGAAGCCGGCCGGCCGGTGTGGCCGAGCGGTTCTAGACGCTTCAGTTCGGAACCGTGCGACCGCTACTGTCGCAGGTTCGAATCCTGCCTCGGGCATCGATGTGTGTGACGTCCTTAGGTTAGTTATGTTTAAGTAGTTCTAAGTTCTAGGGAACTGATGACCTCAGAGCCATTTGAGCCATACGAAACCGGGGTCGCTCGATTGTTCTAAGGATAACTTAAACGATTTAAGCAGCGCACGCCACTTCTCAGGATGCACTACTGAATCGACAAACATCAACATAATTCAACTAATTTGCACGAAATCGTATAAACAAACCTTCCTCGTGATTGAGCCTATCTAATGGTGAAAACCATATCAAAATACGCAGCCCAACAAAATTAAAGCATTACCTTTTCGAAACCCAGTAATGTTCTCCCATTACGACGCGTATGTTTGAAATTTGGCTCAAAACGACCTGCAACCTTCCCCTATACTAGTACAAAAGCATGGAGCCATGTGACGTCACCCTCTGACTCGTCGACGCAGCAAACAGCGAGGTGTCAACACATGTGAAAAGCGGCCAAAGTTCATTTCAGTTGAAAGGTGGGTTAGTGATGTTGTGGCACCATATTTCACAACGGCTCTGCACAACGTCATCGTGGACGCATTATACGATGTGAAGGTCGCCACTACCACTCATGCCCGCACCTCTCCTCTTCTTTTGACGTCTCTGCGAAGGAGGTCCCAGCCTATAAACCCAATTTTTAAACCATGCGGTTTTCATGTGGATGGCCGAGAAAAACATACACAGCCGCTCTGAATCTATGCGAAAAGGCCTCAGGGGTGGCATAGAGCACGTCGGTGTAGCAACATCTTTTTCCTGGGGCTTTGATTCCAACATATTTCGCGGTCGAAAACGACAATTCGCAGAGCAATGAGCAACAGAAAGATGTTCTTGACATCTTTTAACACTGTTGACATCCTCGGACGTTTCAGCACTTTTCTAAAGACATTGTAGGACTGCATTCCATTGAACGTGATTGTATCCCTTTGGATTGGAGCACGACCGCAATTTTTGCTCTCGTGTACAGCTTAGATCCATTAGGGACGGCCGGCCGGGGTGGCCGAGCGGTTGTAGGCGCTACAGTCTGGAACCGCGCGACCGCTACGGTAGCAGGTTCGAATCCTGCCTCGGGCATGTATGTGTGTGATGTCCTTAGGTTAGTTAGGTTTAAGTAGTTATAAGTTGTAGGGGACTGATGACCTCAGAAGTTAAGTCTCTTAGTGCTCAGAGCCATTTGAACCATTAGGGACGCTCCAAAACCATTCGACAGAATCTGAATGTCATCCGAAGCGGTTAAGGTTATGTATGATTTTTCACCACTTTTGTTTTCCGCCCACCTGTGGTGTCAACACTCGGGAGTGCAACGTTAACATGTGCGAGAGTAAAACTGCAAAGCCTCCCTCTGGGACTGCCTGCCTCCCCCCCCCCCCCCCCCCCCTCCCCAACAATTCGGCAACATCCTCGGCGCCACCCAGTTAACTTCACTGAGCACTGACGAGCTAAAGCAGCCGCCAGGCTGATATGGTGTCTAAGCTCCTGACAGATACATAAGTAACGTTCTCAATAAAGTTGTATGGGTGGCACTGAGGGCGTTGCCGAACTGGTGGGGAAGGGGTCTTGGAGGGACCCTTTGGCGTTTTATTCACACACATATTAATGTTGCACTTCCGCGTGATCACATCACAGGAGTGTGGCAAACAGGAGGGTTGCTAAAGCAAAAGTACCCTTTACTGCTTCGGATCACGTCCAAATGTCATCGAACGGTATTAAACGGTCCCTACTGACCAAAGCAAAAATTGCGGGCGCGCTGCACTTTAAAGGAGTGCAATAACGTTCAGTGGGGATGCACCAGCACAATGCTCTTACAAAAGGGTTGAAAGTCCGAGGGTGTCAACTGTGCCAAAGGATGTCAACAACACCTTTCTGCTGCTTACCGCAATGCGAACTGTCGATTCCGAACACGACATGTATGGGAATCAACGTCCAGGGAATGAGCGGTTTCATTGATACCCTTTATGCCACCCGTGAGGCCTTTTCGTGTAGATTCTGTGCGGTGATGAGCCGTGAAATGTTGTCCTCGGTCAACTATGAAAAAAACCGCATGATTTCAGCTGTATGTGTCGTAGAGACGTCAAAAGAAGAAGTTAAATACGGGTAAGTGGGGATTTGACGAGGGGATGTGACGACCTTCTCATTGTGTGACACGACTACGGTGGAGTTGGGTGGAATTATGGTGCAGTTTGGTGCCTATGTGCCACCACTAACCCACCTTACAGCTGACACTAACTTCTGAGCAGTGGCCGTATTTTCGTACCTGTCATCACATTGCTGTTTGAAGCGTCGCGAGAATGACGTCGCACAATTACACGAGAAGGCTGTAGACACCTGTAAGTTACATTTCAAACTTGTGCGTCGCAACTGGGGGGAGGGGGGGCAATTATGGGGTTTCGAAAAACTGGTCCTTTAATTCTGTTCCGCACTATGCCTACATTTGTTCGTGAATTTAGCCTTCACATACAGGCACAAAAAAGCGGCACATTCGAATAAACGAACACACGCTTCCAATGTGCGTTCACGGCGATGTCGCCAAACACGGATGCGACTATCACGATGCTGTAAACAGAACCTGGATTTATGCGAAAAAAATGACGTTTTGCCATTCGTGCACCCAGGTTCGTCGTCGAGTACACGATCGGAGACGCTCCTATCTGTGATGCAGCGTCAAGGGTAACCGCAGTCGTGGTCTCCGAGCTGATAGTCCATGCTGCTGCAAACGTCGTTGAACTGTTCGTGCAGATGGTTGCTGTCTGGCAAACGCCCCCATCTGTTGACTCAGGGATCGAGACGTGGCTGCACGATCCGTTTCAGCCATGCGGATAAGATGCCTGTCATCTCGACTGCTAGTGATAAGAGGCGGTCGGGATGCAGCACGGCGTTCCGTGTTACCCTCCTGAACCCACCGATTCCGTATTCTACTAACAGCCATAGGATCTCGTCCAACGCGAGCAGCAATGACGCCATACAATAACCCGCAATCGCGATAGGCTACAATCCGACCTTTCAAAAAAATGTTCAAATGTGTGAGAAATGGGACTTGGCTGCTAAGGTCATCAGTCCTTAAGCTTACACACTAAGGGCAAACACACACACCCATGCCCGAGGGAGGACTCGAACCTCCGCCAGGACCAGCCGCAGAGTCCCTGACTCCAGCGCCCCAGACTGCTCGGCTAATACCGCGCGGCAATCCGACCTTTATCAAAGTCGGAAACGTGATGGTACGCATTTCTCCTCCTTACACGAGGCATCACAACAACGTCTCACCAGGCAACGCCAGTCAACTGCTGTTTGTGTATGAGAAATCGGTTGGAAACTTTCCTCATGTCAGCACGCTGTAGGTGTCGCCACCGGCGCCAACCTTGTGTGAATGCTCTGAAAAGCTTGTCATTTGCATATCACAGTATCTTCTTCCCGTCTGTTAAATAGCCAGTAGTGAACTTGTAAACGGCGGCGTCTTGCTGAATCGACGGCGTTGCACTCGAACAATGGACTGACTTCACGCAAAATCCAACACAAATAGTGATTTCTCTCTTGCTGTAGTCCCCATGTTACTACACACAGCTATGTCTAAACATACGATCTTCCTCTATCCAGTGGCACGTGCGATGTTTTTCTACCTTTTATGGTTTGTCTATAACAAACAACTGAATTCTTTGTATCTTTTTGGATACCCGGTATTAGCAAACGCAACACGAGAGGAGAGCAGTGAAGTACAGTGGCGACGTGGGGCGTTTCTCGCTCGAAAGTATGATTTTATGTGGTTCGTAACGAGCCGACGGCGGCCTCCAGGGCAGAGATAGCGAGGCGTGGTACGCAGCAGTTTGGCCAGCGATAGCGGGCCCGCGCCGACGCGTCGCGCTGACTGTCGTCTCGCCTCGACTCGCCTCAGGGTCGCACGTGTCCGGCCGTCCTCGTGAGGGGCGCCTCTGCCGTCGCCGGCCTCATGCACACCCAACCGTACGGAACCTTTTTCTTTTTAAGTGTCTCCTGGTATTACAGGAGGTAGCTACATATACAGCGTGCTTCGGGTAAAGGGACGTCCTTCAAATAAGCGAGTTTCTTTTCTTTTTATTTTGACCCCTTGCCCCCTTGGTGGAATATGCTGGGTCCCCCTCCGCCTCACATGAGGTTCACCCCGTAGTCGAGTGCAACTAAAAATGTATTTTTTATTTGTTTTAAATATTGATTAAAGAACTTTAATAAAACGCGTTTTATTAACTCTAAAAGCAATCGTGAAAGAACTTGCCCCCCTTCTAACAGCCGTGTACCGCAAGTCTCTAGAGGAACGGAAGGTTCCAAATGATTGGAAAACAGCACAGGTAGTCCCAGTTGTCAAGAAGGGTCGTCGAGCAGATGCGCAAAACTACAGGCCTATATCTCTGACATCGATCTGTTGTAGAATTTTAGAACATGTTTTTGCTCGCGTATCATATCATTTCTGGAAACACAGAATCTACTCTGTAGGCATCAACATGGATTCCGGAAACTACGATCGTGTGAGACACAACTCACTTTATTTGTTCATGAGACCCAGAAAATATTATATACAGGCTCCCAGGTAGATGCCATTTTCCGTGACTTCCAGAGGGCGTTCGTTACAGTTCTGCACTGTCGTCTGATAAACAAAGTAAGAGCCTACGGAATATCAGACCAGCTATGTGGCTGGATTGAAGACTTTTTAGCAAACAGAACACAGCATGTTGTTCTCAATGGAGAGACGTCTACAGACGTTAAAGTAACCTCTGGCGTGCCACAGGGGAGTGTTATGGGACCATTGCTTTTTCACTATATATATATATATATATATATATATATATATATATATATATATATATATATATATATATATAACCTACTACATAGTGTCGGAAGTTCCATGTGGCTTTTCGCGGATGAGAAGTTGCATCATTAGAAAATTGCAGCGAAATGCAGGAAGATCTGCAGCGGAAAGGCACTTGGTGCAGGACTGGCAACTGACCCTTAACATAGACAAATGTAATGTATTGCCAATACATAGAAAGAAGGATCCTTTATTGTATGATTATATGACAGTGTAACAAACACTGGTAGCAGTTACTTCTGCAAAATACCCGGGAGTATGCTTATGGAACGATTTGAAGTGGAATGATCTTACAAAATTAATTGTTGGTAAGGCGGGCGCCAGGTTGAGATTCATTGGGAGAGTCCTCAGACAATGTAGTCCATCAACAAAGGAGGTGGCTTACAAAACACTCGTTCGACCTGTATTCGAGTATTACTCATCAGTGTGGGATCCGTACCAGGTCAGTTTGACAGAGGAGATACAGAAGATCCAAAGAAGAGCGGCGCGTTTCGTCACAGGGTTATTTGGTAACCGTGATAGCGTTACGGAGATAAATGCAAACTCAAGTGGCAGACTCTGCAAGAGAGGCGCTCTGCATCGCGGTGTAGCATGCTGTCCAGATTTAGAGAGCGTGCGTTTCTGGATGAGGTATCGAATATATTGCTTCCCCCTACTTATACCTCCCGAGGAGATCACGAATGTAAAATTAGAGAGATTCGAGCGCGCACGGAGGCTTTCCGGCAGTCGTTCTTCCCGCGAACCATACGCGACTGGAACAGGAAAGGGAGGTAATGACTGTGGCACGTAAAGTGCCGTCCGCCACACACCGTTGGGTGACTTGCGGAGTATAAATGTAAATGTAAATGTAAATGAAGCGGCAAAGAAACTGCTATAGGCATGCGTACTGAAATACACAGATATGTAAACAGGCAGAATACGACGCTGCGATTGGCAACGCCTGTATAAGACAACAAGTGTCTGGCGCAGTTGTTAGGTCAGTTACTGCTGCTACAATAGCACATTATCAACTTTGAACGTTGTGTTATAGTCGACGCACGAGCAATGGCATAGAGCGTCTCCGAGGCAGCGATGATGTAGGCATTTTCTCGTACGACCATTTCACGAGTGTACCGTGAATATTAGGAACCTGCTAAAACATCAAATCTCCGACATCGTTGCGGCCGGAAGAAGATCCTGCAAGAACCGGACCAACGACGACTGAAGAAAATCGTTCAACGTGACAGAAGTGCAACACTTAGACAAATTGCTGCAGATTTCAATGCTGGGCCGTCACCAAGTGTCAGAGTGCAATACATTCAACGAAACATCATCAATATTGGCTTTCCGTGTCGCTCGTGTACCCTTGATGATTACGTGACACAAAGCTTTACGCCTCGCGTAGGCCCTTCATCACCGACATAGGACTGTTGATGATTGGAAACATGTTGCCTGGCCGGACGAGTCTCCTTTCAGGTTGTATCGAATGATGGACGTGTACGGGTATGGAGACAACCTCATGAATCCACAGACCCTGCACGTCAGAAGCAGACAGTTGAAGCTGCTGGAGGCTCTGTAATGGTGTGGGGCGTGGGCAATTGGAGTAATATGTATCCCTTGATACATCTAGATACGACTTTGACAGATGACACGTACGCAAGCATCCTGTATGATCACCTGCATCCATTCGTATCCATTGTGCATTCCGACAGACTTGGACAGTTCCAGCAGGACAATACGACACTCTACACGTCCAGAACTGCTACAAAGTGGCTCCAGGAACACTCTTCTGAATTTAAACACTTCCGATGGCTACGAAACTCCCGAGAGAATAACATTATTGAGCATATCTGGGATTTGTTGCAAGGTGCTGTTCAGAAGAGATCTCCACCCACTCGCACTCTTACTGATTTATGGACAGCCCTGCATGATTCATGGTATCAATTGCTTCCAGCACTACTTCAGGCATTAGTCGAGTCCATACCACGTCGTGTTGTGGCACTTGTGCGTGCTTTCCGTGGCCCTACACGATATTTGGCTGGTGTACCAGTTTCTTTAGCAGCGTACAGCGCACGCGCCGGAGAGCCCCTCCGACAGAGGGAGTTTGAATATGGCAAATCACTGCCATACCGTCAGTCGTACCTAGCCGCCAGCAAGGTTGAACCACCTGAACACGTCGGTCAGTTGCTCTGAGGAAATATTGTGGAATTTGCACAACGTGATCCGGCGCCAAACCCGTGAAGACTATTTACAAAAGTGACTTCTCGATTATGTCCCACAAATGTTGGCTGGGATTCATGTCGAGCAATCTGGGTGACCAAGTCATTCGCTCAAATTGTCCATAATGTTCTTCAAACCAGTCAGTAGGCCGGTGACATGGCGCATTGTCATCCATAAAAATTCCACTGTTGTTTGGGAAAATGAAGTCCGTGAATGGCTGCAAATGGTCTCCATGTAACCAAACACAACCATTTCCAGTCAACGATCGGTTCAGCCGGACGAGAGGCTCCAGTCAAGTCCATGTAAACACAACCCATACCTTTATGGAGACACGACCAGAGAGCACAGTGTTTGTTGACAACGTGGGACCACGGCTTCGTGGCGGTCTGCACCACATTCGAATCCCACCATCAGCTCTTACCAACTGAAATTGTGACTCATCTGACCAGCCCGCGGTTTTCCAGTTGTCTATGGCCCAACCGATATGGTCACGAGCCCAGGAGAGGCGTTGCAGGCGGTGTTGTGCTATTATCAAACGCACTTGCGCAAATCGTCTGCTACCGTAGCCCATTAACGCCAAATTGCATCGCGCTGCCATAACGGATACGTTCATAGAACCCCCCCCAGATTGATTTTCGCGGTCATTTCAAGCCGTGTTGCCTGTCTGTTAGCACTGACAACCCCATGTAAACGTCACTGGTCTCGATCGTTAAGTGAAAGCCGTCGGACAGTGTGTTGGCCGTGGTGAGAGATAATGCTCGAAATTTGGCATTCTCAGTACGCTCTTGACATTGTGGATTTCAGGATATTGAACTACCTAACGATTTTCGAAGTGGGATGTCCTATGCGTCTAGCTCGGACTACCATCCCGCGTTCAAAGTTTCATAATTCCCGTCGTGAAGCGATAATATAATCGGAAACTTCTTCACATGACTCATCTGAGCAAAAATGAGAGCTTCGCCAACGCTCTGCCTTTTTATATCTAGTGTGCGCGATACAACGGCCGTCTGTATGTGTACATAGCACTATACCTTGTCTTTTGTCACCTCAGTATACATGCACGACTGGTACTTGGCGTCATTCGCGCGACAACCGTACGATAACGTGATACGAACGTCAACACTGGTTGCCCAATAAAACAGTATCAAAACAACGGCTGTTGGTACAGTATTATTATACTTGAATACACAGTCATTTTCTCTATTTAATTTTAGGTCGACGATTGCCACTGAATTATATACGCTCCCTGAAAACTCTACCAGTGAATCTCAGTCTGGTAGCTGTCTTTCCTACTCCTACATATTTAATTAACGTGAATCACAGCGTTGTTGTTGTTGTTGTTGTTGTGGTCTTCAGTCCCGAGACTGGTTTCATGCAGCTCCCCATGCTACTCTATCCTGTGCAAGCTTCTTCATCTCCCAGTACCTACTGCAACCTACATCACTCTGAATCTGCTTAGTGTATACATCTCTTAGTCTCCCTCTACGATTTTTACCCTCCACGCTGCCCTCCAATGCTAAATTTGTGGTCCGCTGATGCCTCAGAACATGTCCTACCAACCAGTCCCTTCTTCTTGTCTAGTTGTGTCACGAACTCCTCTCCTCTCCAATTCTATTCAAAACCTCCTCATTAGTTATGTGATCTACCCATCTAATCTTCAGCATTCTTCTGTAGCACCACATTTCGAAAGCTTCTATTCTCTTCTTGTCCAAACTATTTATCGTCCATGTTTCACTTCCATACATGGCTACACTCCATACAAATACTTTCAGAAAAGACTTCCTGACACTTAAATCTATACTCGATGTTAACAAATTTCTCTTCTTCAGAAATGCTTTCCTTGCCATTGCCAGTCTACATTTTATATCCTATCTACTTCGACCATCATCATTTATTTTGCTCCCCAAATAGCAAAACTCATTTACTATTTTAAGTGTCTCATTTCCAAATCTAATCCCTCAGCATCACCCGACTTAATCCGACTACATTCCATTATCCTCGTTTTGCTTTTGTTGATGTTCATGTTATATCCTCCTTTCAAGACACTGTCCATGCCGTTCAACTGCTCTTCCAAGCCCTTGCTGTCTCTGACAGAATTACAGTGTCATTGGCGAACCTCAAAGTTTTTATTTCTTCTCCATGGATTTTAATACTTATTCCGAATTTTTCTTTTGTTTCGTTTACTGCTTGCTCAATATACAGATTGAATAACATCGGGGAGAGGCTACAACACTGTCTCACTCCCTTCCCAACCACTGCTTCTCTTTCGTGCCCCTCGACTCTTATAAATGCCATCTGGTTTCTGTACAAATTGTAAATAGGCTTTCGCTCCCTGTATTTTACCCCTGCCACCTTCAGAATTTGAAAGAGAGAATTCCAGTCAACATTGTCAAAAGCTTTCTCTAAGTCTACAAATGCTAGAAACGTAGGTTTGCCTTTTTCTTAAATTCTGCAATCAAACAATGACACATTTTCCCCTTATTTACGCGCAGTACGTTACATTTGTTTATGTTGAAATTGAACTAACAATCCCAGCATAAAACACCAATCCTCTACAGGTCTTCCTTCATATCGCTACATTTATTGAGCGTTACTAATTCTCTGAATGCAACAGCATTATCTCAGAACAACCTCACGGAGCTACCAATACGACCTTTCTGGTTTCACAGGAGATGATCCGGCAGAAACTACTTGTATTGTAGTTATCTGTAATCTGGGTCACTTGCTGGCATTGACCTACACAATTACCACTTTTGAATCGTCCACTCCATCCGTTTCTGACTGTAATTCCAGAATATTAGTGCACATTGTAACGTATTAGTATCTTTAGGACGTTTCTCATCGAGCCATATACGTTATCTCGTATTTCTGGCTGCTTCTCTCACACAAATAATGATAAAAATTGAAATTCAGGGTCGCCACCAGACCAAGCCCTTCCTAAACATTTAGAGAAAAACGGAGCTGGAAAATTATTAGTTTAATTGCTTTATTAATTTAATTACAAGATTGAAAATTTCTTTAAGTATCCAGATAAATAGCACTCCATGTCGTGCATGAAGCAACTTGATTAATTCAGGATTGGAAATCGGAGTAAGTGGGTAAGATCAACACTACAGAATTTATCTTTCACGTAGATTATTTATTGTATCTAAGTGTTTGGTTACACATCCTAACTACATATAACTGGTGCCTGACTAGAAATATTTAAGTAAGAATTACGTGAGAATGTAACATAGCACAATTTAACTACAGCAAGAAGAAACACAAAAACGGGTGTGGGAGAAATGATACTATTATCTCCTTTGCATTCATACCAAAAAACAATTCTCAGTGAGATTCGCATTACGATTCTACGCATGCGCTATTCTGGGCAGAGGTTTAACCAAATCACGAAGCTGTGCGATAATTATTCAACATACTAACTGCTTCTGCTGCTTGCAAACGGCCGAACTAGAACACGTGGTGCATTCCGAATCTAACTGTTGTGCTGCTTTGTAGAAAGCGCACGAAAGAACAGAAATTCTTGCAGAAATTATAGTTCAATAAGCAAGCAAACTGTTAAAATAAGGCCTACTGCGGTGCCGTCGTGGACCAGAAGGGTCATTGATTACCAAACATGTGGCACAAAATCGACATACAAAGACAAAAGGAACTTCCACAAAATATAAGATTAAAAATCATTAAAAATCATCCGAGCTTCGACACAGTATTGCACTCACGTACGGTTGAAGTGACCCTAAACAGCTTTTCCAAATCATATGCACCGTTTGAAATTCTACTTAACCGTTGTTCAAAATGAACAAAGTAGCCTCCACACTTAAATACCCAAAAATCGCCTGTTTAAAGAAAAATAATTATGGCACATTCGGTAAAATAACTCGCTTCACACGCTTCAGTTAAGCTGAAGTTCTTAAGTATTTCAACAGTTAAACATAACTCAACCTGCTTCCTATCACCTGAAACTCCCTTTAAGAGCTACGATCCGTACTCACCAAGCGTTCACCGAAGAGTGCCCCTTTCTCTTTCGAGATTACCTAGCTCCCCGCGCAGCGGAAGCTACCAGAGGGGTAGCCCTCCGTCACCAACCTCACACACAAAAACAGCCTTCGACTAAGATGGGTTAACATCTCTGTTCAGGTATTGGAAACCTAAGTTGGTCATATTGTGCTCTTCTTCGAACGAGAAGCAACATTGTCTGCTCCCAGCAGGCGATGACCAATTCAGCGTTTCCCACAAAACAAAACCGAAACCCAACATCAAAACACACATATAATATTCAATAGGCCTTACTTGAGTACTCAGTCTTTCTGAAAGAGTTCATGAATTGAGCTAAAATCAGATAGTAAAATGAATAAGTTGTACCGAATTCGACAAGCGTCTTAAGAAACGACTTCACAGAGACGTTTCAACACATAGAGGAAACGTCGACTACCGTTTTTCAAGCCCGTGTGGGCGCAAAGCGTGACTGATGGGCGATTCGTCGTGTGCAGCACATTCTGCTGGCTACTGTATTGTGTACAAACAGTGTCGGGAAGAAGACGGCCTCGCGTGCGCCCAGCAGCGTCCTTGAGCGTAATCAGAGCTTTGGGTGTGCTTCATCCTACGTGTGACGTCACCAGCAACCGCTGCCTGCTGCTCCGTCGCGTCCCACGTCTGAATCCGCGTGTACGCGGAAGACTATCTGAGGCGCGCCCCCCTCCTTAGTAAGCGCGTTTCTGTAAAAATCCTGACCTCCCAGAGCGCGATTGATTGTTACATGGAAAATTCTGGGAAGAAAACGCGGCAACTGCGCACAACGTGAGGTGCTCCAAAGCGCCTCTGCGACTTAGCCTGCCTGCAGCGTATCTTTCCAGGTTTTATTTGTTTTTATTTTACACGTCTAATTCCGTAGGACCTAATTGAGGAGCACATCTTCATAATCATGGAGCGACCCTCAGTACGTGAGATTAACATCAGACAAGGTAATAACAAATAAAATTTATACCGTTTCTATGTAGACGACAAGCTGCTGATTAACGTAATCAATAATATAATTTAAGAATTTGCTTAAATTCTGAACTTAACCGACAGAATGGAACAAGTGACCCATGAGAAAATTCTTCAGTTTAGACTTGAATTTCGCGACAGCTTATTGCGGTTTCCGCAGAAACAAATCCACATTAGATCACTTATTCACCCTGAGACAAGTAACTGAGAAGACGTGGGAATTCAATGTAGATGTCCACATATTATTCGTAGATTTTTAAAAAGGCCTATGATAGCATACACCGACAGACATTCCTCAATATAATGCAGAAGTTTAAAATACCTTCAAAATTAATCAGATTAGTTAAAATGTGTATAGATGAAACTTTATGTCGCATAAAGACACCGGTAGGAGAAATAAGTGGCCGGCGTTCTCGAAAGCAAACACAAATCAGCACATGCAGCTGCTAAAGGAAAATAAACTACTCAATACTGATTTCTTTCTTCTTGCTTGTCAGAAACAATCTGTGACTTCGTGTGGCGTAAGGTGTAATGCACACACGAAAAAATATTAAGAACTTTAATACGAATTGTGGAGAGGGGTTTTACTTTAAAGACAATCGTAATTGAAAAATTAGACGATTGTTAACAAAAAGGACTGTAGAACATAAGAAGACTCTGAAACTTCCTGGCAGATTAAAACTGTATGACGGACCGAGACTCGAAATCGGGACCTTTGCCTTTCGCGTGAGTCGGGCTTGGGTAGCTCAGTTGGTAGAGCACTTGCCCGAGAAAGGCAAAGGTCCCGAGTTCGAGTCTCTGTCGGGCACCAGTTTTAATCTGCCAGGAAGTTTCATATCATAGCACACTCCACTGCAGAGTGAAAATCTGATTCTGATAAGAAGACTAATAACTACGAAATTCTCTCATTACAAAATTTACAAACATTTCAACCAATTGCGTTATTGATGACATAATGAAAATCAAAGAGATAAAATTAACAATTATCAGTTATCTAAGGCGCAAAATTTCCTTCAATTAATAGTCCTGACAAACAAATATATCATTCTTGCGTGTGCATTGGTCACCTTGGAAAATTCCTCCAAAGTCTTCTCCATCAACAGAAACAATGATGAATGTTCACAAACAAGTTTTCATCTCCCTAAAGTATTCCAGATAATTTCTTTCAGATTCACATACAACAAATCTCCTTCTCTAAAAATTCAACTGCTTGCTATTATGCCTCGTACAAGAATGCTCATGCATTGCACAAGTGACTGACTAGCAAGTCAACCACAGATAAAACTAAACACAGAGTCAAAGATCTTATTGACATCTCATTCAGTGCGCTCATTCATCTCTGTCCAGTACTGTAGAGATGAATTATTTACAACAGCAGGAAACGTATGAGAAACTTACTAGGAGCATGCAGCACGGGCATTCAGACCAGCAGAAAGCTGGGGAGCCTGAGAGGAGCGTCACAGCCGGCGTGTCGGTTTGTTGCAGGTCCCGCGGAGGCCTCAGCGCCAGCGCCCTCGTCAGCTGCCTCGTCAGCCCCCTCGTCAGCCGCCTCGTCAGCCGCCGACGACCCCCGCGACTCGGCGCCCCGTCGTCAGAGGCACGGCGACGCCCTACTTCGCTGGCCGGCCCGTCGCCGTCGTCCTCACCCCTCCACACACTCAGCGCCAGCCGGCAACCCTCTAGCGACGCACGGACTCTTCTTCTTCGCTTCCACCCGTCCATTCGCACCATTACCTGATCTCGTATTTTCGCATCCTCCACTGAGCACGTTGTTTATGAAACCGCCCATCTATGTGTGTTCGTAGTACAAATAATAAACTCATTTATTCACTATGTTGTATTGTCATTAAAATGTACCACAAAATGGGTCACGCAAAGAAACCTCACTTGCTAGGAATGTGAACTCGTGGATAACACATTTCAACCTTAAAGTAAGAAGGGTATAACATTCTGTTTCTGTGACACATATTCCTTCCTTAGTTATCTTGGCAAGCGTCTACAGTAACAGGTAAATATAGGTAAATCTTTCGAAATGATGTTACATTAAGAATTTGTAACAGTATCTAACAGCAACAGCTCCCTACTTAGCAATCACATACAACAACTCGCTCACCGATAGATCTGTACCTACAGATTGGAAAATTGCGCAGGTCGCACCAGTCTTTAAGAAGGGTAGTAGGAGTAATCGATCGAACTACAGACCTATATCATTGGCGTCGGTTTGCAGTAGGGTTTTGGAGCATATACTGTTTTCAAACATTATGAATCACCTCGAAGGGAACGATCTATTGATACGTAATCAGCATGGTTTCAGAAAACATCGTTCTTGTGCAACGCACGAAGTAATGGCCGCTATCGACGGGGGATCTCATGTTGATTGCGTGTTCCTTGATTTCCGGAAAGCTTTTGACACCGTTCCTCACAAGCGACTTCTAATCAAGCTGCGGGCCTACGGGGTATCGTCTCAGTTGTGCGACTGGATTCGTGATTTCCTGTCAGGAAGGTCGCAGTTCGTAGTAATAGACGGCAAATCATCGAGTAAAACTGAAGTGATATCAGGTGTTCCCCAGGGAAGCGTCCTGGGACCTCTACTGTTCCTGATCTATATAAATGACCTGGGTGACAATCTGAGCAGTTCTCTTAGACTGTTCGCAGATGATGCTGTAATTTACCGTCTAGTAAGGTCATCCGAAGACCAATATCAGTTGCAAAGCGATTCAGAAAAGATTGCTGTATGGTGTGTCAGGTGGCAGTTGACGCTAAATAACGAAAAGTGTGAGGTGATCCACATGACTTCCAAAAGAAATCCGTTGGAATTCGATTACTCGATAAATAGTACAATTCTCAAGGCTGTCAATTCAACTAAGTACCTGGGTGTTAAAATTACGAACAGCTTCAGTTGGAAAGACCACATAGATAATATTGTGGGGAAGGCGAGCCAAAGGTTGCGTTTCATTGGCAGGACACTTAGAAGATGCAACAAGTCCACTAAAGAGACAGCGTACACTACACTCGTTCGTCCTGTGTTAGAATATTGCTGCGCGGTGTGTGAGCCTTACCTGGTGGTATTGACGGAGGACATCGAAAGGGTGCCAAAAAGGGCAGCTCATTTTGTATTATCACGTAATAGGGGAGAGAGTGTGGCAGATATGATACGCGAGTTGGGATGGAAGTCATTAAAGCAAAGACGTTTCTCGTCGCGGCGAGATCTATTTAAGAAAATTCAGTCACCAACTTTCTCTTCCGAATGCGAAAAGATTTTGTTGAGCCCAACCTACGTAGGTAGGAATGATCATCAAAATAAAATAACAGAAATCAGAGCTCGAACAGAAAGGTTAAGTGTTCGTTTTTCCCGCGCGCTGTTCGTGAGTGGAATGGTAGAGAGATAGTGTGCTTGTGGTTCAATGAACCCTCTTCCAAGCACTTAAATGTGAATTGCAGAGTAATCATGTAGATGTAGATGTAGATGTAGAGCATGTCAGTTTCGGTTTAGAAGAAATGAAGCCGAGAGATCCGGAGGATAGAAAAATTTATGGGAATAAACAATGAGGCTAAAAAACTTATTAATAGTAAAAATGAGATGTGGGAAAAGAGATGTGAGAAGGTAAACAGATGTATGGGGGCGATTCAAAGGTAGCAATAGCATGGAAAATGGTGAAGAGTTTAAGAAGAGCTGTAAAAGATGGGACAAATACAACAGGAGGGGAAAATCAGTTTAAATCACTGCTTACAGAAGAGAGAAGCGAGTATAAGGAGACAGAACCGAATTCCGAGAGTGAATTATCAGCAGGAAACGTAAACCAAATACCCGCACAAGAAATTGAAAGATCTGTGAAAGAAACAAATTGTGAAATCTCATGGACCAGGAAAGATACTAATAGAATTAGTATAGACTGAGTGTTTCATGGGAATGTTTAAATAGTTATTTACTGCATTTTAGAGGGATAAATAGTGCCCAAGGAATGGAATTTGTTATATCGAAGGTTGTATTAATTACAGAGAGACAAAAAGGAATTTGAGTAGCCATTTAGTGTTCATAGATCTCGAGAAGGCGTATGACACAGTGCAGCCGCAGAAACTGTTTATGTCCTGAGGAGGATGGGCTTGAAAAGAGGGGTGGTGGGTTGTTTTTGGGAGGAGACCAGGCAGCGAGGTCATCGATCTCATCGGATGAGGGAAGGACGGGGAAGGAAGTCGGCCGTGCCCTTTCAAAGGAACTATCCTGGCATTTGCTTGGAGCGATTTAGGGAAATCACGGAAAACCTAAATCAGGATGGCCGGACGTGGGATTGAACCGTCGTCCTCCCGAATGCGAGTCCAGTGTGCTAGTCACTGCGCCACCTCGCTCGGTACTTGAAAAAGACATATTTCAGAAGCATAGTATATGAACCTATAAAATTTTGCAGAGTGTGTAATCAAAGTAGTGAACAACACTTCGTCAGTGAATTTCAAAATTAAAGAAGAATTAAATCATTGTCCAAAAGATACATTCAGAAACCCTCAATTTTGTGGAATAGGATATTTGTAGGGATGGGCCTTCAGATAACAAACAATCAATATCTCTGTACGTATCCGTCGAATAGGTCACGCCATACGACAACAGCTACCAGAAGAAAAATGCAGTCCAGTTTTGAAAATCAAACAAATACCTTATTTGCAAAATAATACTGGCATGATGCTGGAGATAGAAAGATGATCCACTTCATCGTTTAGATGTTTCATAGTGGGTGGATTATATATCTGGTTACCAAGGTGTTTATTTTAAATTGCACGTGATTTTATGACTGATGGGTCACTTACACAATCTGATAATGCCCCAAAAGGTTAAAACGCTTCATTGACATTAAATATTTTAGCGGCCGAGACTGTTTTTGTTCTGAAATAATTGTACTTATTTTAAAATGATCTACGTGAAGAAAACTTAAAAATCACACCAACAAAAGTTAGCAACGTGAAAATATACAATTAAAGTAGCTACCGTGGCCGTAGAGGTCTGCGCGTATAAGAAAAGTGCGATCCGCGTCCGTACCGCGTCCACAAGTTCCTTAACCGCATCCGCATATGTTTAAGTTCTGAATGAGTAATTAATAGCAACAGACAGCAGTACTTGGAATTGTGGTATGTAATGACATAATTATTGTTAGGGTGCCATTTCTGCGACAGCTTAACTACTTTTGACTTCTTAAATCACAGGAAATGCTCTATACCCACTCTAAAGCAGACCATTCCAAACAGGAAAGCATTGGCGCTCCGGAACACACACAGTAGCGGCTCGGATCTCGTAGGATTGGAAACGCTATTTAAGAAAATAAAATTCAATGTAATAGTATTAAATTATGAAAATATATGTATAGAAACAATTATATTTGGCTGCTCTTGTGCCAAGGCAGCTGAAAATGACGATGGTTTTAAACTGTTAGTAGCACATTGCATCATTTACCGACAGTTGTTTTTGTCCTCACTGCTTGGATGTGTCAAATTTTGAAGCCATTGATGTCAGATGATTATTATATTATAGCTCACGCGATCAGTCCTCGTAATTTACAGGTGAAAATGTTTACATTATTAGGCCTACACTGCAAAACGCTGGCGCACCTGTGAAAAAGTTAAATTGCCAGCAATAATTGACGTTGTCTGGAAGAAATAACTGGTCTTCCGAAGAGTGAAAACAAATTCAGTGGTTATAGAAATTAGGAGTGGTTGTATGAGGTAGCAGTTTCTTAGCACTCACTGCACCGTACTTGGCCCCCACATCAATAAGAAACTGTGCCGTCTCGAGAAACCCAGATCCACATGCAACTTCGAATGGTAAAATGTCTTTGCTGACAAGATTGATAAGTTTTTCTGTCGCGGCTGTCTTCAAATTTGGCGGAACTTCAGAAACTTTCACGTCTCTATTGGTGTTTAAATAAGTAATTATGCTACTTTGTCGAGCCTCACACGAATGTTTTAGCAAATTTGAAGTTCCACTTTTGTGTCCAGTGTAGGAATATACTTTTTTACATGCAAAACAAGCCACTATATTTGTTATCTTTTCGTTGCCATCAAATACGTATGCAAATTTTTTCCAAATTGGCGATTTCAATTTGTTTTCATCCACTAATGTAAAATCGCCTTTTTTCACCTTACACGAAATTGTATCCATCGATATGGTGTTCATTTGAAGAAAGAACTCTCACTGATATTTGCCACGATGCACGTTGTCACTCGGTCACTACAAAGCGCCTGCTAAAGTCAGCGGAAAATTGCAACGGGCACCTGTCTGGTAGACAGTGGGCAGGTTTGCCACCCAGAGAGCTCTTCACAGGCCACACAAAAGACACGGTCGCGGAAACGGATTAGACGCAGGTCTCTTGGGTACATCTACGTCGGTCGTAGCCAGGGGCTGAGGACAACAGATATCCGCTCTACCCGGGCTCTGCAAGATTCCAAGAATGTCAACAGACTTGAAGTTTTCAACTAACATTGCAACATACGCACTGGGCAGATGTCTTGCTCATTATCCGCAGATGACCCGCGGATATCCGCGCCGGTCGCGATTTTATCCGCCAAGTAACAAATACCGCGGATATATCCGCGAATATCCGCAGACCTCTAAGTCCGTAGGCATATAGGAAGGAAGAAAGATTTTATATGAAAAATTAACTATGAGAAAATAGTCCAACAACGTTTTTGCGCCGACTTTTACTTGGTGGAGACTGGATGCACCACTTCAGACTAGAAATAGAACAGCAGCGAGGTGAAATCGGGGACCCCGCTGCAAAAAAGCCGAGGTCGATTTCACCTGCAGAAAGGTATGTAAAAGTATTCTTCGTAAATATTTGATTGTAAAGTTTAAAACAAGAACTACCAAATGCCACGACTGGCTTGTGGAACAACTGGATGGTAATGAGAAAACTAAAGGATTTTTAGTACGAACTGTCGGAACGTCTATGCACGTCACTGTATTTGCCATCCTCTCACTTCCCTATTCCTTGTTCCTCTAAGTAAAATTATGCCTGAGAGTTTCCCTTTATTTAAATGAAGGAGTAATGGTAGCTGCAGACAGTTCTTTTGCAACCCATAGAAATGCACTTTTCACTGGAAAAATTTTGGACTCCTATGGTTAGGTAAGAGGTAGGTGAATATTTTATATAAGAAACACAAACTTTCAACGCCAGGTTACTATGATTTACTTTGCCCTCATTTGGAATATTTAACTAGATAAAGACTGAGACAAAGCTTATAGACATTACTGTGGTTATTGCATAATTCTGCAAATGAAGCGACGGTACCTAAAGATTACTGCCGAGTAGTTGCTGTTCCTAACAGCAGCACATAACAGCAAACCAGATGCGTCTCTACTTGTGGTTACTCGTACTACAGGTACTTGGGCTATGCGCGGATCTGTTCACAAAAAAAAAAAAAAAAAAAAAAAAAAAATGGTTCAAATGACTCTGAGCACTATGGGACTCAACTGCTGTGGTCATAAGTCCCCTAGAACTTAGAACTACTTAAACCTAACTAACCTAAGGACATCACACACAGCCATGCCCGAGGCAGGATTCGAACCTGCGACCGTAGCAGTCTCACGGTTCCGGTCGCGCGCCTAGAACCGCGAGACCACCGCGACCGGCTCTGTTCACAAAGAATAGCTCGATGTAGTCAGTAAGGTCGATCCACACACGTCTGCTTTCATGCCCCATAGCTAACTGGATGCAAAAAATAACCCGTAGCTGTGATCCTGCATTCATATTGTCGATGCATTGGCTAGAATTGCGAATTAATAAAATACACAGAAATATAAAATAAAAGTAAATTAATAAATTAATAAAAATGGTCCTATTCTAATGGCTGTAACTCATGTAGACGACAGAGAATTATGCTGAATATTGTTTATTCAAGAAATGAAATCTCAAATAAATGGAAAGTGGTCTTATAATAGTCATTTGAAATACAGCCAGGAAATACTCTTATCAAATGTAGCAAAGTTACGTTGAGGGTGTTACGAGAATGGTAGCAAAATCCCCAAACTAAATAGCCATCAAAGATATGTGAAAACTCAATCCCTTTCGCGATCACAATACATGAGACATTTACCAGCTCAAAATAGTTCACAGGTCAACAAGATGTTTGAAAAATTAACACATGTGATACAAAGAATAGTAACTCAATAATAGCCTATGCTCAGTTCCACACTGCAAGCGGAGAAAGTTGATAGTCCTACTCTGAAACACATTCAGATCTCCGGTTAGTCAGAGCCTCTTCAAAAGTTAGCGCTCTGAAGAGCCCGTTTATCGTTAAGAACCAATCACCTGTTTGACTGAATGACGCACATTGCTCTAGACAGGTCTGCCTTCTTCCTGAACTCACCACCAAGTGTGCAGAATCGCTCCCTTGAACTCTACACTCGAGAAGTTCCAGTCTCCAATTTACTCTCATAGTGTTCGGCTACCGTCTGCGTTTCCATTGGCTGAAGGCCATCCCCACCAAAAACACATTGTCCTTGAGCGCTTAAGACATGATTTGTTTCAAGTTGACCACTTCCCCGCACTAAACTAAAATACACATTAAAAAAAGTTTTGCATCCACCCGGTTCCCAGAATCCCTGAATATAGACGTTGACTGTGGTTACTGTATCACAGACACAGTCCCTCTGACTGTTCATATATGTCACTAAACCCGCCAAAGGTGTAAACAACCATGCATGAGCAGCGCCTGTTAGATGGAGGGGGTCCAACAGCCTATCAGTTCCCGTCATTCCATCAGGAAGGAGGTACAGAGCTCTTGTTGTTTGTAGTTCATCCATGCCTAGACGGTAACTACCGTGGATTAATCGAGTCCGCATTGTTTCTTTGTGCCAGGAGGGGCTCTCAACAAGGGAAGTGTCCAGGCGTCTCGGAGTGAACCAAAGCGATGTTGTTTGAACATGGAGGAGATACAGAGAGACAGGAACTGTCTATAACATGCCTCGCTCAGGCCGCCCAAGGGCTACTACTGCAGTGGATGACCGCTAGCTATGGGTTAGGGCTGAATAATGCTTATCGTGTCGCCACAAGACGTCGTGTTACGGCTCGAACTGTGCGCAGTAGGCTGCATGACTCGCAACTTCACTCCCGACGTCCATGGTGAGGTCCATCTTTGCAGCCACTACACCATACAGCGCGGTACAGATGGCCCAAAAACATGCCGAATGGACCGCTCAGGATTAGCATCACGTTGTCTTAACTGATGAGTGTCGCATGTGCCTTCAACCAGAGAATCGTCGGAGACGTGTTTGGAGGCAGCCCGGTCAGGCTGAACGCCTTAGACACACTGCCCAGCAAGTGCAGCAAGGTGAAGGTTCCCTGCTGTTTCGGGGTGGCATTATATGGGACCGACGTACACCGCTGGTGGTCATGGAAGGCGTCGTAACAGCTGTACTATACGTGAATGCCATCCTACGATCGATACTGGAACCATATCGGCAGCTTATTGGTTAGGTATTCGTCTTCATGGGCGCCAATTCGCACCACCATCTTACACATATTTTGAATGACTTCCTTCAGGATAGCGACTTCGCTCGACTAGAGTGGCAACATGTTCTCCAGACATGAGCCCTATCGAACTTACCTGGGATAGACTGAAAAGGGCTGTTTATGGACGACGCGACCCACCAACCACTCTGATGGATCTATGCCGAATAGCCATTGAGGAGTGGGACAATCTGGACCAACAGTGCCTTGATGAATATGTGGACAGTATGCCACGACGAATACTGGCATACATCAATGCAAAAAAGAGGATTTGCTATTGGGTATTAGAGGTACCGGTGCGTACAGCAATCTGGACCAATCCCTCCGAAGGTCTCGCTGTATGGTGGTACAACATGCAATGTGTGATTTTCCTGAGCAATTAAAAGGGCAGAAATGATGTTTATGTTGATCTCTATTCCAATTTTCTGTAAAGGATCCGAACTTCTCGAAAACGAGGTGATGTAAAACATTTTTTGATGTGTGTATATTACAACAAAATTAAAATAACAAATGTTTATACATACCGTTACACTCGGACCATTTACAATAAATGTAACTAATAGTTAGTACATAAATAAATAAGCCAGTATTCTTTTGCAAGTGCATGCGCGATAAATGAGAACAGATTGTCGTTAAATATTATTTAAACAATTATTTGGGCTTTGTTGACAGATGCGTCTTTTGGTTCACTTTCCGATTGTGGTGACAGCTGTCGCGTGAGACTGACCACTTTTAAACTAGCACAGTTTCTTGATAGCACTTGCAATCAGCATTTAAATAAAGTTACTTGCAAAATACACTCCTGGAAATTGAAATAAGAACACCGTGAATTCATTGTCCCAGGAAGGGGAAACTTTTTTGACACATTCCTGGGGTCAGATACATCACATGATCACACTGACAGAACCACAGGCACATAGACACAGGCAACAGACCATGCACAATGTCGGCACTAGTACAGTGTATATTCACCTTTCGCAGCAATGCAGGCTGCTATTCTCCCATGGAGACGATCATAGAGATGCTGGATGTAGTCCTGTGGAACGGCTTGCCATGCCATTTCCACCTGGCGCCTCAGTGGGACCAGCGTTCGTGCTGGACGTGCAGACCTCGTGAGACGACGCTTCATCCAGTCCCAAACATGCTCAATGGGGGACAGATCCGGAGATCTTGCTGGCCAGGGTAGTTGACTTACACCTTCTAGAGCACGTTGGGTGGCACGGGATACATGCGGACGTGCATTGTCCTGTTGGAAAAGCAAGTTCCCTTGCCGGTCTAGGAATGGTAGAACGATGGGTTCGATGACGGTTTGGATGTACCGTACCCTATTCAGTGTCCCCTCGACGATCACCAGAGGTGTACGGCCAGTGCAGGAGATCGCTCCCCACACCATGATGCCGGGTGTTGGCCCTGTGTGCCTCGGTCGAATGCAGTCCTGATTGTGGCGCTCACCTGCACGGCGCCAAACACGCATACGACCATCATTGGGGCGTGAGCGGAAGACGGCCTAACGGTGTGCGGGACCGTAGCCCAGCTTCATGGAGACGGTTGCGAATGGTCCTCGCCGATACCCCAGGAGCAACAGTGTCCCTAATTTGCTGGGAAGTGGCGGTGCGGTCCCCTACGGCACTGCGTAGGATCCTACGGTCTTGGCGTGCATCCGTGCGTCGCTGCGGTCCGGTCCCAGGTCGACGGGCACGTGCACCTTCCGCCGACCACTGGCGACAACATCGATGTACTGTGGAGACCTCATGCCCCACGTGTTGAGCAATTCGGCGGTACGTCCACCCGGCCTCCCGCATGCCCACTATATGCCCTCGCTCAAAGTCCGTCAACTGCACATACGGTTCACGTCCACGCTGTCGCGGCATGCTACCAGTGTTAACGACTGCGATGGAGCTCCGTATGCCACGGCAAACTGGCTGACACTGACGGCGGCGGTGCACAAATGCTGCGCAGCTAGCGCCATTCGACGGCCAACACCGCGGTTCCTGGTGTGTCCGCTGTGCCGTGCGTGTGATCATTGCTTGTAAAGCCCTCTCGCAGTGTCCGGAGCAAGTATGGTGGGTCTGACACACCGGTGTCAATGTGTTCTTTTTTCCATTTCCAGGAGTGTAGTAAACTATTCATCAAATGAATCACACGTATGACAGTATGATGTACTGATGCTGTATTCATTAGCTGTGTAAATGGTAAGAATACGATATTCCGACAAACATTTATACAATGGAAATATATATAAATGAGACAGATGCAGAAATGTAACTTCCTGGCATAGTAGCTGTAGTGTAATGATATACTGTAAGATAGCGTTTGTAGAAATCGCATGAAGCGATTAAAAGTTGTTCATTCAGAGCGTCAGTGTATAAATGTTTATTCGCTGTGACATATAATCGTCTGTAGTTTTAAAGATATTTTCAGATTTGCATTAATATTTTATGTGAGGTACTGTCGAATCTCAAAGGGTTCTAACTTGGCCATCTTTAAGAGTGTCTGACTCTACGCCATTTCCTTGAGCTTACTCTGCACAAAGACAATGCGGGCGTCAGGCTTCCAAATTCCCGGGTCTGGGAATTACCCGTTTCCCACGACGCTTTCGTTATCTCTGCACCATAGCTCGCTTGGAGCGAGAACAGTCAGCTACCCGCGCTGGCACCAGCGTTCCATGAGCCCTCGGCCCGCTAGCGATGAGACGTGTATCGAACTCACCTACCTCGTACCAATTCTAGGCGGCCGATAAGCTAGCCTAGATACGCGTAACGGCATGGTAGTTCAAGAGTGAAACACTTTCGATGGAAAACTATCAGCTCATTTCTTTACTGAAAAACCGACCTTACCAAATGCGAATATATTAGAATATAATGTTATTCATCATTGGAAAAACCCTATATACAGTATTATCCTCCAGAGCGGAAATCTTTCCAGGGAAAAAACATTATTATAGCTACCCTACAGTGTAACTGTTCACATCAGATTTAAGAGTGATGGTTTTCAGAATCAACAGAAAATAAATAACAACTTATTATATTGTTCTGTCATTAAAAACTTGACAAAAAATTGATAGTGTTTTATATTGACTTTAACGTCTGGCACTTCACTACCGCTGATGTAATGCGAGCACTACCAGGGTGCGTCGAGCGTTAATATCGGCGCTGCAATCGTCGACCACCACAGAGATGCCGCACGTCTCACAGCATCGCAGAATCAGAAAGGGGAAATACAGAATGATTAACAGTGTCCCTCTCTTACCATAATGAAGTTATATATTTGTGTTTACCCAAACGCAAGTTGTAGCATCTTCGGTGAGCTTTAGTGAAATTCTTCTTGAAAGTATGTTCGGTTTTTTTTTCCCCTTCTGTGATTGTCCATCCATTTTTGCCAGATATCTACAACAACAATCAGTAATCAACTGTATTTCGTCTTGTTACTGCTAGTAATAACACGAAGTAGAATGGCATGGAAATCGTGTTGGCAAACGAATAACAGCTGAAAACCGTGTATGAGTACCAGCAAAACACCGGCAAAATAAAAGAGATACAATAATGCAAACAAGGAAGCCTAAAAACCCACCTGACAAAGCTCAGAAGTGTGGCACTGCAACAATAACACGTTGTATCTGTTGTAGATCTCTGAATGAACTGGGTAGAAACTGGCAGAAAAAATGTAATCTATAGAAGAAATAAATAGACAACCAATGAGGTTATACCGAGTTTAATAAAACATGGTAGATTAATCTGTACTAACATATAAAGGGGAAACAAGGGAAAACGTTATTTCCAAAAATCTCGAATAGTTATTCACCGTTTTACTTCAAAATTTGACCCGATAATCTTATAAACATTCGGACTGGCCTACGTTATAAATATATAATTTATAAATATTTATATAATACATAAAGGGGGAAACACTGTTTACAAAAAACTCGAGTAGTTGTTCATCGAATTATTCAACTTTTTACACGATACTGTCATAAACAATCTGACTGGGCTGCATATATCTTTTTCCGTTAAAAGCGATAGCGAGGTAGAAAATACTGGACTGTGCTGTGAAAATGTGCAGTTTCGTTTTCTTTCTCGCAGTCGGTTGTAGCAGAAAACTCGTATATTACGAAACTTGTAATGCATTAATTAAATAAACTCATTTAGATAAGAATTTAATCTATTATTCTATGTAAAAACGAACAAGTGTTAGGAAATAATGTAGAAAGATTGTACTGCGGCATATGACATAAAAACACTCACAATACGGACAATATAAATGAAACTTGTTTTCTTAAGAACTTGAAAAAATAATTTGTTGCCATGTTCCGCTTCTAATCTACTTCTCTGAGCAGATATCACTTAAGCAATTTTTGAGTCTCTTCCATCGATAAATATTTAGTAACTGTCTGATACAGACTGGAACTAGATTGACATATTTCCCTCCAGATTGTGAATGGATAACTTCCTAACTCTCCATTGCGTGGCATCCGTAAATATACGGATAACTCTAGAGTTATTCTCTTTCTTTTTACCTTCCACCTTTCAAGAATTACATTTCAAACTTTTCTACCAACCTTATATTCAAGTGACAGGAGGTTACCAAAATATTCAACTGACAACAGTCAAAATTTCTCTAAGAACTTACAAAAAAGGAAAATACTGTAGGTACTGTTCTTACGTTGTACCTATTTCATTATAAAAAAGAAAGTAGAGGTAAGTTTTCTCTGTTATGAGTTAGATGATGAATAGTGCTTTCCGATTATATCGCCATAAAATATCGATGTTCGCGACATACCGACTGGGTAAATATCGATTATAAACGTCACGTAACTGATTCTGTATGTCGTCTTCCGATATCCAAACCCCTAACACGAACATACACATCGTAACTGTTGGGTGGGACAATGTCCATGGTAGGTCCCTCCCATTTATTCTCAGTTAAGATCTCTCAATTACCCCACTGTCTGGTAATTGTCTGACACATAGTAATTCTTGGATAGGAGAACGTCCATGGAAATCTCCTGCGACCTTCCCACATATTCCCAATTGGAATTTTCCAACTGCCCCACTGTCAACTCGTCCGATAATTGTCTGACCAGAACCACATCTCCTTCATTGGCCGGATCTTGAACTAGCGCACCCCCCTGCTCGGAGTAGAGAATAAATAGGCCAAAAAGTGGGATATCAGGAGGTCGGACATTCAAATACGTTGGAACTAATTTACAAGCAGAGTGTTTTTAAATGACTAATTGTATGTGCCCCTTCACTGGTAGTTTACGAGGCAACTTCGCACTTTAACTGTACAATATTAAAAAAAAAAAGAATTTTGCCTGCTCTGAAGTTTTTTAATTGTATTGTTTACGTTATTTGTTTAAAAGACTAAAAACGAAAAGTAGAAGAATTTATTATTCCTATTCTTTGTCATTTATTATAATTTCGAGTTTCATAACTTCGCGACGAGTAGAAATTTGGACCTTGACACGTTTCCCACGCGTACTCCAGACCAGGATGCATATTCAGTTCCCATACATATTTAGAAACTGCCAAGTCCGTTAGAATAAATACAGGGTGTTTCAGAAATGACAGTCAATAATTCACACATGCAAAGTACAGGCCAGAAAAAGGTACAAAGCTCCAATCAACATGAGTCCGCAAATCAGCCGTTGCCAGGGTATCTCATTAATTCTACTTGGTGAAACGTCCCCTTTGAAAAATTTATACACGACTGTGCTTAAACTGAAACACAATATTTTTTAGCGCAACGCAATCTGACCTACGAAAGAATGGCCCTGACTAACATAAAGCTATACGTTTCACAAATCTCTTACCTCACAAGAATCTTCGTTACTCAAGCTACTGCAATCCAGCGAGCGCCACTACTGCCAGCTAAATAAAACATTCAAACTACTGAAGGCACTAACTACTGATAGGCATAGTTAGCAAATGAAAGATTTTGATAGACAAAAAACAATGTATATACCTTAATATTGTTCAAAGGTCATATTATATATATCAGTTCATGACATCCAGTCTTACAAAGTTACTGTCTCTGTCCAGATCATCCGCTCTCATAACTACGCCATCTCTCTCCCCACATTCACCACTGCTGGAGGCTCACCTCCAACTGCGCAACGCTATGGGATGTCAACATCCAGCCGCACAACACTACAATGGCGAATATTACAACAATGCCAACCAGCCACTGACTGCACACAGCACAGCCAGTGATTTTTCATACAGAGCGCTATGTGGCGTTACCAATAAAAAAACCTTAACAGCCTACTTACATAGCCCCCATGCTCCCCACAAAAAAATTTACAAATTGTTTTGGGCACTGACCAATAATGATTTGGTAAAATTTTTCATCATTACAATAACAAAGATATCAAATGCACACACTTATTGATGCAATGTTGGTCAAAAGCTAAAATTTTCTCACAGTCTATAAAGACAGTCCTGATCGTTCATCACAGTAAAATTGCAGTGTTTTTCTCAAAGTCTGAGTAGTAAAAGAAAATGCACACAGAAGTAGTGGATTTCCATGCAGTCTTGAAGAAGTAGTGTTGTCCTTCCAGCGGAAAGACGGTACTGACTCTTCACATGCTGACAGGTAATGGGCCACAACAGAGCAAACCCACAGCAGAGTCAGTCGAAGTTTTGAAGAATATTGGTAGGTAGGTCAACACAGAGTAGACCCATTGTAGTCCTGGTAGAGATTACGGTATTGGTGGGCCACCAGAGGTGCAGACCCACTGCAGTCCTTGTAGAAATAATTGTATTGGTGAGTCATCAAAGGTGTAGACACACTTCAGTCCTTGTAGAGATAGCCAGCAGCCATCTTTTGCGACTGTGCAGGTGCACAATCACCATCGAAGAGTCTTGCGGAGAATATAGCAAGTCCATCAACCACCACTTGTGCACTCACAAAGTTTTTGAATTGTCCTTAGAACCAGCAATGCTGTTACCCAGTCCCTTACTGAATTATCAACACATGTGCAAACACTATCAGTTCCTACTTCTCACATATTGTCCATATACTATGACCAACAGAAACGTGTGCAGTAAAATGTAATTTACAAGTTACTTAATTTGATGAACTGGTGTCAATTACAATCTTATAACACAAGAATACAATAACAAAGATACAAAATATATCATTAAAGAACATAATAGTACAGATAACGTTTGTAGTAAAACGGGCTTTACAAAAGAATAGAAATAAACATATACATCACTGTTACAGGAATTATGACATAAGTAAATACATAAAGATCAGAATAACTTTGGAAACATCAACTTCACATATGAGCAACAAAACAGAACAGATAAATAATGTCTAAACATCTTTACAAAGTAAATAACATATTATTAGAAAACTTCTACAACATAAATCTTATTAGCTAAACACATAAAGACAGGACAAACACAGATTCGCATAGCGTAATAACACAAAATACGGGACAGGGTTTGTTTTCAGTGTGACATTTGGTACTGCAGTCCAATGCAAAACATCATTCTGTAGATTTTTCATCGTATCTCAACATTTGTTTCCACCAAAAATATCCTATCCAAGCATGCTTTCAGTATTTTGTTCACAGCCTCTTTCAAAAATAGTTTTTCTCCACTGTACACTACTTTTTTGGCCAAATCATTTTCTTATAACTTCTCAATGCATTCCTTCCAATTCCTCATAGTTAGTTTCTTATATAGTCTCCCCCTCTTAAGCTAACTTAAAATCTACTGAAAACTAAGGGACGAGGCAATGCAGCAGCACAAAACAATTAATACAAACAGCAATAACAAAAAAATGGAAATTGGGAAAGCAAGCAGCAGTAAATGTAATAACTTATATCTAAACATGACAAACCCACAAGCAGAAAAAAATAGTACACTAAAGACAACAATGCAGATAAGGGAAATGTATACCCACATCTTAATGTCTATGAAATTAAAGTGGCGCACTACAAAAACTAATTCTAAAAAAAATTACCAAGCACTGGAAAAGAAAATTATATATGCAGTTACTGTTACTAGTCCCTTCTTATTGTTCTTTCCTTTCCAAGTGCTCCTTTTTTTTTTTTTTTTTTTTTTTGAAGAATGTGGATCATAAAATTATTATTTAACATATCTGTTGACAGAAAGTTTTCACATTAGCAAATGCATTTAATTTTATTTTATAAACCCAATGCTGTAACACAGCTGGAAAACAGATATCAAATGAAATAAGCAACTATGAAAGGCAAAGTATAAAAATATCATTCAATAGTCATGTGACATTTCATAAGTTAGTACAAATTCTCTCAACTCTCGTAGAAAGACGCTTGTCATTATCAGGTGTGCAGATGTAAATAAGTATGTTTTCCAAGTAATGAGCGTGTCGTTTTTGCGATGCTTTGTACAAAGGAATGTCAATAGCGAGGATAATGGTCTCTTTCTTTTTTTTTCACCTAATGGCTTTCTTTTGTCAGGTAGCTGTTGCGCAGCTGGGTGCCCACGACGCATTACGTGCAGGTGGTCGCTTAACTGTCTTAAAGAAATATTTACGACACCAGTTTCCGCTACAGTGGCAGTCTCATATAAAAATATTTCACAGGTCAAGAATATGCGTTACAAATATGTAGAAACAAAATCCTGTAAATATAACAGTGTCCAAAAAATTTTTGGTGGCATTGTGATACATTCACGCATTTACATACTTTTCATAGCTCTTAAAGTACGATTCTTGGTTTCCAACAACCTTCTTCACAAACCAGAGTCCCTAACCACTACTCTTTATTCCTTACCTTATTCGTGGACTCTTCTTCAATATTTCATCATAACAGATACATAGAATAATCAAATTCCTCGTATAGCATCAGCTAATTGATTATAAACATACCTCAACAGCTTAATACACATAGTCATCGTAATAATATCATAACACCTCAGTCAAATTCTCAAAATCGTCGTAGCTTCCTCCAATAATTTCAAAACCTAAAAGAATTCTCTGCTCATGTCAAAAGTGTCATCTACCTCAAACGTACTTTAAAAATCATGATCCCATACCAAATACGCCATTCAAAGCTCTCATAGTATCACAATGGTTCTGAAAAAGTATCAACAGTCCACAAAGTACAGACAAAATACAATTTCATAAGTGTGAAGTTATCCACCAGCGTAATTGCGTAAACATGTGTCACTGACATAGTAAAAAGAAGTTGGTTTCTCTGTCAAATGATCAGATAGCTGTGTAATTAATGTGTTAGAGAAATATGGTACCGATGTGTAAAGTTGTATAAGCAAATACCATATTAGATAGGGCTCCTTGTGCTTGCCATACACATGGTACACAAAGTAAGCGTGTACCCCCCTGAGGATTAATGTAATTATACCCTCAGGTGTTACAGATTACAGCAATGGAATGAAATGTATCACGAAAAACTTTCTTTTTAATTCAACAATCTTGATACATAAATGGTTTAAGTACCAAATTAATCACTCAAATGCGTGCCCTGTAGTGTTAAATGTGCGTTTTGCTGTAAGATAATTCTGTGGAATTGTCGTAGTTATCGTCCTCTGTAAGCAAAGTTCTGCTGAAGTCAATGTACTTACCACATCATAAACGAAAGTGAAATGCTTTCCGTATTGATATCGTAGTTATTACGTACCTTACCGTGATCAAGAAAGTACTATAATGTAACGTATTGTTGTGCTACGATAAAGGCTGTCACATTGTAGCTATACCACACAAGTTACTACTAAAACATGTTTTACTTTCCAGAATAATACAGAAAAACTGTGCAGAAATAAAACAGATACACCGCAAAAGCAACAATGTAAATCGTGTCACATATTAGTATCGTCGTGATATAATCGTGTAGCTATCAGAGAAACCAAATGCTAAGTCATCTTTAATCTCACCGAATGTACTTCAAATAAAGAATGTATTTTCAAGTAAACCAAAATGTTGCATTAAAATCTCATTCGCAGTACTGGTAAATGTTCTAAGTATGTAAGCCTTATAGTCGTTACGTAATCGTGCAACTAACAAGCAAGAATGTACACACACAATAACACTGTGATGTCTGTTCACTATAACAATGCACTCGTAAATACTGTCTAAATAAGTTCTCCAAGTTGTAGACTGGATAGTTAACTTCAAAACATTGTTGCATGTTAACAGATTCTGACAAAGTATACAAGTGACGTGATGTGAACAGCTTTATGGCAAAGACAAAGTTAAAAAGCAGATTATGTTTCAATAAACGGTTTTACATGTGAAATGCAGTACAATCCTTTACTTTTCCTAGTGCTCAGAGTTAACCTGAACGCAATTATCATGCGGTATACGTCGGTAAAGAATACTGGAATTTTGCTCAAGGTTAGCTTATGTTATTTTTCTCTGAGCCAGACGGCGCACGCGGCCGCCTGCGGCGCGAGTCATTGTCTGCCTCTTTGTTGGCGCGCGCCGTTATTGGGATTAGGAGACCTAGCTTCTACAAATTCACCTAGACGAGAAGGCCCTGCCCTGTTTGAAGGTCGCCAGTTCTGATGGAATTCAGGTCTGTCGTTACGATCATATCGTCTGTCGTCATGTCGGTAGATTTCATAGTTTCTTTCTTGTTGGTCACGTGGTGGAGAACTTCTCCCTGAATCGTAACTTCGCGCTGGACCGTTGCGTCTTAAGTTATTCTGTCTCCCTCGATAATAATTATTTTGGTTTCCATATTGTCTGTTTCTCTGATTGTCTCTGTGATAGTCATTACCGCGAAGAGGTGATCTTTCCCTGTAATAATTACTACCCTGCCAACGGTTGTCATACGGGTGGTGTCTGTTTTGGTCACGATTTACGTTGTAAGAATAGCCTTGTCGTGTCCAGTTATTATTTCTTTCGTCGCGGAATTGCGACGGATGTGTCCTGTAATTGTTGTGTTCCTGTTTTCGCGTTCCGCGATTGTCAGTGTCAATTTCCAGTTCTTGTAAGAGTCCCTGAAAAGCTTCAATGTCGTCTTTGCAACGTCCTGCCAAAATAATATGTCGTAAATGTTCAGGTAATTTGATTAAGCAAATGCGGATGAGTTCTGAGGGGCTGTATGCATTTGACATGTACTGATTCTTGTGCAACATGTCTTCAAAATATTTCACAAGACTGGAAAATTCAGATTGTTGGAAATGTTTCATCATAATGAAGCTATGTTTTACTTGGTCTTGTGTAGCTTGAGACCAATATGCTGAGAGGAAGGCATGATAAAATTCTCCTTCACTGTGACAATCGTGAATGACCGATCGCATTCTTACAGCTGGTTCATTCTCTAAGTAGCCACACATAAATTCTAATCTGTGATCTAATGACCAGTTGGGAGGAAAACAATGAGAGAATTGATGGAGCCACGCTTGTGGATGAATGTCGTTGCCAGAATTCTTAAATGTTTTGAATTTACGTGCAGTAATGAACAGCTTATAGTCAAAATCATCGTGTCGGCGGGTAGCATATCGATCATTGTTACGTCGTGTAGGCGGTTCCATCTCAAAATTCGGTGCACCTTGCCAATTTCTTTTATAATTCCCGAAATGCCTTGTGTTATTATTTTCTGGCTTTTCCGTATTTCTAAGTTCCTCTTCCCGTGTTGGAGCGCGAGTGTCCTCTGAAATACGTAATTCTTGTATTACCTGTGTCAGCTGATCTTGCACTTCCAGGATTTCTCTTTGGTGTTGTGTATTAATTTGATTCTGATTTTGTTTGAATTTCCTAATTTGTTCGCACTCTTCTGTATCATTCAGATCATCATCTACCTTTGTAGATAAGTTAATGAACTGATCTGAAAGTTCGGCTACTTTCTCCGATAGTGAACACTTTTCCTCAGTGTGTTTTTCTGAACCAAGTTTCAGAGTGACCATTTGTGTTGAAATCGAATCTACTGTGTCCTTTAAGTTTTCCTGAGTTCATGCAAGTAGCGTAACCTAATCGGTGGATGCAACGGAGTCCATTTTAGCTTGCAAGGTGTCGTGATTTTCACGAACAATAGTTTGCAATTCTTTTATGGCTGCTTCATGATTCTGTAATGTATTTTCATGCGGGGAAAAAATAGGTTGAAAATGCTCACAAATTTGTGTTTTTACCTCATTACAGATTTTTTGTCATTTCGATTCAATGTTATGTAACTCAGTAGTTAAATCTTCACGTGTATGTTCAAGTGTGGTGTCTAACTTTTGAAGCTTTTGCTGTGTATGTCTCTGATTTTGTTCCATTGTGTCTACCTGTTGCTGTGTTTGTCTCTGGTGTTGTTCCATTGTGTCCAACTTTTGAAGATTTTGTTCCATTGTGTCTAACTGTTGCTGTGTTTGTCTCTGATTTTGTTTCATTTGTTGCATTAATTGCAATAATAATGTATTAGTGTCTGGAATCTGTTCCTCTAAGCTTTTCGGCAGTGCATTTGCACCGGCAACATTCACATTTTGACAAGCAGAAAATTTGCCTTGACTTATTTGAGAAAACGGTGAGGACGCAAAACCCTAATGTACAGTATTTGCAAGATTGTGTCCCGTCATTTCGGATTCCTGACGCGAGCTATTGCCGACCGATCGATCGATAATGCTTCCCTGTTCACTAACTGTTTCACTGCCTACACCATTATTTGCAGCCCACACCATTTCCCTATGCACTATTACCAAATTACTACTTTGAACATTAGTGAATTCATTACATGGTGGCGCTAACACACCGCTTTCGTCTTCACTGTCATTTCTCCCTGCCGCCGTTGGATAAGCAGCTGCAGCAGCAAGTCGTATAACCCTAGCTTACTTGTTTGTTAGATAGTTTAATTAATTTCTTTGCGTGTTTTTGGGTACTTGCATTGTTTAATTCATATATTTCGGGCGTATTATAGTATTTGAGGGTTGTAGCATAGCGCCTTAGTACCTGGATAGTGTAAATTCGCGTAGTCGTCTGTCTTCTGTTTTTGTTGTGAACGGCCAGTGTCGGTTGGTCACAGCCATTGTGCTCCCTGCCGCCGTTGAATAAGCAGCTGTAGCAGCAAGTCGTATAACCCTAGCTTACTTATTTGTTAGATAGTTTAATTAATTTCTTTGCGTGTTTTTGGGTACTTGCATTGTTTAATTCATATATTTCGGGCGTATTATAGTATTTGACAGTTGTAGCATCGCGCTTTAGTGTTTACTTCGTAGATTCTTATTTAAATTGCTTGTGAGTTTCGTATAGCAGGTGCAATTTCGAGTTTTAGTTACTGTAATCGTAAATTCAGCAGATTGTAGCGCAGTCGTTAGGCATTTGTAAAGGTTAGTTGATACATTCTTTGCGTGTTTCGCTTGCGTTATCTAGGCACGGACTCGTGTTTCAGTAACTGTTGTTCAACATCGATTAGAATGGACAGGGACTGCGATTGCTGTGTTCGGATGAGGGCTGACTTGGCATCCCTTCGCTCACAGCTGCAATCGGCGCTGACTTCGGTCGCACAGCTTGAGGCTGTTGTCAATGGGCACCACTGTGGGGAGCCGGGCTTGGGTATCACGGGGATGTCAACCTCGTCCCGTCTGTCCCCAGATCGGTCTGCCGCTGTGGTTGCCCCGGTTGCTGCCCGCAGTGGGGCTGAGCCCTCGCCTGTGGTTGATTGGGAGGTCGTTCCAAGGCGTGGCAGGCAGCGAAAGGCGTCCCCGGAGGCTGATCAGAAAGCCTCCCCGGTGCGTCTGACAAACCGGTTTCAGGCACTGTCTCAGGCTGAGCCAGATGCAGCTGCCTGCCCTGTTTCAGAGGCTCATTCTCAGCCTTCAAGGTCCGGGCAATAACAGAGGGTGGGCTTACTGGTAGTTGGGAGCTCCAATGTTAGGCACGTAATGGGGCCCCTTAGGGATACGGCGGCTAAGGAGGGGAAGAAATCCAGTGTGCACTCCGTGTGCATTCCGGGAGGAGTCATTCCTGATGTGGAAAGGGTCCTTCCGGATGCCATGAAGAGCAGAGGGTGCAGCCAGCTGCATGTGGTGGCACATGTCGGCACTAATGACGTGTGTCGCTTTGGATCTGAGGAAATTCTCTCTAGATTCCAGCGGCTATCTGATTTGGTGAAGGCTGCCGGTCTTGCTTACGAGATGAAGGCAGAGCTCACCATCTGCAGCATCGTTGACAGAACCGACTGCGGACCTTTGGTGCAGAGCTGGGTGGAGGGTCTGAATCAGAGGCTCAGACGGTTTTGCGACCGTATTGGCTGCAGATTCCTTGACTTGCGCCATAGGGTGGGGGGGGGGGGGGGTTTCGGGTTCCGCTGAATAGGTCAGGAGTTCACTACACTCAGCTGGCGGCTACACGGATAGCGGAGGCTGTGTGGCGTGGACTGGGCGGTTTTTTTTAGGTTAGAAGGCCTCGGGAAAGTGCGGAATGGGCTGCAATGTCAAAGGGTGCTTGGCAGTTACAGGACGTGCTTGGATCAAGGAACAGTCGGAATTATAGTTGTAAAATGTTGTAGTTGCGCTGGAAAATTCCCTGAGCTTCAAGCGCTAATAGAAAGTACAGAAGTTGATATCGTTATAGGTACAGAAAGCTGGCGAAAGCCTGAAATAAGTTCTGCAGAAATTTTTACGAAGTCTCATACGGTGTTCAGGAAAGATAGATTAGGCAGAATTGGTGGTGGAGTGTTTGTGTCTGTCAGTAGTGGTTTATCTTGTAGTGAAGTCGAAGTAGATACTCCGTGCGAATTGGTATGGGTGGAGGTTATACTTAACAGCCGAATTAAGTTAATAATTGGCTCCTTCTACCGACCCCCAGACTCCGATGATACAGTTGCGGAACAGTTCAGAGAAAGTTTGAGTCTCGTAACAAATAAATACCCCACTCATTCGGTTATAGTTGGTGGGGACTTCAACCTACCCTCGGTATCTTGGGAAAAATACTTGTTCAAAACCGGTGGTAGGCAGAAAACGTCTTCCGAGATTGTCCTAAATGCTTTCTCCGAAAATTATTTCGAGCAGTTAGTCCACGAACCCACGCGAATTGTAAATGGTTGAGAAAACACACTTGACCTCTTAGCCACAAACAATCCAGAGCTGATAGAGAGCATCATGACTGATACAGGGATTAGTGATCACAAGGTCATTGTAGCTAGGCTCAATACCATTTCTTCCAAATCCATCAGAAACAAACGCAAAATAATTTTATTTAAAAAAGCGGATAAAGTGCCACTAGAAGCCTTCCTAAAAGACAATTTCCATTCCTTCCGAACTGACTATGCGAATGTAGACGAGATGTGGCTCAAATTCAAAGATATAGTAGCAACAGCAATTGAGATATTCATACCTCATAAATTGGTAAGAGATGGAACGGATCCCCCGTGGTACACAAAAAAGGTCCGAACGCTGTTGCAGAGGCAACGGAAAAAGCATGCGAAGTTCAGAAGAACGCGAAATCCCGAAGATGGGCTAAAACTTACAGACGCGCGAAATTTGGCACGTACTTCGATGCGAGATGCCTTTAATAGGTTCCACAACGAAACATTGTCTCGAAATTTGGTAGAAAATCCGAAGAAATTCTGGTCATATGTAAAGTACACAAGCGGCAAGACGCAGTCAATACCTTCGCTGCGCAGTGCCGATGGTACTGTTATCGACGACTGTGCCGCTAAAGCGGAGTTATTGAACGCAGTTTTCCGAAATTCCTTCACCAGGGAAGACGAATGGAATATTCCAGAATTTGAAACACGAACATCTGCTAGCATGAGTTTCTTAGAAGTAGATACCTTAGGGGTTGCGAAGCAACACAAATCGCTTGATGCGGGCAAGTCTTCAGGTCCAGATTGTATACCGATTAGGTTCCTTTCAGATTACGCTGATACTATAGCTCCCTACTTAGCACTCATATACAACCGCTCGCTCACCGATAGATCTGTACCTACAGATTGGAAAATTGCGCAGGTCGCACCAGTGTTCAAGAAGGGTAGTAGGAGTAATCCATTTAACTACAGACCTATATCATTGACGTCGGTTTGCAGTAGGGTTTTGGAGCATATACAGTATTCAAACATTATGAATCACCTCGAAGGGAACGATCTATTGATACGAAATCAACATGGCTTCAGAAAACATCGCTCTTTTGCAACGCAGCTAGCTCTTTATTCGCACGAAGTAATGGCCGCTATCGACAGGGGATCTCAAGTTGATTCCGTATTTCTAGATTTCCGGAAAGCTTTTGACACCGTTCCTCACAAGCGACTTCTAATCAAGCTGCGGAGCTATGGGGTATCGTCTCAGTTGTGCGACTGGATTCGTGATTTCCTGTCAGGAAGGTCGCAGTTCGTAGTAATAGACGGCAAATCATCGAGTAAAACTGAAGTGATATCAGGTGTTCCCCAGGGAAGCGTCCTGGGACCTCTACTGTTCCTGATCTATATAAATGACCTGGGTGACAATCTGAGCAGTTCTCTTAGACTGTTCGCAGATGATGCTGTAATTTATCGTCTAGTAAGGTCATCCGAAGACCAGTATCAGTTGCAAAGCGATTTAGAAAAGATTGCTGTATGGTGTGTCAGGTGGCAGTAGACGCTAAATAACGAAAAGTGTGAGATGATCCACATGAGTTCCAAAAGAAATCCGTTGGAATTCGATTACTCGATAAATAGTACAATTCTCAAGGCTGTCAATTCAACTAAGTACCTGGGTGTTAAAATTACGAACAACTTCAGTTGGAAGGACCACATAGATAATATTGTCGGGAAGGCGAGCCAAATGTTGCGTTTCATTGGCAGGACACTTAGAAGATGCAACAAGTCCACTAAAGAGACAGCTTACACTACACTCGTTCGTCCTCTGTTAGAATATTACTGCGCGGTGTGTGAGCCTTACCAGGTGCTATTGACGGAGGACATCGAAAGGGTGCAAAAAAGGGCAGCTCGTTTTGTATTATCACGTTATAGGGGAGAGAGTGTGGCAGATATGATACGCGAGTTGGGATGGAAGTCATTACAGCATAGACGTTTTTCGTCGCGGCGAGACCTTTTTACGAAATTTCAGTCACCAGCTTTCTCTTCCGAATGCGAAAATATTTTGTTGAGCCCAACCTACATAGGTAGGAATGATCATCAAAATAAAATAAGAGAAATCAGAGCTCGAACAGAAAGGTTTAGGTGTTCGTTTTTCCCGCTCGCTGTTCGCGAGTGGAATAGTAGAGAGATAGTATGATTGTGGTTCGATGAACCCTCTGCCAAGCACTTAAATGTGAATTGCAGAGTAGTCATGTAGATGTACTTTGTAGCCTACTATTACATTTTTCACACGCCATTATTGTCACAATATTTCACACGATAACACAGAAAAGCACAATTTGAAGAGCAAAAATAAGAGAACACAATTCGAAGAGCAAAAATAAGAGAACACATTAACGTAGCACTGAAAATAATATCTAGTTAATTACAAGCGCAGCTGCGAAATAGTTGGTGCAAACCTACATGAATGCCACAACTGTTTTACTGTACAACAATGAAAAACTACAACTACAAAGGAAATTCTCTCTATAATTACGCGCTAGCAATAAACAAAAGCTACTATAATTACACAAACTACAAGAAAATATCAGAAGATTCCAGTGAGGTATCCTTGGCTAAGGGTAGACATATGAAACGTCCCCTTAGAAAAATTTATACACGACTGTGCTTAAACTGAAACACATTATTTTTTAGCGCAACACAATCTGACTTCCAAAAATCCCTACGAAAGAATGGCCCTGACTAACACTAACCTATACGTTTCACAAATCACTTACCTCACAAAAATCTTCGTTACTCAAGCTACTGCAATCCAGCGAGCGCCACTACTGCCGGCTAAATAAAAATTCAAACTACTGAAGGCACTAGCTACTGATAGGCATAGTTAGCAAATGAAAGATTTTGATAGACAAAAAACAATGTATATACCTTAATATTGTTCAAAGGTCATATTATATATATATCAGTTCATGACATCCAGTCTTACAAAGTTACTGTCTCTGTCCAGATCATCCGCTCTCATAACTCCGCCATCTCTCTCCCCACATCCACCACTGCTGGCGGCTCACCTCCAACTGCGCAACGCTACGCGCTGTTAACATCCAGCCGCACAACACTACAATGGCGAGTATTACAACAATGCCAACCAGCCACTGACTGCACACAGCACAGCCAGTGATTTTTCATACAGAGCGCTATGTGGCGTTACCAATAAAAAAAACCTAAGCAGCCTACTTACATTGGGAACCAACTGTAAAAGCCCCTGGATACTGTGGTTGGTATCGCAAGGTTTGTTTACGCATGCACAACTATTTCCTTTTCACCCTCCATGTACTGTGCCGTATCGGCCTCATAATCAATTACGAACGTGAAGGCACCATGGACAGAAGTAACACCATTGAAGAGTACGCTGACATGCACTTCATGAATGGCAAAGGGAATGGCAGTGCCCCTGAGGCTGCACTATAGTATGAAGAAGCTTTTCCTCTCCGCAGGCAGCCCGACAGGCGTACGTTTAGCCGGTTACATGAGTGTCTTCGAGAAACTGGGAGTTTCGCATACCACGTACGAGAAGGTCGACCCATATCCATTACACCCTATGTTGAGGAAAGGGGTTACGCATTGTGCACGAACGTCTGAGTACTTCAACAAGTAGAATTGCTATTCAAGAGTGTGTCTTGAGTCATAGCAGTGTGTGGCGCATTTTACATCGGCAGGTACTCTAGCCATATCATCTCCAGTGAGTGCAAGCCCTCAACAAAGAATACTTCCCTACTGCACAGAATTTCTGGCAATGGGTGAAACAACAGTGTACCCTCTAACCCCTGTTTGTAAGCAGTATCCTGTTTACGGATGAGGCCCTGTTTATCGGTGACGGTATTTTTAACTACCATAACTGTCACATTTGGGCCGACGTCAATCCTAATGCATCACCTGTATCACGATACGAGCAGCGTTATTCGTCGAACGCCCGGGCAGACTGCCTGGATACCGCATAACTGGACCATAGAGACTACCCGGACAGCAGTACATACGCTTTCTGCTGACTGTACTTCCAGACGTACATGATGATGTCCCACTGAATCAACGCCTGATCATGTAGTTCAAGCATCACGGTACTCCAACTCGGACGTATGGTCAACGTTGAATAGGTAGAGGAGGGCCTGTGTCATGGCCTCCGAGGTCTCCGGATTTAAATCCTATGGATTTCTGTGTGGGAGTCATGTCTAAAGCCTGGGCCACGCTACCGAGTTCAGTTCCCTTGAGGAACTGCGCTTGTGGGTTGAAGCAGACTTCCAGCATTTACAGGACTGCTTGAGAGGATTCACAGCTTATTTCACGGACGAATTCAGTGTTGCATTCACACATAAACAACATTTCGAACCTTGCCCGCGAAAGGCAGAGATCACGAGTTCGAGTCTCGGTCCGGCACACAGTTTTAATCTGCAACGAAATTTCATATCAGCGCACATGCCGCTGCAGAGTGAAAATCTCATTCTGGAAACATTTCGAACGCCTACTTTAATGTTTAGAGATGCCATGTGTTCCTAGACACTGACGAACCGCAACAAAATATATGTTGCATGTCGACCACGGTTGATTTGTGGACCCATTATTATTGGAGCATGTTAGCTACTTTTCGCCTTTAATTTCCATGTGTGAATTACTGACCATCACTTCTGAAACACCCTGTACATAATTATGATTGCTAGGAGGTGTATATTGTTAATCATACTGTATGCCAGCATAAGCACAGAGCCTAAGAAGGGACCCAATAACATCGACTGCAATCGACCTACCTGTAAAAATTTGCTGAGCTATTTTGCTATCCATAGGGTGACCAGATGCAATTGTTTAAAAAGACGACAAACAGCTTCATTCACCTCCCTTCATTCGACGCACCGCTACCAACACCTACAATTCAAGCAGTAGCTGACGACATGTAAACTGCACTTTAACCTTCCAAACACAAATAAATTGAATGACTATGAAACAACTCTGTCAAGTTATTTCTTACCTGTATTGGCCCCGTACGTTCCAGCTCTACATATCTTACATTCCACTTTAAATTTATTTCTCCCTTTCTTGAAAGCCGGATATTTACAGGAAAGGACATCAGAAAATATACACTTTCGTTTGGGCGTAGCCAAATGTTTTACTAACTCACTCGGTTAAAAATTACGCGCACAAACCACACGTGCACTACAGGAAGCGAAGCCAATACAGAGCGAAGATACGAAACGAAAATTTTAAATAATCGATATTTGCATTCGCTTATAGGTCGATCAACGATAACATCGACGATCCTGGTGCCACCTACTAACACCGCCTTCGTGCTTGTTTATTACGAAGACTGTGCCAATAGTTAAAGTATTAAAGAAAAGAGCAATAGAACGGGACGAATTGTAAATTTAGCTGTATTACGCTCAACTTTGCGGACCCCGGACAAAGAGCTAAAAAGGAGAACATGTCTGGATTAATACGGTCATCTGGTCAGTCTAGCTATCCACAAAACTTCAGCAAAATTAAGTTAAAAAAATTAAAAATGAGACAGCTCAACTATTGCTTGACCGTAATAAGATTTCTGTTTTATTTTACAAATGAAATGTTACGAAGTAATACGCTCTACGTACTATATGCAGCAAACTATTTTACTTACCTCTCACAGTTTATCCCGACTGTCGCCGACGCCATCATTATGTGTTTCTCCATCGTCCATTTATTTTGCTACTGCGATCATTACTAGTCAAATACTGAGCCCCTCGCTTTCTTGTCCCAAAAATTATGTTAGGTGTTATTCGTTTAGCATGATTCTTGAGTTTTCATTTCACTCCTAAGCAAACAGCCATTAGCAGATATGAACAACACAAACGCAAAAATTCTCTCTGGCGTCAAAGACTTTCTTTATTATTGCGTATTGTGTTCATCCTAACTGTTTTCAGATCAATAAATCGGCACTTCTCTCCATTATAAATATTTACAAAATTATTTTCTTAGTACATATCTTTATTTTCAATTTGCTTCTCATAATATTGACACAATATTTTATAGTAAAGCAGCATTTCAAGAAACAGCGCAAATGCACGTCATGAACTAATTATAAAATTTTAGATATTCACACTGTCATTGTGACTTGTGTGAACTCGTTGTAATAGGTTTTAAGTCAAAAAGTCACAGTTTTTGCTAGAGAATATAGGTTCATCCATATTTAGTGCAGTGATGAACACGGCTATATTATTTCTTTCGCAGTTACTGTTTATATTTAATAGTGGATAGTATGTCGCTGCTCTTGCTTCCATTTCATGAAGAAATGACATCGGTTGCTTTGTATCACAAGAATCAGGTCGCGTGTTCGCTGAAAGTAATATCGTAATTGAAAGAATAGCCTAGTGCTCACATCGATCAAAATTAAAATAGAGCAAACCCTGGTTTTCGAGGGAATTTTAGCGCCGAGTTCGTGTAACGATGATGGTGGTGGATAGCGATCGCACACTCTTCTCTTCAACGTAGACCACAAAGCCTTAAAGATATTCAGGTTTGTGACTATGACGGTCAGGAACGATGCGACAATTCATCCTGGAGGCACAAAACCAGTCCTGGACGGTGCGAGGATCCTGCTCTCTTGGAACACAGCACCACTTGTGACGTATATATTTATATATATAAATTTTCGGTGTCTACAGTGTCACGTCTTTCAGTGACACACAAATTTTTATTTTTAAAGGGGTTCATTTAAGACTATTTACATGGGTTCGCCCCTCAAATTTCTCCCTCATATCACAAAATTGTCGTCTGATGTAGTACAAACTGAAAAAAAATTCCTTTTAAAGCACAGTTTCGTATATAATTTATATTCAAAACCTTACGCCTGTGTCACAGAACAAATCCTACATCGAGAATACTTTACACAAGTTTAGTTGTGTTGGGAGCTCCAATGTTAGGCGCGTAATGGGGCCCCTTAGGGATATGGCGGCTAAGGAGGGGAAGAAATCCAGTGTGCACTCCGTGTGCATTCCGGGAGGAGTCATTCCTGATGTGGAAAGGGTCCTTCCGGATGCCATGAAGAGCACAGGGTGCAGCCAGCTGCAGGTGGTGGCACATGTCGGCACTAATGACGTGTGTCGCTTTGGATCTGAGGAAATTCTCTCTGGATTCCAGCGGCTATCTGATTTGGTGAAGGCTGCCGGTCTTGCTTATGAGATGAAGGCAGAGCTCACCATCTGCAGCATCGTTGACAGAACCGACTGCGGACCTTTGGTGCAGAGCCGGGTGGAGGGTCTGAATCAGAGGCTCAGACGGTTTTGCGACCGTATTGGCTGCAGATTCCTTGACTTGCGCCATAGGGTGGTGGGGTTTCGGGTTCCGCTGAATAGGTCAGGAGTTCACTACACTCAGCTGGCGGCTACACGGGTAGCGGAGGCTGTGTGGCGTGGACTGGGCGGTTTTTTAGGTTAGAAGGCCTCGGGAAAGTGCGGGATGGGCTGCAATGTCAAAGGGTGCTTGGCAATTACAGGACGTGCTTGGATCAAGGAACAGTCGGAATTATAGTTGTAAACTGTTGTAGTTGCGCTGGAAAAGTCCCTGAGCTTCAAGCGCTAATAGAAAGCACAGAAGCGGATATCGTTATAGGTACAGAAAGCTGGCTAAAGCCTGAAATAAGTTCTGCAGAAATTTTTACGAAGTCTCAGACGGTGTTCAGGAAAGATAGATTAGGCAGAATTGGTGGTGGAGTGTTGGTGTCTGTCAGTAGTGGTTTATCTTGTAGTGAAGTCGAAGTAGATACTCTGTGCGAATTGGTGTGGGTGGAGGTTATACTTAACAGCCGAATAAAGTTAATAATTGGCTCCTTCTACCGACCCCCAGACTCCGATGATACAGTTGCGGAACAGTTCAGAGAAAGTTTGAGTCTCGTAACAAATAAATACCCCACTCATTCGGTTATAGTTGGTGGGGACTTCAACCTACCCTCGGTATGTTGGCAAAAATACTTGTTCAAAACCGGTGGTAGACACAAAACGTCTTCCGAGATTGTCCTAAATGCATTCTCCGAAAATTATTTAGAGCAGTTAGTCCACGAACCCACGCGAATTGTAAATGGTTGCGAAAACACACTTGACCTCTTGGCCACAAACAATCCAGAGCTGATAGAGAGCATCATGACTGATACAGGGATTAGTGATCACAAGGTCATTGTAGCTAGGCTCAATACCATTTCTTCCAAATCCATCAGAAACAAACGCAAAATAATTTTATTTAAAAAAGCGGATAAAGTACCACTAGAAGCCTTCCTAAAAGACAATTTCCATTCCTTCCGAACTGACTATGCGAATGTAGACGAGATGTGGCTCAAATTCAAAGATATAGTAGCAACAGCAATTGAGATATTCATACCTCATAAATTGGTAAGAGATGGAACGGATCCCCCGTGGTACACAAAAAAGGTCCGAACGCTGTTGCAGAGGCAACGGAAAAAGCATGCGAAGTTCAGAAGAACGCGAAATCCTAAAGATGGGCTAAAATTTACAGACGCGCGAAATTTGGCACGTACTTCGATGCGAGATGCCTTTAATAGGTTCCACAACGAAACATTGTCTCGAAATTTGGTAGAAAATCCGAAGAAATTCTGGTCGTATGTAAAGTACACAAGCGGCAAGACGCAGTCAATACCTTCGCTGCGCAGTGCCGATGGTACTGTTATCGACGACTGCGCCGCTAAAGCGGAGTTATTGAACGCAGTTTTCCGAAATTCCTTCACCAGGGAAGACGAATGGAATATTCCAGAATTTGAAACACGAACATCTGCTAGCATGAGTTTCTTAGAAGTAGATACCTTAGGGGTTGCGAAGCAACTCAAATCGCTTGATACGGGCAAGTCTTCAGGTCCAGATTGTATACCGATTAGGTTCCTTTCAGATTACGCTGATACTATAGCTCCCTACTCAGCACTCATATACAACCGCTCGCTCACCGATAGATCTGTACCTACAGATTGGAAAATTGCGCAGGTCGCACCAGTGTTCAAGAAGGGTAGTAGGAGTAATCCATTTAACTACAGACCTATATCATTGACGTCGGTTTGCAGTAGGGTTTTGGAGCATATACTGTATTCAAACATTATGAATCACCTCGAAGGGAACGATCTATTGACACGTAATCAGCATGGCTTCAGAAAACATCGCTCTTTTGCAACGCAGCTAGCTCTTTATTCGCACGAAGTAATGGCCGCTATCGACAGGGGATCTCAAGTTGATTCCGTATTTCTAGATTTCCGGAAAGCTTTTGACACCGTTCCTCACAAGCGACTTCTAATCAAGCTGCGGAGCTATGGGGTATCGTCTCAGTTGTGCGACTGGATTCGTGATTTCCTGTCAGGAAGGTCGCAGTTCGTAGTAATAGACGGCAAATCATCGAGTAAAACTGAAGTGATATCAGGTGTTCCCCAGGGAAGCGTCCTGGGACCTCTACTGTTCCTGATCTATATAAATGACCTGGGTGACAATCTGAGCAGTTCTCTTAGGTTGTTCGCAGATGATGCTGTAATTTACCGTCTAGTAAGGTCATCCGAAGACCAGTATCAGCTGCAAAGCGATTTAGAAAAGATTGCTGTATGGTGTGTCAGGTGGCAGTTGACGCTAAATAACGAAAAGTGTGAGATGATCCACATGAGTTCCAAAAGAAATCCGTTGGAATTCGATTACTCGATAAATAGTACAATTCTCAAGGCTGTCAATTCAACTAAGTACCTGGGTGTTAAAATTACAAACAACTTCAGTTGGAAGGACCACATAGATAATATTGTCGGGAAGGCGAGCCAAAGGTTGCGTTTCATTGGCAGGACACTTAGAAGATGCAACAAGTCCACTAAAGAGACAGCTTACACTACACTCGTTCGTCCTCTGTTAGAATATTGCTGCGCGGTGTGGGATCCTTACCAGGTGGGATTGACGGAGGACATCGAGAGGGTGCAAAGAAGGGCAGCTCGTTTTGTATTATCGCGTTATAGGGGAGAGAGTGTGGCAGATATGATACACGAGTTGGGATGGAAGTCATTACAGCATAGACGTTTTTCGTCGCGGCGAGACCTTTTTACGAAATTTCAGTCACCAACTTTCTCTTCCGAATGCGAAAATATTTTGTTGAGCCCAACCTACATAGGTAGGAATGATCATCAAAATAAAATAAGAGAAATCAGAGCTCGAACAGAAAGGTTTAGGTGTTCGTTTTTCCCGCTCGCTGTTCGGGAGTGGAATAGTAGAGAGATAGTATGATTGTGGTTCGATGAACCCTCTGCCAAGCACTTAAATGTGAATTGCAGAGTAGTCATGTAGATGTAGAAGGGAAGAAATGCTTCCGATAATTATTACATTATTTAAAGAACATCAAAATATGAACAGTCTGAAATGAACAAACAGTACATGAGACTATGTTAATCAAATCAACTGTAAAAAGCTAAGGAGCATATTATTGGCAAAATGAGAAATATGCAAAAGTGAAATGCCAAAATGAGCACTTCTCAATTGGGAATAAATCAAAACAATCAGAATGGCTGAAAAAGATCACAATAACATGAGCCTTAAACGAATAAAGCAACTAAGCAAATAATAGACAAAAATGAGATACCAAACAAAATGAGAGGTGATCGAACTCCGTTGGCACTTACAGGGTGTTTCAAAAATGACCGGTATATTTGAAACGGCAATACAAACTAAACGAGCAGCGATAGAAATACACCGTTTGTTGCAATATGCTTGGGACAACAGTACATCTTCAGGCAGACAAACTTTCGAAATTATAGTAGTTACAATTGTCAACAACAGATGGCGCTGCGGTCTGGGAAACTCTATAGTACGATATTTTCCACATATCCACCATGCCTAGCAATAATATGGCGTAGTCTCCGAATGAAATTACCCGAAACCTTTGACAACGTGTCTGGCGGAATGGCTTCACATGCAGATGAGATGTACTGCTTCAGCTGTTCAATTGTTTCTGGATTCAGGCGGTACACCTGGTCTTTCAAGTGTCCCCACAGAAAGAAGTCACAGGGGTTCATGTCTGGCGAATAGGGAGGCCAATCCACGCCGCCTCCTGTATGTTTCGGATAGCCCAAAGCAATCACACGATCATCGAAATATTCATTCAGGAAATTAAAGACGTCGGCCGTGCGATGTGGCCGGGCACCATCTTGCATAAACCACGAGGTGTTCGCAGTGTCGTCTAAGGCAGTTTGTACCGCCACAAATTCACGAAGAATGTCCAGATAGCAGTGATGCAGTAATCGTTTCGGATCTGAAAAATGGGCCAATGATTCCTTTGGAAGAAATGGCGGCCCAGACCAGTACTTTTTGAGGATGCAGGGACGATGGGACTGCAACATTGGGCTTTTCGGTTCCTCATATGCGCCAGTTCTGTTTATTGACGAAGCCGTCCAGGTAAAAATAAGCTTCGTCAGTAAACCAAATGCTGCCCACTTGCATATCGCCGTCATCAATCCTGTGCACTATATCGTTAGCGAATGTCTCTCGTGCAGCAATGGTAGCGGCGCTGAGGGGTTGCCGCGTTTGAATTTTGTATGGGTAGAGGTGTAAACTCTGGCGCAAGAGACGATACGTGGACGTTGGCGTCATTTGGACCGCAGCTGCAACAAGGCTCCTTTGGTTACATTAAACCACGGTTGAAAACTTCGTCTTGTTGCAACAACACTGTGTTCTAGGCGTTGGAATTCCAACACCAGAAAAATCCTCTGTTCTAAGGAATAAACCATGTTGTCCACAGCACACTTGCACGTTGTGAACAGCACACGCTTACAGCAGAAAGACGACGTACAGAATGGCGCACCCACAGACTGCGTTGTCTTCTATATCTTTCACATCACTTGCAGCGCGATCTGTTGTTGAAAATTGTAACTACTGTAATTTCGAAAGTTGGTCCGCTTGAAAATGTACTGTTGTCCCAAGCATATTGCAACAAACGGTGTATTTCTATCGCTGCTCGTTTAGTTTTTATTGCCGTTTCAAATATACCGGTCATTTTTGAAACACCCTGTATGTACGGTTGCGCTCGCGGCGGCACCTTGCGGCCCGTACGCAAGTTGTGCGATTGCTGTCACAGGTCGACCCTTAATCTATGATGCTACACACCCCATTGAGGAACGAACAGTATACCCTCGGAGCGTCTGATCAGCCAAAATTCTCACATGATCAATGCCAGTAACGCGGCCATGTGGAGTAACAGTGGGACCCATGGACTACCATGATATGACGGCCCAAATCATCACCGAAATCGCGCCATATTTCATTCTTGGGACGTAAACTCGGTCGTATGTTGCAAACGATGTGTAACAAGGTTCATCCTACCAAGTGAGTTCCTTCCATTGCTCCATAGTCCAGGTTTTACAGCTTCGGCACCACGTTCTCCAGCTACGGGCTCTTGCATCACTCATGAGTGGTTTTCGAATTCCAGCTCGCCCTATAGTTTCCTGCTTATGGCGCTCCATTCGTGTTGTCTTGGTGCTGATACGTATCGTGAATGCGACATGCTATTCATCTGCGACTTTGGCATCTGTTGCTCTCTTATTTGTCTGCAAATCCTCTTCAATGACCGTGTGTTATGACCATTCAACACACACTTTCGTCCGCGTTGTGACTTAGCGCATGTTTCTCCGCATTCCCTGAATGCGAAGTAAATCTTCGATATGGTGCTTCTTGAAACAACAAACACTTCGCTCATCATGGTTAAGTAAGTATGCACCGTGCGAACACCAACAATTTCTCCACGTTCGAAGTCACTTAGCTCCGACACATTGCACTCACCACTACACAGAACGCCGGCCGCTGTGGCCGAGCGGTTCTAGGCGAGTCATTTCGAAACCGCGCCGCTGCTACGGTCGCAGGTTCGAATCCTTCCTTCGGCGTGGATTTGTGTGATGTCCTTAGGTTGGTTACATTTAAGTAGTTCTAAGTCTAGTAGACTGATGACGTCAGTCGCATAGTGCTTAGAGCCATTTGAACCATTTGAACTACACAGAACACTGTTCTGATCACGGCTAACATTTGCATGGAGGACATGCACAGGTGGTGTTGGTGGTCAAATATAACAGCTCAACCTGCAGGCTTAGCTAACATCTGCATTTTTGTTCAAACATTCATTTATTGTTGTGTTTCCATATTTTTCTGCAGCTTCTGTACCGTATCTCTGTTTCTTATTGCTAACGTACTTCTTCTCCTATTGCGCAAGTTTGTGGCAGACTCAGAACTGTTAACAGAAAATATGTCTTCAAGTATATGACTCTCTCATCGGTACATTGATTTCATTACGAAATTTTTACGAGCAGTGGTGCTAGGGGGATTGATGTCTGTTATGGTTCAAATGGCTCTGAGCACTATGGCACTTAACATCTGAGGTCATCAGTCCCCTAGAATTAGAACTAATTACACCTAACTAAACGAAGGACATCACACACATCCATCCCCGAGACAGGATTAGAACCTGCGACAGTAGCTGTCACGCGGTTCCAGACTGAATCGCCTAGAACCGCGCGGCCACACCGGCCGGCTGATGTCTGTTATGCCACTACATTTGTCTTTTGACGAACGCGGTGAATAACGTTAAGAGAAGTGCATGATTCCATTAAATGAACAACAGTCTCCACTGTATCTCGATAAATAAACAAATTTAGAGTATCAACTTTTTCAGCGACCTTTCTTCCAGGGCTTGAATTGCGGTGGGCGTAACTGAATCGTTTTTCCTTCCCTCATTCTTCCGACAACAGAATGAAGGAAGATTAGAGTTTTACGTATCGTCTACTACGGTATCATTAAAGACACAGCACAAGTTCGGATTGGTGGAGGATGTGGAGGGAAATTACCTGTGTCGTTTCAAAGGATTCATCCTGACATTTGCCATAAAGGATTTAGGGAAACCATGTTCCCTTTCGAAGCACACATCTCAGAATTTGCCGTGAAGTATTTTTGGAAACCACAGAAAACCTAAACATGGATGTCGAGACGGGGATCTGAACCGCGGTCCTCCCTGATCCAAATCCAGTGTGTTACCACTGTGCCACCTCGCTTGGTGACAAAAATGACGGAGGAAATCTACGACCACAGCTTTTTATCAAATGACCTGTGATGCGTCCGTCTGGTTTAAGGAAACCGTGGAAAAATGGTTCAGATTGTTCTGAACACTATGGGACTCAACATCTATGGTCATCAGTCCCCTAAAACTTAGAACTACTTACACCTAACTACCCTAAGGACATCACACACATCCATGCCCGAGGCAGGATTGGAACCTGCGACCGTAGCAGTCGCGCGGTTCCGGACTGAGCGCCTAGAACCGCTCGGCTACCAAAGCCGGCAAACCGTGGAAAGACGGAAGCATGACTGTGGGATGAAGTTTGGAATCAATGAGGCAGGCGGCACAGTGGTAATCTCTGGACTCATTTTTGGGAAACCAGTGGTTCATGTACCCCTCCGGCCATCAGATCCAAGTTTTCGACGATTTACCTTAATCACTTTAGGTGAATGCCGAAATGCTACCTTTAAAGAGCGTACTTGATATTCTTTCTTGTCCTTCCCCAAGCAGAACTCCTGCGCTGTCTCAAAAGATTTCGTCGGCTACGGGACTTTAAACTGTAATCTTCCTTCCTTCTACGTTTTTAATCCTACACATTCGAGATCGATTGCCGCTCCTCAGTTTCAGCATTCTCTTTTTCCGTAAATAAGGTGAATATAAGAAAACCGTACACATGCTAGTAGCACTCACACACACTCTGAAGGTTCTGTTCAAAAATTATAAAGGGTGTTACAAAAAGGTACGGCCAAACTTACATGAAACATTCCTCACACACAAATAAAGAAAAGATGTTATGTGGACATGCGTCCGGAAAAGCTTAATTTCCATGTCAGAGCTCATTTTAGTTTTGTCAGTATGTACTGTACGTTGTCATGATTTCATACGGGATACTCTACCTGTGCTGCTAGAACATGTGCCTTTACAACTACGACACAACATGTGGTTCATACACGATGGAGCTCCTGCACATTTCAGTCGAAGTGTTCGTACGCTTCTCAACAACGGATTCGGTGACCGATGGATTGGTAGAGGTGGACCAATTCCATGGCCTCCACGCTCTCCTGACCTCAACCCTCTTGACTTTCATTTGTGGGGGCATTTGAAAGCTCTTGTCTACGCCATCCCGGTACCAAATGTAGAGACTCTTCGTGCTCGTATTGTGGACGGTTGTGATACAATACGCCGTTCTCCAGGGCTGCATCAGCGCTCAGGGATTCCATGCGACGGAGGGTGGATGCACGTATCCTCGCTAACGGAGGACATTTTGAACATTTCCTGTAACAAAGTGTTTGAAGTCACGCTGGTACGTTCTGTTGCTGTGTGTTTCCATTCCATGATTAATGTGATTTGAAGAGAAGTAATAAAATGAGCTCTAACATGCAAAGCAAGAGCTTCCGGACACATGTCCACATAACATATTTTCTTTCTTTGTGTGTGAGGAATGTTTCCTGAATGTTTGGCCGTACCTTTCTGTAAGACCCTGCAATAACGATAATTTCGTGTGCCTCAATTGCCTGGTATAATTCGGCCACTTCGACGACTTCCATGTCCCTAACCTACCCCATTTATCTTAATGGGAAAAGGAGATATATAGTTTAATGTGTAATCCAAATCCCGTGTTTTTTTTCTGGCGACGCCTCACAGCGATGAGATGTCAACGATATGTTAAAACAAAAATGGTTGTGTCAGCTACTGTGGGAGGCAACGCCAACACAAACAAGGAAGGAGAGAAGTTGCGATGGCCGGTAGCAGGAATCCAAGATGATCTGTTCATTAAACTTTAAGATTAATGCAACACTTTATTTCTAAAAAGAAGGGAACCATTTCTTAACTTTATGTGCCTCCTACGTCAAGTACACTACTGGCCATTAAAATTGCTACACCAAGAAGAAATGCAGATGATAAACGGTTATTCATTGGACAAATATATTATACTATAACTGACATGTGATTACATTTTGCCGGTCGGAGTGGCCGAGCGGATCTAGGCGCTACAGTCTGGAACCGCGCAACAGCTACAGACGCAGGCTCGAATCCTGACTCGGGCATGGATGTGTGTGATGTCCTTGGGTTAGTTAGGGTTAAGTAGTTCTCATTTCTAGGGTACTGATGACCTCAGAAGTTAAGTCCCACAGAGCTCAGAGCCATTTGAACAATTTTTTGATTACATTTTCACGCAATTTGGGTGCATAGATGCTGAGAAATCAGTACCAGAACAATCACCTGTGGCCGTGATAACGGTCTTGATACGTCTGGGCATTGAGTGAAACAGAGCTTTGATGCCGTGTACAGGTACAGCTGCCTATGCAGCTTCAACACGATACCACAGTTCATCAAGAGTAGTGACCGGCATATTATGACGAGGCAGTTGCTCGGCCACCATTGATCAGACGTTTTCAATTGGTGTGAGATCTGGAGAATGTGTTGGCCAGGGCAGCAGTCGAACGTTTTCTGTACACAGAAAGGCCCGTACAGGACCTGCAACATGCGGTCGTGAATTATCCTGCTGAAATGTAGGGTTTCGCAGGGATCGAATGAAGGGTAGAGCCACGGGTCGTAACACATCTGAAATGTAACGTCCACTGTTCAAAGTGCCATCAATGCAAACAAGAGGTGACCGAGACGTGTAACCAGCGGCACCCCATACCATCACGCCGGGTGATACACCAGTATGGCGATGGCGAAAACACGCTTCCAATGTGCGTTCACTGCGGTGTCACCAAACACGGATGGGACTATCATGATGTTGTAAACAGAACCTGGATTCACCCGAAAAAATAGCTCCATTCGTGCACACAGGTTCGTCGTTGGGTGCACCATCGCAGGCGCTCCTGTCTTTGATGCAGCATCAAGGATAAACGCAGCCATGGTCTCCGAGGTGATAGTCCGTGCTGCTGCAAACGTCGTCGAACTGTTCGTGCAGATGGTTGTTGTCTTGCAAACGTTCCCAACTGTTGACTCAGGGATCGAGACGTTACAGCCATGTGGATAAGATGCCTGTCATCTCAGCTGCTAGTGATACGAGGCCGCTGGGATCCAGCACGGCGTTCCGTATTACCCTCTTGAACCCACCGATTCCATATTCTGCTAACAGTCATTGGACCTCGACCAACGCCAGCAGCAATGTCGCGATACGATAAACCGCAATCGCGATAGGCTACAATCCGACCTTTATCACAGTCAGAAACGTGATGGTACGCATTTCACCTCCTAACACGAGGCATCACAACAACGTTTCACCAGGCAACGCCGGTCAACTGCTGTTTGTGTATGAGAAATCGGTTGGAAACTTTCCTCATGTCAGCACGTTGTAGGCGTCACCACCGGCGCCAACCTTGTGTGAATGCTCTGAAAAGCAAACTTTTGCATATCACAGCATCTTCTTCCTGTAGGTTAAATTTCGCGTCTGTAGCACGTCATCTTCTTGGTGTAGCAATTTTAATTGCCAGTAGTGTACACTGACAATCTACTACTACTCGCAGAATGCAAGCTAAGTACTGTGTTCTTAATAATCAGTACTGATGCTCTTCAAGTCTGCGGCCGAATTGGGCCGACCAGCGATGGGCGGCTGGTTAAAACAGCGTTGACAGAGGGCGCTGAAGTCTGTCTTCCTGGAGGTGTGGCGCTGACCGCTCTTTCCATCGGTGAGCTGATCAGCGCCTTCTCGGTGCTGTTTCGTGACACTGCGCTGGTAGGTGTGCAGTCGATGTTTTAGGACAGCACAAAACTGAAAAATCCATGTTCCTACCGAGATTCGATACTGTGAGCTTTCGCCTTTTAGGCACACATTTTACTGCTATATCACTTTTTTCACTATTTAACAACAGTTTTAATTTTTTCCTTACATACAATGTTCCACTGGTATAAATAACGAAGTGCAGTTGGAATATAATGGAATCAATTTTTTTGTTCCCAAAACGGTGTTCTAATATTTTATCTTGCAAGAGCGAATTTCTGTGGCAAATATTCATTTTCAGTAAAACGTGTATGAAAATTTGCAGACTTGCATTTGTACGCTATCTGTACATATAGCTGAACTCTTTACACAATACAAAATTTATGAAATTAATTCTTCTACAGTGGGAAAGTATTGGTCTTAAGTTTAATACGCAACAGCATTACCTTTAAACAAGCTGTTATTACAATCATATCGCTCAAATTTCCTTTCCTCCTTACTTTGAAGGTGTATCCTCAGTTGCAGCTGCTAACTCCTGCACAACCCTTGAAGGTTCCGAAATTTGTTTAACTTTTGCTACAGATGATCTTTCTACGGGTACTACCCTCTCATTAGCGTCCAGCTTAGTCAATGTTTTTTTCTTTTCTTCAGTTCAACAATGTTAAGTATACCAATAAAAAGCACTCCGTCTTCAGGCCACGAGTGGCCTACCGGAACCATCCGACCACCGTGTCACCCTCAGTGGAGGATGCGGATAGGAGGGGCGTGGGGTCAGCACACCACTCTCCCGGCCGTTATGATGGTATTCTTGACCGAAGCCGCTACTATTCGGTAGAGTAGCTCCTCAATTGGTATCACGAGGCTGAGTGTACCCCGAAAAATGGCAACAGCGCATGGCGGCCCAGATGGTCACCCATCCAAGTGCCGACCACGCCCGTCATCGCTTCGGTGATCTCACAGGAACTGGTGTATCCACTGCGGCAAGGCCGTTGCCGTTAAGTATACCATCCGAAGATAATTCCGACGCTGTTTTATCTGCATCAGCGTCTCCCTGTATTAGGTAACGACGTATCTATGCTGGTCCTGTTTCTTCACATGTTTAGCTTCTACAACGACCAATTTCTCAACGACTTTCACAGGAACTTCATTCAATCTGAACTGCTGCGCATCAAGATTCACATCTAAGGGAAGATGCTGGTGAAAACGACCAAATATTTGAAAAAAAATTTTCTTGGTCTACAGAAAACAGCATTTCATGCTGATTTCAGAAATGTATAGTTTATGGGCATTACCATTTTTCGTTCGTTCTAAAATTGAGGTTGAACATAATGTTGCACAGGGGCCACGCATATTTGTCAGTTTGAATTGCGTCAGAATATGTTATACATTATTTTGTTTTTCCATTTCTTCCGTTGTTAGTTACGGATCGTTAACACAGGTGTATTCTAGTAGGCACTGGCTCTTGAAACCGAAGTACAGGCATGTCCAGAAGGCTATGGTTCGAATTGAAACAAAGATCTGAGAATATATGATTTCGGAATTTCCTATGCGTGTGGTTATGTAGTTATTGTGTGTTGTTCTGTTTCTGTGTGTGTGTTTCCTGTGCTACAAATGCCAAAAGTAAGGAAATTCAGCCCCAAACGAAAGATTCGCGGCAACCAGTTCCAAGCACAGCCGAATAATACACAAAAGTCGCTTCAAAAGTCGCCCGCAGAAACTGTCTCTACAGGCAGTGTTTCAAGACGTAAACTTTCGCGTTCTGGTTGTAATAAGAACAAGCGTAGTAGTATTGTGAGTAGCAATAACGACGGAAATGTTATTGTGAGCCAAAATATGCTGTCAAGACTTTTGAAGAATGGTGTGAAATGTAAGTACTGCAATTGTGAAGATAGTATTGACGTTTCTGAGGACATTTCAGCAAGGAAGGGTCTTTAATGTCAGTTAGTGAGTGCCTGTAACTCATGTACGATGCACAGTGATACTATGACATCGCCGCTAACTGATAGTCGACAATACAGTGTAAATATTCAGCTTGCTTATGCAATTCGATGTATTGGCAGGGGAAGGAGAGCTGCCCAGATTTTTTGTGTAGTGATGGATTTGCCTCCACCTCTACTGAGGTTTGACAGACATAATGCTTTATGTGGTGTAAGTGAACATTCAATGAAAAGAGCAGCAGAAGAAGCAGTAGCCTTGTCTGAGAATATAGACACATCAGCAACATTTGATGGATCTTGTCAGAAGAGAGAGGTCATACTTCTCTGAATGGGGTTGTAACTGCCACATTTATTGAAACTGGTAAGATACTAGATTATGAATATCTAAAAAAGCACTGCGAGGGTTGTTGAAGTAAATTTATTGGCTTCCATGTTCGTGTAAAGAATTTTGATGGCCCAAGTGGAAACTTGGAAATGAAAGGAGTTTTAAACATTTTTAGAAGAGCAGAGGTCACTCGTCGTGTGAGGTATGGAGACCTTTGGGATGGAGACTGTAAAGGACACACTACTGTTGTAAATGACAGACCATATGGGGACACTCTGATAGAAAAACTCGAATGTTTTGGGCATGTACAAAAAATAATAGGAGCTCTGCCGAGAAAATTATGTAAAGTCTTCAGTAGAAAAAAACTGTCAGACGGAAAACACATAGGTGGTCCAAGTCGTCTTACAAAAAGTGAAACTGATTCTTTGACTCAATATTATAGACTAGCAATAAGGAGAAATGTAGGAGATTTGGAAAATATGAGAGCAGCTGTTTGGGTTACATGGTTTCACAGAGTGTCAACAGATGAAACCCCACAGCATGGTTTGTGTCCAAAACGGGGAGATTCGTGGTGCAAGTACTGGTTGAGCAATGCTACAGGCATACAATATACCCACAATCATTCCTTACCACTTGCTATAATGGAAGCAATTACGCATATATATGTATAGGGATCTGGTAAATAAAAATCTGCCTGGAAAATGTATGCATGGTCTCTCTCTCAGAATGCAAATGAAAGCTTCGGAACTGTATTTGGTGGACTCACAGTGCTAAAGATTGGTGTAATGGATAAAATAATAATATTCAATTTTAAGGATCAATGTTACGAAGAAATTGAAATGCAGATGGGTAGGAATATGGCTTCGGCTCTTACTGCTATTAATAAGCGGCGGTAACCGAAGCATAGACAGCTGCAGAAGCTGCTACCAAGGAGTCAAGGATAAAGAAAAGAATGAAGAGAAAGAGAATGGAGGATAAGGAAACAGGAGGATACCTGGAGTATGCAGCCGGAATGTTCTAAACGAGCATAGTGGTAAGTTAATAAATCTGTACATCTTCTTTTGCGATTTACCGAAAACTCGAGTTTTCACCATTCAAATACTCTTTTCTCCTAAATGACTGAAGTTTAATTCACAAAAATTGGTACAGATATTTAGAATGACCTCCTCTACCTCCTTTGCCTACTATTTCCAGAAAATTTTATGACATGATGATGATTTCGGTGATATTTGAGCTACATTTTTAAATATTTTTGTTGTAGTAAAATAAATTACTTGTCTTTTTCACAGATCAGCTTTAGGGAAGCAAAATGTAGGCATAAAAACTTATGTGAATGTTTTCTGTACTCTGACTCTTTTTCCAAGCTGTGCAGTCAGTACCGCAGTGAAATAGGTTCTAAATGGTTCAAATGGCTCTGAGAACTATGGGACTTAACAGCTATGGTCATCAGTCCCCTAGACCTTAGAACTACTTAAACCTAACTAACCTAAGGACATCACACAATACCCAGTCATCACGAGGCACAGAAAAGCCCTGACCCCGCCGGGAATCGAACCCGGGAACCCGGGCGTGGGAAGCGAGAACGCTACCGCACGACCACGAACTGCGGACAGTGAAATAGGGCTCCGTTTTTTATACTAATATAAATATTATTCTCAGTACCAAAATATAATAAATATCTCAATGATTTTTTTTGGAAAATGCTTTGACTAATATCGCCGGCCGGAGTGGCCAAGCGGTTCAGGCGCTACAGTCTGGAACCGCGAAACCGCTACGGTCCCAGGTTCGAATCCTGCCTCAGGCATGGATGTGTGTGATGTCCTTAGGTTAGTTAGGTTTAAGTAGTTCTAAGTTCTAGGGGACTGATGACCACAGAAGTTAAGTCCCATAATGCTTGAAGCTATTTGAACCATTTGACTAATGACCCTAATTGTGTGTGTAACAATTTTGAGCTATCTCTCATTTATAGATCAGTCGCACAGTGAGAGTGAATATAATGCTAAAAATGTAGACCGTTCAGGGGTGTGTCCCCGTAAGTCATCATTTTCTTCTGTGCAACTTAAACTGACGCAGAGCATCGAGAAGCAAGTTACGCTTATATTGAGACTTAATCTTCGGTCTCCGATACTCTGTTTAATCGAAGATCAGTGGCACCAACAGAAGTAACTCAGAATCCACATATAACTTCTCTTTGCAACTTCCTTAACCGACTCCTGCCTCGTTTGTATACTGTATGTTGGCGCTTTGTGGAATGATCTGGGATGTTCTCTGTGGACTACGGACCAGGCCCGTGTATACCGGGTGGTTATAATTAAACTTACCCTACTGAACACGTTATAACACGGAAACTAATTATTGCACAAGTACTGAATTTGGCAGCATTAATGTCAAGGACACGGGGAACAGAAATAATGCACAATCAGTTCAATTGAAACACTTTTAATGTGCTGCTGCGGTACATCATACCACTACACACCGGTACCATTGCTTCTACAAAAGAGGCTCAATATGGCACCCGTAGGTCTCCAGAAGAGTCTGAAAGCGCAGGACTGTATTCTGCAGAGGCAGAACGAAGGATGTCCGTAGGTATGCTGGCTACTTCTCTTGATATGCTGCGCTTCTGATCAGCACATTTGTGAATGTTCGCCTGGTAAACCCTGTCCTTCAGGTAGTCCACAATCAGGAACCAAAGAGAGTGAGATCAGGTGACCTGGTCGGCCAAGCATTTGGAAACGATGGACTGATAATTCTATAGTTTCCAAGTGCGTTTCAGAGAAGCAGGTGAACCTCACGAGCGGTGTGCGGTAGGGCCCCATCTAGCATGAAAACTGTACAGTCTAATGCGTCTCTCTGCTATAGGGCGGGTATGACATGCTGGCGAAGCATATCGCAGTAACGCTGGCCGGTCACAATGTACGTCTTTGGCCCTTGAGCGCCAACTTGTTAAAAAAAAAAAATAGCGAATGAGTAACATGGCCGTGAGGCCACACCATACGTGATGCGTTCACCATGCAGAGGAAGTTCATGCACAGTGACTGGAGGTGAAGATCTCGACACTCGGCAATTCTGTGTTCACCTCAACCGCCAGAGAAAAATGAGCTTCGTCTATCCATAGCATGGTCCAGGGCCAGCCTTCGTCAATTGAAATATTTGCAAGAAATTGGAGAGCGATGTCAACACGTCGTTGCGCGCGTATTGATGCAAGATGCTGTACGATATGTGTCTTGTACGGATATCATATGAAAATAGTTCGTAGTTCATTCCGTACAGTGGCCCACGGGATGTTCAACTGTCGTGACACAGCAAGAGCACTGCCTGGCGATAGGGAATTGCGCGCAGCGTTGTCTGCCATATCAACAGTTATTTCATGAACCACCTGTGATGCAACCGGTCGTCGGGCTCTTCCCAGAGAGACGCCCACTTCTCCAGTTGATTCGAGCTTCTTCATCACGCTCCGCACAGCAGGAGGACAAAGAGGACCCTTGCGAAATCCTTTCGACTGGGGTATTCTCGACGTTGTTTTGATAATAGTGCTCCACCATTAATGCTCTGCTACTTTTGTCCAAGCTCATGTCGACATGTCAACAAGTGCACTGCGGCTGGTCAGGTGTGTGAGACTACGAATCACGATGACTGATTGCAAAACCTGGTGGCCGTAGTTGGTCTTGGACGGTGGCTCTGTGACACGTGGGAACCTTGCACTGCATGCACTGGACATTAATGCTACACATTTGAAGTTAAACTTTCAAACCACTGTAGAAATAACACCACTGGTCAGAAAGACGTCAAATTGCTAAGAAATATTGTCGGAGATTGGGAAAACGTATGGAAGAAGAAAAATAAATAGTTACAAAATGTAGCAATAGATGGAGCTGTAAGCATCATAATTTAATAGTTGTCGATTACAAATGACAGATGAATCACGCAACAATCCCTAAGGTGTACGTCTGACATTAAACTAATTGTACTACTCAGTGTGCATGGGTGTACAGGTGTGATACTGTTAGTTACGTAAGACCATCCACCACGGCAAGGTCATATCACATCGGGTCGTAAAAACGGTTTTTAATTGTCCTGGTGCCAAAAGATGCATAAAAAGCATCAATCACATTGGTTTTTAATTGTCCTGAAGCCAAAAACCGCATAAAAAGCATCAATAAAAATCAAACCGGGTTATTAATTTCCGCGTGACTGGCGCAAAACATGTTCAATATCAAAGTGCAGGCTTTCTCGTCGAATTTCATATATGAAGTCTTCACGGGTTGTCAGCCGAGTAGCGTCGTCGACTCGCAGCAACGTTTCGATGAAATGCGTCTCCACCATCCTCAGGCGAAGATAATGGAGACGCATTCCATCGAAACGTTGCTACGAGACGACGACGCTACTCGGCTGACAACCCGTGAAGACTTCATATATGTTCAGTATCCTGTCCACCATTTTCTGCAACAAGCTGAACTCGAGAAATAGCATGTTCCATAGCTGATCGAAGTGTTTCATGGGTCACGTTCAGAATGTGTTGCGCAATGCGTGCCTCGAATGCAAGTTTGCAATCGAAACACTCAACGTAATATCTTTCAGATAGCCCCACAGCCAGAAGTCACACTTATTAAGATCAGGTATCGGGACGGCCAGGTTGTAGGGAAATGGCAACTGATAATTCTAGCATTTCCGAAATGGTCCTTCAGCAGCTGCTTAACTGGATTTTCAATGTGCGGAAGTGTGCCGTCTTGCATAAAAATGATCCCATCCACTCATCCACCAGTGACGGTACAGGTAACAGGACTGGAAGCACCTGTCTCTTCGACAAACCACACGGTGACCTTTTCAGGATGAAGTGGTACTGGTTTGATTTGCGTGTAGATTTTCTATTGCCCATATTCGACAGTTCTGTGTATTGGCATATCCTGTAAGATGGAAGTGGGCTTCGCCTGTACACAAAGTCTTTCACGGGCAATCATTTTCCACTTCCACGCGAGCAAGAAATTCTAAAGAAAAGGTTTCTCTTGCTGACAGGTCAACAGGAAGCACCTCGTGCACATGGGTAATTTTGAATGGATTGCAAAGAAGGATGTTTCGTAGGGTTTTACGCACGGTGCTCGGGCAATTCTCTGAGCACCACACGTTTGCACACCACCACTCATCCCCTCTAGCTTTGCTGTCGCCACTGGTTCCACTGACGTCGAATCAGTTCGGTACCTCCCCCTACCACGTTGCACACCAAAAGAACCCGTCTTTTGGAATTTCCGAATACTTTCTCCAGACCCACGGCAGTCATCAGACCAACGCCTTTTTTCAAACCATTCAGTGTCCGGAACTTCTGCAGAGCGACGTGTGTACTGTCATCATTCTTGTACTAGAACTTTACAAGCAGAGCGCGATCCTGCATCGAGACAGTCATGGGGAATGTCGCAGACCCGAAAGGAGGAAAAGTCGTGTACCCGACCTCTTTATACCAATTTCAGTGGGTCGTTCACAGGACAGGTGTTTTACGTATTCCGATACATGGAGCGCCATCTGTTGATCAATTTTCACACTATTTTTTTCTTCTACCATACGTTTTCCCCCTTCTCCGATAATATTCCGTTGCAGTTTGACGTCATTCTGACCATTGGTGTAATTTCTACAGAGTTTTGAAAGTTTATGCTTGATTATAATCATATATGCGTGAGTTTGCGGTTATTGACATGTGTGACACAAACGTCACAACAAAGTGATTCTACAAGAGCTTTCACAGTGTCAGGTACGAAAAATAATAATCAGAAAAAAAACTAAGAAGGTTATGATTGAACGTCTCGTCGCCATCAACGACTCAGAGGCGGGAGAAATATGTAGAAAGGATCGGTCGTAACCTATTTAAGGAATCGTACTACCATTCGGCAGCAATTATGGTCATGAGAAACGTATATGTGAATAATTGAGTAGTGATTTTAGGGACGCTTCCAGAGAATACGAGTCCAATGGCTTGACCTCGAGGCTGCTTCATTGCTTGTGAAAAATCATACTGAAAAAATTGGAACACGAAACATAAATGTACTAAATAAACATGATATCAATGGCGGCCTTGCCGGTACCAAACATAAACTGTTGAAAGTATCTGTACTACTGATAAGTACATGCCACGAAAACATATATCTACCTCGTTTCTTGTATGAGCACATTTCCCAGTAATAATTGCTCACGACAGTCGCCAAAAAGTAGGCGAAGTGTCGTTAACTGCTCTGGTGTGGCCTTGTGTACCTAGTCTCACTATTTGATTGTGTTTTTGTAACTTGTTATCTCTTGGGGCTTAAAGAGCTTTCTTTAGAAAAGCTGCCATCGTAAAAGAATGTTAAGCTCCATTCTTATGCGAGCAGTTTGTGCCGCCTATCGCTAACGCTACTACGGAGAACTGGCAAACAATAGTTGTTGACTGTCTTTCTAGACGGTTGAAAGATACATAAAGATAGATACAATTTTTTGTTTAAATTTTCTCTAAACTAAATTTCCCAGACGTGACCAACTTGCATTCCTTGTTGTTACCGGAACTTGTAAATAGAGCTCTTCCTAGACTACACACAAGCTTAGTTGACACATGTAGAACGCCACTTTTAAAAGAAATCTGGTAAACATACCCCTCGAGAAAATATCGCATATTATTGAATCATTTTCCTCAACCAAGTACTGGAACATGACACTCTACAGGAACCAATCTGCAAGTTGTGAATGGCGCTACCTGGATACTTCATCGCCTCTTCACTTCGTATACAATATTTGGGGTCTTCGTGATCCAGAGTTCATTATTTTCTCACTAATATGAAGTCGAGAATGAATGATCCAAAAGTAACCGACAAGGGAAAAAACTTGTAATGTCATTCAAGTTTTGCACAACTCTGAGGATATAATTTTTATGTTGTTATTGTGGTCTTCAGTCCAAAGACTGGCTTGATGCAGCTTTCCACGCTACTCTATCCTGTGCAAACTTCTTCATCTCTTAGTACCTACTGAAACCTACATCCTTCTGAATCTGCTTTGTGTTCATCTCTTGGTCTACCACTACGATTTTTACCCCCCACGCTTCCCTCCAACACAAAATTGGTGATCCCTTGGTGCCACACGACATGTCCTACTAACAGATCCCTTCTTCAAGTCAAATCGTGCCACAAATTCCTCTTCTCCCCAATTCTGTGCAGTACCTCATCATTAGTTACGTGATCTACTAACCTAATATTCAGCATTCTTCTTTAGCACCACATTTCAAAGGCATCTATTCTCTTATTGTCTTAACTGTTTATCGTCCTTGTTTCATATTCATACATGGCTACACTCCATACTAATACTTTCAGAAAAGGCTTCCTGACATTTAAAGCTATACTCGATGTTAACAAATACCTATTCTTCAGAAACTCTTACTTTGCCAGTCTACATTTTATACCCTCGCTGCTTCTACCATCATCAGTTATTTGCTCCCCAAATAACAAAACTCATTCACTACTTTAAGTGTCTCATTTCCTAATCTAATTCTTCCAGCATCACCTGATTTAATTCGACTTCATTCCATTATACTCGTTTCGTTTTAGTTGATGGTCATCTTATACCCTAGTTGCAAGACCCTGTCCACTCCGTTCAGCTGCTCTTCCAGGTCCTTTGCTGCCTCTGACAGAATTTCAATGTCATCGGCAAACCTCAACTTTTTTTTTATCCATAGATTTCAATTCCTACTCCGAATTTTTCTTTTGTTTCCTTCACTGCTTGCTCAGTATACAGATTGAATAAGATCAGGGAGAGGTTACAACCCTGTCTCACTCCCTTCCCAACCACTGCTTCCCTTGACTCATATAACTGCCATCTGGTTTCTGTACAAATTGTAAATAGCCTTTCGCTCTCTGTATTTTACCCGTGCCACCTTCAGAATTTGAAAGAGAGTATTCCACTCAACATTGTCAAAATCTTTGTCTAAGCCTACAAATGCTAGAAACGTAGGTTTGCCTTTCCTCAATCTTTCTTCTGATATAAGTCGTAGGGTCAGTATTGCCTCACGTGTTCCAACATTTCTACGAAATCCAAACTGATCTTCCCCGAGGCCGGCTTCTACTAGTTTTTCCACTCGTCTGTAATGAAATCGAGTTAGTATTTTAATACCGTGACTTCTTAAACTGATAGTTCGGTAATTGTCACACATGTCTGCAACTTCTTTCTTTGGAATTGAAATAATCATGTTCTTCTTTATGTCCAAGGGTATTTTACCTGTCTCGTACATCTTGCTCAGCAGATGAAAGAGTTTTGTCAAGGCTGGCTCCCCATGGCTACCCCTAATTATAACGGAATGTTGTCTACTCCCTGTGCATTGTTTCAGCTTAGGTCTTTCAGTGCTCTGTCAAATTCTTCACGCAGTATCATATCTTTCGTCTCATGTCCATCTATGTCATCTTTAATTTCCATAATATTGCCTTCAAGAACATTACCCTTGTATAGACCCTCTATATACTCCTTACAATTTTCTACTTTCCCTTCTTCGCTTAGGACTGGTTTTCCATCTGAGCTCTGGATGTTCACACAGGTGGTTCTCTTATCTGCAAAGGTCTCTTTAATTTTCCTGTAGGCGGCATCTATCTTCCCCCTCAAATGCTTCTACATCCTTACATTTGTACTCTAGCTATTCCTGCTTAACCATTTTGTATTTCCTGTCGTTCTCATTTTTGAGACGTTTGTATTCCTTTTCGCCTGCTTCATTTAGTGCATTTTTATGTTTTCTCCTCTCGTCAGTTAAATTCAATACCTCTTTTGTTGCTTAAGGATTGCTACTAGCCCTACTTGATCCTCTGCTGCCTTCACTACTTCATCCCTCAAAGCTACCCATTCTTCTTCTACTGTATTCCTTTCCCCTGTTCTTGTCAATCGTTCTCTAAGGCTCCCTCTGAAACTCTCTACTCTCTACAACCTCTTGTTCTTTCATTTTATCCAGATCCCACCTCCTTAACTTCCTACCTTTTTGCAGTTTCTTCAGTTTCAATCTACAGTTCATAACAAATAGATTGTGGCCTGAGTCCTCATCTGCCCCTGTAAATGTCTTACAACTTAAAAACTGGTTCCTAAATCTCTGTCTTACCATTATATAATCTATCTGAAAACTTCTGGTGTCTACAGGCCTCTTCCATATATACAACCTTCTTTCATGATTCTTAAACCCAGTGGTAGCTGTGATTAGGTTATGCTCTGTGCAAAATTCTGCCAGACGGCTTCCTCTTTCATTCCTTAGCCCTAGTCCATATTCACATACTACTTTTCATTCTCTTACTCTTCCAGTCCCCCATAACTATTAATTTTTCGTCTCCCTTCACTATCTGAATAATTTCTTTTATCTCATCATACTTTTCTTCAATCTCTTCACCATCGGCGGAGCTAGTTGGCATATAAACTTCTACTACTGTGGTGGCCGTGGGTTTCGTGTCTATCTTGGCCACAATAATGCGTTCACTATGCTGTTTGTAGTAGCTTACCCGCACTCCTATATTTTTTATTCATTATTAAACCTTAACCAGCGTTACCCCTATTTGACTTTGTCTTTATAATCCTGTATTCGCCTGACAGAAGTCTTAATCCTCTTGCCACCGATCTTCACTAATTTCCACTATATCTAACTTCCACTTCACTATTTCCCATTTTTAATTTTCTTATCTACCTGTCCGATTAAGGGATCTGTCATTGAACGCTCCGACCCGTAGAACGCCAGTTCTGTTTATCCTGATAACGCCGTCCTCCTGAGGAGTCCCCGCCCGGAGATCCGAATGGGGGACTATTTAGTTTCCGGAATATTTTACCGAAGAGGACGCCATCATCATTTAACCATTCAGTAAAGCTGCATGCCCTCGGGAAAAATTACTGCCGTAGTTTCCCCTTGCTTTCAGCCGTTCACAGTACCAGTACGGTAATTCCGTTTTGGTTGATGTTGCAAGGCCAGATCAGTCAATCATCTAGACTGTTGCCCCTCCAACTACTGGAAAGGCTGCTGTCCCTCTTCAGGAACCACACGTTTGTCTGGCCTCCCAAAAGATACCCCGCCATTGTGGTTGCACCTGTGGTACGGCTATCTGTGTCCCTGAAGCACGCAAGCCTCCCCACCAACGACACGGTCCATGGTTCATTGGGATGACTGGGTGGTTGAGGGAGAGAAGGGCTCACAAATGCAAGATACCACCATAGCACTGCACAGGATTTCGGTTGCTAAGCCTGAGCCATGAGGGCGAGTAGCGTCTTTCAACACCGCCATCGGCGACGGTTGACCTCCACAGGCTTCTAACTGAGCCACACCACAGTTCATCCAGAATCACAGAAAATCACCCGGTCAGTCCGATGACGGTATTTTTCGAAAAAAAAAGACCAGAGTGCGAAACAGCGTCCATGGACCAAAAAGAGATTCCATTTCCAGTCGGCTAGATGCGACAGTAAGGATATTTTGAAGCAAGGCCTACGAAAATTGGTATTTGATTTCTCAGTCAGAAATAAAAAATAAGTGCTTCAGCATTTTTAGAAATTCATTCGCTACGGGATAAAACATGGGATGGAAGTTATTCGGAAAGTATTTCGTTATATTGAAAATTTTTTAAAGGTAGATATATGGAAACTGGTATTTCAGTTCTCGGTTAGATGTAAAGAAATATGTGTTAAGGGATGAAGTTTCTATGGAAATACCACTACAAGAACGCAAAATGCATGTTTAGCAAAAACCTTTGACTTCAGCTCTCAGAATCGCTTTTTGGTCAAAAGTACATTCGCCAGACACGATGCTTATGTAACCTTATTTAACGTTAAAAGTTTAGAAGGCGTTGCAATTTGTGAACAACACAACAATCCGATACACGAAAAGTAAAAAATGAAATCCGTGCAATCCACACTCTACGCGTGCGAAGCAGCGGGCGCTAAGGTAGTACTGCGTACAGAAAAGCTACATAATAGGAAGCGCTCTCAATCCCAAAGAGAAGACTGCAAATAAAATATGTGACTTAGTCAGAGGTAATCAGCTCAAGAGTGAAAGTGAGTCCAAATTTCCGCAATACCGGTGGAACATCGCACGTTTTTGATCAGCAGAAGTCCATTCTACAAGGTCCATGCTACAACGTTGTTAAGAGGATGGTGGCCACCAATGAAAAACTAATAGGTACATGCCCGATCAAGACAGACGCCTACGACACGTGCAATGAACCAGACACATTGGAGCACAGGTTTCTGTGTCGAACGGTCGCAGACGTTTGGAAAATTAGTAAACTAATAATCAGCCTGATAAATAAAACCGCGCCAGATAATTTCGCCGCGATAACAACCAAGGTGCCACACTTTAAGCCATTCCCTCCATGCAAGAGATCTGCCACCACTGGATGGTCGTCCACGCAGCACTCTCTATCTATAATCTGCGACACACCGAAATATTAAATTTCTAACTTATCTATGGGACCAACATGAGAAGACAAAGAAAATACCAAAATACGAAGATTTTTTTATGGATTTTTTCAATCATAGCATTAGACGCAGCCTCGACGGCATCAGTTCTCACGTGATTGCAAAATTGTAGCTACGGTCATGGTTCTTCGAGTTTATAAGACTATCTTCTCACAATATTGAGTTATTGTTAGCTCAACTGTGTGGGTGCCGAGCCTATGATTATAAATTACTGCTACCCTACCAGTGCGGCACGCAGTTATTAAGCAGTAACACTGATAACTCCAAGCTATTGAACATAGTAACAAGCAACATTTATAAGAATGAACTAAATAACTTCAGAGTAGGTATTAGGAGCAGAGGAATGCAGGTCTGAGAAATGTTAATGGAGGAGGGGAAGGGGTATGTGAAAGTGAAGATGCCAATTCGGAGAAGATGTGAATAGCTTCAGTACTACTCATTAATGTAGGGATGTGATGTGCAAATGTCGGTGATCACGAACAAACATAAGTAACATAGCGACATCGTGAGCTAAGAGTAATCTCTGGTCTGTTATATAAGCCAACTCCACAAGAGTAGCACATGAAATTGTAGTTTAGTTTAACGTAAAAATATAACTTACTAGGGACTGGATGGCATGCTTATCTATTAACACAATATATCTAAATTTCTCGAATAATGAACTTACCCAGTAGTTAGAAGAAAACGTAGTTGACACTGGTTTGCAAATAGGGTAGCGTAAAAGTAGTACGGTCTCCCGAACATAATGACATCCTCCTTGTCGACCATCGTGGATTATGAAGACATCATGCGGAATTCACCTCGGGTTTGTCTCTCCTGACATCTTGAAAGCCGTAGATTAAGGCAATAAGGTAGATGTAGTATTTATTTACTTCCAAAAAAAAAGATGAGGGTATGGCATCGTTGGCCGGGAGGTGATGAGGATGAAATGCTCATGAGGGCAACACAACCAGTCTACGAGCGAAGAAAATCTCCAACCCGGCGGGGAATCGAGCCCGGGCCCGGTTGCACGTGAGGTAAGCAAAGCAGGCGACACCAGTTTAAATACCGCAGCAACACGTATTAACGAAAGCATGATTACATAGGGAATCGAATAAATTTGTGGAATGAGGATTTCTTGGCAAGGAAGAGACAGCATATTATCTTGAACGGAGAGTCGGCGATAGACGCAGAAGAAATTACAGCCCCCCCCCCTCCCCCCAGAGGAGTGTGTTGAGGCCCTTGCTGTTCATTCTGTACTTTAACTGCGTTGTAAACAATATTAATAGTAATTACAGGCTTTTTGCAGATGATGTAGTTATTTGTATTAAAGAAATCTTCACCAACGTTCAATCAGATCTTGATGAAACATCAAAGTGATGCACAGTTTGGCAACTACGAGGGCATTCTGAAAAGCAATGCCTTCGAATTTTTAATGTGAAAATCTTAAAGTTTAAAAGAACAAAACAAACGTTACTGACGTCTAAACCTTCATTCTTCATTGACTGAAGAGTAATGCCTCCACCTTCGTAACTCTTCAACAGCTGGTAGCATTGATATGCGGCAGGTACTGGCTTGTTACGTAGCCTCTTCTTTACAGCTCCAGTTGGCGGGAAGTCTTAGCATTGAACGGTTGTGTTGTTGCAGTGTAAAGTATGGAACCCTGCGCAGGCGGTCGGTCAATGCGATTTAAGCAACGCGCAGTCATTGAATTCTTGACAGAAGGTGTCACCCCAAAGGAGATTCATCAGAGAACGAAAGCAGTTGATGGTGATTGTGTTGATGTGAGTGCTGTGCGTCGTTGGTCGAGTAAGTTGAAAGATGTTGGGGCGGGAACATCTGACCTGCGTGACAAACAAAGAATTGGACGTCTTGTGACAGCAATCATCGAGTTTCACAAGCAGAATGTTTACAGATTGATTCAGGATGCTCGTCGTATCACTCAGAGGGAAACTGCGAGCACAATTGGCATTTCACAAGAACGTATGGGTCACATTATTGCTTTAAGTGTCTATTGAAAGATCTGTGCACAGTGGGCACCTCACATGCTGACTCCTGAAGTGAAAGCGCACAGACTTGAAATTTGCCAGGAACTCCTCTCGCGTTACGGGAATGAAGGTGACGCCATTCTCCATTCAGTTGTGACAGGAGACGAAACGTGAGTATATTATTACGACTCGGAGACGAAACGCCAGTCTATGGAATATCGACACAAAGACTCGCCCCACAAAAAAATTCAAGACGCAGTCCTCAGCCGGAAAAATCATGGCCACAGTGTTCTGGGACGTAGGTGGTATTATCCATGTTGATTTCCTTGATCATGGAACAACAATAAATTCAGAGCGTTACATCACAACGCTGTGAACTCTGAAAAGACAGCTAACAAAGGTCCGAAAGGAAAAGGGAAATGTTTTCCTGCAGCATGATAATACCAAACCACACACTTCGCGTGCCACCGCAGCAGAACTTCAGAGACTGAACCTCACTACCGTACAGCATCCTCCATGCATTACGCATTTAGCACCGTCTGACTTCCATATGTTCCCGATAATGAAAGACCCTGCGGAGACATCATTATGCATCTGATGAAGACATTGAGAAAACTATGAGACTGTGATTGCGAAAACAGAGTGTTTACTTCTTCCGTGGCCGCTTCAGAAAACTTGTTCGTCGTTGGCACAACTGTATCCAATTGGCTGATGATTATGTGGAAAAGTGAATATTGGTAATCAAAGAACACCTCCTAAGGATTATTTCTGCGTTTGATTCATTAAGGTATTTTCATCTAAACCCAATTAATGAAGGTGGAGGCATTACTTTTCATTCAACTCTCTTATGTCGGTGTGTAACGTAGCTATGTCGGTGCGGCAGAAACAGCGTGCTGTAATCGAGTTTCGAATTCGAAGAATCGATCAACGCATGGAGCACCCTCTCCTTTGACATGGCAATGGCATACACGAGCGCTGCGACATCTGCAACAGTCCGACGCCTTGCGTTCACTGTCATCGATAATCCTCCATACAGTCCCGATTTGGCCCCATCTGTCTTTTTTCTTCTTCCGGAACTTTATGAAGGGAACGACGACTCCAGTGAAATATCAAGGAGAAGAGTAAAGCACCTACAAGGACTCACGTTTGATAGCGACGAAGTGGTGCAAGAATAGGCGAGCCTGTGGCTCCGTCAACAAAGTCAAACATTCCACAGTGACGAAATCAACAAACTGGTCTCTCGTTGCGAGAAATGTGTTTGTCGCCAGGGTGACTTCTTTGAGAAATAAACAACTAGACATGACGTATAAAGATGTGAAATGTTAATAAAGTTTGTATCATAATATGTTAATTAAGTTTAATTCGAGTGCATATGATATAGTTAATAATGTAAATTATAAATGAAATATTACAATGTTAAATATTTATTTCGGGAAAAAGTACAGTTCGAAACTGTGCTATTTGTAAATAAGTTAGTCATGGGACTAATGTTGGAGAATAATATTTTTTCTATTGGCCTTAAAGAAAACTGACCAACCAGACCGGAGTATTCTTCGCGCATCTCTTGTCTTGGTGATATAGAATGCTTACAGCAGTCTAGGTAGTCGGGGCCCAGCCTTTCAATGGTGTGTGGTGGTGGTGGTTAGTGTTTAACGTCCCGTCGACAACGAGGTCATTAGAGACGGAGCGCAAGCTCGGGTTAGGGAAGGATTGGGAAGGAAATCGGCAGTGCCCTTTCAAAGGAACCATCCCGGCATTTGCCTGAAACGATTTAGGGAAATCACGGAAAACCTAAATCAGGATGGCCGGAGACGGGATTGAACCGTCGTCCTCCCGAATGCGAGTCCAGTGTGCTAACAACTGCGCCACCTCGCTCGGTAATGGTGTGTAGTGTGAGGTCCGGAGGAAGTTATAGTTTGCCGGTTTCAATTTTGCTACATGCCTCAAAAGTATTATAAAGTGAAGGCAAATTCATTCCGGTGTGTTGTTTTAGCAAGTATGGATTTTTTAAAGTAATTTTATGTGTGAGAAAAAGACAGTAATTCCGCGTGGCATATTGAGCAGATTGATGATTATAAACTGGAGTGCTTTAGACAGTGGTAAACTTAATAGTATGGCGAGCATTTTCACTTAAGAACAATCCGTATTTAGTAGCTGTTCAGAGTTTTGCCAACGTGAATGAAAGGGTTTGTGCAGGACTGTATCAGAATTGGCACGCGCTTGGCATTGAACTTGTAATTCTAAACTTAAGAAGATATCGAATTTTTGCCAGTATTTCCACCTTTCTTTCAAAATTAAGACTTCTCCCGATTTTTAGAACAGTTAGGTTGTATGCAGCCTGGTGTGAGTCCCAGTACGGTAGGTGTCTGCTCGACGTCCCTGCCGGCGATCTGCTGCCACGAGCTCACAGGCAGATACTGAAAAGAAAAAAAAAATCCAGAAAGGAACCGCGCAGCCGCAATGTGCTGCCAATGATTTGGTTGCTATCGGCAAAATAGAAGAAAACTGTGATTATGATGCTACTGACTTTCCCAACTTCTTGGAGATTGATAAGGAGTTTCAGGGTCTGGATTTACTTCTGATTCTGTAGTGACGTAGCCGTACTCACCATTCATGTTCTGGACGAAGGTAGGAATTTGTGTGACGATATGTTGTTGGGTTGAAGGGGAAATTTCCACTGCACTCATATTCGTTCACAGCATTTCCTACATTATCGCCACGTCTCCAGGTGACGTCAAAAATTTTACCAAAAGAAATTTTATAGTGGAGCTTGAGTGATTATTGTCTTAGGCTATACAAATACTTTAAAGAAGAAGGAATAATACAAATATTCCAAATCAGAAAGTACCACAAAGCCTCATCCCTTTATTACTTTGTAAATGTAAGCACACTACTGGCCACAGACGCGAAATTTAACCGACAGGAAGAGGATGTTGTGACATGCAAATGTTTAGCTTTTCAGAGCATTCATATAACATTGGCGCTGGTGGCTACACCTACAACATGCTGACATGAGGAAAGTTTCCAACCGAATTCTCATACACAAACAACAGTTGACCGGCGTTGCCTGGTGAAACGTTGTTGTGATGCGTCGTGTAAGCAGGAGAAATGCGTACCATCACGTTTCCGACTTTGATAAAGGTCGGGTTGTAGCCTATCGCGATTGCAGTTTATCGTATCGCGACATTGCTGCTCGCATTGGTCGAGATTCAATGACTGTTGGCAGAATATGGAATCGGTGGGTTCAGGAGGGTAATACGGAACGCCGTGCTAGATCCCAACGGTCTCGTATCACTAGCAGTCGAGATGACAAGCATCTTATCCGCATGGCTGTAACGGATCGTGCAGCCACGCCTCGATCCCTGAGTCAACAGATGGGGACGTTTGCAAGACAACATCCTTCTGCACGAACAGTTCGACGACGTTTGCAGCAGCATGGACTATCAGCTCGTAGACGATGGCTGCGGTTACCCTTGACGCTGCATCACAAACAGGAGCGCCTGCGATGGTGTACTCAACGACGAACCTGGGTGCACGAATAGCAAAATGTCATTTTTTCGGATGAATCCAGGTTCTGTTTACAACATCATGATGGTCGCATCCGTGTATGCCGACATCGCAGTGAACGCACGTTGGAAGCGAGTATTCGTTATCGCCATACTGGCGTATGACCCGGCGTGTTGGTATGGGGTGCCATTGGTTACATTTCTCGGTCACGTCTTGTTCGCATTGACGGCACTTTGAACAGTGGACGTTACATTTCAGATGCGTTACGACCCGTGGCTCTAACCTTCATTCGCTCCCTGCGAAACCGTACATTTCAGTAGGATAACGAACGACCGCATCTTGCAGGTCCTGTACGGGCCTTTCTGGATACAGAAAATGTTCGACTGCTGCCTTGGCCAACACATTCTTCAGATCTCTCACCAACTGAAAACATCTGGTCAATGGTGGCCGAGCAACTGGCTCGTCACAATACGCCAGCTACTCTCCTGATGAAGTGTGGTATCGTGTTGAAGCTGCATGGGCAGCTGTGTCTGTACACGCTATCCAAGCTCTGTTTCACTCAATGCCCAGGCGTATCAAGACCGTTATCACGGCCAGAGGTGTTTGTTCTGGGTCAGTTCTCAGGATCTATGCACCCAAATTGCGTGAAAATGTAATCACATGTCAGTGATAGTATAATATATTTGTCCAATGAATGTCCGTTTATCATCTGCAATTCCTTTTGGTGTAGCAATTTTAATAGCCAGTAGTGTAGTTGCTCCAATTTATAACTGATGTCGCTAGTTGTACTATTGACCAACCTGTTGGATGCCTTACGACTGTTAGCTGAAAGATTTATTTATAACTATAGCTGTAATTACGAACGTCACGCATATCCCGACAGGCAATAAATGTTCAGTAATGTTTTGAGCGCTCTGCAGTCAATGCAGTTGCTAATGTGAGCATTAAACGTGATCGTAGCGAATTGTTTAGAGAATTATTATTCCATTTGCTTCGAATTGTCATCGCTGCTGGTGGTGTTAAGCGATACAAACGGCGTAAGCTGGGGACAGACATAATTTGCAGGATATACGCTTTCTTCAAGCGGAAAGAACACGTATGAGCGTACCGCAGCTGTCGCTTGTAATCGTCAACAATGCAGCCCTTATCCGTGCCTCGACTTGCGCGAAGCGCCATCGTTCGTGGATAGGACTATAGCATTCCTGTATTTCTCCAATAGACTTTATTTTAAACAGCTTTAATATTGCTCTGCGGACTGATTTAAGCAGTACAGTCTTATCTCTTCTACTTCCTCCTGGATCTTAGCTGACTGGTATAAATATGTTTGGAATAAACTATTCCCGGCGGGGTCAGGGATTTTCTCTGCCTCGTGATGACTGGGTGTTGTGTGATGTCCCTAGGTTAGTAAGGTTCAAGTAGTTCTAAGTTCTAGGGGACTGATGACCATACATGTTAAGTCCCATAGTGCTAAGAGCCATTTGACCCATTTTTTTAAAAATAAACTTGCCGCTTATGACGACCGAAGCGAGCGGCTTTCCTAACAGCACGACATCTCCTGCAGCGCCTCTCCTTGGCTCGTGACCATATCGGTCAGGCCCTAGAGAGATGGAAAACCGTGGCCTGCTCAGATGAGTCCCGATTTCAATTGGTAAGAGCTGGTGGCAGGGTTCGATTGTGACGCAGACCTCATGAACCCATCGATCCAAGTTATCAACAAGGCACTGTGCAAGCTGGTGGTGGCTCCATAATGGTTGGGTTGAGTCTGGATGTAATGTGCTGGGTCCTCTACATCTACATCTGCATGGATACTCTGCAAATCACACTTAAGTGTCTGCGAGAGGCTTCATCGAATCACCTTCACAATAATTCTCTGTTATTCCACTCTCGAACAGTGCCCAGAAAAAACGAAACACCAATATCTTTCCATGCGAGCACTCATTTCCCTTATTTTATTATGATGATCGCTTCTCATTGTGCAGATCGGCGTCAACAAAGTATTTTTCATTTGTACGGGACAGACGGTGATTGAAATTTTGTGAGAAAGTTTCGCCGCAACAAAAAACGCCTTTGTTTTAGTGACGTCCACCCCAAATCCTGTATCGTATAAGTCACATTCTCTCCCCTGTTTCTCGATAATGCTAAACTAGCTGCTCTTGTTTGAAATTTTCGTGATGTACTCCGTTAATCCTATCTGGTAAGGATTCCAAGCCGCGCAGCGTAGTGTAGGCAGTCCTTTTAGTACATCTGTTGTATCTTCTAAGCGTTCTGCCAATAAAACGCAATCTTCGGTTCGCCTTCCCCACAAATTTCTGTGTGTTCTTTCTCATTTAAGTTTTTTTGTAATTGTAATTTCTTCGTATTTAGTTGACGGTCTTTAGATTGGCGGGTTTATCATGCAATCGAAGTTTAACGAATTCCTTTTAGCACTCATGTGAGTGACCTTCCACTTTTCTTTATTTAGGGTCGATTGCCAATTTTCGCACGTTATAGATGTCTTTTCTACTTTGTTTTGCAGTCTTTTTTGATCTTCTGATAACATTATTAAACCATAAAGGACAGCCATAAACACGGCTGATCGGATTGTCTCCCAAATCGTATAAATAGGTAAGGAACAGCAGCGATGGAGAAATTGACGACTTAGAAGAGAATGTTCTTCAATCGGACGGAAGTTCAGAAGATGATTTGGACAGCACAGATGTCCAGCCTGAACAGGAAGTAACACATATTTCTGACTGTTATATGTAAGTACACATTGTATTTTTGCAAATGCACCTTAGGGTCTAGCGCCAAGATATACTCTTCGTATTTTTAATTTTTTTCTTTGAATAGGTCTAAAAACAAAGAAGAATTGTGGCACAAACACGAGTTGAGAACAGCTTGTGGAAGAGAAGAGAGATGGAACATAATGCGAGTAAAGCCAGGTCCAACTAAATACGCAGTGAAAAATGTAGACTCCATAGAATCAACTTTTCAGTTGTTTCTTAGGAGAAACATTGTTGATGTAATTCTAAAGTGGACTAACAAAGAGGGTAGTCTTGTTTACGGTAGTAAATGGAAACCAGTAGATGCCATTGAACTGAAGTGCTTTATCGGTGTCTTGATCCTAGCAGGTGCTTACAAGGCCCATAATGAAGCAGTTACACATCGTGGTACAAAGAGGATGGTAGACCCATTTTTAGTGAATCAATTGCTAGAAATCGCTTTACGCAAATTTCAAGGCGCATCCCATGTGAGACGTCACAACCGTGCTCCTGACAAGCTGGCTCCCATTAGAGAAATATTTGAAATGTGGGTACACACATTTCAAGAAGCAAATGTTCCTCACAGCAACGTAACAACTGATGAACAACTTGTGGCATTTCGTGGTAGATGTCCATTTCGGCAATATATTCCTTCAAAATCAGGAAAATATGGGTTGAAATTATGGGCTGTATGTGATAGTGCAACATCTTACGTTCTCACTCTCCAAGTTTACACTGGTCGACAAGGAAATGAATCTCGTGAAGTTGGTCAAGGCAAAAGAATTGCTTTAGATATGGTGAAAGGCGTAGAAAACAGTGGCAGAAATGTAACAACTGACAATTTCTTCACAAGCCTTAGTTTGGCGTCTGAACTTCTGAAAATAAATCTCACTCTCTTAGGAACAATTAGAAAAAATAAAGAAGAACTACCACAAGCTTTCACTCAGACCAAAGGTCGAGTCAAATATTCATCTATATTTGGACTCCAAGAGCATGCTTCAATTGTTTCATATTGTCCAAAAAAGGGAAAAGTTGCAACTTTGCTCAGTACAATGCATTCAGGTAAGAAAGTAGAAGATCGTGAAGAATACAAGCCTGTAATGATTTTGGATTATAATAAAACAAAATCAGGAGTAGATACCATGGACAAGCTGGTTAGAGCGTACACTACAAAGAGGATGAGCAGAAGGTGGTCAGTAGTATTATTTTACAACAGATTCATATCAGTGCACTGAATGCATTTATCATATGGCTATATCCTACATCAGACTGGGCAGAAAGGACCAACTACAAGAGACGGACATGTCTCATATAATTAGGAAAGCAGCTCGTCAGAAGAAAGCCAGACAAAATTATTTCCCCAGTACTTCTATCAACAGTACAGAAAAAACAAAGAGGAAGGTGTCCGTTTTGTAAAAGGTCTGAGGATAGAAAATTCACCGATAAATGTTCAAAATGTGGATTTTCTCTGTGTAAAAACCACTCTGCAATTTATTGCTGTAAGTGTCATGCTTCATAAATGTCAATTCTGAATTTAATCAAAAATGTTTGTACCTTCATGAGAATCGTTTGTAAATTTTACAGATATAAATAATTTTAAAAAATATGCATTTTAATTTAATGTAATGTCACTGACATCATATTTTAGATTGTGGAAAAAATAGGGAATGTGATTTTATTCTACCATTATTAAAACTATCCTTAATAAAAAATAAAATCCATTGGGGTCACTAAAGACCCCAATGGTACTCAGTGTAACAAAAAATACTCGGTATTAGAAGGGTTAATAACTCTGCTTTAGCAGCACTGTCATCGATAGTATTTCTGTTGATATTGCGCAGAGAAACTACTGATCGTGTCTTCCTGCTAGGATACTTTGCACACGATCAGAATCTCTTTGGATTTTCTGCCAGGTTTCGCGACAAAGTTTCATTATGGAAACTATTATAACCATCTCGCACTGAAGTTCGCGCTAAATTTCCGGCTTCTGTAAAAGAACGCCAATCTTTTAGATTTTGCGTTCGTTTAAATTCCGCACGGATTATTCGTTGTTTCTGCAACAATTTTCAGAATCGTTTTTTATACCAAGGGGGATCAGCTCCGCCATTTACCAATTTGTTTGCTATAAATCTCTCATTGCTGTCGATTCTATTTCTTTGAAATCAAGCCACATCTCGTCTACACTTTGTTAATTTGGAAGGAGTGGACATTGTCTCTCAGTAAGGCGTCAAGTGAATTTTTATCTGCTTTTTTGAATAGATATATTTTTCGTTTATTTTTGAAGGATTAGGGAGTTACAATATTCAGTTTCGCTACGACAGCTTTGTGTTCACTAATCCCTGTATCTGTTTTGATGTTCGTTGTTAGCTCAGAATTATTTATTTTTAAGAGATCAAATGTGTTTTCACAATGTTTACTATTCGAATCGGCTCATGAACTACCTGCTGGAAATAATTTTCAGGGAATACATTCAGCACAATTTCGGACGATGTTTTATGTGTACCTTCGGATTTAAACCTGTCTTTTCGCCAACATATCGAGGGGAACCTTACAGCAATTGTATTGAGTTTGGAAATCGGTAAAAGGATCCATTTATTTATTAAGTTTTGAGGTCGATAAAAGGATCCAATTATTGTTTTATTCCGGTTGCCAAGAATAATTTCTACCCATACTTACTTACGTAAACAATCTACTTTAATTTCCTAAAAGATAAACTACTTCTAACAGCAACAAACACTCCACCGCCAACAGTGTTTAGCCTATCCTTTCGGAACACTGTTAGGTCCTTCGCGAAGATTTCGTCTTTACCCAGCTATAACGATTTGAGTATTAGTCCTTTCCCAACACAGATACGACAATTTACAACTGTTGTGCCGATGGTTCCTGGATTTACGTTCTTCCTCTGTTCGACCTGCACTCTTTGAGACTAAAGTCCTTTTTTATGTTCCCTGATGCCCTCTAACTTAAAAAAAAAAAAAGAAAACGCCCAGCCCACGCCACACATCGCCTGCTGCCTGTGTAGCGGTTTCCTGCATGTGCAGTGACTCCTGACGTATTATTTAGTGGAAGCCGAACCCAACCACCACATAGAGCAATTCGTGGAATCTGCAGAACTGTCTGAGCCTCTGATTCACACCCTCCACTTGGCTCTGTACCACAGATCCGCAATCGGTCCTGTCGACTATGCTGCAAATAGTGAGCTCTGCTTTCTGTGGTGTCACCGCCAGACACCAGGTGGTGTCACCGCCAGACACCACACTTGCCAGGTGGTAGCCTTTAAATCGGCCGCGGTCCGGTAGTATACGTCGGACCCGCGTGTCGCCACTATCAGTGATTGCAGACCGAGCGCCGCCACACGGCAGGTCTAGAGAGACTTCCTAGCACTCGCCCCAGTTATACAGCCGACTTTGCTAGCAATGGTTCACTGACTTCTACGCTCTCATTTACCCAGACGATAGTTAGCATAGCCTTCAGCTACGTTATTTACTACGACCTAGCAAGGCGCCAGTATCCGTACTATTGATATTGTGAATCCTGTACCATAAAGAGCGACGTTCTTCATGAATGGATTAAAGTTAAGTATTCCACCAGCTACGTCCGTTTTCCTCAATTCTAATTCCCTTGTAATGTTCCAGACCTCACGCCAGCCTGCGTGAGCTGAGACGCGTGCATTTTGGCCTCCTTTAACCATACGGTTGGCTCTCCTGCCAACCACAACACTTTCATCTCGCAAGCAAGAGTAGCAGCCTTTACCACTTCTGATAGCCGCTCGAAACCAAAGAGAATATCTTCTGATCCAAAGTGGTACACACTATTGGTACCTATGTGAGCCACCAGCTGCAGTTTGCTGCACCCTGTGCTCTTCATGGCATCTGGAAGAACTTGTCCCACTGCTGGAATGACTCCACCTGGTACGCACAGGGAGTGCACATTAGCTTCCTTTCTCTCCTTGGCAATCATCTCCTTAAAGGGCCCCATAACGAGCCTAACATTGGAGCTCCCAGCTACCACTAATCCCACCCTCTGTGACTGCCCAGACCTTGCAGACTGAGAGGTTTTCTCTGAAACAGGACAAGCGACTGAATCTTGCTGAGGGGCAGCGTCAGCCACGGATGGCACCTGTATCCTGTTTGTCAAACTAACCGAGGAGGCATCACGTTCGGCCCTCTCGGAAGTCTTTCGCAGCCTGCCACGCCCTGGGCGACCTCCCACCGGACCACGAGTGAGATGAGTGGTCAAATTCAGTATGAGCAGTAACTGGGCTGACCACCGGTGCGGACCGATCGGTAGAGTTGTGGGCTGTGCTGGACGTCCGTTGGACCCCCACGGCCGGCCCACAACAGTAACGCACATTCATTGCAGCCTCAAGCTGTGTAACCGAAGCCATCACAGCCTGCAACTGAGAGTGAAGTGTCACCAACTCGGCTCGCATCCGCAAACAGCAATCACAGTCCCTATCCATACTAACGACCGTGAAAAACTACACCACACAGACAACTTAAGAGCTATCGATACGCCATGCGCAAAAACTAAACTACCAAAGCACTCAAGTGAGACTAAATACACTACTGGCCATTAAAATTGCTACACCAAGAAGAAATGCAGATGATAAACTGATATTCATTGAAGAAATATATTATACTAGAACTGACATGTGTTTAGATTTTCATGCAATTTGGGTGCATGGATCCTGAGAACTCAGAACAACCACCTCTGGCCGTAATAATGGTACTGATACGCCTGGGCATTGAGTCAAACAGAGCTTGGATGGCAAGTACAGGTACAGCTGCCCATGCAGCTTCAACATGATACCACAGTTCATAAAGAGTAGTGACTGGCGTATTGTGACGAGCCAGTTGCTCGGCCACTATTGACCAGACGTTTTCAATTGGTGAGAGATCTGGAGAATGTGCTGGCCAGGGCACCAGTCGAACATTTTCTGTATCCAGAAAGGCCCGTACAGGACCTGCGACATGCGGTCGTGCATTATCCTGCTGAAATGTAGGGTTTCGCAGGAATCGAATCAAGGGTAGAGCCACGGGACGTAACACATCTGAAATGTAACGTCCACTGTTCAAAGTGCCGTCAATGCCAACAAGAGGTGACCGGGACGTGTAACCAATGGCACCCCATACCATCATTCCGGGTGATACGCCAGTATGGCGATGACGAATACACGCTTCCAATGTGCGTTCACCGCGATGTCGCCAAACACGGATGTGACCATCATGAAGCTCTAAACAGAACCTGGATTCATCAAAAAAAAAAAAAATGGCGTTTTGCCGTTCGTGCACCCAGGTTCGTCGTTGAGTACACCATCGCAGGCGGTCCTGTCTGTGATGCTGCGTCAAGGGTAACCGCAGCCACGGTCTCCGAGATGATAGTCCATGCTGCATCAAACGTCCTCGAACTGTTCGTGCAGATGGTTGTTGTCTTGCAAACGTCCCCATCTGTTGACTCAGGGATCGAGACCGGGCTGCACGATCCATTACAGTCATACGTATAAGATGCCTGTCATATCGACTGCTAGTGATACCAGGCCGCCGGGATCCCGAACGGCGTTCCGTATTACCCTCCTGAACCTACGGTTTCCATATTCTGTCATTGGATGTCGACGAACGCGAGCACCAAATTCGCGATACAATAAACCGCAATCGCGATAGGCTACAATCCGACCTTTATCAAAGTCGACGCCAAGCTTGTGTGAATGCTCTGAAAAGCTAATCATTTGCATATCACAGCATCTTCTTCCTGTCGGTTAAATTTCGCGTCTGTAGCACGTCATCTTCGTGGTGTATCAATTTTAATGGCCAGTAGTGTAATTCACTCCTGGTTAGAAACTTGTAACATGTCACAAAATCGGTTTACTTGAGACACAAACGCTAACGCGAGATCTGTGTCTATCAAATAAATTAACACGCAACAATTCAATAAACTAAACTAGCAAAGCAAACAGATGAAACTACACAATTCACTTCTGGTTAGGAAGTCGTAAAATGTCACAAAATCGGTCACTTCCCTGTTGCTGTTTGTGTTTCTGTCGGCTAGTGTTGCCTGACTGGCTGACTAATGCCGAGGAGCGGTTACTAGCTTTCAAAAGAAACGAACACGCGCTATGGAACTCTACTGTGGACACTAAGGAAAACGCAAGAACCGCGTCTAACAAATTAGAGTAACACGCAGCGATCCAAAAACTGGACTACCAAAACACTCAGGCGAGACTAAATAATTCGCTCTTAAATAGGAGCTTATATGTTACAAAATCAGATGGAATTTTTATAGATGACAGTGCACCACGTCACCGGTCCAAAGTTGTTTGTGACTGGTTTGAAGAACATTCGGGACAATTCAAGTGAAAGATTTGGCCACCTAGATCGTTCGACTTGAATCCCTTGGAACATTTATGGGACGTAGTCGAGAGATCCGATCGTGCACCCCGTCCTGCACCAGCAACACTTTCGCAATAATGGACGGCTACAGAGGCAGCGTGTCACAGCTGCAAGTGGCAGGGGACTTGCAACGACACGTTAAGTCCATGCCATGTAGAGTTACAGCTCTATGGCGGGCAAAACGAGGTCCTACACCATACTGGGAGAGATACCGTGACTTTTGTCACCTCAGTATGTATTGCTACAGAGAGCCGTATAGGGCAAAATTTTAGGGGAAGACCTAGACTGGAATACATGTATAGCTATCGGCCGCGGTCCGTGTTGGTATAGTTGGACCCGCGAGTCACGACCAGCGCCGCTCCGCGGCTTGTATCAAGCTTCTAGAGAGGTCTCGTCCATTGTTACTCAGGACGACAAGTAGTAAAGCAGCACAGCCCTCAGCTGATAGGAATCAGCCTCCAGCACGGCGCTTGGTAACGTATGGCCCAAGTGAGACGTCAATAGCTACGAACAATCCTGTACAACCACTTAAGCACAATATACACTCCTGGAAATTGAAATAAGAACACCGTGAATTCATTGTCCCAGGAAGGGGAAACTTTATTGACACATTCCTGGGGTCAGATACATCACATGATCACACTGACAGAACCACAGGCACATAGACACAGGCAACAGAGCATGCACAATGTCGGCACTAGTACAGTGTATATCCACCTTTCGCAGCAATGCAGGCTGCTATTCTCCCATGGAGACGATCGTAGAGATGCTGGATGTAGTCCTGTGGAACGGCTTGCCATGCCATTTCCACCTGGAGCCTCAGTTGGACCAGCGTTCGTGCTGGACGTGCAGACCACGTGAGACGACGCTTCATCCAGTCCCAAACATGCTCAATGGGGGACACATCCGGAGATCTTGCTGGCCAGGGTAGTTGACTTACACCTTCTAGAGTACGTTGGGTGGCACGGGATACATGCGGACGTGCATTGTCCTGTTGGAACAGCAAGTTCCCTTGCCGGTCTAGGAATGGTAGAACGATGGGTCCGATGACGGTTTGGATGTACCGTGCACTATGCAGTGTCCCCTCGACGATCACCAGAGGTGTACGGCCAGTGTAGGAGATCGCTCCCCACACCATGATGCCGGGTGTTGGCCCTGTGTGCCTCATTCGTATGCAGTCCTGATTGTGGTGCTCACCTGCACGGCGCCAAACACGCATACGACCATCATTGGCACCAAGGCAGAAGCGACTCTCATCGCTGAAGACGACACGTCTCCATTCGTCCCTGCATTCACGCCTGTCGCGACACCACTGGAGGCGGGCTGCACGATGTTGGGGCGTGAGCGGAAGACGGCCTAACGGTGTGCGGGACCGTAGCCCAGCTTCATGGAGACGGTTGCGATGGTCCTCGCCGATACCCCAGGAGCAGCAGTGTCCCTAATTTGCTGGGAAGTGGCGGTGCGGTCCCCTACGGCACTGCGTAGGATCCTACGGTCTTGGCGTGCATCCGTGCGTCGCTGCGGTCCGGTCCCAGGTCGACGGGCACGTGGACCTTCCGCCGACCACTGGCGACAACATCGATGTACTGTGGAGACCTGACGCCCCACGTGTTGAGCAATTCGGCGGTACGTCCACCCGGCCTCCCGCATGCCCACTATACGCCCTCGCTCAAAATCCGTCAACTGCACATACGGTTCACGTCCACGCTGTCGCGGCATGCTACCAGTGTTAAAGACTGCGATGGAGCTCCGTATGCCACGGCAAACTGGCTGACACTGACGGCGGCGGTGCACAAATGGTGCGCAGCTAGCGCCATTCGACGGCCAACACCGCGGTGCCTGGTGTGTGTTCGCTGTGCCGTGCGTGTGATCATTGCTTGTACAGCCCTCTCGTAGTGTCCGGAGCAAGTATGGTGGGTCTGACACACCGGTGTCAATGTGTTCTTTTTTCCATTTCCAGGAGTGTATATTATTTTTTACCAACGACTTCTAATTATTTTAGTCGTTGCAGTTCCAGACCATGCAGCCAGTCCTTATCGACGTTACTGACAAACCTGCTATGATTTATATGTTTCTGTTTAGCATTGGTCACCAGCCAACATTGGCGACGTCTCGTTCGTCGTCACCATAACAATAGTCGTCCTATCTGTCACAGAAAATTGAAACTCGAATCATTTACAGACCTGCCGATGGAGCGTTACGTGTACGAAGTTACGTTGACATCTGCCTTTTGAGTGCTTCAGTTTTATTGTCAGGTGTGTATTCAGAAGGTTTCATCATCATTCCCACCAGTTATTTGGATAAAGTTCTCCTCTAGACTTGTCTAAGCTCTATTACTTTCAGCTTCGCGGATATGTATCGTATCTTGTCTAACGTCACCCACACACCTGGCATCAGGTCGTTGTCTCAGTCTTTGCTGATCTCTCATTTTACTCGAACAACTTGGCTTGTGCACGGACTATTCAGTAACCTGGCTAAATGTCCGTCCACCTTCATTTCAGTTTCATTATGGCCTAAATTAGCCTTCTATTAAAAGTTAGTGAAAGTGAAGGGGATATACAGGTTCTGTTGAGTGACTGAACAGTTAATGAGTACAGAATATGGACTGAGAGTAATTCGAAAAAGACGAAAGTAATGAGAAATAGCTGAAATCGAAGCAGCGAGAAACTTAAAAGCAGGATTGGTAATCACGAACTAGGTGAAGTTAAGGAATCCTGCTACCTAGGCATCAGAATAGCCCATGACGGCCGGAGCAAGCAGGACATAAGAAGCAGACTAGCACTGGCAAAAGGACATTCCTGGCCAAGAGAAGTCTGCTACTATCAAACTTAGCCCTTACTTTGAGGAAGAAATTTCTGAGGATGTCCTGTACGTTTGGAGCACAGCAGTACATGGTAGTGAAGCATGGACCGCAGCGAGAAAAACGGAGAAGGAGAGAATCGAAGCCTTTGAGATTTGGACTGATAACCGGAGGTTCTCATCAGAATCGACAAGGAAAGGAATATATGGAAAACGCTGACAAGAAGAAATGACAGAGTGATAGGACTTGTGTTAAGACTTTTAGGGTACTAGAGGGAGATGTAGAGGGTAAAAGCTGCAGAGAAAAATGGGATTCGAATACATTATAGCAAATTATTGAGAACTCAGGTTGCAAGTGCTACTCTGATGTAAAGTTGTTGGAGTAGGAGAGGAACTCTGGGAGGGCCAGTCAGAAGACTGATGACAAAAAAGAAGTCTGTATCCCAGTTGTATAACAAAAGCTTGTAATAGGTTCTTACAGTAAGTTTTAATTCATACAAAAGGCAAGCTTAATTTTGAAAACCCTCTTTATTTAACCTCCAAAACCACCCAAGTCTATTTTTCTTCCCATTTTTTTTCTTTGTTATCCACCCAACCATTGTCTGCTCTAAACAGATAAAATCATTAACAGATAATATACCATTTTCTGGTCGCGGTTGTAGGCTCGTCCTGTGACTATTCTTTACGTCAGGTCCAGTCATCTGTATCTAGGGGAAGGAAGCTTTTGTCCCGGCTGGAGATAATGCGCCGTTCTTGCCTTAATAGTGCTAATTGGGCAATAGTCTGTGGCAACTACAAAATACAGTCCGTAGCTGGTGACCTAGAGGTTAGCGAATATCTCTGACATTGTCAGAATAAGAGAAAGCGATCTCAAGCAGATCATTGTAATATTACAAAAATTTTAAAAATTTTCTGTAAAACTATTTAAGACTTTCAAAATTTTTCTATCTATTGCCTCAATTACACCTACCATTAAAAATAATTATCTGGAAACTTCAACAGATTAAAAAAAACTACGAAGCTATATAGGCTTTTTGTTCCAATTGCCGTCACAGATAGGGTGTCTCTACGTAGCACATTTTACCTGAAGATTTAAAATAAGAATTTTATGGACGATGCAACGGTCTTGTACAATGTGGGTGCATTTATAGTAATACATTTGATTTGAAGATAGTAATTAAGTTACGGTACCGATTTGGTCACCACTTCTTTAAAAAAGAGAATTAACGGCAAATGTGTTTGACATAATATATATAAAATTTTTATAAACTTGTAGAAAGTTTTTAAATTTTTTATAATTTTACATTTGACTAGTGGTTAGCGTTGCTGCCTCCGGGCCCTGGGGACGCGGGTTCAATTCCCGACCGAGTCGGAGATTTACCTCTAGCTCCATCACTTCGTCTCATCATCGATGGACAAGTCGCTGATGTGGCGTCAAACAGAGACAGCCAAACTACCGCAAGTGGGGTCTCCAGCCAATAGTTCAGTGTGATCATTCACTTAGTTTGAAAGGAGTTCCCCAGGATGGACACTGTCTTCCAGCAATCTTTTAAAACCCTTGGCAGGAAGCAGCACTTTGCATTTCTATTGCATTTCATTGCATTGAACTGCATTGCATTTCATCAGTGAAAATGTTTCGAACCTTTTCCTGAGAGTGATTGGCTGTAAGGCGTGAAAGTTGGAATAATGTGCAGCCTGCGTAACTGGGATGTCGGCTGACAGCCCTCGTGATCGTAACAGGCTGGTCATGCGAGCTGTGTCGAACGCATCACGTCGGGATTATGGGATCCTTAGTGATCAATAAAGCAGTTGTGCCTGTGCAGAGAAGTCGGAAAGACTGTGCACGTAATACACTAACTACTTAATACTAACGATAACTGAGGCAGGGGTCGCGCATCAGAGCGCCGAGCCATTAATTGGGTAGAGGCAATGTTTAAGGAACAAGACGGGCTTGTTAGCGAGCCAATAAACCACCGCCTCTGACTCTTTGTAGAATCGAACTCCAATGCATGTAACAATCGTTTCACGGTCCTAAATGATTATGACGTCAATCTCCTGATTTATATGCCGTACAATGACATAACTTGGCAGGTACATTCAGTGGAATATTCAGACACTGTCTGCAAAACGTATTTTGAATAGAGTTAGCGGTAAAAAAGTAATAAATTACAACGTCATGCATGATGCTCAAATTTCACTGGATGGACAGAAAAAATGTAGTAAGTGACAAACATTCTACATTTATTTTGTGTGTATACACTCCTGGAAATGGAAAAAAGAACACATTGACACCGGTGTGTCAGACCCACCATACTTGCTCCGGACATTGCGAGAGGGCTGTACAAGCAATGATCACACGCACGGCACAGCGGACACACCAGGAACCGCGGTGTTGGCCGTCGAATGGCGCTAGCTGCGCAGCATTTGTGCACCGCCGCCGTCAGTGTCAGCCAGTTTGCCGTGGCATACGGAGCTCCACCGCAGTCTTTAACACTGGTAGCATGCCGCGACAGCGTGGACGTGAACCGTATGTGCAGTTGACGGACTTTGAGTGAGGGCGTATAGTGGGCATGCGGGAGGCCGCGTGGACGTACCGCCGAATTGCTCAACACGTGGGGTGTGAGGTCTCCACAGTACATCGATGTTGTCGCCAGTGGTCCGCGGAAGGTGCACGTGCCCGTCGACCTGGGACCGGACCACAGCGACGCACAGATGCACGCCAAGACCGTAGGATCCTACGCAGTGCCGTAGGGGACCGCACCGCCACTTCCCGGCCTAATTAGGGACACTGTTGCTCCTGGGGTATCAGCGAGGACCATTCGCAACCGTCTCCATGAAGCTGGGCTACGGTCCCACAAACCACTAGTTCGTCTTCCGCTCACGTCCCAACATCGTGCAGCCCGCCTCCAGTGGTGTCGCGACAGGCGTGAATGGAGGGACGAATGGAGACTTGTCGTCTTCAGCGATGAGAGTCGCTTCTGTCTTGGTGCCAATGATGGTCGTATGCGTGTTTGGCGCAGTGCAGGTGAGCGCCACAATCAGGACTGCATACGACCGAGGCACACAGGGCCAACACCCGGCATCATGGTGTGGGGAGCGATCTCCTACACTGGCCGTACACCTCTGGTGATCGTCGAGGGGACACTGAATAGTGCACGGTACATCCAAACCGTCATCGAACCCATCGTTCTACCATTCCTAGACCGGCAAGGGAACTTGCTGTTCCAACAGGACAATGCACGTCCGCATGTATCCCGTGCCACCCAACGTGCTCTAGAAGGTGTAAGTCAACTACCCTGGCCAGCAAGATCTCCGGATCTGTCCCCCATTGAGCATGTTTGGGACTGGATGTAGCGTCGTCTCACGCGGTCTGCACGTCCAGCACGAACGCTGGTCCAAGTGAGGCGCCAGGTGGAAATGGCATGGCAAGCCGTTCCACAGGACTACATCCAGCATCTCTACGATCGTCTCCATGGGAGAATAGCAGTCTGCATTGCTGCGAAAGGTGGATATACACTGTACTAGTGCCGACATTGTGCATGCTCTGTTGCCTGTGTCTATGTGCCTGTGGTTCTGCCAGTGTGATCATGTGATGTATCTGACCCCAGGAATGTGTCAATAAAGTTTCCCCTTCCTGGGACAATGAATTCACGGTGTTCTTATTTCAATTTCCAGGAGTGTATATAGGAGGGGGAGGGGGGACTGGAGGCTAGTCGAGAAAAAGTACTGAAAAAGGTTCGTATTACACTGAGGCGACAAAAGTGTTGGACATACTTCCTAATATCGTGCAGGACATTCTTTCGCCTGACAAAGTGCAGCAACTCGACGTAACATGAACAAGTCGTTGGAAGTCCCCTGTAGAAATATTGAGCGACGCTGCCTCTTTAGCCGGCTATAATTGCGATGATCAATTATGTCTCATAAATGTTCGATGGGAATCAGGTCGGGAGATCTGGGCGGCCAAATCATTCGCTCGAAGTATTCAAAATGTTCCTCAAACCAATCGCGAACACTTGTGACCCAGTAACATGGCGCGTTGTCACCCATAAAAATTCCATTGTTGTTTGGGAACATTAAGTCCGTGAATGGCTGCAGATGGTCAGTGATCGGTTCAGTTGGACTCGAGCCCTACCATCAGCTCTTACCAACTGAAATCAGGTTGTAATCTCCCCCTTACTAACCGGCCTATCCTGCTTGCGATATAAAATATGACCGTGGATCGAGTGTATACCTAATGGAATGTTTCTAATTGTATAAGGCTATCTTTCCCGAAGAAGTAATATCGATAAGTAGGGGGAAAGTGTACAACCGATCTTTCTGATAGAAAAGTCTACTAAAAATAAAACAGTAATTAAACCGACCAGGGATACAATTTGGAAAAATGAAAGTTATTTTGTGCATTCACTCACGAACATCAATGGACAGAGAAGGGGTACCACTGATCATGAATCCAAAAGTTACACTAATGAACGAAAAGGAAATAATTACGGTCGCCAGCGCACTAGGGCGATTTACATCCAAAATGCTGTACAAGATGATGGGAAAGAAAAACATTTATTATTAAACACTGACGTGGCAACTGATGGTTGTCACGTTTTTTGACACTAATTTTAAGTGAGTATGTAATGATAAAGAAAACTGAGAAGTCACTTTTAAGTGAAGTTTGTAATTAAATTTTGAAAAAGGCAATCGAGTAATGATTTTAAAATACCCACATAAACTGTATGTTAGTATTGAACTTCGTTACTTGAACAATGACTTTCAGAGCTCTCAACATAACGTCATCAAAGAAATTTAGAGAAAGGCAAGCACTTTTTACTTTGCAGTTAATTAGTTTTCAATTTGGATTTCATATTATTGTCTGAACAACTGAGCCTATTTTACAGCCTTGAATAGAATTAAATACTAGAATACGTACCAAAGCAAACAGCCATGTGCTCCAAGCGATATGTAAAACAAATAAAACTTCCGCACTCTTAATTTGTGCATTTTCTTTAGATTTGGATTTTTTCCAGTGATAGATTCTCAAACTTCGTTTAGCATATAGGGAAAAAAGGGGGAAAGGACCCTGCCTGGTAACAATGTCTGGGGGCAATGAGGACACAATCGCCCTGAATTTAACTGATTATTATTTAAATAAAATTCATTAATCAAATTACATTCAGTTGTGCTGCTGGGTTAGCCGTTAATACTTTCTACCAGTGAACAACCTTACTTCAGTGCTGTGAGTGCGACGAAACTCGGAGCCGACGAAGAATTTGTGTTGCTAGAACTGCGGCTGTTGTTGAAGACGGTAGCATCTTGTGGGGTCACGGCTAATTACAGGAACGGCAATTGTAATTAATACAGCCGCTTCCGCCCATCCACTGCCCTTCCTCCTGCTACTAGTCATCTGGCCGGCGCTCGTACACGATGCCGCCGAAATCGTACTCTCTACTGCGAGAGCTGAACGCCACACTTCCGCACACCACAAGCGCTGGAACCCGTCTCCCGCTCTCTCCGCGCGCTCTGCGCAACAACCCCGTACCCAAAGATTTTGCAACGCACAAGCGCTGCTGTTATCGTTGCTAGTTGATGCAAATAACAATAACTTTGGCGTTTTCCCAGAGCTTATAAGTTTCACAGTAAAACACAGATAAATACAGTGAAATGTCAACAGACTTCTAACTAAGTGCAGCAATGTCCTTACTTATTAAAAGAAAGCATTTAAATTACAAATATTTACATACAATTCAAAAACAATTATATACCGGTAGCAGGTGCCATGCACCCCGCATTTTCGGTGTTACAGGGTCTCATTTGACGGGGCCACGGTTTTGCAGTCGTCTAACCTACGTTTTTAGCATTTGTAGACTTAGAGAAAGCTTTTGACAATGTTGACTGGAATACTCTCTTTCAGATTCTGAATGTGGCAGGGGTAAAATACAGGGAGCGAAAAGATATTTACAATTCGTACAGAAACCAGATGGCAGTTATAAGAGACGAGGGACATCAAAGGGAAGCAGTGGTTGGGAAGGGAGTAAGACAGGGTTGTAGCCTCTCACCGATGTTATTCAATCTCTATATTGAGCAAGCAGTGAAGGAAACAAAAGAAAAATTCGGAGTAGGTATTAAAATCCATGGAGAAGAAATAAAAACTTTGAGGTTCGCCGATGACATTGTAGTTCTGTCAGAGACAGCAAAGGACTTGGAAGAGCAGTTGAACGAAATGGACAGTGTCTTGAAAGGAGGATATAAGATGAACACCAACAAAATCAAAATGAGGATAATGGAATGTAGTCGAATTAAGTCGGGTGATGCTGCGGGAATTAGATTAGGAAATGAGACACTTAAAGTAGTAAAGGAGTTTTGCTATTTGGGGAGCAGAATAACTGATGATGGTCGAAGTAGAGATGATATAAAATGTAGGCTGGCAATGGCAAGGAAAGTATTTCGGAAGAAGAGAAATTTGTTACATCGAGTATAGATTTAAGTGTCAGGAAGTTGTTTCTGAAAGTATTTGTATGGAGTGTAGCCATGTATGGAAGTGAAATATAGACGATAAATAGTTTAGACAAGAAGAGAATAGAAGCTTTCGAAATTTGGTGCTACAGAAGAATGCTGAAGATTAGATGGGTAGATCACGTAACTAATGAGGAAGTATTGAATAGGATTGGGGAGAAGGGAAGTTTGTGACACAACGTGACTAGAAGAAGGGATCGGTTGGTAGGACATGTTTTGAGGCATCAAGGGATCAACAATTTAGTATTGGAGGGCAGCGTGGAGGGTAAAAATCGTAGAGGGAGACCAAGAGATGAATACACTGAGCAGATTCAGAAGGATGTAGGTTGCAGTAAGAAGCTTGCACAGGATAGAGTAGCATGGAGAGCTGCATCAAACCAGTCTCAAGACTGAAGACCACAACAAGACCGAGGTGCCCAGGGAAGGCACTGCGGGCGATGTTGTGCTGTCAGCAAAGACACGCGCGTCGGTCGTCTGCTGTCATAGCCCGTCAACTCCAAATTTCACTGCGCTGTACCGACGGCTACGTTCGTAGCTCGTCTCACCTTGATCTCTTCCGTTATTTCAAGTAGTATTGCTTGTCTGTTACCACTAACAGTTGTACGCAAACGCCACTGCTTCCGGTCCATTGTAAACTCTAATATCTGTTAACTTTTAACATACTTTATATTAGGGGTGACCAAAAAGTTCCCGTTTGAGGTCGTTGCGACAGCGTATATGCAACGTAGAGCGACTCCGATTTGGGTTATAAGCACCGATATGTAGGCAAGGGATTAGTGCCCGACGCGTTTGCGGTAAATAAAGAAACGTTTACAGTGGCGATGTTACAGCTAAATGCGTTCAAGCATGACCAAAGTACTCTTATTACTGTCGTAGCACCGGTGATATGAGCAATGTGTGTGGGCAGGATATCTGTCGAAGACAACCGCTGCTACTTCGTGACAGCGCATGCTTCCATATCGCAAATGTCGAAAAGCAGAAACTACGCCAACACAACTGCAGCACGTGCCCTATAGTCCTGATCTCTCCGCAAGCGTCTTCAGTCCTCTGAAAAGGGCCTCTGAGGGACGCCAGTTCCTGTCGGACGAGGACGTGATGCACCACACAGTGTCTTATTAAGTGGGTATCTTTAACGTGATGCATCGGTGGAATGGACTCTTACGGCCTTCGAACGGAAACTTTTTGATCGTCCCTCGGTCAAAATTACTTATTCTAATAAACCTTTGCGGAGGGTACGATAAATCAACTTTAGTTTTACCTCTTTGTGTTTTTTTTTCGTTGCTCTCAAGCTTCCTTCATCCTTAAAGAGAGTCTTTCTTTTTCTTCCTTGGCGCAGTCTCTTCCTTTTACAGAGCTCTTTCTTTCCTGAAATCCTGACTTTTGTGTTGCTTCTCTAAAAAGCATTCTGTTATCTATCATGTCCATTCTAATTCCTGTGTTTTTCATATCTTTGTCAGTTTCGGTGAACCACGTGGGTTTGGATTTGTAGTTGTTTAGTAAGCTGAAGATCTGCTTGGTTAGTCTGTCACTATCTATTCGGTATATCTGGCATAAAACTGTAGACTTCTTTCCATCATTATGTGTTAATTTCTCCATTTTCAAATAGAGCTCTCTGTTTGTACCTTAATTTGTATTCAACATCACTATTACTTCTAGGACTCATTATTTTCGTTAGAATTCTTCTTTCAGCTTTTTCCAGTTTTCCAAGGTCCCCTCATCTTCTCAGGCTGAGTGTTTCTGTTGCATGCGGTGATTCAGACTGTAGGCCTACCACTGTTCCGTAGTTCCTTAGTTTTGTGTTTCAGGACAAAGTTTTATTGTTCTACACACTTGTTGTCATTTGGAATGCCGTTTCTATCACATGTATATTTTCTACGGCTACCTTTTCTTTTGTGTTGCTTGTTATCCATTCCCCTAGGTATTCAAAACAGCTTGTTTTAGATATCGTGTTATTATGAATTTCAAGATTTCGAGGGTCATCATTCATATTTGTCATGAAATGTGTGTCCTCCTTCGGGCATGGGTGTGTGTGTTTGTCTTTGGATAATTTAGGTTAAGTAGTGTGTAAGCTTAGGGACTGATGACCTTAGCAGTTAAGTCCCATAAGATTTCACACACGTTTGAACCATGAAATGTGTTCTTTTCAAATGATATTTTTAGTTCTGTTTTGTCCGTTTGTTTCTGTAGTTCTGTGATATGTTCTCCAGCGAGTCAGTGATTAATGCCATGCCAGCTGTAAAAGCTAGAAGATAATGGTGATTTCACATTGGTTTCTTTCTAGTTGAACGCCCTTAACATTGATGGATTTTCGCCATTATTTCACTAACTTTTCTAATGAGCCGGTAAAAAGTAGGGACGATATACTATCTCCCTGTCTTACTCCTGATTTATTTCAGAAGGTTTTGACAGCTCTCCCATAAATTTTATTTTTGATATTGTGTTTGTTACAGTTACTTTAATTATTTCTCTTGTTTTGTTGTCGATTCCGAAATCCTTTAAAATGTCGATTCGTGCATTTCTATCAGTTGAGCCACATGCCTTTTTAAAATCTACAAAAGTTACCACGTATTTCAAGTTTCTGATTTCCCTCATTTCTATTACATTCTTTAGATTTTGTGTTTGGTATGCACAAGACCTTCCCTTTATAAAACCTGCTCGATACTCTCCAGCTGTGCTCTGAATATTCCTTCGGCTCTCTTTAAAAGTGTTATGGATAAGATATGTCGCTGGCAGGAGGGAGAATCCTCTGTAATTGTTAGGTCAATAATTATATGAAATACTGAAAATGAAATTTTTGTGCCCCTAGAAGCTATTAGATTGGCAAATTGCAAATGTGATCAGGTGAACATTTTAGCCTTTTTTCTAAATATACATGCATTCCATTTGTTGCAGTGGAAACTTGAAACGTAGTGTTTATGCATGTGTTCTCCTATTTGGCTTTACCCTGTAATCCAACTTTCCTTAAGGAGGAGCTTATCGAAGGAAGTTGCTGACGGCCCGTTGGACCTGGTGTAGTTATTGTTTGGGATGGCAGTTTTCCTGCGTAGTGGTCATATCTAAAAGTCTTTTAAAAGTAGTTTGTGTGGTATCACGTATCAATACATCTACATCTACGTGATTACTCTGCTACTCACAATAAAGTGCCTGCGAAAGGGTTCAGTGAACCACCTTCAAGCTGTCTCTCTACCGTTCCACTCTCGAACGGCACGCGGGAAAAACGAGCACTTAAATTTTTCTGTGCGAGCCCTGATTTCTCTTGTTTTATCGTGATGATCATTTCTACCTATGTAGGTGGGTGCCAACACAATGTTTACAAATAACCTAAATTGGAACGATCACATAGATGATGTTGTGGGTACAGGAAACCAAAGACTGCGATTCATTGGCAGAACACTTAGAAGGTGCAACAGGTCTACTAACGAGACTGTTTACACCACGCTTGTCCGCCCTATTCTGGAGTATTGCTGTGCGGTGTGGGATCCGCATCAGGCAGGACTGACGGATGAGATCGAAAAGGTACAAAGAAGGGCAGCTCGTTTTGTATTATCGCGTAATAGGGGAGCTAGTGTCACAGACATGATACGTGCATTGGAGTGGTAATCATTAAAACAAAGGCGTTTTTCGTTGCGACGGGATCTTCTCATGATATTTCAGTCACCAGTTTTCTCCCATTATTTGTAATACCACCCTACCAGCGTCATAAAGTTGGCAACAGAATATCAAGTTTCCTTCAGATGCTGACAGCAGTCGCACAGGATCTGGTGGACCCAGTGCTGAGCCACACCTCCGTAACATGAACGCCCTCCGCCGTCGCCATATGGGACGGCTGGCGGCAGCCACACATCAGTTCGCTCTCGGAGCTACCTCGCTGTGTGATGTTACGCAGTCGCCACCTACCTGTGGCTCCAGCACCTTTGTTCATGGTTTAGTTCAAAGAGCCTCTTTCTTGCTGATTTTGAGAGCTGGACTCTCAATCTTGTTGCATTATTTGTAATGAGTCTTCATGCATACAAGTTAAATAAATCTTCCGTTTACTGTGTTAACTTGTTGGCTAACCATTTCCGCTCCTTTCTAGCTTCGCTACGACGACAGTTGCTGTACCACTCTGTAGCCCACCTCTTCTTACCGCCGACTACAAAGTCGAACACGATAGTTGGACTGCGACAGGGCGTTGATTAGTGGTATAGGCGTAGTGACAACGTTAACCTTGTCCTGCGGGATGTAAGCGAGGCTGGTGATCTTTATTTATACTGAGTTAAGAGTGTAGCAGTGCTGAGGATTAGTCTGGGTACGCTAGTACACGTTGAAGAGCAATACGTCACGTGGTTTATCTCGTGTGCTCCACTTTGCAAAGGCTGCAAGACACACTTCGTGAGACACCACAAAAGCTCAGACACATAGACGAAAGGAGTGTTTCAAGGGATCTGTGGCTTCGTTATTAATCCGTACTAGCTTCTTCTACGTGTGTTTGTTGCTCAGTTCCGTAGTGTTCTAGTAATTTATTTTGCGGCGTACTTTCAAGGTTGCTCTATTCACTTCTTTCTTTCCTTTCTCTGCAAGCAGTTGACTACCCGGCGTTACCTGGGTAACTTATCAAATCTTCTATTAGTTCGTCTCCTACTTCCCCTTCTTTCTGTCCTTCACATCCTCCCCCTCTCTGTCCATTTCCTCCTCACCCTATCTCTGTCCATCTTGCTCCTCTACCCTCTCTCTCTACATCTCATTCACCCCATCTCTTTGTCCATCTCCTCCTAGCCCTCTCCGCATCCATTTACATCTCCCCTCTCTATGCCCATTCCTCCTTCCTCCCCTCACCAGCCACATTCTCCACCACCCTCTCTCTGTCCGTCTCCAGCTCCCCCTCTCTCTGTCTATCTGCTCCTCTACCCCCTCTCTGTACATCTCACCCTCCCTCTCTTTTTGTCCATCTCCCTCCCCTCTCTCTGTCCAACTCCTCCATCACCCTCTGTCTCCTTCCCTCATTCTGTGCACTTCTGATCCTGCTCTCTCTCTCTCTCTCTCTCTCTCTCTCTCTCTCTTTCCATCTGCTCCTTCTCCCTCTCATCTGTTCCATCCTCCTCTCTCTATCCATTTCTTCCTCCCCCTCTCAGTCAATTTCCTCCTTCCCCGTCACTCCATCCACCTTCTCTTCTCCCCTTTCTCTGTCCATCTCTTTCTGCCCTCTCTCTATCCATCTGGTCCTTCGTCCTCTCTCTACACAATTCATCCACTCCACTATCTCTGTCCATCTCCTACTCCCCTCTCTGTACATTTCCTTCTCCACTTGTGTCTGTCCACCTCCACTATCTGTTCGTCTCCTCCTGTCCCACTCTCTGTTCATCTGCCTCCCTCCCTCTCTCTCTCTCTCTCTCTCTCTCTCTTTCCCTGTCATCTGCTCCTCCCTTTCTCCCTGCCCGACTGCTCCGTCCCTCTGTTTCCATCTCCTCTTCCCAAGTTCATCTCATCCTCCTCTTCTATTTCCTCTTCAGTCTCGCTGAATCCCTTTTCTCCTTCCCTCTGTTTGTCCATCTCCTTCTCTTCCCTTCTCTCTCCACATCATTATCCTCACTCCAATAGGACATTGTTGGTTCTTACCTCCACAGTATTTCTTTCCAGATAGTAAGCAATATGTGTACCAAGTTTGGTTGAAAGCGATGCAGTGGTTTAGTAGGAGTGACTAACATACATCCTCTTTTATAATATATAAGTATACAAGGAAGATTAGAATATCGTCAGCTAAACGAAGGTGGTCTGGATATGTTCCATTTATATCTGCACTGTCGTGTGACGAGAAGCTCAGTGTGTCTGTAATTACGGTGTTTTTACTTGTGCTTTGCTGAAGAATGGAAATAAATTTGTCTAGGCACCATTTTGTACAGATTTCATCGTAGCTCCAGTACGTATTATAGAAAGTGTTTATTTATTTGTTAAAGAGTACTTTACAAAGGTGACTAGAAAATACACCTCCAGGCGAGGAAATATAGAGCGGTCACGTCTTGCGTGGAGGCCCACACAGCACGCGGAAGTCCTTGGCGGTGCAGGTTCGCCGGCAGCAGACGCTGATCAGCTGGTGGAACTTGGAGCTCTTGCGCAGCGCGCGCGACAGCACCGTCTTCTCTTCGGAGTCGGCCAGCTCCAGCAGGCTCTCCCAGAACTGGTCGTCTGGAGCAGTCAGGGCAACAATTGTGCTTCAGCAACATCGTTCACTTTCGTACCCACTCTTTCTCAGTTGCTACTTCCGTCATACTACTTCACATCTTGTAGATAAGAAATAAACATTACTCTCTGCAAGTCCGTTTTATACAGCCTTCAGCCTTCTAAATTTCAAGTTGTTATTTTATTTGAGCAACCAGTTTCGGCGCTACATTACGCCATCTTCAGGCCCCTGATTGACGTGTGGGAACAATCTCACATCTTATTCAGTCAAAATAGGAGAAGCATTCAGTGACTGGTATCCACAGATAACCTCTTGACACAGCGATCCCCTCGATCATCACTTGCCAGTCGATCGATAAGTGATGATCGAAGGGATCCAGTGGATACCAGTCACTGAATGCTGCCCCCTGTTTTGACTGGATCAGATGTGGGATTGTTCCCATACGTCAGCAAGTGGCCTGAAGTTGGCGTAATGTAGCGGCGAAACTGGTTGATCAAATAACAATTGGAAATTTGGACTGTTGAAGGCAGTTTGATTAGACATTTTTAAAAGTTACTCATCTTTTGCAATTGATCTTTTATTCTTAAATGCTGAAATTTTTTGTTAGCCTTTACCGTGACTGTGAAAGGTGTATGTATGTAATTTTATAGGAAATTTTCTTATTTTTGGATGTCTTAAGACGCACATGTCATATTCGTATGTTTTAGTTATGCTTCGGCAACAGCTGCGCTGCCCGGAGACTAGTTTGTAATGAAATAGTTTCTTGTTGCTTACTAAGCCTTGAATAGTGAAATTCTGTATATGGAATAGCGTCAAGACATTTTTTGAAATGAATCTTTTTAATGCAATTTCTTGAGAAGAATTTCTGTTCAGAGAAAACTCAAATTATCCTACGTCATTATCCACCTTCCATTCCCTGATGAACATTCTTTTTTATGAGAGACTCTTTTCTTATGAGAGATAAATTTTATGAGACCCAAGTTTGCATTGAATGTATTCAAGTGATCGCATTGCACTACAGCGATCCCCTGCAGTTAGAGGCAGCTCGGAAATGGAGACACAATTTTTCTTCTTTTTCTAGAGGGCAGTTGCACAGCGTTTTCCATTGCGGACAGGAAGCCAAATACATGAGATACGAGTTTTCAGTTTCATAGTTTAAAATTATTTTCATTGAAGTACAGGGTCAACATTTCATGTAACACACAGTTTTGGTTCAGGCAGGGCATATTTCATGTACATTCTCGCAGTCAGATTTGATTCTCATTCTCGCAGACAGGTTTGCTTCTCAACTGTAAACGTTAAGTTTAGTTTATGCACATATTTCTTTTCTGAGAATGGAATTTTTTGGTATGTAACAGCTTACTTTCATAAAGAACCTATACATTCAGAAAGGGACAATCCCACAGCAGAGCAAACAGGTGCACGTTCACATAATCTTCTTTATCTTTTTTGCTTACTAAGAAAACTCAATTGTTATTTATATCCAATGAAACAACAAGTTTATTGTTACCAATCACTGTTTATTTATCTGCATAACGCGTTCTGACGGTTTAAAACTCAGTCATCAGGTGAATTTATGTGGGTTAATACGACGCGTACGTCTTAGAACACTTTCGTGGAGGTGCTTAACTACAGGGTGAACTTAAACGTGAAAGTAAAAAAGAATAAAATAAAAATACCTACAGCAGAGGCTCCTTTTTCTGTCGTGGTACATCACTTACACCGTCACATGTTCAGGAAATGTTATGATGTATGTGATGTATCACGACCGAGATTACTGATTGTGTGCTCGCTAATATCCGTGGATAAATGGAGGTAGAAAAAGGCACTGTTTTGTGGCGTGGTGCCTTCCTTTACTTCCCTCTTCGCCATGCTGTTGTCAAGTTGGCTAGAAGACGTGTCCCCACTGTTGGGATGATCAAAGTCTTGTCACAGTCTTTTTACGTATTCATCCATAGTTAAACACAGCTGTTCCTGGAGCATTGCTTGTCTTCGCAGAAAGTGGGTCGATATTTTGCAAGAATGTAGGTCTTTTGAGCAACAACATGGTCACAGTTTAAATAGCCCCAGAAAAATGCTTTACAAAAAAGAAACAAAGAAAAGAAGGAGAAGAAGCCTAGCAAACGGAACGATGGAGAGTGATATCAGTGATGCTAAGGGGATAGTTACATAAACTGGGTTTCACGTTATTCTGGACTGTGTTACAACCAGCCTCACAGGGCGCTTGTTTTAACTTGAGACACCTAAATATCTCAAAAATGACCAAAAGTGAATACTATGAAAGGGGACTACAACTGACCACTTCCTAACCGCCGGCCGGGGTGGCCGAACGGTTCTAGGCGCTACAGTCTGGAACCGCGCGACCGCTACGGTCGCAGGTTCGAATACTGCCTCAGGCATGGATGTGTGTGATGTCCTTAGGTTAGTTAGGTTTAAGTAGTCCTAAGTTCCAGGGGACTGATGACCTCAACATTTGAGTCTCATAGTGCTCAGAGCCATTTAAACCATTTGAACTTCCTAACCACCCTTCCTGCGTGGAAAGCGCCAACTTTGTATTTTCAGATGGGAACCCTCATTTTTGTTGCACGTTCGGATTCTACGCCAAAAAAAAGTAGAGTTTACTCAATCCATTGCTTTTATTTCGTGGTAGATGGCGCTGTAATCGATAAACATGAGGTGAGCCTGTTTTTGCACGTTAAGAACCGACGCATTTGATTCTACATTTCATTTACGATGTAAACGTAAACCTTTGTGTATGTAATGCAAACCTTAGTGTTCTAAGGATTGATATTTATATTAGTGTAGCAAATTTGATTGCACGATTACAGTACAACATCGTTGTCCGTTTAATACCTGATTAGAAACAACGTTTAGCGTGATCTAGGAACAATGACTGGGATGTAATAATTTTCTGTTCCCATCGGTGAGTTCCCTTACCCCACAGCATTGGGGTGCTTGATTTCGGTGCGTCCCCTGGCCTCTCACCATTTGAGTGCTTGATTACGGTGACTACCCAAATCAGGTGCGCCTGTCACTATCACCTCATGCACATTCTACCTTGTTGTTGTGATATGTATTCCACCAGTAGCCTCGGAGCGGCCAGCGCGGCTGGGTGGAAACAAAAATCGAAATCAGTCATCGCGATAGCGGGGTTCGAAAAATCAAACCTTCACATGGTTTGGGGACTCACCACAATCAATAGAGAGCTACATTACCGTACAAGTAGCTTATCTGCCGGAAATGGCAATTTATAACCATATTATTTGTACTGACCTGTGAACATCAATCTCAAACGTTTGACCACAAAAGTTTACATTTTCATGAAATGTAGAATCAGATGTATCGGTTCTTAATCGCAAATGTTGGCACACTAGATATTTGTCGATCACAGCGCCATCAACCACGAATAGGAAATAATGGTTTGAATAAACCGTATATATTTTTGTCGTATAATCCGCATATGCAATAAAATGGAGGGTTGCCATTAGAAAATAGAAAGTTGACCCCACGATTGCACGCTTCACTTTCATGCTCAACTACTAATACTAATAATCAATTAAACATATCCTAGTATTGTTTTCTTGAAAATTTAAGTTTTCAATATTAACCTCCAGCAAGTGCATCGCTGTACAATGTTAATTGCGTAAACTAGATTTGTTTTTGAAAAGGTATTCTCGGCTCCAGAAGCTCGTAGAACTTTTTTAATTCGTGAATAAATGTCAAAATTTCTTTCCTTAAAAGTTATTTTCATAAAATAAAAATGGTGGTAGTTAGTTCAAACAACAACAAAGATGAAAGTTTTCATAAGTTATTTTTTCAGCCTTACGCTCAATAAAACCGTAAAAGCTATTTAACAGCTTTGTAGCACAACACTTTGCGAAAAAAATAAGCTTAAAACCGTAACTGTAGGGCTGTCTGCTAAGAAGATTTAGCCAGTTGTCGGGAGGCCTTTCTCTGAGAAAAACGATGTATCTCGAGAAGTAAGTGATATCTGTTACCTTTTCAAACGAGTACTTTTTTTATATTTACCTCGGTTTATACTTACAGTACGCAACAAGTATGGGAATGTCAATGTTAATGAGTCATAGAGAATACGATTCTTAACATTTTTCGATGTGTCTCGAAATGTAAGAAAGCAATCGATTCTTATAAAAGTAACAGACAGATCTTTTTAAGCCCTACAAATGTCTCATTTAACATTTTTCAGTAGAAGCTATAGCTTTTTACTTATTTAAGAAAAACCGTTCTCTGCAACTTAGCGAATGTTTTTTAGCCATGGATCGAGTTTCATGAAAAGAATCTCTATTTAATATTTAATTACCTACACGTTAATTTTTTGTTTTTAGGTAATAATTTTTGCAATCACTTCTCCATAATGCTTGGACTATCTGCCTCGGATGTTTCGGCCGACGTCGGGTTGATGATTTTGTAAGTCAACGTCGGCCGAAGAACCCGAGGGAGTTTAAGTAGCAGGCAGTTTGTGAACAGACAGAATACTTTTTGCGGACCAATCAGGGGATCCAGTGACACTGCCCACAGGATGCATCATGGACAACAATAATAGTATTACTGTGACAGTGACTCGCGACCAGAACAAAGCACAATTTCGTGATCTCGCCCACTCCCCCTCCACAACGCCACCACCCCCATCCCCTCGCCCTCCCCTAGTGGTCATCATCCCATCGTTGTTTAATCCTCATCCTATTTATGGAGATCAATACGATTTTACAACAATGTAAAGGTACACACGTGAGTAATTCTTTTTTGTGTGATACAGTTCAAAATATGGAAAACTCGCATTTCAGAGTCGTACTGCTCTCAACAATTACGTGATTCCTTTCACGATGTGACATTGCATTTAATTCAGAACTGTAGCAAACACCACAACAAACGCAAAATGTACTCTTTACACTTTCTTTGTGTTAACTTATTTGGCACAACGAAAGTGGCTCCGTAAAGTAACCGAAAGCAATACAAACCGCCTTCGTACCAGAGACAAGTAGGTATTGTTGAACAATCGAATCCGAATTTTCTCATATTTCCCTTTCGCGCATCTCCCCTCTTCCTTCTCCCATTGTGTCCTACAATCCTTTTCTTTCTTACAAGAGGACTTAAAACTCCAATGATGTTCCTGGCATTCGACGCCTCACATATTGTTTACCGTGCAACCACAATATTGTCTGCTAATGGCAACAGGGGGCGGGACCGGAGGTATCCAGTGGTGAACACAGCATTATCCTGCAGAGTGTGGTTGAACTACTTACTCGACGAGTAACTCGCAACAGTGCTTTAGTAGTATGATGTTATTTATTACCAGGTAAATAAGGCAAACACCGTAACAAAAAAATGGTTCAAATGACTCTGAGCACTGTGGGACTTAACATCTGTGGTCATCAGTCCCCTAGAACTTAGAACTACTTAAACCCAACTAACCTAAGGACATCACACACATCCATGCTCGAGGCAGGATTCGAACCTGCGACCGTAGCGGTCACGCGGTTCCCGACTGAAGGGCCTAGAACCGCACGGCCACACCGGCTGGCAAACACCGTAACATTTTTAATTTTTGCCTTGAGCATGTCTGCTCGTTATTTTGACTATTGCCTTCCCGCAATGTAGCTTTACACTTGTTATAATTTCATTCTGATGAAGACATCCTTAGAGGTGTCGAAACGTAGGTCAATGTATTGAAAATTATTCGCAACCGGTTGGTTGGCTGTGGTATTTCTCCGTCGAAAACTACTGATATTCAAGGGAGGACAAGGCGCACTTGTTACAAAAACTATTTGAACGTTTCAAGGATGCTCGACTCAATTTAAACGATGTGCGTGGTAGCGACCTACTATGTTATGGAGATCAAATTGCCCGCGACGTAGATTCAATTTACACGTTGTGCGTGGTAGCGACCTAATATGTTATGCAGATCAAATCGCTCACGACGCAGAGAACAATGATTTCAGGGGGAGCAGTGGATGGCTGCATATCTTCAAACAGTGCTACAGAGCTGGAAGATGTAACATGACTAAATTTCAAAAAAAGCATCCACCTGACAATGCACGGAAAACTGCGGCATCAGCTCAAAAATCTGTAGAAAAAAAAGCTCGATTCCGACCAATCAGGATTTGAAGAGGAAATACGTATTAGAGGAAACCTGGAATTCAGAGGTACCTAGAGAGTTGTGTCAAGATAATCTAACACCAATGCCTTGACGTATTCGTATAAATGGTTCAAATGGCTCTGAGCGCTATGGGACTTAACTTCTGTGGTCATCAGTTCCCTAGAACTTACAACTACTTAAATCTAACTAACCTAAGGACATCACACACATCCATGCCCGAGGCAGGATTCGAACCTGCGACCGTAGCAGTCGCACGGTTCCCGACTGTAGCGCCTAGAACCGCTCGGCCATTCCGGCCGGCGTATTCGTATACAATACGTCGACTGTTTATCTGGATGGTAAATCGGCTGGAAAATTAATTACGCTGCGAGAACTTGGAGGTGCTCTACCCTCTACAATTCTTTCTCGTCTGCGTTAAATTGCAAGAGCAGCAGGGAATATTTACCTACCAACAAGGAAGAGTGGGAAAACGTTTGTAGGAAAACTACAGCTATGCTATGAGCACTGCGTTTTTCCCATAGCTGTCAAAATAACTTGCGTTTTCTTGATTTTTGATCTTTGTGTAAAAATCATACTTCTTTCGAGCAAACTATGCCTCGTGAAGAGTGTGTGACGTTGCACGTCATACCACAGCACAAATTCAGCCACTAGATATTTGTTTTCTCTGTGTCTATAAAACATCGCACTATCTGCAGCTGCGCCTCGAAGGATGGGCAGTTTTACGATAATCTCCACGACGGACTGTTTCGTATTCGGTTACACCAATGGTGGTGCGAACCTTTGTGATCACTGTGGCACGCCATTTTTCATTCGGTTTTGCACTGTGCAAGTTAATAGGTTACTTGAAAACTTCTTGAATGTCGACGATGTCCATTTTGCAAAGTGTTGAACATACATCCCATAGAAGTTGATCTGTGCACCTCCCGGACATTCAGTTTCTGTTGCCTTCTTGATGCACATGGTGAGTTATTAGCAGCTAATATGTTTCCTGTCATAACTGTTAGCAAAACACTTTCAAATGAGTCTTACTACACTAATGGCCATTAAAGTTGCTACACCACAAACATGACGTGCTACATACGTGAAATTTAACCGACAGGAAGAAGATACTGTGATATGCAAATGATTAGCTCTTCAGAGGATTCACAAAAGGTTGGCGCCGTTGGCGACACCTACAACGTGCTGACATGAGGAAAGTTTCCAACCGGTTTCTCGTACACAAACAGCAGTTGACCGGCGTTGCCTGGTGAAACGTTGTTGTGATGCCTCGTGTAAGGAGGAGAAATGCGTACCATCATGTTTCCGACTTTGATAAAGGTCGCATTGTAGCCTATCGCAATTGCGGTTTACCATATCACGACACTGCTGCTAGCGTTGGTCGAGATCCAATGACTGTTAACAGAATATGGAATCGGTGGGTTTAGGAGGGAAATACGGAACGCCGCACTGGATCCCAACGGCCGCTTATCACTAGCAGCCAAGATGACAGGCATCTTATCCGCATGGCTGTAACGGATCTAGAAGCCACGTATCGATCCCTGAGTCAACAGATGGGGACGTTTGCAAGACAATAACCATCTGCACGAACAGTTCGACGACGTTTGCAGCAGAGTGTACTATCAGCTTGGAGACCACAGCTGCGGTTACCCTTGACGCTGCGATGGTGTACTCAACGACGAACCTGCGTGCACTAATGGCAAAACGTCATTTTTTCCGGTGAATCCAGGTACTGTTTACAGCATCATGATGGTCGCACCCGTGTTTGGCGACATCGCGGTGAACGTACATTGGAATCGTGTATTCGTCATCGCTATACTGACGAATGGGGTGCCATTGGTTACACGTCCGGTCACCTCTAATTCGCACTGACGGCACTTTGAACAGTGGACGTTACATTTCAGATGTGTTACGACACGTGGCTCTACCCTTCATTCGATCCCTGCCATTTCAGGCCCCCATTTCAGTAAGACAATGCACGACCGCATGTTGCAGGTCCTGTAAGGGCCTTTATGGATACAGAAAATGTTCGACTGCTGCCCTGGCCAGCACATTCTCCAGACCTCTCACCAATTGAAAACATCTCGTCAATGGTGGCCGAGCAACTGGCTCGTCACAATACGCCAGTCACCACTCTTGATGAACTGTGGAATCGTGTTGAAGCTGCACGGACAGCTGTACCTATACACGCCATCCAAGCTCTGTTTGACTCAATGCCCAGGCGTACAAGGCCGTTATTACGGCCAGAGGTAGTTGTTCTGGGTACTGATTTCTCAGAAAGTATGCACCCAAATTGCGTGAAAATGTAATCACATGTCAGTTCTAGTATAATATATTTGTCCAATGAATACCCGTTTATCATCTATATTTCTTCTTGCTGTAGCAATTTTAATGGCCAGTAGTGTAAATACTGAGCATGCGACCTCGCACTGAAGGGATTCCTTGCTAGTCTTCTTCCATTTGTACTTTTCCTTCTTCTTCCCCGTCTACTTTGTCTCCCCTCTCCCTCCTTTCCTTTGCCCTCTTCATTCATTTGTTTGTCCCACATCTGAACGGCGCGGGGCACACGCCACCTACCCCAGCTGCCGTACCCTAGTTTCGCCACTGGCTGACCTACAATGGTACTGACTGGCACAGCAGACCACTGGCGAGGTACTCACGCAGGCCGTGCGGCAGGCGCCCGGCGCGCGGCAGCACAAGCTGCTCCTCCCCCGCCGCCCGCTCTCCGGGCGAGGCGTCGCGCCTCCGGCGTACCACGCACGCGTCCCTCATCAGCTTCAGGATGCTCTCGCCGTCGCACGTGCTGGCCGCCGCCGTGGCGCACAGCACGCCGACACACACCAGGACTGCCACCTGCGGAAGCGCGACACAAGCCACTGAAGAGAACCTTCTGCAAAGGTTCACTAGATAAACACAACAGAGCATAACCAGCGTGGAGTAATGTTGTTATTGCTGTGGTGTTAATCCGGAAGACTGCTTTGACAAGCCTGTCTATCCTGTGCAAGCTTTTTTATCCCTACATAATGATAGTTGTCATGTATAATTTTGGTATCTGAATCGATTGTGAGCGAGCAGCGATGTTGTAAAGCTGTATCACAGAAGTTATGTTATTATCTTTGGTGTTCGTGGAGGCGCAGGGTTAGATAATGTTTGTTTAGGTGTTTTGAGTGACGAACCAATAGTAATGTTATGTTTCAAATGTCAAGTCTCAATTTATCACTGTATTTAATGAACATGATTATCTATATCAAGATTGTAACGGAAACTGATCTGTGAAGGAATAAGTTCAATGGAACTTAGTATATGCCAGAAGTGAAATGTCAGAGGTAAATGTTACTTTTTTTTCATTATTGCTGCGCCGTTCAACTAACTTGGTACGTACTGAGAGTCGCTTGATTTGAAGGATAGGAAAGTGTATTGTTTGGATGTTAAGACCTTCATTAATTTTAAAGTCAGCTTTGAGAAATTTTTCACAGTATGCAAAAAAAAAAAAAAAAAACAACTTAGTGATGTCATTTGCGCCCATATTTCGTTTTCACCTGTCTTTCTCATACAATGTTTACCTGATCGTAGGTTTTCCAAAAGTATACTTGAATTTGCAGCTAACCCATTGACCTCATGAGTGTCTCTGTGTGGATATAGTAATTTGCAGCTTTAGCATAGCGGCGCGCAAGACAGAGCAGTGCAGCAACGCGTTACCCAGATTTGCGCAGAATAGAGGTAAGGACGACATATTTTGATGTTTTTTTATTCAATCAGGGCCAACTTATGTCATTCAGAGAGTGTTAGATTTCTTGTGTTCTATATCAGCTTTAGTTCTGGGATCTGTGACCAGTTTTGCAAAACTAATTATCGTAGGTTTTATGTCAAAGTTCATTCATTATTCATGCAGTTTATACTGTTCAAAATTCTTGCAGTCAGACTGCTAACTTTTACAGTATGAGAGACTTCCATTTACATTACGACGATTAATTATTATTACAGTGCTGCTTTGCCTTCAAATTACGAGAGCACAAGTTTCATTACGACAGTTCATTTATTATTGCAACTCAGGTCTTAGAATCAGGAACAGTACTTCAGTCTTATTTTTCTTAATTTAGATAACATTCAATGATTGCTGGAAAAGAAAACGGAGGCTCTGTTAGATGACGAACAGTTTGACTTCACAAAAGTTAAAGGCACCAGAGAGGCAGTTCTGACGTTGCGGTTAATAATGGAATCAAGACTGAAGAAAAATTAAGACACGTTCATAGGATTTTTCGACCTGTATAAAAGTGGTGCAAGATGTTCTAAATCCTGACAAGAATAGGAGTAAGCTGTAGAGAAAGATGGGTAATATACAAGACGTACGAGAACGAAGAGGGAACAATAAGTGTCGAAGACCAAGAACGAAGTGCTCGAATTAAATGCTGTAAGGCAGGGATGTAGACTTTCGCCTCTACTGGCCAGCCCGTATATCGAAGAAGCAATGCCGGAAAAGAATTCTAACTGAAACTGAAGTAAAATTACAGGATTTGTTGAATAGAATGAACAGTCTAATGAGTGCAGCATACGGACTGAGAGTAAATCTAAGAAAGACGAAAGTAATGAGAAGCAGCATAAATGAAAACAGCGAGTAACGTAACATCCGGACTGGTGATCATGAAGTAGACCAAGTTAAGGAATTCTGTTAGGCAGCAAAATAACCCATGGCGGACAGAGCAAGGATGACATAAAAAGCAGACCGGCTCTGGCAAAAAGGGCATTCCCGGCCAAGATAATTCTACTAGTATGGAACATAGGTCTTAATTTGAGGGAAGAGTTTCTGAGAATGTACGTTTGGAGCAATATTGAAAATTGGGTGGACTGATAAGGTAAGGAATGAGGAGGTTCTCTGCAGAATCGGCGAGGAAAGAAATACATGGAAGACACACAAAAAAGAAAATCGATAGGACGTCTGTTAAGATATCAGGGAACAATGCTACTAGAGGGAGCAGTAGAGGGTAAAAACTGTAGAGAAACACAGAGATTGGGATATATACAGCAAATAATTGTGAGAAACTTTTTAACTCTGCATAATTACTGCAACCTACAGCAGTTTAAATCTGTTTATTGTATTCGAGCCTCTAAAATTGGTATCTCCACGCTTCCTTCCATTATCAACTTGTCTCAAAAATGGTTCAAATGGCTCTGAGCCCTATGGGACTCAACATCTGTGGTCATGAGTCCCCTAGAACTTAGAACTACTTAAACCTAACTAACCTAAGGACATCACACATATCCATGTGCGAGGCTGGATTCGAACCTGCGACCGTAGCAGTCGAGCGGTTCCTGACGGAGCGCCTAGAACCGCTAGACCACCGCGGCCGGCCAAATTGTCTCAAGATGTGTGCTATCTGTCATGGCTGTTATTAATTTTATTTTTAATCTCAGTTTATTAATGTAATAAGTCAAGTTTTTATTGTGAGGGGTATGAGGCTGTCAAATTTTGTTAACGTGTGAAATGAAAAGAAAAGTGAACAAAAACGCACACAACACTGGTGTAATATTCTGTACTATTTATTATTTATTTCACAAACCGATTTTCGTCTGTTACGCCATCATCAGACACAAAGATAAGTATGTGGTGGAGTGCAATTTTGAAACATCAAAGAGCACCCCCATTTCCAGGGTATCTCGATTTCCAATTCCACATTCAGGAAAAGGCCTACTGAATGTAGCCAGAAAGCTTAAATCGAGGAGTACATTTTATGTACACTACACTGTTGGACACGTTTTGCCCAATGGTTTAGACAGCACGCAGTGCCATATAGTAGATGAAGAACCATTCACAGACGTAATTTTCGAGTGTAATTCATAGAAGTGTGATAAGCCTGTTCTCGTTCACTTTACTTAACAGTGAGTTAAAGGATAGTTTCAGTTTCAATCTCTGACATTTTGTGGATGTGTGGTGGTTTATGAAGACTATCTGTCTCGTGCAGTGATTTGGAATTGGCATTTAAGGTAAATAAGCATGAATCCGTGCTTTTGGCGAAATATATAAATGCAATGTAGCTTTCGAGTAAGGGAAAAGAAAAGTACCATAACAAAGTCGCTAGAGGCGGACCACAGCCTTGCAGCGGAAGAGGAGCGGGAAGGAAATCGAATGTGTCCTTTTCAAAGAAACAGACCATCCCAGTACATGCCGTAAGTGGGTCCGAACCATTCGAACTCATGAAATTTTCAATTTTTTTTTCATTGATCTTAAACGACGGAATTTTCCCTTTTCAGTGTTGCTGTACTTCTGGTTTATTCATTCATTTAAACAAAAGAGTATCTGGGAGTGGCCACGTACATTTGACAGTTCTCGGACTAATATTCTTGGACACGGGCGAGATTATTGCGTTAGCTGCACTAGGGTAGATGTCTCTTTAAGCATAAGTTCGCCTTTGGATCATCATTTGTTTACTTTGATTTGGTTTTGTTCTTAATTTTGTTTGAGTAAGCTTGAAAGTATTAGTTCTTTTGTGTATGACTGTAGTTTTCTTCAGTATTCGGTGAATTTATTAGTGTTGTTAGTATATAATTTAGTTCATTACGAATGTAAAAGCCATGGGTTGGAATTATCTGAAAACTTCTAAAAACGAAAAAAACGTGGGGAAATCGCATGGTCAATCACAACCTCAACGTAGTAGTTCTCGGAAAAAATTAAAAGACTTACAGTATAGCACATATGAAAAAGAGAGTAGTGAAAATAACGCAAAAGATATAATTAATATGGGTATGTTGTGCGAAGTACTTTTACATAACACAGTTTGTAAACAATGTGGTAAGTGTGGTCTGCAGCTGGAAACTGAAAGAAGGGAAGGACTGGCTACTGTATTGAAGTTAGTACGTGAACATGTGATTTTAATACTACATTCTATAATTCACCTGTTTCTCGGAAATATGATAATCCAAGATCAAGGATGTATGATATAAATTCAAGTTTCGTCTAGACACTATAGGCAAGTGGTAAATTTGCAGCGTGTGGTGCAGTGCTTTGCGGTCTAATGAATTTTCCCATCCGCGTCTTAGATTTGCAAAATATGTTGAACTGATTGGTGCTATTGATGAAGATAATGCCATAGAATCCATGCATCGTGCTACAGGAGAGGTTGTAGCAGGAAATAACAACAGCAGAGATATCCTGGCAAAAGAGGGATAACACATCTGTGAACGGTGTAGTAACATGTACAAGTGTGGACAGAGGAAAAGTTTTAGGTGTTGCTATCATGTCTAAACTCTTCATATGTAAAAATGAAAAACACAATTTGCAAGCACAGTGGCAGCTGTGGGTGCATGGAGGAGACAGGTGTTCTCAAGAGATTCCAAGAAACTCAACAGTTGAAGAAGTTAAGATTCGTTAAATTATTTAGGAGACAGGAGTTCCAAAGTTTTGGAAGCAGTTGACAAAGCGAAGCCATGTGAAGGAAATGTAGCTATCACTAAAGTGGAGTGCATAGGTCATGCACAACAGCGAATAGGTATGAGGCCGCCACAACGAAAACTGTGCACAAGGGAAAGAAATTGGAAGATTGCAGATGATGGTAAGATGGCAAGAACAGACTTATCGGATCTATCACGAATAAAATCCGTATTTATTATGAAATGTCCATGAAGCAAAATGTTAGTAGAGTAGATGATATGAGAAAAACTGTAGGGATAGTTTTGTTTCACCTCTCCTCATCAGACGATAAACCAATTCATGAACTGTGCCGTGCAGGAAGTGATTCATGGTGTAATTACAACAGAGCACAGCAAAATGGAGAGAAAGTTATTCACAGACAGTGTGAACAGAGGAAAAGTTTTAGGTGTTGCTGTCATGTCTAAACACTTTATATGTAAAAATGAAAAACACAATTTTGCCACAGTGGAGGTGTTGAAAGAAACTTTCGGAGATTTGTCAGACGTAAGATTATTGAAAAAATGTCTTCACGCCCGCACCCGGAATCCTAACAAGACCATCAACAGCGTAATCTGGGTCAGAATTCGAAAGACAGTGTTTGTGTCAATTATTACACTGCATTTTGGTGTCTTTGATGCGATGGCAATTTTCTGTGAAGGAAATTTTGCAAGGTGTGAAACTACTGCTCGTTTCACAGTGAAACAAATGTTAAATTTACATAAAGAAAGGAATCAGAGAGAGCTATTAGAGACCTTGAAGCATAGGCAGCACAACGCAGACGAGCAGTAAAAAGGGCAATGAAAGGTGAGATGGCAGAGGATGCAGACAACCCGTCTTGTAGAGTTGCAAAGCATTGCCGACTTTACATCTACATCTACATCTACATCTGCATGGTTACTTTGCAATTCACACTTAAGTTCCTGGCAGAGGGTTCATCCAACCATTTTCATACTACTTCTCTACCATTCCACTCTCGAATGGCTCGTGGGAAAAAGGAACGCCTAAACCTTTCCATACGAGCTCTGATTTATTTTATTATGATGATAATTTCTCCCTACGTAGGTGGGTGTCAACAAAATATTGTGATTGAAATTTCGTAAATAGATCTCGCTCAAAAGAAAACCGCCTTTGTTTCAGTGACTGCCACCCCAACTCGCTTGTCATATCAGTGACATTCTCACCCCTATTGAACGATAACACGAAACGAACTACATTCTTTGCTCTTTTTCGACGTAATCCGTCAATCCCACCAGGTAAGGATCCCTTACCGTGCAACAATATTCCAGCAGAGGACGGACAAGTGTAATGTAGGCTGTCTCTTTAGTGGGTTTGTCGCATCTTCTAAGTATTCTGCCAACAAAACGCAGTCTTTGTTTTGCCCTCCCAGCAATATTATCTATGTGGTCTTTCCAATTTAAGTTGCTGGCAATTGTAATTCCTAGGTATTGAGTCGAATTGACAGCCCTTAGATTTGTGCGATTTATAGTATACCCAAAATTTATCGGATTTCTTTTAGTATCCATGTGGATGACCTCTCACTTTCCTTTGTTTAGATCTAATTTCCATGATTCGCACCATACAGAAATTCTCTCTAGATCATTTTGTAATTGGAATTGAACATCCGATGATTTTACTAGACGATAAATTACAGCGTCATCTGCAAACGATCTAAGGGGGCTGCTCAGATTATCACCTAGATCAGTTATATATATCAGAAACAGCAGAGGGCCTATGACACTACCTTGCGGAACGCCAGATATCACTTCTGTTCTAAAAACGGTTCAAATGGCTCTGAGCACTATGGGACTTAACTGCTGTGGTCATCAGTCCCCTAGAACTTAGAACTACTTAAACCTAACTAACCTAAGGACATCACACATGCCCATGCCCGAGGCAGGATTTGAACCTGCGACCGTAGCAGCAGCACGGCTCCGGACTTTACCGCCTATCATTACGAACTGTGACCTCTCTGAGAGGAAATCACGAATCGACCCACACAACTGAGACGATACTCCTTATGCGCGCAATTTGATTAATAGTCGCTAGTGAGGAACGATATCCAAATCCTTCTGGAAATCTAGGAATATGGAATCGATCTGAGACCCCTTGTTGACAGCACTTCATGGGAATAAAGATCTAGCTGTGTTGCACAAGAACGATATTTTCTGAATCCGCGTTGGTTATGTATCAATAAGTAATTTTCTTCAAGGTGATTCATAATGTTCGGGTACAATATATGCTCCAAAATCCTACTGCAAATTGAGGTCAGTGATATGGGTCTGTAATTCAATGGGTTACTCCTATTTCCTTTCTTGAATATTGGTGTGACCTGTGCTACTTTCCAGTCTTTAGGAACAGACCTTTCGTCAAGTATATGATTGCTAAGAAAGGCGCTATTGTGTCTGCATATTCTGAGAGGAACATGAGTGATATACCATCTGGACCGGAAGACTTGCCTTTCTTAAGTGATTTGAGTTGTTTCGTAATACCTAAGATTACTAAGATATCTACTTTTATGTCAATGATAATAATAACTGTTCTGGTTTCGAATTCTGGAATATTTACTTAGTCTTCTTTCGTGAAGAAATTACGGAGAACTGTATTTAGTAACTCCGCTTTAGTGGCACCATCATCGGTAACTTTTCCATCGCTATCGCGCAGTGAGGGTATTGACTGTTTTTTGCCACTGCTGCTTCTCGTAAGTTGTATTTTTTAAAAAAATTTGTACTTTTTCTCAGCGTCTACGTGTCAGAATTTATTCAGAATTACAGGATATACTAAGACGATTATTGCGAATATTTAAAGAGAGAGATTTTCCTACTTTGTAAATCTCAAAGAAGCTAGAGCTTTACGTACATAGCGGAATATACACAGTTTCTTATTTTGATGTCCACACTTCACAAAACTAAATATACCTTAAAGTTAATCAATATTATTATAAATCCTTTTGTTGAAGTGGTGAGAAATGTATAACCTGCAAGCCACATTTTTTTCTTCACAAATTTTTATTCCCAATAATTTAAGGTAAAAGGTACCTTTCATATGAATAAATTTTACATTGTTTAAGATGGGGATTACCACCCAGTCAGGACGCCCTTAAACCATTTAGAGATCTACAGAAAAGCTGAAGCAGTATGATCGGAAGGCGAGTAGAGCCTTCGTCGTCTCAAGTTCGAGTCCAGACTCTTACCACTGTGCCAACTCGACTCTGTTTGGGAACGCAATTCACGACTGGAGTAAAATTCCTGAGAGTCGCAGCATAAAGTGCTACGGCTCTCATATCCAGGAGTGGGCAAAGCAAATACGATATTTCGTTTCATTGGCGTGTTACTTCAAAGACGAAGTATTTTTTTCTACAAGTGGCAGAGGATTTCAGTGGCGTGACATGTGCTCTAATACAGTCCGACTGTGTGTGGGAGACGGTTCACGTGACACTGAAAGTATACGAGGAAGAACAGTGTAAGTGCCGGCCGCGGTGGTCTCGCGGTTCTAGGCGTGCCGTCCGGAACCGTGCGACTGCTACGGTCGCAGGTTCGAATCCTGCCTCGGGCATGGATGTGTGTGATGTCCTTAGGTTAGTTAGGTTTAAGTAGTTCTAAGTTCTAGGGGACTAATGACCACAGCAGTTGAGTCCCATAGTGCTCAGAGCCATTTGAACCATTTGAACAGTGTAAGTAAACATGCGCATTTTCCCTTCGTGGGATAGCGCCAGAGCAATACTGGAAAGCCTAAGCTGCCAGACACTTGACGAAAAGTAAATAATTTACTGCAGAAACTTGTATTGGTATTTCACAGAATCGGACTTTGAGTACTGGTACAGCGCCTTGCGGTTCGCTACTGTAGGGTCTGTGGAGACTTCGTCAGAGGAATAACATCTCGCATAGAGGCACGTAAGTAATTATTCGTCCCTTGTGCCGTCCCTGGTTGGAACGAGTTATACATTCACTCACACATTATCTTCCACAAATGCCACCATGGAGGAATGTCTTCAGGTATGTAGAGAGAGTTAAGAGAAGTGTACTAGTAATAAATACACAGCGGTGACGAAAGTCAAGGGATACACATCCTGCTACCATGCTGGACCTCCTTTCACCCTGTGTAGTACAGCAATACTTCAACAACTTGTTGGAAGTCTAAAAAAATGGTTCAAATGGCTCTGAGTACCATGGGACTTAACTTCTCCGGTCATCAGTCCTCTAGAACTTAGAACTACTTAAACCTAACTAACCTCAGGACATCACACACATCCATGTCCGAGGCAGGCCTCGAACCTGCGACCGTAGCCGTCGCGCGGTTCCTGACTGTAGCGCCTAGAACCGCTCGACCACCCCGGCTGGCTTGGAAGTCTCCCGTAAAGATATCGAGCCATGCTTCCTCTATAGCCGTCATAATTGCGAAAGCGCTCCCGGTGCGCAATTTTGTGTACGAACTAACCTCTCCACCATGCCCCGTAATGTTCAATGGAATTCATATATGGCGATCTGGGTGACCAGATCATTCGCTCGAATTATCCAGAACGTTCTTCAAGCCAATCACGAACAACTGCGGCCCCTGACATGGTGCATTGTCATCCGTAGAAATTCCGTCGTTGTTTGAGGACACGAGGTCTATGAATGCCTGCAAATGGTCTCCAAGAAGCCGATGGACCAGAGGACACAGTCCATTCCATGTAAACAGAACGCACACCATTGTCGACCCACCACCAGCTAGCACAGTACCTTGTTGATAACGGGCCCATGGCTTCGTGGGGTCTGCGCCACACCCGAACCCTGCCCTCAGCTCTGACCAAACGAAATCGAGACTCAGCTGAGCAGGCCACGGTTTTCCAGTCGGCCAGCAGAGGCGCTGCGGGCGATGTCATTCTGTTAACAAAGGCACTAGCGTGGGTCGCCTGCTGCCGTAGCCCAGTAACGCTAAATTTCGCCGCACTGTGTTAACGAACACGTTCGTCGTACGACCCACATCGATTTGGTCGGTTATTTGACGCAGTGTTGCTTGGCTGTTAGCACTGACAACTCTACTCAAAAGCCGCTGCATAGTCCGTCATGACGTAATGCCTGAAATTTGGTGTTCTCGGCACTCTGTTGACACTGTGGATCCCGTAACATTAAATTCCCTAACGATTTGCGAAACAGAATGTCCCATGCTAGCCTCAACTACCATTCCGCGTTCAAAGGCTGTTAATCCCCATCGTGCGACCATAATCACATCGGGAACCTTTTAACGCGACCCACCTGAGCACGAATGGCAGCTCTGAAACGCACTGCCCCTTTACACGTTGTGCATGCGGTGCTGCCGCCATCTGTATATGTGCCTAACGCTATCCCGTGACTTTTGCCACCTCAGTAGACTGCACCCACCGGCGTGCGTCTATGGCGCGGTGCATGTTTCTGTAGTGGATTACGTCGTATTCGGACAGGAGATGTACAAATTCTCCATCCAGCCTGTCTGCCCTCACCTCTGCAGCAACCATTAAAACAGCTCAACCCTCCGCAACGAAGACACAAAACGAGTACACGTGTGCTGAAGCACAGCGGCTAAAGTAGGCCAACTTGGGTTTCCGCAAGTCTGCCTGGCTTCACGGGACCCGTTCAGCGTGCTGCATCTGTCCACCGTGTCGGTTGTTTCACTGCGGCTCATTTGCCATAACGGCGCGAACAGCAAAATGAACAAACCGGCTGGGGCCCCGCAATGAAAATTATAAAGAAAAAAACGTTACTACACACTAATTCGGAGACCTCGAGCGTGCTACACGTTTTTAAATGTCGCTCCATAAATATTCTGAAAGAGAACAAAGACTTACTGGCTGGCAAGTGCATGCTAAGGACTTGAGATCATTTGGCGGTGTACAGTCTTTCTAAATTCAAGCCAAATATTCACTGAAACAGAACAACTATGGCTCAGTCGATATTAAAAACCAAATTCTGGTGTTGTGCAACGTAGTGTGAGGAAAGCTTGGAATGAAAGAAAAACTTCTTCTTTCAGACTTGCAATATTAGATAAACATAATATGAAAAACGAACCTCGTGTGTGCAAAAATGACTTTGGGGATTTTAGAAAAAACTATTTTGTCCACTTATAATGACCTCAGATAACCCGTAATACACATGCTGGAAAAAAGTACTTAAAATTGGTCTAACCGGGCATATTTGGCTGAAACAACTAAGGTTACAGAAGCGGTAACCTCAAGTATGTCATAATTAACCAGAATATTTCTAAGGTGTAAATCTGATCGTTCGTTAGTTGTTTCATGAGGCTGACAATGAAGACTTTTTTAGGATGTATATCTCTTCGACTGCATTCAGCATGCGATCTTCACTTACAATGTGCAAGACTGTACTTGCGCTCATTATCAGTCAAATGTAAAGCAAGACTAACCTGGTTGCTCTCGTTTTCCTATATAAGTGGCTTTCACACACTGTGTTCTGTTTCCTCTTTCCAATATTTTTTATGTTTTTTTGTCAATAGAGGTTTTCTAACGGCTTTTTTTCGTTTTGTTAACTTCTTAGGTTACCTATTTTAGAAAGAAGGATATGGAACTTTTGTTCCACAGATGACACAGGTTGAAAGACAACGTTAGTTCCTCTATGTGTTTTGTGAGTAATGTCCCGTCATCAGTGTTGCGTTAATTCTTCCTTTTTTTAAAAAAAAATTAGGGCTCGTGATCTTGCGGTAGCGTTCTCGCTTCCCGAGCACGGGGTCCCGGTTCCGCTTCCTGGCGGGGTCAGGGATTATCCTGCCTCGAGATGAGCGCGTGTTGTTGTGTCGTCTTCATCATCATCATTCATCCCCATTACGGTCGGAGGAAGGCAATGGCAAACCACCTCCGCTAGGACCTTGTCTAATACGGTGGGGCGGGTCTCCCTCATCATCCCCTACGCCCTCAGAGTATGGGACATCAGGAGTAGTGACTGGCGTATTGTGACGAGCCATTTGCTCGTCCACCATTGACCAGACGTTTTCAGTTGGTGAGAGTTCTGGAGAATGTGCTGGCCAGGGCAGCAGTCGAACATTTTCTGTATCCAGAAAGGCCCGTACAGGACCTGCAACATGCGGTCGAGCATTATCCTGCTGAAATATAGGGTTTCGCAGGGATCGAATGAAGGCTAGAGCCACGGGTCGTAACATATCTGAAATGTAACGTCGACTGTTCAGAGTGTCGCCAAACAAGGATGTGACCATCGTGATGCTGTAAACAAAGCCTGGATTCATCCGAAAAAGTGACGTTTTGCCATTCGTGCACCCAGGTTCGTCGTTGAGTACACCATCGCAGGCGCTCCTGTCTCTGATGCAGCGTCAAGGGTAACCGCAGCAGTGGTCTCCGAGATGATAGTCGATGCTGCTGCAAATGTTGTCGAACTGATCGAGCAGATGGTTGTTGTCTTGCAAACTTCCCCATCTGGTGGCTCAGGGATCGAGACGTGGCTGCACAATCCGTTACAGCCATGCGGATAAGATGCCTGTCATCTTGACTGCTAGTGATACGAAGCCATTGGGATCCTGCACCGCGTTCCGTATTACCCTCCTGAACCCACCGATTCCATATTGTGCTAACAGTCGTTGGATCTCGACCAACGCGAGCAACAATGTCGCGATACGGTAAACCGCAATCTCGATAGGCTACAATCCGACCTTTATCAAAGTCGGAAACGTGATGGTACGCATTTCTCCTCCTTACACGAGGCATCACAACAACATTCCACAAGGCAACGCCGGTCAACTGCTGTTTGTGTATGAGAAATCGGTTGGAAACTTTCCTCATGTCAGCACGTTGTAAGTGTCGCCACCGGCGCCAACCTTGTGTGACTGCTGTGAAAAGCTAATCATTTGTATATCACAGCATCTTCGTCCTGTAGGTTAAATTTCACGTCTGTAGCACGTCATCTTTGTGGTGTAGCAATTTTAATGGCCAGTAGTGTATATTATTCCGAAAGCGGTCGCAAGCGATAAAATATTAATTGTTTGATAACTTTCGTGGTTTCTTCATTTTTTGAAAATGGTCATGTAAAGTTGCGGTTGCCTTATGAAAATAATTAATTGTTATTTGTCAGAAATCACTTAATATGAACCATTGCAAGACTGATGGTTAAGCTGTTGACTGTGGGCCAGTTGTAAGCGTGAAATAATAGTAAAATACGATACCATACACCGTATAGCGACTGGCGAATTCGGCCGCAGTTGGTGCGTTTGAAGCGAAGGATTCTTTCGGCTGTTGGTTCAGATATACAGGTAGCTCCTACTGACTAACAAACGCGCGCATCTTCTGCAAGCCTGCGGCATTACGTAAGTGGCTGGGAAGGCGGGTTGCGGTACTTACGTGGAGCTGCATGTCGCCGACTGCGTAATGCGTGCTGCACCGCGAGCCGAACATATATATATGCACCTTGCCGGCGGTGTTTACCGTACAGCGCACGTCCGACCACCTCCAGCGCAGGTGTCAGTACGGCGGCACCAGGAGACCCTCCGAAGATACTACTCGCTGATATCGCGCTCCTTTGTCAATCTGCCGCTCCGCCGTTCTCTCAGATCCACCACAAAAGTACCACATACAGGCCCAGAGAAAACACCGTGAACTCACATATACGAGGGGCGTTTGAAAAGTCCGTACAAAGTCCGAGAGATGGCATCATCGGCGCGTATCGAGTAGAGAGCTTGTATACAGAGAGAGTGGCTATAGGTGAAGTTGCCCGTGATTGGTTGATTAGCTTTGGCGCCATTTTTCTGCCAAACATCTCTCGCGCTTCCTATGTTCGCCGTGCTTTTGAGATGAATTGAAGTTCAGAGAACTTTTGGAAACGATTAAAAGGTATTTGAATTATTGAAAGACTTGTTATGCATTGTGCATGCAAGTTCGATTTAGTTGTTTATCGTTTTTAGTACGTAATTGGCATTTGCTATCTTAAATACGATTTGAAATAATGAAGCGCTTTGTGATGAAGGCGGTAGTCGTACACGTTTGAACTAAACGCGTTAGTAATTGTACAGTATTGTTTTTGACATCTGAAATTCGTTCTGCAGACGTTCGTTAACGATGCCAGGTTGTGCTGCATTTGGTTGTTCTAATAGAGGCGAAGGTGGATTTCGCATGTTAGCATTTCCACGCAATGAAGAAAGTCGAAAGCAGTGGTCAGTCGCAGTCAACAGGGCTGACATAAATCAAACAGGAACCTTGTTGAAACCAACCAAGTACTCTTATCTATGCGAAGTAAGTCGTTTTTGCTTTTTACTACATATAAAACAACTTGCAATAGACATAGTTAAATTTGAAAACAGACCTGTAAATTGGCTGTGTAAAAATTATTATAACACATTATTGCTGAAACATTATTGGTAATAAATAATTGTAGGCATTCTTGAAGACAGTTTTTAATAGGCCTACTTACTGTGGGGTAGAAGGGATACGGTAGTTTTCTTGTTATATTTGGTCGTTATTACAGTAGCCTACATTTAACATTACCTGATTTTTGTAATCTTTTTCATTTATCTACGAGAGGAATCCAGTGTATATATACTGCTTGCGACTTTCATTCATCTGACGTAATACAGGTACGTTAAATCCTTAGCATTATGCACTTCCGATACAAAACAAATGCTATACACTATTATTTTTATTTACGTCAGTTTCATTGCAATATGTCTAGTAAACAAACTTAAAGAAGATAAATGCTAGTAACGAATAATTTTTACAGCCACTATATCAAATTGTCCTGTGTTGTACGTAGTAGGCTACTATGAGTATATTATAGCTGTAAAGAAAGGCATGTAACGAATCATTTCGCCATATTGTCTTGTGCTTTTGATTCGGTGAGTGTGTCCTCCACTACTCCACTACTGGCCATTCAAAAGTCCCGCCCGCAGTTTGGCAGAAAAATGGCCGCCGTATCGTCCGGTTGGCCACTCTCCCCCTATACAGGCTCTCTAGTATCGGGATAATGTTTAGTTAGTAGCATCTATGGAAAGAACGCACACCAAGTTTCAGACATATTGGTCTATTTCTTTGTGTTTGGCATTCGTGTGAATCAAGGAGGTCGAGTGATTGTCAAAAAATGGACGAAAAATAATTTCGCGTGGCGATTAAACATTACTTTATGAAAGGCGAAACTCCCCAAGAGACTAAAGAGAAGCTTGATAAACATTGCAGTGACTCTGCACCTTCGATCAGAACAGTTTATAAGTGGTTTCAAAATTTTCGGAGTGGCCATACGGGCACAAGTGATGCTGAACGTTCTGGACGCCCAGTGGAGGTTACGACTCCAGAAATCCTTGATAAAATCCATGATACGGTGATGGATGACGAAAGAGTTGAGGTGCGTGAGATTGCTAGTGCTGTGGGCAACTGGAATGAACGGGTACATAATGTTTTGCATAAACATTTTTGGACATGAGAAAGCTATCCGCGAGATGGATTCCGCGATTGCTCACGCTTAACCAAAAACGGAATCGTGTAAAGTATTGCAAGGATGGTTTGCAGCTGTTCAGGAAGAATCCGCAGGACTTTAAGCGGCGTTTCCTCACCGTGAATGAAACATGGATACATTACTATACAACAATCTAAACAGTAGGTTACCAAGGAAGAATCTGCACCGAAAAAGGCTAAGACCGTTCCTTCGCATGGAAAGGTTATGGCGACTATCTTTTGGGATCCGCGAGGGATAATCCTCATCGACTATCTGGAAGAGGGTAAAACTATTACAGGTGAATATTATTCATCGTTATTGGATCGTTTGAAAACCGAGCTACAAGAAAAACGCCGGCGATTGAACCGCAAAAAAGTCCTTTTCCATCACGACAATGCACCAGTACACACCTCAGCAGTTGTACTCGCAAAATTAATGGAAATAGGATTCCAACTCGTTACACATACCCCCTATTCTCCAGACTTGTCTCCCTCGGACTATTATTTGTTCCCCAATATGAAGAAATGGCTAGTGGGACAAAGATTTTATTCAAACGAGGAGGTTATTGCAGCAATTAATAGCTGTTTTGCAGACTTTGACGATTCCTATTATTCGGAAGGGATCAGAAAATTAGAACTACGTTGGACGAAGTGTATACGTCTAAATGGAGACTATGATGAAAAGTAAAAAAGGTTTACCCCTAACACGTAAGTAGTTTTTACTTTTGCACGGACTTTTCAAACGCCCCTGGTAATATTAGTGTGCCAGTCAAAACCAGCCAGGAATCTTCTCAGGATCGATGCATGTAAATCCTGAACGGCAGCCACTGGCGTTCCGTACCATTCCTAGCAAAGAAACTACTGCCCCTCCGTGAGAGATGCTGGATGAATATAATGGGCCTGGAGCCATACTGCCTTTCTAACACATAACGCAGTAGTTTAGTACACATTCAAATCCTAAGATAGTAGAGGCTAAACAAGTCATGATGTTTCATCTTGACGCACGTAAAACAAAGCATTCTCTTTTCAAGCCTTGCAGGCGTGACTGAAGTCATTTTAACATTTTCGAAGAATAAGAACTCTGCTAGCAAACACTCTGGTAAAACCTGAGCTACACCTGACGTTTCCTAGGAACATGTTACAGCTCTTTGCTGCTCTTCATGAGCAGAGTATCCCAGAAGGAATTATCGATATTCAGGGATGTGGCAGGACCGCCCATTTGAAGTAAAAAGCTTCACACGGGCATGTGCACTATTCCGAAAGGTCAAGGATAGAATACGTTTAATGTACGTTTGTTTTTGGGCTATGGCCCGCAAATATACAGGGAAAAAAACCACAAGCTTTAGGGACAGTTTCATTACACCAAAACAAGAAAGATATCTGGTAACCACGTGCTCTAAAATGCATACCTTAAGAACTATGGGCACTTATTTAGTAGAAGAGGTATGTTCCACACTAGCGAAGATGAACAAGTGCTCGTAGCTCTTAAAGTATGAAATTTAGACCCCTTGTTTACACGGAACTTTTTTTGCTTGGTTTGCTCCATACTACCTCCTCCCAAAATATGAAAAGCAGAGTCCTCGTAGGAGAAGCGATCTGGTTCGTGCTATCGAAGATGAACAAGTGCTGGTAGACCTTAAGGCAGGCATTTTAGCGCCTTTGTTTACTTAGCAATTTTTGCTTGTTTTCGTGTAAGGCAGCTGTCGCTAAAACTTGTCGGTGTTTTTCTGGGACATCCTGTGTGTCTTATCTACCTACCTCTTCAAAGTTTTATTCTAGTCCAACTCACTTCGCTACATTAGACCTCTTTGCTCGCTATGTCTCTGCCATTAACCCTCGGTTGCTAAATCCTCGTAAAATTTACGATTGCACTTGGTTTCTCTTCATGGTTCCTGCAGCATGAACACATTAAAGGCACGTGCTCTTGAGAACCTTCATGCGAAACATAGTTTTTAACAATGGCTGAATTATTTATTGCCAAACTTCAGAAGTTTGCTGGTGCTGATACCCTTGTCGTAGATATTCCGAATCTTTATTAAGGTGTGCCCATCTCATTGTGGCATCGTACATGAAATATGAAGCAGTTGCAGTTATAAGAGTGTCAGTTTATATCACATTGGCCCTCTTCACCGCTAATCTCGTCTTTTGCTGCTGAAATTAGCACAATATGAGTGGTGTTGAATTTCATTTTGACAGTAGCGTACTGGGTGATTTGCTTCGAGAAGCTGATAAAGACACAGACAAAGGGGTATTTAGTGAAGAGGAAAATTTTCTTCAAGAAGATAATGTGTGTACAGATGACAGTGATGTAGACCAAGACGTTGAAACAGCAAATGAGGAATCAGATAGAGAGTCCCTGGGTAACCGTAGAAGAAAGCAGAAGTCGTTCTAATCGTTGTTTTGTGTAAAATACTCTTGGAGTCACAGTAATCATAATAATTTGCAACAAGTCCATAACATAAAATTACGACTTCATTTCCCATAACAGTTTTAGCAGTAAAATTGTCATTTTAGGTTATAAAACAGGTATTTTGTACGTTTTTTTATATAACACAACTGGAGACGTAATAATTGTAATTAAGCAGTGCATAACCTATAAATTATGACTTCCTTCAAATAAAATCGGGAGTAGTAAAATTTACGATGGTGTTAGTAGTAACGTAACGTTTTCCCCCCTTTCGTACTTAGGGTTACACTAGAACTTGAACGCGCCGTTGTCCATGGTGTGCTGTGAACGAAGTTGTGCGACAGACAGCGAGTCTATTGGAAAGAAGCAACGGTTAACTGTATTTGTACACTAGCTGGCCAAAATGCCACACGTCTACACTAATGAAGAATACGCAGATATGCTGTGCGTTTACGATTTCTGCGACAGTAGTACTCCTGTCAGAGCCGAAAAATACCGTCGCCGCATTCCGCCACGTCAAATCCTTGATCGTAGATCGTCTACCAGAGTTTTCAGCACTTTGCGTGAGTCAGGTATTCTCATAAATTCCCATTTTTCTTCTGAATGTTGTTCAACAACCTGTGCATGAAAGCAACACGCTATTGAACTGATGCAGCGTAGTCCTAATAACAGCAAACGGCGACATTCCGCACGTGCAGAAAACTTATACGCATTTCATACACAGCCTTCAGATTGGCGAAAATGCCACACTACTTGAATTTTGTCACTAGTTAAGTGACAATCGTCATTTCCTTCACTGATGAAGCCACGTTCACACACAATGGAATCAACAGCACATTTAATAATAATCGATGGTCGCAGGAAAATCCACACAGTACAGTGGAAACCAATTTCCAGGTTCGTTTCTCGACCAGTGTTTGATGCGGCATATTCGGTAACATGTTGATAAGTCCAGTCGTTTTAGACGAGAGAATGACGGGACAAAAGTACTTGTATTTTTTGGAAAGCTTTTTTTTTGAACACCTTTGTCCATGCGGACAGCAATGTACTTCCAGCTCAACAGAGCTCCTCCACATTTTACAGATGTGTAAGGAAACTACCGCTCTTACCGTAATTGTAGGGTTGGTCGTGGTATATAACTTGCCACCAAGATCCTCAAACCTTAGGCCTTTAGAATTTTGTTTATGGATCTGGACGAAGTCAGAGGTGTACAGACGAGAGGTGAATATGCGAGATGAACCGGTTGGTCGCACCATGGATTCTGCTACCCGCATTAATGAACACAAGCACCACATGTTCTCCCAAGATTGCAGAATTTCACTGATATTGATGGTGGGATATTCGAAAATTTATTGTGAACTGTACAACAGCTGTAGTGTGAATCTGTTAAAAATACGTATTTTTCAATTCATTTTTGTAAAATGCATGTTTCAATGTTGTGCACTAGTACATGTGTAAATTTAACAATGTACTGAAAAATACAAAAAAAGTAACAACAGTGAGTTCTGTCTCGGAAACAATTCGGAATAGGGTACATGACGATATGAAGTTTTTTGCTTCGAAAAATCGTTCCTGTCGTGTCCCTGAGTGTTGACCATGCCTCCTGGTACACACTGCGGGTAAATAATTTAGGTCACAGTCTTATAAGGCCTCTTAAATTGTCTGAAAAGGATGACGTCGTTACCGCAAAGTGAGACGGGCAAAGAGACTTTGGTCATACGCAAACGCCCGTTAATGATACCAGAGATAGTGTCCAGAAACTCATGGACGAGCGAACGAGACAGGAACTGAAACTGAGAGTAGCAAAGCAATATCAAAATGCTTAACTCCTAATGTCCCTTTACAAAGAAATTAGTGTCAGTGACGTTGACAATAGATGAAATAAATAAAATTGATTAAAATTCCATGGCTTGATGAAATCCCTATCAGATTTTACAGTGAATTTTTGGCTGAATTAATCTCTCTTTTAACTATAATATGCCGAAAATCCCTCGAACAAACAAATGTGCACAATGGTCAGAAGAAAGCACAGGTCGCAGGTTCGAATCCTACCTCGGGCATGGATGTGTGTGATGTACTTAGGTTAGTTAGGTTTAAGTAGTTCTAAGTTCTAGGAGACTGATGACCACAGCTGTTAAGTCCCATAGTGCTCAGAGCCATTTGAACCATTTGAACCATAGCACAGGTCACACTCATACACAAAAGGGGCAGCATAAGTGATCCACAAAACCGTTGTCCAATAATCTTGACGTCTATTTGCTGTAAAATTTTAGAACACATTCTGCTTCAAATGTAATGAGGTATCTCAAGCAGAATGACCTCCATTGCCAACCACCATGAATTCCGAAAACGTCGATCAGGTGAAACTCAACTCGAGATTTCCTCATAAGACATCTTGAAAACCATGGATGAAGACAGGTAGATGCAGTGTTTCTTAACTTCCGAAAGGCGTTCGACTCACTAACACATCTGCGCTTGTTAGCGAAAGTACGATCATATCGCGTATCAAGTGAGATTTCACTGAGAATTTCTTGGTGGGGGAGACGCAGTGCGTTATCTTGGATGGAGAGTCATGAACAGATGTAGAAATAAATTCAGATGTGGCGCGGAGAAGTGTGTTGGGAGTGTTGCTGTTCCTGTTGTATATTAATGACCTTGCAGACAATGTTAATAGAAACCTCAGACTTTTTGCAGATGGTGCAGTTATCTGTAACTAAATCCTGTCCGTGAAAAGTTGCTCAGATCTACAGTCGCATCTTCATAAAATGCCAAAGCGGTGCAAAGATTGAAAACGTCCTTTAAATGTTGTTCAGAAATGTAAAACTATGTACTTCACCAAACGAAAAAACTTTGTATGCTATGACTGCAATATCACTGAGTGACAGTTGTAATAGATCAAGTGATGAAAATATCTGGCTGTAACAGTTTGTTTGGATATGAGATGGAATGATGTCGAGGTGTCAGTCTTAGATAGGGCAGATGGCGCACTGCAGTTCATTGGCAGAATACTAGGGAAACGCAATCAGTCTGCTATGGGTATTTCATACAAAAACACTCGAGCGACCCATACTATAATACTGTTCAAGTATGTGGCACTCGTCCCTGACAGAGCTAATAGGGGATGTCGTATTCAGATAGGGGCAGTACGTATGGCCATAGGTTTGTTTCATCCATGTGAGAGAGCCACGGAGGTGCAGGAGGAGGAGATTAGTGTTTAACGTCCCGTCGACAGCGAGGTCATTAGAGACGGAGCGCAAGCTCGGGTGAGGGAAGGATGGGGAAGGAAATCGGCCGTGCCCTTTCAAAGGAACCATCCCGGCATTTGCCTGAAGCGATTTAGGGAAATCACGGAAAACCTAAATCAGGATGGCCGGAGACGGGATTGAACCGTCGTCTTCCCGAATGTGAGTCCAGTGTGATAGCCACTGCGCCACCTCGCTCCACGGAGGTGCTGAAAGAATTGAGCTGGTATGTGTTTGAAGCTAGATCCAAATTATACCGTGGAAGCCTACTTGAAAAGTTTGTGTAATGAACGTTAAGTAATAAATCTAAACTAAAGAGCCAAGCAAACGGGTACGCTTGCGTAATATCGTATAGGGCCCCCGTGAGCAGCAAGAAGTGCTGCAACGCGACTGGTATGGACTCGACTAATGCCTCAAATAGCGATGGAGGGAACTGACACCATGAATCCCGCCGGACCGTCCATAAATCCGTAAGAGTAGGAGATCTCTTCTGAACACCACGTTACAAGCCATCCAAGATATGCTCAATAATGTTCATGTCTGGGGAGTTTCGTGGCTGGCGGAAGTGTTTAAACTCAGAAGAGTGTTCCTGGAGCCACTCTGTGGTAATTCCGGACGTGCTGGTGTTGCATTGTCCTGCTGGAATTGCCCAATGTCGTCGGAATGCACAATGGACTTGAATGGATGCAGGTGATCAGACAGGATGGTTACGTACGTGTCACCTGCCAGAGTCGTATCTAGACATATCAGTGGTCCTATATCAGTCCAGTTGCTTACGCCTCCACCAGCTTGAACAGTCCCCTGCTGACATGAAGCGTCCATGGACTCAGGAGGTTTAGCCGGCCGGTGTGGCCGAGCGGTTCTAGGCGCTTCAGTACGGAACCGCGCTGCTGCTACGGTCGCAGGTTCGAATCCTGCCTCGGACATGGATGTGTGTGCTGTCATTAGGTTAGTTAGGTTTAAGTAGTTCTAAGTCTAGGGGACTGATGACCTCAGATGTCAAGTCCGATAGTGCTCAGAGCTATTTGAATCATGAGAGCGCGGGATTAGCCGAGCGGTCTTAGGCGCTGCAGTCATGGAGTGTGCGGCTGGTCCCGACGGAGGTTCGAGTCCTCCCTCGGACATGGGTGTGTGTGTTTGTCGTTAGGATAATTTAGTTTAAGTAATGTGTAAGCTTAGGGACTGATGACCTTAGCAGTTAAGTTCCATAAGATTTCACACACATTTGAACATTTTTGAACCATAAGGTTGTCTCCATACTCGCGCACGTCTATCTGCTCATCACAAATAAACGAGACTCGCCCGACCAAGCAACATGTTTCCAGTCATCAACAGTCCAATGTCGGTGTTGACGGGCCCAGGCGAGTGCAAATTGCGTCCACCATACGGTACCATATAGTACTATAAATACGAGGGGCGTTCAACAAGTAATGCGACGGACTTTCTTCCTCGGCCAGTTTCGGTTGAAAAAACACGGAATTTGTTGAGGGGCGTCGTGAAATATTCGCGTTTCATCCCTATAGTTTCAGATGTTCCAAATGGGATCTGCAAGGGCAGTGCGGTCCAAGCAGAGAACTGCAGTCGAGTTTCTTTTGGTAGAAACCAGAGCATCGCATATATTCTGAGGCGCTTGCAGAATATCTAAGGAGACCAAGCAGTGAACAAAAGCACGGTAAATCGTTGGGCGAAGTGTCTGTCATTATCGCAATAAGGTCGCAAAACCTGTCCGACTTCCCACTTACCGGTCGGCCGCACACAGCTACGTTCGTGCAACATTGGGACGTGCGGACGCTGTCATTCGAGGTGGTGGGCGGATCACATTTATACACCTCGCTGCGCGACTGGACCTCTCTGTTGGTAGTGCTGACACACTCGTCCACCAGTCGGCTTATTGAAAGGTTTATGACTGCTGGCTTTCTCGCCGCCTGACAAATACCGTGAAGAGCAACGAAGGACCGTCTGTGTGCAGAATTACTTGCGCCTTACTAGGCTGATAGTGACAGCCTTTTGTCGAACATCGCGACAGCCGACGAAACATGGGTCCATCACTTCCAACCGGAAACAAAACCGGCGATCCATGGGGTGGTACCAAACCACCTCTCCTCCAAAGAAAAAATTCAAGGCAACACCGTCAGCCACTAAAGTCAAGGTGACAGTCTTCTGGGTCTCTGAAGGGGTTATTTTGTTTGATGTCCTCCCTCACGGTGCAACGACCAACTCTGAAGTGCATTGTGTTACCCTTACGAAACTGAAGGAACGACTTCACCGTATTCGTCTCCACGAAAATGCTAACGAGCTTCTCCTCCATGAGGGGGTGAGCGGTGTGAAATCTTATGGGACTTAACTGCTAAGGTCATCAGTCCCTAAGCTTACACACTACTTAACATAAATTATCCTAAGCACAAACACACACACCCATGCCCGAGGGAGGACTTGAACCTCCGCTGGCATCAGTCACACAGTCCATGACTGCAGCCCCCTAGACCGCTCGGCTATTCGCGCGTGGCCCTCCGTGAGGACACAAGGCCTTATACAAGTGAGGGGGCGTAAGGCTGTGGCACTGAATAGAGATTATGTTGAAAATCAGGGTTTTGTAGCCAAAAGATTGGGGACACACAGAGATGACAAAGTCATGGGATAGCGATATGCACAAATACAGATGGCGGTAATATCGTGTTCACAAGGTATAAAATGACAGTGTGCTGGCGGAAATGTCATTTGTAGTCAGGTGATTCGTGTGGAAAGGTTTCCGACGTCGTTAACACTGCACGACGGGAATAATTAGACTTTGAACGCGGAATGGTTGTTATTTCGTAAATCGTTAGGGACACAATATTCCGACAACGACTGAGTCAAGAACGCACCGAGAATCCCAAATTTCAGCCGTTACCGCTCACCACTGACAATGCAGTGGTCGATGGACTTCAATTAAAAACCGTGTAAGAGGTCCATGATTAAAGAATTTGTTGCTAGCGCAGTCGAACAGATGTAATTTCGATGGATTGCTCACGCGCTGCCTGCGATATGTAAGCTAGAAGAGAATCTGAGACCAAAGAGCAGTATTGACTGCAGTAAGAACTGTATGTTAGTAGGAGTAAGTTGTTACTAGCGAGCAGTCGTGTCTGGTGTATCGTGTTGGCTGGGCCGGTCGTGTGCAGCGATGGCGGAGCCTGAGCGTTGTAGGTTAAGGTAAAAGCAGCCTCGAGCATATGTTGTATTGTTACATCAAGTCCCATGTAAATGTTTTTAAAAAAATCTGTTAATAATAATCTTTCTCATAAAAAGTAACACTTGACATTCATCTCAATTTAAAGAATTCACTAATTTCTCCAATCCCTGGCCATCCCGATTATTGAAAAGGAAAATCAGTTCTTTCCTTTTATATAAGACAAATATATCGGCCAGCATTGCACTTAGGTGCGCCAGGAAAATTTCTTATAGGAGCAGATATATACGCGTTATCCGGCGATCTAATTAAGGTAAGATTTTTCAGTTTATTCAGAATGATGTATCAGGGCCATGACGCAGCATTGCTGACGTCCAAAATTTACCAGGTTAAATTGACTGTCAATTACTGAAAGGTTATATACTCCGGGAAATTGAAATAAGAACACCGTGAATTCATTGTACCAGGAAGGGGAAACTTTATTGACACATTCCTGGGGTCAGATACATCACATGATCACACTGACAGAACCACAGGCACATAGACACAGGCAACAGAGCACGCACAATGTCGGCACTAGTACAGTGTATATCCACCTTTCGCAGCAATGCAGGCTGCTATTCTCCCATGGAGACGATCGTAGAGATACTGGATGTAGTCCTGTGGAACGGCTTGCCATGCCATTTCCACCTGGCGCCTCAGTTGGACCAGCGTTCGTGCTGGACGTGCAGACCGCGTGAGACGACGCTTCATCCTGTCCCAAACATGCCCAATGGGGGACAGATCCGGAGATCTTGCTGGCCAGGGTAGTTGATTTACACCTTCTAGAGCACGTTGGGTGGCACGGGATACATGCGGACGTGCATTGTCCTGTTGGAACAGCAAGTTCCCTTGCCGGTCTAGGAATGGTAGAACGATGGGTTCGATGACGGTTTGGATGTACCGTGCACTATTCAGTGTCCCCTCGACGATCACCAGAGATGTACGGCCAGTGTAGGAGATCGCTCCCCACACCATGATGCCGGGTGTTGGCCCTGTGTGCCTCGGTCGTATGCAGTCCTGATTGTGGCGCTCACCTGCACGGCGCCAAACACGCATACGACCATCATTGGCACCAAGGCAGAAGCGACTCTCATCGCCGAAGACGACACGTCTCCATTCGTCCCTCCATTCACGCCTGTCGCGACACCACTGGAGGCGGGCTGCACGATGTGGGGGCGTGAGCGGAAGACGGTCTAACGGTGTGCGGGTCCGTAGCCCAGCTTCATGGAGACGGTTGCGAATGGTCCTCGCCGATACCCCAGGAGCAACAGTGTCCCTAATTTGCTGGGAAGTGGCGGTGCGGTCCCCTACGGCACTGCGTAGGATCCTACGGTCTTGGCGTGCATCCGTGCGTCGCTGCGGTCCGGTCCCAGGTCGACGGGCACGTGCACCTTCCGCCGACCACTGGCGACAACATCGATGTACTGTGGAGACCTCACGCCCCACGTGTTGAGCAATTCGGCGGTACGTCCACCCGGCCTCCCGCATGCCCACTATACGCCCTCGCTCAAAGTCCGTCAACTGCACATACGGTTCACGTCCACGCTGTCGCGGCATGCTACCAGTGTTAAAGACTGCGATGGAGCTCCGTATGCCACGGCAAACTGGCTGACACTGACGGCGGCGGTGCACAAATGCTGCGCAGCTAGCGCCATTCGACGGCCAACACCGCGGTTCCTGGTGTGTCCGCTGTGCCGTGCTTGTGATCATTGCTTGTACAGCCCTCTCGCAGTGTCCGGAGCAAGTATGGTGGGTCTGACACACCGGTGTCAATGTGTTCTTTTTTCCATTTCCAGGAGTGTAAGTGACCCACATTTTTTTATTGAGAGATTAGTCACATTTTATCATTGATACGTTACGCAATTTTCCTGTTGGTAGGTTATACTGAATGTTAACGACATAATTATATATATATATATATATATATATATATATATATATATATATATATATATATATATATTTTACTGTTGAGAGGTTTAGGAATTTTTCTGTTTTGAGGTTACACTAAATGAGAATATTAATGAAAATATTTTATGTTGTGGGGAGGTTACAACCGAGAGCAGCGGCGTTTGCATAAAGTCGTTACTGCCACCAGAGAAGCAGCACTGAGTGAAATAACCGTAGAAACCAATGAGGAACGTACGACTAACGTATCCGTGCGGCGAAATTGGCGTTAAAGGGCTACGGCAGCAGACGACCGACGCGAGTGCCTTTGCTAACAGAACGACATCGCCTGCAGCGCCTCTCCTGGGCTCGTGACCAATCGCTTGGAACCTAGACCACTGGAAAACAATTGCCTGGTGAGATGAGTCCCGATTTCATCTGGTAAGAGCTAATGGTAGGCTTCGAGTATTGCGCAGACCCCGCGAAGCCATGGACCCAAGTTGTCAGCGAAGCACTGGGCTAGCTGGTGGTGGCTCCGAAATGGTGTTGACTGTGTTTATATGGAATGGACTGTGTCCTCTGGTCCATCTGCTACATGGAGTTTCATGTTCTCAAACAACGACGGAATTTCTAGGGGTGATAACCCGCCATGTCATCAGGCCACAAATGTTCGCGACTGGTTTGAAGAAGGTTCTGGACAGTTCCAGCGAATGATTTGACCACCCTGATCTCCCGATATGGCACACAATGGCGAAGTCAGTTCGTGCACAAAGTGTTCCACCGGGAACACTTTTTGCAGTTATGGAGGGCTGTAGATACTGCATAGGTCAGTATTTCTGCACGGGAGTTCCAGCGACTTGTGGAGTCCTTGATACATCGAGTTGGTGCACTACGCCGGCCAAAAGGAGGCCCGATACGATATTAGAAGGTACCCCACGACTTTTGTCTCCTTAGTGTATTGTGTACTGGAGTGTTGAATAAAACCAAGCTACTTTCAAAAAGAAAAAAGGTTTGCATTGCTTCAGATGGTTCAAATGGCTCTGAGCACTATGTGACTTAACATCTGAGGTCATCAGTCCCTTAAACTTAGAACTACTTAAACCTTACTAACCTATGGACATCACACACATCCCTTTCCGAGGCAGGATTCGAACCTGCGACCGTAGCAGCAGCGCGGTTCCAGACTGAAGCGCCTAGAACCACTCGGCCACAGCGGCCGGCTTGCATTGCTTATTGAACGCCCTTCCTAGTAACATTTCGCATCTTCAGGTTCTTAGCAGGTTATTTTTAGTCGTGTTTCTTAATACTAATGTGCTGAACAGCGATCAGGCAACAATTAAATGTGCAGGAATGACACAAATCGTCACTAAGAATGAGATCACAATAAAGACGAAACGTGCTCGTCGCAACATTGACTTAGTTAAATCGGTATTGTACACACACAGCACTATGTCATTAACCGCAACTTAGACACGAACAATATAAAAGAAAGGTAGTAGGAGTAATCCACTAAATTACAGGTCCGTATCGTTAACGTCGATATGCAGCAGGATTTAGAACATATATTGTGTTCGAAAATTATGAATTACCTCGAAGGAAACGGTCTACTGACACACAGTTAACATAGGTTTAGGAAACATCGTTCCTGTGAAACACAACTAGCTCTTTATTCACATGAAGTGCTGAGTGCTATTGACAAGGGATTTCAAATCGATTTCGTATTCCTGGATTTCCAGAAGACTTTTCTCACTGTACCACACCAGCGGCTCGTAGTAAAATTGCGTGCTTATGGAATATCGTCTCAGTTATGTGACTGGATTTGCGATTTCCTGTCAGAGAGGTTACAGTTCGTAGTAACTGACGGAAAGACATCGAGTAAAACAGAAGTGATTTCAGGCGTTCCCCAAGGTAGTGTTATAGGCCCTTTGCTGTTCCTTATCTATATAAACGATTTGGGAGACAATCTTAGCAGCCGTCTTCGGTTGTTTGCAGATGACGCTGTCGTTCATCGGCTAATAAAGTCATCAGAAGATCAAAACAAACTGCAAAACGATTTAGAAAAAATATCTGAATGGTGCGAAAAGTGGCAGTTAACCCTAAATAACGAAACGTCTGAGGACATCCACATGATTGCTAAAAGGAACTCGTTAAACTTCGCCTACACGATAAATCAGTCTAATATAAAAGCAGTAAATTCAACGAAATACCTAAATATTACAATTACGAACAACTTAAATTGGAAAGAACTCATAGAAAATATTGTGGGAAAGGCTAACCAGAGGCTGCGTTTCATTGGCAGGACACTCAGAAAATGTAAGAGACCTACTAAGGAGACTGCCTACACTACACTTGTCCGCCCTCTTTTAGAATACTGCTGCGCTGTGTGGGATCCTTACCAGGTAGGACTGACGGAGTACACCGAAAAAGTTCAAAGAAAAGGAGCACGTTTTGTATTATCGCGAAATATGGGAGAGAGTGTTACAGAAATGATACAGGATTTCGGATGGACATCATTAAAAGAAAGGCGTTTATCGTTGCTACGGAATCTTCTCACGAAATTCCAATCACCATCTTTCTCCTCCGAATGCGAAAATATTTTGTTGACACCGACCTACATAGGGCTTAACGATCACCACGATAAAATAAGGGAAATCAGGGCTCATACGAGATTGGAATAATAGAGAATTGGTGGTTCGATGAACCCTCTGCCAGGCACTTAAATATGATTTGCAGAGTATCCATGTAGATATAGATGTAGAAGACAAATGCAGTGTAAACTAAATAACATAGATAATTCTTCACTGATTAGTATCTTCTCCGTTTCTCTATTTTCCAGGCAGCAATAGCCGAAAATTTGGCAGGAGTATCCTGTCGCTAGAAGGAAAAAGGAAGATTGAGTCTGATGTCCCATCAACCATGGTGGCGTTTGAAGGCAGCTCCTGAGAAAAAAGAATCCAGCGTCTTAAACTTTTCGCCGCCTACGGTGACTCACTGGGTGACAATACTGCTCGACCAGAAAGCGAGTGTGCGCTGGTGCAGGCGCACGAAGCGATGAAGCACAGAGCAGTGGGACGCGAAGGCCAGAAAAGTGCACGTGCGGCAGTTACGGAAATAATCCCAGTGCAGGCAGGCAGTGCGATAAGCGCGGCGCCGCTGCCGCCGCAGGTTTTCACAGCTCAGCGCTGCAGTCGCCATGTCGCGGGTTGCGCCTTATCGCCGACCTCACTTCGAGTCGCGTTCGGCGGAAGCTTCGTACAACTCTTTCCTCTTAAGGACACTCAGAGCAGCATGCAGTCACTTTCTCCACAAAAGCCATCGAATCAGAAGAGCGTTCTGGCGTTCGTCGGTTGAACTGTGTTGCGGGGTAAAATACCGTCAGATTTGAAACGTCTATAAATTCGAGAATGATGAGTAAACAATGGCTTGAGCCCACTACAGGTACATACCTGTAAGTGTTTATCGCGCAGTATTTGTTTTGCGTGTGAGGTCATCGTACCGATGTAGACGCATGCGCGCGATTGTTGCGAATTAGCTACGCATAGAAGTTATGCATCGGTGTAGCGTGGAAACGTGTTTAGCAAGGACACTGATTCGGGTGTCATTGTGAACAGCTTCCAGAAAATTTCGATCCACGAATGACGGCGGTTCGCGCAGGTTGTTGCCTGTTCCAAAGGTTGGCAACCGTAGCGGAATTCCGCTACACGCAGCGGAGTGGATCTTCGCGTCGTAACGGCGGAATTTCAAAAAGATGCCAAATGTGTGTGAAATCTTATGGGACTTAACTGCTGAGGTCATCAGTCCCTCAGCTTACACACTACTTAACCTAAATTATCCTAAGAACAAACACACACACCTATGCCCGAGGGAGGACTCGAAACTCCACCGGGATCAGCCGCGCGGAATTCCAAAATTGTTAAAACTGTAACGTAATGTAACTAAATTTTCCTGAAAGTAAAACTTCAGTAAATTTCCGTTTCAAATACAAAAAATATTTAATTCGTTATTACGTTAAGTTTAAAACGACAGTAAGTTAACAGTTTAATACAGTTTTAATATGCACTGTGCCTGTTGCGTACAATTTATCCTTCACGCTTTCATATTCATTTTGATGAACAGTATGTGTTCTCAAATGTTGCCAGACCAGCAAAAATAGCACTAGTCATGCTGCATGGGGATGTAGATGTTGAACGGGCCTTCTCTGTGATGAGAGACATTAAAACTATAAAACGTAGCCTCATAGGCCCTGGAACACCAAGTGACTTGTTAATAATACGACTACACATGCAAAACAAGCACAGTTGTCGCATATTGTACCCAATTACGGGGAAGCATACCGTTAAGTTATTAGTATAGGTGTCAGCTCTCTAACAAAGACAAACAGATCACGGAATCACTTGACGAGGAATTATGATCATAGAATTAGTAAACAAATGTTGTTGTTGTTGTGGTCTTCAGTCCTGAGACTGGTTTGATGCAGCTCTCCATGCCACTCTATCCTGTGCAAGCATCTTCATCTCCCAGTACCTACTGCAACCTACATCCTTCTGAATCTGCTTAGTGTATTCATCTCTTGGTCTCTCTCTACGACCATTTTTACCCTCCACGCTGCCCTCCAGTACTAAATTGGTGATCCCTTGATGCCTCAGAACATGTCCTACCAACAGATCCCTTCTTCTCGTCAAGTTGTGCCGCAAACTTCTCTTCTCCCCAATCCTATTCAATACCTCGTCGTAAGTTATGTGATCTACCCATCTAATCTTCAGCATTCTTCTGTAGCACCACATTTCGAAAGCTTCTATTCTCTTCTTGTCCAAACTATTTATTGTCCATGTTTCACTTCCATACATGGCAACACTCCATACAAATACTTTCAGAAATGACTTCCTGACACTTAAATCTATACTCTATGTTAACAAATTTCTCCTCTTCAGAAACGCTTTCCTTGCCATTGCCAGTCTACATTTTATACCCTCTCTACTTCGACCATCATAAGTTATTTTGCTCCCCAAATAGCAAAACTCCTTTACTACTTTAAACGTCTCATTTCCTAATCCAATTCCCGCAGCATCACTCGAGTTAACTCGACTACATTCCATTATCCTCGTTTTGCTTTTGTTGATGTTCATCTTATACCCTCCTTTCAAGACACTGTCATTTCGTTCAAATGCTCTTCGAAGTCCTTTGCTGTCTCTGACAGAATTAAAATGTCATCGGCGAACCTCAAAGTTTTTATTTCTTCTCCCTGGATTTTAATACCTACTCCGAATTTTTCTTTTGTTTCCTTTACTGCTTGCTCAATATACAGATTGAATAACATCGGGGAGAGGATACAACCCTGTCTTACTCCCTTCCCAACAACTGCTTCCCTTTCATGTCCCTCAACTCTTATAACTGCCATCTGGTTTCTGTACAAATTGTAAATAGCCTTTCGCTCCCTGTATTTTACCCCTGCCACCTTTAGAATTTGAAAGAGAGTATTCCAGTCAACATTGTCAAAAGCTTTCTCTAAGCCTACAAATGCTAGAAACGTAGGTTTGCCTTTCCTTAATCTTTCTTCTAAGATAAGTCGTAAGGTCAGTATTGCCTCACGTGTTCCAGTATTTCTACGGAATCCAAACTGATCTTCCCCGAGGTCGGCTTCTACTAGTTTTTCCATTCGTCTGTAAAGAATTCGTGTTAGTATTTTGCAGCTGTGGCTTATTAAACTGATTGTTCGGTAATTTTCACATCTGTCAACACCTGCTTTCTTTGGTATTGGAATTATTATATTCTTCTTTAAGTCTGAGGGTATTTCGCCTGTTTCACACATCTTTTCACGCAGTATCGTATCTCCCATTTCATCTTCATCCACATCCTCTTCCATTTCCATAATATTGTCCTCAAGTACATCGCCCTTGTATAGACCCTCTATATACTCCTTCCACCTTTCTGCTTTCCCTTCTTTGCTTAGAACTGGGTTTCCATCTGAGCTCTTGGTGTTCATACAAGTGGTTCTCTTATCTCCAAAGGTCTCTTTAATTTTCCTGTAGGCAGTATCTATCTTACCCCTAGTGAGATAAGCCTCTACATCCTTACATTTGTCCTCTAGCCATCTCTGCTTAGCCATTTTGCACTTCCTGTCGATCTCATTTTTGAGACGTTTGTATTCCTTTTTGCCTGCTTCATTTACTGCATTTTTATATTTTCTCCTTTCATCAATTAAATTTAATATTTCTTCTGTTACGCAAGGATTTCTACTAGCCCTCGTCTTTTTACCTACTTGATCCTCCGTTGCCTTCACTACTTCATCCCTCAAAGCTACCCATTCTTCTTCTACTGTATTTCTTTCCCCCATTCCTTTCAATTGTTCCATTATGCTCTCCCTGAAACTCTGTACAACCTCTGGTTCTTTCAGTTTATCCAGGTCCCATCTCCTTAAAGTCCCACCTTTTTGCAGTTTCTTCAGTTTTAATCTACAGGTCATAACCAATAGATAGTGGTCAGAGTCCACATCTGCCCCTGGAAATGTCTTACAATTTAAAACCTGGTTCCTAAACCTCTGTCTTACCATTATATAATCTATCTGATACCTTTTAGTATCTCCAAGGTTCTTCCATGTATACAACCTTCTTTCATGATTCTTAAACCAAGTGTTAGTTATGATTAAGTTGTGCTCTGTGCAAAATTCTACCAGGCCGCTTCTTCTAAACAAATAAAAAATTTAAATTCTCTTCGAATCGCTCAACTGCTTAACTTACACGTTCATTACGACCTTGATGTACAAAAATTAGCAACAATAAGTAATTTCACTAAAGACTGCATTTTATTAAATATAGTTTGTGATGACAGTTAAATGCAATAAAATATTGTGCTGAATAAAACAGGTACATACAGTATATAGTGGAAGATTTATCAGTTTTAGCCACCTTTTTCCATCACTAAGGGCAAGAAGTTAGATAACTGGAATGTGTATGATGCTAATGTGTTAAGCAATATTCAAATCTCTCCTTGTTATCCCAGAATATCCTTCAAGTTTGGAAAATGTATGTATCATCGCTCTAACAAAGACGGATAGCTACCACAAAGCGTGCAAAATATTGCTATATTTGCAGGCTCATGTATATTACTGCCGTTTTAAGAAACATTTCACAGATGAAGCTAACAAGACCCCCTTGCGAATGAACACCTTATGCCTTCGCAATTCAAATTCCACATCAAGAGGAGAGTATTTGTTGCATCAAACTACAATTATTATATTAATAGCGACCTTGTGACTGATGTATAGTCTTCAAGGCCATCACAGTAGTCATTGGTGTCGCTAATCATCAAATCATCAAAAAAGTATGGAATACACTTATTTATAGTTTAAGCCCTTTTTGTAGCATACATATCGTCGGTCATTTGTAATTGCTATATAATAAATTAAATTTGATATTGTAGCGGAATGCAGCGGAATTTGAGCATGCTCGTAAGGGAAATAACTTATATTCGGGTGGCAACATCGCGCGTTCCAAACGACAGTTTCTTAACGCGCATACAAGTGCTTATAGCTCGAAGAAATCATGTATCCTGCAAATTATGTCTCTCGCTTTCTTATATAGAAATCGCCGCTTGCCACATCCATCAGTGATGGCAACTCGCAACAAATGGAATAAAAATTCACCAAACAACTCTCTACGATCACGTTTCATTCTCCCATTGGCCACGACATTTACAGCTCAGCGTGACGTGGCGCGCATAACAAGCCTAAACTCGCCCGCCACCGTTCATACTAACCGTAGTGCCCGAAGTAAGACAATAACATTACTCGCTGGAATTATAAGTAAAAATCCGTGTTAAACTGAGAATTACGAAATAATGAAAGTTTTCTTTTCATGTGATTCGTTAACATGCTTGGAATTATAGAAAACGCGAGTCAGAGGAAAGGTCGCGTCGAAAGGAATCCGGAAAGCCTAAAAAGGACAGTGCAAAGCGAATGTGAGCGTTATGGCATCGTGGACAAGGCAATGAGAAAACTGCGTAAAGCGATAACGTAGCTGATCCGCTAGGCATACAGGGACTAGGTACAGTCTAAACGTGTGATTTATGTATTCTGTCACCATTATACCACTCCGTGTAACGACTACATTAAAGATATTGATAACTGAATTACATATTAATACAAAACACTAGTTACGATTTGCTCTCGAAGTTTTCACGAAAAATTTGCGAAGTGGACTCGAATTGCGCATGCAGATTTTTTTTACTCTACTCTATTACGTACAAGTATTGGTAGAACGTAAACGCGCTTACGTAAACTTTGCACCCGGGTCAGCCTCACTGACCACTCACCTACGGATGCGAACACAATCACTGATAATATAGTCCCAATTTTCTGTGACCTGAGTAAGGCATGGTGAAGACCAAAAACCAACATTATTATGCAGACTTGCATTTTTTGTCATCTGACGTACAACTAATAATAAGTGGCTTACTTAATACTTAATTGCAGTAGAGATAAACGAAAACTGAACGCCTCTAAACGATTTAGAACCGCCATATAAACATGGAGCCACTTACAGAGAGAAGTAAAATTTATTTAAAGTGCCATGCAGTAGGCGGCTAGTAGGGATGTACTGGGCTTAGACATGCAGATGAGTCTGACTTGCCAAAAGAGTAGTCTGTTGTTTCAGCATCGTGCTGAATTAGTAAATATCGACGATAACCAAGAAGGCATCGACGAGCACAGTTTGTGCAATAAAATGTAATCGATGATGTAATGACTTAAATATATGTCACGCTCTACGCACTTCATCGTAACCTTTCTGCTTACATTTATCTTTCTAGTGTGAAAAGGAAAACTGTGTCGGAGCGAGGGAAGGATAAGCTCGATTTATCTGATGTCACATTTAGAATGGGAAGGTGTTTTGTAGTATGGAAATGCGGTAGCCATTTGCATTTTCATCCTTAGAGAAATGTTCGCCAAATATTTTAGGTTGAATGGAATTTTCCTTTTTACGTTCAATACTTTGTTTCCCATTTTGTACGCTATTTAACTTCTTTACGCTTCTTGTACATCCAATGTTGGATAGAAAATTTTAAAAAGAAAAAGATAATAGCTAACACGTGCAGTGATGCTTACACAACCAAATCAGTGTCGACTTGTACACAAATCGATGCGGAACACGACTTTTTATTCAAAAATGGTTTCATCACATTTGGTCGATAGATTACAGTTACCTGGTTTAGGTCCTACTGACTCATCATTAGAAGCATCTATATTAACAAACGCTAATGGAAATCCCTGGATAGAACAATGTGTAAAACAAGGGAAAACCAACAATTCATCTATAGAGATCGACACGTGGAGCACAATAACACATAAAGAAAAGTGAATACACGCTAGCTGTCGAGCACTAGCTATTTTTCTTGCAGTAGTAGACACATTCACACACACAACCACCCAAACGCACACTCCCATGGTAAGTATAAATCCTGCCGTAGCCACGGGAGGGTCCGTTTGGATGGCTGTGTGAATGTGTGTTCTATTGCTAGAAAACAGACTAGTGCTCGAAATCTAGTGTGAATTCTCTTTTCTGTTGTGTGTTATTGTGTTCCACGCATCGATCTACTATAGGGAAGTGACTGTCTTTCCATTATTTTCCGTATATTGATAAACAGCTACCCCGGGGCAAGGTCTTGCGCAGATTGCCTATCTAACGACTTCCAGGGGCAACAGAAGGTTGATTTTCAATATTTCATATGGTGTTGGCCGAATTTAAAAATTTAAGGGTGTCTTATATTACCCGTTCAACACAACAATTCAAATATTACAGTTACGAGGGAAATTTAATAAGTAATGCACGTCTTGGTTTTACTGTGGGTTGTTTGATGCAACAACAATGAAAATTACGTCAGATGTAGTTGGAGCTTGAAGAAGTAGCATGTGCTTTAGTTTTTTTCGCTGTGTACTCTAGCATAAAATTGGTTTGAGGTAGAAATGGACTCTGCAGGCTACTGTGACTGTTGGAGATCAGAAGTCGTACATCAAAATCGAAACTTTACGCAGAAAAAAACCGACAGAAATCCAAGGTGCGTTAATTGAAGTTTGTGGTGATTTTACAGCGGTCCGTAGTACAGTTTCGCGTTAGGTTAATCGTTTTCATGGTGCTCGTATGAGCATAAACGATAACCCAAGACCCAGAAGGCCAAAAACGTCAACAGATGAACGAAGTGTGAAACTTGTGGCAGATGCTCTTGAAGAAGATGGCAGTACGGCTTGTGAGGAACTCTTTCAAGTCACGGGAATTCCCCCAACATCAGTATTCCGTATTATGACAGATGATTTGAAGAAGAGAAAAATTTCTGCGAGATGGGTCCCGCCTGCAAATGGCAACCTTGCTCAAACAACGATTCGACCGTGAAGGTCGAGGATTCTTGTGCCGCATTGTCACTATTGATGAAACGTGGATTCGAGACGTTGAACTGGAGTTGAAATCACAGTCCAGTGAATGGAGAGCTTAAGATTTCCACGCACTCGATCAGAGCTCAAGGAAATGATGAGTTTTGCTTATGATCACCAAGAAATCATCATGACACATTGAGTCCCATGTGAAACAAGTGTCACAGCAGTGTATTATTGTAACTTCATCCAAAACCTGCGCGGAAACATGCGCAAAACCCGACGTCAGATGCTCGAGGCTGGGCCACCCATTCTCCACGGCAAAGTTGCAGCCCAAAAACTGTTCGAATATGGATGGGAAGTATCGCCGCATCCTCCCTACAGCTCGGACACGAGTCCACCGGACGTCGTCGTGTTCCCGAAGTTGGAAAAACCTGTGCGTGGGTGTCGTTATCTTTCTCTGAAAGAGCTTCCTACCACCGTTACCCGAGTCATTCGACAGATGACTAGAATTGGTGTCCTGTATGGAATAATAGAGCTTCCGAGACGTCCGGATTCACTCATAGAGAAGCAGAGAGACTGCATTGAAGGACTGTACAGAGATATTGAACAAAAATAAACATACCAATAAAAATAAATAGTGTGAGTTATTTATGAAATGTCATTGTCTTGCGGTAGCGTAACTCATGATGCGCAAATTACTCAGAGTTTACTCATCCACTGTTTGAGACTGAGAGCACTTAGCAACTTTCAGCAAACTTTACACATAATTACAAACATTTACGAAACTTTTTCTCGCTGGCACCTCCCTCCTCCCCCCCCCCCCCCTAAAAATGATTAAAAGAAAGATAGTTTGCCTCTTACAATATTTTCAATGTTAATGTAGTAAAACTCCCGCTCCAGATATGATAGCTTAATTTATTATTTGTTATTCCAGGCGCGTTCGATAAGGTTCATGTTTGGAGAACACGCTGGCCACTCTAGTCGAGCGATTGGGGCGCGAACTGCCGTCCATGAAGACGAATGCCTCGTCAATACGCTGCCTATATGGTTGCACTATCGGTCGGAGGATGGCATTCATCTATCGTACAGCCGTTACGGCGCCTTCCATGGCCACCAGCGGCGTACGTCGGCAGCACGTAATGCCACCCCAAAACAGCAGGGAACCTCCACCTTGCTGCACTCGCTTGACAGTGTGTCTAAGGCGTTCAGCCTGAGCGGGCTGCCTCCAAACACGTTCCGACGATTTTCAGGTCGAAGGCATATGCGACACTCATCGGTGAAGAGACCGTGATACCAATCCTCAGCGGTCCATTCGTCATGTTGTTGGGCCCATCTGTACCGTGCTGCATGGTGTCGTGGTTGCAAAGATGGACGTCGGAAGTGAAGTTGCGCATCATGCAGCAATTGCGCACAGTTTGAGTCATAACACGACGTCCTGTGGCTGCACGAAAAGCATTATTCAACGTGGCGGCTTTGCTGTCAGGGCTCCTCCGAGCCATAGCTATAGGTAGCGGTCAACCACTGCAGCAGTAGCCCTTCGGCGACCTGAGCGAGGCAGGTCATCGACAGTTCCTGCCTCTCTGTATCTCCTCCATGCCCAAAGAACCTCGCTTTGGTCCACTCCGAGACGCCTGGACACTTCCCTTGTTAAGTGACCTTCCTGGCACAAAGTAACAATGCACAAGCGATCAAACCGCGGTATTGACCGTGTAGGCATCGTTGTACCACAGACAACTCGAGCCGTATACCTGCTTCCCGGTGGAATAACTGGAACTGATCGGCTGTCGGACCCCCTCTGTCTAATAGGCGCTGTTCACGCATGGTTGTTTACATCTCTGGGCGGATTTAGTGACATCTCTGAACAGTCAAAGGGACTTTGTCTGTGATACAATGTCCACAATCAACGTCTATCTTCAGGAGTTCTAGGAACCGGGGTGATACAAAACATTTTTTGATGCGTGTCTCTACCAAATGCGATTATTATATACAAGAGTAAAGGAGTGTACTTCAAACAGATCGCATAGTCCCGTTTGACAATTTCAAATTTCAAGCTCAATGAACAAAACGCTACGCCACAATTGTGCTGGATCGCCTTCCTGCAGATTGCGCCACGACCCACCTGTCGCAGCGCGGCCTATCTCTGCCAGTGCTCTTCCTGCTTCACAGACGTAGCCTATCTGCAGCTGCAAGATAGATTTCACTGATTTTACGCTTCTTTCTTACCTGCCCGTACCGACGCACTTGTTCCTCTCGGCAGACTACTTCTAAGGAAAGTTCAGGTCACGCTACTGCTTTCATCGAACAATAACCATTAGACGCGACCTCTTTGAGGCTATCCACATCGAAACTGGCATCAGCACCTACGAGGCACTAACAGCAACAACGAATGTCAAAGTGCAAAGAATAGCTAAAAGAAGGAGTAAGACCTATACGTTCAGTAAAATAGACAAATGAATTGTACTTAACAGAAAAGTCCTCGATGGGAGGAACCCTCCTTGGTGCACAGTAACTGTAAAGAAACTTGTAAATAAAGAGAGGCCACTGCATAATAGGTAGGTTTAGCTGTCAAGCCAGCAGTGCGTGAAGCCTTCAGTGACTGTCATAGCAGAACACTGTAGAACTATCTTTCACAAAACCCAAAAGAGTTCTGGTTGTATGTGAAGGCTGTTAGTGGCACCTAAGTTAGTGTCCAGAAACTTGGACGAAACAGCAACTGAAGTTGTGGACAGCAAAACAAAAGCAGAAATGGTTAACTTTGTTTTCACACGTTCCTTTACAAAGGAAAACTCAGGAGTATTGCCTCAATTTAATTCTCGTGCCACCGAAAAGATGAGTGGAATAGACGTTAATTTCAGTGTCTTTGAGAAACGGCCGAAACTGTAAAAGTGAACAAAGCCCCAGGGGCAGAAGGATTCCCTATCAGATTCTATACTCAACTTGCAGCTGAGTTGGCCCCTGAGTTAACTATAATCTATCGTAGTTTCCTCGAATGAGTGCCCAGTAACGGAAGAAGGCACAGGTCACACCTGTCTACAAGAAGAGTAGCAGAACTGAGACTCAGAACTACCGTCCAACATCCTTGACATCAATTTTTTGTAGAGTATTAGAGCATATTCTGAGCTAAAATATAATGCGCTATCTCGAGTAACCTCATCCATGCCAACAAGCACGGATTTAGAAAACATCGAACATGTGAAACCCAACTTGCGATGTATACTGAAAGCCTTGGATCAAGGCAGTATGCTAGATGCCGTATTAATGTGTTTCGGAAAAGCATTTGCCTCAGTTCCAATTCTACGCTTTCTATCAAAAGTACTATCGTGTGGGATATCGAGCGAAGTTTATGACTGGCTTGAGGATTTCTTGGTAACGAGGACGCACAAAGTTATCTTGCATGGAGAGTCGTCGATAGTTGTAGAGGTAACGTTAGGTGTACCACAGAGAAGTGTTTTGCGTCACTTGCCTGTTCATACAGTATAGTAATGAGTTTGCAGTGGACATTAATAGTAACCTCAGAGTTTTTGCAGATAATGCCGTTATTGTAATGAAATAGAGTCTGAATGAATTGCATAAATATTCAGCTAGAACTTGACAAGATTTCAAAGTGGTTCAATGATTGGCAACTGGCTTTAGATGTTCATAAACGTAAATTGTACACTCCACAAAACTAAAAGCGTAGTATCTTATGACTATAGTAGACACAACTGATATTGACAAACTCACACAAGTACATGGGTGTAACACATCGTAGGGACGTGAAATAAAGTGATCACACAGGCTCAGTCGTGGATACACCAGGTAGCAGACTTCGGTTTCTTGGTAGAATTCCACAGACATGCAGTCAGTCAACAAAGGAAATTGGTTACAAACTACTCAGGCAACCAGTCCCGGACTATTGCTCGACTGTGTGGGACCCGTATCGTATACGAGCAGGACTTACGGGGGATATTGAACATATACAGGGAAGGGTGGTACGAAGGGTCACAGGTTTGTCTGGCCTGTCAGAGAGTGTCACAGAGATGTCGAAAGAAAGGAGCTGGCAGATTGTTGAAGGCAGACGTAAATTATCCCAAGACAGCCTACGTGCATAGTTTCAGGAACTGGGTTCGAATGGTGACACTGCGAATATACTACAACCGCGTATGTATCACTCCCACAGGGATTGGGAAAACAATATTAGATTTGTTACAGCATGCGCGGAGGCATTAAAAATGTAAATGTAAGAGTCGTCTGACGAGGGCCTCCCGTCGGGTAGACCGCTCGCCTGGTGCAAGTCTTTCGATTTGACGCCACTTCGGTGATTTGCGCGTCGATGGGAATGGAATGATGATGATTAGGACAACACAACACCCAGTGCCAGAGTGGAGAAAATCTCCGACCCAGTCGGGAATCGAACCCGGGCCCTTAGGATTGACATTTTGTCGCACTGACCACTCAGCTACCGGGGGCGGACACGGAGATATTTAAACCGTCATTCTTCCAGCGGTCCATACGTGAATGGAACGGGAAAAAGCCCCAATAACGGGTACATGCTCTGCCATGCACTTCACAGTGATTTGCAAAGTATGAATGTAGATGTACGGTTTGTCGTTACTGACTTGGAAGCCCTTGTGAGGCCATTTGAGTAGCTACTTGATTAATAAGTAGCAGCTCCGGCCTCAAAAGTTGGGAACAGCAGACAGAGCGCTATGTTGACCACATGCCCCTCCATATTCGCATCCAGTGATGCGTATCCGCTGAAAAGGACACGGCGGTCAGTCGGTACCGTCGGGCCTTCCGAAGCCTCTTCGCATGGAGACTGAGTTTGATTTGGAAGCCTGTTACTGTTGTTAGCATAAATGACTTCACGAAAATCCGCTTCGTTGTTAAAACTGGAATTTTTAATACACTGTGGATAATAATTAGGCGTAAATCACAATTCTTTATACGTACATGTCTGCCTGCTTCGCTGCCTGACACAATTAATTTCTCATGTGTAGTCATGTTAATTATGTAATACAGTAGTGGAAACCTGTTTAAAAGCAGTATTCCACGAAAGCAATAGCACAATGTCTGAAGCATACATGTGTCGAATTTATAATGAAAGTAGCAGATACATATAAGAAATAGGCAATCATGACGGAATTACATAGCTTCTTTCATAACACGAGTAACAAAATAAGGCGTTTGCATTTCCTGGATGGAAATTAGTATAAAGGCCTTCACTGTTCTGTTGAGTTATTGTACTGTTAATACTTTTTTTCAACCTCCGTTCCTCCTAATTACCTCAAAAATTCTTCTCGATATTGATTTTGCTAGGGTTAGTAGTTCCTGCAGTGAAGCTGTCGGCCACTTTTATCGTGGCTCTCTTTTCAGCTAACATACTGCCTCGGGCTGCCTTCCATTACGATAACCAAGCCCTTCAGGTTTTCCCCAAAGGTTTTCCACTGGGTTCAAAATCCGGGCTACCTTCAGGCAAAGGCAAACATCGACATCTTTATCTTCAAACCACTTTTTGGTTGTAGCACAAACTCACACAGATGGATTATCTTGTTGAAGCATTATACTTTCGCCCCCTAGGTCTTCAAACATTGTAGTCATTATATATGTTAGAGCTAATTCTAGCGTTTAGACAAGCAGTGCATGACTTATCTTTAGTGCAGAACATGCCCAAATCATAACACTTTCTTCATCAACATTTCTGCTCATTCTTACCTGTACCTCTGTTCTCAGATCATGCCAATCACACTTAAATCCATAGCGACCATCTAAATTAAACTTCTTCTCGTCACAGAAGATCACTTTATCTCCTTCTCAAGTCCATGACATTTGTTTTTCAGCGTCTAGCCTGCTTGTTTGGTTATAAGAATGGGTTTCTCCAGTCGTTTCTTGAATGCAACATGTTCGTCATCAGACAAAATTTGTCGCAAGCACCTGGCAGTTACTGGTGACTGATGAGACAAATAACAGTTTCTGGCTCTTGCTTAGCTTAGAATCAACTCCTTCTATACCTCAGACAATTTCCTACTTTGCCCATATTTTCTCTACTGTCCATACTGTGCGCCCAGTCTAAAGAAATTATCAGTGACTGTACTTCAACAGTTCAACTTCTTGGTAATTTAACCACTAGAGTGTCCTATTTCCTTGTTCGTACCGATTTTTTGCTTTTTCATCACACGATAACTTTTATCCACGTGGCATTCCGAAGTCGTGGTTTATGTACACAACACGCACTGTCACTATTGGTGTCATATCCTATCTGCAGTAAAGGCACGTACACATATACTAACACCACACAGACCAAATTGCCTTTATACCCAGTTCCACAGTCTATCACCTGAATGATGTTTTCTTATGTGCTGTACCCAAAATCAAATGCGATACCTTTTGACTGTATCTATTCCATATGCACTGTGCACAACTATTCCAACTGACAATGTTAATATCCATGCCTTCATACTGATTTCCACTACTGTACCACAGTCTAATATATACAGTCGCGACAATCCTGATTTTTGTTATACACCACGACAACAGCGCCCCAAGCGGTGGGGAAGCTACGCTGGTGAATACGGTATTCAGTAAATGTGAACAGTATCGTTTATACTCATTTTTAACACGGTTTTTAGGAAAGGCAGCGTATGTAGCGCAATCAATTGCAGTAATAATAGGAAGAAGACATCACATTTGTCACTCTTCAGATTTCCTAAGGACCCTGAGAGCGCACTTTATTTGGGATTTTTTTTCTAAACTGTATTGAATTACTGAATTTGTTTTTCTTTTTTATGAGCAAGAAATGGTTAATAAATAGTAGAAGACAGGACCTGCTGTAAAAAGATGTCCTTTATTTGCACAATAACGTAAAGTTTTGTGCGTTACATTTCGAGACAAACCAGTTCATGAGCGCGGAAAGAAGACATTGGTATGGAATGCAGTTCCTACGTTATTTGACGTGCCGAATAAGCCACAACTAGTGACAATGAAGAGAAAATTGCCATACAAACGTGAAAGTGTTACTGCAAAAACAATAAAACTCTCTCCTGACACAGAAGAAACAGCTACCACAAGTGTTCCTACACGAGAGACATATTTAAAATCACTAACAACGAAATCTGCAACACAGACATCTTTTTAAGATGAAATGCTTAGATTACGTGAAATTATTCCCGTCTTGGAAAATCGTGTGAAATGTAAAAACGTGCAAATCATTAGACTTCGTACAAAATTACTACGTGACAAGGAAAGTGTCCATCGTAATAATAAACTGCAACCACAACGTTACAGGACACAAATACGAAAGGACAAGTTCATTTTGAAAAGTATTGGTTCCAAGTACTTGAAAAAAGATGCTCTAGATTTATTGATAAGCCAAACCAATATACCATTGAATGGAAAACATGGTGCGAGATGGAAAGATGATACTAAATTATTTGCACTTAATTTGTTGTATTATAGTACTCAGGCACCCAGTTTTTTTCACACTGTTTTAGCCTTCCGGTTTTTCATTCCCATTGTTTCCTGTCATAAACAGAGAAATCGAACAAAGATTGAAAAAGTTGCCATTTTGTTTCAGTATAAAAATGGTTCAAATGGCTCTGAGCACTATGGGACTTAACTTCTGAGGTCATCAGTCCCCTAGAACTTAGAACTACTTAAACCTAACTAACCTAAGGACATCCATGCCCGAGGCAAGATTCGAACCTGCGACCTTAGGGGTCGCGCGGTTCCAGTCTGTAACGCCTAGAACCGTTCAGCCACTCCGGCCGGCTGTTTCAGTATACACAGAATCGAAATATTAAATCAATAATTAATCGGAACATTAAATTAATTTTGTTTTGAAAACTTCGTCCGAACACCATTGGCTGCTTTTCTCGAAAAGTGATAAGTGGTTGAATATTACATAAAAACAACAGTATTCTCCTATTGATTCCAATTGTTTGAGACTCTGCTGAGGAATCATATTGTAATTAGGTATCATACCACTATTTGGGCGTTACGAATAGTCAGTGTTGTTATTGTGTTGTGGTTTTCTGCCTGTTGTGGTTTTCTGCCACCCTAGCCTGTGCGAGCCTTTTCATCTCAGAATAATGACTAAACCTTACATCCTTCTGAATCTGCTTACTGTATTCGTATCTTGGTCTCCCTCCACGATTTTTAACTCTCACACTTCCCTCCCATACTAAATTCGCAATTCCTTGATGTCTCAGAATCTGTCCTACCAACCGATCCCTTCTTCTAGTCAGGTTGTGCCAAAAATTTCTTTTCTCCCCAATTCTCTTCATTACTTCCTCATTGTTTGCGTGATCGACCCATCTTATCTTCAGCATTCCTCTGTAGCACCACATTTCGAAAGCTTCTATTCTCTTTTCATCTAAATTGTTATCGTCCATATTTCGGTTGCATACATGGCTACACTCCAGACAAATACCTTCCGAAAAGTCTTTCTAACACTTAAATCTATATTCGTTGTTAACAAATTTCTCTACTTCAGAAATCCTTTCCTTGCCATTGCCAGTCTACATTTTATATCCTCCCTACTTCGGCCATCTGCTAATTTAAGTGTCTCTATTCCTAACTTGATTCCCTTAGCATCACCTGGTTTAATTCGTCTTTATTCCATTATCTTTGTTTCGCTTTTGTTGGTGTTCATCATATATATCCTCCTTTCAAGACACAGTCCATTCAGTTCAACTGCTTTTCCATCCTCCTTTCAAGACACAGTCCATTCCGTTCAACTGATTTTCCAAATTCTTTGCTGTCATATCATCGGCAAACCTCAAGGTTTTTATTTCTTCTCCCTGAACTTGAATGCCTACGCCAAATTTCTCTTTGGTTTCCTTTACTGTTTGTTCAATGTACATATTGTATAACATCAGGGATGGGCTACAACCCTGTCTCACTCCCTTTTCAACCACTGTCTCCCATTCATTCTCCTCAACTCTTGTAACTGTCGTTTGGTTTTTGTATAAGTTGTAAATAACCTTTCGCTCCCAGTATTTTAGCCCTGCTACCTTCAGAATTTCAAAGAGAATATTCCAGTCAACACTGTGGAAGTCTACAACTGCTATAAATGTAGGTTTTCCTTTCCTTAACCCACCTTCTAAGATAAGTCATAGGGTCAGTACCACCTAGTGTGTTAATACATTTCTCCGGAATCAGAACTGATCTTCCCTGAGGCCTGCTTCTATCAGTATTTGCATTCTTCTGTACAGAATTCATGTTAGTATTTTGCAACCATGACTTATTAATGTGATAGTTCGGTAATTTTCACACCTGTCAGAAACTGCTTTCTTTGGACATGGAATTACCCATTTGTCCTCTAGCCATTCCTGCTTATCAATTTCGCACTTCCTGTCAATCTCACCTTTAAAACGTTTGTATTCACTTTTGCCTGCTTCAAATAAATTATGAATAATCCGCCTCGATTGTGAAAATTCCCGGTGTTTACCCAGGTTTCAACGTGGATAACCACGCCTTCTTCAGAACAAAATAAAAATCAGCTTGCCTAAATGGGCATAGTCAATTTCTAAAATGAACACCCACAACGGCAGGTCCCCATTACGGATGTACCGTTGTCCATAGACCAGCTGTGCAAGTGGATCGTGTCTGAAGGATGTTCGCTTGCCAAGCAAGACAATTGGTGGAATCTCTGTCTAGTGTGTAGAGACATAGTACCTGTGACAGGCCTTTGTTGACGACGAAAGCACTTCATCAGTCCATTTTCTGAAGCATGGTGGGCTGAACTACGAATTCTGTGCATTCCCAGGCCCGTTTCTAGTGGCTTGAGAAGAAGAGACTCGAATTGTTGGCCATGATCTGTACTTACGTGCGTGCTGTAGTACATCAAATCGCGCGATGCAGATGGGAAACGATGTTTTGTCTACGGTTCGAGATGTGATATCTTCTGTAAGTTGAACATTTAGCCTTCAGTTGGTGGAAGAGATCCAATAATATCTATGTGGACGTGTTCGAATTTATGGTTATAGTGGAGTGAAAAGTCTAAGTAGGGATGGCACATGGCGACTAATTTTATTCAGCTCGTATATGTCAAATATCCATACGAAACATCTTTAGTATTTTTGCTTTCTTAGGCTAAACATATGTTCTATAGACTAGGTATACTACAGCTTTAATCGCTGGATAGGACAGACTATGAAATTAGGAGGTGCTCTAACATTGGAATTTAGTTGTAACAAATGGGCATGCGTCCAATGTTGAGACACTATGGCCTTCTGTTTGTGTTGAGTACGTTGATACGTTTAAGTTGTACTAGAAATCTAGGAGGTTCTTTAATTCGTTGCCTTCCTCCTGTACACTAGCCAAAAGGCTCGAAATCTAATGGTTATGCAACGCTCTCGGATGCAGTAAAAGGCATCTGCTGCTATATTCTTAAAACTGGGGTGGCAATACTTGCAAAGTTCTCTGTTGTATAATGAGCAACTGGATAATGAAATTGATAGCGGGTGTTTGCAATTAAATGTCAAGGGAACCAATCAAGGAGGTTACAACTGATTGTCAATAGATTGTTTGAGAAGCTCTCCCTGCGGAAGATGTCACAGACTATTGTTTAATTTGGTATACCACTGCACATAAAAGCATTTGGGAACGACAACAGTTTACATCTCGGTTATTCAAGAGACTCAGAACGCTGCTGGGAATGGACAGAATTCGGGTTTCAGTCCACCATCCTTTAGCAAGAAGAGTACCGATATTACAATGCTTTCATAATCAGCTCTCTCAGGTGTCATGCACCTGAACAGTTGGTAGTGAACTCAGCCTGTTGTCCTGCTTGACTTGTGAACACCATTCAAACTAAGCCACACAGAAAACGTTAAGTCACTAATGATATTGAAGTATCTGACTTCATCCAAAACTTACGCCAACAAATCGACAGGTTTTGTACTACAGTACCCAAGGGATATGGTGTCAAATATCAATTAAATTTTCAAGATACGCGTTCAAGTGGGTGCATCTGCAGGGTGTATCACAATTACTGTTGTAAACACATACAGTTGAAAGTAAACAACACTAGAAGCAAAAACCTCTCAGTAAACAAAGGTTCGCAAAGGAATGGTTCGCGGGGTAACTGCGGATTTGTTGTTACCGACCACCACCGACTTGATTCTGTGTAAACGTCATCTCAGTTAGGAAAAGGTAGCAGTACTGTGCAGCGCTAAGAAACGTTATTAGAGGTGCTTTGGTACAAGTGCAGGTATCCTGAATGAATACGGCAACAATTACAAGGCTGTACTCATAGTTATTATAGCGATTATGATGCTCTTCTATTTCATTACACATACCATTAATGAAATGCACTTTGTCCTTCTACAATTCCATTGTATTACTCTGCACAGGGTTCTTGTATCTGCCTTGATCCTGGGTAGTGTGGATACCAGTTTTCCTCAGATGGCTTCTCTCTTCAATTGTCTATAGTGTGTACTGCGATATCCAGGGATGCTTTGCACTCTGCGATTGTTCTGATGTCGGAAGCGAGAGGAAACATCATTCTTCATTCAGTCCCATATTTGTGATGATAGTGCTTCCTTATCAAAACTGATCTTGTGAAGTTTTGGTCTTACAAGTTCACCAAATTTGCGAATAGATTCCTTGTGTGTGAGTCTTAGCTATCTTTCTTCACTCTTCTTCGTAGATTTAAGCTTAATGCGCATCTTCATGTATAGCAGAATGTGATCATTACCACAGTCAGCTCCGGGAAAGGTTTTACAATCTAAGACCGAAGTCTTCCAATGTCTTCGCACTAGGATGAAATCAATTTGGTTTCTAAATCTATCACGAGATGATATCCAAGTGTACAGTCGTCTTGGGTGAAGTTGAACATTTTGTTACAGATGGACATGTCATTACTGACACAGAAATCCAGTAAGTTCCTGCCTCGTTCATTTCTCTCACCAAGACCATAAAGTTCAACGATGGATCGTAAGTGCGAGTCTTGGTTAGTATCTCCAACTTTAGAATGGAAGTTGCTTTGGATTATTGTCTGTTCTTTGGTAGGGATCTTACTAAGGACTTTCTCCAGTTGGTCATAGAACTCCTCCATCTCCTCGTCTGACGCTGTAGCTCTAGGAGAATAGATCTGAATTATGTTGAGTCTGCATGTGGAAGCATTCAGTTTGATAGAGATGATCCCGTCATTAATGGGTTCATAACCTACAACACAGTTCGTCAGATTTCTTGGAACAAGTACCGTAATACCGTTCTTACTTTGGTCACAACTTCCTGAAAAGTACACAGTGTTCCTTCTTTGAGTCACGAAATGGCCACTTCCTCTCCAGTGAAAGCAGAGCTCACCATCTGCAGCATCGTCGACAGGACTGACTGCGGACCTTTGGTACAGAACCGAGTGGAGGGTCTGAATCAGAGGCTGAGACGGTTCTGCGACCGTGTGGGCTGCAGATTCCTCGACTTGCGCCATAGGGTGGTGGGTTTTCGGGTTCCGCTGGATAGGTCAGGAGTCCACTACAGGCAGCAAGCAGCTACAAGGGTAGCAAGGGTTGTGTGGCGTATACTGGGCGGTTTTTTTATGTTATATGGCCTCGATCAAGTACAGAAAGGGCAACAGCCTCAAAGGGTGCGGGGCAAAGTCGGGACATGCGGGGACCAAGCAGAAATCTGTATTGTAATTGTAAACTGTCGAAGCTGCATTGGTAAAGCACCGGAACTTCAAGCGCTGATAGAAAGCACCGAAGCTGAAATCGTTATAGGTACAGAAAGCTGGCTGAAGCCAGAGATAAATTCGGCTGAAATTTTTACAAAGGTACAGACGGTGTTTAGAAAGAATAGATTGCATGCAACCGGTGGTGGCGTGTTTGTCACTGTTAGTAGTAGTTTATCCTGTAGTGAAGTAGAAGTGGAAAGTTCCTGTGAACTATTATGGGTGGAGGTTACACTCAACAACCGAGCTAGGTTAATAATTGGCTCGTTTTACCGACCTCCCGACCCAGCAGCATTAGTGACAGAACAACTGAGAGAAAATTTGGAATACATTTTACATACATTTTCTCAGCATATTATAGTCTTAGGTGGAGATTTCAATTTACCAGGTACAGACTGGGACACTCAGATGTTTAGGATGGGTGGTAGGGACAGAGCATCGAGTGACATTATACTGAGTGCACAATCCGAAAATTGCCTCGAGCAATTAAACAGAGAACCGACTCGTGGAGACAACATCTTGGACCTACTGATGACAAACAGACCCGAACTTTTCGACTCTGTAAGTGCAGAACAGGGAATCAGTGATCATAAAGCCGTTGCAGCATCCCTGAATATGGAAGTTAATAGGAATATAAAAAAAGGGAGGAAGGTTTATTTGTTTAGCAATAGTAACAGAAGGCAGATTTCAGACTACCTAACAGATTAAAACGAAAATTTCTCTTCCGACACTGACAATGTTGAGTGTTTATGGAAAAAGTTCAAGGCAATCGTAGAATGCGTTTTAGACAGGTACGTGCCGAGTAAAACTGTGAGGGACGGGAAAAACTCACCGTGGTACAACAACAAAGTTAGGAAACTACTGTGGAAGCAAAGAGAGCTTCACTCCAAGTTTAAACGCAGCCAAAACCTCTCACACAAACAGAACCTAAACGATGTCAAAGTTAGCGTAAGGAGGGCTATGCGTGAAGCGTTCAGTGAATTCGAAAGTAAAATTCTATGTACCGACTTGACAGAAAATCCTAGGAAGTTCTGGTCTTACGTTAAATCAGTAAGTGGCTCGAAACAGCATATCCAGACACTCCGGGATGATGATGGCGTTGAAACAGAAGATGACACGCGTAAAGCTGAAATACTTAACACCTTTCTCAAAAGCTGTTTCACAGAGGACGACCGTACTTTAGTTCCTTCTCGAAATCCTCGCACAAACGAAAAAATGGCTGAATTCGAAATAAGTGTCCCAGGAATAGAAAAGCAGCTGGAATCACTCAACAGAGGAAAGTCCACTGGATCTGACGGAATACCAATTCGATTCTACACAGAGTACACGAAAGAACTTGCCCCTCTTCTAACAGCCGTGTACCGCAAGTCTCTAGAGGAACGGAAGGTTCCAAATGATTGAAAAAGAGCACAGGTAGTCCCAGTCTTCAAGAAGGGTCGTCGAGCAGATGCACAAAACTATAGACCTATATCCCTGACGTCGATCTGTTGTAGAATTTTAGAACATGTTTATTGCTCGAGTATCATGTCGTTTTTGGAAACCCAGAATCTACTCTGCAGGAATCAACATGGATTCCGGAAACAGCGATCGTGTGAGACCCAACTCGCTTTATTTGTTCATGAGAACCAGAAAAAATTAGATACAGGCTCCCAGGTAGATGCTACTTTCCTTGACTACCGGAAGGCGTTCGATACAGTTCCGCACTGTCGCCTGATAAACAAAGTAAGAGCCTACGGAATATCAGACCAGCTGTGTGGCTAGATCGAAGAGTTTTTAGCAAACAGAACACAGCATGTTGTTATCAATGGAGAGACGTCTACAGACGTTAAAGTAACCTCTGGCGTGCCACAGGGGAGTGTTATGGGACCATTGCTTTTCACAATATATATAAATGACCTAGTAGATAGTGTCGGAAGTTCCATGCGGCTTTTCGCGGATGATGTTGTAGTATACAGAGAAGTTGCAGCATTAGAAAATTGTAGCAGGAAGATATGCAGCGGATAGGCACTTGGTGCAGGGAGTGGCAACTGTCCCTTAACATAGGCTAATGTAATGTATTGCGAATACATAGAGAGAAGGATCGTTTATTGTATGATTGTATGATAGCGGAACAAACACTGGTAGCAGTTACTTCTGGAAAATATCTGGGAGTATGCGTGCGGAGCGTTTTGAAGTGGAATGATCATATAAAATTAATTGTTGGTAAGGCGGGTACAAGGTTGAGATTCATTGGGAGAGTCCTTAGAAAATGTAGTCCATCAACAAAGGAGGTGGCTTACAAAACACTCGTTCGACCTATACTTGAGTATTGCTCATCAGTGTGGGATCCGTACCAGGTCCGGTTGACGGAGGAGATAGAGAAGATCCAAAGAAGAGCGGCGCGTTTCGTCACAGGGTTATTTGGTACCCGTGATAGCGTTACGGAGATGTTTAGCAAACTCAAGTGGCAGACTCTGCAAGAGAGGCGCTCTGCATCGCGGTGTAGTTTGCTCGCCAGGTTTCGAGAGGGTGCGTTTCTGGATGAGGTATCGAATATATTGCTTCCCCCTACTTATACCTCCCGAGGAGTTCACTAATATAAAATTAGAGAGATTCGAGCGTTCACGGAGGCTTTCAGACAGTCGTTCTTCCCGCGAACCATACGCGTCTGGAACAGAAAAGGGAGGTAATGACAGTGGCACGTAAAGTGCCCTCCGCCACACACCGTTGGGTGGCTTACGGAGTATAAATGTAGATGTAGATGTAGATGTAGCGTCTCACTAAGCCCAAGAATGGTAAGACAGAGGTCCTGAAATTAGATACTGGACTGTAAGGCATACCAAGGAGCAGTATAGTAATGACGAACAGTAGGCTGAAGTTTAAAAGAATTGTCAGCAGGAATCAGCCTGGACAGAAATATTATACTGAAGTGTTGTATGGAGGAATGATAATCTAAGTTTGAAGTTCTCTAAAGCTGGACATATTGGTAGAACGAATATCACAGTATGCAGTTCAGCTGAAGAGGAATGGACATCTCTAAAAATGACAATCATGAAAGTTGGACAGATAAACATAGGTACAAGGACGGTAACGGCAAAGAAAGCTTGTGTAACAGATGAAATACATCTGTTCATGGATTCAAGAGCGAAGTACAAAAATACCCAGGAAAAGACAAGCACATAGCAATATAAATCGCTTAGAAATGAAACAAACAAAGTGTACGGAAACTGAGGCATAATGGCTGTAGGAACAATATGAAGAAATTGAAAAAGAAATCGTCGTCAGTAGAGCAGATTCAGCATATTAGAAATGCCAAAACAATCTTTGGTGGAAGTGAAAGCAAAAGCATCAAAATTGTAAATGCAGCAGGACTTCCATTGTTAAATGTAGGTGGATAGATAGATAGATAGATAGATAGATAGATAGATAGAGAGAGAGAGAGAGACAGAGAGAGAGAGAGAGAGAGAGAGAGAGACAGCTTTTAATATGGCATCAACTGAAATCATATGGGTGGGTATGAATGTTATAGATATGACAAGAGTTAAATACAGGGAAGACAAAATCCAAATGTTGGATCCAAAAATAGATTTCGCATACGGATACATCAGGGGCCACAAAAACATTTATAAAAGAAATAACACTCAGAGACGACAGTGGTGTCTACAATGGCAAACTAGACAACAGCTGGCATGTAAATATCATCTGCAGACACGCCACTCTTCCAACATTTTAGAATCTTCCTGTATTCGTTGATATAGGCACTTCAAATAATTAATTTTGAGTTTAACAACTGCCCCATGACACTCAAGAGCTATTTGCTGCAAATAATCCACAACTTCTACAATACTTGGTGTCACAAATCACGAAGTCTATACAACTCATTATTTTGGTTACATATATTAAGTTTATTTATTTATTCACTCAAAATTTTTTTTTAGATTATGATACATCATTGACTCCACAATGACACCCTGCTACATACAATCGAACGTAGGTGGTTGTTGTTGTAATAATAATCATAATAATAAATTTACTGTCATTCAGCTGATTACAGCAATAGACAAAATCAAGAGCATATATTTCTACATAAACTACTATATCGATGTAAATTGGTCTACATAAAATAGGTACACGATAGAATAGAGTATTTTTATCTTCAAAAAATCGTCAGTGGTGTAAAACGGATTTTTCACTAGTAGCTTGTATAATGTAGCTTTAAAAATATTTGCAGGCAGTTCATTAAAGTCAGCGCTTAGACTATTAAACATCCTTAGTCTAAGAACTAGGTAGGAGTTCTGCAATTTTGATAATCTATGATATGGCACATCAACAGATGTTCCGTTTCTAGTATTATGGCTATGAATATCACTTCTCAACACAAAATTAGAGACATTGTTTCTAATGTACAATAAAACATTGTAGATGAATAAGTTTACTACTGTAAGACACTGCAATTTAATAAACAGAGGTTTACAATGTTCTGTTTTATCAGAATATGTTATTATTCTTATTACTTTCTTCTGTAAAAGTAAAATGTCATTTACATGACACCTACTACCCCACAGTAAGATTCCATAAGAGACGATTCTTTGGAAGAAGGAAAAATATGCCAATCTCGTATAGTCATTGGGAACATGTCTTTTTAAATTTCTAATTAGATAAATAACTCCTGAAAGCTTAGCCAATATATTTTTAATGTGTGGTTCCATGTCAATTTATTGTCAAGAGTAACACCTAAAAAATTTACAGTTTCTAGTTCTTGGTAGTTACGAATCTCTTTGAGGCTAAAGTAAAGTGTCTGGGTTTTGTTTTCATTTAGTAAGAAGCCATTGGCTTTGAACTATAATGAGGTCTGAGCAAGGGTATTTTCGGTCAGTGTTTTCAGTGTACCTAGATCAGAGCTTTTATGTAGAAACGTTGTGTCATCAGCATACAGTATTGTATGAGAATTTATGAACGAGGACAGGTCTTTAATCATTAATATAAATAGTAAAGGTCTAAGCACTGATCCTTGAGGCTCTCCATACCTAACATTAACCAAATTTGATTTCTCCCTACCAATGCACACAACTTGTTGACAGTTCTCTAGAAAAGACCTGAACATATTTGTACTGTTGTCATCAAAACCATATTAAACTAGCTTAGTCAGGACAGTGTCATGCTCTACACAGTCAATGGCTCCGCTGATGTCACAAAATGTAGCCTGGGCATAGTCCCTAGCCTCGAACACATCTAGCACTAATTTTATAAGGGAGTCCATTGCATCCGTTGTGAATTTACCTTTCCTAAATCCAAACTGTTTATCATTAATTATATTTAGTTTGCCCAAGTAGACACTGACTTGCTCATACATAACTGTTTCTAAAATTTTTGAAAAAACTGGGATTATGGATATAGGTCTGCAACTAGCGGGACAATTCTCTTCCCTTTTTTTATATATGTAGTTGCAGAAGCTGTGAAAGTGTTCCTGCTGACCACTGTTTTCACTTTTTTGAGCAATAAAATGAAAACAAACTGAAATTGAGTGGAGCACAACAGCAGTTACTGCACCATAACCGACGCTATCCTCATGCTTCGAAATACTGCTACCAGGGAGCCGTGGTGACAAAGTACAACGAAGTTGAACTTTTTGTGTCATGCAAAAGTTACGTCACTAAGAACTGGGAGTTCATATATGCAGTGGCGACACTTTTGTTGCATGTGTGAAATGGCTCTAAGCACTAAGGGACTTAACATCTGAAGTCACCAGTCCCCTGTTGCATGTGTGAATCTGGCTTAAGGTTCTGCTGTGGCCCCGAGGCAATCAATGAGTTAATATATCTGCACCGTTCACTCTGTACTTCCTGTCAACTCTGAAGCAAAGCTTGTACAGTGCTTCTCAGTGCAATGGGCAAGGCAGTCATACAGGAACATTAAAAAATTGATGCTTAGGCCTATCAGAGACTTAAATGTTTTTTAAATTGTATATGAATATACTGAAGCGTTCACGAGTGGAAACTCACAGTTTATCTTAAAAGCTATTGTTATTTTAATATGGCATAATCCAGATGGCATCCTCGGTTTGCACACATTGTCAGAGTCTGAAAGTGAATCTGCCCATGATACTGTGTAGTATTTCCGATGGTAAGTAGTTTTCTTTTTTATCAAATTCATTCCTTCAAATCATCTTTGATTCTTGGAAGATTTCCTTAGAAAACTTTAAGACTTGAGGTAATCTCAAAGGAAAAGGTCTGGAGCCAATATCTGGTGAGTAGAGCCAGCATGGAATATTGCCATTTTTGCTGTGGAGATGGCCACAAGTGTGAGTCCAAATACATCCATTGACACTGCAGCTGTATTGCTTGTTGCGGCATCCTGCTGGGTCTCAGGCAAAGAGAATGTTACCAGCATGACAGCATAATGTTTTAGAATTTACTATCATATTGTTTTCTCATTTATTTTCAAAAGAGTGAGGTCTGATTATGGCCCAAGATAATATTGCACACCAAGCTATTATTTTTCGTGGATGGAGAATGGTTCCAAGGAGATGACGTGAGTTCTCATAAAACAGTATCGAAAGGTGTGCTTGTTGTCAAAACTATTTTGGTGGAAATGTGCCTTGGCACTCGTCCATAACTTGTGAACTCTCTCCTTGTTTTTTCTATTACCGTATTTACTCGAATCTAAGCGGCACCTGAAAAATGAGACACTAAATCAAGGGGAAAAAAAATTCCCGAATCCAAGCCGCTCCTGAAATTTGAGACTCGAAATTCAAGGGCAGAGAAAAGTTTTAGACCGCACCTCCAAACGAAGTTGGTCCATTGTAACATGAGACGCTATTTAGGTGAATGGATGAGGAGAAAGCTTCAGTAGTTTGGTTCGAGTCGTAAGCTTAGCAGTAAAGCTTTACCAGGTAGCCACTGCTATGCTTCAGGCGCTCCGTCCGTATTTATACGGGTACCCTTCCTTTTTCACGTGCTTCGTCTGGTTTGAATCGATTACTTATTTTGCTTAGATCTGATAAGTGCCGTTCTCTTTGTTGTTGTTAACGTCACTCTGAGCTGAAAATGCATTTTGTACTGTGTCGTGCATTGTTTCTCGCATTCTGATAATGAGTGTTTACGACCTGTCGGCGCTCGCGGCGTCTTGCTTTTGTACACTACCGCCGCTTACAATTAAAAAAAAGAGAATAATTGTCTCATTAGCGAAACAATGGCAAGAGACTGCTATTTGTTGTTACTTACACTGCTGCTTTCTTTGGTAATGACCAACAAGAACCAAATAACAGATTGCGTATGGTAGACGATGTTCTGAACGAGAGTTCAGCCAAAAATTTTTCTCCGATTGAAAATCTTTGCAGACGCCTCTTTAGTGCATTACATTCTGCAGAGAAATTAGAGTCATCTTAGATATAAAAATCTAGTCAGTTGCCGTGCTTCATTGCTGACTGTATCACTATTCAGTATAAGAATAATACGAATATAAACATGACATGATATGTATATTCTTCCGCGTTTGCTGTTGTCTCACTCTAGTTTCATTGTTAATTAGGCAGACAAGATTTAAATGAGATAGCAGCAAACACGAAAGAATTAATGATATAATGTTTACATTCGTATTATTCTTATGGTGAAGAGAATAGTGCATGTGATTCACAATTCATAAAAGTTCCTATTAGCAACCATCTCTTGTCACAGGTACGTAAAAATCCAGAACGTAGAGTTGGCCATATTGACAACATCCCACACAGTCTTGCCAGTCGGATTTTCGTAGAAGATTTTTAGTGATGCAGAGTTTGTTGTTGTTTTCTTCAATTTGTAGACTGGTTTGATGCAGCTCTCCACGCTTTTCTATCCTGTGCAATGTAGAGTAGCAAAACTTATAAAATAAGAATGGAAATAACTTAGAAATTAAACGCTGAAATGTGAAACATAATTTTATTAGGTTTGTAATACATCTTATACGAAATGTTTAAAATATCAGTCATGATTCTGAATCACTATCACTCGATTCTTTGTTGCTCATTTCTTCATACAGAGCATAGTCCTACGTACCATCTAGTGCAGTGGATATCGAACTTTTTTTTTTTTTAAATGCTTGTTGCACAGTCTGATTTGGAACACACTTCCATGTATCGTAAATCCATTGGTACACTTACGACAAACTTGCTGCGTTTTAAACATCCTGTTGGTGTAGTTGTCCGTCGTTTTTCGAAAGCCAGTCTGTGTACATGCGTTTAAGCTTGTCCTTAAATGGTTTATTCAAACAGACGCCAGGTGGTTGCAAAATCGACGTCATCCCGCCTGGAATTACTGCCAAGTAGGTTTTGCTTACCTCCAATTTTCGTTTGACTGGAAATGTATGGCCTGCGTACGCATCTAATACCAACAGGCTGCGTAAACCAAGCATTGCGCCAGGATGACGATTCCACACACGCATAATCCATTCCAGCACCATGTCCTCCGAAAATCACCCACTTCCGTTTGCTCGTACAATTACAATTTTTGGAAACACCTCCAGTTTTGGTAAAGTGTTTCGCTTGAAAACTATGAACGAGGGTAATTTATGTCCATCTGCTGTGCAAGCAAGCATGACGGACAGCCGCTGTTTTTTATCCTCTGCTTTAAGAACACTTGATGTCTTTCTTTCCTTTGGCGTCAACCGTATAATTTGACGGCATGGCACAATATACGGGCGTTTGGTCACCATTTCATATCTGACCAAGAAGGTGTTGCTTTTTGTGTGCTGCCTAATTATGAAGCGCTGAAATTCCACAAGTTTTTCTTCATAACTTTTCGGCAGCTTCTGTGCAACTGAAGTTCGCCTCCGAAGTGAAAAACCCCACCTGCGACTAGCCTTAAAATTTTCAATTATTTGCTCTCTAGCAATTTCATGTGCCTTAATTTTTAAAATTTCTTTCACAGGTAGGAATTTCTGACACTGTTCCTTAACAAATTCATTTAAAATCACTTCTGGTGCATGGTATCGGCCACACTTTGGCCCACTAAATGCTTTCCTGCTACTTGAACGTTCTAATAATTTGTCTCTCTGCAGTCGCCATCGCCTGACGTTGCTCTCATCAATCCCGTATCGCAGACCTGCAGCACGATTAGAACTTAGTTCCGCAAAAGAAATAACTCCCCTCTTGAATTTGGCACTATAATGAAAGCGCTTCATGGTTCACTAATACCAACAAGCACTTCACAAAATTCCACGAAGCAACAAGTGCCGCGACGTGAAATCTTAATGAGTACCAGAACAACTAGTGCAAAAATCCTAAAGCCTTGTGCATTGTTGGTATTTTTACGTAAAGAAATTTATTTTTGTTGCTACGAATATTTGAAAGGCTGCTACATTCGAAGATGAAAAATACGGAATTCCTGTTTACTTCGTTGGATAATGTATGAAAATGCAGTGGTCGAAACTCAGGGCAGAGAAAAAAAGCTCGTCTTCTACCTTTTTTTTTTTTTAATTTATTTACTGACGTGGAGGTTTTGGCGCCAATATTTATCTTTGTGCCTGCAAATCATGTCTGGGTAGCGCTACATACATGCGACGGCAGAGGTTAGTTGTGGCGGCACCTATCAACATTTTTCAGAACTTCCTCATACTTTGCACTAGATTCTAATCCACAGGCGGTTTTTTGGAGTACAAAAACCGGAAAGAAAAGTGCGGCTTAGATTCGAGTAAATACGGTACATTTTACATTGCTTGACAAAAGCATATGCAGTTATGGTGACCATGAGGTTGGAGAGCTTGCACACAACCTGCAACTTTTATTAATGGTGGTGGATATCATTCTCCAAAATCCTCCTCACTGATTGTTTGCTGAGAAGTTTCTATGTTGTGCTGTCTAGCTCATTGTTGCGGTTCTCTGTAAAGCTTTACGCATCTGATCAATATTCTCTTGGGTGCAGTTTGTTTTTACACTACAACCTCTTTTCTTTGTAATGCTGCTAGTGGCTTCGAAGTTTCTCACCCGGAGGTTGCCAGCATTAGAAGATGGCACTGGAGCACAGGGGTTATATCAGACTCTCAATGGAAAGTATGTTGAACTTCAACAAAGTTGTCAGTAGGTTCTGTAACATGCATTTACAGTGAACACATGCTGCACACTTGGCCAACACTCCATTGCTACTGAGACTTTCACCTGTGATCACATCCCCCATTCCCGTAATGTCCCACTATGACAGGCAGCCAGTCCTCAAATCTTCCTGTTTGACTGCCTCATCCTCCACTAACTTTGCTCTCCTACACTGATGCCTTTTCCTTTAGCTTTGCCTCCCTTTGTTTACATCTACATCTATATTCTGCAAACCAACGTGAGGTGCATGGCAGAGGGTACGTCCCTCTGTACCAGTTATTAGGGTTCCTTCTTGTTCCATTGACATATGGAGTGCAGGGAGAATGATTGTTTGAATGCCTCTGTGTGTGCAATAATTATTCTAATCTTATCCTCATGGTCCCTAACGTTGTAGTATGTCCCTAGAGTAATCATTTATGGCCAGCTCTTGAAACTTTGTTAATAGATTTTCTCTGTGTTAAAGAGTCTGCCGGTTCAGTATATCTGTGACACTCTCTCGTGGATTAAACAAACCTGTGACCATTCGTGCTGCCCTACTCCATACACATTCAATGTCCCCAATTAGTTCTATCTGGTACAGGTCCCACACACTTGACTAATATTCTAGAACTGGTCATATCAGTGATTTGTAAGCAATCGTTTTTGTTGACTGATTGCACTTCCCCATTATTCTACCAATAAAATTAAGTCTGCCATCTGCTTTACCCATGGCTGAACATACATGATCATTCCATTTCATGTCCCTACAAAATGTTACACTCAGGTATTTGTACGAGTTGGCCGATTCCAACAGGGACTCACTGATAGTATAGTCATAGGATACTATGAAATAAAATATGGCGTTTCAGTCTTCGATCGCTGTTCTTTATTTGAGCTTTAAAAAATGTTTTCACATCTCCCACAGCCTGACTAGTTTATCAAAACTAGAGATGATTGTCTCAATGGGAGTTCCGCGATCGTTCATTAAATAAAATAAAGAACAGCGATCGAAGACTGAAATGCCATATTTTATTTAATGAACAATCACGGAACTCCCATTGAGACAATCATGTCTAGTTTTGATAGGATACTATGTTTTTTCATTTTGTGAGAGCAAAATTTTACATTTCTGAACATTGAGAGCAAGTTGGAAACCTCTGCACCACGTTGAAATCTTATCAAGATCTGACTGAAAATTTATGCTGCTTCTCTCAGATAGTACTTCATTATACAGGGTGATTCTAAAAGAATACCACAACTTTAGGAATTTAAAACTCTGCAACGACAAAAGGCACTATCTGTCGGTGAATTAAGGGAGCTACAAAGTTTCATTTAGTTGTACATTTGTTCGCTTGAGGCGCTGTTGACTAGGCGTCAGCGTCAGTTGATGCTAAGATGGCGACCGCTCAACAGAAAGCTTTTTGTGTTATTGAGTACGGCAGAAGTGAATCGACGACAGTTGTTCAGCGTGCATTTCGAACGAAGTATGGTGTTAAACCTCCGGATAGGTGGTGTATTAAACGTTGGTATAAACAGTTTACAGAGAATGGGTGTTTGTGCAAAGGGAAAAGTTCTGGACGGCCGAGAACGAGTGATGAAAATGTAGCACGCATCCAGCAAATATTTGTTCGCAGCCCAGGAAAATCGACTCGCAGAGCTAGCAGAGAGCTGCAAATTCCACAATCAACTGTATAGAGTGTGCACATTGGCACTTATCTGTCCGTAACTACCTGAACGTCAACTACCCGAGGCGATGGATCGGCCGCCAGGCAGCCCGTGACAGAGCACTTCATCACTGGCCTTCAAGAAGCCCTGATCTTACCCCCTGCGATTTTTTCTTATGGTGGTATGTTAAGGATATGGTGTTTCAGCCACCTCTCCCAGCCACCATGGATGATTTGAAACGAGAAATAACAGCAGCTATCCAAACTGTTACGCCTGATATGCTACACAGAGTGTGGAACAAGTTGGAGTATCGGGTTGATATTGCTCGAGTGTCTGGAGGGGTCCATATTGAACATCTCTGAACTTGTTTTTGAGTGAAAAAAAAACCTTTTTAAATACTCTTTGTAATGACGTATAACAGAAGGTTATATTATGTTTCTTTCATTAAATACACATTTTTAAAGTTGTGGTATTCTTTTTGGATCACCCTGTAGATAACTGCATAATCTGCAAAAAGCCAGATTTTGCTATTAATATTGCCTGGAAGGTCCTTAATATACAACATGAACATCACAGGTCCCAACACACTTTCCTGGGGCACACCCAAAGTTACTTCCACACCTGGCGATGACTCTCCATCCAAGATAACATGTTGTGTCCTTCCTACCAAAATGTCCTCAATCCAGTTCCAAATTTCACTTGATACCAAATATGATCATACTTTTGACAATAAGCATGGGTGTGGTACTGAGTCAAATGCTTTTCAGAAGTCAAGAAACCTGCGTCTACCTGATTGCCCTGATCCAAAGCTTTCAGCATTTCATGTCAGAAAAGTGCGAGTTGGGTTTCACAGGATCGATGTTTCCGAAAACCATGCTGGTTGGTATTGAGGAGGTTATTCTGTTTAAGATACCTCATTATGTTTGAGCTCAGGATATGTTCTAAGAATCTACAACAAATCGATGTCAAGGGTATTGGACTGTACTTCTGTTGATTACTTCTGCTACCCTTCTTGTAGACGGGTGTGGTCTGTGCCTCAGTTTGTTTGTTTAGGGGATCTACGATAGATTATAGTTAGAAGAGGAGCTAGCTCAGTCTCAAATTCAGTATAGAATCTGACAGGGATTCCATCACAGCCTGGAGCTTTGTTCAATTTTCCTAACAATAAGTAAATCCCTTGCAAACTAGGGTCTTAATGATTGTCCTCCTTGTCCTTCCCACCCACTCTCTCCTTACTCTCTAAAGGAAAAACTTATTAGTTCCAAAATCTGCAATTGGTATTTTCTACTTTGTTTCTATAGGCAGATGGTATCATTCAGGGGATTCACCCAGAATCTTTGTCCTTTGTACAAGTGCTGTTCACTTAACTCTTAACAAAATTAATAGCTAACAACAAGAACAAAATTAAGGAAGTACAATATGGAGAGTAGCACTAACAACATTTCAATTACAGGCTATAGCTTACAGTTGAAGTGTTTTTGGGAAAATCTGCAAACATCTGAGTAATCTGTGAAAACATACAGCAGCAGTTTATGGTTCATGACAGCCAATGTAGAACCTCTTTAAAACTGAATTACACATTTGTAACTCTGCTTGTACGATTTAGGTTAGCAGTTTTAAGTATCATATTTGTGAAGTTCTAGGGTACAAGAGTAATATCAAGGAAATAATTTTTGTAGCTGGACTTTCCACATGTTTAACCCGTTGGCTACCAATAATTAAGTAACAATATGAAAAAAAATCTGTTTCCAACGCAGAGAGGGTGAGAGATACAGAGTTACTCCTAAATAGTCTGAGGTGTCTGAAGATAACTGTACAAAAATTACCATACACACAGAAAGCACACACATTATCAGTGGGTAGAGCAACTCTTTAAGCTTATAACTTACATTATAGGTGCTCAATATGAGCTCGCTCTGTGACATGGCAGACATGAATACGACCATGCAATTCATTTACGCGAATTTTTCACAAAGGTGTAATAGCAGCACACTTTGCTAATCTGTTTGTGTGGGTGCCTATATGCAGGCACAAGCTACTTCAATGCAACAATATGGAGCAGATGGTAAACAATAAAAGTTGAAGACAACACAACCTACAGGTATGATATATATGTAAACAATTAGCAGGCTTCCCTTTGCCAGTGGACATAGATACATAGCAATAACAGGTAGCAAATTCTCACTATTTCTCTGATAGCCTGTTGTGAGACACTTATGTCCAGATGGTAGTCAAAGGGTTAAAATATTTGTCTCACAGCAGTCTTTTTATTCTTTTCCAGGGCATTGAATTTGAAACTCTAACAGTGGTTCACAGAACATGTCACATGTTAAGACCTCAAACAACTACCAGTCAGTCAGTATAATTTCCCTCACAAGGTCACTCACATGTGCAGTACAGCATTGATTTTTGGACCATCTGAATGTTATACAGTTTTTCGTGGTCGATGAGAGTAAACTTCCAAACACCTGTTCTTCTTGGTCTGAACAATGGCTGGCCATCTCAGTTCTCGGCTGTTGGCCAGAGTACTTTGACTGCTCTTATTGCTACCTCTGTCATTTGCAACATAACATCACAGATTCCAAACAGCAATTTAAGGGAGAGAATAATGCGCAGTAAGGTACACGAGATTGTATCCAATATCATTAAACAAATGAGGGCACACAGCACATCCTCAGCCCCATGTTGACTGCAAGGAACGGGACTTGAGTAACACGACTGCTGTCTTCTCTTCTGTCCACCCGTCGGCACAACTGTGAGACACGTTAAATGGCTCACCCTCTACAGCCAATGTTATCTGACTTCTATCTTCTTGCATGTGGTTTGTAGTAGACAAAATCAACCTGGATGTGGTCAATTTTGCTCATTTACCTTGCGAGCATAGGGATATTCACCACCTAATTTTCATGATTGTTTTCACAGATAATCACTTAAATACTTTATATATACATATACATTGATTTACTGGTAGACTCTTGAGTGTTATAATGGTAAAAAGTAATAGATGTTAAACCTATTAAAATATTCCAGGCTGTTATGCCATGGCTGGATAAATTTCTTGTCGAAACCAAATGTTTTTGTCCTCCTGCGGAGCACATCTTCAAGACATTTCTACATTTCTCAAAGGACCAATGAACATCCTATCTCACTACTAACCGAAGTTCCCTCTGAGCAGGAGCTTGCAGAAATGGAATTTTAGTTCAATTAGTAATGAACCAGGATGTGCATCAGACCTTTGAAGGTGCTACAACCCTCCTTGAAGACATCCTTCACAGAAGCGGTGAACATTGTTTCAACAAGAAATTCATCTAACCATGGCATAATAGCATGAGATATTTTAAAAGGTATATTACTGGCCATGGAAGTTTATTTTTACAATTGATAGTTTTGATAAAATAAGTAATCTTCCTGTAAATGAACTGGCCTCATTGCAGTTTGAAAAATTTGTTCCAACTGTAATGACTACAGTGCCACTTTTTGTGAATATCAATGTCGGATACTATATTTCCAAATTTCATGCCTGGTTTAAGAACTGAAACAAATATATTATCTTTAGCAGTGTTCAACATCAATGTGCCGAGTATATAATTTCATTATTAAAAAAACCATTTTCATTACTTTTGTTTTTGTAGAAGTACTGAATATTTTACACTCATGTGGTGGTGTCCTATTCAGCCACTTTGCTGGTAATGTTTTCCCGATATGTTAATTCTCTTGATCCACACATGGCACACACTGAGCCAAAACATTTTCATCATCTGCTTAACAGCATGTTGGTCCATCTTTGGAACACAATACAACTATGCGTGGCTTAGTTCAAAAATGGCTCTGAGCACTATGGGACTTAACATCTGAGGTCATCAGTCCCCTAGAACTTAAAACTACTTAAACCTAACCAACCTAGGGACATCACACACATCCATGCCCGAGGCAGGATTCGAACCTGCGACCGTAGCAGTCACGTGGTTCCGGTCTGAAGCGCCTAGAACCGCTCAGCCACTGCGGTTGGCGATTAGGTAAGTCCTTGGTAGTTTCCCAGAAATATGTGGTACCAGATGACCATGCACAGGTCATGCAGTTCTCACAAATTATGGGCTGGTAGTTTGTGGGTGCGTTTAACTAGCACCTGACCACTTCCCGGACAATTATATCGGGTTCATAACAAGTGAATTTGGTTGCCAAGATGTCAAACCTATCCACTTCACTATAATGTTCTTCAAATCACAATTGCACAATTATGACCTTCTGTAACAGGCAGTTATGCTGCCGGAAGATGAATCTGCTGTCAGGAAAGATATCACGCATGACAGGATGCTGCTGGTGCACATCGGTGTTCAAGGAGTCCACAGCTAGTGTCTTCAATTACTATTGAAGGTCCCAAGCAAGCACAATGAATGTTCCACACAGCATAATACAGTACAGACTTACCTGCACCCAGGGTGAGGTGCACGTTTCAATCAGCCATTCACCTGGAAGATGGCTGTATCTGGACACGACCATCGACACGGTGTAACAAGAAATATGACTTATCCAACCACGTGACATGTTTCCAATTATTTACAGTCCAATCTCAGTTACCCTATGTCCATCGCAATCTTAATTGACAGTGTCAATTGGTCACCATAGGAACACACATGTATTGTCTGCTGTGGGGCCCATGCTCGACAATGTGTGCTGAACAGGGTGCTCTGAAACATTTGTGCCTGCACATGCGTTGTCCTCTGTGTCATCAGACCTGCAACAGATCACTGCCAAGCCTGCTTTACAGAATGGGCAGGCCTTTGACCTCCACATTCGGCAGTGAGATGTTTATGTCTAGCAACATAATGTCATTTCTGACTTCACTGTCCTTCAACCACTTTCCGTACATGCTATTACAGTACCACATGGGCAGCTGCATAGCTACAGTGTTTATGTAATGCTCATTCCAGTTGTTGTGCCATAACACTCTATCCTTTGTCCAACAAAGGGAAATCCAAGTTATTTGTGTTATCCTTTGTCAAAGATGATTATGTCTGTGGATTTTGCCATCTGTGCCACTTATTGTTGCTAGAACGATTCCCCATTTGTTTCTGCGTTACTTATGTACTTACTGTATCACATGCTCCTGACACCACCAGGTGGGATTCAATCTCACAATGGGCAGTGGTCATAATTGTTCGGCTCGTCAGTGTACTTTCTGCCCGAGTCTATTTTAACGCATTTATTGGTTTATGTTACCACACTGTGTTGTACGCTGATCTTTGTTAATTGCTGAATCACTACGTCTTTCCTGAAACACCATATTTACCCAACTGTAGGACAACCCTGAATATATGAGACCTCCTGTTCTGAAGAGAATCCTTGAGGATCTTAGTGTTTTCAACTATTTATGACTACACAAAATTACAAAATGTTTCACCAACAAAAAACACATTAAAATCTGCCATAAAAAATATACAACCTATTGTAATCTTACGTCATTCATCTACTGTCCACATTCTGGCAAAGCAACAAGAAATAACATGAGCAAAAAGAAATGGTTTTCATAGATTTTATCTTCACAACCTCTGTTTTGCATACTATTAACAACATGAGCCTGTGGAATCACTATTTTTTATTCATCTTCATCATGAGCACCATCATTTGTAAGCCTACTACTGCTTCTTCTCTTCTTGCAGTTCTATATTGTCATCTTGTGAGACACCCATGGCATTGAATACTGTGAGGCACCATTTCACGGCTGACTTTCTTGATTGATTGATTGAATGGAGTTCATCAGTGACAAGGACACAGATGCCATTATTAGTTTATTATATACAAGGTCTGTTCAAAAAAATTCCAGAACTCCGTCCCTAAAATTTTTCCATGCTTATCTTTACTTATTGTGTATGGTCTTTAAAATATTCTCCTCCAAAGCGACACACTGCTGCCAACGCCATTTCCACTTCCAGAACCAGATCTGGTGCCTCTTGCTGAATCGCATGAAGCACTGTGTGCAAATTTTCTTTTATCTCGTCTACTGTTACAAATCTTCATCCTTTCAATGGGGTTTACAACTCTGGAAATAAAAAAAATCTGTAGTGGGCCAGGTCTGGAGAGTGTGTAGAATGAGGCAGCACAGTGATTTTGTTTTTTGGCAATAGCCATGCTCCAACACGGATGAAGGTTTGTGGGTGCATTTTCATGAAGTGAGAGCCATGAATTGTCTTGCCACATTTCAGGCCATTTCCTTCTCCCATTTTTTTGCTGGTGTCGCAACATGTCCCAATAGTACCATAAAATAAGTTAATCCCTGTGGCACAAATTTTGTAGATGTTTCTGACATGAGCTTCGCGGTAGACATTGTAAGGGCACCCTGTATGAGGGCCACCTTCAACTTACGTCCAGCCATTTTTAATCTGTGTGAACCATTCTTAACACTGGGTACAGGTTAAGTACTCATCACCGTAGGCTTTCTGCATCATTTGTGTGTATTTGTAAACATTTTCTTGAGTTTCATGCAAAATTTAATGCAGATGCATCGCTCCTGTAACTCTGCCATCTTTAAATCCACAAACTGTGTGACTACGTTCAACTCAATGGAGCACTGAACAATAACTAGCAGATAAACAATGAAACTGCCGGAAGTTGCACAATAAACACAAGTGTGTGCGGGGATGCCAACCGCATTTCGCTCCAAAAGACCATTGGCGCAAAATTAAGAATGTTCTGGAATTTTTTGAATAGACCTCGTACTTTGTCAAAAGGAGTTATTGAATGATAGTAATAAAATCATCCCACGAGATTCAAATAAAACTTCAAATATTTCTTGGACAACATCCCCTAGTTGTGAATTACTGTTTAATTTTCTTCATACAGGCAACCATAAAATTCTGTACACTACTTGGGTTTCTTTTGAATACTTCCTCTGATAGAGTTTGAGACTCTGAAGCCTTTCATTATGGATTTACTTGAGATTCTGCTCCTTGCAGTAAGAATCCACTGGCCCTGCATGGAATGTGAGGGCTTCAGGTCATTAACCATTCACTCCACTTTTTGACACCTAAAGATAAGTCCTGTAGGCAGTTTATCTTTTGGTATGATTCTCCTGTGAAGAACTACTTATGACAGGAGCTTCCTTCCATCTACCAGAGTACCCAGAATGACAATCTGGCCTTTTCATTGCCAGAACTTCTTACAAGAACACTGAGCCATTCCGCTTCATATCGATAGTAGTTGTTCACTATTACCTGTGGCAGTTACCCAGCAATGGGTTCGGCTTTGTCGATGACAGGCCACGACCTATCTGTGAAACTTTTACAATGCATGCCACATAAGCGCATTCATTCCATTTTGTCATTTGAATGAGTGGATAGGAAAGGCAGTGCCTGCCAGCACCATGTGCTGGGGCTGTGCAGACACGCAAGAGGAAGGTCACACTGCTGCAAAAATATGTGGTACTCTGAGAGCACCTGCTAGTGGCAGGCAGTCTGGATGGACTGAGGAACTTGCTGCTGCTGCTGCTGCCAATTCCATCACATTCATCAGCTGCCATCACCAGTGGAATTAAAACTGGTGAACACTTTTCTGAACATTTGCTTTTGACATTTAATTTTGCAAACTGCACATGTTGATACTCATTCAGACCAGTTTATTTTGGACTGTCAACTTCCATTAGTTGCTCTAACAACTATTTCTGATGTGGCATTAAGTGGCCAGCACTGAACTTGCTTCTGGTTATTGTATTAAGATAACACAGTTTTATTAAGTTTTGGGTACTCTTAGGGATTAAGAGTTCATGAAGGCGGTTGCTCAATTTATCTTGTGTAAAAATTGTTGTGCCTATGTTTTAACGAATTGTTTTTTGAATTTTATAGTACAGCCAGTTAGTGTGGCAACATCGACACGGTGCTGAGCAGAGTGCACGTCCAGTAATGGTGACTGGAGCTGACAACTGGTTGAATGGATTATCCAACCTGTGTGTGTCTCTGGCATGATGTGTTTTTTATTGTAAGCTGTTGGCAAGCATCAACACTCTTTATTTGTACATGACGATAGTATCTGTTCCCGAAAGAACAGTTACCATAGATGGCCATGCAGCTTTGCTAGAAATGAAATGATAATTAAATGGACACCCCAGCTGCAAACAGGTGTTGATGTACTTCATTAGGGGCATGTTGAAAATGTGTGCCCCCACTGGGACTCGAAGCCGGGATCTCCTACTTACATGAAGTACATCAACGCCTGTTTGCGGCTAGGGTGTCAACGCCTGTTTGCGGCTAGGGTGTCAACGCCTGTTTGCGGCTAGGGTGTCAACGCCTGTTTGCGGCTAGGGTGTCAACGCCTGTTTGCGGCTAGGGTGTCAACGCCTGTTTGCGGCTAGGGTGTCAACGCCTGTTTGCGGCTAGGGTGTCAACGCCTGTTTGCGGCTAGGGTGTCAACGCCTGTTTGCGGCTAGGGTGTCAACGCCTGTTTGCGGCTAGGGTGTCAACGCCTGTTTGCGGCTAGGGTGTCAACGCCTGTATGCAGCTAGGGTGTCAACGCCTGTTTGCAGCTAGGGTGTCAACGCCTGTTTGCAGCTAGGGTGTCAACGCCTGTTTGCAGCTAGGGTGTCCATTAATTATCATTTCATTTCTAGCAAAGCTGCATGGTAATCGATGGTAACTGTTCTTTCGGGAACAGGTACTATCGTCATGTATAGTTAAAATATGGCTTCCCGGCCATTGACCTTCTTGTGCGAACGCACACACTATGCCTGAACTTGTACAGGATTTGGTAGATTAATCTGCCACGAGTAGTGAGTATGATGGGCAAACATCTCTTAGGCACACTCAAATGTAGTGGTGTGGACATATTGGAAATGTGGGTCTCACGGGGAGCGTGCAAGGGATAAGTCCCTGCAGTCGCGCTATCCTCTGTGACCTCGGTGGCTCAGACGGATAGAGCGTCTGCCATAAAAGTAGGAGATCCAGGGTTCGAGTCCCGGTCAGGGCACACATTTTCAAGATGTCCCTAATGAAGTACATCAACGCCTGTTTGCAGCTAGGGTGTCCATTTAATTATCATTTCAACTCCTTATTTGATTAATGTAGTGCTGGCCTGAGTAATGGCAGTAACATTTAACAGCCTATTTACATTAACGGGCTTAGCAAGTAGTGTCGTAGTTTCTCAGGATGATACACAATGCTGAAAAGCAAGTAGCTTTTCATTAATTGCTGTGGGAAGTCACTATGTTATTATTGTTCATGGTCACAATTTAAGTCAAGTGCTATTCATTATCCTCATGCATCAACCCCTAGTCGCTTTGAATTCTGTATCTCGTGCTATTTGAAAATTCTTATCTCCAGCACCTCCATATACTGCATACCCTGTTGCTCCAATTACTGAAACCTTCTGTGCTGCAGCTCCTGACAGCTGGGCATGTGGAACTGGCTTTCTTTAATTTATACATTATCTTACACAACCTACAAGGATTTTTTTTGTGATACCAAATTTTCTTCCTGCCATACCATATTTTATGGTCCCTTCTTCATGAATTAACATTAACTTAAAATTAGCACTGTACTGTCTGCATAAACCAATTGTGAATTGTTACCTCTTAGATCCAAGTATGTGAACAGTATCGCGGCAATGATTTTCATCTATTATTGAGCCATATAATTTATTGTTCTTATAGCATTGGAAATCATAGCAAACTGAATGCTGCTGTTACTTTTGAGAACTTTAAGGTTATAGAATTCAAATGCTGACATAATAGTGATGTATACTGCAACTTAATTTAAAATTAAAACATGTTGTCCTCTCGGCTCCCTAGGTGTTCATCAGCAGAAATCTGAGCACTTTGGGCTAACAGTGCACTTGTAACATCATGTGTTGCCAACCTCAAAATGCAACAGTGCTGTTGAACCACATGTTTTGTTTTTTATGCTGTGGGGTTGGGTTGTTTGAGGAAGGAAACCAGACAGCGAGGTCATTGGTCTCATCGGATTAGGGAAGGACAAGGAAGGAAGTCGGTTGTGTCCTTTCAAAGGAACCATCCTGGCATTTGCCTGGAGCGACTTAGGGAAAACACGGAAAACCTAAATCAGGATGGCCAGACGCAGGATTTATGCTGTGTTTTGAGTGTTCTGTGTGAATATATTTATATTAGAATTAATATGTTTCCCATAGAAATGTATTTTACTGTTGAGTATCTTTCTATTTGCAATACCAGGTCAATTTTGACTATATTTCAATTCAGGTGAACTTGAGCTTGCCACTCCTTTCCCCATGTTCATCCTAGTGTTTGACCAAGACTTTGCTTCCACCTGCAACTGCCCTTCTGAAGCCACTACATAAAATCTGCACTTGACCTCAACTACCAAATCTTCACTTGCAAATGGAAGACAACCCCTACATTAAGCCACTACACAATGTAAAAACACTGACTTCAAGCAGTTGAAGTTTAATCTGCTGTATTTTTTACTGATGAATTTTGGAAAAATGTCATCTCGGAGTCAGTTAAATATGGTATATATTTAATAAAGAGCACCATTTTGCATTTTTACCTTTGCAACATTCTGAAAATGATGTGCTCATTTTTGACAAAGTTTACAAACTTCCTTTTACAAGGTTATATTGTGAATATGTCCACAAGGAACTGTCGCTAACAGAATTTAAGTATTTTTTTAGCATGTTTTGTTGATATCAACCTTACAGCTTTCATAAAGTATTATTTATTACTTCAATTTTACCAGTAGCATTTACAGCAACTTCTGCAACTGCTGTCTTTTTACATTTCAATGGTACTTTCAGATATGTAATGATGCAGCAAAGTTTAATGAAACTACACAGTAAGCTTAGTAAACAACTCCCTTGTTCTTCATAATGTGAGTTATGACTATACCGTGACCAGCTGATTTCATTTGCGATCTTCAGCCTGCCTATTTCCTATATCCCACTCTAATAGTTTAATGGAAAACACTTCTTGACAATTCATGAATTTGAGAGATTGTTAAATGGCAGTTAGCTTACATCTTTAGTATCTTGGACAATTTTATCAGTGGCGGCTGATGCTTTTCCCATGCCTTTCATCATGACAACTGAAATCTACATTTTCACTATAAGCAAAAATTTAATAAAGGTTAAATTTAGCAGGTGTCTTCTCTTTTACATAAACAACATGAATCACAGCAAGAACGTTGCATGTGTGAGCATTTGAACTTGCTATGACCATATTTACAATAGTTTACAGCGGGCAGTATGATAACTGAGGTCTGGTGAATAGATGAACTGTGACATATCATGGACAGTTGAAATCTTGGTCTGTGAGATGTATGTGTTATTAAGTTAATGAAACTGACAGCTACTTTCCGTTTGAAGCTGGGTGTGAGGCACATCTCAATTATTTCAACATTAAATTTACAACTTTGAGATTTAATCTTAAATAAAAACATGTACAGTATACAAGTTGTACTATTACAATTATGTAAAACAAGATATTATATAATAATATGAATAAAAGACATCACTTAACTCCATTATATTGTTCACATTTCATAACTCAGAAAATAAATTCATGGTAGTACATATTTATGCTCCACTACACGCTTTTTGTGGACCTTTTTGTGTCATGTTGATTTTATCTCCTAAGCTCAGAGCCATTCCCTGCAAAATAAAAATGAATTTTAGTTTCATATCACAAAAAATTGATAAAAACTAGTGTATGAAAATTCAGTTCATTTTTTGTGTATTTTTTTCTCAAAGGAATATTTAGCACTTACATTTAGGAGGTAAAATTCTAGCACTGCAATAAAAATAGAAATGATCTTTTTCTTACTTTTATTGGGTCAATTGGAAGTATGGGAATTTTACCTACTGAAGGTAAATAAAGGCCAGTCAGTCTCTCCTTGAAATTTTACATTTCTCTCAAGTGAAGTCTCCTTTTGTACATACAAAAAAATACTTAAACACCCTATGTGTTCTGCAAGACAACTGGGGGACGGCCAAGGCAGCAGTCAGTGGATAGAACACATGGCACAGTGTGGATGCAAAACAGAGCATCAGAAAACGAACATGACACCAGAGGGTGGCTAAACCGGGTGCGGATAGTGGTCTGACCACTAGCAGCAAAAGAGGACAACTAGAGCCGCCCCTGGTGGGCATCGACTGCGAATGGAGTGCCTCATGTAGCTGTGAATGAAAACGTGAGCACCTAGCACCATCCAGGCATAATTACTCCAACCGATCCACCCATGGAAGAGCCTCAGGGAACATCTGAAGAAGACAGTGAGTCACGCCAATGAAATATCATTTAATTGTCTGACGAAGAAATAGTAATGTTAAAACCTGTGGGAAGCTGCTTCCCACAGGTTTTTTAGCAGGTGTTAAAGTTATTATTTCTTCGTCAGACAATTGTTAGCCTCACTTTCATAATCTGCCATGAAATATCATGTAAGATTGACACAAACAGCCAGCAAAAGATCTGATTATTCAACATGTCAACATTATCACTGGGAAAGCCTGAAGAATTACAAAATGATGGTTGTTCCTCATCCATGATACACAACCAACATGGCACAGAGAGACTCTTTTTACTTCCCAGAATGAAACTCAAGTTAAAAAACTGAAGATTTCACACTTTCAAGGAGATTGAGTCAGAATCACTAGTGGCATTAAACAGGCTCATCAAAAATGCATTCCACAGAGCTTTCAGTCCATGGAAAAATGCTAGGAGTGTGTATTCACCCCCCAAGGGAACTACTTTGAAAGTGACGATAAGTTCCAGGTAATGTGTAATTTTATTTATTGGTGTATTCTGGGAACTTTTGAGTAGTATCTCGCTTATGTAGAATTAAGCAATATAATGGTCGACTTATCTAGAAATGTACACTCTTGTATCTTTAACAGTGAACCACACCTCTTTGGAGCATCTGTCACTGAAATAGTCTGAACCCCACCTATGAAGCTTTCACACTTACCAATTATCATCTAACGAAACATGCTGCTCTTCTTTGGATCTTCTATATTTCCTATATCAATACTATCTGGTATAGATTCCAGAGCCCAGACCAAGCAATACTGAAGCACTGGTCAAACAAAGGTTTTGTAAGTTACCCCCTTCGTGGATGGACTACATTTCCAGAAGTTTCTTCCTATAAATCTCAGTCCGGCCTTCTCCACAACTGATTTTATGTGGTTTAAATCCCTCTCTATGCATAATCTTAGATATTTTATGGAAAACTGCTACCAGTTATTGTTCTGCAATCATGTAATCATACAATAATAAGCTTTTCTGTCTACTTACACACAACACATTACGTTTGTTTATGTTAAGGTTCGACTGCTACACACTGCACCAATCCTCAATCCCCTGTAAGTCTTCCTGCATTTCACTACAGTTTTCTAGCATTGTGACCTCTGTATACAACAGCAACACCTGCCAAAAGCCTCATGGAACTTCCAGCATTATCTACCAGTCATTTACATATACTGTGAAAAGTCATGATCCTATAACACTCCCTTGGGGTGTGCCTCAAGCTACTTCTACATCAAACACTTCTCTCCACTGAGAATGATGCACTTTGTTCAGTTTGCTAGTTACTCTTTGATACAGTCACACAGTTGATTTGGCATGCAGTACACTTATTTTTATGGCACCTACCTGGGCACCTGTATCTACTGCCCTTTCTTTTTCTTTTTTTTTTGCGGGCAGAGGTCAGCTAAGTTATTTTTATAACACATTTTGATTCCTACAATGGAGACTTTCGGTCTCCAGAAGTTTCATAATGTGCGAGCTTAAAATGTTTTAACAAATTCTACAACAGATTAATGTCAGAGATATAGTTTTGTGCATCTGTTCACCATTCATTCTTGAAACAGGAATAAACCAGGCTTTTTCCCAATAATTAGGAAGGGCTTTAGTCCTCTAGAAATCTTTGGTACAATGCTGCTAGAAGACGGAAAAGTTCTTTAACTTATTCGAAGTATACTCATATTGGAAATCTGTCAGGTTCAGTGGCCTTTTCTCTACTGCGTGATTTCAGTTGCTTTTCTATTCCTTGATTATCAATTCTGATACCTAGCTTTTGTTGTACGTTTAATGATTTAGAGTAGGAACTAAAGTGCAATCTTCCTCTCTGAAACTGTTTTTGAAACAAAGAGTTTAGTATTTTGGCCTTTTCTGTGTCACCATCGGTTTCAGTGCTACTTGGTCTCAGAGTGTCTGGACACAAGGCTTTGATCCATTTACTGATTTAACATAAGATCACAACTTTTTAGGATTTTCTGTCAAGTCAGTACACAGAGTTTTACTTTTAACTACACTGAACACTTCACACATGGTTCTCCTTCAACTAAATTTATTCCATTAACTTCATCAGAACAACTAGAAGCAAAAAGAAATCAACACTTCAGAACAGTAATCTGTGGAGTGGAATTTTATACTCTAAAAAGGACATAATAGGAAGAATTCTTAGTATATTTATTTTATTTACTGATTTACTTAACCAGGCAATATTAGGGCCATTAGGCTCGCTCTTGCACCTAAGCAAGTTTTCTATATATTTTACATTGTCATATACTGCAGTAAGCATGTTATACTAAATTTAGAAAAATGAAAATTACAAAATTACAGACATTAAAATGTTATTGGATAGAATCTACTCACCAAGCACTGTGAGGAGAATACATACATTAGAAAAGGTTTAACTTATGCAAGTTTTCAGAACCAGTGGCTCCTCCTCCTAGCAAAACTGTTGAAGGAGAAGAAAGAGGAATGAAGGGGAAAGGAAAAGGTTTAGGAAAAGGGGTAGAGTTTAGAAAAGTCACCCAGAACCCCAGGTCAGGGGAGATTTACTGGATGAGAAGGAAAGACAGACTGTTGGGGACTGCACCAGACAAGTTCTCAAAACCTGAGACCTCAAAGGTGGAAGAAGGAGTAACGTGTAAGACAGTGATTACTGCTACAACATCGTGCACTAGTTAATAAGAGTGAAAAGCTAAGTTCATTGTATGTAACAGAGGTTGGAGTGGGACAGGGAAAAATAGATGGATCAGAAAATGAAAAATGTAGAAAATTAAAATGGAGTGAAGAATGGAGTAGTTACATTGAAGAAATGCTGAGACAGAAGAAATTAACCTAAATTAAGGCCAAGTGGGTGGCAATAACAAAGGACGTGGTGTAGTGCTAGTTCCCACCTGCAGAGTTCTGAGAAACTGGTGTCCAGGGGAAGATTCCAGATGATGTGTGTGGCGGAACAAGCACCTACACTATGTGATCCAACTTATTCGGACACCCCCAAAAACATATGTTTTCATATTAAGTGCATTGTGCTGCCACCTACTGTCATGTACTCTGTATCAGCAACCTCAGCAGTCATTAGGCATCGTGAGAGCAGAATGGGGCGCTCCGCGGAACTCGCAGATTTCAAACGTGGTCAGGTGATTGGGTGTCACATGTGTCATACAACTGTACGTGAGATTTCCACATTCCTAAACATCCCTAGGTCCACTGTTTCTGATGTGACAGTGAAGTGGAAACATGAAGGGACACGTACAGTACAAAAGCATACAGGCCAACCTCGTCTGTTGACTGACAGAGACCACCGACAGTTGAAGAGGGTCGTAATTTGGATAGGCAGACATCTATCCAGACGATCATACAGGAATTTCAAACTGCATCAGGATCAACTGCTAGTGCTATGATAGTTATGCGGGAGGTGAGAAAACTTGGAGTTCATGTTCAAGCAGTGCTCATAAGCCACATATCAATCTAGTGAATGCGAAATGATGCTTCGCTTGGTGTGAGGAGTGTAAACATTGGACGACTGAACAGTGGAAAAATGTGTGGAGTGACAAACCACAGTGCACAATGTGGCAATCTGATGACAGGGTGTGGGTATGGCGAATGCCCGATGAATGTCATCTGCCAATGTGTGTAGTGCCAACAGTAAAATTCTGAGACGGTGGTGTTATGGTGTGGTCGTGTTTTTCATGGAGAGGGTTTGCAGCCCTTGTTGTTTTGCGTAGCACTATCACAGCACAGACCTACATTAATGTCTTAAGCACCTTCTTGCTTCCCACTGTTGAAGAGCAATTCGGGGATGGCAACTGCATCTTTCAATACGATCAAGCACATGTTCATAATGCACGGCCTGTGGCGGAGTGGTTGTATGAGAACTACGTCCCCGTAATGGACTGGCTTGCACAGAGGCCTGACCTGAATCCTATAGAACACCTTTGGGACGTTTTGGAACGGTGACTTTGTGCCAGGCCTCACTGACTGACATCGATACCTCTCCTAAGTGCAGCACTCCGTGAAGACTGGGCTGCCATTCCCCAATAAACCTTCCACCATGTAATTGAACGTCTGCTTGTGAGAGGGGAAGCTGTCATCAAGGCTAAGGGTGGACCAACACCATACTGAATTCCAGCATTACCGATGGAGGGCGCCACGAACTTGTAGGTCATTTTCAGCCAGGTGTCTGGATACTTTTGATCACATAGCGTATGTTGCTGCCTGTACCCATTCATCCTGACTAGTAACTTGGTGGTAGCCATCCTGATGTGAAAGGCTGAACATTGTTTGCATAACAGCTGGTATATGACATGTGTCATTTCACAAGTGTCTCTCCCTCTGATAGTATATGTTTTGCAGTTACAGGGCTGGTATGCGCAGCGGTTGGAGCGTGCACAGTGCAAGTCTTGCTGCGGGGACAGTCACAGGGGTAAGAGCCATAGGGTAGGGAGATGGGTGCAGAAAGATCTTAGGGTTTGACATTTATATTGTGGAGATTGGGAAACCAAAGAAAAACTGTTCTAGGTGCGGCAGGCAAAATCTCAGACACAATGGATCTCATTCCAGGGCATGATTGTAGGAAGTCATGCTCTGAAATGAGATCCATTGTGTCTGAGATTTTGCCCACAAAACCTACAACAGTTTTTTGTCACACTCCAAATCTCTGCAATATCCTTTTCAGACCCTCTGCTCCTTCTGCACCAATCTTCTTATGGATCTTACTCATGGGACCGTCTCTGCTGCAAGACTTGTCCTTTGCAGCTTCCTACTTCCACCTACACCAGCTCTGTAACTCGCAAAACATATACAATCAAAGGGAGAGCCAGCTGTGAATCAACAGGTCATATACCAGCTGCCATGTAAACAGTGTTCCGCCTTTCACAATGATCTGACTACCACGAAGTTATTAGGATGGATGGGCATGGAAGAGTGTGTATGCTGGCAACACAGACCTTGGAGCTTGTTCCAACACACGCGCCATCTGGATGCTTCCCACAGACACCAGTCTCTTTGAACTCTGCAGGTGGGAACTAGCGCTACAATATGTCGTCGTTTCTAGCCACCCACCCCACCTTAATTTACGTTAATTTCTTCTGTCTCAGCTTTTGTTCACAGTAACTACTCCTTTCTTCACTCTGTTTTAGTTTCCTACATCTTTCATTTTCTCACCTGTCTATTTTTCCCCGTCCCTCTCCTGCCTCTGTTAAACACAATGCACTTAGCTTTTCACTCTTGTTAACTAGTGCACAATGTTTTAGCAGGAATTTCTGTCTTGCATATTACACAGTCTTCCACCTGCTCTCACATTTTCAAATCTCATTGGATGCAGCCCCCAACAAGTCTTTCCTTCTCATCCCATCTGGTAAAATTCCCCTGACCCGGGGTTCTGGGTGACTTTTCCAAACTCTGCCCCAGTTCCCCAGTTCCTTTCTCTTCACCCCTCTTTCATTCCCTTCTGCTGGACAAATGAGGTCTGAAAGCTTGCGTAAGTTAAACCTTCACTTATGTGTATTCTCCTGGTTATTTTCGTTGTTATAATAGTACAGATAAGGAAAAAAGATCCACATGATTTATATTTTTACACAGTAATACAACAATAATTAGAGTTTACAATAAGGTAGATTTTTAATTATGAGTGCTAGCAGCAATGGGCATGGAGAAAGGGATGGACGAGGAAAGGAAAGATTAATCTGATAATACACAATTAAAGAATATAAGGGAGGAGAAGGTGGCATGATCCACAGAAAAAGGAAAAGAAAAAGCATAGCTGGTAGAGGATAGGAGCCTTAGCTTTGCTTTTTGACAGAGGGGAAGTTGGCCACACATGTCAATTTTGGGGAAGCACCATGAGGAGGACAGGAGGAATTTCTTCAACTTTTCTTTGCAAGTAGCAGGACTTCCAGTTGCGCAAGGAGTGTAGGGCAGCTTGTTCCAGAGGTGAACAGGAGCAACAGTAAATGAGTTGGTTAATGTTTTTGTTTTATGAATTGTATAATATTGTAGCAAATTATCCACAGATAAGAGAGAGAGAGAGAGAGAGAGAGAGAGAGAGAGAGAGAGAGAGAGAGAGAGAGAGATATGCATACCTGGCTTTTAGCTCTTATTCGAATGTGCCCGGTAACTGGCGCATCTGGTTTGTTGAATGGCTTTTCAATACTCAGGTTAGCCAAAGCATCTTCCCCAAATATTGAGCGTGCATACATATTAGCTGCCATGAAGCCACACTGACCAGACAGAGCCTGAAAATATTAAATAAGAGAGATTATTATGCAAAAATAAAGAGAACAGTAAAACTGTGAAACATGATATTGGCTCATTTTATCTGTTTAGTTATGAACGTGGCCTGGTGTTTCTTGTTTGGTAGTGCTTAGTGTGCAGTTTTTGTTGGAGATTCATCAGATTTGAATGTAACATCACTCTTGTCTAATGGCAGTCCTTTCTCAATAGTGTTAGCAGAGCAAGAATTTTTGTAGATGGTTATTACCTTATATAAATGTACCCTCTCACATGAAAAATGTTGTGACCTTTATAATTACATTCAGAATGCTAGTATTTGTTGTAACAACTGACAGTTTTTTTCCAAGTATAAACACGGCAAAATTGTGACCATAAGCATGAAAGTGCCAGTAATTTATTCTGTATATCCCAAGTGAAAATCGGGAATCATCTTGTGTTAAACATAATGGAACATTGTATGACCATATCTTATCATCAGGAGGGCAGATGTCTGATAAAGATTCACTGGGCTTAGCATCTTGCAAATGAAGTATTTAAGAAGACAATTGTGCAATCTTTTCTTAAGTAGCATTTCTCTGTTTAAGACTCTTACTGAATCTCAGTTATTGAAAAAATCTAAAGGGCTGCCATACCCTATAAGAATGCTTTAAATTCAGACTAATTCCATTATAATAAATTTAGGATGAAACACAAACAATAACATGCATAATGTTACAGACTCATTGAGTACTCAGTAAGTGTACAAACAAGAAATATCCATTCTTCTTTAGATCAATTTATTGTTTTCAAGCCACTCTGGGTCCTCAACAGCTTGCGTAAGTCGTAGCAATCCAATGTCATACACAGCGTGCACTCTAGGATGGCTCAGTAGCACGTCCGCAATGAGTATATCTGATCTGCGAAAAATTATTCACAAACCGTTATCAGTCCAATCTAGTGTGTTGCTATATAAGTAACCACACTTTCTTTATTTCAGTCAAGTCAAATGTCACTGTACTGCCATGCTGTTCTATTCATTGTGTTTACAGGCAGCACCCTACCTGTACCATGACTATTGTAATGGTTTTAAAACTGCTACCACCACCATTACATATCAGCAGTTATTTCATGGAGGATAATGTTTATAGAATTACATCACTGGAAAACATTCCTCTTCAAAATATTGTCAGCTATAAGACATTAATGTTTAATACTATTTGGTTTTATTTTGCCTCTGCTACAGCATCTGTTTCTGCTGATAAATTGTATTTGTTCTATGCATAGTTGTAAATTAAGTCCTGATGTTATGCTGTTGTGATCTTCAGTTTGAAGACTGGTCTGATGCAGCTCTCCATGCTAGTCTATCTCACTATGCATTCCGCATCCTCAAAAACTTCCTTCACCCTCCATATAAACACTCCCGAACACCCATTTAACTCGACCCTTGCAGAAGTCTCAATACTTTCTAGAGGCCTCAATGTTAGACTCAAATGTAAGTTCAACCATGTTAGACTTGTCAAGGAACTTCTTTGCTTTACTCATTCTTGACAGTGGAAATATTTCTTTGCCATGCACCCCACTGACAACAGCCACCCAAAACCCCCATAGAACTTCGTTTAAAGCAGTTCCAACCTTCCTCCGACCATGATCGTCCACCTTTTCCACCCAGTCAGCTCCTGGTTATCTTTCTTCTAACCTGATATCACCTCCACAGTGAGTCCAACGTATAATATTATGCCTCAAAAGAAGAAAATAATGTTTTTAAGCTGGTAATATGAAACTCGTTGTTAGTGAACTAGTGTATGTAGTGTCTCTGTTTGTATGTCTGAAGTACAATATCAATTTCCAGAGCAGCATCAACTGCTCCCACAGTGTATATGTAGACAAGTTACTCTCATGGTGTAGAAGCAGCTGCTAACTCTGACGGTCACCTGTAAAATTCTTGAAATGTATGAGAAAGGAAACTTCTATAGGATCTTCTCGAACTGGGATACTGCTATTCGTATTCGGTCATTCGACGATTGTCTGCGAGTGAAATGAGTTCGTTTAAGCAGAGAACACTTTCTCTATGCTTTTGACCATGTTATTGAAGCAGATTCTACAGCAAACTTCGACCACCAAATGTTTAGAGGCCTATACAAGCTTGTTGTACATTACAGTTCATCACAGAATCCTTTGATCAAAAATAAATATGCCAAATTACCTTTGAAATACCCCATATGTATTATGGCTGTTACTAAACTCCACATTTATGTTACATATACTTGTGAATCACAAAAAACACAACAATGACTGTTTCATTGTAAACACTTCACACACATCCTCTCATCATCCTGTCTTGCAATGAAGTCCCATCACATACTGATTTTCTTACACTTCTTCACTCGCCATGGAGCAACGCTAAGTGAAGGAACAACTATTTTGCTAGTGCAGGCGAAACGCCCGCCTTGTGATGTATATTAACTTTGAACCAGTAATGATAGGTTGTGGAACCGATCAGCTGATCGAATGACACCTTCTAAGTGCTAGTACACGGCAAGGGATACTATAGTCATCATTTCTATGGAACACACAGCTACCTGTAACCTGAAAATCAATCCAGACCTGGTCATCCTTACCACAGACAAAGGATCCACCACAGAGGTCATGACTCCTGTCATCCTCATAGTGCTTCCCCAAAATTGACATGTGTGGCCAACTTCCCCTCCGTCAAAAAGCAAAGCTAAGGCTCCTATCCTCTACCAGCTATGCCTTTTCTTTTCCTTTTTCTGTGGATCATGCCACCTTCTCCTTCCTTATATTCTTTAATTGTGTATTATCAGATTAATCTTTCCTTTCCTCTCTACTTCAACCATCATCAGTTATTTTACTCCCCAAATAGCAAAACTCCTTTACTACTTTAAGTGTCTCATTTCCTAATCTAATTCCCTCAGCATCACCCGCCGTAATTGGACTACATTCCATTATCCTCGTTTTGCTTTTGTTGATGTTCATCTTATACCCCCCTTTCAAGACACTGTCCATTCTGTTCAACTGCTCTTCCAAGTCCTTTGCTGTCTTTGACAGAATTACAATGTCATCGGCGAACCTCATAGTTTTTATTTCTTCTCCATGGATTTTAATACCTACTCTGAAGTTTTCTTTTGCTTCCTTTACTGCTTGCTCAATATACAGATTGAATAACACCGGGGAGAGGCTACAACCCTGTCTCATTCCCTTCCCAACCATTGCTTCCCTTACATGCCCCTCAACTCTTGTAACTGCCATCTGGTTTCTGTACAAATTGTAAATAGCCTTTCGCTCCCTGTATTTTACCCCTACCACCTTCAGAATTTGAGAGTATTCCAGCCAACATTGTCAAAAGCTTTCACTAAGTCTACAAATGCTAGAAACGTAGGTTTGCCTTTCCTTAATATTTCTTCTAAGATAAGTCATAGAGTCAGTACTGCCTCACATGTTCCAACATTTCTACGGAATCCAAACTGATCTTCCCCGAGGTCAGCTTCTACCAGCTTTTCCATTCGTCTGTAAACAATTCTTGTTAGTATTTTGCAACTGTGACTTATTAAACTGATAGTTCACATCTGTCAACACCTGCTTTCTTTGGGATTGGAATTATTATATTCTTCTTTCGCCTGTATCATATATCTTGCTCACCAGATGGTAGAGTTTTGTCAGGACTGGCTCTCCCAAGGCTGTCAGTAGTTCTAAAGGAACGTTGTCTACTCCCATGGTCTTGTTTCAACTTAGGTCTTTCAGTGCTCTGTCAAACTCATCACGCAGTATCATTTCTCCCATTTCATCTTCATCTACCTCCTCTTAGCTCTTGATATTCATGCGAGTGGTTCTCTTTTCTCCAAAGACCTTGTTGATTTTCCTGTAGGCAGTATCTATCTTACCCCTAGTGAGATAAGCCTCTACATCCTTACATTTGTCTTCTAGCCATCCCTACTTAGCCATTTTGCACTTCCTGTTAATCTCATTTTTGAGATGTTTGTATTCCTTTTTGCCTCCTTCACTTACCGCATTTTTGTATTTTCTCCTTTCATCAATTAAATTCAGTATCTCTTCTGTTACCCAAGGATGTCTACTAGCCCTCGTCTTTTTACCTATTTGATCCTCTGCTGCCTTCATTATTTCATCCCTCAAAGCTACCCATTCTTCTTCTACTGTGTTTCTTTCCCCCATTCCTGTCAATTGTTCCCTTATACTCTCCCTGAAACTCTGTACAACCTCTGGTTCTGTCAGTTTATCCAGGTCCCATCTCCTTAAATTCCCACCTTTTTGTAGTTCATAACCAATAGATTGTGGTCAGAGTCCACATATGCCACTGGAAATGTCTTACAATTTAAAATCTTGTTCCTAAATCTCTGTCTTACCAGTATATAATCTATCTGAAACCTAGTATCCCCAGGGTTCTTCCATATATACAACCTTCTTTCATGATTCTTGAACCAAATGTTAGCTATGATTAAGTTATGCTCTGTGCAGAATTCTAACAGGCGGCTTCCTCTTTCATTTCTTAGCCCCATACTACAGTAGGGAGTCTTGATATACTTCTCTCCCATATCCTGTACAATGACTGTGCTGCCTAAAAACCCATTATTTCTACTCTTTTTTTGCAAATTGTTTATTTCTTCCAAAATCTTGGTAGGATACCTTTTAGCATAAGTTAAGCAATTTACTGGGACCCCATTGCTTATTAAAGTCAATCTATTGACGTGGAACTTTGTATAAAGACCGTGCATTTATGGACTCTAGCATGCACGGAAGAGCTATGAAAGGTGTATCAATGGTGATTGGTTTTTGGTAAATACAAACCCAACCCCGTCACTATGCACAATAAGTAACAAATTCTAATACGGTAAAGCAACATATTGTGGGAACTCTGCAGTAAATTTGATGATAGGTGCTTGGTTAATCAGGGCCTTACAATCTAAAAGCTGGCACCTGTCCTCACCATAAATGACATTTACGTCACCAATATAAATCCTATATAGCACCATTTTATCTTTGAACTGGGGGTGTTCATTAAAATATTTTCCCTCAAAGTGTAATGAAGTGGCTAATGGAGTGCCACTGCTAAACCTGCAGGTTTAAGAATTGTAACATGTGTTTTTTTCTTTTTTTTGTATTATTAGTCTTCTGATGGGCGTGACACATCCTGCCACAAATTCCTCTCCTGTGCCAACCTCTATATCTCAGAGTAGAGCTTGCAACCTATATTCTCAATAATTTGCTGGATGTCTTCCAGGCTCTGTCTTCCTTTACTGTCTATTTACCTTCTACAACTCCTCTACTACCATGGACATTATATTGTGATGTCTTAACAGATGTCCCACCATCCTGTGCCTTCTTCTTGTCAGTGTTTTCCATATATCCCTTTCCTTGCCACATGTCGAATGTTTGTTTCTCTTCTTTTTCAGTTTTCCCACAGTCCACGTTTCACTTCATACAACGCTGTGCTCTAAATGTACACACTCAGAAATTTCTTCCGCAAATTATGGCCTATGTTTGATACTAGTAAACTTCACTTGACAGGGAATGCCCTTCCTGCAAGACATAGTTAAGGAGCACTGTAACGTTAACAAGTCAAAATCAATTATGTTGAAGCACTTACCATTAAATAATCACAAACCACAGAATATTAATGAGGACATTTCTATACTTCACGCCTATTGCAAGGGCTTGACTTTAAACATATTGGAATAGATAGAGATTTTCAAATGTAGACTGAACAATTCTGACACTGCTCTCAACAAAAAAGTCGGGTTCAAGCAGAAAAATCCCCTGAATAGCTTTGCACAATGCTTTCAATTGTCAGTTCTGGGTGTAGCTTATTTGTTTCTCTGCTGTTACTTCTTAACCCTGACATGACCTCTTAATCTGTGCCCTGTACCTTTTTTGTTGCAATAACATCAGATGGTTAGCTGCTACAAAATATTTCAGTTTGCAATTTTTTTCAGTTTTGTCAACTGTTAATTTTTTTAAATTTTTTAAATACATTTTACCTTTTAAATTCACAGGTTCACAACTTTATCATTTGTCACATTTGGCTTTTCTGCTATTGGATGCAGATTTTGGCATTTTTTACGCATTTCGCGCTTTGAATTACACTATTATTTATGCATTCTGTGTCATGTATCTGTTGCTTGCTTGCACTACTTCTGTTATTAGTCTGGCTGATTTTCTTATTTGCTTGTTAAGGCTAACATCTCTCATAGTGAACTGCCATTACTTTCAGTTATTACCTATATTTCTTCAGTATTCTTTATTCGGCATTCATACGTACTTTTACTCTAGTTTCTTTTTGCGCCACGTTATGTGCCCCCTTCAAGGTGTTTACCATGAAAACAACCTAAACAGCCTGCAGCATTACTGCTCAGTCCCCATGCTGCAGGCACATGGGTCACACAGGCATTCGGTAAATGTTGGCCATGAATGTTACCACTGTTTTCTCGTGGTTAACCGTATCATGCTTATAGGTGATTTACTGTTTACAGCACAGGGTTATTATTTAACTTTGGTCAAGCCCATCACTTCTACCTAATGTCATAATGTCATATGGTGGCTTTCTTCTTGTAGACTGTATTCATTCCTGGTGGCAATTTTGAAACAAGAGACATTTTCCCATGCTGCACTTGCAAGTTGGGGTTCTTTGCAGCCATAATTTTGGATGCTATTATGGCAGTCCACCTGTGCAAGACATTTGCCAACCAGTTGTTTGCACATGAAAATGACATCCTACTATTGCTATATAGGCCACTTTACAAAAAAAAAAACATTTCACCCAACCTTCTGAATACTAATTTTTAAACCTTTCTGATTCTTTAAATAAGTAGGTTACAATTATTGTTTTACTTTAGATTTCAGATACACGAAATCACCCCAAAACTATGGTAGTGTACAGTGGCTTCTGTCATGCAAAACTTGAGTCAATAAAAGCATTTTACAACTGTGGCAGATTTGTTTACCATGAATATGTAGCGAAACAGTTATTGTTGTCCCGCAAATGAAAATGTATGACATTTCATATTGGTGTGCATCATTAATGTGAAGTACTGTGCATAAAAAGTCATAGTTTATGTGCAGACAATGATGTGGTGCGCCGGCCGCGGTGGTCTCGCGGTTCTAGGCGCGCAGTCCGGAACCATGTGATTGCTACGGTTGCAGGTTCGAATCCTGCCTCGGGCATGGATGTGTGTGATGTCCTTAGGTTAGTTAGGTTTAAGTAGTTCTAAGTTCTAGGGGACTGATGACCACAGCAGTTGAGTCCCATTGTGCTCAGAGCCATTTGAACCATTTTTTTTTTGGTGTGGTGCAATCAGTTTTCAAAACAAACCCAATATTGAAACATGTCAAGTTCTTAAAAACACACACACACACACACACACACACACACACACACACACACACACACACTTGGCACATGCAGTTTATCTGTAAAATCTTAATAAAAATAAGAAAGGGAAACAGAACTGAACCCACCTTCTCTGGTGTCAAACACTTCATATTTGTGCTGCTTATCAAATGGTGCAGGTATTCATGAAGATCTGTTAAGTTTGTATTCACAGATACCTGATGAACAAAGAGGAAGGATTTTAAGTTGAAATGAATTAGTTTTGCTGTGACATAGAAAGATATTTAATCACAAATCTAATGCAATCTCTTTTTCTTTAAAAAATATTACTAATTGCATCAATGCAATACTAAGTGCTAACATTTCTCAAAGAAGTGTCCTTACCATTAGAGGCATGCAAACTGCTCTATAAACAACCACGACACAATGTAACACATGTCTTCACCAGAGTAGGTCCTATTTTTCCCAAGATTTCTCTGAGTACCTGAACATTTGTATAACTAGATGTGAATGAGTAAGACATTCAAGGCAAAAGTCTTTACTGGCTTCAACTCACCCCTGCAATTATGCAGTCATTAATTGTAAAATTTCACAATGATACAATCTACACTGCTCTTGTGTTATAACAAGGAAAATATTTTTTAGAAAATCTTAACTCAAAATACGATGTAGTGACAGAGCTTCATGATACTGCCTTGATATCCCTCAAGATAAGCTGCATAGCATTTCTGAAAACGGTTGGTTTTGGTGAAATGACTTGCCACTGTCAGTTTAAGTGATCCCAAGTTTCATCACAAGTAGTACATCTTGCAAAGAAGCAATTAAGTCTGATGCAAAATGTCATGAAATTGCTTCACAAGTTTATGCATGCCACTCTTTCAGCTTAAGAGTTGGCAAATGTAGCACCCACTTGACCTTACATTATTAAATTTCAATGCAGTATGAATAATGTGGTATTTCAAGCTCACATTAACTTAGTGTGGTTTCAGGTGCTGGAATGCTTTCTAGAAACTACTGTTTGGAGCATCGGATGGTGAAGGCAGATCAATTGAAAATGCCCTACTACATCCCAGCAGTTTAGTTTTGAGAAACTGGCACCACCAAACAAAATCTCCATTCGTCTATGAAGCTTAATAACTTCAAAACAGACTGCTTTCAGAAACTGGACGACATTATTAAGTAATTAGTAGACATATATCTCAGAGTAACTGTCTGTACAGTAGTAGCGATAATGAGTGCGCTTGTGCATCTCCACCCTCCTATCACCTACATTTCTAATAATGCCACTACCTTTAAAATACTGGGTAATATTCTGAAATTCTATTCGAAATTTATTGTGTTAATTTTACTTCCTGCCATAACATAATACTTTGTATTGCATGTGAAACGTGACAGAGAAGGAAACATAATGCAAAATCAACTTAAGTAATGCCATAACATCAATTTCACACGTACCTTATTTTCCCACTCAAACTCTGCCCACATCTGACGGAATTCAGTGTCATTGCAAGTGGCAGGAACTATGTAATCCATGATATCAATATGAATATCATTAAGTACAACAACATTGCGATCAGAAGCAGCTCCACTCACATCGTACACTGAAAATAACAATCACTAATAACATATTAGAAAAACTTTGGCTCCACAGTGGAGTTATTTGAAATTTGCAAACTGGTTAAAAACCACTCAATATTCTATTTTGCAGAAACTCGCACAAAACTACAGAACATTTGCAAAATGCATACATACCTATGTTACCAAAAATTATTCCATTTTCGGTTGAAGCAACCTTAACATTAGCTTTTATGTTGCAGAAGTCATGAGGTGCAAGAACCACAGGCTGTGGTTTCTCAACAAGCTTCAAATCACCCATTGTTGCAAGTTCAAGAGTACAGTTTTGTAAAGTATCATCTGTAATGTATATAAAAATTTATTAGAAACTGGTGACCCCAATATTCAACTGAAAAAAATTAATGTGTGTATTTTTGCCTGGCATTAAGATATGACATACAAACTAACCTGTCTGGTTCACAATAAGCACATCAAGCACAATGTCGTACTGGTTAACATGGACATATGCCTCCGCATAGACAGGGTCAGAAAACCCTGTGAGCTGAGTGACTTTACTGAGCCTGCTGCTGATGGCTAGGGTCTCTGGGCTGCTGCGAGAACCAGAGGGGCCACCTGCCACAGCCTGTGTCAAGCTCAACTCAAATACATTTTCTGCTCCTCCCAAATCTCCACGATGGGCTGACAATTGCACAAACGAGATTGGATCGTCTGCCTGCACTTTAGAGCCTGGCTTTTCCTTTGCCTGTATAAGAGTGAGATTAGGATTAATCTGAGAACAGAATGATTTGTATGACTTAATAATTACCAAATCATTATTTGTTGGGGTTGGGTTGTTTTGGGGGAAGAGACAAAACAGCAAAGTCATCGGTCTCATCGAATTAGGAAGGACAGGGAAGGAAGTTGGTCGTGCCCTTACAAAGGAACCGACCCAGCATTTGCCTGGAGCGATTTTAGGGAATTCACGAAAACCTAAATCAGGATGGCCGGACGCAGGATTGAACAGTCATCCTCCCGAATGGGATCCAGTGTGCTAATGATTATTTTTGATGATTTTGTTACTCACCAAGAGTAAATATAAATAATCAGCAATGTGACCAACTCACAGTATCGATTCATGGCATAGGGTGTATAAATGACGTTCTTGTAATTATATACCTTAGTTTATTCACAGAGAACTCCCTTCATACACAAAGAAAGTAGATCATGTAAGAGAGCATCAAAAATCAGAGCAAAAAATGACACACATATGACAAATTAGACCAAACAGTTAGAGAAACTGAAGTATTCACTACCAGTGTCGTATTTACTTTGCAAGTAGGAAGCATTTTCTTCTCTGAACATAATCTGTTTCAGGTTTCATATTTTTCACTTTCCTGCTTCTGACATTACACATACCTTTTGTGTAGATGCTTCTTCTTCAGCTTTTGCAGCAAGCATGTTTGATAAAGCTTTGCGGCAGTGTTCATTAAATATGCCTACAATGACAGGAGATTTGTCAGACAGCACTTTCAGACACAAAAACAATCGATCCGCATCATCATTGGTCATGGCTTTAGAAGGGAGACCTGAAAGTACATTCAAAATGAATTTAGTTATGTGCTTTGACAGGTCAGCAATATCATCACAGAGTTAATTTGTTCATTATTATTCTTAATCAAACAATATGGAAATCCATGTTGTATTGGCTGTTTTTCAAACAAAATCTCTACAGGCTGACAGTCTAAGATGTGTATCAGCTTTGTGTGATATTTAGAGATTACTGGAAATTATAGGAAAATTATCAGAACACTGCAGTAGTAGAAACTTTTAACTCTTCTGCTAATACAAGATTCTTTATCACAATTGTGATTCTTTGTGAATTTTATTAGGCCAACACAAATTATTTATTAACTTGGCTGTAGAATCCACACACAACCACATAGATGCAAACAATAAGCTATGACATTACATAAATATTTGATTAATGGAACCTAGCAGATCTTTGAATAATCTTCCAGTTACTGATAGGGAAACGAGACAGTGACGTTGTAATACACATTGGTGACAAAGCCTTAGACAGGACTGAGCATTTCAATCTTGTAATTTCCTTTGCCTGATACAAGGGTCATTTCAAAAGTCCTGCACACTGTGTATGCATGACAGTTACGGTGTGTTGTAACATGTCAAAATTAATTTTGAACAGATTTGTGTTGTTACGTAAATAATGTGATCATCTCAATCCACTATGACAGCAGCAAAATGTCAAAGCAGATAAAGGATGTAAAAATACTTTATTTCTTGTAACTAAAAAGTCAGTGTGTGTTTGTGTGTGTGTGTGTGTATTCTAGAAAAACCAGTATTGTAACCAGCTGTACAAGTGTTCACCCACCAGTGGCAAAGACCATCTACGCAATGGTGGCGGACAGCGGCAACATGTGCCAGAGATCATTTTGGGCGAGCTGGCTGCTATACAACAAAACAACAGCTACAAGAAATTATATATAGTTTTTTAAAGAATAACGATAGTGCCCTATGTTTGTCTAGATTTAGGGTTCAGCTACAGTTTTGTTTAAAGACAATACTGTGAAAAGGAAAGTTGCTATTCACCATATAGCAGAGATGCTGAGTCGCAGATAGGCACAACAAAAAGACTGTTACAAACAATACCTTTTGGCCGGTAAGGCGTTCGTCAGAATTAGGGGGCAAACACAACTCGCACACAGATTACTGAAATCTCAGGCAATTGAGGTCACAAAGAGAGTGTGTGTGTGTGTGTGTGTGTGTGTGTGTGTGTGTGTGTGTGTGTGTGTGTGTGTGCCGCCATTAATACTTTGCTAGGAGAATTCAATATTGATTATCAAGACAATTAGAGATTTTCTATGAATTTTGTTAGAAAGGTTTCAGCAGCTTGTAACGAGTGGATTTAGATTATTAAAGCAAGATTAGATAATACAGTAATGATACTAGGGCACAATCAGTGGAACTGTTTGATGAATTTTATCTGAAAGTAGCTCCTTGTAATTTTGTTTTGTACTTGACCTGCGGTCAAGCAATCTTTGAATGATGGGCATAGTGTAGCATTTCTGGTACACTGTGTTAGTTTGAAGATTGGTATTTGTGTGTCATAGATACGACTGCAAATGAAAGTCTAACAAGGTCCAGTTTTATTGCCTGTGATAAGTTTGTTGCACATTCCAAAGGATTTGGGTGTTGCTTATAGTTTGGAGAATTTGGGATAAGCACACTCTCAGGTGGTTGAGTGTTAGCTATTTGTGTAGATTTGTGGAGGATAGTGTTACTAGGAGGCAGTAACTTCTTGTACAGTGTGGAGTATTTAATAATCGAGTGTTTTTCAAGTTTTTCTTGATCGTAGGATCAACTACAGGAACAAATAGACCAAAAGTGAATTGCAATTACCAGTATAATTAGCCCGTACTCTTCGTCAATGACACAGTTATAGATATTCCCTTGCCCTAGCTGCACCAACAGAAGACGGAAAATCCAACTGCTATCATTATTCTAGTAGTACGAGATGAATTATCAAACAGGAACAGTTTCTGAAAAGGATTGTTGCACTTGAAACATGGATACCAGATTCCGAACCAGAACTGAAGTCTCAGTTGTCACAATAAGAAAGTTCCAACCCTCCATAACTAACAAAATGCTGCCGCCAACAACCAAAAATGATGATTTTTGCGTATGACATGAGTGGAGTCATAGCTACAAATGAAGTGTCCCAGGGGATGCCTGTAACAGACGCAGAATACAATCTGTTTCTGCAAAATGTTTTGCACCTGAAAATTTGTCAAAGGAAGCCTGACACACTTGCAGCTAGTGCCCTCATTTTGCATGATAATGCAAAACTGCGTCTTGTCCTATTTGTGAGAACAATGCTTGACAAATATGGATGGGAAATACTTCACCAACAGTCCTGATATGAGCCCACCATACTTTGATGTGTTTCCCACACTGAAGGAACATCTCCATGGAAAATGTTTTGATACAACTGATAAAGCTTCCAGTGAGGTGATTAAAAGTAATCAGACAGCTCAACAATGAAGGTGCCCTAGCCAGAATATAGAAAGTTGCCGAAACAATGGGAAGTGGTTACAAGCAAGAATAGAGATTACAATGAAAGCCTGTAAAGGTATTTTGTAAAGTAAATTATTTTCTTCTGTTCTATCTTACAGCGTGCAGAACTTTTAAAATGACCCTTGCATACTTGAAGTTAGTTGTCTTCCAACATATTATTTAAGGAATGACACTTGGTGAGTACTTCCCAATGGATAAGTCAAATGGTCTGGCAAAACATTCATAACACACAGAAACTGCATTTGTCACCAGTTCCAATGTGAGGTTGACTGCCTCTGGAAATACATTTGCATTATGCCATTCAACAGAGAGAATCCAATAAACCCCTTCATTGGCACAAGCTGAGGATGCTACTCCACTACCAGATGATGAGCAACTGCCATCACTGCTCCAGCAAACTTCCCAGCCACATGACTTGGTCTTAATCTGCGGCAACAGCCACTGGCTCCTCTCAGTTCCCAGCTCTATCAATAGGTGGCAGTGTGTCACTACAGGCATTATACAAACTCCAGTAGGGGATATTTACTGCCCCCTCAGCCAATTGTACCCTTGTGAATTTGCTACCCACATTGTTCATAATTTCTTCCAGCATTGAGATTGGCATTGCCACCAACTTTACATCTCACATTAGCTGATGTTATAGCAGAATCAACTTCGAGAACCCCTATAGCACAATACCACAAATCATATATTTCACCTACCCTGCATGTGTCAGGCTAATACCAACCAAGAATTTGCTAGCATATTTGGGCAGATGGTCCCTGCATTTCTGTCTGCCATGGAAGTGAAGCCACCTACTGCAGAACAAATGAACTGCTTACACAGGTTGCACACACCACTGTTACCTGCTGAACTTCTAGGTGCCTTACAACTGATGCCAATGAAGATGTTCAGGTAGTTCTGATTGAACCATTCGAAAATGGCTCTGAGCACTATGGGACTTAACTTCTGAGGTCATCAGTCCCCTAGAACTTAGAACTACTTAAACCTAACTAACCTAAGGACATCACACACATCCATGCCCGAGGGAGGGTTCGAGCCTGCGACCATAGCGGCCGCACGGTTCCAGACTAAAGCGCCAAGAACCGCTCGGCCACTCCGGACAGCTTGAACCATTTCATCCACTCCATCAACTACTTGAGAGCCCAACAAAGGAAAAGAAAAGCAACAACATGCCATCATTTCTAGTCAAGTTCTCCGTTTTCTTTGCACTACCGTGTGCTTGCTTATGTGAACACTTGTATAAAATTAGTAGCACAAAAAGGTACCATATGTAGTTGAATCAGGGAAGGTAAAAATGTATTATTTCCTGCAGATCTTTTTTTATTTTTATAATAAAGTACTTGCAACAGTCAACTGGAATAGAACACAGATTCAGGAAAAGGAATGGGCCCATTTTAGTACTGCTTTTTGTCATAGTCTACTCACCAGATTTTCCAAGATGCAACACAGAAGCCATAATAAGCATGGCTTCTGCAGTAAACCTGTTTTGTCGACGGATATCTGGTACAGCTGTGCAATAACGCAGTGCTAGTTTCGCTAAGGTTGTTCCCAAAGCTGCTCCAATAAAGAAGTCGCCTTCCATTAAATACTGACGAAGGGGAGGTCTTGCTTCACCTTTCTTTGCCACGCTAGTGAGAGAAATTGCTTTCTTTGTAATGAAGGCACATTTATTAAAGCATATAACTTTATGTGGATTATTGTAGCCATTTTATGTTATTAAAGTATAAAAATAATAGTTACAAAAATGTCTCTTTGATAATTTCCAAGTGTACATAATGGAAAGAAAGAGAGATTACAATTTATCTTACTGACCCTGTATTCATTATACATAAAGCAGCTGCTCATCTGGGTTACAATGGGAAGCCAATGAAGTGAAAAATTGCTACGTTAACAATAAAAAATGATAGGCTGAGAGAGCGATTGGAGGCTGGGGTAATGAGGATGGATCGGGGAGGGGGCAGTTAAGGAGGACGAGATGAGTTGGAGGAAGGGGGCAGAGGGGGCGGGTGGAGCGGGGGGAGGCGGGTGGAGCGGGGGGGAAGGAGAGGGCTGAGAGGGAGAGTGGCGAGTGGGAGGGAGAGTGGCGAGTGGGAGGGAGAGTGGCGAGTGGGAGGGAGAGGGGCGAGTGGGAGGGAGAGGGGCGAGTGGGAGGGAGAGGGGCGAGTGGGAGGGAGAGGGGCGAGTGGGAGGGAGAGGGGCGAGTGGGAGGGAGAGGGGCGAGTGGGAGGGAGAGGGGCGAGTGGGAGGGAGAGGGGCGAGTGGGAGGGAGAGGGGCGAGTGGGAGGGAGAGGGGCGAGTGGGAGGGAGAGGGGCGAGTGGGAGGGAGAGGGGCGAGTGGGAGGGAGAGGGGCGAGTGGGAGGGAGAGGGGCGAGTGGGAGGGAGAGGGGCGAGTGGGAGGGAGAGGGGCGAGTGGGAGGGAGAGGGGCGAGTGGGAGGGAGAGGGGCGAGTGGGAGGGAGAGGGGCGAGTGGGAGGGAGAGGGGCGAGTGGGAGGGAGAGGGGCGAGTGGGAGGGAGAGGGGCGAGTGGGAGGGAGAGGGGCGAGTGGGAGGGAGAGGGGCGAGTGGGAGGGAGAGGGGCGAGTGGGAGGGAGAGGGGCGAGTGGGAGGGAGAGGGGCGAGTGGGAGGGAGAGGGGCGAGTGGGAGGGAGAGGGGCGAGTGGGAGGGAGAGGGGCGAGTGGGAGGGAGAGGGGCGAGTGGGAGGGAGAGGGGCGAGTTGGAGGGAGAGGGGCGAGTGGGAGGGAGAGGGGTGAGTGGGAGGGAGAGGGGTGAGTGGGAGGGAGAGGGGTGAGTGGGAGGGAGAGGGGGGGAGTGGGAGGGAGAGGGGGGGAGTGGGAGGGAGAGGGGGGGAGTGGGAGGGAGAGGGGGGAGTGGGAGGGAGAGGGGGGAGTGGGAGGGAGAGGAGGGAGTGGGAGGGAGAGGAGGGAGTGGGAGGGAGTGGGAGATGGGGTAGAAAGAGGGGGTGAGAAAGAGGGGTGTGGGAGAAAGAGGGGTGTGGGAGAAAGAGGGGGTGGGAGAAAGAGGGGGTGGGAGAAAGAGGGGGTGGGAGAAAGAGGGGGTGGGAGAAAGAGGGGGTGGGAGAAAGAGGGGGTGGGAGAAAGAGGGGGGTGGGAGAAAGATGGGGGGTGGGAGAAAGATGGGGGGTGGGAGAAAGATGGGGGGAGAAAGAGGGGGGAGAAAGAGGGGGGAGAAAGAGGGGGGAGAAAGAGGGGGGAGAAAGAGGGGGGAGAAAGAGGGGGGAGAAAGAGGGGGGAGAGAGGGAGTTGATTTTGAAATGGTAAAGGGGAGGTGAGGTGGAGTTGATAAATTGATTCAGGGCGCCCAGTTGATTCTATTAGGAGAATACCCTGAGGTTTCGGGTTTAAATTTCTGATTTGTTCAAATACATTTTGTGCATATTTACTCAACAACTTGTAAGTGATTATTATCAGTTCTACCATGATGGAAAATATGTATATATATTAAACCGAAGACTTTTTCTTTGTTTGATAAATAATGTTCAGTGATAAAATTTGTAGAAAAGTTAAATGATAAAATTGAATATGTCTTATTATAAATTTCATTTCCACTAAAAAAAAACTCAAACTAGGTATAATGCCATCATGGACATGGTGACATTCAATGACTGATCATGCTTTCACAATGTACAAGATATCATGAACAGGTAAGTACAGTGCAACTTCAGTCTCGACAAAAAAATTAAATAGCCTATTTTATTTCTGTATGTAAGGAATGTACACAATGTATGTTAAATTTATACTGTGTATCAATTGCTAGCACAGAAGGGGAAAACGGGAGGGGGGGGGGGGGAGGAGAGGTTATAACTCATACTACAAGGTAATTTTTGTTTATGCTGGGACAAACCCATATCAATTGTTGCACTATGAGGAGGTGGTTGTCAGTAAAACTAGAAACATGATTTGATTGATGAACATATTCATTGCACCAAGATTGGTATTAAATGACGTATTTTACAGAAGACTGATAGGAAAAATTATAAGTAATAAGGGAAACTGTGGTGGTGGTGGTGGTGGTGGTGGTGGTGGTGGATGTGGTGGTGGTGGGGGATTTACTAAGAAATGAAAAATAAAATCATCATAAAAAGATATATTTAGAATGATAGATAATAGCAAGTGCACATTTTTATGCACATAAAAATTAACCTTCATTCTAAGAGACAAAATAAAATCATTTGTCAACATCAAAAAGATATAAAAACACTATGGAGTAGACAATACATTCAGAATGTACTGTACATCTTACTGCAGAGTCTACAAAAATACAACAAGCAAAGATATTATACAATAATAAATTACTAAAGGAATCTAACAACAAAATGAAAGGCATGTGAAGTGCTGTAAACATGAAACAAATAACAAGCCAAACAATGAAAAGAAAACTTTAAACTGGACCTAAATTATATTTTTAATGACTTACTTAGTCATTAAAGTTTCAAAAACTTTCATTACAAACATCTTCATGACAAACCAGCATAGGCTTTTTGATGTCTTAGGTCACTACCAATCCATTGAGATTCATCACTTTCATCGTCATTGTCTGGACTCACTGTGCACATAAAATATTTACTTTTTCAACAACTCTGTCAGGAAACTGCATGGACGTCATCGAGGCCCCATATTCTTCCCTAAACTTTGATCTTCCCCATCTTTTCAAAATAAGTTGTACACAGTCTGTCAGCTAAATATACTACTAATCATTCAAATACTGACTTCATCCTGAAATCCTCCAGACATCTCAGGCCACCATGGCTTAATCACACCTGAATACATGCTAGAGAAAGAAGGTAAAATCATTTTTCCCTAAAATCCACAGTACCATGTTGGATTAGGATCTAGAACTCAACTGCTATACCAAGGGTTCTTCTCCCTTAAGCCCTTAACCTATGATTTAAGTTCCAACAGGTTTTAGCATATGCTTCAGTAATGATTTGGCTATTTCAGTCCCATAATCAATGTAACTCTGAATTTTCATGTTATTTATTTTGTTGTGTAAAATGCATGAACTGAGAAGATCAATATTGAACAGAAAGATAATTTTTCAGTGTCCTTTCACATGTCTTCTCTTGATTCAGAAGCTTGTTAGTATTTGGTCTTGTTGATCAGTTCCAATCATTCCCTCACAGTACTCAACAACACAACTTGATTTCGAAGTACAATTAGACCCTTGTGTAATGATCCCTACTGTTTCATCTTTTGTCATAATAATTTGAACATCTAGGTTATCTTTCCATTTTACAGGAATTATTCAATTACAGCTCCTCATTCTGTATCCCCCCCCCCCCCTTTTAATTTTATTTTACAGAAATCTTTTGGCATATTCTTTCTATTCGCAGTTACATTTCACACTTCTTTTATAACTGTGCAATAGCATCTTAAACAGTTTTGGTGAAGAGTACCAATTATTACAAAGTGTGTCCTCTATCTAACACTGACTGTGATGGCTCTTTGACAACACTTTCAGAGGCACTACCATCACAATTTATCTTTTTATGGCCTGTATATATTTTAAAGGCATAGCAATAAACTGAATCTGACTCACATAATTTGTAAAACTTAATACCAAACTGTGTCCTTTTTGATGGATTGTATTGCCTGTAAGATATGCATCCCTTATATTTCATGAGATATTCATCAACAGTAATATCCTGTTTTGCTGTAATATCCTGTTTCACTGTATATGTTACTTTAAATTTTTGATTAAAATACTTTGTCACAGGTCCTATTTCGTTCAATTTGCCTGTATTAGCAACCAGATCAGTATTTGTGAAGTGCAAACATCTTTTACTTTGCAAATATCTTTTTAACGGCACTGTTTTTCTAAACATGGGCATTTCTGTAACAGCCCTCTATTATCAGTTCAGCTGAAGTCTTGGTTTTATTCCTCTGCAACATTATTATGAACAATGAAAAATAACTTTCAATTTCATTTCACTCTACATGAAACCAATTGTTATTGATTCTTTGTATTTTCTTTGGGTTGGTTCATATTTGTTCTGTGCACTGGTTAGTTTTGCTTACAATGTTATCCCAGAACATATTATCAAATATTATATCAAATATACCTAGTTCTCTTTTATTTACTCCTACCAGATGTAAGGTTGCCTCTTTTATGCCAGGGGTCATTGTATAGTTCCAGAATTTTGGACTACATGTTTCTTTCCAAATCCAGGGCTCCAATAGTTGAGTCTTGAGAATCTTTGTCAGCAGTATCATCCTCAACAACTAAATGGTTGCATTTTTGTCACACAGGATGTGTGAAGTCACTATTGTCACTGTCGGTAGCAGAAGTATCAATGTAATGCTCATTTTATATTAACAACATTTAAGTTTTGAAAAGATTTTTTGGAGATACATCTTAAATATTAAAGAACATGCAGATGTGGCCAATAATAACATGTAATTGAGTGTGATACAGTGAGATAATAAAATCTATACAAGACTGGCTTGTGCTGTGTGTGGTGGGACATATCTCAAGTCACTACTGTCGTACCACAGGTCAGGCTCATAATAATCACATTTGGCCCAAATACCAGACCATGAATCTCACACATGGTTATAGGTTTTGGAGTTAATTTATGCCTTGTACTGAAATAGACACTACAAAAAAGTTGCAACCAGTTCGTGATATTTCCAGTCACATGAGGAAGTTAGTTTGCACCTGTATACAGCAAAGAAATGCACAGCCAGAGCTCACATGCCCAAATGAGCTGTCAGGGAAAATTACAATAGGGCATGGTGCTAAAAATGTTCAGTACAGTTAATATCTTTTTTTAGCTGAATGGCAGTTGCACAATTCAAAGTGCTGGCGGCACAAAGTGCTGGCGGCACAAAGTGCTGGCGGCACAAAGTGCTGGCGGCACAAAGTGCTGGCGGCACAAAGTGCTGGCGGCACAAAGTGCTGGCGGCACAAAGTGCTGGCGGCACAAAGTGCTGGCGGCACAAAGTGCTGGCGGCACAAAGTGCTGGCGGCACAAAGTGCTGGCGGCACAAAGTGCTGGCGGCACAAAGTGCTGGCGGCACAAAGTGCTGGCGGCACAAAGTGCTGGCGGCACAAAGTGCTGGCGGCACAAAGTGCTGGCGGCACAAAGTGCTGGCGGCACAAAGTGCTGGCGGCACAAAGTGCTGGCGGCACAAAGTGCTGGCGGCACAAAGTGCTGGCGGCACAAAGTGCTGGCGGCACAAAGTGCTGGCGGCACAAAGTGCTGGCGGCACAAAGTGCTGGCGGCACAAAGTGCTGGCGGCACAAAGTGCTGGCGGCACAAAGTGCTGGCGGCACAAAGTGCTGGCGGCACAAAGTGCTGGCGGCACAAAGTGCTGGCGGCACAAAGTGCTGGCGGCACAAAGTGCTGGCGGCACAAAGTGCTGGCGGCACAAAGTGCTGGCGGCACAAAGTGCTGGCGGCACAAAGTGCTGGCGGCACAAAGTGCTGGCGGCACAAAGTGCTGGCGGCACAAAGTGCTGGCGGCACAAAGCGCTGGCGGCACAAAGTGCTAAGACGCAAGGTCACTCCATGAGTTAGCGTGAGTTACATGTTTGGTTAAATTAAAAAACAATAACATAAATACAATAAGTTAAATTATAAAGCTGGTGGATGCAGCAACATGGGTATCATGTTTTTCACCTCTCCATTGGAGGGTACTACATTTTTCTTTCAGTGCCTCTCTCAGAAATCTCAAGTTATGGAAGTAACTGAATATTTTATGACTATGAAAAATACTGAATTACTGAGGAATGGTGAGATGCGTTTGACATTTGCTGAATGTGTGGACAGTGTGATTAGAATAGATTAATTATTCATTCCATAGATCCAAAAAAGAGGGAATCCTCGTGGGTGTGGAACATCTCAGATAAACACATTACTAAAATGCAATTAGAAAAACTTGAGTTTCTTTAATTTTAATGATCCTCAGTCAATAAACAGTAAAATTATGTGCATGAATTAAATTTAAACTTCTAATATTTACAAGTTTAATACTTACATCTGCTTTCATTAAATCCATCATTCAGACATTTGCTAGTTTCTTGGCTATTACAACCAAGTATTGTCAAAAATTAAAGTATAATAAATTTTCATTAAAATGGTCTACTGCACTAAATGAGAAACTCATGGATGGAGGAGGAGGAGTTGGCCACCAAAAATTCTTTTAAATTATGTTTAAATTGTGCCTTGTCTGAAACTTAACTCTTAATGGTTGCTGGTAACTTATTGAAAATATGCTTTGCTGAATACTGGACTCCTTTCTGGGCAAGAGTAAGTGATTTTAAATCTTTATGTATATTGTTCTTATTCCTAGTATTGATACTGTGTACTAAGCAGCTAGTTGGAAAAAGAGATGTATTATTTACAACAAACTTCATTAAGGAATAAATATACTGAGAAGCTGTGGTTAATATGCCCAATTCTTTGAATAGGTTTCGACATGATGTTCTTGGATTTACACTACTCATTACTCTTATTATACACTTCTGTACTCTAAAAATTTTTCCTCTGTTTGTGGAGTTACCCCAAAATATGATACCATATGACATAATGGAGTGAAAATAAGCAAAATATGCCAGTTTTTTTTATATTTATACCTCCTATGTCCGACATCATTCGCATTGCAAACACAGACTTGTTTAGGTGCTTTATCAGTTCGTTTGTATGTTGCTCCCAACTGAATTTATTATTAAGTTGTAATCCCAAGAATTTTACACTCTCAACTTCTCCTATTTCCATGTCGTCATATTTTATACACACTCCAGAACGAAATCTCTCTGAAGTTCTGAACTGCATATAGGGGGTCTTTTCAAAGTTTAATGACTGTGAATTGGCTATGAACCACTTACTAATGTCAGTAAAAATTTGATTAGCTGCCCTTTCAAAATTTATATTTGATTTACTATTTATTGCAATGTGTGTATCATCTGCAAATAAGACAAACTTGGCATCTGGTAATGTAACAGATGATAGGTCATTAATATACACAAGAAGCAGTAGTGGACCTAGTATGGAGCCTTGGGGAACACCACATGTAATTTCTTCCCAGTCAGATGATGTCTGATTGCCTACTGCTGAAGTGTTATGTAATGACACCCTTTGTTTTCTATTAGTAAGATATGACTTAAACCACTTTGCAGCACTACCAGTGACGCCATAATATTTTAATTTACTTAAAAGATTGCTGTGGTTCACACAGTCGAACACCTTTGACAGGTCACAGAATATGCCAGTCGCCTCTAGTTTGTTGTCCAATGAATTAAGGAATATCACAGGAGAAATGGACATCTCTAAAAAGGGCAATCACAGACACTGGACACACAAAAACAGGCAAAGGAAGGTAACTACTACAAAACCTTGTGTAACAAAAAGAATTACTTCAATTCAGTGACAAAAGAAGGAAGTACGAAAATGTTCATGGAAAGACAGAAACACAGAAATATAAATCCCTATGGAGTGAAAGAAAAAGGAAACGCAGGGCAGCCAAGACACGAAGAAATAAAAAATCAACTTCCAGTGAAATTAAAAGCACGGGTGCTAACATTAAGAATGCAATGGGAATTATGCCGATAAATGGAGAGGTGAAAGTGGATAGGTGAAAAGAATACACTGGAGACCTCTATCAGGGGGAGGACCTGTTTAATGACATGACAAGAAAAAAGCGGAGTGATATCAAAGACACAGGAAATCCAATATTAGAATCAGAATGTAAAAGAATTCTGGAAGACTTGAGATCAAATAAAGCAGAAGAGATAGATAATATTCCATTGAAATTTCTAAAGTCCTTGGGAGAAGTGGCAACCAAATGAGTATTCCAGTTTGTGTGTAGAACTCATGAGACTGGCAACGAACCATCTGACTTTCAGAAAAATATCACCCACACAATTCCAAAGCAAGAGTAGATAAGTGTGAGAACTATCGCACTATCAGCTTTTCAGAGCATGCATCCAAGCTGCCGATAAAAACAATATACAGACGAATGGAAAAGAAAATTGAGGCTCTGTTAGATAATGATCAGTTTGGCTTTAAGAAAAGTGGTGGCAACAGAGAGCCAGTTCTGACGTTGTGCTGGACAATGCAAGCAAGACTACAGACAAATAAAGACACACTCATTGGATTTGTTGACTTAGAAAATGTGTTTAGTATAAAATGGTATGAGATGTTCGAAAATCTGAGCTAACAGGAGTAAGCTATAAGGTAAGATGGGTAATATAGAGTATGTATAATAACTATAAGGGAACAGTAAGACTGGAAGACCAAGAACAAACTGCTGAGGTTTAAAAAAGGTGTAATACAGGGATGCAGTTTTTCATCCCTACTATTCAGCCTCAACATCGAAGAAGCAACAACAGAAATAAAAGGTTCAAGAGTGGGATTAAAATTCAAGGTGAAAGAATGTCAATGATAATATTTGCTGATGCCGTTGCCATTCTCAGTGCAAGTGAAGATGAATTACAGGATCTGTTGAATGTAATGAACAGTGAAATGAGTACCGAATATGCACTGACAGTAAACTAGAAAAACAAAAAGAGCCACAAGAAACAGAAGAAATGTGAATGGCAAGAAACTTGTTGAAACTGATGATGACAAAGTAGATGAAACTAAGGAAGCCTGCTGCCTTGGGAAGGAAATAACCTACCACGGGTGAACCAAGACAGACAAAACAAGCAGGTCAGCAAAGGGAAAGATGACATTCCTGACCAAGAGAAGTCTGCCAGTATCAAACACAGGCCTTAATCTGAGGAAGAAATTTCTAAGAATGTACATTTGGATCACAACATTGTATGGTAGGGTATCATGGATTGTGGGAAAACCGGAACACAAGATAATCGGAAGTTCACTGAGGCTTTTTGCAGATGATGCTGTGGTGTATCGAGAGGTTGCAACAATGGAAAATTGTACTGAAATGCAGGAGGATCTGCAGCGAATTGACGCATGGTGCACGGAATGGCAATTGAATCTCAATGTAGACAAGTGTAATGTGATGCGAATACATAGAAAGATATCTCCCTTATCATTTAGCTACAAAATAGCAGGTCAGCAACTGGAAGCAGTTAATTCCATAAATTATCTGGGAGTACGCATTAGGAGTGATTTAAAATGGAATGATCATATAAAGTTGATCGTCGGTAAAGCAGATGCCAGACTGAGATTCATTGGAAGAATCCTAAGGAAATGCAATCCGACAACAAAGGAAGTAGGTTACAGTATGCTTGTTCGCCCAATGCTTGAATACTGCTCAGCAGTGTGGGATCCGCACCAGGTAGGGTTGATAGAAGAGATAGAGAAGATCCAACGGAGAGCAGCGCGCTTCGTTACAGGATCATTTAGTAATTGCGAAAGCGTTACGGAGATGATAGATAAACTCCAGTGGAAGACTCTGCAGGAGAGATGCTCAGTAGCTCGGTACGGGCTTTTGTTAAAGTTTCGAGAACATACCTTCACCGAAGAGTCAAGCAGTATATTGCTCCCTCCTACGTATATCTCGCGAAGAGACCATGAGGATAAAATCAGAGAGATTAGAGCCCACACAGAAGCATACCGACAATCCTCCTTTCCACGTACAATACGAGACTGGAATAGAAGGGAGAACCGATAGAGGTACTCAGGGTACCCTCCGCCACACACCGTCAGGTGGCTTGCGGAGTATGGATGTAGATGTAGATGTAGATAATTAAAGCATCTGAAATCTGATGCGACATAAGAATGGTGGCTATTAGGTGGACTGAAAAGATAAGGAACGAGGAGGTCCTCCGCAGAACTGATAGAGAAAGGAACATAGGATGACAAAAGACAGGATGATAAGAGGCGTGTTAATGACACCAGAAATAACCTCCGTGGTACTATAGGAGAATGGAAACTGTAGGAGAAGACAGACAATGGAAAACATCCAACAAATAATTGAGGACATGGGGGATAGCAAAGGAGAGGATTTTAGTGTGGCCTGCCTGAAATCAGCCAGAAGATGACTTTTTAAAAAAAGAGGGAGGGAAGAAAAACATTCAAATACTGGTTGGTAGCTGAATGGGTATTACAGGGATTAAACCGTGTCATACAGCAGATAATCACATAAATTCTGTATCATTTACAAATGTGAGACATTTGTTCTTTGCTGGCTGAAGACGGTACAATAGCTGGGTTAATGAGTAGTTTTTACATTCATAATTAAAAACTGTTAGTTAACCCACATTTCCAAAATATAACAGACTACACAGCTCATTGACAGTAACTGCACCCTGTAAGCAGTAACATATTACCTCACAGTTAAAGAACTGATATAGTCTCTGATGGTCTTCATTTTTAGACAGTGTTAACTGATTTGTACAGTAAATATGTACCCTAATATTTTGAAGCTTATATACTAGTTCATTTACAACAACATACAACATTCTTCCAGCAGACTTTCTGCTCACACTTATTAAAATGAATTGTCATTTGGTATTTGTCATATGGTGCTACATTGTTGTCAGCTGCACCTCAGTTAATATACTGCTTGAGAATTGCTAAGCAACAACTGACACTTACTAAGATGGTGGTGGTTGGTGGTTAGTGTTTAACGTCCCGTCGACAACGAGGTCATTAGAGACGGAGCGCAAGCTCGGGTTAGGGAAGGATTGGGAAGGAAATCGGCCGTGCCCTTTCAAAGGAACCATCCCGGCATTTGCCTGAAACGATTTAGGGAAATCACGGAAAACCTAAATCAGGATGGCCGGAGACGGGATTGAACCGTCGTCCTCCCGAATGAGAGTCCAGTGTGCTAACCACTGCGCCACCTCACTCGGTACTTACTAAGACTAAGGAACAACTGATATCTGATAGCAAAATGAAATATAGAGAATGGGACATGTTAACTGCCGCAAAGCCTGTGCATGAACACACTGTATGCATTCAACAGTTCATGGTATTTGTGTGCTTACAATCATGGACGACTTGAAGCTGGGCAAAGAGTCACTACTGTGGCAAAAGTAACGGCTGTGTCCAAAAGCGTCATTTCGCGATTAAAAATGGGCTGCTGAAGGTGAAAATGCGATGTGAAAACATGTCAGTGGTCACAGATGGATCGTGACAATTTAAGAGGATCAATACATAGCCATAGTGGTTAAAAGAGACAGACATCTCATTCCTAGGCAGACTGCTGCAGGTCTTGCAATAGCTACCGGTTCACACGTCTCTCCTAGAATCATTTCACTGCAATTAAATCAGGCTGCTTTTTATGCTCAAAAGCCTGTTAAATGCATCTCACTTCAACCATGCCATTGCTGGAACGGAGTTCATTTGTGTAGAGAACATGTTGATTGGGGGTCAGCAACAGTGTTCCAGGCGATGTTCTCTCTGATGAATACTGCAACCACAGTGACGAGTGATACTGGCCAGTTAGTGGCGAGGGGCGGGGTGCAGGGTGGGGGGTGGGGAGGGGGGGGGGGGAGAGAGAGAGAGAGAGAGAGAGAGAGAGAGAGAGAGAGAGAGAGAGAGAGAGAGCGCAGGGGGTGGGGGAGGAAGACATTACACACCGCAGAATGTTCATATGAACGTCATCAGCATGGCCTACGCATTACACGGTGTGGGCAGGCATTATGCACAACTGTCAAACACGGCTGCATATTTTTGTGTGAGGTACTGTTACAGCACAGTGCTATTGCAGGGAGATTATTCTGGATCATGTCCATTTGTTTAGGGGTGCAGTAGGTCCTGACTTTCCTGTTTATGGATGACAATGACCGCCCACATAGTAATGCTGAGGTGTCGGACACACTAGAAAGTGAAAATACTGAACTTATGGAATGGCCTATTTACTCTCTGGACCTGAACCCTATAGAGCATGCCCGGGATGTTCTTGGCAGATGTCTTTCTCAATGAACCCTCCCATAGCCATGCAAGAAATGAACACCAGCTTGAAACAGCAGTGGGACAATATCCCACATAGACTCCTCAACACTTTGGCAGCCAGTATGAACAACAGGTGCAAAATGTGGGGACTAATGACATCAGAAGTTGAGTCCCATAGTGCTCAGAGCCATTTGAACCATTTTGCAAAATGTGCATTAGGGCCGAAGAGTGGCATATTCCTTACTGAGGGTCAGATATCGACCTTTATGTTGGGAATCTGACCAGTGCAAACATGAAAGTTTTTTACGTCTGTTATCTTGCTTTTCCATATGGTGAAATCTGTACCATTTTTCATTATAATTATACCACACCACCTCTATTATATATGTCATCCTACATTGCTTGTGATTATTTCTGTCAAATCATGTCTCTGTTTCTTAGTAACTGTCAGAGTATGCAGAGCACATTTTTTCCTCCATTGAGGTTGGTGACAAGTTGTCTGAAGTCCCGGCAAAGCTTGATAATGGGTTGTGTGCAAACAGCATATTAATTGCAAACTGTAAGGGAATTACATTTTATAACGATAAGAATATAATAGAGGGAAACATTCCATGTGGTAAAAATATATCTAAAAATAAAGATGCTGTAACTTAGCGAATGAAAGCATTGGTCTGTTGATAGGAGATAATAAAAAACACACAAACACACACACAAATTTCAAGCTTTCACAACCTACGGTTGCTTCATCAGGAAAGACGGAAGGAGAGGGAAAGATGAAAGGATGTGGGCTTTAAGGGAGAGAGTAAGGAGTCATTCCAATCCCGGGAGCGGAAAGACTTACCTTGGGGGCAAAAAGGGACAGGTATGCACTTGTGTGTGTGTGTGTGTGTGTGTGTGTGTGTGTGTGTGTGTGTGTGTGTGCACACCTGTCCCTTTTTCCCTAAGGTAATTCTTTCCACTCCCAGGATTGGAATGACTCCTTACCCTCTCCCTTAAAGCCCACATCTTTTCATTCGTCTTTCCCTCTCCTTCCCTCTTTCCTGATGAAGCAACCGCGGGTTGCGAAAGGTTGAAATTTGTGTGTGTGTGTGTGTGTGTGTGTGTGTGTGTGTATGTGTGTGTGTGTGTGTGTTTATTGTCTCCTATCAACATACCAACGCTATCATTCGGTAAGTTACAGCATCTTTATTTTTAGATATATTATATTTTATAATGGTGCACTGGCAACAGTGGGCAGTTCATGTATAACAATGAGAGCATTGCAGGAACTAAGGTTCAGGGTATAAATTGTCAATCAGAAAGTAATTTCAATGAGACTACAGTACACAATTTTGCGCTTTGCAAATATCTTGAACTCAAAGTTTGGGTCAGTTCTAGTGTAAGATTCCACCCCATCATCTTTCAGCAATGGCTTTATACATAAAGCAAAAGACGCGACACAGAGGCGATGTTTGAAAGCAACTGATCATATTCTTAAACAAATGAATGTAACACACAATAAAACATAGACCATTGTTATATATGGTCTAAGCAATAAAATTAAAATCACAGCTCATGTGATTAGTTACTTAGCTACAAATTATATCGAAAAGATTTGGAGGTAATGAAAATAAATAAGAACAGAAAAAAATACACACATCTGAAGTAAATATCATTGCAATTTATGTGAGTGAGAAAATTACAGACAATCTTTAAATACATCAGAGTATAGCACATGGTGAAGATGTAATATTATGAAATAGCATTTTAATTATGACTATTGAATCTAACGGGACTATCCCTCAAGTGAAAAGTTTACTTTTTTTATTTATGCAAAGTTATGATCTGTCCGTTCGTTCATTGACATCTCTGTTCACTGTAATAAGTTTAGTGTCTGTGTTTTGCGACCGTACCGCAAAACCGTGCGATTAGTAGATGGAAGGACGTACCTCTCCAATGGGAACCGAAAACATTTGATCGCAAGGTCATAGGTCAACCGATTCCTCCACAGGAAAACACATCTGATATATTCCATACGACACTGGTGACAGCATGCTGTCGACCCATCTAACTTTTACACTTTGCAAATGGGTAAAACCATTCTTCTACCTTGCCCGATTTAGGTTTTCTTGTGGGTGTGCTAATCACTCCCAAGAAAGTGATGAAAACAGAAGAGTTGGTCACATAAACTGAAAATAAAAGATTAAAATTTCACTCAAGGGAAGACTTGAACCAAGGACCTCTCGTTCCGCAGTTGCTCACGCTAACCACGGGACCATGGCTCACCTGAGCTTTCAGGGTCCTTGATGTTAATTATGTTGCGCATCAACTACTCAGCTTGTATATTTTCCTTATTTTTTCATAGTTCCACACGACTTCTTCCTGTTTTCTCGATTGATCTGTGTTTAGTTTTTCAAGGCCTATCCACTTGACAACTTATAATTAAATCTGAAGGGTGTGCGATGGGGAGGTTCCCTTGTTAGACCATTTTTGCAACAAGTGTGTACACTACAGTGTTATAGGATTTCTACGTTTAGTATTGTTCTCTTCACTACAAAAAAAATAAAAAAAAAATAAAAAATAAAATAAAATAAAAAAAATAAAAATAAATAAATAAATAAATAAATAAATAAAAATAAAAAAATCTTGGGGTCGGTTCCTACAATACTTGTTACTTCTTCACAGGAGTTCACTGATCAAAGAACTCTAGCAATCCTACACACATACTGCAGACATGTCCAAAATTATGAACCATCGAACGGCTGGAATTGGTAAGTAGAATCGACAACATGTACAGGTAAATTCTAGTTACTGATTCCAATGATAGCATAGTTCATTATTTAGATCATTTTTGCAGTGTGTGCACTGAAATGTAATAGAATTTCTCCATTTGCAGTTGCTTCCTGAATTGCTGTGAAAAAGTAATTAATATTGCAAATGGTAAATAGAATTAATGTATATGTAGGTCAAGTCTAGTTACCAACTTCAATATTAGTTACTTTCTAGTGAATTCTCATTATATGTGTACTGGCTTTTTTTAAAGGATTTCTGTGTTGCTTTTTCCATGTTTCATTCTACTGTTTTATATAGGTTCTTTTACCCACTGTTGTTTTAAATTTTAGTTTCTCCCTGCCCAAACCCCTCACTTTCCCGCAATAGCCTCCATAGATTCAATTATTATTTTTTCTTTTCTTTCTCAGACTTTATGTCTGGTTAAAAATGGGAAGTGACGCGGACCTTGATCAAGCGTGACTTCCTTTTAACTGTACGGTATATGTTACATTACACTTAGGAACTTTCAGGTAATTGAACATGTATCAATAATTACAGATTTCTGTAGTTGTACATATACGTTTGGATGTAGCTGTATTGCGTTGATGTACTGGTGGATAGTGTGTGGTATGACTCCAATTATTATTATTATTATTATTATTATTATTATTATTATTGTTATTATTAACCTTATTTTAGAATATTACGACTTCACCATGCACTATATTGTTATGGAATGTAAAGGTTCTCCGAGGTTTCCTTACATAAATTAAGACAGTAATTTAATTCACACATATATACTTCTGTTTTGATATGTTCTTATTTATTTCTGTTATCTCCAATTCATTTCGACATAATTTGTGGCTAAGTTAATAATCACATGAATTGTGATTGTTAATTTCATTGTATGCTACATTCCTTTGTTTACAAATATCATCTGCAGCATCCATGCCTCTAGTATGATGTCATTCCTCAAAACTGACGAGTGGAATCGGACACTAGAGTTTATCCAAATGTTTTATGTGAGAATGGCCATTTTGTTTTTCTTAGAAAATGCAATTTTTGCCTTTCAAATTGCATTTACATGGAAAGGTTTTTATGAACAGTTAATGATGATAATGATCACACCAAGGTTTTACAACAACTAAGCACTCTAATTGCAAGAAGATAAAAGTTTATCTATTTTCCCAAATCATCATGAATAAATCAAGAAGAGATGCAGTAGTCCTGGAAGAAGATAAAGATTTAAAAGTGTAGGAGAGAATGCATTGGATAGTAGAAGTAATGAACTATTGATAAGTGCACAAAAAAGAATGTGCCTGTCAATGATTAACACTTCTACAATTCAACTCAGTGAGTTGTCTCCTTTAAAGTATTTAAATGCACATATATGTGTACTCCAGTTCATTAAAGTATTCACCTGAAAGCTAGTGAACTTTTCATTCTTTTTTGTGTGCCTGTTGATGGCTCAATGCTTGGACTACTCAGTGAGTTATGTCCTTGAGTTATAAATTATTTACGCAGATGAAGACGACATGTATTTGTGGCCTCCATAGCAGCAGTGCTACTAAACTCCAATAAAATCATCTTCCTATGGGGACTGATAGTAACACAGGTTGACAGATTATGTTACATACCAAAAACAAGTCTTAACCTAAAGGAATAGTGTAGTTTCAAAACAAATTTTCAGTGTATCTTTTATGCCAGAGATGTTAGTGCAGCTGCATGAATTGACTTTCCAAGATGCCACTGTAGAAAACCACTAATCACAGTTTGTACCTTCTCTCTTGTCAATACTAGACTTATCTGTCACTTATCACTTCTTTCACCTACGGCAAGGTTTAGTGATGTGAGGAAAGCTGAGTTGCAGCTTGGTCCATGATACGTGCTGAAATGTAGATGATCTTATATCTGGCTGCATGAGACAGTGCAAAAGTCAGAGGAGGGCAACAATGTACTACATCCAACAGGGCCATGACTAATAAAGCACTGTGGTGTTCAAAACAATCTTCCGGTTGATGACTGCTTTACTTTTTTACTTCTCTTCAAATTGCATCAGTGCACCTTGATGTCCCAAAAGATTAAAACGACTCTCTCATAAATTGTCATTGCCTTGAATTTTTTCTTCAAATTTGGGTGCTTCCACTATTAATTGTCCCTACTTTCCAGTCATTCATGAAAGTGTCATCAACAATGGTGTATGTTATGGCATGGAGTCACTAGATGATCTGCTGTTTCAATGTCTCATTCACAGGCACACTTGTCTTCTACTCTGATTCCACCATTCAGTGCTAACAAAATCTCTAGCACAAAATCTCTAGTACTTCCTTAATTTTTCAAATTCTTCATACATTATCTGTTTACTTAAATAATTGTCTCCATGCTGCACTTTCATTCTGATGTAGATTTTGGATGATATATGTTCTGGCCCCCAAAAACAAACAGCATTTTTATATGGTGCACATTATTTGATCATGAGATTTTTCTGGCAAACTGTTAATGGACTATTGTTTTTTATACACTATTTCATTTGTACTGAATATATAATAAAGTTTATGCTATTTAATGCCTTAAAAATTCATGTGTTGATCATGGACGCTTCTCTTATTTAGTATAATTATCTTGTTCTCCTATAAGAGCTCGAATCTAATTTATGTGGACAATATACATAAACTATCAAGAACAGTTCTCTGCAGCAGACATATATAATTTAACTGTTGGATCAGTATTATAAGTAAACAAACGACATTTACCTTGCAGTGTTAAATGCTGATTGTGTAGCATATGTGCCATCAGGTGTCACAAGCTTTTGAACAGGCACTTGAGCCTGCATTGTTTCATCATCCACCTTCTCACCAGCTGCCCTGCGCAATTCATCCTCCACAATCGGGATCTAGGAGATGAATGAGGTAAATGATTAACTCTCAACAATCAACATACTAATTCTGCAGTAAAGAGTTCTTCACGTAATGGGGCAACTTGGATCTTTGGAGGAGAACAATGATTTCAATATCTAAATAACCTAAAGAATTATTAGTCTTGGTCACATATTGATTTACCTGAAAAGATAACACAAGCCTCTGTCCTTATACAGTGAGACTTGTGCTGACAACAACGACATCCTCACAGTCTACCAACATCAACACTAGCTGGAGGTTCCCAGCATAGTTTTAACCAGTGGTGATTGTAGCATACGAGTACAGGAGCACGTGAACACACTAACCTTTCACACCATGAGGATTTATTGGTTATTTTTCTTTGGATGCTGTTAAATGTAATGTAGATGCAGTATCTGAAATACACGGCACTAAATCTACTGCACTGTGCTACACTGCTCCTGTACACTCGGTGAAACTTGGCACTATGGTCACGAGCACACCTTCACTTGTGCACATTTTACAGAGGTTCTACACACGTGCAACGGATGTGACGTAATTGCCTTACGGGCCAAAAACAAACAGATTTGATAAACAATGTGCACGATTCACGGCATGCACTGCTAGCCCTTACCACTCAACTACGAGGGTGGATCAAATATAAACGGTATTTTTGTTCCTGAACATCCCTGTGCTTCTGCTATGCTTAGGCGGGACTGTTAGAAGTGAGAAGAGCATGCTGTTAGATATTTCCCGCCATTTCGCCAGTAACACTCACAAAGGTATAAGTAAAACAAGAGTACCCCTCCATTGCGCAATGCATAATTATCAAATTTCTTGCTCGTGAAGGAGTTACTGCGGCAGAAATTTGCCCAAGATTGATTGAATAGTTTGGTGACAAAACATTATCAAGGATGTGTGTTTTTTCCAAGCATAAAAAGTTCAAGGAAGGAAAAGAAAGTGTGTAAGATCAGCAACACGATCGCCACCCTCGTACCAGCATTACAGACAAAAACATTTGTGCAGTTAAAGACATTATTTATGACTATCGATGGGCGAGAGTGTCGTGGTTGGCAGGAGAGACAACACAGGGTTTCTAAAGGAGGCTGAAATGCACGCGTTTTAGCTCACGCAGGCTGGCGTGATGTCTGGAACATGACAAGGGAATTAGAATTGAGAAAAACGGACATAGCTAGTGGAATACTTAACTTTAATCCATTAATGGAGAACGTCGCTCTTTATGGTACATGATTCACAATATCAATAGTACGGATACTGGCGCCTTGCTAGGTCGTAGCAAATAACGTAGCTGAAGGCTATGCTAACTATCGTCTCGGCAAATGAGAGCGTAGAAGTCAGTGAACCATTGCTAGCAAAGTCGGCTGTACCACTGACGCGAGTGCTAGGAAGTCTCTCTAGACCTGCCGTGTGGAGGCGCTCAGTCTGCAATCACTGATAGTGGTGACACGCGGGTCCGATGTATACTACCAGAGCGCGGCCGATTTAAAGGCTACCACCTAGCAAGTGTGGTGTCTGGCGGTGACACCACAGAGAGTATCAGAAATTGCACAAGAAGTCGGAGTCAGTTATGAGAGCTGTCAAGCAATCATCAAAAATGACCTACAGTTCCGTAAAGTGTTTTCCAGATGGATCCCTAAACGTTTGACCGAAAATCTGAAATTGAGACATTTGGAGGTCTGTCAGAGGCTTACAGCAATGTTTGCGGAAGATGGTGATGCATTTTTTGATTCAGATCGTCACCTGTGACGAAACATGGGTTCACCACTACCCCCAGAATCCAAACAAGCCAGTGAAGAGTGGCAGAGGAGAAACAGGAGGCAGCACCAGTGAAAGCCAAGAGTCGACTATCAGCTGGCAAGGTTCTTTCAACCATTTTTTTCGATCAGCGAGGCATTTTGCTAATTGATTTTTTGCATGAGTGACGCACAATCAAAGCTGCTTACTACTGCAAACTGTTGAACAAAAGGCGAGAGTTGTATAACGCCGCAAAAGACAACACCGATCAATTCAACAGGTCAACCTCCTCCATGGCAATGTGCGACCCCATACTGCAGCTCTGTCTGTCTTTAAGCTATAAGAAATGCACTGGAGTACACTCTCATTACAGCCCGGGCTTATTGCCCTGCGATTTCCATTTATTTGGACTGCTTACAGAAGCTCTAGGAGAGAGACGATTTGAAGATGACAAGAGTGTGGAAGACTGTGTGCAACTGGCTGGTGACACAGCCCAGTTCTTTTTATGATGAGGGTGTCAAAAAGGTGCCCACATGCTGGAACAAATGCATTTCCAAAGCATAAGATTATGCGGAAAAATAAATAATAATTGCCTTGAGTTTTTCAATAAATGAATTTAAATGCAAAATAAAATCCCGTTTATATTTGATCCGCCCTCGTACAAGTTTATGTCAATGCCATCAGGAGGTAGCACACTGCAGCAGACTTATCTACGTTCGCTTGGCATAAATCCTGCTAGACGGTGGCACAGTCCAAAGATATGCCAATTCACTGGACATCAATATAAGTTATAGTTATACTGACAGAAAAATCTATTTTGTGGGATTTTGAATGAAATGTAGAATAATACTAAGTTTTGGATTTTCCCATACAGTAATACATTTGAGGCACCAAAAACCATAAAGAACATCACTGCCGAGTGGGAGACTGTAGCATTTATTCATGCTTCTGACATCTGTTGAACTTATGGTGGGTCAGGCTTATCTCTAATGTAGGCCCACATTGCACATATATATGAACATTCACAAAAAGCTTCTTATTGGTTTCTTTGATGTTCATTTAAACATGGGGGCGACGATGATTTGCTTTTCGCCCTTATGGCTCTCAGTGCCTAATTTGCATTCAAGTAAGTGACCTTGTTGGTAGATAGTACTACTTGAATGTAATAATTTCCACAAATAGCAGTATATTTGGAGTTTGTTGTCTACTGTGCGGGAATCAGCTTTCCTGTATAGTGTGAACATGAGCTCTGTTGAACCTGCATTAATTGCTAACAGAAAAGAAAAATAACCACGAAAAGTTAGCCGCAAAGGAACTAGCGCCTCCCAGACCAGATCCGTTGCCTGAGAAAGTGATGAAATCAAATAAGCGAGACTACAAATGAAGATTTAGCAATTAAGTGAATAATAATTGTATGTAGTTGTGTGTGTGCAATGTACAAAATGCCCAATTTTCAGCCCAGAAGTTAATATGTTAACTAATACATGTATCAGGAATCTTATACATTTGTCTGAAAAAATAAAAAAAACATGAAAACTCTCACTTACACAAAAATTCGAAATTGAGAGTTGCGAACGCTTAAAACCGACAGACTGTTTGCGCAACTGCTTGTTCTACTTCTTTTGTGCTGACTGCATACTGATGGACTGCTCATCATGGACTGAGAAATACTGCTGATGTCATCTTGGTTAGACAACACCTCATCTTACCCAAGATTATACTTTCAGACACATTTTATATTTGTGCTACTGCTTTTAACATGTCAGTTTGGTTTTGTATGTATGAGAGATATCACGAAAATAAGATTACAAGATTTTTTCCACAAACACAAATGCATAATTTCAATGAAACATATAGCAACAATTGCATAGGTATTACATCATTTTTTCACATAGCCCCCATTTACATCAACGCGTTCTGTCAACTGTGGGATGAGTTTTTAATACCTGCACCTCAGATGTTTCCTGCTAACTTATTAAACCACTTCTCCACTTCAATTTTCATCTCCTCATCATTGGAAAACTCTTTTTTGATCACACAATCCTTCAAATTAGGAAAACAAAATTATGCAAGACAGAGACTGTGAGAGGAGTGGTCCAAAAGATTGCAAAGGAGTGTGGTCAACAACTTTTGCGTTATGAGAGCGGAGTACAGCCTAGTTTTGTCACCATGGAGGCAGACTCCCTTCGTCAGCATTGCAGGGCATTCATTCTGGATTGCACTGGGGAGCTTCTTGAGGGCCTCATAGTATTGCACAGTATTGATTGTTTCACCTCTCGGCAAAAATTCAACAAGCAGAATGTGTTTTCTGGTGCAGAAAGTGGCTGCCGTGAATCTTTAAGCTGTCTGCTGAGTTTTAACTTTTTTGTTGCAGGGGAATGGGCATGTCACCACTGCACTGACTTCCTTGTTCTCTGGAGTATGGTTGTAAACCACAGTTTCATCCCATTACTATGGAGTACAGAAAAGTCTCTGTCACCTGCAGAATGATCATGAAACTATAGCATTGTCTTGCCTATGCTGATTTTGCATTCTGCATCTCCAAAAACCAATCATGCACGCAACTTGCGATATCCTAATTGATCACTCAAGATTTCATGAACAATGGTCCACAGTTCATCTAGGTCGTCAATGGTCACACAGCAATCAGAATGAATATGCTCTTAAAGTTTTTTAACAAGTTCATCGGTCTCAATGGACAGGCATCCAGGTCTCTCTTCATTGTGAATTTCCATTCCTCCGAAAGTGAAATTCTGTACCCATTTTGTAAGGTGTTGCCATGACATAACCTCCTCCCCATACACTGGCATAACTGTGATGAATTGTGGCAGCACTCATGCCCTTGGCATTTGAGGAGTGTATCACAGCATGTACTTCACACATGATGGGAGATGGAATGACAGCATTCATCTGTAACAGCCAGCTCAATGAGAGTTGGGACGCTACTGACGAATGTTACCACTCATTCATTTCAGTGCTTACTGCCATAAACAACAGTGGTACTAAGTGAAAAACTCAGTTTGTTGGTAAAGCCACAGGCCTCATAACCTTAGTCTGTGGGTACCACTACAAATTAAATCATACTCATCTGATATACTAAGAAATTTACCACTGCATGATAGTTTCTTATACTTAAACAATAGAAAGTCCAGGATGGAATAACAATATGGAAAGATAGATTGCTACTCATTACACTGATGATGCGTTCAGTCGCTGACAGGCATAATGAACCTATCTTTCCCAATTTTTTCTGATATTTAATGTAGTTTTAAAAATTGTTATATGTAACTGCCAAATGTATAAACCTTACATTTTGTTCCACTTTCTGAAATTTAGTTGTGTTTAATAAAATATTTGATTAAAAAATCTGTTTGCCTTTCTTCCACTAATGACAACCATCATATATATATATTTTTTTTCCTTAGTTGAGAATTACTCACCTTCTACACAACTACATGTTCGGTTTACAACTACACATCTGGTGCATCACTGCTCTTTTTAAGATAGTTAACTTATTGATTTTCCTTATATGCTCTGTTGATGTTTCATACGTTCTGAAATACTGAAGTTTATATTTTCCTCTTATAGATCTGACAATGGCTATGCAGCTGAGGCCAGTTATCAAATAAATAAAATGTGACCAACTTAAAGAATTCTTCAGTTTTATAAGTAGGAGTTCCTGTGAAAGAGGTTGACTTTTCAGTTCAAAAGCCTCCACACTCCTTTTCATCATCTTACATAACCCAACGTTAACATAATCACAGTGGAAGGGAATATAGCATATTTCTGTTTTCCCGCATCTAGTGTCAGTACTCATCATGGAAATACAACAGGATTCTGGTTTAATCATACAGATTTTAATGGTAAAACACATTGAGAATCTAAGACATTACTTAAAAAGTTTGTGAAAAATTCTAGTTATGGAATCAAATTAAAATTCAGACAGAACTGTAGTCGCACATCACTTAGAAAAAAAAAGTATCATACTCTTCATGTCACACAGTCCGTTTTTAGTTTCCCATAATTAGGAAGGAGGAACTATTACAACTATAATTGCAAATACTTTGAACATTATCTTACCTCTCCGAGAGTTTGTCGCACTTGGTTCATAACAGACTGAATGTCATCTGGTGTAGTTGCATATTCGCCAAGAATCCACAGTGCTGAACGATGAACTTTCACTGACTTAATTGTTGGGAAAGCATCTAAAAGTCTCTGCAAAACAAAGTAAATGTTTCTACAATATATTACAGAAATGAGGAAATAGTACTGAAGGTAAATGATTTTTCATTTTACCTCAATGATCAATGGCCGAAGTCCTTCAAACTTCTGTATAGCTTCCCTCACAAACACGAGAACATCAGAGGCAGCAAGTTCATTAGTGTCAGACAAGAATTCAATCAAAACTGGGATGACAGTAGCTGCTACATCTGGAAACTAAATGAGAAATATTTAAATGTATATTTCTCATTCACACTGGAGACATCAATATACTGCACAGAGTTAAGTAGGTCACAAGCCTTTTGGTGTAACATTAGTCTACAAATATCTTGGATCTATAGTACCCAGGGACATGCATATATCAACCAACTTTCAATTGGAAGTGAGGGATATGAAGAAAGTGATCAAATACCCAGGGATATTGTTACGATATGTTACTTGGACAGGAAAAATATGAGACTGAGTAAAGAGGTTACAAGGAATAGATGTTATCAAGAATAGAGGGGCAATTAAATAGAACAGTAAAACCACAAGCCAATAATACTTAGAGAATTATGACAGTAATAATTTATTAATGCCACAGGAAATCAAGTTATGGTGAAGAAGCAAACAATAATACACTGACCTGGTAAGGCATCAGTACATTCCTGCAATTAAATTACACAAATGACATGAACTATTCGTCCAAGATAGATTTTTCATCTAAAATTAGTAGTAATACCGAGCATTTAACATTTTCATCTGTGAAATGTATTATTTTGTAATAATTACAGTTTTTAAGTGGCTGGGCAAATGGAACAATATGATGTCCTTTCCACTTGAAGACACAGATTGCACCTGATAAGCAAGCGTGTTCCATAAGAGAATCCACAGAGACCATGTTCTTCCATGGTACCAACACAGTCGCTACGACAGCCAATTGCGCACATAATATAAATAGGAAAAGCAAACTGCTCCTTGGTTTCTTGTATTGTCAGCACTAATTAGCACTGGTCAATTTGTATTGACATTGTCAAAACACTTACAACAGCTGAAGTGAGACTGACATTTCTTGTATGAAAATAAAGTTGTGGACTCTGGCTTGAGGACAAAGGATGGCAAGTTCATCAGACATGCAGCACATGCTCTGACTGGGGATGAAAACTGGCTCTGTCTGTCACAGTAAAATTTGAAGTACCATCCTGCAAAATGGGATTTTAACGCCTCCAACATAGCTCTGACTGTTTCTCACTGTACTACGAAATCATTAAATTTTAAGTCATGAATATTTTTGAAATCCTACACAGTGGAGAAAAACAAACTGATAAAGTTAGAGCAGCAGGGGATGGGGAATCAATCAAAACTTTCCAGATAACCATAAGTGTGAAATGCACCATAGTACACCTATGAACATAAAATGATAGCCAATCAGCGACCGGTGTACAGAAGGTTGGAGCATTTCTGGCAGCACAGTTTCGTCTGACTACACTCCTGCTGTGTTACTGTGGCTGGCATTACCCGCTGCACTTACTGCTATGTGCTGTTGGAGGCAGGAACTTCAAGCATTTGCTGTAAATAATGTTGATCAAAACTGAGTGTTTAAAATTTTATTTGTTTACTTTTTCAATAATCTCTTAGTTCACACTCAATAATTTACTGTAATTTTTAGAAAAAAAAAAGTTCACGCAAGCTCTTTGTACATTAGCTAATAATGTTAATTTCAGTGCAAATCTTCAAAAGAAAATATGTTCTATTCTGCAGCAGTGGGGGAGCGGGGACGGGGAGATACCAAAAATATTTCTTTAGAATCACATAATATTAACCACTCTTCATATCAGTTCAGTTCACAAACTTTTTCTTTTCTCAGTTTGTTTTTGCTTTTGAAGAATTCCACTGAAATTGACATTTTAACATTTTCAGTTGTTTCCACTCATTAACCAATCTCTTATGAGTAGACACTAGTGTTGCATACCTTGATGCAGCAGGAATGAAGTGTGCGAACGAGAAGCTGTCTGTATTTTCCCGTGTCCTCATGCTCCACCACATTATGAGTTTTAGCTACTTCTTTTTTCAACACAAGTACCATTTCCTCAATGTTGCGAGACGAAACAAGGTCCATTGCTGCAAATTTGAAAATCAGTCAAGGACATACACATGTAATTAAATTAAATGCATAGCGACAACTTATAATGGTGAGTTGCTTGATAAGATTATCTACATTCTGATAATTACAGTATTATCAGAATTCTCAAGAAGTTTCAGTAAAGCATGCAGTTTGTCAACCTGTAACGTTTCCCCCTTTCTCTTAACTAAAGGTCTAGAAAAACTGCAATATAAGTCCCACAGCACACAAAATATATTCATTAACTATGCATTATCAATGATTATGAATATAAGAGTTTCACAGCATATAATTTTTCAACAATGAATGCAAAACGTCAATCTTCAAGTTTAAAGTTTGCATTCTAAAACACAAAACAAATATCATATGTGGTGACTTTAACAGAAATAAGCAAACCAGGACCAATATATCGCAAAAGATATTTTTGAATCCGATCTTTAAAATTGTATTGAATGAACTACTGCCCAGCTCCTAGTAATGCTTATCTAGAAAACATTATTATTTTTAACTTTTCAAGAGATGTGTAAAAACTAAGTAATGTGGGAGGTGTATGTTTTGTTGTCCATGATCTACTAGTTCTTTCAATCTGTTGTGAATGACATTCTCATTTAGAGATAGACATGCAAATTAGTACTGAGAAACGTACTGTATACGTTAAAGGTAGAGAAAGGACAATATTAACATGTGGTAGATAAGGTGGCCCCTGGGTCAAAACTGAAGATATTTTTATTGCACTAAACTCTAGCTAATCCACCAGTCCGTTGTCCAGACTCTCAGTAATCCTATCCACATCCAGCCTGAAGTTGCTCAAGCAGAAATGATGCATACAATAATGAATTATTGTGTGAAATTGTGGCTTGTACAGTTCAGCCTCACATCATCTAAAAGGAATCATTATTTTAGACCTCAAGTGGAAACTCCAAGTTAGAGATAAGTTGAACTGAAGTTCTTTATAGAAAGCCGTTGTTGCTGAGTATAGTGCTGGGCAAGAAACTATTTATGGCAAAACACTAACATAACGAAGAGATTATCAAAAATATACAGGAAAGTTATGACAGAAAGTGATGAAGAAAAGGATGTAGGAGGAGAGACAATGACGATATCTCCCGCAGATGGTGCTGAAGCTGCAAATATCTTCTTGGAGTACATTATACGACAACCAGTAACAGGCAGTACTGTTGTAACGCTTGTAAGGTAGTTGTGTGATACAGTATGCTGCTGCCACATATCATCTTTGAGTCAACTACAAATTTGGGACATTTCATAGTGAGTGGTATTACTCTATAAAAACACACTCAAGGACTGTTTTCTACAAATGTGTCCTTGGATTTCATAAAGAATAATCCGTATGTGTTAACATTAAATTTTAGACACACTAAATAATCTGCCACTTCCGCTAATGCGACACACATATGTGCTAGGAATGGCCAGATTAGTAAGAGTCTATTGTATTTAAATTTCACAAAAAGACAGTATTTTTCGTCCATAGTCTTTCCTCCTCTGAAGTGACAATTCTAATGTGATCTTCAGTCTGAAGACTGCTCTCTGAATAACTAATGCAACCTACATCCTTCTGAACCTGCTTAATGCATTCATCTCTTAATCTCCCCCTAAGATTTTTACCTCCCCTCCCCCCCCCCCCTCGAAAATTCCCTCCAATACTAAACTATTGATCTCTTGATGTCCCAGAATGTGTCCTATCAACCAATCCCTTCCTTTAGTCAAGCTGTAACACAAAATTCTCGTCTCTCCATTTCATTTCAGTGCCTCCTCATTAGTTGTACGATCTATTCACCTAATCTTCAGTATTCTTCCGTAGCACCATTACGAAAGCCTCTATTCTCTTCTTGACTAAATTGTTTATCGCCATGTCTCAGTTACACACATGGCTACACTCCAGGCAAATACCTTCAGGACAGACATCCTAACACTTAAAGCTATAGCTGATGTTAACAAATGTATATCTCCAAAAACACTTTTCATCCCATTGACAGTCTACATATGATATCATCTCTACTTCAGCCACACGTATGAAATTCAAAATTACAAGAGTACTGTGTAAATTGTAATTTATCATTTATTGTAAACATTTATTAATTTATGTTCTTCTTTTTCAACACTTAAAAGAACACCTGCCACAAATATCCAATTAAAAGAAGGAAGGAAGAAAAGAAAGTTAATGTTTAAAATTCCGTCGACAATGAAGTCTTTAGAGATGGAGCACAAGCTCTTATTAGGGAAGGATGGGCAAGATAACGGGCAATGAGCTTTCAAAGGAACCATTCTAGTATCTGTCTTTAGCAATTTTGGGAAATCACAGAAAATTTAAATCTGGAAGGCTGGATGGAGATTTGAATCGTTGTCCTCCCAAATGTGAGCCCCGTGTGTTAACCACTACACCACCTTGTTCGGTCCAATTAAAAGAAGAAAGTGAAATGCCGTTCTTATGATATCCCTCACATTAGGGAGGAGATGCTCACCATATTTAAAATTTGTAAAAGCTTTTGTGAGGGTGGGGGTCAAGTGGAATATCATCATGTTGAGGGTCTACCTGAAGTGTAACAAACACTACAAAGACGGACTTATTCTGTCTATAAGAGTAGCTTGTGAACAGTATACTGAAAGTGCTCCGAACAACTGCAGAGCAACATCGGATTTCATTAAGCAAGTGCAGGCATGCATATGTGTGTGTGTGCCCCCTCCCCCCACCCCCACCACACAACCATACTGCATAAAGACAAAACACCTAACCCATACGATTTCAGTGACTACTTTCTGAACTCAGTAACTGAACTGAGATTCAAACTCAACACAACACACACACATGCAGCTGTCTTGCTTGGTGCAGAGTTGCCTGGGAAGTATGGTTTCTACTAGAACATTATCATACCCAGAGATGCGATAAACGTTGTTTCCATGTTCTCCAACTCCAAAGTATGGAATGTCATATCTATAATCACAAAAAATACATCTGACTTTTATAACGAATACTGTCATTTAATAAGTGCTTAGAATTTTTACTGTCACTGAAAATTTCTGAGTTCAAACAAGTATATAAAATTGAGACAGCGCATCCCACAAAACTACTGACTTGATTCTATTATCTCACTATTCTCTAAAATTTTGACTCCCGTTTGTACCATCATCTGTACAACTACCCTGGAAAGCAAGCTCTTCTCTCCAGCAGTCAGTATGGTTTCCAATAGAGGAAGAATACTATTATCACTATCCTTTAAACTGTTAACTAAACAGTGACAGCATTTGAAAACAAAAGCACGGTGTCTCAAGTATTGTGTGATTAATGTGGTCTGTGACAGCGTCGTTTTTGGTATAGCTTTACTACCATAGGCCAAGTAACTCCTCATTAACTGTAACTGATTCACATCCAAGTACCAGTGAACAATTTATATCAGTTAAACATGAGGCACTCGGCTTTGAGGGCAGTAAAGACAAGGGTACAGGAGGGCTCAGTCCTGGCATAATTCTTTTTCATTTTTGCCGTCTATGATTTGCCCCGTTAGTTGTATAAAAACAATAATTCTCAAGGAAACTACAACATTATGAGATGGAAGAGCTGGCAAATACTTACCTTTAGGACAAATGTCCATACTGAATGACAGACACACACAAAAGAACACACACTATCTCAGCTTTCGGAACTAGTAGTTCTTCCTCAGGGATGAGAGGAGGATGGATCAGGAAGGTTGAAAACCTAGGGCAAGTCACTCAGATCTCAGAATGATGAATGGCCCATCATTTGGGAGGAAGAGAGATGACAAAGATAAAAGGAAGGGCAGGGGGCTACTCTCTCTGGTAGGCCCCACCACGCTTTCATCTTTGTCTACCCTTGTCCTCACAACAGGTGCATCTCTCTCTCCTATCCGAGAAAAGACCCAATAGTCACAAAGGCTAGAATAGTGTGTATACTTTTCTTTGTATCTACTGGTAGCACTGATACTTCTCCTAAAGTTAAGTACTGAGCTGCAACTATGTCGCAGAACTTTATGTAAGGCCTCAGTCATTTATTTGCTATGCAGATGACATAACACTGGTTAATTCACAAATTATTCTATCCCACAGTATCATCTTCGAGGGTAAAGGATTGAATCTGGGACAGAAAAGAGAATTATTAAATTAGCATCAGATGCAGCTGTAAATACCAACCTAAGTTGAGTGTCTTCTTACGAACTTCAAGATCTGGACTTGAGAGAACACGCAGTATGTCCATCACAAGATCCTGAAGCACTCTTTCGTGTGTTGGGTGCTCCTTCAGAGCTATGAGACGATCCAATACAATTAGCTTCACATTATTGTCACTTTCTTTCACTATCAATTCAATGTAGCAAGATGCAGCAGCCTGCAAACATCAAGTTTTAAGAAAGCATTACTTTCTAAATGCAGTATATAATTTCTGAGTATCATAATGTCCAATTTATTCCTTCCAGTATGCAAAGTAGCCATATGAAAAGTAGTGATAAACAAAATACCATGCACTGTACTCTTTAAACAGGTGAACAGATAACTCCTGATCAGTGTGTTGCACTAGCAATTGTGCAGAAAGGACAAGTAGGTACTTGTTTTTGTTGTACTTTAAATGTGTATTGGATGATTCATTTATGACAGCAATTGATACCTGGTAGAGCTTACAGGCAGTGTGCCATCACAAACAGTCAGGAACGATGTACTGGAGATCTCGAGCTGCCGTGTGTCATTTACTGCTGACACCATACAATGGCCAAGAGAGGCCTACACGGTACTGAGTGCAGTCAGAACAATGCCAGTGTGCCCATCGATGGTCAGGTGAATGACACAAAGCTGCAACTCTAGAGACCAGTACCTCTCCGACTCTTGGATGCATGGCATGGAAAACTATTGGCTATGACAATGTGACTGATTTGCTAATTACTGAAGGAAGGCTGAACTAACCCGTTGGATGAGACAATATGAATGATCTTTTAATTACTGAAGGAAGGCTGAATGCTTGTCACTAAGTGCCAAGAATGTTTACCCATACTGTCATACTCTTCATGACCAGAGTACCAAATGACATGTTTCAGAACAATGATGCCAAGAACCCACTGTGCAGTTCAGGCAACAAATGGTTCAAATGGCTCTGAGCACTATGGGACTTAACATCTGTGGTCATTAGTCCCCTAGAACTTAGAACTACTTAAACCTAACTAACGTAAGGACATCACACACATCCATGCCCGAGGCAGGATTCGAACCTGCGACCGTAGCAGCCGCGCGGCTCCGGACTGAGCGCCTGAACCGCGAGACCACCGCGGCCGGCTCAGGCAACAAATATTTTGAGGTATGTACAGATCGTTAACTGGCCTGTCCAGTGCCCTGATTTGGCACCCAGAGAGCATGTCTGGGAAATGATGGGAAGATGATTACTTACATACCAGCAATCTTAATAAACTGAGACAGTATGTGTTCCAGAAAGAGCAATAAAGACCTCAAAGTAACATTCAGAGGATGCTTGCTTCCATGTCACAATAAATATAAGACAGTATGTGTGTCTGTGATGAGGACGAATCATACTGATGATGATGGACACTAGTTCCAATTGAAATGAAAGTTACATAATATAACACTTATAATGTGTTAACATCTCCACACAGTTTGATGAAGCTCTGTGTTGTAATACATTCTAATTATGTCAGTGAATACAAAAACTAACTACGTTCGTAAGGTGGTAAAAATTGCTCTTACAAACATTGTATCAGTTACAGTTTGTGAGCAGTCTACTATTGTGTCATGTCACTGTGATGTGCTGCAGGCTTACATTCCATGAACTAGAACTACAGTATAAAAAATAAAAAAAAGTGAGGATGACATGGATATCTACATACTGTTCCTTATTACAGATGTTAATCTTGACAGTCTAATGTATATAAAATTATGTCACGTGTGTTCTTGCCAAACTTTGTATATACAGAGTGCACTTTCATTGCTGTAGAGGTAATTTCACTGTGTTCAAACAGATGCTACTTGAGTGCTATAGGGATAAGACTACAAATAGTTTTGAGTATGTGATTAAGGTATTGTACCCCAAATACAATACATTGAAATGATGGAATATATTCTCACATAATGTTCAGTTCCATACTTCAGGAATAAAATGTTGTTGTTATACTGCCTAGTTTTCACACCTATGATGCATATATTACATGTAATTTTACAAAGCTGTAAAGTTCTCATTTACTTCACTGATTAAAACAGTTTACCAGACAGTCAAACAAATGCAGGACCTTTGCTTTTCTGCAGAAAATGCCCTACCTAAATACCTTGCTATGCTAACATTCCATGGAGAATGAATGGCTTAGCCACAGCCTTGAGATTATTTCCACTACGAACTTAACATTGTCTAGATATGTGTACAATACAATGAACTATTTAGATCAAAAATAAAATGTATAGTCTGCTGCTAAAACAAGTATTATTTTCTTGATGGGGGATACCACAGCTGTATATTTGTTAAAGAACACTTTGAATTTTTTTCCACCTCAGCTGTTTTTGACAAATATTCAATTTATTATATCTTGCAAGACTGGCCAATTTTGACCTTACAGATCAAAGACACAACAAGTATAAGTTTGGCTTACTTACATAAAAAACAGTATTTTACAACAGACAGCCTAAAATTGTACTTACAGGTGTCAATGTGTTGTACAATTATCCTGATCAAAAGTAAGCACATAATGAGCATGCAACAAAATTAAAACCAGGAAGTTTACTGCAGATTCATCTTCGTAATTAATGCACATTATATGACATCATGTGTGTTCACTCATTGCTGGACAGCAAGCGTCACTTCTGTCGACATGGGAAACAGTTACAGCAAAGATATAGCAATTTAAATCAATTTTCCATAGATCAATATGAGTCAGAGACATAACGTATTGTATGTTATTATAAACATATTAAGATCAGAACTGTAAAATACTGAATCCAAAATTAGCAGTGTGCCAAGGCATCAAATGTGTCAGCAGAGTGTGGTGAAATCCATAAAAAGTAGGGAATCTTTATTACATTTTGGATGTAAAATAATTACAAATATAGCTCCACCAGATGGTACATCATTATTTGATTCACTTACATCTTATATTTGACATCTTTATAAATCTATGTTGGTCTTACTATCTCAACCTTCCCATTTTTTAAGGATGCTGACATTTAACAGTTTTCAGATGTCCAGTATGCTCTATGTGCTTTTTATGCTATAAACAGTCCTACGTTAATAAGTTAAATAAAATATCTTATAATTTTTAATAATTATATCATCACTTTTTTTTATCCTTGGTCTTGCCACTATAAGATGACCGAGTGCAGTTTTATTGTGTATTATATCATTATGTGAGAGTTACACTTGGCCACTTTTGCTTGCTACAGCAAACATCTTTTGTTTATTTTTTTAAGATTTTACAATTTTTTTAATTTATTGACAATCTTATGTTTTAGCTTGTTTTAGTTTTTAATCAACCTATCACTGCACCCATTTTAGCCACAAGCAGTGAAACTTTCTCAGACTATGACACAAGAATAAAACATTTTATTATATATAATAATTTTACCGCCATATGAGTTTTACACCCTGTCACCCGTTTTTGTGTACCAAACTATCTCTGTTCACATTTTAAATATTGACAATGTTATATTTTAGACTGCTTTTGGATATTTTAACTTAGGCCCATGATGCTAAATAATAAACTGATTAAGAAAATAAACAAATAAAGGATGTCTGTGCTTCATTAAGCAAGCAAGCCATGTACTACAGTAACTATTCAGACTCAGTGTAAGCTATCATCAGTCATAAATGTTGCTTTCTAGCTAAACATCACTTGTCACATATCAGTAGTTATGCAGTCACAAGTTTGTTTATAATGATGCACCATATTGCAGAGTTACATTTCAGTGTGTGTACGCGGCCAAAGAAAAAAAATTCCCGGATTTCTCCTGGATTTCCCGGTTAAAAATACATTTTCTCCTGGGTGAAAACATACTTTTTCCCAGTTAACTGACAGTACATTTTCTCTCGAAACTGTATAACTTATCCATTCTTAGAATGGTTATGGTTTTATACACGGGTGTAGAATTACCAGCACTTTAGAAAACGAAACACAGGGGGGAAAAAGTTTTGGAAAGATTTTTGATGAGCAGTAACATGTACGCTGCATATTTTCATATCACGAAAGTATAAATTTGAATTCCACCAAAAATCGCATGTTACTTACTGAAGCATTGAAATTGAGATTGCAATGTGCTTTTGTAAGCCAGTCATAGCTCATGTCACGTGATTTTCACTATCCCAGGTATTGAGAGCTTATGACACATGAAGTCAGACAATAGCAACATCACTGTTAAGTAGCGTGAACACGCATACAGAAGTAGTTAATGGTTTAAATAAATATAGACAGTGTTCCTACAAGAAAAGTAAAGCTTTCACTTATAATATTGGTCTATAAGATTGGAAGAGAAGCTAAGCTTTCACATGTAATGTTAGTCTTTTATGCACATATTACAATTTAAGATATATCACACAAATGTGTCATTAAAAGTTATAATAATGACATAAACGTCTGTTCTTCTGGGCTCGAAATTCATCTAAATGGCTCGCCATCAAAGAGTTTACTTTTAAATGAGAGTCAAATGCTCTTTGATTTAAGAAATTCAACGTACATTCTCATACGTAGTTCAACTTGTGTAAAAGGAAATTTTCTTTGACAGTAACACTTTTCAAACCAACTTTCGGAATATTTTCCCGCGATCTGTTAGAAATAGGTCGTTTCTGCAGTTGCCAGAGGACGGGCATCACCGTGCTTGCGCAGCTACGATGTCGTAGGGAGCCATATGTTCGTACGTGTAAAACATTAACAGATCTTACATAAGGTCATAAAAGAAACAAAACATTCAAACCTGTGACTGCTTACACAGCCAACAGCCACATTTCTGTAGCCAGAAACAGGGGAGAAGGTACTACTCAACTGCGCATAACTCTTCTTGTAACTGCTAAAACGAATCTAATGTAAAAAGTTGTGACATCACCCTCATTGGAGGCAATTTGTTGTTACGAATCATTTCATATTCTTCCTAAAGCCTTTGACATGTTTTGTTGTTGGCAGACGCTTGCATGAGCACTTTTTTTGTTGCTGTATATGGCGCACATGCTTTGCAGTTTAAGTTTTATTTTCGTTTTTTCACTCATTCATGTTTTATTGCTAAAGTATTATTCTGCAGTAGAGGGACACAGTAATATTCTTTGTTAGAGTATCGGTTCTTACCAGTCAAAATTACGAAAATTTAACTGATAACAATGAAAAATTCCCAGAATTCTAAAATATTCCCGGGTTTTTCCCGTTTTTTTACCAGATGAAAAAATTCCCAGGTTTTTCCCGGATCTCCTGGATTGTGTACACCCTGCACTTCTAATTATTTTATGTTCAAAATGTGATACACACTTCCTTTCGTCCTTTTCCTGGGTTTCACTGCACTAAGCAAATGCTTTTGATGCCTTGGCACACTGTTCTGGATTTGGTTTCTTACAATTTCAATCTTTAAATACATGCTTATAATAGCACACAGTACATTAGGTGTCTCTCACAGGTAACAATCTACGGACATATAGATTCAAATTGCCTTAACTTTGCTGTAACTATTTCCTTTCCAGACTAAATCAGAACTCATCTGTGAAGAAAACATTGGTCTACTGTTCGACTGCCCAGATGGTATGCTGATGACTCCACTGTAGACATTCTCTCCTGTGACGAAGCATCAGCAGGTCTCAGACAACAAAGGCCACTCTGCCGAAGCCTTCTGTACATTATTTCCCTCTATAGAACATCTTCAGTGTATTCTGCAAGGTCAGATCCCAGTTTCTGTGCAGTACTAAGCAGTATCGTTGTGCCCTTACAGCCAATAGCGGTTCTCTCTTCCGAAGTCACATGTAGTTGGCCCTGTCCTGGTCTTCAGGATATATTTTCGGTCTCTATATACCGTTGCCACATCCGAAAAACCACAGAATGATTCACACTCAGCCATAGGACATCAGTTTGTGAGTGTCCTGCTTCCTTTCTTTCTCTGGCCTTCTACCACAGAGTCTGGTAGGCATCTTCTATGTGTCATACTGTAGCATCAGTCACTGTGTACACAGTCACTGATGCTCCAGTATGACACATAGAAGATGGCTACCAGACTCTGTGGTAGAGGGCCACAGTGACTGTGGATAAGTGGCTACCCGGCAAACACTACCTCGTTTCATAGGTGCCCTGACATGATTTTTGCCATGGTTATCCATTGACTGGAATGTCATCTTTCTGTTCAGAACACGATCATATGGACATCTTGTTCACAGTTTGTATTATTATATCCTGAATTGGAAATCAGTGTAAAATAAAATAAAATCACTAAGCATATGGGTCATTTGTTAACAAGAGAAATAAGTCACTGATGAAGCAGGTGTCAGAAAAGCATTTGGAAAAATATCTATTTGAGCTCACATGGCAGTGGAATGACTGTACTACTCTTGATGAAAATAATACTGTACCTCAGAACTTAAGCACTCTGTCGCAAAATCATGTCTTCTGATGAGAGACAACATGACGAATACAGAGGTTTTGCTCACAGATGAAGGAGCAAGCAACAAAAAAGTTTTGCAAATTTATATCCTTTATTTATGGTAAGGAAGGTCACTAACATTGGCAGTGTCTGCACACAAATTAATAAAAGTGCTAATATATTAAGCTGTAGTGTAATACACAGACAGAAACAAGTAAGTCACAAAGGCAATGTATTTATTCTTGCAGTTACCTTGATTGCAGTTGGGGCACTAGACAGTGTTACTAGTGTACCAGCTGCTTCATATCGAACAGCAGGGCTCGATGAATTCAGCAAGTTATATATGCACCGAATAAATCTGGAGCGCTCTGAGGGATTGGCATGACAGACCTAAGGAACAGAGAACAGGGAAGTGAGCACTAAGTATGTACTGCATATTCAGTAAAAATATATTGCAAAACATAGCACATTTCTTGTGAAAACCAATCTAGTCATGTTGCCAAATGTTATGTAAAACAATGAAACCATTTTAGCTGCACTCTTGCTACTGAATTCAAGCATTTTAATTCGTTCACAACTAATGACAGCTTAGTATATCTCTCTCACTCTAGCTACTTGTCGATGACCTTTACTTTAACTAAGGAAATATACATTACAGAAACTCCCAAGTGATTCAGAAAATTTTTAAACTGCTGTCACCTTGTATGAAATCCAACTGACACATGGAGTCCATTCAACTATATGCTCTTTTATTACCGAACTGGCCTTCTAGAAATCGTGCATTTTCCTTTCTGTTCTCTCAAACCAAATTAGTAAATTCATCTGCTTAAATGTGAAATTTCTGTCTTGTTCTGAATCCATCTTACTTTTAATTGAGTAGGTTCAAGCTCTTTTCTTTTTTTTAAACATCTAATCTACACATTTACTCTCCACTAAAAACAAATATTATTATGCGACAGCTGTTGTTAAGTTCTTGTGAGTGTCTTCTGATGTCAGTGTGCTCTGAGTTCACATACTTGTGACATACTGGCCCAAGCATCTCCTAAAGTAATGTAAACTTGAGGGTGCAAATATATCTACACCAGATTAAAACTATGTGCCAGACCAAGACTCAAACTCGGGACCTCTGCCTTTCACGGGCAAGTGCTCTACCAACTGAGCTACCCAAGCATGACTCATGCCCGGCCCTCACAGCTTTACTTCTGCCAGTATCTCGTATCCTACCTTCCAAACTTTACAGAAGTTTTACTGTGAACCTTGCAGAACTAGCACTCCTGAAAGAAAGGATATTGCGGAGACATTGCTTAGCCACAGCCTGGGGGAAATTTCCAGAATGAGATTTTCACTCTGCAGCGGAATGTGCGCTGATACGAAACTTCCTGGCAGATTAAAACTGCATGCCAGACTGGCCATGTCTCTGCAATATCCTTGCCAGATGGCTGTAGTGTTTTCACTGTAGAGTTGGTGGCCACCCTTCATCCTCTTCAGCATACTCGTTCCTGCACCGGTGGGTCCTTTCTCATCTGCAGCAACATCTTGAGCAATTTGAAAGCTCTCAACCAATATTACCCTTGCCATCCCTTTAACATTGCTGTCCAGGATTCCCTGTATGCCCTTGAACAATGGGGATGCTCAGTGTTCCTTCATCTGGATCCCGGCCCATATTGGGATCCTGGGAAATGAACCTCCTGATAGGGTGACCAAACTGGTTACCAGTAAATCACAGTTCAGTATGTACCATGTGAGTATAAGCAAAGCCCACATGACCAGCAACCATCGAGCCATCAGTATAGACTACTTCCAAACTCCAGGATGCACCAAGGATGGACAAAAACCAGTGATGGAGGGCCTAGGGAGAAATCTATTCTTTTGGACCTCTTGATAGGTCAAGCTGAAGCTGTGGCTGAAGGATACCATGGAGGTGTATGTGAGTGGGCAGGTGGAAGAGGAAACTGCTGAAGTTCAGAGGGGGAGTGTGGGGGGGGGGGGGGACTGGATGTGGATTGCAATCGTAGTCCCCAATCTGGGGCGCCTTCATGGGATATGGATTTCCATGTTTGGAAAGAGGAGACACTAGCTCGGATGCCTGGGGGGGCTGCAAATGTGGGTGGCATAATTAAAAATCTGTTGTTGTCGTCTGACCCGAAATAGAGGGACCCCAGCCTCAATTAGAAAGCTGTTCACAGTACTATTTAAAAGGCTCCTGTTGCATGCTGAGCCCCGTAGTGGTGTATCAGATCCAGTATCCACATTGCTGAGGGTGATGCTGAACCATATGCCAGACTCCAATAATCAAGACAGGATTGTATAAGTGCTCTGTAAAGCTGCAGAAGAGTAGTGCGATCTGTACCCCAGCTAGTGTTACTCAGGCACCGAAATGTATTAAGGTGCAGCCAACCAAGAATTGAATACCAGTCCTAAGAAGCAGTAAGTTTCCAGCACATTGAGTAGGGGGCCATCAAGGTCAAGTTCTGGTTGTGGGTGAACAGTAGCTGAAAACTGAAAGCCAAGGGTGAGGGGCCACGACTGTGCCTATTGTATGGCGCCTTGCAATTGACGTTCAGTGACACAGCAATAGTGGAGACAAAAGCTGTCAGCATACAAGGAGGGTGATACAGAGGACCACACAGCTGTTGTTACACCATTGATGGCTACTTGATAGAGAGGGACACTCAGTACAGAGCAATGCAGTAGATATTGGGGTACTTTGGGAAGTATCAACTTGAACATACAGTGTGACAGTCAGTTCTGGATAAAAATCGGGAGCAGACCCTGGCCACCCCACTCATGTAAGGTAGCAGGGATATGGTGTCATAAGCCTTTTGCAGGTCCAAGAAAACAGCTATAAGGTGCTGACATTGGGCAGAAAGCTGTTCAGATGGCAGACTCCAGATAAACCAGATTATCAGTAGTGGAACAGCCTTGGTGAAAACCACCTGGGATGGAGCCAGAAGACGCCGAGACTCAAGAAGCCAACACGTCCACCGGCTCACCATGCATTTGAGCAACTTACAAATAACATTGGGGAGACTTATTGGGCAATAACTGTTCATCTCTCGAGGGTGCTTAGTCTAGAGGGTGCTTACCCAGTTTCTCCACTGGGACAATGACACAGTCTCACCATTGCGATGGGAACTTGAACTCGCTACAGATGTGGTTAAAGATGGCAAGGATATGACGCTGACAATCTACCAGTAGTGGTTGATCATTTGGTTGTGGATGCGGTCTGGCCCTGGAGCTCTATTAGGACAATGGGCTAAGACATTGACCAATTTCCACTCACTTGATGGAACATTATATGGCTCTAGATGGCATGTAGCAGAAGGTAAGTGCTTCCACTCCACCTGCTCTTTTAAAATGAGGAAGGCAGGTTGATAATTCTCAGACGCTGAGGCTTGAGCGTAATGCAGAACAAAATGTTCAACAGTGGCGTCTCGGACAGTGTAGACAGTGCCATTCAAGGATACGCCTGATACACCTGCAGGTGCCTGGTATCCATAGAGATGTCTGATCTTAGCTCAAACCTGCGAAGGAGAGGTACATGGTCTGACTGTTTAAAGATACTGTTCCCACCATTCTCACTTCCATTGTTTTATTGGGTGACAGACCTGGGCACAGAGATGCTTAAAGGCAATAAGGTGCTCCATCAATGGGTGCTGCTTATGGTGTTGAGGATCCCGCCGATGATTTCTAATGGCCTCTGCGATTTCTTATGACCATCAAGGTACTGTCTTTCGCCATGGCAGACCCGAGGAACAGGGAATCATTAGATCAGCTGCCAAATGAATGGCTGTAGTTGTACTCTGGACTGCCTTACTGATATCTCCACCGGGCTCTGAAATAAGTGTGGCAGCAAAGCCAGAAGCACCCCATTCGGAACTGCCAACAGCCCATCATGGACTCTCCATTAAATGATTAGAGAAGACAAGGGATACAAATTGAAAGGTAAATGGCCAAGAAAGTTCCTAGTACCACACTGGATTGTGTGGGGGGTAACAGGTTTCAAGAGTCAAAGGTAAAGTTGCGCCAGTAAGTTTTCAAGGTCTTTCCTGTGGTCAGTTATCATGGTTCTAACCCACAAAGGGTTATGGGCATTGAAATCACCCAAGATTAGGAAAGGTGGTGAGAGCTGAGAAATCAAAGCAAACAATATGTTCTGAACCACTTCACCGCCAGGAGGGAGGAAAACATTGCAGATGGCCATATCCTGAAATGCCCTTACCCAAACAGCCAGTCTCCAAAGCTGTATTAAATGACACAAGTTAGCTATATAGTGTGTCCAAAACATATGTGCAAACTCTGCTTGACACCTTATCATAGGTAGAATAATTCTTATAATACCCCTGATATCCAGAGGGAACCGAGGTCCCAGCTGCTGGAAACCAAGTCTCCTGAAGCGCAATGAAGAAGGCATTTTAAAAGATGTCATAGCTCAGCCAGGTGGTGGAAAAAACCGCTAAAATTCCACTGGATAATAATGTTGTCAATGAACTGTGATGCCATGAAGGGACCAAGGAGGCAGTTTATGCCTTAGGGTCACCTGTTGCCACTGGTTGAGAGGTTATGGCATCAATATAAATGGGTTCTGGGTTCTGTTGTGCGGTGCGAACTGGGGCTCAGGAGCCGCTGGAATCTCCACCTCAGCCACAAGAGTGGAACAGGTGGGATCTGCTGGCGTGGGGCCACTGAAATGTCCTCCTCTTTCTTGGAGGACTTCTCCTTGTCTTAGCTCTCCTTAGAGCATTTCAATGAAGGAAAGGGCTTCTCTGAATATGTTGCAGGTAAAAATTATGACTGCAAAGCCCTCTGAGAAGCAGCCTGTGGCTCCTTCAGCCACTGGCTGGTTTCTGGTTGTAGACTGGCAGAAACCTTGCAAGGAAGTGTCCCGAGTGACTCCTTCCTGGCAAGAGAAGCCACAGGAAGGTATTTCATCCACAGGTGGGAGGTGGGGACCAATGTTCCTGGTGGGTAGGAAGCCATCGATCACAAAGTAGGTAAGGGGGACGCAGCAAGAGGGGAGTTTCCAACTGTCAGGGGAAGGTAGACATGGCTGAGTGGCCTTGAGCACCCTCTGTAGGTGGTGTAATGGGTGGGAGTAGCATCACCAAAGTGGACAACGTCGTCATAGCTGTACCATATGACAGTTTTACATGCTGGGTGCAACCACTCGTACTACTTCTTGGCCTCTTGGTAAGGTAGTTTGTCCAGAGTCTTTTATTCTTGTATATTTTTCTCCTTCTGGAAAACAGTGCAATCTGGTGAGCAGGGAGAATGGTGCTTTCTGCAGTTGACGCAGATGGGGGGATTGGTACAAGGAGAGCTTGCATGCAAAGCTTTTCTACAGTCTCTAAAGAAGGAGCTAGTGCTGCAACCTGAAGACAGATGACCGAATTTTAAGCACTTGAAGCAAACATCGCATCAGTAAACCATCACCTTGACCTTTTCAGGCAATGAATCACCCTGAAAGGCCAAGATGAAAGCACTGGAAGTGATCCTAAAGCACTTTGGCCGCCTATGTACACGATGGACAAAATGTACAGCCTGTTGCTCCAAGTTGGCGCATAACTCATCATCAGATAGTAAGAGCAGATTTCGGCGGCACATGATGCCCTGAACCCTATTTAGACTGTTATGAGAAGTGACTGTCACTGGTATGTCACCCACCTTGTTACAAGTGAGCAGGCCTGTGACTGGGCAGAGGTTGCTGTTTTGATCAGAACTGACCCACTCTTCATTTTGGATTTGGCTGCAACTTCCCCAAACTTGTCCTCTATGGTTTCTACAACGAATAAAGGCTTTGTGACTAAGAAGGAATTCCCATCAGCCCTTGAGCAAATTAAGAATTGGGGGGAGTATTTCTCTGCTTGCTGCTTAGCCCATTCCTCCCAAGGAACAGCCAGGGAGGGGAACATTTTAGGGTCATCCCTCTGCATTATGAGGCCCTGGAAAATCTACGTTAATATAGCACTTATAAATTATATGTTTTCTCAAAGTATTCGAGATAGGAAGTTGAAATTTTTACAGGTTATTTATTGAAGTATTGGCTACAACTTAATACAGGGACTTTTAAAAATTTGAATTCATTTGCTAGACATTAATTTTTTCTATTGTAATGAAAATTCACTACTTTTTGTGCCTTTTTTTGTTTACAAATTCAACAATATAGAGGTTTTTAGAAAAAGACTTAAGTTAAGCAGACAGGCCTGTGTATCGTTTTCTGAAAATTTGAAGCAAATTGGTTTGGTAGATCCTGAGAAAACATGAATTTGTATCAAAAAATAAAACTTTTGGGAATTGAATGACAAAGTTTGGATTACATTTTTAGTTCATTCCAGGTCCACAGGATGGGTTATCTTAATCTTCTGCAAACTCCTCCTCCACCTTTCTCTTTGCCTTCCTCCTGTTTACTCCGGCTTGTATTTCCAGGCTATTTACAGCCCTGTCAGCAGCCCAAAGACATACCTTGTCTAAAACATCTTCATTCCCATATTTTGAAATACTTTGCATTTTACAACGTTGCCATTATTGAAAGCAGCAATCGAATCATACACACCAAAGTGATGAGTTTCTAGTCCAACAAACAGTCTTGGGGATTCTTGACCATGTAACACTATTTACACTTTCATTGGGGTTTTAAGTTTTTCTATGAATACACTTTTTCCAACTGTTCAGGTGCTGCTAAGTCTCTGCAAACAGGTTTCATCACCTCCATTACCACATCAGGCAGACTATGATTATAAGTGTACATTTCAGCACCTAACAAACCCTTCTTGTACTTACACAAACTGTTTTCTCCTTTGGATACAAGTAATGATGCGATCTTTCATCAGTTGAAAAGCATTTATAAAAAAAGATCCCAAACAGCATTCTTCATTTCATTGATACTGTGTGTGTTTTGCATAACAGCCAGTCCACAATAGTTCTGTAGTTTGTCAATTACACTGTCAGTTAGCCTTCCCTTCCCAACCAATCCTCTACCATCACTGAGTTTTCATTTTCTGTATGAAGCTTTCCATTGTCAAAGTCTTGATCCCATTCGTTTTCTGTCCAGAACACTCAAATTTCTGCACTATATCATCATCACCATAGGGTTTCAGTTCTTGAATATGTTTGAAACTTTTCGAATCACTGTCACCGAGGTAATTCACATATTGCACTTTATCACACGCTACAGAATGTTGAAATATATTAGCAACACCAGCCACTTCCATTCCTCCACTACTGCTATTAAACTAAGATGTGCAATTATTATCATGTGTACCTTTATTTTTTGTGGACACCTTCAATATTTAGATATTACTGTTACTTCTAAAACTTTCCCTGTATACATACTGATGGCAGATGATACACCTTGAAGAGGTGTATGTGTATGTCCCCATCCATGCCAGGTACCATCGAATGCTGCAGTCGAGTCTCTGATACAACTGTTTTCTATTACTGCCTCTTCTACAGCTTTCTTTATAGATTCTACACAGACATCATCTACTTTACACCTTATAGATCTATTATAGTTCGTAAATTTGGTTGGGGGATTTGGAAGATTCATAATATCAGAGAAAACTGCACTTGCAGTAGCGCCCTTACCAACTGCATGCAAGGCATAAACAAATCTAATGTGTACATAGATTTTGCTGCTGTTTTCTTCATTTGGAGTTACGGCCACAATGTTCCAAAAGAAGTCATGTATGAACGCTTACCACACTTCAGTTCCATTTCACTGGCAAGTCCTACGTGATTTTTTATAGAGAGTTCAAGACCAACATCACTACACTGCATACATCTTACAAAGTTTGCAAAAATTCCATTGAAAGTGGACATATCAAATATTTCATTCACATCCAATTTGCCTATAAAACATGCATACTTTTCACTAACTGAACTGAGCTTTCTCTGCGAAGTACTTTCTTTCCGACTTTCACTGCAATGGACAAGTGTTCCAGTGACATCACCTTTATTGTTTATGGTAATAACACCTACCTTTGGCATTCCAACACTTCCCCTTTTCTTAAAAGCCTTCAGAGGATTTCTAGTCACTTTACGTTTACCCTTGACTATCCTTCAATAAAACAAGAGACTTCGATGAACAGAATTCACTACGAATATTTTCATTTCAAGAGTAAACAAACCTGAAACACATACTAACAAAGAGATAGAGGGGCTGGCCAGTACTTAACTCAGCTCAGTACAGCCGATAGATACACAAAAAACAACCGAAAATTTACGTTCCTAGCTTTCGGAATAAATGTTCCTTCATCAGGGAGGAAAGAGGGGAAAGAAAGGTAAGTACTGGCCAGCCCCTCTATCTCTTTGTTAGTATTTGTTTCACATCTTTATATGAGATTTTCCATTAATTATTTAAACATGAAACACATGAGAATTGAGCAAGCAATATATATCGAACTATCACACAGATTAATCACAACACTTATTTAATTTTAGAGCAGTTTAGCAGCATCACAGTGGGTCACATCCATACCAAAAATATTTCAAAAATAATTTAAAAATAACTTTAGTCTCCTGAACTGAATAAATTATATATCAGTTGAAAGGGGAAATTTTGTAGATTTTTAAAATGCAAATAAGTAAAAATTGAACATTTCATGATTCTGAACCTTTTCGGAGCCATTTTAAAAAGGACTGTCCTTTCCTAGTGCTGGGGCCATATGGCCATCAGTGGAAAAACTTCATCTGCACTGTTTGTGGTTCATCCGCCATGGTGCCATCCACTCAGAATCCGTGCTCTCCCCATGGATGCCACCCAGCCTCGGCAATGGCTATCTGGCCAATAATCCATTGTTCGGAGTCCCTGTGCTGCGTTCATGGTGGACATATACTCCTTTGCATACAAGGGGAGTTTTCCGCTCATGCCCCAACAGTGTGAACCCTGCATGGCTGGGGGGTAGGTGTCTGACACCCCCCTCCCCTTCAGTTGGATGGCAACTGTGCTGGGTTTTGGGTGCACTACCTTATTAAAGAGAAGGGAGCAAAAATGAAAAGACAAAAAGGTGGAGCATATACCATATTGGGCCACTTAGCCTGTATGATCCATACTTCTGGAGATTTTTGAAAATTGTAGGGAGGTCAAATCCAGCAATGGGTCCATGCATTTATTTTATGAAAAGTTGAAGAAAATGCTGAAAGTGGAGACTCAAGTCCCAATCATAAAACAGACCCAAGCAGGGTCTGCACCAAGAAAACCATTCAATGGAGACACAGGGGGGGAAAGGGACAGTGGAGGCATAAGCTTGCAGCATGGAAAGCAAGTAATGCTGCAAAGTCTGGAGCCCTGTGGTAGCCAAGCACATATTCATAAAAGAGTTGCGAGTCCTCTGGGGGGAGGGGGTTTCAACAGATGTCATAGTGAGGTACAGTCAAATAATTAGCCTTTCTTTAAAATAAAAATTTTCTTATTCTTATCTGTTTGCCAGTATATTAGGTAGAATATAACAATTTTATGTGGCGATTTAAAAGATCCAAAGAAGGTAGTTAAGCTGCTTAAACTGGTCACCTCTTCGTAAATATTTTTAATATTAAATGTGGGACAATCCATACACAATTTTTGAATATTTTAAAAAGTTTTTAAAATTTTACACTTGATTACCTGCTTATGATGCTTTCTCCCATACTAAAAAATCAGATTTATTCAAGAACAGATTAACCATAACTTTGTGTAGTTCAAGTAGTGTTTCCCTTTGAATGTTATACACCATCACCATGAAATTTGTCACTAGCAATTTAGGGAGACAAGGAAAATGAAATCTTGATGGTTGAGCAGGGATTTGAACAAAGTGCCATCCTCCTGAATGCAAGTACACTTGTTCTACCACTGTGTCACCTTGCTTGATGTGCGACACCACAAAAGAAAATTCCCAGCAGACAAGTCATGTTCACTGTCACTACACCAACCATTCCAAACACTCCCTCAAAAGAATCCTCCAGTCAATGACAGTATAATATTTGAGGAGTAAAGGAGACCACTCACCATATAGCAGAAGTGGAGTTGTCAACAGGTGTGTGTGTGTGTGTGTGTGTGTGTGTGTGTGTGTGTGTGTGTGTGTGTGGAGGGGGCGGGGGGGGGGGGGGGGGGTGCACTCAATCATTCTCTTTTGTGTACGCCCATCAATGACTCAATGCTACTATTATTTGGTGTGTGGTCTCATACTCTAAATTATTTACATTTGCCACAATTTTCCTTGCTATATTTACACTACAACACTTGCATTTCCACCAAGAGATTCACATGGTCACTATTTTACAGGTGTATTTGATCCAGCTGTCAACAAATAAACTGGACAAGGAAAACAATGGGAAGCTTTTTCCCCTTAATAGCTGTTTTGCATATTCCATTTAAATTATGCTGCAAGTTCCAATCTTCTTCAAATCGTCTTCAGGGTCACCATGCTCCTCACACACTTTAGCTGAATTAGAATCTCCCAAGCTGATTATTTATGTGTGTTGGTTTGTTGTAGATAGCAGTGGCCCTGTCAATCTTCTCTAAGCCTCTTCAGATGATGTTTGTCTTTGATGGTAAGTCTCCACAGAACTGCATATGAAGTTCAAAATGGAAAGGTCAATAGTCTCAGACACAGTCCAATCAGATATTCCATAACTGCAGATCTTGTTAACTGACAGCTATCTGGTAACTTTTACTTATAGACTTCCAGATTTTCATATACATAAGGAAAGGATTCATCCAAATGTTTCCTCAATCAAGACAGACTGACAAAGGAGGTTGTATTCCAGGAAAGTTGTCATATTTAGTGCAAAATGTTGTTTAAAACTCTTTATGCCTTCAATATCAAATCTACAGTTCTGCAAGTCAATCTTACTACCCTTCAACTGGCAGTGACTACGGCTATCTTTCGATTACTCTGAATCCAAGTGCAACACTACTAGCGTGCACTGCAATGAATAGCCACTGGGAGTATAGCCCACTTTACTACATGTCTACAATTAGTTTATCAAGAGACCCATCTGATAACAGTTCACTGCTTTTATCCGTACTTCTATTTTCACAGCCATACTATGGTCAAAGAGACACTCAGTTTCAAAAAATAACAAGAATTTCTTTGTTATAATTCTTCACGCTTTCCTGGCGATCTAATGATATCTTGGGTTGTCAGGTATTCTGCCGGATATCTGTCTACTGACAGAAATAGAGCATCTCAAAACAGTGTTCTGTAAAAATGGATATACACCGAAACAAATTGAGATGGCACTCCAACCAGACACTACATCGCAAGTTCCAGAAGCAGAGCAAGATGAAGCAAAGAAGGTGGCATATTTGCCCTATGCTGGTTCTATTTCGGTCAGAATTAGTAGGATCCTTCGTAAACACAATATCAAGTCTGTTTTCTGTCCATCCAGCAAGATCAAGGAACTGGTGGAAAATGTTAAGGACAACCTGAGTTTACGGAAACCAGGGATTTGTAATAATACCTTGCCAATGTGGCATGTTCTATATTGGCCAAATGACAAGGGCAGTAGATATCAGGTGCAAGGACTATCAGAGGCACACCCAATTATGACAGGCAACAAAATCAGCCATTGCTGAACACTGTCTAGAGCTATATCATGCTATGAATTATGAAGAAACCAAGTTTCTACCACAGACACCCAGATTTTGCGACAGTGTTATAAGGGAGTCAATAGAGATAAAAGTGACCGATAATCTCATTAAGCATGACACGGGGTACCAGCGAAGTAGAGCCTAGTATCCTGCCCTGGAATTGCCAAAGAAGCAACGGGGAGAGCTGCAGCATTCCACAAATAGAGGAACTGAAGGCATGGACATGGAGAACAATCCCCATACAGAGTTCCAGGCACACCAGACCGAAGATGGAATGCCCAGGGTTGGGTCTGATGGACACGGGCCGCAGAGGGAACATCTAGAACCACAGCAGACCGAAAATGGAATGGCAACACTCCAGTAGATCACAGTGAGTGGGAGAGGACCACAGGATGAATGCGTAGTTCCAGACGGGATTCCAAACACACCAGACCGAAGATGGAACACCCAGGAGTGTGTCTGGCAGGCGAGGACGGCGAAGAGAACACCCAGGACTGCAGCGGATGGGAAAGGGAACAGTAATGCGCCAGAAGATCGCAGTGAGTGGGCGCAGACTGCACAGGGAGTGCCTGGTGAAGGGGGAAGGCCACTGACATAAATACTGGATCAGGTACACTCAAGGAGTAGTCTCAGGTTGCAACTGATGAAGGTAACGAGCTACGTTACCGAAATATTGTGCAAGTACGGTGCTGATCTCAGGCTGAACACCTGACAACCCAAGATGTCAAGACTTTCTTTCTTTTTTAAGAAACTTATTTATTTATCTACTACACCAATGTTTTCCATATCAAAGAGTCTCATTACATATTATACATCTGTTCATATCTTCAAAATACTTTGGGAACGAGAACTATGGAACAACATTTAGCTCTCTGGTGATGCATTTTTCAACTCACCTATACTTGTAAAATGATGGAGCTTTGATGTTTCCTTTATTTTTTTAGGGAGACAAAAGTCACATGTGGCCATATCTGGCGAATATGGAGGATGGGGCATCATTACAGTGCCATTTTTCACCAAAAATTCAAGAACATGCAACAATGTGTGAGCAGGAACATTATCATGTGGGAAAAGTGATGAATTGTTTTTCTACTAATTCAAGCTTTTTTCCAGATTACTTCACATAAATCATCATTAGGTTTAAAAGTACTGTTCCGTATTGCGGCAAGAACTTGTGGTAAATTATGCAATTAAAATTGAAGAACAAAGTGAGTCTAACCTTTACATTTGATGGCATTTTACAGCTTTTCAATCTTAGCAATCCAGAATGTTTCCACGGGGACAATTGTACCTTAGTTTCGACGTTATATCTGCAAACTCAAGCTGCATCACCTGTTATGACATGTTTCAGTAGTTCTGCATTATTGCTCATTTCGTCAAGCAACTGCTCAACAACTTGCATTTTCTGCTGTTTTCGTAAAAAAGTTTTGCTGTCTCATATTTCATAACCACAACATCAGAAGAAATGTCATGGCATGAGAAAAATTCTATGACTGTAATTTGATGATTGTTCATGATCGTTTCTTTCACTTCTTCCATGATTTAATTAGTCGATGACACGAAGTGGCATCCAAGGTGTTCATCAACATCAATGTCATCACAAAATCAAACAATGCAAAATCCAAGTGGAATAATTACAATATTATGAAAAGGAAAGATTGCTACTCACCATACAGCAGAGACATTGAATCACAGACAGACCAACAACAAAGACTGCTTAACACACACGCTTTTGGCCGGAAGGCCTTCTTCTGTAACAGACAGCATAACAGGCACATTCATGCAAATGCAGCTCTCTCACACTCACACACACACACACACGCACGACTGTCTTTGGCTGCCAAGACCATACTACGAGCAACTGTAGCTGTGCACAATGGCCTCGGCAGCCAAAGACAATGGTTGTGTGTGTGTGTGTGTGTGTGTGTGTGTGTGTGTGTGTGTGTGTGTGTGTGTGTGTGTGTGTGTGTGTGTGTGTGTGTGCGCGCGCGTGCGTACTGTATTTTCGAAAAGGCCTTCTGGCTGAAAATGTGTGTGTTTAGGCTTTTTTTTTTATTGTGCCTATCTGCAAATCAATGTCATCACAGTCTTTTTCGAAATGCTCATATCTCTTGTAAAATCTTGTTGTGCTCAAAGCATATTCTCCATTCGATACTGCCAAAAAACAACCATAACCTTTTTCATAGCTGACAACAGACTAAACACCTAATATATCCAATTCTGGTACAGAAGCTTTTCAGACAGGTTTACCAACACAACAACGAAAAAAATGAGGTAATTTGTCTACCACAACACACAAAATTATGAAATTCTTATTACTTTTTCGAACACACTTTATTTTCTTTATCTGTAACTTAAGTCTGAGAAAACATCTTTCAAGATTACTTTTCCTTTTCCCTATAATACACCTTCAGTTATTAAAGCAATTGAAAAGAATATTTCAACTTGACTGGATGATTTCAACTGACCACATATCTTGGGACTCTTTGACAGGACTATGAGAAACTTCTGCTAACCAGTTTCTCCAACATTTTTCAGTTTTTGCTTTTGACCCTTTGTTTTAGCTGAACTGTCGTTTCCTCAGAATTTTATGAGTGGTCTTCCAACTGGGGGTACAGATGTCCTGAACCTTTACCATTTCTTGATGATCTTAAACCAACACAGCTCTTTATAGCGCACCCACTCTTTCTTGGTCAGTCGATATTTACTGTGACTGCTTACTAATGAACACTATATTTATAAGGCTCATGCTGAAGCAATCTATTACTTCAACAAATAGAATAAGCAGAACATAGAAATATTTGGCCACAGGTTTTATCTGCCAAGCAGTTGATAAACCGCTTTTACACCCTCTTGAAAGTGAACAGAATCAGTACAAACATTACCTGAATGATATTTTGTACCCTTCAGTATTTGGATGATCTTTGAACTTTATACTTCTGTTGGTCATATATTTTCCATCCAACTCCGTACACAGTAACCACAAACACAGAATTCTAATACAACAAAGGCAGCAAGAAAAAATGAAACAAACTATTTTAAAGCAGTATCAATAGAAAATTTAATGTTGTAAAGACTTAATTTTGCCAGTAGCCACAGTTCTTACCTTATAAATGAGCTCTACAATAACTAGCTGTAGAATGTCACCAAATGAAGTAACTTGATCAAGACACGATGCTAGGTATGCAAGGGCTCTCTCCTGATCAGCATGCAGTAACATAAGGAATGCATTACGTTTGCAGGACATGTCCTGCTCACCTTCTAGAAAGTTTGCTATCAGTTCAGGAGCATCAGGGATAAGGAATTCAAAGTTCCTGTAAAACAGTAGAACTAATGAAGCCCAAACATAACAAATTCAGAGAATTCAAGTCCAGCTATAACATTGATTTCTTTTAACATGCACTAAACATAAAATGTTACCAAAATGCAATTCCACATTTTCCATGGAACTTGCAAACAATACTAATTCCAGCATGAAATGCACTACAATATGAGTTATACAACACCAATATTTCATGAACCATTAGTATTCTTGGGATTTACCTATAAATGGTGAAAATTGCAAGGACAGCATTTCTCCGAACATACGAATGCCTGTGTTCTAAACAGGCTCGAATGGCTGGCATGAGTGGCTCCAGCAGCTCTGGTTCCTTCAGTTTGCACAGGAAGCGAAGCGTGGAGCCTCGCAGGAACTCGTTCGGATGTTGCAAATCCTGAAACCAAATACACAACACAATACTGACTAAACTAATTAAAGAACAAACAAACCCCCTCTACCCAAATCGCTTCCAACACTTGATTAACATTAACTATTCACATACAGGAAATTTACCGAGCTCCTAAAAGCAACAGGTGAAATAATTGCTGATTTTTGATGATTTTAGACATCATGTCCAGTGATGGCAGGTGATAACATGCCAATGTACACTTTAAATATTGTACTTATACATATATTGTAATGCTCTCTCTGTGATAACTAGAAACCAGTGTCAAGTGCTGAAATGATGGTCAGCTGTGCTACAATCAACTTGGAGAAGGGACGCAGCTGTCTGCTTTTGATTGCATGCTCTGTTGTGACACCTTCCATCCGGCACTATGGGTGCTACGTTGCTCACTGCATCAAGTCAGTATTTTCCGTAGAAAGTGTGTTTAAATCTAACAAGGAGATACAGAAGGAATGGGCTTCCCAGTTTGGCTCAAAGTGTATGAGTAGAAGCAGAGAGACACCTCATTCAAGTTCCTAGAATAATCCTCCTAAATGGGAAGTATAAAACGGGGAGGGGGGGGGGGCCGCAAAGATTTATGAGTATGGAGGATTTTTGAGTTGGTGTATTGCTGCTGTGGCTCAATGGTCACTGACATGCAATTAGTTGGCTAGAGTTCGATTCCTGTAACTTTTTTCTTTTATTTTATTTTAAAGAAGAAAGAAAGAAAGAAGCCACACTCTATATTAGTATATTACACTAGGTAAAGCAAATATTGCAACAATATTAAGTCATGACATCCCACCACAGATAGCGTCTAAAGCAAATTCAGCAACACTAAGTCCACAAGCTACACTGACTGAAAAGGAAATGCAACACTAAAAAATAATTACTGTAGAGAAATGAAATTTTGGGAAGACATTTGTCTAGGTAACATGTTGATACTGAAAACCTTGTAACCCCATTTTGTTAAATTTTACAGGAGAGGCAAAAATAGTTGCTTAAAAAATATTTAAAGTGACAAAGATAATGTTGCTACATGTGTAACTATACAGTAGAAGCCTAGTTATTTACAGATTAGAGAAATCCATACTCTTTCAAATATCTCTCTCTCTCTCTCTCTCTCTCTCTCTCTCTCTCTCTCTCTCTCTCTCTCTCTCTCCCCCCCCCCCTCTTTCATAATGGACTTACACTGGTTACACAAATTATGATGTTTTCACAGAATGATGGCATTACAAGGTTTTCATTGCCTCCAGCAATATTTCAGTGATTAACACGGCAAGATAAAAGGTTAATGTAAGCACAAGATAAGCGAGTGAAAATGTGAAATGCTGGTACATTCATTAATGGTGTAACAACCAGAATGTTGAATGCAAGCATGGAATGTGTTGTGAAGGCACTGGGTGTCAGCTTGTGGTACGGAGTTCCATGCCCGTTGCACTCAGTCGGTCAATACAAGGATGATTAATGCTGTTTGTGGTTGGCGCTGGAGTTATCATTTGATGATATCACATACATGCTCAATTGGAGACAGATCTGGTGACCGAGCAGGCCAATGCAACACGATCAACACTATGTAAAGCATTTTGAGTTATAAGAGTGGTATGTGGGCAAGCATTATCGTGGTGAAAAACACCCCCTGGAATGCTGTTCACAAATGGCAGCACAACAGAAACAAGACTGCCGTACGAATTTGCAGGCAGGGTGCATTGAATAACAATGAGAGTGCTCCTGCTGTCATACGAAATCACACCTCAGACTATAACTCAAGGTGCAAGGCCAGAGTGACTAGAACACAGACAGGCTGCTTCAGGCCCTCAACTGGTCTCCTCCTAATCAACACATGGCCATCAGTGGCACTGAAGCACAACCAGCTTTCATCACAAAACACAACAGACCTCACCCTGCCCTCCAACGAGCTCTCACCTGACACCACTGAAATCTCAAATAGCGGTGGTTTGGGTTGGTGGAACGCACAAGCCAGGGCATCTGACTAGGAGCTGTCCTTGAAGTAACTGATCGTAACAGTTTGTTGTGCCACTGTAGCACCAACTGCTGCTCAATTTATTGCTGCATATACAGCAGAATGCACCAGAGCTGTACTCTGAACACGATGGTCTTCCCTGTTGATAGTGCCAACTGGTCGTTTAGAACCCAGTCTTCTTGCACCCGTATATTCTTGTGACCACCACTGCTAGCACCCGTGTACAGTGGCCGCATTCCTACCAAGTCTTTCTGCAATATTGCAGAAGGAACACCTGGCTTCTCTTAGTCCTATTACACAATCTCATTCAAACTCAGTGAGATACTGATAATTGCGTCTCTGTTGCCTTGAACGCATTCTTGACTAACATCAACTCACTGTGTCCAGTCTCGAAGGTAACTAATGCTGACGACAGTTACAGCGTGTATTTAAAGCAAACCTGATTTGCAACCTCAAAGTGGTACTACAAGTGCCACTCTTATGTGAATAGCGTGAAATCTGAATAGGCACGATCTTTCAGATGTAGAAACACACCAACCAAGTTTAGTTTCTGTCACACAACTCCTTCTTGGCATTGTGATTTCTTTTCCATCAATGTAATTCATTCAAAATACATCTCAAATCCAGACTATATCCACCAGCACTAAAGATTAAATAAAAGTATGCCACTTGACAAACAACCGGATGATGTATGTACACATATGGATGGCACTGACAATTGAGAAAACATTCGAGGTTGTCTTAATTACACCAAAACTAATAACAATTAAGTAAAAATTTGCAAATTTGGACTTCATTTCAAATAAAAAATACTTCATTAAATATAAAATGGAGCTCTGGTATGGCTGACTTATGGAAAAAGACTAGAACAGAAAGTAAACAGCTTGCTAAAGTGAAGGTCCTCAAGAACAAGAAGAACTTCAAAGGTTTCATTCTCTTTTCATTATTATTTACTCTACCTTTTGAACTATGTTCACTTAATGCCTTGGACATGTCTGATGAATGAGTGGCAATGTTGAATTTTCTTACGGAATAAAAAGTAAAAAATTTAAATTCAAGTATGATTTTTGCATGTGTTTAATTTATAGGAAGTTTCTAATTTACAAGAAAAATAGTTTACCTCACAGTTCAGTAAACTTCAAAAACAACGACAAAGAAAATGGCTTCATGAATATGAAACCTAAAAAATAAGAACCTATTTGTCCAAGACAGAAAGTAACTAGCCCACTTAGAGAGGAATTTATGTCAATAGCTAACAAATCATTGTACACGGGACACTAAAATGCTATTGCTAGGATAAGAAAAGGGGTAAAGGGTAAAAAATACCACAAATTTTCTTTGAAAATTAATTTGAATTCATTTTACTCACTAAATTATATTAGGTTACCTTTCTGTAGGAGTCACAAACGAGTATCATTTCCTGCATAAGCTTTCCATCTGGTGTAGTTTTTGGTACTATTTCCCAAAATATCAACAAGAGTTTTTTGATCATGTGATCTTGCAGTGGAAGTACAAATCTGATTATAGTCATCAAAAGACCTGGGAGCCTTTCTCCACTTGCTATCATTTGAATTACTTTCTTCAATGCTTCTATTTTTACTTTTACATCTCCTTTCTCTGCAATGACAAATTTTCATAAAAGCAAATGTTTAACAAGATATGGTAAAAACATTCTTTAATCTTAGCTACTGAAAACAAAGGAAGTTTAAGTGCATGCATTCAACAACAGGCAAAGCTTTACACAAAACAGCGTCATCTCACAATCAGAATGGACGAGTAAGAATCATTTTCAAAACTGGCTCATTTCATTTCAAATCACCTAAAAAAATTATGTCACACATGACTGGGAAAATCTGGTGTAAAGAAGTACATGTGAAAGAGTGTTAAAATAATTTTTTCCGAACTTTTTGACCAAAAGACTAGGTGGCATTTAAGTTCGTAACAACTATAACTTTTTTTTTTTTGTGAACCAAATTTATTAAATTAAGTGTCACTGGAAGATAAATGGTTCAACTATGACATAAAATTTTTAAAATGCTGCAATTATGCATACAAATAGTTACAAATCTGTAAAGAAAGTCTTTTTCAAAAGTTTTTTTCCCAAATATCAAGAATTTTTTCATCAAAATCTCAAATTTCATCATCTTAATTTTTGTTTCTCATTATGCTTATGATCATACTTTTCAACATAAAAAATAATCATAGTGGTGTTTGTTTTGTTTAGACATTTAAAATTGAAATAAAACAAATAGAAATATATGCATTTCATTTTATGACTCCTAACTAATCTACCATAAATTTTCTTCTGTTCATATAAAATACATCTGTAACATTTTACAAAGTGTTTATTCTTTATAAAAAAAAAGTTATCATTGGAGAATACTGAGTCTGATCTGAAAGTATACATGTGAATGGTGCTTGTGGTTGTACTAAGAGCACCACACTCACTAAAATGTTTTTATAAGGGATACCAGTGAACATCACTATGAAATAGCCACAAATAAATTGAAGTCGTTAAGTTTATCACGGCAGTTGCTGTTTCCCCTCCACAATGCCTGCTCTTGCTAAACTGATGGAGGCCCACTTGGTCTCATACACTAGACCTTTGCATCTCTGTGTTCTTCACTGATCTCCAGAAATTCTCCACGCCACTGTTGGTTATTGTCAATAGCTGTGATTAATATTTCTTTTTTAATTACTGGAGGCTTTGTTCTGAAGCCCAAGATGGGATTTGTGTGAATTTGGTAGATGATGAAACCTACTTCATCTGCAACCTGTTTTCATTCAGCGGTCTGAAGAAATGATTAATTCTTGTCTCAGGTATGGTGGGACCGGTTTCATATCATTTTTGTGACACATTTCTGAATTTTGTTATCTCATCTGTCAAAACAAAATTTTTCTATTCCTGGAAAATAGGCCGTGGCAAAAGTAACAGATCTTTTGGACCTAAAACATGACTTTTATATGGGTGCTGTAACATTGTTCTTGTTTCTGGAAGTTTTAATAGTACCACTAACTCCATCGCATGCATCTTTGCTGTGACTAGTGGTAAAAATTACAATTATTCAGTTAACTTGCTTGTGATGGCACAAATTTGCAAAGTTCAGGAAGTTCTTATACTGTGCAGATCTGCTATCACTGAAGTGAATTACATGTTGGATGTGTGGTATTTGTTCCAGGATATAGGTGACAGCAGTTTCTGGAAAACAGAATGAGTTTTTTCATGCTGCAATCAGTCACCTATACATCACAACTCTGACTTGATGCAATCCTTTGTTTTATAGTATGCACCAAAAAAATGAAGCATAATTTGACTGCTCTGCCAGTGAAATCCTTGTGCAGCATAAAATATGTATAGTTTAATGCAAAAACCAGTATAATGGTGCATCAAGCATCAAAGAGTCTCTTCTTGTTTGCTTGTGTTTAAGTAGCAATCCTTGACATTTCAACATGTAATAATGATGTGACAAGTTTTTAAGTTTCTGGATGACATACTCAAAACATTCATGACTTTTTTCACTAATGTGTCCAATGTGGGTTGATCAGTTTTGATCCACTGCTTGAAAGTAACATTTTTCAGTGTCTTAAATGGAGAAAGAGGAGAATGTTGAAAGTAGAACTATAGAGGATCTAAAATACAGCATACACCAGCTACATGAAGAAAGTGTGAAAAGTCTGAATCAGCAATGATTAAATTAAAAGTCTGGAGGCAGTGGAGGAGGACTGGAGTGCTAATAAGTTATATGGTTTCCTGAAACAGTCAATTAAGGAAGTGGCAGAGGTGTCTTTAATAAGGGAAAGGGAGAAAACAGTAAGAACTGATTGGACGACCATGAAGTAGTTGGAGGTGGCTGAGGAAAAGAAGAAACTATGTCACATATGATTAAACTCTGGGGATGAAGGGGATTTGAATAGGTACATGGTACATAAAAGGAGATCTAAGAAATTCAGAAGAAAGTGTAAGGAAGACGTATGGGCAAAAGCATGTGGGGAAATAGAGCATTTGCTTGGCTGTATGAGAAAGGCAGAGGCATGGAGGATAACAAAGATGAAAATGATTAGCAATCCTGCACCCACAATACAATATTTATTGACTGGGCAGTGGAAAAAGCAGTTTGAAGAACTTCTGATAGAAAAAAGAAGAGACCATGTGACAGAAGTCTACAACAAAAGTAGTATATCAGGTAATACATAACCTATACTAGGGGAAGTAGTAAAAGAGGTGCTTAAAAAGGTAAGTGTACCAGGAGGAGCTGTACTGGAACTGTGGAAAAATGGGGGTCCCTCAAATGGTAAGACTTACACGTAAACTCTTCAATCAGATTGGAGAGGGAGAGGAAATACCAAGAGACTGGTGTGTATCATACATATCTGTTATCTATGAAAAAATGAAACAAGCAGCATCCAAATAATTATAGGGGAATTAGTGTTATGGAATCTATCAGAGACCTTTTAGTGCTATACCGAAAAGCAGGTTGGAGAATGAGATTGGCCTCTCCTCCATGTTATTCAATCTGTATATTGAGCAAGCAGTAAAGGAAACAAAAGAAAAATTCGGAGTAGGTATTAAAATCCATGGAGAAGAAATAAAAACTTTGAGGCTCGCCAATGACATTGTAATTCTGTCAGAGACAGCAAAGGACTTGGAAGAGCAGTTGAATGGAATGGACAGTGTCTTGAAAGGAGGATATAAGATGAACATCAACAAAAGCAAAATGAGGATAATGGAATGTAGTCGAATTTAGTCGGGTGATGCTGAGGGAATTGGATTAGGAAATGAGACAAAGTAGTAAAGGAGTTTTGCTATTTGGGGAGCAAAACAACTGATTATGGTCGAAGTAGAGAGGATATAAAATATAGACTGGCAATGGCAAGGAAAGCGTTTCTGAAGAAGAGAAATTTGTTAACATCGAGTATAGATTTAAGTGTCAGGAAGTCATTTCTGAAAGTATTTGTATGGAGTGTAGCCATGTATGGAAGTGAAACGTGGACGATAAATGGTTTGGACAAGAAGAGAATAGAAGCTTTCGAAATGTGGTGCTACAGAAGAATGCTGAAGATTAGATGGGTAGATCGCATAACTAATGAGGAAGTACTGAATAGGATTGGGGAGAAGAGAAGTTTGTGGCACAACTTGACCAGAAGAAGGGATCGGTTGGTTGGACATGTTCTGAGGCATCAAGGGATCACCAATTTAGTATTGGAGGGCAGCGTGGAGGGTAAAAATCGTAGAGGAAGACCAAGAGATGAATACACTAAGCAGATTCAGAAGGATGTAGGTTGCAGTAGGTACTGAGAGATGAAGAAGCCTGCACAGGATAGAGTAGCATGGAGAGCTGCATCAAACCAGTCTCAGGACTGAAGACAACAACAACAACTATCTACTCATTATTATTTGTCAACAATAAAATACTGACACCACAAAGCAGAGAGGATGTCAAATTTAAGATGATGAACTTAATGGAAGCATCTGAGTGAGGTAGGCTTAAAATAAATATGAGAAAAACAGAAAATCTGGTAGCAGGAGGAATAGGAGGGAATTATTAAAGCTGTAACAAGAGGAGCAATTAAAATGCCAAATGGAGCTCTGTGTAGCTGGGCAATATCAAAAGAAACAAAGAAAAAGATTCTGCAAACTGTAATGGAAGTATACAAACATATGGTGCAGTAAGATGGACCTGTGAGAGGCAGAGAAGCACAGTGCAGGCAGTAGAGATGGCTGGAATAAGGCGGGCAGCCATGATATCCAAAAGAGAATGAAGAAATTTGAGAGAGAATGGATAGGGAACAACCAGTTGTGTTAAGAACTGAGAACAGAGCTCTACAGTGATATGGCCATGTACAGAGAATGGGCAAGGATGAAGGCTGAAAGGAATTCTGGTACGGTTGCTGCCAGGAAAGAGGAAGCATGGATGGCTGTGATTAACATAGAGAGTGGGAGTAATTACAATGGCAAAGAAGAGAGATCTGAAAAGAGGGGAAACTACAATGATTGTGGAAGTTGTCAAACGGGAATACAGGCCAATTGCTGAAGGGTGGAGAAGCCTTTGACAGTGAAAGTAATGTAAGTAAATAAAAATGTAGTGAGAATGGAAGCTAATGTAAACAAGAGAGAACCTTGTACAGAAATTTTCAGAAAATTTAAAATACTGCCTAATTGCTCTACATGCCTATCTACTCTATGTACCTCCTGCGAGCAGTAATGTTCATAATTATAAAACACAAGAAAGGGAAAACTTTCAGAGAATTGCAAGTAATTAACAGGCTTCAAACTGCCGTCCACATAAAACAAGGACAATTTTTTGGAACAGACTGCTACCTGATTTTAAGATAGCTAATTTAAATAGAAGTACTTCGTAATAGAGAAATACTGTCATTCAACAGAAGATTTTGAATTGTAAACCCTCCTTGTAAAAGTGTTAGTGTATAAAATTGAGAATTAAAATTAGTACAACCTTGTATCACAATATGTGTGTAAATTAAAAGCTATGCCAATGTCTGGAAACAATGCTGCATGGACAACAAATAAATAAATAATAAATCCACAACTACCCACTCTCTCTATTCACCAGCAACACACTATTTCTTATCTCAAAGCTGTCACCTTAATCTTTCCTGGTATCACAACATTTTGGGCAAACAGAAGTGGTTTGAAAGCATACTGTTATTCAATTTCCTGCTTTGCAAAAAGTAATTGTGGACCAAATATGCACTGCAGCATAATCCCAACTGAGCAATAGTTTTCAGTTTGTCATGTTCATTGGTCAGAAACTACTACAGAATGCTGCTTCCTTTTCTGCGTGTTTGGAACAGTGTGTCTTTCTACATCAGTGTTGTGACTGTGGTACACACACACACACACACGGGCTATAGTAATTCACTGAACAGTCATCGAAATAATGGCTATTTCTGACAATAAAATTATCCACAAGCGCAAAAAAAAAAAAAGGCAAAAAGTAAAATATAATGTCAAAGACTCAGCACTTAAAGTGATATTTAGTGTTATCACTGTTCACCATAAATTATACTGTGGCAATCACTTCACAAAAGATTTCGAAAAACCTGAAACTGTAGTAAATGAGCAATTAAGGTATCAATGTAACAGTTCTTGCAAATTATGAAACAGGAATTTAAACCTTATGAACTGCTTTATGAATTAAAGTTTAAGAGTCAGTTATGTGGACTGTTACCCAAAAATTCTAAGTAATAAGAGCAGTTAGTGTTTAAAAGGCAACATACCAAGATCAGTTTTCAACTGCATTTCATTAGGAGGATCAGAGTCTGATGGAAGATTAATAATTGTATAACATGGTTGCTCAACTGTCACCATTTTTACAAGCTGATTCTGTTTCTTCAGTTATATCAATCTGTAAAAGAAAATAATTATCACACCATAAAATGCTGAACACATAACTAAGCAACAAAGCAAAACAAATTTTGGCATACATAAACACTTTGAAAGGTAATATGGGGAATGTAGCTCACATTCTGTGGCTAGCTCAAATAATATTCTCTGTATGTTAATTGTATTGTAAGAATAGTATGTCTTTTTTGATAACAATTATTTCCATTATGACTGTATAAACTGGGTAAATGACTGGGGTTGTTGACATGGCTAAGAAATGCACATCATTGACTGCTGCTACATCACCTATGGTATAGCAGTTATAGGTGCTTGGTGTCAACAAGAAATGTTTGGTAGACATTCTCTGTCATGCCGTCATTAGATGTGGAGTTGTCATCTTCTTCATATTTAGATTCGCTGCGTGACACAGTGCCAAAATATTGCATATAAAACTACTTCATCTCCACCTGACTCTTCAGCTATTTGGAGCTATGAAATGTTTTCTTAATTACTGCCAGAAATTGGTCCCAGTTATTGAGCTTTTCCATATTCTCCTCAAACCACTACTGGGCTACTCAGCATTGCCATCAAACCATATAACACAGAAACAACAATCAGATTTTAGTTTCACGGACAGGATCACTAACAAGAACTAACACACCTCACTGAAACCACATGTATGAGCACATTTTAAAGTACAGCCTTCCACTCTGGGGGCGAATCCATTGCGGTCCCGTTACAGCCACTGTAGTTTCATGATAAGTACTGGGAAGAAACCCGTTAACAGCCATTAGTTCACTTACAGAGTCTTTTACAAATTGTGTCAGCCCTGAGAAGGGTATTTTTTGTAGCTAGGACACTGTTTACTTAAAGCAGGTGCTCGAACCAGCAACCCTCTGATCCGACACAAGCTTGGTAACATCAAATGGTGTTTTGCCGAACTCTTTCAAATATTCCTGGTATTACCCTGATGTGCTTGGTGGCATGTTGAATGCGATCCATTAATTCCTCTTCGTTTCTAGGTTGTTTGCATCTGGGTGGGTGAACTAGAACCTTGCAGAATCCCCACAGGAAAAAGTCCAGTGGTGTGAGGTCTGGTGATCATGGGGGCCATGCCCTACGAGCACCTCTGCCAATTAGCCGGCCGTCGAAAGTTCATTTAAATATCCGCGCTCAGCATGACCATTACATGTCAGCGCCCCACCATGTTACAACCACATGCGTAGCCATCTGTCCAGGGGAACATCTTCCAGCAGGCCGGGTAGAGTTTCTTAGAAAAAGTGAAGGTAATTTGCCCCAGTAAGTCAAGGAGGTAGATGCACTGGCTGGCCCAATCACACGGTCATCTACAATGTCTGCCCATATGTTGAGTAAAATTCATTCCTGCTGTCGGTGGACATATGTGACATGGGAATTTCCCCTTGCCCAGTAATGAATGTTTCAAGTGTTGTAAAGGCCATCCTGATGGAAGGTGCACTCATTGGGAAACAACACAATGGCGGGGAAGTCGGGATCGCGAGCAGCACATCGCAGAAACCACTCACAAAATCCTAGCCTGTGTTCACAGTCCACGACAGGATTTAGATCTTGGACAGGGTGGAAACTAAATGGATGCTGCCCATCGTCCGTAAAACTTCCTAGACTAACAGATGAGTGACCCCCATGTAGTTTCCAACCGTTCGAGTACTTGTCGTAGGTGCTTCCTCCAAGGGCTTGGGAACAGTCTCTTGAAATGCAGCATCCTGTCGTGTTTGAGGTCTTCCAGCATCACTGTGATATCCTGCTAATGAGTCTATTTTGCCAAGTCACCGATGAATTGCTGTAAACGTTTGCGGGTGTGGCTGGCATCTTGCTGGGTACTGTTCCTCATACAAATATCGAGCTTCATGTGCATTACCATCTGCTAGTGTTTTGCCAAGTCACCGATGAATTGCTGTAAACGTGTGCGGGTGTGGCTGGCATCTTGCTGGGTACCGTTCCTCATACAAATATCGAGCTTCATGTGCATTACCATCTGCTAGTCTATAACCGAATCTTGCTGTTCTTCAAATGAATACTGTGCTGCCATGCTTGCTGTATGAGCAAACTGCAGGTGACTTTTGTGTGCTCCAAAGCAAAGCTTACGTGTGAATGCTTTTGATGCGAGGTGGAGATAAAGAGCAAGACCTATCAACACGTGAGCGTATCACGTTGGGGCAGTGATGGAGTGCAGGACCTTTGCATTTGTGAACCTACAACCATAGTATTACTTATGCATTTATTTTACATTTAATAATTGATCGCACATGTTGTACAACCTTCAGTTTAGCACATGGTTACTTTAAATGTTCAAAATGTTCACATTTGGTGGTTATACACATTACATAACGACAGGCGGTCGCTGCAACTACGTCAGCCAATGTTACAGTGGAGATCACTGCACGTGTTGCTGTAATCTCCTGGCAAAGTTCCTCCAGCATACGTTGACAGACATTATCTTTCACAGTTTCCCACAAGTAAAAGTCCATAGGTGTTAGACCCGGCGACCGTGGAGGAAACTCAATGGGCCCCCTTCGCCCAATCCAATGCCCTGGAAAATTGTCAACCAGGAAAGCTCGTACGGTAAGGTGGTAGTGTGGTGGCGCCCCGTCCTGTTGGCAGAAGATGTCTACATCAGCTCCATAAAGAGCACGTATAACTGGCAAAATCGATGTGCGTAACATTTCCAGGTACACTTCTTCAGTGACAGTAGCATCAAAGAAAAATGGTCCTTAGATGATAGTCCACACCACACATGAATGCCTGGTACTTTGACCGCTTTATCCACATAAACATGCGGTTTTTCCTGTGCTCAGTACACAGTGTTAAGCCGATACACAGTTCCATTGAGTTTATATTGTGCCTCGTCACTCCACACTACCTTTGCCACAAATTGTTAATCATCAGTTACAATTAGCTGATGCCATTCGCAAAATTTCATTCGGCTATCTGAATCATCGCCATTAATTGCATGCAGTAATTGTGGAATGTAAACTTTCCACTTTGCAGCTTTCACAATTCTTCGTACACATGTACTGCTAACCCCCACTTCACGTCTGTCTGTCTGTCTGTCTGTGTCTGTCTGTCTCTCTGTGTGTGTGTGTGTGTGTGTGTGTCTGTGTGTCTGTGTGTCTGTGTGTCTGTGTGTCTGTGTGTGTGTGTGTGTGTGTGTGTGTGTGTGTGTGTGTGTCTGTCTGTCTGTCTGTCTCTGTGTGTGTGTCTGTCTGTCTGTCTGTCTCTGTGTGTGTGTCTGTCTGTCTGTCTGTCTCTGTGTGTGTGTCTGTCTGTCTGTCTGTCTCTGTGCGTGTCTGTCTGTCTGTCTGTCTCTGTGCGTGTCTGTCTGTCTGTCTGTCTCTGTGCGTGTCTGTCTGTCTGTCTGTCTCTGTGCGTGTCTGTCTGTCTGTCTGTCTCTGTGCGTGTCTGTCTGTCTGTCTGTCTGTCTGTCTCTGTGCGTGTCTGTCTGTCTGTCTCTGTGTGTGTCTGTCTGTCTGTCTCTGTGTGTGTCTGTCTGTCTGTCTGTCTCTGTGTGTGTCTGTCTGTCTGTCTGTCTCTGTGTGTGTCTGTCTGTCTGTCTGTCTCTGTGTGTGTCTGTCTGTCTGTCTGTCTCTGTGTGTGTCTGTCTGTCTGTCTGTCTCTGTGTGTGTCTGTCTGTCTGTCTGTCTCTGTGTGTGTCTGTCTGTCTGTCTGTCTCTGTGTGTGTCTGTCTGTCTGTCTGTCTCTGTGTGTGTCTGTCTGTCTGTCTCTGTGTGTGTCTGTCTGTCTGTCTCTGTGTCTGTCTGTCTGTCTCTGTGTGTGTCTGTCTGTCTCTGTGTGTGTCTGTCTGTCTCTGTGTGTGTCTGTCTGTCTCTGTGTGTGTCTGTCTGTCTCTGTGTGTGTCTGTCTGTCTCTGTGTGTGTCTGTCTGTCTCTGTGTGTGTCTGTCTGTCTCTGTGTGTGTCTGTCTGTCTCTGTGTGTGTCTGTCTGTCTCTGTGTGTGTCTGTCTGTCTCTGTGTGTGTCTGTCTGTCTCTGTGTGTGTCTGTCTGTGTGTGTGTGTGTCTGTCTGTCTGTGTGTGTGTCTGTCTGTCTCTGTGTGTGTCTGTCTGTCTCTGTGTGTGTCTGTCTGTCTCTGTGTGTGTCTGTCTGTCTCTGTGTGTGTCTGTCTGTCTCTGTGTGTGTTTTTTTTTTTCAACATACCAACGCTTTCATCTGGTAAGTTACATCATCTCTGTTTTTAGATATATAACAAAGATGATGTGACTTACCAAACGAAAGCGCTAGCAGGTCGATACACACACAAACAAACACACAAAATTCAAGCTTTCGCAACCAACTGTTGCTTCATCAGGAAAGAGGGAAGGAGAGGGAAAGATGAAAGGTTATGGGTTTTAAGGGAGAGGGTAAGGAGTCATTCCAATCCCGGGAGCGGAAAGACTTACCTTAGGGGGAAAAAATGACAGGTATACACTCGCGCACACACCCATATCCAACCACACATACACAGACACAAGCAGACATTTGTAAAGGCAAAGAGTTTTGGCAGACATGTCAGTCGAGGCAGACGTACAGAGGCAATGATGTTGTTGAAATACAGGTGAGGTATGAGCGGCGGAAACTTGAAATTAGCGGAGGTTGAGGCCTGGCGGATAACGAGAAGAGAGGATATACTGAAAGGCCAGGTACCAGGATGGCCCCCTAATACGCCAACCTATTCATGGGTCGCTTAGGGGAAGCCTTCTTGGCTACCCAGGCCTGCCAACCCAAAGTTTGGTACAGATTTATTGATGACTTCTTCATAATCTGGACTCGCAGTGAACAATAACTCCAGAATATCCTCTCCAACCTCAACTCGTTTGGTTCCATCAGATTCACCTGGTCCTACTCCAAATCCCATGCCACTTCCTTTCACATTGACCTCCATCTGTCCAATGGCCAGCTTCACACGTCCGTCCACATCAAACCCACCAACAAGCAACAGTACCTCCATTATGACAGCTGCCACCCATTCCACATCAAACGGTCGCTTCCCTACAGCCTAGGTCTTCGTGGCAAACGAATCTGCTCCAGTCCGGAATCCCTGAAGCATTACACCAACAATCTGAAAACAGCTTTCGCATCCCGCAACTACCCTCCCAACCTGGTACAGAAGCAAATAACCAGAGCCACTTCCTCATCCCCTCAAACCCAGAACCTCCCACAGAAGAACCACAAAAGTGCCCCATTTGTGACAGCTTACTTTCTGGGACTGTATCAGACTCTGAATGTGTCTCTCCAGCAGGGATACGACTTCCTCAAATCCTGCCCTGAAATGAGATCCATCCTTCACGAAATCCTCCCCACTCCACCAAGAGTGTCTTTCCGCCATCCACCTAACCTTCGTAATCTCTTAGTTCATCCCTATGATATCCCCAAACCACCTTCCCTACCCTCTGGCTCCTACCCTTGTAACTGCCCCCAGTGTAAAGCCTGTCCCATGCACCCTCCCACCACAACCTACTCCAGTCCTGTAACGCGCAAGGTGTACACAATCAAAGACAGAGCCTCGTGTGAAAGCACCCGCGTGATTCACCAACTGACCTGCCTACACTGTGAAGCTTTCTATGTGGGAATGACCAGCAACAAACTGTCCATTCACATGAATAGACACAGGCAGACAGTGTTTGTTGGTAATGAGGATCACCCTGTGGCTAAACATGCCTTGGTGCACGGCCAGCACATATTGGCACAGTGTTACACCGTCCGGGTTATCTGGATACTTCCCACTAACACCAACTTGTCAGAACTCTGGAGATGGGAACTTGCCCTTCAGTATATCCTCTCTTCTCGTTATCCGCCAGGACTCAACCTCCGCTAATTTCAAGTTGCCGCCACTCATACCTCACCTGCCTTTCTACAACATCTTTGCCTGTGGAGTTCTGCCTCGACTGACATCTCTGCCCAAACTCTGTGTTTACAAATGTCTGCTTGTGACTGTATGTGCGGATGGATATGCGTGGGTGTGCGAGTGTATACCTGTCCTTTTTCCCCCAAAGGTAAGTCTTTCTGCTCCTGGGATTGAAATGACTCCTTACCCTCTCCCTTAAAACCCACATCCTTTCGTCTTTCCCTCTTTCCTCAAGAAGCAACCGTTGGTTGCGAAAGCTTGAATTTTGCGTATATTACACATACACACAGAGTGAGTGAGTGAGTGAGTGAGTGAGAGAGAGAGAGAGAGAGAGAGAGAGAGAGAGAGAGAGAGAGAGAGTGTGCGCGTGTGTGTGCGCGCGTGTGTGTGTGCGCGTGTGTGTGTGCGTGTGTGTGCGTGTTTGTTTGTTCCATCCCCTGACTTGTCATGTCAGTGTACATACCCACTGCCACACATTGTCAACATTTTTGGCTTCTGAAGGAAGCAAAGTATTTCTCCAATATTGATAATCATGCTGGCTGGCTACTGGCAGATTGAGGTTGACAAGACTGACTGAGAAAAGATAATTTCCTTTTGTAACACCTGGTTACATGTAGAAGTTCAGATCTATAATGTATGCTCTGTGCAACACTAAAGTGAATGTATGCGGGGCAACCTACTTTGACATCTTAAATGGGCATTGTGTCTTTGCTACCTGGATTCCATTGTTTTCTCGAATTCATCTGAAGAGCATCCAAGCCAGTTGACAACTGCACTGAGGTCTGTCCATGACGTAGGTCTTCACTAGAATCTGAAAAAGTGCCTTTTCATCGTCTAAGAAATACAAATCTTGGGGCTAACACAAACAGTGTATTCTATGCTGATCTATAAAAAGTGTGAGCAAAAATGGATTCTACAAGTCCTCAGCACATCCGGGAAGTGAGAGATTTCTTTAAAAATATGCTCGTACTACACACACACACACACACACACACACACACACACACACACACACACACACACAAAGGATTTCATTTGGATTGCATAGCCACTATAAGGAGTCTTGCAGGAAGACGCAAATTTTCTTGGAGCGAAGAGTGAGAAAGATCTGGCTTTCAGGAAGTGTTCACATATTGTCAAAAATTACCAGCTATGATGAATGTCAACACAGAACTAAAGTGCAGTTGAAGTGAAAATCGAGAGTACTCTTCGACTCAGACTGTGAAAAGTGCCAAAAAGTTGTGTGGACAAAAAGGAAGTTATGGTACCATTTATATGGCAAATCATTCATTGTGACTGATCACCGTTATTTGTTATGGTACCATTCATATGGCAAATCATTCATTGTGACTGATCAGGGTTATTTATGCTGGCTAACAAGCCAAAAGGATCCATCAGGACAATTGGAAATATGGACACTAAAGATTCCAGAATACGTAGTCACAGTAATATACAGAACTTGAAGCAGACACATGGATGCTGAAGCCGTCACATGAAGATTAGTGATCTCTCTGTCATCACTACACTAAAAACATTGCACCCTGATCAAACAGAAGGTTTGGCACTGTACAATAGGGATTATGACCCACTAACACGGAAATGGTTGCTTATCAACCCGGCTCACTTATAGCCAGCCTTACTAAAGTATTTCCATATCATTTTGAAATCAGGTCACATTAGATGTTTGAATGCCCTTGAATGAATCAGCCACAGATATCATTGACCATGTCACTACTGATTTGCTAGAAATTTTATAGCTGTTGTAGGGAAGTCAATGACAGAAGGCTATGTCTCAGTTAAGCACATGACAGCCGGTACTATTTCATCCTGGAGTTCCTCTATTTCATCAGATTGAGGTTTCTTAAGTCACAAATAAGAATAAATGGACAGAAGTTTCATCAGGTGTCTGATACGCAACAATGCTGCCATGGCTGTACCAACTGCCGAAGCATTGGAAATGAGCATAAAGCACGGAGTGTAATAATCTCTGATGACAAAAAAGTGTTGCAATCAAGACTGGTGTCGGGAGGAATTTCACAATGCAATATTGTCGACATAACTTTCCACCACTTGCAGGCAAATGGACTCGTTTTAATACAATTTTGGCACGTATGTGCTCTATGTAAGATGTCAGGTAGAGGCTTAGATATTATACTGTCTGTCTTGACATTCAGAGACACTAGGTTCCACTCCATTTTTCCTAGTCTACAGGGGAGTGGCTGAAACAGTGGTAAAGCAATCAGTCATGGGGCCTCCTGTATCTAATTTTGGTAAGTGATTTAAGCTCTCACGGCCAGTTCTTGCAATCTGAAGATGACAAATCTGTACTCAGACATCAACAACAGTAAGGCTCAAGAAGAAGCCTTACAATGGGATGATTGTTATAAACAAAATGATAATCAATTAAATTTAAAAAGAAAACACACAAAACTTGATATGTTGCCTCAATGACAAAAATCAAGAGAGATGGGCAATAGTTAGTACACTGGACACGCTTTTGATGGTTCAAATCTATCCAAATTTACATGATCTGTGATTTCCCTAAATCATTGCAGGCAAATGGAGGGATGGTTGCCTTGAAACAGCACAGCCAATTTCCTTTCCCCTCCTTGAAACAATCTGAGATTTTGGCCCATCTCTGACAACCTTGATGTCAACGGGATGTTGAACTACAATCTTCCTTCTTTCCTTGACGAAGGATACCTACACTGTGTAGACGCTGTCAGACTTCTGGGGTTCATGATGGACAGTAAACACTCATGGGAAGCACACATTGCACATGTGTGTGACAAACTGTCTCAATCTCGTGATAATTGATCAGCCTATGCTAATGGTAAAATCACTCTTTCATAGCAATATCACCTACTTGTTACTATGGGGTCACTACATGGTGTAAGGAAGCACTATTGCTAAAAAAAAAGTAAGGAAAAAGCAATGGACCATAAAATCAAGCAGAAAACTGGACCCCTGCAAACAGATATTAGCCAACAGTGATTATAATTTTCATTCAATATGTTTTCACCCGTCTCGTGCATGTGAAAGAAAATAAGAAGCATTCACCAACAGGAGTGAAATCCTCACCTATAACACATGCAATAAGGAAAACAGACATGCCAAACTGTTGACTTTCCATGACATAGGAGTCTTCCAGCGGTGCTACTGAAATATTCAACCATCTAAATGCAGAAATGCAACCCTTGGAATTGCTGAAATTTTGAGGAAAGATATCACACTGTCTAAGCCAAGAACTACTATACAATTTAAATGAGAGTGAAAAAGCAAATTGGACTGCCTTAATAGTGCACTGCTGTATGAAATCAATGTCACTAAGTGTTGCACTACACTTATTTTCATATATTTTTCATCTTGTGACACTGACACAGTCTAACCAGTCATGAATGGTAAATGGCATAGCTATGGTGTTGATAAATGATAGCAGCACAGCTGTCACCTTACAAGCACACTTGAGTGATTTTATCTCTCATTTGACAGATATTGTGGTGACAGTAAAAGCAAGATGGGTCATGCAGCCATTCATACTGTATTTCAATATCATAAAATGAAAGGAAGTAGTATTGTAAATGTCACTGTCAGTGGTGGAAATAGCACAGTTTAGTGCTGCCAAATGCTTATTCACTGTCATTGATCTGATTTCCTGAGTTGACATTTCCCAGTTATTTCGCTAATTTTCTAATAATGCAACTATGTAGTGTGTCAGCAGTTGCACTTTATGTATTCCATTCTGATAAATTTTGATATAAGATCTTTCTCAATGTAGCCTATTATATACTACATAGAACACCACGAATTTTTAAGTCTTATTTGGCCACATTTTCACTGCAAATGATAGTACTGTACCACTGGGTGGCGGACAACTCTAATGAAGAAAGTTCATGTTCAAGTGTATCATTCCATAGCTGGGGAAAGAAATTAACAGTGGGCCTTGATTCAGAAAAATCGCAGATAAATTTGGGCGATTGGACACGGATTTGAACCTTACTTCTCAAAGTGAACCTGTTGTATTAGCATATATAATTTGCAATAAACTCTCTACTCGAGGTATGTATGGTTGACAGTCATTAATTCATGTCCCACTAATAAGAATCACAATTCTGTTACACACTTAGTACATGCGACTGTCAAACTAGAATATTAAGAACATCTCTTTACAATAATCACAATGGCTCTGGGATAAAGTATTTCAACTGGCTGTGAAAGTTAAGAGGCAACAACCACGAAAATACTGGGCAAAATCAGAAAATTAGTACTGCTCATCAGCACTTATTAATGCACGCTGGTTATGTAATTTTAATTTTATAGCAAATGAACAGGAGAAAATTAAAAAAAAAATGTCAATGTTAGAACGCTGTGGAAAAATTTTCAGGGCCTGTTCGTTACACAGCGATGCTTGTCAAAAATGTCGGATTCACGAATAGTCTATGCCGGCGGAGAAGCAAATGAAACGTAAACATTAACCAGCAGTAACAATAGCGGAAGCTCTGGGCCAGGCGAGGAACTGAGTGTTGAGTCACAGCATTTAATGGTTTAAAATATTTCAGTTTTGAGTTATAGCGTACGACGGATTCGTAACAAGATATGCTGGAAAGTTGTAAACATAGCACGTACGCATACATTACAATGTATGACAGCTACGAACGTCACTACCTTGTGACTTCAAAAAAATTACAATAAAATGTCAACACGAAAATTTTATTGCTTAGGAAACAGACTTACTTACAACAGTTACACTCTTCTGTCACTTCAGAGGACCAGCACCACGTATTCCAACGCTTTACCAAAGATCTTCACACCTCGCAGTACGTAAACATTTCATGTATTTGATTCACTGCTTTGAGCACTCACTCTTTCCCGTTCTTCCTTTCAGCAGAGGAGAATGCTTTTTCGTCGTATTTTGTTCATGTACGGCAGATATTTTCAAATTTTGTAAAATTCCGGCATTTTACTCTACATGAACTCGTTATTTACAATGTTTTGATTGACCATTTTCAGTTTTATTTAATTTATCTGTGATTAGTTCGACAATGACAAATAATTTAAATTTAAAAGGTGTGTAGTATTATAGCCAGAACTTGGAAGGTGAAAGAAACATTTTCAAGCGGTACATTATTAGCATCAACGACTGGTTCGTCGGCGAACAATAGGCTAGGAGTCAGACTGTGGTGTGAGTTATTAGGTCATGGATCATTTTGCTCAGTAAATCGTAATGATGTGGAACGAGTCAGTTTACATTCATGTCGCAAATTAATTTTGTGCATATGGTAACAAACACAGATTTCTGGGTCAGTTCTGTAGTTAGCAGTGGCCAACGAACTGTGTGCCTATTGCGCTGGAATTTTTAAATGTCTATAATTACTAACTGTAGTGAATTAACACGGAATGTCTTCAGCACCACTGGATAGTGGTTCTAATAATGGAAACGAGAGTAAGTGTAAATCTTCAGATGAACTAACGAAAAATATCCTTGTTTTAAGGAAGAGCGTTGCGAGAGTGAGGAATACGTGTGACATGGACACCGGATCTCGGAAGGCACACAGACAGTGAAATAACCACAGAAAATTTGGTGGAAGGAATAGTATTTCATTAGACATCGCGTCATTTTTAGAAGAAAAACGTCTATGAGACCAAAAGAAAGTTCAAGCTGCAGAGGTGACTGTGGCGTTTAACACTGTGTACCACCATCAAACTTTTCATCAGGAGATTGCCCTCAAAATTAAAAGAAAGTACTGTTTTTGGATTCTCAGGCTACTAAAAACAAACTGTGGACAAAAAAACTAGGAGCATTAATAAACGACATACTTGCTCCCTATTCTATTACACTGTTATTCAACGACGTGAGTAGATTATTTTCTGTAATCAAAGAATATTTTTATTGGAAGAATAATGGTATTCAGACGGAAGTCTTTGAGTTAGACACCTGAATACTGGAACAGAATTTTTGTCCCAACATTCAAGGGAGATGTGAATGTTTGAACTTCAGTGCTCTTAATACATTCCCAGTGTGGCTAATCTGTTACAGTGCATTTTTTCAACATTTGCGATAAGCGATGTCTTTCTCACTCATATGCTGGAGTTCCAATCAGTCGCTCTCTTATTTCAGTATGGCGATGCAGACACTGGACCTATGATGCAATTACTGGTTTGCATAGAGAGCATAGAAGGTGAACAAAAGTGTCTCTCGCAACCGCATATTGCAGTTTAGATTGATGCCGCCTACTCTGTTTCTCAGCTTCAGTGACAAATTGGAACCATGGCTCAGTTTCGTGACACGGCTGGAAAAGATTTTTGTGGTCCATATCATTCAGTGTGAGATTCGATGCAAAGCTTCTCTACTCGCTTACTCTAGTACTAAAGTGTTCCAACGTCTTCAACCTTCTGAAACGAGTATAGAACCTAGATGAAAGGTCAACTAATAGCCTACTAAGCTTCATGTAAACTTCTCATCGCTAATACACGTAGTAAACATTATACGTCATTACAAGACTCCCTACCAATCCATCAGACTTGTAAATAAACTTGAAGTCTGCAGCATATCTGCCAAAATAAGGCCATCATCCGCCGTCTATGTGCAGGCGGTCTGCAAGTTCCTAATAACGTAAGCTCATGTATTTACCGTTTAGAGTACGATGCCCCCAATGTGGCAACAATTTGGTGCACCAGTAAATTACAGGAGGAAATTTCAGACAATTATTGGGATTCATTTTTCATTCCAATAAGCAGCTTGCCTGCCATGTTAATGAACGTAATGGATACTTTCGTTCCAGTTCCGACAGACGAAGTGGCTTCCACAGTTGCTGCACCCATAGGCTCTGCAGAGTCCTCCACTCTGTTACTTTTCAGTATTTCTCCATTATCATAAGAACCGTCTGACCATTTGCTGCAAGTCAGTGGGCTTGTGACCCAAGAATTTTGAACTGCAAAACTGACGCTCTTGGTGCAGTGATTGTTCCCATTCACAAGTAACATTTCGACTACACATCCAGTTGAGGGAGCTCAGTCACCAGTCTTTCTGGACTCCACCATTCAGGATGTGCACCAGTTGATGTCCATGTGCTCCACATCCCAGACCTGTGTACCACTGAAGGACTGGCCATTCCAGAGGATTATTATGTTTGGCTGTGCTGACGACAATATGTTCAAAGGAGAATCTGATAGTACATTTCATGATCCAGTAGTGTGGTATGCCATTCAGGAACCAGAGCTGGTCCTTCACATGGCTGCAGAAATTGGCGATACTTCTTCAGCAGTTCCCAGATCTAACGCCACATAATTGGCGCCATGCACATACCCACACTCACTACTGCAGTAAACATCCACCCAATGGATCGACAGACTCAGGTTCCTAACGATGCAGAGCAAGCAATATGAGTTCAGAACAATACTATTCAGTCTTCTTTAAAGATCTGTCTTTCCATTTATAAAGTCATATCACAGGCATTTCAAAGCACAAATCAGTGGAACGCACTTTCGCAAATGTCCGTCCTCAAGCTTCAAAACCTGCTTTCAGAGGTTGTACAATATTTCACGAGCAAACATGTCTCTTAGACCTAGAGTATTTTCAGGGTTAGTAATCTGTGAGATGCAGCACTCTAATCAGACGATCTATGCACTGATAAACGACTACACCTCGCTGGACTAGTTGGTTTCATATCAATATGGTCGAGCTTAGGAACCCATCGCTACACACAGAGTTGCCATCCTTGCTTATCAGGACGACCTACAAGTGTCACAGGCAGGTCTTTATCCACACTTCGGTTGTTCCCTCACTTAAGTTCAAACACAAACGCAGGCCTACATTGCAGATGCCTAGGATGAGGATTTTACATATTTTCTGTTTACAGATTTGCTTCAGAAAGTTCCCGTCTGGGCCAACGACAGAATTTGCGGTCATATATGAGATGATCAGTTACAGGAACAGGGGCAGTGGCGATGAGGGCACCCACACTCATTGATGTGAATGACGATGACCCCAGGGTGCCTTATCTGTTTGTAGGCACCATTGACACAGATTTACGTCACATCGAGATGCCTCCACCATCTTTTCCTATGGGGTATCCCCATGCTGTATTCTGGGACTTAAACTTTTTCGCAATGCAGCCAAGATTGGCAGGTTATCAGCACAGATGTCCATTAATGACACCATAACACCAGCTGTCATACATTGCTTGTAAATAAATACATCAGCCAGCATACATATGCCAAAATGACAACATGTTTACAAGCTAGTCTACAGCAAGCTCCACGGAAACCTGTGGTGCCAGCATCGCCACCTGTTGCAGCCTGAAACATCACTGGTGTGCTACAGTCATGGAAATATTTTGTTTATGTGAGCCACGTGCCTGGCAGAGGACAGACAAGTAGCCTTCCACTGTGTGTGTATGTATGATGCCAAGTAGCAGCTAGTGAACCACTTTCATTTGCGGAGCCAATTACAGTTAATCACAACTAGAATGTCGCCAGCAGGGAGCCATAGCTCTCATTATCTACCACTACCACAGAGGACTTAATGTCAATTCCAGCCAGCTAGTAGCTAAGATGTCACCAACAAGGAACCATATCAAGTACTTTGTTTCTGTTACTGACAGTTTGGTGTTATCAGGTCTGTAAACAGTGTAATGGATTACCTAAGATGAGTCTCTACCAATAACTTCAGTAAAATGGAAATGATACTTACTTCTCATAGAGAAGTAGCATCCTTCATAAACTCCTCAAAATCAATGTATTCTATTGGTTATGATAAAATATCAGTGTAGTTAATCAAAGAGTGCTGATGTGAGCTGAGTTCAATCTTAAGTTATTTTGCAATCAGTTTCTTATCAGGAGAGAATTTCCTGACTGGCTGAAAGATGCTGAAGTTTAGCCTCTTTACAAAAAGAGGGATAAAGAAATATCATTAGCCTATCGACCAATTTCTCTTCTGCTAGTTTTGTCAAAAATATTTGAAAAGGTTATGTTCAAGTGTCTTCTTAAGCATATAACTACAAATAACTATAACATATAGTTATAACAAATAACTATAGTTATATATACACACATATAGTTATAACAAATAACTATAACATATAATTATAACATATAACATATAACTACAATAATATATTCTCCAGGTCACAGTTTGCGTGCCTTAAGGGTTCTGATATAGAGAATACTATTTACACTTACAGTGAGAATGTACTTAATTCATTAGATAACAAATTAGAGGCTACTAGCATTTTCTGTGACCTATCAAAAGCATTTGACTGTGTCAATCACAGCATTCTCTTAAGTAAATTAAGTTATGTTGTCACCGGCGGTGGTGTGAAACGGTTTGAGTCTTATCTAAATAACAGGAAATAAAGGGTGTCATTGCTAAATACCTGTGGAGTAAGCAATCAATTTTCATCCTGTTACATATGATGTTCCTCAAGATTCCATCTTGGGTCCTTCAATTTTTCTTGTATACACGAATGACCTCTCATATGTTACATTTTCAGATGCTAAATTTGTTTTGTTTGGAGATGATACTAATATTGCAACAAATAGTAAGGCAAGTACAGATTTAGAAATGGCTGCTAATCAGATTTTTGCTGACATTAATAAATGGTTTAAAGCTAATTCACTGTCACTGAACATTGAAAAGTCCAGAAACGACTTCAAAGCCTGTAAGAGATTTCCTTCCAGCATATGTATAACATATGAAGACATTCAGGTAGAAGAGGTTGACAGTGTTAAATTTCTGGGATTTCAATTCGATAACAAATTCAGTTGGGAAAAGCCTCCCACAGAGTTGCCGGAGTACCTAAACAAGTCTGTATGTCCAATGCAAACGATGTCAGATGTAGGAGATATAAATCTAAAAAAACTTACGTATTTATCATACTTTCAATCTGTTAGTTCATACCCAAATGCTTTGGAGTATGCTGCACAGGATTAGCCAAGCAGTTTAAGGCGCTGCAGTCATGGACTGTGCGGCTGATCCTGGGGGGTTCCCAACAAAATTTTCTCAAGGACTCCATCAAGCATGGTTGGTACCTTGTCATATCACAGTACCAAGTACCTAAAAAAGCCAAATTAAGAGTCTTTTTATACATTTTCTACACTCCTGGAAATTTAAATAAGAACACCGCGAATTCATTGTCCCAGGAAGGGGAAACTTTATTGACACATTCCTGGGGTCAGATACATCACATGATCACACTGACAGAACCACAGGCACATAGACACAGGCAACAGAGCATGAACAATGTCGGCACTAGTACAGTGTATATCCACGTTCCGCAGCAATGCAGGCTGCTATTCTCCCATGGAGACGATCGTAGAGATGCTGGATGTAGTCCTGTGGAATGGCTTGTCATGCCATTTCCACCTGGCGCCTCAGTTGGACCAGCGTTCGTGCTGGACGTGCAGACCGCGTGAGACGACGCTTCATCCAATCCCAAACATGCTCAATGGGGGACAGATCCGGAGATCTTGCTGGCCAGGGTAGTTGACTTACACCTTCTAGAGCACATTGGGTGGCACGGGATACATGCGGACGTGCATTGTCCTGTTGGAACAGCAAGTTCCCTTGCCGGTCTAGGAATGGTAGAACGATGGGTTCGATGACGGTTTGGATGTACCGTGCACTATTCAGTGTCCCCTCGACGATCACCAGAGATGTACGGCCAGTGTAGGAGATCGCTCCCAACACCATGATGCCGCGTGTTGGCCCTGTGTGCCTCGGTCGTATGCAGTCCTGACTGTGGCGCTCACCTGCACGGCGCCAAACACGCATACGACCATCATTGGCACCAAGGCAGAAGCGACTCTCATCGCTGAAGACGACACGTCTCCATTCGTCCCTCCATTCACGCCTGTCGCGACACCACTGGATGCGGGCTGCACGATGTTGGGGCGTTAGCGGAAGACGGCCTAACGGTGTGCGGGACCGTAGCCCAGCTTCATGGAGACGGTTGCGAATGGTCCTCGCCGATACCCCAGGAGCAACAGTGTCCCTAATTTGCTGGGAAGTGGCGGTGCAGTCCCCTACGGCACTGTGTAGGATCCTACAGTCTTGGCGTGCATCCGTGCGTTGCTGCGGTCTGGTCCCAGGTCGATGGGCACGTGCACCTTCCGCCGACCACTGGCGACAACATCGATGTACTGTGGAGACCTCACGCCCCACGTGTTGAGCAATTCGACGGTACGTCAGCCTGGCCTCCCACATGCCCACTATACGCCCTCGCTCAAAGTCCGTCAAGTGCACATACGGTTCACGTCCACACTGTCGCGGCATGCTACTAGTGTTAAAGACTGCGATGGAGCTCCGTATGCCACGGCAAACTGGCTGACACTGACGGCGGCGGTGCACAAATTCTGCGCAGCTAGCTCCTTTCGACGGCCAACACCGCGGTTCCTGGTGTGTCCGCTGTGCCGTGCGTGTGATCATTGCTTGTACAGCCCTCTCGCAGTGTCCGGAGCAAGTATGGTGGGTCTGACACACTGGTGTCAATGTGTTCTTTTTTCCATTTCCAGGAGTGTATTTTTGGTACTTAGAAAAAAATTGACATATTCATTATTGAAAAAATATTGAGCTTAAAACTTTTTCCATTTAGCCATCATTGTTATTGTTAAATTTTTGATTTCTGCTCAAACTCCTTGTCTTTAAATGTGGGTGTTTAATATAACAGACTCCTTAAAAAATAACAATTGAGTATCATACGAAATATATTTAATATATTTTTTATTCTAATAGCATCTTGCGGACCCCTCTGGCATCGCTCACAGACCCCTGGGGGTCCGCAGTCCATCTGTTGGGAACCACTGCCTTAGCAGTTAAGTCCCATAAGATTTCACACACATTTGAACATTTTTTGTTCTGGAGTATCTCATCAAAGCTAGCGTTCAAATGCTTGTAATAAGGAGTGATTTGCGGTGTAGATTCAAGAACATCTTGTAGAAACCTGTTCAAGGAACTGGGTATTCTAACATTTATTCATTAATAAAAATTGCTACAAATAATATGTCTGTTCCCAACCAATAGCTCAAAACATAGTACCAATGCTAGGAATAAGGACAATCTACATAAAGACCTGAAATCATTTATCTGGGTCCAAAATAGAGTCCATTATCCAGGAACACATATTTTTAATAAATTGCCAGCAACCAAAAAAATGTGGTTTCAGATAAAGCATGGCTTGAACAGAGTTTGAAAGACTTTTTGGTAGGCAACTCCTTCTGATCTGTAGATGAATATCTGAACAGGGACTGTTAGACCAGCTTCAGTAAAAAGTCTGTTGGATTTCAGTTTTGACAGCACTTGTCCCAACAGTCAAGATTAGATATTTTAGTGTGATAAATTTATTGAAATTTCATAACCATGTTTCATTATAACAGTGTATTAATTCTGTAAATATTAGCAGTTTCAGTTTACTGTAATGGATTCACATATTTTGAGTATCTCCTGACAAATGATCCAGAATGTGACTATTATATTAAAATGTTCTATTTTCTTGATGTTATTCTTTCTGACACAATCCACACCCACGAGAATCATCTCATTTTTGGGACTATGGAATGAGAACTGAAGCCAATCTAATGTCATGTGATCTCTCTTTGCCTACCACTGCCACAATGGATTTCATTCTAACTCCACTCAGCCAACAAGCAGTCCATCGCCGTGTGCAGCCGCTGCTTGCCCCTGACATTTGCCCATTGGACTCTGCATTCAGAAACAGTTGAACTCAGTAAGAAAATTTCATTTGGTTAGATTCAGTGATGAACATCCTGATGGACTTTGTCAGGCAGTGATAATTAATTATTCTGTTGGACACGACCAAACAAGTGGACAGCACTATCCCACTGAGAAACAAAAAGACTTACATCTGCACCATCATCATATTATGTGTAAAACTGTGTGCTCTGATGGACTTTAATGAAAGTGGATTTATATGGCTACCTGGAAATGTCAGTTGTGCATGTAGTTCTCCTATGATCACAACAAGTGTATAACAATTTTTCGAGTCGCTTAGGTTCTCTCTGTGAAAACCGGTGCTTAATAGTGGTATATTTCTCAGTGGTTGGCCATAAAACGAGGGTGGCTTGTACCTCCACTGCAATTTGTTTGTTGATTGCAGGCATTTTATAACCATAATTAATCTAATCTGATGTGATTTAGGCCAAAAGTAATTGGCTCTCATGTTAGGTGAATCACAGTACTGAAGTTTCCTATCAAAAGGATGGAGGTTTCACTGCAGTTGGACTGTGGATCACGTTTGCCATTGTTAAATTAGTGGTTGCAGAATTAACTATGTATGCTGAGGTTGGCATCATTTATGGAGCATTATATTTCCATGAAAAGTGTCTAACCCAAGGACTTCAATCTGAACACCATTATTCTTCCAATCAAAATATTGTTTGATTACAGAAAATAGTCTATCCACACCACTGAATAACAGTGTGAAAGAACACAGGGTAAGTATGCCATTTATTATTATTATTTCTATTTTTGACCTTTCACAGTAATGTATTCATGTATTGTAGCTGATTTCACATTGAACGTTATGGGCCACAAAACGATTTTCCAGCTGTGTCACGAAACCGAGCCATGGCTCCAATATGTCACTGAAGCTGAGAAACAGAGTAGGCAGCATCAATCTAGACTGCAGTTGGCGGTGTCCAGGTGGACTAACATTTGTGAGTGATGCTCTTGTTCACATTCTATGTGCTCTAAGCAAACCAGAAATTGCACCAATAGGTCCAGTGTCTGCATCGCCATATTCAAATAAGAGAGCGACTGATTAGAACACCAGAATATAAGTGAGAAAGACATTGCTTATCACAAATGTTGAAAAAATGCACTGTAATAGAGTAGCCATACTGGGAATGTATAAGAACACTGAAGTTCAAACATTCACTTCACCCTTGAATGTTAGGACAAAACTTCTGTTCCAATATTTCTTATCACAGTTATATGTTGTGACTATGATGGAACTGCATGCATAACTGAGTTTCCCAGGTAGCCATATAATAACACTTCTATCAAAGTCAATAAGTACAAGGAGTTTTAAACATAATACAACAGTGGTGCAGACGCAAATCTTTTAGTTGGTGAGTGTCTCATACATTTCACTAATTTGGGCAAATGCAGTAGAATAGTCAATCAGTACTAAATGACGATGTCCATCAGCATTCTAATCACTGAATATAACCAAATACAATTTTTACGGGGTCCAAACCCAAATTGTAAGTTCCTGAATGCAGAATCCTACAGGGCAGGAGTCAGCAGTGTGTGGTAGCTGCACATGATGATAGCTTAGGTCCTCGTTGGCTGAGAGTTGAGATTAAGTCCCACAAGACAGTGGTTGGCGAGGGAGAGATGACTTCCTACAGGTGATGTTTCAGCTGGTCATTGATGGGAATACAGACAAACTCCCAAAAGGTAGTGTTTGGCGAGGAGATCAATGGCTTCCTGCTGGTGATGGCTTAGGTGCTCATGGATGTCCTGGAGTTGTGACGATCCATACTTGGCTGTGTGAAAGTAACTGGTTCACTAGCTGCTGGGTTGTGCTTTATATACATACCTAGATGAAACTCACACATGCACCCTCTGTCAGGCACGTTACTGAAGTAGACAAAATAGTCAAATGACTGTAATTTATCCAGAGGTGATGCAGATGCAACTGGTTGGCAGTGCTGTGTCCCAGGTTCCTGGGGAGATATACAACCCTTATCCCTCTTGGATAAATCATTAAATTTTATTTGTTCCATATGATTAACAAAAAGAAAGAAGAAGGAATTATCTTAATTATGGGAGCAAATTCGTCAATCAGCAAAATCTACAATTGTTGGTCTGCTAATAACAGAAATAACAGAGTGGTGCAGGACCATGGAAGAAACGTAAGTATTTTAATTCTAGTATTAGTGTACAAGAGCAATCTTTCTTTAAACAGATTGGATTCCGAAAACCAAATTCTGGAGAAAAATACAGGTCATTTTATTGAACACACGGTATACATTTAAGGCTGTGGCAGTGGCTGCTGATGAATAGCGTTACCTTATTTATAACATCAACGTCACTTTTACCCCCAATCACACTTCTGTAAAAACAAAAACAAGATTAGGACAAGGAATATTAATAACATTACATGATGTTAATTCATATTTAAATCTAATGTAATTAATCTAAATTGTACAATAGCATCACCTTCTGCACCAGTGCACACAGATAAGGTGCCAAGAGACAAGAGATACAAGAAGAAGTAAGATGGGAGCAGCCACCACAATTTGATAAGAAAAGTGATGTACATATCTGAACCCTAGAGGGAAAATTGACCATTATTACCCATTGTTAAGGGTGTCATTGGTTCAGAGCGGAGCTCAATATGCAGCTCGTTCTATTCCACTGACGAATTTCTACCTAAAAACTGGTAGCCACTAAAAGAAACGAAAAAACGTTTTTAAGGGTGTAGTTGCATGAGTTGAAATAAAATGATACTGCGTTCCCTGATGTTAACACCAATCATGTATGAGTATCCTGTAAACTGACTCATTCCACATCATTTCGATAACAGGATTGTTCAAGTGGTCTATGAAACATGTAACTAATTAACTAGCTAAATGTTTTTAGACAAAACATAACGAAAACATCGCAGAGAATATAATCCCTATGGTACCTCAGGTTTTGGGAGGCTCTAGATTTATTTTTATTGATTTGTAACTTTTTATTACATAGTCCTCTTGAAAGGCATTGTCACAGTCGTTGTATTTGAGTCGACCATGCCTTTCAACTAATGACCACTCAGCACATGTGCTTATGCACAGGAACTCATTACTTTTTATGGTCTTTTACAACCACAGTTCACTTGTAGTCATAAGCAGTTTCGTTCAACGTACATTATATTTTATTCACACATACATCTAAGTGACACAGTTAAAATATATTTTTCTCATCGCTCATAACTTTCATGATTTCATTTTACTTTGAACGTAGAGTTTTTGTAGCAGATACAACTAAGCAACTGTCTGAGTGTCATTTGAAGGAGGCTGAGAATTTTCATGGGAAGCTATAAAGAATCTAAAATAGATTATTTAACACATTATTTAACACTCGTTGTAATGAATATAGGGACAGGTGACAGGCGACATCAGTGGTCGTCAGATGTTGTCATTCAGAAGCAGTGGACTTAGGCAGCGAAATACAAGGTTGGATAAGACATCCTTCTTCTGTACACCGAACAGCCAGCAATGAGCACTTCACAAGTATTAACCCAGGTAAATGAAGTTTTCACTTTACAGCATCAGCTTCAGCGAAACTGTCTGGTTGCATTAAGAAACACACGCTGGACACTGGATTTCATTCACAGATTACCCAGTATCTTAATATCCTTATTTCAGCCACAAGTGTTTAATTGGTTTTTAGATTTATGAACAGATTTCACAACAGTTCCGACACTGGTCTTCCCCTTAGTGTTTTATCATTTATGTTACACCAATATACTTAAAATTAGTCACCATTGATCCTTGTTAATCTTATTCTAACTAAAAATCTTGATATCAGTCTCGCATCTATCACTGAATTCTCTTGTCGTTATTTTAAAAAGTATTTGCACTGTATAAAACACCCTTATTTCTTGCTGAGCTACTGATTTGTTTGAGTAATTGTGTTTTGAAGATTTACCACTATATGGACTCATCACGGCTTAAAGTTTGGATAACAGATCAATATTTATTTTGAAAACATGGCTCATATGCGCAAATCAGAATAATTACCATGTGTGTATGCAAAAATATGCTCAAATCCAATTAAAATTCTAAAGTTATACTCAATAAGAGGAGCATAATATCTTATTGTACATACAATTTCCACGCTAAAATATTCGTCCATCACTCAGCTATATCTACTTGTTCATTTACAGTTAATGAACTAGAGGGCCACTGTGGCCGAGCGGTTCTACGCGCTTGAGACCAGAACTGCGCTGCTGTTATTGTTGCAGGTTCGAATCCTACCTTGGGCAGAGATGTGAGTGATGCCCTTAGGTTAGTTAGGCTTAAATAATTCTAAGTCTAGGGGACTGATGACCTCAGATGTTTAGTCCCATAGTACTCAGAGCAAGTTTTTGAGTTAATGGACTAGAAATGTGCATCATTTGGGCTCATGAGTTTTCATTTTACAAATATGAATTATAAGGAAACAGTACTGCTTTACCTCTAAGCTAATTATATCAAATATATTTTCATTTTTTGCTCCACTTGAGACTTCATATTATCTTCAACCATTCTACTATCCTGGTTAAATAACCACTGATTACTCATGAAACATCTTAACGACTAATATACATACACAGAACTTCTTATTGCCATGAGACAAGTAGTGATAACTTTAAAAAATCTACTCCTTTAGTTTACAGCAACAACAATATGAGTCTCTTTTCAGGCTTATTCTAGTTTTACATACTGTACACGAAATACAGCCTGTCAAATTCTACAGGGATAGTTTTTTTCTTTCTTGTTCATCTAGTTACATAGAAACATATTTGTCTGCAAATTTCAAGCAAAATAGTTCAGAATTTTCTGTAGCATTCGCTGTGCATAAATTGGTACACCATAGTAAAACTATTCAGATACGAAATTGCTCAGAGCATACTTTTCACGTGAGGTAGTCCTTAAAGATTTATACTTTTTACCTTTTTTCAACTCAAAGGAATGCAGTCATCACTACTACTTGTGCAGATACCTTGCCAAATCTCGATGACTATAAATTTCTTTAATTTAGCTTGCTTTCGGAAAAGCCAAAAGATAGCTTCATGGATGCAGGATCCAAACAGTCTTATATGGTTCTGTGTACAGGAGTTGCCATTTACTATTTCTTTTCTGTAGGGCTGAAGATTTTGGATGTCATTTTAACAACACCATTTCTCTGATTGAATATTCCTGTAAACCACTTAACTTTTTGTCATAGGTATTCTTTCGAATTCTAGCCCGTTCAGTGACTATAATCAGTGCGTTCCTAACCTTTTCTTCCAGAGTAAATTTTTCTCTGAGCAGATATGGCAATGGATTTATCCAACAGTTAACCTCTTTGCTGTTCATTGAGAGATCTGAGGGCATGTATGGGGTCAAGTAAATTGGTAAGTTGTTTACTATGTGCTCAATTGGTTCAATGAACTTCACCCAATGTGTATTTTGTATCTGTTTGTGCAAAACAGTTAAATTCTATGAAAATTCGTTAAATCAGATTACTTTGGGGACGGGACGAAATTTTGACATCAAAATTTGGTTGATGTTAGAGTCCTGTAGAAAATATTTCCCTGTTTTGCATGTAAAGTTTGAAGCACTATTTGTTAGCAACACGACAGGCTCACCAACTGTCACTATGCAGTCCCTAAGAATTCTTCTGATGATGGAAGACAATGTTTGGCATATTTTGAGAAATGATCATAAAGGCCTACTAAGTGTTTTATTCCACTTCATGTAGGGTTTACTGGCCCAGCATCATCGACAGATACTATCTGCAAAGGTTGATTGGTAGTGCAGCATGTACTTCTGTGTAGCCATACTTTTTTGTGGGTTTTGTTCTCTCATAGATAAGACAAGTTTTCAACAACTGTTCTACGTATCTCCTCATATTATGAAAATAACAATAAAGGTTTTGTTTTCTGAGACATTTTAATGTATCTTCATTCCTCCAAACATAATCTGTAAGTGAACCACAGGCCTCCAGTATACACACATCAATTGTTACGATTTTTGGTTATTATATCTGTAGAGCAATACATCATTTTGTATTTTCTAGTAGTGTATGAGTTCTTCAGATGGGTTTTGTAGGAGCAGTGTCTTGACTTGTGCATCTATGAGCTGAGGTGTGGTTACATTAGTACACACACCAAAATTTTTTATTTAATAAAATTGCAGCCAAATAGTTACTTTGTTTAACATTTTAAATTTACATTTTACATTTTTGCATGTTCATTCATGGATTTCACTCTTTTACTTCACAGTTTTATGTGATATCGTTTACAGGCTCGTTACACATTTCAGACACACATGTTGTGTTTGGGTCATGATAATTTTTGTTTTTGCAAATTAGGTGATGAAAGTAGTGAATAGATAATCTATTTATGGCATATCAAAGTTCGAAGTTTGGTGCTGTCCATGAGCTATTGCTTTGGTGCCCTAGAACTCCAGCCATAGTTTTTCTCGTTTATCTTCGACGATCTTCGTTCAGTTGATTTCTGGAATCCTTGGTGTGTGGCATCACATATCCAAGTTTGATGTCTTCAATTTCGAATGTCTCTCTTGTTACCACGTACACTAGTCTAGATCTTGTTATATTCGAGAAACCTAGAGCTCTTTTTAGATGAGTCGATTTATCTTTTCTAGTGTTTCTAGATTTTTTTGTCAGGTGTCCATATAACCTCCATCCTGTAGGCCAGGATTGGCAAGATTTTTGCGTTGAATAATTTCATGGCCGTTTCTAGACTGAGTATGAGGATGTCTTCCATGTCCTGTATTGCTATTATTGCTTTGGCTGCACTTTCTGTTGTATGTTTTGTGAAGCATTTGGCTGTTGGTTGTGATGTCAGCCCTAGGTATTTAAAGCCTGATGAGATTTTTTTTGTCCTCTGATGATTTCCACATTCTTGAGTGTTTTGCCTCCTTTTCTGAAAATCATCATTTCCTCCTTTGTTACGTTTATGTGTAGTTTGTGTTCACTGCACCATTAATCTACTTTCTCAATGATTTTTTGTAGCTTTTGTATATCTTGTGATTCTACAGCTATGTCGTCAGCGTATGCATATATGTATATATCTTCTTCATTTTCTCAATTGGCAGTACTTCTTCAGTGGCAAGAATGTACAGCAAAGGGCTCATTGGGTCACCTTGTAAGACTCTGTTCGATTGCAAAATGAGGTTCGAAAAAGAGAGTTGGTCTGATATTGTGATTAAGTTGTATTCAAGGATTGACTTGATTATTATTGACCATATGCTATCTTCTCCCATTGTGTTTTCCAGTTTTTGGACTATGAGATCTCTTTCCAGTAGGTCAAAGGCTTTGTTAACGTTTATGAACACTCTGTAGAAAATTTGTTTCTTTTGTAGCGCTTCGTTGATGTCGTTTATTAGAAACCTCATTGCTGTAAGTGTTGATCTTCCAGATCTGAAGCCCATTTGTGGTTCTGGGAGGTGAATGTCCACACAGGCTTGTTTTTTTGTGTAATTATCTTCTGAAACGTCTTGAAGTGAGTATTTTCTGGGGCTATACTTCTGTACTTGTTTGTGTCCATTGGGTCTCCTGTACCTTTGAAGAGAACTTTTATTATCGAGTGTCTACATTGGGTCAGAATTCTTCCCAGTTCCAGTTTGATCAATATGTGTTGGAGAACCCCTTTTGCATCTTGTATATGTTCATTATATATATATTATTGGGTTCTGCTACTTTCTTGTTCTACAGTGTTTTTATTACTTCTTTTACATCTTCTTCATTTAGAGGTTCCCATACATGGTCTTTTTTTTTTGTTTGATGTTATTTCTCTTTCTTTGAGGCCATTTGGATTCCTCATTTGTTCAGTATCTTACTGAAGTGATCTTCCCATTCCTTCATGTCTATATTTGGTGTATGAGTGTCTTCTTGGTCTTACTGCTATGTATAGGTCTTTCTCTGCTTCATCCACTCCTCTTTTTGCCTCTCTTTCTATGTATTCTTTTTTCTTCTCTTCTATTAGTATTATTGTTGATTTTCCTCTCTTCTGTATATGGTTTGTACACACACCTCAATAGTATTATCTATAATGTGTCTTTCTTTGAGAGAATATGGTAATCAGTAATTTGTTCTGATAAGTTAACAAGGTAAGTCAGCTCTTGGGGTGTCCACTACTACACCATCTTTACCTCTGATGTGTGTCATCTCAAAACTGTATTTTTGAATAAAGGCTGTCCATCTTGCAATTCAAGCATGAAGTAATTAGCAGATTTGCAGGTTAATAAAAGGCTCAGCGCCTGTCAATCCCAAACTACCTTCAAATCTTGCCATAAATGTAATAGATAAACTACTTGAATGTTCATATTGCAGCTAATGTTTCCTATTCAGTAGCCAAATATGTACACTCGCATTCTGAAAGTGTTTTACTTGCAAAACTAAAAATGTTTACTTCAGCCATATTGTCCTTTAGAAGCATTTGAAGTAGATAGGCTCCATGTCCAGAAACATCTGCACCCATTGAATTATATAAGTGCAAATTCTTGTTGGGATGACACAAGATTTCAGAATTTACCAAAGCATTTCTTATATTATCAAAATCTGACTGACAGTTGTATGTCCAACAGCACACCGCATGTTTATTTAGAAAATTTAGGTGTGTGGAGCTACTGAACAATTGATCTTGTACAAATCGATGAAAATATGAACACAGAGAATTAAAAGCTTTTAGCAGTCACTTTGTCTTAGAAGCTGGGAAATACCTTATTGCATTTTTCTCTTTTTTGCTCTGATCAGACGTTATTCCGGAGGGAGAGATAATATATCCTAAAAATTTAATTTCTTCTCTACCAAACTTTGACTCTGGAGGTTGGTTATCTCTGCAACCAGTGAAAATTTACATACAGTAGATGAAAATGTTCCTCCCACGTGGCAGTAGCAGTTAAGATGTCATCCACATACATTGTCACATTATCTAGCAGGTCGAGCCCTAGAACTGTATCTAGAGCAGCAAGGAAAAATCAGGAACTTACATTGAGTCCTAAGGATAGTACATGAAAATGGTAGCTTCTACCAACGTGAACAAAAGCTGTATTTTCTAGATTATTTGGAAAAGCAGACCTGCCAGTTTGAATATCTGATATCAGTGTTAGTTAAATACTGCACAGCATGGAAGTTTTGCAACAATTCGTTTAAACTTTTAGGTTGTGTACAAACTGGCACAGTTATTTTCTTAATGGCATGTGCATCCAGGACTAAACGAATTTGCCCAAGACTTCCAGCCTAAAAAGTCGCCCTCATTCCGCCAATAGCCTTGTCAAAGAGGGCAGTAGAGTGGACAGAGGTTCAGGGTTTCCCCTTGCCTTTGGCGTGGGAAACTGCCCCTAAAGGCGGAAGAATCACCAACCATGAATGGTGCGAGGATGCAGAAGGCAATGGAAACCACTACATTAAAGACACATTCTGTGTATCGACCGTACATGTGGCTTGTAATGAAAAGGTGTTGTAGTGATCTTTCCATTGGCAAGAGGATCTCAAGGAGGGGACTGCGAAAGGGGAGGTGAAATTCCACTGTTTAATGCAGACGAGAGGGCAGATAGGCGGAAGAGGTACATTGAAGGCCTCTTTTGGGGGTAAGACGTTTCTGATGACGTGATAGGAGAAGAAATACGAGTCGGTATAGGAGAGATAGGGGATCTGGTATTAGAATCAGCACTTAAGAGAACTCTGTATGACTTACGACCGAATAAAGCAGAAAGGACAGACGACATTCCATCAGAATTTCTAAAATCATAAGGGATACGGCGACCAAACGAGCATTCACATTGATGTGTAGAACATATGAATCTGGTGATATACCATCTGACTTTTGCAAAACATCATCCACATAATTCCGAAGATTGAAAGAGTTGACAAGTGTGAGAATTAGCGCATGATCATCTTAACAGCTAATGCATCAAAGCCGCTGACCAGGAAAATATACAGAGGAATAGAAAAGAAAATTGTGGATGTGTTAGATGACAATCAGTTTGACTGTAGGAAAAGTAAAGGCACCCGAGAGCCAGTTTTGATTTTGTGTTTGATAATGGAAGCAAGACTGAACATAACGTATAGGATCTGTCGACCTGGAAAAATGTTCGACAATGTAAAATGGTGTGACGTACGTATTTCTCTGAAAAATAGCGGTAAGCTATAAGGAAAGATGGGTAATATACAATATGTATGAGAACCAAGAGGGAACAATAAGAGTGGAAGATGATGAACAAAGTCCTCAGATTAAAAAGGGTGTAAGACAGGGTTGCAGTCTTTCTCCCCTATTGTTCAATCTATAAATCGAAGAAGCAATGATGGAAATAAAAGAAAGGTTTAAGAGTGGGGTGAAATTCAAGGTGAAAGAATACCAATGATAAGTTTCACTGGTGAAACTGCTACCCTTACTGGAAGTGAAGAATAATTACAGGATCTGCTGAATGGAATGAACAGTCTAATGAGTACAGAATATAGATTGAGAATAAATCGAAGAAAGATGAAAGCAATGAGAAGTAGGGGAAATAAGAACGATGAGAAACATCAGGATTGGTGGCACAAAATAAATTAAGACAAGGGAGTCTGATACCTAGGAAGCAAATTAATTCATGACTGTCAGAGCAAGGATGACGTCAAAAGCAGACTAACACAGGCAGAAAGGACATTCCTGGCTAAGAGAATTATATGAGTATCAGGTCTTAATTTGAGGAAGAAATTTCTGAGAATGTATGTCTAAAGCATAGTATTGTGTGCTAGTGAAATGTGGACTGTGGTAAAAACAGAAAACAAGAGAATAGAAGCATTTCAGATGGGGTGTTATAGAAGAATGTTGGAACTAAGGTGCTGTCATAAGACAGGAATGAGGAGGATGTTTGGAGAAACGGCAAGGAAAGGAATATATGGAAAATACCAACAAGAAGAAGTGACAGGATGGTAGGACATCTGTTAAGACACCAGGAAGTAACTTCCATGGTACTGGAGGGAGCTGAGGAAGTAAAAATTGTAGAGGAAAAAAGAGGTTGGAACACACTCAATAAATAATAGAGCACAAACATTGCAATTGCTACACTGAGATGAAGAGGTTGTCACCGGCGAGTAATTTGTGGTGGGCAGCATGAAATCAGTCAGAAGACAGTTAATAATTCCCCCCCCCCCCCCCCCAAAAAAATGAACTACAGTAGTTTGAGTGATATGGTTCAATGACATTCCAACAAAGCATTCATTTTGTTTCTCTGACGACAGTCTCTCATTTTGCCTATGGGATGGAACAGGACTTTTGGCGAAATATGTTTTTTGGCATGGCATCCATATGGCAGCTGGTTTCTATCAAAAACATATAAACGCTTCATAAATTCTTTTCTCGACTTTTGTTATTGATCTGAATGGAGACCGTTGGATTCTTACTACAGAGAGTTATTCTTACTATAGAGAGATGAAAACTCATTTTCAGGTGCATTCTTTGTCTCCTTAATACCATGACAATATTTGCCTTGTGCTGCTGGGGTTTCCATTAAGTCAACTACAATATCCTTACCTTTCGTCTTTGGTTCACAGATAACACTTCCCAATGGAAAATCTAATTTTATGTCAGTTTCCTGGGACAACTCCAGGCCAAGTAAACATTGAATGACGAGATTCTTCAAAATTAGGAAAAGGCATCACATAACTCCATTTCATATTGCAACACCTACTTGTGTCTGGCTGTTGAAAAGTTGCAACTTTGGCCCTAAAACTCCAGTTAATGGCACTTTTGTACCATGCAGTTTGGCACTTTGCACGTTTCTTTAGTATTGTTAAATAAATTTTGCGACATAACATTAACAGAGGTACTTGTTTCTAGAAAAATTGAAGTAGGAATTTTCCCATCTATGCCATTAATTGAAGATTGGACTGATACCTGTGAGTTACTAGAATGTGAGTCTTGATCCACAGTCAACTCATGTATTATATCAGTTGCTTCAAAATATCTTAACAGATTGATGTCAAACGACCATCTTCAGATGACTTCATGAGGCTGGAATTAGTTTAATGAAGTTTCATTATTGCTGTGACTTATTGGATTGTTTTGTGAGTGAGTATATTTCTATGGTTCTGATTCATTATACACGTATTTCAGTAACTGTTGCTGTTATTCCCCTTGTACTTCGGTAACCTGGATGACACCAGTTATTGTATTTCCTCCTGCTGTTGTGACACTCATTTGGCAGATACGGTGGTTGCGCTGCCTGGAAGACTCGAGTGATATTGGAGACGACATTATGTGGGCAGCGTGATAGTCATTCGGCCGAGCTGAGCTGAGGTGTAGCTGTGCGTTGTTGTGGATGTTGCCTATACCATTATTGACCATTAGATCCTCTTGTATCATACCTATTGAATCTAGTATTGACATACAATCTCCTTTGCTTTCATCTGGAATATGTACAAATTTCTCAAGAATATCTAAAGGCAGTTTCACCTTCAAAATCCTTAACACCTCTCTATGACAAATAGGTTGTCCCAACACCAAGTTTTGTTAAAATATATCTCAAAATATCTATGGAGAGTACCATGTTTAGTATGGAAGGGCTCCAGACCGAATACCTGTTTTCTAACTCTTTCACAAATGCATCTTGAGCAGTACTTAAACTGAAACGTTCTTTCGAACTGTTTGTAAGTTTGACAAAGTTCTGCCATGTCCGTGGCCCAAAGGGCTCCACCAGCTAGTATGTGTTCTGTGGTCAAACGGATCTTGTTTTGTTCATTTCAGGAGTGGGGTAGCACACCATTAAAAGCCTTTATGAGCACAACATAATGTTATGTAAGTTTACATCTTTGCTTCATTAAAGTTGCTTCTAGCAATACTGGAGATAATGTAGGCGGTACTCCAACTTTGTACCATATATGGTCTGGCAGCAAATCATCGGAATTAATTCCATTACTGTACGTCACGTGACTATAATGTACTTTATCAGTAGATGATGGGGGCCCTAACTATGCCCCTAACGGCAGACAATTCCTGTTGCACTTTCATAATTTGTGCAACAAATCTTTTCTTAAAGTCACTTTTATCTTCGCCAATTCGGACATTACCAATTGTCTCGCTCAAACACGCCAGATGTGACCTTTTTACTTATAATTACTCCTAACTCTGAATTTAATGGATCACTAATTTTACATCTTTGTGTGAAAGCCATTCTGAAAAGTCATCACCAATGTGCTTGCATTGATCATTAAATTGCTTTTATACTTTAACACCCTGTTCTTTCACGAAAGTATCGATTTTATTTCTGCCTTTACTATAATTGCTTTCAGTTGTTATTGTTCTTTAGACAAAGTCTCTACAGCTTCTGGGAGACCATGAAAGCCTCCTTAACAGTGAAACATCATCTACTAAAGTACTGTACTGGACAGACAAATTGTTGAAATGAGTATTTCATTTTTCTAAATCGCTGAATTGCTTTTGTAATTCTGTCATTCTTGGTGTTATACCTTATATGTTCTTTTTTTTCCAATTCCTTGAAGACTTCGTAATAATAGTGAAGTCATATCAGTTGGTTGATAAGTTATTTGTACATTCATTTCACATGAAGAATCGTCCATTGGAAAATTTACTTCACACAAAGAGTCATCGTGCTGAACAGTTAAATTACGTATGGGATCACCTAGGTCAGTACAAACTTCAAGAAAAAGATTATCAGGTAAAACATTTGTATCACTTGCAGAGGTCGATCCTAGATCATGTTCTGAACTGCGTAAATTTTCAGCTACTGCGTCAGCAAATGCACTTTGTTCAGTGTTAAGATCCATGATACCTTTAGTTATAACAATAATTATAATAAACCGTTTCTAGAACGACATTTAAAAAAAAATCTGATATGCTTGCATGAAGTCTTCTGAGAGACTCGTATCGAACGCTAACGATAGTCGATAGTAGTTCCTGCTCTCGTCGATATTGCACGTCACAGCGAAACGGTCACTTATGTTGGAAGTGTTGTGAAATGAGTGTTAGCCACTCAAAACAATAGCGTCTTTACGTACATGTTTGCCGGCCGGAGTGGCCGTGCGGTTCTAGGCACTACAGTCTGGAGCCGAGCGGCCGCTACGGTCGCAGGTTCGAATCCTGCCTCAGGCATGAATGTGTGTGATGTCCTTAGGTTAGTTAGGTTTAATTAGTTCTAAGTTCTAGGCGACTGATGACCTCAGAAGTTAAGTCGCATAGTGGTTCAAATGGTTCAAATGGCTCTGAGCACTATGGGACTTAACAGCTATGGTCATCAGTCCCCTAGAACTTAGAACTACTTAAACCTAACTAACCTAAGGACATCTCACAACACCCACTCATCACGAGGCAGAGTAAGTCGCTTAGTGCTCAGAGCAGTTTGACGTACATGTTTTGAGGTGATGAACGGCTCACCTTTCTCGACTCGCCACACCGTTTAATTACGTCTCAAAGCAAGTGTTTTGAGAGTACAAGTACATTTATTTTCTGTTTACTCAGAATTTATTCCATGCGTCTAAATGAAACTATTTGCCGGTCAGATGCGGTCCGCAGGCTGCCAGTTGCCCACCGATCCCTGAAGTATTTCTTAGCCACGGTTTCTGTATTTTTCCCTTTTTTTGTGAAGAAATCCTCTTATTTTCTCTTCACGGAGTGGTTCCTGTCATTTCCATCATAATGAATTTCACTGTTCCATTTGAGTACTGAACATGGAACCCTAAGAATCAGTACAAGAAACTTACAGGGTATGTCACGGTCTCGCCATTATAGTTCTCCTTTCATATTGGGCAAATAATTAAATGTTATTTGTTTCATATGATTAGCAAACAGAGAGAAGATGGAGTTGTGTTAATGACAGGAACGATTTGATCAATGAGCAAAATCTATAATTGCTGGTTCGCTTCTAATAGAGTAATGCATGACCATGGAAAGAAATATAAGTATTTCAATGCTAGTATTAGTGTAGAATAGCAATGTTTCTTTAAATGGATCGGGTTTTGAAATCAAAGTTTATTGATCATTCAGTGTGTATTTAAGACTACAGGAATGGCTGTCAATCAATAGAACCAATGCATCAGTAAGACCAACATTGTTATTGGCTCTCATCACAGTAGCGCAAAATACATTCAAAAACAAGATATGGTCAGGAGATATTAATAACGTTACATGACCTTAATTCATGTTTAAATCAAATGTAATTAGTCTAAAATGCACAACAGCATTGACTTCTGCTATCCATGCAGACAGATAAGGCGTCAAGAGACAAGTGATACTACGAGTAGAACTAAGACAGGAGTACAAAATGTTTTCAGACAAAAACATAACTTAAAAATGGCACAGAATAAGAATGTCTATGGTATCTGAGAATCTGGGAGGCTGTAGATTCAGTTTTCTTAATTTTTCATGTCCTATTACAGAGCTAGCCTGTGGACGTGATTTCATTTCGGAGTGTGTATGCCAGAAGATGCATTTACTTACAAGTGACACATGCCGGCAGAAGTTATGATGCCTTCAGTGGACGCCTAGAGTCCGGCAACCTGCCAGACGTGGGTGCTTTGCGAGTAGCTGCAGTTCCAGGATACTACACGGAGATACAGCATCTCTCGTATCGCTCTAGAGCGGTGATGCCGGAACCACTTCGGTGTCGTGCAGAGATAAAGCAGCACCAAAGAACTTGGCGACCAGACACAATACCAATTACTTCTTCGTATTCGTGTGCTGGCAGGCTATGAAGTGAATGACAATATATGTGGTATACATGGGCATCGGTCTTGCCTGCCGATGCAAAGGAAACACTAACAGTTTTCTGTGGAGATCTCAATGCTCTTGTTCAAACTACTTATTGAATAGTCCAGATGTATCCATTTATGGGCATATCAACTGTTTCCGTCAGGTCAGAGAGCCCTCTAGAAGCGCTGCAAACGCAAATTTGTGAACTGTTTAAGAAGGTCTTCCAAGAAGAGCAAGCATTCACTCCCCACTGAGAATATCTGCTAGTATTACAGAAAGTTTGGAGCAGAGCCTGCCGGTTTGGTCACTCTCTGACATGGAAAACGACATCTAAATGAGTAGTTACAATTTCTGATTTCAAACTAAGCTGGTGTCGACTTTTTATAACATAGCCCTCTACTAAACTACATTTTCCCTTTGATATCGGTGCTCAGTTTACCATTCTTCTCGTTTCTCATTGTGAAAGACCTATGATAGTCAGCTGTATGCTGGGAATGAATTTTACATCACGACCTACGATCATATCAGATTGAATTTTCGTCATGAATTCGTATGAAGATCCACTGTCACCGACATGTTGTTTCGTTTCTTTGATAACTTTACTACCTCCTTGCATATGTTCTCCATCGACACCTGTTTGACTCCACAACACAGTTATGTTGTCATGGACATGTATGCCATGACAACAATGCTGGCATCAAAGTGACTGCCAGCGCTTCACCATACAATGATCTGCTTCGCCAGTTGCCTGAAGTAACCCCTTTCTTCACCTATTCCAGCACAGGAAAGACTCTCAATTGTATATTGCATGGTGAGCACGCTGGGTCAGAATTTCATGCAAGGCCTCGCCTACTGTGCCCATACAAACTCAAGACTGCAAAGCAAGAGTTCGCTTTCATGTGTGAGCACAGAGATCTGCCGCTCTTCAGACAGTAACTGGGCCTTGGCACTCCATATTGTCTGTAAGATGAGCAACTGGTGGCGCCCTCGTGGTTCTGTCATCAGCTTAACGCCGGAGGTACACTTGGTTCTGTGCCACGTATCAAAGATTTTGCTATACACATTCGTAGTGAGATAGTTCTCTTCACAGGCGACCTCATCAATGATTTTTATCATATACTCATAGCACTATAAGATGTACTCAAAACTGCTGTTTGTACTCCACGATTTTCTTTAAATGTCATTCTGACTCTGCATAATCGCCCAGACTTTCCAGCACTTCATGGATGAGATAACTTGAGACTCAGAGTTCTGTTATATCTGTATTGAAACTTCCAAGCAGATTAAAATTGTTTGCCACACCTAGACTCGAACTCGGGACCTATGCCTTTCTAGTGCAAGTGCTCTGTCATCTGAGATACTCAAGCGTGACTCACGACCCCTCCTAACAGATTTCCTTCTGCCAGAACCTCGTCTCCTACCTGCCAAACTTCACAGAAGCTCTCCTGCGAAGCTGCAAGGTTGGCACTTCTGGAGGAAGTACTGATCACCTGCACGTAATATCGTTCACTGGGATACAGCATCTCGCCCGTCTACAGCAGCTCTTCAGTAGACCGAAAGAATACAGCTTAGTGATTAACCTGTCAAAATGTGTCTTTGGGCGGAGGGAAAAAAGAGTCTTGGCGTATCTTATCAGTGAACAAGGAATCCTATCACCTCAAACCAGAGCGGAAGCTAAACTATTTTGTTGTGTTTCCTAGCTGCATATCATATAAGCTGTGTAGTCTGAGTCTGACAAATAAAATTAAATAATTTCGTTTTTCGACAATTGTTGTATTCTCCGTTGGCGGTTCGCTGAGTCTGTGTAAGAGTGGAAGTCTGTCAAACTTTTATCGACGACATGTACCGAGTGAGATGGGGCACTGGCTAGCATGCTGGATAGTACAACAGTTCCAATCCACGCCCGACCATCCTGATTTAGATTTTCCGTGATTTCTCTATATGGCTCCAGGCAAATGTCAGGATGGTTCTTTGGAAGGCCATGACCGATTTCCTCCCCCATCCTTAAAACTTCCCGATCTTGTGTTCTGTCTTTAATGATCTCATTATCGACGGAATGTTAAACCGCAATCTTCCTTCCTTCGTCGAATTACATGCAGTCTCAACGAATTTTTGAAAGTTACACCCAGGACATGAGCCACACTGCAATGGACTGATGAAGAGAAACATACTTCGCCAGAGCAGAAACTGTGATTGAAGAGGCTACGTTATTAGTTGATACTCTTCCTTTCGCAGCTCTCTCAAGTGCCACTGGAAGCCTGTAGGTTTCTTCAGTATATATATCAAGTAAATTCGTCGATGTGTGACCATGACTTCTATGCGGCCTACGCTTCAGTCACACAGGTTAGGCATACACATGGAGGCAGACATTCACCCTTATCGCACATCCCTTATCACACACCATAAGCTAGTAGTGTTTGATTTTCATCTGCAGCCAGACAAGGCATCACACGTCATTTGCAGCATTTGGACTCATTATGCAATTGACTAGTGGCGTTAATGTTGGGGTGTACAGAATGAAACAGCAGACACACCTGAAAATATATCTTAACGTAATGACGTCACTGTGAAGGAACTTAACCTTATATTAGTTGTTGAAGCTCTGTAAGGAGACAACTGAGAGCATCGTCAGGCTTACAGCTGCTTCCAATAATGCTTTCGAATGCATCAACGTCACAAGAGGACCGTTCGTGACAGCAGATTTACGTCGGCAAGCAATTGTTTCCGTCGGCAGCCTCTCTCATCCTAGGGCAGTGGTTGCCAGTCCTTCTGAACGCTTAGTGTAATCAGATATTGGGTGTACCCACACCCCCTACCATCATGAACATTAGCACCCAACTGAACTTCAGAATGCAAAAAAAGTTCATTGAATTTTTTAATTTTAAAATGATGAAAGATACTTGACATTTAGTTTTTGTAGGCTGTTTATTTATTATTTTTTTTACTGAATGATGCAATTAGATTAGATTAGATTAATACTTGTTCTATAGATCATGAATACGACACTTCGTAATAATGTGGAACGTGTCAGGTTAATAAAAGATGTCTGTACAAGAAATTACATTACACAAAATATTGCATGACACTAATGATTAAGTTTTTTTTTTTACTTAGTTTATATCTAAAAATTCAGCCAATGAGTAGAAGGAGTTGTCATCTAGAAATTCTTTTAATTTATTTTTAAATGTTAGTTGGCTATCTGTCAGGCTTTTGATGCTGTTTGGTAGGTGCCCAAAGACTTTTGTGGCAGCATAGTTTACCCCTTTCTGTGCCAAAGTCAGATTTAACCCTGCATAGTGAAGATCATCCTTTCTCCTGGTGTTATAGGTATGCACACTGCTATTACTTTTGAATTGGGTTGGATTATTATCAACAAATTTCATAAGGGAATATATATACTGTGAGGTTACTGTGAGGATCCCTAGATCCTTAAATAGATGTCTGCAGGATGACCGTGGGTGGGCTCCAGCAATTATTCTGATTACACGTTTTTGTGCAATGAATACTTTTCTACTCAACGATGAATTACCCCAGAATATGATGCCATACGAAAGCAGTGAATGAAAGTAGGCATAGTAAGCTAATTTACTGAGATTCTTATCACCAAAATTTGCAATAACCCTAATAGCATACGTAGCTGAACTCAGACGTTTCAGCAGACCATCAATGTGTTGCTTCCAGTTTAACCTCTCATCAATGGACACACCTGAAAATTTTGAAAATTCTACCTTAGCTACAGACTTCTGTTCAAATTCTATATTTATTACTGGAGTTGTGCCATTTACTGTACGGAACTGTATATACTGTGTTTTATCAAAATTTAAAGAGAGTCCGTTTGCTGAGAACCACTTAATAATTTTGTGAAAAACATCATTTACAATTACATGACTTAGTTCTTGGTTTTTGGATGTTATTACTATACTTGTATCATCAGCAAAAAGAACTAACTTTGCATCTTCATCAATGTGGAATGGTAAGTCATTAATGTATATCAAGAACAGTAAAGGACCTAAGACCGAACCCTGTGAGACCCCGTGCTTGATAGCACCCCAGTTTGAGGAATCAGCTGTTGTTTTAACATTACACGAACCACTTATTTCAACTTTCTGCATTCTTCCAGTTACATATGAATTAAACCATTTGTGCACTGCCCCACTCAAACCATAATGATTTAGCTTATCTAAAAGAATTCCATGATTTACACAATCAAAGGCCTTTGAGAGATCACAAAAAATACCAATGGGTGATGTCCGGTTATTCAGAGCATTTAATATTTGATCAGTGAAAGCATATATAGCATTTTCTGTTGAAAAGCCTTTCTGAAAACCAAACTGACATTTTGTTAGTACTTTATTTTTATAAATATGGGAGGCTACTCTTGAATACATTACTTTCTCAAAAATTTTTGATAGAGCTGTCAGAAGAGAGATTGGGCGGTAGTTGTTGACATCCGACGTATCCCCCTTTTTATGCAATGGTTTTACAATGGCATATTTCAGTCTATCAGGGAAAACACCCTGCTCCAAAGAGCTATTACATACGTGGCTGAGAATCCTACTTATCTGTGGGGAACAAGCTTTAAGTACTTTGCTGGAAATGCCATCAATTCCGTAAGAGCTTTTACTTTTCAGTGAGTTTATTATTTTACTGATTTCAGAGGGAGAGGTTGGTGGAATTACAGTTGTTTCAAACTGCGCAGGTATGGCCTCTTCTATTAATAGCCTTGCCTCTTCTAGTGAAGATCTAGATCCTATTTTCTCCACAACATTTAAAAAATGATTATACAAAATATTTTCAATTTCTGATTGTTTGTTAGTGCACTTGTCATTCAGTTTTATTGCACTAAAGTCTTCCTGTGCTCTTGGTTGCCCTGTTTCCCTTTCAATAATATTCCAAATTGCTTTAATTTTATTATCAGAGTTACTGATCTCAGACATGATACACATGCTTCTAGACTTTTTAATAACTTTTCTTAGTACCACACAATAGTTTTTATAATATTGAACAATTTCGGGGTCAGTACTCCCTCTTGCTGTTAGATACAGTTCTCTTTTGCGGTTGCAAGATATTCTTATTCCTTTAGTTAGCCAAGGTTTTTTTATATGTTTTTTTATGGAATTATGTTTAACTATTTTCTTGGGAAAACAATTTTCAAATACCCTTAAAAATGTATTGTGAAATAAGTTATATTTCAAGTTTGCATCGGGTTCCTTATACACTTCATCCCAGTCTAGCTGCTGTAGGCTTCCCCTACAGTTTGCAATATTTATATTGTTAATTGAACGCACTGCTTTGAAAGTCTGATTTATTATACTGCATGGAGCTATGTCATGTACTGTAACAAGCTGTGCACTATGATCTGAAAGACCATTCTCAACAGGATAAGCATTTATGTCCTTAAACTTATCTTGGTCTCTAAAAAAGTTATCTATCAATGTACTGCTGTTCTTTGTTATCCGAGTAGGAAAATCAATGACGGAGCTCAAATTGAAAGAACTGAGTAATACTAAAAGGTCATTCTTCCTATTACACTCTTTCAGGGAATCAACATTTAAATCCCCACAAATGATAATTTGCTTCCCCCTGTCTGACAGATAGCACAACAAAGCATCCAAGTTTTCTAGAAATAGCTGGAAATTCCCTGAGGGGGACCTATACACTGTTACAATTATGAAAGTGCCATCATTTAGTTTAAGTTCAGTTTAAGTTCAGTGGCACATGCTTCCATATGTTGCTCTACACAAAATTTTTTAGTTTCTAAATTTTTTGCACTGTGGAAGCTTTTGACATATATGGCAACTCCTCCTCTCATCATATTATCTCTACTTACATGTGCAGCTAATTTGTACCCATTGATGCCAACCTTTTGCATATCAGTGACAATGTGATGCTCAGACAGGCATAGTATATCTATTACATTCTTGGTTTCTATATCTTCTAAACAAAGCAGAAGCTCATCAATTTTATACTTTTGTGAGTATCTTGAACTTTTTTAACATCTTTAGTACTTTTATTCTTCAATCCCCCAATATTTTGATGAAATATACTAACATTATTTTTCACTTTACTTTTGTGTATCGCGACTGCTACCTACAACATCTTCTGAGAAGGCTATCTAAACGCGTTGAGGGAAGACACCTGTTACAAAACATGCTTCCTCTGCAGCACTCGTCTCCTAATGCTGCACTTATTTTTTCTAAACCACTTGGATGCTGGACTCCTTTCCTCCTAAAGTGGCAGACATTGGAAGACATCCGGATGTCAATTTTGTGTCTTTACGCAATGCCACCAGCAATAATAATAATAATAATAATAATAGTGTGTAGTTCTCACAGCAATTAACAACCGATATATAGTTACCGTTGAGTTGTGCAGTCACTTACTTCGTTTATCTGTTGCGAGGTTAGTGATGAAGCTACTCCTGATCCGCTGCGGGAACTATCTACAACTCGGAGAAGGCATTTTAGTGGGCTATTTAAGCATATATGCTGTGTATGTCTCAGTTTCACTGTCATCGATGGATGGTACGAAGTACATAGTGTGAATGTAGTGGGTGGACTATGAGAATATACACTACTGGCCATTAAAATTGCTACATCAAGAAGAAATGCAGATGATAAAAGGGTATTGATTGGACAAATGTATTATACTAGAACTGACATGTTATAACATTTTCACGCAATTTGGGTACATAGATCCTGAGAAATAAGTACCCAGAACAATCACCTCTGGCCGTAATAACGGCCTTGATACTCCTGGGCATTGAGTCAAACAGAGCTTGGATGGCGTGTACAGGTACAGCTGCCCATGTAGCTTCAACATGATACCACAGTTCATCAAGAGTAGTGACTGGCGTATTGTGACGAGCCAGTTGCTCGTCCACCATTGACCAGACGTTTTCAGTTGGCGAGAGATCTGGAGAATGTGCTGGTCAGGGCAGCTGTCGAACATTTTCTGTATCCAGAAAGGCCCGTACAGGACATGCAACGTACGTTCGTGCATTATCCTGCTGATATGCAGGGTTTCGCAGGGGTCGAATGAAGGTCAGAGCAACGGGTCGTAACACATCTAAAACGTAACGTCCACTGTTCAAAGTGCCGTCAGTGCGAACAAGAGGTGACCGAGACGTGTAACAAATGGCACCCCATAGCATCACGCCGGGTAATACGCCAGTATGGCGATGACGAATACACGCTTCCAATGTGCGTTCACCGCGATGTCGCCAAACACGGATGCGACCATCATGATGGTGTAAACAGAACCTGGATTCATCCGAAAAAATGACGTTTTACCATTGTGCACCCTGGTTCGTCGTTGAGTACACCATCGCAGGCGCTCCTGTCTGTGATGCAGCCTCGAGGGGAACCGCAGCCATGGTCTCCGAGCTGATAGCCCATGCTGCTGCAAACGTCGTCGAACTGTTCGTGCAGATGGTTGTTGTCTTGCAAACGTCCCCATCGGTGTCTCAGGGATCGAGACGTGGCTGCACGATCCATTACAGCCATGCGGATAAGATGCCTGTCATATCGATTGCTAGTGATACGATGCTGTTGGGATCCAGCACGGCGTTCAAGTATTACCCTCCTGAGCCCACCGATTCCATATGTTGCTAACAGTCATTGGATCTCGACCAACGCGAGCAGCAATGTCGCGATACGATAAACCGCAATCGCGATAGGCTATAATACGACCTTTACCAAAGTCGGAAACGTGATGGTACGCATTTCTCCTCCTTACACGAGGCATTACAACAACGTTTCACTAGGCAACGCCGGTCAACTGCTGTTTGTGTATGAGAAATCGGTTGGAAACTTTCCTCATGTCAGCACGTTGTAGGTGTCGCCACCGTTGCCAACCTTGTGTGAATGCTCTGAAAAGCTAATCATTTGCATATCACAGTATCTTCTTCCTGTCGGTTAAATTTCGCGTCTGTAGCACGTCCTCTTCGCGGTGTAGCAATTTTAATAGCCAGTAGTGTATATTATTGGTGACTTGTGTGATCATATTACAACCTTATGAAAGTGATAATGATTATGATCATTTAAAAATAACTTAGTTTGATGACTGGAACACAATCGAAAACTTTCGTTTCTACCCCTCTCCTCAGTGAGTAATTATTCCCAGGTCGGGAATCGCTGTCGTAGAACAAGGGCTGCTATACATCTAGTGAAAACACATTTGTTTGGACAAATATTGAGTAGGGTTGCAAAGCAGCTGTACGTCAATGCAGTGCTTGTCAGCACAACAAAACAACTCGGCAAGTTACAGCTTGACTCGGTACCTTCAGCCCACTGAGCCAACGATTTGAACGTACCCACATCGACGCCGATGGACCTTTACTACCATCAGAAGGATATAATTAATGCCAGACAGCAACTGAGCATTCCTTCCGTTGGCCTGAAGCTTATCCACTGAAAAGTGCAAATGCAGCAACTGTTCTTACAACTATCTTTCGTGAGTGGATTACCAGCTTCGTCATACCTTTCCACATCGCCACTAATCGGGGTAAACAGTCCGAGTCAGCTTTTGCTTGGTGTGAACTGAAATCGAACCTGCGCCAACCACCCATCCAACTAAAGGCCTCACTCAGGTGCCATGCCATATAGAATTAGAATGGTAGCCTTCCTGTTGTCCTACTAGGTCTCCGAACGATTTGAAAGGAGACCTGGATGCGTCAACGGCTGCATAAACACTGCGACTTCCTGAAGAATTTTTCACCAAAATTCAAATAATACCACTGAAGCATCAGAATTTGCACAACGACTACTTTCGCAAATCCGAGTGTTCGGCTTGGCTGCTTTAAAACAATATTCTATCCATCAAAAGATCATTTCCTGCTCGTACTCCCGCAAACAGATTTTCGTTCGACAGGGCGCCATTGAAAAATGTCTCCAATCACTGTACGATAGACCATACAGAATATTGGCACACCATGACAAACATCAGAAGCTGACGTTAAAGCTTCTTGCCTCGTGATATCCATCAACAGCAAACGTTTTCTCCGGCTGTGACTCGCACCAAAATACTATCGATATGTGGTTCAACGATAACATCGGGTGTTCCCAGCTCATTGCCCACAACCCGTACCAGCGCGTAAACCACCAGTCACCACTCGTTTTGGGTGTTGCATACGCTTTGAGCATCTTTGCATCTTAAGAGTGAAGGTTGATCTGCGCTATGAATCGTCAACTATGGGAGTGTTACATGTGCTTTGTAAATCGTCTGAGTAATCAAGTTTTCTCTGAACTTCGAACAAATGAAAGAAATATAGACGCTCTTTGTGGTATCCAGTTATATGCTGTAATTAACTGTTGTATTTTGAGCTGAATTTATATTTGGATATTACAGATTCACTGTAACAGGCAAGGTCGTGCCATTGCAAAAATGTTATTGTACGATCACCCAGTGATGGCAAATAATATTTTTAAAGTGGGAGCTCACATTCACAAACTAATGAAAAATATTAAAAGTAACAGGAATTCGTAAAACAGTCATTGTCTTGTAGAGTTGGGCAGAGGAAAGTACGCGTGTAGAAGCGAATTAGCAACTGTAACTCTCAATTTGAAAACTGCTTTGAACGCTGCTGTGAATCAGCCTATGCTTGTTGTAGGAATTTCACAAAGGAAAAATCTCATTTCAGCTTCCAGAGTAAATGTTTAATTCTTTAAAGTCAACGGAAATACGAATACACATGCAGAATAGATTGGGATGTCCGTTTTTCCTATATAATAAGGGTCTAAATTAATTTAATCAAAAGTATTGAACCTAACAGAAATCCCATGGATTCCAATTATGGAGTGATAAAAAATACCTTCTTCTTTTTGTGTACAGAACTACTAAATAATAAAGACAAGAAATATATATCTTGGTTGTCATTATTGTAAACTGTCAGCTTAAATGATGTGTCCTAAACATATGTTTATAAAATACTTGTACCTTTAACTGTAGAGCGACAAACCTAACTTTCTTAGATGTGATTCTTGTTGTTATAGTAGCTTTTCCCCCACTCTGTATACGTGTTACCTTCATACGTTTGTGATGGTAAGATCTTAGTTCGGATCCAAGAAAGAGAAAAAACTTCGCTCCTTAACCACAGCACCAAAAATTCACAGGACGACAACTAAGACTACAAGCTCGACACATACAAAACAGACCACACGCACTACAAGGCTTCAGATATAAAGTCACTGAGCAACGGGTGTTATTCATCTGATCTGCTATCTCGTAAGGCTTCCGCTCTTGCCGTGAGACATCGGTTTCTTGGAGCCGTAGGTGACCTTCAGAGGCTAGACACAAGTAAATTTCCACAGAATAGAAATATCTACGAAGTGAGCATAACGTAGTGTGCATGTCGTCAGCATAAAACTGAAATATCACGTAGCAGTGGCACGATGCTGTTTTTACAAAAATGGTTCAAATGGCTCTGAGCACTATCGGACTTAAGTTCTGAGGTCATCAGTCCCCTATAACTTAGAACTACTAAAAACCTAACTAATCTAAGGACATCACAAACATCCATGCCCGAAGCAGGATTCGAACCTGCGACCGTAGCGGTCACGCGGCTCCAGACTGTAGCGCCTAGAACCACTCGGTCACTCCGGCCGGCTGTTGTTTACATTTTGTGATAAATCCAAAAGATAAAAATTGTAGATACTTGCCCTTCTTTCACAATTATTTCTTAGAAACAGCAGTGGCGCTGATCTATTGCTGCTACGGATGCAAATCGAAATTCGTCCAAGGAGGAAAGTTACTTTTTATAGGTTAGTGTCAAAAAGGTCTGGTCATTGTTATTAGATTAATAAAAAGGCCTTTATGTGTTGAAAAATATCGATGCGCTGTGTAAAACACAGTTATAAAGTAGGTACTGGATAAATCTGGTAGTGCAGGATTGTACCACCTGCCAATCTGTAGAATGTATACATTACTTTTGAAAATATAGATTTCAAAGCTAGTACTCTATAGTTTCGTACTTCATATACAGTGCCATCTTTATATAACGATTTTACTTTTGGATTTTTTAATCTTTGTGAAAACATTACTTTTCAAGTCGACGTATTTATGGTAATTACAGCTGAACCGGGTACCACGTCGATGTCTAAAAACATTTTATTTTTCATTGTTTTCATTATTTTAAGAACTTGTAAGTTATTTGTGCTACTTAGCAACACTGAATCAATAGTTCGTTCTCTTGGAACGGGTGTTTTATTATGCCTAAAGTAATTATCACTCATGTTGACTGTAGTATTTGTGAAGTAGTCATTTACGTTATATAGTAGAGTTAGATTTCTGAGTAACATTCCATAATGATCTTTTAAAACTATGACCTTTTCATTTTCATCATTTTCGTTTATTTCTTTTGTGCTACATTCCATATTGCATTTGATTTGTTTGTTGTTTCTATAATTGCTTTGTCATTGTGCATTATCTTACCTCATTTAATCACTTTCCTATAAATTTTCTCTACATGAACTTATTCTTTGAAGTGTTGACTTTTATCGTCTTTTTTGAGTTTATTGATGTGTTTAGAGTTTCACTAGACACTCTGATAGCAGGTGGCATCCACCGGCTGTTGTTCCTTGGCACAACTTAGTATTTTGCGAATTGTTTTGGAAAATAGCTCGAACAGAGACATGAAAGTATTAGAAAATGCATTGAATGAGTTGTCACTTGCCCGTTTTCAAAATATATTTTTCCAGATCTCTTTTACTAACATTTGTTTACAAAAAATTCATATTTTATGTGTAGAAGAACTTTTTATATTCCCACTTACTCAAGAAGCATTTCCGAAATACACACTGGAAAGATATACACAGCACATTTGGTGTTAATGTAGAGCGCGAGGTTACTTTAGTAAGCAAGAGAACAACGATCTCGCATGTGCATAAGTATTTCGTGCATATTAAATACCAATTGTAGATAGAAGAGATGTTGCGCTTCAAATGCAGTTCTAAGACGGAAACGTGCCAGTTATGGTTGGAGACCTAAGTTCGAAGTGTATTAAGGTCTTTGCGATTAAAGTAAAGATCCCAGCTGCAATCAGGTATCAAACAGGGGAAGTTTATGGAGAAAATATACTATCCCGAAAGCAGGTGTGGTTTTGGAACCTAGAATTGGTTAAAGGCGAGCAGATGTGAGAGACTAGCAACTGTTATGACGGCCCAATATGTCCAGCTCAGATAGTTTATGACGTGGTTTGAAGAGTCGAGTCCGCAGCTCGTGGTCGTGCGGTAGCGTTTTCGCTTCCCGCGCTCTGGTTACCGGGTTCGATTCCCGGCAGGGTCAGTGATTTTTTCTGCCTCGTGATGACTGGGTGTAGTGTGATGTCCTTAGGCTAGTTAGGTTTAAGTGGTTATAATTCTAGGGGACTGATGACCATAGATGTTAAGTCACATAGTGCTCAGAGCCATTTGAACCATTTTTTTTTTTTTTTTTTTTTGAAGAGTCGATTGGTGGCAATCGTAGTATGAAGCAGTTTATGCACAAACTCAAGATCTCCATTGGAACTGTAGTGATTAATTGTGCACAATATATTGACCAATAGGAAGTCATGGTCTAACTGGGTAATATGCCAACTTTCATTCGAGAATAAAGGCAAGCGAATGGTGTTGTTTCTCCACCACTTACTGTGGTATGAGGCAGAGGATGTTCCAGTGCTGCGATATATTGTCACAGGAGACGAAACATGGGTGCAGCATGTGACATCTGACACAAAGAAAGTACCAGTGACATGTGGCCACTACCCCTCTCCCCATAATAAGTTGTGAACAATAGTATCCACGAAGAAAGCTAGAGCCACTTACTTTTGGGATGTCCTGGATGTGATGCAGTTATGGTAAAGCCCTGGTATGGTTGCAGAAGGCAGTTCAAAGAAAATGACCGAGACTGATTTCGAAAGGTGGCCTGTTGTTGCACGACAATGCCCAGATGCACATGGCTTTGGCTATACGTGATTTCGCACAACATTCCCAATGGGAAATACTGTAACACCCTCCATATAATCTGGACCTCGCACCAAACAGTTCTGATATCTTCGGAGCATTAAGGACGTACCTGGCCAATCGCCACTCCAGAATCAATGTCAGCGTTCAGATGGCTTTTATTAAATGTCTCCCACACATGGCTGCTTTCGACAGATTAGTTTACTGGTGGAACTACATAAATGGCAATGGTGACTATGCGGAAAAGTAAAACGCACCAGTCCGTTAATAACTTTGTGTATATCAATGATTTCCTGACTAAAACGTTTTCTCATAGAGCAGCCATTCCCGTACGATACATTTTACAACACAGTCACAAGACAGTCTTAAATATATTATTCTACTAAATTAACGTGTGGGAGTAGATTATATGCCTCCAAAATCGTGATTATAAATGCGGTCATAATCTCAAGGAAAACTAAAAGAACATTCTATTTATCATGAAGGGACACAGATAATGACAATGGTAAATCGCCTTAGGAAATTTACTGTACAATTCTATGCAAAGTCTTCTGAGTATCAAAATATATGTATTTATCAGAAGAATAAGGTCCTGCAGCACCTATGTAAGAACTATCTGGAACTTGATAAAAATGATACGGGTCAATGAATCAGAAAAATAAAGAACTTCCTTTAAGAGTAGATAAATACCTGGTGAAACATAGCCCAAAAATTGAGCACATCTTAGCAGCAGATAGTTTAGATATTCTACAACACAGTCAGTAGCAAAAAGTAAGATTTAAAAAAATCCTGCCAACCGAAAAGGATATACTTACATTTTCTTCTTATTTTCCTTCAGCGCTTGTCCCGCGTGCCTACGGGGTCCGCTAGATGGGTCCGTTGTCTCCATTTCGCTCTATCACGGGCTGTATCTGTTTGGATGTTCACGAATATGTAATAAAAATGAGGGTTCCTATTAGAAAAAAAACAAACAAACAAAAACGCAGTTAATATCTGTTTGACCTATGGCAGCGCCATCTAGCGGGCCAACCGTAGCGCCATCTGGTTTTCCCCTTCAAGCTAGACGAGTTTCGTTCTTTGTAGTTTTTTGTTTGACTCTCATTTGGTGAGATATTTGGCCCGCTCACTATCAATGGACCACCCTGTATGTTCGCTCATATGCTTTGCTGGATAATTTGATGTATAGAAGATAAGCTGTTATCGGAAAGGGACAGGGTAGGAAATGGGCTGTATTATTTTCAGAGCTATCATCTGTGTATCTGGTTATTTGAATATGTCAACCTGGAAGGCTGGAGTAAATAATGAAATTGACCAATTAGTTTTTGCTGTGTGATAATGTATAGTTATATTTACTGGTATTTTGTCTGTGTGGTAATGAGAAGTTTAACTCGTGTTTAGAGAAACAGTTAAGCTCATATTGAAGTTCATAAGTTATCTCGTAATTTTTGAAAAGTGATTAGCAACGCCAAAGTTAGTCAGAAATGCACATTAAACTGTGTACCGCAGTGCTCCTGGCGAGAGTGCAGTCTGTTCTATTAAATTTATCAAAACTCTCGTCCTAGAAATAATACATGCAATCTGACCGAGAGAAAAATAGGAAATATATATAACTAGCAAAAATGCCCTTCCTGAAAACTGTGTCATTGTTGAAATGTTAATTGCATCACATGTAAATTATAAATTGCCTACTTGTTTGTGCAATGAATAAATGCTGTGCTGCTGCTATCTCCGAACAGCTGTGGCTCCTTGTGCTTTGCTAGTTAAAAAATAAAACTTCAAACTGCTAGCAATGCGATGTGTGATATGTGCTTTAAACTATAGAGACATCCACGAAACTTCTGTGCTAACAAATCTCATCACTGCAATGATCATCGTCAATTAAAGTTCTCTTACTGAGAAATTCGGGAAAGCAAAATTACATATGTCAAACTTGATACAAAGAGACCAATACTGATTGATGAAAAAACAATAAAGTAACTGCATTAACAAAACTTTATATCACTGAGACAAAACAATTTAACTCTTGAAAAATTAAAAATTCACTTTACATTAATAGCGGAAAAACCTGAAAAAATTCTCTTTACTTTCTTCAAGACACGTATGCTATCCATCTTTGAAGAAAGATCAGTAAATCACACTTTCTTACATTATCATAATAATCTCCAGTAGTAAATCCCTGATCAAATTAATTGCTACGCTTGGACGTTTCGGCAAAAGCGCTGTTACAGTGCCTTTTGAGCTCTTCTGAATGAATTTACAAAACATCTCTCCATATATGAAAAATAATATAAGAAAATTTTTGCCGGCACACAAAAATTGCCTAAACACAACTTAGTCCATTATAAGATACAACTCGACTCCTCTCTCTCTCTCTCTCTCTCTCTCTCTCTCCAAAAAACCGCACTCCACTCGCAAGCAAAGGTTTTACTAACAGTCTCTCGCAGCGCAACCATTTTGGCACAGATGTTGCTCGCTATTACTCAGATGCTCTAATTTTCCGCTTGACATCCAAAATATCACAAAAATTACAATATTCTGCATGAAACAAAAGGAAACAGATTTCTTCCAACTAAATATTGCTATAATCTGTACGAGAAACTGTCTTATTCGCATTATCTGCGGAAAGTTTAAATTTTATTGTTTTTAAGGTAATTACTTAATTTTTTTGATTTCACATAGATAAACTGGATTACAGTGGCGCCATAGGATTCCTTGTTTTGGACGGTTTACCGTCAACAGAAATTCATCTAAGGTTTATCGAATTTTATGAAAGCCTGCCCACTCATTTTGAAAGTTTAAGCAATTATTGAGAGTGGATAATAAGGGAGGCCGAGATCTAACGTGTCTTATATCTGTTAAAAATGTCTCAGGTCAAAGATGTTTCGAGAAGGTGTGCATTATGGTACTGGACGACAGCTAGATGAAGATGACTGAAATAGCTTACTGCATAGGCATATCAAAGAAATTTAGCTTATAGAGATTGATTTTTGACCTATAGCAAACGGGAAAACTAATTTCTAAATAATGCTTAGGCCGTCTTAAGAAGAATACAACTGATACTGTGCAGCTATTTATTACTATGGATGAGATGTGGTCCTAGAGATTCACGACAAAAACTAAATAATCAAAGCAGCATAGGAACCTGTAAACCAGCTGAAAAAAAGACGAACCAAACTTCACCTGCCCGAAAGGTTATGACCAGACTTTTCTGTGATGAAAAGAAAAGTTGCCCCCGCACGTTTAAAATAAGTATGATTAGGAAATGACACAAGTTAGAGTCAATTATTATATTTCTTCAGCACAGAATGCAGAATAGAGCACTATTAAAACACAGCTACACGTTCTGAAACGTCCCCTTAGAACAATTTATACACGACTGTGCTTAAACTGACACACAATATTTTTTTTAGCGCAACGCAATCTGACTTTCAATAATCCCTACGAAAGAATGGCCCTGACTAACATTAACCTATACGTTTCACAAATCACTTACCTCACAAAAATCTTCGTTACTCAAGCTACTGCAATACTGCGAGCGCCACTACTGCCAGCTAAATAAAAGATTCAAACTACGGAAGGCACTAACTACTGAGGCACAGTTAGCAAATGAAAGATTTTAATAGAGAACAAACAATGTATTTACCTTAATAGTCATAATATATATATCAGTTCGTGACATCAATTCTTACAAATTTCAAAACTCCGCCATCTCTCTCCCCACGTCCACCACTGCTGGCGGCTCACCTCCAACTGCGCAACGCTACGCGCTGTTAGCATCCAGCTGCCGCTGCCCAACACTACAGTGGCAGACAACAATGCAAACTAAACACAGACTGCGCACGGCACAGCCAGTGATTTTTATACAGAGCGCTACGTGGCGGCGGCGTTACCAATAAAAAAACCTAAACAGCTTACTTACATAGCCTCCATGCTCCCCACAAAAATTTTACAAATTGTTTTGGGCAGTGGCCAATAATAATTTGATAAAATTTTTCATAATTACTATAACAAAGATATCAAATGCACACACTTATTGATACAATGTTGGTCAGAAGCTAAAATTCTCTCTCAGTCCATAAAGACAGTCCTGATCGTTCATCATAGTAAAATTGCAGTGTTTTTTTTTCAAAGTCTGAGCAATGAAAGAAATTGCACTTGGAAGTAGTAGATTTCTAAGCAGTCTTGAAGAAGTAGTGTTGTCCTTCCCACGAAAGACAGTGCTGACTCTTGACATGCACACAGGTAATGGGCCACAACAGAGTCATTCGACGTTGAAGACTATCGATAGGTAGGTCATCACAGAGCAGACCCATTGTAGTCCTGGTAGAGATTACTATTGGTGGGCCACCAGAGGTGCAGACCCACTGTAGACCTTGTAGAAATAATGGTATTGGTGGGTCATCAAAGGTGCTGACCCACTGCAGTCCTTGTAGAAATAATGGTATTGGTGGGTCATCAAAGGTGCAGACCCACTGTAGTCCTTGTAGAGACGGCCAGCAGCCATCTGTTGCAACTGTGCAGGTGCACAATCACCATTGAAGAGGCTTGCAGAGAATACAGCAAGTCCATAAACCACCACTTGTCCACTCACAAGGAATTGTTTTTGAAATGTCCTTAGAACCAGCAATGCTGTTGTCCAGTCCCTTACTGAATTATTAACACATGTGCAAACACTATCAGTCCCTACTTCTCACATATTGTCCATATACTATGACCAACAGAAATGTGTGCAGTGAAATGTAATTTACAAGTTACTTAATTTGATGAACTGGTGTCAATTACAATTTTGTAACATGAGAATACAATAACAAAGGTACAAAATACATCTTTAAATAACATAACAATACAGAGAACATTTGCAATAGTACAGGCTTTACAAAAGAATCGAAATAACAAATTCATAGGTGTTGCAAAAATTATGACATAAGTACATACATAAAAGATCAGAATAATTATTGAAACATCAACTTCACACATTAGCATTAAAATAAAAGAGAATAAATAATGTCCAAACATCAGAAAAATTCTACAATGTAAATATTATTAGCTAAACACATAAAGACAGGAAGAACACAAGGATACAAGAGTACACAAACACATAGCGGAATAATAGAAAGGGAAAGGACAGGGTTTGTTTTACTGCAGTATCTTGCAAACAAAACTTTCTTTACTTCTTGGAGATCTCCATTCGTTCTTCATTATTTCCAAAAAGTCCTATCTATACATGCTTTCTGTACTTTTCTCATATCCTCTTTCAAAAATAGTTTTTCTCCACTGTACACTACTTTTTTGGCCAAACCATTTCCTTATAGCTTCTCAATGCTTTTCTTCCAATTCATCATAGTTAGTTTCTTATATAGTCTACCCCCTCTTAAGCTAACTTAAATCTACTGAGCTCAGATACTAAACTAAGGGACGAGGCAATGCAGCAGCACAAAACAATTAACACAAACAGCAATGATAAAAAAAATGGAAATTGGCAAAAAAAGGCAGCAATATTACAACTAATATAAGGCAATGGGCAGCAAACAAGAAAAATAAATCAGTAATAAAATTGGCTTAACCTAGTAATACAAAGTGACATTCAGTAGCACTATCAATGGCAAACAGCCGCAGCAAATGCTATAACTTATACCTAAACATGACAAAGCTCAAGCAGAAAAAATGTTATACTAAAGACAACAATGCAGATAAGGGACAGTTATAATCACATCTTAATGTCTATGTAATTAAAGTGGTGCACCACAACTTATTCTATTAAATAAATTACCAAGTACTTGAAAAGAAAATTATGTATGCAGCTCGTGTTACTAGTCCCTTCTTATCGTTCTTTCCTTTCCAAGTGCTACTTTTTTTTTTTTTTTTTTTTTGAAGAATGTGGATCATAAAATTATTATTTAACAGATCTGTTGACAGAAAGTTTTCACATTAGCAAATGCATTTAATTTTATTTTATAAAACCAATGCTGTAACACAGCTGGAAAACAGATATCAAATGAAATAAGCAATTATGCAAAGCAAAGAATAAAAACATCATTCAATAGCTATGTGGCATTTCATAAGTCAGTAGAAGTTCTCTCAACTCTCGTAGAAAGACACTTGTTAATCAGGTGTGCAGATGTAAGAATGTTTCCAAGTAATGAGCATGTCGTATTTGCGACGCTTTCAACAAAGAAATGTCAATAGCGAGGATAATGGCTTTCTTTTTTTTTTTTTACCTGTGCCTCTGAAAGGCACACACTAATGGCTTGTTTCCTGGTGGCTGTCGCCCAGCTTGGTGCCCACGACGCATTACGCGCAGGTGGTCTCTTAATTGTCTTACTGAAATATTTACGACACCAGTTTCCGCTACAGTGGCAGTCTCATATAAAAAAATTCACAGGTCAAGAATTTGCGTTACAAATCTGTAGAAATAAAATCATTTAAAAATAATAGTGTTCAAAAATTTTCGACAGCATAATGATACATTCACGCATATACATAGTTTTCATAACTCTTAAAGTACGATTCCTGGTTTCCAACAACCTTTTTCACAAACCAGAGTCCCTAATCACTACTCATCATTCATTACCTTATTCGTCGACACTTCTTCAATATTTCATCATAACAGATACGTAGCATAACCAAATAACTCATATAGCATCAGCTTACACATACCTCAGCAGCATAATACACATCGTCGTCGTAAAAATAACATCATAACACCTCAGTCAATTCTCAAAATCGTCGTAGCTTCCTCCAATAATTTCAAAACCTAAAAAAATGCTCTGCTCATGTCAAAAGAGTCATCTACCTCAAACGTACTTTAAACATCATGATCCCATACCAAATACATCATTCAAACCTCTCTTAGTATCACAATGGTTCCGAAAAAATATGAACAGTTCACAAAGTACAGACGAAATAGAATTTCGTAAGTGTGAAGTTATCCACCTGCGTAATTGCTTAAATATGTGTCACTGACGTAGGAAAAAGATGTTTGTTTCTCTGTCAAATAATCAGATAGCTGTGTAATTCTGTGTTAGAGAAATATGGTACCGATGTGTAAAGTTGTATAAGCAAATACCATATTAGCTAGGGCTCCTTGTGCTTGCCAAACACATGGTACACAAAGTAAGCGTGTACCCCCCTGAGGATTAATGTAATTATATCCTCAGGTGTTACAGATTACAGCAATGGAATGAAATGTATCACGGAAAACTTTCTTTGTAATCCAAATATATTGAAAAATAAATAGTTTAATGCGTGTCCTGTAGCGCTAAATGTGCGTCTTGCTGTAAGACAATCTCTGTGGAAGTGTCGTAGTTATTGTCCTCCGAAAGCTAAGTTCTGCAGAAGTCAATGTACTTACCTCATGATAAACGAAATTGAAATGCTTTGCGTATAGTTATCTTAGTTATTACGCTTATTGTCGTGATGAAGTAAGTACTGTACTGTACGTATTGTTGTGCTACAGAAAAGGCTGTCTCATTGTAGCTATACCACAAACGTTACTACTAAAACATGTTTTACTTTCCAGAAAAATTCAGAAAAACTGTGCAGATATAAAACAGATAAACTGCAAAAGCAACATTGTAAATTGTCACTCGTTAGTAGCGTCGTGATAAAATCGTGTAGCTGTCACATAAACTAACCACTGTATCATCTGGTATCTCACAGAAAGTACTTTAAATCCAGAATGTATTTTCAAGTAAACCAAAATGTTGCATTAAAATCTCATTAGCAATACTGGTAAATGTTCTAAGTATGTGAGCCTTATAGTCGTTACGTAATCGTGCAACTAACAAGCAAGAATGTACACACGCAATAACACAGTGATGTCTGTTCACTATAACAATGCACTCGTAAATACTGTCTAAATATGTTCCGTAGGTTCTAGACTGGATAGTAAACTTCAGACATTGTTGCATGTTAACAGTTTCTCAGTGTGAGAAAGCATACTATAAATGTGAAGTGAAATGTTTTATGGCAAAGACAAAGTTAAAAAGCAGATTATCTTTCAATAAACGTTTTACATGTAAAATGTGGTGTAAACCTTTACTCTTCCTAGTACGCAGACTTTCAACTGAAAAGCAATTATCATGTGGTTATGTCGGTATGGAACACTGGAATTTTGCTCAAGGTTAGCTTATGTTATTTTTCTCTGAGCCAGCCAGCGCACGCGGCTGCCTGCGGTGCGAGTCATTGTCTTTTCTTTGTTGGCGCGCGTCGTTAATGGGATTAGGAGACCTAACTTCTACAAATTCACTTTGCTGAGAGGGCCCTGCTCTGTTTGAATCCCGCCAGTTCTGATGCAATTCAGGTCTGTCGTTACGATCATATCGTCTGTTGTCATGTCGGTAATTTCTGTAATTAATTTGTTGTCGCTCACATGGTGGAGAATTTCTCCCTGAATCGTAACTGCGCGCTGGACCGTTGCGTCTTAAATTATTCCGTCTCCCTTGATAATAATTATTTTGGTTTCCATATTGTCTGTTTCTCTTATTGTCTCTGTGATAGTCATTACCGCGGAGAGGTGATCTTTCCCTGTAATAATTACTACTCTGCCAACGGTTGTCATACGGGTGGTGTCTATTTTGGTCACGATTTACATTGTACGAATAGCCTTGTCGTGTATTATTTCTGTCATCGCGGAATTGTGACAGGTGTGACCTGTAATTGTTGTGTTCCTGTTTTCGCGTTCCGCGATTGTCAGTGTCAATTTCCAGTTCTTGTAACAGTCCCTGAAAAGCTTCAATGTCGTCTTTGCATCGTCCTGCTAAAATAATCTGTCGTAAATGTTCAGGTAATTTGATTAAGCAAATGCGGATGAGTTCTGAGGGGCTGTATGGGTTTGAAAGATACTGATTCTTATGTAACATGTCTTCAAAATATTTGACAAGACTAGAAAATTCAGATTGTTCGAAATGTTTCATCATTATGATGCTATGTTTTACTCGGTCTTGTGTGGCTTGGGACCAATATGCTGAGAGGAAGGCATGGTAAAATTCTCCTTCACTGTGGCAATCGTGAATGACCGATCGCATTCTTACAGCTGGTTCATTCTCTAAATAGCCACACATAAATTCTAATCTGTGCTCTAGTGACCAGTTGGGAGGAAAACAATGAGAGAATTGATGGAGCCACGCTTGTGGATGAATGTCGTTGCCAGAATTCTTAAATGTTTTGAATTTACGTGTAGTAATGAACAGCTTATAGTCCAAATCATCGTGTCGGCGGGTCGCATATCGGTCATTGTTACGTCGTTTCGGCGGTTCCATCTCAAAATTCGGTGTACTTTGCCAATTACTTTCATGATTTCCGAAATGCCCTGTGTTATTATTTTGTGGTTGTTCTGTATTGCTATGTCCCTCTTCCCATACTGGGGCGCGAGTGTCCTCTGAAATATGTAATTCTTGTATTACTTGAGCCAACTGATCTTGTACTTCCCGCATTTCTCTTTTGTACTGTGTGTTGATTTGATTTTGATTCTGTTTGAATTTCCTAATTTGTTCATACTCTTCAGTGTCAGTGAAGGCTACAGGTTTTGTGTCATTCAGATCATCATCTACCTTCGTAGATAAGTTAGTGAACTGATCTGAAAGTTCGGCTACTTTATCCGACAGTGAAATTATTTCCTCTGTGTGTCTTTCTGAACCAATTTTCAGAGTATCTACTGTGTCCTTTAAGTTCGCTTGAGTTTTTGCAAGTTGCGTAAACTTATCGGTAGATGCAACTGAGTCAATTTTAGCTTGCAAGGTCTCATGATTTTCATGAACAATAGTTTGCAGTTCTTTTATGGCTGCTTCGTGATTCTGTAATGCATTTTCATGCCGCGAAAAAATAGGTTGGAAATGCTCACAAATTTGTGTTTTTACGTCATTACAGACTTTTTGACATTTCGATTCGATTTTATGTAATTCAGTAGTTAAATATTCACGTGTTTGTTCACGCATATGATCCACTGTGTCTAACTTTTGAAGCTTTTGCTGTGTTTGTCTCTGATTTTGTTCCATTGTGTCTCACTTTTGAAGCTTTTGTCCCATTTGTTGCATTAATTGTAATAACAATGCACTGGTGTCTGAAACATGTTCCTTAGTGCTATTCGGCAATGAATTTGAACCGGCAATATTCGCAGTTTGAAAAACAGAAAGTGTCTTGACTTATTTGAGAAAACGGTGAGGACGCTAAATCTGAATCTACAGTATTTGCAAGATTGTGTCCTGTCATTTCGGAATCCTGAGGCGAGCTGTTGCCGACCGATTGATCGATAATGCTTCCCTGTTCACTAATTGTTTCACTGCCTACACCATTATTTGCAACTCGCTCCATTTCCCTATGCGCTATTACCAAATTACTACTTTGAACATTAGTGAATTCATTACATGGTGAAGTTAACACACTGCTTTCGTCTTCACTGTCATTTCTCAGTTTACTTTGGAGCCTAGTGTTACGTTTTTCACACGCCATTATTGTCACAATTTTTCATACGACAACACAGAAAAACACAATTTGAAGAACAAAAATAAGAGAACACATTAACATAGCACTGAAAATAATATCTAGCTAATTGCAAGCGCAGCTGCGAAATACTTGGTTCAAATCTACATGCATGCCACAACTGTTGTACTGTACAACAATGAAAGACTACAACTACAAAGGAAATTCTCTCTATGATTACGCGCTAGCAATAAACAAAGGCTACACTAACTACACAAACTACAAGAAAAAAATCAGAAGATTCCAGTGAGGTATCCTTGGCTAAGGGTCGACATATGAAACGTCCCCTTAGAACAATTTATACACGACTGTGCTTAAACTGACACACAATATTTTTTTTAGCGCAACGCAATCTGACTTTCAATAATCCCTACGAAAGAATGGCCCTGACTAACATTAACCTGTACGTTTCACAAATCACTTACCTCACAAAAATCTTCGTTACTCAAGCTACTGCAATACCGCGAGCGCCACTACTGCCAGCTAAATAAAAGATTCAAACTACGGAAGGCACTAACTACTGAGGCACAGTTAGCAAATGAAAGATTTTAATAGAGAACAAACAAGTTATTTACCTTAATAGTCATAATATATATATCAGTTCGTGACATCAATTCTTACAAATTTCAAAACTCCGCCATCTCTCTCCCCACGTCCACCACTGCTGGCGGCTCACCTCCAACTGCGCAACGCTACGCGCTGTTAGCATCCAGCTGCCACTGCCCAACACTACAATGGCAGACAACAATGCAAACTAAACACAGACTGCGCACGGCACAGCCAGTGATTTTTATACAGAGCGCTACGTGGCGGCGGCGTTACCAATAAAAAAACCTAAACAGCTTACTTACAGTTCCTAGAGTCATAATCTCACCATCTGGCTGTCCATATATTACGTCTGACTGATGATTTAAACACTCATAGCCAGATAATGAGAGCGTGGATCTTGAAATGCGGAGCTACGTGTTAATATTGCTTTATAGCCTGTTGTACGCAGGATAAATAAATGGCCAAAAAAACTGTCCCACCTTTGCGACTTCCGTAGTTGGACTTCTGGGTCAGAAACAACCTTCTCAATAGTCTTCGTACCACAGCAAGCTGCTATTTGCAGCGACCTGTGTGATGGAGGCACAAGTGAACTGGCATTGTCAGGGTAGTTCAATAGAGAGCGATATATCCCCAGTCGTCTGTCAATCTATAAGGCCATTTCAAGCCCAGGCTGTGTGACATTGCAACTTTACGGTGAAGTGGGTTATCAGCTCAGCAACGTACGGCACAGTGACGTCATTTAAACAGTACCAATTTATCCTCTAGTCGTCTATTCAAAATAACAGTATAAGCCCTATAGTACTATGATGCGCAAGGAAACATCTGGAATGGAAGCTGGGACAGTGGCGTCGGACGCTCTTCACTTAACTGTGCAGGCTTCGTTAGTCGCCTGATGATTGCTGAATAGGCTGTCAGATGCCAACGTTCGTCTCAGGCAGCCAGCCCATTGGGTTCACCAGGGAGGTAGGTCGCGACACAATTATTTTAGAAGCTCACTCTCGGATCAGAGGTGACACGAATTCGCGAGGTCATCAGTTTCTTCACTGAGATTTTTCAGGTATCTGTGGTTGGAGTCAATACATAATGACTCAATATTGGGCTAAGAGGGTAGGTGTGATGATACTAAAATGAGAGTCTGGGTTGGCTTACTAGTCTGCTTTTTACTGTGTCATCATGCATTAGCAGGGAACATGCACAAGAGCACAGACACTGGTTTATAAAAGCATTGATGAGTCTTACTAGATTCTCCAGTTAGTTACCAGAACAAGTGGCCACTCGGGCCGGTAACTTTTCTAAGATTGGGGCGTACACAGTATTGTGTGTGAGAATGCAGGCTTTCTCGGCGAATCTCGATGATAAAATCTTCTCGGGTTGACAGCCGAGTCAGTGCGTTGTTCTCCATCAACGTTTCAGCCATCTTCAGGCGAAGTTCATGCACTGACTCGTCTGTCAACCCGGGAACAGTACTGTATGGTACTACAGAATACGAGTCATTGAGGAGCCAGATTCTGTTGTTCTAATCGAACCATTACGTTCAAGTATTCTTCAGAATGCAAGTGACTTACAGACATGTAGACAAATGTAGAACGGAAACTAATAACCTTAACCTAGAAGTACGTACACACAGGCTTTTGAAAGTATTTCTTAGTGCACAAAGTTAACTGAGTCTGCTCACTCACATAGCATCTACCGTAGGTTTGTCCATGCAAGGTGGCCGTCACTGGATGTCGTCTGTTCGCCGGAACTTTCAAACTCCGGCGAATTCTTGAACGTTGCCATGCTTGCCGGCTGAAGGCCTCTATATACGGCTTTGAGACTGTTTGGTTATAGATGATACGTGACTGCGTAGCTTTTTATCTTCAGTTCACTATGAGTGAACGTGAAATCAGCGGTCTCTCAGTGCTCATGACTTCGCAATGGACTGACGAAAATGGCTTGCACTGTGCAGCTGTAGCCAAGTTACAAAGCTTACAACTAATTTCATATCTGGATGATTTTACTTTTCTTCTGGCAACCTTTCATGATTTGGTCATTACATTATCATCTATGGTTGTTAGGCTGCGCAGTGTTGGGAAAATCTTCAATCATATTGTCCAGCCCTGCAGTCAACATTTCGGTGATTGGTTTGTCTTTCAAGGCAATAATGCCCAAGCACATTGTACTCACTGGGTGAACATATTCCTCCAAGAGGAAGTTATCATTCGACTGTAAACGCCTGTATCTGTTGAGATGAATCTTACTCGTTATGCAAGGACCCTCCTCACACACTAGATAGCCACAGAGGGTCTATGGTTGGAGAGTCGTACAGACTTGATGCACAGCGTCTTTCCCAAAGAGTATCCAAGCGTTGTGGAATGCATTAGAGTGCTACAACTCGGTATTTAACTTTACCCAGCACCAGTTTTTAACGTGAAGACGTGTACCCACTCGTTTGTAGGACTTTCTTGTTGTGGCAAAATACCGTCAGATTTGAATCGCTGATAGCTACAGGACTTGTAATGCGTAAACAGTGGTTGAGCCCACGAAAGACAGATCACGCCTGTACGTGTTTGCAACGCAGTATTTGTCTCGTCTATGCCGTCATCATACCAGCGTAGGTGCATGCGTTTGATTTTTATGAATTAGATTTTAAGCAAAGTTATAAACTGGTGTACGGTGGGAATGCGCTTAACTAGGACATTGATTCGGGGTTAGTCTGATGAACATGCTGAATGCTGCTAGAACTCAGTGTGAGATAATACTATAGCGGCCATCATGAAAACAAGCACATCTAGGTCATCTCATCGTCCTACAGCATTTCCAGTTAGTACTAGTTTCAAATGTTAGTCAAAATTCCGAAAAAATATTAGACATCTCTATTGGTGTCTAGAATATGATGGAGTACTTCTAAAAAGAAAATTCTCGTCAGCTGCTATGAAAAAATAAAAACTAATGTCAAGATAAATTTGGAAGAAAAGTAGTTTTTTACTTCAACCTGTGCAAAAAAAACAGCACCACTGATGTATTTGCACTGAAAATGATATATGAACGCTCTCAAAGTTTATAGGTCCATGTTATATACAAGGGTTGCCCAGAAAGTAGTGCACCGCATTTTTTTCTCAGCCGAAAACAATGCTACAAATGGGAAACGTTACGTACGTATTGTTTGAAATCTCTTGAGTGAGGGCGCCAAGTTTACATCACTCCCGACAGATAGCGTAGCTGCAGGACAGTTTAAAAATGGCGTCTGTAGGTGATGTACGTTACCAGCAACGTGCCATCATTGAATTTCTCACTGCAGAGAAAGAAAGTGTGGGGAATTTTCAAAAACGCTTGTGCAATGTCTATGGAGCATCTGCTGTCGACAGGAGTACAGTTAGTCGTTGGGCATGCAGGCTGAGGTCATCAGAAGGCAGTTCGGCGGGCTCCACGATTTGCAGTGATCGGAGAGACCATCCATGGTTGTCACACCTGACTTGTTGCAGCGAGCTGATGTCATTCGCGAGGACATGCGCATTATGACTCGGGCAGTTGGCGCTGCATCTGTCAATCAGCAAAGGAAGTATGGGGGCATTTACCCGCAGTCTTGGATATTCAAGAGCGTGTACAAGATGGGTCCCGCGGTGTCTAACGGTGGATCACAAATCTCACAGAAAAGAAACATTTATCTTGATTTATTGTAACGTTTTGAAGCTGATTCGGAGGCCTTCTTGTCCCAGATTAGGACAGGTGATGAAAGCTGGGTTCAACGTTTTGAGCCTCAAACAAAACGACAGTCGATGGAATGGTGCCATTCCCATGCCCCACAGAAGAAAAAAGTTCAGACAATTGCTTCCGCCTGTAAGGTCATGATCACCGTGTACTGGGACTGTGAAGGGGTGATTATCATTGATGTGATCCCAAGAGCCGGTACCATTCTTACAGAAACATATGTCAACACATAACAAAACTCAAGACGCAATTCTGGCGACTTCGGCGCCACAGCAAACCAGGAGGTGTTTTACTGCAACACACTAACTCTGGTCACTTCACAAGTCTGGGAACTGTTGAACACATTGCAAAACATAGTTGGATAGTGTTACCCCATCCATCCTACAACCCTGACTTAGACCCCTTGGACTTACACTTGTTTGAGACACTGAAGGATGCAAAAGACATTTTGAGGGCGATGAGAAGGCAATCCACACAGTGAAGCACTAGCTCTGCCACCAAGAGAAGGATTGGTACCGACAGGGCGTACAGTCCCTTGTTGGTAGTGCCAATACTGCCAGTGTCGTCGTAACTGCCGTCTGCTTCACATCTCCTGTGCAGCAAGCTACGTAAATTTAAGTATTAACTGTGTTTGCCTTACTTGTCACTTATTTTTCCGTGTGTTTTTCCTCTTAGGAAGCTTTAATTTTCGAGTACTAGTAATAGTGTTCCACATATTTCGAATTTCTTTTGAATACAGTCCAGAGAAGATTAGTACTTATTTTCACTGTTTCCAACAGGAAGTGTCTAGTAACCACAGTTTAGTCATCTATCAGCCGCCTTTAGTGAATTAGCAGTCTAGTTAAAAGTTGATTAACTCTCTACAGTAAATTGATTTCTTAGGATGGATAGGTTGTGTGACTGCTGTGTACGGACGCAGGAGGAGCTGGCCACTGTTCGCGAACAGCTGAACATGCTGATGGCCGCGGTCAGCCGTCTTCAGGCTGCTGCCTCGGAGTGCAGCGGCAGTGGTGCGTCGCAAGGTACACCCCAGATATTACATGCTTCACCCACTGTCCCTGCTGTCGAGACATCTTCACGGATACCGGGCGCGGTTGGGCCACCTCTCCCCAAGGCGGTTCAACGGCGTTCGGGTCGCACGAGGCGGAGGGTCAATGTGGAGGCTGGCCGTGTGGCATCGCCCGCTCTGCCTGTGAGTGGACATGTGGCCGCTCCTTCAGCAAGGTGCGAGCAGGCACACGGGGGGAGGGGTCTATTAGTGATTGGGAGCTCCAACGTTAGGCGGGTGATGGAGCCCCTTAGGGAAATTGCGGAAAGGTCAGGGAAGAAGGCCATTGTTCACTCTGTCTGCTTGCCGGGGGGTCTCATCCGAGATGTGGAGGAGGCCCTGCCGGCGGCGATAGAGAGCACTGGGTGCACCCGACTGCAAATTGTTCCTCATGTCGGCACCAATGACTCCTGCCGTCTGGGTTCAGAGGTCATCCTCAGTTCGTACAGGTGGTTGGCGGAGTTGGTGAAGGCGGAAAGCCTCGCTCTCGGGGTGGAACCTGAGCTAACTATTTGTAGTGTCTTTTCCAGAACCGATCGCGGTCGGTCCTCTGATTTGGAGCCGAGTGGAAGGCTTAAACCAGAGGCTCAGACGATTGTGCACAGATCTGGGGTGCAAGTTTCTCGACCTCCGCTATCGGGTGGAGAAATGTAGGGTCCCCCTGAATAGACCAGGCGTGCACTACACACAGGAAGCGGCTACAAGGGTAGCGGAGTACGTGTGCAGTGCACATGTGGGTTTTTACGGGTGACAGGGACAAAGAATTCAGTGAAATTTTTTAAAGTGCATTATCTGAAAACTACCTTGAGCAGTTTAACAGAGAACCGACTCATGGCGATAACATATTAGACCTTCTGGTGACAAACAGACCCAACTATTTGAAATAGTTAACGCAGAACAGGGAATCAGCGATCATAAAGCGGTTATAGCAACGGTGATTTCAGCCGTAAATAGAAATATTAAAAAAAGGTAAGAAGATTTTTCTGTTTAGCAAAAGTGACAAAAATCAGATTTCAGAGTACTTGACGGCTCAACACAAAAGTTTTATCTGAAGTACACATAGCGTTGAGGATCAGTGGACAAAGCTCCAAACCATCGTACAATATGCATTAGATGAGTATGTGCCAAGCAAGATCGTAAGAGTTAAAAAATTGCTATGGAAGCAAAGAGAACTTCACAGCAAACATAAACATAGCCAAAGCCTTGCAGACAAACAAAAAGTACATAAAGCGAAATGTAATGTGAGGAGGGCTATGCGAGAGGCGTTCAACGGATTCGAAAGTAAAGGTCTATGTACTGACTTGGCAGAAAATCCTAAGAAATTTTGGTCTTATGTGAAAGCGGTAGGTGGATCAAAACAAAATGTCCAGACATCTGTGACCAAAATAGTACTGAAACAGAGGATCACAGACTAAAGGGCGAAATACTAAAAGTCTTTTTGCAAAGCTGTTTCACAGAGGAAGACTGCACTGTAGTTGCTTCTCTAGATTGTCGTACAGATGACATAATGGAAGATATCGAAATAGACGACAGAAGGATAGAAAAACAATTAAAATCACTCAAAAGAGGAAAGGCCACTGAACCTGATGGGATACCAGTTAGATTGTACACAGAGTTCGCGAAGGAACTTGCCCCCCTTCTTGCAGCGGTGTACCGTAGGTCTCTAGAAGACCGTAGCGTTCCAAAAGATTGGAAAAGGGCACAGGTCATCCCCGTCTTCAAAAAAGGACGTCGAACAGATGTGCAGAACTATAGACCTATGTCTCTAACGTCGATCAGTTGTAGAATTTTGGAACACGCATTATGTTCGAGTATAATGACTTTTTTGGAGACTAGATTCACTGGGATCAAATGGCTCTAAGGAGTATGGGACTTAACATCTGAGGTCGTCAGTCCCCTAGAACTTAGAACTACTTAAACGCAACTAAACAAAGGACATCACACACATCCGTGCCCGAGGCAGGATTCGAACCAGCGACCGTAGCAGTCGCGCGGTTCCGGTCTGAAGCTGCTAGAACCTCTCGGCTACCGCTGCCGGCTGGAGACTAGAAATTTACTCTGTAGGAATTAGCATGGGTTTCGAAAAAGACGATCGTGTGAAACCCAGCTCCCGCTATTAGTTCACGAGACTCAGAGGGCCATAGACACTGGTTCCCAGGTAGATGATGTGTTTCTTGACTTCCGCAAGGCGTTCGATACAGCTCCCCACAGTCGTTTAATGAACAAAGTGAGAGCGTATGGACTATCAGACCAATTGTGTGATTGGATTGAAGAGTTCCTAGATAACAGAACGCAGCATGTCATTCTCAATGGAGAGAAATCTTCCGAAGTAAGAGTGATTTCATGTGTGCCGCAAGGGAGTGTCCTAGGACCGTTGCTATTCACAATATATATATATATATGACCTTGTGGATAACATCGGAAGTTCACTGAGGCTTTTTGCGGGTGGTGCTGTAGTATATATCGAGAGGTTGTAATAATGGAGAATTGTACTGAAATGCAGGAGGATCAGCAACGAATTGACGCATGGTGCAGGGAATGGCAATTGAATCTCAATGTAGACAAGTGTAATGTGCTGCAAATACATAGAAAGAAAGATCCTTTATCATTTAGCTACAATATAGCAGGTCAGCAAAAATTATCTGGGAGTAGGCATTATGAGTGATTTAAAATGGAATGACGATATAAAACTAATCGGCGGTAAAGCAGATGCCAGACTGCGATTCATTGGAAGAATCGTAAGGAAATGCAGTCCGACAACAAAGGAAGTAGGTTACAGTACACTTGTTCGCCCAATGCTTGAATACTGTTCACCAGTGTGGGATCCGTACCAGTAGGGTTGATAGAAGAGGTAGAGAAGATTCAACGGAGAGCAGCGCGCTTTGTTACAGGATCATTTAGTAATCGCGAAAGCGTTACGGAGATGACAGATAAACTCCCATGGAAGACTGCAAGAGAGACGCTCAGTAGCTCGGTATGGCCTTTTGTTGAAGTTTCGAGAACAAAGCTTCACCGAAGAATCAAGCAATATATCGCTCCCTCCTACGTATATCTCGCGAAGAGACCATGAGGATAAAATCAGAGAGATTAGAGCCCACACAGAGGCATACCGACAGCCTTTCTTTCCACGACCAATACGAGACTGGAATAGAAGGGAGAGCCGATAGAGGTACTCAAGGTACCCTCCGCCACACACCGTCAGGTGGCTTCTGGAGTATGGATGTAGATGTAGGTGTTTCGCGCTGAAGGAGGGCCATAGAACGAGATGGAGTTCACGAGAAAAAATAGGGTGCATAGATAAAACACCATTCTTTCGTGTGTGTAATTCTCATTATGTTCAATAAAGAATTGTTGAAGAAAACCAATGCGGTGCATTACTTTCTGGGCAACCCTCCTATAATTTATCGTGTAAACATGAAATAATTCCGAGATAAAAAATTAAAATACCGTAAGAGATGTGAATGTGTTCTACCCATGTAACAAATGTCGTTACTGACGAATCTGAATTCTGTTGGACCTTGTAGAAACTTCCAGCGAGAAATCTGTTAAGGAAACTATGAAATATAGTTTGATAATGTCTGAGGCATCATTACTGTACCGCGTCACGTACGAACGTGTTTTATTTTCGAGAGTCTCTGTGTGCGACAGCGCTCGTGTACTTGTACGCCGCCGCCAGGATTTTAGTTCCAGCGGCTCCCCTAATACGACCGAGAAATGTTTTCCCTTTCTCTAAAAATTTTTTATTTGCTGCTTTTACTGACCCTTCTTCACTGCACCCGTCAGCCAAATCGCCGATATGCGCCATACAAACGTAACGTACTTTCAGGTCAAAATTGTCGTTACGTCGAGCAAAATACATTTTTGCGTGTGGTTTTGTGAACCTATACGTTTTATCGAAGTGTGCGACAAGGCTATTGTTCTCAGCATGCAGTAAGTGCGTTTCACAATAAACTTCGTTCTTGCTCCTGCAGTGTCTCTGCATTCTATTAAAAATTTCTGAATCAAAAACCACGTGAGGAGAGAAAACAAAGAACGGAGGTCTTTGAGACAGAGTAATTAATTTTTTCACGAAGTTCACTCTGTATTCTTCCAGCTATCGGTTATTGTCCTCTGCTGTAGTATGGAAGTTCTATACATTAACATTTTGTCAAAAGTGTCACACTCCGTTGATATCCGTATATCTCTTTGTTCAGAAATCGAAATACACTCCTGGAAATTGAAATAAGAACACCGTGAATTCATTGTCCCAGGAAGGGGAAACTTTATTGACACATTCCTGGGGTCAGATACATCACATGATCACACTGACAGAACCACAGGCACATAGACACAGGCAACAGAGCATGCACAATGTCGGCACTAGTACAGTGGATATCCACCTTTCGCAGCAATGCAGGCTGCTTCTCTCCCATGGGGACGATCATAGAGATGCTGGATGTAGTCCTGTGGAACGGCTTGCCATGCCATTTCCACCTGGCGCCTCAGTTGGACCAGCGTTCGTGCTGGACGTGCAGACCGCGTGAGACGACGCTTCATCCAGTCCCAAACATGCTCAATGGGGGACAGATCCGGAGATCTTGCTGGCCAGGGTAGTTGACTTACACGTTCTAGAGCACGTTGGGTGGCACGGGATACATGCGGACGTGCATTGTCCTGTTGGAACAGCAAGTTCCCTTGCCGTCTAGGAATGGTAGAACGATGGGTTCGATGACGGTTTGGATGTACCGTGCACTATTCAGTGTCCCCTCGACGATCACCAGAGGTGTACGGCCAGTGTAGGAGATCGCTCCCCACACCATGATGCCGGGTGTTGGCCCTGTGTGCCTCGGTCGTATGCAGTCCTGATTGTGGCGCTCACCTGCACGGCGCCAAACACGCATACGACCGTCATTGGCACCAAGGCAGAAGCGACTCTCATCGCTGAAGACGACACGTCTCCATTCGTCCCTCTATTCACGCCTGTCGCGACACCACTGGAGGCGGGCTGCACGATGTTGGGGCGTGAGCGGAAGACGGCCTAACGGTGTGCGGGACCGTAGCCCAGCTTCATGGAGACGGTTGCGAATGGTCCTCGCCGATACCCCAGGAGCAACAGTGTCCCTAATTTGCTGGGAAGTGGCGGTGCGGTCCCCTACGGCACTGCGTAGGATCCTACGGTCTTGGCGTGCATCCGTGCGTCGCTGCGGTCCGGTCCCAGGTCGACGGGCACGTGCACCTTCCGCCGACCACTGGTGACAACATCGATGTACTGTGGAGACCTCACGCCCCACGTGTTGAGCAATTCGGCGGTACGTCCACGCGGCCTCCCGCATGCCCACTATACGCCCTCGCTCAAAGTCCGTCAACTGCACATACGGTTCACGTCCACGCTGCCGCGGCATGCTACCAGTGTTAAAGACTGCGATGGAGCTCCGTATGCCACGGCAAACTGGCTGACATTGACGGCGGCGGTGCACAAATGCTGCGCAGCTCTCGCCATTCGACGGCCAACACCGCGGTTCCTGGTGTGTCCGCTGTGCCGTGCGTGTGATCATTGCTTGTACAGCCCTCTCGCAGTGCCCGGAGCAAGTATGGTGGGTCTGACACACCGGTGTCAATGTGTTCTTTTTTCCATTTCCAGGAATGTACGTGCTAAGGATTCTGCCGATGTTTCTGCACTGATAATACGGAATCGCTGTGGAAATATAACAACATTTTGTTTTTATTTTATGAACTTGGGCAAAATCTACGTCACTCCTGGCTTCTTTATTACGTTCGATACGACGAAGATGCGTTTTAATTTCTTTTTGGCTTTTATGCGCGCTGGCCGGAGGGGCTCTATACGTAAGGCCTTGCTCCTGCGTTTTGTTCACAGCCAAACACACGTCAATGCATCTTTCCACGGCAGACTGAAACAACACCTGAACACACGATATAGCATGGAAACAGCACAACATTCATCTGTCGTCGACCTGCTGCACTGTTAACAGTGTACATACGGCAACAAAGCTATAAGGCGAGCGAATCGCGCCGCTTACGAGGTGAAAACAGATCAAGCAGGAAAAGAGGAACAAGGTGTACTAAACGGTGGAAAAGGAAGCAAAAAAGAAATAGAGAACCGTCCAAGCTCGAGATGTGCAACATAGGATAAACTTGGTTATCCACGGAGTCGTGGTGATGAACTGCGCAGGGTGAGATCCGTGTCCAGCTCTCCCTCGTGGCCCAAAATTATGAACTGTCACTGACGTGTTTGTGTCTCGGTGTGACCTCCGTTTGCAAGAACAAGGTGTAGGTAGGGAAGGGACCTGCAGATGTACGTACTTCGTATTTATTCTTCGCAAGTACCGCATGTTATGACTGTTACGTTCCGTTTTGCGTTTTGACTCTTGAATTCCTTTGCTGTAACATAGTTCACACCCGTCTGTTTGTTGTTTTCACTTCTGTGAGAGGTCTATGAGGCATCTAACATGCTCTCACAATTCATCATCTTTACTTGCCACGATAATGCATTCGTACCATGTGACTCATTTTCTGTAACCATTGTACTGTATGACAATTGTCGAGACTAGAGAAGCATAATTATGATCTTTCCATCCGATCATTGAAGTGTCTATGTTCCTTCTGTAGTCTTGGCAATCACCATGCTGTACATTGGTTACAGAAAATGAGATCCTTGTTCAGATCTCCCTCGTTGGGATTTGAACCCCGGTCTCCTGCTTCGCAGTCCAACATCTTAACTACACAACCACGCCGCTATGATGGTTGTAATTCAATATTGCTTGGACCGTTCATTGTTTCCATTTCGCTTCTCTTTTCACAAGAAGGTGTACTTCTTCCTGTATTCTCGCCTGATCAGTGTTCAGCTTCTGGTGCGCTATCCACTGGACCACTTTACCACTAACTCTAAGGGAGAGTGCGACGGGGAGTTTCCCTGGGGGACTACAGGGAGCGCCTGCGACCTTGATATGTCTGATTGTGTGCCGGCCACGCCAATCGAAATATTCGCCGGTGTATAAGTGAAAAGCGGTATAATGAAAGATGACGTCTGACATGACTCATAAATGTGCTCGGAATCACAGAAAACGCAAGTCGGAGGAAAGCTGCCATCGAAAGAAAGCCATAAAACCTAAAAAGTCCCGTCCTGAACGTCGAAAGGAAAACGAGAAAGGGTGCAAAGCGATTACGTAGTTCGCCCATTGGATGCACAATGGCCAGCGACATTCTAAACGTGAGATTTATCCATTCTGTAACCATTATATTGCTTTGGTAATCGGTATATTAAATTACGTATTAATACTGAGAGGTGGCTTCCCTTTACGATGCACACAGTGACTTGCCTCCTCTCATATTTATATCTTACTCTGAGTAATTCGTTTTGGGGAAGTATAGCGAAGTATGGTCATTACGAGGCTAGTATTTAGAACTCAGAAGATATGAATATTGTCCTGTCTAATTGCATGCAGTGAAAAGTTGCTATTCCTTCACATGCGGACTTCCCACGCAGCATGTCTCGTCACCCGGGTGGTCCGGTGACAGGCGGGCTCTGCTGATCTTGAGAGGGTTATGCCGATGGGTGTGAGGGAGTCGAGTGGATGCTGTTCAGACGCTGACAATGTCATAACAGCGGGGGCGACACGCCCACAGGGGCCTGAAGGAGCGTTTGGGGTTAGAGATTCCGTTACTTCGCAGAAACTTAGTGGAAACGCTTTCTGACGGGCTACCAGCGAGGCGTGGGAACTAATTGTGTTGGTTGGTTGGTTGTTTGGGGAAGGAGACCAGACAGCGTGGTCATCGGTCTCATCGGATTAGAGAAGGATGCGGAAGGAAGTCGGCCGTGCCCTTTCAGAGGAACCATCCCGGCATTCGCCTGGAGTGATTTAGGGAAATCACGGAAAACCTAAATCAGGATGGCCGGACGCGGGATTGAACCGTCGTCCTCCCGAATGCGAGTCCAGTGTCTAACCACTGCGCCACCTCGTTCGGTTGGATTGTGTCCCCAGGCAGTCTTGGCGGGCAAATTCCCGCGTTTTCTGCAAAATCATAACTGTGATTGGCTTGCCCCGGGGATAGCTCCGTGACGTAGCAAAATCGGCGCAGAAATTGGCGCCAAGTATCTCCATTGGTGGAACAGTAGTGCTTCGGCAACAAAGTGCAATTTTCGACCGGTTTTCTAGTTGCTGATTGGCACGTTTAACCACGGCCACTGTGGTGGGGGAGGTAAGGTCCTGTGTTCGGCGTGTACGGGTGCTCTTGTTAGAGTCGGCTTTCGCCTTTTTGGCCAGAGTACGTTACAAGATGGAGCTCTCGCTGTTCTGGACAACCTGCCTTCCGTTGGCTGTCTAATATACTTTCATTTAATTGAAACTGTTTGACGAAGTTGCTGAAGCTTCGACTTCAACGTAACTTTCCGATTACAGTCGGAAATTGAGCGTTTGCGTACAAGCGGCCTATATTATCCGTCTTGAGCAGTTTTGGCTAAAGTTGACTGTATCGGAGTTACTGTGTGACTTCGCTTGTGAAAATCAATCACTGTACTGTCAGTGTCTGTGTGGCGAGCCTTCTTCGTCTCCCTAAGAGGCGCATTTGTATTGCTAGGAAGTCTTTAGTCAGGAACAACCAGACCAGGATAATTTGTTTCGGGCTACACTCGCGACATTATGATCACCACGACGGGACGTCGAAGCAACCAGCCATCGCCTCTGGTTCGCGAGATCGTGTCCTTGCAGCTAAGAACACAGCAGCACCGGCAGATTAGGGAATTTTGCTATGTGATAATCAAAGCTCAGCAGAGTGAACCTCTTCCCGTCTTTTCTAACGTGGACCTGTCTTGAGTGTTCATTGTCTCACTACTGCAGCAGCAATTAATGTTGGGTTGGCTGGATGTTTCTCTTAAGATTTGAGTTGCAAGGAATTGGCTCCGTATACCACTAGGTCATAAATGTCACAAGCTAGTTTATGGACAACTTCACCTTCACAGCATTTATTTTAGTATCTAATTTGTCGCATTGTAAATGTTTCATGTGTTTTGTTTATTATATTGAGTTTAGTTTTAATAAATCAAATTGTTATTTTGGACAGAACTTTCATTCTGTAGATCGGTAGACTAACCGTTTAATTTCTCACTACGTTAATGAACTTTCCTTTATCAAATTAATTTCTATCAAATTAAATTATTGCAGGTGTCAAACTCTTTTCTACTGCAAGGTCGAGTACAGTCAGTTCGCGTTTCTTCTTAATCCATGTGGAACAGCAAAAGTCGGAGCTAGAAAAGGGGGGGGGGGCTTGGAGCATGATTTCCATATGAAGATTCTAGAAGAATTTAGTGTTAAATACACTGCTAGTTCCGGCACCTCGCAATAGGAAACACGTGTTACGATTTATCTTAACGTTTACACGAAAAATCTACTAAGCGGGTCCGAAGTGAGCACATAGAAATTTTTTTATTTCACTGATGTGACCTTTCGTAAAGTCTGTCTTTATTTTTTGTTATTTATGTGTTTTCATTTCACAGTGAGCCTTCTAGAAGTATGAGCCTTGCTAGATCGGTGTCGAGCCGTAGTTTTCGACTGTTTTTCAGAGACACAAGCGAAGTAGCTGGACTATATTATCGATGAGCGAGTGCTATAGAGAAGGAGCAGAGGGAGCTAAGTTAAAGAGCGGAGTTGCAGACAGAGCGGCGAGCACGAGCCAATGTGAGGATGTGTGCAATAGGTAACTGCAGTCGCCAAGGGAGGCCGCAGCCAGCAGAGAAGTGCGGTACGGCTGGGCGAGGAGGGAGGTCGATTTTTTTTTTAAATCTCACTTTGTTCTCTTTCGTTCGTTGCATCTGCTCGGGGCGGACGTCGTAAGACATCCGTTTAAGTTCGTTGATGATCGATTAACTCAGTTTTTTTTTTTTATTACTGAGAGCGCGTAACCCTCTGACCGAACACGCTGAGCTACCGTGCCGGCGCCGATTTGGCAAGCGATGACGAGGCACGGAAGGAGTATCCGTCAGCCGCTGGTTGACTGTCCTATAGCACCGTGCGTGCACTGGCGAGGACAGGGGGACTCGCAGCTGATGTTCGACTACGTGCTATGACAGACCGTCCGTCAATCTGGGGAACCGGAAGGTTTAACAACCAGTGAAGCGACGCTTTTGGCATGTCACTGCGCCCGCGAACATAAACTGTACTAGAGCTCTGTTCAAACCACGAATTATCTGACTCTTTCCCACCTGCAGTTGACGATTGGTAATTGGATAAACTATGCTCAGTTTTGTTGTCTTGTTCATGTAACGTCAGAAAGAAGGAGTAAATTTGGGAGCATTGAGAAACAGACAGGTGTAAGGGGTGGGTAGTGGTAAACGAGTAAATTGTTTTCAATTATCAGGTTCAAGATAAATGCTGAGTGTATATTTCACACGGTCTTTAAGTGGGTATACGCAGTTGCTAATGACAAGGAAAGCTTTTTACATTTTCTGCCTTATTGAAAAGCTAGTGTCTTTTGAGCGTATTGCTCAAAGCTCAGGGTGATTTGTAAAATCCTAGTAAGACAGTTAATAGCGTAGAAAGTTTTTATTTCTTAATATTGTAATTTTTATTAATTGCTATTCTACACAAATTTTAAAAGGGAATTTATTTATGTAGACTTTTTCAAGAATTAATCCTTTTGCTAAGAATGAAGTAATATTACAGAACACAGTACAATTGTGCAGGAATGTCTGATTCTTATTTGGGCCACTGATGTCAATAAAAGTTTTTAAAAATTGCTCTTGACTTTCAGTAAACATCTTGTATGTTCCACTTCCCCAAATCCGTGTCCCGACATTGTTCAAACCGAAATGTTATTTTTTAATTTAATAAGGCTTATCCATAGCTAACACTTAGTCGAAGAATCATAAAAGAAGGTTCTATACATGGAACAAGCCTGGAGATACTGATAGGTCTCAAATAGTTCAAATGGCTCTGAGCCCCTAGAACTTAGAACTACTTAAACCTAACTAACCTAAGGACATCACACACATGCATGCCCGAGGCAGGATTCGAACCTGCGACCGTAGCAGCAGCGCAGTTCCGGACTGAAGCGCCTAGGACCGCTCGGCCACTTCGGCCGGCGGAAGGACTCAGATAGATTATATAATGGTAAGACAGACATTCAGGAACCAGGTATTAAATTGTAAGATATTTCCAGGGGCAGATGTGGACTTTGACCACAAACTATTGGTTATGAACTGTAGATTAAAGCTGAAGAAACTGAAAAAAGGTGGGAATTTGAGGAGATGGGACCTGGATAAACTGAAACAACCAGATGTTGTAGAGAGCTTCAGGGAGAGCAGTAGGGAACGACTGACAAGAATGGGGGAAAGAAATACAGTAGAAGAAGAATGGGTAGCTATGAGAGATGAAATAGTGAAGGTGGCAGAGGGGCAACTAGGTAAAAAGTCTAATATAAATCCTTCGGTAACAGAAGAGATGTTGAATTTACTTGATGAAAAGAGGAAATATAAAAATGCAGTAAATGAAGCAGTCAAAATGGAATACAAACGTCTCAAAAATGAGATCGACAGGAAGTGCAAAATGGCTAAGCAGGGATGGCTAGAGGACAAATGTAAGGATGTAGAGGAGCATATCACTAGCGGTAAGATAGATACTGTCTACAGTAATATTAAAGACACCTTTGCAGAAAAGAGAACCACTTGCATGAATATCAAGAGCTCAGATGGAAACCCAGTTCTAACCAAGAAGGGTAGGAAGAAAGATGGAAGGCAAGAGAATGTGGATGAAGATGAAATGGGAGATATGATACTGCGTGAAGAGTCTGACAGAGCTCTGAAAGACCTAAGTCAAAACAAGTCCCCGGGAAAAGACAACATTCCATTAGAACAACTGATGGCCTTGGGAGACCAGGTCTAATAAATCTCTACCATCTAGTGAGCAAGATGTATGAAACAGGCGAAATACCCTCAGACTTGAAGAAAAATATAATAATTCCAATCCCAAAGAAATCAGGTGTTGACAGATGTGAAAATTACTGAACTACCAGTTTAATAAGCTACGACTGCAAAATACTAACACTGAAATGTCCCCTTAGAAAAATCATGCATGACTGTGCTTAAACCGACACACAATATTTTTTAGCGCAACGCAATCTGACTTTCAAGAATCCCTACAAGAGAATGGCTCTGACTAAATTAACCTATGCGTTTCACAAATCACGTACCTCACAAAAATCTTCGTTACTCGAACTACTGCAATACAGCGAGCGCCACTACTGCCAGCTAACTAAAAGATTCAAACTACGGAAGTCACTAACTACTGATAGGCATAGTTAGCAAATGAAAGATTTTAATAGAGAACAAACAATGTATTTACCTTACTAGTCATAATATATATAGCAGTTCATGACACCAATTCTTACAAATTTCAAAACTCCGCCATCTCTCTCCCTACGTCCACCACTGCTGGCGGCTCACCTCCAACTGCGCAAAGCTACGCGCTGTTAGCATCCAGCTGCCTCTGCTCAACACTACAATGGCAGACAACAATGCAAACTAAACGCACACTGCGCACAGCACAGCCAGTGATTTTTCATACCGAGCGCTAAGCGGCGTTACCAATAAGAAAACCTAAACAGCCTACTTACACAGTTTACATTAAGATCCCTGTTTTCCATTGCCAAAGCCCTTTCTAAGTAGGTCTGTCTGCCTAATGAAAGGATCTTTCAGGTCTTTTCTTACTTTCTTTGTGAACTAGTTACTCCATAAGGCTTCTGGATTCTATTACCTCTGACAAGGTAGTAACTAAAAGAATCCCCTTGAATCCTCGGGAAAACTGGCCATCATATTTCCAGCCTCCTTTAGTACAGAGCTATCGACGTGGGTAGAGCATGTAACTACTGACGAGGTATTGAATGGAACTGGGGAGAAGAGGAATTTGTGGCACAACTTGACCAGAAGAAGGGATCGGTTGGTTGGACATGTTCTGAGGCATCAAGGGATCACCAATTTAGTATTGGAGGGCAGCGTGGAGGGTAAAAATCGCAGAGGGAGACCAAGAGATGAATACACTAATCAGATTCAGAGGGATGTAGGCTGCAGTAGGTACTGGGAGATGAAGAAGCTTGCACAGGATAGAGTAGCATGGAGAACTGCATCAAACCAGTCTCTGGACTGAAGACACAACAACAACAACAAGGCTTATCCTTCTATTTCATGCGATACTTCAATGTAACCGGATGAGCAGTTTGTGCAAAAAACTTTTTAATTGTTTGTAACTATACATAGGTTATGCCAGGTGTGCATGTGTATTTTGCAGACATTTCACATTAGCACATCGGGCATGGTATAGCCTCCCTGGAGACAGTTCTTCGACCTAAAGGGGAACTGCGCCCTAAAATAAGCCCGTTTTTGAATTGAAGGGTACAGTCTCTGAGATTTATACTTTGGACTAGCATATATTTAGTGTCAAAGTGCCCGTGATCGTGTGCTGTTCTAAGCCTAGTGTCACCTCTGGGGTTGGTCGGGATCGCTTCGTTTGCCGGAGACAGTGTGTAAAAATGTGGGGGCGTCGGCTACGCTTGCAACGACACAAAGGCCACGACGGGGGGTCGTGGTGGGGGGTGCGGGTAATTTATGAGTAGGCGGCGCTCTCGCGTGGCACTTAGCCACCGGTGCCTCATTACCCTCGCTGTAGACGGCACCGGCGCACACTGCGGAAGCGGCTGCCGACCGCGGCTGCGACCTCAACGGCGGCGCACCAGTCCCGGCTGAAGAAGGCCCGGCGGCGCGCGGCTGTCCCGTCCCGAACCAGGTGCTCACCTCGGCACCCTGACGGCTTCCGGCCTCTGGTCGTCAAACTGCGATCCGCACACCGCAGGCAGCCCGAATCAAGTGTTCCCGCGGCCTGCGCGTGTTACCCGCATTTTATAACACACTACTGGCCATTAAAATTGCTACACCACGAAGATGACGTGCTACAGACGCGAAATTTAACCGACAGGAAGAAGATGCTGTGATAAGTAAATGATTAGCTTTTCAGAGCATTCACACAAGGTTGGCGCCGGTGGCGACACCTACGATGTGCTGACGTGAGGAAAGTTTACAACCGATTTCTCATACACAAACAGCAGTCGACGGGCGTTGCCTGGTGAAATGCTATTGTGATGCCTCGTGAAAGGAGGAGAAATGCGTACCATCACGTTTCCGACTTTGATAAAGGTCACATAGTACCTTATCGCGAATGCGTTTTATCGTATCGCGACGTTGCTGCTCGCGTTCGTCGAGATCCATTGACTGATAGCAGAATATGGAATCGGTGTATTCAGGACGGTAATACGGAACGCCGTGCTGGATCCCAACGGCATCGTATTACTAGCAGTCGAGATGACAGGCATCTCATCCTCACGGCTGTAACGGATCGTGCAGCCACGTCTCGATCCCTGAATCAACAGATGGGGACGTTTGCAATACAACAACCATCTGCACGAACAGTTCGACGACGTTTGCAGCAGCGTGGACTATCAGCTCGGAGACCGTGGTTGCGGTTGTCCTTGATGCTGCATCACAGACAGGAGCGCCTGCGATGGTCTACTCAACAACGAACCTGGATGCACGAATGGCAAAACGTTATTTTTCGGATAAATCCAGTGCCTGTTTACAGTATCATGATGGTCGCATTCGTGTTTGGCGACATCGCGGTGAACTCACATTGGAAGCGTGTATTCGTAATCGCCATCCTGGCGTATCACCCGGTGTGATGGTACGGGGTGCCATTGGTTACACGTCTCGGTCACCTCTTGTTCGCATTGACGGCAATTTGAACAGTGGAGGTTACATTTCAGATGTGTTATGACCCGTGGTTCTACCCTTCATTCGATCCCCGCGAAACCATACATCTCAGCACGATAATGCACGACCGCACGTTGCATGTCCTGTACGGGCCTTTCTGGATACAGAAAATGTTGGACTGCTACCCTGGCGAGCACATTCTCCAGATCTCCCACCAACTGAAAACGTCTGGTCAATGGTGGCCGAGCAACTGACTCGTCACAATACGCCAGTCACTACTCTTGATGAACGGTGGTATCGTGTTGAAGCTGCATGGGCAGCTGTACCTGTACACACCATCCAAGCACTGTTTGACTCAGTGCGCAGGCGTATCTAGGCCGTTACTTGGGTACTGATTTCTCAGGATCTATGCACCCAAATTACGTGAAAGTGTAATCACACGTCAGTTCTAGTATAATATATTTTTCCATTGAATACCCATTCATCATCTACATTTCTTCTTGGTGTAGCAATTTTAATGGCCAGTTGTGTAATAGAATGCATCTAACAACTAAGAGCCGAATGCAAAAATGTTAACTAACGTCGAGAACTTAGGAATACAGTTATCTTCTTGCTCAGAAACGAACAAAAATACTTAAAGGGACTGTAATATTTTACGAAGTGCACAATTTTAAGGGACGTTGGTGAATTCGGCAGCGAAGTAAGTAAAGTTGGCCGATCACCTCGGGGGCAGAGGGCTAAGTAGTGTGGCCAGTATCACAGGCTGTTAGAAATGGAATGTTTTATCGTTTGTCTTCTAGTACTGACGTCTCAGAGGCATTTTCCAGTCTTACCAATCAGCTGCTATGGTAGAAATTTCAAACTAAAGTTGCATGCAATTGTGCATGCGCATTACAGAGACGATCATCTTCAAAAAATGGTTCAAATGGCTTTGATCACTATTCGACTTAACTTCTGAGCTCATCAGTAGCCTAGAACTTATTTCTAATTAAACCGACATAACCTAAGGAGAACACAGACATCCGTGCCCGAGGCAAGATTCGAACCTGCGACCGTAGCGGTCGCCCGGTTCCAGACTGTAGCTCCTAGAACCGCACGGCCACTCTGGGAGGCGGTCATCTTCAAATGTAATATTACTTGTACCAAGGAATATGAAATTAAATTAAGGTTGTAGTAATACAACGTGTAATACCATGTGAAAAAATAAGGGGACTAATAATTCTGGATATTCCATATTACGACTCGACAGCAAGAGTAAAAGTTTTATTCAAGGAAGAAACAAACGAGTGCTCGTCTCTGATAAATTATTAAATGAAACTCGAACGTAAAAATCACTCTGTTTAGTCATTCTAATGGCTGTAGAAGTTCAGCTACACTACGTCGACGAGGGCTTTGAGCCGTGCCATCTCTATCTTTTCACATTCTGTTTTTACTGTACTGCCACATCGCGTTGTTAATTCAATTACTGGTGTTACTGAGTTGCTGCTTTGCCTGCCCGTTAGGGGCAGCAGCAGCGCTTATCGATATATTACCTCTGCTGGCCTGCTACTACTTCCCTGTTGTCGTGTGCTGAGAAGTGAGTTCGTATCTGACAGCGAGTTGGAGCGTGCCAGCAGTGCAGTTCGGACCTGGCAGTGTTTGAGTTGGCACGCGGCACAATTTCAGTCTGAGCGTGGCAGCAGTGTGGTCCGGACCGCCATGACTCGCCCGATGGTTAGCGACACACGGGTCGGTTGGGGACGACTTTGGTTGGTCGTCGGTCGGTCGTCTCGCCGGACGACGTGTATTTGGCCGGCGATCGCTTATGGGTTGGCTGTGTGTGCCGGCTCATCATTCGTCCCTGTTATTGTACAGTCACTGCCCTTAGCATTGTTTAGTTCTTCGCGCAAGTGTTCGTGAAACTGTGTGTAGTTTGTCTGATTTTGATTGACAAGTTATTTTAAATGTAGTCGGCGTACTGGCTCTGAGAGGTCGGCCGTCTCATCGGGCGACGTGTAACTGGTTCTTTGAGCGCTTCTGGGCCCCTTCAGTTACCATCTTGTGGAATGTGGGTCGGTCCTTTCCTGGTGCAGGGATGTCGCTTAGCCAGTGGGCGTGTTTCCTCTGCATGGTTGGGTCCGAGGCAGTATTTCCTCCGTCGCGTGCCTGGAAGTGAGTGGGAGACGCACCAGCAGTGCAGTCGCCACGGAGCAGCAGTCGCGGACGGAGCAGCGGGCAGTCGGTCGGTTGGAGTGGATCAGCCAGGAAATGTCGGCGCGACGCAGAGGGCCGGGCCCGCTGACGGTCTCTACGCTTTGTCGGAGTGTGTGGAAGCTGGTCCGATTGCTGCGGGGTTCGTGGCTCACCGACCCAGGACATCAAAGTTGAGTGGCGATTTAATTACCGAAGCCGGACTGTTCACATTGTGCCGTTGGTTTTCATGGTTGGCTGTTGGGGGTATTCCCGTGAGCAACAGCGAGTGTTCGAGTTGGCTAAAGTTTGCCCACCATCCGGTGGAGTTTAACTGTACTTTGGTTATTTGAAGTCCAAGTGCACCAGCGGAATTTTTTGCCTTGTGGCCGTTAGCGTTCCGGTTACCTGCCCTGGCCGCTGACGTGAAATTCAGGCAGTGTCTTTTCCTCACCGTGTTGTCGCTGTCCAACACTTGTGTGTAGCTTTGACAGCTTATGCATACTTGGTTATGGGCAGCTGCGCTTTTTACGTTAAGGCTTTGGAGTTCCTTCTGCACTGGTCGGGTGGAAGGCAAGTACTCTTGTCGGTGGGTTCGTCGACTGTTTCTTGGTTGGGCTGCCGACGGATCACATATAGTTGGGTCGACTACCTATCTCTCCTGAGCGAACGTTAGTATTTCAAGTGCACACCGCCCCCCGGAAACTTCTGAGCGCCGCTGGCTGTACTGCCTTTTCTTATTGGTGTTTGATTATGTATTTTAATGGCTTACAGCTGATGGTTTGAATTTGTATGCTTTTAGTTGGATTTCAAATAATGGGCCTTCAGCCGCTTTAAAATTTAAAGTTACTTACATGTCAAGTCTTGCATTGTTTGGCCTTTCAGCCTCATTTAAAATATTTTTTTGATAAAGTTTTGGGCTTTCTGCCTTTTGAAAATTTATTGTATTTGTGTTTTTCAATAATGGGCCTTCAGCCGCTTTAAAATTTAAATTCGTTACTTGTTAAATCTTAGATTGTTTGGGCCTTCAGCCTGTGTAAAATATTGTTTAAAGATAGAGCTTTGGGCCTTCTGCCTACTAATAATTTTAGTTGTTTTAAGTAAACGGCCTTCAGTCGCTTTTAAATTAAAGTTCTTGTCTTTCAAGTATCAGACTCTGTGGGGCCTTCAGCCCAATTGAAGATAAGGCCTTATGACTTGTGTTTTTTTTAAAAAATAATTTTACTTGCAGTCTTAAATCATGGGCCTTCAGCCGTCTTTCAGTTAAACTTGTTTACTTTTCAAGCGTTAGATTTGTTGGGCCTTCGGCCAAGTTATAGAACTTACTTACGTGAGGCCTTTTGCCTTCTAAATATTCTGCTTTGACTCTGAATTTTAAGTTAATGGCTTTCAGCCGTTTATAAATTTAAGTGGTTTTGCACTTAAGGCATAAGATAGTATGCTCTATTCAGCCGATAACTAGGTTCAAAACTTTTTACTGTGTTGTTTGGACAACTAAATAAAGATATATGTGTTTGAGTGTAACTGACAGCCCCCTTTTGGCCCCTTTCCACAATTCCAACTACCTGTTCTGTCCTGCGAAGTTAAGCAGAGCGTTTCAGGCTTCGAGAGACGCTACGGAGACACACGGCTACTTTCAACGGTCTCAAGAGCACGCAACAAGAAATTTGCCACAGCTCTTTACCAACACGTTACCGCAAGACAAAACACAGAAAAGGCGAGTTTTGGTTTGATGGACGTTTCAATAGACCATTTGAAAACCAAGAATACATGTTAATCTTGTCTATAAAACTGTAAAATGTAATAAAAAATAACAATATAAACGCAATGAGTAAAAGAAAAAGATGTTCAAAACATTTAGTTAACACTTCCGATCGTGTCTCACGTTGTAAAACGCACCTCGTCATCAATCAGGAAATGCCTGTCACGGGATATTTTCTTCATACAAGGAAAGAAGAGTCACTGGATAAATGCAGGAGGAGGGGTATTTGATAGGCCATTTGCGACTGTGTCCTGTGTAAGATTAACTGGGAGTGGGGGGTGGGTGGGGGTGGGGGGTGGGGGGATGTGGTGATCCTCGTGGACCAAATGAAGCTCCTTGTACAGCTACTCGCGAGACTTCATCTTGACAGCCTTCCGTAACGTCACCGGAAGACTTTGAAAACATGGCCCTTTGACGCTTTGCCTTTTACAAGCTCTCTTCACTTTTCGACCGTGGTGAAACCATACGGTTCCACTGCTTGCTTTGCCCATTTGTCGCAGCGTCACAGTGGTACACCCATCACAAGTCCATGGTGACTAGGCTGCCAAAGAGGTTCAAATTTTCAAATGTGTGTGAATTTCTAAGGGGCCAAACTGCTTAGGTCATCGGTCCCTCGACTTACAAACTACTTAAACTAACTTATGCTAAGAACAACACACACACACATGCCCGAGGGAGGACTCGAACCTCCGGCGGGAGGGCCAAAGAAGTAATGTGGGCTGGTCTGACAGGAACGCGACATCTTTATCTACATCTACAGACAAACTCCACAAGCTGCTGTACGGCTCATGGCGGAGAGTATCCTGTATCACTACAACTCGTTTCCTTTCCTGTCCACTCGCAAATAGACGAGAGAAAAAAGGACTCTGTATGTGCTTCCGTACGGGTCCTAATCTCTTTAAAATTATCTTTGTGGTACATACGCGAAATGCGCGTTGGCGTCAGTAGAATCGTTCAAATGCTGGTTATCTCAATTTTCTCTTTAATATTCCGCGAAAAGGACGTCGTCTTCACTCCAGAGATCCCCGTTTTTGTTCACGAAACATCTCCGTAACACTGACGTATTGATTGAACCTACCGGTAACAAATCCGGCAGCCCAACTCTCTCAATTGCTTCGACGTCTTCCTTTAATCCGACCTGATGGGGGTCCCAAACACTGGAGCAGTACTCAGGAACGTGTTGCACAAGTGTTTTATACGCGGTCTCTACCATGTACACGATATTCCCAAGGCTACGGCCACACGAGCGTTTTTTTCACGCGCGTTTCTGCCGGCGTTCACGCCGACATTACAGACCACTGCGTGTTGAATGGGGCTGGCCACACGAGGCGTTTTCGCACGCCGCGGGCCCGCAAACTCCGGCGTTTACGCAGAGCGAACACTCTCGGGTGCATTCGTTCTGCGTGCTTTTCACGCTGGGCGCTGGCCACACGCTACGGCAGAGTCCGGAACCTCAGCCCTTTCCTCCGACGCTTACCGACAATTACCGAACTGAAATCGTAGCGATGCCAACACATGCAACAATGCGTGGAGCGGTACTATTTCAATAGGTACTTCATGATAAAGAACACATACAGTCTAACAATGCGTGGTGCGATAATATAAAAAGTAGGTATTTCATAATGAAGTAGCCACACGTCTTATTTTTGGTTTTATAACATGTCAAATGCATGATAAATGTACGTGGTTTGAAAGCCAATGTACGAGATTTTAGTTGTTTATGTACGAGGGAAAAGTTCTATGGTTGGCAACCCTGCTCGGCAGCTCGCTGTTTAGTTTACGGACAGACTTCGTTGTCATTGTAGCAATCTTTTATAAAGTGTTAGAATGGAGCGTCTGGATAGTGAAATAATTATTATGGAAGTACAGAAACATCCATGGCTGTATAATACAAGGGATCCGGAATACAAAATTAGAGAAAGAAAAAGAGAATCGTGGAGAGCACTTGCAGTGGCCGTTCTGGGAGAAAAATGGGACGGAATGGATAACAAGCAAAAATCAGATCTAGGTAATTACAGACAGTAAATATTTCATTAATTGTTATAAACAGTGAACAATGAAATTTATACATGAATAAAATGTTAACAAGCCAATACAAAAATTAGTCTTCATCCGAAGCAGTTTGCATAATGATCTTGCCATGGTACAGATCCTTGAGGGTAACAGAAGTAATCAGCAAAATGATCTCTGATACTTTTGCCACTGACCGTTCCTTTTGTCCCATGCGCCGGAATACTTTCCATTGTGCAAGTCAGTGTGTCTTCAAAATTGTAACCATCATGTTGTCTCACAAAATTGTGAGGTACACAACATGCTTGAACAATAGTATCCGCCACGTCCACGTTAACATCGATTGGACGATGGAAAAATCTCCATTTATTGGATAAAATGCCAAATGCTCATTCCACATAACGAAGTGCTCGTGACAGTCTGTAGTTAAACACTTTTTGTTTATTCGTAAGGTTTTTGCGGGATATGGTCTCATTAAATGGTCACCCATCGCAAAAGCCTCGTCAGCCACAAACACAAAAGGAATTTTCAGTCCACGAGGATCATTGGGAAGTGGCGCAGCTTCTGGCAAATTCAAGGCTTGTTGGTAAAGTTTTTTACCCACTTCAGTTGCTCTGAATATATTGGAGTCTTCTTGATGACCAAATGCCACTACATCTATGAATCTGAAACAATATTTGCTGTCTACTATGGCCATAAATACAATAGAAAAATACTTTTTGTAGTTATAAAATTCGCTACCTGATGTCCATGGTTTAACGATTCTAACGTGTTTTCCATCTATGGATCCCACACAATGAGGAATGTCTGCTGTCTTTTCATACTGGTCGCTGATATTTTTTCACTCTTCTGTAGACGTTTTTTTTTATATACTCCACTTTCAGCATCTCCCATATGGAAGTGCAAGTATCTCTAACAATATCAGCAGTTGTGGATCGGCGGAGAAGAAACTCAAAATACAGAGAACGCATCGAATTTCCAGTCCCCAGATGTCTGTAAAATTTGACTTGATCAGTTAGAAATGGTTGGGGAAAGCCAATGGATTTTCTCTTTATTTATGTTTCAGGAAATGGTTCTCACTGCCAAACGTATTTTTGTGTGCTATGCTACTTTATCGTGATTTTTTTCCATGTGTAAGTAAGGTGCTCCGTTGTCCTGTTGTCTTCATTGTAATATATAAAACCAAGAGGAATATTGAAACAATTGTCTTTCTTTATATATAGTTAATGGTGAAAGTCTGTAAAAACATCGATCATTAGTTAAAAACTGCACATGGAATTATACATTGTACTGAAGACAACACAAGATTGCAGTACCGGACAGCAATTCACTTGAAAATGGGAACCATTTCATAAAATACGTTGTGGAAAATATATATGGAAAAAATCGTTCTTGGTAGTAGAAAAATTGTTTCATACACAAACCTGTTAAATGATTTCATTTTAAGTAGGAGAAATTAAATGAGCTCCAGGTAATTACATAAATCTACAATACTTTTATTCGTTATCTTTTAGGGGTAGAAGGTCAGAAACGATGGAAAAGTATGAGAGATTCCTATACAAAATATATTAAAAGCAAAGGAACAAGTGGTGAAGCTGCTACGTCCAGCAAACCATATGTATTTTATAAGCAAATGACGTTCCTTGAAGGAGTGCTGCAACAAAGGACGTAAGTGACAATTACCCCTTACTGTCTGTGGATTATAAGGTCACTTGTTGAACATAGTAGCTGTTTCAGTAGGTTTAACGTGAAAGGATACTATTTTAAATTATAAAAAAAGGTTATTTTTTCAGAACTGTTGGGAATATGAACGTCATTGAGAATGACGACAAAACAGAGAGCGTACTAGCACCAGAACCTCGAAGTGCAGAAAATATTTGAAGGCCAAAACCAAAAAAGCGGAAGCAAGATACGTTCGTGGACGAAATTGTGAAGGTCTTAAAAGGGCATTTGCAACAACCTGCACGTCACGTGCCTGATGCGGATGAGATGTTCCGCATGTCGCAACTTCCTGTTATTAGGAAGCTTAAAATGGAGGACAAATTAGATTTTCAAATGAAATTCCTTCAACTTTTAAGGTCTTAAACAATTCCGGCGTCTTCACCTTCACCATCTTCACCAAGTATTCGTCACAGTCCACAGAAGAAAGAGAGTCCACAGAAGAAAGAGAAGATGCTTTTGTGACATGTTTGACTTGTAATTCAAAACTATATCAGGTCTTTCAGATCTAGATTTTTTTCCTTGGCATAAACATTTTTAATTAATATTAATGTCTAAACAGAGAAAGAATTAAAAAAATGAAACGTACCTTAAGGTTACTACGAGTTTTTCTTCTGCCTGATACATTCCCTCATGTTCGTGTTCCTTTTAGAAATTTTCTCTCCAGTCATATTCAGAAGCATTTCAAATGAGTTAACCGACATCCTGCAGTATTCAAAGAACTTGTATGGATTTGCCTTCAGATTGTTGTGTAGAAGCTCGAACTTTCCTTTAGTTGATCTGTCGCTTAATATGGGATGAATCCAGTATTTTTTTTCCTGCCGTTGTTTCCGACGCCTATGTACAACTAACGCAGCACATACTGCAAGAACCGTGTTCTTGTTTAATGCATTTCCGCTCATAGGTGATACTAAACTGCCCACAGTAGATGTTGTCACAGCTTGCACCAAAGCACTACTGGCGTTTCGCTGGGCTTCACGCCGCGGGAGAGAGGCGGCCTTGTGGTCGTGCGTGTTGCGTGAATTCTGGCAGAAACGCGCGTGAAAAAAACGCTCGTTTGGCCGTAGCCTAACAGGATCGGCAACCCCTCAGACATTGGACATCACGGGGTTGCATATGCAGAAGGCGTTGGTTTTCCGGACAGCGTCGATCACAGCAAGGACGACAGACGGCAAGCAGGACAAATGTCACCAGAGGTCCTGCATCCATTCACGTCGAGTGTGCATTCTGACGGACTAGGGTGATTCCAGCAGGACAATACGATCCCCACGCGTCCAGAAATGCTACAGGGTGGCTCCAGGAACACTCTTCTGAGTTTAAACACTTCCGCTGGGCACCAGACTTATCACACATGAACGTGATTGAGCATATCTGGGATGCCTTGCAACTTGCTGTTCAGAAGAGATCTCCACTCTTCGTGCTGTTACGGATTTGTAGACAGCCCTGCAGGATTCATGGTGTCAGTTCCTTCCAGCACAACTTCAGACATTAGTCGAGTCCCTGCCACTTCGTGTTGCGGCACTTCTGCGTGCTCACGGGGGCCCTACACGATACTAGGCAGGTTTACCAGTTTTTTGGCTCTTCAGTGGTCGTAACAAAACCCTTGTTTTTGTTTGCCTGTGTATTACTGTTGCTTATCAAGCGCCTCCTCGTGGGAGATATAGCAGCCTCCTTTACAGATGAACCACGCTTCCCTAAAATTCTTCCCATACGCCGAAGTCGATCAATCGCCTTCCCTATTACTGTCATTAAATGCATGTTCCATTTCATATCGCTTTGCAGCGTTACTCCTAGGTATTTAACCGACTTGACTGTGTCAGGCAGTAAGTTGCTAATGTTGTTTTCAAACTCTGCGGGATTGTATTTCCTACAGATCTGCATTAACTTACGTTTTTCTACATTTAAAGCAGGTTGTCATTCATCACACCACCAATGACCATACATTCCCGCACACCATATCGTCATCAGTAAACGGCCGCAAACTGCTGCTCACTCTGTACTTCAAGTGCCGGACGGAGTGCCCGAGCGGTTCTAGGCGCATCAGTCCGGAAGCGCGCGACTGTTACGGTCGCGGGTTCGAATCCTGTCTCGGGCACGGATGTGTGTGATGTCCTTAGGTTAGTTAGGGTTAAGTAGTTCTAAATTCTAGGGGACTGATGGCCTCAGATGTTAAGTCCCATAGCGCTCAGAGCCATTTGAACCATTTGTACTTCAAGTCATCTCTATATATACAGAATGAGAGCAGTCCTATTACACTTTTCTGGGTCACATGTGATGATAGCTTAGTCTCTGAACACTTGGCATCTAGGAAAGCGTACTGGATTCAATTACTTAAGAAGTTTTAGAGTTATGCACATATCTGGGTATCTATTCCACACGCTTGTACCTTCGTAAATAGTCTTCAACGGATCGCCGTGTTAAAAACACCGCGGAAGTCTATAAATACGAAAACTGCCTTTTCCCTCCTTCCATGGTACACCAAGATATCGTATGGGAAAAGGTTAAGCTGAGTTTCGCATGCGCGATATGTTCGGAATAAAAAAAAAGGTGCTGAATACTGTTCTTAAGGTACGAGCAGTTCAAAATGGTTCAAGTGGCTCTGTGCACTATGGGACTCAACAGCTGTGGTCATCAGTCCCCTAGAACTTAGAACTACTTAAACCTAACTAAGCTAAGGACATCACACACATCCATGCCCGATTCAGGATTCGAACCTGCGACCGTAGCAGTCGCGCGGTTCCGGACTGCGCGCCTAGAACCGCGAGACCACCGCGGCCGGCTTTTTCTGAATCCTTTCTGATTGTTAGACAAAAGTTTTTCCGCTCCTGCTACCATTCGGCTGTCTTCTTCAGTGGGTGTGAGTCTGAGCAGTCGCGGATCCTAGCAGCCGGCGACCACTGACATGTTCAAAATGTCGCGCAAGGTGTTGTAAAATATTGCCTCGATTGTGATTCCCTATCTTCAAGCTTCAGGGCTTCTGTTGCAATCCCCGGTTCTTCAGAGAGTGATGGTCTCCCGCATTGTTCTCTGTCATTCAGATACGTCTGATTACTGGTAAAGCGTCTTCGCCCCCTAACTAGAGCGTGATGTAAGGATGCATCGTTGCTGGACACTTACACTGACTCACCAGTGATTGCTGCAACATTCTTCCCTTTCAAATGGGAAACAGTAAATACCGCACGCTGCTCCACTTCATAAATCAACTGCGCCAAATATTTGGCTCCTTTAGCTCCGTGTAACGAGATTTCTTTCCACCTATCTGCACCTAGGTGGAAAGAATACATTGAAAGCCTCTATGAGGGTGAAGATTTGTCTGATGTGATAGAAGAAGAAACAGGAGTCGATTTAGAAGAGATAGGGGATCCAGTATTAGAATCGGAATTTAAAAGAGCTTTGGAGGACTTACGGTCAAATAAGGCAGAAGGGGTAGATAACATTCCATCAGAATGTCTAAAATCATTAGGGGAAGTGGCAACAAAACGACTATTCACGTTGGTGTGTAGAATATATGAGTCTGGCGACATACCATTTGACTTTCGGAAAAGCATCATCCACACAATTCCGAAGACGGTAGGAGCTGACAAGTGCGAGAATTATCGCACAATCAGCTTAACAGCTCATGCATCGAAGCTGCTTACAAGAATAATATAGAGAAGAATGGAAAAGAAAATTGAGAATGTGCTAGGTGACTATCAGTTTGGCTTTAGGAAAAGTAAAGGCACGAGAGAGGCAATTCTGACGTTACAGGTAATAACGGAAGTAAGGCTAAAGAAAAATCAAGACACGTTCATAGGATTTGTCGCCCTGGAAAAAGCGTTCGACAATATAAAATGGTGCAAACTGTTCAAGATTCTGAAAAAAGTAGGGGTAAGCTATAGGGAGAGACGGGTCATATACAATATGTACAACAACCAGGAGGGAATAATAAGAGTGGATGATCAAGAACGATGTGCTCGTATTAAGAAGGGAGTAAGACAAGGCTGTAGCCTTTCGCCCCTGCTCTTCAATCTGTACATCGAGGAAGCAATGATGGAAATAAAAGAAAGGTTCAGGAGTGGAATTAAAATACAAGGTGAAAGGATATCAATGATACGATTCGCTGATGAGATTGCTATCCTGAGTGAAAGTGAAGAAGAATTAAATGATCTGCTGAACGGAATGAACAGTCTAATGAGTACACAGTATTGTTTGAGAGTAAATAGGAGAAAGACGAAGGTAATGAGAAGTAGTAGAAATGAGAACAGCGAGAAACTTAACATCAGGATTGATGGTCACGAAGTCAATGAAGTTAAAGAATTCTGCTACCTAGGCAGTAAAATAACCAATGACGGACGGAGCTAGGAGGACATCAAAAGCAGACTCGCTATGGCAAAAAAGGCATTTCTGGCCAAGAGAAGTCTACTAATATCAAATACCGGCCTTAGTTTGAGGAAGAAATTTCTGAGGATGTACGTTTGGAGTACAGCATTGTATGGTAGTGAAACATGGACTGTGGGAAAACCGGAACAGAAGAGAATCGAAGCATTTGAGATGTGGTGCTATAGACGAATGTTGAAAATTAGGTGGACTGATAATGTAAGGAATGAGGAGGTTCTACGCAGAATCGGAGAGGAAAGGAATATGTGGAAAACACTGATAAGGAGAAGGGACAGGATGATAGGACATCTGCTAGGACATGAGGGAATGACTTCCATGGTACTAGAGGGAGCTGTAGAGGGCAAAAACTATAGAGGAAGACAGAGATTGGAATACGTCAAGAAAATAATTGAGGACGTAGGTTGCAAGTGCTACTCTGAGATGAAGAGGTTAGCACAGGAAAGGAATTCGTGGCGGGCTGCATCAAATCAAACCAGTCAGTAGTTTTACTTTTGCGAGGTGATAGTTGAAGCTTGAAGCGCAGCCCTCGTACTTCAGTAAATAACCGGACAAGTGGCTTCCGTCGTTCCATGGTCCGCTAAACGGTCAAGTTGGTTACTGCTGTAGAGCCGTAGTGACTGTGCGATATAAAATGACTACTCTGCCAAAATGAAGCGGTCAAGGCTGCCACAATCGAACATTTTGAAAATGCGAAGGGAATACCGGGTTTTCGGAGAAACAAGATTAAACTGAAAATTAAAACAACAAATTAGGAATAAAGAAATAGCTGACTTCCTTAGTCGAAAGTACTGAGTGGTGATACTATATCAGCACCCAGTAGCTGGAAGGTACACAATTCCTGCAGCTTTGTTTCACAGCACATCAGACTACGGACGAGAGGTGTCAAGATGCAATGAAAATTAATGATCCACATATGTATGTTTCATCATATTCTTGGCAGTCAGTAACATACGTCGTCACATGAGCTACGAGTGCCACTCCTTTCGATTTCTTTTTCGACTAATATCATCTAATAGTGTCTTGTCTCAAATTAATTTTTGTCTTATTTTACAGTACTTAATACTTATTGGACATGCTCCATTACATTGCACCATTATATGTTTGTATGTTAATTTACGGCGTTATTCGTACATTGTTAGAGTAACTATGATAAAACAACTCGTGCTGTTACCTTCAGTACCGTATTTTCTTAATAAAACATTAGAATGAACCAAGTCTTAACAATTTACTTAAACATTGCATATCATATGAACACAGATCTAAATATGTACATTTTTATTCTGAGATACAGTCTAATTACTGTGTTATTGTCTGTATGAGCTATGGTTTGGAAGGTGTTTGCCTTACTGCATACACCAAAGTTTTCCATCTTATGTACTTTGCTATGGGATTGGCGGCTCGTAATATATATACGAGAACTTTATTTAATTACGAAAGTTATTGTGAGTTACTGAACTAAGCTTCTTTACTGGAGAGTCATCTTCATCCTTTACCATTTATTTCTTTCCTAAAAATGTCTTTCTGTTTCATTAAATTACCGAAATTATATTCATCCAATATTTGGGACTGAGAACACTTAGTGACTTGCATCAAACTTTACACATAATATTAATTGCTTGCTACAATTTAGTTTTTCATGCAGTAAAACTTCAGTATCAGTCATAGTGGTTTAATTTATTGCTTCTTTACTACTAACTCTATTCGCAACACACTTTGCTGACAATATCCACCTATGTCACTGAATGCATCTGCAACGTTACACCATTGTACAACATGTACTACAAGAAATATCACGTCATAAACATTGAAAACGTGAAAACCTAAATTTATTATAACGGAGTTGAAATTAACCAGACTAACTCATCTACGGTTTGATAACGAGAGCACTTAGTATTTTTAAGAAAACTTTCAACACAATTTCAGATCTTTAAAAAAAGTTGTTTTAAACATATGAGTTTTACAGAATCGAAGGTGGGGAGTTTACTGGTAAGTATATAAGCCGTATCGCGCGCGCTGGTGTGCATGTGTGCTTGTTCATGACTGTGTGTGTGTGTGTGTGTGTGGGGGGGGGGGGGGGGGGGTGGAGTAGACAGCTGTAAAGAAATTCTCCTAAGCTATTCATTAGGTTGGTTTTAAATCTTCGAAGACTGTTTCCCATTTCATTTACATCTAGTTGGTCTTGCAGGTGTGATACGACACGAATGGAAGTAAGAGAACATGCTCCCCGCGTAACACAACGAAAGCTTTCACTGCCGGTATTTACTTCAGTTAAAGCTTCCGGGATGAAAGTTCGCGGTAGTTGCATAAAACTGTTTACTAACGTTTCGTCTCCATCGGCAGGAATCATCGTTTTTATCTATGAGACGTCTCGCGCAGATGAGAACGACACGTCAACAAATATCTGTATGCACCGGCGACGGCCTCTCAGCCTGGAAGTTTAAAGTGGAGATTCAACCAGTGTACCAATGGCTCTCGGAGTCATTGTTCGAGGTGTTCCTGTACAGCAGCTTCCGCATTTCTGTTTCAGCGGCTGTAGACATTCGCCAGACGACAAGTGGCATCGCAGCACAGATTAAGAATTCTACTGAGAAACAAACTTAATCTTTCAAAGACGGACAAGTCAGAAAGTTAAATATAGCACTGAGTAACCGGCGGTCTCATTTCTGCATTAGTGACGTGTTCGTTCTAATAACTAACCAGTAATGTAGACGAGTTTTGAAAAGTGACGAGAATAGAGAATACGACTGTGTGTCTTGCATCTGTAGAAAGGTTTGTGTTATCGCCTGTTACCGTGAGTCCCTTTTCTCCTGAAAATGTTTGTTGCGAATTGGCAAGGTGCTGGTATGCACTGTATAAAGTGGGAGATATTAGCCACTGTGAAGTTGACTTCGTGCACAGTGTGCTGCTTCGAAGTGTCTACAACAGGACTTACTGCATAGACTGCTCTGCAAAACTTAAGGACGAGATAGATAAAATAATATAACATATTGACAACTCAGTGGAAAGGAATGAAAGTGCGGGAGCATACTGTCAGAGGCCTCCCAGTTGGACCAGTGTCATCAACTCTCCAAAACGAAATAAGCTAAATGTGCCTTTAAAAAAAATAAGCTGAAAAATACATGGTTTATTATTGCGTAGTTTTATTTCAGCAACAATTACACAGTGTGACAATTTCGCATGGATTTGATGGATTTGTATTTATTTTCTTAATTTGGAACCTGTTGGACATTACAACGGATTCCAAATTAAGAAAATAAATACAAATTAATGTGAATCTGTATCAGTAATACAAACGGTTAACTGTGAATGTAGGACATTATTTGAATTCCATAGTATAGAAGGAGTAAATTTGCATTTTGAAAACTTCAAAACAGATGTTACACACCTCTATACGTGCAAATTTAAACATTAATTTATCTCAGTGAAACATACTTTTAGTATTGCTCCATTCAAGTTATATGTGTATCGTAGAGAGACTGGTGCACTTACATTATAATGCATTGTTTCAGTTTTGTTTACAATGCAAGGTCGAGGAATGAAATCCTTGCAACCTTTAGTGTGGCGTCGAAGAACTGCTCATGGTGGCCGGTGTGGCCGTGCGGTTCTAGGCGCTTCAGTCTGGAACCACGTGACCGCTACGGTCGCAGGTTCGAATCCTGCCTCGGGCATGGATGTATGTGATGTCCTTAGGTTAGTTAGGTTTAAGTAGTTCTAAGTTCTAGGGGACTGATGACCTCAGATGTTAAGTCCCATAGTGCTCAGAGCCACTTGAACCATTTTGAACTGCTCGTACCTTAAGAACAGTATTCAGCACTTCAGAACTCAGTTTATTACGAAGTTCTGTTTCAACTACATTTATTTGATTAACCATCTTTCAAATTCCCCGTTAGTCCATGCAAGAACGTGCATAGATAATGCGAAAGTAGCCGACGCGTCAAACAGGTTTTCTCGAGTCACATCTCTGTATTTACGTACCTCATCCCAGAATGCTGCTGTTGAGCACGTTGTTCCATTTAATTAGCGACAGATTATCTCATTGGAATCGAATGGGTTTTATGTTAGTTGACGAAACACCCCTATACTCAACAACGGCATCAAAGGTTCTCGACTCAGCTCAAGCAGTGTGTTACAGACAACAGTATTACATTATTTCTTACACTTAGCAAACTACTGCACCGAATAGAAGTTCGCTAATCCCTCCTCAGTTCGGTCACTAGAACATCGTTTATTGTAACAGTGAAGTATATGACGTTTCATCCTAGGTAAAACAAAGTCTGCTTTGCTTAGAACAGCTTCCGTCATTATTGTAGAGTTACACTGCTTTGCTGTCGTCATCTATGCTACGGCAGCGTTTCCCGTAAAACTCTACATCTACATCTACATCCATACTCCGCAAGCCACCTGACGGTGTGTGGCGGAGGGTACCTTGAGTGCCTCTATCGGTTCTCCCTTCTATTCCAGTCTCGTATTGTTCGTGGAAAGAAGGATTGTCGGTCTGCTTCTATGTGGGCTCTAATCTCTCTGATTTTATCCTCATGCTCTCTTCGCGAGATATACGTAGGAGGGAGCAATATACTGTTTGACTCTTCGGTGAAGGAATGTTTTCGAAACTCCAACAAAAGCCCGTACCGAGCTACTGAGGGTCTCAACTGTTTACATTTCTTAGTAATGTTTTTCGTCTTGTGTATGTGTGTGCTGGCGTACCCGGAACACACTCCAACACAGCATTAGTTTGCTTTGTTGTGCTTTTTAATTCAATCTAATAATACATTTCCGTGGGATGTTAAGGCGTGTTTTGAAATGTTAGTTCATTGCAAATAATTTTCCATTATCCGACATGCGTTTTATTGCTTTCCTACTTCACGAAAATAAAAGACCAGAAAAATAGCCAAATTATTGTGAAAAAAGCAATACTTAGACACCTAAGCTAAATAATTAATTTGGCTGCTAAATGAAAGTAAAAAGAAACGAGAGTTAACTCTAGAAAAGCTGTCACCACACATCGTGAAGTCAGCATGACCATAGCGCCAAATGGGACTGCCACGCAACATGAGTCATTTGAAGGATAGTGAGAAGAACATTGTGCGTGCGTGCGTGCATGTGTGTATGTGTATGTGTGTGTGTGTGTGTGTGTGTGTCAATCAGCGAGCTGCTGCCTGCGTGCGTGAGTGTGTTTGTGGTGTGTGTGTGTGTGTGTGTGTGTGTGTGTGTGTGTGTGTGTGTGTGTGAGTGAGTGTGTGTGTGTGTGTGTGTGTGTGTGTGTGTGTGTATGTAGTTGGGTGTGTGTGTGTCAATAACCGAGCAGTTGGAGTGCACTGGGCTGGTGTCCTTCATTGCAGCGTGGCCTGGAGACGGCGTTTGGATTACTTCAAAAGGGAGAGGAATCATGAGGGAACTGGAAGAAGGACGAAGTATGAGGAGTATAGCTGAGGAGTTTGGCGGTGCTCGTAGTATTGTCTCACCTGCATGGGGAGCATTCCCAAGCAGAGGCACTGCTGCTCGGAGAAGAAGAGTTCGTACGCTCAACTGCAGCAGCGGATGACCGCTAAGCTGGGCTGTCGGATTATAGCGCTACGGCTGCGCTTTGAAATGTAGGCTGTCAGAAGTGTGTGAGGCGTGGTAAGTGCGCCACGTGCACATACGTGACACGAGTAATTCGGTCCTAGTGGCAAGCAGCAACCGACTCGTTATTTGCGTGATAATGGTACAACGTTGGAAGTTCACGCTGTATCATCGGCGCCAAATGACATGTCTATAATCCGTCGAGACTTCTTCAGGCAGATGTATAGTATATGCGCCCTCTAGGAAGATGAGGAGTTGGCTGCAATGAGTGGCCGAGTCGATAAATCGATGCTGAACGTTTTTGAATGACTTCCAGTTGCTACCAATTAAGTTAGCGGACAACTCAGTGTTCAAGATGACCATAGAACGTAGAAAGGAGGCTCTTCCCAGACCAAGACGGTGATAAGGTAGCTTGGGGGCATGGTGTTTGCTTACACGAGTATTTCTCTAGTATTTGTAATGTATTCTGTCTTGAAGCCATATCAGAGGTTCTGCAATATATCCACTGGGTTATAGGTGAAGGTTGATTGAGAAGGATCACAAATAGTAGATGGTGTGCTGATTTAGGTCGTAAGAAATGTACACAGGCTTCTCAGATCTCTATTGTTACGCTATATATTAGAAATGCTACCTGGGATTTGGAATCAACCACATACTTATGGAGAAGTCCTTTAATGATTACAGCCAATAGTGAATCATATTTCTGGCACTCTCATATCTCGAAACGAGTCACCTTTCTCGAACTTATCTGCTAACGTAAAATACCAAAGTGGTTTTAGGTAGTCCCTGTGCATGTTGCAACTGTACCTCAGACTCTGCACTACCATCCCTGCAGCTTTGTGCACGTGATCATTCCATTTTAAGTCGGAACTCAGTAGAAGTGGAAGAAAGTTATTTCTACCACCTTTTGCAACCCATGTAGAAACAGGTTAAGCTGAATCAGTGCGACAGGACTGTGTTCTGAAAATTGATGGAAACGAAAGAATGTTGTTGTAGCTCCACCAACTGAGCACGATGAGTAAGGTCAGCGCCAAACAAAGCCCACGCCTGCAGCACGAGGTACTATAAAAGACGGTACGGGAACTGGGAGAAGGACGAGGTTTTTGCTGCTGCATTGTGGTGCGTACCCAAACTACATACAGGTGCTGCAGTTCGAAGCAGATTCGCGTCCCTCAGGGCCATTCACGCCTATCACCCAACAACCTACCACCGTTATTCTGTACCATCCAAAAGAGAAAAATTAGGAGCTATGAAAGCTCCATTAACTTCATCCGATAGAGAATTCGATAAGATTTTTACCGCATCTCTCTTCTCCCATATATCGAAAACAAATACCGTATGCATGCCAGCACCGAGCACATTTGGCGATCCTATTAAATGTACAGGTATTGATACATTGCACAGACCAGTATAAAGATTCACCACCTGTACTGTAGGAGGATGACTGTATCCCACAGACTATACTGTAAGCCGCAAGAGACGCTCCCTTCGACCCTGTGTCGTTGTTTCAAACAATTCTTTTTTTCTACTGTAACACACTGAGTACACTGCCATACATTTTCTTTTCCGCCATGACTTCGAAGTCTGTGTCAGGTTCTAAAGTGACATTACCACATTCTGATCCATTGCCTCTCGATTTCAGATAGAAGACAGTCGAAACATAAGGAAACTGGAAGAGTTTTGCGGTGTTATGGAGCATTTCTAAACTACTGTCCGAAGGTGAATGACAACCTCTACATTTAAACTCATCTGTCACATGATAGCTGCTGACTCTGTGTTCCATTTTGATTGATTCCTCATATTGCAGTCATGTACATGATCACTATTTTGGTGCAAGCCGCCGCCCCCCCCCCCCCACCCATTCCCGAAGATGTTGCCTCTCCACCAAGGCTCTTTCTCCATCTCAAACAAGTGATGTGAGTCAGTCATTATGTGGGAACCAACAGCGTACCAGTGGACGGATGGGATGGAAAAGACACCATCAATGTACTCCAATAATAAGCATCGCAGTTGATAGTGTGAACAATTTTAGCAATTTTACAGTAATTTCAACACCGACCAATGATGTGACAGCATGCTTCCCAATATCAGTATCATCGCCAAACCGCCCCTCCTCTACTTTGCTCTACTTTGCGAGTACCATTGTGAATGTAGATAGATGACTGTGCAGTACATCCATTCATGGTTAATTCACGAACATATACATCATCAAAGTGTACCAAACAGTGATGTACATATTTCTAGCACCTCGAGCATAGTACATAGTTTGCGATCTGTCTCTATGGAGATGAGAGTCACAGGCATTCTTGCAGTATTAGGATAAAGTAAGAGACCGATAGATCCCCTCGTATTGTCTTTGAACCACCTACCCTGCAGCACAGTTACCGATTTAATCAGCAGCTGGCCAGGAGTAGACCGCTACATTCCGCATCTCGTGAATGAATGGAGCTTGCCGAGTCCTCACCCATCCAAGAGAACAAGATTTCCCCAGATGCGCCCATGTCGAGGAGGTTAGCACCCCTTATCGGCGTGTAGTAGTAGACTTTAAAGTGTTGTGATGTAATAGCAGATTAAGAAGAACAACGAACGGGTGGTTTTTATGCATGATGGAGCTCCAAACGGATGGAGTTTAAGCATTCCGCACGAATCAACTACGCTATCTATTCTAAAGTATTATCTAGTGTCTAGGATCAGACATAACACCTGCACTCCTAAGGCTACACTGTACTGCACTTAAAACAGACTATAATGTCATGTCACTTCAGTTTACAACGTATTAGTTGTGTGGAATGCAGCACTGTTAATATTCCAATGTAAGAAATATATTTCCAGCACATGACATACATCCTTCTAGCAGGTAGCTATGGTAACAAACAATAAAATGAAAAAACTACTTCCTTAAAATATCGATTCTGTGTCATACATGCACAATATTCCTTTTCAGAGATGTATAGCGTCCACTGTCACACCCCATCGTGGTTCAGAAATTATACTATGCCTACATCAGTCCTATATAAAATGATCGTTAGGAACGAAGAATACCTCTTACAAGGAAACAGATAAATGCATAGCAGTGGCGTCCGACATCTGAAATTACACCTCATGCCGCCACTAGCTCTGTAAACACATCATGTAGATGTCTAGAGAAATAATTTCCAATCTATATTTTTGGAATTACACTGTGCGATCGATACTGCTGTAGACCAATAATGCTATATGCTTCATATCGATAAGTATCGAGTAAATGGTATGATATGTTCTTGTAATCCCAGAGTCTGGAGATGGGTGTAGAATGCAAGCAGGTCGTGGCCAGAGGGGAACTGCCCCCGACTTTGTACAAGAGTTTGGAGAGTGACTTCAGTTTGCTGATGGCGCACAGGTCATGCATTGGGAGTGGATGACTTGTAACTGTCAACTGCAGTGGATGACTGCATGACCCCACGGGAAATATCTAGTGCTGTGAGGAGTATATACTGTGCATATGCTTATGCTGTCTGTCTTTGCGGTATATGTACGAATGCCTGGCGCTCCACAGCTACATGTATGATGCAAAAGGAGCGATTTTGTATAGCGCAGGATACGAATTGTATGTTTACTACATCGATAAGGTACGTCGAGATCAGTTTCACGCTAAAATATCCAAGCTTCCGTCCTCTGTGGCAGAGCAGTGTAATTGAGCAAGAGTCTTTCTGTATTTGACGATCTGTAGGCCACTTTTGTAGTGTTTAACTGTCAGTGTAACACGGCGATCCGTACAAAATAGTTTTGGAGCTGAATGTCTCATTTGCAGAAAGAAAAAGGCAGACAAAACTTCCACATCACTAGAATCAGTGATTTGGCGGGTAAATGCAGTAAGATCCGATCAGAATGCTCCATTCATTCACAAGACGTCCTTTGTGCTGGAACATAAGAGCCTCTAAATAGCTGTGAGAATATTTGCGTTTTGAAGATTTTTTTGAAAGCAGGATATGAAGGGTGAAACATGATGGACAGGGTATGACGTTAGGACCATCAGGAGGAATGCATATGGCGTTATTCTGGACTATTTTCGTTAACAGTTTTTGAATGCGTTGCAGAAGATTTCTATAACGTATCCAGAGGGGGAACTTGACTGTTATTTACATAGACATGAGACACCAGTGTAACACTGACAGCATTTTAACTGCGCCTACGGAGGTGGGTCGCTATGCAGCACCACTCTTTTTGGCAATTTGGCCTGCAATGGACCAGCAGGTACTGGTGGTGCCTGGTTAAACACATACATGGCCGGAAGCATCTCGCATATCCCGTTAGGGTCGCTATGGAGAATGCACCCTGTGCTACTCGGGGAATCGTTGCAACAGATTTCTATACCGCATTCAGAGGGGAGACTTGGCGCATATATACTGTGTATTGTGACCCCAAGCATGTCAGAGCGAGTATCAGTGTAATAAATGAACTATGTTAAATCCGTCCCTGAATAAATTGTTCGAAAATAAACAAAGCACACCCCATCCTCTCTCCAGCAGCCCAGAACAAGCTAAGTCCTTTTCCCCGCCATTTTCCCCCAGACCGCCATCTTGGATTTCGTCTTAGAAGGGACGACAGTTGCCTCTGGCGGCAGTACAGTGTACTATGCCAGTTGGACTCTGGACCTCATGGTGAACACACTGGATGGAGCTACTGCTTATGACAATTCAAATTGTTTAAATGAACACTGCACGCAAAACAAAGACTTACAGCCACCGTATCCAGCAGCCCAGCACAGGTTGAGTCCTTTTCCCAACAATTCCAAGGAAGAGGTGGCGGTTGGATGACTTAGGATAGTAAAGGTAGGTCAAGTGACCTTTTTTCCTGCCGTTTTCTTAGGTTACTGGAGGTAGCCCTAGTGTCCTTTTACCCCCACCAAAATTTCAACTTCCCACCATCACGTCATTGCGATGTTGCCATATCTATTTTAATTATTTATTTACACATTTAGTTCCTTAGGACCAAATTGAGGACTAAATCTCCAAGGTCTTGGAACATGTCAGTACATGAAATTGCAAAACAAAAGGAATAACAAATAAAAATAAAATATTTATTAACCCAAAAAAGTCATTCCATAAGTTTAAGTAAACGAAATCAACAATACAACAAGAATCACCTTAGTTTTTCAAGGATTGCCTCAACAGAATAGAAGGAGTGACCCATGCGGAAACTCTTCAGTTTCGATTTCAAAGCGTGTGGATTAATTCTAAGATTTTTGAATTCTAGCGGTAGCTTAATGGAAATAGATGCAGCAGTATGCTGCACACCTTTCTGCACGAGGGTTAAGGAAGTCCGATCCAAATGCAGTTTAGATTTCTGCAGAGTATTAACTGAGTGAAAGCTGCTTATCCTTGCGAATAAGTTAATATTGTTAAGAAGAAATGACAGTAAGGAATATACATATTGATAGGCCAATGTCAAAACACCCAGACTCTAAACAGGGGTCGACAAGAGGTTCGTGAACTCACACCACTTAGCGCTCAAACTACCTGTTTCTGAGCCAAAAATATCCTTCTAGAATGGGAAGAGTTACCCCAAAACATAATATCATACGACATAAGCGAATTAAAATAAGCAAAGTAGACTAATTTTCGTGTCGAACAATCACTCACATCAGATACCGTTCGATTAGTAAAAATGGCAGCATCAAGTCTTTGAACAAGATCCTGAACGTGGTATTTCCGCGACAGTTTACTATCTATCTGAACACCTAGAAATTTGAACTGTTCAGTTTCACTAATAATATGAACATTCTGTGAATTTAAAACGTCAGGTTTTGTTGAATTGTGTGTCAGAAACTGTAAAAACCGATTCTTATTGTGATTCAGCGTTAGTTTAATTTATACAAGCCATGAATTTAGGTCATGAACTGCCAATATTGCACACAACATCCTTTTACTACCAAGCTAGTGTCATCAGCAAACAGAAGTATTTTAGTCACCTGTAATACTAGAGGGCATCTCATTTATATAAATAAGGAGCGAGAGTTGCCCCTACACTTATTCCTGTGGCACCCCTCACTTGACCATACCCCATTCAGACCCCACATCACAGCCATTCTCAACACTGTGAATAATGACCTTTTTCTGTCAGTTGCCAAAGTAAGAGGTGAACGAGTTGTGAGCTACTCCCCATATTCCGCAATGGTCCAACTTCTGGAGCAATATTTTGTGATCAACACAATCAAACACCTTAGTTAAATAAAAAAATATGCCTCAAAAACTCTTGTTTAACCCATCCGATACCTCACAGAGAAAAGGGAATATAGTATTTTTCAATTGTTAAACGACTTCTAAGACCGAACTGTACATTTGACAGGAAATCGTGTGATATCAAATGATCAATTATCCTTACATACACAGCCTTTGACATGTTCTGAGGCATCAAGGGATCACCAGTTTAGTACCGGAGTGCAGCGTGGAGGGTAAAAATCGTAGAGGGAGACCAAGAGGTGAATACACTAAGCAGATTCAGAAGGATGTAGGCTGCGGTAGGTACTGGGAGATGAAACAGCTTGCACAGGATAGAGTAGCGTGGAGAGCTGCATCAAACCAGTCTCGGGACTGAAGACCACAACAACGACAACACAGCCTTTTCAGTAACTTCAGTAAACACTGATGTCATAGCAATACGTCTAAAATTGTCTACATTATCCATTTCTCCCTTTTTATAAAGTGGCTTTACTACTGAGCACTTTAATCGTCCAGGAAATTGACCATTCCTAAAAGAAAAATTACAAATATGGCTAAATACAGGGCTGACATGTGCAGCAAAGTACTTTAATATTCTGCTAGGCACTCCATCATAACCATGAGAGTTCATAGTCTTCAGTGATTTAATTATTGACTGAATCTCTCTCTTGTCTGTGTCATAGAGGAGTATTTCAGACATCAACCTCGGAAAGGCATTTCCCAAGAGAGTAATGTGATTCCCTGTAGAAACTAAATTTTTATTTAATTCACCAGCAATGCTTAGAAAATGATTTATTGTACATACATCTGATTCATCAGTAACAGAAATATTTTCACTACTAACTGACTTTGTATCGTCGATCTTGTGCAGCTGACCAGACACTTCCTTCAAGACTGACCCTCTGGTTTTAATTTTATCCTGTGAATTAGCTATTCTATTTGCATACCACATACTCTTTGCCTTCCTAATAACATTTTTAAGCACCCTGCAGTACTGTTTGTAATGGGCAACTGTAGCTTGATTGTGTCTACTTCTAACATTTTGTATAATTCCCACTTTGTTCTACATGACATCCTTATCCCACTAGTCAGCCATCTGGGCTGCGAATTACTGCTAGTACCCCGTTTAGAATGTTCTAATGGGAAGCAACACTTAAAGAGCACGAGAAATGTGTTAAGGAAAGCACTACATTTATCATTTATGTTATGGGCATTATAAACATCCTGCCACTCCTGATCCTTGATAAGGTTTAAAAAACTCTCTATTGCTCCTTTATTAACTTTCCTACACAGTTTTTAGTTTTATGTGATATTTGTTTGAGTACAAAAGCTTTTTAATGTTAAAATTTGTGTATCATGGTCTGAGAGATCATTCAACATTTTACTAACAGAATACCCATCTCGTAATGAAGAACAAATAAAAATATTGTCTATGGCTGTGCTACTATTCCCCTGCACTCTAGTTGGAAAAAACAAAGTCTGTGTCAGATCGTATGAATTTGGGAGTTCTACCAACATTCTTTTCCTTGCACCACCATACAAAAAATTTATATTGAAGTCACCACATATAACTAATTTCTGGTACTTCCTACAAAGTGAATCAAGCACCCTCTCTTACTTGAGCAGAAGTGCTGTGAAGTCAGCGTTCGGGGACCTATGATGATGATGATGATGAAGTTCCATACTCCATGACAGAGCATAGGGGAACGATGCGGGAGACCTGCACCGCCGTACTAGGCAAGGTCCTAGCGGAGGTGGTTTGTGATTGCCCTCCTTCAGACCGTAATGGGGATGAATGATGATGATGCAGACGACACAACGAAACCCAGTCATCTCGAGGCAGGAAAAATCCCGGGACTCCGTGCTGGGGAAGCGAGAACGCTACCACGAGACCACAAGTAGTGGACAGGGGACCTATAAACAACGACAATTAGAAGTTTATCTTCACTAAATTCAGCTGCCCCTGCGCAACATTTAAATATCTGTTCAGTGCAGTGGAATACTGTTTTTTACGCACATAGCCACTCCCTCACCCCGCAAGGAACTCCTTGAAAAACAGCCTGCTAATCTGTATCCTGGTAAAGAAAGCCTCTGAATTGTCAAATTATTTAAGCAGTGCTCCGATATACCAATAATTTCAGACTCAAGATCTAGAGGCAGTTCACAAACTTTATCTCAAATATCTCTTATATTTTGATGAAATATGCTAATTCCTTCTCTATTGGAAGCATGATGTCCCTCGAAGGTTAGCCCTTAGTTAGAGGCACTTCCTTTAAGCAGGTATACCCATCAGCTGACTTCAATCTAAAAACGGTGCAGCTCTAACACCAACTGCTACAGGAATTTTTCCATGAGGATCTCACCACCACTCACTACACTGTCACCTATAAGCTTCGCCAGCCTCCCCTTCCCATACCCTTTTGAGGTGCAGGCCACGCCTAGTGAAACCTGAACAGCTAGCACCACATGTGATCCATGCCCTCTGCCATCAGCTCCCTCTTCAGCCCCATGTTAATGCATCTAACAGTCACAGTAAGATGAGGCTGATCATGATGCTGAAACAGTTGCATGAAATGCACATTAGTACCACCAGTACCAGGTCACCACCTACTTCATATTCCACATCCCTTTCAAGACTGTTCCCTGCTCCACCCACTACCACTACCTGATCCTCCTTTCTAAAATTCCTACATAACTCCCTTATGCTGTCAGTCACCTGGGTCAACCCTGCACTAGTCTTCACAACGCTGGTGACCTGGTGTTCATTCGCCATCACTTCCTGCAATTGTTGGCTCCCACCTTTACTATGCAAACTGCCTAGCAGCAGAACCTGCTTGTTTTTGTTTGCAATTGACCTAGGCCTCCTAATTGCCGAGGACTGCTGCATGTTCCCTGTATCTACAGGTACACGAGGCTCCTCTCCGCTCAACTCTGATCGTTGGTCAAATATATTGCGTGTGTGCAAAGTATAACTGCCTGAATACTTGCTCCTTCTGGCTGCCTTATGGTCAACTGCTAGTTCCCATTCCCCACAATCCTTCGACCCTCCTCAATCTATCTAGTTCCTCCTTTACGCGTTGTAACTGCAACTGAAGGTACAGATCTTATGCTCCTGCTCCTATATCGACTTACTTCTACTACAGATTCTGCATTCCCAGGAGAGGATCTCGCTGGAATGCCCATTGGCTTCCCCATTGCATTCCCACCAATGAAAATACTTTGAAAAAATCCCACACCGTAACCCACTACTCACAAACCTATGACAGAGCCCACACTTCTCACTCACGGTAAAATTTTACAATTACTGAAAAAAATACTATAGGTCTATGTTACCTAAGTTCAGTTACATCAGTAGAACTATTTATAGAACTAACAGTAGCGGTCTCGAAATTCTCTGTCTACTAAGAAAGCAACTATTTGTATTAATACTACTTCACTGCAGCTAATTCCCAATATCAACAAAGCTTCACAAAATTATTAGCTAAAACCAAAATTTCAAGCGGTCACTGGAAAACTCAGTGTAGTTAAAACAGTGAATGAAAGTTTTATTGAAATATTTCACTAGAAACAATAAGAGACGACAGCTGAAAACTAAAACACGAAATTTACTAAACAACTTCATCATACAGAAAACTCTAAAAAACACAGCTAGCAAACGTTTCCAAAAGTTTACTAAATAGTTATTTCGCCCAAACAGCTCGAAACATCGCTGAAAACTATTGAATTTGATAACTGAATAACAATGAACAAATAACTATGAGAGCACTTGGCTTTATAACCGCTACAGCTGCAACTGCACGCTGCAAAATGTAAACACGCATTACTGAGGGGTGTTGCTTGGATGAACGACGTACACACACTCACGAATAACAGACCAATCAAGTCAATAATACAGGAAGAAAGACTGAGATTAATGAAAATCCACTAATAAGTTACTTTTACAGCAAATAATAACACAAATAAACTTTAAAATAAGTAACTGAAGATTTAAACTTTCTATCTATCGCCGACATTTTGGACCCGCCATCTTGAATAAATTTGGCAACAATGCAGAGTGGGGTGATACATACTTTGTCCCACTACTCATGTTATCCACAATACTCTTAACTATCGACATTGAAATAACTGTCAAGAAAACATTTGATTATTTTTCAGTATACACAGTAAGGACAAAGAAACTGAAAGAGCTCCGCTGATACGTCGATGTCTTGATAATTCAAATGAGAAATATATTAATCGACACTCAAAGGTGTCTGAGTGAAAGGAAGACTGCCAATTCTATTGGCATGCAAACCAAGGTGAATTTGAACAAATTAAATAATGAGAACGCCAAATAATTAATTTGATTTCGAAACTTGAGGAAGAGACAATGCCTTTCTGTACCACAGAATTTCATTACTTAGAGAAACGGGCATTTTTAAAATAAATATCAAGCATTTGATTTGATGACGTTATCTGAAACTGCGGATAGGATGATGATTGCAAACACTATTACATATTTGACTAAAAATGGCGTGTAGATTTCTGGCGACATTTGTAGTGTAGTTAAAACAGTGAATGAAAGTTTTATTGAAATATTTCACTAGAAACAATAAGAGACGACAGCTGAAAACTAAAACACGAAATTTACTAAACAACTTCATCATACAGAAAACTCTAAAAAACACAGCTAGCAAACGTTTCCAAAAGTTTACTAAATAGTTATTTCGCCCAAACAGCTCGAAACATCGCTGAAAACTATTGAATTTGATAACTGAATAACAATGAACAAATAACTATGAGAGCACTTGGCTTTATAACCGCTACAGCTGCAACTGCACGCTGCAAAATGTAAACACGCATTACTGAGGGGTGTTGCTTGGATGAACGACGTACACACACTCACGAATAACAGACCAATCAAGTCAATAATACAGGAAGAAAGACTGAGATTAATGAAAATCCACTAATAAGTTACTTTTACAGCAAATAATAACACAAATAAACTTTAAAATAAGTAACTGAAGATTTAAACTTTCTATCTATCGCCGACATTTTGGACCCGCCATCTTGAATAAATTTGGCAACAATGCAGAGTGGGGTGATACATACTTTGTCCCACTACTCATGTTATCCACAATACTCTTAACTATCGACATTGAAATAACTGTCAAGAAAACATTTGATTATTTTTCAGTATACACAGTAAGGACAAAGAAACTGAAAGAGCTCCGCTGATACGTCGATGTCTTGATAATTCAAATGAGAAATATATTAATCGACACTCAAAGGTGTCTGAGTGAAAGGAAGACTGCCAATTCTATTGGCATGCAAACCAAGGTGAATTTGAACAAATTAAATAATGAGAACGCCAAATAATTAATTTGATTTCGAAACTTGAGGAAGAGACAATGCCTTTCTGTACCACAGAATTTCATTACTTAGAGAAACGGGCATTTTTAAAATAAATATCAAGCATTTGATTTGATGACGTTATCTGAAACTGCGGATAGGATGATGATTGCAAACACTATTACATATTTGACTAAAAATGGCGTGTAGATTTCTGGCGACATTTGTTTTCAGAAATATATATATCTGAAGAGCTTTTTCGAAACTAAGCGTGGCTCCGAAGAATGGATGTATAAACACTCCGTGGAAGAAAAGTAGATTTATTTCCTTGAGAAAACCAAAAATCGGGAACGCAAATGACGACTGCTAAAGTTATGTGAGCACTTGTTTTCTATTCCCGCACACAATGTCACTGTGGAAGAAGTATTTTGTGCGATGTCGGCCCAGTGCATTGGTGAAAGAAATCGACTGCTTCCAGGGACTGTGGAACCAATCTCACTTTTCGATTTAACTACAAGCTGGCTTGTATCGAGTTTTATAAATACTTAAAAGGGAAAAAGACTTGCGGAAAAAGGTGAAATCTTCCGAAGAGTGTGGTGCACCAACTACACTTCTGGAAATTGAAATAAGAACACCGTGAATTCGTTGTCCCAGGAAGGGGAAACTTTATTGACACATTCCTGGGGTCAGATACATCACATGATCACACTGACAGAACCACAGGCACATAGACACAGGCAACAGAGCATGCACAATGTCGGCACTAGTACAGTGTATATGCACCTTTCGCAGCAATGCAGGCTGCTATTCTCCCATGGAGACGATCGTAGAGATGCTGGATGTAGTCCTGTGGAACGGCTTGCCATGCCATTTCCACTGGCGCCTCAGTTGGACCAGCGTTCGTGCTGGAAGTTCAGACCGCGTGAGACGACTCTTCATCCAGTCCCAAACATGCTCAATGGGGGACAGATCCGGAGATCTTGCTGGCCAGGGTAGTTGACTTACATCTCCTAGAGCACGTTGGGTGGCACGGGATACATGCGGACGTGCATTGTCCTGTTGGAACAGCAAGTTCCCTTGCCGGTCTAGGAATGGTAGAACGATGGGTTCGATGACGGTTTGGATGTAACGTGCACTATTCAGTGTCCCCTCGACGATCACCAGACGTGTACGGACAGTGTAGGAGATCGTTCCCCACACCATGATTCCGGGTGTTGGCCCTGTGTGCCTCGGTCGTGTGCAGTCCTGATTGTGGCGCTCACCTGCACGGCGCCAAACACGCATACGACCATCATTGGCACCAAGGCAGAAGCGACTCTCATCCCTGAAGACGACACATCTCCATTCGTCCCTCCATTCACGCCTGTCGCGACATCACTGGAGGCGGGCTGCATAATGTTGGGACGTGGGGGGAAGACGGCCTAACGGTGTGCGGGACCGTAGCCCAGCTTCATGGAGACGGTTGCGAATGGTCCTCGCCGATACCCCAGGAGCAACAGTGTCCCTAATCTGCTGGGAAGTGGCGGTGCGGTCCCCTACGGCACTGCGTAGGATCTTACGGTCTTGGCGTGCATCCGTGCGTCGCTGCGGTCCGGTGCCAGGTCGACGGGCACGTGCACCTTCCGCCGACCACTGGCGACAACATCGATGTACTGTGGAGATCTCACGCCCCACGTGTTGAGCAATTCCGCGCTACGTCCAGCCGGCCTCCCGCATGCCCACTATACGCCCTCGCTCAAAGTCCGTCAACTGCACATACGGTTCACGTCCACGCTGTCGTGGCATGCTACCAGTGTTAAAGACTGCGATGGAGCTCCGTATGCCACGGCAAACTGGCTGACACTGACGGCGGCGGTGCACAAATGCTGCGCAGCTAGCGCCATTCGACGGCCATCACCGCGGTTCCTGGTGTGTCCGCTGTGCCGTGCGTGTGATCATTGCTTGTACAGCCCTCTCGCAGTGTCCGGAGCAAGTATGGTGGGTCTGACACACCGGTGTCAATGTGTTCTTTTTTCCATTTCCAGGAGTGTATTTCTGCCGCAACAAATTCCATGTAACTATCTTCTAAATAAAAAGTGATTACATTAAATAAATTTCTTACTACTTCTACACTCCCATCTCACAGAGTGTCCCGACGCGATCCCAGCTACAAATGGCAACAACCATCTGAATTCAAGAACTTTAACTAATCTTAAGAGATTCTTAAGAGCGTAGTTTTCCTGCTCAGTAAAAAAAATAAAGGGATGGAAATATGTTAAGGTGTGCTTGATTTTATTTGACGTTGGTGAATTCGGCCGCGAGCAAAGTAAATTTAGCGCTTACCTCATGGACAGAGGGGTACGTAGCCCGGCCACTAGGTGTTAAGGATGTGAGGGGGAGGGGAGGGGAGGGAGCGTGGCAATTTTTCAGGTGTTGGTCTTCCAGTACAGACAACGCACGGGCGTGAGCGACTAGAATTGATCAGCTGCTACAGTTTAAATGTTGATATGGAACTAACACGGGTTAGTGAACATGCGATCCTCTTAAATGGAGGTACATGTTTGTTGCAAAGAATATAAAATTAAGTTAAAGCTGCTGTAACGTAAGAAAATGAGTAGAAGAAATATGACGTTGAAAACATATAGCATATGAGCACAGAATGAAGGCTTTCACGGCAGTTCGCCGATTGTCCTTGGAGGATGCCTTCCGCAGTCGAAGGCGAAACATCAGGGGAGAGTCTTATGTATGGACCAAGGCATCTCAGTGCGGAAGTGTTAAGTTATATAGCATATATTTGTGATCGTGCGATTCTTTAAATTTTCTTGGCGGAAAGAGCATTATGTGATGTATCGGGGTTACTGCGGATGATATCGACTTATGTTTACGATATTTCGACTGACAAATATTCAGACGCCTTAAGCCGTCTTCAGAATGGTTGTGAGCCGAAATATCGTGGCAAGAAGTCGACGTCATGTAATATTTGTGATCGTGTCTCATACTGCTTAGTGCGTTTAGATAGAAGTGCCATTACTGTTAATAATTAATCTACCACTCACAGAGACAGTGCCACACTTCGTCGGGCAATTACACTGTCATAACTTTGGGGTCGCCAAGGGTGGTATCAATCTGAAACAGAGAACAGTCGACAGGAAGTTCTCTGAATGGTGCCGCCGACTTAACGATCAGTACTTGGGGGCCGGTGGCCAATCTATCTCGTCCTTACTACATAGATAGTCTATTGGAGGCTCATAATATACCAGTTTATGTACGTTATCAATTAAAAATAAGTCAGGTACAGGTAACACATTTAATACCAAAGTATATAGTTTTAACTCCTGACGAAAGTTATGATGCACGAAAATAAAGAGGTGTGCAGTTGTTAAGTATAAGGTAGCCTGTGCGGTATGCACATATATACCAGACTGAAAACAATTTTTCCGCACCAACAAATATGAAAAATAATGGCAACTTGCTATCGTGTGTTAAATTTAATGTTCCTTACAGTCGCTAAATTACAAGGAATTTTTGTATGAGTTCCCTCGTTTTTGAAGAAAACACATCACGTCAGAAGAAAGACATAGGCCTACCTATTCCAGTAAGTATGGATACTGCTGATGAAACATTTCAAAACTTACAAGTCTGAAGCTGATATTGAAAATGAAGATCACAAAGTGACTGATGAAGATAATATGGGAACATAAGTGACTGAGATATAGTCACGTGCTCGGTCAACAATCAAATACCATTAAGATAAGAAGATTATGTAGGTTCTGCGTTAACAGATTGTGAAAAACCGCATTCATTTCAGGAAGCTGTGATGTAAGAGCAATAGCATAAGTGCAAGGAAGCAATGGATCAAGTTACTGCAAAAAACACTGCAAGACAATAGGACTTGAGTGTTTGATGATCTTCCTCTACGAAAAAGGGCCATTCTCCGAAAATTGGTTTGAGATGGTACATCTCGGAAATAAATGACTAGACAGATTAAAAACAGACGTGGGTGTGCGTTCGTTTTTGTTAATGTGACGAGAGAAAGCCGCGACAGCTTAGGAGGCGGGTCGGGTGAGCCAAACAGCGAGCAGCAGTCGCACCGTTCTCACGCTGTCGCCATCGGACGCTCTGGGAATTGGTGGCTCTTTGGTAGTGAGACGGGGTTGAGGTGTGGAACAGGCAGCACCTGTGTGCGGCAGAGATCACCCCGCGAGTGAATCGGGATATTTGGTCATACACTGTTGATTTCATGTGTCGATAGTGTCTTGAAAGGAGGATATGAGATGGACATCAACAAAAGGAAAACGAGGATAATGGAATGTAGTCAAATTAAATCGGGTGATGCTGAGGGAATTAGATTAGGAAATGAGACACTTAAAGTAGTAAAGGAGTTTTGCTATTTAGGAAGTAAAATAAATGATGATGGTCGAAGTAGAGAGGATATAAAATGTAGACTGGCAATGGCAAGGAAAGCGTTTCTGAAGAAGAGAAATTTGTTAACATCGAATATAGATTTATGTATCAGGAAGTCGTTTCTGAAAGTATTTGTTTGGAGTGTAGCCATGTATGGAAGTGAAACATGGACGATAACTAGTTTGGACAAGAGGAGAATAGAAGCTTTCGAAATGGGCTGCTACAGAAGAATGCTGAAGATAAGATGGATAGATCAAGTAACTAATGAGGAGGTGTTGAATAGGATTGGGGAGAAGAGAAGTTTGTGGCACAACTTGACTAGAAGAAGGGATCGGTTGGTACGACATGTTTTGGAGGCATCAAGGGATCACAAATTTAGCATTGGAGGGCGGCGTGGAGGGTAAAAATCGTAGAGGGAGACCAAGAGATGAATACAGTAAGCAGATTCAGAAGGATGCAGGCTGCAGTAGGTACTGGGAGATGAAGAAGCTTGCACAGGATAGAGTAGCATGGAGAGCTGCATCAAACCAGTCTCGGGACTGAAGACAACAGCAACAACATAGTGAACACACTGACATATTGTCCGCTTGAGCACTCAGATTTCGCGTCAGGCGAACTGATTGCATTGTGCACTAGTGATGTTCGGGCCTCCTGATGACGAATACTGTAAATGATTTCCAACGCCTTGCTTTGAATATTTGATGTTACGCGGTCTAGTCTGAAATTAAAAGTGCCCACGGAATTTAGTTGGAACTTCGACTTTAGAATTATACTAAAGGGACTTTAATTATTATTCCGTGGTTTTTTCGGAAGTTGAGGTTAACGTAAGACAGTGTTCCGTTTAGTTTGATCCCTCGCTCAGACTATCATTATTTCAGTGATGAACGGTTGTTAATTACGAGAAACGTTACTTTATTTGAAATAAACTCAGCTTTGTTAATGTTTAATCTTATTTTTACTGCAAACTCTTGCCTGTCTTTTTTTTCTGGGGTTAATGCGTCAGACGCGTTGACTGGCTCCTAGTCTGTAGCTTAGCCAACACTTATAAATCAAATAACGCACTTCAGGGGCCCTATAAGCTACGACCTCTTGATTTAAAATTTATTACCGTGCGGTTGGACGTGGGGTCCCACGAGCTGCTGAATGAACAGTTATTTGGCGACAGCAACAAAACAATGGTTCAAATGGCTCTGAGCACTATGGGACTTAACATCTGAGGTCGTCAGTCCCCTAGACTTAGAACTACTGAAACCTAAGTAACCTAAGGACTCGACACACATCCATGCCCGAGGCAGGATTCGAACATGCGACCGTAGCAGTCCAGCAACAAAATTTAGCTTCTTCATTCGTTAATTAATTTATTCGTCCAGTCGCATATGTTGGTCTCAACGTTTTGATCTTTGGATCAATAAGAGATAGCAAACAACATTTTTTATCCGTATCGTCGCGGTTTACAAAATGAGAATGATTGCTAATAGTTCAGTTGATAAATTTAAGGCTAGAATGGTAATAAACGGTTTCTCGTTACAAAAAGCCGTTGATTGTAACCAGAGGTTTCGTCCTGTGGCACGTCCATCCATTATTTGAACGCTGATGACGGTTGCTGCTGTACCCGAGGTCTAGGGGTGCCGGCACGATAGCTCAGCGTGTTCGGTCAGAGGGTTAGCTGCCCTCTGTAATAAAAAACTGAGTGAATGGATCAGTAACGAACTTCAATGGGCGTCAGGTGACGTCCGCCACGAGCAATTGAAACGAACAATAACGAACAAAATGAGATTACAAAAATAAATAAATAAATAGGAATAGCGTCTTTGATTCATAATAAAAACGTCTTCGGTCTCGGGTTCGATCCCCGCCACTGCCTAAATTTTGGTAAATAATAAGCATTGGCGGCCGAAGACTTTCGGCATAAGAAGTCAGCCCCATTCTGCGAACGGCCTTGTCAAAGAGGGCGGAGGAGCGACTAGAGGTTCAGGGCACTCTCTTGTCCTAGGGGTGGGAAATTGCCCCTAAAGGCGGAAGAATCAGCAATGATCAACGACGTGAGGATGCAGAAGGCAATGGAAACCACTGCATGAAAGACACGTAACGTGTATCCACAGGACATGTGGCCCGTAGTTGAAGAAGTGTCATGATGATCTCTCCATTGGCAAAAGATTCCGGAATAGTCCCCCATTCGGATCTCTGGGAGGGGACTGCCAAGTGGGAGGTTACCATGAGAAAAAGATTGAATAATCAACGAAAGGGTAATGTTCTACGAGTCGGGGCGTGGAATGTCAGAAGCTTGAACGTGGTAGGGAAACTAGAAAATCTGAAAAGGGAAATGCAAAGGCTCAATCTAGATATAGTAGGGGTCAGTGAAGTGAAGTGGAAGGAAGACAAGGATTTCTGGTCAGATGAGTATCGGGTAATATCAACAGCAGCAGAAAATGGTATAACAGGTGTAGGATTCGTTATGAATGGGAAGGTAGGGCAGAGGGTGTGTTACTGTGAACAGTTCAGTGACCGGGTTGTTCTAATCAGAATGGACAGCAGACCAACACTTACAACGATAGTTCAGGTATATACGCCGACGTCGCAAGCTGAAGACGAACAGATAGAGAAAGTGTATGAGGATATTGAAAGGGTAATGCAGTATGTAAAGGGGGACGAAAATCTAATAGTCATGGGCGACTGGAATGCAGTAGTAGGGGAAGGAAGGAGTAGAAGAAAAGGTTACAGGAGAATATGGGCTTGGGACAAGGAATGAAAGAGGAGAAAGCCTAATTTAGTTCTGTAACAAGTTTCAGCCTTTAATAGCGAATACCCTGTTCAAGAATCACAAGAGGAAGAGGTATACTTGGAAAAGGCCGGGAGATACGGGAAGATTTCAATTAGATTACATCATGGTCAGACAGAGATTCCGATATCAGATACTGGATTGTAAGGCGTAACCAGGAGCAGATATAGACTCAGATCACAATATAGTAGTGATGAAGAGTAGGCTGAAGTTCAAGACATTAGTCAGGAAGAATCAATACGCTAAGAAGTGGGATACGGAAGTTCTAAGGAATGACGAGATACGTTTGAAATTCTCTAACGCTATAGATACAGCAATAAGGAATAGCGCAGTAGGCAGCACAGTTGAAGAGGAATGGACATCTCTAAAAAGGGCCATCACAGAAGTTGGGAAGGAAAACATAGGTACAAAGAAGGTAGCTGCGAAGAAACCATGGGTAACAGAAGAAATACTTCAGTTGATTAATGAAAGCAGGAAGTACAAACATGTTCCGGGAAAATCAGGAATACAGAAATACAAGTCGCTGAGGAATGAAATAGATATGAAGTGCAGGGAAGCTAAGACGAAATGGCTGCAGGAAAAATGTGAAGACATCGAAAAAGATATGATTGTCGAAAGGACAGACTCAGCATACAGGAAAGTCAAAACAACCTTTGGTGACATTAAAAGCAACGGTGGTAACATTAAGAGTGCAACGGGAATTCCACTGTTAAATGCAGAGGAGAGAGCAGATAGGTGGAAAGAATACACTGAAAGCCTCTATGAGGGTGAAGATTTGTCTGATGTGATAGAAGAAGAAACAGGAGTCGATTTAGAAGAGATTGGGGATCCAGTATTAGAATCGGAATTTAAAAGAGCTTTGGAGGACTTACGGTCAAATAAGGCAGAAGGGATAGATAACATTCCATCAGAATTTCTAAAATCATTAGGGGAAGTGGCAACAAAACGACTATTCCCGTTGGTGTGTCGAATATATGAGTCTGGCGACATACCATCTGACTTTCGGAAAAGCATCATCCACACAATTCCGAAGACGGCAAGAGCTGACAAGTGCGAGAATTATCGCACAATCAGCTTAACAGCTCATGCATCGAAGCTGCTTACAAGAATAATATACAGAAGAATGGAAAAGAAAATTGAGAATGCGCTAGGTGACGATCAGTCTGGCTTTAGGAAAAGTAAAGGCACGAGAGAGGCAATTCTGACGTTACGGCTAATAATGGAAGCAAGGCTAAAGAAAAATCAAGACACGTTCATAGGATTTGTCGACCTGGAAAAAGCGTTCGACAATATAAAATGGTGCAAACTGTTCGAGATTCTGAAAAAAGTAGGGGTAAGGTATAGGGAGAGACGGGTCATATACAATATGTACAACAACCAAGAGGGAATAATAAGAGTGGACGATCAAGAACGAAGTGCTCGTATTAAGATGGGCGTAAGACAAGGCTGTAGCCTTTCGCCCCTACTCTTCAATCTGTACATCGAGGAAGCAATGATGGAAATAAAAGAAAGGTTCAGGAGTGGAATTAAAATACAAGGTGAAAGGATATCAATGATACGATTCGCTGATGACATTGCTATCCTGAGTGAAAGTGAAGAAGAATTAAATGATCTGCTGAACGGAATGAACAGTCTAATGAGTACACAGTATGGTTTGAGAGTAAATCGGAGAAAGGCGAAGGTAATGAGAAGTAGTAGAAATGAGAACAGCGAGAAACTTAACATCAGGATTGATGGTCACGAAGTCAATGAAGTTAAGGAATTCTGCTACGTAGGCAATAAAATAACCAATGACGGACGGAGCAAGACCTTTTTACGAAATTTCAGTCACCAACTTTCTCTTCCGAATGCGAAAATATTTTGTTGAGCCCAACCTACATAGGTAGGAATGATCATCAAAATAAAATAAGAGAAATCAGAGCTCGAACAGAAAGGTTTAGGTGTTCGTTTTTCCCGCTCGCTGTTCTGGAGTGGATTAGTAGAGAGATAGTATGATTGTGGTTCGATGAACCCTCTGCCAAGCACTTAAATGTGAATTGCAGAGTAGTCATGTAGATGTAGATGTAGATGTAGATGTAGATGAGGACATCAAAAGCAGACTCGCTGTGGCAAAAAAGGCATTTCTGGCCAAGAGAAGTCTACTAATATCAAATACCAGCCTTAATTTGAGGAAGAAATTTTTGAGGATGTACGTCTGGAGTACAACATTGTATGGTAGTGAAACATGGACTGTGGGAAAACCGGAACAGAAGAGAATCGAAGCATTTGAGATGTGGTGCTATAGACGAATGTTGAAAATTAGGTGGACTGATAATGTAAGGAATGAGGAGGTTCTACGCAGAATCGGAGAGGAAAGGAATATGTGGAAAACACTGATAAGGAGAAGGGACAGGATGATAGGACATCTGCTAGGACATGAGGGAATGACTTCCATGGTACTAGAGGGAGCTGTAGAGGGCAAAAATTGTAGAGGAAGACAGAGATTGGAATACATCAAGCAAATAATTGAGGACGTAGGTTGCAAGTGCTACTCTGAGATGAAGAGGTTAGCACAGGAAAGGAATTCGTGGCGGGCCGCATCAAACCAGTCAGTAGACTGATGACCAAAAAAAAAAAAAAAAAAAAAAAAATAGGTTGCCTGTAATGCTTCTGAAATTAATGATCCAAACAAACAGAAAGAAAGGTTCATCTCTAGCAAGAAGCCATATGCTTGAATATTTCTGGTATCTCAACTGTAGATTTTTCAGAGCTCATTTAACTTTAGGACTCTGTATCTATAAAATGGTTCAAATGGCTCTGAGCACTATGGGACTTAACATCTGAGGTCATCAGTCCCATAGAACTTAGAACTACTTAAACGTAACTAACCTAAGAACATCACACACATTCATGGCCGAGCCAGGATTCGAACCTGCAACCGTAGCATTCGAGCGGTTCCGGACTGAAGCGCCTAGAACCGCTCGGCCACCACGGCCGGCTCTGTATCTAAAAATGAACAAAAATTCACTTGTACCACTATTGAAATAAGCCCTTTACCTGTGTACTGTGTTTTTGTACGATGATCTGCAGGCGGCCACCAATATGAGGCAACCTGAACTATATAACGATGACACTGGCACGGTATGTCAGTTTGAGAAACGCCTTTGTAGACTAAAACAATCTCCTCGTCTTTTGAATAAAGAAATTCATCAATTACATAACTGAGTAGACATTTGAAAGAAGTGAAACTGACCCCTTTCTTTTTGTGAAGCACAAAGGTTCCACTAATTTTTTTTGTCTATTATGTTGACGATGGATTAATAGTATCCAACAATAACTGTGAACTTCGTACATTCTACTACACTTCTGGTGCCCCTGTTAACTGGATTACTCGACAAGCTGCAATACCCACCACAGAAGGTAAGATTATTGCAGCTAACGATGCAGCTGCAGACATCATTTGAATTAAGCGTCTCTCAACCCACTGTAATCAGTTGATCATAAAGCCTAATTTAAGAGTTGACAATAAAGCTGATATCGGATTTGCTCAAAAACTGTAGTTTCATCGAGGAACAAAACACATTAGAATAAGAAATTTCTTCGTTCGTGACGTATTCACTACAAATGAAATCACTATTCCAAGAGTGGCTATAGAGAAATAGGTGGCAGATATTTTGAAAGAAACCATTCATAGCAGTTACGTTTCAGCCGGTGCAGAATAATGTGGAAGCTTGGAAGTTATTTAACGTGGGAGAAAGTTGATGTTTACAGATATTTATTTAATTTGATGATGCCAGTGTAATTACAGAGCCCGTGCACGTGGTTTGCTCTGTTCTTGTTGTTTATTCTGTTCTCCACAGCTCCTATTTTTTCTTCTCTTTGATATTATTCAGTACGTTGGTAAAAGAGAGTTTAATACAGAGTTAATATTGCGCCTCCCATCACACGAATAGTAGTTACGCTCTCATAGATATACCGGGTGATCAAAAAGTCAGTATAAATTTGAAAACTGAATAAATCACGGAATAATGTAGATAGAGAGGTACAAATTGACACACGTGCTTGGAATGACATGGGGTTTTATTAGAATCAAAAAAGTGCAAAAGTTAAAAAAATGTCCGACAGATGGCGCTTCATCTGACAATAACAGCAATGAATCTTCCTGGCAGATTAAAACTGTGTGCCCGACCGAGACTCGAACTCGGGACCTTTGCCTTTCGCAGGTAAGTGCTCTACCATCTGAGCTACCGAAGCACGACTCACACCGGGTCCTCACAGCTTTACTTCTGCCAGTATCTCGTCTCCTACCTTCCAAACTTTACAGAATCTCTCCTGCGAACCTTGCAGAACTAACACTCCTGAAAGAAAGGATACTGCGGAGAGTTGTGAGGACCGGGCGTGAGTCTTGCTTGGGTAGCTCAGATGGTAGAGCACTTGCCCGTGAAAGACAAAGTTTCCGAGTTCGAGTCTCGGTCGGGCACACAGTTTTAATCTGCCAGGAAGTTTCATATCAGAGCACACTCCGCTGCAGAGTGAAAATCTCATTCCAGAATAGCAATAATTAGCATAACAAAATAAAACAAAGCAAAGACGATGTTCTTTACAGGAAACGCTCAATATATCCACCATCATTCCTCAACAATAGCTGTGCTCGAGGAATAATGTTGTGAACAGCACTGTAAAGCATGTCCGGAGTAATGGTGAGGCATTGGCGTCGGATGTTGTCTTTCAGCATCCCTAGAGATGTTGCTCGATCACGATACACTTGCGACTTCAGGTAACCCCAAAGCCAATAATCGCACGGACTGAGGTCTGAGGGCCTGGGAGGCCAAGCATGACGAAAGTGGCGGCTGAGCACACGATCATCACCAAACGACGGGAGCAAGAGATCTTTCACGCGTCTAGCAATATGAGGTGGAGCGCCATCCTCCATAAAACCCCATGTCATTCCAAGCATGTGTGTCCGCTTTTACCTCTATATCTACATTATTCCGTCATTTATTCAGTTTTCAAATTTATACTGGCTTTTTGATCACCCGGTATTTGCTATGAAATCCCCAAACACAGGAATTTGTACCTCTCAAACAGCGGCGCCTGGCTTATGTGCCCACGACATGATTGTCTTGACATACTACCCAGAATATCGAAGAACGAACTACAACTGACTACATACATCTACTTTAAACGCGTCATTGTATCTGAACTTTCAGTTGAGACGCAAGGAATGGTTTGGGAGACGACTTCCGATTCTTTCCCGGATGTAAACGAAAATTTCATGGATTTACTGACAAACTGAGTCAACTACGCGACAGATTCCTCTAAAGACAAGAAAAATGAGAGCAAAAGCTACAGCTTGGCTAACTGATGAAATGGAACAGCGCCTGAATCTCAGACACTGCACACCGAGCTTGCAAACAACGCTGTAAGCCTGAAAACCATACCGCTTACAAGCAGAAGTGGATCAGAGTCACTCTAGCTGTGAGAAATGCTAAGCTGAGGCATGGCCAGTTATTAACCAGCAACAGACACAGCTGTCCTATGGAAAATCTGCGAGGTTCTGGTATATGCAAAGTAAAACTGACAGTTGATCCCGTTGCCTCAGTCGAGAAACTGAACGAGTACTTCACTCTACCTTGATCTACAATTGAACCACAAACGAAACAGACTTATTCATTCGTTCGTGGGGATAAATGAAGGTATCCACGAAAGTCTGTCTTAAACATGTTAACGCCAGTGCTGTCAAAAAACGGCAATACCGTGAAAAACTCCATCATGTGTACCAGATCAGCATCTGCTGGGCGCGATAGCATCACAGTACCGATGATGAAGCTTATTATTGTTCCATTAGTGCCCATAGTAACAGATATGTTCAGCCACTACTTAAACACAAGTGTTAGGGAAAAGGACCAGTTTAGTCACTATCTAGAAAGGAATTGCCACCGCTCCGTCAGATTACCGACTTATATGCATTCTTCAGACACTGTCCAAGGCCTTAGAATACACAGTCCACGACCAGATAACCAATTGATTAACCACAAACAACCTTCTAGATGAATACTAATCACTTTTCCACATCATCGCAGTACAACGTCTGCTTTAATAAAAATAACAGACCTCAAGCTTGCCATCGATAGGCAATAAGCGACTGTCCTATGCTTCTTAGACTTTAGCAAAGCCTTTGACACCGTCGATTTCGATAACTTGCTTCTCAAGCTTAGCAGCCTAAATTTCTCTCCAAGTGCAATGCAATGGTTTCGCCCACGTCTAACGTTTCGAAAGCAATGCGTCATGTCCGACACTATAAAGTCACAGTGGAGAAAGGTACTATCACGCGCCCCCCAGCGCTCCGTATTAGTTTCTACCCTCTTTTTATTGGACGTCAGTGATGTATCACTAGTCCTGACCTACTGCAAATACCACATGTATGCCGACGGCCACCTGTTGTACCTAAGTGCAAAGCCAAGACAGCTGACGGGAATTTCAATAGTGATCTATGTACGCTGTCGAAATGGGCGCAGAATATGCGGTTAAACCTTAATCCAAGCAAACCTCAAGCGGTCCCGGTGGTTCACACTAGGCTCATAGCGCCAGATATCGCGAATCCCTACCATCTTTAATGTAAAATCGTATAAAAATCAACCTTTTCCCCTCAGAAAGATGTCTAACATTAATAACAGGTAAACAGCTTAAGTAGGCTGAGCACGAAGTGGCAGTGTGGAAGAAGACATCAGCATCCCTCCTCGCCTCAAAAAGAAACTTGTACAAACAGCTGCACTTCCAATTGCTGATTACAGGGATGTTATCCCGCAAGGCCGCTCTCCGGAAAGCTCAAAGCGCCTGGAACTGGTTATAAATGTCTGTGTTCATTATATGAGTGACGTTCGACTCTTTATTCATATTTCACCATCTGCAGACAACAGCAGAGATTTCCATTAACTATGCCTCCTCTACTGTCTTATCAACGTACACTGCCCCGCAACGTCTCCTCGATCTTAACGTTTTGGTCTGAACAACATAGTAGAAATATTCGTACCCATCAGAACAAAATTCTTTCTGTCTCACTGCACCACTCAACCACTCTCTCGAAGTCTTCATTAGTAACAGGAACCAGACTCTGGAAAGACCTCCCTCATTACATTAAAAAACTTAATGACATCTGCAGGTTCAAAAGCTGGTTAGCCAGATATCTATTGGGGCAACGGCAATGTCTACATTTATCCATGTACACACACACGTTATCTCATTACATACTTCTTTCCAACCAGACCGTCCTCATTTGTCCATTCTCTTAGCTCGTGCAGTCTAAATAAATTTCTTTCCCTCTGAACTCACTATGCGAGAAATAGCGTCTGTACACCCAATAAGAACATTTTGTGTCTGCCAGCATCATTATCACCATCATCATCATTATTATTGTTAGTAGTAGTATGACTATTGTTATAGCATGAAACTCTACAGCTACGACCTATTCCGTTTCCTTAAAGTTTATTACCACTAGATTCTCGCTCACATTTGATTAACTAAAGAGCTGATAACAGTTCAGAAGTAATCCTAAGCACAGCCAAACATGGGAAATATAGACAATACTTCACTTTGGGAACTGTTATTACACAATAACCCTGTACAAAGTATTCCTTATGCCTCCAGTAGACACTTTAATTGGTAGGAATGTTTGAAACCACGTTGTTTACTTAAAATCAGTAGAATACGGTTACGTTGATTGTTCGTGACACATATTTTACATCCGATATTATTTGCAAATAAAAATCGAATTAAATCAAAATATGAGCCTTACTACATGACTGTATGGCATTTTCCTGTCTGTGCGAAATTTAATTACTGTTATTAACAGGAAGGGTAATTGCAAACATGTAAACAAAGTAGTTTAAGGAAATTCCAGACTGCTTTTCGAGACTGGTCTTACTAAAATGAAGTACATTTATACTGGAGCGAGGAAACATGCTAGGAAGAAATTATATTTCATATTTTTATTTAATTCACTGAAATGCAATATTTATTGTTATATTTAAATATCTGAATATTTTCATTGTGAATCAGACTGTTCTGAGGCGAGATATATTTACCGCCTAACAAAATTTTAATTTACGATTCATGCTATGTCACTTTCTGTTCGGATATATATCAGACTTGATTGTATTTCATTAATTTTCTTGTTTTAGCAGTCACCGACATTATAGCTGAATATATGTGAGGCCCATGTGGGACCACTGTAGTACGCCAGTTTGGTACGAACTTTCGAGGTAGCCACTGTGGCGGTCCGATTTGTAAATATGTAACGGTTCTTCGTGGCACACACTGTGCCTGTTCAGCTCACTTGTACCACCGCTTGTTCTTTTTCTGGATGACTACGAGATGGAAACAAATTACTTCGAAGTTCAAAAACGTGTGTGGCACAAATTAATGTGAACGAACTGCTCATTTTGGTCAGTTGTTGTTACACTTGGATTTAGACTTCCATTTTCTGCAGGATCAGCAGCAGATCATCCTTTCGACGCAGATTACTCAAGTTAATGTATGTTAACCTAGTTCACCCATGGCTTCACTCTGTGCAAATATTGACATTTAACTAGAAAATACAATTAAAAGTGGATAACTTCAAGAATTGTTTTTACTATCAATATGACGATGTAAAGTTCAGAGCGTTAACTGACTTTGAGGTATTTGATTTCACCCAGTTTCAGTTACTTTTTTTCTTTTTTTCATTGTGGAAATTTTACAGCCGGCAGCAGAAGCAGTAGCGATGTAACTGCTCGTATAAACTTTATTAGTTCTTAGTCAGTGGCACTGATTCACAGCGTAGATGCGTTCAAATAATTTTAATTACTATCGGCCATATTGAAATTATCACTACTTCTTAGGTAACTATGACAAAAAACAAAAACAATACTGCATGTGCGAAACCCAGGTCCGATGTAAGGGAGGGCCTGAAGGCCCTAACGCGATCAGGCTGAACAGAGAAGTAAATTAATACTTACAAAAAGCTCATGTCCTCTGCACGAACACCCCGACAAACCTCACCTACGAGGCGTTTTTTAAGTAAGTACCGTTTTGAAATTAAAAAAAGACGTGCTAAGATATCCCAATAATTTTATTTTTACATGAAAGCCTGTACCTTAATCTACTTTTCTACATAATTTCCGTGAATATTGAGGCACTTGTCATAACGTTGTACCACTTTTTGAATACCCTCCTCATAGAAGTCTGCCGCCTGACTTGTTAACCACTGCATCACCAGTGTTTTGACTTCGTCATCGTCTTGAAGACGCTGGCCGCCCAGGCGTTTCTTCAAGCGCAGGAATAGATGGCAGTCACTGGGCGCAAGATCTGGGCTGTACGGAGTATGATCTAGAGTGTCCCATCGAAAAGAAGGGATGCGATCTTTGGTCTGATTCGCCACATGCGGACGGGCATTGTCTTGCAGCAAAGCGATGCCCTTGCTCAACTTCCATGGGCTGTTGCTTTGGTTCTGGCGTGACGTAGGCCGTTACAATTTGGCTTACGAAATCATCACCGTCGTTGTGGTATCGCTTAAGGGAAGTCAGTGCACTGTGTAAACGTTTGGTTTTGTGCACATTCGTCAACATTTTCGGTACCCAACGTGCGCACAATTTTCGGTAATTCAAGTGCTCGGTCACAATGCCATACAAAAGACTACGAGAAACATTAGGAAAGTCATCCCGCAAGCAGGAAATCGTCAAGCGTCTGTTTTCTCTCACCTTATTGTCCACTTCCTGCATCAAACTTTCATTAACGACCGAAGGACGCCCACTCCGTTGTTCATCATGCACATTTGTGCGGCCATCTTTAAATGCTCTCACCCACTTTCTCACCATTCCATCATTCATAATGTTTTCTCCGTAAACTGCACAGATCTCACGATGAATATCGATCCCTTTTAGGCCTTTAGCACTAAGAAATCTTATAACAGCCCGTACTTCACAGTCGGAGGGACGCACGATTATCGGAGGTATCTTAAACACTCAGCACACAACGTAAACAAGGAAGAATCAGACTGTAATGGCGTCAGTGCGTAGATTAAGGTACAGGCTTTCAGGTAAAAATAAAATTATTGGGATACCTTAGCACGTCTTTATTTAATTTCAAAACGGTACTTACTTAAAAAAACACACCTCGTATCTAGTATCCTAGGTGCGCCCATCCATAAAACGTTCATCGTCATAACTTTGCTCCAGACGTATAGCGCCAGTTCTCTCTATTGTTTCGGTTAGGTTTTTATCTCTTTTTGTTTCTCAGCATATCACGCCATTTTCTCTCTCCCTTCCATCATTACTTGTGCTCTCTCATGCGTGCCCGTCGGCCAGTGCTGGTCACAGTTGTGTGTGTTTCCGGCTTCCGCGCTACGGTGACTGTCCTCCAGCCCGGAGATAATGATCCGGTCTTTGCTTAATCCGAAAGAAGGTTGGCCTGGCCCGACCCGGCGGTTTTCAAAGGCGAGTGTTTTCCGCAGGGTGGCTGGGGTGTCTTAACACCCTTTGCGGATCAAACTCGCCAAAGTGTCGGTAGGCAGTAGTACTTCTCAACAGTACCACCGTCTAACATACACAACCACGGCACTCCCGCTCATTGTTATACATTGCGACAGTAGCGCACCAAGCGAACAGTAAGCTAAGCTTTTGAATAGGATATCGGATAGCTTCGAATAGTGTCGTTAATATTGGTTTGTAACATAGTGTTTACAAAAGAAGGTATTTGTTGTACAATAAAGACCGGCAATAAAAAAATAAAATTACACCAATTTGTCTTCTTTGCAAGGCATTTTATTTTCGATTCTCATGTAATCACTTTCTGCAGAATGTCTGAGCCGTAGCGGCTTCTGCAAGGGCGCGTGCGCGGGCTCCATCGATTCACCCTTTGCTTTGTTATGTGTTCCCTCTGGGACTGAGTGGCAGTGAGTGGTGTGCGGAACACGGAACTGCACGGGTATGTCTGTGTACTCGGCGTCCTGGCGATTGCAGCGAGTTAAGACCATTGACGGGTGCGCTATGGGGGCCCGCGTTTTCCTGCAGCGTTGACCGTTGCTACCAGTGGGTTTAGTGGGAAAGGCGCGGCTGGTTACGAAGCGCATCAGTCAACTGTGGTGTGCCAGATACACCGAGATGTATTGAACCACTTGTTAGCAGCTACGAGCACGAGGGCATTATTATGCGGTGACCCTCTGGAGCCCTGATGCTATTGGCCCCCTAGGCATTTACTGTTGAGTAAGCACTGTACTTCAACATAGTTAATTCTGCCGTCGTGTGAGCTGGCCAGGGCTGCGGTTCCTTCATGCTTTCCAGTGACGCATTTTGGGGCTGCGTGTGTCAATCTGGAGGTTTCTGCAGACGCCAAGTTAGTATTTTGCAATGTTATTCTGGTACTTGAAATAGTTGTTTGTTATCATCGACCATTTGATACTACTCATTGCAATTTCTGTTTGTTGTAGACCTTATGGACCTTCCTGGGGCGAATTATTGTATTTGGCCTGTAACTCAAGTTGTGTGCGCTCAGCCTATAGCTACGCAAGTGTGGGTCATGCGTGTGTGCGCGATTGTATTTGCACCCTGTGTTACTCCCTATTGCGGAGCCCTTTGGGTTGTAGGTGTTCATTTTAATCAGCCATTTGCCATTTGGTGCGTATCCAGATTACAGTGTCTGTAAGTTCCTAAGTGGCCCCAGTAAAGGTATACCTCCATTTATTTAATCTTGTTTGATTATTATGTGATTGTTCTTTAAATGTATTGTTGATGGTGAACAGCAACCAGCCACTATCAACTATTTGTTTTCTACAACTGACTCAGTCTCCAAACGTGTCTGTCTAAGACAAAATTGGGTATTCTTTAAATGACTTTGAACATTTTTTCTTATTATTGTTAGGAAGGTTAACCTGCAATGTTTATGAGTGGGCCGCCCCTACACTGAAGTTTTAACAGTTGATTCCCTTGAAAATAATCTTTAATTGCTGTGTATGTGAATTTCCACAATCTTGTTTGCAGTTTTTTCTTTGGTATATGATGAGAGCCTCGTATCAGCAGCGGTTGATGCGTTACTGTTCTGCTGGTTTGGTGGACAGAGACGCGTTTCCCTTCTGCGTCGGCGGCTTTCCCGTCATCGCACGAGGCCTAAGTGTTGGCGGGTCACAGGCGCTTTGCGGATATCCCGTTCCACTCTCAAGCTGAGTAGTTTGTTGTCATTCTTTTGGTATCGTGTCACGACAAGGGTGTTACCGGATTAGGACTTGGCTCTGATGGTTTTCGGGAAGTAATTTACTCAGTCTTCTTATTATTTTAATTACTTGTGGGCGTGTGATGATGCCTTGGGGCAAACTGAGGACTGAGTTTCTTGATTTCTTTAAAAAATTAATGATTTGATTGGTCGTTATCATTTTAATAGTGTCTTAAGAGTCCGATAATTTATTTGAGTACTTTAACTTGATTTGCGTGTAACACCCATGTGGCTATTCAGTGAAGTATTACTGTTTACTTCGCTTTTTACACGTGGGAGCTTTTGGCCAGATTGGTCGTATTTTATGTATGAGGGAGCAAAATAACAGTGTCTTATGACACCAAAGTTTCGTCATTTGCCTTATGCTCCCTGGTGTTGTTAATAAAAGGGAAATTTAACGTGATCGTCTAAGTCTTGGTCGTGAGACGGCTGATGGACTTTGAACACCAACACTGTCAGTACTTGTGTCACATTTCTTGCCTTGGAGCTTACGCTTGCCGTGGAGATGTACGCATTTTAATGTCTTCTATTTAACATTTGGTTGAACTTATACTGAAGTCCTTGTTTGATTAGCCTACAATTGTGATGCTACCATTTGCAATTTTATGTACAATACAGATGTTCTTATGCATTGTGCTAGTAATTTAAAAATCTTAATTATTTGTATGAATTTGGCGAGAAATTTCATAACTCTTAGTTGGCTTATAATAGAATTGTTACTAATAAAAAATATTTGTTTGGGAATGGTAAATGACACGTGAAATTGGGCCACCCTTCCACGTGTTTTCCTTAAATTAATCCCAATCCTTGTCCTTGCTCTCAATGTCGTTCTCTGTTAAGAACGAAAAATAGCTAGTAAACAATAAAGCATCTGACTTTTTTGTTGTAACGCGCCGTACTCTACGTAATAACATAAAATTTTGTTCACTACAGTTCCAGCTAAAGGAGTGAATGTGAAATGTAGGAAACTTGTATTAAATGCAGTACCTACGTTATGTAACGTACCAAATAATTCTCCACAACTATAGCTGAAGATAAAAACTACTCAGACGTGATGATGAAATGTCAAAAACAATGAAACTGTTCCGCAGCACAAGGGAAACTACACGCATCAAATAAAGTTTTCCATCACCCTGGTTCCCAGAACGCCTGAAGATAGACGTTGACTTTGGATATTGTACCACAGACACAGTCCCTTTGTTCAGAGATGTCTGTAAATCCGCCCAAACTTATAAACAACCTTGCATGAGCAGCGCCTATTAGACGGAGGATATCCGACAGCCGTCATTCCACCAGGAAGGAGGTACACGGCTCGTGTTGTCTGTAGTTCAAGCATGCCTAGACGGTCAGTACCGCGGTTCGATCGCGTGCGCATTGTTACTTTGTGCCAGAAAGGGCTCTCAACAAGGGAAGTGTCCAGGCGTTACGGAGTAAACCAAAGCGATGTTGTTCGGAAATGGAGGAGATACAGAGAGACAGGAACTGTCGATGATATGTCTCGCTCAGGCCGCCCAAGAGCTACTACTGCAGTGGAAGACCGCTACCTACGTATTATGGCCCGGAGGAGCCCTGACAGCAACGCCACCATGTTGAATAATGCTTTTCGTGCAGCAACAGGACGCCGTGTTACGACTCAAACTGTGCGCAATAGGCTGCATGATGCGTAACATCACTCCCGACGTCCATGGCGAGGTCCACCTTTACAACCAAGACCGCTCAGGATTGGCATCACGTCCTCTTCACCGATGAGTGTCGCACAGGCCTTCAGCCAGACACTCGTCGGAGACGTGTTTGGAGGCAACTCAGTCTGGCTGAACGCCTTAGACACATTGCCCAGCGAGTGCAGCAGGGTGGAGGATGCCTGCTGTTTTGGGGTTACATTATGTGGGGCCGACGTATGCCGCTGGTGGTCATAGAAGGCGCCGTAATGGCTCTACGATAAGTGAATGCCATCGTCCGATTGATAGTGCAACCATATCAGCAGCATATTGGTGAGGCATTCGTCTTCATGGAGGACAATTCGCGCCCCCACTGTGCACATCTTATGAGTGACTTCCTTCAGGATAACGACTTCGCTCTACTAGAGTGACCAGCTTGTTCTCCAGTGATGAACCCTATCGAACGTGCCTGAGATAGATTGAAAAGGGCTGTTTATGGACGACGTGACCCACCAACCAGTCCGAGGGATCTACGGCGAATCGCCATTGAGGAGTGGGAAAATCTGGATCAACAGTGCCTTGATGAACTTGTGGAAAGTATGCCACGACGAATACAGTCGTGCATCAATGCAAGAGGACTTGCTGCTGGGTATTAGAGGTACCGGTGTGTACAGAAATATGGACCGCCACCTCTGAAGCTCTCGCTGTGTGGTGGTACAACATGCAATGTGCGTTTTTCAGGACAATAAAAAGGGCAGAAAATATGTTTATTCCAATTTTCTGCACAGGTTCCCGAAGTCTCGGAACCGAGGTGATGCAAAACTTTTTTTGATGTGTGTATTTCCATCACTGTTGCTAGATCTGAGCCACAAAAGGCAAGAACCTTCAACATAGTCGTCTTTGGAAGGAGATGCGAATACATTTAGAAAAAATATTCGTACGCTGGAAAGTGAGTGAGATATGATGATTTACAGATCATTAAACATTGTGCGAATCTTATGTGCTAAAGAAAGTGCCTATTTTGGAAAGGATATATAGTAACAGAAACATATTCTTCTCATTAATATATATATATAGAGTCGAGGGGCATGAAAGAGAAGCAATGGTTGGGAAGGGAGTGAGACAGGGTTGTAGCCTATCCCCGATGTTATTCAATCTGTATACTGAGCAAGCAGTAAAGGAAACAAAAGAAAAATTCAGAGTTGGAATTAAAATCCATGAAGAAGGAATAAAGACTTTGATGTCAGAGACAGCAAAGGACTTGGAAGAGCAGTTCAACGGAATGGACAGTGTCTTGAAAGAAGGATACGAGATGAACATCAACAAAAGCAAAACAAGGATAATGGAATGTAGCCGAATTAAATCGGGTGATGCTGAGGGAAATAGATTAGGAAATGAGACACTTAAAGTAGTAAAGGAGTTTTGCTATTTGGGGGGCAAAATAACTGATGATGTCGAAGTAGAGAGAATGTAAAATGTAGACTGGCAATGGCAAGGAAAGCGTTTCTGAAGTAGAGAAATTTGCTAACATTGAGTATAGATTTAAATGTCAGGAAGTCGTTTCTGAAGGGATTTGTATGGAGTGTCGTGATGTATGGAAGTTAAATGTGGACGATAAATAGTTTAGACAAGAAGAGAATAGAAGCTCTCGAAATGTGGTGCTACAGAAGAATGCTGAAGATTAGATGGGTAGATCACATAACTAATGAGGAGGTATTGAGTAGAGTTGGGGAGGAGTTTGTGGCACAGCTTGACAAGAAGAAGGGACTGGTTGGTAGGACATGTTCTGAGGCATCAAGGGATCACCAATTTAGTACTGGAGGGCATCGTGGAGGGTAAAAATCGTAGAGGGAGAGCAAGAGACGATACAGTAAGCAGATTCAGAAGGATGTAGGTTGCAGTAGGTACTGGGAGATGACGAAGCTTGCACAGGATAGAGTAGCATGGAGAGCGTATCAAACCAGTCTCTGGACAGAAGACAACAACAACAGTATATTCTTGCCTTCACGAGGAGTAAACTGCTACTATACGCAGTGTTTGAAGGTATTTCATCGTGACTGCGTTGTAGATTATGTCACTGAGTGAATGAGATTCTCTCTGTTTACATGTCTTTCATAATCATTCAAGTCTCTTGATAATTTAATAATACGTGGAACGCAAAAATGCAGTAACTGCTTCCTAAATTAAGCAGAAAAATAACCAGAAACAAATATTACTTTTACGGGTGGCTACCTGTCCGCTAGGGACGCTAATGTCGATTCAGTTGTCAGATGATAACAGCTTTCGGAGCAGTGAATGTCGCGACTGTGCATGTTGGCCGTAACCGTGCTACAAGGGAATGCCCACCGGGAGCGCCTACCTTTTGCTTTATGGGCTGACTGGGTCGAACGTCTGCATTTTAAGATAACTTATTGGCGCTGTTGACAGCTCGCAAAATCTACGGTCGGTCGGCAACCGCCGTGGGTTGAAACGAGGCTGGTTCTCTGCCTCCGGTGGTGTTGGTGTGTCGGTGTCAGTCGGCAGTCAGGGACCAGTTATGTTGTCCTCGCTGTGCGAGAAGTTTAGAAAGCGTTCAGTAGTGTGTTCCCTGCTTAGTCACTTGCCTGTTCTCTAGACGGCTGTTGCTGTGTAATCAGCGCTCTGTAGGAAGAGGACGCCTAGCAGAGGACGAAAGTAACTTTCACATGATGTGTCACTGCTAAGTGCCATAGCTCGATAAAACCGGCCGCGGTGGTCTCGCGGTTCTAGGCGCGCAGTCTGGAACCGTGCGACTGCTACGGTCGCAGGTTCGAATCCTGCCTCGGGCATGGATGTATGTGATGTCCTTAGGTTAGTTAGGTTTAAGTAGTTATAAGTTCTAGGGGACTAATGACCACAGCAGTTGAGTCCCATAGTGCTCAGAGCCATTTTGAACAGACAATAATTACAGAGAAGTCAGGGCAATTCATGAGCATCCCCTGGACTCTTAATATGGCATGTGATCACCAAGGATGGCACTGCGTATTTTGCAACGTGTTTCCATGCTGGACACAAGGTTGGAATTCTTGTGATAGGGCATACAGTTCCTCCAAAAGCGCGGTTGACCACTGCATGTGGACGTGGTAGAATACGTCTCCGAAAGCATCCCATGCATTCTCGATGGTATTTTTGTCGAAGAAATGGGCAGGCTGGTTTATTCGCCGAAAAGCCTCTCGTTCCAAGAGCTTGTCCATCTATGCCGTTGGATGCGGTCGCGTAAAAATGAGATCTCCATGTGGAATGCACTCCCTTGACTCTTGTGCAGAAAGGAGTGCACTATTCTGCTGCATCCATTTTCAATAAGCTACCACAAGAACTCAAAAATCTTAGCAGTAGCCCAAACGCTTTTAAGTCTAAACTGAAGAGTTTCCTCTTGGCTCACTCCTATTCTGTCGAGGATCTCCTGGAAGAGCTGAAAAATTAAGCAAATTCCAGTGTTACATTGTCGACTTCTTTTATTTAAACTTACAAATTGTCGCCTGAATACGTTTCTTGTATTTCATTTTATCTGTTTCTACTATCGTGTTATAATTTCCTGTATTGACTCGTTCCATGACCATGGAGACTTCTCCTTAATTTGGTCCCACGGAACAATAAATAAATAAATAAAAAAATACGCTCCTGAAAAGTCGGACATCAGGAAGGAATATACTGTCACAATAACGCTGATCTCTGAGTGCGTCGTGTTTAAAGATCTGGTGGTCAGTATGTTCATGAAACATTATCGCTGTCCATACCATGACACGTGGACCACGACCAGGTTTGGACTTACTCTCATTTGGCGAAAGGTGGGATGACGTAATACGTCTTGGAACGCTACATTGTCTTCGAATAAAAGTGTCATTTCTAATCGTATCATCCCGTGTTTACTTCAGTTACCTTCTGTACTGTACCGTAGCAGTACCTTTAATGTATAGTCCAAGTTTTATCCAGGTATGCTACTTGGCAGTCACACAGCATACGAAAGCTGCTACAGTCCTTAAGTTTTGCACGGCAGTGTATAAAAACCTTTCGTAGTAACAAGAGTGAAAATGAAATAGTCTAGTTACATTTTTGTTGGGTTGATGCATACGTTCGTAGCGTTTATCCATAGGTTTAGTAAACACAGATACACATAACAGTGACTTTAGTCATCAGTAAAATATTCTCCGTTACTATTTATAACAGTCTGCCACAGCTGGAGAACCTTATCGATTCCGTGACTGAAAAAATCACATGGATTTGAGGCGAAGAACTCGTCGAACCATGAACGGAGCGCATTTTTATTCGAAAAGTAACTTCCTTGAAAGTTTTTCGCTGGATAATAGGAAAGGTGAAAATCTGAGGAGGTAAGATGAAGTGAATGAGGTATATGCGGGATGACTTCCCAGTCCAAGTCCTGTACGGTGCGATCTTTGTCAGTGTAGCAAAATGCAGGCGAGTGTTATGGTGGAGTAGCGTCACTTCACGCAGTCTTCCTGGTCGTTGTTCTTGGATTCCGTCTGCAAGAAGTCTCAGTTGTTGACAATAAATGACAGCAGCGATGGTGCCACCGCAGGGAAGCAATTCGTCACTGTTCCACCAGATGCATAACGTTATCTTTCGTGCATGCACGCAGGTCTCTGTACGGGGAGTTGATGCTTTGTTTGAGCTCAACCATTCCTTTATGTTTCCTTTTGCTAGCATAAAGACACCATTTTCCGTCACCAGTAACGATACAGGGTAGGAATCGCAAGCGTTCCTCACGAGCCAATCGATGACGAGCAAGCAGAGACGCACAGATGACCACCCGCAGATTTTTGTGATTTTGACCGATGTCCGAACTTTCCCCATTGCATGCAAATGTCACACGATGGTGGAACATTGAGTATAGATTTAACTGTCAGGAAGTCGTTTCTGAAAGTATTTGTATGGAATGTAGCCATGTATGGAAGTGAAACGTGGACGATAAGTAGTTTAGACAAGAAGAGAATAGAAGCTCTCGAAATGTGGTGCTACAGAAGAATGCTGAAGATTAGATTGGTAGATCACATAACTAATGAGGAGGTATTGAGTAGAATTGGGGACGAGTTTGTGGCACAGCTTGAGAAGAAGAAGGGACCGGTTGGTAGGACATGTTCTGAGGCATCAAGGGATCACCATCGCGATGGTGGAAGTAACACAGTTCATCACATTGGCCAGTTCTCGAGTGCATAAGGTGGATCATTGTGGATTAATGCATTTAAACGATCATCATCAAACCCCGAAGTCTTCCTGAACGTGGAAGGTCACTAAGGTCAAAAGGCCACTCTTTAAAACGAGAAATAATTTTCTTGTCACGTTCTGTCCAATAGTATTATCCCATAGACGGGGTAAATGTTTCTGGCTTTCTCCCTTGCTGTCGCCTCTTTATTGAACTGAAACAGAAGAATGTGTCGGAAAAGTTCCGATTTCTCTGCACTTAGCAATCTATTTTCTAGCGTACACAGCTTGTAACAGCACAGCTCTAATTTATTTTGCCTTTTTGTTTTATCTAATGTTACATCGTTGAGCTTCAGTAAATAGAAAAGGACTTTGACGTCTTTTACCATGTAATCTCTGTAATATGTACATTATGAGCAAATTATACGTTTTGTCTTTGTAATACAATCTCTTTGGTTACTACCAATATCTGCAAATGTTGTGTTTTATTTAAAATTTTCTTGGTTATTTTGCCTGTAAAAGGTGTTGTGGTTCCCCGCGGGAATCGTGGTTGGCCTAGGTAGAAGAGGTGGAACAAAGAGTCAGTCGGGGACGAGCTACCAAACTGTGAACTGCTCATGTAAAAGTTGTATATTGTGCTGGTGCCGAGAGAGGTTTTCCTTGCCGCTTTCCAATGCCTCGGATGGATGGATAAAGAGTTGGAACTATTCTGGAATTGATATCTATCATCGCCATCAAGAAATGAGAGTCCAGTAATTCTACCTGCAAATCCACCTACCAACATGCAATCGCCACCACATTGCGCAATCACTGAAAAGGAACCAAAGAATAGCAGAAATGTATGGAGAAGGATCAGCTCATAGGATGTTTTAGTGTGCACAAATATAAGACATCTTATACTCGAACTCTTATACCTACCTTGATTTTTTATCCCTAGTCACTCAACCACTTAGGGTCCTTCCCATGCTAAAGTGATTACCGAGTGTCCGTACTGAAAGAACATTAAAGCTCAGTGTTTTAGCAGAACTGAGTAATATAGTAAATAATGCTTGCTGAAAATAATTTTTCTATTAAAACTTTATTGCCAACTTCTAAAATGGAAGTTCTCAAAACTGAGGCTTATAAAGTTGGCTTAGTAAATGATCACAGTGCAGTCTGTTGAAAATCAACCAAAGGTGAGCTTCTGTCTTATAACCACATCAAGTTGTGTTCTACTGCAGTAAGAGTTGAGAATTAATACTGTTGAAGGTTACATGTTCATACTTGTTAAGAGCTTGTTTCTTTAGTGTATTGAAAGTGTGTTTAGTATGCTCTGCTACAGTGGTCAAGATTAAGGTCCCCCTCCAATGAAAGTAGTTCAAATGAACAAAGTTACTTAATTATAACACGTTTCAATAACTCTTGCTATTCAAGTCAAATTCTGTACAATATTGGGCTCTTCTTGTGTATTAAATGTGCATATTAATGGTGTAACAGGATCAACAGTTTGTCTATTGTGCTCATTCTAGATAACGATTAATAGAAAGACCACTGTCTATGAAAACGATAATTTCTTTATTCAAAAGACAGTGAGAAGTAATCTGTTAGTGAATTCCATTTAATTTTCATTCTCAGTAGAAAGGTGTTTAGTAGTGAAAGACTTTATCTATGCACAGTAACTAAATTTGTTATTTCATGTCAGATAGGAATTTGTTTGAAAAGTAATTTTAAAAGTATGTCCAGTTTACGATTCTACAATGAATATTAATAGTAACGTTGTTGAGACCATTCAGTTTGACTAAGTCCTCAAGGTAATAGTGTGTTTTGTTATCTGTTATGTTTATGCAAATAGTTTGTTCTCATCTGGTAGCTCCAACCTTAACGTGAAGATACTGTATTCAGGTGCCAGAGTTTATTGTACTCTTGTGTGGCAAAGTATAGTTTGTGTTTGTCCGTTAAAGTTACTCGTACTTATTTTATTGAACAAGAATGTCAATCATGCTCTTGCCTAATTAGGCTGGCGACCGTGTTCTTTGTTCTTTGAACAGTGTAGATAGGTAAAATAGTGTTTGTTACTGTTTAAATATTTAGGTAATTTTGACTTTCACTTCAGATAAGTCACCTCCGTTTGGTACAACACGGTCAACATAACAAAATTCCTCTCAGAGGGTAACACTGCTCTGCTCCTTTATACTATAATTTCTCGAATAAAAAAAAATTCATCATACGAAGTACCACCAGCTTTGAGGTTATGGTATAAACAGTAGCACACGGTAGTGTTATAAGCTGCACTCAGTATCTCCAAATGACAAAATGAGAATATGTAAACTCAAATGTCAAATAAAAATCACAGTCGATAAATAAATCCATTGCCACCGGATTACCAACATGTAAAAAAAAAGCGCTATGAACTTGTGCACCAACCTAATAATTAAAGATTTTGCTGATAGTCAATGCCGCGGTTGATCGTCTTGCAAAATCCAACTTGACGCTAGTACAAGATTACGTGTGAGAATCAGGCAACCACTAGTACTACAATACCAATCTCTAAACTACCTAGTTACTGATTGCTGCAGGTAGTGAAGTGGCCGGACGCACGTCGCGCTCGGGGAAGTGGCTTTCGATTGGCTGCTGTGGGCCGAGGATTTCCGGCTGCGCCGGTGTGGTGTGGGTGTATCGGCCTTGGGCAGGTGGGCGGGCAGCGTGGCGCGGCTTAGCCCCAGATTGCTTGAGTTTGGGATAGCGCGGCGCGGCGCGGCGAGCCCGCTGCCGGCCGCCCACGTCATTATGCAGACCAGAGCTGACCGTCACCACACCAGAGCGCACCTCCACTCCAGCCGCTGCCTGCTCGCTCACGTTCCACGTATCGCCAAACTTTCCTTAAACGTCCTCCACGGGGCCACTACATTGCGCCAAGTGGACCCTAGCAGAAGACACTGCCGCCTCACGGTTTAAGTGATAATAATGACGCTATTTTGTCAAATAATGAAATTCTTTCAAAACCGTGGTAGTTAGGTGCAGACCAGTAACAAGTACATCCTGCGCCCCTGGCAGAACCGCCGAAACTGCGCCCCACCCAAAGAAACATTATCTTTTCTAAATAGCGTTGTTCTAATGGTTCAAATGGCTCTGAGCGCTATGGGACTTAACTTCTGAGATCATCAGTCCCCTAGAACTTAGAACTACTTAAACATAACTAACCTAAGGACATCACACACATCCATGCCCTAGGCAGGATTCGAACCTGCGCGGCTCCAGACTGTAGCGCCTAGAACCACTCGGCCACTTCCACCGGAAATAGCGTTGTGCTCTGACAAAACCGCGGTTAGGTAGCTTTGGTATAGTGCATAAATGGCGTAGTAAACTGTAGGATTACCGGTAGTATTGGTTACTTCGGTAGGGAAAGAAACATAAATGAATCTGTGAGACAGCAAGTGGAAGACAACGAATTCTGTTTGTTTTGGACATATGAACTTAGAACTGGACATCGTTCAATCTCTTGCCCATTGTGTATTTTATATCTGTACAAAATATAAATTGCATTTTATAAGTAATAAAAATTAGTTGATCGCTTAACTTCTACACATTTATGTAATCAAGGCAAATACTTTTGATGCAGGTACAGTTTTCATACACAAACATAGAAAGGTCCATATGATTATGGTTATTTTGTACTCAATAGAACGCTCTTCAGCATGAAGGAAGGGGAGAGCTTTCTTTTATTATCGACAACTGTGAAAGTTGTTTATGAATAACAGAAACCTATTTTGTGTAAGCTCGACGAAATGCTGACGTAATGTTTGATGTCAAATTGTTTTGCGTTTTTTTTAAACTTTACCTTGTTTCGAGAGAATTTCCTTTTCCAGAGCTATATAATAAATCCGCATTGTTTCTTATTTCTACTACAACATACCTCTGGTTCACGTTATAAATCAGTAATTTTCGAATAGAATCTGAGTTAGACATTGACGATTTCAATTTTACTCTAAATACTGCTTATTTTTAAGTAACAGACATAACTACGTTGAATAAAAAAGTTCCGTTGATTACGCGGCCCTGGACATAACCTTACTCAGTCTGAAGACGGTTCATCGCTTTCGGTTTCTAGGGGAATCTAGTAAACATACTTAAAAAAATGGCTCTAAGCACTATGGGACTTACCATCTGAGGTCATCAGGCCCCTAAACTTAGAACTACTTAAACCTAACTAACCTAAGGACATTACACACATCCATGCATGACTCATGCATTTTGGTTTTTCTATTTTGGGAACTTTTGTAAACAGGATTGTCTTTATATGTTGCAGAGAAGTTAGATTCTGCGCCATTTAATGAATGAAGTGAAACTCACCTGTAATTTAGCTGAGCTTGAAATATTATACCACGTCGCGTTGAATACGTTAAATTGCTTGCCAGCACTTGCCTTTTACTGGCGTGAATTTTTTTATAATAATTTAATAATTTAAAAGCCCTTTCCTATCGTAAATTGTGACTTATATGTTAAATGACTGCTAGTCTTTTTTAAAAAATATCAGAAAGTCTTGCACCAAATTTGAATAAAGAGTGTTATTGAAAATTGTGTGTAATTTTACCAGTTATTCCTTGGTGCCTACTTCCACCTTACATTTTGAGTATTGATTGAGATTAATAACCTTTGGTGAACCCTCAGTAATTTTACGGTTCAAATACGAAAAACTGAATGAAGAGTCCAATAGTGCGCTGTAGCTCTTTTTATTGAAGTCTGTTAGAGACTCACACAATCAGATTCGCAAGTTTTAAATTGCATCTTCTGGTGTACATAATGCTATTTCATACGGTATCGGAAGCTATTACAGAATGCCACAAAGTAGCAGTTGGTAAGACAGTCCATTAATGATGAATGCTCAGTCAGTGTTAAAATCATGAACTGTCATCATTTTACCAACTGAAATATGTTCCTGCAGGCTTTATGTCAAACAACGGACGGTGCCCCTCTCAAACGCTATTCAGGAAACATTGAGCCCGGAAGCTGACAGGCTTATGTGTGTCACAAACATAATTGTAGTCGTAGCGTCTGACAGCACAAGCTACGGGGCGTCCACAGCGTGTTGCCTGAGCGTGTGCAGAGGCTGCCGTCCGCGTGAGACACTGACGGCGTATCCAGACAAAGCGATGGAAATGTTGTAGTGCACGATAGGTATGTAACACACCTTAGGTACAGGAAACGCATTTACGATCTCAACTGACGAAGAAAAACTACCGTACTCTACACTTACATATGTTACTCTACGGCAGGTTATGGTTATTACAACTCTGTTTCTAAGCTCATGGTGAAAGTCGCGTGCTCTATCTTCTTATCTCGTGTTTTCTACTGAAAATATCGTGCTTGTACTCTTGTTAACTTTACTATTATAGAGATCGCCTAAACTTCATTTTTTTTATCGGACCTGTGCGCAACAAATAACTTGCTTGGTCTTTGTGCTGCAACTGCTTGATCTGCTGCATTCCATTATTTAACAAAAACATAAAAAAAAACATTATTCATGCTGAGTGCAATGCATGTTCTGTATGGCGGCTCCTGCTGTTGCTGCGGCTGCTGCTGCTTGCTACAACTACATATAATTCAAGAGAAAGGGTTTGGTCAAATCTAAACTCGATAAATGATACCCAAACAAGTAATTCCTTTTTTTCAAAAACTATATTCTGAAAGCGATTCTTTCTCATTCAATTAACAAAACGCTAGAAGCTCTTTGAACAATCGCTTCTAATGTAAATCTGCCTCCAGTAGCATTAAAGCAATATTACAAATTAATCAAACTCTTGAGACAGACTGAAATACTTCTCAATTAAATACATAGTGAAACAATTCCCTGACAATTACAAAAGAAATAAATGACAAAAATCAATACTTAATCTGTTCGCCTAACAATGGTTTCCCTTAAGAATTCAACTCCTATCATTATCAAAATTACCGTCTGCTGCTACGCACATACACAAACCCTTTTCTTTGAATTAATAAGCGCGCTGCAAATTATAAAAAAAATATCAACTCAATGCCAAATCCTGTGTCGCTGCTGGCGGACACGGCAGTACGGCAGCTCGGCGACGACTCCTCGCCCAACACACGTGCGCACCACAGCAGGCGGGCTCCTACACTGGCTTCCAAAGTGCCGCTAATTAATCCGTGCGCTGCGAAGCGCGACAACAATATCTTAGATTCCAGAGCTTGTGTATGTGCGCTGTAGCCAACGTGTAAATCCTAAGGGAGTGTTGTCAACTCTCAATGTAACAAAATGTAATTTTCTAAGTGGGTTTAGTAGTAAAGAAGCGCAAGGAAACCGACTTTCTAGTGAGACATGATACAAAAATTACATAGGCTAAACATTTAGCAAAGAACGTTGGGATTTTCGAAGCTTTATCATATGTCAGAGTTACATACAGACTAGATTAACAAGAAAAGATCCAACACATAAGTAAGACTTACTTTCAGAAATCTTACTACACTAGGTGCTCGAGAAATGCAGCCTATGCGAGGGAGTACGTTTGTTTACACGAGGGTTGAACGAGGATGAACAGAGTACAGCTGTCTATAGGAGGAGCGACTAACAACTCTCTTAGTACTGGCAGAAGTAAAGCTGTGAGGACGGTGCGTGAGTCTTGCTTGGGTAGCTCAGATGGTAGAGCACTTGCCCGCTAAAGGCAAAGGTCCCGAGTTCGAGTCTCAGTCCGGCACACAGTTTAAAAAAATGTTCAAATAAGTGTGAAATCTTATGGGAGTTAACTGCTAAGGTCATCAGTCCCTAAGGTTACACACTACTTTACCTAAAGTATCCTAAGGACAAACACACACACCCATGCCCGAGGGAGGACTCGAACCTCCGCCGGCACCAGCCACACACAGTTTTAATCTGCCAGTTTCAGCACTGCAGAGTGAAAATCTCATTCTGCAAACTCTCTTAGTATTACTAATCAGCCACAAAGTCTTGTACGTCAGTCCTCTTCTATTTACACAGTAGATCGTATCGACAGAAACTTGGGAGCAGAAATAGTACTGGCTGGAGGGACGAGTAAATTAAGTATACATATCCTCCACCTTTTTTGCTTTCTTCCTCCACCGTAGTTTCTCACTCCCTTCCAGTCAGCAGAATCGGCAACAATCGCAAGTCTTCGATAAAATAGCACATTTTCTTTAGCATCCGGTCACCGGCGACTGAGGTGCTACGGTACCGTGGCGAAAGAGGAAGAGCTGCGCTGTTGGACACCACTAGGCTCCCCAGGTGGCTGCTGTGTGAACCATGAAACATGCTAGCGACAGCCGTGTGTTCAGTAGAAGCCGCTCCCTTCATTGAGCTTCTTGAACGAAATGACGCTGTGATGACAGCTTGTGGTCACAGTCGGGTCGAAGAAAAGGCTTTTCATCGTAGAGAGCAGATAGAAATAGGACAACTCACTACCTTACTCCTTAAGCAGCGTTCGTTCTTTCCCCTACTGGTGCTTGAGCTCCCTCTGTGCTCGCAGGCTTGCCGGGGCCCTGCGTCGACACCGACTCGGTGCAGATCTGGCCATGTGATGTACAGGGCGCTCGGGAAGTTGCGTTACACACTTCTAAGACTTTTAGAGAAGAACGAGTACATAATATTTTGAATAGGAAACTGTGTCCGGCAACGTACCGTTTCCGTTCTACGACGGTTTCAGTTCAAATGTTTAACTCATCCACTTCTACTTGAGGAACTAAATTAGACGTGACGCAGTACTGTTACTAAATAACAATTCGGAAGAAAACACAACGAATCATCCATTTATCCCTTAAGCACGCATGTTCTGACGCGTTACCACAGCGTCAAGTGACATCAGGCTACCGTCCGACGCAGTACGTGTCATTCTGTCTACCCTGTGGCAAGCAACTCTGTGAGACTTTCCTTTTTCCCTCAGCAGCCGTTGACGCATTACACATCTGAATTGAAACTGTCTTATAACGGATGCGGTACGTTTACGGACATGAGCTGCTATTCAAAATATTATGTACTCCCTCCGCTCTACAAGCCCTAGAAGTTTGTAGCTAGAGTTTACGAACATCAAAGTATATAACAAACTGCAGCAACCAGCCGCAATTTGCGTTTGGTACATTTTACATAAAAAGATTATTATTATCGGAATTTACTCTAATAGTCACAAGAATTGCAGTACCAAGAAGCCGGAACAAATCACGAATTGGCACGAAGTTAACTAAATGTTTCGATATGCAAATGATTAGCATTTCAGGAAAAACCCCACAACAAAGATAGCAGCAATGCCATCCACATTCTATACCGGGTGAACATTAGTAAAAGCGACAAATTGCAAGGAAGCATTCCTGACAGAAAATGGAGAAAAAAAGATCCTACGAGGGTCACTGCAATAGAAATGCACATTTTTTTTAAATCCATCTTTTATTCTACATGTTTGAAAGTTATACAGTGTGTAGATACATCCTTTAGGAACAATATTTTCATTTCTCCACATAATTTCCATCCCTCTCATCTGTCTTACACCATCTTGGAACCAGCGCCTGTACGAGTATACCCGCACGGTAAAATTCTGGACCAACCTGTTGGAGCCACTGTTTGGCAGTGTGCTCAAGGGAGTCATCATCTTCAAACCTTGCTCCACGAAGAGAGTCTTGCAGTTTCCCAAAGAGATGATAGTCACGTGGAGCCAGGTCAGGACTGTAAGGCGGGTGTTTCAGTGTTGTCCATCGGAGTTTTGTGATCGCTTCCGTGGTTTTTTGACTGGCATGTGGTCATGCACTGTCGTGCTACAGCAAAACATCCTGCTTTTGCCGATGTGGTCGAACAAGACTCAGTCGAGCTTGAAGTTTCTTCAGTGTCGTCGCATATGCAACAGAATTTATGGTGGTTCCACTCGATATGATATCCACGAGCAAGAGTCCTTCGGAATCGAAAAAGACCATAGCCATAACTTTTCCAGCAGAAGTTGTGGTTTTGAATTTTTTTTCTTGGGTGAATTTGCATGACGCCACTCCATTGATTGCCTCTTCATCTCTGGTGAAAAATGATGGAGCCATGTTTCATCACCTCCCAAGAAATTCATCTCCACCATTCTCGTACTGTTCCAAAAGTTCGCTGCATACCGTTTTACTTGTTTCTTTGTGAGCCACTGTCAACAGCCTGGGAACCCAACGGCACAAACCTCTTTTAACACGAACACTTTTAGTATTCTGCAAACACGTCGTTACCCTATCCCAACGTAGCGTGACAATTCGTTGACTATGATGCATCTGTCAGCAGTCACCAATTTGTTAACTCTCTACACATTGGAGTGTGTGCAGTACGAGACCTGCCGCAGCGAGAACAATCCGCGATATTGCCGTGCCCCCTTTTATCACGTAACCTGCTTGCCCACCGACTAACTGTACTGCGATCGACAGCAGCATCTCCATACACTTTATTCAACCTCTTGTTGATGTTTCCCACTGTCTCGTTTTCACAGCACAGGAATTCTATGACAGCACGTTGCTTCTGCCGAACGTCAAGTGTAGCAGTCATCTTGAAGACGTGCTGTGATGGCGCCACTCACAGGAACAGGTTAAACTAAGTTTGAAAACAAGCGGGAAGGATGTATCTACACACTGTAAAACTTTCACACATGCAGAATGAAAACTGTATTTTTACAAAAATAGTGTGCATTTCTTTTGGAAAGACCCTCGTAAAAACATGTGTCCGGAAATGGTGTGCGTGCAACGAGAACAAATCGTCCAGGAACACAGTGCGGAGCTACATGGCATGCAGTTCACAACTGATGTTCAAAGCGGCCTCCATGGGACTGCAGGTGATATGGACAATAGCGGTTGTCGTGTAGGATGCACGTAATCGTACTTCGGCTTCCACCACGTTGGCCGGCCTCTTGCCTCGGAGATTGTACTAGGGTGCTTCTCAATATCGTGTTGAACCGGGTCCTTTAGATCTGGTGCACGCACAATCTGTCGCCTCCCTGCATGTTCGCCTGTCTGAAAGGGCCCATGATAACACAAAAGTCCAAAAACGGTACTCGGTTCGGTATAGCCATGCTGCCTCTCGACCGTTTCCATTGCTAGGTCGTACACAAATACCATCTCGTCTTGTTCGCTCATGAAGACCGGACCAGTCTGCTGCTGACATATGCTGCATTAGCCACACAGCCTGAAACACACAAGGAACACACGGCTTGTGCTCAGAGGAACTTTAATTCGTCACCGCCATGTACCGTGGGAACGATGAATTTCCGGACAAAGGTTCATACTACCTTTTTTCCTCCATTTACAGTCAGGAATCCGTCCCTGCAATTAGTCGGCTTCATTAATGTTCACCCTGAACATAAGGAAAGATCAAAAGCGGGTTTTCATAAATCACATTTTATGTCGATTTTTTCTGTGGTATTTTTGTTACACTTCTTGTAAGAAGGAGAAACTTCAAGAAGCACGTATCGAAATTCGGCAGCGGGTTACGGAGTCTGCGCCTTATTGTTCCGCGATACTGCTGCTCCCATTGGCCCAGATCTCTCGACTCTAAAGCGAGTGTGGAATCGACAAGTTCAGAAGGATCATATTGTAGTGCAGGATCTCATCAGCCACACTCGACTAGTGCCCGAGAACACAGACATATCGTTCGTTCAGCCATGCAGAATTGTACTTTAACACTGCAACAGGATTTACGTGGCTTGTGCAATCAAATACCAGATTTGGTTTATTACGCACTATGCCGCAAGAGAACAAATACTCCTGTCACGGAAAAGCCACGTATAACACTACCGTCTGCTCCTGCTATACTATAACCTCTAAGCTGGATTCAATTCGTATAATCAAATTATTTTTATTAAAGCAATTACAGTATAAAGAAGCAGAGCAGAGTTACCCTCTGAAGGGAATTTTGTTGTGTTGACCGTGTTGTACCTGACGGAGGTGGCTTATCGGAAGTGAAAGTCAAAATTACGTAAATATTTAAACAGTAACAAACAATATTTTACCTATCTACACTGTTCAAAGAACAAAGAAAACGGTCGCCAGCCTAATTAGGCAAGGGCATGATTGACATTCTTGTTCAAGAATCTAGGTATGAGTAACTTTAATGGACAAACACAACCTATACTTTATCACACGAGAGTGCAATGAACTCGGTCACTAGCAGATGTTGACGTTAAAGGAAGTGCTAACAGTTATAGAACAACACTATATGCTTTCAAGGCCTGGTCAAACTGAACGGTTTCAATAATATTACTATTAATATTCACTGTAGAATCGTAAATAGGACATAGGTTTAATATTACTTTTCAAACAAATTCCTGTCTGACATGAAATATGGATACGGTTCACAGCAAAATTAGTTATGGTGCATAGATTAATTCTCTCACTACCAAACACCTTTCTACGTAGAATGAAAATAAAATGGAGTTCACTAACAAATTATTTCTCACTGTCTTTTGAATAAAGAAGTTACTGTTTTCATAGATAGTGGTCTTTCTATTAATCGTTATCTAGCATGAGTAAAATAGACAAACTGTGGATCCTGTTACACCATTAATATGCGCTTTTAATACACAAGGGGATCCCAGTGTTGTACAGAACTTTACAGTAATAGCAAAAGTAATTGAAACTTTCTATAATTAAGTGCATTTCAACTACTTTCTATGGAGGGGGGAGGGGCGGGGGGGCTTAATCTTGACCACTGTAGCAGAGCAAACTAAACACACTTTCAATACACTAAAGAAGCAAGCCCTTAACAAGAATGAACATATAACTTTCAACAGTAATAGTTCTCAACTTTTGCTGCAGTATAACACAACTTGATGTTGTTATAAGACAATAGTTCACCTCTCGGTGATTTTCAACAGACTGCACTGTGATCATTTAATTTGCAAAAGTCTATAAGCCACAGTTTTGAGAACATTCACTTTAGAAGTTGGCAACAAAATATTAATAAGCAGTTTTAATAGAAAAATTATTTTCAGCAAGCATCATTTAGTATATTTGTCAGTTCTGCTAGATTAACTTTAACTTAGTTTCTTCATACTATCTTCAAGTGACATTAATTAGTAAAACACTGAGCTTTAATGTTCTTTCAATAAGGACACTCGGTAATCAGTTTAGTATGGGAAGGACCCTAAGTGGAAATGTGAGAGAGGATAAATGAAGGTAAGTTTTCATAAATTGTCTTTCTGTTACCTTATTATTGAAAACAAATAAATCATCCACATGAGCAGATACTTCACTGTACATTTCTACTATTCTTTGGTTCCTTTTCAGTGATTACACAGTGTGGTGGCGATTGCATGTTGGTAGTTGGATTTGCGGTTAGAATTGCTGGACTCTGTCATTTCTTGGTGGCGATGATGGATACCAATTCCAGAATAGTTCCAGCTCTTTATCCATCCAACCGAGGCATTGGAAAGCGTCAGGAAAAGCCTCTCTCGGAACCAGCACAATACGCAACTTTTACATGAGCAGTTGATAGTTAGGTAGCTCGTCCCCGACTGACTCTTTGTTCCACCTTTCTATCCATGCCAACCACATTTTGCGCTCGCTTCACAGTTACGTTCCCGAGGGGAACCACAACAACTTTTACGTACGAAATAACTAAGAACCCTAAGTGAAGGTCAGCATTTTACATAACAGCAACCAAACATATTAAATAAAATAGAACATTTGCACATATTGACATTTCTACAAAAAAATATTCACCCGAATTCCAAATATATACAGTAAGTTTTGTCTCCGTTCAAATGAGACAAAGAATTTAAATGATAGATACAGTAAATTGCATAGAATCAAGTCATGAGATCAAAGTTTTTACAAAGGAAAGAGCGAACACTTTTGTGCCATTAATGCAATCAAATAGTATTTACAATATCTTAATGATAGAAGGTAGAACAGACAAAATAGAAAAAATTATTTCAGTAGAGCTATGGAGCTCTGATGGAGAGCTGCATCAAACCAGTCTCAGGACTGAAGACCACAACAACAACAACAACAACAACAACAACAATGGAGCTCTGGTGTTACAGTACTACCAACTCAGATACATTGAGTCAGAAAACGGACATGTGTGCAACAAGTTTACAGAAAGATGATGTGTGCCATCACATCGTCTTTTTACGAGTTCCGCTTCTGCATGCAGCATCAAAACTTGCGCCACGTGTCCCTGTTTGTAGCACTGCACACAGCGCCTTTCATTGCAAGGCCACGGAGTGCACGTGCGCTTAACAAGACAATCTGGGCACCGTGGACACTGCTGCTTCCTACTACTACAGCGGGACTCTGCGAACAGAGTAAGAAGTTGAGCACGTGCCTTAGCGCATTTGTTATGTGGAATTTGTCCCTAAATGGCTGTCGGGCTTTGTATCCCGAGTCAGGTGACGAAGGTGAACTTGATGAGATCTGATCATGCTTACTATGGTGTGTACTGGAACGTCGCTTTAAGGAATCTGCCTCACTTTAATCAAAATTTTGCTTTGCTGCTGTCGATATTCTAAGCGGTTTTACCGAGGATACGCTGCGTTCCTCAAAATATTTTTATGATACATTTGGTATTTCAAAATGTTTGCTGTTGTTAGCACTTCACCGACAATATAATTTGTTAATTTCAGTGCTTGTGCACAAACTTCTTTATCGATTGTATACACAACTAGCGATTCTCCCAATGCCTCGCAATTTTTATGTGTATGCGGGAACTGGATATATGATCTCCTTCTCCCTTCTTCTCTCCGTCCATCAGCTCCTCCGTCCTCTCGCCCCTAACTCTTTCCGCCTCCTACTTTCTCACCCCATCTGCTCTTTCCCTCTCTGTGTCCATTTGCTCCCTGACTCCTTCGCCCTCTGTCAATCTCCTCTTCCCCGCCCTCCTTCCTGACCTTAAGCCATTTTTTTTACAGTTATAGCCACCGAAAACTTGTTTGGTACCTGAACTCTGTTAAACGAAATGGGTAAATCGGTGATGATCATTGGTTTACGGGTGATAATGAGAGAGAGAGAGAGAGAGAGAGAGAGAGAGAGAGAGAGAGAGAGAGAGAGAGATACCGCTCCTGCTGCTGGATGTATGAGGACAGCACCTTCAACGACAGCATTTCGCACAGTTAAATCTGCAAAACAGTAGGATTACAAAGTTTCGAACGACAGAGATTCCGTAGTAGTATTCTACTCATAAGGCGATAAGTCATACATGCAACTACTGTGTTTTAATTGACTGTGATGAACAAAAGAAAACAGCACACAGTTCTATACACAATTTTTGTTTGAAATTATATACGATGAAGAATATATACGGGAGAAACATTTTCTCTATGAGTTTAAATGCTCTTTTATCGTAGTTAAAACAGACTGTGAAAGAGGAAACAAACCTGAATATTATCACAGTGCTGCATAGCACAATAATTTCTTTCTCGCTGTCGGTTTTTACATAAAACCTGTCAATTATTGTTTGAAGCCATCACTCTCTCGCTCAAAGCGCCGAAGAAGCTCCTCTCAGGCATCAACACGTCGGTCCCTCATTTCAGGAGTCAGCTGCCGTGGCACCCATCTTGCAGGCACTTTGTGAAGCTGGAGCATTTAATGTACAATGTGGTGTGCTGACCCATGACTAACCTGTAAACATGTTGCAATGTCATTCAGTGTCACTTTTCCTTAACTATGGCTCCAACTAATGCAATATTCTGTGGTGTCACAACTCGTTGTGCCTGACCTGGACGAGGAGCATCTTTACGCCTTTTGCGAACTTCCTACTCCATCCGTAGACTTGCTGCTGTGAAAAACACGCATTACCGTACTGAACCTTCATTCGTCGATGAATTTCAATAGCTTTCACACTTTCACTACGCAAAAACAGATTAACAGAACGCTGTTCTGCCCTGGTGCAAGTCGCAAGTGGGGCGCCCATCTTTATACTGATACTGCGACGGTATGTGTACATTTGTACTATACTGCCACCTACAGGCCATTTTGCACGCTGTTTGTAGCACGCTTAGCAACTTACAGGATAACGGCGCAAAATTTCGTTTTGCTGTTACAAATTTAAGGTTTTTATTTGACTCACCCTCGTAAATGTCTATCTAAATGTTGATTACAGTACTCTGTAAACAAGTGAAGTAAATCGGTCAAGGACTATTCGAGAATTTTGCTAACTACATTAAACAACAACTTCTCTTTCCACGCTCGCATCTCGTGGTCGTGCGGTACCGTTCTCGCTTCCCACGCCAGGGTTCCCGGGTTCGATTCCCGGCGGGGTCAGGGATTTTCTCTGCCTCGTGATGGCTGGGTGTTGTCCTCAGGTTAGTTAGGTTTAAGTAGTTGTAAGTTATAGAAGACTGATGACTATAGATGTTAAGTCAAATAGTGCTAAGAGCCATTTTTTTTTTCTCTTTCCAAAGTAGAATAGATTGTGCAAACGCGTGAAGTAAGTTGGTCAAGGACCATGTGTATTACAATATTATGCAAACACGTGAAGTAAGTAGGTCAAGGACTGTATGATATATTTGCCAACAACATAAAACAATAACTTCTCTTTAGATAGTAGTATAGATTATCGCGTAACGGACTAACGATACAGCGGATGATAGTCTAAAATTTAGAATTTCACATAAAAATCGATACTTATGGGTCAGTTCATTGAGATTAATTGCTCACGTAGCATAAGACTCATCCAACTTCTTGTGACACCGAAAAAATGCAACATTACCTGCTACAACATGTGTTTGCTGGTCGTAAACTACGGGTTTCAGAGAAATCTGGTCAACCTGGTTTGTCTAGCGTACGCAATTTTTGTACAAGACACTGTATTTGGGGGTTATTAGATAGCAGAAGTTCACTCTTTTTAGCAACGTCAGTTACCCCACTCGCCTGGAAGTGGAGCTGCAGGTGTCAAAAGCATCAGCCCCAGGCTTCGCCTTCTGGATGGAATGGCGAGAATGGTAGTGGTGAATGCTGTTCTCGATTGATAGGTTGCTTCAGTCTATGCTGTCGGTGCTGTTGTTGCTCCAAACTTTGCCTCTGTAGCTTTTCTTGTCATGCTGGTATCGCATTTGAAGCTGCATGTGATTCTTTCATTGCTCTCAATGTTACGTTTGCTGTTGCATTTGAAGTTGGAGCTACTGCTGCCACAGTTTCATGAATTATGATCACTGTACTTGGTGCGTTGTCCTTACACACACGCTAATTTCCAGTTCTCATGGTCAGTTTTCAGTTTCTGTGGTGCAACACACTATTTATTACATAGAAAATATAGAGACACTGAAATCATTTGATAATTCTCAATTCTAATCCGCGCTGGGTCTTGGCAGATTGCAGAAAACTCCAGGAGCATAATCCCGATAGCCCAACGGCAAGTAAATCCACCAGTAACTCGTAGAACAGTGATCCAAAAGCACTCCGACGAACATCCAGCTCACTAAAGTACATAGTAAGCGAGGCAGCAACTGTAGTATAGCACAGTTCAAAATATACCACACCCGGCGGCTGGGCTTTTATATCTAGCTTGACGTCAGTTGACAGGCTGCGACGTTATCTAACGATTACTCTGCTAAGTGGTTACTTTCTAACCAGTAGTCCATTCGAGCAAACCAGTTGCTAGTTTATCTGATGTTAAATAACGTGGCAATACACGGCTCTGTTTAAAAAAGAATAGCTCGATAATGCCGTAGGATCGAGCCACACACGTCTGCTTTTATACCCAGCAGCTAACTCGCTGCAGCTGTGATCCTGCAGTCAAATAGTCGAAGCGTTGGCTTGAACTGTGAATGAATATATCACTTTGGATTCCTTAGAAATATTGGAACACGTGAGGCAATACTGACCCTACGACTTATCTTACAATCTAGATTAAGGAAACGCAAACCTACGTTTCTAGCATTTGTAGACTTAGAGAAAGCTTTTGACAATGTTGACTGCAATACTCTCTTTCAAATTCTGAAGGTGGCAGGGGTAAAATACAGGGAGCGAAAGGCTATTTACAATTTGTACAGAAACCAGATGGGAGTTATATGAGTCGAGGGACATGAAAGGGAAGCAATGGTTGGGAAGGGAGTGAGACAGGGTTGTAGCCTCTCCCCGATGTTATTCAGATGGTTCAAATGGCTCTGAGCACTATAGGACTCAACTTTGACGTCATTAGTCCCCTAGAATTTAGAACTAGTTAAACCTATTAACCTAAGAACATCACACAAATCCATGCCCGAGGCAGGATTCGAACCTGCGATCGTAGCGGTCTCGCGGTTCCAGACTGCAGTTCCTAGAACCGCACGGCCACTTCGGCCGGCGATGTTATTCAATCTGTGTATTGAGCAGGCAGTGAAGGAAACAAAAGAAAAATTATGAGTAGATATTAAAATCCACGGAGAAGAAATAAAAACTTTGAGGTTCGCCGATGACATTCTAATTCTGTCAGAGACAGCAATGGACTTAGAAGAGCAATTGAACCGAATGGATAGTGTCTTGAAAGGAGGATATAAGATGAACATCAACAAAAGCAAAACGAGGATAATGGAATGTAGTGGAATTAAGTCGGGCGATGCTGAGGGAATTAGATTAGGAAATGAGACACTTAAAGTAGTAAAGGAGATTTGCTATTTGGGGAGCAAAATAACTGATGATGGTCGAAGTAGAGAGGATATAAAATGTAGACTGGCAATGGCAATGAAAGAGTTTCTGAAGAAGAGAAATTATTTAACATCGAGTATAGATTTAAGTGTCAGGAAGTCATTTCTGAAAGTATTTGTATGGAGTGTAGCCATGTATGGAAGTGAAACATGGACAATAAATAGTTGGGACAAGAAGAGAATAGAAGCTTTAGAAATGTGGTGCTACAGAAGAATGCTGAAGTTTAGATGGGTAGATCATATAACTAATGAGGGGGTATTGAATAGGATTGGAGAGAAGAGAAGTTTGTATCACAACTTGGCTAGAAGAAGGGATTGCTTGGTAGGACATGTTCTGAGGCATCAAAGGATCACCAATTTAGTATTGGAGGGAAGCGCAGAGGGTAAAAATCGTAGAGGGAGACCAAGAGGTGAATACACTAAACAGATTCAGAAGGATGTAGCTTGCAGTAGGTACTGGGAGGTGAAGAAGCTTGCACAGGATAGAGTAGCATGGAGAGCTGCATCACATCAGTCTCAGGACTAAAGACCACAACAACAACAACAACAGAAATACTAAATAAAAGATAAACGAATAATTAATGAAAATGGTTCTATTCCAACGCCAGTAATTGACGACAGCGTATTACGTTGAATAACTTTGATTAAAAAAAAGTGAAGGTCATGTAAGCGGGAAGTGGTTCTACGATAAGTATAATACAGATAGAAATAACATTATTAAATAGAGTAAAGTTGCGCTGAGAGGGTTACAAGGCTGGTAGGAGAAGCCCCAAGACAATAGTCTTCCAAGACGAGCGAAAACTAAGTCCATGTCATGATCACAATACACGAAATATTTAGCTGTTCAAAACAGTCCAGAGCTTAACATAATGATTTACGAAACACACGAAATACAAAGTGTACTAAGTCACACTTCGTCTGTTGTCAGTTCTGTATTGTTATTACCAGTAGTTGAAGTCCTGTAGTGGCCGCCACCACCCAGAATCCATCAGCTAATTGATCAAATACCGCGTGATGCCACAGGTAGGTCTGCCTTCTTCAAGCAGAGCTGTAAAAGTGTCCAGAATCGTTTTCTTGAGAGCACCACCCGAAAAAGCCTTCTGACTCCAGTGGTGTTTCGTCATTGCCTGCTTCTCCATTGGCTGAGGGTCATCCCCACCGAAAACAAGTAGTTCTCGAGTTCTACAGACATGATTTGGCTCAACTTGACCACTCCCCGCATTAAACTAATATATTAAAACAATATTTAAATAAAGAAATGTGTAAGCATTCCGTCACACTCAGACCATGCACAATAAATATAAATGAAGGGTTGTTGATAAATAAATAAGCTAATATACATGCGCTAGTGTGCTCACATTAAATGACAACAGACTGTCGTTAAATTTTCTTTTAACAACTACTTCCATCTACTTTATAGAAGCATCTCTTGGTTGTCCATTCAGTAGTGGTGTCAGCTAATACAAGTGAATTATCGTGGCTTAAATTACCATGATTTTGTATTAGCAATTTTTATCAATAGTCAAAGAAATATCTGACCAAAATAGTAATATATTCATTAATTAATACGCAAATATGACAAGATATGAGGTATTCATTGTATTCGTTTGGTGTGTTATTGTGGAGAATACAATTAACCGTAAAATTACTACTGGTTCACCAAAGGTTATTAATCACAATTAATACACAAAATGCAAAGTGGACGTAGGTACTGAGGAATAACTGGTGAAATTACACACAATTTTCAGTACACTCTATTCAAATTTGGTGCTAGACTTCATGATATTTATAAAAAAAACCAACAATCATTTAACGAATAAGTCACAATTTGCCATAGGAAAGGGCTTTTAAATTATTAAATTATATAAAAAATTTCACGTCAGTGAAAGGCAAGTACAGGCAAGCAATTTAACGTATACAACGCGAAGCTGTATAATATTTCAAGCTCAGCTAAATTGCAGATGAATTTCACTTCATTAATAAATGAATACAATTTGAATATACGCCTTCACATTTGGGCAGACAAATTTCCCACAATTTCCCTCAACAGCCTCACTCAGGCTCATTAAATGGCCCAGAATCTAACTTGTATGCAACACATAAAGACTACAAAAGTTCTGAAAAAGAAAAACCAAAACTCATGAGTCATGCACACGGGGGAGAAGGGGGGGGGGTGACACTCAGAGTTAATAACATTAACGTTTCCAAAATATATGCAATTGACTAGTTGTTACCACGAGACAAAAGCAATTTTTCTTCTTTCTTAGAGTACCTTTTACAGGTGAGTCTACTAATACTAGTTATGGCAGGCGAGAGACTGGATTAGGTCGTAATGCCTTGTATTTTAAACAGTACAGTCATTGGTGCCTTAGACTTTCACAGACATGGCAGAGGGTAACAGTCGAATAAACCCGTAGGTAAGCTGGGAGGGGAAAGAAGCAATCCGAACCACAGATTTACTCTGACTCCACCCCTTTCGTCCTCAAAAGGGGACAAACGGACCACCCGTTCTAATATTACCACCCTCCCGCGGGATGGCAGACGAAAATGAATGGTGGGAAACCCCCAAAATATACGGCTTGTATAATCAACAAGAATAAGTAAATTGAATTCAATTAAACTTCATAAAATCTGTTAACAATCATTACTCAACTTCTGGTGCGACTCCCAGGACTGAACCAACGCAGCGCCTCCAAATGTTCTGCCGAGCCGCCCGCTGCCAGCCGTTCCAACGGACGCAGGAAGGCGCGCCGATTTTCAGAACCTCCTCGCCGGTGGACAGCATACGGCCGAACTGCAAGTTAGGCCCCTCGCGCACCTACGCTCAGGAAGATTCTTTTCGCGACGAGCAGTTAACGCCCCATACCACGGAGCCGCTGCTCGCGTCGCTTACGCTGATGCCGCGGTCTGCGTGCTGTCCCTCTAGCACCAGCAGAGAAGTCGCTTCTTGATGACCCGACTGCCTACTCTCCACGAGAGCCCATACAGCCACCTCTTAAACCCACGCGAACAGCCCACTTTTCCTCTTTCCCGCTAGAGGGAGACACCGAAGCCTTCAATTGGGACAACGGCGCCACCGCCAGAAAACGGATGGCGACTGCTTCACGCTAGCTTTTCAAAGCTAACTTTACTACTGCTCAACAATGTTCCGACAAATATTTGCATGATGAAAATGTATAAAAAACTCGATAAATCAAGAAATAAAGTAGGTGCAGATATGTAGCTTTTAGGTATGATAGCTACAGAGCAATGCCATCATCTGAAATACCTATGTATATGTGATGTCTGTGATTCTTGAGTTTCTCCCGGCGTATTTGATAATCAAAATATCCACGGGTGTACTGCCGGTCTATAATGTCCAACGGGCACAATATTTCGGCCATCAAACATGTCGCCATCATCAGGTGAACTGACGGACTGAGCTCCTGTGAACGTGCCGGCACGGAGATCCGTACGCTATGGCTGCTCAGAGGGAACTGGGTTCGGTCTCGCGTGGATCTGCACGGAGATAACTTGTGCTCCGATGTGTGATGGAGTTCGCAGCAGTTAGTGCTTTGCCTCCCATGCATGCCGATGTAATGCGTCTTCACATGTAGAATGTCTTTTTGGTTGTCTCCTCAGCACAGTTCTGCAGTGCAGCGAGCAGGTGTGGCCAGCGGGTGTTGACGCTGCGCGGCAGTTTGCCGCCCAGCGTCCGGATTTGGGTGTTGTGTGACCGGCCAGCACGTTCGTAAAAGGTGCGGGCGGCCGCCTGGAAGAGGTCACGGAGCAGAGGTACTTCCGCGATGTCTTGAAGATGAGCGGTGGGGAAATCGTAAGGCAGGTGCAAGGCCAACCGAAGGATGCGATTCTGCAGTGTCTCCAGCTTCTTCAGGTTCGTGTCGGCGGCGTTCCCCCAGACGACGGCGGCGTATTGGAGTACAGGGCGGAGCAGCGCCTTGTAGAGAGTGATGCCCAGACGTGGTGGTAGTCGGGAGCCGGGGTTCAGCACCGGGTACAGGACGCGAAGCCGGTTCCGCACTTTGGCCTTCACTTTGCGGATTTGCGGAACCCACGTGAGCCGGCGGTCGATGGTGACGCTGAGGTAATTCGCTGTGGGACGCCACGGGACAGGGCTGCCACCGACGGTGAGCGGTTGCAGACCCGCAGGAATTAGTCGCCTGGTGACGATCAGGAACTGCGTCTTGGCCCCATTGAATTGTAGACGCCACTTGACGGCCCAGGCTGCCAGGGTGTAGACGGCGAGCTGCAGACGGTGGCGCAAGACGGCGTCATTGAGGCTCCTCGTATATAGAGCCGTGTCATCCGCGTACAGGGCGAGCCGCACACGGTCGATCTTCGGCGCATCAGAAGTGTACAGCGAATACAGGAGTGGTACCAAGACCGAGCCCTGTGGCACACCGGCGTTGATGCGGCGGAAGGAGGACAAGCCATGCGCGGCCCGCACATGGAAGGTCCTATCGGCAAGATAGGAATGAATGAGACGGACGTGCGACGTCGGGACCCCAAGTTCGAAAAGTTTGAACAAGAGGCCGCGGTGCCACACGCTGTCGAAAGCACGCGACACGTCCAGGAACACCGCGCCGAAGAACTCGCGCTGCTCGAGGGCGACGAACGCATTTTCCACTAGCCGTAAGAGTTGGTGAACTGCCGAGTGGCCCCTGTGAAAGCCGAACTGCTCTTCGGGCAGGAGGCATTCCTCGTCAACGTGGCGCTGCAACCGCCTGATGTACACCCTTTCAAAGACCTTGGCAGTAAACTAATAGGTCTGTAGTTCGCGAGCTGACGCAGATCCTTCCCCATCTTCGGAATCGCCACGATCTCTGCATGCTTCCAGGAGTGAGGAAAACTGCAGGACCGGAGGATTACATTAAAGACGGCGGCGAGATGAGTGACATCCACCGGCGGCAACTTCTGGAGTAGGGCGTTGGAAACCTCGTCTGGGCCTGCAGCTTTCCTGGGGTTCAGGGCACGCAGGATGGACGACACCTCCTCCGCCGTCGTCTCTTCAATGACGTCATCGTCGTCGCGTGCCTTCAAGTAGCATGGGAGCCGGTCAGCAACCAGGTCGTCGTGGACAGCGTCGGTCGGGTCTTCGATCGGCGTAAACGCAGCCTCAAAGACCTCTGGGAGGGCATCAGCCTTCGCAGCTGGTTTGCAGACAGCCTGACCATTGACCAGCAGTGGAGGGATACGTTGCGTGCGGCGTAGGAAACGCTTCGTCGTCTGCCAGGCCGTGCCGTCGTCAAGACAGACGGTGGCGACCTTGTTACTCCAGTCGCGATTGCGATGGTTGTCAATGGCGACCCGGATATCCCGCCGCATCCTGTTGAGGAGGCGCTTGGTGTCGGCATTTCTTGTCTACTGCCACTCCCGGTATACCCGGTTCTTCTCAGTGATGGCCGCAACTATGTCCGGTGGCAGCTGGCGGGAGTATTCAGGCGGAGTGCGAGGTCAGGGCGGCGTTGCTATAGTGGCAGCGTCGATCGTGGTTGCCGCAAAGTGCAGGAGTGCTGCGTCCGCTCCAGCTTCCGCAGGGGGCGGCGCGACGGCGAGTGAGTCAGTCACGGCTGCTTGAAACCTGCCCCAGTCGATGCCAGCAAGTGAGATGCCTCGCCTGGGCTGTTGCAGGGCGTCTAAGTCGATATCAAAAACCACTGGGACATGATCAGAAGACAGAGCCGTCCTCGTCGTGGCGGTGATCTGATGAGGGATGCCCTTGACGACTGCGATGTCGATGATATCCGGGAGGCCACGGGCAGGGAAGATTGTCGGATCGTACGGCCCCACCACAAGCGCATGGTGGCGTTCTGCTACCCGGAGCAGGCAGCGGCCAGCAGCATTGGTGATCCTGGAGTTCCAGGAGACATGTTTACTATTGAAGTCCCCGGCGACGAACACCTGCCCTCTCAAGGAGAGGAGAGCATCGATGTCAGCAGGGTCCAGTGGACGAGACGGCGGCCGATGGGCAGCGACGAACGTGATGGCGCCTGCCAAGGTGTGAACGACGACACCAGTGCCTTCAGGGTTGCCAGTGGTGGAAGTTGTATCACGTGATGACGAATGCCATTGCGGACGTAAACGGCTGTCCCACCACCCGCCGTCAGTCGATCGGTGCGATAGCTGGAGTAGTTGGCCGCCCTGACGTCGAACCCAGGCTTCAGGTGGGTTTCGTTGATAAGGCAGACGTCGACGGCTTCATCTCGAAGAAATTGGCGAAGTTCACCAGCTTGAGTGCGGACGCCGTTGGCATTCCTCGCGACGACCGTGATCCCTCTAACGCTGCCCATGGTGCAGCTGGTGAGTGTTGACAGCGGTCGGGGCCGGAGAGGCCAGCGGCACTGCAGCGGTGAGTTGCTGCGACAGGACTTCAATCAACTTCGTACCACTGGTCACCAAGGCAGTGAGGTGCGTGACGAGGTTGGCCAGGTCAGCGGTGGAGGCAGCCGGCGCGGCCCCGTCACTGGAAGGGGGAGGCGTGGCCGACTCGCTTGGAGAGTCCACCTGGGGCTGCTCGACTGACGGTGCTGAGCGCCGGGTACCCACGGGGCGCTGACCCCCGCGCAGGCGATTGGCGGGGCGCGGTCCGGCCGACGGCCCGGGAGAGGCAGTACCCGGGTCCGCCACTAGCAGCTGTGGTGGAGGCGCAGGAGCCTCAGGTATCGGCACGCCATCGGACGCGGCAGGAGCAGGAGCAGCCGACGCAGCCGGGACGGCGGAGGGCGCCCCTGACGTTTCCGCCGCGAAAGAGACGCCGGGCCGTCTCGTTGCTGGCTTCTTCGGATGTGGCGCTGGTGTTTGGCCACGTTGGCGAGGGATGGCACGCTTCCACACCTCACACCCACGATAGCTGGCTACGTGAGCATCGCCACAGAGTGCACATGTCGGCTTCTCGGTGGGCGGACGGGGGCACGCACTTCCTGCGTGGGCTCCGGCGCATTTAACACATCTGTCCGGCATAGAGCAGTGGCGCGCGACGTGATTGATCCCCTGGCAGCGAAAGCACTGCACAGGGCCTCTCCTGGAGCGAAGATCTTCGGTCTGAACCGGAACGTCGGCGACCCGCGTCAGTTGGTATAGTTTGCGGTTCTCCACGGTGTCGCAGCAGACGACCAGGAAGAGCGGCATATATCGCGCGATTTAGGCGACTTCATCTTCACGACTGCCCGTATGTAGAAGCCCCGGTCAGCGAGTTCGCGATGCAGGTGATCGGCTTCCATGTTGAATGGGAGGTCCCGGATGACAATCTTCGAGACTTTGTCAGGTGCGGAAGCGTGGGTATAGAACGGGATACCACGCTCAGACGCCTCCTGAGTGACCCGGCGATAGTCGTCAGCAGTGCGGAGTGTGACCCTGTAGAGGTCTCGTCCGGCAGGCTTCACAGTATACACGGCCGTTGTCCAGCTGCGCAACGACTTCTGTAGTTCCCCATAGGGCGGCCGAAACTGGAGGACCACCGGCGGAAGATGGGAGTCTTTCTTCGGCGCAGGATCGCGCGGCAGCTGGTCCGGCGCGTCAGAGAGCGCGTCGAATGAGTTGGCAACGGCAGTTGGAAGCGTCGTCGATGACTGCATGCGTCTTGCAGTGCGCCGGGCCGGGACAAAACCATCAGCGTCAGGGGCGAAATCTTGCTTGGCCCTCTTCTCGATCGGCGAGCTGCGAACAGCGGACGTCGCGGCTGTTGCCCTCCTCTTCTGTTTCCCACTTCGTCCGCGTTGTTGAGGGGCGGTGGAGCTCTCATCTTCAGAATCGGGGAGCGGAACAGACAGCGCTGTCTTCAAAGTTTCCGGAGCTGTGTCCATCAAATCCATAGCCATAGCACTGGTCGTCATAAGTGGGGGGCCAGATGGGGCCGCCGACGGCGCAAGCGCGGCCGGACGGCGATCTGCCACAGCCTTTGCGTCGCTAGCAAGCGCAGGTACGTCCTTCTCGCGGCTGCACATCTCAGCGACTGTGCGTCCGTGTGACTGGGGAACTGAGCTCAGAGCGGGCGGCCGATTTAAATCCCCTCCCCTCGCGGGTCGCTCTCTTCGCCATCTGCGACCGCGCGCCGGCGGTCGCGAAGACGTGGGCGTCGGGATCTGTCGTAGCGTCGATGTGCTTGCTGCGTCCGCCCTGGTCGCTAGTTCGTACTTCTTGCTGAGAGTCTTCTGAATTACATTCAGTGCCTGGTCCCAAGCCTTGCTGAGATTGTAGCCGCAATCTCGGATTGATAAGATCTTCCCTGGTGCGAATTTCGATAGCCTCCCTTATAACGCTGTCCCTATATTTAGAGGTCTGAGCCAGGATCTTGGTAGGCTCGTAATCCATCTCGTGTTTCTCGGACAAACACTGCTCTACTATTGCCGACTTATTTGGATATTTCAATTGAGTGTGCCTTTGATGTTCTCGGCAACGATCTACGATGGTGCACACTGTTTGTCCGATATAAGTCTTCCCACACTCACAGGGAATTTGGTATATGCAGGCCCTCCTCAAACTGAGGTCATCTTTCACACTTCCCAGTAATGCCCGTGTTTTATTGGGCGGGCAAAAGACGGTTTTAACTCGGTGTTTCTTTAATATACAGCCTATTTTCCCCGACAGTGCGCCATTGTACGGAATAAAGGCAGTGGCTACCTCTTCTTTCGTGACTTCATCCGACTCCACAGGTTGTGCTGTGTTGGTGGGACGGAGAGCGCGTCTAATCTGCCATTCCGAGTACCCGTTTTTTTCGGAACACTGTTTTGAGGTGTTTCAGTTCCTGGGGCAGATTCTCTACGTCTGATTTGCTGCGCACCCTGTGTACTGGTGTTTTTAGTACTCCATTCCTCTGAGAAGGGTGGTGCAGCTGTCTGCATGCAGATACAGGTCAGTGTCCATTTTCTTCCTGTACACACCATGGCTCAGGGTACAATCAGCTCTTCGCTTGACCATAACGTCCAGGAATGGTAATCTTCCTTCTGCAGAAGGAACAGGCCCTGCTAACGGTATATTACGCCTTCCATATAGCTGGCAAAGGATTCTACACAACGCTGGTGACTACTTTGAAGGACAGTAACAGGTGCAGACACGTAACTCTTTTGTATCGGTTGTGAATAAATAGTTGCCACTGTTTAAGTTCCAAACCTCGTATATGCATTTTTTACCCATTTGTGAGGCATATTGAACCACAGGAATTACAATGACCACATCCATTAACTACACTTCAGTAACACGTTCGTTCAGCACCCGAACAGAACACAACTTACAACAGCCTGAAACTAGGCTTAAGTGAAATATGTTCCGTTCCTCTCTCTCTCTCTCTCTCTCTCTCCCCCCCCCCCCTTCCCTTTGTTGCTACGAGCCCGGGCTAAAAATAGAGACAAAATACATACAGCTATTGTTGCCAGATACTTCATCAATCTGTCTAACATCAGTGGAGTTTCGAAGACTATATGGGAAGGGCAATAGTGAATGCTGATAAAATATAAATGTAACTGAATGTATCCAGCTTTTACTTGGATGCCAGAGCTAATACGAGTTTTTCGTCGTCGTTTTCGTTATTAGTGTGGTCGATTAGTTAAAAAACATTTATTTTATCATCTTTCATTTTCACTGTTGTTTAGTGAAAACAATGTGGAACGTACGACGAACGTATCCGTTAGGACAGTGCGTCGGAATTTGGCTTTAATGGGCTACGGAAACGTACAACCAACGGAGTGCCTTTGTCAACAGAGAACTGGGAAAAAACCGTGGTCTGGTCCGATGAGTTGCGATTTCAGTAGATGAGAGTTGGTGGCAGGGTTCGGGTGTGGTGCAGGCCCCACGAAGCCTTGGATCCAAGTTGTCAACAAGGCACTGTGCAAGCTGGTGGAGGCTCCATATGGTGTGTACTGTGTTTAGATGGAAAGGACTGGATCCTTTGGTCCAGCTGAACTGATCATTGACAGGAAATGTTTATGTTCGACTACTTGGAGACTAATATCAGCCATTCTTGGACTTCATGTCTCCAAACAACGATGGAATGTTTGTAGATGAAAATGTGCCTTATCGTAGGCCACAGTTGTTCGCAATTGACTTGAGGAAAATTTTGGACTATTTGGGTGAATGGTTTTGTCACTCTGATCGCGCAAGACAGCCTGGCTGGATATTTCTGCAGTTCACCTCCGACGACTCGTTGGTTCCATGCCTCGTCGAGTTGCTGCACCAGAGCGAGCAAAAGGAGGTTCGACACGATGTTAGGAGGTACCCAATGACTTTCGCCACCTCTGTGTATATTACTGTATTTCTAAATTTCCAAGAATATTTTTGTATTTGCTTTTTTCGAAGAGCAGTTGACGTATTTGATCTGTTACCTATTGTTGTTTTTCAGTAACCTTTCTTGTACCTGTGTTTGTCTGCCCAGGTGTTTTGAAACGTCCCCTTAGAACAATTTATACAAGACTGTGCTTAAACTGACACACAATATTTTTAGCGCAACGCAATCTGACTTCCAAAAATCCCTACAAACGAATGGCCCGGACTAACATTAATCTATACCTTTCACAAATCACTTACCTCAGAAAAATCTTCGTTACTCGAACTACTGCAATACAGCGAGCGCCACTACTGCCAGCTAACTAAAAGAATCAAACTACGGAAGGCACTAACTACTGATAGGTATAGTTAGCAAATGAAAGATTTTAATAGAGAACAAACAGTGTATTTACCTTAATAGTCAAAATATATATGGTAGTTCATGACATCCAGTCTTACAAATTACAAAACTCCGCCATTTCTCTCCTCACATCCACCACTGCTGGCTGCTCGCCTCCAACTGCGCAACGCTACGCGCTGTTAGCATCCAGCTGCCGCTGCCCAACACTACAATGGCAGACAACAATGCAAACTAGCCACAGACTGCGCACAGCACAGCCAGTGATTTTTCATACAGAGCGCTATGTGACGTTACCAATAAGAAAACCTAAACAGCCTACTTACAGTTTGTCTGAGCAGTTAAGTATTGGGAAATGACTAACAATGATATGTGTATAGAATCATTCGTCTGTGAGTGTAAGACACATTGGAATGTTTTATGTCCCTAGTCTAGGTAAAAAAATTCTTGACTGTGGGATTAAGAGAAGTGAAATGAATGGAATCATTGGGAATAAAAGTAAAATGATGAAATTTTAAAAAGAAAGACTAAAGCAAGATTCACGCTAACCTTCTTTTAAATTGGTATTCGCCATAAGAATAGATCTGACAGAATTAAATATTCCTGCAGACACACTGAGTCTCAAACTTACCTTGTATGAGGATAGAAGCTGCTGTAACGAAGGACTTGAACCGAGGCCTCCTGCATACGAGGCAAACGTGGTACGCAGTGCACCACACCGGCTTTGTGGCTAACACACAGACGGAGAGCCTCGGCAGTATTGACGATTTAAGGAGGGGAAAATCAAAATGGGCTGAGATGTAAATTGAAATTTGTATTAGGGAGGATATTGGACTAGGGTAGTCCATGCAGCTCTGTTAGCCATCCAGACACGGTGGTGTAGTGGACAAAACGTCTTTTTAATACGCAGGAGACCCAGGTTCAAGTCCTGGCCTCGGTACAAATTTTAAGTCATTACTTCAATTTATATCCTTATCGAAAACGCAAAAAAACCCACTGTCGATGATGTCTCATGAAGTGCGTACGTATAGTATAATTTAGTCTGTGGTTTTGTTATATTTAGGCTTATCGACGTGGATTTCCTTCCAGACGACGAGGCATAATTTTAAATGGGCTCCGACGCTGCGTGCCTTGTGCTTCGCTGCCTGGCGGGCGGTGTGTCGTGCGTGAATTTAGCTCCGGCCTGCGCTGGAAACAGTCACGTACAGAGAAAAGCAGCCGGAGGCGGACAATGGCCATTGTGGCGGGCGGCGCCGGATTACGGCCGCTGACATACTGCACTGCCTGGCTGAGTGCTCGCCGCCGCAGCGCGCTGCTCTCCACTCACCTAACCATCTCCTGCCGCTACTCCCCTCGCACACTCAATTAGCACTTTTAACTTGCTACTCTCCTCGCTAGTTTCCTTTCACGTAAACTAAACGGAACGGAAAACAAAAATGAGGATCTGGTAGATGATGATCAGTTTGGCCTTTGGAAAGGTAAAGGCACCAGAGAGGCAGCCTTGACGTTGCAGGTCATAATGGAAGCAAGACTAAAGAAAAATCAAGACACATTTATAGGATTTGTCGACCTGGAAAAAGCTTTCGACAATGTCAAATGGTGCAAGATATTCGAGGATGAGAAAAAGAGGGGTAAATTGTAGGGAAGGACGGGTAATTTAAAATGTGTGCAAGAAGCAAGAGGACTGGAAGACCAAGAACGAATTGCACAGACTTAAAAGCGTATAAGACTGGGATGTAATCTTTCGCCCCAAATGTTCAATCTACGCATCGAAGACGCAATGATGGTGAAACCTTCCTGTCTCCTCTATATCTCTTTTGTTACGCAACCTTCCCTTCTACAATAACCCAAGAAAGCTTTCCTTAGGATTTCTATCTCTTGCTTAATAATAACAAATGAAATCTTCCCTTTGAAATTAATTCTCTTTCTCAATCTTCACATACAAATTTAAATGCTGCGTATTAAAAGTGATTTGCTGATTATTTCGACGAAACATAGAATGTCACGTCGTCGTGGCCCTCAGTCGTTACCTGCAATAACCGAAAACCGTTCCTTACCTTTTTTTATTGTTACTGGATCGCCATCTGACTGCTACATCGAACTGCGACATGAATATACTTACTCTGGTTTACTATACTCCATTAGCTGCTGGTGGGCTGTCATAATAAGTGGCTGTATATATTACCAAAGCTGACGTTATTCTTTAATTAATTTGACTGAAGTTAGGTAATTCAAAGTTAAACTTTTTCTCGACAACAATAAAATTTTGCAAAGTTTGACGTTGATGGTTTTTGGGATGAATTATAATTAGTAATGCAATATTAGTTATAGTCTGAATGAAATGAATTTACAAACGTTCAAATAGGACTTACTTTTTACAGTAATCTTACAACAGCTAGCATTGCGCGAACATACCTTCAGTAGTCTTGAGTTCAAAAAAAAAAAAAAAAAAAAAAAAAAAAAAAAAAAAAAAAAAAATGTTTGTTCCTCTTATGATAATAGATAGCTGATGTCTCTGTACATCCGTTTATAATCTCTTGTAAATCATAGCTGGTGGCTGGCAGGCACACCGCTCCTCTCAGCCTCTCGCTTCAGAATTGCTACCGACTCGCTTCACTTCTCGCTTACTACTGACTTCCTACGAACGCTAATGTGCGGTCTCTCCCGCCAACAATGTTTTCTGGTGCAGACAATCCCTGCTACCATTACAAAACGTATCAATGTGCGGTCTTTCCCGCTCTTTTGTTAAAATGTATCCATACGCGGTCCCTCCCGCCCTTTTTAAAATTATACCAATCTGCGGTCTCTCCTCCAACAATACTTTCGTGCCGACATTCCCTGCTACCACAACTATTTCCAACATGACAAATATTAATTATTCCTACTTAATCCTATTAATAAAAAAAACATCTTTCATAAATTGTGGTTTGACAATAGACAAGAGAAATATACACGGCTTACAATGGAAAGAAAAGAAAGGTTCAAGATGGGGGTTAAAACTATGGGTGAAAGGATATTAATGATACGATTCGCTAATGACATTGCCATCCTGAATGAATGTGAAGAACTGCAGGGCCTGGTGGATGGAACCAACAGTATAAAGAGTACAGAATATGGATTGAGAGTAAATCGAAAAAAGGCGAAAGTAATAAGAAGTAGCAGAAACGACAATAGTGAGAAACTTAACATCAAAAATGCTGATAGTAAAATAGATGAAGTTAAGGAATTCTTCTGTCGCAGAAGCAAAATAATCCATGACACATGAAGCAAGAAAGATAATAAAAGCAGAGTAGCACAAGCAAAAAGGGGATGGCTGGCCAAGAGAAATCTGTTAGAGTCAAACGTAGACCTTGATTTGAAGAAGAAATTTATGTGAAAGTACATTTAGAGCACAGCACGACATGCAATTGAATCGTGGACTGTGGGAAAACCGGAACAGAAGAGAATGGAAATTTTTGGATGTGGTGCTACAGAAAAAAATGTTTAAAGTTATGTGAACTGATAAGGTAAGGAAAGGGGAGGCTCTCCAGAGGATCATCGAGGAAAGGAACGTATGAAAAACACTGACAAGAAAAAGGGGATAGGTGATGGGACAGGTATTAAGACGTCAGGGAATAACTTTCATGGTATTAGAGGGAGCTATAGAGGGTAGAAATATAGAGAAAGTGAGAGTGCTTCTGTTAGATGAAGAGGTTGGCACAAGAGAGGAATTATGGTAGTCTGCATATCACCAGTCAACACACTATTAACTCAGCATATATAATGTGCGAGGGATATAGTGGCAGATATTTCTGTTGATCACTTTGAACAAGGTACTGAACAGAATTATATAAGTATTTATTGAAGCCTTATAATGACAGCTTTTAGAAGTATCGTGTTTCTATGTTGGTTACTACGTCCAAGTTTACAAGGCACAAGGAAGCCATAACTTTTGTTTTTCCCTAGGCAGCAGATAAGGTATTGAAGTGCGGATGCGTTGATGCGAAACGGGTAGTCTATACTGACAGGTGAAGTCCACTTCGTGGTGCAGTTACGATCACGTAGGAAACATCCAGTAGTAAATAATGCGACGTATTTGCGGGAAAACTGTGAGATGCAGGGAAAAACACTAACATCCTGAGTTGGATACATACTAAGGTACCAATTATCTCGATATATGTACCTACAACTGTAACACAGTACATAATATACATATCGAAGATCATTTCCATGCCACTTTCTTCATGTATGTTGTATCCAGACGAAACCATCTGTGGATGATTAGATCCTGTAGAACTACCAGAATATCGGATGATGATTGCTATATTTTACCTTCCATCATACTATTCCAAACAGACCCAGGGATTAAGATTGGGTGATTAAGCGGACCAGTCGAGATGGGATAGGGTACCAGAATGTTCATCAAGCCAAGAATGTATGCATACAGCCCTGTGAATACGGTTGATTTCATCTTGGAAATGTTCACACAATACTCATAATGAAAACGTGGAGGAAAGAGGAACATTTGGTACGTGAGAATGCTGAAATAAACAACCTGTTTTATGTTCATATTAACCTGAATGATTATGTCCAAGTGCAGATACAAGAAACACTAAAAATTACCAACCGCCTCTGGCCCGTACTACAGCATCCGTACATTCTGGGCTAAACTCCTCATACGAACTCGGGGCTTTCTGTTACTTGAAAACAGGCGCTACCGCGATTTGTCTCATCATCTTAGGCGTCTCCAGGCAGCTACAGTACCATTTCTGTGCTATTTGGCCCGTTGTGTGTCTGTGAGCAGTGGTCTTTTGCTAGGCACATGACTCCAGGTGTCCACTGCATGTAGTGTTAGCCCAGAAACTGGTTGAGATGGAACTGCACTCTCAGCCAGCAGATATTCCCGTCCGTTTTGAAATCTACTGTTATTGACATTGGTCAACATCCATCTCCGGTCCCTGTCGGTCAGGATCTTTCCACTGTTTTTGCTCCGGGTTACATAACAGCTAGTTGTGCACCAATTCCAATAGACATATTGGATGGTTCGCGTTGATAAACTATCAAACCGAGCTCCTTCATTCACGTTGTGGTGATGGGCACGTCTAAATACTATAGCTTCCATTCCGTCACATGCCCAAGCCGACCTTTCTCCCTGCGCTGATCATACGCAACCGACCGGCTGACATTGACCACTTCAGTATGCCGTGACTTGCGTCAGCGGTGGAGGGTCACATGACCGCCTGGCACCAGTTCCGCGCCTTACGAAAAGGCGGAGAGATACCAGTGCGCTCTGTTGAGGGGCTGATTAATATTTTGTCCGACGCGTTTACCGTACACCTTATGCCATAGGCTGTGATTTTATCGAATTTGCGTGGCCCATATTGAATTGCGGCCCTCCTGCTTACCGGCTGGTAACACGCTTGCCCCCCATGCAGCGGGCCCGAGTTCGATTCCCGGCCGGGTTGGAGATTTTCTTCGCTCGTGGACTGGGTGTTGTGTTGTCCTCTTCATCATTTTATTCTCATCATCGGCACGCAAGTCGCCTAATGTAGCGTCGACTGAAATAAGAATTGCACTTGGCGGTCGAACTCGAATGGGAACTCCCAACCAACAATCCCATACGATCATTTCATTTCGTCGAATTGTGGAGCCTCAACTTGAGGAGCTCCACATGATATACGAGTGGCGTTCAGTGAGTAATTTATTTTTATATTACATCACAGAGTGACCCACTGTAGTGGGTAGTTTGCTACTACAAAAAATGAAATGAATCTAGACAATTTTCAGAATTTTAGTACTTGTCTTGTTTTTTATATAATTAAATTTTAATTTAAGAAGGGAAAAAGAAACAAGATACACAAAGGACAACTGGTAAAAAATTATTTTTTTAAGAAAAAATGCAAAGATTTAGATAGCAAAAGAGGTCCCTTTACCCAGCTATTTCAAGCAGGAGGGCTTCGTCAAATACTAGGGGCCTGTCTCACCTAAATGAGCATATTCTGTTCTACTATAGCTACTACTACATGGATGTTGTGATGTTAACTCTACGTGATTTGTGCATAAGGTATGACAGAACTATTTGTTACTACAATTGCTTCCTCCACTTAACCGCTCCTTAAGCGGGAGATTAGCCTTAGTAGGTGGCCTCGAGCCTCGTCTCCCCAAAGAGCGCTTCTTATCTATGATGAGAACTTGTGTTTGTGTATTTACGTCTCATTATGCAACATATGTAAGTTTATGCACAATTTTGACAGAATTGTTCGTGTTATCCTGTCTGGTCGTGTATTATTTGTTTTTATATTTTTGTTTTGCATCACAGTATAGTTGCAATCTTACCGCCCTCTCTTGTGTTGTTTTTGCTTTCTCATAATATTTCATTTTGTCTCTAGCGTCATTCCTTATTTTTGTTACCTCAGAGGACCAGGGGAGTTTTTGTTTCGGTGCACAGTCGGTCTTTGGGATAGCTAATTGTTGTGATTTTTCAAGCAGGTCGATCAGAATGTGTGCTTTATAGCCTATGCTACCATTGACTGCATGTCGGGAAAATTTTTCAACCACGTCCCTGAATTTTTGCCAGTCAGCCTTGTTTAGGAGACGTCGTTGTTTTGTTGCTGTGAAGTTTGTGTGTGTGTATGTGTGGGGGGGGGGGGGGGGTTGAATATGGCGTTGTGGTCACTGTGTGTGGCATTTTCTAGCACTTCCCATTTGTTGACATATATTATGGACTTTGCATTTTCTAGTGAGATTCAATATTGCTAGCCGGCCGTGGTGGCCGAGCGGTTCTAGGCGGTACAGTCTGATCAACTTAAAAAAAAAAAAAAGAATTGCACTTCGCATTTCAGTCGTTTGTATTCCACTTAAGAAAGCCGGCCGCGGTGGTCTAGCGGTTCAGTCTCTGAGTCCGGAACCGCGGGACTGCTACGGTCGCAGGTTCGAATCCTGCCTCGGGAATGGATGTGTGTGATGTCCTTAGGTTGGTTAGGTTTAAGTAGTTCTAAGTTCTAGGGGACTGATGACCTCAGAAGTTAAGTCCCATAGTGCTCAGAGCCATTTGAACCAGTTTTTTTCAATATTGCTGGATCTTCCTCGATTGTTGCAGTATGTTCAATGAGTACGGCAACACATTTTTTCTCGGCTATCTTCAGTTGAAAAATGCAGAATTTGTTGTGGTACATCGTAGATTATTCCTGCTTCAGCCCCTATAGTTTCATAAAGTTACGATAGGTGGTGGCCTTATACGTAGCCTTCGAAAGTGACGTCTGCAACAGAGGTGCATTACAAACCGAGAGCTGTCATTGAGTTTCTTTGGTGGAAATCCAGAGTGTGGCAGACACTGACAGGCACTTGCAGAATGTCTACGAAGACCTTGCAGTGAACAAAAGCACGGTAAGTCGTTGGTCGAGGCGTCTGCCACCAAGGTCGCGCAAACTCCCGCTTACTGGCCGGCCGCACACAGGTGTCGTCATTCCTTCTTGTTCGGGGTGATCAACGGATCACCATCAAACACTTCGCTACTTGACGTCTGTGATGATAGTGCTGACATACACGTCCATATTTGGGATACTGAAAGGTGTAAGCCCGCTGGGTTCCCCGCTGCCTAACGGAAGACCAGAAGAGCAACGAAGGATCATCTGTGGGGAATTGCTTGTGCTTTACGAGGCTGATCGTGACAGTTTTTTTGTCTGCCATCGTGAAACTTGGGTTCATCACTTTGAATCGGCAACGAAACGACAATCCACCGACTGGTGTCACGCAACCTCTCCGAGGAGAAAGTCCACTGCCTCTTTTTCAGTCGGTAAAGTCATGGCGACGACCTCCTGGGACTTCTTCGTCCTCCATCATGGTGCAACGATCAACTATGACGCTTCCTACGCTACCATCAGGAAACTGAAGAAATGACTTCAGCTTATTAGTCGCCACAAAAATGCAAACGAGCTTCTCTCTCTCCATGGGAGCGCAAGACTTCGCACAAATCTGCCCACCCGAAAGGAGCGCACAAAACTTCATTGGACTGTCCTTCATTTAACGGATGTCGCACCTTCCGGCTACCGTCTGGTTGATCCGAAGAAGAATACACTCCGCAGGAAGGGGTATGTGGAAGTTGGGGAGTTTATTGATGCAACAAGACGTTGACCCCTTGGTCGACCATTAGAGTCGTACCGTGAGGGAATACAGCCCATCGGAGTAAGGCGGCGTAAGGCCGAGGGATTGAACGGTGGTTATGTTGTCAAACAGGGTTTTGTAGCCATGTGAGCGGTGAATAATAAGGTGTATTGCAATCTTCAATAAAACCAATCTGCTTTCAGGAAACAGATGTGTTGGATGACTTACTAAAAGCTCCTTGCAGATATCAGTGTTATTCAGAAATTAACTTTAAACGAAGTAAATAATTGTACACTGGAAAAATTTATTGGAAGCGATGCTGCAATTTCCGAGCTACTTATCAATATATTTAGCTCTGAAATTGAGGTGCGCTCCCTACTGTCATCAGCTCTTCTTTTTCTGTGTCGTGGAAGTTTGACACTTCGAATTTGGGCTGATTTGTGACAGTTTTCGTCTCTAAAAATTTTTACTGGGCAGATGTTTCTTCGGTTGCCAGAATCCAATACGTGGAAGAAAGATCAGAATCACAGAGTAAGTAGCCACACACCGGCCAGGGCAACTCTTGCAGAAAATGTGTTGATTGCTGAGCTGTGTGTTGGCGGACATAGTCGTGGATCACCGTTACGCTAAGCCATCTGCGCCTCTTGTTGCGAGGGGCCCACCACCATTTCACAGTAGCAGTCAGTGTTTGGGTAGAAAGGCAGTGTGTTGGATTCTCTTCCTATCTGAGAACACGCTGCCCGTCCAATCCCTCGCCAACGCAGTTTGCTAGAGTTCTGTGTTGCGTGGGGATGCATCGAGAGGACAATGCAGCGACTTCTGCTCGTTATCCAAGCTACTCATGTACAATTCCCTGAGACATGATAATCCGTTATCAGCCAACATCATCGTCAGTTTTAGGTTTCATCCCTACCACCTGAGGTTACTGTTAGACTGTGCAGAGGAAACCATCTCCGCTCAAGAATTCCTTGAATGGAGCCTACCGTCAACGCAGTGCTAGTCTAGTGGTAAACGTAATAGCTCTAGGATAAACGTCATCACTTAGTCCACTTACTGGAAAAGCAGCGAACGAAATATTTGGAAACATCAACAGGTGCTTCAGGGTAAATGGATCATCAATGAATTTAGACAAGACTAAGTACGCAAAGTTCAGTATTTCTTATAGAACTTCAGAAGCTATGAAAGTAGGTTTCTCATTCAATGAAATTCAAACAGTAAAAGTGTTAAGATTTTAGGACTTCAGAAGATCACAACCTTCTTTGCAAAACAAATTAGAATAGAATTAATGAAGCATGTCACTGCAGCTACGTCTGCAGTACGTATTACTGCTGCTATGAGTGATTTAAAAATAAGCCATTGACGTCCTTTCGAGTGTTTAGCTGAGTAGGTGATTCCTTTTTTTGTGCAAGATGTTTAAACGAGTGACCCAGTCGTCATTTTAATGCGCTGAAGAAGATGGCTGGATGGGTCATCGAAATACCGTACACAAAAGGAGAGTGAAGAACTCAGGTAAAAACTCGAAAAAACACCAACCGAGAAAACCTGAGAGATTATACTGAGAAAATAGTTTACTCTGCTCGTTTACAGACACTAATGAGTTATGGAATATTTTTGGAGAAAATAGTCTGGGAATACAGAAGCATAATATAATAACTATACCTGGCTATTTCTAGAACATCTTGCAGAGATCATATATGTCCGTTGTCACCACAAGTATTTGCATTTTCTCAAAAAATTGTGAAAACCTCGGCAAATACTTCAAGTGGTTAACGTTAGTACATGACACACGTGCGTTCTGTAACCTGGTAGAGCACACTGAATGTCATGTTGATAATTTGGTTGAGTCTAAGGCTGAATGAAATCTCTGTTGAGAAACTCCTACTTCACTGTACATTACCTCCACAAAGCTCTTAAACTTTTAGCAGTGTGGTGCATCATTTGCAATGTTAAGTATTACACATAAATACATGAGCATGTTTGGTGTCTTTCCATATCCCAAAAACCACTCTCCGCGGGATCCATGGTGGAAGATTAATGTGGTATAGTTAACGTTGCTTAGTACATCTTTTAAACTTCCGAGGTGCAACGTTTTCCCCGTTCCTCTGGCGTGCTGTATTAGTACAGAAACTACCTAAGAAGTACAGAAACTCTTTTCTGTACTGATAGACATTCAAAACAAGTATTTCCAAATTTCTTGCGAACTATACATGGCGAGCAGGGAGGCGGACCCCACTGCCGTCCAGCTGCTGAACGCCTGTGGTTCAGTGTACAAACGGAGACATAACTGCATCGCTTGATGTCTTCCATCTCTATTGCTTTTCAACTATACTACTAAGAAATCCAAAGTGATCAACAGACACGAGATATCTAATTTTTGGCTTGATTTAATGCGGAATGTATTCTCTGTATTGTCAGGGACGCAGCAAAAACTCTCCTTCTGTCGGTATCACCTGAAGGTTACGGCAAAGGTACGCAGTCGAAATACCGTGTTTCACCAAACGACTGCACCCAAGAACAATACGAATAGTTGGTTCACTTGGAAACAGGCGCAGTCAGTAAACTACTAGAGAAGTACGGTCCAGAGGGAAGTCAAATTTTACGCTGTGTTCACCGACATCCCCAAATGCGTTTCCGGACTGTCGCTTAGCTAACTACGACTTTACGGATTATAGAACTAGTTTCGTAACTAGATTCAGAACTTACTCGCTTATAGAATGAAAGAACTGAATATGTAATTAACGTGGCGAAATCATCAAATTAACTCCATGAGAACCCTCCCCCCCCAAAAAAAACAACAACAATCATTTAACGAATAAGTCACAATTTACGATAGGAGAAGAACATTAAATTATTATTTAAAAAATTCACTCCAGTAAAAGGCAAGTACAGGCAAGCAGTTTAACGTCTACAACGCGACGCTGTATAATATTTCAAGCTCAGCTAAACTACAGGTGAATTTCACTCCATTCATTAAATGGCGCAGAATATAACTTGTCTGCAACATATAAAGACAATCCTATTTACACAAGTTCTCAAAATAGAAAAACTAAAACACATGAGTCATGCACACGGGAGGGGGGGGGGGGGGGTACTCACAGTTAATAACATTAACATTTCCAAAATATATAAAAAAACGAATTTTACAAATTCCTGCCAGTTAACTTACGGCAATCACACAAGGTTGCCAGGTAGGACTTGCAAACTTTTACAACATTCTCCTTTCAAGGCAACAATTTCTACCCGTAATGAAATGGCGAACGTTTGCATGGCAAGTAAACACACTAATAATCAACTACCTGTATAAAACACATAAGCACGTTGAGTAAAAGCCTTAAAAGGTATTGAATTGGAAAAACACAACAGTTTTTGCTGACTAAAAACAATATAAAACATCCACTACGGCGTACGTTAACAACCTTGATTAATCATAGCCAAATATACAAAAACACAAATTTACGTAAGTTACAGCTCCCAGATGAACAGGAATTCGTTATGCAATTGACTAGTTCTCACCACGAGGCAAAAGGAATTTTTCTTCTTTCTTAGAGTACCTTTTACACGTGAATCCAGTAATACTAGTTAAGGCAGACGAGAGAATGGGTCAGGTCTCCGTGCCTTGCATTTTAAACAGCACAATCATTGGTGCCTTAGACTTCCACAGACATGGCAGAGGCTAACAGTCGAATAAACCCGTAGGTAAGCTGGGAGGGGAAAGAAGCAATCCGAGCCACAGATTTACTCTGACTCCCCCCTCCCCCTTTCGTCCTCAAAAGGGGACAAACGGACCACCCGTTCTAAAATTACCACCTTCCCGTGGGTGGGCAGACGAGAATGAATGGCGGGAAACCTCCAAAATATACGGCTGGTATAATTAACAAGAATAAGCTTATTGAATTCCATTAAACTTCATAAAATCTGTTAACAACCATTACTCAACTTCTGGTGCGTTACGACTCCCAGGACTGAACCAAAGCAGCGCCTCCAAATGCTCTGCCGAGCCGCCCGCTGCCAGCCGTTTCAACGGACGCAGGAAGGCGCTCCGATTTTCAGAACCTCCTCTCCGGTCGACAGCATACGGCCGAGGTGCAAATTAGGCCCCTCGCGGACCCACGCTCTGGAAGATTCTTTTCGCGACGAGCAGTTAACGCCCCATACCACGGAGCCGCTGCTCGCGTCGCTTACGCTGATGCCGCGGTCTGCGTGCTGTCCCTCTAGCCCCGACAGAGAAGTCCTTCTTGATACCCCGACTGCCAACGCTCCACGAGAGCCCATACAGCCACCTCTTAAACCCACGCGAACAGCCCACTTTTCCCCTTTCCCGTTAGAGGGAGACACCGAAGCCTTCAATTGCGACAACGGCGCCACCCCCAGAAAACGGAGGGCGACTGCTTCACGCTACGCGCTGCGGCGCGCTTTCCATAGCTAACTTTACTACGCCTCATTGTCTATAGAGGAAAGTTGCAACTTGAGAAAACTGAAGAGAAATGAGGCGTCATATGAACAGGATTCACGCTTTTTGCAGGGACTGGCAGTTAATGTAAATGTAAAGTACTGTTCATTAACAAGAGCAAAGAGCAGTTATCGTTATGTTACACTGTTGTTGGATAGCCAATGGAAAAATTAATAGTCGTAAAATGCCTGGAAGTAACCATCCCAGGAGATCTACAGTGCAATGAGCACATAAAACTAACTACAGAAAAAGGGAGCTGCCAAACTGGGACTCACTGGAGGCATCCTAAGAAATGTCAGTCAGCCGCGAAGGTATTTCTCGTCGATCTGGGGCCGTCATTCGGTAGGATAAAGAGCAGAGGTGCGGAAAATGTGAAGATCACGGGATCTTTTAGTAGGGGCGAGAGCGTTATAGAGAAGCTTCACGAACTCTAGTGGCAGACGCTGCAAGAAAGAAATCGTGCATAACGGAGACATTTAATGCTAAAATTCTGAGAGCCAAGTGTGAGGCAGCACGTTATTCCCATCGACTTATAGCTAGCAAAATAACCACGTCGGAAAAGTCAGAAAAATTTGAGAACATACGAGGCCGTGCGGACAGACGTTCTCCCGACGCGTCATTCGTGAACGTAACAGAGATATGACAGTCATGCCCTCTTCCATATAAAGTAAGATGCCTTGTAGAGTACAGGTTCCGATGTGGTATTTCTAACTGTGAAAACGTGTTTCGGTTAAGATGCAGTTCAAATACGACACACAATGTCCGAGGTCTAAGGGAACTTGTGTATCTACATGAATTTCTATTGAAATGAAATTTGCTTTGAACAGAACAAAATTCGTCAGTTTTCATTAAATATTATTCATTAGGAAATGCAGCTAGGTTGCAGTTCGTCATATGAATTATTACCATACTTCATATTCCAGAAATGTTTACTTTTGAATACATATGTTTCCTTGGTATCAGTAGGGATGCATATCATAGCGATTGGGTAATCTGTAAAATATTTGCAAAACATAGTCATATAGCATCACTACCGTTATCTGGGTTGATGTTGCGGGAATTAGATTAGCAAATGAGACGCTTGAAGTAGTAAATGAGTTTTGCTATTTGGGGAACAAAATAACTGATGATGGTCGAAGTAGAGAGGATATAAAATGTGGACTGGCAATGGCAAGGAAAGCATTTCTGAAGAAGAGAAATTTGTTAACATGGAGTATAGATTTAAGTGTCAGAAAGTCGTTTCTGAAAGTATTTGTATGGAGTGTAGCCATGTATGGAAGTGAAAGATGGACGATAAATAAAATGGTTCAAATGGCTCTGAGCACTGTGGGACTCAACTGCTGTGGTCATTAGTCCCCTAGAACTTAGAACTACTTAAACCTAACTAACCTAAGGACATCACACACATCCATGCCCGAGGCAGGATTCGAACCTGCGACCGTAGCAGTCGCACGGTTCCGGACTGCGCGCCTAGAGACGATAAATAGTATGGACAAGAAGAGAATATAAGCTTTCGAAATGTGGTGCTACAGAACAATGCTGAAGATTGGATGGGTAGATCACATAAATAATGAGAAAGTACTGAATAGGATTGGGGAGAAGAGAAGTTTGTGGGACAACTTGACTAGAAGAAGGGATCGGTTGGTAGGATATGTTCTGAGGCATCAAGGGTTCACCAATTTAGTATTGGAGGGCAGCGTGGAGGGTAAAAATCGTAGAGGGAGACCAAGAGATGATTACAGTAAGCAGATTCAGAAAGATGTCGGTTGCAGTAGGTACTGGGAGATGAAGAAGGGTGCACAGGATAGAGTAGCATCGAGAGCTGCAGCAAACCAACCTCTGGACTGGAGACCACAACAACAACAACTGCTCCCTGAAGCTCCTTTTGTTTTTTATTCTTAGAATAGGACCTACCATCAAAATCGTGAATTATTGGTTGAATATTTTCCAATCAGTCCTCTAGTATAATTTTTACCCTCTATGACTCTATTCACTTCACTTGACGAAATTAGAGGCAGACATCCTGATTGATTCACCATTACAATTTGTTTAGCCCTAGAGCAATATCTGTAACTCGTCTTAAACCACTGGATCGATTTCAACCAAATTTGGTACACATAATACTTATTGTTTGGAAAGAAGTACTGAGAGGTTCGATACCACATACCTTCTGTAGGGATGGGGATGAATGTAAAAGTGTTAGTAAATGCTGACATCTACGCTGCCCTACATGACTGGTGTGTTGTGTGGGTTGTATCAAAATGCAATCCAGTGGCTATGTGTGTGGGGAGGCCACAGCTCAGCAACGAGTATGTTGGGAGGGAGAGATGGATAGCGAGAGGAGGGAGGATAAAATGGGCAGAGGGAGGGGAAACGAGAAAATTGACATATAGAAGTGGGGTTAGGAAGTCGACAGACAGAGAAGTGGAGGAGTGGCTTTGGATAACATGTAAGTTACAGGATTGTTTACTCCACAGTCTTACGGCTTAAATGGATGAGATCGAAAAAGAATTAGTGTTGCTCAATGGTACAGGTAAGGTGCTGCATGTATCCATCCTGGTATGGTGATATTTGAGGAGAAATACCGAGGAGACAGTGAGTAAGAAATCGATGAAGTGAACAGAACGAGAGAACATCACGTGGAATAACTGAGCACTGGGAGTACTGTACTGATGAAACAACTGGATGCTACACGTGTATCATACCGCAAGAGGGCCTGGGCTATTTTTGTGTGATTTGTGGTGGAAATATCTTTTTTAGATTCCATGCTGACAAAAGGAAGATTTCCTGTATTCTGCAAGAATTTGTTCTTCACATTTTAGGCGCTCATCCAAAATTATGCAGAAACATTTGAATGTTTTCTAATAGGAGAACTGGATATCATTAGGAAATTGTAGAGTAACTATTTCACAACAATATCTGCAGATAAATTTTCGGTGCGACGTGAGAATACGTGACTTTTAATTTTACTTTTTAGACTTAGGTTTTGAACCCATCTTGAGGCCTTGTAGCACTGCGGAAGATATTTCATGATGTTTTATAACATGGCCTGCCCTTCTTCTAGTTACTGTCTTGATCATATTCCTTCCCTCGCTGAGCCTTCTTAGAATCTCTCCAATTCCTATCCTAATCCGCAAAATTTTCAGCATCCTTCTGTAGAATCGTATCTTAAATACTTCGATTCTTCAATTTCCAAACAAACCTTTTTGAAATTTACCACAGAAAAACCACGTTAGAGAAATTAATAAGTTGTTGTTAATGGTGGAAATAAGAGTCGATTACAATTCTGGGAAAAGGCATTATAAGGTGTACCGTACGTCGATAGTTAGTATTCAAAGTAAGGCGTAGTACTATAGATGGAGAAAGAAATGGAAATATACTATTATATTTGTGCGTGATGTCTACGTATCAGCTAAATTGTGACCTTTCAAAGAAATTCTCCAATGAGAGCGTGGAAAATATATTTCTAAAGAAATGAAACACTATTTTACTGAAACCTCTTGAAACCGGAGACAGCCGGACGCCATTACTCCGTATGCTGTCCCTCGCGCTAGGTAGAACGGAATCAGAAGCCGCCACGCCCACACAGGGTGAACATGCGGCTCTCGAAAGACGGCGGGAACGGTTTCCGAGGTGGCGTGGCGGCCGCCGTGTGACAAATGACGGCGCCGGGGGCCATCGCTGCAGCGGCGCGGCCCGGCCAAAGTGACAGCAGCGCCGAGGCGCCCCGTCCGCCGCGGAGGCGGCCAATTCCGCGCTATGCAGGCTGACCACGACCTGCGCCGACGCACTTGGCATTCCGTCTTTTATCACTTTACATCGGACGTATTCGACTGATCTCGCGGGGAGGTATCTTGGCAATGTACAAAGAACTCAAGGAAGTAGATTTTATTGAAAGGATTTAACAACATGAAATAATATTGTATTGCAGTGCTCACGTTAACTGTAAAATAAAACCAAAAAACATTAATTCTAAGATATTCTTTATGGATACTGTACTACCCTGTGACTATATTAAATGTAACATAAGACAGACAACACTGATCTCTTACTAAAGCAGTAAGTACACTACCGGTCATTAAAATTGCTACACTGCGAAGATGAAGTGCTACAGACGCGAAATTTAACCGACAGGTAGAAGATGCTGTGATATGCAAATGATTAGCTTTTCAGAGCATTCACACAAGGTTGGCGCCGGTGGCGAAACCTACGATGTGCTGACGTGAGGAAAGTTTCCAACCATTTCTAATACACAAACAGCAGTTGACCACCGTTGCCTGCTGAAACGTTGTTGTGACGCCTCGTGTAAGGAGGAGAAATGCGTACCATAACGTTTCTGACTTTGATAAAGGTCGGATTGTAGCCCATCGCGATTGCGGTTTATCGTATCGCTACACTGCTACTCGCGTTTGTCGAGATCCAATGACTGTTAGCACAATATGGTATCGTTGGTTTCAGAAGGGTAATACGGAACGCCGTACTGGATCCCAACGGCCTTGTATCACAATCAGTCGAGATGACAGGCATCTTAACCACATGGCTCTAACGGATCGTGCAGTCACGCCTCGATCCCTGAGTCAACAGATGGGGATGTTTGCAAGACAACAACCATCTGCACGAACAGTTCGACGATGTATGCAGCCGCATGGACTATCAGCTCGGAGACCACGGCTGCGGTTACCCTTGACGCTGCATCACAGACAGGAGCGCCTGCGATGGTGTACTCAACGACGCATCTGGATGCACGAATGGCAAAACGTCATTTTTCCGGATGAATCCAGGTTCTGTTTACAGTATCATGATGGTCGCGTCCGTGTTTGGCGACATAGCGGTGAACGCACATTGGAAGCGTTTATTCCTCATCGCCATACTGGCGTATCACCCGGCGTGATGGTATGGGGTGCCATTGGTTAAACGTTTCGGTCACATCTTGTTTACATTGGCGGCACTTTGAACAGTGGACGTTACATTTCAGATGTGTTACGACCCGTGACTTTACCCTTCATCCCGGCGAAACCCTACATTTCAGCAGGATAATGCACGACCCCATCTTGCAGGTCCTGTACGGGTCTTTCTGGATACAGAAAATGTTCGACTGCTGCCCTGGCCAGCACATTCTCCAGATCTCTCACCAATTGAAAACGTCTGGTCAATGGTGGCCGAGCCACTGATTCGTCACAACACGCCAGTGACTACTCCTGATGAACTGTGGAATCGGGTTGAAGCTGCATAGGCAGCTGTACCTGTAGACGCCATCCAAGCTCTGTTTGACTCAATGCCCAGGCGTATCAAGGCCGTTATTACAGCCAGAGGTGGTTGTTCTGGGTACTGATTTGTGAGGATCGATGCACCCAAATTGCGTGAAAATGTAATCACATGTCAGTTCTAGAATAATATATTTGTCCAATGAATACTCGTTTATCATCTGCATTTCTTCTTGGTGTAGCAATTTTAATGGCCGGTAGTGTATAAATTCATTCTTCAGCACAACGTGCCATTTAGCTGACACACAAAGCCTAGGTAAGTTTCCTATCTTCTTGTCAGATCGAAGAAAGTTTCAGAGCCCAGCATCGTGACAAAATATGCGTATATAAATTTCTGAATTTCTCATCTGAAAATGAGTCCAGAAAGCTCTAATACTAGTTCCTTGAAAAAAAAAAAAATGTAACTGGTCTGAGATATTTGTATTTATATTTCATTTAAGTCTTAAGGTTGCTGTCAACATATTTTTGAACAGAGTAAAAACAGTGGCCCAACAGAAATTTATTTATGAAGACTTAAACTCCGAAACTGGAGTGTTCAACCGGCAGCCGTGCTGCCCAAAGTGGGTAGCAATACGGCTAAAACGTGAGCATCTATCCCACAATCTGTAAAAAAAAAAAAAAAAATGAATATTTCCAGCTGAAACTCGCGCCACACGATGCTATTCTCCCATTGGTCCATCACGTTCTGAACATCACCGGTCGTGCTGAACCTGAGCCCGCAGACTCTCGTTATTATAACAGGCCTATACGTCAGAAGCGTTGGTCTTTTTTGTTGCCGCTACTTCAGACACAACTGTGAAACTAGAGATTTAGAGACGTATAATGAAATTCATTTATGGGAATACAAGGAAATTTTGTGTTGTTTCTCTGCCGGTTGTCATGAAGAACCTTTTCCACCGTAGTTCCGATCACTAAAAGTCGGTGGAAGTTAGAAATGTTCATGTGGATTGCAACTACTGTCAACATTTGCTAACTGTACCATAATTCTGTTATAAAAGCATTAATTTGATTTTTTATCGATTGTTACAAATAAGAACTACATTTGAAAAATCTCTTTGCTTTCGTGTGCAATTTCTGCAATAGCAGACTGCCTTCGTCACCACGCAGCGGCCATCATGCTCATGCCTTACCCTCATTAGAAAAAGTTCTTTATAACGTGGTTGCACTGTACTGTCTGGCGGCAACAGCTTGACCACTGTCTCTGGTCGGAATTCATCGTCTGGGAATTATTGTCAACCGACGCGAACCAGCAGTAGACAGCGATGGTCAAATTATGACGGAAGATGGGAAACACTAAGTGAAGGTCAGTCATTACCGATAATTTCAATTATGGCTCATAGGATTGGTGTACACAGTAAGGCCCGTAAAATAATACAGAATGTGGCCAAGTTCTAAGATCAAGAAACGAAATTAAATAGAGTATTGCATTTGTTGGTACAGCATACGGCGGCACGCACTGAACGCAGTAGCAGAGCAATGAACAGTATTTGGCAGTCTGGTCGTAACAATCGAGGCATGTTACCTGGCACGCCAGGCAAGAAAAGACTAACTTTAATTCAGTTAAACTTCTCCATTTGATAGCCCACGGACTAGCTTCCTATGTATCATGAATTACTTATTGTTAATGTTCAATGTCTGCCCCCGGTAGCTGAGTGGTCTGCGTGACAGAATGTCAATCCAAAGGGCCCAGGTTCATTTCCCGGCTGGGCCGGAGGTTTTCTCCGCTCAGGGACTAGGTGTTGTCTACATCTACATCTACATTTATACTCCGCAAACCACCCAACTGTGTGTGGCAGAGGGCACTTTTCGTGCCACTGTCATTACCTCCCTTTTCTGTTCCAGTCGCGTATGGTTCGCTGGGAGAACGACTGTCTGAAAGCCTCCGTGCGCGCTTGAATCTCTCTAGTTTTACATTCGTGATCTCCTCGGGAGGTATAAGTAGGGAGAAGCAATATATTCGATACCTCATCCAGAAACGCACCCTCTCGAAACCTGGCGAGCAAGCTACACCGCGATGCAGAGCGCCTCTCTTGCACGGTCTGCCACTTGAGTTTGCTAAACATCTCCGTAACGCTATTACGGTTACCAAATAACCCTGTGACGAAACGCGCCTCTCTTATTTGGATCTTATCTATCTCCTCTGTCAACCCGATCTGGTACGGATCCCACACTGATGAGCAATACTCAAGTATAGGTCGAACGAGTGTTTTGTAAGCCACCTCCTTTGTTGATGGACTACATTTTCTAAGGACTCTCCCAATGAATCTCAACCTGGTACCGGCCTTACCAACAATTAATTTTATTCCACTTCAAATCGTTCCGCACGCATACTCCCAGATATTTTACAGATGTAACTGCTACCAGTGTTTGTTCCGCTACCATATAATCATACAATAAAGGATCCTTCTTTTTATGTATTCGCAATACATTACACTTGCCTATGTTAAGGGTCAGTTGCCACTCGGTGCACCAAGTGCCTATCCGCTGCAGATCTTCCTGCATTTCGCTTCAATTTTCTAATGCTACAACTTCTCTGTATACTACAGCATCATCCGCGAAAAGCCGCATCGAACTTCCGACACTATCTACTATTGTCCTAATCATCATCACTTCATCACCATCGAGGCGCAAGTAGCCGAAGTGGCGTCAACTCTAAAGACATGCACCAGGTGAACGGTCTACCCGACGGGAGGCCCTCGTCACACGACATTACATCATTAATGTTCAATGTGTTACTGTCAAATCAGGCAGGCAGTGATAAAAACAAATATTGATACATTAGTTTCTCAATGTCCCCCGGTTGGGGTGAGGATGGTGGGTTTATTCCCCGAGTTGTGGACACTTGTGAGAAGCGACACTTGTGAGAAACTGGAATGTGGCGACACTTGTGGGACAACAGGGATGCTGACGGACCGGCACAGCGTGTGCGCCACTTCGTGCTCGGCCGCTGCCTGCTGCCGCCTGGTGTGGCTGAGCGCTCGGCTCGTGCCGGCCCGGGCAGCTGCCGAGGGACATCCGCACTCCTCCAGTGCAGCCAGCTTACATAATTTCAGATTTTTTTGGCCAAGGAAGAGTGTCCTTGTCAAATTAGAAAACGGACCTGATTTTGCCACCACGATATCATGTCAACCATTAGTTGCAGCACACTTATGCGTAAGACCGTTTCCATTGGAATTTTTGTCCTGATTAATCTTACATAGGGCATAATTTTCGCCCAACCTCACACTTAACGATGCATTTTACAGAAACTATAGAAACCGAAAATGTTTTTCATCTTTTAGCCCTTCAGCCAAAATTTGATATGATAGGAGTGGCAACGTTTTACAATATATTACGAGGAGCCAACTAAAGAATTTGGTTCTCTGTAGAAACTTTTTCTTCAATTATTTCGAAATAAACCTCAATGTTCCCGTACCACGCAGGGAAGTGTACTGACGTCTAAAGTGAGTCCCGCCAGTAATTAGCGTTAAGGAATGCAATTTATGTATTCAAACGAGATGTATTCATCGTCCACTCAAGCAGACATTGTTTCTAAAATTCTCTACACAAAAATGCTGATAGCGATTGTTAGAAAACCTATGACTTTTCAGACTTCATTAGTGAATCTTTTACAATTTGCCAGAGATATTTAGCCGACTTTGTGTCGTTTCCAGGGAACACCACGAGGAGGTAGTCTCTCTTCGTCCCGCATTATATTTATTTACAATATTTACAGTATCATTATTTATTTACAATTTTTTACAATAGGGCTATCATCGTGAACTGAATCCCTTTTAAATATTTACAAGTGTTGCTGCAGCTTCAGCCATTTCCTTTTCATTGTAATTTCTGTGCATAGGCCACGCAAGTAAGAAATGATTTTATATTGCCGTCAACTTGGAGTCTTGTAAAGGTCTTAAAAACATATGTCTTAATTGTGGACTTCTTTCTTCTTTTCCCACCTAGATTTAAAACTAGTTAGTCAAATTGGTGACCATGATATTCTGCGTCTTCTCTAAGAATTTTTTCTAAGTAGTAATAATTTGGATGAACCTTCGAAATTAATGTATTTATCCTCATATTCCATCCTTCTGAAACATTGTTGGTGCGGTGACATCTTCCTGCGCAGTTCCATATATCTCTTGGCATGTCCTCATAATCCAGCTATTGCCCAACAAAATAGTCGTAAAAATCCTGCAGTTTTTCATTATCTGGCATGCTCTGCTCAATGCATAGAGACCCATCATCTAACATGTCCAGGGGAATGTGAGCCAAAGCGGAACACAATCGCGGTTAGCACACTGGACTCGCAGTCGGGAGGACGACGGTTCAATCCCGCGTCCGGCCATCCTGGTTTAGGTTTTCCGTGATTTCCATAAATCGCTTCAGGAAAATGCCGGGATGGTTCCTTTGAAAAGGCACGCCGACTTCCTTCCCCGTCCTTCCCTAATCCGATGAGACCGATGACCTCACTGTTTGGTCTCTTCCCCCAAACAATCCAACGGAACACAATCTTTTGTGAAAACGAATTTCTTCGTTTTCCTTGTAGGCAGCAACAAGACCGCCATTCTGCACTCGCCCCCACAAGCACTGATTGAAATGGTAGTTGCAGCCATTAATCTTTGCATCAGGAAACAAATGTGTTACTGATTAGATGATTGCAGCTTTAAAATCCATCATGATAACTATAGGATTCCATCCAGGTACGTTGCTCTTAACAGCTGTGAAAAATCGATCGTATGTTTCTTGCTTTTCATTGGGTAGCATGGCGTACACGGTTGGAACTGTTTGTTTCCTCCTCAGAACTAGAAATATAGGCATGAACAATAAATTACTGCTTGCTGGAGCTTTTGAACGTTCCATCGGCAAAGAACGAATTGAAGTCTGTTAAACAGGAATTTCCTCTTTCGCTGGGAGCATCAGTATCCTATCATTTGGTCCTCTGTCGTCATCTTCTAGAAAAAATTTGCTCCCATCACTCATTAGGAAATGATGTTCTTGCAGAAATATTCCTGCAGCATCGGTCCGATCTTGTGTAGATCCCACGCTTTTTGCCTCATGTGCTGCAGCGATCGTTTTGCACTGCTGTGTGAGGGCAATGATGTGACGATGCGGTACTGAACTGCGGTGTGCTACTTGTTTGGTGTTGCTGTAGACCGCCCGCTGCCTGTTCGGCTGGGTCTCCTCACAAATGCCGCTCCTCACAACTGTCGGAACCCTTATTCCCCTACAGCGTGCGTCCCGAGGTGGCCTATAGGGAAAGGCTCTGCTGATATGCAGAGTAGGTGGGAAATAAAATAGTACATGCACAGCAGCACAGAAATCAAACCCCAAAGGAGTCTGTTCCACAGGTTAGGGGCGGCTGACAAAAACCTCCAGCGCTAACAACCGTTTTTGTAGACCAGTGGATCTAACTATAAGAGCCACCCCATACATAATGTTATACAATCATGAAAATTATAACCACTGTCCACTGCGACGTTGTATGCTGGCCGGTGGGGCTCAGGGCACGTGATATGGTAAGAGAAGTATATGAGTGTTGTGTACGTAGTTCCACATAGTCAGCGCATACACAACTTTCCCACTACAGCGCGCCCCGCTAAGCACAACAGCGCAGGCACAGCACTCGTCCGTTTCTGCACTACGAGATGGCGCTGCCATAGAGACAGACCAAATTCTGCTTCTGCCGATCCGCGTATTAATATGTAACGCAGCCAATGAGATTTCTGCTAACGTAGAACCTTTTCTCCTCGCGGATCACACTCGCGCATTGATAGATGAACGCGCGAGGTATTATAACGAATGTAGAGACCACCGATTAGTCAGTCTGCATTTGTCTGCACCCGTCTGTATCAGTCTGCATTAGTCTGTACCAGTCGGTAGGAGTTCTACATTTGTCTGTACCAGTCTATAGTCAAGTTTCAGTCTGCGCCCAATAAGATTACCATATTCCTATACATAGCCATGAAGATAAATGTATAGACATTTTTGTCAAGTATCAGAGATATATGTGAGAATAAGATTAACGTACCAATACCAAAGGAACTTCAGATTTTCAATTGTAAATAGCATCCAGAAGCAAGTTAAGTAATTTTTATGCTTGTTATTATTTTAATAAATGTGTGTGAAAATTAATCAAGTTCTGTTTAAAGTTGGTCACCGTCAATCTGCTACTTTAAGTGTGCAAGTGGCATTTCTATCGTCTGACCTAACGGCAGAAGATAAGCACGCCACGATAAGACCACGAGAAATATTGCTGACACTCGCCTACTTCGTTAGAGCGATAAGTCAAATAATCTGATGGTGTGTGTACTGAAGGTCATACAGTACGCACACCACAATGAGTGGAGCAGGGACGAATGGAGATTCATTCTAGCGGTGATAAGCGGTGAAAATGCGGAGACCTGCCGACTTAAACGTCTTTGTGCTGTGGCCCAGTGCCTGGGAGCGAGCACCTCGTAAAACAGAGGAGGTGGGCGGCTGTTCTCGTGCTACTGTCGTGAGCGTCTGCAGGAAGTGGCTGAAACCACGAGTAGGCGAGAAGAAGTCGGACGTCCATACCTGATGTGGATCGAACGCTTGCCTGTTCTCTCAAGGAGGGCAGGTGGCGATGTGTGGCAAGTCAGACAATAGAGTAGAGTGTCAGCGCAGGCACAAGTGTTTTGCAGAACATCCTTCAGTGCACAGTGCTGAATGTGGTTTTCAGCAGTAGAGGACCCTACGTATTCCCATGTTGAGCCAGCAACATCGTCAGTTATGATTAGTGGGCAAGGGGTCATTTAGATTGGACCGCGGTACAAAGGAATCGTATCGCCTGGTCAAATAAGTCCTGTACAATTTTGGTAAACATTTTTGGAAACAGTGGTCAATAGAGTATTAAATTTTATTTAAAGTTCAGTCTTGATCAGTTGACTTCCTAGCAGCTGAGGAGAGCTCCGCCTACCATCCTCCAAGGAAGCCATGGGTCTGAAGATGGTTACATGAATATAACCGAAACCGGCCATCTATGTTATTGAGACATAAGTGTGGTGATCAAGACTGAACTTTAGTTAAAATACAAATGAATCCCGTTCATCGTTAAACCAGGTCGATGGTATTGTCCAGATACGGCGTCCTCCAGGCGAAACATGCAGCGCGCTATGGACGCAGGCCGGTGGGACCAGTATTATGTTGTGGTGGACACTCACCTGCACTTCCATGGGACCTGCGGTAGAAATCGAAGGCACCGTGAGAGCTGTGAACTATGTGAGCACTACCAGGGAACACCTGCAGCCCGATGTGCCTGATGTCTTCCCCAACAGCGGTGGCTTCTTCCAGCAGGATAACTGTCACTGTCACGAGGCCAGAATCGTGCTTGTTTGTGAAGCCTGATTGTGAACTGACGTTGATATGTTGGCCATCAAATCCGGCATATTGAATTCAATTCAACCAAAATGCGACGTTATTGGGAGCCCGCTCCCTGCCCACAAACCAAGCGCCCGTAAATTACAGGAAGTGTGTGACTTGCTGCAATCTGGTGCCATAAACCTCTGGAAACCTATCAAGTACTTGTCGAGCTCAGGGCACACAGTATCACTGCTGAATTGCGTTGCAGAAGTGAACCAATAAGTTTTGACGTAGATGGTTACAGTGTTTTCGCTCATTAGTGTAAATCGTGAAAGAGTGTTATGTGAAACAAACTAGCCCAAGTGGTCAGTCCAGCGCACCAAAGTGTGCAAGCAGATAGCGGGATTCTGGGGAGTCTGCAGGATTACACGGAGATGGGTCGGTGCGTCTTGGAACCTAGAGCAAGACAAAGTATAGAAAACCAAGTAACACAGCTACTTTCAACGTATATTCTCTTCTAAAAACCGGAAAATTAAAAAAAATCTTACAGACAACCTCAAGAAACACTAAATTTTCATAAAGAATTCAGATTCACGGATAAAAACAATTTTGATTCTTTTGGCTTCAGAATATACAAAGGAAAGGTAGGGAGAAAATTATGAAAAACATATCGCGCCTTGGAACTGGCTTCATAATAGGCAACAATACTTTGGACTCCATTGTCAACTTTTTTGTTTATTTGGCCTGTGAGTGTGTACTCAATTTAGCCATCGGCAACTCATAGTGACGATGTACTGATAATTGAATAAACAAATACAGAAATGCATATTTACAAGCATAAAAAACTTAACTGTTACAGTTTTGTACATAATGTTTTAAAAATTGAATTGAATTGAACTGGAAAATAATTAAAAGTGTCTTGGCTTACAATTCGCACCAATTCTGAAATATCTTCATCAGCAAAACATATTTATAATTTACGGACACCATTAAAACCTACAAATTGTAACCAGTACTCTTGATGAAGTTAACTATCACTTTATATAGACAACGTCTTTAGTACACATAAGAGAAGAAGCTGATTGAGGAAGATGGTAGCCCATACTCAGCAATGTCTTCAGAAAGACCAACCCTTCACAGTCAAATTTGGGGCACATAAATAAGATGTGGTTGACATCAGCTTCCTACTCAGGATCACACTCACATGCTGGTGAACTGTAAACGTTGATCCGATGTAGATGTTTTGGGAAAGAGGCATGACTGAAGCGGAGTCTTACGATGGTAGAAATCGTGGATCGGTCCAGATGTGTCCTCATGAACCACGGCTGTGAAGGAATCCGAGGTTGTAGCACTGCGTAGTAATCGCCTTTTGTCTGCTGAGAAACGTTCCACATTTCCTGCTATTGTTGTCTTGCGTGATCCTTGACTTCACGTAAGTAGTCTGTATAAGGAAGGTGCAGATCCAGGACGGTGCCTAAGGTTGCCGCTTGTTTGGCTAATGCATCAACTTCATTATTATAGAGGATACCAGAGTAGGGAGGTACCCACAACAAATCGATCTACCGGCCCGTGCGTGTGCTGCGAATATATTCAGATATCACATCCAAGATATAACTGTTGGTTGTTTTGTTCCATCAACTGTACTGAATGCTTTTAAGAACGCTTTGCGAGTCAGATACTATCAATATCTTGGGGAAGGAAGTGCTAGAGACAAACTTAAGTGCTTCCAAAACTGCCACTGTCTCCGCCGAAAAAATAGAAATGCTCGTAGGCAGTTTGAAGGTTTTGCGGATCTGGATCTGAGGGCAGAAAAAAGCGCATCCTATACATTCTTCTTGCAGACTTTTGGAGCCATCGGTATATACACAGAGAAAACCCGGCCATTGTGCTTCAAAGAGACGGCTGAAGCCAACGTTGACATTAGTACTGTCCAGCCAGGTTGTACTTAACTAATGGACTGGGATCTGGGAGCAGAGCGTTTGAAGATCGTATTCAAAACAGGTAGATGCGCTGAACGCCGTATAGAATGTGTGGCAGATGACCAAGTGTCAAAGCTGGCACAAACGGCTGGCATTTTATTCCTTCTGTGGGATGCAGTCCACAGTCGATAAATGCAGTCTCTACTTTGATAGACGGAACTGTCCATAATGGCCATGCCTTGAATGTAGAATTTGTCCGATAACATTTGGTGCCTAATGCTCAAGGGCATCTCCCCTGCTTCTATTAAAAGGGCGTTGGTGGGCGTCGATCGCATGGCTCCAAGACAGGTTCGAATGGCTCTATATTGAAGAGTATCTAATTTGGAGAGATGAATCTTTGACGCAGCGTGGTAGAATTGACAGCCATAGTGTAATCGAGATCGAATTATCCCTCGGTACATGGTGAGTAAAACACTCTGGTGCGCTCCCCACCAGACACGAGTGAGTGATCTGATTACATTTAAACCTTCTTCACACTTGGTAACGGTGGATCGAATGTGGGGCGCCCAGCTTAACCGAGAGTCAAAAATCATCCCCAGAAATCGAACGTCAGATTTTATTTGGAAGGTGTACTTGCCACAGGTGATGCGATCTTCACTGCGAGCTGTCGTCGACTTGGAGAAGGGAACGACTGCTGGTTTCTCAGCCGAGATCTCCAGCCCATTGATGGAGAGCCACTCATCGATGTGTGCGATGGTTGTGGTTAATGCCGTTTTGGCCTGAAGATATGAAGCAGCAGTAGAAAAAACACACATATCATCAGCATACTGTATGATTATTGTGGGGGGAGTAAGTATGCGTTCTAGGTCGTGCGTATAGAGAGTATACAGGAGAGGACTTAAAATTGCACCTTGCGGCAAGCCCTGGGAGACACAAAAAGGTCCGATCATGGTACCTTTGAAACGGACGTAGATCGTTCTTTGAGTAATCAGGGTACTGATACCGTAGATCATCCGTGAAGGAATTCCGAATCCTGCCAGCTTGTCCAAGAGTATCGGTATTTGCACGTGATCATATGCACCCTTAACGTCTAGAAAAGCTGCCACTACTGTCTCTTTCGTTTGAAAGTCTGACGTGATATCCATATTAAGCAAAAACAGGTTATCCATGGTCCCTTTGACTCCGAGGCAACAAATTACTTTTTTCAAGCCACCATTCTAGTCTCCTTTGAACCACAATGTGAAAGACTCTCCACAATTACCTTCAAATCTGCTAACAAAGTATACACCATCGTGAATGCCCATGCTCCAATAAATGAAGACAATAGAAAGGACAATGAACAGGTGGAGCGTTTTTGGAACCAACTCGGTGATGTTCCAAAACGTCCAGGAACACACGCCCAGATAAAGAAGGAGAAAACTACAAAAAAGTGGAAAGTATCTAGCACATAACTAATAAAAATGGCATCAGACTGGTAGATTTATGGCAATCGCACAACATCGTCTTGAAATCCACATACTTTAGAAAGGTACCTCGAAAAGAGGAAACATGAATCTTATCAAACCCACACATAGGTGAATTCCAACTTGATCATGTGGAAGTCAAAGTGAAGCTCCGTAAAGAAATACATAACGTTAAAGTCCTCAAAATCATCCCCAAAAGGAAAAGAGCAATCAAAAACCCAATAAGATGAAAATACGATCTAGAAAAAATAATAAACTACAAGGAGTTTCCAAACAACTGATAACGCGCCCAAAAAAAAAAAAAAAACTGGGATCAATTAAAAGGAACAGAAATATTGCCCACAACAACAGGGATAAATGCAAAATATTGGCGGAATATTTCAGAAACCTTCTCTATTATGAAGAACCTATAGAAATAATGGACTTTAAGACCTCAGCAATAACCAACCATGTCTCTGAACCACCTTCCATCAAGTAACTACAGCCAGTCATACCAAAACTCAAGAACTATAGAGCCTTTGGGGAAACCAAATCGCAGCTGAACTTTAAAAACAATGTCATAGACTTTAGCCACATCTGTGAAGAAATGTGGATAAATGAAAGAATCCCAGATGAATGGAAGATGGCTCCCATTCACCCACTCCATAAGAAAATCTCTAAAACTGACCGCAACAACTACGGAGGGATCGCACTCCCAGATGTAACGCACAAGTCCAAATAAGCAGGGCGGAATGCCAGTTACACCAGCAACTTGGAGAATACCAAGCGGGTTTCAGGAAAGGAAGCTCCTGTCCAGAACAAATCCTAAACCTCTAAAACCTCATGGGCTATCAAAAAACAAGAACTAAATCATAAGTTATCACTTTCATTGACTTTCGGAAAGCACACGGCTCAATAAATCGGAAACTCCTCATTTCTATGACAAAATAATTACATCTAAACAACAAAATCACAAACCTAATCAGAGCAATCCTTACAGACACATGCTCCAATGTCAAACTCATGTGAGTTCTCTCTGAACATTTTGAGATAAAAACTGGAGTACGGCAAGGCGATGAACTCCCTCTACCACTACTTAACTGTGCCCTAGGAAAAGTAGTCACAGAGTGGAAAACGAAGATCCATAGCAGAAAACGATTAGGAACAAAAAAGAAAAGCATCTAAGTCAAATTTCTAGCCCTTGGACATGATACTGCTGTACTAACCGAGACCTGGGATGATGCCAAAGGACAGACCCTCGAACTACACAAACAAGCTGAAAAAATAGATCTCAAAATTTCCTTTGAAAAGACCAGGATATTCACAAACATGAAAAACCCACCCAAATATATTAAAGTGGAAGAAAAATATAGAGACCGTCGAAGAACTCAAATATCTTTGGTTCTGAATCAGCTGGAATGCCCTCGAGAAAAAGTGATGGAATCTAGAAGAAGTAAAGTTGAACTGGCCTTCCAACTGACCAGAAACACATATATCAAAACATCCCTCTCATGGAATGCAAAAATAAGATATTACGGTACAATAATCAAACTGGAAGACCATTTTTCCGCCGAAACCTTGTCCATTACCAACATGGACCAACTGAAAGGCTGCAGAGCAAAGAAAGGACGATATTAAAAAAAAAATCATTGGTCCCAGATTCCACAACAACAAACTAATTAACATAAAAAATGAAATCCCTTACCAAACTAGGCATTACAGTACAAAATCAAACTGGAAGCACTGTATGCAGCCGAAACCTTGTACATTACCATTCATGACTCAGTTGAAAGGCTGGAGAATACAGAAAGAAACGTATTAACAAAAACTAATTGTCTCAGGTTCCACAACAACAAATTAATCCACATCAGAAATGAAATCACTTGCCAAACTACCTAAAAACTCTGACAGAATGAGGAGAAGAAGAATTGATTATTATGAACGCTTCCTCAGAATGAAACCATATTAAAAAAAGAAAAGATTCTGACTATTTCTGCAACGGAAAAGCCTAACCAGATTGGTTTAAGTTCTTGAGAGAACCCCAGATCACGGAAAATATGCTCATAGATGAAACTGGAAAGGAAACACAAAGACAACAAAGATAGGTTCCAAGTCAAAATAAAAACCAAACTAACTATCCAAATCTCTTAAGGTGACAGGAAAGCAAAATCTGAAAGAATGAAACAGTACTAGGCCAATAGGAAGGCACATAACTGATTGACTTAACGTACCCTAAAATTACGTGAAACGAAAGAAGAAGAAAATTATTAAGGACATCTCTAGTATAAAATGTCAGTTTAATTCCATTTTCATTTTTTAGAATGAAGAATAAAATTATAAATTATTTTAATGTGTTACCGACCGTCCCCTCTTTTTTTCTGAGCCGTTGTTGTTAGTATTAAGTAAACTACATGCTTCCCAAAAATACTCGTCATCTCCCAATATGCCCAGGTGAGCTAAAAGGTTATACACTACTGCTCTACAACGTCACTCATAAGGTATTTTCTGCTCTCTGACAATTTCTGAATGTAATGGATCCCTCCTAATCACAAATTGGAATTTTTAATGACAATCGAATATCCCAGGAGTATCTCAGCTGTTTTATTCGATTGCCTAGTTGGTAAGTAGAAACATTTTAGAAAGTATTACAATAAAAACCGAATGCCACTTAGATTGTTTTACTTATACTGCGGGGTTATCACGTTACTACTGGGAGCCTAGCAAAACCACGAATCATACGCAAGCAAACTTACATGCCACAACCCCTGTACATAAGCCACAAAACAACAAGTAAATCCAAGTCAAAATAAAAACCAAACTAACTATCCAAATCTCTTAAGATGAAAGGAAAGCAAAATCAGAAAGAATGAAACAGTACTAGGCCAATGGGAAGGCACATAACATTAAAAACTGATTGACTGAACGTACCCTAAAATTACGTGAAACGAAAGAAGAAGAAAATTATTAAGGACATCTTGACAGTAGGAGGGTAACAATAATCTTTCGAAACACTGTAGTATTAAAAAATAATTGTCCTGGCTTTGTGATTCAGGCGGATCGAATTTATTAGTGCTTTTCTCAGAAATGTTCTGTTATCAGCAGCTGAAATTTAATAGAGAACTTAAGGTTTTTACCTAAAATTACTAACTACTTTGGCATTAAAATGAAATTAATTCTCAAAATAGTCAGTAGTTATTGTTACACAATTACTGAATGACCACAGACCTGGCAACTATGTTCATTTCAGGAAACTTCAAATGAAAGAGCGTATCAACTACTTTTAGCCAGTTTTGCTCGAAGGACATTATGTTCCAGAAATGCAAATTGTTATCTGGATGTTCATTAAGTAGCCATACATTGAATTGGACATAGAAGTGTTATTGGTACTGGTTAAGTGCACTTTCAAGTTAGATAACAGTAATCAGGTAAGAGAACATGTTCTTTTCCGATGACTAAATTAGTGCTATTAGGCCAGTTCCTATGACATAATGAACACAGTTTAATGTCCGCTTTGTTCAAACTGAATATGAAGACTGCTTATTTTAGAGTCTACAAAGTAGTAATTGTGATTTTGTGCTTGTCCACAGTCGGAGATTCAAAGTTCACGCCGCACTAATAACCTAGCACACAGGGAGCTAAACCCTTTGAGTGTTTCGACATAACATCGAGTCTTCTTTGTCTGTCCTTGTAGCTGAGTGGTCAGTGCAGCTGACGGCCATGTTGGACATCAGGGTTTGATACCCGGTATTAACAGGCATTTTTCCTTGGTGGGAAGACTGGTGGGGCAATGGCCTTGCCGCAGTGGGTACAACGGTTGCCGTGAGATTACCGAAGTTAAGCGCTGTCGGGCGTGGTCGGCACTTGGGTAGGTGACCATCTGGGTCACCATGCGCTGTTGCCACTTTTCGGGGTGCACTGAGCCTCGTGATGCCAATTGAGGACCGAATAGTAGCGGCTTCGGTCAATAATACCATCACAACGACCAGGAGAGTGGTGTGCTGACCCCACGCCCCTCCTATCCACATCCTCCACTGAGGATGACACGGCGGTCGGATCGTCCCGGTAGGCCACTCGTGGCTTGAAGACGGAGTGGGAAGACTGGTGCGGGGTGCACTCAACCTAATGAAGCCAACTAAGAGGCTACTATACCCATCAGCAGCGCGTCCACGGTCAAGAAACACATCTATCTAGAGAACTGTGGGCTGCCCACGTGTCCCTTCATACCGCATCCGATGGCGCCACTGTCAAAGGGTGACACGGAGATCGGTCGGGTCCAATTGACCCGTCTAGGGGCAAGAAAGTGGGACTTAACCTTTTCCTGCCTTCAGTCTTCTTTGAAGGCTATTTCTTACATAGAGTTAAAATGTACCTTCGTCTCACTATTTTGCCGCATTACCATTAGCTTAACGACTGCTAGGCGGAGGGATTCGAGCCCTAAGATGGGTCACTTAAGGCAATGCGTGGATCCAAAGCATCTCAACGGCGCTCAGTGTCGCCTTCCACCAGCTAGTCACTGCACAAACGGGCTTGAGACCAGGGGCACTTGAGCACGCGGCTTACGTGACTTCTGGAGCTATAACACCACAACAGACCCACTTTGGAGCGATATGCTACAGTCTATAGTAGCACCTCTGGCTTGTATGAAAGCAGTTATTCGGCTTGGCATTGATTGATGGAGTTGTTAGATGGCCTCCTGAGCCGGACGAAGTGGCCGAGCGGTTCTAGACTCTACAGTCTGGAACCGCGCGACCGTTACGTGTGATGTCCTTAAGTTAGTTAGGCTTAAGCACTTCTAAGTTCTGGGGCACTGATGACCTCAGAAGTTAAGTCTCATAGTGCTCAGAGCCATTTTGTCCTCCTGAGGGATATAGTGCTAAATTCTGTCTAATCGGCTTGATAGAATGCCAAAATGTCGAGCTGGTTGGAGAGGCCTGTCTATAATTCTCCAAATCTTCTGAACTGGAGAGGGATCCGGCAAAAATGCGGGCTATGGTAGGGTTTGGCTAGCATGAAGACAAACATTAGAAACTTTTATAGTGTGCAGGTAGGCATTATCTTGCTGAAATGTAAACCCAGGAGGGCTTGTCATGAGGGGAATAAAACGGGGTGGAAGTACCGCTGTGCTGCAAGGGTGCCACGGCTGACAATCAAAGCGGCCCTGCTATGGAAAGGAATGACACCCGAGACCATCACTGCTGGTTGATGGGCCGTATGGCGGGCGAAAATCAGGATGGTATCCCACAGTTGTTTGGGGCGTCTCCAGACATCTCTTCGGTCTGGAATCTGATTGACTGGAGGAGAATTGTCTTCATTGATGAGACCCGCTTCGAACTGAGCACCGATGATCAGTGAAGATGTGTCTGGAGGCACCCCAGACAGCAGTGTGATACCAGTCTGTCACCCGCCATACAGCTCGACAACCAGGAGAGACTGTTTGCATCTCATTTCATGGCAGGACCATCCGCGGCGTCGTTGCAGCACAACGGTACGTCGGCGATGGTGCACACTCCATCTTGTTGCTTCTACATCTACATACATACTCCGCAATCCACCATACGGTGCGTGGAGGAGGGTACCTCGTACCACAACTAGCAACTTCCCTTCCTGTTCCACTCCCAAACAGAACGAGGGAAAAATGATTGCCTATATGCCTCTGTACGAGCCCTAATCTCTCATATCTTATCTTTGTGGTCTTTCCGCATAATATAAGTTGGTGGCAGTAAAATTGTACTGCAGTCAGCCTCAAATGCTGGTTCTCTGAATTTCCTCAGAACACCTCCTTTCCTCCAGAGACTCTCACCCGAGTTCCTGAAGCATTTCCGTAACACTCGCGTGATGATCAAACCTACCAGTAACAAATCTAGCAGCCCGCCTCTGAATTGCTTCTATGTCCTCCCTCAATCCGACCTGATAGGGATCCCAAACAATGGAGCAGTACTCAAGAATAGGTCGCATTAGTGTTTTGTAAGCGGCCTCCTTTACAGATGAACCACGTCTTCCCAAAATTCTACCAATGAGCCGAAGACGACTATCCGCCTTCCCCACAACTGCCATTACATGATTGTCCCACTTCATATCGCTCTGCAATGTTACGCCCAAATTTTAATCGACGTGACTGTGTCAAGCGCTACAATACTAATGGAGTATTCAAACATTACAAGATTCTTTTTCCTATTCATCTGCATTAATTTACATTTATCTATATTTAGAGTTAGCTGCCATTCCTTACACCAATCACAAATCCTGTCCAAGTCATTTTGTATCCTCCTACAGTCACTCAACTGCGACACCTTCCCGTACACCACAGCATCATCAGCAAACAGCCGCACATTGCTGTCCAGCCTATCCAAAAGATTATTTATGTAGATAGAAAACAACAGCGGACCTACTTCCCTGGGGCACTCCAGATGATACCCTCACCTCCGATGAACACTCACCATCGAGGACAACGTACTGGGTTCTATTACTTAAGAAGTCTTCGAGCCACTCACATACATGGGAACCAATCCCGTATGCTCGTATCTTGGTTAGGAGTCTGCACTGGGGCACCGAGTCTAACGCTTTCCGGAAGTTAAGAAATATGGCATTCGTCTGATACCCTTCATCCATGATTCGCAAGATATCATGTGAAAAAAGGGAGAGTTGCGTTTCGCAGGAACGATGCTTTCTAAAACCGTGCTGATGCATAGACAGCAACTTCTCTGTCTCAAGGAAATTCATTATATTCAAACTGAGAATATGTCCGAGAATCCTGCAACAAACCGATGTTAAGGATATTGGTCTGTGATTTTGAGGATCCGTCCTTCTATCCTTCTTATATACAGGCGTCACCTGCGCTTTTTCCACTCGCTCGGGACTTTACGTTGGGCAAGAGATTCGCGATAAATGCAAGCTAAGTAAGGAGCCAATGCAGTACTGTCTGTAAAACCTACTTGGAATCCCATTAGGACCTGGCGATTTATTTATTTTCAACCTATTCAGCTGCTTCACAACCCCAGGGATGTCTATCACTATGTCCTCCATACGGGAATCTGTACGAGACTCAAACGGCGGTGTGTTTGTACGATCCTCCTGCGTGAAAGATTTCTCAAATGATAAATTCAAAATTTCAGCTTTCGTTTTGCTGTCTTCCGTTGCCAGGCCAGACTGATCAGTGAGTGACTGGATGTAAGCCTTCGACCCTCTTACCGATTTTACGTAAGACCTGAATTTCCTTGGGTTTTCAGCAAGTTCTTTTGCTAAGGTATGACGGTGGTAGTGGTTGTATGCTTCGCGCATCGCTCTTTTTACAGCAGCACGATTCTCTACTAACTTTTGCCTGTCTTCATTCTCCCGATCTTTCTTGTACGGCGAATAGAACTGTATTTGCTTCCTGAGCATTCTCCGAATTGCTCTGTTAAACCACGGTGGGTCTTTTCCGTCCGTAACCCACGTTTTCGGCACACACTTGTCCAATGCGTGATTTACAATGTGTTTAAAATTTGCCCATAATTCTTCCACGTTCATCGTACCGGAAGTAAATGAGGTAGATTCATTTACTAAATGGGATGCTAACAACTGATTATCTGCTCTTTCTAGTAAGAATACTCGTGGCAAGCCATCCTAGGCTTACATTTCAGCAAGATAATGCCTGCCCGCCCACGGCGAGAGTTTCCACTGCTTGTCTTGGTGTCTGCCAAACCCTACATCAGCCAGCGAGGTCGCCGGACCCCTCCCCTTTGGAGCATTGTGGGCAGCGACCTCCAGCCAGCTCAGGATTTGGACGATCTAATGAGCCAATCTGACCGAATTTCGCACATCACGACATTCCGCAGGACATCCAAAAACTCCCTGTCAATCAGTGCCAAATAGGATAACATAAGGGCCAGATGGGGAACAGCGCGTTATTGACTTCCTCAAGTTTTGAATCTATTTCTCCTGAATTTATCATCCAATGTTTTCGGGATTGTAATTATTTGCTTATCTGTCCATGGTCACATGCACCGCATTCCGTCGCAGTCGGTTAACTCCTTCGTGGTCCATCGTTTTTGTCTTAGAATTTGTATTTTATGTCCCTCTCTACTTGTGAACTGAGTTCTCTGTGGAGTGTGAGAGGCTGTTATTCACACCCTCGTATTTCTCCGACGCCCGCGAGTCGCTGTTGTGAGTGATGCTCTTCAGCTGGTGAGGGGAGGCAAGTATGATGCTTTACGAGCAATTTCTGATATGTACCGCCATTAATCACTCACACGTGTAGTTTTCCAGGGCAAAGGCGTTATTTGGCTGACATACTGCCGCGCCGCTAACGAATCGCAGATTAAGTCGCTAATTTGATGTGGGGCGCCGCAGGCGTGGTTTGGTGGCGCCAGCGCCTGGCGCGGCCTCGTGTGGCAACCTGGCGCCAGGCTGGACGCCACGTAGGGTGACCGCAACGACTGCCAAGCGAAGCGCCACAGGCACTTCCTGTGTACCACAAACAGCCCAGAATCTAGGGCTTCTTTTAGCTTTCAGAAAGTTCTGTTAGCCCTTACACGTGCCGTAGGGGCGTAATACCTTGGGATGCTGCTCTTTTCAAAATTAAATTTCCATAAACTTGTGGAACTGAAGATAAATTCTTATACACTATCCGTCCAAAAGGTTCCGAGGCTGGTGTTATTCCTGGCGCACAAAACGACGCCAGCACGATAGTGGTGATGGCAGCTTCAAGTAACAACAGCAAACAACAGATAGGCATTCGATTACTCTGTTGTGAGCAGGCAGCAGTGGACGTGCGACGGTAGTGTCTCGACATTGTTGTATCACAAATAGCAGTAGAGCAACATTTCTAAATCAAGGATCCAGACATGCTCCAGAATTTTTATCAAGGAAAATCGTCGAACAGCCGTATGTTTTGAGAAGTTACTTTATTTTGACCACCAGTTTCAGCATCTCAATAATGCCATATTCTCGCTTGTGTGCACATCATGTACAGACTTTCACATACTGCGTGATCAAAAAGTCAGTATAAATTTGAAAACTGAATAAATCACGGAATAATGCAGATAGAGAGGTACAAATTGACACACATGCTTGGAATGACATGGGGTTTTATTAGAACGAAAAAAATACAAAAGTTCAAAAAATGTCCGACAGATGGCGCTTCAGCTGAGCAGAATAGCAATAATTAGCGTAACAAAGTAAGACAAAGGAAAGATGATGTTCTTTACAGGAAATGCTCAATATGTCCACCATCATTCCTCAGCAATAGCTGTAGTCGAGGAATAATGTTGTGAACAGCACTGTAAAGCATGTCCGGAGTTATGGTGAGGCATTGGATTCGGATGTTGTCTTTCAGCATCCCTAGAGATGTCGGTCGATCACGATACACTTGCGACTTCAGGTAACCCCAAAGCCAGTAATCGCACGGACTGCGATCTGTGGACCTGGGAGGTCAAGCATGACGAATGTGGCGGCTGAGCATACGATCATCACCAAACGACGCGCGCAAGAGGTCTTTCACACATCTAGCAATATGGGATGGAGCGCCATCGTGCATAAACATCGTACGTTCCAGCAGGTATTTATCAGCCAGGCTAGTGATGATGCGATTCTGTAACATGTCGGCGTACCTCTCACCCGTCACGGTAGCAGTTTTGCTGTCCAGCACCATCTGTCGAACATTTTGTGAACTTTGTTTCTTTTTGTTTTTAATAAAACCCCATATCATTCCAAGCATGTGTGTCAATTTTTACCTCTCTATCTACATTATTCCGTGGTTTATTAAGTTTTCAGATTTATACTGACTTTTTGATCACCTGGTATATCGATACTTGCGTACTATAGCCATCAATATCTGCGTACCTTGAATTCATTTTTGAGTGTTTCCTTCGAAGACTTGACACCCACTCACAATTCTCCTGAGTGTTCTGAAGAAGATAAAAGTATCTGCAAAGTTTCTTCCGCCACACCGTGACTCCCGAACAAACACAACGACGAGCGGACTCCTGCTGTGACTTGACTGAAGAGTAAAACGCGGACAATTCTTTCTTTAAAAAAATGATTGGCGATGAGACTTGATATTATGAATACCAACCTACAATAAAATGACAAAATGCAGAAATTTACGTGAAGGATCAACTCTTTGACAATTTAACCGATATTCATCTACATGTGAATGACTACTCTGAAATTCACATTTAAGTGCCTGGCAGAGGGCTCTTCGAAACACCTTCAGACTATTTCTCTACTGCCCCTTTCTCCAAAAAATGAACGGTTCAACCTTTCTGTACGAGCTCTGGGTCCTCTTATTTTATTATGATGATCATCTCTCCCTATGCTGGTTGCCGACAGTAAAACATTTTCAAGTTCTGAAGAGGAAGTTGGTGATTGAAATCTTGCGAAAAGATCTCGCCGCAAAAAAAGCCTTTGTTTTAATGATTGCCATCCCGACTCGCTTATCGCATCCGTGAAACTCTCTCCCTTATTTCGCAATAATACAAAACGAGCTGCCCTTCGTTGAATTTTTTCGATGTCTTCCGTCAATCCTTTCTGACACTGATCTCATTCAGCATTGCAGTATCTTAGCAGAGGACGAACGACCTTAGTGTAATTACTCTCTTTAGTAGACCAGTTGCATCTTCTAAGTGTTCCACCTATAAAACACAATCTTTGGCTTATCTTTCCCACAGTATTAGTTATGTCATCGTTGCAATTTAACTTGTCTGCAATTGTAATTCCTAGGAATTCAGTCGAATTGACAGCCTTCAGATATGTGTGGTTTATCGTGTAATCGAAATTTAACAGATTTCTTTCTATACTTATGTGGATGACCTTGCACTTTTCCTTATAGAGAAATAGTTGCCAGTTTTCGCATCATTCAGATATCGTATTCATGTCACTTTACAATTGGTTTTCATTTTTTGATAACAATGCAAAAGTGTTTTGAAAACTGTGTAAAAGGGCTGCTCGAATTACCTCCGAAATCGCTTATGTAAATTAGGAACAGCAGAGGGCCTATAACACTTACATGGGGAACGCTGGATATCACCACTGTTTCACTTGATGGGTTTCTGTCGCTTACTGTGTACCGTGGCTTTTCTGAGTGGAAATTACGTATCCAGTCGCACGATTGAAGCGGTACTCCGTAGGCATCCAGTCTGATTAGAAATCTCTTGTGTGGAACGGTGCCAAAAGCCTTCTGGAAATCAATTTGAGACCTCTGTCCACAGCACTCACCACTTCGCTCGAATAAGGAGCTAGATGTGTTTAAATAACGATATTTTCTGAATCCGTGCTATGCGTCAATAGATCGTTACTTTCGAGGTAATTCGTAATGTTCGAACACAGTATATGTTCCAAAATCCAACAGCAGATATGGTAATGTAATTCAGCGGATTACTCACATTTCCTTTCTCGAGTGTTGGTGTGGTATGCAAGTTACAGTCTTTTGGTACGAATCTTTCATCGAGCAAGCGGTTGTATCTGATTGCTAAGTACGGGGCTACTGCATCAGCATACTTTGAAAGGAACCTTATTGGTATACTGTCTGGACCGAAAAACTTGCCTTTATTAAGTGATTTAAGCTGCTTCCTTACATCGAGGATCTCAACTTCTAAGATACTCATGTTGGGAATTGGACTTCTCTGGCAACCTCACATCATTGTTCTGTGGGGGATGGGGTGTGTGGGGGGGGGGGGGGGGGGGGACTGTTTAGGACACATCAAGCATGAAAACCGCCATCTTAGCGTTATTCTGTTTTTTTTTTTTAATATATAGTCTTCGAAACTTTGTGGACTCATGGAGTAAGATACGCTGTAGACCACGAATGACCTATGAGGCCGGAGAAGCGGTGGAGGTATGAATGAGAATTTGTTTTTGTCAGTGTGGTGCGTTTTTCGCAATAAGGTGAGTGAAGTGTCTACTGGATCTGTGGAATAGGCTCGCCTTCGTAACTTTTAAAAGTACTGTTGTTTCATGAGTTTCATTAAAACGTACAACTGCAGTCTAGGAAATTACGGTCTATTGCGTATTTCCAGGCATCTGCCCAAGGTCGAATTCGGCCTTGCTTGTCATATTGCCTCAATGTTGTGTGAGTGCGTTTTAGAACAAGTTTGTGTTGTCCATTTTGTGATTGCTGAAATAACCCTCGAAATACAAACTCCAAACTATTGCGAGGCCAGAGGGGTTATTCAATTTCTGAAATGTCGGAATTTGAAATCTCTAGTAATTTACCATCTAGGAAGGAAGTGTCCGTTGCAACAGTAAAAAATTAAATAAATGTGTGAATGTGGTGGTAAATATTCAACAATAGACCAACAAATGCGCATGATGAAAATCGTAGATCGCTGAAGCGACAGGGACACCAAAAGACAGGAGGTCGTACACGTTACCAAGACTAGTTGTCGGACAGATGCATGCAGTGCTATATCGCTGATGTCAATCTGTGGTACAGTTACAGAACATGTTTCATAATCAGGCGTTATGACGTTCTTGAGAACGAAAATCCCCTCCATAAAAATCCGTCGTCTGCTGTCACAAAAAAACGACGATAATTCGAACTATGACAATACGGAAAATCATGGCGAGGCTTTTTCGGGAACATATGAATGTTGTTCTGGTGGATTTCAAATCAAAATGCTCCCTGATCAATAAACATCATCACGGGGACGCCCTATTAACACTACGGCTAGCTGTTCAAAATCGCAGGCTTGAATTTTTTCTCATGGTATTGTGCTTTTGATGACAATGTCCGTCACAGACTGCTGCCACAATCAGATGATTTCCGAATGAATCTGAGTAGGAAATTTCTGATGACCCATTGTAGGCCGGTACGTCGCTCCCAGCAGTTCTCAGCTCTCCACGAAGGTCGAAGACCCCCTGCGCAGGAAATGTCTTGGAAATGATGCTGAGATGAGAAACGACCGAGCCACTGGCTAGGCACTGCAGTCAGCCGGGCGCGAAACGCGAATTCTGGTGCTGGTGGACCAACAAGACAAATCCTGAAATAGCACAGTTGATGAAGTAGAGAAATACACCAAGCTTCAGTTTCTTAAGTGATGCCGTTTATTGCACTAAAACATATTGGTTTAATTTATTTACGTCGGTCGGTCGCCACAGAGCAATAAGATGTTTCGATGCACTTTTGGCGTCAGAGAAAGCATTAGACGTGCAATAATCAGTTTAATTGCGAATAGACAATATCATAAACTGAAAACTTTGGTGCCTGATACGGCGGATACAGAAACGAGAAAAAATATAATTTTACGCTTTTAACATTTTTTTTGCTAATCAATACTAGAAAAATTACGGTAATCATTCTGTTCATTTTTACGTAACTTCACCCCCAGCTGTTTGGCTCCTAAATGATGAGCAATCTGGAATTTGTGTTATTAACTGTCCCTTCCAATACCTTCATAGATTTACTTTTATTCTTTGTGCTCTCTAAAGAGCTACTCACGACTACTCTTGAAGGGTATTGAATCGACAGCAAGAGATGGGCAACGTGGAATTAATAGAACAAACTAAAAATGGAATACTCGAAAAAGAAAGAAATTATATGTACTATTCTCGTTCGCAGGCTAATGGTATCCGAGACATCGAGAAATTGGTTATTTCGATCCATTACGTATACACCTTACTAGGAAATCAATGCCTGGTTAAATAAAGATATAAGTAAATCACTGATCAACGAGTTGGGTGAAGCATTCCACTGGACACCTAATCCCTACTGCTTCTGACGTGTGTAATGAAGCCCAAGCCACCTAGACGAATTTCTCCGTAGGCTAACAGCGAAGCGTATTCTTGCAAAATGCATGTGCGGTGGCTTTCGTTTGAAACTAGTAAAAACGTAAATTAAATAATAAGATGGCTTGAAGGAAAACCTAAATTGATTGTTGGCAACCTTGGAGCGTTTGAAAGCTCATGGATTAAGAGTGCGATAAAATTACAGTTGCAGTTAGCTCTGAAAAACGCACGCGAAATAAGGACCAAAATATGAATAAATTGACAGACTTGTATTATACGTGAAACCTTTATGGATTCGTTAAAATAAAAACAAATGTCAATGACGACGATCATAAATACTTTAAACTCACTCAACTTTAATACTGAAGTCGAGTTATGGCTAAACAGCAGGTGGGATCAGTTGGCAAATACAGAAACAGAGCAAATATTGTCTGCGCTTTGAAATGTTGCAGCATGTAATGCTATAATTGGAATTAGTGTCATAAAATTACTGAAATAGTGGCATGCTTTGCTGTATTTTTATTTACCGTTATCGGAAAGAAAGTTTTCTTGTTTGGTGATTTCCAGATCATTCGAAAACGCTAACTTTAACTATTCCACGCTACCATTCTAATGATGCTGTTCTTCCGTTTTCACGATCATAATTACATGTATTCAATATTAAAAAGTGCTTCGGTCAATGACTTCTATGATTATGTAGCTGAATTTTCGGCCAAAATTCTCTGGAAGAACAAAGCCACTAATCTAGAAAAATTCACGTAATTTCTGTCGAATATATAACCACGAATCAGTTTTAATAAAACGAATGGAACTTTATCAACTACTCTTAATTAAAGTGAGTGAGCGTATAATGCGTTTCGTAGTTATTAACAATTTAATATGCTTAAAATGACAGTAATTAACTTTTAATAATTTTAAAGCCCTGTATTGTTCTTGCGGACAAAGCCATCCCTCTGTCGTTGTGCCCTGTGCGGATATTCGCGCACTAATCCTGCATTCCTGGTTGCTGTCGACGGTTGACTAGGTCCACAGACCAGTATTGCTTTGATCGGTCGGCCACTTCTCAATTCAGCCAACACATTCAGCGGTCAGCAATAAAAACACAATGAATACCTTCCCAATATCACAAAACTGGGTTCGAAGTTCCGGCCAATGGGTTGGTTATTCTATGGATGCACTGAACCCTTTCAGATTCGTACGAGACGGGACAAGTTTGCGGATGTAAATGGATTCAAGCGTCTCACGAGTATCCAGGCGCCTACAGCCGAGCCTCGAGAATGAAAACGTGCGATACTGAAACAAATACAGTCGAAGAAAAAGTATAAAAAAAAGTCTCGCATCAGTGCCAGCAGCCACACATTCCCTCATTTCTCATGACAAATTATGCAGAGGTTTGAAATGTAATCCAGAATATTCTCACCAGTAGTTGTGATAAGATAATTAACTCTAAATTGCGTGAATTCTTTTAGGAAACCAATAACAGTGAAAAAAATCTGGTGACAATGTTTGACATGCAGAATACTATGTAATAGGTTGAACACAGAAATTTTTATTTGATTTATTCACTATTTTATATTTGTTGCCGTTCAGTATCAAACCAAAAATACTGATTTTTATTAATTTTCAGTTACAGAGACATGAAAACCACATTCTGTGGTAGCCTATCATCTAATATTTTACATACATAAAAAATCTAACAAGATGTGGTCCAAGTGGCAGAAATAATTCACTATTTCAGCTCTTTTCGCGTGTGCTAAGAGATTACCGATTTTTAGCTGTTTCTGTCGGCATAATGACGCTCAACACAGTGCAGCTCGATACAGCCAGACTGTGTGTGTGGCCGGACGGCATCATCATGGATAGACGAGTGGTTTCTTTAACATGTTTACCTTGGTTGCCAAATGGTAACACCATGCAATAGGGGGTTAAAGCAATCACATGTTCATCCCGCCTTGCCAATTATTGGCGATGAACAGTTTTTCCTTACCAGGATTCTACTTGGCTACTCGGTACCTGGCAAGAGAAGCACCACTGACCGAGTGTTGACTATCCAATTAGGATCAATGGAGGGGAGAGAGAGGAAGAGAGAGAGAGGGAGAGAGAGAGAGAGAGAGAGAGAGAGAGAGAGAGAGAGAGAGAGAGAGAGGCAGAGGGGGGGGGGAGGGACGGAGGGAGAGAGGGAGGGAGGGAGGGAGAGAGAGAGAGAGAGAGAGAGAGAGAGAGGGGGAGGGAGAGACAAGATCGAAGGAAGAGCGGCGCATATTGCAACATGATGGTACTTAAATGTGCGAGGGTGCTTAAAAAACTTCAACGGCGATCGCTACTCTACAAGACAGACCTCGTGCATCTTGGAGGGATTTTTTATTAAAATTCCAAGAAGATGCCAGGCAACAAATTACTCCCTATGAAGAGCCGGCCGAAGTGGCCGAGCGGTTCTAGGCGCTACAGTCTGGAACTGCGCGACCGCTACGGACGCAGGTTCGAATCCTGCCTCGGGCATGGATGTGTGTTGTCCTTAGGTTAGTTAGGTTTAAGTAGTTCTAAGTTCTAGGGGACTGATGACCTCAGCAATTAAGTCCCATAGTGCTCAGAGCCATTTGAACTCCCTATGAAGAGGTTTTTGAGGGGCTGCTGCTGGTCACGAAATTCGTGGACTTACTTCAATTATTTAATGAAAGAACATGTTTCGAAGTATAAACCCCATCTTCGGGCTACAGTGGCAATATAAGCACATTTAACCCAGAACACATAGGTATTAAAGCTGTTTCTTACAGTCTTTGCAAGTGCTGTTGTTACCTTACGGAGGCAGAGAAAGATAACCAAATATGAATGAATATTGACTTAGTTTGTTGATTTGCTGTTTGCGTAAAAATTTTAAAATAATCACTCACTTGTTTCATAAGAAAGGTTTTTTTTATCTTCTTAAGCACTGTTAATAAGACTTGCAAAGTACACTTAAAACAGGACGCTACAATCTCAACTGTATTGTGCAGTAGAAATGTGCAAAGAAAATAAGAGAAGTCAGGGGTCATGCGGAAGCTCACGGACTTTCCTCCTTCCCACGCACCATCTGCGCACGGACTAGCGCAGCAGGCGGGGCTGGGGTGAGGCAGAAGGTAGTGGTACCAAACTCACCCTCAATTATACACCTTCAGGAAATCTCATAACGAGCAATTCGCATAACGAGCAAAACGAGTTGTAAAGGAATGACTCGCCTAAAGAGCGATGTTTCGCATAACGAGTGACGACGATTTAGTGTGACGTCATTAGCCATTCGCGCGCGCCGGGGGAAATGTTCAACAATATGAACACGTTTCATTATCGTCAGCGGCATAAGAACGAAGTCTTTAGTACGTACTGCAGTCTGAATTCAGCGCTCTTTCTGCTACGATCTTAGTGCAGCTTGTGATCACATATTTTTCTAAACTTGCGTACACACGTGTTTTTTGTGTGCTAATTTTAATAATATTTGTACAAATATCCCCGAAGATAAGGTCGCAACAAGACGACCTTAAGAGGACAGAAATGACCTTAGAAATTAAACGTAAAATCATTGAAAAACGCTAACGAGATGTCAGCGTTGCTGATTTAGCACGCACATGCATTCGGTCTATATCCATTATTTGTACTATTCTCAAGAACAAGGACAATATCAAGAAGACAGATGCTTCAAAAGGAGTGAAAAGAGTAAACAACGGTTTCGTATTCTGGACGATGTCGAAAGATTGCTCCTTGTATGGATAGATGTATTGCAAGGCGATGCTGTTCAGGAAAACATCATTTGCAAGAAGGCGAAAGTGATTTTCGCTGACCTCGTTAAAAAGACGCCAGGATCATCAGCAGCCAAAAAAGGGTTTAAGGGAAGCCGTAGGTGGTTTGAGAAGTTTACGGGAAGAACCGGCATCCACAGCGTTCTGACGCACGGCGGAACAGCCTGCTCCGACGCAGATGCAGCAGGGAATTTCATCAGGAACTTCAAGATGCTCGTAGATTTTGAGACCTATCTGCCGCAACAGGTTTTTAATTGTGACGAGGCGGGCCTATTCTCGAAAAAAAACGCCGAAGCGTACCTTTATAACAGCAGAGGAGAATGCACTGCCGATAACAATCCAATGAAAGACCGTCTCACACCCATATTCCGTGCCAATGCAAGCTGCGATTTAAAAATTAAACCGCTGCTTGTTTACCATTCAGAAACTCCAAGAGCCTTCAAGAAGGGTAAAGTGCAGAAGAGCAGGTTAAACGTGATGTGGAGGTCGAACAACAACCCTTGGGTGACACTTGATCTTTTTTGTGATTGGACCAATGAAGTGTTTGGTCCTTCAGTAAACAAATATTTACTTGAGATGAATCTGCCACTCCATGTCTTGCTTATTATGGACAACGGTCCTGCCCATTCTCCAGGTTTACAATACCACCTCCTTGAAGAATTTCAATTAATCAAGATTTAGTTTCTGCGTCCCAACACCACTCCGTTACTTCAGCCTGTCGACCAGCAGTTTATTTCTAACATTAAGAAGCTCTACACAAAGACACTCTTCGAGCATCACTTTCAGTTGACCGAAGCTACGAATCTCACACTCAGAGAGATTTGGAAATATCACTTCAACATCGTTGCCTGTTTCTAGATCATCGAAGAGGCGTGGGAAGGGGTTACCAAGCAAACTCTCACTTCCGCTTGGAAGAATCTTTGGCTGGAGTGTGTTGTCGAATGTGACTCTGAGGCATTTGAGTCAGTACCTGTGTAGCCTGTAGTCAATGAGATTGTGTCTTCGGCCAAGAGCATTGGACTACAAGTGGATAACAATGATATCGATGTGCTTATGGAAGATCACAGCCAAGAAATGGGCACCAAAAAGCTTATGGTGTTGCAGGAACTACTGGAGAGGAGTTCTTCAGAGGAGGAGGCGCAATAAAGGAAATGCTGAAATCGTGGGGATCGGTTGCATCGTACACTGAAAACCAACATCCCAATACAAATCAGCGGCTATGCGCGCTACAACATTATTTGACTGTAACACTTTATCTCATATTCGCCATGTATTTAAGCGTCCGCAGAACAAATGACCAAACGCAGCTTCAATTCACGTCGTGAATAATAAAGCACGTAATACTGTATGTATAATTGAATAAATGGCATGAATAAGATAAAAATTTAAGTACTTTTTCTGCATGGAAAGCATTATCGTTTGTCTTAACGAGTATTCCGCACTGCGAGGTTCCACTGTATTGTTCTTCGACCATCCATTGTTTTGTTCACAATTCAGCTTCTTCTTTTTTTTGGCCTTATCCTAAGGCTTCATGGGGTCTATATCTTAATCGGTATTTGGCAATGATGGTGGTAGAGGGTATCCGGATGTCCTTCTTTGGAATTTTCTCAAGGGTAAAAGCAAACGGTTTTCATTGTGTTTCGATCATGAAACCAAATTACTTTTCAAGCTTGTAATATTGGTTAGGTAATATACCAATAGAGAATTCTAGAAACTTCTCCGAGGCTGTGGCTAAGCCATGTCTCCGCAATATCCGTTCTTTCAGGAGTACTAGCTCTGCAAGGTTCGCAGGACAGCTTCTATAAAGTTTGGAAGGAGACTAGGTACTGGCAGAAGTAAAGCTGTGAGGACGGGGCACGAGTCGTGCTTGGGTAGCTCAGTTGGTAGAGCACTTGCCCGCGAAAGGCAAAGGTCCCGAGTTCGAGTCTCAATCCGCCAGGAAGTTTCAAGATACCAATAATACATTATCTTTTCAAATTATGGCTTTAATGCATGAATCCATGATACAATGTGGTGGAGACTACAGTTTGCGAAACGAATGGATGAACATCATCTTCCTCACACAATCAAACAACTACGAACATATTTTGTACTTTCTACCGTGCAACTAAGGTTCAAATGGTTCAAATGGCTCTGAGCACTATGTAATTCAACTGCTGTGGTCATTAGTCCCCTAGAACTTAGAAGTACTTAAACCTAACTAACCTAAGGACATCACACACATCCATGCCCGAGGCAGGATTCGAACCTGCGACCGTACCAGTCGCACGGTTTCGGACTGCAACTAAGGCATTAGAACTGAGGCACGTACATTACATTTATTAAACATCTCATGAAGATGTCTTCGCTGAGTTGCAACTGGTTGCCGCAATTCATTACTCATTTCACAACAGATAAATGGACAAATTGACAGTACAACGCAACAGCAATCATGTAATGAGTACTAACCTACTGTAAGATCTCCATAGTATTATTATAATATTATTATTGTTATTACTATTTGTGACACTGATAATACATAAAGAATTGTCGCCCGCATCTCGTGGTCGTGCGGTAGCGTTCTCGCTTCCCACGCCCGGGTTCCCGGGTTCCATTCCCGGCGTGCTCAGGGATTTTCTCTGCCTCGTGATGGCTGGGTGTTGTGATGTCCTTAGGTTAGTTAGGTTTACGTAGTTCTAAGTTCTAGGGAACTGATGACCATAGATGTTAAGTCCCATAGTGCTCAGAGCCATTTGAACCATTTGAAAGAATTGTCACCCAGAAGTGTTCCAGTTTCCACCGGTTCAGAAGTGACGAGTAAAGCAGTCAAGAAATATACAAACAGTAAGTATAGTACACACATTTTAACTTGGTTTATTCTAAATGATGGTGCAGGGTGGGGTGCAGGTTGCGGGTGAAGCTAGAGTCGCTAGGGAGAGCATTACTGCATGTGTCTACCCTCAGTGTGATTCCTAGCTTTCTTTCCTGAGGAGAAATTGCTAGTAACTCTGTGATGCACTGAGATCCGCTTCATCGGTCTACAGAAGGAAAATTTATTATAAATAAGCAGTACCAATTGACTCAATAGTTCTTGGTTTAATAAAAGAAATCCTTTTTCATTATAAAGTTTAATTAGGCGGAGCGGGGAGCGGACGATATTCGCTAATCTCTTATTGCACTCAAATGCAATGGTTTCAAAAAAGGTTGCGAACCAGGAAGCTAGTCGGATGAAAAGAGCCGTTAACCGCCAGACGGATTCTGTCCGCGAACGGCACGTCTCCCCGAATCCCAGAAGTGGCGTATGGACGCACGCGGCTATCGGAGCGGTTCTATTTTTCTTCACAAGTGTTTGGAAGAAATTACTCTTCTTGAGAAGGAAGCAAAATAAGGAACTCATATGCTTATGAAGACAAGTCCAGATAGCACAAAAATAGGGAAGAAATATCGACATGTATTTTTGAAAGAAACCATCCCCTCATTCACATTAACCGATTTAAGTAAACCGTCACAAACTAGAATCCGGACCTCCGAACGTGCTAAGTAGTCTATTACTTTATTGTTAAAGAACATCGCAGCAGTAGACCAACAGCACGAAGTTTCTTGTGTTTTACAAGGAACATTTATTTTATTTGAATTACCTTCTTGATATTATTGTCTTAAGAAGGGCTATACGTAAATTTAAATGGCAGACAATTCACTAAAATAAACAAACGTTCAAAAATGTTACATCTAGTTCCGTAGTACACTTGTGTTGGGTCTGTTTTCATCTCTCAACTTGAAGTGATACCTGGACTGTTGAAAGCTATGAAAAAAGTTCATTACGTTAAAATACATTCATGAAATATTGCTGTGTCTCTGACAGGTTAGATCTATCACTAACTTTCGAAAGTCACTGATAGGTTGACTAGTTGTATCCAAAGAAACATGTCGTGTATTTGACTGCTATATAGCTCCTGGCGTCAGACAGCCCAATCGGGACCGTACGACCGATCGACCATGTGACATCCTTAGCCAATTACTTCAGCTGAACGCGCGGCGTTGTAGGCTTCGCAGATGTTCGAGCCTCTACTTCTGATTCCAGTATCTCAATTGGCATTACAAGGCTGAATGGACCTCATTCTAGCCCTCCGACCAAGGAAAAATCCCTGGCAATACCGAGAACTGAACTGGGATCCTCCGCATGGCTGTCAGCTACGTTGAGCTCTCAGAGCAAGTATGTGTCCGGAGGCCGTTCGCAGGATATCGCAGTTGCCCAAGGAGGGACGGGGCGGGGAGGGGGCAGGGAAAAATCTCGGTGATCGGTTCCTATATGAGCCAGGAACGTAGGGTAAAAAGTTTTTAGTTTAGCCAGGGTCAGCGCCCATTTGTATAGCCATTGAAACATCTATCTTACTGTAGCCATGTTGAACTACATTAAGCAACGTTTGAACGACGAACCGGAGCTAGTGCTCAGGTAGATTGCTTGAATAGATTAATTACTTTTGTAAAAAATGTTAATTAGGCTGAAATTAAGGCTCAGCTAATGCCAACATTTGTGTGTGGATCCGGCTGATGTGGCCGAGCGGTTCTAGGCACTAGAGTCTGGAACCGCGCGACTGCTACGGTCGCAGGTTCGAATCCTGCCTCGGGCATGGATGTGTGTGATGTCCTTAGGTTAGTTAGGTTTAAGTAGTTCTAGGTTATACGGGACTGACCACCTCAGTAGTTAAGTCCCATAGTGCTCAGAGCCATTCCTTGTATGATCATCACTGGAATTTTCCGTGCAAAAAAAAGTCTCCCTGGGAGGTTTCCGAAGTGCGCCACTTGTATCCTTTTTAATTGTATGAATCGAACCAAACTTAGCACTATAGTTGAGAAATGGATAAACTCAAAACGAAATTTTTTCGTCTAATCTTTATTCGAGATACGATGGTTTAAAGTCGAGCTAAATGTAATAGGTAAAATTCATTCTTACGTAAACTGAATGCTTGGAAACGGTTTAAAGAGATTCAAATAAACAAAAAATCCTTTCTTACGATAAAATTGAAAACTTCCTTTCAAAAACCTACTTACATTCGGATTTTACGAGCAAAAAACAGTTTTTTTTGTGCACCACTTAAATTTTCCAAACTTGTACGTCTCGGTTCAAATTTTATAAGAAGGTAGAAAAATACATGTAATTAATGTCTGTCCTGCTGTAGTGTGAAAGCTTTATCCGTTGCCACGATACGAGCGACAAAGTTCGAAAGACAATAAAAAGAACCTATAGCGGATCAGTCGTCGCCCGAGTCAACAAAAATCTACATCGGTTGTCAAGCTATGTCGGTCTAATGTCAAAATTTTGGCAGAGTAGAAGTTGGGAGCAAGAATGAAAAATACGCCTTCCATAGTACAGAGAAAGGCGATTATGTCCTGGGCAGAGTTAGGGATGTAAAAGTAGGGAACTAGCTTTTCGGCTTATCTGGCAGCTTCAAAGACTTGAATCAAAACATCCTGACATATTCGTGCTTTTTTTAGGAGACAGTCCTACTTCACCAGCGCAGTGGGCTGTCTTAGCCGTAAGGTGTTGGCACACATGCATCTTGCAATTTATAGGCTAAAATCCCTCATCATATTCCCAAAATCCAGATTTGCCAGCCATAGCAAACAATATGTAATATCAAATGGCTGAAGAACATGCATGAAATAGCTAAAAAATATTTTCTGGGAGGATAAAATTTCTGTGGGTGGATTTGTTCCTAAAGTGGTGCCAAAACAATTTTTTAATTTCTGGTTTGGGGTAGGAGGTTGATTCTCTACTCGCCCCGAGGGGATCATTTCTCCCCCAAACTGACCCGCTGTTACATGTATGGTAAGGAGTGTAAGAACCAGTAGACTCTAATTTATGGCCAGCCGCGGTGGTCTCGCTGTTGTAGGCGCGCAGTCCGGAACCGTGAGACTGCTACGGTCGCAGGTTCGAATCCTGCCTCGGGCATGGATGTGTGTGATGTCCTTAGGTTAGTTAGGCTTAAGTAGTTCTAGGTTATAGGGGACTGATGACCACAGCATTTGAGTCCCATAGTGCTCAGAGCCATTTGAACCATTTGAACTAATTTATGTGCTTCTAGAGCGTGGGATGCATCAACAGTGGGAAGTATCTAAGAGTGGTTTGCACCTGTAATAGGAAGTATTCCAGAGTGGAGATGCATGCATACTGAACTTTAACGACACGTTGCGGCGTATTGCACGACATCAAGTTGCATGGCGTGATGGCATGTGTCATGTTATACGACATGGCATTGTGTGTCATGCTACTTTGTTTAATATCATGCATTATGTTACATGGCATAGGCACTAATACTAACAAGCAAACAAACGAGAAAAGGTCAAGATATTTTGATTTAAGGTAAGTCGAAAAGCTACTTGCTTTGTTTTACATCTCTGACTCTTCTTTTCTTGTGCTGTGATGGAGCATTTTTCATTCTGGCATATGCTATTTCCGGGGCTTCCACGCACACTTTGTGGATAGTCTGTCCACAGCAGAAAGGCTTCAGCATTGCCGTCACTCTTTTACTGCCCTACTAGTCGTCTAGTAGCAGCAATGGCAGCCGTGCCGAAGTGGAAACCCACCACGAGTCCACACTGAATTTTTCACTCTGCTGCGGAGTTTGCGCTGCTGTCGAACTTGCTGACGGGTTAAATCTGTCATGAAGTTTCACATCGGCGTGCATTCAACTGCAGAGCAAACGCATTCTGGAAACAACGCCATTGTTCGCGATACTCTTTCTGTCGTTAGTGCCTGGCCAGCAAGGCATGCAGGAAACTCTCAGTATAGTTCAGAAGTTGGCAGAGAGCTGGTAACAGAAACACACGAAAGCTGGTCCGTCACACAATTTGAACCTCTCAGACGCGAGTCGCTGCCTAGACCTAAGAGGCAGACGCCATGCACGCTCTGGTCTTCTGCCTGACAGTCCCACTTATTTAATGCTCCTTACAGAGCCGACGAGCATTTGGCGTGTCCTTCCTACACCTACATTTATACTCCACAAGTCACCTTACAATGTCTGCCGGAAGGTACTTTGTGCATCCATGTCACTCCATCTCTTTCGTCCTTTATTGGCGAATGACACATTGAAGGAGTGACTGTTGGTAATCCTCTGTATGAGCTCTAACGACTCAGATTTTCTAGCTGTTTTTTCGATAGACGTATATGGGAGGAAGTAAGACACAGAGGGTTTCTTCCAGGAAAGTACTCTTCTGGAATTTCAGTAGTAAACCGACCGTGATCCACAATGCCTCTCTTGTAGTGTCAGCCACTAGAGTTGATATTTTTTTCGATTTAGTTTCTTTCGGTACGTGCTCAAACACCCTCTTAAGAATGGGATGTCACTTATGACGATACGAACCAATCACCGTTGTTTAGGTTTATTTCTAAGCAACCAGTTTCTACGTTACACTACTTCATCTTCAGGCCTAAACTGCTCCAATCCAGTACCCTTCGTGTTACAAATATAGCAGCGCCTTTAAATAACTATTACAGTTACAGGCACTGCTATATTTGTAACATGAAGGATACTGGATTGGAGCAGTTTAGGCCTGAAGATGACGTAGTGTAACGTAGAAACTGGTTGCCTAGAAGAAAACATATACAACGGCGATTGGTATTGTTTTATCGAAATTTAACACTCAGTCGTCGAGTACAAAAAAATCTCCGATCAAGCTGGAAAACGAACTCGGGTCCCTTCTGTTGAGCAACCCGCCACGCTGAGTCTACAGCTACCGAGGAGACTGGAGTTTGTTGAATATCTCGTGCTAACTAAACAGTCTCGTGACGAAACACGCAGCTTTTCGTTAGACTGTTGCTATTCCTTCTCTTACTGCAACGTCGTGAGGGAACCAGGACGATGATCATGTAACCCGCAGACACGTGCAAAAGCCTCGACAGCTGTCAAGTCCAGTCCCCTTACAAAGAAAGAGAGTTTAATCAAATAAAAATCGAGTTCTAGGCTTGGAATCGGACTGCTTACATAATAACGAGTTCAGTTATGGTAGTCAAAGGTTTATAAAATCAGTCAGTTGAAAAGTTGATGAAATTAACCACTTAATTTTTGCATTAAAGGAAACTATCCCTGACCAACTGAAACCACCGATGACTCACCTGAGCAGAGGACCATTAAGTGCTGGGGCAGAGTAATGTTCACGTTCTTCAACCCGTTAACTCAGAAACCCAATAAAACGGCGACGTATCTGTTACAGTTATGGGCCATTACCTCCTAATTCAAGCTGCAGCCACGGAAATGTGTAGGGACGACAGTTCCGCCCACATTCAGAGAATTGGCGCCACTAAAGGTTTTGCATCCTGAGCATCATGAGGCCGAGCTACCCCACAAGCCAAAAAATCAAGAGCCGTTTTATAGCCATCCCTGCCATTCAGCGTGCCCCCGGGGTTCTTTTCCTATAGGAGGTCGCAGACTTCTTTGGTACGTCTCAGTTAACAAAAGCGCGGAGAGGTGATCTCCGGTCCTATTTCGTTGCATTTATTGATTGGTTTCATTTCGTTTTTAGTGGTAGTGCGGGAGTTTCCTCCACTTTCTAGTACATGTGTTGTGTTCCATCGCTTTGGAAGCAAGCATTTGTAGATTCAGTCAACTCTAGGTAACAGGTTTCACAGTAGAGCGCTCGTGGCAATTGTCGGGGTTATTATGCACTTACACTGCACCATGAGCAATTGGCGTCAGGATTCCGTAGGTGCTAATGCGGTAGGCTTTGTCGTGCTGTCCCTGTACATGTAGTTGTATTACGTGGCGTCTTGTGGCTAACAACTTTTCTTTGTGGTTCACATTTTCGAGAAATTATCTGTTTTTCCTGTTATCGCTCTGTCTGGGATCTAGGCGAGTTATCGTTGTTTCATACTTCTTTCTCAATGTTTCCGTCTTTATTTATCTTGTCCTACAGCAAGATGGCAGCGTGCCATACAATCTAATATTGTGGATTCACTGAGTTCCATTCATCTACATCTACATCTACATCCATACTCCGCAAGCCACCTGACAGTGTGTGGCGGAGGGTACCCTGAGTACCTCTATCGGTTCTCCGTTCTATTCCAGTCTCGTATTGTTCGTGGAAAGAAGGATTCTCGGTATGCTTCTGTGTGGGCTCTAATCTCTCTGATTTTATCCTCATGGTCTCTTCGCGAGATATACGTAGGAGGGAGCAATATACTGCTTGACTCTTCGGTGACGGTATGTTCTCGAAACTTTAACAAAAGCCCGTACCGAGCTACTGAGCGTCTCTCCTGCAGAGCCTTCCACTGGAGTTTATCTATCATCTCCGTAACGCTCTCGCGATTACTAAATGATCCTGTAACGAAGCGCGCTTCTCTCCGTTGGATCTTCTCTATCTCTTCTATCAACCCTATCTGGTACGGATTCCACACTGCTGAGCAGTATTCAAGCAGTGGGCGAACAAGCGTACTGTAACCTACTTCCTTTGTTTTCGGCTTGCATTTCCTTAGGATTCTTCCAATGAATCTCAGTCTGGCATCTGCTTTACCGACGATCAACTTTATATGATCATTCCATTTTAAATCACTCCTAATGCGTACTCCCAGATAATTTATGGAATTAACTGCTTCCAGTTGCTGACCTGCTATTTTGCAGCTAAATAATAAGTGATCTATCTTTCTATGTATTCGCAGCACATTACACTTGCCTACATTGAGATTAAATTGCCATTCCCTGCACCATGCGCCAATTTGCTGCAGATCCTCTTTATTTCAGTACAATTTTTCATTGTTGCAACTTCTCGATACACGACAGCATCATCTGCAAAAAGCCTCAGTGAACTTCCGATGTCATCCACCAGGTCATTTATGTATATTGTGAATAGCAACGGTCCTATGACACTCCCCTGCGGCACACCTTTAATCACTCTTACTTCAGAAGACTTCTCTCCATTCTTTGTGACTACCTCGCATTTATCGCGTTTTTTAACCTCAGTGTATTTATTTTCACTGTATTGTCTTTTACTCGTCTGAGAATGAATAGAATATGAGTTTCAGCCCGCTATCTTGCATGTGTTAATTTGTATATCGTCATGATGAAATCAGAACTTTCTGAATTCGGTGAATATGTCGTGTATTATGAATAAGAAACTGACTAAGTTTTCACTCATCTCGTATCAAAACTATTTTGAGCTGGTGAATATTTCGGGTATTGTGATCACGAAATGGACTTAGTTTTCAGGGCCTTAGCCATTTAGCTTGGCGATACTGCTACCATTCTCGTAAAACTCTCAACGCAACTTTACTGCATCTGATAAGGATCTTTTCAGTCTGTATTTTAATTGGATAACGTAGCACCACTTTCCATTTAGTTGAGATACACTTTCAGAACAAACATTATTCAGCATAATTCTCTATCCTCTATATCAAATACAAACCTCATAATAGAACTATTTTTATTAAATTATTCATTTATCTTTTATTTTATATTTCGTTTTATTTTATTAATTTTCGATCGTGTCCAATGCATAGACTTTTTGCATGAAGGATCAGAGCTACAGGTTATTATGTGCTGCTCGACCCTACGACATTGTCGAGCTATTCTTTTTAAAATTGGAAATTTGTGGTTATGTCTTATGGGACCAAACTGCTGAGATCATCGGTTCCTAAGTTTACGCACTACTTAATCTTACTTAAATTAACTTACGCTAGGACAACACACACGCCCAGGCCCGAAGGAAGACTCGAACCTCCGACGGGGGAAGCCACACGGACCCTTACAAGACGCCTCAGACCGAGCGGCTACCCCATGCGGCTTCTTTTTAGACATAGTCATCCAAAGCTGAATTGCCTAACCTAACAGCAACATCAGGTAAACTCGAAATTGGTTTGTTCATATGGTATGCTGTTTAGAGAGCAACTACTCATCAGAAAACAAATAGGTAACGTCGCAGATGGAAACGCCGACAGGTTGCAGGCTGCGTGTCATTTCCAACGAGTCAGTTAGTAATAAATCCTCCGTAACAGCTAGAAGCAGTACCCAAGGATAGGTCGAACAAGTGGTATGTAAGGCAGATATTTAGTGGATGACATGCGTTACCTTAAGATTCATATTTAAGTCAAGCACACAACTTTCACCAGAACACCGTTGTCTATGTCACTCTGGAGCTGTGGTTCGGAAGATCTCTGCTTTACAGGATACATGTTAATTTTTAAAGAGCAGATTTTCGTTCCTCAAAAACGTCACAATGCATAACTGTAAAATATTTACCATAACTTCAGACCTCGTCTGTAAAGATTGTTAACGGACAAGTTGGTTGTTTTGGGAAACTGCATTGTAAAGTTTCAATAAAATCTCATAAATAAGATATTTCGAGTTCATGCAGTGTGATTCTGAATTACGATAAGTAATTGTTTTCAAATATATTTACAGTAAACAAATTTTTAAAATGGTAAATTCTACCAAAAATTTTATTCTCAAAAATTCGTCAGTGGGTACTTAACACTTCCAACCGACTGTGAGTGCAGGTAACATGGGTTAGTGTTGATATAGCACTGATTACTTGCTGCTTGAACTAACCATTACAGTGAAACCTTTCAGAAATACGATTTCAAGAAGTCCCAACTGTTTCAGATTTTCATATTAAGATTTGCAGTAACAATTTTTGCAATAATGAATTATATACCGTATATACTTTTTTTGTATGCACTTTACACAAGCAAGTAAATCATGGTAACGATCGCCCTTAACATTTTTACTACCACCCCTTCATACAGACTCACAAACTATAGTAAGTGACACAGCATTCTTTACTTGGTTAAATAAATACGTTCTTAGGAGTAACTTTTGAAGCACATTTGTGTTCAGGAACGTATTCAGGATCTTTGTCCGAGTCATAAATTATCAACATCATCATCGGATTGTTACAAATCGTCCCTGGAACTTGCACGATCACTGCACACGTTACTACTACTGGCAGTTATGTTTCTAGTGTATGAACGCGTGGTGTCTATTCTATCGGACATATACTTTATGCGCCTCGATGGGCACCTTCAGTGCGGATGTACGAGGGCTATTTGGACAGTAAGGTCCGATCGGGCACAAAATGGAGTTACTATTTATCGAGTATAGCAAGATAGCTACTGGGAATAAATTTCATAGGAGGCATCGTGGGACACTGATTTCATTAGTCAAGGAGAACTGTTACGTAGTAACAAACAGCAGTATTTCTATTACAATGTCTAACAAAATATTAAGTGAGCGTCCTGAAATAGGAGGCAATGTGTGTATAGCATTATTGGCGGAAAGGCCCCTTCTACAACGTTCGGCTGCCTGGTGCAAGTATTCTTATTTGATGCCAGTTCGGTGACTTGCGCCTTGATAAACATGAATCGGTGATGATAACAACACACACTCACTTACTCTCTCTCTCTCTCTCTCTCTCTCTCTCTCTCTCTCTCTCTCTCTCTCTCACACACACACACACACACACACACACACACACACACCATGTCCCGAGAGCAGAAAATATCTGACCCGCCCGGAAATCGAACCCGGCGTCCATTGGTGGAGGGTCAACAACGCAAACCAGAAGACCACGAATACATAACAAGGTGGTTGTGTAAAACGAGCACTAACTTACCTCCGCTTTCAGTACACCCAACGACATTTAAGAATTCACGGAGAAACCATATTGGATGGAAAGAAGAGTGGGAAGATCAGTACTATAATGTCCAGCCTGTCCCCCTAGCCCCCCACCCCTCTCCTTCCACCTCCCAGAACAAGGTTGTTTACTTCGCCAGTCACTTCCACAGATTAGGAGTTACAGATTCTCCTATTTACTGGTCCGACTCATCATCAGTAGTTGATTGAAATCACATATTCATTTAGTCGGACGTCGAGAACAAGTGCCATAACCCGCTTTCCTAGAAACCTCAATGGAAGAGAGCGATAATAAGCGAACACCTGTTTCGGCTTATCCGTAGATAGACAACGGTTTCTGAGAAAACGACCGTCAAAGTTTCCGACGTTATTTAGATGTCTTTTTAGCGCTCGAAAGGCTTAGCCCAACCAGTGCCACAGTAGCCGCGGCCTCACTTGTTTCGTCCCGTGTTCGAAACCCACTGCCAGCAGCGTGTGGAAATAGTCGAGGGAATGCTTATTAGATAAAATTATTTGGCACGATTGAAGTGTGGAGTGAGCAAATGACGAGACAGTGTGGAAGGCATGATTGATAAAAAGCACCAGCGGTCTACTAGAGGTGAGAAGATTAGGAGCGTAGAAATCATTACTTAACTGCGCTGCGGGTGTAGGACTTCACATTGCTGCATGAAAAGGTGCACACTCTTCAGACGTCGTTGTCTGGCTAGTAAAGGGAGCTTCGCTTTCAGCGCCAAAAGCAACTCAATCCATGCACGGGGTGCGGAATGAAGCTATCAGCGTAACGGGTTCCAAGACCTGCTCCGACCTAGAACAACCCAGGCGCGCGAATTCCGTGTCCACTGTTATCGAAGCCTGAACGCTTACTAGCTTCATGATGGAATGCCAAGGAAGCGTTCAGTTTGCAGTTGGTTGCCGGTGGCGAATTATGTTGATAAGAGACGGGTCAGCATCGGTGCGCTACATAACTGGTTGCTCGCCCAGTGACTACAGCAAGGGCTGGATTAATGGCTCCAGACTTAGGCTAATGAAGCTCCACTTATAGTCTAGTGTGTGAATGCTTAGAGGCATGAAAGTGGACCCCGCAGGCTGATCAGATACATCCACAAATTAATGCGCTTTCCGCCTTGTCACCTGATCGATAACAATTACTGTTACGCTCAGACAGAGTCTGCTCGGGACCGTGCAGAGGTGCGACTGTTAATGAGTTTTGAGCTCTGTATCGACTCGTGCTACACCTTGTGTTTGGATTGCATTGGTTTTCCTTTTCTTCTCCTGACATGTTTGTTTGATATTTTCTTTCATTAAGTGGCTGCTTGGTTGTCTTTTCCCTCTGCTATGGATATCTGCGTTTTTGCTTCCGGGAAACTGCTATGGAGGAAGTGAGATCTTTGACCGGTTGTAACCTGGTGTGGTGGACACGGGAGAGCAGTGTGGCTCTCCAGCGCGAAGCAGGCGTGGTCGGTTGCACCGAGTCGCCACGTGATGTATGTCGGTTGTGTGTAACTAGCGGGTCGAGTTGGCGGAAGAGCTCTCCGCGTGTTGGTTGTATACAGAATCGCCTCACGAGTAGTTGCTGTTCATTTCGACTTGGTGGGGCGTAAACAAGCTTCTTTAAAACCTCAGTTTCAACACTGGAGTTTAAAAGGAGACACCTAACATGAAGGAGCGGCCTCTACCCGTCAACGCTGCAGAGAAGACGTGAACTCCGGTGACAGAGCGTGTTGTCGCGTGACCGTGGCGTGTTGGGTACGCTGGCGAAGCGTGCGCGGTCGGATATGTGTATCCTTGCCATCGGAGGTTTTGTACTGCCTGTTCGAGCATAACTACAAGTTAAGTTCGTGGAAGGTTTAATCATTAAGTAATTTTGTGTAACCAGCCTCTTCTGCCTTGTGGCCTCCCGCGAACGGGTTTCCTGTCCCTGGCACAGGTGTAATTGAAGACACTGATCTTCCCTCCTCCTCTCGTTACTGTCCGATGGGAGGTGTAGTTTTGGTAGTTTGTTTCGCTATTATGTCGTGTGTTATGAGTAAATTCATGCTTCCTGTTGGTTGATCATGTGGTCGCTTATTCAGGACTGTGTGGTGTAATATTTCCTTGCACGAGGTTAGCTCTAATTCTGTCAGCAAGTTACGCCATCTTATAACAAGTTTTCGCTGGCTAAAAGTCGGTGCAGTGACCAACCTGAGAGTGGCAATTGTGTTTACGGGCGTATTTAAATTGGTCAGTATTCTGTCTAGCCTGAGCATCCCTGAGTGGGTGATTTGTGGCCGCCATACACGGGTCCGTCATGTCTGTTATGTTCGAATGATATTAGAGGACACTTTTGTTTAACATTTTTTTTTAAATCCCTCCATGTCTGTAAATTCCCTTTATTGCCATTAACCGTGTGTTTGCTGAGACTTGTTTAATTTTTAATGGTGGTGTTGCTAGCTTCACTACCTCACTATACTTTATTAACAAATTTCTGTATTTACTTTAGTAGCCTGTTTACTAATGTTCTTTAAATTTTTTAAATTGTTGTGTTTGCTATAAATTACTTTGATTGGCGTTAGCGGCGTGTTTTAAAAGGTTGTTTATGCCGTACTGCTAGTTTCTGTAAGATACGATTAAAACATTTGTGAAAATCTCAACTCGACAGTAAACTACTAGAAATTTGGCCCCTTTTTCCAACTTTTGGTGTGGCTTGTAGTAATCGTAACCTGTGTGTGTGTGTGTGTGTGTGTGTGTGTGTGTGTGTGTGTGTAGCTTGGTTTTCAAAAGCTATGTACGAAGTTTCGTAACCGCGCACTACACGAGGGCAACTCAATAAGTTTCTTAACTTTCATCCCAATCGTCTTCGTATTGGAAGTACGACTTGGTGCGTTTGACAGCCTCTACATGGCACTCTTCTGTTCGCCTGTGGCAAGTTTCAGTGTACTCGAGTAGCTGTCTTTGCGATCTTGTGAGGTAAACATGAATGCACGTCCCTTCATTTGCACTAATGAACAGGATCCCGTAACACGCCAAGAGCTGAAATCCATAGCAGACTTTCAGCGCAATACAAGGGCGATTTTTTACCACGGTAAAGAGTTTCCTAGAGGGGTGAAAATTTCAAGTGACCCAACAAGCGTGAACTACTGGGAACGAGCTGAACGTCCAGTCACATCCACTGATGCCAACAAGTCGACTCTGAATAATCGACAAGTCACTGTTCATAAAGTTGAGAACCAGGTGCACATTAGTCATAGTTCCCAACATGCCGTCATCCATAACAGGCACAACGTTCGTGAAGTCCCGAAACAACTGAATGAAGAGCGGACTCGTAATAGTGTGAGAACCTCTCAGCAGCTACTGGAATCTCATGCTAATGAAGAAGAAATATTTTTGAAACAAATCATCACTGGAGATAAGATGTGGGAATGCAGTGGAAACTCGCTGGATCTGCACACTGCACAGCAAGTCATGCTCACAGTCTTCTGCGACGAACTTGAAAAAGGAACAACAGGAGCTTTGCAAGGAGTTCAAGGTGGAAATCTGAAACAGGGTGTTGAGTGTATCTTGCATACAGTACTGATCATGACCTCGTTGGATTTCAATTTATTTGGTGCACTTACCGAGCGAGGTGGCGCAGTGGTTAGACACTGGACTCGCATTCGGGAGGACGACGGTTCAACCCCGCGTCCGGCCATCCTGATTTAGGTTTTCCGTGATTTTCCTAAATCGCTCCAGGCAAATTCCGGGGTGGTTCCTTTCAAAGGGCACGGCCGACTTCCTTCCCTAATCCGATGAGACCGATGACCTCGCTGTCTGGTCTCCTTCCCCAAAACAACCCAACCCAATTGGTGCACTTAGTGTAAGGAACCGTTGATTCACCTCCGGTGAAGAGGTGAAGGAAGTAGCGCACACGTGGCTTTTTGCCGAACCACAATACTCATTTTCTAATGGTACTAGAAAGTTTGTGCGAAGATGTATCAAGTGCATTGAAAAGCAGTCGTAAGAGATTACTGGTCGGCAGACACCGTCTGGGACTCTTCGTCTGTCTGCTAGAAATCTTTCTATTTAAAGCCACTTTAGCGATACGAGCGTCTTTCTATCGAAGATCTGATGAGATGATTGGAATAATCGAAACGATTAGTCCCCAAGCGAAGAATATCTTAGACCCAGCCGGGAATTAAAGCCGAGAGTCCGCGATTTATAAGTAGCGGATCTAACCGCGAGTTGCTGACGTTGAAAAACGGGGTGACTGCATTGGGGCAAGTAGCGTCATTGCAAACTTTGTATCCTTCTTGTAATAAATTAGAAAAAACTCTCACACAGATTTTCAATAAATCAGTTTCTTAAAATATTTTGACTGAACCGTCAATTAGGGCGGTTCACAAACAACAACTCAAGTACACATGTTATTCCAAAAACGTTATTGTGGAAGTAGGGGTCAGGAGGTGCTGGTGAAATAACACACACCGCTAAGGTTATCTTTTTATTTTAAAAGGCTTTCTCAATAATACATTTTTAAGTCTGACATTTAAAAAAAATTCCCAAAACAATTTCGAATAGCTGACAAATTTTCTTTATGAAAAGGAGATTGGCAGGTATGACGTTAACAACTTTCCAAGAGTATGATTTTAACTTTATATATATATATATATATATATATATATATATATATATATATATATATATATATATATATATATATATATGTGTGTGTAAAAGAAATAATTAAAGAAATTCTTTTAAATAGCTGGCAAATTTTCTCTATGTAAAGGATGTTGCAAAGTATGACGTTAACAACTTCCCAATAATAAGATTTTAAACCTGTTATATCTATAAGAGAACAATTCCTTAAAGAAACACCTTTAAGTAGCTAGTTTGTACGAAAGCTAAAATAGTTGTCTCTCGCCAGTTAAATAACTTTTATTGCACCTGTCAGTAATTTCAAGATAAACGTGAATAAGCCAGAACACAAACCTTCACATTAATGGCAGTTCCCAAAAAAAAAAGCTTTTCCTTAGCTCGGTGAGGGAGTGACACGTGTAAAAGGCCCAAATCACAATAGGCGGAATAGTTATTGGTAGCCTACAGGGCCACAGCAGATCAGCCCCAAAACATCCATTAGAAGCGAGCACCCCCCAAAACCAGAAGATGTAGCCAGGGCGGAGCCTGCACAGACACACAGACCACAGAGACCCGCGACACCGACCCTAAATCACCCAACCGAGGTGTGACTGAAAAGGCCCGACCAAGAAGCCATCACCACATTCCCGCGGACACCAAACGAAAACTGTGGTGGGACGACCCCAACAAAACCACTGGTGAAGTACTCCACTTCTCACACTCCACCACAGCGCCGGGAACACGTTGCACTTCCAAAGGTACGTCAGAGCCAACCGCTGCTAGTGGTTTCAACGGCCGATAAGATGACATACGGCTCCACGCGCTGATCTCCTGTACCACGGCGTCTAAGCCCCATAAGCCACGTACATGCGGGTAAGGCAGACTTACCCTCTGACAGCCAAGAGGGCGGCCAAAGCACGTGGCGAGCAGTTGACCACCCCCAACAGCAGGGCCCCGCTCGCGCCACCACCTCTCTCGGTCACCACCCAGTACCTACTCCCCGATTGTCACGCGACCGTACACTTGCTCCACCTCCCACCAGAAGGCGGTAGCGATCCAAACAGCGCGCCAAACCGAAAGCGCCACCGCAAACACTAGACGCGAAGCGAAAGCACTCCGCCTGGCGCGATTTTCGAAGAGCCGGACACAACTACGGCTCAGTGACAAGTATTTGTCCAGTGCTACATTTGACTAATTAACACAGATGTTCGTTATTTATTTGTAGACCCCTATCATAGGAGTCTCCTACATAGGTGCTTTGGCAGCGCAAGTGGACAGCTTTCACAATGTGCATTAGGAAAGGAACATGAGAAAAAACTTTCTACCTGTCACTGAGAGCAGGGTGGAAGCAGAATGGTCAGAACACAGGACTAATTTCACAAGGATGGGTGAAAATAGCGCCTGTCTCCCTTTTAAGGAAATCATCACAACATTTGACTAAAGCGATTTACTTCACTCACGGAAAATCTAAAGCTACATGGATGGCCACGGATTTCGATCTCGTTCATTGTCAATATGAGGCTGTTTTCTTAATTCTTATCCCCATATCGGTCAGTAATTACACTGTCAGTCACTTTAATGTGAACATCTGTCGGAAGCCTGAATAGCGCATGACATGAGGAAGAGAGTCACTGAGGTTCTGGAAAGAGGAGACAGGGATGTGGAGCCCTGTATGTTCCACCGCCGTGGCCACTGCTGCAGGTTTCCCGTTGAGGATCCATGGCGTGGTCCCTCAGATTCTCGATTAGGTTCAAATTCTTGGAGACTGGTGACCAGGCGAGTACTGTAAACTCAACCTGGTGATCTTCCAACCACAAAGTACACTGCGGGCTGTGTGACGCGTTGCACTGTCCTGTTGGTAGATGCCACCGTCCGAGGAACAACCAACTAGATGTAGCGGTGGACATGGTCCCACGAATACGACATATTTTAGTAGATCCAGTGGGCTTTCCAGAACGACGAGATCATCCAGGGAATGCCAAGAAAACAATCCCCAGACCACAAGCATACATGGTGGTTACTTTCAGACGTTTCACGCCATGAACGCCAACGGTTGTCTGTCCGCTATGGATAAAAACGCGATTCATCCGGAAAATCCACCTGTCACCAGCCAGTGCATGTCCAGTTGAGGTACTTGTGCTATCGATAGCAACGATGCCACGCCGCAGGTGCAAGTTCATAAGTTGGCACTACGAGACACCGACGACAGCGCCCTCTAGCCAGCGCTGTGGAGCTCTACGGGCGTCGCTCCGGATTCAGCCCATTTGACCTAGAGCAGGAGGCCTGGAAACATCGCTTCAACTTCAGAGGGTGTTGGCTTGCTAATGAGACTGCACTACTTACGACGGGTTTAAGGCTTGGCTCATCTGTACAAAGTTATGTAACCATTTATTAACTTGGTTTTTGCCTATAGCAAAAATCTGTGATTTTAAACTCAGTACCGACTGAAGCGTAGCGCCGTATAGCGACCCTGCCTTGGAGGCGTTTAAGTGGAGATGTGTCTCAGAGCTGGATAATGACAGACTGGACGCACACGTTGTTTATGTATCAGCCGATAGAGGACAATATTGGAAAGGGCGAGTGTAATTTTATTTTCGGTTGTGCCCACTAGAGTGCACTAAAGTAATAGAATGTTTTTCATAAACTGTTCTAATATTTTCATAAAGTGTTATTATGTATTTTTGTGTATGTAAAATGTTATAAATGTGTTTTAGCAGTATTAATGGTGCGTGAATGTGGTTTAAGGTTAATATGAAGATAACTGTTTAACGAGTTATGTAGTAGGATATAGTGTGGGAACATTTCGAAGAAGTATGGATATGGACAAAGGGGATTTTTGTGGAATAGATTTGTAAATTAAGTTTATGGTAAAGTGAAAGTTAATTCAGGTATAAATTACAATAGTAAATAACTTTATGCATAAACAAAACTTCGGCATATTGGATAATTACGTCGGTCAAAAGTGCAGTCGTTAGGTTTTCTATTTTGCAATTGGTTATTGGTGAAAAGCGTGGATTGACGCGTTTTGTTTTGCTATTAGCTGTTGAGTAAACTGACCAATGGTAAAGCAATATTCTTCGCGCGCCTTTCTCTGCTGGTAGAGAAAATTTAAAGTATTCTAGAGGGAGTCGAAACCTAGCCATGAAACAGTTCGGACGTGTGTAGTAGTAGTTCCGATAGAAACGATAAGTTTGCCAGATCTAGCAGTGTTTCATTCATCAAAAGTGTGGTAAAGTGACGGCATAATTATTCCGATGGGCGTGTAGAAATTTCGGAATTTTTAAGTGAATTTTGTGACGAGAAAAGACACATATTCAGCGTGGCGTATTGAGCAGGTCGGTGGATAAAAACTGTGACTGTATTTGGTACCGACAGACTTAATATCTGGCGAGCATTATCAGTCAAAAACAAGCAGTATTTTTGTAGCTATTACTTTTTCGGGGAATGCAACACCATAAACTTGGTAACGTGAGTGAAAGGGATTATGAGTGACTGTGTTAAGACTAGCACGGGCTTGGCAGTGATACTTGTTCAACTAAGTTTCAGAATATTTTAATTGAGGACAAAATTTCCAATCTTTCATTTATGTGTACACTTTTTCCCGAAACGTAGATTAGCGATTTAAATCACAGCCTGGTTCACGTCGAAGTACAGCAGGTTTCACTCGGCTTTCCTACTGATGATCTGCTGAGACAATGTTCACAGGTAGGTGCAGATCCGTCGCAAAGGGACGGAAAGAAACGCGCCACTGCACGACGTGTTTTACCTTACCTGCTCCTACACGCTTCCTTCATTCGGCCAACCTTTCAGTTTTCAGGAGCAGAACACGCGCCGTCTTCCAGGCGGGATACCAAAGTACTGACGTGCAAATTCCAGCCTTTTTCGTCGGTGAGTAGCAGTCAGCATGGGTGCACGAAGCAGGCACCTGCTGCGGAGGCCTATAACAGAGCAAAGCTCGCTGATGGTCGTTAAGGAGACACTGTTGATAACCCCTTGTCTGTCTGGGGGATTAGTTCTCCAACAGTTGCACGTCTATTCGCCCCTATAAATCTCTGCAGCCGTCTCCACCTCTGTCCTCTATGGCACATGTTGCCACCTTCCTCGGTGCCAGTTTTAGATAGCGCCATTTCACCATGCACGGTTTACTTTAATGACGACGACCCCCTAACAGTTTACAAATTTAGCCTTTCGTAAATACTTCCACTCTTGGCCCGACAGTCAATGATCATGCCCTTCTGGGCGTCTGCAACAACTGGACGTTATCCTCGTTCCCCCAACGCTGTTGATATACACTACTGGACACTAAAATTGCTACACCAAGAAGATGACATGCTACAGACGCGAAATTTAACCGACAGGAATGAGATGCTGTGTTATGCAAATGATTAGCGTTTCAGAGCATTCACACAAGGCTTGCGCCGGTGGCGACACCTACCACGTGCTGACACGAGGAAAGTTTCCAACCGATTTCTCATACACAAACAGTAGTTGACCGGCATTGCCTGGTGAAACGTTCTTGTGATGCCTCGTGTAAGAAGCAGAAATGCGTACCTTCAAGTTTCCGGCTTTGATAAAGGTCGGATAGTAGCCTATCGCGATTTCGGTTTATCGTATCGCAACATTGCTGCTCGCGTTAGTCGAGATCCAATGACTGTTAGCAGAATATGGTATCGGTGGGTTCAGGAGGGTAATACGGAACGCCGTGCTGGATCACAACGGCCTCGTATCATTAGCAGTCCAGATGACAGGCATCTTATCCGCATAGCTGTAACGGATCGTGCTGCCACGTCTCGATCCCTGAGTCAACAGATGGGGACGTTTGCAAGACAACAACCATCTTCACGTACAGTTGGACGACGTTTGCAGCAGCATAGACTATCAGCTCGGAGACCGTGGCTGCGGTAACCCTTGACGCTGCATCACAGACAGGAGCGCCTGCGATGGCGTACGCAACGATGAACCTGGGTGCACGAAAGCCTGAATCCCGGTTCTGTTTACAGCATCATGATGGTCGCATCCGTGTTTGCCGACTTCGCGGTGCACGTACATTGGAAGCCAGTATTCGTCATCGTTATACTGGAGTATCACCCGGCGTGATGGTATGGGGTGCCATTGGTTACACGTCTTGGTCACCTCTTGTTCGCATTGATGGCACTTTGAACAGTGAACGTTACCTTCCACATGTGTTTCGACCCCTGGCTCTACCCTTCATTCGATCGCTGCGAAACCCTACATTTCAGCAGGATAATGCACGACCGATTCTTGCATGTCGTGTACTTGCCTTTCTGGATACAGAAAATGTTCGACTGCTGCCCTGGCCAGCACATTTTCCAGATCTCTCACCAACTGAAAACGTCTGTTCAATGGTGGCCGAGCAACTGGCTTGTCACAATACTCCAGTCACTACTGTTGATGAACTGTGGTATCGTGTTGAAGATGCATGGGCAGCTGTACCTGTACACGCCATCCAAGCTCTGACTCAATGCCCAGGCGTATCAAGGGAGTTATTACGACCAGAGGTGGTTGTTCTGGGTACTGATTTCTCAGGATCTAGCCACCCAAATTGCGAGAAAATGTAATCACATGTCAGTTCTAGTATAATATACTTGTCCAACGAATAGCCGTTTATCATCTGCATTTCTTCTTTGTGTAGCAATTTTAATGGCCAGTAGTGTACCTTCCACTGCTGGTTCTGTCACCTGCCGTCTGTGAAAGGGTGTCGCGCGTTGATGTCGAACATAGGCGAGGGTCACATTAATGTGACTGGGCCTGTATACTGTGTTTGCCATCTTGTTGCCATCGTTTGTATTGATAAATGAGTAAAACGGTCACCCGGTCACCCAACCAAGTTGCATGTTGCCTGTCTAACGGTTTCCAGAGCAAATAAAAATTTAGGTAATTACAAACCAAATTTAAAAATTTCAAGTTCTGTCATAATCGACTCATGAAGAGGTGCAATATTATATTAAAAGTTTAACACGACAAGGAAGATCTGCAAAGGATCAATGATTGGTGCAGGGAGGCGGTTGACATTCATCATAAACAGATGAAACGTATTGCGAACAGATCGGCAAAAAACACCATTATTGTATAATTATAGGATTGCAGAACAATCAGCGGAAGCAGCTGCTTCCATAAAAAAATCTAAGGATATGCATATGGTACCATTTTAAGTGGAACGATCACATAAAATTAACCTCAGAAAGGGCAGACGCGAAATAAAAATTCGTTGGAAGAATTCTCGGCAAATGTAGTCCATCGTCAAAGGAAGTAGAAACCATTCACTCGACAGATACTTGAATACTGCTCGTTGGTGTGGGAACAGCAACACACAGGGTTGGTGGAAGAAATAGAAGAGATCCAAAAAGGCAAGCGGGTTTCGTTGCATGTTAATGTAGCGTGGTATCAACGTTCGATACCACACTTGTTAGGGGTTGCAGTTATCGACCGCATTAGTATCGTTGGACCCGCGAGTCGCGACCAGCGCCGCTCCGCGGCTTGTATCAAGTTTCTAGAGAGCTCTCGTCCACTCTCGCTCGGGGCGTCAAGTAGGAATGTAGCATAGCCTTCAGCTGATAGGAAGCAACCTCTAACAAGGTGCTTAGTAACGTGTGGCCTAGCCCGCCCGGTTGGCGGTCTAACGCACGGCTTTCCGGGCGGGAAGGAGCACCTGGTCCACGACAAGAATCCGCCCGGCGAATTTGTGCCGAGGTCCGATGAACCGGCCAGTCTGTGGATGGTTTTTAGGCGGTTTTCCATCTGCCTCGGTGAAGGCGAGCCGTTTCTCCTCATTACGCCTCAGTTATACTGACGGCGATTGCTGCGCAAACAAGTTCGCCACGTACGCGTACACCACCATTACTCTACCACGCAAAAATAGGGTTTACACTCGTCTGGTGTGAGACGTTCCCTGGAGGGTCTACCAGGGGCCGAACTGCACAATAACCCTGGGTTCGGTGTGGAGCGACGGAGGGGTGTAGTGGACTGCGGTAATCGTCGTGGGGCTGTGGACCACTGCGGCTGCTAGGTCCCCGGTTAACATACTATACGTACAACGTATGGCCTAAGTAAGCCTCAATAGCTATCTGTTTATAAGTATATGTACGCCGCCAAGAATAATCCTGTACAACCACTTAAGTACAATATATATTATTTTTTACCAACGACTGCTAATTATTTTAGACGTTGCTTACTGACAAACCTGCTGTGATTTATATGTTGCTATTTAGCATTGGCCACCCGTCAACATTGGCGACGACTCGTTCGTCGTCATCATGACATGTGGAAAGTGCGAAAGCGCCACAGAGATGTTCAGCCAACCCCAGTGGCAGAAACTGCAAGAGAGGCCTTCTGGCTCACTATGTGGTCTACGGCTAAAGTTCCGAGACCGTACGTTCCTACAAGACTCAACCAATGTATTGTTTCGTCCTGCCTGTATCTCGTCGAAAGCGCGTCAGGACAAAAATTCAGATAGATTCGAGCGCACACGGAAACTTACTAGCAATAATGCTTCCCGCGAAGCATACGAGAACAGGGAAAGAGGGGGAGGGGAGTGACGGTGGCACACAAAGAATCCCCCGCCACACACCGCAAGGTGGCTTGAAGAGTCTAAATGTGAATGTAAAATGTAAAAGTTAGAAACAGTGTGTATGTTTTGAGCCATCGTAGCTCACAGAGTGCAAATAACCCAGATTTGAGAATACGAGCAGTGACTTCGAACAAAACATTACATGTAATTTCTTTTCCATACTTTCTACCGCTGCTACCCACCATAAAATAACAAAGCAAAGAGGTTAATCGCATACATTTTCGTCGTTTATATCCGAAAACCTCATCATCAGGCATAATTACTTCTTTGCTAATAATTCTATTCGCAATATATTTTCAAGACATTCTGCACATATACCAACTATTTTACCTGTAAAATTATATCACTGTGCGACTCATAGTTCAGGAGATACACTGAAGCGCACTCAAATACAGAGATATGTAAGCCGGCAGAACACGGCGCTGCGGTCGCCGACGCCTACATAAAACAAGTGCCTGGCCCAGTTGTTAGGTCTGTTACCGCTGCTACAACGGCAGGTTATCAAGATTTAAGTGAGTTTGAACGTGGCGTTATAGTCGGTGCACGAGCGATGGGAACAGCATCTACGAGGTAGCGATGAATTGGGTATTTGCCCGTATGTCCATGTCACGAGAGAAACACCAAATTTTGAAATCGCTGCCGCCGGAAAAAGGTCCTGCAAGAACGGAACCAACGACGAATGAAGAGAATCGTTCAACTAAGTGCGATCCTTCTGCCAACTGCTGTAGATTTCAATGCTGGGCCATCAACAAGTGTGAGCTTGCTAAACATGCAACGAAACATCATTGTTACGTGGTTTCGGAGCCGATCGCCCACTCGTGTACCCTTGAGCACTGCACTACACAAAGGTTTACGCCCCGCCTGGGCCCATCAAACGCGATATTGGATTTTTGATGACTGGGAACATGTTGCCTGGTCGGACGAGTCTCGTTTCAAATTGTATCGAGCAGATTGAGGTGTACAGGTATGGGTGTAACCTCCCCCTCACTTATCGACCTTAATGACAGTGAAAAATTAAACAGCGTGTACATAATAGAAATTTGGGAAAAGCATATGTCGGTAAAGAGGAGGAAGGGTTACATCTAAATGAAAGGAAAAATGCTAATGGAACTGGTGGAAATTAATTTTGAAAAGGGGTTAAGTTAATAAAGAAAGTAAATGTGCTATCGTTACGTTAACAATTAACTGGCGTTGATTAGATATTTGAGATTTGGGGAAAATTACGGTCGCCAGTCCTATGGACAACTACTATAATAACTGAAAAAGAAAGATTAATGCACGTATAATTAGCACTAAAAGCGTGGCAACTGAAGGTTGACAAGTGTTGTGTGAAAACTGAATGTTTGCGAGAAGTAATGAATTTCGCTACACTCTGACTTAATTTAGCAAAAGAATTATTAAAACCGGAAAATTGAAAGTTAATTCAGTGACTGAAATTAATAGTGAACTTTGTTTCTGAAGCACTACGAAATTCAATAAAATAAGGTTAGTCCTCGGCTACCTCAACAATCATTTCAAAAGCTACTTCGATCTACGCAATTTAGAAATAAGAGATTTAACTTTGAACTTGAATTTAATGAATCTGGACAATTAACAATAGTAAAATTTAGTACGTACCAAGCTGAGTTGCAGTCACAGGTAAGCTAATATATGGTAACAAAACTCGCACTCTTAATTTGTGCTTGTGTAATCTAAATATTGTAGCAAGCTATGGATACCTTAACTGAACTTTGAAATTAAAGCAGTGAAACGGAATGATATTACTTTAATGCTGGCGTTTGACTTTCAACGACACTTGGGTTCATTCCGGAAAAGGAAGGGACCCTGCTTGGTAATGCAATTGGGACAAAAAAAGCAACAAAGGTTCATGCTAAGTTGCTGTATTTTAGTGAGAAAAATTTAACAGCTTGAGAAGCTGCGATCTGCCATACAGTTCTAAAACTTTACGTGCTTTCAGTCTTCCTTGTTGGTTGATTGAAGGTTTGAAGTCGTCCATCACGGAGGTGGCGACAGTTACTCATGGTCGGCTGTAGCTGTTACAGAAGCTGGATGCTGGTGCGCCTTCTTCTCGACACAGTCACCAGGCGAAACGGGCTCTTGATGTGTGCCTGTTAATGTTTCCCCGTCCGCGACGCCGTGCCAGAAAGTATCATAGCAAGTCGAGCGCAATTACATGCTGCCCAACCCTGAAAGCGCGGCAACTCGCGGGAGCGTCACTCAACACACCTGCTCCACCGCCCTACTCCAGCCCGACTCCGCTCTGGCCGCGCTCCACGTGGCAGAGCTAACACTACCCAAGATCCTAAACACTTTGGTTCTCCACACGACCTATCGATGTATTCGTTCGACAGCATAGTTTTCCCTAAGCAAGACCCAGCGTAAAAATACAAATAATATTTACAAAACAAACCCATTATCCAATTATACATTGATACACACACACACACACACACACACACACACACACACACACACATATATATATATATATATATATATATATATATATATATATATATATATATATATATATATAGTAAAACAATTACAATATATAAGGTAACAAAATAAGGAAAAAATTTATAGTACAGTAGATGGAAATAGGAGGATATGCATTTCCGGCGTTACATGGGGACAGGCTCATGAATACATGGACTCTCCCTCTCCATGTCAGTAGGGAATTGTTCAAGCTGGTGGAGGCTCTGTAATGGTGTGGGGCGTGTGCAGCTGGAGTGATATAGGACTCGTGATATGTCTAGATACGAGTCTGCAAGGTTACACATACACAAGCATCCTGTATGATCACTTGCATCCATTCATGTCCATTGTGCATTCCGACGTACTTGGGCAATTCCAACAGGACTATGCGACACCCCCAAGGAACCGTGTCGTTTGCCACGGTTCCTGTTTTCCCTGGGTTTATTTCTGTTTGAAGTTTCTTTGCTGGAGAACGTTGCGGAGCCTCCGCGAGCTCGCTGCTAGCGCGTCCGCTGTGAGGTGGCGGTGTGCCTTGCTGACGGCGGACGAAGAATGGAGACGACTGCTTGGCCCTGCACGACGGTTCTGGAGCGGGACGCTCGGTCCTTCTATGATAAGTATGGATCGGCCCAGAATCCCGGGGCGTGAGGGCACAAGAGTCCGTAATTCTGTGGACAACGTTTGCTTTCCGTTCATGGGCTGGGGAAGCTAAGAAATCCGTCTGCGGCTGCCAATAACCTCCAGAAGCTGGTGTCGTCACTGAAAGTAAGATTTTTCATCTAGTTAGAGCAACGGTCATTGTCTGGCGGGGTCAGTCTCCCGGTGTTGTGTTGTGGGAGTTATTAATAACTGTGTGGCAACGTTTCTCTGCTTTGAGTTTGTGATCGCAAATTGCCTTGCATGAGCGTTTATTTGAAAACCATGCTGACTTACTTAAGGCGCGTGCTGTAAGGAAAAAAAGAAAAAAAATGGCTGTGGACCTACTGCAAGCCGTTGTTTTCCCATGGACGGCGTAGGTCACTGTGTGGATAAGCACGTTGTAAAACGTTTAAATAACCTTGTACTGATTGACGCGGAGATATAGTGAACTGTGGCCAAATTTATAGATGTTTGAATTGCCAGATTATGTTAATGTTCGCTAATATCTGTTGTTTTAGTACGTACGCATATTTAACTTTAGTCATTGATATTGTGTATATGAAATTCCCTGAGACTTCAAGAAGAATATTATAATTCCAATCCCAAAGAAAGCAGGTGTTGACAGTCACAGCTGCAAAATACTACCGCGAATTCTTTACAGACGAATGGAAAAACTAGTAGAAACCGACCTCGGAGAAGATCAGTTTGGATTCCGTAGAAATGTTGGAACACGTGAGGCAATACTGACCCTACGACTTATCTTAGAAGAAAGATTAAGGAAAGGCAAACCTACGTTTCTAGCATTTGTAGACTTGGAGAAAGCTTTTGACAATGTTGACTGGAATACTCTCTTTCTAATTCTAAAGGTGGCAGGGGTAAAATACAGAGAGCGAAAGGCTATTTACAATTTGTACAGAAAGCAGATGGCAGTTATAAGAGTCGAAGGACATGAAAGGGAAGCACTGGTTGGGAAAGGAGTGAGACAGGGTTGTAGCCTATCCCCGATGTTATTCAATCTGTATATTGAGCAAGCAGTAAACGAAACAAAAGAAAAATTCGGAATTGGAATTAAAATCCATGGAGAAGAAATAAAAACATTGAGGTTGGCTGATGACACTGTAACTCTGTCAGAGACAGCAAAGGACTTGGAAGAGCATTTGAACGGAATGGACAGTGTCTTGAAAGGAAGAAATAAGATGAACATCAACTAAAGCAAAACGAGGATAATGGAATGTAGTCGAATTAAGTCGGGTGATGTTGAGAGAATTAGATTAGGAAATTAGACACTTAAAGTACTAAAGGAATTTTTCTATTTGGGGAACAAAATAACCGATGATGGTCGATGTAGAGAGGATATAAAATGTAGACTGGCAATGGCAAGGAAAGAGTTTCTGAAGAAGAGAGACTTGTGAACATCGAGTATTGATTTAAGTGTCAGGAAGTTATTTCTGAAAGTATTTGTATGGAGTGTAGCTATGTATGGAAGTGAAACATGGACGATAAATAGCTTGGACAAGAAGAGAATAGAAGCTTTCAAAATGTGGTGCTACAGAAGAATGCTGAAGATTAGATAGGATGATGACATAACTAATGAGGAGGTATTGAATAGAATTGGGGAGAAGAGGAGTTTGTGGCACTACTTGACTAGAAGAAGGGATCGGTTGGTAGGACATGTTCTGAGGCATCAAGGGATCACCAATTTAATACCGGAGGGCAGCGTGGAGGGTAAAAATCGTAGAGGAAGCCCAAGAGATGAATACACTAAGCAGATTCAGAAGGATGTACGCTGTAGCAAGTACTGGGAGATGAAGAAGCTCGCACAGGATAGAGTGGCACGGAGAGCTGCATCAAACCAGTCTCAGGACTGAAGACCACAACAACAACAACATTGTCTACATATTATTTCGTTAATGATTTTAGTCCCCGTGCCATTTAAGTGCTCTATTTAATTATATTTAAGGTAGTGCTAGAGTTTCTATTTGGTAATCCGCCTAGCCACGACTGATGTCGGTTGCTCGGTCTGTCTGAAATGTTGGGTCAGTTGGGTAGAGACCGTTGTTGACTTGCTCTCCTCAGCTTCGAATTCCCGTGTTGATACTACAGCGGTAGTTCTGCCGGAATCACATTTGCAGAAGTTATCAATTCTTGTGAGCGCAAATAGAGCTACCTTTGCCTCTGTAATTTTCGTCCGCTGGCCAGCAACCTCTGATTAATTATAAAAAAAATCGCCAACTGGTCTTCGTCCAACCTAGTGGCTCGTGTTAGACGAGTTCCCTTTTCAGTTCGGGTAAATGTTTCCTGCTCCTGGTGGAGCCATCCTCTTTCCCGAGCCACGCTGGGGTAAGAGTTGCCAGAGCGTCTATTGCCGCTCGGAGTGGCCGAGCGGTTCTAGGCGTTACAGCCCGGAACCGCGCGACGCTACGGTCGCAGGTTCGAATCGTGCCTCGGGCATGGATGTGTGTGATGTCCTTAGGTTAGTTAGGTTCAAGTAGTTCTACGTTCTAGGGGACTGATGACCTCAGCTCTTAAGTCCCATAGTGCTCAGAGCTATTTGAACCATTCTAGTAGTTCTGGACAACCCAAATATAGTTCTAGGCTTGGAGAAATTGCTGTTTGGTAAAATTTAGCCTTCTGTGTTGGTAAGCGGCGCATTCCACGATCCAACATTGTTATTGAACTGAAAGATTTGATTTTGATACATTTGCTGAGAAGTGACTTAATTATTTGCTATTGATGTTAATTGCTTTAAATGAATCTTTAATCTGTGGTTATAATTGGTAATGAGTGATCGTCCTTAACGGTGTAACATTTAATGTACGTTTGATTGTCCCCTATGTCACCTAATGACTTCATTCAGAGATTGAAAACGTGATCCTTGCTCAAGTTTATGGGACTTTATTAACCGTTGATCTTTATCGTTTATGGCCTTAATTGTATGTTTGTAAAAAGGAATTATCTTAGATTTCTGTTGTTTATTAGGTAATTTTTAAGTTATATAGCAAATATTACGAGTGCAAATATTCTCACATTGTTACACTTGCTTGTTCTGTGGTTTGCACTGAAGGGTGTGACAGTAAATGCAAAATCTGAAGTGAAACGTGGAGGAGAATTAATCCTTTGGCTTATCATTACCTATAACGATAACAGATTTTTTGTCGCTTGTTATTGAAATTGGTTGGGAGATTAGTTTGATTGACCTCGTAGAAAGAGTGAATCACCCATATATTCAGAATTGGTAGAGATTGGCTCCAGGAAGACTCTTATAAGTGAAAACACCTCCGCTGGCCACCAAAATCACTAGACATGAACATTGTTGAGCATATCTTTGATGTCTTCCAACGTGCTGTTCAGAGGAGCTCTCTACACCCTCCTACTTTTACGGATTTATGGATAAAATGGCTCTGAGCACTATGGGACTCAACTGCTGTGGTTATTAGTCCCCTAGAACTTAGAACTACTTAAACCTAACTAACCTAAGGACATCACACACATCCATGCCCGAGGCAGGATTCGAACCTGCGACCGTAGCAGTCGCACGGTTCCGGACTGCGCGCCTAGAACCGCGAGACCACCGCGGCCGGCGGATTTATGGATAGCCGTGCAGGATTAATGGTGTCAGTACCCTGCAGCACGACTTCACACATTAGTGGAGTCCATGCCGCTTCGTGTAGCGGTACTTCTGCGTGCTCGTGGGGGCTGTGCGCGATATCAGGCAGGTTACCAGTTTATTTGGCTCTTCAGTGTATGGCTTCATAAACTCTGAGACACGTGGAAAGCTAAATTTGCTTAAAACGGACCTGTTTCGCACACGAAAGGTCGGTTCTTTAAAGAATCAGTGCCGGAATTACTGTAAGTCTCCTATTTAAGTTGTATCGAAAACGTGAAGGAACTTGATCGACAACGGCAGCGCAAATTCGTGTCGAATTTGTACGTTAGCAAGTAGAAATTCGTGGAGAAACTACAGCTGCCACGATTACGTGAACTACGATACAGTATACGCCACTGCGGTAGATTGTTGGGTTGTTCTAACTGTCACAGAGCAGTAACTTACCAAATGTTAAAGGTTTGGGGAGGAGAGGGTGTGGACTCGTTACTGTTCTCTTTGATAATGAGCCGAGTGCCCGGGGAAACAGTGTGCTGTGTGCAGGGAACGACTCTGACGGAAGAGGCTGCTAATGTTATTCGTCGTGCACGAAGTGTTTTAACGGGTTATGTGGAGCATTACCTGGAGATCAAGGGCTGCCCGTGCTGGCGAGACACAATAACGCAAATGATACGCAGCAGTCAGAGTCGCTGCTGGCGCCTGTACGAGATAACAGAACGCGGTGCGTAATCACGGCGTGCTGCAAGCGGGCCGATTGTGGCTGCGCGCTGTGGTTGTACGGGCCGGGGCTAAGTTTACCGCCGGCTGCCGGCGGATATGTCAGTGAGCACATTCAGAACGTGAAGGCAGCGGCGCTGGAACACTGCGCATCGGACTGGCGCCAGTCCAGCTGAAGTTAAAGGGCACCTAGGGCGACAGACTCACAGGTCAGGGACGCGAAAGGCACCATGTCTCCCGCTCCCAGACCCGTCCCATTCTCGCATTTCTAATGATGTCTAAAATCTACATGACTCCTTATTCCAATACAATCTGAAGACCAGAAATTTACATTTTTAATACCCCGTAGTGATCGTGAAAATAGTGAAGGCAGCGGAGGATCAAGTAGGTAAAAAGACGAGGGCAAATAGAAATCCTTGGGTGACAGAACAGACACGAATTTAATTGATGAAAAGAGAAAATACAAAAATGCAGTAAATGAAGCAGGCAAAAAGGAATACAAACGTCTCAAAAATGAGATCGGCAGGAAGTGCAAAATAGCTAAGCAGGGATGGCTAGAGGGCAAATGTAAAGATATAGAGGCGTACATCACTGGGGGTAAGATAGATACTGCCTACAGGAAAATTAAAGAGACCTTTGGCGAAAAGAGAACCACTTGCATGAATATCAAGAGCTCAGATGGAAACCCAGTTCTAAGCAAACAAGGGAGAGCAGAAAGGTGGAAGGAGTATATATAGGGTCTATACAAGGGCGATGTTCTTGAGGACAATATTATGGAAATGGAAGAGGATGGAGATGAAGATGATGGGAGATATGATACTGCGTGAAGACTTTGACAGAGCACTGAAACACCCGAGTCGAAACATGGCCCCGGGTGTAGAAAACATTCCATTAGGAGTACTGATAGCCTTGGGAGAGCCAGCCCTGACAAAACTCTGCCATCGGGTGAGCAAAATGTATGAGACAGGCGAAATACCCTCAGACTTCAAGAAGAATATAATAATTCCAATCCCAAAGAAAGCAGGTGTTGACAGATGTAAAAATTACCGAACTATCAATTTAATAAGTCAGGGCTGCAAAATACTAGCTCGAATTCTTTACAGACGAATGGAAAAACTGGTAGAAGCCGACCTCGGGGAAGATCAGTTTGGATTCCGTAGAAATGTTGGAACACGTGAGGCAATACTGACCCTACGACTTATTTTAGAAGAAAGATTAAGGAAAGGCAATCCTACGTTTCTAGCATTTATAGACTTAGAGAAAGCTTTTGACAATGTTGATTGGAATACTCTCTTCCAAATTCTGAAGGTAGCAGGGGTAAAATACAGGTAGCGAAAGGAAATTTACAATTTGTACAGAAACCAGATGGCAGTTATAATAGTCGAGGGACATGAAAGGGAAGCAGTGGCTGGGAACGGAGTGAGACAGGGTTGTAGCCTCTCACCGATGTTATTCAATCTGTATATTGAGCAAGCAGTAAATGAAACAAAAGAAAAATTCGGAAGAGGAATTACAATCCATGGAGAAGAAATAAAAACTTTGAGGTTCGCTGATTACATTTTAATTATCTCAGACAGCAAAGGACCTGCAAGAGCAGCTGAATGGAATGGACAGTGTCTTGAAAGGAGGATATAAGATGAACATCAACAAAAGCAAAACAAGGATAATGGAATGCAGTCGAATTAAATCGGGCGATGCTGAGGGTATTGGATTAGGAAATGAAAGGCTTAAAGTAATAAATGAGTTTTGGTATTTGGGGAGCAAAATAACTAATGATGGTCGAAGTAGAGAGGATATAAAATGTAGACTGGCGATGGCAAGGAAAGAGTTTCTGAAGAAGAGAAGTTTGTTAACATCGAGTATTGGTTTAAGAGTGAGGAAGTCGTTTCTGAAAGTATTTGTATGGAGTGTAGCCATGAATGGAAGTGAAACGTGCACGATAAACAGTTTACACAAAAAGAGAATAGAAGCTTTCGAAACGTGGTGCTACAGAAGGATGGTCAAGATTATATGGGTAGATCACGTAACTAATATGGAGATACTGAATAGAATTGGGGAGAAGAGAAGTTTGTGGCACAACTTGACTAGAAGAAGGAATCGGTTGGTAGGACATGTTCTGAGGCATCAAGGGATCACCAGTTTAGTTTTGGAGGGGAGAGCGGAGGATAAAAATCGTAGAGGGAGACCAAGAGATGACTACACTAAACAGATTCAGAAGTATGTAGGTTGCAGTAGGCACTGGCAGATGAAGAAGCTTGCACAGGATAGATTACCATGGAGAGCTGCACCAAACCAGTCTCTGGACTGAAGACAACAACAACAATATCCTGTAGACTAGAATATTACAAAAAAGATGGAAAAGATGGAGACTATTTGGTGAGATGTTGGTAATCATCGAGGCAAAGAAAGTGGATGTCGAAACGTATACTTTCTGAGTTCTATGCACTTGCTCACAGTAGGAGCCGGAAGTAGTTTGATTTCGGATGTGATCACTTGTTGTTGCATTAACTTTCCGTGCTAAGGATCGAAAGAGCGTTTCAATGATTTTCTATACCACAGCGCTCTAAGTACACATTTATGTGGTTATTGTGTAGTCTCCAGTCTGTTGTTCGGTTCTAGTTGTGCCGCAATGTAGTTCCAGTCATGTGGTCTGGAAGGCGGGATTGATTCCAGATCGGGCCACGCAGTATTTCAGTCTGTTCTTTCACCTCACGTCCCAAGATTATCTAGGAACGACTCGTGGTTCGGATTCCAAATTAAACTTCAGGCTCCCTTTTAGCGGTAGGATTAAATGGGATATGTTAGAGTTACGCAGGTCGCCGAAGAGGTGTCCAATGCTCAGCCTTGCAGCTGGCGGTTAGGCCCCAAGGAATTGTTATCCTTACCCATTTGCACAAATAACTTCACTTGTATGTTTACTGTTACTGCGGTGTTCAGTAAACTGCTTATTTTCGTTTGCAGCACTTGTTAGTTGCGTGAAGCTCTTACTCCACAACTGATGAGCCGTGCTGCTGCTCGCGTTGGTGCTGTCTGTAGGTTTCCGCCCTCTGTTGGAGTCCAGACGGTATTGTTTAGTTGGCATCGTTGCTGTTGTTTGGCTTCTTCTCGTGTTGACTGGCACCACTCGGTTTCGCAAGCGTTGCCTGTCCGCTAGTGGCAGCAGCGGCGGTTATCGATATGCAGCAACTGTTGCCCTATGTTTGGGGCGACGTCGTTGTTTTCCCGGGTCGTGTGGGTGGGACAGTTCGGTGTGCCAGGTCCGCGCCGTGCCAAATGACGCCGGGACCGCTGGGGGCGCGCACGGACTGCCGGATGGAAGGGCTGTGTTCACGAGAGTGCGCGACCGCGTCCTGAACCGGATGCAGCAAGCTTTAAGACGAGTTCTTTTCAGTCCAAGTAGAGAAACCTCCACCATTGTGATATCTCGCTATTCTCCAGTGACTTGGGGTCGTTTTGCTGCTCGTAGTGTCGTCGAGGGGATCAGCAAGTGGAGTACTCGGGGAAGGAAGATCTGATTAGCTTTCCTCAACTTCCTACTGCGTTCGTCTTGTTACAATTTGTTAAGTTCAACCAGTGGTAATTTCCCTAACGCCCCAGTTACCTTCTCTGGGGATTAGTGTATGTAATGGCAGTGTACATTTCCTCGCCTTGCCGCTGCTGTTCGGTATGGCGTGTAGTTTTGACAGCTTTCTTGATTGTAGGCCGGTTGGTGATTCCTCTACTCTGGTGGTAGTGATTCCTTTCCTCGTTACGGGGGCTGTAAACACAGTATTCTGGACGTGGTGCAGACTGCCGGTTCCGGCTTTGGCGTATTGTTCCATAGTTGCATTGAGATATCGGAAATCAGGTAGCCTCAGCAAGATTACCGTTGGTCATTCGTTAGACTGCCACTAGTCTCAATTACCATCTTCTGAAGTGAATGCAACTCTTGGCTGCCTATCTCACCGCTCGTGAAAGTATTTGTTGCCTGACCTTCTCATAGGCTGATTCCTGGAGCACCGTCTGGATCAGTTTTTTTTTAAATTAACTTTTGCTACTGTATTTGCTGTTTTTCAGCAGGTTGCAAAATTTTTATATTATTGCCGTTCCTGGAGTATAAGCCCTTTAGCTGTGATTGTGGTGATTTGCCTTATTTACTGCTATTCCTGGCGTCTGATGCCTTCTGCTGTGTTTGTGGCGACTTACCTTAGTGTTTCAATACCTGAAAGTTGTAAATTGCAGCGACTTCTTAAGCAATTTGTGCCGTGTGCTCCTGCGATTTGATCGTTCCAGTGTAGTGTGCTCTATCTCTTTCGATTCGCTTTGCGGTGCGCGGGTTCCGTGCGCGCTCTGGGATTCCGTGCGGGAAGCCGAAAGGGAGTCTCGGGGGCAGAGAGAGGCGAGCGGGCCTGGGTGGAGCGATGCAGGAAGACCGCGGAAGTCGCGTCGGCAAGTGGTGTGAGTGTGGCAGCTGCATTGGGGGCGGCCGAGCAGCAGAAGTGGAGGTGCTGCAGTGACTCGCTGTCGTTCGTTCTGTTTGCGAGTTCAACCTTCCTCACGCTGTGGCTACCGGCTGGTGTTATTCTGGCCATTACCTTATTAATGCTGCGTCACATTTTTCCGGGTTGATTTTAATTAATGATTTGTACCATTGAGAAATTTTCCCAAGATGCCATTGTAGATATGTGACGATGTAACTGAGCTGGGTGGAGTGGCCGCGCGGTTCTGGGCGCTACAGTCTGGAACCGAGCGACCGCTCCGGTCGCAGGTTCGAATCCTGCCTCGGGCATGGATGTGTGTGATGTCCTTAGGTTAGTGAGGTTTAAGTAGTTCTAAGTTCTAGGCACTGATGACCTCAGAAGTTAAGTCGCATAGTGCTCAGAGCCATTTGAACTGAGGTGGGATGAATAGCGTAGACAACAATGACATCTACAAAGAGCGCAAGATGAATGTCCCCTAGTGCCGCTGTCGGGCTCCAAAACGTTCAAGAACAGCGGGCGCGAGCTCGGCAGGGAACCAAGAAGCCAAACGAAAAAGAAGACACACACACACACACACACACACACACACACACACACACACACACACACACACACACACACAAATGCCGATGGAATGCGAAGAAAAGAACACTCTCTGCTAAAACTACACTCGATCAGGGGATGAGAATGCCTCTTTGAAAATCTTATTCTGAGGACAAATCAATCGTCAGGACAGCCTAAATACGGCAACAAGGCGTCTTGCTGAATTATCTCACCGTTTGAATGACTTTACCCTGCTGGGTACTCGCATATATTTCAAAATCATCTTACACCAGGGGCGCAAAACCACAGAGATGAATAATGTCACCCCCCCCCCCCCCTATTACATATCTACCGCAAACATCAAGTCAGATAATGAGTAATAATAAAATGCAAATAAATATTACTCGGAAGTGTTACGTGTAAGGGTGCACAGCACTTACAATGATCAACTTGTAAAAAAAAAAAAAAAAAAAAGAATTGCACTTCGCATTTCAGTCGTTTGTATTCCACTTAAGAAAGCCGGCCGCGGTGGTCTAGCGGTTCAGTCGCTCAGTCCGGAACCGCGGGACTGCTACGGTCGCAGGTTCGAATCCTGCCTCGGGCATGGATGTGTGTGATGTCCTTACGTTACTTAGGTTTAAGTAGTTCTAAGTTCTAGGGGACTGATGACCACAGATATTAAGTCCCATAGTGCTCAGAGCCATTTGAACCATTTGAACTTAAGAAAAATTCAGAACAAGTACATTTCATAATTTTATCTCAAGGTATCGACGGAAATAATTAGTATATAACTTTTTACAAGAGAAAGCGCACAAGAGGTCGTCTTTATTGCTGCGTGGTTAAGTGCTGTAAACAGTCTAACTGACGAGATGCTGAAAGGAAGAAGAGACAGAGCACAATCGTCGATATGCCATCTTAAAGGATACATCCCTGCATTCGCTTTAAACGATTCAGCAACGTTACTGGAAACCTGAATCTGGACGGTCGGACAGGGATCTGAACCGCCTTCCTCCAGAATACGTGTCCAGTGCCTTGCCACTGAGCCAACTCGCTAGACCAAAGTACTGAAACAACTTTGTTGTTTGTCTACTCTTTGACGGAGCTTATGTTGTTGTTTTCTTGAATCCGAAGACTGTTTTGACGCAACTCTCCATGCAACTGTATTCTGCGCAAGCCGCTTCATTTTCGAATAACTACTGCAGCCTACATTATTCTGGTTTTACTCTTAACTGTATCCATCTCCTAGCCTCCCTCCACGATTTTACCCCCCCCCCCCCTCCCTGCCCACGCCCCACGTCCATTCAGTACTAGATTATTGATATCATGACGTCTCAGAACGTGTCCTACCAACCGATACCTTCTTTTAGTCAAGTTGTACCACAAATTATTTGTCTTTGGAGTTCTATTCCGTACCTCATTTGTTACATAATGTACCCTTCTAATCTTGAGCATGCTTCTGCCGCACCACATTCCAAAAACTTCTATTCTGTTTATGTATAAATTGTTTATCGTCCACGTTTCACTTCCATACATGGCTACACTGCATACATATACCTTCAGAAAAGGTTTCCTTACACTTTAATCTATATATTTTATGTTAACAAATTCCTCTTCTAAAGAAACCCTTTTCTTGCCATTGCCATTCTACATTTTGAATTCTGTCTACTTCCTCCATCATCAGTTTTTTTGCTGTCCAGATCGCAAAACTCATCTACTACCTTTAGCGTCTTGGAAGTTATAATCTATTGAAAATAAGAAAACAGTGACAATGTGTTTATCAGCGTTTTCTGGCAAAGTGCACACAAAAGTAGCTAGAAATTGCGCTGAATGTGAAAACACAGGAACTCAGCGTATATTCTCTCACGATGCTTGGTTCACACCTCCAATACTTTCCATCTCTCTGTTTGTGAAAAGCTTCATTTTGCACAGTAATGTGAGTGGAATCCATCTTGAAATGATTTTTATTTACGAAAGGGAATTGTAGAGGGTAGAGAGCCACGTGAACAACATTTCCGGTAAGGTAAATATTCTTGTTGAACACTTTTTATAAGTATGACCACAATTCCAATTACATCTACCCTCATTCCATGTTTACTTATTGGTTCACATTAAAATAAAGGGAGCCTCACTGATGATGGGACAACATCATCGATATACATACGGGTTAAGAAAAAACAAGAAACTGTTTTGCATAAAGCAGAATTGACCAGAATCACCGTGCACTTACTTTCTCCACTCTAATACAGTGTCGACGTATTAGAAAATTCTAATTTCTTTGTTCAGTCGGCAAATGCGAAAATTTGTAGTTGTAAAACACACAGAAACATATTTACTCCTTTGTGTACTGTTGCTTCCAGGCACCTTTTTAGCTATTTTCAGAGGAATTTGAAGCATTTCAGGGTGTCGATGTTGTGTGGAACGTAACCAACAGTTTCGCCCATCACTCCATTATACGTTATCATGAACTGTGATTATGTATAGCTAAGTTATCGGAAATGTATCTGCTCTGTAGAAAATGAACTGATATGACGTCGAAAAGAGTACAACTAATCGTTAATGAGATAAGTGGACACACTGTGCTAATAATGAATATGTGAAAATATGTGTAATTACAAAGATTTATTTTAAATAGTTCGCTGAATACGTCATTAACGAAAGAAACAGAAATTAAATGAAATTTTATCTATAGAAAGAAAGAAGACTGTCACCATTTCTAAAGGGGACAATTTCTTCCTGAAACCAATTTGAATTCATTGGATTTAAGCTTATTAAACTTAATCACACATGTGGGCAACAATGGTCGTTACTCATGTGGCAGCTAATTTGTATAGGAAAGTGATTGCAGAATTAATCAAATCCAAGCACATATTAAAAAATTTGGAATTCTTTAAGGAACTCATAGAATGAGTAAATGTTAATGAACAATTGCATTACATAACACAGTAATATTTATGTATAACTTGCAGTAATCATTATTGCTACTGATTCTGATTAGTTGAGGTTGTAACGTAACAAGGTATTACGAGTTGACATTCGTTGCAGTAAGGCATGCAACCGTTTGGTACAGTGGCTACAGCATGACTATGTTTTTTTGTCGCTTTGCTCACAACGCAGCTGACGCTGCCAGCCGTGAGAACTGCATACCGTAACAGTCAGTCAATAAGAAGATTCATACCCTCTACGAATCTAATTAACCCATATTAGTTATCCAATTTTCTTCAAATCTGATACACAGCCTTTTGTTATTAATGGAAAGATGCTGTCAAAATATCAGATTTTTATTTATTATAGTGCCGGAGATAAGGAAAATTACCTAAAACACGGAAAATGATTGTTTGGTTTTTAAAACCAAGTTAGGAAATCATAGAGATTGACTTGCATTATCATTTGAAGCCATTACAAAGTGACCAGTGCATAAAAATCAATTAATCAGGATTTTCTTTTTTAACACTTTAGTCACTGCGCATTACGTAATAGAAAAATCGGTCAAAATTGTTATTTGACTATGTTTCGCCGTGTGAGTGGATGAGACTGACTGAGAGAGTGTATGTGATGCATACGTTAAAACTTAATGCCATTTTTCATAAAATCTTGTACAAATAGACGGTGGGAAAGGTATATCGGTGTGAGCTTGCTTTTGTATAAAAGCAGCCAGAATGAAGGTTAGAGACGAAATAAATTTATTTATTAATTTGGAGAATAATTCTTACGTCGCTTATTTTGATTAAACAATATACTAGAAACTGAAGTTCTACTGACGTTAATTACTATCAGATTATTGATTGGATAAGGCAGGTTTTGCAGCGAGAATGATGTGGAAGGAACATTGTGATTGGTCCTTTAGATAAACAGCCAATCAGAATTAAGCTATTCCCGCGCGAATATAGTGGAGTGGGCAGTGAGTAGAATAGTTCGAGAGTCGTCGCTAGCTAACTGGCCTACGGATAACACCATGTTAGAGAGCTCCGTAAATATACTCTGCAAAAATGAAGAAATAGTGAGTTAATTGCGGTTCGAATACCTTGGAGCTGAAGCGACTGGAGCTACGAACATTTTAATAAAAGTCTAGTGTTTCAAAATTAAATAGTTTGAGTCATGAGCGAGTGAATTTTCTGGTCGTAGTAAGAGTTCCGCGTGGCACGTTTTGTGCTCTGTACGGAATACTTCGGCGAGCACTTATTTCGAAGAAGACCACTGAAACGACTGAATGTTTAAGTCGCGAATGGTATGTGGGTCGGTACCTGGTAGAACGTGAAAATTAGTCGGGTCGGACTTGTAACAATTCTGGCTGCTTTTCGAGTGAAGCTATGTTGTACAGACAGTGAACTTTGAATAATAGAGCATTACCATATTAAATACGGACTTTATAGCCATTTCACGTTTCCATATGAATAGAAAGCAAATTCAGTCTAATTTTAAATGCTTTCTGCAAGCAGACTGGATCCTCCGAACGCCCGATTTAAAAAAAATGAATTTTCAGGAACTGACTTTCTATTCGAGTTACCCGGCCTCTGTGCGGTAGGTATTAGGTAGTGGTTTCATCAACGCTGCTTTACACTGCCTAGCACGTATCTGCTGCTACAGAGGTGGTCTATTCCCGGTGCCTTGATTCGACTCAGGTCTTTCAGTGCTCTGTCAAACTATTCACGCAATATCGTATCTCCCATTTCATCTTCATCTACATCTTCTTCCATTTCAATAATATTGTCCTCAAGTACATCGCCCTTGTATAGACCCTCTATATACTCCTTCCACCTTTCTGCTTTCCCTTCTTTGCTAAGAACTGGGTTTCCATCTGAGCTCATGATTTTCATACAAGTGGTTCTCTTTTCTCCAAAGGTCTCTTTAATTTTGCTGTAGGCAGTATCTATCTTACCCCTAGTGAGATAAGCCTCTACATCCTTACATTTGTCCTCTAGCCATCCCTGCTTAGCAATTTTGCACTTCCTCTCATTTTTGAGACGTTTGTATTCCTTTTTGCCTGCTTCATTTACTGCATTTTTATATTTTCTCCTTTCATCAATCAAATTCAATATTTCTTCTGTTACCCAAGGGTTTCTACTAGCCCTCGTCTTTTTACCTATTGGATGCTCTGCTGCCTTCACTATTTCATCCCTCAAAGCTACCCATTCTTCTTCTACTGTATTTCTTTCCCCCATTCCTTTCAATTGTTCCCTAACGCTCTCCCTGAAACTCTGTAGAATCTCTGGTTCTTTCAGTTTATCCAGGTCCCATCTCCTTAAATTCCCACCTTTTTGCAGTGTCTTCAGTTTTAATCTGCAGTTCATAACCAATAGATTGTGCTCAGAGTCCACATCTGCCCCTGGAAATGTCTTACAATTTGAAATGGTTCCTAAATCTCTGTCTTACCATTATATAATCTATCTGATACCTTTTAGTATCTCCAGGATTCTTCCATGTATACAACCTTCTTTTATAATTCTTAAACCAAGTATCAGCTGTGATCAAGTTATGCTCTGCACAAAATTCTACCAGGCGGCTTCCTCTTTCATTTCTTAGCTCCAATCCATATTCACCTACTATGTTCCCTTCTCTCCCTTTTCCTACTGATGAATTCCAGTCACCCATGACTATTAAATTTTCGTCTTCCTTCACTATCTGAATAATTTCTTTTATCTCATCATACATTTCATCAATTTCTTTGTCACCTCCAGAGCTAGTTGGCATATGTTGTTGTTGTTGTTGTGGTCTTCAGTCCTGAGACTGGTTTGATGCAGCTCTCCATGCTACTCTGTCCTGTGCATGCTTCTTCATCTCCTAGTACCTACTGCAACCTACATCCTTCTGAATCTGCTTAGTGTATTCATCTCTTGGTCTCCCTCTATGATTTTTACCCTCCACGCTGTCCTCCAATGCTAAACTTGTGATCCCTTGATGCCTCAAAACATGTCCTACCAACCAATCCCTTCTTCTAGTCAAGTTGTGCCACAAACTTCTCTCCTCCCCAATCCTATTCAATACCTCCTGATTAGTTACGTGATCTTAGTTACCTTATCTTCACCATTCTTCTGTAACACCACATTTCGAAAGTTTCTATTCTCTTCTTGTCCAAACTATCTATCGTCCATGTTTCACTTCCATCCATGGCTACACTCCATACAAATACTTTCAGAAATGACTTCCTGATACGTAAGTCTAGACTCGATGTTAACAAATTTCTCATCTTCAGAAACGCTTTCCTTGCATATAAACCCTGTACTACTGTAGTAGGTGTGGGCTTCTTGTCTATCTTGGCCACAATAATGCGTTCACTATGCTGTTTGTAGTAGCTTACCCGTACACCTATTTTTTAATTCATTATTAAATCCACTCCTGCATTACGCCTATTTGATTTTGCATTTATGACCCTGTATTCATCTGACCAAAATTCTTGTTCCTCCTGCCACCGAACTTCACTGATTCCTTCTAACCTACCTGCCCGATTAAGGGATCTGACATTCCGCGCTCCGATCCGTAGAACGCCACTTTTCTTTCTCCTGATAACAACGTCCTCTTGAGTAGTCCCCGCCGAATGGGGGACTATTTTACCTCCGGAATGTTTTACCCAAGAGGACGCCATCATCATTTAATCATACAGCAAAGCTGCATGCCCTCGGGAAGAATTACGGCCGTAGTTTCCCCTTGCCTTCAGCCGTTCGCAGTACCAGCACAGCGAGGCCTCCTCATAAATCGTTGTATTGTGGCGCACAGGACCTCCGTTGCCAGCAACTTGTGTCCTGTGCCAAGTCCAAGGTTACAGTTCAGTTCTGTATTATGCCAACCTTTCTGCTAAACCCCTCTGCATTACCATGTTTCTTGCCTGGTTAGTTAAGCACTTCAAAGTCCTGTTCAGCTCTAGTGCCCATCGTGTAAGTCTATCTGATGGATCATTCGCATGTAACAACCACTTCAATGCTGTGAGTTCAGTCAATACATTACATTTTATCCCAGAAGTATGTCACCCTGTGTATCAAGCTTAACGCTCGTTCTCAGTAGTGGACCAATTTGTTTCAGCATCATTCAGCTGTTGTGAAGTGTAACTCATGGGATGTTTCTCATCTTTTGCTTCCTCACCTAGGATGCAACCCACCACGTGGTCATTAGCACCATATGATAAAACAACTCCCTTTTCATAATCTGGGATGATCAACACAGGATTAGTTGTTTATAATTCATTCCATTTTTCAATGCAGCTTGATGTTCTTGTGTCCATTGGGACTTGACACCATTCCTCCACAAGTGTGTGAGTGGTCATTCAATATCTGCAAAACTAATTTCTTTGTAGTAATTAGTCACCTACAAAACTGACTAATTTCTTACTTGTCTATGGAAAAATGCACTTTTCGATTCTTAGACTCAGGTGTGCAGAACTTAACATCTTAAAAATTTCCTTCAATCCTCACACATATGCTTCCACATCTTTTGCAAACCCAATAATATCATCTAAGCACACCATACTTTGTCCTAGCTTCAAACCCCTTAGCTCCTTATCCATTGAAGTTTGGCTGGAGTACTTTTCAAAGCAAATAGCTTTCTCCAAAACAGACATTGACCTGAAGGAACTGTAAATGCAGTCGTTTGTCGGTCCTTTGCCACTAGTTGTAGCTGATACTATCCACTTTTGAGGTCTGATGTGAAAAGTATTCACACTGTTTCACATTATTCAGGGTTTTGTAATATTTGTCTTCGGATACACATCTGTAATCATCTTGCTGTTGAAGTAATGATAGTGACGACAGTAATACATATAACCTTTGTACCGTCTAATGACTAATTTTGGTACTATAATAGGCACTGCACTCCATGCATTTGTACTTTCCTCAATGATGCCATCGCTACTGGGTAATGAATTCTTCCAATATTGATTTAAATTGTGGGGCACTATTTGTCCTATGGTAGTCGTGTATAATTCTGTGCTGTTTCACTCGGGCCCTGTAGATGAAGTAACCCCTCGAATCCTAACAATAGATTTTCTACCACCACTGCCTTTCTGATGCTTCTAAATGCTCCATTTTTGCATGCAATGTAGTCATACTGGTGGACTGCTCAAGGTCAGGTCCTAACTGGAATTGTCTAGATCAGCCTCACCTAGAACTTCTAAACTGACAATCACTTTGGCAAACTTATATCAGTGGCACCGACGTGATGTGCATTGATGTGAACCACACATCTGCCTACAATTCATGTATGTCTATGACACTTGTGTGTAAAAAACATTGAGATGCATGAGATTCAACATTTTCTACCATACACAGTCCATTCACAGGTAGCTTTATATCCATGTCCATCCAGTTACATTCCCATTCTCACTCAGATTAATTTCCCTACAACTTGCAGGAAATTGTCATGGAACCTTTCCCTAGAGTCCAGCCTCGCCACAGACACATGAGCGCCTGTGTGTAATATTGATCCCCATCAATTGCGCCAATTAAGTAGCACACTGCCTCTGGATGCATCGTCTTAGCAATGAAATGTATTGGAAACACTGTCCAGCAGTTTTGTAGTGCCCATTGGTGTTTAACGACAAATTGCATTTACTCTATTCTTGTCCATTATGCCTCTTACTTCCACAGTCCTGCTTCAGTGTCCACCCACCCAAAAAATTTTACACTGTGCTCGGCGACTTTGCCTGTGCAAGTGACCTGAATATCCAAGTGCAACTTGGTGATCCGCAACAACTGTTCATCTACCCAGAAACCCAACCTTGCTACTGGAAACAGATTACCTATGAACGCTAACACGTCTTCATTTCCCTGCCTGGAAAGGGCGCTAAACTAGCAGCAGCTGAAGCTAATGAGGGATCATTCACACTGGATGAGGCCCTCTCCTACAGTTCTCAACTAGGCTACCCATTCTAGTAGAATCTGCACCATCTCTGCAAAGTAACTTCCTGTGTTTTGATCTTACACATTATGGCGCCTCTGTCCACTACAGAAAAATACAATGAAGAAACAAAACGGAAAGCACAACATTGGCAACGGTAACATTAAAATATTGCTTCTAATCTTATCTGATTATCTAATCATAAGCTATCATGGCTTGGTGTACTATTTAATGTAAGACCCACCGCTGTGCATTTGTGATACTGCTCACTGTGGCTGCCAACGTCGTCCTTGATGCAGCTGTCCATGGCTGCAACACTTCTGACAAGTGACTGGCCACTGCAGCAGTTGGTGGCGCTGGTCTGGTACTGGTCAGAGGGCCCTCAGCTTCCCACCTAGCCAGTATTGCAGACGTGTTGTGATTGGATAGGTTTCAGATGGATGCCTGATGTCCACTCATAAAAGCAGTACTTTCATATATTCCTTTATTTCACATCAGGCACATCAGTCCTGGTGGGGATAGGGGGTGTTCAGTGCTCCTGAGGTCCTGGCTGGTCTTAGATGACAATGTGTGCTTGAGACAGCAAGTGACCTCCTGTCAGCGAATTGGCAGCGATCCTCCAAAGATACAGTGGTGCATCAGCTCCCAGGCAGTCAGTCGGCACTCCATTATATCAGACTACATGAAGTTGGTTGCATTAGCTGGGCAGAGGCACAGTTCAGTGTGGGAGGTTCCAAGCACTGCAGAATCGGACCATGAACCTCAGTGACGTCGTCATTGTCAGTTCTGGCCAGAAGGGAGTTTGCCCTCACAGGGCAATGAATAGCAGGAGAGCTCGTCCAGACAGGACGATGAACATCAGCAGGTTTGCTGCACAGTATGGAAGTTAGCAGGTGGCCTCCCTGCTAGAAGGCACCAAGTCAGCAGCATTTGGATCCAAGTCGACTCGCAGCTAGCGAAGACAGCATCTAACAATGACAGCTTGATCGATTTTGGGATGGTGACCAGTGTAAGCTTCCCCTCGCAGCTGGCTCCTGGTGTTGTTTGGTACTGCTTGTCTAAAATGAACAACACTTATGTGAACTCTGCAGACAACTATTCCTGAAACAGAAACTGTTTCCCTTCAGCAGAACTGTGGTATGAGGCATAGCATGACAAGCATGACATCATCTTGGTGGCATAGTTCTACAGTACGTCAGTGGCATTCTAGTGTCATAACTTCGCACTCAGGAACCCTGAATGACGACTTGTGCAATGTGAGGATGGTCTGAATACTCCTTGTTGTGCAAGAACACCTACCACTGAGCTTCTTGCAACAATATGCCATGTCATCTCCTTGCTGAGTCAGTCATGGGTCTCTTCCACTATTCTCAGCAGTTCTATAGTGGAACACTCCAAAAAAAATTTAAATTCATGACGATTTTACTAAAGAAAAAATTGGAAGATTATTTTATATGTAGTAAGTGTATAGTGTTTTGTATATTTATGTTACAAGGCTACCCATTCCCACATTGCAGTGATGGAACTTCTCATGGAATACCATGAAACTGGGTCTGTCAGAGTAAATGCTGGATGATCGAATACGACTATGGCTCGAGCAACGTCAATAGCTGTTTTGGTTTCGTTCAAAGAGAGTACAGAGCGCAGTATTCGCCGCCTCTTGAGAAAACTAAGATACACATTAATAATGAGAATTTTTGCCTCACAAGTAAGTGGCGCCCATACAAAATGCAAATGTTACAATATATTACTGAGGACGACTCAGATCGCCAGATTCAGTTTGCATAATGAGTGACACACGTGCTGGACAAACACTGTAGTTCCGCCTATAGCATACTCTTTATTAAATAAACAGAATCACCGGGAATGGTCTGACGTGAACCGTCACTGGACGGATCCGCCGAAGGCAGTTGGCGCATAGAGAAAGAAGATCTGGTGTGCAGTACGCTGTTCTCAAACTGCTGAGCCGTACTTCATTGAGGGTACACTAACAGCAATCCGTTATCTGTAGCTATTAGACGAATACGTGTCGCCCGTGCTGGTGTCTGAAGACAGCACATTTCCATCTTCCTTTCAACACGTGGATACCTGTCCAAGCATACCTCGAGATCCAGTTTCCACAGAGATGTATATGTCAAAGTTCCGGTGGAGTCCCCATCACATTCCTAGAACTTAAGCCCATTACATTTCTGTCAATGGGGGCAAGTGAAGACAGTTTTGTATGAGGGGAAGATCAGAGACCATGCATGGCTAAGGAAGCAGATTGTTGACAATTGGGCTCAAATTTGGGTACATGAATGAACGAAGTGGATCACAACCTTACAACTCCCTACAACAGTTTGAGCACATCATGTAGTCTTAACATGTTATCTGTGTTATTTGTTGTTCTGACAAAATGTGAAATAACATGAAAACGAGTGTAGCTCTGCTTAAATGAAAAGCACCATTATTTTTATCGAGTACTTCACTGTATGATGTGTTACATCATCCTCTCTCCATTACAATTCCCATACAGTTTGGCTAGTTCCAAACTGGCCGCCATGTTGGTAACATAGCCTAAGAAGTTTTCCCTCTCTTCCCATCTCATGCTGTTTGACTTTAAATTTCTATTTAATTACCTGTAGAATAAACTTTCGGGCCCACTGTGCGTTTTATTGAAGACTGCAACAAAAGGGCACATTCAAATTATGTTAACTCCATAGTTTCTTGTCCAATATACACAAATCAAAAAACGTTTTGCTTCACCTCGGTTCCAAGAGTTTCGGAACCTAGTAGTAGTAGCAGTAGAAGTAGTAGCTTTATTCATCCGTAGATCTCTTTTTACAAGGATATAGGACATGTCGAAGTATTTACAAGTTTAGACCAATTTAAAATAAGCTAATTCATGTACAGATATATTTACAGACTTCTAGTTAGACATAATCATTAGACTTACTCCTGGTATACAATACTTTTTCTACAAATAACTTATTAGAATAATGTAGTGCAAAACTGTTCACTCGTATCTCACTATCAGTCAGTGCATCACTACACACAAAGTGTTTCATAACACTTCACTCACTACACACACACGCGTGCACACACACACACACCCACACCCACCCACCCACCCACCCACACACACACACACACACACACACACACACACACACACACACAGTGGTGATCCCTGGGCCATTTTTTGTACCGCAGCTTCCCTTTTGATATACTGAAAACTGGGTCAGCATCCCTCCATAATGATTGAGGTGTTAAGCTCAGAAACAGGAAGAGATATTAGTATTTTGCTATGTATAGCTTGGGGGTAAGTGTTTCTAGAAAGGAAAAGAGAAGGGAAAAAACATAAACTGAATGTGTTATGTGGAATGTTGGATGTTTTATAGCCATTATTATTATTATTATTTATTTGTACAACATTTTTTTTCAAACTACTCTGTTTTATCCAAGTAACCCTTCAAATGTAAAAACGTGTATTGCATAACAGGTACGTTTTAGCTGCCTTTTTAAAAAAATGTATTTTTGCAATTTATTTAACCTCTTTTGGTAATTTATTGTATAGTTTTATTCCTTGGTAGAAAATGCTGTTTTGAGTTTTATGTTTATTTTTTCTTGGTAAATGTAAGTTGAGTCTATCTCTTGTTGGTCATGGACAGAGCTGTTTGTGCAGTAATTTCCAATGTTATTTTTGATGTGTACAACTGACTGGTAAATGTATTTACATGGAGCAGTTAAAATCCCCAGTGTACAGGAAATTAGAAGAGTGATCAACATAAACATAATTTCCGCCCTATTTATTGCTCATGAAAACCACACATTGTTTGTTGTACCACCATACAACGAGACCATTAGAGGTGGTGGTACAGATTGCTGTACACACCGGTACCTCTAATACCCAGTAGCACGCCCTTTTGCACTGATGCATGCCTGTGTTCGTCGGGCATACTATCCACAAGTTCATCTAGGCACTGTTGGTCCATATTGTCCCACTCCATAACGGCGGTTCGGCGTAGATGCCAAAGAGTGGTTCGTGAGTAACTTCGTCCATAAACAGCCCTTTTCAATCTATTGCAGGCATTTTACATAGGGCTCAAGTCTGGAGAACATGCTGGCCACTCTACTGAAGCGATGTCGTTATCCTGAAGGAAGTCATTCACAAGATGTGAGCGATGGGGGCGCAAACTGTCGTCCATGAAGACGAATGCCTCGCTAATATGCTGCCGATATGGTTGCACTATCGGTCGGCAGAAGTTGCGCATCATGCAGCCTATTGCACACAGTTTGAGTGGTAACGAGACGTCCTGTGGCTGCACGAAATGCATTATTCAACATGGTGGCGTTGATGTCAGGGTTTCTCCGAGCCATAATTTGTAGGTAGCGGTCATCCACTGTAGTAGTAGCCTGTAGGCGGCCTGAGCGAGGCATGTCATCGACAGTTCCTGTCTCTCTGTATCTCCTCCATGTCTGTACAACATCGCTTTCGTTCACTCCGAGACGGCTGGACACTTCCCTTGTTGACAGCCCTTCCTGACACAAAGGAACAGTACGGACGCGACCAAACCGCGGTATTGACCGTCTAGGCATGGTTGAACCACAGGCAATACGAGCCGTGTACCTCCTTCCTGGTGGAATGACTGGAAATGATCGGCTTTTGGACCCCTCCGTCTAACAGGCCCTGCTCATGCATGGTTGTTTACATCTCTGGGCGGGTTTAGTGACATCTCTAACAGTCAAAGGGACTGTGTCTGTGATACAATATCCACAGTCAACGTCTATCTTCAGGAGTTCTGGGAAGCGGGGTCATCATCATGATCATTATCATCATCATCATCATTTAAGACTGATTATGCCTTTCAGCGTTCAGTCTGGAGCATAGCCCCCTTATAAAATTCCTCCATGTTCTCCTATTCAGTGCTAACATTGGTACCTCTTCCGATGTTAAACCTATTACTTCAAAATCATTCTTAACCGAATCCAGGTACCTTCTCCTTGGTCTGCCCCGACTCCTCCTACCCTCTACTGCTGAACCAATGAGTCTCTTGGGTAACCTTGCTTCTCCCATGCGTGTAACATGACCCCACCATCTAAGCCTGTTCATCCTGACTGCTACATCTATAGAGTTCATTCCCAGTTTTTCTTTGATTTCCTCATTGTGGACACCCTCCTGCCATTGTTCCCATCTACTAGTACCTGCAATCATCGTAGCTACTTTCATATCCGTAACCTCAACCTTGTTGATAAGGTAACCTGAATCCACCCAGCTTTCGCTCCCATACAACAAAGTTGGTCGAAAGATTGAACGGTGCACAGATAACTTAGTCTTGGTACTGACTTCCTTCGTGTAGAAGAGAGTAGATCGTAGCTGAGCCCTCACTGCATTAGCTTTGCTACACCTCGCTTCCAGTTCTTTCACTATATTGCCATCCTGTGAGAATATGCATCCTAAGTACTTGAAACTGTCCACCTGTTCTAACTTTGTTCCTCTTATTTGGCACTCAATCCGTTTATATTTATTTCCCACTGACATTACTTTCGTTTTGGAGATGCTAATCTTCATACCATAGTCCTTACATTTCTGATCTAGCTCTGAAATATTACTTTGTAAACTTTCAATCGAATCTGCCATCACAACTAAGTCATCCGCATATGCAAGACTGCTTATTTTGTGTTCACATATCTTGATCTCACCCAGCCAGTCTATTGTTTTCAACATATGATCCATAAATAATATGAACAACAGTGGAGACAGATTGCAGCCTTGTCTTACCCCTGAAAATACTCTGAACCATGAACTCAATTTACCGTCAACTCTAACTGCTGCCTGACTATCCATGTAAAGACCTTTAATTGCTTGCAAAAGTTTTCCTCTTATTCCATAATCTCGTAGAACAGACAATAACTTTCTCCTAGGAACCCGGTCATATGCCTTTTCTAGATCTATAAAGCATAGATACAGTTCCCTGTTCCATTCATAACACTTCTCCATTATTTGCCGTAAGCTAAAGATCTGGTCCTGACAACCTCTAAGAGGCCTAAACCCACACTGATTTTCATCCAATTGTTCCTCAACTAATACTCACACTTTCCTTTCAACAATACCTGAGAAGATTTTACCCACAACGCTGATTAAAGAAATACTTCTGTAGTTGTTACAATCTTTTCTGTTTCCATGTTTAAAGATTGGTTTGATTACTGCTTTTGTCCAGTCTGATGGAACCTGTCCCGATTCCCAGACCATTTCAATTATCCTGTGTAGCCATTTAAGACCTGACGCTCCACTGTATTTGATGAGTTCCGACTTAATTTCATCCACCCCAGCTGCTTTATTGCACTGCAATCTATTGACCATTTTCTCCACTTCCTCAAATGTGATCCTATTTCCATCATCATTCGTATCACATTCTACCTCAAAATCTGAAACACTGCTGATCGTATTTTCACCTACATTGAGCAACTCTTCAAAATATTCCCTCCATCTGCCCAAGGCATCCACGGGATTCACCAGCAGTTTTCCTGACCTCTCCAAAATACTTGTCATTTCCTTCTTACCTCCTTTTCGAAGACTGCTAATTACACTCCAGAATGGTTTTCCAGCAGCTTGACCCATAGTCTCCAATCTGTTTCCAAAGTCTTCCCAAGATTTCTTCTTGGATGCTGCAATTATCTGTTAGGCTTTGTTTCTTTCTTCAACATAACTTTCTCTGTCTACCTGAGTTCTAGTATGTAGCCATTTTTGATACGCCTTCTTTTTCCTTTTACAGGCTGCCTTGACTGTGTCATTCCACCAAGCTGTTTGCTTCATCCTACTTTTACACACTACTGTTCCAAGACATTCTTTAGCCACTTCTAGTACTGTGTCCCTGTCCCTTGTCCATTCCTTTTCCAGTGACTGTAACTGACTACATTCAACTAACTGGTACCTTTCTGTGATCGCTGTTATGTACTTGTGCCTGATTTCCTTATCCTGAAGTTTCTCCACTCTTATCCTCCTACTTATGGACTTGACCTCCTGCACTTTCGGCCTCACAATCCCAATTTCACTGCAGATTAAATAATGATCAGTGTCATCAAAGAATCTCCTGAATACACGTGTGTCCCTCACAGCCTTCCTGAATTCCTGATCTGTTATTATATAGTCAATGACTGATCTGGTTCCCTGCCTTCCCAAGTATACCGGTGAATGTTCTTATGTTTAAAAAAGGAGTTTGTGATTACTAAGCCCATACTGGCACAGAAATCCAAGAGTTGTTTCCCGTTCCTGTTGGCCTCCATATCCTCTCCAAATTTACCCATAACCTTTTCATACCCTTCTGTTCGATTTCCAATCCGTGCATTAAAATCACCCATGAGCAGAACACTGTCCTTCTCCTTTACTCTAACAACTACATCAGTGAGTGCCTCATAAAAACTATCCATCTTATCTTGATCTGTCCCTTCACAATGCGAATATACTGACACCATCCTAATTTTCTTGCTAGACACTGTCCAATCAATTCACATCAGTCGTTTATTTTACATGCCTTACTGCAACTACGCTGGGTTCCATTTCTTTCCTGATGTAAAACCTTACACCCCATTGTGCTATTCCTGCTTTGACTCCTGACAGGTAGACCTTGTATTCTCCCACCTCCTCTTCTTTCTCACCCCTTACCCGAATGTCACTAACAGCTGAAACGTCCAGCCCCATCTTACTTGCAGCCTCTGCCAGCTGTACCTTCTTCCCAGGGTAGCCTCCATTGATATTAATAGCTCCCAATCTCATTACCATTTGTTTGTCAAGTCGTGTCTTAGGAGTCCCTGGTTTGTCAGTTAGAGGTGGGACTCCGTCACCTCCAAAGGTCCGAGGCATTTTGCTCTGATTGTTGCCAGCATCATATTTAATGTATTGGGCTAGCAGATTGCTAGCCTTACTTGCCCCGAGTCCCATTGAGTTTTACCCCTAACGGTTGAGGGACTAACCGGTGGATTTGGTAGTCTTTGCCGTATGAGCACAAAGGTGACCACGACTCAGAATATGTCCGAGATGCCCAGCCTTCTTCCAAAGTAACTGGTATCCCGACTGTCGGGACCACTTACTTGGCCACTCATACGTTGCCCGTGGTTCATGAACTAGGACATGGCTACAGGAACCCACACCATGAAGGGAAGCGGGGTGATGGAAACATTTTTGAAGTGTGTACAAGAGCTATAACACTGAATTTGCTTCGCTATTTTTAACAAAAGACTATCTTGTTGCATCAAAATTAGGTATCTGTTTTGTTGATGGGAGAGTTAGTTGGGATGCTCTGTACTGTCACCAGAGTATAACCACAACATCATTCCAAGTCTGCTATTATTCTAGTAGGGAGCACACAAGTCCTGTGGATGGTGCTACAACACCATCCTTCTCTGGACTGTGGATTTATTGGGGTTTTTATGATATCAGTTGACTTCCTGTTGTAATTGAAAAGCGACGGCAGGCAGATTAAGATTTGAAGAAATGACACACACAGCTTTTTTCAGCAAACATCCTGAAATTGGATGTCCTAGATGAAGCAGGCTCTGTGTGGGAACCGTATTATGTGTAGATGGATGTGCAGACCTCTGTGTCTAGCCCTTTGACTGCATATATCTGTACAGGTCACGCACTTAATCGCTCATAGTGGCGCAACATGTCTCCAAGCGTCATCATCTGTGCTCCTCTCGAGTGTATTCAGCAAGAAAGGGTTCACGACATTCAACGGCTTCAGAGATCTAACAGCAGATCTTGTACATGGCTGCACTTTCAGAGACCGTAAGTAGTTACAATTTTCCAGCTGCGTCACTAGGCATTCTTTCTTATTCCAGATGCGTGGATGATATTGTAATCATCTACAAAGGACCCGCTGACGGTGTTGATCGTATCTTTAATCTATTCAATGATCTTCATGAGAAAATTTCTTTCACTATCGAATTTGAAAATGAGGCCCATCAGTTAAATTCCTTGATTTGACGCTTACTATAGAAACAAATAAAATTTCTTTAAATTTCTGTCAACATTTTTCGTAAAGTAACATATATCGACCAGATCGTTACCGCATCTTCTACTCATACACAATCGCGTAAAAAAGCCTTCTTTCATTCTGCTGTTCACCTAGCCATTTCCATCCCACTTTCTAAAGAAAACTTCAACGACGAAATCAATTTACTTAAAACAATAGCAGTTAACAACGAGTGTAAACCGAACATCGTACATGACGTCCTTAAAAAGAAAACTGCTAAAAGACTTACTACGCTAGGCACTTCTGTTATCGAGTCTAACTCAAAAAAATATTTCTCTATTCCTTTCGTGGGACCTATCTCTTATCAGATTCAACGCATGCTTCGAAAGAAATACGATTGCAACGTTGCTTTTTCTACTAATAACAATTTGAGAGAAAACTTCGTTCTTAATTTACTTTCTATGCATTTCCCTTTAGAAAATTCTGGTGTCTACAAAATTGTCTGCGATACTTGCTCCTCGTTTCTGTATAGGACAAACAGGACGTGCCTTCACTACCAGATATAAAGAACACTTGCTAAGAAACAATGTCACTGGGCCCCAATATTCGTCTTTTGCCTACCATCTTCTAATTACAGGTCATTCACCTAAAGCCATCTGCGATAGCAACATTTTGCACACCGAAAAGAAAGGGCGCAGACTACATATTCTAGAAGAATTAGAGATTTTCAAGCATTTTACTCGAAATGATAGCCTCATCCTTAACGAACAGCTACAGCTACGTAAGAAAAATTATTTCAAAGTTATAAAGCGTTACTCGATATCTGACTTTAGGTTTCCTTATGCAGAGTGCCGAAATGTTCTTTTCCTTCTAAGGTTGTCCCATGTTTTTCAATTGTCAAATGTTTCTTGCCTACATTTCACGTCAATATTGCCTTCTACAAGTTGTCATTCAGTCCTATCTACATTTTAATAATGATGTTTTCATGTTTTATCTTACTGTTATAAGCTTTGATGTAGACAAAATGTTATGTTGTATGCTGCTACCAGACAAACATTGCCCTCTATTATGTAGCAAATACCGTTTATTTATAATCATTTTTGCCAATATTTCAATGTGAAGTAGCCTAATTGTATCTACGACTACTAGATGGCTCGTTCGTTGCAGTGCCATGTTCACCTGGCCGCATTTGTTAACGCGGGCACCTAAATCCGTTTCGCAACCTGCACCACGCAAGTAACGAGAAGCCCTTAGTGGCTCGCCATCACAGTTTTCTTTATCTTAAATATCTTTGTGACTAATGTCCTTTTGGCATATTTAACATTTTTAGTTATAATTCTGTGACCATGTTACAGAATATAGACCATTCTTTGTTTTAAATTCTGAAGAAGACACTCCTAGCAGTGTCGGAACCAGGTTAATTTGCTAAAAATAGTGACCGAGGGCTGATTTTCTTTCAATTCCAACAGTTCCAACAGCAGACGTCTTTCTAGTGGCAGGTCTCCTTCGCAGAACCTTCCACCACGATTGCATTTACTCCTTATTTAACTCTAACAGCCCAGCGATCACGGTATGTACTGACGTGTTAAAGAGAATTCGCACTGACACCATATGGGTAGCCGACGTGTACGTCCACTCACGAGTTGAAGTGACCATTTTCCAAACGTCGTGCATACAATGGCGAAATTCCTCTGTATATGCCAACATAGTTGCCTCCCTTTAAAACCATTAGCGTTCTGACAAGTCCAACGGTTTAATTGTTTGATATAGTCTTTGTTGGCTATACTTTTGTTTACGGGACCGTCGTAGACCTGTCACATTACCCAATATATAATTCTGATATTTTTATTAGTTGCAGTTATGATTATGGTCAGTAGTATAAATATGCAAAATGGCCAATATCTAGCCACTATGCTAGGGTGCTTATTGGTTAGCGCATCCACCTAATCATCAGGACACCCACGTTTGAATTCTGGCCTTGGTAGAAATTTTCATTCATCGCTTCATTCTGCATACATACAATACAGATGATTGAGACTCGAAAATATCTCTGGAACCATATAGTTTCATTTTATCTATGCCTAAATTTAATAAAACTTTGATTAATAACGTGAAACCAACAAAATGACATGCACTACTGTCATTAAAATTGCTACACCACGAAGATGACGTGTTACAGACGCGAAATTTAACCAACAGGAAGAAGATGCTGTGATATGCAAATGATTAGCTTTTCAGAGCATTCACACAAGGTTGGCGCCGGTGGCGACACCTACAACGTGCTGATATGAGGAAACTATCCAACCGATTTCTCATACACAAACAGCAGTTGACGGGCGTTGCCTTGTGAAACGTAGTTGTGATGCCTCGTGTAAGGAGGAGAAATGCGTACCATCACGTTTCCGACTTTGATAAAGGTCGGATTGTAGTCTATCGCGATTGCGGTTTATCGTATCGCGACAGTGCTCCTCGCATTGGTCGATATCCAATGACTGTTAGCAGAAATTGGAATCGGTGGGTTCAGTAGGGTCATACGGAACACCGTGCTGGATCCCAAGGGCTTCGTATCACTAGCAGTCGAGACGACAGGCATCTTATCCGCATGGCTGTGACGGATCGTGCATCCACGTCTCGATCCCTGAGTAAACACATGGGGACGTTTGCAAGACAACAACCACCTGCACGAACAGTTGGACGACGTTTGCAGCAACATGGACTATGAGCTCGGAGACCATGGCTGCGGTTACCCTTGGCGCTGTATCACGGACAGGAGCGCCTGCGATGGTGTACTCAACGACGAACCTGGGTGCACGAATGGCAAAACGTCATTTTTTCTGATGAATCCAGGTTCTGTTTACAGCATCATGATGGTCGCATGCGTGTTTGGAGACATCGCGGTGAACGCACAATAGAAGCGTGTATTCGTCATCGCCATACTGGCGTATCACCCGGCGTAATGGTATGGGGTGCCATTGGTTACACGTCTCACTCACCTTTTGTTCGCAGTGACGGCACTTTGAACACTGAACGTTACATTTCAGATGTGTTACAACCCGTGGCTCTACCCTTCATTCTATCCCGGCGAAACCCTACATTTCAGCTGGATAATGCACGACCCCATCTTGCAGGTCCTGTAAGGGTCTTTCTGGATGCAGAAAATGTTAGACTGCTGCCCTGGCCAGCACATTCTCCACATCTCTCACCCATTGAAAACATCTCGTCAATGGTGGCCGAGCAACTGGCTCGTCACAACACGCCAGTGACTATTCCTGATGAACTGTGGTATCGTGTTGAAGCTGCATGGGCAGCTATACCTGTACACGCCATCCAAGCTCTGTTTGACAATGCCAAGGCGTATCGAGGCCGTTATTACGGCCAGAGACGGTTGTTTGGGTACTGATTTCTCAGGATCTATGCACCCAAATTGCCTGAAAATGTAATCACATGTCAGTTCTAGTACAATATATTTGTCCAATGAATACCCGTTTATCATCTGCATTTCTTCTTGGTGCAGCAATTTTAATGGCCGGTAGTGTATTTAGTCACTCGTTATTACGAAATCATTAAGAGCAGAATAATACGTCAATGTTAACGTCTTTGAAGCAAACTGTAAAAATATTTACAAGTTACAATATTTATTGAATGATCTCCAAGTTAACTGTCGTAAAATTTTGTTAGTCCAACCAGGATTCTGCTCAGAGTTGGAGTATGCGATATTAACCACATAAAAGTTCACAAAATGCAAATGCGATTCTGCTAAACCGATGTAGGTTTATCAGACCAGCTATCGAAATACGATATTTGTAAGTACAGACGTGTGGCTGATCAGAGTTAGAATCCGCGAAACGAACTATTTATTTCTTCTACTTGTTTAGTTGTTACGTTGTAGACTGTGAGCTATACTTTACATACAGGCCGTATTCATTCTTGCATAAATTATTGCTATCAGCAACAATTTTTTCCAATGCATTGGTAACTGATTATAAAATATACGTGGTTACATCAAGCCTATGAAACTAAATGTCGAAACTTTTCAAAGTATCCAGAGCTGCTGCACAATTTTACACGTCTACTAACATATCATACAAAACATTTCAACTGCTTAAAGTCGCAGCCAGCACACCACTCTTTCAACTATGCACCCACGGTCCCTCGCCAATATGGCCGCCTACCTTAAACAGACGCCGTCTGTCGTTGTGAAAGTCTCAACGATACTTTTATACATTTACGTTATTACTGCCACACATGTGAATTAAGACCAGAATTTCACCAGATTCCCTGTGGTGTTATTAACGTTCTGTTGGGCTCTTAGGTTCTCTTATTACTTAGATTTTAATCAGCGAAGTAGTTAACGTCTTCTATTTACTATTACTTATTAAAAATGATCAAATTTAGACAAATACAGACAGCGATGGTCGTTTGCTATCTCATACTTTCGATGCAGTCATTGACTTATAATTCTTTTTGTGAAAAACTACCTTCTTCTGATTCTTGAAATTAACGTTTCGGTTCATTATTTAAATCTCATTATATTACTTTCTGCGGATACCTGGTTCTTTGAAATCATTTGAGGTATCTAGAAGTTACTAATGTCTTAAGTCGATTTTGGAGTCTTACATTCACAATATTTGAAGTACTTTTCCGTTTAGCCTTTGGGCGTTTAGACGCTCTCTCTTGTCTCATGTTTTATCCTTCATTTGGTGTTCTTGCTTAACCTGTCACGTTAATGTTTTGAATTTTATGTATTTTGTCGCCTTGGGTCAGAATTTTTGGTCTCTGACTTAGCGCCACAGCGGACGTCTCCCCTTGGCGGCCAGTAACCGCCAATCGCCAGACGAAAGTCTGACCTGCAGAACTCTCCGGGCCATCTGCTGCCCCTCTGCTGGACGGCTCATTTCGTGGTCCCTCTCTCTCCGCCAACTGCAGAGACTGAAGTGTCGCCTGCTACGTTAGCACACAGCTACAGCCGCGTCCGATTCGGGAGCGATGCTTTCCCGTGTCAGCACTCGTGGGCACATGTCCTGTCCTCGGTCAAGACCGCACGCGCCTCGTCTCGCCTGTATGTAATGTCTGAGAGCCTGCCTTTGTGTCCTGCGTCGAGAGGTGAGCAGAGGTACACGCGCCTGGTAGTGAGTTCCATAAAACTTGGAGACATGTGGCACTGGACTGCTCGACTGCCCTCTGGTTTCTGTTGTCCAGCGCCGGCCGCGGTGGCCGAGCAGTTCTAGGCACTTCAATCGGGAACCGCGCGACTGCTACGGTCGCAAGTTCGAATCCTGCCTCGGGCATGGATGTGTGTGATGTCCTTAGGTTAGCTAGGTTTAATTAGTTCTAAGTTCTAGGGCACTGATGACCTCAGGTATTAAGCCCCATAGTGCTCAGAGCCATTTTTGTTAAGTCGCGTAGTGCTCAGAGCCATTTGAACCATTTTGTTGTCCAATGCTGAGTTGACGAAGTGTTTACTGAAGTGTGTCCCGTCAGTTCGCTGTTACAATCCGTGACACTCAACGACGACCATTGTCTTAAGACGTTCTTGCCCCTGTGGTGCTGAGGTGCTCACGACACTCAGTGGACAATGCGCTCAGCGACTACACGAGCTACGGCGCAGCTTTCCCTTATCCCGCACCTCGCGCCCCCCTCGGCTGGCCTTCACACCGCCGGCCAGTACATGGTCTGAAACGCCTGTCAAAAGCCGAGGTAATCATTCGCCTTGACTACAGGAGGGTTCAGTCTCCAGCATCATTTAGCTGTAATTCATTTGGTAATGCGCCTACATAAACTGTAAAGACGCGGTACACAAGTTGAGTAGGGAAAAGAAGAAAACTCAAATTACTCATCAAAGGAAAGAAGACTAACCTTGATGGGATACCGATATAATTGTACACGGAGTATGTAAAAGAGCGTGCTCCTTTTTATCAGCAATGTACAGTAGGTCACTGGAGGACACGAATCTTCACCGTGACTGAGAAAATGTGCACGCCAGTCCCATATTAAGAATCGTCGTCGAAAAGTTACCCGAAAGTATAACGTGTACCACTGACGGCAGTATGTTGTGGAAGTTTTGAACGTTTTCTATTCTCCCATCTCATGATATTTCTGGAGACCGAAAATCTTCACTATTGGAATCAATATGCAATTCTCAAACAAAGATGAGAAACCAGTCTCGCTTTGTTCCTCCACGAATCCCAGAAAGCAATAGCTACCGTTGGCCAGGAACGCACGACACTCATTGGAAGCAGACACACCCATGTAATAACTGGGTAATCAGTTACGGAGCATTTAAAGTGGAACGTCCACGTATAACTAATCACTCGTAACGCAGATGCCACATCATTGGAAGATTGCTGGGGATGTGCACTCCACCAAGAAGCAGAGATCCTACAAAACATACCAATACATGAATGTCGCTCATCAGTTTGAGATCTGTACTAGATAGGATTGACAGAAGACATACAGAAGATCCAAAGAACAGCAGCACGTTCTGTGACATGGCCATACAGTAAGCATGGAAGCATCATGGAAATGTTCTCCCAACTCCAGTGGCAGGCAATGTCAGAGTGGCGCTCTGCGTCGAGATGAGATTTTCTGTTAAATTCCGAGAGCGTACGTTCCTAAGACAGTCGGTCATTATATTGATTCCGGTTACGTATATCTCGCGAAAAAACTATGAAGGCAAAAATTAGCGATTCGACCTATACGGAGGCTAACAAGTATGTGGCTGAAAACCCTGGTATACAGCAAAATAAGACAGAACGAAACTGTCACACACTTGATGAATATAAAAACAACTAAGGGGATATTATAATACAGTGACAGCACGAAAATATTTTTGAAAGAAGATGTGGGATTTTGAAATTTATCTTGGACTGCTGCACATGTCATCAATCCTTAAAAAAGGTAAACGAAATGAATGCAATAATTGCCGTGTTATAACATTAACAGACACAACGTATAAGATTTACACCAAGATAAGAAATTAACGTCTACAAATTACAGCCAAAAATTTGTTATCCGAAGAACAAAATGGTTTCAGACAAGGGAGATCCTGCAGCGATAATGTTTTCACACTTAAACAAATTATAGAGAAACAGAGTTCAGTAGGGAAACACACCTCATTTATAGACTCAGAAAAAGCCTTCGATCAAGTAAGCAGGAAAATCTTATAGAACATATTACACAAGGAAGGATATCCTTTGCAGATAATAAAGGTGCCAGAAAGCCTATATAGAAGTACAAAACTGAGAATAAAGATTGACCTACAAACCACGGAGTCCGACAAGGGTGTAGCTTATCACCCACGTTTTTAAGATATGCAATGACGATATGGTTGAGACATGGAAATAACAAATTGATCTAGCCTTGAGATTATCACGAAATATTTTTTAATACTAGGCATTTTGCTGTCGACATTGCAGTTGCACAGGATAGCATTTCTTCACTACAATTGTACATTTATAGACTTAACAAAATTTCTAAAGAATGTAATACATAAATATCCTTTCCACAAACAAAAGTGATGGTTTTCAAAGGGCCAAAACCGCAATATCATCGTAAGAAATAAAACAACTGAACAAGTAAATCACTTCAATTACGTGGAATATATAATAAGCTACCAGAATGAATTCGACATTGACAACGGGCTACATAGATATCAAATGATATGAAGAAAAATAAAAAAAATACTAAGTAACAGAAAAGAAAGTCAAGTTTTACAACGTAATGGCTGTCCCCACATTGCTATCCAGAAGTGAAAGTTAAACAACAATTAAAAAGCAAGCAAGTAGAACCACGCGACACAAATGAAATTTCTAAGGGGAGCGAAGAACTGTACAAGATTAGTAAGACATATCAACAGTGTTTCGGATGTATGCTATAAATAAGAACAGGTCTAATCGGCAAAGCGGGCTAGAACATCTACAAAGAATGCCACATTCGAGACTACCAAATCAGGTCAAATTTCAGACCTTAATGTGCAAGATCTGTAGGAAGACCAAGAAGAAGACGGCTGGATACTGAAAAAACGGAACACGTCTATAGGCTTGACCATAAAGAAAGAAGAAGATACTGAAATGATATTTTATTTAATAAAATTGCAGCCAAATAGCCATATACAGTTACTTTGTTTAACATTTTAAATTTACATTTTTTTCATATTCATTTATCGATTTCACTCTTTTACTGTGTAAGTAGGCTGTTTAGGTCTTTTTATTTGTAACACCACCTCTATATGAAAATCACTGGCTGTGCTGTGTGCAGTCTGTGGCTGGTTGGCATTGTTGTAATACTCGCCATAGTAGCGTTGGGCAGTTGGCTGTTAGCGGCGCGTAGCGTTGCGCAGTTGGAGGTGAGCCGCCATCAGTGGTGGATGTGGGGAGAGAGATGGCGGAGTTTTGGAATTTGTAAGAATGGATGTCATGAACTGCTATATATATTATGACTATTAAGGTAAATGCATTGTTTGTTCTCTATTAAAATCTTTCATTTGATAACTATCCGTATCAGTAGTTAGTGCCTTCCGTAGTTTGAATCTTTTAGTTAGCTGGCAGTAGTGGCGCTCGCTGTATTGCAGTAGTTCGAGTAACTAAGATTTTTGTGAGGTAAGCCATATGTGAAACGTATAGGTTAATGTTAGTGTGGGCCATTTTTTGTAGGGATTTTTGAAAGTCAGATTGCGTTGCGCTAAAAATATTGTGTGTCAGTTTAAGCACAGTCTTGTATAATTTTTCTAAGGGGACGTTTCAACTGCACAGTTCTATGTGATATCGTTCACAGGCTTCGTTACACAGTTCACATACACATGTTGCGGTTGGGTCGTGATAAGTTTTCTTTTTGCAAATTAGATGATGAAAGCCGTGAATAGAAAGTCTAGTTACGACATGTCGCTGTTCGAAGTTTGGTGCTGTCAATGAGCGGTTCGTTATTGCTTCGATGCCATAAAACCCCGACCATATTTTTTCTCGCTTGTCCTCCATGGTCTTCAGTTGCTTTCTGGAAGCCCTGGTGTGTGACAACATATATCGAAGTCTGATGTCTTCAATTAGGAATGTCTTTCTCGCTAGCAGGTACACTAGTCTAGATCTTGTTGTCTTTGAGAGACCTAGTGCTCTTTTTAGATAGGTCGATTTTACCTTTTCTAGTGTTTCTAGATTTTTTTCTGTCAGGTGGTCCCATATAAACTCCATCCCATAGGCCAGGATTGGCAAGATTTTTGTGTTGAATAATTTGATGGCTGTTTCTAGACTGAGTAGGCGGGTGTTTTTGATGCCCTATATTGCTATTATTGCTTGGACTGCACGTTCTGTTGTATGTTTTGTGAAGCATTTGGCTGTTGGTTGCAATGCCACTCCTAGGTGTTTAAAGTCTGATGAGATTTTTATTTTTTGTCATCTGATACTGATTTCCGCGTTCTTGGGTGTTTTGCCTCCTTTTCTGAAAATTACCATTTCTGTCTTTGTTATTTTTATGTGTACTTTGTGTTCACTGCACCATCTGTCTATTTTCTCAATGATTCTCTGCAGCTTCTGTATATCTGTTGAAACTACGGCTATGTCGTCAGCGTATGCATATACATACACATCTTCTTCATTTTCTCCAATTCGGAGTTCTTCTTTAGCGCAAGAACGTACAGCAAAGGGCTCATTGGGTCACTCTGTAAGACTCCGTTCGATTGCAGAATGGGGTTCGAAAAAGAGAGGTTGTCTGATATTGTAATTAAGTTGTATTCGAATCATTCTGACATAATGAGCATCAATAAATTTCTGTAGAACGTTATTTTTGCATTTTTAATAATTTGTTTGTGCTTTACGAAGTAAAACTTTCACATATCTGAAAGCATGCACTTACAAAAAATCGCATGTCGTACTTAATAGTGACTGATATATTTACCATTATTAAAGAAACCTGCTGTGTTTTAAAGAAACATAACTATAGAGTTAAGAACAACTTTCACATTTTCTTAAGAAATAAATTTGTGGTAATTCGTAACAGTAGTGAACATCAGATGACGCATTGTTTTAACTGACGAAAACGGCTACTGTCGTGTGTGAGGCACTCACCCTGTACCATTTTCAGCAGAAGCTACGTAACCGAAGTTTTCTGTAAGTTTGGCATGTATGCAAGAAACACTGGCGTTAGGTTACAATATCAGAAGTGCCTTGAAGTGATGTAGGTGAGAATATGCCACGCTGATAATTACACAAAATTAGCCTGCTTCCAGACGCGTGGGTGAAGACCGACAAATTTTCCCAAGTTGATAATGAACTTGTGGGACCTCTTCTAGAGAGTAGTCCTCAGGAAATTTACACAGCACATGTTTACTTCTCAAGATGTTCTTCGTTTAATTATCAAACCCGGACATTAATACCTGGACTTCCATTCTAAATTCCAGCTTGTTAACGTATTTTCTTCTTGTTACTGAGCTATTTTTGGAATGGATTTTTTGTTTTTGAAACTTTGTTCCCGACTGAAGCCAATAAATAAACTTTATTGCAGCTATTGAAAGAAAAATCTCTCTAATATAAGCACCGCGCCCCAATTAAGTGCCGGGTATAAAATAAAATAACAGGTAAAACTGCAAGCGTATAACAATATTTACACACTGGATTTTGGATGTCAATTTTACAAGTTTCTCTACAAGCAATAACTATGCAGTGCGTACAGCGTCTGAGAAAATAACGCACAATTAAATCAGATTATTACCGCCGACTTTTATTACAGTTAAAGAATAATTATATGATAATGCAGGTAGCTGTATATCCAGTAAAAGCAATTACGAAGGCAAATTTCTTCGCTTATTAACAATCCTCCCTCTCATAGAAACGAAAAACGGTATGAAAGTGTTCAGCGTGGTGATACACAAAGTAATATACACTCCTGGAAATGGAAAAAAGAACACATTGACACCGGTGTGTCGGATCCACCATACTTACTCCGGACACTGCGAGAGGGCTGTACAAGCAATGATCACACGCACGGCACAGCGGACACACCAGGAACCGCGGTGTTGGCCGTCGAATGGCGCTAGCTGCGCAGCATTTGTGCACCGTCGCCGTCAGTGCCAGCCAGTTTGCCGTGGCATACGGAGCTCCATCGCAGTCTTTAACACTGGTAGCATGCCGCGACAGCGTGGACGTGAACCGTATGTGCAGCTGACGGACTTTGAGCGAGGGCGTATAGTGGGCATGCGGGAGGCCAGGTGGACGTACCGCCGAATTGCTCAACACGTGGGGCGTGAGGTCTCCACAGTACATCGATGTTGTCGCCAGTGGCCGGCGGAAGGTGCACGTGCCCGTCGACCTGGGACCCGACCGCAGCGACGCACGGATGCACGCCAAGACCGTAGGACCCTACGCAGTGCCGTAGGGGACCGCACCGCCACTTCCCAGCAAATTAGGGACACTGTTGCTCCTGGGGTATCGGCGAGGACCATTCGCAAACGTCTCCATGAAGCTGGGCTACGGTCCCGCACACCGTTAGGCCGTCTTCCGCTCACGCCCCAACATCGTGCAGCCCGCCTCCAGTGGTGTCGCGACAGGCGTGAATGGAGAGACGAATGGAGACGTGTCGTCTTCAGCGATGAGAGTCGCTTCTGCCTTGGTGCCAATGATGGTCGTATGCGTGTTTGGCGCCGTGCAGGTGAGCACCACAATCAGGACTTCATACGACCGAGGCACACAGGCCCAACACCCGGCATCATGGTGTGGGGAGCGATCTCCTACACTGGCCGTACACCTCTGGTGATCGTCGAGGGGACACTGAATAGTGCATGGTACATCCAAACCGTCATCGAACCCATCGTTCTACCATTCCTAGACCGGCAGGGGAACTTGCTGTTCCAACAGGACAATGCACGTCCGCATGTATCCCGTGCCACCCAACGTGCTCTAGAAGGTGTAAGTCAACTACCCTGACCAGCAAGATCTCCGGATCTGTCCCCCATTGAGCATGTTTGGGACTGGATGAAGCGTCGTCTCACGCGGTCTGCACGTCGAGCACGTACGCTGGTCCAACTGAGGCGCCAGGTGGAAATGGCATGGCAAGCCGTTCCACAGGACTACATCCAGCATCTCTACGATCGTCTCCATGGGAGAATAGCAGCTTGCATTGCTGCGAAAGGTGGATATCCACTGTACTAGTGCCAGAATTGTGCATGCTCTGTTGCTTGTGTCTATGTGCCTGTGGTTCTGTCAGTGTGATCATGTGATGTATTTGACCCCAGGAATGTGTCAATAAAGTTTCCCCTTCCTGGGACAATGAATTCACGGTGTTCTTATTTCAATTTCCAGGAGTGTATTATTGAACTGAAGCTCAGACTTAAAATTCATACAGTGATAATTTTACTTCATTTCCGTGTGCGTCAGTTATGCCAGCTCAAGGTTATTATTCCTTTTAAATGTGATACGACTACACAGGGAAAACACGATCGCAAAAAAATGTGTTACATTGTACTAAAATAGTAGTCCGTCAGCGTTATATACCGGTTCTATTGACGACCAATTGCAATTATTACAGAGAGAGCTTCACAGATGTACGACAAAAATAACAGGCTTTAAGATGACGCGGAATGAGAGCTGAAAATAAAATTAGTGTGGAATCCAAACATACAGCTTTTCTGTAATATGTTTAAGTGCTTATTAATATACAATCATGCAATATATATTTTCTACCGTAATTCCCTCATCAATAGATGCATTTGTAATTCACAAGCCAGCTGGCGACGTGTGTCAGTACACTGGGTGGCAGTACATAACTTCCCCTTTCCATTGGCCTTCGCAGATGGAAGGGTCTCTATAAAACTTCTTGATTCTAGAATGATTAGACAAGATAAATGTGATAAAAACACATTTTCTGTCTTAACTAACACACATTCCCCATCTAAACTGAAGCTTGCAAAAGTAAGTGTGCCCGTGAAACTCAACTCTCACCTTCTAGCGCCTTCCACTCGGGGACCTCCCAACACTGAAACTGCCCTCTCGAGCTAACTGAACGAACCTGTGCCGAATCACGATGACCCTAGCTTACACTTCTTCTGTATTCTCCGTTAGTCTATCTTTCACTTGAGAATCCAAACCTGACGAACGATACCTAAGAATCAACAAGAGTTGCGCAAACGATCGCCTTTGCAAGTGAACTGCATCTGCTCAGTGTTCGTCCGTTACCAACGACGTCAAATGATAGAAACAGGGACATGTGATGGGTAACAGGCACACGATCACAGCGCTTAACTCTCGCTTGTTCACCTGTACGTAAATCTTTGTCCCCACCTAAGTAATTTCCGATGGCCTTTATTAAATATGCGACCGCTAAATGAACATTTTAAATAAAAAGAGAACCGGAGAAATGTTACAACAAGAATCAGTTTCAGGGCGATAATGGCAATACTGCATGACATCAATTCTTCCATATGTTGAGCAACAACAAACCTGGAGTCTACGCAGCAGACAACAGATACGAAGACCAAACTGAAATCCTCTGGTGGAGATAGTTCCACATCAGCGCAGACCTGTTAGTACATTCATTCAAAAAATGCCACAATAGTCTCATAATACAAAATGAAAGCAGTCTCAGTAATGAAACCAAACTAATCGACGATGTGAAATGTCATCAATACAGTTAGTTTATAGTGCTGAACACTGAATGTAAAGATTCCTGATTTTTCTTTCATTTGTTGTTCATTTCATGTTCTCAAGTAGGGGCTGGAAAGGGAAGTTAGTTTACAGTGCTGAACTCTGAATGTAAAGATTTCTGATTTTTCATTCATTTGTTGTTCATTTCATGCTCTCACGTAGGCGGCGGGTAGGGGACGGTAGGTAATGTTGGCAACAGTCCTATTTCTGCTCTACAGCTTAATGGTGTTAAAAGTAGTCAGAGTTTATGTATAGTTAAAGCGAATAAAATAATGAGATTAAAATGCGATAGAAGATGACTCCGTTTGATGATTTTACACGAAACAGACGACGATGACAGGTCAGATGCTATGAAAAACATGGCGTCCCCAAAACAAAGTATAAACTAAAAAAACCTACTCCCTTTTAAATTTAATCCGAACACACAACTAGTACTCCCTGAATTGTTCCCCGCAGACACAAGATCTTGACTCATAAATGAATATTAACGCGATATGACATTTTTGACATATTGGAAGTACGGAAGACTTTGACAGCGCAACGGTAAATATATCGGATCTTGAAATTATGTTGAAGAAATGCAAAATTACGTCTTATATGTCCAAAGGTTACTATGACGGAAAGAAAGTATGTAGCACCCTCCATTTACAGAGCATGGAGATATACACACGACGTTATGTAGGCTAACACCTATTTACAAATGAGCGTTACTCACAGTCATTTTGAACACTCACAGGATAAGCACGTGTCTCGAAGTTCTCTGCAGCACGAACTTACATCATTCTTGCTGTACTATGCATGCACACCCTAGATAGACGGGTTAATGAATGGACGACCGAGACTGATCCAGTAACACTGAACAAAGTCTCTCGCCCTGAACAACGGATTTAATCTTAGTCACAATGCAAGCACATCTCTGAAGTTGAGAAATAAGTAGAATATTACGCTAAAGCGTGTTAGCAAGCAATGTTCTAACCAAGCCACAAATGACTGTAGGTTGCAGCTAGAAAAGGCCTTCGAAATGAAACATTAGACCAAGTCGTCGAATTTTAACTAACAGAACCATGAAATTGTAGGAAGGTTCGCTCGTTGTGCCTGGCCCCAACGATCCCGGAAATACAAATGCCTTTGTCCCCTGGCTCAAATGGGCACTCTAGCTCAAATCTCAACCATCGTGCTACAAGACTGATGAGTCAGCTGTCACCTCTAAAGCGTAGCCTGTAGATGACTTGCGCTATGCAGCTAAACTTTGTGGATTACCTATCAAAGGAAACCTCAGCAAAAGTGTCTTGACAACTAGACAGCGACTTAAAATCAGCGTAAAGAGAAATGATGTGGAACACATTTTCTAATGAATGCTTTCAATACTCGTTGAAGCATAGAGAAATAGTGTTTTTTGGTTGATAGTTCAGAAGGTAGCCCCATTGGGCTTTTATCCTTGGCGTACTGTGAAAAACACAACGTATGTCACAAAACCACAAACACTGGATGATGTAAGAGAGGAAATTCAGCAAGCATGAGGTGCTGTTCCGTTAGAAATCATAGAACCGCTATGTTTCTCTGTTCCAAATCGTTGTCGGCGATGCACTGTAGTGGAAAGTCGCCATCTTTGGCACGTATGACGTTAACATAAATTTTAATGTACACGGCAGCAGAAACTTTTAATTTTTGCCATCTTTAATTGATCAGATGTTTAGTTCTGCAGAGTGTACGTTATTGTGAGTCAGCTTTAGATGACGATGCAGCTTCTAGAGATCAACTTTCTGCAAGTGCTATAAGGAGAAGAAACGAGCATGGTGGGATAAGAAGCAATACGGATGAATCGCTGTGCCTAGCAGCAGTGAAGGGGATAATGTTGGATTGTGCAACGCCAACCATTAAGTTTTGCCTGGACCAAAAATTCAGGTGAGGGGGGTGGGGGAAGGGGGAGGGATAGGATAAAGTTACGATGGACTGGAGGCGCTGAGTCTTGGTGGAGTCTTGATATGGGGTCTAGGCCTAGTGCTGGCAGGGTTTGTAACTGTGAGCATGAAGTTCTGAGTTGGGAAGAGGGAGTAAGATGAAATTTCCTTGGAACAGGGTATGTAGGAGGCAGGAGAACTATTAGTATAAATAAGACAGCAACGCGAGACTGAAGCGGAACGTGGATGTAATGAGGTTTCAGCCTTCATGTCAACGAGATGTGTGAGATCTGCAAATTTGTTTTAACAGAGGTGAAATAGAACTTAATTAGCCTGTAGAGAATGCGTGTAAGAGAGTGAATTCAGATACGTAAGGTGACGCAGAGCGAAGGCAGTCAATAACTTGAAAAGATGGGTAAAATTTTAGAAGTTCGGGCATTCAAACTACGTTGGCGAAAGTAAGGACGATTCAGGTAACGGTTTTGTAGATGAGGAATGTGGTTGAAGGACTATGTACAGGCTGTTAACAGTTTCAAAAATAAATTAGTTCGTTGTGTCATTTCTGTTGGATAGTTAGCAGCGGGAAGCACCAGGTTACTCTGGAATGGTGGGTTGGTTCTCAACAGATTAGTGTGTTAGTGAGATTGATGGGATGGCTATGGATAAGAGGATGGAAATTAGGGAGACAGAAACGATGGTTAATGCTTCCTGTTAATAATGGTTGTGATTTGACGGGATTTAGTATGAGGTACCAGATGTTACAACAGAAGGTGAAGTTACTGCGGTGAATCAGGAGGGACCGTAGGGAAGCCAGGATGGTTGGCTGAAGGGCGAGCAAAGCAGTATCGTCCGCGTATTGGGGCAGACAGATCGGGCGCATCAGGCGAGTAGAGTGGTTAGAGGAGTGGGGGCAAGTGATGAATATAAAAATACAGCGCAGCAGCAAACGAAATGGCTCTGAGCACTATGGGACTCAACTGCTGTCGTTATCAGTCCCCTAGAACTTAGAACTACTTAAACCTAACTAACCTAAGGACACCACACACATCCATGCCCGAGGCAAGATTCGAACCTACGACCGTAGCAGTCGCACGGTTCCGGAAGCAGCAAACCAGCAAGAAGAGAAGAAAGCCTTCCGCAGTGCAGCGCAAGAACATGTAACTGTTCTAAGCAGATCATGCTTTAGGTTTAGCCGCAGTATTCCACAGAGCGCATTCTGCTTCGAGAGGAAGTACTGCATATATCTTACTGTACTGCCACAGTACGGGAAGTGTGCGGTTTTGTTTACCAGCGTATGCAAGTGGTAGTACGCTACAGCCAGTGCGAGTGTCTCTTCCCGGCACGGTACAGGAAGTGGCTTTTACCGATGTCAGGTGGTTTTTCGCAGCCACACACTTGCACCAACAGTTGATGTGGGTGACTCTGGAAGGGTTGAAATGTTCCTCATAGAGTGTTACTTAGCTGACATCCAGTTACTTGTGCGCAATCGAAGTCAGTGAGCGGTCCTCGCGGAACCAATCTGCTCTTCTTCTCTACTGACAACACAGTACTGCCTTCTTCCTTTCATACCTGCCGACCACGATATTGCTGCACTTGGCCTCCCGTGGCCATTAGCGGAAACACTCGGTGACATTATAGTAAGAAGCAAACCGCAGCGCATTGTGAAAGGGTTCAAGACATCTGTGCGTATACTGTCAAGTGATTCAAGGTGTGCTCGTGAAATATCACGACAGAAACTGACGATAAGCACCCTCTACCAGGTACAATAATATTGTGGTCGAGTACTATTGGCAGGTCCGTGACACCTTGTGGTCAGTTCCACGTCACATAAGAGTGTCCAGATACGGTTGGTGCGGCAGTGAATCTGTGCTTTCCGAGTCGTCGTTTCTACAGACATCGAAAAGCCACCATATTTATGGATTGCTGTAGTTGCTGCGTAAAATCTAAAACAAAATAACCATACACAGTGTTCAAGTTAAAAGCCAATTTTCAGTCAAATCGTTACACTCAAGAGCTTGTTCCTTTTAAATTGCTCGCTTTCACAATAAAAGCCTTATCTGCTTAGTCTGTAGACGTTCGAATTTACTAACCTCCATTCACACCAGATTTAACGAGACGCCAGCACAACCATAAAAATCTAACATTATACGCATGTTGGGGACTTGATTATGTGGCTCAGCATCAAGTTATTTAAATCGCATATTGTTTTCGTATGACTTATCGCAATCAGAAAGACATGATGAAACTTAGCAAGTTCAAAAATTTCCCGTAAATGCCATCATTAACCTCAATCACATCGGAAAGTGCAACAGCTGAACAATATCATCATGGTCATTGTAAGGGACTGTAACTGCACGTTAAATTGATTGTTCGTTCACATGCAGACCTGTATCATGCCACTTATTGTCAGACGATAGTGGCAAATAAACAAATTGCGCATCATGGCGAATAGGATATGGACAGAACAGAAGAAGCGTTTGTGTCAGGGGCAACTGAAAGTCACAAACACAATGAGAACACTTATTTAACTTACAATGCCTGTTCCTTCAGACATACAGCTCTGAAGGAACAGATGCAGTTAAGTTAAATAAGTATTACTTGTCTCGAATATCAAAACGACGATACTACACTACTGGCCATTAAAATTTCTACACCAAGAAGATGAAATTTAGCCGACAGGAAGAAGATGATGTGATATGCAAATTATTAGCTTTTCAGAGCATTCACACGAGGTTGCCGCCGGTGGCGACACCTACAAAGTGCTGACATGAGGAAAGTTTCCAACCGATTTCTCATACACAAACAGCAGTTGACCGGCATTGCCTGGTGAACCGTTGTTGTGATGCCTCGTGTAAGGAGGAGAAATGCGTACCATCACGTTTCCGACTTTGATAAAGGTCGGATTGTAGCCTATCGCGATTGCGGTTTATCGTATCGCGACATTGCTGCTGGCGTTGGTCCAGGTCCAATGACTGTTGGCAGAATATGGAATCGGTGGGTTCAGGAGGGTAATACGGAACGCCTTGGTAGATCGCAACGGCCTCGTATCACTAGCAGTCGAGACGACAGGCCTCTTATCCGCACAGCTGTAACGTATCGTGCAGCGACGTCTCGATCCCTGAGTCAACAGATGGGGACGTTTGCAAGACAAAAACCATCTGCACGAACAGTTCGACGACGTTTGCAGCACCATGGACTATCAGGTCGGAGACCGCGGCTGCGGTTACCCTTGACGCTGCATCACAGACAGGAGCGCCTGCGATGGTGTACTCAACGACGAACCTGGGTGCACGAATGGCAAAACGCCATTCTTCGGATGAATCAAGGTTCTGTTTACAGAATCATAATGGTCGCATCCGTGTTTGGCAACATCGCGGTGAACGCACATTGGAAGCGTGTATTCGTCATCGCCATACTGGTGTATCACCCGGCGTGATGGTATGGGGTGTCATTGGTTACACGTCTCGGTCACCTCTTGTTCGCACTGACTTTCAATAGTGGACGTCACATTTCAGACGTGTCACGACCCGTGGCTTTACCCTTCATTCGATCTCTGCGAAACCCTGCATTTCACGAGGATAATGCACGATTGCATGTTGCAGGTCCTGTACGGGCCTTTCTGGATGTAGAATATGTTCGACTGCTGCCCTAGCCAGAACATTATTCAGATCTCTCACCAATGGTGGCCGAGCAACTGGCTCGTCACAATAGGCCACCCACTACTCTTGAACTGTGGTATCGTGTTGAAGAAGCATGGGCAGCTGTACCTGTACACGGCATCCAAGCTCTGTTTGACGCAATGCCCAGGCGTATCAAGGCCGCTATTACGGCCATAGGTGGTTGTTCTCTGTTGTGATTTCTCAGGATCTATGCACCCAAACTGCGTGAAAATGTAATTACATGTCAGTCCTAGTATAATATATTTGTCCAATGAATACCCGTTTATCATCTGCATTTCTTCCTGGTGTAGCAACTTTAATGGCCAGTAGTGTAACATTGATCTTGTTTCTTTACATCTGCCTATTGCAGAAAACATGTAACGCCCGAGTGTGACGGATTGTAGGCAGTGCGCCATATGGAGGTTTCGATCGGTTCTGGAAGTGTGTACGGATAGCCGAAGTAGTTGAGGCAACACCTCGTGATAAGCGGAAAATCCGTTCTTCAGTCCCGGCCCGGCACAAACTCTGATGTGTCACATATACGTAGTATATCTATACCTAACGCAGCTGATGTCAAAGAATTCGCTTCCAGTGAATAATTTCGTATCAATGAAAACAATATCTGCTAATATTGCAATTTAGTATTCGTGAAGGGTTGCTCCAGGGCAGACGGGACTCTGCCGTACCAATCTCATGAGTGACAGGGGTGAGCGGCAAACGTTAACAGATATTCGAAATGAACAGTGATACTAAAGTTGAGAATCCGAAGTAACAGAGAGAGGCAAAGGCAGACCGTCTAAAGGTGGCTGCTCTGTAGAGGAGCTGATGTATAAGAAAAAGAGATTCACAGGTGTCTCTCTACAGACAGACGCGGGAAGAAGTCACGTATAATCTCTCCCATGCCTCCTAACTGGTTATTCAAACAATGCTGGTCTATACTGCGGTTTAGTACTGCCCTTGGATCTTGGTCCGTCGATTCAGCACTCATGCAGCGCAGCGCTACCTATAGCTGGCTGGAACGACTGGGCCGGCCGCGGTGGTCTAGCGGTTCTAGGCGCTCAGTCCGGAACCGCGCGACCGCTACGGTCGCAGGTTCGAATCCTGCCTCGGGCATGGATGTGTGTGATGTCCTTAGGTTAGTTAGGTTTAAGTAGTTCTAAGTTATAGGGGACTGATGACCACAGCAGTTAAGTCCCATTGTGCTCAGAGCCATTAGAAACCATTTGGAACGACTGGGTTTGGAAATCAAAATGTCAATGAGAAATGAAAAGATTTTAAAAGTTAAAAAAATGGAAAAAATATTAAATGGTAGAGATCCACCCTGACATTGTCCAGACGGAGTTATATATCCTTCTCCCTTTCGAAAAGGCTCTTGTCAAATAGGTGTAGGTATACTGATAGATACACTCCTGGAAATGGAAAAAAGAACACATTGACACCGGTGTGTCAGACCCACCATACTTGCTCCGGACACTGCGAGAGGGCTGTACAAGCAATGATCACACGCACGGCACAGCGGACACACCAGGAACCGCGGTGTTGGCCGTCGAATGGCGCTGGCTGCGCAGCATTTGTGCACCGCCGCCGTCAGTGTCAGCCAGTTTGCCGTGGCATACGGAGCTCCATCGCATTCCTTAACACTGGTAGCATGCCGCGCCAGCGTGGACGTGAACCGTATGTGCAGTTGACGAACTTTGAGCGAGGGCGTATAGTGGGCATGCGGGAGGCCGGGGGACGTACCGCCGAATTGCTCAACACGTGGGGCGTGAGGTCTCCACAGTACATCGATGTTGTCGCCAGTGGTCGGCGGAAGGTGCACGTGCCCGTCGACCTGGGACCGGACCGCAGCGACGCACGGATGCACGCCAAGACCGTAGGATCCTACGCAGTGCCGTAGGGGACCGCACCGCCACTTCCCAGCAAATTAGCGACACTGTTGCTCCTGGGGTATCGGCGAGGACCATTCGGAACCGTCTCCATAAAGCTGGGCTACGGTCCCGCACACCGTTAGGCCGTCTTCCGCTCACGCCCCAACATCGTGCAGCCCGCCTCCAGTTGTGTCGTGACAGGCGTGAACGGAGGGACGAATGGAGACGTGTCGTCTTCAGCGATGAGAGTCGCTTCTGCCTCGGTGCCAATGATGGTCGTATGCGTGTTTGGCGCCGTGTAGGTGAGCGCTACAATCAGGACTGCATACGACCGAGGCACACAGGGCCAACACCCGGCATCATGGTGTGGGGAGCGATCTCCTACACTGGCCGTACACCTCTGGTGATCGTCGAGGGGACACTGAATAGCGCACGGTACATCCAAACCGTCATCGAACCCATCGTTCTACCATTCCTAGACCGGCAAGGGAACTTGCTGTTCCAACAGAACAATGCACGTCCGCATGTATCCCGTGCCACCCAACGTGCTCTAGAAGGTGTAAGTCAACTACCCTGGCCAGCAAGATCTCCGGATCTGTCCCCCATTCAGCATGTTTGGGACTGGATGAAGCGTCGTCTCACGCGGTCTGCACGTCGAGCACGAACGCTGGTCCAACTGAGGCGCCAGGTGGAAATGGCATAGCAAGCCGTTTCACAGGACTACATCCAGCATCTCTACGATCGTCTCCATGGGAGAATAGCAGCCTGCATTGCTGCGAAAGGTGGATATACACTGTACTAGTGCCGACATTGTGCATGCTCTGTTGCCTGTGTCTATGTGCCTGTGGTTCTGTCAGTGTGACCATGTGATGTATCTGACCCCAGGAATGTGTCAGTAAAGTTTCCCCTTCCTGGGACAATGAATTGACGGTGTTCTTATTTCAATTTCCAGGAGTGTAAATGCAGGGTCTAGGCAAGCCTGGAGCTCGCGCTGTAGTGTGTGAGCACGAGCGGCACCCTCGCACTGTGCTCAGTACGTTGCAGGTGTGAGTCGGGGTCAGAGCAGTGTGTTGTGCAGCTGGGAGTACATTTCCTCAGAGGTGAGTAAAAAACTAGAACTTGGGCAAATTTCAGTGTTGGTGTGGAGGGTGCCTCGGTAACCAAAGCAGCCGCAGTGCTTGCTGTTTCAGGAGGAAACGTATCCACGATTTATATCGCATTCAGCGAAAGGAGGAAAACGTCTTCCGCTGAGTCACAACGCGGACCAAAGTGTGTGTCGAGTTATAACACTGCAACTGCATTTACGTAGCTTGTTCAATCAAATGCCAAATTTGGTTCAATACGTACTATGCCCCAACAGAACAAATAGTCCTGTCACGGAAAAGCCACGTATAACACTACCTTCCGCTACTGGTATACCATAACTTCTAAGCTGGATGCAGTTCGTATAGTGACATTATTTTGATTCAAGCAATTATAGTATAAAGAAGCAGAGCAGTATTATCCTCTGAGAGGAATTTTGTTATGTTGACCGTGTTGTACCTAACGGAGGTGGCTTATCGGAAGTAAGAGTCTAAATTACATAAATATTTAAACAGTAGCAAATAATGTTTTACCTATCTACACTGTCCAAAGAGTTAGGAAATCGATCGCCAGCCTGATTAGACAAGAGAATGATTGACATTCTTGTTCAAGAAAATAAGTATGAGTAACGTTACCGGACAAACACAACTTATATTTTGCCACACGCGAGTGCAATGAACTCTGACACCTGCATATATTGACGGTTAAGATTGGAAGCTGACGGAGCAGAATAAACTATCAGCATAAATATAACAGATAACGAAACACACTATTACTTTCAGGGCTTATTCAAACTGAATGGTCTTTATAACATTGCTATTAATATTCACTGTAGAATCATAAATTGGACATAGGTTCAGTATTACTTTTCAAACATTTTCCTATCTCACAAAAAATTGTAAATGTAGTTCACTGCATTATTATGAACTGGTCTTAGGTTAAGTCTCTCTCACCTAAATACTTTTCTATGTAGAATGTAGTATTTCACTAACAATCAATTTCTCACTGAATTTTGAATAAAAAAGTTACTGTTTTCATAGATAGTGGTCTTTCTATTAATTGTTATTTATCATGAGCACAAAAGGATAAACTGTGGATCCTATTAGTCTGCTAATATGCACTTTCAATACGCAAGAGGAACCCAATATTGTACAGAATTTGACTTGAATAGCAAGAGTAATTAAAACTTTCTATAATTAAATAACTTTGTGCATTTGAACTACTTTCAATTGGTGGGTGGTGGGTGGGGGGCTTAATCTCGACCACTGTAGCAGAGCAGACTAAACACACTTTCAATATAGAGAAACAAGTACTTGGCAAGCATGAACATATAACTCTCAACAGTTGCAGTTCTGAACTTTTACTGCAGTGAAACACATATTTAAGATATTTGTAATATCCTTTCAACAAACAATATTAATTTTAGCACACTCTAACGCCATATTAATTTTACTATGCCTTCAATAAAGGACACTCGGTATACACTTTAGCGTGGGAGGCACCCTAAGTGGATATGTGACTGAGGGTAAATCACGGTAGGTACAGAGTTCAGTCAAATTTTACCTTATATTTGGGTACACTATAACATCCTATGAGCTGATCCTTCACTGTACATTGCTATAGTGTTCCATTACAGTGATTACGCAATGTGGTGGCGACTGCATGTTGGTAGGTGGGTTTGCAGGTAGAACTGTCCCTTCTTGGTGGCGATGATAGATACCAATTCCTGAATAGTTCCAGCTCTTTATCCATCCATCCGAGGCACTTGAAAGCGTCAGGAGAAGCCTCTCTCGGAACCAGCACAATATACAGCTTTTACATGAGTAGTTGATAGTTTGGTAGCTCGTCCCCGACTGACTCTTGGTTCCACCTTTTCTTCCTAGGCCAACCACAATTTGCGCGCTACACAGTTCCGTTCCCGAGGCGAACCGCAACACCTTTTACATACAAAATAACTAAAAATCCTAAGTGAGGATCAGCAATTACACAATAACAACCAAATATATTAATTAAAACAGAACATTTGCACATATTGGTATTTCTACAAAAAATTATTTAAACAAAATTATTCAACCTCAAAGATAACCAAAGAGATTATATGACAAAGACAAAACATGTAATTTGCTCATATTGCACATATTACAGAGGTTACACTTCCTACACTCTAAAAGACATAATTTTTTTTACAAATAAAGTGGTATACAATTTTGTGTTATCGATTCAATCAAACACATTTACAGAAGCTCAACGATGTAACATTAAATAAAACAAAGGGCATAATAAGTCAGTAGAGCATTAGAGCTATGGTGTTACAGAGTGATCGAGAGCGACGTTGATTGAAAAGAATTGTGACGAAGAATAAGGCGACGACATCTTCAAAAGTCACAGCAGAACTGAATGTCGCACTTGCGAAACCTGTCAGCACCAAAACTATACGAAGCTCCACCTTCTTCTTTTCCGATAGAGCTACATCTCTTGGTGAGCCTTGGCTTCTTCAACGATCCACATATCTCGGTTGTTTGCTGTTCTTTTCCACTCTCGGACTCCCATACTGCTGAGATCCATTATTACATTGTCAGTCCATCTTCTTCTATGGTTCCCTTTTCGCCTAGTTGAATTTGTCACACTTTTCATCATTTGCTTTAGAGCTCTATCCTCTGCCAGTCTCTAAATGTGTCCTAGCCATAGTATTTGCTGTGTTTTCACAAATTTTATATGTTCTTAGCTTTTGTGTACACTTGTAATTCGGCGTTGTAGCGTATTCTCCAGTCTTCTTCTTCCCTCATTGGACCATAGTATTTGCGTAGTATTCTCCGCTCAGAGGTTCTTAGTGCATTTTTGTCATTTTCTGTCAACGTTCATACCTCTGACCCATGTGTAACAACCAGGTGGACTAGGGAGTCATAAATTAGCTGTTTTGTTTTCTTTGTAACAAGGCTATTTCTGAAAAGATGCATATTTGGAAAATTACCTCTGTTTCCTGCTTGTATTCTTTCCCTTTCAGCCTTTTCAGTACTGTTATCATTTGTTATTAGAGCTCTCAAGTGGTTGAAAGAGTACACTCCTTTGGTGCAATTCCCACCGATGTTTAGGTCTTTAGGAGCACTTCTGGTCTCAGACTGTGACGTCACAATATATTTTGTTTTGTTTTCATTTACTATGAGGTCAATTTTTAAGGCTTCTATTTCCACTGCCGGTTAAGTTTCCTGAAGTGTATTCATATATCTTCCGACTATAAAAATGTCATCAGCGTATGCACATATCTGTCTAGTTTTCGTAAATATGGTGCCTCTTTTGTTGATTTTATTTACTGCACTATACAGGGCTATATTGAATAGGACAGTGGAGAGACTCTCACTTTGCTACATACCGTTTTTAAAGTCAAGGCTTTCACTCGTTCTGCTAAGGACCTTTACTTTTCTCCTGTTCAAAAAAATGTCTCTGAGCACTATGGGACTTAACATCTTATATCATCAGTCCCCTAGAACTTAGAACTACTTAAACCTAACTAACCTAAGGACATCATACACATCCATGCCCGAGGCAGGATTCGAACCTGCGATGGGAGCGGTCGCGCGGTTCCAGACTGAAGCGCCTAGAACCGTTCGGCCACTCCGGCCAGCTTTTCTCCTGTCTCTGTCATTGTCATCCTGATTAGTCATATCTGTTTAGCACATATAGCAACTTCTTCCAGTACTCTGTATAGCTCTTGCCGGTTTATGCTGTCAAAGGCTTGTTTGAAGTCGATGAATAGGAAATGCAGATCTATATCATATTCATAGAACTTTTTCATCATGTGCTTTCTTAGAAATATTTGATCAGTTGTTCCTCTGTTTCGTCGAAGGCATACTGATATTCCTCTAGTACACACATCAAAAAGAGTTTTGCATCATCTCGGTTCCGAAAGTTCCGGAACCTGTACAGAAAATTGGAACAGAGATCAACATATACATCATTTCCGCCCCTTTTATTGCTCATGAAAACCACACATTGCATGTTGTGCTACCATACACCGAGACCTTCAGAGGTGGTGGGGCAGATTGCTTTACACACCGGTACCTCTAATACCCAGTAGCACGTCCTCTTGCATTGACGCACGCCTGTATTCGTCGTGGCGTACTATCCCCAAGTTCATCAAGGCACTGTTGGTCCTGATTGTCCCACTCCTCGACGGCGTTTCGGCGTAGATCCCTCAGAGTGTGTAAGGTGTCAGGCAAATCCAACACCTTCCATGAAAACCCTGACATGATAAGCAAATCCAGTAGTATGTCACATAGCTCCGAATAAATCGTGACATTAAATTAATCAAAGGAATACGAGTAACGAGTGAGCAAATGGAATACCACAGACTATCACAAGAATGCCTAAATGCATGTCATACCTTCCCACCGTGAGACAGACGCAGTTCCGAGGGGAGAAAAGAGAACAGAAGCCGAGAGCAGAATCGTGTTAAGCTAGAAGGCCCTACGATATGGGACGGACTGGACACCCACGTCGTCAACTAACCACTAGGGCCACACCACCCGCAAGTTTTAGCGTGAGACTTTTTCGCGTCTCAGGTACGTTAGGACCACCCCCCAGCCCATATTATGGGATAGAGCCCTCCAGAAGAACAGTAAAGATCTTACGATAACGTTAAAAGGACCACACCAGATGCAAGTTTTAGCGTGAGACTTTTTCGCGTCTCTGTTACGTTGCAAACTTTAAAAATATTGCCCCACCACGAAAAATTATAACGTTTCTCATTGGATAGACAGAATTTTTGTAGGCGGAGCTTAAGGTTAACATTGAGACCCTGTTTGGTCAGATGAAAACACAGCCAGATAGTTTTTTTAAACCAACTTCGGTAAATGGCAGTAAGGAGACGTTAGGAGAAGTTAGTTCCGAGACGGCGAGCTGGATGGCTGCTGCGCCGGTCGCTGCCCCCCTGAAGCTACCTAACCAACGACAAGGTAATGAACGCACGTGATTTCGCATAACAGTGCATAAAGCTTCACTCAGAACTGCAGAAGTCTCATCTGTTACACCCCCTTTTTGCGTAATACTAGTGTCGATCGTCAATTAAAGCTCATGGTGTTCACATTTGCCATTTGAAGTAAAAATCTGAAACGCGATGATTTCTCTGTTATATAATTATTGAGAAGCCACATCAGCCACTATAATTTACAACAAGTTAGATAAGTAATTAAAGATAATTGAGGGTCACTGTAGACCATTTTGATAGTTTTCTCTCTCGTGAAAATTTAAACCTAGATTATAGATATGATATGGCATAGGTCATCCTTCGATCCATTTTAGAACTTGGAGACGCATTCAGGGAATATTCGTTCACATTTTTGTTGAACGCAGTTGGTTTTTACCATCCTATATTAAAACACTTCCTTTTATCAATAGTGCAATTTATAAACAATGTTTTGTGAGTAGAATAAAATTTCCAATGGTAAACTTAACTGCTTTTTCGACGTTATTTTAACAGCTAACTAAAAATAGGAAAGCCTTGAACCCCTTCCGCTAAATTTAGTTAGTATTAAGATTCTTTTACAGGGAGTGTAGTGGAGCTGACGCTGAAATCATTATTTGGTTATCTCATCGCTAGTCTCACTGAACTCTTCTGAAGTCTACATGTCATGTGTGGTCTGGCGCCTCCTTACCAGCAACAGGTCCCAGCTTCAAACTAGTCAATTCCATAAAAAACACCCTCAGAGCGCCGTTGCATGAAAGTGGTAGGGAGACACGATATAGAACAAACATACACCCCCATGAATGTTTAGAAGTGGTTGGTGGGTCACGTCGTCCATAAACAGCAATTTTCTGTCCATACCAGGCATGTTCGATGGGGTTCATGTCGGGTAACATGCTGGCCACTCTAGTCGAGTGATATCGTTATCCTGAAGGAAGTCATTCACAAGATGTGCACGATGGGAGCGCGAATTGTCGTCCACGAAGACGAATGCCTCGCCAGTATGCTGCCGATATGGTTGCACTATCGGTCGTAGGATGACATTCATGTTTCGTACATCCGTTACAGCGCTTTCCACAACCACCATCGGCATTTGTCAGCCTCACATAATGCCACCCCAAAACAGCAGGGAACCTCCACCTTGCTGCACTCCCTGCACTGTGTGTCTAAGGCGTTTAGCCTGATCGGGTTGTCTCCAAACACGTCTCCGACGATTGTCTGGCTGAAGGCATATGCGACACTCATCGCTGAAGAGAACGTGATGCCAATCCTGAGCGGTCCATTCGGCATGTTGTTGGGCTCATCTGTACCGCGCTGCATGATGTCGTGGTTGCAAAGATGGACCTCGCCACTGACGTCGGGAGCGAAGTTGCGCATCATGCAGCCTATTGCGCGCAGTGTGAGTCGTAGCACGACGTCCTGTGGCTGCACGAAATGCATTATTCAACATGTTGGCGTTGCTGTCAGGGTTCCTTCGAGCCATAATCAGCAGGTAGTGGTCACCCACTGCAGTAGTAGCCCTTGGGCGGCCTGAGCGGGGCCTGTCACCGACAGTTCCTGTCTCTCTTTGTCTCCTTCATGTCCGAACAACATCGGTTTGGTTCACTCCCAGACGCCTGGACACTTCCCTCGTTGAGCCCTTCCTTGCACAGAGTAACAATGCTGACGCGATCCAACCGCGGTACTGACCGTCTAGGCACGGTCGAACTACAGACGACACGTGCTGTGTACCTGTGTCTGTGGTACAATATCCGCAATCAACGTCTATGTTCTGGCGTTCTGGGAACCGGCCTGATGCAAAACTTGTTTTGATGTGCGTATGTCTTATAAGCTGTGCTTACGAGTGTTATACCTCTATGTTTTACACGTGCAGTCCTGTCCCCTTTCTTATAAAAGAGGATTATTTTTCCAGTTTTCCAATTATCTGGCATAGTTTATGTTTTCCCATGTATCTGATATTAATTTGTACAGTTCCTTTATTACAGCCTCAACATAAGTTTTTATTAATTCAAGGACTCTGCTGTCTTCTGCATGGGTCGATTGTTTTTTGACTTGTGCGCAGTCTGGGAGATCTCTTGTATTGTTGGCTTTCTTGCCTTATTGGGAGCTCCATAAGCTGTGAATTGTAAGGCGAAATGGAATTCCAAAAGCCGCTAATCAGTGATGCAAATGCCTCTAGCAGCAAAACGTGATGCCAAAGCCATAGAACCTGGACTATGGATGGATGGAAGGACGTAATTTGGTATTCTTAGTCTTATTTCACACTGTTTCCAACATCTGGCCAGGTTTACGTCCCAAGAGTGAAACATGACGATTGTTTGCTGATGATTTTGGACAGCCACATCGCGGCATTCCATGTTCCCCATTGTTCTCTGGAAGATAGCATTACTGCTAAGGATTATTTGACCATTTTGGCTCATCAGGTCCATCCTATGGTACAATGCTTGTTCCCCAATGGACGACACAGCCCCTATTCACACAAGCCGCATCGTCCAGGAATGGATTTGTGAGCTCGGGGACGTATGAACTGTGGCCTCTCGCCTGTCCACCACAGTCACCAGATATCGTTGTCATTGAGCGTTTATGGTCTACTCTGGAGAGAAGGGTGTATCATCGCTATCCACCTCAATCATCGTTACCTGATCTTGCCATACTTCTGCAGGAACAAAGATTTCCTTGGAAACCACACACGACCTGTATTTATCCCTCCCAAGATTACTGGAAACTGTCTTGAATGCCAACAACTTTCCTATACGATATGAAGCGGGATAATGTGTTGTGCTTTTTGGCGTTTCCATATTTTTGTCCATCTCCTGAACATATTAGGTGATCTCTGCCATTTGGAAGACATCATATAGTAGCAAGATATCATCACAATATCACTCTCAGCACAAAATACAATTTTTGCATGCTGTCCTTTGTCTTTTTACCTTGATAACCTAAAAGAGTTGTATTGGTTGCCAGTTATCATAACGTGTTATTACGATCTATTAGAAAGTCCTGAATCCTCTGTGTATATATATGCAACTTGTTTTAATCTTTAGATGATGTTGCATCACGTACATCCATTACGTAAAATCATCAGTATCATCAACCACGTCCTCTATAAGTCGGTCCTCATTTTCTCCACTTGCTCCTATTAATGCTTCATTTTTCAGCTTGTTTTTTACATTCACTAAGCAATTCGTAACGTTACGTTTATCAAGGTAATCGGCCACTCAGAATTGCTTCCAGGTAAGGTATATTTCTTGTACGGCTAAACGCAAGCGGGGCCAGGGTCCAGGGCGCGCCGCTGCATTTCTGGATTGGTGTAGGTGACCGGTAAGAGCAAGACCACGTACAAAGACTAGCAGCGTTGCCCGCAACGGGGAAAATCCCAGTACGGGGAACTTTGATGGCTGCCACTCGGATGTTCCTTGTGATGAGACAATGCTGCCAGAAATGGCGCACTTTGAGACAAACTGAAAGACGCTTTCTTACGGTTCTTTGACAGTCTATAATAACTTACAATAAAATATTAATGCAAATCTGAGTGCATCTGTGATCCCAGAAAATGAGGCCCATTCAATGAAACAACAGCAGTGTCAATATCTTTAAAACAAAAGAAGTTAATATTTCACATTGAATAAACATTTTCACAATGAACCTAGGAATTAACAACTTTAAAACCCTTCATTAGATTTCAACATATGATACCTCATTCGACCGATTGCACTATAGCTGTCATCTCTGAAAGCTGTGTACCTCTGTCTGTTTTATTCCTTGATTTATTACATCTTTTTTTTTTATTACGCAAATGTTTGTCAGAACACTGTTTTTTCCACATATTGCCCAGTAAATAGACACATCTTCAGTACCTCATACTTTGCGATTCTTGCTCATTTATTTAATGAACAGTTCTCTATGTTGCTAGTAACTTTATACACATATATAATTGCAAGTGCTATTAAAAAGCTGTGGTAATTGAAAAATGATAAATGACGTGTGTTAGCGGACACCACAATTGAAAAGAGAACCAAAAGACGGTACTGTCAACAAGGCATATACAGGGTGTTAGAAAAAGGTACGGCCAAACGTTCAGGAAACATTCCTCACACACAAATAAAGAAAAGATGTTATGTGGACATGTGTCCGGAAACGCTTAATTTCCATGTTAGAGCTCATTTTAGTTTCGTCAGTATGTACTGTACTTCCTCGATTCACCGCCATGATTTCATACGGGATACTCTACCTGTGATGCTAGAACATGTGCCTTTACAAGTACGACACAACATGTGGTTCATGCACGATGGAGCTCCTGCACATTTCAGTCAGTGTTCGTAGGCTTCTCAACAACAGATTCGGTGACCGATGGATTGATAGAGGCGGACCAATTCCAAGGCCACCACGCTCTCTTGATCTCAACCCTCTTGACTTTGATTTATGGGGTCATTTGAAAGCTCTTGCCTACGCAACCTCGGTAACAAATGTAGCGACTCGTCGTGCTCGTATTGTGGACGGCTGTGATACAATACGCCATTCTCCAGGGCAGCATCAGCGCATCAGGGATTCCATGCGACGGAGGACATTTTGAACATTTCCTGTAACAAAGTGTTTGAAGTCACGCTGGTACGTTCTGTTGCTGTGTGTTTCCATTCCATGATTGATGTCATTTGAAGAGAAGTAATTATTTCTAATTGTTGTGAATGATCTGAGTAGGAATAAATATTCAAGACATTTCTTTATTGAAATATTTTAGGCTGGGAAGTGGTCAATATGAGTCAGATTATGTCTGTAGTATGTAAGAAGTATTGGTGGGGATGGACTTCAGGCAATGGAAAAGCAGATAGTAACACTATGGGAGTCAAATAGAGACAGGGACTTTTCAAGTTAAGACCTCGAGGGAGCGATTCTGGACGCTTTATGTTGAGTTCTTGAAGAAGGCTAACCTGCCTGAGGTAACGTATGTGATTCAGTCATAGAGGTGTTTGAAACTGGGTAGTGAATGATGGCTATAACAGTCTAACTTTTGAAGGGGCTCTAACTCAGGAGAAGTCTGAATGCTCTACACTTGTATTACGGAGCTGAGGACAGACAAAGTATGAGTTACTGTTCTATGTACTGCACGTGCTAATTTTTGAAGCGTCATGTTAAACACTGAGCTGTTTTGGGCTGGTCAATATTTCGTGTATTGTGATTACGAAATGGTCTTAGTTTTCATGTATCTTTCGTGACTAGTTTGGGGATTTTGCTACAATTCTCGTAATTCTTTCAACGTAACATTACAGCATTTGATAAGGATATTTTTTTGTTTCATTTAATTGAATATCGTAGGACCACTTAACATTTATTTTAGGTTTTCCTTTATGAAGAAACATTATTAATCGTAATTCTCTGTCATCTACAACAATTACGGACAGTAGAACAGAACACTTGTTATTACTCATTTAACTTTTGTTTTGTATTTCCGTATACTTTATTAACTCGTAATTCCAGACTATTTGAAAGTAGGATCAATGCTACAGGTCATTATTTGCAGCGCAAGCAGACGTGCGCGGCTCGACCCTATGGCTACGTCGAGCTATTCGTTTTTAAAAAGAGCTGTGCATAGCTCAAGTTCCTAACGTACGAGAGACCCCAGGTAAAGACACAACTAGTTTGCTCCTATGGGATGCTGTTTGGAAGAGCAACTTCCCAGCAGTAACCGTTAGGTACCGTCGCACCCACGATCAAAGTAGACATTCGTCCCTGACTCCTGTTAAATTCAACATATTCCATTAGAATTGTTTTTAAGTTTCCTTCTTGTTTTTTCCCAGCATACAGGTACACATTAGAGCTTATTTTTCGGGGTGAAATACATTCACTAATTATCATTCTTCTCCCGCTCTTCTCAGAATCTACTCGTTTGTTACTCTGCATGTCATTTTATTTTCTTCCACTCTTTTCCAGTCCTAAAACCGAAAAGCTTTCAACTACTTCCTGTCTTCCCTACTCGTGCTTTAAGTTAAAAACTATCTTAACAATCAAAAGTTTTGATATTTAATATGTGACTTATTCAAGTTACAATCTGTAAACGCGATGAACGAATAAGAGCTACAAATAAAAACTAATATTATTTACTGCAGGGCTGACGTAGGTATCTACACCCAATTGCGGTAAAGCCACCATACCGGACGAGGTCCCTGCGTTCCGCTATGGCACTGTGTACCTCCCTACTGCGTAACCTGAGAACGACCCACACACACCTCTTCAGAGCCGTGAGCTGTCCAGGGTCACTACTCGTGTGTGGGTGGTCACTCCGAGTCTCGTGAGAGAAACAGGAAGCTGGGGATGGCTCAGAGCTCCCGCCTGTAGTTGCTTGAGGTACCCAAGGCTGCAAGGTGTTACAGTCCAGTCCTCCCACGACTAACGCTGCGCTTTCATTACTTTAATTGCACTGACGAACTTTATTTTCTCGTTCTTTATTCCCCAGCCACTAGTTCCCTGTGTAGTTGTTGATATATTAATTGCAGTCACGAAACGTATTCATCGAGTTAGGCGGAAGCTTGATACCTTGTCATGGAATATTTACTAGCAGGAGAGATTCGAATCAAAGAGAATCATGGAAAATTAAGGAGAAGATGTGGAGTTCCACATATGTAACGGACGTACACCGTGAGTCCAGAAAGTTCCGAGACTACTTTTATTCATGGCGTATACATCAGCACAGTAATTACAGTGGCAGCTTCAACCAACAGCTGTAAACAATAGACGTGGATTCGAACAGTCAGTTGTGAACAGGCAGTGCTAAGACGTCGACATGCATCCGCAATGTGTGCCCGTTGTTGTGCCACAGACATCTCTAAATCAAGTACTGAAGACATTTCCAGAATGTTTTTAAGAAGAGAACAATGTATCCCAAATTTGTCCTGTATACCTTGACTACTGGACAAGAACAAAGACACGTTGGTGCTTGCCATGACTCGTTTCAGACGCAGAACGAGGACACTTCTTTTCTGGAAAGTTAGTTAGTTGGCTGCGTGTTGCATTGACTAGTCGCACGGTACGGTAGTCGTTATGATGTGGAACGTCTCAAGTGCACAAGAAATGCACATATGCAAAGAGTTTTTTTAGGATATGTATATATTACAGTACAGTGCTAAAGATTAATATTTCTATTATTTACCCCATGCCCTTAAATGGCACAACATGCATATTTATAGATTTATTTGTTTCTATTCAAGAATTCATCTATAGTATAGGAGTTGTCAAGGAGATATGATTTCAATTTATTTTTGAAGCTATTACTGCTATCTGTCAGACATTTTATTTCATCTGGTAATTTGTTAATAATTTTTATAGCAGAATATTTTACCCCTTTCTGTGCCAAAGATAGGTTGAGTAAAGGATAGTGTAAGTCTTTTTTTCTGGTATTATAATGATGAATGTCACTGTTGTTTTTAAACTAATCCATGTTGTTGAGAACAAATTTCATTAGTGAGGAAATGTACTGTGGGGTTGTTGTAAGGATTCCCAATCTTTTCAAAAGATGCCTACACGATGAGCGACTCTGAACCCCACACATTATTCTAACCACTTTCTTTTGAGCAGTGAATACGTTTTGTATAAGTGTTGAATTACCCCAAATTAGTATTATTCCGTATGACATCACAGAGTGCAGGTATGCAAAGTATGTTAGCTCACTAATTTATATATCCTCAAAATTGGAAATTATTCTGATTGCAAAAGTTGCTGAACCTAGTCGCTTTAGAAGATCCAAAATATGAATTTTCCAATTGAGGTTCTCATCTATATGTACACCCAAAAACTTAGTACGCTGTACCCAGTCTACTGACTTCTGTTGATGTGTTATAGTTACTGAAGTAACTGTACTTTTTGCAGCAGAAATTTGGATGTACTGTCTTTTTTCAAAGTTTAAAGCAAGCCCATTTGCAGAAAACCAATTAATGACTTTTCCAAAGACCTTTTCAATTGGAGTTTCTTTTACTGGATTAATAATGATGCTTTTATCATCAGTAAACAGTGTCAGTTTAGCTTCAGATAAGAAGGGAGGTCGTTCACATATATCAAGAACAGAAGTGGACCCATGATTGAACCCTTTGGAACACCTAATGTAATTTCACCCCAGCTAGATGATGTGACAAACTTATTTAAATCACTTGACCCATATAAAGAAACTCTTTGTTTCCTCTTCTGTAGGTGTGACTTAAACCACTCATATGTTAATGATCACAGATGGTGAGAGTTGGCATTAGCTACTCAAAACCACCACAAACACCGAGCGAGGTGGCGCAGTGGTTAGACACTGGACTCGCATTCGGGAGGACGACGGTTCAATCCCGCGTCCGGCCATCCTGATTTAGGTTTTCCGTGATTTCCCTAAATCACCCCAGGCAAATGGCGGGATGTTTCCTCCGAAAGGGCACGGCCGACTTCCTTCCCCATTCTTCCTAATCCGATGAGACCGATGACCACACTGTCTGGTCTCCTTCCCCAAACCAACCAACCAACCACCACAAACTGACAAAGAGCGGAAATTCACGTGAAGGGTCATTAATTTGATGGCATAACCAGATTCAAGACAATTAAACGCGAGTTTAAAGTCATTCCAAGGAAGGACTTTTATGATAGTTCCACAAGGTTGTATCAACGTTCTGTACTTCGTAGTCAAGTAGGAGGAGGGGGGAGTATGCATAACACCTGAAGCATTAAAACTACTATCCTACCCTTTCTCTATGTTTTATTAATCCAGACTCGAAACTTTTTGGACTGACGTTTATACTGAAGTATTATTAAGTTATTGTCCAAGGCTCAACAGCGAAAGTAGAAAATAGTTTTAGAACCTAACCTTAAAACTATATTTTGTCTCTAATTGAGTATATTGAGTTGGTGGGAGAGTATGACAACAATGGACCATCGTATGAAGGAGTGGTTAGAGAGCGCAGTCCATTCCAGAGCCGACGAAAAAAAAAAAATTAAAAAAAAAGAAAGAAAAAAGAAGACAGTTACGAAGAATGAAACAGCAGTCCGTCTCTCTGTGAAGAACTGCGAATCGCAATAGAAGCGGTGGTCTCATTTTCGAATGGCGGTGGGTCACAATCGAGGCGAGAGTACATACAGTTAAAATTGGTCAAGGATCAGTTTTAACCATCTTGGACGACATTTTGACCGCAATAAACGTCGTTGCCCGCTGGGTTTTGCGATTTCATTTGACCATTGAGAACGGCAACCGAACATGGCAGCAGCGGAAACGTTGCATTTGTGTCAAGCCAATGCAGAAGATACCTTCAGGCGCCTGAGCATCATGGAGGAGTGCTGGGTGCACCACTGTGATCCCGACACAAAAGAGCAAAGCGAGCAGTGGAAACGTGTGGATTCCTCACTCGCTAAAAACGTGGTGACCCAACCATCATCGGTCACGGTGATGAATGTTACTGAGTGATTTTTGGGACTGCTATGGTGTGACGCTAAGTATGAGCTTATAAGGGGCAAGCTATCGCAGGAGTGTGCTACCGGAATCTTCTAGTGAGGCTACAGAAATATGTCAATGCGAAGCGCCGCGGGAAGCTGTCTAATTGGTTGCTTTGCTCCAAGACAATGCCCCATGCACAGGGCGTAGCTACATACATGTTCTTTCTTTGGCCGTCGTGAAATTTCACCTCTCTCCCTTCCACGTTCTCCTCTTGTGGTACCCAGTGATTTCTTTTCTTTCCTCGAACGAAGAAACTTTTGCGTGACAGCCATTTCGAGAACGACGATTAGGTGGTTTTAGAGGTGGCACGTTTGATGAACAGCCAAAATACAAACCTCTGAAACCAATGACAGCAGTAGGACATCCATTGTCGGTAAAAATGTATCGCAATGATGAGTTAATCTATAGAGCAGGCCTAAAAACAATCATCGAGACAGCTTAAATTTTCGAGATTGTAACTGCAGAAGGTAACTGAGAAGAAACTATGAGTATCAGAAGAAATACTTCACTTGATTGATGAATGATAAAAGTACAAAAATGCTCAGGAAAATTCAGGACTACGGAAACACAAGCCACTTAGGAATGAAATAAATAGGAAGTATACGGAAGTTAAGATGAAGTGGTTTCGTGGCAATGTGAAGAAATCGAAAAAGAAATGATGGTCAAAAGAACTGACACAGCGCCTAGAAAAGTCAAAACAACGTTCCGCGAAATTAAAAGCAATGGTGGTGGCAGTAAGAGTGGAATTGGAATTCCACTGCTAAATGCAGAGGAGAGAGCAGATAGGTCAAAGGAGTACATTGAAAGCGTCTATGAGGGAAAAGGCTTGTTTGATGAGGTGATACAAGAAGAAACTAGAGTCGATGTACATGAGATTAGATGAGGTAAGTGATCCTGTTTTAGATTCAGAATTTAAAAGAGCTTTGGAAAACTTGGATCAAATAAGGCAGAAGGGATAGAGCTCCAAAGCTACGAGCCCGTACTTCAAAGTAGCTTACGGCAATAAAATGCTATTTCGTATTGACTCACGACATTACACACCCCCTAAGAACCTAAAATTTTTCTTGAGTATGTTTTACGGTTCTTACTAAACACTTGCTAGTTAGAAACGATTTCGAAAGCTACACCGGCACTATCAAATCTAAATAGTTCTTACTAAAATCTATTGTGGACTGAAGTCTTTCTCAAATAAACAAAATATACAAGATTACGTTTTAACATTATATACAGTTACATCAAATAGTCAATGGCAAGGGCTTGATGGCATACAGTAAATTCGTATACAAAAAATTTTCAATTTCTTCTCTCAAAATTCCATGCTGCAACATTTTCTTTCAATTTAAATTTACAAAACGCGCACGATGAAACTTTTAAAAAAGTTCTTGAAATAAAAAACTCTTTTCTAATCAGACTCTTACATTTTGCACATAATATTTAACCAAAAACAATAATTCTGTTTTTCTGTTTCGTCGCTTGAATGGATCCTAAAAACTTTGCTGAAATATAATTTAGCCACTACAAATGATGTCCTTTCCTAAACTTTATACTGCAATGCGGGGGTCATCTATAACTACAACGCTTTTCTAAAACAAATTTGGGATTTCTACTACTTTCACAGACGAAGCAAATGGATACGGATCACAAACATTTACACCTGGATCTCATAATGGCTCGTCACTGGGATACAGCATCTGGCTCTGTTTCAACCTCGGGTTCTCTCTCAGTACCGTATCTGGTTCTGTCACATTTTCCTGCCTGCAATATACAGTAAATTTAAATGTCCATTCTTAATATCTACATCCTAACTTAACACACACATTTAGCCTAATAGATAATATTTCTTAAAGCTTGGCTCTCAAATTCAAAAGTTAAAAAGCAAAACTTTTTCATAAAACTTCTTCAAGAGTTTTTTTTCAATTTCTTTTCCAAACTTTACTCAGAATTCTTTCTGAGGCAGCTTCACCTTCGCTATCAATCCAACATTTCTTTACATTTAGTTTTAATTAACTCAGTGAAAAATGAAGTAACTGTTCCTCAAAACTTTAACAGTACCCAAAATTGGCACTACTATTGAGTTCTTTTCCAAAATCTGTTTTAATTGTTAAGCAAGTTACTGTTACAAATATTTTTGATTCAAAATTTTACTCTTTCTTTCGTAATCTCTTTTGCAGAAAAAATTTACTGCTTAACTTTACACACATAAGCTGTTATCGTCAAGAAAAAATATATCATTAAATATACCGAAAAATTATTTCTGCCACCTCCTGCTCTGAAAAACATCATTACACACCATACAAGAAAATACAAAATCATTAAATACACTGAAAATTATTCAGGCCATTTTCTGTAGTTCTGTAACTCCTCCTACATATACATCATATACAAATAATAACAATTTTATTAAATTACTGAATATTACTTGCCAGCTTCAGTAGTTCAGAAAGAACATCTCTCCCACATATTATACACAGAGAATAGCAAACTAATGAAAAGTCCTTATAAATTACTGCAAATTATTATACTGAAAAATTTCTCACACGGAAATTACCATATTCTTATGTAGACTGAAAATAACTTACGCCAGCTTCTATGAATTTTCAGTACATATCAGATACACCTTATGTAAAGAGAAAACAATTTTTGTAGAAAAATACTTAAACTTTAGTCATGACAACTCCTGTGGCTCTCGAACACACCTTGTACACCACATTCAAAGAAAATACACATTACCGAAATTACTAAATTCCACTTAAGTCCACCTTTGTGGCTTTCAAAACATATCAAATGCAAAACTTCTTTTTATTCATTTTTCAGGCAATTCTTTCCTGGTTCGAACATATTTCTTACAATAACATCTTTATCAGTTACAAAAATTTCTGAAAACTCTTCCTATTACTGCACTGCCTTCAGTTCACTTTCATTCTTCTTTCTTTCTGGTTAGTGTTTTTGTGATCCTTTTTTTCTACCTCTTTACCACACTTTCTACTACAATAGGGAAGAAGGAAAGACGATAGCAAAGGTTCGGAATGTTGAAGAGGAAGGTTGACAACACGAAAAGAAAAGGAAATAGTACTGCGAACAACTTGGGATGATTGGTGTTCCTCAACCACCTGACAGTACAAAGAAAGCGTGCCCCCTAGGCTTCTTAGTTAATGCTGTTTAATTGTGCCTTGAATATGTATTTCTTTAAATCGATAATGTTCCTTAAGCCCAGTAATTTGTGTGACTTGTGTGGTATCGATAGCCACGATGCCACAGCGTAGGTACAAGTTCTTAGGTTGGCACTACAAGAGCTGACGATGCACACCGTCGACAGCGCCCTCCAGCCGGCGCTGTGCAGCTCTACGACCGCCGCTCCAGATTCACCCCTTTTGACCACGAGCCGTTGACCAACCAACGTTGTTTCATTTTCGTAGTGGGCGAGCCACTACAGATTATGCCTGTGTAGCTTCTGTTAGCTTTGATACATCCTGCTTCTCACCTACGTGCTCATCATAGCCAAAGTTATGTAACCATATTTTATTACTTGTTTTACCTAGAGTAAACATCTTTTACTTTACTTGCAGTACCGACGTATTTCTACCTCAGCTGCTGCTCCTCCTAGCTTCCTACATTCGGCCTACCCTCCAAATTACAGGAACAGACTCACTCGCTACCTTCTAGGTGGGATACAAAAACTTGACAAACTCCAATTTGTAGGCATTAAAATGAGGTTTGGCTATGATTCTAAAACGTCCCACATATTCATCAGTAAATTTTTTAGTTTCCGACGTAAATTTCTTAGCCACTTCTTTGGTTTTCACTAGCACTAGGTCTCCAATCTGAAAATTCGTTGGACTTGCCCCCGCATCATGTCTCCTTTTTCTTTCCAAAGCTTTCTTCCTAATGTTGGCTGGAGCTACATTCTTTTTTTCTTCCATTACCAATTCAGTAAGTTTAGGGAATTCTATCAGGTCAAACAGTAGATTATTAGGTCCAATCCCACACATTAATTCTAATGGAGCAAATACGGTAGCTTCATGTTTTGAATTGTTCATTACTTCTTCGGAATATTCTAAGTAATTAACCCAAGCAGAGTGCTTCTCTTGACGCTGGCAAAGGGCCAAAAAGGTCCACAGCTACTAAATCCAACCTATTCTGCGGTTCCACTGAATACATCTGTCCCTGAATAATTCTATTATTTTCTCGTACTTTTGGACTACTGTCGTAAGATTCTAGTCTTTTCTGTACTCTTCGCTACATATAATCAAAAATTGCTGCCTCACATAACTATGCAATACATTTCTGGGATCCATAATGTCCATATTTCCCACGTATATGATCAGTAAGTAAGTCGACGAATTGTTCTGGGAAACAAATACGCCAATTTTCATCAGTGTTCTTTCTTCGCCTAAAAAGTATGTCCTTGTTATCTGGTAATACTCTGTTAACTTAGGAAAATCTGGATGACATAACCTGCTTTTTACCAACTTAAGATTACCTTCTTGGTTTTGTTCTCACCTGAGAATTTTACAAATGCGTGTTACTGGTCCCTCTTCCTGTAATTGAATGACTGCCAGTAAAGCTTCATCACAATCCCTTATTCCTAAGAAATCACCTTCCTGCTCGTTCTCCTTTACATATAGAGACAATGCATCCGCTACAATGTTTTTGGAGTCTTTTATGTGTTCAATGCAAAGATCAAATTGCTCGATATACATGGTCCACCTCCGAAGGCTGCTATGTTTAAGTTGGCTCGTCTGTAGATAAAGTAATGCTCTGTGGTCACTGTAAACTAAAACTTTATGGCCCAACAAGTAATGTTCAAATTTCTGTAAACCAAAAGTGATTGTTAATACCTTTAGTTCTGAAATACTGTAATTATTTTCGGCTTGTTGCAACGATCGACTTGCAAATGCGATCGTTTTGTGTACCTGTTCTTCGCTAACTGTTTCGATCTGGAATAATACCACCCTTAGACCGTAACCACACGCATCTGATCCCAGACAAACAGGTTTAGAAAAATCAGGATGGTTCAAAATTTTACTATTCACCAAAGCCTCTTTAAGTTCTTCAAATGCGGTTTTGACATCCCTGAGTCCACTTATAAGGTACGTTATTCTTTAGAAGTACCCTCAGACAAGGTGCATTAAATAACTGACCAGGTACAAATTTTCGGTAAAATCCGAAAAGGCCAAACATACGTTTTTAACTATTTATGAGTGGTTTGTGCTACATAATCTCTAATAGCTTTTATCTTTTCCGGGTCGGTCATGATTCATTCACCACTCACAATATGTCCCAGAAATTTAATTTCTTTCTTCACAAATTCTGTTTTATCCAATTTCAGTTTCATTCCCCCTGTTTTAATTTCCTCTAACAGCTTGTCTAACAATAGGCAGTGCTTTTCCCAAGTAGGAGTCGAGATTAATACATCATCCAAGTAAGCAGTAATTCGCCTTAATAATTGATCACCTAAGACCTGATGTTTAAACCAAAAGGCACTACCTTATATTGGTAACAAATAGGAAAGCTATGTACTTTCGAGATTCTTTAGCCAACGGTAGGTTCCAGTAACCACACGTTACATCCATAGATGTGAAAAATTTTTCACCTTTAAATTTATGTAAAAATTCTTCTGTGTTCTCAGGCCTATCACTTTCTGGCAAGGTAATTTTATTTAACGCTCTGGCATCCAAAACAAGCCTAATGGAACCATCCTTCTTAATTACTAGAACCAATGGGTGGTGTATACAGTAATTGCCCTCTCTATGATTCCCCATTCGAGCATGTCCCGAACTGCTTCCTTATGTAGTTCTGGAATATCGAACGGTTTTCGGGTAAAACGGGCATCCTCTTTCACAGTTAAATTACACTCATAATTCCGAACTAATCCGGGCTGGTTTGAAAATACTTCACAATGACTATTCAAAATTTGTCTCAGATCTTGTTATTGTAAGTCCGTCAAATCAGTTTAGTTCCTCTAGTTTTCCATTGATCCTGATTCTGACATTCTCTATCTCATAAGGGTCCACTTCCTTCCTTTCTCAGTATTCATTACAACCCTCAATCACCTCTGTGGTCTTACAGTATCAGCTCGGAGAATTACTTTCTTCATTAGTTACACTGTGTCTTTTACCTAAGAACGGAATAATTACCAGTTTTCCATTTATCCTAATCATTGCATCATTAGTTCAAAAATTAACGCACACTTGCTATTTAGTTAAGAAATGGGCCCCTATTAACATCTCTACACGTAGTTTATTAATAATCAAAAAAATTAACTCTCTCTATACTCCCCCTACAGTTATTGGTGACAATACTTCTTGTTTAACAACTTTATTGCTTTTTCCCGTGATCAAAACTATTTTTAATCCTCTCACTGGCATCATAACTGTTTACTTTTTGGGACAGCATTAACAAAATTCTGTGACACTGCACAAACTGCTCAACCTGTATCCTTTAAGAAAGGAACCTTTTCTTCTAGTACAGTTACTTTTACGATAGGTTGTACTACATATTCTCTTCTAACTACAGACTCAGGTTCTTCTAACAAAACTTACACTACTTCGTGCCTGTCAGAACGTACCCCTTCTGTGGAAAGTACATTTAGCTTAACTGGACCCCTTTTAATAGCGGCGGCTTTTGTTATCCAGTCCACTATAGACAAATCAAAACATCTCCCCAACTTTTCACCCTCTATACTAACTTCTGTTTCCGCAACCCTGTCCAAGGTGTTGTCAGAATTATTGAAATTATCTCCTTCTTCTCTTTCCTCCGTCTCTTCTTCCTCACTCTCTAAAAATACTTGATTCAACCAAATCACAACCCCCTCTTGTATTTCCATAGTATTCCTTCCACAGTCCACAGGTAGCCTCTCGTTTGTTTCGCAGCACTGATTTACCCCAACCTCCTGATCTGAGTCTTCACTTTCTGTATTTAGTTCCTTCTTAACAAGGATTTTGTGATTTTTTTTAGAACTTTCCATTCCACGGAATGCTATTTCCTTTTCTAAATAAATAAATTCTTCTCAGTGTCACACCCCTCTTCCCTCCTGATTTCATTAACATTATTTTCAAAACTTTGTTTAGTAGGTGCCTTCTATACAATGGGCGTCGCTAGCGGGTTTAATCTATATGGTTGGAGTCTGCAAACGCTAGCGTTGTTAGAGAACGCTAGGCTTTTCCCTGCCATGTGACGTCATTGCCTCTGACGTTTCTATCACCTGACGGGCGGCGCCCATCCATTAAGTCATCGGCCTGCCGCTGACATCAATCAAAATATTGCACTCTGTCATTGAACCTATTTCCAGCAGAACCTCCTCTTCCTCTGTATCTATCCCGGTAACCATTATCTCTTTATACGACTATTCTATTTACATTGACTAGCCTCTGCCATTTGACCTAACAGAAGGCCTATATTCTCTTGTTATTTTCTTCCCCTTTTAAGATGTTTTCTATTCCCTCAATATTATGAATAAGCCGATCAATGTCATCCCTAGGTGCCGAAATGATCTTAATTTGACAGCTTAATGACAATTTGTTTTCAATACCCATGATTATCTGTTATGTCACTACTTTTGAATGTAAATAAGACAAGGTAATTACCCACTTTTGTACAAATCTTTTAATGTTATTCTCTTGGAATTAAATTTTTCCCCAACCAAAATTTATTCAACACCTCCACTTGCTTCCTCTTTCGCCAATATTCTTCAAAAAATGCCTGTTTGAACTCTACTAATTTATCGTATTTATCTGAACCAAATTCCCCCAGATTCTAGCTTCTCCCATTAGATTAGAGGTGATGAATCCAATGTTTTGCTTGTCATTCCACACTTTAGGTAACACAACTTCAAAATCACTCCAAAGCTCTTTAGGGTAAACATTCTTATTTGCATCAAATTTCAAGAATCGGCGATGCGTAACATACGCAATTTCTGATGATTATACAACACCGTTAGATACCACACGAATGTTATTGTTATTACCATTCTGTTCAAATTTTGTTAGTCTACTTTCATGGTTACACAGCTGCTCATTTACCTCAGTACTAAACTGACTAATGTTAGTTTCAATATTAGTGATTTTATTTCACACTTGCACTCCAAATCTTGCACACAAGTCGTTCCCTTCTTTAATTTGAGTTTACAATACCACATGACTATCCTCACAGTCTCTCTAATTTGTGAACCTATTCATTAACTTTGTTTAATTCTAAATTTATTTTCTCTTTAAGTTGTTCACTATCCTCAGCAGTTTACTTAATTCGTGAATTTAATTCACTTTCCACCGTTACAATAGCAACATTACATTCTTGCCTGACCTGATTAATGTCACTTTTAACATTATTACTGAACAGTCATATCATTTTTACAAGTAGACCTCAAATTCGAAATTTTACCTTCCGTTTTGGATACCATCTCTGACGGCAAATTTGAAAATCCCTGATTATCTTCAGACATCAACCTATCAACCTCCTTATGCAATCGATTTATATCCAAATCTAGTTTACTCATTTTGGTATCAATGTCAGTACGCATTTTATTTATTTTATCACCAATATCAGAACTTAATGACATTTTAATTTCTGAACCCAATCCGTTCATCTTTGTCAGATTATTGATCAACATTTCCGATAGACTGTCCCCTGGTTCCCCAACAACTGACATTGGTTCCTGTTTTATTTTAGGAATAGCTACAGGCATATATTTAACATCGTCTTCCACCGCGCTCAGTTCCTTATCTACACCACAGTTAGACGACATTGACTCGGGTAAACCACTGCCCTCTGTTCATGATACAACCAAACTGAAATCACCTAGCAATGAATCATCTTCGTAACTTACATTACGTAAATCTACCTTCAGTTTCTCATCTATAATTTCCTGATTCTTTTCAGCCATTCTGCAAAGTTTCTCGGCACATGAACACATACACACACACACACACACACACACACACACACACACACACACACTCACTCAAAATTTTAAGTAGAACACTACTTATCTTTGGCCTCGTCCGGTTGACTGCACGGCGAGATGAAAAAGCGGATCCGTCCTCCAAGCTCCGCCACAGTTCCAACTGCTCCAGATGCCAGTCGGCTGCAGCTGCCACGCCGTCACCAACGTAGTCTGCCACCTCGTTCCACTGGCTGCTAGTTCTTGACGGAAGGTCATTTGCACACGTGTCTATTGTCGCAATATAGTTCCTTTTACACAGGCGTGTGAAAACTTCACGAGTTCAATTGACCCTGCTGCTTTTATAAAGTTCCTACACATGCGAACTTCACTATTGTTTTTCCCGGCCGACAAAGCACCAATTGCAGCGGGGCGGGTTAATTAGTCGCTTTGCGTTGCGTATTTGTTTGACCACTGTCTTTTGTCGTACTGTGCACTACAAAAAGTTCCACCTACCTCACTACGGCGTCTGGTCACCAGCCCGATTCTCTGCATATGTAGATACTGTTCAGACGATGTCAAAAGCAGCGTTGAAGAAAACCGTCGTCAATACTTACGTTTGCAAAGTCCGTCTAAACTCTGGTAGCAAGCTATCCTGTAATGTCTTATGACGATTATCGGATGGAGGGCGACTGCTTCATTCTACTAGAAAAATTGTCAAAATTCCGTAACAAATTCTTTATTTATGTAGGTTCAAAATTAAAGAATTAGCCATCAGCTCTTATTTATTTAAATGACTAATATCAATGTCCTCAGCTCACAGTTCATACAACCCAGTATACACGAAAGACACCCAGAAATCTCGCCAACTATTCCACAGATGAATATGAAACATGCCACGCGGAATTCTACAAAGGCCGAAAGTTCACATGCGTTTGCCTTTCCAACTAAACACTTCACAAAGCTCAATTTCCACAAGTCTGTCCGTAAATGCAACTGCTTTAACGACAATACCATCCGGGCGATTCAGTATTATCTGACCGCTACGGTCGCAGGTTCGAATCCTGCCTCGGACATGGATGTGTGTTGTCCTTAGTTTAGTTAGGTTTAAGTGGTTCTAAGTTATCGGGGACTCATAACCTCAGACGTTAAGTCACATAGTACTCAGAGCCATTTGAACCATATAACGTAGGCATATACACTCCTGGAAATGGAAAAAAGAACACATTGACACCGGTGTGTCAGACCCACCATACTTGCTCCGGACACTGCGAGAGGGCTGTACAAGCAATGATCACACGCACGGCACAGCGGACACACCAGGAACCGCGGTGTTGGCCGTCGAATGGCGCCAGCTGCGCAGCATTTGTGCATCGCCGCCGTCAGTGTCAGCCAGTTTGCCGTGGCATACGGAGCTCCATCGCAGTCTTTAACACTGGTAGCATGCCGCGACAGCGTGGACGTGAACCGTACGTGCAGTTGACGGACTTTGAGCGAGGGCGTATAGTGGGCATGCGGGAGGCCGGGTGGACGTACTGCCGAATTGCTCAACACGTGGGGCGTGAGGTCTCCACAGTACATCGATGTTGTCGCCAGTGGTCGGCGGAAGGTGCACGTGCCCGTCGACCTGGGACCGGACCGCAGCGACGCACGGATGCACGCCAAGACCGTAGGATCCTACGCAGTGCCGTAGGGGACCGCACCGCCACTTCCCAGCAAATTAGGGACACTGTTGCTCCTGGGGTATCGGCGAGGACCATTCGCAACCGTCTCCATGAAGCTGGGCTACGGTTCCTCACACCGTTAGGCCGTCTTCCGCTCACGCCCCAACATCGTGCAGCCCGCCTCCAGTGGTGTCGCGACAGGCGTGAATGGAGGGACGAATGGAGACTACATCCAGCATCTCTACGATCGTCTCCATGAGAGAATAGCAGCCTGCATTGCTGCGAAAGGTGGATATACACTGTACTAGTGCCGACATTGTGCATGCTCTGTTGCCTGTGTCTGTGTGCCTGTGGTTCTGTCAGTGTGATCATGTGATGTATCTGACCCCAGGAATGTGTCAATAAAGTTTCCCCTTCCTGGGACAATGAATTCACGGTGTTCTTATTTCAATTTCCAGGAGTGTATAAAATCTCGTAGGTATTCTATTTTAGGTCAAACTAGTGATTCTGCTAATGTTGACAATAACTGTACTATATGACTGTAAATCAGTGGCAGTTCTCATTTTGGTCAGTATTCAGTTCACAGCTATGTGTAAACAGAAGCTGTCATCCACGTCTGCACACATGCCAGCGAGCGTCCCTGTATCGCGTCATCCGGCGGATTTCCATTTCTTCAGGCCAAACTGAGATGTCGTGTAGTGTTGCAGACACCTACATGCTGTTCCGAGTGGGCTTGCCGTATGGCTACCACTGTGTTCCACTCCGACAATCGGAGATTCTTTGCTTTGGGGTTTGTCACGAACCCTTTCTTCAGAGACGGCAGGTTCAGTGCCTACTTCTGGTGACGCAGGGTCTCGTGTTCGACTGCGTCCTTTTTTCTCTGATTCTTTGTGCCTCATCTTCTGGAGTTGCATCCATTGCTTGAGTTTGAAAACCTTCTTCCGTATTATCCTCCCATGCCTGTGGATTGTTTGCTTTTCTTGTTCCTTTTTTTCCCTTCGGTGCGCCCTTAGGTTGGTTTTTCATGTTTGCTAACTGACTCATCATCTCCCAGCCCAAACCGCTAAGGACAGAAACTTCACATCTGGTGAAAGTGTGGATCTTTCACTATAGGGGCCGTTTAAGTAGTGATTTTTCGAAATTCCAAACGTAAGGGAGTGAAATATGAGTAAAGGGTCTTTTTTTGAAAAATGTTGGTAGTAGGGCAATTTTGGATTCAGACCTACAAAAATTGGTACTTGGTTCCTCAGTCAGAAATAAAGAAATACGTGTTTTAGCATTTTTGGAAATTTATCCCCACAGGGGTGATATAGTGGGTGAAAGGATTTTTTGAAAATGTCGTTATTAAAGAGCTACTAAAATATTCTTAAAGGTGTATCTATGAACATTGGTATTTGACTTCTGGGTTACAAATTAAAAAAAATAAGTGTTCCACTGTTTTTGGGAACTGTACGTCCTAAGGGGTGAAAAGCAGATTAGATTTTTTATGAAAATATTTTATTATGAAAGCACGTTCAAAGCTAAATCTTCGAAAATTGGTGTTTGGCTTCTTGGTTAGAGATGAAAGAATAAAGGTTTCACGGTATTTGGAAATTCAACCCCTAAGTGGATGAAGTATAATCAGGCTGATTTACCATCATCCCGCAGCCCAAACCGCAAACGATAGAAACTCGAAGTTTGTAGACGGTGTGGATCTTATACTGTAGGCATTGTTTAAGAAGGGATTGTCCTAAGTTCCACTCCTAAGATGGTGAAATTGAGGATGAAAGGCTTTTTGAAAGTATGTCGGTATTAAGGGAATTTTGAAGCTAGAACTATGAAAACTGGTATTTGGTTTCTCAGGCAGTAGATAAAAGATAAGTGTTCCAGCAACGTGCAAATTGAGCCACTAAGGAGAGAAAATAGAGGGTTCATCTTTTTAAAATAAATAATTACTAAAGAAGTACCAAGGGATTTTAAGGCTACCTCCACGACTACTGGTATTTGACTTCTCACTTAGAAATTAAAAATACGAGCTTTGGCGTGTCTGGAAATTCAATTCATAAGGGAATGCAATAGAGGATGTAGATTTTTAAGAAAATATTTCGTTTGCATTAAAAAAATTTTAAAGCTAAATTTATGAAAATTGATGTTTCACTAGTCGGTTAGATATTAAGAAATATTTGTTGGGGGATGAAAGTTGCGACTAAAATATCACCACAAGAACGCAAAAGGGCATGATTAACATAAACTTTGAACTCCAGCTTTTTGGTCAGAAGTACATTCGTAAAACATCATGCTTATATGGTCTTAATTAGTGTGAAAAGCTTAGAAGGTTTCGCAACTTGTGGAGAATATAAAAATTCGATTAAGAAAAAACAAAACAAAAACTCTGCAGGCCAAAGTCTACGTGATCGAAACAGCGGACGCTAAGCTAGTATAATAGTACGAGAGAGTAAAACATGTTCAAAAATTGTGCAACTCACTAATTTCAGAGAAAGTTTTGTGCGTCTGTTCGAAGAGCATTCTTGGAAACGGGAGTAAGCAATGCTTTTTTCCAATTGTTAGAAACACTTGTCTCCTCCAGAGACTTATGGCCACTGCAGCTAGAATAGGGAAAGTTCTATGTAGAATGGTGTTAGTATACCGTCAGTCGAATGGGCTTTCCCCTGTTGAATGATTCCAGTTGTTTTCTATTCCAAGTCCATTTATTTCAGTAGCTGTCATGTTGCGATGATTTATAGGAGGAACTACAGCGCTATCTTCGTCTGTGAAACACCTTTGGAAAAAGCCATGTAGTATTATGGCCTTTTCTGTTTCATGAGCTTTGTCATTATACTGGCTTTCAGAACTCAAGTTAATCACTTTTGCTTTATAGTGGACATAGTATCTAAAATAATATCACATTTGGTTTTTACAAAGTAAACTAAGTGAGAAGGTAATATTATTGTTTATTTTTTGTGGTAGAAATTACAATTGAGTAACTATGTTGTCCATGTGTACAACCTAGTAAAAAAACGCTTAAGTTTTGTTAGTTCTGTTTGTCGCTCGGTGAGTTTGAGTTTTGGTTCAGACGATCTTGGTTTATGTACTCACGAATTATATTGCATTCTTTTTAATGGCAGAGGCAAAAATATTGTGTCTCTTATTTATGCACCTGTGGAAGTATACACCCCAGGATTGGCTGCCTGCAGCGTAGTGGTCATACTACAGACATATGGACATCCAGTTTAACTAATGTTAACTCGTGGTTATTGTAATGTAGCCCGAAATCGTTATGTTCGCGAGATTAAACCATAGATTAGAAATACGTAAGGACTGAGCGTTCAGATATGCAGAACATAATCTTCTGTCGCTAACACATATTGCTTCAAAAGTTACGCGACTTGGTGTTAGTTACCTACGATAAGTAACTTTTTTTCCTCGGTTGATAAATTTAATTTCGATCAGCAGCAGCAACACTTCCTCATCATAGTTCTTATTAATGAATAATGTGTAAAACTAAGCTAAATATGTTCAATGAAGTTTTGGTCTTAGAGCAAAATGTAAACAGTCAGTATTATATTGAATTCAGTTGTTAATACCGGTTTAATGTTGGTGACATAAGCAAATACGCTCTTATCCTGTTGGTTCTTCATGCCAACAATAACTGCATAAAAGTGTCCTGTTCGTCAATTAAATGTTGGAAGTAGAAATAAATGTTTCGTAAGATATATTGAAATACTATTTCCATGAAGTGAAATACTGTTTTCATTTAATTACACAACTTATATTGCAGGTGAAATTTTTTGGATATAGTTGTTTGGGAAGTTAACATTTCATCAAACAAAATCAGTAAGAATCCCTTAGATTTTGCAATGGCGTAGCAATCATTCAATTTTTGTACGAATCTTTATAAACGAAAGTCGGAATGTCGCAACTGGGGGAAATACTACACGACAAGCGCAAGTGAAGCAATATTGTTCAAACAACGGCTTCCAATGAAGAGAAAGTAAGACCTTGTCCAGTCATTTCTACAGATCACGGAGAGGTACAGAAAGCAGGAGACGCTGATTGCTTCAGCTGTAAAACGGTCGCTCTGTGAGGTATGCCGTGTAGTTAAAAGCGACGCGCGCTCCGTACACTAAGAAACACGATTGCTTTTTCCGGTGTATAAATGTGTGTCCCAGTACAAACGTCTATCAGACAAAGTTTCCAGACAAGTAGTTTGAGGATTAGTGCTTGCAAAATTTCAACCTTTCTTCGTCTTCCAATATGTAGCTACTATTTTTCCTTGTGGTCATATATATCAAAAACAAAATAAACTTATCGAATTCCTTTTACACATACAAATTAAGCAGTAGAATAATAGTTACAGACTATTGATAAAACTTAGAAAAACTATTAAGACTCTCCTTTAATGCAAAAACTAGAGCAGATTTTTATGCAAACGTCCAATTTGGCATACAGTAGCCACACTAATCACAGATCATAAAGAAAGTACAAGTACCAATATAATGTTATACTGAAGAAACCAGTTTTAAAAGAAGGCGTTAGAGGTCTTTTTCCCCTTCTGAGGCAGTTCTTAGCAAATATTCCTTTAAACGGGGATTACAATTTACCGTTTTCATTCCATTGCTTGACCATGTAAATTACAAACTATCAGGTTGGCCACTGTTATTAACTCTTAAAGGGAGAAGACTATCGGCTATGAAAAGTTTTCGTGGTTTTTATTGCTCTTACCTCAGTGCCGTGGTCGTTAACATTGCTAGGACTTTCTCGGACTTACGTTTTAGCTGTTCCCGCTTTTCGGCACCATTCCTTGTTTTCCCCTCAGTGGTTGAAACAAAATATGGCAGAGGCTTACTCTGAGCAGCGTCGCCGCACCCACAGAGGAAACTAAAACCGCGCCCCGAGCGTGGGAAGTGCTCAGCCGAGCTTTCCAGAACTCGCTGCAAGCTGTGCTACACTGTAGCACTTCCGTGTAGGGCTCACTCAAACAGATTTGCAAAAGACCTACAGCAATACGTAAGATCCTCAAGTCGAACAGTTAATAAAGTCACAAATTCTTGTGAACCTATCCAAATACACTCCTGGAAATGGAAAAAAGAACACATTGACACCGGTGTGTCAGACCCACCATACTTGCTCCGGACACTGCGAGAGGGCTGTACAAGCAATGATCACACGAACGGCACAGCGGACGCACCAGGAACCGCGGTGTTGTCCGTCGAATGGCGCTAGCTGCCCAGCATTTGTGCACCGCCGCCGTCAGTGTCAGCCAGTTTGCCGTGGCATACGGAGCTCCATAGCAGTCATTAACACTGGTAGCATGCCGCGACAGCGTGGACGTGAACCGTATGTGCAGTTGACGGACTTTGAGCGAGGGCGTATAGTGGGCATGCGGGAGGCCGGGTGGACGTACCGCAGAATTGCTCAACACGTGGGGCGTGAGGTCTCCACAGTACATCGATGTTGTCGCCAGTGGTCGGCGGAAGGTGCACGTGCCCGTCGACCTGGGACCGGACCGCAGCGACGCACGGATGCACGCCAAGACCGTAGGATCCTACGCAGTGCCGTAGGGGACCGCACCGCCACTTCCCAGCAAATTAGGGACACTGTTGCTCCTGGGGTATCGGCGAGGACCATTCGCAACCGTCTCCATGAAGCTGGGCTACGGTCCCGCACACCGTTAGGCCGTCTTCCGCTCACGCCCCAACATCGTGCAGCCCGCCTCCTGTGGTGTCGCGACAGGCGTGAATGGAGGGACGAATGGAGACGTGTCGTCTTCAGCGATGAGAGTCGCTTCTGCCTTGGTGCCAATGATGGTCGTATGCGTGTTTGGCGCCGTGCAGGTGAGCGCCACAATCAGGACTGCATACGACCGAGGCACACAGGGCCAACACCCGGCATCATGGTGTGGGGAGCGATCTCCTACACTGGCCGTACACCTCTGGTGATCGTCGAGGGGACACTGAATAGTGCATGGTACATCCAAACCGTCATCGAACCCATTGTTCTACCTTTCCTAGACCGGCAAGGGAACTTGCTGTTCCAACAGGACAATGCACGTCCGCATGTATCCCGTGCCACCCAACGTGCTCTAGAAGGTTTAAGTCAACTACCCTGGCCAGCAAGATCTCCGGATCTGTCCCCCATTGAGCATGTTTGGGACTGGATGAAGCGTCGTCTCACGCGGTCTGTACGTCCAGCACGAACGCTGGTCCAACTGAGGCGCCAGGTGGAAATGGCATGGCAAGCCGTTCCACAGGACTACATCCAGCATCTCTACGATCGTCTCCATGGGAGAATAGCAGCCTACATTGCTGCGAAAGGTGGATATACACTGTACTAGTGCCGACATTGTGCATGCTCTGTTGCCTGTGTCTATGTGCCTGTGGTTCTGTCATTGTGATCATGTGATGTATCTGACCCCAGGAATGTGTCAATAAAGTTTCCCCTTCCTGGGACAATGAATTCACGGTGTTCTTATTTCAATTTCCAGGAGTGTATTAATTCACAAGTGAGAATTGCAAATTAACTGACAAAAGTAAGAAGGAAGGCCTGTCTAATCCTGGTTATTTGAGCCTACCGTGTAATATTAGTAATTTTTGCCTCACAAATATTAATATACGCTCAATAGTAAACGCCTGATGGCCTAAAGTTATCGAACAATTGTAAAGTAAAAGAAATGAACCATCGCATAGCACCGACAGAATCTATTATTCTGTATCTTTGCCGTTCTCGCGCGGTGCCTGTAAATCGCTATGTACATCTATCGATGAATGATATGAAAAAGAATACTGTTTTTTTTCAAGACAAATTGGGCTTTTGGCGCCTCACCTTTTACTGTTTGTATTCCATGAAAGGCGGACGCAGACGTGCTGCGTTCCGCATCGGTATTTTATATTTTATGTGAAAATACTGAGTGAATATGCTAACAGTTATTTTTCCTATCAGAAAACATGTAGTTTCTTGTAACTGATTACGAACAGACAGCATCATGAGGACATTTTGACTATTACGTATAAAGTATTTAACCACAATGGTCATCTATTGTAATTTAATATGAAAAGGTACGTAGCACTAAAAAAAGTGTGTTAAAGATAAGTGAGCTTATTTTAATAATTTGGCCTTGATGATTTCCATCTCCTAACTTACTTGAATGATAGTTATTTTGTGTTAGTTCACCACCAGAAATTACGATCACGCTGATGGTCCGAACGCAGCATGAAGCAGAAGAAACATTATCGTTGTCCTATTATTTCTGAACCAACTCCTTTTTTTTTTAAATTGTGTAGTGTTGTATTTCGTTTAAAGTTTATAAATCTTCTGATCCCTTAGTGTTGTTCCGGGTATGGCAAGGTGTACGGCACATAGAACGAGTTATATTTTGCATCAAGATATTAGTGAATATTACATGTTGCTTATGCAGATAGGATGCTTATCAGTGGAAAAGATTGTGAAACTATTCAAAGTAGAAATTACACTGGCGTATCGGAGGATCCTCCTAACCATTTTAAAATATTATCGGATAGGAACAACATGAAACGATACACAGTACTACAAAAGATTTACTGGCAGTTGAATGACACCAGTAGAAGTTTTGAAATTATTTAACTAATTGAACTGTTAGCAAACATGTGGACGTTACCTCCCACCACTTTTCACCCACCCCCACTCACGCTTCTACACACACACAAACACACACACACACACACACACACACACACACACACACACACACACACACGTCCATGTTCACTAGCATTTCTGCTTCGACATGTTTAATTTAGCCCTGTCATTTCCTGTCGATTCGTGTAACGTTACAGCTTCGAATAAATCTGATCGTGTAGGTTTCCTAAAGCGTCTGATAACGGTTGGTTATTGTTTTCACAGATGAGAACGATCGAAAAAGACGTATTTAAAAATCAGTGAGGCTATTGTTATTAAATGTAGACTGAAAAAAGTAAAAGAAAACTATCACCAGTCCCGGCGGACATTCGCTGTTGAAAATCACTTTCTTTTCAGTGCATAGAATACCATCCAGTTCTCCGCTGTCATGATTAAAGCTACGATCTGCTTTATGTAAAACAGAGGTACTTCACGCCTAGATCTCACTATGTAACTTAACTTCTCAAACTGAAAAGTACTGTCAGTTCGGAAAAGCAGTTTTGCTATTGCCGTACATGTAACATTTTAAACACATTTGTCTCTGCAGCCGTTATAACACATTTTCTTCATTCTGGCATATTCGTGCATATATACTTTACTGTTAACTATTTAGATCCAAAAGAAGCATTCACATCCAAATACGAATGACTGCAGTAAAAAAAATGGAAAATTTGAGGTTAGATAACTTTAGAAGTACGTTACACATTTGTTGCTCAGATTTTAAGTTATAATAGCGCATTTAGTTCACAGCTTAAGCAAACTCACTCTGAAGACTTTTACTTCACATTAATTACAGTTAACATGCGTCACTCACAGACGTGATGATTGATTATGTAACATATTGAACAACCATTTGATTATGACCCCACGATAAGTCGAAACCGGTAATGTTACCGTTTACGTGAGCCAAGGCTGAATTATGCAACAAAAAGTTTACATGATGGTTACGCTGCTTACCTAAGGCAGTGAACGTTTTCTCTGTGTTCCTCTTATGCTGAATACTACCTTTATTTCTATTTCTGAATGAATTATAGCCCGCTTTCTAGTCTTTTACAAAACAAACAAAACAGTAATCTTTTAATAGAACCTTTGATATTTCAACAATTTAACTGATTTCAATATAACACTCCAAAAAATTGTTGAATTATGCATTGAATCCTTTCAGAGCCTACATGGATCATGTTAATTAGTGTCTACATGAGACTGAACGTATAACGACTATATTGATAGATTAGCTTATTTACTTACTATAGTTTTAAGTAGTAATCAAAGCTGATACATTGTGTTTAGTTGGTGATGAGCAGTAGGATGTTGTGAGCCAGCCAGGTATCGTAACCCTTTACCTGCACCACACAAATCGCTTCTGAACCATGAAGCAGCGCAAATCAAGTTGTCAATATCTTGCACAGCACGTACATAAATTATCTTTCGGTGCATCCAGAGCAGCTTGTTTGTCCGCTCCGTTCTTTCGCTGCGCCCTGCTGCCTACCAGAATCAACGGTGTTTTCCCTAACGTACTCCGTCAACATAAACCAGTGAAGAGATATTTCTTGTGCACTTTACTTAAGTACTTTGGAAAAATAATAAAACGGTTTTATAGTAAGCACATATAGAAGGTCTTTATAAATGAATGATGCGATTTAAAAAAAAAAAGCCTGTTATTACTTTATATGGACCACTCTTAGAGCATAAGCAGTAGCAACCATCCATGGATTTGATGCGTTAATCACAATCCTTCAATATGTGCACCCTTCGTCACATGACACACATCTATACGGACATTAAATTCTTCCTATACTCGATGTAGCATGTCTTCCATGATGGTCTGCAGTGTATGCTTTATCTGATCACGCATATCAAGAGACACAGGCAACACCACACAGCAAACGTTCACTTTCTAAGAATCACACTGATGCTCTATCTCTCTTCCCCAGATGCTGATACTGTGTCTGTTCACCTTGCCACATACAAGGAAAATGGCTTCAGTGCAGACGATGAGTCTTTCCACAAAACCAACCTTCTCTATTTTTGAGTGCAGCTATTAACAAAAACAAAGTTTTTTACTTTGTCCGCTGGTGTAATGATCTGTACTAATAGTATATTTATATATGTGAAGACAGTAACTGTTCTCGAAAGAACAGAATACTTTTGATGACCGTGCAGCTTTCCCCTGGAATAACTGATGACTAACTGAAACCCTCAGCTGCCGACAGGTGTTGTTGATATACCTCAATGTGGACAGTTGAAAAAGTGTGCCCCGACTGGGACTCGAACCTGGGATCTCCTGCTTACATAGCAGACGCTCTATCCATCCCTTTTTTTTACCCCGTTTTTTCGAATGAAGTACATATTACGAAGTAAATTCCTATTTCATACTTCACGATATGAAGTCCCAATTAATAGGATACATTTGTCAGTCGTTAGAAATAATGCGTTATGTAATCTACACAAAATGAAAAAGAAGAATAATTCAAAACGTTTTTCGCCGATTCCTGTAGGAAAATAACATACAGTGGTATCTAAAATAATAGACGTATTCTGTTGTTGACGGGTAAACATTGGCCCGTGGGGGGATCGAACCCACGACCTTCGCGTTATTTTTTTTAGACGCTACCCTTTTTTATTTTTTTATTGTTTTCGAACTAAAAAAAAGAACCAAGCGCCACCGCCACTTTTCATCCTATAACAAAAAAAAAATCTGGTCCACTTCAGGCGTTGGCTCCTGACTAAACCTCCCCCTGAGAGCTGCCTATATACCAGGGCAAATATAGGAAATCAAGGTTAGGGCTATCCTTACAGACAAAACAAAATCTTCCTTTTTCTGAATTTTATTTTTATTTTTATTGTTGTTATGGTATTATTATTTTTCTGTTTTTGTTTAGTTTTGATGTGTAATTGATCAGAGGCCTTCTGCGCCCCACTGGTAATATGTTGAGTCACGTCTTCTCGAAATTGATGTGTTCTGTTCAATTGTTCAGAAATGTTCATTGGTTCAAACAGGAAACGTTCTTCTCTCTTGGCTTAACACATTCCAGCTGCGAGGCGGGTCGTGGAAAGCACTCCCAAGGAAGTTCGAGAAAAATTGTCTGTATTTTGGGTGACGGACAACGACATAATGACGGTCATTGAGGTATGTCCAAAAATCTAGTACAGAGTCTACAGTTTGTCCAAATAGGTAGTGAATGGCATGTCCGCGAATCCAATTCACAGCATTGGTCTTTGTCCGAGGAAAATATTCACGATCCGGGAATAATAATGAAAAGGGAGTAATCCGATCCGGAATGTCCCGCGTTAGAAACGCGACAATAAGACGAATCAAGTGCCAAACCTCCGCCGCCAGCCCGCAAACAAACCGATGTTTATCATTGTTTGGCACTCCACACGTGGAACAGAGAGGTGATTGGGCGAGGTGGATACGATGAAGGCGAGATTGATTGATTTGCTTACCATTGACAGTTAGGTATCAGACAGATTGAACATTCGTGTCAAGGTAACGGGCGAAAACCGCGCGCCATACATGACGCCAGTCAACCTGGGGGAACTTCCTGGCAGATTAAAACTGTGTGCCCGACCGAGACTCGACCTCGGGACCTTTGCCTTTCGCGGGCAAGTGCTCTACCACTTCAGGCACTTGCCCGCGAAAGGCAAAGGTCCCGAGTTCGAGTCTCGGTCGGGCACACAGTTTTAATCTGCCAGGAAGTTTCATATCAGCGCACACTCCGCTGCAGAGTGAAAATCTCATTCTGGAACCTGGGGGAACTTTTGTTCAATCGGGTTAGGTGGACGACCTAATTGGAGGACATTGTATACTGCCTTTGTCTTGAGTAAAAGCTGTCTTGGTAAGGTGAGGCGTAGATAACTGAGTTCAAGAAAGAAGTATCGTATATAATGGAACTGGGCCGAAACGTCCGAGATCATCACTGGGCTGACAGTGAGACCGGCGTATATGCCGACAGGAGGAGACCAGTGAGGCTCGTTGGGCATCGGGTCCATACCGTCATCTGGGAGCTGACAAATAGGGCGCGAGCTCTATCCGGCACGTGAAACAGACCTATCCCACCTCGTTCACGGGGAAGAGTAAGGGTTGCATAGTTAACTTTGAACAACAGCCCAGAGATGACGAAAGATGCCATCGCTGCCAACATGCGACGTGCCACAGTAAGCGGGAAAGGTAGAACTTGTGCTACATGGGGAACTCGGAATGCGATATATATATTGACATATCGAGCTCGTTGGAGAATATCTAGGGATCGAAGGCGATGGTCCATAAGACCTGCTCTGATCATTAAAAGGAGGCGTCGGCAGTTGATGGCGGCTGAACGCCGGAGATCAGATGAAAAGTCTATTCCCAAACATCGAATGGTATCAACGGTGGTGAGAGGTGTAACACACTCCACAGGGAGTACCGCGCCAATGAACATAACTTGTGACTTAGGTACGTTTAAAGAGCTACCCGACGCCTCACAATAAGTCGCTACCCACGTCAAAACAGCTCGAACCTCGTCGGTGTTACGTAAACAGATGACTACATCGTCAGCATAGGCCGTGCAACAGAATCGGTATGGATCTATGGACAACCCTACCAAACGTTGTCTGAGTCCACATAGCAAGGATTCCAAGGAAAATACGTACAAAATCGCTGATAGAGGGCAACCTTGACGTACGGATCGACCTATTTTTATCGGAGGAGTGATTCTGCCATTGTACATAATCCTGGAAGAGGCACCCCGCAGAAGGCGCATCACTACCGTGATAACGGCGACTGGGAAACCCATATGGCGGAGAACGGCCGTAAGGAACGAATGGTCAACCCTATCAAAAGCTTGACTAAAGTCCAAAGACGCAAGTGCCCCAGAGAGGCGTTGTGCCTGGGTAACGGCGATCATATCCCTGTAGCGGCATAAAGCCGTGCGGATATTACTATCTCCTCCCAAAGATGCTTGGTCTGGCGACACAACATATCGGGCAACGTTTTTAAGTCGTGCCGCCAAAAGGCGAGTGAAGATTTTCATATCACTGTTAAGGAGGGTGAGGGGCCGATAATCACTGATATTGTTGCCACCATGCGGTTTATGTACAGGAATAATAATTCCTTCCATGAAAGAGTCTGGCACAGGTACTTCTAGAGACATCAGTTCCCGACATATGGAGGTGAAGGTGGACTCTAACAAATCACGGAAGGTGCGATAAAATTCGAGGGGAAGACCGTAGGGTCCTGGGGAGCGATTGATGGTTCCTGCTCGGATCTATCGCGGACTTCATCATCAGTCACCTCTGACACCAAGTCAATCGCCGCATCTCCTGGGAGACCACCGAAGTTGAGCTGTGAGACTTCCTCGATCAACTCTGGGGAATGTGGAATTGCGGCGTAGAGCTGCTGGTAGTGGGCGTGAAGCACATTCCCCATTGCAGATTGGGTTACGTAGCGACGCCCTTCTTGGTCTGTTAGGACGGGAACAAATTTTCGGCGTCGATGTTGGCTTTCTTGGATGTTCATGAGGCATGCGATCAGCAGTACGAGATCGTACTATCGCTCCTTCCAAATTCCTTCGCATGAGATTGGAGATTTGGGCCTTAGCATGGTTCATCCTTGTATGGCGCTCAGGGGAGGCTGGCATCGTGGAGCATTCTCGTAGGATCCTGTAGTAAAAGTCCATAGTGCTCTTCCTCCAGGTGACAACATCTTTGCCATACCGGATCAAAGTTTTTCGAAGAGCAGGTTTTACACACTGGATCCACCAGGATATGGTAGACAGATACGTGGGACGGCGTCTATTACATGTGATCCAAGTGTCTTCTATTAGAAGTCGACAGTCAGGTGAATTAAGAAGTGCCGTGTTCAGTTTCCATAAACCACGTCCGTACCATACTGCCTGTCTTGTGAGAACAACGTCACAGAAGTAAGCCTCATGATCTGAGAAAGCAACAGGCCAGATTTCAGCCTGTCGTGTGTGTTGAATTAGGGATCGCGAGATGTAGATGCGATCCAGTCGGCTAGAGGAGTGCGCAGTGTTGTACGTAAAGCCCAAATGATCACCGTGAACATGTCTCCACGTGTCGACAAATTGTAGCCGCGTCACGACTGTTTCCAGAGCTGCGCATGGTGAGTGACGCGGCAATTGATCCTGAGGTCGCTGGGTGTAGTTGAAGTCTCCACCCATGACCCAGTCATCGTGTGATCTGATAAAAAGGGGTGTAACTTCATCTGCGAAGAAGGCATTACGTTCACGACGGTAGCTGGAGCCCGACGGCACATAAATGTTGACGATGCGTACACCAAAGAGAGTAAGGGCCATACCTCTGCTGTTGGGGAGGAAGGCAGGAAGACCTTCTCGTAAGATGATGGCAACACCACTACCGGTGTCCGAAGCGGGAGAAAGATGCGCCGTGAAGCCATGTGGTGGTGAAAAATCGGCGACATGCACTTGCTGAAAAAGCGCAATATCAATGTCCGCATCATAAATCATATCGCGGAGCAGCGCTAGTTTTTGGAGCGCACGAATGGTCGCGAGGTTAATCGTTGCGACACGATAATGCTGGTGTTGGAGTCCCACAGGCACAGCTGGGGCTGCTTTTTCAGGAGCGAGAGGTCGTCGATCTTGCCGGTCCGCGGAAGAGGGTGCTATTGTGGAGAGTTTGCGGGCGCGGGCGCAACCGATGGGGGCGCCCCATCATCAGCACCGTCCACCACAGTCCCTTAGATCTCCACGTCGTCTGCCCAGGAGACTGATACTGCGGTAGGGTAGCGACTGTGTACATCATCCATGTGGAGAGGAGACGTAGTTTTCGGCTCAGCATATAGACTTTCTTCAACGTCGACTTGTGGGGGTGACGGCGCCAGTAAGGAGGGGTGATCGTTGCCAGTGGTCGCCTGTGGCGGGTCGTTCGCATCAGACTTTTGGACATCATAGAGCGGTTTGTCGTCCATCTTCGGTTCTGCATCTCTGGCATCCATCCGTAGAATGGATTCATCAGGGGGTGTACGGCTACGCTTCTTTCTCTTTCGTGTCGACCCTTGTTTTTGAACAGGTCGTTCCGAGTCTGATTGCGGGTGGCCTTCGTCTGACTCCGGACCAGTCTGAAGGAAAGCAGAAGTAGGTACCACTCCCGGATCAACGTCCATCTCAGCAGCATTTTCAGTCACAGTGCTGCGATGATGTGGAAGGTCAGGATCTGGAGCCTGTGGCACCTCAGAAGGAATCTCAGTAGCGGTTGCATCTGCCTGATCAGACGACGTCAACAGAGCAGGAAGACCCTGTGTAGAGGTGCTACCTTGCTGGGCAACCTTGGCATATGTGACAGGGATCTGAGTGATCACCGCTGGGGACGCTTCCTCGCCGACCGGCGTTTGGATCAGGCGGCGTCGCATGCAGGCGGATCTGAGGTGGCCTTCTTGTCCACAACCCGCACATGTTCGGGGTTGGCCGTCGTACATGACAATGGCTCGCACACCGCCAATTGTCAGGTATGATGGTATATGTTTTTTCAGTTCAATTTTGACCTGACGCACACCATTAAGGACATGGTAGGTCGTGAATGTTTGCCATTTTTCCTCTACGTAACAGATGACGTTACCGTATGGTTGTAACGCAGAGACAACTACGTCCTTCGGCACTTCAAATGGTAGTTCAAACACCCTAATCGTGCGTTGACCGTACTCTGCGAGTTCAAGTGTTCCAGCTGCGACGTGACCATCAGAGTATTTGAACTTAAGTCCGTGACCATCAGAGTATTTGAACTTAAGTCCATTGGTATGGCGGCGAATAACATCTTCACACACCTCGGTGTTCGTCATTTTAATATGAACGACACTACTCGTGATCGAAAAATGGATTCCGATAACGTGGTTAGGATCTAAACGAACTTCTTGATGTAGGAACGTTTCAACTTCATGTGCATGAGGTCGCGCGTGTTCAGCTGGGAAGGGAACTTTAAGGGTCGCACGGCGGTAAGCGCTCGACATGTTGTTCACGGTAGACGGACACAAGCCTTAAAGCCACGACGCGGAAGTAAACAAACCTGCAGCGGAGCACGGGGCCGGCGTGCGGGCCGTCCGCACGCTGCCACGGCTGAGAGCCGACTGTTAGCACGACTTCCATCTGAGCCACCGAGGACACAGATGAATCGTGCGACTGCACGGACTTATCCCTTGCACGCTTCCCGTGAGACTCACATTCCCAACTGTCCACAATTCTACATATGTAATGTACCTTATAGACATTTGCATATGTGGAATTGTGGACAGTTGGGAATGTCTCACGGGAAGCGTGCAAGGGATAAGTCCCTGCAGTCGCGCTGTTTGTCTGTGTCCTCGGTGGCTCAGATGGATACAGCGTCTGCCATTTAAGCAGGAGATCTCGGGTTCGAGTCCCGGGCGGGGCACACATTTTCAACTGTCCACCTGTCAGCAGCTGAGGGCTTCAGTTAGTCATCATTTAATAGTATATTTTGCGATTTAAAACATAGCCGCTAACACAACACCATCCGCACCGTAGTCTTTGACATGAACAATTCCCTGCCTGCTCTACTAAGTAGCGTGTGAGGACTTCAGTGCAACGCCTCGCGCACTCTTTCGACGTTTGCGTCCCACACGAGGTCGACCACGACTCTTGCCAAGTGTAACTGTCAATTACACCTACTCACGTTCTTCTTATGTGATGAGTCTATCCTAAAACTCTGGATGAAAATCACGCTGCTCTGTAACCACACATCTGGACACCTCAAAACGGAGCAAACAGAAAGCCTTTTTCTGTGGCGACTCCTTTTGTAAACAGAAGCTGCACGTGCATGGTAAGCATGACAACTTGACAAGCGAACAGCGAGTAGCCTCAGAGACTTGGACAGTTTCCGCTACTTATGCTGTAACATTTGTATATGTAACGTAACAAATCGGTTCATTATTAATTTTTAAAACAGCACCATTAATTTACAAGCAACATATATTTTTGCATATTTTCAGTCACACTAAATATATTTAGTTCTATATCGAAGCAAATGACTAGTGTATGTTTCGTGCAGTTACTTTCCTACCACGCGTCTGACTTCTTTACCGGTTTTACCATCAAAACTCCATATCTTCATTTAAAACTGATATACAAACAGATTGCACACTTTCCGTTCCTGATACATTGCAGTTTCTTAAACACGATGTAATTTGTCAAAAGCATTCAAACGATTTATATTTTTCCGCTTATTTATTTTGCTCCCTAACAAGTCCACTTCTTTCTCAAAACCTTTGGTATTAACATTCCTGCGTCTTAATGTACTCTTTTTGTTATTGTATCCATAAACCAAGATAACAGTTTTTTGCAGTTTGAGTGATAGAGAGTGCAGACAGAAGAGAGAGAACTAAAGAAAATGAAAGTAACTTTGACTCAAATCGTGTTTTGTAATATTATGTACTTCAACTACACTCTTACCTAACTACTTCAGCAAGTGGGCTGATACCGTCGTTGTTTAACACCCTTGGTATAAACTCACACGAACTTCTGCTTTAATTTCTGAATTTATTTAGGCAGGAGGAAAGTAGTATAATTTCACGAACAGTGGGATGCCTTGCAAACGAGCTGTTCAGAAAAGGTCTCCACGCCTTCCACTCTTACGGATTTATGGACAGCCCTGCAGGATTCATGGTATCAGTTCCCTCCAGCACTACTTCAGACATCAGTCGAGTCCACGCCACATCGTGTTGCGGCACTTCTGCGTGCTCGCGTTGCCCTACACGGTATGAGGCAGGTGTGCCAGTTTCTTTGGCTCTTCAGTGTATTACACATTAGATGCACCAGTTTCTATTCTACCAATTCTCCGCCTCTACGAGGGTGGCAAAAAACACTTCTTTTTCGTATGCTGTACAAAAACAGCCCAATATCCGCCATGTTGCTGACTAACATGTTAGTTTACATCGAAAAACGTATCAGTCGGCAACATGGCGGATACCGCCTCCCAAAATCGAAGGTTCAGCACACACAACATTTTCAGAGAATGGTCGTCCTTGCAGATCGGATACAGAAAATGTTAATGTATTAGTAAGCTGCAGTGGATATATATTAGTAAGCACCTGTAGTCTAGGTGTAGCCGGCACGTTGGCTAAGCGTGTCCGGTCAGAGAGCCGCTTGGCCTCTGTAATAAAAAAAACTGAGTGGAAGGATCGACCACCGAACTTAAACACGATGTCTTGCGACGCCCTCAACGACCAAACACAACGATCAATAACGAAAAAAAAAAGTGGTGTCTTTGATTCATAATCAAAACGTCTTCTACATCTACATCTACATCTACATCCGTACTCCGCAAGCCACCTGACGGTGTGTGGCGGAGGGTACCCTGAGTACCTCTATCGGTTCTCCCTTCTATTCCAGTCTCGTATTGTACGTGGAAAGAAGGATTGTCGGTATGCTTCTGTGTGGGCTCTAATCTCTCTGATTTTATCCTCATGGTCTCTTCGCGAGATATACGTAGGAGGGAGCAATATACTGCTTGACTCTTCGGTCCCGGCTTCGATTCCCGCGACTGCGTAAGTTTTTGATAAATAATCAGCATTGGCGGCCGAAGACTTCCGGCATAAGAAGTCAGCCTCATTCTGCCAACGACCTTGTCAAAGAGGGCGGAGGAGCGGATGGAGGTTCAGGGCACTCTTTTGTCCTAGGGGTGGGAAATTGCCCCTAAAGGCGGAAGAATCGGCAATGATCAACGACATGAGGATGCAGAAGGCAATGGAAACCAGTGCATTAAAGACACGTAACGTGTATCCACAGGAGATGTGGCCTGTAGTTGAAGAAGTGTCATGATGATCTCTCAATTGGCAAAAGATTCCGGAATAGTCCCCCATTCGGATCTCCGGGAGGGGACTGCCAAGGGGGAGGTTACCATGAGAAAAAGATTGAATAATCAACGAAAGGATAACGTTCTACGAGTCGGGGCGTGAAATGTCAGAAGCTTGAACGTGGTAGGGAAACTAGAAAACCTGAAAAGGGAAATGCAGAGGCTCAATCTAGATATACTAGGGGTCAGTGAAGTGAAGTGGAAGGAAGACAAGGATTTCTGGTCAGATGAGTATCGGGTAATATCAACAGCAGCAGAAAATGGTATAACAGGTGTAGGATTCGTTATGAATAGGAAGGTAGGGCAGAGGGTGTGTTCTGTGAACAGTTCAGTGACCGGGTTGTTCTAATCAGAATCGACAGCAGACCAACACCGACAACGATAGTTCAGGTATACATGCCGACGTCGCAAGCTGAAGACGAACAGATAGAGAAAGTGTATGAGGATATTGAAAGGGTAATGCAGTATGTAAAGGGGGACGAAAATCTAATAGTCATGGGCGACTGGAATGCAGTTGTAGGGAAAGGAAGGAGTAGAAGAAAAGGTTACAGGAGAATATGGGCTTGGGGCAAGGAATGAAAGAGGAGAAAGACTAATTGAGTTCTATAACAAGTTTCAGCTAGTAATAGCGAATACCCTGTTCAAGAATCACAAGAGGAGGAGGTATACTTGGAAAGGCCGGGAGATACGGGAAGATTTCAATTAGATTACATCATGGTCAGACAGAGATTCCGAAATCAGATACTGGATTGTAAGGAGTACCCAGGAGCAGATATAGACTCAGATCACAATATAGTAGTGATGAAGAGTAGGCTGAAGTTCAAGACATTAGTCAGGAAGAATCAATACGCAAAGAAGTGGGATACGGAAGTTCTAAGGAATGACGAGATACGTTTGAAGTTCTCTAACGCTATAGATACAGCAATAAGGTATAACGCAGTAGGCAGTACAGTTGAAGAGGAATGGACATCTCTAAAAAGGAGCATCACAGAAGTTGGGAAGGAAAACATAGGTACAAAGAAGGTAGTTGGGAAGAAACCATGGGTAACAGAAGAAATACTTCAGTTGATTGATGAAAGGAGGAAGTACAAACATGTTCCGGGAAAATCAGGAATACAGAAATACAAGTCGCTGAGGAATGAAATAAATAGGAAGTATGGGAGGTAGCTAAGACGAAATGGTTGCAGGAAAAATGTGAAGACATCGAAAAAGATATGATTGTCGGAAGGACAGACTCAGCATACAGGAAAGTCAAAGCAACCTTTGGTGACATTAAAAGCAACGGTGGTAACATTAAGAGTGCAACGGGAATTCCACTGTTAAATGCAGAGGAAAGAGCAGATAGGTGGAAAGAATACATTGAAAGCCTCTATGAGGGTGAAGATGTGTCTGATGTGATAGAAGAAGAAACAGGAGTCGATTTAGAAGAGATAGGGGATCAAGTATTAGAATCGGAATTTAAAAGAGCTTTGGAGGACTTACGGTCAAATAAGGCAGAAGGGATAGATAACATTCCATCAGAATTTCTAAAATCATTAGGGGAAGTGGCAACAAAACGACTATTCACGTTGGTGTGTAGAATATATGAGTCTGGCGACATACCATCTGACTTTCGGAAAAGCATCATCCACACAATTCAAAAGACGGTAGGAGCTGACAAGTGCGAGAATTATCGCACAATCAGCTTAACAGCTCATGCATCGAAGCTGCTTACAAGAATAATATACAGAAGAATGGAAAATGAAATTGAGAATGCGCTAGGTGACGATCAGTTTGGCTTTAGGAAAAGTAAAGGCACGAGAGAGGCAATTCTGACGTTACGGCTAATAATGGAAGCAAGGCTAAAGAAAAATCAAGACACGTTCATAGGATTTGTCGACCTGGAAAAAGCGTTCGACAATATAAAATGGTGCAAGCTGTTCGAGATACTGAAAAAAGTAGGGGTAAGCTATAGGGAGAGACGGGTCATATACAATATGTACAACAACCAAGAGGGAATAATAAGAGTGGACGATCAAGAACGAAGTGCTCGTATTAAGATGGGTGTAAGACAAGGCTGTAGCCTTTCGCCCCTACTCTTCAATCTGTACATCGAGGAAGCAATGATGGAAATAAAAGAAAGGTTCAGGAGTGGAATTAAAATACAAGGTGAAAGGATATCAATGATACGATTCGCTGATGACATTGCTATCCTGAGTGAAAGTGAAGAAGAATTAAATGATCTGCTGAACGGAATGAACAGTCTAATGAGTACACAGTATGGTTTGAGAGTAAATCGGAGAAAGACGAAGGTAATGAGAAGTAGTAGAAATGAGAACAGCGAGAAACTTAACATCAGGATTGATGGTCACGAAGTCAATGAAGTTAAGGAATTCTGCTACCTAGGCAGTAAAATAACCAATGACAGACGGAGCAAGGAAGACATCAAAAGCAGACTCGCTATGGTAAAAAAGGCATTTCTGGCCAAGAGAAGTCTACTAATATCAAATACCGGCCTTAATTTGAGGAAGAAATTTCTGAGGATGTACGTCTGGAGTACAGCATTGTATGGTAGTGAAACATGGACTGTGGGAAAACCGGAACAGAAGAGAATCGAAGCATTTGAGATGTGGTGCTATAGACGAATGTTGAAAATTAGGTGGACTGATAAGGTAAGGAATGAGGAAGTTCTACGCAGAATCGGAGAGGAAAGGAATATGTGGAAAACACTGATAAGGAGAAGGGACAGGATGATAGGACATCTGCTAAGACATGAGGGAATGACTTCCATGGTACTAGAGGGAACTGTAGAGGGCAAAAACTGTAGAGGAAAACAGATTGGAATACGTCAAGCAAATAATTGAGGACGTAGGTTGCAAGTGCTACTCTGAGATGAAGAGGTTAGCACAGGAAAGGAATTCGTGGCGGGCCGCATCAAACCAGTCAGTAGACTGATGACCAAAAAAAAGCTGCAGTAGCATGCAAGGAACGGTCCCAGCTTTAGTATCACTTATGAAATGTGATAATGTCCAGATAGTATTAGGAACAGGGAGTTGGTTGAGACCGGAAGTGAAAGAAACGAAATCTAAGTATGCTCCGAGCAAGGTCTTAGGGGAAGGGAAAGAGCCATCATACTTTAACATCTGTTTAGAAAACTGCTACGTAAACAAAGAGAGCTTCATCACAGATTCGAAATACAGTCAGCTCCACAATAAAATGTACGCCATTATCTGTATAAAATAAAAGGCACTATTATAACTAATTAGTAATATGGAAATACATGTTACTGCTAATTTTACAGTTAGCTAATAGTTGATCCAATCGCCAACCATTATTGATTATAGCTTGGCACCTTCTTGGCATGCTTTTCATGGGATTTTATGCATATTCTCTCTGTAACGATCTACATATCGTCCTGAGTTTGTATGGCAGCTGCTTTAAGGTATGTATTGGCTTTCTTTTAAGTTTCATCTTAATACACGACCAAACATTTGCTCTCGGATTTGCATCCGGAGACATTGCAGGCCAGTCCATCGCGGACACTCCCTTGTCCTATTTCCACGCTGTACAGAGACGGTTGCTACGTTTCGGATCATTATCCTCCTTAAGGACCCAGTTTGCCCCGCTCGAACCATACAGCTTCTTAACAGACCTCGGAAGGCATTTTGATGGAAACTGCACATTTTATAGCATTTAAATTGGCTTTAAATAAGTACAAATATCCAAAACTGCAACCGACGAAATAAAACACTCAACTCTCCCACTATTTTCTATACACCTTGCAAAAGTGCATGAGTACAGATTCCAGATCACTACCAGAGATGTCGCTGCGAGCGTTACATTTGACATTATGGCGTACACTTTCTTGTGGAACTGACTGTAGATGACAAACAAAAGCCGAAAGAAGAGAAAATGAGCATAAGGAGAGCGGTGAGAGAAGTAAAATTTTGTCAACCGATCTGACTGAAAACCCTTAGAGGCTTTCTTTCTTACGTAAAAATCAATAAAGAGTCCTAAATCTTCTACGAAATCACTCAGTGGCCATACAGGCACCGAAACGGAAGAAAACAGTGAGAAGGCCGAAATACTGAATTCAGTCTTCCGAAATCGTTTGACCGCGGAAAATCGTAATACAGTTCATCTTTCCAACCATCGTGAGAACGACGCAGTGTCAGATCATAAGGTAACCGATCACGGAACAGAAAAACAACTATAGTTGCTTAATAGTGAAAAGGCATCAGGAGGAGATGAGTTACCTGTAGGATTCCAGGAAGATTATTCGAATGAACGTGTTCCCCTTCTAGCAGCTGTTTATCGTAGTTCGTTGGAACAGCAAAGGGAACCTACCGACTGATAAAAGGCGCAGTTCATTCAAGTTTTCAAGAAGGGTGGTTCGACAAATGCACATAATTATAGACCTTTATTGTTGACGTTAAACTTTGGCTTAATCTACATCTACATCATACCCCGCAAGCCACCTGATGGTGTGTGGCGGAGGGTACTTTCGGTACCACTATCTGATCCTCCAACCCTGGTCCACTCGCGAATTGTGCGTGGGAAGAATGATTGTCGATAAGCCTCCGTATTGGCTCTAATTTCTCGAATTTTCTCCTCGTGGTGAATACGCCAGATGTGTGTGTGGGAAGGGGGGTGGGGGGTGGGGGGAAGTAATACGTTGTCTGACTCCTCCTGAAAAGTGCTGTCCCGAAATTTCATTAGTAAATCTCTCCGTGATGCACAAGGCCTCTCTTGTAACGTCTGCCAGTGGAGTTTGTTTAGCATCTCCGTAACGCTCTATCGCCAGCTAAATGGTCCCGTGACGAAACGTATCGCTCTTCGTTGGATCTTCTCTATCTACTTTATCAGTCCTACCTGATAGGGATCCCAGATAAACAAAAGAATCTGGCGAACAAGCGCCTTATAAGCGACTTCTTTCGTGGACTTACATTTCCACTAATTTCCAATAATTATGAAACATATTTTACATTCAGGAATTATGAAATTTTTGGAGAATCAAGATCTTCCATATAAAAATAAACATGGTTTCTGCAACCAAAGACCCTACAAAATTCAGCTCGCTCTGTTCATCTATGGTATCTACAGGTATAGCGATGTAGACAATAGCGCTCAGGTTGATAACGCCTTCCTTGCAGCCAGGAAAATGTTTCACAACGCCCCGCATTGCCGTTTAGTGAAATAAATACGAGCTTACCGAATATAGGACCATATTTGTGATTGAATTCAAGACATCCTCGCAGACAGAACTCAACACGTCACTATTAACGGAAAAAATCGACAATTAGAGGGAATTTTCCTAGTAATCAAAGGAATTGTGATAGGGATGTTAGTATATAAATGATGTGGTACAATGCGTCAGAAGCTCTTTGAGACTGACAGATGATGCGATTGGCTACAAGAAAGTAGCAACTCCAGACCACAGTATAGATTTGTAGAATGAACTACAGAGAATTAATGAATGGTGCAGACTCTGGCAGTCGACCATGAACGAAAGTAAATATAACATATTGCGCATAACTAGGAAAAGAGATCCACTGCTGTGCATCTACACGATAGATGAAAAATTTCTGGAAACAGTATCTATCATAATGTAATTAGGACTAACTATCCAGAGGCTCCTTAAGTAAAATGACCACATGAAACCAGTAATAGGAAAATGAGATGCTAGAATGAGATACACAGGATCAGTTTTAAGGAAATATAGCTCATCGACGAAGGAAGTGGCTTACAACGCGCTTGTTCGACCGATTCTTGAGTGCTGTTCGTCGTTCTGGGATCCTTATCAGGTAGGGCTGATAGGACAAACAAAATATCGAAGAGAGGCATGTTTCATCATGGTATTGTTTAGTCGTCTTTAGAGCGTTACAGAGATGCTCAACAAATTCCAGTGGCAGACAAGAGAGGCGCTGTGCATCACGGAAAGGTTTACTATCGAAATTTCAAGAAGTGTTTTCTGGGAAGAGTCGGGCAACACAGTACTTCCTCCCAGATACATCTTGAGAAATGACCACGACGAGAAAATTCGAGAAGTTGGAGCCAATACAGAGTCTTATCTACAATTATTCTGCTCACGCATCATTCGCGAGTGGAACAGGGAAAGGGGGATCAATTATTAGTACCAGAAGTACCCTCTGTCACACACCATTTGGTGGCTTCCGGAGTATTGAATTAGGACACAATTGTTGATTTGCACAGGGCAGCTGTGCATCCAAATTGCAGTCGATGTTTTTAACGGTGTGTTAATTGAATATTTAAGTAAGTATTACGCCAATTAAAGATGGACTAAAGCCCAGAACATGTATGAAGATACATAGAAAAGTGGGTGCTTGCTTTATTTCTTAAAGAAAAACCATCCACAGCCAAGGAGCTCAACGTCCAATGAAATAGATAAATTATTGCCTCTTGTAGACTTTTCTATGCATTACGGTCCTCAGTTACTTTCGCATGTATTGTCATACAGCATCCACCTAGCATTCCGTTATGGACTCGGTCTTTTCTAATGTTCTGAAATCCAGCAAAGAACTTCCTTGGTGCATCTATCTACCTTTCGCCTGTAAATATATGACGTTATTTTCCATTTCATTTTCGTAACAGACTTAACGTCTTCCACTCCAGTATCTTCTTTTATTCTCACGTAACATGGATCTTTCCATTGCTCACCATGCAAACATCAGTTTTTGAATGGTTTTAAGATTACAAGCTCATACCTTTTGCCATAAGGAAAATTAGGCGGTTTCGTAAAATATTTTTCATTGACAAAGACATTGTGGGTCATATTTATTCTTCAAAATGGTTCAAATGGCTCTAAGCACTATGGGATTTAACATTTGAGGTCATCAGTCCCCTAGACTTAGAACTAAATAAACCTAACTAACCTAAGGACATCATACACATCCATGCCCGAGGCAGGATTCGTACCTGCTACCATAGCGCGTGGTTCCGGACTGAAGCGCCTAGAACCGCTCGGCCACAGCGGCCGGCATTTATTCTTCGGTTCATTGTTTTTTCTGTCTAGTGTTTATCTTCAGAGTCTCTAGATACTGTAACTCATTGATGGCGTCGTTTATAGTTTGTATTGCTTCTTTTTTGATATGTTTATTCAATAAAATTTATTTTTATTACATTTGAAATTCTGTTCTTCTTTCAGACATGTACTACTAGCTCCTTCCTCTCGTTACTGGAGTTAACGTAAGGAACGAGCAAACAGCCCAATGTCAACCGCGAAAATGAGATTTTATAGGCTGTTCCATTAACACATATCCCTTAATTTCCCGAACTTGTACCATCTGCATCACTCTTTGTTAAATGTGAATCAGTCTAGCTTTTCGTAGCACCATTAATTCTATAAAACTTACGCTTTTCTAAAAATTAGTCGTTATCTACACAATGATATATCATGTACAGATTATGAAAAATACCAACTGATGATATTTGGTATTAAAGGTACGTGGTATTTGGTGAGCAAGTATGTAAATGGAATTCTCAGAAGGGCAAGTCTTCTGTAATCCAACCTGTAACTCTAAACAATGGTTTTTATTTTCAAAAAATTAAAAAATGTCTAACGGCCTTGCCGCAGTGGTAACACCGGTTCCCGTCAGATCACCGAAGTTAAGCGCTGTCGGGCTGGGTTAGCACTTGGATGGGTGACCATCCGGTCTGCAGAGCGCTGTCGGCAAGCGGGGTGCACTCAGCCCTTGTGAGCCAAACTGAGGAGCTACTTGATTGAGAAGTAGCGGTTCCGGTCTCGGAAACTGACACACTGCCACGAGAGTGGTGTGCTCACCAACTGCCCCTCATATCCGCATCCAGTGACGCCCGTGGCCTGTTGGTGACACGGCGGCCGGTCGGTAGCGTTCGGTCTTCCAAGGCCTGTTCGGACGGAGTTTTTTTTAAAAAAAACGCGTTATATATATCACAAGAGGCGGATTATTGGGCTGCGCCAACTGTCTGCTTCCCCTGAATTAGATGGACTACAGTACTGTGCACTGTGCAAGGTGCTTTGGCATTAGTTTTCTCTTAGCATTAAACGTTTGAAATCCAACTGTGTCAAGGCTATTCAAATACCTAATGGCATTGTAGAGATCTTGCTCTCTTTTGGAAAGTTATTATTTCATCAATAACTGTGTTTTTGATTCCGGTCTTGAACCATACAAATTTTTAAATAAACCTCTGGAATGTTACTGTACCATCTGCGATCCTAAGTGATAAAATGTGGTGTATGTGCAACGTAAATTTCTCAGTACTTTGCACCAAATTGTTATTGATTTCTTTTTATTTTGCCTTCCAAATTTTCTTTAAAACTTATCATAATTACTAATGGTTTTGTTTAATTTTGCATATACTGTTATTTTTCTATTACTATTTCCATGAAGCTCTGGATTTCTCTTTAATATCTACCTTATCCAATTTGAGATTTTCTATATTTTTGCTTTCTTGTTTCTGCCAGATATTTTGCTATTTGCTTTCCTGCCTTTGTTAAAAAGCACCTACTCGTCTCTCTCTATAAAGCCTACAGGTGCTTACATAGGCCTACTGAACCTTATGCTTAATATTATCTGGTATGTCTTCCTGCTCTAAAACGTACTCTTATATTGGAATTCTTGCCTGATGTGTTGGTTTCTTTCTACCTCTGTGTATTGCGACTTTGAAACTGAGGAGTATAATTTCCCTGTTGTCTGATAAAACCTGGTTATAATCCATAATAAATATATTTTTCGCGGTATATACAATTTTAAACGAAGATTTTACACAGAACACTGTTTCACCAGGAGTCCTGTACATTAGAAAACCTGTATTTATTATTTATCGGCCTGTAAGTTGAGATGTTTAAATTTTCCCACCTCCGCGTTGCATATGTTTTGAGTGAAATGCCCAGTCGATGCGCTGTTGTTTTCACGTCAATTCTACCAACATTGAGAGTTGTTTAGTTCTCGGGGTTTTGTAAAATCCCCGGATCCATGTCTCGTCGCTGTGCAGCCTATGAAAAGGACTGCGGAAGACTCCCAAATAAATTCCAAAGTACAGTGCAGTTTTAATACCAATATATTTCCAGGACTCTGGTGTCCGAGCCGGGTGAAACTGTGCCGGTTACGTCACATGTACCCAAAGTTGACATCAAACGACACAGAGTTCACAACAATCAACGAAGGAGTGAGCCTAGAATACTTTTGCTCGCAACCCTAGCCAAAAAACGAATGCCCCAGGGCGCCTGCGTGACCTCTATTTATACTTTTGTTAACAATTACCTACAATGAAAATTACAATTGTATGTAAAATCACAATTAAAAGTTAAACCGAATATGTGCTACACATTGCTAAAAATTTACAATCTCAGTGCTGAACAAGGTGAACCTATTTTCATCTTAGTTTCGAGTTAATATAACATTTTCTGACTAATTATGTTACAGGTAACAATTACGTTTCTAAATTTGTTTATAACAAATCAACTAGTGCCTGAATTTTAGTGCTAACATATATCGGAAATTCAATTAACATGCTTCATATATATGTTCTATTTAATTTGCTGTAGTAATTTTATACTGATAGGTTTACTGGTACATCCTGACCATGTGCTACATTTCTTTCGATTAGTTACAGTATTAATTTCACATTTATACTATGTTTTTCACATAAGAACAATGTTAATCAGCAAAGCATGGTTTTCGAATTATATGTATACTGAAACAGTGGTTATTTTTGTACGCAATTTGGAAACAGGCCACTTTACAATTGGACAATTAGGACTGGTGTTTATCTTCAATGCTCTCCGAGGGGTTCCGATAGGTAGCAATGAGATACAGTAATATTTCAAAGTAAAATGCTACTAAGCAGTCTGAATAGTCTGAAACTTTGTAGTGCTGCCCGTTCACAGATGCAAACAATACGGAATAATGTCATAATGTCATTGGAGATACCATTCTCATAGATATGCAGCTGGTGAGGCCTCTGTCGTACTCCGTATTCCAATGAACCGAACCAAGTTAATCATTCATTTTTTATTGTTGTTAAAAGAGACTGCGAGAAAGAAAACGAAACGGCGCATTTTCACAGCACAGCAGAGCATTTTCTTTATCATACATAGTTTGTTTTAACAGAAAACCTTTACGTTGTCGTTAAGAAACGTATAGCATATGTCCACAAGAACAATTACTGGAGTATCGTGTAAAAATTTGAAGTAAATTGGCTGTGACCTTTTAGAGATTTTTGCTAACAACGTTTCCCTTTTATATATTGGTACAGATTTGTGTATTATATAGCCGGCCGGGGTGGCCAAGCGGTTGTAGGCACTACAGCCAGGAATCGCGACTGTTGCTGTCGGAGGGTCGAATCCTACCTCGGGCATGGATGTGTGTGATCCTTAGGTTAGTTAGGTTTAAGTAGTTCTACGTTCCAGGGGACTGACGACCTCAGAAGTTAAGTCCCATAGTGCTCAGAGCCATTTTTTTGTATTATATACAGGGTGGTCAAAAACAGTCTTGAACGTTTGTAAAGGCGTTGCAGCAGAGGATGTGCAGAGAATTAATGGTTATGAAGAAAATTACGTAAGTTGCGCCGTCTCTGATTTGTTAGCATTGAAGTTAGCCAATCACGAAGAAAAGACAATGTCGCCAAACAAGCGTTTCCTTTTGTTTCCCCAAACGTAGCTTTTTCTCGTGTAGCATTAATTCATGACATCCGAGAAAAGCACAATATAACTTGTAACGAGCGTTTGGATCAGTGGTAGCTCACGAATAAAGAGATGCCTGTGCATAATCGCACTTTAGCTCCTACAAGTGCTTGTATTTGCGCGCGACAATCTGTTTGAATAACTTCAATGCTAAACAACTCGGAAACGGCGCAACATATCGAATTTTTGCTTAACAATTATTCTGTCCAAAACATCCCTTGCAACAGCCTTAAAAATTTTTCAAACTGTTTTTGAACACAATGTATATTAGAATATGTGTAGCCTATATACATCCGAATACTTATACTAACCTTTCGAATACATATTAACAGGGCGCAGCTCTGCATTCGAGCTCCAATTGGGCAATCACCTCGATCTTGGAGCCGCTACTTCTCACTAGAGTACCTCCTCAGCTGGCATCACGAGTCTGAGTGGACACTGCTCCCGTGTTCCCACCAAGGAAACATCCTTGACAGTACCGGAAAGAGAACCCGGATCCTCTGCATAGCAGACAGAGACTCTGACCAATGGAGATGGACAGTGTTTGTTGGAGTATCATGCAATAATATTGAGCAAATCGATCACGAACTTCTCGAGATTGTTGCTAAAAACGTTTCTTCATTACATATTAATGTAGACATAGGGATAATGGTCTCAGAAAGTTAAGAACCACTGGTCTAAGTGCAGTTAAATATTAGTGAGTACCCCTTCCCCTCCTTGTGGCGTTTCCATGCTTGAAGACGATAGAAATAATTTCTGGGTCTCCATTCATTCGTACCACAAATCCAAGTTGTGGATTTCATCAGTATCATGTGATGAATTTCAACGGCTACAGTCAAATTTCAGATTTGCAGATCTGCAATCATGGCGATTCAAAACCTTTCTGTCACCATTATCTCTGAATGCAATCGGATATTAGCTGGTACCCCTTCACCCCGCCTGCCACCTCCAGCACAATCAACATTAGTGTCTAATTAAACTTTAGGATGAAATAAATTTTGTTTGAACATTTTTGTTTTTAAAATAAAGAAGATAAACGATATTTAGTTTTGTAGATATTTTGCTACACCACGAACTAATGAGCCGATGAGACAATTGGAATTGATTATTTCTAACAAATTTTTATTAGAAGCAGTTTGCAGTGCATTGGGAATGTTCCCTAAAACTCGTTTTCAAGATATGAAAGCTAAATCCACATTGTGGGCAGACGCTTGTTACAATATGTGCTTCCCCTGCACCACTCCTCTCGCAGCGACACTTATTTCACCCACACACCACATCCCCATTTAAAATCAACCAAGTGAAAATGCGTGCACTGTTCTTAGTTTGTAAATCACGCGATTGCTGGACTCCTTACTTTTGGATTGGTTGAAACTGGAAAGTTTTATGTTGCTAATACCTTGTGAAACTGACAACTGCCAGCAAGTAATAACAATAAAATAGTGCTGTGTAGCCTGTCAATTAGTTATCAAGTGAATAATGAAACAATGGTCCTTCGCAGAACCTTGAATAGGATAACTGATTTCATGGGGGACTTATTCATTTGGTTAATTCCAATATCATAAAATATTCAGTCAAATCGTGATACGATTTCAAAGTGATGCAAAGATTTCCAGCTTGCCTCAAATATTCAAAAATATAAAATTGTGCACTTCACAAAACGAAAAAAACCTAGAATTCTGTAACTATAATATTAGTGAGTCATTCTTGGATTCGGCCAGCTCACACAAATAGTTGCGTGTAACACTTTGTAGGGATATGAAATGGAATGATCACACAGCCTCAGTCGTGTGTAAAGCAGCTGCTAGACTTTGGTTTATTGGTAGAATGCTGGGGAAATACAATCAGTTTGCAAAGGAGATACCTTACAAATCACTCATGCGAACGGTTCTAGAATATTGCTCATGTGTGTGGGACTCGTACCAAACAGGACTAACAGAGGATGTAAACGTGTACAGAGAAGGGCAGCACGAACGATCACAGGTTTGTCTGATCCGTGGAAGAGTCTCACAGAGATACTGAAGGAACTGAGCTGGCAGACTCGTGAAGATGAACACAAACTATTCCGAGAAAAACTTATTGCAAAGTTTCAAGAATCGGCTTTAAATGATGGCTCTAGGAATGTATGACAACCTGTACAGAAGCATTCTAGCTATCATTCTCATACACTCCATACTTGAATCGAATGGGAAGAACCCCTAATGACTGGTACATTGGGACGTTCCCTTTGCCAAGCACCTCAAGGTTGTTTGGAAAATGTTTATGTAGATGTAGAAACTACCTACATGACATATTATTAATCTTACCTGACGTACACTATGTGATCAAAAGTATCCGGACACCTGGCTGAAAATGACTTACAATTTCGTGGCACCCTCCATCGGTAATGCTGGAATTCGGTATGGTATTGGCCCACCCTTCGCCTTTATGACAGCTTCCACTCTCTCAGGCATACGTTCAATCAGGTGCTGGAAGGTTTCTTGGGGAATTGCAGCCCATTCTTCACGGAGTGCTGCACTTAGAGGCGGTATCGATGTCGGTCGGTGAGGTCTGGCACAAAGTCGACTTTCCAAAACATCCCAGAGGTGTTCTGTAGGATTCAGGTCAGGACTCTGTGCAGTCCAGTGCATTACAGAGATATTATTGTCGCGTAACCACTCCGTCACAGGCCGTGCATTATGGACAGGTGCACTATCGTGTTGAAAGAGGCAGTCGCCATCCCTGAATTGCTCTTCAACAGTGGGAAGCAAGAAGGTCCTTAAAACATCAACGTAGGCTTGTGCTGTGATAGTGCCACACAAAACACACAAAACAAGGGGTGCAAGCCCCCTCCAGGAAAAACACGTCCACACCATAACTCCAACGCCGCCGAATTTTACAGTTGGCACAACACACGCTGGCAGATGATGTTCACCGGTCATTCGCCGTACCCACACCGTGCCATCGGATTGCCACATTGTGTACCGTGATTAGTCACTCCAGACAACGTTTTTCCACAGTTCAGTTGTCCAATGTTAACGCTCGTTACAGCAAGCGAGGCGTCGTTTGGCATTTACCAGCGTGATGTGTGGCTTATGAGCAGCCGCTCGACCATGAAATCCAAGTTTTCTTACCTCCCGCCTAACTGTCATAGTACTTGCTGTGGATCCTGATGCAGTTTGGAATGCCTGTGTGATGGTCTGGATAGACGTCTGCCTATTACGCATTACGACCCTTTTCAATTGTCGGCGGTCTCTGTCAGTGAACAGACGAGGTCGGCCTGCACGCTTTTGTGGTGTACGTGAAGCTTCACGTTTCCACTTCACTGTCACGTCGGAAACAGTGGACCTAGGGATGTTTAGTGTGGTGTGCGTATTGTAAGACCTTCAGTACACACACCATCAGATTATTTGACTTGTCGCTCTAACGCAGTAGGCGAGTGTCAGCAATATGTCTCGTGGTCTTATCGTGGCATGTTTATCTTCTGCCGTTAGGTCAGACAAAAGAAATGCCACTTGCACGCTTAGAGTAGCAGATTGACGGTGACCAACTTTAAACAGAACTTGATTAATTTTTATTAAAATAATAACAAGCATAAAAATAACTTAACTTGGTTCTGGATGCTATTTACAATTGACAATCTGAAGTTCCTTTGGTCTTGGTACGTTAATCTTATTCTCACATATCTCTGTCTATTAATTTATCTTCATGGCTATGTACAGGAATATGGTAATCTTATTAGACGCAGACTGAAACTTGACTATAGACTGGTACAGACAAATGCAGACTAATGCAGACTGACTAATCGGAGGTCTGTACACTTGTTATAATACCTCGCGTGTTCAGGTATCACTGCGCGAGTGTGATCCGCGAGGAGAAAAGGTTCTACGTTAGCAGCAATCTCATTGGCTGCGTTACATATTAGTACGCGGATCGGCGGAAGCAGAATTTGGTCCGTCTCTAAGGCAGCGCCATCTCGTAGAGCGGAGACGGACGAGCGCTGCGCCTGCGCTGTTGTGCTTAGCGGGGCGCTCTCTATTGGGAAAGTTGTGTACGCGCTGACTACGCGGAACTATGTACACAACTTTTAGGAATGTGAAAATCTCGCGTACACACGCATGACGCAAGTGACACCCAATCACCAGACCACGTTCGAAGTCCCTGAGTTCCGCGGAGCGTTTTATTCTGCTGTCTCACGATGTCTAATGACTGCTGAGGTCGCTGTTATGGAGTACCTGGCAGTAGGTGGCAGCACAATGCACCTAATATGAAAAACGCATGTTTTTGGGGGTGTCAGGATACTTTTGATCACATACTGTATATGTCTCAATCTTACTGTAAAAGGCGCATGGTACAAAGTTTGTATGTGCTGGGTGTACCAGTGAGAAGAAGATGGTAATACGTTCGTTTCACAACCTGCAACCTCCAGCATATTGTATCAAACGTTAATGGTGGTTTGTATAAAATGTGACTATTTTGCTAACTTATGTAATCAGTATTATGGTCTTACTAAACAGTGATAAGAGTAATGATCTCTTAAATCGAATTTAGTTTCCTGATCGAAATACCGTCGACCCCTTTTGTTGATCATATTACCACCACACTGGCAACCGCTGATTCAGATAGATCAGCAAAGAAACTAAAATAAACTAGTCATTATGTCAGGGTAATATTCTTAGGTGTTAGTTATGTGTTTTCAGACCAGACAAACAGGATAAAGTTGGAGGAGATTCATTACCAGGTAGCGGCTGCTCTGTAGGCATCAGTTAGCCGTCCTCGTGTAGTGGTAGGTAGCAGGTGCTGTGATTGGAGTACCTTGTTACAGAAACATCGTAATCTGTAATATTTTTTCAGTTTTTTATAAATCAATTTCATTTCAACTCTTCCTTCATACATCCTAATCTTAAGTCTACCTGACTGTCGGTCATAACTCAGTTATATCTCAGACTCCGCTTCTCCCTCCCCTCGCAGATCTTCAGACCCTTCGGTTCTGTGTAAGAGTGTAATAGTATAAGTAGTTGGGATTCTAAGGCTGAGACTGTAGCTTCTTCAGCTAAACTTTATGTACGGCGCAGTAGTGAGTAAGGGTGTCTTGTTCCTGAGTTTTGCCAGACTACCAATCCCAGTGGTCCTTCATCCAGATCGTAACCTGTACTTGGCAATAGGACCTTCCACGATCTTAATCGTGCCAAGGCCTGACCAGTTTGGTAAGACATGTGAACTTCTCTGAGTCTCGCCAGAGTGATACTGCTAGCACGCTCAACCCATGTGGATCTTAGAGTATGAGATCAAATCGAACACATACGTTACGTCAATATCATCGTGTAACAATCAGTCTCTGCCTGACAGGCAATACGTTGTAAGACGTGTATATTTCTAATGTCTATTGTCAAACCATAATTTATGAAAGATGTTTATATTTTATTCATAGGATTAAGTAGGAATAATTAATATTTGTCATCTTGGATTATATTGCAGTTGGTGAAATTTTGGAAATAATTGTGGTAGCAGGGAATGTCTATACCAAAGTATTGTTGGCGGGAGAGACTGCACATCGATATAATTTTAAAAAGGGCGGGAGAGACCGCGTATGGATACATTTTAAGAAAAGAGCGGGAAAGACAGCGCATTGATACATTTTGTAATGGTAGCAGAGATTTCCTGCACCAGCATCGTTGGCGGGAGGGAGCGCACTTTAGCATTCGTATGAAGTCAGTAGTAAGCGAGATGTGGAGCGAGTTGGTAGCAGGTCTGAAGCGAGAGGTTGAGAGGAGCGGTGTGCCTGCCAGCCACCAGCTATGATTTACAAGAGATTATAAACGGGTGTACAGAGACATCAGCTAACTATTATCATAAGAGGAACTAATATGATTGAATTAATTTTTTGAGAAACTCAAGACTATTGAAGGTATGTTTGCGCGATGCTAGTTGTGAGATTATTGTAAAAAGTAAGTCCCATATGAACGTTTGTAAAATCATTTCATTACCAACAGCAAATATTTGAAGAATCTTTTTCAGAATATAATTAATTTTTTGCCAGAAATATTGCATTACTGATTATGATCCATCCCAAAACCCATCAACGTAAAACTTTGCAAAATTTTATTGTTGTCAAGAAAAAGTTTAAGTGTGAATTACGTAACTTCAGACAAATTAATTAAAGAATAACGTCAGCTTTGGTAATATATACAGCCACCTATTATGACATCCCACCAGCAGCTGATCAGTATAGTAAATCAGAGTAAGTATATTCACGTCGCAGTTCGATGAGGCAGTCAGATGGCGATCCAGTAACAGTCAAAAAACGGTAAGGAACGGTTTTGGGTTACTGCAGGTAACGACTGAGGGCCACGACGACGACACATTCTATGTTTCGTCGAAATAATCCGAAAATAACTTTTAATAAGCTGCATTTAAATTTGTGTGCGAAGATTGAGAAAGAGAACTAATTTCAAAGGGAAATTTCCTTTTGTTATCATTAAGCAAGAGATAGAAATCCTAAGGGAAGGTGTCATAGGTTATTGTAGAAGGGAAGGTTGCGTAACAAAAGAGATATAGAGGAGACGGGAAGGTTTCAACGTTTAATCCAGAGAGTAGCAGATTTTGACACTTCAAGCTTCCTGCTACATGTTAAAGTGTATTTATTTTTGATAGCTACCTAGATGGCCATCATATGGATACTTATAGTGGCAATGTCATTTTCAATGACTAACCCAGTTTTTTGATTTCTTGTCAAACAGTATAAGGTACAAGCAGTATGTCTCTGGCTTTCTGGCGGATGACGATTCCATTATTCCATGTTTCATTCTTAGTAAAAAAAAGAGCATTACAGGGAAATAAAGATCAAGGTACATTTAATAAGAGTTTGAGGAAAACTGATTATAAAATTTAGTGGTTCAAATGTCTCTGAGCACTATGGGACTCAACATCTAAGGTCATCAGACCCCTAGAACTTAGAACTACTTAAACCTAACTAACCTAAGGACATCACACACATCAATGACGGAGGCAGGATTCGAACCTGCGACCGTAGCAGTCACGCGTCTCCGGACTGAAGTGCCCAGAACCGCACGGCCACCGCGGCCGGCTAAAATTTAGTCACTCAGCGCATGGTTCTGAGTACAGTTAATGGAAACTGACATAGCGAAATGTAAAGAATAATGGTTTCTTAGCAACAAAGTAAAATGCAATACAATGAAACAATTTGTATGCGCCCAAAATAAGAATGATCAAGTCCAAATGAACATCAGCTTGGACAAGTTACGTTACCTTAATTATAATGTATGCACGAAGTTACGGAGTCCCGTGGAGTTTTCCCCATCATTGCCAGTGTCGCTCGTACCGGCGCCAGCACCTGACGATGATAACTGGGTCAGTCAACGAAAACGTGCATAAGGCTTGAAATGTGCCATGTGTACCGAATTTTGTCTCCACTGCAATCTCATTCCTAGTAAAATTTTATGGAAGAACATATTGTTTGTTGTAGGTGACAGTGTTGAAGTGTGCCCAAGACAGACCAGCATTCTCTAGTTGGAGGACGAATAAACGTTCGCTTTCAACGTCACAAGTGGAAGCTGTTCATCACTTCCAAGAAAAATAACAGATCAGTGCCACCAACAGGTAGCTTCCTCTATACTACTTAAAATTCATGCATTTAATGAATACTGGAAAACTGCCTAGATTTGATTTTAACGTAGGAAATCGGTACAGAGAAGGTTATTGATTATCCGATTACACAAACGCTGAAAATGAAATAATCAGTAATCCTAAGAGATCGTACTGATAGCTCGGTATCAAACTATTCATCAATGTCGAACCTCTCCTTCTGATTCGACTAATTAAATTAATTAAGATGGAAAACAACAAGGGCCGCCAATATTACACCAGCACAAAAATTCAGCATAAAAAGATGTCATTAATTAATTTATCTCTATTTAGCACTCCTGTAACAACTATAGTTAAACGTATGATTTACAAACATGTATTATCACTTAAAATAGTTCCATCACAGAATTTAGCTACTCAAACTGATGGCACTAACGTGCTCTTCGTGCAACTGTTTCAGCATCATGATGGCCCTCATCTTAATGCTGGCGTGTTAAGATGTGGCTGGAGAAGGCACTGATGACGGAGGGCATGGCTCAGATTGCAGTGGTGCCAGTTGAGTCTATCCGTAGATCGGGTTTCACTAGGCATGGCCTGCACCTCAATAGGTACGGGAATGGGAGGCTGGCTAAGCTTATAGGTGACAGTGTAGTGGGTGGTGGTGGGATCACTCATGGAAAAAAATTCCTATGGTAGTCAGTGTCAGAGCTGCACCTGTTTTAGATTTTAGTCATCTCATAGGCACACCAACTTAAAGGAAGTGCCTCTAACAAGGGAATCACCTCCACAAGAGGTCAGGTATCCAAGTAGAGAAGAAATTAGCATATTTCTTCAAAATATTAGACGTATTAGAGATAGTGAACTGCTTAAGGATGTTGACTCTGACATTATTGGTGTATCGGAGCACCACTTAAATAATTTGACAATCCCAAGGCTTCCCTTACCAGGATGCAGATTAGGTGTCTGCTTTTGAAGGAATTCTTGGCGGAGTGGAGGAGTGGCCATGTACGTAAAAACAGTATTCCATTTGAGTCCGTGGACGTGTCACGCCACTGCACTGAACAGGTATTTGAATGTTGTGCAGGGGCAGTTGAATTTAGCGAAAGTAAACTTCTAATTGTTGTTGTTTATAGGTATCGTAACTCTGACTTCAGAACATTTCTGCTCAAGCTAGAGAGGATTCTTGGTCCACTTTATAGGAAGTACCAAAAATTAGTTATATGTGGTGACTTCAATATTAATTTTGTGTATGATTGTGCAAAGGAAAGGATGCTGGTAGATCTCCTAAACTAGTATAATTTGATATAGACTTGCAGACTGTTTTTCCAACCAGGGTGTAGGAGAACAGTAGCGCAACCATAGACATTATTTTTAATCATTCTTCATTATTAGATGGGCACTCTGTTAGTAAAAGGTTGAAAGACCTTTCAGATCATGATGCTCAAATGTTAACATTAAAAGCCTTTTTTACACAAACAAATGTTACATATAACTAGAAACAATATAGGAAAGCTAATCCAACGGTAAAAGATAGTTTTTAAACCTCGTTTAGGTACAAGAGTGATAGGATGTTTTTAGAGCCGATAACGTAGATGACAAATATAATGCTTTCCTTAACACATTTCTCATGCTCTGAAACATGCTTTCTATTAGAACGTTCTAAACAGGGTACTAGCAGTAAAAGGCAGCTGGATGGCAGACTACTGGGATAAGAACATCATGTAGAACAAAGTGGGAATTATATCAAAATATTAGAAATACTCACAATCAAGCTACTGTAGCCCATTACAAACAGTACTGTAAGGTAATTAAAAATGTTATTAGGAAGGCAGAGAGTATGTGGTACGCAAATAGAACATCTAATTCACAGGATAAAATTAAAATCATATGGTCAGTTGTAAAGGAAGTGTCTGCTCAGCAGCACAAGGTCGACGATGTAAAGTCAGTTCTTTGTCAAGATATTTCTGTTACTGATAAATCAGATATATGCACAGTATTTAATAATCATTTTCTGAGCATTGCTGGTGAATTAAATAAAAACGTAGTTTCTACAGAGAATCATGTAACTCTCTTGGAAAATGCCTTTCCGAGATTGATGTCTGAAATACTCGTCTGTGATACTGACAAGGCGGAGACTGAGTCAATTATTACATTATTGAAGCCCAAGGACTCGCATAGATACGGTGGAGTGCCTAGCAGAATATTAAATTATTGTGTTGCACATGTTAACCCTGTACTGAGCCATACCTGTAATTTTTCCTTTAAGAATGGTCAATTTCCTGAACCTTTAAAGTATTTGGTAGTAAAGGTTTGCTAAAGTTATTGAAAAGTCTGTGTATGTAAGTATAATTGATCATTTTATATCACACGATTTGCTAACAAATGTACAGTTCGGCCTTAGAAGTGGTTTAACAATTGAAAATGCTATATTCTCTTTTCTCTGTGAGGTACTGCATGGATTAAACTAAAACTTTCGAACGGTAGGTATCTTTTTTGATTTAACTACGGCGTTTGATTGTGTTGAGCGCAAAATATAGGTCCAGAAGTTGGACCATCATGCAATTCGAGCAGTGGCTCACAATTGGTTCATCTCTTACTTTAACAACAGACAACAAAATGTCATTATTCACAGTGTTGAGAATGACTGTGTTCTGGGCTCTGAGTGGGCCACAGTCAAATGCGGAGGGGGGGGGGGGTGCACTCCTGGTCCTTATTTACATAAATGACATGCCCTCTAGTATTACAGGCAACTAATTCTAAAATATTTGAGTTTGTTGATGACACTAGCTTCGTAGTAAGGGATGTTGTGTGCAACGTTGACTCTGTTTCAAATAGTGGCGTTCATGACATAAGTTCATGGCTAGAAGAAAATAAACTAACGTTAAATCACAGGAAGACTCAGTTTTTACAGTTTCTAACACACAATTCAACAAAACCCAATGTTTTAATTTCACGGAAAGGGCATATGCTTAATGAACCAACGTTTTAATTTCACAGAAGGGGCATATGATTAGTGAAACTGAACAGTTCAAATTTCTAGGTGTTCAGGTAGATAGTAAACTGTCATGGAAAGCCGACGTTCATGGTCTTGTTCAAAGACTTAATGCAGCCATTTTAACTATTCGAACGATATCTGAAGTAAGTGTTAGTTCGACAGCAAAAGTAGTCTACTTTATTTATTTTCATTCGCTTATGTCGTATGGTATTTTATTTTGGGTTAACTCTTGCCATTCTCAAAGGACATTTTTTGCTCAGAAATGGGCAGTTCGGGCAATCAGTGATGTAAGATTGTCGACTCCTGATCCCCCTCGCGCTACGTGACGTCACTCGGTCCCGCGACGAGCCGGAGCTGCTACGAGCTGCTCAACTTGCCTTCCGCGCATGCATCCGTTTTGGCCCTCGCTCATCGGTGCCAGCGGCCTTAGGCATAGGTATATAAGCGTGAAATAGTGCCAGCCACGGCTCTCCCATCGTCCTCCCTATGCCACCATTCACAATACCAATTTCCGTACCTTCTACCTTACTGTAGGTGTGCCCCAGGGTTCCATACTTCATCCTCCCCTCTATATCCAGTACACAGCTAATATGCCCAAACCATCGCCACCCGTCCATCTCCTTCAATATGCTGATGACACCGCTTTCCTTGCCCTATATCCTACCCTTCAACACTCCCAGCACTCCCTCGAAACCCACCTAAAACAGTTTGCCACTTGGTGCAACTAGTGGCTACTAAGAATCAATCCTTCCAAAATCCAGGTAATCATTATAGGACGAACCCGCCCTCCTTCCGGCTCCATAATTTCTACCTCACTAACTTACCCCACTTTGAAATACCTTGGCCTCACCCTAGGCTGTCACCTCACTTGGATTCCCCAACTCCTTACCACCCAACATAAAGCAAACGGTCCTGTCTGTCCGAACATGGAGCTTGTACCATCCTTCATACCTACAAATCCTTAATCCATCCTATCCTTAGTTACGCCTGTGTTGCCTGGATCTCCACCCCTCCTAAATTCTTTAAAGTCCTCCAAATCCTTGAACGCCATGCGCTCCCCATCAATTTCCATATCCGCCTCCCATCCTCCTTGACTTCATCCCATTCCCACATCTCCTCCTTCCTCCTGAAAACATCTGTGTCCCTACACCAACCATCGTCTCGATCCCCCTCACTCCCTGGTGTCTCCATTCCTCTCCGCTCCCCGCCTGCTGCCACGCTTTTACCTATGTTTCTCCCCCTCTCTCCATCTCCACACCCTCCATCTCCTCTCCTAAAGGAACTTATAATGTCACCCTATACCGGATGTCCTTACCCCTGATATGTATCCTTCTTTCCATCTATGACCCTGCTCTTCGACTTCCCTCCTCCCATGGGCTCACTGTCCTTCCACTCTCCCCTCCCCTCTGCTGTTTCCTCCCTCCTCCCCCCTTGTCCTTGTCACTTATCCTTTCTCAATCCTTGAGCTCCCTCCCTATTTACTGTCCCTTGGTGTGCTACTGCCTGCATCTGTTCCCTCTCCCCTCCTCCGTTAACCACCCATCTCTCTTTTCTCTTTCCCTCGTCTCCGACCTCCCCTCAGGCTCTTCAAATTTTAATGCAATTGCTTTATCATGTTTTAGTGCTCGCTGTGTAAGTAACATCAGTGCACTGTGTGCTCAGTATCATCATCCCATACTGTGAACATCGTTATTAATTGTGGTATTCGTGCCACCAGCGGTTATGTGCTATATCTTTATCGAGTACCATTTTAGCTGTATGTGGATTTTATGTAAATGTGCCTCGTCCAACTCCCCCCCCTCCTTTGGGTATTTTACCTCCAATTTCTTCCCCCTTCTCATGTGTACATTTCATCTCCTATTCCCATATTTTGCATATGTGATGTTCTCCTGTGTTATTTTATGTATCTTTTGGCTGAAGAGTGGTGAATTGTGCCACCGCCAGCCTACTCCCTGGCCTCATGGGGCAGGGAATGAAATGACAATAAAGGAAAAGAAAACCAGGCCCGGTAGTCAGTAGTTTTACTACTGACGACGATGGCGGAGCTAGCCTTCAAAAGCTCGAGCATTTTATTGGAATTGGCGCTCCTTCAAAACCGGTATTTTATCCAGAAACTCCATTCGTTTGCAATATCACATATTCCACGGTAAAAAAAGCCCTTGTTCTCTCCCAAGAGGAAAGACAGTGCACTCCATTAAAGTACGACATAAACCGTTCTAAAAATATAGAGCATATTACTCACCATGAAATTCTATACCTAAGGAATTATCGTTGTACTCCAAATAGAAAAAAATAATTCAAATGGCTCTGAGCACTATGGGACTTAACAGCTGTGGTTCTCAGTCCCCTAGAACTTACAACTACTTGCAGCTAACTAACCTAACGACGTCACACACATCCATGCCCAAGGCAGGATTCAAACCTGCGACGGTAGCGGTCACGCGGTTCCAGACTGAAGCGCCTACAACCGCACGGCCACACCAGCCGGCTCCAAATAGAACATTAACGTAAATACGCTATACAGCATTTACGTCTAGAACTTGAAATATTCACAAGTCTCTTGGCTAACAGTGTTAGAAACTGCATGAAATGACAAAAAGTACCTATGGCGGTCTCTAGCGCGCATCCCTACATGTGATTCTAAAACCAGTCACTAGGCTATAATACTGAATAAAAAAAAACCATTACATGTTCGTAGCTGCACTTTCGTCTAGGTGTAACACTCTCCACTACATGGTTTCCAGGTAACAGCTAATGGAAAACGGAGCCCCGTATCTCTGAAGTGCTGTCTTTATTACGCTGAGATTTACACACGTGGGATAAAGTCCTTACAAAAATTTTTTAGACCTCTATACAAGTACTGTTGTGTGTAGTGCATTTATCACGAAATAAGAGGTAAAGGAGGGAATAAACACGGAATACTTTCGTGTTTCAGAAAAAAACGAATAGTGAATTCTGAAGCTATAATGCACTTCACATTTGATACAGGGATATACAAGGTGTACATAAATTATCTTTAATTACTTTAAATCTATAGTAGTATAACTTTAAAGTTTTTCTACAAAATTGAACTTGAAGCCCTGATAAAATCTGAACGCCAACGAAGAAAACTCTGTGTGTGGGCTGGTTCATATAGACGACGTCGGATGCGCATCTGAAAAAAAAAAAAAATAATTTCGAACACGGTATGGAAAGAACCACCGTCCCGACCAACTATTCTTACTTCGCATATTTCACTTACGGAAACAGGTAGTGTTCTTCACAAAAAGGGGCCGGGTTGCCCATCTGTTTCAGACGCCAACGTGGAAGATGTAGGACAGGCTTTTACAAGAGTCCGATAAAACCGGTGGATACGACGGTCAGAGACTTGGAAATAAGAAGATCAACAGCGCACAATATTTTACTTAAGAGATTACGGCTATGCTCGTACAAAATGAGGTATCTTCAGGCTTTAAGGCAGATGGCCAAACCTCATCGCCATCAGTGCAACATTGACGCAAACAATGACTTTTGGGAAAAGATTTGTTTCTCCGAAGGGGCATCGTTTCTTGTATCCGGCAAGCTGGTGTTCACAGCATCCTTATGTTACACGTGAAAAGGAGAGACACAGTCAATGTTTGGTGCGGACTGATGCAGAGTTGCTTTCATTGACCTATTCTTTAACACAGATTGTGCTGTAAACGATGGTGTTTACCTGGACATGTTACAAGAGTTCCCTGTGGCACAATTGGAACACCTACAACCTGATGCCATATGCCAGCAGGATAACCCACTGGTTCCTAAATGTCCATCAGTTTCTAGATGGTAAGTTTCCGGATGGATGGATTGGACGAAATCGTCCAATTCTATGACTGCTTCGGTCCCCTGATCTCACAACACACGCATTCTTCCTGTGGGGTTTTGTAAAGGGCCTGGTGTAGTGAACCAAGACCTACAGGACTTGAAGGGACGCCTACATCAGTCTTGTTAATGAATCAACTACATTTGTAAATAAGGCTTTTGAAATGAATTAACGTAGGAATAAAATACACATAAGCAAAATAACTGCTTATCGCAATTAGGTGAACGAATTAAATACTGTTATCATCATATTCACCTTGTTTCGGAAAGTATTTTGCGCAGTTCTGGCGTTGAAGTGACGGAAACGCCGCGGGACCCGCGGAGCGGCCCGCGAACAACAACACACCGGGAGAGGACGGAGAGAGCAACGAAGGACCTTAAGAACAACAAAAAGAACGGACAACATAGTCAAGAAAACCAAACAGGACAACCACGTAAAGAAAACACGAAAGTAAATACGCTGTCGAATGCGAGGCGATATGTCCTGAGACGTACGCAAGGTTAGACTGGCAGGATGAGCTTTTTTCTCTTTTTTTTTCTTTACTGAGTTTCGATTCCCCCCGAAGGGCAGCAGCTTAGTATGCCTCTCTTCACCCTACAGACTTTGTTTTAAAAAGAGGAAGATAAGAAACAATAAAAACTGGCGATAAAATCGGAGACTTAAATGGTAACATGGTGGAAGAAATCGTGGAACTTAAAACATAGAAACAAAGGGATCATGATGGTAATAAAATACATATGAAGCAGACAGATAAAATAATAGACAGACAATTAAAAAACACGGCGACAGTCTGGTTTCTGTTTGCAAGAGACATAAATTTCACGCCCAGCGACAGCATGATTTCTGTTCACAACACTTTGGAGAGATGAACACACTGAACATTCACTTGAACACTGCACTAAAAAGTTGGCAAATATGACATACCACAGCAGAGGGCAGGTGGGGGGAAACTGGACAGGGGGGGAAAGGACCCGATGGAGGAGGAGGACCCATAAGAAGGGTGCAGGCTGAGCTTTCTTTCCTTTATTGTCATTTGTACACCTTATACAAAGGTGGGCTGGCAGCGGAAACAACTACTCCACTCTTCAGCCACAAGAATTACAATAATAGAGAAAACAGAGACAGAAAAGTAACAAATCGGTGGTTAAAAAACATGAGATAAAATAAAAAAAACATGAAGCCGTTCACACTCGACGAAAACACACTAAAAACTGTCGGCACTGCACACACTGACGAATGAGACGGTACAAGTGAACGAGGAGCGTGGCGGCGAAAAACAGTAACTCACAATCACGACGGCACAAACTCTAAAATGATGGCGATGATCTCCGGCGCGCGAATGTCCATTTAGCATGTGCAAGCCCGGGGACCTGCCAAGAGGGGAGGAAGGTGGTGGAGCAGGGAGAGACGAGAGCAGAGATGCCAATGGCAGGGAGTTGGAGGGGCAAGAATGAAGGTAGGAGTGGGGAGAAAGGGAGGAGGGAGGGGAGAGAAGGGAGAGAGGGTGCCCACAGGAACAAACACAGGAAGGGGGAGGGAGGATCAAAGTTGGTAGGAGGGGTAGATGGAGGAGGGCATCATTAGGGAGGGGGAGCTGGCGGAAGCCACCTTGGGAGAGGGTATGGAGAGTGGAGAGATGGAGAGCAGGTGGGATGTGGAAATACAGGCGTGGCAGCGGACAGGGACGGGAGAGGATGGGAGAGACCAGCAGGTGAGGAGGACCGAGTTTACGGGAGGTGTAGAGGATCCATATCTGTTCGAGGAAAAGGAAGAGGTGGGGGAAGGGAATAAGGTCGTACTGGATCGGCTTAGGGAGGGGTGACGGATGCGATAGGCAAGGCGAAGAGCATGGCGCATCTGAAGGGATTTGTAAAATGTAGGGGGAGCAGAGATTCAGGCGGGGAGGGTGTAGCAAAGAATAGGGCGAATGAGGCATTTGTAGGTATGGAGGATGGTGGAGGGGTCCAGACCCCATGTACAACAACAAAGGAGCTTGAGGAGACGGAGTCGGGAGTGTGCCTTGGCTTGGATTGTCCAGAGGTGGGGGGGTCCAGAAGAGGCGACAGTCGAGAGTGACGCCAAAGTACTTAAGGGTGGGGATGAGGGCGATAGGGCGGCCATAGACGGTGATATAGAAATCAAGGAGGCGGAAGGAAGGGGTGGTTTTGCCTACAATGATTGCCTGGGTTTTGGAAGAATTGACCTTAAGGAACCACTGGTTGCACCAAGTGGTGAACCGGTCAAGATGGGATTGTAGAAGGTGTTGGGAGCGCTGCAGGGTGGAGGCAAGGGCAAGGAAGCCGGTGTCATCGGCGTACTGGAGAAGGCGGATGGGGGGTGAAGGCGGCGGCATGTCCGCTCTATACAAAGGTACAGAAGAGGGGAGAGGACGGTACCTTGGTGCACGCCGGCGGAGGGGAAAAAAGTGTAGGAATCAGTGTTATGGATGGTGACGTAGGAAGGACGTTGGGAAAGAAAGGAGGCGATCAGACGGACGTAGTTAATAGGAAGGGCGAAGGTTTGGAGCTTGACAGGCTGAGCGACAGGCAGGCGGTTATTTACTCGATCGGGGACGCCGCTATTGGCCGCTGCAACCACGTGTTCCACTGTGGCGCCCTCACTCTAAATGCGGGCCAGGAGGCGCGCGCCGCCACAGCTTACGGCGCGGTGGTGCAGACACCTCTAGGGGTCTTCGACGTCCATGACGTCTGGCGAGGATTCAAATTCCGCGGCGCGCGCTCCCAGACTTTTTGTCTCACATCGTTGTGCACATAGTGACCTACCCGGACAGCTGAGCGCGTTTACACACCACTTACGGTATTCGGGGAAGAGAGCCTGGCCTGGATCGAATCCGCCTGAGGATTAACGATGAGGAGCGGTGTGCCGTCCAGGCAGGATGTCGTGTTCAGACAGTTTCCCACATACAGATGGGTGCACACCGTGGTCGTTCCCACGTCCCGACTCAGATACGCGCTACGCTAACATTTAGAAAACGCTCTCGCATTTGAACATGTGTTTTACTCCAGACGCAGACAGATGGGGTACAACGACTCCTTTCCAGAGGGAGTGTTCGCGTCAGAAAGGGCACCCGGCCACGAACTGTCAGTAACGTTGCCATAACACGCATTACAAAATGTTTCAAATGGCTATGAGCACCACGGGTTCAAAAAATAGCTGAGAATTATGGGACTAAACTTCTGAGGCCATCAGTCCCCTAGAACTTAGAACTAGTTAAACCTAACTAACCTAAGGACATCACACACATCCATGCTCGAGGCAGGATTCGAACCTGCGATCGTAGCGGTCGCGCGGTTCCAGACTGTAGCACCTAGAACCGCTCGGCCACACCGGCCGGCCAACACGCATTACAGTCCCGACCCATTTGCACAAACTGGAACAAGGAGAAGAACAGGAAGAACGCAACATTGTGGATATAGTGGCTTCTAAAGCCGTATGATTTCCATTGTACGAGTTTCTGGTAATTACGTGATGTGCCATCGATGGCTACCACCTTCCGTTAGATTAACCCCGATATGGAAGAAGCGTTGTCACACATGGACCTGGTTGCTGTGATTCTGATTGTGCTCGAGATCCAGTTGTCTACATACAACTCTGGTTTACGTAGCTGAGACTGAGGGCACTTCTCGTGGTAGCATTAATTGAAGTATTCAAACATTTCTAAAATTATTGTGGTGAGATTTAAGAAACATATGCGCTAAGTAGCCCCAATACCATATTTAAACTTTTACTGTCTAGACCAGTCGTCGACAAAGATTTTTACTCCAGAGCCAATATAAAGACGTGACAAAAGTGACTGGACACCTCCTAATATCGTGTCGCATCTACTGTTCCCTGACGTAATGCAGCAGCTCGACATGACATGGGCTCAACATGTCGTTTTAAGTCCCACGCAGAAATGCATTCGTCGTACGTACTTGCTACATTGATATCTGCGGTTACTTCACGCAGTGTTGCTTTTGTGTTAGCACCAACAACTCCACGCAACCACAGCTGCTCTCGGTCGTTAAGCGAAGGCCGTCAGCCACTTCGTTGTCAGTGGTGCCAGGTAATGAGAGAAATTTGATGATCTCAGCATATTCTTGACACTGTGGACATCGGACTACTGAATTTCTTAACAATGTCCCATGCGTCTAGCTGGAACTACCATGCCAAAGTTCAAAGTCTGTTAATTCCCTCATGCGGTCATAATCTCAGTCGGAAAGCATCTGAGTACAAATAAAATCTCCGCCAATGCGCTGCCCTTTTATACCTTGTGTACGCGACACTACCGCCGTCTGTATTATGTGCACATCGCTATTCCATGACATTTGCCACCCTAATGTAACGACATTGTATAGAGCGGAATCTCGGCCCGTATTTGTACTGATCTTAATATTGACTTGGAACCCACATAGATTAGAATTTTATGGGCTCCTAAAAGATCAGCTACAGCAAGGCCATGATCAGTTGGCCGCCAGCAACTAAGTACTGATCGTTAGACCTCGGCACAGTTTGTAATACTTCGTGTCGACTTTTCTCTCTTTCAGGTTTCTGCCGCCCGCAGGGACCTCAAAGATATGACAGTAACTGACTGAAGAGGTGGTGCCATGTTGTCTGTGTGAGCGGATGGTAACTGATTAATAGTAGTAATTCATTTAAATGAATAATGCAATATGAGACACGGTTAATAATGTTTACATGTTTCGAATGTCATATTGCTTCTGCTCACTACACAGTTTACAACAGCCTAAATTTAATTTCATATTCCTTGCTTCAGAAATGTACCGAATTTGAAGGTGACCATCTCCGTAATGTGCATTATCGAATCTACACTTTGTGATCAAAAGTATCCGGACACCCCCAAAAACATACGTTTTTCAAATTAGGTGCATTGTGCTGCCACCTCCTGCCAGGTACTCAATAACAGCGACCTCAGGAGTCGTAGAATAGGGCGCTCTGCGGAGCTCACGGACTTCGACCGTGGTCAGGTGAGTAGGTGTCACTTGTGTCACCCGTCTGTAGGTGAGATTTCCACACTCCTAAACAACCCTAGGTACACTGTTTCCGATGTGACAGTGAAGTAGAAACGTGAAGCGACACGTACAGCACAAAAGCGTGCAGGCCGATCTAGTCTTTAGACTGACGGAGACCCCCGACAATTGAAAAGGGTCGTAATGTTTAATAGGCAGACAGCTATCCAAACCATCACACAAGAATTCCAAACTGCATCAGGATCCACAGCAAGTACTATGACAGGAAGGTGAGAAAACTTGGATTTCATGGTTTAGCGGCTGTTCATAAACCACACATCACGCCGGTAAATGCCAAACAACGCATGTAAGGAGCGTAAACATTGGACGATTGAACTGTGGAAAAACATTGTGTGGAGTGACGAATCACGGTACACAATGTGGCAATCCGATGGCAGGGTGTGGGTAGGGCAAATGCCCGGTGAACGTCACCTGACAGCGTGTGTAGTGCCAACAGTAAAATTCCGAGGCGGTGGTGTTATGGTGTGGTCGTGGTTTTGATGGACGGGGCTTGCACCCCTTGTTGTTTTGCGTGGCACTATCACATCACAGGCCTACAGTGATGTTTTAAGAACCTTATTGCTTCCCACTGTTGAAGAGCAATTCGGGGATGGCAGTTGCATCTGTCAACACGATGGAGCACCTGTTCATAGTGCATGGCCTGTGGCGGAGTGGTTACACGACAATAATAGCCCTATAATGGACTGGCCTGCACAGAGTCCTGACTGAATCCTACAGTACACCTCTGGGTTGTTTTGGATTGCCGACTTCGTGCCAGGGCTCATCAACCGACATCGATACCTCCCCTCGTGAAGCACTCCGTGAAGAATGGACTGCCATTCCTCAAGAAACCTTCCAGCACCTGACTGAACGTATGCCTGCGAGAGTGGAAGCTGTCATCAAGGCTAAGAGTGGACCAACACCATACTGAATTCCAGCATTACCGATGGAGGCTGTAAGTCATTTTCAACCAGGTGTCCGGATACTTTTGATCACATAGTGTACATCAGCTAAGATTAATAATATGTCATGTAGGTAGTTTCTGCATCTACATAAATATTTTCCAAACAACCTTGAGCCCATTGACATTAAATACATCTTAAAATATTAGTGTCTATGTAAGTATCTATGTTTGCTACTGAGTAGGAAAACTACACTCATAAGAAGCTCTTAACGTTGGCTGACTTTGTGCATTCGACTGTCTCTTGCTAGATGCATCTGTATGTGAACCTGTAAATATACAAAAATTTACGTGTTCGTTTGTGTGTGTGTGGGGGGGGGGGGGGGGTTGTGCTCCACATATTCTGCTAAGCGAATGGATCCTTTTCAACCTCATTGACAGAGAGATGGGGAGAAGGAGATAAAGGGGGAGAAATGGGGAGGAGGAGATGGACAGAGAGAAGTGGAGAGGAGGTAGAGAGAGCAGTGAAGGAAGAGATGGTTTGGGAGAGGGAAGAGATGGTTCGGGAGAGAGGAGGCAAGGATTGAATGGAGGGAGAAAGAGATGAGGAGGGATAGGACTGAAAGGCTCTGGGAGGACCTGAGCAGAAGGAGAAGGAGGAGGAGATGGCTTAGGAGAGATGAGGAGAAATGAAATGGACAGAGAGATGGGGGGAGGGAGATGGGCAGAGAGGAGAAGGACGTCCATAAGAAGAGAAACCACATTTGTGTAGTCAAGGTGAGGACAGCCAATGATCCTTTCAGTGCGGATGCCAGTTCTTATGGGAGTCATCTAAATACCACAAGTAATGAGGATAATTGGTAAGGGGCATTACATTAGTAGTGGCTGGGTAAGTTGAGAATTTGGGCCTGACAGCATGTGTGCTAGGGTAGTCAGTGGAGATATGATGACAGCTGTGTCCAGATGGGTTAGTAACAGGAGATCCGAGATACCCGGGTTCGAATCCCATTCTGATTCAAATTTTCAACTTTCCCCATTGATTTAAATCAATGGACACTTCTGCCGATGTCTGTAATTCCTTTGTGTCTTAATTCATAGTAACTGCTGTGTCAATACTCATATCAAAAAATAGTTTTGCATTACCTCGGTTAAGAGAGTTCCAGAACCTGTACAGAAATTTGTAATAGAGATCAAACATCATTTCCGCCCTTGTTATTGCTCATGAAAACCACACATTGCATGTTATATCATCATACAGCGAGACCTTTAGAGGTGGTGATCTAGATTGCTGTACACACCGGTACCTCTAATACCCAGTAGCACGTCTTCTTGCACTGATGCATGCCTGCATTCATCGTGGCATACTATCCACAAGTTCATCAAGGCACTGTTGGTCCGTACTGTCCCACTCCTCAACGTCGATTCGGCGTAGATCCCTGAGATTGATTGGTGGGTCACGTCGTCCATAAACAGTCTTTTCAATCTATCCCAGGCATGTTCGGTAGGGTTCATGTCTGGAGAATATGCTGGCCACTCTAGTCGAGCGATGTCGTTATCCTGAAGGAAGTCATAGGGGTTTCTAATTGTCGTCCTTTAAGACGAATTCCTCGCCAATATGCTACCGATATGGTTGCGCTACTGGTCGGAGGATGGCATTCACGTATCGTACAACCGTTATGGCGCCTTCCATGACCATCGTTGGCGTACATCAGCCCCACATAATAGCACCCCAAAATAGGAGGGGACCTCCACCTTTCAGCACCCTCTGGGCAGTGTGTCTAAGGCGTTCAGTCTGACCGTGTTGCCTCCAAACACGTCTCCGACGATTGTCTGCTTGAAGACAACGTGATGCCAATCCTGAGCGGTCCGTACGGCATGTTGTTGGGCCCATCTGTACCACGCTGCATGGTGTCGTGGTTGCAAAGATGCACCTCGCCATGCACGTCGCGAGTGAAGTCGTAACACGACGTCCTGTGGCTGCACGAAAAGCATTATTCAACATGGTGGCGTTGCTATCCGGGTTCGCAAGAGTCACAGTCTGTAGGCAGCGGTCATCCACTGCAGCAGTAGCCCTTCGGCGGCATGAGCGAGGCATGTCATCGACAGTTCCTGTCTCTCTATATCTCCTCCATGTCCGAACAACATCGGTTTGATTTATTTCGCGAAGCCTGGACACTTCCTTTATTGAGAGCTGTACCTGGCACAAAGTAACAATGCGGACGCGATCGAACCACGGTATGGACCATCTAGGCATGGTTGAACTGCAGACAACACGAGCCGTGTACCTCCTTCCTGGTGGAATAACTGGAACTGATCGGTTGTCGGACCCCCTCCGTGTAATAGGCGCTGCTCACGCCTGGTTGTTTACATTTTAGTGCGGATTTAGTGACATGTCTGAACAAAGGGCCTATGTCTGTGATACAATATGTTCAGGAGTCCGGGAAACTGGGGGTGATGCAACAATTTTTTGATTTGTGTGTAACATATGTGAGTCGTTTTCACATTTACTCCTAAACTACTGGATCGATTTCAACTACTGTGGGGAACTACGTGCCTGAGTGTAGGACTGACAAGAGGGAGACATGAGCAGAGAGGGGGAGGAGGGGGACGAGTGGGGGTAGGAGTGAGGGGACAAGTACGGGAAAAGTGAGAGGAGGAGTAGGATATGGACATAGAGCTGAGGGTGAGGGATGTGTGTGCCGAAGGAGGGGGAGGAGGAGGCGGACAGAGAAAGGGTGAGAAAGAGATGGACAGAGGCAGGGGAAGGAAGGAGATGGTCACAGAAAGGGGACAGGGGGGGGGGCTGAGGGGACAAATACGGGAACAGAGAGAGGGGGAGTAGGATATGGACATAGAGCTGAGGGTGAGGGATCTGTGTGCCGAAGGAGGGGGAGGAGGAGGCGGACAGAGAAAGGGTGAGAAAGAGATGGACAGAGGCAGGGGAAGGAAGGAGATGGTCACAGAAAGGGGACGGGGGGGGGTGAGGGGACAAGTACGGGAGCAGAGAGAGGGGGAGTAGGATATGGACATAGAGCTGAGGGTGAGGGATGTGTGTACCGAAGGAGGGGGAGGAGGAGGCGGACAGAGAAAGGGTGAGAAAGAGACGGACAGAGGCAGGGGAAGGAAGGAGATGGTCACAGAAAGGGGACGGGGGGGGGGGGTGAGGGGACAAGTACGGGAACAGAGAGAGGGGGAGTAGGATATGGACATAGTGCTAAGGGTGAGGGATGTGTGTACTGAAGGAGGGGGAGGAGGAGGTGGACAGAGAAAGGATGAGAAAGACATGGACAGGGGCAGGGGAAGGAAGGAGATGGTCACAGAAAGGGGGGGTGAGGGGACAAGTGCGGGAACAGAGAGAGGGGGAGTAGGATATGGACATAGAGCTGAGGGTGAGGGATGTGTGTGCCGAAGGAGGGGGAGCAGGAGGCGGACAGAGAAAGGGTGAGAAAGAGATGGACAGAGGCAGGGGAAGGAAGGAGATGGTCACAGAAAGGGAACGGGGGGGTGGTGAGGGGACAAGTACGGAACCAGAGAGAGGGGGATTGGGATATGGACATAGAGCTGAGGGTGAGGGATGTGTGTGCCGAAAGGAGGTGGAGGAGGAGGCGGACAGAGAAAGGGTGAGAAAGAGATGGACAGAGGCAGGGGAAGGAAGGAGATGGTCACAGAAAGGGAACGAGGGGGGGTGAGGGGACAGGTACGGGAACAGAGAGAGGGGGAGTAGGATATGGACATAGAGCTGAGGGTGACGGATGTGTGTGCCGAAGGAGGTGGAGGAGGAGGCGGATAGAGAAAGGGTAAGAAAGAGATGGACAGAGGCAGGAGAAGGAAGGAGATGGTCACAGAAAGGGGACGGGGGGGGGGGGGGTGAGGGGACAGGTACGGGAGCAGAGAGAGGGGGAGTAGGATATGGACATAGAGCTAAGGGTGAGGGATGTGTGTGCCGAAGGAGGGGGAGGAGGAGGTATACAGAGAAAGGGAGAGAAAGAGATGGACAGAGGCAGCGGAAGGAAGGAGATGGTCACAGAGAGGGGACAGGGGGGGTGAGGGGAGAAGTACGGGAACAGAGAGAGGGGGAGTAGGATATGAACATAGAGCTGAGGTTGAGGGATGTGTGTGCCGAAGGAGGTGGAGGAGGAGGCGGACAGAGAAAGGGTGAGAAAGAGATGCACAGAGGCAGGGGAACGAAGGAGATGGTTACAGAAAGGGGACGGGGGGGTGGTGAGGGGACAAGTATGGGAGCAGAGAGAGGGGGAGTATGATATGGACGAAGAGCTGAGGGTGAGGGATGTGTGTGCCGAAGGAGGTGGAGGAAAAGGCGGACAGAGAAAGGGTGAGAAAGAGATGGACTGAGGCAGGGGAAGGAAGGAGATGGTCACAGATAGGGGTCGGGGGGGTGAGGGGACAGGTACGGGAGCAGAGAGAGGGGGAGTAGGATATGGACATAGAGCTGAGGGTAAGGGATGTGTGTGCCGAAGGAGGTGGAGGAGGAGGCGGATAGAGAAAGGGTGAGAAAGAGATGGACAGAGGCAGGGGAAGAAAGGAGATGGTCACAGAAAGGGGACGGGGGGGGGGGGTGAGGGGACAAGTACGGGTGCTGAGAGAGGGGGAGTAGGATATGGACATAGAGCTGAGGGTAAGGGATGTGTGTGCCAAAGGATGGGGAGGAGGAGGCGGACAGAGAAAGGGTGAGAAAGACATGGACAAAGGCAGGGGAAGGAAGGAGGTGGTCACAGAAAGGGGACGGGGGGGGGGGGGTGAGGGGACAAGTACGGGAACAGAGAGAGGGGGAGTAGGATATGGACATAGAGCTGAGGGTGAGGGATGTGTGTGCCAAAGGAGGGGGAGGAAGAGGCGGACAGAGGAATGGTGAGAAAGAGATGGACAGAGGCAGGGGAAGGAAGGAGATCGTCACAGAAAGGGAACGGGGGGGGTGAGGGGACAAGTACGGGAACAGAGAGAGGGGGAGTAGGTTATGGACATAGAGCTGAGGGTGAGGGATGTGTGTACCGAAGAAGGGGGAGGAGGAGGCGGACAGAGAAAGGGTGAGAAAGAGATGGACAGAGGCAGGGGAAGGAAGGAGATGGTCACAGAAAGGGGACGGGGGGGGGGGGAGGGGACAAGTACGGGAACAGAGAGAGGGGGAGTAGGATATGGACATAGAGCTGAGGGTGAGGGATGTGTGTGCCGAAGGTGGGGGAGGAGGAGGCGGACAGAGAAAGGGTGAGAAAGAGATGGACAGAGGCAGGGGAAGGAAGGAGATGGTCACAGAAAGGGGAAGGGGGGGTGAGGGGACAAGTACAGGAGCAGATAGAGGGGGAGTAGGATATGGACATAGAGCTGAGGGTGAGGGATGTGTGTGCCGAAGGAGGGGGAGGAGGAGGCGGACAGAGAAAGGGTGAGAAAGAGATGGACAGAGGCAGGGGAAGGAAGGAGATGGTCACAGAATGGGGAGGGGGGGGGTGAGGGGACAAGTATGGGAACAGAGAGAGGGGGAGTAGGATATGGACATAGAGCTGAGGGTGAGGGATGTGTGTGCCAAAGGAGGGGGAGGAAGAGGCGGACGGAGGAATGGTGAGAAAGAGATGGACAGAGGCAGGGGAAGGAAGGAGATTGTCACAGAAAGGGGACGGGGGGGTGAGGGGACAAGTACGGGAACAGAGAGAGGGGGAGTAGGTTATGGGCATAGAGCTGAGGGTGAGGGATGTGTGTACCGAAGGTGGGGGAGGAGGAGGCGGACAGAGAAAGGGTGAGAAAGAGATGGACAGAGGCAGGGGAAGGAAGGAGATGGTCACAGAAAGGGGACGGGGGGGGGGAGGGGACAAGTACGGGAACAGAGAGAGGGGGAGTAGGATATGGACATAGAGCTGAGGGTGAGGGATGTGTGTGCCGAAGGTGGGGGAGGAGGAGGCGGACAGAGAAAGGGTGAGAAAGAGATGGACAGAGGCAGGGGAAGGAAGGAGATGGTCACAGAAAGGGGACGGGGGGGGGGGGGGTGAGGGGACAAGTACGGAAACAGAGAGAGGTGGAGGAGGATATGGACATAGAGGTGAGGGTGAGGGATGTGTGTGCCGAAGGAGGGGGAGGAGGAGGCGGACAGAGAAAGGGTGAGAAAGAGATGGACAGAGGCAGGGGAAGGAAGGAGATGGTCACAGAAAGGGGAAGGGGGGGGTGAGGGGACAAGTACAGGAGCAGAGAGAGGGGGAGTAGGATATGGACATAGAGCTGAGGGTGAGGGATGTGTGTGCCGAAGGAGGGGGAGGAGGAGGCGGACAGAGAAAGGGTGAGAAAGAGATGGACAGAGGCAGGGGAAGGAAGGAGATGGTCACAGAATAGGGAGGGGGGGTGAGGGGACAAGTATGGGAACAGAGAGAGGGGGAGTAGGATATGGACATAGAGCTGAGGGTGAGGGATGTGTGTGCCGAAGGAGGGGGAGGAGTAGGCGGACAGAGAACGGGTGAGAAAGAGATGGACAGAGGCAGGGGAAGGAAGGAGATGGTCACAAAAAGGGGACGGGGGGGGGGGGGTGAGGGGACAAGTATGGGAACAGAGAGAGGGGGAGTAGGATATGGACATAGAGCTGAGGGTGAGGGATCTGTGTGCCGAAGGAGGGGGAGGAGGAGGCGGACAGAGAAAGGGTGAGAAAGAGATGGACAGAGGCAGGGGAAGGAAGGATATGGTCACAGAAAGGGGACGGGGGGGGTGAGGGGACAAGTACGGGAGCAGAGAGAGGGGGAGTAGGATATGGACATAGAGCTGAGGGTGAGGGATGTGTGTACCGAAGGAGGGGGAGGAGGAGGCGGACAGAGAAAGGGTGAGAAAGAGACGGACAGAGGCAGGGGAAGGAAGGAGATGGTCACAGAAAGGGGACGGGGGGGGTGAGGGGTACAAGTACGGGAGCAGAGAGAGGGGGAGTAGGATATGGACATAGAGCTGAGGGTGAGGGATGTGTGTGCCGAAGGAGGGGGAGCAGGAGGCGGACAGAGAAAGGGTGAGAAAGAGATGGACAGAGGCAGGGGAAGGAAGGAGATGCTCACAGAAAGGGGACGGGGGGGGGGGGTGAGGGCACAAGTACGGGTGCTGAGAGAGGGGGAGTAGGATATGGACATAGAGCTGAGGGTAAGGGATGTGTGTGCCAAAGGATGGGGAGGAGGAGGCGGACAGAGAAAGGGTGAGAAAGACATGGACAAAGGCAGGGGAAGGAAGGAGGTGGTCACAGAAAGGGGACGGGGGGGGTGAGGGGACAAGTACGGGAACAGAGAGAGGGGGAGTAGGATGTGGACATAGAGCTGAGGGTGAGGGATGTGTGTGCCAAAGGAGGGGGAGGAAGAGGCGGACAGAGGAATGGTGAGAAAGAGATGGACAGAGGCAGGGGAAGGAAGGAGATCGTCACAGAAAGGGGACGGGGGGGTGAGGGGACAAGTACGGGAACAGAGAGAGGGGGAGTAGGTTATGGACATAGAGCTGAGGGTGAGGGATGTGTGTACCGAAGAAGGGGGAGGAGGAGGCGGACAGAGAAAGGGTGAGAAAGAGATGGACAGAGGCAGGGGAAGGAAGGAGATGGTCACAGAAAGGGGACGGGGGGGAGGGGACAAGTACGGGAACAGAGAGAGGGGGAGTAGGATATGGACATAGAGCTGAGGGTGAGGGATGTGTGTGCCGAAGGTGGGGGAGGAGGAGGCGGACAGAGAAAGGGTGAGAAAGAGATGGACAGAGACAGGGGAACGAAGGAGATGGTCACAGAAAGGGGACGGGGGGGGGGGGGGGTGAGGGGACAAATACGGGAACAGAGAGAGGTGGAGGAGGATATGGACATAGAGCTGAGGGTGAGGGATGTGTGTGCCGAAGGAGGGGGAGGAGGGGGCGGACAGAGAAAGGGTGAGAAAGAGATGGACAGAGGCAGGGGAAGGAAGGAGATGGTCACAGCAAGGGGAAGGGGGGGTGAGGGGACAAGTACAGGAGCAGAGAGAGGGGGAGTAGGATATGGACATAGAGCTGAGGGTGAGGGATGTGTGTGCCGAAGGAGGGGGAGGAGGAGGCGGAGAGAGAAAGGGTGAGAAAGAGATGGACAGAGGCAGGGGAAGGAAGGAGATGGTCACAGAATGGGGAGGGGGGGGGGGGTGAGGGGACAAGTATGGGAACAGAGAGAGGGGGAGTAGGATATGGACATAGAGCTGAGGGTGAGGGATGTGTGTGCCGAAGGAGGGGGAGGAGGAGACGGACAGAGAAATGGTGAGAAAGAGATGGACAGAGGCAGGGGAAGGAAGGAGATGGTCACAGAAAGGGGACGGGGGGGGTGAGGGGACAAGTATGGGAACAGAGAGAGGGGGAGTAGGATATGGACATAGAGCAGAGGGTGAGGGATGTGTGTGCCGAAGGAGGGGGAGGAGGAGGCGGACAGAGAAAGGGTGAGAAAGACATGGACAGAGGCAGGGGAAGGAAGGAGATGGTCACAGAAAGGGGACGGGGGGGGGGGTGAGGGGACAAGTACGGGAACAGAGAGAGGGGGAGTAGGATATGGACATAGAGCTAAGGGTGAGGGATGAGTGTGCCGAAGGAGGTGGGTGAGGAGGCGGACAGAGAAAGGGTGAGAAAGACATGGACAGAGGAAGGGAAGGAAGGAGATGGTCACAGAGAGGGGACAGGGGGGGTGAGGGGAGAAGTACGGGAACAGAGAGAGGGGGAGTAGGATATGAACATAGAGCTGAGGGTGACGGATGTGTGTGCCGAAGGAGGTGGAGGAGGAGGCGGACAGAGAAAGGGTGAGAAAGAGATGGACAGAGACAGGGGAACGAAGGAGATGGTTACAGAAAGGGGACGGGGGGGTGGTGAGGGGACAAGTATGGGAGCAGAGAGAGGGGGAGTATGATAAGGACGAAGAGCTGAGGGTGAGGGATGTGTGTGCCGAAGGAGGTGGAGGAAAAGGCGGACAGAGAAAGGGTGAGAAAGAGATGGACTGAGGCAGGGGAAGGAAGGAGATGGTCACAGAAAGGGGTCGGGGGGGTGAGGGGACAGGTACGGGAGCAGAGAGAGGGGGAGTAGGATATGGACATAGAGCTGAGGGTGAGAGATGTGTGTGCCGAAGGAGGTGGAGGAGGAGGCGGATAGAGAAAGGGTGAGAAAGAGATGGACAGAGGCAGGGGAAGGAAGGAGATGGTCACAGAAAGGGGACGGGGGGGAGGTGAGGGGACAAGTACGGGTGCTGAGAGAGGGAGAGTAGGATATGGACATAGAGCTGAGGGTAAGGGATGTGTGTGCCAAAGGATGGGGAGGAGGAGGCGGACAGAGAAAGGGTGAGAAAGACATGGACAAAGGCAGGGGAAGGAAGGAGGTGGTCACAGAAAGGGGACGGGGGGGGGTGATGGGACAAGTACGGGAACAGAGAGAGGGGGAGTAGGATATGGACATAGAGCTGAGGGTGAGGGATGTGTGTGCCAAAGGAGGGGGAGGAAGAGGCGGACGGAGGAATGGTGAGAAAGAGATGGACAGAGGCAGGGGAAGGAAGGAGATTGTCACAGAAAGGGGATGGGGGGGTGAGGGGACAAGTACGGGAACAGAGAGAGGGGGAGTAGGTTATGGACATAGAGCTGAGGGTGAGGGATGTGTGTAGCGAAGAAGGGGGAGGAGGAGGCGGACAGAGAAAGGGTGAGAAAGAGATGGACAGAGGCAGGGGAAGGAAGGAGATGGTCACAGAAAGGGGACGGGGGGGGGAGGGGACAAGTACGGGAACAGAGAGAGGGGGAGTAGGATATGGACATAGAGCTGAGGGCGAGGGATGTGTGTGCCGAAGGTGGGGGAGGAGGAGGCGGACAGAGAAAGGGTGAGAAAGAGATGGACAGAGGCAGGGGAAGGAAGGAGATGGTCACAGAAAGGGGACGGGGGGGGGTGAGAGGACAAGTACGGAAACAGAGAGAGGTGGAGGAGGATATGGACATAGAGGTGAGGGTGAGGGATGTGTGTGCCGAAGGTGGGGGAGGAGGAGGCGGACAGAGAAAGGGTGAGAAAGAGATGGACAGAGGCAGGGGAAGGAAGGAGATGGTCACAGAAAGGGGAAGGGGGGGTGAGGGGACAAGTACAGGAGCAGAGAGAGGGGGAGTAGGATATGGACATAGAGCTGAGGGTGAGGGATGTGTGTGCCGAAGGAGGGGGAGGAGGAGGCGGACAGAGAAAGGGTTAGAAAGAGATGGACAGAGGCAGGGGAAGGAAGGAGATGGTCACAGAATGGGGAGAGGGGGTGAGGGGACAAGTATGGGAACAGAGAGAGGGGAAGTAGGATATGGACATAGAGCTGAGGGTGAGGGATGTGTGTGCCGAAGGAGGGGGAGGAGTAGGCGGACAGAGAAAGGGTGAGAAAGAGATGGACAGAGGCAGGGGAAGGAAGGAGATGGTCACAAAAAGGGGACGGGGGGTGAGGGGACAAGTATGGGAACAGAGAGAGGGGGAGTAGGATATGGACATAGAGCAGAGGGTGAGGGATATGTGTGCCGAAGGAGGGGGAGGAGGAGGCGGACAGAGAAAGGGTGAGAAAGACATGGACAGAGGCAGGGGAAGGAAGGAGATGGTCACAGAAAGGGGACGGGGGGGGGGTGAGGGGACAAGTACGGGAACAGAGAGAGGGGGAGTAGGATATGGACATAGAGCTGAGGGTGAGGGATGTGTGTGCCGAAGGAGGTGGGGGAGGAGGCGGACAGAGAAAGGGTGAGAAAGACATGGACAGAGGCAGGGGAAGGAAGGAGATGGCCACAGAAAGGGCGCGGGGGGGGGGGGTGAAGGGACAAGTACGGGAACAGAGAGAGGGGGAGTAGGATTTGGACATAGAGCTGAGGGTGAGGGATGTGTGTGCCGAATTAGGGGGAGAAGGAGGCGGGCAGAGAAATGGTGAGAAAGAGATGGACAGAGGCAGGGGAAGGAAGGAGATGGTCACAGAAAGGGAACGAGGGGGGGTGAGGGGACAGGTACGGGAACAGAGAGAGGGGGAGTAGGATATGGACATAGAGCTGAGGGTGACGGATGTGTGTGCCGAAGGAGGTGGAGGAGGAGGCGGATAGAGAAAGGGTAAGAAAGAGATGGACAGAGGCAGGAGAAGGAAGGAGATGGTCACAGAAAGGGGACGGGGGGGGGGGGTGAGGGGACAGGTACGGGAGCAGAGAGAGGGGGAGTAGGATATGGACATAGAGCTGAGGGTGAGGGATGTGTGTGCCGAAGGAGGGGGAGGAGGAGGTATACAGAGAAAGGGAGAGAAAGAGATGGACAGAGGCAGCGGAAGGAAGGAGATGGTCACAGAGAGGGGACAGGGGGGGTGAGGGGAGAAGTACGGGAACAGAGAGAGGGGGAGTAGGATATGAACATAGAGCTGAGGTTGAGGGATGTGTGTGCCGAAGGAGGTGGAGGAGGAGGCGGACAGAGAAAGGGTGAGAAAGAGATGCACAGAGGCAGGGGAACGAAGGAGATGGTTACAGAAAGGGGACGGGGGGGTGGTGAGGGGACAAGTATGGGAGCAGAGAGAGGGGGAGTATGATATGGACGAAGAGCTGAGGGTGAGGGATGTGTGTGCCAAAGGAGGTGGAGGAAAAGGCGGACAGAGAAAGGGTGAGAAAGAGATGGACTGAGGCAGGGGAAGGAAGGAGATGGTCACAGATAGGGGTCGGGGGGGTGAGGGGACAGGTACGGGAACAGAGAGAGGGGGAGTAGGATATGGACATAGAGCTGAGGGTAAGGGATGTGTGTGCCGAAGGAGGTGGAGGAGGAGGCGGATAGAGAAAGGGTGAGAAAGAGATGGACAGAGGCAGGGGAAGGAAGGAGATGGTCACAGAAAGGGGACGGGGGGGGGGGGGTGAGGGGACAAGTACGGGTGCTGAGAGAGTGGGAGTAGGATATGGACATAGAGCTGAGGGTAAGGGATGTGTGTGCCAAAGGATGGGGAGGAGGAGGCGGACAGAGAAAGGGTGAGAAAGACATGGACAAAGGCAGGGGAAGGAAGGAGGTGGTCACAGAAAGGGGCCGGGGGGTAGGTGAGGGGGACAAGTACGGGAACAGAGAGAGGGGGAGTAGGATATGGACATAGAGCTGAGGGTGAGGGATGTGTGTGCCAAAGGAGGGGGAGGAAGAGGCGGACAGAGGAATGGTGAGAAAGAGATGGACAGAGGCAGGGGAAGGAAGGAGATCGTCACAGAAAGGGGACAGGGGGGTGAGGGGACAAGTACGGGAACAGAGAGAGGGGGAGTAGGTTATGGACATAGAGCTGAGGGTGAGGGATGTGTGTACCGAAGAAGGGGGAGGAGGAGGCGGACAGAGAAAGGGTGAGAAAGAGATGGACAGAGGCAGGGGAAGGAAGGAGATGGTCAGAGAAAGGGGACGGGGGGGGTGAGGGGACAAGTACGGGAACAGAGAGAGGGGGAGTAGGATATGGACATAGAGCTGAGGGTGAGGGATGTGTGTGCCGAAGGTGGGACACTAGATCGCGTGTTGAGAAAGGGTGAGAAAGAGATGGACAGAGGCAGGGGAAGGAAGGAGATGGTCACAGAAAGGGGAAGGGGGGGTGAGGGGACAAGTACAGGAGCAGAGAGAGGGGGAGTAGGATATGGACATAGAGCTGAGGGTGAGGGATGTGTGTGCCGAAGGAGGGGGAGGAGGAGGCGGACAGAGAAAGGCTGAGAAAGAGATGGACAGAGGCAGGGGAAGGAAGGAGATGGTCACAGAATGGGGAGGGGGGGGGGTGAGGGGACAAGTATGGGAACAGAGAGAGGGGGAGTAGGATATGGACATAGAGCTGAGGGTGAGGGATGTGTGTGCCGAAGGAGGGGGAGGAGGAGACGGACAGAGAAAGGGTGAGAAAGAGATGGACAGAGGTAGGGGAAGGAAGGAGATGGTCACAGAAAGGGGACGGGGGGGGGGGTGAGGGGACAAGTATGGGAACTGAGAGAGGGGGAGTAGGATATGGACATAGAGCAGAGGGTGAGGGATGTGTGTGCCGAAGGAGGGGGAGGAGGAGGCGGACAGAGAAAGGGTGAGAAAGACATGGACAGAGGCAGGGGAAGGAAGGAGATGGTCACAGAAAGGGGACGGGGGGGGTGAGGGGACAAGTACGGGACAGAGAGAGGGGGAGTAGGATATGGACATAGAGCTAAGGGTGAGGGATGAGTGTGCCGAAGGAGGTGGGGGAGGAGGCGGACAGAGAAAGGGTGAGAAAGACATGGACAGAGGCAGGGGAAGGAAGGAGATGGTCACAGAGAGGGGACAGGGGGGGTGAGGGGAGAAGTACGGGAACAGAGAGAGGGGGAGTAGGATATGAACATAGAGCTGAGGGTGACGGATGTGTGTGCCGAAGGAGGTGGAGGAGGAGGCGGACAGAGAAAGGGTGAGAAAGAGATGGACAGAGACAGGGGAACGAAGGAGATGGTTACAGAAAGGGGACGGGGGGGTGGTGAGGGGACAAGTATGGGAGCAGAGAGAGGGGGAGTATGATAAGGACGAAGAGCTGAGGGTGAGGGATGTGTGTGCCGAAGGAGGTGGAGGAAAAGGCGGACAGAGAAAGGGTGAGAAAGAGATGGACTGAGGCAGGGGAAGGAAGGAGATTGTCACAGAAAGGGGTCGGGGGGGTGAGGGGACAGGTACGGGAGCAGAGAGAGGGGGAGTAGGATATGGACATAGAGCTGAGGGTGAGGGATGTGAGTGCCGAAGGAGGTGGAGGAGGAGGCGGATAGAGAAAGGGTGAGAAAGAGATGGACAGAGGCAGGGGAAGGAAGGAGATGGTCACAGAAAGGGGACGGGGGGGAGGTGAGGGGACAAGTACGGGTGCTGAGAGAGGGAGAGTAGGATATGGACATAGAGCTGAGGGTAAGGGATGTGTGTGCCAAAGGATGGGGAGGAGGAGGCGGACAGAGAAAGGGTGAGAAAGACATGGACAAAGGCAGGGGAAGGAAGGAGGTGGTCACAGAAAGGGGACGGGGGGGGGGTGATGGGACAAGTACGGGAACAGAGAGAGGGGGAGTAGGATATGGACATAGAGCTGAGGGTGAGGGATGTGTGTGCCAAAGGAGGGGGAGGAAGAGGCGGACGGAGGAATGGTGAGAAAGAGATGGACAGAGGCAGGGGAAGGAAGGAGATTGTCACAGAAAGGGGATGGGGGGGTGAGGGGACAAGTACGGGAACAGAGAGAGGGGGAGTAGGTTATGGACATAGAGCTGAGGGTGAGGGATGTGTGTAGCGAAGAAGGGGGAGGAGGAGGCGGACAGAGAAAGGGTGAGAAAGAGATGGACAGAGGCAGGGGAAGGAAGGAGATGGTCACAGAAAGGGGACGGGGGGGGGGAGGGGACAAGTACGGGAACAGAGAGAGGGGGAGTAGGATATGGACATAGAGCTGAGGGCGAGGGATGTGTGTGCCGAAGGTGGGGGAGGAGGAGGCGGACAGAGAAAGGGTGAGAAAGAGATGGACAGAGGCAGGGGAAGGAAGGAGATGGTCACAGAAAGGGGACGGGGGGGGGTGAGGGGACAAGTACGGAAACAGAGAGAGGTGGAGGAGGATATGGACATAGAGGTGAGGGTGAGGGATGTGTGTGCCGAAGGAGGGGGAGGAGGAGGCGGACAGAGAAAGGGTGAGAAAGAGATGGACAGAGGCAGGGGAAGGAAGGAGATGGTCACAGAAAGGGGAAGGGGGGGTGAGGGGACAAGTACAGGAGCAGAGAGAGGGGGAGTAGGATATGGACATAGAGCTGAGGGTGAGGGATGTGTGTGCCGAAGGAGGGGGAGGAGGAGGCGGACAGAGAAAGGGTTAGAAAGAGATGGACAGAGGCAGGGGAAGGAAGGAGATGGTCACAGAATGGGGAGAGGGGGTGAGGGGACAAGTATGGGAACAGAGAGAGGGGAAGTAGGATATGGACATAGAGCTGAGGGTGAGGGATGTGTGTGCCGAAGGAGGGGGAGGAGTAGGCGGACAGAGAAAGGGTGAGAAAGAGATGGACAGAGACAGGGGAACGAAGGAGATGGTCACAGAATGGGGAGGGGGGGGGGGTGAGGGGACAAGTATGGGAACAGAGAGAGGGGGAGTAGGATATGGACATAGAGCTGAGGGTGAGGGATGTGTGTGCCGAAGGAGGGGGAGGAGGAGACGGACAGAGAAATGGTGAGAAAGAGATGGAGAGAGGCAGGGGAAGGAAGGAGATGGTCACAGAAAGGGGACGGGGGGGTGAGGGGACAAGTATGGGAACAGAGAGAGGGGGAGTAGGATATGGACATAGAGCAGAGGGTGAGGGATGTGTGTGCCGAAGGAGGGGGAGGAGGAGGCGGACAGAGAAAGGGTGAGAAAGACATGGACAGAGGCAGAGGAAGGAAGGAGATGGTCACAGAAAGGGGACGGGGGGGGGTGAGGGGACAAGTACGGGAACAGAGGGAGGGGGAGTAGGATATGGACATAGAGCTAAGGGTGAGGGATGAGTGTGCCGAAGGAGGTGGGTGAGGAGGCGGACAGAGAAAGGGTGAGAAAGACATGGACAGAGGAAGGGAAGGAAGGAGATGGTCACAGAGAGGGGACAGGGGGGGTGAGGGGAGAAGTACGGGAACAGAGAGAGGGGGAGTAGGATATGAACATAGAGCTGAGGGTGACGGATGTGTGTGCCGAAGGAGGTGGAGGAGGAGGCGGACAGAGAAAGGGTGAGAAAGAGATGGACAGAGACAGGGGAACGAAGGAGATGGTTACAGAAAGGGGACGGGGGGGTGGTGAGGGGACAAGTATGGGAGCAGAGAGAGGGGGAGTATGATAAGGACGAAGAGCTGAGGGTGAGGGATGTGTGTGCCGAAGGAGGTGGAGGAAAAGGCGGACAGAGAAAGGGTGAGAAAGAGATGGACTGAGGCAGGGGAAGGAAGGAGATGGTCACAGAAAGGGGTCGGGGGGGTGAGGGGACAGGTACGGGAGCAGAGAGAGGGGGAGTAGGATATGGACATAGAGCTGAGGGTGAGAGATGTGTGTGCCGAAGGAGGTGGAGGAGGAGGCGGATAGAGAAAGGGTGAGAAAGAGATGGACAGAGGCAGGGGAAGGAAGGAGATGGTCACAGAAAGGGGACGGGGGGGAGGTGAGGGGACAAGTACGGGTGCTGAGAGAGGGAGAGTAGGATATGGACATAGAGCTGAGGGTAAGGGATGTGTGTGCCAAAGGATGGGGAGGAGGAGGCGGACAGAGAAAGGGTGAGAAAGACATGGACAAAGGCAGGGGAAGGAAGGAGGTGGTCACAGAAAGGGGACGGGGGGGGGGTGATGGGACAAGTACGGGAACAGAGAGAGGGGGAGTAGGATATGGACATAGAGCTGAGGGTGAGGGATGTGTGTGCCAAAGGAGGGGGAGGAAGAGGCGGACGGAGGAATGGTGAGAAAGAGATGGACAGAGGCAGGGGAAGGAAGGAGATTGTCACAGAAAGGGGATGGGGGGGTGAGGGGACAAGTACGGGAACAGAGAGAGGGGGAGTAGGTTATGGACATAGAGCTGAGGGTGAGGGATGTGTGTAGCGAAGAAGGGGGAGGAGGAGGCGGACAGAGAAAGGGTGAGAAAGAGATGGACAGAGGCAGGGGAAGGAAGGAGATGGTCACAGAAAGGGGACGGGGGGGGGAGGGGACAAGTACGGGAACAGAGAGAGGGGGAGTAGGATATGGACATAGAGCTGAGGGCGAGGGATGTGTGTGCCGAAGGTGGGGGAGGAGGAGGCGGACAGAGAAAGGGTGAGAAAGAGATGGACAGAGGCAGGGGAAGGAAGGAGATGGTCACAGAAAGGGGACGGGGGGGGTGAGGGGACAAGTACGGAAACAGAGAGAGGTGGAGGAGGATATGGACATAGAGGTGAGGGTGAGGGATGTGTGTGCCGAAGGAGGGGGAGGAGGAGGCGGACAGAGAAAGGGTGAGAAAGAGATGGACAGAGGCAGGGGAAGGAAGGAGATGGTCACAGTAAGGGGAAGGGGGGGTGAGGGGACAAGTACAGGAGCAGAGAGAGGGGGAGTAGGATATGGACATAGAGCTGAGGGTGAGGGATGTGTGTGCCGAAGGAGGGGGAGGAGGAGGCGGACAGAGAAAGGGTTAGAAAGAGATGGACAGAGGCAGGGGAAGGAAGGAGATGGTCACAGAATGGGGAGAGGGGGTGAGGGGACAAGTATGGGAACAGAGAGAGGGGAAGTAGGATATGGACATAGAGCTGAGGGTGAGGGATGTGTGTGCCGAAGGAGGGGGAGGAGTAGGCGGACAGAGAAAGGGTGAGAAAGAGATGGACAGAGACAGGGGAACGAAGGAGATGGTCACAGAATGGGGAGGGGGGGGGGTGAGGGGACAAGTATGGGAACAGAGAGAGGGGGAGTAGGATATGGACATAGAGCTGAGGGTGAGGGATGTGTGTGCCGAAGGAGGGGGAGGAGGAGACGGACAGAGAAATGGTGAGAAAGAGATGGAGAGAGGCAGGGGAAGGAAGGAGATGGTCACAGAAAGGGGACGGGGGGGGTGAGGGGACAAGTATGGGAACAGAGAGAGGGGGAGTAGGATATGGACATAGAGCAGAGGGTGAGGGATGTGTGTGCCGAAGGAGGGGGAGGAGGAGGCGGACAGAGAAAGGGTGAGAAAGACATGGACAGAGGCAGAGGAAGGAAGGAGATGGTCACAGAAAGGGGACGGGGGGGGGTGAGGGGACAAGTACGGGAACAGAGAGAGGGGGAGTAGGATATGGACATAGAGCTAAGGGTGAGGGATGAGTGTGCCGAAGGAGGTGGGTGAGGAGGCGGACAGAGAAAGGGTGAGAAAGACATGGACAGAGGAAGGGAAGGAAGGAGATGGTCACAGAGAGGGGACAGGGGGGGTGAGGGGAGAAGTACGGGAACAGAGAGAGGGGGAGTAGGATATGAACATAGAGCTGAGGGTGACGGATGTGTGTGCCGAAGGAGGTGGAGGAGGAGGCGGACAGAGAAAGGGTGAGAAAGAGATGGACAGAGACAGGGGAACGAAGGAGATGGTCACAGAAAGGGGACGGGGGGGTGGTGAGGGGACAAGTATGGGAGCAGAGAGAGGGGGAGTATGATAAGGACGAAGAGCTGAGGGTGAGGGATGTGTGTGCCGAAGGAGGTGGAGGAAAAGGCGGACAGAGAAAGGGTGAGAAAGAGATGGACTGAGGCAGGGGAAGGAAGGAGATGGTCACAGAAAGGGGTCGGGGGGGTGAGGGGACAGGTACGGGAGCAGAGAGAGGGGGAGTAGGATATGGACATAGAGCTGAGGTTGAGGGATGTGTGTGCCGAAGGAGGTGGAGGAGGAGGCGGACAGAGAAAGGGTGAGAAAGAGATGCACAGAGGCAGGGGAACGAAGGAGATGGTTACAGAAAGGGGACGGGGGGGTGGTGAGGGGACAAGTATGGGAGCAGAGAGAGGGGGAGTATGATATGGACGAAGAGCTGAGGGTGAGGGATGTGTGTGCCGAAGGAGGTGGAGGAAAAGGCGGACAGAGAAAGGGTGAGAAAGAGATGGACTGAGGCAGGGGAAGGAAGGAGATGGTCACAGATAGGGGTCGGGGGGGTGAGGGGACAGGTACGGGAACAGAGAGAGGGGGAGTAGGATATGGACATAGAGCTGAGGGTAAGGGATGTGTGTGCCGAAGGAGGTGGAGGAGGAGGCGGATAGAGAAAGGGTGAGAAAGAGATGGACTGAGGCAGGGGAAGGAAGGAGATGGTCACAGAAAGGGGACGGGGGGGGGGTGAGGGGACAAGTACGGGTGCTGAGAGAGTGGGAGTAGGATATGGACATAGAGCTGAGGGTAAGGGATGTGTGTGCCAAAGGATGGGGAGGAGGAGGCGGACAGAGAAAGGGTGAGAAAGACATGGACAAAGGCAGGGGAAGGAAGGAGGTGGTCACAGAAAGGGGACGGGGGGGGGTGAGGGGACAAGTACGGGAACAGAGAGAGGGGGAGTAGGATATGGACATAGAGCTGAGGGTGAGGGATGTGTGTGCCAAAGGAGGGGGAGGAAGAGGCGGACAGAGGAATGGTGAGAAAGAGATGGACAGAGGCAGGGGAAGGAAGGAGATCGTCACAGAAAGGGGACAGGGGGGTGAGGGGACAAGTACGGGAACAGAGAGAGGGGGAGTAGGTTATGGACATAGAGCTGAGGGTGAGGGATGTGTGTACCGAAGAAGGGGGAGGAGGAGGCGGACAGAGAAAGGGTGAGAAAGAGATGGACAGAGGCAGGGGAAGGAAGGAGATGGTCAGAGAAAGGGGACGGGGGGGGGGAGGGGACAAGTACGGGAACAGAGAGAGGGGGAGTAGGATATGGACATAGAGCTGAGGGTGAGGGATGTGTGTGCCGAAGGTGGGGGAGGAGGAGGCGGACAGAGAAAGGGTGAGAAAGAGATGGACAGAGGCAGGGGAAGGAAGGAGATGGTCACAGAAAGGGGAAGGGGGGGTGAGGGGACAAGTACAGGAGCAGAGAGAGGGGGAGTAGGATATGGACATAGAGCTGAGGGTGAGGGATGTGTGTGCCGAAGGAGGGGGAGGAGGAGGCGGACAGAGAAAGGCTGAGAAAGAGATGGACAGAGGCAGGGGAAGGAAGGAGATGGTCACAGAATGGGGAGGGGGGGGGTGAGGGGACAAGTATGGGAACAGAGAGAGGGGGAGTAGGATATGGACATAGAGCTGAGGGTGAGGGATGTGTGTGCCGAAGGAGGGGGAGGAGGAGACGGACAGAGAAAGGGTGAGAAAGAGATGGACAGAGGCAGGGGAAGGAAGGAGATGGTCACAGAAAGGGGACGGGGGGGGGGGGTGAGGGGACAAGTATGGGAACTGAGAGAGGGGGAGTAGGATATGGACATAGAGCAGAGGGTGAGGGATGTGTGTGCCGAAGGAGGGGGAGGAGGAGGCGGACAGAGAAAGGGTGAGAAAGACATGGACAGAGGCAGGGGAAGGAAGGAGATGGTCACAGAAAGGGGACGGGGGGGGTGAGGGGACAAGTACGGGACAGAGAGAGGGGGAGTAGGATATGGACATAGAGCTAAGGGTGAGGGATGAGTGTGCCGAAGGAGGTGGGGGAGGAGGCGGACAGAGAAAGGGTGAGAAAGACATGGACAGAGGCAGGGGAAGGAAGGAGATGGTCACAGAGAGGGGACAGGGGGGGTGAGGGGAGAAGTACGGGAACAGAGAGAGGGGGAGTAGGATATGAACATAGAGCTGAGGGTGACGGATGTGTGTGCCGAAGGAGGTGGAGGAGGAGGCGGACAGAGAAAGGGTGAGAAAGAGATGGACAGAGACAGGGGAACGAAGGAGATGGTTACAGAAAGGGGACGGGGGGGTGGTGAGGGGACAGGTATGGGAGCAGAGAGAGGGGGAGTATGATAAGGACGAAGAGCTGAGGGTGAGGGATGTGTGTGCCGAAGGAGGTGGAGGAAAAGGCGGACAGAGAAAGGGTGAGAAAGAGATGGACTGAGGCAGGGGAAGGAAGGAGATTGTCACAGAAAGGGGTCGGGGGGGTGAGGGGACAGGTACGGGAGCAGAGAGAGGGGGAGTAGGATATGGACATAGAGCTGAGGGTGAGGGATGTGAGTGCCGAAGGAGGTGGAGGAGGAGGCGGATAGAGAAAGGGTGAGAAAGAGATGGACAGAGGCAGGGGAAGGAAGGAGATGGTCACAGAAAGGGGACGGGGGGGAGGTGAGGGGACAAGTACGGGTGCTGAGAGAGGGGGAGTAGGATATGGACATAGAGCTGAGGGTAAGGGATGTGTGTGCCAAAGGATGGGGAGGAGGAGGCGGACAGAGAAAGGGTGAGAAAGACATGGACAAAGGCAGGGGAAGGAAGGAGGTGGTCACAGAAAGGGGACGGGGGGGTGAGGGGACAAGTACGGGAACAGAGAGAGGGGGAGTAGGATATGGACATAGAGCTGAGGGTGAGGGATGTGTGTGCCAAAGGAGGGGGAGGAAGAGGCGGACGGAGGAATGGTGAGAAAGAGATGGACAGAGGCAGGGGAAGGAAGGAGATTGTCACAGAAAGGGGACGGGGGGGTGAGGGGGCAAGTACGGGAACAGAGAGAGGGGGAGTAGGTTATGGACATAGAGCTGAGGGTGAGGGATGTGTGTACCGAAGGTGGGGGAGGAGGAGGCGGACAGAGAAAGGGTGAGAAAGAGATGGACAGAGGCAGGGGAAGGAAGGAGATGGTCACAGAAAGGGGACGGGGGGGGGGGGTGAGGGGACAAGTACGGAAACAGAGAGAGGTGGAGGAGGATATGGACATAGAGGTGAGGGTGAGGGATGTGTGTGCCGAAGGAGGGGGAGGAGGAGGCGGACAGAGAAAGGGTGAGAAAGAGATGGACAGAGGCAGGGGAAGGAAGGAGATGGTCACAGAATAGGGAGGGGGGGTGAGGGGACAAGTATGGGAACAGAGAGAGGGGGAGTAGGATATGGACGTAGAGCTGAGCGTGAGGGATGTGTGTGCCGAAGGAGGGGGAGGAGTAGGCGGACAGAGAAAGGGTGAGAAAGAGATGGACAGAGGCAGGGGAAGGAAGGAGATGGTCACAAAAAGGGGACGGGGGGGGTGAGGGGACAAGTATGGGAACAGAGAGAGGGGGAGTAGGATATGGACATAGAGCTGAGGGTGAGGGATCTGTGTGCCGAAGGAGGGGGAGGAGGAGGCGGACAGAGAAAGGGTGAGAAAGAGATGGACAGAGGCAGGGGAAGGAAGGAGATGGTCACAGAAAGGGGACGGGGGGGATGAGGGGACAAGTACGGGAGCAGAGAGAGGGGGAGTAGGATATGGACATAGAGCTGAGGGTGAGGGATGTGTGTACCGAAGGAGGGGGAGGAGGAGGCGGACAGAGAAAGGGTGAGAAAGAGACGGACAGAGGCAGGGGAAGGAAGGAGATGGTCACAGAAAGGGGACGGGGGGGTGAGGGGACAAGTACGGGAACAGAGAGAGGGGGAGTAGGTTATGGACATAGAGCTGAGGGTGAGGGATGTGTGTAGCGAAGAAGGGGGAGGAGGAGGCGGACAGAGAAAGGGTGAGAAAGAGATGGACAGAGGCAGGGGAAGGAAGGAGATGGTCACAGAAAGGGGACGGGGGGGGGGGGAGGGGACAAGTACGGGAACAGAGAGAGGGGGAGTAGGATATGGACATAGAGGTGAGGGTGAGGGATGTGTGTGCCGAAGGAGGGGGAGGAGGAGGCGGACAGAGAAAGGGTGAGAAAGAGATGGACAGAGGCAGGGGAAGGAAGGAGATGGTCACAGCATAGGGAGGGGGGGTGAGGGGACAAGTATGGGAACAGAGAGAGGGGGAGTAGGATATGGACGTAGAGCTGAGCGTGAGGGATGTGTGTGCCGAAGGAGGGGGAGGAGTAGGCGGACAGAGAAAGGGTGAGAAAGAGATGGACAGAGGCAGGGGAAGGAAGGAGATGGTCACAAAAAGGGGACGGGGGGGGTGAGGGGACAAGTATGGGAACAGAGAGAGGGGGAGTAGGATATGGACATAGAGCTGAGGGTGAGGGATCTGTGTGCCGAAGGAGGGGGAGGAGGAGGCGGACAGAGAAAGGGTGAGAAAGAGATGGACAGAGGCAGGGGAAGGAAGGAGATGGTCACAGAAAGGGGACGGGGGGGATGAGGGGACAAGTACGGGAGCAGAGAGAGGGGGAGTAGGATATGGACATAGAGCTGAGGGTGAGGGATGTGTGTACCGAAGGAGGGGGAGGAGGAGGCGGACAGAGAAAGGGTGAGAAAGAGACGGACAGAGGCAGGGGAAGGAAGGAGATGGTCACAGAAAGGGGACGGGGGGGGTGAGGGGACAAGTACGGGAGCAGAGAGAGGGGGAGTAGGATATGGACATAGAGCTGAGGGTGAGGGATGTGTGTGCCGAAGGAGGGGGAGCAGGAGGCGGACAGAGAAAGGGTGAGAAAGAGATGGGCAGAGGCAGGGGAAGGAAGGAGATGGTCACAGAAAGGGAACGGGGGGGTGGTGAGGGGACAAGTACGGGACCAGAGAGAGGGGGATTGGGATATGGACATAGAGCTGAGGGTGAGGGATGTGTGTGCCGAAAGGAGGTGGAGGAGGAGGCGGACAGAGAAAGGGTGAGAAAGAGATGGACAGAGCCAGGGGAAGGAAGGAGATGGTCACAGAAAGGGGACGGGGGGGTGAGGGGACAGGTACGGGAGCAGAGAGTGGGGTAGGATATGGACATAGAGCTGAGGGTGAGGGATGTGTGTGCCGAAGGAGGGGGAGGAGGAGGTATACAGAGAAAGGGAGAGAAAGAGATGGACAGAGGCAGCGGAAGGAAGGAGATGGACACAGAGAGGGGACAGGGGGGGTGAGGGGAGAAGTACGGGAACAGAGAGAGGGGGAGTAGGATATGAACATAGAGCTGAGGGTGAGGGATGTGTGTGCCGAAGGAGGTGGAGGAGGAGGCGGACAGAGAAAGGGTGAGAAAGAGATGCACAGAGGCAGGGGAACGAAGGAGATGGTTACAGAAAGGGGACGGGGGGGTGGTGAGGAGACAAGTATGGGAGCAGAGAGAGGGGGAGTATGATATGGACGAAGAGCTGAGTTTGAGGGATGTGTGTGCCGAAGGAGGTGGAGGAAAAGGCGGACAGAGAAAGGGTGAGAAAGAGATGGACTGAGGCAGGGGAAGGAAGGAGATGGTCACTGAAAGGGGTCGGGGGGGTGAGGGGACAGGTACGGGAGCAGAGAGAGGGGGAGTAGGATATGGACATAGAGCTGAGGGTGAGGGATGTGTGTGCCGAAGGAGGTGGAGGAGGAGGCGGATAGAGAAAGGGTGAGAAAGAGATGGACAGAGGCAGGGGAAGGAAGGAGATGGTCACAGAAAGGGGACGGGGGGGGGGGGTGAGGGGACAAGTACGGGTGCTGAGAGAGGGGGAGTAGGATATGGACATAGAGCTGAGGGTAAGGGATGTGTGTGCCAAAGGATGGGGAGGAGGAGGCGGACAGAGAAAGGGTGAGAAAGACATGGACAAAGGCAGGGGAAGGAAGGAGGTGGTCACAGAAAGGGGACGGGGGGGGGGTGAGGGGACAAGTACGGGAACAGAGAGAGGGGGAGTAGGATATGGACATAGAGCTGAGGGTGAGGGATGTGTGTGCCAAAGGAGGGGGAGGAAGAGGCGGACAGAGGAATGGTGAGAAAGAGATGGACAGAGGCAGGGGAAGGAAGGAGATCGTCACAGAAAGGGGACGGGGGGGTGAGGGGACAAGTACGGGAACAGAGAGAGGGGGAGTAGGTTATGGACATAGAGCTGAGGGTGAGGGATGTGTGTACCGAAGAAGGGGGAGGAGGAGGCGGACAGAGAAAGGGTGAGAAAGAGATGGACAGAGGCAGGGGAAGGAAGGAGATGGTCACAGAAAGGGGACGTGGGGGAGGGGACAAGTACGGGAACAGAGAGAGGGGGAGTAGGATATGGACATAGAGCTGAGGGTGAGGGATGTGTGTGCCGAAGGTGGGGGAGGAGGAGGCGGACAGAGAAAGGGTGAGAAAGAGATGGACAGAGGCAGGGGAAGGAAGGAGATGGTCACAGAAAGGGGACGGGGGGGGTGAGGGGACAAGTACGGGAACAGAGAGAGGTGGAGGAGGATATGGACATAGAGCTGAGGGTGAGGGATGTGTGTGCCGAAGGAGGGGGAGGAGGGGGCGGACAGAGAAAGGGTGAGAAAGAGATGGACAGAGGCAGGGGAAGGAAGGAGATGGTCACAGCAAAGGGAAGGGGGGGGTGAGGGGACAAGTACAGGAGCAGAGAGAGGGGGAGTAGGATATGGACATAGAGCTGAGGGTGAGGGATGTGTGTGCCGAAGGAGGGGGAGGAGGAGGCGGACAGAGAAAGGGTGAGAAAGAGATGGACAGAGGCAGGGGAAGGAAGGAGATGGTCACAGAATGGGGAGGGGGGGGTGAGGGGACAAGTATGGGAACAGAGAGAGGGGGAGTAGGATATGGACATAGAGCTGAGGGTGAGGGATGTGTGTGCCGAAGGAGGGGGAGGAGGAGACGGACAGAGAGAGGGTGAGAAAGAGATGGAGAGAGGCAGGGGAAGGAAGGAGATGGTCACAGAAAGGGGACGGGGGGGGTGAGGGGACAAGTATGGGAACAGAGAGAGGGGGAGTAGGATATGGACATAGAGCAGAGGGTGAGGGATGTGTGTGCCGAAGGAGGGGGAGGAGGAGGCGGACAGAGAAAGGGTGAGAAAGACATGGACAGAGGCAGGGGAAGGAAGGAGATGGTCACAGAAAGGGGACGGGGGGGGTCGAGGGGACAAGTACGGGAACAGAGAGAGGGGGAGTAGGATATGGACATAGAGCTAAGGGTGAGGGATGAGTGTGCCGAAGGAGGTGGGGGAGGAGGCGGACAGAGAAAGGGTGAGAAAGACATGGACAGAGGCAGGGGAAGGAAGGAGATGGTCACAGAGAGGGGACAGGGGGGGTGAGGGGAGAAGTACGGGAACAGAGAGAGGGGGAGTAGGATATGAACATAGAGCTGAGGGTGACGGATGTGTGTGCCGAAGGAAGTGGAGGAGGAGGCGGACAGAGAAAGGGTGAGAAAGAGATGGACAGAGACAGGGGAACGAAGGAGATGGTTACAGAAAGGGGACGGGGGGGGTGGTGAGGGGACAAGTATGGGAGCAGAGAGAGGGGGAGTATGATAAGGACGAAGAGCTGAGGGTGAGGGATGTGTGTGCCGAAGGAGGTGGAGGAAAAGGCGGACAGAGAAAGGGTGAGAAAGAGATGGACTGAGGCAGGGGAAGGAAGGAGATGGTCACAGAAAGGGGTCGGGGGGGTGAGGGGACAGGTACGGGAGCAGAGAGAGGGGGAGTAGGATATGGACATAGAGCTGAGGGTGAGGGATGTGTGTGCCGAAGTAGGTGGAGGAGGAGGCGGATAGAGAAAGGGTGAGAAAGAGATGGACAGAGGCAGGGGAAGGAAGGAGATGGTCACAGAAAGGGGACGGGGGGGAGGTGAGGGGACAAGTACGGGTGCTGAGAGAGGGGGAGTAGGATATGGACATAGAGCTGAGGGTAAGGGATGTGTGTGCCAAAGGATGGGGAGGAGGAGGCGGACAGAGAAAGGGTGAGAAAGACATGGACAAAGGCAGGGGAAGGAAGGAGGTGGTCACAGAAAGGGGACCGGGGGGGTGATGGGACAAGTACGGGAACAGAGAGAGGGGAGTAGGATATGGACATAGAGCTGAGGGTGAGGGATGTGTGTGCCAAAGGAGGGGGAGGAAGAGGCGGACGGAGGAATGGTGAGAAAGAGATGGACAGAGGCAGGGGAAGGAAGGAGATTGTCACAGAAAGGGGACGGGGGGGGTGAGGGGACAAGTACGGGAACAGAGAGAGGGGGAGTAGGTTATGGACATAGAGCTGAGGGTGAGGGATGTGTGTAGCGAAGAAGGGGGAGGAGGAGGCGGACAGAGAAAGGGTGAGAAAGAGATGGACAGAGGCAGGGGAAGGAAGGAGATGGTCACAGAAAGGGGACGGGGGGGGGGGGAGGGGACAAGTACGGGAACAGAGAGAGGGGGAGTAGGATATGGACATAGAGCTGAGGGCGAGGGATGTGTGTGCCGAAGGTGGGGGAGGAGGAGGCGGACAGAGAAAGGGTGAGAAAGAGATGGACAGAGGCAGGGGAAGGAAGGAGATGGTCACAGAAAGGGGACGGGGGGGGGGTGAGGGGACAAGTACGGAAACAGAGAGAGGTGGAGGAGGATATGTACATAGAGGTGAGGGTGAGGGATGTGTGTGCCGAAGGAGGGGGAGGAGGAGGCGGACAGAGAAAGGGTGAGAAAGAGATGGACAGAGGCAGGGGAAGGAAGGAGATGGTCACAGAAAGGGGAAGGGGGGGGGTGAGGGGACAAGTACAGGAGCAGAGAGAGGGGGAGTAGGATATGGACATAGAGCTGAGGGTGAGGGATGTGTGTGCCGAAGGAGGGGGAGGAGGAGGCGGACAGAGAAAGGGTGAGAAAGAGATGGACAGAGGCAGGGGAAGGAAGGAGATGGTCACAGAATGGGGAGGGGGGGTGAGGGGACAAGTATGGGAACAGAGAGAGGGGAAGTAGGATATGGACATAGAGCTGAGGGTGAGGGATGTGTGTGCCGAAGGAGGGGGAGGAGTGGGCGGACAGAGAAAGGGTGAGAAAGAGATGGACAGAGGCAGGGGAAGGAAGGAGATGGTCACAAAAAGGGGACGGGGGGGGTGAGGGGACAAGTATGGGAACAGAGAGAGGGGGAGTAGGATATGGACATAGAGCAGAGGGTGAGGGATATGTGTGCCGAAGGAGGGGGAGGAGGAGGCGGACAGAGAAAGTGTGAGAAAGACATGGACAGAGGCAGGGGAAGGAAGGAGATGGTCACAGAAAGGGGTCGGGGGGGGGGTGAGGGGACAAGTACGGGAACAGAGAGAGGGGGAGTAGGATTTGGACATAGAGCTGAGGGTGAGGGATGTGTGTGCCGAATTAGGGGGAGAAAAAGGCGGGCAGAGAAATGGTGAGAAAGAGATGGACTGAGGCAGGGGAAGGAAGGAGATGGTCACAGAAAGGGGCCGGGGGTTGAGGGGACAAGTACGGGAACAGAGAGAGGGGGAGTAGGTTATGGACATAGAGCTGAGGGTGAGGGATGTGTGTACCGAAGGAGGGGGAGGAGGAGGCGGACAGAGAAAGGGTGAGAAAGAGATGGACAGAGGCAGGGGAAGGAAGGAGATGGTCACAGAAAGGGGACGGGGGGGGGGGAGGGTACAAGTAGGGGAACAGAGAGAGGGGGGGTAGGATATGGACATAGAGCTGAGGGTGAGGGATGAGTGTGCCTAAGGAGGGGGAGGAGGAGGCCGACAGAGAAAGGGTGAGAAAGAGATGGACAGAGGCAGGGGAAGGAAGGAGATGGTCACAGAAAGGGGATGAGGGGAGGTGAGGGGACAAGTACGGGAAAAGAGAGAGGGGGAGTAGGATATGGAGATAGAGCTGAGGGTGAGGGATGTGTGTGCCGAAGGAGGGGGAGGAGGAGGCCGAGAGAGAAAGGGTGAGAAAGATATGGACAGAGGCAGGGGAAGGAAGGAGATGGTCACAGAAAGGGGACGGGGGGGGGGGGTGAGGGGACAAGTACTGGAGCAGAGAGAGGGGGAGTAGGATATGGACATAGAGCTGAGGGTGAGGGATGTGTGTGCCGAAGGAGGGGTAGGAGGAGGCGGACAGAGAAAGGGTGAGAAACAGATGGACAGAGGCAGGGGAAGGAAGGAGATGGTCACAGAATAGGGACGGGGGGGTGAGGCGACAAGTATGGCAACAGAGAGAGGGGGAGTAGGATATGGACATAGAGCTGAGGGTGAGGGATGTGTGTGCTGAAGGAGGGGGAGGAGGAGGCAGACAGAGAAAGGGTGAGAAAGACATGGACAGAAGCAGGGGAAGGAAGCAGATGGTCACAGAAAAGGGGATGGGGGGGTGAGGGGACAAGTACAGGAACAGAGAGAGGGGGAGTAGGATATGGACATAGAGCTGAGGATGAGGGATGTGTGTGCCGAAGGAGGTGGGGGAGGAGGCGGACAGAGAAAGGGTGAGAAAGAGATGGACAGAGGCAGGGGAAGGAAGGAAATGGTCACAGAAAGGGGACGGGGGGGAGAAGGGACAAGTACGGGAACAGAGAGAGGGGGAGTAGGATATGGACATAGAGCTGACGGTGAGGGATGTGTGTGCCGAATATGAGGGAGGAGGAGGCGGGCAGAGAAAGGGTGAGAAAGAGATGGACAGAGGCAGGGGAAGGAAGGAGATGGTCACAGAAAGGGGACGGGGGGGGGGGGTGAGGGGACAAGTACGAGAGCAGAGAGAGGGGGAGTAGGATATGGACATAGAGCTGAGGGTGAGGGATGTGTGTGCAGAAGGAGGGGAAGGAGGAGGCGGACAGAGAAAGGGTGAGAAAGAGATGGACAGAGGCAGGGGAAGGAAGGAGGTGGTCACAGAAAGGGGACGGGGGGGTGAGGGGACAAGTACGGGAGCAGAGAGAGGGGGAGTAGGATATGGACATAGAGCTGAGGGTGAGGGATGTGTGTGCCGAAGGAGATGGAGGAGGAGGCGGACAGAGAAAGGGTGAGAAAGAGATGGACAGAGGCAGGGGAAGGAAGGAGATGGTCACAGAAAGGGGACGGGGTGGGGTGAGGGGACAAGTACGGGAACAGAGAGAGGGGGAGTAGGATATGGACATAGACCTGAGGGTTTGGGATGTGTGTGCCGAAGGAGGGGGAGGAGGAGGCCGACAGAGAAAGGGTGAGAAAGACATGGACAGAAGCAAGGGAAGGAAGGAGATGGTCACAGAAAGGGGACGGGGGGGGGGGGGTGAAGGGACAAGTACAGGAACAGAGAGAGGGGGAGTAGGATATGGACATAGAGCTGACGGTGAGGGATGTGTGTGCCGAATTAGGGGGAGGAGGAGGCGGGCAAAGAAAGGGTGAGAAAGAGATGGACAGAGGCAGGGGAAGGAAGGAGATGGTCACAGAAAGGGGACGGGGGGGGTGAGGGGACAAGTACGGGAGCAGAGAGAGGGGGAGTAGGATATGGACATAGAGCTGAGGGTGAGGGATGTGTGTGCCGAAGGAGGTGGAGGAGGAGGCGGACAGAGAAAGGGTGAGAAAGAGATGGACAGAGGCAGGGGAAGAAAGGAGATGGTCACAGAAAGGGGTTGGGGGGGTGAGGGGACAAGTACGGGATCAGAGAGAGGGGGAGTAGGATATGGACATAGACCTGAGGGTGAGGGATGTGTGTGCCGAAGGAGTTGCAGGAGGAGGTGGACAGAGAAAGGGTGAGAAAGAGATGGACAGAGGCAGGGGAAGGAAGGAGATTGTCACAGAAAGGGGACGGGGGGGGGGTGAGGGACAAGTATGGGAACAGAGAGAGGGGGAGTAGGATATGGACATAGAGCTGAGGGTGAGGGATGTGTGTGCAGAAGGAGGGGGAGGAGGAGGCGGACAGAGGAAGGGTGAGAAAGACATGGACAGAGGCACGGGAAGGAAGGAGATGGTCACAGAAAGGAGACAGGGGGGGTGAGGGGACAAGTACGGGAGCAGAGAGAGGGGGAGTAGGATATGGACATAGAGCTGAGGGTGAGGGATGTTTGTGCCGAAGGAGGGGGAGGAGGAGGCGGACAGAGAAAGGGTGAGAAAGAGATGGACAGAGGCAGGGGAAGGAAGGAGATGGTCACAGAATGGGGACTGGGGGGTAGAGGGGACAAGTATGGGAACAGAGAGAGGGGGAGTAGGATATGGACATAGAGCTGAGGGTGAGGGATGTGTGTGCCGAAGGAGGTGGAGCAGGAGGCGGACAGAGAAAGGGTGAGAAAGAGATGGACAGAGGCAGGGGAAGGAAGGAGATGGTCACAGAAAGGGGACGGGGGGGGTGAGGGGACAAGTATGGGAACAGAGAGAGGGGGAGTAGGATATGGACATAGAGCTGAGGATGAGGGATGTGTGTACCGAAGGAGGGGGAGGAGGAGGCGGACAGAGAAAGGGTGAGAAAGACATGGACAGAGGAAGGGGAAGGAAGGAGATGGTCACAGTAAGGGGACGGGGGGGGGGGGGGTGAAGGGACAAGTACGGGAACAGAGAGAGGGGGAGTAGGATTTGGACATAGAGCTGAGGGTGAGGGATGTGTGTGCCGAAGGAGGGGGAGGAGGAGGCCGAGAGAGAAAGGGTGAGAAAGACATGGACAGAAGAGGGGAAGGAAGGAGATGGTCACAGAAAAGGGGATAGGGGGTGAGGGGACAAGTACAGGAACAGAGAGAGGGGGAGTAGGATATGGACATAGAGCTGAGGGTGAGGGATGTGTGTGCCGAAGAAGGTGGGGGAGGAGGCGGACAGAGAAAGGGTGAGAAAGAGATGGACAGAGGCAGGGGAAGGAAGGAAATGGTCACAGAAAGGGGTCGGGGGGGGGGTGAGGGGACAAGTACGGGAACAGAGAGAGGGGGAGTAGGATATGGACATAGAGCTGAGGGTGAGGGATGTGTGTGCCGAAGGAGGTGGGGGAGGAGGCGGACAGAGAAAGGGTGAGAAAGACATGGACAGAGGCAGGGGAAGGAAGGAGATGGTCACAGAAAGGGCGCGGGGGGGGGGGGTGAAGGGACAAGTACGGGAACAGAGAGAGGGGGAGTAGGATTTGGACATAGAGCTGAGGGTGAGGGATGTGTGTGCCGAATTAGGGGGAGAAAAAGGCGGGCAGAGAAATGGTGAGAAAGAGATGGACTGAGGCAGGGGAAGGAAGGAGATGGTCACAGAAAGGGGCCGGGGGTTGAGGGGACAAGTACGGGAACAGAGAGAGGGGGAGTAGGTTATGGACATAGAGCTGAGGGTGAGGGATGTGTGTACCGAAGGAGGGGGAGGAGGAGGCGGACAGAGAAAGGGTGAGAAAGAGATGGACAGAGGAAGGGGAAGGAAGGAGATGGTCACAGAAAGGGGACGGGGGGGGGGAGGGTACAAGTAGGGGAACAGAGAGAGGGGGGGTAGGATATGGACATAGAGCTGAGGGTGAGGGATGAGTGTGCCGAAGGAGGGGGAGGAGGAGGCCGACAGAGAAAGGGTGAGAAAGAGATGGACAGAGGCAGGGGAAGGAAGGAGATGGTCACAGAAAGGGGATGAGGGGAGGTGAGGGGACAAGTACGGGAAAAGAGAGAGGGGGAGTAGGATATGGAGATAGAGCTGAGGGTGAGGGATGTGTGTGCCGAAGGAGGGGGAGGAGGAGGCCGAGAGAGAAAGGGTGAGAAAGATATGGACAGAGGCAGGGGAAGGAAGGAGATGGTCACAGAAAGGGGACGGGGGGGGGGTGAGGGGACAAGTACTGGAGCAGAGAGAGGGGGAGTAGGATATGGACATAGAGCTGAGGGTGAGGGATGTGTGTGCCGAAGGAGGGGTAGGAGGAGGCGGACAGAGAAAGGGTGAGAAACAGATGGACAGAGGCAGGGGAAGGAAGGAGATGGTCACAGAATAGGGACGGGGGGGGGTGAGGGGACAAGTATGGGAACAGATAGAGGGGGACTAGGATATGGACAAAGAGCTGAGGGTGAGGGATGTGTGTGGCGAAGGAGGTGCAGGAGGAGGCGGACAGAGAAAGGGTGAGAAAGAGGTGGACAGAGGCAGGGGAAGGAAGGAGATGGTCACAGAAAGGGGATGGGGGGGGTGAGGGGACAAGTATGGAAACAGAGAGAGGGGGAGTAGGATATGGACATAGAGCTGAGGGTGAGGGATGTGTGTGCAGAAGGAGGGGGAGGAGGAGGCGGACAGAGGAAGGGTGAGAAAGACATGGACAGAGGCACGGGAAGGAAGGAGATGGTCACAGAAATGAGACAGGGGGGGTGAGGGGACAACTACGGGAACAGAGAGAGGGGGAGTAGGATATGGACATAGAGCTGAGGGTGAGGGATGTGTGTACCGAAGGAGGTGGAGGAGGAGGCGGACAGAGAAAGGGTGAGAAAGACATGGACAGAGGCAGGGGAAGGAAGGAGATGGTCACAGAAAGGGGACGGGGGGTGAGGGGACAAGTACGGGAACAGAGAGAGGGGGAGTAGGATATGGACATAGAGCTGAGGGTGAGGGATGTGTGTACCGAAGGAGGTGGAGGAGGAGGCGGACAGAGAAATGGTGAGAAAGAGATGGACAGAGGCAGGGGAAGGAAGGAGATGGTCACAGAAAGGGGACGGGGGGGTGAGGGGACAAGTACGGGAACAGAGAGAGGGGGAGTAGGATATGGATATAGAGCTGAGGGTGAGGGATGTGTGTGCCGAAGGAGGGGGAGGAGGAGGCGGACAGAGAAAGTGTGAGAAAGATATGGACAGAGGCAGGGAAAGGAAGGAGATGGTCACAGAAAGGTGACGGGGGGGGTGAGGGGACAAGTACGGGAACAGAGAGAGGGGGAGTAGGATATGGACATAGAGCTGAGGGTGAGGGATGTGTGTACCGTAGGAGGGCGAGGAGGAGGCGGACAGAGAAAGGGTGAGAAAGACATGGACAGAGGCAGGGGAAGGAAGGAGATGGTCACAGAAAGGGGTCGGGGTCGTGAGGGGACAAGTACGGGAGCAGAGAGAGGGGGAGTAGGATATGGACATAGAGCTGAGATTGAGGGATGTGTGTGCCGAAGGAGGTGGAGGAGGAGGTTGACAGAGAAAGGGTGAGAAAGAGAAGGACAGACTCAGGGGAAGGAAGGAGATGGTCACAGAAAGGGGACGGGGGGGTGGGGTGAGGGGACAAGTACGGGAGCAGAGAGGGGGGGAGTAGGATATGGACATAGAGCTGAGGGTGAGGGATGTGTGCACCGAAGGAGGTGGAGGAGGAGGTTGACAGAGAAAGGGTGAGAAAGAGATGGACAGAGGCAGGGGAAGGAAGGAGATGGTCACAGAAAGGGGACGGGGTAGTGAGGGGACAAGTACGGGAGCAGAGAGAGGGGGATATGGACATAGAGCTGAGGGTGAGGGATGTGTGTGCCGAAGAGGGGGAGGTGGAGGCGGACAGAGAAAGGGTGAGAAAGAGATGGACAGAGGCAGGGGAAGGAAGGAGATGGTCACAGAAAGGGAACGGGGGGGGGGGGTGAGGGGACAAGTACGGGAGCAGAGAGGGGGGAGTAGGATATGGACATAGAGCTGAGGGTGAGGGATGTGTGCACCGAAGGAGGTGGAGGAGGAAGTTGACAGAGAAAGGGTGAGAAAGAGATGGACAGAGGCAGGGGAAGGAAGGAGATGGTCACAGAAAGGGGACGGGGTAGTGAGGGGACAAGTACGGGAGCAGAGAGAGGGGGAGTAGGATATGGACATAGAGCTGAGGGTGAGGGATGTGTGTGCCGAAAGAGGTGGAGGACGAGGCGGACAGAGAAAGGGTGAGAAAGACATGGACAGACGCAGGGGAAGGAAGGAGATGGTCACAGAAAGGGGATGGGAGGGGGTGATGGGACAAGTACGGGAACAGAGAGAGGGGGAGTAGGATATGGACATAGAGCTGAGGGTGAGGGATGTGTGTACCGTAAGAGGGGGAGGAGGAGGCGGACAGAGAAAGGGTGAGAAAGACATGGACAGAGCCAGGGGAAGGAAGGAGGTGGTCACAGAAAGGGGACGGGCGGGGGGATGAGGGGACAAGTACGGGAACAGAGAGAGGGGGAGTAGGATATGGACATAGAGCTGAGGGTGAGGGATGTGTGTGCCGAAGGAAGTGGAGGAGGATGCGGACAGAGAAAGGGTGAGAAAGAGATGGACAGAGGCAGGGGAAGTAAGGAGATGGTCACAGAAAGGGGACGGGTGGGTCAGGGGAAAGGAAGGGAACAGAGAGAGGGGGAGTAGGATATGGACATAGAGCTGAGGGTGAGGGATGTGTGTGCCGAAGGAGGTGGAGGATGAGGCGGACAGACAAAGGGTGAGAAAGAGATGGACAGAGGCAGGGGAAGGAAGGAGATGGTCACAGAAAGAAGACGGGGGATGGGTGAGGGGACAAGTACGGGAGCAGAGAGAGGGGGAGTAGGATATGGACATAGAGCTGAGGGTGAGGGATGTGTGTGCCGAAGGAGGGGGAGGAAGGGGCGGACAGAGAAAGGGTGAGAAAGAGATGGACAGAGGCAGGGGAAGGAAGGAGATGGTCACAGAAAAGGGATGGTGGGGGGTGAGGGGACATGTACGGGATCAGAGAGAGGGGGAGTAGGATATGGACATAGAGCTGAGGGTGAGGGATGTGTGTGCCGAAGGAGGGGGAGGAGGAGGCGGACAGAGAATGAGTGAGAAAGAGATGGACAGAGGCAGGGGAAGGAAGGAGATGGTCACAGAAAGGGGACGGATGGGTGAGGGGACAAGTACGGGAACAGAGAGAGGGGGAATAGGATATGGACATAGAGCTGAGGGTGAGGGATGTGTGTGCCGAAGAGGGGGAGGAGGAGGCGGACAGAGAAAGTGTGAGAAAGAGATTGACAGAGGCATAGGAAGGAAGGAGATGGTCACAGAAAGGGGACGGGGGGGGAGGGGACAAGTACGGGAGCAGAGAGAGGGGGAGTAGGATATGGACATAGAGCTGAGGGTGAGGGATGTGTGTGCCGAAGGAGGTGGAGGAGGAGGCGGACAGACAAAGGGTGAGAAAGAGATGGACAGAGGCAGGGGAAGGAAGGAGATGGTCACAGAAAGAAGACGGGGGATGGGTGAGGGGACAAGGACGGGAGCAGAGAGAGGGGGAGTAGGATATGGACATAGAGCTGAGGGTGAGGGATGTGTGTGCCGAAGGAGGGGGAGGAAGGGGCGGACAGAGAAAGGGTGAGAAAGAGATGGACAGAGGCAGGGGAAGGAAGGAGATGGTCACAGAAAAGGGATGGTGGGGGGTGAGGGGACATGTACGGGAACAGAGAGAGGGGGAGTAGGATATGGACATAGAGCTGAGGGTGAGGGATGTGTGTGCCGAAGGAGGGGGAGGAGGAGGCGGACAGAGAATGAGTGAGAAAGAGATGGACAGAGGCAGGGGAAGGAAAGAGATGGTCACAGAAAGGGGACGGATGGGTGAGGGGACAAGTACGGGAACAGAGAGAGGGGGAATAGGATATGGACATAGAGCTGAGGGTGAGGGATATGTGTGCCGAAGAGGGGGAGGAGGAGGCGGACAGAGAAAGTGTGAGAAAGAGATGGACAGAGGCATAGGAAGGAAGGAGATGGTCACAGAAAGGGGACGGGGGGGGAGGGGACAAGTACGGGAACAGAGAGAGGGGGAGTAGGATATGGACATAGAGCTGAGGGTGAGGGATGTGTGTACCGAAGGAGGGGGAGGAGGAGGCGGACAGAGAAAGGGTGAGAAAGAGATGGACAGAGGCAGGGGAAGGAAGGAGATGGTCACAGAAAGGGGACGGGGGGTGGGGTGAGGGGACAAGTACGGGAGCAGAGAGAGGGGGAGTAGGATATGGACATAGAGCTGCGGGTGAGGGATGTGTATGCCGAAGGAGGGGGAGGAGGAGGCGGACAGAGAAAGGGTGAGAAAGACATGGACAGAGGAGGGGGAAGGAAGGAGATGGTCACAGAAAGGGGACGGGCGGGGGGATGAGGGGACAAGTACGGGAACAGAGAGAGGGGGAGTAGGATATGGACATAGAGCTGAGGGTGAGGGATGTGTGTGCCGAAGGAGGTGGAGGAGGAGGCGGACAGAGAAAGGGTGAGAAAGAGATGGACAGAGGCAGGGGAAGTAAGGAGATGGTCACAGAAAGGGGACGGGTGGGTGAGGGGACAAGTACGGGAACAGAGAGAGGGGGAGTAGGATATGGACATAGAGCGGAGGGTGAGGGAAGTGTGTACCGAAGGAGGGGGAGGAGGAGGCGGACAGAGAAAGGGTGAGAAAGACATGGACAGAGGCAGGGGAAGGAAGGAGATGGTCACAGAAAGGGTCCGGGGGGGGTGAGGGGACAAGTACGGGAACAGAGAGAGGGGGAGTAGGATATGGACATAGAGCTGAGGGTGAGGGATGTGTGTTCCGAAGGAGGTGGAGGAGGAGGCGGACTGAGAAAGGGTGAGAAAGAGATGGACAGAGGCAGGGGAAGTAAGGAGATGGTCACAGGAAGGGGACGGGGGGGTGAAGGGACAAGTACGGGAACAAGGAGAGGGGGAGTAGGATATGGACATAGAGCTGAGGGTGAGGGATGTGTGTGCCGAAGGAGGTGGAGGAAGAGGCGGGCAGAGAAAGGGTGTGAAAGACATGGACTGAGGCAGGGGAAGGAAGGAGATGGTCACAGTAAGGGGACGGGGGGGGGGGGTGAGGGGACAAGTACGGGAACAGAGAGAGGGGGACTAGGATATGGACATAGAGCTGAGGGTGAGGGATGTGTGTGCCGAAGGACGTGGAGGAGGAGGCGGCCAGAGAAAGGGTGAGAAAGACATGGACAGAAGCAGGGGAAGGAAGGAGATGGTCACAGAAAGGGGACGGGGGAGGGTGAGGGGACAAGTACGGGAACAGAGAGAGGGGGAGTAGGATATGGACATAGAGCTGAGGGTGAGGGATGTGTGTACCGAAGGAGGTGGAGGAGGAGGCCGACAGAGAAAGGGTGAGAAAGACATGGACAGAGGGAGGGGAAGGAAGGAGATGGTCACAGAAAAGGGATGGGGGGGGGTGAGGGGACATGTACGGGAACAGAGAGAGGGGGAGTAGGATATGGACATAGTGCTAAGGGTGAGGGATGTGTGTACCGAAGGAGGGGGAGGAGGAGGCGGAGAGAGAAAGGATGAGAAAGACATGGACAGAGGCAGGGGAAGGAAGGAGATGGTCACAGAAAGGGGGGGTGAGGGGACAAGTACGGGAACAGAGAGAGGGGGAGTAGGATATGGACATAGAGCTGAGGGTGAGGGATGTGTGTACCGAAGGAGGGGGAGGAGGAGGCGGGCAGAGAAAGGGTGAGAAAGAGATGGACAGAGGCAGGGGAAGGAAGGAGATGGTCACAGAAAGGGGACGGGGGGGGTGAGAGGACAAGTACGGGAGCAGAGAGAGGGGGAGTAGGATATGGACATAGAGCTGAGGGTGAGGGATGTGTGTGCCGAAGGAGGTGGAGGAGGAGGCGGACAGACAAAGGGTGAGAAAGAGATGGACAGAGGCAGGGGAAGGAAGGAGATGGTCACAGAAAGAAGACGGGGGGGATGAGGGGACAAGTACGGGAGCAGAGAGAGGGGGAGTAGGATATGGACATAGAGCTGAGGGTGAGGGATGTGTGTGCCGAAAGAGGGGGAGGAAGAGGCGGACAGAGAAAGGGTGAGAAAGAGATGGACAGAGGCAGGGGAAGGAAGGAGATGGTCACAGAAAAGGGATGGTGGGGGGTGAGGGGACATGTACGGGAACAGAGAGAGGGGGAGTAGGATATGGACATAGAGCTGAGGGTGAGGGATGTGTGTGCCGAAGGAGGGGGAGGAGGAGGCGGACAGAGAAAGGGTGAGAAAGAGATGGACAGAGGCAGGGGAAGGAAGGAGATGGTCACAGAAAGGGAACGGATGGGTGAGGGGACAAGTACGGGAACAGAGAGAGGGGGAATAGGATATGGACGTAGAGCTGAGGGTGAGGGATGTGTGTGCCGAAGAGGGGGAGGAGGAGGCGGACAGAGAAAGTGTGAGAAAGAGATGGACAGAGGCATAGGAAGGAAGGAGATGGTCACAGAAAGGGGACGGGGGGGGGGAGGGGACAAGTACGGGAACAGAAATAGGGGGAGTAGGATATGGACATAGAGCTGAGGGTGAGGGATGTGTGTACCGAAGGAGGGGGAGGAGGAGGCGGACAGAGAAAGGGTGAGAAAGAGATGGACAGAGGCAGGGGAAGGAAGGAGATGGTCACAGAAAGGGGACGGGGGGTGGGGTGAGGGGACAAGTACGGGAGCAGAGAGAGGGGGAGTAGGATATGGACATAGAGCTGAGGGTGAGGGATGTGTGTGCCGAAGGAGGGGGAGGAGGAGGCGGACAGAGAAAGGGTGAGAAAGACATGGACAGAGGAGGGGGAAGGGAGGAGATGGTCACAGAAAGGGGACGGGGGGTGAGGGGACAAGTACGGGAGCAGAGAGAGGGGGAGCACGATATGGACACAGAGCTGAGGGTGAGGGATGTGTGTGCCAAAGGAGGGGGAGGAGGAGGCGGACAGAGAAACGGTGAGAAAGAGATAGACAGAGGCAGGGGAAGGAAGGATATGGTCACAGAAAGGGGTCGGTTGGGTGAGGGGACAAGTATGGGAACAGAGAGAGGGGGAGTAGGATATGGACATAGAGCTGAGGGTGAGGGATGTGTGTGCTGAAGGAGGGGGAGGAGGAGGCGGACAGAGAAAGGGTGAGAAAGAGATGGACAGAGGCAGGGGAAGGAAGGAGATGGTCACAGAAGGGGGACGGGGGGTGTGAGGGGACAAGTACGGGAGCAGAGAGAGGGGGAGTAGGATATGGACATAGAGCTGAGGGTGAGGGATGTGTGTACCGTAGGAGGGCGAGGAGGAGGCGGACAGAGACAGGGTGAGAAAGACATGGACAGAGGCAGGGGAAGGAAGGAGATGGTCACAGAAAGGGGTCGGGGTCGTGAGGGGACAAGTACGGGAACAGTGAGAGGGGGACTAGGATATGGACATAGAGCTGAGGGTGAGGGATGTGTGTGCCGAAGGAGGTGGAGGAGGAGGCGGACAGAGAAAGGGTGAGAAAGAGATGGACAGAGGCAGGGGAAGGAAGGAGATGGTCACAGAAAGGGGACGGGGGGGTGAGGGGACAAGTACGGGAACAGAGAGAGGGGGAGTAGGATATGGACATAGAGCTGAGGGTGAGGGATGTGTGCGCCGAAGGAGGTGGAGGAGGAGGCGGACAGAGAAAGGGTGAGAAAGAGATGGACAGAGGCAGGGGAAGGAAGGATATGGTCACAGAAAGGGGTCGGGGGGGTGAGGGGACAAGTACGGGAGCAGAGAGGGGAGGAGTAGGATATGGACATAGAGCTGAGGGTGAGGGATGTGTGCACCGAAGGAGGTGGAGGAGGAGGTTGACAGAGAAAGGGTGAGAAAGAGATGGACAGAGGCAGGGGAAGGAAGGAGATGGTCACAGAAAGGGGACGGGGTAGTGAGGGGACAAGTACGGGAGCAGAGAGAGGGGGAGTGGGATATGGACATAGAGCTGAGGGTGAGGGATGTGTGTGCCGAAGGAGGTGGAGGAGGAGGCGGACAGAGAAAGGGTGAGAAAGACATGGACAGACGCAGGGGAAGGAAGGAGATGGTCACAGAAAGGGGGGGTGAGGGGACAAGTACGGGAACAGAGAGAGGGGGAGTAGGATATGGACATAGAGCTGAGGGTGAGGGATGTGTGTACCGAAGGAGGGGGCGGAGGAGGCGGACAGAGAAAGGGTGAGAAAGACATGGACAGAGGCAGGGGAAGGAAGGAGATGGTCACAGAAATGGTCCGGGGTGGGTGAGGGGACAAGTACGGGAACAGAGAGAGGGGGAGTATGATATGGACATAGAGCTGAGGGTGAGGGATGTGTGTGCCGAAGGAGGTGGAGGAGGAGGCGGACAGAGAAAGGGTGAGAAAGAGATGGACAGAGGCAGGGGAAGTAAGGAGATGGTCACAGGAAGGGGACGGGGGGGTGAGGGGACAGGTACGGGAACAGAGAGAGGGGGAGTAGGATATGGACATAGAGCTGAGTGTGAGGGATGTGTGTGCCGAAGGAGGTGGAGGAAGAGGCGGACAGAGAAAGGGTGTGAAAGACATGGACTGAGGCAGGGGAAGGAAGGAGATGGTCACAGAAAGGGGTCGGGGGGGATGAGGGGACAAGTACAGGAACAGAGAGAGGGGGAGTAGGATATGGACATAGTGCTAAGGGTGAGGGATGTGTGTACCGAAGGAGGGGGAGGAGGAGGCGGACAGAGGAAGGATGAGAAAGACATGGACAGAGGCAGGGGAAGGAAGGAGATGGTCACAGAAAGTGGTCGGGGGTTGGATGAGGGGACAAGTACGGGAACAGAGAGAGGGGGAGTAGGATATGGACATAGAGCTGGGGGTGAGGGATGTGTGTGCGAAGGAGGGGTAGGAGGAGGCGGACAGAGAAAGGGTGAGAAAGAGATGGACAGAGGCAGGGGAAGGAAGGAGATGGTCACAGAAAGGGGACGGGGGGGTGAGGGGACAAGTACGGGAACAGAGGGGGAGTAGGATATGGACATAGTGCTAAGGGTGAGGGATGTGTGTACCGAAGGAGGGGGAGGAGGAGGCGGACAGAGAAAAGATGAGAAAGACATGGACAGAGGCAGGGGAAGGAAGGAGATGGTCACAGAAATGGGTCGGGGGGGGATGAGGGGACAAGTACGGGAACAGAGAGAGGGGGAGTAGGATATGGACATAGAGCTGAGGGTGAGGGATGTGTGTGCCGAAGGAGGGGTGGGAGGAGGCGGACAGAGAAAGGGTGAGAAAGAGATGGACAGAGGCAGGGGAAGGAAGGAGATGGTCACAGAAAGGGGACGGGGGGGGGGGGTGAGGGTACAAGTACGGGAACAGAGAGAGAGGGAGTAGGATATGGACATAGTGCTAAGGGTGAGGGATGTGTGTACCGAAGGAGGGGGAGGAGGAGGCGGACAGAGAAAGGGTAGGAAAGAGATGGGCAGCGGCAGGGGAAGGAAGGAGATGGTCACAGAAAGGGGACGGGGGGGTGAGGGGAAGAGTACGGGAACAGAGAGAGGGGGAGTAGGATATGGACATAGTGCTAAGGGTGAGGGATGTGTGTACCGAAGGAGGGGGAGGAGGAGGCGGACAGAGAAAGGATGAGAAAGACATGGACAGAGGCAGGGGAAGGAAGGAGATGGTCACAGAAAGGGGTCGGGGGGGGGGATGAGGGGACAAGTACGGGAACAGAGAGAGGGGGAGTAGGATATGGACATAGAGCTGAGGGTGAGGGATGTGTGTGCCGAAGGTGGGGTAGGAGGAGGCGGACAGAGAAAGGGTGAGAAAGACATGGACAGAGGCAGGGGAAAGAAGGAGATGGTCACAGAAAGGGGACGGGGGGGTGAGGGGACAAGTACGGGAACAGAGAGAGGGGGAGTAGGATATGGACATAGTGCTAAGGGTGAGGGATGTGTGTACCGAAGGAGGGGGAGGAGGAGGCGGCCAGAGAAAGGGTGAGAAAGACAGGGACAGAGGCAGGGGAAGGAAGGAGATGGTCACAGAAAGGGGTCGGGGGGGATGAGGGGACAAGTACGGGAACAGAGAGAGGAAGAGTAGGATATGGACATAGAGCTGAGGGTGAGGGATGTGTGTGCCGAAGGAGGGGTAGGAGGAGGCGGACAGAGAAAAGGTGAGCAAGAGATGGACAGAGGCAGGGGAAGGAAGGAGATGGTCACAGAAAGGGGACGGGGGGGGGGTGAGGGGACAAGTACGGGAACAGAGAGAGGGGGAGTAGGATATGGACATAGTGCTAAGGGTGAGGGATGTGTACCAAAGGAGGGGGAGGAGGAGGCGGACAGAGAAAGGGTAGGAAAGAGATGGGCAGCGGCAGGGGAAGGAAGGAGATGGTCACAGAAAGAAGACGGGGGGGGGGGGGTGAGGGGACAAGTACGGGAACAGAGAGAGGGGGAGTAGGATATGGACATGGTGCTAAGGGTGAGGGATGTGTGTACCGAAGGAGGGGGAGGAGGAGGCGGACAGAGAAAGGATGAGAAAGACATGGACAGAGGCAGGGGAAGGAAGGAGATGGTCACAGAAAGGGGTCGGGGGGGGGGATGAGGGGACAAGTACGGGAACAGAGAGAGGGGGTGTAGGATATGGACATAGAGCTGAGGGTGAGGGATGTGTGTGCCGAAGGAGGGGTAGGAGGAGGCGGACAGAGAAAGGGTGAGAAAGACAGGGACAGAGGCAGGGGAAGGAAGGAGATGGTCACAGAAAGGGGTCGGGGGGGGGATGAGGGGACAAGTACGGGAACAGAGAGAGGAAGAGTAGGATATGGACATAGAGCTGAGGGTGAGGGATGTGTGTGCCGAAGGAGGGGTAGGAGGAGGCGGACAGAGAAAGGGTGAGATAGAGATGGACAGAGGCAGGGGAAGGAAGGAGATGGTCACAGAAAGGGGTCGGGGGGCGGGTGAGGGGACAAGTACGGGAACAGAGAGAGGGGGAGTAGGATATGGACATAGTGCTAAGGGTGAGGGATGTGTGTACTGAAGGAGGGGGAGGAGGAGGCGGACAGAGAAAGGATGAGAAAGACATGGACAGGGGCAGGGGAAGGAAGGAGATGGTCACAGAAAGGGGGGGTGAGGGGACAAGTGCGGGAACAGAGAGAGGGGGAGTAGGATATGGACATAGAGCTGACGGTGAGGGATGTGTGTGCCGAAGGAGGGGGAGGAGGAGGCGGACAGAGAAAGGGTGAGAAAGAGATGGACAGAGGCAGGGGAAGGAAGGATATGGTCACAGAAAGGGGACGGGGGGGTGAGGGGACAAGTACGGGAACAGAGGGAGGGGGAGTAGGATATGGACATAGAGCTGAGGGTGAGGGATGTGTGTGCCGAAGGAGGGGTAGGAGGAGGCGGACAGAGAAAGGGTGAGAAAGAGATGGACAGAGGCAGGGGAAGGAAGGAGATGGTCACAGAAAGGGGACGGGGGGGGGGTGAGGGGACAAGTACGGGAACAGAGAGAGGGGGAGTAGGATATGGACATAGTGCTAAGGGTGAGGGATGTGTGTACCGAAGGAGGGGGAGGAGGAGGCGGACAGAGAAGGGATGGGAAAGACATGGACAGAGGCAGGGGAAGGAAGGAGATGGTCACAGAAAGGGGGGGTGAGGGGACAAGTACGGGAACAGAGAGAGGGGGAGTAGGATATGGACATAGTGCTAAGGGTGAGGGATGCGTGTACTGAAGGAGGGGGAGGAGGAGGCGGACAGAGAAAGGTAGAGAAAGACATGGACAGGGGCAGGGGAAGGAAGGAGATGGTCACAGAAAGGGGGGTTGAGGGGACAAGTACGGGAACAGAGAGAAGGGGAGTAGGATATGGACATAGAGCTGAGGGTGAGGGATGTGTGTGCCGAAGGAAGGGGAGGAGGAGGCGGACAGAGAAAGTGTGAGAAAGAGATGGACAGCGGCAGGGGAAGGAAGGAGATGGTCACAGAAAGGGGACGGGGGAGTGAGGGGACAAGTACGGGAACAGAGAGAGGGGGAGTAGGATATGGACATAGAGCTGAGGGTGAGGGATGTGTGTGCCGAAGGAGGGGGAGGAAGAGGCGGACAGAGAAAGGGTGAGAAAGAGATGGACAGAGGCAGGTGAAGGAAGGAGATGGTCACAGAAAGGGGACGGGGGGGGGGGGTGAGGGGACAAGTACGGGAGCAGAGAGGGGGGGAGTAGGATATGGACATAGAGCTGAGGGTGAGGGATGTGTGTACCGAAGGAGGTGGAGGAGGAGGTTGACAGAGAAAGGGTGAGAAAGAGATGGACAGAGGCAGGGGAAGGAAGGAGATGGTCACAGAAAGGGGCCGGGGGGGTGAGTGGACAAGTACAGGAGCAGAGAGAGGGGGAGTAGGATATGGACATAGAGCTGAGGGTGAGGGATGTGTGTGCCGAAGGAGGTGGAGGAGGAGGCGGACAGAGAAAGGGTGAGAAAGACATGGACAGACGCAGGGGAAGGAAGGAGATGGTCACAGAAAAGGGACGGGGAGGGTGAGGGGACAAGTACGGGAACAGAGAGAGGGGGAGTAGGATATGGACATAGAGCTGAGGGTGAGGGATGTGTGTACCGAAGGAGGGGGAGGAGGAGGCGGACAGAGAAAGGGTGAGAAAGACATGGACAGAGGCAGGGGAAGGAAGGAGATGGTCACAGAAAGGGGACGGGGGGGGGGGGGTGAGGGGACAAGTACGGGAACAGAGAGAGGGGGAGTAGGATATGGACATAGAGCTGAGGGTGAGGGATGTGTGTGCCGAAGGAGGTGGAGGAGGAGGCGGACAGAGAAAGGGTGAGAAATAGATGGACAGAGGCAGGGGAAGTAAGGAGATGGTCACAGAAAGGGGACGGGTGGGTGAGGGGACAAGTACGGGAACAGAGAGAGGGGGAGTAGGATATGGACATAGAGCTGAGGGTGAGGGATTTGTGTACCGAAGGAGGTGGAGGAGGAGGCGGACAGAGAAAGGGTGAGAAAGAGATGGACAGAGGCAGGGGAAGGAAGGAGATGGTCACAGAAAGGGGACGGGGGAGGGTGAGGGGACAAGTACGGGAACAGAGAGAGGGGGAGTAGGATATGGACATAGAGCTGAGGGTGAGGGATGTGTGTACCGAAGGAGGTGGACGAGGAGGCCGACAGAGAAAGGGTGAGAAAGACATGGACAGAGGCAGGGGTAGGAAGGAGATGGTCACAGAAAGGGGACGGGGGGGGGGGGGGTGAGGGGACAAGTACGGGAACAGAGAGAGGGGGAGTAGGATATGGACATAGAGCTGAGGGTGAGGGATGTGTGTGCCGAAGGAGGGGGAGGAGGAGGCGGACAGAGAAAGGGTGAGAAAGAGATGGACAGAGGCAGGGGAAGGAAGGAGATGGTCACAGAAAGGGGATGGGGGAGGGTGAGGGGACAAGTACGGGAACAGAGAGAGGGGGGAGTAGGATATGGACATAGAGCTGAGGGTGAGGGATGTGTGTGCCGAAGGAGGGGTAGGAGGAGGCGGACAGAGAAAGGGTTAGAAAGAGATGGACAGAGGCAGGGGAAGGAAGGAGATGGTCACAGAAAGGGGACGGGGGGAGGGAGTGAGGGGACAAGTACGGGAACAGAGAGAGGGGGAGTAGGATATGGACATAGTGCTAAGGGTGAGGGATGTGTGTACCGAAGGAGGGGGAGGAGGAGGCGGACAGAGAAAGGATGAGAAAGACATGGACAGAGTCAGGGGAAGGAAGGAGATGGTCACAGAAAGGGGTGTGAGGGGACAAGTACGGGAACAGAGAGAGGGGGAGTAGGATATGGACATAGAGCTGAGGGTGAGGGATGTGTGTGCCGAAGGAGGGGGAGGAGGAGGCGGACAGAGAAAGGGTGAGAAAGAGATGGACAGCGGCAGGGGAAGGAAGGAGATGGTCACAGAAAGGGGACGTGGGGGTGAGGGGACCAGTACGGGAACAGAGAGAGGGGGAGTAGGATATGGACATAGAGCTGAGGGTGAGGGATGTGTGTGCCGAAGGAGGGGGAGGAGGAGGCGGACAGAGAAAGGGTGAGAAAGAGATGGACAGACGCAGGGGAAGGAAGGAGATGGTCACAGAAAGGGGACGGGGGGGTGAGGGGACAAGTACGGGAGCAGAGAGGGGGGGAGTAGGATATGGACATAGAGCTGAGGGTGAGGGATGTGTGTACCGAAGGAGGTGGAGGAGGAGGTTGACAGAGAAAGGGTGAGAAAGAGATGGACAGAGGCAGGGGAAGGAAGGAGATGGTCACAGAAAGGGGACGGGGGGGGGGTGAGGGGACAAGTACGGGAACAGAGAGAGGGGGAGTAGGATATGGACATAGTGCTAAGGGTGAGGGATGTGTGTACCGAAGGAGGGGGAGGAGGAGGCGGACAGAGAAAGGATGAGAAAGACATGGACAGAGGCAGGGGAAGGAAGGAGATGGTCACAGATAGGGGGGGTGAGGGGACAAGTACGGGAACAGAGAGAGGGGGAGTAGGATATGGACATAGAGCTGAGGGTGAGGGATGTGTGTGCCGAAGGAGGGGGAGGAGGAGGCGGACAGAGAAAGGGTGAGAAAGAGATGGACAGAGGCAGGGGAAGGAAAGAGATGGTCACAGAAAGGGGACGGGGGGGTGAGGGGACAAGTACGGGAACAGAGAGAGGGGGAGTAGGATATGGACATAGAGCTGAGGGTGAGGGATGTGTGTGCCGAAGGAGGGGTAGGAGGAGGTGGACAGAGAAAGGGTGAGAAAGAGATGGACAGAGGCAGGGGAAGGAAGGAGATGGTCACAGAAAGGGGACGGGGGGGGGGGGTGAGGGGACAAGTACTGGAACAGAGAGAGGGGGAGTAGGATATGGACATAGTGCTAAGGGTGAGGTATGTGTGTACCGAAGGAGGGGGAGGAGGAGGCGGACAGAGAAGGGATGGGAAAGACATGGACAGAGGAGGGGGAAGGAAGGAGATGGTCACAGAAAGGGGGGGTGAGGGGACAAGTACGGGAACAGAGAGAGGGGGAGTAGGATATGGACATAGAGCTAAGGGTGAGGGATGTGTGTACCGAAGGAGGGGGAGGAGGAGGCGGCCAGAGAAAGGGTGAGAAAGACATGGACAGAGGCAGGGGAAGGAAGGAGATGGTCACAGAAAGGCGTCGGGGGGGATGAGGGGACAAGTACGGGAACAGAGAGAGGAAGAGTAGGATATGGACATAGAGCTGAGGGTGAGGGATGTGTGTACCGAAGGAGGGGGAGGAGGAGGCGGACAGAGAAAGGGTGAGAAAGACATGGACAGAGGCAGGGGAAGGAAGGAGATGGTCACAGAAAGGGGACGGGGGGGGGGGTGAGGGGATAAGTACGGGAACAGAGAGAGGGGGAGTAGGATATGGACATAGAGCTGAGGGTGAGGGATGTGTGTGCCGAAGGAGGAGGAGGAAGAGGCGGACAGAGAAAGGGTGAGAAAGAGATGGACAGAGGCAGGTGAAGGAAGGAGATGGTCACAGAAAGGGGACGGGGGGGGGGTGAGGGGACAAGTACGGGAACAGAGAGAGGGGGAGTAGGATATGGACATAGTGCTAAGGGTGAGGGATGTGTGTACCGAAGGAGGGGGAGGAGGAGGCGGACAGAGAAGGGATGGGAAAGACATGGACAGAGGCAGGGGAAGGAAGGAGATGGTCACAGAAAGGGGGGGTGAGGGGACAAGTACGGGAACAGAGAGAGGGGGAGTAGGATATGGACATAGTGCTAAGGGTGAGGGATGCGTGTACTGAAGGAGGGGGAGGAGGAGGCGGACAGAGAAAGGTAGAGAAAGACATGGACAGGGGCAGGGGAAGGAAGGAGATGGTCACAGAAAGGGGGGTTGAGGGGACAAGTACGGGAACAGAGAGAAGGGGAGTAGGATATGGACATAGAGCTGAGGGTGAGGGATGTGTGTGCCGAAGGAAGGGGAGGAGGAGGCGGACAGAGAAAGTGTGAGAAAGAGATGGACAGCGGCAGGGGAAGGAAGGAGATGGTCACAGAAAGGGGACGGGGGAGTGAGGGGACAAGTACGGGAACAGAGAGAGGGGGAGTAGGATATGGACATAGAGCTGAGGGTGAGGGATGTGTGTGCCGAAGGAGGGGGAGGAAGAGGCGGACAGAGAAAGGGTGAGAAAGAGATGGACAGAGGCAGGTGAAGGAAGGAGATGGTCACAGAAAGGGGACGGGGGGGGGGGGGGTGAGGGGACAAGTACGGGAGCAGAGAGGGGGGGAGTAGGATATGGACATAGAGCTGAGGGTGAGGGATGTGTGTACCGAAGGAGGTGGAGGATGAGGTTGACAGAGAAAGGGTGAGAAAGAGATGGCCAGAGGCAGGGGAAGGAAGGAGATGGTCACAGAAAGGGGCCGGGGGGGTGAGTGGACAAGTACAGGAGCAGAGAGAGGGGGAGTAGGATATGGACATAGAGCTGAGGGTGAGGGATGTGTGTGCCGAAGGAGGTGGAGGAGGAGGCGGACAGAGAAAGGGTGAGAAAGACATGGACAGACGCAGGGGAAGGAAGGAGATGGTCACAGAAAAGGGACGGGGAGGGTGAGGGGACAAGTACGGGAACAGAGAGAGGGGGAGTAGGATATGGACATAGAGCTGAGGGTGAGGGATGTGTGTACCGAAGGAGGGGGAGGAGGAGGCGGACAGAGAAAGGGTGAGAAAGACATGGACAGAGGCAGGGGAAGGAAGGAGATGGTCACAGAAAGGGGACGGGGGGGGGGTGAGGGGACAAGTACGGGAACAGAGAGAGGGGGAGTAGGATATGGACATAGAGCTGAGGGTGAGGGATGTGTGTGCCGAAGGAGGTGGAGGAGGAGGCGGACAGAGAAAGGGTGAGAAATAGATGGACAGAGGCAGGGGAAGTAAGGAGATGGTCACAGAAAGGGGACGGGTGGGTGAGGGGACAAGTACGGGAACAGAGAGAGGGGGAGTAGGATATGGACATAGAGCTGAGGGTGAGGGATTTGTGTACCGAAGGAGGTGGAGGAGGAGGCGGACAGAGAAAGGGTGAGAAAGAGATGGACAGAGGCAGGGGAAGGAAGGAGATGGTCACAGAAAGGGGACGGGGGAGGGTGAGGGGACAAGTACGGGAACAGAGAGAGGGGGAGTAGGATATGGACATAGAGCTGAGGGTGAGGGATGTGTGTACCGAAGGAGGTGGACGAGGAGGCCGACAGAGAAAGGGTGAGAAAGACATGGACAGAGGCAGGGGTAGGAAGGAGATGGTCACAGAAAGGGGACGGGGGGGGGGGTGAGGGGACAAGTACGGGAACAGAGAGAGGGGGAGTAGGATATGGACATAGAGCTGAGGGTGAGGGATGTGTGTGCCGAAGGAGGGGGAGGAGGAGGCGGACAGAGAAAGGGTGAGAAAGAGATGGACAGAGGCAGGGGAAGGAAGGAGATGGTCACAGAAAGGGGATGGGGGAGGGTGAGGGGACAAGTACGGGAACAGAGAGAGGGGGGAGTAGGATATGGACATAGAGCTGAGGGTGAGGGATGTGTGTGCCGAAGGAGGGGGAGGAGGAGGCGGACAGAGAAAGGGTGAGAAAGAGATGGACAGCGGCAGGGGAAGGAAGGAGATGGTCACAGAAAGGGGACGGGGGGGTGAGGGGACCAGTACGGGAGCAGAGAGGGGGGGAGTAGGATATGGACATAGAGCTGAGGGTGAGGGATGTGTGTGCCGAAGGAGGGGTAGGAGGAGGCGGACAGAGAAAGGGTTAGAAAGAGATGGACAGAGGCAGGGGAAGGAAGGAGATGGTCACAGAAAGGGGACGGGGGGAGGGAGTGAGGGGACAAGTACGGGAACAGAGAGAGGGGGAGTAGGATATGGACATAGTGCTAAGGGTGAGTGATGTGTGTACCGAAGGAGGGGGAGGAGGAGGCGGACAGAGAAAGGATGAGAAAGACATGGACAGAGTCAGGGGAAGGAAGGAGATGGTCACAGAAAGGGGTGTGAGGGGACAAGTACGGGAACAGAGAGAGGGGGAGTAGGATATGGACATAGACCTGAGGGTGAGGGATGTGTGTGCCGAAGGAGGGGGAGGAGGAGGCGGACAGAGAAAGGGTGAGAAAGAGATGGACAGCGGCAGGGGAAGGAAGGAGATGGTCACAGAAAGGGGACGGGGGGGTGAGGGGACCAGTACGGGAACAGAGAGAGGGGGAGTAGGATATGGACATAGAGCTGAGGGTGAGGGATGTGTGTGCCGAAGGAGGGGGAGGAGGAGGCGGACAGAGAAAGGGTGAGAAAGAGATGGACAGAGGCAGGGGAAGGAAGGAGATGGTCACAGAAAGGGGACGGGGGGGTGAGGGGACAAGTACGGGAGCAGAGAGGGGGGGAGTAGGATATGGACATAGAGCTGAGGGTGAGGGATGTGTGTACCGAAGGAGGTGGAGGAGGAGGTTGACAGAGAAAGGGTGAGAAAGAGATGGACAGAGGCAGGGGAAGGAAGGAGATGGTCACAGAAAGGGGACGGGGGGGGGGTGAGGGGACAAGTACGGGAACAGAGAGAGGGGGAGTAGGATATGGACATAGTGCTAAGGGTGAGGGATGTGTGTACCGAAGGAGGGGGAGGAGGAGGCGGACAGAGAAAGGATGAGAAAGACATGGACAGAGGCAGGGGAAGGAAGGAGATGGTCACAGATAGGGGGGGGGTGAGGGGACAAGTACGGGAACAGAGAGAGGGGGAGTAGGATATGGACATAGAGCTGAGGGTGAGGGATGTGTGTGCCGAAGGAGGGGGAGGAGGAGGCGGACAGAGAAAGGGTGAGAAAGAGATGGACAGAGGCAGGGGAAGGAAAGAGATGGTCACAGAAAGGGGACGGGGGGGTGAGGGGACAAGTACGGGAACAGAGAGAGGGGGAGTAGGATATGGACATAGAGCTGAGAGTGAGGGATGTGTGTGCCGAAGGAGGGGTAGGAGGAGGTGGACAGAGAAAGGGTGAGAAAGAGATGGACAGAGGCAGGGGAAGGAAGGAGATGGTCACAGAAAGGGGACGGGGGGGGGGGTGAGGGGACAAGTACTGGAACTGAGAGAGGGGGAGTAGGATATGGACATAGTGCTAAGGGTGAGGTATGTGTGTACCGAAGGAGGGGGAGGAGGAGGCGGACAGAGAAGGGATGGGAAAGACATGGACAGAGGAGGGGGAAGGAAGGAGATGGTCACAGAAAAGGGGGGTGAGGGGACAAGTACGGGAACAGAGAGAGGGGGAGTAGGATATGGACATAGAGCTAAGGGTGAGGGATGTGTGTACCGAAGGAGGGGGAGGAGGAGGCGGCCAGAGAAAGGGTGAGAAAGACATGGACAGAGGCAGGGGAAGGAAGGAGATGGTCACAGAAAGGCGTCGGGGGGGATGAGGGGACAAGTACGGGAACAGAGAGAGGAAGAGTAGGATATGGACATAGAGCTGAGGGTGAGGGATGTGTGTACCGAAGGAGGGGGAGGAGGAGGCGGACAGAGAAAGGGTGAGAAAGACATGGACAGAGGCAGGGGAAGGAAGGAGATGGTCACAGAAAGGGGACGGGGGGGGGGTGAGGGGATAAGTACGGGAACAGAGAGAGGGGGAGTAGGATATGGACATAGAGCTGAGGGTGAGGGATGTGTGTGCCGAAGGAGGTGGAGGAGGAGGCGGACAGAGAAAGGGTGAGAAAGAGATGGACAGAGGCAGGGGAAGTAAGGAGATGGTCACAGAAAGAGGACGGGTGGGTGAGGGGACAAGTACGGGAACAGAGAGAGGGGGAGTAGGATATGGACATAGAGCTGAGGGTGAGGGATGTGTGTGCCAAAGGAGGTGGAGGAGGAGGCGGACAGAGAAAGGGTGAGAAAGAGATGGACAGAGGCAGGGGAAGGAAGGAGATGGTCACAGAAAGGGGACGGGGGAGGGTGAGGGGACAAGTACGGGAACAGAGAGAGGGGGAGTAGGATATGGACATAGAGCTGAGGGTGAGGGATGTGTGTACCGAAGGAGGTGGACGAGGAGGCCGACAGAGAAAGGGTGAGAAAGACATGGACAGAGGCAGGGGTAGGAAGGAGATGGTCACAGAAAGGGGACGGGGGGGGGGGGGTGAGGGGACAAGTACGGGAACAGAGAGAGGGGGAGTAGGATATGGACATAGAGCTGAGGGTGAGGGATGTGTGTGCCGAAGGAGGGGTAGGAGGAGGCGGACAGAGAAAGGGTTAGAAAGAGATGGATAGAGGCAGGGGAAGGAAGGAGATGGTCACAGAAAGGGGACGGGGGGGGGGGAGTGAGGGGACAAGTACGAAAACAGAGAGAGGGGGAGTAGGATATGGACATAGTGCTAAGGGTGAGGGATGTGTGTACCGAAGGAGGGGGAGGAGGAGGCGGACAGAGAAAGGATGAGAAAGACATGGACAGAGTCAGGGGAAGGAAGGAGATGGTCACAGAAAGGGGGGTGAGGGGACAAGTACGGGAACAGAGAGAGGGGGAGTAGGATATGGACATAGAGCTGAGGGTGAGGGATGTGTGTGCCGAAGGAAGGGTAGGAGGAGGCGGACTGAGAAAGGGTGAGAAAGAGATGGACAGCGGCAAGGGAAGGAAGGAGATGGTCACAGAAAGGGGACGGGGGGGTGAGGGGACCAGTACGGGAACAGAGAGGGGGGGAGTAGGATATGGACATAGAGCTGAGGGTGAGGGATGTGTGTGCCGAAGGAGGGGGAGGAGGAGGCGGACAGAGAAAGGGTGAGAAAGAGATGGACAGAGACAGGGGAAGGAAGGAGATGGTCACAGAAAGGGGACGGGGGGGGGTGAGGGGACAAGTACGGGAGCAGAGAGAGGGGGAGTAGGATATGGACATAGAGCTGAGGGTGAGGGATGTGTGTACCGAAGGAGGGGGAGGAGGAGGCGGACAGAGAAAGGGTGAGAAAGACATGGACAGAGGCAGGGGAAGGAAGGAGATGGTCACAGAAAGGGGACGGGGGGGGGGGGTTGAGGGGACAAGTACGGGAACAGAGAGAGGGGGAGTAGGATATGGACATAGAGCTGAGGGTGAGGGATGTTTGTGCCGAAGGAGGTGGAGGAGGAGGCGGACAGAGAAAGGGTGAGAAAGAGATGGACAGAGGCAGGGGAAGTAAGGAGATGGTCACAGAAAGGGGACGGGGGGGTGACGGGACAAGTACGGGAACAGAGAGAGGGGGAGTAGGATATGGAGATAGAGCTGAGGGTGAGGGATGTGTGTGCCAAAGGAGGTGGAGGAGGAGGTGGACAGAGAAAGGGTGAGAAAGAGATGGACAGAGGCAGGGGAGGGAAGGAGATGGTCACAGAAAGGGGACGGGGGGGGGTGAGGGGACAAGTACGGGAGCAGAGAGAGGGGGAGTAGGATATGGACATAGAGCTGAGGGTGAGGGATGTGTGTACCGAAGGAGGGGGAGGAGGAGGCGGACAGAGAAAGGGTGAGAAAGACATGGACAGAGGCAGGGGAAGGAAGGAGATGGTCACAGAAAGGGGACGGGGGGGGGTGTGGGGATAAGTACGGGAACAGAGAGAGGGGGAGTAGGATATGGACATAGAGCTGAGGGTGAGGGATGTGTGTGCCGAAGGAGGTGGAGGAGGAGGCGGACAGAGAAAGGGTGAGAAAGAGATGGACAGAGGCAGGGGAAGTAAGGAGATGGTCACAGAAAGAGGACGGGTGGGTGAGGGGACAAGTACGGGAACAGAGAGAGGGGGAGTAGGATATGGACATAGAGCTGAGGGTGAGGGATGTGTGTGCCAAAGGAGGTGGAGGAGGAGGCGGACAGAGAAAGGGTGAGAAAGAGATGGACAGAGGCAGGGGAAGGAAGGAGATGGTCACAGAAAGGGGACGGGGGAGGGTGAGGGGACAAGTACGGGAACAGAGAGAGGGGGAGTAGGATATGGACATAGAGCTGAGGGTGAGGGATGTGTGTACCGAAGGAGGTGGACGAGGAGGCCGACAGAGAAAGGGTGAGAAAGACATGGACAGAGGCAGGGGTAGGAAGGAGATGGTCACAGAAAGGGGACGGGGGGGGGGTGAGGGGACAAGTACGGGAACAGAGAGAGGGGGAGTAGGATATGGACATAGAGCTGAGGGTGAGGGATGTGTGTGCCGAAGGAGGGGTAGGAGGAGGCGGACAGAGAAAGGGTTAGAAAGAGATGGATAGAGGCAGGGGAAGGAAGGAGATGGTCACAGAAAGGGGACGGGGGGGGGGGGAGTGAGGGGACAAGTACGGGAACAGAGAGAGGGGGAGTAGGATATGGACATAGTGCTAAGGGTGAGGGATGTGTGTACCGAAGGAGGGGGAGGAGGAGGCGGACAGAGAAAGGATGAGAAAGACATGGACAGAGTCAGGGGAAGGAAGGAGATGGTCACAGAAAGGGGGGTGAGGGGACAAGTACGGGAACAGAGAGAGGGGGAGTAGGATGTGGACATAGAGCTGAGGGTGAGGGATGTGTGTGCCGAAGGAGGTGGAGGAGGAGGCCGACAGAGAAAGGGTGAGAAAGACATGGACAGAGGCAGGGGTAGAAAGGAGATGGTCACAGTAAGGGGACGGGGGTGGTGAGGGGACAAGTACGGGAACAGAGAGAGAGGGAGTAGGATATGGACATAGAGCTGAGGGTGAGGGATGTGTGTACCGAAGGAGGGGGAGGAGGAGGCGGACAGAGAAAGGGTGAGAAAGAGATGGACAGAGGCAGGGGAAGGAAGGAGATGGTCACAGTAAGGGGACGGGGGGGGGGGTGAGGGGACAAGTACGGGAACAGAGAGAGGGGGAGTAGGATATGGACATAGAGCTGAGGGTGAGAGATGTGTGTACCGAAGGAGGGGGAGGAGGAGGCGGACAGAGAAAGGGTGAGAAAGATATGGACAGAGGCAGGGGAAGGAAGGAGATGGTCACAGTAAGGGGACGGGGGGAGGGGGGTGAGGGGACAAGTACGGGAACAGAGAGAGGGGGAGTAGGATATGGACATAGAGCTGAGGGTGAGGGATGTGTGTGCCGAAGGAGGGGGAGGAGGAGGCGGACAGAGAAAGGGTGAGAAAGAGATGGACAGAGGCAGGGGTAGGAAGGAGATGGTCACAGTAAGGGGACGGGGGGGGGGTGAGGGGACAAGTACGGGAACAGAGAGAGGGGGAGTAGGATATGGACATAGAGCTGAGGGTGAGGGATGTGTGTGCCGAAGGAGGGGGAGGAGGAGGCGGACAGAGAAAGGGTGAGAAAGAGATGGACAGAGGCAGGGGAAGGAAGGAGATGGTCACAGAAAGGTGACGGGGGGGGGGGGTGAGGGGACAAGTACGGGAACAAGGAGAGGGGGAGTAGGATATGGACATAGAGCTGAGGGTGAGGGATGTGTGTGCCGAAGGAGGGGGAGGAGGAGGCGGACAGAGAAAGGGTGAGAAAGAGATGGACAGAGGCAGGGTAAGGAAGGAGATGGTCACAGAATGTGGACGGGGGGGGGTGAGGGGACAAGTACGGGAACAGAGAGAGGGGGAGTAGGATATGGACATAGAGCTGAGGGTGAGGGATGTGTGTACCGAAAGAGGGGGAGGAGGACGCGGACAGAGAAAGGGTGAGAAAGAGATGGACAGAGGCAGGGGAAGGAAGGAGATGGTCACAGTAAGGGGACGGGGGGGTGAGGGGACAAGTACGGGAACAGAGAGAGGGGGAGTAGGATATGGACATAGAGCTGAGGGTGAGGGATGTGTGTGCCGAAGGAGGGGGAGGAGGAGGCGGACAGAGAAAGGGTGAGAAAGAGATGGACAGAGGCAGGGGTAGGAAGGAGATGGTCACAGTAAGGGGACGGGGGGGGGGGTGAGCGGACAAGTACGGGAACAGAGAGAGGGGGAGTAGGATATGGACATAGAGCTGAGGGTGAGGGATGTGTGTGCCGAAGGAGGGGGAGGAGGACGCGGACAGAGGAAGGGTGAGAAGACATGGACAGAGGCAGGGGAAGGAAGGAGATGGTCACAGAAAGGGGATGGGCTGGTGAGGGGACAAGTACGGGAACAGAGAGAGGGGGAGTAGGATATGGACATAGAGCTGAGGGTGAGGGATGTGTGTGCCGAAGGAGGGGGAGGAGGAGGCGGACAGAGAAAGGGTGAGAAAGAGATGGACAGAGGCAGGGGAAGGAAGGAGATGGTCACAGAAACGGGGACGGGGGGGGGGGGTGAGGGGACAAGTACGGGAACAGAGACAGGGGGAGTAGGATATGGACATAGAGCTGAGGGTGAGGGATGTGTGTGCCGAAGGAGGGGGAGGAGGAGGCGGACAGAGAAAGGGTGAGAAAGAGATGGACAGAGGCAGCGGAAGGAAGGAGATGGTCACAGAAAGGGGACGGGGGGGGTGAGGGGACAAGTACGGGAACAGAGAGAGGGGGAGTAGGATATGGACATAGAGCTGAGGGTGAGGGATGTGTGTACCGAAGGAGGGGGAGGAGGACGCGGACAGAGAAAGGGTGAGAAAGACATGGACAGAGGCAGGGGAAGGAAGGAGATGGTCACAGAAAGGGGATGGGGGGGGGTGAGGGGACAAGTACGGGAACAGAGAGAGGGGGAGTAGGATATGGACATAGAGCTGAGGGTGAGGGATGTGTGTGCCGAAGGAGGTGGAGGAGGAGGCGGACAGAGAAAGGGTGAGAAAGAGATGGACAGAGGCAGGGTTAGGAAGGAGATGGTCACAGTAAGGGGACGGGGGGGGGGGGTGAGGGGACAAGTACGGGAACAGAGAGAGGGGGAGTAGGATATGGACATAGAGCTGAGGGTGAGGGATGTGTGTGCCGAAGGAGGGGGAGGAGGAGGCGGACAGAGAAAGGGTGAGAAAGAGATGGACAGAGGCAGGGGAAGGAAGGAGATGGTCACAGTAAGGGGACGGGGGGGGGGGGGGATGAGGGGACAAGTACGGGAACAGAGAGAGGGGGAGTATGATATGGACATAGAGCTGAGGGTGAGGGATGTGTGTACCGAAGGAGGGGGAGGAGGAGGTGGACAGAGAAAGGGTGAGAAAGAGATGGACAGAGGCAGGGGTAGGAAGGAGATGGTCACAGTATGGGGACGGGGGGGGGGTGAGGGGACAAGTACGGGGAACAGAGAGAGGGGGAGTAGGATATGGACATAGAGCTGAGGGTGAGGGATGTGTGTACCGAAGGAGGTGGAGGAGGAGGTTGACAGAGAAAGGGTGAGAAAGAGATGGACAGAGGCAGGGGAAGGAAGGAGATGGTCACAGAAAGGGGCCGGGGGGGTGAGTGGACAAGTACAGGAGCAGAGAGAGGGGGAGTAGGATATGGACATAGAGCTGAGGGTGAGGGATGTGTGTGCCGAAGGAGGTGGAGGAGGAGGCGGACAGAGAAAGGGTGAGAAAGACATGGACAGACGCAGGGGAAGGAAGGAGATGGTCACAGAAAAGGGACGGGGAGGGTGAGGGGACAAGTACGGGAACAGAGAGAGGGGGAGTAGGATATGGACATAGAGCTGAGGGTGAGGGATGTGTGTACCGAAGGAGGGGGAGGAGGAGGCGGACAGAGAAAGGGTGAGAAAGACATGGACAGAGGCAGGGGAAGGAAGGAGATGGTCACAGAAAGGGGACGGGGGGGGGGGTGAGGGGACAAGTACGGGAACAGAGAGAGGGGGAGTAGGATATGGACATAGAGCTGAGGGTGAGGGATGTGTGTGCCGAAGGAGGTGGAGGAGGAGGCGGAAAGAGAAAGGGTGAGAAATAGATGGACAGAGGCAGGGGAAGTAAGGAGATGGTCACAGAAAGGGGACGGGTGGGTGAGGGGACAAGTACGGGAACAGAGAGAGGGGGAGTAGGATATGGACATAGAGCTGAGGGTGAGGGATTTGTGTACCGAAGGAGGTGGAGGAGGAGGCGGACAGAGAAAGGGTGAGAAAGAGATGGACAGAGGCAGGGGAAGGAAGGAGATGGTCACAGAAAGGGGACGGGGGAGGGTGAGGGGACAAGTACGGGAACAGAGAGAGGGGGAGTAGGATATGGACATAGAGCTGAGGGTGAGGGATGTGTGTACTGAAGGAGGTGGACGAGGAGGCCGACAGAGAAAGGGTGAGAAAGACATGGACAGAGGCAGGGGTAGGAAGGAGATGGTCACAGAAATGGGGACGGGGGGGGGGTGAGGGGACAAGTACGGGAACAGAGAGAGGGGGAGTAGGATATGGACATAGAGCTGAGGGTGAGGGATGTGTGTGCCGAAGGAGGGGGAGGAGGAGGCGGACAGAGAAAGGGTGAGAAAGAGATGGACAGAGGCAGGGGAAGGAAGGAGATGGTCACAGAAAGGGGATGGGGGAGGGTGAGGGGACAAGTACGGGAACAGAGAGAGGGGGGAGTAGGATATGGACATAGAGCTGAGGGTGAGGGATGTGTGTGCCGAAGGAGGGGTAGGAGGAGGCGGACAGAGAAAGGGTTAGAAAGAGATGGACAGAGGCAGGGGAAGGAAGGAGATGGTCACAGAAAGGGGACGGGGGGAGGGAGTGAGGGGACAAGTACGGGAACAGAGAGAGGGGGAGTAGGATATGGACATAGTGCTAAGGGTGAGGGATGTGTGTACCGAAGGAGGGGGAGGAGGAGGCGGACAGAGAAAGGATGAGAAAGACATGGACAGAGTCAGGGGAAGGAAGGAGATGGTCACAGAAAGGGGTGTGAGGGGACAAGTACGGGAACAGAGAGAGGGGGAGTAGGATATGGACATAGAGCTGAGGGTGAGGGATGTGTGTGCCGAAGGAGGGGGAGGAGGAGGCGGACAGAGAAAGGGTGAGAAAGAGATGGACAGCGGCAGGGGAAGGAAGGAGATGGTCACAGAAAGGGGACGGGGGGGTGAGGGGACCAGTACGGGAACAGAGAGAGGGGGAGTAGGATATGGACATAGAGCTGAGGGTGAGGGATGTGTGTGCCGAAGGAGGGGGAGGAGGAGGCGGACAGAGAAAGGGTGAGAAAGAGATGGACAGAGGCAGGGGAAGGAAGGAGATGGTCACAGAAAGGGGACGGGGGGGTGAGGGGACAAGTACGGGAGCAGAGAGGGGGGGAGTAGGATATGGACATAGAGCTGAGGGTGAGGGATGTGTGTACCGAAGGAGGTGGAGGAGGAGGTTGACAGAGAAAGGGTGAGAAAGAGATGGACAGAGGCAGGGGAAGGAAGGAGATGGTCACAGAAAGGGGACGGGGGGGGTGAGGGGACAAGTACGGGAACAGAGAGAGGGGGAGTAGGATATGGACGTAGTGCTAAGGGTGAGGGATGTGTGTACCGAAGGAGGGGGAGGAGGAGGCGGACAGAGAAAGGATGAGAAAGACATGGACAGAGGCAGGGGAAGGAAGGAGATGGTCACAGATAGGGGGGGTGAGGGGACAAGTACGGGAACAGAGAGAGAGGGAGTAGGATATGGACATAGAGCTGAGGGTGAGGGATGTGTGTGCCGAAGGAGGGGGAGGAGGAGGCGGACAGAGAAAGGGTGAGAAAGAGATGGACAGAGGCAGGGGAAGGAAGGAGATGGTCACAGAAAGGGGACGGGGGGGTGAGGGGACAAGTACGGGAACAGAGAGAGGGGGAGTAGGATATGGACATAGAGCTGAGGGTGAGGGATGTGTGTGCCGAAGGAGGGGTAGGAGGAGGTGGACAGAGAAAGGGTGAGAAAGAGATGGACAGAGGCAGGGGAAGGAAGGAGATGGTCACAGAAAGGGGACGGGGGGGGTGAGGGGACAAGTACTGGAACAGAGAGAGGGGGAGTAGGATATGGACATAGTGCTAAGGGTGAGGTATGTGTGTACCGAAAGAGGGGGAGGAGGAGGCGGACAGAGAAGGGATGGGAAAGACATGGACAGAGGAGGGGGAAGGAAGGAGATGGTCACTGAAAGGGGGGGTGAGGGGACAAGTACGGGAACAGAGAGAGGGGGAGTAGGATATGGACATAGAGCTAAGGGTGAGGGATGTGTGTACCGAAGGAGGGGGAGGAGGAGGCGGCCAGAGAAAGGGTGAGAAAGACATGGACAGAGGCAGGGGAAGGAAGGAGATGGTCACAGAAAGGCGTCGGGGGGGATGAGGGGACAAGTACGGGAACAGAGAGAGGAAGAGTAGGATATGGACATAGAGCTGAGGGTGAGGGATGTGTGTACCGAAGGAGGGGGAGGAGGAGGCGGACAGAGAAAGGGTGAGAAAGACATGGACAGAGGCAGGGGAAGGAAGGAGATGGTCACAGAAAGGGGACGGGGGGGGTGAGGGGATAAGTACGGGAACAGAGAGAGGGGGAGTAGGATATGGACATAGAGCTGAGGGTGAGGGATGTGTGTGCCGAAGGAGGTGGAGGAGGAGGCGGACAGAGGAAGGGTGAGAAAGAGATGGACAGAGGCAGGGGAAGTAAGGAGATGGTCACAGAAAGAGGACGGGTGGGTGAGGGGACAAGTACGGGAACAGAGAGAGGGGGAGTAGGATATGGACATAGAGCTGAGGGTGAGGGATGTGTGTGCCAAAGGAGGTGGAGGAGGAGGCGGACAGAGAAAGGGTGAGAAAGAGATGGACAGAGGCAGGGGAAGGAAGGAGATGGTCACAGAAAGGGGACGGGGGAGGGTGAGGGGACAAGTACGGGAACAGAGAGAGGGGGAGTAGGATATGGACATAGAGCTGAGGGTGAGGGATGTGTGTACCGAAGGAGGTGGACGAGGAGGCCGACAGAGAAAGGGTGAGAAAGACATGGACAGAGGCAGGGGTAGGAAGGAGATGGTCACAGAAAGGGGACGGGGGGGGGGTGAGGGGACAAGTACGGGAACAGAGAGAGGGGGAGTAGGATATGGACATAGAGCTGAGGGTGAGGGATGTGTGTGCCGAAGGAGGGGGAGGAGGAGGTGGACAGAGAAAGGGTGAGAAAGAGATGGACAGAGGCAGGGGAAGGAAGGAGATGGTCACAGAAAGTGGACGGGGGAGGGTGAGGGGACAAGTACGGGAACAGAGAGAGGGGGGAGTAGGATATGGACATAGAGCTTAGGGTGAGGGATGTGTGTGCCGAAGGAGGGGTAGGAGGAGGCGGACAGAGAAAGGGTTAGAAAGAGATGGACAGAGGCAGGGGAAGGAAGGAGATGGTCACAGAAAGGGGCCGGGGGGGGGGAGTGAGGGGACAAGTACGGGAACAGAGAGAGGGGGAGTAGGATATGGACATAGTGCTAAGGGTGAGGGATGTGTGTACCGAAGGAGGGGGAGGAGGAGGCGGACAGAGAAAGGATGAGAAAGACATGGACAGAGTCAGGGGAAGGAAGGAGATGGTCACAGAAAGGGGGGTGAGGGGACAAGTACGGGAAAAGAGAGAGGGGGAGTAGGATATGGACATAGAGCTGAGGGTGAGGGATGTGTGTGCCGAAGGAAGGGTAGGAGGAGGCGGACTGAGAAAGGGTGAGAAAGAGATGGACAGCGGCAGGGGAAGGAAGGAGATGGTCACAGAAAGGGGACGGGGGGGTGAGGGGACCAGTACGGGAACAGAGAGGGGGGGAGTAGGATATGGACATAGAGCTGAGGGTGAGGGATGTGTGTGCCGAAGGAGGGGGAGGAGGAGGCGGACAGAGAAAGGGTGAGAAAGAGATGGACAGAGGCAGGGGAAGGAAGGAGATGGTCACAGAAAGGGGACGGGGGGGGGGGGGTGAGGGGACAAGTACGGGAGCAGAGAGAGGGGGAGTAGGATATGGACATAGAGCTGAGGGTGAGGGATGTGTGTACCGAAGGAGGGGGAGGAGGAGGCGGACAGAGAAAGGGTGAGAAAGACATGGACAGAGGCAGGGGAAGGAAGGAGATGGTCACAGAAAGGGGACGGGGGGGGGGTTGAGGGGACAAGTACGGGAACAGAGAGAGGGGGAGTAGGATATGGACATAGAGCTGAGGGTGAGGGATGTTTGTGCCGATGGAGGTGGAGGAGGAGGCGGACAGAGAAAGGGTGAGAAAGAGATGGACAGAGGCAGGGGAAGGAAGGAGATGGTCACAGAAAGGGGACGGGGGGGTGAGGGGACAAGTACGGGAACAGAGAGAGGGGGAGTAGGATATGGACATAGAGCTGAGGGTGAGGGATGTGTGTGCCGAAGGAGGGGTAGGAGGAGGTGGATAGAGAAAGGGTGAGAAAGAGATGGACAGAGGCAGGGGAAGGAAGGAGATGGTCACAGAAAGGGGACGGGGGGGGGTGAGGGGACAAGTACTGGAACAGAGAGAGGGGGAGTAGGATATGGACATAGTGCTAAGGGTGAGGTATGTGTGTACCGAAAGAGGGGGAGGAGGAGGCGGACAGAGAAGGGATGGGAAAGACATGGACAGAGGAGGGGGAAGGAAGGAGATGGTCACAGAAAGGGGGGGTGAGGGGACAAGTACGGGAGCAGAGAGAGGGGGAGTAGGATGTGGACATAGAGCTGAGGGTGAGGGATGTGTGTGCCGAAGGAGGTGGAGGAGGAGGCCGACAGAGAAAGGGTGAGAAAGACATGGACAGAGGCAGGGGTAGAAAGGAGATGGTCACAGTAAGGGGACGGGGGGGGGGGGTGAGGGGACAAGTACGGGAACAGAGAGAGAGGGAGTAGGATATGGACATAGAGCTGAGGGTGAGGGATGTGTGTACCGAAGGAGGGGGAGGAGGAGGCGGACAGAGAAAGGGTGAGAAAGAGATGGACAGAGGCAGGGGAAGGAAGGAGATGGTCACAGTAAGGGGACGGGGGGGGGGTGAGGGGACAAGTACGGGAACAGAGAGAGGGGGAGTAGGATATGGACATAGAGCTGAGGGTGAGGGATGTGTGTACCGAAGGAAGGGGAGGAGGAGGCGGACAGAGAAAGGGTGAGAAAGAGATGGACAGAGGCAGGGGAAGGAAGGAGATGGTCACAGTAAGGGGACGGGGGGGGGGGGTGAGGGGACAAGTACGGGAACAGAGAGAGGGGGAGTAGGATATGGACATAGAGCTGAGGGTGAGGGATGTGTGTGCCGAAGGAGGGGGAGGAGGAGGCGGACAGAGAAAGGGTGAGAAAGAGATGGACAGAGGCAGGGGTAGGAAGGAGATGGTCACAGTAAGGGGACGGGGGGGGGGGTGAGGGGACAAGTACGGGAACAGAGAGAGGGGGAGTAGGATATGGACATAGAGCTGAGGGTGAGGGATGTGTGTGCCGAAGGAGGGGGAGGAGGAGGCGGACAGAGAAAGGGTGAGAAAGAGATGGACAGAGGCAGGGGAAGGAAGGAGATCGTCACAGAAAGGGGACGGGGGGGGTGAGGGGACAAGTACGGGAACAGAGAGAGGGGGAGTAGGATATGGACATAGAGCTGAGGGTGAGGGATGTGTGTGCCGAAGGAGGGGGAGGAGGAGGCGGACAGAGAAAGGGTGAGAAAGAGATGGACAGAGGCAGGGTAAGGAAGGAGATGGTCACAGAATGTGGGGGGGGGGGGGTGAGGGGACAAGTACGGGAACAGAGAGAGGGGGAGTAGGATATGGACATAGAGCTGAGGGTGAGGGATGTGTGTACCGAAAGAGGGGGAGGAGGACGCGGACAGAGAAAGGGTGAGAAAGAGATGGACAGAGGCAGGGGAAGGAAGGAGATGGTCACAGTAAGGGGACGGGGGGGTGAGGGGACAAGTACGGGAACAGAGAGAGGGGGAGTAGGATATGGACATAGAGCTGAGGGTGAGGGATGTGTGTGCCGAAGGAGGGGGAGGAGGAGGCGGACAGAGAAAGGGTGAGAAAGAGATGGACAGAGGCAGGGGTAGGAAGGAGATGGTCACAGTAAGGGGACGGGGGGGGGGTGAGGGGACAAGTACGGGAACAGAGAGAGGGGGAGTAGGATATGGACATAGAGCTGAGGGTGAGGGATGTGTGTGCCGAAGGAGGGGGAGGAGGACGCGGGCAGAGGAAGGGTGAGAAAGACATGGACAGAGGCAGGGGAAGGAAGGAGATGGTCACAGAAAGGGGATGGGCTGGTGAGGGGACAAGTACGGGAACAGAGAGAGGGGGAGAAAGATATGGACATAGAGCTGAGGGTGAGGGATGTGTGTGCCGAAGGAGGGGGAGGAGGAGGCGGACAGAGAAAGGGTGAGAAAGAGATGGACAGAGCCAGGGTAAGGAAGGAGATGGTCACAGAATGTGGACGGGGGGGGGGGGTGAGGGGACAAGTACGGGAACAGAGAGAGGGGGAGTAGGATATGGACATAGAGCTGAGGGTGAGGGATGTGTGTACCGAAGGAGGGGGAGGAGGACGCGGACAGAGAAAGGGTGAGAAAGACATGGACAGAGGCAGGGGAAGGAATGAGATGGTCACAGAAAGGGGATGGGGGGGGTGAGGGGACAAGTACGGGAACAGAGAGAGAGGGAGTAGGATATGGACATAGAGCTGAGGGTGAGGGATGTTTGTGCCGAAGGAGGTGGAGGAGGAGGCGGACAGAGAAAGGGTGAGAAAGAGATGGACAGAGGCAGGGGAAGTAAGGAGATGGTCACAGAAAGGGGACGGGGGGGTGAGGGGACAAGTACGGGAACAGAGAGAGGGGGAGTAGGATATGGAGATAGAGCTGAGGGTGAGGGATGTGTGTGCCAAAGGAGGTGGAGGAGGAGGTGGACAGAGAAAGGGTGAGAAAGAGATGGACAGAGGCAGGGGAAGGAAGGAGATGGTCACAGAAAGGGGACGGGGGGGGGTGAGGGGACAAGTACGGGAGCGGAGAGAGGGGGAGTAGGATATGGACATAGAGCTGAGGGTGAGGGATGTGTGTACCGAAGGAGGGCGAGGAGGGGGCTGACAGAGAAAGGGTGAGAAAGACATGGACAGAGGCAGGGGTAGGAAGGAGATGGTCACAGTAAGGGGACGGGGGGGGGTGAGGGGACAAGTACGGGAACAGAGAGAGGGGGAGTAGGATATGGACATAGAGCTGAGGGTGAGGGATGTGTGTGCCGAAGGAGGGGGAGGAGGAGGCGGACAGAGAAAGGGTGAGAAAGAGATGGACAGAGGCAGGGGTAGGAAGGAGATGGTCACAGTAAGGGGACGGGGGGGGGGTGAGGGGACAAGTACGGGAAGAGAGAGAGGGGGAGTAGGATATGGACATAGAGCTGAGGGTGAGGGATGTGTGTGCCGAAGGAGGGGGAGGAGGAGGCGGACAGAGAAAGGGTGAGAAAGAGATGGACAGAGGCAGGGGAAGGAAGGAGATGGTCACAGAAACGGGGACGGGGGGGGGGGTGAGGGGACAAGTACGGGAACAGAGAGAGGGGGAGTAGGATATGGACATAGAGCTGAGGGTAAGGGATGTGTGTGCCGAAGGAGGGGGAGGAGGAGGCGGACAGAGAAAGGGTGAGAAAGAGATGGACAGAGGCAGGGGAAGGAAGGAGATGGTCACAGAAAGGGGACGGGGGGGGGTGAGGGGACAAGTACGGGAACAGAGAGAGGGGGAGTAGGATATGGACATAGAGCTGAGGGTGAGGGATGTGTGTACCGAAGGAGGGGGAGGAGGACGCGGACAGAGAAAGGGTGAGAAAGACATGGACAGAGGCAGGGGAAGGAAGGAGATGGTCACAGAAAGGGGATGGGGGGATGAGGGGACAAGTACGGGAACAGAGAGAGGGGGAGTAGGATATGGACATAGAGCTGAGGGTGAGGGATGTGTGTGCCGAAGGAGGTGGAGGAGGAGGCGGACAGAGAAAGGGTGAGAAAGAGATGGACAGAGGCAGGGGTAGGAAGGAGATGGTCACAGTAAGGGGACGGGGGGGGGTGAGGGGACAAGTACGGGAACAGAGAGAGGGGAGTAGGATATGGACATAGAGCTGAGGGTGAGGGATGTGTGTGCCGAAGGAGGGGGAGGAGGAGGCGGACAGAGAAAGGGTGAGAAAGAGATGGACAGAGGCAGGGGAAGGAAGGAGATGGTCACAGTAAGGGGACGGGGGGGGGGGGGTGAGGGGACAAGTACGGGAACAGAGAGAGGGGAGTAGGATATGGACATAGAGCTGAGGGTGAGGGATGTGTGTGCCGAAGGAGGGGGAGGAGGAGGCGGACAGAGAAAGGGTGAGAAAGAGATGGACAGAGGCAGGGGAAGGAAGGAGATGGTCACAGAAAGGGGACGGGGGGGGGTGAGGGGACAAGTACGGGAGCAGAGAGAGGGGGAGTAGGATATGGACATAGAGCTGAGGGTGAGGGATGTGTGTACCGAAGGAGGGGGAGGAGGACGCGGACAGAGGAAGGGTGAGAAAGACATGGACAGAGGCAGGGAAGGAAGGAGATGGTCACAGAAAGGGGATGGGCTGGTGAGGGGACAAGTACGGGAACAGAGAGAGGGGGAGTAGGATATGGACATAGAGCTGAGGGTGAGGGATGTGTGTACCGAAGGAGGGGGAGGAGGACGCGGACAGAGAAAGGGTGAGAAAGACATGGACAGAGGCAGGGGAAGGAAGGAGATGGTCACAGAAAGGGGATGGGGGGGGGGTGAGGGGACAAGTACGGGAACAGAGAGAGGGGGAGTAGGATATGGACATAGAGCTGAGGGTGAGGGATGTGTGTGCCGAAGGAGGTGGAGGAGGAGGCGGACAGAGAAAGGGTGAGAAAGAGATGGACAGAGGCAGGGTTAGGAAGGAGATGGTCACAGTAAGGGGACGGGGGGGGGGGTGAGGGGACAAGTACGGGAACAGAGAGAGGGGGAGTAAGATATGGACATAGAGCTGAGGGTGAGGGATGTGTGTGCCGAAGGAGGGGGAGGAGGAGGCGGACAGAGAAAGGGTGAGAAAGAGATGGACAGAGGCAGGGGAAGGAAGGAGATGGTCACAGTAAGGGGACGGGGGGGGGGTGAGGGGACAAGTACGGGAACAGAGAGAGGGGGAGTATGATATGGACATAGAGCTGAGGGTGAGGGATGTGTGTACCGAAGGAGGGGGAGGAGGAGGCGGACAGAGAAAGGGTGAGAAAGAGATGGACAGAGGCAGGGGTAGGAAGGAGATGGTCACAGTATGGGGACGGGGGGGGGGTGAGGGGACAAGTACGGGGAACAGAGAGAGGGGGAGTAGGATATGGACATAGAGCTGAGGGTGAGGGATGTGTGTGCCGAAGGAGGAGGAGGAGGAGGCGGACAGAGAAAGGGTGAGAAAGAGATGGACAGAGGCAGGGGAAGGAAGGAGATGGTCACAGAAAGGGGATGGGGGGGGGGTGAGGGGACAAATACGGGAACAGAAAGAGGGGGAGTAGGATATGGACATAGAGCTGAGGGTGAGGGATGTGTGTGCCGAAGGACGGGGAGGAGGAGGCGGACAGAGAAAGGGTGAGAAAGAGATGGACAGAGGCAGGGGAAGGAAGGAGATGGTCACAGAAAGGGGACGGGGGGGCTGAGGGGACAAGTACGGGAGCAGAGAGAGGGGGAGTAGGATATGGACATAGAGCTGAGGGTGAGGGATGTGTGTACCGAAGGAGGGGGAGGAGGACGCGGACAGAGGAAGGGTGAGAAAGACATGGACAGAGGCAGGGGAAGGAAGGAGATGGTCACAGAAAGGGGATGGGGGGGGGGGGTGAGGGGACAAGTACGGGAACAGAGAGAGGGGGAGTAGGATATGGACATAGAGCTGAGGGTGAGGGATGTGTGTGCCGAAGGAGGTGGAGGAGGAGGCGGACAGAGAAAGGGTGAGAAAGAGATGGACAGAGGCAGGGGAAGGAAGGAGATGGTCACAGAAAGGGGACGGGGGGGGGGGGGGGGTGAGGGGACAATTACGGGAACAGAGAGAGGGGGAGTAGGATATGGACATAGAGCTGAGGGTGAGGGATGTGTGTGCCGAAGGAGGGGGAGGAGGAGGCGGACAGAGAAAGGGTGAGAAAGAGATGGACAGAAGCAGGGGAAGGAAGGAGATGGTCACAGAAAGGGGACGGGGGGGGGTGAGGGGACAAGTACGGGAACAGAGAGAGGGGGAGTAGGATATGGACATAGAGCTGAGGGTGAGGGATGTGTGTGCCGAAGGAGGGGGAGGAGGAGGCGGACAGAGAAAGGGTGATAAAGAGATGGACAGAGGCAGGGGAAGGAAGGAGATGGTCACAGAATGGGGTCGGGGGGGGTGAGGGGACAAGTACGGGAGCAGAGAGAGGGGGAGTAGGATATGGACATAGAGCTGAGGGTGAGGGATGTGTGTACCGAAGGAGGGGGAGGAGGACGCGGACAGAGAAAGGGTGAGAAAGACATGGACAGAGGCAGGGGAAGGAAGGAGATGGTCACAGAAAGGGGATGGGGGGGGTGAGGGGACAAGTACGGGAACAGAGAGAGGGGGAGTAGGATGTGGACATAGAGCTGAGGATGAGGGATGTGTGTGCCGAAGGAGGTGGAGGAGGAGGCGGACAGAGAAAGGGTGAGAAAGAGATGGACAGAGGCAGGGGAAGGAAAGAGATGGTCACAGAAAGGGGACGGGGGGGTGAGGGGACAAGTACGGGAACGGAGAGAGGGGAAGTAGGATATGGACATAGAGCTGAGGGTGAGGGATGTGTGTGCCGAAGGAGGTGGAGGAGGAGGCGGACAGAGAAAGGGTGAGAAAGAGATGGTCAGAGGCAGGGGAAGGAAGGAGATGGTCACAGAAAGGGGACGGGGGGGGGGGGGGTGAGGGGACAAGTACGGGAACAGAGAGAGGGGGAGTAGGATATGGACATAGAGCTGAGGGTGAGGGATGTTGTTGTTCTTGTCTTCAGTCCTGACACTGGTTTGATGCATCTCTCCATGCTACTCTATCCTGTGCAAGCTGCTTCATCTCCCAGTACCGACTGCAACCTACATCCGTCTGAATCTGCTTAGTGTACTCATCTCTCGGTCTCCCTCTACGATTTTTACCCTCCACGCTACCCTCCAACGCTAAATTTGTGATCCCTTGATGCCTCAAAACATGTCCTACCAACCGATCCCTTCTTCTAGTCAAGTTGTGCCACAAACTTCTCTTCTCCCCAATCCTATTCAATACCTCCTCATTAGTTACGTGATCTATCCACCTTATCTTCAGTACTCTTCTGTAGCACCACATTTCGAAAGCTTCTATTCTCTTCTTGTCCAAACTAGTTATCGTCCATGTTTCACTTCCATACATGGCTACACTCCAAACAAATACTTTCAGAAACGACTTCCTGATACATAAATCTATATTCGATGTTAACAAATTTCTCTTCTTCAGAAACGCTTTCCTTGTCATTGCCAGTCTACATTTTATATCCTCTCTACTTCGACCATCATCAGTTATTTTACTTCCTAAATAGCAATACTCCTTTACTACTTTAAGTGTCTCATTTCCTAATCTAATTCCCTCAGCATCACCCGATTTAATTTGACTACATTCCATTATCCTCGTTTTGCTTTTGTTGATGTTCTTCTTATATCCTCCTTTCAAGACACTGTCCATTCCGTTCAACTGCTCTTCCAAGTCCTTTGCCGTCTCTGACAGAATTACAATGTCATCGGCGAACCTCAAAGTTTTTACTTCGTCTCCATGAATTTTAATACCTACTCCGAATTTTTCTTTTGTTTCCTTTACTGTTTGCTCAATATACAGATTGAATAACATCGGAGATAGGCTACAATCCTTTCTCACTCCCTTCCCAACCACTGCTTCCCTTTATGCCCCTCAATTCTTATTACTGCCGTCTGGTTTCTGTACAAATTGTAAATAGCCTTTCGCTCCCTGTATTTTACCCCTGCCACCTTTAGAATTTGAAGAAGAGTATTCCAGTCAACATTGTCAAAAGCTTTCTCTAAGTCTACAAATGCTAGAAACGTAGGTTTGCCTTTTCTTAATCTTTCTTCTAAGATAAGTCGTAAGGTCAGTATTGCCTCACGTTTTCCAACATTTCGACGGAATCCAAACTGATCTTCCCCGAGGTCTGCATCTACCAGTTTTTCCATTCGTCTGTAAAGAATTCGTGTTAGTATTTTGAGGCTGTGACTTATTAAACTGATAGTTCGGTAATTTTCACATCTGTCAGCACCTGCTTTCTTTGGGATTGGAATTATTATATTCTTCTTAAAGTCTGAGGGTATTTCGCCTGTCTCATACATCTTGCTCACCAGCTGGTAGAGTTTTGTCATGACTGGCTCTCCCAAGGCTGTCAGTAGTTCTAATGGAATGTTGTCTACTCCGGGGGCCTTGTTTCGACTCAGGTCTTTCAGTGCTCTGTCAAACTCTTCACGCAGTATCGTATCTCCCATTTCGTCTTCATCTACATCCTCTTCCATTTCCATAATATTGTCCTCAAGTACATCACCCTTGTATAAACCTTCTATATACTCCTTCCACCTTTCTGCCTTCCCTTCTTTGCTTAGAACTGGGTTGCCATCTGAGCTCTTGATAATCATACAAGTGGATCTCTTCTCTCCAAAGGTCTCTTTAATTTTCCTGTAGGCAGTATCTATCTTACCCCTAGTGAGATAAGCTGCTACATCCTTACATTTGTCCTCTAGCCATCCCTGTTTAGCCATTTTGCACTTCCTGTCGATCTCATTTTTGAGACGTCTGTATTCCTTTTTGCCTGCTTCATTTACTGCATTTTTATATTTTCTCCTTTCATCAATTAAATTCAACATTTCTTCTGTAACCCAAGGATTTCTAGCAGCCCTTGTCTTTTTACCTACTTTATCCTCTGCTGCCATCACTACTTCATCCCTCAGAGCTACCCATTCTTCTTCTACTGTATTTCTTTCCCCTATTCCTGTCAATTGTTTCCTTATGCTCTCCCTGAAACTCTGTACAACCTCTGGTTCTTTCAGTTTATCCAGGTCCCATCTCCTTAATTTCCCACATTTTTGCAGTTTCTTCAGTTTTATTCTACAGGTCATAACCAATAGATTGTGGTCAGAGTCCACATCTGCCCCTGGAAATGTCTTACAACTTAAAACCTGGTTCCTAAATCTCTGTCTTACCATTATATAATCTATTTGATACCTTTTAGTATCTCCAGGGTTCTTCCACGTATACAACCTTCTTTCATGATTCTTAAACCAAGTGTTAGCTATGATTAAGTTGTGCTCTGTGAAAAATTCTACTAGGCGGCTTCCTCTTTCATTTCTTAGCCCCAATCCATATTCACCTACTATGTTTCCTTCTCTCCCTTTTCCTACACTCGAATTCCAGTCACCCATTACTATTAAATTTTCGTCTCCCTTCACTATCTGAACAATTTCTTTTATTTCATCGTACATTTCTTCAATTTCTTCATCATCTGCAGAGCTAGTTGGCATATAAACTTGTACTACTGTAGTAGGTGTGGGCTTCGTATCTATCTTGGCCACAATAATGCGTTCACTATGCTGTTTGTAGTAGCTTACCCGCATTCCTATTTTCCTATTCATTATTAAACTTACTCCTGCATTACCCCTATTCGATTTTGTGTTTATAACCCTGTAGTCACCTGACCAGAAGTCTTGTTCCTCCTGCCACCGAACTTCACTAATTCCCACTATATCTAACTTTAACCTATCAATTTCCCTTTTTAAATTTTCTAACCTACCTGCCCAATTAAGGGATCTGACATTCCACGCTCCGATCCGTAGAACGCCAGTTTTCTTCCTCCTGATAACGACATCCTCCTGAGTAGTCCCCGCCCGGAGATCCGAATGGGGGACTATTTTACCTCCGGAATATTTTACCCAAGAGGATGCCATCATCATTTAATCATACAGTAAAGCTGCATGTCCTCGGGAAAAATTACGGCTGTAGTTTCCCCTTGCTTTCAGCCGTTCGCAGTACCAGCACAGCAAGGCCGTTTTGGTTAATGTTGCAAGGCCAGATCAGTCAATCATCCAGACTGTTGCCCCTGCAACTACTGAAAAGGCTGCTGCCCCTCTTCAGGAACCACATGTTTGTCTGGCCTCTCAACAGATACCCCTCCGTTGTGGTTGCACCTACGGTACGGCCATCTGTATCGCTGAGGCACGCAAGCCTCCCCACCAACGGCAAGGTCCATGGTTCATGGGGGAGGGGGGTGAGGGATGTGTGTACCGAAAGAGGGGGAGGAGGAGGTGGACAGAGAAAGGATGAGAAAGAGATGGACAGAGGCAGGGGAAGGAAGGAGATGGTCACAGAAATGGTCGGGAGGGGGGTGTGAGGGATAGCAAGGTGGTAGTGGGCAAGTGGGAAAGAACGCGGGAAACTAAACTATGCGGATAAACGGGCTATCGGCACGTGCTGCGCAACTTTACTCAAGACCCTGACGGAAACGTACGAACTGTGTCTAGTAATACACAGATATTCGGAAACCTAACTACCGAAGCGCTCAGGTGAAACTAAATAATTTGCCCCTGATTAGGAACTTGCAATATGTCACAATATCGGTTTACTTTCCGATGCAAACGAAAACGCAGAAACTCAAGAAACTAAACTGTTAAAGCATACAGATGATACAATAAAATTCGCTCCCGGTTAGGAACTCGTAAATGACACAAAAGCGGTTACTTCCCTGTTGCTGCGTCTGTCTCGGTTGGCTACTGCTGCCTGACTCTGCCTGACAATCTCTTTGTTGTCAACCTCTGATCCTTTCTGAGAGTGCTTACCTAAAAAATGGTTCGAATGGCTCTGAGCACTACGGAACTTAACATGTGAGGTCATCAGTTTCCTAGAGCGTAGAACTACTTAAACCTAACTGACCTAAAGACATCACACACATCCATGCCCGAGGTAGGATTCGAAACTGCGACCTTAGCAGTCAAGCGGTTCCGGACTGAAGTGTCTAGAACCGCTCAGCCAGTGGTTACTTCAATTACTCACACTTTTGGCCGGTACTGTTTCATTGTCGTTGGATACATGATGTACATTACTCTTCCCTGCTTGTACACCTCACATATTATAATACATCTCAATTTCAACCTCACAAAAGTTGTAATCCTTGAGGATTTCTATGAGAATCATTCCAGAATAGTACTTACTATCTTCGAAAGTTAAATCTTTATTTGGAACGAGTCCATTTTCTTTAATCTGAAAGTGGAATTATTTCTTCTTCGGTATTCGTCTTTACTATAAGTTATATTACTCCCTCACACCTTTTTGTAATTGGATCAGATAGAACGTTTATCAGATCTCTACCTTCATTCTTTATTCTCTCCTCCTTCTTATTTTACTATTCACCGGAACCGTCACACAAATGACCAAGTTCATTAAACAAACATCAACATTTAAGAACACGTTTTCCTGATACATTCTATTGCCACAAGAAGCTGCATCATGTTCCTCCTTCGGTACCATCAAACTAGTTCTACAGTATCATTAATTTTTCTTCTCGTCATATCATCCTCCTCATGTTCCGAGCGGTAACCTGTATCTAAATTACCTTTCTGTACGATTATAGCTGTACTTGGTGCTGTGTGCGTCGGTGTAAAGAGGTGGCTCTAGAATACATCAAATACACTAGTGGCCTTTAAAATTGCTACACCAAGAAGAAATGCAGATGATAAACGGATATTCATTGGGCAAATATACTAGAACTGAAATGTGATTACATTTTCACGCAATTTGGGTGCATAGATCCTGAGAAATCAGTACCCGGAACAAACACCTCTGGCCGTAATAACGGCCTTGATACGCCTGGGCATTGCGTCAAACAGAGCTTGGATGGCGTGTACAGGTACAGCTGCTCATGCAACTTCAGCACGATACCACAGTTCATCAAGAGCAGTGACTGGCGTATTGTGGCGAGCCAGTTGCTCGGCCACCGTTAACCAGACGTTTTCAATTGGTGAGAGATCTGGAGAATGTCCTGGCCAGGGCAGCAGTCACACATTTTCTGTATCCAGAAAGGCCCATACAGGACCTGGACATGCGGTCGTGTATTATCCTGCTGAAATGTAGGGTTCCACAGGGATCGAATGAAGGGTAGAGCCACGGGTCGCAACACATGTGAAATGTAACGTACACTGTTCAAAGTGCCGTCAATGCGAACAAGAGGTGACCGAGACGTGTAACCAATGGCACCCCATACCATCACGCCGGGTGATACGCCAGTATGGCGATGACGAATACACGTTTCCAATGTGCGTTCACCGAGATGTCGCCAAACACCGACGCTACCACCATCATGCTGTAAACAGAACCTGGATTCATCCGAAAAAATGACATTTTGCCATTCGTGCACCCAGGTTCGTTGTTGATACGATAAACCGCAATCGCTATAGGCTACAATCCGACGTTTATCAAAGCCGGAAACATGATGGTACGCATTTCTCCTTCTTACACGAGGCATCACAACAACGTTTCACCAGGCAACGCCGGTCAACTGCTGTTTGTGTATGAGAAATCGGTTGGAAACCTTCCTCATGTCAGCACGTTGTAGGTATCGCCACCGGCGCCAACCTTGTGTGAGTGCTCTGAAAAGCTAATCATTTGCATATCACAGCATCTTCTTCCTGTCGTTAAATTTAGCGTCTGTAGCACGTCATCTTCGTGGTGTAGAAATTTTAATGGCCAGTAGCGTACATGTATCTTTGACTGTCTAAGCAGTCTCTCTGTCTGTCTGTCTGTCTCTCTCTCTCTCTCTCTCTCTCTCTCTCTGTTCCGTTTGCCCTGGATTTCAACATTCACTAGCAGTTGTAGTAGCACTAGAGACGTAGAGTCGTGCTAGATTCGTGAAGCTCTCACTCACCCTGGGTGTAACAACACACTACGTGTATGCAAAGTAACGCTATTCTGTTATACACTGATTTGACAAAAGTCATGAGATGCTTCCTAATATCGTGTCGGCCCGCCTATTTCCGGACGTAGTGCAGCAGACTCAGCAAGCTGTTGAGAGTACCCTGCGGAAACGTTCAGTCATGTTGCCTCTACAGCCTTCCATAATTGCGAATGTTGCCAGTTCAGGATTTGTGCACGACCTAACCTTTCGTTTATGTCACCATTAATGTTCGATGGGATTTATGTGTGGTGATCTGGGTGACCAAATCATTCCCTCGAGTTCTCCAGAATGTTCTTCAAAGCAATCGGGAAAAAATGTGGCGTGGTGACATGGCGCATTGTCATCCATAAAAATCCCACCGTTGTTTGGGAACATGAAGTTCACCAATGGCTGTGAATGGTCTCCAACTATCAGAACGTAGCCATTTGCAGCCAGTGATCGCTTCAGTGGGACAATAGAACCCAGTCCATTCCATGAAAACACAGCCCACACCATTATGGAGCCATCCAGCTTGTACGGTGCCTCGTTGACATGTTGGATCTGAGGCTTTGTCGGTCCTGCGTTAGACTCGAACCGTACCATCTGCTCTTACTAACTCAGATTGGGACTCATATGACCAGGCCACGATTTTCCAGCCGTATTGGGTCCAACCGATTTGGTAACGAGCCTAGGAGAGGCGCTTCAGACGATCTCGTGCTGTTAACGAAGACATTCGCGTCGGTCGTCTGCTGCAGTGGTCCATTAACGCCGAATTTCGCCCCTCTGTCCAAACGGATACTTTCGTCGTACACCCCACATTGATGTCCACTCCGCGATTATTTCAAGAAGTGTTGCTAGTCTGTCAGCACTGATTACGCAAACGCCACTGCTTTCGGTCGTTAAGTGAAGACCGCGGCCACAGCGTTGTCCGTGGTGAGTGGTAATGACTGAACTGTGATATTCTCGGCACACTCTTGAATACTGAATTCTCTAACGATATATGAAATGGAATGTCCCATTCGCCAGCTACCACTCCGTGTTCAAAGTCTGTTGATTACCGTCATGCGCCCATAATCCCGTCGGAAACTTTTTCACATGAATCAGTTGAATGTAGACAACAGCTCCGCCAGTTCACTGCCCTTATACGTTGTGTACGCGTTACTACCGCCATCTCTACATGTGCTTATGGGTCTCCAGTGACTTTTGTCACCTGCGTGTACGTTGCCAGTGACAAATGATTGGCCCTCGCCCCAATCAGTGCACCAGCTATCAAATACAAATCTAAGGAGTGTTAAAACATAGGATTAAGAATAAACTCTGTCACTGCTTTGGAGAAACATTTTGAGGTCAAACACAATTTGTAACTGTGGATTATTTTACCTACTTCAGCACAGCTTCGCGTAAAGTTTTCACGCAAATTTTCTAGTTACGCGAACAATGTGTGGATGCCATTGTTGCCAAGTAATTTCAGTACTGTGTGGTCTGTTACACTGGGGACGAAGAGAGCCGGTTCGTCGCAAGCGCTGTAACCGAATTACATGCTTCAGCGTTACAGCGCGTGTGGTGGACACATCAAAGGGGATACCCTAAGTATACTGCAATGTATGCGTGACCATGCCTCAGCGGTTTCCTGTGAAGGCAGTAGATGAATGTGGACAGCACGGAACGGCTGTACTTTTGCGTTGTATTTTGGCATGACGTAGCTAAAGGAATATAGCACACTCTAGAAACGATCGTATTGGACTCGTCAGGCTGGAAAAGAAGGAAAAAGAAGGATATAAAAAACCGATTTACTACAGGCCGCACCCCCCCCCCCCTCCGCGTCCACGACTCAAAAAAATCCCGTGGTCTGATCTGCAAGCATTTGCGCGGATTTACTTGAATAATAAAACATTAAAATGCAGTGCAGTTGTATTTCAAGAAACTTTGTTCTGTTTTGAATAACATGGGCAACAGAATAATTATCGGAAAACGTACAGTTGCAAAGTAAGCCAAAGCCACAGCACACGCGTAAACATAGGGAGCCAAGTTTTCTTGTTCTGCCTTTTATATTTGTGGTCTGCAGTTGCAGAAGCAAAGGGGTAATTCAAAAATGTTAGTAAAGCTTCTCTAATAGTACATTTTTTTAAGCAATGTGAATTCGCGAACTCCTGTAGAGTTTACGTTAGAAAAAGTGCCTTACCGTATCTATTTCTGGAACAATAATTAAATTTGGTGAACGGCATATTCAGCTGGATAAAGCACACTAGCCCCCATACTGCCATAACCTATTTTTGTTGATCCTCGTGCATTTTTAACAATCGCAGATGGATTTTGTCACACAGAGTTCTAATACGCGTGATGCGTGGAAAGGTTTCTGGTTTGCCCATCCATAACCTGACTGAAAAAGACAACCATTAATTTTTGGACTAAAAAGTTATTTCAGGAGCTGCTTAGAAATATCCCAACCTGAAAACTATTCTCTTAAATTTCATTGTATGAATAATTCACAGGATACTAATAAAAAACAATATAAAAAAGAAATGCTGTAGCATGCGCAAAGAGAGAAACTTTCGAAAATACAAGAAACAAGTCTTGTTCCATATGACAGAAGATTCCGAACTTCTATTTCAAAATCTGAACATCTTCACTCACATTTTTCATTTGTTTTGCAAGCATTCTGCAAATGGAACCTGCAGAATTGTGCATACTGTTCTATGCACAGGTTAAGGAAGTACACCGGCGTGCAAAACTTAAAGTTAAATAGCTCTATAAAATTTAGACCGTACATAGAAAGGACTGGACAGTATAGTACAGAAGGTAATTGAAAGAAAGACGCAGTGAGATGAACAGGAATGACACTTTTATTCAAACACTTTATTACACTGAAGTCACTTCTATTAATGATGGCTCTTTGGACGTTACAAACGGTGGGACATGGTTATTAACAGGTTGCGTGATCACCGTGGTCGGAAGTGCATGATTTGGCGTGTGCTCCCATACTGGCGATGAGATTGACAAGGAATTCCTCCACCAGAGTGATTGATGGTTGTTGGATGGTGGTTGGTGCATGGGATATCCTCTCTCTCCAAGAAGTCCGGTCCTGAACTCTCACCCATAAAAATGACGTCAGAACGGAAGGCACCGCTTGAAAAGTCTCAATTGGGGAAGGAGTACAGTCTCACAATAGCGTTTAGAGATGAGCGTACCGTGTTCAGAGATGTGGAGATCAGTACCTGCATGGAACATTATGCTGCCACAAGCCATAACACGTGGACCTCCAAGACGATCATATTCGACAATGCTGGACATACCGTCATACGGCGAGAGGCGGGAAGACGTAACGCGCCCAGGAACACAGTCGAACATGCTCGTTATAGTAGTTCTGGTGTTATGAAGTGGGGAGGCATAGCATTGCGTGTGCGGACTTCCCTCCAATTCTTTTAACACGGTACACTGATCAGTCAACGTTATTGTGCCTCTGTACTCCTTCCCAATATGCGTCTTTGGGGTGCATTCGGCCCTGAGTCGATTTTAGTGGATGAGAATTCGCGACCACATGGAACAGCGCTCGTGGAAGAGCTCTTGGAACGAAAGGACATTCGGCGAATGGACTGGCCTGCCAGTTCCCTTACTTACATCCCATGGAGCACATGTGGAACGTGTTGGAGAGGTGAACTGCAGCATGTCCACATGTACCAACGACTATCCACCAGTTGTCAACCGCGCTTGTGGACGCCCCACCACAAGAAATCCTTACCAACCTTGTGGCTAGCTCGGGTGCACGTTACAGAACACGGACCGCTGACCGTTGTAATAACAATCCAATTAAGAACCATTTGCTGCGTTTTGCAGTGCCCAAAGCACCATCATAAATCACGGTTACTACTGTGCCATAAATATCTTTGAACAAAAGAGATATTTCTGTTTGTCTCAATGCGTATTTGTTTTAGTTACCTTCTTTACTAGACTGTACCAGTTCTTTCTATGCATGGTCCAAGTTTTAGCAAGCTATGTTGTCAAGTAAATTGGGGGTGAGGGGCCACTTGTACGTATGTGTTGGTTGCGACGATGACTCGTTTAGAGGATGCAGTTCGATTGCAGCTGAGATAAACAATGTCAAAAGTAAAATACATTATTATAGCTTATGTCAGTACACTCATAGAGTCACGTAGTGGTAGTCACACCTCTCCCGGCACCTGGTGGCGTTAATATGCTGCTCCGGCGAGCTGTTGGCCGGAAGGCCGTGATGTCTGGCTCCAGGAAGGCTGACTCGAGGAGTTTGTGCATCGAAAAGCGCTCCATTTAGACATAGCACAGCTGATCACCGATGGTGCCGTTAGCGCAGAATGCTGCCGGAATGAGATTTTCACTCTGCAGCGGAGTGTGCGCTGATATGAAACTTGCTGGCAGATTAAAATTGTGTGCCGGATCGAGACTCGAACTCGGGACCTTTGCCTTTCGCGAGCAAGTGCTCTACCAACTGAGCTACCCAAGCACGACTCAGTCCCCGTCCTCACAGCACACACAGGACAGGGCCTGAGTCGTGCTTGGGTAGCTCAGTTGGTAGAACACTTGCCCGCGAAAGGCAAAGGTCCCGAGTTCGAGTCTCGGTCCGGCACACAGTTTTAATCTGACAGCAAGTTTCACGACTGCCTGAATACTTGCTGTGGATACCAGCCTCTGGTGTTGCAACTTATCCCTGCGACTGGCGGCGTAACACTGCAGAAAGGTGAGCGGCTGTACTAGCCCAGTCTCGATCGGAAACCCTCGAGGGCATCAACCTGGCTGCTGTGGCGTGAATCCGGAGGTGGTTCACCAGTGGAAAGGCACCAAACCCAAGAAGGAGGAACTAGCAGCGTGTCTACGCTGTAACAAACCGCTCCGGCATCTAGCGTAGCCTCTCTTCGTGATAAGCACTGCTGCTGATATCTCTGCTAAAATTGACAGTTATTTATACGGCATAGTGGCCCATTTGTTGTGGCGACGACGTGCTTCCAGTCGCATTCGGGACAACAAATCCGTGTCTGGGCGACGTCCTGCAAGACCCTCGTCTTAACTGTATATTTTGGGATAAAAGGCATCGCAGACAACGGGGTAGGAAAGAGATAGGAAGAAAATAACTGCTTCTAGTCGCATAGAGCATTGCGCACTGCAACGGCGAGAGTTGAAAATTTGAGGTGGACCGGGTCTCCAACCCGGATGATCCGCTTCTCTAGAACTGTTGCGTGAATCGCCGGTCGGACACACAGTCCGTCAGACACAAATTCCCAACTTCCGGTTGGTCGTACCGCAAGGACCTTCTCCCGTAACTCCCTACTCCCAGATGTCCGATTCCCGTAGGATTTCGTATGTTGGTTGTGCATCCCCACCGAATCTTTTTCATCAAACACACATAACGCACATACTATTACAGACATGAGTTGTATCTGTTCTGTCGGACAATGGGCGGGGGCCGTTGTGGTGCGACGTTCGGAAAGATGGGAGCTGGGTCTGACGGACATCGTCTCCAGGTGGTTGAGACGGTAAGGCAACCGTCCTAGAGAAGCAAAGCACCCGTGTTCGTACAAATTTTCAACTCTCTACGTTGCGTTGCCGCGTTGATCTGTGAAGCTGGAAGCCATTATTTCCTCCTCATCTCTTTCTTATCATATTTCCTCTTATTTCTTTCACCTCTAAATATGCACTGAGGTCACAAAAACCATGGGATGGCGATATGCACTTATAGAGATGACGGTAGCATGGGGTACACGAGGTATAAAAGGGTATCAGATTGGCGCAGCTGTCACGTGTACTCAGGTGATGCGAAAAGGTTTCCGACATGATTGTGACCGCACGACGGGAATTAATAGATTGTGAACGCGGTTTGGTTGCTGGAGCTAGACGCATGCGAGATTCCATTCCGGAAATCGTTTGGGGATTCAGTATTCTAAGATCCACAGTATCAAGAGTGTGCAGAGAGTATCAGATCTCAAGAATTACCTCTCACCACGGACACGCAGTGGGCTACAGCATTCACTTAACGACCGAGAGCAGTGGCGTTTGCGTTGTGTTGTCAGTGCTAACAAACAAGCAACACTGCATGAGATAACCGCAGAAACGAATGAGGGTCGTCCGACGAACGTATCCGTTAGGACAGAGCGGCAAAATCTGTCATTAACGGGCTGTGGCAGCAGACGACCGACGCGAATACCTTTGGCAACAGCACGACATCCCCTGCAGCGAACCTTCTGGGCTCCCGAGCTTACCGGTCGCACACTAGACTACTGGAAAACAATGGCCTCTTCAGACGCGTCCCGACTTTAGTTGGTGTGAGCTGTTGGTAGGGTTCGAGTGTGGCGCAGATCACACGAAGCCGTGGGCCCCAGTTGTCAACAAGGAACTCTGCAAGCTCTATTAGGGTGTGGGCTGTGTTTACATGGATCATTGACTGGAAGTGATTATGTGTCGCTGCTTAGAGAACGCAGGGATTCATCGACTTCAAATTCCCAAACAACGACCGAATTTTTATGGATGACAATACACCATGTCATCGCGCCACAATTGTTCGAGATTGGTTCGAAGAACGTACTAGACAATTCGAAAGAATGATTTGGCTAGATCGCCCGACGTGGATCCCATCGAACATTTATGGGTCATAATCGATCGGTCAGTTCGTACACAAAATCGTGGATCGGAAGAAATTTTTGAATTATGAACGGCTGTACAGGCAGCATGGCTCAATATTTCTGCAGGGGACTTCCAACGTATTGTTGAGTCCACGCCACGTCAAGTTACTGACGTACGCCGGGAGAAAGGAGTTGTTGTTGTTGTGGTCTGGAGTCCTGAGACTGGTTCGATGCAGCTGTCCATGCTACTCTATCCAGTGCAAGCTTCTTCATCTCCCAGTACCTAGTGCAACCTACATCCCTCTGAATCCGCTTAGTGTATTTATCTCATGGTCCCCCTCTACGATTTTTACCCTCCACGCTGCTCTCCCAACCGATCCCTTCTTCTAGTCAAATGGTGCCACAAGCTTCTCTTCTCCCCAATACTGTTCAGTACCTCCTCATTAGTTATGTGATCTACCCATCTAATCTTGAGCATTCTTCATCTACATCCTCTTCCATTTCCATAATATTGCCCTCAAGTACATCGCCCTTCTATAGACCCTCTAAATACTTCTTCCACCTTTCTGCTTTCCCTTCTTTGTTTAGAACTGGGTTTCCATCTGAGCTCTTAATATTCATACAAGTGGATCTCTTTTCTCCAACGGTCTCTTTAATTTTCCTGTACGCAGTATCTATCTTACCCCTAGTGAGGTAAGCCTCTATATACTTACATTTGTCCTCTAGCCATCCCTGCTTAGCCATTTTGAACTTCCTGTCGGTCTCATTTTAGAGACGTTTGTATTCCTTTTTGCCTACTTCATTTACTGCATTTTTATATTTTCTCCTTTCATCAATTAAATTCAATATTTCTTCTGTTACCCAAGGATTTCTACTAGCCCTCGTCTTTTTACCTACTTGATTCTCTGCTGCCTTCAGTACTTCGTCCCTCAAAGCTACCCATTCTTCTTCTACTGTATTTCTTTCCCCCATTCCTGTCAATTGTTCCCTTATAATCTCTCTGAAACTCTGTACAACCTCTGGTTTGGTCAGTTTATCCAGGTCCCATCTCCTTAAATTCCCACCTTTTTGCAGTTTCTTCAGTTTTAATCAACAGTTTATAACCAATAGAATGTGGTCAGAGTCCACATCTTCCCCTGGAAATGTCTTACAATTTAAAACCTGGTTTCTAAATCTCTGTCTCACCATTATATAATCTATCTGATACCTTCTAGTATCTCCAGGCTTCTTCCAGGTATACAACCTTCTTTCATGATTCTTAAACCAAGCGTTAGCTATGATTAAATTGTGCACTGTGCAAAATTCTACCAGGCGGCTTCCTCTTTCATTTCTTAGCCCCAATCCATTTTCACCTACTACGTTTCCTTCTCTCCCTTTTCCTACACTCGAATTCCAGTCACCCATGACTATTAAATTTTCGTCTCCCTTCACTATCTGAATAATTTCTTTTATTTCGTCATACATTTCTTCAATTTCTTCCTCATCCGCAGAGTTAGTAGGCGTGGGCTTCGTGTCTATCTTGGCCAAAATAATGCGTTCACTATGCTGCTTGTAGTAGCTTACCCCCACTCCTATTTTTTATTCATTATGAAACCTACTCCTGCATTACCCCTATTTGATTTTGTATTTATAACCCTGTAGCCACCTGACCAAAAGTCTTATTCCTTCTGCCACCCAACCTCACTAATTCCCACTATATCTAACTTACCTATCCATTACCGTTTTTAAATTTTCTAACCTACCTGCCCGATTATGGGATCTGACATTCCACGCTCCGATCCGTAGAACGCCAATTTTCGTTCTCCAGATAACGTCATCCTCTGGAGTAGTCCCGACACAATATCAGAAGCTATCACTTGACTGTTTTCCCCTCAGTGTGTTTTTCCAGCTGCTTCATCGCGGGTGTCGTCTGTTCTGTCAGGCATATCTGACGGAACAGACTCCATTAACGTCTGTCACCCGTCTTACTGCTGCGTTGGCAACATTACGTTGCTTGGCCTAGCCCGCTCGGAATGTATGAATGGCCCTGTTGCTGCAACCAGCATGACGACACATTAGCGTCCGCCGCCCCCTATGGCTTCTTCAGCTGCTCCAGTTTACCTGCTGGTTCCCGCAGCAACGCCCTAAAAAGTTGTGGCGGTGCTGCAGTTACTTGGCAGTGACACAGTCTGCGAAAGTTACTTCCGTCCTTAAGTTTGTCATACGTGTATATTACAGCACAAATCGTTTATCGATGTGGTGTTACTGTCTGAATTTTATAACCAAACATCCTGGGAGGGAGTCTGTTGTGTGTGTTAACGCGGCAAGGTTAGAATTTCGGATGTCTGATCCATGGTACGCAGAAGGTCTACATCTACGTCTATATCTACATCCATACTCCGCAAGCCACATGACGGTGTGTGGCGGAGGGTACTTTGAGTAGCTCTATCGGTTCTCCCTTCTATGCCAGTCTCGTATTGTTCGTGGAAAGAAGGATTGTCGATATGCCTCTGTGTGGGCTCTACTCTCTCTGATTTTATCCTCATGGTCTCTTCGAGAGATATACGTAGGAGGGAGCAGTATACTGCTTGACTCCTCAGTGAAGGTACGTTCTCGAAACTTCAACAAAAGCCTGTACCGAGTTACTGAGCGTCTCTCTTGTAGAGTCTTCCACTGAAGTTTATCTCTCCGTAACGCTTTCGCGATTACTAAATGATCCTGTAACGAAGCACTCCGCTCTCCGTTGGGTCTTCTCTATCTCCTCTATCAACCCTATCTGGCATGGATCCCACACCGGTGAGCAGTATTCAAGCAGTGGGCTAACAAGTGTACTGTAACCTACTTCCTTTGTTTTCGGATAGCATTTGCTTAGGATTCTTCCAATGAATCTCAGTCTGGCATCCGCTTTACCGACGATCAGCTTTATATGATCGTTCCGTTTTAAATTACTCCCAGATAATTTATGGAATTAACTGCTTCCACTTGCTCATCTGGTATATTGTAACTAAATGATAAAGGATCTATCTTTCTATGTATTCGCAGCACATTACGCTTGTCTACATTGAGATTCAATTGCCATTCCCTGCACCATGCGTAAATTCGCTGCAGATCCTCCTGCATTTCAGAACAATTTTACATTGTTACAACCTCTCGATATACTGCAGCATCATCCGCAAAAAGCCATTGTGTACTTACGACGTTATCCACAATGTCATTTATGTATATTGTGAATAGCAACGGTCCTGACAGATGTGAAAATTACCGAACTATCAGTTTAATAAGTCACAGCTGCAAAATACTAACGCGAATTCTTTACAGACGAATGGAAAAACTGGTAGATGCGGACCTAGGGGAAGATCAGTTTGGATTCCGTAGAAATGTTGGAACACGTGAGGCAATACTGACCTTACGACTTATCTTAGAAGAAAGATCAAGAAAAGGCAAACCTACGTTTCTAGCATTTGTAGACTTACAGAAAGCTTTTGACAATGTTGACTGGAATACTCTCTTTCAAATTCTAAAGGTGGCAGGGGTAAAATACAGGGAGCGAAAGGCTATTTACAATTTTGTACAGAAACCAGATGGCAGTCGTAAGAGTCGAGGGGCATGAAAGGGAAGCAGTGGTTGGGAAAGGAGTGAGACAGGGTTGTAGCCTCTCCCCGATGTTATTCAATCTGTATATTGAGCAAGCAGTAAAGGAAACAAAAGAAAAATTCGGAGTAGGTATTAAAATTCATGGAGAAGAAGTAAAAACTTTGAGGTTCGACGGTGACATTGTAATTCTGGAAGAGCAGTTGAACGGAATGGACAGTGTCTTGAAAGGAGGGTATAAGATGAACATCAACAAAAGCAAAACGAGGATAATGGAATGTAGTCAAATTAAATCGGGTGATGCTGAGGGAATTTGATTAGGAAATGAGACACTTAAAGTAGTAAAAGAGTTTTGCTATTTAGGAAGTAAAATAACTGATGATGGTCGAAGTAGAGAGGATATAAAATGTAGACTGGCAATGGCAAAGAAAGCGTTTCTGAAGAAGAGAAATTTGTTAATATCGAATATAGATTTACGTATCAGGAAGTCGTTTCTAAAAGTATTTGTATGGAGTGTAGCCATGTATGGAAGTGAAACATGGACGATAACTAGTTTGGACAAGAAGAGAATAGAAGCTTTCGAAGTGTGGTGCTACAGAAGAATGCTGAAGATAAGGTGGATAGATCATGTAACTAATGAGGAGGTATTGAATAGGATTGGGGAGAAGAGAAATTTGTAGCACAACTTGACTAGAAGAAGTGATCGGTTGGTAGGACATGTTTTGAGGCATCAAGGTATCACAAATTTAGCATTGGAGGGCAGCGTGGAGGGTAAAAATCGTAGAGGGAGACCAAGAGATGAATACACTAAGCAGATTCAGAAGGATGTAGATTGCAGTAGGTACTGGGAGATGAAGAAGCTTGCACAAGATAGAGTAGCATGGAGAGCTGCATCAAACCAGTCTCAGGACTGAAGACAACAACAACAACGGTCCTATGACACTCCCCTGCGGCACACCTGAAAACACACTTATTTAGGAAGACTTCTCTCCATTGAGAATGACATGCTGCGTTCTGTTATCTAGGAACTCTTCAATCCAATCACACAATTGGTCTGATGTTCGATATCTCTTACTTTGTTCATTAAAGTTCTACGTGAACTAGCGCTACAAAACGTACTGCTGGACTTTTTCTCTGTCAAGAATGTCCTTCTTGAATGCGAAGAGCTAATCGAATAATGAGACGCAAGTATATTTACTTATCTTACGTATCGCTGAGAATTGTGTACCATAGATTCATTTCTATTGGGTCATATGTTGCTGTTGTGGTCTTCAGTACGAAGTTGGTTTGATGCAACTCTCTATGCTATTCTATCCTGTGCAAGCTGCTTCATCTCCCAGTAACTACTGCAGCCTACATCCTTCTGAATCTGCTTAGTGTATTCATCTCTTTGCCTCCCTCTACGATTTTCACAACACACACTTCCCTCCAATACTAAACTGGTGATCCCATGTTGTTTCAGAACGTAACCTATCAACCGATCCCTTCTTTTGGTCAAGTTGTGCCACAAATTTCTAGTCTCCCCCTTAGTTCTATTCAGTACCTCCTCATTAGTTTCATGATATACCCATCTAAACTTCAGCATTTTTCTGTAGCATCACATTTCAAAATCTTCTATTCTCTTTTTGTCTAAGCTCTTTATCGTCCATGTTTCACATCCATACATGGCTACACTCCGTACAAATACTTTCAGAAAATATTTCCTGACACTTAATTCTATACTCGATGCTAACTAATTTCTGTTCTTCAGAAATGCTTTTCTTCTCATTCCCAATCTACATTTTATATCTTCTCTACTTCGACCATCAAGAGTTATTTTGCTACCCAAATAGCAAACTCATCTACTACTTTAAGTATCTCATTTCCCAATCTAATTCCCTAAGTGTCATGTGTTTTAATTCGTCTACATCGCAGTATCCGCGTTTTGCTTTTGTTGATGTTTATCTTGTATCCTTCTTTCAAGACACCGTCCATTCCGTTCAACTGCTTTTCCAAGTCCTTTGCTGTCTCTGACAGAATCACAATGTTATCGGAAAACTCCAAAGTTTCTATTTATTCTCCCTGGACTTTAATTCTTATGCCAAATTTTCTTTTTTCTTATTGCTTGCTCAATATACAGATTGAAAAACATCGCGGATGGGCTACAACCCAGTCTCACTCCATTCTCAACCTCTGCTTCCCCTTAATGCTCCTCGACTCTAACTGCCGTTTTGTTTCTGTACAAGTTGTTAATAGCCTTTCGCTCCCTGTATTTTACCTCTGCTACTTTCAGAATTTCAAAGACAGTATTTCAGGCAACATTGTCACAACCTTTCTCTAAGTCTACAAATGCTATAAACGTAGGTTTGTCTTTCCTTAACGTATCTTCTAAGATAAGTTCTAGGGGCAGTATTGCCTCGCACGTTCCTACGTGTCCGTAATCCAAACTGATCTTCCCTATGGTCGGGTTATTCCAGTTATTCCATTTTTCTGTAAAGAATTCGTGTTAGTATTTTGCAGCCATGACGTATTACTCAGTGTGAAGAATGGTAATGGACCCACATATAGTAACACTAGTCTCACATACGACGTAAGAAAACTGGTACACCGTCTTGTTCGTTGAGAAGTGTCGTTGTCCAGTAGTTCACATAAGCACAGCAACCCACCTAATGCTGTAGCCACGAATGAATCTTTATTATCGTTTCATTACATTTTTATTTGTATTAAATGACTGAGTCCCTCTGCGATTTATTCAGCCTTCACTTCAGGGATGTGAAATAAGTAACTTTACATTTCATTATATGAAGTTCCCCTCTTCATTCGTGGCATCACGTAATACATTTTCAAGATGCCACTGAAAATCATCACAAAAACAGTAAACTCCTCTCCATACGTATTTGGGACATACAAAATGTCATTAAAGTGTCTGTTAGTTTCTCCCCATCCAGAACAGCGATGCGACTTGTGTTTGTGAAAATATCCTCACTTTAATCGCAACATCTTCCCGAGGAAACATCATACACTGAATACAACGTAGAGAATTGCAACTTCCGGCGACATTCTTTGTTCCTGCACTCGTCGAACTGGCGAGTGGTGTTAATCCTAGATTGCTAAAGCCTCGTGAAATTTACGATTGCAATTTGTACCAATTCGCGATTCCATTCAATCTGGTATTGTCAGTATTGGATGTAGAGAAGGACATTTTGTACTTATTTTGTATGTGACATACCACTGGCGATCTTATGATTGTAGTTAACTAGTGCATAAACTGTAAATTACGACTTACCTTGAATAAAGTATGAAATAAGATTTGTTTGGTAACAGTGTGACATTTTCCCTCTTTAGTGTTCCAGGGTTAAAGCGTGAACGCTCCCTGCCCTGGAGATTTTTCCCACTACCACATCCGTGTGTTTATGGTGTACACAGTTCACTTTAGATGGAACCATACGGTCTCTGTATTGACAGAGTTTTTGTAACGTATAGATATTTGAAAATTTCCCAGTACAGTTCACGTTAAGTATGCCGCCTTAAATGTATTATTCACTTTGGGTATATGGATGCTGTACTGTTGATCGAGGCATTCTGCTTTAACGTGCACATCAAAACATAGGCAAGCTATTCCTCTACCGCACTCACGCTTTATTTTGAAATTTATATCCTTATGCGGTTCCGGAAAGCCCTATCTGTCCAATGTTAAAATAGCGCTTATAAATTACGTGTTTTCTCAGAAAGTATTTGAGCTAGGAAATTGAACATTTTACAGGTTACTTATTGGAATATTGGATACAACTTAACACAGGGATTTTTAAATATTTGAAATAAGTTGTCAGAAATTAATATTTTCTTATACAATGAAAATTCCCTTCTTTCTGTGCCATTTATTGTTTATAAATTCAACAATATAAATGTTTTTGGAAAAAGGCTGTGTTAAGATACTCAGAAGGGACTGTGTAACATTTCCTGAAAATTTGAAGCAAAATGGTTAAGTAGATCCTGAGAAAACATGTAATTAGTATGAAAAAGTAAAACTTTCGGGTATGGAGCGACAAAGTTTTTATGCATTTTAATACATTCCACGTGCATAGGATGGATTATCTTCATCTTCTGCAAATTGCTCCTCCAGCATCCTCTTTGATCTCCTCCTGTATACTCTGTCTTGTGTTATTAGGCTATTTACAGCCCTTATCAGCAGCCCGAAGACGTTCCTTATCTAAAGCAAGCATTCTTCGTACCATGTTGAAACCTACCTACATTCCCATATTTTGAAATACTTTGCACCTCAGAAGTTGGAATCACTGAAAATAGCAATAACATCATACACAACAAAGTGAAGTGTTTCTGTTCCAGCAAACACAGTCCTGGGGATTCTTGACTATATAACACTATTTACATTTTCATTGGAGTTTTGAGTTTTTCCATGAATATACTTTTTCAAGAGTTCATTTGCTGCTAAGTCTCTGAAAACAGACTTTATTACCTCCAATACCGCATTAAGCAGACTATGTTTACAAGTGTACACTTCAGCAGCTATCAATCCCTTGTTGTACTTACACCACTTGTTTTTTGAAATGTTTCAAATGGTTCTGAGCACTATGGGACTTAACATCTGAGGTCATCAGTCCCCTAGAACTTAGAACTACTTAAACCTAACTAACCTAAGGACATCACACACATCCATGCCCGAGGCAGGATTCGAACCTGCGACCGTAGTGCTCGCACGGATCCAGACTGAAGCGCCTAGAACACTTGTTTTTTACTTTGGGACACAAATAACGATAGGAACTTTCATCGGCTGAAAAAGTATGAAAAAAAGAGCCCAAACAGCCGTCTTCTTTTCATCGACACTGTATGTGTTTTGCCTAAAAGCCATTCCAAAACAGTTCTGTATTTTGTCAATTACGCTGTCAGTTAACGTTCCCCTCCCATCTAACCCTTTACCATCATTGAGTTTTTGTTTTTTGCAAGAAGCTTTCAGTCGTCGAAATCTTGATCCCATTCGTTTTCTGTATGTGTCCAATACACTGAGATTTCTGCGCTACAACATCATCACCATAAGACTTCAGTTCTTGAATATGTCTGAAATTTTTAGAATCATCGTCACGAAGGTAATTCGCACATCACACTTTATCACACACAACACCGGTCACTTCCATTCCTCCACTACTGCCAGTATAGTTAACTGTGCAATTATTTCCATGTCGGCCTTTATTTTTTTTGTGGAAACCTACAATATTTAGATATTATTGCTACATCTAAAACTTTCCCTGTATATCTACTGGTGGCAGATACGACGCCATGTGGAGGTGGGTGTCCCCGTTTATGCCAGGTACCATGGAATGCTGCAGTCAAGTCTCTGTTACCGAAGTTTTCTATTACTGTCTCTTCTACAGCTTCCTGCGTGGATTCTATTCCGTCATTTACTTTAGACCTAATAAATCTGGACTGGGGGATTAATCATACCACAGGAAACGGCACCTGCAGTAGCACCATTACCAACTGCACACAAGGCATAAAAAAACCTAATTTTGTGTTCATAGATTATGCTACCATTTTTCTTCACTTGGAGCTACTGCAACACTGTTCCAAAAGGTGGTCACATATGAACACTTACCATACTTCAGTTATATTTTACAAGTCCTACGTGATTTATTTTTATAGAGAGTTCCATACCGACTTCACTACACTGAATATGTCTTCCACTGGTTGCAAAAATTCCGTTGAGAACTGACTTGTCAGATATTTCATTTACATCCGATTCGCCCATAAAAGGTTCATGCAATTCACTAACTGAACCAAGCTTCCTCCGCGAAGTACGGGTACTTTCTTTCTAACTCTCATTACAATGGGCAGGTGTACCAGCAAGGTTCGGTTTACACACTCGGTTATCGTCTTTATTGTTTACGGTAATATCATCTACCTTTGACTTCCCAATAGCTCGCGTTTTCTTAACAGCCTTCAGACGATTTCTAATCTCTTTACGTTTATCCATGTTTATCCTTCAATAAAAGAGAGACTTCAGTGAATAGAATTCAGTACGAATATTTTCAGGTTTACAAAAGAGTAAATAAACATGAAACACATCACAATCGATCGAGCGATAAATGTTTAACTATCACAGGTTAGTGACAACACTTATTTTGTAACCCTTATTTTCTCTCACATCACTGAAATGTACATGATGAGCATGTAGAGTCATGAGTACAACAGCAGTGAAACAGCGCTACAGTGGGTCACGCCCATGCATAACACATTTCAAAAATATTTTAAAAATGGTTGTAGTCTTCTGAACTGAATAAATTATGTATCAATTGAAAGGGGGAAGTCTGTGATTTTGAAAATGTGAAAAAGTAAAAATTGAACATTTCATAATTTTGAACCTTTTCGGAACCTCTTAACCAACATCGTAAATTATGATTTGGGAATGAATGGATAGTCTTTGTGATCCTGCAACAGTATCGCCGTTACAGCGCCCAGGGTATGTCTAATGAATATTCTGTACCAATGCCTGTTAGCAAGAACCGCTAAGGCAAAAAACGAAGATTCTGTACTGTTTGCCGCAGGAACATCCTGCGGTACTTCGGTAACAGAATCTACAGGTAAGTCTGTGGTAACTACAGATACATTTGCAGAAATTCCTGATATTGTACTCCTCCAAGAAAAGTCCATAATAATTGGGGTAATGGTAACAATGCCGTCACGCACGTCAATTGAGACACGACACTTCTGCTGTGAAGGTTAGTGACAAGTTTTTCAGCCACAGTCTTTGAGAGTTGCGATTATTATTATTTTGCAAAATACTTTCTATATGTATGAGTATTTCACTCTCCAGGGGAGCCGAGCGGGTTAGCCGCGCGGTCTCAGGCGCCTTGTCACGGTCCGCGAGGCTCTCCCCGTCAGAGGTTCGAGTCCTCCCTCGGGCATGGGTGTGTGTGTTGTCCTTAGTTAAGTTAGTTTAAGTCAGATTAAATAGTGCGTAAGCTTAAGGGCCTATGACCTCAGCAGTTTGGTCCCATAAGACCTTACCACAAATTTCCAATTTTTCTCTATGAGAATGTATGCCATTCTGAAACTTAATGGCAGATTACGACTGTGTGCTGGACTGGAACTTGAACCCGGGACCTTGCCATTTGCAAGAAATGATCTTACCGACTGACCTATCCAGGTACGCCTTAAGACCAGCCCTCACAGCTTCACATCTGCCAGTAACTACCTTCTACCTTCCAAACTCCAGAGCAGCTTTCCTGCATACATTGCTGGAAAGCACTGTCGGAAGAAACTGCGGGGAAATGGCCTAGCTATAAACAAGGGACTTGTTACCAGAATGGAAATTTAATTTGCTGTCGCTAGAGCACACTCAGACAAATGCAGACATCTCGAAGTTTCACAAATTACAATCTAAGTTTCAGGTAATGGACCATAACTCTCTACAAAATTTTCCATCATGCCAGAGAGCAACGACAGTGTTGCATATATTCTACTTGGGATATTACGAGATAGATTCGCATTCTACAACTATGCGTTGACATCAGCTGTTTGCGACACATGGAAATTTGTGCCGGACCGAGACTCGAAGCTGAATTTGCTGCTCATCTCGAGCGGTCACCTAAAAGCACTTCTTCGGCTATCGGAGCACACTTCATTGATGATTATAATATGTATGTTGATACGGTGTCTATATCTTTACAATGCGTGCATATCTGAAGGAACGGACATTGCGACCGTCAATGGTGTATAAAAGAAAGTTGTATACATGGAAGAATCCTGGAGATACTAAAAAGTATCGGACAGATTATATAATGGTAAGACAGAGATTTAGGAATCAGGTTTTAAATTGTAGGACATTTCCAGGGGAAGATGTGGACTCTGACCACAATCTATTGATTATGACCCGTAGATTAAAACTGAAGAAACTGCAAAAAGGTGGGAATTTAAGGACATGGGATCTGGATAAGCTGAAAGAACCAGAGGTTGTACAGAGGTTCAAGGTGAGCATAAGGGAACAATGGGGCAAAGAAACACAGTAGAAGAAGAATGAGTAGCTCTGAGGGATGAAGAAGTGAAGGCAGCAGAGGATAAAGTAGGTAAAAATACGAGGGCTGCTAGAAATCCTTGGGTAACAGAAGAAATATTGAATTTAATTGATGAACGGAGAAAATATAAAAATGCAGTAAATGAAGCAGGCAAAAAGGAATACAAACGTCTCAAAAATGAGATCGACAGGAAGTGCAAAATGGCTAAGCAGGGATGGCTAGAGGACAAATGTAAGGATGTAGAGGCTTATCTCACTAGGGGTAAGGTAGATACTACCTACAGAAAAATTAAAGAGACCTTTGGAGATAAGAGAACCACTTGTATGAACATCAAGAGCTCAGATGGAAACCCAATTCAAAACAAAGAAGGGAAAGCAGAAAGATGGAAGGAGTATATAGAGGGTCTATACAAGGGCGATTTTCTTGAGGACAATATTATGGAAATGGAAGAGGATGTAGATGAAGATGAAATGGGAGATACGATACTGCGTGAAGAGTTTGACAGAGCACTGAAAGAGCTGAGTCGAAACAAGGCCCCCAGAGTAGACAACATTCCATTGGAACTACTGACGGCCTTGGGAGAGCCAGTCCTGACAAAACTCTACCATCTGGTGAGCAAGATGTATGAGACAGGCGAAATACCCGCGGACTTCAAGAAGAATATAAGAATTCCAATCCCAAAGAAAGCAGGTGTTGACAGATGTGAAAGTTACCGAACTATCATTTTAATAAGTCACAGCTGCAAAATACGATTGCGAATTCTTTACAGACAAATGGAAAAACTGGTAGATGCGGACCTCGGGGAGGATCAGTTTGGATTCCGTAGAAATGTTGGAACACGTGAGGCAATAGTGACCTTACGACTTATCTTAGAAGAAAGATTAAGGAAAGGCAAACCTACGTTTCTAGCATTTGTAGACTTGGAGAAAGCTTTTGACAATGTGGGCTGGAATACTCTCTTTCAAATTCTGAAGGTGGCAGGGGTAAAATACAGGGAGCGAAAGGCTATTTACAATTTGTACATAAACCAGATGGCAGTCATAAGAGTCGAGGGGCATGAAAGGGAAGCAGTGGTTGGGAAAGGAGTGAGATAGGGTTGTAGCCTCTCCCCGATGTTGTTCAATCTGTATATTGAGCAAGCAGTGAAGAAAACAAAAGAAAAATTCGGAGTAGGTATTAAATTTCATGGAGAAGAAGTAAAAACTTTGAGGTTCGCCGATGACATTGTAATTCTGTCAGAGACAGCAAAGGACTTGGAAGAGCAGTTGAACGAAATGGACAGTGTCTTGAAAGGAGGGTATAAGATGAACATCAACAAAAGCAAAACGAGCATAATGGAACGTAGTCAAATTAAATCGGGTGATGCTGAGGGAATTAGATTAGGAAATGAGACACTTAAAGTAGTAAAGGAGTTTTGCTATTTAGGAAGTAAAATAACTGATGATTGTCGAAGTAGAGAGGATATAAAATGTAGACTGGCAATGGCAAGGAAAGCGCTTCTGAAGAAGAGAAATTTGTTAACATGGAATATAGATTTATGTATCAGGAAGTCGTTTCTGAAAGTATTTGTATGGAGTGTAGCCATGTATGGAAGTGAAACATGGACGATAACTAGTTTGGACAAGAAGAGAATAGAAGCATTCGAAATGTGGTGCTACAGAAGAATGCTGAAGATAAGGTGGATAGATCACGTAACTAATGAGGAGGTATTGAATAGGATTGGGGAGAAGAGAAGTTTGTGGCACAACTTGACTCGAAGAAGGGATCGGTTGGTAGGACATGTCCTGAGGCATCAAGGGATCACAAATTTAGCATTGGAGGGCAGCGTGGAGGGTAAAAATCGTAGAGGGAGACCAAGAGATGAATACACTAAGCAGATTCAGAAGGATGTAGGTTGCAGTAGGTACTGGGAGATGAAGAAGCTTGCACAGGACAGAGTAGCATGGAGAGCTGCATCAAACCAGTCTCAGGACTGAAGACAACAACAACAACTACATGGTGTATCCAAGGCTCGAGAGACTAAAATTATATAAAATTTGTCATGCTGTGGGGGAACTACGAATTGTGGGAGCGTAAGGGTTGTGACTATGTCAGATACGGAAGTTTTGATCGGTCCAGGAAGCATGCTCGGATAGCCGAAGTGGTTAAGGCGAAAGTGGAAAATTCGATTTCGAGTCCCGGCCAGGCACAAATTTTCATGTGCCGCATGCAGCTGACATCAATACATAGTAGCAGAACGCGAATCTATTTGGTAAGGTTTACCACAGCTGTGATTGTCAATAACATAGTCTGATCCGTCAGACAAGCGTGCTTGTATTTTTAAGATACGGACACTGTGTGAACACAGACATGGTAATCATCAATGACGCATACTTGAGATATGTAGCACTTGTTTTTAGGTCATTGTGTTCTTCGCAGCAGCACAGCCATGATAATTATTACTTTTCGTTTGAGATAAAAATACAGACTCACACATTTTACGCTGGTTTCGGTATCAGCCACAACGATGGAATCGAAGGAAGTTTTCCTTTGCCTGCACTCGTCAGTGTAGTAGGTCCACCAGAAGTTTGGTCACGTTCCCTTGTTCTTACCAACTCAGAAGAACATGGCTAATGAGGAGTGTATCCTGTAAATTAGCTATTCCATTTGCATACCACATACTCTTATCGTTCCTAATAACATCTTAAGCACCTTGCAATACTGTTTGTAATGGGCTACTGTAGCTTGATTGTGACTACTTCTAACATTTTGATATAATTCCCACTTTGTTCTACATGATATCCTTATCCCGCTAATCAGTCACCCAGGCTACCTATTACTGCTAGTGCCATGTTTAGAACTTTCTAATGGAAAGCAACTCTCAAAGAGCAAGAGAAATGTGTTAAGGACCGCATTATATTTATCATCTATGTTATCGGCACTATAAATATCCTGCCACTCTTAAAAAAACTCTCTGTTGCTGTTGGATTAACTTTCATACACAGTTTGTAATTATATGTGACATTTGTTTGAATACAAATGCTTTTTAGTGTTAAAAGTTTTGCATCATGGTCTGAAAGACCATACACCCTTTTACTAACAAATGAATTAAAATATTGTCTATAGCTGTGCTACTGTTCCCCTGCACCCTAGTTGGAAAAAAACTGCATCAGATCATATGAATTTAGGAGATCTACTAACATCCTTTTCCTTGCACCATCATACACAAAATTATATTGAAGTCACCACATATAACTAACTTTTGGCATTTCCTACAAAGTGAATCAAGAACTCTCTCTAGTTTGAGCAAAAATTCTCTGAAGTCAGAGTTAGGGGTTCTATAAACAAGAACAATTAGAAGTGTAATTTCACTAAATTCAACTGCCCCTTGCTCAACATTCAAACAATAGAAAATACGCGCCAATTAAAATATTGACGTGTGAATACTTGGCAAAAAGAATGGGACAGAAGTGATAAGGGCCGTCGAGTCTATTCATTTTTCCCCAGTACCTGTGAGCTACGACCGGGAAAAGCTCCTTCAAGAAGGGGACAAACCGTGACTCAAAATACTTCAACGTGACAGAAGCGCAATCATTCCGCAAATTGCTGCAGATTACAGTGCTGGGCCATCAACAAGTGTCAGCGCGCGAACCATTCAACAAAGCCCACTCGTGTGCCCTTGATGACTGCACGACACAAAGCTTTACACCTCACCTGGACCCGTCAACAATGACACTGGACTGCTGATGACGGGTAAGGAGACAACCTTAGGAATCCATGGACCATGCATGTCAGCAGGGGACTATTCGAAATGGTGGAGGCTCTGTAACGGTGTGGGGCGTGTGTAGGAAGCGATATGGGACCCCTGATCCTTCTAGATACGACTCTCACAGGTCAGGCGTACGTAAGCATCTTGTCTGAACTCCTACATCCATTCATGTCCTTTGTGCATTCCGACTGACTTGGGCAATTCCAGCGGGACAATGCGACACCCCAAACGTCCATGGTTGCTACAGAACTGCTCCAGGAACACGTTTCTGAGTTTAAACACTTCCGCTGACCACTCAACTCCCCATACATGAACATTATTGATCATATCTGGGATGCCTTGCAATGTGCTGTTCGAAAGAGATCTCCACCCCCTCCCACTGTTGCGGATTTATGGGCAGCCCTGCAGGATTCATGGAATCAGTTCCCTCCAGTACTACTTCAGACATTAGGCGAGTCCATTCCACGTCGTGCTGCGGCACTTCTGCATGATCGGGGAGGTCCTACACGACGTCAGACAGGTATACCAGTTTCCTTCGTTCCTCAGTGTGCGTCTACCGTTTCCGGCTTTCTTTTGTTCTTTTCCTGAAATATGCGATAAATTTATAATTTCCTAATTTCAAATTACCGTATTTTTCTTGAAAAAATAAGTGTATTTGCTGTAAGTAAATAGAAGATAATCTCAAGGAGCAGACAAAAGAACTCCACGCAGCCCCACCTCCACCTGGTGCTGTATGGGCGACAGTAATCTCAGCCTCAACTGTGAAGCCTAATTCTGCTTTGCGGCAGTGCCTCAGAGGTCTATGTGGAGCCCTAAGGCCTGCGTAAAGCAATAAGATGGTAGTCCGTAGTAGTCGTAACGCAACTTGAAAACATGGACCTTGATACATATTAGTACTGAGTTAAAACCGTGTACCAATCTGAGATGCGGACCAGTACCCCTGAATTACAAGGGCAGTACACTAACAGCGTTGTTTTGCGCGAAGGGTTCGGATACACGCTTCACATTACCAAACTCAGCCACGGTGATGACTTCAAACTTAGAAATGCCCCGATACCTTTAACGAGATAGTGGTACGTGCTCTGCTTCGTATGGAAGAAGTCTCTTGTTACCGGAAGGCCAAATAAGAATATAAACCATATTTCCTGACAGGCAGTGAATCATTACTTTATTGGTCACATATCATCGTTGGCTTTGGTTAATCTGTGATCGCAGGAGTACTGCTATATCACAAGAAAGGTTGGGAACCGGCGAGCTAAGGAATCGACAAAGCACTCTAGGAGTAGGGAACTAGAGGGATGGAAATTGGTCGTGTCCTTTTCAAGGGAATCGTCCTACATTTGCCTTAAGCAGTGTGGGGAAACCACGGAGAACCTAACTGGAAGTGGCATCCAACCGAATGCGCTAACTGTGTCTAAACCACATCGCCATCTCGCTCGGTGTTTATACACTGTAACATTTCTGGCTCTGTTAGCCATTACATTCACTCCCACACCTCACTTTGTAAATGAGAAAGTAAATTTCAGCTTATGTGTGACGTCAGAGATGGAGTGAGATCCAGACAAACTTGCGTTTATTAATATTTCTTTGATACTGTAAGTAGGCTGTTTAGGTTTTTATGTTGGTAACGCCACGTAGCGCTCTGTATGAAAATCACTGGCTGTGCTGTGTGCAGTCTGTGGCTGGTTTGCATTGTTGGAATATTCACTATTGTAGTGTTGGGCAGGTTGATGTTAACAGCGCGTAGCGCTGAGCAGTTGGCGGTTGGCGGTGAGCCGCCAGCAAAGGTGGATGTGGGGAGAGAAATGGCGGAGTTTTGAGAGCGGATGATCTGGACGAGTGTCCATCAGAGACAGTGAAATTAATGACTTTTGAACACTATTAAGGTAAATACATTGTTTGTTCTTTATCAAAATCTTTCATTTGCTAACTATGCCTATCAATAGTTAGTGACTTCAGTAGTTAGAATCTTTTATTTAGCTCGCAGTATTGGCGCTCGCTGTATTGCAGTAGTTTGAGAAACGAAGATTTTTGTGAGGCAAGTGATTCATGAAAGGTATAGGTTAATGTTAGTCAGGGTCATTCTTTTGTAGGGATTATTGAAAGTCAGATTGCGTTGCGCTAAAAATATTGTGTGTCAGTTTAGTGTTGATTAGAATAAGTAAAGAGAGTAATGTCTGAGAACTTTCAGTTTTGCTCAGCTGTTTGAAAAGCAAATAATGAAGAGGTTTATCAGGATAGTCATTTATAAATTTTTCTAAGGGGACGTTTCAATATTTAATTTAGATTTTATTGGCAACCGGTGGGGGTGCTCAGCTTCGCTCAGGGAGTTGGTATGAGACTGTATGGACGTTTTTATATTTTGAAGAACAAAATGTAAAAATTCGTACGGGGGTGCTTCCGGAGGCGGTAATCGGATTTTTCGATTCATGCAACAGTATCCTGTTGTTTCTCTCCTGAATTTTTTCACGTTGCAAAATAGGCAGATGTTCATCCATTGTTCCGATTTCGCCGTGTTAGTGTTTGTTATATTCTTTCGTCGGGGCGTAGTGGAATGCTTTATTTGTTAGTTTGTACTGATTACTTGTCCTCTTCCGTGCTTCTCGTACAGTGACATTTTCATGTCTGCCTTGAGTAAGCAGTATTTTATTGTAAGATTGTGTCGCGACTCTTGATTGCTCAATCCGTTCATTTCGTTATTCTTTGGTTTCTTTGCTTCTTACGGTTCTTATTTTCTTTCGTTAGGAAACGAAACGTGCTTGGCGCTATTCGTCTGTTTCGTTTTTCCGCTGTTCTTTTTGTTTCACAGTTTTGCTTCAGAACTGAAAGGATCTCCTGCTCGTTTACGTTTGGGCTTTGACTAAAATGTAGGGTAAGTCAGGGTGATATAGCGAATCGGGTGAAATGGTGAATTGCTTTAATTCTTTACTGGTTAAACAGATGTCACTGCACGTCTGCATGCCAACAGCCTCTGATCATCAGTGCAGTGTGCACATATTGAAAACCAGCTCCGTTTTAAAAACCGTAAGTACTTTGTACAGAACTGTTTTCGATGCTAAATAATTTTTATATGCTGCATGCATTTGTAGATGTTACTTCAGGTAGCGTAGTCCGCGGGGTATTTTTTGATATATTCTGCCTTCTTATACTGCTATGTACTACATAACCTAGAAATCGTTGCGTCAAGTGTTTTGAACTTCTTGCCGTGCTGTTCACCGTTTCACCCATAGCAAATGGGAGAAATGGTGAACTCGGGCAGGGATGATACGGTGAAGGACTTTTCTTATGTGTAAAGTGTAAAGCTTTTATTTAGGTACATCCGAACCAGGGTTTTTGACAAGTCATGAAATGTTAGCGTTTCCTATCCCATGCGAGAGTTTTATTTTATTTTATCCGACGTCTCAATACAATCGTTCATTTAGAAATTAGTTTTTATATGTTTTTGCGAGTACAATTTGGTTTGTCAGTGATTGAAAAAGTAAATGTTCTAACCACGCCATTGTTCTAGGCAAAGATGCCTACATTTTACAAAAGACAAAAAGGATCCAGCCATGCTGATTGGACAGAGGAGCAAATTAACGATGCCGTAAAAGCTGTGCAAAATGGAATGAACCTGAATAGAGCCTCAAAGGAGTTTCAAGTTCCATGGTCAATGCTGAAGAGACGATTAGCAAACGGGTCCTTTACGAAAAAACCTTTGGGTGGGCCAGCTGTACTAACACAAGAATGTGAGAAAAAGTTGGTAAAACATATCATAAAATTACAAACTTCGGATTTGCACCGACAAGGACAGAAGTACGTACCATAGTACATAAACTAGCTGCGAAATATAACCAACATCACGAATTTAACTGAGAAAAGGAAATTTCTGGAATGGACTGGCTACATTTATTCTTAAAAAGAAATCCGGAACTCTCAATCCGCAGATCGGAAGGAGTTTCACAAGCATGGTCAAGGGGTTTAAGTATGAAAAACCTTTCAGAATATTTCTCATTGCTGCAGAACACCTTGGTAGAGCATAACCTCCTTGATAAGCCGGGAAATATATTCAACGTAGATGAGTCCGGACTTCAGCTGAATAATAGACCAGGTTACGTGTTTGCAGCAAAGGGGTCCAAGAACGTTCCAGCTATAATATCCGGTGAAAAGGGTGAAACCATATCTGTAGTAGCTTGCTGCAATGGAGAGGGCATGTTTTTATCCCCAGCTTGTGTTTCGAAAGGAAAAAATGAAAAGGCCGAGTACAAGAACGATATTACGCCGGGTTCCACGATTTTCATGTCACAAAAGACGGCGCACGTAACAACTGATATTTTTATTCTGTGGCTAAGGACCCATTTTGCACCGAGGAAGCCTGAGGGAACAGTCGTGCTCATTTTGGATAGAAATAGCTCTCATTGCAGCAGCGTGGATACATTAGAGTTTGCAGAAGAAAAAAACATAATTTTGCTCCGTCTACCCAGCCACACCACACACTATCTGCAGCCGCTAGACAGGGCATTTTTTAAAGCTCTGAAATCCTGTTATTACAGTGCTTGCAATTCGTACATTAAAATGAATCCAAATAGGAAAATTTCCAGGCTAGTGTTCGGAGGACTGCTCACAAAGGCATGGGTACAAGCAGCTACGACAGAGAATGCAATATCGGGGTTCAGAAGCACAGGAATCATCCCGTTTAATCCGGATGTCATTCCCGAATACGCGTTTTTAACATCAGCTTCAGATCAACATCAGGAAAACAACGAACTTCATGAAAACAGACCTACTTCACCTCAAACCAGTTGTTCGCACTGGCAGGAGATACCTAATCCCTCGGAAGAAGCAACTGCAGACGTAGATAACGATCAGGGACCTGAACACATACAAGCTTCACCACAACTTGGCTGTTCGCAACGGGCGGAAAATCCACAGGAAAACATGCAATCTTCATCAGAAGCAACAGATATGACGTCGACAGTGGCAACAGAAGAATCTCGGATAACCCCTGGCAAACTCTTGGACCATATTGCGCAGATACCTATCCTAGATAAAGTTGCATCGGGAAGGAAGAAGTCCAGAGCTTTAGCTGAGGTTTTGACTTCTCCAGAAAACATCGAAAACCTGCGAAACAGAAAACGACAAACTGAGTCAGTGAATAGTTGAGCAAATGCTAAAAAGAGGACCAAAGGAGAAACCGTAACCAAAGGAGAAACTGTAACCAAAGGAAAAACCGAAACCAAAGAGACTACCAAAGGAATTGTCAAAAAGAAGCAGCCTAATAAACGAAAAGCGTCCACCACTGACACCGAATCCGACTCGTCGCTGGATATCCAATTGCAAGACGATGATGACGATAAGGATGATGAAGAGCGTTGTTGTGTAGGGTGCGGTGAACTGTACAGTTGCACCAAAAAGGATGTGGATTGGATCAAATGTATTAGCTGCCAACATTGGCTGCATGAAGACTGTTCAATATATGAGTCTATGTGTGACGAATGCGGCAAAAAGCAAGGGAAATAAGTTTACCATTTCACCCAAAGGGCATTCGCAATTTCACCCATATACATGGGCGAAATGGTGAATTTGATAAAAATAAGCATTTTTTAAAAACTTTTCTAGTGCCTTAAAGAGGATGTGATATTGTTAATTTGTTACTAATGGATTTTGTGAAAGGAGAGTGTTTTTATTTTGTTTAAATAAACAATTTCTTGGCTTCTCTCGAGGCCCAAATTTTTTGTTCACCATATCACCCTGATTTATCCTAAACCAAAATAACTTTTTATTAATCAATACACTAAGTCCACTTTACACACTTTATTTTCGATTTGCATTCAGTCACTGTTTTACATTGACTGTCCACACTTCACTGTTTGTTTTTACTCACTCATTGCACTAGTTTATCGGTTTCTCCCTTCGTCACTCATAAGAAATTGACGTTCGAATCCACGACGGGTCTTGCTTTATACACCCCCAACTAATAGGTAGCATCACCAGCGGCGGATTCCAGAACTTACGAAAAAGTCTTGGAATGGTACACAACGTTCCTGAACATTCCACAACATTCGAGTGAATTCTCGAATGTTACACAATGATCTTGGATATTCTGGGATGTTTCCAAACATTCTGGAATCTTCCTGAATATTCCAGACTTTTCCCGAACATTTCAGAACATCCCGGATCATTGTGAAACATTGTGTAATGTTGTGGAATACATTCGAATACTCTCCAATGTTCTGGAATGTTCTCGAATACTTTAGAATTTTCTGAAATGTTGTAGAAGTTTCTAGAGGACGAAACTTCCTAGTCCTTAAATCTTCAAAAGCGTGCACTTCAGGTATAAACGGGAACCTTATTCCTGGATAGAGGTTAGAGGGCTACTACACCACCTAACTCCCTTGATCGTAGTGGCACTCGTTTCTGAGTTCTAGCGGCACTCACGTTGTACACTTACTTTTGTAATATATAGTTACACACAATACCGACATTCTTTTAGTAACTATATTTCTTTAATTATTTTAGTATTACAAAATGCAGGCGAAGCAGTTCGTGTTTGGCTCGCCCCACAACAAATCGGACGAGGCGTTTCGGGCTGACCATAGTACAAGGCTACTCTAAATGACTTATTCTTTTTTAAAGTTCTGTGTTTTTACACGTACAAATATTATTGATGAGTGAACAGAAACGTAAACCCACCAAGTTGGCACCTCGTGCCCACCAGTTTGCGTTATGAGTTGCAGTATTTTGACAAAATGGCGACGAAGAAAGAAAAGGATTTTTGTGTGTTGGAGTATATGAGATGTTTATTACAACAGTGCAGCGTGTGTTCTGAAGGAATTATGGAAAAGAACGACCACTCAAACAGAGCATTTTGAGTTGGTATCGACAATACAGGGCAGTGATTGTCTGTGCAACAGAAAAGTAACAAACGACCAAGTGTGCCACATGCAACCGAAGAGAGGGTGAGGGAGAGTTTCGTACGCACTCCAAATATATCAACGATCAGTGGAAGTCACGAAATTGGAATACTGCAACAAACTGTGTAGAAGATTTTGACGGCAGCTACATTTCAAATAGTAACGTCCTTAAAACTGAAAGATTATGGCTGGCGCCTTCAGCTTTGTGTCACAACGGAAATTTGTGGTAAGTTCCTGTGGGACCAAACTGCTGATGTCATCGATCCCTAGAATTACACACAACTTAACCTAACTTAAATTAGCTTACACTAAGGACAACGCACATACCTATGCCCTAGGAAGGACTCGAACCTCCGACAGGAGGAGCCGCACGAACCGTGACAAGGCGCACAACCGCTCGGCTACCCCGCGCGACCGTCACAATGCAGGAAGCACTTGAGGATGCACATTTCACCTCCAAGCTGACATTAAGCGATGAAGCGACCTTTCATTTATTTGCAGTAGTTAATCGCCACAATATGAGAGTGTGGGGTACTGAAAATCCTCATGAAGCTGTGGCGCATGAACGAGTTTCGTCGAAGATGAATGTTTTCTGGGCAGTGTCACAGATGTAGCTGTAAAAACCATTTATTTTCTGGGAGAAGACTGTGACGGGGAACTCTTGTGTGTGGTTTTTCCCACAACCGAATGCTGATTCCGAGAATCTCATCGTTCGACAAGGCGGGGCACCACCTCATTGGAGCATCGATGTTGATCGCTGTCTAAACGACAGACATCCGCTTTGCTGGAGTGGATGTAGTGTTGAAGATGATATGGTTTCGTCCTTTTTCCCTACAGGTCGCCTTGTGACGTTTCCCTTATGGGGTGTTTACGTACCGCCCCCCCCCCCCCCCTTTGGCACACAGTGCCAAGAACACTCAAACAGCTTAGACAACGCATCAATGCTGCTGTGTTGACTATTGACACGATGTTGCTACGTAACGTAAGGACAAACTTCGCTAACTCTTGGACGTGTGAAGTGTGACTAGAGGGCCACTCATAGAACATGAGTAGAGCGCAAAAAGCAAAATAGGTGAGTTTCTGGTTCTATTCATGCATCAGTAGTGCAGCCTGAAAAACTGAAGTTTAAAATTTCATATATTCGCAAGGCCTATGTTGTGTATTTAAATATAAAAAACACACTAATTTTATTAAAAAAATACTTTCAGAGGTTGCTCAATGGCATACAGATCTTATGGTGCAAGGAAAAAAATCACTCTTGAGGAATTTGCAGATTCTGCCATAAGAGATGCTTCTGAAGAAGTTCTTTTCGACATTTGGATATAATGTTAAGAAGAAATTGTTTCTGCTCCTGATCTATCGTCAATATTTCATTGTACTTTTGGATCAGACTGATAGCGCATTCAGCTGTGTCATTTACTGCTTTAGTCTGAGAGCATCGATGACGATTTCTTAGATTAGCGGATAATTTGGCAGTTGTGTAGGAGGTAGCTGTAGGACAGACGCTGATTTTATTCTTCCTTCTTCAGCTAATGTATCGAAAAAAAAGTACTCTTTTCTGACAAATGGCTCTGAGGACTATGGGACTCAACATCTGAGGTCATCAGTCCCCTAGAACTTAGAACTACTCAAACCTAAATAACCTAAGGACATCACAAACATCCATGCCCGAGGAAGGATTCGAAGCTGCGATCGTAGCGGTAGCGAGGTTCCAGACTGAAGCGCCTAGAGCCGCTCGACCACAGTGGCCGGCACACTTTTCTGACAAGATTCTCTAATTACAGTTCTTCCAGCTCTGGCAGTTGATTCATTATCCTGAGTAAACGTGGAGTACCAGATATTCGGGTGCGCTGCGGTTTTTCTCCGTTTTCTATGCTTTCTGTTTCTATTCTGTCATCAGAGAAGACTAGGACAACCAAGTGCTCAAAGAGAAACCAAAGATACCTGCAAAGAATCACATATGCTTTATTAGCTACAGTCTTGCTGGGATAATTCTTGAAGATATCATTGATATCATTGTAAGGACGTCTGATACTAATAAGTACTATATTCAACAAGAGTGACAGATAAGGCCAAGTCAGTTAAGTTTTGGACATCTTGTTGTGTTAGTTTAAACCGATATTTGAAGAGAAAATATTTTCAGTGCTCAAAAGCCTTTCGCCATCCAGTGAGCATGATGTGTTGGACCAGTAGGTCGAAACGACTCGCTAGTCGACCTACACCTTCCACCACTAAGGACCAATATGTTACGGCGTAAAGTCAGCGCCAGCACAACAGTCGTCGGGAACGACAGAGAAGAGAAGGCTGTGAGAAGAGGTCAGCCAATCGCATGCTGACCGACCTCCTTCCAGGACGACAACGCGACATCAGCGGCCCCTTGGTGAAGACGACATAAGCACAGCGCACGGCTTGTGGCAGCCAAGTTCGATAGCAGCTTCAACGTTAGAGTTGTGTCTGTCTATTCTGAAGAAAGCTGATTATTTTGTATGTCGCCCTTCGCTTGCGACAAATCTATCGAAGTTAAGAAATGTACTTGTCTTGTTGTACTAAAACTCATTAATACGAGTTGTTTGATTGTTTGTCTAGAGAACTGAGTATGCAGGATTCAGAGACACAACATAACAAGGATAATTCTAAGAATTATATATAATGATTTCTTGGTTGTTGAACTCGTAGAACATGATGACGGCAAGCAGTCCCCACCAACTTTGTACCGAAAGTTTCCTGGATCTTTGTAGATGCTCCTTTGTGAAGCACTATGTTACTAGCTGTAATATCGAACACACGTCCTTCGACTTTTGACATCAGATTCCACTCTTTCCTTAAATTTTTGCAAGCCTGAGTCTGAGATTCACCAGTTCCTCGTTCTATTTTTATAACTCCTAGAAACTTTTCTTTTCCATTTCCAGTAACAAAGACAGGAATTCGGTCAATCTTTTTCTTCCGATCAGTAATATCTGGAAGCTTTTTGCCATACAAATGTGAAAGAAGAGGAACAACCACATTATTACATTTCTCTTCCTCTTCTGCAAGTGCTGGCCTCGTTTTCCTTCTCGGCTTCCTGATCAAGGTTCTAGAGATATTTAAATCAGAAAAATTATGACCTAGTGCCCGTGCAATGGATCCATCTACAAATACTGCTCCACGATCTTGAAGAAAGCACTAACAACTTTAGGTGAGTCAAACATATACGACTCACCTAAAGTACATTTGGTGGTATGGAGGGAACATCTTCAGCAGATGATGCTGAAGGTGAACTTAATGATTTGCAGGATCGATATTCTTCCTTGTCATCATCTACAGTGGGTGATGAACATGATTACGAAGTAGAAGAAAGGATGATTGCAACTCCTTTCAAGGATTAACTCATTTCTTGTTTATACCCATCTCGCTTTAGTCTGTCTCTTTTCTCTCACTCCCTGATCTTATGTCTGTTGCTGCAATCTTCAGATTAGCTGCTGCCTTACTGCAAGGACAGACATGTTCTCTTGATTTTGAAGAAACTACTTCTCACAGTAATGTCAAATATCTTGTTCAGATCTCTTTTGAATATATTTGGTTTCACTTTTTCCACGTTTATCTGCCTATTTGTCTTTTTCTTTAAGTTCAGATACTACTCATATAGTTTAGATAGCTTTCTAACACATGAATTTATTCGCCGTGTTGGAATCTTTCCACCCTTCGATATTGAAACTGCAGTTTCACAGGTCCGTTTGTAATTGCTTGGGGTGCCATGTGTTCCTGTAAGTGGCCGAACTTGACACACCTGAGCTTGTCAAATGCACGAGGCAAGCTTGCTGTTGACACCAGAGATAATGGCTTCCCAAGGTGCCAGTTCGCAGAAGCATCTCTCACAGCAGTAGCAGCAGTAGCCATATTCAGTTATTCATTCGCCTGAAATTAAAAAAGGGCACGAGTGACCTCTAAATGTAATTTCATGAAGCTTAAATTTTATATAGCAAATACAGCACTCTGGAGGACAAAAATAAGGTATGTGAAGCAAAGATGGGAACAATTTCAGTTTTTACCATACTATTGTCGACCACACAAATGCATCAGTTACATATGGCTGCGCATCTACTATTTTGGAAACTATAGACCTCTAAGGCGAATGAATCATTTATAGCAGTCCTGCAGCACAGCCTGGAGAGTCATCTCGAGCGTGTGCGGCCGTGTAGGGGCCGCTGGAGGGGGCGCTTGTGGGCGGAAGGACGCAACTCCAACGTCCTAGCTGCACGCCCTACCTGTAATTCATTACCGTAATGAGTCAGGTCTCTGCGAGCGATGTAGAGTAGAGCGTAAATAGGAAGTTTATTTTGCTATTCGAGTTCTGCAATGCATGTTACGTACATTCTAATCGTTACGGACTTCAACTGTATTTGTGACATTGTAGACGTCTCGTTATTACGTAATTTTGTTAGCAGTTTGTGGTTTTGTCTGCTAGGTGATCCGTTGGTAAAAATCCGTTGGCGTCCCTGGTTATTTCGTAGCGTAGAGAACCTTAGTCAACTCACTAGACGGATCCTTACAGCCTCACATCAGGAAACGAGAATCAACGACCTGAGGGTTTTCTGAGCGAGCACATCTGCAGAAGACATCAGGTGGGCTGACAATTAGAAGCTGTGTGTTCTGCCGTAATGAAGCGGAGTTTAAATAAGCCTCTTGCACCTTCTGCCGTCACAATATTAGCGTGGACAGGAGCGCGTTATCTATTGTAAGACATAAGATGGAGTACACAGGATTCAAAGAGCACTGAACGAGTGAACCTTGCTTCCATTCGGTTGCAAATGTTAATTTATTATTTTACAAACGGCTCTCCCTGTGGTATTGTTTCGCCACAACATATCATTTACCTGATGTCTTTGACATCAATTGCTTTTCTGACGCAGATTGTGGAGGATATTGTCGAAAGCTTAGAATTTTATCCAAAGTTGACACGAAAAATTGTACGACAGCATTCCTTATAGCCCAGCTGTTGAAAACCAAGCAACAGAACAATGTGACTTGGTCCGAAGAGCCTGCATTAGAATGTTTCCCATCTCAATATATGTACACGGAAGGGATGTGTGCCTTCCGCTCGGCCATTTAACTGTGAGGCTTGGTGAAACTTCTTTAATACTCTCGATGATAACATAAAGTAAAACTTACTCTCTATTTTGTTTCCATCGCCGTACAGTTTCGGATGTGAAGTCGTTTTCAAATTTATACGCGTGTACAACCAGCACCTCCTAAAAGAAAGACAGCGCGTGCACTACTCAGTGACATCAATGCGAGTAGTACGAGCCGGTGACAACGCAGCCCGTTTGGTAAAGGGACCCGGAAGTAAGAAATTCGTGAAAAAATCGATCTAATTCTCTGAAGCCTTATGGAACGGCTTTGAAATGACATATTTATTTATTGTGACATATTGCTGAATACTAAATGGTTTAGAAACAAAATGATGTAATAATTTATTTGCATAGCCATCTCCTGCAGTTGATCTTGTGTACCAGTTACTATTGTATATTCTCCGTCTTAAGCTTATTTCAATTTGCTTTTATTTACAAATTTATATTTATTGTTTTTTCCCATGTTAAGTTTACTGCAATTTAAAAGAATCTTTCGCCAGAAGTGTTCCGCACATGTAACCATTGCTGTTTTTTCCTCACGTTTACATGTTTCACAGTCCTTCGTTGTTATCGGTGGTTGGTTTCGGGAAAAAAACATCTTTGCACAATTGCTGAGTGTGGAACAGGTGAAACTTTAGTTTGAATGGCTATGAGCACTATGGGACTTAACTTCTGAGGTCATCAGTCCCCAATAACTTAGAACAACTTAAACCTAACTAACCTAAGGACATCAACCACATCCATGCTCGAGGCAGGTTTCGAAACTGCGACCGTAGCGGTCGCGCGGTCCCAGACTGTAGCGCCTACAACCGCTCGGCCATCCCGGCCGGCAAACTACAGTTCGATTCCTATGAAAACAGTTTCTGTGAAGTTCACAAAAGTGAAGTACAACGCAAAAATTTTCAAATCCCACAAAAGAAATAGGAGTTTCTATAAGTTGAGAAATCGTGAAAGACATATGTGCAGCCGTGTTTTTATCTACTTCAACCTCCGCTATCAGCGAAGGAAAAAGCAGCGGATGTTAAGAAATGTAAACAAGAGGAAGAGGCACCAGTGAACACAGAAGATGCTTTGTAAACATAAGAGAAACGCTTCTGGTGAAAGACTTAGCTTCAACTGCTGTAGAGGGAAGACGGGAAAACACAACAATAATTGCAAATAACGAAGTGATTGTTCCCATAGTTCACATTGCTTCCCCCTTCAAATGTCCTACTTATTGAAGACTCCCTGTTCTGCGCTCATAGTACACGTCCACGGCGGTGCTCGGGGGCCACAGCACATTTGCGACACCTGAGGATGGCCGTATGAGAGCCCGAAACCGATCGAGATAATAAAAGAAATTTACAACTGAAGCGGTATTCTCAACCTCTAGTATTCAAGATGAGTATATCCGTTGTTGCCAGAAAGGTGCAAGGAAACTACTTTATAAATTTCCTGGAATGCGCTTTTGTCTGTTAGTTGACTGTACTTCACTTAGTATCTTCAAATGTTGCCTTGTTTCAAATTACGGCTCATCAATAAAAATTTCACTGCTATAGATCTAATAGTTAGGAAAAGACAATGTTTTCTTTTTCTTAATGCTCACATAGTAAAAAATAAGGGAAATAATGAGTAGATTTATATTGTTCTAATTTTAGTTATGATGTATTGTTTGTTGACATGAGCAAATAATGTTCATTAAAAGCGTTCTTCATTACTGAAGTGTCTCTCACACTAAGGGTCGAGAAGGAATCACGTATTTGTTACAAATCAGTGACTGAGGAGATACCGTTTTCACAAAAACACCTTTACAGCACGTGGCTGCATTTAATTCAGAATTAGGTCAAAAGTAGCAACTAGAAAGTAACATTTAAGCACTATAATATTGAACACCCTGTGCCCTCTGTTGACTGACGTTCATACTTCGTTGTAACTTTGTGTCTCACACTGAGACTGAAATGTGATAATTTAGGTAGAGAGATGGAGAAGCCAATGAATGTGAATGTCAAATGAAGGTTGTGGTAACAGATTGACCTATAGCGTAGCCTAATCCGTACGTTCGCACCATGTTTAAACACACTGTACACCACAAAAACTGAAACTGCTAGGTAAATTCAGAAAACGTTTATTAGGTAATGGACAGACGAAAAACGCTTCTGTGTTCCTCACAAACGACACTAAACTGATGTTAAAATAAATTATGCCACCTATAACTTATAAAAATAACAAATGTGTGCCATTTCATTAAAAAAATTACAAAAATCTCGAGTTGTTCTTGTGTGAATCCGCAATGCGGTATCGAAGGGTTAATGAAATTTAGCATCTCAGCTGGACTGCACCGACCAAAAATTCAGCCGAAATATAAACGTATCCTACATTTGAAGAGGAGCTTACAGGTCTTGAAATGAACTGCTTTTTATAAGTTAAATGTATATTGTGATTGTTGGCGGCGTTATTTGATTCCTGATAGTGTGCAGTCATTGTTGAAATATATGACAATGGACAAACTGAAGATGCTTTTCTTGTGAATGACTAGGCACACAGGCATGTAATTTTTCCTTCAGATCTTATGGGCCAAATAGAAAATAAAAAAAGTCTGTACAGGCTGTATCGATTTCAAGGAACCTCATAAACAACACGGTAGGTTGCATATAAAGTCGGTTTTCAGAGATCAGTCGGAGACAGACCTTTAACAGAGGTACCTGCATTATCGGAAATGAATTCAAAATAAAAGTGCAAATAATGAAATGGAAGAGACAAGCCAATTAATCATGAAATAAATAAAAATGAAGCATTGGGAGGAAATATCTAGTGACTCTGAAAAGCTAGTTCATTCAAAAGGGTAATAATATTAAATACATGGCAAACACTGTGAGGTTTATCTTCATTGCTTTAGTTTTCATATATCAGCAGATTTTTTCAGTAAACATGGAAGCTAAAGACTCAATTTTTGGTTATTTTACTTACACAATGTCAAAATGTGATTTATAGCATAGTCATTTATAACTAGGTATTCAGAACTAGAAGGTAAAATAATAGAAATAATGTAACTTTCTTTACATTGAAAAGTGTCACTCAAAGCTGTTAAATATTATGACACAAAGAATGTAATATACTAAGCAAATAAACCTGAAGTAAAGCACCAGGTGTGGAAGTATTTTTATTTTTACATTTTATTTTTTGACTCCTTACCCTCTTGCATAAAGCAATGCAAAATAAAAGCCTGTATACTGAACGGTATGCAGACAGGCAACATTACAACTGCAAATCAACGGTTTATCTATCAATCTGTACCACCTGCATAGCAGAAAATATTTCGAAATAAAATGTGCTTCATTGCTTCTGAACTGAAGCTGAAAGCATCACCTTAGTATTTTTAGTTAGACAGACTGTACTGCTGTGGTACTGCTTGGTGTTTGTATTCAAGCCTCAGCATTTTTTGTTTTGGGCCTTCACATCACCTGTCTTGTTTTGAGAAGTGGGAAAAACTGTCTGAGAATAACAATGAAACTGCACCTGGCATCAAACGTGATTTTTGGAGGGGCAGTTAATAATTGTCCTGTCATCTCATCCCAGATTTGTGTTTACCAAAGAACATCATCGTTCTGAGTCTGGATATCACACACACACACACACACACACACACACACTCAAAACTCACAATCTCTGACAGTTGACACATACAGATATCTTCCACAGGTGCTGTCGTAAAAGAAGTAATGTAATTACAACTAGTGGGATTATGCAGCTATTAAAACGGTTGTTTATCTTATTTAACTATACACTGTTTTAAATAATACTGTGTTTCATGAAATATCTGGGAGGTTCTTTTACATTTTTGTTTTTCAACTATTATTTCGACGTCAGTGTCTTAATTCATACACAAAAACTGACATGGTGGAGAAAGTTAAAACATTACATCTTATGTGCTGCATGTTATTTATACCGAAATACATATGCACAGTAATTTTCGAACATTTTAATTATGTACTTATGAAGGAAGCGTAGGGCACTTACATATAACTTCAATTCAGTCCCGCAATTAAGACAGTTTGCAGAAAGAACTGATAAGATACACCAGCAACTTTTTACTCATTTGTTCACAGATATTTTTGTTTTTATCTGCTTCCGGCCTATAAATACCTGAAAATAAGAAAAAGGTTCCTGTACCTCCATCTGCTGTATTCACCTACTCATGCATTTTTCCCTTTCGTGGAACAGTATTGCTAGTTTTAAAGAAAAATGGGCAGTCTATTTGAGTATTAAAGATCAGAAGCATTTTTCGCTCATGGTGCTGTGCATTGAATTACTGACGTGGATCTTGAACATCAGATTGTTACAGGTAGCCTAATGTATGGGAGATGTACTAATATGGTAGCTACTCTCAATTTAATTTTCGTTTACTGGTTAGATCTATGCGAAATTTCTTGTTTCTCACCAGGAAACTTACTGAAAGTTTTTGTAGCAGAAAACAGAAATGGGTACTACAACCAAGCCGATCTGTATTATTAGCATCAAATACTCATTAGGAAATGTAGTGCCGTGTGAAAGTAAGGAAGCTAACACTCTAGAAGAAGCATGAGCATTGCAGTACAGTTAGAATCACTATAAACTGTGTCTTCGTCGTTAAAATTAACTTCTTTTAAGAACTTACACAAAACAAGAATTCACCCTCGAATCTGAACAAGGATTAAAGTTATTCCTGCGAATCCTTGATAAACATTTCTTCCTCTCTGCTCCATCCACCAAAAATAATTTTTAGGCCTCCTTCGTAATTTCTTAAGTGGAAATGGCATTTTGACAGTACAAAGAAGATCATAGTTCAATAAAACACACACAGATCTTCCAATCTAGTGCACAGAAAGCAAGTTACACTCATGAACGAGCTCAGTTACGATAAATGCTAATGTTCCTATGTTGCCTACGTACGACGCCATATTGTGACGTCATACACTACGTGCACAGGTTTTCTTTTCCTCAGAAGGTGTTGCTACGACCCACCAGAATGGCCATATTTGGGCCAGAGTTTAATGACTCATCAGTTTGTATATGTAATTGTGTAATAGCAGTAGGCTGGTTAAATTTTCCTGCGATTATACAATTACGTATGGAAATTGATACGTTCTTTGGACTCTGACCAAAGTGCAACCATTCTAATTGGGTGTACATGTGGATATGTTTGAAAACGGTTTCATAGCCGAAACTTGTGCCACCAGCAAGAAAAATTATTAATAAAATTAACAGGAGTAACTGACGATTCACAGATGAACAGCGTCTTCTTCTTCTGTTCTATGCACTATATCTTCTACATATATTGTGAAGTCTCCTGCGGCGATTTCTGCCTATGTGTTTGTGTTAATCTCAGGACCTACTGTAGAGATTTAGGTAAGATTTTTAATACTAGATCACCTGATTCACGAGGAAGGTTTTGATGTATAATTTATTACTGCTATGAAATAATCAGTGTGTATCATAGTATATTTATTTGTCCCATATTTAACTGAGGTTTTTAGTGACGTCTCTTGCCAGTGTCGGGAAATACAAGCTAATCAGCTGGAGAAAAGATGGTATATGGCGGGAAAAGCAGTAAAGTAACAGCCGCCCAGCCGCCGCATATCAACAGAGCAGGGAGACGTCTGATCTGGTGGTCTAGCGGTTACGTTTGTGCCTAGTACTGGGAGATGAAGAAGCTTGCACAGGATAGAGTAGCATGGAGAGCTGCATCAAACCAGTCTCAGGACTGAAGACCACAACAACAAAAACATAGGACTGAAAGGTAGCGACAACGAATTCTAGTTGGACAACAGGTTTTCAGTCTGTCTTTTAACTTCATGTGGGGATTCACCACGAACGACACGTTGTTCGGATTCCATGAAAACTGTAGGCCCTCTTCTCCCAGCTGGATAGCTGGGGTAATTTAGGGACACGAAGGTGTCGAAGAGGCCTACAGTTAAAGTACTTGAACCAGATAATTGACCAGACGTAATTATTATTGGAATCTATACATATCTTGTTCTTCAACACATACCTTATACAAAACAGTTAGGAGAACACGTATCAACGTCCGGTATGTTAAATATACTTTGATACAAGCGGTACTTGTGGTCTTATTGCATTGCCTGAGAGCTTTGATTTCATTGTAGGCAACAACTAAAATAATTCGCCAACTGTTAGCTGTGCTATGTATAACACTGTCAGGCGGTTCCTCAGAAGGAAATGAGTATCGGTGTCTCAGTGTTTTCTAGTCAGATACTCAGATAGCAGTTGTTATTTGTGGGCGTTGTACTTAACCATACACAGGCAATGGGACATCTTAATTCAGTGGAAATTGCAAAAAGGATGGACTTCCGACATGTTCCGGTAGATCCCAATGTCTCCCACTGTGTCATCCATAGGTTGTGGATATGTTTCAGGTAGACAGCTCAGTACATAATGCGAGTGGGACAAGGTTACCGACGTATTACAACCCAACGTAAATCTCAATGTTTGGCCGTCTCTGAGAAATGGCGTCGTACGTACGCTGCCAGAGCATTGCAAGACGATTTCAAAAGTGCCATGTAGCCGCTGTGTCCGATGAGACTGTAATGAACATGTTACGAGAAAGGACCTTACAACCTAGAGATGCTGTTTGAGTACCCCGCTTGACAAGAAATGATCCTGCAAGTCGCCTTCAGTTCTGCAGTCCCCATGTCAACTGGAAACTTCGACATTGGTGAAACGCGTTGTTCGCATACGGGTCTAGCTATCCCTTGATGCAAGGTGATGGTCACGTTAATGTGCAGAGACCCATGATGAGCGGAACCTACCAAAGGTTGCCCAGAAATCCATAGATTTCCCAGGTTCTGTGATGTTAGGAGGCTTCAGTATTGTCGTTGTCCATGGTCGGACAAATCCTGGAAGTCCAAGTGGTTGCTGCTTCGTACGGTGGCAGCCTTGAATTCCTTCTAAAGCCAGGACCTATTTAGAGGGCGTCGGGATGGTTTTGAGAAACCTGGACATTTAAATAATGGAATGGCCGGCGCTGAGTCCCAACCTAAACACCATCGTGCAATATGTGGGACATTCTTGACAGACGCTCTCCTTGTCGTCCTGTTCTAAGAACTCTCATGGGACCTGTGGATACGGCGTATACCGCGTAGGCTTCTGGCAGTGATAAACGCTCACGGAGGGCATACACTTTATTGAAGCTCTCAGAGTGCAATAAAAAGGACCCAGGATGAAGGGATGATTGATTGTATCCACTTTGTTTTCGACGCCTGTGGGACATTTCAATTCTTTTTATGTAAACGATCGAGGATAATGATGTTTTGTTGTTTACTTACTTTGTGAAAGATGAATCTATAACTCATTAACATACCCAGTGCTCAATTATTGCTCGGCAGAGTATGGCAGATGCCCAAAGACATATTCCCCTACTTCTTTAGAGCAGTTTATTATAAGTCAAAGTCCATCGCCGCGTTTTTATGTCTATGTTAGAAGGCTAATCTCAGGAAATACTGTAGGGGTTTTTATTTTTCACTCACAGGCAGACTGAATGACGAGGAAAGTTTGTGTATATAATATAACACTGCTAAGCCAGACAGATCTTCAGGCGGTAGATACGCAGTGTTTAACCATGCGAAGCCAGGGCGGATCGCTACTTAAAGATAAAGAAATGTACTTTGTTTATGCTACTGAAATATGTTTACCATTTAGATAAAAACACAATTACCTTCAAAAGAACACTGAGTCGGTAACAATCATCTGATGTACAGATCGTCTTGTGTAGCTGCTGTCAACGTGAGTCCTTGGTGTACGATACGTTCTGCAACTAACTAAATAAGTTACTTGTAAAATGGCAATTTTAGACTCCTCCCCGTCTTGGATAAGCTTCTGGGGACTGGCGCGGATTTCAAAAGTGTCGTTGTGGAAGGCATAGTTGTGAATAATTGAAGGGCTTATTTCAATAGTGGTACAAGTCAATTTTTGTTCATTTTGAGCTATAGAGTCCTAAAGTTAGATGAGCGCTGAAAAATCTGCAGTTGAGATACTAGAAATATTCAAGCATATCGCTTCTTCCTAGAGATGAACCTTTCATGTTTGTTTGGATCATTAATTTCAGAAGCATTATAGGCAAAAATGTGGAGGTAAAGGACTTGTACCACTATTGAAATAAGCCCTTCAATTGCTGTAGGGAACCAGTAAACTAAGTTTATATTGGGTGTGTCAGTTGCCCCTACAATTGTCGTTTTATGCAACCCGCAACGTTATTGCTGGCCTTCATATACCACACTCGAATTATTTATCCTACACAGAACACGGACATTGTTGGAAATTTAATGTAGTAAATTTTGTACTAGGATTGCTGGGTGCCATAGTTTCGAGTTATTAAAAAAAAGTACGAAGTTCAGCTGCATCTGCTCTCCAACACAAAGACCCCACTGGTCAGGATTTCTGGAATGTACCACTGTACCACTGTACGAACTGTTTCACACATTCGACTTTTTTTCTTCTTCATTAACTAGACTTGTTACCCCACCAGCCTAGACGAGAACCTACAAATTGTAAAATTGACGTTTGTGTAAATGTTGACTAATAATGTTGTGAACTTTGACATCATAAAGAAATGAAATGAGCGTGCGGCATTGTTGGCCGGGAGGCCCTATCTGGGGAAGTTCGGCCGCCGAGTGCAAGTCTTATTTCAGTCGATGGCACATTGGGCGACTTGCTCGCCGGTTTTTATTTAATCGTATGGTGATTTTATACAATATACAGTTTATACAAGGTAAGTGATTTTATACGATATACATATTATATAAGACAAGATTAAACCTCGAAGTCCCTGTTTTTAAACCAATTAATTAAGCTGGGTGTGAGAGTGAGCAAGTCGTCGGGAATTCCAGGGTATGAATGAAGTGGACAGCGTTGGACTAAATGTTCAGTTGTCTGCTCTTCTTGATTACATTCACACATTGGTGAACTGATCTAGCCCCATCTGTACCTGAAGTACCTACAACAACCATGTCCAGTGCTTAACCTGTTGAGGCCGCACCAGAGGTTCCTCGGTAGGTCAAAACCTTTTGGCTTCTTTGTGGGATCAAGGTGATGGGCTCTTGTTCCCAATGCTTTTGTTGTCCATTCATGCTTACAGCTTTCATTTAGATCAAAACCATCCGCAATGAGTTGTTCTGCAGTAACACTTGCTGGTCTTCTTGATCGCAGTCCTTGCTGTCGCGGATGACAGAATTCCTGGTGCAGTGGTAGAGAAGGTGATGCAGAGATTTTCTTGGCCTCCCTCAGTAGAGCTCGTTACCGCCTTAAGTGAGGTGGAGGGATGTGACTCAGTACAGGTAACCAGTCGCATGGGGTTGATTTGATGGAACCAATAATGCAGCGCATTGTTCGTTAAGTTTTGTGCCTACCTTCTTCACACGTACACTTTGCAACCAGACAGGTGCGCAGTACTCAGCAGCAGAGTACACAGGACTGATGCCAGTTAAACGCAGACAGACACCAGAGGTTCCTCAGGTTGTACCACTGAGCTTATGTAGTATGTTGTACCTTGCAGCAACTTTATGAGGCAGCTTGGTGGAGTGCTCTTTGTAGCTCAGGGTTCTATCTAGAGTGATTCCGAGGTATTTTGGGAAAGGATTGTACCTCAACGTTTCTCCATGGCGCAGAACTCTTGGTTTGTAGTTCGCAGCACGATTCGCTAGATGGAAACGAGAGACATCAGTTTTTGATGTGCTTGGGATCAATCTCCAGGTCTTAAAGAAAGTTGACATCTTCTCCAGATCCTCCGTAAGAATTCGTTCAACATCTTCTAAATTACTGCTCTGTGCTACCAGTGCGGTGTCATCAGTATAGATGAATTTAGTTGATATTGTGGTTGGTAAATCATTAATGTATAAATTGAATAGTGATGGGCTAAAACAGATCCCTGAGGTAGTCCATTATTTAGTTTCCGTTTGTGGCTTTTAGAGCTGCCTAGAAACACTTCAAATTGCCTTTCACTAAGCATGCTGGGTATTAGATCCACAATTTCTCGACTTGGTACAACTTGCAGCAGCTTGTAGATCAGTCCCTGTCGCCATACAGTGTCATACGCGGCTGTCAGTTCGGTGAAGAGAGCTAATAATTTCAGATGGCTTTGTAAACCTGCTTCAATATGGGTAGTTAGGGCAAGAACTTGATCGGTGCAGCTGCGTCCTTGTCTGAAGCCAGGAGGGGTAGTAGCCTCGACGAACGGTGCTATTCTGGTTAGGAGGACTCGTTCCAAAAGTCTGAATGTACAAGTGAGCAGTGCTATAGGGCAGTAGCTTTCAGGGCTGTCTTCAGGCATTCCAGGTTTAAGAGTGGCTATAACTTTCGACAGTTTAACTTGTCTGGGAAGCTTGTTCTCTTTGAGTATGTAAGTAAAGATCGAAGTGAGCCAGCGTATGCAGTGTTGGCCCGTGTTCTTAATAAATCCATTATAGATGTTGTCAGGACCAGCAGCCTTACTGACTTTCAGTTGCATGACAGCACTTTCCACTTCCGCTATGGAGAAGGGCCAGGAAAGCGGCTCGTTTCTTGGGGCACTGCGCTTGGGGTTAGAGAGTTTACATTTTACTGCTCTAGTATGTTTCTTGTCTCTCTTTGCACTTGTGAGGTCTGCGATCCTGTTGGCAATGAGGTCGGGACTCAATTTAGGATACGGCTTTTTGAGGTGTTCTTACCAGTTAGCCCATTCAAGACTCTCCATGCTTTCCTACTTGACTTGGCAAAGTTCATTTCTTTGAGTGATGCTTCCCATTTCTCTCGTCTGTTCTTGTATAAAGAGTGGAGTAGCTGTGATCCCACTGTTTGATTTCTAGAACTTTGGTATTCTTGATATAAAGCCTTACTTTCTTGGTACCAGCCAGGAACATATTCCTTTCTGTAACCCCTAGGAATGTTTGACTTAGCAGCTTTGATAACTAGTCTAACGAATTCATTGTAATTGTTTGCTGTAGCCTGTAAGTTCGTTATGCAGTCACGGTCTTTTGAGAATCCATCCCAGTTAGCTCGTTGCAAATTCCATCTGGGTAGGGGCATTGAGTTTACAAGGGGAATTTTTAAACCAATTTCTGTCAGAACAGGACGATGTTGGCAGTTTGGGAAGATAGACAGAACAGTACGAGTGGCGTTAAGTGGTTGATCTAGCTGATCTTTGGACACAAATACCAAGTCTGGGTTGTAATCCTTATTCCAGCGTGCAGAGTGGAAGGTTCCCTTGTCTTTCACATCGCCGGTGATGAGGACAACACAACACCCAGTCCACGGGCGGAGAAAATCTCCATCCCGGCCGGAAATCGAACCCGGACCCGCTGCATGGGAGGCAAGTATATAACCACTCAATTAAACAGGCGGACATAAAATAGATAATTACATCTTTGCATTTGTCTCGGTTTTTGGACTACTAAAGTACTGTGCTAGTAAGGATTAAGTTTGGATTGAATTGTCAACGTAATTAATGTTAGTGTAGCGTTTAAACAAGTTGTTTTTCGTTCATTACCCTCTCGGGTCCGTTTAAATTGTTAATGTTAAGGAAGTAGCAGCCTACTTTGGTGGCGTAGTAGCTCAATCAATGGAGAACGAAATAGGTCAAATATCGGAAATAGTTGGTGTAGCCGGAAATTGTTGTACAGTGGTAGGAGTGTCCCACGAAAAACATGCTAGAAATCCTGACTGGTGAGGGATGAGTGTAGGGTAGATCAACGTTTTAGTTTTACTTTTGTACGTTTTTCTTGAATACCTTGAAAATTGCCGGCCGCGGTGGTCTCGCGGTTCTAGGCGCGCAGTCCGGAACCGTGCGACTGCTACGGTCGCAGGTTCGAATCCTGCCTCGGGTATGGATGTGTGTGATGTCCTTAGGTTAGTTAGGTTTAAGTAGTTCTAAGTTCTAGGGGACTGATGACCACATCAGTTGAGTGCCATAGTGCTCAGAGCCATTTGAACCATTTTCAACCTTGAAAACTATGGCATCCAGAAAAAACGTATTCCACTACACAAATTAACTACATCAAAATTCCTACGAAACGGTCCGCCCCCGGTAGCTGAGTGGTCAGCGAGACAGACTGTCAATCTTAAGGGCCCGGGTTCGATTCCCGGCTGGGACGGAGATTTTCTCCACTCAGGGACTGGGTGTTGATCCCCATCGACGCGCAAGTCGCCGACGTGGCGTCAAATCGAAAGACTTGCACCAGGCGAGCGGTCTACCCGACGGGAGGCCCTCGCACACGACATTTCATTTCTTTTTCCTACGAAACGAAACTTCTTTTTTTGTCGAATTAATAGTTTGTGTGTAGCGAGCGAGAGAACATAAAAATATCGCGCGTGGATTATGAATGCCAGGTGTAACACTGCGGGCTGCATGAAACGACAGCGGCAGGGGCAGGTGACTGATACTAGCCAAAAGTAGGCAGGCGAGTAGTATTGGTAGAACTGGTAGGGAAAGAAACATAAGTGAGTGTTTAAGAGAGAAAATTGGAGCTGACGGCTTATCTTTGTTTCTATGTTTGTTTGGTTATCTGTATTGCTCATAATTAGAACTGCACATTATTCGGTGTTAGTTCACTGTATAAATTATATCCACACAGAATATACAGTAAACTGCGTTTTACAAGTAATAAATTTAACTGTTGTTGCTATTTTTTACTCTACATCTAAATTTATACTCCGCAAGCCACCCAACGGTGTGTGGCGGACGGCACTTTACGTGCCACTGTCATTACCTCCCTTTCCTGTTCCAGTCGCGTATGGTTACCGGGAAGAACGACTGCCGGAAAGCCTCTGTGCGAGCTCGAATCTGTCTAATTTTTCAGTCGTGATCTCCTTGGGGGGCATAAGTAAGGGGAAGCAATATATTCGATACCCCATCCAGAAATGCACCCTCTCGAAACCTGGACAGCAAGCTACACCGCGATGCAGAGCGCCTCTCTTGCAGAGTCTGCCACTTGAAGTTGCTAAACATCTCCGTAACATCTCCATAGCGCCAGCTCTGTCAATCCAGATTCGATGTTAATCCAGTTGCGTTTGTAAGACACCTTCGTTGATGGACTTCATTTTCTAAGGACTCTCCCAATGAATCTCAACCTGGCACCCTGTGGGGCGGCGGATGGAATAATAGATTAAATGTTTTGTATTTATGTTGTTTGCCGTTCTCAACACTGGCTCTCTAACTACAATTTTGGCAATCAGAAAGTGATTAGCAAAACGTGAAGCCTGTAATTAGAATTCCCACTGCCCACTTCATCTGAGAAATACATTTATAGCTACAGCTTACTGTTCTGACGAATTAGGAGGTTGTCTGGGATTCATAATTAAAAACCATTCTCTCTAAAATGTTCACTATATTCTGAAAGCCACAGACCAAAATGAATCCACACAATCCAACTACCAGAGGAGTTCAGAGTTTAATGCGCTGATGCAACTATAACTGTTCAAATTAAATGTTTAAGTGAATGCTCGCCATAATTTGATGATAGTGTTCATCAAACGCCACGCTAAATAATGGTAGAATGTCTGTCCTGGGGCGGCACGTGAAAATACGACATACGCAAACTAAAGATTGATCATTAACGTCATCCCAAAATTAACACTTCACTCGAAAACGATTTCATGGTTACGCGTATCCCAAGTAACTTATTACTGCATCCGAGGCTGTTTATATCAACGATACGGACGCGACGCGACTCCCGGCACAGGCGGTGCGCTAATCAGCTTCTGGAGAGAACTGGGGCCTTCTTTCCTTGCGCAGCGTTCTTACACATAAGGCCGCAGTGCGGAAGGCTAAGGGAACGCCTGATCAAATCTGCTCGCCCGACTATCCGCTGGGCTAGTAATGCACCACTTTAAGTTATCGAATAAATCATTGATTCCTTTGCTGAAGGCCGATGGAGCTTACAATTTAATTGTGCAATCAGCACGCAAGTAAGTAATCATAATAAAAGTCTGACATCGCTAAGTCAAATATTTTGGGAGAGAGAATTAATTTGATTACACTACACGCAGTAGACGATCTCTGAACTTGCTCTTTGGAGACACGCTATAGCTATAGTTTTATAGTTATTCTGTTGAAACTACTCACATTTTTATGATTATAGCGGATCTCCCTTCTACTTAAATTTAAACATCCTAGCTTTATTTATTCGCCTACTTAATCAATCTTGCTTCCTTAATTTCTAAGACAAAAACCAGAAAATCATGAATTTCAACTAAAATTTTAATTTGTGAGATCCAGAATACTGTTTCTACTAAATTATTATGCAAAAGGAATCTAAATATAAATTTTTAAGTTTCTAGCTCTTTTCTGTTGCGCCAATGATTTTTACAGAAAAACGTCCAAATTTCGAAAATGGTTAAAGTTATTGAACTGATATTAAACACACTATGATTTAGTATTCCTCCTGACATGCTAGAAACGTTTCAGGTTATTTACTTGATTTTTAAAGTATTCCGCAATATTTATGAAGTCAGAGCTAGTTACAGCGGACTGGCTGGCACACAATGGAAAGACTAATGTGAATTTTATAAGGCGTGAGTAGGCTGCTTCCCTGCAACCCACCTTTCCAACAATTAATTTTATATGATCATTCCACTTTAAATCGTTCCTTACGCATACTCCCGGATATTTTACAGAAGTAAATGCTACCAGTGTTTGTTGCGCTATCATATAATGATACAATAAAGGATCCTTCTTTCTATGTATTCACAATACATTATATTTGTCTATGTTATGGATCAGTTGCCACTCGCTGCACCGAGTACCTATCTGCTGCAGATCTTCCTGCATTTCGCTGTAATTTTCTAATGCTGCAACTTCTCTGTATACTACAGCATCATCCGCGAAAAGCCGCATGGAACTTCCGACACTATCTACTAGGTCATTTATATATATTGTGAAAAGCAATGGTCCCAAACACTCCCCTGTGGCACGCAAGAGGTTACTTTAACGTCTGTAGACGTCACTCCATGGAGAACAACATTCTGTGTTCTGTTTGCTAAAAACTCTTTAATCCAGCCACACAGCTGGTCTGATATTCCGTAGGCTCTTACTTTGTTTATCAGGCGACAGTGCGGAACTCTATCGAACTCCTTCCGGAAGACAAGGAAAATGGCATTTTCCTGAGAGCCTATATCTAATATTTTCTGGGTCTCGTGAACAAATAAAGCGACTTGTCTCTCACACGATCGCTGTTTCCGGAATCCATGCGTTACTCAATACTCAATGGAACATTCTTCATCATGATAAAAAGCAAGAGTTTCATGTTAGTATTGACAAACGCAGAATTTGTTTATGAACAACAACAAAAATGGCTCTGAGCACTATGGGCTTAACTTCTTAGGTCATCAGTCCCCTAGAACGTAGAAGTACTTAAACCTAACTAACCTAAGGACATCACACACATCCATGCCTGAGGCAGGATTCGAACCTGCGACCGCAGCGGTCACGCGTTTCCAGACTGTAGCGCCTCGAACCGCTCGGCCACTCCGGCCGGCTATGAACAACAGAAATATATTTTATGTAACTACGATGAATTATGGAAATGATGGTTAATGTACTTTTATTTCGCAGTTTTTCCTCTGTTACCTTTTTGTTGAGGAAATTGCTTTCCTGAGCTGTGTATAATAAATCTGTACTGTATTATTGGTCTCTTTCACATTTGGAGTAAAAAATTTTCGAATAAAACCGGAATCAAATATTTACAATTTCAATGTTGCTATAAGTATTGTTTAATCTTAAGTAACTGACAGGATAACTACGTAGAAAAAAGATGGACCGTGGGTTTCCGGCACTTTATACGTTCTCAGTCGGTTTCTATAAGATTCACCAGTTCCTTTTCAGGGGAATTTAGAAAGACACTGATCGCATACGTAAAAAATGCGATAGTTATTAAGTAACTCTGATAGGTATGCAGCACACTTAATGCACACGTAATGCAGGTGCAACCATAACTGAGCGAAGGTACTAGGAAAACTAACATAGTCTACAGTTACTTATGGTAGACTACAGTAATTTTACAACTCTACCCTTTACACATACATCGTGCTATCACTTACAACAGTTGGTGGACAAGTGTAATTACCATGTTGTAGACACGTCATGAACAGTAAGTGAATGCTTTGTTTGTGTGTCATACATGATCAGCTGTAAGCTGTCTCGCTTAAAAGCTTCATCTCCAAACAACTAAATAAACATTTTCCTGGAGACATATAAGTCTCTACTTTATCTTCGGTAGGGAAAATAACTGAACCTATTAATAAAAATTTTTGACACAACTGGGACTTGAATCCAGGTCTTCTGGTTACGAGGCAGATGTAGTAACCATTATATCACTTAGAATTGTGGCTACCATAGTTGCACTGACTACCTTAATCCAATAAATGCCCTCGCCAACACAAACTTCAGTTTACCTATTCAGCCCATTTTCCTTTTCTTAAATCTTCAGTATTGATGAGGCTCTCTGACATTGGAATAGCGCCCCAGGTTTGTGCGCAACGGGGAAATCCTGCCAATATTTTAGTCTTAGGTGTTCTATTGATATGACGTATTAAAATTTCATGGAGACATACGAAACAACTTTCTCTTCGATAAGGATAGAAGCTGAAGTAACGAAACAAAATTTGTGCCATTGCTGGGAGTTGAACCTAGGCGTCCTGCTTACTAGGCAGATGTACTAACCGCAACTCACCGTAGAATTATGGATACCACAGTAGTTCAGTGCCGTACCCTAAACAAACTTCAATTAACATCTTAAGTCCATTTTGCATTTCCTTAATCGTCACTGTTGCCGAGACTCTCCTACATTACAATAGCATCCCAGCTTTGTACGTAATGGGGAAATCCTGCCAGTACCTCAGACACAGGTTTTCAAAAAAATGTACAAATGTGTGTGAAATATTATGGGACTTCACTGCTAAGGTCATCAGTCCCTAAGCTTACACACTACTTAACCTTGTACTTAGGATTAAGGACAAACACACACACCCATGCCCGAGGGAGGACTCGATACTCAGCTGGGACCAGCCGCACAGTCCATGACTGCAGCGCCTTAGACTGCTCGGATAATCCCGCCCGGCAGACATAGGTGATCTACTGACTTGATGAAATAACATTTCCTGGAATCTCAATTTATCTTCGGTAAGGATTAAAGCAGTAGACCCAGGTTCAAGTCTCGACCGTGGTACAAATTTTAATTAATTGATTCAGCTTCTATCCTTATGGAGAACTAAATAAACTATGTAAATACGTCAGATTCAAAAGCGAGAGTTTATACGGATAAGCCGTGGGCGTCAGTGGCAGTGGCGGCGTCGCGTCGCTAATTGACGCCCGGGCAGAGCACTCGCTCATTACGGGTGTCATTTGCGCGGCATTACCAGAAGCCGACACCCGGCGGCCGGCCGGAGCTTTTGATTTACGCAGCGGCGGACCCGCGCAGACGGCGGCGGTGGCGGCGGCGGTGGCGGCGGCGGCGGCGGGGGCGTGCGCCCTGGCGGCGGCGGCGGCGGCGGCGGCGGCGGCGGCGGCGGAGGCGGCGCGGGGCTGGCGGGTATATAGCGGCGCGCGCGGCCCAGCCACAACAGGTAGCGCCTGCCACGCGCGCAACACGCAACTCGCCTCTGCCCGCTCCACACACCCTCCACAGGTGAGTCGCGTCCAGCATCCGGCCGTCTGACTTTTGTGTTCCCGCTTAGCTACTTCCCAAACTGCAGCCCTCTACCGTGCACTTTACTTGTCACAGCCGGTGTGGTTTCTACTCCTTTTCATTATACTCGCATATTCCAGGTTCAGGTCGCACAGATTGTATCATACCGGTGGCGACTTACTACCATGTCTTCATCAGATGACGTATTTAAAAAGGAGAACATGGGGGAGGGGAGAAGACAAAGTTACCACGAAACCAAATTAAGTGCTCACTCGCCCGCACACACACACACACACACACACACACACACACACACATATACACACACACATACTGAGAAAGAGAGAAAGAGACAGAGAAACAGTTGTGAAATGTACAGAACGGTTCCCGTAAAAAAAAAGCTTTTTTCGAAGTATTTTCCGATCTATCACGAAGTCTCTCCGCTTTTTGCCTTTCTCATTTGTTGGACTATTTTTTCTTTCAGCTTACTCTTGTCTATTCCTAGCTTGAGATCGGCCGTTTAGCGTACACTTGCGACCACCATCTGCGAGTTTGCTACTCGCTGCAGGCATGCGTCATCTATCCCGCCTCCAGTACACCTCTATCTTATTTACACCACTATTAAAGTAATTTTGTTTACTGGTTTTCATTTTGGGAAGGCTATCTCACTATTAGCGTTACATTACACATATTTTTGTTATTTTATTTGCCATTTAAGACTTACCAACTGCACATTATACTTAATTAACCGTAGCCTTCTTTTCGAATAACCAGAGCGCAGAGATGTTGGGATTGTGACCGTCAGTCCGGGGCTCTTGAGCAGATAAATTACTGTGTACCGTATTCAGTTACGACTAGTTGTGTTATAAGTTCGATTTCTAATTTACTTCTCTAGTAATGTACATCATCCTTTTTCCTTACCTTTGTAATATATCATCATATGATGACTTTCTAGTAATTCGTGATTGGTAACGATACCATTTATGAGATCTCAGCCGGAAAAAGTTTAAAAATTACGAGGTAGTCACTGTATTTTCCTACTCTCTGTGAGTGCGGTTCTCTTGCATGTTGTGAACGAATAGTGTATAGAGTTTACTTTATTCTTCCATTTAGAATTTTTTATGCCATTTAAGAAGTCAGGTCTTGAGGTTAGATCCACCTCCACGTGTAACGTGGCACAGCACTTCCTCTGAGCTGTATCAAACAATGACGGACGGTTTAACCGAAAATCGTCTTTTCCTGCCTCCATGTTCAATATGTGGCCGCTCAATACTTTGTCTTTAAGTTTATCAGTAGTTATTGCTTGCCTGCATGAGGTTTCTACTACTGTTACTAGATAAAAGTTATACATAGATGTTGAGCAGTGTCCTGATGAATAAAGTGTGGTGGAAATTACTTTAATGAAATGCTAAACAGGCATCATTAATTTAAATGATCTACGAAAGTATTATTTACTCAAAATGTTGGGAAAGCTGATTTGGATATACATGAATACGACAAGCAGGATCTTGTCAGTTACACAGGAGTTACTCTCTGCGTACACAGCTTACGACGGACTTTTGCATAGCATGCCGCTAGGAATTCGTTTCACGCATGTGGTGGAAAAGTGTTTAAAACTATATAATACGAAAAATAGTATATCGATTACCTAACAGTATCGCAGTGATGTTTTTCACGTATGTTTGACATTAATTATTATCGAAAAGATGTAATAATGTGTTGAAAGAACATTACATACTAATGTTCATAAGTGTAGTATTTCGCAGGTGGAAGAGTGCGTCAACCAGTTACCTTTCTTATTGATCACAAACCCTTTGAACATCCAGAATGAATTTTCGCTCTTCAGCAAAGCGAGCGCCGAATAGAAAATTCCTGGAAAATTAGAAATGTACGCCTGACGGCGACTCGATATCTTAAAGGCAAAGGAACCAGTTTGGAGTCTCGATGGGGCACGCAGCTTTAATCTACGAGAAAGTAGCTTTTAGTATCCTCTCCCAAGCTTCTAAAAAAGCACGAGACATCAGAGTCAAAAGTCTTTCCTTTCCCTTATCTGTATCTTAGAGGGCGGTGACAAAAATTTCACATCGATTGAGAGCCTACCTACGCTCTTTTAATTTACCGGCTGTGCTACAAATTGTATATTGAATGTTACCCTGGAGGCTTTCATGGCCACTTCAACATGCATCCTGAGGTCATATTGCTTGGACTCTTGGCCGACGATTGTCTGACTCATCACATGACTTTCAGCAGTTCGAGTAGCTGCCATTCTGAAAGAATTATCCTCCGTTGTTCGTACTGGACCAAAGTCTGGTGAAGGTTATACGTCATTGTGGGGATACTGTCAGAGCGGCTTTTCGTGATAATCTAAAGTGTGCCTTCCCTCTTGTTATCCTGTGGTCGTCGCTCTCTCCAATACAGAAACCTAGCATTTAGTTAGCCACTTATTGAAGCTGTTATCGTGAGTGTAAATCTGAAAGGATACTCGGAACAAACTGGTATGGTAATCCATTTTTACAGAGGATGTTTTCCGGCGTTTCGTATCACTCATCGGGTGGTACACTGCGTGGTTTAAGGGCCTGATGTAAGTCTTTTAATTGGCGATTTGCGTATCCCGAACCTACCCCAGTGACACCACCGGAGAAAAGTGGATGCACAGTTTAGCGTGAAATTCGAAATCATGTGGTTCCTGTAATCCCTGGTGAATCTTCACATCCGTGAGGAGGGAAAGGTGGGTTACGACCTGGCTGAAAATTCCTTGCTCCCACGGGGGGTCGATTTTGTGACCTTTCGCTTTCCAGGCGCCACTACACTCGGCCCTACTTTGCATTCGACATATCTCTGACGGCGGTGACGGCTCCCGCCTGTCCCAGGCAGTTAGTGATGTTCATGGTCGGTCTGTGTTTGTGCCGCGCTTATCGAGTATACGACCAATTCTGCCCGTCACAATGGGGATTTACGACAAAAATGACGTACCTAGAATTTCTTGGGTAAAGTTATAATTTTTCCGGCTGTTGGATTTTATGACACGTTCGAAGGCCTTTGTGGAATATCTACCGGTCCTCAGGACAAAATCCAAGTGTTCTATCTCGCGCCATATATGCCGGTTCTCTCACATTAATTTCTTTTAACCCGGATGACGATTCGAAGGCTTATGTAAACACCGACTGTCGCGCGGAGGTGTGCGTTACATCGTAGGAAAAAGTTTTCGCCTTTACTTGTAACTGGTCCGCCAACGAAGGGTTCCGCTTTGTCGTTTCCTACGTGTTTAGTACACCGGATGTTGGGATAGAGAATGCTGCTATCAGAGGTTCCATTTTGGTTCATGAAGTCTAAACGTTCAGCGCGTTTCAATACAAGTCTCGACTAGAATCTGGATGCGATTCGTGTGCTGCTGATACAGATTTCTCGGAGCTCATAAGTCTTGGCTGCTTTTCTCTTAACACCCTGACTCACTGTGGTCGTGTATTTCCTTTTGAAGTATACGCGCCCAATTAGAAGTAGGGATGTTAGCCTTAGGGGTACCTCCGCATATTTCCTGAATGTGATTCTCGGTTGTGTTTTTTTTTATTTTTATGCCCCATTTGTACACTAAGCATTGCGCTTTATCGCGGCTCTAGATCCAGCAACATCAGTTTTACGTTTTATTCTTTATGCCGTATCGGAATGTGTTAAAAACTAACTCGTGAAGGGAAATCGCAACAAGCCACAGTCTTTGGTTTGTCAATGGTGCAGAACTGTTTTCGTCTTGTACTAGTTTTTCCTCTCTCCATAATACCACATCCCACACACTCGGTACCTTTCTTTACAAATTCCTTTCTGTGGCTACCCTCACTAAGATTGACACTCCTCTTTCTCCTGTTGCCGGATAACGGACTGCCATTGACTTGACACATAGCTTTACCTCAATTTGGTAAACGTTTCCCGTATTTTTCTTTCGTTGCCTCTGCTGTCTCTTTATGCTGCTGTCTGTCCACTTAATTTTTAACCTTATTTTGCAGCATCACAGTCCAAAGGCTTTGAATTTGTCTGCTTTTTCCATGTTCTCACGTTATCTCTAATGTAATGGGACTTTCGGTTTCAGATTTTCGGTCCTTTTCGCACACCAGTATCCGGGGCAAACATAAAGAAAGTCTTCTAATATTTACCTTGTTTCATACATCTTGTGTAATGTTGCTTTCTACACAGAAAGATTCTTTCAGCTCTCCGTTGACATTTTTCCTAACTATTCACGTTTCTACCTGTTTTCACCAAATTAATGTATTTATGCGTAATCATGATGTTGTTTCTGTATGGCTATAATCTGTTGAGCTCGTTCAGTTTTGCAGTAAATCAACCAGCCGCAACTCGTAAGCAGTTAACCTTAAGTACGTATGGAAGGGATGAAGAAATTGAAACAAATGTTTCAACAAGAGATTTTTATCTACCAGCAGTTTAAAGGAGTTTTAAACTTTTTAGCGATTTTTACGCCTTGAAAAGAAGGGGGAGAACTGTACAATTATCTCCAGTAAAGGACGGAAAACGAAGATAAACGCTGCTGGCACAGGGCTACTGTACATCCATTGTCACGAAAACATCGACAAACTAAAAGCGTTCTATGCTATGATGCCTGTTTGACTTTCACATTTAGAACAATACACACTTCTTAGTCCAGGAGGTTTCAACGAAAACCACAAAAAAGTGTCACATCCGTATTCATCTGTTTCAAGGGTTGTCCAACACTGTCAGAAAATCGCACATTTTCATTAAAGAGGTACTTTTGTTTCAACATGTCGCTAGATAGATCTAGCTATCACGAAGTATTCAGCTAAATTTCCATCATTCGGCGTACTATCACACTTTCAACATGTCGCTAGATAGATTTAGCTATCACGAAGTATTAAGCTAAATGTCCATCGTTCGGCGTACTATCACCCTTTCGTCATCACCGGCCTAGGATATATACATGCCAAGTTCGGAAACGTGCTGTTTGAGTGTGATACAAGTCTGAAGATGGGATGACTTCCAGATCTCCCGCATTACACCAAGTGCGCTGCAGAGACAGTGAACTGTGGACCCTGCGCTCTTCAGAAGACCATGGCATGGGCGATATTTCGGGCACTCGCCTTTGGATTCTCTTCTGCGCGAAGAGGGACTTTCTACTCAGAGTCGACTGTGCGGTGCGTCCGTGGAGCACCCCTCATCGTTGTGGATATACCAGTTTCTGGCAGCACATTCGTATTCGGAGCAAAATTGTGTATGAGGTCATAATTGGTCGTTCATTGAACCCTCTGCCAAGCACTTTATTGTGCATAGAAGAGTAAGTCACATAGAGGTAGATGTAATTACAGCAGTGATTTACGACAGTACCAGCTTCTCATTTTGTGTGCGTACCGCGGAGCGAAAGTGATCTCATCTTCAAACTTATTTTATATCCAAGCTGTGCATGTACGGACATGGGTTTCTTACCAGCATTTTATCTACTGTGTCCCTGTACAGCTCTCAGAAGTCTGTAACAGATGTTGCGAAACACCCTGCGTGAAGAAAACGATCTACGAAATTCATCTTGCGTACCTAATAATTTGCTGAAGCACTCTGCGTATCTTGTTTTCTTATTAGTACAGCTATTACTAGCAACTGAACATATACCAAGATTTACAAACAACAGTTCTTCAGGAAAGACTCTGCGTATCTTGTTTTCTTATTAGTACAGCTATTACTAGCAACTGAACATATACCAAGATTTACAAACAACAGTTCTTCAGGAAAGACTCTGCGTATCTTGTTTTTTTATTAGTACAGCTATTACTAGCAACTGAACATATACCAAGATTTACAAACAACAATTCTTCAGGAAAGACTCTGCGTATCTTGTTTTCTTATTAGTACAGCTATTACTAGCAACTGAACATATACCAAGATTTACAAACAACAGTTCTTCAGGAAAGACTCTGCGTATCTTGTTTTTTTATTAGTACAGCTATTACTAGCAACTGAACATATACCAAGATTTACAAACAACAATTCTTCAGGAAAGACTCTGCGTATCTTGTTTTCTTATTAGTACAGCTATTACTAGCAACTGAACATATACCAAGATTTAGAAACAACAATTCTTCAGGAAAGACTCTGCGTATCTTGTTTTCTTATTAGTATAGCTATTACTAGCAACTGAACATATACCAAGATTTAGAAACAACAATTCTTCAGGAAAGACTCTGCGTATCTTGTTTTCTTATTAGTACAGCTATAACTAGCAACTGAACATATACCAAGATTTACAAACAACAATTCTTCAGGAAAGACTCTGCGTATCTTGTTTTCTTATTAGTACAGCTATTACTAGCAACTGAACATATACCAGGATTTAGAAACAACAATTCTTCAGGAAAGACTCTGCGTATCTTGTTTTCTTATTAGTACAGCTATAACTAGCAACTGAACATATACCAAGATTTACAAACAACAATTCTTCAGGAAAGAGTTGAAAAACAATAAGCAGTCTACACTATTACGCTATTTCTCAGCAGTAATTCCGAGAACGTGTTGGGGCGCGGGGATTGTCACGCAGTTTATTTAATGCGCCTCGAATACATCTGATAAACTTGAAGCACACGTAATGAAATTAAGTTAAGATATCGTTGTTACAAGTAAATTCATCACTACTTTGGCTAACGTTAACTAATACAAGGGCTTTTCGGAAAGCAAGGTCCGATCGGTTGCGAAATGGAAATCAGTGTAAAAACCAAAAATATTTTATTTGCAACTGTTAGCTACACCTTCCAGCTATTTCTCTAATGGTCGGAGCCTCGACGTACACATTTGTGGTGGCTTTGTGCCAACAACCCAATACCCTGTGCTTTCCACCAGTTCCGCTCGCCGGTGTGCAGCTCGTTGTCTGTGCCAAAATGTTGCCTTCACAGCGAGCCTTTCATGTGACCAGAGATGAAACTGAGGGGGAGCCAATTGCGGTCTGTATTGTGGGTGCTCAAACAGTTCCCATCGACAACGCTGCAAGAGCAATACTTGCTGAGTGCGGGCGAAAATTGTCATGAAGAAGGAAATGCATGACGGTTATGTTATATGGGCTACATGACATCAAGCAACGTCTCATCAGGCCATCATACTTAGTGAGAGACAATACTTATTTAGACTACTTTATGTGCTCACTGGTACGATCGACGGGCTTACTAGGGACACTGCCCAACACATATGTGCAAAGCTTCATCGGATTTTCACTGTGGTTTCCATTTCGCGCCCGATAGGTCCTTTCCTTCCGAAGAGCCTACGTAGACTACTTTCTTGCAATCTGCTCGGTTAGATATGCTATCCAATGAAATCTATTCAAGTTGTTGTTTTACAGGCGTAACACCATACCGATCAGTTCGTCTCTCTTCAACGAACTGCCATAATAAAGTTCTCAGCATGCTTTTAATGTAAATACACCGAAGTGTCACGGGAATTCGCTGACTGTGAATTAACTGGAGAGCCAGACTACTCCATCTGAATTTCGGAATCTGTTGCCGACGCTTGTGTACGGTTAAGCAAGGCGAATGTTGTCTGAATGAATTTAGAACTCACATTGGTATGTGATCTGGTGTTCGTTTCAATAACACCTTAGAGTAAGTAACCTTCATAAAGCGAATCCTGTCAACGTATGGTATTTATTTTTCTTGTAATATGTAATATAAAGATATGAATAATATCGTGCTGCTATAAACTGGACAAAAGTATTCTTGTAAGGAATAAAAAGATAAGCTATCAATGTAGATTAGAGAAACTGAGAACTACACAAACTTTCTCATTTGTATTGGAAGGGTAGAAAATTCAAAATACTGCATACCTTTCTACACGATAGTCAAGATAATGATATATACCAGTGCAAATTACTTTTCAGTATAAGCGTAGTGTTCACCAAGTGAATGTTGCAGGTGTGTTTGAACGAGCCTATTTCATAATCAACGAATCCCATGGGGACGTGACATGCAGGGATGGAAGCTCGAGTAGTATGAGACGCGCTGACTACTGTCTTCACGAAGACTATGAAACGAGACCTCAGATCATTTCGATCGCAGCTTTCTCAGTTAAAAGCATTCTTTGCGAATACACGGCATTACCTCAAAATGAGCTGTCCCTGCGTAAAGCAAGATGAAGTCGTTGAAGTTAATAAGATATCTAGTTTCAATGCCTGTGACTCTACGGAGGTTCTTATAGTGAAGATGTGGTTTACACGCAGAGCGTCCGTGAAACACGTCTGGATGAAAAACTGTAGTATACAGAGCAACACTCGTGGTCCTTAGAGCCATATCTCGTTTCCCTGCTTGTGCGGTTAGCGTTAGGGCCGAGAGGAGAGAATGAGCTGTTACATTTGCTGCAGTCACATGGGAAATAACGCCTTCACCTTCTGGGGGGAAAGCGCCCTACTTGGTGCGTGATGCACGGCAAGAGGGCGTCAGGGCGCTTCCAATATTCGGCGGGCAGGCAGGCGGATAAATGGTGGAGAGGAGACAGCTGTACTTATAGATAAGTGGACTCGTGCCGTGTGTGGCGGTTTATTCTGCGTGTCTTCTTTAATCTGTAAAAGTTTGTTGGGATGTTCTGATGGTGACAGAATGCGTGAGTGGTGCAGCAACTTCCAAGCGTTGCAATTACGTCTCCAGTCAAGCGTAAGACACAAAATAGTAAACCCAAATAACTTTAATTATCGACCTACTCTTGCGAAGACTTGTCAGCGTTTCTTAACACGTGCATTTTTGTTAAAAACACAGGATGAACCCGATCTTCTGGGGTTACTCCGGGATACTTTCTCAGTGTTTTGATACACTACTGGCCATTAAAATTGCTACGCCAACAAGAAATACAGATGATAAACGGGTATTCATTGGACAAATATATTATACTAGAACTGACATGTGACTACATTTTTACGCATTTGGGTGCATAGGTCCTGAGAAATCAGTACCGAGAACAACCACCTCTGGCAGTAATAACGGCCTTGATACGCCTGGGTAGTGAGTCAAACAAAACTTGGATGGCGTGTACAGGTACAGCTGCCACTGCAGCTTCAACACGACACCACAGTTCATCAAGAGTAGTGACTGGCGTATTGTGATGAGCCAGTTGCTCGGCCACCATTGACCAGACGTTTTCAATTGGAGAGAGATTTCGAGAATGTGCTGTCCAGGGCAGCAGTCTGTATCCAGAAAGGCCCGTACAGGACCTGCAACATGCGGTCGTGCGTTATCCTGCTGAAATGTAGGATTTCGCAGGGATCGAATGAAGGGTAGACGCGTGGGTCGTAACACATCTGAAATGTAACGTCCACAGTTCAAAGCGCCGTCAGTCCCAACAAAAGGTGACCGAGATGTATAACCAATGGCACCCCATATCATCACGCCGGGTGACACGGCAGTATGGCGATGACGAATACAAGCTTCCAATTTGGGAACCGCGATATCGCCAAACACGGTTGCGACCATCATGATGCTGTAAATAGAACCTGTATTCATCCAAAAAAATAACGTTTTGTCATTCGTGCACCCAGGTTCGTCACTGAGTACACCATCGCATGCGCTCCAGTCTACGATGCAGCGTCAAGGGTAACCGTAGCCATGGTCTCCGAGCTGATAGTCCATGCTGCTGCAAACGTCGTCGAACTGTTCGTGCAGATGGTTATTGTCTTGGAAACGTCACCATCTGTTGACTCAGGGATCGAGACGTGGCTGCACGATCCGTTACAGCCATACGGATAAGATGCCTGTCATCTCGACTGCTAGTGATACTAGGCCGTTGGGATCCAGCACGGCGTTCCGTATTACCCTCGTGAACCCACCGATTCCATGTTCTGCTAACAGTCATTGGATCTCGATCAACGCGAGCAGTAATGTCGCGATACGGTAAACCGCAATAGCGATAGGCTACAATTCGAACTTTATCAAAGTCGGAAACGGGATGGTACTCATTTCTCCTCCTTACACGAGGCATCACAACAACGTTTCACCAGGCAACACCGGTCAACTGCTGTTTTTGTATGAGAAATCGGTTGGAAACTTTTTTCATGTCAGCACGTTGTAGGTGTCGCCACCGGCACTAACCTTGTGTGAATGCTGTGAAAGGCTAATCATTTGCATATCACAGCATCTTCTTCCTGGCGGTTAAATTTCGAATCTGTAGCACGTCATTTTCTTGGTGTAGCAATTTTAATGGCCAGTAGTGTATAAGTGACCCGTGGTATTCCGTGGCTTGATACACACTAATTTCACTCTGTTTGATTTCTGACCTCACTAAACTCTGCGTCTGTATTGCCCTAAAAACATTTGCACAGCAGTGGAAATGTCGACAACAGCTTCTGTGCCTCTTGTTTGGAAATAATCTTGTTCTGTCCATTCACGGTTATTAATGTTGCAAACAGTGCTGCCCCTTTACGCTTCGCCTTCAAATTTCTGTTCAGTACCCCTCGGTTCTGGCTCGTGTTTGATTTCCCTGCAGTGTTCGCTATCGTTAACAGTCGCCGTATCCTGTGTCACGATCATGGTGGTTGACATTTTGCATTTGTCACGTTCTGTACTGCGCACTGACGCAAAAGTTGAACGCTGCGTGTTTAGTCTGTGGATTGTTGCATTGCTGTGCGTTTTGTCTTGTACGCTTTATTTATAGCATGTTACAGGAATTTTTACTGTTGTAAAAGTATTTCCACAGAAAAACGGGTAACTGGAGCAACAAAATTAATAAATCATTGTGTCGCTATTACTCTGTAACGAGCTATAGCTAGTAAATTAAAATAAAGTATGGTCTTTTGGCCAGAGGAACGTGGTTACATTTTTCCATACATAACTACTCTCATTCTATCACGAATTCACTAGAGACGCTAGCGGAGTGCCATTCCGGTCGAAGCCCCGTTTGGAGTCGTAGTTCTCGCAGGTTCTTGTCTTACATTGTAACGCGGCGCGAGGCGTCACGAAGAGTGGGGACGGACCACACACTTGATGGTGGCCTTCCATCACTACAGTAACCCCACCACTACTATTGTAATTTAGTATTCTTTTACCTAAATAACAGAAATCCTTGTTTCTATGTTGCCACGTATAACTCTCTTACTAAATTTAGTTTAGTTTCCAAATAAAGTACGCTATGAAAGGATAGTCCTCTTAATAGGAAAAGCTAATCAATAGAATTACCCTTTTTCTAGGATTTGATGGAGTGTTGTATCTATGTTGTTGTTGTGGTATTCAGTCCTGAGACTGGTTTGATGCAGCTCTCCATGCTACTCTATCCTGTGCAAGCTTCTTCATCTCCCAGTACTTACTGCAACCTACATTCTTCTGAATCTGCTTACTGTAGTCATCTCTTGGTCTCCCTCTACGATTTATACCCTCCACGCTGCCCTCCAATGCTAAATTGGTGATCCCTTGATGCCTCAGAACATGTCCTACCAACCGATCCCTTCTTCTGGTCAAGTTGTGCCACAAACTCCTCCCCAATCCTATTCAATACTTCCTCATTAGTTATGTGATCTACCCATCTAATCTTCAGCATTCTTCTGTAGCACCACATTTCCAAAGCTGCTATTCTCTTATTGTCCAAACTAGTTATCGTCCATGTTTCACTTCCATACATGGCCACACTCCATACAAATACTTTCAGAAATGACTTCCTGACACTTAAATCTATACTCGATGTTAACAAATTTCTCTTCTTCAGAAACGCTTTCCTTGCCATTGCCAGTCTACATATTTATATCCTCTCTACTTCATCAGTTATTTTGCTCCCCAAATAGCAAACCTCCTTTACTACTTTAATTGTCTCATTTCCTAATCTAATTTCCTCAGCATCACCCGACTTTATTCGACTACATTCCATTATCCTCGTTTTGCTTTTGTTGATGTTCATCTTATATCCTCCTTTAAAGACACTATCCATTCCGTTCAACTGCTCTTCCAAGTCCTTTGCTGTCTCTGACAGAATTACGATGTCATCGGCGAACCTCAACATTTTTATTTCTTCTCCATGGATTTTAATACCTACTCCGAATTTTTCTTTTGTTTCCTTTACTGCTTGCTCAATATACATATTGAATAACAATGGGGAGAGGCTACAACCCTGTCTTACTCCCTTCCAAACCACTGCTTCCCTTTCATGTCCCTCGACTCTTATAACTGCCATCTGGTTTCTGTACAAATTGTAAATAGCCTTTCGCTCCCTGTATTTTACCCCAGCTACCTTCAGGATTTGAAAGAGAGTATTCCAATCAACATTGTGAAAAGCTTTCTCTAAGTCTACAAATGCTAGAAAGTTAGGTTTGCCCTTCCTTAATCTAGCTTCTAAGATAAGTCGTAGGGACAGTATTGCCTCACGTGTTCCAACATTTCTACGGAATCCAAACTGATCTTCCCCGAGGTCGGCTTCTACTAGTTTTTCCATTCGTCTGTAAAGAATTCGCGTTAGAATTTTGCAGCAGTGACTTATTACACTGATAGTTCGGTTTGTACATCTACCAACACCTGCTTTGTTTGTGATTGGAATTATTATATTCTTCTTGAAGTCTGAGGGTATTTCGCCTGTCTCATACATCTTGCTCACCAGATGGTAGAGTTTTGTCAGGACTGGCTCTCCCAAGGCCGTCAGTAGTTCCAATGGAATGTTGTCTACTCCGGGGGCCTTGTTTCGACAAGGTCTTTCAGTGCTCTGTCAAACTGTTCACGCAGTATCGTGTCTCTCATTTCATCTTCATCTACATCCTCTTCCATTTCCATAATATTGTCCTCAAGTACATCGCCCTTGTATAGACCCTCTATATACTCCTTCCACCTTTCTGCTTTCCCTTCTTTGCTTAGAATTGGGTTTCCATCTGAGCTCTTTATGTTCATACAAGTGGTTCTCTTATCTCCAAAGGTCTCTTTAATTTTCCTGTAGGCAGTATCTACCTTACCCCTAGTGAGATAAGCCTCTACATCCTTACATTTGTCCTCTAGCTATCCCTGCTTAGCCATTTTGCACTTCCCGTCGATCGCATTTCTGAGACGTTTGTATTCCTTTTTGCCTGCTTCATTTACTGCATTTTTATATTTTCTCTTTTCATCAATTAAATTCAATATTTCTTCTGTTACCCAAGTATTTCTAATGTATAAGAAAATCAGGCTATTCATTTATTTTCCTAAGATCTTATCCATCGGTTAGATAGAAACGCAATTTGAATAATATTATATTGAAGAACTCAGTTTCAATTTTATTTAGTGGTTGAAAACATGTACTAATGGTCGCCAGCTTATCCAGGCAATGACACAGCGAAGTATTGGAAAAGCAGAAGTATGAATTTTGCCTACTTTCTTACTACTGTTTAATTTGGTTCTTCAAATAAATATTACTCCACTTAAACACTGTTCAAACGGTTTAAATGGCTCTGAGCACTATGGGACTTAACAGCTGAGGTCATCAGTCCCCTAGAACTTAGAACTATTTAAACCTAATTAACCTAAGGACATCACACACATCCATGCCCGAGGCAGGATTCGAACCTGCGACCGTAGCGGTCGTGCGGAAACAATGTTCGACTACAGCCTTTTACATTATGTTTTTAAAAGAAACCGTGCCGCGCGACCTGGAACACGTACAGGAGAACTATGTGGTAGTAAATAGTAACCGTGACTCGCGGTGTGGCCGGGCGGTTTGAGTACCCATGTCACGGATTACGCGGACCCTCCCTCTGGAGGTTCGAGTCCTCCCTCGGGCATGGGTGTTTGTGTTGTTCCTAGCGTAAGTTAGCTTAAGTAGTAGACATCAGCAACTTGGTCTCTTAGGAATTCACACACATTTTCTAGCCGTGAGTACCGAAGCCGTACACGACCCAACTGCAGGCGTAGTACGAAATAGACATGAGACCGGTGAACTGTTTAAAGAGGAAAAGCGAGAGGTAACAGCAGAAAGAAAATGGAACCATCATAAAATTGAGAGGGAGCACGACCTGTGCAATTAAAATACACAAATAAATAAAATAAAGGAAAGAACAAAAAAATATTACGGTGTATCAACACTTTTATCTGCCTGGACACTTTCATTATTAACTTAAATATTTTTATTGATTGGTGACTCCATGGAGTGTTCTGTGCCCTACGACCAGATAATGAATATAATTGGAAGGAGAAACAGCATTGGTCGTATTTTTTGTTTTGTTTTATTATCCGCAAAATTCGATTTTTCGGTCACTTAGTGACCATCCACATATACAATTAAAATCACAAACTATGTGGTATCTCTAAGCTTGTTGATACCAGTACCCACTAATTTTATTGTATATTACAGCACTGAGGATGGTCAGTAAGTGACCGAAAAATCGATTTTTACGGATAATACAAAAAAAACCAATGCTGTTTCTCCTTCCCATTATATAAAATATTTTTGTGATACAAGTTTGTTTAATTGAGAGGATGGGTATTAAAACTTCTCAATATTTCAATTTCTTCTAGAACATTGAGTATCCGAACCATTCTCTGCGATGTGTAAGACAGTAAAGGTATCGCTAAGCTGTTGCAGTTGACGCTGGTTGTCAATGAATTGCATAGTCAGAACTGACCTGGAATTGGCCAGATCTTTATGTTCTTTAAATCTCGTACAAAAATTCATGCCCGTCCGGCCAATGTATCTGCTCTTACGCACAAAAATATTTTAGTTAATTATGACATTATCCAGGCAGATTAAAGTGTCCATATAACGTAATATTTTTCGTTGTCGTGTTAATTTTTTTTGTACATACAGGTCCTCCTCCTGCTTTCTGCTGTCACTTGCCACTTTTCTACTTCAGACAGCTCACAAATCTCATTTCTGTCCAGTACCGTGCCTGCGCTTGGGTCGTGTGTGGCTTCAGTACTCACGGCCAGTATTTGCCATTACACAGTTCTCCTATTCGTGTACCCGGTCGCGCAGCACGGGGGAACGATTGTTACGAATTTTTGTAAGTAGTTCCACGCAATATGTGATTTCTGCCCCATCCCCCCGTTTTTATTCCATTTTAAATGTTTCATTATTTAAGTAACTTTTAGTGTCCAGTCGTGATGTAAGTTTTTCCAGTTTTTTTAGGCCTCTTTTACCCTTCTGACACGGAAACTTTGTTTCCACAACAACTATGAGATGAGGATGACCTCAGATGATTTAGCGATTTTATTTGTAAGTCAAGTCATGTTCGCTCTTTTAATTTGTTTTAATTTAGAAGTTGTAGCCGCAAAGTTCCTTATCTGATATTTCAGACTTGAGGATCCCGTCCCATTCGCGTGTAAGAGAATATTCTTATTATTATAGTTTACACCAAATGATCGAGCTTTAAGTGTTCCGAAATCGGACATGTACATAGTAAAAGATTGTGGATCAAGCAACGATCCTGGGGGTTCTTCATTTTTCAAAATATGTGTTTTCCTTTTTCCAGTCTCTTATATTTGCTACTCCTTTATTATGAACACTTAATACTCCCAGAACATTTGCAAACAGATATGATTTGTAACTTTAGGGGTTGAGTTTTGTCAAATAACACATTGTGACCTTTACGATCATAGGAAAGCGAAAATATTATTATCTTGGCAACTTATCCCCTTTCCGAAAAGTGCCTTATGTTTTTGTTAACCTTGAAGGGAAACAATTGAAGACGTAGTGTGCATAGGCTTCGGCGTGGCTGCCTCCGCAAATCGAGCAGTAAGTCAGGATGAAGGAATCGCGTTTTTGTGACTATGGAAGCCATCTGGTACGACTAGCCGGGACATGAAATCCATTTAAGTGTAGCGTCTTGGCGACTGTAGTACCCAGCCGGGTGCGAACAGCCTGGAGGTGGGAACAAAGTGCTGCTGCAGATGGCTGTGGCTTCACACTCTCTTTCCGGGATTGGCACTCGGAGCGAGTAAACGGCGCTGTTTGAGTGGAAGCAGAGACGGCGGGCCGTGCTCCAGACCAGTTGCTCTGCGCGTCGTGTTTGTTTTTCTGAAACACGATCGTCAGGACCCAAAACGGACCGAGGGGTCTCCCTTTTCCATCGCAACCATTCACGCTGCTCGGTTTACGATTAATTTTTAGCACTACGAAGACTAAAAATAGAGCCTCAAGGAAACAGATACTGCATCTAGGAGACCACGAAATTAGTGACATGTGACCGAGACTATCCTATATAATTGTAACACGCCCGGGAATACGAATGGGTACGAATGGGGGGGGGGGGGGGGGGGGTACCTTTAAACTGGTTGTCGTTTCTGATGTTCTGGACCGTGCGCCCTGTCCACAGCACGTACCTGGTAATCCCGCGGCGGTCGTACTCTTCTGCTGCACACTGCTGCTGGATTGCCTGATATTATTTATTGAAATATGCAAGCGAATAAGGGGAGCCACTCAAAGCTAAGCACAACAGTGTCCTACGTCTGGTATGAACATCTATATTCTGAGACGATATGGAAATCACAGGTTGCACTGTTTACACTACAAGTCGGAAATGTTTATCCCACCTGACAGTCTTGATGATTATCTGTCCATTTGGACGACCGTACGCGTACCGAACACGGCGCGGGTGATTGTTGACGATGCGGAAGCCGAAAGGTCGCACAAAAGTTGTTACGCTCGTCACACATACAGATATCTGGTAATAGTCCTCCTTCACACTAGTAATGATACAACACTGTTCGTAAAGTTAGTTTTTGAGTTCACAGTTCTCACTTGGACGAGCGTGAGCGTAACCGTAGCGCCGCGAATGATTGTTGATGATGCGGAACGCGATGATCGAACGCACGTTCCCACGCTCGCTACAAGACACTGGCACTTGACTGCACTCTTTTGTAAAAAATAGTATTACTGATTCACATTAGTTCATTCCTTATATTCACGGTACACTCGTGAAATATTTGTACGGGAAAATTCCCACTTCATCGCTACCTCTGAGATGCTGTGTTCCATCGCTCGTGCTCTGGTTATAACACCACGTTCAAACTCTCTTAAATCCTGATGACCGCCCCCATCGTGGCAGCAGGAAGCGATCTAACAACTGAGCCAGACACTTGTTGTCTTATACAGGCGTTGCTGACCGCAGCGCGGTATTCTGCCTGTTTACATATCTGTGTATTTGAATTCGCATGTCTGTACCAATTGCATTGGCGCTTCAGTGGAGATTTTACTAATAACTGATTCTGAAAGGTTTCGTGCACTAAACATGCGATGCAACCCGTGCCATTTAACCTAACCAGTACATCAACAGCAAAGTACATCAGTTTCTATGTAACCAAAAGTGTAATCACTGAAGCTAAGAGGAACCAGAGTTATCAGAATATCAGCTTACAGCTGATCGAAGTACCGCCTCTCTAGTCACACGGAAAACACATTTGCTTTCGGTACTCGCAGTAAGGCAGGTTGTCCAATACGTCAGAAGTTAAATCCTCGGCTTCCCACACAACACCAGGAGCCACACATTCCAGACGCCAGTTGTGTGCCCCGACCGCTGCTGGGCTTTGCACTGCGCAGTCGACAGGGCATTCCTCTCGGCTCACAACGAAGCCAACCGTCCACCATACGGGGCCACGAGGTATAACTGTTCCCGCCAGAGGGAGCAAACACCTTCTCTACCCACTGACTGAAGGAACCACAGTCGCCGGCCGTGGTGGCCGAGCGGTTCTAGGCACTACAATCTGGAACCGCGGGACTTCTACGGTCGCAGGTTCTAATCCTGCCTCGGGCATGGATGTGTGTGATGCCCTTAGGTCAGTTAGGTTTAAGTAGTTCTAAGTTCTAGGGGACTGATGACCTCAGAATTTAAGTCACATAGTGCTCAGAGCCATTTTGAACCACAGTCGCGCTAATCCTGTTATTAACAACAAGAAAATATTGCCACCCTTAGTGCACCGCCGATGTGCCCTTTCTTATACGGGACTCCCTGCTTTCTGTCGTTGTTCCAGAACAACTGAGCCTACCACTTCGGCGTTCCAACGCTAATGATGCCTAAGCCACCACAAGAGCTGCGCCCTGCCAAAACTACTCTGTTCGGTAGTTTTGGTACAGTACGTAAATGACGTAGTAAATGGTAGGATTACCGGGAGTGTTGGTAACATTGACAGGGAAAGAAACGCAGCCGAATGTGTGAGAGAGCAACTGGGAGACGATGACTTTTCTTTGTTTTAGGTTTGCTTTGCACATAATTAGAACCGCACGTCCTTCAGTATATGTCAGCTGTGTATTTTATATCCTTAAAAATATAAATTGTATTTTTTAAATAATAAAGGTCGCTGCTCGCGTAACTTGTGCGCTTTTATGAAGCCAAATCAATTAAGTTTCATGCAAGTACAGTTTACATCCCCAAACAAAAGAACCTTTACAATTATTGTTGTAATTTTGTAGTCAACAGAACGTTCTTCATCATGTTCAAAGGCAAGATTTTCCTATTATAATTAATAGGTGCAAAATTTGTTTGGAAAAGATAGAAACACGTTTTATACAAGCTTGACGAAGTATTGCAACGATGTTTCATATATTTTTGTTTTGAACTTTTTAAATGCTTACCTTTTTTAGGAAATTGCGTTTTATAGCGCTGTGTGATAATCGTGTATTTTTTGTACTACAACATCCCTCCATTTGACCTTACAAATCAATAATTTTTCAATCAAACCTAAATTAAACAATGACAGTTTCGATTCTGATACAAATACTATTTTTAAATAACAGACAGGAGGATAACTATGTATAACGAAAATGTTCCATAGGTTCCGCGGTCCTTTGTATATCCATACTCAGTTTACAAACGGTTCACTGCTTCCGGTTTCTAGTGGATACAAATGAAGTGCTCACCGGTAGGTATGCAACAACCTAACGTAGAGGAAATGCGGTTACATCTTTACTGACTAAAGCTACGTGGAAAACTACCACAGTCTTCACTTGCTTAGTATAGTCTACGGTGGCTTATGGTAGTTTTGCAACTCTAGTCAAGACCATCTGTCACTTGTGGATTGCATGAACAATCTCCACTACCGGTTCGCGTAGCTACCACAGCGTATGCGGATCGATACGATATGAATCGTGGCCCGCCGAGGTAACATAAACGACACGTTGAGTACGTTCACACGTTGAGCGCCTCTAAGAGCCCCTTCAGTTGACGAGCTACTCTGTGACGCATTCGAGTACGTATGTTTGCCTATAGAGTTTGATTTGCAAACTCATTTCCTAATACTCCTCCCCCACTGGGCCACCTCTCTTTGGACTCGCACAAGGTGGCAGCAGGTTTCAGATGCTCGCCACTCATTTCAGGCGATTCCGATTCACAATTTCCGCGCTTTCTTTAACCCGTCTCCGGTCAACGCCGAAACGGTTCTTAGAAAAAGAGTACGGCTGATGTCTTGCGCTATTCTTACCCATATGCACTTCCACCTTTCTAGGAATCTGACGTTTTTACTTTCAATCCTTTTTGTTAACCCATAGACTCCCAACGATATAAGGAAAATTAATTATAAATTTTTTCAAAAAAATTAAGATTTTACGCAAGATTACCGTTTATTATTACAGTAGGCAACGAATACAAGAAAAAATTGACAAGAAGTAAACAGTCAATTGTTTTAAAGTTGTGATTTCACATTGCATCAATGGGACATGCAATTTTCAACCACCAATCATTTCATGAGATATACTTGAAAACAATCTGTGTTTCTGCTGGACACAATTCAACATATCGAAATTTTCACGAACTCATAATGCCTAAAACAAATTGCATTCCTAAATAAGAAGCAAAAATTGGCTTAAAATTGAATAAATTTATAGCAAAAGTACATACCGCTCATTTAGAAACCACTCACAAACTGAAGTTCACGTTACAGTAAATTCAGATACAGCTACGTTCACTGTCAAAGATCCACTCAATATGATTGTTACATTAAGAAAAAAAATAACCAACGCATATCACAGTCTCCTACGATCACACAGAACAATCTTCGGGCCGGCTGTTACTTTGAGCGCTGTGACAGTAGAAGTAGCTCAGTTTACCACTAGATGTCTCTGTCTTGCAACAGCATCGGTGATTTCATGAGAAAGACAGGGGTACTTAAAAAAATTGTAAAATGGTGATCTCAACCAGAAACCATTGGTACTCAAATGATTAAGAGAATTTCGTACACCGTTTGCGTCTACATATTTCAACTATTTCACAAAAAAACCTGTTTTGCGACAGTAAGCCTCACAATATATATATTCACTTATGAAATTTGTTGTTAACAATCCGAACGAATTCAAAAGTAATAGCAGTGTACATAGCTACAACACTAGGAAAGGATTATCTTCACTACTCAAGGTTAAATCTAACTTTGGCTCAGAAGCGGGTAAATTGTGCTGCCACAAAAGTCTCTCGGTCACTTACCTAATAGCATCAAAAGTCTGACAGATAGCCATATAGCATTTAAAAGGAAATTAAATGAATTTCTTAATGGCATCTCCTTCTACTCATTAGATGAATTTTTGGATATAGTAAGTGGGTAATTTCCCCAACCCCCACAAAAAAATTAAGTGTCATGTAATATTTTGTGAAATGTAATGTCATGTTTAGAACCTTTTATTAACCTGGCACTTTCCACATCATTACGAAGCGTCGTATTCATGATCTATGGAACAAGTACTAATCTAATCTAAGTTGGTTGGTTGGTTGGATGATGTAGGGAAGGGGTCCAAACAGCAAAGTCACCGGTTCCATCGGGTTAGGGAAGGATAGGGAAGGAAGTCGGTCGTCCTCTTGAAAGAAACCATCCCGGTATTTGCCTGAAGTGATTTAGGGAAATAACGGAACACCTAAATCAGAACGTCCGGTTTGAACCGTCGTCCTCCCGAATGCGAGTCCAGCGTGTTAACCACTGCGCCACTTCGCTCTCTGCTGTCAATAATAAGTAAACGATATAATTTTTCTAAAACGTAGACCTTAAGTGAATGTGAAGTAATGTTATACAACGCAGTTAACCAGACACAGAAACGCACAAACGGATACGTGTCTGTCAGTGTAGTGCGCGTTGTCCACTAGTGACGATAATTTGACTCACCTAAAATTGAATAGCGGCTGCGGAGCAATCTACTGTGTGGCGCTGCGTGTACCACAACAAGATGTGTCGGAAATTAATCTTCCTTCCATCTCGCACCGGAATCACCCTATACTGATACTGTGCACTCTATCGGGAGTAGAACCCGTACCCTTTGCGAGAAATGCCAGTATCCGATGAGCTATGCAACCGCCCAATAATCGATATGCCAGTAAAGTGTCATTCTACAGACAGCTCGCTGACAATGAGATGCTGCGTACTGCGATAGAGCAGGTGGCGGCAGCAGTGTCCGATGCAGGCAACGATTCTGGTTAGACTTCCCCTCCGGCATACTCAGAAATTATCTCTGGAGAACAGAACACACGAAGAGCTATGATGTTTATACTGTGCTCCAGCTATCCTTGCGTCGATATGGCACGTACTGTCGACTCACAAATGTTGTGCAGCCTCATCACCTTGCATAAATGAATGTTTGTTCCTACTCAAAGTGAATGACCTACCAGCAGTCTGATGGACTCACTATGGGCAACCCTTTAGCCGGTCTCCTCGCCGACATCTTTATCAATTCCTTGAAAAAAAAAAAAGCTATTTAACCGTGTCTCAGTCGCTTCACTAGGCATCCTTTCCTACACAAGATAAATTGATGATATTCTAGTCATCTGTAACAGACCCGCCGATAGAATTGATCATATATTAATGACCTCCATGAAAAAATTTCTTTCACTATTGAACTCGAAAACGATAACCGCCAGTTAAATTATTTAGACACGACGCTTACAATAGAAGACAATAACATCACTTTCAATATTTTTCGAAAAGAAACGTATACTGACCAAATGGTGCGTGCTTCCTCTCTTCATCCACAGCCCCAAAAAATGGCCTTTTTTCACTCTGCCGTCCACCGAGCCACCTCCATACCACTTTCAACAGAAAAATTGAATGAGGAGATTAATTTACTTAAAACCATAGCAGTCAATAATGAATATTCGCCTAACATAGTGGACGATATCCTAAAAAAGAAAACTGCAAGAACTACCACGCTCAACACCTCTTGCACTGAAATTAAACCCAAAAAACGTTTTTCTATTCCTTTCGTAGGACCCATTTCGTACCAGATTCAGCGCATGCTTCGCAACAAATACAACGGCAATGTTGCCTTCTCTACTACTAATAATCTGAAGAGAAATTTCATTCATAATTTGAAATCCATTCGTTCCCCTACAGAAAATTCTGGTGTTTATAAGATCATCTGCGATACCTGCTCCTCCTATTATATAGGACAAACCGGACGTGCTGTCACCGTCAGATGTAAAGAACATCTTTTGAGAAAGAACGGCACCAGTCCCCTAAATTCATCATTTGCTGATCACCTCTTAATTACTGGACACGTACCTAAAGCCATAGGCGATAACAATATTCTGCATACCGAAAAGAAGGCGCGTAGGTTAGATGTTTTAGAGGAATTGGAGGTTTTCAAACACCTCTCTCGTCATGATGGCCTCATTCTCAACGAACAGCTGCAGCTGCGAAATAAAAACTTTTTTGACTGTATAAAGCCATTGCTTGATCTTTGATTCAGATTTCCTCGTGCAGTTTACCGAAATGTAGTTTTCCTGTCACATCTTTGCTGTTTTCTTATATGTCATGACTAACGTTTTTACCTTACAAAATATCTCTCTATTTAAAGCAGATAAATATGTAACTTCATCCTGTTATTGTTAATGCTTACGTTATGCCTGAATCAGGTGCATCACAGTTTCATGTGTCTAATTTTGAATGTACAGCAGCCTAGTTGTTTCTGCGGCTACTAGATGGCGCTCGTAGCAGCACCATGTTTACTTGCCCACTCTTGCCACCTCAGTCTTGTTGCAACCCTTGTCAACAGTACGAGCAGCCCTTAGCGGCTCGCCATCGCACAAGTGTTCATGACGTCGCCTTTCCGGCTGAGATCTTTTTTAATATGTGCCTTGTAAGTACTGCATCTCTTAGAGTCAGTACAAACTTTAATTTTATTAATGTACTATATACCTAATGTTTTAGGACAGTTAGTCTAATTCTGAAGACGACGCTCATAGTAGCGTCGAAACCAGGTCAATTTTGACTTAATATTTGTGACCGAGGGCTCATTTGTTACAATATACCTACAAAAATGTTTGAAGGGCTCCTCCTAATATTGGTGCACTATACTGACTCTTGTTCAATGTCGTGTTTATTGGTGACAATTTCGCTCCCGTACTTAACGGCACACTACTGGAGTACAGGTTAATAAAGACGCTAGTGCTGTTTACCTTTTCTCACGTAACACCCCCGTCAGTGATATGACAGACATGTAATTGTGACACAGCAGCGGAGGAAGAGAGACCCGTAGTGAAGTTGAGGTGAGCTTTAACGTCTAGAGATGACTCTCCGAAACGTTCATTTTTCAGCAGTAAATGGAGGTAATTATCTACGAGTAGATAAGTGTTCTGAGTGGTGAACAAAAACCTTGTAATCGAATGAGGCTGGCCATTCACAAGAGCGCTGAGAGGGCTATTGCAATGTGAGCCGTTTCCCTACATTACTCGGAGCCGGTGCTGAAATAGCTTCCTCGTTATCCTTTTCGAGGAGCTTATTAGCTTTCTTTACTTTTTTTTCCCCCAGCAAGTCTGCTTTTTTTTACATTGTGGTGTCTTCCTGAATCCGTTCTCTATTCCTTACGTCCTTCCCTGGTTTCCCTTAAACTTACCTACTTTAAAACCGATATTTAAAAGGTTTTAGGCTAGATTATCCATCTAGGTATATCTGACATGGTTTGTACAGAAATTAATTACAGTGTTGCCGTAACAAATCGGAGATATGCTGCTCTAGCAGTAGGTTTTCATGTTTTCATATCAGGCACTGTCAGTAATTATGCAGTCACATCATACTAATGTAAATTGACAGAATACAGTAAAGTAACAGTACTTGCAGGTGAAGTAATCGTCTACAGACTGTTCCCTAGAAACTATTTCATTTTGTGCATTGTGCATGGTTCAGATCAGGTCGGTGAGTTTGATACGAATCGCAATTTACAGAATTTAAAAAATATTTATCCTATACTGGGGGTCTCAGGAGAAATGGCCAGGATTCTGGGGTATGACAGCAACGATATTTCGAAACCAAACGTATAGTAAACGTGGATAAGTTTACTGGACTATTTTTGGTCCCGACTACCGCCTCTCAAAGTATGGAAGGTAAAAGGGTTGCAATAGAAGAGATTTCTTTCACAGTGGCAATTGTATAGAAATGCAGGAGGATCTGCACGAATTGACGCATGGTGCAGGGAATGGCAATTGAATCTCAATGTAGACAAGTGATATGTGCTGCAAATACATAGAAAGAAAGATCCTTTATCATTTAGCTACAATTTAGCAGGTCAGCAACTGGAAGCAGTTAATTTCGTAAATTATCTGGGAGTAGGCATTAGGAGTGATTTAAAATGGAATGATCATACAAAGTTGATCATCGGTAAAGCAGATGCCAGACTGAGATTCATTGGAAGAATCCTAAGGAGATGCAATCCGAAAACAAAGGAAGTAAGTTACAGTACACGTGTTCACCCACTGCTTGAATATAGCTCACCAGTGTGGGATCCGTACCAGATGCGGTTGATAGAAGAGAGAGTGAAGATCCAACGAAGAGCAGCGCGATTCGTTACAGGATCATTTAGTAATCGCGAAAACGTTACGGAGATGATAGATAAACTCCAGTGGAAGACTCTGCAAGAGAGACGCTCAGTAGCTCGGTACGGGCTTTTGTTGAAGTTTCGAGAACATGCCTTCACCGTGGAGTCAAGCAGTATATTGCTCTCTCCTACGTATATCTCGCGAAGAGACCATGAGGATAAAATCAGAGAGATTACAGCCCCACCTACAATCTTTCTTTCCACGATCAATACGAGACTGGAATAGAAGAGAGAACAGATAGAGGTACTCAAAGTACCCTCCGCCACACACCGTCACGTGGCTTGCGGAGTATGGATGTAGATGTAGATGTATATGTATATGTCGGAAACGAAGAAATGCTCATAGCTCTTAAGGTATTCATTTTAAAGCCCATGTTTTCTGGACTTTTTGTTCCGAAATATCTTTGCTGTCATATCCCTGACTACTAGGCATTCCTCCTGGAATTCGTCGCATGAACAGGCTGGCTAGGACCCGTATCTGAGTCTCATGCGGATTACGGAGCTGGACTGATGTTTACTACATCAAATACGGCGTTGAGGATAATTGTGGTTGTATCACTGCCAAGTCTGAGTTTTTGTGCTGAAGAGACTCTGCTGTGCGAGGCTGCAGTCATGACAAGAACATTTATGAATCTCATGTGATCAGCATTATCTGGAAATGACCTCCCAAAACTAACTTCTTCACCGACTAATCAGCTGCTTCATGATGACTTTTATCTATAAATGTAAATGGCTTGTTTTATGACAGCAAGAATTTTAATTTTGTTGAAGTTTTGGTCTAACAATCGCTTTCATTTATGAATTTAAATTTTTGATTTTTTTCAGTACATACATTATCAAGTACATGTTACTTCTCCTTCTATCTAAACACAGTTTGATATCAATAGAAGTATTTTAGCGCTGATGATCTGAGATTATGATGTTGGTATAATCCAAAACACCTAAACTTGTATACTACACGCAAATAAAAACCTATAAAGAGAGAAAATTTAACTAATATATTTCTACCTTACTTCATACTTTCGAAAATTTAGTTAAGGTGTTGCTACCTTGTTTCATAGGTCTCTTTTCTCGATTTTCTGATTCGTAGTTTTATTGTTGATGCAATGGATAGCCATTTTTAATTGATGATGCGATGTATCAGTAATATTTCTCATAGTTTCTTCCTGAATATAGTTTCTCACTTCTGGCGTTTTATAACATATCCTCTTTATTGGCGTGCAAATATAACACCAAGTTTTGTTACTGTTCTCTATCTTTTACAACGATTTAGCTTTCATCCAATACTTTATTATGCTTCCAGCACATATAAAAGATAAGCTATCACGCGTAAAGAAGTATTTCCTAACATTAACATGGCGTAAGTTCAGCACTACCTGGCTTTTTACGGCTATCGGTTGTGTCTTCAGTTGTTGAATTTCTTACGTTGTTACTTTTTTTTCAAAAAATTTTCATCATTTTCTGCTGTTGTTGTTCTTGTCCTGGTGACCAAGCTTTGAAGATCCATTTCTTACTGCGATACACGCACGTTCTTCCTATTATCTCGTACGTTATCGTTTTTTGTATGTTTTACTTCCCAGGTTCAGCGCAATGGCTGGTTGATTTGTATAAATGTTTTTATGTGGTAATGTCTAAGCGTTTATTCGTGGGTAGCGCGGTTCCAGACAGCAGCGCCTAGAACCGCTCGGCCATCACGGTCGGCTGTAAGTCGATCAGAGACAGCAAAAGAGTTGGTGGAGTAGCTGAACGGAATAGACAGTGCCTTGAAAGGAGGACATAAGATGATCATCAACGAAAGCAAAACGAGGATAATGGAATGTAGTGGAATTAAATCAGGTGATGCTGAGGGTATTAGATTAGAAAATGAGACACATAAAGTAGTAAACGACTTTTGTTATTTGCGGAGCAAAATAACTGATGATAGTCAGAGTCGAGAGGATAGGAAATGTAAACTGGCTATGGCAAGGAAAAAATTTCTGAAGAAGAGAAATTTGTTAACAGCGAATATAGATTTAAGTGTCAGGAAGTCTTTTCTGAAAGTATTTGTGTGCAATGTAGTCATGTATGGAAGTGAAACATGGACGATAAACTGTTTAGACAAGAAGAGAATTGAAGATTTTGAAAAGTGGTGCTACAAAAGAACACTGACGATTAGATGGGTAGATCATGTAACTAATGAGGAGGTACTGAGTAGAATTGGGGAGAAGAGGAATTTGTGGCACAACTTGACAAGAAGAAAGGATTGGTTGGTAGGATACGTTCTGAGGCCTCAAGGGATCACTAATTTAGTACTGGAGGGAAGCGTGGAGGGTCAAAATCGTAGAGGGGGACCAGGAGATGAATACCGTAAGCAGAATCAGAAGGATGTAGTTTGCAGTAGTTATTTGGAGATGAAGAGGCTTGCACAGGATAAAGTAGCATGGAGAGCTGCATCAAACCAGTCTCTGGACTGAAGACCACAACAACAACAACAACAACAACAACAACAACAACAACTGCTACTACAACTACACATTTCAGCGGTCAGAACTGTGTGTGGAAGGCAGGAACGAGGGAGACCGGACAGGTTGTTGTAATGATGACAAAGCTCTCGCCCAACGACTCACCGTGCTCCTTTTTATTTCCCGGTCCCCGTAGACATTCTGGAAGCGTCTATGAATATCTGCGATACTCTTGTTTAGCGCCAAAAGAAACTAAATGACTGCTCATTGCTTAGAACGCACCTCCGTTACGAACGCCATTTGGAAGGCTACGTATAGTGCCGCTAGCTACTGTAACTTCAGGAAACTATAGGGCCTGAAGCTGGAACATTCCATGACGCCCCACAACAAATTTCGCATTTTTCCAAGCGAAATTGGCCGAGAAAGAAGTGTAGCATTACTTATAAAGCGTCCCTCGTTCTTGATAGTTGCGTAGTAGTGATTTGGCACAAACCTTGATGGTTGCTACATTGTTGTATGATGGTCTCGTCACGAAGACGTAATAGGGCAGAGGGATTGTTGTGATAGGCGTGACCGTCCACAGAGAATGGGACAAGACCCAGAAGTCTCAGAGACGTACCTGAAGTGGGTGTCGCGCAAGCACGGTGTCCTTGAGCGTACAGAGTGGTTGCAATAAATCTAAATCCCTGGTAGTATATCCAGGGTTTGGTGCACAACATTTTCACTCAAAAGCCACTTTTCTCACAATCGGTCTACATACACATCTACATCTGCTCTTCTGAGGCCATCGCAAAGCGTGCGATAAAGAGACAGCTAAAAGAGGTAATCCCAAATACATGCACAACGAGTAAACACGCTACATGAACAAAAGTATTCGGAGACCTATATGTACTGTGGGATTGAGCACCTCATGTCACGAGAAGTGGAGCCGCAAGTATAAAAGGAGACGTGGAGTATTGTGTTGTCAGTAGAAAAAGAAGCAACAGCAGAGTGGGTTGATCAGGACGGTTCTGTGTCTCCGATCGTTGACTAGTTATTGACATGAGTAATAGAAATCCGTCAGGAACATTCAAACCCTTCTACAACCGTCCAAGTCGATTGCTGGTGATGTGACTGTCAAGTGGAATTGCGAAGTAACAGCCACAAGTAAATCAGAATCAGGCAGTAGTCATGTTCTTACAGACAGGGACTGCTGGACATTGCAGAGGGTGGTCATAAAAATCGCACAAACCAGCGGAAGGAATCACTCAAGAGTTCAAAAGTGCTACCAACAGTCCAGGTGGCACAGTGACTCTGCGCAGGGAATGAAAAAGAATGAGACACACTCTCCCACCAGCTCTTCACGAGGCACGCACACACTGGTGCAGTCTGTGCTGAGTATCGCTTGGGGTGATGTAGCGAGCGACCCCACGGGTCAATGGATGATGGTAAACGACTGATTTGGAGCAACGCATCACGTTGCACCCTGTGGCAAACCGATGGATAGCTTTGGATTTGGTGAATACCTTGAAAACTTTATTTGCCATCATGTATAGCCCTGATACTGAAATACTGTGGACGTACGATGGCTATTCGGAAAGTGAGGTCGCGAAATGGAAACCACTGTGAAAATACGACGAGGTTTTTCACAGACGTTTTGGGCAGTGTCTCTAGTATGCCCGTCGATCGCATCAAGACGCCCTTTTCCGCTGTGAGCGAGTAAAGGTGCCTAGAACGACAATGTGTTCTGCCAAGTTGGAGGGCCCGCTGACAAGCTTCGCCTTCATGAATGCAGCCCACCTAACACAACTGCCACGCACTTCCTTCTTCGTGGCAATAATCAGCCGCACTCTGCAGGGGCACTGAAGACGCTCCTGCAGCCATTTCGATGGGAAGTGTTCGGTCACTCACAACACAGCCCTAACTGGCTCGTCCTGAGTATCATCTCTGTTGAGATGAAACGCTGGATACGAAGACAACACCTGGACATAAGCTACGCGCTGTAGACCAGCGTAGGGCATTATCGGAAAGCACAGGCGGCTGCCTTCTATGACGATGGTGTTGGAAATTTGGTATAACACTCCGACAAATGCCTAAGTCGGAGCGGCGACTATGTAGAGAACTACCTGGAAGGTGTAGCTAAATGTGCAAAGAAAACAGTTTTCATTTTCACTGTGGTTTCCATTTCGCGATCCATCGTCCCTTACTTTCCTAATAGACCTCGTATTATTACGGTATGAGTGTGTTTTTCGTACCTAGAGTGCGCTGCCCTCTTGATATTTAACAAAGAGCTAAATCAAGAAGAATATGGACACATTTTACAGACCCGTGTGCCGTCTACAGGAGAAGAACAGTTCGGAGACGATGAGAGTTTGTATCGGAATGACAATGCATCCTCTCATAAAGCAGCATCTCTGAAGCAGTGTGGATAGAAATATCTCTGAAGTGAACTGACCCTCCCAGAGCGACAACCTCAACCCAAAGGGACTCCTTTGGGATGTGTTAGAATGTCGACTTCGCTCCCAATCCCAGTGTCCAACATCTCTCCCTTCTCTGACTTCGCCTGTTGAGGAAGAATGTGCTGTCTGTCCTCCACGCATCAAGACACTTCATTGAAAGTGTGCCTAGCAAAGTTCAGGCCGCCATAAAGGCGAAGGTTGGACACATCCTACATTAAATTCAGCTAACAAATGTCCCAGTTCGTTTGGTCATACACAGTATTCGGAGGTGCACTTTTATTGAAGTTATAGCGAACAATGAGGCACAGTTTGTGATGTACGCTGGCGAATATAATATTTACAGCTGAAGACTACAACGGTTGCCGAATTATGACGCCGACACTTTTTAACTGAACTATATAACTCTACGATATAAAATGCAAATAGCATCAAGACAAAAGCGCCGCAAGTCACTCTCCTGTCGACAGTTTAAGAGCCTCCCCCCCCTCCTCCCTATCGTTTCCTTTACTGCACCAGATGTAAGCGAACAAATAACTCAGGTACGGTTCCTGCATTAATTAGTATGTCGTGTCAGCTGCTCAAAGTACTGACATTGTATACTGATATACGCTGCAAGCGATTCTGGACTGAGAATATGATCCATTGAATTTCATGTGGATTTATCGTGGGATAGGTCTTTTTATAAGGTGTTTCATGGCGTGAGCTGTTGGTGTTTTCTTGTAGACTACCTGTTTTAATTTTCCCCAGTGATAAAAGTCCAGAGGTATCAAATCCAATGAGCATGTAAGTAATTTTGATTTCAGAGGAAGACCGGTCCAACTATCTCCAGATGTTCTGTTATGGTTTGCATCCAGAATAAATTTTCATTCTGCAGCGAAGTGTGAGCTGATTAAAATTATCTGCCCAATCGTGAGTCTCACCTGGGACCTCGGCCTTCCTTGGGCAAGTGCTCTATCGTCAGCGTTACGCAAACACGACTAACGATCATTCCTTAGTTTCACTTCTGCCAGCACTGCATCTCCTACCTTACAAGTTTCACAGAATTTTTCCAGCAAAACCTGTGGGACTAGCTATCACTCCTGGAAGAAATGATATTTCGAAGACGTGGCTTGGCCTCAGCCTGAAGGATTTTTTTCCTGAATGAATTTTTCACTCTGCATCGAAACCTGCGCTGATATTGAACTTCCTGGCAGATATTATAACTGTGTGCTGGACGGAGAGTCGAACACAGGCAGCGTACACACTGCTGTAGAGTGAAAATTCGTTCTGGAAACAATCTTCCAGCCAGCGGTTAAGCCATGTCTCTGTAACATCCTTTATCCCATGAGCCCTAGGCCCTAAAGTTATGTAGGAGAACGTCTGTGAAGTTTGGAAGGTAGGAGATGAGGCACTGCCCCAAGTGAATATAACAACACGGATCAGGAGGTTTGCATGGATGGCTCAGTCGGTGCAGCAATTGCCAGCAAAGGCAATGATCACAGATTCAAGTATCAGTCGAGCAAACGGTGTTAATCTGCCAGGAAGTGACAGGAAGGTCCATAGTTACTGGTATGGACAACCATCACGTTGTTACCACATGGATTAAATTATATCCAGTGGGCAGTTATCCTGTAAATGTGGATATGTTAGTAACTGTAGGTACTTATGGCTACTCAGAGTACTATCAATAAAACGGGGATCTATTATGCGAATCTTGAAAATCACACACCCAAGCTGACAGATCGCGGTCATTGTTTATCCACTACACTCGTTCAACGTGGATTACTCAACTGATCAATAGCACACATTCCCAAGATTGATTTTCCCAGTTTTGGTGAGGATTCTTCATCTACACACAAATACTTGTATATAAACGCCACATTGCTTTGCAGTATCTGTAGTTACCATTCGGATAACTGTAATCAAATGTTTAAGGATAGCCTTAAAGCTGTTGATGTAGCGAAATGGTGAAAAGATGAAATGCATTGGAATATTGTATTCGTACAGAAAACTGCTTTGACAGCCATCACTCGCTCAGTCAAGCTCAATTTTTAGCATATAACTGCACTGCCGCTCTTGACCAGATTCACGAGCAAGTCGTCTGTCTGATCACTGATCACTACAACAGTAGGGCACAGACTGATGGTCTTCGAGGGCACACATTAACAAACAAACGCTACCTCAAGTTTTTGCTTACTTTTATTTCAATAGGGCAGGAGTTGATGAAGCCGCTTCTCGTGTCGGCGGGACAGTGGTTTGCCTCATTCTCATATTATTATTATTATTATTATTATTATCATTATTATTTGATCATGTGCCACACACCTTATTTCGCTGAAATCCATATCAATATTATAAATGCGAAAGTAACTCTGTCTGTTACGCTTTCAGCATCGAATCGCTGAGCCGATTTATAATAAAATTTGGTATCGAGATAGCTTGAACGCTGAGAAAGAACATTGGTTACCATAGCAACTGTGTAGTACAACATATTAATTGGTTTGAAGAATATAACATGAAATAGATGACAATAATTACTCTTTGAAAAAGCTATACTCGTTTACCTTTGAAGTTTACCATCTTTGTGAAAATTTTATTGGGTAATACGTTGTACGTAATGTGACCCAACGTAATCAGTACAATGCTTATTCAGTTCTCAGCGTGTTTAATGTAATATTCCATACTAATACCAGTATTATTAATTGCGAAACTAATTCACGTTTTCACGACTCTACCGCTGAACCGATTCCAATGATATTTGCTATGGAGTCAGTTGGATCCTTGAGGATAGACACTAGGGTACTTTAGAAAGTTGTTTCTTTTTGAGTATTATTAACATTTTTAGATATGGTGCAAGAGAGCGGCATGCAGATGACGCCGACGCGATGGTTGGCGACTCTTAGTGTCTATAGATTATTGAGCGACAGTCCAGGTGCAACGTTATTGTGCGTGTGGTTTATGCTATTGAGTTCCTACACCACCTGGCATGGCTGGAGAGTTCTGAGGGAGGTAAGCCCAAGTACCATATTTATAACTATGACTATAAGCCTCGAAACGTAAGTCTGATTTTGCGCATCGTGTTAAGACAGCTCAGGCTGCGAAAGTTACTCGAATCCAACAAACCTCAGATTAGACTCTTGTCTGCCGGAACTTGGATGCAGAACGTCAGGCGGAAGTGAGAGCTACAGAGGCACCAGAACACTCGAAAGACCATCCCTTTTTAGATTTTGAGTGTCACGCATCTCTTATAACTTGCAAGATGCTTTAAGACTCGCAACGACGGCGTCATTTAAGGGCTGTGCGACATACAGAGAGTCGTACCTTTACATACGGTATGTGGCAGGCTTTCGGTTTCGGCAGCGCGGCTTCTTCCGTCCATTACCTGCACCTGCATGTGATCTCGTGCAGCAGATCGCCGCTAGGAAAGCCGAGCAGAGACCTTCCGTACTGCAACTCGCGCCAGGCTGTATACAACTTAACTATTCCAAGAATAGGGAAAAGGTCTTAATTTTGAAAGAAATGTGGAAATACTGGCAAAACGTCGGTATATCCTGAACCTTGATAATGTAGACGTCCACTGCCATGTCCGTGCTAATCTTAACAAAGTCATGCACAAACCCTTTCATTCACGTAAGCAAGTTTATGGTAACGTATTTCCCGAAATCTGACCAGCTGCTAAGCACGGATTGTTCTTAAATGAAAACACTGGCCATGCTATTAAGTTTGTCGGTGTCAAGTTTTTAGTCACCGATCTGCTCAATATGCCACACGGAATTACTGTCTTTTATCGTACACAAAATTACTTAAAGAACCTGTACTTCCTAAAAGACACACCGGAATAAATACGCTTTTACTTGAAAACACTTTTGAACCATGTAGCACAACTGAAACCGGCAAATTAGAACTTACTTCGGAGCTCACACTACACACGCACACGGCCGTAGCATTGAAAGGCTGTCTCCGAATCCTTAAAAAAATGGTTCAAATGGTTCTGAGCACTATGGGACTTAACATCTTAGGTCATCAGTCCCCTAGAACTTAGAACTACTTAAACCTAACTAACCTAAGGACAGCACACACATCCATGCCCGAGGCAGGATTCGAACCTGCGACCGTAGCAGTCCCGCGGTTCCGGACTGCAGCGTCTAGAACCGCACGACCACCGCGGCCGGCTCCGACTCCTTAGACTGCTGCAAATATTCTATATCTCCAAGAGAAAAGACGCGCGAAGAATACTCCGTTCTGACTGGTCAGTGTTCTTTAAGGCCAATAGAAGAATATTATTTTCCCGAGTCAGTCCGCGCTTTTCATGACTAACCAATCAACAAATAACACACTTTCGAACTGTACTTTTTCCCGAAATAAATATTTAACATTCTGATGTTTTGTTTATACTTCACGTATTAACTATTTTCATTGCCACTCGAATTGGCTTTCATTTTACCATACATTTACTTAACATATTATTATACAAAATTCCCTGTCGCACAACGCTCATCAGTAGAACAGTGATCTACAGATTTACTTTAGACCACACTAACGCATCATTCACACTACTAAAAGCACACACAAAACTGTACAAGCATAATAAACAAAAAAAGCCTTCAAGAAATAAACCGAACAATTCACAAAAACATCCTCTTGACTCGTTTCTTGAATGTCTCTTTGCACCAGTGGACTCTGATGGATGGAAATTAGAAGTACGTACCCGACTGACCATCTGTCACTGTGCATGCATGAGTCATTCTCCCTATACACAGGCTCTAGACAGGAGCGCTATTAGGCTTCACGCTTCACGGTGAGGCTGAGTTTGATCATTCTCTGTTAACCGACTATGTTAATCATAAATCAATCACCATAGAGGGTTGGATCAAAAATGTTGGCACCACAACTCATTAAAATGGACGGGGAAAACGGCTGGTATGTTTTCTGTGGTCGCAAAATGTCACATCCAGTGCTAAGTGAGCCAGAGAAACTCCTGAAAACTCTACTTCTGCTTGAATGTAATGAGTCGAGGCGTTTTTTAAAAAAAAATAATTAGAAAATGTAACGCATGCTTTCAAATTCGGCATAATGTACAATAATAGAAACACATTCATTACGTACCTACATGCTTGCACTTCATGCGTTTTTATACATACGTCTCTACACGAATATATACATAGACATCTCGCTAAATTAGTCTCTTTATTACTCACCACAATTCATCATAACATAACTACTGACATGCGAGCGAAGCAGCGAGTAACAGCCAGAATTCTTATAAGGATCTTTCGAGTGCCACAGACGGGGTGTAAATTTGCATTTAACAAAGTTGTATCGTCATTTGACAGCTATAAACGTTAAAATTACTTGCGCACGTCCCAAAATTCGCCGCATTCCCGCCATAGCGTAGCGAAAACTGAATCTCGATATGTTTAATCGTTCTATATGCATTTGGGTGACTTGAAATGCCTCGCCGAATGTGGTGTATCAGCAACGTTCTAAATCCTCCCTATTCTATTCGCGAACTGTGTGCGCTAATAGTGACAGTCGGTATCGCTCTGGCTCTGATTTTACTGTCGCGGGTCACATGTTTTTGTGGGAGGAAGTAAAATCTTCCTTCGTTCGTGTTTGGATGTACATTCTAGGAATTTGAGACTGAGTCTTCGCGACGCATGTCGTCTGTATTGTAACCTTTATCAAAGGAATTTTTTGGGTATTTCCACGACGCTCTTGCAAGAGGTGACGAATCGTATGGATCTTTGAATTTTCTGTTATTCCGTTGTTCCAACTTGATAAGGGTCAAATAATGGCGAATGATATTATTATTTGCAGATATGGTTCCTGAGCTGCCAGTTCAATGTTTATCTCGAAGATATATTGCATATGAATTTCATTTTTTAAAGCAAACATGTTTCGTTTAATGCTTAGGCGGTTATTAGGTACTCAGTCTACATGTTATACCTTCCGAAGTCTTAAAAAATCGCGAATATGCAACAGACCCTCTTTTATCTTGGCCAGACTGGTAGAAGCTTTAGCATAAGATGGTGTGAACACATAGATACCTGTAGACTAAAGAATTTAAGTAAATCAGCTGTGGTCATAAATACGTTTTCTATAAAATTAAAGGAAACTGACAGGTATTGCGTACCATTAACAAAGGCAAGAAATAGGCCCTCCTAGAAGAATTAGAAATACGAATTCACACCCTAAGTTCAACCAGACACAATCTAAGTGAGCAGCTAGAGCAAGCTAAGAAACAATTTCTACACAAATCTCTTGGATGTTCACACAGAATAAACACAACATGCGCTCCCAATAGTCGGAAATCTGAACAATAATATCCTCACAACTAGAGTAGGAGGAAAGGAACAGAGAACAAAATCAACACACAAAATAGACCTCAGAGTAGCGTACTAACAAATGTTGTAAATTTTTAACAGTTCACAAAACACATTTTAATTATAGCTTGTGTATCTGTGTTTGGAGGTAACCTGTTTATGGTTTCAGAATACAGTTAATTGAATCTAAACTCTACTATTGAGCAAATGTGTTGCCCTCTCCACCCCCCAACTTTTTAATTTTGTATTACCCCCAGTTACCTTATATAGTACAATGATGACCCATTTGTTATAATTTGCGCTGTTAGTTGTTCAGGAAAAAATTTATCCTGAAATAATTTGTGCTGCAGAGCTTAAAAAGTAAGTTCATTCGCAAGATACACGCTGTTGTTTTTATTAACATATTTCACTTTCCACATATTTTCTTTTCTTAGTTTGGACCTAGTGCTCAATAGAAAGTGAATGCAAACAAAAAAAATCGAATGTAAAACTCCTGTCTGAGACTGAAACTGACAGCAAGAGTATTGTGAAGTGTTTGTGTGCCACAGTGATTTATTTAGAAAGTGTGTGATGTCTGCACTGCTACAGTTTATACACTGTTCTGAAGAAGCATTGGGAGCATATCGGGAGAAAGCGCCGTGTAGTGGAACAAGTGGAACATTTTCAATTGTATACAACCGTTTCAACTTGCACGTAATAAAATGCATGCACATTATCATGATTTAATTATAAAAGCATCGTATGAAATGGTGCAGTACAGGAGAGGACGACATGCCGATGACGAAAACATCAGTGCAGTCGGAACGTGGGTGTGCTACACCGGAACCGGTTATGGAACTGAAATGAAAGCACTTTTAAAAGCAGTTGCAGCTGTTTTTCAGAATGAAATTAGGTTGTTAGCTGCAAATATATTTATATATATTTGCAACAACGACTGAATTGTATTCTGAAAAATATACACTACAGTTACTGAAAATTACATCCATGAGTAAAATAATATTTGTAGTTGGTTGCGTTGATCACCAATAGTTCTTAATTGCCGCGGAGGTCATGAGAAGCAACGTAGATAAAATAACACAAAATAAAATATTTAAAGTTACGAAAATGATTATTACAACAATAATTCGATTTTAGACCACTGAATATAACTAATAATTAGCACAAAAAGAAAAAGCAAATTAAGTTGCAGGCATGAGTAATAGTCGTCCCAGACCATAAGGAAAACAGCGCTGCCGAACGGTGCTTCGGAAGTGATGGAACGAGAGTTTTGTGTGTCACTTAGCACATGACTGAATTAATCTTGGCTAACATTCTTCGAGCAAATGTGTCTAGGTTCCTCATTTCCATTTCTAGTAAGTACAGTAAATGGCCCCAGCTGCTGACTGTTGAATATTGCGGCTGTCTTCAGTGGTTAGTCTGCTGTGATACAACCAAACGATGTCGTTTTTTTTCTATGTTCACATGAACCGTATCACATCTAATTGTGTCGAGAGTCATCTGGCAGTCTCTGCAATTAGTCTTCGTCGCCTTCAGGTCTCGTTGCATTTTGCAACAATTTTATACTGCGAATAACTGCGTCGCACGCTAGTACGTTCGCAGAGCTGCAGACGTTATCTATCAGGAAAATTGTTCAAAACGTATTGTGATGGGAAATGTTTAGTTCTGTAAACTATGTCATCTAATAATCGCTTATGTCTTTTTATGTGATAATCAATCACCTTAAGCCCAAGGCTGCTGTACGTTGGATGTGTAGCAGTAACGGCGTACTACTATAATGGACTTCAGTTTCTATTCGTATGACGTAATTTTTTATATTTCTGCTAATGTCAATAGTATACCTGTTTCGTAAGCTCTTCAGATTTTATGTGTGGAGAACTGACCGATATAATGGGAAACTTATGGTTAATGTGTGTGTGTGTGTGTGTGTGTGTGTGTGTGTGTGTGTGTGTGTGTGTGTGTGTGATTCATTTTACAGGTAATTAACGCATTGATGACATGTATTGTTTCTTTCTTTGTGTGGCTCAGTTAGGTATAGGAGTTGTAAAAAGTATTTAGCAAGCCGCATATATCGTTTGGGGCGAAAAGAATTGTCTTGAAATGAGAGCGGTAGATTGTTCGAAACCCAGCAGCACCGTTACGTCTGTTACCGATTTTCTGATAAATCTGCCCCTTTGTCAACATAAAAAGTTTTGCGGGGATGACGTGTTTTCCTTACCTGAGAACAGATTTCACCGCAAGCCTCGCGTATTAATATATATTTTTCATAATACTCGCGTTGAGTGATGTAGTTGGGCAGCTGACGTAACCTGAGGTCTGCAGCGGTTGCAGTTATTTACTTGCATTCACCTCAGTGGCAGGGATGTCCGCATCAATTGACGCTACACAATCAGTTTGCCCGTAATGGACAGCCCTGTGCGACCAGCGGTGCACGTAACAAAGCCCAACGGATGTAGTATTCTGAGCGAGTCACACACCTGTCATCTGTCGCGTCCAATAAGCGTTGCGATGTTCGCACGCTAACCACCAGCACGGTTTACATGTCTCCCACGTCTCACCAGTCTTAGTGACGCAAAGTTCTTTCACGTGGTTGTCTGGTGTCACATTGTGAAACATGACATGTACGTTCCGCTAAATTAGTCATGTTATGTCCCAAGGTAAACGCTTAGTCCGTACAGGAGGTGTGCTGGAGGTTGAAATAATTGTTTTATTTGTGTTTGGCACGATATTTCTTTTGAAAAGATAAATACGAGTTTAGTGACTTGGTCGATGCTAAATTTTCGATCAACAGTTGCACTATACTTAAATGGAACATTTAGAGGGTGTTTATAACTAAAGTGCAGTTATTCAGGGATGTCCAATGTGGGCCGTAATTATCTTACGGAAACGAAACTTGGTGGATATACTACTGCGTTAATGTGGAACGATTTTCGGTGGAAAAAGAATAGTTCCATTTGTGGCCACAAGGTGCAAATCTGGCGCTGTAGACTGTATCACGATATGATATCCACGCTGTCGTTAGACAAGCCATAAGACGTGAGTGAACTGTATGGCTATCGATGGGGGAGAGAGTGCGCTTTATAGTGCTACACTGAGAGAGTGTCAACAACTGAAAGTTCTGAGGAGTGGCTCGATGTCATTAAATGGATTAAAGAAGATGGCAATGAGAATAAATTTCCTTATTTCACGGCTGTGATCGCAACCCTGTTATGTCCTCAGACTACCGGTTTCGGCCAGCAGTGGCCATCTTCAGATCTATTTTAAAAAGGTTACGCAATATAATGGAGCCATTGGGGCATCGTCAAATGAGAAACACAAAATCAGCTGGCCCTGACCGAAAAAAATGGCTCTGAGCACTATGGGACTTAACATCTATGGTCATCGGTCCCCTAGAACTTAGAACTACTTAAACCTAACTAACCTAAGCACATCACACAACACCCAGCCATCCCTTCCGGGAATCGAACCCGAGTGCGCTGACCGAAACTGGTGGTCTGATAACCTAATACGGTTTTGATCATAGACGTGAATGTATTCTACACTTTATGGATCACTTTTCCATTCGCGACAATGTCGGAGCTTCTGGAGGTGATAAAGAAATTCAAAAATACGGGTGACATCTGGAAGGAGACGCCGTCCTATCCCGGTGGAAGGTATTGACGAGACTGATGTTACCACGAGGGTTGTCCAGAAAGTAATTTCCGATCGGTAGCGAAATGGATACCACAGGGAAAATCCGGTAAAGCTTTGCACAGATGTGTTGGGCAGTGTCTCTAGTAAGCTCGTCGATCGTGTCGCGTCGCCCTTTTTCAATTTTGAGTGAACAGTGAACACGTAGAGATGGGTAGGGAATAGCATCTCCAGCCAAATATGAGAGCCTGGTTAGAGATTTCGCCTGTGTCATGCAGCCCACATAACACAACTGTCGAGCAGTTCCTTTTTCATGCCAATTCTCTGCCGCATACTGCAGGGGCGATGAAGACGCTCCTGCAGAGTTTCCGATGAGAAGTGTTTGATCACCCACAATACAGTCCTTAATTTGCTCCCCTCATCTCTGCTCACAAGAACCGCTGTCTAAGAAGACAAAATTTTTCACCAGACAACAAACTGCAGACCAGTGCAGATAAGCGGCCGAAAGCGCAGGCGGCTGCTTTCTATGAGGATATTGGAAAGCTGATACAACACTATAACAGAACTCGAAGTTGGAGCGGCGACTATGTAGAGACGTAGGTGGAAATAAAACGTTTCTAATTTTCACTGTAGTTTTCATTTCGCGCCCGATCGGTACTCACTTTCATCTACATCTACATACTTCCTCCCCAATCCAACATACAGTGCGAGGCGGAGGGTACCTCGTACCACAACTAGCATCTTCTCTCCCTGTTCCACTCCCAAACAGAACGAGGGAAAAATGACTGCCTATATGCCTCTGTACGAGGCCTAATCTTTCTTATCATATCTTTGTGGTCTTTCCGCGAAATATAAGTTGGCGGCAGTAAAATTGTACTGCAGTCAGCCTCAAATGCTGGTTCTCTAAATTTCGTCAGAAGCGATTCACGAAAAGAAAGCCTCCTTTCCGCCAGAGACTCCCACTCGAGTTCCTGAAGCATTTCAGTAACACTCGCGTGATGATCAAACCTACTAATAACAAATCTAACAGCTCGCCTCTGAATTGCTTCTATGTCCTCCCTCAATCCGACCTGATAGCGATCCCAAAAGTTCGAGCAATACTCAAGAATAGGTCATATTAGTGTTATATTTAGCGGTCTCCTTTACAGATAATAATGGCGTGTGACGAAAGCCTCCCGTCGGGTAGACCGCTCGCCTGGTGCAAATCTTTCGATTTGATGGCTCTTCGGCTACTTGCGCGTCGATGGGGATGAAATGATGATGATTAGGACAACTCAACATCCAGTCCAAGAGCGGATAAAATCTCCGACACAGCCAGTAATCGAACCCGGGCCCTTAGGATTGACAGTCCGTCGCGCTGACCACTTAGCTACCGGGGCGGAGTTCTTTACAGACGAACCACATCTTCCCAAAATTCTACCACTGAACCGAAGACGACCATCCGCCTTCCCCACAAATGCCATTACATGCTTGTCCCACTTTATATCGCTCTGTAATGTTACGCCCAAACATTTAATCGACGTGTCTGTGTCAAGCGCTACACTACTAATGGAATATTGAAACATTACGGGATTCTTTTCGCTATTCATCTGCATTAATTTACATTTATCTAAATTTAGAGTTAGCTGCTATTCTGTACACCAATCACAAATGCTGTCCAAGTCATCTTGTATGCACTCAACGACGACACCTTCCCGTACACCACAGCATCATCAGCAAACAGCCGCACATTTCTATCATTTATGTAGATAGAAAACAACAGCGGACCTACCATACTTCCCTGGGGCACTCCAGATGATACCCTCACCTCCAATGAACACTCACCATCGAGGACAACGTACTGGGTACTTTCTGGACAGCCCTCGTATAACTGACGACGCAGCACGTGCCCCTGATGGAGCTAGTGATCGTGCCGTGTTACGAGGATTGTCCATTTCGTGGTCAACGGTATGGAAAGTTTTTCTGTCTATTTTACACAGGTACCCGTACAAGATCCAGACGGCGCAGCAACTGAAACCTTATGAGCCACTGCAACGTTCTGAATTTGCTCCTCAGTTTTTGATGAAAGTTTATGTGGCCGTGCGTTATTCTATACAGTGACGAGACACATTTTATACTTTTGGGTGCAGTGATGCACAGAACTGCCGAATTTGGGGTACTCTTAAACCACGTGTTGTACACGAAGAGCCATTGCACTCGCCGTATGTGACTGTGTGGTGTGGATTCACAAACACCTCTATTCTCGTTCCGTTCTTCTTTGAAGAGAATCCACCCAGAGGTGTACCGTGACGTGTGCATGTTATCGATACCTCCTTGAACAGCAAGTGATTCCTGCTTCCGAACAGTGCAATTTTATGGAAACCAATGTTTTCACTTAACACAAGGCAACACATCATGTGGCTCGCCCAGTGAAAGATCCGTTTAATGCTATATTCCTGTTATCTCCAGAGATTTTCCAGATGCATTGCGGCCTGCGCTGTCACCTGTTCTCAATTCGTGACTTTTGGCTTTAGGGACATCGAAAAGAACGGGTTTTCCAGAGACACATTAGGTATATACCTGGTCTGAAGGCCAGTATACAGAAGCACGTTGCTCAGATTCCAGCGGAACTGTTGCGCCCTACTGGCGATCAGTTCGTTTTACGGATACAATATCTCTTCAATGTCCCCGTTCCTCACACTGGACAAACTATGTAAGCGGAGGTTAGTAATAAAATCAACATTATGCCTTTCTCACTTGTTTGACTTTTTATGCCCAGACCCGCTCCTGATCCATTATACTGAGTTCGCAGTGACAGATTTACACATGGTGGCCGAAACTTAAACTATTTTCTTCAACGTGAATCTGTTCCGCATTAACGCAGTAGAATATCTATCAATGTTCACTGCTCCACGATAACTACAGTCAGCACTGCACCTCTGTGAGTAGCTGCAGTTGAATTATAGACACTTGGTATATCCGTCTGAAATCACGTATCGTACTCGTTACGCGTTCACGTTTTATAATATAATACACTACTGGCCATTAAAATTACTACATCAAGAAGAAATGCAGATGATAAACGGGTATTCGTTGGACGAATATATTATACTAGAAATGACATGTGATTACATTTTCACGCAGTTTGGGTGCATAGATCCTGAGAAATCAGTTCCCAGAACAATCACTTCTGGCCGTAATAACGGCCTTGATACGCCTGGGCATACGAGTCAGAGCTTGGATGGCGTGTACAGGTACAGCTGCCCATGCAGCTTCAACACGATACCACAGTTCATCAAGAGTAGTGACTGGCGTATTGTGACGAGCCAGCTGCTCGGCCACCATTGATTAGATGTTTTCAGTTGGTGAGAGATCTGGAGAATATGCCGGCCAGGGCAGCAGTCGAACATTTTCTGATCCAGAAATGCCCGTACAGCATCTGCAACATGCAGCCGGGCATTATCCTGCTGAAATGTAGGGTTTCGCAGGGATCGAATGAATGGTATAGCTCCGGGTCGTAACACATATGAAATGTCCACTGTTCAAAGTGTCCTCAATGCGAACAAGAGGTGACAGAGACGTGTAACCAATGGCACCCCATAGCATAACGTCGGATGATACGCCAGTATGGCGATGACCAATAGACGCTTCCAATGTGCGTTCACCGCGATGTTGCTAAACACCGATACGACCATCTTGATGCTGTAAACAGAACCTGGATTCATCCGAAAAAATGAGGTTTTGCCATTCGTGCACGCAGGTTCGTCGTTGAGTACACCATCACAGGCGCTCCTGTCTGTGATGCAGCGTCAAGGGTAACCGCAGCCATGGTCTCTGAGCTGATAGTCCATGCTGCTGCAAACGTCGTCGAACTGTTCGTGCAGATGGTTGTTGTCTTGCAAACATCCCCAACTGCCTCCTGAACCCAACGATTCCATATCCTGCTAACAGTCATCGGATCTCGACCAACGTGAGCAGCAATGTCGCGATACGATAAACCGCAATTGCGATAGGCTACAATCAGACCTTTATCAAAGTCGGAAACGTGATGGTACGCATTTCTCCTCCTTACACGTGGCATCACAACAACATTTCACCTGGCTACGCTGGTCAACTGCTGTTTGTGTATGAGAAATCGGTTGGAAACTTTCCTCATGTCAGCACGTTGTAGGTGTCGCGACCGGTTCCAACCTCGTGTGAATCCTCTGAAAAGCTAATCATTTGCATATCACAACATCTTCTTCCTGTCGGTTAAATTTCGCGTCTGTAGCACGTCATGTTCGTGGTGTAGCAATTTTAATGGCCAGTAGTGTACCTGTGGATCGCCTCGTAGGAGACGTGTCCTGTGTGTAGCGGACGATGAAGGACCTGTGTGAATGCCGACTGTACCGGTGGATACTAATGACGAAAAACACTCGGATTTCCATCTGGGAGGCAGTGTTGAGACGCCGCGGTGTCTCGCTTACAACACCAGTTGATGGCCTGTGTCGTGGCCTATATGTTCTGTACCTTGATAAGTAGTCGTACGCGATGTCAGTGTTAAATTGTTTTTAATTTTGCCGAAAAGAGGATGAGATATCATAGGACCACGTCAGGGCAGATCCTCGGGGTACGGATTCTGCTTGCCTTTCCTGCAGTTTTGGCGAGAATCGGTGCATACATAGTCCCACATTGAGATCGGCCGACTTCCGATGTTACTTTGTGATAAGGTGCTCTTCGAATTCTATTTTACATGTTCTCTAGTGATGTCCTCCATTTTTTGTTATTTCTTACATCGAATAAGTAGCTTTGTCAACTAATTTACGGGAAAAATAGACAGTGTGACAATGTAATTCTATCCCACTTCTTGTTACATTCGAGAGTGGCTTACAGCCTTCTGTTCTCTGATTTTACTTTGACACTCATAGCATGAAATTATTGCGGAGGAAGAAATATTCCTGTTGACTCGTTTTTAAAAGTAAAAAAAAAAAGGAAGTTTGTGGTAAGGACTATGGGACCAAACTCTTGAGGTCATCGGTTCCTAGGCTTTCACCCTTATTAAACCAACTTAATCTAACTTTCGCTTGGCAGAACACGCACACCCATGCCCGAGGGAGGACTCGAACCTCCGACGGAGGCAGCCTCACGAACCTTGACAAGACGCCCTAGACCGCAAGGCTACTTCGCGTGGCTCAAAAGTAGTATCGTTGAATTACAACAGTGACCTTTTATCATGAACAAGGATTTCCAAGCGATACGTTTCTTAATCTGTTGTGCGAGAAACTGAGAATAGGTGGAACATCCTGGCGGTGGAGGGGGGGGGGGGGGGGGGGAAGGTTGGGGGGGGGGGGGAGGGGACAATTCCTAAAACACAAGAAAAGTCTTCCATGCGGGGTCGACCTCTTAAGTTTTTGTTGGAGGCATTTGTTGTTGGAAACTGCTGAACAGGAAACGTCAGAGGCGCACTTCACTAAGTGGAATAGCAATTCTTCTCGCTAAAGTTCTACAGAATAAAACTGCATTTCGACCCTATTGGTTGAACGTTGCAAATTATTTTCGTTACAAAAGAAAATTTCATTTTTCACTGAATAACCTACATTCTGCGTGCACGGAATATGAGCTTGTTGGATTATCGGATCGATGTGTTTGATGGCTTTGGTTCGGCTTTCAAAAAAAGGTTATTACGCGCTGATAAGATCGGAATCTTTCACAACAAGCAGAGGTAAAATTTTCCACTTTATGACAACACGTGTCTTCGTCTTCCGTGCCTTCAGAGTTATTCTTGCCTGTATTAGAAATTCGGAGCTACTGTGGGAAATACTGAAAGGCAAGTTAGCATTTACTGTGTCAGTTATAAATTATATCATTCGTGACTTATGAATTACATAAGAGCTATGGAGCGCCATACATCTTAAATGTTGTAACAGTTGTAATGTTAATAAACTTAAGTATAAAAATATCTTTACAAACGCTAATAACTCTTGAGATGGCTGCTGATACTTATCACATTCTACAGGAAAATGTATTTTAAACATGTGCCTACCTATTTTCTGTCAGAATTAGCTTTCTTAATTTTAAAGAATGTCTGTCATCTTAGAAAAGACAAGTACCTTCTTCAAAGAGCTTTAAGGGAATGTTATTGTTTGGTATTCTGGTATATTCCGAGTAGGAAGTTTTCCTGAGTAACGAATCACAGATAAGACTTGCAACTTCGAGTTTCTGACAACATGCTCTTATTTATATGTCAAGCAACTGTAAGCAGAATACGAGTGTTACAGAAAATTTATCTTAATTTTGAAAGTCAATCCTTCATTTCTTAGCAGATTGAGTGGTAGACTAACCTCATATTCTTTCGAAACCTCTTTAATTTATTTCTCTGGTCAGGGCTGCCAGTGATAAGTGACAGAATACAGGCAAGTAATAAGGAGTTTCTGTGAGAAAATATGACCGATACACTATAATAACGAGTTAGTGGTGTTTCGAACTTCTTGGAAAATACATTGTGAGAGTTAGTGGGGCTTAGTTCAATAAGGAATAAATAGTGTACCTAATCTCACGCATTTCAAATGACATTAGTGAAGGTTTTGCAGTTGTAGGTATGTATATTCAGAGGATGAAAATCAAAACACCAGGTAAATTTTTTTGCGCGAAGTACTGGTGTTTTATTTCTCGTGGTTAGCTGTCATGTGCTGAGGAAATAATGTTTCGGCGTGGGCAGCAAACAATGGAACAACAAACCGTCAGACTCCAAGCAGAATATGTTAATTTCATGGTAAAATCAATATAAACTGAAAAATAGAATTGTTCAAATGGCTCTAAGCACTATGGGACTTAACATCTGAAGTCGTCAGTTCTCTAGACTTAGGACTACTTAAACCTAACTAACGCAAGGACATCATACACATCCATGCCCTAGGCAGGATTCGAACCTGCGACCATAGCAGTAGCGCTGTTCCGGGCTGAAGTACCTTGAACCGCTCGGCCACAGCGACCAGCTGAAACATATATAGGGACAAGCTAATTTGATGTAGACCACGATAAAGAATCATGTGCTCGTGAGCTATTTACTATTGGGCAATATAATATTTGTTACTGATGTAATACACAAGTGTCCGCAGAGTGATTGGAAAATTTTGAGGAATAATTCTGATGGATTACTGTACTATCTGTCGGACAAGAGGAGGGGACTATTGATTTGTAATACCAGTAATGTAAATGTCTGGAAGGAATCTGACAGGAAAAGTGATTCCCGGCTATGATTAGCAATGTAAGTTCTAGTGCATGTTATAAATTTTCTTGCTTTCTCAAGAGAGTAGTATACTGATAGATAATGTATATATGCAAAACAAAAAGAAGTGAAGCAAATACCTACTCTTCACTAAATGTAATGTCGTATAATGACGCATCGATAGTCCACTACATAACTTTACTACATGAACACTACAGGAACACTGAACAAAAGCAGTTAAGGTGATAAAAGTGTAGAAGAAGGAAAGGTTTTATAGAAAGCTTAAAAGTGTTGACCTTGATAATTCCAACTCTAAATTCAACTTATGTCATAATAAGTTTGTAATAATTTCTGAAAGAAGTTTGAAAGAAAATAAATACAATACTAAACCTTCAAAGAAAACTTCTTTCACTACACATATTAAAATATCTTCACAACGAAACATGCAACTCTATAAAATACAGAACAAAATCTTTCTATGCTGTTACATTTTATTTAATTATATTAATTTCTGGTTGATCGTGTTTCGTAATCCACATAAAAATCATGGAGGCTATGGTAATGAGCTTAGGCTGGGAACTTGTCATCAAGTAGTAAATAAAACCAATATTCCAGCTTGGACGGTTCTCTGTAATTTATTGCATAATTTGGTAGAATCATCTCCGGCCGTCAAGGAATGTCGGTAAATATAATTTTACACTGTCTCTGCTTCTATCCAAGCTTGCTTCTCTGATCTGGGAATTAATTTCAAAATATTGTTGCAGGTTCGTTTATCAACACGAGTGAAACTAGCTGGTAGGAGGAAAACAGAGGCAACGACAGTGATTGATTTCTTTCAAATATGCTGCCATCAATTAACTCAAATACGTAAAAATGTGATTAAAATCAAGTTGAATTCAATAACAATTTTCCTTGCGTCTGCCTCTAACTTTGAAGCAGGCTAAATTACAAACTTTTATTCGTACTTTGACTCAACAACCTCCCGTCCATAACTGAACAGACTGTATATATCACAGAACAATGAAATGTATGTCACATCAACATTAGAGAAAATATAATAGATCTTCCGGTACAATACAGAATGGAACGTCCCAGGACAATATCTGCACTCTTCTGTCAGCAGCGATGGTTCGAACAATTTGCGGCTGGTCGCCAGGTACCCAGCACAGTTCGGATTTCTGAAGCCTCGCGTATTGTCCTAATGATCAGCAGTTACATAAAAAAATCAACAGGATACAGTTTTTGTGATATATTAATCATAGGAGATATATTAATCATGGTATTCCTGAGACATATTCAATCTCACCTTTATTGGTCCTAATGATGTAGGCGAAAGGCATGAATTAAAATTTGTACCGGTACCAGGACTCAAACCGAGGTGTCCTGCTTACTGCCTAGTGAGACGCACTGTGTCTCAGGAATACCAACTGTATGTGATTAATATATCACCTATGGGTGCCTGAAGTACGGGTAGGATTAACCCATTTCACACATATCAATGTGTGGTGCTATTCCAATACCGGAGAGCTTGGCAATACTGATGTGAGTTTAGGGGGGGATTAGCAATGGGCTGAGATATGAGTCGGAATTTGTACCGGTGAGGGAGGCGTATTAAGGTAGTGTGCGCAGCTGCGGTGTCTCTAATACCAGTACAGCATAACGGATAGCACGTTTGCCTAATACGCAGGAGACACAGGTTCGAATCCAATACCGGTACAAATTTTAATTCACTGCTTTGGCCTACATCATTAACAGAGACAATTGTTTGGCAACGTCTACATTAAAACATAATAAACCTTAAAATCCGTGATACATACATTTTGTCGGCTGAAAAGGAGAAAGATTGCCACAAATGAGTTTGTGGCACTTCTCGTACACTTTATAATGAAAGCTGTACTGTAGTACTGTGATTTTTTTTAAAAAAAGTTGTGAAGACCTGTAGGAGTGTACACACCTTGCCAAAAGTATGCAGATCAAACAGTAAAATCAGTCAATATGTAACATTAGAAAAAAGAGAATGGAACCATTACGAAAGAAAATTTAAATGTAACAGATACTTTTAACAATTTAGTTTTAATAGTAGATGAGAAAATCAGTTGAAGAAGCTCATAAGAGAAAGAAAACCAGTAAACTGAAGAATCAAAACGGACAAGATCAATATGACCCTCAAATCTAAAAGTTTGTATGGCGTTGATAAAACCTCCATAACCCACTGAAATGTTGGGTCGTTATACCTTGTTATATTCTCATTCACGTGTATAATACATGATTGGTTCAGGATATTTTCCAGACAGATTAAAATATGTCATTTTTAGGTCTTTGCATTAGAAGTCAGTAACTATTGGGCTGTGATAGGAGGCTTTCCCGGCGTATATGTTGTTTCCAGGGCTCTCGGGTGTCCAGCCAGATGCGATCGTTGGGACTTCAGTGATCGCATCCGGCTGGACACCCGAGAGCCCTGGAAACAACTACTGGACTGTCTCACTTCTTACACCAGTTTCCAGAATTTTAGAGGAGGGAAAGTACTCAAGGATTGTCACCGACCTGAGTAGCAATGGATCATTTAGTCGATCAATCACAGTTTGGGTTCGAAAAGGGTTGCTCCATTGAGGAAGCTATTTATACCTACACCAGTTCATAATATATATTTTAAATGATAAAATGTCACAAGCTGGGAGCTTCTGTGGCATATCAAGGGCATTTGAATGCATCAGCCATAATATTCTATTAGAGAAATTAAGTTTTTTGGGATGCATAGTCCAGCTCATGCATTATTTAGTTCCTGTTTGTGAAACAGAATGCACGACGTTACATTGGGGTATCTCAGTAACATATTCAGGGACGCCATATCACCTGAGTGGGGAGAAATCACGATGGGTGTTCCACAGGGTTCGATATTACTGCTCTTGCTCTATATTAATAATCTAAGCAGGAGGCATGTTTTTATTGAAGTTATTGACTGATTTTATACGATATGACTAGTTTCCAAAATTGGAGGAAAATCTCCCCCAGTTCTGTGCTGTCAAATACCCAAACTACTATGAATGTAGCTTACTAATGAGAAGTGATGAGTAGGGTAGATAGTTGTAATTTCTTATTTGTGGTTACTGATAAAAACTTAAAGAGGGAAAAGGATGTAGTAGGCCTGAAAAAAACGTGTAGGTTCCGGTACTTTTGCTATAAGAAAGTATCTACTTTGGGGTCATAGAAATAAATATTTAACATATTTTTCATTTTTTCATTAGCTGATGTCCAATTGGGATAATATTCTGGGTAATTCTTCACTTAGGCAAAAGGTACTCACCATATAAGAGAAAGAAATTAGAATTATATATGGAATTCATACATGGACATCTTACAGGCATCTATTTAAACAGCTGGGAGCGTTAGCAACATCCTTGCACCACGTTTATTCATTCATTACATATGTTGCCAAAAATCTACTGCAGTTGGATAGTAAGAGATATATTCACCAGTACAGTTGTAAGACTGCGACGTAAGCCCAGGGTCGGAGTATTAAACTGAATGCAGGAGAGTGCGCAATTAGTGGGAGGGGGAGGGTGGCTGACCCCTCAAGAGGACTCACTTTGACAGTGGACACCGGGGACCAGAGGCCGTCTTGGAGAAACTGGAACGGGGATATCCAGAACCAGAGTCCAGTTATCTATTCACTAGACCACCATGGCCCTCACCAGTACAATATTAGTATTCTGCACTTCCCTCCAGTGAATCTAACTTTGGCTCACAAAAGGGTACAATACCCACATCGATGATGATGATGTTTGGTTTGTGGGGTGATAGCGATGATAGTGAAATGATGAGGACAACACAAACACCCAGTCCCCGGGCAGAGAAAATCCCCAACCCGGCAGGGAATCGAACCCAGGACACCGTGATCCAGATGCAGCAACGCTAGCCACTAGACCACGACCTGCAGACTACCCAAATCGAACCTCTTCAATAACCTGTCTACTGAAGTAAAATATCTGACAGAGAGAACGAGTGTTTTCAAATGTGAATTAATTTTTTTTGCTTTGTATACCAGAGGAAGTTCTTGAATAGAAATAGTCAACTGCAGACCTGTAAAAGGCCAGTATGTAGGCATGTTAATAATATATGTAATAAACGCTTCTGAAATCTTTTGTTCAGCTGAGAAGTTCCACGTCGTATCGTTTATCGTGAATATAATCTACGGAACATGGAGGTAACTACACTTAACATTTGAGAAAGGTATCTAATTCGTGAAACTTCATTCAGTGTAACAATTTTCTTCTTTGTGGCCCTGTGGTACAGTATAATTCCGATGGCACAGTAGCGATTGAGGCACTCGGAAGGAAGAGCTTCACCTACGCCGAACTCAGCTGTGGTTCCTTCAGGTAGTAACCAACAAATTTCTGTCTCCCATTTCTTTCCATTTAAAGCAGTTAACACGAATAAAATGTAATATTTAGAGAATGTGACTTGTGGTATGGTATAGATGAAGACATTGCTCTTAGAAATTTCATGGAGGTCAACCGCGATAAATGCCATGAAGGTACGAGGTTGGAGGGATAAGGGGCAATATAAATAGACCACTATTATCAAGGGAAGAGGGCGGGGGAGGGGGGGGGGGTCGGTCCTGGATCTGTTTCATCGATGAGTGGGAGATGGAACAGATGGAGCAATGATGGGTTTATGGTGGTGAGGAGGCTGGTAGGACTATTGGAGTATTGACAGGAGGAGAGGATGTGCGGACTATGGTTGTAGCTGGTAGCATAAGTAAATGACAAGACGGGCTTCCGCGTTAGGATGATGGATCCTGTTGAATTTTCTTAGGATGTGGAGGGTGAATGAAGACGTAGATGAGACAGGTGAGGAGAGGGGGCACGTTGGTCAGCAGCAACGCAGGATTCTAGAAGATTAGAGAGACAACAAGGTTTTGACCGTAGAGTTCATGGGATGTTTAGGATTTGAGGAGAAGCCAAAATATAACAAGCTGGTAGAGGAGACACATGAGAGAGGGAAGGTGCGTAAGGGTAGGTGGACTGTAGGACTTACCAGCAGTACTAAATTCTTGGAAATTAGGCTGCAAGAGCCAAGTTGGGGGATACATAGATGCGTCAAAAAAGGATTTTGTAGGTTTAGAGAATAATCGAAGGGTGTAATTCTCAAAAACGACTCTTTAATAGTACTTTTATTGCTTTGTGTGCTTTTTTTTTTTGAATGGGTAGTAGCTAGGAATACCAGTATAGTTTGCGGTTAGGTGGTGATCCAATACAGTCTGGCTTGTTGGTAAACACTGGTGGTATGTTTATGGGTGGTGAGTTCGAAGGCAGAGGGCCGGAAACGACGAGCATTTCATCAAATGATTATTGAACGGGTTGTTTTGATAACATTGAGTTAACTCAGGCTACTCCAGGGGGCGCAGTTGTTGATGTGAATTCGAAGGGATACAGTTAAAAGGTTATGTAAAGGAAAAGGAAGGCGGTGTTGTCGGCATATTGGTGCAAGTGATAAGGGCAGGTAGCTGGCGCATGTTAGCAGTGTAGCGATAGAGGACAGGGGAGGAACAGGGGCTTGATGTCTGCGATGTTATGTGCTCCATCATCCCCGTTGGAACGTGCACAACGTCGGCAGCACGCTTCCATGCATCACCACGCATTTCGTCCTGGAAACTTACTCCGATTTAGTGAGTCTAGAAGACTGGGAATTGTACAAGTCGTAGGAATGTCGTCTTCCTAAGTTTCAAGTAAAGCAGCTAGAATGGGATGATTGGACTACGGGCTGACGAATGTGGCTGAACGACTGTCATCGCTCATCAAAATGGCACGTTCCCTGGCTACATGAAGAGCACTGCTCCAACGGGGTGCCACGATGAGTACGCTAGGACACGAACCCGACGCTTCTGGCCACAATGCATGCTAAACTTAGCCGACAAAGCTTTTTATGCGTGGCGTACCTAGGAGGAACCGTCTTGGCACAGAAGACTGAACGTCACCCTGGGACGAGCCATTTATCATTTACGACATGCCGGTGACGCACAACAGAGAAACTGGAATATGAAGGCGTGGCTTTCGGACGACCCGATATACACCAGTCGATTCAGTGAGGTTGTTTTTAGCAGACATTCAGAAAAAAATGAGTAACCTATGAAGAGTGAGGGGAAGCTTAAATTAAGAGCCTTGTTGTTTAAATGTGTGAAAAAAGTGGTATAGTTACGCAACAGCTGACGCTCAGCTTGTTATCCAGAATTAGACAAGACTTCGGAACTTTTACGAGCAGACACTGCCAGCTCGGCCGCCGTGTATGGCTTTCTGAAGCAGTTGGCCTGAGGAACTATCACAACGCAATCGTGTAATCGTGCTGTGGCCTTGCTTTATTAATAGTGCATATTGAAGCACAGACTGCGGCCAATTGCTTCAGAATGATCGATGAATACCCTGAAATTTCAAACACGGAATAACTGCATTAAACCGTCGAAGTCAAAGTGAGCTTGGTAGTGGAACTAGCTGGCGGGTACAGTGATCTGGAACACAGACTACCTAGGGAGGTTTAGTGTAGGATGAGGGGCTACAAAGACTGGCTCCGATTCCTCATCGCGTTACGCAGTTGCGGCTGCAGCTGCAGAAACAAACAGCGCCAGCCCGCGGGTAGTATTTACAGGCGGAAGCTGCTGACGTGCGCTCCGCTCCCTGTGATATGAGTCCACCTGCTAGCACGGTGGCCTTAAGCACATTCTGCGCGCACATGTAGTTGTGTTCCTTATTTAGTGACAGCAGCGCGGAGGCAGCACTAAACCTGCCAAGTAATACTAACATTATTTTACTTACCTAAAGAAAAAATTCATTGAATGCTAAAGAAGACTGAAATGGCGAATCATTGTGTTCGCCTTTGATTTCCGAGTCGCATACGAATGAAGAACGCTGACAGTAATACCGTGTACTATTAGCAACCTAGTCCATTACCACTATCATACACTAAGCTGAACATTGTTTTTCACTCCTGAATGCGTTTCATACAGTGAGGTGTTGATAAATGTGACTGAAACATATACCGATAAAAATACACAGATAAGTGTTCTGAATACGAGATTTCATAACAAATTGCACTTGCAAAACTACAAATTACGGACTTCACTAACCAGATGGACTTTTATTCCATTAAGGAAAACAAATAAATAAATTCTCCTTTTAGTCGTCCATTTTATTAACATTTAGAAATCGTTAAGTTTCTAGGCTTGCGTGCCTCAACGATACAGGTAGTCCTACCACAAGTGCAACCACAATGAAGGGGTACCTGTTAAGAGGCCACACAAAAGTGTGGTGACTGAGGAAAGCATCAGTCTTTTCAGTGGTTGACCGATCTGGCCTTGTAACATCAACCAAAACAGCTTTGCTTTGCTGGTATTGCGAACGGCTGAGAAACTACAACCATAATTTTTCCCGTGGATTTGCAGCATTACTGTATGGTTAAATGATGATGGTATCCTCTTGGGTAAAATATTACGGAGGTAAAGTAATCCCCCATTCGGATCTGCGGGTGGACTACTCAGCAGGACGTCGTTATCAGGAGAAAGGAAACGCGTGGAATGTCAGATCCCCTAGTCAGGTAGGTACGTTACAAAATTTGAAAAGGGAAATGGATATGTTAAAGTTAGATGTAGTGGGACTTAGTGAAGTACGGTGGCAGGAGGAACAAGACTTCTGGTCAGGTGACTACAGGGTTATAAATACAAAATCAAATAGGGGTAATGCAGGAGTAGGTTTAATAATCAATAGGAAAATAGGAATGCAGTTAGGCTACTACAAACAGCATAGTGAACGTATTACTGTGGCCACGATAGATACGAAGCCCACGCCTACCACAGGAGTACAATTTTATATGCCGACTAGCTCCGCAGTTGACGAAGAGATTAATGAAATGTATGATGAGATAAAAAAATTATTCAGATAGTGAAGAGAGACGACAATTTAATAGTCACGGGTGACTGGAATTCGATAGTAGAAGGAAGAGAAGGTAACGTAGTAGGTGAATATGGAATGGGAGCAAGGAATGAAAGATGAAGCTGTCTGCTAGAATTTTGCACAGAGCATAACTTAATCATAGCTAACACTTGGAATCATGAAAGAAGGTTGTATACATGGAAGAAGCCTGGAGATACTGGAAGCTCTCAGATAGATGGTACCAGGTTTTTAATTGTAGGACATTTCCAGGGGCATTAAAACTGAAGAAACTGCAAAAAGTTGGGAATTTGAGAAGATAGGACCTATATAAACTGAAAGGAGCAGAGGTTGTAGAGAGTTTCAGGGAGAGCATTAGGGAACGATTGACAAGAATGGGGGAAAGAAATACAGTAGAAGAAGAATGGGTAGCTTTGAGGGATGAAATAGTGAAGGCAGTAGAGGATCAAGTTGGTAAGAAGACGAGGGATAGTATAAATTCTTGGGTAAGAGAAGAGATATTAAATTTAACTGATGAGAAGAGAAAATATAAAAATGCAGTAAATGAAGCAGACAGAAAGGAATACAAATGTCTCAAAAATGAGATCGACAGTACGTGTAAAATGGTTAAGCAGGGATGGCTAGAGAACAGACATAAGGGTGTAAAACCATGTGTCAGTGGGGGTAAGATAGATGCTGCCTTGGAGACCTTTGGAGAAACGAGCACCACCTATCAGAGTATCGAGAGCTCACATGGAAAACCAGTCCTAAGCAAAGAAGGGAAAACGGAAAGGTGGTAGGAGTATACAGAGGGTCTATACAAGGCAGATGTACTTGAGGGCAATATTATGGAAATGGAAGAGGACGTAGATGAAGACGAGAAGGGAGATATAATACTGAGTGAAGAGTTTGACGGAGCACTGAAAGGCTTATGTCGATACAAGGATCCAGGAGTAGACGATATTCCGTCAGAACTACTGATAGCTTTGGGAGAGCCAGCCATGACAAAGCTTTTCCATCTGGTGAGCAAGATTAATGAGACAGGCGAAATACCCTGATACTTCAAGAAGAATGTAATAATTCCAAATCCAAAGAAAGCAAGTGCTGACAGGTGTGAAAATTACTATCAGTTTAATAAGCCACGGCTGCAAAATACTAACACAAATTCTTTACAAAAGAGTGGAAAAACTGGCAGAAGGCGACCTCGGCGAAAGATCAGTTTGGATTCAGGAGAAATGTAGGAACACGAGGATCAATACTGACCTTACTTCTCATAGAAGATTGGTTAAGGAAGGGCAAATTTACGTTTATTGCATTTGTAGACTTAGAGAAAGCTTTTGAGAATGATGACTGGAAAAGTGTCTTTGAAATTATGAAGGCGGTAGTAGTAAAATACAGGGAAGGAAATGGTATTTACAATTTTTACAGAAACCAGATGGCAGATACAAGAGTTGAGGGGCACCAAACGGAATCAGTGGTTGAGAAGAGTTAGACAGAGTTGTAGCCAGCCCTGATGTTATTCAATCTGCATATTGAGCAAGCAGTAAAGGAAACAAAAGGCCTCTGGCAGGTGGTCGCATTAATGTGACTGGACAGCGTATGCTTGTGAAGTGGAAAAGCGAAGGAACAATCACAGCTGAACTTAAAGAAGGCAGAGGGCAGAGTCTGGCGGACAGGGACCGCCGAGCGCCGCGGTCGGTGCTTGATAAAAATCGCGTGAGATCTGCGGAAGAAATTTTTGGAAATTCGTGGTTAGTTCCTATGTAACCAAACTGCTGAGGTCATTGGTCCCTAGGCTTACACACTACTTAATCTAACTTAAACTAACTTACGCTAAGGACAACACACACACCCATTCCCGAGGGAGGACTCTAAACTCCGACAGGGGCAGCCGCACGAACCGTGGCAAGGCGCAGTAGACCGCGCAGCTATTCCGCGCAGCGTCTGTGGAAGGAATCAGTGTTGAGTGCCATGGTGATACCAACAGTCCACATAGCACAATGACTGTGAATAGAAATATAAACAAAGAACGGGATACAGTGGGCGAGCAGCTTCTCGTAAGCTACACAAGGCTGGAAACGAGGGATTCGGACTGATGAACCACGCTGTATCCTGTGACATTCTGATGAAAGGGATTGTGTTTGGCGAATGGCTGGAAACACCACCTGGCGTCGTGCGTAGTAGTGAAGCACGGAGAAGGTGGTGATACGGTAAGGGGAGTATTTCCTGGTCGTCTTGTCGTCCCCTAAATGCGGAAGTGTATGAACATTTTTTACAGCATCGTGCACAGCGGACAGAGGAGGACAGCTCGGAGACCATGACTGTGTCGGCATGACAGTTGACTGTCTGCAGCTCTGAGGTAGTGGTTTGTGGACAATAACATTCCTGCAGTAGACTGGCCTTCCCAGAGTGCCGACCTAAACATAATGAAACACATTTGGAATGAGATGGAACGTCGACGTCGCTCTAGACCTCAGCCTCCGACATCACTACATTCTACGTCTTTGACTGTTGAGGAATAATTGGCTGCCATTCCTCTACAGACATTTAGGCACCCCACTGAAAGTCTACCCAGTAGAGTTCAAGCCATCATGAAGGCAAAGGGTGAACACATCACTTATTAATGTTCACTAATAGGTGTCCAGATAGTTTTGCTCAGATAGTGTACCTGCGATCTATGAGGGTTGGCCAGAAAGTAATGCACCACTTTTTTTTCTTCAATAATTCTTTACTGAACATAATGAGAATTACACATACGAAAGAATGGTGTTTTATCTACACACCCTATTTTTCTACGTAATCTCCTTCCCGTTCTGTGGCCTTCCTCCAGGTCGAAACAAGGGCGTCTATGCGCTGTCGGTATCAATCCTTGTATTGGTGGTGGAATCAGTACTTCACTGTGTGAATCACCTCCTCATCGTCCTCAATATGTCTTCCACGAATGGCATCCTTTAATGGCACCAACAAGTGGAAATCAAAGAGGGCTAGGTCAGGTGTGTCAGGTTTAACAGCCATGGATGGTTTCCCTGTCCGCAGCTCATGGTCGCGCGGTAGCGTTCTCGCGTCCCGCGCCCGGGTTCCCAGGTTCGATTCCCGGCGGGGTCGGGGATTTTTTTTTTCTGCCTCGTGATGACTGGATGTTGTGTGACGTCTTTAGGTCAGTTAGGTTTAAGTAGTTCTAGGGGACTGATGACCACAGATGTTAAGTCCCATAGTGCTCAGAGCCATTTGAACCAGTTTTTGAAACAAAAACATAGTCGAATAACCCGGCAAATCGTGGCGCTCCGCCGAACTGCCTTCTGATGACCTCGCCCTTCGTGCCCTGCGACTAACTGTACTTCTATCGACAGCAGGTGCTCCATAGACTTTGCACAGGCACTTGTGAATATTCCCCACAGTTTTTTTCTGCAGTGAGGAATTCAATTATGGCACTTTGCTTGTAACGTACATCACCTACAGACGCCATTTTGAAACTCTCCTGCAGCTGCGCTATCTGTCGGAAGTGACGGAAACTTGGCGCGTACACTCAGGAGGCTTCAAATAGTACAGGGCTTCCCATCCTTTTCAGCTGGCGGACCCCTTCTTCAGTCGAAAATCCATGGCGGACCCCTTGTCAGTCAAGAGCACAGTAACTTTAAATTTCAGAGCGAAACTCATGGGAACTGAAAGCTTCTTATGCAGGTGCCATGTTCCCAATGAACACCCCCCCCCCCCCCCCGTACCGAAGTATAAATAGTCTTTGTTTTAGAGATGAATGAAAACAACTTCAAACTAACGATCCAATTCGAATTCCCACTGTATCCAGACACTTACTAGTGGTTTTACTCCCTTTGTTCAACAGACAATAGCCTGATTAAAATTACTTGGTAATTGAAATTTCACACGATGGAGCTTTCTTCCTCCAAGGGCAATCAACGTCATGTCCGAACTGTTCGCTGTTGACAAGCTGCCGCTTATGGTCTGTTCACTTACACTATTTGGCTACTGTCGTGTAAGGAGCATGCATATTTCGTAATAGTCGTGTGTGTGTGTGTGTGTGTGTGTGTGTGTGTGAGTGTGTGTGTGTGTGTGTGTGTGTGTGAAATCCGAAGAAAAATGTTCAGATGTATGTAAAGCCTTCCTTTGGTCGTCCTCCCTCCTCATTCATTTCAACTGGAAACTTCCCTTGTTGTGAAGGCGATGGAGAAACTGCAGCCTTCTTCAATGATCCTGACTTCAGTCACCGATCCATGTTCGCAGTAATAAACTGGTCAAAAATCGGCCGACCGCGGTGGCCGTGCGGTTCTGGCGCTGCAGTCCGGAACCGCGGGGCTGCTACGGTCGCAGGTTCGAATCCTACCTCGGGCATGGGTGTGTGTGATGTCCTTAGGTTAGTTAGGTTTAAGTAGTTCTAAGTTCTAGGGGACTTATGACCTAAGATGTTGAGTCCCATAGTGCTCAGAGCCATTTGAACCATTTTCGTCAAAAATCGACTTATGAAACAGGTAGTACATAAGGCAAGTTTAACGTTGAATGATGCCTGGGACCGCATACGTGTCAGCGAGCGCTGTGATTGGTCGACAAAGCTCGCTCCGCGCATGCGTAAAAAAGGTTTCAGCGCATCTAGCGCCGTGAGCCAGCGCACAAACGACCCCCGTATTGTTGCTAAACAGTCGATCAGAGAAACCGCATTCTCCGGCAACTGTGTATACTTTCTCACTTAGGAACCGTAAAGGCTGCTTCGGGATACGACCTGAAGTAAAAGTATAGATGTTTTTCACACGAACAAAAAAAGTAAGGGGTCCGCGGAGCACACCTTGGGAAGCCCTGAAACGGTACATACGCAACGTTTCCCATTCTTAGCATTGTTTTCGGCTGAGAGAAGAAAGTGCGGTGCATTACTGTCTGGGCAACCCTCATCCTTAACTGAGAGAGTATAGTTTTGTCGTGAGCCAAGTAACTTTCAGATACATGCGAATACTTTCTGTTTTACGATTTTTAGCAGGTTGTGGCTCTGGCTGCGACTAGTTCTCCGCTCGGCTGTTTACGGTTTCCCTGTTAGCGCGGCCAGGCCAGTAACACGGTAGTTACAGCCAGGATCCTATTTCCCCTGTTGCATAAAGTGCGGCTCGGCGCCTTTTTTCCTTAAACAACATATGGTGGAAGAGTACATTAGTTCTGCTACTCATTTTTGTATGCCAGAAAATGGAATTACATTGTTCTGCATAAAAAATATTATTCCGTAAACAGAAAAAGAGAGAAAAATACTGGTTCATTAACTGTTGCACTTTCTTCATTTCGTGAAAAAGAGAAAATGAACATCACGAATTCAACAGAATACGTTACTGAAAAGTTTTGGAACGCTGAGCTATGAGACTTTTTCTGTTGCAAGGAGCATAGCGGCGAACGCCGAAATAGTTCTGCCATTTCACGAAATATAATATTGTGTGGACTTGCTGCGAGTCAATACGCATTACATGTTCCGACTTTCTTGAAACGGATACCGATCCTAACAGGTCATGTATATTCTGCAGGAAACATATTTGGTCACTTGTTTACCTATTGTGGCACTGGTCAATCATAAATTGGTGAAAAATCATCAAAATAGTTTTAAGGCAAAAACTCACATGTCGGATGACAGAAATGCGGCCAAAGTGTCACACACATTGTAACACTGGAAGAAAACAGTTCCAGGCAAAGTGTTAGATGTTTCAACACACAACTTGTTTGAAATGCAAACAAGGGAATTGTTCACTTGGTGCAAAGTTATTACCCTGCAAATCACATAAAGCGACGTGCGATACCGTTAATAATGATTGTGGCTGGGTTTTTAGAGTCGAGTGCCTTTGTCCTTCTAAACTAGATGTCGGCATGACCTTGCGGGCATATTGCGGGCACTACTAACCTTTGATAGCAGGTAGTATAGTAGATGAAAACCAAACAGGAAAATGAAAAACGAGGACGGGTTATTACTGGTTCGTTGTATAACCTAGTATCAAATCTAACGAATCGTTTGGAACACCAGCACAGCTAATTCACAGAGTGGTGCATGCAGGTATGCTTCCAAGTAAGTACTTGCGACACATTAGATTTCATGGAATTTGCTAAGCAGCTTGGCGATAGAGTTTTGCGACTCCGAATTCGGACGCTTTGCGTTATGTGGTCATCGGGAGCACAGCTGCTGCCGCATTGCGCTTTGGTCCTCTGCCGCATTTAATTGAGGCAGAAATTGCGGTTGCAACAATTTATGGCCAACGTAACCCCCAAAATTAGATCAAGCGAACACTGTTTCTCTGTCATACACTGGAGCAAATGGTAAGTTCGACACCAATCGAAACACCGCAGCATCTCAACACTGCCTCCCAGATGGAAATCCGAGTGTTTTTCATTATTAGTGTGCACCGGTGCAGTCGGAATTCACACAGGTCCTTCATCGTCCACTACACACAGGACACTTCTCCTACGAGGCTTTTTATCTTTTATTATATTTTAAAGAAAGGCGGAAAGAGTAGATACGCATTGTCATTGGGTGGAAAACGTAGCCACTTTATGGTACTAAACAAATAAAAATGTGTTATGATAATACCACAAAGTTCCGCTGATTCGTGTTACGTAAAGAAAAGTTTTCTACTTTCCCAAAAGTAGCAACAGTGTAATCCGCATTACACACTACTGGACGTTAAAATTGCTACACCACGAAGATGACGTGCTACAGACGCGAAATTTAAGCGACAGGAAGAAGATGCTGTGATATGCAAATTATTAGATTTAAAGTGCTTTCACACAAGGTTGGCACCGGTGGCGACTCCTACAACGTGCTGACATGAGGAAAGTTTCCAATCGATTTCTCATACACAAACAGCGGTTGACCGCCGTTGCCTGGTGAAACGTCGTAGTGATGCTTCGTTTAAGCAGGAGAAATGCGTACCATCACGTTTCCGATTTTGATAAAGGTCGGATTGTAGCCTATCGCGATTGCGGTTTCTCGTATCGCGACATTGCTGCTCGCGTTGGTCGAGATCCAATGACTATTAGCAGAATATGGAATCGGTGGATTCAGGAGGGAAATACGGAATGCCGTGCAGGATCCCAACGGCCTCGTATCACTAGCAGTCAAGATGACAGGCATCTTATCCGCATGGCTGTAACGGATCGTGCAGTCGCGTCTCGATCCCAGAGTCAACAGTTGTGGACGTTTGCAAGACAACAACCATTTGCACGAACAGTTCGACGACTTTTGCAGCAGCATGGACTATCAGCTCGGAGACCATGGCTGCGGTTACCCTTGACGCTGCATCACAGACAGGAGCGCCTGTGATGGGGTACTCAACTACGAACCTGGGTGCACGAATGGCAAAACGTCATTTTTTGGGATGAATCCAGGTTCTGTTTACAGCATTATGATGGTCGCATCCGTGTTTGGCGACATCGCGGTGAACGCACATTGAAAGCGTATCACCCGGTGTCATGGTGTGCGGTGCTATTGGTTACACGTCTCGGTCACCTCTTGTTCGCACTGATGGCGCTTTGAATAGTGGACGTCTCATTTCAGATGTGTTACGACCCGTGGCTCTACCCTTCATTCGATCCCTGCGAAACCCTACATTTCAGCAGGATAATACACTACCGCATGTTGCAGGTTTTGTACGGGCATTTCTGGATACAGAAAATGTTCGACTGCTGCCTTGGCAGTACATTCTCCAGATCTCTCACCCATTGAAGACGTGTGGTCAATGGTGGTCGAGCAACTGGCTTGTCACAATACGCCAATCACTACTCTTGATGAACTGTGGTATCGTGTTGAAGCTGCATTGGCAGCTGTACCTGTACACGCCATCCAAGCTCTGACTCAAATTGCCCAAGCGTATCAAGGCCGTTATTACGGCCAGAGGTTGTTGTTCTGGGTACTGATTTCTCAGGATCTATGCACCCAAATTACGTGAAAATGTAATCACATGTCAGTTCTAGTATAATATATTTCTCCAATGAATATCCGTTTATCAGCTGCATTTCTTCTTGGTGTAGCAATTTTAATGGCCAGTAGTGTATTTTCAATTTGTTTCTTCTTTGTGTAGCTGGAGCCATCGCAATCAGATGTCGCTCGTGACGTGTTTCACGCGACCCCTAGGGTCAACGGAAAGCGTCGGTTTGTTTCCCGTTGCAAACAAAACGGTTTTTAAAGCGGAATTTTATGTGCCCATTCGATAGAGAGGTCCCGTATTGGTCTAGTGCGCTATTTGTTTTACTGGCATGTACTAACAGGGACAGTAAAACACGAAGAACAACCAGCACCCCAGCAGCGGCTGCTAGCGAAAAGAATGCAGCACTATTGAGTTGCTGCTGGATTGCTTTTTATTCTTCGTGGTTTACTGTTAATACTTATCGACAAAACAAATATCGCACTAGTCTAATATGGGACCGATGTATCGAATGGTCACTTAAAATTCCGGTTAAAAAAATTTATTTGTAAAAGGAAACTTACTGAAGCTTTCCGTCGCATGAAACATGTGACGAGCAGTATTTGCTTCGGCCGACTCCATTTACACTCTGCAGAAACGATGTTTCAGGTATCTGCCGAAACACCACAGAAAATGAGCCCGATGACTCCTAGGTGAGACAGCCTGTACATGAATGACCTAGTCAGTGCATAAAGTCTACTAGGCTGTTCATGAATGATACTATTGTATAAAGAGGTTGCTAAGCTACAAGATATTAACGCAGTGAAGGACGACATACAGAGGATCTACTCTTCGTGCTGATATTGGGAGGTGATCGTCAACACAAACAAATGTAGTGTATTCTGTAGAAATAGGCGCAAAGACCGGTTATTGTGTGGTTACAGGATTGACGAACAACATGTTGAAACACTAGAGAAAGTTACATACTTTGCATATCAGCGTTTGCGTACAGAGCTATTTAAAGTGCAACGACTGAATGAAACTAATTTTAGGAAAGAGCAGATTGCACACATTGGAAGCATCAGCAACCAGTGCACCCACAAAAGAGGTGGCTTACAAACTCGACAAAAACATTGCTCTTATCTATAGGATCCTTGTCACATAGGATAGACAGAGAAAATGGACAGTATCACAGTAGGAGCAGCGTGTTTCGTCACAGATTAGTTTGGTAAATGTTGTGGTGTGTCGGAGGTGATCTTCTGCCACTCCATGATTATGCTTTATAGTCTTTCCGCTCTCACCATCTCGTCTGCGGCCTTTCCACACTACTTCTTCCAACAGGATTGTGTTCTATCGCTTCTCGTAGGTTTCTCCGAGGTGACACATACTGTTTCTAAACCTGCTGTCGTTGGATTACTTTTTCAGGTAATGGATGTATCCCCAGTTCTTCCCTTAGTTGAACGATGTTTGTTTCCTTATTTACGCTTCTTCAAAAGTTGTTTCACATCCTAGGCACAGAAAGTGGGACAACTGTCCTAGTGTCGTGTTACTGATAATCATCTTACTTCTTTTGGAGTATTTTCCTAAAACGAATATTGTTTTTCTTTTGTTGTTGATATTTTCAGGTGATAATTTAGGATAATACTGTTTAAACTTTGTGTTCCTATTTCTAATTTGTCTTCACTGTCCTTTACGATTACCTGGTCGTCGGCAAAATGCGATGTATTTCGAAACTTATCTGTCCCAATCCTTATAACTTGAGGAATACATTTCTTCATGCACTCCCTGATTGGATTGTTGATGTAGATGTTTAACGGTGTTGGTGACATACCATAGTCTTGTATAACTCCATGGTTTATTTCTGGTGTCAGCTCTTTGCCAGTATTTTTCATTATTTCAGTGTGTATACAAAAACCTTGGCATAATTTTATCAGATGCCTGGGGAAACCTCTTTTCTCCATCACTCACCAGATATTTTTATCTATGAATGTGCTCAAATGCTTTTTGATAGTGAAGAAATGATATGTGTGTTTGCAAACCGAATTCTCGTCTTTGTATAATTTGATTGAAAACATCGTCGGACAGGGTCTTCTTTAACGGATACCTGCTTGCTATTCTACTAAAATTAATTAGTTTTCTGTAGATTTTATAAGCAATATTCTCATACCTCATTTCTCTGTAATTAGTTGCGTTACTTTTCTTTTCTCAACAGTGAAATAAATTTAGCGCATCTCCATTCTTCTGGTATTTCACATGTACGCTACACGTGTTGTAAAGATGGTGCATTCCCAATTCCTGCAGATTTCCTATTTTTTTGTTTTTCTTCAAAGGCTCTTTTAATTCTAACAAATCTATTAGATCTACTCCTTCCTCTGCTTTTCCTTCAGTTTGCTTTTCTGGATCCAGATTACACCTTAATTTCTTGTAGTGATTTATCCAGTTTTCTGAAGGACTGATGTTTATATCGGCAGAGTCTTCGTCTATTCTTTTTTGTTGTCTGAACAGTTTATTGCTGTCTATTTCAATGTCATGATCAACACTGCTTGTAAATGTATCCCACGAAAATCAATGTGCCTTGCTATTTCCGTGGTTTGATTCCTGGTTGCCTTATATGTTTTTTTAGTTTCCTCAGTTTGTTTCAGCAATAACTCCGTATTTGCGTTATTTTTATTTTTTAGGGCTTCTTCCATATCATCTTTTCAAATTTTACGTCCCCCGTATCCTTTTCAGATTCGATGTAAGTTTTTCACCTAGTACCTCTTTAGCGAACTGTGTTGTGATATTATGTCTGCCCTTTCTTCAGTTGGATCTTCACTTGATGCCAGTTGTTAGAGCATCGAGGTTACCTAACCCGCAATAAAACAGATTCCTTAAATTCTCCTCTTGGAGGAGGTGCACCTTAATAGTTTTGTTTGGATTTCTCTCGTTTCCGTACTCACACTTCTCCTCCTGTAGAGTGTGGTCCGGCAGCCTCTGCCAGTGTCGTTTCATGCAGCCCGCAATGGTATATCTGGCCTTTGAAAACCATGTGCGAGGCTTTCATATTTTGTCGTCTGCTACGCGCGAAGTATTAGTCTCACAGAGTCTACAAATGCTGCCCTCCGTAAAAGTCACGCCGTAACCGCTGATACATGGAGATAATCGGCGAATGAACCTACAGCAGTAAGGTTTAACAAGGTCGCCCATACCCAAGGACAACGGAGAGCCACGGTCCCTCCTCCTTCTCTCCCCCCCCCCCCCCCACTAACTGAAAAGGTAAAACATAGTTTGCCATTTTCCTTTCAAGAGGTGATTTAAAAATCGACATTATACAGGACGCTTTTGTAGGAAATTTAATATAGTTGAGTTTTTTAGTGGGATATGCATTCGCTAGAAACCTTAGTTTTCGAGTTATTCACGAAAAAAATTATCCCCAGCCCACACACTCAGTCCCCACAGATCAGGATTTCTAGTTTGTTGTTGAAGATGCTGCCGCCTGCCTCTGTGCAAAAATTACAAATGGTAAAACTGTCGTTTGTATAAATATTACCTGACGATTTTGTTAATTTTAATAGCATACATAAGATAATAGTTTAGACAAGAAGAGAATATAACCTTTCGAAATGTGGTGCTACAGAAGAATGCTGAAGATAAGGTGGATAGATCACGTAACTAATGAGGAGGTATTGAATAGGATTGGGGAGAAGATAAGTTTGTGGCACAATTTGACTAGAAGAAGGGATCGGTTGGTAGGACATGTTCTGAGTCATCAAGGGATCACCACTTTAGTACTGGAGGGTAGCGTGGAGGGTAAAAATCGTTGAGGGAGACCAAGAGATGAATACACTAAGCAGATTCAGAAGGATGTAGGCTGCAGTAGGTACTGGTAGGTGAAGAAGCTTGCACAGGATAGAGTAGCATGGGGAGCTGCATCAAACCAGTCTCTGTACTGAAGACCACAACAACAACAACGTAAAATAAAGAATTACATCGTGGTAGCAGTCAGGCCTACCGACTATAAAAATACTGTGCTTTTACGGGGTAGTCTTGGATCGAACTGACAACTGAATTACTTTTACCGTAACGTTTACGAAAGTAGTTTTTCTTTCGTTATCCTCAATGGCTCCTTTAAATTAGTAACAGACGACTATGCTGGTGGCGTAATATCTCAATCAGTACAGAAAGAAAAAGGCCAAACAAAGGGGATAATTGGTGTAGTCAAAAATGTTTGGTACAGTGGTAAGTGGGCGTGCCACTGATCCTGATAAATGAGGCTTAAGACTGGGCGTGGATGTGCGTTTGAAGGTCACTTCTGTACGATTTTACTTGAATTACCCGAAAACCGTGGCCTCCAGCCAAACCTGGTCTCGGTACAAAATGTAACTACATTAAATTTCCTACATAGAGGTCCTGTTCATTTTCTCTGCAGGACAAATAGTTTTATCGTAGCGAGAGAGAGAATATGAAAATTTCGCGGGTGGTTTTTGAAGGCCAGCTTGAACATTGCGGGTTGTATAAAACGACCTCGGTAGGGGGTATGTGAATCTCACTGTCTACTTGGTCGTCTATCGTCCTTGAAGCTAGATTTTCATTTGCTATAATGTAACCAATAAGAGATCTTAAGTCTCTTGCAGACCATGTGTGGCAGAAATGCTCATCCATTTCCAGTAGCGGAAGCTACAATAGAGGTTGACTGTTAAAGTTCTAAGAACGGACGTTCCCGTCTGTTAGCTGCCGTTTTTATTATTTGAAACCGAACGGAAAATTCGTCCACCTTCGGATCGTTTCTCGTAGCTACAAGGTAACCAGTCTTAACGGAGCTATCAGTTTCAAATGGGCGACACTATCCGAAGTCGGCCAGTGCAGCAACTCGGCGTGGCATGAACTCAACAAGAAGTTGGAAGTCCCCTGGAGAAATATTGAACCATGATGACTCTATAGCCGTCCATATTTGCGGAAGTGTTGCCGGTTCAGAATTTTGTACACGAACTGTCTGTCGATTATGTACGATAAATTTTCGATGGGATTCATGTTGGGCAGTCTGGGTGGGCAAATCATTCTCTCGAACTGTCGAGAATTCTCTTCAAACCAGTTGCCGACAATTGTGACCTGGTAGCAGTTCCACCGCTGTATGAGAATATGAATGGTATCCAGGCAGCCGAACATAACCATTTCTAGTCAATGATCGGTTTAGATCAGCGACAGCCCACACCATTATGGAACCACAACCAACTTGCACAGTGCCTTGATGACAACTTGGGTCCATGCTTTCGTGAGGTCTGTGTCACAGTCGAACCCTACCATCAGGTCTTACCAACTGGAATCGAGACCAGACCACCGTTTTACAGTCGTCTGGGGTCCAACCGAAATGGTCACGAGCCCAGGAGAGACACTGCAGCCATGTCACGCTGTCAGCAAAGGCATTCGCGTCGTTCGTCTGCTGCCGTAGCCCATTAGCGCCAAATTCCGCCGCTCTGTCCTAACGGACAAGTTCTTCGTACGCCCCACATTGATTTCTGCGGTTATTTCACGTAGTGCTGCTTGTCTGTTAGCACTGACAACTCTATAGAAACGCCGCTGCTCTCGGTCGTTAAGCGGAGGCCGTCGGCCAGTGCGTTGTCCGTGGTGAGAGGCACTGCCTGATGTGGTATTCTCGTCGAACTCTTGACTCTGAGGATCCCTAGCCTTTTACAGAATGGAACGTCCCATGAGTCTAGCTCCAGCTACAATTTTTCGTCAAGGTCTGTTAATTCGCATAATCGCTCCGGAAATTTTTTCACGTGAATAACCTGAGTACAAATCACAGCTCCGCCATCAGTATATGTGCATACCGCTGTCTCGTGACTCCTGTCGTCTCACTGTAGAGGGGGGGTGGTAGTGTTAGATGGAGATTCAAGCGGCCGGCTGGCCCCTGACGGTTTATGCAGCACTGCCGGCGAGTTGCGGGCCTCACCCGCGAGATGGCACCGCCAGGCCGCGGCGAGTCGGGTCGGAGCTCGGGACCTGTTGCAGCTCCGCGGGCCGCGCCGGGCTGGAACAGGTAGGTGCGCGCGGCGCAACCGCCGGCACCGCACGCTCGCATTGTCGCCGGCCGCGCTTTATTCAGAATTATCGTGCGTCCGCAGTCGACCGGCAGCCGCTCGATATGCCGCGACTGCTGGCAGCTGTCTAGCAGTTTTACACCCTCACTTCAATACGGCTGACACTTTTCGTAAAAAAGTATGCAGTACAGGCTACTGTGCGCCGACTAACACTGATTCTGAAGTAGGTGCGTCTATTAGTTAAACGCTGTGAGCTGGAACCGCCCCAAAAGATAGAGCAATATTACTTTACAGAATTTAAACTAATAGGTCCAACGTTTCTTGCGCGGATTTAAATAATAACAGCCAACGTATTTAGAACTGTTTGTGTTGAGTGTTACGAGTATTTTTCAAGGACGTAGAAGCTAGCAAGGGCGCTCTTAGGGTACTTTGTAGAGGTGGGGAACGCTAGATCCGTGGCTACAGAGTATTTTTAATATTGTAGAAGACTAACGGCGATTTGTAGGTAACCATAAAAAGTTTCTGTTAGAACCTTGTTAGAAACGTGCTTAATGCCACTTTTACATCACTCCTTGAAAGAAAAATGCCTGACTATGTTTTTCCTATCCCTGGGGGCTGGTGGAAGAGGTGTGGGGATAGCGGCGGAGGGGTGACTGCACCACGTTCTTCCTGGGTGCGGGCGATCTTTTTAATTAGCTTTGCTGCTGCGTCTTCATGCGCCCGTTATCCCCATGTATCAGGGGCCCAGGGCGTGACTTTCACGGACGACAGCATTTGTAGACTATAGGCGGCTCAACAAATGGAACTAACGCACCAGCCACCTAATTTTCAGTTTACGCTGCTTACAGTGACGTGTAGTCGATCTCCTTGATCGATATTCAATATTAATCTTTCGATAACGTTATAGATGCTCTTCTGTCTTTAGCATTGACAGTTTTATCCATTGCAAAAGAAGCCATGTTTCGCTAAAATGTACGAGAATACTACAATGAAGCGCTGAGGAAAGTGGTATAGGCATGTGTATTCAAAAACAGGCAGATTACGTCGCACGAGCGGTGGGACACAGCATATCTGAGGTAGCGATGAAGTGGGGTTTTTCGCGTACGACCATTTCACGATTATACCGTGAATATCAGGTATCCGGTAAAACATCAAATCTCCGACATCGCTCCGGTCGGAAGAAGATCCTGCAAGGACGGAACCAACAACGACTGAAGTGAATTGTTCAACGTGACAGAAGGGCAGCCCTGCCGCAAATTGTTGCAGATTTCACTGCTGGGCTATCAGCAAGTGTCAGAGTGTGAACCACTCAACGAATCATCATTGATATGGACCTTTGGAGCCGAAGATCCATTCGTGTATTGTAGATGACTGCACGCCCGTCAACATCGACATTGGATTGTTGATGACTGGAAACATGCTGCCTGCTCGGATAAGTCTCGTTTCAAATTGTATCGAGTTTATGGACGTGTACAGGTATGGAGACAACCTTCTGAATCGATGGACCCTGCATGTCAGCAGGCGACTGTTCACGCTGGTGAAGGCTATGTAATGGTGGGGGTACGTGCAGATGCAGTGATATGTGACCACTGATACGTCTAGATACGACTCTGAAAGGTTACACGTAAGCAAGCATCCTGTCTGACTACCTGCATCCATTCATGTCCATTGTGCATTCCGACAGACTTGTGCAATTTCAGCAGACAATGCGACACCCCACACGTCCAGAATTGCAACAGAGTGGTTCCATGAACACTCTTCTGAGTTTAAGCACTTCCGCTGGCCACCGAACTCCCCGAACATGAATATTATTGAGCATATCTGGGATGACTTGCAACGTGCTGTTCAGAAGAGATCTCCACCCGCTCGTATATTTATTTACTCGGATTTATGGACAGTCCTGCAGGATTAATGGTGTCAGTTCCCTCCAGCACTACTTCAGACATTAGTCGAGTCCATGCCACGTCGTGTTGCGGCACTTGAACCTGCTCGCGGGGGCCCTACACGATATTAGGCACGTGTACTACTTTCTTTGGATCTTCAGTCTATAACGTAACTGTCACTATGTAGCGACTACGGAACTAACGACTAAATGAAAAACGGCGCGAAACAGACAACTTCCAGTTTCTAGCAAGTTCCCCACCTAGTTGACGATGTTTTGATTTCAAAAAATCTTTTTGTTTATTGAGGTGCATTTTGACGATTCTCGGAACATATGCGTTAGAACTGCATAAACATGTACACTATGTGATCAAAAGTATACGGACACATATCCGGACACATGGCTGAAGAGGACTTACAAGTAGTGGCGCCCTCCATCGGTAATGCTGGATTTCAGTATGGTGTTGGCCCACCCTTAGCCTTGTTGGCAGCTTCCACTCTCCCAGACAAACCTTCAATCAGCTTGTGGAAGGTTTCTTGGGGAATGGCAGCCCATTCTTCACGGAGCGCTGCACTGAGGAGAGATATCGATGTCGGTCAGTGAGGGCTGGCACGAAGTCGACATTCCAAAATATCTCAAAGGTGTTCTACAGGATTCAGGTCAGGACTCTGTGCAGGCCAGTCCATTACAAGGATGTTATTTCCATGTAACCACTCCGCCACAGGCCGTACATTATGAGGAGGTGCTCGATCGTGTTGAAGGATGCAATCGCCCTACGGTCGCAGGTTCGAATCCTGTCTCGGGCATGGATGTGTGTGATGTCCTTAGGTTAGTTAGGTTTAAGTAGTTCTGAGTTCTAGGGGACTGATGACCTAAGCAGTTGAGTCCCATAGTGCTCAGAGCCATTTGAACCATTTTTTGCAATCGCCATCCTCGAATTGCTCTTCAACAGTGGGAAGCAAGAAGATGATTAAAACATCAATGTAGGCCTGTGCCACGCAAAAAAACAAGGGGTACAAGCCCCTACATGAAAAACACGACCACACCATAACACCATCGCCTCCGAATTTTACTTTTGACACTACACACGCTGTCAGATGACGTTCACCGGGCATTCGCCTTACCCACACCCTGCCATCGGAACGCCACATTGTGTACCGTCGTTCATCACTCCACACTACGTTTTTCCACTGTTCAATCATCTAATGTTTATTCTCTTTACAACAAGCGAGGCGTCGTTTGACATTCACCTGCGTGATTTGTAGCGTTTGAGCAACCGCTCGACCATGAAATCCAAGTTTTCTCACCTCCCGCCTAACTGTCATAGTACTTGCAGTGGATCCTGATGCAGTCTGGAATTCCCGTGTGATGGTCTGGATAGATGTTTGCCTGTTGCGGGCTTTCGAATAAAATGATGAGGTGTTGTGGTGTGGGTGGCCTTCAACTACGCACCCTCTGACTCAGAGTAGAAATATTGGAAGTTTCGGCTGGTTTCGAGGTCTAGGGGCTGGGATATGTAGTTGCCGCATTAGAAGCCAAATACTGCTGAGTCTACAGTATACATATGAATATAGACATGATTCGATGGTCGAAGGTTCCTATCACTCAGCTATTGCGGATTTTGAATGTGACATAGAAATTTATAAATGAAAGATTGCAATTAAATAAAACCTACAGGTACTGTTTTTAACAACTTTAAATGACGAGTGCGATAGCAGAAGTATCTTTAAGAATGCCGTTTATTACTGCAAAACACTTGTTGCTGTCGATGGTTCAGAAATAAAATGTAAGTTGAATAACAGGGAAACGATAACTTCACGTAATTAGTTATGAACAACAACATAGCTCGTATGATATTCGCTTCTAAATGCATACTAAGTCTTCACTGCAAATGCCACGGAAATCTCTCAAGAGCATAAGTCGGCACTACGAAATATTTCTCTCTCTCCAAGTCTTTCCCGCGACTGTCCCTCGAGCCGCACCGTCCAGAACTGCCCGTGTCCACTCCAGAAACGATGCTCCTCCCCAACCTCCATACGTCTCTCCACGTGTACTATTTGGAAACGAACTCTGTGATTGCCGGCCTGGGTGGCCGAGCGGTTCTAGACGCTACAGTTTGGAACCGCGCTACCGCTGCGGTCGCAGGCTCGAATCCTGCCTCGGGCATGGATGTGTGTGATGTCCTTAGCTTAGTTAGGTTTAACTAGTTCTAAGTTCTAGGGGACTGATGACCACAGATGTTAAGTCCCATAGTGCTCAGAGCCATTTGCACCATTTTTTGAAACAAAGCCATAGTCGAATAAATATGTTTATAAGGATGCTGCTACCGTTTTTTCGTGTAACTGTGGAGTACTTATGGCCTGACGCGATCGATAGTAATCGGCCACTTTCACCTCCAATAACTCATATACTATTCAAGTTACATGCCTGTAATTTATAAGAATTTAGAGTTACACTGATAGCTTTCTAAATACACGTCGATCGACAAAATCGGATGAACCGTTTAGATTTTGGAAATTCGTTGCTGGGTGTTACTTGTATAATTTACAGTCAGATACTAAACTTTACACTTATAAAGACATTGAAAATCTGTTTACACCATCAGAATCATCGTGCAAGTAATGGTAATGTACATGTTTATTCTTAAGCTATCATGATTCCTCTGGCTATTATTAATTCCTACATGAGCAGTGTAACGTCTGCCACCATCGTTTCACGAAGTCCGCCATCTTCGGCACTCCACGACATACAAACCTCCTTCATCCACACAAACCCCATTCCGCGACACAGTGTTAACATGGAATTCCAGCCACGTGGTCGGCATGGACCACGCACTGGGGCTACCCCTCTTGCTCCGGCTAACGTACGGCACCGCTCGGTCGCTGACGGGAGGCCATGCCAACTCCGAACCTAGAATATTTTCAGGGCGCCACAGCTCGAACGTTACCTCTCACACCCCTCCACTTATTAACATTCCACAACAACATCCGCACAGAAGAAGATGGTCAAACGGCCGGCCGGTCAGCCAGTAACTGTTCTTTCGGACATACCATCTTCATATATATAACTAAGGCTCACAGGCCATTTGACCATCATCTTCTGTGCTCTTACGGGAATCGGCACTAAAGCCGCGAGTAATGAGTATAATGGGGCACTATAAACATCGTCCTGGATAATAAGTTGCGAATGTGGGTCTCACTGGAAGCGTGGCAGAGATAAGTTCCTGTAGTCGCACTATCCTATCGATGGCTCAGATGGATACAGCGTCTGCCATCTAGCAGAAGATCCCCGGTTCGATTTTTCAACTGCCCCCGTTGACTTATATCAACGCCTGTATGCAGCTAAGGGTGTTCATTTAATTGTAATTTCATTCTGACGAGCTGCATCGTCACCGATTGTATCTTCCCTTTCGGACATGTCTGAAAGAACAGATACCATCTTCGTATACATATTCTTATTAGTGTCGTATTGCGAAACTGTCGAATGCTATTTACATGTCAATGGCACGTTAGATAGATATGCCATATTCCGGGAATATTTACTATTTGCACGATATACGAGGGAGATTTGTCAGAACATGTGCTTCGATAAGTGCGGAAATGATAAGGAATACCACTCAATCCATGATAAGAAGACTGCAGCACAGCATTGATACCAATGCTCATCACTTCCAACACCTAAATGGACTTTCATGCCACCTTATTGACCTTCGTTGCCCTTCAAAGACCGTACTGTTACACATCATTGGATTTGTCTCGATAGCCGCTATAGCATTACAATAAAAAAAAGTAGACCTTCATATCTCTGACGCGACCCCACCTAGCAACTAAAAACCAACGTCATGTCATCTTATGGCCCCCGTTGTCCAATGCTACATTTGTCCCAAAGACTTTCCAGCTACTGTCATACTTTCGGAGTTATTCTAGGTGGCAATAGTTAGTGACTCACCCTGGAAATCAGCAAGAGAACATCGAATATAAATCTAAGTTTCTATTTTACAGCGTTTTCAGACATGCATGCATGCATGCATGCAATAACGTACAGACAGTGTGGAACACAGACATTGTAAAATCAGATTGAAAACATGCTCCTATCACAGATCAAAAAATGGTAATATGTGTAAGAAAATAACTAACTTTTCGACTTATCTGGCAGCTTCAAAGATATTTAAATCAAAATATCTTGGCACATTCACATTTTCTACTTTTTAGTATCAGTATCTATGTCATGTAACATAATTCATCGTGTCAAGTAAAGTAACATGACACATGATATCAAATAGTAAAACATGAGACGTGGGATCATATCATGTTTACCATGGTTGGTGAATCTTCTGGATTTTGGGCGCAGGATCAGGAACTTTATAAATTGCATGATGCATTCTTGCCACACATTGCAGCTAAGAAACATCACTGTGCAGGGGAAATAGACTTAAGTAGTCAAAAAGCGCGAATGTGTCAAGATACTTTGATTAAAACGGCTTTGAAGCTGCCACAATAGTCGACAAGCTATTTCCCTTCTTTTAAATACTTGACTCTGAGCAGGATATATTCACCTTCTTTTGCTATGATAGGAGCAATTTCATTCTGGCTCCCAACTTTTAGTCCACCATAATTTTGACGTTAGACCGCCACAGCTTAGCAAACAATGTAGATTTTTGTTGACTCGGACGACAACTGATGCGACATAGGATGTCTTGTCTTTCGAAACATATTGCTTAGGTCATGGCAACGGATGAAGCTTTCACAAAACAGGACCACCATAAATTGCATGTTTTTGTCTATCTTATTACAAAATGTGAACCGATTCGCACAAGTTTGGAACAAGGAATGGCATGTAAAAAAAGGAAATCGCGTATTTTTAACGTAAAATCCGAATGAAGCTAGATTTTTAAAAGCGAATTTTCAATTTTGTCGTAGGCGTCCGTTTTTATTTATTTGATTCACTTTCAACCGTTCCTGCATTTTCAGTTCACATGATAAGGAATTTTAGTTGCTGCATTTAGTCCGACTTTAAATCGTCATATCTCGACAGCGGATAAAGATTATTGGAAAAAAATCGTTTTTACTTTATCCATTTATCTATCTTCGTGCAAAGTCTGAAACGATTCATACAAGTTGAAAGTATAGAAATGGTGTCTTTCAAAAGCCTTCCAGAAAAATGTCTTTGAAAGTTTTTGCACGTAAAATCCCTGACAAGAAGATAGATCTAGATGTGTTATCAGCCACTTATAATCTACTGTCTCATAAATTTCCCTACCCAAGTTTCTCAAGATATTAGTACCCTTATAGAGAATGTATTGATATGCAGAAATTAAAGAAACACATGCCTATCCTGTTGTTAATGATTTGTCAGGTAATAATGCACTTGGTTGCATTACATAACTTAGTCCCGTGTACAGACCAAAAACACACAATAAAGTTAGCGAGACTGATTAATGACAAAACTACTAAATATTTTACAGAAAATTTAAAAAATATTGACTGGAGTGAAGTATACAGTGAGCCTAATACCAGCTCCAAAATCAAATTACTTCTTAATGAGTTTATATACAGTTTTGAAAGAAGTTATCCTAAAAAGATAGTTGAGTGTAATAAATGGAAATCATTGAATCAGAGCCACTCCACAACAAAAAATGGACATATATCAAATAGCCACTAGAAGAACTTTTATATTATAAACAGTACAGTAACCAGTTAAGAAAAGTCAAACATCCAGGGGTATGCATATCTTGCCTGAAATTGGTAGCTCAGACAATAAGATAAAATCAGTGTGGAATATTGTTAAAAGAAGGACAGAGAAAAAGCCATGGAAGATGACATTTCTTCTGTTAGAGGGAGTGAGAGCATTGTGAAAGACAGTTCATGTATAGCAGATATTTTTGATAAATACTTTCCAATAGTATATGAAAAATTGGTGTAAATAGTTCAGAAGAGGAATCAAAACAGTACACCAAAAAAGCAATACAGAGGCCATTTGGTGAGGTAAAAATCTCCCATCTCCATCTGAAATGTAGTAGGTCATTGTGGTCAATCATGTAAGGGTGTTTTCCCAGGTAAATTGAAATGTGCCATTGTTAGACTTCTCTATAAAGAAGACTGACTCCATGCCTGTCAGTAACTGGGTAGTTCCATGAGCAACAGAATGACACTAAGTGATTATTTTTGCACTTTAAGCATAGAAAAAACTAAGAATCATGATAAGAGACAAAAAAATTAATATTGTATTTTCTACATAAGCAAAGAAACGCAATTTATTTAATTTAATAGTTTAAGTTTCATTCATATAGTGAGACTTACGAAAAAAAAACTTTCTGGTAACGGAATGACATAGCTCAGAGATGCAGATTGTTCTCATTTGTAATTCAACAATAATTCAGCTCACCCATTTCCTATAAAAATTCAAAAAAAAAAAAATTATATTGTGAAGAGAAATAAATGGGAAGCAAAATGGCATAGATGATGCATGTATTAAACTAATATTTTACTATTGTTGTTGTGGTCTTCAGTCCTGAGACTGGTTTGATGCAGCTCTCCATGCTACTCTTTCCTGTGCAAGCTTCTTCATCTCCCACTACCGACTGCAACCTACATCCTTCTGAATCTGCTTACTGTATTCATCTCTTGGTCTCCCTCTACGATTGTTACCCTCCACACTGCCCTCCAATACTAAATTGGTGATCCCTTGATGCCTCAGAACATGTCCTACCAACCGGTCCCTTCTTCTGGTCAAGTTGTGCCACAAACTTCTCTTCTCCCCAATCCTATTCAATACTTCCTCATTATTTATGTGATTCTGGTAATAGAATGACACTTAATAGTAATGGAATGACACTTTCACTTGAAAATTACGTTTTATTCTGCACTGCTGACTGGGTAGGGCAAATGTTCTTATTCCTCTGATATTTAGAAGGTGCAGCTAGTTCCTCTACAATTTGGTACTTTTTTACCCAACATTTATCTTCCTTTGAGGGAAATGTAAATATCTTTCCATTTGCATCATTCTTTCTAAGAAATGAAATTTTCTTACCGTCTTCAACATAAATCTTCTAAACTAGAGTAAACTCCTCCCGAAAAGGCCATGGAGGCCCAACGGCACCGACAGGCCGCCGTGTCATCCTCAGCCCATAGGGGTCACTGGATGCAGGTATGGAGGGGCACGTGGTCAGCACACCGCTCTCCCGGTCATATGTCAGTTTACGAGACTGGAGCTGCTACTTCTCGATCAAGTAGCTCCTCAGTTTGCCTCACAAGGGCTGAGTGCACCTCGCTTGCAGACAGCGCTCGGCAGACCGGATGGTCACCCATCCAAGTGCTAGCACAGCCCGACAGTGCTTAACTTCGGTGATCTGACAGGAACCAGTGTTAGCACTGCGGCAAGGCCGTTTGCACATAAATCATCTACCCCACAAAAAGTCTTGATCTGTTTCTTCCAGCATAGGAAACCAGAGCAAAATCCCCTTGATGCAAGGCTGGTGTAATAGCACTGATGGTTTTGTTCTGGTCTGTTGGAACTATTACCATCCACATTTGATCTAATTCATCCTTATTCTCTTCAGTTTGCAAGGCAGAGATATGTAAAATGTGTATGCCACAACATCTTTCACATGCAAATAGTATTTGTTTCCCAGCTTTGCAGATATTGCAGACTGCACGCTTTACAGTTCCACCAATCCCATCCATGAAACATTTGCCGTGTGATGTGACTACGAAGTGTCATGAAATATTTATTCCATAGCGTTCTCTGGAATATGTCAAGTTGGCAAACAGGAAGCGCTGCTTAAATTGACTGGCTCCACCATCACAGATTCTACTTCTGAGTTCATAAAAATGGTACCATAAGCTGAGCGTTAATTTCAGCCCAATTAAAAAATGTTGTAAAATGAATTAATCGATTTCCAAAATTTGCCTGGGCGACAGTTCTGGTTCGTCGTTCAAACCTTGCTTAAAATACTGTAACGTAGCTATAGCAAGACAGATCTTCAAATCACTTGCAAATGCTCGCTGGTCCGGGCAAAACCAAGAACTTTTTACCTCATTTTCCTAGCTCAAATGGGAACCGAGAACCAAGACCCCCTACCCCCGAACCGCGATTGTGCGTTCAGCCTTTTCAGATATATTTCTCACAACGCTTCCGCGGTGTAACGGCACAAGCTGTATTACATGCCTAGACAGGCCACAACGATTATAATAACATTCCTGTTGCAGCAGCCACATAAACTGCGAGCATTAGTAGATATGGGCAGTGGGGCGTAGGGATGTTTCAGTTGAGGCCACCGCTTGCGATAAGTCCGGGTTCGAGTCCCAATACAACAGAAATTTTCATTTGTGACTAATAAATAGTAGTACAGTTAACTCCAAGCTGATTTCGCAATCTCCGAATCAGTTCCGCATTAATTTAAGAGTTAAATCGTCTCGACGGAGGTATTTTTGTGGAGTGTAGCCTTGTAGGGAAGTGTGACATAGATTGCGAGACAGCTCAGACATGAAAAGAATACTATCTTTTGAAATGTGATGCCACAGAAGAATACTCAAGATTAGACGGGTTGACCGAATAACTATTGTAGAAGCACTGACTCCAATGTGAGGAAAAAAATTATGTTAATTGATTAAAAGTAGCGATCAGTTCGCAGCGGCGCGGTTTTCTTCTTTCTTCTAACTAATATAGAAAGTACTTACCTTAGTGATTTGAGAATTATGGCCTGCCCTCTAGTAAAGGCCCCCACACACGCCACTGCATGCTTGACAGTCACGCTTGCGCAAGAGCGCTTGTGAAAGCTTGCTTGACCGTGTGCAGGGTAAATTAGCGCAAGCATCAGACTTGCACAAGCAGCTTGACGCTTGACCGAATTTCGATTATGCGTGCTTGTGCAAGCTTCCGAGCGTGTCCACGCTTGCTGGTGTGTGCCTAGAGTAGGGAGGCTCGAACAAGCACACATCTGCCATTCGGACACAGACTGTGGAGAGCGCGCGTTTATTTGGATTTTGTGTCGTTTCCTTCTTCGTTATGATGTAGGGCTGGGAAGTGCAGGAGGAATTTATTAGGTGCTACGAAAGACACCCATCCTTATCGAACATTAAAAATAAAGAATATCACGATAAAATGAAAAGAGACGCGGCATGTGAGGTGCTTCTCACGAAGAACAAAGAAATAGAGCCATGAGCAACTAAAGATGCTGTTATTAAGAAAATTAATACATTACGAACAAATTACAGACGAGAAAAAAGGAAACGTGACAGCATTTACTAATCAGGGGCTGCAGCAGACCAAGTTTACAGATTTGTTCTGTGGTATTTTGATTCTTTCCGCTTTTTAATTGAACAGGAAACACCAAGATGTTCTCCGAGTAATTTACAAGCAATAGAGGTAAGTGAGATAGGTTGGTAGTGGTATTTAGTTACAGCAGCACTGTTACAATTAAGATATATGCGAATGTTTTTTTTATACTTTACTGCAATACACATTGTTTTCTTTTACATTTCTCTTTACTGCTAATATACAAAATTATTTTGCCAAGGAACTTGTCATTCACTCAGAAAGTAGTTCATAAATTCCTCTCTCACGTGTTTGGCATCAAGTGTAATGTTTCCTGCAGTAGACCTTTGCAATGGTAGGATATTAGTAACCTCTTTCGTTAAGCCATTATGGAACAAGCCATGTTCTATGTCCTCCAAATCAAGAGAATCACGTGGGACATAAGTTTGATTCACAGTAGTCAATAAATAATTATGTAAAGCAACTGTTGCTTTTACCACCTTATCGATACGGCCGACTTCCAAATTAATAGCTGTGTGGAAAACCCTAAAGCGTGCTCCCAAGATCCCAAAAATATTGTCAACAATGCGCCGAGCTCTGCATAATCTGTAGTTGTAAACTTTCTTTTCCAAGTAGTTCAAGTCACTCTGACGGAATTGTTTCAGCATATCAGTCCTCAAAGGAAATCCATCATCTCCCATAAATACATATGGTAGTTTTCGTGAACTGTTTGCTACTTTTTTCTCTTTTGGGATGTTGAGGTTGTTACTTTGTAGTCTCCTAAAAAATTCAGTATTCCGAAGAACACCGCCATAAGATATTCTGCCATTTGTGCCAAAATCGAACAGAATAAATCTGTAATTTGCATCAGCTATTGCAAGTACGACCATACTGTGTGTATGTTTGTAACTGAAATAAAATGATCCACTTCCAGCTGGAGGTACAATCTCTACATGCTTGTCATCTATACTTCCCAAACAGTGTGGAAAATTGCACCTCCTTTCAAAATCCTCTGCAATGCTGGCCCATTCATTCACTGTTTCAGGAACCTGAAAAATGAAAAACCCCAGTTTAAAACATGTTAGCCTAAAATTACATTATTATGAAAAGTACTGTATAGTATTCTTACATCTATTAAATTTTTTGGGTGCCATAAACACATCTATGTGACCTCTCCCCCCACCCTCACCCTCCCCCGCATGAAACATGTTTACCTACATGAAGGTAAAATTTGTCTCTGTTACTATATTTACATTATAATTATAAACTCGTTTGATTTCCAACACTGCATGCACTGTTCTTTACTGCTTTATAAAAAAGATTATTTTGTGTAATGTAGCTACTTCTTTGCATTTTCAATGTGCAATATTCATGAGTGGTCAATATTATTTGTAGAATGAAATTACCACAGTAGCACTGCCCATATTACAGCGTATGGAGGAAGAGTTGGAGGAGGAAGTAGAGACTGTGCCTCATTCACAGCAATATGAAATTTCCAGTGTCCCATCTACTTGTGATGGTGGGTTACTAGAAGTTGTTCTTGCAAAAAGTAAACAGAGTAGACCAAATAGTAAAAGAAGGGGTACTGAAATGGACTCTGTTCTGGGTGTTATTATCGAACACTTAAAGACAAAAAGAAACGAAAGATGAGGACCACCATGAAGTTTTTGTGAAATCGGTTGCTGCTAAAATGAGAAACATATTGGACCACAAAAAAAGACTGGTGGCAGAAAAAATTATAAATGATACGCTATTCATGGCTGAAATGGGCCAGTTGGAGCCCATCCACACATTTTGCGATGTGAGTGCAGACTCCGCTTTTTGCTGTACAGCAATTATTGTGCAACAGTGGGCAGAAGCAGTTCAGAGTCACTTGCATCATTTGTGAGTAATACCAGTGACAATTAATATGTGAAGTTATTCATTTTGTAATAAAAAATTAAAATAAAATGCTATTTTTCATTGAATACAAGGTCGTTTGTGCTTTTAGAGTAAAATTTAAATTTTAACAATTTTAGAAAGTTACATTGTCCTTCTGTTTAGCTTTAACCCAGTCTTAAAACATTATTTTTCTTATATGTAATGATTTGCGTAACTGCAGGCAGTGCCAAAAGAAAAACGAGTGTTCATAATAAGTAAAGACCTACTGTATTATTTCAGTATTCAAGATTCGCTTTGAAATGTCAAGATATTTGAAGTAAATGACGTGCAACTTTCCAGTTAAATTCACTCTCATCAAAGGCGTACCAAATAAAGTAATGTTGTTAGCTACCACAAAAACCATTTCAATCTAAAGCAAAAGGTACAGAGACAGCTGTCATCGAATTCCCATTAAATAAAACTATGCTGTATGCTACTACAACAACCATTTGAAACAAAAGCAAGAGGTACACAGATAGCTGACTGATAAAATGTTCGCCATGAATGTACAGATAAAAAATAGTTTGCTAGCATATGAAATGTTTTCATTTCAAGTCCAAAACATGTGCAGTAATTTGGGGTGAATAAGTATTACAATACTTATAGAGTAGGGACTGTAAATGCTATGGGCTCAATAAGGTACTACCCCCAAGACGTAGAAGTACACAAACCAAAAATACATTCAGTGGCCAGAGAAAAACTTCACAATGAGAAAACAGTGTTTCACTAACTTTTAAGAAATTACTTTTGAGCACCTCATAGATAGCATGGCAGTGCCTGTGGTGCCTGTGGTGAAATTACTGACGTGTATTTGAGGTCTTCATAACTCCTTCCTGTCGTGAGAAATCATAATGTTGGTGTTAACCTTTCGTGTGGTGTTATAGCCTCCCTCATGACTGTATCCTGCTTCTTAATCAAAGTCGTCACGAGGGACAAAAGATTCAAATACGTTTCCTCATTCATCCTGAGGTAATTATGCCAATCACAAGAATATATCTTCAATTCACTCAGTAAATTTATGTGAGAATGCGATTTTCTTTTTTTAAGTCACTCTTTACTCCACATATCGCGTTTCTTCTTTTGTTTTTTCCGTAAAACAAGCAAAAAGGCTGCAACAGTAAGAGCATCGTCGTCTGTGATCGACATTTTCCAATGTAAACAAACTGATGCTTGTACGTGCGTGCTTGAGTCGTGTGGGGCCGCGAGAAATTTGTGTACGCTTGCCCAAGTTTGACTGTCAAGCATGCCCTAGCGTGTGTGGAGGCCTTAACATACAATCTTCGTAAGCCGAAAAAAACCGTGAAAATTAGCAGCACTACACATGTCAAGAGGATGTACAGGTGAATTCAACTGTATTATACTGTTAGTTAATTTTACCAGGTCTGGCTGTAACTACTAAATGAAAAATAATCCGTGCATTAAAACATATGTTCTGTACTTTTACATTTTATGCACAAATTTGCTATCAAGTGCGTCCTAGAATACGATCTCAGAAATGAATGAACGAAAACACCTACAGAATGTGCTGATCATTTCACATCTACAGCAGAGACAAGCCACGTTGAAGTTTTAACTCAATCTAATACTGCACTTTTCATCAGTTAATAAATAATTTGTAATTGCACACCGTCCTTAATGATTCTGAATGCTCGCCCAAATGCTATGCAGGTTATCTCTTCTGGACATTGAAACTTTGATGTTATGATTTCCCGGCACTCCACGCGGAATTAGTGACCTGTGAAAGAAAGCCGCAGTTCATACTAAGGAATCCGAAATTGTCATAGACGTCATCATCCAAGAATGATCATAAACTACTACCAATAAATCAGTTCTCCAAGAGACACTATAACTCATTGTTAACGGATAAGCCTCGAAAACGGGACTGAGCATGGACCCCTCTCGACATGCGCAAAATTCCTGCCAGTACCAAAGCTCGCGAAATATCTTTTCTCTGATTGGCCGAATAATACAGCAGATAATCAGCTTCATGTTTCGATTCATTCAGATTGTTGCTCTCCCTCTTTGGACCAATCCAGTTTCGAAACCAATTTACAGGAAATTACAAAATAACGATCCCAAGAAGCAAATAAAAACAAATTAACACCATCTTTAATCGTCTGAAGCACTGAAATATGTTTCACATACTAAAAAACTGAAAAGTTGTTTCTTTAAAATCACCATTTCCCTCCATGTGTGTGCCTCACCTCAAATCAAGGCCGCACAGTCTGATTCCCATGTTCCCTCACAGTTATCCACAATGATTCCATACATCACATACCTGCTGCAATATTCTCTCATTCACTCAAGCAACAAAATAAATGGAAATAACGTAGTCCAGTAAATGAAATAATAGTAGCACTATAAAACTGAAACCATCCCGCTTCCGGCCGTCCAAATTTAGGTTTTCTGCGATTTTTCTAAAACGCTCCAGGCAAATGCCGGGATGGTTCCTTCGAAAGGGCACCATCCGAGCTTGTGCTTCGTCTCTGATGACCTCTATGTCGACGAGACGTTGAACGTAATCTTCCTTCCTTACTTCCTAAAACTGAAACTTGCGTAAATTTTAAGTATTTTCATCAAAATATTATTTACTTTCTTATTTAAGGACCAAGTGTTTAGTTTGCATTCCTCACTGACTTCTACCCAAAACACGTTAACATATCTGCACGCTAGTTATCAAGTAAGGTCATAAAATCTTTCTTCGATTAATTTTTGTATAACAGAAGTTACTTTGACAAAGTATCACAACAGTTGGGCTGTTAGCAATGCATGTAATTTGCGATCACTGTCCAGTGCACGCACACGTGTTGGGGAACCGGCTGATTCGCGTGTAACCATGTTACTTCCAGCGTGCGAAAACGTTCTCTTTGCTGATGGCCGATTGCGTGTGACAAGGAAGCCCTAAAGAGGGTGTATATTGCCTACCCTCAGGTTCAGAGGACATATCCAGAGCCATCAAGGAGTCGTCAATTTTATAATGGATGGAAGTTCAAAATGGTTCAAATGGCTCCGAGCTCTATGGGACTTAGCTTCAGAGGTCATCAGTCCCCTAGAACTTAGAGCTACTGAAACCTAACTAACCTAAGGACATCACACACATCCACGCCCGAGGCAGCATTCGAACCTTCGACCGTAGCGGTCGTGCGGTGCCAGACTGTAGCGCCTAGAACCGCTCGGCCATTCCGGCCGGCTGGATGGAAGTGTGGAGGATAAATATTATAGAGGGAGACAAATGTTTCAGTACAGCAGACACGTTCAGGCGATTGTAAACTGCAGTAGTTAGGCAGATCTGAAGAGACTTTTTCTCGAGAGACTAAAGTGATACTGTACGAAACCAGCCATCGAACTGAAGACAACAACAACATGGATCAATGGCTAAAGAAGAATGATCATCAGTTCAGGGAGTGACAGACAACCCAAAGGATAAAGAAATAAATGTATTGCAAATAAATACGCACAAAGACTCATTACTGTTTGATTAAATGGTAAAAGTCATAATATATTCTGTACAGGTGGTACCTCAGGTCTCAAAACCATGTGGAAAAGCCAAGAGTTACTGCTAAATATACCTTAATTGACTACGATTTTAGTTCAATTGATCATCATAAAATTCTAGGCAACAGTAAGTAAGGCAACATAATGGCGTAAAAAGAAAAAGAAAAATACCATCCCGGGTTACTATTGATAGCAGTCACGCAGGATGCGTTTTCTTTCATTTGATGCCTCAGCAAGAACTAAAGTTTTATTTGTGAGACATCCACAACTGTTCAGCAACATGTTAAGGGTAAAAAAAAATCCACCACAATCGTAAAATACATTTGTTGACCGGAGTCTAGCTCGACAGAGGTGGCTATACACTGCCACGGTTTCGGTGTCTTAGCCCCATCATCAGATATATCTGAAATCTAGCAGTAGTAGGATGTCTTGTTCATGCTTAAACAACTAGTAGGGAAACATCAGCTGGAGGTCGACCGTCAAATTACACCCCTAATTGTGGCTGCAACCAACTATCCTACAGTACAGCAAACTGCCGGAAGCATAGAAGTAGCGACAAGTAACTTGAGGTGTGACATCAGCTCGAGGAAGAGGCCTGTGAAAATGACTCGAGGAGACTTATGCCAATGCTGAATGGGTGGCTAGTGAGAAGGTCATTCTAGCGACATATTCAGCACTGGCATATGTCTTCTCAAGTGTAGCGACAAGTGTTTCAGTTATCGGAGTGAAAGTGCGGCAACTGCTGGAGGCACGTATCTGCAGCTACAGATCTCGTGGCAATGGCTGAATGCGTGTCGTGCCTTATTTGCACGCCTAACTACTTTCTTCGCAGTTATTAACAATAAATAATTTTGAACAGAGTATAGGGTCAATTTGAAGCAGAGATGCCTGGTTTTAATAAGTAGGTGTTTTTCTTTTTTCTTTTATTTTGTTTTAAAGAAAGGCGGAAAGAGTAAAACTGAAATATGTATTGTCAGTGGGTGGAAAAAGTTGCCACATTATGGTACTAAACAAATAAAAATATGTTATGATAACGCAGATTCGTGTTACGTAAAGAAACGTTTTCTGCTTTCCCAAAAGTAGCGACTGTGTAATCCACATTATACACTACTGGCCACTAAAATTGCTACACCAAGAAGAAATGCAGATGATGAACGGGTATTCATTGGACAATAATATTATACTAGAACTGACATGTGATTACATTTACACGCATTTTGGGTGCATAGATCCTGAGAAATCAGTATCCAGAACAACCACCTCTGGCCGTAATAACGGCCTCGATACGCCTGGGCATTGAGTGAAACAGAGTTTGGCTTGCGTGTGCAGGTACAGCTGCCCATGCAGGTTCAACACGATACCACACAGTTCATCAAGAGTAGTGGCTGGCGTATTGTGACGAGCCAGTTGCTCGGCCACCATTGACCACACGTTTTCAATTGGTGAGACATCTGGAGAATGTCCTGGCCAGGGCAGCAGTCGAACATTTTCTATATCAAGAAAGGCCCGTACAGGACCTGCAACATGCGGTCGTGCATTGTTGTTGTTGTTGTTGTTGTTGTCGTCCTCAGTCCTGAGACTGGTTTGATGCAGCTCTCCATGCTACTCTATCCTGTGCAAGCTTCTTCATCTCCCAGTACCTACTGCAACCTACATCCTTCTGAATCTGCTTAGTGTACTCATCTCTCGGTCTCACTCTACGATTTTTACCCTCCACGCTGCCCTACGACGCTAAATTTGTGATCCCTTGATGCCTCAAAACATGTCCTACCAACCGATCCCTTCTTCTAGTCAAGTTGTGCCACAAACTTCTCTTCTCCCCAATCCTATTCAATACCTCCTCATTAGTTACGTGATCTATCCACCTTATCTTCAGTCGTGCATTATCCTACTGAAATGTAGGGTTTCGCAGGGATCGAATGAAGGGTAGAGCCACGGGTCGTAACACATCTGAAATGTAACGTCCACTGTTCAAAGATCCGTCAATGCGAACAAGAGGTGACCGATACGTGTAACCAGTGACACCCCATACCACCACGCCGGGTGATACGCCAGTATGGCGATGACGAATAGATGCTTCCAATGTGAGTTCACGGCGATGTCGCCAAACACGGATGCGACCATCATGATGCTGTAAACAGAACCTGGATTCAACCGAAAAAATGACATTTTGCCATTCGTGCACTCAGGTTCGTTGTTGAGTACACCATCGCAGGCGCTCCTGTCTGCGATGCAGCGTCAAGGGTAACCGCAGCCACGGTCTCCGAGCTGATAGTCCATGCTGCTGCAAACAACGTCAAACTGTTCGTGCAGATGGTTGTTGTCTTGGAAACGTCCCCATCTGTTGACTCAGGGATCGAGACGTGGCTGCACCATCCGTTACAGCCATGCCGATTAGATACCTGTCATCTCGACTGTTAGTGAATCGAGGTCTTTGGGATCCATCACGGCGTTCCGTATTACCCTCCTGATCGCGATAGGCTACAATCGGACCTTTATCAAAGCCGGAAGCGTGATGGTACGCATTTCTCCTCCTTACACAAGGCATCACAATAACGTTTCACCAGGCAACACCGGTCAACTGCTGTTTGTGTATGAGAAATCGGTTGGAAACTTTTCTCAAATCAGTACGTTGTAGGGCGCCAGCCTTGTGTAAATGGTCTGAAAAGCTAATCATCTGCATTTCACAGCATCTTCTTTCTGTCTGTTATATTTCGCGTCTTTAGCACGTCATCTTTGTGGTGTAGCAATTTTAATGGCGAGTAGTGTATAATGACACCATGAGCCAACCAATATGTTGCGCTATTTTGTCAATTTTCTTGGCGAATTTCTACGTGGCCTGTGCCCTGCTGCACCACCTCTGATGTTTTCTTCCACGGATCGGATGTTGAAACCTTAGCGAAAACAGCGGTGTTTACGCCGAGGACTCGCTGTATAAAGTCGGCGTGTGCTAACGAGGGTAGGCATAGAGACAAGACGCTCAATTACTCGGTCGCTTCCGGTGCTTGGGTTTACCGGCGAACGTCGCCCCGGGAGCTTAGGGGGAGCAAGCGGTGTCTAGGAACTGGAAGCTGGAAGCTGGAGGCTGGAAGCCGGCTGATCCTCGCGCTGACAGCCCGGCCTCGGCTGCGGCGGAAGCGAACGTCACTCGCGACAGTGGCGCAAGCGGGGGCGGGCGGGGGCGGCGGGGCGGGCGGCAGCGGCCCCCAGCCCGGCGGGCCGTGCGGCTGCAGGCGGGGGCGGCAGCGGCTGCGGTTATCTGTCTGCCGCGCCGAGCCATCCCGTGCGACGCTGCTGTTGTGGCACCGCCGCTCGTTCGTCTTCACGGCCTCAGCGTCTACACTCGCTGTCTAGACACTCTATGAACCAATCTTAGGTTAAATCTACACGGTCGTTTTTTAACCCAACAATCCTACAGAAATTCCGCAGACATGTGGCTATACCATATGTTAAACAATGCAACGTTTTATGTGGTAAATGACGCACATTTAGGAGCACGCCGGCTACACGATGTGGTGTTGACGTATTAGTTTGGTGCACAAGTTAGTAGCGTTTACGTGTTGCATGTTGGTATTCCGGTTGCTATGGGCTTGCTTATCGATGATCATTTTTTATTTGTATTTCACTGTCAGTATTTGGAAAAAAAACCTCCGTCTACAGGCCACGAGTGGCCCATCGGAACAATCCAAACGCCGTGTCATCCTTAGTGGAGGATGGAGATAGGAGCGCTACTATTCGTTCGAGTAGCTCCTCAATTGGCCGAGTGGAGCCCGAAAAATGGCAACAGCGCATGGCGGCCTGGATGGTCACCTATCCAAGTGCCGATCACGTCCGGCAGCGCTTAACTTCGGTGACCTCACGGGAACCGATGTATCAACTGCGACAAGGCCGTTGCCCTACTGTCGGTATTTGAGTTTACAAATTGTCATTTTGTCATTTGGAGCTGTGGAAGCTAGAAAAGGAGTGCCGGGTGGAGAAATTGGAACTCTGAACGCATGGGGCATTCCATTTCGGAAATCGTTAGGGAATTTAGTATTCCGAGTTCCACAATGTCAAGAGTGTGTCGAGAATACCGAATTTCACGCAATACCTCTCACCACTTACAACGCAATGGCCGATGGCCATCTCTTAACGACTGAGAGCAGCTGCGTTTACGTGGAATTGTCAGTGCTAACAGACAAGCAACACTACGTGACATAACTGCAGAATGTAATGAGAGACGTAAGACGCAAGTTTCCGTTAGGACGTGCTAGGCTCCACTAAGGAAAAGATGGATGCATTACACACTGAAGGCGTTTACAAGGTGGAATGCGAATGTGGAGTATGATACATCGGCGAGACTGGTAGGCCAATAGCAACGCGCATTCGGGAACACAAGCGTTATATTCATCTAGGGCAACACAGCAGCAGCAAGACAGCGGAAAAGAAATAAAATTCAGCGAGACCTGTGTGTTGGCCAAGTAGCCAGTTATGACGAAACGCAAATTCAGAGATGCCATCAAAATACTTAAACACCCTAATAACATGAGCAGGGAGGATGGACTCAGGCTTGCCCCATCTTGGCTGCCAGCAGTCAGAGCCCAACAGACCCCACTGTCAACACGAGGCAGGAGAGCTGCCGGCGAGTAACTGCCGCCGTCTAGCAGTTGGTAAACAGCAGCCGACCTCTCATTCGACGGTGACCACCAATCATCGTACGTAACACAAGAGCCAATAGACAACTGAGGTCACGTTCTCCCTCCAGCGCAATAACCTATTAAAGTAAAGTTCCCTCTCCTTCTTCCGTAAGTGACCAATGAAATTAACTACCTTTTTAAAAGTATGACGTAATGGCATGCGCAGTGAACAGTAACAACAAAAAATAAAGGACACTGCATAGCTAGAAGCACCATTAGACCCAGAAGAAAGCCGCTGCAACAGTGGCCGAAACGTTGGTTTTCTTCTCCAGCATCAGTAGTTTTTTACATTATGACGCGGTGCCATACCCAGAAAACTTTTATGTCGACTGACTCTGGCCGCGGAAGCCTACGCAGTTACATTCCAATGACCTGTTGAGTCCATGGTACGTCTCGTTGTTCCACTACGCGGGGATAAAGGAGACCCTAAACGGTATTAGGGGGCAGGACATTTGTCAACAAGGCTCACCTATTTCATTTCATTCTTCTTCTTCCACATGTCCCCATCGATCTCCGACGACCCTTTGATATACATTCGCCCATGCATACCGTTTCTTATAACGACTTTTACAATCTGTGTCGCGAGCATCCTAGAAGCATTTTTACTTTTCATTTTCTGGTTTAAGCACTTCAGTACCAAAAAAACTTGAGAATGCAGAACAACGCTCTACAACCGCGGCTAGCAGTAGCTGTTGGTCACAACACTGCGTTATTTGAACGCGCGAGTAGCCGCTACCGCTTGCATCTTCTGACGCAATGAAACGGATTGGTAGTGTCGCTGCACTTGGAACATACCGGACAGTCAGATCCCAGCAAGATCACGCGACCTTTGTGCGGTTTTAATCAGCCTGCTCACAGTCAAACACGCAGTCGCACTGGCTTTTCTTTGGCTAGCCCGCAGCACGACAAAGCGTTTAACTTGACGTGTGCCTTCCAAGTTCGTCAAAGACTGCGATACTTGCAGTGACTGGCTGCTTCGTGGAAAAAAATCTTTGCAGTATGTCCTCGATTTAGAGTACGCGGAAGATAGAACAGTTCTGAAAGTTTTCATAGTGACAGAGCTTTCACCTTTAAATCCATTTTTGCAAAATATAAGCCACCATCTAATTAGACATTAATTCGTCTGGTTTCGCATAGGATGCGAATCTATTATTGATTGCGCATTGAGAGTGGCCTTAAATCACTGTATTCTCAGTTTGGCATTACCTGTTGTAGAACAAAGGTTGGCATAGAGCACGTGTTCTTCTTCGCTACTGTGAAACACATCCCTCGTGCTGAACAAGTGCCCACACTTCCTAAGGTATGCATTTTAGAGCCCATGTTTGCTAGACTTTGTTTTGGTCCATACTACCATTTCTGAAAGTTGAATACCCCGCGATCTTAGCAACAACAGTACCAGATCATGTATTGCACTCTTATTCCAATGTCAGAGGTGTGAGAACGATTTTCCCTTATAAGTTTCGGCTCGCGTTTCCAACCATGGTCTCTTACCTCAAAGCGGTACATTTACCCTTCATCATCACTGAAACTTTGTAACACGACCACAGAATCACGCTGCGTAACTCCCTTCTGTTTGAGGCCAACTAGCCCTTTCGCTTCTGTGGACCTGCAAACGCGTCTTAATATGGCGCGCCCCAGTACTCTGGACGTGGATACGTGCGCCGCTTCGGTTTCACTACAGCGCTATGGGCGTCTGTATGTGCCCTGAGTTGTCCATCTCTGACTGCTGCGAACGAATTACTTCCATATCTAAATGAATAAATAAGTTTCGGGTATTTACCATTCAACATATGTGCTTCATTACTTTCTATCGGTTGGATAAAAAAACCTAGTTTCGTTTCAATATCTTAAACCTTTTATGAGAGATATGATTCGTAATGTCCGAGGATGTGAATGGGTGCATTGCGTGCCACCATCCGCCGGATATAGAACCCAATAAGTTGAGAACGAAATGAGATACCGTTCTGCACTCAATATTAAATTTTAAATTTCGATGTTCTAACAATACCACAACTTGCAAAGTAGGTTAGAAATCAGATTAATAATATTGCTCCCGTAGCATATGTTCGCTTTATCGGGCAACAACAAAGTTATTGACTGTGGATGGTATCGTCAGAATGGAAACAATGAAGTCACTGTAAAAAAAGTCATTAATTTTGGCACTTATCTTGAATGGATTCCCATGTAGATTTCGTCGAAATTGTTATGGCTCATCTTGTTGATTCTAGGGTCATTCCACGTTGACTGCTAGAAGGTCCAGATCTGTATTTTTGAAATATTTGAAGACCAAACAAAGGTGTTTTTCAGGGAATTCTTAATGATCAAACAATCCCATATCAGAACAATGGTACGGTAGAAATAATTTTTGAGTTGGTGTTCACGATCCACATTTTTATTAAACTTCTTGTAAATTCACATATATTTCTTCTTAATTGTCAGATCATCAAGAAAACAGTTTTGCATCAATCTTCATATACTTAATTTCCACTTTAACGAGACACAAGACTTGACTGTTCTTTTACAAAGCAAAATAACAACTTAACTTCTGGAAAGTGAAAGAAAGACTGCTCTGTGCACATTCGATCCAAAACGGTTAGTCAAAGATTATGACACTCTCACAGAAATTAATACACACAAGAACCATATCACTGTAATATATCGATACATCAGAGTACCTATGCATTAATAAAACCAAATGAGAATATTGTCAAAAAAATATGTCTTTTACTTCGCAGAAAAGTAGTACAATATTTCTTGTATCAAGAACTGGCGCTGTAGTGCCGTAATGGTCAAGTAAATAAAGAACCATTACAATGTCTTATCTACATTTATTTACTACAATGTGTGATCTAAAAGTAACGTTACAGAACCTTTATGCAGCGCATTTTTACCTCTGCAGTTTCCTTAAAATTTCGTGCAATGTTTTACTTAATTTGGTTCAAATGGTTCAAATGGCTCTGAGCACTATGGGACCTAACATCTGAGGTCACCAGTCCCCTAGAACTTAGCACTGCTTAAACCTAACTAACCTAAGGACATCACACATATCCATGCCCGAGGCAGGATTCGAACCTGCGACCGTAGCTGTGACGGATAAAGAACATAAATTCAGTTCTGTATCAAGTGAAGATATAAGATTGTAAGGTGGACAAAAATAAAATTTTTAACCCAATAATTTTCGTAAAATCGGATGACAAGTATTTCATGTCGGGCAGAAGGCCGTCTCCGAGCACAGTCACCAGCATTTGGTGGCTGGTCCCGGCGGGGGTTCGAGTCCTCCCTCGGGCACTGGTGTGTGTGTGTGTGTGTGTGTGTGTGTGTGTTTGTCCTTAGGGTAATTTAGGTTAAGTAGTGTGTCAGCTTAGGGACTGATGACCTCAGCAGTTAAGTCCCATAAGATTTCACACACATTTGAACATTTTGTCCAGTTTTCAGTTTCACTACCGTTGTGTTCTCCAGCAAATTTTTATTTAAATACTCGCCCCACGTGTTCCAAAATCAATTGAGTCAGTCTCGAGTAGAAACACAACTTAATACACAAATATGGCAATATCAAGAAATAGATGGGTTTATCCCAAGCAACATTAAGAAATTTGCAATTTAAACGCACCAATTTTAACAAAGTCTAATTTCATAATAATTTGGTCAGAACTTTAATAAAATGATCGATGACAGTGGATACTGTGCCACACACTATGAAGCAAATTAAGAATTATTCACAGTAGACACCTGGCACATGATGATATTCTCTGAAGTATTTCAAATCACAAAATGTTGGCTACAAGTACCAACCACATAATAAAGTAATGATCATTAAATATAATAAAAGTATATGAAAATTTCGGCCTTAGCCAGGTGACGAGAACCACACCAATGCAGTTTCCTGTTACGCTCGAGTGCTAGGCCCAACAAACAACAGCTGGCCATGAAGAACCACGATGAGCAAGCGAGCATTCCGTCCTCCCCACATGATCGCAAACAGCCACACTCATCGCAGTCCTTAATCGGCAGGCAATTCTTGACTCCCCGCCGCTTCCGTCCTGTTCCATCTTCCGACCGAGCCGTTCACCAAAACTGTAGCTTCGCGCACCAGCGCCAACAGCGCTCAGCGACCACGCCCCCTATCGCTGCGGCGAAAACAAGTGAAATAATCTCGCGGGTAAATCAAATGAGCTAAGCGGTGACACGGCTCAAAATTAGAGAAACTTGAAGATTAAATAGTACGTTGTTTACTCGGAGTATCACAGGTAAAAGTGTATTATTAGGTGAGAAGACAGCGTTCACTTCATTTCTCAAACTTTTTTTCCCGTTTTAGGAAATTTTGGTAGAAAGCTTTCCCAGCGATACCACAAAAGGTTTTCTGCCGTACGCTGCCAACGGCAAACTGAGTAGCCGCCCACGCTCCGCATGCGGCAAGACGGAGTCCGGTCCTGTCGCACTGTTATGAAGCTGGACACGGCGAAAGATCGGAGCAGGTGTCGCGTCGGGGGAGGGGTGGGGGGGGGGGGGGGAGGAGTGCGCGCCCGGAGATCAGCGCCGGACGGACGAGCCGTCAGCGGTGCTGCGGGGGCGGCGGGGGCGGCGCCACTTTTCTTCGTTGCGGCGGGCGCAGTGTTTATGAGCGGGCATTTGTCCGGCCGCGCCGCCGCGACCTCGCCCTGCCCCGCTCAGCGCCGCTAACTGCGACTTACTGCTCACTGTCCTGCCCAACTCGCGGCCCTAACGCCGCCTCGCTCGACACTTCCTTTGTGGACGCGTCTTCTCTGAATGGAAGAGTGACGACGGCGATGTTGCTGTTTCGGAGTTCTCTCACAGAGGCGAACATTAATATAGGGCTGCTACCTAGAAAAGCCGCAGCACAATGAAGTTAAAACTCAAGCTTTCCTCACCATATACGAGGGTAGTAGCTTAAATAGTAGCGACACTGCCGTAGAGACACAAAACAACGAAAACAAATTACGTGGCCTACCCCACACATTAGTTATTAGCTTGGTGGATAAGTTCCTAGCGTTTTTCCATGTGGTTTATAAACTTAACAGATACACCTAACAGAGTCTCTAGTCATGAATAATATATTCTCCTTCGCTATTTACAACAGTCTGCCAACGCAATGGTAGCTTTTTGGTTGCACTTGGTTACGTGTTGATAAATGCGCGTTTCTTCTATCCTTAGTGAAACGAGTTTTACACTGAAGATCCAAAGAAACTGGTACATCTGCCTTGTGTAGGGCCCCCGCGACCACGCAGAAGTGCCACCACACGACGTGATATAGGCCCTACTAATAATGTCTTGAAGGCCCGCCCTGTTGGCCGTGCGGTCTAACGCACGACTTTCCGCGTGGGAAGGAGCGCCTGGTCCCGGGCACGAATTCGCCCGGCGGATTTGCGTCTAGGTCCGGTGAACCGGCCAGTCTGTGGATGGTTTTTAGGCGGTTTTCCATCTGCCTCTTTGAATGCGGGCTGGTGCCCCTTATTCGGTCTCAGTTACACTGTATCGGCGACTGCTGCGTAAACAAGTTCTCCACGCACGCGTACACCACCATTACTCTACCACGCAAACATAGGGGTTACACTCGTCTGGTGTGAGACGTTCCCTGGGGGGTCCACCGGGGGCCGAACCGCACAATAACCCTGGGTTCGGTGTGGGGCGGCGGAGGGGCTAAGTGGACTGTGGTAGTCATGCGATTGTGGACCACTGCGGCTGCGGCGGGGACGCAGCCTCTCTGTCGTTTATAGGTCTCCGGCTAACATACAATACAATACATAGAATGTCTTGAAGTAGTGCTGGAGGGAACTGACACCATGAATCCTGCAGCGCTGTCCATAAATCCGTAAGAGTATGAGAGGCTGGAGACCTCTTCTGAACACCACTTTGCATGGCATCCCAGATATGCTCAATGATGTTCATATCAGGGGAGATTTGTGGCCAGCGGAAGTCTTTAAACTCGGAAGAGTATTCCTGGAGCCACTCCGTAGTAATCCTGAACGTGTGGGGTGTCGCATTGTCCTGCTGGAATCGCCAAGTCCGTCGGAATGCACAATGGACATGAATGCATGCAGCTGACCAGACAGGATGCGTGCGCACATGCACCTGTTAGAGTCGTATCTAGACGTATCAGGGGTCCCATATCACTCCAACTGCACACGCCCCGCACCATTACAGACCCTCCACCAACTTGAACAGTCCCCTGCTCTCATGCAGGGTCCATGCATTCATAAAGTTGTCTCCATACCCGTACACGTCTATCCGCTCGATACAATATGAAACGAGACTCATCCGATCAGCCAACTTGTTTCCAGTCATAAACAGTCCAATTTCGGTGCTGACCTGCCCAAGGCAGACGTAAAGCTTTGTGTCACGCAGTCATCAAAGGTACACGAGTCAGCTCCGGCATCGATAGCACACATCGTTGATGTTTTGTTCAATGGTACGCACGGCGACACTTGTAGATGGCCCAGCATTCATATCTGCGGAATGGTTGCACTTCCATCATGTCGAACGATTACCTTCAGTCGTCATTGCTCCCGTTCTTACAGGATCTTTTTACGGCCGCAGCGATATCGGACGTTTGATGTTTTATCGGATTTCTAATATTCACGGTACACTCGTGAAATGGTCGCACGTGAAAATCCCCACTTCACCTTTCGTGCGTCGACTATAACACCAGTTACATCTTGATAACCTGCCATTGCAGCACCAGTAACAGATCTAAAAACTGTCCCAGACATTTGACGTCTTATATACACTACTGGCTATTAAAATTGCTACACCATGCAGATGACGTGCTACAGACGCGAAATTTAACCGACACGGAGAAGGTGCTGTGATATGCAAATGATTAGCTTTTCAGAGCATTCACACAAGGTTGGCGCCGGTAGTGACACCTACAACGTGCTGACATGAGGAAAGTTTCCAACCGATTTCTCATACACAAACAGCACTTGACCGGCGTTGCCTGGTGAAACGTTATTGTGATGCCTCGTGTAAGGACTTTGATAAAGGTCGGATTGACGCCTATCGCGATTGCCGTTTATCGTATCGCGACATTGCTGCTCGCGTTGGTCGAGATACAATGACTGTTAGCAGAATATGGAATCGGTGGGTTCACGAGGGTAATACGGAACCCCGTGCTCGATCCCAACGGCCTCGTATCACTAGCACTCGAGATGACAGGCATCTTATCCGCATAGCTGTAACGAATCGTGCAGCCACGTCTAGACCCCTGGGTCAACAGATGGGAACGTTTGCAAGACAACAACCATCTGCACGAACAGTTCGACGACGTTAGCAGCAGCATTTACTATCAGCTCGGAGACAGTGGTTGCGGTTACCCTTGACGCTGCATCACAGACAGGAGCGCCTGCATCACTCAACGACGAAACTGGGCGCACGAATGGCAAAACGTCATTTTGTGGAATGAATCCAGCTTCTGTTTACAGCATCATGATGGTCACATCCGTGTTTGGTGATATCGCGGTGGACGCACATTGGAAGCGTGTATTCGTCATCACCTAGCTTTCGTATCATCCGGCGTGATGGTATGGGTTGCCATTGGTTACACGTCTCGGTCACTTCTTGTTCGCATTGACGGCATTTGAACAGTGGACGTAACATTTCATATGTGTTACGACCTGTGGCTCTACCCTTCATTCGATACCTGCGAAACCCTACATTTCAGCAGGTTAATTCACGACCGCATTTTGCAGGTCCAGTTCGGGCCTTTCTGGATACAGAAAATGTTCGACTGCTGCCCTGGCCAACACATTCTCCAGATCTCTCACCAACTGAAAACGTTTGGTCAATGGTGGCCAAGCAACTGGCTCTTCACAATACGCCAGTCACTACTCTTGATGAACCGTGGTATCGTGTTGAAGCTGCATGGGCAGCTGTACCTGTACACGCCATCCAAGCTCTGTTTGACTCAATGCCCAGGCGTATCAAGACCATTATTACGGCCAGAAGTGGTTGTTCTGGGTACTGAGTTCTTAGGATCTATGCACCCAAATTGCGTGAAAATGTAATCACATGTCAGTTCTAGTATAATATAAATACCCGTTCATCATCTGCATTTTTTCTTGGTGCAGTAATTTTCATGACCAGTAGTGTAGGTGTTGCAGACCATAACGTCGAAATCTGCCAGTTTACATGTCTCCGTATCTGTATAGCATACCTATACCAGTTTATTTGGCACTTCAGTGTATATTCTCCTTCACTATTTACTACAGTTTGCCAACCCAGGGGATAACTTTGACTGCGCGTTGTACGTGTCTATAAATGCGCATCTTGTCTAAGCGTATGCTCAGTGACACGTGTTTTATGTTTGACCCGACGGTCCACTATTATTCAGTTGCCAGTTGTCACATGTTATCTTACAAACAGCAGAGTGTAAATACGTGTTCTTTCACTGTGAGATGTTATGACGAACCCTTTGTCCCAATGTAATCGCGGAAAATACGATATACGTATTGCACTTCATGACAAGCAGTGTTATGCAAGAGAATAATAAATGTAGGAAAGATGTGATCATCAGTTAAAAAGTATTTACTTTTAATAAATCTTGAACCTTAAATCAGTGACTATCATTTGCTTTATTGGGGTATTAGAAATCCAATCATCAAGTTTCTTCTGCTATACCGATGTGGGCTGCCTACTGCGCTGCAAGGTCCTTAAATAATTCCGGAATTCAAAGAAGATCTGTGCCAATTCCTAAGAATTAAAAATCAAAACACAAGCCTGTTTCTGTCATCATAGGTTTGCGAAACTTCAGTCCTGACATGATCTACAGTTAAAACAGCGAGGAAAAAATGAGATCGTTACGATAATGTGTGGCCAGAGCTCCCAATTACAGAAAAAAACGAAGTTTGTTTCATTACTGAAAAAGAAACAGTGAAATTTATAATGAATCGTACCATGATCATATTAATTTCATTATACCCTTGAGTATTGTGTATAATGTACTAAACGTGAAAAATTGTTGAAGTCTACAAAAAACCAAATATTTTATTTTTATGTGTAACATACAAAACAGAAGAAAACGCAAGTAACCTCAAAAATACCAGGAAAAAGTTCACAGTACTTATCAGACAAACCAAGAGACAGTCACAGAAAGATCTAATCGACTCAATAAAAGAAAATTACCATAAAACCAATTCCAAAGACTTTCACAAAATATTTGGAAGACAGTTACAAAAATTTGTGCCTCCCACGTTAATGATGAAAAGGGAAGATGGAAAAATGGAATTAATGATAAGGAAAATGCCGAAATCACGGCAAAAGCATTTAGTAAACTTTTGAATTGTGAAGAACCCCAGGAAGTTTTAGCAATTAATACAGACACACCCATCAAGACTCCACCTGATCTCATAAATCCTCAAACTATCCAAGAGGTGGAAACGGCATACAGAGAGATCAAAAATTATGAGGCATGTGGAGAGGACCAAGTTTTTGCAGAAATGTGGAAATATGCCAGTGATACAGTTCGAACATCCTTACACATAGCCCAAACAAAAGTCTGGATAACAGAAAAGTTTCCCGAACATTGGACCATAGCCATAATCCACACACCCCACAATAAAGGAGATGAAAGCAATCCAGACATTTACAGAGGTATTTCTCTCTTAGACTGCACATACAAGATTTTCTCCAGAATCCTATACAAGAGGATGAAAGAGCAATTAGAGGAAGAATTAGGTGAATACCAAGGAGGCATCGAGACATTGGAGAAGCTGTGCAGAACACTTCACTATTAGCCATAGCTTATCACTAGAAACGAAATAAACCTCTTGTAATAACCTCGGTGGGCTTTAAAAAAGCATATAACTGTATCGATAGGCCTTCAATGTTAAAAATCTTAAGAAATTTCAGGCTCCATACAAAATTAATCAGACTGATAGAACTCACCTTATCCAACAGTGTATGAAAAGTACAGTTCAGGCGGGACTCTCTGAGCCATTCATCATAAAAACAGGATTAAGATATGGAGAGTGCTTGGCACCCATGCTGTTCAACTGTGCTTTAGAATATATAATGAGAGAATGCTACGAGATTAACCCAAAGAACATCCAAATTGGAAGACCCAAAGACAACATAAGTTTTAATTGTCTAGGATTTGATGATGACCTGTCTCTCTTGTCCACAACTATTCAGGAAACCAAACAACATGTTATCGCACTACAGGAAATAGAACAGAAAGTTGGTCTTGGAATATCCTATGAAAAAACAGTCATCATGTTAACTGACCCACCATTCATAAACAAAATTGCCATAGGAAACCAAAAATTAAAATTGTAGATAATTTTAAATATCCGGGAGAAATAATAATATGTAACGTCAATGAAAAGCCTACAAGTCATAACAGAATAAACAAATTGACTAGGGCACAATATATCACCAAGAACTCCTACAAAAAATATAGCCTGTCAACAGCAACAGAATTAGAACACTACAATAGAGTCACTCAACCAGAAATAACATACGTAAGTGAAACCATCTTCAAGGTAACTAACACTGCACAAACAGACGCAATACTCAAAATAGAGAGAAGAATCATCAGAAAGTGCATCAACAAATCGTACCAGAAATATGGACAATGGAGAGTAGCTAGAAATGAACCAGTCTACAAGAAATAGAACTGGCAATGAGTACAATCAGGAAGAAACGAATTTCATTTTTCGGGCATCTAATCATAACACCAGAGAACAGGATCATCAGGAGAAAAATAGAAAAATTGTGGAGTAGTAAGTGCAACATTAAGTGGATTACAAAAATCAAGGAAGATGACATTGGAAGACCTAAGACACAAAACTAACAAAATCCGGAAACACACAGACTGCAAACGAGAATCCACAAACAGACAATAGGAAGGGTGATTTCCGATGAAGAAAGAAGGATGAGGTCCGAGAAAATGAAGAAGAACTGGGCTGAAGGGAAACTGAAAAATTCTTTGTATAAAGTTGGCTAGAGTGTTCCAATGAAGGCCATAAAATGTAAATAAATGAGTATATAAACTTGATTCTGATTTCTTGCGTGAATCAGAATGAGAATATTCCGTTTCGCCCCACGACACCGAAATATATTTGCTATCAAGCTCCAATATTTTCAAACAATCCTGGGACACCGATGAAGAAACATGTCAGTTCTTAGAAATTAAAAAGAAAACAGAAGTCTGTTATTTGACGACATGAAGTTGGACGATTTATCGTTCGTGGCTAATATAACAGAACGTTTGATCGATTTGAATACAAACTGTAAGGAACAGATTTGATCATTAAGGACATATGTGAAAAAGTTAAAACATTCAAATGTAAACTATTCATGCAAGAAAAAGGTGAAGACCTCAAATATGCAACACCAATAAATCCGATTCAAGCAAACTAACGCGAGCAAAAAATTATAAAAGTGTGAACTGAACTTGAAACTAATGATAAAGATTCTAAAATTCCGGAGGAAAAGTATTATTTTTTCAATACATATTGGATTAATGTCTAACCATTGGCATATAAAGATAATTGAGTTCCCCGATTTATAATGTGAAGCAAAATACAGGGAGATGGGTGTGTCTGGTTTCTACGAAAATGTATGGGACTATAGCAGCGCTACCATGAGGACAATGCGACCAACAATTTGCGCACAGAATCCGCAGAAGACACCCAGTCCATGAGAGACGCTAGGTGTCCCGAGTACGGGGCGACAGCACTCCAGACGGAAGTCACTCTTTCTCAGCAAATTACAGAGTGGGTATAGGGGCAATATAAAATTAATATAGCTATTACAGACTGTTGACAAAAATGTGAGGCACCCACAGCGGGAAGAGGAGACGAAATGAAAAGTCATAGTTCGAGAGAGTATATGATATTATTTTTGTGAATACAAAATCGAGTCAAATTTACGAATAACACAACAGTATGAGCCCACGTTTCACTGCCACTGGCCTGGATGTACGCTCTGGTTCGGTTGGGCAGTGCGGCACGAAGCCTGAGACCAGCTGGCCAATACCAGTTGATACTGATGCTTGGTAGCCTGGACAATGGCGCTAGGACGAAGCTGACGCCAGAGCTGACCTGGTCCCGCACGTGATCTTCGGGGATCCTGGGGGCTTCCTGCCTGCAGGAGTACTTAAACACGACACAGGCAGCTAACAGAGACACGTGCCATGTGCTGACGAGCATTGTCCTGTTGAAAAATAGCACCACGAGATGTCACGTGAGAGGCAATACATGAGGAGGAAGGATCTCTGTGTCCCATCAGAATCCCGAAGCTGAAGTCACACCCGACGGCTCCCCACACCCCGACGTCGCAAGTACGTCGCCGCGACTCTCTGAAACATTGAAAGAATGACGCCTGCCCCTGTGTCGTCCCATATTCGCCGCTAATGGTGAAGCGGGGTAGCGCAGAACCACGATCCATCGCTGAACACAACGCGACGCCACTGATTGGCAGTCCAGGCTTCCGGTCGATCCACCACTCCAAACGGTGCCGTTGTTGGTGTCGTGGTGACGGCGCTCCGCACGTGGGAAGGCAATTCCCCAGTGCCAGTGGGATGGTCAGAGTGTTTCAGGGAGTCCATTACTTATTGTTGACCGGCAGGGTCAGATGTCGAGGTGTTAAAATGTGCCTGACGCACAATACATCGACCCTCTCTTGTGGTGAATTACAGTTTATTTACTTTCAGTAATGAAACAAAGACGATGATTTTATTTTACTCAAATACGAACAGTTAAATATCACAGTTAAGTGCGTTTCGTCCAGTATTAGTGTTACAGTTCCAATTATTCCTCAAAAAATTCGTATCACACGCACGAAAAATATCGTTCGTCTCCATTGTCCTACTCTCGTCACAAACATTTTTAAAATTTTCGGTCGAGATGATTTTACTCCGACCCAGATACTTGAATTTGATTTGAATATTTAAGGAGTTTGCAGTTTTGTTCGTGGCAGTACAGAATGAACCCAGTTATCCTATTCACCTACGGCAAAATAATTCCAGTTATATCCTCAAACAAACAGTTCAAAGTACTGTTTTTGGTACCGGCTTGCACTATTGTTAGCAGCACTAGAAAATGCACTTGAAAGAGAAAAACCGTAATTTACCTTCTTCTGATAAGTATACGGAAGCCGAGATGAACTTTTAACGCCATGTGTCAACGAATTTAAACTATACTATAGTTACAAAAATGCCCTGAAGTATGTAATGTTTCACCAGTTACCAAGAGATGATTAAAACAGTTATTTACTTCTTATTTACATCTTTTTTTTAACAGGTAACTAATGTTAAGCATAGTACGTACTACTTGCTTCATTCGTTATTCTCCGTTATGACAAACTTAACCATCATCAAGGACACCACCGCACTAAAGCGAGTTCAAAACTTTCGCACGTAATATTAAATTTGTGTAAATACCAACTCCAGCTGCATTAATTGTTTTTATTGCCAGAAATCTCGGTAGTTTATTATGAAGCGATCGGTAGTTAATTAGTCTATATATAAAGATGTACGACAACTATCTTAAAACTAGACAGCATCAGTTACACACAGTGTAATTATGAATTACATCGACCAACATCTCGTCAGTATGTTCTAATAAACTATATAATAATAGCTACATATGTTAACATTATGAATAACGTATAACAACTCGTCATAATTTTATAATACGTTATTTTACAACTTTATGTCGCGTTCTTCTGCAACATTATCCATACTTATACTGTAACTACTTCTACCTTGTTTTAAGGTACTTGTTGTGTGTCTTTATATTCAGGTTAACGAATCACTAATCACTCGAGATTGCTGTCACAGTAAATATGATTTAATGTAGGAGTAGCTTCTATTTATTGACACTGATACTAACATATGCGAATATCCCCTGTCCAATCTGACGTGTTCTTGGACATAGTAATAATTTCAGTTTACACAGAGAAAACTGACAGCGTCCACCACGAAACGTAGAAAAGGGTGCGATTGTGATGTACGTCGATTAAACTCACTACTAAAGTTGTGGGCTAAGGTCTGTCGCTCTGAGAAGCCGGCCAGCGCAGGAGAGGAGAAGAGAGGAGAGGAGAGAAGAGGAGGAGGGGGGGGGGGGGGGGGGGGAGGCGGAACGTCGCCGCAGTTCGGCCGCGCTCGGACGCCGCCGCCGATTCTGTTAGCTGACCGCCAGGCGACGGCCAAATCGAAAGGACATCGAATTTGTCCTTCCCCCTGACCGGTGCAGCTGGTATTCACTCCCAAACTTTGTTTGCGTCTCCACATAACCTGTTTTCTTCAAACTCTCTCGGATTGTAGCAAGGTGTGAAAAGCTCGTTATCCAGCATCTTCACCGCAGCTGTAGCAAATAATTTTATTTTCCAGCAACCGTTAGCAATGTTTTTTGAGACTCAGAGGAGATAATAAGTCATAGTTGAAGGTTGTAGTTCAAAGATACCCTGTCCCAAGTTTTGTTCGTCGCTCCCCGCTGCTAATTGCAGCATAGGGGTAAGACGTTACGTTGGGTACAAGTTACATGGAACGAGGTGATAAGGGGACGAGGTGATAAGGGGACGAGGTGATAAGGGGACGAGGTGATAAGGGGACGAGGTGATAAGGGGACGAGGTGATAAGGGGACGAGGTGATAAGGGGACTAGGTTAGGCTTCAGAGGAGGAGGATCAGACCAGTGTTTAATGTCCCGTAGATAATGAGGCTATTAGACACTCAGCACAAGCTGGGACTAGGGAAGGATGGGGAAGGAAATCAGCCATGCCCTTTCAAAGGAACCACCCTGGCATTTGCCTAAACCGATTTAGGGAAATCACGGGAAACCTAAATCAGGGTGGCAGATGGCGGGTTTGAACAGTCGTCCTCCCGAATTCTCGTCTAGTGTGCTAACCACTGCTCCACCTCGCTCGGTAATGTCTTCAGAGTGTCCGTAGGGATGGTACAGAACAACACCTGTTACATCCACTTAGAGAAAGGCCTGTGCGATGGACTCACGGAAGGCAAACAATAACTTACAGTGGATGGAGGGAGATACGTGATTGAAAGATTGCGTTCTTTTCACATGATAGCCATCGTAAAAGTATTTTATTTTACTTTTTAATTTTACGCGTCTAGTTCCGTAGGACCAAATTGAGGAGAAAATCTCCGAGGCCATGGAACGTCTCAGTACACGACATTACAACATAAAAGTAATAATAACAGATAAAATAAAATGTTGATGAACCAAAAAAAGACGTCATAAGTTTAAGTAATCGCAATCAACAATATAACACATGAATCAGCTTAATTTTTCCGAGTACTCCTCGACAGAATAGAAGGAGTGACTCGTGAGGAAACTTCAATTTCGATTTGAAAGCGCATGGGTTACACGTAATATGTTTGAATTCTGGCGGTAGCTGACTGACAATGGATGCAGCAGTATATTGCAAACCCTTCTGCACAAGAGTCATGGATGTGCGATCCAAATGCAGACCGGATTTTTGGGTACTATTAACTGAGTGAAAGCTGCTAATTGTTGGAAGAAAGATGATATTGTTGACAAGAAGCGACAGTAATGAATATATATATTAAGAGGACAATATCAGAACACCCAGACTAATAAACAGGGGTCAACAATAGGTTAGCGAACAATACTCCACTTACTACCCGAACCGGCCGTTTATGAGCCAAGAATATCCTTTGAGAATGGGAAGAGTTACCCCAAAATGTCATTTACTTCAGACCCCGTTCGAATAGTAAAAATGGCTCCATTAAGTCTTTGAAAAAGATCCTGAACGTGGGCTTTCCACGACAGTGTGCTGTCCATCCGGACACCTAGAAATTTAAACTGTACAATTTCACTTATCATATGCCCATTTTGTCAAATTAAATCTTCAGGTTTTATTGAATTGTGTGTTAGAAACCGTAAAAACTGAGTCTTACTGTGATTTAGCGTTAGTTTATTTACTACAAGCCACGAACTACGTCATGAACTGCACTATTTGAAACAGTGCCAATGTCGCACAGAACATCCTTCACTACCAACCTAGTGTCACCAGCAAACAGAAATATCTTAAAGAGTTTCCTTTAATACTTGAGGGCACATCATTTATATAAATAAGGAACAGGAGTGGACCCAACTCTGAACCCTGGAGAAACCCCCTCTCCCCCCCCCCCCCCCCCCCCCGACCCCCACCCCTCAGTTAACCGCATCCCGCTCAGTAGACAGCAACTGCGGATAACGACCTTCAGCTGTCTGTTGTTAAAGTAAGAGGCGAACCAGTTGATACTCCTCGTATTCCATAATGGTCCAACTTCTGGAGCATTATTTTGTGATCAACGCAACCAAACGCCTTAGTTTAAAAAAATGCCTAGCCTTAAAAACCTTTCGTTTAATCCATCCAGTACCTGACAGAGAAGAGAGAGTATAGCATTTTATGTTGTTCAAACCATTTCTAGAACTATACTGTACATTTGATAGCAAATTATGTGAAATAAAATAATTAATTATCCTTACACATACACAGACTTCTCAGTAACTTTAGCAGCACTGATGGCATAGAAATAGGTCTGTAATTGTCTACATTTTCCCCTTCTCCCTTTTTATAGGGCGGCTTTAACAATTGAGTACTTTAATCAATCAGGAAACTGACTATTCTTAAACGAAAAGTTACAAATGTGGCTAAGTACAGGGCTAATAAGTGCAGCACAGGACTTCAGTATTCTGCTAGGTACTCCATCATATTTATGAGTGACCTTAGTCTTCAGTTATTTGGTTACTGACTCAATCTCCCCCTTGTCACTATCACAGAGGAGTACTCGTATTGTAGACGTCTCGGAAATGCATTTTCCAGAAGAGTTATATGACTCCCTGGAGAAATTAAGTTTTTATTTAATTTACCAGCAATGCTCAGAAAGTGATTGTTAAATACTGCAGGTATATCTGACTTACCAGTAACGAAAGTATTTTTACTATGAACTGAATTTATATTGTCGACCTTGCGCTGCTGACCAAATTTTTCCTTCACCACTGACCATATGGCTCTAACCTTATCCTGTGAGTTCCCACTTTGTTCTGCATGATATCCTTATCCCATTAGTCTTTCACCTGGAACGTTCTAATGGAAAGCAACCTTCAAAGAGCATGAGACATGTATTATATTTGTCATCTATGTTATCGGCAATATAAACATCCTGCCACTCTTGTTTCTTAACGAGGGTTAAAAAACTCTCTACTGCTGGTGGATTAGCTTTTCTAGACAGTTTGTAATTATATCTAACATTCGTTTGAGTACAAAAACCTTTTAGCGTTAAAATTCGTGCATTATGGTCTGAAAGGCCATTCACCCTTTTACTAACAAAATGACCATCTAGTAATGAAGAATGAATAAAAATATTGTCTATGGCTGTGCTGCTGTTCCCCTGCACACAGTCTGCACTAGATCACATGAATTTAGAGATCTTTCAACATTCTATTTCTTGCACATACAAAATTAATATTGAAGTCACCACATATTTCTAATTTTTAGTACTTTCTATAACGTGAACAACAAACCTTCTCTAGGTTGAGCAGAAATGATCTTAAGTCAAAGTTAGGGGACCTATAAACAACAAAAATTAGAAATTTAGATTCACTAAATTCAGCTGCCCCTGCACAACATTGAAATATCTGTTGAGCACAGTGCCGTGATACAGCTATGGACTCAAATGGAATACTGTTTTTTATGTACATGCCCACTCCCCCAACCAGCAAGGAACTCCTTGAAAAACAGCAGCTAATCTGTATCCTGGTAAATGAATCTGAAACGTCCCCTTAGAAAAATTATACACGACTGTGCTTAAACTGACACACAATATTTTTTTAGCGCAACGCAATCTGACTTTCAAAAATCCCTACGAAAGAATGGCCCTGACTAACATTAACCTATACCTTTCACAAACCACTTACCTCACCAAAAATCTTTGTTACTCTAACTACTGCAATACAGCGAGCACCACTACTGCCAGCTAAATAAAAGATTCAAACTACGGAAGGCACTAACTACTGATAGGTATAGTTAGCAAATGAAAGATTTTAATAGAGAACAAACAATGTATTTACCTTAATAGTCATAATATATGTATCAGTTCATGACATCCAGTCTTACAAATTTCAAAACTCCGCCATCTCTCTCCCCACGTCCACCACCGCTGGTGGCTCACCTCCAACTGCGCAACGCTACGCGCTGTTGGCATCCAGCTGCCGCTGCCCAACACTACAATGGCAGACAACAATGCAAACCAGCCACAGACTGCACACGGCAGAGCCAGTGATTTTTATACAGAGCGCTACGTGGCGGCGGCGTTACCAATAAAAAAACCTAAACAGCCTACTTACAAATCTTCTGAATTGTCAAATTAATCAAGTGGTGCTCCGATATACCAATAATTTCAGAGTCAACATCTATAAGCAGTTCACAAACTTTATCTCTAGTACCTCCTATATTTTGATGAAGTATGCTATTTCCTTCTCTAATTGGAAACATGGCATGCCCTGAAGGTGAGCCCTTAGTTACAGGGACTTCCTTTAAGCAGGAATACATATCAGCTGACTTCAGTCTAAAAAAGGTGGAGCTCCAACACCAAGTACTACAGGAATTTTTCCATGAGTGAATACAGGAATTTTTCCATGAGTGATCCCATCACCACCCACTACACTGTCACCTATAAGGTTTGCCAGCCTCCCCTTCCCACACCTATTGAGGTGCAGGCCAGGTCTAGTGAAACCCGATCTATAGATAGACTCAGTTGGCACCACTGAAATATGACCAGTGCCCTCTGCCATCAGTATCTTTTCAAGCCCCATGTTGTCGCGCCTGACAGCCGCATTAATATGAGGCCGACCATGACGCTGGAACAACTGCACGAAGTGCACATTAGCGCCGCCAGTTTCAGTAGCTTTCTTTACCAGTTCACCACCTACATGGTACTCTCTGTCCCTATCAGGACTCTTCCCTGTTCCACCCACAGTCATACCTGATTGTCTTTCGTAAAATTCGTACAAAACTCCCCTATGCTGTCAGTCACCTGAGCTAACCCTGCACTAGGCTTCACTATGTTGGCGACCTGGTACTCACTCCCCAACACTTCGCCAGCAACTGCTGTCCCACACCTCTGGCATGCGAACTACCTGACCGCAGAACCTACTTCCTTCTGTTAGAATTTGCAACTGATTTAAACTCCCTGCTGAGTATTACTGCATGTTTCGTACACCTACAGCTACAAGAGAAGTAATCGCTATCGACCAGCCAGTGGTCATCAAAATGTCCCTACGTAAAAAAAAAAAAAAAAAAAAAAAAAAAAAAAAAAAAAAAAAAAAAAACGATGTGGGGTCGATAAAGCCTTCCCTGTAACTATGTACGTAAAGATGAAAAAACACACGCAAAGGCACACGCTTCATTCACTCTGTGTTGTCAACTTAAGTCATAGTCGGCATCCATGGTCTCCGAGCTGCTGCAAACGTCGTCGAACTGTTCGTGCAGATGGTTCTTGTCTTGCAAATGCCCCCATCTGTTGACTCAGGGGTCGAGACGTGGCTGCACGATCCATTACAGCCATGCTGATAAGATGCCTGTCATCTCGACTGCTAGTGATACGAGGCCGTTGGGATCGAGCACGGCGTTCCGTATTACCCTCCTGAACCCACCGATCGCATATTCTGCTAACAGTCATTGGATCTCGACGATCGCGAGCAGCAATGTCGCGATACGATAAATCGCAATCGCGATAGGCTACAATCCGACCTTTATCAAAGTCTAAAACGCGATGGTACGCATTTCTCCTCCTTACACGAGGCATCACAACAAAGTTTCACCAGGCAACGCCGGTCAACTACTGTTTGTGTATGAGAAATCGGTTGGAAACGTTCGTCATGTCAGCACGTTGTAGGTGTCGCCGCCGGCGGCAACCTTGTGTGAATGATCTGAAAAGCTAATCATTTGCATATCACAGCGTCTTCTTCCTGTCGATTAAATTTCGCGTCTGTAGCACGTCATCTTCGTGGTGTAGCAATTTTAATGGTCAGTAGTGTAACAAAAGTAAAAAAAAAACGTTGTTACACTTTGGTTTTTAATAAGAAAGTACGGAGTAGAAATGTATTTAAAATTGAATTATTCCATTCTTGTGGTGGGTTATGTCTCTTTCAACGGCAAAACGCTTTGTCAGTATAGCTGTTCGATCAATAATTGTATATTAACGTTTGGTATATTTCAATGAACTACGGTGTTGTAAACGTCTACACGGATTAGGGCCTATAGAGACCCTGTGGAAAAGTATCCTGCACGAACGGCATGTGGTATTATTGGAGGCAGCCATCTTGTCAGCTGCGCGCTGTCTGCAAAGTTTTAAAAGGGAATGGCTGCGACACTTCGGCCGGTGGTTCGCGATCGCGGTATGACAGCCAGTTGACCGTAAATGGAAATAGCCAGAGGTTTATACGGCCTCCAGTAAAGATGCTATCGCCAAATGGAGCTGCGCCGGACATGGCGCGCAGCCTCTGGACCCGAGGCTGTCTGGCGTCTGACCGAGGCCAGTGACGTCACACACCCAGGCGGATTGCCTTCGGCACATCGCGCGGGCCGTAACAGGTGGATGGATCAGAAGCGCCGCGGCAAGAAACCGGTCGTAGCCGTAACTAATGAATATTTTCGATCTGCAAATGTGGTACTGCGCATTTGTGAGAGACATTAATCTGAATGAACTCGTTTAGAAGGGGCGATTCAGCCGTTTGCATGTGTGCGCAATGATTTCTTCTTTGTTTACGAGGGAGCATAAAGCAGTGTGGTAGGAATGCAACGTGACACTTTACACATTTATGAGTGGTCAGGTCACAGGGACAACTGAAATTCCGTGCGCTCTGATCCGGAATGTGAAATTACATGCAGTTTAAATCCAATAACAAGGACAATATCGTCCTTGGGATAAGAGAAGTTACAAATGAATAGGTGCACTTGGTAAAACGGTGCCAATTTAAACGCAACGGAGCGTGTGCTTTGTCTCACTTCGTCTTGATACATCACGTTATACTTGGAGTATTTTCTACAGCTGCGATTAGAAACATACCACATTCGAGTGAAAATGCAAAGTAGCTTATGTTGTAGGTACGAGTGACAATTAAAATAATGAAGCATGGAAGTGTGCGACGGGCAAGCTGAAAAATTCGAAAAGTGTTTACCGCGTAGTGAAGTACCCAGAGGGATTGAAAACAATGGAGACACGCCAGTGAGCAAGACTGAGAAATCTCTGGAACATTGTAGACCTTCGACTCAAAACATAAGTCTTGGATAGCTTCCAGATAATGTTAGTCGTGCAAAACAGCAGTAAAACGATTTAGATAACTGTGATAAACTTATTAATAAGATGGCGTTTAAAAAATGCTGATTTCTTCTAGGGATCGACCCATGTGCTGTCTAAAAGGTGATGCACACGCCACTGTTCGTAGCTAACTATCTGTCCCAACACACTGAGAGATGCTGTTTCACAGTAAACGGTGCATACTTGTTTTCTTGTTATGGAACACAATGGTGGATTTCCTGTGATCCTTCAGGTCTGGAAAGAGACCTTATTTAGTGTCCATGCTCACTTAACCTGTCGTCTTCGCCGTTACATCTCCGATGTTACGGGAAAGATAATGAGTCTCGATAGTGTATGAGACTTTTTGGGAGGTTAAACGTAGTTCGTCACTTTGCTAATGAAGATGAGAGGCAGGAGAAGATGTGTCTTTCTTACAGTCTGACATTGGAAGGCGTCTGTAGCAACATTGCGGCACTTTGATACTTATTCAGGTATTGTTGTAGTTTAAGCTCAACTGTCTGGAAATTTTCAGTCCGTTACGTGTATTCAATCGCCCTTTGTAGCCAGAGCCATTGACGGTTCAATGTCATGTTTCGGTGAACTTTGTGGAGCGCTGGACCGGACAAACACAGCTACGGTGAGATGTGCTATAAACTCTCAGTACAGACCTCTGCTAGGCGTTTTATCGGAATTCAACGCGAATAAATCTATCTGGCCGTAATCTGGGTATATCCAGTCTACATAGGACTGTTTAGTTGGAAATTTAAAAGAAAGAAACACATCTATCGCAGAACAAAAATGAAAAAAGAAAAATGAAACGTCTAACGAAATATACAATTCAATCAGCTGGGCTTCCTGCATTATACTATGAGGCAATTAAAGCGGTAAGGACTGCATCAGTTTTATAATAGTGAGAATGTAAATTATTCTCCCTACAGAATGGCAAAGAATTGAGTAATGTAAAGATGTAACAAAGAATAAAAATAATTATTGCAAGAGTTATGTCAAGAGGGATTTTGCGAATTTTTGCACAAACAATTTTTCTAGCTAAATTTCAAGAACAATTGCACACAAACAATAGGATCTTTTTATGATTCTAATTCCATACATGTTACATGTTCTTCGTACGCTAAAAGTTGTTAATTTTTTTATCATCAGTACTTCATAAAGACGGACAATTTAAAGCAAAAGGTATAATTTTGATATTCTGATGCCGTAAGTTTTGTAATTTCAAAACTTTGCACAGACTTATGGCTCAGACTCTTTCGTGCACTAAAACTTTCTTGGCCGGCAATCGGTGTTCTACTCTACATCACCTTCACCTGCACTTGCCATGTTCTTTTCTTCCTCGATTCGTTTGACATTTGTCGAGCAACAAACTGCTTGATATACGCAAACTACATCTGGATCTCGTGGTCTGTATTCTGCCCTCATCTCAGCCCTCCCCATAATATTCAGTCTTTGAGTCGTCCCTTCATTAAAGTCTACTACAGCGTTACAAAGTACTGCAGAGGATGAACAAAAATTTGGAAACGCATCAAACAAAAAGTATTACCGTACATAGTACAGCGCAGGGAATCCGTAGGCATTCAAAACGCGCTTCGGTCGTCTCGGAATGCATAAATACTGGTCCTCTGTCCGTTTCTTGCTGCAAAATAGGGAAAACTTCGGGAACGATGATGGATGTGGATGGCGAAAACGCACCCTTCTCTTCAAAGTAGACTACAAAGGCTCAATGATATTAAGAAGTGGTGATCGTCATGAGCAGGGGAGATAAGATTATTCATCCTCGTGTTCACAAAACCACTCCTCGACGATGCGAGCCGTGTGAACAGGGACCGTGTATGCTTGGAACACTGGAGAAAACACGTTATAAAATGGGACGGACGTGATCAGCCAAAATGGTCAGGTAATACAGGGTGATAATGTGACTGCACAGAGAAAGTAATACCGAAGTATGCCTAGACAAATTACCAACGAACCGCGCCATGTCTCTCTCTTGTATGGTAAGCTGGGTCGGAAGTTGGAAACAATGTGCAACAGGACTCATCCAAGCAAATGACTTTTTTCTATTGCTCCACAGCCCAGGTTTCATGGTTTCAGCGCCAGGTTATGCTGCTACTGGCATTTTCATCACTGATAGGTTTTGGGATTCCAGCTCGCCGTACGATGCCTAGCATCTGGAGCTCTTTTCGTATTGTTGTGGTGCTGGCAGTGTTCGTGAGTGTGACATTCAGTACTGCAGTGACTTTTACGGCTGCCGTCCTGTTATATTTCATCACAATTCTCCCCAGTGAGCGTCCGTCATGACCACTCAACGCAACTTTTGTCCGCGTTGTAACTTAGCGGATGAATTTTTTCCGTCTTCCTTGTTTGTGATATAAATCTACTGTACGGTGCCTCTTGCAACATCAATCGCTTCGGCTACCTTGCTTACGAAAGAATCCAGCATACGTGCACCGACAAATTGAGGATTAACTTAGCTTTGGCATAATGCACTTACGACTGTACAGCACATTGTTGCGGCCACGACTGACACTTGAATCGCACTTCGGACACTGCATAGCTTCACTTCGTGGTCAAATACAACATCGCAACCTACAGGTCCGGCTAGAATCTATATTTATGTACGAGCATGCATTTCTCGCCATGTTTCCGTATTTTTGTCCTCAGAGACTTAGGCCAACAAAAACGTTTTCAGGCACACCTACCATATAACATTTTTGAAGGGCTGATTCATATCTTCGTTCTTATGATTCAAATATTTTAGTAACTCTTGATTTTCCAAATCTTTGAATGTAGGTTTCATTGCTTCCATTATTGCCAAGGGAAAATAACAGTTACGTGTAAATTCATCAAGGTTCAAAAATGGTTCAAATGGCTCTGAGCACTATGGGACTTAACATCTGAGGTCATCAGTCCCCTAGAACTTAGAACTACTTAAACCTAACTAACCTAAGGACATCACACACATCCATGACCGAGGCAGGATTCAAAACTGTGACCGTAGCGGTCGCGCGGTTCCAGACTGAAGCGCCTAGAACCGCTCAGCCACAGCGGCCGGCCGAATCAAGGATATCAGATATTATTAGAATAGGACAATCGTTAACTGAAATAGGTCTCATACGATTTACTCACTTGCATGCATGCAACGGAAACTACAACTTGTTAAAATCAAGTTGTTATCGATGTTGCTGTTGTAGTAGTAGTTGTAGTCTACAGTCCGAGGACTAGTTTGATGCAGTCTCACCGCTAGTCTGTCTATCCCTTGCAATTTTCTTCATTTCCGAATAACTGCTGCATCCCACAACCATTTGAACCTGCATACTGTGATCATGTCTACAGTTTTTACCCAACTTCCCTGTCTCCCTCCAGTACTAAACTGACATTTCCTTGATGTTTGCAGAACGTGTCCTATCAATTAATCTCTGTGTCATAAATTTCTTTTCTCCATATTTCGGCTCAGTGCCTTCTCATTACTTTCGGTATCTTATCTTCAGCAATCTTTTACAGCACAACATTTTAAACGCTTCTTTTCTTTTCTTATTTGAACTAGTACTTTGCGTTTCCGTACAAGACTTCACTCCCAAATATCTTCAGAAAAAGAATTTCTGACACTTAAATTTATGTTTTAACAAATTTCTCTTTCAGAAATGCTTTCCTTACTATAGCCCATGTGCATTTCGGACATCACCAGCTTGTTTGCTGCCGAAACAGTAAAACTCATCTACTGGTTGCAGCCTCTCATTTTCTAATCTAATACCTTTGCTTTACATTTGTTAATTTTCATCTTATAACTTCTTTTCAAGACACTTTCCATTCCGTTTAGCAGTTTTTCAATTCCTTCGCTATCTCTAACAGAAGTAAAATGGCACTTGAAAATCTCAAAGTTTTTTTTTTCTTCTTCCTGAACTTCTTCTTCGTTTCCTTTACTGCTTGCTCAATAAACAGATTGAATAACGCCTTGGAATAGGCTGCAGCCCTGTCTCAATCCCTTCTCGACTTCTCGTTTCCTTTTATGGCCTTCCACTCCCATAACTGAGGATTGGTCTCCATGCAAGCTGATTATCGATGTACAAGCTCGTTATTGCTCTATATATAAAAATATAATCTATTATTAAGGCGTCAATGTCAAAAAGAAAATGAATACGAAAGAAGTTGATGATTCAGATAATGATGATGGGAACTGTAAGGATCAAGTAAAGTAAAACAGATAAAAACGGAAGAAAGGAAAGGGAACAAAACAGAAAATATTCATGAGCATGCCGTTGACGTACACGCAAGACACTGTAACTATTACGCTCTAAGAAAAAAAAGCATACGCACCTCGAAGGAATTATAAGAATGTAATGGAGATCGGTAGATGTGACGCACATGTACAGACAAACAAAAGATTACAATTACAGAAAAATTGGATGACTTATTTGAATAGCTTGAGGAAGTCAGTAACGCGCTAGTCCACCTCTGGCCCCTATGCAAACAGTTATCCGGATGGGCGTTCGGTGATAGAGTTGTTGGATCTCCTGAGGGATATCGTGGCAAATTTTGAGCGATTAGTACGTTAGGTCGTAAAAATCCAGAGCTCGTTGGAGGGCCCTGCCAATAATACTCCAAACATTCTCAGTTGAGCAGAAATCGTGCGACGTTGTTGGCCAAGTTAAAGTTTGACAAGCAGGAAAACAAGCAGCAGAAGCTCTCGCCGTATGCGTGCGGGCATTATCTTGCTGAAATATAAACCTAGGATGACTTGCTACGAAATGCATCAAAACGGGGCATAGAATATCGTTGACGTACAGCTGTGCTGTAAGGGTGTCACAGATAACAGCCAAAGGTGTCCAACTATGAAAAGAAATGACACTCCACTATGTCACTCTTTGTTTTCGGGTCATTTGGCGGGTGACAGTCACCCGCCGGTGTCTGGGGCGTCTCATTGATTGGAGTAGTATTGTCTTCAGTGATGAGTCTTTTTGCAAACTGAGTCGCAATGACCAGTCAAGACGTGCGTAAAGGTGTCCCGGACAGCAGTGGGATGCTAACCTGAGAGCAGCGGCCCGGATCGCTTACAACACGGCAGTACGACGTCGATATTCCACGCCCCGTTTTGTTGCCCTTCATGGCAAGGGGTCCTGGGCTCACATTTCAGTAAGACAAAGCCCACTGGCACACAGCGGGAGTTTCCGCTGTTTGCCTTAGTGCTTGCCAAACCCTATCTTGGCCATATAGGTCGCAGTATCTCTCAGCAATTGACAAAGTTTGGGGCATTAGGGGCACGGCTCGCCAATAAGATTGGGATTTTGGCAATCTAATGCACAGAATTTGGCATCATATCCCTCACGAGGACACTCAAAACTATCAATGAGTGCCAAGCCGAATAACTGCTTGCTCAGTTTATGGAGCTCTTTCTCTTGAATATATCACCCAATTTTTCTGAAACTGTAGCCATTTGTTTATCTACACATACACATTTCCGTCCCATTCAAATAATTCCTGCGTGGCGAGTGTCTTTTTCATAGAGTGCATTTCTACTTTTCCTTATCTTTCTACATTATACTGATATTTCTCACTGTACAGCGAGGATGATTATACTCACTATTACAGATATAAAACTAGACTAAACTCTACCTCTTTTCATTTGTTTCTAGTATCAATCAGTAGTCCAGTTTATATTCTAATATATTTCGTCTGGAAATATAGGAAACAAAAGAAAAGTTCGGAGTAGGTATTAAAATCCATGGAGAAGAAATAAAAACTTTCAGGTTCGCCGATGACATTGTAATTCAGTCAGAGACAGCAAAGGACTTGGAAGAGCAGCTGAACGGAATGGACAGTGCTTCAAAAGGAGGGTATAAGATGAACATCAACAAAAGTAAAACGAGGATAATGGAATGTAGTCGAATTAAGTCTTGTGATGCTGACGGAATTAGATTAGGAAATGAGACACTTAAAGTAGTAAAGGAGTTTTGCTATTTGGGGAGCAAAATAACTGATGATGGCCGAAGTAGAAAGGATATAAAATGTAGAATGGCAATGGCAAGGAAAGCATTTCTGAATAAGAAAAATTTGTGAACATCGAGTATAGATTTAAATGTCAGGAAGTCGTTTCTAAAAGTATTTGTACAGAGTGTAGCCATGTATGGAAGTGAAACATGGACGATAAATGGTTTAGACAAGAAGAGAATAGAAGCTTTCGAAATGTGGTGCCACAGAAGAATACTGAAGATTAGATGGGTAGATCACATAACTAATGAGGAGGTTTTGAACAGAATTGAGGAGAAGAGGAGCTTGTGGCACAACTTGACTAGGAGAAGGGATCGGTTGGTCGGACATGTTGTGAGACATCGAGGGATCACCAATTTAGTGTTGGAGGGCAGCGTGGAGGATAAAAATCGTAGAGGGAGACCAAGAGATGAATACACTAAGCAGATTCAGAAGGATGTAGGCTGCAGTAGGTACTGGGAGATGAAGAAGCTTGCACAGGATAGAGTAGCATGGAGAGCTGCATCAAACCAGTCTCAGGACTAAAGACCACAACAACAACAACAACATATTTCGTCTGAGGTTTCATTTTCTTCTTTTCATATTTTTTTTTCTGAGACAGCAGAGCTATTTCTTGTAAGCTTTCAACTAAGCTACGGTGAACGAGGTGGAAAGTATATACCTAGATAACGGTGACGTAGGCCTAGACGTATCAGATTTAATGTGATGACAGTTGTAACTAGGGTTTGTTGTGAGTGACTGAGTACCCACAGCTCTACATCCCATCTTAAGCGGAACAGAAATAAAGGTCACAATCATTTAAAAAATTAAGGAAAGAATGTAGTTCGAGACACGGAGACGGAGCACATTCTAGATGTGCAAGGAAGTAGGTCGTGTTTTCTTCCGAGTAACCACTGGTCTCAGTTGGTTTAGAGGGACCACCGAAAACGTAAGTGCGCGGAATTTGGAGCCTGTTCCTTCCTAATTACCGCAGCGCCCCCTCGATCGGTCACACTCCATCTAATTTATGTCACAACGGCCAATTTGAAATTTGGAAAGAAAGTATAAACTTGTTTGTTGGACCTTCATATAGTGCAACTGTGGCGTTAATACAACGTGTATTTACAGAAGGCGTATCCAGCACTCAAATAGATCACTGGAACTATCAGAGCGAAACGAATTTATAGAGGAAACTTAGGACAGAATACTGTAAGCAATGTCGTTGTATCCCGTAGTTTTTACTGTGATGTCTCCATTTAGTAATGCCATCAGCTACGTTCGGCTATTCTAACGTGACATTATGTAAAAGAACGTATAATCTCCAGAAGATCGTCGTGCGCGCACAAAACTCAGCGGTTCAACCTGCTTACGTCGCCACAGTGATATTCGTCACAGACGTAATCTCTCTCTAATCCAGAACAAGCTTCTTTGTAAGAGCGAGAACAACCGGAACACGGCACGGATTAATGTGCTGCATATTCTTTGGTCTCTGGCGGCGGGCGAAGTTTTGTTTTCTGCAAAGCTCTACCCATCTCCATATGAAACAATGCAACACAAAAATAAGTGTATTTTCGTTTAGCCTTAGAGTAAAACATCGTGTTCTTGTTGACATTGAATAAGTATTCTTTTTAATCTTATAATGTTAATAATAAGATCTGCTTCCTATTTTAAGTACAGTTCTATGCTAGATGTACAGATACTTCATTTCACTGTTACAAATTTTCCTAAAAGACTATTATACAAGACGAACAGACTACAGCATGCTGCAGATAATTCAGGGCATTACAGTTCAAAGTACTATAAATATGATTCCCTTCTCATTTTCCTACAACTGGCAAATAGACCGTGATACCATGTTATGTCCTGTAGATAACGTCGCTGTAGAGATGTATCAAATTTCAATTTGCCGGTGAAATGAGGTCTCAAGGTTTCTGGTTTCCACCTCTGTATTGATCCCTTCTTGAAGCAATATCTCTGAACTATATTGCTTGATGTGTTCTAGTGACCAAGAAGCACCACGAGGCTGTTTGAGCACGATGCCCCTGTGCTCGCACACGGATCAAATGTGTTCGGACACCCCCAAGTAACGAGGATTTGATCACCAGAAGAAGGGGGGGGGGGGAGTATTGTGTTGTCAGTAGAGGAGCTGTAAGAGCGGAATCGGTCGATCAGGACAAGTCAATGACTTGGACGAGTGATTGGATGCCACCTAACTAGGGAAACTCCCCATAACTCTCCCATCAGATTTAGTGGTAAAAACGCCCAGTGGATAGCCCTTCAAAACCTGAACCCAGATGAAGCATGAAAACAAGAATATGTACTGAACTGTGAAGAAAAGCAGCGTAGAAACAGTGAACGGTCAAAACTCGAGAGTTGAAAGTAATGCGCCGTCGTGATTGACTGGCCACGGTGTTGGGACTACGAAGAGGGTGATCTCTGATCAAATTTCCCTCGTGCCCAACTTTTTTTTCTTTTTACACAAAAGTTACAAAGTATCAATCCTGTCATTGACTTGTCTCAGCTTCTTTTGTAGTCTCGTCAATTTTAATACTGTAGATTGGTAACACACAGAAGAGCCAAATAAACTGGTAGACCTGCAAAATATCGTGTAGGGCCCCTGAGAGCACGCAGAAGTGCCTCAGTACGACGTGACATGGACTCACGTGTCAAGTAGTGCCGGAGGGAACTGACACCATGAATACTGCAGGGTTGTCCATAAATCCGTAAGAGTACGAGGGGTGGAGATCTCTTATGGACAGCACGTTGCAAGGAATCCTAGACATGTTCAATAATGTTCATGTCTGTGGAACTTGGTGGCCAGCGGAGGTGTTTATACTCAGAAGAGTGTTCCTGGAGCCACTCTGTAGCAATTATGAACGAGTGAGGTGTCGCATTGTCCTGTTGGAATTGCCCAAATCCGTCGGAATGCATAATGGTCATGAATGGATGTAGGTGATCAGACACGGTGCTTACGTATGTGTAACCAAAGCCAATATCGATGATGTTTTGTTGAATGGGTCGCACGCTGACACTTTTTGACGGCTCAGCATTAAAATCTGCAGCGGTTTGCGGATGGGTTGCACTTTTGTCACGTTGAACGATTCGCTTCAGTCGTCGTTGGTCTCGTTCTTGCAGGATCTTTTACCGGCCGCAGCGATGTCGGGGATTTGATATTTTACCGGATTCCTGATATTCACGGTACACACGTGAAATTCGTCGTACTGGAAAATCCCCACTTCATCGCTACCTGGAGATGCTGTGTCCCATTTCTCGTACGGCGGCTATAACACAACGTTGAGACTCACTTAAATCTTGATAACCTGCCATTGCAGCAGCCGTAACCAATCTAACAACTGCACGAGAGAATTGTTGTCTTATGTAGGCGTTGCCTACCACAGTGCCCTATTGTGCCTGTTTACATTATCTGTATTTGAATACGCGTTCCTATACCAGTTTCTTTGGCGCTTCAGTGTAGTCATATGGTAAGAATATATTACCGTCGCAAGTAAAAGTGATGAATAGTGAGAGAAGGTGAGACCTCTCACAGAAACAAAGGAATTCAAGTGTCTGTGCTCCGAAAACGGAACAAAAGAGTCATTACGTGTGTTACTTCTGTAGAAGGAATAGGAGGTATATACATCCTCGCCGTTGCAAACGAAGGTTGCACTCCGTCTTCAGGCCACGAGTAGCCTACCGGGACCATCCGACAGCCAGTGGAGGATGCGGATAGAATGGCTCTGAGCTCTATGGGACTTAACTTCTGAGGTCATCAGTCCCCTAGAACTTAGAACAACCCTAACTAACCTAAGGACATCACACACATCCATGCCCGAGGCAGGATTCGAACCTGCGACCGTTGGGGCATGGGGTCAGCACACCGCTCTCCCGGTCGTTATGATGGTATTCTTGACCGAAGTCGCTACTGGTCGCTCGATCAGCTCCTGAATTGGCATCACGAGGCTGAGTGCACCCCGAAAAATGGCAACAGTCCATGGCGGCCTGGATGGTTACCCATCCAAGTGCCGGCTACGCCCGACAGTGCTTAACTTCGGTGATCTGACGAGAGCCAGTGTATCCACTGCGGCAAGGCCGTTGCCAAACGAACGTTACACCACGACGCAAATTTGCATACAGCGAACAGACACGTCAATGACAGCTGTTGAGTACACCTTATTCCTGTTTTCATGCTTGATCTGGGTTCAGTTTTTCACTGGCTGTCCACTGGGCCATCTCACCGCAAAATCTGGGAGGTGAGGGATTTCTATGGGAGAGCTCCCCACAAGCCACACATTTCTGTGGTCAGCGCTGAATGACATTCGTTAAAGAGCGACTCCATCGGACAGTGGATTGTTAGAGACGAGCAACATGGGGGCGATGAGTCACGCCATACCATGTGGCAATCCAGTGGAAGGGTTCGGGTCTGGCGAATGCGTAGTGTGCTACGTTACGTGCCGTCACGTGCAGGCCAAAAGTACGGTGGAAGTGGTGTTACGTTATGGCGGTCCCCTTATTACTCTTAAGAAAACTGCGGAAAGCTAAAGAATAAATTTTGCAGCACTGTGTACTGCGTGTATTGTAGTAGGGGAACAGTTCGGAGACGAAGATCGTATCACCGTGATAGTTCATCATATTGTCAAGCTGAATCTGTGAGGTAACAATTTTTAGCAATGAGACTGCCGAAATGGACTGGCCTACCCTGAGTCACGATCTCATCGCAATGGAACACCTTTGGGACGAGATAGAACTATGACTTCGCTCCAGATCATAGCGTCTATCATCATCACTAAAACTTCTTGAGAAATAATGGGCTGCAGTTCTTCTGTAGATACTGAGACACCTCACTGAGAGTATCTTCATCAGAGTTCAAGCCGGTATAAAGGCGGAGAGTACAAATGCCCAGTCTTAATGTCCACTAATAGGTGTCCGGAAGGTTTTCTCCAGATAGTGTGTACAGGAAAGACACAATGGCAGAAAACTGTAGGGAGATGTAGTAGGAGCTGCAGAGAATTGACGTTTGCTACAGGGACAGGCAGCAGCCCGTCAACACAATTTTAAAACTTTGAGCTTAAACAGGCGCAAAAGGTCAATTGTGATCGATTACACGATTAGTGATCCGTCACTGGTAAGGGTGACTGCCATAAAATAGCTAGGATCACTTGTGGGAAGCGACGTAAGGTGTAACGGCACCATAAAACTAGCTGTAGGGAAATCAGAAGTGAGTCAGATTCATTTGAAGAAGGGGTTTTACCCTCGAAACAGGCAGCTTCCTTGTCAGACCAATTCTTCAATACTATTTCCCAATCTAGGCTACTTACCAGGCAAAATTAATAGAGAAGGTAGGGCAGATCCAAAGGAGAGCGGCATGATTCGTCATACGACTTGCATGGATAGCACGTGATCGTCACGAAGAGATTCATCAAATTCCAGTAGCGGACTCTACAAGAGAGACGTTGTCCTGCACAGAGGGATCAATGTTCGGATTCAGAGATCGTACATTCAAAGAAGAGACAGACATCCGGAACTGACCGTGATGGAAGAGTCAAGGAACTTTGAATTCATACGGGGGTTTAGCGACTGTCGCTCTTCCAGCATACGATGCGCGTATTGAGCTGAATAGGAGGAAAATGATAGTGAAGCCAAAAAAACACTCGGTTGGCGGTCTATATACACCGGTGTATACGTAGAACACCAGAAGTGATGTCCAAGTTCAGCTTGTATTTCTTTACTTTATAAAGACTGCGTGGAGTGTTAACGTCACAGATTTGTTAGGATAGCTACAAAATGTGTGTAACACTTGTTATATACATTACTTAAGGGGAGACAGAAAACGTTAAATTTCTTCGAATTTGACTTAAAGTTTCTATCCCATAATGTACTTCAGACTCTCCTGAACATTTTGGGATATGGTTAATTAAAAACTAACAATGTTAATACCTTCAGACAGATATTTTAAAATATGCCGTGTGCATGGCAATTTTCTTCAACCTGAATACACCGTCACTGTTGAACAGTTATATCTTCGGAGTCAAGTAGTCTAGAATGCAGCAGATCGTCTTATTTTGGTACCTCTATTACTTATCAGATATTGGTATTACAAGCAGACAAATTATTATTCTGTTTTTGGCTCTATTTTTCTTGAAACCGGTGTCGTCATCAGATATTATTATATTGTAATTCCGTATTTTGTTCTTTTACATGTGTATAAAATTAACTGGCGTAAAGACATGTTTAAGAATCGCAAATACATAGATAACACGTTTGTTAGACCTGAATTTTCATTTTGATGGTAAATTCATGGATATTTGAGAAAATATCTTTATACATTGTCAAATCATCGTTTCTGACACTGTGCTAAATTGAATTTATCTCTCTTTGTGGTGGAAGAAGAGCAACTTAATGAAAATCTTTGCGCATGAAGATATTCGATGCTGAAATTGAGTATTAACTGGCAAAACTGTAAACTAGTTTGAGTTGTGTATATTGACAAGAATATGAATTATCGGATAATGAGAGAGGATACATCGAAAACTCTGTTAGATTGTGGGTAACAAGGTTTGATAACTTCAAGTGACAACGGTGACAAGGTGGAAGTCGGCAAGGTCCACGAGTGTGGTGGACTTCTGCTCTCACTGATCGTAGTCGGATACTAAAGCGAAATTTCTTATAGCGCGAAGGGACAGAAGCGCGCTCTGTGCATTATCCAAATTGAAAAGCCCCGTCTCCGTTGATTGCTCTATCTGCTAATGGTTCCCACTACTTCCGTGACTGCCGAATGGAAACTAATGTAGGCTGAGGAATCGCTGAGCACTCGCTGCGGGCCCAAAACTGCATCGAATAAGCATTTGATGTACAAAGTGGCCAAGCGTCTCAACACGCTTGTGTGTGTGTGCGTGCGTGTGTGTGTGTGTGTGTGTGTGTGCGTGTGCGTGTGTGCGCTGTAGCTGCGCTCAACGTTGAGGTTACCAGCAATCATACGAAAATCAATAGAAACCAATGTGGTTAAAATGTGGAAAATACTATAAAAATAATAGAAAATCTGAGATAAAATCTCATTCACTCTCTCCTAATCCCACCCACGATCACTCGCTCGGTCACAGTAGCGCACGATATGGAAAAGAAGGTGAAAAATGATGCTCGAAAACAGTGAATTAAAACACAGGTAAGACTAGAGGAAAACTACTTACAAAAGACGCGGATGAGTCAGCCGCCTGAAAATACATTAAAATTGTCGCCCTAAAATTTTAGGGAATAAGTCGAACATTGCATGAATCTTAAAGACATACCACATTCGTGCTACTGTCACTTAAAGTACATGCCAAATCGGTTAACAAATGAAGTGCTTGTCTGTATACAAAATACAGTCTACTAAATTGTGGCGCTCAGTGATTTACACGCTACAAACACCACACACTGGAGAGTGCTCTCGGTGGAGCAAGAAGCTGTGCGTTAGAGGGTCGTGTGCTTCACGAAGACTAGTCAGAGGATCTAGTCCCGTCTGCGTGGCTGGAGGCACGTACGCCATGGCCGCGTCATCAACTTTACCAGACTCAGTCAGGCATTCTGGAGGATACCAGTGCAGTAGCGACGCCTCAATGTACTCATTGCTGGCGAGTAAAATAACAGCATGAAGGCATCGTGCAATAAACGTGAAACCGGCACGCAGCATACCACATGCTTGGATATACAAATGACTGGTACTTCATGTAGCCCGATGGGAATGTTAGTGGAGACTATACGCCCTCCTATTCCCTGCTGCCTACGTGATATGAAGCTGTCTGAAGAATATGAAAAGTGAACTTACAAATAAATACAAAGAAAAATGAGTAGATAGTGTGCAATGAAGGAAAGCGCGATTCACATGCTGAGAATTCCAGCATTAAATGTTACTCTTCTTTTAAATATGTAGCGCCCACAGGTGTGGCAAGTGTATGACACACCAAAAGAATGATTCAGTGGAGGAAATTATTTACACGCTCGTTTTACTGCTAAGTCGTTGAGCCAGGCGCCGTCGTGGAATTTGCAGTCATCCCTAACGAGATTCCTCTGTCTACTGCTGTCTTCGGCCACTTGTCACAGGTTGTACTGAATGAGCGGTTTTTCAAAGCACAGCAGGTCTTCCAGGTGTCTCTTGGCATGTGCTGTCTCAATAAGCAGTGAACGTTGGGGAAGATGTGAGTGGTCGATACCACGTAACATGTGTAACTATACCGGGGAATAAAAGATATCAGAAATAAAATTGCATAAAGGACAGATGTTATTCCTTAATTGAACTTAATCGTTTGAATTAATAAACAAATCGCAAGTAAAATAACTGAAGATTGCGTACGTAATAACTACAAAAATCAAGCGCATATACGGCTCCGAATTTTAGGAAATAAGATGGAGAGTGAGAGGTAAACGGCTGTACGTGGAAATGGATTGCTGGAGACGAAATTCTTAGACCGCATAAGAAAGGAAAAAAAAATCAGAAAAGTGATCGAGAGTGAAGACAATATAAAGGAACTCATTGAGAGGAAATGGCTTGACCACTTAGAACCGATAACAATGGACAGTCGAAAAAGCTCTAAATGGTGGGTCCGAGAGGAAAAAAGGAAACGAGGTCGAAAGCGCAGAAGACTAGAGACAGATGGCTACGAAGGTATGGACTCCCAAATCTCCAGCAGGGGGATTGGGAAGATCGTAAACTTCGGAGGCTGAGAAACGAGAAACGGCATTAGCTGTAAACAACAACTCGCACTTCAGCACGCCTACACTAACTGGGTAGCACTATCGCTTATACATTCTGGATTTGTAGAAAGATTACCTAAAAATTTTCAGATTTAGGTATCAGATCTGGATGTTTATCGTTTGTGGCAAGATTTTCTTATGCCTCGTGTAAGGCGAAAAAACGTCTGCCAGAACGAACGGAATGGATCAGCAGTAAGACCCTCGGGACTGAGGTTCATTGTTCTGTGAGACTGCTTCTTGCGCTAGTCAGACCGGCACAGCCGCCACACAAATATCGAATCGATGGTTCAGGAAGGCCACAGTGAACGCCACGCTGGTCCTGAACGGCTCCACGTGACTTGCGGCCGAGAGCGCAAACATATTGTTTGCTCAGCTAAACAGAATCATAGCCCATAGCCATGTTTTGTCAACATAAACCCAATTTGTGGACAAGCCTCCGGGTCGCGCTGTTGTATTTCACCACGAACGATAGCTGCGCAGTACGTCGCAAGTTCAAAATGGCTCAAATGGCTCTGAGCATTATGGGACTAAGCTTCTGAGTTCATCAGTCCCCTAGAACTACTTAAACCTAACTAACCTAAGGACATCACACACATCCATGCCCGAGGCAGGATTCGAACCTGCGACCGCAGCGGTCGCGCGGTTCCAGACTGTAGCGCCTAGAACCGCTCGGCCACTCAGGCCGGCGCGTCGCGAGCGTAAGCTGCAGACCGGTGTACTCGAACGTGGGCAAACTGCTGGTGGTCGCATGGTGGGTGCTTTAGTAACCAAGGTAACCGAAGTGTTTGGTATTGCAAGAGGCACCGCATGGCAGAGTGAAATGGCGTACAGGGAGAGCGAAAGAACGTTATCCGCTAAGTCAACAATGTGTGTTGATGATGATGTTGATGAGGATGAGTTGGGTTGAGGGAACTCTCGACGTCACGGTCATCAGCGCCCTGACGGAAAGTCAACATGAAATCTCATGCGTGCGGACGAAGGCTGTCCCCACCAAAGTCTGCCGCCCTTCCCCACCAGTTTAGGGATGAGGCCTGATAGTTCACAAAATTTCACCACTCTGTTAACACCGGTATCGGTATCTGCGAGGCCGGTGGACACATCTCCAGCGAAACCAAGGTCTGCCCTCTTATCAGTACACAGGACACACGTAGTCACAATACGCTGAACTGAAGGCGGCACATAACAAACTTCACAGAAAGGTAGATCCTCCCCCCGGAGGAGGAAGCCACTTGTAAAAGGGCTATCCCCTATACGCAGTCTGGTAAGCAAAACTCCTTCCAGGGGCGAGGCTCACACGAAGTCCGCCAAGCTTTTGTGGTCGGTTTGAGCGACCGCAGTTTGTTGTCCAACACCTGCATCCATTCAGTCTCCCACTGACGCATGAAGCATCTGTCAGAAAATGACATAATGGCGTGCAACTGGTGGGACATTGATGGACAGCAGCATCATAACATGCTTCCTTGGCAGCTTTATCAGCCATGCCGTTACCCTGTATCCCAACGTGGCCAGGTAGCCACCAAAAGATCACCTCATTGCCACGGCGTTGGAGCTGCTATAAGGAGTCATGGATGAGCTGAATCGGCGGGTCTACCGGATACATTTGGTGAAGCGCTTGCAGTGCACTAAGAGAGTCGGAACAGACGAGAAATCTCGTACGGTGATGTCTGTGAACCTTCTCCAGTGGCATTAGAATGACATATAACTACACATCACAATTTGTAAATTGTTCTAGAAGACGCACTTTAAGAACCCTGTCAGGGAGAACCACAGAACAACCGAGAGCATTCCCCTGCTGGGATCCATCTGTGTTAGCGATAAAACTATGGTACGTACTTAAAATAGACGAAAAGAAAGTTGTAAAAACCATATATGGAGTGCAATTTATCGAGTACTGCGTCAAGCTTAAAATCACTTTGGGCCTCCGAAGACACCAAGGCGGCACTGCGTTTCATCCCTGGGTGTATATTTTCATGTCCGAGAGATCCAGGTCCTTGAGACAGGCCGTAGCACGTATGGATGGGTCGCTTGGAGACGATTCCTGAATAGTCGTTCGAAGGCGGTTTGGATCACCGAACTAAATGCCAACGACTGGGGTGACACTGAGACTTTCAGCGCCTGTCGAGCCAAACGGATAAGTCGCCGAGTCCAGAGTGTTGGTTCACCAGCCTCTGCACACAGACCCTGAAATGGGCTCGTCCGAAAGGCTCCAGTCGATATCCGAATGCCCGCATGGTGGGCAGCATCTAACATCCGGAGGTAGGAAGGACGGTCCGATCCATAGATCACGCTGACACAGTCTAAGCGTGATCCACCAAATTTCCTGTAAAACTGTATGAGCCAGACCCTTCAGCTGCCCTTGTTTTTCCGCCAAGGCATTTCAAAATATTCAACAACCGGAAGCCCTTTGTTCGTAGATCTTTCAGGTGTGGGAGCCGTGTTAATTTCGAGTCAAATAATAAACTCAAAAAGCGCACTGTGTCTTGAAAATGTGTGTTGAGTGATCGTCGTTGAAGAGGATGGTTCAAATGGCTCTGAGTACTATGGGACTTAACGTCTGAGGTCACAAGTCGCCTAGAACTTAGAACTAATTAAACCTAACTAGCCTAAGGACATCACACACATCTGTGCCCGAGGCAGGAGTAGAACCTGCGACCGTAGCGGTCGCGGGGTTCCAGAATGAAGCGCCAAGAACCGCTCGACTACCACGGCCGTCGAAGAGGACTGTGGCGGAAAATAATAGGACGAAACTGCAGAGCTAAAAGTCGAACTTGCGAACCCGTTCACCACCAAACCACACGAAGGGAGCTCCATAAGCAGGGAATTTCAGGAGGAGGCGGAATACCAAAACCACCAATTAGTGATACAAGTGGCTGTAACAGGACATGCTCGGTGGCTGTTTGCTATATTCAAATGGCTCTGAGCGCTATGGGACTTAAAATCTGAGATCACCAGTCCGTAAAACCTGGACTGTAGAGCAATGGAAGAAATTCGTACGGTCGGATGAGTCTTGTTACACACCGTTTACAACTTCTGACCGTGTTTACGCCCAAAGAGTGAGTGAAACTTGGCGGAAGATTTGTAGATGATTTTGGCAGCAACATTGTGGCGTGGTATCAAATGGCCCTCACTAGTACTGTGTATGGTCGCATTACTACCAAGCATTATGCGACGATTTTCGCTTATCGGTTGTGTCGCATGGTACGATGTTTGTTCACCATTCGCGATGCTCTCTGAGTTGCGAGACGAACGCACTGCGCTGGCCTCACAGGACTGGTCCTTTGAGCACGAGGTTGAATTGTCGCATCTCCTCTCGTGACCACAGTCACGTGATCCCAGTCTCACTGAGCCATTGCGGCCTACTTCGCGAAGAACGGTGAATGATCGCTATCCACTTCCACCATCGTTGCCTGAACTAGCTACTGTTTTGCAGGAAGAATGGTCTAAGATTCTCTTTAAAACTGTTAATGACCTGTATTATCCATTCCGCGACGACTGAAAGATGTTTTGAATGCCGGCGGTTTTCCTACACTGTACGATGCATGGTAATGTTCTGTACTTGTGAGGTTTACATAATTTTGCTCACCCATCTGTCTTTAGTCAGGAAATATGCTTGCTTGCAGAAAGACATCCACACGCAATGCGACGAATTTTGCGCCCAATGTCGCCGGACACAGCAGTGGTACTCTTTCATATTGTCAGATGGGTCACTGTTATGCATCAGGAAGAGCGTATTCGCGTGTGAAGGCTCCTGTTGCTCCTATTTCATTCGCCGTTGCCCTATAGGGCCAGAACATGGCATGGTGATATGGAGAATCACTTCGTACACAGCTAGATCGCCTCTGTTTTGCATAGCCATCTGACAAGCTCGGTGGCTGTTCGCTATTTTCGAGATATCTATGACGCCTAACTGCGTGTTGCCCAGTCTGTCTTGACACACCTGCCTAAAGAGGATTCCCTACTGTTGATCAGGTCGGCCCGTTCTACAGATCTCTCAAACATTGAACACATCTGGTAGATCCTAGAGACTGGTACGCTTCACCTGCCAGACACTACGGCAGATGAACTAAGGGACAGAGTTGAAGCAGCATTATTCATCGTGTTTGATCAAAGCAAAACACAGTAGTCAACAGTGGAAGTGCGGTGTTAATTCGAAATTGTTCGTTTAACGCCGAGAACTGGCCATCTAGACCAACTAGTAAGCACAATGCCACACTGCCAATTACAAACTAATAAGGTCACAAACCGCCACTGAAGTTGCTCTACAAAAAGAATAGAAGAATACAGAAGCAACTAAGCAACTGCAGAATACACATGAAATGACAGTTTTTAATTGGTTTGATTAATCTATCGATACAAAATAAATGCTATAGATTTCTCCAGAATCCAATTGCAACAACGACTGGAAAATTCACAAATTATTTATTTGTCCATTACTGCTTGAATGCATAATTTTTCCTGAAGATGTCTTGTTAAAGATGTACCTCTTACTTTCTTTCTGTAAACAGTGACAGAGTTCTTCTCAACTCACACTGTTTAATAAATAATTGATTTTTAAGACTCGGGCATTTCAACATGTCTTGGTCATTCCTAACATATTACGAATAGTTAAAGAGAGCGAACCAAGATTTTACAGACGTGATAGTTACACTGCCTTATCTAACACTGTGTTTTGAACTGTTCATGGTTTAATTGAATTATCCATCGGTACTCAACGGAACGTGACAATAATATTAAAAAGGAACATAATATTAAAAGGGAACACTTTTCTGATGTTTTGAACATATTATTTATTTGATCACGATCCGGCCGAAAGCCGGCTGGTTGCCGAAAAAAATAGCATTTGGAGAGCATCAAACAAGTATTTACCTTTTAATTCTATAGCCATAGTCTATTAAATGAAACTGCGGATCGTTATTAACTGCGTTCGATAATTATCACACACAAGAGGATACCTTTGTGACACTTTCTGAAATTCGCACTATAGCATCTAACAAAAAAGTCGTATTGAACATGAGGCTACCGAGACGCTTTCCGTCATTTTTGAAACAATAAACACAAGAGTAATTGTAAAACTGGAAGATATATAAAAATCAAGTTCTGTAAAACTATAACGATACCATCCCTGTTTCATGGAATAGAGTTTTAGATCATTAAAAATGAAGACGACGGCAAAACAGGATAAGCAGGAGTGACATTCTTGATGAGAAGGCAAACACAGGAAGAAATCTGATCAAAATGAAAACATCGTAAAGTATTGAATGTTAATATTGTTAATGAGGAAAGAGATAAATAGAGATATAGGTGCAAAAAATCATGTGCCTGGAATGACAGACGGAAGACTACCCTATAAACCCCTTAATTACAACCCGAAAGGATTCTAAGGTACCGGCAAGCAACTTTCTATAACACAGATGACCAGTAACAAATGAATGGAATATAAAGTGGGCACAATCTTCGAAATCAAAAAGTCAACCTTATGCGTGTATATTACCAATAATACCAAGTATACCTTGTTACAGGACGATTTGTTACGACACAAAGTTTGCACAGATATATCCACTACAGCACGACTGAGCGTCAGCCGTGCATGTTTCCGACAGCATCTATATAGCCTTCGCGTTGGGACTCTGCTGATTCGTGCTCGTGGAAGCAGGAAGGAGTGAATCGCTATCGAAGACAACAATCCGCGACTTTTATTCGACGCCTGATAGCTGCTTCCAATATCTGCGCACACGCTCTTGGAGAAAGCAACTACAGGGCATCAAAGGAATTATTCCTCTTCCTGTGTGAATAAAAATTTAATATGTAATATAGTTGAATGCAGTCTGATGAATCGCTCTTACACTGAGATAGAAGAAGCTTATAAATATAAATTTGCCCGTTAAAGTGACTCTTCAGGAACCTATGCAGCAAGTATATTGGATAATACTTCCAATAGTAAAGTAAATCTATTGCTATGTACTTAAGTAGTCTGTACCTTCCATTAAGGTTTTATATCTCTTTATTTTACAATGTGTTTACTGCTCTAACGCAATTGACATACTATTCAATTCGGAGCCTTCGTTTCTAACTGGTCTTATCTCGTCGTGTACTTAACCAAAAATGTTTATCTGACCTACTTAAACTTGTTAAAACATGCTACACTACTGGCCATGAAAATTGCTACACCAGGAAGATGGCGTGCTACAGACACGAAAGTTAACGGACAGGAAGAAGGTGCTGTAATACGCAAATGATTAGCTTTTCAGAACACTCACACAAAGTTGGCGCCGGTGGCGACACCTACAACGTGCTGACATGAGGAAAGTTAACAACCGATTTCTCATACACAAACAGCTGTTGACGGGCGTTGCCTGGTGAAACGTTGTTGTGACGCCTCGTGTAAGGAGGAGAAATGCGTACCATCACGTTTCCGACTTCGATAAAGGTCGGATTGTAGCCTATCGCGATTGCGGTTTATCGTATCGCGACATTGCTACTCGCGTTAGTCGAGATCCAATGACTGTCAGCAGAGTATACAATCGGTGGGTTCAGGAGGGTAATACGGAACGCCATGCTGGATGCCAACGGCCTCGTATCACTGGCAGTCGAGATGACAGCATCTTATCCGCATTGCTGTAATGGGTCGTGCAGCCGCGTCTCGTTCCCTGAGTCAACAGATGGGGACGTTTGTAAGAAAACAACCATCTGCACGAAGAGTTCGACGACGTTTGCATCAGCATGGAATATCAGCTAGGAGACCATGGCTGCGGTTACCCTTGACACTGCATCACAGACAGGAGCGCCTGAGATAGTGTACTCAACGACGAACTTGGGTGCACGAATGGCAACTGGTCATTTTTTCGGGTGAATCCAGGTTTTGTTTACAGCATCATGATGGTCGGATCCCTGTTTGGCGACATCGCGGTGAACGCACATCGGAAAGCCGTATTCGTCATCGCTATACTGGCGTATCAACCGGCAGTGATGGTATGAGGTGCCATTGGTTACACGTCTCGGTCACCTCTTGTTAGCATTGACGGCACTTTGAACAGTGGACGTTACATTTCAGATGTGTTACGAGCCGTGGCTCTACCCTTCATTCGATCGCTGCGAAACCCTACATTTCAGCAGGATAATGCACGACCGCATGTTGCAGGTCCTGTACGGGCCTTTCTGGATACAGAAAATGTTGGACTGCTGCCCTGGCCAGGACATTCTCCAGATGTCTCACCAACTGAAAACGTCTGGTCAATGGTGGCCGAGCAACTGGCTCGTCACAATACGCCAGCCACAACTCTTGATGAACTGTGGTATCGTGTTGATGCTGCATGGGCAGCTGTACCTGTAGACGCCATCGAAGCTCTGTTTGACTCAATGCCCAGGCATATCAAGGCCGTTATTACGGCCAGAGGTGGTTGTTCTGGGTACTGATTTATCAGGATCTATGCACCTAAATTGCGTGAAAATGTAATCACGTGTCAGTTCTAGTATAATATATTTGTGCAATGAATACCAGTTTATCAACTGCATTTCTTTTTGGTGTCGAAATTTTTATGGCCAGTGGTGTATAAAGTTCTAAGAATTAAATAGTACAGTTTTGAAATAGAATGCATGTGGTTGTAAGTGCAGAGACCGAAAAGCTAATAAACAATTTTTTTTAAAAAATAAAAAGAAAACTAAAGGAAGGATAGGCGTACGTCGAACTAGGAAACGATTGACTTAAGTTTTGTGAAGGCGGTACACGGAACAGGAATATCCTGCATGTAAGGTGACGACCATGAATGAAGCGCACTCTAGATCACGTACTTTCATTTTGGTGACCGGCCTTCGCCGAATTAAACCAGCGTCTGATCTGAAACACAGAGAGGATGGTAGCTATCACTGGCAATGGCTAGAGATAGCTATCATAATCTCGTGTTTCCTGTCTGAAGAATAAATACTGCATGATTTGCACTGTTCGTTCTTCATAAAACTATATTTGTCCTTCACAGACTGACATCGGCCGTGCTGCCGTAGTGCCCGCGCTCTGGACCCTGACCGGTCCGGACGTGGCTCGGCTTTGCCACGTCGCCCTTCCCGCCGGTGCCCGGGCCACCAGTTCTGGCGCTGTGCCGTTTTAAGCTAATTGGCCACTTAGCCCCTGGCGTAAACTGTTTTCCGTTGCTACCCCGCCTGGCGATTCTCTAAATCTCGCTACGCCAATACAGTCCGATTGCTGTGTTTGAAAACACGTCTGTAGAACACACCACGTGTTTCCTCTGCCAGTAACAGGGCGCGTTTTGCTTTGTGCTTTTTTCTCAAACTGCGCGCAACTGGAGTAGCTTGCATGCTCATTCCCATTGAAGTCAAACGGAAATACAGTTCACGCCCCAGCAGTGCAGCCCGTTTGTGGGGCGTAGTCTCGTTCATCGCCTGCCCGACGTTCTAATATGGCGTGCTCCGTATTCCCGATGTAGATCAATGTTGGACATGGACGGGAATTGTCAGGACGCGCCATATTAAGACTCGTCCGAGTTTTCCAAGTTATTTATTATTTCCAGCTACAGTGCCCCCGTTCCTCTCGGAAGCGTCACCGGGTCCCGCAATGCTCAGGACATCACTTCTACATCTGCATCCACATCTACATCCATACTCCGCAAGCCACCTGACGGTGTGTGGCGGAGGGTACCTTGAGTACCTCTATCAGTTCTTCCTTCTATTCCAGTCTCGTATTGTTCGTGGAAAAAAGGATTGACAGTATGCTTCTGTGTGAGCTCTAATCTCTCTGATTTTATCCTCATGGTCTCTTCGCGACATATACGTAGGAGGGAGCAATATAGTGCTTGAGTCTTCTTTGAAGGTATGTTCTTGAAACTTGAACAAAATCCCGTACCGAGCGACTGAGCGTCTCTCCTGCAGAGTCTTCCACTGGAGTTTATCTATCATCTCCGTAACACTTTCGCGATTACTAAATGATCCTGTAACGAAGCGCGCTTCCCTCCGTTGGGGATCTTCTCTATCTCTTCGATCAACCCTATCTGGTACGGATCCCGCACTGCTGAGCAGTATTCAAACAGTGGGCGAACAAGCGTACTGTAACCTACTTCCTTTGTTTTCTGATTGCGTTTTCTTAGAATTCTTCCAATGAACCTCAGTCTGGCATCTGCTTTACCGACGATCAACTTTATATCCTCATTCCATTTTAAATCACTCCTAATGCGTACTCCGAGATAATTTATGGATTTAACTGCTTCCAGTTGCTGACCTGCTATTTTGTAGCTAAATGATAAGGGATCTATCTTTCTATGTATTCGCAGCAGATTACACTTCGCTGTCTGCGAAACGGCTTGGCGCGGAATGGCTGCCTCAGCCATATTTACTACTACTATTAGAAAATTTATATGTGATCTAGTCCTCTTAAAACACATGTCATGAGGCAAAATGTAAAAATTCCTTACTGGATGACCACTCCACTAAATGCTCGCCCAGCCCATTACCTACTCGTCTTACGCCCTCGGTATACAGTCCACTGGGATTTAGACTACCGTCGGTTCCCTATTGGAATTGGCTCTCTACCTGATCAGAATGAAAACAACACACAACAAAGTTAAGGCTGCGATGGCACATGGCACAGAGGTGCTCAATACGATCGTCACTTGTCGTTGCCTTTCCGTATGTGGAGTGGCATGCTGCATAAGCTGCTCGGCTGACGTGCGCCCCTCTTGCTCTGAAATTAACTGGTTTACGGATCACAACAGACCTGGCTCCAGACTTCAAAAAGGTCAGATTCTGCCTTGGCAAAACTTTTAAGTTGCTTCTGGCCAGCACAGCTGTGGCTGTGTAACATTCAGCTGCGTGACTCCTGAAATTGACGCTGGCAGATGGAAGGTTGGTCCTATTATGTTACAAGCAGTTCCACTGATTAAAATTCCGCTCCCCTCGAGGTCTATACGTTTAGCTTCTGCAAATACTCCCTACTCAAAACAACTTGCTACTCCTATCAAATTTTCGTAGGTGGAGAAGATCCAATGCATTCCGATCTGTCCCAAGCTCAATTTTGGTTCCACGATGTCCCTTGGACAGTCTATTTCTTCCTCCTGGCTAAAATTAATTGCTCCGTGCACGTGTCCGCATTGGTATTTATCACCTTGGCTGGACATACCGTTACCTTCCCTCTATGACAGCTCGGTGATTCCTCCCTTGTCATCTCGGCGTACCGGCTGTTAACTGCCGAGGTCAGCAATAGCTCTTCAGCTTTTACTTCTACAAGCTTCCTCAACGCACCCCACTTCACTGTGGACCGTGTAACATTGAAACCTTGCGTTTTCCCCCATAACTGAGAATTGAATCAGAGTACATACAGGTGCGAGGGCGGTTGTTACTTTTACTATTGCAACATGGTAGAAAAACGGCAAATTTCGCTCACTGGGCTCCATTATTAAATATAACCGTCAATGGTTGTTCTTTCTGCGCCTTGCGCAACCCTCGTAAATATTGGACCGGCTGTAACAAATCGGTACTTATCTGGCCTCGCAAAGCGCCCTACACACTGTCAGCTACACCCTGCAGGAGTCTAATTAACAGCACCCGGCTATCTAGGACTTGCAGACGCCCCTGTAAGGTCCCCAGGTTACGATTTATTACGTCTTATGACGCCTTATCGTATTCCATTACCTGCCCTGCTAATGAACGGAGTAGCCATGTGTTATTGAGGACTTCCCGTTCCAATGTACCTGTCTGGGCTACGCGCCAAGCTTCCGCTGCTCTGTTCCCCTCTGCAAGCTGCCTCACAGCTTCCACAGTGTTGTCCATCTCCTTTATATCGCTTTCGTCGGCGGTTCCAAAGACCGTTTACAATATTTCCATCCTGCATTCAGCCACCCTCGTTTCCGTCTTACCAATGGCACCGCTTCCTCCATCCGTCCTACTTGCTTCCCTATATCTACATCTACATCTGCATGATTACTCTGCAATCCACATTTAAGTGCTTGGTAGAGGGTTCATCGAACCAAAATCATACTATCTCTCTACTATTCCACTCCCGAACAGTGCGCGTGAAAAACGAACACTTAAACCTTTCTGTTCGAGTTATGATTTCTCTTATTTTATTTTGATGATCATTCCTACCTATGTAGGTTGGGCTCAACAAAATATTTTAGCATTCGGAAGAGAAATTTGGTGACTGAAATTTCGTAAATAGATCTCGCCGCGACGAAAAACACGAAAAACGTCTTTGCTTCAATGATTTCCATTCCAACTCGCATATCGTATCTGCCACACTCTCTCACCTATTACGTGACAATACAAAACGAGCTGCCCTTTTTCCCACCCTTTCGATGTCATCCGTCAATTCCACCTGGTAAGGATCCCACACCGCTTAGCAATATTCTAACAGAGAACGAACGAGTGTAGTGTGAGCTGTGTCTTTAGTGGACTTGTTGCATCTTCTAAGTGTCCTGCCAATGAAACGCAACCTTTGGCTCGCTTTCTCACAATATTATCTATGTGGTCTCATATGACTCCTGCAATTTCTTATATTTCTTATACCCCCCAGCTACTTCCTTCAGCATTCCCTTGCTCTCTGCACATTGCCTAAGTTCCTAAAACACTTCCTCAAGCCTCCTTACTTCATTCCGCATTTCCCATACGTTCCATACCAACGTTAATGCCCACTGGCGACTCGACACCTCCTCATCTTCCTGCCTCGAGTACACCACACCTCCATCCAGGTGCTGCACCCGCAAGGCGTCTACCCCGATGATGAAGAGATGGATTACCTCCAACACTCCCCTTCTTAGTGACCTGAGGGCAGGGATCACCATCACCCTTCCTCCCTCCTCTAAAAGACTGGTGTCCCTAGCAGGCTCACAATACTCGAAAACACATGTTGTTGTGGTCTTCAGTCCTGAGACTGATTTGATGCAGCTCTCCATGCTACTCTATCCTATGCAAGCTTCTTCATCTCCCAGTACCTACTGCAGCCTACATCCTTCTGAATCTGCTTAGTTTATTCATCTCTTGGTCTCCCTCTACGATTTTTATCCTCCATTCTGCCCTCCAGTACCAAATTGGTGATCCCTTGATGCCTCAGAACATGTCCTACCGATCCCTTGTTCTAGTCAAGTTGTGCCACAAACTCCTCTTCTGCTCAATTCTATTCAATACCTCCTTATTAGTTATGTGATCTACCCATCTAACGTTCAGCATTCTTATGTAGCACCACATGTTGAAAGCTTCTATTCTCTTCTTGTCTAAACTATTTATCGTCCATGTTACACTTCCATACATGGCTATACTCCAAACAAATACTTTCAGAAACGACTTCCTGACATTTAAATCTAAACTCGATGTTAACAAATTTCTCTTCTTCAGAAACGCTTTCCTTGCCATTACCAGTCTACATTTTATATCATCTCTACTTCGAACATCATAAGTTATTTTGCTCAGCAAACAGCAAAACTCCTTTACTACTTTACGTGTCTCAAAATGGTTCAAATGGCTCTGAGCACTATGGCACTCAACTGCTGTGGTCATTAGTCCCCTAGAACTCAGAACTACTTAAACCTAACTAACCTAAGGACATCACACACATCCATGCCCGAGGCAGGATTCGAACCTGCGACCGTAGCAGTCGCACGGTTCCGGACTACGTGTCTCATTTCCTAATCTAATTCCCTCATCATCACCTGACTTAATTCGACAACATTCCATTTTCCTCGTTTTTATTTTGTTGATGTTCATCTTATACCCTCCTTTCAAGACACTGTCCATTTGGTTCAAGTGCTCTTCCATGTCATCGGCAAACCTCAAAGTTTATATTTCTTCTCCATGGATTTTAATACCTGCTCCGTATTTTTATTTCCCTTACTGCTTGCTCAATATACAGATTGAATAACATCGGGGAGAGGCTACAACCCTGCCTCACTCCCATCCCTACCACAGCTTCCCTTTCATGCGCCTCGACTCTTATAACTGCCATCTGGTTTCTGTACAAATTGTAAATAGCCTTTCGCTCCCTGTATTTTACCCCTGCCACCTTCAGAATTTGAAAGAGAGTATTCCAGTCAACATTGTCAAAAGCTTTCTCTAAGTCTACAAATACTAGAAACGTAGGTTTGCCTTTCCTTAATCTTTCTTCTAAGATAATTCGTAAGGTTACTATTGCCTCACGTGTTCCAACATTTCTACGGAATCCAAACAGATATTCCCCGAGGTCGGCTTCTACCAGTTTTTCCATTCGTCTGTAAATAATTCGTGTTAGTACTTTGCAGCTGTGACTTATTAAACTCATAGTTCGGTAATTTTAACATCTGTCAACACCTGCTTTCTTTGGGATTGGAATTATTATATTCTTCTTGACGTCTGAGGGTATTTCGCCTGTCTCGTACATCTTGCTCACCAGATGGTAGTTTTGTCAGGACTGGCTCTCCCAAGGCCGTCAGTAGTTCCAATGGAATGATGTCTACTCCGGGGGCCTTGTTTCGACTCAGATCTTTCAGTGCTCTGTCAAACTCTTCACGCAGTATCGTATCTTCCATTTCGTCTTCATCTACATCCTCTTCCATTTCCATAATATTGTCCTCAAGTACATCACCCTTGTATAAACCTTCTATATACTCCTTCCACCTTTCTGCCTTCCCTTCTTTGCTTAGAACTGGGTTGCCATCTGAGCTCTTGATATTCATACACGTGGTTCTCTTCTCTCCAAAGGTCTCTTTAATTTTCCTGTAGGCAGTATCTATCTTTCCCCTGAAGAGATAAGTCTCCACATCCTTACATTTGTCCTCTAGCCATGCCTGCGTAGCCATGTTGCGCTTCCTGTCGATCTCATTTTTGAGACGTTTGTATTCCTTGTTGCCTGCTTCATTTACTGCATTTTATACGCTCCTGGAAATGGAAAAAAGAACACATTGACACCGGTGTGTCAGACCCACCATACTTGATCCGGACACTGCGAGAGGGCTGTACAAGCAATGACCACACGCACGGCACGGCACGCTAGCTGCGCAGCATTTGTGCACCACCGCCGTCAGTGTCAACTAGTTTGCCGTGGCATACGGAGCTCAATCGCAGTCTTTAACACTGGTAGCATGCCGCGAAGCGTGGACGTGAACCGTATGTGCAGTTGACGGACTTTGAGCGAGAGCGTATAGTGGGCATGCGGGAGGCCGGGTGGACATACCGCCGAATTGCTCAACACGTGGGGCGTGAGGTCTCCACAGTACATCGATGTTGTCACCAGTGGTCACGGAAGGTGCACGTGCCCGTCGACCTGGGACCGGACCGCAGCGACGCACGGATGCACGCCAAGACCGTAGGATCCGACGCAGTGCCGTAGGGGACCGCACCGCCACTTCCCAGCAAATTAGGGACACTGTTGCTCCTGGGGTATCGGCGAGGACCATTCGCAACCGTCTCCATGAATCTGGGCTACGGTCCCGCACACCGTTAGGCCGCCTTCCGCTCACGCCCCAACATCGTGCAGCTGCCTCCAGTGGTGTCACGACAGGCGTGAATGGAGGGACGAATGGAGACGCGTCGTCTTCAGCGATGAGAGTCGCTTCTGCCTTGGTGACAATGATGGTCGTATGCGTGTTTGGCGCCGTGCACGTGAGCGCCACAATCATGACTGCATACGACCGAGGCACACAGGGCCAACACCCGGCATCATGGTGTGGGGAGCGATCTCCTACACTGGCCGTACACCTCTGGTGATCGTCGAGGGGACACTGAATAGTGCACGGTACATCCAAACCGTCATCTAACCCATCGTTCTACCATTCCTAGACCAACAAATGAACTTGCTGTTCCAACAGGACAATGCACGTCCGCATGTATCCCGTGCCACCCAACGTGCTCTAGAAGGTGTAAGTCAACTATCCTAGCCAGCAAGATCTCCGGATCTGTCCCCCACTGAGCATGTTTGGTACTGGATGAAGCGTCGTCTCACGCGGTCTGCACGTCCAGCACGAACGCTGGTCCAACTGAGGCGCCAGGTGCAAATGGCATGGCAAGCCGTTCCACAGGACTACATCCAGCATCTCTACGATCGTCTCCATGGGAGAATAGCAGCCTGCATTGCTGCGAAAGGTGGATATACACTGTACTAGTGCCGACATTGTGCGTGCTCTGTTGCCTGTGTCTATGTGCCTGTGGTTCTGTCAGTGTGATCATGTGATGTATCTGACCCCAGGAATGTGTCAATAAAGTTTCCCCTTCCTGGGAAAATCAATTCACGGTGTTCTTATTTCAATTTCCAGGAGTGTATTTTCTCCTTTCATCAATTAAATTCAATTTTTCTTGTGTTAATTAAGGATTTCTACTAGCCCTCGTCTTTTTACCTACTAGATCCTCTGATGCCTTCACTACTTCATCCCTCAGAGCTACCCATTCGTCTTCTATTGTATATCTTTTCCCCATTCCTGTCAATTCTTCCCTTATGCCCTCCCTGAATCTCTGTACAACCTCTGGTTTAGCCGGTTTATCCAGGTCCCGCCTCCTTAAATTCTCACGTTTCTGCAATTTCTTCAGTTATTATCTACAGGTCATAACTAATAGATTGTGGTCAGATTCCACATCTGCCCCTGGAAATGTCTTACAATTTAAAACCTTGTTCCTAAATCTCTGTCTTACCATTATATAATCTATCTGATACCTTCCAGTATCTCCAGGACTCTTCCATGTATACAACCTTCTTTTATGATTCTTGAACCAAGTGTTAGCTATGATTAAGTTATGCTCTGTGCAAAATTCTAACAGAAAGCTTCCTCTTTCATTTCTTAGCCCCAATCCATATCCACCTACTATGTTTCTTTCTCTCCCTTTTCCTACTGTCGAATTCTAGTCACCCATGACCATTAAATTTTTGTCTCCCTTCCCTACCTGAATAATTTCTTTTATCTCATCATACATTTCTTCAATTTCTTCGTCATCTGCAGAGCTAGTTGGCATATAAGCTTCTATTACTGTAGTAGGCATGGGCTTCGTGTCTATCTTGGCCACTATAATACGTTCACTATGCTGTTTGTAGTAGCTTATCCGCACTCCTATTTTTTATTTATTATAAAACCTACTCCTGCATTACCCCTATTTGATTTTGTATTTATAACCCTGTATTCACCTGACCAAAAGTCTTGTTCCTCCTGCCACCGAACTTCAATAGTTCCCACTATATCTAACTTTAACCATTTCCCTTTTTAAATTTTCTAACCTACCTACCTGATTAAGGAATCTGACATTCCACGCTCCGATCCGTAGAACGCCAGTTTTCTTTCTCCTGATAACGACGTCCTCCTGAGTAGTCCCCGCCCGCATATCCGAATGGGGGACTATTTTACCTCCGGAATATTTTACCCAAGAGGACGCCATCATCATGTAACCATACAGTAAAGCTGCATGCCCTCGGGAAAAATTACGGCTGTAGTTTCCTCTTGCTTTCAGCCGTTCGCAGTACCACAACAGCCGTTTTGGTTAATGTTACAAGGCCAGATCCGTCAATCATCCAGACTGTTGCCCCTGCAACTACTGAAAAGGCTGCTGCCCCTCTTCAGGAACCACACGTTTGTCTGGCCTCTCAACAGATACCCCTCCGTTGTGGTTGCACCTACGGTACGGCTATTTGTATTGTTGAGCCACGCAAGCCTCCCCACCAACGGCAAGGTCCCTGGTTCATGAGGCGAGGTATACACATACAACATATGAAAATACAATGCCTTATTAATCTGTGCAAACCCAGTGATACGAAACAAGAAAACAAGAAAACAAAAAAAAAAAAAAACTACAAATACTCCACTGCTTTATGGATGGCAAAGCACACGGTACATCATGCTGCAGTCTATCTTCATGGTTTCCTCTGCGCTGAACACCTTTCTTCACTCTTTCTTCCTTCCTCTTCCCTTCCTGTGACATGCCTGGAGGTACATCCGGACGAACCTTACGTGGCCGCAACCGCCCAACGTGTACTGTCGTTGTTCTCGTTGGCAACTGAAGCTTAATATTAACTTGTGATGTGGTTTTAAATACTTGGTATGGCCATTGATACCTCGTGACGAACTTCTTCGTTTTCCTTTTTGGCGTATAGGGGCTGGATAGCATTACCTATTGCCCTACTCTATACTGCGGTAAACTTCCGCTTCACTGCATCTTCCTGCCTTTCCCAAGCCTTCGTATTCGGCTTTTGTACCCGTTTCCAAACATCCCAAATAGTTCTCGCGAATTTACATACAGATTACCCGGTCCTTCCTTTCTGTAGCTTCACAAAATCAAACGGTGACAACATTTTTCGCCCGTACACTACCTCAAAGGGAGACAAACCGGTATTTGTATGGACTTTTGCATTGAGTGCGCATACAGTATGCTTCAAATACTCGCCCCACTGATGGTGATAAAAATCCACATAAAAACTCAGCATCTTCCCAATTGTTCTGTGTACCCGTTCTGTCCTTCTGTTCGCCTGTGGATGCAACGCACTCGTCCTTAACTTCTTTATGTTCAACAATTTACACAGTGCCTTCATTAAATCTGACATGAAATTGGTCCCTTGGTCAGTAATTATTGTCTCCGGTACACCAAACTTCAAAATCCAGTTGTTTATTAATGCTTGCACGACCATTGCTGCCTGTTGATTTGGCATAGCCACCATTTCCACATACCACGAAAAATGGTCTATTATTGTCAGAACGAATGTGTTCCCTGACGGTGTTCGGCTAAAGGTCCTAAGACATCAATTCCCAACAACAATTCCAGCAATCGTTGCAGCTTTATCAGTTTCCGACTCAAATCTGCTCTCTGCGCACATGGCATACAATTCTTGACATACTGATCCACATCTGCTTTCCTACCTCTCCACTAATGCCTCTTCACCACTCTCCTATTCGTCGCTCTACTCCCACCATGACCAGATAACATGTGATCGTGTGCTTCCTTTAAAACCTCATCTCTCAGTTTCGCTGGCACTACTACCCTTGGTTTTAACTTCGTTTCCCTGCATAGAAGACCGTCGTGCATATTAAATTGCGGCTGTGTCCGATACACTTTACAATCGTTGTCAGCGTCCTGTAATTCTTGCCATACTGCTAGATCACAGGCTATGACTTCTGCTTTTGCCACCTTTCTACTCAGTGAATCCGCATTACCGCGCTTCTACCCAGGAGTGTGCACTACTTTGTAGTCGAATTCACCAAGCCTCACAGCCCACCTAAAGAGTCTAGTGGACGGAGCCTTCAACCCCAACAACCACTTCAATGCAGCATGATCTGTCACTGCCCGAAATCTTCTCCCATATAAATAACATTTAAAATATGTGATTCCATGGATTACGCTAAGCATCTCACTCTCAGTTGTTGAGTAATTCATCTGTACTGCATTCAACTGCCTAGACGTATAGCTACAGGATGTTCTTTCTCATGAATTTCCTGACTAAGAACACACCCTAATACTTGATTCGATGCATCGCATGCTAGTATAAACTCCTTTTCAAAATCTGGAAACACAAGAACCGAACTTGATGTCAACACTTCTTTCAGTTTGTCAAACGCTTTCTGACACTTTTCCGTACATTCAAATTTCACCCCCTTCTGTAACAATCGCGTCAATGACTGTACTAAATCTGCAAAACCCTTCACGAACTTTCAATAGAAACTGCAGATGCCAATGAATGACTGCACTTCCTCAACTGTTTTCAGCTACCGAAAATCCCTTACAGCCTGTACCAGCCTCGGATCTGTTCGCACTTCATCCTTACTGATGACATTACTTAAATATTTCACTTCCTCCAATGCAAAATGACACTTTTCCAGTTTCGACGTTAAATGAACAGCTCTCATCTTCATAAAGACTTCCCTTAACCGCTGTCTATGCTGCTCCATACTTGAAAACATTCTAAACTCATCCAAATAGACAAGACACGGCTGTGGTTTAAAACCCCTCAACACGCTGTTTAGCAATCTCTCAAACGTTGCTGGAGCGTTTTTCAAACCGAATGGCATTCTGATGTGCTGCTAACGGTCTCCAGAAGTAGAGAAAACAGTTTTTGGACGATCCTCTGGAGCCATCTCTAACTGATGATAACCACCTGTCAAATCCACCGTAGAAAAGTTCTGGCACTGTCCTAAGTGATCCAAAGTCTCTGATATGTTTGGAGAGGGGTATGCGTCCATTACGGTCTTACCATTGAGGTATCGGTAGTCACAACAGAACCTGTATTTCTTAGTTCCATTCTTAGATTTTTAGGCACAACAACAATTCCCTCTCCTCAGCAACTATTACTATGCTCTAAAATACCGTCCGCAAGCTGCTGATCAAAGAAATCTTCCACAATCCGCTGCAAATACCTCAGTATTATGTATGGTTTACAGTACACAGGTGTTTCGTTCCCTGTTGGTATCCTATGTTAAACTAATGGAGTTGCTGGTAACGGCTCTCCCGGATAAAACAAATCCTTAAATTCCCACAACAATTCTTCGATATGCTCTTTTTCTCCTCCTTTCAAATGCTTAACTTTGTTACGGAATGCAGTTCTATAGGCAGTTAGTGGCTGATCGCTACGCCTACCTCTAAAACACCAGTCTTTGTCATCTGGTACATCCAAATTCGCCACTGAAACTCCTTTTCCCAAATTCGAGTCTGCAGCGCTAAAATTATCTACGTTCACGGGGCCTACTCACCCGTCATTTCTCTCTTGTACGCATACAATACTTCGATTCACAAAACAACCTTATGGATCCAAAACTTCATTATCCTCCAATGGTTCAATAACACATACCGTACCCACCCTTAGACTTGACTCTACACTTACCCAAAGCGACTTCCCGGTGCCACTAGACACACACTCATGCGAATTAAGCCTTAACGCTAATGTACGCTGTTAAATTGGTTTGTTCATTACGTTGAACGCCCCTCGTGACAGCTCTGCATCGACAAAAGTTTGCCTTAGCTGAAATAACATTCCACCAAGTTCCACAGTTCGTTATCCAAATTCAATTTTGGCATGGTGTCGATGCAAGAAATCTACTCTTAGGACCATGTCGTAGCCCTCGCTTACCCATGGTACTACCTCCATGCCAGCATCAAATCGGACTTCCTCTATGCGAAAGGCAACTGTCACTGACCCCAAAGGTGTGACCTCCTTATCCCCCCAGTCCACACAACCTATAACATGGTGGGTCTAACTTCCTTCATCCCATTAAACTCTTAGTATCCACTGACACTTGCGTCCCTGTGCCCAACAAAATCTTAAGCGTTTTAGTTCCCGTGGATCCTGCCACTGAATATTCCACCTCTGCATATGTATTTGTACCATTGAAAATTAACGGGAGCTCCCTTAGGTGAGTCTTGGGCCTCCTCTGCCATTTACCGATTGTCCACCTCTACTAACTCAACTTCTCCATCCTCCACGCTGCTGATTTCCGCCCCCTTCCTCTATTCCTTGGTGACTGGCTACATTGTCTCTGCACGTGTCCCATATGACCACACTTATTTTATACCCGCTGTAAACACTGCTTGTCTATCATGTAATCCCGTTGCCACGTCTATTTCCTCACGTTGAATTGTCAGCTGAATTGCTGAATACAAATCTTTCGGAGTCCCTTCACGCATTTTGGGAAATATATGTGCTGCTAACCCCCTCAAAAATCCATCACGTGCCCTTTACTCGGCCTCCTGCAACGGAACACCATTTGCTTCAAAATGTTTAAATGTGTGTGAAATATTATGGGACTTAACTGCTAAGGCCATTAGTCCCTAAGCTTACACACTACTTAACCTAAATTATTCTAAGGACAAACACACACCCATGCCCGAGAGAGGACTCGAACCTCTGCCGGGATCAGCGGCACAGTCCATGACTGCAGCGCCCAAGACCGCTCGGCTAATCCCGAAGCGGCCCATTTGCTTCATCGCTCAGCCCCAACTCGTAAGTATACTCGTTAATTTCTCTTGTCCTGTCCGCAAATTTCTCTACCATCTCCCCCTGCCTCTTCGTCATTGAACTCAACCTCTCCCTAAAATGCCGAGCGCTATTCTCTTTGTTGTACCTCTGTAAGAGCTCCTACTTCAACTGCTTAAACTTCCCCGCCTTCCATAACGCCTCAGAACACCTTGCATATGTCTTCACTTAACCCGTTAATCTAATCTTGGCTACATGTAACAACTGTTCATAACACCAACCATTCATCACAGCTGAAGATTTCATGTCTTCCACAAACAAATGCGCACCCTCAGATGCCGTGCCAGAAAACAGAATAATCAGACTCGCGGCAGCAGGATCAATTTCCTGCTGCGGCAACAACGACTGATCAGATGCTGTTTCCCGCTCACTCCTAGATGTTAATTCACTTCTCAACTGCGTATTGTCCGCTGTCAGTTGCGCTACCTTTTCCAACAAAATCCGTACCGCTTCTGATTCCTACACTCCTTGCATCTCTGACTCCTACTGGTACAAGAAAACTCCTCTGTTTTTTAACAACTGAAAATCAAAAATACCTGACGGTAGGCATAGGCTCTATGATGGGCTACCGCTTCATCTTTTCTCTTTGCCTTTAAAGAAGACGAAAACGTAAAGGAAATGCAAAAGGTTTATCACATATGCCATTGTGTTGCTTTCATTCCCAGTTAGTCCCAAAACAAAACATTTAAGTACAAGAATAACCTGACTTACTACAGCTCTGTATCATCATACTCAGTATCATCATACACCAATACAAAAGTAATCAAATGCCATGAAAAAGTACATCTTACGGCCCCAAACACACTACGACTTATTCTGATAAAAAAAATAATTTGCCTATGTAAAACATCTAAAACGGCCTGCCAGGAGCCATACTCAAAACACAAACAGAAAAAGAAAGAAAATATCCAACACTCAAAAAGAAAATTGGTCAACACTCACCATATTTTCTGACTGTAATGCAGGCGGTGGGCTCGAACGTCATACTGTGCAGACGATGTCCACTATTCTGACACCAAATGGAGAGGAATGGTGGATGTGGATGGAAACTGTCAGGATCCGCCATATTAAAACGAGTTTCCCAAGTGATTTATTATTTCCAGCTGCAGTGACCCCATTCCTCTCGGTCTGTGTCACTGGGTCCTGTAATGCTGAGGACACCACTTCGCTGTCTGCGAAACGGCTTGGCACGGAATGGCTGCTTCAGCTACCCATGCTACACCTTGTGGCGTGTCGGCCTTCTACGGCCGCAGAGTTGTGACATCATCAGAACGCGCTGGCAGTCAACTCAGCGGTCTCCGTCCCTGCCGCGTGCTGGGAGCTGCAAGGCAGCCCTCGGCGTGCTTCCTTGTCAGCGTGGCTAAGACCGCGGTGACAACAAACACCCGTGATCCGTTGTCCGAATCTGCAGCCCTCGCCTCAGGATGCCTCTGGTGTGTGTTGGGAGCCAACAAGGCTGCTCTCTCGAGTGATGTCGTACAGCAATCATCTTGTAACACATCTGCTATTAAATGCAACTTAGAAAGTGCCAAGTTTAACGAACTCTTTTTTTCTGAATGGAAATTAGTAAGTGCCATGATTGTGTGTTAAAGCAATCGGACTGTAGCTTCGATCCTGGGATTCGAACCAAGGAATATTATTTGAGCAGGTAAACAAAACACCCAGAAAAAATGTAAGCTCTTAATACTGGAATTAAGCGATAACACGTTAGGAACATAAGACACTCAACTTCTGGGAAGTTCCCTACTTGTAAGCATGAACGCAGTAATAAGACTTTTCACATGCTGACGCTTACTTACTGATCAGCTTACTAAAAAAAGTACCTCTTTGATGAAGTTAATCTGTCACTGATCAAAGTAATTTGTAACACATTGGAACCCTAGAACTGTGTTACTATTGAGCAACAGTTCTAAAAACATTTTTCGAACACAGAAACAAATAGCACTCGTGTCATATATTATTAATTTCAGCAAAAGTAATTTCCACTAAAATGAAAATTAAAACCAATTAAATATTGAATTTCATATTACATGGAGCAACCTATGAACTGATTATTCAACTCGTTTTTGAACACGTCAGTTATTAACTTTAGTAAAATCCTAAGCATTTAACTTTACTTTCATGGATACTCTGAAGCTTTCAGGACCAAGTAGAGGACTCTAACACAGATAGCATGACTTCGGCCAATAAAATTCTTCACGGATGAATGTAGGACATATACTGACGCATGTAAAGCTGTGAAGACAAGTCGTGAGTCGCTATCGGGTAGCTCAGTTGGCAGAGCAGTTGCCTGAGAAAGGCAAGTGTCCCAGGTTCGAGGTCCAGTCCTGCATCATGCACCGATACATGTCCAAATAATCTCTATCTTGCCTGAAGATATCGAAAAAATGGCCTGCTAAGGCGATAGCATCAAAAAGTATTACGCAATCCTGCCTGTTCGTGCGAATTGCGCTATTAAATTTCTTTTTATCACTGTCAATACTTTAGCTCATTCACATGATGTCACATTTCGATATGCTGACAGCATTTATATCTTAAGCTATTTTTTGTCGATTTGGAAGTAACTTTGCCTTACGTTCCACTCCAGAATGTTCACGGCTTCGGTGCTAATTACTGACAGACCGCAGTAATCTTGGCGCACTGACTTAGCACTCTCAAGTTTCTTTGGCGCGCCAACACCTCCAAGGCATAGATGGACTTACCTTCACCTTTTCTTTCCTAACCAGTACAGTTCTGATTCCCTAAGCATGCATCAACGAGATTACAAAATTGTCTTCTGCAATTGGATGATACAGGAAATAGATCGCATAACAACAATCAGCGGAATGAATACATACATCTGACAACAAGAGATAATAATAACTCATCAATATTTACTTAGGTCGAATAAAAGCGTTAGTGTTACAACACTAGTGGCATAGCGTATTGGTGTTACATCCTGAAAAAGAGATCCATGACGAACGTTTGCACTGGCTCAGGTGGGGCAATAGTTATCGTCGAGTCGCATTCAGGAGAACGACAGTTAAAAACACACGAGGCCACCCTGATTTAGGCTTTCCGTGATTTCCATAAATCGCACCAGGAAAATGCCAGGATGGTTCCTTTGAAATGGCAGAGCCGGTTTCTTTCTCCGTCCTTTTAACAATGCGGGCTTGTCCTCCGTCTCTAATGGCGTATATGTCGACTGGACGTTGCACTAAAAACTTCCTTTCTTCGTTCTCAAACATTTGGAGAATTTGCTTCCCACTTTGTTCAGTATCACACAACACACACTGAACAATAAAAAGAGTAACTAAAATAACAAAATGACGAATTCTCAAGGTAGTAAACTGTCTGCACCTGAACCGGAGTACAGGGGGAAGTGAAATATTGAGGGTGGAGGTTTGGCAACAGCGCCTAGTACTGCGGCTACAGCTCTCCTGGGTTTGGCCGAATGCACACAGTCAGTTCCGCGTATCGCTCATCCTACTACTTTCGTTGTAGCTGTTAGTACTAAATAAACTTTTAAATGAAATGTTGTGTGTGGCGAGGGCCCCCCTAACGGTATATCGGTCGGCTTGTCACGACTTTTTCGTCAACGGCACCTCGGCGACTTGCTTGTCGGTGAGGATTTTATGGTGATGAAGACATCAAAACACCCAGTCTCGGAGTGAAGAAATCCTCCAACCCGCCGGGAATCGAACTCGGACACCTCACATGGCATTCTGCCGAACTGATTACATTTTTTTTTTCAGAGTGACTTGATACTATCATGAAACTTCAGTATATCATAGTCAAATCATCATGTAATATAAGTTGTAAATGGGAGAAAAAATTAACTATGATAAGAGTAATTAATAAAAAGAGAAAGGAAAAAACCGAGAACAGAGGTGACAAACCACTACCAAATTCTCATGATATGTAACAACAATTTTTCTTTATATAGTTCTTTGTATTTTACTATTTTTTTAAAATTTGAACTTATTCTGTATTTTTATATTTTGTTAGGTTTTATACAGAATCCAAAAGCAGAAGAAGAATAGCAAAGTAAGCCTTCCGTCTAGGGAAAAATTCCAATTTTATTGCTAGGATTGCATAAGCTCATTTGTACACATACTTCATCCAAACACATTTTACAATAAAACTGAAGCGATACTGAGTCAAAATACAAAATAAAAGCCGGCCAGAGTGGCCAAGCGGTTCTAGGCGCTTCAGTCTGGAACCGCGCGACCGCTACGGTCGCAGGTTCGAATCCTGCCTCGGGCATGGATGTGTGTGACTTCCTTAGGTTAGTTAGGTTTAAGTAGTTCTAAGTTCTAGGGGACTGATGACCTCAGATGTAAAGTCTCATAGTGTTCAGAGCAATGTGAACCATTTTTGAACAAACCGAAACGAGGAGGAAAATTTGGAGAGGACAAGCCGAAGCAAATCGGATGGGAACATACATAAGAAAGAAAACACCTATCACCAGAAAAATGAAAGTAACCAACACCTTACCAACGGAAAACGAGATTCAACATGTTGGCGACGAGTTCTCGATATCGAGGCATTCGCAAGCATGTCCACCAAGCCGTGATCATGTGCTTCATGATGTTCTTATGATCTTCCCCCTCGTGTTCTTCGACGTATTTAACGAAGTTTCCCAGCAACCACATAACGGTATGGGTTTTCGACCTTGGTAAGAAGGAAGAATCTGGGCGCAATATGATGCCCGTAATGTATACAGTCTCAGAAGATCGAGTAAGGAAGGCCAATTGTGTCCTAATGCACGACTAATTTGCCATATGACCGCCACAAGTAAAGAGATGACGTATAGTGTCTGTAGACGTACAACGACTACATAATTCCGTGTCGCTAAGCCAAATACGGAAAAGTCACTCGTTCATTGAATCAAGTTATTTACTATTTTATATTACGAGGACGCTACGCACATCGGAGAAATCGGAAGGCTGAGATTGAGGCAAACTGCCGCCCAAGTTGTTTGCGGCTATTCTCTTCCAACGTGATTCAGACAAAGGACTGCGTCCCAACGAGTCTTTAGGAATTTCATAGTTGGGACTGGTTTTCATAAAAGGTCAGCCCCTAAATAACTTACCGCAAGACATAAGTCACGAATGTGGTCTAAGTGAATTTGGGAGTTTATTGAGTAATCGTCAAAACAGCACGTCGCACATATAGTATCTGCGTCTTCCTTCGTATATCAGCCCCCCCCCCCCCCCCCCACAAAGGAACAAGGCTTCGTGACCACCTCATACCATCAGCGAAATATGTCTTTTCAATTATTGTAGATTCTTTGCCATCATCGAGGGAAGCGGATAAACTTGGACCACGTAATAAGCTTTGCATAAGACATACGTATCCAGTATTCGGACTTCCTGAGGCAGAGTAAGAGAGCGCCTTTCAACTACTTGTGTCGCTCCCTGAATTTTTTAATTTTTATCGTAACAGACTTCCAGTTGAGTGCCGCCATTTTAAGCGCATAACGATCAGTGATGATACCGAGAGACGTATGCCGATCCACAACAGCAGCTCATGGGACAACGGCGTCATCAGGTAGGAAGCCTGCACTTATTAAGTAGTGCACCTCAACTCCGACAATATTCATCGATTACAGCCTTCAGTCGAGGTATCTCCGCAGAATTGCGGAGTAGAACCATCACGTCATCCGCGTATGCACGAACAGCTGCAGTCCCTCTGGAAAGCGTCCAACCTTTCAGCTGACAAGCTAGCATCCGAAGTAGGAGCTCCAGAGACAATACCAATAAAGTCATTGACAGCAGGCTTCCTTGAGGCACTCCCTGACAGATATTTATCGGGAGTGTGAGTTGGCCATTAACAACCACAGAAGCTGAAATTTCCGTCAACAGGTTTGAGAGCATTCGCGATGTGTCAACAGAAAAACCAACTGCCTCCAGAATCCGAACAAAAAAGACGTCATTAACTCTATAAAATCCCTTATCAATGACTAGAAAACCGAGGGTTCAAGGGCGGACGTTACAGCAGCAACCGAAGCCACGTCACGACACTCGACTTCAGGGTTAAGAATGAGACGGCCACGTACGCAGCTTTGACGTTTTTCAGCAATCAACTCCATCAGAGCCGATATCCTACTATTAACTGCCCTCGCCATACTCTTATATTCAAAGTATAACAAAGTAATTGGGTGAGAACTATCAGGGGTAGCTGGTCCAGGTGGTTTCGGGATTAAAACAATTTTTTCCACTTTGAATGAGATTGACACTACTTTATTCTATAACACTTCGTTTAAAAGGGACATACAGGTAGCAAACAGCATCAGCCAAAAGCGCACTTAAAATTCCTTAGGGAGTCCGTTCAGATCCGGGGACTTTTGAGAAGGTCATCACACAGTAAGTCTGTAAACCTCCTTAGGCTGAAAGGTAGCTAAGAGAGTTTCATTATGTTGAGTAGTAGGTCGTAAAAGGTTTGACTGGACTCATTGACGTCGTAGATGTCTGCATAGTATTGGTGTGAGACACGCACTATATCAGCTTGCCCCATTACGGTACTTCCATTGTTTGTCGGGAGACAATGAATACAAGCACGTCGGCGACGGGTGTGATGCCGATGCAGATGATATAAGGAATGCAGTTCTTCCATCACCAATGAACGTGGCTTGAAACGCTTTTTCAAACCTACCATTTGTATATCCTTTAAGGTCAACAATTTTGCCTGTACACGCCTAACATACACAATTCACACAGGGGCGTGATCTGCAGCACCATAAAATTCATGCAGAATGGAATAGTAATATCCGTAAGTCTCGCGTTGGCATCACAGAAAACAGAGTTTGACTGAGCCTCGGTTTTTACAGCTGTGTCCACCAGTCAACGATGGAAGAGTACTTCCCGATGGACCGTAGAGTACGCTCGCACACGGCTCGCATTACGTCACCCAGAGAGAAAGGTCAGCTAGGTGAGCGACGTTTAAGGCCCACGGAGTGCGAAACAACTTCACTGGTTGCCGTCCAAGACTGAGAGTTGTAGCCACAGCATAGGGACCCAAAAAAGAGGCTAGAATACTATCGCGCAGGAGTCTGATAAGTAAAGCCTATCGAACCTGCCACTATAAGTCGCAGTAAAGTGGGTAAAAATTAACTAACGTCGGGTATTTACATATCCAGACGTCTTTCAGGCATAAGGAGCGGACCATTTCATGTAATTCACGAGAGAAATTAAAATCTGGAGATTGATCTGCAGGATGCAACACAAAATTAAAATCACTACCCAAAAGAATACCCAGTGAACTCTTACGCAAACAGATAAACAATTACCTGTTTATAAAAAGGCTAACGACGGACTGTGTGACCAGTGCCAGGAAGGGCGTATAAAAGAACCCAGGTGAAAATGGTTCAAATGGCTCTAAGCACGACGGGACTTAACATCTGAGGTCATCAGTCCCCTAGACTTAGAACTACTTAAACCAACTGACCTAAGGACACCACACACATCCGTGCCAGAGGCAGGATTCGAACCTGCGACTGTAGCAGCAGCGCGGTTCCGGACTGAAGCAACCAAGGTAAGATTGAAAAGTTGACAACCTATATTGCTGCCAGAATCCAACATTTCCACCTCAGCAATAGCACTGCCTTCGCGAAAGAATAAGGCGGTCCCCGTAGAATATTCGGGTGTTACATTAAAGATCACAAGAAAACCAGGTAAGGAGAAATGCCAAAATAACACCTCCTGTAAGAATATTATATCCGAACATGAATCACAAATGAACTGAAGCAACGAAGCCAATCGCATTTCTGATTCTACACGATTAACATTTAAGGAAAGGAATGTGTAGACTTGGGCCATTTATCTCAGTTATACAGGGATGCAAGGAATGTACCGAGCAGAAGTAGGTGGACAGCTGAGTGTCAAGGTCCATTGCGGGGACCACAGATGAATCACACATCGGGGGACCAGAAACCCCGTCATCGAAACTTTTATTCTTAGATTTCGCACGCGCCACCGCACGGTCAGGTTGTATACGCTGCTTCTGTCGGTTGCATGGCATGGCGGCTTTTGCAGACGGAGGTGTAGGAGGGATCATAGGCACAGCTTCCTGCCCCTCAGAACAAGGGTCATGCAATGCAGGTCCAGTAACTAACGCCGAAGCATACTGTGGAACTACCAACGCAACAGATAAAACTTAGTCGTTAATTTGATTATCCTCGGGAGTCGCTGTAGACGGCAAATTCAGGAAACCATCAGCGCCTGAAGAAGGTTGGTTCAAATGGCTCTGAGCACTATGGAACTTAACTTCTAAGGTCATCAGTCGCCTAGAACTTAGAACTAGTTAGAACTAATTAACCTAAGGACATCACACACATCCATGCCCGAGGCAGGATTCGAACCTGCGAACGTAGTAGTGTCGAGGTTCCAGACTGTAGCGCCTAGAACCGCTCGGCCACTCCGGCCGGCGCTGAAGAAGGAACAGGAGGAAATTGCATCGGCTATGACTATAACGGGGTAGACAAAGACGAAGGGGGGGGGGGGGGGATTGGACGCCGGACACCCCTCCCTCTCTACACACAGACAGCTCACGAGGAGCCACTCAGGGAGCAGGACGGATACGGGAGACAACCACTTCGTCATACTCCGTACCACGGACGGGAGGTATCACAGTGTCGAGAGGAACAGGGGACACAATCGATGCGGAAGGGATTGAGGCAGAAGGCACAGCCAAACCCCCACTCTCACCATCTTGAGTGCAAGGTCCGTTTCTCGTCACTGGCCGGCCGGAGCGGCCGTGCGGTTCTAGGCGCTACAGTCTGGAGCCGAGCGACCGCTCCGATCTCTGGTTCGAATCCTGCCTCGGGCATGGATGTGTGTGATGTCCTTAGGTTGGTTAGGTTTAATTAGTTCTAAGTTCTAGGCGACTGATGACCTTAGAAGTTAAGTTGCATAGTGCTCAGAGCCATTTGAACCATTTTTTTGCTTGTCACTGTTACAGGTTCCATCCTGGGGGCAACAGAATTCTGAACCTTGCGCGGAGGTAAAGGCGGAAATTCATTAACTTGATTGCCAGTACTGACATTTTGTTCATCACAGTCCGCAGCAGAAATAGGTCGGACGTTGGGAGTGGAAGGAACAAGATCAGCAACCGTCAATTTGCGACGGTCGACTAATGACCGAAAGAATCCACTTTCATTACATAGGAAGCACGTTTACTCTTGATGAGCATACAAACACGAATGCGGTAACAAAACACTTGTAGACGTGATGGAGTATTCCATTTGACATGCATTTCTACGGAACAAATTCATTTTAACACTGTTCAGCAGACCAGCGTTCACGACGGACGTTTTTCACGTTACCATAAGGATTCAATACGTCCTTTAGGAAGTTGTCATCAACCTCCGGCGGCTAGTTGAGCACTCGGACATTGGTATAGTCAATTCCAGCATCAGCAAATGACACCATATGAACAGAAGTATCATGAATTAAGAAACGTGTCGTGACAGTAATCTTTCAACGTCGAAGGGAGCCATAAATTTCACGTAAAATACGCACTCGTCTGCGTCAAAATAAGCGATGAGGACCTGATCAGAGTTCAGATGAATTGCATCCACAAACCAGTCGTGGATTTCTAGAGACCGGGGATGCACGTGTCGCGTTGTTTTATCGAAAGTAAAGCTCACAGTACCTTTCCGTGGAAAGCACGTGGAAACCATGGTGGCCATAGAGGAGCGAAGCGTCGGTGCAAGTAGACGAAAACAAACAGACAGTAAGGCGGAGCGAAGGCACTATTCCTCACTCGGCAGACAAAACAACACTAACGAGGAAAACTTCACACAAGAGATGCTGCGGCAAGCGAAATAAACAAGAACCTTTCCGCTCTGCGCTCAAAGCGGAACTGCCAATCAGCTACGGAGGCGGACGAAGAAAATTTGAACAGGCTGGATACACCGTGAATGATAACTGCCGCCGGACAGCAGCTTTATTTATTCTCGCTCATACTTGCTCATCGCCAATACAGATCTGCTCCAACCCCGGCACGGTGTCTCCTATTTCCATCGACGGCTGATACCTGGCCTGTTTCTTAAGGTGGAGCCTGAGGACCGTAAGCGATATGCAGAACTGGCCACGAGATGTAAAGACAGACGGACCCTCCAGTGTAAAATAAGGCGGAGAGTAGCGAACCTGTAACGGCGGAATTGGCCGCTCAGGAGACCTCAATGATTTCGGACGTGGACTAGTCATTCGATGTTACCTGAGTGACAAGTCCATCAGGAATATTTTAACCCTCGTCAAGAAGCAAAAGTCGATTGTTGGTGATGTGACTGTGAAGTGGAACCGTGAAGAAACAAGCACGGCCTAACCAAGATTAGGCGGATCTCACATAGTGACGCAACGGATGGCCAGGGACCGATAAGTCTTTCGAATGGTAATCGTAAAAGATCGCATGAAGTCAGCGGAAGGAGTCACTCGTGAATCTGCAGAGTAGTACCAGCAGTACGGCCAGCGCAGAGACTGATCGTTGTTGTTGATGTTGCGGTCTTCAGTCCTGAGATTGGTTTGATGCAGCTCTCCACGCTACTCTATCCTGTGCAAGATTCTTCACCTCCCAGTGCCTATTACAGCCTACATCCTTCGGAATCTCCTTAGTGTATTCATCTCTTGGTCTCCCTCTACGATTTTTACCCTCCACGCTGCCCTCCAGTACTAAATTGGTGATCCCTTGATGACTCAGATTATACCCTACCAACCGATCCCTTCTTCTAGTCAATTTGTGCCACAAACTCCTCCCCAATTCCATTCAGTACCTCCTCATTAGTTATGTGATCTACCCATCTAATCTTCAGCATTCTTCTGTAGCACCACACTTCGAAAACTTTTATTCTCTCCTTGTCTAAACTATTTATCGTCCATGTTTCACTTCCATACATGGCTACACTCCATACAAACACTTACAGAAACGACTTCCTGACATTTATATATAAACTCAATGTTAACAAATATCTCTTCCTTAGAAACTCTTTCTTTGTCATTGCCAGTCTACATTTTATGTCCTCTCTGCTTCGACCATCATCAGTTATTCTGCTCCCGAAATAGCGAAACTCCTTTACTACTTTAAGTGTCTCATTTCCTAATCTAATTCCGGAAGCATCACCCGACTTAATTCGATTACATTCCATTATCCTCATTTTGATTTTGTTGATGTTCACCTTATATTCTCCTTTCAAGACATTGCCCATTTCGTTCAACTGCTCTTCCAGGCCCTTTTCTGTCTCTTACAGAATTACAATGTCATCGGCGAACCTCAAAGTTTTTATTTCTTCTCCATGGATTTTAATACCTACTCCAAATTTTTCTTTTGTTTCCTTTACTGCTTGCTCAATATACAGATTGAATAACATCGGGGAGAGGCTACAGCCCTGTCTCACTCCCTTCCCAACCGCTACTTCCCTTTCATGCTCCTCGACTGTTATAACTGACATCTGGTTTCTGTACAAATTGTAAATAGCCTTTCGCTCCCTGTATTTTACCCCTGCCACCTTAAGAATTTGAAAGATAGTATTCCAGTCAACATTGTCAAAACCTTTCTCTAAGTCTACAAATGCTAGAAATGTAGGTTTGCCTGTCCTTAGTGTTTCTTCTAAGATATGTCGTAGGGTCACGTGTTCCAACATTTCTACGGAATCCAAACTGATCTTCCCCGAGGTCGGCTTCTACCAGTTTTTCCATTCGTCTGTAAAGAATTCGTGTTAGTACTTTGCAGCTGTGACTTATTAAACTGATAAGTCGGTAATTTTCACATCTGTCAACACCTGGAATTATTACATTCTTCTTGAAGTCTGAGGGAATTTCGCCTGTCTCATACATCTTGCTCACCAGGTGGTAGAGTTTTGTCGGGACTGGCTCTCCCAAGGCTGTCAGTAGTTCCAATGGAATGTTGTCTACTCCCGGGGCCTTGTTTCGAGTTACGTCTTTCAGTATTCTGTCAAACTGTTCACGCAGTATCATATCTCCCATTTCATCTTCAAGTACATCCTCTTCCATTTCCATAATATAGTCCTCAAGAACATCACCCCTGTATAGACCCTGTATATACTCCTTCCACCTTTCTGCTTTCCCTTCTTTGCTTAGCACTGGGTTTCCATCTGAGCTCTTGATATTCATGCAAGTGGTTCTCTTTTCTCCAAAGGTCTCTTTAATTCTCCTGTAGGCAATATCTATCTTACCCCACCTGAGATAAGCCTCTACATCCTTACATTTGCCCTCTAGCCATCCCTGCTTAGCCATTTTGCACTTCCTTTCGATCTCATTTTTGAGACGTTTTTATTCCTGATCGTAGAGCAGCTACTAATAAGTCATAAATTTCTGTAGCCAGTGCTAAGCGGCGTTTGAGGTGGAATAAACAGCGGCACCACTGTCCAGTGGAAACGACTGATCTGAAGTGATGGCTCTCGCTTTACCCTGTGACAATCTGAAGGAGGGGTCTGGGTTTGGCGAATAGCTGGAGAGCGTTACCTGCTACCATCTGTGGTAGTACCACCAGTGAACTACGATGGTGGTGGTATTACGGTACGAGAGAGTTTCTCGTGTTTAGGGTCTGGACCGCTTATTGCTCTTTAAAAAACGCTAGTGTGGAAGGATATGAACACATTACAACATTTGAAACGTCCCTTCAAACAGCCGAGCAAAACTGAATGTACTCAGACATTTCTCTCTTTACTTATTCTGATCATCACTAAATTGACACAATATTTTTAGCGCAACGCAATCTGACTTTCAATAATCCCTACAAGAGAATGGCCCTGACTAACAATAACCTATACCTTTCATGAATCATTTACCTCACAAAAATCTTCGTTACTCGAACTACTGCAATACAGCGAGCACCAATACTGCCAGCTAAATAAAAGATTCTAACTACTGAAGGCACTAACTACTGATGGGTATAATTAGAAAATGAAAGATTTTGATAGAGAACAACTGCTGTTTAAGTTTTGATGTTGATAACACCACGTAGCGCTCTGTATGAAAAATCACTGGCTGTGCTGTGTGCAGTCTGTGGCTGGTTTGCATTGTTGAAATATTCGCTATTGTAGTGTTGATCAGTTGGATGTGAACAGTGCATAGCGTTGCGCAGTTGGAGGTTAGCCGCCAGCAGTGGTGGATGTGGGAAGAGAGATGGCGGAGTTTTGGGAGCGGATGATCTGGTTCAAAAATGGTTCAAATGGCTCTGAGCACTATGGGACTCAACTGCTGTGGTCATTAGTCCCCTAGAACTTAGAACTACTTAAACCTAACTAACCTAAGGACATCACACACATCCATGCCCGAGGCAGGATTTGAACCTGCGACCGTAGCAGTCGCACGGTTCCGGACTGCGCGCCTAGAACCGCGAGACCACCGCGGCCGGCGCGGATGATCTGAACGTGTGTCCATGAGAGAGAGTAAATTTGTAAGTACGCTGTTTAGGTTTTTATGTTGGTAACACCACGTAGCGCTCTGTATGAAAATCACTGACTGTGCTGTGTGCAGCCGGCCGGAGTGGCCGTGCGGTTGTAGGCGCTACAGTCTGGAACCGCGCTACCACTACGGTCGCAGGTTCGAATCCTGTCTTGGGCAGGGATGTGTGTGATGTCCCTAGGTTAGTAAGGTTTAATTAGTTCTAAATTCTAGGCGACTGATGACCTCAGAAGTTAAGTCGCATAGTGCTCAGAGTCATGTGAACCATTTTGTTTGTGCTGTGTGCAGTCTGTCGCTGGTTGGCATTGTTGAAATATTGGCTATTGTAGTGTTGGGCAGTCTGGACGTGTGTCTGCTCTTAAAATTCTGCCATCTCTCTCCCCACATCTACGACTGCTGGCGGCTCACCTCCAACTGCGCAACGCTACGCGCTGTTCACATCTAACTGCCCAACACTACACTAGCGAATATTTCAACAATACCAACCAGCCACAGACTGCACAGAGCACAGTCAGTGGTTTTCATACAGAGCGCTACGTGGTGTTACCAACATAAAAACCTAAACAGCCTACTTACACATTCTGCTCTGCGTACGAGGAACACTTCGGATACGATAATTATGTCACCATGACAATGTACCCTGTCAGAAAACATCATGGCAGTAACATCTGGGACCTGTTTAGAATCCCGACCTGAACGCAATGGAACATCGTTGCGTCGTTTTCAATCCTGCCTCCAGCACCCAGCGCCACTACCTTTTGTGGTTTAGGCTCTTGAGGAAGAATGGATTGCCATTTTTCCGTAGACGTTCAGACGGAAAAATATCCCTATAAGATTTCAACTCATCATAAAGATGAAGGGAGGACACACGCCATATTGATGTCAGTGACAGCTAACGGGGATTAGCCACTCGACGTCACCTGAGTAACAAAACCATCACGGAAATTTCAACCCTTCCAAAGATGCCAATTTCCAGATAGTTTTGATCAGGTAGTGTATGTCAAGAACATCACGTGGTTCAGATTCCACGTTAAACTTTAGTTCCCATTTCCCCTTCAGGATCATTGATGTAGTTTAAGGGCACTCGAGTCATTGAAGTGGCGTCCAATTGGAAGGACTTGCGAACAGGCGTCTGAACGTCTTTCTGCCACTATGTATTTCCTTTCGTGTCTGATAAGGACTTCAAACACTGAAACAGCCCCCTAGGATTGGTCATATAGAGTCTTTATGCAGTTTCGTTAATAGATTCTTAAAAATTTTCCACCAAGTTTAGACCTTCCATTCCCCGTCCTTACTAATGATTTTCTAGATTATTTGCTTTTCATGTATCCTATTAGTACTAACCACAGTGATTTAAACAATACCACTAATCCTAGACGTTTACAAATAATATCTGTAGCTTGTAACAGAAGGCAGACAGTAAAAAAGAAATTTCGATATACTTGGAGCGAAACAATAACTTATAACCCAATTTGTATAGCCTTTTGCTATTCCTAGTTCCGATCACATACTTTTATTAATATAGCCTTTGCTATTCCTAGTTCCGATCACATACTTTTATTAATAAACAGCTGAGAATTTGGTATATTTTGGTTGCAAAGGCAAGGATTTTCTTTATCCTACAACATTTAAAACTTGCATGGTGTTTTGATTGTGACATAAAATACTAAGAAAATCTCCACATAGCGATATTTTTGTCCAGAATGTTGTACCTCTCCTGACGAGCTTCGTATTTCACCCACGTTGCTGGTTGGAAGAACATGGACCGAAATATTGTAGTAGCGAATTTATGACTTTTTTTCAAATAATTTATGTATCCATCTTTCTCCATATTGCTAATGAAATAGTAAGCTGACAGTTTTTGTTCCTTAACATTCGACAGTTCTATTCTAGTATTTAAACATTCTTCACGCAGGTACAGCATGTCGATCAGTTTTCCATTTTTTAATTCACTGAAGCAAACAAAATAACAATTTAGTTTTCAAGGCTCTAATGTTCTCGCTCATGTTACTGCAGATACTCTCTCATTTTCTTTATTTATAGTTAAATCACTTTATTAACTAAGGAAGACACTTCTTATATGGGCCTGTGATCATTCTGTATGTCAAACTGTACTTTCCATCTAGACTGCAAAGTAAGTTTCACGCCGTTCACTGCATGATTCGGTTTATGTCATCTCCTGATGCAATCCTTCGAACAAAAAGATACACAGCTAAAGACTTAACTTACTATTGTTAGAAGATAATTTTATTCTAAATTACTCATGTAAATAACAATTACAAGATACGGCGGAAACACAAGTTTTCCTTTGCGGGCGTTGCTGCAGAGGATATGTAGCACAGCGCGACTCTGATGCGGGTGTATAAGCATTGAATATAGGCCGGGGATTAGTGTGGCTTTCGAGAGGAAACTTTTTGATCGCCCCTTATATATATATATTGAAATAGAAATAATTTTTTTGTATGTCCGTACTTCAGACTGAAGGTTTGAGGCAGTTCAGCCGTTACTCAAGTAATAAAATGGAACACCTACAGCCGTCCTTGCGATGTTATTTATTATATGGTTACCAGTTAATAGATGATGACCACTGATGGAAACGTGTATACGATTGGATTAACCCTTCAGCGTTAGTTAAGGTCTGTAGATGGTGTACTGAATCACCGAAATTGGTAGGCAAATAATAAAAAATATCTAAAGGGTGGCGGTAGGTGTTACATTTTATTACATAAGAAGAACTGGTTTCTTCTTAACTCATAGTTTGACATAAGAAGCTGAATCAAATACAAGCCGAACCTACGAAATAAAACAAGGTCTTAAGATAAACTTATTTCACAAACTTCTCCTTTGCTTTTGATTTAAGCTTGGACATTCCAATTTTTCATTTCACGTACTTTTTTCAGAAGCAGCTGTTTTTCATCGTCCCGTAGTGTGGCTAAATGGAAGCATAATATATTTTTACGCGTTTTCTGCATCTTTAACAGTTGGTCGAGTTAGATTCCGGAAACGCTTACGAGCATAATTTCGACATCCCTGTAGTCATTTTCGTTCTACTCGCCGACATTTAGAAAATATAAAAGGCATAGCCACCATTTAATGAGTCTCACTTCTGCGATATAATTTCCTTAGGCCTTACTTAAGCATTGGAGCTTATTAAATCGATTAGGTAATTATATCTTGAGAATTGTATCGAGCCAAAATTAATCTTTGCAATGCAGGTATGCAGAACGCATTTTAAGATACTCAAGTTTACGGTGAATAAAGCCAGAGATAATTATTTCAAATTCTGTTACAGATAAGTAATTGAATCTTCTTTTCTTGACTTGCTTTTTTGCAAATTTTATGTTTCGCAATGTCTGAGTCGGAGCCAGGACAGTAGTTCTAAACTATTTCTCAGGTTTCATCAGCATTATTTTTCAGACTCACGAGCTGGACTAAACATACTTGCTTTGAGGACGGTTCGTGCATTCACTTGTCACCTGAAAGCCGCATCTGACAACTTCCAAGTTAGTCATGAATTTAATCAAATGCATGCAAGTTTGGTTCTGGTCTGAGTTGCACAGGCTGACACTCGTTCCGTAAATAATGTCCCCCCCCCCCTCCCCCTCCGCTCCTTCTTCTCCAGATCAGAGCATGTTTATCATACAGTGTTAGAAATTGGTGACAATATTTATCGCCAGTTGTTTTGAGAAGTTGTGAAACAAAATGTATTCCTTGTTGGTGAGCGTTTTTGTCCTGTGCTCGCAGCCATGCTTTCGATGCGTGACGGGACGCCACGAACATGGTCGACTATGGGACTTAGTTGTTCTCTTTATACATCGCCAAACAGTATTCATATCAGCTGATTCGTTACCATACAGTGCACAAAAAACTTTATAAGTGTTCACCATGGGTTTTTTTCTGCAAGCAAGAATTCAATTACAGCACACAACACAGTTCTTGTAATGGGTGTCTCGTGCAGACGTAATTAATGGCTACGATGGCTCTGCCATCTGCTGGAATCGCTCGAAGCACATCGCACACATGCAGGTGATGAATCAAATTTGAATCGGTGTGTGTTATTGAGCCTCAAACAACAGAAATCGTCTGTAATCTATAGCGTGAAAATAATGAATTCTATGACCATTATGAATCTGAAATCTAGAAATGTATCAAAAACGTTGTGACGGTAAGTAATGCTCAGAAACTGAGACATCTTGCATGCTTGATCCGTGATATTAATGCACATTCATGGTCTCCACGCACCTGCTCAGCATCCTGTGCATTAGTACAGCAGTGCTTCTAAATAATTGAGGCTTCCCATTGATCGAACGACGAAGCGACTTCGTAATACGTGAAATCGACACAGTCACCATGTGAAGAGGTTGCTCAAAGAGATTATATAGATCAAACGGATCTGAGTATAGCAGATAAATGTAAAGTATTTCAAATTGGAGAATGACGATATAATAAGAGGACTGCTACGGTCGCAGGTTCGAATGCTGCTTCGGGCATGGATGGGTGTGATGTCCTTAGGTTAGTTAGGTTTAAGTAGTTCTAAGTTCTAGGAGACTGATGACCTCAGATGTTAAGTCCCATTGTGCTCAGAGCCATTTGAACAATTTTTTTGAATGCCTGTAACCGTCCTGCCTGCCCCAGTATATTCATGCAGCAAGTTTCGGCAGAAACACCAGCAGTATGACGAAAAGTCCGCCGCCAGCACGGCTGTGGTAATAGGATGCCAGATACTAGGGAACTGATAACACACACTACGTCGGTGAAATAAGCTTCCCTGTAAAGGAAAGTACAGTTTTGGAAAGGGTAATCCATCAAAAGCATTCTAAGATGATTTTTTTCTTCTGTTGCTTTTTTCTCTTACCCATCCATTCATTTACTTCGGCAGCCTTAAATAGCAAACCTCATCACCAATTTACTGACTTCATTTTAATTTGTATTATTTTACTTTTCTTGTGTTGATTATACAAGGGCTGTTCGGAAAGTAAGGTCTGTTCGGTCGCGAAATGAAAACCACAGTGAAAATCAATTTTTTTTTTACAGTTAGCCACACCTTTCAGCTACCCCTCTAAATAATCACCGCTCCGACTTACACATTTGTCGTGTCGTTGTACATACTTTGCAGTACCCTCGTCACAGAAACCAACCGTGTGTGCTTTCCGACAATTCTCTACGCTGGTATGCCTTTCGTTATTTGTGACAAAATGTTTTCTTCGTAGGCAGCGATTGATGTGAGCAGAGATGAACAACGGAGGGAGCCAGCTAAGGGCTGTATTGTGGGTGACCGAACACTTTCCATCGAAAATGCCGCAGGAGCATCTTCATTGCCCCTGCTGAAAATGGTAATGAAGAAATAAACGATGACATTTTGTTATGTTGGCTGCATAGCTTCGGGCGAAATCCCTCACCAGATCCACATAAATGGCGGGAGACACTGTTGTTTTAGGCATTTCTACGTGATTACTTTTCGCTCTGAACTGAAAAGAACGACGTGAAGCGATCGAGAGACACACTAAAGACACTGCCCAACACGTCTGTGTACAAAGTTCCATCGGGTTTTCACAGTGGTTTCCGTTTCGCGCCTAATCCGACCTTACTTCCCGAGCACGCTCCGTACATTATTTTGTCGTTATATTCCAATTTCCTGTAGAAGTCTTGATTTTAAAATCCAACAAATATCCTTACCAGATTGCCTGTTTGCAGTAATAGTGATAAAAGCTGTTTTAAATAGCCTTAAGTTGTCCATAGTCTAACGTCGTTAGTTTCAATTTCCACTTTACGGTCTGGAAATATTTAACGCTGCTTGGGTGGGTTATTTTATGCCTCGAAAGAGGTAATAGCAGTGTACCACATTTTTTCAGTATTACAGTTTGTTACTTTTATTACAATTACGATGATTTAATTGTAATTCAAGAATCAATTTCGGGATGAGAAACTCGGTACTTTCACATTTAGTGTGTCCTTGGCCAGCATTAAACAAAATTACTTCACTGTCAATTCCAGTTATCGGTTAACTGCATGTACAGGGTTACAGCTCGACGTGACGCGCGCTTGAACCAACTGACGGCTACCACGTTGCTCTCTCTGCATTAACACAATCACCACGTTTATACCTACATAATTCGCAGACTTCCGGGCTGAGCTCCGCAAGCATTACTCTTGACCGCGCGAATCGATCTCATCATGCAGACTTACCGCCACCGTAGAGATCTGCGTTGTCAAGGGCACTATAGCGCATCTTTTGAAGTCATATTGTACACGTGCGAGTATACAACGTTACCATTATTTGTTTTTATGGAACTGGTAATCTTGAAACATTAATTAGGTAGTTTATGGCATTATAAACTTTTGAAATATGGTGCTATAGATGAATGCTGAAGATTAGGTGGATAGAATAGATAATTAATGAAGAGGTACTGAACTGAATTAGGAATAAAAGAAATTTATGGCACGACTTGACTAAAAGAAGGGATTGTACTCGTATAACAAGGCACAACCTGAGTTCGCAAGCAGTAGTCACTTTTGTAACGGAGGGAAGTGATGGGTGAGAGGTGAAATTGCAGAGCGAGACCAAAGTTTCGTTACAGCAGTCAGGTTCAAATGGTGGCAGGTTTCAGTAGTTATGAGAAGATTTGCGCAGGAAGTTCTACCGCGGAGAACTGCATCACACTGGTCTTCGGACTAAAGACAAGAACATCTACAACAAACAATTAATCAATGTGATTTATTTCTTCGTCTGAAATTTGTTGAATTTGATACGGATTTTCACTGTTATTCGATATAATAGGCGTTGAAGCAAGAAACAAATCTCCGAATCTGCATACATCTATTTATGCAACAACATCTACAGTAAAGCTACAGCTCAAGTTACATAGATAGCAGACAGCTCTGAACGGATGCTAAGCAAGTTCTGATTCGACAACACTGTAGGTTCCTAACTGAGGTACGAGCATACGGGATTGGTTCCCAAGTATGTGAGTGGCTTGAAGACTTCTTAAGTAATAGAACCCAGTACGTTGTCCTCGACGGTGCGTGTTCATCGAAGGTCAGCGTATCATCTTGAGTGCCCTAGGGAAGTGTGGTAGGTATGCTGTTGTTTTCTATCTACATAAATGATCTTTTGGATAGGGTGGATAGCAATGTGCGGCTGTTTGCTCATGATGCTGTGGTGTACGGGAAGGTGTCGTCGTTGAGTGACTGTAGGAGGATACAAGATGACTTGGACAGTATTTGTGATTGGTGTCAAAAATGGCAGCTGACTTTAAATGTAGATAAATGTAAATTAAATCAGATGAATAGGAAAAAGAATCCTGTAATGTTTGAATACTCCATTAGTAGTGTAGCGCTTGACACAGTCATGTCGATTAAATATTTGGGCGTAACATTGCAGAGCGATATGAAGTGGGACAAGCATGTAATGGCAGTTGTGGGGAAGGCGGATAGTCGTATTCGGTTCATTGGTAGATTTTTGGGAAGGTGTGGTTCATCTGTAAAGGAGGCCGCTTATAAAACACTATTACGACCTATTCTTGAGTACTGATCGAGCGTTTGGGATCCCTATCGGGTCGGATTGGGGGAGGACATAGAAGCAATTCAGAGGCGGGATGCTAAATTTGTTACTGGTAAGTTTTACACCACGCGAGTGTTAAGGAAATGCTTCAGGAACTCGGGTGGGAGTCTCTAGAGGAAAGGAGGCGTTCTTTTCGTGAATCGCTACTGAGGAAATTTAGAGAAGCAGCATTTGAGGCTGACTGCAGTACAATTTTACTGCCGCCAACTTATATTTCGCGGAAAGACCACAAAGATAAGATAAGAGAGATTAGGGCTCGTACGAAGGCGTATAGGCAGTCATTTTTCCCTGTTCTGTTTGGGCTTGAAACAGGGAGAAGAGATGCTAGTTGTGGTACGAGATACCCTCCGCCACACACCGTATGGCGGATTGCGGAGTATGTATGTACATGTAGATTTGTTGATGACGAAGTTTCGACTACATTAACAGCAGGAGGAAATTTTTAAAAAAGATGTATTACAGCTCTACGGAGTGGGCTCGCACATTAAGACACATAAATAGGTAGACACGTGTAAGGTCTGCGACTAAGGCCTCTGATATTCATTAGATGGACAGACACCTTTTTAGGCTCATGTATATAAATGCTGGATAAACACCTTAAGCGCAGGAATGACCGTCTGTACAATGCTGGTAGTTTGTAAATACTTATCTTTATGCTCCATTACATAGTTAAGGGTCCTAAATTTGTAAGATCACGATTTGAAAATTACTGTAGATGACACCTCGTTAATTGAGAAACCCAGTTAAGTTATACTTTCTTAATTTGTCAACTAGAGAAACAAACGTCAATCCAGCTTGCACTGAATACGGCCGACCTTTTACCAGCCTTAATGCCATTTTTATTCCTTGCTGACGACAAAAACTGACATTATCGTTCGTAAGAAAGCTCAGAATCAACTCTTCCCTGCTTCTGAAGACGGAATGCAGCGCTAGCTACGTTGTAATTTACGGCAAAAAAGCCATTTCAAGCAACACTGTCGTCAGTTGAAGAGCAAAATAAAATATAAATTGGTTGATAATTTAAATTTTTCCCTTGGAAAACACTATTTCTGATAGTATGGAATCATTTACAACTATTTGACTGAATCGAATAAGGAAAGTTGGTAACATTTAAGAATAAAAATATTTACGTTTCCTACGGAATTTTGATTTTTGTCGAACCAATTGCATACGAATGTTTCTACCGAAGCAGTTCGACTCTCTACATCGTCTGAAAAAGCACAATCACTCTCATGTGAAATCAAATCAAAATAACGCAATACGATTTATAAACTACATATGTGGTGTGACGTATGAGTTTGCTGAACGTCTAGGACAAAGAGTAACATGGTGTGTGCACAAAACGGAGAACCGAAAGTGCGAGCGGAATTCATTTACAGATGTCGACACAAGTAAACTTTCTATCAAATTAATAGTAGAACTACAAGGAAAATTAAGGTGTTTTCTGATCTATGTGTTATGTACTATCGATATTAAATGATAAACTGTAATACTTAAGTGGGCACTAATAGCCTCGACATTCAGCACACAGAATTCAAACCAACCAAGTAGCACCTTGCATTTCGTTGACTTTGGTTTCGATTATTGTTGATTTTACCCATTAATAATTTGTGCCAGGTTTCGCCGCTCGTCTAGGATTTCGTCGGCTTACCCACGTGACGTACATGCCAATTTTGAGGAAGCAAAAGACGACGAACGAGTTATTCTGTTCACTGTGGTTTTGCTTCTGTCTGTCTTGTCATCGCCCCGGGCGTCTAGCCAAATTGGTTAAAGATGCTTGTTTACAACTATATTAATATTTTATAATCATTTTATATTACTTTCTTTATTCTTTTTAGTATTAAACATTATATTTATTCTCTATAAAAAGTATTTTTGTCATGTAGTTTGGTATAAATGTAACGGACTAATTGGATTTATGATTCGTATGCAAATAATTACCTTGACTTTCGTCGGTCTCATATTTAGCAAGTTGTTTTCGAAGTTTTATAGTCATAAAAGTCTCTAAACTATGTAGTAGAGTGTAACTTGAGTTTGTAATATTTCTGATCATGTATCCTCCCGTAATCAAAACTTAAAACCTGCCTGATTCTTGATATACTGCGTACAATATGCTTCTTATGCAGAGAGACGCAAATGATGTACGCCGTCGACGATTCAATTTAGTGTCGGAGCACATTAAGGCGTCGTACGACTTTTTGTATCAGATGTAGCAATGCTATTGCTTTTAATATATCTGATTGTTTTTTCTTAACTTCTCGTAACTATGCAGGTTCGGCTCATTTGAGCGTACATGCTGTAGAAAGAACGGAACTATTATTACAACTTTCAGAAGCTGTGGTAAATTCAGCTGCTGGTCTAATAACCACATTAATGTTGAGCTAGATGTTCAAGATTATCAGTGAAGCGTTAATTACTGTTTCACTACAGCTCAAATTTTCTCATCAGACATTCAGTCAGAGAAGCTCCAGTCTATCTGCGGAACGTGTTTTTCATCAAATTAGAATGCGCGATAATGTATTTTCCTCCGATAAACCCACTCTATGCCTTAATGAATGTAAAACGTCATAACATTTTTCCAGTCTATCTGCGAAACGTGCTTTTCATCAGACTAGAATGCGCGATAATATACTTTCCTCCGATAAACCAGTCTATGCTTTAATGAACTTAAGTCGTCATTTTTTTCATCAGGGATTTTACATTTTCGATAATTTTCAAATAAATTTAGAATATTCAAGCAAATTTTATTCCTCCACTAATCGCGGTAAAGGCTATTTGTCTTTTCATGGGAACGAAGCAACATACATTACCAGTTGTTTATCAAGTTTCAATAAAACATGCGAACACTATTTATACAGTGAACTTTCTACATGAACTTGCCCTCTTAATAAAATTCAAAGAATTGTTACACATAAAAGGCAAGATTAGGCTTCACAGAATAAACGCCTACTGAATAAATGACTCAAAAAGAAAGTGAATACAATTTCAGAATCATACATTGTGCTCAATAACAATTTATTTTTCATGTTGGCATATCACATCAGTCAGTTATCCACCGTGCAAGTGCAACTTTCCTTTTACTCGTGAAACTGGTAGATAAGTGGAGTTACATCAAGGGATATCATTGCTACTTGAACTAAAACGGGTTAGACCTAATACCTCTTCGGGTTTCTTGAAGATGAGTGTATGATAGCATCAAAAATGAGGAACTAAGGCCCGTAAATTTGAATGTTTTAATGTGAGGGAAAGTCTGAAGGGCTTTATTCAATGCTGAGTGGCCACGAACTCTCTTCTGATATGGACGAGACCATTGCTACGTAGACGATACCAAAACCATTTTTAAGATTTTCGTCACATTAATAAACATTTCAGTCCTCCTTTATTACCATAATAATCCGAAAAATAACAATTTCTTTCTACAATACAATAACATTGAAGGCTACCGGTTCCAACGTATCAACGTTGTTAATGTGTGGAAGACTGTCAAGAAGACATTTCTGTACGCACAGTCCCTGCCACTGTATGCAAATGGTTGGTATCTCTCTGACAGTGCTGTGGATCATAGTTTGAAACCGACTTTTCTTTTTACTTTATTAGTTTCTTTTCTTGTATACGCTGGGATCATTGGAGCAAATGTTACTTGGTCATAGAAGCCGTAGAATCAGTCCATATGTATTTTCCAAGTTCACTGTTCGACTGAAGACAGTGCGGAAAAATGCCTCGAACAAATATGAAGATCTCACGTACAGAAAGAAAACTGTATAGCCCAACGAAGTCACTGAACATGAATTCGAAAACTTGTTATCAGTCACTCTTATTTGTTTTCTTGCTTGAAGTTTATTTTGCTACTGAGTAGTTTACTCCACCTTGTATTTCTTATCTGAGGTGATTTGTGTTTTCTGACCAGTGTTCAGCGAGTGCCGAAACAATTCTAACTACTGGCACGCAAGTTGCTGCTTCTTCAGGTCGAAAAGTTATAAGTATTTAATCTATATATCGCCTTTCACATATAACATGAACTGTTCTGGCTGTTGAAATTCTCGTTTGTCATCTTAAAAACTGCACTGGCAGCACCAGTGGAGTACGGACACAGGGACAAGACAAATCCTAACGAAAACTCTGACCTCAGCTCACTTGACCGCCAAGGGGTGCCAAATTCCCGATGGACGCGTACCGCTCCCTTCCAACCTAAGTTGCGCCGCCTGTCAGCTGAAAACAAAACTCGCAGAGGAAGCGTTCAAGCTACCTCAAATTACAGTGACTGTAACATTCTAGTCAAAGGACAAAGTTATGAATTATTAACTTGCACAGTTTTCCGTTATGTAAATTGAACTACATCCGCATCTATATTCCTGATGTGTTGATCTTTAACAGTTTATTTGCTTTCTTTTATCCTTAAGGAATCATGTACTGTATTTTGTATTACAACTTCAATGTTGTTCCATTGTTCACCGACGTCTTCTGCTACTCTCTACGTTATCTATATATGTAAAAGGCAATGCCCTTATTGACCGACTCATCATCACCCGGATCAAACGGCTAACGACAGAAATTTGTTATTTATGCAAGATGTTGATCTTATACTGTGGGCATCGTTTAAGAAGTATTTTTTCGAAATTCCACACCATAGAGGGTAAAATGGAGATGAAAGATTTTTTGAAGGTATGTCGCTATTAAGACAATTTTGAAGTTTGAACTACGAAAAATAGTATTTGGTTCGTGGGTCAGAAATATGTGTTGGAGAATGAAAGTTTATATGGAATCATCTCAACAAGAGGTTAAATGGTAGCATTACCAAAGACCTCCGACGCATGCTACCAGATTCGGAAAACCCCATGCTAGCGTGAAAAGTTTAGAAGACGTTGTAATTTGTGAACAGCGTAACAATTCGGTTAAAGAGAAAAAAATCTGTGCAGAACATATAGGCTTACGCGAGCGAAGGAGCTGATGCTAAGCTTGTCTATGTATTGTAGCTCATTCTTGATTGTTTCGCTGTTGATTACATTCATAGTGGTTTCATTGACTTCTGGATGCAGGAATCGAAAGTAGTATTATAACCTGTTTTGACTTCTATGCAAGTCAGAATCACATGAAACTAACCAAAATATTTCATTTCGGCCCGTATCAGGATCTGGTCCTAGTTTATATCAACGTAAATGTGGGCATTTCACGTTTAAAAAGTGCTACGCCTTTACCGTAAGTTAGAATATCGTGTAACGTCCATTAATATCAACTTACAGATACGATTGCGAGTAGAGTTGGCGAAATGCTGAAAAAAACTTAAATGTTTAATATCTACTATTTACTTCAATTGCCATCTGGATAAGGAGAATCGCCTCCGTTTCATAAATCGTAGAAGCCAAAGAATATATATATATAGGGTGGTACATTGATAGTGACCGGGCCAAATATCTCACGAAATAAGCGTCAAACGAAAAAACTACAAAGAACGAAACTTGTCTAGGTTGAAGGGGGAAACTAGACGCCGCTATCGTTGGCCCGCTAGGTAGCGCTGCCATAGGTCAAGCGGATATCAACTACGTTTTTTAAAATAGGAACCTCCATTTTTATTACATATTCGTGTAGTGCATAAAAAAATATGAATGTTTTATAGTTGTATCACTTTTTTCGCTTTGTGATAGATGGCACTGTAATAGTCACATATGGCTGCCAATTTTAGTCGAACAGTTGGTACCAGATAGGTCTTTTAAATTAAAATACAGAACGTAGGTACGTTTGAACATTTTATTTCGGTTGTTCCAATGTGATGCATGTACCTTTGTGAACTTATCATTTCTGAGAAAGCATGCTGTTACAGCGTGATTACCTGTAAATACCACATTAATGCAATAAAGGCTCAAGATGATGTCCGTCAACCGCAAAGCATTTGGCAACGCGTGTAACGACATTTCTCTCAAAAGCGAGTAGTTCGCTTTCCGCAATGTTCGTACATGCATTGACAATGCGCTGACGCATGTTGTCAGGCGTTGTTCGTGGATCACGACAGCAAATATCCTTCAACCTTCCCCACAGAAGGAAATCCGGGACGTCAGATTTGGTGAACGTGCGGGTCATGGCATGGTGCTTCGACGGCCAGTCCACCAGTCATCAAATATGGTATTCAGTACCACTTCAAAACCGCACGAGAGCTATGTGGAAGTACATCGCCATTCTGTCATGCGGTGAAACAATTTTCAGTAACATCGGTAGAATACTACGTAGGAAATCAGCACTATTTAGATTGCCATCGATAAAATGGGGGCCAATTATCCTTCCTCCCATAATGCCGCACCATACATTAACCCTCCAAGGTCGCTGATGTTCCACTTGTCGCAGCCATCGCGGATTTTCCGTTGCCCAGTAGTGCATATTAGGCCGGTTTATGTTATCGTTGTTGGTGAATGACGCTTCGTCGCTAAATAGAAAATGTGCAAACAATCTGTCATCATCCCGTAATTTCTCTTGTAACCAGTGGTAGACCTGTATACGACGTTCAAAGTCGTCGCCATGCAATTCCTGGTGTATAGAAATATGGTGCGGGCGCTATCGATGTTGGTGTAGCATTCTCAACACCGACACTTTTGAGATTCCCGATTCTCGCGCAATTTGTCTGCTACTGATGTGCGGATTAGCCGTGACAGCAGCTAAAACAACTACTTGGGCATCATCAGTTGTTGCATGTCGTGGCTGACGTTTCACATGTGGCTGAACACTTCCTGTTTCCTTAAATAACGTAGCTAATGGGCTAACGGTCCGGACACTTGGATGATGTCGTCCAGGATACCGAGCAGCATGCATAGCACACGTTCGTTGGGCATTTTCATCACAGTAGCCATACACCGACACGATATCGACCTTTTCCACAATTGGTAAACGGTCCATTTTAACATGGGTAATGTATCACGAAGCAAATACCGTCCGGACTGGCGGAATGTTACGTGATACCACGTACTTATACGTTTGTGACTATTACACCGCCATCTATCACAAAGCGAAAAAAGTGGTCCAACTCAAACATTCATATATCTTTACGTACTACACTGATCTGTGATAAAAACGGGGGGTTCCTATTTTAAAAAAACGCAGTTGATATCTGTTTGACCTATGGCAACACCATCTAGAGGGCCAACCAAAGCGCCATCTGGTTTCCCCCTTCAAGCTAGACAAGTTTCGTTCTTTGTCGTTTTTTCGTTTGACGCTTATTTCGTGAGATAATTGGCCCGATTACTATCAATGGACCACCCTGTATATATTTAAGTCTATTTACCATTAAGACAGACCTTGAAACTATGCCTGAAAATATTGGTTTGGGCGAGAATTAAAACTATAGCTGTATTGCAGAGAATAAATGTTTTCCAGCATTACGCGCATTCCAACGTGAGTGCTGGCTGACATAAGCTTTTCTCTCTGCGTTCTGCGCTTCGCCTTGGCCACGGCACGTACCGATAATGTATGAAGAGTGGGTCCTTGAGCTGCCCGCTGTGAGGTAATTAGCCAAGACAAAGTACTGCGCCCGCCGCCAGGGACCCGCCAGCTGCTGGCGAGGCTGGCCGAGGGGGAGAGGAGAGAAGAGACCACACTCTGCTGGCGAACGAAACTCACTGCTGCTCCCCGCCGGGAGATGTGGCACGAAAATACGACCTCAGAAATTTACTGCTAGCTGACTGGAACAGCTAGTAATTGCTTTCAAGTTGTTCAATGTAGGAGATAATTTTTGGAGACTAAAATTAAGAGTATCCAGTTACGATACACGAGACAAAAATATTGAATGACCAGTGTTACCTGCTACTCCCTGCAGCTACAATGTTCAAAATGGGCCACGTAACGCACTCACAGTTGTACACTACTGGCCATTAAAACTGCTATACCAAGAACAAATGCAGATGATAAACGGGTATTCATTGGACAAATATATTATACTAGAACTGACATTTGATTACATTTTCACGCAATTTGGATGCATAGATCCTGAGAGATCAGTACCCGGAACAACCAACTCTGGCTGTAATAACGGCCTTGCTACACCTGGGCACTGAGTCAAATCAAACAGAGCTTGGATGGCGTGTACATGTACAGCTTCCCATGCAGCTTCAACACCATACCACAGTTCATCAAGAGTAGTGACTGGCGGATTGTGACGAGCCAGTTGCTCGGCCACCATTGACCAGACGTTTTCAATTGGTGAGAGATCTGGAGGACGTGCTGGCCAGGGCAGCAGTTGAACATTTTCTGTATCCAGAAATGCCCGTACAGGACCTGCAACATGCGGTCGTACATTATCCTGCTGAAAAGTAGGGTATCCCAGGGATCTAATGAAGGGTATAGCCACGGGTCGTAACACGTCTGAAATGTAACGTCCACTGTTCAAACTGCCGTCAATGCGTACAAGAGGTGTCCGAGACGTGTAACCAATGGCACCCCACACCATCACGCCACGTGATACGCCAGTATGGCTATGATGAATACACGCTTCCATCGTGCGTTCATTGCGATGTCGCCGAACACGGATGTGACCATCATGATGCTGTAAACAGAAGTTGGATTCATCTGAAAAAAGGACTTTTTGCCATTTATGCACCCAGGTTTGTCTTTGGGTAGACCATCGCAGGCGCTCCTGCCTGTGATGCAGAGTCAAGGGTAGCCGCAGTCATGGTCTCCGAGCTGATAGTCCATGCTGCTGCAAACGTCGTCAAACTGTTTCTGCAGATGGTTGTTGTCTTGCAAACGTCCCCACCTGTTGACTCAGGGATCGAGACGTGGCTGCACGATCTGTTACAGCCATATCGATAAGATGCCTGAAATCTCGACTGCTAGTCATACGAGGCAGTTGGGACCCAGCACGGCGTTCCGTATTACCCCCCTGAACCCACCGACTCCATATTCTGCCAACAGTCATTGGATCTAGACCAACGCGAGCAGCAATGTCGCGATTCGATAAACCGCAATCGCGATAGGCTACAATCTGACCTTTATCAAAGTCGGAAGCGTGATGGTACGCATTTCCCCTCCTTGCACGAGGCATCACAACAACGTTTCACCAGGCAACGCCGGTCAGCTGCTGTTTGTGTATGAGGAATCGGTTGGAAACTTTCCCTCGTGTCAGCACGTTGTAGGTGTCGCCACCGGCGCCAGCCTTGTGTGAATGCTCTGAAAAGCTAATCATTTGCATATCACAGCATCTTCCTGCTGTCGGTTAAATTTCGCGTCTGTAGCAGTTTTAATGGCCAGTTGTGTATAACCCCGACGGTAGTTCCTTCTGCGCCTTGCGCAACGCTCGTAAATATTGGACCGACTGTAACAAATCGATACTTATCTGGCCTCGCAAAGCGCCCCACATACAGTCAGCTACCCATTTCATGAGTCTAGTTAACACCACCCGGCTATTTTGAGTCTGTAGCACGTCATCTTCGTGGTGTAGCAATTTTAATGGTCAGTAGTGTAGTTAGGTCACACAAGATGCTAAACCAAGGCCGACATTACGATCAAACTGTAACTGTGGAATAAATTACTTGTACAAGAAGACAATGCTGCTGAAACTTTCGCCTGGCTCTTCGTTGTGCTGAATTTAAACATGGACGCAGAAGTGAGCCGTTAAAAGAATTGCAATATAGAATTTAATGTCACAGAAGTATGTTAAAAATGTAATTGGACACAGATTATGACTAGATGAAAGTGTTTTCCCGGAAAACACTTCGTCAGATAAAAAGACATGTGAGTACCTTTACGCTGAAGAGGCCCGTGGAACGGTTATAACTGGGATACATAATTAAATACTGAAGATATTGTGTGTAGCAATAATCATATCTGAATGACTAGGAAAGATTAGAAAGATATATGGTGGCAAACTATCACTCACAAGATTGCTGGCGTTTCCTCTACTCAAGAATTTTAAAAAGTTTCCACACGGTCGTACACTGTTCTGTTTCATAGCAACTATAAGTTTTTCAAAAAATTAGAATGCTATACGACCCCATGGGAACAAGAAGAATGAGCAAGGTACATCGGCTTTCTGAATGATATTGTCGTCCATAGCGCTCTATGGCTCTGCATAGTGGGGCGATGTGGTCTGAATTAGACCCCAGAGACGAAAAAAATGGCCCACAACGCTTTCCTTTTAGAACTTACTGCGGAGGTGACAGCCAGGTGTAACCTCAGTAACGCATCAAGTTATTCCACGAACTCAGAGAGCAAGAAATTCGTCGAGATGCAATTTGTGAATGATGGAAGGATGCGAGTAATAGCGCTAGAAGAGAAGATAAAATGGACTCCTTTTAATTGTACTATAGCTTAGGTTATGTTTATGGTGAATCCTCGGACAAACAAGTCTATTTTGTGGTTTGTACTTGACTGAAGGTACTTCAAGGCAGGATGATATCGAGTGACTCTTAATGGCTACCTTACATAAAGAAAGACTATGACACGCCTTGTCATCCATCTACCACACCTTTTGTTGTGACAGGTCGAACTAATCGCTGTCTACTGAGTATATGAATGGTGACGTCTTGCAAACGTACAACATGCAACCGAAAATTTTAATGCAGTTGGATTCTTCCTCATAGGTGTCATCTGTGTGATGAATATGTGGATGGCATCTGTGTAGCAGGCCAATCTATATGAGTATACTGAACAGCAAACGGAAGAGCATACGTCACTGACTGAAAGACATAAGCATATGGTGAGAGGCTATTTGGTTGTAATTAATGGAAGTGCAGTACGCATGGTCACTCTACGCACTGCTTCTCGAATTACCTCGCGATGTTGAAAATTATAGACACTCAAGTGGATCACCTTCGCAACTACTAGTGCAACGCAGTTGGATAGGAAAGTACAGCAAATAGTGTCATAGGCATAGCACCGACCGTTGAAGGCTTTTAAAGACCTGGAATCAATAGTAAGTGAGAAAGATGGAAGTAAATTTCAGAGACGAGGATTGTTTTAGCTTGTCTATATTTAGTCGGTAAAATTTCACATATAATACATTATAAAAGAATGGATGATGAAAGATTGTGTAGATATCATCGGCCGTACGGGAATGAGGTTCAAACACATTTGCAGATCACCGAGATCCAGCTCATACGAGCCATTAATAAATAATTGCATTTATCATGTGTGAGAGGTCATAGGATGTGGAATGACTTGTGATAAGTTAATGCAGAAACTTATAATATCAACACATTTATTTATGTGCAAGAGCATCGTGCGGTCTCACCAGTTAAAGCAGCAAGCGGCTCCACCTAGATCTGCGTCCAACCAATTCAGAAACTCGATCACAAGCGTCTAAACCAAAATCCAGCCCTTTCTAACTGTCGCTGGCCTGGCCTTGGTTGTACGGGGCTGAAATTAACGAAGGGGTTCCGGCAACACGACCCTGGTTCCCTGCCAGGCCACATGGAGCACTGAAAATATATCAGTCCTAAGTCATATCATTGTATTATTGGGTGATTTTGCTCGAGGTTCACCGATGACATTGTAATTTTGTCAGAGACAGGAAAGGACCTGGAAGAGCACATGAACGGAATGGACAGCTCTTGAAAGGAGGATATAAGATGAACATCAACAAAAGCAAACTAGATAGGACAATGGAATGTCGGGTGATGCTGAGGTAATTATATTAGGAAATGAGACGCTTAAAATAGTAAATGAGTTTTGCTATTTGGGGAGAAAAATAGCTGACACTGGTCTAAGTAGAGAGGATACAATATGTAGACTGGCAATGGCAACGAAAACGATTCTGAAGAAGAGAAATTTGTTAACATCTAGTATAGATTTAGGTGTCAGGAAGTCGTTTCTAAAAGTATTTGTACGGAGTGTAGCCATATATGGAAGTGAAACGTTGACGATAAATAGTTTAGACAAGAAGAGAATAGGAGCTTTCGAAATGTGGTGCTATAGAAGAATGCTGAAGATTGGATGGGTAGATCACATAACTAATGAGGAGGTATTGAATAGAATTGGAGAGAATATAAATTTGTGGCACTAGTTGACTAGAAGAAGGGATCGTTTGGTAGGATATATTCTGAGTCATCAAGGGATCACCAATTTAGTATTGAAGGGCAGCATGAAGGGTAAAAATCGTAGAGGGAGACCAAGAGATGAATACACTAAACAGATTCAGAAGCATGTAGGTTGCAGTAGGTACTGGGAGATGAAGAAGTTTGGACAGGATAGAGCAGCATGGAGAGCTGCATCAAACCAGTCTCTGGACTGAAGACCACAACAAGAACATCAACATTGGGTGATTTTAAGTCTTTTAGGGAGCGGTCGTGAGGACCCACTGTCAAGAAACGGCATGGCAGAGGAGCCCCTCAGTGCAACACGTCGTGACTGACAGGAAGCGCCGCCGGCAACAAATGATCTGAGAGCTCGTCACTCGCGGGAGGGTCATGCCACGAATCAGGCAAATATCGTGGCTGGCTTTGTGGAACACTTACGACACATTTAAAAGAGTATGAGCAACATGATGTTGCTGATTTGGAGCCAGTTTTGCCCCACGTCACTTGCACCATCTCGCGTGTGAAGGCAGAAACCCTGATAGAGGACGTTGTTTGTGAATACGGCGCGGATGCGACCGCGTGGTGTTGGTGGTCTCCCTGTGGAGTTTTACTGGGCTTTCCACGACATGGTGGCGCCAAGATTGATCTCGATGTTCCAAGAACTGTTGATGCCAGCTACCACGGTTCGTCCAGAATTTGTCGAAAGCATTATTATTCCACTACGTAAGCCGATCAGCATACTATGTTTACCCATTTCCGCCCACTAACCTTACTCTCTGCCAACTGCGAGATATTTGCACGTATGTTGGCAGCACATTGCTGTCAGATCTTTTCAGATGTAATATCCACCGAACAAACTACTCTGGGTGGATCCGTCAATGCCCAGACGGCCATTGGTGAATGTCGAGATCTGATCGCTGTGGTGGCTTCTCCGTGTGACATTCATGGCCGTCCATGTTGACTGATCAGCCTTCTGTTACAACAGAGATGCTCGCCACCGATGCTCCTCTACGATCTCGCCCTGGAGCCTCTTGTAGGGAGTCTCACGATGCCCTTGTCAGGCTTCACCCTGCGGCAACAAACGTTCTTATGTCGTCCCTATGCAGACGACCTATTTCTGGTGGTGTGGTCATGGGAAGAGACCACGTGAGTACTTCATCCGATCTCCACGTACAGAAACGTGGCGCGCAATGCTTTGGGTGCGGTCAAATAATACTACAGTGCCAAGTGGTCACGGACTCACACGAGAAGAATTGGTACCTCTACCCTGCCTTCAGAGCTTCCGCTATCTTGGCATCATCTTTACGTCCAGCACCACCCACACTGCATGGGTCAACTTCCTGCGTGCCCTCAGAGTACACGCGAGACCTTTCAGCAACATCGCCACCGTTGCCTTGTTGCATTGCAACGTCTGGAATGTCTGAACGTCCGCGTTGTTTGCTAGCCTGCCTTTGTAGCACAGGTCCGGCCATGGGAAGAGACCACATGAGTACTTGATCCGATCTGCACAAATAGAAACGTGGTGCGCAATGCTTTGGGTACGGCCAAATCCTGCTGCAGTGCCAAGTGGTCACGGGCTCACACAAGAAGAATATTGGTACCTCTACCCTGCCTTCAGAGCTTTCGCTATCTTGGCATGATCTTCACGTCCAGCACTACTCACACCGCACGCGTCAACTTCCTGCGTGCCCTCAAAGTCACCCGCGAGACCTTTCAGCAACATCGCCACCGTTGCATTGATGCATCGCAACGCGTGGAATGTCTGAACGTTCATGTAGTTTACAGGTCTGCCTATGTAGCGCAGGTCCTTTCAATGTCACCGGCGATTGGTCGCAGTCTACAGTTACTTCTTGACGACTGATGACATTTTTAAGATCCAATACGACGCACTGACCCATTCCCAGAAGGCAGGCGGGTACTGGGCTCGCCAGTGTCCGGTGCCACGCGAGGCTTCATATCTGAACGCCACGAGCGAACGGTGGTCAGGCAGGCACAGGGAACCCACTAGTGTCGCAGCTCTTGCAAACTTACACGCAGACCTCCATTTCCCTGCCGGTGTCGGTAGGACACGCTGCGCCTCTAGTCACGCACGTGCCGTTCTCCCTCTTGGACCTTAGCTGCGTGTATGCTGGCCTCCCATTCAGGCGCCCCCAAGCTCGAAAGATGTCTTCATTCAATTATTGCATGGTGTACCTTGCAACAACGTTGAGATCAAATATTTGTTGGCGAGGTGAATTGTGGTATGGCACAGCCTTCATCATCTGTACCTCCGACATCAGTATGAGTGACATTGTATCACGCCGCCTATGGAAAATCCATCGCTAACCTACGTTTACAAACACTTGGTTTGAAGGACACTCCTTTATAGTCCACTTGTCACTCGGTTGGCGATGACGCCTATGACTAGACCTGCACCCGTGTTCATGAAGTCTGCGTGCTAGGGCGGAAAATGGTCACCTGTTTCAAAAATGTTCAAAGGTGTGTGAAATCTTATGGAACTTAACTGCTAAGTTCATCAGTCCCTAAGCTTACACACTACTTAACCTAAATTATCCAAATGTGCAGTCCGTGACTGCAGCGCCTGAGGCCGCTCGGCTAATCCCACGCGGCTCACCTGTTTCCTTTGTGCCCTTACATCCGTGATCGAAGAGTAGATTTTTATCCACCTCCAGCACGTGTGTTTCTGCAGCGAAGACATATGCGACACTCTGAGTGGAATGGACGGTCGCCTACCTTTATGGAGACGGGGTCAAACCGCGGCTCGCTCTTTGGACCTTCCTACAGAAAGTACATGCGGTGATTGGGCGACAGCCACACGCGACCCTCCTCTCAGCTGGAGTGCACGCTTGGCAGGCCTTGTGCGCTCGACCTCTCCCCAATCCGCCACTCCGCTCTGCCATCGAGGTTGAGGCGTCCCGCAACACTCGTATCCCTCTCTCCATACAACCTTTTCGCTTCGAAGAAACGTTCATTTTTTTTCTCCATTTGCATTTTCTGATCTTATCTGATGTGCTTTTTGCAAATAAAGCTTTCCCCTCTCATGTTCGCTTAAAAAAATTGAAAAAATTCTACATCTACATCTACATACATACTCCGCCATCCTCCATACGGTGCCAGGCGGAGGGTACCTCGTACCACAACTAGCATCTTCTCTCCCTGTACCACTCCCAAACAGTACTAGGGAAAAAAGACTGCCTGTATGCCTCTGTACGAGCCCTAATCTCTCTTATCTTTGTGGTCTTTTCGCGAAATATAAGTTGGCAGCAGTAGAATTGTACTGCAGTCAGCCTCAAATGCTGCTTCTCTAAATTTCCTCAGTAGCGATTCACGAAAAGAACGCCTCCTTTCCTCTAGAGACTCCCACCCGAGTTCCTGAAGCATTTCCGTAACACTCGCGTGATGATCAAACCTACCACTAACAAATTTAGCAGCCCGCCTCTGAATTGCTTCTATGTCCTCCCCCAATCCGATCTGATAGGGATCCCAAACGCTCGATCAGTAGTCAAGAATAGGTCGTATTTGTGTTTTATAAGCGGTCTAATTTACATCTTCCCAAAATTCTACCAATGAACCGAAGACTACTATCCGCCTTCCCCACAACTGCCATTACATGCTTGTCCCACTTCATATCGCTCTGCAAAGTTACGCCCAAATATTTAATCGACGTGACTGTGTCAAGCGCTACACTACTAATGGAGTATTCAAACATTACATGATTCTTTTTTCTAGTCATCTGCATTAATTTAGATTTATCTGTATTTAGAGTTAGCTTCTATTCTTTACACTAATCACAAATCCTGTCCAAGTCATCTTGTATCCTCCTACAGTCACTCAACGACGACACTTTCCCGTACACCATAGCAACATGAGCAAACAGCCGCACATTGCTATCCACTCTATCCAAAAGGTCATTTATGTAGATAGAAAACAACAGCGGACCTACCATACTTCCGGGGGGCACTCCAGATGATACCCTCACCTCCGATGAACACTCACCATCGAGGACAACGTACTGGGTTCTATTACTTAAGAAGTCTTCGAGCCACTCACATACTTGGGAACCAATGCCATATGCTCGTACCTTAGTGAGGAGTCTGCAATGGGGCACCGAGTCAAACGCATAGTGACAGCACAGCTGATTGTCTTCGGAGGGCCCTTGTTCGATTCCCGGTAGAGTGGGAGATTTTATCCGCTCGGATAATGGTTGTTGTATTGTCCTCATCACTGTTTCATCACCGACGTGCAAGTCGTAGTCAAATAAAAAGATTTTCACTAGGCGGACGAACAACCTCAGATAGAAACTTCCTGGCAGATTAATACTGTGTTCCCGACCGAGACTCGAACTCGGGACCTATGCCTTTAGCGGGCAAGTGCTCTACCATCTGAGCTACCGAAGCGCGACTCACGCCCGGTCCTCACAGCTTTACTTCTGCCAGTATCTCGTCTCCTACCTTCCAAACTTTACAGAAGCTCTCCTGCGAACCTTGCAGAACTAGCACTCCCGAAAGAAAGGATACTGCGGAGACATGGCTTAGCCACAGCCTGGGGGATGTTTCCAGAATGAAATCTCATTCTGGAAACCTCAGATAGGGTGTCCCGGGCAGTAATTCCGTAGTTCATTTCATTTCCTGCAGAATGCAAGTCCACAGTCCTAACCCGTGAGCTCATCCATCTCCAGTGCAGATTCTACAACAAAGGCGTTGACCATCACAGTATGGTTCTACAAAACTGCAACCAGTCACTTTTTTTTATAATTATATTTTATTCCATGAACCAGATTTCGAATATTTTCAGGTTCATTTTCAGATGGTTTCAGGATGTTACATCAGTATTGCTAGCTTAATGCTGGGTGCTGTCTCTATGACAAAAAGATGGAACACACTTTAATGTATCGCCATGTCTGTCAAGATCTTTGTTACAAGCAACAGTTGTAAAGCGCATGTTGGATACTGGGAAAGTCTCGCTGTCAGAATATAAATTAATATAGTTTGTGTGGAAGTGTGTGTAGTGATATATGAACTAGACATCAAAATGGAGGCAGACAGATGGGCACTAACCGAAAAAAAGCCGCCTATACCGTCGCAGTAAGTAAAAAAACTAATTTTACATCCATATTGACAGATAAGCTATAGTCATGGCGATACATTAAAGTGTGTTCCATCTTTTTGTCATAGAGACAGCACCCAGCATTAAGCGAGCAATACTGATGTAACTTCCTGAAACCGTATGAAGATGAACCTGAAAATGTTCGAAATCTGGTTCATGGAATAAAACATAATGGTTCAAAACAGTGACTGGTTGCAGTTTTGTATAACTTATTTACAATCAATATACAGTCACGGTTCTAAAATATCCGTAATGGGTAAGTGTAAAGACTATGCTTTACTGTTAAACGCCTGCGAGCGTACTTTCCAAAAAGATTCAAGCCATATACTGCTTCACGGTAAGTCCGTGAATATAAAAGTAGAGAGATTAGAGCTCATACAGAGACTCACCAACAATTGTTCTTCCTGCGTGCCAGTGGCGGCTGAAACACTGGCGCACAAAATACTCTCCGCCATAGCTCATAAGACGAGGTGTAGCTGCTCATGTACGTCTCTAGCCCTCTGGTCTCTGATACAAGATAAATCAGTTTCCTATCCTGTGTCAAATAACGGGCGCGAGTTATTTGTCGGAACTCCAGAAGCTCCCAATTAACAATTCCAGAAAACTGCTTGGACACTTTGCTGCGTAACACAGGAGCCAAGCTGCTGTGCTCTGGAGGACACGGCGAACAAAATAAACTCTGAGATGAATTCGCGGCTGTTTGGCGCTGTTCTGTTCACGTTTCGAAAGATAACTTTGTTGTTCTCGTATCATGCCAGATAATACAGCTTTTGTTCTCGTTCTGTACCTCAAAGTGATTTTGCAGTTTGAAATGAAATTTATTTCTATACATATTTCTTTTCTCTCTATTCGTATTTTCATCTGTTTGCTGCGCTTCGTTTAGCTTTATTGATACTGCGAGGCGTGTTGTTTTGGAAGTGTACCGTTAATGGAATTTCCATTCAAGTTTGGCTCCTCATATTCACACGAGTCAGTAAAGGGTAGAAACAGCCGTCCGCATTGGGTATACTGTATAATAAATCTCCTTCCCTCCTCGTGGATGTATGTAACGTAAGTTTGACATGTCGATGGAATAAAGCAATGAACTATTGCAACGAGGAAAAGTTGCTTCATAATTGTTTAGTTGCAGTTCGGGGGCTCTATGAGCGACGTGCACTGGTAATAAAAATTATTGTCCACCAGTCATTCTTGTATGATACACTCCTTTTAATATGTGACGATTTGGTATATTTCTCACGTAGTTTATAAGACTTCACGACGTTCAGAATTCGTAACTTGAGTTGTTAAAATTTTTGATGAAACTGTTAGTGAATTGATCACATTTGAAGATGGCAATCAGCTGTTGAAACCTGCAGCGAAGAGTGTTGTACTCTGGAACATTTTTAGAATTTCACCTCTAGCCGGCCATGTAATATGTTTAATATATTTTCTTATTTCATTTTGAAATGACAACATTCACTCTGAGTGTGCTGCAGTGTAGGTAATACTTCATAATGCTCTTTGGAACAAATATTCTTCTGTCATTTAAATGTGTTGCATTCAAAAACACTTGTCAATATTGTATGTAATAGTGTACGTGTTACATTGTTAGACTATATCAAAAACGAGTTAAAAGTTAAAAACATTTAAAATATAAGTTATTGGCAACTAACACAAAATTTGCATTTTCAAGACAGGGAAAATGCTTAATATACTGAAGTTCATTTGAAAATATCACTTGTTCCTTGGTAAACAGACATCCGTTTCATATTACAAAACCGAGCACGACTAACTAAGTATGGCTTAGGCGCCCACGCATTGTTTAGTTAGTGTTTGAAAATATGCAAAATTTTACTCACCACAAAACTCTGTAACTGAAAGATTGAAAATATCCTCAAAATACTGTTAATATAATTTGCAGCTCTTAAATATCTACAACTCGTAATACAGGGTCGTTCAATAAGTAATGCCCCACATTTTTTTCCTAGAACATATATATTATTAAGAGTCAGAATTTGGTGACAATATAAATCAGCATTTCAACTCCATGTCGTATTTTTCTACGTAGTCTCCATCACGTTCTATGGCCGTACGGCAACGTTGTGGAAGAGCATGTATGCCCTGCTGGTAACAATTCTTGTCCTGTAGGCGTAGCCGTGCTTTCACTGCATGACTGACACTCTCGTCACCTTCAATGTGTGTTCCCCATACAGAATCTTTAAGCGGCCCAAAGAGATGGACGTCCGATGATGCCAGATCTGGACTGTAGGGTGGACGAGGCAGTGAGGTCCAACCCAGTTCGGCGATGTGTTCCCTGGTGGGGGTCCATTACCGAGAGAATTCTTCGATCGAAGATGTCGGAAGCGGTTCTTGAGTTTATTCAGAGTCTTCACTCATGCTTCTGAATTGATGGCTGACCCTCCTGGCATCACATCCACGAGAATGATGCCATCACAATCCCAGAAGATTGTCACCATGGCTTTTCCGACAAGGGGGGGGGGGGGGGGTGTTCTCTTGAATTTCTTCTTTTATGGTGAATGAGGATGATGTCACTCCATGGACTGACTTTTTGTTTCCGGCGCAAGGCGTTGCCCCCAGCTTTCTTCCGCCGTGACTATCCGTGGCAGAAAGGCCTCTCCATCGGCCTCGAAACGCTCCAATAATTCAGATGAAATGGCCTTTCTTTGAATCTCGTGGACCGTTGTAAGCATTCGTGGAACCGATCGTGAGCACCTCTTTGAATATCCTAGAGACTCTATTATTGCAAACGCACTTCCAAAGCTGACCGGCAACTGTGGAGCCAATTGGAGAGTTGTGATGCGCCGGTTGGCACGAATAATGGCATCTGCACGATTCAGCATGCCTGGAGCAGTACCTGTGACAGGACGTCCAGAGAGTGGCTGATTATGGAGCTGTTTCTGCATTTTCTGAGGCTGTAACTTTCCTCGCCCAACTATACTCCTATCAACTGCAACGTCGTCGTACACCAACGTCTATGGATATTCAACATCGTTTCTTATTGTGCACACAAGAATATAATAACAGCACGCTGCTTGTACAATGAGTCGCATGTAGAGGCCATTTTGACACAGTACCACTGCTCTGCCACCTGCGAGAACGGTTAGAAACTTCGCCGGCGCACAGAAAAAAAACATCAAATGTGAAGCACCAATAAGGACGTTTGTCTATTTATGTAAGGGCTTTTAAAAAAATATATATATGGCAATACTTACTGAATAACCGTCGTATTTACAAGCACTGCACAAAGCACAACTCCATCTGCCACAACGAAAACAGCAGAATCTGCCGGAAACTGATTATGGCGGTCTCTAATTCGCATTCCTTCATGTTGTTCTGAACTCCGTCACTAGATGGAACACCGAGCACGAAACATCGTATGTCCCTAAATACTCAATCCTGGAAGTAAACGCATTCCTCTGCATTGAACACTGTAATTTTTAAGCGATCTTGGGGGTAATAAATTATTTTACCTACACTTCTTATTTCAGGAAGATACAATCTTCCTGCAGAGGGTCAAATAAAAATAATTCGTTGTAGGACTCTGAAAACTTTCCGCGGGATCGTTGGCATAGAGTCGTCCAGCGAATTTTTCTCCAGCGGCATCATTAACTCTCAGAGACACACGTAGAAATATTATCCGTTCTTAAAAGAAATAGCACCCATTGTTAAAAGAAATAACAAACACTTTCTTTACATGCATAGGCAAAGCATTTCATCACTTTGTTGTGTATTCAGAAATTGTTACACGCGTTATTGAAGAAATTACGCTGCAGAGCATGGTGCCTTCCATGAAGAAAAAAGAAACTCACAGTCAGGTATTGGTTGATTTTCCATTTTTCGCTTATAGGTTACAAATGCCGAACGTAATGACCTCTCTTTCCCTGCGTACTCCAATGCTCTTGCTTTTCTTTAATTTTAATTTTAAATCGATGTTCTGTACTCAGTAAACTGGTCATTCGACAAGCCCTATAACAGACCCTCACTTTCACAACGGGTAGTAATGTCATCAATGAATCTTATCACTGATATCCTCTCGTCCTGAATTTTTATCGCACTTCTCAAACAGTATTCTATGTCTTAAAGTGTTTCTTAATTATATAGGTTGAGCAATGAAGATGAATGATTGTTTATCTGTCTCATACATTTTTATTCTTTGTTATTTATTCTTCATTATTTGTCTTCCATTTTTATTGTTTCTCCTAATCTCTTGAACATATTATTTATTACCCGTCTTTCCCTATAACTTTTATTCCGTTAATCTTTTGTATTTGTCTTCCATTCTTGTTGTTTCTCCTAATCGCTTGAACATATTGTTTATTACCCGTCTTTCCCTATAATTTATACCCATTTTCCGAGATTTTCAAACATTTTGCACTGTATTACGTGGCCGAATTCTTTTCTTAGCTTGTCTACTTCTACGAAAGTAGATTTTTCTTAAGTCTTGCTTCAATTAACAAGTGCTACGTCAGAAGATCCTCTCTAACACATTTACGTTTCCTTCAGCTAAACGGATCACCACCTAACAGACCCTACATCTTCTTTTTCCATTCTTCTGTGTGTTATTCCGGTCAGCAGCCTGGAAGCATTATGAAACAGTTATCGTATTTAATTGCCCTTCATGTCTTCGCAATTTGGTAGGTGACATTTTTTCAAATGTCCTATGATTTGTCCTCAGACTTATAGACTCTGTACATAATTTTCAATATTCCTTTGGTTGTTTCCTCCCCTGACGATTTTAAAAATTCTAAAGAAAAATTATCTGTCCGTTATCACCTGCTTGACTGCATGTCTTCCAGATCTTTGCCAAGAATGAACTGTAATACTGGATCCCCCAATCTTTCAAATATACACCCATTCCTTCTTTCATCACAGACGGTTTTTCCCACTAGTGGAGTCCCTCGGTGTATTCTTTCCACCTGTCTGCTCTCTTGTATATTTTTCAGTCCAGTTTCTATCTTCTTATTGAGTTGAACGACTGATCCACAGCTTCTGCTATTGTTTCTAAAGCCTAAGAAAACATCTAACGCACATCATCAGCGTTCTGCAAAAGATATCTTCACAATTAAAGTAAACGACAGTGTTGTGAATGATAATTCACAAGTTGCGAGTATTTTTAACAATGGCCTCCTAATGTAGGAGGAATAGATGAAAAGGGTTCAGCTGAAACAGTGAAAGACCATGCCAGAATTGTTAGACAAAACGTGAGGCAAATAGAACCAGCATCAAACCAAAATTCATAAATTTATAAATGTTCTAGAAAAATTATTGTGTTGATGTAATTTCAGAGAGTATTCTGAAGAGCTGTTCTAACTTAGTAAATATTGTCATTAGTAATTGTTAATCTCTTTATAAGAAATGTGACAAGGAATCCCTAAAAAACTGTGTCCAGTTTGCTTACTTACGTCTTTTCCCAAGGGATTCGAAAAGCAATGTCTCACATTTAAGTAGAAACAAGTTATTTAGCACATCACACTTAGGATCCCAGAAGGTTTGCTAGACTGAGAATGCTATTTGTACATTCACTCACCAAATATTACAATCGTTAAATAATAAAATACAATCAGGTGGTGTTTCATATTAGCGTTTCAACGCGTTTCGCCGAGTGAGTTATATTACTGTCTAAGTAAAACGTAAGTTTATGGAATTGATGGTTTTACAAATAATTGGTTTCAGTCATAAGGCATAAACAGAATGGAAAAAAGGTGTGCTGAATAATCCAGACAGTATTGAACCTTTTAGTGACTGGTGAGAGATCACGAAGCGAGTCCCACGGGCTTTAATTTTGGGTCCACTTCTACTCATCATATATGTGGATGAACTACCACTCAGCTTCCATCAAGCAGAGTTGGTACCTATTTTTTCCACTGATAGTACCGTTACAGTAAACCTCATTACAGAGAAAGCAACAGAAGGATTTTAATGATGTTTTTCAAAGAATTTATAAAGTGATTGTAGGGATACCGTGATTGCTATCCTTGCCGGCGAGTTACCTATCAACATGCTCTAGACAATGTTGGGGCGAAGTCGGTCGTGTGAGCATCCACTGAAAGAGTCGGGAGGCAGAAATACGCGCTTTTAAAGTTAAAGTTGTTTTTTAGTTGTACTGAGTGGCGTAATTAATTGATAGAGGAAGCCTGTGGCTTTTCGATGTGAATGGTTTTCTTCGACGTGAATGAGTGAGCTATGGTTAGGCGTGTTTCTGTTGCTGGAAGTTGAATGAAATACGTAAAAAACATATTTTATTGGAGGAGAACCTTACCATCATTTATTATTAATACGAGGGTTGGAACTTAAATACTGGCAATTATTTAATCACAACCGACACAAAAGAACAGCTCTGAAGCGAAAGCCACGAAGTGGTTTCTTCATCTTCGGAATCAAATCAAAGTTACAAGGACTTAAGTTGTATTACTGTTCGTATTTGGAGCATCGCCTGCGACCCGAAAGAAGCGGTGACACTTTCTGCGAAACCCATCCATCATTTTGCACGAAAATACGCTGGCGCATACAGCACAAGCTGTGGCTGCTCTGTTCGGTCGATGGGTCTGGGAAGTACTGTACCATCCACCATACTCTCCGGACGTAAGTTCTTGTGATTTTGATTTGATTCAGAAGATGAAGGAACCACTTCGTGGCATTCGCTTCAGAAGTGTTCTAGAGATTCGACAGGCAGTAGACCGCTCCATTCGCACCATCAACAGAACAGACCCTTCTAACGGTGTACTACGCCTTCCACATAGCTGGCAACGGGCTCTACACAACGCTGGTGGTTACTCTGAAGGACAGTAACAGGTGCGAACGTGTAACTCTTTGTATCGGTTGTGAATAAATATTTGCCACTACTTAAGGTCCAATCCTCGTATTTATGGAGATAATTACAGAAACGTCACGCACAGATATGCTACAGTTTACTTTCTATGTGTAAGTCTGTCGCTTAAAGGTCCGGTAGCCAAGCCATGGGAATCCAGTACTTGAGTTAGAATTGCTGAGGGAGAACATATAGTTTTCTGAAGACGGACTCTTGATATATTTTGAGAAAACAAGCTATATTCAGTTCTCCACAACAAACGTCAAACCAACAACGTATGCTCCACTTGAACAGGAGTCAGTAGGCAGGGCATAGTGCTACAAATTTTGATGAAAACTTGAGCTGGAAGAAGCATATTACTGAGTTACTCAAATAGTTGGGTTCAGTTACTATTTCTCTTCGTAAATTTGTTGGTGATAGAAATAAATTAATCTATATCCTAACATATTTTGAACATTTGCATTCAATAACATCTTATGCAATGCTTTGCTGTGGTGTCTTATCATTTAGAAAGAAAATACTGATTTTCCATAATCGAGTAGTAGACTGATATTATATCTTATCCACGATTATGTTGTAAGAACATTTCCAAGGAGACTGGAATTTTAACCGTCTTATCAAACAACATGTATTCTCAGATGAAATTCCTCATAATTACTTCCTTATAATTTGATATAAATTTTGATGCCCATATATACAGTATTAGAGAAAAAAATGTCCTCCATTACATATTATTAACGCTTTCAGTAGCTCAGAAATGATTTCAGTGTGCAGGAGAAAAATATTTGTTATCTCTCACGTGTGGAAAAGCAAGTTTAAATTTAAAATAAATTTTTTTTCTGGACTCCTCCTTCTATTGTATGCTTGAATTTTTATTTAAATAGTGGAAACCTGTAAAAATCAAACTATTGTTAAGTGCAATTCCATGAGTAGGACTGAAAAATAATATCCTCATTAATTTTAAAACTAATCACGAATACATGTGTTTTATACTGACTCTTTCCTCATCATTTCTATAGAAGGAATAGTTCAAATGACCCATGGAAACGTAACTAACTAAATAAGTTACTAACTTAACTGCACCTGATTCATCTCAGCGATTCCCTTAAACTTCTGCCTACCTTTTCTCTAAATCCAACTACCGCAACCATATTCACACGTAACTCTGCTGTGTTTCTTCAGTGTTCCAGTACCCCATTATTGTCACATTTCATCGTGCTTGATACTCTGAGCTGTCCGTATAATTCCCTGATACACTCTCCCCTATCACGTCTACTTGTGACGTCGGTATGTATACCTGATAAGAATGATAAGAATATGCTGAGGCTGATCTGTCCACTGTAGCTAAATCTTTGCCAAGCTTTCCTATCCATAACGAATGTAGCTATCGTTTTATGAATTTCAGATTTTTTTTTATTAATGTTAGCCGATACTCACTTTTTCAAACATCTACATCTTTCCGTTTCACTTCGCTGAAGCCTAGTATATTGTGTTTCAGCTTGATGTTTCCATATCAGATTTCCTGTATTCCTTAGTATATTTAGACTTCTGAGGTTTCACGCTTCGAGTTATCGAATGTTGGCCTTACGTAGATTTTTCTGTGTTTTCCTCATTGTTTCATCCTGTTCGATAGTCCCTGAAGATAGCAATGGAGGACTAATTCAGAATCTTTTTCGGACGGAGAGATAATCGTGACAGTTTCAATTAGAAGCCGTATTTCCTGCGGCTCCACTTTCCGCGTCCTTAACGTATTTTTTAGAGCTGCCGTTTGCATCTTCACGCTGTCGATCGCCGCTGTTCTTCCGCCTTTAGGAACAGCTTCCCACTCGAAGGGCAAGAGGGTGCACTCCACCATAATCTACTCAACTACCAGTTCTTGATTAGTGTGAGAGTCACCCGTAACATCGGAAACCTTCGGCCACCATATTTGATGATTTTTGTTCAAACTCAAAACAGTGACTGGGACCAAAATCGTTTTTTATAAATTTTTATTGATATCTTGAAGCTAACTAATACATCAGTTCAAAATAAAGGCGCTGAAAAACCTCGCGTACAGTAATAGCAACGGAAACAATTCGAGAGATATCGACAGTATTAAGAATTTACAGACTCAACCAATTTCCTTTCCTATCTTCACTTATTTCCAGCCAGTGTAACGACTCTAGTGACCTAGGCCTCTGTAGCATGTTAAATCCTAGTCTTCCTTTAGAATTTTCTTTTTGAACCAAAAATAATTACGCGACCACAAAAAAGTACGGGAATTAGAATTACAAAACTACGCTGACTGCTCAAGGTAAACAGTTCATCTGTATTCCCGCTAAATCTACTTAGCAGCCGGCCGCGGTGGCCTAGCGGTTCTAGACGCTTCAGTCTGGAACCGCGCGACTGCTAGGGTCGCAGGTTCGAATCCTGCTTCGGGCATGGATGTGTGTGATGTCCTTAGGTTAGTTAGGTTTAAGTAGTTCTAAGTTCTAGGAGACTGATGGCCTCAGATGTTAAGTCCCATAGTGCTCAGAGCCATTTGAACCTTTTCTACTTAACATGAGGCCGTATAACAACTAAGCACGAGTCAGTTTTTAGTATCTTCGTCACATAAGTTATGCAGCGCTTCATCGTTACACGAATAATTTTTCAAATTAATAGCAGATTGTGATTATGCTTACATCCTAGAAACTACTTGCTACTTCAGACTTACAACAAAATATCTTGTAGTGCAAGAGGAAAGAAGACTGAACGTGGCATGAGTATCAAGAACATGAAAAAGTAACCGAGGAGTACACGAATAGCGACAATGGGTGATCATCTTGAAAAGGATGGTCAGTAAGAAGGAAAATTACACGTTTGGTCAGCACAACCCACTGCCGTTCGCTACACCATAAGCGGATTTAAAAGTAAAGATGATTCACTATCTCGAAGTGGCCAGCCACAAGAACTTACAGAAATATTTATCAAACAATGGAAACTCCAGGTAGGAATATCAACAACATAGGAAAAGATAGATTGCTGCTTACCGTAAAGATAACACGCTAACTTGCAGATATCCACAGTTAAAAGACAGTTACACAATGCATTGTGGCCCGAGCTGCCGAAGCTGGTGGTTCTGTGTGCCTGAGATATGCTTGCTTGGGTGACTGAATGGTGTGGGTTTCTCTTTTTTCGACGAAGGCTGGGGCGAAAGCTCTTGTGTAAGTGTCTCTTAATTGTGCTTCCTTGAAGCTTAGCGTGTTATCTTTACTGCAAGTAGAAATATATCTATCCTTATATGGAAAAAGGGCACGGAAAATGTGGCTAATGACCACTAGGAGAGAGCTGGGTCGGTAAAGCTACGTATTTCTGGGAGGAAGAAAAATTAATGTTTACATTTGAATTGGTAGGGTGCATACGTGGTTGAGGGCATAAATTCATCTGAAAAATCTCAAGGCTGTAGTAAACTTCGGAGGGTGTCAGCGGGGCAGTTTTCGGGAGAGATGATTCAGCATAGGTTGACTGACCGCTCTATAACTGAAGACTACCTATTTTAAGTGAGTGTTCACCCAAGTATTCTGAAAATCCGGGCTACAGATTAATGTCAAATTTAGCTGATAGGTAGGCACAGATATTACGCCGGTGGTAATGTATGACAACACCAAAGCTGAAGAAACGCCTATACTTCCCCGGTCTCAGTCCTATTGAGACCAAATAGAAGAACTGGGCACACAACATTTTTAAAAAAGGCCCTTTTCCTTCTATATAATTGTTCAAAAGGAGTATGTAGAAATCACAGCTGAATGTATCAGAGGAATTACGATAACCAAGCAGGAACGCTTAAAAGTACCTGATACCAAATAATAAGGCATTTGGAAGCAGGTTTTTCCCTGTAAGTATATTTGGTCGCGGTTAGAAGGCTGAATATTAAAGTGGCAACGATTCATATAATTTTTGTTTGTTGTGTTTGATCATTTATGTTTGTTTACATTTCTCACAATTAGTAACAGCGAAAGGACGAAAAAATGCAAGAGTAGGTGGTACAATTTTGGGCTTGTGTTTTTTAAAATGTTCTTTGAATATAAATATATTGTCGTAATACTGGTACTCAGACATTAAGGAGAGGCAGTAAGAAAGTAATTGCTGGAAAGAAGATGTTTATAACTGTGTGATCGTGTTATTTTTGTAGGCCCTCAGTGTGTATTAATTCATTTTCATTAACCTATCATATGTGATATTCGTATACTTAGCAAATTATGTATAAGAGCAAAATGGAAGAAAGATACTACTCATAGAATTGTATTATTGACTTCTCCTTGGAATATCCTTACTCATTTGCCAAAGATATATTTGATACATGACTGGGGCGACCAGAAACCATTTATTTGCGATGCAACGTCAAAAATAGTTTTAATTCTATAAATGTGGATTTTTGACTCCGTTATGCATTTTTACATTCCCTACAATCATCGAAATGAAATACTGTGTCACTGAGAGCCGACAAACTTACATGTGCGGCACACGACCCCAGGGATTCCCACAGCCCTGCTTGCACAACGAGAAAACCATTTTTCATCTTTTAGAGAAAAAACGAAAATATTGTTGATTTTACCTGTGAGATCTCATAAAGGGCCAATATTGCACCGAGCATTCGATTCGTGTGAGCTGTTTATGTCAGTTTCTCACTACTAAACTACCACTCCTCGGTGGACAAAAATTTCGGCTCTTTACCTTAGGGCGTTACAGTTAGACGAACAGAAATCCCACAGTGAAGTTTGTGTCTTGTCTTATCTTATACTCGTGTCATGTATTATCTAATACTGATTTTACAAATGCATAACATCTCTGAGACTTTTATTCTTTCTTTTATCTTATAAACGAGTTAAGATACGTGGCAGGTTGCTGTTGTTGCGCACACGGCCCGCAGCTACGCCACAAATGTCACATCAGACGCCTGTCAATTAGATACGCTACTAATACTTCTATTTAGTCTTAAGTCATACTCTTCTGCCCATGGTGAATACAGGACATTGGCGGTAGAGGAGAGGAACTGCAGATAGAAGACATGTCTCGGGTGCTGAGGAGTACTCAGACGTCTCAGCTGATGAGAGGGATAGCGACCCACAGAGGCTTGTGGCTCGAGTCGCAGTCCCATGCATATTTTTAATTCGAACAGAAGTTTGGTTGGTTGATTTGGGGGAGGAGACCAGACAGCAAGCTCATCGGTCCCATCCTATTAGGGAAGAATGGGGAAGGAGGTCCACCGTGCCCTTTGAAAACATCCATCCCGGAATTTGCCTGAATAAACTTAGGGAAATCACGGAAAAGCTAAATCAGGATGGTCAGACGCGGGTTTGAACAAACGTCCTCCCCAATGGGAGTCCAGTGTGCTAAGCACTGCGCAACCTCCCTCAGTGTGAACAGAAGTTTCAACGAGGGAGAAACGTTTTGTTCCAGAGTAGGTGGGGAGTGTGTCTTAATTGCTGCCGAATTCGTCACTGAGCACACTTACCCGTATCAAATACCTTTACAACAGTAATTTTTTGCAACTGGAATGACTGGATTCTATATTTAGCTGTCACATTATGAGCAGCGCTTGTTGTTGTTGTTGTTGCGGTCTTCAGTCCTGAGACTGGTTTGATGCAGCTCTCCATGCTACTCTATCCTGTGCAAGCTTCTTCATCTCCCAGTACCTACAGCACCTACATCCTTTTGAATCTGCTTAGTGTATTCATCTCTTGGTCTCCCTCTACGATTTTTACCCTCCACGCTGCCCTCCAATACCAAATTGGTGATCCCTTGATGCCTCAGAACATGTCCTACCAACCGATCCCTTCTTCCGGTCAAGTTGTGTCACAAACTTCCTTTCTCTCCACTTCTAATCAGTACCTCCTGATTAGTTATGCGATCTACCCATCCAAACTTTAGCATTCTTCTGTAGCACCACATTTCGAAAGTTTCTATTTTCTTCTTGTCGAAACTACTTATCGTCCATGCTTCCCTTCCACACATGGCTACACTCCATACAAATACTTTCAGAAATGACTTCATGACACTTAAATCTATACTCGATGTTAACAAATTTTTCTTATTCAGAAACGCTTTCCTTGCCATTGCCAGTCTACATTTTATATCCTCTCTACTTCGACCATCATCAGTTATTTTGCTCCCCAAATAGCAAAACTCCTTTACTACTTTAAGTGTCTCATTTCCTAATCTAATTCCCTCAGCATCACCCGACTTAATTCGACTAAATTCCATTATCCTGGTTTTGCTTTTGTTGATGTTCATCTTATATCCTCCTTTCAAGACACTGTCCATTCCATTCAACTGGTCTTCCAAGTCCTTTGCTGTCTCTGACAGAATTACAATGTCATCGGCAAACCTTAGATTTTTTATTTCTTCTCCGTGAATTTTAATACCTACTCCGAATTTTTCTTTTGTTTCCTTTACTTCTTGCTCAATATACAGATTGAATAACATCGGGGAGAGGTTACAACCCTGTCTTACTCCCTTCCCGACCACTGCTTCAATTTCATGCCCCTCGACTCTAATAACTGCCATCTGGTTTCTGCGCAAATTGTAAATAGCCTTTCGCTCCCTGTATTTTACCCCTGCCAATTTTAGAATCTGAAAGAGAGTACTCCAGTCAACATTGTCAAAAGTTTGCTCTAAGTCTACAAATGCTAGAAACGTAGGTTTGCCTTTCCTTAATCTTTCTTCTAAGATAAGTCGTAGGGTCAGTATTGCCTCACGTGTACCAGTGTTTCTACGGAATCCAAACTGATCTTCCCCGAGGTCGGCTTCTACTAGTTTTTCGATTCGTCTGTAAAGAATTCGTGTTAGTATTTTGCAGCTGTGACCTATTAAACTGATTGTTCGGTAATTTTCATATCTGTTAACACCTGCTTTCTCTGGGATTGGAATTATTTTTCTCTTCTTGAAGTCTGAGGGTATTTCGCCTGTCTCATACATCTTGCTCACCAGATGGTAGAGTTTTGTCAGGACTGGCTCCCCCAAGGCCGTCAGTAGTTCCAATGGAATGTTGTCTACTCCGGGGGCCTTGTTTCGACTCAGGTCTTTCAGTGCTCTGTCAAACTCTTCACGCAATATCATATATCCCATTTCATCTTCATCTACATCCTCTTCCATTTCCATAATATTGTCCTCAAGTGCATCGCCCTTGTATAGACCCTCTATATACTCCTTCCACCTTTCTGCTTTCCCTTCTTTGCTTAGAACTGGGTTTCCATCTGAGCTCTTGATGTTCATACATGTGGTTCTCTTATCTCCAAAGGTCTCTGTAATTTTCCTATAGGCCTAGTGAGAAGAGCCTCTACATCCTTACATTTGTCCTGTAGCCATCCCTGCTTAGCCATTTTGCACTTCCTGTTGATCTCATTTTTGAGACGTCTGTATTCCTTGTTGCCTGCTTCATTTACTGCATTTTTATATTTTCTCCTTTCATCAATTAAATTCAATATTTCTTCTGTTAACCAAGGATTTCTACTAGCCCTCGTCTTTTTACCTACTTGATCCTCTGCTGCCTTCACTACTTCTTCCCTCAAAGTCACCCATTCTTCTTCTACTGTATTTCTTTCCCCCATTCCTGTCAATTGTTCCCTTATGCTCTCCCTGAAACTCTGTACAACCTCTGTTTCTTTCAGTTTATCCAGGTCCCATCTCCTTAATTTCCCACCTTTTTGCAGTTTCTTCAGTTTTAATCTACAGGTCATAACCAATAGATTGTGGTCAGAGTCCACATCTACCCCTGGAAATGTCTTACAATTTAAAACCTGGTTCCTAAATCTCTGTCTTACCATCTATCTGATACCTTTTAGTATCTCCAAGGTTCTTCCATGTATACAACCTTCTTTCATGATTCTTAAACCAAGTGTTAGCTATGATTAAGTTGTGCTCTGTGCAAAATTCTACCAGGCGGCATCGCCTTTCATTTCTTAGCTCCAACCCATATTCACCTACTATGTTTCCTTCTCTCCCTTTTCGTACACTCGAATTCAAGTCACCCATGACTATTAAATTCGTCTCCCTTCACTATCTGAATAATTTCTTTTATTTCATCATCCATTTCTTCAATTTCTTCGTCATCTGCAGAGCTAGTTGGCATATAAACTTGTACTACTGTAGTAGGTGTGGGCTTCGTATCTATCTTTGCCTCAATAATGCGTTCACTATGCTGTTTGTAGTAGCTTACCCGCATTCCTATTTTCCTATTCATTATTAAACCGACTCCTGCATTACCCGTATTTGATTTTGTGTTTATAACCCTGTAGTCATTTGACCAGAAGTCTTGTTCCTCCTGCCACCGAACTTCACTAATTCCCACTATATCTAACCTTAACCTATCCACTAGAGCTTACATGTATGTATTTCTTATTACTTCGGTAGAATAGTTAGGTAAGTTATTTTGAAACGAAAACGGTGAATACAGCTTTTCTTTAGAAAGGGATGAAGCAATAACATTCTGTAGCGTTATAAAATTCCTTCCGAGAATTAATTTTTTCTTCATTTTGTTCTCTGAATAATTAGTAACTTCGTTAACTTTTCAGTTCGTTGTTTGTAATTTTTAAAGTTATTCATTGTTCCCTGTAGCGAATCACGAGGTCGCAAGTAATAAGTAATGAATATCGCCTTTCAGACTTTGCAGCAGAATGAATAAGAACTGTTCTCCAGCCAAGCGGTTGTTGTTCTCATACATTAACGGGTCAGATGTTGTTAAATACAAAGTAAAGAAGACACTTCGAGGAAATACGAAGGTTCATACAAGTGGGATACTACAATATCCTGTTTTCCTGTAACCGACATCAGATGGCAGCTTAAAACGCTGTGGATCTCAAAGTCGTAAATACTGCCTTAAGAGTTCACACAGAGGGCTAGTTATCTTTCTGTGAGTGTAATGTGTAACTGCTACTGGGTAATGAAAATGGAAATTTATTCCCAGCGGAAAACTGTACCCCCAACCCTTCCCCCCACTCATTAACAGACAGCCCTTTAAATAGATCAACCGTGGTCATGCATGAAACGCCTATTCGGTAACACAGTACGTGTCGCGCGCACATCAGCGTTTTTTGTTACAGGAAACGCTTCGTAGGTTCGATAATTAATTACGCGTCGACATTCGTCAATGCAGATTAGAGACAGAAAATGTTGATACGGTATTGTTTAACTGCAGAGCTTTTAATGAGATCTCACCTCATGGTAATATTTTTCACCCAATAACACCAACACAAATCTCGTAGAAAGCAAGTGGGTAACAGTGAAAGAACTCTGATGACAAGATTACAGATTTCAAAATGAAATAAGCTAAATGAAAGGAAGCGTCAAAGGTGTGACGCTTTTATATATTCCTTGTCTCAGGAGCTCAATGTTTCAGAGAAAAAGTGGAGGTTAAATTTTAAATTTTCTGATCATGCTACAGTAGCGTGGAGGGGGAGGGTGGTTTGGATTTCAAGTCGTCACATACAGAAACGGAGAGCCACGCCGTTAAATAGATGTCAGGAGTAGTATTAGTGTGAAATTATTGTAAACATCTTTCTTGAAAATCAATCAGCTTAAGAAAGTAACAGTCACGGCTGGTAACGGTGGAATAGAATTATGTATTATAATTTTTTTGCATGACTCTTTTTCTCTTAGGTGTAATATAACGTTCTTGTTGTTATGAAAGCAAGCGCAACGTCTTTGTTATCGAACTTGGATCTTCGCTGAATATTTTGGCGCCGAAACCCGAGAAAGGATCACCTCAGAGACACGTCGAAAAACTTCCGCGAGCAACACTTCCTCCAACACTAATGAGGAGAGATAACCACGCAATCGCATTAAGTTATGATGTGCAAAATTACATTCACGCTCGCGGAAAGGAACTGTTTCACGCCTGGTATGTAAACCGCCTTCATCTGCCTTTCTAGAAAATTACAAACCCGCTACAAGCCAATTACTGCTATGGGACGTTTACAGATTTAGGTGTATTGAAGATCGACTTGGCTCGCAACGATTGATTTTCGAGCTGCTTAAGCCTCCAGCTTTTGTTTACTTGCTGCTGCCGTATGTTTGATTTATGGACAACTACTGACTGTCTTGTCAGAAGATTATTAAGTTCAGGCAGCACTCTAGATATTTCGACAGAAGAACCACATATTCTGAAAACAAGGCGAACTCATCAGAGATCGAATATTACTTGATTTGTCACCGCTGCCGGAGAATTCTCAGCTTAGACGCCGTTCTCCGAATTTAGACACTAATTTGGAGGACATGCTGTCAGTTTTTGTGCTGCAGCACGATCAAATACGCGAACGTTTGTCAGAGAAGGATTACGGTATTGATATAAGTGAATGTGAGATTATACTGATAAAACCTTATCGTCGTGTGCCGCGACACCGGAAGGAAACTATATAAGCCCATGTCATTTTCAAGCACGATTAGTGTGGTCCATCCAGCCAAAGCAGTTAAAGCCGTTACTATGACAGTCAAATTACTGTCTACTAAATTACATCCGTTGTCTGGAGGCAAGGTGCGATGACTTAGATATTGGGAACAATCTGAAAGATCGATTGATAGCAGCATCGTCTCTCTGTCCACTGTTGATAATCTCGTTTCCCTCGAAGGTGAACCTAAGACGCTTCTCGATGCTATCGCGGCAACCACGTCCACTTAGGAGGATACATAGGAAATCCTGTGGGATCGGTATGGACATAGTAGTAAAATCATTCAGGCGCACTTAGCTTGTTTGGAAGAAATTGCGCCTATTCTGTTCGTATGGCCGGAAAACCTAAATTTAATAATCGTAGAGATTAACCTAACAATGCAGGCATTAAAATTGTTAGGGTAAGACGCCAATGCCTATGGCAGTGTCTTAGACCCTAAAATATTGCCCGCCTTCTCAGACGAAATCTGTCGTCGCTAGATAATCGGAGGAAAAGACACAATTTTTCCGAAGGAGACATTTCAAAGTTAATGGAGCGTCTAGTGGAAGAAGTAGACGGAGCGCTCATAGCTCAGACGATCCGCGGAGAGGTACAATCAAATTCAAACGCGCTACCCTCGGTCTCAGTTCTTAATATACAGTCCAAACAAACACGCTCTAAAAGCAATAATAAGTAGACGTTAGAACGGTACTGCGTGTTCTCCACACAAGACGGTGCAAGAACGTCCCAAGATGTTGAAGCAGTGTAACCGTTGTTTCCTTTGCCTCAAGCAAGGCCATACTTTTGGAATCTGTGTCAGGAAAGGCGAGGATGTCTGCTCATTATGTAGAGCCAACCATCACAAATCTATCTTCCACCGTAAAACATCTACATCTCTTGTATAAAATAAAGGATGGGTAAGAAAAGGGAAATGATGCGTGTGAATTCGTGACATCCAACCGCACATAGCACTGTGGTAATGCAATCGCGAAAGTTGAAAATTTGTGTTGGACTGGAACTTGAACCCAGATGCTCCGCTTCTGTAGGACGGTTGCCTTAATCACCTCTGCGATTCGGACACGCGTTTCGTCCGACCCAATACTCAACTTATCGCACGCTGCAATGAAGCGTCCCTCATGGATTAAACCCCTACTCGCAAATTATGGATTCTCGTAGGAGTTGGGCGATACTTGCGCTTCCGCACTGAAACGAATGTGAACGAGCCCACCTTCTAGAGCGCAGACGAGTTCTAGTTCACTGGAAAATGTAAACACATGAGTCCCCGGCTTCACGCACCCGCAGACAGCACGTGTTTATGTGACAAGACTCACTCAAGGAAAAATTTATACTTTGTATTCTGGACGCTGACAACAGGTCTTTGACGGTAAGCCTCAATTTACAAGTGACCGACATTCAGAAGCATTTGAGTCCACGGTATCACTCGGACTTGTCTGTCTGATTCAGACTTCAACAAAAGTGTTATAGGCCCTCTATTGTTCCTGATCTATATTAACGATATAGAAGACTAAGTAGCTCTCTCAGATTGTTAGCAGATAATGCTGTCATTTATCGTCTTGTAAAGTCATCAGATGACCAAAACGAATTGCAAAACGATTTAGATAAGATACCTGTATGGTACGAAAAGTGGCAATTGACCCTGAATAAAGAAAAGTGTGACGTGATTCACACGAATACTAGAAGAAATCCGCTATCTTTCGATTACGCGATAAGTCACGCAAATCTGAAGGCTGTAAATTCAACTAAATAGTTAGGCATTACAATTACAAATACCCTAAACTGGAACGATCACACAGATAATGTTGTGGGTAGAGCAAACCAAGGACTGAGATTCATTCACAGAACACTTAGAAGGTGCAACAGGTCTATTAAAGAGACTGCTTACACCACGCTCGTCCACCCTGTTCTGGAGCATTGCTGTGCGGTGTAGGATCCGCATCAGATGGGACTGACGGATGACATCGAAAAAGTTCAAAGAAGGGCAGCTCGTTTTTTATTATCTCGAAATAGGGGAGATAGTTCCACAGACATGATACGTGAATTGGAGAGGCAAGTATTAAAACAAAGGTGTTTTTCGTTGCGACGCGATCTTCTCATGTAATTTCAATCACCAGTTTTCTCCTCCGATTGCGGAAACATTCTGTTGGCACCCACCTAAATAGGGAGAAATGATTATCATGATAAAATAAGAGAAATCAGTGCTCGCGAAGAAAAATTTAAGTGCTCGTTTTTCCCGCTCGCCGTTCGGTAATGGAACGGTAGAGACAGCTTGAAGGTGGTTTATTGAACCCTTCGCCAGGTACTTTATTGTGAATAGCAGAGTAATCACGTAGATGTAGATGTAGATGAAGAAGAATATGACGAGCACATTAGTATCAACAACTCTGAGAGTTCACATTCCTTCAGCAGCCAGCGGTCTGCATCACCAGATACTACAATTATGCAACACGAATGTAACCTGTCACTGGCCTATCGCATTGACAAGCGTACAGAAGTTCCCATTGACCTACTTATGGGAGCCGAGCAGTACTGGCAAATTGTTCATAACATAACGCCCATACCAATATCTGCGTCTGAAATGTTATTTCATAAATGAGTAAAAAAGTAGTCCCAATTTGAATTAACACCTGAAAATATAATAAATAATTTTACATATATATTAATTTGTATATTAATTGTAAGAAACGATTTATTAATGATTTGATGTATTTCTAATTACTCATGAATTTTTCTGTAAAAAAGTATCTATGAGTAAAATGTGTAAAGAAAACATCGTGAACAAAACGTAGCAAATACCTTCGTTTGTCTATTGAGATAAGAAAGCGTAATTAGCTCGTTCTCTTCTCTCGCTTTTGTCCTCCGCTATCGAGATAAGCTGTGCAAGTGTTACTTGTGCGCTTTGTTTGCATAACTATGTTAATTTGATGTTAAGTAGTCGTGTTTCATTTGAAGATTCCTTTCATTACTATTCACGTTATATGTGATTTTATTATTAGTCCAGTTTCAGACTGCATCGAAGAGAAGTTGCTGGCGCATTGTTTCGTGGTCACGGACGAACGCTGTTAGTGTTCATTCGCAGCTTAGTCAATTACGCAATGACATCATTTTTATCGATGTTTTTCTCTCAAAATCCGGGGAATGTCATTAAGCGAACCGCGTAATATTCAGATCGGTCATTGGCCTCCAAACGCACCCGCCAGTCTGATGTAAGGACGATGCTGGAAGGCAGAGTTGAGCTTAATTAGAAAAGGGAGTAAAATTTTTCTGTGCCATGTTTTATCATTTCAATAACATTGCCTCCAGCAAATCAAGAAACATTCATGTAGTGTTCTCAATTAGTGCTTACCGTTTATTCAATCCTTTCAAAAAAAAGTCTTATTTACTAGCAGAGATAAAATCCATTGATAACTCCATTTAAATTAATTCATAGCTATCTAACCAATATCAATAATATAAAATACATATATTTTATTCTTTACTTTTTTAAATTGAGGAACGCAACGCGTCTCTAGTATTAATGTCCTCGAAGCTTGGCTTGATACTTAGGGGAAATCGACCAGACGTTTCTGCAGGGCACACGGCCATTAACCGTATTAACTTCGCGTCACAAGAGTCAACGGATGAGAACATCAAGAGTTGTTCGGATCTGAAATCAGCATGAATTAGCTCTGAGCAAGAACCATCAATGAGCGCAAGAGACGCGGCAATTTTGGAAGAGTTGAATGCATCTTACCTTATCCAAGTTGGACGATGGGTAGTCCGTCTTACATGTAAGTCCACATTTGTTTTTCTTAATATCTTCCGGAAAACTAAAAGGCGTTTTGCTGCATTACAAAAATTTCTACTAAAAACAACGAACTCAGGCACGTATACGATACTCAAGTGTTAGAATACATCAGACAAGAAGCTGTTGACGTAGTTCCTCCTGAAACAAATACAACACATTTTATGTGGCACATCACAAAGTCAGGAAAGAAAGACAAGGAAATATAGAACGGTTGGTTGTTTTGACGAATTCGTTCATGAAGAAGGCACACCATCGCCTAATAACGTTTTAATATTGGTCCCAACCTTCTACTAGAAGTAATGGCTGCTCTTCTGCGATTGTACCTGCGACGTTTCGCCGTTACAGCTTACATGATTCAAGCTATCGTTCAGTTTGCTCTTCAGTCGCACTACCGGGTTCTCAAGACATTCCTATGGTGTAAGGTCGACGTCATGGAAATTTTACAATCAAGTCAGACAAGAGAGGTATACTATTTCATCCAGTCGGGTTGTACACTCAGAGTCATTTGACTCAGTAAAAGAATTCAAGGTCCGACAGAGAGACATCTGGAATCAATTGATCAGTGACTGCTTACTGATAGGAGTTTTTATCAAGTTCAGAACGTTGGTTGAAGACTAGCATCGACGACATCGGCCTTCTCCAAGCAGACGTATTGCCCCAACATATGTGTAGAAGGGCGAAGGTAAAGGACTTACGAACTGGCTTTGACGCAGTTTATTGGAATGTTATTCTCATAGCATTTGTGGACTTAGAGAAAGCTTTTGACAATGTTGACTGGAATACTCTCTTTCAAATTCTGAAGGTGGCAGGGGTAAAATACAGGGAGCGAAAGACTATTTACAATTTGTATTGGTAAGAGTCGAGGGACATGAAAGGGAAGCAGTGGTTGGGAAGGGAGTGAGACAAGGCTGTAGCCTCTCCCCGATGTTATTCAATCTGTATATTGAGCAAGCAGTAAAGGAAACAAAAGAAAAATTGGGAGTAGGTATTAAAATCCAGGGAGAAGAAATAAAAATTTTTAAGTTCGCCGTGTAGGAAAAGGACTCGGTGACAGAAAGACCCTCGTAGCGCCTCTTACTAGAACAAGTGCAACAAGAACAGGACTCAGGTGACTGAGTATCAAGGTTCAGATATACACTTGCCGAGAATTTTTACAAGGAATGGAAACTGCTCCTCGGTTCAGTAACCGTGTCAGAGAACTGCTATGAAAACAAAGAGAACATTACAAATTTGAATGAAATCATAACTTGGTTCAATAACTAACGAATTAAAATGAGCGTTAAGCATAGCAATGCGAGAATTTCAGTGATTTCTAAAGGAAAATTCTATAACTGATCTAAATAAAACTTACAAGAAATTATACTATCTATATCCGGATCCCGCTCCAGCTGCTGCCGGGTCTGGATGCTGACGAGTCCTCTCCATTTAGCTCAGTCTTCCCACCACTTTTCTTCCTCCACTTGCTGCCAGGTCACACCTCTCCTTTCCACAGATATTCTCACTCTCATTTTCCACCGTGTTCTTGGGTGCCCTGTAGGTCTTTTCCCAACCATCTTTCGTTGTTCCATAATTTTGGAGAGTCTCTGCCCATGCATCCTCTTAACATGCCCCTACCATCTTAATCTCTTTCTTTCAATTTCTTCTCTCATACTTTCCTGTTTAAGGTCCTTTCTAATCTCTACATTCCTTACTCTGTCCATTCTTGTTTTTCCCTTCAGTGCTCTGAGAAATTTCATTTCCCCTTCTTGCAGTCTGCTCCAGTCCCTTTCTGTCATTGTCCATATTTCTCCACCATAGGTGACAATAGGGAAGTAACAATTCTTATACGTAAGGAATTTTACTTTTTCTGACATTTCCTTATTCCAAATCATGTGTTTTATTGTTTGGTAGAAATTGCCTCCTACCTGTAACCTCCCATTAATTTAGTTACTTATTCATCCATCCCTAGATTTTTCACTCTCTAAAGAAGTTAAACTTTCTACCACTTTCTACATCTATATCCATACTCCGCAAGCCACCTGACGGTGTGTGGCGGAGAGTACTTTGAGTACCTCTTTCAGTTCTCCCTTCTATTCCAGTCCCTGTACTGTTCGTGGAAAGAAAGACTGTCGGTATGCCTCTATGTGGGCTCTAATCTTTCTGATTTTATCCTTATGGTCTCTTCGCGAGATATACGTAGGAGGGAGCAATACACTGCTTGACTCCTCGGTGAAGGTATGTTCTCGAAACTTCAACCAAAGCCCGTACGGAGCGACTGAGCGTCTCTCCTGCAAAGTCTTCCACTGGAGTTTATCTATCATCTCCGTAACACTTTAGCGATTACTAAATGATCCTGTAACGAAACGCGCTGCTCTCCGTTGGATCTTCTCTATCTCTTCTATCAACCCTATCTGGTACGGATCCCAAGCTGGTGAGCAATATTCAAGCAGTGGTGGAACAAGTGTACTGTAACCTACTTCCTTTGTTTTCGGAGGTGTTCTCAATTCAAGGTAATATTTCCGTTGATCCCTTTCTCTCTTCCAAATATCATTACTTCACTCTTATCTTTATTTATTTTTAATCCATACATTTTCATTATTTCCTTCCACGCATCAAGTTGCAACTGTACATCTACCTCTTTATCACCCCATATTACCATATCATCTGCAAAAATCATTTTTTGTCTTTTTCTTTTATTATGTCTTTAACTGCCCTATTAATTCCCTCCATCACAACGTTCAAAAGTGCAGGAGATAGAATACTTCCTTACTTAAGTCCTGGTCTTATTTCGAAATATTCAGAGTTCCCCAATGGTGTTCTAATTCTAGAATTGTGTCCTCTGTACATTGTCTTTATTACATTAATGTATCCATCTTCTATATCTATCTTCTTCATTTCTTCCCAGAGTCTTTCCCTGTTAACTGAGTCATATGTCTTTTCTATGTCTATAAAAACCATTATCACCCTTTTGTTATACTCCCAGCTTTTTGCCATCAGTTTTCCAGAAGTTATACTGATATTACATATCTATGCTAGTAGGCATTTCAGTGATTATAATAGCACAGAAAAGGAGATTGATGCATTGAATGTCGAAGTAATGAATTCCGTTTTCTCAAATTATTTCACCGAGGAAGATTATACTGTTGTTCATCCTGCCAATCATCGTAAGAATGTCGAAGTGACGTTAACATATGTGTCAGTGGAATAGTCAAGTTAACTAAAAAGATTTAATAAAGGAAAAGCCGCTGGAGCTACACGGTTCTATAAACTTTATGTGAAAGAAATCGCTCGCTTTATAGCAGCAATTTATCGCAGATCAATGAAACATATAAATGTTTCAAGATATAAAAAATGAAGCACAGGACGTTTTCAAGAAGAGTCGTTGGACAGTTGCGCGAAACTATACTTTTTTTACGGTTATACCAATGACGTCAGGCGCTAGTAGAATTATCAAACACGTTTCATGTTTTATGATTGTGTATTATAACACATTTCTTCTTCTTCTGTAGTTGCCCATTACAGCTCGCATCTCTTCCTTGGCCTTTCCAGACTTCTGTGGCCTACCGGATTATAATTTCCGACGTTGTAAGGAAGTCTGCCGCAGTTCATTCGGTTGAAATATTCTCTCCATTTCCTTCTGTAATCTTCAGTTTCCTTTCTTACGTTAAGTATGTTTAATTCCTTTCGAATGGTACTCTTTCTCAATTTTTGTATTTCGTTACAGCCGTTCACAGCCCTAAGAAACCACATTTAAGTTATCTGTAACGTACTTCGACGTCCTCTGTAATTGACCCACGCGTCAGTTTCATGGAGTAATGAGGGGTCTAATTGACCCACGCGCCAGTTTCATAGAGTAATGAGGAGTCAGCCCTTTTTTATAAAGTACTTTTTATTGTTCCATGTTGTTGTTGTTGTTCTTGTTGTTGTGGTCTTCAGTCCAAAGACTGGTTTGATGCAGACCTACATGCTACTCTATCTTGTGCAAGCCCTTCCGTATCCAAATAACTACTGCAACTTACATCCCTCTGAAACTGCTTACTTTATTTACCTCTTGGTCTCCCTCTACGACTCTTATCCCACACTCTTCCCTCCACTACTAAGTTGGTGATCCCTTGATGCCTCAGAATGTGTCCTATTCACCTATTCCTTCTTTTACTCAGGTTGTACTACAAATTTCTCTTCTCTCCAATTCTATTCAGTACCTCCTCATTAGCTACATGATCTAACCATCTAATCTTGAGAATTCTTCTGTAGCATCACATTTCAAAAGCTTCTATTCTCTTCTTGCGTAAACTATTTATTGTCCATGTTTCACATCCATACATTGCTACACTCCATACTAATACTTTCACGAAGATCTTCCTGACACTTAAACCTACACTTGATGTTAACAAATTTCTCTTCTTCAGATATGCCTTTTTGCCAATCTATATTTTATATCCTCCGTAATTCGATCATCATCAATTATTTTGCTTCCCAAACATCAAAACTCATTTACTACTTTAAGTGCCTCATTTACTACTCTTATTCCCTCAGCATCACTTGATTTAATTTGACTACATTCCGTTATCCTCGTTTTGCTTTTGTTGATATTCATCTTATAACCTCCTTTCAAGATATTGTCCATTCCGTTCAGCTGCTCTTCTAAGTCCTTTACTGTCTGACAAAATTGTAATGTCATCGGCATACTTCAAAATCTTTATTTCCTCTCCCTGGATTCTAATTCCTACTCCGAATCGTTCCTTTGTTTCAAACATTTTATACTTGTATAAGGGCCAATCAAAAAGTTTCCGTTCGAGGGGATTGCTGCAGCGTGTATGCTCCGATGTATGCTTGCATTTCCCCAGAGAGTGAATAAACTCTCTGTATCTAAATGAATTATAAATAGTGTGTTCCTTGTTCACCTTGAGCTATATTCAGCTCGGGTAGGTCAGAACAAGTGCAAGCCATGTAAAATCCAGTACACCTGGTATTTTTAGCTAAAGACAATTCTAGAAGTAAACTTAGAGGCATTCAGTATTTTGAGGAAAGAAATTGCATCCTTATTGCAGTCTACATTTCCTTTCCTACATAGAGCTAGCAAGACACATTGTGAACAGCTAATTTGTTGTCACGTTTTTAAAGATATATTTTAATCTTATAAGAACAAGAAAGGGAAAAACACTAGTATGTACCAACTTGTGGAGACAATTCTTTCTTGTGTTTTCACCAGCTCACAGAAATTTCTTTCTAACATGTATCTTCCACGACCATTTAGAATTTGGACATCTCTTGTGTAATACAGAAGCACATTCGATAGTCTTGCGTTCAACCAGGCGTCTCAAAAAGTATTTAAAGAAAGTTTAGCATTATTATTTCAAACATAATTTAGAGCTTTCAGCAGCAGCAAGATATAGTGACAAATACCAACAGTTAGAATGTAGGAATGCCGTTTTGAATTAGTTCGCCATGACTTTAATCTACTATTAACGCAGAACTATTACAGGGCCCATATCAGGGACTCCTTATTTTATAACATACGTGGGATGAAGAAAATTAAAAACTGTATGATTTCTTGTAACTCTAGGGGATAAAAAAGACAAAATGCATGTCATCACACAGTCGAACATCATCATACAAGGAAACAATTAGGAAACAGCTGATCTTTTTGTATATAGAATCCTGGATTGTGTAGACGGGGTGCTATTTGATGGTGTAGGTTGTACAGCATGCACTAGCATCGCTACCGTTGCTAATATTCAAGTTATGATTACGAATTGCTTCATTAATACTACAAGCGCTTTTCTTTGACCAAGCGAATTCCGTTGCATTAAATAAAATATTGTCAGCGGTCTGGAAATCACGAACAAATTACAATTACATAAAATATGTGCAACTGCCAATCTTTTGATGCTGTTTTAACTGAATAAAACAAAACGCGTATTGCGGCAGAAGTTGTATACACAGCCATTATGGATGCCATTGCTAGAAAAATAAAATAAAAAATATTTATCAGTGCTAAAGCGAGAGACTATTGGCGTGACTTTCAACTCGACCATTCGTTTTATTTGTATTAGATATAACTATTGTGACACTTAGTAATCGTAATCCATCACAGATTATGCGTCTGTTCTGTCCCCATATTCTCTGTGTATTTTGGGCTACAATGAAGACAAATCCTATGTCAGTCTAAGATAATCCCTGGATGAATAAATAAATTAAAGTTAATCTACAGACACCATAGCGGTAAAAAGTGACAAATTTCTACCTTAAAATCTCGAAATAACTAGAATAATTTTGCCAGTTTTATTTACAGGTGACGCATACTAAAATTAAATACTACGATGTTCACAACGGTAAACAACATCAGCGACACCGCGAGCGATTTATGTTTGAGATGGGTCGTCATGGTGACCAAAGAGAGCAAAGTCAAGGTACGATGTAGGCAAATCAAACAGTGTCTCATTCCGTCCGTACTGTGTTCACTAAAAGCGCATGTCCTCTATGAGTCTATACAGAACAAGGAAAATCATAATACATTAAAAATACTTCTGAAAATGGACCAAATTGAAATGGATTCCTTAATACCTTTTCTTTGAGTGTTTTTCGTTATTTCTTCGTTTATATCTGACATAATTTCTTGTTAACTGCAAAATAATTAACAGTTTACTTTAGTGTAATTAGCTGGTTCCGACGATTAATCATTCATTCCACATTAATGGGGAGTGCAAACAATAAAGGCAGCGTAAGAAATAAATGTAAAAACGTATTTAAAAGCAGTAAGGAGGCTGTGTGTAACGTAAGAAGAGTAAGGAGAATCAGATTATTAGCACATACTGCCGAGGGGTTCCGGTCCCGATGAATCATATATATTATTTCTCAAGTCAGCATCCCTTTTCCTCAACACACACTAATGGTACAGGGGTGCATGATGTATCGTTGTAAAGGTTTTATAACCTGCTTCTGATGTTGCATACCGATCTTGCGCTAAAACGTACTGTTTGCGGAAAATTTTAACGTAAAAGAGACTTTTAACTTCATAGGCGAAAGGGCATTATAAATGCCCCACTTCATACAAATATTTAACGAAGTTAACCTATTATTATAAATACCATTTCATTTGTGTTAAAGTAGTTATTTACTGCATACTTTGAATACAGAATTGTCACAGATAATAACACTGACCACTGCGGTAGTCCATTATCCATGTCCGTCATACAAGCTGACTTTTCGAAACGAATATACTTTCCGAGACAACAAATATATTTGACACTGTAATATTGTACCGTGATTTACCTATCGCTCCTACGGCATAACGTGCTTACGTACGAAGGGCACTTAAAATCTCAATATACAGTTAGACGTATTGTGACCTTACTGATATATGATACCACGCAAGAAGCGAATGCTACGTTGTTGGCTATACATTTCTCATTTATGGACTCCTTCGTATTTTATTTCCGTAATTCTCATTAAGCTTCTCTTCAACAACAGGTAAAGCTAAATATTACGGTCAAAAGTTAGAAATTACAAGCATTAGTGCTTGTGAAAGTGGATATATGCTAGGACGTATCATAAACTCATAATTATTTCTCGTCCTTCGGTTCATTTTTGAAGACGTTTTCTCTACATTCTCAGAGCTACCGTTATCCCAACGAATACACTTATCCCAAATATCGTCATTTCTAAAACTATAAAAGTGCGAAAGTTTCGTACGGGTTCCCTGGTTTATGTTACAAGCCATATGCTCACAAGAAACTAACCGTCCCAGACTGAAGAGGGCATTGCGCTACAGACGACTTCACCACGTGTGCATTTTTTTTATTTCAGTCAAATACCAAGCGTGCTGGTAGCGGGCCAGAAGTAGAAGGATGGCCATTAAAATTGCAACACCAAGAAGATGACGTGCTACAGACGCGAAATTTAACCGACAGGAAGAAGATGCTGTGATATGCAAACGATTAGCTTTTCATAGCATCACACAAGGTTGGCGCCTATGGCGACACCTACAACGTGCTGACATGAGGAAACTTTCCAACCGATTTCTCATACACGAACAGCAGTAGACCGGCGTTGCCTGGTGAAACGTTGTTGTGATACCTTGTGTAAGGAGAAGCAATGCGTACCATCAGGTTTCCAACTTTGATAAAGGTCGGATTGTAGCCTATCGCGATTGCGGTTTATCGTATCGCGACATTGTTGCTCGCTTTGGTCGAGATCCAATGACTGTTAGCAGAATATGGAATCGGTGGATTCAGAAGGGTAAAACGGAACGCCGCGGTGGATCCCAACTCGTATCACTAGCAGTCGAGATGACATGCATCTTATCCGCATAGCTGAAACGGATCGTCCTGCCACGACCGGATCCTTGAGTCAACAGATTGGGACGTCTGCAAGACGACAACCATCTGTATGAACAGTCGACGACGTTTTCAGCAGCACGGACTGTCAGCTCGGAGACCTTCGCTGCGGTTACCCTTGAAGCTGCATCACAGATTGGAGCATCTGCGATGGTGTACTTAACGACGAAACTGGATGCACGAATGGTAAAACGTCACTTTTTCGGATGAATCCAGGTTCTGTTTACTGCATCACGATGGTCCCATCAGTGTTTGGCTACATTGCGGTGAACGCACATTGGAAGCGTGAATTCGTCGTCACCATACTGGCATATCAGCCGGCGTGATGGTATTGGCTGCCATTGGTTGCACGTCTTGATCACCTCTTTTTCGCATTGATGGCACTTTGAACATTGGACGTTACATTTCAGACGTGGCTGTACCCTTCATTCGATCCCTGCGAAACCGTACATTTCAGCAGGACAATGCACGACCGCATGTTGCAGGTCCTACATGGGCCTTTCTGGATACAGAAAATGTTCGACTGCTGCCCTGGCCAGCACATTCTCCAGATCTCTCACCAATAGAAAACATCTGGTCAATGGTGGCCGAGCAACTGGCTCGTCCCAATACCGCAGTCACTACTCTTGATGAACTGTGGTATCGTGTTGAAGCTGCATGGGCAGCTGTACCTGTACATACTATCCAAGTTCTGTTGGACTCAATGCCCAGGCGTATCAAGGCCGTTATTACGGCGAGAGGTAGTTGTTCTGCATACTGATTTCTCAGGATCTGTGCAACCAAATTGCGGGGAAATGTACTCACATGTCAATTCTAGTGTAATATATTTGTTCAATGAATACCCGTTTATCATCTGCATTTCTTCTTTGTGTAGCAATTTTAATGGCCAGTAGTGTATATGCTTCCGTATGAGTCCTAATTTGTCGTATCCTCGATGTCTTAACTCGAAAGGAATGTTGGTGGCAGCAGGGTCGTTGTGCTCTCAGCTTCAAATACTGGTTCTCTAAATTGTTTTGAGTAGCGTTCCTCGAAAAGAACGTCGTCTCCTCTGCAGGGACTCCCATTTAAGTTCCCGTAGCATCTCCGCAATATTCTCGCGTTTTTCGAAACTACCTGTAACGAATCTAGCAACAGGCCTCTGAAATGCTTCGGCATGATACGTGTCTCAAACATTTCAGCTGTACTCAAGAATATGTTGTTCTAGCGTCCTTTATGAGGTCTCCTTTATAGATGAACCGAACTTACCTAAATTTCTCCCAATAAACCGAAGAAATTTCTGCCAATAAACCGAAGTCAACCACTCACCTTTCCTAACACAGTCCTCACACGCTCGATTCAAAAAAATGTTCAAATGTGTGTGAAATCTTATGGGACTTAACTGCTAAGGTCATCAGTTTCTAAGCTTACACACTATTTAACCTAAATTATCCTAAGGACAAAGTCACACACCCATGCCCAAGGGAGGACTCGAACCTCCGCCGGGACCAGCCGCACATTCCATGACTGTAGCGCATCAAACCGCTCGGCTAATCCCGCGCTGCCACGCTCGATTCTATTCATGCCGCTTTGCAAAGCCGCCCCAAGACATTTAAATGACGTGAGTGCGTCAAGTAGCATTCATTGATGCTGTATTCGAATATTAAGGATTAATTTTTATTACTTATTCGCATTAAATTAAATTTTCCCCGTCTCTACGCTAGCTTGAGCCATCTGAGGCCGACTGATCGAAACCCAGGCTCCTAGAACATCACTACTGTAGAGATGCTGTACAAATAAGGATCTATTTCAATGACGTAGTGCGGTGTGAAGTAAAAATACCTGCCGTCGGCGCCTGCTGGTTCGTCGTTAGCGGGTTAGATGGCTCGGCGGACCGCCAGCGCCTGCGGCCGCTGCTGGCCGGATGTCGTATTGGCTGTTACAGCGGCGCGGCAGGGACGCCGCAGCTCGCTGGAGATGGGAGCGGCGATTGCGGCGCGAAGCGTGCGTGTGAGCGGACCGCCAGCCCCGGGTCCCGGCGCCGAAGCCGCCGCGATAAGCCGCGCCCGACAACAAAAGCAATACAGCGGCGCGCACTTCGTTACGCGGGGGCGCAGATCAGCCCGCCACCAGTGGGCTTGCTCGCGCCGTACGCAGCCCATTCCGCGCCGTGTAACCTCGTACACCGCCCTCTGTTCTCTGCGTCATCCGCTTCCTTTCTGCTTTTTTTGTTTCGCCAACCGAGTTTTTTCCGTGATTTCCTCGCGACGAGATCTGTATAGAGATAGGTCGTGTCGACCAAACAGCAGTTTTCGGTTGGTGCCGCAGAGATAGACGTCGAACGCTAATCTTCTTGTGCTTGCATTTTTAAAGTACTTTTTTCGGCGTTATAAAGCTACGCAAGAGTGTTAAAAATCAACAGTGCGACATGAAAGAGTGTTAAAATAATAATCTGTAAGACAAAAAGGAGACGCTACACGAAAGACTTATTCGAACAGGACGGAAATCGGGAGAAGTGTTGTACATGTACAGACAAACAAATAATTAAAATTTCAGAATATTGCGTGATTTATTCTGCCGCGCGGGATTAGCAGAGCGGTTTGAGGCGCTGCAGTCATGGACTGTGCGGCTGGTCCCAGCGGAGATTCGAGTCCTCCCTCAGGCATGGATGTGTGTGTTGGTCCTTAGGATAATTTAGGTTAAGTAGTGTGTACGCTTAGGGACTGGTGACCTTAGCAGTTGGGTCCCACAGGATTTCACACACATTTGAACATTTGAACAATAACGCTTTGGTGGTCCTCTGGCCCTTATGCAAGCAGTTATTGGGCTTGGCATTTATTGATACAATTATTGCATGTCGTCCTGAGGGGTACCGTGTGTAATTGAGAGAGCGCCGGAACGAAAACCAATCAGAGAGTGCACACCTGTTTGTTGGCAGGAGTGGTCAGAGATGATGGTACCACTGAGCGGACACACACGCTGTGGAGTGCCGCCAGAGTTGTGCTAGGAGAAGCGGGCCGTGTTACCGTAAAACGTACACAGAAAACAGCACAGTGTGTGCGTGCCACAGCATTTTACCTCTTTGGATGTCCACCTAGAGGCGTCAAAGAAAATATTTATTTATTGCTGTCTGTAGACTTACTGTTTCCGTCTGTACAGGAAGAGACGGCTACGGCAGCCCAGTGCAGACGTATCAACAACAACCGAATTTATCGAGGTGCTGTTTTTGCTAAATTACGGCGGTTGCATGTGGCGAATCGTAGGACATAGCCACCTAATTATGACACCGATTCTTTTTTTGTTTTTAATGCAGCAGAATAGTTTTCTCTGTGGCAGAGCAAAGAACCTTCGAAGTCAATTTGAACATAGTAACGTGTATGAAACTTGATTAAAGTAGCAATAAGATAACAGCGTCATGAACTGCTGCCTCCCAACAAGATAGACGTCTGCTCTGCTGTACCTAATTTAAGGAAACGTGTAACTTAGATGCGGTTCGTGTGTTTACCTGCGGGTCTTTAGCCCATCAGTCTGTGCTCTCCTGCCATAGCCATTACATAAGTTACTCCTGTAGTTATACGATAGCCGAAAAAGTGGATATGGTTTTCGTTCATGGTGAACGTCACCAAACTGTTAGAGTAGCGGTGTGACTGTAGACTGAATTGGGGAAAAGTCATGGGATAGTGATATTCGCAGACACAGATGTCGGTATAGAGGGGCAGGGCATTGGTGGAGCTGTCACTAGTACTCGGGCGATTCACGCGAGAAGATTTCCGACGCTCTTATGGCCTCACAACCGAAATTGACAGACTTTTAACACGGAATGGTAGGTGGGTAGATGGCTGGGACATTCCATTTTGGAAATACTTAGGAAATCCCGAGATTCACAGTGCCAAAGTTTAGGCATCACCTCTCGCCACGGACAACGCAGTGGCCGACGGCCTTCACTTAATGACCGACAGCAGCGGCATTTGCATACAGCTGTCACTGCTAACAGACATGCAACCCTGCGTCAAATAACCGCGGAAATCAATGTATTCGTTACGAAAACCCTGCGACATTAGGCGTTAATGATCTGACAGCGGATGACTGACGCGAGTTCCTTTGGTAAAAGCATATCACCTGCAGCGCCTCTCCTTGGCCGTTGGGGACATCGCTTAGACTGCAGACGACTGGAAAACCATGTCCTGGTCAAATGAGTCCCGATTTCAGTTATGGAAGAAGTCGACGCCTCACCTGCAGACGCCAGGAGCTGAAGAACTACCACCTGGACACAGCGAGAGCTGGCTGGTGTGGAAATCTTTAAACGCATTACGATCAGGAGTTGTCCAGAGACAACCTGAAGAGATGGGGCTTCATAACAGAAGATACATCCTGTGATTGTGGACAAGAACAAACCACAAGCCACATGCTACAGTGCCTTTTGTGCCCTACATCCTGCACGAAGATTGATCTCCTGCAAGCCACTCCAAGCGCCTTGGAGGTTGCAAAGTACTGGGCAAATGTAATATAAGTACAATTTGTATATATACATGTACATATTTATTGATGTGTATGGCTACTGTAAATTTGTATGTGTCTGACTCTAGAATTAAAAAAAAGTTGGTAAGAGCTGATGGTAGGGTTCGAGTGTGGCACAGACACATGGATCCAAGTTCTCAACAAGGCACTGTGCGATATGGTGCCGACTCCATATTGGTGTGGGCTGAGTTTACATGGAATAGAGTGAGTCATCTGGTTATGTTCGACTGCTTGGAGACCATTTGCAGCCATTCATGTTTCCAAACAACGATGGAATTTTTATGGATGGCTCTAATGACTCTAAGCATTATGGGACTTAACATCTGAGGTCATTAGTCCCCTAGACATGTAACTACTTAAACCTAACTAACCTAAGGACATTACACACATCCATGCCCGAGCCAGGATTCGAACCTACGACAGTAGGTCTGAAGCGCCTAGAATCGCTCGTCCATAGCGGCCGGCTTTTATGGACGGCAATGCACCATTTCACCGGTCCACCTTTGTTCACGATGTGTTCAATAACGTTTCGGACAATTCGAAGAAATGATTTGGCCATCGATCGAGCATTTATGGGGCAAAGTAGAGAGGTCAGTTCATGCGCAGAATCCTGCACTGGCAACACTGTCCCAATTATGAATGACTGTAGAGAGGGCTCAGTACTTATACACATGACTTTCAACGACTTGTTGAGTCCATGCCACGTCGAGCTGATGCAAATGTAGATCATCACGATGTTTGGTGGCATCGCCTGACTTTTGCCACCTCAGTGTATGGTGCAGCGTATCCTGATCGTGTAAAGCTTTCGAGATCTGTCTTTTCAAACAGTATAAGAAATCCCAGAAAGAGAATTGTAAAGAATAACATACGCCAAGAGTTGTAGCTGAGGAGAGAAATGCATCTAACATTTGATCACACACAAAATACACATCACTACGAGGCAGCTTCAACTCACCACTGGAATTACCCAAAGCAGTTTTCAGCAAATACTAAATACGAATGGATGTCATCGTTTCTACACTTCGCTCCAACAACGGCTTTATGGCTATGACTTTGTAATCTGTTGGAATTCTCCGGGAGTTTTTAGGAGATGATAACTACTTGTCACCCATTGTGGCTAATCTTTTTATGGAAGACTTCGAGGAGAGAACACTCCAGTCGTCGGATTTGAAACCTACGTGTTTTTGGCGGTATGTGGACGACACCTTTGTTATCTGGCCTCCCGGCACTGCATCGCTGAATGTATTTCTTGGGCATCTCAACTCGCTTCATCCCAACATCAAGTTCACTGTGAAGATGGATGTGTTGGTACGGAGAAAAGAAGATGGCACATTAGGTCACGCATTGTACCGTAAACCAACACACACGGACTTATACTTGCAGGCCACCAGTTGTCACCATCCTTCCAACGAAGTGGCGTACTTAGGACGTTGGTTCACAGAGCACGAGCCATATCAGACTAAGACAGCTTATCCAATTAGCTGCTCCATCTGCGTACCACTTTCCAACAAAATGGATATTCCGAACGGGAGATTCGCCATCCGTTACACCCGAAGCGGGTTACCCAACGTGAGGAACCGGGAGAAGGCGAAGAACGAAGGGAAATGGCCATCGTGCTGTACATCGGCGGTGTCTCTTCAAAAATAGGAAGATTATTGAAGAGGCATAAAGTTAAATGTGTCTTTCGCCCGCCGGCAAAACTCAGAGCTCTCTTTGGCTCATCTAAGCACAGTCTTGGCCTAAGAAGACCCGGTGTCTACGAGATTCCTTGTAGCTGCGGCAGGTCGTACATCGGACAAACTTGTTGCACTGTAGAAGAGAGATGTACTGAACACCGACGCTACACTCGTCTGGAGCAACCAGAAAAGTGTGCACTGGCCGAGCATTGTCTCAGTACAGGCCATTCTATGAACTATCAACGTACCAAAATTCTCGCGTGGACGAGTTCGTGCTGGGACAGTGTTACTAAGGAAGCAGTGGAAATACGTAGCTCGACGAATCTTGTAAACAGAGACACAGGCTTTCAGCTCAGTACAGCTTGTGATCTAGCAGTGGCCATATTGAAGTCGCATCGAGCAGAGAATAGTACTATTGGTCATACGACGGATAACGATTCGCCAGCAACTTAAATATTCTGTTGACGACGGGAGGATAATCAAGGTGCCTACGCGGACGCGCATTTTTGATTGCGGTTTCCGACAGAGGTCGCTGGGGCGGACGATGGCAGCGCAGAGCAGCAGCGGCAGCGGCAGCCTCCGAGAGGGTGCCGAAGTCTCTGGTTCTTCACCCTGTAAGTGGCGTTGCTGTCCTTCCAGCTATCGTTTGATATCGTCGCTATTGGCCATCGAATTTTGGAGCCTCCAAGCATGCGCACTTCCTGCCTAAGATTGGCATAAATAGGGAGCTCTAATCATGCCTTAGTGTCCCCCTAGCCTCCATCTCTACACCCTTCATCTACTTTGCCAAGGTAGCTTCTATCAACTCCCCCTCCCAGATGATGCCCTCTCTCCCTCCATCTATCCCTCCCACTAACTGTGATCCTCACCCCACCTCCTTTCCTCTGTCCTTTCCCTGGGTTCCCTCTTCCCCCCTTCCATTCTGCGTTTCTCCCCACCAAACCCCTCCCTCCCTCCCTTCTCCTCACTCCCTGAGTCCTTTTGTATTCCCCACCTCTGCCTTCCCCACTCCCTGTCGCGTCTCCCCCTACCCCTCTTATGGGTCCTCATCCTCCATCGGCTCCTCTCCCGCCTCCCTCCCCCCCTTCGCTTTTACTCTCCTTCCCCCCTTTTTTATTTTCCCATCATCTGTCCTGTTTCCTTCACCTGCTCTCGCCTGTGGTATGTCACATTTGCTAACCTTTTAGTGCAGTGTTCCAGTGGTTTTTCAGTGTTGTTCGTCTTTCTCGTGTTTCGAACATAAATCATGCTGTCGCTGGGTGTGAATTTTATGTCTTTTGCGAACAGGAATCAGACTGTCGCCGTGTTTTTTAATTGTCTCTCTATTGTTTTACCTGTCTGCTTCGTATGAATTTTATTAGCATCATCATCCCTTTGACCTATGTTTTAAGTTCCACGATTTTTTTCGTCATGTGACTATTTCATTCTCCTATTTTGGCGCCTGGTTGTATTATTCATTCTCTCCATCACAAAAAGAAAAAAAAGAAGAAGAACATGCCTTCGCAGTGTGTTCGTCGCACCTGAAGATGATGGCCAGTTGTGCTGATGAAATATTGTGGAATTTTTTATTATGACATCCGACGTCTCGCCCGAGAACCATATATACAACATGTCCGTCGGCAAAGCCTCAAGCAACACATCCGAAAACTTCATAGTTAGCAACTTCATTACGAAGGCGTCCTCACAGATTATTCCGGAGGAGCTACCGTGAAATCTGCAGCGCTGGTTACAGAGAACGGGTGCAGGAGTCGTGCGTGTCCCTAGACGGGCGGAGTAATTTGTAGCGGCCTGCAACACGTGCAGCCGCTGTTGCGGGGCGTGGGTGGCGCCAGAGCCCTGTGGACGGCACGGCCGTCGCTGAGGGAGCGCCTGCCTCCCCCGCAGTGTACGCAGCCGGTACGGACTGCACACGACGTGTCGGCAGCAGGCAGCTCTGCGGTAGCGCCCGCAACAACCTGCCGTGCTCTCTGCGGGGGCAGGGCGCCCAGTGGACCGCGTCCCCTGGCCTCTGTCTGGGTCGCGGCCAGCACCGGCCAACGTACAGCGAGGCGCATAAGTACTGATGCTGATGCAAACCTCACACGAGTGCTCCTGGCGGCAAGAGTGAACCATAAATTAAACGGCGGCTCACAAACAACAACTCAGGTACACATGTTATCCCAAAAACGTTATCTTGGAAGTAGGTTACAGGAGGTGCTGGTGAAATAACACACACTGCTAAGGTTATCTTTTTATTGTAAAGACTTTCTCAGTAATAAATTTTTGAGTCTGGCATTAAAAAAAATTCCAAACCAATTTCGAATAGCTGACAAATTTTCTTTATGAGAAGGAGATGCCAGCTATGACGTTAACAACTTTCCAGTATTAGATTAATATATATATATATACATATATATATATATATATATATATATATATATATATATATATATAACAACAATTAAAAAATTATCTCTATGTAAAGGATATTACAGGGTATGACGTTAACAACAATTCCTTAAAGAAACACCTTTAAGTAGCTAGTTTATACGAAAGCTAAAATAGTTGTCTCTCGCCAGTTAAATAACTTTTATTGCACCTGTCAGTAATTTCAAGATAAACGTGAATAAGCCAGAACACAAACCTTCGCATTAAAGGCAGTTCCCAAAAAAAACTTTTCCTTAGCTCGGTGAGGGAGTGACACGTGTAAAAGGCCCAAATCACAATAGGCGGAATAGTTACTGGTAGCCTACAGGGCCACAGCAGATCAGCCCCAAAACATCCATTACAAGCGAGCACCCCCCAAAACCAGAAGATGTAGCAAGGGCGGAGCCTGCACAGACACACAGACCACAGAGACCCGCGACACCGACCCTAAATCACCCAATCGAGGTGTGACTGAAACGGCCCGACCAAGAAGCAATCACCACATTCCTGCTGACAGGCAAACGAAAGCTGTGGTGGGACGACCCCAACAAAACCACTGGTGAAGTACTCAACTTCTCACACTCCACCACAGCGCCGGGAACACGTTGCACTTCCAAAGGTACGTCAGAGCCAACCGCTGCCAGTGGTTTCAACGGCCGATAAGAAGACGTACGGTCCCACGAAATGATCTCCTGCACCACGGCGTCTAAGCCCCATAAGCCACGTACATGCGGGTAAGGCAGACTTAGCCTCTGACAGCCAAGAGGTCGGCCAAAGCACGTGGCGAGCAGCTGACGACCCCTAACACGACGGCCCCGCTCGCGCCACCACCTCTCTCGGTCACAGCCCAGTACCTACTCCTCGATCGTCACGCGACCGTACACTTGCTCCACCTCCAGCCAGAGGGCGGTAGAGATCCAAACGGCGCGCCAAACCGAAAGCATCACTGCAAACACTAGACGCGAAGCGAAAGCACTCCACCTGGCGTGCTTTTCGAACAGCTGGGCACAACTACGGCTCAAAGAGCACAGGGTAGAAGTATATCATCATACTGTCCAACACAATACCCTCTCTCGAAACGAGCCGTTAATGTTCGTAATGGAACATTTAACTCTGATGCTGACTGTGTACCGTTTACAGACTGAAATCTTGAAACTGGATTGAGACTCCAAACCGGAACGTTACCATTCGAAGAAAATGTTTTTACTTATCCAGTTACCAACGCAAGACTCACGACCCGCTCTCACAGCTTAATTTCTGCTAGTATCGCTCTTCTACTGTCACAACCCAACAAAATCTCCCCTCCAGACTCTGTTGGACTAGATTATTGGAAGAAATAATAGATATGCTCAATGATGTTCATGTCAGGGGAGTTTAGTGGCCAGTGGCACTGTTTAAACTCGGAAGAGTGTTCCTGGAGCCACTCTGTAGCAATTCTGAACGGGTGGGGTGTTGCATTGTCCTGCTGGAATTGCCCAAGTCCGTCGGAATACACAATGCATGCAGGTGATCAGACAGGATGCTTACGCACATGTGATATCTAGACGTAATAGGGGTCACATATCACTCCAACTGCACACGCCCGACACCATTTCAGAGCCTCCACCGTTTAAGGCACTGCAGTCATGGACTGTGCAGCTGGTCCCGGCGGAGGTTCGAGTCCTCCCTCGGGCATGGGTGTGTGCGTTTGTCCTTAAGATAATTTAGGTTAAGTAGTGTGTAAGCTTAGGGACTGATAACCTTAGCAGTTAAGTCCGATAGGATTTCACACACATTTGCACACAGCCTCCGCCACCTTGAACACTCAACTGTTGATATGCAGGGTCCATGGATTTATGAGATTGTCTCTATACCCGAAAACGTCTATCCGCTCGATACAATATGAAACGAGACTCGTCCGACCATGCAACATACTTCCAGTCAGTCCAATGTCGGTGTTGACGGGCAGATACGATGAGTAAATCATTGTGACGTGCAGTCATCAAGGGCATACGAGTGGGCCTTTGGCTCCTAAAGCTCATATCGATGATGTTTCGTTTAATACGCCGATACTTGCTGACGGTCCAGCATTGAAATCTGCAGCAATTTGCGGAAGGGTTGAACTTCTGTCATGTTGAACTGTTCTCTGGCTTTGTCGTTGGTCCCTTTTTCGCAGATTTTTTTTTTCCGGCCGCAGCGATGTCGGAGATTTGAGGTTTTACCGGATTCCTGATATTCACGGTACACTCGTGAAATTGTCGTACCGGAAAATCCCAAACTTCATCGCTACCCCGGAGATGCCGTACCCCATCGCTCGTGCGCCCACTGTAACGCCGTGTTTAGACTCATTTAAATCTTGATAAGCTGCCATTGGAGCAACCGATCGCAGCGCCGTATTCTGCCTGTTTGCGTATCTCTGCGTTTGAATACGCATGCCTATACCAGTTTCTTCGGCGCATCAATGTACTTTAACCTCTGAGTTCATAAAAGAATATGACCCAAGTTTTTAATACCCTGAAACATTCCATCTCATATGAAATCTGACCTATAAATAAACTAATGCAATGTGGCTAACTCGTTTCAGATTTCATACCGACAAGACAAGGAATACTAACATGAGGATGTATCATAAGTCAAACCACTAGAAAACTGAAGCTATAATGCTTACTACAGATTTCATACATCCACTCAGTATCGATGTCTCTGAATTACACTTCGTAGCTGTAATTCGTGTACTGCAAATTTATACGCGCTCTACATCCTGCGAGCCGGCCGGGGTGGCCTAGTGGTTCTAGGCGCTTCAGTCTGGAACAGCGCGATCGCTACGGTCGCAGGTTCGAATCCTGCCTCGGGTATGGATGTGTGTGATGTCCTTAAGTTAGTTAGGTTTAAGTAGTTCTAAGTTCTAGGGGACTGATGACCTCAGATGTTAAGTCCCATAGTGCTCAGAGCCGACAGAGCCTTGATCAACATTCCTCTTCTCCGGTTCTGAATTGCCCGTTTGAGTTTTTTCAGAGTCTCACAGTACCTGTGAGCGTTAATTGTGGTCCCAGCGATTCAGCTCCGACTATGAGGTGAACGAAGAGGTTCATAACTTTCTAAACAGCATGGCGGCGAATTGGTATGACATGGGCATACAAAAACTGCCACAGCGTCTACAAAAATGCATCGACAGGAAAGGTGATTATGTCGAATGTCGAATGATGTAAACCATTGTAGAAATAAACAGGTCTATGTACTTATAAAAATAGAAGATCTTAGTTTTGGAATTACCCTCGTACATACTATACGTAACAAGTTAAAACAAAATAAAACCCACTTTGACTGAAGGACGTCAGCCCTGCTTTCCGTACCTGGCATCCAGTAAATTTGATGCAGATGTTGGCAATTGAAATATTTTGTGGGTCTTGGTAAACTGACACTAAGACCAGGATGAATAACGCTTAATAAGATCTTAACATAGCACTATAGCAGTTTTAAACACACTACCAAATGAAGATGAGTTGCAACAATGGCCGAAACATTGATCGATAAAAGAACAGGATGACGCGGTCACGAACCCGGAAAATATATTCTGAAAAAATTCTTTGTTGCGAAACGTGTGGTCCTGTTAACAGCCACGCCGGATCTGTTCCCATACATCACTACAGGATTTATGCTACCTCACACAAATTTAAGATGAATTAAATGCACGGGAACAAAATAAATGTCTCGATGAGAATGAAAGTAATGAAGATGCAGCGACATCAAATGACATCGGTGCAAAACATCCTAATACACTGTACATGCGGTGTAAGGCATATGGATGAATGTTAGTGCTAAGCCAGATCTCGAATTAGAATTTTCTGCTTTTCATTAGCAGTCTCTACAACAGTTAGACTACATGAGAATTCAAATGTTCAAATGTGCATGAAATCTTATGGGACTTAACTGTCAAGGTCATCAGTCCTTAAGCTTACACACTACTTAACCTAAATTATCCTAAGGACAAACACACACACCCAAGCCCGAGGGAAACTCGAACCTCCGCCAGGACCAGCCACACAGTCAATCACTACAGCGCTTTAGACCGCTCGGCTAATCCCACGCGGCATGAGAATTCCTCCGGGCCTCATTCAAATCAGCAAAAAGCCTTTGCACGTGCACCATTGAGTACAAATGACAGCTCCGGCAATGAACTGCCTGCCCTTTTATACCTTGTGTAGGCGATACCACCGCCTACGTCCGTGTCACAATATGGCACAAATTTCAAGTGTCACGATATATTAATTACACACAAACTTCACGGCTACATGACGTGTCACATGTCAACGAACTACAAGCAGCGTTCAATAGGTAATGCAATACATTATTTTCTGGAGCATTTTCGCTTGAAAAAAAATCGGAATTTGTTGTGGGACATAGTGGAATATTATCGCTTCAATTTAAAAATAACAGCAGCCTCAGCTGCAATGTTTACCTAGATTTACCTAGGTTTCAGTTGGGATAACCAAACCTTCTTCAGAAAAACAGGAAACTACGATTTGTCCATAAAGGATAACGTCAAAAACTGAAAACTGTAATATAGTAATACATCGACATATTGCAACAACTTATCTGGGAAACAGCCTCGTCCCCACTTCGCGGCCGCAGTACGGCAGCAACGGATATTGTACTGGAACTTGCTGTTGGCTATCTCTATATTACTAACAAAAAATTGAAATTGTAACTCATTCAAGAATATATCGGAAAGAATCCCTGCTAGCGGAGAAAATATAGTTCTATGCGAGATACGTGGATGATATTCTGTTGGTAATTGACGGGTCCCAAGAAGATATAGGATACTTCTAGTATTTAACGATCTGCACGAGAAAATTATTTTTACTCTTGAAAACGAGTTACCCAGCAGGACGTTGAACTACTTAGATCTTACGTTATCTATAGTAGATGATCAGATAGAATATGACATCTCAGGAAGCGTACGTTTTCTGACAATGTCATACCCGCTGATTCTACACACCCGCTAGCGCATAAAATGGCATTTTTTTCATTCTAGTATACGTATAACGATATCCATTCCCCTATCTGCAGAAGACTTGGAACACGAACTGGTGACCCTTGAAAATATAGCCCGAAATAACGTGCGAGCCTGGAATGGTGAGACGGGTCTTTAACAAGAAAGTAAATAACAATAGAACCACGACACGTTCCACGGTAGGTACCATGCCGGAGGTTAGTCCATCTGTCATAATACCTATTCCATTCATAGGTAAAGTTTCATATAAAATAGGGCGTCTTCTAAAGAACCAGGGGTTCAAGACAATTTTTTCTAATAATAGCCTGCAGGAGAACCTATTTCACACTTTAAAAAAGCCTAAAGATAAATTGTCATTATCCGGAGTTTACAAGATTACATGTGACAATTGTCCGAAATTTTATATCGACCAAACAGGACGAGCATTACAAACAAGATACAGGGAACATATCCCTACTAAAGTTGGAGATGTCACGCGTGGTTCGACATTCGCTGAACACTTGGTGCAAACAGTTCACTTACCCAACCCTCCGGATAACACTCAGCTCTTGCATTGCGAAGTGAAAGGTCCGAGATTGGATATTTTGAAAGAAATGCAAATTATTAAACACTTACTATATGACAAAAATAACCTTCTTAACGACCAGCTGCAGTTGCGAAACAAAAACTTTTTTGAACGTTTTCAACCGTCATTCTATCCTCCATAATTTTAGGGAATAATTATTATACCCTTACCAACAGGTTTTTAGCACTCCCGTATGGTGAGTAGCTGGAACCATCTGGTATTTCAGACCCGTAGTTATACTCATGCGGTCACGTTCGATGATTAGCCCGAATGTGCTAGGTTGGCTTAAAATAGTAAACGCATTGCTCCCTTCACTTTCGACGTCCATCAAATTATTACAAATGTTAAAACAGTCGATATATCTTTGTTCCTTATAGGATAACGTATACGTCAATTTCGTTAGCCACACCTGGTTATTCAAAAAGTTTTATGTTTAGGTGTACATATTGGTACCAGTGTTAACAAGTTATAATTTTAATTAATGTTGTGTTTATACTGGTTGCTGGTGAGGAGGAAAGTTAGTTATTAGAATTTGATTAATGATCTCATTCATAAGCAGCCATTTCACAGTCATCACAGTCGCTCAAGAAATTTATAATTAAGCTTTACTTGTTTAATCAGAATCGGACGATGAGTCTCCTTGTACGCAGTCTCGATGATTGAAGCGATCTGAAATCCTGTGTAAATAAAATGTCTTGGTTTTCTTGCGTTGCGTAGTCAGTCGAGAAACCTCAGATGAAGCGGAAAGTTTGCTTTGATAGAGTTTAATAATCCGATGCAATACTGGAGCTCTTGCATCTAGTAGTTAAGGTTCGTTTCCAATTCATCGGAAGTTCCCTTCTGATTACCAACGAAACGACACCTCCGTGCAAATTTCCAGTTAGAGAATACATATTTAAGGAAATTCCTTACACACCTTTGATGTAAATGCTCAGTATATATTTTCTTGAGTAGCATACAATATATTTTCAATCCCTTTCTTCCAGTAATCTCGATAGCAAAATTACAATTATTAAATGCGGCTATTCGGCACCGAGAAGATCCTAGAAGTCCTCTCAACACACCAGAGAGAATATTACAAAGAGTAATTATCCGCTCATGGAATAGTAATAGTAGTGTACTACTTTGCGCATTGATTCTGCGAGTATATAGATGGTCAAGTAGGAAACGTAATTCACTCATAGAATTGTGCAGGGATAATTAGTAGAATATAAAGGGATATTACGCGTGACTCAGTATCGCGCATGCGCTCTCGAGGCTGCAGCCAGTTCCAGTACAGCATCCGTTGCTGCCGTACTGCGGTCGCGAAGTGGCGACGAGCCTGTTTCCCAGATAAGTTGTTGCAATATGACGGTGTATTACTATATTATAGTTTTTAGTTTCTGACGTCGTCCATTATGGACAAATCGTAGTTCCTTTTATTCTAAAGAAGATTGGGTTATCCCAACTGAACCCTAGGTAAATCTAGGTAAACGTTGCAACTGAGTCTGTTGTTAATTTAAAATTAATATTTATAGAGTTCCTGACAGGGCCGCGAAATGTTGGAAAGATTACAATTATCGCTTCAGCCCCTATTGTTTCAGGAAATTGTGACACGCTCCAACGCTATAGGCATCTTTCAAATTGGCATCTGTAACAGAGGTGCGTTTCAGGCAGAGAGTTGTCATTGAGTTTTTTTTTTTTTTTTTGGCGGAAAGCCAGAGTATATCCGATATTCATATGCATTTGTAGAATGTCTAGGAGCTCTGACAGGGACTGAAGCACATTGAATCTTTGGGCGCGGTGTCTGCCATGGTCGAAACAAGGTCGCTTAAACCTGTCGGATTACCCGCGTGCCGACCGGCCGCTCAAAGCTGTGACTCCGGCAGTGCTGGAACGTGCGGACAGTCTCGTTCGAGCTGATCGACGGGTCACAAGCAATCACTTCGCTGCTCAGTTGGACGTCATTGTTGATAGCGCTGACAGACTCGCCCACCAGTTGGGTACTGACAAAACTTCATTGCTCTGTTCTTCCTCATCCAGCCGACACACTAGATCTTGCACCTTCCGGCTTCCGCATGTTTGGCCTAGTGGAGACACTCGGCGGGAAGTAGTACGTGGATGATGAGGAGATTATTGATGCAGTAAGACGTTGGATCCGACGTCGGTTATTAGAGTGGTGTCATGCGGGTATTCAGGCCCTCCCAGTAAGGTGGCGTAAGGTCGTCACACTCAGTGAAGGTTATGCTGGAGAATAGGTTTTGTAGACAAAAGAGGGATGAATAATATGGTACGTTGGAATCGTAAATACAAAAACGTGGTTTCAGAAAAAAAGTGAAGCGTTACTTAACGCCCCTCATATTACTTTTAAAAAAGTGTTTTCGGACCATTTATTTATGTATTCCTGTTCATCCTTCCCACAATTTTCAGTATTACCTACACGACACACTTGACGAATCTGCCAATAACAGTGAGCAGAGAATTTCACCAATTCGCAGAAAGACGGCGAAACGTACTTTTACAAAGGGACGTTTTCTCTTTTTATTATGTTGAACAAAGTGATTGTGAGCGTCAAGCATGGAGTGTCATACATTCCGTTCAATTAATTGCTGAAGATCTGGTATCGATTTTTTGAACCATGCACCAAATTTTACGTTACTCTAGTGCAAATTCCATATTTCTATATTTCCATTAAGAATTCGACATTGTACTTGACAGTTAAAAACGGTCCGAATATACTGAATACATTCTGAAATATGTGGTTGCTTAAAGTCTTAATGAGAAATAAAAACGAGTCCTGTACTTGGACTGTTCTTCAAAGACAGAGGTAAGCCTAGAGGTGGTTCAGGGAAGTATGACAGGACCAGCTCTGTTCTTGATAAAAATTACGTAAACTATTTGTCGGGTGGGATGGGCAGTAATCTGAGAGTGCTGCTGTGTACGGGAATGTGTCATCTTTGAGTGGCAGTAGGACTACTCTGAGTGATTTTGACAGATTTCCCCTTTGGGGTTATGATTGGTAACTTGCTTTAAATGTGGATTAGCGTTAACCTCATGTGAATGGTGGGATAAGTATTCGAATAATTTATGAATGTACGCTGTCTGACTCCCAAGGAGAGCACGCCTCCAACAGATCACTGATATTGCCCACATCTCCACGGTTGTAGGGCGCACTTACTCACAAATTCTGCTGAGGTTCAAAGTTGTACAAGTCTCTCGAATTTTGTACGAGCAACGCAGTTAGCGCAGCCAGCAGTCGCGATTGGCTATGCATCTACTCTCGGTGCATTCAAGACTACCCATTTTGTTGTTTCTGCTCTTGCTCCAATTACTTCTATCGCTACAACGAACAAATTTCTTAGGAAAGAACAATAATAATTATGATAATCATAGCAGTACATTTGTGGCGAAATATGATATGGATCGTGAAGAAAATAACATTTATTTATCGATATATTTTTGCATATATCACAAATATAGGTTATTTTATTCAAAACAAGCATAGCCCGGTGTGACTTCTCGGTGTTGGGCGCAAGAGCGTACCTGTAAGCAAATGTTCATCATAGTTTCTTATTCATCTGGATCATCCCTTGCCAAAAATGAACGACAATGATTACCATTACTATCATTCTTCCTTTTCAAAGAAACATGAATTGTCACAGAGAAACGAGTGTTTCGTGGACAGAAAACAACTGACTTGAGTCGAACGCAACGCAGACTTACAGTCTGCCATCTTTGGCGATTACGCTAGCATCGCTACCCTCAAGCTACCTCTCCTGCAGGCAATTCAACAGGTTTGTAAAATTTTGAACCTCGATTTCTCAGAAACGCTGAAGATATCCTACATATAATTCCCTAGAGAATAAATATACTACTTCATGCCGGCTAAGTAGGTCAAGAATATCTTCAAACAGCGAATTTCCTGAGTAATAATGGCGCTGAACTTCGATTGGATTATGCAGGGCTCAAACTCCTGACAGACATGTAGATTCAGTCTTTCTGTGACCCCGCTTCGGTACCCAGCAAAACTTGTGTAACACAGTTTCGTACATTACCAAGTAGCGTCTATCAAAACATAATTTACACAGTAACTGGTTTCGACATGACTCATCACTATAAGCTTTAAGAGTGCAAATATCTGCACTGTACATAAAATAGGAAATTAGAGCTATGGAATTACAGGGGTTGGACAAAAACGTGGAAACACCGCTAGAAGTGCGTACTGGAACATAAACGTAGGCGCTACGCAGGCCTGCAGCTTGTGCTGTTGTCTTTGTCCTGTGATACGTCCTCAATACATTGTGTCACCCGTGGTCGGAAGAGCGTTCCGTGTAGTTGCGAGTGCATTACGTCGAACCTATGTGGATTCGAACGTGGCCGAGTTGTTGGTGCTCGTGTTGTATGTGCTTCTGTGAGGCAAGGTAGCTTAAGTGTTTGGTTTTGCGAAGATTCATACCTCACACAGGTAAAGCGGGGAAACGCCAGATGCTACGTCACAACGCAGACTAAACTGTGTCTGAGTGATCGTGGCAGACCGTCATAGAAGAGGACGACAACTGCAATAGTCACTGCAGAACTAAACGTAGCACTCGCGAGTCCTGTCAGCACCAAAACAATGGTATGAGAGCTCCATAAGCAGGAATTGCAGGGCGAGCTGAAATTACAAATCCACTCATCCGTGACGCAGATGCTCTTAACTGGAAAAAAAAAAACACATCAACGTGATGCCGAAGCCCTATACCTGGACTCTGGAGAAAGTCATTTGGTCGGACGAGTCTCGTGTCACGTCGTGGTATTCCACGGGCCCCATGGTTACTCTGCAAGATCGCTTTACTGCCAGGGTCTATGTGACTATTTCAGCTGATCAGGTTCATCCCATGCTACGACGTTTGCTCCCAGTGGTGATGCTGTGTTCCAAGGTGACCTGTTCATACAGCTCTCATCGTTCAGGAATGGTTTTGTGAGCACGAAGATGAATTGTGGCATCTCCTGTGACCACCACATCACTAGATCTCAATATTATTCACCCTTTGCGGTCTACTTTGGAGAGACCAGTGCGTGATCTCTGTTTAGCTCCATCATAGTTACAAGAACCTGACACTACTTTGCAAGAGCAGTGGTATTAGATACGTTTGAAAACCATACAGGACCTATATTTATCCATGCCGAGACGACTGGAAGTTCCCTTGAATGTCAACGGGTTTCCTACACTGTATTAAGTTGTATTTTTATCATACTTTTGTCGAACCCCTATAAATGGGTCTGGAATAAGGCAGACAAAGTGACCTGTGTTATGTAGTTCTGTGATATCTCTCATATGTCCAACCACCAGAACAAGAATTCTTGGCAGCCAAGTGCCTCCACACTACGAACATATCATCTGACGCAAGTTACATTCATTTTCATTAAAAAATCTATGTTAAAATTTTTTTAACATTCAACATTTCTTCACTAGAATGGTTTTCCATGATTTGTGGCATCGTACTGTGTGTTCTATACTTTGACAATGTCCAATCTCATTCTAATACATTGAGTTACAGATGTTTTTGTCATTTACTCAATACAACGTACTTTCGAATTCAGTTAACCATTCCTTGCCACAGTGAAATGCAAATGTAGAGGGAAATGCGAGCGGATGCAAAATAAAGGTTTCCACTTGATTACATCATGCACTGACAATCAAAATTATAGCTCTAAATTCGTATTTTTCGTGTTCGGCATGATATATGTCTGCGACGAAAGAGATTTTTATCGATCGGGTACGGCTAGGTTACCGCAAACTTTGGAAGGCGCCGAAATGGTCAGACCGAAACTTCAATCGAAACCAAAGAACGAACCCCCCGAGTGCGTGAGAATTTTCTAGAGTAGCCGTGGCTTGTGAAAGTAACGCAGCGTTGAACGATCGATCTAGTTAAGTGTTAACTTGCTCCCTAGGCCAAAGGGTACTTTTAAGTACCTTGCGGAGGATTTATCTCTCTTCCGTGGTAGTTTCACGGAGGAGAAAAACCCTTTGCAAATCAGTGGTATTAAAGGCTGCGGGAGCTGCAATTGAGCAGAATAATGCCGTTTCTGCTGCAGGTATTTTTAGCGCATAATCTACTTAGCGGTCGCAAATGTAGCGCCGTTTGTTGTGGCTGCAGCGTTTTGCACCAGCTAAGCCTCTGCCGTCTTCCACAGAACCAGTTGAAAATGGTGAAACATCTGTGTACAGTCCCTTGTTGTGGTTTCTTGTACTCGCAGTTTGAGTCTTCTTCTCGATGATTACACAATATGCCACTAGAAAAAGTAAGTCGCGAATGTACGTTCGACCGCTGCGCCAACTTCTGTCAAAGGACTCAATTTCGACGTACGTAGTGACCTGTGGGGCGTTAACGATAACATTCTGAACGAAAAGTTCGGCTTACGCTTTAAGTAGCCAGTTTTCTTCAGACCCTCCGGTTCAGTAGGTGGTGGGTACCTTATCATCACTCAAGTACCGAGATATGCATGTTACAGTGCTATTGTCGTTTGTATTTTCTTAAGTGGTAAACATCAAGCAGTAGTTGTAGGACCGCTGACAAAAAGCTCATCGCATTATATGCAATGAACCCTTATGACAAGCAACTATCGGCCAAAAATTTATACCTCGGAAAAAAAAAAGTTTTAGAACCATGGTATTGGGAAAGAAATGACAGATGAAATCAAGATCCATATCAGTGAATCATCTAGAAAGGCTTAAATAGAAATCATGATTATTTCGAGAGTGAATCTTTCACTTGGCAGCAGAGCGTGCGTTCTTTTGAAGGACCATCAGAACTGTGTGCCAAACAGAGGCTGGAACCCGGAACCCTGCCTTTCGTGGGCAAAGGTTGTACCGACTGAGCTTTCCAGTGATGACTCCTTACATCTTAACTTGTGCCAGTATCTATCTCCTACACTACTATTTATGAAAATTGCACCGCCGAAAAGGAGACATGTTAGTACAATCTAATTGATTCCACATATTGGGGACATGACAACACACAAATGATCAGAATTACGAAACTGCACATGCACTGTGACACAGAAAACTGAGTGAAGCCACCACGTGGTGCAATCAGGACCTCCAGAGGTCATGGCGTGGAACTACAGAGGGCGCGGCTATGCTGGGGAAGAGACTGCCACGTGGATTGCAGGTGCGTCCACAAAGCGTCGAGAGCAGCTGCTGGAGGCCCAGCACGAACACGTTGCGAGCCGAGCATGTCCTAGACATGTCCGGTGGGCGAGATGTAAGGTGAAGGTGCGGACCAGGGAATCTATGGTCCCCGCGGCTCTTCAGAAGAGGCCTGCGCATTGTTCACCACGTGTGGCCGGACATAGTCCTGCTAATATGTGAGACTTGGAGCTACCTGCGGAAGGGGCACTCAACCGTAAAATTAGTACTGGTTCACCAAAGGTTATTAATCACAATTAATACACAAAATGTAAAGTGGAATTAGGTGCCAAAGAATAACTGATGAAATTACACACAATTTCCTGTAACACTCTTTATTCAAATTTGGTGCAAGACTTTACGATATTTTTTTTAAAAAAACAATCATTTAACGAATAAGTCACAATTTACGATGAGAAAGGACTTTTAACTTATTATAAAAAGTTTCACGCCAGTAAAAGGCAAGTACAGTCAAGTAATTTTACGTATACATCGCGACGCTGTATAATATATCAAGCTAAGCTAAATTACAGGCGAATTTCACTCCATTAATAAATGAATACAATTTGAATATATGGCTTCAGTTTTGGGCAGACAAATTTCCCAATTGCTTACAACAGCCGTAGCTACAGCCGCCCACAACACCCTCCCTCAGGCTCATTAAATGGCGCAGAATCTAACTTGTCTGCAACATATAAGGACAATCCTGTTTACAAAAGTCCTCAAAAAAGAAAAACCAAAACGCATGAATCATGCACACGGGGGGGAAGGGCTCACAGTTAATACCATTAACATTTTCAAACTACATACAAAAACAAATTTTACAAATTTCTGCCAGTTGACTTACGGCAAACACACACGCTCGCAAGGTAGGACTTGAGAACCTTTATAACATTTTCCTTTCAAGGCAACATATTTGTACCCGTAATTGGTTCAAATGGCTCTGAGCAATATGGGACTAAACATCTGAGGTCATCAGTCCCCTAGAACTTAGAACTACTTAAACCTAACTAACCTAAGGACATCACACACATCCATGCCCGAGGCAGGATTCGAACCTGCGACCGTAGCGGTCGCGTGGATCCAGACTGAAGCGCCTAGGACCGCTCGGCCACAAGGGCCGTCTCTACCCACAATGAAATAGCAAACTTTTGCACGGCAAGAAACACACTAATAACAAAATTCATGTATAAAACACATAAACAGAGTAAAAGCCATAAAGGTACTAAATTGGAAAGACACACAACGGTTTTTGCTCACTAGAAACAACATAAAAAAATCCACTACGGCGTACATTAACCTTGCTTGATTATAGCCAAATATACATAAACACAAATTTACGTAAGTTACAGCTTCCAGACGAGCATGAATTCGTTATACAATGGACTACTTCTTACCACGAGGCAAAAGGGATATTTCTTCATTCTTAAAGTACCTTTTACACGTGAGTCTAGTAATACTAGGTATGGCAGGCGAGAGAATGGATCAGGTCTTAATGCCTTGTATTTTAAACAGTACAGCCATTGGTGCCTTAGACTTCCACAGACATGGCAGAGGCTAACAGTCGAGTAAACCCGTAGGTAAGCTGGGAGGGGAAAGAAGCAATCCGAACCACAGATTTACTCTGACTCCACCCCTTTCGTCCCCAAAAGGGGACAAACGGACCACCCTTTCTAATATTACCACCTTCCCACCGGTGGGCAGACGAGAATGAATGGTGGGAAACCCCCAAAATATACGGCTTGTATAATCAACAAGAATAAGTATATTGAATTCAATTAAACTTCATAAAATCTGTTAACAATCATTACTCAACTTCTGGTGCGACTCCCAGGACTGAACCAACGCAGCACGTGCAAATCCTCTGCCGAGCCGCCCGCTGCCAGCCGTTTCAACGGACACGGGAAGGCGCGCCGATTTTCAGAACCTCCTCGCCGGTCGACAGCATACGGCCGAACTGCAAGTTAGGCCCCTCGCGGACCCACGCTCAGGAGGAATCCTTTGGCGATGAGCAGTTAACGCCTCATACCACGGAGCCAATGCTCGCGTCGCTTACGCTGATGCCGCGGTCTGCGTGCTGTCCCTCTAGCACCGGCAGAGAAGTCGCTTCTCGATGCCCCGACTGCCCACTCTCCACGAGAGCCCATACAGCCACCTCTTAAACCCACGCGAACAGCCCACTTTTCCCCTTTCCCGCTAGAGGGAGACACCGAAGCCTTCAATTGCGGCAACGGCGCCACCGCCAGAAAACGGAGGGCGACTGCTTCACGCTACGCGCTGCGGCACGCTTTTCAAAGCTAACTTTACTACGGCTCAGGCAGTGTCTCGGGCTCTGAAACCTCACCGATATAGCAATAGCTGTTCATATTTCCCTCAAGACGAAGGAGGCGAGGTCACATGTTGTTAGCCAGTGCCGCCACAAACCATCGGACTCACCGTTTGTCGGCTAAGCCTCTTGGCAATGGAGCCCCACGGATTGCATTCACCACGGTAACGTATAACGCGTATGTGGCTATCACTGCACCACTCGTTGAATCAGGACACGTCTAAAAATACCACATTTATTCCACTCAGCACGCTAATGACGGCATTCTCGTGCCCATTTCAATCAGAGACGTTGGCTGCTTCTGGTCAATGGAAGTTTGCGCAATACCATGTGTGGTATCAGTCCAACCCTTAGCTAACAGCGACGAACCGTTTACTCCGACGAGCCCTGAGGAAACGGCGTCGAACGGTTTGAAACATCCCCTTAGAAAAAATTATGTATTACTGTGTTGATAAACCTCTTAGATTATTTGATTTTCAAACAGCCGAGCAACACTGAACGTACTCAGACATTTCTCTCTTTACTTATTCTGATCAACACTAAACTGGCCCACAATATTTTTAGCGCAATGCACTCTGACTTTCAATAATCCCTACAAAAGAATGGCCCTGACTAACAACAACCTATACCTTTCATGAATCACTTACCTCACAAAAATCTTCGGTACTCGAAATACTGCAATAAAGCGAGAGCCAATACTGCCAGCTAAACAAAAGATTCTAACTGCTGAAGACACTAACTACTGATAGACATAGTTAGCAAATGAAAGTTTTTGATAGAGAACAAACAATGTATTCACTTTAATAATATTCAAAAGTCATCATATAAATATCAGTTCATGATATACAATATTACAAATTTACTCTTTCTGATGGACACATGTCCAGATCGTCCGCTCTCAAAATTCTACCATCTCTCTCCCCACATCCACCACTGCTGGCGGCTCACCTGCAACTGCGCAACGCTACGCGCTATTCACATCCAACTGCTCATCACTGCAATAGCGAATATTCCAACAATGCCAACCAGCCACAGGCTGCACACAGCACAGTCAGTGATTATCATACAGAGTGCTACGTGGTTTTACCAACATAAAAACCTGTGTGTGCAGTCTGTGGCTGGTTGGCATTGTTGGAATACTCACTATTGTAGTGTTGGGCAGTTGGGTGTGAGTAGCGCGTAGCTTTGCGCAGTTGGAGGTGAGCCGTCAGCAGTGGTGTATGTGGTGAGAGAGATGACAGAATTTTGAGAGCGGACGATCTGGACGTGTCTCTATCAGAAAGAGTAAATTTGTAATACTTTATATCATGATCAGATATATATGTGATGACTTTTTAATATTATTAAGGTAAATATAATGTTTGTTCTCTGTCAAAATCTTTCAGTTGCTAACTATGCCTATTAGTAGTTATTGCCTTCAGTAGTTAGAATCTTTTATTTAGGTGGCAGTATTGGCGCTCGCTGTATTGCAGTAGTTCGAGTAACGAAGATTTTTCTGAGGTAAGTGATTCACGAAAGGTATAGGTTGTTGTTAGTCAGGGTCATTCTTTTGTGGGGATTATTGAAAGTCAGATTGCATTGCGTTAAAAATATTGTGTGTCAGTTTAGTGTTGACCAGAGTAAGTAAAGAGAGAAATGTCTGAGTACGTTCAGTTCTGCTCAGCTGTTTGAAAATCAAATAACGTAAGAGGTTTATCACCACAGTAATTCATTAAATTTTCTAAGGGGATGTTTCAGCTTGACTCAGACAAATGGACATCCGCTGGAGTGCTCCAACATCGAATCTCTCCTGTCAGTTACGGCTGTGCTGACAAGACGGTGTTCATACGGCATTATAGTCACATCGTTTGGTCCGGCATCCGCTAGTTTCTGTGTACAACCCTCTCCTGTCCACTGGTTTCACACACGCATCACAGTCGATGCAGCATGTCCCGTAGGAGTCGTAGCGCCATGATGAGACAAAGCCGTTACCCAGAAACCAATCATTCTGCTCTGCTCGAATTAACTAGCAAACGGGTAATGCGCCCTTTGATGTAGATGAGCCACACTTGTACTTGTTTGCACGTTTCCCCCTCATCTGACGGCTCTGCGCCGACTGTGGGTGGTATAACACTGACGTGTCCGATGACACGAAAGAGGACGCAGCTGCCCCTACGTGCACGCCATCTCTCCACAGTGTCAACCACTCGTAACGTTTCCTGTATTCTACTCCTCCGATTTTGGAGTGAGAACTTTCAGCATTGCGGCGAGTCAGCAATCGTAAGTATCGAAATAATTATGAAAAATCCCCCTCGATTGCACTAGCTACCTGGTGTTTGCCTAGGTTTCAGCGTGGGTAACCACGCCTTCTTCTGAACAAATATAAAACAGCTTGCCTAATAGGCATAGTCAAAAGCTAAAATCAACATCTACAGCGGCAAGACCCCATAAAAATTTTTTTACAAGTACACGGTACATATGTGCCAAGTCAATAATATTACTTCTCTCAAACCTGTGTGTGCTGCCTCGCCCCAGCCAAAGTACGATCATGGAAGGGGTTCACATTAACACGCTGCGCTATCGGGCAGGTTTTCAAGTTGTTAAATCTACATATATATCTACTGACTGCAATACAATACGTGGGGAGGGTACACTGAACCAATATTATCGGTTTTCTTTCATATTACATTCATATACTGTGTCTCCGTACGCGCCCTAACGATCATAATGGTCGCAAATTTTCTAATACGTATTTTCTAAATTTATTTAACAGGCCTACAGAATTTGTCCGTACACATAACGGGACTAGCAGTCCTGATGAGAAGTCCAGTCGTACTGGAAAGTAGTACACGGAGACTGGAAGAAGTGAATCTGTCAGTAAAGCCCGTGGATAGCTCAGTAGTAAGAGCATTGCTTGCAGGAGGCAGCGTTATGGTTTCGAGTCCCGGCCCGGAAAACACTTCAATGTGCCAGAATTGTTCAGTGCCTAAGCACCTTATAATAAACAAATACGTTCTCAGGGCTGTGCAAACTGCTACGTGACCTGCAGACTTCCCAGCGACAAGTTCACCGCTCTGAATGATCTGCGGTGGAAGTATCGTTTAGCGGGAAATGCATTCGCAAGTGCGAATATGAACCACCATCGGCTATGTATTGGAATGACGACAACGAAAAATTGGTACCGGACCAGGACTCAAACCCTGATTTCCATGTTTACGCTAGCGGTTCTCTTCATCTCTTCGGTTAGACGTGTACGAATCACGGATAGACCCAAACTTCCGTAAGTCGTTATCTGTGTGTCACAAGCTGCACTCGTACGTTGCGTAATTTTCGTCCAGGAAGGACACATCTGTTGAGAGTCGAGGCTTCCCGTGTTATTAATTAGTACGATGCAATGTTACCTTGGACACGCCTACAGCCCTCAAGAAATACTGGAAATCTTCTGGCAATTACGAATTTTCATTGTTATCATTCCAATATAGGGCCGATGGTGGACCATATTAGCTCCAAGCGACGCTACCTGGTCTCTTCGGCGAGACATTCAACTCCATTTCATCATTACGGGGTCGCCCTATGTAGATAAGGTAAATCGCCAATTGGTGTTCTTGAACAGGATAGGCCCGATGTCGTCCCAAATTCTTGACCAATTGGAACTTCACGCTTTCTCTAATCAAGTCTTCGACGACTGGATGTTAACGAACAGTGTTCACCAACAGTGGGAACCTCAAAAACATTATATGTGACAGCTAATACGATAACTGAAACGATGTCAGAGTGTGCGATATAATATTACTCCGGCGCAGGAGACGCGGTACCTCTGCCGTCTCGGCGTCGTCCTAGGGAGGGGCCGCGTGCTGTTGGCTGACGTCTTCTTCACAGCCCGGTCCTCACCATCGTGCCGGCGCCTCACTTTTACGCCGGAACACACGGAATACATAAACGGACAGCTACGTAATCGCTTTGCCACAGCTGTCTCATTCTCTCATCACTGGCCTTTTTACTTTTTTTTTTATTCCTTTCAATGGGAGCGTTGTTCTCTCTTGTGTTTTCTACACATCTGAGCCTGTTTACGAGTCAAGCAAGTTGCTATCTTTATTTTATAATTTTCAGTTTAATGCCAATTACGAGTTCTATTCAGGCCAATATTTTTATTGTTTCAGATTGGGTCCTAGTGGCGCCCACAGACTTCTCACAGTGACAAACGCATAAACGTCCTAGCTAAATGCGTTTCACGCTACACCAGTTTATTACATTACACAAAGCTAATTCGTAGCAGTCACGGGAAGGTGCCTACACTGGTACGATGACATCACAGCCAAAAGAAATACTGCGCGACAAACATTTACAGACATGATCTATTTGTTGTGAGTTCAACCATTGTCTCGGGTATAGCTCTATGAAGTGTTCGCATGATGAGGTTGCAAACGTTCAGAGATGATAGAGAAGGGAAAATGTATCAATTGGAGGTAAGGGACCCTAGTCTGGGAACGACACTTTCGAAAGGATTAAGCCAAAATCTACTCAAGTTCCGTCTTATCCATGCGCAGAGCGTTCCGATCGTCACACCCTGCTTAATTTACAGAGTACAGAATTCCTGCTTAATACGTCAGATAATTCTACATTTTGTGGACTACTAATGGCGAATGTTAATTTGCTGTCAAACACACTAAATGCCCTGTCAACGGTACAATAATAATGAATTCCATTTACCAGCACAAGCTTCACAAGCTGCTACATTTACAAAAGTTGTTCAAAATGGCGTTCCCCAGCGTCAGTGCAAATATTAAGGCATTTTCGTGCCATTCTAATATTCACGGTATCATCTGAATCGTGTCGCATGCAGAGAGGATTATTGTCAGGAGATATTCTTCAGTTTCGACACACATCGCGTAAAACAAGACTTTTCACATGACCACACAAGAATAACACGGTGGGGGGGGGGGGGGGGGGGGGCTTCATCATGTTGGACGGACATCCGTTGTCCAATTACGGTTGTGATATGTTGCCTACCCTACAGCCTTAGCAGCAACAGTACTGGTACATGCATTTCACTGACAGGGATATCAAAACGATTTTCATTTATAATTTTCAGTTCGGTCGCTTCCGGACCAGTGTCCCTTACCGCAAATTGATAAACATATACTTCTCAATCACCCATGAAAGTTTTTATCATCATCAGGGAAGCACGCTTTATAGCCATTATTAGTCTCGTAGTTACTCACGTTTCTCTCGATGGGACTTCCACAACTGTCGATATTCATCACCAATGGTAAAATCAACTACAGTTGTAAAAAATTATTCATTTGCGAAATGTAAAGCAGTGCCCGGTTTCAGGACATGTGTTCCATCTTCAGGAGGATCTGAAAAATTTTTGAATGAACAGTTACGTCTACCCAGAAGGTTAAGACAATGATAGCTAAACAGAACCATAAAAATTCTTAGAAACGCCACCTGTACGTACATTAAAATGTGAATCCACAAAGGATGCATAACTATGGTTAAAATAGGGTAAAATATGTTAAAATAGTTTATCCGCGGCACATAGCATGAAGCAGGATATCCTCTTCAATCGCAGGCCTTACTGAAAGGTTTTTGCAGAGGAGGACCTACATAAAAGGATTTCCAAGGAAAAGAGCTTTCCGTTAAATGAAATATAATGAACTAAGAGCCCAATGCCCACTACAAAACTTGCAACCTTCGGGACTTAAGCGCTTCCCCATGCCGATAGACGGTCTCTCGAACATTTAACGTCCAAAAAAATGAGGTTATAAAGACTATACACCTGCAGGATTTTGTGAGAACATTGTTCGACCTTCTGGATAAAATCTGCGACTCATCCGTGCAGCACACACACCCATCAGACACGTACCAAGCACAACACAAAGTTAAAATTCCGGCGGGAGCGACCGTGTACCTGTAAATGGTAGTTTGTGGTTCCTTAGACGTGTTGTTGGCGGTTTTCATTATTTCAGATTCTGGCCGTTAGAGAAACTGGCAGACGGTCGCTGCCGCCGGCATTTCAGCTTTGGGATGTGCTTTGTACAGGTGTGATGGAAGTTATGCAGTCTGCTGAGTCGCAAATTTTACTCAGTGGGCTACATTGTGTTTCCACACATGACTGCAGTTCCATAGTCTATGTTGTTGTTGTTGTTGTGGTCTTCAGTCCTGAGACTGGTTTGATGCAGCTCTCCATGCTACTCTATCCTGTGCAAGCTTCTTCATCTCCCAGTACTTACTGCAACCTACATCCTTCTGAATCTGCTAAGTGTATTCGTCTCCTGATCTCCCTCTACGATTTTTACCCTCCACGCTGCCCTCCAATATTAAATTTGTGATCCCTTGACGCCTCAGAACATGTCCTACCAACCGGTCCCTTCTTCTTGTCGTGCCACATTTCCTCTTCTCCCCAAGCCTATTCAATACCTCCTCATTAGTTATCTAATCTACTCATATAATCTTCAGCATTCTTCTGTAGCACCACATTTCGAAAGCTTCTAATCTCTTATCCATAGTCTATATAACCTCCTTTTATTGGAAACTTCAGTGCTCGGAAGACCGCCCATCTATGTGCATGCTGATCCATATGTGGCACTCCATTAAACCCAGACCGTTGTAAGTTCTGCAATGGGGATTTGGGATGACGGGTCGTTAATACTTTTTATTTGATTCAACGGTGGGTTACTATTTTTTAATGTCGACCTTTGCCCTTTTATGGAGGTCCCGTCCTGCGAGAGGCGTTGTGGCAGGCCTATAACTGAAAAATACCGGGTGATCAAAAACTCAGTATAAAGTTGAAAATTGAATAAATCACGGAATAGTGTAAATAGAGAGGTAAAAATTGACACACATGCTTGGAATGACATGGGGTCTTACTAGAACCAAAAAACAAACGTTCAAAAAATGTCCGTCAGATGGCGCTTCATCTGATCAGAATAGCAATAATTAGAATAACAAAGTAAGACAAAGCAAAGATGATGATGTTTACAGGAAATGCTCAATATATCCACTATCGTTCCTCAACAATAGCTGTAGTCGAGGAAGAATGTTGTGAACATCACTGTAAAGCATGTCCGGAGTTATGGTGAGGCATTGGCGTCGGATGTTGTGTTTCAGCATCCCTAGAGATGTCGGTCGATCACGATACACTTGCGACTTCAGGTAACCCCAAAGCAAATAATCACACGGACTGGGGTCTGGGGACCTGGGAGGCCAAGCATGACGAAAATGGCGGCTGAGCACACGATCATCGCCAAACGATGCGCGCAAGAGATCTTTCACGCGTCTAGCACTACTTTGTTGCATTTTTTTTGGTTCTAATAAAACCCCATGTCATTCCAAGTATGTGTGTCAATGTTTACCTATCTATCTACATTATTCCGTGGTTTATTAAGTTTTCAAATTTATACTGACTATTTGATCACCCTTTGTACCCTGTTTCATGCGATGTCCCGAAGTTGCACTATTTTAAGATATTTTTTTGAACCTCACTTGCGGATCCTGTATGGACTCATATTTTCATGTATGTACAGCTGTTTTCTCAAAGAATCCTTCTTGTTTCTGTTTAGCTTTTCATATTTTACAATGTGGTCGGTGTTACTATCGATTAGTAGCTTTGCAGGTGCACTTAAAGATGGGACACAGGTCCTGAAACCGAGTTGTGCTCCCGATTTTAAAAATAAATAGTTTTTTGCAACTGTAGCGGATTTTAGCGTTGATGAGTCTCACCGTTACCTGCGATTCAAATATGACGGCATTCTGTAACACGAAAAAGTTGGACCGACGAACGAATAAACTTTTTCACGTCAAAAATCGTACTGAATAGGTAGCTCAGCAACAGAACTAGCAACAGCAGTGGACCTATCCACGGCGACATGGCCGCGTGGTATTTCTGTGGGGGCAGCAGCGGGGTCGGTCCAGGGAAGGGCAGGGCAGACGTGACGGCAGAGTGCGCGCTAATCCCGGCAGAGGCTGCATCAGTCAGCCGGCCTTTGTGTTTGAGACATAAAGCTGGGGGCGCTGCTCCGTGTCAGCAGTCGAGCTGCATCCCTCCCCCACCTTTCACCCTGCCTCAGCCGGCTAGTCGCTGCTACACCACCGATGGCCACGCCACACTCCCCTTCCACCCACATTTTCCTCAATCTCCACTTCAACTCCATTCACTTATCCACTCGCACTTCCCTTTACTTTTGTAAGAAACGAAGTTAACCTTTTAATACACTACTGGCCATTAAAATTGCTACAGCAAGAAGAAATGCAGATGATAAACGGGTATTCATTGTACAAATGTATTATACTAGAACTGACATATGATTACATGGATGCATAGATCCTGACAAATAAGTGTCCAGAAAAACCACCTCTGGCTGTAATAACGGCCTTGATACGCCTGGGCATTGAGTCAAACAAAGCTTGGATGCTGTGTACAGGTACAGTTGCCCATGCAGCGTCAACACGATACCACACTTCATCAAGAGTAGTGACTGGCATATTGTGATGAGCCAGTTGCTCGGCCACCATTCACTGGACGTTTTCAATTGGTAAGAGATCTGGAGAATGTGCTGCCCACGGCAGCAGTCGAACATTTTCTGTATCCAGATAGTACCGTACATGACCTGCAACATGCAGTCGTGCATTATCCTGCTGAAACGTAGGGTTTCGCAGGGATCGAATGAAGGGTAGAGCCTCGCGTCGTAACACATCTGAAATGTAACGTCCACTGTTCAAAGTGCCGTCAGTGCGAACAAGAGGTGACCGAGACGTGTAACCAGTGGCACCCCATACCATCACGCCTGGTGATATGCCAGTATGGCGATAACGAATACACGCTTCCAATGTGCGTTCACCGCGATGTCGCCAAACACGGATGCGAGCATCATGATGCTGTAAACAGAACCTGCATTCATCCGAAAAAATGACGTTTTGCCATTTGTGCACCCAAGTTCGTCGTTGAGTACATCGTTGCAGGCGCTCCTTTCAGTGATGCAGCGTCAAGAGTAACCGCAGCCACGGTCTCCTAGCTGATAGTCCATGCTGCTGCAAACGTCGTCGAACTCTTCGTGCAGATGGTTGTTGTCTTGCAAAAGTCCCCATCTGTTGACTCAGGGATCGAGACGTGGCTGCACGATCCGTTACAGCCATGCGCATAAGATGCCTGTCATCTCGACTGCTAGTGATACGAGGGCGTTGGGATCCAGCACGGCGTACCGTATTACCCTCCTGAACCCATCGATTCCATATTCTGCTAACAGTCATTGGATCTCGACCAACGCGAGCAGCAATGTCGCGATACGATAAACCGCAATCACGATAGGCTACAGTCCGACCTTTATCGAAGTCTGAAACGTGATGGTTCGCGTTTCTCCTCCTGACAAGAGCCATCGCACCAACGTTTCACCAGGCAACGCCGGTCAACTGCTGTTTGTGTATGAGAAATCTGATGGAAACTTCCCTCATGTCAGCACGTTCTAGGTGTCGCCACCGGCGCCGAACTTGCTTGAATGCTCTGAACAGCTAATCATTTGCATATCACAGCATCTTCCTCCTGTCGGTAAATTTCGTGTCCGTAGCACGTCATCTTCGTGGTGTAGCAATCTTAATGGCCGGTAGTGTATTACGTGAAGTGTCTGTTCTAACGGACATGTCCGATAGAAAAGAACCACTGTTTTCCATACAGCGGCCGTGGATACCAGTATTTAGAGGGTGGACCCGACGTCAGCTGGAATTGGGCTTTGAAATAACGCAATGGCGATAGTTGGAAATTTGTGCCAGGTCCGTGACTCGAAACAAGATTTTCCACTTCATGCAAGCAGTCATTTTCACAGCTTCAGCTTTCCAAGTCTGCAGGCTTTCGTGGCGGTTGTCATTAAAGTTCAAAACTTCTCGGTTGTTAGGCCGGCTTATATTTCCTTCTAAAATAACTGACGTTTCGACCCCTCTTGGAATTTCTTTGGGATGTTTCGGTGTCCACTACTGCTAGAGCACTGTTAGAGACAAGTGTCGCGTTGGTAGGCCATCGTCTTTAGCGCGGCGATGTTAGCCCATGACGGTGGCCCACCAATGGTAGCCACAAGAACTCTAACCGATACTCCCAGTTCTCCAGCACGAACGCCGGAAAACTACCCACTATAACAGAACGCGACACTCGTCTCTGAGAGTTCTAGCAGGAGTGGACACGAAAACATCCTGAAGAAGATCCCAACACAGGGCTCGAAATGTCGATATTTTAAAAGGAAGTAGGAGGCGGCCTAACAACCCAGAAGATTTTAACTTCAGTATCCAAGTATACTTTCTGTTCGACCCAAATCCTTAATTTTCCACCCCACCCAAACTCTTATCTTTCGCCATTGATTTAGTTCAGTACCCAATTGTGGCCGACGTTGGTACCTCCTTCTAAATATTATCCTTTAACTTCACGTCGGCGACGTTGCAACATCTTCATCATTGGTCCCTTCTTTATTTTCTTTAGAAAACTATGGTAATGTTGTATCCTATGGTAATCGGTTGCCATGGCCCATGTCAGGAACATCATATGCATCTGGCCATACAGAGAACGTCATGTAGTCACTTCATACAGCGTTAGCCATCAAATATGTGCACAGCTACATTGTGAGTTGGGTTGGCGTCGAACTGGGAGCTTATGCTTGTCTGACATTATGTAAAGGTTGTAACGAATCACATGCAATAAAAGGTCACGCCACGGTTGACAGACCGAGCTACAGATGTATGTCATTTTGCGGAGTTTTAAAAGTGAACACGCTCACATTACACAGTGTTTGTATCTGGTACTTGGGTGGTTTTGTATGAGAATGTTGGATTTTGTAGTCTCCGGAGTATGATTGTAGCCTCCAGAGTTTTCTGTAGGAAAAATCAGAAACCCGTGAAAGTTCAGTGGATCACCAACTACGAAATAATACATTTTCACATTTATTCCTTCTCTATCCTAGTTGTCAAAAATAACTTTCATCTGCTCCCGTACGTTACAAACTCCAACTAAACGCAAAACAGGTACGTCCTTTATAGAAGCCGCAATACAACTCTCAATTACAATTACTCTTCCTGCTAACCGAGAGAGAACAGCGATTAAATTTGTAGACAAACGATCGAATTATTTACATCGCTGGCAAAGGGAGTATTTAATTGAAATATATTCTTTACATAAAGGTTAACAGAATTAATTGGTGATGCCTTAAATAATTTTATAAAATTTGCAGTATATCTCCATTCACATCGAATGTAAGCAGTAACGCAAATAATACGTTTACATACAAGTAGTTTCGTATGAAGTTATTGTCTTGCAAATGAAATCAGCGATACCCAACAGTATCAGAGATTTCATAATGTGCCTTAGGTTGATTATTTCACAATGTGTAGGGAGTCTATATAAATAACTTTTACTTTTTATCATTTTCTTTCATTTATTGTGTTTAGCGATAAGTGCTAATACACTCAGATGTCACAAGAACATAAATGCTTCACAGTACCTATAAATGTTTTTGCTGTAAGAGCAGTGGCTGCTGATGACCGTGTGCTAATGTGCTACAGCACTCTTTAAATATCATACTAAATTTCTGCCATTTTTCCTTGAATGCGAGCCGGGAATGCACTAAAATTACGCCATTTCTCTTCAGATGTTTCTGGCGCATCGAAGATTTATCAGGAACACGTCATCATTGGTACCATTTTGTATAATTAAATGTCAGTTAATGACGCATTGGCGGCAAAAGCATTCAGAAGATCGTAACACTACTTATAACAATATTTTTAAAAGTTGTGTGTCTTCAGTATACCTAGGAACCTAGAGCTATGGGACGGAAGGAACTGCGTTCGCATCTTATTGCATGCAAATATGTTTGATCCCTTCTTCGCGTCTGAAATAGATTCTCGGATCAGCAATGACATTTGCACTCTTCCTCGTCACGATTATTTACTCGTTTTACCGGAATATGTCGTTAATTCCGAGGATGCGGTTAGGCAGAAGAGCTGAGAAGAATATGATAACCAACATTCAAGGTTTAAACTCCAAAAATATAGATAAATCCTGCAGAAGATAACAGCGAAGTATGGGATTTTTCGTCACTGAGTGAGCAGTACTTTTGTTTTAATATGCTCGTATATTTGTTTTCTATTTATTTTTGTAATATTGTAGCATACTGCTATAGTTTCACGTGAGCCGCCACTGTGTAAGAGAACGTGTCTTCGAGTATCCACATTGAACAAGCGAGTGAAGGGTGGTGACGTAGGGATGCTGATGTCTGAATTGTGACGTCCCTGATGTGTTTCTTTCCGTTCGTATAGAAGCAGATAAAACATTAAAATCGATACGTCCACTCGTGTACAACATATGAAGTCTTAATTTTATTAATCAACTGAGGTGTGATAAAAATCTCTTCCAACTGTCGTGGAATGACCTGTAAAAATGCATACCAGGGAACAAAGGTTTTTGTCCTTATTTATTTGTGATGTATACAGTTTTGTTTTCAACCGACCTCTCCTCGTATGTTTCTGGACACAGATGTTAATGTTGCACCCCCATGTGATCAAGCCACAAGAGGCCAGAAAACACAAGGGAAACGTAAATAACCTTCGCTGTTTCGGATCGTGTTCAGATTTCAGTGAAAGATTCTAATCGGTGCCTACTGGTTCCGCCTTCTACACCAGAGCATAAATTGCTGTCGCACTGCACTACAAAGGGGTGCGACCGAGTTCAATGGGCCCAATAACATACTTCAAGAAGATTTGAAACGCCCAAAGGTGTTGGCAGTGTCGACGATTGTCGAGAACATCCTCATGTGGCTCACCGCACTGAGAGCTGTCGTTTTTGACGGCGAAATGTGTGGGCATCGACGCCCACCGGAACGGGGTGGTTTCATAAACGCCCTCTGTGCCATTGTCTGATGCTTTTTTGGTTTCGATTCTGAGCGGCATTGCGTCTGAATCGTTTTCATCGGCTACCCATAAGAAAGCAGCAGGATTTCGACGCTGGGTGTCGCGGTTCTGAGCATGTTCACGTTTAAAGTTCCGGTAACTGACATACATCTCTAGCTCGTTCTGTCAACGGTGGTGTGACCTTTTATTGCAGGTGCTACGTTGCAACCCTTACAGTATGTCAGACAAGCCTTAGCTCCCAATTCAACGCCAATCCAACTCATAATGTAGCTGCACACACATTTGATGGCTAACGCTGTATGAAGTGAGTACATGACGTTCTCTGCATGGTCAGATGCATATGATGTTCTTGACATGAGCCATGGCATCTGACGTGACTAATTACTATAGGATACAGACATTACCATAGTCTTCCAATGATAATAAAGACGAACCCAATGACGAAAATATTGCAACGTCGTCGACGTGAAGTTAAAAGATAATATTTCGAGGGAGGTACCAACGTCAGCCGCTATTGGGTACTGAAATAATTCAGTGGCGGCGTCAAAAGAAACGTCCACGGTGGCGTTGGGCAGCATTTTGGTGAAATCTGTTGCCAACGTAACAACCTTACTGCTCGTGTTAACTTCTGAGTTCTGGCACTGTTTTCTCACGTGTGTCGACAGCTTTCTGTTTGAAGCAGGGCGCCACGAGTTTGCATTGCCACAGAGGAGAGTTGTAAGCATTTTTGAGGTAAAGTTCATTCTTATGAATCGCAATGGGAGATAATTGCGGGTTTCGAAAATGTGATCCTTTAATCTCTTTGCTCACCGTAGGTACTACTGCAGCTTAGTCAGTGGCTAATTGAAGGGTTGGCTTGCAACATTTATCCCATTCCTGATTAATATTTATTCCAAACCACTTCGGATGCACACATGGTTGATTTAAGATTTAATTATGTTATTATGTACCTCAATCAGACACTAATTTTTGCTTTCACTTACACAGAATCTACAATTTGCCTAGAATTAATTTTGCAAAGACTTCTCAAAAAATTGATTGCATATAAGAAATTAGAAATGATATTCCTTAGTGATATTCAAATCATCCCAAATAAACGTTAACAAAATCAGAGGTTGTTTTATTCATTACGACAAAAGCATGTACCTTCTTGCCTCACAGACCTTGGCGATCTGCTTGAAAACGTAACTTTGTCAGTTTCCCTGCCATATCCTAAATAATTCTGCTTCTGTTTTTGCAAAGGGGTGGCATGCCTGTTTTTATTTCAGAGTATTAGTAGTTTTGTTGAACCATGTGCTCTGCATATACTAAACGAGTATGTTCACTTTCTGCTATTCTGTTATGCTCTTTGTACTGGATATTACATTTTCTGGCAATCATACCAATGTTTGTAGAGTCAATGCTGTACATTTTATTTAACATATTATTAAGTTATTATAGTGGTTTCTATCCTTTTGTTGCCATTCTTATTTGCTTTTGAATTTTATTATTTATTTTGAAGAAAATTTTTTAAATAAGTTACTGTTGCTTGTGATCTGGTTGTGATAAGATGCAGTACATCGTCTTCCGCTTTCGATGTGGGCTGTGTTTTCCGGTGCAAGAGTGTTCTGTGTGCTGAGGGTGCACAAGCAACGTGTTTTTATTTTTTCTGTCCTACGACTACAAGTTTACTTTTTTCTGTTGTTGTTGTCTAATTGCGTTGCCATTATAGCTACTGTTTTGTTTTAGCAATAATAATGTCCGGATCTTCTTTATAGCTAGTTTTTGTTTAAAGATATTATATGGAAGCATGGGTACCACGAGCTGATAGCTGCCTGTTTTTGAGAAAATGCGACAATTTATTTCATGTACATTAATATTTATTTCTTGATTTATTTTGTTAAGATATTGAAGGAAGAGATGTAGATCGGTTTCGTGACATAGCTTCAAACTAGGGTACTGTTCTTTCACTTTCAATTCCGTGCCCTGTATGTTGTGATGAATACTCTTCATATGCATGTGTAAACTGTTCGTTGTTCCCATTTTTGTGTAAGATAACCGTATTCCCTTTGTTACACAACTTACTACAAAATGAAAGAAAAAAATGTAATACACACACATACGCATACACTTTAATATTACAACAAGAGTGTCCTCAACTCCACATCTCATCTCCCCAAATTGACATCCTATTCCACTGCTTCTCGCTCTACGGGCCATAACTTCCCTTTATCTCTCAGTAAGCCTTTCAGCAAGGTTAACTGCAGTGAATGGTAACCCAGTACACAGGAAACCCTTATACAGGAATGGCTCAGTACTTTGAATCCGAAAGAGCAAACAAAACAACCAACTGGTTCTTGTAAAAAGAAATTGGTAAGGTAAAATTTAGTGCTAAGTCTTAACACATCATTCATACAGTAAGAGTTAACCTACTGCTTTTGTTATAAGTTGCTACACATCAATACTACTTGACAACCAGACATTTAAAACAATCAATAAGAACAACGTTAAGAAAATCATTTCCTTTGTGGTCCACTGAACTACTCTAAAATAATTACATGGAACGAGTATGACTGTTAAACAAAATTAAACTCAGCTGTAAAAGACGTATCTTAGTTACTGTTATTTAAAAAAATGTATAGAGCATTTCTCAAAGAATTTTTATGTGTCAGTTACGTTACTCAACAATGGAATTAAAATCAAACACCTATTCAATTAGTAATCGCTGAGGATAGATTGGTAATCGCCCAGCATTATGTTTCTATTGGTTCGCCATTACCCGTCATCCAATCTCTACGAAATATCGAGCGTGTAAATGTGTAATGTGGATCTCTCCGCAACACTATACGCCTTTGTTTTAATAATTTCCACCGCAGATCACGTATCATATCTGTGTCATACCCTCCACTATTTCTTGATAGTACCTACATTTACGTCTACATGACTACTCTGCAATTCACATTTAAGTGCTTGGCAGAGGGTTCATCGAACCACAATCATACTATCTCTCTACTATACCACTCCCGAACAGCGAGCGGGAAAAACGGACACCTAAACCTTTCTGTTCGAGCTCTGATTTCTCTTATTTTATTTTGATGATCATTCCTACCTATGTAGGTTGGGCTCAACAAAATATTTTCGCATTCGGAAGAGAAAGTTGGTGACTGAAATTTCGTAAAAAGGTCTCGCCGCGACGAAAAACGTCTATGCTGTAATGACTTCCATCCCAACTCGTGTATCATATCTGCCACACTCTCTCCCCTGTAACGTGATAATACAAAACGAGCTGCCCTTTTTGGCACCCTTTCGATGTCCTCCGTCAATCCCACCTGGTAAGGGTCCCACACCGCGCAGCAATATTCTAACAGAGGACGAACGAGTGTAATGTAAGCTGTCTCTTTAGTGGACTTGTTGCATCTTCTAAGTGTCCTGCCAATGAAACGCAACCTTTGGCTCGCCTTCCCGACAATATTATCTATGTGGTCCTTCCAACTGAAGTTGTTCGTAATTTTAACACCCACGTACTTAGTTGAATTGACAGGCCTGAGAATTGTACTACTTATCCAGTAATCGAATTCCAACGGATTTCTTTTGGAACTCATGTGGATCACCTCACACTTTTCGTTATTTAGCGTCAACTGCCACCTGCCACACCAAACAGCAATCTTTTCTAAATCGCTTTGCAACTGTACCAAATTAGCTGCTCTTCTCTGAACTTCTTCGATGTCCTCCGCCAATCTAATCTGCCAATTATTCAATACCGCACAGCAGTACGCTAAGGGAGGACGGACAAGCGTAGTACATGTGGTCTCTTTAGTGTCTCTTTTAAGCGTTCTGCCAATAAATCGCAGTCTTTGGTTTGACTCGAATACTCTCTGTCAAATTCTGAAGGTGGCAGGGGTAAAATACAGGGAAAGGCTATTTACAATTTGTACAGAAACCAGATGGCAGTTATAAGAGTCGAGGGACATGAAAGGGAAGCAGTGGTTGGGAAGGGAGTGAGACAGGGTTGTAGCCTCTCCCCGATGTTATTCAATCTGTATATTGAGCAAGCAGTAAAGAACAGAAAAGAAAAATTCGGAGTAGATATTAAAATACATGAAGAAGAAATAAAAACTTTAAGATTCGCCGATGGCATTGTAATTATGTCAGAGACAGCAAAGGACTTCGAAAAGCAGTTGAAGGAGTGGACAGTGTCTTGAAAGGAGGATACAAGATGAACATCAAGAAAAGCAAAACGAGGATAATGGAAAGTAGTCGAGTTATCTTGGGTGATGCTGAGGGAATTGGATTAGGAAATGAGACACTTAAAGTAGTAAAGGAGTTCTGCTATTTGTGAAGCAAAACAACTGATGATGGTCGGAGTAGAGAGGATATAAAATGTAGACTGGCAATGTTCAGGGAAGCGTTTCTGAAGAAGAGAAATTTGTTAACATCAACTATAGATTTAAATGTCGGGTAGTCGTTTCTGAAAGTATTTGTATGGAGTGTAGCCATGTATGGAAGGGAAGCATGGACGATAAGTAGTTTCGACAGGAAGAAAATAGAAACTTTGGAAATGTGGTGCTACAGAAGAATGCTAAAGTTCGGATGGGTAGATCGCATAACTAATCAGGAGGTACTGAATAGAAGTGGAGAGAAAGGAAATTTGTGACACAACTTGACGAAAAGAAGGGATCGGTTGGTAGGGCATATTCTGAGGCATCAAGGGATCACCAATTTGGTATTGGAGGGCAGTGTGGAGGGTAAAAATCGTAGAGGGAGACCAAGAAATGAATACACTAAGCACATTCAGAAGGATGTAGGCTGCAGCACGTACTGGGAGATGAAACAGCTTGCACAGGATAGAGTTGTATGGAGAGCTGCATCAAACCAGTCTCAAAACTGAAGACCACAACAACAAGAATTTAGTCGAATTTGCAGCCTTTACTTTTGTGTGATTTATTGTGTAACCAAAATGTAATGGATTTATTTCAGTAGACATATGCATGTTGTCAATGTTTATCTTCAGTTCCCACTTTTCGCACCATAAATCGTTTTGCTATTTGTTTTGATCTGCTGCTAAATCTAATAGTGGATAAATAACAGCATCATCTGTAGAAATTCTAAGAGGGCTGCTTGTATTGTCTCCTAAATAATATTTATTTAAGGAACGCCATATATGAAGTGTAGTAACAAGAAAAATTCATGATTAAATCTGTAGGTGATTTGGGGGTATACAGCTCGAAATTCGGTGCACAGAGGTGCCACCTGTATAAGCAGCAATGTCTCTAACAAGACTGAGCATCGAGTGGGACTGGGATGGGACGAAAGAATCCGGAACCTCATTCCGTACTACTTCGACTACTCTACGAACTTATCAGTCGAAGTGGTTGCCGAAAAGCGTCTTGCTAGTGTCTCTGCAGCCTCCAATAAGGTGTTTTCAACGGTATCGTGGTATTCCGTGGGCCCCATGGATACACTGCAAGGCTAAGTTACCACCAAGCATTATGTGACCATTTTGGCTGATCAGGCCGAAACCATGGTACAATGTTTGTTCATCAATGATGATGGTGTGTTCCGAGAGGACAAGGCCCCAGTTCACACAGCTCGAATGGTTCAGATAGCTCTGAGCACTATGGGACTTAAACATTTGAGTTCATCAGTCCCCTAGAACTTACAACTACTTAAACCTAACTAACCAAAGGACATCACACACATCCATGCCGGAGACAGGATTCGAACCTCCGACTGTAGCGGTCGCGCGGTTCCAATACGTAGCGCCTAGAACCGCTCGGCCACACCGACCGGAACACACAGCTCTCGTTGCCCAGGAGTGGCTGGTTTTGATAATACGAGGATGAATTTTCAAATCTCCCACGGCCGTAAGTGACCAGTGAAGCCCCTCTTATACGTCCATAAGACATGATTTTCAATAATTTCTTTACTATTTTTTGTGTAATTGTCGATTACTTAACAACAACATGTAGTCGTAATAAGCTACAGTTACGTCAACTTTTATTTTGTTAAAGTCTATAAATAGTCGAGAGAATAGTGTCTCGATCTCATTTTGTCATTTTGTCAGTTATATCAGCTCATGTTGTCTCACGTTATCTTTGGGTTAGCTCATGTGAGCGTCTATTTGAAAATATATAGTGTGGAAGTATTTGAAGCTTCAATTTGAAAAGTACCTTCCATCTTATCTGAAAGTAATTATCTTGGTGAGACAGAAAAGTTTTATTATTAAAAAGAAATGAGAATTAATTTTTTCATGTGAATTCAGGGAAATGAGATAGGGTGCTTCAGCGGCCAAAATTAATTCATAGCTCAAATTGTGAGAACTTTAATTGTTTTCGATCGCTGCGTCACGCAGCCCAGAGCGGCAATCGTTAATTGTTGCAATAAAATCGAACGAAAAATTAAGTTAGGCATAGAATCTCTGAGTGGAAGCATTACTGAACACTGACCCGCAAAAGGAACTTTCCACGTGAATTTAACATAATTGCAAGAGAGTGAAATTAATCTGGATGGGACTTCCTTAAAGATTATCGTCTTTATTCACCGATTAATGTGTCAAATGTGACAGAGGAAGATCCTTTGAAATATCCAGTTCTACTATGTACGATGTTTTACAACAAATTTTCAAGACAATAATTTGTGGCGTCTTCTAGCAATGAAAATAACAATTACCACGCCCTGAGACCAGAAAGAATACGACATTAACGACGACTAGCCACTACCAACAAGTCAAGGAATATCAAGATCACGGGAGCCGTCGCACCGGATCTCAATATTATTGAGCCTGGGTGGTCTACTGTGCAGAGAAGGGTGCTTGATCGCTATCCACCACCAACATCGATACCAGAAGTAGCCACTATTTTACAGGAAGATGATACAGGATTCACTTGAATACCATACAGGACCTGAACGACTGGAAGCTGTTTGGTTTCCTACACCGTATTAGGCATGGTAATGCGGTGTGCTTTTTGTGTTTCCCTATTTTTGTCCAATCCCCGTGGATGGCATTACTCCTAGGTACTTTCTGTTCTCCCGCTGATCTACATCTACATCTACATGGATACTCTGCAAATCACATTTAAGTGCCTGGCAGAGGGTTCATCGAACCACCTTCACAATTCCACATTATTCCAATCTCGTATAGAGCGCGGAAAGAATGAACACCTATATCTTTCAGTACGAGCACTGATTTCCCAGTTTTTATCGTGGTGATCGTTCCGCCCTATGTAGGTCGGTGTCAACAAATTATTTTTGCCTTCGGTGGAGAAAGTTGGTGATTGGAATTACGTTAGAAGATTCCGTCGCAACAAACAACGCCATTCTTTTAATGATTTCCAGCCCAAATCCTGTATCATTTCTGTGACACTCTCTCCCATATTTCGCGATAATACGAAACGTGCTGCCTTTCTTTGAACTTTTTCGATGTACTCCGTCAGTGCTACCTGGTAAGGATCCCACACCGCGCAGCAATATTCTAAAAGAGGACGGACAAGCGTAGTGTAGGCAGTCTCCTTAGTAGATCTGTTACATTTTCTAAGTGTCCTGCCAGTAAAACGCAGCCTTTGGTTAGCCTTCCCCACAACATTATCTATGTGTTCTTTCCGATGTAAGTTATTCTTAAATGTAATATCTAGGTATTTAGTTAAATTTACGGCTTTTAGATTAGACTGATTTATCGTGTAACCAGTTCCTTTTCGCACTCATGTGGATGACCTCACACTTTTCGTTATTTAGGGTCAACTGCCACTTTTCGCACCATTCAGACATCTTTTCTAAATGGTTTTGCAGTTTGTTTTGATCTTCTGATGACTTTATTAGTCGATAAACGGCAGCGTCACCTGCAAGTAACCGAAGACGGCTGCTCAGATAGTCTCCCAAATCGTTTATACAGATAAGGAACAGCAAAGGGCCTATAACACTACCTCGGGGAACGCTAGAAATCACTTCTGTTTTACTTGATGACTTTCCGTCAGTTACTACTAACTGTGACTTCCCTGACAGGAAATGTCAAATCCAGTCACATAATTGAGACGATATTTCACAAGCACGTAATTTTACTACGAGCTGCTTGTGTGGTACAGTGTCGATAGACTTCCGGATATCCAGAAATACGGAATCGATCTGAAATCCCTAGCCAATAGCACTCAGCACTTCATGTGAATAAAGAGCTAGTTGTGTTTCACAGGAACGATATTTTCTAAACCCATGTTGACTGCGTGTCAATAGACCGTTTCCTTCGAGGTAATTCATAATGTTTGAACACAGTATATGTTCTAAAATCCTGATGCATATCGACGTTAACGATATGGGCCTGTAATTTAGTGGATTAATCATATTACCTTTCTAGAAAATTGGTGTGAACTGTGCACCTTTCCACTCTCTGAGTACGGATCTTTCTACGAGCGAACGGTTGTATATGATTGTTAAGAGCCGGTCGCGGTGGTCTGGCGGTTCTAGGCGCTCAGTCCGGAGCCGCGAGACTGCTACGGTCGCAGGTTCGAATCCTGCCTCGGGCATCGATGTGTGTGATGTCCTTAGGTTAGTTAGGTTCAAGTAGTTATAAGTTCTAGGGGACTTATGACCTCAGCAGTTGAGTCCCATAGTGCTCAGAGCCATTTGAACTATTTTTTTGATTGTTAAGTATGGAGCTAATTCATCAGCATACTCCGAAAGGAACGTAATTGTTATATAGTCTGGACCAGAAGACTTGCTTTTATTAAGTGATTTGAGTTGCTTCACTACTCCGAGGATATTTACTTCTACGTTACTCATGTTGGCAGCTGTTCTCGACTTGAATTCTGGAATATTTACATTGTCTTCTTTTGTGAAGGCATTTACAGGGTGTTTCAAAAATGACCGGTATATTTGAAACGGCAATACAAACTTAACGAGCAGCGATAGAAATACACCGTTTGTTGCAATATGCTTGGGACAACAGTACATTTTCAGGCAGACAAACTTTCGAAATTACAGTAGTTACAATTGTCAACAACAGATGGCGCTGCGGTCTGGGAAACTCTATAGTACGATATTTTCCACATATCCACAATGCGTAGCAATAATATGGCGTAGTCTCTGAATCAAATTACCCGAAACCTTTGACAACGTGTCTGGCGGAATGGCTTCACATGAAGATGAGATGTACTGCTTCAGCTGATCAATTCTTTCTGGATTCTGGCGGTACACCTGGTCTTTCAAGTGTCCCCACAGAAAGAAGTCACAGGGGTTCATGTCTGGCTAATAGGTAGGCCAATCCACGCCGCCTCCTGCATGTTTCAGATAGCCCAAAGCAATCACACGATCATCGAAATATTCATTCAGGAAATTAAAGACGTCGGCCGTGCGATGTGGCCGGGCACCATCTTGTATAAACCACGAGGTGTTCGCAGTGTCGTCTAAGGCAGTTTGTACCGCCACAAATTCACGAAGAATGTCCAGATAGCGTGATGCAGTAATCGTTTCGGATCTCAAAAATGGGCCAACGATTCCTTTGGAAGAAATGGCGGCCCAGACCAGTACTTTTTGAGGATGCAGGGACGATGGGACTGCAACATGGGGCTTTTCGGTTCCCCATATGCGCCAGTTCTGTTTATTGACGAAGCCGTCCAGGTAAAAATAAGCTTCGTCAGTAAACCAAATGCTGCCCACATGCATACCGCCGTCATCAATCCTGTGCACTATATCGTTAGCGAATGTCTCTCGTGCAGCAATGGTAGCGGCGCTGAGGGGTTGCCACGTTTGAATTTTGTATGGATAGAGGTGTAAATTCTGCCGCATGAGACGATACGTGGACGTTGGCGTCATTTGGACCGCAGCTGCAACACGGCGAACGGAAACCCGAGGCTGCGGTTGGATCACCTGCTGCACTAGCTGCGCGTTGCCCTCTGTGGTTGCCGTACGTGGTCGCCCTACCTTTCCAGCACGTTCATTCGTCACGTTCCCATTCCGTTGAAATTTTCCAAACAGATCCTTTATTGTATCGTTTTTCGGTCCTTTGGTTACATTAAACCTCCGTTGAAAACTTCGTCTTGTTGCAACAACACTGTGTTCAAGGCGGTGGAATTACAACACCAGAAAAATCCTCTGTCCTAAGGAATAAACCATGTTGTCCACAGCACGCTTGCACGTTGTGAACACCACACGCTTACAGCAGAAAGGCGACGTACAGAATGGCGCACCCACAGACTGCGTTGTCTTCTATATCTTGCACATCACTTGCAGCGTCATCTGTTGTTGAAAATTGTAACTACTGCAACTTCGAAAGTTTGTCTGCCTGAAAAATGTACTGTTGTCCCAAGCATATTGCAACAAACGGTGTATTTCTATCGCTGCTCGTTTAGTTTGTATTGCCGTTTCAAATATACCGGTCATTTTTGAAACACCCTGTACATGCTAACATTTGCTTTTTAGGTGTGTAGTGCACGTCACGCCAGTGTATTTGTTGCATGCCGCCCTTCTGGAGTTGCAGTGGTTTTAATGGACATCAGTGCACATCATGGCAAATGGTAAATGAGTCAGTAACGCGGCGCTCCGTCGCAGCGTCGTGCTCGCCACAGCATTAAAGATGGGCAAACTCGTTCATCCTCGGGAACTAGTTCACTGCTGATCGTTATTTTTTGGGAACCGTTCATTTTTACTCGTTCATCGTTCATTTGTGGTTGGTGTATGGTTCTTATGAAAAACTGAAAACTAGTAGTGTAGGTGACTGAAAGACGGAGGGCACCAAGAGGGGGCACTTGCCTCCCCCCTGGGGTATAGAGTTTTTATTCATTACAGAATTCTTACACACTTTTAGAAGTAATTCTGCAGAAACTCTCGTTTAGCCAACCTTAGCCTTGTGGCTGATCGCAGGGAAATAATATAGGGTGTCGCACGGAAAACCGGCCCCGAGTACAGACTGCTCGCTAGTTACGGACGATGTGTTGCCCGTTACGAGCAGATACAACAAACAGACAAACATGTAATAATTAGGCAGTGAAGAAATAACAAGATAATGCAAACAACAATTGCGAAACAATCGATGAGGATTTGTAGAGAGCTGGAGAAGAGAACATGAAAATCTCACGCGAAGCGCATGGGCTATAGCTCATGTAGTCTTTTAAACCTGTTGGCGGCTGTTTCCCAAACTTAATAGACCAGAAGTGTCTTGTATAAAATTCTTCGTTTCGACTTATACTACATAGCTATGCTACGTAAACAATAATCGTTTACACCCTATACATACTTCACGTTGTCTCTGAGTTCGTAGGCGAAGTAGAGACTTTATGGAAGCATAAAATAAAATGTGGTTTTCTCATACTTCCGTCACACCCTTAGTAAAAATTAGGTTTTAATGTTGTATTATTGAAGTTAATGCAGCAATAATAACAATAATTAAGATCTCAGTAATAAAGATTTTGGTTTGAAAGCTCCTTCTGAAGAAATGTTTTTGAGATAATATGTAAGAACCAGAGGTTGTACAGAATTTCAGGGAGAGCATGAGGGAGAAATTGACAGGAATGGGGGAAAGAAATAAGTAGAAGAAGAATGGGTAGCTTTGAGGGATGAAGTAGTGAAGGCAGCAGAGGATCAAGTAGGTAAAATGACGAGGGCAAGTAGAAATCCTTGGGTAACAGAAGAAATATTGAATTCAATTGATGAAAGGAGAACATATAAAAATGCAGTAAATGAAGCAGGCAAACAGGAATACAGAAGACTCACAATGAGATCGACAGGAAGTGCAAAATGGGTAAGCAGGCATGGCTAGAGGACAAATGTAAGGATGTAGAGGCTTATCTCACTATGGGTAAGATAGATACTGCCTACAGGAAAATTAAAGAGACCTTTGGAAATAAGAGAACCACTTGTATGAACATCAAGAATTCAGATGGAAACCCAGTTCTAAGCAAAGAAGGGAAAGCAGAAAGGTGGAAGGAGTATATAGAGGGTGCATACAAGGGCGATGTACTTCAGGACACTATTATGGAAATGGAAGAGGATGTAGATGAAGATGAAATATGAGATACGATACTGCGTGAAGAGTCTGACAGAGCACTGAAAGACCTGAGTCGAAACAAGGCCCCCGGAATAGATAACATTCCATTGGAACTACTGACGGCCTTGGGAGAGCCAGTCCTGACAAAACTCTACCATCTGGTGCGCAAGATGTATGAGACAGGCGAAATACCCTCAGACTTCAAGAAGAATAAAATAATTCCAATCCCAAAGAAAGCAGGTGCTAACAGATATGAAAATTACCGAACAATCAGTTTAATAAGCCACAGCTGCAAAATACTAACACGAATTCTTTACAGACGAATCGAAAAACTAGTAGAAGCCGAACTCGGGGAAGATCAGTTTGGATTCAGTAGAAATGTTGGAACACGTGATGCAGCAATACTGACCCTACGGCTTATCTTAGAAGCTAGGTTAAGGAAGGGCAAACCTACGTTTCTAGCATTTGTAGACTTAGAGAAAGCTTTTGACAATGTTGACTGGAATACTCTCTTTCAAATTCTGAAGGTGGCATGGGTAAAATACAGGGAGCTAAAGGCTATTTACAATTTGTACAGAAACCAGATGGCAGTTATTAGAGTCGAGGGACATGAAAGGGAGGCAGTGGTTGGGAAGGGAGTGAGACAGGGTTGTAGCCTCTCCCCGATTTTATTCAATCTTTATATTGAGCAAGCAGTGAAGGAAACAAAAGAAAAATTCGGAGTAGATATTAAAATCCATGGAGAAGAAATAAAAACCTTGAGGTTCACCGATGACATCGTAATTCTGTCAGAGACAGCAAAGGACTTGGAAGAGCGGTTGAAAGGAATGGATAGTGTCTTGAAAGGAGGGTATAAGATGAACATCAACAAAAGCAAAACGAGGATAATGGAATGTAGTCGAATTAAGTTTGGTGATGCTGAGAGAATTTGTTTAGGAATTGAGACACTTAAAGTAGTAAAGGAGTTTTGCTATTTGGGAAGCAAAAAACTGATGATGGTCGAAGTAGAGAGGATATAAAATGTAGACTGGCAATGGCAAGGAAAGCGTTTCTGAAGAAGAGAAATTTGTTAACATCGAGTATAGATTTAAGTGTCAGGAAGTCATTTCTGAAAGTATTTGTATGGAGTGTAGCCATGTATGGAAGTGAATCATGGACGATAAGTAGTTTGGACAAGAAGAGAATAGAAGCTTTCGAAATGTGGTGCTACAGAAGAATACTGAAGATTAGATGGGTAGATCACATTACTAATGAGGAAGTATTGAATCGGATTGGGGAGAAGAGAAGTTTGTGGCACAACTTGACCAGAAGAAGGGATCGGTTGGTAGGACATGTTCTGAGGCCTCAAGGGGTCACCAATTTAGTATTGGAGGGTAGAGTGGGGGGTAAAAATCGTAGAGGGAGACCAAGAGATCACTACACTAAGCAGATTCAGAAGGATGTAGGTTGCAGTAGGTACTGGGAGATGAAGAAGCTTGCACAGGATAGAGTAGGATGGAGAACTGCATCAAACCAGTCTCAGGACTGAAGACCACAACAACAACATGTAAATACGATTTTATGACAATCTGTGTCTTTGCAAATGGAGATGCACCGTTTTTCCTACCCAGTCAAAATGACCCACTTTTTTTTTTCAAATTAACTTAACTAGCAGGTAATGCAGATTGGAAACAACCAAACTTAAAAATAATTAGAGCCTTCCTAAATGTGATGTTTTGTATATGAAAGATACACGAAAATCGTTTTATATGAATTATCTGACACTAAAAATTATGCTAATTATTGAAAGTTAGCTGCTAAATCAAGTAGATGAAACCAAAAAATATATGAATAACAAAAAAACTGCCTTGTTATAAGTATGTCTTCTGCTGTTCATTGATATAATGAAGTGGGCTGATATGCCTTTTTGTTGCCTGAAAAGACGTACCTACTACATACAACGTAATTTTTATGTAATTTACGTAACTGTAAAACACTTTTTGATTACCGGATGTAGACGCTGAATAGCCAGAACCAAGTGCAAGAACAGTTTGGAACACTTGTAAAATAGGCGAGCGCAGTGAACGAAACGAACAACTGGATACTGAACTAACTAGGAGCAGTCGGCAGTGGAACTGAGACAGGTGGTCGTGCGAAGAACGACGAGTGCGGCCGAGGGAGGCCGAGACTGAGACGAGCACGCGACCGAGGCTCGAACGAGAACTGCCGAAGTGACCGCCGCGACCGAAGTGAACTAGTGAACTATGAACCGATCGTTCCTCGTTCTCGGGAACTATAAGTAGAGTGCCGCGACCGAAGTGAACTATGAACCGATCGTTCCTCGTTCCCGGGAACTATAAGTAGACCACCGCGACCGAAGTGAACTATGAATCGATCGTTCCCTGGAATTCGTTCCTCGGTTCTTTCGTTCATCTTGGTGAACCGTTCCTTTGCACCCGTTCGTTCGCGAACTACCCATCTCTACACAGCAGTGGTCGCTGCCACGCAGCCTCCTGCAGCAGCCTGCGAGCTTGTGACCCCAGCTGAGCCGAGGCGCTGCGCCTGCGTGTAACTGCTGGCTGCACGCGCCCAAAGCCGTGCCGCGCCGTGAATGCTACCTGGAGTCGTTACTTGGAGAAAAGAGACCGAGTCGCCGACAGGGTGGCTTAATAGCTCTCGTGCTGAACAGCTAAGAGCAATTACGGGTTTCTGTGAAAATGCGGGCATTCGCTTTCTTTCCACCCAGTCCTTCCGCTCCTTACGTTCTCCTCCGAAAGAGGAAGGGTCCCGATTCTCACGGTCGTGCGTCCGTATTTAGTCAGCCCCTACGTACCACTTTGCTCCTTTTGAAAAGCTCCCTGTACTCCTCACTATACACGCAAATTGTATGAACACATCCTGCTGAGAGACACACGTACTTACATTCTCTTTTTATAATTTCAGTGTCTTAATCTACTGCTTACAGCAGACAGAAGATCAGCACTGAAGAGTTTATTTGTCCTGTACTCTAGGACAAATTCATTTGCGTACACTTTATCTGAAAGGAATGAAGAGAACAATTAAAACTAAACAAAAATCTTTTAAATACGAGGGTTGCCCAGGAAGTAACACATCGCACTTTTTTTTTGTCAGACGAAAACAATGCTTCAATGCGAAACGTTACGTATGTATTATTTGAAGTCCCTTGTGTGAGCGCGCCAAGTTTTCGTCACTTCTGACAGATAGTGCACGTGCAGAACAGTTCCAAAATGGCGTATGTAAGTAGCGTACGTTACAAGACACGTTCCGTCGTTGAATTCCTCACTGGAGAGAAAGAAATTGTGAGGAATATTGACAAACGCTTGTGCAAAGTCTATGGAGCGTCTGTTGTCGACAGAAGGACAGTTAGACTCTGGGCTCAGAGGGTGAGGGTATCAGAAGGCGGCTCGGCTGAGCTGCACGATTTGCAGCGGTCGCGCAGACCGTCCACTGCTGTCGCACCTGACAGCCCTCACCTAGCCCCCTCCGATTTCGATTTATTTCGGCCGTAAATGATCTCATTCGTGGAAGACATTTTGAGGACGATAAATAGGTGATTGACACAGTGAAGCACTGACTCCGCCACCAGGACAAGGTTTGGTACCGACAGGGAACACACGCCCCTGTTTCGCGCTGGACGAAGGCCACAGAACGGGTTGGAGATTACTTGGGAAAATAGGGTGTGTAGATAAAACACTATTCTTTCGTGTGTGTAATTCTCATTATGTTCAATAAAGTACTGTTGGGGAAAAAATGCGGTGCGTTATTTTCTGAACAACCGTCGTATATTATACAAAGCATTTAAGTTCAGAGTGAACAAACTAACATAACTAAAGATAACAAGGAACGGCTGAACGAGAGTAACAGTCAGTTAAGTAACTCACTCTAAAAAATGAAAAAACCGGCGCACCAAGGAGTTATGCAACTTGGTAACAAATTGATATCCATATGGGTATCGAAAGAAAATGCAAAGTTGTAATCTTTGGCGGCCATCGTGTGAATGTGTAACGTTGCAATGCAGTTTCACCGCGCATCTTGCAAGGACAGTTACGCCGATGAACCAAAATATTGTGACTATCTGTTTAATAGTGTTGTATTTCATCTTTCAAACAAAGTACGACAGAGAGTCTGCATAGCATGGATTCTACAAGTCCCTGACACGATTCTAGAAGTGACACGAGATCTCTACGCACACGCAGTTCCCGCAAATTACTGCATGGTGATTTCTGGCACGAAGCTGGCACCTGATATGTATTCCAGTGGGTACAGATAAGGCACATTTTCTGGCCAAGGCATCACTGTGAGTTCACTATAATGTCCCTCGAACCACTGTAACAAGATTCTGACCTTGCAACATGGACAGTTATCCTGATGGAAGACGTTATAGCGTTAGAGGGAGACATCAAGCATGAAGAGATGCAGGCAGTGTTCAATTATGTTCACGTAGCAGTCACGATGTCTTCGATTACCACCACAGATCTCATGGAAGCTCATCTCACTGTAAGCCATAGCATGATTCTGCTCTTACCACTCTGTATCTGAGGCGCGGTGCATGTTTCCTGCAGCCATTCGCCTGGAAGTCGGCGTGTAGGGACACAACCATCGACCTGGTGTGACAATAAATCCGATTCATTAGGCAGATGACTGAGCCGTGGTAAAATTTGCTGTTTTGAAGAGCGCGCCGCAGCGCGTAGTGTGAAGCAGTCGCCCTCCGTTTCTGGGGGAAGATCAGTTTGGATTCAGTAGAAATGTTGGAACACGTGAGGCAATACTGACCCTACGACTTATCTTAGAAGAAAGGTTAAGAAAAGGCAAACCTACGTTTCTTGCATTTGTAGACTTAGTTGACAATGTTGACTGGAATACTCTCTTTCAAATTCTAAAGGTGGCAGGGGTAAAATACAGGGAGCGAAAGCCTATTTCCAATTTATTCGGAAACCAGATGGCAGTTATAAGAGTCGAGGGAAACGAAAGGGAAGCAGTGAGTGAGGCAGGGTTGTAGCCTATCCCCGATGTTATTCAATCTGTATATTGAGCAAGCAGTAAAGGAAACAAAAGAAAAATGCGGAGTAGGTATTAAAATCCATGTAGAACAAATAAAAACTTTAAGATTCGCCGATGACATTGTAATTCTGTCGGAGACGGCGAGGGACTTGGAAGAGCAGTTGAACGGAATGGACAGTGTCTTGAAAGGAGGGTATAAGATGAACATCAACAAAAGCAAAACGAGGATATTGGAAATTGGTCGACTTAACTCGGATGATGCTGAGGGAATTAGATTAGGAAATGAGACACTTGAAGTAGTAAAGGAGTTTTGCTGTTTGGGAAACAAAGTAACTGATGATGGTCGAAGTAGAGAGGATATAAAATGTAGACTGGCAATGGCAAGGAAAACGTTTCTGAAGAAGAGAAATTTCTTAACATCAAGTATAAATTTAAGTGTCAGGAAGTCGTTTCTGAAAGTATTTGTATGGAGTGTAGCCATGTATGGAAGTGAATCATGGACGATAAGTAGTTTGGACAAGAAGAGAATAGAAGCTTTCGAAATGTGGTGCTACAGAAGAATACTGAAGATTAGATGGGTAGATCACATTACTAATGAGGAAGTATTGAATCGGATTGGGGAGAAGAGAAGTTTGTGGCACAACTTGACCAGAAGAAGGGATCGGTTGGTAGGACATGTTCTGAGGCCTCAAGGGGTCACCAATTTAGTATTGGAGGGTAGAGTGGGGGGTAAAAATCGTAGAGGGAGACCAAGAGATCACTACACTAAGCAGATTCAGAAGGATGTAGGTTGCAGTAGGTACTGGGAGATGAAGAAGCTTGCACAGGATAGAGTAGGATGGAGAACTGCATCAAACCAGTCTCAGGACTGAAGACCACAACAACAACATGTAAATACGATTTTATGACAATCTGTGTCTTTGCAAATGGAGAGGCACCGTTTTTACTACCCAGTCAAAATGACCCACTTTTTTTTTCAAATTAACTTAACTAGCAGGTAATGCAGATTGGAAACAACCAAACTTAAAAATAATTAGAGCCTTCCTAAATGTGATGTTTTGTATATGAAAGATACACGAAAATCGTTTTATATGAATTATCTGACACTAAAAATTATGCTAATTATTGAAAGTTAGCTGCTAAATCAAGTAGATGAAACCAAAAAATATATGAATAACAAAAAAACTGCCTTGTTATAAGTATGTCTTCTGCTGTTCATTGATATAATGAAGTGGGCTGATATGCCTTTTTGTTGCCTGAAAAGACGTACCTACTACATACAACGTAATTTTTATGTAATTTACGTAACTGTAAAACACTTTTTGATTACCGGATGTAGACGCTGAATAGCCAGAACCAAGTGCAAGAACAGTTTGGAACACTTGTAAAATAGGCGAGCGCAGTGAACGAAACGAACAACTGGATACTGAACTAACTAGGAGCAGTCGGCAGTGGAACTGAGACAGGTGGTCGTGCGAAGAACGACGAGTGCGGCCGAGGGAGGCCGAGACTGAGACGAGCACGCGACCGAGGCTCGAACGAGAACTGCCGAAGTGACCGCCGCGACCGAAGTGAACTAGTGAACTATGAACCGATCGTTCCTCGTTCTCGGGAACTATAAGTAGAGTGCCGCGACCGAAGTGAACTATGAACCGATCGTTCCTCGTTCCCGGGAACTATAAGTAGACCACCGCGACCGAAGTGAACTATGAATCGATCGTTCCCTGGAATTCGTTCCTCGGTTCTTTCGTTCATCTTGGTGAACCGTTCCTTTGCACCCGTTCGTTCGCGAACTACCCATCTCTACACAGCAGTGGTCGCTGCCACGCAGCCTCCTGCAGCAGCCTGCGAGCTTGTGACCCCAGCTGAGCCGAGGCGCTGCGCCTGCGTGTAACTGCTGGCTGCACGCGCCCAAAGCCGTGCCGCGCCGTGAATGCTACCTGGAGTCGTTACTTGGAGAAAAGAGACCGAGTCGCCGACAGGGTGGCTTAATAGCTCTCGTGCTGAACAGCTAAGAGCAATTACGGGTTTCTGTGAAAATGCGGGCATTCGCTTTCTTTCCACCCAGTCCTTCCGCTCCTTACGTTCTCCTCCGAAAGAGGAAGGGTCCCGATTCTCACGGTCGTGCGTCCGTATTTAGTCAGCCCCTACGTACCACTTTGCTCCTTTTGAAAAGCTCCCTGTACTCCTCACTATACACGCAAATTGTATGAACACATCCTGCTGAGAGACACACGTACTTACATTCTCTTTTTATAATTTCAGTGTCTTAATCTACTGCTTACAGCAGACAGAAGATCAGCACTGAAGAGTTTATTTGTCCTGTACTCTAGGACAAATTCATTTGCGTACACTTTATCTGAAAGGAATGAAGAGAACAATTAAAACTAAACAAAAATCTTTTAAATACGAGGGTTGCCCAGGAAGTAACACATCGCACTTTTTTTTTGTCAGACGAAAACAATGCTTCAATGCGAAACGTTACGTATGTATTATTTGAAGTCCCTTGTGTGAGCGCGCCAAGTTTTCGTCACTTCTGACAGATAGTGCACGTGCAGAACAGTTCCAAAATGGCGTATGTAAGTAGCGTACGTTACAAGACACGTTCCGTCGTTGAATTCCTCACTGGAGAGAAAGAAATTGTGAGGAATATTGACAAACGCTTGTGCAAAGTCTATGGAGCGTCTGTTGTCGACAGAAGGACAGTTAGACTCTGGGCTCAGGGGGTGAGGGTATCAGAAGGCGGCTCGGCTGAGCTGCACGATTTGCAGCGGTCGCGCAGACCGTCCACTGCTGTCGCACCTGACAGCCTTCACCTAGCCCCCTCCGATTTCGATTTATTTCGGCCGTAAATGATCTCATTCGTGGAAGACATTTTGAGGACGATAAATAGGTGATTGACACAGTGAAGCACTGACTCCGCCACCAGGACAAGGTTTGGTACCGACAGGGAACACACGCCCCTGTTTCGCGCTGGACGAAGGCCACAGAACGGGTTGGAGATTACTTGGGAAAATAGGGTGTGTAGATAAAACACTATTCTTTCGTGTGTGTAATTCTCATTATGTTCAATAAAGTACTGTTGGGGAAAAAATGCGGTGCGTTATTTTCTGAACAACCGTCGTATATTATACAAAGCATTTAAGTTCAGAGTGAACAAACTAACATAACTAAAGATAACAAGGAACGGCTGAACGAGAGTAACAGTCAGTTAAGTAACTCACTCTAAAAAATGAAAAAACCGGCGCACCAAGGAGTTATGCAACTTGGTAACAAATTGATATCCATATGGGTATCGAAAGAAAATGCAAAGTTGTAATCTTTGGCGGCCATCGTGTGAATGTGTAACGTTGCAATGCAGTTTCACCGCGCATCTTGCAAGGACAGTTACGCCGATGAACCAAAATATTGTGACTATCTGTTTAATAGTGTTGTATTTCATCTTTCAAACAAAGTACGACAGAGAGTCTGCATAGCATGGATTCTACAAGTCCCTGACACGATTCTAGAAGTGACACGAGATCTCTACGCACACGCAGTTCCCGCAAATTACTGCATGGTGATTTCTGGCACGAAGCTGGCACCTGATATGTATTCCAGTGGGTACAGATAAGGCACATTTTCTGGCCAAGGCATCACTGTGAGTTCACTATAATGTCCCTCGAACCACTGTAACAAGATTCTGACCTTGCAACATGGACAGTTATCCTGATGGAAGACGTTATAGCGTTAGAGGGAGACATCAAGCATGAAGAGATGCAGGCAGTGTTCAATTATGTTCACGTAGCAGTCACGATGTCTTCGATTACCACCACAGATCTCATGGAAGCTCATCTCACTGTAAGCCATAGCATGATTCTGCTCTTACCACTCTGTATCTGAGGCGCGGTGCATGTTTCCTGCAGCCATTCGCCTGGAAGTCGGCGTGTAGGGACACAACCATCGACCTGGTGTGACAATAAATCCGATTCATTAGGCAGATGACTGAGCCGTGGTAAAATTTGCTGTTTTGAAGAGCGCGCCGCAGCGCGTAGTGTGAAGCAGTCGCCCTCCGTTTCTGGGGGAAGATCAGTTTGGATTCAGTAGAAATGTTGGAACACGTGAGGCAATACTGACCCTACGACTTATCTTAGAAGAAAGGTTAAGAAAAGGCAAACCTACGTTTCTTGCATTTGTAGACTTAGTTGACAATGTTGACTGGAATACTCTCTTTCAAATTCTAAAGGTGGCAGGGGTAAAATACAGGGAGCGAAAGCCTATTTCCAATTTATTCGGAAACCAGATGGCAGTTATAAGAGTCGAGGGAAACGAAAGGGAAGCAGTGAGTGAGGCAGGGTTGTAGCCTATCCCCGATGTTATTCAATCTGTATATTGAGCAAGCAGTAAAGGAAACAAAAGAAAAATGCGGAGTAGGTATTAAAATCCATGTAGAACAAATAAAAACTTTAAGATTCGCCGATGACATTGTAATTCTGTCGGAGACGGCGAGGGACTTGGAAGAGCAGTTGAACGGAATGGACAGTGTCTTGAAAGGAGGGTATAAGATGAACATCAACAAAAGCAAAACGAGGATATTGGAAATTGGTCGACTTAACTCGGATGATGCTGAGGGAATTAGATTAGGAAATGAGACACTTGAAGTAGTAAAGGAGTTTTGCTGTTTGGGAAACAAAGTAACTGATGATGGTCGAAGTAGAGAGGATATAAAATGTAGACTGGCAATGGCAAGGAAAACGTTTCTGAAGAAGAGAAATTTCTTAACATCAAGTATAAATTTAAGTGTCAGGAAGTCGTTTCTGAAAGTATTTGTATGGAGTGTAGCCATGTATGGAAGTGAAACATGGACAATAAATACTTTACTCGAGAAGAGAATAGAGGCTTTCGAAATTTGGTGCTACAGAAGAATGTTGAAGAGTAGGTGGGTAGATCACGTAACTAATGAGGAGGTATTGAATAGGATTGGGGAGAAGAAACGTTTGGCAGAACTTGACTACAAGAAGGGATCGGTTGGTAGGACATGTCCTGGGGCATCAAGGGATCACAAATTTTTTATTGGAGGGCAGCGTGGAGGGTAAGAATCGTAGAGGAAGACCAAGAGATGAATACACTACAGCAGATTGAGAAGGATGTAGGCTGCAGTACGTACTGGGAGATGAAGCAGCTTGCACAGGATAGAGTAGCATAGAGAGCTGCATCAAACCATCTCAGGACTGAAGACCACATCAAGAATACCCTACAGTAACGGCGACACTATCTGCTCCTTGTCTTCCTGCCTGCAAAACCCTTTCTTTTCCAACAAGGCCGCTGGATCTCTCCCCAATTGAGAACGTTTGGAGCATTATGAGACATGATCCTCGAACCACCTCGAGATTTCACGATTTAACGCTTCATTGGACAGAAATAGGCACCATATCCCTCTAGAGAACATGTGTCATTGGGTTAATTCCTTGGTGGTGCGTCTTTTTTTTCTTTTTCTTCCTTTGAGTGCATGTGAAATACATTGCCCCACAATCGCCTGCCACATGTGAAGAAAACTCTTTTAGGAATGCAGCTGCTGACCCAGTTTTAAGGGAAAGTATTTCCACAGAGTTTGTTTGATATGCTTAATTGTTCATACGGAGAGTAAAGTCTGAAAGTCGTGTGTCTGGAGAGAAGTCACCGTCTGCTATGGAGCGGCCAGTGTGAACCTATAGTGCGATGGAGAAAACGTTGCAGTTGTGTGCCATCAGTTCCGTATTTGTTTTGGCAGAGTAATCCGGAGGTGTTCAGATCCTCACTCGCCCAAGCAAATTTAAGATTGCTTTAGTTTTTCTAACTCATTGATTTGGTATGAGAGAATTTTTTTTTCTGAGGTCCAATGATTGAGTTAACTATCCGTAATCCTGCGTCTCACATGTCTCATCGTCAACGGAGAGTTAAAACCTGTACTTCTTATTATCGTTTCTGTTTAGTAATGTTACATTTTTAGAACCATTTTCCTTCACCGGATATTTTCATTTATCGGTCAGTAGAATACTTGAGACAAATAAGTAAGAAAATAACAAGACAATTCAGAGCGTGAGGCGGGGTCTGGGTGAGGCCCGTGTCCCCGCACTGACATGAAATGTTTTCTTCATTGATACGAGTAAATTGGAAACCTCCTGCGGTAACGAAACTGGAAATTTTTACATGGTAGGCTTGTTTCAGCGCCCTGAAAGTGATGAGAAGTTTGTAATTGTGGATACGAAGATAATGTGTTTACCGGGCAACATGCTACAAGCAATAAATAGCCTTTGTGGTAAGCATTAATTCTCGTAGCTAATGCAGACATTAAATTCTTTACAACATACATTCCTGTCTCTATATAATAAATTTCTGATTATTTTTCTTATTTTTATTGTTTTCGGTTATTTGGTTACCAAATTTCCGTTTAACTTCTCGCAGCTTACCGAAGTCATTTACGAAGAGTCTTTTTTTAGCGTGTTCTATCGGCTTCCATTATGGTCGCTTTCTTTTTACCTGCTGCGTATATGCACAAGTACATCGCGTAAGACGTAATTCTTTTTTTTACTTCGTGGTCATTTCAAGTCATCGAAATGTAGTTTTCGGCAATCGCTGCTGCGAGCTCCAGAGCCGGTACAATCTACTGTGTATATGTGTGTGTGTGTGTGAGTGTGTGCGTGTGTGTGTGTTAAAGTCTTACTCAGTCCTGTCACGGAAGTCAGACAGAACGAAGTTTACCCTTGTGTGAAATGTGTATGTGAAGGATAAATAATTACGATCGGCATTAGTTCCGATTATTAGAATAACCGTATTTCTTCGTCGTTTCAGGCTACTTTAGTCTGCATCTTACTCTGCCCTGATTGCTGAATTGTTTTCTCACTTTTAGAGAACTGCTAAATGATGTAAACCATTTCTCCAAAAACGCTCATACGAGAATGAGTCAAATGAAAACCTTAAATTTGTAATAACACATCGAAATTTCGCGCCGTTATCCTGCAAGTTGGTGAGCGCGCTACAAACGGCGTGCAGAATGGCCTGTAGGTGGCAGCGTAGTGCATATGCACACATGCCGTCACAGTGTCAGTATAAAGATGGCCGCCCCACTTGCGACTTGCACCGAGGAAGAACAGCGTTCTGTTATCCGGTTTTGACGTAGTGAAGGTGTAAAACCTACAGAAATTCATCGACGAATGTAGCTTCAGTACGGTGATGCATGTTTATCATAGCAGCAAGTCTATGAATGGAGTAGGAAGTTCGCTAATGGTGTGACTTCAGTGGAAGGTGCTCCTCGTCCAGGTCAGGCAAAACGAATTGTAACTCCACAGAATATTGCAGCAGTTGAAGCCATTGTAAAGGAAAACCGTCGAGTGACACTGAATTACACTGCACCATGTTTACAGATTAGTCATGGGTCAGCACACCACATTCTGCATGATGGGCTCCAGTTTCACAAAGTGGCTGCAAGATGGCTGCCATGGGAGCTGACTTCTGAAATGAGACAACGACGTGTTGATGCTTGTGAAGAACTTCTTTGGCTCTTTGAACGAGAAGGTGATGGCTTCCTTGCAAGAATCGTTACTGGGTACGAAACCTGGGTTCACTTCCACCAACCGGAAACGAAGAGAGCGAGGAAGGAATGGCACCACTCCTCATCACCAAAACCTAAGAACTTTCGAACAGAACCATGAGCAGAGAATGTTATGCTGACTCTCTTTCGGGACGAAAAAGGCGTCATTTTGGAGCATTACACGCCTAGAGGGACCACTGTCACCAGTGCAACATACACAGGTCTCCTAAAAAATCATCTGCGGCCTGCAATCAAATCAAAGCGACAGGGATTGCTGTCAGCAGGTGTCCTTCTACAACATGACATTGCAAGGCCCCTCATCGCCCATACAACAGTTGCGACAATCACAGATCTGCATTTTGAGTGTCTTCCTCATCCACCATAATCACCAGACCTTGCCCTAAGTGATTTCCATATGTTTGGACCACTCAAAGACGCAATGGGAGGAAAGAAGTTTCCTTCTGATGAAGAGGTACGCCACGCGCTGCGTGAATAGTTGCGCGGACTACAAAAAAAAAAAAAATCTTCTAAAGGAATTTATGCACTTTATAAGTGCTGGGGGACTTGCATTGAGCGTGAGGGAGATTATGTTGAAAAGTGATGCGGCTTTGTACCATTTCTGCCAAATAACTAATATTTAAAAAAATACTTAAGGTTGTCATTTCACTCGCCCTCGCATATTGACTCTTCTCTATAACCGCGGAACAGTTCGTAACAATTCGCACCAGCAGATGCGTTGCAGTATCACATCCATTCGTTTCGACATGAGTGGCAGATCTCTCGAATCTTAATGACAGTTCAGCTTCTTATCTTGTTGCCGCCAGACGTAATGCCGGCTGTCGCGGTACTCGTCACTCTAAGGTGCGCGGCGCATCTGCAAGCGGAGACGAGACCGCATGGAACGAACCTCCCAGGCCAGCAGGTTGTAAACCGGCAGTTGTTGCACCGCCTTTCAGAAACGCTGCGTCCGCCCACACCAGATTCCATGCCCAAACAGGTAAAAACTGGCAGACGGAGTACAAGCCTCGACCGGCTATTCAAAGCAAAGCAAAACAATACAAAAATATTTTCGTGGTTGCTATCATCATTTGTCGGTAGACCACGCAGGTTTTTGCATATTTCTGCTGACTCTGTTCCGCTTCTGCTTGTAAACAATGTGATTTTCAGGCGTGGGGCATAGTTTGCACGGCCAATATCAGCGTCTCTGAGATTCGTGAGCTGTTTGACTTCTTCACTCAGCTATGATGCACGCTTTCTTATTTTTTTGCTCTTTTGGGGAACGTATTTGCGTATAGTTGTTCACGTTTGTTAGAAAATCTATGAAAATTTTTGTTTATGTCCTAGACACAAAAAGAAGACATCTCCCGAACTATTTCTTGCGGCTCAGTGGCCATTTCACATAATATAATGCGTCTGAAGTCTCGTTGTGTAGTCTGTCGCAGTTTCTTTCTGGCCATTCTGGGAGTACGTCATGAAACTTACGTGATGGGCGAAAATGACAGGTGCAGATATTTAAGAAGTACGAATTAGTCTCTCGGGGATACCATTGCAATAAGACGATATTTGTTTTATCGATGTGTGCTGTTAAAACGGACAGAACATACAAAGAATAGCCGGTACTCCAGTAGTGACTGAGCAGCGCTGCTGTGGGGACCATGGCGGTGCTACCTAGCTAGACTAATTTGGCACCGCAATATCGAATAGGTGCGTATAATCTCGCTTCTAAAATAATTTTTATTGCAAAGGAAGGCAAACAGACGCTTTCCACGGGCAATGGGCGTCACATGAAATACGAGATGAGCACAATTTGGGTCGCCTCCAGTTACACATTGCGGTACTCAAGTACCTGTCGAAACAGCAGACAAAAGGCGCGTGACGACTCTTAGTAGAGGTACCCTGCGTTTAATATACATGGTCCAGTCACTGTAATGTGACCACCGCCTGTGTTCGACATCAACGTACAATAACCACTCACAGACGGCAGACTGGAGCACTAGCTGTGGAGCGTACGTTTGTGAAATATACCCGTGCCGCCAAGTTTAAGGTATACCGTGCATGTCATAGTCGCGCTATCCAAAAGTGGTGCCGAGGCAACTGCACCGCACCACGGGCCTTAGATGATAGAGGTGGTGGACGACAACTTGGGGGGGGGGGGGGGGGGGGGGGGTGCGTATACGGGCCAATAAACGTGCAACCGTCAAGCAACTGAGCGCCGAGGTGAACCGAGGGGCTACCAACAATGTCTACTCAACCACCGTCCAGCGAGCATTGCTGCGTATGGCTCTCTGTAACAGACGCCTGGTCCGTGCACCCACGCTGGCTGGTGTTCATCGGCGACGAAGCCTGGAACTTGCAGAGCAGTACCGCAACTGGACGTTTCATGCTAAATTGGACAGATGTCCTTTGACGTACGGCGTCAAACGTCTGAAGGCAAACACACATGCAACAATTGTGGAAGGTTCTAGGACGGAGGATATTCTCTGGGTGATCTCGTAATTCTGAAAGCCACAGTGGATCAACACAAGCAGGCACCTATCCTTGGAAATGTATCCTCCCCTACATTTTTCGTCGGCAGGTTGGCATCAATCAGCGGAACAACGCAACAACGCAACGTGTCACATCTCCCAATTTACGCGTGTGACTCGAACAGCATCAGCATATGAGTTTACCGTACTCTCCTGGCCACCGAACTCTGAGGATTTAAGCCCAATCGATAATCTGAGGGACCACCTCGATCGAGGTGTTCTTGCTCGCTATGGATCCTCAACTGAGAGACCTGGTGCAGCTGGCCACTGCATCCCCATCGCTACCTTCCAGAATCTGACTGACTCTCTTCCTGCAAATCTCAGAGATGTCCGCGGTGCAAAAGTTTGTTATTAAGGCTATTGGCAGATAGTCACATTAACATGATTGGAGAGTGTATGTACACTGACACAAAAATATCCCAGTACCGAGGAGGAACTGTGCGAGATGAACGTAAGTTGGTAGGCCTGTTTCTACGTCTGAAAGATGATGTCCATTCAAACCTTGCGCTAGTCGCATAAGAGTGGCGCTGGTGGCGCCATTATGAGGATACGACTCACGTTTGCTTCAAATACTCGTTGTAACGACCGTGAGTCCTAGCTACCTTTGACATTGGACGTAGTGACTTGACGTTAATCACGAAGACGAAGACGGCGTTGTCAACAGCTCGCTGAGTTTGAACGAGGTCGTGTTAATAGAGCTACGAGAAGCTGGATGTTCCTTTCACGATACAGTTGAAAGACCTGGCAGGAATGTAGCCACTGTAGATGATTACAGGCAGCGGTGGTCGCGAGAATGTACGGTCGCAAGAAGACCGGGCTCCAGACGGCCACGCGGCACTAGCGATAAGAAAGGCCGTCGTGTTCGTCGTGTGGGTGTGGCGCTTCGCACTGCATCTGCAGCAGTGATTTTAGCAGCAGTTAACACCACAGTGAGACAACGGTTACTAGGTAGTTAGTTAGTTGATTGCGCGTTCCATTGGTCATTCTCACGGTACGGTAGCCGTTATGATGTGGAACGTGTCAAGTGCACAAGAAATGCACATCTGAAACAAAGTGTTTTAAATATGTATTTATATATTACAATACAGAGTTAAAGATTAATATTTCTATTATTTACCCCATTCCCTTAAAAGGCACAAAATGCATGTACTATATTTATAGATTTATTTATTCCTATTCAAGGATTCATCTACGGTATAGAAGGAGTTGTCAAGGAGATATGATTTCAATTTATTTCAGAAGCTATTACTGCTGTCCGTCAGATACCTTATTCCATCTGGTAATTTGTCGAAAATTTTTGTAGCAGCATAGTTTATCACTTTCTGTGCCAAAGGTAGGTTGAGCATAGGATAGCGTAAGTCTTTTTTATTCTGGTATTATAATTATGACTGCCACTGTTGTTTTTAAACTGGTCCTTTTTGTGACAATGGCATATTTTAACCTGTCTGGGAAAATACCTTGAGTTAGTGATGCATTAGATATGTGACTCAGAACATCAGGTGTAATTGCCCCACATTGTTTTAATGTCTTATTAGGGATGTCATATGCTCCAACAGAACATTTATTTTTCGGAGATTTAATAGTTTTACTTACTTCACAAGAGGTTGTTAGGTGAAACTTATTCTGGCTAATTTTTTTTCAAAACAGACTCTTTGATGTACTGCCTAGCTTTTGCTTTTGAACTGTTCTAACCAATTTTTTCTCCAACAAGAAATGGTTCTTAAATACATTAGCTACGTGTGTACTGTTGGTTAGGACGGACTCGTTCTCTTTAACAGTAATACTACCTACCCCAGTAGTTACTTCAAGGACTGTTTGCGCCTTCATTGGAGTCAAGTGAGAGCTCGTTGGAGGGTAGGTTGAAGACCTATTGTGTTTTCTGATGAAAGCCGGTACTGCCTCGGTGTCAATAATGGCCGCGTGTATCTTAGAAGAACGCCAGGAGAGCGCCTGTAATCAACCTATTAGCGGTGTAGACACACTGCACCTACACATGGAGTTATGGTCCGGAAAAGTGCGAATTCATATGGCAGTAGGCTCGTGGTAATCCGACTCACCCTGACTGTAAATTTGTTCGTCGGTCTGGTGCTTCCACATTCCGTGCCGCCATTCGTGAACAGCGTTCAAGGAAGTGTTTTCCAACAGTTTAACGCTCGTCCACATACCACTGTTGTAACCCAAAATGCTGTACAGTGTCGCCTTTGCCTGCGCGATCACCAGATCAGTCGAGCACGTATGGGACACCATGGGACGAGAACTCCAGCGTCATCCACAACCAGCATTAACCGTCCCTGCAACACGTGCACCGGGCATGGAACAGGAATGGAACTCCATACCACGATCTGACCCCCGGCGCACAATGCATCCACGTCTGCATGCTTGCATTCAACAATATGGCTGTTACACAGGTTATTAATGTACCAGCATTTCACTTTTGCAGTGTCTTTCTCGCACTTACATTAACGCGTGATCCTGCAATGTTAATCACGTAAATATACTACTGGCCATTAAAATTGCTAGACCACGAAGACGACGTGCTGCAGACGCTAAATTTAACCGACAGGAAGAAGATGCTGTCATATGCAAATGATTAGCTTTTCAGAGAATTCACACAATGTTGGCGCCAATGGCGACACCTACAACGTGCTGACATGAGGAAAGTTTCCAGCAAATTTCTCGTACAAAAACAGCAGTTGACCGGCGTTGCCTGGTGAAACGTTGTTGTGAGGACTCGTGTAAGGAGGAGGAATGTGTACAATCACGTTTTCGACTATGATAAAGGTCGAATTGTAGCCTATCGAGATAGCGGTTTATGGTATCTCGACATTGCTGCTCGCATTGGTCGAGATCCAATGACTGTTAGCAGAATATGGAATCGGTGGTTTCAGGAGGGTAATACGGAACGCCATGCTGGATCCCAACGGCCTCGTATCACTAGCAGTCGAGATGACAGGCATCTTATCCGCATGGCTGTAACGGATCGTGCAGCCACGTCCCAATGCCTGAGTCAACAGATGGGGACGTTTGAAAGACGACAACCATCTGCACCAACAGTTCGACGACGTTTGCTGCAGCATGGAGACGTTCGCTGCTGTTAGCCTTGACGCTGCATCACAGGCAGGAGCGCCTGCGATGGTGTACTCAACGACGAACTTTGGTGCACGAATGGCAAAACGTCATTTTTTCGGATGAATCCAGCTTCTGTTTACAGCATTATGATGGTCGCATCCGTGTTTGGCGACATCGCGGTGAACTCACATTCGTCATCGCCATGCTGGCGTATCACCCAGCGTGATGGTATCGGGTAACATTGGGTACACGTCTCGGTCACCTCTTGTTCGTATTGACGGCAATTTGAACAGTGAACGTTACATTTCAGATGTGTTACGACCGTGGCTCTCCCTTCATTCGATCCCTGCGAAACCCTATATTTCAGCAGGATAATGCACGACCACATGTTGCAGGTCCTGCACGGGCCTTTCTGGATACAGAGAATGTTCGACTGCTACCCTGGCCAGCACATTCTCGAGATCTCTCACCAATTGAAAACGTGTGGTCAATGGTGGCCGAGCAACTGGCTCGTCCCAATACGCCAGTCACTACTCTCGATGAACTGTGGTATCGTGTTGAAGCTGCATGGGCAGCTGCACGTGTACACGCCATCCAAGCTGTGTATGACTCAATGCCCAGGCGTATAAAGGGAGTTATTACGGCCAGAGGTGCTTGTTCTGGGTACTGATTTCACAGGATCTATGCATCCAAATTGCGTTAAAATGTATTCACATGTCAGTTCTAGTATATTTGTCCCATGAATACCCGTTTATCATCTGTATTTCGTCTCGGTGTAGCAATTTTAATGGGGAGTAGTGTATGTCACCTAAGTTACTCTGCATTAATTACATCCTGATGTTGGGATCTTTTGTCTTTAATGTGTATTTCATTTTCTACTTAATGCTGCTAATTTTAAGTTTTGCCAAGTACTATTCCGTATTGCAAATTACATCTTCGGATTGGAAATAAGCGATAGAGCACAAGAACGCCGGGTTTGCTGAAATACAGGAAAAAAGTTATCCAGGAGGACAAAATTGAGGAACCTAATCCCGTCCGAGTACTTGTCGGTCCTAAAGAGCCTGTGAACGCGGCCTGGAGTGGCGGGTCGCGCGCACGTCGAGTCGCGTCGCTGACGCCGCCGCCGTGGCCTGTGTGGAGCGCAGACAGGCAAGACAGCTCGCCCCTTTACATATAGATGGCCCGGCGCGGCAAACTGCTTTATTCTCTACCTGCCACAGCCGGGTGTCGCGTCTGCTGCTGCCCCCAAAGGCGGCCGGGCAGGCGTCTTTCCCGCGGAGAGAAGTTCGTCAACACTGGCGCCAAGCAGCGAGTGAGCGGTTGCCACAAATTCGAGAGACCGCATCAAAAGCAGATGAGGCCGCTTTGTGACACGAGCCAAATTGGCTCTCCTCGAGGCGTCCTTCCGCTTCTTACGACGTATTCATAGTCACGCCTCTATTTTATTTCATTGACACATATCTTTAGTAGACAAAAGCAGCTTGGAGACTTTCGTGTGTGATGTAAATTTGAACAATTTTAACGGAACTAAAAATACGGTTCTTTCTTTAATCGATCAGCGATAGAAAATATTAGAAAATACAGTTTCTGTGACGTAAAATACTAATTCTGTTTGCCGGCCGTTGTGGCCGAGCGGTTCTAGGCAATTCAGTCTGGAACCGCGCGATCACTGCGGTCGCAGGTTCGAATCCTGCCTCGGGCATCGATGTCTGTGATGTCCTTAGCTTAGTTAGGTTTAAGTAGTTCTAAGTTCTAGGGCCTGATGACCTCAGATATTAAGTCCCATATTGTTCAGAGCCATTTGAACCATTTTGAACTACTTCTGTTTAATGTAACTCTTTGTCAGACAATATAATATTTTAAATGGAGTCTGGGCAGGTTGGTAAACCCTATCTTAAATACTATAAAACTCATTCATATGGAAGGTATGTGTCATCAGAAAATATTGGGAATAAAAGTTTGTAAAATAATTTTGGATTTTAGGTTACACGTTTCTAAACAGTTTAACAGAGAACTTTCTAAGAATATTTATTAGTTTTTCGTAAAAAGTGAATATCAAAATAAGAAATTGTCTACATTTTTCTATGTACCCAAGTAAGGCTCTAACTTCTTTGCGATTGACAAAGTAGTAAAACCCTTATGTCAAAATATGCTCAATACTGAAATTCTATTCTGCAATTTTGAGCAAATTATGGCAAGTAGAAACTGAGAAAAAGTACACTTTATTCTTACAGCCCGCCGCTGTAGCAGCAAGATACTTGTTGTCTTAATTAATCGTTGCCGACCGCAGCGCCATATTCTACCAGTTTACATATCTCTGTACTCGAATACGCATGCCTATACTTGTTTCTTTGGCGCTTCAGTGTGAAAACAAAGTTACACTTTGAAAGCAGCTTTTATCAGAAAAAGTATAGCAAGAAGTATAACATTTTACCAAGTGATGTAAATTGTTGGCAACAACGGTAGGAATAGGTTAGATGTGAAGGTCGAGTGAAAACTATGTTCAAATGTTCAAATGTGTGTGAAATCTTGTAGGACTTAAATGCTAAGGTCATCAGTCCCGAAGCTACTTAAATGCTAAGGTCATCAGTCCCGAAGCTTAGACACTACTTAACCGAAATTATCCTAAGGACAACCGCACACACACATGCCCGAGGGAGAACTCGAACCTCCGCCGGGACCAGCCGCACAGTCCATGACTGCAGCGCCTGAGACCGCACGGCTAATCCCGCGCGGAAGTGGAAACTATGATTACTGCTCATACCAACAGCAAAAGACAAGAGCCGACTTGTCGGAGCTATCTTACGCAATTCATATGGCACGAATTATTCTCGCCAAAGGTTTTAATAACGTAAGCGGCATATGGACACTGAAATGAAGCAATGGTAAGAGGTGAAATTTGTGTCTGTCAGGGACTGTAACCCGGATTTCCTGCTTAACAGCGGTCGACTTAATCGCTTTAGCTGTCCGAGCACGCTTCCAATAGGACCCAAATATTCTTCAGAGTCAGACAAAATCTGTCCCTGGGTGCAAAGGTCCTACCCGATGTCTCCACGATTTACACCCCACTTCCAGTACCAATCTACACCTGAACGTAGGAGCAACTTGGCTCGGTGCCTAGCAAATCTTTACCTGACTCTGCATTCTAGACTACACAAATCACTCGTCTCAACGTTTTCGTAAACCGAATAATACGTTTATCCTCGCTGCCTTTACACATTTAGAACAGCTAGCACTGGAACTCTCTGGTCCTGGCGGAGGTTCGAGTCCTCCCTGGGGCAAGGGTGTGTGTGTTTGTCCTTAGGATAATCTAGGTTAAGTAGAGTGAAAGCTCAAGGACTGATGACCTTAGCAGTTAAGTCCCATAAGATTTCACAGACATTTTTTAGCTGGAACTGTCACTCCCTGCAACAACAAGTTCGCTCATCGTATATCTCAACACCCTCAAACCATCTGCCCGGTTTCAACCACCCACAAACACTGGCAACAGGTGATTTGTAGCCAGTGTAGTCTCCTGCACATCATCACCTGAGCACATCTACATTATCACCGGCTACAAACTAACACGATTGGTTTTATTTGTATTATCCCTGTTACTTTAGAACATTGTGCCTGTAGACAGAGTAGAACAAAATGGTATCGACAGACTTCAACAGGAGGATCACGTTGAGGACAGGAATCTATGTCCGAAAACTTCACCCGAAGACACTAGAGTGTGTCCAAGCCGTAAGGACCAGCGACTTCCGTAGGAGTTCCACCTGTAGCTGTTGGCATACAAAGTTGCGTTTGCTGCAGAAAATGCAACCTCGCGTCAGGTGTTTGCCCTTATGACGAGGACGCCCTGTAGAGTCTCTGGTTGATATTTCCGTACAGCGGTCCCCGTCCTCAGTTTGCTCCTCAAGACATCCTCTGCTTTCTCGCGTTGTCGGGATCGTCTCCTTACCCCTTGGTATGGCTGAAGTACAACAACGCATTTCCTGAGAGCTCTCTCTTTTAATAAGGAAGAAGTAAGAAACAATAAAGAAACCGGTAATGTCTGCTTCTCCTGAAGAGTGGTTCTTATTTTCTTTCTTCATCAATAACATTTTCCACTCGCACTCTTCTTCATCCTTACTCTTCACCATAATGTCTTTCAAGCTCTGCTTCTGACAAGTTTTTATATTTCTCTCTAATAGCCGGTTTCCTCTGTGTGTGCTGTCATAACCCATGTAGTAAATAAAATTCTTCTAAATTAAGTTTACAAGTCTTACAGCGCATGATATGTCGATTTTGGTGCTATGTGTGTATGGGGCCTATAAGCATATTGTCCACAGTGTCCGTCGCATTTTTTGTAACCTGATTTGCCACGACTGGTTTAGAAGAGCATGCAGAGAACTTTAGAGTTACAATGTTAATATTCCACAATGGGGGTATGTAACAAAACTGGGTGATAAAACGTATCCTAACAGAGTGTGAAATATGAGCTATCATACTGAAAGAACACAACAGAGATTGGCTCTGATTTTCTTTTTCCATTTTAAGTATTACAGGCTACATGGATCGTGTAAGATACCCGCAAAAAAAAAAAAATGGCTGTGTAGAGAGCAGCACACTCTTGATTTATTTTCAGGGACGTATTTACATGTAACAAAAACAAACGTAAAAAAAGAATTCCGCTGCTGTACGTCTAATGGGCGCAGTAGATGCGCAGCCGATGAGTAAAGGCTTCAGGAGAAATCGTATGTCATAATTACGTTCAAACATGTGTCAAACGTGCATCTCAAGCCATCGCGTGAATTACTTTTGAACACATTATCCGAAAACTGTCTTGAGCAGCTAAATCGACAGCCAACGCGTAATGGAAATATTTTGGATCTGGTACCCACGAACAGACCAGACCTCATAGACGGTGTCAGTGTTGAGACAGGGATTAGTGATCATGATGTTGTCAGTACGACTATGGTTACGAAAGTTAAAAAGTCGGTCAAGAAGGCTAGGAGAGTATTATTACTAGAAAGAGCAGACAAGCAGTTGTTAGCATCCCACTTAGTAAATGAATCGACTTCATTTACTTCCGGTACGATGGACGTGGAAGAATTATGGGCAAATTTTAAACACATTGTAAAGCACGCATCGGACAAGTATGTGCCGAAAAGGTGGGTTACGGACGGAAAATACCCGCCGTGCATTAACAGCGCAATTCGGAGACTGCCCAGGAAGCAAAGACAGTTGCACTCGCGGTACAAGAAAGATCGGGAGAATGAGGACAGGCAAAAGGTGGTAGAGAATCGTGCTGCTGTAGAAAGAGCAATGCGCGAAACATACAACCACTACCACCGTCATACCTTAGCAAAAGATCTTGCTGGGAACCCAAGGAAATTCTGATCGTACGTAAAATCGGTAAGCGGGTCGAAGGCTTCCATCCAGTCACTCACTGATCAGTCTGGCCTGGCAACGGAAGACAGCAAAACGAAAGCTGAAATTTTAAATTTATCATTTGAGAAATCCTTCACGCAGGAGGATCGTACAAACATACCGCCGTTCGAGTCTCGTACAGATTCCCGTAACGAGGACATAGTGATAGACATCCCTCGAGGTTGTGAAGCAGCTGAATTTGTTGAAAATAAATAGATCGCCAGGTCCTGGTGGGATTCCAGCTCGGTTTTACAGAGAGTACTCTACTGCATTGGCTTCTTAGCTTGCATTTATCGCGAATCTCTTGCCCAACGTAAAGTCCCGAGCGAGTGGAAAAAGCGCAGGTGACGCCTGTATATAAGAAGGATAGAAGGACGGATCCTCAAAATCACAGACCAATATCCTTAACATCGGTTTGTTGCAGGAGTCTCGAACATATTCTCAGTTCGAATATAATGAATTTCCTTGAGACAGAAAAGTTTCTGTCCATGAATCAGCACGGCTTTAGAAGGCATCGCTCCTCCGAAACGCAACTCGCCCTTTTCTCACATGATATCTTGTAAACCATAGATGAAGGGTATGAGACGGATGCCATATTCCTAGACTTCCGGAAAGCATTTGACTCGGTGCCCCATTGCAGACTCCTCACTAAGGTACGAGCATATGGGATTGGTTCCCAAACATGTGAGTGGCTCGAAGACTTCTTAAGTAATAGAGCCCAGTAAGTTGTCCTCGATGGTGAGTGTTCATCGGAGGTGAGGGTATCATCTGCAGTGTCCCAGGGAAGTGTGCTAGGTCCGCTGTTGTTTTCTATCTCCATAAATAATCTTTTAGATAGGGTGGATAGCAATGTGCGGCTGTTTGCTGATGATGCTGTGGTGTACGGCAAGGTGTCGTCGTTGAGTGACTGTAGGAGGACACAAGATGACTTGGACAGGATTTGTGATTGGTGTAAAGAATGGCAGCTAATTCTAAATATAGATAAATGTAAATTAATGCAGATGAATAGGAAAAAGAATCTTATAATGTTTGAATACTCCATTAGTATTGTAGCGCTTGACACAGCCACGTCGATTAAAATTTGGGCTTAACATTGCAGAGCGATATGAAGTGGGACAAGCATGCAATGGCGGTTGTGGGGAAGGCAGATAGTCGTCTTCGGTTCATTGGTAGAATTTTGGGAAGATGTGGTTCATCTATAAAGCAGACCGCTTATAAATTACTAATACGACATATTCTTTAGTACTTCTCCAGAGTCTGGGATCCCTATCAGGTCGGATTGAGGGAGGACATAGAAGCAATTCAGAGGCGGGCTGCTACATTTGTTACTGGTAGGTTTGGTCATCACGCGATAGTTACGAAAATGCTTCAGGAACTCGGGTGGGTGTCTCTAGAGGAAAGGAGGCGTTCTTTTCGTGAATCGCTACTGAGGAAATTTAGAGAACCAGCATTTGAGGCTGACTGCAGTACAATTTTAGTGCCACCAACTTACATTTCGCGGAAAGACTACAAAGATAAGATATATTAGGGCTCGTACAGAGGCATATAGGCAGTCATTTTTCCCTCGTTCTGTTTGGGAGTGGAACAGGGAGAGAAGATGCTAGTTTTGGTACGAGGTACCCTCCGCCATGCACCGTATGGTTGATTGCGGAGAATGTGTGTAGATGTAGATACAGAGTAAACATCAAGTTTTAGTTTGCACCATTATACCACATTAAATGAACAAGCATGTCAATAAATACGGCTGTACCCAACAGTATTTAACTTCGGTCGTGAAAAATAAATATGTTAATTAAAAGATTGAAGTATTCGCAACGAGCTATGATTTAAAAAATGCAATCAAGTTATTGGCTCCACAGTGAAAAGTTTAAACTGGGCTGTTTATTGCTGAAACTTTTCTTATTAGTTTCGATAATGAATAGCTAATGTATAATTATGAAACTTTAAATACCCATATAGACCGCGTGTCTCTTGGAAGACTCTTCAGTCGCATTTTATGTGGCGTTTCGGCACATGTGTCAACTTACGTTTCTGTATCGCGTAGCTGGAGTCAGCCCAAACAGTTACTGCTCGCCATGTCTTTTATGTGACGCCCATTGTCAACAGAAAACGTTTGTTTCCCATTATAAACAAATTTTTTTAATTGGAATTTTACGTGCCCATTCCATATAGCGCTCCCAAATAAGTCTAGTTTGATATTCGTCTTATCCATATGTATTAACAGTGGAAGTAAACCACTAATGGAAACAGCAATCTAGCAGCGCTTAGGTAGCGCGGCACGTCAGGCGGTAGCAATCGGCGCGGCCCGGGGCGGTGCTGGAGTGCTGGCTATTCTTTGAATTTTGCTGTCCCCGACCTACAGTGGGACTAGACTCATCTAGGACCGCTCTATCGATTGGGCACTTAAAATTCGCTTTAAAAAGACGTGGCCTGCGGTATTTGTTTGAGGTGACTCCAGCTACGCAATACAAATTACTGCAAGATTCCTTACTTTTAACCTCTTTTATTACTTTTACTGCTCGTTTTTTTATTATTTTTAAACGTTTATTCTGCAAATCAACATCTCCTCGTAACAGTACAACACACTATAAAGCTATAAAGCATATAGTATGGTTTTGGAGTTACAGTAGTCCCTTAGTTATCTTAGTGGGTATCAGTCACTCAGACTTTATTTCTAAAATGAAAAGAAACATAACTTCTTGCTTCCTGTGCAACTACACTTACTCTCTACTACTACTCACAGAACGTAGGCTGTGTGTCGTATTATAAAGTTCTGATGCTCTCCAAGTTGGGTGGGAACTGGAGCTCGTTACCTCAGCATATGCAGTGGGCTCTGACTTGTCTTTCTAGGTTTGTGGCGCTGTCCGCTCTTTCGATTGGCACTGTTTTCGCGGTGCTGAGCTGGTCGGTGTGCAGTCTATGTGCTAGGACTGCACAGTATGTGAGGAAAGTCTTAAATTTGTGTCTTCCTTTAATATACTGAATCTGTTCTGACTGTTTTTAGACAAATATGGTTGAAAACAGACGCAGTGTATTTCATGACTATCTTTTTATAGTAATCATAACTTTATCTTTGTTTTACAATCACAGCTAGGCTATTGTTGAAAGTGTCCACTAATGGAGGAACAACAGTTTCATTTTATGTCTGGTTTATAATTTCGAAATCCCAGTTTTATAAACTTTGAGGTATTAAAACAATGTATTCGTTATCTTGTACTGTATACAACACTCCACATAAGCAGGGTTGTTCTTTTATGTTCCTTTTATATTGTTAGTAAAAAGCGTCTGGGGAAGCGATATGGGGCTGCATTTCTTGACAGTCGTATCCTTCTTCACGTGACGTCAGTCATGTGGAACAGAATTGTCCATTAACACTTTTGGAGTCCTTTCATGCTATTTGGTGCCTTATATACGTTTCACCTTTATTGTTAATAACATACACATGTTTACTGTAATTTAATATACAAACTACTTGTAACTTCCTGCCAGATTAAAACTGTGTGCCAGACCGAGACTGGAACTCAGGACCTTTGCCTTTCGCGGGCAAGTGCTCAACCAACTGAGCTTCCCAAGGACTGACGATCCGTCCTCACAGCTTCAATTCCAACAGTACCTCGTCTCCTACCTTCCTACTGGTGGAATCGAAGCTGCGATGACGGATCGTGAGCCGTGCTTGGGAAGCTCAGTTGGTTGAGCACTTGCCCGCGAAAGGCAAAGGTCCTTAGTTCGAGTCTCGGTCCACCACACAGTTTTAATCTGTCAGGAAGTTTCATATCAGCGTACACACCGCTGCAGAGTAGAAATCTCATTCTAAAAACAATTTATTTATTGTTCCTTTTCTTTCAGAATGTTTATTTCTACCACGTGTTCATATTATAGTAGCACAGCTATTGCTAGAAGTGCTCTCCTGAAACCCTCTGAGCACGAACACCTGTCAATGTTCCTGACCCGAACTCAGTTCGAGAAACGAAAGCAAAAAGACTGCACATCCTCTCGTCAAACTCGGAGGAAATCGTCCCAGTGAGAGCTTCAGTGCAGTGTTTGATAGTGCCTTCACTTGTCACAATATACTGCGCTAAGACCACAACACAATAAATAGTACACCGACTTAGTCGTGCGGTCATTTGTTATAATAAAAAGGACTGAAAACATAGTGTTATAACATCAGTCCTATTCAGATATGACAGATGCGGCATTAAACTTCACCCCTATTTGTAATCAAGACATTCTAGGATTTAGGGGCACTGTTTTACGTTTCTAGAGTGGTGTCTTGTTGCTTCCTTTGGATCCGCTGTCTCTCACAAAGCCTGGTTAGTACTTTTGTCTTCTTCAGGCAATTAAACACCTAGGAAAAGTTTGATGTACACCAGTAGGACAGTAAAGAGAGCGGTATGGCAAGTAAATAATCATCTTTTCGTAATTTCAAATAACTATCAAGGAGCGATGTCCATGCTTTTCGAATCTAATCAGGCAGGGAATCAGTAAGATACAATTACCAATGAGCTATAGTGAGGTGAGGTTCAGTACACCTTCAAGCGTCTGTGTCCACAAGTAAAGTTGATACGAATCTCTTTCTGCAGGAGGGAAAGAAGAATGCCGCATACTGTTGCGGACTTGGTCCAGTATCTCTGTCCAGACAGGATAACGTATTTTTCTGAAGAAGAATGGCACTGTTTTCGTAAATAATAAAACATATTTTTTTAAAGGTCAATGGCGAAAATATTAGCTGAAAAGGAAAGAAAAAATAATTCCTAAAGTTTAAGAGACATTTATTAGGCTCTAATTATTAGACTAAGAAGGACAGTGGTAAGTTTGATAGCTAGAACCTTGCACCTCCTGTTTCGCTACGTCTGTCAAGTACCAAAGAGAAATGGTTCGTCAATTTTAGGATCTTCATTCGACATTCGTCCGGAACATGAATATTCTACACGGGGCTATTACCCGAAACCCATCACTGTCACGCGGCGATACGTTGACAAATAGCGCAGCCAGGATACACTACAGTTGCTGTCGTTGATTTCCTTTTTCCGGAATGCCATTACTCGAAACGCGCGGAGGTCCTGCCTGCAGAGGGTCTGCTCACGGCTTCTCCCGTTGGCAGTTTATGCAAAACTGTGGCTCGTTCTGCTGCTGCTGCGGTCGCGTGCGAATTATTCATCGCGCCTGGCCGCCCGCCGCCCGCCGTCGTAACGAATGTGGCTGCGCGCCCCACCGCCCCCACCACCCCCGCCCCTGGACGGCCCACCCCCAGCGGACCAGTAGCGTAATTGCCGCCGCCAACTGGCTTCCTCCAATGCGGAGTGACGCCTCGTGTCGCAATGATTTCTGCTGTGAGGCAGGCGTATTTTGTGCGCGTCAGTCACGGTGGACCGGTTGTCTGTTGTTAAAGCCGCGAATGTTAGGATCGTTTTCAACGCGTTTGACAGCATATAACACAGTTTATATCGCGGACGATGCAAGCTTTGCGTATGGATCAATACCAGGCAGGCAATCAACCGAAAGACTGTTATTTCGTACTAGACAATGCAAAACCACGATGATAGCGTCAGGTTCCTCACCGCTTTTTACTATCATGGTTTGCTAACGTTGACGTAAGAGATTGATTGACGAATGTCGGGGCTCTCATCCGTAGATTGCATTTGTTGTTAACAATGACGATGTACCTAAACGATAGCATCATGATTAAATGCCCTGTATTAAATCGTATCTTAAATTACAGAAATGAGAAACGAAAGTTTTAACATTGAACTTCACAATTGTTTGAATTTATTTTCAAATACTTGGTTAATATACATCCGTTCGAAGACATCTCCAATCTACAAAGCTCATTAATAGACGTATCACATTATAAGTCCTCTCAAAGTAAGTATAACGTGATTTCACTTTGCTACTCCTGCCCCTCGATTTCTAAAGACTTTGAAGTCAGAGAATTAAAGGGGTAAACCATAGTGACACTCGATTTTGGAACAGACATTCATGATCCTTTTTCAATAAAATATTGAACGAAATAAAAAAGTGATTTAAGACCTTTATTTGGCACCCTTAAGTTTGTATTGTGTACCTTTTAAGCAAAAAAACTATGGCCCAGAGGACACTACAGGATATCGATGAAAAACATTTGCGGAGAGCGAGGGCGGTTGGTGAAAACTTTGAACGCCGCAATTTTCAGTGTAGAACAAAATTTCAAAAACTACTTTGTAACATGATATTATCTAACGTAGTACGTAGGGATATTCAAAAAATAAACAAATAAAAAACGACGACTTTAACAAAATGAGACACTCTGAAAAAAAGTAAAGTTTTTCGACAAAAACGTCATTATAAAAACGTGTACCGAAAATGGAAATCGAAATAAATCGCAAAATTACTACGAACTACAATAGAGACAAACGCTGACTCACAAGTTACAATGAGGTATAATGTAATTGTATTTGCGTTCCATGCGTTATACCTTCTGCCAACTTCAAAATGTTGTTTTGAAAAGAAAACCATAGTTTAAAGTTTAAGCTTGAGTTTTTTAATATTTAAATTGAATGCCAGCATTCCACAGCTGGGCTTCTTTCGCTGATGTCGAAACACTCGCATCTTGATGACATAATATCGATTAACTCGTTTCTGCTTTTTTGAACGATTGGGATTACTTTTCATATCTTCATGTCTTTTCTACCCATTTAATACGTTTGTTTACGTTTTCAAGCACTCACATTTTACTTCGTATAAAAAACCAGTGAAATGACAAATAAGAAGACGTGTTACAAGCACGTGCTTTCAGACTGTTTACCATACACGAATCATGTTACCAAGAGAAATCGTCTTGAGAACAATAATTTAGTTTATACTAATGCCCTATCAGAAACTAGCAGGATCCCTTTTATAGAATTACATCGGCTGCATTAGAGCGTTCGAACGCGCCACACCCCCATTCAGTAAACGGCGGTTTTAACGTATTTTAATATTGACAGCACGGTATTTTAATATTGACAGCACGGTTTATATAAATCAGTCTCAAAAATAGAACCACTGAGGAGCTTTTGAAGCCAATACGAAATTAGGCCAAAGGCAATTTCTACACTGCTTTACCTCCTTAAGTAAGTAAGTAAAATAGTAAGAGGATGAGAGACAGAAAAGTCTCTATTGCGTCGCGGTGCTCAAGCACAAAGAAATATCAACATGAGCCAGCCGCTAGGCGAAAACTTTCCGACACGAGTAGTGTGTCACCAACAGCGTGATATCAACACATCGGTGTGTAAGTGCGAGCGAGCTCAGCGGAAAAGTGTAACACGACTGCAGACCGACCTGCCTCCGTTACTCCCGTAATGTTATACATGAAGCACTAAGCAGGACGCAAAAGCACCTACCAGGGATTTGCCGAAGCAGTTATGATATTGAAACAAATTTGTCAAGAATACAGCAGAAAGGAAGACTGCTGACGACTCGTAATGAGTGAAACCGATTCGGTCATTACGAATCCCGTCGTATAACAGAGCCAATCCTCGACGGTCCACCAGACCCGTTGGTCAGGATCAGCGTTCAACACGACATCGCGGTCCATCTGATGGGATAACATGGGCAGTGAGCCGAGAGAGATAGGTTACTCTCATCCGTAGTTGACCAGCCGATGGGTAGCGCCGAAGGGAGGCAACCCGCCACGCTCAGAGCCCCGGCCAGCGCTCTGAGCTGATGCAGTGGTCTTCGGTAGCCCTGTCCGCCTCTGGATTCAGCAGACTGCACTCCGCCTTACGAAGCCAACCGGGCGCCGCGGAAGAAACGGTGACAGGATGTATTATGAGGAGTAAAAGAAGCAATACTTAATCCTGTTTAATTGCGTCTGACGACGCTACACAGGTTCCTCGATCTCCATCCTGACGAAAGATTAGGGGTTTTCAGCCCGGGAGTGGGTGAACTGTTCAGTATGTTCAACAGTAACTGTATCGTCATTGTAAATACTCAACCACAAATGATTAATTTCAGTTAAAACTGCTGAAAACCAGACTATTTTCAATAATTTTCAATAGCTCGAATTTTCGTGCATTTCAAGTCAACCTAATACAAGGTCTCACTGAAGACTAAATCATTACGAAAATACCAGCTGCTTATTCCATGACTCTTGTTGAATCATCAGTCTTCTGACTAGTTGGATGCGACCTGCCACTTATTCCTCTGTTCCAGAGAATCTCTTCATTCCTCATCTTACCAGCCCGTCTAATTTCACAGCATAACACCCCAAACGCTCATAAATAGTAAAGTGAGGTGACAAAAGTCATGGGCTGCCTCCTAATATCGTTTACCGTAGTGCGGAGCAACTCGACAAATCGTTGGAAAACCCCTGAAGAAAAATTGAGCTACGCTGCGTCTACAGCCATCCATAACTGCGCAAGTGTTGCTGGCGCAGGGTTTTCTGCCTGAAATGACCTCTCGATTATGTCCCTTAAATGTTCCTTGGAAATCATATTGGACTACCTGGGAGGCCAAACCATTTTCTTGAATTGTCTCGATTTGTTATTTGAAACGATCGCGAATAACTGGTGACCGGTACAATAGCGGATAGTCATATGTAAAAATTCCTTCTTTGTTTGGGAACATGAGGTCCGTGAATGGCTGCAGATGGTCTCCAAGTAGCCGAGCATAGCCATCTCGTCAATGATGGGTTCAGTTTGACCAGAGGACCCAGTCCATCCTATGTAATTGCCTCGGGCTTGGATGTGTGTGATGTCCTTAGGTTAGTTAGGTTTAATTAGTTCTAAGTTCTAGGCGACTGATAACCTCAGAAGTTAAGTCGCATAGTGCTCAGAGCCATTTGAACCATCCTATGTAAACACGGTCCATACCATTATGGAGCCACATCCATCTTGAACAGTGCCTTGTTTACACTGGGATCGCCTGAAATTTGTTATTCTCGGCACATTGTTGATACTCTGGTACTCGGAATTTTGAATTTCCTAACGATTTCCAAAATGGGTTGTACCATGTGTCTAGCTTCAACTACAATTCCGCGTTGGAAGTCTGTTAGTTTCCATTGTGGGTCGTAATGGCGTAGGAAACCATTTCACATGTATCACCTGAGTACAAATGACAATTCCGCCAATGCACTGCCTTTATACCTTGCGATACTACTGCCATATGTAAATGTGCACATCACTATCCCGTGACTTTAGTTACCTCGGTGTTTAACAACCACTTGGTAGACACTCTGCTACAAGGCAACCATACATCTCGCTCTCAGAAGTTAATATTTTGCGTGACGTATCACAATACCAAGATTACCATCAGCTGAAGGAAAGGTATACCACACCAAATAAGCGTACTCACTACAATTACAGTAGGGAGTGTTATATCAGCAAATTATAGCAACTATTCTACTAGCAAAACCACGTCGTAAAACTCCTACAGAAGTAACTGCGTCGTTTTCTCTTACGTTGTAATGCATGAAATAACTGTAGATCTTTTCCTTAGTTCTCAGTACTGTCAAAAGATCTGTCCCATAATTCGTGCTGCTCTGACTGCACATCACACTCCTGTTTTCAGATCATGCGAAGGCCCTTGATGCTACTGGCGAGGATTTTCAGAACTCCAACTTCGACTGTTGTGTGAATTCACGTTCCCCGTTAAATGCAGACATGCCTCATCGGAAGAAAGCGTCAGCCTCCCGTTTATCCACATACTAAAATGGCCGGTTGCAGGACTGGTGTCGAGAAACAGTACCTGAACTGCTACTGTGATGGTCTGCCATTACTTTTTAATGTTTCAGTTTGAGTTTGAGCACGTCTCAATGAGCAGACGTGTAAGGAAAGCAATGAGAGAAGCTTTCTGTGACTTTGACAGTAACGTTATATTAACCGATCTGAGTAAAACCCTAAAAGATTTTGATCTTATGTAATATCAGTTCAAAATATTCAGATGTGTGTGAAACCTTATGGGACTTAACATGCCAAATAATCCACCACAAATGTAGCTGAAAGAGCAAACCATACAGATGTGATAATAAAACGTAAAAGAAACTAATTCCGCAACTGTTTCTACGTCTGAGACACAAAGACAAGAATCTTCAACATTTTCGTTTTTGAAGGAAAGTAATTACTATTACAAGATACTCGCATATGAGAAAGTCGAGTGAAGTGTAAGAATATTAGAATCATTAGAACTCATACAAAACTGTTACGACTCAAAGATGTGGCTATCATAATACGAACAGAAAACAATAGGAATACATGCTCCTCATGCATGAAATATGTGTTTATATTCTCTTGCTTTCAGCGGAGTAAGCTGCAATTATACACATAATCGAAAGCATTGTTTCATGGGTAAGTTGTAGCTTATGTCACTGATGTCTGAGGAACGATTGTTTTCACATTTTTTTTATGGATCATTCGCGCCTCTTTATAAGTTACTACTGCTTGGAATGCAAAAATGTAATAATTATTTCGTTAGTTACCAGAAGAATAATTAAAAACAAATATTACACTTACGGCTGACTTTCTCGCTTCTTGGGGCGTTAGTTTCGTTTCCAAAGCCAGACGGTAGCAATTTTCATAGCAGTCGTGTAAGACTGTTATGCTATGCTCATTCCATAGGTCATCCGTCCCTAAGCTTACACACTACTTAACCTAAATTATCCTAAGGACAAACACACACACCAGTGCCCGAGGGAGGACTCGAACCTCCGCCGAGTACATAGCGATTCGAAATCATCTATTCATTCACTCAGAGGCCACACTGGCACCGAAACGAAAGATAACAGAGAGAAGGCCGAAATACTGAATTACAAAATATACAAAAATTAACATACATCTTTTTAAAATTCTGCCGGAAATTTTTGATTTTCAAATCAGTTTTTTCATTTAAGTTGCACTCTCGATGTTTATTAAAAGCGGCATAAATTTACATCTCTTTATGGATGTACATTAAACTTCCCTTATTAGTCCTATGTAAAACTTCTAATGAATTAGGGACATTTGCAGTACGTAAGAGATTGCCGAATAGGATTTTTTACCGGTGAAATATTCTGATGTCCTCTCAACCTTGTTACAAAGCTTCTCCTCGTCTGCCACTCATAGCATTTTTCACAATCATCATAACTGTGATGTCTATTCCGTAATGAATAGTAACTGAGTACACTGGCAGGCATACCTCTGTTTTTATTTTATTTATTGTCTAATTTTATATCTACCACGGCTGTTACTTATAGGTTTAGGCATACATTAATGGGAAAATATCATTTGTTTTTATGTATAACACGGCTCTTTCTTAAATAAAATGTAGTGCGTGTACATTTACTATAATTAATTTTATAAATGACAAACACGTCGATGATGCAAACATGAGTTATAACGTATGGGCGCTTTTTACATGAAATATTTCATACAACTTGTTTTTATTTTATGAGTTACCTTTACTGCACTGTATAAGTACAAATTTCAACAACTTCGTTTGTCTATAAGTAGTCTAAGCCCAAATACAAAATGCACGAATAAGTATTCTTCTTTTAATGACTCACCAATTGGATGAATAGCGTGAAAGATACAGAGCACGTGTTCTAAATTACTGACAACAGACTTTAGACTGGAATACGGATAAAATGAAATGATCGTATGGTATTGTTGGCCGTGAGGTCCCATTCGGGTCTTGTTTCAGTCGATGCCACATTTTCTTTTCTTTTCACACCATGTATCATACTAATTTATTAATTTATTTGCATTTGTTGAGATCACATAGGACGCCCTCCAGGTGAAAAATAATTATGTGTCATTACCATCAATAATGAACAAAATAAAAAAGGAACTATAGAAACTAGAGAAAACGTCCTTTTGTCAGAACCGACAAAATGGCATCCGTGTCCCGCCAAATTGTGGGTAGACGCATACTGAATCCCAAGGCAGTCAGGCATGTTCCAGGCACGTTTTCACGAAGAAGATTGCATTGTGCCGGCACATTGGACCGAGTCCTGGAATTACACAGTCTCACTGAAATCACTTTCTCATACCTGGGACACCCCAGCTACAGGGGGGAGGGGGGGGGGGGGGGAAATCGAAGAAGGAACCACCCAAATAGTTGGCATAGTACTGACGGTATCACGGAATGGTGCACGAGAAAAATATAGCGATCTTGCAGGACCGTCCAAAAATCAAGGACACTCTTATCACCTTCATAGAACAAATATGAGATCGAAAGGCCTTTTATCAGATCACAGCGTTGGTCTTCGTATAAGGGAAATACGTCTCATCTGTGAACAGATGAGATTTCAGTGTAATGGCGTGGAGAGCCGTACGTAGAAGAAAGGTAAACATCTTCTGAAACAGCTGCCACACCTATGCATAAGCCCATCAAGCGTGTGACAACGAGGACACAGCGACGAATCTGTCATTTTATAGCAAGTAGACGAAGCTGTGTCATATATTTTCCATTAACGACCGGATACCAGGTCCCACGAGCACTCGTGTCGAGGAGGATATGATGCGCAGAACACCAAACCACGGGCCATGCGATCGTAGCATATCTGTTTTCCACAACATTCCGAGTATGATGTCTCATCATTATGTGGTAAACATCACGTGTCGTTGGATTTCTGGAACTAAGCAAGTCGGCATGAACATAAATAACTGTATTCGATGCAAAAGGTCCTGACACGTGAGAGAGAGGAAGAAGTATAGGCTACTGCAACGGGTGCCACTCGAGAGGAAGGGGCAAGTTCGTGAAACAGGCTTTCTGATAATCAGCTTCGGCGGCGGGTCCACGATTTAACCATCGTACTTACACAAAGGGCAGCTGCTCTCGCTTGGACGTTGACAAGGCCGAGGCCGCCATCTCGAGGAGGAAGTGTCAGCGTGTCGTAGCGGACTTTGAAGACAAGACTCACGCTTGCAAAGTAGCCGAACACTGCCTGAAGTCTGCGTGCCATTGCCTTTGGCATCGGTAAAACCTGTACTAAATGGGTTACTCGCAAGACTATCCGAGTGTTAACAAAAACCACCCTTTGCAACATGTCCAGTGCTCTCAGGAGGTTGCCACGAACGTTCGTGCAGATAGCTTGAAGGAGGCGTTTATAGTTAAATGAGATCGTGTGCTGTATATCACGCGTGAAGGTGATCCCCAAACATTTGAGCTTGTCCACTAATGGCAATGGAGCCACACTCTCTGCCGGAAGACCTCTACCGACGGACACTTCATCCCCCCGATAGAACCAAGAACACCACGTCATCTGCATAGGCGTGGCAGATGAAAGCATTCCCCCTCATTGTTATCCCTGTGAGCCGGCTCCCCAAACCGTGTAACAGTGGCTCAAGGGCAATGGCGGAAAGCAGCATCGACAGCGGACATCCTTGACGGACCGACCGCACGACATTAATAGGGCCACCACACGGCCACTGACCAGCACACGCGACGTGGCATCTCGGAGGAGCCGCAAGTCGATGTGTATAAACCTGTGGGGAAAGGCCGTCCGTCGGAGTACGTTTTCTAGAAAGGCATGGCTCACTCTATCAGAGGCGTGGTCGAAGTCCACTGTCACTAAGGCACCGCGACCGCGGCAGGTCGTGGCCAGGGCTATGACGTCACGGTAATCGCTGAGTGCCGTCTGAATGTTACTGTCACCACCGAAGCACGTTTGATCCAGAGAGATGACTTGAGGGATAACTGAGGTCCCCTGTGGATATTTTTTGTGCGTATGTTCCGGCTACTCTCAGGAGCTACTGTAGGGATTTTGATATGGTTTTCACTAATAGAGAGACTGGTTCAGGAGTAAGGTTTTTGTGTAGAATTTATTACCGCTACTACAGACACGTCTTCCGGCTATAAATCCTTAGTGTTGTCTGTGCGATGCCGGGCGGGTCGTTAGTTCAATATAAAATTAAATGTTTGGAAATCTTTTCTGAAAGCATTTGTCTCGAGTGTAGCTTTGTATGGAAGTCAAGATTTTATGATAAATAGTTGAGGTAATAAGAGAATAGAAGCTTTTGAAATGTGGTACTACAGAAAAAAGCTAATAATTAAATGGATAGATCGAAAAACTAATGAGGAAATACTGAATGAAACTGGGTAAAAAAGAAATCTGTGGCACCATCTAGCTAAAAGGAAGGACCGATTGGTAGGACATGTAGATGCGAAAAGTCAGTATAAGGAATTCAAACTCGCTGTTACTAAATTGTTACCAGAAGTTAATTAAGTTTACTGCAATCGGACGGTTTAATTAGTAGTAGAGCTCGCTAATGATATTCGTCTTCTAAAAATCATGACTGTGTGCCTTATCAGTACGACCATGGTCCAAGTTGTTATTATTATTAGTATGCAGTAATACTGACTGGGAAAACAGTGAAAGATAACAATACAAAAAGGAGGAGGAGGAGAAGGAGGGTATTAGTGTTTAACGTCCCTTCGACGACGAGCTCATTAGAGACGGAGCACAAGCTCGGATTAGGGAAGGATGAGGAAGGATATCGGCCGTGCCCTTTCGCGGAACCATCCAAGCATTTGCCTGAAGCGAGTTAGGGAAGTCACTGAGAAACCAAATCAGGATGGCCTGACACGGGTTTGAACCGTAGTCATCCCGAATGCGTGGGCTGACCACTGTTCCACGTCGCTCCGTCTTTCACGGCCACTTTTCAATTCTGTGTCTCTAGCGACAGAGATTTTGATGATACGCCAGACTCTAACGTCCGCTCATCCTGAAGTCCACCTGCTCCATAACAAGTAGAATTTTTCTTTGTCTGGACATCACATATATTTATTGTGAAGTTGATTGCTACACAGGAGATTCTTTAGACGAATAGTGCGACGAATTTTTCGTGAAGGAGGAGTGCAAACCTTCCTCCGGCGATTTTACCTAACGATGTGGTGCACTATTGAAGGCAATGGACTACGGACTTTTCTTAAGCTTTCTGTAGAGTCCCTAATTCGATGAAGAGGAATAACGTAGTGGTTGCTTTGTTTAGGACGCGGCCTCTCCCCTTCTTCGTCTTCGTTGAATCTGAGCAATAGATTTTTCATTAATAGCGACGTCGAGCAAGAGACGTCAAAACGTAATCTTCCTGTTTCTAGAGACGTTGCTCACGACGAGGTGATAAGCCCTAATAACACGAGTTTTCATGATTTGTAATGGTTATGGAAAATCAAATGACATTAAAGTACGGAACTGGAGAGTATTAAGAGAGAGAAGGAAGAAGAATTTGTCTGCTACGGATGACACGAATCATTGTGAGCCCAGGAAAATGCAATGTGTGTGTCAGTTCTTACACGGTCGAGAATTTCCGGTAGTGGAAATCATGGCACTGGTGCCGAATAACCGTAAGGCGAGATGATTCCAAACAGCAACTACATAAACAATTTTCAGATTCAGGGGGAACAGTCACTAAACGAGATTCTATACCACTGCTTTCTGCTTCTTATAAAGGGCGCTTTAGGAAAAAACTCAATACATCTGTGAAACTTTTTGCACGTATCACTTTTAAGAGGAAACATCACAAAAAGATGCCATTTCTGATTTATGGATGTCTCAAACAAGCTGTATCTTTTCATGTTGTCCATCTGAGAGCGCATATAATCCTATGGTGTAGAGTTTTATTGGAGACATTTCTCACGGAGCGTCGCCTGCAAGCAGGAAGTGTAGACATAAGGGGAACTTCTTGGTTCTTGAACATTGAGCATGCATTACAGGAGGAGGCTGTCACCAGTTCTGCTCAATAACGCAGAAAGTGACTGATGAAACAGCACTGCATGTAACGTTCTGTCAATTTACTACTGTCGGCAATGCTACAGTTTCTGACGGTTTCAAACAACTGTGACCCGCAAATATTTTTCTCCCCGTGTTCATTGTTGCTGTCACTGACTTAGTAACATATGGCCATGGTGACCTCCAGAAAGACAACAGTATATCTACGTGCTTTGCGCAAACATACTTCAACGCTGAAGTGTTCGGTTTCTTGCTCCATGTAGCCGCCTCGTTCGAAGAGTCGCACGTAATGCTGAATACGACGTGCTGACGTGCTGACATTATGGTTCGAGGTAAGCGGAAGAGGACGCAGGTGGGCATATATCGCCAATATTTACTTTGCTCCGACTGACACCTCGGTCCGAAATGAAACAAATTCCTCTGAAAAATAAAAGTTATCTGTTGACTCGGGATTTCGTGCAAAAAACAAGCCTACTTATAACGTGTACCAACTACTCCATAAATTTGGCTAAAGACTCTCATGTCATGTGCCTCTTGCTAAATTCTGATGAATTGCTGTGACAGACGGCTTCTACCAGTTTTGCGACAAAGATTGGGGGGGGGGGGGGGGGGGGGGAGAGGGAGAGGAGAGAGAGAGAGAGAGAGAGAGAGATATGTTTCCTGAATCCAGGGAGACAATCTGCCTCGGTACATAAGCTGCTTGGTTAAGTTATATGTACAATCACCTTAAAATGTATACGAACTAAGGATCTGTCACTAGCAAAACCGTGTATTGGCAACAGGTTTCTTTCCGAAGTATAAGATAATGTACTAAAGCACTTTTTTATTCTTACTGGGTGTAATGCTTCAAATCTGGAAATATTATGACGGCCTATGTTGTGACTACCAATAACAGTTTCACAAAAGCCACAACTTTTATTTCTGTCACAGTGCATACAGTTGCAGAATCGGAATGTGAAGTACACAAGTACGCAAATGTCACATGGGCACAAACTACAAACATAATATCAAATGCTGACTTCTAATTCTACTCCGAACTATAGGATTTAATGGGCCACTTCCACACTAAATCAAAAAACAAACAAAAGTTAGTAGATGATGAGCTGGATAGTTTATCGATGATTTTCCTACGATCGCTACTTGTTTGGTGGCTGAACTCAGTGATACTCGCTGATTAGGTTAGAATAGATTAGATTTACTTTCATTCCAATTGATCCGTAGTGAGGAGGTCCTCCAGAATGTAGAACATGTCAGAAAAACAACAATACATGACAAATAATTACAACTCAAACAAATAAGCTAATGTACCATTCCAAAGGTCCCAAGTGGAATGCTCGTCAACTTTTAATGAACACTACATGATTCGGTGGCAGGAGGAACAAGACTTCTGGTCAGGTGAATACAGGGTTATAAATACAAAATCAAATAGGGGTAATGAGGAAGTGGGTTTAATAATGAATAAAAAATAGGAATGCGGGTAAGCTACTACAAACAGCATAGTGAACGTATTATAGTGGCCAAGATAGACACGAAGCCCATGCCTACTACAGTAGTACAAGTTTATATGCCAACTAGCTCTGCAGATGACGAAGAAATTGAATAAATGTATGATGAGATAAAAGAAATTATTCAGGTAGTGAAGGGAGACGAAAATTTAATGGTCATGGGTGACTGGAATTCGACAGTAGGAAGAGGGAGAGAAGGAAACATAGTAGGTGAATATGGATTGGGGCTAAAAAATGAAAGAGGAAGCCGTCTGTTAGAATTTTGCACAGAGCATAAGTTAATCATAGCTAACACTTGGTTCAAGAATCATAAAAGAAGGTTGTATACATACAAGAGTCCTGGAGATACTAAACGGTATCAGACAGATTATATAATGGTAAGACAGAGATTTAGGAACAAGGTTTTAAATTGTAAGACATTTCCAGGGGCAGATGTGGAATCTGACCACAATCTTTTGGTTATGAACTGTAGATTAAAACTGAAGAAATTGCAAAAAGGTGGGAATTTAAGGAGATGGGACCTGGATAAACTGACTAAACCAGAGGTTATACAAAGTTTCAGAGAAAGCATAAGGTAAGAATTGACAGGAATAGGATAAAGAAATACAATACAGGACGAATGGGTAGCTCTGAGGGATGAAGTAGTGAAGGCAGCAGAGGATCAAGTAGGTAAAAAGACGAGGGCAAGCAGAAATCCTTGTGTAACAGAAGAAATATGGAATTTAATTGATGAAAGGAGAAAATATAAAAATGCAGTAAATGAAGCAGGCGAAAAGGAATACAAACCTCTCAAAAATGAGATCGACAGGAAGTGCAAAATGGGTAAGCAGGCATGGCTAGAGAACAAATGTAAGGATGCAGAGGCTTATCTCACTAGGGGTAAGATAGATACAGCCTACAGGAAAATTAAAGAGACCTTTGGAGAAAAGAGAGCAACTTGTATGAATATCAAGAGCTCAGATGGAAACCCAGTTCTAAGCAAAGAGGGGAAAGCAGAAAGATGGAAGGAGTATATGGAGGGTCTACACAAGGGCCATGTACTTGAGGACAATATGGAAATGGAAGAGGATGTAGATGAAGATGAAATGGGAGAAACGATACTGCGTGAAGAGTTTGCCAGAGCAGTGAAAGACCTGAGACGAAACAAGGCCCCAGGAGTAGACAACATTCCATTAGAACTTGTGACGGCCTTGGGAGAGCCAGTCCTGACAAAACTCTACCATCTGGTGAGCAAGATACATGAGGCAGGCGAAATACCCTCAGACTTCAAGAATAATATAATAATTCCAATCCTAAAGAAAGCAGGTGTTGACAGATGTGAAAATTACCGAACTATCAGTTTAATAAGTCACAGCTGCAAAATACTAACACGAATTATTTACAGACGAATGGAAAACCTGGTAGAAGCCGACCTCGGGGAAGATCAGTTTGGATTCCATAGAAATGTTGGAACATGTGAGGCAATATTTACCTTACGACTTATCTTAGAAGAAAGATTAAGGAAAGGCAAACCTACGTTTCTAGCATTTGTAGACTTAGAGAAAGCTTTTGACAATGTTGACTGGAATACTCTCTTTCAAATTCTAAAAGCGGCAGGGGTAAATACAGGGAGCGTAAGGCTATTTACAATTTGTACAGAAACCAGATGGCAGTTATAAGAGTCGAGGGACATGAAAGGGAAGCAGTGGTTGGGAAGGGAGTGAGACAGGGTTGTAACCTCTCCCCGATGTTATTCAGTCTGTATATGGAGCAAGCAGTAAAGGAAACAAAAGAAAAATTTGGAGTAGGTATTAAAACCCAGGGAGCAGAAATAAAAACTTTGACGTTCGCCTATGACATTGTAATTCTGTCAGAGACAGCAATGGACTTGGAAGAGCAGTTGAATGGAATGGACAATGTCTTGAAAGGAGGATATAAGATGAACATCAACAAAAGCAAAACAAGGATAATGGAATGTAGTCGAATTAAGTCGGGTGATGCTGAGGGAATTAGATTAGGAAATGAGACAGTGACAGTAGTAAAGGAGTTTTGCTATTTGAGAGCAAAATAACTGATGATGGACGAAGTAGAGAGGATATACACTCCTGGAAATTGAAATAAGAACACCGTGAATTCATTGTCCCAGGAAGGGGAAACTTTATTGACACATTCCTGGGGTCAGATACATCACATGATCACACTGACAGAACCACAGGCACATAGACACAGGCAACAGAGCACGCACAATGTCGGCACGAGTACAATGTATATCCACCTTTCGCAGCAATGCAGGCTGCTATTCTCCCATGGAGACGATCGTAGAGATGCTGGATGTAGTCCTGTGGAACGGCTTGCCATGCCATTTCCACCTGGCGCCTCAGTTGGACCAGCGTTCGTGCTGGACGTGCAGACCGCGTGAGACGACGCTTCATCCAGTCCCAAACATGCTCAATGGGGGACAGATCCGGAGATCTTGCTGGCCAGGGTAGTTGACTTACACCTTCTAGAGCACGTTGGGTGGCACGGGATACATGCGGACGTGCATTGTTCTGTTGGAACAGCAAGTTCCCTTGCCGGTCTAGGAATGGTAGAACGATGGGTTCGATGACGGTTTGGATGTACCGTGCACTATTCAGTGTCCCCTCGACGATCACCACAGGTGTACGGCCAGTGTAGGAGATCGCTCCCCACACCATGTGTACGGGTGTTGGCCCTGTGTGCCTCGGTCGTATGCAGTCCTGATTGTGGCGCTCACCTGCACGGCTCCAAACACGCATACGACCATCATTGGCACCAAGGCAGAAGCGACTCTCATCGCTGAAGACGACACGTCTCCATTCGTCCCGCCATTCACGCCTGTCGCGACACCACTGGAGGCGAGCTGCACGATGTTGGGGCGCGAGCGGAAGACGGCTTAACAGTGTGCGGGACCGTAGCCCAGCTTCATGGAGACGGTTGCTAATGGTCCTCACCGATACCCCAGGAGCAACAGTGTCCCTAATTTGCTGGGAAGTGGCGGTGCGGTCCCCTACGGCTCTGCGTAGGATCCTACAGTCTTGGCGTGCGTCGCTGCGGTCCGGTCCCAGGTCGACGGGCACGTGCACCTTCCGCCGACCACTGGCGACAACATCGATGTACTGTGGAGACCTCACGCCCCACGTGTTGAGCAATTCGGCGGTACGTCCACCCGGCCTCCCGCGTGGCCACTATACGCCCTCGCTCAAAGTCCGTCAACTGCACATATGGTTCACGTCTACGCTGTCGCGGCATGCTACACGTGTTAAAGACTGCGATGGAACTCCGTATGCCACGGCAAACTGGCTGACACTGACGGCGGCGGCGCACAAATGCTGCGCAGCTAGCGCCATTCGACGGCCAACACCGCGGTTCCTGGTGTGTCTGCTGTGCCGTGCGTGTGATCATTGCTTGTATAGCCCTATCGCAGTGTCCGGAGCAAGTATGGTGGGTCTGACACACCGGTGTCAATGTGCTCTTTTTTCCATTTCCAGGAGTGTAAAATGTAGACTGGCAATGGCAAGGAAAGCGTTTCTGAAGAAGAGAAATTTGTTAACATCGAGTATAGATTTAAGTGTCAGGAAGTCGTTTCTGAAAGCATTTGTATGGAGTGTAGCCACGTGTGGAAGTGAAACATGAACAATAAATAGTTTAGACAAGAAGAGAATAGAAGCTTTCGAAATTTGGTGCTACAGAAGAATGTTGAAGATTAGATGGGTACATCACTTAACTAATGAGGATGTATTGAATAGGATTGGGGAGAGGAAACGTTTGTGGCAGAAGTTGACTAGAAGAAGGGATCGGTTGGTAGGACATGTCCTGAGGCATCAAGGGATCACAAATTTTGCATTGGAGGGCAACGTGGAGGGTAAAAATCGTAGAGGGAGACCAATAGATGAATACACTAAGCAGATTCAGAAGGATGTAGGTTGCAGTAGGTACTGGGAGATGAAACAGCTTGCACAGGATAGATTAGCATGGAGAGCTGCATGAAACCAGTCTCATGACTGAAGACCACAACAATAACAACATGATAGGTTCATTTTACAAATACTAATGCACTGATTTTAAAATAAAAATGTTTTATATTAATTTATAAGGTACTAAACATGTAATACAACTACTCTAATACTTATTTACAATGAACACATTACTGCACTGAAATGGTGCAGAAGTTAGATTGTACTTACAGAGACACATACATACATACATATACATATACACATACACATACACACACACACACACACACACACACACACACACACACACACACACACACACACGCACACTTATGTAGAATGAACACATTACTGCACTGAAATTGTGCAGAAGTTATATTATATACACATATCATTTGGTTCTACTGAGAAATTCGTCAATGGAGTAGAAAAAGTTGGCCAACAATAAATCCTTTAGGCTTCTCTTAAACTGAATTTCATTGGTTGTTAAGCTTTTTATGGCTGCTGGCAAGTTTTTGAAAATGTGTGTTCCTGAATAATGCACACCTTTTTGTACAAGACTAAGTGACTTTAAACCCTTGTGAAGATTGTTTTTATTTCTAGTATTGATTGCAGGAATGGAGCTGTTGGTTTGAAAAAGTGGTATATTTTGAATGAGAAATTTCATTAAAGAATAAATATATTGGGAAGCAGTAGTTATTATCCCTACTTCCCTAAACAGGCTTGTGCAGGATGTTCTTGAGTTCACACCACATATAACTCCTGCACGTTTTTGTGCTCCGAAAACTTTAGCTTGGTTTCATGAATTACCCCAAACAATAATCCCATATGACATTATGGAATGAAAGTAAGCATAGTATGCCAGCTTTTTCATTTTTATATCCCCTGTGACACATAGGGGATGTCTGGAGCGATGTGTGAGCCGAACTGGCTCCAGAACTGGAACGGCTCACTTGACGATTGTCTAGCACTGTCTCTTAAATACTGGCAGAGCGGGAGAATATGTGTCCCGCTGATTTGTGAATTGCAGTATACGTGGCCCGAGGATACAACAGTTTGTATGAATGCGGTCTATTTATTGATAAATACACTGCGCAACAAAATTAAAGGACCACTTTTTCGAAAGCCCTAAACTGTCTCCCATTAGAACGCACGAGTTTAAATTGTCACTCAGAAGTACCTACGACCTTTCTCTGTAATTTGCACAAAGGGTCCCCCCCCCCTCCCCAGCCCCCTGCCCCCCCCCCCCCCCGACGTCACAATCGGGCTCTGTGACGCTTCAGACAACAAGGTATCCACACATGCGAGAAAAAAAAGGGAAGGAAGCCACAGAAGTCCGTGTGAGTTCTAAGGTGAGTTAATTACGTTACGTTGTCACCGTATTGCACCACAGTTATGCCCAACGCCACCGTCGACGTGTCCCTCGATAAAAAGGTCGCCACAAACCCCTCTTACCCACGTTTCACCAGTTTCTTCGACGTCTCTGCTATGGAGGACGGAACCACGACACGCAGCTGTGAAATCACGTCTTTTTCGTACATCTATATCTACATGATTACTCTACAATTCACATTCAAGTGCTTGGCAGAGGGTTCATCGAACCACAATCACACTATCCCTCTACCGTTCCACTCCCGAACAGCGCGCGGGAAAAACGAACACCTAAACCTTTCTGTTAGAGCTGTGATTTCTCTTATTTTATTCTGATGATGATTCCTACCTATGCAGGTTGGGCTCAACAAAATATTTTCTAATTCGGAAGAGAAAGTTGGCCACTGAAATTTCGTAAATAGATCTCGCAGCGATGAAAAACGCTTTGCTTTAATGACTTCCATTCCAACTCATGTATCATATCTGCCACCCCCTCTCCCCTATTACGTGATAATACAAAACGAGCTACCCTTTTTTGCACCCTATGGGTGACCGAGGGAAACATTTCATACAAATCTTTCCTGGGCACGTTAAAAATATACCTGTTAGAATCTTCGACACCAATCAACCGCGAGGCTGCTGTAATGCCTTAGCGTTAGGCAACCCCTTCCACACACTTTAGCATAGTTTGCCTACCTTCAGGAGGTAGAGCAGCCGCAAGGCTGAACTGGTGTCGATGTTCCAGACAGGGACATTTTTAAAGTGCTCAGAAGAGGTGCATGGGTGGCACCAACGGTGTTGCCGAACTAGGCGGTCTTCGAGGGACACTTTGCCGTTTTATTCACTAATGTATCGATTCTAAATCCTCCCACATTCGCGCCACGGGAAGGGAGGGGGTTTGGGGTGGGAGGGATTCTGAAGCATACAATCAAGTTACTATTTCGGACTGCGTTCAAATTTCGTCTAATAGTTTTGAACAGTCCCTAGTTGTTCCACCGTGTATAGCATAGCAAAACCTGTTGTCACGCTCAATGGGGTTTCAGCCCAACAATGTCCTGAGACAAATGTTAAAACATCCTAGGGAGTCAGCAGTGGTCAGATTTGTGAATAATGGAGTCCGGTTGCTCAGCGCACTGCAGAACTGTCGTTTACGACAGCGAAATGTGTGGGAATCACAGCGCCAACGGAACGGGTGATTTCATTGACACCCCTTATGCCAACCGTTGAGAAACTGTTCATATCGACAGTGAGCAGCGGTGTGCCTGAAATTTTCTCCTCGGTCATCTACACGAAAACAACGTGATTTCAGCGCTGGGTGTCGCGGTTCTGACCGCAGGCACGTCGAAAGAAGGGGTGACATGTATTTAAGAGGGCGTTTGACAACCTTTTCATCGTGTGACACGCCCACACTGGCGCTGGGAAGAATTGTGGTGAAATTTGTGGCCAATGTGGCATCATTAGGCCACCTCAGAACTCACCTGGTCTTCTGGGCAGTGACTTAGTTTTCGCGTGTGTGGACACCTCGCGTTTTGAACCGTCGCCGAGACGATGGCTGAAGCCACATAGCCTTCACTCCATTGTGGAGGAACGTTGTAGGCATCTCTGGACCAAATTTCAGACTTATGAGTCGCAATGCGAGACAACTGCGGAGTTTCGAGTAAATAATCCTGTAATTTTGTTACGCAATGTAGAGTAATTCACTTTATATTCACAGTTATTAACGAGAATGTTACACGTGACGAACACAAGCCACAACTACCAGTGTTACTGGTATTTCTGAATAGAGTACATAATTCTGCTGCATAGTGCAACAATGCCTGTCACACCATTTTATTTTACGTTAAGTACTAGGCACGATGTGTAGAAAACTAAAGCAAGCCATGATTATCAATAGTTCTTACTGGGAAACAGTTGCATATTAATCGTGTTTCAAATTACAATATGAATTAGGATGAACATGATGATAATGGGTAGATCAGTTTGGATTCCGTAGAAATGTTGGAACACGTGAGGCAATACTGACCTTACGACTTACCTTAGAAAATAGATTAAGGAAAGGCAAACCTACGTTTCTACCTTTTTTAGACTTAGAGAAAGCTTTTGACAATGTTGACTGGAATACTCTCTTTAAAATTCTGAAGGTGGCAGGGGTAAAATACAGGGAGCGAAAAGTTATTTACAATTTGGACAGAAACCAGATGGCAGTTATAAGAGTCAAGGGTCACGAAAGGGAAGCAGTGGTTGGGAAGGGAATGAGACAGGGTTGTAGCCAATCCCCGATGTTATTCAATCTGGTTCGTCGGTGAAATTGTAAATCTGTCAGGGACAGCAAAGGACCTGGAAGAGTAGCTGAACGGAATGGAACGTGTCTTGAAAGGAGGATATAAGACGAACATCAACAAAAGCAAAACGAGAATAATGGAATGTAGTCGAATTAAAAGCCGGGTGAAGTGGCCGTGCGGTTCTAGGCGCTGCAGTCTGGAACCGCGGGACCGCTACGGTCGCAGGTTCGAATGCTGCCTCGGGCATGGATGTGTGTGATGTCCTCAGGTTAGTTAGGTTTAACTAGTTCTAAGTTCTAGGGGACTAATGACCTCAGCAGTTGAGTTCCATAGTGCTCAGAGCCATTTTTTTCGAATTAAATCGGGTGATGCTGCAGGAATTAGATTAGGAAATGAGACGCTTAAAGTAGTAAATGAGTTTTGCTATTTGGGGAGCAAAATAACTCATGTTGGTCGAAGCAGAGGGGATACAAATGTAGACTGGCAATGGCAAGGAAGAGAGAAATTTGTTAACATCGAGTATGGATTTAAGTGTCAGGAAGTCTTTTTTGAAAGTACAGATTTAAGTGTCACAAAGTCGTTTCTAAAAGTATTTGTATGGAGTGTGGTCATGTATGGAAGTGAAACGTGGACGATAAATAGTTCAGACAATAAGAGAATAGAAGCTTTCGAAATGTGGTGCTACAGAAGAATGCTGAAGATTAGATGGGCAGATCACATAACTAATGAAGAGGTATTGAATAGAATTGGGGAGAAGAGGAGTTTGTGGCACAACTTGACTAGAAGAAGGGACCTGTTGGTACGGCATATTCTGAAGCATCAAGGGATCAGCAATTTAGTACTGGAGGGCAGCGTGGAGGGTCAAAATCGTAGAGGGAGACCAAGAGATGAATACACAAAGCAGATTCAGAAGGATGTAGGCTGCAGTAGGTACTGGGAGATGAAGAAGCTTGCACAGTATAGAGTAGCATGGAGAGCTGAATCAAACCAGTCTCTGGACTGAAGACCACAACAAGAACAACATGATGATAATAACGGAAATGGAGGATAAAAGTGCGGTGAAAAAGAAACTTTTTTAAGCTTTGGGTCACTACCGCCATATTTTGTTTGGTCTTGAAATGTAAATAAAATCCTAGGGCTTATTAGCAACCTAATTATATCTACTTGTGTCTACGACAAATAGCGAGAATGGTAAAGACAGTTTTACTAATCAGGGACACTTATTTCATAGCCCTTGCTGCCCCACCGGAGTTCGTCACTATTTCCACTCGTACTGCAGTAACACCGTAGTTCTCTGACAGTTTACGTTAAGTTCTTCACCCGCGATCTTAGGATCACCCGTCTCTGCAGCAGGATAGCTAAGATTCTCCGATGCAGAGCCATTTGATTGGGGAAGTAACAGGTTCAAATCCTGATGGAAGAATTTTTCATCACTGGTATTTGGCCAGAATGTGGAGAAGAGGTGCTAGCTTACAGTCCCTTTTGCGACAGTACCCTGGTATCCTGGATTACATTCGAGACCTCTCCGCAATATCTGATGGAATGGTGATGTATAACATCGTTGATCCGTCCGTTGGATGGAGACTTTAAGCTCGGAGGCTCATTAGTGGTACCCGAGAGGGTCAGGTAAAGTGCCGGTACAGCGTTTCGCGCTCGCCCTTCCCTAAATCTATTGCAACGCAAACAAACGCTATACTGTGCAGGCATTCTTCATGGTCATCCACACAACGCAAATACACATTTGACACTAAACGAAGCTGTACTTTGCGGCGCGAGACCTAAACATGATCTGTAGCACAGATTGAAACCAGTAGTCCGTAATAGGTAGTTCCGATCCAGATGGTGCTTGTTTATTTACGAAATAGCACTTGGCAGGCAGAATCTGCGAATCACCTCCACTACGACTTCGGCCATCCCGGCAACGCGGAATTCCTCCATCTGCCCCCGACGTTCGTTTTCTTAGTTCGTCATCACCATAAGCTTCTTTTAGTGAATAATTTTGTGCTAACGACTAGTTTCCGTAGGAAGTATCATTTTCAAGACAACATAAAAATACACTTCGCAACGCAATTGAAGGATCACTTTTACGAAATTCCGTAATTATCTCCCACTATCGAAGTTTGGAATTCGACTCAAAGGTGCCTACAGACTTCCTCTGTAATAGTGCAATAGATGGCTTCCTGCGTCGTCAGCCTAGGGCTCAGCGACGCTTCAAACAGCAAGTTGTCGACGCGTGTCAGGAAAGGCCAGAGCTCAGGGCACTGTGCGGTTCCATCCCCATTACACGTCGTCGCATCCCTTTGGAATGCAACGCGACCGACTCTTTTACTATCCTGTACGGCTTGGGATCAATAGGGACGGTCGAAACCATTCGAAGACATTTGAACGTGATACGCTAAAGTAACATCCACAAGCAGCTGTGTTAGAATAATCGGCTTACGTGAGGGGGATGGGAGGTGGAGCAGGGCTCCATTCCCAGTGGATTCAAATTTTTAAACAATGATGCATGTTCTATGGGCATTTCCGTGAAGCGTAAATAATGAAAAACGAGAATAAATCTGGTAGGTTCTTTAATTTACACCACCTATATTAACAATGGGAATTTACATTTGCAACAAAAACAGGGTTTTCGTCTGCAAAACGTGATTAGAATTAAGAATATGTGCATATTTCATTAAAATGGCAAGGAGATTCGTGTTAATTATCATAATTTTTTATGAATTTTACGTTTGAACGACGTAGGTATTCGAAATAAATGGAAAAAAACGATAGAAACGAGACTCGATCTAGCGATTATCAGCTTCGAGTGCAGCCGATTCCTTTTTTTACCATATTTGTATGATTCAAGCAAATGCTCGCAGATCACGCAACATTGTTTAAAATTCGGAATCCGCTGGAAGTCGAGACCAGCCATCACCCTCCCCCTTCCCCCCCTCCCTACCCCATATTTGGCAAGCTAGCACTCTACCGCAAGAGTCGAAAAAACGATCTTAACTATATACAGCGTGTCAAAGATGCTCAGTGAACTTCAAAGTCGATTTTTCTGGAGAATTTTTGAGAAAAGCATCGAGATGCATTGCAGACTGGTGTTTGAGTTCTGAGCTTCATGTATCACATTGATAAAAAATTACAAGAAACAGATTTCCGTGTGGTCTTCCTTGTTAGGCTTAGAACTTAGCACAATATAACTCTGAAATCTGGCACAGAGTTCCTAGCCTCCTGTGCTGCCAAGAGAATTTCGCCACTCCCGTGCTATATGGTGCTTCAGGGTAGTGCCAACAGCCTTTAGGCCATGGGTATTTGTTGCTAACAATATTCCGTCTTTAGTTACAACAATTTTATTTTCTAATTACTGTCCAGTTACATATGCTCCAGTTTTTCTCAGTACCAAAATGCCGCAGTTGTTAGTTATGGCGGCATCAATGAGGGAAAGAGAGTACTGTAAAATATTGCCTTAGTTTGACCACAGAACATTGGACTTGGGCATTGGCGAAAAACTTCCACATTTGCACTTATATTTTAAACAGTTAGGATCGTTATGGCATTAGTAAATGATTCGAACGACCCATTTACACCAATGTCACGGAGTACAGAATTTCGTATTACTTCCGTTTACACTTTTTGACGAAAGAAAAGAAAACGATAGTTAGAGGAATGACATTTAAAAAAAAATTATTTTACATTCTTACGTGTTCAACACGAGATTATCATGCTTACTGTCATGAAGAGCTTCTGAAATCCTCGTTACAATTTACTGCTTCTATTATAATTTATATCTGTTGACATTGTAACATAGTGATAGTGCCACATTATTTTAGTTTATATATACACACGAAATGAAACAACTTACTACAAAAAGACTGTGAGTGAGAGAAAGAAAGAGAGAGGAAGAGGAAAAGGAGAAAGAGAGAAGAGAGAGAGAGAGAGAGAGAGAGAGAGAGAGAGAGAGAGAGAGAACAATGTAATTGGAATAAGATGGATATGAGAGACTGTATTCACGTTTAAGTCAGGGATACGGACATTTTGTTCATTGACCTCTTGTGAGACGGTTGTGTTAAGAGACAGTCAAAACACAGAAAGTAATCTGATGCGTAATTATGTCAGTAACAGAATAAAAATTTAACGCTTTTCATATTACGCAAGGCACTCAGCAGTATTCGGTAATATTCAAATAAAAGTTGCAAACGGTTGGTTGTCTTTTGTGGTAAATTTATCCACATTTTATTAGGAACACGAGCTCCACAACGTCATTTTAACTATGTTGTGTCAGGTTTTATTGGCGTGTGGAGTGCTTGTGAAATTTTGTCTGTGATGGTATTTAGTTCTAATCAGTCATTCGGCTTATCCTTTGTCGTATGTCATTGTCGTGCTGTTGTCGTCGTATTAACACTATCCTTGCTACTGTTATACCATAATTTCAAAGACTGGAGGCAGTACGTATAATGAAACTATGTTGTTAATCCAATTATGGCATTTAGAATCAGTGCAATGTTACCCTCTGAAAGGAATTTTGTTGTTTTGACTGTGATATGCCTAAACGAGGTCGCCTATTGGACGTGAAAATCAGAATTACGCAATTATACAACAAGTAACAGATAATGCTTTACCTATCTAAATTTTTCAAATGATAAAGGAAAACGGTCGCCAGCCTAATTAGGCATCAGAATGTGTAACATTCCTGTTCAAAAAATGGATTTAAGTAACTTGAATGGGTAGACACGGCCTGTACTTTCCCACACGAGAGTGCAATGATCCCAGTTACAAGCATATGTTAACGTTAAAAAGAGTGCTGACAGTTACAGTATAACAAACCTATATGCATAAGCAGAACATATAATGACACACACTTTTGGATTCAGGGCTTAGTCAAACCAAATAGTTTCAATGATATTAGTATTAAAGTTTACTGTAGAATTTATAAAATTTGGCATGCATTTAGTCCCTCTTTTCGAAATATTTTTCTACCTGACATCAAATTTAAATAGAGTTCACTAGCAAACAATTTCTCACAGTCCTCTGAAGAAAAGAAGTTACCATTTTTGTAGGTAAATCTCTTTCTGTTAATGATTTTCTATCAGTGACCACAAAAAACAGAATATGAATCCTGTTAAACTGGCAATATATTCTTTAACACACATAGGGAACAAAAATTTAGCAAATATGAATATATAACTTTCAACAGTGATAGTTTTTAACTTTTACTGGACTGGTACACAAACTGGCATAATTGTAAGACAATTACTCACCTTTTTTGCATTTTTCAACAGGTTGCGCTATGATTCTTTACTATGCAAAACACTATGAGCCACAGTTTTGAAAACACTTACTTTTGAAACTGACAGCAAATTGGTTTGATGTCTGTTTGTACTATTTCATTACTTTAAAATCAGTTATTCACTGTATGCTTCTTGAAAGACCACAAACATTGTAATAAGCAGTTTCAGTTCCAAAAATACCTAAATACCTTCAGCAAACATCATTTACTACCTCACACACTTTTGCCACATAAACTTTGAATTTAATTACTTTCTTCTTACTATATTTAAGTGACATTATGTAGTTGACAACTTTGTTTTGATTTTTTTTTTCAACGTGGACACTCGGTAAGCATTTTTAGCCTGGAAAGTATCCTAAGTGATAATGTGACTGGGAATAATTCAAAGTAAGATTTCAAAGTATAGTTTTTGGTTTACCTTATTACTGGAAACAAATAAAACCTCCACATAAACTGATCCTTCACTTAACATTTTTACAGCTCCTTATTTCTGTTGCAGTTATTGCGCAACGTGGTGGCGAGTACGTCCTGGCAGGTGGATCAGCAGTTGATAATGATAAAGCTCTGTCATTCCTGGGTAGATCCCATTTCCAAAACAGAGCTAGCGTATTAATCCATCCATCTGAGGCTTTGGCACATTAGAAAACGGCACAAAAAGCCTCTCTCGCCACCAGCACAATCCACTGTTGTTACATGAGCTGTTGGCGGTTCAGCAGTACGTGCCCGACTAAGTCTTGGTTCCACCTCTTCCTTCATGCCAGCCACATTTTGCGCGAACTGCATGATTCCGTTTCCGAGGGGAACCACAACACGTTTTACACATATAAAGAACTAAGAACCCTAAGTGAGGATCACCAAATACAAAGTAGCAAACAAACATTTTGAACAAAACAGATCAATTACACACATTTACATTTCTACAAAAAAAATTTCACACAAAAATTACAATTATATACAGTAAGTTTCGTCTCCCTCCAAATGAGGCAAAGTTTTCAACTGATAGAGACACTACCTTGCATAGGATCAAACTATGACATCAAAGTTTTTAACAGAGAAATGAATAAACACTCTTATGGTATCGATAGAGTCAAATATATTTACAACAGTTTAACTACAGAATGTTAATAAAACAAAAAGGCAAAATAAATTAATAGAGCCTTAGAACTCTGGTGTTATAGTCGTAAGTGTATAAACATGTCACAATGTAATGTGATGTGTTCCGCTGTGCCGACTTCTCCACATGTGCATATGTCTGTGTCGTTTAGTCCAACGCGATGGAGATGTTGTGGGTGCGGTCCATTACCTAAGAAAGTGGACGATATCACGTGGCGGATCTACATATTTCATGCTCATTCTTTCTTTGATGTACGGAATGAATTTGTGTACTCTGCGACCTTTGTTTGCTGTGTCCCATTCAGTCTGCCAGGTGTCATTTCGACACTCAGTGAGTTGTTCTTGTCGGTTATTTGTTGACTTATAATTTCCTGTACTTTGTCCGGTCTTCTATTTTTTCATCCAGTATGCTGCAGCTCTGAAAAATACGGTAATGTCTATTGGGTGCATACCCAGGACGACGCGTAATGCCTCTATAGATTTTGTCCCAAACGCTCCTCACATTCTCTGTAGGCATCGTACTATGTTCGATGTGAGGCTGAGACGATGGGCACATGTGCTGGCTGAAAAGTTCAGAATGGACTCAGACAAGGCGATACGGTAGATTCGTATCGTCTATAGTGGTAATGTAAACTGTGCAGTGTTGAGTCTGGTCAGTGCATGCATTAGTTTCGTCGCTTTAACAGTCGTGAGTTTTGCATGGTCATTGAATGAAAGTTTCCCGTCAACAGATACTCCAAAGTGTCTTGTCGTACGTTTTCCTCGTGTCGTGGTATTGTGAAGTCTGATTGATTTCTTTGTAATGCTCCCTTTGACAGTCGGGAGACAGTTTTGTTGACTACTAGTTGAAGTTTGTTGTTGTTGCTCCAGTTATATACTTCTTACAGTATCTGTGCTGCCTTTAGATCAAGATCTGCTCTTGAGTTGGCCAATGTTTACCGTTACGTCGTGTGCATAAGCAGTCACTCCTGTCAATTCTGTTCTCCTCGTCAAGGGTGTTTAAGCTATGTCCCAGAATACGGGACCGCATATAGACCTCTGTGCGCAGCCTTTCGTAATTCTTTTGACGACCCTATGATGGCCTGCGCGTCATTCTACATCTCTGTTGTTGCAATATTCTACGAGACTGTAATATAACGATGTCGGTATCTGCGTTTCCCTGAATCTTGCAAGTAGAGCAGGCCACTAGAGGTTATCAAAGGCGCCGGCTATGTCAATTAGGGTCGCAACTACATATTTGTCTTGTGTCTTTTGTATTGTCTGCAGCGCATTGTTAATGGGGCCATCTATATATTTCTCAGTCCGCATCTCGTGGTCTCGCCGTCACGTTCTCGCTTCCCGAGCACGAGGTCGCGTGTTCGATTCCCGTCGGGGTCAGAGATTTTCACCTGCCTCTTTTCATCTGCCTCGAGATGACTGGGTGTTTGTGTTGTTCTCATCATTTCATCATCATTCATAACAGTGGCGAGATTGGGCTGCACAAAGGCTGGGACATTGTACGGGCGCTGATAACCGCGCAGTTGAGCGCCCCACAAACGAATCATCATCATCATATATATTTCTGAGGTCTAAACGCAAATTGGTGGTGGATAAGGCCGAATAGCTGTCTGTGCGACTCAAGTCAAGCGCACAGAAATCTTTCCTGAAACTTAGTCAACGTCTTTATCAAGCGAATTGGTCTGTAAGTCTTCCGATCCGTTTGGTCTCTCACCTCAGTCTTCTTGAAGGTTACTGCATCGGCAGATTTCTACGTTGTGGGTATCCCGGTTTGTTGTAAGGCGTCATTCAGTAATTCGGTCAGAAATGGTATGATATGCTATGCTGTATTCCTGATAGTTTCTGTGTGAATTCTGTCAAGCCTGAGACTTTTTTTGGTTTGAATTTGTTTATTTCCAGGGCAACGTCCTCCTGAGTGAAGAGGATGACTACTTGGCCAACAGCGTAGTTGATTTTTATTAGTCGGCGAAGATTGATGTGTTGTTGTTGGTCGTAAGCCGGGCCGTCGTCCAGGAGAAGGTTTTGTGGAAGGTATGCTGCAGAATTTCCCAGCCTGACGTCTCAGTGCGGAGTGTACATGTGATGATTTGATTTTGTCAGTCTGCAGTTCGTACGATTCTGCCCAAGTATTTTTTTTTCTAACTGAGACCGCACGAAGTTGTCTCAGTGAACCTGTCTTGTTATGTTTATTTTTGTACCTGTCTTTAGCATCGTGATCATTTGGAGTCTAATTTACCGTTCTTGTGCCGTTTTTTACCTTTGGTACTGTCGCCTTTTATCTCATGAGTCTTCCTGGTGTCAGTCCGCGTTTTGGGCCATAGCGTCGTCCCCTGCTTGCGTTTTTCGTTCGCTACTGGTATGGCAGCTAATTGGGATTTTTGTAGTGTGCTAGTGTGCAAACTCTTAAATCAATGCCACCTTGTGTAGCATAAAGGCGTGAGTTTCCTAGTTTGCCTTGGATAGCAGCAACCATGGATGATGTGTCGTGTGTGACTTTGTGTCAGTAGTCATTGCTCTGTTTGTGACTGTTATGTTGTGATCTCTGTGTCCAACTTTGTCAAGGATATACCAATTGTTCCACTTGCATATCCACTGAAGGTCGTTGGTTGTCCTGCTTTATTCAGTACGAAAAGGTTAGATTCTTTTATTGTGTCTACAACGCCCTGCCCTTTGGCGTCCATTCTGTCGGCATGCCAGACGGCATAAGTAAGCGTCTGCCTGTGGCGAACTTTGTTGCCTCCCTTATTTTATTTGCGAATGCTTCTATACCGATATTCGCTGAAACGTACATTCTCTTAGCATTTCCCAGTTGTACTGCTCGTGATGACCGGCGAGATCTTAATAGATTGAGTGCCGGGACCGAAAGCTTGTTTAAATTTAAACCTCCGTCCCTGTTTATCAGATTTTCCGACAACTCGGCTGTATTCCTGAGAACACTCAATTGTTCATTTTAACTCTCACACCACATGATTTATAACCACTTTATACTGTAGAAAATAGCGTACAGTTTCGTGGGAATCATAGGAAATTAATACCGAATGGTGGAAAACAGACTGTTCTTCGGCGAGTAAACTGTTTGACATATCTGAGCGATGGTCGGAGCGTAGCACGCGCTGTGTTCCCAGCAGCAGGCTGCTTGACCAGGGGAGGTAATGCCGCTGGAGACGCGTACAACGCTGATTTCATGAGGATGGAGAAATGGAACATCTTCCCCAACATCCAGAATTTTCAGTTGGAATATTAAATGAAGCTATGTGGTGCCAGATACTTTTTGAGGTCTCAAACATCTGTCATTTACATATGCACACTGAAGAGACGAATGAAAATGGGTATCAAAGCCGAGATTGGAACCTCACTAGACAGATGCTCTAACAGTTATGCCACCGTACTACAATGACTTTGTCCAACTGCATAGAATACCCTAGCTCCCCTCTCAATCCAAATTCCCCTTCACGCCTCAGCCGAATTCGTATTCCACCTACTCTAGTACAACATCGCAGAGACTCTCGAACTGTACTTGAACAGGATCTCATCTCAACATCGAACTAAATGGGGGGCAGGGGGGGGGGGGGGGCTGATAGCCAACCATAGGTGCTTCAATCAAATGAAATTATATGCTGTTAGTGCTTGGGTGTAATACGAAGTGCGCTGAGGCATCAGTGGGAATTTGGATTGAGGAAGGAGTCGTGCCAGTGCATTTTATGCTGTTTCTGAAAGCCACTGTGTCAGGGTGGCGTAGTGGTTAGTGCATTTACCTAGGGAGCAGGAGACCTGTGTTCGAATCCCGGCTTTGGTACAAATTTTCATTCTTTTCTTCAGTCTGCATATGTACTTCATAAATTTGAATATTGGTAAGACCGCGTGATCTTCACTGGAGAAATAACTAAAGATCCGTAAGACCATTCAAAATTTGATAAGGAACTAGAGCAGTTTATTTGTGGATCGGTCCTGTTAAGGATTCAGCCTTCCTCTCAGTTTGCAGGGGAAGGCTGAGCTCAATTTCGTTTTAGGCACACTGTGGCCATGAAGACTCATTGTCTTGCTGGAACAAGCAGAAAGTACCGCAGCTGGGAGGGTGTCGGTGGTGCCGGCAGGTTCCCGGGATGACGCCGCCGGCGCTGCTGCTGCTCCTGCTTCTGATGGCCGCGGGCGGCGCGCTGCAGTCCCGCGCCGACGCCGACGCCGAGGCGGCCGCCGTGGACGACGAGGGCGCCGGCGGAGACGGCGACGGCGAGCTGGGGCTGGTGCAGACGACGCCACGCAGCAACTTCCTGCGCCTGGGCCGGGCCGGCGGCGCGCACTCCGCCTTCCTGCGGCTAGGCAGGGACAGGGCCTCCTCGGGCTTCCTGCGGCTGGGCCGCGGCTCCGAGCGCAACTTCCTGCGCTTCGGCAGGTCCCGGCAGGCGAGTGCAGCGCGCAGCTCGCGAGGAGAACGCGACCAGTGCTGGGAGCCGATTCACGACAGACTTCGCTCAGCCGAAGAGCGAACACGTGTCTCGGCCTATCCGTAGATATCGGAACGTTGGTGGAAAACGTTTGGTACTCTGTGAGCCTTTTCGCGGGTAAATACACTACTGGACATTAAAATTGCTACACCAAGAAGAAATGAGGATGATAAACGGGTACTCATTGGACAAATATATTATACTACAACTGACATGTGATTACATTTTCAAGCAATTTGGGGGCATAGATCCTGAGAAATCAGTACCCATAACAACCACCTCTGGCCGTAATAACGGCGTTGATACGCCTGGGCACTGAGTCAAACAGAGCTTGGATGGCGTGTACAGGAACAGCTGCCTGTGCAGCTTCAACACGATACCACAGTTCATCAAGATTAGTGACTGGCGTATGGTGACAGGCCAGTTGCTCGGCCACCATTGACCAGATGTTTTCAATTGCTGAGAGATCTGGAGAATGTGCTGGCCAGGGCAGCAATCGAACATTTTCTGTATCCAGAAAGGCCCGTGCAGGACCTGCAACATGCGGTCGTGCATTATCCTGCTGAAATCTAGGGTTTCGCAGGGATCGAGTGAAGGGTAGAGTCACGGGTCGTAACACATCTGAAATGTAACGTCCACTGTTGAAAGTGTCGTCAATGCGACCAAGGGGTGACCGAGACGTGTAACTAATGGCACCCCATACCATCACGCCGGGTGATACGCCAGTATGGCGATAACGAATACGCGGTTCCAATGTGCGTTCACCGCGATGTCGGCTAACACGGATGCGACCATCGTGATGATGTAAACAGAACCTGGATTCATCCGAGAAAATGACGTTTTGCCATTCGTGCACCCAGGTTCGTCGTTGAGTACATCATCGCAGGCGCTTCTATCTGTATTGCAGCGTCAAGGGTAACGCAGCCACGGTCTCAGAGCTGATAGTCCATGCTCATGCAAACGTCGCCGAACTGTTCGTGCAGATGGTTGTTGTCTTGCAAACGTCCCCATCTGTTGAGTCAGGGATCGAGACGTGGCTGCACGATCCGTTACAGCCATGCGGATAAGATGCCTGTCATCTCGACTGCTAGTGATACGAGGCCGTTGAGATCCAGCACGGCGTTCCGTATTACCCTCCTGAACCCACCGATTTCATATTCTGCTAACAGTCATTGGATCTCGACCAACGCGAGCAGCAACGTCGCGATACGGTAAACCGTAATCACGATACGCTACAATCCGACCTTTATAAAAGTTGGAAACGTGATGGTACGCATTTCTCCTCCTTACACGAGGCATCACAAGAACGTTTCACCAGGCAACGCCGATCAACTGCTGTTTGTTTATGAGAAATCGGTTGGAAAGTTTCCTCATGTCAGCGCCAACCTTGTATGAATGCTCTGAAAAGCTAATCATTTGCATATCACAGCATCTTCTTCCTGTAGGTTAAATTTCGCATCTCTAGCACATCATCTTCGTGGTGTAGCAATTTTAGTGGCAAGTAGTGTATTTGAAATCCTTTTTGGTGAGATTCCTCTAGTGTATCTTCATTCACAAGCGACAACTTTCGCAAAATCTTAGTTTGCTACTAAATTATTGTCAACGCGTGAAATATTCAGCAATACTAACGACGCTTCTTTCCCGAGGGCGATTCGTACAAAGAAATGCCTGTTTGGCAAACCTGCTTTTGCTGAATTCTCGGGGCACCCGGAATTCCTATATTTCTGACGTTCCTATGATCAGTGCAATAGAAGCACCAGATATTCCTAAAGAATAAACATCTGAACGAATTATAGTAATTAAGAACTGATATAATAATGAAGTTTTTAACGCCTGAATATGCCATACACACTTATAAAACAAATGTATGACCCTTTTTCTGAAACCCAGCTGTAATTTTACAGTTTATATAGAGTCCTTGTATCCTGTAACTGGAAGGAAGCATTCAAGTTTTCACTTTTGCTACCCATTATGCGACAAGTTCGGCTCAGCTTATCGCTCGCTAAAAGGCATTTAAATTACGTGGAGAACTTTGACGGTCGTTTTCTCAGGAACGGTCAAATATCTACGGATCAGTCGAGACTCGTGTTCTGTTATTTCGGCTCCACTTCCACCGAGTGAAGTTCCTGGGAAATCGGGTTATGGCACTTGCCGTGTTCTCGTCAGAAGCAGAAAATACTCGACGTTCAGATCCATTTCTACTGCGGCTACGTAACCCCTGGCAATCCTCGGCTATTTACTCTCAACCAAGGGTCACATCTCACAAATGTAGTTGGATTGTTTGGGGGAGGACACCAGACAGCCAGGTCGTCTGTCACATCGGATTAGGGAAGGATGGGGAAGGAAGTCGGGAGTGCCCTTTCAAAGGAACCATCGGGGCATTTGCCTGGAGCGATTTAGGGAAATCACGGAAAACCTAAATCACGATGGTCGTATGCGGGATTGAACCGTCTTCCTCCCGAATGCAAGACCAGTGTGCTGTCCACTGCGCCACCTCGCTCGGTCACAAATGGACTTTCTAGCTGCGGCAACATCAAAGTTCACCTAAGTATCGAATGCCTGTAAAGTTGAACACACGAAGGAAGCAGGTTACCTCCCTCGTGGAGGCCAGCGTGAGCTGGCTTGAAGGAAGTCCCAGCGTTGCGTAACGAGGCAGCACTTAAGTGACTGCCAGCACCGAACGCATGGGGCACGCACCAGCTGGCTAGTCGGAACGAAAGAAAAATTCTTTGCCCGCTCCGTGTGGCAGATGGCCGATATACAACAAGGCAGGTTTAGTAGCAAGAGTAAGCTGGCTGTTCTGAAACCGCTCTCACACGATTTTAGAGGAACTATGTAATTTAAAAAATCGTTTCTTTCACGTGTTGCAGCTTCATTCGTCAAATTTTACAGTGAAGTGCCTCTAATTTCGTTAATGGTAATAATTATTGTGGTAGTTCACAAGTAACAACGTACTGCATGAAATTCGAACAGACTCCAGTGAAAGCTAGGACCTTGTGTAAGTTTACGTGTGGTGTATATTAGATGTTACATTGCTATATACTAAATGTAGCTTTCAATTAGGGAAGAGAAATATACACAGTGTTCCAGGGGGAATTGTCAATATTCAGGCCTGTGGTAGGAACGATTGTTCGCTGCAAAAAAACCTAACAAACTTGGGCTCCAAAATGCGTACCTTAACAGTTACGAGCATTTCTAATCCTCGAGGGTATGAAACACATTTCTACTGCGGACTCCATCCTTCCCGTACTTTGAGAGGTGTTAGTGAGAGCCAAAACAACAATAACCGTCCGGTAAATGCCGCGCGGGGTGGCCGCGCGGTCTGGGGCGTCTAGCACGGTCCGCGCGGCTCCTCCCGTCGGAGGTTCGAGTCCTCCCTCGGGCGTGGATGTGTGTGTTGTCCTTAGCGTAAGTTACTTTAAGTTAGAGTAAGTAGTGCCTAAGCTTAGGGACCGATGACCTCAGCACATTGGTCCCGTAAGATCTTACCACAAATTTCCAATTTCCGTCTAGTAAACATGAGCTCTAAAGTTCACACCTTAAGAACTGTGAGCAATTGTTCACCTCCACTGATGTGAAATTCATCTCTTCTACATAGCTCTTAAGTATATATTTTGAAGCCCATGTATACTAGACATTTTTTCTTCGAATAATCATGGCTGTCATCTCCTTAAATATTGACCCTCCACTTGAGACACATTGTATTTATTTGCTACCTCGCTTCCGAATACATTTGTCTTGTCATCATGTTAAAATTTGCTTCCTTTACCCAAACACAGCGAAGTTTACACAATGTCGCCTCAATTACATGCTAATGACGTTGCAGTGAAACAGAGCCGTGAACCAATAGGTTTGTTAAATGAGGAATGAGGATAATAGAGGCAACTAGCTAATGAAAGGTAAAGCCACATCATTTCTCATTTCACCAGCTATGAACGGTTCTTAAATATTACATTACTCAATTGGAAAAGTCTGTAGGTACTCATATACCGTAGCAAGTGAGAAAGTTCTGCATGTTTTTAACTCATGGAAAAATACTCTCCTCTTTGTGTGCCATGATTTGTCAAGAAGTCATTTCGATATATGGAACCGTTTGTGATATACAATGGACGTTACGAAATTTCAGCTCCTGTATTATTAAGATGCAAAAGCGTTACTAAACGCATTACATAGTTTCCATATTTTTGCGACTTGAAGTACATACAGATCGCCTCCCACGTTTACAGGAACATTCAATATGTTAGCGAAATTTCATACTCAGCAACATATGACCTAGTATGGACCAAACGTAAAGTCAGTGACTCCTATTTTTCATTGCATGCTATTTCGAATTTCAAGCAGTGTTTTACTTCATTGCAAAATATAACAAAAACTATGACAATTAACTAAATGGTGTACAGGTCTATAAGATGCGAAAAATCAATTCCTTTTACCGAATAGTCTGTTTAAAGTCCTGTGGGGAAAGACTGCAGAGCAGCCGAAGTATGCACGGCGTTCTGCTCATAGTGGTACCGCATTACCTTCGCCAGCGGGTAATCGGCGTTCTCTTTGTGCCCCTGTAATTGCTTATAACTGTGCTGGACAGCGCTGTGAGCCAGCTCGCAAATTACCGCCTTTATATTTGTTCCCACATTAGCACTACCGTTTGGTTTCGATAACGTCACTGTTCTTTTGCACAAAGGAGTTCCAGACCAATAACACGTACCTTGATTTTTCTGGCTTTACCTTCGATAAAGTGCCACAAAACTGTCTCTTGACTGTGGCCGCAACAATTATTTGTCAATAATATTTCCCTTTTTTATCATATTCTGCTAAATTCAGTAACATAAAGATTCCACAAACGTAACGGAAAGTTATTTGTAAGACAAACACACGACCCCATATGTAATCAACTGGATCCTTAGCGTCCCAACTGATGCCACAGATTGTAAATCTGAAATCCCCACAAAAACTATTCGCTCCTGACAACAGTCCAACCTACGAACACCACTACTTTAACCTTCTATCCAAGGCGCTTCAGCGCTCACGTTACCCTGTGGCGCCTGCCGCTTGATGAGTCACGAACTAACACTTGCTATATTCGTACCACTGCTCTACATAAGCGTGAGCAATGAGTGCCTCACCTTCGTTAATAATGATGAAAGGCGACCTTCTTGCGAATTCGAGTCTGACTGACATACGAGGATTGGAACTTTAATAGAGGCAACTATTTATTTACAGCTCGTACAAAATAGATACGTGTTTCAAAGTTTTGCTGACCTTAAACGTAGTCACCAGCATTGTGTATAAACAGTTGCCAGCGTTGTGGAAGTCGTAGGATACTCTTGGCAGTGCCAGTTATGTTGACAGTTCGAGCGGCGTGGTCAATTGCCCGACGAATTTGTAGCACTTCTGATGCGAATGCCATGAAGTGTTTCCTTCAGTTTAGATATCGAGTTGAATTGACGAAGGCATAAGTCAGGGGAGTGCTGAAGGTGGTACAGCATTTAGCAGCCCCATCAGTCAAACAAATCAGTAACAGTTTGCACTGTACGTGCTCGAGCATTGTCCTGCAAAATGATGGACAGGTCCTGCAGAAAGTTTCATCACTTCTGCCTCTAAGCTGGTCGTAGTTTGTGTTCCAAAAATGAACAGCATAGAGACAGAAATGATGACACTTTCTGCAGGACCTGACCATCATTTTGTGGGACAATGCTGAAGCACGTTATAATGGTCGCCTTTTCGTAGATATTGCTATAATCGCACTATTTCACTCCCATTTACGGAGCTTGTTAGCACTTGATGTTAGGTTGGCGCCATTAACATTCATTGTAGTAATCGCCGCTGCTTGCTGGATCGCTGCTTTGTCTCGATGCTAATGCTGGCTCTAAATCTGGTTGTCTAGGTGTAAAAAGATGAGGTCCCGTGTTTCTGATGTGCTTGTGATGATAAATAATGAGCGGAAACCAACAAATATTTAAACTTCAAATATTTATTACTCTGGTGACCATCTTAATTCCACTGTCCACCAAAGACAATGACACAACACAAAGTAGCACTTCTTTTACATGTTTTTTGCGATGTTTATCCACCTCGAACAATAACACACATACACTTTACCAAAGTGACATTCAGACTCTTCTCCCGACCCTTCTTGCTGCTTGTATTTATAACATTGTCAAAAAAATGGCTCTGAGCACTATAGGACTCAACTGCTGTGGTTATCAGTCCCCTAGAACTTAGAACTACTTAAACCTAACTAACCTAAGGACATCACACACATCCATGCCCGAGGCAGGATTCGAACCTGCGACCGTAGCATAACATTGTCAAAGAAATACTAAAAAGAGATATAGTTTATAAGTCACATGTACATCTGTTATCGTAATTTGTGCAGAAAAGTTATTAATTTATATCGAGTGACATAATTTAACAGGTTATTAAGATGACAGACAGATTTGTTGACTTGACAGAATAATTCTTTGTTACAAAAAGGCCGTTATTTAGATTTTGTCAATTGACTTCTCTAATTTGCATAAATCAGTAAATAACATGAATTATTAAGAATTACATTGGTTTTCGTCTAAAATAGGAGTGTTTACGTGAATACTGAGTGAAAACGGCCCTAGTGAACAAATATGTTTCACTGGGTGATTTTTATTTGAGGAGATCCAAAATACGTAAGTTGGACACTATTTTTGTACTTCATATTAATTATTGAATTAATGAACTTAGTGTTTTTACATGATGACATTTGCTGTATCAGTGATCAAGTGATATTACCTTTTGTGTGGGTCAGTTATTCAGTATAATTTAATGGGTTGACTGTTGATGGAGACATGCTATGCGCTGGCCGCGGTGGTCTCGCGGCTCTAGGCGCTCAGTCCGGAACCGCGCAACTGCTACGGTCGCAGGTTCGAATCCTGCCTCGGGCATGGATGTGTGTGATGTCCTTAGGTTAGTTAGGTTTAATTAGTTCTAAGTTCTAAGGGACTGATGACCTAAGATGTTAAGTCCCATAGTGCTCAGAGCCATTTGAACATGCTATGCAATCAGTGTTCACATATACAATAACTTTTCTATAATCATAAATACTCGTTAAACTGGTTGAATGGGAGGGTATCGCATACTTCGGTAAAGTAAAGCCTTTAATAGGTTCCGTTACAACGAACAGTGCAAGCTGTTTGTTTGACTGATGGGGCTGCTAAGTAAGTGCTATACCACCCACTGCACTCCCCTGATTTAAGCCCTCGTCAATTCAACTCGATTTCTAAACTGAAGGAAACACTTCGTGGCATTCACTTCAGAACTACTACAAATTCTTCGGGCGATAGACCGCGCCGCTCGAACTGTGAACACAACTGGCACTGCTAAGAGTATCCTACGACTTCCACATGGCTGGAAACGGGTTATGCACGTTTCTGGTGACTACTCTGAAGGTCAGTAAAACTTTGAAAACACGTATCTATTTTGTGCGAGCTGTAAATAAATAGTTGCTCCGTATGAACAAGATGTAAATATTCACTACTAAGATTAGTAATGGTCATCTGCACCAATGAAAGGTTGTAGAAAATTATGAGTTCCAGCAGTATTTTGTATAATCGTAGTGACAGGGATAATTAAGCTAAAAAGACATATAGCGATTATTAAGGTAATTTGTTCGCTGTTCTAGCTGGTCACAGCCTTATAAGCAAGTTTTAGTTCAATTATTTTGCGACGTCTTCGTGGTATTGTGTTCGGTGAGTTTATCCCAACAGACTCCCTACTTGCACTGTAATTTTTCCCGACTGTTTTTCTGATAAGAATGTTGGTACGGGGCTCCCAGGAGTGCAACTTGTGAAGTCAGTAACGGCAATGGGCGACACGTCAGTAATGTAATGCCCCATACATTTTTAGCGAAGATATGTATTTAACAAATGTATATGTATTTAGCAAATATCATAAGATAGGGGAACGGAGCTCTGCACCATCTCTATAATTCCGTGGGCAGTCGAAGAATTTATCTGGGCACGTTTTCAATTTGTGGTAGTCTCTTCCTTCTGTGCAGTATATCAAACGGCAGCTTTCTTATCTTTGAAACTAACACTTATCTAATTGTTATATCCTCGTTATGAGCTGGAATAACTCATAGTTTGAGACGGAGTCTGTGAGAAAGCCTAACGAGAGAAATTCTGCAGGCGACCCCATGAGCTATGGCAGGCGACACCTCCTACCGGTGGTGGTGGAGCTGCCATTCTGATGGTTGTCCCCTCGGATCGCTAATCTTACATGTGTCCTGTCAACCTTCAGACTTCGATAAAGAGGCCTTATCCATCGTCTGTTCCGCCACTCTGACATTCTAGGTGCCCGTTCTACCTGTCACAGACAAAATCAACTCTGGTCATTTTATTACCAGGCAATAGTGTGTGATTTGTACGAAGACGCATTGAGATCCGACCACACATTTTGGATGCTTCACTTTTTGTGTCAGAAAGTATAAATAATTATGCTCTATAAAAATGAATCTCACTGACATCTGTGTTCACAGAGCTTTTGTTTCAGAAATTGTGGCGTTTTAATCGTCTAGATTCGACGCTGATTTTGCAATTATCGTAGGCCAGTTAGTGACACGGCAGTTTCAAAAATGGTTCAAATGGCTCTGAGCACTATGGGACTTAACTGCTGAGGTCATTAGTCCCCTAGAACGTAGAACTACTTAAACCTAACTAACCTAAGGACATCACACACATTCAGGCCCGTAGGAGGATTCGAACCTGCGACCGTAGCGGTCGCGTGGTTCCACACTGTAGCGCCTAGAACCGCATGGCCACTCCGGCCGGCACAATGCAGGTCACGTTGTTCTCACTGACGGCCAAAATCCTCTACATTGCAAGTCACGTTGTTCATACTGCCGGCCAAAATCATCCACAGCTTTGGTTACTTATAGCGCTGGGAAAATCACCACAGTCATGTCTCCGAGCTACCTGCCCATGCAATCCACTGTCAGCTGCAGCTGTCAACACAGCTCTGCCTTCAAGTCACACCTGCCGAGGGCCGTGCCTCCGCCTGTTATCCTGTGGCACCCTCCATACCCTCGTCATTTGTGACTCGAGTTATATGTGTGGGTTGAACAATCTGACAGTTCTTCTCATCTCACAAACCATAGCTCATTTAGGGGACAGCTGGCTTGCAACACTCCTCGATATCTCTCTATATATAATCGGCAAAACGCACCTCATGAATCGGCAGACAATGGCGCCTTATAAATACACTTTGCCCACATTTTCCTTCAGTGTGATGTTGATAGGCATAACCACATTTATTAGGTTGAAAAGTTCGTATATAATATGCATCCTCACATCTAATAGTCAATATTTGATCAATGATACAACTGAAATTTCCTGGCAAATTAAAACTGCATGCCGAACCGAGATTCGAACTGGAGACCTTTGCCTTTCGTGAGCAAGTGCTCTAGCAACTAAGGTATCCACGTCCTACTGATCAGTTGTCCTCACAGTTTCACTTCCAAGAGAACCTCATCTCCTACCTTCCAAACTTTAAAGAAGTTCACCATCGAAACTTCTGAAACTAGCACTAATGGAAGAAAGGAAGTGTGGAGACGTGGTACTGGTGGAAGTAAAGCTGTGAGGACTGCCCGTTAGTCCTCCTTGGGTAGGTCATTTGTTAGAACACTTGCTCGCGAAAGGCAAAGGTCCCGAGATCGAGTCTCGCTCCGTCACACAGTTTCATATTCGCGCACACCCTGTTGCAGAGTGAAAAAATCATTCTGGAATGTTACAATACATTATTCCTTGCTATTAATTTAAGCAGTTTCCTTCATACTTCTTTCTTAGAATTCGTTGTCCATAACTTCCTTTTTGTTTTTGTTATTATTAAAACTTTTATTACATCCTAGTTAATGCAGTGGTGATTATTGTATTGAATATGAAATCTATGTAACTATTTCTGAATGAGATGAACTTAAACTAGTTCGAAAGATATTAACATACCAGTTCGTGTCATAACAATTATTATTTATGGTATTACAGCCGCTGCTATTATATAATTGAACTGCAATGTAAAAGTTTTTCATGTGTTAAATACTGATCTAATTTATGAGATATCCTGGAGGCCTGACTCTGATAAGTTTCAATGAGAAAATACATATAAGCAATACCGTGTGTTTCTTTTTTGTGTGCAAATATCGCACATTAAAAAAAAAGAAAGTAACTTGATACATTACAGAGGCTGTTGTTTTTGAGAGACAGTATTTGGCAGCGACTAACATTAACTCACACAGAGGAAAGGAATACAGTACAAAGTGAATACATAGAAGTCAAATAAAGAAAATAACAAATTAAAATGTAGTCAAGAAGATAACATCCAATAGGAATTCTTGGATAACACACAATATATTCAATTTAATAGATGAAAGAAGAAAATATAAAAGAGCAAGAAACGACACAGTCAAAAAGAAAAGTAGCAGGAATGGCTAGAGAAGAAATGAAAAGCTGTCGAAACATGCATATAGCTATGTGACTGACTGACGCCGCTATTAGATAAACATCTGGAAAAAATAGAACCAGCTGCATGAACATCAAGAAATCAGATAGCAACCCAGTGCCATCCAACGAAGAGACAGCTGCAAGATGGAAGAAATCTACCCAGGAGCTACAAAATAAACTTTTAGGCGTTGTTATGGGAACGAAAGAGGGAGTCGGTGTAGATTAGATTCATGATGTGATACTGCAAGACAAATTTGACAGTACATTGAAAGATCCGAGAGAAAACTTGGGGTGGACGACATAAAATTGTCAACATCTGTGTGAGAATCAACTTTTGCACGTGATATGTAGGATATTTGTCACAGAGTGATATTCCCAGACTTCAAAAAGAGTGTAATAATACCAACACCAAATAAAGAAGGTGCTGACTTGTGTACTGTCAGCCCTCACTTTAATAAGTCCGGCTGTAAAACTTAACCTTAACAGTTAAGTCCCACAAGATTTCACACACATTTTTTGTAAAACTTAAACATTTTATTACCTATAACGGAATGGCTCTACTGGTAGACGGCGACCTGGAGGCATTACAGTTTGGGTTCTGAAGAAACGTACAAACACACGAGGACCTGCTACTTATTGGAAGCAATTTGTTGCTAGCCCCTTGTTGAGTTATTTTATGTCATGAATTTTTGGAGGCTAAATATGTTGACAAAGCTTTATTACGTCTCCCGCATGAGAATCTAATTTACGTTAATTGTATTCCTCAATTATAAAATTTGTACTTGAGCTTGGCAATTGAGAGTAAGAAAAAAATTAATTATGCATCTCAGTTGTAGGACAGTAATCAATAGCTTTAATTCCCACAAAATGTATCTTATATTAGACCACGGCTGATTTGCTTGCAGTTACTCTTAACAACATGTAAACAAATTCCATTACAAAACAAATAACAATTTAATATGATGCCCGCTGTACAGAAACTATCTCAGTGTCGGTTTGCCGAATCACAGGCATTACGTGGAGATAAACTAAACATAGACAGGAAAAATTAACTATAGTAATTTATTGCATCTCGTTAACAATTAGATACTGATTTGTTAATGACAAATGATGCACACCTGTCCCGTCTCTCTTGACCATTGCATTGGCTCCAGGGTCGTCTCGAGAGTCATAGCTTCGGGAAATGTTTTTTTTTTTCTCTCATTACGTCTTTGGGGCAAAGTTTGGTTTTGGAAGTGTGTGCTAAGTTCCTATAGGACCAAACAGGTGAGGTCATCGGCCCCTGGGCTTACACACGACTTAATGTAACTTAAACTAACTTACGCTAAGGACAACAGACACACCCATGCCCGGGGGAGGTCTCGAGCATCTGATGGGAGAAACCGTGCGAACCGTAGCAGGGCGCCCAAGACCGGGGCTTTGAAACATTGACGTTAATATAAATAATATACAGTAAGCGGAACGTTATCTATGAAGTTTTTCAGAGAATAGACTTTAGCTATACGAGTCAAGCGTTACGAAACGGACGTAGCTGTTGAGAAGGGAATGTGACAGGTTGTACCCATCCTAAGAATTTCTCGTTCTGTAGATAGATCAAGCACTAACTGAAAAGTAAGGAAACTCTTAGAAAATTAATTAAAATATAAGAAGAGAATTTTCACAGGGCTACCGAAAATGACTCACCAGTCAAATAAGTTTAGGCAATAAGAAATATGCATAAGCATTTTTCTAGAATAAACTTTATTTTTTTAAAGGCTACTGGTATTAAACTTGCTGTAAGCGCTGGACGACTCTAGTATCTGTTTCCAAAATAAAAAAAATAAAAAAAACAACAGGTAACTCCAGCTGTTCATTTCTTTGTGACAACATACTTCTTTTTTAAATATTCAGCTTATCCTAAATTCTGCAACGCAGTGCATAAGCTGTATGCTCAAGCGTGCAGAGGGAAAATTATTGTCAATGTGTTGAGCCTACGTTACGTGCGGGCCGTTTGTCAAACATTGTTTCATAAACAATTTTGCCAGCTTTGCTAAAAGCTTTCCGTTTACTTAGGGTTTAACGTTACGTCGACGTTGTGACTATAATGGCTCTAATAAACTACATGTCTGGGAGGGTGGCATTACTCCAACATACGACCTAGAGCGCATAAACATTTATACAAGGCTCTGTCGTTTTAACTTTTTCTAGTGGCACCTGTAATCATTTGCAAACTATGTATAATATGTCAGCTAACAGTCTACCTGTCTAGTGGTCACGTAACCAGTTAATGGTTTGTAGAGACAAGTTTTTCGGGGCCGATTATTTCAATCATCGGAAAATCTGATGCGCTGTAATCCTTTCAAGTATTTTTTTGAAAACGAGCCAGTTTGCGCAGAGGTTATGACGATACGTTCAAATTCGCAAAGACTAGGGTTCAAATCCCTTTATGACCATCCTCTTTTAGGTTAGACGTTGGCTCCATGCTACGATAGTATAGCGGCTGACCACTGATCCAAAAGTCGGGAGTTAGATACCGAAACCGATAGAAACGTGAGCATTGTCGAGTTGTACCGTGGTTCGGAATCCACGTTAAACTGTAGGTCTCCCTGTAATTCGCTGGTTACGTCTGTTCAAATGTGGGATTAAGGCAACGGTATACACGTCAAAATCTTCCTAAATTGTTAGAGTGAATTTGGGACTGGCCGATTTCCTTCCTCTTCTTCCCTAACATAAGTCTGTGTTCCATCTCTGATACTTTATATCGTAATCTCCCTTCTTTCTTCGTTCCTTCACTGACGTTCCTTTTTATCTTGAAAAACTTTGAGTTAATTTGCTCATCATCATCACCATCGTCATTTAAGACTGATTATGCCTTTCAGCGTTCAGTCTGGAGCATAGCCCCCTTATAAAATTCCTCCATGATCCCCTATTCAGTGCTAACATGGGTGCCTCTTCTGATGTTAAACCTATTACTTCAAAATCATTTTTAACCGAATCCAGGTACCTTCTCCTTGGTCTGCCCCGACTCCTCCTACCCTCTACTGCAGAACCCATGAGTCTCTTGGGTAACCTTGCTTCTCCCATGCGTATAACATGACCCCACCATCTAAGCCTGTTCATCCTGACTGCTACATCTATAGAGGTCATTCCCAGATGAAACATTTTGAAAGTAAAAAATCTGATGTGTGGAGGGCACCGGGTATTGTGTGGCCACTCCGGACGACCACAGTTTGGGGTAAAACCGTGGGCGAATTCGTATACCGATCACATATTAAAATAAACCTGCGTGAGGAAATGCGGTCTCTTGGCCAAAAGAGATTGTCAACAGTGTGTTAATCAGTATGTAGGTTGAGTCACCTGAAATTTACACCGCAAATAATGCGGTAATGGAAAGTGCTGTTGATGTACTGTTTTCACAGAATGCTTTAGTAATGAATGGGTCGCAATGATAGCCAACAAGCAGATTGTAATAATACATATAAAGTGTATTTTTTGTGCAAAAGACAGTTATTTAAATGGAATAATATCTGTTAACATTAACAGACTAAAAGTAGGGTAAATTATAATGTCAACGGTGTTTCTTGCGGGAATCTAGTGCGACTCGTTTACGAGATAACGAGATACAGTATTTTGAAAATTGCCCACAGCGACACTTGTAAAGTATCTGTACTGGCACACACTAAAGAACAGCACAGGCGTCATATCCGGGGACCAGGACGTCCAAGGTGCAGGTACTCTGCATTCAAACCGACGATTGGGAAACAATTCGTGAAGACCTGTTGTGGTAGTTCGTGCACAATCGTCTGCACTGTACAGCCACCATGTTGGTACCACCGGCACCTCCTAGACTGCAGAGGACCATCGTCTAGCATCCGCGGAAGAAAGTTAGCAGGCTGTAATACTTGCGCGTGTTCACTGTTCCGTCTATGAAACACGGGCCTATGAGCTGATGGTTCGCTATCCCACACCACACGGTTATACTCCATGGACGCTGACGTTCGACCTGACGAAGCTAACGGGGCTTGTCGATAGACCAGCAGTACATGTTTCGGCCGTTTACCTGGCCATGACTGGCAAATATGGCATCATCACTAAACAAGATACACTCCTGGAAATGGAAAATAGAACACGTTGACATCGGTGTGTCAGACCCACCATACTTGCTCCGGGCACTGCGAGAGGGCTGTACAAGCAATGATCACACGCACGGCACAGCGGACACACCAGGAACCGCGGTGTTGGCCGTCGAATGGCTCTAGCTGCGCAGCATTTGTGCACCGCCGCCGTCAGTGTCAGCCAGTTTGCCGTGGCATACGGAGCTCCATCGCAGTCTTTAACACTGGTAGCATGCCGCGACAGCGTGGACGTGAACCGTATGTGCAGTTGACGGACTTTGAGCGAGGGCGTATAGTGGGCATGCGGGAGGCCGGGTGGACGTACCGCCGAATTGCTCAACACGTGGGGCGTGAGGTCTCCACAGTACATCGATGTTGTCGCCAGTGGTCGGCGGAAGGTGCACGTGCCCGTCGACCTGGGACCGGACCGCAGCGACGCACGGATGCACGCCAAGATCGTAGGATCCTACGCAGTGCCACAGGGGACCGCACCGCCACTTCCCAGCAAATTAGGGACACTGTTGCTCCTGGGGTATCGGCGAGGACCATTCGCAACCGTCTCCATGAAGCTGGGCTACGGTCCCTCACACAGCTAGGCCGTCTTCCGCTCACATCGTGCAGCCCGCCTCCAGTGGTGTCGCGACAGGCGTGAATGGAGGGACGAATGGAGACGTGTCGTCTTCAGCGATGAGAGTCGCTTCTGCCTTGGTGCCAATGATGGTCGTATGCGTGTTTGGCGCCGTGCAGGTGAGCGCCACAATTAGGACTGCATACGACCGAGGCACACAGGGCGATCGTCGAGGGGACACTGAATAGTGCGCGGTACATCCAAACCGTCATCGAACCCATCGTTCTACCATTCCTAGACCGGCAAGGGAACTTGCTGTTCCAACAGGACAATGCACGTCCGCATGTATCCCGTGCCACCCAACGTGCTCTAGAAGGTGTAAGTCAACTACCCTGGCCAACAAGATCTCCGGATCTGTCCCCCATTGAGCATGTTTGGGACTGGATGAAGCGTCGACTCACGCGGTCTGCACGTCCAGCACGAACGCTGGTCCAACTGAGGCGCCAGGTGGAAATGGCATGGCAAGCCGTTCCAGAGGACTACATCCAGCATCTCTACGATCGTCTCCATGGGAGAATAGCAGCCTGCATTGCTGCGAAAGGTGGATATACACTGTACTAGTGCCGACATTGTGCATGCTATGTTGCCTGTGTCTATGTGCCTATGGTTCTGTCAGTGTGATCATGTGATGTATCTGACCCCAGGAATGTGTCAATAAAGTTTCCCCTTCCTGGGACAATGAATTCACGGTGTTCTTATTTCAATTTCCAGGAGTGTACATCTGGGGTATCCTGTCTTATTGCTCATTCTCCGTCGATAAGGGTACCGCCCCTATAACGTCTCTCTCCATCGAGAGCTGCATGGAAATGATTGTGAGAACCGTGCTAACTTCTTTGTGGCACAGCAAACTATTGTAACATGTCCAGGTAAACACCCCCGCTGACGGCAGGCTCGTTGAAAAATAATGGACCTGTGATGCAACTGTGCGTCACTTCTCACGAAACATTGACGTTAGGACTGTCTCTTTCCATTTCACGTATAACGTGAGGACTCTAGCAATCCATACACGAACGTTACAATGATTTAATTTGCCGGATATATGAAACGTTGCCATATGGGAGAAACAATTTTTTTCAGAAAGTTATTGTTTGTGTCGACCTTGCCTAGCATAACCACTCAAGACTGTTTGCGTTGAGGTTTGTCTGTAAGCTTTAAGCAGCTGCTCCTTGCAGGGATGTAGCCGTGACCTCTTACGCAAGACACTGTGCACTGTTGATGGTCTCATTTCCAACTCTCTGGCTGCCTTAGGCACCGATTTCGTCGGTCTCCTTGCAAATGTTGACGTACATTGTCCACGTTGGCGTCTGAAACATATGCACCCCCTCCCCTCTCCAACTCCTCTCATTTCTGTCAAGGATACTACATGTTTCCGTAAATCACGTATGCAAAACCCGAATAGTTGGTCAGGACGTCTGTTGCCTTCCACGTCGTGTTCGAAAGCTTCGTTCGACTTGGGTATCGACCGTCGTCTGAATGAACCAGGTCACACACTGAGATTTCTCCTGTGACGTAGACATTTTATCAGGTTTTTAAATTCAAATCTGCGTCAAAACTGTATCACATGGAAGATATAAATAAAAAAATAAAAGAAACACTATATGTGTTATCATACGTTCAAAACCATTTGTTAATGTCTAGTAGAGTTTTAAAGTTATTAAACTCTAAAGCTGTAAAGATAATTTACGGACACTCTGCCATCATTTGTTAAAGGCACCTTGATATGGCAACAAATCGGATTACTTCATTCACGCTGCAATTAGGGGCTCCTCCAAATGCAATAACTCCTTTCTGGTATTCTGTCAGATCTCTTCATCGACCCGTTTTAACGGCGCTGATGCCACACAAGCGAGCGGCACATAGACTCCACTTCAGTGCCGTAGCCTATGTACCTACGTCATCGGCGTTGGATCACGTGACCCCTATCAGCCGTTAAATACTAGTAGTAGTGGCAGTAGTAGCAGTTTTATTCGCCCGTAGATAACTTTTGCAAGGGTACTGGACATGTCTTGCTATTACAATTTAAGAATAACAAAAATAACGTACGTTACATATATAGGCCTTTACATACTTACAGATCTGACCGGACAAGGACTTATATATGCGAACCATCTCGACATCTGCCTGAAGTAATTTATGGTAACCACAGAAAACCTAGATCAGGATGGCCGGATGAATATCGTAGCTTCCACCGTCCCGAATACGATGCCAGTCAATTTGAAACAGTGCTGTCTCGTTCGAGTTATCCGTAGTATATAATACTGGTTTACGAATAGGTTATTTAATAATTAAATAGTGCTGCACTATTCATTCATTTTTTACTTTTTTTCACTGCACACGCTTCCACACAATACACACATTGTTTCACAATGTAACGCTACACACGCTACAAGCTGACTTGAGGACCGTAGAAACAATGTTTGGTTTCCATTTCCTGTGCAGCTACTTAACATTTGCTAGTCTGACAAATGAGTGACATTTCGAGCTCAAAAAGAGGATAAGGTGTTAGTATTATACACTGCATTGCTTTCTGATTAATATTTTCTCAAAAAGAAGGAAAAAACCATAGAGTGAAAGAGTTAAGTGAAACGATAGACGTTTTACTATCATTACTATTATTTATAAGAGTTAGATTATTTACCAAGCCCATAACCTGTACTATCTACGTAATCCTTCAACATATGGACTTTATTACTTGACAGGTACTTTTAGCTGCCTTTTTAAATAAGTTTCTTTTAGTAACCTCTTTTATCTCCCTGAGAAAATTATTGTATAGTTATGCTGTTTAGAATTTTATATTTATTATTTCTTGGTAAATATAAGCTGAGACTAGAACTAGAACAGAGCTGCTTAATCAGTAACCACCAACGCTATTTTCGATGGTGTACAACTCACTGGTAAAGGTACTCTCGTGCCGATTACTCCATCCACAGCACCCCAGAGCATCCAGTGCACTCTTTTAATGGTGTTACTAATATTTATCAGGTGAGCTTCTGATGTACCGTGTTCTGATTATTGTTACGTATCATATACCGGGTGTACCTCCTACGAAAGGACAGGTACAATTTGATTCATGTTTTGGCAGATATTTGGAATTTTTTTCTGCAGTGTGTAGCTCATAATATCTTTTCTGCTACACCCTACGTTGACGAAAAACACTGTTTATTTCCAGTCAGAAACAAAATAATTGTTAAGGGGGAATTTTTGGTGTCCATTCGACAGGGCAGTCAAAAATTACTCTAGTGCGAAAACGCGGCACGCCACGAATTCCTGTCCTGTGCCAAGTTTTTCATCTCAAAGTAGCATTTTCACACTACATCCTCAACTATTTACTGGATATATTTCAGTCTCTGTCTTTCTCTACAGTTTTTAACCTCTACAGCTCCATCTAGTACCAAGTATCACCTGGTACCTTAACAGATGTTTTATTATGCTGTCCCTTCCCCCTGTCAGTGTTTTCCAAGTTCCTTTCCTCGTCGATTCTGCTGAGAACCTCCTCATTCCCTTCCTTATCACTCCACCTAATTTTCAAAATTCTCTTGTAGCACCAGATCTCAAATTCTTCGAGTGTCTGCTGTTGCGATTTCCCACAGTCCATGTCTCACTACCATACAACGCTGTACTCCTAACGTACATTTCTTCCTCAAGTTAAGACCGATGTTTGATACCAGCAGACTTCGCTTCGCCAGTGCTAGTCTGCTTTTTGTGTCCTCCTTGCTCCGTCCATCATGCTTTAATTTGCTGCCTAGGTAGCAGAATTCCTTAACTTCGTGTACTTCCTGATCCCCAGCTGTAATGTTAAGTTACTGGCTGTTCCCTTTTCTACTACTTCTCATTACTTTGGTCTTTCTTCGATTTACTCATTAGCCTGTTTATTCTATTCAGCACACCCTGAAATTCTTCTTCATTTTCACTGAGGATAGTATTGTCATCAGCAAATCTTATCATTGATATCCCGTCAACCTGAATTTTAATCCCACTCTTGAATCTTCTTTCTCTCTTACACCCTTTTTAATTGAGCACTTCTTTCTTGATCTTCCACTCTTATTGTTTCCTCTAAGTTTATGTACTTACTGTACACTCACAACAAAAAGTTTTGCATGACCTCGGTTCCGAGAGTTCCGGAACCTGTACAGAATATTGGAATAATGATCAACATAAACATCATTTCCGCCCTTTTTATTGCTCATAAAAACCGCAGATTGCATGTTGTACCACCATACAGAGAGACCTTCAGGGGTGGTGGCCCAGATTGCTGTACACACAGGTACCTCTAATACCCAGTAACATGTCCTCCTGCAATTGATGCATACCTGTATTCGTCGTGGCATACTATTCACAAGTTCACCAAGGCACTGTTGGTCCAGATTATCCCACTCCTCAATGGAGATTCGGTGTAGATCCCTCAGAGTCGTTGGTGGGTCACCTCGTCCATAAACAGCCCTTTTCAATCTATTCCAGACATGTTCGATAGTCTTCATGTCTGCAGAACATGCTGGCCACTCTATTCGAGCGATGCCGTTATCCTGAAGGAAGTCATTCACAAGATTTGCACGATGGGGCCACGAATTGTCGTCCATGAAGACGATTGCCTCGCCAATATGCTGCCGATATGGTTGCCTTCCATGACCACCAGTGGCGTGCGTCGGCCCCACATAATGCCACCCCAAAACAGCAGGGAAACTGCACTTTGCATCACTCACTAGGCAGTGTGTCTAAGGCGTTCACCTTGACGGGGTTGCCTCCCAACGCGCTTCCGACGTCTGTCTGGTTGAAGGCATATGCGACACTCATCGGCGAAGAGAAACCGATGCCAATCCTGAGCGGACCATTCGACATGTTGTTGGGGCCATCTGTGCAGCGCTGCATGCAAAAAAGAGAGCTGCATGAAAAAAAAGGGTTGAAATGGCTCTGAGCACTATGGGATTTAACATCTGAGTGAGGTCATCAGTCCCTTAGTACTTAGGACTGCTAAAACCTAACTAACCTAAGGACATCACACACAACGATGCCCGAGGCAGAATTCGAACCTGCGACCATAACGTCGTGGTTACAAAGATGGACCTCGCCATGGACGACGGGACTTAAGTTGCGCATCATGGAGCCTATTGCGCACAGTTTGAGCCGTAACAAGACGTCCTGTGGCTGCACGAAAAGCGTTAATCAACATGGTAGCCTTGCTGTAAGGGTTCCTCCGAACCATAATCCGTAGGTAGCAGTCACCCACTGCAGTAGTAGCCTTTGGGCGGCCTGAGTGAGGCATGTCATCGACAGTTTCTGTCTCTCTGTATCTCCTCCATGTCAGTACAACATTGCTTATGTTCAGTCCGAGACGCCTGGACATTTTATTAGTTGAGAGCCCTTCCTGGCACAAATCAACAGTGCAGACGCGATCGAACCGCGGTATTGACCGTCTAGGTGTAACTGATCGGCCGTTGGACCCCGTCCGTCTAATAGGCGCTGCTCATGCATGGTTGTTTACATCTTTGGACGAGTTTCGTGACATCTCTGAACAGTCAAAAGGACTCTGTCTGAGATACAATATCCACGGTGAACGTCTGTCTTCAGGAGCTCTAGGAAACGGGGTGATACAAAACTTTTTAGTGTGTGTATATTATCCGCATTTCCCTGTAGCCCACCCCTATTTTTCTCAGAATTATTTCGAAAATCTAGCTCCTGACTCCAGCTACATATTGCGAAACGAAATTGCAAGTGTCTGCGGAAACACCTGGCGATTCGGAGGTACAATTAATCTGATGCCAAGAAACACAAGACGCTCTGCCGGGCCCCTCCACCACGAGGGCGCGCATCCTCAGCGGAGCCGCCCACTGCCTGCGACGCTGGAGGGCTGTGGACAGTGACGGCGGCGCGGTCGGTGCTGTTTGCAGGACGGGGAGCAGGTGGCCGAGGACGACGAGCTGCTGTCCAGGGCGGGCCGCTCCGGCATGGCGGACCCTCTGACGCGCCACGACCGCAACTTCATCCGCTTCGGGCGCTCGGGGCGCTCCGGGACCGCGCAGCAGCAGTAAGTGGCGCACCAGACCGACTCATCTCCCAGGCTTGACGGCGTGCTGTAAGAGGAACATCCCGTCTCACTGGACATTACTGGTTTCTTTGTTCTCTTATGTTTCTTGTTTAACCATCTTATTCGTTTTTCTCCCAGCCCATCCTACACTACTGGCCATTAAAATTGCTACACCAAGAAGAAATGCACATGATAAACGGGTATTCATTGGACAGATATATTACACTAGAACTGACATGTGATTATATTTTCGCGCAATTTGGGTGCATAGATCCTGAGAAATTAGTAGCCAGAAAAACCACCTCTGGCCTAACAACGTCCTTGATGCGCCTGGTCATTCAAACAGGGCTTGGATCGCGTGTGCAGGTACATGCACCTTCAACACGATAACACAGTTCATCAAGAGTAGTGACTAGCGTATTGTGGCGAGCCAGTTGCTCGGCCACCATTGACCAGACGTTTTCAGTTGGTAAGAGAGCTAGGGAATGTATCCAGAAAGACCCGTCTCGGTTGTGAGCTCTGCAAGATCCATGTACTAATTTATATTTACGTGACAAACCCTAATTCTAGGGCTATATTTCATTTTGACAAATGGATCTATGCCGACATTTCTAAAAACGGCGATGGCACATTAGTCCTTTCTAATGCAAAATTGCCACCTTCTGAAGAAGACAAATTTATATTTGTCGAAACCTAGGTAAAGAATTCTTTATCCATTGCAACTGGTCGGCTGTTTACAATTTTATTACATGGAACCATTGCTGTTGTGCAGCTATGTTTAAAACACTAGAATGTATATGGTAATACACGTAATTATTCCTGGCATTTACGCTGAAATAATTTATATAGCTGAGCAAGTGGTACGGAGCTTTCTGATTTGACGTTTGTTGATCCCACCTTCAAGGCACTGTAGTTTTGATGGTCAACAGTGTATTGGTATCAAGGGCAAGTGCTGGAATAGTTGATGATAGAGGAACAGACTTTTCCTTAGTTTGCCCCCTGTGCATTCATAAATACTTTGCCTGATCGTAGAGCAATCATTATTACCAACACTTTGCATAAAATTCAGATAATGCAATGTAAAAGACTTTACTGTATCGTATAGCCAGTTCACATTCCGTTAAGTATGTAGTTTTCGATGTGTACAACCTCCGCTACTCGTTGCCTTGCAATCCCACTTCCCTACGCACAGCGGTGCGCCGCAGTGTAGCCTATTCTGCCGCAGGGCAGGCGCCGAGCCAGCTCTGTGGGCGGCGCTGCTGGACCCGCGACTGGCCGTGCTGCCCGCGCCAGCGGGCGCCGACGACGCCGACGTGGACGGCGCCGCCGGCAGCGGCAGGGGCCGCGTCTCCACCAGGAGCTTCCTCCGGCTGGGCTAGGCCGCCCTCTCGCCCTCGTCCTCTTCAGAGCACCACACAGGAAAGCGGTGGCGCACACCGTTCAAAGAAAATTAATTCCTATGTCGTCTTCATTTGCGACCAGTTCGTTTCTATAAAAATTTTCGTAGCATCTCTTTGTTGGTTACCACACAACAGGTGGCAATTTCATGTTGATGAAGTTTCACTTAGTAATTATTTATGTTCGTGAAGATTCATTGTTATTTATTTGAAAATTCATAAATACTTTGCCTGATCGTAGAGCAATGATTATTGCCAACACTTGGCATAAAATTCAGATAATGCAATGTAAAAACTTTACTGGATCGTGTAGCCAGTTTGCATTCCTTTAATTATGTGTTTAATTATTTAGTCTTAAAGTTTGATAATGTAAAATGGTATTAAGGAATAAATTCTCATAATTTAATTGCTGTTGATTCCCTGGAGAGGACGAATTGAGATTGTGAGGCCTTTAAATACCTAATGTACTCTGAAGTTTCTATTATTCTTATTACTACCTTCGTCACTGTTTATTTCAAAATTTAACGTAGCGCACAATGTAACGTTCTGTACCCTGTGTAGCTAAGGACTTTCATTGTTCTAACAATTGTTATTCACTTCTGTGCATGTGACTAATAAAGTTTTACTTTCATTGATATGGCAAGTTAAACGCAGTGCTAATTACCAGAAAATGACTCCTGGTGTCTATTTTTGAATAAAGAGACATATGTTCTACTACACTCGAACTTATTCCCTACCTGTCCCAACCTTTTATGGTTTATTATCCAAATAAGATAAATAAATATAGTAACGCTAGCATACATTTTCGAAGCTCACTGTGTGTCTATATGTGCTGGCTGCGAAAGTCTGACGACTACATTTAAAACGAATATAATTACTTATGACCATACTCTGCGGTGCTATTAATGGTAACATGGGTCTCATTTCGATATATTCCCAGAATCAACTTTTCTATTGTATCCATAATTTATTCGTGTTATGATACAACATTCTGACGTCCCGAGACACATCTCTCTCTCTTTCCATCTCATTCATTCCTAATAATACATTGATCCACGTCTTCAGTCGTTTTGCTGAGCACTTTCCGCCACCACAGCTGATGTTTCCTAAACTCCTCACAATTCAAAGCGTAGCATTTTAAAATCAGGAATTATTTTTCCACAGGTATACTTAATTCCTTTCTTTATTTAGGCACAACTGGGTTTCAGGACGGAGTCTCACAACCAAGTCCGTGTACTCGTTGAAGCTAGGCACAAGTTGTCATAGCATCACTTCCTACATCCCTCACTGGTCACAAGCAGAGATTCATTGCCTCCTGCCTGCTCTATTTAGCTAGCTAGACGATTCTGAGTTTGATAACTGACTACCTCTTTATAGCTTCTGGGGATATCCCCCGGAGTAGAAGGAGTATTATTGACGACATAATGCCAATAAAACTGTCTTCAAGGACATAACGCCATCCGTGCAAGTCTATACTTTATGATCGATCCAAGACTATTCATACCAAGGTAACCTGAGCGCAAATTACGGTCCAGAACGCTTTATCACAAGAGCACGCCAGGTGGTAGAGCATGTCATGGAAACGCTTAGTATCTTTCCGTCTACAGGTAAAGTGGCTTTCACGCGGTATGTTCATAGATCTAAGAAAATAAGCGATATTTCCGAAGAAAGTATAAATAAGATCCATTAAGCCTAATGTCCGTAAAACAGATGTCACTAAGCACATAGTATGGAATTGCTCTGAATGCAGCTCCACTACTCCACAGCTCCACCTATGCAGCTCGCTCAACAAGAATTGGGTTATCTGTTTTAGCAAAAATTTTATTTACTGACAATTATGGGATCTGATAGTTTGCTGGTCTTTCCCCGGTGATGTTAGTTCCTTTGCGTGATGCATCGGCTTGCTGATGCATACATGGAAATATGGTCGTGATCTGCATGTAATGAATTTCTTCTGCATTTTGGCCATAGTCTATTGATGCATCACAACTAGAGGCTAAAATTCACACCAAACTATTCTACGATAATCTAGATACACTCTTAATCGCGAACATCAACTTCATTTTGTCATTTTTCATCGAGTTCAGTTCACCGCTTTGGCCACTGTACATCAACAAGTCTCTTTGAACAAATTTCGGCAACGACCGCATACGATCTGACATTTGGCGTCCAATTTATCACCTCCATGTAGCTCAGTGTATACTCTCCTCACCTGAAAGGAAGAGTACGCCTCTATGATCGCGTTTATCATGGTTTCTTTCACGAATACAGAATGGTTTTTATCTCACTACAACATCTATAATGAACAAAGCAATCGTTCCATCATTTCAGCATATTGGACTAGTCATTTGAATGGACTATGTACGTTTGAACTTGCAGACCACAGTATACTGCAGACCACTGTGACATCCATTTTTTCAAGGAACTGTGAAGGGGACCATTGTCATTCAGCATACAAAATCGTGTATCAGTGATGATGACTTATTTCTGAAGAAGTAAGACAGCGTCGCTTTTGGATTAATGACTGCAAGGCCATGAACTGTAAGCAGAATCGAGGTGGTGTAGACTGGTAATTTGAAAGTACAAGTAAGCGGAAACAATCTGTTGTACGCTAGGAACACGAAGGAATTTGGGTTGAGCGGAATATCACTGCAACTGAGAAGAACCTACGTGGTGTACACTCAGGTGACCGAAGTCACGTGACACCTCCTAATATCGTGTCGTATCGCCATTTTCCCGGCGTAGTGCAGCAGCTCAAACTGGCAAGGACTCAGCAAGTAGTTTGGATGTACGCAACAGAAACACTGAGCCATGCTGCCTCTCTAGCCGTCCATAATTGCGAAAGTGTTGCTGTTGCAGGATTTTGTACCCGAAAGAACCTCTCGATTATGTGCCATAAATTTTCGATGGGGCTCATTTTGGGCTATCTGGGTGACCAGACCATTCGCATAAATTGTCGAGAATGTTGTTCGAACAATTGTAGCCCAGTGACATGTTTGGGAACATGAGTTCCACGAATGGCTGCAAATGGACTCCAAGTAGCCGTAGTCGCACATACCCGTTTCCAGTCAATGATCGGTTCATTTGGATCAGAGGACCCAGTCCATTCCATGTCAACAAGCCTACACCTTTATGGAGCCACCTCCAGTGTCCACAGTGCCTTGTTCACAACCTGAGCCCATGGCTTCGTGGGGTCTGTGGCATGTTCGAATCCCATCATCAACTCCTACCGACTGAAATCGGAGCTCATCTGACCAGTCCACGGTTTTCCAGTCTAGGGTCCAACCGATGTGGGCAAGAGCCCAGGAGAGGCGCTACAGGCGATGTCGCGGTGTTAGCAGCGGCACTTGCGTTGTTCGTCTACGACCATTGCGCATTAACGCCAATTTTTGCTACACTGTCCCGTCGTACGTCCCACGTTGGTTTCTGCTTTATTTCACTCAGTGCTGCATCTCTGTTAACACTGACAAATCTATGCAATCGCCGACGTTCTTGAGTCGTTAAGTGAAGACCGTCGGCCACTGCGTTGTCCGTGTTGAGCGGTAATGCCTGAAATGTGGTATTCTCCGCATAATCTCGGCACTGTAGGTCTCGGAATACTGAATTCCCTAAGGATTTCCGAAATGGAATGTCCCATACGTCTAGCTGTAACTACCATTCCTCTTTCAAATCCTGTTAATTCACGTCGTGTAGCCATGATCACGTAGGAATCCTTTTCACGTGAATCACGTAAGTACAAATGACAGTCTGCCAATGCACGCAGTGCTGCCAGCATCTGCACATGTGCCTGTCGCTATCCTGTGACTTTTGTCACCTTAGTGTGTCGATGTGGGATACTAATGTGAGCATACATACAGGTATGATCAAAGATTTTCTTAAATCTTGATTGTGAAAAATGTGGAAGAAATAAACTGCTTCTACAAGAAAGCTGTCCTGCTACAATTAACACCAGACAAGAAAGTCACACAAACTGTGAAAAGCTCTGTCAAAACATACGACAAGAATCTGCGACTTACAACTTCTACTAAGAGCAAAGTAATGCAAAACGTTGCTGATTCTTACAGTCGACGCGAAGCAGTGAAACAAGCTTCCAGAATGATGAAATAGATAACTGTACTACGGTACATGTATCGTGATGTAAAAAAAAAAGTGTACAAATCATGACTGACGATTTTTTTGTTAAAAGGTAATTTGAAGTATTATTCATATACCGATACCCAGTGCTTAAATGGTTCTCACCATAAAGAGAACATCAAAACAGAGCAAAGAATGAGGTCGTATCTTGTTAACACTATGATTAATGGAGCCATAACTAAATTTCTGCACAGGTCTCAACGAGGGTTGATCAGTAGAAACGGAGAATAATACAAAAACAATCACCATACAAAGCACACAATATTCACGAATAATAGCATATTCTAAAATTCATGTAAAAAATTATATGACACAGTGTGATTAGCTTCTCTTAGCATACTACGTATAAGTAAATAAAGGTATTTTGAACGTTATTATATGGTAAGTTCGGTTGTGGTATCTGGGTACTAGTCTACAGCACTGCTCATGGCATGAGAACGGGAAATAACTTTACTAGTCCATTCTTTTTGGTAAAATAACACAGACAGCAGTTTTGATTCACGTGTCGCCTACGTCACTATGATTGCTGCATATCACATTACGCACTAATATGACCAACAGTTCTTTAATTAGAATTCAATTCACTATGAAATGATACGTAAAACAGCTTTCTTCGTCATTGCCTCTTCGATTATATAATACTACATTGATTTTAGATTATAGAAACGGCGAAGCATTCTTGTATAATTTGGCATCTACACGCAACAGACATTTTCAATTAATAATGAATGAAAGTTCAACGGTATAAATGGGAAAATAGCTTGGAAATTTTATATCGACTTCTGTAAGCCTTTAAAAATTCCAAAATCATACTCAGCTTTGAAGAACAAATTGATACTATATTGCTCTTCTTATAATCGTTGAAAATTAGGAAAGATACATATTTGTTTATTATTACAGTAATTTTCAATAACTATGGTCCAATATCGGCAGTTTATTTCTTTTTGTATCAAGTGTTCCGTGAAGTGATAGAAACATTATTATTTTATTCAGTTTTTAGCTTCATGCAATATAAAAAGAAAATACTGATTATTAAAAACTGGACCGTAAATAGATGCCAAGGCAACTAATTACGATCACTGTCCACCTCACACTTATGATGAAGGATTACAGTAATCATTCTCGTGTCAATTTCTTTGAGTCATAAATGAACGAAAAACGTAATTTAACGCATTTGTTTCGCCATTAATGAAATTTAAAAACCAAACACAAGACAATAAGTGACACGGTTGTTCATTTGCACCATATGCCTTCGAGCTCTTTCGGAGAATATAAATTTCTTTTGTTGGAGACCTTAAATGGCCTTGAATTTACGTAAGATTCTTTGTACACCGAAAGATTCTTTTCTTTTAGCCAAATCCACATATTTCCACGTTTTGTCATGCAATTCACTTTTCCTCCAGTTTTGCAAATTTTAATGACTGCTTGCCTGCTGTGCCCTGATATTCGACAATGAAAAAATATTTTGGTGTAGACACTTCCCTCTGACTGACCTATCTTTCAAGTATTTCCCTTAAACATAAGTCCGTTGATGTTGAGCTTAAGAGCTATAGGGTCTCTCACCTCTTTCCTTTTACGTTTGCTGTTCTATAGCTTCAAAATTGTATTAAAAAGAGATGTTTAAATTCCAAGTGCTTTAACACTGCAACAGGAGCGTAAAATGGCTTCACGTGAATACCCCTTGGATATCAATTTTGGACCATGGTTACATCTCAAGTATGATTTTTTTATAAAGTATCGTCAAAGTAAATTTATTAAAAATATCTGGGACTGGTCCTTACTAAATAATGACATATTTATGATCACACAAAAATGTTTGCAACAAAATCAAAATTACGTTCACATCTCCAGAAAGCAACTGATGCATTCCAGGTATGCCAGTATAGTAATTTCACGGCTTCTCAGAATGCAGAATGTAACAGACTTCAAATGCTGCTCAAAATAAATGCAGACAACAATTGCTTAGGTCTACCCAACAATGTAATTCGTGACTGACAGCTTGGACCAGTATTGCATGCTTTGATCATACTTATGGAAAATTGAGTTACATTGGACTAATGTAAGGAGCGTTGTGCACTCAAATACAATAAAGGCAAAAATATGGTTTACAGTACGTAAAGAACATGAAGTTACAGTGATCAGCCAGAGCATTTTGACAACCTGCTTAATAGGAAGTATGTCCACCTTGGCACGGATAACAGAGGCGTCGCGTCGTGGCATGGAAGCAATGAGAGCTTGGAAGACCGCTGGAACAAAATGGAACCCAGCACAACGAACTTACAGAACACTAGTGATGCATTACAAGAGCTGCTCGATGTGGCGACACCAACGTTGTTACAGACACTGCGCCTACGAAGCATGTTCTAGTACAAGCTCTCCATCCCACCTGGTGTCTCTTAAATTTTTAATACAACGTCCAGATTTCCTGCCAGTAGATTGTCCTCAGTCTTCAAAGGACTCACGCAGCAAATCAGACATCAGGTAGCCGTCTAACGTAGCACACTACATCCTGTCTGCACCACTGCATTCCAGGACAAGCCACTATGAAACTTTCCTCTTCCCCCCAGCAGATGTTCACGCGTTACATATCTGAATCGAAACAATCGTGGAACGGAAACGGTACGTTTCCGGGGACGGGTTGTTATTGAAAATATCATGTACTCACTCCCCTGTACTAGTCCTAGATGTTTGTAATAGGAATTTCCGAACACACTGTGCGAGGGGCGTTCAAGAAGTAATGCTACATATTTCTTTTCTGAAAGCAGATTGGCTTTATTCGAGATTCCAATCCACTATATTACTTCCTAGTCTTTTGGCACAAAACTCTATTTTTCAATGCAAACTCCACTCAATGCCACGGTCTGACGCCACCTTACTGGGAGGGCCTGTGTGCCCGCCTGTCACCACTCCGCTGGTCGACGTCGAATCCAGCGTCCTGCTGCATAAACAACCCCCCTATCATCCGCATACTGCTTCCCGCGGAGTGCAGCTTTCAAATGTTCAAATGTGTGTGAAATCTTATGGGACTTAACTGCTAAGGCCATCAGTCCCTAAGCTTATAGACTGCTTAACCTGAATTATCCTTAGGCCAAACACACACAGCCATGTCCGAGGGAGGACTCGAACCTCCGCAGAGGACCAGCCGCACAGTCCACGACTGCAGCGCCGAGACCGCTCGGCTAATCCCGCGATTTGTGAGCTCCTATCTGGTGTGCAGACTTCTGCAGTCCTTGCGTTGTCATGGAGAAGCAGAAGTTGGTTTGTATTTTTGTGGCGACGAACATGCTGTCGCCGTTTCTTCAGCTTCCTGAGGGCAGCACAATACACTTCGGAGACGATCTTTGCCCAATGAGGGAGGTAATAAAACAGAACAACACCTTGAAAGACCCAGAAGACCGCCGTCATGAATTAACCGGCTGAGGGTGCGGCTTTCAGGTGAAAACGTGCTGCTTCACTCAATGAATTGCCATTTTGTTTGCGGTTCGAAGAGATGAACTCAGTTTTTATCGCCGGTGGCGTGTTGGACAAAAAATGGTCACGATCAGCTTCATACTGCACAAGCATTTGTGCACAGATGCTGTTTCGTTGCCTTGTATGGTCATCTGTTAGGCGGCGAAGAAGCCAGCGGCACACATCTTTGAGCACCCCAACCGGTGGGCAAGTGTGTCAGCACTACAAAAAGAGACGTTCAGTTGAGCAACGAAGTGTCTGACTGCGAACCGATGTCTTTCTGACATTGCGGAAGTCACAACTGTGTGCGGCTGGCCGATAAGCGGGGGATAGGACAAGTTTGCGTGACCTTGTTGCGATGATGACGGCTCGCCCAACAACTCGCCGTGCTTCTGTTCACTGCCAGGTCTGAGTGTACATTCTGCAAGCGCTTATAAACGTCTGCGACGCTCTGGTTTTCCGCCGGAAGAACCTCAGTGACAACATTTTGCTTGGACCACACCTCCGTTACAGGCGCCACTCTGAAGGCTAAGTATGGCGCCTCCACCTAACGGCACTTCATAAGACTATAGAGGCTGAAGCGGGGATATTCAGCGATGTCCCACAACGAATTTCACATTTTTCAACCGAAACTAACTGCATTACTTATTGAACGTCTCTCGTACACGCAAAAGATCCATTACTGTATCAGCAGATGATCGCAGGACAATCACTCGAAGCGTTCACATCCCTCAAACATCTAGGAGTGTGCGTACGGAGCGACAAAGGCCAAGCAAGACATAAAACCAATCCCAGGTTAGTCAGATGCCAGAATCAAATCCAATGGAAGAATCTTCAGAAAATGTGATCCACCCACGAAGGGGGTGGCTTCCAAAACCCTCGTTCGACAGGTACCTGAATACTGCTCCTCAATGAAGGAATGGATCCGTACCACGTGGGATTATCAGAGTCAATAGAGAAGATCCAGACAAGCGCAGCCCTCTTCGTCACGGGTTCGTTTAGTGACTGTTGAAGAGGCGCAGTTATGCTTCACCAGTCTCAGTGGAAGACCCTGCAAGATTGTCGTCACGTATCGCATATGATTTACTGTTACCATTCCGTCATCAGTGTTACCGCCTAACTAAACTTTGAAACGAAACAGAATCTTCCTTTAACACTTTTATTTGTAAAATGTTGTTGTTGTTGTGGTCTTCAGTCCTGAGACTGGTTTGATGCAGCTCTCCATGTTACCCTATCCTGTGCAAGCTTCTTCATCTGTCAGTACTTACTGCATCTACAGCTACATCTACATGATTACTCCGCAATTCACATTTAAGTGCTTAGCAGAGGGTTCATCGAATCACAATCATACTATCTCCCTACCATTCCACTCCCGAAGAGCGAGCGGAAAAAACAAACACTTAAACCTTTCTGTTCGAGCTCAGATTTTTCTTATTTTATTTTGATGATCATTCCTACCTATGTAGGTTGGGCTCAACAAAATATTTCCGCATTTGGAAGAGAAAATTGGTCACTGAAATTTCGTAAACGTCTTTGTTTTAATGACTTCCACCCCAACTCTCGTATCATATATGCCACACTCTCTTCCCTATTACGTGATAATACAAAAGGAGCTCCCCTTTTTTGCACCCTTTCGATGTCCTCCGTCAATCCTGCAACCTAAATCCTTCTGAATGTGCTTAGTGTATTCATCTCTTGGTCTCCCTCTACGATTTATCGTCCATCTGTCACTTCCATAAATGGCTACACTCCATACAAATACTTTCAGAAACGACTTCCTGACACTTAAATCTATACTCGATGTTAACAAATTTCTCTTCTTAAGAAAAGCTTTCCTTGCTATAGCCAGTCTACATTTTATACCCTCTCTACTTCGACAATCATCAGTTATTTTGCTCCACAAATAACAAAACTCATACACTACTTTAAGTGTCTCATTTCATAATCTAATTCCCTCAGCATCACCCGACTTATTTCGACTACATTCCATTATTCTCGTTTTGCTTTTGTTGATGTTCATCTTATACCCTCCTTTCAAGACACTGTCCATTCCGTACAGCTGCTCTTCCAAGTCCTTCGCTATGACAGAATTACAATGTCACCGGCGAACCTCAAAGTTTTTATTTCTTCTCCATGGATTTTAATACCTACTTACTCCGAACTTTTCTTTTGTTTCCTTTATTGCTTGCTCAATATACAGATCGAATAACATCGGGGATAGGCTACAACCCTGTCTCACTCCATTCCCAACGACTATTTCCCTTTCACACCCCTCGACTCTTATAACTGCCATCTGGTTTCTGTACGAATCCTCGCCAACCCGAATTTTGTCTCTAATGTTCTATTTACCGATGAATGTGCCATCTTAAACACAGGACATTTAATACAAAGAATATGCATTATTGGTCCAGCGACAACCCACGATGGCTTAGACAGGTGGAACATAAGCGACAATGGAGAGTTAACGTCTGGTGTGGGATGCTTGGTACTACGATCACTGGCCCTTATTTCATCAATGGTAGTCTAAACGTCACAGCGTCTGCCAACTTCCTCAAACGAATTCTTCCTCCTCTTCTGGATGAAGTGCCGCTAAGAACCAGAATGCTTATGTGGTATCAACACGATTGATGTCCAGCACATAATGCCTTGCGTAGTGGTGTACGAGTATTCACAAATGCGTTCATTACCCATTTGTATTTCACAGTCTAATATCTATGCTCGACAGTTAAAGCAGGCATTACAAAAAATGATTCAAATAGCTCTGAGCACTATGGGACTTACCTTCTGAGGTCATCAGTCCCCTAAAACTCACAACTACTTAAACCTAACTAACCTAAGGACATCACACACATCCATGCCCAAGGCAGGATTCAAACCTGCGACCGTAGAGGTCGTGCGATTCTAGACTGTAGCACCTAGAACCGCTCGGTGACACCGTCGGCTCAGTTATTACACTGAAGCGGCAAAGAACCTGGCATAGACATGTGAACTCAAATACAGAGATTTGTAAACGAAGAGAATACAGCGCTGCAGACGCAACATCTATATATGACAACAAGTGTCTGGCGCAGTTGTTAGATCGATTACTGCTGCTACAGTGAGAGCTTATCAAGATTTAAGTGAGTTTGAACGTGGTGTTATAGTTAACGCACGAGCAATAGGACACAGCATATCCAGGGTAGTGATGAAGTAGGTATTTTCCCTTACGACCATTTCACGAGTGTACCGTGCATATCAGGAGTCCGGTAAAACATGAAATCTGCGGCATGGCTGCGGGCGGAAAAAGATCCTGCACGAACGGGACCAACGACGACTGAAGAGAATCGTTCAGTTTGACAGAAGTACAACCATTCCGCAAATTGCTGTTGATTTCAAAGCCAGGCCATCAACAAGTGTCATCGTGCGAACCATTCAACGAAACATTATCGATTTCGACTTTCGGAGCCGAAGACCCACCCGTGTACCCTTGATGACCGCACGTCACAAAGCTTTACGACTCGCCTGGGCCCGTCAACACCTACATTGGATTGTTGATGACTGGAAACATGTTGCCTGGTCGGACGAGTCTCGTTTCAAATTGTATCGAGCGGATGGACGTGTTCGGGTATGAAGACAATCTAATGTATCCATGAAATCTGCATATCAGTAGGGGCCATTGAAGCTGGTGGAGGCTCTGTAGTGGTATGGGACCCCTCTTACGTCTAGATACGACTCTGACAAGTGACACGTACGTTGGCATCCTGTCTGATCACCTGCGTCCATTCATGTCCATTGTGAATTCCGACGGACTTAGGCAATTCCAGCAGGACAAGACGACACCCCACACGTCTAGAATTAGTACACAGTCGCTCCAGGGACACTCTTCTAGCCGCCAAATTCCCCAGAAATGAGCATTATTGAGCATATTTGGGATGCCTTGCAACTTGCTATTAACAAGAGATCTCCACCGCCTCATACTCTTACGGATTTATGGACAGGCCTGCAGGATTCACGGTGTCAATTCCGTTCAGCATTACTTCAGACTTAGTCGAATCCATGCCACGTGCTGTTGCGGGGTTTCTGCGTGCTCGCAGAGGTCCCACACGATATTAGACAGATGCACCAGTTTCTTTAGGTCTTCAGTGCATTTTGAAAATCAGGAAAATATTTCTTTACAGAGATTTTTACGGTGTTCATGTATTACAATATTTATTTTGGCTAATATTTCCCCAGTTTCGGGCAAAGCGCATCGGCATCTTTTATCCTTTCTATCTGCATAAAACGACCCTTCTTGGCGTCTAGGCTGCACCAAGGGCTCACTTATTTACCACAACAGAAGTCCAGGCACGAAAAGTATCTAATTTCTTGATAATGACCTAGGAGACGGATCTGGAAGAAAAAATGGGTTTTTGTGGAATTGCTGGTAATATTTCACAGAGTTCATCATCAAGTGTATCACGTTACACGTGCACAACAGTGTCGCATAGTACTGGATGTCATTATGTTCGAGTCCAGATCACCTAACTGCAGTGCGATCTTCTACCTGTTTCCATGATTTTTATCCATAGTGCCTCACAAAAAGCTTGAACCACCCAGAAGAAGACGAGGGAACAAAATGAAACAACGGAATGAGGGGGGAATGGTGATGTTATTCCTATGATTATAAACTCGAGGCACATTTACAGAGAGCTGGGCAGTATGAAGCCAAGTATGACGTTGCACCCCATGTGGCCTGGATTCATGCGCTAGTTCTGTTTGTAAGCGCATCGCATAACCGTTGTATTCATTCCTGAGGCAGGCTGCCCCACAACTGTTATAACTGGGCCTTGGTGTTCTGCATACCGGCACCGTAACAGGAAGGAGTTGATGTCCGCGCTGGTACCACACGTGTTCCATCGGGAACAGATTTACGGAACTTACTGTTCACGCAGATAGTTCATGTATGGACGAGAATGGTGCTTTTCAAAATGGCCCCATGGTGCTGCCGCATGAGAGTACCGTCAGAGCCCTGTATATCACTATGAGTCGTGACCTGAAGTCACACCTGCTCTCCACACCGCGGCGCAAGGCGAACACTGCTGTGCCTCTTCAAACCACCAGTCGGTGCCGGTGATACAGGGCAGTAAATAACCGTGATTCATCGCTGCACTCGGCGTGGCGCTATTCGTCAGCAGGCCACGCTTCCTGGTCACGTCACAACTCCAATATGGCCGACTGTGCTGTGGTGTTAGCAGCGACTTCCAGTAGGACGGTATTTCCCTAGATCAACTGCTGGTAGCATCTAGCCAGTTGACGCAGAATGTTGCCGGGAGACCATTACTTGTTCTCGGATGGGAAGGGTTGTGATGTGCTCGGGCTCAGTAAAGCGACCCTCTTCTATGTTGGGTAGACGTGCTCAACAGGAACTCTGACGATGACTGTGCCTGCTCTCACGTTCCCATGCAGACCAACACCGGGCCCCTGTCACATCCAAATGCCCCACAAATTTGGATAGTGCACGGTTCGACCAGCCGGATGAGTGGAGTCTGACAATGAGGCTCCATTCGGGCCGAGTCTAGTGCTGATAACCCAGTCACAGGAATATGCGACATGTCCGCGTCCTTCACAATGGTCACTCAACAAATGACACTGTTCGCGTCCCTTATATTTTCTGCCAGACCTGGTAACAACACTACATACCAACAACACTAATGCACTACGATGGCTGTCACAGACAATTACAATCCACGCTGATGGCGTGTACGTGCACGAAGTTACATTGACGTGCGACCGTGTCTTCTAGTCTTAAGGTTTTTGACAGGCAGTGTATTTTTGCTTCTTTTGTGATAACACGAACTCTTTTCTGGGGTATTTTACATCATCCTCAAATCCACATCATTATTATCCCCGCCGCGTGGTCAAGGGCACCTTGCCACGGTTCGCGCGGGTCGCCGCGTAGGAGTTTAGAGTCCTCCCTCGGGCATGTGTCTGTGTGTGTGTGTGTGTGTGTGTGTGTGTGTGTGTGTGTGTGTATGTGTTCTCCTTAGCGGAAGTTAGTTTAAGTTAGATTACATAGTGTGGAAGCCTAGGGACGGATGACCTTAGCAGTCTGGTACCATAGGAACTTACAACTACCACTACTACCATTATTATCCCCACATCACGGTAACACGGAGAACTCACATTCACGTCACGTGTTTCCACTTCATGTCACCTCCTGTCCTACAGCAAGAGAACTATAAAACAAATTTCTCGCGTCTTACACACACATGCACACACACACACACACACACACACACACACACACACAAGGAGATATGCCCGTAAAACGTTGCAAACATAAACACGGTTATCCCACTCCGTTGTTCTGGATTTATTTAATTGTTACAATTTTTATGAGAAGATTATTTTGTATTGAGCGTTTTTATTATTTTTCGCAATGTCTCTGAGGTGTGGTTGCCCTCACCAGAAAGTTGTTTGCATTCTCATCACTACACCGAAAGCACCATCGATAGCGTCAGTAACATTTTTTTTTTTTCAATTTGACATGGTCGTGTCCATCATGTCGTTTCATGTCATCCCATCCCATATTATCTCATGGCCAGTTGTTGAATACCACATACGTATCACATACTACCAACATCCGAGTCACGATAATGATACTTTTAGTATTTCTGCAGATCTCACGTGTTCTGCTACAGCTGGATCACGACAGCGTATCACACAAGCTGGATTGCTGCCTGTATTTTATAGTAAAGTATTGTGCGTTTCTTTCGGCAATTGTTCTCCGTATTTTATGAAAACAAAAAAGTAATTCCTGTGGCGTGATTTGATTTTTACAGGATACGTTTTGCGTAATTTTGCATATAATGTATCGGCCGAGTGACTGAATCATGAATTGGGTACTCGTTTTTGAACGGAATTTAACCTCAAATGTCAATATTGTCAAAGTCAGAATTTCTTGTCAAAGTTTCAGCTGGGAAAAAGTGATAATCCGTTAATTCTATATTCACTGCAGCTAGTGAGTACCACTGTGTTAAGCAAGTGAACATATGTCCGTTGGTTATTTTTCTCACGAAAAGATAACCGACGACACCCCTAGCTGCTATTCGTTTCATGTCGGCACTGGTTGGTACGTTTCACGTCCCTACGAGGCGACGGCCTCCAACCCCAGCGATCTGCCATTTGTGGAAATATTGTAGCGTGGCAAAGCCTTGTGTTTTGTCTTTCAGTTTGTTTTATGAGAGGCTTATTGAGTGTAACAAAGTTAGATTATTCTGTTATATAGCTTTTAGTGAATAATTGATAGAGGCAACTTGAGTAAACTGAGTGCTCCCTGTACACCCAAAAACGTATTCGTAATCGTCAAATGGATGAAATAGGTAGTGAATATATTACACAAAAAATACTATGAAGACTGATACGACAGTACAGAAGACCAGACGACTCCAGAAGTATAAAAGACGATGGGAAATCGAACGTGGTGCTTGATAACCTAATGATACACAAAAGAATATGATGTAAAATGCAAATTATTTGGAGATACATTTACAACTGCTTCAGCTAGAATAGGTCAGGTGAGTAGCAAAATATTTTGTACATACACGTGTTTTGTTTATGGGTGTGTATGTTTCGTTGTGGTGCAACCTGAGTAGAAGAAAGAGTTGGATGTGGAACATATTCTGACGCTCAAGGGATCATCAGTTTAGTATTGGAGGGAAGCGTGGGTGATAAAAATCGTACAGGGAGACAAAAAGATGAAGACAGTAGGCAGATTCAGAAGGCTGTAGGTGGTAATAGTTATTCTGGAGATGAAGAGGCTTGCATAGGACAGAGTAGCATGGAGCTGGATCAAACCAGTCATTGGACTGAAAACCACAACACAAACAACAACACATTTCATTATGTTAATGATGGCTGGCTGAGCTGGTGGTTGGTGTTGGATGATGGTTCAAATAGCTCTGAGCACTATGGGACTCAACTGCTGTGGTCATTAGTCCCCTAGAACTTAGAACTACTTAAACCTAACTAACCTAAGGACATCACACACATCCATGACCGAGGCAGGATTCGAACCTGCGACCGTAGCAGTCGCACGGTTCCGGACTGCGCGTCTAGAACCGCGAGACCACCGCGGCCGGCGGTGTTGGATGAGGTTAACGGTTTATTCTTGTTATTTTCAGGGTAAGCAACACTTGGAAACAAAACATCATAAATCTAAATCAGCAATGAAAGAGAAATGTGGACTGTTTGAGAAAACCCTTGTTTCTGCTTCTGCTATTCCATCTAAAGGTTCATCTTGCAGTCCTCAAGGAAATTTTACTGCAGGTGAACTAGCCTTAACATATCACACCGTAAAACATAATTCACCCTGTGGACTGACCTGTAAAATTGAGATGAATTATTATTTCAGGTACAGCTTCAAGTAATCGTCTGACTAGAACTTCTAGTTACACAAGTGTTGGGCCATATGTCATTCAAAATGCAATAGATGATCTGAGTAGAGGTAATTTATTTTACTGCCTCCAAAAAAATACTTCTTGAAAGAAAAACACAAAATTGTTTCCATTACTGGTACAATCAAAAATTGCATTCAAAGTAATTTAATACATTTTTAAGAAACTAGTTATGTCTACTGATGGCATGTTGCAATCAATTCAAAGGTCAATGGAAAAATATAAATTATCTTTTCATCGTGTATCTGGGCTAAGTGGCGACAAGGCAAATGTAATTTTGGATTTTACTGATCATTACTTACAAATAAGGGAGATATGGTGTCAGAATTTACTAAGACAAACTGTCATGAACACATAGTGCATAACTGCATGAGCCATGCCATGAGGTTTCTTTTGTCATACGACGTTGACAGAGAAGAATTGAAAAAAAAGTATAAACGCAATCTATACAGACATTCATGAAGTGATACGCAACATGAGTACGACATGGTTCGCTCTTTTCCTAGGCATAAATAAATTATTGTTAAAGTGGGAATTAATCAGAAGTTATTTTGCACACTTAGGAGAAAACTGTCCAATGATTTTGCGAAGCTTATTGATGCTTAACGGAGACAACGACTTGATTAAAATTTCCTTGCATTTTCTTAATCATATATTAATTTTTTTAATAAAACTGTAAAATGTTTGGGAGGCAATTGCATAACAATTATGAATCGACAGAATATCATTGATGATCTTAAAAATGGATTACCTAAACGAAGACAAGTTCTCGTCTTTTGAGATGACACACACAAAAAAATTAACTTTTGGCCTCACCTGAACTGATAAATAAAATTACCTTTTTTTGTTATTTGTTGACGAGGGTTCAAATTTCCTGAAGTAATGGTTTAACTTTAGTGACACAAGTTACTTACACTATACAATATGAATTTAAAAGTGGTGTTGAATTTGACCATTTTGTTAACACAGTTGAAAATGTAAGGCTGAAAAAATTCGATTAAATATGGATGATCTTTATGGGGAAATGGCTTTTTTTAATTGTGTAATGAGATACATACTTTTGAAGGTTCTGCAGAATTATACACAGAAAAAAACTTGATAACAGATATTTAGGAAGACACACAATGATAAAATTTGTACAAATTAATTTAATTTCTATTGTCGATACATGTCACTTCAGCATTCACAAGGAGAATTTTTTACGTAACGAAAACTAAATTGCGGGACGAAAGGAACAAACTGTCTATGAACTTTATAAAAATGAATTATTTGTTTAACTTAAGCATAGACTGCTGTGAAGCTGTTTAGCAGTGACAATTATTTGCTAAATTTGGCTAAAAGCAATAAAATATGTTTTTGAAAATAATTAAGCAAAGTAAATAACACTTTATTTTGTTACAATATACTTTTTTTCTACCTTCAGAAACCAATGTACTTTAGTTGCTCAAATAAAATAAAAGTGGCAGCTTACTGAAAATACAACTAAACACCTATCTGGGAGTATCCTAGGTGTATATTCCCAAACACTGTAATTATTATTTACTAGCTTTTGACATTTTAAGCTTGTTCTTCAGTTTGGCTGCATACCGATTATCAATAGTCGTGGAACAACTCTTGGTTAAGCTAAATCCAGTAGAAAAATAGGACTTTGCCTGTCACAATAGTATGTGAGCTGTCGCTGTTTTTTGAGTTGGGTGCGCGCTGGACGCAATATTTGAATCATCACCTGGTGTTGGTCGGCACCGGCCTTGAGATCGAGATGTGCTGAGGTGTGTGTCTTTGGATCTAATAGGAATGGAACTGCATTATCTCAGTTCAGTTTAATTATTCGCGCCACGTTACAGTATACTGGACGTTTGTGTTTGACAAAATATTCTATGTGTTGTTTTGGCATACTGGACTTGCTTAAACTGTTTTTTTTTTTTTTTTTTTTTTTTTTTTTTTTTTTTTTTTTTTTTTTTTTTTTTTTTAGGGAGATCAATCCCAATAATAAATTGAGACCCAAACAATGATCGGGATTAATTTAAAGAAAACGCGTGGAAGGACGACCCAACCTGATTGGTCACTTGTCATTCCCAAACAAATATTTTTATTTAATAACAATTGTGTCGTAAGCCAACAAACAGTTAACACGAGTCTAATCAGTTTCACACAAATGTTTAAGGTTTTTAAATTAACATCACACTGCATAGGGACAATTGCATTATACATAAAATTACAAATGGTACTCGAAGAACATGTGAACGGTGCAGCACAATGGTGACCCGATTACAAAGAGTTAACTGATTAAAGAAACCTGCTGCGGCAATCTGTTCGCTCGACGAGTGTCACAGCTGTGGGCTAATCCCACAAAAGGATTTGAATATAGGCATGTTCAACAAATCTTAAATAAAAGACATTAAAAAGCATTCACTGATACGACCAAGCTGGCCAAAGGCTACCCAAGTGTAAAAACAGAAGTGAACAGTAGTACTTCACTGATTGGCCACAAGGCTATTACACATAAATCAAGTTAAGTGCTTAAATAAACTACCGGTCTCCTAAAATACTACTAAAATGGTAATAACAATTAAGCCCCGATTTTTTTAAAGAAATCAAGAAACTCAGTGCTCAGTTTGCCCAAGGGATTTTATCACACGTCCACAAGTACCTTACAATAATAAAACCACTGAGCAAATTACTTCCCGAAAACCATCAAAGTCAAGTCCTAAGCCAGCGACACCCCTGTCGCGGCACGATAGCAGGGTGGAGCGGGAGACCCGCAGGGGCGCGTGTGACCTGCCAGCACCTACACCTCGTGCGATGACGAGAAAGCCGCCGAAAGAACCAGCAGAACAGCAACGCGTCAACCGCTACCGATACGAGGCTGTAGTCATATACCAGACAACAAACAGCAAACAAGTTTTATAGAAATTAACATATACTGTAATACTTACACGCACAATTAAAAATTACCTTCAAGGTAACCAACTACTAAAACTTCAGTATAGGAACGGCCTGCTCATAAAAATTGCAAGTTAACTTTCCTAGGAATAACAAGAGACAATGTATCGAGTCATTTGAAAGAATAAGCACATAATAATAGAAAACGTTTAAAGGGGGTAGGACGTCAAACGGGCAGACTTGGAGCAGGAGAGGCACCACAGGACATTTTAATTTCCACTGTCTATACTTTTACAAATAAATTCATAAAACTTTAACAGCATGACCAGGAAGGATTCAGGATTCATACTCATAGCAGTGGAAGCTAAAAAACGCAACAAAACTCATTTTTTTTACTTGTGAAATTTCATCATTTTTTCACTTACTACTGGCTGCATTTGTTCCTATAGGTACACCTTTGTTCCTAAGTAAGAGATTCTTCGATGACTTTTGCACAGCATACAAACCATAGTTACAGGTGTATGAAACTCTAGAAGTTATTTAATTTGTGAAAAAATGAATGAATTGTTACATTTTAAACTTCATGTATAGAAAAAATTCAAGCTTTATAGTTAATTATCTCAATTTTTCCACAGTTTTTGAATAGGTTTGTAAAATTCTAGAGTTTCATACACATGTAACTACTGTTTGTATGTTATGGAAAATTCATCGAAGAATCTCTCTGATTTAGGAAGAAAAGTGTACCTATAGCAACAAATGCAGCCAGTAATAAGTGAAAAAATGATGAAATTTCACATGTAAGAAAAAAAGGTATTTTACTGCGTTTTTGAACTTCCACTGCGATCAGTGTGAGTGCTCAATCCTTCCTGGTCATGCTGACAAAGTTTTATGAATTTATTTGTAAAAGTACAGACAGTAGAAATTAAAATGTCCTGTGGTGTCTCTCCTGCTCCAAGACGGCCCGCTTGACGTCCTACCCCCCTTAAATAAATCAAGGTATAGCTTTACTGGGGCCTCTTAGCGACTTATAGACACTGTAATTTGGAGACGCACCAAACGGCACATGAGTGATTAAAACGTACACCTATAACCCGAAGGACTCCTCAACGTGGAGTAAGAGAGCGTGGAAATACAAGCACGCATACACATATGACACACACGTGGTTACCTTTAGGTAACAACTTTAGTTACAGACGAGTATAATAGCTTGCCCCAGACAGAGCCATAAGGACTACAACAAACAGAAATTACAATCAGTAGTATCAAATACTAAATGATAACAAACAACGATTTCAAATATCAGATTAAAATTCCAAAATACTAAATTGGTGCTTACAGGAACCTCCAGATTGACACACAGAGCCGCAGAAGGGGTCACTGAAAGGCGTAAAGGAACCGGATTCCTGGACAGCGCACACCGGGCCAGAATTAACAAATTTCAAGTGCAGTACTTACTGAAGAGTCTTCATAAGTAATTTCAAATAAATGCCAAGGAGGCCAATAGCTTCAGGACTCCAGGTAGGTACCAGATAATACTGCCCTCCTGCTCGTAGCTATTAACAAGTTAAGCAACTGCGCAGACACCGATACTGCAGACCAATAACTCTACATGCACGCCCAATACGTTTCAGTGAGAAAGTGAAATACCTCGGTGTCTGGCTGGACCGGAAATTTCTCTGGGGGGACCACATACAACACATGACCAACCGAGCTATCGCGAGGCTCAACCAGCTCTACCCTATGCTCAACAGGCGTAGCACACTGAACAGGAGGGTGTCGAGGTCCGTGTACGTGACACTTATCCGACCCCTGATGACGTACGCAGCCCCTGTCTGGGGACACGCTGCGCCCACACGCCTGCGCCGTCTGCAGCTCATACAAAACAAAGCACTCAAAATCATAAGCAATGCTCCACGATACACACGCATCGCGGACCTTCACCGGGAATACCGACTTGAGACTTTGAAGGAGGTAATCCACAAACTCACCACAAGACTGTACATAAACTCCAGACGTTCGCAGAACCCGTTTATTCTGAATCTGGGGAACTACGACCACAACCATAGATGGAAACATAAAAGACCAAAAGACATACTTGTAAGGACCTAACATTTACGGCCCAGCATACGCAAACACAACGGTACAGGTGAGCCCCTGTTAATCAGACACCATTACTGGATATCCAGCTGGAACACACTGCCGAATAACTGGCACCACGCAGGGAAGCCGTACCGTACACTGCATCTAGACAAGCTGCACACATCCCCCACACAGTGAGATGATCTATGTCCGATCTCCCACTACTGTAAACGATCTCGACTGTTCCAGGAATGTAGCGGCTGCAGCAACTGGGATACATCGCCATCGCTTGCCACGGTAATGATGCACGATACCCATACTAACAAATCTAACCTCGCATGAACTATCGCAGCTAGTAAGCCGCTACTGCTCTTACTACCCATCCCACTGTCGCAGAGGTTTTCTTCCCACGGCACGAGCCTTGGCACTTTTTTCCCTCTGCTCTTCAAATCGCTACCCTCACTCGCGTTTCGTCCGCTATCTATCACCTGACGGACCGTGTTAATGCGTAGTCTTGCCCAGACGCACGGACAACATCACAGCCCAGCATCCTGTGATCCACTTACTAGATAACTAACATTTTGACGGAGGTGACAGTAGAACTTTTGGTTTAGTCACCACGCTGGTGCCGGCGTGGAGGGGCCCCATCTCTATATCAAGTTGTTCAGCACACCTCAACGTATTTAGCACACCACAACTGACTCCTTGCCCACTAGACTCGCCCGGATGCCGAGTACTCAGGCACACACGGCCAGCTTCGTGTCCCACACACCACTCGCCACCACGCAGGGCCAGATGGAACACATAACCAAGCAAAGATGGTACGAAGAGGGCCAAAGTCGATGAAACGCTGACAAAAGTGGCGCCAGTAGGACATGGAGCGCGCGCCCTCGCAGAAGACGCCACGGCTCAAGTAATCCATGCAATGACCCGTCATTAATTATTATCAGTTAAAACCTTTATAGTCCGTTTCGAAGTAAGTTACTGAAGACTTACTGGGCGACTGTAAAACATATGAACAGATGTGTAATGTATCTTCGTGGCAGTGTTCCACAGTCTACGTAATCACTATTTAACTAGAATGCTCAACCTTTTACACTTAAATACAGAAACACACACTTAAAAGCAGGCGTGCAGTTTAATGAGGGGTTAAAAAAGCAGATAATCTGGTTCTCATATGCTCGAATCATTGTTGAGCCTCTCTCTTCATATCCTCTTCAATCAATGTCTTTTCCTACTTCTGAATCGGATTCCGCTCCGCTTTTCACTACTGTATACTTATTGACCACATTTAGGGACTCAAAACATGAAAAAATTGACTGTTGATGTTCATTTGGTATGGAAATTAGTCATCTGAAATAGAAAATTAATGAATGTAGAATTCAGTCACAATAAAGTACGTTGTGTCTGTCTGAAACTTAAGAGGTTCCGCTGTATTTTTCTTAACTTCCTCTCACAGAAGGCAAGCTCGGTACCAGTTACTGGCCGCATTTTCCAACCTGTCTGTATAAGAACCGACCGAGGTAATTAATGCCTTTCAAGAAGTTTTTCTTATAACGTTGTGGTATTATTATACTACACGTAATATAACTAATGTGATGTGAGCTGATAACTGACCACAACCCGTGCATTTACAATTGTGTAACAACAGCAAGTACGTCACCCTAACAATAGCAAGGAAGTACTGCACCCTAACAACGCCAAGGAAGCACTTCACCCTAACAACAGCAAGGAAGCACTTTACCTAATGTTACCGTTCTTGTTGCGTTTTAAACCACATATGAAAGAGACTAACGAATGCAGCGATTGAGAATGAACATGTAGCGCAATTCGAGAACAAGTGCACTTCTCAGTCATCCTTCTGGCAACAACTCGGTGAAAGAGTACACAGCTTGTTGGATTGTCTGGAAATCATTTACGTATATCCAGAGGAATAATGACCGTAAGATGATTTCTTGAGTAACTCTTGTATGAATGTGTTACTAAATATTTCGTTTAATGCGTTGAGTGTCAGTACTCTACAGTCCAAATATGGATGGAAAAGTCATTTGTTCTCCCTTACTGCTAACCAGTGAACCCAAACGGAACTTTCGCTGTTTTATAGTTTTAAATAATATAGTTTTAAGTTTAAATAATAGATGTTGTTAATATAAGTATAGTTGCACTAGTTGTAACTAAAAGAAAAAAAAATGGTTAAAAATTAGCCGAACGACGTAAAAAGATAATCATGAATTTATGATACGTTCTTGTACATATCTTTCCATGTACGTAGTTTTGTACAAAATTCTTTACAGAACGTGACAATACGTGTAAACGATATTTGACGTACGAATGTAATCTTCATATACCTTTTGTTTATCTTTTTGTTTAAGTGATACAAAAAAGTTAGTTTAGCTACCCTTAAAGAGTCTACATACAATTGTCCGTGAGTAAAGATGAGATTTGGTAAAAACAATCCTGTTCTTTGAAGACTTCGTCCTGTGAAATGTATAGGTTAGAACGTAGTGTTAGCTTCTTGACTGATATATCAGTAAGGCACAATAGCCTGTCACTGTATTTGAGATTTTAATTGCTCTTCGTACTTTATGCTGTATTAATAACTGATAATCCACTATAGATGTAGCACTTGCAAATATAAAGTATATTAGTTATACACTTCCGAAATTATCATCGTGGGGAATTATGAACACTGAATACATCCTCAACTGCCAAGATCGCTAAAATCATTTATGCATTTAGATCACCGCTTTTGACAATTCTCTGTTGCCATCTTTGGATCTATGTCTACATCATTACATAATCTCGTCCGTCAGTACAGTACGTAGTATTGTCAGGTTTAGATTCGTGATGAATGTAAGCACTTGTAATCAGCGCAATAATATGTATGTGCTTACCTGTTATTTTAAAATTGACATGTCGACTTCTAGGGTAGCTCACGATACCGACATGGACATACATTATGTAGCACCACTTAGTGTACTGAACCTAAGTAATGATGTAAACATAGATCGGAAGATGGAAACAGAGAAGTGCCGGAACCGGTCATCTAAATAAATAAATTATTTTAGAGACCTGTAGTTCAGAATTTATTCAGTCTTCATAACAGTATAACTGTGTTAACAAACGTGTCCAAAAATGTGTTGTGCATTCTGAATGTTTGTTGCAGCAGAGACTAGGGACTGTCAGTACAGCTACATAAGCTAAAACTTCAACTCAACAAATATTTTCAATTACAATAAGCACGATAGGCCTAGCAATTGGTAAATCACAATTCAAGGCGACAGTGACATATGTTTGTCGTTTAGGAAAGCATATTCGTTTAGAAAACTCAACTTGTACGACGGGAAGAGATAATGGATTGCCGCAATAATCATGGTAGTTATGTATCGCAATAAGGTACACAAATTTTCCATGTAATGATTGCTTTAAGGAAAATAATATGGTGTGTGTAATAATAAAATATGAAGAGGCGGGCCTCTCATTCGCGATTAATAAGCTCGCTCCGTGCAATTTAGGTATGGAGCTGGTATCTATGACGCCCTTTTGCCTATGGCAGATCAAAGTGTTTTTTACCGCAAAATTTTCCATAAATAACTCACAATTGGTGTGCAACCTTCCCAACGATGTCTCATTCATCTCTGTACGATTAGAGTATGTTGAGAATAAGGGATGTTGACTTGAGAAATAATGGACCTATATATGATGATCCCAGCTTCTGCAATATAATATTATGATCAGGTCTTGCATAGATTACAAAACATGCCCTTCATGTAGTTGTCATTTTCCAGTGTCCTTTTGTAAACTCTGTTATGGCTGACTCTGTACTTCTAATTCACAAATGTGGTTATATTTTTTCCCTTTCTGGAGTGCGGGGAGAGCGGAGTTCTGGCACATAAATTGCGTAATATCTCTATCCCAGCTAATAACTATCTACATGACGGGTACAGAAAAGTGGCCGTGACACTAAAGGCAGTTCAAATCGGCGTCTTGGTACTTTGTTTACTCTGTTTATACTGACACATTCGATAAAGAAAGTTGGCGAATTAATACATAGATACCATTATGCACTTTGACTTCAAAGTAATTTTCTCCACTAAGATAACAATAATAACGAACAATAAGCCTCATATTTTAATATTAATCTAATGCCGTATTTGATTGGAAATATAGAAATTAGATTGGTCAGTGATCAGCAGAATACACATAGGTTTAGCCGACATCGCTATGAATCCCGTGCCCGCAATCCAGTGAGAAAATACATTGGGTAAGGAATAAGAACTCTCTCATTTAGAACCACAGGTGGCGTAAGAGGTCTTTTGTACTGCTATTTTACAGCCCACGGCACAGTGTACTGGCTTCCAATCGCGTACAGTACTAAAAAGGTCAAATAAACAGACTGTAGTAATTCTAAAATTATGAATCATCTATTTACTCACAGCCATGTCAAATATATTAATGCTTAGACAAAAATATAGTTCAGGAAAGTATTTCCCTGCATAGGCTACTCATTTCGAAATAAATTTAGCCACCTTGAGTATTATCAACAGCGGTTGTGGACACGACGCTTCTCAGCTCTTCGTACCATCTTGTTTAGCATGGCTAAAATACTAGGAAACAGGGCTACCAAGATCGGTGAGCGCAGGACAGCCGGCTGAGAGTGGCGCCAGACAGAAAATACATGTGTTGTTGCGTCTCATTCGCTTTTTCAGCGACGCAGCCTCAAACGTCCACGCACCCAAGCGTACCAGAGATACGTAAATGGAGAGTACACTGAAGACGTGTTTGTTTATTTATGTTGATAATTTAGGTATTCAGTTACTTTCTGTACGGAAACTAATGTCAATTAATAAAAATAACAATGTAAATAAAGAATAAAATTTTTTAGTAGTTGTGCTTCGATATTCCACGACAGAATTCGCAACACCTGCGTACGTCACGAGCAAATTCAACAGTGTAAATGTATCTTGATCCACCTGATGATGATGGTATGACCATTGAAACGTTTAGTGGTGCTAAAATCAAAAATAAAAGTGACTTAACCAGTGGTCCAATAATTTCTGCACAATAATGTCTTAGTTTAAGGGATCTTTTCATTTACTATGACCAATTTCGGTTCTCTTTGGAAACAGTCATAAGATCTTATGGCCCATGTAACGTGTGTGTTTACTTTCAATGTACATCAAACACTAGCCACTATATCCGACGATGGTGTCCGAAGACAACTGAACCAGGCCATAATAAATAAAAAATCAGACAAATGCAAGTAGGAGTCGCCCTGTGACGGTTCCGTACAAACTTAGGTATGTAGGTAGTTCATCTGTTACGTTTTGATGTTTCAGTTTATATCAAAATATGTGGCAAACGGTCGTATCTTTTGACTGAATTAAGGTAGAAGCTTAAATATTTTACACCGCCAAGGGACTGTAAACCCATGCATTCAATACAACAACTTGATGACGGTATCCATTCCTGAGAAAAAGCAGCCTTAACAAACGGGCAGACAGACGGACAACGAAGTGATCCTGTAAGGGTTCCTTCATTTTGGATTGAGTTACGGAATGGTAAAAAGGACTTTGGTGATTGAAGGACGAACATTTTTTTATAAATTGCACATCCCAAGTCACTATATCACGATCGTAGGTGGGTCAATCAACATGAAGCAGAGCTCACCACCTGCAGCATCGTCGACAGGGCTGACTGCGGACCTTCGGTACAGAGCCGAGTGGAGGGTCTTAATTCAGATTCTGAGACGGTTCTGCGTTCGTGTGGGCTGCAGATTCCTCGACTTGTGCCATAGGGTGGTGGGGTTTCGGGTTCCGCTGGATAGGTCAGGAGTCCACTACACACAGCAGGCGGCTACACGGGGAGCAGGGGTTGTCTGACGTGGGCTGGGCGGTTTTTTAGGTTAGATGGGCTGGGGCAAGGACAGAAAGGGCAACAACCTCAAAGGGTGCGGGTGAAAGTCAGGACATGCGGGGACCAAGCAGATATCGGTATTGTAATTGTAAACTGTCGAAGCTGCGTTACCAGATATAGACTGGGACACTCAGATGTTTAGGACGGGTGGTAGGGACAGAGCATCGAGTGATATTATACTGAGTGCACTATCCGAAAATTACCTCGAGCAATTAAACAGAGAACCGGATCTTGGAGATAACATCCTGGACCTACTGATAACAAACAGACCCGAATCAGTGATCATAAGGCCGTCGCAGCATCCCTGAAGTCGTTTGAGATTTGGACCTGAATGTGGTTGTAACATGACACCACTCCCTAGAAACACCATGAAGGCAAAAATAGAAACCCTTTCAGCTCAAACCAACGCTTGCCAACAGTCATTCGTTAATCCCTCGTAACCCTCGCAATGGGAAGAGGAAAGGATTGGAGGGTCATGCTCTCCTCAGAGGCGTGAATCCAGTTTTCGGTTCTAGGGGAGGGGCGCGAGCAGCGTCTTACTCCACCTCCCCTCTAAGTATAACTCGCTGCCGCCACCACCATTAACAAGCTACAGATGCCTAAGGTTTCAACAAAAATAACAATAATCTGCATGAAATAATGTAATATGATACCTTGAATATCTTAATATGATAATAATTTGTTTACGTCAGTACTTCATAAATCGCATTAGCATGATGTCCAGGAATTTACAAATCAGAGAAATGTAGCATTTGAAAAGTAAACATCTGCAAACTTGAGGTGTTCATGTAAAATTTGAGAAGTACATGTGTAAGCAATTTATTTTAAGAACTACAATATCAACAAACTCTCACAGCTGTGACAACGTCATAAAACATAAAATCTAATTATACACGCACCTTTATCGATGTTTCACTTACCACAACGGCTACGAACAGATCCACAAATTAAGGCTATGCCGCTAGTGAATGAGGTGAATGTTGATTTTCTTTATCAGTTCATTTCGTCGGCTCTACTTGTGGACTTACTAGTCACGTAGTGCTTGATTTTGACAGCATACCTGTGGCTGCGGGTTTCACAGAATCTGCAGTGACTTAGCCGAGCGCGGGCTTTCCATTTTCTCTCACTTACTACGAGGTGCAGTCAAGTTCTAAGGCCTTCGATTTTTTCTCCGGACTGGAAAGAGATAGAAACATGCGCATTGTTTTAAAATGAGGCCGCGTTCATTGTCAATACGTCCCAGAGATGGCAGCACCGTACGGCTGATGGAATTTTACCGCCAGTGGCGAGAATGAGAACTGTTTTAAATACTTAAAATGGCGACGTTTTCCTTACTTGAACAGCGTGCAATCATTCGTATCTGAATTTGAGTGGTGTGAAACCAATTAAAATTCATCGACAGTTGAAGGAGACATGTGGTGATGGAGTTATTGATGTGTCGAAAGTGCGTTCGTGAGTGCGACAGTTTAATGAAGGCAGAACATCGTGTGACAACAAACCGAAACAACCTCGGGCTCGCACAAGCCGGTCTGACGACATGATCGAGAAAGTGGAGAGAATTGTTTTGGGGGATCGCCGAATGACTGTTGAACAGATCGCCTCCAGAGTTGGCATTTCTGTGGGTTCTGTGCACACAATCCTGCATGACGACCTGAAAATGCGAACAGTGTCATCCAGGTGGGTGCCACGAATGCTGACGGACGACCACATGGCTGCCCGTGTGGCATGTTGCCGAGCAATGTTGACGACCAACGACAGCATGAATGGGACTTTCTTTTCATCGGTTGTGACAGTGGATGAGACGTGGATGCCATTTTTCAATCCAGAAACAAAGCTCTTGTCAGCTCAATGGAAGCACACAGATTCACCGCCATCAAAAAAATTTCGGGTAACCGCCAGTGCTGAAAAAATGATGGTGTCCATGTTCTGGGACAGCGAGGGCGTAATCCTTACCCATTGCGTTCCAAAGGCCACTACGGTAACAGGTGCATCCTACGAAAATGTTATGAAGAACAAATTCCTTCCTGCACTGCAACAAAAACGTCCGGGAAAGGCTGCGCGTGTGCTGTTTCACCAAGACAACGCACCTGCACATCGAGCTAACGGTACGCAACAGTTTCTTCGTGATAACAACTTTGAAGTGATTCCTCATGCTCCCTACTCACCTGACCTGGCTCCAAGTGACTTTTGGCTTTTTCCAACAATGAAAGACACTGTCCGTGGCCGCACATTGACCAGCTGTGCTGCTGTTGCCTCAGCGATTTTCCAGTGGTCCAAACAGACTCCTAAAGAAGCCCTCGCCGCTGCATGGAATCATGGAGTCAGCGTTGTGATAAATGTGTACGTCTGCAGAGCGATTACGTCGAGAAATAACGCCAGTTTCATCGATTTCGGGTGAACAGTTAACTAGGAAAAAACCGGAGGCTTCAGAATTTGAATGCACCTCGTACGTATAAACTATGTCCAACGGATGGTCGTAACAGTACTTCAGCTGAGTCAGCTTTCCTCGGCGAAGTGAGTGTACTAACCCTTTCTCACGCAGCCTAACCATTATCTTCCAGGTTTCCCTAGGCGCGGTATTATATCCTTCAACGCAGCGGAAAGCGCCTGCGAGTTACCGACGCTGGTCGGCAGCAAACAGATACACGCGCCGCCTTCGGCGAAGGTGTTGTTGTTGTTGTGGTCTTCAGTCTTGATACTGGTTTGATGCAGCTCTCCATGCCACTCTACCCTGTGCTAGCTTCTTCATCTCCCAGTCCCTACTGCAACCTACATCCTTCTGAATTTCCTTAGTGTAACCACCTCTTGGTCTTCCTCTACGATTTCTACCCTCCACGCTGCCCTCCAATACTAAATTGGTGACCCCTTGATGCCTCAACACATGTCCTACCAACCGATCCCCTTCTTCTAGTGAAGTTGTGCCACAAACTCCTCTTCTCCCCGATCCTATTCAATACCTCCTCATTAGTTATGTGATCTATCCATCTAATCATCAGCATTCTTCTGTAGCACCACATTTAAAAAGCTTCAATTTTTTCTTGTCCAAACCATTTATCGTCCATGTTTCACTTCCATACATGGATACTCTCCATACAAATACTTTCAGATACGTGTTCCTGACACTTAAATCTATACTCGATGTTAACAAATTTCTCTTCTTCAGAAACGCTTTCCTTGCCATTGCCAGTCTACATTTTATATCCTCTCTACTTCGACCATCATCAGTTATTTTGCTCCCCAAATAGCAAAATTCCTTTAATACTTTAAGTGTCTCATTTCCTAATCTAATTCCCTCAGCATCACCCGACTTAATTCGACTACATTCCATTATCCTCGTTTTGCTTTTGTTGATTTTGTTGATGTTCATCTTATACCCTCCTTTCAAGACACTGCCCGTTCCATTCAACTGCTCTTCCAAGTCCTTTGCTGTCTCTGACAGATTTACAATGTCATCGGCGAACCTGAAAGTTTTTATTTCTTCTCCGTGGATTTTAATACCTACTCCGATAGTTTCTTTTGTTTCCTTCACTACTTGCTCAATATACAGATTGAATAACTTCGGGAAGAGACTATAACCCTGTCTCACTCCCTTCCCAAACACTGCTTCCCTTTCATGTCCCTGGACTCTTATGATTGCCAACTGATTTCTGTACAAATTGTAAATAGCCTTTCGCTCCCTGTATTTTACCCCTGCCACCTTCAGAATTTGAAACAGAGTATTCCAGTCAACATTGTCAAAAGCTTTCTCCACGTCTACAAATGCTAGTAACGTAGGTTTGCCTTTTCTTAATCTAGCTTCTAAGATAAGTCGTAGGGTCAGTATTGCCTCACGTGTTCCAATATTTCTACGGAATCCAAACTGATCTTCCCCGAGGTCGGCTTCTACTAGTTTTTCCATCCGTCTGTAAAGAATCCGCGTTATTAGTGTTTTGCAGTCGTGACTTATTAAATTGATAGTTCAGTAATTTTCACATTTGTCAACACCTGCTTTCTTTAGGATTGGAATTATTAGATTCTTCTTGAAGTCTGAGGGTATTTCGCCTGTTTCATACATCTTGCTCACCAGAGGACTGGCTCTCCCAAGGCTGTCAGTAGTTCCAATGGAATGTTGTCTACTCCCGGGACCTTTTTTCGACTCAGGTCTTTCAGTGCTCTGTCAAACTCTTCACGCAGTATTATATCTCTCATTTCATCTTCATCTACATCCTCTTCCATTTCCATAGTACTGTCCTCAAGTACATCGCCCTTGTATAGACCCTCTATATACCCCTTCCACCTTTCTGCTTTCCCTTCTTTGCTTAGAACTGGGTTTCCATCTGAGCTTTTGATATTCATACAAGTGGTTCTCTTTTCTCCAAAGGTCTCTTTAATTTTCCTGTGGGCTGTATCTATCTTACCCCTAGTGAAGTGAGCCTCTACATCCTTACATTTGTCCTCTAGCCATGCCTGCTTAGCCATTTTGCACTTCCTGTCGATATCATTTTTGAGATGTTTGTATTCCTTTTTGCCAGCTTCATTCAATTCGCTTATCGATGTATGTTCGGCGGCGGCGATGACGCCATGTCGACTTCTCTAGCACCTTGTCAGTCTTAAGAGTTATCCTGAGGTTGGCCGGACGATACGTGGACGGAATATCAGTGGAAGAAATTTTATTTGCGTGGCTGCATGTCCGTAATTAAAGGGACTGAGTAGGACCTTCTTGTAGGAAATTTTATGTGGTTAAAGTTTTTAGTAGGATACGTTTTCCCTGGGGGCCACAGTTTTCCAATCATCCAAGGAAAACGCTTTTGATACTCACTTTTGTACATTTAGCTTGCATAATTCGAAAAATACGACCTCTATCGAAAATGTATAACAGTACAAAATGTTTGTACCTTAAATTTCCTATAGGAGTAGTGGAAGTGGAGGTTTACTCTCGCCGTCTTCCGTTGTAGGAATCCCTCTCTACCTGGATTGAATCATTTGCGGATCGAGATGTCATCGCTTACAAGACCTGACAGTGTGGAATAGATGCTAAGACCCAATCTAGACGTAGTTATGTATATAATAATATGCCGTTTACATTGTATACCCCCTCCTGTCGTAAAGTTACTAATAATGAAAAATACATGTATGGATGAAAGGATTTGGTCTACTTGCTGACAATGTAACTGTAAATGGTGATGTAATCGTGTACTATAATTATTAATAAAGTCTGATCTGTAGCGTCAGCCGTCAATCGCTAGATGTACATCTGGTGAATAGGGGCTCAAGGATGCAAGAATTTGAAAAAATTGAAAAGACAGTGCCGCGTTGGCCACTGAGCGAATGCGAGGCTGCATGATGCAACCCGCTTGGGCCTGCTCGCCAGCGGGTAGGCGTGCTCCAGGAGAGACTACAGCACGAGTACGGGATACGCGCCGGCCCTCGCTGCTGGAGAGACTACTGCACGAGTACGGGATAACGCGCCGGCCCTCGATGCTGGAGAGACTACAGCACGAGTACGGGATAACGCGCCGGCCCTCGCAGCGGCTAAGTCCGTTATCAGGCTCTTATGTAATCGAGGTATAAAAGCGGCCAAAGCAGACCAGCGGAATCATTCCGCTGTGAGCTATATCTGCAACAGCATTGTAGCACTATGCCTCGTCGACGAGTGTATCGTCAACGGCGCCATCGCATGCCAGTCTCCCATAGGACTAACAGTTTGCATCCAGTAATCAAGAGAATATGAGAATTCGTGAGTGGTTTTTGAAGGTGCAATGGGTTGCATAGAACCCGTATAGAGGGGCAGCTGTATAACTCTGTGTATACAAGTATGGATACTTAACACGTTTTTGACGGGGGGCGGGGGTGGATATGGGGCTATAATGTTTGGTTGGATCACTACCTGTCTCCATATCACACAATAAATCAGGTTGCTTGTGGGATGCAGAAGTAGATGTTGGGAGTACACGGTAACATTCCTCACTCCTCGGAAACAGGATTAGGAAGTGGCATAAAGCACCGGTGCAGACGATGACACCGAGAACGGAGAATTTCGCAAATTGTCGGCGCGGACTGGTGTTGGGTGTGGAGTGGAGTGGAGTGGTGTGGCGGTTACGCAAGACTGGCCCTGAAGCCGGCCAGGGCGCTTAACGCGATTAAAGCTCCAGCCGGGGGCGAACCGAGGCCGCCCGCGGCAGCCGTCAGTGGCGGCAAGGCGCGCCTCGGGTGAGTACCAGCTACCCGCTACTCGCTACTCGCTACTCGCTACTCGCTACTCGCTGCTCTTCCTGTCTGCCTGTCTCTGCTATCTCTGACCTGTCTGAATCTGTGACAGCTGCCGTAGCTACCAGGCTCTGCTTATACCTTCAACGTACTCACGTCTCGTTCCGACGCATCCAGTTGCCACACCGCAGCTCTTGACTTCGGTTACTGACGCGAGATTTTCCACTCATTTATACAAGGTCGACCCCAGTTTCCACCGACAAAATTTTGCTGTCGAAGGAGATTTTCCATTTCGGTATAAGGTACTTGTGGTACTGGAATGCTCATTTACAGAATAATAACTGAATTATGTCATCGACTCCATGAGACGGAACGAGCAGGTAAGGTCGGCTATAGGGAAGGCGAACGGTAGATTTTGGTTTCTTGGGAGAACCTCAGGAGTGAAGCTCATCTGTAACGAAGACCGCCTACAGAATACCTGCGCGACCCATTCTTGAGTACTGATCGAGCGTCTGGAATCTCCACCAGGTCGAGTTAAAGGAAGACATCGAAACAGCTTAGAACCTCGTTTCTACATTTGTCGTCGGAAAGTTCGATCAATGTTTGAATGTTGCTCGATGCTTTCAAACGAGAATCCCTGGAGGTAAAAGGAAGTTGTTTCTTACGTAACACTACTGAGAAATTTTAAAGTACCATCATTTGCGACACAATTAAGAACGACTCATTTTTCACCAGTAAATGCCTCGTATTAGAACCGCGCAGCGAGACAGATAACAATTCAGTCGGACGCGTACAGACAGTCGTTTTCCCTTTGCTCCATTGACCAATCGAAAAGGAAACCGGCTGACTAGCTGTGCTACAAGAGATGCCCTCGACTGTACATCGAACCGTGGCTTGTGGAGTGTGTACGCAGGTGAAACGGTACTCTGTTTCCTATCCCATTTACCTCTTCTTCTGTGAAAATAGCATCACAACAGCGAAAAAGCACGTAAAAGTAATCCGTTACTGAGCGTGTCAGCTTCTCAGAACAGTTAATTCTGTTCAGAGCTCGCGGAATTCGCAAACTACTGGAGTTGCCTTCTGCCAAAATTACGAAAAAAGTGGCTCTGAGCACGATGGGACTTAACATCTGTGGCCATCAGTACCCTAGAACTTAGAACTACTTAAACCTAAATAACCTAAGGATATCACACACACCCATGCCCGAGGCAGGATTCGAACCTGCGACCGTAGCGGTTACGCGGTTCCAGACTGAAGCGCCTAGAACCGCATGGCCACACCGGCCGGTCCAAAATTACGGTTCGGTGGTTTTGGTACTGTAGCTAAATGCCATAGTAATTGATAGAATTACCGTTGGTATTGGTAACATTTGTAGGGAAGGAAGCACAAATGAACGTGAGAGGGAGGAACTGGGAGCCGACTGCTTCTCTTTTCTGTTTGTTTGTTTTGCACATAAAGAGAACCGCAGATCGTTCGGTGTCAGTCCTCTGTGTGTTTTATAGGCTTACAAATTACAAATTACACTTTATATATGAAAAAGTTAGCTTCTCGCATTATTTCTACGTTTGTTTGCGATCAAAACAATTAATTTTGATGCAAGCGCAGTTTACATTTACAAACACAAAAAAATCTAAATAATTATCGTTATTTTTTTGTACGCAATACAAAGTAGGTAATCATGATCGAAGGCAAGAGTTTTCTGTGATAACTAACAAGGGCAGACGTTGCTTAGCAACAACAGAAACATGTTTTATATAAGATGGACGATGTATTGAGGCGACTCTTTTTTTTTAAAAAAAATGCCTTTTTTTCAGGAAAGTGCGTTTTCTAGCTTTACATGATAACTTCACTTTTTTCGTACTGAAACATCCCTCACACCCCTCTGTTTCAAGCCACAAAAAAGTTTCGTATGAAACCTAAATTAAACAATCACAATTTCAATTTTGCTATAAATACTGTTGATTTTAAAATAACAGACAGGAGGATAATTGAGTAGAACAAAAATGTTCCGTAGGTTAGGTGGCCTTTTATACATCCATATTGTTTCAAACGATTCACCGCTTCAAATTTCTAGGGGCATCGAGTAAGACACTGATCACATACACAAACAAGGCGTTCGAATCGAGGTAACACCCAATGGGTAAGCAACACACGTGACTTACATGTAACGCAGTTACGATCTTAAATGACCGGAGCTATAAGGAAAACAACCGCAGTCTTCGCATGCTTACGATAATGTGCGGTAGCTTGCGATAGGTTTTACAACTGTAATCTTTGCGAGCATTCGCGTGTAACTCAGCCCGACTGTTCTGGCATGCTTTCCATTCTCTTACGGAAGGATCTGGGCAACTATTGAAATGTCCCCTTTGAAAAATTTATACAAGACGGTGCTTAAACTGACACACAATATTTTTTAGCACAACGCAATCTGACTTTCAAAAAATCCCTACAAACGAATGGCCCGGACTAACATTAATCTATACCTTTCACAAATCACTTACCTCAGAAAAAATCTTCGTTACTCGAACTACTGAAATACAGCGAGCACCACTACTGCCAGCTAAATAAAAGATTCTAACTACGGAAGGCACTAACTACTGATAGGTATAGTTAGCAAATGAAAGATTTTAATAGAGAACAAACAGTGTATTTACCTTAATAGTCAAAATATATATGATAGTTCATGACATTCAGTCTTACAAATTACAAAACTCCGCCATCTCTCTCCCCACGTCCACCACTGCTGGCGGCTCACCTCCAACTGCGCAACGCTACGCGCTGTTAGCATCCAGCTGCCGCTGCCCAACACTACAATGGCAGACAACAATGCAAACCAGCCACAGACTGCACACGGCACAGCCAGTGATTTTCATACAGAGCGCTACGTGGAGCGGCGTCACCAATAAAAAAAACCTAAACAGCCTACTTACATAGCCCCCATGCTCCCCACAAAAAATTTTACAAATTGTTTTGGGCACTGGCCAATAATGATTTGATAAAATTTTTCATAATTACAGTAACAAAGATATCAAATGCACACACTTATTGATACAATGTTTGTCAAAAGCTAAAATTTTCTCACAGTCCATAAAGACAGTCCTGATCGTTCGTCGCAGTAAAATTGCAGTGTTTTTCTCAAAGTCTGAGCAATGTAAGAAATTGCACTTGGAAGTAGTGGATTTCTAAGCAGTCTTGAAGAAGTAGTGTTGTCCTTCCAATGGAAAGACAGTGCTGACTCTTGACATGCAGACAGGTAATGGGCCACAACAGAGCAAACCCACAGCAGAGTCAGTTGAAGTTTTGAAGAATATTGGTAGGTAGGTCGTCACAGAGTAGACCCATTGTAGTCCTGGTACAGATTACGGTATTGGTGGGCCACCACAGAAGCAGACCCACTGCAGTCCTTGTAGAAATAATGGTATTGGTAGGTCATCAAAGGTGTAGACCCATTGTAGTTCTTGTAGAGATGGCCAGCAGCCATTGTGCAGGCGCACAATCACCATTGAAGAGTCTTGTGGATAATATAGCAAGTCCATAACCACCACTTGTGCACTCACAAAAATTGTTTTTGAAATGTCCTTACAACCAGCAATGCTGTTTTCCAATCCCTTACTGAATTATTAACACATGTGCAAACACTATCAGTCCCTACTTCTCACATATTGTCCATATACTATGACCAACAGAAACATGTGCAGTGAAATGTGATTTACAAGTTACTTAATTTGATGAACTGGTGTCAATTACAATTTTATAACATGAGAATACAATAACAAAGGTAAAAAATACATCATTAAAGAACATAACAATACCGATAACATTTGCAGTAGTACAGACTTTACAAAAGAATCGAAATAGCAAATACATCAGTGTTACAAAATTACGACATAAGTACATACATAAAAGATCAGAATAACTTTTGAAACATCAACTTCACACATGAGCATTAGAACAAAACAGAATAAATAATGTGTAAACATCTTTACAAAGTAAATAACATGTTATTAATGCAAATTATATTTGAGGATAACAGTATTCCTCGTCATAGTGAATGTAGCTTAGTATTAGAAGAGAGAAAATTCTGTGACACAGTACACAGAGACAGGAAGACAATAAATACACAAGGGTACACAAACACATAGTGGGATACACAAAAGGAAAGGACAGGGTTTGTTTTCAGGGTAACATTTGGTACTGCAGTCCAACCCAAAACTTCATACTGTTAGCTTAAGAGGGAGTAGACTATATAAGAAACTATGATGAATTGGAAGAAAAGCATTGAGAAGCTATAAGAAAATGTTTTGGCCAAAAAAGTAGTGTACAATGGAGAAAAACTATTTTTGAAAGAGGATGAGAACAGAATACAGAAAGCATGCTTGGATAGGATTTTTTTTTTTTTTTTTTTTTTTTTTTTGGCTGGAGCAAATGTTGAAATAAGAGGGAAAACATGTTGCACAAGAATTAGTACCTGTCAAACCCACACAGCCCCTCAGAGTTCATCCGCATTTACTTAATCAAATTGCCTGAACCTACTGAGCTCAGATGCTAAACTAAGGGACGAGGCAATGCAGCAGCACAAAACAATTAAAATGGAAGTTGTAAAGCAAGCAACAATATTACAACTAATATAAGGCAATCAAAAAAATGAAAGTTGTCAAAGGAAGCAGCAATATTACAACTAATATAAGGCAATGAGCAGCAAACAAGAAAAATAAATCAGTCGTAAAACTAGCTTAACAAAGTAATACAAAGTGAAATTTAGTAGCACTATGCCTGGCAAACAGCAGCAGCAAATGCAATAACTTATATCTAAACATGACAAAGCTCAAGCAGAAAAAAATATTACAGTAAAGACAACAATGCAGAAAAGGGAAGTGTCTATTCACATATTAATATCTATGTCATTAAAGTGGTGCACCACAAGAAGTTATTCTACCATAAAAATTACCAAGTACTTGAAAAGAAAATTATGTATGCAGTTCCTGTGGAGGGAAGTCTTTTTGTGCTCCTTCGTTTTTTTAAGTACATCATAAAGTTATTATTTACTGGATCTGTAGGCATAAAATATCTATATTAGTACATCCATTAAATTTTATTGTAACCAATGCTGCAGTGCAGCTAGAAACTAGATATTAAACAAAATATGCAAAGCAAGGAGTGAAACGTCATTCGCTAGCCATAAGTCATTTCATAATGCAGTAAACAATCTTCCAACTAGCAAGGCAATAGACATGAAATGTTTCTCATCATTTCATTTCAGTAAATATCACAAATTAAGAACTGCAAAGTGTAAATGTTTTCAAGTTTGAGCGTGTCGTATTTGCGACGCTTTCTACAAAGAAATGTCAATAGCGAGGATAATGGCCTCTTTTTTTCTCCACCTAATGGCTTTCTTTTCTCAGACGACTGCCTCTGAGCTGGGCGCCCAAAACGCATTACGTCAAGGTCACTTACCTTTCTTGCTGAAATATTTACGACAGCAGTTTCCGTTACAGTGACAGTCTCAAATAAAAATATTTCACAGGTCAAGAATTTGCGTTACAAATCTGTAGAAACAAAATCCTATAAATATAACAGTGTCCAAAAAATTTTCGTCGGCATTGTAATACATTCACGCATTTACATACATTTAATAACTCTTAAAGTACGATTCTTGGTTTCCAACAACCTTTTTCACAAACCAGAGTCCCTAACCACTACTCATTATTCCTTACCTTATTCGTCGACACTTCTTCAATATTTCATCATAACAAATACGTAGCTTAATCAAATAACTCATACGGAAGCATCATCTTATTGATCATAAACATACCTCAACAGCATAATACATATCGTCGTCGTAATAATATCATAACATCTCAGTCAATTCTCAAAAACGTTGTAGCTTTCTGCAATAATGTCAAAACCTAAAAAATTCTCTGCTCATTTCAATATTGTCATCTACCTCAAACGTACTTTAAAAATCATGATCTCATACCAAATACGACATTTAAAGTTCTCATAGTATCACAACGGATCCGAAAAACATATGAACAGCTCACAAAGTACAGACAAATACAATTTCATAAGTGTGAAGTTATCCAACGGTGTAATTACGTAAACATCTGTCATTGATGTAGTAAAATAAATGTTTGTCTCTCTCAGTTAAATAATCAGATAACTGTGTAATTTATGCGTTAGAGAAATATGGTACCGATGTGTAAATTTTTATAAGCAAATACCATATTAGCTAGGGCTCCTTGTGCTTGCCATACACATGGTACACAAAGTAAGCGTGTACCCCCCTGAGGATGAATGTAATTATATCCTCAGGTGTTACAGATTACAGCAATGGAATGAAATGTATCACAGAAAACTTTCTTTGTAATTCAAATATGTTGAAAAATAAATTGTTTAATGTGTGTCCTGTAGCGCTAAATGTGCGTCTTGCTGTAAGACAATCTCTGTGGAAGTGTCGTAGTTATTGTCCTCCGAAAGCTAAGTTCTGCAGAAGTCAATGTACTTATCTCATGATAAACGAAAGTGTAATGCTTTGCGTATAGATATCTTAGTTATTACGCTTATTGCCGAGATGAAGTAAGTACTGTACTGTACGTATTGTTGTGGTACAGAAAAAGGCTGTCTCATTGTAGTTATACCACAAACGTTACTACTAAAACATGTTTTACTTTCCATAATAATACAGAAAAACTGTGCAGATATAAAACAGATACAGTGCAAAAGCAACATTGTAAATTGTTACTCATTAGTAGCGTCGTGATAAAATCGTGTATCTGTCACATAAACTAACCACTGAGTCATCAGGTATCTCACAGAAAGTACTTTAAATCCAGAATGTATTTTCAAGTAAACCAAAATGTTGGATTAAAATCTCATTGGCAGTACTGGTAAATGTTCTACGTATGTGAGCCTTATAGTCGTTACGTAATCGTGCGACTAACAAGCAAGAATGTACACACACAATAACACTGTGACGTCTGTTCACTATAACAATGCATTCGTAATTTCTGTTTAAATAAGTTCTCTTGGTTCTTGACTGGATATTTAACTTCAAACATGGTTGCATGTTAACAGATTCTAAGTCTGACAAATTGTACTAGTAGTGTGAAGTGAAAAATTTTATGGCAAAGACAAAGTTAAAAAGCAGATTATCTTTCAATAAACGGTTTTACATGTGAAATGTGGTGTAAACCTTTACTCTTCCTAGTACGCAGAGTTTCAACTTCAACGCAATTATCATGTGGTATACGTCGGTAAAGAATACCGAAATTTTTCTCAAGGTTAGCGTCTTATGTTATTTTTCTCTGAGCCAGCCGGCGCACGCGGCTGCCTGCGGTGCGAGTCTTCGTCTCTTTGTTGGCGCGCGTCGTTATTGGGATTTGGGGACCTAACTTCTACAAATTCACCTTGTCGAGAGGGCCCTGCTCTGTTTGAATCCCGCCAGTTCTGCTGCAATTCAGGTCTGTCGTTACGATCATATCGTCTGTCGTCATGTCGGTAGATTCCATAGTTTCTTTCTTGTTGGTCACGTGGTGGAGAATTTCTCCCTGAATCGTAACTGCGCGCTAGACCGTTGCGTCTTAAGTTATTCTGTCTCCCTTGATAATAATAATTGTCTGTTTCTCTGATTGTCTCTGTGATAGTCACTACTGCGGAGAGGTGATCTTTCCCTGTAATTATTACTACTCTGCCAACGGTTGTCATACGGGTGGTGTCTGTTTTGGTCACGATTTGTGTTATGAGAATAGCCTTGTCGTGTCTAGTTATTATTTCTTTCATCGCGGAATTGCGACGGATGTGACCTGTAATTGTTGTGTTCCTGTTTTCGCGTTCCGCGATTCTCAGTGTCTATTTCTAATTCTTGTAAGAGTCCCTGAAAAGCTTCAATGTCGTCTTTGCAACGGCCTGCCAAAATAATATTACTTAAATTTTCAGGCAATTTGATTAAGTAAATGCGGATGAACTCTGAGGGGCTGTGTGGGTTTGACAGGTACTAATTCTTGTGCAACATGTTTTCAAAATATTTCACAAGACTGGAAAATTCAGATTGTTCGAAATGTTTCATCATAATGATGTTATGTTTTACTCGGTCTTGTGTAGCTTGAGACCAATATGCTGAGAGGAAGGCATGACAAAATTCTCCTTCACTGTGACAATCGTGAATGACCGATTGCATTCTTACAGCTGGTTCATTCTCTAAGTAGCCACACATAAATTCTAATCTGTGCTCTAATGACCAGTTGGGGGGGGGGGGGGGGGGAAACAATGAGAGAATTGATGAAGCCACGCTTGTGGATGAATGTCGTTGCCAGAATTTTTTAAATGTTTTGAATTTACGTATAGTAATGAACAGCTTATAGTCAAAATCATAGTGTCGGCGAGTAGCATATCAGTCATTGTTACGTCGTGTCGGAGGTTCCATTTCAAAATTCGGTGCACCTTGCCAATTTCTTTAATGATTTCCGAAATGCCCTGTGTTATTATTTTGTGGCAGTTCCGTATTTTTATGTCCCTCTTCCCGTATTGGAGTGCTAGTGTCCTCTGAAATACGTAATTCTTGTGTTACCTGTGTCAGCTGATCTTGTACTTGCCGGATTTCTCTTTGGTGTTGCGTATTAATTTGATTCAGATTTTGTTTGAATTTCCTAATTTGTTCGCACTCTTCTGTGTCATTAAAGACTACCGGTTTTGTGACATTCAGATTATCATCTACCATCGTAGATAAATTATTTAGCTGATCCGAAAGTTCAACTACTTTCTCTGATAATGAACTAATTTCCTCCATGTGTCTTTCTGAACCAATTTTCAGAGAATCTACTGTGTCCTTTAAGTTTTCTTGAGTTTTTGCAAGTTGCGTAACCGAATCGGTAGATGCAACTGAGTCAATTTTAGCTTGCAAGGTCTCATGATTTTCTTGAACAATAGTTTGCAGTTCTTTTATGGTTGCTTCCTGATTCTGTAATGCATTTTCATGCCGCGAAAAAATAGGTTGGAAATGCTCACAAATTTGTGTTTTTACGTCATTACAGACTTTTTGACATTTCGATTAGATTTTATGTAATTCAGTAGTTAAATCTTCACGTGTTTGTTCAAGCGTATGTTCCACTGAGTCTAACTTTTGAAGCTTTTGTTCCATTGTGTCTAACTTTTGAAGATTTTGTCCCATTTGTTTCTGATTTTGTTCAAGCGTTGCGTCTAACTTTTGTAGCCTTTGTCCCATTTGTTGCATTAACTGTAATAACAGTGCACTGGTGTTTGAAACATGTTCCTCAGTGCTTTTCGGCAGTGAAGGTGCGCCGGCAACATTCACATTTTGACAAGAAGAAAATGTGTCTTGACTTATTTTAGAAAACAGTGAGGACGCAAAACTGAATGTACAGTATTTCCTAGATTGTGTCCTGTCATTTCGGATTCCTGACGCGAGCTGTTGCCGACCGATCGATCGATAATTACAAAACTCCGCCATCTCTCTCCCCACGTCCACCACTGCTGGCGGCTCACCTCCATCGGCGCAACGCTACGCGCTGTCAGCATCCAGCTGCCGCTGCCCAACACTACAATGACAGACAACAATGCAAACCAGCCACAGACTGCACACGGCACAGCCAGTGATTTTCATACAGAGCGCTACGTGGAGCGGCGTTACCAATAAAAAAGCCTAAACAGCCTACTTACACTATCAATAGATGCAAACGTCCTTTGATTTGGTTGCCGTATCTGAGGGGTCAGCTCGACAACAAGTACCATGAGTGACTTGAACAAATTTCCTTAGAAAAGTGATTTATAGCTCATACCGTCTACATTTTCACCGCTACTTTCGATGCAATAGAGATACAAAGGTAAAGAGAGTAAGAAATCGAACGAAATGTAATTTGTAACGAGCTGTTCTACATCTACATCTACATCCATACTCCGCAAGCCACGTGACGGTGTGTGACGGAGGGTACCCTGAGTACCTCTATCGGTTCTCCCTTCTATTCCAGTCTTGTATTGTACGTGGAAAGAAGGATTGTCGGTATCCTTCTGTGTGGGCTCTAATCTCTCTGATTTTATCCTCATGGTCTCTTCGCGAGATATACGTAGGAGGAAGTAATATACTGCTTGACTCTTCGGTGAAGGTATGTTCTCGAAACTTTAACAAAAGCCCGTACCGAGCTACTGAGCGTCTCTACTGCAGAGTCTTCCACTGGAGTTTATCTATCATCTCCGTAACACTTTCGCGATTACTAAATGATCCTGTAACGAAGCGCGCTGCTCTCCGTTGGATCTTCTCTATCTCTTCTATCAACCCTATCTGGTGCGGATCCCACACTGCTGATTCAAGCAGTGGGCGAACAAGCGTACTGTAACCTACTTCCTTTGTTGTCGGATTGCATTTCCTTAGGATTCTTCCAATGAATCTCAGTCTGGCATCTGCTTTACCGACGATCAGATTTATATCATCATTCCATTTTAAATCACTCCTAATGCGTACTCCCAGATAATTTATGGAATTAACTGCTTCCAGTTGCTTACCTGCTATTTTGTAGCTAAATGATAAGGGATCTATCTTTCTATGTATTCGCATCACATTACACTTGTCTACATTGAGATTCAATTGCCATTCCGTGCACCATGCGTCAATTCGCTGCAGATCCTCCTGCATTTCAATACAATTTTCCATTGTTGCAACCTCTCGATACACCACAGCATCATCTGCAAAAAGCCTCAGTGAACTTCCGATGTCATCCACCAGGTCATTTATGTATATTGTGAATAGCAACGGTTCTATGACACTCCCCTGCGGCACACCTGAAATCACTCTTACTTCGGAAGACTTCTCTCCATTGAGAATGACATGCTGCGTTCTGTTATCTAGGAACTCCTCAATCCAAACACACAATTGATCTGATAGTCCGTATGCTCTTACTTTGTTCATTAAACGACTGTGGGGAACTGTGCCAAACGTCTTGCGGAAGTCAAGAAACACGGCATCTACCTGTGAATCCGTGTCTAAGACCCTCTGAGTCTCGTGGACGAATAGCGCGAGCTGGGTTTCACACGACCGTCTTTTTCGAAACCCATGCTGATTCCTAAAGAGTAGATTTCTAGTCTCCAGAAGAGACATTATACTCGAACATAATACGTGTTCCAAAATTCTACAACTGATGGACGTTAGAGATATAGGTCTATAGTTCTGCACATCTGTTCGACGCCCCTTCTTGAAAACGGCGATGACCTGTGCCTTTTTCCAATCCTTTGGAACGCTTCGCTCTTCTAGAGACCTACGGTACACCGCTGCACGAAGGGGGGCAAGTTCCTTCGCTTACTCTGTGTAAAATCGAACTGGTATCCCATCAGGACCAGCGGCCTTTCCTCTTTTGAGCGATTTTAATTGTTTCTCTATCCCTCTGTCGTCTATTTCGATATCTACCATTTTGTCAACTGTCCGACAATCTAGAGAAGGAAGCACAGTGCAGTCTTCCTCTGTGAAACAGCTTTGGAAGAAGACATTTAGTATTTCGGCCTTTAGTCAGTCATCCTCTGTTTCAGTACCATTTTGGTCACAGAGTGTCTGGACATTTTGTTTTTTGTTTTACCGCTTTGACATAGGACCAAAATTTCTTAGGATTTTCTGCCAAGTCAGTACATAGAACTTTACTTTCGAATTCATTGAAAGGCTCTCGCATAGCCCTCCTCACACTACATTTCGCTTCGCGTAATTTTTGTTTGTCTGCAAGGCTTTGGCTATGTTTATGTTTGCTGTGAAGTTCCCTTTGCTTCCGCAGCAGTTTTCTAACTCGGTTGTTGTACCACGGTGGCTCTTTCCCATCTCTTACGATCTTGCTTGGCACATACTCATCTAACGCATATTGTACGATGGTTTTGAACTTTGTCCACTGATCCTCAACACTACCTGTACTTGAGACAAAAAACTTTTGTGTTGAGCCGTCAGGTACGCTGTAATCTGCTTTTTGTCACTTTTGCTAAACAGAAAAATCTTCCTACCTTTTTTAATATTTCTATTTACGGCTGAAATCATCGATGCAGTAACCGCTTTATGATCGCTGATTCCCTGTTCTGCATTAACTGATTCAAATAGTTCGGGTCTGTTTGTCACCAGAAGGTCTAATATGCTATCGCCACGAGTCGGTTCTCTGTTTAACTGCTCAAGGTAGTTTTCAGATAAAGCACTTAAAAATATTTCACTGGATTCTTTGTCCCTGCCACCCGTTATGAATGTTTGAGTCTCCCAGTCTATATCCGGCAAATTAAAATCTCCACCCAGAACTATAACATGGTGGGGAAATCTACTCGAAATATTTTACAAATTATTCTTCAGGTGCTGAGTCACAACAGCTGCTGAGCCCGGGGGCCTATAGAGACATCCAATTACCATGTCTGAGCCTGCTTGAACCATGACCTTCACCCAAATCATTTCACAATTCGAATCTCCGTCCATTTCCTTCGATACTATTGCACTTCTTATCGCTATAAACACACCTCCCCCTTCACTGTCCAGCCTGTCTCTGCGGTGTACATTCCAATCTGAGTTTAGGATTTCATTACTGTTTACATGTGATTTCATCCAACTTTCTGTCCCTACTACTATATGGGCGTTGTGACCGTTTATTAATGAGAGCAGTTCTGGGACCTTTCTATAGACGCTCCTGCAGTTTACTATTAGCACATTAATATTGTTATTCCTTGTTGCATTTTGCCTACTCCTGCCTTGCCGCGTCTCAGGAGGCGTCTTGTCGGGCCTAGGGAGGGAATTCTCTAACCTAAAAAAAACCCATGTGCACTCCACACGTACTCCGCTACCCTCGTAGCCGCTTCCGGCGTGTAGTGCACGCCTGACCTATTCAGTGGGACCCTACATTTCTACACCCGATAGCGGAGGCCGAGAAATTTGCTCCCCAGCTCTCCGCAGAATCGTCTGAGCCTCTGGTTTAAGCCTTCCACTCGGCTCCAAACCAGAGGACCGCGATCGGTTCTGGGAACGATACTACAAATAGTAATAGCAGCCACATGTCCACTCACAGGCAGAGAGGGCGATGCCACACGGCCAGCCTCCACATTGACCCTCATGTTACAGAACATGAGCTCCATAGTCCAAGATACTCAGAAACTATCTGTGAACAGCGATCGAAATTTCATCCATGGAGTTCATGTTCGCTTAGAAAACGTTGTAACCTCCCCACAAAATTAAAATAATATGAATAATACTCTCATTTAGCGTAACTACCCAACAGTAAAAATATAATACAATGTGACAAACCTATAACCTTTCAATAATTGACAGTCAAGTTAACCTGGTAAATTTTGGACGTCAGCAATGCCGCGTCATGGTCCTGATACATCATTCTGAATAAGCTGAAAAAGCTTACCTTAATTAGGTCGCCGGATAACGCGTATATATCTGCTCCTATAAGAAATTTTCCTGGCGCAGCTAAGTGCAATGCTGGCCGATAGGTTTGTCTTATAAAAGAAGAAAGAACTTTTCAATAATCGGGATTACCAAGGATTGGAGAAATTAGTGAATTCTTTAAATTGAGATGAATGTCAAAAGTTACTTTTTATGAGAAAGATTATTATTAACTGATTTTTTAAAAAAACATTTACATGGGACTTGATGTAACAATACTACATATGCGCGAGGCTGCTTTTACCTTATCCTACAACGCTCAGGCTCCGCCATCGCTGCACACGACCGGCCCAGCCAACACGATACACCAGACACGACTGCTCGCTAGCAACAACTTACTCCTAGTAACACACAGTTCTTACTGCAGTCAACACCGCTCATTGGTCTCAGATTCTCTTACAGCTTACTTATCGCAGGCAGCGCGTGAGCAATACATCGAAATTACATCAGCTCGAGTGCGCTAGCAACAAGTTCTCTAATTATGGACCTCTTAGAACGTTTTGTAATTCAGTGTGCGTTTCTGTTCACCCGTCTGGTACGTTTTAATTCGCATCTCGATAAAGGATGTTCTGAGCGCTACGAATAAATTTCAGGACGATTGATGTTGCTTTCTGATAATTTCTTCACTCTTGTTGCTGGTTTGGCCTGTGACTTCCAATCGTAATACTTACACTGCTGGTCCAGGGTTCATTTATTCATATATTCATTCATCATCTTCCTTAGATCTCATCAAGAAGGACATCCTTCAGCGTATTAACTAGAAACTATAGCTTTACAACTTAATGCTATTCACGCTTATGCCGCCTAAATTTAATCGAGTAAATTAGTAAGGTGATTGCTGTTATGAACAAATAAACATTTTTTGCCCAGTTTTACTATATGGCTACTGTTTACCATCTATTAGTAGCTCAACATGTATTTGATTGTAATGGTGCTTTTCAAATAACTCGGTAATAGAAGTTAAACATATTTTCTTATTCTGCTTAGAAATTGTTACAATCACTTTGTGTGTGTTACAGTCTACTTCGAAAATCACAAAAATTAATCTGAAAAGTAAGGTTTTTCCAAAAGTGAAAAACTGTTCCAGGGTAAAACACGGTCATGTACTTAGAAAAAACTTTTTTTAAGATTTTAAACGGTTGCAGTCGAGAAAATCGAGTCAGTACAGTATTTCACAGTCAATTCGTTACATTATTATGTTATTTGATAACAACAATCAGTATGTGAATCAAATTACGAAGAAAAATTATCAAAAACCAATTATAAGTTAAAAATGTTTTGAAATAGAACCTACCGCCAACCAACAAAAATTTCCATTTTAATCACAAAGAAAATTGTCAATACATAACTCAGTTCATTAACAAAAATCACGTGTTTCATGGTAAAGACATCTTCTGTTTCAAGGTACAAGATGGTGCAAGACTAACAAAATATGGCTTAACTGTCCACGAGTTCAGTTAATTGTGTTAAAAATGTACAGAATTTTATACAGAACGTTTAATAATATACACAAAACATGTGCAATATATTTAGAACCCTTAATAAACACAAACGCTGCACAAAAGAAGACTCATTTCTCTCAACAACATCTTTAGTGTGTGCTCCTTCATGTGATTCTAAAATCGATCACTAGATTGAGAACCTAGCCATGAAACATTATGTCTTCCTAGGTAAACTATCCTCTATGTACAACACCCTTCACTGCACTACTACTTGTCATACGGCTAGAGAACGAACGTTGCTACTTGCCGTGTAGTTAAAAGCGCCTTCCAATCCCTAAAGCGAGATATTTAGGTGATTTGTAGAAAAAGTGGCTATGTTTTTACTTTTAGTTTGAACTGGTAGACATTCCCATAGCTTTATTTTAGACAGGAACTAATTGAATATCTTACCATCACAGCACACAGCTGCCGGTCCCCACACGTGAGTGGTCGGCACCGCTGACTGCCACGTGTAAGACCCAAGTTTGATTCCCGATACTGCCAAGAAATTCTCCTAGTTGAGAGTAGAGGAATGGTACAGGGCGCACTCGGCCGGCCTCATGTTTCCAAGTGAGGAGTTACTCGTCCGGAAAGTTGGGGTTTGTCCGTTACAGTAACTGTGCGGTCGTCGTGTCAGATTGTCAAGCTAAGGTGACCGTGTTAGATTCCCAGTCGAGCTAGAAAATTTCTTCACTGGGTGTTGTGGTGTCCTTGTGTTCTTATCCTCATAATTGATATTCCCCTATTAAGATGGCTGGATGAGCGCGTCCTGAGAGTCAATGAGTTGAACAAAAAAAAAAAAAGAACAATAGTGGTGCGTCCAAGGTCAAGAAACCTGACAACGACCTGGAGAGTGCTGTGCTGGCCACACGCCCTTTAATACCTCATCCAGAGGAAGATACGGCGGTCAGCCGGGTCCAATTGGACCGACTACGACCAGAAGTGGGAACTTTACCGCTATCTCTAGCATACAACTCCACTCTGAACCTGCATAAGATGCGAAGCTTACATGAAACTTATCTTCATGTCCTGCATTGTGACAGTTCAGTGGAGACTGATTCTGACTATGAGCACTAAAAACCACCGAGGAGTAAATGCATTGGGAAGTGAGGCTTCTTCAAGATGTGCAGTTACTTATTTAGCACAATGTTCTTACTTCTCGCTTGTGTGGAACAAACACTTTATTTGCTTTAATTGCCCTTCTACATAAGTTGATTTCAAAATACAACAGGATGCGAAAATACGGAGAAAAAACCAACAATATTTTCTTGCTACAAAAGAATGCTGAAGACTATATAGGTAGATCACGTAACTAATGAGGATGTATTGAATAGAATTGGGGAGAAGAGGAGTTTGTGGCACAACTTGATTGGAAGAAGGTTTCAGTTGGTAGGACATGTTCTGAGACATCGAGGGATCACCAATTCAGTATTGGAGGGCAGCGTGGAGAGTAAAAATCGGAGACCAAGAGATGAATACACTAAGCAGATTTAGAAGGATGTAGGCTGCAGTAGGTACTGGGAGATGAAGAATCTTGTGCAGGATAGAGTAGCATGGAGAGCTGCATCAAACCAGTCTCAGGACTGAAGACCACAACAACAACATTTTCTTTAGGTCAACACTTGAGAGCATCAACTAAGTTCTTGACTAGTTTCTCCACGTTTTGACGCTATTCTAATTTGTTGCCCAGCTGGGCCTAAATGAATTTTGCACATTGTGCTTCATTCGTGTATGGCCATTAATGTCTACTTCTTGTGCCAAAAGGGCCTTATTGCCGGTTTGTAACGGTATTATATGAACCACTGTGAGGTCAAGACTTAAACTGTCAACTGTGAATCACTTGAAGGCCTGTTTAGCTTTCCGCTGAGTTGTGGTGTCTGATGGCGTCAAGTTTGGATCGTGGACTAGAATCCTTGTGCCGTCAGAAAACATTACCGCTTTTGAACTGTCCTTTAATGTCGTTCGAAGGTCATTTATATCGGTTATCAACCACAGCACCGACCACTGTGGCACTACATTGTCATGTTCTCCCATTCGCGTCACCTAGACTATTCAGGTAACTTTGCTCCCCCGCGTAGATCGCATTGGGCGAATATAGGCGATTCTACATGTTCCACCTTTCTCATCTCATCACTGCCAAGTGCCAGTAAGTGGCACACATGTAGCACGCATCGCCGGTCGCTGGTGGCCGAGCGGTTCTAGGCGCTGCAGTCTGGAACCGCGCGACCGCTACGGTCGCAGGTTCGAATCCTGCCTTGGGCATGGATGTGCGTGATGTCCTCAGATTAGTTAGGTTTAAGTAGTTCTAAGTTCTAGGGGACTGATGACTACAGATGTTAAGTCCCATAGTGCTCAGAGCCATTTTTTTCGTAATTTTTAGCACGCATCCGTTGAACCCAACAGGGCTGAGAGATACCGCAACCCCACCTGTCGCCATCTCAGAGCTGTGTCGAATCAGAGGGTATCACAAAATCTAACTGTATCATCCATAACAGACTTCTCGAATGTCACTAGGCTAGAACTCGGACTGACAATAATCTGAGCCGTCTCCTCTAAATTTACCGCGCACGGAAATTTTAAGTTAACTGTAACCAGGAATAGTTTACTTTCCTTCAATCTGATTGAACATTGCATTCACAGATGCAAGTAACTATCCAAACACTGTAACAATACAAATGATCACGCACCGCCCCAAATCAAATTGCCATTGATAAAATATTCTCCTAAACAAACTGAACAACTCGTGACGTGTTTCTTCCTACTAGTGTAAACGGAGGATAATGAAACAATCATGCGAAACAATAAAACGTGTAAATGCAGGGAAATACTTACAAAATACATAAACAAAGAGCCACTGGCATTTAAAAGCAAATGAAAGGGAATAAAACTGCATATTATTAGTATTGATAGCAATTTTTAGCAATGATGCGGCTACATCGTAAGTCAATGACCTTGCAAAATTATTATGATTATGGAAATAAATAAGTTAATGTATGAAACCAGATCTTGATTATTACTCTGAACGTTATTATTCAAAAGAAGTCAAAACAGCATTGCAACAGACATTTAACAATTACTTAGAATTAATGACCATGAAATGTTACTCTTTCTTATGCATATTGAGCTTTTGCATCACTGATTAGAACAATATAGTTCACGGCGTCTCTTAGTTAATGTTCGTTAAACGGTTCCCATTTTGCTGACGCTGCCGTCGAGTCGTCGACGCGTCCGTCGTTAGTCCACGATCCCTGATAGTGTAGTCCCAGGACTGGTGTTACCTTACAGGTCTAGATCGTGATGACCAGTTGTGAGTGTGACAGGTACGCTCGGTGTCTGCAGAATTGTTACACATTTCAGCCTCACTTTTCAGTTTTATTGTTTACGATCGCGGTGTGGCACTTTTCACAGTACATCCATCTGCACTATAAAGGTAAATAAAGCCGATTGCACCGTAAATCGTTAGTTCTCAGCTTAAATCAAACAATGAGTGTCGTTCACAATTGTCTACGTAATCACTTCAAACAAGTGGCAATCAGCACATCATACATTCACAGTTGAAGTTCTTTGTACTAATATACTACACGAACATGTGTCACTATATTTCCTGTTTCATTACACATTCCGTAGTATGCACTAAATAGTTTGTAGCTTTACGGCCTAGAAGTAGCTTACCGGTCTGCATATCAAAGTTTTATGCTTAACAACTCAGAACACAGTTCCGGCAAATGAGCAACGTTACACGTAAAGTACACACCAAGATAATAAAGATAGCTCTGGCCAAACGCGGATATTTCTTCACTGGCCACCAAAACACACGGCACAACGATCACATCCACTCTCTTGTGCTTGCTCCCGACTCTGTCGATTCCTTCTCTCTCGACCTCTTCATGTGATTCTACATCACTCAAATACCTCGCTTCACATAACACTTTCAAAAATCCTGATTACATCGATTTACAGTTTTATACAAAAATCACAATTTCACATCACTCTGTCCATAGAAAATGAATTCAGATAACATGTTAACGGATAAGAAGCTACGTAGCGTCAGAATAACTGAAAAAGGCAATCACATTCATAACAGTTACTTTAGGTAAATAGAAATATAGTTGCACCAGTAATTAAATTTACGTAACTCATTCTGAAATAACCTTTTCCATGTATGATAAAAGTAAGGCAGGAAAGAAGTAAAATGAAATACAGTAAAGAGAAAAAAATTCATGTATACCTGTAATATTTTAAACATAGCTGCACAACAGCAACGGTTTCACGTAATAAAATTATAAACACCCGACCAGTTGCAATGGATAAACAAATTCTTTGCCTAGGTTTCGACAAATATAAATTTGTCTTCTTCAGAAGGTAGCAATTTTACTAATGTACCATCGCCGTTTTTACGATTGTCGGCATAGATCCATGTGTCAAAATAAAATTTAGCCATAGAATTTTGAGCTCTGCAAGACCCATGAGCTATTTTATATTTACGTCACAAACCCCAATTCTAGAGCTATATTTTATTTTGACACATGGATCTATGCCGACAATTGTAAAAACGGTGATGGTACATTAGTAAAATTGCTACCTTCTGAAGAAGACAAATTTATATTTGTCGAAACCTGGGTAAAGAATTTCTTTATCCATTGCAACGGCTGAGGGACTAACCGGTGGATTTGGTAGTCTTTGCTGTATGAGCACAAAGGTGACCACGACTCAGAATATGCCCGAGATGCCCAGCCTTATTCCAAAGTAACTGGTATCCCGACTGTCGGGACCACTTACTTGGCCACTCATACGTTGCCCGTGGTTAATGAAGTAGGACATGACTACAGGAACCCACACCATGAACCACACCAGTTGCAATGGATAAAGAAATTCGAAACCTGCCAGTGTGGGCTTAGTTATCACAAACTCCTTTTTTAAACATAAGAACATTCACCGGTATACTTGGGAAGGCAGGGGAACCAGATCTGTAATTGACTATATAATAACAGATCAGGAATTCAGGAAGGCTGTAAGGGACACACGTGTATTCATGGGATTCTTCGATGACACTGATCATTATTTAATCTTCAGTGAAATTGGGATTGTGAGGCCGAAAGTGCAGGAGGTCAGGTCCATATGCAGGAGGATAAGAGTGGAGAAACTTCAGGATAAGGAAATCAGGCACAAGTACATAACAGCGATCTCAGAAAGGTACCAGTTAGTTGAATGTAGTCAGTTACAGTCACTGGAAAAGGAATGGGCAAGGTACAGGGACACAGTACTAGAAGTGGCTAAAGAAAGTCTTGGAACAGTAGTGTGTAAAAGTAGGATGAAGCAAGCATCTTGGTGGAATGACACAGTCAAGGCAGCCTGTGAAAGGAAAAAGAAGGCGTATCAAAAATGGCTACATACTAGAACTCAGGTAGACAGAGAAAGTTATGTTGAAGAAAGAAACAAAGCCAAACCGATAATTGCAGCATCCAAGAAGAAATCTTGGGAAGACTTTGGAAACAGGTTGAAGACCTTGGGTCAAGCTGCTGGAAAACCATTCTGAAGTGTAATTAGCAGTCTTCGAAAGGGAGGTAAGAAGGAAATGACAAGTATTTTGGACAGGTCAGGAAAACTGCTGGTGAATCCTGTGGATGCCTTGGGCAGATGGGGGGAATATTTTGAAGAGTTGCTCAATGTAGGTGAAAATACGATCAGCAATGTTTCAGATTTCGAGGTAGAAAGGATAGCAATGATGATGGAAATAGGATCACATTTGAGGAAGTGGAGAAAATGGTCAATAGATTGCAGTGCAATAAAGCAGCTGGGGTGGATGAAATTAAGTCGGAATGCATCAAATACGTCAGGTCTTAAATGGCTACACAGGATAATTGAAATGGCCTGGGAGTCGGGACAGGTTCCATCAGACTGGACAAAAGCAGTAATCACATCAATCTTTAAACATGGAAACAGAAAAGATTGTAACAACTACAGAGGTATCTCTTTAATCAGCGTTGTGGGTAAAATCTTCTCAGGTATTGTTGAAAGGAAAGTGCGAGTATTAGTTGAGGACCGATTGGATGAAAATCAGTGTGGGTTTAGGCCTCTTAGAGGTTATCGGGACCAGATCTTTAGTTTACAGCAAACAATGGAGAAGTATTATGAGTGGAACAGGGAACTGTATCTATGCTTTATAGATCTAGAAAAGGCATTTGACCGGGTCCCTAGTAGGAAGTTATTGTCTGTTCTACGAGATTATGGAATAGGAGGCAAACTGTTGCAAGCAATTAAAGGTCTCTACATGGATAGTCAGGCAGCAGTTAGAGTTGACGGTAAATTGAGTTCATGGTTCAGAGTAGTTTCAGGAGTAAGACAAGGCTGCAACCTGTCTCCACTGTTGTTCATATTATTTATGGATCATATGTTGAAAACAATAGACTGGCTGGCTGAGATTAAGATATGTGAACACAAAATAAGCAGTCTTGCATATGTGGATGACTTCGTTGTGATGGCAGATTCGATTGAAAGTTTGCAAAGTAATATTTCAGAGCTAGATCAGAAATGTAAGGACTGTGTTGTGCAGATTAGCATCTCCAAAACGAAAGTAATGTCACTGGGAAAGAAATATAAACGGATTGAGTGCGAAATAGGAGGAACAAAGTTAGAACAGGTGGACAGTTTCAAGTACTTAGGATGCATATTCTCACAGGATGGCAACATAGTGAAAGAACTGGAAGCGAGGTGTAGCAAAGCTAATGCAGTGAGCGCTCAGCTACGATCTACTCTCTTCTGCAAGAAGGAAGTCAGTACCAAGACTAAGTTATCTGTGCATCGTTCAAGCTGTCGACCAACTTTGTTGTATGGGAGTGAAAGCTGGGTGGATTCAGGTTACTTTAGCAACAAGATTGAGGTTACGGATATGAAAGTAGCTAGGATGATTGCAGGTACTAGCAGATAGGAACCATGGCAGGAGGGTGTCCACAATGAGGAAATCGAAGGAAAACTGGGAATGATCTCTATAGATGTAGCAGTCAGGGCAAACAGGCTTAGATGGTGGGGTCATGTTACACGCATGGGAGAAGCAAGGTTACCCAAGAGACTCATGGGTTCAGCAGTAGAGGGGAGGAGTCGGGGCAGACCAAGGAGAAGGTACCTGGATTCGGTTATGAATGATTTTGAAAGTAATAGGTTTAACATCAGAAGAGGCACCAATGTTAGCACTGAATAGGGGATCATGGAGGAATTTATAAGGGGGCTATGCTCCAGACTGAACGCTGAAAGGCATAATCAGTCTTAAATGATGATGATAATGTTGCAACTGGTCGGCTGTTTATAATTTTATTTGCCTGTAATGTTATCTTCAATAGGGTCCACGTGCGCTGCGCTCCGGAACTGTTTCAGGGTGGTGCAAGGTTCCTTGGAGCACCTCGTCTAGAGTATGTGTGTCTTATTCTCGGCAATCTGCTTGCACAAACGCAAGCGATATACACTCCTGGAAATGGAAAAAAGAACACATTGACACCGGTGTGTCAGACCCACCATACTTGCTCCGGACACTGTGAGAGGGCTGTACAAGCAATGATCACTCGCACGGCACAGCAAACACACCAGGAACCGCGGTGTTGGCCGTCGAATGGCGCTAGCTGCGCAGCATTTGTGCACCGCCGCCGTCAGTGTCAGCCAGTTTGCCGTGGCATACGGAGCTCCATCGCAGTCTTTAACACTGGTAGCATGCCGCGACAGCGTGGACGTGAACCGTATGTGCAGTTGACGGACTTTAAGCGAGGGCGTATAGTGGGCATGCGGAAGGCCGGGCGGACGTACCGCCGAATTGCTCAACACGTGGGGCGTGAGGTCTCCACAGTACATCGATGTTGTCGCCAGTGGTCGGCGGAAGGTGCACGTGCCCGTCGACCTGGGCCGGACCGCAGCGACGCACGGATGCACGCCAAGACCGTAGGATCCTACGCAGTGCCGTAGGGGACCGCACCGCCACTTCCCAGCAAATTAGGGACACTGTTGCTCCTGGGGTATCGGCGAGGACCATTCGCAACCGTCTCCATGAAGCTGGACTACGGTCCCGCACACCGTTAGGCCGTCTTCCGCTCACGCCCCAACATCGTGCAGCCCGCCTCCAGTGGTGTCGCGACAGGCGTGAATGGAGGGACGAATGGAGACGTGTCGTCTTCAGCGATGAGAGTCGCTTCTGCCTTGGTGCCAATGATGGTCGTATGCGTGTTTGGCGCCGTGCAGGTGAGCGCCACAATCAGGACTGCATACGACCGAGGCACACAGGGCGAACACCCGGCATCATAGTGTGGGGAGCGATCTCCTACACTGGCCGTACACCTCTGGTGATCGTCGAGGGGACACTGAATAGTGCACGGTACATCCAAACCGTCATCGAACCCATCGTTCTACCATTCCTAGACCGGCAAGGGAACTTGCTGTTCCACCAGGACAGTGCACGTTCGCATGTATCCCGTGCCACCCAACGTGCTCTAGAAGGTGTAAGTCAACTACCCTGGCCAACAAGATCTCCGGATCTGTCCCCCATTGAGCATGTTTGGGACTGGATGAAGCGTCGACTCACGCGGTCTGCACCTCCAGCACGAACGCTGGTCCAACTGAGGCGCCAGGTGGAAATGGCATGGCAAGCCGTTCCAGAGGACTACATCCAGCATCTCTACGATCGTCTCCATGGGAGAATAGCAGCCTGCATTGCTGCGAAAGGTGGATATACACTGTACTAGTGCCGACATTGTGCATGCTCTGTGGCCTATGTCTATTTTCCTGTGGTTCTGTCAGTGTGATCATGTGATGTATCTGACCCCAGGAATGTGTCAATAAAGTTTCCCCTTCCTGGGACAATGAATTCATGGTGTTCTTATTTCAATTTCCAGGAGTGTATATTAGTGATAATATATCGCTACTGGACAAGACAACACGCTTTTTTATTTAAGGCATTTAATTCATATGATCGATTTCGAAATTATAAGATTTTATCTTCAGGTATGTTTCTCGCAGTTTCGGTTTTGTTGCTCTGAATGAAATTGAAAGTGAATAATTTATAAAGCTACTGTGTGAAATAAATACAACCAATAAAACAGTTTAATGGATTAATCAGCACCAGTATATCAATGAGGTATACAGCTGAACGTCTGTTAGGTTTTATCTATGAAGATGAATCACTCCAAACCAACGCTAGTAGAGTTGGTTGTAATGATTCAGCAAGAGTAGCTTCTTTAAGAACAGACAATCTTTATCGCTGAGATTTTGCATTGGCTGAAGTGAGGAACAGCAAGTAAATTATCTGCCAGGCATTGAAGTGGGAACAGCAGATTAGTCATGTAAATGTAGAAAGTTTTATATTATCGTTATTTGTAACATTTGCTAATTATATTCAGATGTTACTTTATTTATACGCTGTGTAAATTGACATAAAATCAATTAAATTAATGCCGAATCATTGCTAGCTGTAACTTTCTATAGTTACGAGGAAGTGCTTCACATTTCTAATTTAGAACGAAGCGAACCACGTTCAGGCGCCAGGAAATAAAATTATACTTGAATTGCATATGATAATTACATTGTTTGTATTTAGAATGACTCACGCTCCTCTTTATGTAATACGTCTAATACGTGCACCGTCACCATTTTTATTGTCATTCGTTTCAGATAAGTCTTCCATCAATAAACACATGAAGCATATATTTTAAATATGGTCAGGGTACATATATAATTTTTACACTACTAGACTAAAAGAAGGGATTGGTTAATAGGATGAATTCTGACACATCAAGAGATCACCAGTATAGTATTGGAGGAAAGGGTGGAGGATAAATACCTAACAATGGGACCAAGGTATGAACACGGTAAGCACATTCAGAAGGATGTAGGTTGCAGTAGTTACTCAGAATTGAAGAGGCTTGGTTAGAAAAGCATGGAAAGTTGCATCAGGCCAGTTTTCGCTCTGAGGACAACATTAGATGCACAATAGTTTAGCAATAGAATAATTTTTTTATGTAGACTATGATATTAAACTTTAATAAAATAGTCACCTGTTGCTAGTCAAGGAAAATCTTTTCACAAGTAATGTAGGCATACACTTCATGCACCATGGAAGAAACCATACGACAGACTTTGAAAACTCTCAGTAATACGAGTATTTCATAATAATTTTTGGGAGTTAGGACGGCGTGCTTTACGCGGAATCCAACATTTCTGTGTACCAAAACTGGAGACAGGCTCCAAACCGATTTCAGTATTTTGTCGCACGGTTCGTCTGATGTGCACAGGAACAAGCAAACTGACATTACTGCGCATGCGGAGAAATACGTGAATACTGTTTATCAGACTCCATTTGCTATTGGTAAATGAAGTCCAAATGACATTAGACGGTGCTTTACCACTAATTATATACTCCGCGCCCGTTTGTGTGCAACACCCTCTAATCTTTTGCTATGTATTTATATAGGCATAGTTGTGCAAGCGATGCATTACATTACTTCAGAAAGAAAGGGACAAACGGATAGTTGTCTAGACCATCGGCGCAACGTGGATATGTTGTGCCTTCTGAAATTAGCTTTCGATAATGTTTTTTTAGTGAAAGAATTATTCTTCGTAAATTTTAATTATGTGACGATAATCACTTCCAAAAATAAAATCGATATTTTGTATCAAAATTATTTTGATGAAGATCTGTAATTAAGTAGGTGATTGTTTTTTACTTTTGTTCACTTGTCAAACTTTCGCCTCTAGCCAGCCCTGTAATAAATTTTCTTATTCCATTTTTAAATTGAGGCATTCACTTTTAAATGCTGCAGTCTTTTTCTTAAATTACAAAAGTTACTCGGAAAATTACAGTTCCTTCAAATGTGAAAAAATGTTGGAAGGTACAACATAGTCATCTAACTATGAAAAAATATTTTATAAAATTCAAAAGTGTTGCGATCGAGATATTCCTGTCAGTACTGTATTTCATAGTCTACCCGGTGCATTATTACTCTACTACACACCAACAGTTAGTAACTGAAATCAAATTCAGCAGAAGTATTATCAAATACCAGTTCAAGTGAAATGCATTTTGAAATAGATGCTATTGGAAACTACACAAATTTCCATTTCTAAGACGTGTATAATCGTCAAGACATTAAAGAACCCCAGTACGTTTGCAAGTACCACACGTTGTGTGGCAAAAGACCTTCGTCTGTTTCAAGGTGTGCACGACTGATAAAATATGGCTTAACTGTTGACGTGTTATATATATAGTTAAACCAATATAGCATTTTACTCGCCAAAATTTTCTGTGCCTGAAGAATTAACAGTTTATTCCAAACAGCTTTAATGTATTATAAAGCACGTAAATGTTTCAAATAGGAAATACATACAAATGCTGCGTTAAACACAACCTCATGACTAATAACAACAAAACCTGTAGAAAATCACGGGAACTCCGTATGGCCGTCTCTAGTGCGCATTCCTTCATGTGAATCCAAAATCTATCCTTAGACTGAAGAACGCCAAAAAACAAAAAAACAAAACAAAAACGTTTTTTCGTAGGTAGGCTATCCTCTAAGTACAACACTCTTCCCTACGGTTTCGCTATAAACAACCTGTCAGACATTGTTGTAATTATTAATCTAAACAAGTATATCGGAGACACACGCTCGCATTTTCTGTTACAACACGATGTACCTGTGTGTGAACTTGTTAAAGCACTGCCTTTCAGTTACTGCGGTTAGATGAAACGATTGCAAGTGTCTAGTTGAAAGAAGTTAGGCATGCACATGGGAATGAAATGTTGAAGAGTTACCGACGTATTTCAGGAATGTAGCTCCCGTACAGTGCACAACGCACGCACAGCACATTGGCTCCATTGTTTTCCCAGGGAACGCCGCATTCACTACACCTATTGATGTCTGTCCGTCCTGTTACGTGCTACACGCTGCAATTCAATGCATCCGTTGTATCGCTTTTGGCGGTTCTAGCAACACAAAGCTAACCTGACTTCTTTATGTGACCTCTGGCCATGTAGTCAGTCGGAAAGCCCAATTAAACAGCTGGATAGTGACGAGATGTAGTAACAGATAAAATTCGTCATGTTTACTCAATCAATATTTTGTCAATAAAAGTGTTGCTGTAGCTATAATTAATACATAGAGTGGTTCTTGTTCTGTATTAACCAGTGCAATTCCGACATTTGACACCAAAACCAGCGCTCCAGAATTTTGAAAGTGTAACAGTGTAGAACATTATTACCCTAGCAAATCCACCCTATAATGTTATCCCTTTACCAGGATTTTAAGACTGACCGAGATCGTGTATGCTGTGGCGTGTTAACCGATTTTGGTTAAAAAATGCGACACAGCGTGCGACCGCGCGGTTCCTTTCGTCCTTTTACCAGCACCTACCTGTGAACTCTTTGCAGCAGATTGCCGGTACGAAAGCTGAGCAGAAACCTATCGTACGGCAATTCGCACCAGGCTGCATACAACGTAACTATTGAAAGAATCGGGAAAAGGTCTTAATTTTGAATGAAAGATGGAAATACTGACAGAGCTTCGGTATATTCTGAACCCTGATAATGTACACATTCACTTCCAAGTCCGTTGTAATCTTAACACAGTCATTCACTTTAGCAATTTTATGGCAACGTATTTCCCGAAATCTGAACAGCTGCTAAGCACGGATTGTTCTTAAACGAAAGCGATCACCAAGTTTATTGGTGTCAAGTTTCTAGTCACCGGTCTGCTCAATATGCCATGCGGAATTACTGTCTTTTCTCGTACACAAAATTACTATAAAAATCCGTACTTTCTAAGAAAAAACACACCGGAATAAATACGCCTTTACTTTAAAACACTTTTGAAACATGTAGCACAACTAAAACTGGCAAATTATAATTTCCTGCTGAGCTCTTACTACACACGACGGTACCATTGAAAGGTTGGGCTCCGACTACTTTAGACAGCTGCAAGCTTTCTGTATCTCGAAGAGAAAAGATATGTGTAGACTACTCCGTTCCAATTGGTCAGTTTTCTTTAAGGCCAATAGAAAAACGTTATTCTCTCGCATTAGTGCGCGCTTTTCATGACTAACCAATCAACAAATAACGCACTTCCGAACTGTACTTTTTCCCGTAGTCAAGACGGAAGGAGGGAGGAAAACGGTGACGAACATGTTCGAACTGAAAGACTGAGCGAAATCTCGCGAGACACAAAGTCTCATATTGTAATCTGTCTAATATAAGTTAATTTTTATTCTTTCTTTTCATGTTTTAGCTTAAATATAGCTCCGTTATTTCTATAAGTAACATAAGTACTCTACTTAAAATCAGTCAATTATTTCACATAAATATTGTTTCTTTATTTGTCTATCATAAGTGCTCATGTATACTCATATTGTCAGTCAAATGGGAATTAACATTCTCCATTAACAGGAATCTGCTTACAACCGCCTTTCTATATCTGTTATTTTCATCTTCGCCACTGCCACTACTACTACTATTATCTTTTTCGTAACCACTACTGCCACTTTCCATCTTTCTTTTCGGTCCCTTCTCCGATACTTCCAGCGTGTTTTTCACCTTTAGTTCACAGACGCTTGAGTCAGTCACGACCTTGGACACCTGTAAACATGTCTTCCCCCGCGAAATCCAGCTTTTGTCCCTCTTCCGGCCAGCAGGTAAACGGAGCGCGCTCGGTCCTACAGGCGGCCACAATGGGACGGACCGGTTCAGGCGGCGGGCTCTTTGTGGCCCACGCGAACGCGCAGTCGCTAACGGCTCACTTCGACGAGTTCTGTGACCTGTTCTGCCAATCGCTGTTCCACATTATCCTCGTCTCTGAAACTTGGTTGAAACCAAACATTTCTTCCGACGCTATCCGAATCGCTGGTTACTCTCTCCTAAGGGCAGATCGTGAAACACGACGCGGGGGTGGTGTGGGTGCCTATGTTCGCTCTGATCTGACACCTACTGTACTATGCACATCGGATGCAAAGGGCGAAGGAGAAGCAGAGTTCTTTTTTTTCGAAATAAGTACATCAAATCAGAAACTGCTAATTGGAGTAATCTATAAACCTCCAAACGTCGGTGCCATGTCCTCCTTTCAGTCTGCCCTGTCCTCACTCGTGACACAGTATGAACACATAATCATTATGGGCGACACAAACATCGACTTACAGTTAAAATCTCCCTCTGCCGAAAAACTAAGGCGACTGTTCCACTCCAATGATATGAGTTTAACACCGCTGGACCCAACTCACCACACGTCACACAGCCACACACTCATAGATATAATAGCAACAAAGCGACCAGATAAAATAATCCGCGCCAATCAGACATCCGCTCCGGGACTCTCTGCTCATGACGTGATATTCTTAAATTACTCAGTGCATACTACCAAAGAAAAATCTCACCTGGTAACCTACAGAAACTTAAAAAATGTTAACCATGACGCTCTTCAAAAGGATTGCTCAGACATCCCTTGGCATGATATAAGCAATGAACCGACTTTAGACGGAAAAATTCGGCAATTATGTAGCAAAATTATTGCACTGTATGATAAACATGCTCCTCAACGCACTGTCAAGGTAAAGAGAGCTCCTGCTCCATGGCTCACCACTGCATTACGCCAGTTAATGAATAAACGTGATGCTGCACACAGGGCCTTCAAGCGTAACCCAACTCCCGAGGCGTACGAAGCTTATAGGAAACTCCGAAACAGAACGAAGCAAAGCGTGAGAAATGCCAAAATCAGACATGCCCGCTCTGTCGTATGCGGCATATCAAAACCTGCTGCACTGTGGAAAAAGCTGCGCAGTTTCGGTATAGGGAAGCGAAGATATGACGCTGTTTATCAAGCGTCTGCAGAAGAATTAAACGATTTCTTCTCAACAGCTGTAATGTGCCACGCAGCGACAAATTACCAGCCCCAAGATATCAATCTCTTGAGAGACAAGTTTTTCCTAAAACATGTCACTACCGGCACAGTACACAAGGCAATTATGAGAATCTCTTCCGAGGCAGTAGGAAATGATGGAGTGAGCATTGGCATGATTAAAAACGTCGTAGCCACTATTATTCCAATTATCACAGACATCTTCAACCTGTCTCTTGTCAGTAGTATATATCCTACTGAGTGGAAGCAAAGTTTAATCCAGCCTATACCCAAGACTGACAACCCTAAGTCGCCAGGTGACTACAGGCCGATCAGCATACTACCTGCAATATCTAAAGCCCTAGAATACATCGTCCATGAACAGCTGACGGATTACCTCAAAACTCATAACATCCATGACGAATATCAGTCAGGCTTTCGAAAGCACCACAGTACAGCAACTGCATTAATCAAAGTAACTGATGACATTAAACATGCTATGGACAGACGTGAAGCTACTATCCTAACACTGCTTGACTTTAGCAAGGCTTTTGACACAGTTGACTTCGATATATTACTAATTAAAATGAAACAGCTGAATTTCTCAAACAGCGCAATACACTGGTTCGACAGCTACCTCAAAAACAGAAGTCAACAAGTCATTTGTGGGTCGGAAAAGTCATCATGGAAAAGCGTGCGCTCTGGAGTTCCCCAAGGCTCCGTCCTTGGTCCACTACTCTTCTCACTGTATATTAATGATATTTCTTCAGTGATTCACTCCTGCAGCTACCATCTATATGCTGACGACATCCAACTGTACATAAGTGCAAGCCCCAAAAACATTGCTGGCGCAGTAGCGAGTATGAACGCAGATCTTTGCTCTGTTTCTCGATGGGCACAGAACCTAGGTCTGAAACTAAACCCCAAGAAATCCCAGGTCACACTTATATCTCATCCAAAGTTAATCAGCCGGTACTTTCGCGAAACGGTCCCTAAAATATTCCTCAATGGTACCCAACTACCATACCAAAAAACAGTAAAAGACCTTGGAATAATCTTGGATGAACACCTAAACTGGGAAGAACAAACAGTCACAGCTTGCCGGAAATCGCTCTCCTCCCTACATGCAATTCAAAAATTTAGAAAAATATTTCCAACCCATGTTAAACAAAAATTAGTCCAAACACTAGTCTTGCCTAATCTTTACTACTGCGATGTAGTTCAACACGGCACGAATAGTGAAAATTCTAGATGCCTCGAGCTAGTGATGAATGCTTGCGTCAGATACGTGTGCAATATTCGGTTGTATGATCATATCAGTCCTTCATACTCCCAGCTAGGTTGGATACGCCCACATAAGGCACGCGATCTCCACACGATGTGCTTACTTCATCGATTTCTTAGCCACTGGTGCCCTCAATACTTATCTTCTCACATTAAACATCTATCATCATTCCACAATCGCAATACCAGATCGGATACGTCTATCATCTTGGCTGTACCTTTACATAACACAAAATCTTTCTCCGTGTCATTCTCCATCTCAGCCATACGACTATGGAACGCACTCCCCTGTGATCTGCGTCTTATCCAGAACTACACAACATTCAAGAGGGAACTCAAAACTTACATATTAGGGACGGTATAGCCACCATTGTTATGCCCCTAACATCTCTTTCTTTCTTCTCTCCATCACAGCTTCGAATTTTACCATTCTTTTTCTCTTCCTCAAACCTATCTACCTCTTATATATCTCTTTCACCCCATTCTATCATCTTATGTCTCTGCTCGATGAGAATAACTCACAAGCTGCAAGAATATAACGAGAAAATTCCCAACTAACTGACATTCACAAAAGAAATGTATGTTTACTTTCATATACTTAGTCACTATTATTATTATTATTATTACTATTATCATTATTATTATCATTATTATCGTTGATTGTTATAATTATTTTTATTGTCATAACTATCATTGTACTACTGTTATAATCTCAAATTTTTTTCGTTTGACATCAATACTGCATAATACGTTAAATGTTCTTAATGTTATTTAGTAACTGTAACTCGTTCAATCTGAGTATGCCTGGTTAGGTGTAAGAGAGGGCCTGAAGGCCCTAATCTTGTCAGGTAAAATAAATGCATAAATAAATAAATAAATATTTAACATTCCGATAATTTGTTTATGCTTTACATTATTAACTATTTTTATTTGCACTCGAATAGCTTTCATTTGAAGTAAACTTACTTAACATATTATGATACAAAATTCCCCTTCATCTGCATTCAAACTGTCTTAAAACTTTCTCACACTAGTTCGTACACCGTTCATCGGTAGAACAATGATCTACACGTTTACTGTAGACTACAGTCATGCTTCATTCACGCTATTAAACGCATATACAAAACTGTACAAACAGAAAGAAACAAAAAAGCCTTCAAGAAATAAGGAGAACAATTCACAAAAACATTCTCTTGAGCTGTTTTTTGAATGCCTCTGTGCACTACTGGACTCTTGTGGATGAAAATTAGAACTAAATACTCGACTGAACCCGCTTCAGACCATTTGTCACTGTGAACACATGAGTCATTCTCTCGATACCTCGGCTCAAGAAGGGAGCAATATAAGCTGCCACGCTTCAAGCAGAAGTGAGTTGCAACAAAGCCAGCCACAGGTGGGCAAGAATGTTGTGCGCAGCAAAGCAAAACTGATGCTGTGAAGAGGAGGCAGCTTCACAGTACAGCAATAGCCGTCGCTGCAGTATGCTAGTGGACGGATGGAAGCCTTTCCTCGCTTGCCACCACGGAAGTGTTTAGAGTACGTGGTACACGCCTTAAGCCCTAAATGTAGTAGTCTGGAATATATAAGTACTCAGACTTCTTTTGCAGTAAATGATTCTCATCTCAGTATGACAGCCTACACCAATGAGTGACACCCCGGAACTCAGTATATTGTCTGAAGTTCGATCACAAGACAGGGCAGCCTGCCTTGAGTCATGAGGGAGCTGCCCACTCGCTGGAGGAAGTTCAGGACCTTTGTCAGCTGCACTGCTGGTCTGTCATCACAGTCACAGCTGGAGCCGTCGCTGACAGCGGCATCCGAGTGACATCACGTTCAGTCCTGCTCTTTGCACTGTCAGCAATGTAGGACATTTATTATTTCACATGAGAGGCAACTGGACGCCTCCACCAAACTGTACCTGATGTATTACAGCTGAGGGCCGGAATTTAAAAATTACCAGAAAAAGTACACTGTCGCCCTGATGGGTCGTTTCATTCTCAATGGGTGACAACCTAAGGGTCAATAAACACTGCTATCAGAACACTGACATCACCTTTTTGGAGCAACTTGTGAAACCACAGTCTACAACACAGGAGACAAATTTTTTCTTTTGTGTTTTGGTCTTGGAGAAGAGGTTTTGATGGTCATGCATTTAGTAAAGTACACTAATGGCCATTAAAATTGCTACACCACGAAGATGGCGTGCCACAGACGCGAAATTTAACCGACAGGAAGAAGATGCTGTGATAGGCAAATGATTAACTTTTCTTTAGCATTCACACAAGGTTGGTGCCGGTGGCGACACCTACAACGTGCTGACATGTTGTTTCCAACCGATTTCTCATACACAAACAGCAGCTGACCGGCGTTGACGGCTGAAACGTTGTTGCCATGCCTCGTGTAAGGAGGAGATGTACGTACCATCACGTTTCCGACTTTGATAAAGGTCGGATTGTAGCCTATCGCGGTTGCGGTTTATCGTATCACGACATATCGGCTCGCTTTGGTCGAGATCCAACGACTGTTAACAGAATATGGAGTCGGTGGGTTCAGGAGGGTAATACGGAACGCTGTGCTGGATCCCAAAGGCCTTGTATCACTAGCAGTCGAGATGACAGGCATCTTATCCGCATGGCTCTAACGTATCGTGCAGCCACTTCTCGATCCCTGAGTCAACAGATGGGGACGTATGCAAGACAACAACCATCTTCAAAAACGGTTCGACGACGTTTATAGCAGCATGGACTATCAGCTCGGAGACCACAGCTGCGGTTACCCTTGACGCTGCATCACAGTCAAGAGTGCCTGCGATGGTGTACTCGACGACGAACCTGGGTGCACGAATGGAAAAACGTCATTTTTTCGGATTAATCCAGGTTCTGTTCACAGCATCAGGATGGTCGCATCCGTGTTTGGAGACATCGCGGTGAACGCACATTGGAAGAGTGTATTCGTCATCGCCACACTGGCGTATCACCCGGCGCGATGGTATGGGGTGCGATTGGCTACACGTCTCGGTCACCTCTTGTTTGCATTGACGGCACTTTGAACAGTGGACGTTACATTTCAGATGTGTTACGACCCGTGGCTCTACCCCTCATTCGATCCCTGCGAAATCCTAGATTTCAGTAGGATAATGCACGGCCGCATGTTGCTGCTCCTGTACAGGCCTTTCTGGATACAGAAAATGTTCGACTGCTGCCCTGGCCAGCACATTCTCCAGATCTCTCACCAACTGAAAACGTCTGTTCAATGGTGGCCGAGCAACTGGCTCGTTACAATACGCCAATCACTACTCTTGATGAGCTGCTGTGGTACCGTGTTGAAGCTGCATGGGCAGCTGTACCTGTACAAGACATCCAAGCTCTGTTATCCTCAATGCCGAGGCGTTATCAAGGACGTTATTACTGCCAGAGATGGTTGTTCTGGACACTGATTTCTCATGATCTATGTACCCAAATTGCGTGACATTGTAATCACATGTCAGTTCTAGTATAATATATTCGTCAAATGAATACCCGTTTATCATCTACATTTGTTCTTAGTGTAGCAATTTTAATGGCCAGTTGTGTAGATTTTATTGCTAGTACAGATCCACTGGATTTGTTTGCTTATAGAGATAATGGAAGTCATGAGTGGTTAGTGCCTGTTAGACGTGCACAGTGTAAACTTGAGGGTCACTCAGCACCATGCACAAAATGAGTTCCAGGAAAATATTGTATGTGTAATCACTGGGGGCTTGGCAATGTCGGGAGTCGAGATGGTTCATGATAGGATGTAAGAATTAAGTTACAGTATTTTGTTTTCTTGTCTTGTCAGCCTTAGTTCTCAAAATGAATGTTGTCAAGGGATAAGTTTCGACAGAACCAGAGACACAAGGTGTGTCAGAGCTGATTGAACGTATTGTTAGGAAAGGTAGCACAATTAACAGCAGATAATATAGAACTACTTAGGCTGGTAGAGTTGTAATAGTTACTATGGGTTGTATATTTGTCAGTTGCAAGTGTAATTACTTCTTTTCCTGATAAGGCAGCTAAGGATGTGCAGGCCCTTCTGGGAGACCTTGGAAATCTGGCTTGAAGCGAAGGTTGGTCTGATAAGGAATTATTAAGTGTTGCAAAACTGAGACTAACAAGGCAAGGGAAAATTTAAAGAGGGTTTACAGAAGCTCTTAAGAGAACCACAACATTCGAAGAATTTGAATAAGGGTTAATTCAGAGATATACGAATCGAAATAGACCAGACGCTACTAAGAACAATTACTCGTAAAGGTAATATCTGAGGAAAACATGGAAACTGTGAAACAGGTGGCAGAGAAGGTAAGGAAAATTAATGGATGTACCTATGAATTAGGTGAAGACACTGTAGTTAATGAAATTATTTATTTTGGAATAATTTATTTAAGGACGGATTTCACATAGTTCATTTATTACACTGATACAAAACACTCGCTCTCACGTGCTTCAGTTCACAGTAAACAGTCTACAGACCTGAAAACTACTCGCAAATCACCGAAATAATGCAGTGCACTGATGTCCAGACATACAAACTCCTAAATTGTCAAAATAATGCAAGCACACGCTTGCTAATCATCAACTATCGAAATCATGCATTGCACAGCCTGCATACCTGTTCATAAAAATAACGCAACAGACGCGAAAACAACTCATAAATTGTCAAAAGATACTGCATGTGTAACGCTATGCAAACACGCTCACAATGCTTAAACACCCAAAATAATGTAGCGCACATAAAAAAGTAACATATGAGCGAACTGTTCCCACACGTCCACGTAAAGAGATGCGCCCCTCCACGCCCGCACCAACGTGGTGACCACACCAAAAGTTCTACTGTCACCTCCGTAATCATGTTAGTTGTCTAGTAAGTGGATCACAGGATGCTGGGCTGTGATGTTATCCGTGTGTCTGGGTACGACTACGCGTTAACACGGTCCATCAGGTGATAGATAGTGGACGAAACGCGAATGAGGGTAGCGATTAGAACAGCAGAGGGAAAAAAGTGCCAAGGCTCGTGCCGTGGGAAAAATCCTCGGCGACAGTGGGATGGGTAGTAAGAGCAGTAGTGGCTTACTAGCTGCGATAGTTCATGCAAGGTTGGATTTGTTAGTATAGGTATCATGCATCATTACCGTGAGAAGCGATGGCGATGTGTCCCAGTTGCTGCAGCTGCTACATTCTTGGAACAATCAAGATCGTTATAGAGTATTGGGAGATCGGCCATAGATCATCTCACTGTGTGGGGGATGTGTGGAGCTTGTCTGCATGCAGTGTACGGTACAGCTTCCCTGTGTGGTGCCAGTTATTCGGCAGTGTGTTTCAACTGGATATCCAGTAATGGCGTCTAATTAGCAGGGGCTCGCCTGTACCGTTATGTTTGCGTATGCTTGGCCATAGATGTTATGTCCTTACAAGTATGTCTTTTGGTCTTTTATGTTTCCATCTAAAAATAATGTAGTGCACATAAAGAAGTAACACATGAGCGAACTGTTCCCACACGTGCACGTGATTTACAGGGCCAGCCAGATCAAGTCAGTGCCGGAGCAGGAGCCATTGCCATTGCGCCACTGCCGATGGCAGGTGCAAGTCCCTTCTATTTTCGGGTATACAATTAGAGGTCTTTGAGTGTTATACTGATGTCACATGTGTATGTAAATAAGTGCCAAGTCAACCTCTGGACCGTGAACACATGTTCACAATTGCTGGCATTATCCCTCCCCCTACCTGCAGTCCAGCGAAGACCTATCAGCCGAGCGACTCACCCTTGCGGACGCTGCAAAAAATCATTCCGTTGCTTCCCAGAATAGCACAGGCTGCGTTTTTCCTAGTTATACTAATGGGACATGTGAGCTGTGTCTAGCCCTGCATGCGTTTACCAGTCAAGTGTGGCTGAAGCATCGCTGTGAAATGCTTGCGTAGCTACACACCATCGCAAGTGCATCTAAAAGGTTTTCAATGCTATACTGATGTCACATGACTATGTAAAATATGAGCCAAGTCGACCTCTCGGAAATTGTACAGTGTCCCAGAAATAGTTAACGGTTGTTTTTGTGGGAGCTCTCGTGATGTTTCAGCTTGTGTGCATGGAAATTCTTACCCTAACAGAAGCTGTTTATGAAAATGGCGCAGAATAACACTGAATGCGTTCCTCCTGGTGGTCCTAACATGGAACCCCATCCATCACATGTTACCCTTCCTGGAAAACGTTAAGTCTTGCTTTCAACGAACAACTCCGAAATGCAAACGTTCTCACCACTGTGTAGAGGCTCCTACGCCCCAGCACTTATGAATTAATTGAGCATTATGAGTGCCTCTTATTGAATTTAGCTGCCGAATTACTGATGCCGCTGGCATGGAACCACTGTCCACCCTTCTTTTTCTTTCTGTGTATGAGACTTTCAGTGGCAAAAAACTATTTTCTACAGATCACCATATTGCACTGACAATTAAACCCTGAAAAGTGGCCTACAGATCGTCTAATATGGAAAGACTCATACTCAATTACACTGCTCTTCCACTGAGGGTGGGAGCTTGAATGCCAGAGTGTGAAACCGATCTCCAACCCAGCAATACATCACCAAGTACTGTGTCCATGTGATAAACATACAATTCGTATCGTGCATCATACAAAATCGCCCCTTTTATACCATTCGTATAGCTATCGACCGCCAGACACTCGTACATATACTGTGAAGACAGACAGCATAAGCGCATGCACAGTAGGTATACCCCTGGCAGGACTAGATATTTCCTGCTAAGTCGGCAGTCATCCGCCCTGACTCATGGCCAGAGCACTCTCAGTGGACCGAAGTCACTCTCAGAAGTGTTATACAAATTCGGAGTCACCTCCCCTCGGCACAAATGCGTTGCTGTTTCTGATCCTGACCTGTTTGCTTGCTTGCTTTCCTACACCCATCTCCAGACTCTGGGATGAAAGAACACACGTATTTTCACATGTTTTGCTAGAATATTATACCATTTACCCGATAATTCTCGATATCAAGCACATAGCAGTATCCTACCGATTGCTCATGCCACATAATTCCGAAGATATAACTGGAAATTATTTCTCTACAAACCTGAAACTTTAGCAAGGTGGAGTGTGCTGTAACCATCGAGTAACTAGAAACTTATCACATCTGCGAAGACCTTTACTTCAAAACTCGAGAAAAATAGAGGAAACTGATATTTCCACTCGCGAATACCGACGTCGGTAATATAGCAGATTCCAAGTCATCCTTATAATTTACGGAGTCAACTAAGATGTTTCTCATGTCTAGAGAACCAGCAAACATGTTGGAACAGTTCACTAATATGTTGCGTTTTTTACGTGCACTGAGTGTTTGTGCTGTACATTTTTTTCGGGTGTTTAAGTGTTGTGAATGTGTTTGCATAGCGTTACACATGCATTATCTTTTGACAATTTATGAGTTGTTTTCATGTCTGTTGCATTACTTTGTGAACAGAAGTGCAGGCTGTGCAGTGCATGATTTCAATAGTTGACGATTAGCAAGGATGATTGGAGAGATTTTTACATGCATTATTTTGACAATTTAGGAGTTGTTTGCGTCTCTCGACATCAGTGTACTGCATTATTTCCATGATTTACGAGTAGCTTTCAGGTCTGTAGACTATTTACTGCGACCTCAAGCACGTGAGGGTGAGTGTTTCGCACCAGTGTGACAATGAAACTACGTGGAATCCATCCCTAAATAAATTGTAGGCATTATTTTGACAGTTTATAATTAGTGAGCGTGTCTGCACATCAGTGTACTGCATTGTTTCGGTGATTTACAAGTAGTTTGCAGGTCTCTAAACTGTGTATTGTGACCCCAAGCATATAAGAGCGAGTGTTTGTATCAGTGTAAATAATGAACTACGTGAAATCTGTCCCTAAATAAATTGTTCCAAAATAAGTAAAGTACACTCCTTCCTCTCTCCAGCAGAGCAGCACAGGCCGAATCTTTTTCCAGCCATTTTTGCCATCCAGACCGCCATCTTGGATTATGTTACAGGAGGGACGATAGCACCCTCTGGTGGTACTACTCTGTACTAGGTCAGTAGGACTCTGGACATAATGGTGAACACACTGGATAGAGGTATTGCCTCAAATTGTTTAAATAAAGACTGTTTAAATATAGACTTACGTCCATCCTATCCAGCACAGGCTGAGTCGTTTTCCTGCCATTACCTAGGAAGAGGTGGCGAGCGGATGACTTAGGTTAGTGGAGGTAGCCCAATTGACCTATTTTCCCACCATTTTCTTAGGTTGGTAGAGGTAGCTGTGGTGTGTTGCATTGTCTTGATGGAATTTTAGTTTCCTGACATTTTCTGGAGGAGGGGATGGGAGGGGGGTAAGGGGGAGGGGAAGGGGTTAGGTTGGTGGAGGTAGCACAATTAACTTTATTTTCCCACTGAAATTCGAAGTTACGTCGTTGTAACGTTGCCATATCTATCACCGCCATCTTGAATACATTTGGCAACATGGAGAATGGGATGGTATGTACTTTGTTCTATTATTTCTCTCATTCTAACATAATTTGTGGTGCGTTTTCCGTAATATTCCACAAACTTCTAGTTCTATACTTTGCTGCACATCTTCTTCTATTACAGTTCTTCAGATAAAAATCGTACATTGTTTGCTCAGCGAAAAACATATGCCTAAATCTGCTCTCATTCACTTCAGGTACATCTTCTTGTAATGATACTGAAAGATTAAATTTTCGTAATTTATCGGTACGGTCGCACACTTCAAACAAGTTAATAGTATTTGCTGTACTACCGCAAGTTTTATCGTAACTGTTTTTAAATAGGTTACAAAATCCGTTCAAGGATCTCTTCCACTTGCACTTGATGACAAAAAACTTACAGTCTTTCCAGCTAAGACATAACTTTACAAGACTGAAACACAGCTTTGCCAAACAAGCCTCCAACATGCACCTGTTTTCGAGAATGTTTCCGTAGTTTCAGTTAAAAGTTTGTCTGCCTTTGACGACTCGGATACCATCTGAACATCATCTGCCCCACGTAATGCGTTCGTTTCTGAGCAGCCATTACACGGAGCAACTGCACTGTGATGAATCACGTCTGGGTTCTCAACATTCCCTGTATTCGTCACAGTACTTTGTTCGTTTAGTTCGACAGTCAGTGACAAGTCTTGAATTTCAGTTTTCAGTGCCTGATGTTTAGTTTCACATTAGTTTCTAAGTTCTTCATGCTTTTGATTAAACTAATGGCATCACTTAATTTGCTGTATCCTTTCCCGCACCCTTTTATTAGTTTCCTCAGGAAATTTTTTAATTTTTCAGCTAGTTTATTCGCTTTCTAGTCGAGATTTTTTCGCTTTCTTGATAAGATTTTTCAATTTTTGTTGAAAATTTCACATTTTTGTAATATCTGCAATAAAAAATCTTTGCTGACAATACCTTTCCCCACTTCCTGACTCACTGTCGGTGATTAACTGTGCACTGTCGCTTCTGAACTACCAGTGCACTTTATGGTTTGATTAATCGGGGTATTTTCAAGTCCAAAAATCTTGTTGTACACTAACTGAATCTCCGAATTGTTCTTCTTCTTTAATATTCACTGTCGTTTTGCTCAGTGTCAGCCATTATACTAACGTTCACAATAATCGCTGTTCGTCATAATTGATATCTACGAGTCACTTAGAATTTCTGTCTCGAATTTAACAATAAAGACGGTTCACAGTTTCCTTCTGGCCCACTACTAAGCAACGTTGAATGCAGTGCGACATAAAGCGTCTGTATCGCAAGCAGCTGATGCGCTCACCGTGTTGCCACGTTGTCTTTCTCGACGTATCCCAAGACTGCGTCGCTTTCCGCCAAGTGTAACTACACTGTCCACAACATCTTCAATAAGCCTTCGCATGCGATATAGACAACGGCAAATCTATGATTTTTGTTTCTGTAGATTGTGTTTTTGGGCTTTGTTGATCAAGAATAGTAATTATGATGATTCAGATTTCTCTACCTACCAAATCAGCCACTACATAAAAGTTAAACACAACATATTCACATAAATCCAACTGCAATCAAATTCAAATTAAGTATTACACCTTAGTTCGCGATAACGTGTGCTATTAATAAAAAGCGCGTTGCTACATGACTGCCCGTGGCTCACTGCAGCTCATCCCATTCCCTTTATTACCAGGGCTAACCCACAATTGCTCTTTGTTCGATGCACACTTCACTGCGCATTGCTGGTCTCAGAGATTTTATATATCAACATGTAAGGGTACTGTTCCCTTGCAATTTGAAGAAAAGAGTGCACACGGATATATGCGCTACTCCGAATGGTTTCCGGGATGTACACATGTAATGTGCATTGTCATTTATTTTCTCTGTTATTCAATACATTGTCGGGTTTAAAATTGTGCACATGTACAACAGTTACAATAAGCGTATGTGAAATGTGTACAAGTTTTCCGCATGTGATGTTCACCACAGCAGTGCTCGTGGGACACTGATACGAGCAGAAAGTCGCCGTGTGCTGGTACTAAGACTGCGCTGCATTTCAATCAAGTGTTGCTGTTCCTGCACAGGTTGTCCAACTACACGATCAGAGAAAAAGGTGAACTTGGAAGAATACCTATTTCGCGCAGTATGCTGATAAAACAAGTAAAACCTCTACGGTCGAAAATTCATGTCGGAAAACGCTGACGGTATTCTTCGAGAGGAACAGGAGTTCTACCATCGCAGAAGCCATAATCTTACACCACGTATGCACATTCTTCAAAAGTGTAGATGCGTGGCAGTCAGCGCTTGTACGAACACAGTTAACTGATACTTCTCTCCGATACACTCTCAGCCCCTTGCAAAAATTCGCTCACAATATACAATAGACAAATGCGCGTTGAATGGGCTAGTTTAGTGTTAGAAAGACATCCCGAGCAAAGATGCAGAAAGTACTGGTGTAGGTTGGGCTAGAACAAAAAGTCAAAGAGTCTGGTGGATAAGATGCACACGTGCGAGCCATTAGTCCAAAAACTTATGTACACTAAACGTGTTGTACCATTTCGAATTGGGTGAATGTGTATATGAAGTTTTGGAACCAGCGTTCCTATCATATCCTTCAATATTGACCATCCCTCCTAGGACATCCAGTATAATTGCAGGGCTTCGAACCATTAATGAATGGAAGCGGCATACAAAGCATTTAGACGTGTGATGCCTTCACGAAAGCGTTATTTAATAATTAGTTATTTCCCACCGTAATCCAGCAATCAGGCACATAGTTTCGTCACTTAAAGCTCATGTATCAACTTCTCTATACTCTATCAACTTCTCTATGCTCTTAAAATCGCCTCCATAATCTCACCAACTCAAATCAAATCAAATCACTTAGAATCACACGTTCTCAATTAGCACTTGAGTCATTCAAATCCACATATTCATACGTTCGTTGTCCTTCTTTTCTTTTCCTTCTCCTTTCATCTTTCTTCACGTTTTCATTCCTCTGTTTTTACATAGATTTTAATATATTAATCACTATAGGAATACTGGGAGTATTATACGAGTACATATCATGGGGTGACGCTCCAGGTTAGCGAACTGAGTCCTGGCACCAGTCGATTAACCAAGCAATGAAATAATGAATGAGAAAACTTATGAATATTAAATGAGACATGGATTACACTTACTTTGATTTATTCCAATAAAATGATTGCTAAACGGTTAATAACCTGTTGCAATGTCGATCTATTAAAACTTTGTCATATCTGACATAGGGGGTAATGTGAAAAGATAATAATCGCGCAAATAAATTAAATACAATAGTGAAGTGCACAATGATTGTTGTAATAGATAGTACGAGTACTATAGAAGGGAATTTGTCATACCTGTCGTTAGGACTGAAAACCGATCATGGTGTTAAAATACATGTGAAGATTAAAGTTACTGGGTTACTTTAAAATGATTTTAATGGCCGTATACGTCATCTCGTCGTTGTGGCTTGATCCCACCTTAATACTGCAGGTGGTGTTTGAAGTGTTTGTGCAATCGACGACCCTCGCCAGTGCCCATGCTGAGATTCGTCCCCTACGCATCGCATCAGGCAGTCAGTGACCATCAGTGGGTCTCAGCATACAAATCTGGCGGCAAAGGCTACCGAAGATCGTCTTGAAGGTTGGGGATGATGTCTAAGTGTGATTATGATCGAGTATTAATTAAAAGGAAACCATGTCTTGCCACATATTACATCATATTGACTTTCGATTATCTTGGCTCCAGATCTCCCGAGCGCCTGTCGATCAAACTCCTTGTTGCAAAACACTAGTCTCCTTCTTGCAGGTGGTTACCAGTAACTTGTGCCCTGTCATCCTCTACGTAAAAAGTCACGCCATTGCTCTGTGTCTTTCTTCCACCAATTGGGTGTTCTGTTACGTCGCCATCCAGTGTCTCTTCCTAACTTATACGTTGGTGCCTAAGTTGATAGCTTTTCTCCATAAATTTAATAAACACAAAACATACATATAACAGATACTTTAGACATCAGTAATATATTCCCCTCCAATACCTATAACATTCTGCCAACGCTGGGGCAACTTTTATACTCTACGACTGCAGAAATCACACGGTTTTGAGGCAAAGAAGTCGTCGAGCGATGTTCGCAACAGATGTGAGAACTTTGTAAATTTGTGGTAAGGACTATGGTCAGTGTTGTTCACCAGCCAACTGATGATGACCAAGCAAAGATGCACATAAGACCACCCACTGATTTTCGATATTTTGTCTTTGAGCATATAGTGCCCAAACACTTGATTTTTTAACCTTCCCCATTGCATGAAAATGTCTCTCATTGGTATGATAATCACGGTTCATCACATTTGCCAGTGCTTGAGTGCACTGATGTGAATCATTGTGAATTAATGCGTTTAAATGATCATTATCAAATACCAAAGTTCTTTCTGAACATCCAGAGTCGCTAATATCAAAACGATCCTCCTTAAACCGAGTAAATTATTTTCTTGCCGTGCTCTGTCCAACATCATTATCCTCAAACGAGGCGCAAATGTTTCTGCCTGCCGCCGCACTTTTCACCGCTCCACTGAACTCGAACAGAAGAATATGTGGGAAATGTTCCTATTTCTCCACTTGACACACCATTATTTGGCGTCCACAGGTCAACTCGCTATCTCCAAATGACAAAAGGACAATATGTAAACTCAAATAGCAACAGTGAAATACAAGTAAAAAGTGGCAATCGACAAATTAACCTGTTGTTGTTGTTGTGGTATTCAGTCCAGAGACTGGTTTGATGCAGCTCTCCATGCTGCTCTATCCTGTGCAAGCTTCTTCATCTCCCAGTACCTACTGCAACCTACATCCTTCTGACTCTGCTTAGTGTATTCATCTCTTGGTCTCTCTCTCTACACTCCACGCTGCCCTCCAATACTAAATTGGTGATCCCTTGGTGCCTCAGAACGTGTCCTACCAACCGATCCCTTCTTCTAGTCAAGTTGTGCCACAAACTTCTCCCCAATCCTATTCAACACCTCCTCATTAGTTATGTGATCTAACTATCTAATCTTCAGCATTCTTCTGTAGCACCACATTTCGAAAGCTTATGTTCTCTTCTTGTATAAACTATTTATCGTCCATGTTTTAGTTCCATACAGGGCTACACTCCATAAAAACACTTTCAGAAAAGAGTTCCTGATATTGAAATCTATACTCGATGTTAACAAACTTCTCTTCTTCTGAAACTCTTTCCTTGCCATAGCCAGTCCACATTTTATATCCTCTCTACTTGACTATCATCAGTTATTTTGCTCGCCAAACGACAAAATTCATCGAGTATTTTGTCTCATTTCCTACACTAATTCCCTCAGCATCACCTGATGTAATTCGACTACATTACGTTATCATCGTTTTCATTTTGTTGATGTTCATCTTATATCCACCTTTCAAGACACTTACCATTCCGTTCAACTGCTCTTGCAGGTCCTTTGCTGTCTCTGACAGAATAGCAGCTGAAATACCGGCATGCAAAAGAAAACCGCCGCGAATTAATACAACAATCTAACGTAATTTATTTATGTGAGTCATTGCTGGTAGGTCTTACATTGCACAAACATTTTCTTCTTGCAGAGTCAAAACGTTCGGCAGAGTCTCTCCCCTACCCATCTTTGAGATATTTATCTCGAACTTCTAGTGCTTTCTGTGAAAACAGCCAGCTTTCTTCATTTCGACTATAGTGCCAAGTTCTGCTAAAAATGTCGATCCTGCAAACTGCTTTTCCAGGTTGTAAATGTTTTCACTAAGAGCTCACTCCACGGGAAACATTATCTGTGTTTCTTTACAAATGCTGTCGTCCTGTGGCTCTGGTCTCAGGCAGCAGTCTATGGCTCGTGGTCCACTGACCCTCGACCCTCCCCACTGCTGCCGCCTAAGAAATGGCATAGAGGAGCGGCTGACTTCGCCGGTTCTCGCGAGCTGCATAATTTCGTTGCTTTCATGTTTTCCCACATCTCCATGGCACTCAGCTACTAATTAAAACAATAGTAAGGGTCTATTAGTTATATACTAGCAATCATTAGTACTGCTGTTTATCATACACTCCTGGAAATGGAAAAAAGAACACATTGGAAGTGCAGTCCGCCCATGAAGGAGCTACTCTACAAAGTACTCGTTTGACCGATACTTAGATACTGGTCGTCAGACAGGCGTCCATATCAGACAGGAATGATAGAATAGGGAAAGTAAAAGAACAGCTGGTTATTTAGTTACAAGCTCATTTAGTAGGCGTGAAAGCATCTACAGTGGCAGACAGTGGAAGAGAAGCGTCCAGCACTAAGCTTTCACGCTTCTTTTAAGTGGAAATGTATGCGAAACTGCAATACTTTGAAAAAATCCTGATGAATTCCAAAGCTTTCATGATAATGTAACTAAATTTGGCACATTTGTTAACGAACGTTATATGCAGAGACACGTAAGTTTCCATGCTTAATGGCGTTATATATTTTTTATTATAAACGACTGATTTTTTTTTTTCAAGAATGTGAGTACAAATAGTCTTTTTTGAAAATTATATCAGAAAGCAATTAATGCATTTTTGTACGAAATTTGAAATACCATTATTACAAAATCTCTGTGGAATAGAATTTTGGTATCTTCTTTTTGTGCATTTTTGCCACTCTTCAAATATCTGTGGAAAAATTGCTCCAAATCTGAGAACTTTTCTCTTACATAAATGCCTTATTATTGCATTAAATGAAAATTACTTCCACAGAATATTTCATTATAGTATTGACTAGATGTGTGCTAAATTTAAGTTCTCTAACATTAGTGATTTGTGAGGGAAAGGTACGTAAAGTTCGAAAATGTAAGTTATGGAAACCTGAATCAAAGATTTGACAGTGTTTCTACAAGTTCTTACCTTCCGTCAGTGAACGTGCAAATCGTATGGAGTACTTTCTTTGCTTGTCTTCTTTGGGTAATCTGATTTTCCAACAGAGTAACAATAAGCTTAGCTGTAGCAATTCGCTTGTTATAGATTTCCTTCATATCGACAGTGTGAACGCTCCCGGATCAAATCCTAGCCTCTGTAGAGTTCTTACTGCCAAGATTACTTCTTCTCCTTCTTTCTTTTGCTACCGCAATTATCCCGCATTGTGCGCAGGGTCGGCAGGGTTAAGTACGGAGTTGGCATGGTTAATTTTAAGGGGCGGCCGGATACCCTTCCTGCTGCCACCCCATGCCCCCAGGACAGAATTAGTGCACCCCAGTTGCCTGTGTCCAGTGTAAATCGTGAAATAGTGTCAATGTGTTCCAAATGTCTGCGAGTCGTGTAACTGAGGCGGAACGTGGGGAGCAGCCCAGTATTCACCTAGTAGGATGTGAAAAACCGACTAAAAACCACATCCAGGCTGGCCGGCACACTGGCCGTCGCCGTTAATCCGCCAGGCGAATTCGATCCGGGGCCGGCGTGCCTAGCCCAGTCCAGGAAGCAGCGCGTTAGCGCTCTCGGTTACTCTGGTGGGTCAGTCTGCCAAGATTACTAAAGTGTAGCAACTACACTGTACTGGAACGAGATACGCTGCAGATTGTAATAATAAATCTATACAATACGTTCGTAAACCATACTCCGTTCAACCACTTGTAAACAAATGCCATAAACTAAGGAATACAAAATCAATGGCAGTGATGCTAACCGAGAAAGGTGGCGCAGTGGTTACCACACTGGCCTCTCATTCGGGAGGACGACGGTTCAATACCGCCTCGGGCCATCCTGATTTAGGTTTTCCGCGACTTTCCTAAATCGTTCTAGGCAAATTCTGGGATGGTTCCTTTGAAAGGGCACGACCGACTTCCTTCCCCGTTCTTCACTAATCCAATGAGGTCGATGATCTCGCTGTCTGGTCGCCTCAATATAATGTACTAAATGGAGAGCGAATAAAATTTTTTCTCAGTTTTGGTCGCTTTCCCGTACGTCTCCCCTTAATGTATGTCTTACAAAAGATCACTAACGTAAACTCAGGGACATTAGGTATCACACGGAGGCTTATCAACAATCATTCTGCCCGAAAACCAGATGTGACTGGAAAAGGAAGACGGGAGGTGACAGGGATACACGGAGGCCCCTCCGCCTCACATCGTAAGGTGACTTGCAGAATACGGATGCAGATGTATATAGAAAACTCTAGGAGGTGTCCACGAGTAAATGTATATATCATTAAATATCATCTACGTTTGATATAAATAAGCAAAGTACTTTTTTGGGTTTTTAACATCTGACATCTATCTACATCTACGTCCATACTCCGCAAGTCACCTGACGGTGTGTGGCGGAGGGTACCCCGAGTACCTTTATCGGTTCTCCCTTCTATTGCAGCCTCGTATTGTTCGTGAAAGAAGGATTGTCGGTATGTTTCTGTGTGGGCTCTAATCTCTCTGATTTTATCCTCATGGTCTCTTCGCGAGATATATGTAGGAGGGAGCAATATACTGCTTGACTCTTCGGTGAAGGTATGTTGGCGAAACTTTAAAAAAAGTCCGTCCCGAGCTACTGAGCGTCTCTCCTGCAAACTCTTCCACTGGAGTTTATCTATCATCTCCGTAACGCTTTCGCGATTACTAAATGATCCTGTTATGAAGCGCGCTGCTCTCCGTTGGATCTTCTCTGTCTCTTCTATCAACACTATCTGGTACGGATCCCACACTTCTGAGCTGTATCCAAGCAGTGGGCGAACAAGCGTACTGTAACCTACTTCCTTTGTTTTCGGATTGCATTTCCGTAGGATTCTTCCAATGAATCTCAGTCTGGCATCTGCTTTACCGACGATCAACTTTATATGATCATTCCATTTTAAATCACTCCTAATGCGTACTCCCAGACAATTTATGGAATTAACTGCTTCCAGTTGCTGAACTGCTATTTTGATACGCGATCTATCTTTCTATGTATTCGCAGCACATTACACTTGTCTGCATTGAGATTCAATTGCCATTCCCTGCACCGTGTGTCAATTCTCTGCAGATCCTCCTGCATTTCTGTACAATTTTCCATTGTTACAACCTCTCGATGCAACATCGTCAATAATTGGTAACAAATAAAATCTGTTCAATGAAATGAAATAATTGTGGTAGAAAATGCAACGATAAATCTTTTATGATTGGAAGAAATATAGAAAAGGTAAGTAAAGAATAGGAATGTGGATGTGGCTTATATCGGCTTATATTGCTAATGAAAGCTCTCGGCATATCAGTCGTATGGCAGCGATTCAATACGACCAATGTTATACCCATCACCAACTAGCGATACGGTGATGGATATAGAACTTGTTGAATTATCTTGCAGGAATCATGAATACTCTTCACCAACAGAACTACAGACCCATAACTCTTCCACCGATTAAAATTAGACTTAAGGAACAGTTTTTGTATTTTCACTAGACCCTTCTCCATGAAGATTTGTAGAGATGCAAAACTTAGAGCCCCTATTCGAAAACAGAATAAAGGAATCTGTGGATTATGGCCCTTACGTAATTGTCATGTTTGACTTCCAGATTGTATTTGGTAGAATTTCACATTTATGCCTGACAAAAGTAGAAAGATCAATGCAAGGATGAGATTAATTTTTAGAAATATATGGTAGTGAAGTGTAATTCATCCACGGACCTGGCTTGTTAAAACACTATTTCGACTGTTTCTTGAGTATTGTCTTCAATCTGGGACCCTGTACCATGATGAAAAAGTAAGATGTAGAGCAGATCCAAAGAAGAGTTGCAAGTTTCGTAACGGCATTGTTTACTCGGCGCGAGAGCATTACGGAGATACAAAGCACCAGTGTCACACACTGAAGTGCGAAAGAAACTGGTATAGGCATGCGTATTCAAATACACAGATACGTAAACTGACACAATAAGGCGCTGCGGTCGGCAAGGCATATATGAGACAAGTATCTGGCCGAGTTGTTAGATCGGTTACTGCTGCTACAATGGCAGGTTATCAAGATTTATGTGAGTTTGAACGTGGTGTTATCGTCGGCGCACGAGCGATGGGACAAAGCATCTCCAAAGTAGCGATGAAGTGGGGATTTTCACGTGCGACCATTTCGCGAGTGTACCGTGAATATTAGCAATCCTGCAAAATATCAAATCTCCGACATCGAAGCGGCCGGAAACAGATCCTGCAGCAACGTGGCCGACGACGACTGAAGAGAATCGTTCAACGTGACAGAAGTGAAAGCTTTCCGCAAATTCTTGCTTATTTCAATGCTGGGCCATCAACAAGTGTCAGCGTGCGAACCATTCAAAGAAACATAATCGATATGCACTCGCGTACCCTTGATGACTACACAAAGCTTTACGCCTCGCCTGGGCCCGTCAACACCAACATTGGACTGTTGATGAGTGGAAACATGTTGCCTGGTCGTACGAGTCTCGTTTCAAATCGTATCAAACTCATGGACGTGTAAGGGGGTGAAGACAATCTCATGAATGCATGTCATCAGGGGTCTATTCAAGGTGCTGCAGGCTATATAATGACGTGGGGCCCTTGTAAATGGAGTGATATGGGACGTGTGATACATCTAAATACGACTCTGACAGGTGACATGTACGTAAGCATACTGTCTGATGACCTGCATCCATTAATGTCCAGTGAGTATTCCGACGGATTTGGGCAATTTCAGCAGGTCAATATGACACTCCACCAGTCCAGAATTGGTACAGAGTGCCTCCAGTAACATTCTCCTGAGTTTAAACGCTTCACTGGCCACCAAGCTCCCCAGACACGATCATTATTGAGCATATCTGGGATGCCTTGCAACGTGCTCTGCAGAAGAGATCTCCACCCCCACTTATTCTAACGGATTTATGGACAGCCCTGTGGGATTCATGGTGTCAGTTCCCTCCAGCACTACTTCAGACATTAGTCGAGTGCATTTCACGTCGTGTTGCGGCACATCTGTGTGCTCGCGGGGGCCCTACACGATATTAAGCAGGTGCACCTATTTCTTTGGCTCTTCAGTGATATGCTAAAAGACATACGTCGTTCGTCACGGATAGGTCTGTGATTACAATACAGGGAGAGTGGGTAAGAGTAGAGGAACTTACTACCTCCTCCCACATACGACTCGCGTTGGATAAATCAGGGAAATTCTCCGGAGGCTCAGTGGCAGCTACGTTCCCCACTCATCAATCGTGAATGTACGAACAGTAGGTGCAGAGAAATGAAAACGAGACACCTGAAAAAAATGTATGTCAGATATTTATTTTTTCACAAGTAATCGCCATACTTGTTAATACACTCCTGGAAATGGAAAAAAGAACACATTGACACCGGTGTGTCAGACCCACCATACTTGCTCCGGACACTGCGAGAGGGCTGTACAAGCAATGATCACACGCACGGCACAGCGGACACACCAGGAACCGCGGTGTTGGCCGTCGAATGGCGCTAGCTACGCAGCATTTGTGCACCGCCGCCGTCAGTGTCAGCCAGTTTGCCGTGGCATACGGAGCTCCATCGCAGTCTTTAACACTGGTAGCATGCCGCGACAGCGTGGACGTGAACCGTATGTGCAGTTGACGGACTTTGAGCGAGGGCGTATAGTGGGCATGCGGGAGGCCGGGTGGACGTACCGCCGAATTGCTCAACACGTGGGGCGTGAGGTCTCCACAGTACATCGATGTTGTCGCCAGTGGTCGGCGGAAGGTGCACGTGCCCGTCGACCTGGAACCGGACCGCAGCGACGCACGGATGCACGCCAAGACCGTAGGATCCTACGCAGTGCCGTAGGGGACCGCACCGCCACATACCAGCAAATTAGGGACACTGTTGCTCCTGGGGTATCGGCGAGGACCATTCGCAACCGTCTCCATGAAGCTGGGCTACGGTCCCGCACACCGTTAGGCCGTCTTCCGCTCACGCCCCAACATTGTCCAGCCCGCCTCAAGTGGTGTCGCGACAGGCGTGAATGGAGGGACGAATGGAGACGTGTCGTCTTCAGCGATGAGAGTCGCTTCTGCCTTGGTGCCAATGATGGTCGTAAGCGTGTTTGGCGCCGTGCAGGTGAGCGCCACAATCAGGACTGCATACGACCGAGGCACACAGGGCCAACACCCGGCATCATGGTGTGGGGAGCGATCTCCTACACTGGCCGTACACCTCTGGTGATCGTCAAGGGGACACTGAATAGTGCACGGTACATCCAAACCGTCATCGAACCCATCGTTCTACCATTCCTAGACCGGCAAGGGAACTTGCTGTTCCAACAGGACAATGCACGTCCGCATGTATCCCGTGCCACCCAACGTGCTCTAGAAGGTGTAAGTCAACTACCCTGGCCAGCAAGACCTCCGGATCTGTCCCCCATTGAGCATGTTTGGGACCGGATGAAGCGTCGTCTCACGCGGTCTGCACGTCCAGCACGAACGCTGGTCCAACTGATGCGCCAGGTGGAAATGGCATGGCAAGCCGTTCCACAGGACTACATCCAGCATCTCTACGATCGTCTCCATGGGAGAATAGCAGCCTGCATTGCTGCGAAAGGTGGATATACACTGTACTAGTGCCGACACTGTGCATGCTCTGTTGCCTGTGTCTATGTGCCTGTGGTTCTGTCAGTGTGATCATGTGATGTATCTGACCCCAGGAATGTGTCAATAAAGTTTCCCCTTCCTGGGACAATGAATTCACGGTGTTCTTCTTTCAATTTCCAGGAGGGTACAATTGTCCTACTGTTGGAAAATGCCTTCATGGAAAAATATTTGCGGTTGCTTACTCAACAACATTGTACCCACGCATGCGCCTCTTCATTCTAAGCAAATCTACGGTCAAGAAAGTCTTTCTAGTCTTTCTTCAGGGCCAGCGCCCATGATGCCAAGGTTGTTTCGCGTACGCTGCGGAATGTTCACTGGGAAGTCCTTACACATCCCCCATACAGTCCCCAACACTCCGCAAACAATTTCCCTCTTTTGGAGCCCTGAAGGAAGTCATTCGTAGCCGTCGATTTGCTTTGGCTGAGGAGGTGTATCTCTGGGTACATTTTTCCAGGAAGGCATTGACCGTCGTGTCTCACAGAGGGATATGTCCATTAACAGTTACAATGATTATTGTTGAAATAATAAACGGTTTACTTACTTTTTTCTGCCTGTCTTGTTTTCATTTGACTGCTTCTTATTAGAAGGAAGGGTAGAAATAATGGCAGGTGAACATACTCCACCACACACCGTGAGGTTGGTTGAAGAGTACAGATTTAAGGATGTAGACGTAAAGGCAATATTTCATAGAGCTGTGCTGTGAACGAAATAGGAATTACATGTGACCAGTTGCCGGTATCTGCATGTACACCCATCCTCCACAAGCCACCATACAATGCGTGGCGGAATGTACAATATGTGATCAAAAGTATCTGAAATCCCACAAAAACATACGTTTTTCATATTAGGTGCATTGTGCTGCCACCTACTGCCAGGTACTCCCTATCAGCAACCTCAGTACTCATTAGACATCGTGAGAGAGCACAATGGGGCGCTCCGCGGAACTCACGGACTTCGAACGTGGTCAGGTAACGGTGTCACTTGTCTCATACGTCTGTAGGCAAGATTTCCATAGTCCTAAACATCCCTAGGTCAACTATTTTCGATGTGATAGTGAAGTGGAAACGTGAAGGGGCACGTATAGCACAAAAGTGTACAGACCGACCTCGTCTGTTGACTGACAGAGACCGCCGACAGTTGAAGAGGGTCGTAATGTGTAACAGGCAGACATCTACCCACACCATCACACAGGAATTCCAAACTACCTCAGGATCCACTGCAAGTAGTATGACAGCTAGGCAGGAGGTGAAAAAACTTGGATTTCATGGTCGATCGGCTGCTCATAAGCCACACATCACGGCAGTAAATGCCAAACGATGCCTCGCTTGGTGTAAAGAGCGTAAACATTGGACGATTGAACAGTGGAAAACCGTTGTGTGGGGTGTTGAATCACGGAACACAATGTGACGATACGATGGCAGGGTCTGGGTATGGCGAATGTCCGGTGAACGTCATCTGTCAACTTGTGTAGCGCCAACAACAAAATTCGGAGGCGGTGGTGTTATGGTGTGGTCGTGGTTTTCATGTAAGGGGCTTGCACTCCTTCATGTTTTGCGTGGCACTATCGCAGCACAGGACTACACTGATGTTTTAAGCACCTTCTTGCTTCCCACTGTTGAAGAGCAATTCGTGGACGGCCATTGCATCTTTCAACACGAACGAACACCTGTTCATACTGCACGGCCTGTGGCAGAGTGGTTACACGACAACAACATCCCTGTAATGGAATGTCCTGCACAGAGCCCTGGCCTGAATCCTACAGAACACCTTTGGGACGTTTTGGAACGTCGACTTTGTGCCAGGCCTCACCGACCAACAGCGATACGTCTCCTCAGTGCATCACTCCGTGAAGAATGGGCTGCAATTCCTTAAGAAACCTTGAAGCACTTGACTGAACGTGTGCCTGCGAGAGTGGAAACTGGCATCAATGCTCAGGGTCGACCTACACCAAACTGAATTCCAGTATTACTGAAGGAGGGTGCTACGAACTTGTCATTTTTAGCCAGGTGTCCGGATACTTTTGAACCCATAGTATACCTTGTACCACCATTGTTAGTGCATTCCGTTACCTGTTCCACTTGCAAACTGAGCGAGGAAGGAATGACTGTTTAGATGCTTCCGATTTTTCTCTGTTACAACCGACTGTTGTTGACAGAGAAAAATTAAAAATTATTAATTTGTAATGCATCAAACACTGGAGAAACGAATCCTATGAATCATGTTCTGGTGAGGAGTGGGAGATTTGTTACTGTGGCGGTATTGTATAAATGTTACGTTTAGCTGCTAATGCTACTCTGTATGCTATTTGGGGTACATTTGTAAGTTGTCACCGAAGTTCGATACACACTTATCAATAACTTATTTTTCTTCTTCTTTCTTTTCGTCTATTTTAACCTCTCTGGAAGTTGGTGGAGATGCAGGAATACCAATATTTTAGTAATCGCTACTGAAGGCATCCTCGTCGCAAACCAGAATCTTGCGTTATCTCAGTATATGAGCTCTCGTAGCAACATTTATATCATCGAGGTACACACTGTGAAAAGCTAGAAAATAAGAAAATGAGGTAACACTAAGGTCATTTACAGTATACAGTTGCTGTTTTCCTACAGTTATATGTTTAAACAGGAGAATTTAGAGGTGGGGAAAGAGATGCTAGCAGAAGTGAAAGTGTTACGGTGGGTCGTGAGTGGTGCTTGAGTAGTTCAGTAGCTCGAGCACGTGCAAGCGAGAGACAAAGGCTCTAGGTTCGAGACTCGCTCCACTACAGAGGTATACTGTGCAGAGGAGTCTCAACGATGCTACGTTTGTACAGAAGAGAATGCCTAGCGTTTCAGCTTCATCACTAGATATCCCATATTGCTAAATGAGAGAACGGAGATATAGACGAGCCCTAGAGAGACTTTCTGTCCTGTTCTCGCTCTTCAGTGAGCACAAACGAGCCAGCGAACATATTACACAACTGTAAAGATAACTGAAAATGTTATGTATCGTGTGTGGTTTAACGTATCCAAGATTCACAGCCCCAACGAGAAATGCGGAATTTTAAGTCTACGTTTCGCACTTATCTCGGCACATTCAGATACGTGTGACGCTTTTATTGATTGTGTGTGTGTGTGTGTGTGTGTGTGTGTGTGTGTGTGTGTGTGTGTGTGTGTGTGTGAGGGAAGGAGGGAGGGAGGGAGACATTAACCAAAATCTCCTTTTAGAGCTGCTGTTAGTGGGAAAGGAGTCTTTGGAGAAGAGAAAGAGACTTAACGTGACCATCCATGCTTGCCCTGTGGAATTCAAGCCACTCACATCACGCTACTGCATGTTCTGAAACTGTTCTCAACCGAACGAGTGAGTGACTCATCTGCCATTTCGTAGGAGGAAACCATAAAATACGAAATCGGGATAGATGAAAAGATACGGATTTCACGTATTCACTAAAAGCGTCCCAACCCACAAAGAGAGACTGCTTGGTCTAGAGATGTTCTTCTTCTGGGTGCTTTACGGGTGGTACCGATTCGATTCGTGTGTTCTTGTCAGATGATATCAAAACACAGCTGTTGTTATTTTACGACACAGACTTGGGAACATCTGTGCGGAGAGTGGCACTTTATCAATCTCCAACTCGTTGTACGCTTTCGAGTGTCTAGACCTACCTATCCTCCCAGGGCCGACAATAGACAAAGGGCATCTGTTGACCTCTCCAGGTATCGCCCTACTGTTAAAACCAGACATTGATCCTGCAGCGGAGCAGTTACTCTTGTTGAGTGTCAGACAGTCTTATAATGAATAACTGGCATGTATCAAAGGCGTCGATCAACTATTGTGACTTTCTTAAAGGCCAAAGCCTGAAAATTACGCTTTAAACGCCGTCGGGGTAACATGACGCACATTTCGCCTTTCCATTTACATTTTTTTCGATTAGCTTGTGAAAACTAGTGTATTTGACAATAGTGTTGCTGCACCTGCCTGGCATTTTTTGTACAGACTTATTTTCCTTTTCAGTTTGAAATGCGAATAAGCTACTTTATGAATACTATACATAATGACAATCACTTTCAGTTGCAACAACGCTATAGAGCTGATGTAAATATCGATATTCTGTAATATTCAGGATAGTTCATCACGTTTATGCTTTAACTCAGCTTACTCTATGTACAAGTTGTGTGATAAAGACGATTAAAGAGACGCAAGTCACCGATGTTATGCTAATGTTATACTTTCCAGTCGAAAAATTTGTCTCGTTCGGTTCTCCATGCTAGTTTATCCTTTGCAAGTCTCTTCACTTATGCATAACTGGTTCAACCTACACCCATCTAAAGCAACTACTGTCTTCATGTTTTCGTCCCACTTCTTAATTTTTACTGCTCATCCCCAATTTCCTTGTAGTTATCCCCGTTTCCCAATTAAGTGTTCCATCATACGTGTTAAGCTCTTCCTTCTGTTAGCCTACTTGTGCCAGAAAGCTCTTTCCTCACTAATTCGGCACTATACGTCTTCATTATTTACTGGATCGACCATCAAATTTTCGTCATTTTTTCGTAACACTACATTTCAAGAGATTCTGTTCTACACTTGTCTGTACTCTTTAACGTCCTTGCATCACTTTCATACAACACTACACTCCGTACAAATACATTCAGAAAGACTTTTCTTGGTATTCATCTTACAACCTTTTGTCAATACACTACCCATACCATTAATCTGATAGTTCAAGTAATTTACTGCCACCGATAGAATTACAAAATCATTAGTTTTTATTCCATACTAAATCGTAGAAGTGACGTCCTCGACCACATTTGGTTTTATTTGCAGATGCAGCCATTATCAGATAACAAGCAATGATATAGAGGCACCTACTCTGTAATTGAATTTCCCAACAAGCATGGTTACTAACTTCAATTAACCCTGTGTCACGTCCTGTTATTTGCTGACTGCTGTGAGATCGAAACAGTTTATCTGTGGAAATAAAACAAAATATGAACGGCACTATCATTTCGACGGTTTATTTAGATGTCAAAGTAATGACCCTCCTCCAAAGGTCAAAACGACCACACTTCGTGTTGTAATCTCTTCTCGCTGAAATTTAATCTCCTTTGAAATTACTACTTGGTTTCCTTTGCCGCTCGCTCGGTCTACAGGCATAATAACGCGGAGATAGGTTACAGACCCATCTCATTTGCCTCTCCACGACTGGTTCCCTTTCATGTCCTCCGACCCTTATGATTGCTGTCTGGTTTCTGCAAAAGTTACGAATAATCTTTGGCTGCCCGTATTTTATCGTTACTACGCTCAAAATTTCAAAGAGTGTATTCTCTTCAATAAAGTCGAAAGCTCTGCCTAAGCCTAAAAATGCTATGAACTTAAGTTTGCTCCTTTTAAATCTGCCTTCTAAGATAAATCGTAGAGTCAACATTGCTTCTCGTGTCCCTCTCTGTAAACCAAGCTGATCAGCTTCTGCCAGACCTTCCACTTTCCTGTAAATGATTCGTGTCTCAGTTTTTCAGTCATGATTTATTAAACTGATGGTGATGCACTATTCCTTTGGAATTTCGATTGTTACATTATTCGTAAAGTCTGCGGATATTTCACCTCTCTCATACATCATGTATCCCAGATGGAATAACTACGTCAGGATTATTTCTCCCAAGGAAATAATTCTGTGGGTATATCATTACTTTATGTGCCCTCTTTCGAATTAGGTTCTCCAGTGTTTTGTCAAATTATTCTTGCACTACAGCATTACGTATTAATCTACTTCCACTTTACTTTCCATAATATCTTCTTCAAATTAATATCTCCTTATGTAGCCCTTCTACACTGTTGAACCAAAATACTGCTACCACATGATTAATAGCGTGTTTCCCTACCTTTGGAACGCAATACTGAAGTAATTTTGGGTGGAATAGATTCGAGAAATCTTTCGTAGGTTAGTGGAGATATGTGGCACCAGATGTCTTCCCAAAGACAACGCAGGGCCCGTAAATTACGGAGCTGTGGTTACTGAACATGGAGATTGCACCTGAAAGCGACCCACTTGAGTTCCACCTAAACCAATTCTGTCAAATTTGGTGTCCAAGACATTGAGGTGAATTCGCTACAAAGTTCCTCAAACCACTTTATCACGATTCTGGGGATTTGAAACGGGCATACTGCTGCAGGGTTCTATCGCTGTCGTGGAAGGCGTCAGGCTTGAAGGGATGGAGTTGGAGGTTGTCTCCAATAATGTTCCCTTCTCCCACGGATACGGTTCCGCCTACAGTACGGCTGTGTGTATGTCTGAAGCATGATAACCATAGGAAGATCAAAAGTTTGTTGGGGTGGGTGAGTGTCGTTTGTACAATTACAGTTCTTTTATTTTATGTTCATAAAAATCAGATTACAAGATGAACATCAATAACATTTGGAGGATGGAGTACTTTGATTGATGTTTATAGTGTAATCAATGGCTAGTGTAGATTATGAGATGAATATCGCTAAAAGATACTCCAATATCTCTGTTTTATCTTCGTTGATGTTCATGCTAATATTCATTCTCAATACACCGACCATTCTGTTAGACTAATTATAATCTTTAGCTATCACTAACAAATCTAATCAGACTGGAGCGTGTACTTTCCCAAATTTTATATTTAGGTAGTAACAGAACGTGGGTGACTTGCGATTCCGTGATCGAGTACATCAGACAACTTGAGTATCACCCCAGATAAGGAACTATAACATAACAGACTATCATTAACACATTTTTCAATGTGATGAAATATATGACACCTTAATCAAAGGCAATCGTCAATAAACCTTTTATTCAAAAAGAATCTTCTTAATGTCGCAAAGAAAAGACTGTACGCAGCACAGTACAAAAACTTTTAGATTTTAATAAAAAAATTAAAATATTGCAATAAAAATGCCACAGGGTACGTTTACATCAGGTATGCCTTGTGCAAAATTGTCAGGTGCACCTTTAAACTTTCAGAATGTTTATGAGGAACTACAATTCCTCTGGCTAACTTTCAAGAGATGGTTTAAGGGTACTTTGTGGGTCTTTTGATTCAAGGGGCCAATAAACTCAGACGGCTCGTTACAGAGTAATAATGTAATTATGATACAATCAGTTAGTTACCCCAGTTACCTTCAAACCAGTAAAAAAAGTCTCTTAGATGTCATCGCCAAAATGTACATCACAAAAACACAAGATTCAGATTGTTGCAGGCGATTATGTACAGAAAAGTTGTTGGCATCGCTGTTGTGACAGCCCAATTTCGCTACGTTGTGCAGCTTTTCCATTTCATTGAGAGAAAGCATAGACAGGGTTGTATACCGGTCAACTCTTCTTCAGTAATCCCATTCACTATATTGCTGTGTATCATCTCTGAAGCACAACTAACAGTGCCGGAAAACAAAACTTAGAAATCACTGAATGCAAACTTGAGGGTTACGCTTAAACAGAGCGTTACTGTTGTCAACATCAGCTACTGTGAGCGAATGGAAACAGGCCACACAACGCATACCATCGAGATTTGCATTCTTGAGCAGTATTTTCAGTGAAATATAGATACAGAGCTAAGCGGGGCAAAAAACCAAACGAAATGCGACAACTATGCAATGAGCAGCAGGAGAGCGTGGATATTTTACACTGACGCGCCAAAGAAGCTGGTATAGGCAAGCGTATTCAAGTACAAAGACGTGTAAAGAGGCAGAATACGGTGCTGCAGTCGGTAACGCCTATATAATGCAACAGGAGTGTGGCGCAGTTGTTATATCGGTTAATGCTGCCACAGTGGCAGGTTATCACGATTTAAGTTAGCTTGTGCATGGTGTTACGGTCGGCGCACTAGCGATGGGACACAGCATCTCCGAGCTAGCAATAAAGTGGGGATTTTCACGTATGACCATATCACGAGTGTACCGTGAATATCATGAATCCGGTAAAACATCAAATCTCCGACATCGCTGCGGCCAGCAAATTAACCTACAAGAACGGGACCAAACGACCACTGAAGAGAATCGTTCAACGTGACAGAAGTGCAACCGTTTCGCAAACTGATTTCAATGCTGGGACATAAACAAGTGTCAGCGTGAGAACTATTCAACGAAACGTCATCGTAATAGGCTTTAGGAGCTGAAGGCCCACTCGTGTACCCTTGATGGCTGCACGACACAAAGCATTGACCTCGCCTGGACCCGTCAACACCGTCATTGGACTGTTGATGACTGAAACATTTTGCTTGGTCGGACGAGTTTCGCTTCAAATTGTATCGAGAGGATGGACGTGTACAGGTATGGAGACAATCTCGCGAATCCATGGACGCGGCGTTTCAGCAGAGGAATGTTCAAGGTGGTGGAGGCTCTGTAATGGTGTGGGGGTGGTGTGGGGCGCGTGCAGTTCGAGTGATATGGGACCCTGATATGTCTAGATATGACTCTGCCAGGTGACAAGTACGTAAGCATCCTGTTTAATCACCTGCTTCCGTTCATGTCCATTGTGCATTTCGACGGACTTGAGCAATTCCAGCAATGCCACGCACCACACGCCCAGAGTTGCTACATAGCGCCAGGAACGCTCTTCTGAGTTTAAACTCTTCCACTGGGTACCAAACTCCCCAGACGTAAACATTATTGAGTGTATCTGGAGTGCCTTGAAATGTGCTGTTCAGAAGAGATCTCCACCCCCTCGTACTCCCACGGATTTATACACAACCTTGCAGGATTCATGATGTCAGTTCCCTCCAGCACTACTTGAGACATTATTGAGTCCATGCCATGTCGTGTGACGGCACTTATGCGTGCTCTCGGGGTTGTGCACGATATTAGTCAGGTGTAACAGTATCTTTGGCTTTTCAGTGTAGATACAAAGCTAACGAAATGCAATAAATATTCAAGGACCCGCAGGAGAGCGTGGATCTCTCATATCAAAGTACCCACACGATATCTCCGAACAATATGGGAAAATTTGGCAGTGGAGTTCACTCTATATTTGTTGGTAGGCTGAAGATGGCATGCGGCCAGAGCGCCTGCTTGGCAGGCAACCCAACGTGCTCTCAAGTAGCGCGGGCAGCCGCGCGGGGCTGCGCAGGTCAGGTGGGGCCAGCGGCAGGGGTACGGCTTCCGGCCACACTAAGCCCGGCCGCTACACGGGCCGACACGGCCGCACACTGCTCGGCGACCTTGCCCTGGCATACATCACTCCCTTCCGCTACTGAATCTTCTGTAATACAGCGTTACCACGGTCTAACATACGGTGAGCTAACTGGAAGCTCGCCGATTGGCTCCCTACTCCTCGTCAGTAGAAGCTGGTAGAAATCGGAAGGGTTCGGTCGGTTGCTGCCAGCGCTACAGACAGTATTGTGTGAAGTAGACATTATTGTCTGCTGCGTTACTGTGTTTTACTTCAGTCTATTTCATATTGTTTGCATCCCTAGTGATAAGTCTACTTGCAGTTAAGAGCTTCATTAAACATTGTATCAATACATGTGACGTTTCAGTTTCGATTACGAACAACATTTAAGCGGGTCTTATCTCCGTGCATGTTTTCTGCTTTTGAGGAAGCATGAATGAAACCTGATAGTCAAGGAAGGCAGGATTCGGTTACGATTGTGGAAGGAACCGTAATCAGTTTCTATTGGTTGGCTTCTTTTAACAGGCACAATTAATTTAAAATCAACAACAAATTAAAATAATGGCAATAATTTAAGAATTGTTTCACGGCTGAAAGCCTTAATGGGTATAAATTAAGAATTGTTTAAACTTGTTGTAACTTACAATTACAGTTATTAATATGTAAAAGATAAATCACCAAAGATCTTAAAGATCACTGCTAAAATGCAATTACCAAATTAGGATTTGAAAACAATTAACCATGTTCACGGCTGAAGGCCTTAATGGCAATAAATGAAGAATTGTTTCACGGCTGAAGGCCTTAAACACCAAGAATGGCAATTATTAAAATGGCTCTGAGCACTATGGGACTTAACTTCTGAGGTCATCAGTCCCCTAGAAAATAGAACTACTTAAACCTAACTAACCTAAGGACATCACATACATCCATGACCAATGCAGGAATCGAACCTGCGAAATTATTTGAAAAATATAACAAACATACTGTCAAACAGCAATGCAATAGCAAAAGTTAATTTAAAAGACGAGCAACTGATCACCAAATAGGTGAGGCAAAATGATAATCAACTTGGTAGCACAACTGTTTAACTTGTTGTAACGCCAGGAGTGGCAATTATATTAAAAAAATAGAACATACAATAAAAAAGCAAATATAATAAAAAGGTTAATTGAAAATAACAAACAACTGATCCCCAACATGTGAGACAAATGATGGTAACTTGGTAATACAATAATAAAATAATAACACAATAATAAAACACAAGGACCAGTCACAGACGGTGCTACAGGAATCGACCTCTGAGTAGATCAGGCCAAAAACACTTTCGCGAGCGATGAGAAAGGCAGCCAAGAGTTGCATTCACTTCACAACATGGTAACCCAGACTAGTGGCAGTCTAACGAATGACTAATGATAATCTGCTGAAGCTATCTAACGTCCGATAACCAATGCAACGATGGAATAACACGCCAAGGCCGGAACCGGAGGTCAGCACTACGTCCTCAGAATGCTGTGTTTAGAGCGTCCGAAGGAGAAAGGAACAATTACTACCAAAGCAGAAGAAACACTAAACGACCTACAAATCAAGGAAACTGTCAAAACTACACGCCTTAGCGGACAGCAGCGGCAAGGCGAGGAAGTGTACATTGCCGTTACATACACTAACCCCCAGAACAGGTAACTGGGGCGTTAGCGGCCACCAAGCAGGAAAAATACCGCTGGTTGAACTTAACAAACAGTAACACATAGAATGCAGCAATTAGTAACAAGGAGTTGAGGAAAGCTAATTAGATCTGCCTTCCCCAAGCACTCCACTCGCTGCTCTTCGTCTCGACGACACAGCGAGCAGTAACACCAACTCAAGTCACCGGAGAATCGCGAGATCTTACAGTGGTGCAGGTTTCACTGTTACGATTAAAATCCACTCAACTTAAGGCTTGTTGGGTCCGTCTGACGATTAAGTAGTGAACCCTCGCGACCACAGCCCTTCCGTCCGGCAGTGCATGCGTGCCGCCAGCAGTCCCGGCATGTTCTCGCACGTCCTCTTGGCTCTTCCAGAGTCACTAATCGAACTACCCACTCACACGACCCGGAATAACAACGAAGTTGCATCAAAGATAGGACCACAGTTACTATTTTTCGATAACGCCGCTGCTGCCACTAGCGGACAGGCAACGCTTGCGAAACGAAGTGGCGCCATTCAACACAAGAAGAAGACAAACAACCGCAACCATGTCAACTAACCATACAGTCTGGCCTTCAACATTGGATGGAAATCTACAACAGCACCAAAACGAGCCGCAGCATGGCTCAATAAAGAACTGGTTAAAGAGCCTCCACTTGTGATAAGGTTTGGCTTTATCTCCCCAACACGGCTCCTTATCCCATGACTGTGTGTGTGTGTGTGTGGGGGGGGGGGGGGGGGGGGGAGCTGTCTTGCTTCCTCCACTCCAACACCCTCTCTCTGGCAATTGGTTAGCTTACAGTCGTGTCATCCGCTGCTGCGAAACGCATTTTTTTTCTAATAGTTGGGGTGACACTAGCGCACCTAGCGGCGAGAATACGTAATAACGCATATTAATTTACGAAATAGAATATTTTTGCGTCACTCCCGCAATGAGGGTTCTGTACAGATTTAGTTCATCCAAACCTGGAATAAAGGATTTCGATCATTTTTGTCTGCTACCGACATTGATAGTGGCAAGATACCTATCCCAGGGATTCCAAGAATATCGAGACTGTCTTAATTTCAAGTTCGAAGTCAGCTAACAAATGAAGAAATGAGAGAAAAAAAATTTTCCGTGTGATATAATTACGAATTAACAATTTTCTAATTCTCGTCCTTTACTTGCGCTATGGAACCTTTCTTCTTGACAAATTTCATGATTCTGCGTCAAGGAGAAGTGCCCGACAGGGTTTAATGGGTGAGTTTGAGAGTAGCAAAATACGTTATGTAAAGGACCGTATCTTTTGATTGCATAGACTTAGAAGCTTAAAATTTCTATTTCCCCAAAGGACTGTTGGCCTCAGTATATGATATAAATTTCAACTTAGTACGTCTACACGTTCCTGAGTAAAACGGTGGAGTGACAGGCATATAGTCGGATAACAAATGACCAAAAAACACTTTTTTCGTGTGATATAATTATCAATCCACAATGTTTCGAGTATTTTCTTTAATTGTAGTGTGATACTTTACTTACTGCCAAATTTCATGATTCTAGTGCAACGGGAAGTGCCATGTATGTTTTGATGTGCGGCTCTGGCAGCATCAAAATAAATGGCGTATGTGGCCGAATCTTCTGAGCGCATTGACTTAGAACCTTCTCGTTTTTACGTCGCTAAGGGACGGTGGGCATTCACATGTGTCATAGATTTGAACCTTATATATCTACCCGTTCCAGAAAAAAATGGCTTTGAACAGTCGGACAGTCAGACATATAGATAGACGGATCGACAAAAAAGTGATCCTACAAGGGTCCTGTTTTTACCGATTAAGTTGCGGAATCCTGACAGTGTTCATAAAATAAATGTGAACAGAGTAAAATCTCGTGAATGAAATGATTTAAGCCAATAGCACCTTACGTGGCAAAGAAAGAGAATATAAACACAGAATTTCACGCATAATAAGTATCTATATACATGCACCGATACATTTAAAAAGGTTCGCCACACGATTTGACGTTTTGTGCTGCTTTAGTCACAAGCACGTCTGTTACAAAAAATATAGTTACTGTTAGATAAATGATTCAAACTTTGATACAATAAATAGCTTACTTCACAGGCAACAAGTGTATGACATTAATGATTGCCAGTCACCGCATAACGACCAGCAATAGATGGGGCGGAAATTATACATTAATGAAGGAAGAAAGTAGCAAAATAAAAATAAGACGTTAACAATTAAAATGAGCCAACCTCATCTTTTTAATTTAAGTACCTGGATTTATATTTTTTAAAAAACTTCGTTTCTATGACATTTGTTGCTTTCCATTCTTATTCGTAACTGGAAATACCTGAAGTGCCTTTGACTTTTTGTAACCGCACTGCTTTGGCAGGTTTCTCTATGAGGACGGTTGCGGTGGTTCAAATGGCTCTGAGCACTATGGGACTCAACTGCTGTGGTCATTAGTCCGCTAGAACTTAGAACTACTTAAACCTAACTAACCTAAGGACATCACACATATCCATGCCCGAGGCAGGATTCGAACCTGCGACCGTAGCAGTCGCACGGTTCCGGACTGCGCGCCTTGAACCGCGAGACCACCGCCGCCGGCGGTTGCGGTGGGTTGTTTGGTGCGCTGAACAATGCGCCTATTGCAATCCTTATCAGTCCTTTCCCTTTTCTCCACATTCATCAACTGATTTGGCTCAAAGTGTAGTAAGAAAAATTTCACGTTACTGTGTTGATGTACGAGATCTTTCTGTAAAATCTCTTCTCTTCAGTTATTTACTAACCATTTCTTGCTTCTAAAATGAAACATTAAGCTTCACTAAATGAATATAGGTTACAAGAGAATCATCACCAAACTGTAATCTAATGTGATGTTTCATATCTCACAGGGCCCCTAGGAACCTTAAGGAGTGACAAATGTCAAAATTTTGTACATGGCTGCACGTTCAGAGACCGTGAATAGTTACAATTGAAAGAAAAACAGCCCTCGGTCACTCCGTTTTGCAACCTGCACCACGCAAGTAACGAGCAGCCCTTAGTGGCTCGCCATCACACTTTTCTCTGTCTTAAATATCTTTGTTATGCCCTTTTGGCATATTTATTATTTTATAAATGACATATAAGTATTGCCAGTCTTTCACGATAATTCCGTACTTATACACTATCATATGTTTTTAGTCATATTTCTGTGACCATGTTATAGACCTTTTTTGATTTGAATTCTGAGAAAGACACTCCTAGCAGTGTCGAAACCCGGTTAATTCATTAAAAATAGTGACCGAGGACTGTTTTTCTTTCAATTGTAATGACAAATGTGATGTGTTCCTGTTGTTATTGCTGTAATTTCTAGCGCTACATACGATATCTTTCTCAGAAGCCAGTCTGCGAAACAATAAAAACGATTCCGTTCATGTTCATTAGGTATTGTATGGCTTATTTGTCACTTGATGTGCTGTTATAACTGCGCGTGACAAAAATCTACGGGAGTGGCGTGACTCTAGGTGCTATTAGCTAGAGAATTCGTTATAAAAATGGCTGAGAAGTTTGTATACAAGCGAATGATGAAAATTCATCCGGCTGTCAGTGAAAGACTGTGACTACGAGGTCAAATGTGCGCTAGTTTTTCCCTTTCATATGAATATGTCCTTAAAACGCCGTACTGAGAGCCCACAAAAAATTCATTTGCTGTTAGCATAAACCCTTCGTTAAGACAAAATGTTTTCAGGCCTCAAATTTCCTTAGTCTGTTGACGAACATATTTTGTTTTTTATGTGACTGTAGGGTTTCCCGGCGTAAACTGTTGATGAAGGTTTCTCGGGTCTCCAGCCGGGTGGAAGCGTTAATATCTCGCGACGTTTCGGGAAGTGTCATACTACCCGTCTTCTGGCGAAATGTCGAGATTCGCGGAGAGCGGGCTATTTATATGCGCGGTCGCCCCCGGAGGCCGCGTTCGGTTCTCGGCGTAGGCTTTCTGCCTGCGTCCGCGGCGGAGGACGTTGACGGGCGCTCTCCCGTCGTATTTCCGCTATCGCAGGGTTCCATACTGCGCTGAGTTGGTATCCCTCATCTCTGTTGACCAGATTGTCGTGAATCCTTATTTCTATGGATTCTTTGATAACGCTTTCCCAGAAGTCAGATGCTCGGCACAGTACCTCCGTGTTATCGAAGCTGAAGGTGAGTTCTTCACTTTTGCTGTGTTGTTCTATGGCAGATTTCTCTGTGTGACCTAGTCGCACATATCTAATATGTTCTTCGCAGTGTTTAGATATACAGCGCTGTGTTTGCCCAATGCATTGTTTACCGCATTCGCATGGTATGCTGTATACTCCTGGTGGGTTATGGTTCAGCGCGTCTTTGGTAGAACCTAGGAGCTCCCTCGCCTTCGGTGGCGGTCGGAGAACGGTTTTGATATTGTATTTGCCCAGAAGTCGTGCAATTTTGGCCGAGAGCGGACCCACGTACGGAAGGAACGCGAGTCGTTTGTCTTCTTCTTCATCATCTTCTTCTTCGGTTCGCACTGCTTCCTTCTTCCTTTTAAGCGCCCCGTTGATCTGCGCTTCACCATACCCATTTTGGTGGAAGACTTCCCTCAGGTGTTGCATGTCGGATGGTAGGCTGTCTTTGTCGCAGATGGCGCAAGCCCTGTGTACCAGGGTGGTCAGTACCGTTTGTCTTTGTGCTGCATGGTGGCAGCTTGTTGCATGAAGGCATAGGTCTGTGTGTGTCTTCTTCCTATGTGTTGCATGGCCTAGTGAACCATCTGCCGTCCTCTTAATTAAAACGTCAAGGAAGGGGAGGCATCTATTTTCCTCCATTTCCATCGTAAATTTGATGCTCGGATGGATACTGTTGAGGTGTTCCAGAAACTCATCTAGCACCTGTTTGCCATGTCCCCACAAGACAAAGTGCTTTGGTTTATGTCTGGCAGTCTGAAGGGTCACCTCCTAGAAATGTTCCATAGAAGTGGAGCCAGTGGGAAGCCCATGACCACACCGTCGATCTGCTCGAAGAATTCCCCATTGCACTGAAAGTAGGTGGTTGTTAGCGGGTGTTCGAAGAGGCTGATTGTTTGTGGTTCAAAGTGCTGGGCTGAAAGTGCGAAGGAGTCCTGCAGGGCCACTTCCGTGAAGGCGACGTCACGTCGGAGCTCACCACTGGGTCCTCCCTTGGTAATCGCATGTCTTTGAGTATTTTTACGAATTCGTTTCTCACATGGTGGCTGCAATGTCCCACAATGGGGTTTGAGCAGTGACGCTAGGTATTTAGCAAGTCCGTAACTGTGAGAGTTGATGGAGTCCACAGTCGGTCCCAGAGGCACCCCTTCCTTACGGTTCTAGGGGAGTCCATAGAGTCGTGGTTAGCCCAGCCGTCTGGGGCGCTGCAGTCATGATGGACTGTGCGGCTGGTCCCGGCGGAGGTTCGAATCCTCCCTCGGGCATGGGTGTGTGTGTTTGGTCACAGGATAATTTAGGTTAAGTAGTGTGTAAGCTTAGGGACTGATGACCTTAGCAGTTAAGTCCCGTAAGATTTCACACACATTTGAACATTTTGAGTCGTGGTACCGCCTGCGCTCTGGAGTACAGCCGCTTCTTCATTGGCTCAGGTAAGTCAGATTTCTTCATCAGAGCCGGGGACGACCGCCATCCCCACCACCGCGCGAACGCCGCCGGTCCACCACAGCCACCCGAGGTCTAGTGGAGAGGGAGTGACCGCGCATATAAATTGCCCGCGCTCCGCGAATCTCGACACTTCGCCAGAAGATGGGTACTGTGACACTTTCCGAAACGTCGCGGGATATTAACGCTACCACCCGGCTGGAGACCCGAGAAACCTTCATCAGTATTTTGCTGTTAATTTTATAAACCAGGCTTTTATTCGTGTATTGTCCTTGTACAGTTGCTCCAGAAGAATTGTGTAGTATTAATCAGTTATTCTTTAACACTTACAAAGTGCTCCACAAGAGGTTCATATTTCGCGTAGTACGAAGGACACACCTTAACCTTAATTCTTTTTAAATGCTTTATTACCCGGCACAGTCACATAAAATTTCAAAATGAAATTACCAGTTTCGTGTCCTCTTGTCATTTTGAAGTCCCTGAGATAGATAATAAAATAAAAACAGGTTAAAAATCTAAAACACATACCGTTGCTATTCACAATATACATAAATGACCTGGTGGATGACATCGGAAGTTCACTGAGGCTTTTTGCAGATGATGCTGTGGTGTATCGAGAGGTTGCAACAATGGAAAATTGTACTGAAATGCAGGAGGATCTGCAGCGAATTGACGCAGGGTGCACGGAATGGCAATTGAATCTCAATGTAGAAAAGTGTAATGTGATGCGAATACATAGAAAGATAGGTCCCTTATCATTTAGCTACAAAATAGCAGGTCAGCAACTGGAAGCAGTTAATTCCATAAATTATCTGAGAGTACGCATTAGGAGTGATTTAAAATGGAATGATCATATAAAGTTGATCGTCGGTAAAGCAGATGCCAGACTGAGATTCATTGGAAGAATCCTAAGGAAATGCAATCCGACAACAAAGGAAGTAGGTTACAGTACGTTTGTTCGCCCAATGCTTGAATACTGCTCAGCAGTGTGGGATCCGCACCAGGTAGGGTTGATAGAAGAGATAGAGAAGATCCAACGGAGAGCAGCGCGCTTCGTTACAGGATCATTTAGTAATTGCGAAAGCGTTACGGAGATGATAGATAAACTCCAGAGGAAGACTCTGCAGGAGAGACACTCAGTAGCTCGGTACGGGCTTTTGTTAAAGTTTCGAGAACATACCTTCACCGAAGAGTCAAGCAGTATATTGCTCCCTCCTACGTATCTCTCGCGAAGAGACCATGAGGATAAAATCAGAGAGATTAGAGCCCACACAGAAGCATACCGACAATCCTTCTTTCCACGTACAATACGAGACTGAAATAGAAGGGAGAACCGATAGAGGTACTCAGGGTACCCTCCGCCACACACCGTCAGGTGGCTTGCGGAGTATGGATGTAGATGTTGATATACAGATCAATCGTGACAAGTCGAGGTGTACCAGTTTCTTCGGCTCTTTACTGCAACCACACACTCAAAATTAGGTCTAACAATCTAGACTGTAGCTTCGTAACTGCTCTCTCTTCCTCTCTCTTTGTGTCTCTAAGTTATAAGTGCCACGTGGCACATTTTCAGCACGTCATTCATAGTTTCATTAAAAACTTAATTTTCCTAAAAACACAACGGGCAGCCAGGAAAAAATGCTGCGTCTGATACCACGATGCAAATCAAAGGAGAATGACATTGCACTTGGAATCATAGAACCTTTTGTTGTTGTTACTGTGTGTGTGTGTGTGTGTGTGTGTGTGTGTGAGAGAGAGAGAGAGAGAGAGAGAGAGAGAGAGAGAGAGAGAGAGAGAGAGAGAGAGAGAGACAGACAGACAGAGAGTCATATTGCCAACACAAACGGTTCTGTGAATTTTGTTGACCTTAACTGCATTTAACGGATTGAAATGCTTCAGTCTGTAGAGGGCCCCAGAGGACCTTTGTTAGCGTGGAATGTTTTATCATACATCTATTCGAGAGTGACGGCCATGTAAGTGTTACATGCTGCCATTCATATAGCATATTTGAGCGACATAGCCCAGTTTGATACTACGAAGCAGTTTTTGCTAGTAGAATTATAATGCTACACGTTGTAAATGAAGCATTACTGGATTACTTGATTAACATACTGCGATCTACTAGGATGTTTGGTTCTTCTCAGCCTGGATAATTACTCCTCAGTTATACTCAGACTAGAGTAATTGACTTTATATAAAATTTTTTGCTGTAATTATGCCTGCAAGAGAGCTGATGTTATTTGCTTATCTCGTCAAATTAAAGGAAGCAGACTTTGTAATTTGATATCTATTTTAAAGGTTTAAGTGAAATCGTGGGTTTATTCTGAAGTTCATTTCTTATTTACTTCATTCTGAATTTTGTCGATACTTCTTGCTTGACAACGCAAGATGTAAATACGATGTCTGTCGTATGTGCTGACCCAGGCAGGTTGCGGAGATGCTGCAATCTCTTGTCCAGTTGTCCCTCCTGTTTCCAATATGGGTACTCAATATTTTTGAAAACCACGAAATTCGCTGTTAAAATTATTGATGGTTGGTAAATCAATGACGAATCGATGCAATTCGCCAGTTTTCTGAAACTCAGTTTTATGTAGTACAGCTGATGGCAAGATGCTTATTAGAATTGGTTATTAAACTCACATAGATGTCGGTTTCATTTGTGTAGCTTACGCACTTTTTAAATTTGAGCAAATGAGTGATTGTTTATTGATTCCGAACCACACTGTATTCGGCGTACTGTGCCCTCACACTGTAATTTCAGGCACAAGTTCTCCCTTACACAGTACTGTTTGAATATACGTAATTTTAGGGCAACATATTTCTCGTTCAAGAGAAACACGTAGAATACACGCACTGTTCAGCAGTAACTTTTAATTGTTATCCTTCGAACTCCAGCAGTCCAAATTCACTTTAAACTACGCTGGACACAGATTCATTTTTGTGTCTTATATTGTTGATTATTAATCTCTCACTCAACGTGTCAACAACCAGTCTCAGAAACACCATTACTCCCCTATCTTGCTACAGTCCTTCAACTGTCTGCGTACACTTCAAACCACATAAGCCCTACACACTGACAACTAATTCTGATTGAACTTTACTGTAATTTTTGTTGTGTTTGTAACACACAAACTGCTAATCAGTCCACCAAACACGTAACTCAACTCACTCTCCTTCAACTGACTCCATTTCCCTGTCCTCTGACTTCACACTGATATTAACTTTTCTGTGCATAGCATTTAAATTAAGAAAAAAACATACACTTGTACAACATTAACGTAAATATAAACCTCACTCGCGGACTAGGACTACACTGGCCGAGTGCTACCTACAAGTCATACGAAGAGTGATCTACGACCGTGTGACATGTGATTAGCGTGTCGCCGATCCCTCAAGCCGTTACAGCCAGTAGATGAATCTTGATGGTGTCGCTGACTCTTTATGCAAGGAGCTCCTCATCTGACCTCACGGGGCAGAGTTCTCTCCTTTCCAGACTCCATACATCTCAAAAATTCTGAAGAGGTGCCAGGAATTGAACATGAATTCTTCCGCACGGAATTCAGCGATCCTAACCATTTTTGTCCCTCGTAGTAGGATTTCCAGGTACTTGGTTCTTAAAAATACCCGTGAACTGTCATTAAAACCGGTTTGGCAGGCGGTCTATAACATTTACACACATACATACTTCAGATAACATAAATCAAGTATAGTATTTTATTCACTTTCAGCTAATGTAGTTGTACATATCGAAATAATCAGCAACTACCTGCATAAAAGAAACTTCATTTCCTTAATCGGTTTCAGACACTTGGTGCCCTTCTTTAGGAGTTATAACTATCGCATTATTTGAGATTGTCAGTTAAGAAACATAAATAAATGGACACAAAAAATCCCGTCTCCGCACCATTCAGTACGGTTGCTGCTTTGACTCCTACGCACTGAAAGCAATCTGAACAGCAACCGTTAAAGGGGAGTCCTCTATATCTCAGGTAGTGCCCCTCCCACATGCTGCATTTTAAAAGAAGAAAAGTTCCACACGACATTTGGCGAAGAACTTGCAATCCCTCTTCGAAGAAGGACGAGTACTAGTGCTTACGAGACCCACACATACACCCGACACGTGGCCATTCATTCCTGTCTGGGACTTGCTTGGTTAGCTTCTTCACTACGCGCATCTAGCAACCACACTCGACCTTTACGCGCTCGTAGATGTATTGCGTGGAGAAACATTCTACTTGAATGTCTCCTACTCTCATTTAATTCCATGTCACAGCGTTTAGGATTTTTGGCTGCAGCTACTAAATATTCTGAAGTCGGAGGTAATTTACACTTCTATAATCGTAATCATTCTTTGTCGTCATGTACATAGAACGTGTGATGAATTACAGTTCATTAAAAGGTATCCTTGATGTTACAGTTTTTAAAATCCTGAGTTTACGTGCTACATCTTTCGATACTATATAGTTGATTCTCGTTTATACTATCAAGAAAAAAAATCAAAATATGTTGCTGTGAGCAAGCGGCATTTATAAGCAAAGCATGTCAAACTGCGACGTCTTGGTGCCTTGTGCCTTGTGCCTTGGTTGCATCTATCTCTTTAGGACTAAAATAATCGAATAACCAGCCCATTACTATCTCCTTTCCTTCAAGGACTTCTGATCGGCATTTAGAAGTACACAATTCAAATTTTAAAAAAGTAATTTTCCATTATCTCGGTGACAAAGCAGTTATGATCATTAGCTGTATCGTAAAATGTGTTGAAAATCATGTTTTAACGTCTGAAGTGGTTTTGGAAATATTTTAGATTAATGATTCGTTTGGATCACCCCTTTCAAATTCTACAGGTCGTACCTCGCAAGCCAAACAGGATCGTAGCCAATCTTCACAAAGCATACACCGGACCTTTTGCATTTTAATAATAAGCTCCTTTATTACTTTTGATCACCTGTCTTGTGATTATATCTTTTTTGGTTCTTGCTTCTTTACGCATTCAGATGCTCTTGTAACTCTCTCTATATATGCTAACCATGAGAAGCTTTTGTACGCTTATCGCATACATCGTTTCTTGAGGAGGAATTCACATGCAAACGACTAACAGATGCACAACCTGAAGCGCTCCCGCGTAGGAAACATCTGGAAAGCTCACGGGAGTTCGCGATATTGGGTCGTAGCGCGTACATAATATATGCGAGACGTCTCATGCCGATGCACAGGAGTTGCGCTGCCTCGCATTTCGGTTCACATACGCCACAGTATTCTTTCTGCTCGAAACGTCTTGCAGCGGTTCAGATACGTCCGCAGTCGATGCTGTCGGATCGGTTTCACTGCGACACTACTGTACACCTGACGATGATCACACGTCGATTCTTCCGCAATAGAAACATACTTGTGTACACATTTCTTGTCCTCGTAATTTATGTAATGTCCCTTAGGTGAGCAGTTTACGTTGAAATTACTTCTGCAGTAGATGCCTGCTATTCCACTACAAAGAAATACCGGTCGGGGTGAAAAACTTCTGTCGTTGTACTAACCACAACAATTGTCTTAGTGGAACAATAAATCATTCAAACACTCCCAAGTGAGACTAGCTATTTGTTCGCGTATTTTCAGTAAACTGCACGAATGACAGGAGAAAGCTAGGAAAGAGGCGAAAGCCTTTTTGTGCATCCCACATGTAGTACCTCCAGTGGAAAGCTACTCCCACCGGAGCACAAAAAATGGAATAAGTTCTGATGTATGTAAAGAACTCTTGACTGAAAAGTGGGTACCAGTTTCTCATTCTACCTTCCTCAGCGCGTTAACAAATTTTCCTTGCTTTTCTTAACATGAAACTCACCTCAGATTTCCCCATGTTCTCGTAAATGTAAGTCACGCACACACTCACAAGTCCATCACCGCAAGTCGCTCATACCCAACCCCTCCCAGTTGCTCTATCTCACTCATTCAGCCCCATAGTCAGCACCTCTTTGTGGGTGTTTGCCTTTGGCCCCTGCGTCTCAGGCACAACCTCTTCGTTCTCTCCTACTACTACAGTATCCTCTCTCTGTCACTGTCTCCCTCTTGGCCTGTCTTAACTGCTGATATCTCATTCCTTCCTTCCTGCTGCTGCTGTCTCTTTTCGGTGTTACTGTCTCTCTCTTCCTCGTTGGCATTACCATATCCTCTCTCATTATCACTGGCTCTCATCCGCTTCCACTACACCTTTCTCTTTATCCCTACCCCTTCCGCCCCCTCTCCCCCACTGGCAATGTCACCTTTTTTCCTACCACCGTTCTGTCACTGTCAACCACGTTCCGCTTCCACTGTTTAACTCACTTTCTCTCTCACTGCCATTGTCTCTCACTCTTTCTATACCAGAACCACTGTCTACTATCTTCCAGTATTTATTACTTTTCCGTCACTTTGCCATTTCCACTGACTTCTCCTCTCTCAGGATAAAAAAGCTCGAATGTGTTCACAGTCAAAATTTTTCGGAAAACTTTTAAAGGTTCTGAGGAAGGCCGAATGAGGCAGCCGGTACCCCCACTTTTCAGCCAGAGACTTTTACATAAACAGTAACATATTCGCATTTTTTGTACTCAAATAGGAGCATTTTTCCGCTGGTTCCTACTTCCTGTTGCTGCAGGGGATGTAACTCATATGAAAAGAATGATAGTTCTCAGTAAAATTTAGATAGTTTTTTTAAGTGAAATTGAATAACACTAAACTAATTTTACATCTCAGATCGGATTTTATGTGAAAAAAATTCTTCGTGTGCTTCATTACTACAACATGGGGTTCCCAGCTGATAATGGAGACATTTTACTGCATTTTTCTCCGTGCTACGTCACTTTATAAACTTCGTTTTCGTCTCACGCCGGATTTTAAGTACGCATTTTACGTGTACAAGTATGGTTGGTTTTGAACTTCTCTATTTCGGGAAGGCGGCCAGAGTGGTCGAGCGGTTCTAGGCGCTACAGTCTGGAACCGCGCGACTGCTACGGTTGCAGGTTCGAATCCTGCCTCGGGCATGGATGTGTGTGATGTCCTTAGTTTAGTTAGGTTTAAGTAGTTCTAAGTCTAGGGGACTGATGACCATCGATGTTAAGTCCCAAAGTGCTCAGAGCCATTTGAACCATCCCTGTGTAAAAAAGCTGGCTAATGAAATACCATTTTTTGTGTGGAAAATAAGCTTTTAACAATGTACGGCTGGAGTACTTTCAACAACCCTAATTCAAATATCTGAATGTTCATTGTTATTCTAATTATTTGTTTCACTTATTTTTGTTTTATGTGTCAGTTGTTATTTTTAAATTCTTGTATTTTTAAATTTTTTAGTTTACTGTTTCACATATGTGTATTTTGTTGATTGAAAATAATAATAAGTAACTCATCATTATTATATAAAATCATTATAGCAACGGTTATCTGTAAACAGGTGCATAAAACATATCGTTTTTTACACCCACATAAAATGAGCGACATTTTTTCACAGAACGCACACAACTGACATCACGTTGCAAAACAAAATTCTGTAGATTTCTCACACTGTGACGGGCGAACACCTACGTATCCTAATTTGTACCAGGCATATTTCAGTACACTAGAACACCTTGGCGAAGAGAATTGATCATGTACTAGAGACTGCACCTTCTTCATAATGTGGACACTAACACCATAATCATTCAGCATAACTAGATCTTAAGAACTTCTCACATAGTTGTTCTTCCTGACACGAAAGCTATATAGTCCAATGAATATACCTGTCCCTTCGAGGGTTCTGACATCATAAGAACAACAAGTCCCTTGTCCTCAGGTATGACGCTCAAAATTGTTCTTTCACATGGAACACCTCAAGAGTCTAACAAGAATACGGATTTATCTTCCATAATGAGAAAGAAAACTTATGTGAAATGTCTTTTTACGTGGTCAGATGTTAGTTTACCAGATTTTAATGCCATCGTAAAAACATTTGAGGCTTCAAAAAGAGATTCTCAAATTCTCCGACCAAACTTTCCATTAATATATTTTAAAAGAGGGGTGGTGAGTGTGAAACAACCCTTTGAGCGCAATACATGCCGATAAACAGTTTGTTGGTCTTGGGGAAACAAAACGCTCGACGGAACAGGAACAGCCATTAAACATGTATGGCTTTCGATGTTGGGAAAATTTTGTGAGAAGATTTTCCTATCTAGTTCTGTTGAATGATTATGATGTCTGTTGAGTTTGGTGGCTAGCGGAAATGTTTAAATTCAGAAGAGTATTCCTGGAACCACTCTGTAGCAATTTTGGTGGTGGGGAGTGTCGAATGGTCCTGTTGGAATTGCCCAAGTCCGTCGGTGTGCACAATGGACATGAATAGATGCAGGTGATCAGACAGGATGCTTACGTAGGGATGCTTACGACCTATCAGAAGCGTACCTAGACTTATCAGGGGTCCCATGTCACTCCAACTGCACACTCCCCACACCATTACAGAGCCTCAATCACCTTGAGCAGTCCCCTTCTGACATGCAGGGTCCATGGATTCATGAAGCTGCCTCCATACCAGTACACGTCCATCCACTCGATACAATTTGAAACGAGACTCGTCCGACCAGCCAACATGTTTCCAGTCATCAACAGTCTAATGTCAGTGTTAACGGGCCCAGGCGAGGCGTAAAGCTATGTGTCGTGCAGTAATCAAGCGTACATAGGCATTCTGCTGCGAAAGCCCATACCGATCATGTTTCGCTGAATGATTCGCACTCTGACTCTTGTCGATGGCTCAGCATCGACATCTGGGGCAATTTGTGGAAGGGTTGCACTTCTGTCAAGCTGAACGATTCTCTTGAGTTGTCGTTCGTCCCGTTCTTGCAGAATCTATTTCCGGCCGAAGCGACGTCGGCGATTTGATGTTTCACCGGATTCCTGATGTTCACGGTACACTCATGAAATGGTCGTACGGGAAAATCCCCACTTCATCGCTACCTCGAAGATTCTGTGTCCCATCGTTCGTCAGCCGACTATAACACCACACTCAAAGTCACTTAAATTTTAATGGCCTGCTATTGTATTAGCAGTAACTGATCTAACATCTGCGCCAGACACTTGTCTTATATAGGCGCTGACGACCGCAGCCACGTAATCTGCCTGTTTAATACATTGTGTTTGAAGACGATTGCCTATACCAGTATCTTTGGCGCTTCAGTGTATAACCCTGAGACGAAAAAACTTCATTGTCACGGTGACAGACGTCGTCTCCCACCGATAATAATTCAAAACAACGACATTCGCGGAAGTCAGTCCATTGGGACGCGCAGGGTGTGCAGCCGGTTAACTCCTTCGTCCATGAAGAGATCGTGAATGCTGACAGTTATTGTCGCACGGTGGAACATTTGCACGAAGCGATATGGAGGAAGCAACCGGAATTGTTCGAAAGTGGACTGCTTAGTAAATACTATAACCGCCGGCCGCGGTGGCCGTGCGGTTCTAGCGCTGCAGTATGGAGCCGCGGGGCTGCTACTGTCGCAGATTCGAATCCTGCCTCGGGCATGGGTGTGTGTGATGTCCTTAGTTAGGTTTAAGTAGTTCTAAGTTCTAGGGGACTTATGAACTAAGATGTTGAGTCCCATAGCGCTCAGAGCCATTTGAACCAATTACTAAAACCGCAAGCACGGGAACCATGTGAAGGTGCCTGCTTTTGTTAATCATGCCTCATTCGTGTTCATCGAGCACGAACGTAGTATCTCAACTATTCTATTGGACGAACATCGATACAGTTTAAAGTAAGGTAAATACTATAATGACCTGACGATACATGATTTTTTTTAGCAACCTGATTCTATAGTGTAAACGCGTAACAACTTAGGATTTAATTATGAACATGAATGTCAGTCATTGTGCAAATGTGAGGAAATGCCCAATTTCTTTAATGTTGCAGTCAGCGTTGCCCCTTTAAATTTCGCAAATAATGACAAGGAGAAATGTATGGAGCTGTTCTGAAATGCTGTAAGCCACAGCTTGAATTAAGTACTATTGTTTTTATTGACCAGACTAAACAAATTACTCCCTAAGGATTTCAGGACAGACAGCAAGAATATCGAATATTATAAGAAATTTAATCACTCGCATCAAAAAAGAGACATGAAATCATCAAGAATGAAAACTATGGGTATGGGAGAGCGGGGGTCAGCTAATATTCTAATATTCAATCTCACACACTAGGCACATGCATGGAAGTATTCATCGATTGAATCAGGATTACATTCTCAACAGAGGGATAGGCAATTGCGAAAGGGCAAACCCCGTCTCAGGCACTTGGGTTATCACAATGTATGTGGGGTCATGCCCTTTTACTGAGTGCCTAAAGGATGCTGCCTTGTCGGATAGCTGTACAACAATTCAAGCAAATCACATTAATAGTTTTCATTGCACTAAAGAAGATTGACAATACTTAACTTTGCATTTACAACGATTTGTCGCATGCGATGGGCGTCATGCAAATAAGTCAGTGTAAATCTCTACATATCACGTTCAAGCAAGTTTGTCACACATTTACATGGATCACTAGTGACGGCTATCGTAGTGCTCTCTTCTAAGGCGTGGTTTCCACCGTTGTCCGTCTTCCACTGTCCCTTTAGTGTCCAGCCGAAGCTCGCAGGAGCGGCGATTTTATTCTCTTCCTATAGAGGCCGCTCCTTTCGTGGTGCGGTCCTAGTCAGCGGGCTTTTGTCTGACTTGGTCTCACAGCCTTCTCTACTCTTGCGTTCTCCATCTTCATGCAGGCACTTGTCGTCAGGCTGGAACAATGTACACCGGTACGAATGTAGAAATATCATTAAGCTGGGGGAAATTACCACAGACGCACGTAATCATAATATTTAGTTATTGTATTGCACTGGGAATGTTCAACAAACAATGAACCACGAACAAATTCACTCTATGTGCCAGAATAGGGGGCAAAATCACCTAAACTTACGGAAGTGTCAGCGTACTTTATATCGTCTGCTTAAAAAGAATAGGTCAGTTGAGGGTAGCAAATTCAATGGGCATAGCTATGCTTTCTGGACAGGTAATGGCTGGCAGCTAGTTACAAGCAAGCACATTTGTTCTGATAATTCAAGGTTGGACTGAAGAATACGAAATAGTCATAACGCTAGTGACTTACTCCACACTTTCATAGCCCACAGAGAGGAACTGAAGGCCCAGTACTTAGTTCAGTGTAGGGGAATGAATAAATCAGAAACTGGACAGAATGTGCGTACCTGTTGCAAACCATTCACATTAAGATCACATAGGCTATTGAATGAGCAAGCTTCTAATGAAAGACCATGTTCTCTAGTTACGAGTGGTGGTAGATGGCCAAAGATTATTTTAAATACGGATGGTTCTGCGATTTGAAAAATCGACAGGACAATACATGCCATGCGCTATTGACTTTAGCAAGAAATAGGCTAGTGAATGAAGACGATCTGAATGAAGTAACATGTGCTTTGAACACACGTGGTGACTGAAGGTACAGCATTCAGCAAAGTTTGTCAAAATTCATTAAAATGTAGAGATGGTGAATACTCCGCGTAAGATAAGCACAGAGGAACTCATTCTACATTGTAATGGTAGCCAACACACCAATGTAAACCGTTCAGGGTAACATTTTTAACTAAAATTCTTCATGAACAAGGCCGGCCCGTCTACAAGCCCACGAACTCGCGAAATTATGGTAGCACTACGATCTGTGACTGGAGAAACTACAACGAAGTCTGTTTTTGGAAGGGGTCCGTCTAGAGCAAAAGACTTTTTTTCTTTTCTTCTATTACCCAGACATGTTTCGCACTCTTCTATTACCCACACGTGTTTCGCAGAGGTTTCAGCGCCATCAGTGGACTTTTATTTTCTTTCTATTAGACAACAGGAAAAATGCTCTTTGCTACTTGTGCACCTATAAATTCGTGTTTTAATAGTATTCACAAATTTTAAAACAGATATTGTTTTGCGTATATAATAAGAAAAAAAGGCGCACTAGAAAGTAACTATCCGAATGCGACGGAAATATGTGAAAGTGATGTACATGTACAGAGAAACAAATAACTACAATTTCAGATAAACTGGCTAATTTATTCAAAACAAAGAGATTGACCAACTGAAAGGGTTAATTACGCAACCTGTTTTCTGCAACCGGTTGATCGACTTTGCATTGATTGAGAATTGTTGGATGTCCTCCTGAGGGATATCGTGCAAAATTCTGTCCAATAGTCGCGTTAGATCGTTGGAGGGCCTGTCCATAAGCTCCACACTTTCTCAGTTGGGAAGAGACAAGTCGACCTCGCTACCTGACGTAGGATTTGGCATGCACGAAGACAAGCAGTAGAAACTATCGCCAGGTGTGGGCGGGCATTGCCTTGCTGAAATACACTCCTGGAAATGGAAAAAAGAACACATTGACACCGGTGTGTCAGAACCACCATACTTGCTCCGGACACTACGAGAGGGCTGTACAAGCAATGATCACACGCACGGCACAGCGGACACACCAGGAACCGCGGTGTTGGCCATCGAATGGCGCTAGCTGCGCAGCATTTGTGCACCGCCGCCGTCAGTGTCAGCCAGTTTGCCGTGGCATACGGAGCTCCATCGCAGTCTTTAACACTGGTAGCATGCCGCGACAGCGTGGACGTGAACCGTATGTGCAGTTGACGGACTTTGAGCGAGGGCGTATAGTGGGCATGCGGGAGGCCGGGTGGACGTACCGCCGAATTGCTCAACACATGGGGCGTGAGGTCTCCACAGTACATCAATGTTGTCGCCAGTGATCGGCGGAAGGTGCACGTGCCCGTCGACCTAGGACCGGACCGCAGCGACGCACGGATGAACGCCAAGATCGTAGGATCCTACGCAGTGCCGTAGGGGACCGCACCGCCACTTCCCAGCAAATTATGGACACTGTTGCTCCTGGGGTATCTGCGAGGACCATTGGCAACCGTCTCCATGAAGCTGGGCTACGGTCCCGCACACCGTTAGGCCGTCTTCCGCTCACGCCCCAACATCGTGCAGCCCGCCTCCAGTGGTGTCGCGACAGGCGTGAATGGAGGGACGAATGGAGACGTGTTGTCTTCAGCGATGAGAGTCGCTTCTGCCTTGGTGCCAGTGATGGTCGTATGCGTGTTTGGCGCCGTGCAGATGAGCGCCACAATCAGGACTGCATACGACCGAGGCACACAGGGCCAACACCCGGCATCATGGTGTGGGGAGCGATCTCCTACACTGGCCGTACACCTCTGGTGATCGTCGAGGGGACACTGAATAGTGCACTGTACATCCAAACCGTCATCGAACCATTCGTTGTACCATTCCTAGACGGGCAAGGGAACTTGCTGTTCCAACAGGACAATGCACGTCCGCATGTATCCCGTGCCACCCAACGTGCTCTAGAAGGTGTAAGTCAACTACCCTGGCCAGCAAGATCTCCGGATGTGTCCCCCATTGAGCATGTTTGGGACTGGATGAAGCGTTGTCTCACGCGGTCTGCACGTCCAGCACAAACGCTGGTCCAACTGAGGCGCCAGGTGGAAATGGCATGGCAAGCCGTTCCACAGGACTACATCCAGCATCTCTACGATCGTCTCCATGGGAGAATAGCAGCCTGCATTGCTGCGAAAGGTGGATATACACTGTACTAGTGCCGACGTTGTGCATGCTCTGTTGCCTGTGTCTATGTGGCTGTGGTTCTGTCAGTGTGATCATGTGATGTATCTGCCCCCAGGAATGTGTCAATAAAGTTTCCCCTTCCTGGGACAATGAATTCACGGTGTTCTTATTTTAATTTCCAGGAGTGTATATGTGTACAAGCAGTAAAGAGCATTTTTTCTGTTGTTTTGTATACAGACACTAAAAGCCCACTGATGGTGCTGAAACTCCAGCGAAACGCGTATGAGTAATACAGGAAAAGAAAACAAATTGTGTTTTGCTCAAGGAGGACGCCTTCCAAAAACAAATACATTTGTAAGCAAACACGGACAGAACAGTTTCCGCCTGAAAGTGACTGTTACAACGAAACGCGGTTGCTAAGAATGATTCTAACTGAAAATCGATACAACTTCAGCAAACGCTTTGTCCGAAACTTCTAAGTAAAAGTGCCTGCTTTGCGCTCTCTTGCGCCACCAGAATCGTGGGGCAAGGGCGGGGGGTTTGCGGGACAGAGCAGTGCTAACTTCTCCACCTGCAGTCACGGGTGCAGCGACTGCGCTCTGTTATAAAGGCCCCGTCTCTGCCCTGCACCAGCGTTCAAGAAATTAAGGAGGTTCTACCAGCACGTGCTAAACAGTACTCTCTGCCTACTGTGGACGATATTTTGAACGTTCATACACTCACAATTAAACAAAGACTCTCCCACAAGGGAAAATGGGAAGGAAACGGGCACATTTGCACCCTTCTCTCCCCAAGCCTTGTCTGTCAAGTGGCAGCAGACGGAAACCTACCAAGGTAAGACTGAACTCAAGGCTGCTAATACTCTTCGGCGGAAATGACGCTCAGTTTAAATGAAAGACGGTCATATTGATTTCTTTCATGCTTTGGATGATCTAATATTGTTGTAGGACAACGCCCAACCGCATTTGACCTGCGTGATTTGATTAAGCGTTTCCAGTGTAACGAAACGAACAACTTCCAAACAGCCCAATCTCGCACCAAGCTACTTCATCTCTTTGTGACTGTTGTAGAAACACCTGGCTGGTCGCCGCTTCAGAACAGACGCCGGCGTTCAAGATGCTGGCGAGAGGCTGCTAGACTCTCACCCGGATTCGTGCCGGCTACGGCAGATTTACCGACAGCACAAACGTTAGGTTACCGCTCTCACTATCGAATAGTAATAACTACATACCAGCGCGTTAGTAACTTTATGTATCTTACTGCTTTCCTAAATAAATGTTTTCTCAGGAAGGTCTTCTTGCATCACTTTTTGAACTACTCTCTTCCTGTAAAATTTGAAATTTTTCCCGGCGAATTAATTGTTCAAATAGATTTCGGGCTTGCAGCCGGTCGTCGTAAACTTCTTCGCAGTCCTCGTTCGGCTCATCTGAAGATGGCTGGCAGTTGTCCAGCCGAAATATCGTGCGAAGAAGTTTACGACGACCGGCTGCAAGCCCGAAATCTATTTGTACTCTCTTCCTGATACTTTAATGTACATTAAACGTATATTGCCCTTCAATTCAGTACGAAACGTATTCAACCAATCAAGCACTAGTTTGGTAAAATTGTGTATTCAAACTTACAACCTTTTCTTATAATTTTCATATCTTAACCGGTAGTGTGTAATCCATGGTGGCCTATAGTTTGTGGTGAAGGATTCACAGTGGGTCAGTGCCGTCCAACCCAAACTTGCAAGAACAGTCGTGAGTGATGGAGTGAGGCACATGAAGAACGTATGCTAGAGTTTCACACATTTACTGTCCTCGTCATTAAGTAGGATGAATGTGCGGAGAATGAATAGAATGAATAAGTATTTTGTCTTGGACCGTGCTGTCTCGGAATTTCACAAATAAAAATTTCAGCGAAGCAAGAGTTCTGGAATTGTTGAGTAATTCTAGGCGACTTTCCTGATAACTAAATAAATAGATTACATAACATATAACTTTCCTTTGAATCTTCCCTATTTCTTCTGTGAATTTAACTTGGTACGAATCTTGGATTTACGAAACATTCGTGGCGGTTTTGTTTTCTAAACCATACACCTTATGGATGAATCAGTTTCTCAGAATTATTTTACAGAATCTCTGTCTTGGAGATGTTTTACGGCAGCTACATCTACTTTCTCGTTCGATCTTTAGTCCCTCAAAAGACAAAGCCCAAGATATTTGCTAGTCCTGTCTGGTTTTAATATTTGACCATCAAAGGTGCACTTAAATCAAGCGCATTTTACAATATTTGTAGTTTTCTTCACCAGTGCGCGATAAAACGTTTATTTCTTTGTCATTCTTCAGTTCCTCCAGGCGTATTTACTGACAAATAGTTCACGGGAGAACGTCCGGAAGTTTTTGTCAAAGAAGTAGCAACTCATTAAACGTCTTCACTAAAGGTGCCAGTGAAGTCTGAAAAATAAATTATCCAATTGGACTGAAATCCGTAGATGGTAGATGTATATAAAGACACACATTATTACAACTTCAGAAAAATTGGACGATATATTCAAGAGAAACGACTTCTTTAACTGGTCAAGTTCGTAACCTTTTAGTCCTCCTCTGGCCCCTATGCAGGGAGTTACTCGGCCCGACATTGGTTGACAGAGTTGTTGGATTACCTCCAGAGGGATATCTTGCTGAATTCTGTCAAATCGGTGCGTCAGATCCTGGTTGAAGAGCTCTACCTATAATGCTCCAAACGTTCACAGCTGGGGAGACACCTAGCAATCTTACTGACCGTGCGGTTTGGCAAGCCCGAAGACAACCAGTAGAAACTCTCGCCTTGTGTCAGCGGGTATTATCTTGCTCAAGTATAAGCCTAGAATGGACTGCCACCAAGGGCAACAAGACGGGGAACAGAATATCGTCGTTGTACCTCTGTGCTGTATGGCTGCCGCAGATGCTAACGAAAGCGGATCTGCTACAAAATGAAATGGCGTCCCACGCCATGTAAAATTTATGTCTTAAGTAAGGTGTGATGTTTTTCTGTAGCAAAGAACGGTTACATCAAATGGTGTGTTGACTTTCTATCTGATAATTTGTATCTGTATATTTACCTGTCCCTATTTTAAATAATCTGTCTACCAGTAAGAAAGCAACACCAGTAAACCCTAAATAATTAAAACCCACCCTCAGTAATGACAAATTAGAGGTAAGCAGATTCAGATCTACTCAATCTTACTATGGCCCTGTAAATCTGAATAAGTACAAAAGTGGTCCCTGTGCGCAAATCCATAAACTGTGTAATATAAATTTCTTGCCTCGTGTTGGTGTCGCCTTGGATAACGCGTTGTTTTGCTCTCAGCACTGCTAAACTAAGTATAGTTGCAAAAGCTAAAATGCAAGGTATTTGACTGAGACACATGTAGAAAGTGTTTTGAATGACTGTAATATCTTACTGGAAAGTCTTACCATATTGTGAAACTGACTTGCAATTGTTAAGCCATACCATAAAAATTACATTTACGAAACATTTTCTCTTTACAAAAAATATTACAAGAAAAAACACGGAGTTAAATACAAAGCTGGTGTCATTCAAATTATGTCTACAGCAAAAGCTCATAAATACATTATCTTAATGTAGATGTAACAATATGTAGAAAAATTCTTCATCAAAATTTCATTATAATATTTGTAGCATTTCCTTAATTAATTTTGCAGCAAATGTTATTTCTTCCATATGTCATTAAAACACAACACTGAAGTTATTACACTGGATGTTTAATACTAAGCGACTGCCCACTCCGGAGCGTCGTAACAGACACTGCCAACTGCTGCCCGATTTAACATAAGCTCTTTATTACATTGTCTCAGTGATAGCTGCCTCTCGGCGATCTTTCACAAGTACAGCTTTGTAACAGATATATAGCTTATGGTCTTGGATAATACATTAAAATTTGCAATTTTCATTATCTGTAACTATTTCACAACCCTAAAGCCACCCTGACAAGAATTTGGCCGGGGTGTTATGGCTTAAATTCTTAACATGAAATAGAAAAATTGTTATTGAAGTAAAATAGTATATAAAATTATTTGTCTACACATACAGTTTCTCTAATCATAAGAGTGCTCATCAAAATTTACAGAGAGTAATTGACTGCGTTACTCAATTGTACTAGAATTGCCAAAATATCATCTAAAATTTACAGAACATTTTGTTACTGATTGATTATACCTACCAGATACAAAATAGTGAGATTGTATTGAAAAAAATAAGATAATATTTACATTATTCATTGCAAGAAGCGATCATGTGCACTATAATTCTTGAAACGTATTGCACAGTGACAAATATTCTGGCATATGGCTCATAAGGAACATATGGCTAAAGCCCTATTTAAAAATGTTAGTATTAAATATATCATAACAAAGGATATAAGGTAAAGAAAATGGATTAAGGACGAAATCAGTATAGAAGTCAGTCACGGTTTAAGATGAGTCTGATTTCATGCACTCTCCATATGAAGTGTCCATAAACAGTAGCAGTACCACATTATCAGTTGTGTAACTATAATAACTCATATCACTCAAAGTTCATTACACAAAGTCGACTGATGCTGTGTGTTGTAGTCTAGATCATGTGCTTAATGTCCATGGGAATCCATAGTACCCATTATAGCTTCATCATCTGACACACTATAGTCTCATAGGTCCAATTCTGGATGCAGTCACACATATCATCGCCACTGATGGTTTACTGGAGAATATCGCTGAGAGCTTGTCATTGGTACTGTCACATGTCGTTGCAGATGTGTGCATAAGTTGATTATTCGATGACCATGTCGATGGACAGGATTATAATAGAATGATTAACTGATAATGATAGGTACTAACATTTGGAAGTATAACGTAAAGTGCATCTGACAGTATGGTATACCATATGTCAAACTCATGGCTGTGCCAGTATGAAAACATAGACAACTCCCATGTTGTAAACTATCAATCGCTAATATCATATTCAAAAGTAATGATACTTAGTACAAAATGTACTCCTAGTTAGGTAAAGACTGAATAATTTACCATGGAAATCAAAGAAAATGTTTATAGCTAAGCTAGTAATCTATGAGTGAGAACTTGCCTCTATGATCAAATAGACTCTGTAATATTTACAGCATTAAATCATATAATATCCAACATCTAATTATACAAATGTATACAGTGAATTCCTGAAAGAGTTTCAATAAGATGCTTGAACTTACAGATAGTAAGTGGCAACATGAGATGTATCATACAAAGGAGATCATAAAGTAAGGTGCATTAGTGATAGATAACATGTGGCAAGCTAAAGCCTACAATGCATAGAAAATCATAGCAATAAAATACATGTAACAGTACAATAAGTGACAATTGGTGGCCATAATATATCAAAGTTTTCACTGGTAAGTGGCAACAGAAGCCCTAACATACATAGGCAACACTAACAATAAGATACATGCAGGATAAATAATAAGTGGCAAGCTAAGGTCTACAATACATAGTTGCTCTCCCGTGGGTAAATATTTGTAGCATAAATTATCAGGTATTGCGGAGTATATATTTCTACTGGGATATGGATAGTAGTGCACTTTGTAGCTGCAAAACATAAATTGTAAGGGTCCATTTTTATGCATCATTAGTCAAAACAAAAAATAGAGAAGAAAATTTGTGATCACATTGCTAATCTAAAATAGAGGCAAAATAACACAGACATTCAAAAAGACTTATTACCTAGAAGCAGAATGTGGTAGTGCATTAAAGTAAACCACACAACGATGAGAAGGACTAATGAAGATTGTTGAATCTGTAAAGTCCAATTAGATATTAGGCTGTAAATGCTAGAGGCATATACTAGAAACACAAAAACATATTATTATCTATGGGTCATCAGAAAAATGAACGGTGTAAGAAGTGTATTACACCTTGTGGGGTGGCGGGTGGAAAATTTTAATTTCTAGTGTATTGTTGCTATTCTCAAGACAGGCTCTCTAACTACAATGTTGGCAACCAGAAAGTGATTAGCAAAAACGTGATGCCTGTAATTAAAGTTCACTGTGTCCACTGTGATGGAGAAATAAAGTTATTGATCATTGAAGTTCATTATGCTGAGGATTTAGGATGGCGTCTGGGATTCATAGAAAATGTAGTACACTATAACAATTTTCTCTATATTCTGAAAAAGATAAAGCTAAAATTCCATACATGTAAGTGTTTAACCAAGCAATGCTACTATTAGCTATTGTACTATCAGAACTGTTCAGAGTCTATTGCGCGGTTCATATTACCCCTAGATAATGAAACCATTATCGATGTAAATGTTCAAAGTGAATGCTCATCAAAATTTGATGTTAATACACGTCAAACGCCACACTAGTAATGGTAGAAGGTCTGTCCTGTTTCGACATGTGAAAATACGACATACCTAAACTGAGAATAAATCACTGAGGTCGTTCCGCAATTAACACTTTGCCCCAATGCGAACTCATTGTGACGTGCATACTGAGTTACGTAATACGGCATCCAAGGCAGTTCCTTGCAACTGCACAGGCGCGACGCGGCTTCCGACGTGGAGTGCTCGCTTACGAATCAAGAAGACAACTGGGGCCTACTCTAGCTCGCACGCTCTTATTTATGTAGCCGCGGTGCGGACCGCCGAAGGCGAAGCCGACAACATTTGCCTTCCTTACTAGCCGCTCGAGCTAGTGAAGCGCAACTTCAAGTTACTAAATGATTAATTGCGTCATTCGCTGAAGGCCAATGAAGTTCTCAATTATTTGTACAATCAGCACACAGGTAAGTATCTGTAATAAAATTCTGGTGTGGCTAGGCTACATACTTTGGGCGAGAGAATTATTTTAGTTGTAGTGTACGCAATACATGAGCTCTGAACTTTCCCTTTGGAGAGACGCTACAGTTATAGTTTTCTAGCTACCTTTTGGAAACTTCTTACATCTTTGTTACTTAGCGTATCTCCATTGTACCTAAATCTAAACATCCTAGCTTTATCAAATCACTTCTTTATAATTTATCTTGCTTCCGTACTTTTAGGACACAAAAACAGAAAATCATTAATTTCAATCAAAATATTACTTTGTGAGATCCAGCATGCTGTTTCCATTAAATTACAATGAAAAAGGAATCCGAATGAAAATTTCGAATTTTCTAGCTCCGTCCTGTTGCGCTGATGATTTTTACGTAAAGCGTCCACATTTCGAAAACTGTTAAAGTTACTAAACTGAAACTTAACACATGATAAAATGTTAGCATCATTCCTCACATGCTATTAAATTTTCAGATTATTTCCTTTAATTTTAAGGTACTGCGCAACATTCGTGACGTCGTAGCTAGTTATAACGGACTAGGCTGGCACACAATTGAAAGCATATGAAATCTATTTATATGGCGTGAGTAGGCTGCTTCCCTAGAACTTAGTCACTTTCCTCAAAATTGTTCCTAATCAGTGTCCACAATGAATTAAACAAATAAACCTTGAAATATTGTACATACATACACATTATTAAAAAATCAGGAAAATAGCATCATCATTATACACTCCTGGAAATGGAAAAAAGAACACATTGACACCGGTGTGTCAGACCCACCATACTTGCTCCGGACACTGCGAGAGGGCTGTACAAGCAATGATCACACGCACGGCACAGCGGACACACCAGGAACCGCGGTGTTGGCCGTCGAATGGCGCTAGCTGCGCAGCATTTGTGCACCGCCGCCGTCAGTGTCAGCCAGTTTTCCGTGGCATACGGAGCTCCATCGCAGTCTTTAACACTGGTAGCATGCCGCGACAGCGTGAACGTGAAGCGTATCTGCAGTTGACGGACTTTGAGCGAGGGCGTATAGTGGACATGCGGGAGGCCGGGTGGACGTACCGCCGAATTGCTCAACACGTGGGGCGTGAGGTCTCCACAGTACATCGATGTTGTCGCCAGTGGTCGGCGGAAGGTGCACGTGCCCGTCGACCTGGGACCGGACCGCAGCGACGCACGGATGCACGCCAAGACCGTAGGATCCTACGCAGTGCCGTAGGGGACCGCACCGCCACTTCTCAGCAAATTAGGGACACTGTTGCTCCTGGGGTATCGGCGAGGACCATTCGCAACCGTCTCCATGAAGCTGGGCTACGGTCCCGCACACCGTTAGGCACCGTTAGGCCGTCTTCCGCTCACGCCCCAACATCGTGCAGCCCGCCTCCAGTGGTGTAGCGACAGGCGTGAATGGAGGGACGAATGGAGACGTATCGTCTTCAGCGATGAGAGTCGCTTCTGCCTTGGTGCCAATGATGGTCGTATGCGTGTTTGGCGCCGTGCAGGTGAGCGCCACAATCAGGACTGCATACGACCGAGGCACACAGGGCCAACACCCGGCATCATGGTGTGGGGAGCGATCTCCTACACTGGCCGTACACCTCTGGTGATCGTCGAGGGGACACTGAATAGTGCACGGTACATCCAAACCGTCATCGAACCCATCGTTCTACCATTCCTAGACCGGCAAGGGAACTTGCTGTTCCAACAGGACAATGCACGTCCGCATGTATCCCGTGCCACCCAACGTGCTCTAGAAGGTGTAAGTCAACTACCCTGGCCAGCAAGATCTCCGGATCTGTCCCCCACTGAGCATGTTTGGGACCGGATGAAGCGTCGTCTCACGCGGTCTGCACGTCCAACACGAACGCTGGTCCAACTGAGGCGCCAGGTGGAAATGGCATGGCAAGCCGTTCCACAGGACTACATCCAGCATCTCTACGATCGTCTCCATGGGAGAATAGCAGCCTGCATTGCTGCGAAAGGTGGATACACACTGTACTAGTGCCGACATTGTGCATGCTCTGTTGCCTGTGTCTATATGCCTGTGGTTCTGTCAGTGTGATCATGTGATGTATCTGACCCCAGGAATGTGTCAATAAAGTTTCCCCTTCCTGGGACAATGAATTCACGGTGTTCTTATTTCAATTTCCAGGAGTGTATATCACATAGAAAAATAATGATTCATTTCATACAATCTTCATAGTATTAGCATGTAGCTTGATATTAGCATATAACATCATCATTAACAATTTTAACCTAAGTTGTTATGACAAACTGGTTAGTTTCTGTGGGCTTTGCCGAAAGAAATGGTTAGTAAACAAAGAAAAGGGTACATTCTGAGTAGTGTTTTTACTTCAGGACCTGGAGAAAAAATATTAGTTTGTGAAAGTAATTATTTGTGCACCATTTTGTTTGTTTTATATTTTGCATTTCTTTGTTAATGACTTATTTTCATTGTTGGAGCGATTCATGTGCGAAGTTAGCGCTTAATAAAGGCATAACATCCCAGTTATGTATCACATCAAAATCTGGAACAGGAACGATGAGGATGAGTGTACAGTAATGATAAAAATTACGATGTGGAAAAGGGTCTTAATCCCATATAACATAATTTAAATAAGAGCACAGTAACACATCAAAAGGGCTTAGAAAATAGATAATTCATGTTCATAGCATAATACATAGTGCAAATAAAGTTAAGATAGAAACCCTATGTAAATGAAATTAATATTATGTCGATTTGTAACACAAATGCAACTGGTGCATCATGGTAGGAATGAAAGACAAAGTTTTTTTTTTAATTAGAAACATGATCGTTGCCTTTCGATATACTTGTTCGCAACACTTCAATAAGAACGACATTTGGGTGTGGTAAACTACTAATCTTGTACGGTCTGGAGTAAAGAAGTTCAAACTTTTTACGTCGATTACTTCCTTTATTCAACAAATAATGTGTGTGTACCAAAATTCTGTCCGGCATGGAAGTCGCGAAAATTAATCACCTGATTCTGTAATTTCTTGCTGCACTGTGCTCCTAGTTTAATGTTGTTGAGGGCAGTGTCAATGATTCAATGGTGGCATAATCACCATGATTTTGGAGAAGATACTATTTCCATAATTTTGTTCCGTTGTTCTACATTTTTCAAAGTAAATTATGGAAATAACATTGTTGATTCATTAGGAGTGGAATAGATGACATCTGGAAATGTTCAAATGTGTTTGTCCCATTCAGTACTTTTTTGTGGCAATTTAGCAATTTCCTTCATTAAACTTTCTGAGGGTTGAAAGATGCATGACATCGGGATATGCAAATAGGAGAAATATTTATAGCTCTTAATTCGTGTGTCAAAATCTCTGATTGAACCTGTGACCCGTTATCCCAAATCACTGATCGAACCTGTGATCCGTTATCAGAATTTACTTTATGTACATGACCAACCATGTGGCAAAAAATCTTTAGTAAATGCTGCTGGTACTATTTTGGTGGTTAGTTTGTGTAGTAGCGTAAAGGTGACAAATTTCGATGTAAGTTCAACTGCAACAGAAATATAAAAAAAATGCTCTGTTTGTCCTTGCTATTGATCCCAAAATATCTGCAGCGGCCATATGGCTTGATTTAATTGGATCAATAGGATACAGTGAAGCAACATGGGATGTAGAGGATGATTTTGCTTTTTGACAAATATTACATGGTGCCAAAACTCGACGTATGCATTTCTCAGTATTATTGAAACAGCAGTTCTACCTGTGAACAAGAAAACATTTTCGAAAATCATAATCAGCGTAGCTTAGACGAACAGTCCACTGGTATACTGCCGGTTCATAGTGTCCAACGGGCTCAATATTTCGGCGATCAGACATGTCGCCATCGCCAGGTGCGCTGACGAACTGAGCTCCTGAGGGAGGGCGGCCGATTTAAATCCCCTCCTCCCGCGGGCCGCTCTCTTCGCCGTCCGCGCCCGCGCGCCGGCGGTCGCGAAGACGTGGGCGTCGGAATCTGTCGTAGCGTCGATGTGCTTGCTACGTCCGCCCTGGTCGCCAGTTCCTACTTCTTGCTGAGAGTCTTCTTAATTACATTCAGTGCCAGGTCCCAAGCCTTGCTGAGATTGTAGCCGCAATGTCGGTTCATAAGATCTTCCCTGGTGCGAATTTCGATAGCCTCCCTTATAACGCTGTCCCCGTATTTGGAGGTCTGGGCCAGGATCTTGGTACGCTCATAAAAACTCGTGTTTCTCGGACAAACAGTGCTCTGCTACCGCCGACTTATTTGGATATTTCAGTCGAGTGTGCCTTTGATGTTCTCGGCAACGATCTTGGATGGTGCGTACTGTTTGTTCGATGTAAGTCTTCCCACACTCACAGGGAATTTGGTATATGCCGGCCTTCCTCAAACCGAGGTCATCTTTCACACTTCACAGTAATGCCCGTGTTTTATTGGGCGGGCAAAAGACGGTTTTAACTAGGTGTTTCTTTAATATACGGCCGATTTTCCCCGATAGTGCGCCATTGTACGGAATAAAGGCAGTGGCTACCTCTTCTTCCGTGACTTCATTCGTCTCCACAGGTTGTGTTGTGGTGGTGGGAGGAGAGCGTGTTTAATCCGCCATTCCGAGTACCCGTTTTTTTTCGCAACACGGTTTTGAGGTGTTCCAATTCCTGGTGCAGATTCTTTGCGTCTGAGATACTGCGCGCCCTGTGTACTGGGGTTTTTAGTACTCCATTCCTCTGAGAAGGGTGGTGGCAGCTGTCTGCATGCAGGTACAGGTCAGTGTGTGTTTCCTTCCTGCACATACCGTGGCTCAGGGTACCGTGGACTTCTCGAGCAACAATACGCCGGCAGAAACTGAAGAATCTCAGCGTAGCTTAGATGCTCATACCAAGTTAATTTACCAACCAACTCTTCTGGGGCGCATAATAACCAAATGCCGCTATAAGGGCGAGAATGGTGAAACAGAATATTATTACGATGTAGTTGATCCTGATTGTTGTGTTATTTCTGTAGTGTCAAATGAGTTTGATTTTTTTCCAAGTACAATCTTTGTCCTTTTCCTGGCTATATCCTTTAATGAAGAAGAGATAAAATTTTCAAATTGAATTGCTCTGTGTGTCTGCCATATAGAAAGTGTCGAAATTTTGTAAAGGCCCAGACAACAAAAGAATGGCTCTGAGCACTATGGGACTTAACAGCAGTGGTCATCAGTCCCCTAGAACTTAGAACTACTTAAACCTAACTAACCTAAGGACATCACACACATCCATGCCCGAGGCACGATTCGAACCTGTGACCGTAGCAGTCGCGCGGTTCCGGACTGCGCGCCTAAAACCGCGAGACCACCGCGGCCGGCGCCCAGACAACACATAAAGCGTCTAATTTGGTAAATGAGTAATTACATTCTGCTGAAGATAAAATGCGAATAGCAATTGTAACGTTCTTGAATACTGTCTTACCATCTTCTTGTATTTCTTGAAAAATATGTGCGCCGAATTCTGTCTTGGAACCTGCGGCAACTGAAAAATTCTTTGTAGGCTCTGAATGAAATAAAATTTGTATGAGGCTCGTGAATTCAGAAAGTGCTTGCTGATCGCATGTCCACACAGTCTTGTTGCCAGTGAACTGACACGATCTTGGAATATCCACAGCAAAATAGTGAATAAATTTACGAGAAAAATTTATAAGACTGAGAAAACTGCGAAGTTGTTTATTATTAGTAGGTACTGCGATGTGACGCATAGCCTGGAGTTGCCCGGTATCGGGCGCAATACAGTCGGCCGAAATAATATGTCCAAGAAACTTGATTGATGCTTGACTGAAATGAGATTTTCTAAGATTGACTGATAAACCTTGTTTGAGAAATATTTGCAGTAATGTGTGAAGAATATTTTCGTGTTCAGACCAACTGGGATCAGCAATGAGAATGTTGTCAATATACATTGTAATTCTATCTTTCAATTCTTGTGGGAGTATTGTATTCATGGCTCGAATGAATGCAGTGGAAGAAATCGTCAATCCAAGTGGTAATTTACAGAACTGGTAACAATTGCTAAAGCAAAGGAAGTCCGTATACTTCCTGCAGTTAGGGTCCAACTGAATCTGCCCAAAACCATATTTGAGATACAAACTCGAATATATAGAGGTACTATGAACTTTTTGCAGAAGTTCTAACGTCTGTGGATGATCAGTTTCAGTGTTGGTGATATCATTAACTTTGTGTGAATTCAGAACCAGCCGTGGTAAGCTGTCTTAATTAACAATGCGTAATAGGTTGATGTATTAGCTAACAGCTATCTCAATAACTCCTTGTCCAAGCATCGCTTGAAGCTCTTCTTTTAGCTGTTGTCTGCACGTGGAAGGAATAGAATAATGCTTAGCTTTAAATGTTTCATGTAGCTTTACCTGAAATTCATATACAAATCCATTAATTGGTCTGGGAACATTATCAAATACCTGAGAGTGTTGCAGTAAGATATCATCTAATTGTTGTCTATCATCATCCATAGTAACTTGGCTTTGACTTATCTTCCCATTAATTGTTTCTGCTACATAACAGTCGAAATCATCTGGTAGATCATTATTACTGTGAAAATACGTATCTGCAAAAAATGTTTGCCAAATGGTGTTTTTGCATGCAGAAATAAGCTCAATACGGTTAATGTCTTCTTTTTCTGACGAAAGCGTGTTTTTAAACTCGAGAGCCAGTTTTGTCTGCCATTCTTAAGCATCAAATATGAGTTCTCAGAATCAATAATCGCATCATACGTAACTAGGAAATCCATGCCTAGTATTACATCAGCAGTGGAGAGGGGAACAATCCAGAAGTTCGAATAGAATATGATACCTGCAATTGAAAATGGTAAATGTGACTGTTGCTTGATATCGACCTCTTTGTCGGAAATAGCTCCTCTTATTTTAGTTTTGCTTAGCGGAAATGTTGTGCAAGATTTATCTTGGTTCCATTTGTTGAAGACTGTTTCATTAATCAGCAAGACAGGTGAACCAGAATCAATAAGTGCTGTAAATAAGTGTGTTCCTGTTTTTAGAATCTCGATTGCAGGATGATAAATGGTTTACTGAATTTGGTGTTTCTCCTGTAACAACGTGTCTCTCATGTCCTCAAATGTTATTACGTTTTCGCTAACTGCATGAAGATGTTGTGAATTCTGTTCTACATTGCTGGAAGATGCAAGGGATGTATTTCCTACTCATGTTCTGTCTGGTTGTAAATTACAGTTGGGATCCTGTTGCGGCGTCTCAACTATCTGTACTGTTCTGTAACTCCCATTGGTGTAGTTTTGTTGCGGGTGCAAGCGAACATTGGGTTATTTAAAACAAATTGTTGTTGCTGACCTTGACTTTGGTTTTGAAAAAATTACTGTTTCCATAATAATTTTGGAAATTCTGGTTACGATTTTTGCGTTTATTATTGAGAGAGTTGTTCTGATACGGTACATCGCAGTGCGAGTGTGACGAGCGGTTTCTCTGCACGCAGCAAGTGCTTTGCGTCAGCGCATAATTGCCATGTTGTGGTGTGGCCACAAAATTCTGCGGTGGTCAGTCTGACCTTGGATGCTGTATTGTTGATCCATGTGTCCGAGTGCTTAGTTTTGAAGCTGGACATGAGGCTGCAAACCTTGATTTTTATTACTATGTTGGTATTGTTGCTGCTATGGCTGAAATTGATTGTCGTAATGACGCTGTTTCTGGAAATTTCTTATTAACGAATGAATAGTCAGAAATCTAAATTTCAAATAGCTGTAGCAAATCACGAAACGCGGAAATTCCTTCCTTTTGTTCGCTAGTTAAAAGTGATTCTCCGAGAGGTCGTGGCAATTTAGAGATGCAAAGTTGTATTAATGCTGATTGGCTATAACGTTCTGTAAAGTGCTGATTTTGTCCAACCAAATGTTGAATGAATTGCGTTATTGTCGAAAAGTTGAAATTTTCAAAATTCGGTAGACTAATTAATTGGTCTTTTACGCCCATTCGCTTTGTTTCAGACCAGTAGGCGGATAAAAACGCAATCTGGAACTCTTCTACTGAATAACATTGTCTAGCGATCGGTCTCACATGAGTGGCCAGTTAGCTTTCCAAAAAACTGCAGATTTATGGGTGACAGGCAAATTAGGCGGTAATGAAAATGAGAACTTCCGTATCCAGTCTAAGGGATATATTTCAGATTTATTGTTTCTAAGGACTTTAAATTTTGTGAAGTGAGAGAAAATGATTACAGTCAAAACAATCTTGTCTTAAATGTTGTACCATCTTGTATTACATGTTGCACAGGTTCGCCGCTGTTAAAATGTGTACTTGTTGATGGGTGTTCAGTGTCTATTTCTCTGACACACTGAAATCTACTAATATTATGTGCCAAAGGGGAACTGCCGAAATGTTGTGTTGGTTGTGACTGTGAGTTACTGTTCCTTTGATTGAACGTGGAGAAATTCTTAATCGAAACAATGTCCTGATGCAAACTGTTCATTTTCTCGTGTAACTTGTTGTGTGTGCCAAGCTGATTAATGGCATGTTTCATTGATTGATATTTCTGTGAACGGTTAAATGGTGTAGGCGAAGTGTCATCATATTTAGCATCATTGTGATTTTCCATAGCTCCCATTCTTGTAGCTAGGGCATTTTATTTCTCAGTGAGCGATTGCATCTGAGCTATACTGTTGGAATAAATAGTGTCGATATGTTTCTGTAGCTTACGTGTGCTGATTGTAAGTTTCTTAATGTCAGATTTTAATGCGTCCGAGTCATTTTCAAGTTCTAGCTGTACGATTCAATTCGTGATGGTTTCTACATCGTTTGTGTGTTTATCTTACGTGCTTTGAAGACGAGTATTGGTTTCTGTTTCATGTTCACTTAGATTTATTGGATCTGTATGTTCGTATCTTGCACGGTTTTTAAGTTCACGGGAAACTGTGTTTATATTTTTATCAACATACTTTTTAACCTGAGCAGAAATTTTCTTACAATCTTCCTGTCGTTCTGTATTTAACATCTGACGAAGCTCTTTGACTGTTTCGTCCTGTTGTTGTGTAAACTGCTGGTAACGAGTGTTATATTCTTCAATTTGTTGCTATGGGCTCATTAAGTTTATTTCCTTGTTCTGTGAAACGTTCATTCATTTGTTGTAAGATGGATTGAATATCGTCACGCAATTGTTTGGTGGTGTCACTGCACTGCTGAGCTACTGATTTAATCTCGTCGCTTAACTGTTTTGATATGTTGTTTTTCAGATATTTGATTAAAACATTCATACCTACCCTTATTAAATTCTTGGAGAATCTGATAGAGGGGATCTTTTCCTGTCTGAACTTCACTTAGCTGTGAACTCTGAATATTTTGTTGCACCATAGATGATTCATTGATAGTCCTAGAAATATCATTACTTAACTTTGGATCAGAATCGGATGTAATGGGTCCGGAATCTACTATGCTTGAACTCGTGTCTTGTGTTGTGTTCGCAACTGTGTCGTCTGTGGACACATCTGTTTCTTTCGTATTAGAGCTGACACTGTGTGTTTTTGTTGAGAATCTAACTTTTGCACACTTACAGCGGTGTTTCAGCGGCGTCCGATTCAGCGGAATGTGCCGTCTGATCGTTCGCTTTACTCGGCCACGTTTATTCGAGAAAATTCGTTCATTAGGCACTAATGATGTGCGTTCATTGTCTGTTGTACGCTCCACAACGGGAAATGAAGTATTATCAGTATCTGTTTCCATGGCAGTAAAGTCATTCTGTGCATTCGACATATTATTAGTTTCTATTACATTATCATGCAACTGACTGTTCACTGTTTTGCGCGGCATACTCAGTTAACAAATTTAATGGACGAACAATCACCAAGAAAAAGGCAATGAATGGCAATGCAACAGAGCAAAAATTTGCTGTTGACTTGTTGAAAAAAATTAGAACAAATTAGTAAATGCGTAGCCTCAAAATTTCTGACTACACTTATTACTATGTAAATGAGAGGAGAACTTAAGTCTCAGTATGTTGTAACCAAAAGATTCTCAAACAGTTACGATCCTGGCGGTGTTATCGCCATGTGTAACGTTTATGTCCAAAGCAACGTATGATATTTACAAGGTGTTTCAAAAATGACCGGTGTATTTGAAACGGCAATACAAACTAAACGAGCAGCGATAGAAATACACCGTTTGTTGCAATATGCTTGGGACAACAGTACATTTTCAGGCAGACAAACTTTCGAAATTACAGTAGTTACTATTGTCAACAACAGATGGCGCTGCGGTCTGGGAAACTCTATAGTACGATATTTTCCACATATCCATCATGCATAGCAATAATATGGCGTAGTCTCTGAATGAAATTAACCGAAACCTTTGACAACGTGTCTGGTTGAATGGCTTCACATGCAGATGAGATGTACTGCTTCAGCTGTTCAATTGTTTCTGGATTCTGGCGGTACACCTGGTCTTTCAAGTGTCCCCACAGAAAGAAGTCAAAGGGGTTCATGTCTGGCGAATAGGGAGGCCAATCCACGCCGCCTCCTGTATGTTTCGGATAGCCCAAAGCAATCACACGATCATCGAAATATTCATTCAGGAAATTAAAGACGTCGCCCGTGCGATGTGGCCGGACACCATCTTGCATAAACCACGAGGTGTTCGCAGTGTCGTCTAATGCAGTTTGTACCGCCACAAATTCAGGAAGAATGTCCAGCTAGAGTGACGCAGTAATCGTTTCGGATCTGAAAAATGGGCCAATGATTCCTTTGGAAGAAATGGCGGCCCAGGCCATTACTTTTTGAGGATGCAGGGACTGCAACATGGGGCTTTTCGGTCCCCCATGTGCGCCAGTTCTGTTTATTGACGAGGCCGTCCAGGTAAAAATAAGGTTCGTCAGTAAACCAAATGCTGCCCACATGCATATCGCCGTCATCAATCCTGTGCACTATATCGTTAGCGAATGTCTCTCGTGCAGCAATGGTAGCGGCGCTGAGGGGTTGCCGCGTTTGAATTTTGTATGGGTAGAGGTGTAAACTCTGGCGCATGAGACGATACGTGGACGTTGGCGTCATTTGGACCGCAGCTGCAACACGGCGAACGGAATCCTTTATTGTATCGCTTTTCGGTCCTTTGGTTACATTAAACCTCCTTTGAAAACTTCGTCTTGTTGCAACAACACGGTGTTCTAGGCGGTGGGATTCCAACACCAGAAAAATCCTCTGTTCTAAGGAATAAACCATGTTGTCCACAGCACACTTGCACGTTGTGAACAGCACACGCTTACAGCAGAAAGACGACGTACAGAATGGCGCAACCACAGACTGCGTTGTCTTCTATATCTTTCACATCACTTGCAGCGCCATCTGTTGTTGAAAATTGTAACTACTGTAATTTCGAAAGTTTGTCCGCCTGAAAATGTACTGTTGTCCCAAGCATATTGCAACAAACGGTGTATTTCTATCGCTGCTCGTTTAGTTTTTATTGCCGTTTCAAATATACCGGTCATTTTTGAAACACCCTGAATGTCTAACAAAGAAAAGTTATATCTACTGGTGTGCTTACTGCATGTCTGGTTACGTGTATCTGTATATCCACCTGATCCAATTTTAAAGAACAGTGAGAAAGAAGTACCAGTAAACCTAAACTAATTAAAAATTAAGCGTGATAATGACAAGTTAGAGGTAAGTAATTTCAGATCTACTCAATCTTACTACAGCCCTGTAAAACTGAATAAATACAAAAGTGGTCTCTATGCGAAAATCCACAAACTGTGTGAAATAGATTTCTTGAGTTTTATTGTTGTCGCCTTCGATAACGCGTTGTTCTGCTCTTAGCATACTAAACTAACTACATTTGATAAGCTAAAAGGCAAAATATTTCACTGAGACACATTTAGAAACTGTATAAATAAAAACGACTGGGAAATGGAAGGCGGAACATAAGTGAAGTGAATGAGTGTAATATCTTACTTATAAATCTTACTGTATTGTGAAACTGGCTTGCTATTGTTAAGCTGTATCACAAAAATTACATTTACAGAAACAAATTATGTCGACAAATTCTTCATCAAAATTTCGTGATAATATTTGTTGCCATGATAATATTTGTTGCATTTTCTTAATTAATTTTGCTTCAAATCTTATCTCTGCCATATCTCATTAATACGCTACTGGCCATTAAAATTGCTACACCACGAAGATGACGTGCTACAGACGCGAAATTTAACCGACAGGAATAAGATGCTGTAATATGCAAATAATTAGTTTTTCAGAGCATTCACACAAGGTCGGCGCCGTGGCGCCGCCTACAACGTGATAACATGAGGAAAGTTTGCAATCGATTTCTCATACACAAACAGCAGTTGACCGGCGTTGCCTGGTGAAACGTTGTTGTGATGCTTCGTGTAAGGAGCAGAAATGCGTATCCTCACATTTCCGACTTTGATAAAGGTCGGATTGTAGCCTATCGCGATTGCGGGTTATTGTATCGTGACATTGCTGCTCGCGTTGGTCGAGATCCAATGATTGTTAGCAGAATATGGAATCGGTGGGTTCAGGAGGGCAATTCGGAACGCCGTGCTGGACCTAACGGCCTCATATCTCTAACAGTCGAGATGACAGGTATCTTATCCGCATGGCTGTAACGGTTCGTGCAGCCACGTCTCGATTCCTGAGTCAACAGATAGAGACGTTTGCACATGGACTATCAGCTCGGATACCGTGGTTGCGGATACCCTTGACGCTGCATCACAGACAGGAGCACCTGCGGTGGTGTACTCAATGACGAACCTGGGTGCACGAATGGCAAAACGTCATTTTTTTCAGATGAATCCAGGTTCTGTTTACAAGATGATGATGGTCGCATCCGTGTTTGGCGACATCGTGGTGAACGCACATTCGAAGCGTGTATTCGTCATCGCCATACTGGCGTATCACCCGGCGTGATGGTATGGGGTGCCATTGGTTACACGTCTCGGTCACCTCTTGTTCGCATTGACGGCACTTTGAACAGTGGACGTTACATTTCAGATGTGTTACGAACCGTGGCTCTACCCTTCATTCGATCCCTGCGAAACCCTACATTTCAGCAGAATAATGTACGACCGCATGTTGCAGGTCCTGTACGGGCCTTTCTGGATACATAAAATATTCGACTGCTGCCCTGGCCAACACATTCTCCAGATCTCTCACCAATTGAAAACGTCTCGTCAATGGTGGCCGAGCAACTGGCTCGTCACAATACGCCAGTCACTACTCTTGATGAGCTGTGGTATCGTGTTAAAGCTGCATGGGCAGCTGTATCTGTACACGCCGTCCAATGTTTCACTCAGTGCCCAGGCGTATCAAGGCCGTTATTACGGCCAGAGGTGGTTGTTCAGGGTACTGAATTCTCAGGATCTGTGCACCCAAATTGCGTGAAAGTGTAATCACATGTCAGTTCTAGTATAACATATTTGTCCAATGAATACCCGTTTATCATCTGCATTTCTCCTCCATGTAGCAATTTTAATGGCCAGTAGTGTACACAACACTGACACTGAATATTTAATACTAAGCGACTGCCCACTCCGGAGCATCGCAACAGACACTGCCAGCCGCTGGCGCGCCACTGCTGCTACTCCTGAGCAGTAACTGCCTACTACTGTCCGATCTAACACAAGCTCTTTGTTACACATACTCTGTCTCCGCTATAGCTGCCCCGCAGCAATATTTCACAAATAAATCTTTGTAATCTATGTATCGCTTATGCTCTTGGATAAAATGTTTAATTTTACAATTTTCATTAGCTGTACGTATTTCAACCACAACTCTTGCTTGTCGGGTCGTTTGGTTAGTGCCAGTCAGACTGGTACCCCACCGCTGCCTGGGGCGCTTGAAATTTTTATCTTTTGTTTTGCTGTAGTTGTACATCACCTGCCGGCCGGAGTGGCTGTGCGGTTCAAGGCGCTACAGTCTGGAGCCCAGCGACCGCTATTGTTGCAGGTTCGAATCCTGCCTCTGGCATGGATGTGTGTGACGTCCTTAGGTTAGTTAGGTTTAATTAGTTCTAAGTTCTAGGCGACTGATGACCTCAGAAGTTAAGTCACATAGTACTCAGAGCCATTTGAACCATTTGTACATCACCTCTACCGATTTCCGTCCTGTTCACATAATTTATTCGCAGTGTGTCACTCTTTTTTTTCTTTTTGAGTTTATTTCCTGGTAACAGTTTCACTGCAGGCTTATTGAAATAATACGTCACTATGTTCTTTTGAAACGAGTTAAAAAATATATTGGTGCATATATCGAAAGATAAAGGCATTTGCGAATACTAAAGATATAGTAATTGCTCACCCGTTCGTGTACTGTAGGTTGTCGATGCACTGAAGTATCTGTGAAACCTTACCGGTGTCCTCTTTATACTGAACGCGATGTCCGACTAAAACACCTTGGAATACTGTATTTCAAAAGGCAGCTTTCCTTCAGTGTCATCTCAGTTTTCTTGCTGCTTAAATTGTAATGATCATGAGGCTCCAAATAGCGAGGAAAACACAGCGGCGAGGTGAGACGTATTGGGTGAGTGTTATGGTATTTTAGCTGGAGCACGCTAGCCAATGACAAGCTAGTTTGTTTCTATAGTACGCAACCAACCAATACGTGGCCAATCAAAACTCTAATAACACTACATCTACACACTTACTTTAAAGCTCCCTAACAGATTTTAATTCTACGTGTGACACATGCACGAACGAATTTCCCGTCGTTTCGCGACTAGTGCTCTGAGCAAGTAAGCAATCCACACACACCTCCCTGCCGAACTAAAAACTTCAGTTGGCTAATGTCTGCCGTTCTCTACTTATAACTTAAGTATGTACATTTTTCTGAAATCCTTAGTCCCTGGTGGCTCTTGGCCGAAAAGTGGTTTGATGCATTTCTCTACGCTAATCTAACCCTTTCAACCCTGAGTGCCTCTGGATAACTACCGAATCCTATACTCATTTGAACATGCCTATTGCAATCATGTCTTGTTCACTCTCCAAGGCCCGCATCTCGTGGTCGTGCGGTAGCGTTCTCGCTTCCCGCGCCCGTGTTCCCGGGTTCGATTCCCGGCGGGGTCAGGGATTTTCTCTGCCTCGTGATGGCTGAGTGTTGTGTGTTGTCCTTAGGTTAGTTAGGTTGAAGTAGTTCTAAGTTCTAGGGGACTAATGACCATAGATGTTAAGTCCCATAGTGCTCAGAGCCATTTGAACCACTCTCCAAGTTCCGTCCGTTACCAGCTTCACGCTTCGTTGGTGTCACACAATGTGTACTACCAACCTACCCCTCCTTTTGTTCAAGACGTTTAATAACGCATTTCTTCCTGATTGATTCAGCACCTCTTCAACAGTTGTGCCGTCTAATCATCTTATTTTTACCATTCGTCTGTAACATCACATACTCTGTTAGTGTCTGAAGCATTTATCATCCCCGTTTCACTTCCGTACAAGGCTACACTCCAGACAAACATCATCTGAAAAGACTTCCTATCGCTTAAATTTATGTTAGATTCCATTCAGTTCAACTGATTTCCCAAATGCTTTGCCGTCATTTCTATGCCCAAAGCAAACTTGTTTCGTACTTAGTTTCTTCTTCTTGAATTCAAATTCCCTTCTCTTATTCTGCTTGGTTTTCTTTACTGCTTGCTCAATGTACAGATTGAATAACATCAGAGATAGACAACAGCCGTGTTCTATTCAACAACTGCTTCACTTTCAAGTCTTAGACTCCTATAACTCTGCATTCAGGTTTCTGTAAATGTTTTACATTTACATTTCGCTCCCTCTATTTTATCTCAACTACCTTCAGATTTATGGAGAATGTATTAAAGTCAACACTGTCAAAAGCTTTATATTTGTTGTATTTACGACTACATCACTTACCCTATGGGTCGTAATTGAAATCTATGACCGAATTCTTCGTGTCACATATTCACGCCGAACTAATACAATCACAGCCATTAGAAGAAATATCCAATTCCGATATTTACGAAATACGTGGCGGAGCATATGGCTCCTTAATCGCTATGCAGCAGTTACAGCACGTCTTGTACAATACGCGAGCTGTTGGTCATTACCTAGACAGAACTGAGATTGTAATCTCTTTTTATCCCTCCACATTTAGAGACATTTTGCTTTGAGAGTTCAATCTGTCCTCTTAACACACACACACACTACTGTCTTTCAGGCTTTATGGGATATTATCAACCTTGTTTCTCCCTTATTCAGTTACGCCTCGTGCCCTAGAGCTAAAATATCTTATCTATCTGTCAAAATTAGCAAATAAAAAGAGCGTGTCCAGACGGCAACTGTAACATTTCACCTGGTGCACTTCAACCGAACAGTCTATGGACAGCACTGACGTTTCGGTAATGTTATACCACAGTGAAAGAAGAAGCTTGTGATACATGTAGAAAAAGTGCTACGAACTCACCATTCCTTGACGTCCATTTTCGTCTGAGGTTATACATACGACGAAATTTCGTTAAATAGTTTTTAACTACAAGTATGTAGCGAATCCTGTTGTGAAACACTGGCAAGCGAATTTTTATTCATATACTTCAAAAGATACACACTCGGAGACAAAAAGAATAAAGAGAACGACAAAGCACGAAGGGAATAATTCGAATGGTAGGCTTGTCGATAGATGTGATGTACATGTACAGATAAACAAATTATTACAGTTTCTGAAAAATTGGATAATTTATTCGAGGGAAAGAACTTCTCAAACCAAGCAGTTGACCAACGCTTTGGTCTACCTGTGATCCTTCTGGAAGCAGTTATTCGGCTTGGCAAAGATTGACAGACTTGGTGGATGTCCTCTTGAGAGATATAGAACCGAATTCTATCCGATTAGAGCGTTAAATCTTCAAAATGCCGCGATCTGGTGCACCCTGCCCATGAGCTCCAAACGTTCTATCTGCGAGAGATCCGCTGACCTTTCTGAAAGGGTTTTGCAATCACGAAGACAAGCAGTAGAAAGACTCGCCGTGTGTGTCCGGGCGTTATCTTGCTGAAATGTAAGCCCAAAATGGTTTGCCACTAAGGGTAACAAAACTGGCCAAAGAATATCGCCGACTTACCGCTGTATTGCAAGGTTGCTGAGGCTGATCAGCAAAGGGATCCTGCTACGAAATACTATGGCACCCCAGTCCGTGACTCCTGGCGCCGGTCAGTACATCAGCGCACCTGATGATGGCAACGTGGTCGATTGCCGAAATATTGTGTCCTACGCAAACTCATACCATGCTGTTTGCCCGAGAGAAAATTGCCTGCAGAAATTGAAGAATAACAGTTCTATTTCAGTCAATGAGATTTCAGGGGGGATGTGCCCGACATCACCAAAAACAGGCTTGTTGATGCACAGAGGTCAATGGTAGCCAGCGGGAGGTGGGCAGTGAACTCAGACACGAGCTATTGATGCTCCTTGCGGTCACTGAAGCACTAGTTGCAGGACGTATCGATGATTGTGATAGGTCCGGGGCTCTGAGTATCTCTCTGACGACTGATAGTGCTTCACGTTCTATAGTCTCTCTAGGCGGATCGATTCTTCCTTAAAGTTTGTGTTCGGCCATGGTTCTCCCATTCCTGCCAACATCATCGAATAGCGGTATCGCTCCTATTGAGATATCGAGCGACTCGCCCCTCACTCCAGCCGACTTCTTTGAAACAACTACACGTCCTCTCTCAAACGGTGACATCCACGTTCATTGTCCATGCACCTGTCTGCGAAGCATAGTGTCTATGCAACTCAGTACACTGAAGGAAATTCGCAAAGATCTTGTGCCCTTGTACCTACCTGACCCTGCTTATTACCCTTGCCAGCTGCGCAGTGAAAGTGCCCTAGAGTGTGACACATTTATCCATTGGCCCCAGAGTTTGCAGTTTTGCATTTTCTGTCGATACCTGAATGAATATCAATTAGTGACCAATTTTCATAACGCCTTTGTGCCGCGTCGTTGTTTTTTCCGGATTTTCCGCATTGCATGTGTTTGAAAACGTCCCGTAATCGGCATCGGTTCCCAAACTAAACGCGGCCCTGAAAGTACAGCTAACGCAAAGAACCGAATCATTTCGTGTATTTATAAAACTAAAGCTGGAATTTAGGGGAAACCATAACGTCTAGCATTTTCCCCCTTTCAAAGACCTAATTCATCAAAGAATCGTACAGGATTAAGATACCAACAACTGCGGTTCACTCTAAATCCCAGGGCACTGCAGGTCATAAGTTTGCTTCGTAGATTCATAATATACTTGAGTGTGAAGGGCGTCAAGTGCCTTGTAGTATTTCATCCCCAATTTCATTTAAAAATCTCCTTCTCTTTTAACAGTGCTTTATATTTTAGCCGAAGATTGCACTTGCTACTTTTTGGTACGGAGTGTCGTGAAGGTAGACAAATTCGGCTTCTTCGGTCGTAGAATGTTTCGGTAACCGTTGTAATCTCTACCAATAATTCCTAATTTCGGCTGCGTAATGGACGTCAGCTGCGAGCGCTCACCAGGCAGCTAATGGACCGCTCACAGATCACACTGCTGCGCGCTGAGACACAAATGACTCGCATCCATCCGTTGCGTTACGTGTAGCATTACAAGAGATACGGAATGGAATCCGATGACGTATGAATATCAAGTACGTATAACGAGACTGATTAATCAGATGGAGTAAACGAGCAATAACCCCCCCCCCCCCCCCACCACCACCACCACAGTGCTGTAATTTGACGTGGCTGCCGAAACAATGCCCTGATGTTGCTGTTTATGCCTGTTTTCAGGCCTATAGACTTTTACGGTGAGATTTTCAGGAAAATTCTTACTACTCACCGAGTCATACTGCAAACGCTGCAGAGTTGCTACTGCCATTGCACATACCCTTCGTCAATATTATGTATTACTGACGCGGTGGCACTGCAACTCCAGTGCCAGTAGAGGTCCCACAATATTGCCGTGTATACCTACCCACATTACTTCCACGACGAGTCAAGAACGGCATGGAATTCGTGTTGTAATACCACGATGGAGTGAGGGTACAAGCTATGGTATAGACAGTGGTTTTAATTTGATTTTTGTTTTCACTATTAGATAATCAGGCAGAGACCACTGGAGTGATACAGAAAACGCCACGACATTCCTGGCGAGACTGGGACACATTTTGTCAAACTTTCAGAAAGATATCATCCACACAATCCCAAAGACAGCAAAGCGCAGAGTCAGCTTAAAAGCTCATGCATCCATGTTGCTGACAAGAATAATGTACAGAATATTCGAAAAGAAAATTCACAAGCTGTGATGAGGAACAACTTGGCTTTAAATAAAAGTAAATTTGTTGTGTACGAGTTCGTACACAATAGTAAGGAGAGGTGGGCTTGCAGAGTTTGCAGCCGCCCTCCGTCCATCTGCTGTCTTCGACTTCTCTGACTTAAGATACTGATGTTGTTATCCACTGTATGTGCCCGACTTTTCGTTATATCTACACATCAGATGGAGCAGCCACAAACATCTTCACTGTATCGGCGACTAAATTTCGGGTTTTAATACTAACAATTAATGTTGACTTATTGCTCAGTCGATCGCTCTTCGTTTGTTGCTGCTTTACCGAAGACAAGTAGTACATAACGTCTTCGGATCTTACTTATTATTTACTAATACACACGCTATTGCGGAAATAACTTTTTTATCTATAATATTAGATAGTAATTAAATGATCATGGATGATTGCGTTTTGCGTATAGGGAAAAGGAGGGTTGACCTTACAATTACACTGAGCAATTACGGCAACTAAAATACCCCTGAGCTTTACAGTTCGTCACTCAAAGATTTTATAGCAAGGACTATGGTCCGTTACTATACTTCGATACAGTCATTCAAACTTCGTACGCTTTTACTTTCACAATGCTAAATGTCAAATTACGTTCTTAGATTCAGTTTAATGTCTCTTCGTATAGTCCGCAGATTCTACTATCGGTTATTCGGCATGTAATAGAATTTAATACTGAGCGATACTTTTTCTCACGCACACAATTCCTCTGATGTTCTTAGTCCGTGACATTACGGCAAAATTCTGTTCCGTATAAATTAACTATAGTCAATTTTCTTGCAGTTTAACAGGTCTCTCATCCCTCCCGTAGCATATCACAAGGAAATGCCCGCTATATCGCACGCCGCAGCTACGTAGACATATTCAGAGCGCAGAAAACAAGACAAGAGATCTAACAATACCCGCACATGGTAAATATAGTAGAATTGAGAAACAAAAGTAGCCGCATTAAACCTTTCTTGATTTCAATGAAGCGCTATTTTGCTGCAGGTGTTATTCTGATGCGAGATTAAGCATCGATAATTTTAATAAAAACTCTTTCAATGCTATTCATTACTTCCGGTATTATCGATCACCTCTCTCCTATATGAAAGTAAGCCAGATAATGTTTTCTATGAGAAGAGCAGTTATAACCTGTATGCCAAGTTTCGTCGTAGGAAAGTTGAACAGGAGCAGAAATGATGAGCGAACGGATTAATACTGTGAACAGAAGATTTACTTGACGTATATTTCTCCGAGTGCCCGAAGACTCAATACAAACAATGGCACAATAAACAGAGTCCAGGTCTCTCAAGGTCAAAACGGTTGAAGCACGACGAAGGTGTCGTAGCATAGTGGCTCCAAGAGCAAGTGGGCAAGTGGCTGCCGCAGGCCCTCCTGTACTGCGGTGGCAGATGCTGCTCACAGTACAGTGTGTGGCTCAGCAGACGCGCACCATTGGGTCCGCCAGATCCCGCGCGACCGCTATCGGCGTCAGACGGAAACTTGCCCTTGTGTTACCAAGCCTTATGCGCCGTGGTGTAGTATCGAAAGGTCATCCACAAAAAATACTAGAGTGGTGTTCTGATGTTACTCTTGCTAATGGAAACAAGGCTTGAATAAACACACATGCACGCTTTTTGTCCACCTGGAAGAACCGTTCGACAATTTAAAATGGATTAATACGTGTAAAATGCTCATGGAAGTCGGATAATATGGAGTAGCTTATGTACAAGAACCAAGAGTGATTAGCCGAGCGGTCTTGGGCGCTGCAGTTATGGACTGAGCGGCTGGTGCCGAGATTAAATAACATCAGAGGTTCGAGTCCTCCCTCGGGCATGGGTGTGTGTGTATTTGTCCTTAGGATAATTTACGTTAAGTAATGTCTAAGTTTAGGGACTGATGACCTTAGCAGTTAAGTCCCATAAGACTTCGCATGCATCTGAACATTTGAAAGAAGCAATGACGCAAATAGCAGAAATGTTCGGGGGTGGGATTATAGTTCAGCGTGTTAGGATATCGAGGACAGAATTTGCTGCCGGCCAGTGTGGCCGAGCGGTTCTAGGTGCTTCAGTCTGGGGCCGCGCGACCGCTTCGGTGTTAAAAGTCCCGTAGTGCTCAGAGTCAGAATTTGCTGATAACATTTATATCTTTAGTGAAAGTGAAGAAGAATTTCAGGATCTGATGAATGGAAAGAACAGCGAGTTTTACGACACCCCATCCCTGCGAAACGCTGAGACATTAAGTACCCTCTGATGGCGAAAATGCTGTCATTTCAACATAACAGTTCAATTTCTCACAGTTGTATTACACTGAAGAGCCAAAGAAACTGGAACACCTGAGTAATATCGTATAGGACCTCTGCGATCACGCGGAAGTGCCACAAACGACGTGGCATGGACTCGACCAACGTCTGTAGTAGTGGTGGAGGGAATTGACACCATGAATCCTGCAGAGTTGTCCATAAATCCGGAAGAGCACGTGGCAAGGCATTCCAGATTCGCTTAATATGTTCATCTCTGGGAAGTTTGGTGGCCAGCGGAAGTGTTTAAACTCAGAACAGTGTTCCTGGAGCCACCCTGTAGCTATTGTAGACATGTGGGGTGTCGCATTTTCGTGCTGGAATTGCCAAAGTCCATCGGAATCCACAATGGACATGAATGGATGCAGGTGATCATGCAGGGTGTTTACGTACTTGTCACTTGTCAGAGTCGTATCTAGACGTATCAGAGGTTCCATATCACTCCAACTGCACACGCCCCACAACATTACAGAGCCTCCACCAGCTTCAGCAGTTCGCTCCTGACATGCACGGTTCATAGAATCATGAAGCTGTCTCCATAGCTGTACACGTCCATCGGCTCGATACAATCTGAAACGAGGCTCGTCCGAACAAGCAACGTGTTTCCTGTCATCAACAGTCCAATGTCGGTGTCGACGGGCCCAGGCGAGGCGTAAAGCTTTTTTGTGTGGTGCATTAATCAAGGGTACATGAGCCTTCGGCTCGCAAAGCCCATATCGATGATGATTCGTTGAATGATTCGCACGTCAACACTTGTTGATTGTCCAGCATTGAAATCTGCAGCAATTTGCGGAAGGGTTCCACTTCTGTTACGTTGAACGATTCTCTTCAGTCGTCGTTGGTCCCGTTCTTGCAGGATCTTTTTCTGGCCGCAGCGATGTCGAAGATTTAATGATTTACCCGATTCCTGATATTCACGGTACACTCGTAAAATGGTCGTGCGGAAAAATCCCCACTTCATCGCTACCTCGGAGGTGCTGTGTCCCAACGCTCTTGCACCGACTATAGCACCACGTTCAAACTAACGTAAATCTTGATAACCCGCAATTGTAGGAGCAGTAACCGTGTCTAACAACTGCGCCAGACACTTGTTGTCTTGTATAGGCGTTGCCGACCGCAGCGTCGTATTCTGCCAGTTAACGTATCTCTGTATTTGAATATACATGTCTATACTAGTTTCTTTTCTCCGTCACATATACGAAATCTCCAGTACAACACCATTTTGGGTGGTAATCTGTGCCGGACAGAGACGTGAACCTGGAACTTTAATCTTGAGCTGGCAAGTGCTTCATCGATTAAATTATCCAGACACGTCTCACGAGGCGTTCTCACAGCCTTACTTCCACCAGAATCTCTTCATACTTCTTCCAGAACCGCTAACCGCGCAAGATATTAACAGGAGTAGGATGGGATGGGGAGGCTAGTGTGTCGTGCCTGGATAACGCCTTCGGTAGAGCACCTGCCCGTAAAAAGGAAAGGTCCCACTTTCTAGTCCAGGTCAGGAACATAATTTTAATCTGGCACGAAGTTTCAAATCAGTACACGCTCCGGGAATATTTATACCGGATACGTCATGGATTTCAATAAGAAATCATCGAAATAAACTGACGAACAAAATTGCGACGCCAAGAAGGAGCTGTGAAACATAAAAGAAACTTGGTTGGTGTGTTTCTACATCTGGAAGATGTTGTCTATTCCAATTTCGCACCAGTCTCATAAAGCGGCACTAGTAACGCCAATATGATGGTGTTTGCTTTAAATGCACGCTGTAGATAGTGAGCGATAGTTACTTTTGAGGTTGAACGTGTGAGTTGATGTTAATCAAGAATGCCTTTATGGCGTCAAAGACCTCATTATCAATACCTCACTGAGTTTCAAAGAGGTCGTATAATAGGGCTTTGAGAAGCTGGATGTTCCTTCTGCGACGCTGCGTAAGACTTGGCAGGACTGTGGCCACTGTACGTGGTTGCTTCCAGTGGTGGTCACGGTAATGTTCGGTCCCAAGAAGACGCGACTCTGAACGGCCACGTAGCGCTACCGAGAGAGAAGACCATTGTGTTCGGCGTGTGACTCTGGTGTATCGTACTGGATCAACAGCAGCAATTTTAGCAAAAGCTGGCACCACAGGGACACAATGAACTGTTACAAATCGGGTACTACCAGGACAGCTCCGATCCAGAGACCAAGTAGCGTGCATTCCACTGCCCCAAATCACCGCCATTTGCGACTTCAATAGCGTCACATGAGAGCTCATTGGAGAGCGGGGTGGGGGTCCGTTGTGTTTCCTGATGAAAGCCGTTACTGCCTCGGTGTCAGTAATGGCCTTTGTTGGTAGAAAGAGGTCAGTTGAGGGCCTGAAACCAACAAGTCTGTGCGCTAGGTACACCCGACCTACACCTGGAGCTGGAGCTACGGTCTGTGATGCGATTTCGTCTGAGAGCAGGAACACCCTAGTGGTTACCCCATGCACAGTGACTGCAAGTTCATATGTAGTCTGGTGATTCGACTTCTTGTGCTGCCATTCACGAACAGCATTCCAGAGAGTGTATTCCAACAGGATAACGCTTGACCACATACCGCTGTTGCAACCCAACACGCTCTACAGAGTGTCGACATGTTGCCATGGCCTGCTCAGTCACCAGATCCGTCTCCAATAGATAACATACGGGACATCATCGGACGACAACTCTAGCGTCATCCATAAATAGCGTTAACCGTTCCTGTACTGACCGACCAAATGCAACAGGCTTGTAATTACATTCCCTAAACTGACATCCGGCACCTTCACAACGCAATGCATGCACTTTTTTATGCTTGCATTCAACACTCCGGTTATTAATGTACCTAGTATTTCACATTTGCAATGATTTATCTCGCTCTTACGTTAACCTGTGATCAAGAAACGTTAATCACTTAAATATGTTAGCTAGACAAATTTATTCCCGAAATTTCATTACTCTTAATTTTATGGTGGTGTGACTGTCTTTCGGTCAGCGTAAATCCATTCGAGGGAGGTACCCAACATCCGAGAGGCACTGTGAACTCCCGCGGCACGATGAAGTATGCAAGGTTGCCAGTTAGGCAGACATCAAGAGCGTAACCACAACTTACAAGGAGACCATGACGCCTGTTAATCACGCATTTTAACGAGGCGCACGTATGAAATAGAGGGACCTGTCCCGAGTATCTAGCTACCGCTTTTTAATGAGGCGACTCCCAGTTTGCGAGGAAATCAGTGTTGAACTATTATGAGTGCCTCCTACGTCTGTAACGTTAATTGTGTGTCGAGAGGCAAGCGTAGTGCAGTGTCAGAGGTTTGGGGTCACCACATTGGTGGTACGAGTTTATACCTCACCCGTGTACCCTTTTTAAAATTTCATCCTATAGAACATCATCAAACAACTTTTGTTATGCAAAGTTATTAAAAAATAGTCGTTTTCAGCACTGTAATTTTCTTGATAAAACAATAGCTAAAACAAACCGTCTTACCGTGTATTCTGTTTGTTATAGAAACGATTACAGAACTGGCTTGCTCGGTATTCTTTGCATCATTTGCTGTGCTAGAACGCAATTCCGGATGGTATTTGTCGCAAAAACAATCGAGACACCAAGTTATAGAGGACCATGAAAATTTCGAAAGGTACTGCCCTGCTGGCACGCGGGTTTTAAAGCTGCGATTCCAGAAAAAATAGTTCATGTAGATTCAAAAAAATTGTTTTTTCTTTTATCACCTTCGATGCGAACTGCGCGTATTTCATCATTGCTGTGAGTGCAGGTGCACTAAATAGATGCAGAAATAAAGAATGTATTTTTATGGAATCTTCCCTCGCAGCTATTTCTCTATTAATCTTAAGCAAGTCGAGAACAGTCTCAATTTTTTTTCATGAAAATTTCAACCTGTCTGTGAAAATAAACATCACAGTGTTGGCAAAATGGAGTAAATTTGGGTGGTATATCATTTACAATGCATTCTCGTCTTTCATTTACAAAGATTTGATCGTAAAATGTCTGATCAGTGTACTCTCCTTGTGAGTCAGTTCGTCAATTCTTTTCGAAAAAATCGACCAGATGTCCGGTATGGTTCTCGTATACGTAATAAAACTTAAGGGAACATATTTCCTGCCGATATTATAGTAAACAGTTCTCTGAAATAATGAGCTATCTTGTTCAAACCTGTTTTCGCTCCTTATTCCGCAGGGTATCTATAGCTCGTCAATTGGTATATGTGTTTGTCTATAAGAAAGACAACGTTAATTATGTTTAATTTTGCTGAATGAAGTGAAACTTACAGTATGAATTATACAGTATGAAGTAACTTTGACTTAGCTTCTCCAATTTACATTACCGAATAACACAGAAATTGTTTCTCATCTTCAACAGATGCAAGTTGGACGTTCGAGACTTCATGGACTCTGCCGCAATGCAGCTGTAGAAGGAAACTGAAACAGTCAACGCTGAAATCAACTTCAGTCGCACTGCCAAATACTTAGGTAAGCATTAACGTATGAAACAAATATATGTGGGCATTTTGTACTGGAAAACCTGGATCGTTTCCATAGTGAAATTGAACTCCATCCAAACAGACTGCCGAAGGCCCGACGGTGGCCACCAGGCCCATGTCGTCCTCAGCCGGATAGGCGTCACTGTCTGTGGATGTGGCGGGGCATGCGGTCAGCACACAACTCTCCCGGACATTGACAGTTTTCGCGACCAGACGTTTCCATGATGCTACACATAAATTTGGCTGTCATAATAGTCATGATCAATTACACTATCATTATTTTGATCTGATATTCGACAGCTTCTTCGTCGAGCATTCGCCACGCTTTACAGAACATCAGGCATTATTTAGTAAAGTTTTACGTTTTCGAAATATATAATACCCATAGATTTGTTAACACTCTTATCCACAGAAAACGTTGCTCTCTTCAATTCAGACTCGATTAAAATGTCCTTACCGCTTTGAAAAGCACATAGCCTTAACCTTTTTTTTTTTTTTAACACCTCTAAATTACGCGCTCAGACTGCTGACGGAACCTGTAACAGTTGTTAGCAAATGATATGTCCACAATATGTGCCATCTTATTTAATATTTCGTAGAATCTTCGACAAGGTGTCAGTGTTTCTTTTTATGTTCGTTTTGATGGCGGCAAAGGTTACCATGAAGCGTCAATAATTTATGAACACAAGACGTTGCTTAAAGGTACAATATAATTGAAAAGAACTCACATTTATATGATGAAAAAACATTTTAAGTGGTAACCCTAAAATATATCAACACAATTGCAGTATAATAGAGCGTCTTTCACACAACAAGTTTTTATATGTCACCGGTCCCACTCCGATAGAGGCCATATAAAAAGAATATTTAATACAAACTTACTAACTGTTTGAGTAAAATAATCTTGGTTTACAAGCCATGTCATTTCAAATGAAACACTCGAGGTTTCAATGGCTATCTCTACCATCGTCGTCAGGAACAAAATCACTGACTGCGGGGCAGTCTTTTTTTCTTTATTGTACTTCAATTTCCCATCTGGGGCGGGCTGGCAGCAGCTCTCCATGCGAAAGGTATGTATTATACAATAGAAGACATTTAAAGTAACATAAAGGAGAAAATATGGCGGTACATAGATATAAAAAGAGGGAACATTATGGGAGAGAACAGACAAAAAGATGGGCACCCGTAAAATGGAGATAGAAACCCTAAGAAACTAGGGAAAATAACATGTACAATAAAAGGTAATCTCATGTATTTGCTGACTGCAAAATGCAGTTCATTCTAGAGGTTACCGAATTATGAGACCGAATATGCATTTTTAATGGAATTGTTAACACTGATTTATGGCACTGAAAAGAGCCTTCGAAGAAGTCTTTAACGACATAACATGTGTGGAACTTAAGTATGTGACATCTCATCAAACAGTAACAAGATAATAGCGCCGAAAACAACTGTACCGGCTACAGGAGAAGAGGTTCCACGAACAACTCCCTTACTGTACCAAATGTGGGCAAACACGTCACTGAGTTATGATTCGTGTCTTCATCGATGTGACTGTGCCCGCCTGCTCAGCTGAATGCTAACGTGTCTGGCTGCCTACCAAGCACCGGGCCTGGGTTCGATTCCCGGCCGGGTTGGAGATTTTCTGCGTCGTGTGTCCTCATCGACATCGACACGGAATTCGCCCAACTTGTCGTCGCCTGAAATAACATTTCCAACACGGCGGCTGAACTTCCCCAGACGGGGCCTCCCGGCCATCAGTGCCACACGATCATTTTCATTTATTGTGATTGTCGCACCAAGCGTTCACGATTCTGAACTTGAGCACTGATAATAGCCTTTCCGAACAAACAATACTGAATGGTGAGTTTCTTCTGAGCCTGTCGGAGCACAGGTCCGTGTTGTACGGCACTTGCATGTTCTCGTGCGCCGTCGATGTTCCCTTGTATTTTTTTATCTTGGCATTTGAGCAGGACACATATAGCAGTAGAAGGCGTACGCAGCATCGGTCCACGTTAGGAGCCAAAAGACAACGACGCCAGAGGTTGTTGCGAAGAAACCGGAGTTATCCAATAGTTCTCTCTCGTCAGAATGTGCTCGAGTCTTCCTGGGGTGTTGTGTGATCTTAGAGACAAATGAGGGGTGCGCGAAGCTGCAGTCAAACCAGATGTTAACATAAACACAGATCTTTATTTTATCATTAAACTTGGCGCTGCCATGAGAGTAAACAAGTCTCTAATTGGAAAAATATAATATTCTAGTTAAGGAAGTTTTATTTGACCACATCGCATGAATTACATATGTGAACGGCTAGTTTCGGGAAACATTAATTGCCACCTTCAAACTTGAAATAATTTTTTGAAAATTAACAACAGTATGTTTGACCGTGTTTTGCATCCTAATTTTCAACGTACATTTAGAAGAACATTTCTGAAAATATGTGTGTTACATGCCCTTGACTCACATCAATTTAGTGCCAGTGTACGTGGAGCAGCTGTTCTCATATAGCCCTGACCACATAGGAACTTAACTGTAATGTAAATATAAATAATTATGGAACATCGAACCTCAAAAGTACAATAAAACGTATCAGACGTACACATACATCGCTGCAGCAGACTCGCAAATGGCGCGTCAGACATCCGATGATAAAACCTTGTAAGTAGGCTGTTTAGGGTTTTATGTTGGTAACGCCACGTAGTGCAGTCTGTGGCTGGTTGGCATTGTTGGAATATTCGCTGATGTAGTGTTGGGTAGCTGGATGTGAACAGTGCGTAGCGTTGTGCAGTTGGAGGTGAGCCGCCAGCAGTGGTGGATGTGCAGAGAGAGATGCCAGAGTTTTGAGAGGTTACTATATGCGGACGATCTGGACGTTTCTCCGCCAGAAAAAGGAAATCTGTAAAGATGGATGTCATGAATTGATAGATATATATGTGATGACTTTTGAACGTTATTAAGCTAAGTTATCTGTCAATATCTTTCATTTGTTTACTTTGCCTATCAGTAGTTAGTGTCTTCAGTAGTTAGAATCTTTTATTTAGCGGGTAGTATTGGCGCTCGCTGTATTGCCGTAGTTCGAGGAACGAATATTTTTGTCAGGTAAGTGATTCATGAAAGTTAGTCAGAGCCATTCTTTTGCAGGTATTATTGAAAGTCAGATTGCGTTGCGCTAAAAAAATATTGTGCGTCAGTTTAGTGATGATGAGAATAAGTAAAGAGAGAACTGTCTGAGTACGTTCAGTTTTACTCAGCTGTCTCTGTATCAAATTACGTAAGAAGTTTACCAGCACATTCATTCTTAATTTCAACCGTACATGTGGTACAATTCATAAAAGTCGATGTTAAAACACATTTTGCATACAAATGTTACTTGCTCTGTCCGCGGTGACAGCAGACGACACACGAACCAACAGGAGTCAAGCGGACTGTACTGAGTTACGGAGTACCACCACGTGGCAGCAGGTAGCTACTTAATAACTTAGTAGATAACCTAACAGATACTTGTTTTCCACATTAGTGTAATATACAGGGTGAGTCACCTAACATTACCGCTGGATATATTTCGTAAACCACATCAAATACTGACGAATCGATTCCACAGACCGAACATGAGGAGAGGGGCTAGTGTAATTGGTTTATACAAACCATAAAAAGATGCAAGGAAGTATGTTTTTTTAACAAAAACCTACGTTTTTTAAATGGAACCCCGTTAGTTTTGTTAGCACATCTGAACATATAAACAAATACGTAATCACTGCCGTTTGTTGCATTGTAAAATGTTAATTACATCCGGAGATATTGTAAGCTAAAGTTGACGCTTGAGTACCACTCCTCCGCTGTTCGATCGTGTGCATCGGAGAGCACCGAATTACGTAGGGATCCAAAGGGAACGGTGATGTACCTTAGGTACAGAAGAGACTGGAACAGCACATTCCGTCCACATGCTAACACCTTTTTATTGGTCTTTTTCACTGACGCACATGTACATTACCATGAGGGGTGAGGTACACGTACACATGTGGTTTCCGTTTTCAATTACGGAGTGGAATAGAGTGTGTTCCGACATGTCAGGCCAATAGATGTTCAATGTGGTGGCCATCATTTGCTGCACACAATTAGAATCTCTGGCGTAATGAATGTCGTACACGCCGCAGTACATCTGGTGTAATGTCGCCGCAGGCTGCCACAATACGTTGTTTCATATTCTCTGGGGTTGTAGGCACATCACGGTACACATTCTCCTTTAACGTATCCCACAGAAAGAAGTCCGAGGTGTAAGATCAGGAGAACGGGCTGGCCAATTTATGCGTCCTCCACGTCCTATGAAACGCCTGTCGAACATCCTGTCAAGGGTCAGCCTAGTGTTAATTGCGGAATGTGCAGGTGCACCATCATGCTGATACCACATACGTCGACGCGTTTCCAGTGGGACATTTTCGAGCAACGTTGGCTGGTCATTCTGTAGAAACGCGATGTATGTTGCAGCTGTTTGGGCCCCTGCAATCAAGTGAGGACCAATGAGGTGGTCGCCAATGATTCCGCACCATACATTTACAGTCCACGGTCGTTGTCGCTCTACCTGTCTGAGCCAGCGAGGATTGTCCACGGACCAGTAATGCATGTTCCGTAGATTCACTGCCTCGTGGTTTTTGAAACCCGCTTCATCGGTAAACAGGTAGAACTGCAACGCATTCTCTGTTAATACCCATTGACAGAATTGCACTCGATGATTAAAGTCATCACCATGTAATTGCTGATGTAGCGACACATGAAACGGGTGAAAGCGGTGACGATGCAGTATGCGCATGACACTACTTTGACTCTGTCCACCGGCTCTCGCAATGTCCCGTGTACTCATGTGTGGGTTCATGGCAATAGCAGCTAACACACCAACTCCACCCGCTTCTCCTGTGACGGGCCTGTTACGGACCCGTTTGCGTGCTACGACCATACCTGTTGCATACAGTTGGCGGTAGATGTTTTGCAATGTGCGGTACGTTGGATGCTCTCTGTCCGGGTACCGTACTGCATTCCGTCGACACTCGCCATAGATTAATATCATCTCCGCCTTTTCAGAGTTCGAATACACCATGGTCACAGTTCCTACAACACTACACTATCACAGACGTCTGGTAACACGGTGTACTACAGTTGGTCTGCGTGCAGAGACGAATGCAGAATAACAATAGCAGCAAGCGCTACATGCGGACACTGTGACAGCTAGATCAAACCACAACAGTGCACTACAGCCACACTCGTACACGCGGTCGTCACCGTAAACATGTCCCTGCAGATGCTGCCCGCCGACCGTGGCCCGTGTTTGTAACAACACGCAACTGAACGTCGGAGGTCTCAAGCGTCAACTTTAGGTTACAATATCTCCGGATGTAATTAACATTTTACAATGCGACAAACGGCACTGATTACGTATTTGTTTGTATGTTCAGATGTGCTACAAAACTAACGTGGTTCCATTTAAGAAAGGTAGGTTTGTGTTAAAAAACATACTTCCGTGCATTTTTGTATGGTTTGTATTAAACAATTACACTAGCCCCTCTCCTCACGTTCGGTCTGTGGAATCGGTTCTTCAGTATTTGATGTGGTTTACGAAATACATCCAACAGTAACGTTAGGTGACTCACCCTGTATACAATGATGATAGTACTCTACAGTTGTAAGGTCTTTTTCATAATATTTTAAAACAGTTTGAATTCAGTTTCTTCTTAAGAGAGTAGAACTGACCGTGTCAGGTCGCTGGAAATAGGCGCACCACTTAAAAGCAGACAATCCAAGTTACTAACACCTTTTCGAAACATCGTAAGCTAGTTCGCCAGATTTCATAGTGGAAACCAGAACTGAAATGGACTACGCGTGTGACAGCAAGCGGCTTTGTAGGAGACGCTTCGTCCTGTTCTCAACAGACCATAAATTCACTTCCACGCAACCTTTATAGTGTTCGTACGTTCGCTAATAATATGACAGTAGATTAAATGCTGGTTTCGTGCTTATTGACAAGTTTGACGTTGTTGCGTCGGCTACTCTGGGAGTCACCCACCTCTCCTTCTGAAATTAGGAAGATAATAAACTCTCTCAAGAATAAAAGCTTACATGGAATTGATGGCATTTGCAGCAGGATATTAAAAGCTTGTTCCCTAGAAATAAGTGGCATTCTTAGTCACATATGTAATAGCTCTCTGAAGCAGGGTATTTTCCCAGATAGACTGAAGTAAGCCATTGTTAAACCTCTGCATAAAAAAGGAGATACGTCTGATGTCAACAACTACCGCCAAATCTCTCTTCTGACCGCCTTATCCAAAATTCTCGAAAAAGTAATGTATTTTAGAGTAGCTTCACACCTTTGTAAAAATAAAGTTTTAACAAAATGTCAATTTGGTTTCCAGAAGGGTTTTTCAAAGGAAAATACTATATATACTTTCTCCAATGAAATATTAAATGCTCTGAGTAACCGGAACTCACCTGTTGGGATTTTTTGTGATCTCTCAAAGGCTTTTGATTGTGTAAATCATGGAATACTTCTAGATAAGCTCAAGTACTGTGGTATGAATGGGGCAGTGCTCAAATGGTTTAAATCATACCTAACTGGAAGAGTGCAGAAAGTTGCAATAAGCAGTTCACATAATATGCAAAAAAAAAAAAAACTGGTGATTTCTCAAACTGGGGAACAATCAAGAATGGGGTGCCGCAAGGTTTGGTCTTAAGTCCTCTGCTGTTCTTAATAGATATTAATAGACTTGCCATTCTATATTCACGAAGATGCAAAGGTACTTTCTGCCGATGATACAAGTATAGTTATCACACCCAACCGACAAGAATTAACTGGTGAAATTGTAAACAATGTTTTTCAGAAAACCATTGAGTGGTTCTCTGCAAATGGGCTCTCATTAAACTTTGACAAAACACAGTATATACAGTTCCACACAGTAAATGTAATGACACCATTAATAAATATAGACTTCTATCAGAAATCTGTAGCTAAGGTAGAATATTCAAAATTTCTAGGTGTATGCATTGATGATGGGTTGAACTGGAAAAACACACTGAGGATCTGCTGAAACGTTTGAATTCATCTACTTATGCTATGAGGGTCATTGCAAATTATAGGGATATACATCTCAGTAACTTAGCTTACCACGCATATTTTCATTCTCTGCTTTCGTATGGCATCATTTCTGGGCTAACTCATCATTGAGTAAAAGAGTGTTCACTGCACAAAAGCGTGTAATCAGAATAATTGCCAGAGCTCATCCAAGATCATTCTGCAGACACTTATTTAAAGAGCTAGGGATTTTCACTGTAGCCTCACAATATATATATATTCACTTACGAAATTTGTTAACATTCAGAACGAATTCAAAAGTAATAGCAGTGTACATGGCTACAACACCAGGAGAAAGGATGATCTTCACTACTCAAGGTTAAATCTTAGGGAAGGGGGTAAATTATGCTGCCACGATAGTCTTTGGTCTCTTACCTAGTAGCATCAAAAGTCTGACAGATAGCCATATAGCATTTAAAAGGAAATTAAAAGAATTTCTTAATGGCAACTCCTTCTAGTCATTAGATGAATTTTTGGATATAGTAAGTGGAAAAATTAAAAATATTGTCATGTAATATTTTGTGTAATGTAATACCTTGTACAGACACCTTTTATTAACCTGACACGTTCCACATCATTACGAAGTGTCGTATTCATGATCTATGGAACAAGTACTAATCTAATCTAATCTAGTCAGCACCCACACAAACAAGGAATGAGACAAGTTGCGATGCCGGTGGCAGGAATCCAAAGTAGTCTGTACAAAACACTTCCTAACCAAAGGAAAACCTTATCTCTATTAAGGGAAGGAACAATACTTAACTTCTTGTGCCTGCTGCGCCTCCTAAATGCAGTTACTGTTATACAGTATTACTACTCGCAGAATGCAGTCTAAGTAACGTCTTCCTATTGCTCAGTACTGATACTCTCGAAATCTGCGACCAAACTAAGACGACCAGCGATGGGCGGCTGTTTAAATCAGCGTTGACAGGGGCCGCTGAAGTCTGTCTTCCTGGAGGTGTGGCGCTGTCCTCTCTTTCCATTGGCGTGTGAGTGAGTGCCTTCTCGATGGCGTTTCGCGGCGCCGTGCTGGTCGGTGTGCACCCGGTGCTAAAGCACTGCACAGACGTATACAGAAAACTTAGGTACTACAGAGTTATAGACACTGCATCTCTACCACTGACCATAATCGGTGACATGCTGTCACAATCAGTATGAGAATTTATTTGAAAATGCAAGGTACACAGTTATTCAGAATACAATGTGTCTGTAGCATGCAAGAGGTCAAATCATTTACAAGAGTGGTCGTCAAACAGCGGTCCTCGGGTCGCATGCAGCCAAAATCAATTACTTATGCAGCCCACAGTGCTCAGCAGTATTATACAAGATGTGGTTAAAAAGTTCGGTGAATTGTCCTCGAAAACAAAGGAAATAAAAGTTAGAAACAAAATACCCGTATTGGTCTTCAGAGAAATCAAATGGCTATGGGACTTAGCTTTTGAGGTCATCAGTCCCCTAGAACTTATAACTACTTAAACCCAACTAACCTAGGGACAGCACACACATCCATGCCCGAGGCAGGATTCGAACCTGCGACGGTAGCGGTGTCGCGGTTGCAGACTGTAGCGCCTAGAACCGCTCGGCCATTCCGGCCGGCCTTCAGAGTAATCACCATCAGGTACAACACACTTTTGGGATCGCCATAAAGCTGTTGGAAGCTGACAGCGAACACTTCTTTGTGGAACCGCTTGAAGCACCGCGCAGAGTCTGTGAAGCCTTTAAGACGGGGAAACAGAACGAGGTCTACTGCAGCCAGATCTGGAGAACAAAGACGGTCTGCACAACAGTCATGCTGGGTTGAATGAGAGAGTTGACCGCGTAGACGTTGTGGATATCCACAAGTTTGTTCTAGCTAATGATCGTTACTTTGAAGGTCAGTAAAGGTACATTATTTCTAACTCTTCTTTCCCTTAGCTTCTGGTATCATTCACCGAATTTTTTAGGCACACCTTGTACGAGGGTTGCCCAGAAAGTAATGCACCTCATTTTTCTTCGACAATTCTTTATTGAACATAATGAGAGTTACACACACGAAAGAAAGTTGTTTTATCTACACACATTATTTTTCCACGTAATCTCCCTCCCATTCTATGGCCTTCCTCCAACGCGAAACAAGGTCGTGTATGCCCTGTCGGTGCCAATCTTTGTCCTGGTGGCGGAGCCAGTGATTTCACTTTGTGAATCATCTCCTCATTGTCCTCAAAATGTCTTCCACGAATGGCATCCTTTAATAGCCCAGACAAGTGGAAGTCCCAGGGGGCTAGGTCAGTGCTGTAGGGTGGATGGGGTAACACTGTGCTACCCTGTTTTGCGAGGCTTCCAGTAGTCCTCAGTCTTGTGTGGGGGCGAGCGTTACCGTATTGCAGCGAAACATCTCCTGGATTGCTATGGCGCCGAAGTCGCCGGAAGTGCATCTTCACTTTTGTTAATGTGTTGTTATATGATTTCCACATGTTTGGCCCATTAAAGGATGCCATTCGTGGAAGACATTGAGTACGATGAGGAGGTGATTCATACAGTGAAAGCAACCAGGAGAAGGATTGGTACCGCCTCTTGGCATCAAATCAGTGAGTATCACACCTTCACAGTCCCAGAAAACGGTGATCATGACCTAGGCGTCGGGAGCAGTTGCTTTGAATTTTTTCTTCTGTGCGGAATGGGAATGGCACCATTCCATCGACTGTCGTTTTGTTTCGGGCTCAAAATGGTGAACCTAGGTTTCATCACCTGTCACAATCCGGTACAAGAAGGCCTCCCCCTCAGCTTCAAAACAAATCAGGACAAATGTTTTTTCTGTGCAATTTGTCATCCACCGTTAGACACCGCAGGACCCATGTTGCAGACACTTCTGAATATCCGAGAATGCAGATAATTGCATCCACACTTCCTTTGCTGATTGACAGGTGCATCACCAGCTGCCGGGTCTGTCCTAGCGAATGAAATCAGCTCGCTGCAACAGGTCAGGTGTGACAGCCGTCAATGGTCTCCCAGACACCTGCAAATCGTGGAGCTCCACCGAACCGCCTTCCGATGACCTCACCCTCCGTGCCCAGGGACTAACAATACTTCTCTCGACAGCAGATGCTTCATAGACTTCGCACAAGCGTTTGTGAATATTCCCCACAGATTCTTTCTCTGCAGTGACAAATTCAATGACGACACTTTACTTGTAACGTACACCACCTACAGACGCCGTTTTGAAACTGTCCTGCAGCTACGCTATCTGTCAGAAGTGACGGCAACTTGGCGCACACACTCAGGACACTTCAAATAGTACATACTCAACGTTTCGCATTCGTTGCATTGTTTTCGGCTGAGGAAAAAAACGCGGTGCAACCCTCGTATAATAAGTAATATACATCTGGCACCTAACTGCCGAATTCAAGAACGTCAACGAACATTAAGAGATTCTTAAGAGCGTGGTTTTCCTGCTCAGTACCAAACAAAAATACCGAGACGGTAATATTTTAAGATGTATTTTATATTAACTGATGTTGATGAATTCGGCCGTGAGCTTAAAAAAGTTGGCCGCTTGACACTAGAGCTAGGGCGGAAGTAGCCCGACAACAGCGGAGGTAGAGGATCTGAGAGGGGGAATGTTTCATTGTTTGTTTTCCAATACTGATAAATCACGCGCATGCGTGACTTGTACCTATCAGCTTCTATGGTATACATTTTGACATGGAAATAATATGGATTCGTTCGTACACATTGTACGATGATCACGTTAAAATGCATTCGATATTTGTTGCAAGAAATATGAAATTAAATTAAGGCTGTTGTAATACAACACAATGAGTGGAAAAATGACATTCAGAACATTTAGCATAAGTTTGTGATTATGTCTCATCTTGCATAATGCGTTTAAATATAAGTACATTTACTTTTATTAATCAATCACCCGGTGATACAGACAACCCAACATTTCGTCAGGCTATTCTAATGTCACAACGATTGTAGTTGCACAGGGTGGCAGCAATCTGAAACGACGAACAATCCATAGGAATTGTTCCAAATGGTAAAAAGAAAAAGGAATTCGTGGTTCACTACGACGGCAGGTCGATACATGTATCAATGACCACGGAGACCATAATGAACATCTTCTGTGAGGTAGAGTTGGACGTGGCATGCTGGTGCGTTCTGTTCGTGTGTGTTTCCCATGATTGATGAGCTGGAAAATATGAGTTGTAACATAGAAACAAATGATTTCCAGACAAATGTTCATGCAGCATAATTTCGTGGAAAGCAAGTATGTATAAAGGTTTTCTACGTAGCAGTCTACTGGCATCCGATGGTACTCCATAATACCATGTAGTCTGGTTGACTACTGTTGGGCTGTGCGACGTGTCACCACGGACAGAGCAAGTAACAAAATTCGTTTTAACATCGACTTTTATGAATGTGTACCACATGCGCGGTGTTATCATTGGGTGTTTGACGCGTTTCCTCCAGTGAGGTATGTGTACCTCTGACACACTTAATTGTACTTTTGACGTTGGATGTTCCATAATTATAGTTTCTTATATTACAGTTCCTATATAGCCAGGGCTAGATGACACCTGCACCACATACGGTTAAGGGTAAAATATTCCTTTGAATGTACGTTGAACATTAGAATACAAGAAACCGTTGAAAATGTTATTGTAAATATGAAAAAAATTCTTTCAGATTTGAAGATGGCAATTATAGCTGTCGAAAATAGTTTTCCACATACAGTGAAGCGCCAACGAAACTGGTCTAGGTACGTGTATTGAAATAGAGAGATATGTAAATAGGCAGAATACGGCACTGCGGTCGGCAACGTCTATATATGACAACAAGTGTCTGGCGCATTTGGTATATCGGTTACTGCTGCTACAGTGACAGGTTACCAAGATTTGAGTGAGTTTGAACATGATGCTATAGTCGGCGCACGAGCGATGGGACACACCATCTCCAAGGTAGTATGAAGTGGGTTTTTTGCCGTACGACCATTTCTACCTCACGAATTATCAAACTTCCAATACTGAAACAATCTAATAGCCTTTGCGTCCAGACAACTATCGCAAAAGTACTCTAGAGCGACTGAAGAGCAACTAACTAACTGAACATTTCCATATCCGAGTTGCATTGTAATCCATTGAATTTCCTTTTCGATTCGGCTATAACTTTCTTCCATGGAAAATGTTATCTTTGACTGAGTTACTTTCTTGGATTTAACCCTCGTTCATATGATTTTGAATTTATTCCATAGATGTTTGATAAAGAATCTGTGATAATCCTTTTATCTCCCCTTTTTGTATGCTATTCTCAGTATTTGGGCGTTACACAACCAAAGTTGGTTTGTGGAGCAGCCCATGGTGCTCATAGCATCACTCATGTCTACGTTTCAACATCCGATCCAGCACGCTATTTGTACACAACTCAGGACTGTTATTGACCTTTGCAATTTTTCCTCATTAGACGGTTTGTAGCGTTTTCTTATCGGCACTATTAGTGACGTCTTCCACTCCAAACGTTATTAAAAAGGCTGCAGAAACGGCACTTTCCTACCTGCCTTGTTTAGGGCAGTATGCGGTAATACACACTGATAAACCGAAACATTATGACCACTGACCACCGGGACGTTGGATGCCGTCTGGTGGCGTTGAGGGTACTCGACGCGGTAACAAAAGTATGCACGCGAAGAAGACATGGACGGGGAGTGAACATATGGGCTGCAAACTGGGGAAATCCATGGAGATAAGACTTCGACAAAGGGCAGATGGTCGGAGCGGCCGTGCGGTTCTAGGTTCTACAGTCTGGAACCGAGCGACCGCTACGGTCGCAGGTTCGAATCCTACCTCAGGCATTGATGTGTGCGATGTCCTTAGGTTAGTTAGGTTTAAGTAGTTCTACGTTATAGGCGACTGATGACCTCAGAAGTTAAGTCGCATAGTGTTCAGAGCCATTTGAACCAAAGGGCAGATTATTATGACGTAGAACCTGTGAAACGAAAACGGCCAAGACGGTCAAATGTTCACGTGCTACTGTCGTGAGGATCAACGGAAAGATGTAGAAGGACGGTCAAACTACCAGTAGACGCTAAATGGTTGGACGTCCACAACTCTTCACAGAAAATGGGGTAGGGAGGCTTGTTTGCTCTGTAAAGCAGAATAGATGGTGACCTGTGGCATCTCTGCTGAAAGCGTACCATGCTGATGTTTCGGAACACATCGTACATCTTTGATCATCGAGCTCCGCAGCAGCCACGCCTGCGTGTTCACATGTTGACCCAATGGCATTGTCAGTTACGACTGCAGTGAGTTGGTCCAGGACCACCGGAATTCGACTGTCGATCAGTAGAAACTCTCGGCCCTCCGGCTGAATCTCATGTTTGCTTCATAGTCGATGGTCGCCTCCACAAACGCCGTCATTCAGGTGAACGGTGGCTCGAAACACGCAGCGCGCCGCGGATGCAGGCTGGTGGGAGGTTATTATGCTGTGAGAGACGTTTTCCTGCACTTTCGTGGGACCTGTGGTACTAACCGAAGACATGCTGGCAGTTGCGAACCATCTGCATCCCTTCCTGCTTGATGTCTTCCACGACGGCGATGTCATCTTTCAACAGTATAATTGTCTGTGTCTCGGAGCCAGAACCGTGCTACAATGGTTTGAATAGGATTATAGTGACTTAAGTGTTGCAGTCTCGGCGACTATATTCGCCTTATATAAATCCTATGGAACCTATCTGGGTCACTATCGGGTGCCATCACCAAGTGCGCAAATCAGTGGCTCCTACTTTACGAGAATTACGTGACCTGTGCGTAGAGATTTAATCCCACACACATCCACAAACCTAGCTACAAACTGCCGGATCCCTGATATGCAAAATCCCTCATACATTTCGTCCCAAAAACGGACAAACAAGCTGTTAAGCAGGTGATCACAATGTTTTTACTCTTCAATGAATATTGTCAAACCCTGAGGCATCAACCTTCCCAAATAACGGGGCTCTGCTGAATTCTCCAACAGTAAAGTACTCGTTCAAGAAATGGGCTCGTTCCTCGTCAGTGAGTTGTCCAGTTGTGTCTTTTGCCAGGCGTTTCAGGAAGTGATTCACTAATATGTTCAGAAGCGCGTTTCTGATATTGTCGTTTCAGGCTCTACGCATGCCCTTAATTTGTTGCTAGATGATTACCCTGAAGGTCATTTTGTGTTTCCCGAAAGACAAATTCAACGATCTTCAAATGTTCTGCTAAGGTCTGAACTACATGTGTGTTATGGACAACAGATCTTTCATGCTGGTACGACATATATTGCTTTATTTTCGGATACCCGTCCTGAACCCTAGACGGATAGTGGGAGTATGGCTGATGAATGCATTAGAGGTAACCACAACACCGTCGGCCGTGTGCTTGTATCTACCTGTTCAAGTGCGACTCGTTTCTCTGTCCCACTCCACTGTCAGCAGCCCCTTCTACTGGCAGGTATCGGTGCTATAACCAACTGTCCACAGTGCCGTGAAAGTAAATAAAAATCGGCGTCCGAAGACCTGTCCATGCGTGCTGTAACCAATACAAACCATCAATTAACTTGTCGTGCATTGCCTCATGTTCAGTCTTCCAATAACTGTGGCAGCCAGTCTCTTAGCGACTGTTGATGACTGTGACTATTTAGAGTCGCCTCAATAAAACAGGGACCAATCAAGCGGTCCCTGAAAAGGCCTAACCACATATCGAGAGGCGAAACTATTTGTTTGCCCAGTCCCCCCAGCCATCCACTGTTAGATTGATTTTCCAATGGTCTGTAAACCATTGTTCATTCTTCATCAAAATCATGCATAGAAAAGCCAGACTAATTTGTAATTTTCGTAGGTGTCAGTAAGAAAGTCATAATTATGTAGCTGTTGATAGAGTGATATGAGGAAAATGAAGTATTCACACAATACTCTCATGAGTGACTCTAGTGCCACTCTAACAGTTTTGAGGCATTCACCACGAACAAAAATCATACCCACTTTTTCGACTGTGGTGTGCTTCAAGAATTTTAGAAAAATTTAGTGTCAAAATTTGCCAGTTATATGCGTTACAACTGAATTTCGTACGTCAAGAAATTCACCACATTCTCCCCACAGCTTAGTGGAAACTATACCTCGATATCATTATTCGTTGTGAATGAACAGGGGGTGGACAGAAATATGAAAAGGCTAAACACACAACACATTACAAGCCGAATACGATGTTAGAACCCCGCTGACTTTTAAGGTTTTAAAGGGAATCTTATACTATTGTTCCTGAAAAATATTGGAGAGTCCAAGAGGTTAGCGATCATGTACCGTTCTCTCCAAAGCAGACCACAAAGGCTCAAAAGAAATGAGGTCTGGTGAATGCGATGGACAGGGGTAACGTGACAGATCGTCCCAGTGATCACAAAACCAGTCCTGGACGATGTGAGCTCTGTGAACAGGGGCTCTGTCCCCTTGAAACACAGCGCCACCGCTGGGGAACGAACACAGTACCACGGGATCGACCTGATCAGCCAAAATTGTCACACAGTCCTTGGAAGTAAAGCGACTTGCAGAGAAAACGATGGGGGCTAAATAAATCATCACTGAAGCCACTACATGTTTTTCTCTTGAGACGTACCCTTGGCCAGAACTTGAATTCAGCTGGCATGGCAATTCCCAGCTTATGGACTTCTTTTTTCTTTTCTTGGCGCTGGTGGGGTTCGCGAGTGAGACGTTCAGTTCTGCAATGACTTTTGTTGCTGTCGTCGTCTTATTTTTCGTCACAATCGTTTTAAATGACCTTTCGTCGCGGTCATTCAACACGCACTTTCGTGAACGTTATCATTTAGTGGATGACGTTTTTCTGCTTTCCGTGTACGCGGTATAAATCTTCGATATGGTGCCTCTTGAAACACCAAACACTTCGGCTCTCTTTTGTTTACGGAAGGTCCCACCATATGAGCAGCAAAAATTTTCTCACGTTGTAAATCACTTTGCTCCGATATAATGCACTCACAGTTACACAGGACACTTTTCTGAAAACAACTGACACTTCCAACGTACTGAGGACTCTGCACATGTGCCGATCGTGGTACAACACGACAGCGCAATTTGTAGGCTTGGCTAGCAGCTGCATTTACAGTATGTTCAAGCATGCATGTCTCGCGATGTTCCTATATTTTTGTCCAAAGGACGGTACATGTCTTCCTACACGCGGCGGGCACATCGCTAATCGAGACAAGAAACCGAAGAAGACTTTATTGCATCGTCGCACCACGAAAATCTTAATTTGCATGCAGAGTATATACTGCTCCATGTATGCCAGTTTCCTTCTCAAGCAACTTGAATTTTGGTTATCTCCTTCTGAAACGATACTTCACGGTTAGAATGCGACAGTAGATAATTTTTTTATGTCATTAATCGTAGCAGATGAATGTTTTTTGCTTCTCGACCTACAGAAGAACCTGAATTGTCCCTGATACAGACAAATAGATATTCCCATTTCTATAGAACGATTGGTAACTGAGACTTGGGCACTAACAGAGTTGACTCAGCTAATTAGTTGCTTTGGCACTCATGGCACACGTGGACTGCCTGTTGCGTTAACCTGGAGCCCAACTGCCAACAAATTTCGCTTCAGTGTCGTGCTGTGAACTGAGCGTGTGAACTTTGTGCTTAGTGTTGAGTTTAACAACGAGGTATCACAGTTTCGAGTTCCGTGCCGTTGGGTCGTGAGGTAACAACGTAAACTCTCTCACCCAGCGATGAAACGCCACATATCGTGAAACCGATTTCTTTTTAAGGTTTAGTATAAGAATAGCAAACGTGATTACACATAGTCCAAACTCAGAACTAGAGAAGCCCACAGTGCGCAGGTTAATAAAACGCTGGACTGCATACATTTCGAAACATTATGGCTGCACTAAAGAGTGAAATACGTTCATTTCATTTTCGAAGTCACTGGCATCTTTTTTGTAGAAGAAATCTCAGGTTCCTAAATTCCGTTCTACATTGGACCGAGCTCGTGAATTGTGAGTTACAAGGTGCCTGCTACATCCGTTGTAACTCATACAGAGGCAAGCCAAAAAGTACAGCGGAAAAGCTTCAGTGGTCGGCGAATTACTCGAACTCAACAGTTTTTGCACTAAGATTAACTATTTCATCTACCTATATATTTATCTACGTACAGTATCTGGACAATGGCGTCACCCCTACGCAATGCGGAATCGCCCAATGATGTCATGAGAGGCGGACCCGTTAGTATTAAAGAAGGCGTCGAGTACTCTGTTGTCTATGGAGATTCAGTAACAGCAGAATCAGTCGTCCAAGACAGCTCTGCGACTTCGAACATGAACCAGTCGTGAGGGGGGGGAGGGGGGGGGGGGGAGGGGACGCGAAGAAACAGTCACAGCCACAGCCACAGGCGGACCTCATGTACCGACAGAGAGGGACCGATGAGTATTACAGGGGATGGTTATAAAAAAAAATGCATAAATTCAGAGGATTGATCACTGTTGAGCTCGTAAGCGCCACCAGCAATCCAGCTTCCACAATGATTGTGCATAATTACTTAAAATCAGTGGAATACAACGATATAACAGCTCTTCAGAAGCCACACATTTCTGCAGGAAAGCTACACTGCTGGTCATTAAAACTGCTACACCAAGAAGAAATGCAGATGAAAAACGGGTATTGATTGGACAAATATATTGTACTAGAACTGACATGTGATTACGTTTTCACGCAATTTGGGTGTATAGATCCTGAGAAATCAGTACCCAGAACAACCACCTCTGGCCGTAATAACGCAAACAGAACCGGCATTCATAAAAAAATAATGACGTTTTGCCATTCGTGCACCAAGGTTCGTCGTTGAGTACACCATCGCAGGGTCTCCTGCCTGTGATGCAGCGTCAAGGCTAACCGCACCGAACGTGTCCATGCTGCAGCAAACGTCGTCGAACTGTTCGTGCAGATGGTTGTTGTCTTGCAAACGTCCCCATCTGTTGACTCAGGGATCGAGGCGTGGCTGTACGATCCGTTACAGCCATTAGGATAAGATGCCTGTCATCTTGACTGCTACTGATAAGAGGCCGCTGGGATCAAGCACGGCGTTCCGTATTACCGGCCTGAACCCACCGACTCCATATTTTGTTAACAGTCATTGGATCTCGACCAACGCGAGCAGTAATGTCGCGATACGATAAAACGCAATCGCGATGGGCTACAATCCGACCTTTATGAAAGTCGGAAAGGTGATGGTACCCATTTCTCCTCCTTACACGAGACATCACAACAACGTTTCACCAGGCAACGCCGGTCAACTGCTGTTTGTGTATGAGAAATCGGTTGGAAACTTTCCTCATGTCAGCACGTTGTAGGTGTCGCTATCGGCGCCAACCTTGTGTGAATGCTCTGAAAAGCTAATCATTTGCATATCACAGCATCTTCTTCCTGTAGGTTAAATTTCGCGTCTGTAGCACCTCATCTTCGTGGTGTAGCAATTTTAATGGCCAGTAGTGTACGCTCGAAATGTTTTAAAGAGCGAGACCACTACTCAGTGGTCTACTAGAAACGGGGGCTTTGGAGTAATGAACCACGCTGTACTCTGTGTAAATCCAACCGTAGGGATTTTGTATGGCTAATGCGTAGAAAACACTGAAGCTCGAAGGAGGCAGTGTTACTGTTCTTCGTGGTTAGGATGTTGTCCCCTTATTACGCTTAACAAAACACTAAATGTAGAAGCTATTGACAGTTCAAAGATGATCATTTTTGAATCAGCATGAGAATGCACCGTGTCATAAAGTAGCATTTTTGAGGCGAAGAGCCGGCCGGAGTGGCCGAGCGGTTCTAGGCGCTACAGTCCGGAACCGCAAGACCGCTACTGTCGCAGGTTCGAATCTTGCCTCGGGCATGGATGTGTGTGATGTCCTTAGGTTAGTTAGGTTTACGTAGTTGTAAGTTCTAGGGGACTGATGACCTCAGAAGTTAAGTCCCATAGTGCTCAGAGCCATTGTTTTGAGGTGAAGATTTGTGGACTATGACAAATGACCTGGCCAGCCCAGACTCCCGAACAGAACCCAGTGGGACAGCTGTGGGTTGCGGCACACCGTCGGCATCGCTCCAAACCCCAGGGTCGGCTCCCAAGAAAAATGGGCTGGCATTCGTACACATACATATAAGAACCTCATTTAAAGTGTCCCCAGCAGAGTTCAAACTGGCATAAAGGTAAAGGGTGTACACACCTCCTATTAATGTGCACAAATAGGTTTTTGTCCCTTTATTGTATTTCAATACCCCATAAGGGCGGGCTGGCAGCAGCATATGCGCTACTCTTCAACCGAAAGACATAGAACAAACAATAGAAGACATTTAAAAAATAACAAAGGAGAAAACATGGTGAACACAGATAGAAAAAAGGGGGAACATCATGGAAGACAATAGACGAGAAAGGGAGCGACTGTAAAATGGAGATAAAAAAAAGTAGCACACACAAGAAACCACACACTGGGACAATTAAAAAAAAACAAGGTGTAATATGGAGTATAAAAGTATCAATGGATGGCATAGCACATAACAAACACTGATAGTAACACTAAGTACACAGCCAGCACACAATTAAAATCACACCACTTGAAGTACAGGAGAAACAGCACTGACATGGCACGATGATCAAAATGGAGGATCTGCCAGGCGCAAGGAGATGAGGGAGAAGGGAAAAATGGTGGCAGAGGAAGAGAGGGGGGAGATGGGTGGGGGACGCACCAGAGAGGGCCAGGTAGGGAGGTATGTGGGAGGGAAAGAGGCAAGGATAGGGGTAAGGGCTCATGGGTGGGGGAAGGAGGAAAATTCGTTCTAGGGGGAAGGAGGGGAGAGGAAAAAAGGCGCCTTGGGGAGGACGGGAAGAAGGCCAGTTTATAGTTGCAAGGAAGGGTATATGTTATGGCAAAGTTTCATCATCCAGGAGGGGGAGGTGCTGGAAATTGCCCTGATGAAGGAGATCAAGGGTGTGGAGGTGGAGGGAGGGAGGGATACGGCGATATGGGAGCAGCACTGGGTGAGGGGTGGAGATGAAGGAGGAAACCAGGGTGTGGGGGAGATCAAGCCTGCAGACAACGTAAAAGATGGAAGATGTTGGAGGAACAGGAGGAGGTGGGGGAAGGGGATGAGTTCATACAGGAGCCGTGGGGGGGAAGGAAGGCAGATACAGAAGGCAAGGCAGAGCACATGGTGATCAAGGATTTGCAGGGCCTTGTAAAAGCGGGTGGGTGCGGAGATCCAGGCAATGCTGGCATAACAGAGGATAGGACAAATGAGGGATTTGTAGGTGTGGAGGATGGTGGAAGGATGCAATCCCCATGTCCGGCCAGACAGGAGTTTAAGGAGGCAGAGGCGGGAATGGCCTTTCTGGTGAATGGTCTGGAGGTGAGGGGTCCAGGTTAGGTGACGGTCGAGGGTGAGGCCAAGGTATCTCAGTGTGGGGGTGAGCTGGATGGGATGACCATAATGGGTGAGGTAGAAATCATGGAGACAGAAGGAGCAGGTGGTGTGGCCTATGATGATTGCCTCGGTTTTGGAGGGGTTGAGATGGAGGAACCACTGGTTACACCAAGTGGTGAACTGGTTAAGGTGGTTTTGGAGGGTGGTTTGGGACCAACTCAGTGTAGGATAGAGAGCCAGTAAGGCAGTGTGATCAGCACACTCGAGAAGGTGGACAGGTGGGGGTGACTTTGGCATATCACCCATATACAAGAGATAAAGGAGAGTGGAGAGGACAGAGCCCTGGGGGACGCCAGCAGTGAGATAAAATATGCTGGAGTTGGTGTTGTGGAGGGTGACATAGGAAGGACGGCGTGTGAGGAAGGAAGCGACCAGATGGACAAAATTCATAGGCAGGGCATAGGTTTGGATTTTAAAGAGGAGACCGGGATGCCATACACGGTCATAGGCATTTTGGAGGTCGAGGGAAACAAAAATGGCGGAGTGATGGGAGTTGAGCTGGAGGGAGAGAAGGTGAACAAGGTTAAGGAGTTGGTCTTCAGCGGAGAACGAAGGTCGGAAACCACACTAGGTAAGGGGGAGGAGGTGGTGTTGATTAAGGTGCTGATGGATACGCAGGAGACGATGGATTCCAAGACCTTACTGAAGACGGAGGTGAGGCAGATGGGACGATAGGAAGAGGCGCCAGAAGTGGGTTTGTTGGGTCTGTCGTCGGCTGCGAGTGTTGTGGTCCTGGCACCAGTTCGCAGTTTAGACATCCCCATGGTAATCAGTCCCCCAGTTTGATAAGGGAACAGAGTTCGGATGCTGCAGAGGCAGTTACGCTAGTGAAACACGCAGTTACATTCCTGTTTTATTTGCAAAGTTGACCATTCCAATTGTAAGCTTTTAATATCGAAGAACATAGAACAACTCGCAGTGAAAGACAAGTGGCAGTAACCTCTTCAACTGTTTGACTGCCATATCGCACTGACAGCATCGAATGATCTCATTGCGCTCTCTTGTCAACTACTTACTGAAACAAACCACATTCCTCTGCTCCACTACCAGCCTCTGGCGACATTTACCTGAGGAGAATGACAACTGCCCGCCATGATTACCCTCTTACAAGCACTCACAGTTATATGTTTACACATCGGACCATTACATCCTTTCACAAGCTGCGACATCGTCGCGAAAAAACACAGTGACCCGTATATGTAATAACTTTCCTTTACTTTACGTCTATGGTCACAATCTTTTCTGTGTAACAGATTACCGGTTTCGGTCTTTAATGACCATCATCAGAACTGCAGCAAAAATGGGAAAAATATAAACACACTCGCAAACTGTATACAGCTTAAGAACAATACATAGAGCACATTGAAAAGTAGTACTGAGAAAATTTACATTTGTGCGCTTTAAATGTGAAGAGGCATACCTGTCTCATAAAACCAAAGTCCTAATGCACTGCAGCCACAGTGGCATAGTCAACTGTTAATTGCGGAATCAGCACCAGCATCGTCAAATACATATAAATCACATCACATGCACGAGTCATGTTGTCAGTAAAACTACTGTTTAAAACAAGCTGCCATACAGTTGCCACAAGATGTTTGTGTAGTAAGTTGACCAGACGTCGCTAATGTCAGCATACACTAGTTTTCAATAATTAATCGAAACAGCGGAAATAAAAGACTTTACCTATTGTATCCCCCTTTTATTTTCGCAGTTTCGATTAATTATTGAAAACTAGTGTATGCTGACATTAGTGACATCTGGTCAACTTACTTCACAAACATCTTGTGGCAACTGTACGGCAGCTTGTTTTAAACAGTAGTTTTACTGACAACATGACTCGTGCATGTGATGTTATTTATATGTATTTGACGATGCTGATGCTGATTCCGCAATTAACAGTTGACTATGCCGCTATGGCTGCAGTGCATTAGGACTTTGTTTTTATGTGACAGGTATGCCTCTTCACATTTAAAGGGCACAAATGTAAATTTTGTCAGTACTACTTTTCAATATGCTCTATGTATTGTTCTTAAGCTGTATACAGTTTGCGAGTGTATTTATATTTTTCCCATTTTTGCTGCAGATCTGATGATGGTCATTAAAGACCGAAACCTGTAATATGTTAAACAGAAAAGAGTGTGACCATAGACATAAATTAAAGGAAACTCATTACATCCTTGTCTAAGATGGACTTTTATTTTATTTTTCTGTTTGAGTAAGTCCTATCTTACATCTAACCAAGCGAACTACATATTTTAATCAAATGAAACTATGTGGTTCCAAAACTCTTTTGAAGCCTCAGACATTTATGATGGCCAGGACTCGAACCCAGGGTTCCTGCTCAGTTGGCAGATGCGCCAGCCCCTGCGCCACTGTGGCTCAGTGAGTCTATACAACTGCACGGACTACGGTGGCACGCCTCCGTCCTCAGCCGAAATTCCCACTCACACCTCAGCCCACTTGGTATTCCCCCTAAACTCAAATAGCGTTACAGAAGCTGTCCAGATGTAATGGAATAACACTTCAGCATCGAAAGGAATGGGGGTACAGCCGCAAACTCAGTCGTAGGTGCTTTACTCTGCATATATACATCATACATGTTTGAGGCTTGAAAAGGTAACTGGAACGATACAGTTTCATTTGCTTAAAGCACCTATGACATGCGTTTCAGGCAGAATCTCTCTTTTCATTCGATGCTGAGATGCTACTCGAATACATTTGGAGAGTCTCTGCAACGCTGTTTGAGTTTAGGGGGAATACCAAGTGGACTGAGGTGTGAAGGGGAATTTCAACTGAGGAGGAAGGCCTGCCAGGGTATTCAGTGCAGTTCTGGAAGGCCACTCTGCCAGTTTGACGTAGGGGTTGGATCACCTGCCTAGTGAGCGGGAGACATGGATTTTAATCCGGACCTTGGGACAAATTTTCATTCGTCGCATCAGTCTGCATATACAGGGTGGTCCATTGATCGTGACCGGGCCAAATGTCTCACGAAATAAGAGTCAAATGAAAAAACTACAAAGAACGAAACTTGTCTAGCTTCAACGGGGAAACCAGATGGCGATATGGTTGGTCGCTAGATGGCGCTGCCATAAGTAAAACGGATATAAACTGCGTTTTTTAAAATAGGAACCCAAATTTTTATCACATATTCGTGTAGTACGTAAAGAAATATGAATGTTTTAGTTGGACCACTTTTTTCTCTTTGTGATAGATGGCACTGTAATTGTCGCAAACATATGGCTCAATATTTTAGGCGAATAGTTGATAACAGGTAGGTTTTTTAAATTAAAATACAGAACTTAGGTACTTTTGAACATATTATTTCGGTTGTTACCATGTAATACATGTACCTTTGTCAACTTACCATTTCTGAGAACGCATGCTGTTACAGCGTGGTTGCCTGTAAATACCACATTAATGCAATATATGCACAAAATGATGTCCGTCAACCTCAATGCATTTGGCAATACGTGTAACGACATTCCTCTCAACAGCGAGTAGTTCGCCTTTCGTAATGTTCGCACATACATTAACAATGCGCCGACAGCAAATATCCTTCAATTTTCCCCACAGAAAGAAATCCGGGGACGTCAGATCAGGTGAAGGTGCGCGCCATGGTACGGTGCTTCGACGACCAATCCACCTGTCATGAAATATGCTATTCAATACCGCTTCAACCGCACGCGAGCTATGTGCCGGATTTTATTCATGTTGGAAGTACATCGCCATTCTGTCATGCAGTGAAGCTTCTTGCAGTAACATCGGTAGAACGTTACGTAGCAAAACAGCATACATTGCACCATTTAGATTTCCATCGATAAAATGAGAGCCAATAATCCTTCCTCCCATAATTCCGCACCATACATTAACCTGCCAAGGTCGCTGATGTTACGCTTGTCGCAGCCATCGTGGATTTTCTGTTGCCCAGTAACGCAGATTATGCCGGTTTACATTACCGCTATTGGTGAATGACGCTTCGATGCTAAATAGAACGAGTGCAAAAAATCTGTCATAGCCCCGTAATTTTTCTTGTGCCTAGTGGCAGAACTGTACACGACGTTCAACGTCGTCGCCATGCAATTCCTAGTGCATGGAAATATGGTACGGGTGCAATCGATGTTAATGTAGCATTCTCAACAACCACTTTTTTGAAATTCCCGATTATCGCGTAATTTGTCTGCTACTGATGTGCGTATTAGCCGCGACAGCAGCTAAAACACCTACTTGGGAATCATCATTTGTTGCAGGTCGTGGTTGAAGTTTCACATGTGGCTGAACACTTCCTGTTTCCTTAAATGAGGTAACTAACCGGCGAACGGTCCGGACACTTGGATGATGTCGTCCAGGATATCGAGCAGCATACATAGCACAAGTCCGTTGGGCATTTAGATCACAATAGCCATTCATCATACCGATATCGACCTTTTCCGCAATTGGTAAACGGTCCATTTTAACACGGGTAATGTATCACGAAGCAAATACCGTCGGAACTGGCGGAATGTTACGTGATACCACGTACTTATACGTTTGTGACTATTACAGCGCCATCGATCACAAAGCGAAAAAAGTGGTCCAACTAAAACATTCATTTTCTTTACGTACTACACGAATATGTAATAAAAATGGGGGTTCGTATATTAAAAAAAAAACGCAGTTGATATCCGTTTGACCTATGGCAGCGCCACCTAGCGGGCCAAGCATAGCGCCATCTGGTTTCCCCCTTCAAGCTAGACGAGTTTCGTTCTTTGCAGTTTTTTCGTTTGACTCTTATTTCGTGAGTTATTTGGCCCGGTCACGATTAATGGACCACCCTGTATACATCATAGATGCTTGAGACTTGAAAAGGTATGTGGAACGATACAGTTTCATTTGCTTAAAGCACCTATGACATGGATTTCAGGCAGCATCTCTCGTTTCATTCGATGCTGAGATACTACTCGAATACATTTGGAGAGTCTCTGCAACGCTGTTTGAGTTTAGGGGGAATACCAAGTGGACTGAGGTGTGAAGGGGAATTTCGACTGAGGAGGAAGGCCTGCCAGGGTATTCCGTGCAGTTCTGGAAGGCCACTCTGCCAGTTTGACGTAGGGGTTGGATTACATGCCCAGTGAGCAGCAGACCCGCATTTTAATCTTGACCTTGGGACAAATTTTCATTCGTCGCTTCAGTCTGCATCTATACGTCATAAACGACAAACATGTAGTAAGTCACGCAAGTAAAGTAGAATACAGCATATGGAAAGTACTATGACCTAACTAGTGTAGCAAAACGCAGTTTATATCCACCCACGACAGGTACAACAATAAAGACAAATTGGAGCCAGGTATGACTACGCAATGAGCGGCAATATTTAAGAGGAGAGAGGGTCTGAAAGAGGAAAGTCTAAAACAAAAGTGATGATAATAAGGAAAAATAATGTGGTGTGATTGACTAAGAGACGAAAAGAGAAAGAAGAGTACATTATAAAAATCTGTATCTTGGTCACATGTTACTTTATTAAGACTAAGCAATAGTTCCGTCTTTTGATACACGTGCATGTATTATAGCACGTACATGTTTTCGTAATAAAACGTGTGAGCAGGACATATACGTTTATAATAAAATCCAATACAAAGGATACCGATTTGCTCAGGAGATCCAAACAGCCTCAGTTACCAAAGAGGCGTAGCTTGAAAAAGATACGAGTCATTATCTTTACTATTGGGCAAAAGGAAAACGTCATATACTTTAATTTTTGGAGGATCGTTATGAGTCTCACAGAAGAAAGCGTTTCAGCATCGTCTTAAAAGTATCAGGGTATTTAATTATGCACAGATTGCATGAAAGGTTCTTCCAAAACTTGATAGTAGCAACAGAGAAGGAGTTTGAGAATGTTTTTGTTTTATGGATGGGCTCACCTAGGGTACTAAGTAAATGAGGCTTCGTGTTTCCATTATGATCTCTGATGTGAGATACTGAGTTGTACGCCCCCTGAAGAATCGATGAACAGATCGTGCCGTTTCCGGAAAACATTGTCAGCTCACCTTTCAAAGATTTCCAGTTCACTCAAAATTTGTTGTTGCAGCAATGGATATGGAGTACATGAAATGGTTACACTTATAGATCAATGGCACAACCAATTCTGAGATGCCATGTATCGACCAATACTGAAACACCCGTATTAGTACGGGGTGTAGCCTCCAGGGGCGGCAATTCAGGCGCTGGCTCTGCCATCCAGTCGAACGTACACCTGGCGAATACCGTCCTGGGATACACAAAGGCGCGCCTGCTCGACCTGTCCAGGTAGTCCTGTAAGAGTTGTTGACTGACGAGTCGCACGAGCCACTTCTTCTTCCGTCACATCCCACACGTGCACTCCTGGAAATACCTCCGGCGATCGTGCTGCACATCTTGTAGAGCACGTTGACTTTGTACATCTGCATCTAAATGCAAACTCCGCAAATCACATTAAAGTGCCTAGCAGAGGGTTCATCGAACCACCTTCACAATTGTCTGTTATTACAATCTCGTATAGCGCGCGGAAATAACGAGCACTTATATATTTCAGTACGACCTCTGACTTCCCTTATTTTATCTTGCTGATTGTTTCTCCATGTGTAGGTCGGTGTCAACAAAATATTTTCGCATTCGGAGGAGAAATTTGGTGACTGGAATTTCGTGAAATACTCCATCGCAACGAAAATCGCCTTTGAAATTTCCTGGCAGATAAAAACTGTGTGCCGGACCTAGACTCGCAATCGCGACCTTTGCCTTTGGCAGGCAAGTGCTCTGCCATCTGAGCTACCCAAGCACAACTCATGCCTCGTCCTCACAGCTTTACTTCCGCCAGGACCTCGTCTCCTGCTTTCCAAACTTCACAGAAGCTCTCCTGCGAACCTTGCAGAACCAGCACTCCGCCGGCCGATGTACATAGCGGTTCTAGGCGCTACATTCTGGAACTGCGCTGCTGCTACTATCGCAGGTTCCAATCCTGCCTTGGGCATGGATGTGAGTGATGTCCTTAGGTTAGTTAGGTTTAAGTAGTTCTCAGTTCTAGGAGTCTGATGACCTCAGAAGTTAAGTCCTATAGTGCTCACAGCGCTTCTGCAAGAAAGGATACTGCAAAGACATGGCTTAGCCACAGCCTGGGGGATGTTTCCAGAATGTGCATTTCTTTTAATGATGTCCAGCCCAATTCCTGTATCATTTCAGAGATACTCTGTCCCAAATTTTGCGATTATACAAAATGTGCTCCCCTTCTTTGAAGTTTTTCGATGCACTCCGTCAGTCCTATCTAGTAAGGATCCCGAACAATCACAATCAGTGTGATGGCAAGATTATCCGATCGAAACAACACATCACCTTTCCGTCGCAAGAACGGCAAAAGCACGAGTCTGACGACATACTGTACGTACCGAGCGCTGGTTAGCGTCCCCCCCCCCCCCCCCCCAGAAACACCAAAGGTGAGTCAGGGTTGTTGCTTGTCGTACCCCAGACCATAAGCCCTGAGGAGGGGCTCCTGATTCTTGGATGAATGTACTGCAGGAGACGGAAAAATGTTCAAACGAGTGTGAACTTCTAAGGAAACAAATTACTAAGGTCATCGATCATTGGTTTTACACACTACTTAAACTAAGTTAAATTAACTTATGCTAAGAATAGCACACACACCCATGCCCGAGGGAGGACTCGAACCTCCTGCGAGAGGGGCAGTGCAATCCGTGACGTGGCGCCTCAAACCGCGTGGCCACTCCTCGCGGCCCAGGAGACAGAGCTCACCAGATCTACGTCGTAAGAGGGAACGAACATCTCTTGTGTGCAGGCAGAAGCTGTTTTCATCGCTAACGACCAGCCCTCGCCGATCCATTTTCCACGTGATCCTCTGACGGCACCAGTCGACCCGTCACGTGGATGCTGTGCCGAGAGTGGAAGACCGGCTAGAGGTGCGCGTGCCCGAATAAATGGTTTGCAAGAGTTCGTGTTGACACGTCTGGGTTCACACGCCCTCTTATCTGTACTGTGGTAGCTGCACGATGTGCTACTGCTGCCTTTAGAATACGACGATGCTGCTGGGCGTCTGTTCTGCGTGGACGTCCACAACAGTGTTCACGTGACCACTGATGGTGATCGTTTGCAGAACTGACGCAGTACATACAACTTGTGTGGCAGCACTCCGAAAGACCCACCTGGCTACTCGGACGGACAGAAGTTGACCTCCTGCAGACTCACTCAGTGGGCGCAGGAAGCACGACCACATCTCCGTCGCGTGGTTGCGGCTTGTTTCACACGTTTGCAGCGCACTGAGTCTTCTGGCTGTGGGCTTTCCCTATTAAAAGGTAGACACAGATGACGTTCTGGCAGCTATGCCACTACGCTACCTGTTGGCGGACGTCGTCGAAATCGTTATCAGCTCATCTACTGTCCCCCAAGATGCCATATGCCGTCATCGGGCCGAAATGGACGGCGTCATTCCAGGTGTACTAACTTTTTTCAGTAGTGTAATTAATTTCTGGTGAAATAAAGTACTTGGGACTTTTTCACATTTAGCTTCAGTCCCATATTAAGGGTCACGCAGACAGCAGCTCGTTGGTCATCTGGGCTATTGCAGTGTTGATACTGTAAGTAGGCTGTTCAAGTTTTTATGCTGGTAACGCCACGTAGCGCTCTTTATGAAAATCACTGACTGTGCTTTGTGCAGTCTGTGGCTGGTTGGACTCGTTGTTGGAATATTTGCTATTGCAGTGTTGGGCATTTGGATGTGAACAGGGCGTAGCGTTATGCAGTTCGAGATGAGCCGCCAGAAGTGGTGGATGTGGGGAGAGAGATGGCAGAGTTTTGAGAGCGGACGATCTGGACGTGTGTCTACATCTACATCTACATGACTACTCTGCAATTCACATTTAAGTGCTTGGCAGAGGGTTCATCGAACCACAATCATACTATCTCTCTACTATTCCAGTCCCGAACAGCGAGCGGGAAAAACGAACACCTAAACCTTTCTGTTCGAGCTCTGATTTCTCTTATTTTATTTTGATGATCATTCCTACCTATGTAGGTTGCGCTCAACAAAATATTTTCGCATTCGGAAGAGAAAGTTGGTGATTGAAATTTCGTAAAAAGGTCTCGCCGCGACGAAAAACGTCTATGCTGTAATGACTTCCATCCCAACTCGTGTATCATATCTGCCACACTCTCTCCCCTATAACGTGATAATACAAAACGAGCTGCCCTTTTTTGCACCCTTTCGATGTCCTCCGTCAATCCCACCTGGTAAGGATCCCACACCGCGCAGCAATATTCTAACAGAGGACGAACGAGTGTAGTGTAAGCTGTCTCTTTAGTGGACTTGTTGCATCTTCTAAGTGTCCTGCCAATGAAACGCAACCTTTGGCTCGCCTTCCCGACAATATTATCTATGTGGTCCTTCCAACTGAAGTTATTCGTAATTTTAACACCCAGGTACTTAGTTGAATTGACAGCCTTGAGAATTGTACTATTTATCGAGTAATCGAATTCCAACGGATTTCTTTTGGAACTCATGTGGATCATCTCACACATTTCGTTATTTAGCGTCAACATCCACCTGACACACCATACAGCAATCTTTTCTAAATCGCTTTGCAACTGATACTGGTCTTCGGATGACCTTACTAGACGGTAAATTACAGCATCATCTGCGAACAGTCTAAGAGAACTGCTCAGATTGTCAACCAGGTCATTTATATAGATCAGGAACAGTAGAGGTCCCAGGACGCTTCCCTGGGAAACACCTGATATCACTTCAGTTTTACTCGATGATTTGCCGTCTATTACTACGAACTGCGACCTTCCTGACAGAAAATCACGAATCCAGTCGCACAACTGAGACGATACCCCATAGCTCCGCAGCTTGATTACAAGTCGCTTATGAGGAACGGTGTCAAAAGCTTTCCGGAAATCTAGAAATACGGAATCAACTTGAGATCCCCTGTCGATAGCGGCCATTACTTCGTGCGAATAAAGAGCTAGCTGCGTTGCACAAGAGCGATGTTTTCTGAAGCCATGCTGATTACGTGTCAATAGATCGTTCCCTTCGAGGTGATTCATAATCTTTGAATACAGTACATGCTCCTAAACCCTACTGCAAACCGACATCAATGATATAGGTCTGTAGTTAAATGGATTACTCCTACTACCCTTCTTGAACACTGGTGCGACCTGCGCAACTTTCCAATCTGTAGCTACAGATCTATCGGTGAGCGAGCGGTTGCATATGAGTGCTAAGTAGGGAGCTATAGTATCAGCGTAATCTGAAAGGAACCTAATCGGTATACAATCTGGACCTGAAGACTTGCCCATATCAAGCGATTTGAGTTGCTTCGCAACCCCTAAGGTATCTACTTCTAAGAGACTCATGCTAGCAGATGTTCGTGTTTCAAATTCTGGAATATTCCATTCGTCTTCCCTGGTGAAGGAATTTCGGAAAACTGCGTTCAATAACTCCGCTTTAGCGGCACAGTCGTCGATAACAGTACCATCGGCACTGCGCAGCGAAGGTACTGACTGCGTCTTGCCGCTTGTGTACTTTACATACGACCAGAATTTCTTCGGATTTTCTACCAACAATGTTTCGTTGTGGAAACTATTAAAGGCATCTCGCATCGAAGTACGTGCCAAATTTCGCGCGTCTGTAAATTTTAGCCCATCTTCGGGATTTCGCGTTCTTCTGAACTTCGCACGCTTTTTCCGTTGCCTCTGCAACAGCGTTCGGAACTTTTTTGTGTACCACGGGGGATCCGTTCCATCTCTTACCAATTTATGAGGTATGAATATCTCAATTGCTGTTGCTACTATATCTTTGAATTTGAGCCACATCTCGTCTACATTCGCATAGTCAGTTCGGAAGGAATGGAGATTGTCTTTTAGGAAGGCTTCTAGTGGCACGTTATCCGCTTTTTTAAATAAAATTATTTTGCGTTTGTTTCTGATGGATTTGGAAGAAATGGTATTGAGCCTAGCTACAATGACCTTGTGATCACTAATCCCTGTATCAGTCATGATGCTCTCTATCAGCTCTGGATTGTTTGTGGCTAAGAGGTCAAGTGTGTTTTCGCAACCATTTACAATTCGCGTGGGTTCGTGGACTAACTGCTCGAAATAATTTTCGTAGAAAGCATTTAGGACAATCTCGGAAGACGTTTTCTGCCTACCACCGGTTTTGAACAAATATTTTTGCCAACATACCGAGGGTAGGTTGAAGTCCCCACCAACTATAACCGTATGAGTGGGGTATTTATTTGTTACGAGACTCAAACTTTCTCTGAACTGTTCCGCAACTGTATCATCGGAGTCTGGGGGTCGGTAGAAGGAGCCAATTATTAACTTAATTCGGCTGTTAAGTATAACCTCCACCCACACCAATTCGCACGGAGTATCTACTTCGACTTCACTACAAGATAAACCACTACTGACAGACACAAACACTCCACCACCAATTCTGCCTAATCTATCTTTCCTGAACACCGTCTGAGACTTCGTAAAAATTTCTGCAGAACTTATTTCAGGATTTAGCCAGCTTTCTGTACCTATAACGATATCAGCTTCTGTGCTTTTTATTAGCGGTTGAAGCTCAGGGACTTTTCCAGCGCAACTACAACAATTTACAACTATAATTCCGACTGTTCCTTGATCCAAGCACGTCCTGTAATTGCCAAGCACCCTTTGACATTGCAGCCCATCCCGCACTTTCCCGAGGCCTTCTAACCTAAAAAACCGCCCAGTCCACGCCAGACAGCCTCCGCTACCCGCGTAGCCGCCAGCTGAGTGTAGTGAACTCCTGACCTATTCATCGGAACCCGAAACCCCACCACCCTATGGCGCAAGTCAAGGAATCTGCAGCCAATACGGTCGCAAAACCGTCTGAGCCTCTGATTCAGACCCTCCACCCGGCTCTGCACCAAAGGTCCGCAGTCGGTTCTGTCAACGATGCTGCAGATGGTGAGCTCTGCCTTCATCTCGTAAGCAAGACCGGCAGCCTTCACCAAATCAGATAGCCACTGGAATCCAGAGAGAATTTCCTCAGATCCAAAGCGACACACGTCATTAGTGCCAACATGTGCCACCACCTGCAGCTGGCTGCACCCTGTGCTCTTCATGGCATCCGGAAGGACCCTTTCCACATCAGGAATGACTCCTCCCGGAATGCACACGGAGTGCACACTGGATTTCTTCCCCTCCTTAGCCGCCGTATCCCTAAGGGGCCCCATTACGCGCCTAACATTGGAGCTTCCAACTACCAGTAAGCCCACCCTCTGCGATTGCCCGGACCTTGAAGCAGTTGAAATTAATGTGATAAGAACTTCAACAGAGACCCCGGCTACGCATTTTGTAACGCATGGAAGCACGCACTTGATATGGAAAGAGCACAGAGGAAGGCTTCTCATGTTTTACCGCCCGATGTAAGTGGCGACACTGCAAGGGAGCCTGAAGAGCAAGGCGAAACGTTATTTATGGACGCGGAGAGCGGCACTCTAGCATGCGCCGTCTCCATCACGTAGTCCAGCCGCACTTTTGGTATAACAGTGGGAGCCTCGACAACCTCACGACAATGAGACGTGACCCCTGACAAACGACGATGGAGGCAAAGATCGAAAGCTTGTGATTTTCTCCTAATTTGGCATGGCAAGTAAACGGCGAACTTTATATCAAAGGACTCTGTCGCGAAAGACTTTATAGCCAAATCCGTATTTTGTGCTGCTTCCTTATGTCTTATGTCTAAGAAAAAAGTGGAATTTAGTTGATAGAAATTTTTATTAGGTTCAAAGTATTAGTTAGAACTTGTCGCGATCGACTTTGTTTCGATGATCGATTACGAAGCTACATGACAATTTCCTTGCGAGGAAGAAGTTGGTAGCTCTCCAATGACTTCCCTTTTGTTTCTGTATTGCACCTAGCAGAATATGCGATGATTTTGTAAAAGTAGCTACTAAAGACATCCAGATTAAATCTTTGAAAAATAAACATATTTTTTAAGGTTGGAGAGATCGTGTGATTTTTGGTGGAAGAAACAAGGAGCAGAACACCTCACAGATGAGACTAATTCTTGTTCAAGCATGATAGTCGAGTCTTCTACCGATCATCCCAGGAAGACGGTGGAAATGGTTACCTGCGACCTACAACAAAGACAGCACAGCCACAGAGTTTTATGCATGTCAGATGAAAAATCTGGTCGCCAAAATAGGACAACTACCATTACAATTGTGTACGTAGTATCACTGGACGAAGGCAACCGGCGTTCATTGTTTTCATTTCATTCATAATGTTTAAGCTGATCTGGTCTGAGGTGGATGTAACGTGGACTGAGCTAGTGCAGTCGCGTAATGGTGATGTGTGAAGGCTATATCTGTTTCAGATATAGTAAACGGGTGCTACTGATGCTATCTTATTGCGACAATGTGTGAACTTTCAGGCAACAGAAGGGAAGAAGAACTCGGAGAAAATAACTCAGGGGAAACACATATTTTTTGGTAAAAATTTACCACTTCAATCACTTCTTAAACTAGCGTCCATAACCGGAATCATGGAGGTTTATGCGAATCTGTCAAGGTAAGTTAACCGAGAACGTTTTGTACAAGGCCCCCACTGCGAAAGCCTTCATAAGCAGATGCGCAGGAGTTGTACAAGAATATGGAAAACCTAAAACGCAACACCATTACCAAAGCTAATACAAAACAGCTGACAGTCGTCTTGGAATGGGTAAGTACAGGTCCTGTGTGCTTATCTTATACCACTCTTCCTGCAAAACACTGGATAGTTGAGGAACCATGGCCGAGGTGAATGGCAATGAAGTACCCTTCTCTCTAAAGTTAATCACACAAGCTCAACACAGTTGGCCGATGCGGCCGAGCGGTTCTAGGCGCTTCAGTCTGGAACCGCGCGCCCACTACTGTCGCAGGTTCGAATCCTGCCTCGGGCATGGACGTTTGTGATGTCCTTAGGTTAGTTAGGTTTGCGTAGTTCTAAGTTCTAGGGGACTGATGACGTCAGATGTCAAGTCCCATAGTGCACAGAGCCATTTCAATCAAGTTCAACAGTATTGAGATCTTGTGACTCCGATGGCAAAGTAGACGCGGCATTTCATCCTCGTGCTCACAAAACCAGAACGATGCGAGCTGCGTGAAAAGGCGCCACTGTTTTTTTGAAATGAACCTGATAAGCCAAAATGGTCACATCACCGGCTTTGCTGAGAACCCATGTGGCCCATGCGATACCACGATATGTGGCTGCGCACACTTCCGAACACCCACCATGCTTCAGTATTAGAACGTAAACTCGACCAGAAGTTCGAAACAATGCAAAACTAGATTCGTTCGACCAAATGCCTTTCTTCCATGCCTCCAGTCGGATTTTATGACTTCGGCAACATGATTTCTTCTTAAGGGCGTTTGATCACTGATGAGTGGTTTTGGAATTCCAGCTCGCCCTGCTACCTACGTGTTGTTTTGTTGCCGACAGGCTTCACGTGTGCGATATTCTGTTCTACAGCGACTTTTGCGGGCTGCCATTTCTTCATTTTTGTCCCAATCCTCTGCAGTGAGCGTCCATCACGATCGCTCAACACACAATTTCGTCCGCGTTGTGACAGGGCGTAATGACGTTTTTCCGCTTTCCCTGCATGGGATATAAAACTTCGATACGGTACCTCTTGAAACACCAAACACTACGGCTACTCGGGTTGCGGAAGCACCTACCACACGAGCACTGAAAACTCACCCACGTTCCGACATAACGCACTCACAACTACACAGGACTCTGTCCTGACCACGGCTGACGACTGATGACTGTATGGAAGACAATGCGTAGGTGCCGTTCGTGGCCGAGTGAAGCAGAACAACCTGCAGACATGGCTAGCATCTGCATTTATATTCGAGCAGGCGTTTGTCGCTCTGTTTCCAGTTTTTTGTCTTCTCCCTTAATTTGTTTTTGTCTGGAAAGTGGTATTTTCAAATACACTACTGGCCCTTAAAATTGCTACACCACGAAGATGACGTGCTACAGACGCGTTAACCTACAGGAAGAAGATGCTGTGATATGTAATGATTAGCTTTCCAGAGCATTCACACAAGATTGGCACCAGTGGCGACACCTACAACGTGCTGACATCAGGAGAGTTTCTAACCGATTTCTCATGCACAAACGGCAGTTGAACGGCGTTGCCTGGTGAAACGTTGTTGTGATGCCTCGTGTAAGGAGGAGAAATGCGTACCATCACGTTTCCGACTTTGATAAAGGTCTGAATGTAGCCTATCACGATTGCGGTTTATCGTATGGCGACATTGCTGCTCGCGTTGGTTCAGGAGGGTAATACGGAACGCCGTGCTGGTTCCCAACGGCCTCGTATCACTAGCAGTCGAGATGACAGGCATCTTACCCGCATGGCTGTAACGGACCGTGCAGACATGTCTCGATCCCTGAGTCAACAGATGGGGACGTTTGCAAGACAACAACCATCTGCACCAACAGTTCGACGGATATTTGCAGCAGCATGGACTATCAGCTCGGATACCGTGGCTGCGGTTACCCTTAACGCTACATCACAAACAGGAGCGCCTTCGATAGTGTACCTTACGACGAACCTGGGTGCACGAATGGCAAAACGTCATTCTTTCGGATGAATCGAGGTTCTGTTTACAGCATCATGATGGTCGCATCAGTCTTTGGTGACATCGCGGTGAACGCACGTTGGAAGCGTGTATTCGTCATCGCCATACTGGCGTATCACCCGGCGTCAGGTTATGGGGTGCCATTGGTAACATGTCTCGGTCACCTCTTGTTCGCATTGACGGCACTTTGAACAGTGGACGTTACATTTCAGATGTGTTATGACCCGTGGCTCTACCCTTCATTCGATCCCTGCGAAACCCTACATTCCAGCAGGATAATGCACGACCGCATGTTGCAGGTCCTTTCTGGATACAGAAAATGTTCGACTGCTACTCTGGCCAGCACATTCTCCAGATCTCTCACCGATTGGAAACGTGTTGCCAATGGTAAGCGAGCAACTGGCTCGTTACAATACGCCAGTCGCTACTCTTGATGAGCTGTGGTATCGTGTTAAAGCTGCATGGGCAGTTGTACCTGTACACGCCATCCAAGCTCTGTTTGAATCAAGCGTATCAAGGCCGTTTTTACGGCCATAGGTGGTTGTTCTGGGCACTGATTTCTCAGGATCTATGCACGCAAATGGCGTGAAAATGTAATTACATGTCAGTTCTAGTATAATATATTTGTCCAATGAATACCCCCTTTATCATCTGCATTTCTTCTTGGTGTAGCAATTTTAATGGCCAGTAGTGTATAAATCCATTAAAAATGTATATAGCGTATGTCTTTCCGAATGTTCGTTAATATTTCGTGTAGAAGTTTGAAGGAAATCAGTGAAGAATTTTCGACATTTTTGGTTACAAAATTAAATGACTTGTCTTTAGCAGTAGTATATATAACATATGAACTTAAAAATATGTAGCCTATGTCTATCGACAGTTTTATTAGCATCGCGTAAAAATTTGAAGTAAATCGGTCAAAACCTCATCGATATTCTTGCTAATAATGTTGCTTGTGAATATAGTACATATATGTATTTATATCACAAATAAACATCTAGCTTATACCCGTCAGAATGTTTATTAAGTTGTTGTGTAAAAATTGTTTAATATGTTTTTCAACTACTTTTCGAGATTTTTTGCTAAGAACGTTAAACAACGACGTATCTTTCTATAGTAACATAGATCGAATATCTGGTGTGGAGCATTAAAGTACATGTGTCTATTTATGCAATAGTAAAGTAGCTCCTGCTGGCTCAGTTTGTGACCCTTTAAGATATGAGATGTCTTTACGACCTGAAAGCAGTTGCGACTCGCTAGGAAGGGACGGGGGTGTGCTGCGGTGTGTCAGCGCTCCTCAGCGTCTGGCTCTGAGGGAGGCTGCCCCAAGACCACTCACCAGCCACTCCGACAGGAGCCGTAAAACTACCGTAGGCGACCGTATCCTGTCGTGAGTAAGCCTACACTACGGCAGTTGTCCTAGTAGCTTTGGCCAATTAAGACAGTAACGGCTTTACTTGTACGTTAGGTGTGCTGAACACTTGTCGGGCGTTATCTCATTTCGGTCGCTTTCCTTATGTATGAAATCAATGTCTTACTAGAGCCCCTGAAAACCAGAAGCGGTTAACCGACTGGAAAATGAGTGCAGGTGTATTAAGAGCCGCATATCACACGGAGCACCCAATTGTTCTCCACGCTAATCTTCCTGCCTGTTCCTTAAAAATAAACGCTGTTTATAGCAAAATTCCCCCCCCCCCCCCCCCCATGAACCATGGACCTAGCGGTTGGTGGGGAGGTTTGCGTGCCTCAGCGATACAGATGGCCGTACCGTAGGTGCAACCACAACGGAGGGGTATCTGTTGAGAGGCCAGACAAACGTGTGGTTCCTGAAAAGGGGCAGCAGCCTTTTCAGTAGTTGCAGGGGCAACAGTCTGGATGATTGACTGATCTGGCCTTGCAGCATTAACCAAAACGGCCTTGCTGTGCTGGTACTGCGAACGGCTGAAAGCAAGGGGAAACTACAGCCGTAATTTTTCCCGAGGACATGCAGCTTTACTGTATGATTAAATGATGATGGCATCCTCTTGGGTAAAATATTCCGGAGGTAAAATAGTCCCCCATTCGGATCTCCGGGCGGGGACTACTCAGGAGGATGTCGTTATCAGGAGAAAGAAAACTGGCGTTCTACGGATCGGAGCGTGGAATGTCAGATCCCTTAATCGGGCAGGTAGGTTAGAAAATTTAAAAAGGGAAATGGATAGGTTAAAGTTGGATATAGTGGGAATTAGTGAAGTTCGGTGGCAGGAGGAACAAGACTTCTCGTCAGGTGACTACAGGGTTATAAACACACAATCAAATAGGGGTAATGCAGGAGTAGGTTTAATAATGAATAGGAAAATAGGAATGCGGGTAAGCTACTACAAACAGCATAGTGAACGCATTATTGTGGCCAAGATAGATACGAAGCCCACACCTACTACAGTAGTACAAGTTTATATGCCAACTAGCTCTGCAGATGATGAAGAAATTGAAGAAATGTACGATGAAATAAAAGAAATTATTCAGATAGTGAAGGGAGACGAAAATTTAATAGTAATGGGTGACTGGAATTCGAGTGTAGGAAAAGGGAGAGAAGGAAACATAGTAGGTGAATATGGATTGGGCCTAGAAAAGAAAGAGGAAGCCGCCTAGTAGAATTTTGCACAGAGCACAGCTTAATCATAGCTAACACTTGGTTTAAGAATCATGAAAGAAGGTTGTATACGTGGAAGAACCCTGGAGATACTAAAAGGTATCAGATAGATTATATAATGGTAAGACAGAGATTTAGGAACCAGGTTTTAAGTTGTAAGAGATTTCCAGGGGCAGATGTGGACTCTGACCACAATCTATTGGTTATGACCTGTAGATTAAAACTGAAGAAACTGCAAAAATGTGGGAAATTAAGGAGATGGGACCTGGATAAACTGAAAGAACCAGAGGTTGTACAGAGTTTCAGGGAGAGCATAAGGAAACAATTGACAGGAATAGGGGAAAGAAATACAGTAGAAGAAGAATGGGTAGCTCTGAGGGATGTAGTAGTGAAGGCAGCAGAGGATAAAGTAGGTACAAAGACGAGGGCTGCTAGAAATCCTTGGGTAACAGAAGAAATATTGAATTTAATTGATGAAAGGAGAAAATATAAAAATGCAGTAAATGAAGCAGGCAAAAAGGAATACAAACGTCTCAAAAATGAGATCGACAGGAAGTGCAAAAGGGCTAAACAGGGATGGCTAGAGGACAAATGTAAGGATGTAGAAGCTTATCTCACTAGGGGTAAGATAGATACTGCCTACAGGAAAATCAAAGAGACCTTTGGAGAGAAGAGAACCAAGTGTATGAATATCAAGAGCTCAGATGGCAGCCCAGTTCTAAGCAAAGAAGGGAAGGCAGAAAGGTGGAAGGAGTATATAGAAGGTTTATACAAGGGTGATGTACTTGAGGACAATATTATGGAAATGGAAGAGGATGTAGATGAAGACGAAATGGGAGATACGATACTGCGTGAAGAGTTTGACAGAGCACTGAAAGACCTGAGTCGAAACAAGGCCCCCGGAGTAGACAACATTCCATTAGAACTACTGACGGCCTTGGGACAACCAGTCCTGAGAAAACTCTACCAGCTGGTGAGCAAGATGTATGAGACAGGCGAAATACCCTCAGACTTCAAGATGAATATAATAATTCCAATCCCAAAGAAAGCAGGTGCTGACAGATGTGAAAATTACCGAATTATCAGTTTAATAAGCCACGGCTGCAAAATACTAACGCGAATTCTTTACAGACGAATGGAAAAGCTGGTAGATGCAGACCTCGGGGAGGATCAGTTTGGATTCCGTCGAAATGTTGGAACACGTGAGGCAATACTGACCTTACGACTTATCTTAGAAGAAAGATTAAGAAAAGGCAAACCTACGTTTCTAGCATTTGTAGACTTAGAGAAAGCTTTTGACAATGTTGACTGGAATACTCTTTTTCAAATTCTAAAGGGGGCAGGGGTAAAATACAGGGAGCGAAAGGCTATTTATAATTTGTACAGAAACCAGATGGCAGTCATAAGAGTCGAGGGGCATGAAAGGGAAGCAGTGGTTGGGAAAGGAGTGAGACAGGGTTGTAGCCTCTCCCCGATGTTCTTCAATCTGTATATTGAGCAAGCAGTAAAGGAAACAAAAGAAAAATTTGGAGTAGGTATTAAAATTCATGGAGACGAAGTAAAAACTTTGAGGTTCGCCGATGACATTGTAATTCTGTCAGAGACGGCAAAGGACTTGGAAGAGCAGTTGAACGGAATGGACAGTGTCTTGAAAGGAGGATATAAGATGAACATTAACAAAAGCAAAACGAGGATAATGGAATGTAGTCAAATTAAATCGGGTGATGCTGAGGGAATTAGATTAGGAAATGAGACACTTAAAGTAGTAAAGGAGTTTTGCTATTTAGGAAGTAAAATAACTGATGATGGTCGAAGTAGAGAGGATATAAAATGTAGACTGGCAATGGCAAGGAAAGCGTTTCTGAAGAAGAGAAATTTGTTAACATCGAATATAGATTTATGTATCAGGAAGTCGTTTCTGAAAGTATTTGTTTGGAGTGTAGCCATGTATGGAAGTGAAACATGGACGATAACTAGTTTGGACAAGAAGAGAATAGAAGCTTTTGAAATGTGGTGCTACAGAAGAATACTGAAGATAAGGTGGATAGATCACGTAACTAATGAGGAGGTATTGAATAGGATTGGGGAGAAGAGAAGTTTGTGGCACAACTTGACTAGAAGAAGGGATCGGTTGGTAGGACATGTTTTGAGGCATCAAGGGATCACATATTTAGCATTGGAGGGCAGCGTGGAGGGTAAAAATCGTAGAGGGAGACCGAGAGATGAGTACACTAAGCAGATTCAGAAGGATGTAGGTTGCAGTAGGTACTGGGAGATGAAGCAGCTTGCACAGGATAGAGTAGCATGGAGAGCTGCATCAAACCAGTCTCAGGACTGAAGACAACAACAACAACATAGCAAAATTTAAATTGTCATTGTTCAGTTCACTTTTTATTCGAAAACTCTTGATTTGAGACTTGAAATAGAAAGAAGTTGTAGTAAAAATAAATAAAAAGGTACAAAGTTATATAAGACAGAAAACGCAATTTTCTGAAGGAAAGGTAAAATTTAAAAAAAAAATTCAGAACGAAAATTTATCAAATATCTCTTCAATACTCCGTCGAGCTTACATAAAACATGCTTCTCTTATTTCTAAGCCGCGTGGGATTAGCCGAGCGGTCTAGAGCGCTGCAGTCATGGACTGTGCGGCTGGTTGCGGCGGAGGTTCGAGTCCTCCCTCGGGCATGGGTGTGTGTGTTTGTCCTTAGGATAATTTAGGTTAAGTAGTGTGTAAGCTTAGGGACTGATGACTTTAGTAGTTAAAACAAAGAGAAGTCGTCGGCTCCCACTATCTCTCCCACACAGGCATTTGAGTTTCTTTCCCTACAAGCGCTATCACTGCTACCGGTAATTCTACCATTTACTAGGTTGATTATGTACTGTCCTGAAACTACCGAACCGTAGTCTTGGTAGAGCGCAACAACGACTGATGAACTCTTGCATAGAGCAGAACCGGCACGGAGTGACGTAGCTCTACCTGTCATCCAAGATTAATTTGGCTCCATGCCCAGACGGCCTAGAACAATATTGTTGCTGCCAGAAGCGTACCGCTCTTACCCCACTATTGGCATAAGACCGGCTGATTTGACTTCTTCTGTAAAATTACTTCTCATTAAAATTTTCAGGACTAACATATTGTACCAATTAAACAATGATTACTCTTGCTAAATCTGACAATCTCTGTGTTAAATATTTTAGCTCCAGAGGGCATTGGAGTATTAGCTACCCGCTCTTCTCCTACTTTCCCCTTTAGGAGAGTTAATAGGGTATACATCAATAAGGAATAATAACAAGGTAGGCAAATAACTTTCTCAAACGGCTTGGTTTAGTAAAAAATTAAAAAGTTAATCTTGCTCGCTTTACAGTGAGTCTTAGTTCTACTCCGCTACATATCTTCAAATCCGTTCGAGCAACTAGATAGATGATACATGTCATATTCGAAGCAAATTTACTCGTGCCACAAAGAACATCTAATGAGTACAATCCGCATGCAACTACATCTTTCCTTCCGAAGATTCGTCGAAAAACCTGCTCGGTTTATACCTAAAATGTGTTTTTTTTTTTCGGGAATTCATTTTGATGCATACCACGCATACGATAACATAGCCTCAAAAATCGGAATGAAAATTCATCGTGAGTTAATCTGTGAATCATTTGTGTATTCGTACGTTGGGCAATGCTTGCTGGGTTTCAAGAAGCAGATTGCGATTTTGAAGCATCGAAATAAAGTTATTAACAGGCCGATAAAAATAAGCATCGTATGTTTGGCACACGTGTGCATTACTTCTACAGTGCTAGCCGGTTGACCCTTGTCTTCTACAAACGTGCTATCATACTTGAGGGTATTAGTTTTTTCACCCCAGTAACTTAGTATCAGAAGAACTTGTTATCAACAACGTATGGCTTTAAATAGTTCTCGAGATATATTTTATAATCTGAATTTGTTACTTTCCTGTATTTGGGGCCAGTGATATGAACATTTTTAACTTGTCGGTTAAACAATTGTCTCTGTCTATAACCCCAGGACTAAATTAATTGTTAGTTTCTTCTAAGGAAAGTATTATTCGGAATTGTTTTCATACAACAAGACTTAAAATTTTTGTTCTTTACTAATCCAAGTCGTCTGAGAAATTTATATTCCTAACTTTTTATTGTTCCTTACTGATTTACTTATCTTATTAACCCTGTTATACTTACTAATTTCGAAGCGGAAAAAAATTAAAGTTAAGAAAACCTGTAGAATGCATCTCAGAATCGATCAGAGGTTCCGTGTTTCCCAGCCAAATGCCTTTATTGCTACGCTAACGGCACTTTCGATCAGCAGCGTTTACCTTATGGTTACATAAGCGGCAGTCGCATAAGATGTTTTTCCTCTATTTCTATGAAAATATGATTGCAGACCACATATGCAATGAGGTGACCAAAACTCAACATCTACATCTTCAGCGATACTCTGCAATCCACCTTAAGTCAAAGAGAACGAGGTGAAACAACTGTCTGCATGCCTCCGTATTCAGTCTCGTGTCTTATGTTCGTGTCTCATGCGTGTAATGTGAGTTGGAGGCAATTCAACCAGTCGGCAGTCAGCTTCAGATGCCGGTTCTCTAAAATTTCTCCATACGTTTCTCCCTCCAGGGATTTCCATTTGAATTCCCTAAGCATCTCCGTAACACTTGCATGTTGTTTGAACCTAGCAGTAAAAAATCTAGCAACCCACCTCTGAATTGCTTGTATGTCTTCCTTTAATTCGACCTGGTACGGTTCCCAAATACTTGAGCAGTATTCAAGAATACGTCACACCGTCGTCCTATATGCAGTCGCCTTTACAAGTAAACCAGTCTCCAAAAATTCACCCAACAAACTGATGCCAACCATTAGGCTTTCCTACCACAGTTGCCATATGCTCGTTCCACTTCAACTCGCTTTGCGACGTCACGCCCAGATATTTAAACGCCGTGACAGTGTCAACTAATGGTGTATCCGAACATGAAGGGTTTGCGTTTCCTATTCATCCGCGTTAACTTCCTTTTTCTCTACGTTTAGAGCAAGCTGCAATTCATCACGCGAACTAGAAATTTAGCCTACGTCATCTTGTATCCTTGTACAGTCACTGAACTTCGACACCTTACCGTACACCAGTGGATCATCGGCAAACACTCAGAGATTGCTGCCCCGCCTTTCCGCCACATCATTTATGTACATAGAGAATAATAGAGATCCTGTCACACTTCCCTTGGGCACTACAGGCGATACTCTTGTCTCTGATGATCATTCGCCGCCGAGACAACATATTGTGTTCTTTAACTTAAGAATACTTTCCGCCACTTCCATTTTCCTTTCCTGGGCTACTATGATTGGCAATGTCTCTGCCCCGTATATCATAGCAGGACTTACCACCGACTTGTACACTTTCCCTTTCAACCCAATGCTCACCTTCTTGTCACACAACACTCCACTCATTTTCCTCCAGTTATTCCAACCTCAATTTATTCGGTGTTGTATCTCGCTTTCCAGTCCTCCGTCCATCTGCATGTACGACCCCAGGTATTTAAATTTGCAGACCGATTTCAGCTCATCAACCTGAATCTTGCAAGACCTCATTTGAACATCCTTCAATGCCAAATATTCTGACTTTGTCCTGCCAATTTTCATCCCTCTTTCTTCTAGTGCCTTCCTCCAACCCTCCAGCTTTTCCTCAAGTTTGTCGATGCTCTGCTCACCAAGAACCACACTATCCGCAAACATCACATTCCACGGCGCTTCCTTCTTCACATCTTTCACCAGCGCATCCATAATCATATCAAAGAGGTAGGACTAAGCGCAGACCCTTAACTTTTACTGGAAACTCCTTTATCATGCTACTACTACTTCACCTGTGTCATTGCTCCTCTGTACATTTCCTTCACTAACCTCACATACTTCTCTGGCACACACTCCTTTCTCATGCTTCTCCATATGTCGTCCCTTGGGACTCTGTCATGTGCTTTCTCTAAATCAATGAAAGCTATATGTAGATCGGCTTGTAGCTCCTCATGTCTCTCCACTATCCGCCTTACTAAACCGATCATTGACTGGAAATGATTATGTTCGACTACTTCGAGAACATTTGCAGCAAATCATGTTCCCAAACAGCGATGGATGACGATGCGCTGTGTCACCAGGACACAGTTGTTCGCGACTGGTTTCAAGAAATTTCTCAACAATTCGAGCGAATGATTTGGCTGTCCAGGTAGCGCGACACGTATCCCATCTAATTTTTATGGGACACGATCGAGAGGTCCTGCATCGGCAAAACTTTCGCAATTATGAGCGGCTGTAGAGTCATCATGGCACAATTTTTTTGCAGGGGATCTTGCAGCGACTTGTTGAGTCCATGCCACGTCGAGTTGCTGCACTACGGCGGCAAAAGTAGGTGCGACACGATATTAGAAGGTATCCCATGACTTTTGTCACCTCACTGTATCATGAAAAATGTTCAGTTTTGAATTGTCTGTCGATTTCGTTAATATTGGTGGCAAGAGGGCGGGGGGGAATGATGAACAAAAACATCTTAGAGTCCATTATTTTAGGTTGTACACAAGCTACCTCCCAAATATGAGCCACTTAGGTAGCTCGTGTCTGAGACGTTCCTCTTGTAAGTACTAAATTTTGCTCCTTGCACGCATCCGAATCTCCTACTCGGATTGAATCCACGCGATGCAAAACGACTATTGGTACCGGGGCCACAAAGTTGCCAAATCAAGGAAACGGCAGTCGGTATATAGGCCAGGAAAGAGAAGGTTGGCAGCTAGGGAAGTTGATCCCGTTCTTCGCTCCGTATCGGAAGAGAGCGCGGCGTTCCAGAAGCCGGCGAGCAGACCAGGTAACAGGATCAGCGCGCTAATCCCGGCCTGGCTCGCGGATTAGGCCCGCGCATCGCGGCACGCAGCGACTCAGGCCGGCACACATTCTGGGGCAGCCGGCCGCAGTTACTGCGGCTGCGGCCTCTCATCACACACCTTCTGGGCTCACACCGACAAAAGCCCGATCCATGACTTCTTCCAGAGGCAAGTAACAGTAAGTTCGTCAAAGTAGCCGTCCACAGAGTACTGCAGTCTCTGCCGACAACCAGACCAGTAGACGTCATCACTCTAGTAAAACGCATGCCTGGCCTCCACGGTCAGCCGTAGAAATATCAAATGTTGAAATGTGTGTGAATCCGTAAGGCACAAAACTACTGAGGTCATCTGTCCCTAGATTTACATACTACTTGTTGTGTACATAGTTCCGCGTAGTCAGCGCGTACACAACTTTCCCACTAGAGAACGCACTGTCTTAGAGACGGACCAAATTCTGCTTCCGCAGATCCGCGTATTAATATGTCACGCAGCCAATGAGATTGCTGCTAACGTAGAACCTTTTCTCCTCGCGGATCACACTCTCGCAGTGATACCTGAACGCTCGAGGTATTATAACGAGTGTACAGACCTCCGATTAGTTAGTCTGCATTGGTCTGCACCAGTCTGTACCAGTCTGCATTAGTCTGCATTAGTCTGTAGTCAAGTTTCAGTCTGCGCCTAATAAGATTATCGTATTGTTGTACATAGCCATGAAGAGAAATGTATAAACACTTTGTCAAGTATCAGAGATATGTGAGAATAAGGTTAACGTACCAAGACCAAAGGAACTTCAGATTGTCAATTGTAAATAGCATCCAGAATCAAGTTAAGTATTTTTATGCTTGTTATTATCTTTAATAAATGTGTGTGAAAATTAATCAAGTTCTGTTTAAAGTTGGTCACCGTCAACCTGCTACTCTAAGCGTGCAAGAGGCATTTCTATCGTCTGACCTAACGGCAGAAGATAAACACGCCACGGTAAAACCACGAGACATATTGCTGTCACTCGCCTACTTCGTTAGAGCGACAAGTCAAATAATCTGATGTTGTGTGTACCGAAGGTCTTACAGTACGCACACCACACTACTTAAAGTAACTTATGCCAAGAACAACACACGCACACCCATTCCCAAGGGAGAACTCGAACCTACGGCGGGAGAGACCCTGCAAACCGTGGCATGGCGCCTCAAACCGGGTGGAGGGAGGGTTCTAAAACTGCCACTTTTTATATAAATGAGCTGCTTAATTTCGAGACGTGTCATCCAGCAAGAATTTAATTTTGTTGATTTTATGCATTATAAATGTATTGTGATAGCCTGCGACTGGAAACAATGGCCGCGCGGGATTAGCCGAGCGGTCTAACGCGCTGCAGTCATGGACGGTACGGCTGGTCCCGGTGGAGGTCCGAGTCCTCCCTCGGGCATGGGTGTGTGTGTTTGTCCTTAGGATAATTTAGGTTAAGCAGTGGGTAAGCTTAGGGACTGATGACCTTAGCAGTTAAGTCCCATAAGATTTCACACACATTTGAACAATTTTTTTTTTTTTTAAGACAATGGACCTGATTGTAAATAACTTTTCCCCATCAGTGACGATTTTCTTTTATTCGTATTTTACACGAAGCGTTTCGGCAACGTTTCCCATCTCCAAGTGCGATTTCTCTGTGTAGTATACCATTTTTACGTAATGTTTTTGGTGTGTGAGGTGCAAACATTGCACAAAAATGGGTTAGTGCACAGAGACAACGCTTATAAAAATGGGAAACATTGGCGAAACACGTCTTGTAATAAAAGAAAATCGTTAGCAGAAAGGTTATTTCGTAGTGACACAAAAAATTTATTATATCCCTATAGAACTGATGGTTATTCGCTCACTTTTGAAAGTGTCGCCTTAATAACATTCTGTAATGTATAAAATCTATGTACTCTGGCTTTCAGAGCCGGGGGGACGGGGGGGGGGAGGAGGAGGAGGGTGTCATTCTAGCCCGCCTCCCACACCCCGACACACAATGCACTCCTTACGGGCACATATGTTGGCCTCTTAATACAGATAGGTTACTTTATTAATCACGCAGTGCCTGATGGGAGAAGTAGGATTGGTAGAAATCGCAAGACAGCGAAATATTTTGATTCAAATGCTTCAAATGGCTCTGAGCACTATGGGACTTAACATTGGAGGTCATCAGTCCCCTAGAACTGAGAACTACTTAAACCTAACTAACCTAAGGACATAACACACATCCATGCCCGAGGCAGCATTCGAACCTGCGACCGTAGCGGTCGCGCGGTTCCTGACTGAAGCGCCTAGAACCAATCGGTCACAGCGGCCGGCGGGACTGATGACCTCAGATGCTAAGACCCATAGTGCTCAGAGCCATTTGAACCAGTTTTGTAAGCAGTCTCTTTAGTAGACCTGTTGCATCTTGTAAATGTTGCGCCAGTAAATAGCAATCCTCGGTTTGCTTTCATATTATCCGGTGTTCCGTGATCGTTCCAATTTATGTTATTCGTATTTGTAATTCCTAAATATTTATTTCAATCTACAACCTTTATATTTGTGTGATTTATCGTGTAACCGATAACTTTCGAGCGACATAACATTATTCCTTTTGCTGCGAAACATGTTTAAGCCTCTGTAAAGTCTAACTCACAAGCACACATGCGTAACATTGCGCCTTAACAAGGCGACAGAAATTTCCTTAGACAGTGGGGTAAACTTTCTGGTGACATGCAATTCAACGGCCGCAACAACAGCACAAAAAGAAACAGCAATCAAAGTACCTTTACTTCGTGATTTCTTGCTGAATCTACAAAAAGAGTTACGTAGCTAAAATTGTTTCATCGAGTTTTTCTACTTTGACGGCATAGTTTCATTTTAAAAGGCGAAGTTGATACCTGTAACTTGATTATTAATTAAGCTGTGGAATCTCATTGCTGGTTTTTCTTTTCCATGAGCCCCTGGCCACTTTCCATATTACGAAAGTCTTTACCAGTTTAATAACAATCTCAGCTGTAAAATTTAGACTCCTTACCCAGCGTACTTCATGGAATATTAATATTTTGTGCCTTATTAAAAAGACTAACCATAGAACGTCGTCAAAGTGTCCAAGTGGTTTTTCGTGTTTGCTTCTCTTACTAGAGTGGCAAAATTGAGTTGGTATTAGATGACTTCAATAAGCAAGTCATTCGTTACAAAATTTGAGATTTGTATGCAGTGCCGGAAGCTGTACACATTATAAGGAAGCAGCTGCCAGTTTTGCGACGTAAGGTAGAGAAGAGCTAAGCTGGTACTCCTCGAAGAAAATTTTGAAGTCAGTGGGCTTCGTGTAGAATAAGGTTCAAATAAGAGATTGGTGGTATTCGACTACGAATACATTGTTGATGATGAACCCGATTCTTGTAAATATGATAGCCATTATAGAATCAAGAAAAGAAATATTTCACCTTGGCAAATCTTGACTCGATAAGTACAGTAAATGCTAGCAACAGGTCGAGGAGTTAGGTGCTACACCTTGGGAAACTGCCTCTAGAAAATTAATAGTCACCGCTCTAGGATTTTCTGACAGAAATTCTCCTTCAGTTCTCTGCTAAATCGGCCCAAGCAGATTACTATGGGCAGATAAATTTCACTGTTTTTGGGAAATGATGATAAGAACTGGTATTGCCAAATCTTTGCCCTTATTCAGTTGTTGTCTCAGACAACGCATCCTATCACAATGTTATAGGTCAGTTTTGGCGAGTGCTACTTCTGCTGCCATGTGGAACTCTTGAAAGTTGGTGTTCCGAGACAACCACACCACATGCAGCTACAGAAAACAAGCCAAGACGAGAGTGAATCACTATTATATCATCAAGATTAAAGTCTCAACGAAGATTATGAGAACCAGTGCGCTATACATCAATTCTGTATTCAATCACCTGTGCAGTGTGTCTTTCAGGCCTCATCTGCTTAGTGAAAGCAATTTATAAAACGGGTGAAAGACATAACGTAGAACAGTTACCGGCTAGTTCCTTTGCTACCAGTATTTTCATAGGTTTTTGAGAAAGCCGCGTATAGAAGAAAAGTGGTGCATCTAAGTACATGTAATTTGATGACAGACCCTCAGTTGGCGTTCAGGAAAGGAGTATCCACAGAAAACACTATTCATTTCTGTGAGAGGCACTAGCAGGAGTAAACGATAGGTTGAGCGTCGGAGGTATGTTCCTCGTTTTAGAAACAGCATTTGATAATGTAGACCATACGACATTTTTCTTAAGTTAGAAAATAATAAGATGGTCAAAGCAGCGCACCACTTCATATGTGGAAAGAAAGAAGCAGAAAGTTGTCTTCCAGTGCCTACAAACAGGGAAGATGTAGGAATCTCACTGGAGTCGTGTAAAGTGGGTGGTTCGACAGGACTGTTTTCCGGATCCCTTACTTTTCTTGATAATCAGTGATCTTACCATAAACATGAAAGATGACACAAAAACTGTTCTCCTTGCAGACGACACAAGTATTATTGTGAAAGGCGTAAGACGTAATATAAATGGTGTTGCAAACAGGCTGGTCAGTAACATCATGACGCGGGCTTCAGACAACAGATTAAGGCTTAACTATCATAAAAAGTTATGCATAACGTTTCTCTCGTGGAACTCTTATAAACGCGAAATTTTACTGTCAGAAGGGGGCCAACAGTCAACAGGACTGACGGCAGATGAAATAATTCACCAAAATATCATTTTCGCGATTTTGTGTAGAAGCTAAATGATGCTGTCTTCGCTCTAAGAAAGACCTTAAAATAGTCGTCTCTGTCTCTGAGACTGAAACATGAACATTTACTTGTACGGTATTATATTTTGGAACAACTCTGAGCGCTTTAAGAATATTCTTAGCCCAGAAAAGGCAGACTAACCTGCGTTGTCAATTCACGAAATTCGTGTGTGTCCTTTTTCAAATGTCTAGTTCTGTCAGCCTCCTACATATATTCAGTCACAGGATTTGTTGTTGGCAGTATTGATTCATTCAGTAGTAATTTATGATTCATTCAATGAACAAATGAAGAGACATGCGCCGAGATCAGTGAAGGAAACCTAACACCCAAGTACACAATGAGCAGAACGATTATTGCTAATAGAATAAATTCACACTCCTTTGACTAGAAGCAGAAATTCAAAAGAATACAAAAATAGTTCATCAGTCGAAGTCTCTGTCTTACTAAACACTTCTGATAGTTCAAGTCAGAGTTGTATTGTTCAACTAGATACGACAGAGTCAAAGCTTCAGGGCCCAGAAAGTGAGACGACTGTCTTTAAGCAGAATCATCGTAACGAGCCGAGACGCCATAGCCTCGAAGACACGAGTTCCGAGACACCAAGACTTGCCTAGCCAGGATGTGTTGGTGGATTCACGTAGCTCCGGAAGGCTGCGATCCCATGTTGGATAGCTGGCTGGATGCAATTGGCGCATACTAGCCGGGCGACGCGGTTGAAATGCTCGGGGATAATTTGCGGCCACGTGATGTGGTTCGAGAGTAAATAGATCTGCGCTAGCTACGCGTCCAACGGGTAATACCATTGGCATCTATCGGCGTCGCGAGCGTCCAGGGCAGCAGCGATGGTGTCCGGGGAGGTTGTGTACAACACGCATCGCTATTTTTATTGCAGTGCCACCACACTTGGTTTTGCGATGTTGTGGCCCCAACACTCTTGGGCATAGCAGTCCCCGGGGGCAGCACGGCCATGCTGGTGGGCTATGACACCTACATCTACATGGATACTCTGCAAATCACATTCAAGTGCCTGGCAGAGGGTTCATCGAACCACCTTCACAATTCTCTATTATTCCAATCTCGTACAGCGCGCGGAAAGAATCAACACCTATATCTTTCCTTACGAGTTCTGATTTCCATTATTTTATCGTGGTGACCGTTCCTCCCTATGTAGGTCGGTGTCAACAAAATATTTTCGCATTCGGAGGAGAAAGTTGGTGATTGGAATTTCGTGAGAAGATTCCGTCGCAACGAAACACGCCTTTCTTTTAATGATTTCCAGCCCAAATGCTGTACCATTCTGTGACACTCTCTCCCATATTTCGCGATAATACAAAACGTGCTGCCTTTCTTTGAACTTTTTCGATGTACTCCGTCAGTCCTATCTGGTATGGATCCCACACCGCGCAACAGTATTCTAAAATAGAACGGACAAGCGTAGTGCAGGCAGTCTCCTTAGTAGGTCTGTTATATTCTCAAAGTGTCCTGCGAATAAAACGCAGTCTTTGGTTAGCCTTCCCCACAACATTTGTTATGTGTTCCTTCCAATTTAAGTTGTTCGTAATTGTAATACCTAGGTATTTAGTTGAATTTACGGCTTTTAGATTTGACTGATTTATCGTGTAACCGAAGTTTAACGAGTTCCTTTTAGCAATCATGTGGATGACCTCACACTTTCCGTTATTTAGGGTCAACTTTTCGCACCATTCAGATGTATTTTCTAAATCGTTTTGCAGTTTGTTTTGATCTTCTGATGATTTTATTGGTCGATAAACGACAGCGTCGCCTGCAAACAACCTAAGACGGCTGCTCAGATTGTCTCCCAAATAGTTGGTATAGATAAGGAACAGCAAAGGGCCTATAACACTACCTTGGGGAACGCCAGAAAACACTTCTGTTTTACTCGATGACTTTCCTTCAGTTACTAAGAACAGTGACCTCTCTGACAGGAAATCACAAATCCAGTCACATAACTGAGACGATATTCCATAAGCATGCAATTTCACTACGAGCCGCTTGTGTGGCACAGTGTGAAAAGCCTTCCGGAAATCCAGAAATACGGAATCGATCTGAAATCCCTTGTCAATAGCACTGAACACTTCGTGTGAATAAAGAGCTAGTTGTGTTTCACAGGAACGATGTTTTCTAAACGCATGTTGACTGTGTGTCAATAGACCATTTTCTTCGAGGTAATCCATAATGTTCGAACACAATATATGTTCTAAAATCCTGCTGCATATCGACGTCAACGGTATGGGCCTGTATTTAGTGGATTCCTTTCTTGAATATTATAGTGACCTGTGCAACTTTCCAGTCTTTGCGTACAGATCTTTCGTCGAGAGAACGGTTGTATATGATTGTTAAATATGGAGCTAATTCATCAGCTTACTCCGAAAGGAATGTACTTGGTATACAGTCTGGACCAGAAGACTTGCTTCACTACTCCGAGGTTATTTACTTCTACGTTACTCATGTTGGTAGCTGTTCTTGATTCGAATTCTGGAATATTTACTTCGTCTTCTTTTGTGAAGGCATTTCGGTAGGCTGTGTTTAGTAACTCTGCTTTGTTAGCACTGTCTCCGATAGTATCTCCATTGCTATCGCGCAGAGAAGGCATTGATTGTTTCTTGCTGCTAACATACTTCACATACGACTAGAATCTCTTTGGATTTTCTGCCAGGTTTCGAAACATAGTTTCGTTGTGGAAACTGTTATAGCCATCTCGCATTCAATTCCGCGTTAAATTTCGAGCTTCTGTAAAAGATCGCCAATGTTGGGGATTTTGCGGCTGTTTAAATTTGGCCTGTTTGTTTCGTTGTTTCTGCAACAGTGTTCCAACCCGTTTTGTTTACCAAGGAGGATCAGCTCCGTCGTTTGTTAATTTATTTGGTATAAATCTCTAAATTGCTGCCGATACTATTTCTTTGAATTTAAGCCACCTCTGGTCTACACTTACATTATTAATTTGGAATGAATGGAAATTGTCTCTTAGGAAGGCGTCAAGTGAATTTTTATCTGCCTTTTCGAATAGGGGTATTTTTCGCTTATTTTTCGTGTATTTGGGATTACAATATTCAATCTCGCTACGACCACTCTGTGTTCACTAATCCCTGAATCGGTTTTGATGCTTGTTATTAACTCAGGATTATTTGTTGCTAAGAGGTCAACTGTGTTTTCACAGCCGTTTACTATTCGTGTGGGCTCATGAACTAACTGCTCGAAATATTTTCAGAAAATGGAGAATGCGTTTAGCACAATTTCGGATGATATTTTATGCGTACCTCCGAAATTAAACATGTATTTTCGCCAACATATCGACAGTAATTTTAAGTCACCACCAACTATTATCGTATGAGTCGGGTACATGTTTGAAATGACAGACAGCCACAGGAGAAAAACCGTGTATACCTGGACAACAGTTCCTTAAGCGTTGTACAGAAAGGTGTGCATTATACAGCAGGTTTCCTGCAAAACTGAACAAATTTGGTTACACATTGCAAGTTTTCCTTGTGGAACATTGCTTCTTTTCTGCGTTCTCGCTTCCCACGCCCGGGTTCCCGGGTTCGATTCCCCGCGGGGTCAGGGATTTTCTCTGCCTCGTGATGGCTGGGTGTTGTGTGATGTCCTTAGGTTAGTTAGGTTTAATTAGTTCTAAGTTCTAGGGAACTGATGACCATATATGTTAAGTCCCATAGTGCTCAGAGCCATTTGAACCATTTTTTGCTTCTTTTCTGTAGAGGAGTACTTCGCAGTAATTGAGAACTTGTCTCTCTAATGTGTTATTTATTCATAAACTCCCTTTTTTGTGTTTTATTAATTCTTTGTCTTTCTTTATAAATTTTCTAATCAGTAACATGTAAAGCGTGTGCTGACTTGCTCTGTGATAAAGTAGCTTATACTTGCAAGGTCGCATCTGATAAATAAATTAAATAAGTACACCTTGAGTGTAATTGAACCTGCCTGGATGAAAATAAAAACTGTGTTCAGGGAGCACACTATACCTGCGGATATGTCTGCAGAAAGACTTAATAAACATCCAAATCTGTCCTTGCTGCCTCTCCCTGGAGGGTTTCACGGGGTATTATCGTAAGGTAGCAACTACAGAAAGAGTACCGGCTGAACGTTGGTGTTATGGAAGACGCCGTCGACACCGTCGTTTGTAATGAAGACAAAGCTGACTCTAGGGACGATGACGTATCGAAGAACTCCAATACATGTGTTGCAGTTGATTGACTTGTCCCAGGTTTGATACTTTTTGTTTGCTTTTAACGTTTTACTTTGTATGTATACGATATGTAGTAGAAAATTAATGTTTATCAAGAATATTGTACTATCATCTTTTACATCCCTATTGTTGGCTCTAGTCACATCATTATGTCACGTGACAAACACTTAATTTTTGTAATTGTGTGTGATCACCGGCAGAATATGAAAACAATAATACTAATATTAATAACAATATAATGATAATGTAATGTGTGCGCTTGGTCAGCGCAGAGTAGAGCATACATCTAGAAATAGGACCACCAGCCATGTGGAACACGCCGTGAACTCGGCGGAAACGGTAACGTGTTGATGTACCCTCATTACTTGTACAATGAGTCTCTCTTAGCGGACTAATAATGACGTGTTCAATCCAGCAAATTGTATTGAACGTGTTTCCGACATCTACTGTCGAAAATTTCTCACAATTGATTGTTTGTTCCTGTATGTTACCCCCGCCTTACAGCTAAGCAAGTGATTACCGTCTTGCAAAATTTCCATTTTCTTTGGAAATACACACAATACAAAATGTTGTTTATAGATTTTCGTGCTGTTAGTACGCAAATATTTGCAAATATTTCCTTCACCAGCATAATGGTGCATCACGTCTACGTGAGGTAGACTTGGTTTTTCTGGCGAAACCTGTTCGGTCATAAGGTTCTGGTTAATGTTTCACCTCTTCGAAGAATGTTCAGCTCTAGTTCTGAAGTGAATATTCATGACCTGAGTCGATGCGCCGATGCCATGATGGATTCCGACTAACACACTCCTCGTTGACGAACAAGACAACCCCACAACATCCAGTGGAGATCAGTGCACTATATAGTAGGTCTCTACTCAGTCTCCTGAGCTACGTATCTGCCAGGCATTCCTTTGTGAACCATTTTATAAAAAAGGAGAAAGAACAAATCTATATAATAATTTTGCAACCAATGTTACCGAAAGTTTTTGCTATCTCATTGTAGCTTCCTCAGCACATTTAAAAGTTTTCCCAGAAATTGTGCTATTCCAACATATTTGCGCTCTTTGTAGCTTGCAACTCCCCTCTCACTGCCATAATCTTCCCTAACTACACCTCGCTTACGCCAACTAGTCCATCGCTGTAAATCGCTTATACTCATCCACTTCCACTTCTCAATTCTCAGTCACTACGCAGTTCAGCTCACTGTCATTATTTCTGTTTGTCTCTCTTACTGTCACTCCCCCTGCCTCACAGCGAAAGTCTCCTTCGTTCTGTCCTGCCACTACTGTCTCCTATTCCTGTTACTGTATCCCTCTTGCTGTCTCTTACTGCTACTATCCTATTCATTCATTCCTAGTGCTGCTGCCTCTTCTCACAGTTATTATCTCTCTTTTCCTCGTTGTCGTGTCATAGACACTGTCTTTCTAGCCAACTTTCACTTACTGCTTCTCTTTATTCCTGTCTCACTGGCACTGTTTTGCTCAGTCTTTTCCTAGCACACTGTCCTGACAGTGTCAACTACGTTCCACTGCCACTCTGTCCCTCTCTTCCCCTCACACTACTGTTGTCTTACTCGCTCCTTCTATAGCACAACCACTGTCTGCTATCTGCTATCTGCTTTCCGTCCCTTCCCCACTGCCAGTGTCCCCCTCTGTTTTAGGACAAAAAACTGCGAATATGTCTGACTACCAGCATCTTTGGGTAAATTTTTAAAGACGCTGAGGAAGGTAAAACGAGGCCGCTGGGAGCCCATTTTTAAGTCAGTCTTTTAAATAACGAGGAGCATATTCGCCTTTTTGTGTTGCGAAAGGAGCATTTTCCTTTCCCTGATTTTCCCTGCTACAGCAGGGCTTGTCACTCGTATGACAAGAACGTTATGGGTCAGTACAATCTTGGTGGTTTACTTATGTGAAATTGACCGATTTTATAACACAAAAATTTTGGAAGCACTTCAGTAGCACAAAATGAGGTTCCCAGAACTCTACTGAGGATAAAGGAGAATTCTTGTAGCATATTTCTCTAAGCTGCGTCCTTCAATAAACCGTGTTTTTGCCTCACACCGTTTTTTATGCGCGTATTAATCCCTTGAAAGTAGCGTAACTTTGAACCTCTGTGTCTCGGGAAAGGATACAGATATCAAGAAAATTTTCAAGACTGTTCGAAATCGGGAAGTTAGGAATTCGCTGTGCATAGCCGTCTTAGAATCCGCGGGATCGGTTTTGGTACAAAATGAGCTGAAAAATGTTTTCTTAGCTTTTCTGAGAAACCACCCGTAGACTAAAAAAGACTTTTGAAAACGAAGATTACATTTATAGATAAATAGCTGGAGAATATACCATAATAATTCGAGGAACATGCAGTTTTCACTAAACGCGTTTAAATACGAGTACTTCTGCAATGAGCGAGGACGGTCATTGCATCTATCACTACCATATCTCAGGTCCATTTAAGCAAATTCTGAACGTTGTGGTGCAATCTTTCTTGCACGTGTAATGCTGATACAACTGACGAAGTGTGGCATTGAGTCATACAGCTGCATTTATGAAAATTTGCAGTAGATATGCAGACTACGCGAACACATTGCAAAGAAAATGCATCGCTGGGCTCGGAGAAAACTTCTAGTAATCGCTAATTTTTCTGCTACGTTTTCACTTTTTTATTTACTCTAACTCCATAAACATCAGTCCTCAACAGACTGTCTTCCCCTTTCAACAGGGACTGTAATTCTTCACGACTTCGAAGAAGCATAGCAATCTCAGCAGTGAATGTTATTATTTCTGTTCAAAATGAACGTCAGTCCTCACCTCTGAATCTTTCTTTTATTTCCTCCATTCCATTTCCCATATTCAGATTGAACAGTGTAGACAATGACTGCTTCTGCCTTCCTTGTGTCCTCCTTTAGTCCGAGCGCTTTCCTGTTTGTCTACCATTTGCGTTTTCCCTTTTTCGCCCTTGTAAATGCATTACTCGCGTTTCCTCTTTTCCGTATGCCTACAGACTGAGGATTTCAAACGTCTTGCATCACTGTGTATAGTAGAAGACTTTCTACGACGACAGCCCTATGACGGGCTTCTAAGTCACAAAATTAGTGAGCAGTCCCGTCCTTACGTGCGGTCAGAGAGCTGACGGAACTGGCGGCCGTCAAGAGGGAAGCTCTGTCCGGGGCGCCCTGCCCCACCCCCACCACCGTGACGTGTCCCCACTACACACCCTCACCCCTGCCCCCACCGCCTCTTCCACGCGCAACGCCACAATGACTTGGCGGCCGATTGCGTAACGCGAATATCCGGTAACCCAATAAGCGGGACTCGGAGAACACATGTAACGCAATTATCCCAAATGTGGCCCACGGCGGCTTCTTCTCTTTTCAAAAGGCCTCCTGGTAGCACACGTCACCCTCCTTCAGTCGGTGTCCACATGGCGGAACTCAGTGCGGCACAAATGCTCCAAAGAGAACAGCACGGACACTCACTTCCTCGCAACAGCAGCTTTGCTTTTCTCTCAGTTGCAGGAATTCAAACATTAGTGATAGCAATCAGCGATAATCGGTAAGGGTAGTGACGCAGGGGTGAAAAACAATACAGGGATCAGGTGAGATCTGATGTATTACATAAAAAAACTCGTAATCGACACTGGATTTACGCATTTCACGTACTGCATTTTACTGATCTAGTGTCTCTGATCTCTATAAACACTACTGGCCATTAAAATTGCTACACAAAGAATAAATGCAGATGATAAATGGGTATTCATTCGACAAATACATTATACTAGAACTGACATGTGATTACATTTTCACGCAATTTGGGTGCATAGATCCTGAGAAATCAATACCCAGAATAATCACCTCTGGCCGTAATAACGGCCTTGATACGCCTGGGCATTGAGTCAAACAGAGCTTGGATGGCGTGTACAGGTACAGCTGCCCATGCAGCTTTAACACGATACCACAGTTCATCAAGAGTAGTGACTGGCGTATTGTGACGAGTCAGTTGTTCGGCCACCATTGACCACAGGTTTTCAGTTGGTGAGAGACCTGGAGAATATGCTGGCCAGGACAGCAGTCGAAAATTTTGTGAATCCAGAAAGGCCCGTACAGCACCTGCAACATGCGGTCGTGCATTATCCTGCTGAAATGTAGGGTTTCGCAAGGATCGAATGAAGGGTAGAGCCACGGGTCGTAACACATCTGAAAAGTTACGTCCACTGTTCCGTCAATGCGAACAAAAGGTGACCGAGACGTGTAACCAATGGCACCCCATACCATCACGCCGGGTGATACGCCAGTATGGTGATGACGAATACACGCCTCGAATGTGCGTTCACCGCGATGTCGCCAAACACGGATGCGAGCATCAAGATGCTGTAAACAGAACCTGGATTCACACGAAAAAATTACGCTTTGCCATTCGTGCACCCAGGTTCGTCGTTGAGTACACCATCGCAGGCGCTCCTGTCTGTGATGCAGCGTCAAGGGTAACCGCAGCCGTGGTCTCCTACCTGATAGTCCATGCTGCTGCACACGTCGTCGAACTGTTCGTGCAGATCGTTGTTGTCATGCGAACGTCCCCACCTGTTGACTCAGGGATCGAGACTTGACTACACGATCCGTTACAGCCTTGCGGATAAGATGCCCGTCATCTCGACTGCTAGTGATACGAGGCCGTTGGGATCCAGCGAGGCGTTCCGTATTAATCCTCCTGAAACCATCGATTCCATATACCGCTAACAGTCATTGGATGTCGACCAACGCGAGCAGCAATGTCGGGATACGATAAACCGCAATCGGGATAGGCTACAATCCGACCTTTATCAAAGCCGGAAACGTGATGGTATGCATTTCTCCTCCTTACACGAGGCATCCCAACAACGTTTCACCAGGCAACGCCGGTCAACTGCTGTTTGTGTATGAGAAATCGGTTGGAAACTTTCCTCATGTCAGCGCGTTGCAGGTGTCACCACCGGCGCCAACATTTTGCGAATACTCTGAAATGCTAATCGCTTGAATATCACAGCATCTTCTTCCTGTCGGTTAAATTAAGAGTCTGTAGCACGTCACCTTCGTGGTGTAGCAATTTTAATGGCCAGTAGTGTAGATACATGCGTGAAAGACAGTATTTGCGCTAATCGGTGACAGGGAAATAATATGAAGGAAGTGACGTACTTTTCTCGTGTGATCACCTGAGTAGTGGCTTCGTCTTTTTGCAACTTTTCAAAGAGATTGGGACCCATCATCCCCAAGCTTGAGGATCACAGATACTAAACTAACCGAAAAGTTGCGAAAAGACAACGCCACCACTCGGCTGATGACCCGAGAAGAGTTCATCACTGGAATATGCCGAGAATGCTGAAATCGCAATGTGAATGAACTCTTATAAGTATGTGGACAGCTTAGTCGGTAGAGCACTTGCCAGCAAAAGTCACAGGTCCCCGGTTGAAGTCCCTGTTCGGCACACAGTTTTAATCTGACAGATGGCTTCGTATCTGGTTTAGCTCTTATTTAAGAAACAGAATGCACAAAGTTACCACTTCCTGCTAGTGTAATCCATATATCATCCGAATGGAGAAATGACAGTGAAAGTCTTACAGGGTTCAATCGTGGGACAGTACTGTTCCTGCTGCATTTTAATCATCTTCCATTTTATTTGAATTAGGAGGCAGACTTGAGAACGTAAAATGAGCAAACCATACAGTAGACCTGCTTAAAAGTCTACGTCCTGTTAATTTTGCATAAAAGTAATTGCCAACTTTGGTGATATAGAATTCAGTAATTTCTCACATTTGCCTGTTTTCATTCACTGGTACCTTATGGCACAATATTCTGAGGTAACTAATCACGTAGCCAAAAGTATTCCTTGCACAAAAGAAATTTATTATGTGTGGATTTCATATACGTACATCTTGCAGGCAGTTCTTTAACCAATTGTTAATATTAACAACAGATTCACAGCGTATTTAGTCACTTATGAATTTTTTTTATCAACAGTCCAAATGAATACCTTCTCACTCAGTGCAGTAAACAATGAAAAAACTATAAGCAATACAACTCATAACCAAAAACAGTGGGACAACACACATAAACACTGAAGCGCCAAAGAAACTGATATAGGTATGTGTATTCAAATACAAAGATATGTAAACAGGCACAATATGGCGCTGCGGTCTTCAACAACTATATATGACAAGTGTAGGAAGCAGTTGGTAGATCGGTTACTGCTCCTACAATGGCAGATTATGAAGATTTAAGTGAGTTTGAACGTGGTGCTATAGTCGGCGCACGAGTTATGGGACATACCATATCACGAAACCGGTAAAACATTAAATATCCCACATCGCTGTGGCCGGAAAAAGGATCCTGCAAGAACGGGACCAACGACGAACGTGGCAGAAGTGCAACCCTTCAGCAAAATGCTACAGATTTCAATGCAGGGTGTCAACAAGTGTCAACGTGCGAACCGTTCAACGAAACATTATCAACATCGGGTTTTGGGGTCGAAGGACCACTCGTGTACCCTTGATGACTGCAGACGACACAAAGCTTTACGCCTCGCCTGAGTCCGAAAGCACCGAGATTGGACTGTTGATGACTGAAAACATGTTCCCTGGTTGGACGAGTCTCGTTTCATATTGTATCGAGCGTATGGACATGTATGGGTATGGAAACAATCTTATGAATCCATGGACTCTGCATGTCTCCAGGATACTGTTCAAGCTCTGTAATGGTATGGGGCGTGTGAAGTTGGAGTGGTACGGGACCCCTGATACGTCTTGATATGACACTGACACGTGACACGTAGGAAACTCCGTTGTGCATTCCAACGGACTTGGGCAATTCCGGCAGGACAATGCGACACCCCACATGTTCAGGATTGCTACAGAGTGGTTCTAGGACTACTCTTCTGAGTTTAAACAACTCCGCTGGCCAGCAAACTCCCCAGACATGAACGTTAATGAACATACCTGGGAAGCCTTGCAATGTGCTCTTCAAAAGAGATCTCCAGCCAATCGTACTCTTACGGATTTATGGACACCCCTGCAGGTTTCATGGTGTCAGTTCCCTCCAGCACTACGTCATACGTTAGTCGAGTCCATGCGACGTCTTGTTGCGGCACTTCTGCGTATCCACGGGGGCCCTAATTAGGCAGGTGCACCTGTTTCTTTGGCTCTTCAGTATAGCACTAAGAGTCAACTACAAAATCAAAACAGTTAAGCAAAAATGAAAGCAAGCAGACAACACAAACATCACAAAATCCCAAAAGCAACACATGCAACCAGTACACACAAAATACACTCCTGGAAATTGAAATAAGAACACCGTGAATTCATTGTCCCAGGAAGGGGAAACTTTATTGACACATTCCTGGGGTCAGATACATCACATGATCACACTGACAGAACCACAGGCACATAGACACAGGCAACAGAGCATGCACAATGTCGGCACTAGTACAGTGTATATCCACCTTTCGCAGCAATGCAGGCTGCTATTCTCCCATGGAGACGATAGTAGAGATGCTGGACGTAGTCCTGTAGAACGGCTTGCCATGCCATTTCCACCTGGCGCCTCAGTTGGACCAGCGTTCATGCTGGACGTGCAGACCGCGTGAGACGACGCTTCATCCAGTCCCAAACATGCTCAATGGGGGACAGATCCGGAGATCTTGCTGGCCAGGGTAGTTGACTTACACCTTCTAGAGCATGTTGGGTGGCACGGGATACATGCGGACGTGCATTGTCCTGTTGGAACAGCAAGTTCCCTTGCCGGTCTAGGAATGGTAGAACGATGGGTTCGATGACGGTTTGGATGTACCGTGCACTATTCAGTGTCCCCTCGACGATCACCAGAGGTGTACGGCCAGTGTAGGAGATCGCTCCCCACACCATGATGCCGGGTGTTGGTCCTGTGGGCCTCGGTCGTATGCAGTCCTGATTGTGGCGCTCACCTGCACGGCGCCAAACACGCATACGACCATCATTGGCACCAAGGCAGAAGCGACTCTCATCGCTGAAGACAACACGTCTCCATTCGTCCCTCCGTTCACGCCTGTCGCGACACCACTGGAGGCGGGCTGCACGATGTTGGGGCGTGAACGGAAGACGGCCTAACGGTGTGCGGGACCGTAGCCCAGCTTCATGGAGACGGTTGCGAATGGTCCTCGCCGATACCCCAGGAGCAACAGTGTCCCTAATTTGATGGGAAGTGGCGGTGCGGTCCCCTACGGCACTGCGTAGGATCCTATGGTCTTGGCGTGCATCCGTGCGTAGCTGCGGTCCGGTCCCAGGTCGACGGGCACGTGCACCTTCCGCCGACCACTGGCGACAACATCGATGTACTGTGGAGACCTCACGCCCCACGTGTTGAGCAATTCGGCAGTACGTCCACCCGGCCTCCCGCATGCCCACTATACGCCCTCGCTCAAAGTCCGTCAACTGCACATACGGTTTACGTCCACGCTGTCGCGGCATGCTACCAGTGTTAAAGACTGCGATTGAGCTCCGTATGCCACGGCAAACTGGCTGACACTGACGGCGGCGATGCACAAATGCTGCGCAGCTAGCGCCATTCGACGGCCAACACCGCGGTTCTTGGTGTGTCCGCTGTGCCGTGCGTGTGATCATTGCTTGTACAGCCCTCTCGCAGTGTCCGGAGCAAGTATGGTGGGTCTGACGCACCGGTGTCAATGTGTTCTTTTTTCCATTTCCAGGAGTGTAGTAACACTCATGACACTCATGGCATACAAACACAAATCATCACACGGAATAGCAAACAGATGGAAGAAACACGGATTACATATTTTCTACAGAAAATGAAACACACTCCTGTCACATCTACAAACACGAATTGACAATTCAGACAAAAATAAAGTAATAGGCGTAACCACTTACAATGTCAAGAATGCAGATTACTGCATCTTGGAATGGCAGGTATGAGTCCCAAAACTGGATAGAAAGAACACATAAGAAGCTGGAAGTACAAAAAAGCCATTCTACCTTTGCTGAACACCTCATGGAACGTGGACGTAATCACCTAACATGGAACAGGATATGAAAATTATTACAGTGGAAAATTACGACAGAAAATCATTACAGGAAAACTTTCATGTAAGAAAGTCCTTTCAATGAACAAATAAGTAATTAATGATCGCATCAAGATAAGCAACAACTCACTAATAACGGTAGCCGCTGAAATAATAGAGAGAGATGTAATACATAACCTGAATTAATAATTAATTAATTTTTTACTCCCCCCCTCTCTCTCTCTCTCTCTCTCTCTCTCTCTTTCTATCTCCCTCTCAGTCACACACACACACACACACACACACACACACACAATAATACTATCACTGGAAAAATAGATCACACACAAATAACAAGACCGACACACACATAACAAACAAACAAATATCAAACTACATATAGAAAATTACGACACAAAAGAGACAAACAGACAGCAATAACTGGCAAAACATCACACTATAAATACACACACAAAACACATAGCTAAAAGTGGAACTGAAGTGTTCAAATAAATGTGTTGGAAAAAACTATGAAAATTGGCCATCTATAAAATACAGACTAACTAAAAATGACTCCATGATAGCACACACCAGTTAATAACTTGAAGAATCGTCAGCAAAAGTTGTACTGCAAAAGTTGTTTCTCACCTAAAAAAATAAAGACAGGATAATAATGAGAAAACATTTAATGTATTATACTTTTAATTACAGTCATCATATACACAAAGTAAACATGTATTACAGCCCACTGAAGATGCTTCGAAAATATGGCACAAAACAAATTGCCTTTCACTTACTTGCAAGGACAGAATAAATCTCCATGAATCCAGCAGAGTTAGTGAATAACAGAGATAGCAACATGTACAACACCAGGATAAAAATGATCTGTATTAACTTTTCATTGATCTATCTTTGGCAGAGGAGTGTTGAAATCCGCAGATATAAAATTCTTTTTCAATCGTTTCGTCATTTTCTTATGGCCTTTGTCTTACTGGAATGCGGTGTCGGCCTTGTTACTACGGATCTGGCGATGTTAGGGTCAGAGGGCGGCCATCTACATCTACATCTTCATTTATACTCCGCAAGCCACCCAACAGTGTGTGGCGGAGGGCACTTAACGTGCCACTGTCATTACCTCCCTTTTCTGTTCCAGTTGCGTATGGTTCCCGGGAAGCATCCATGCGCGCTCAAATCTCTCTAGTTTTACATTCTTGACCTCCTCGGGAGGTATAAGTAGAGGGAAGCAATATATTCGATACCTCATCCTGAAACGCACCCTCCAGAAACCTGGACAGCAAGCTACCCCGCGATGCGGAGCGCCTCTCTTGCAGAGTCTGGCACTTGAGTTTGCTAAGCATCTCCGTAACGCTATCACGCTTACCACATAACCCTGCGATGCAACGCGCCGCTCTTCTTCGGATCTTCTCTATCTCCTCGTCAACCCGACCTGGTACGGATCCCACACTGATGAGCAATACTCAAGTACAGGTCGAACGAACGAGTGTTTTGTAAGCCACCTCCTTTGTTGATGGACTACATTTCCTAAGGACTCTCCCAATGAACCTCAACCTGGTACCCGCCTTAAGAACAATTACTTTTATATGATCATTCCACTTCAAATCATTCCGCACGCATACTCCCAGATATTTTACAGAAGTAACTGCTACCAGTGTTTGTTCCGCTATCATATAATCATACAATAAAGGATCCTTCTTTCTATGTATTCGTAATACATTGCATTTGTCTATGTTACGGGTCAGTTGCCACTACCTGCACCAAGTGCCTATCCGCTGCAGATCTTTTTGCATTTCGCTACAGTTTTCTAATGCTGCAACTTCTCTGTATACTACAGCATCAGCCGCGAAAAGCCGCATGGAACCTCCGACACTATCTACTAGGTCATTCATATACATTGTGAAAAGCAATGGCCCCATAACACTACCCTGTGGCACGCCAGAGGTTACTTTAACGTCTGTAGACGTCTCTCCATTGATAACAACAAGCTGTGTTCTGTTTGCTAAAAACTCTTCAATCCAGCCACACAGCTGGTCTGATATTCCGTAGGCTCTTACTTTGTTTATCAGGCGACAGTGCGGAACTGTATCGAACGCCTTCCGGAAGTCAAGGAAAATAGCATCTACCTGGGAGCCTGTATCTGATATTTTCTTGGTCTCATGAACAAATAAAGCGAGTTGGGTCTCACACGATCGCTGTTTCCGGAATCCATGTTGATTCCTACAGCGTAGGTTCTGGGTTTCCAAAAATGGCATGATACTCGAGCAAAAAACATGTTCTAAAATTCTACAACAGATCGACGTCAGAGATATAGGTCTATAGTTTTGCGCATCTGCTCGACAACCCTTCTTGAAGACTGGAATTACCTGTGTTTTTTTTTTTTTTCAATCATTTGGAACCTTTCTCTAGAGACTTGTGGTACACGGCTGTTAGATGGGGGGCAAGTTCTTTCGCGTACTCTGTGTAGAATCGAATTGGTATCCCGTCAGGTCCAGTGGACTTTCCTCTGTTGAGTGATTCCAGTTGCTTTTCTATTCCTTGGACACTTATTTCGACACCGAGCGAGGTGGCGCAGTGGTTAGCACACTGGACTCGCATTCGGGAGGACGACGGTTCAATCCCGTCTCCGGCCATCCTGATTTAGGTTTTCCGTGATTTCCCTAAATCGTTTCAGGCAAATGCCGGGATGGTTCCTTTGAAAGGACACGGCCGATTTCCTTCCCCATCCTTCCCTAACCCGAGCTTGCGCTCCGTCTCTAATGACCTCGTTGTTGACGGGACGATAAACAACACTAACCTAACCTAACCTAACTTATTTTGATGTCAGCTATTTTTTCGTTTGTGCGAGGATTTAGAGAAGGAACTGCAGTGCGGTCTTCCTCTATGAAACAGCTTTGGAAAAAGGAATTTAGTATTTCAGCGTTACACGTGTCATCCTCTGTTTCAATGCCATCATCATCTCGGAGTGTCTGGATATGCTGTATCGAGCCACTTACTGATTTAAAGCAAGACCAGAACTTCCTAGGATTTTCTGTCAAGTCGGTACATAGAATTTTACTTTCGCATTCACTGAACACTTCACGCATAGCCCTCCTTACGCTAACTTTGACATCGTTTAACTTCTGTTTATCTGAGAGGCTTTGGCTGCGTTTAAATTTGCAGTGAAGCTCTCTTTGCTTTCGCAGTAGTTTCTTAACTTTGTTGTTAAACCACGGTGGGTTTTTCCCGCCCCTCACAGTTTTACTCGGCACGTACCTGTCTAAAACGCATTTTACGATTGCCTTGAACTTTTCTATAAATACTCAACATTGTCGGTGTCGGAACAGAAATTTTTGTTTTGATCTGTCACGTAGTCTGAAATCTGCCTTCAACTACTCTTGCTAAACAGATAAACCTTCCTCCATTTTTTTATATTACTATTAAGTTCAATATTCAGGGATGCTGCAACGGCCTTATGATCACTGATTCCCTGTTCTGCACTTACAAAGTCGAAACGTTCGGGACTGTTTGTTATCAGTAGGTCCAAGATGTTATCTCCACGAGTCGGTTCTCTTTTTAATTGCTCGGGTTAATTTTCGGATAGTACACTCAGTATAATGTCACTCGATGCTTTGTCCCTACCACCCGTCCTAAACATCTGAGTGTCCCAGTCTATATCTGGTAAATTGAAATCTCTACCTAAGACTATAACATGCTGAGAAAATTTATGTGAAATGTATTCCAAATTTTCTCTCAGTTGTTCTGCCACTAATGCTGCTGAGTCGGGAGGTCGGTAAAAGGAGCCAATTATTAACCTAGCTCGGTTGTTGAGTGTAACCTCCACCCATAATAATTCACAGGAACTATCCACTTCTACTTCACTGCAGGACAAACTACTAACAACAGCGACAAACACGCCACCACCGGTTACACGCAATCTATCCTTTCTAAATTCCGTCTGTGCCTTTGTAAAAATTTCGGCATAATTTATCTCTGGCTTCAGCCAGCTTTCTCTACATACAACGATTTCAGCTTCGGTGCTTTCTATCAGCGCTTGAAGTTCCGGCACTTTACCAATGCAGCTTCGACAATTTACAATTACAAATGTCCTGACTTTGCCCCGCACCCTTTGAGGCTGTTGCCCTTTCTGTACTTGCCCGAGGCCATCTAACCTAAAAAACCGCCCAGTCCACGCCACACAACTCCTGCTACCCGTATAGCCGCTTGCTGCGTGTAGTGGGCTCCTGACCCATCCAGCGGAACCCGAAACCCCACCATCCTATGGCGCAAGTCGAGGAATCTGCAGCCCACACGGTCGCAGAACCGTCTCAGCCTCTGATTCAGACCCTCCACTCGGCTCTGTACCAAAGGTCCGCAGTCAGTCCTGTCGACGATGCTGCAGATGGTGAGCTCTGCTTTCATCCCTCTAGCGAGACTAGCAGTCTTCACCAAATCAGATAGCCGCTGGAAGCCAGAGAGGTTTCCTCCGATCCATAGCGACACACATCATTGGTGCCGACATGAGCTACCACCTGCAGATGGGTGCACCCTGTACCCTTCATGGCATCCGGAAGGACCCTTTTTCTCATATGGAATGACTCCCCCCGATGTGGACACGGAGTGCACATTGGTTTTCTTCCCCTTTTTTGCTGCCATATCCTTAAGGGGCCCCATCACGCGCCTGACGTTGGAGCTCCCAACTACCAGTACACCCACCCTCTGCTACCGCCCGGATCTTGCAGGATGAGGGGCATCCTCTGGAACAGGACAAGCAGCCATGTCAGGCCGAAGATCAATATCAGCCTGAGACAGAGCCTGAAACCGGTTCGTCAGACAAACTGGAGAGGCCTTCCGTTCAGCCCTCCGGAATGTCTTTCGCCCCCTGCCACACCTTGAGATGGCCTCTCACTCTACCACAGGTGAGGGATCAGCCTCAATGTGGGCAGTATTCTGGGCAGCCACAGTCGTAGTCCGATCGGGGGATGCGTGGGGCGAGCTGGCCGTCCCCGACAAACCCCCATCCGGACCCCCACAGTGATGCCCATTGGCAACAGCCTCAAGCTGTGTGACCGAAGCCAACACTGCCTGAAGCTGGGAGCGAAGGGATGCCAACTCAGCCTGCATCCGAACACAGCAGTTGCAGTCCCTATCCATGCTAAAAACTGTTGTGCAAAGAACGTCTGAACCTGATCTACAAAAAAAAAATGGCTCTGAGCACTATGGGACTTAGCTGCTGAGGTCATCAGTCTCCTAGAACTTAGAACTACTTAAACCTAACTAACTTAAGGGCATCACACACATCCATGCCCGAGGCAGGATTCGTACCTGCGACCGTAGCAGCAGCGCGGTTCCAGACTGCTCTGGCCGGCGAACTAATGTACAGAGAGCACAAACAAATCGACACAAAATTTAAACGGTTATTAAAATACAAGATTGCCTAGTAAATGCAGTAATGCTGCTACTTGCGCACTGCTGACACACTGCTCGGTGGCAGAAGGAGACTACGTGATTTTACATTATTCAGGTACTAAAACGCGATGCTACAACTCTCAGATACTATAATACTCCCGAAATCTATGAATTAAACAATGCAAGTACCAAAAACACGCAAAGAAATTAAGAATTAAACTATGTAACAAATGAGTGAGCTAGAAGTATACGATTTTCTGTTGGCAGCTGCTTATCCAACGGCGGCAGGGAGCACACTGGCTGTGACCTACCGAAACTGGCCGTTCAAAACAAAAACAGAAGATAGACGACTACGCGAATTTACACTATTCAGGTACTAAAACGCGATGCTACAACTCTCAAATACTATAATACGCCCAAAATTTATGAATTAAACAATGCAAGTACCAAAAACACGCAAAGAAATTAAGAATTAAACTTTGTAACAAATAAGTGAGCTAGGAGTATACGACTTTCTGCTGGCAGCTGCTTATCCAACGGCGGCAGGGAACACACTCCTGCCCTTCCTGTCGCCACCTCACACCCCTTGGGATGGAATTAGTGTACCCCTGCTGTCTGTGACTAGTGTAGGCCATGATATAATGTGAACGTTTTCAAATGTCTGCGAGTCGTGTAATTCAGGCGGGACATGGGGACCAGCTCGGTATTCAGCTAGTGGGATGTGGAAAACCGCCTAAAAACCACATCCAGACCGATCAGCACACCTGGCCTCGTCGTTAATTCTCTGGGCAAATTCGATCTGGGGCCGGCGCGCCTACCCCAGTCCAGGAAGCAGCGCATTAGCGCTCTCAGCTAACCTCGCAGGTCATAAAATTCTTTTTCAATCTAGCCCTCGAAATAAAATGTTTTTTACAGATAGCAGCAGTGTTTTCAAAACTAGACTGAAGGTGTTTCTCCATACATCTCCTTCTATACCATAAAAGAATTCTTGAACAAAATAAGTAGTCACGTTTACACAGAGATATCTGTAAATGGTCACCTTGAAGTCTCCATTTCTCTCTCTCTCTCTCTCTCTCTCTCACAGACACACACACACACACACACACACACACACACACACGTGTGTGCGTGTGTGTGTGTGTGTGTGTGTGTGTGTGTGTGTGTGTGTGTGTGAGTGTGTGTGTGTGTGTGTGAGTGTGTGTGAGTGAGTGAGTGAGAGAGAGAGAGAGAGAGAGAGACAGACAGAAATGGAGACTTCAAGGTGACCATTTACAGATACCTCTGTGTAAACGTGACTGCTTATTTTGTTCAAGAATTCTTTTATGATATAGAAGGAGATATATGGAGAAACACGTGTGTGTGTGTGTGTGTGTGTGTGTGTGTGTGTGTGTGTGTGTGTGTGTGTGTGTGTGTGTGTGCATTCTGTTGTCACATTCCACATCATAATGTTTGCTGTGAATATGATCTATGGAACAACAATGTAAATAAATGTTGATAATAATCAACTTACTATTCCCATCACATATGTAGTAGGTAATGCACTGGCCTTCTATAAGTGACATGTACTATGTTTTATAAGTAAGAAGGAGGGGATGGAGACAGAGAGGGGGGCAGAGAAGATGGACAGAGAGGAGAGAAAGAAGGGAAGGTATAGGGGAGTACTGGGCAGGTTTGAGAGAAGGAGGAGGAGATGGACAGACAGAAGGGGGAGGAACATGTAGTCAGAGAGAGGGCGTGAAGAGATATACAAAGAGGATGGAAAGGAAGAAATGGAATTACATGGAGAGTGGGGAGCAGGATATGGACAGATAGAGGTGGGAGGATGATGTAGACAGAGAAACAGGTCAGGAAGACATGGTCACAGATGTGGGAGAACGATCTGTGTACAATACTGTACATGTGTTGAAAGCATACACTAACTAAGCCTCTAACCCTCTAAAGTCCCCAATGTTTTTCGGTGTATGGGATAAAAATAAGCCGCAGATGGAAACTCGTCCCGGAGCCGCGTGACCGCTACGGTCGCAGGTTCGAATCCTGCCTCGGGCATGGATGTGTGTGATGCCCTTAGGTTACTTAGGTTTAAGTAGTTCTAAGTTCTAGGGGACTGATGACCACAGATGTTATGTCCCATAGTGCTCAGAGCCATTTTGAACCATTTTTTTGGAAACTCGTCTCCAAAACCGTCATTCACCAAAGCAACAGAAAATTGTGACTCTAGGACACAAGGCCTGTCTACGCAGCAGCCAGCGCCATCTGACCCACTGCTGATTTTTGCAATCATTCGTGAACACTGAATAACAAACAACATTGCAGACGTTACACCTACAGTCCTTCACTGTACGAAGTCATGTTTGCTGACAAAGGGGTGGCCTATTGACAGGCGCCGACGCCTACAGCTTCGATCCTCTGCAGCTTCTTCGGATGACGTTTCTGGACACGTGTCCTCTGTTCGATTTGTTCCTCTACAGTCCCTCTAAGTTTGTTGCAACATTTCTGGGATACCCTGTATACATTAACGCTACAGATCACCTGAAAAATTTGTAAGGGTCTTGCAGTGTAGGCTGCGCTGAGAAATAATTGTTAAGAAAAAAAATTCAGTACACTGCGCCGTTTCCGAGTCAATTAGCGTTGAAGTTAGCCAATCAGGCTGTTACGCAAGGAAGTTCAAGCGGTCCACCAGATACAAATAGTGTCAGTTGTTCACATAGCGTAGAAGATAGTGTAAGAGACTGCTCAGCCTTTGGTTCTTATTCGATCCTTACTACCATCCCAGGTCCAATTTTTGTATCGCCTTAACGGTCGGTTTTAGAGAACAGAACAAAGAACTTGTTTGGCGACACCGTCTCTGGCGGACTGCTTGAATTTGTACGCGCTACACTTGATTTCTGAAGTTCAATCATAATTAACTCGGAAAAGGCGCAAAACATCGAATTTTATTCTTAACAATTACTTCTCAGTGCAACCTACCCAGCAACAACCTTGCAAGCTATTCAGACCGTTCCTGACAGCCCTACATAGAATATACATCTCACGTTTTGATAGTAGTTTTAATGCTAGGGGTGTTCTACATAGCCTCCCCTTAATCGAGTACAATGCACAGAACGTTCATAAAATTATGTAAAGTGTCGCAAAAGTTCTTCTTTAGGATGTCCAATTCATGCATCACATTGGCTTGAATTGCTGTCACGTTGTCAGAGTTTTCACGCCTCATGTGAATTCCTGCGATTTGTCATTTTGTGGTAGGTTCATATTGATAACATAACAATTCTTGTCTCCAGTAATGCTGTTTCCACAAAAGAATTGCTCGCATTTAGCATTTAAGACACTGCCAGCATGGTTGTTTTTGTTCGGAAGACAAAGCGTGCAGCATAAACTTAACACACACTGTTCTATCCTTCAAAATGATCTGGAGAACGTCTTGAACACTTGATTTAGTGGTTTTTGCTCCATTGGAATTTGTGACACAGTAACATTAACACACTGTAATAGTTCGTCCACAACTGCCTGCTCACAACTGACTGGTCGAATGCACATCTGTTGTTTACCGTTGTTTGTTCAAAGTGCCACCGTAGTTACTGTGCTGACGTCGCCGAGAATAAAATGAGTCTAGGAAGTTGTTGAATGGATATGTAGGGTGTTAAAAAAATTATTTTACATACTTTGGGGACAGAGCGCTAACACTAATACAAAAAGAGTCTAGTAAATGTGGGCTCTAGAATGCAGAGCTTAACAGTGAAACGTACCCTGATCAGCCAGAACATTGTGACCAGCTACCTAGTACCCGGTATGTCCATCTTTGGCATGGATAACACCTACGACGTGTCGTGGCATGGAAGCAGTGTGGCCTTGGTAGGTCACTGGAGGCACTTGTCACCACATCTGCACACCCAAGTCAGTGAAACGATCTGCTACTAGGTAATAGGGAAACAGTCGAAAGGATTGGACCCCTTTTGTTATCACTCGTTTTCTTTAACAATCATATCAACAAATTCCTTTAGAACAGCAATATTTTAATCCTGATTACTTTAGGTAATAAGAACAGTAGTCACAAGAATTTAGTGAATCTGCTACCAAAGTCTTTTTATGAAACAAAGTCTATCTCTTATATAACAAAATTTTAAAACCACTGAAAATTGTGCACCTGAAGGCTTAAATTAAGACACACAATATTTCTGACTAGTCTTCGGACATTGAGAACTGATTTTCTCAAAAACATTTCCCTACATAACGACCTGCCAGAGATGCACCCAATAAATAGCAGGATGAAGTTAATACAAAGGCAATTGTTTCACACTCAAGAGTCAATCAATATCGCTAAGGCTTACTAAGGTTTCAAACTTCGGCTCAAAGGCCCAGCAATACAATTAGTCAGGGCAAAGTCTTACTAAAAATAGCACAGCAACAACCTTTTACAATTGTATGCAGTTCTTGTGACAAGGTTCAATACAAATAAATATAATTAGCGCCAGAATTAATTAGCGAGGAGTGACGCCAGGTCGCTCGAAGGCATAACGAAAACTTAAGAAACCAAGGCGGAAGGTGGCAGTTCGTACAAGACCCACTTCTCAAGCTTCGACCCGGATTCACCTCCGCTACCCCTTATTTCACAGCCCCGATACCTATAGGTGGAAAGGTAGCGCTTACTCAAAACACCAGCCAGCCAGCTGTAACATTTACCAAACGCACAGAACAGGTCCGCAGGGACAATGCAAAAAATTTTATTGTTAAATAAGAAGAATAATAATAATAAACAACATCAATATACAAGAAATAGAAAAATGAAGTGATGAAAAAAAAAGGATGGCAAAATATGAAGCATGGGAAATAACACGTGCCAAGGTGAATAGCAAATTAGGATTAGGGAGAGCAAAATAATCATGTTCAGTATTAAAAGAGCTTCGACAGGATTCAAAAGTCGAAACCAATCTCCAACTGATAACACAAAAGGAATGGGAAGAGTATTTCCAAAAATTATTAAATGAGGACAGAGAAGAATATGTAGAAGAAGGAACAGTGCAAGAAGAAGGACATGAAGATGATGAGATCCAGATTTTAGAAAGTGAAGTACTCCGGGCGTTGAGAACAGGAAAGAATGGTAAATCATCGGGACCAGGCAATATCAGTCTGGAGTGTCGGAAATATGGTGGTGACCAAATGTTGAAACTGATAACACAGGTCTTCAACAAAATGATACATGGACATTCAATACCCAACGAGATGAAGCTATGTTACATTAATACCATATTTAAGAAAGGGGATCGCAAAATTTGTTCCAACTATCGAGGAATTTGTGTTACAACCACATTAATGAAAATTTTTGCAACAATAATTAAAAATAAACTGGAAAAAAATTTTTGAGCCCACGAAGAACAATTAGGATTAACGATTGGGAGACTATGTGTAGACCATATTTTCACATTACTACAGATTTTGGAGAAACATAGGGAAAAATCAAAAATATAGGATTAATTTTCATAGATGATACTGTTCCAAGAAAATTACTTTGAAGAGCACTACACATGGCAAACATAAACCCTTCCTTGATTAAAATAATGCAACGGAAGTATAAAGATAACATTTGCCAGCGAAGTTGGTAATAAACTTTCACAGAAATTTAAAACAAGCAAAGGCTTTATACAGGGCTGCCCCATGCCACCATCATTATTTAAAACCTATATAGACATTAGCCTTATAACATGGTCTCGTAAATGTAATAGTATGGGATTAGAAATAAGAGATGGAGTTTACCTACATCATTTATTGTTTGCTGATGATCAAGTAGTCGTAGCACAAGATGGGGAGGATGCTAACTATATGTGCAGTTCTAGGCGCTACAATCTGGAGCCGAGCGACCGCTACGGTTGCAGGCTCGAATCGTGCCTCGGGCATGGATGTGTGTGATGTCCTTAGGTTAGTTAGGTTAAGTTAGTTCTAAGTTCTAGGTGACTGATGACCTCAGAAGTTAAGTCGCACAGTGCTCAGAGCCATTTGAACGATTTGAACTATATGTCCAATCAACTAGCAGTGACATACAAAACTTGGGGTTTGAAGATTAATTACCAAAAACAGAATGATTCAGATGAGTTATACATTGAAGGAAAGAAAATCAAAAAGATAAACACTTTCTGTTGTTTGGGATCAATTTTAGAAATCCAGGGAAAATCAGAGTCAGAAATCAATAAAAGAATTAGTAGCGGACGGAAGGTATTGGAATGCTTAACTCAGTCTCATGGAGCAGGAATGTAATGAGCAGAACTAAAAAATTAATATACAAATCCATATTAGAGTGTGTCGTTCCCTATAGAACGGAGACTTGGACAATTAACATGAAGCACATTAAAAAATTACAAACTCTAAAGATGGACTTCTGGAGAAGATCGGAAAGAATCTCCAGGGAAGAAAAGATCAGGAACACCGAAATAATAAGGAGAATGGAATAAATGAAAGAATATGTGACGTAATGTATAGGAAGAAATTACAGTGATACGGGCATGTACGACGAATGGAGATAGAATACCAAAATTGATACTGGAGTGGGAACAGGAGGGGGGGGGGGGGGGGGGGAGAAGAAGAGGACGACGACCTATGAGCGCCTGGCTCCAAAATGTACAGCACACAATGAGGAGAATGGATGCAGAGGAAGAGGACACACAAGATCGAAACACCAGGAGGAATATTCTGAAAATATAGTTTAAGAACGTTTATTTTTGTATTGTAAATTCATAGTAAATTATTATGTTGGAGATAAGCCTCTGTAATGAGAAAAGCTCAAAATAATAAAGAATTAAATAACAGGTTAAATTAGTCACTAATAAGATGGCACACTGCCTTTGACCCACTACGAATGAACTACAGAGGCAAGGTGCAACCAACAGCGCAAATCTGTTCAGTAACCTAATGAGAATTGCCTGCCATTAAGATATTTTAAAAAAAAGCTTACAATTACTAGTAAGGCCAACGGGTACTCCAATCTTAGTCACAATTAAATTGCATGAACTCTTATGCCCCACTGTCCAGTGAAAACCGCAACGAGCACAATTCTGAAAATTTCATTATAAGCTTTCCTGCGGCTCGCTGCGCTAATGATACCAAACACTGCAATGCAGTATATTTGATAAACAGATCACGGCCTTTCAGCTGATTACGTATTGCATCAAACAACAATTTCCCACGAGCTGGAAGGGGCACGCTCGTGCATTATACACTCCTGGAAATGGAAAAAAGAACACATTGACACCGGTGCGTCAGACCCACCATACTTGCTCCGGACACTGCGAGAGGGCTGTACAAGCAATGATCACACGCACGGCACAGCGGACACACCAGGAACCGCGGTGTTGGCCGTCGAATGGCGCTAGCTGCGCAGCATTTGTGCACCGCCGCCGTCAGTGTCAGCCAGTTTGCCGTGGCATACGGAGCTCCATCGCAGTCTTTAACACTGGTAGCATGCCGCGACAGCGTGGACGTAAACCGTATGTGCAGTTGACGGACTTTGAGCGAGGGCGTATAGTGGGCATGCGGGAGGCCGGGTGGACGTACCGCCGAATTGCTCAACACGTGGGGCGTGATGTCTCCACAGTACATCGATGTTGTCGCCAGTGGTCAGCGGAAGGTGCACGTGCCCGTCGACCTGGGACCGGACCGCAGCGACGCACGGATGCACGCCAAGACCGTAGGATCCTATGCAGTGCCGTAGGGGACCGCACCGCCACTTCCCAGCAAATTAGGGACACTGTTGCTTCTGGGGTATCGGCGAGGACCATTCGCAACCGTCTCCATGAAGCTGGGCTCGGTCCCGCACACCGTTAGGCCGTCTTCCGCTCACGCCCCAACATCGTGCAACCCACCTCCAGTGGTGTCACGACAAGCGTGAATGGAGGGACGAATGGAGACGTGTCGTCTTCAGCGATGAGAGTCGCTTCTGCCTTGGTGCCAATGATGATCGTATGCGTGTTTGGCGCCGTGCAGGTGAGCGCCACAATCAGGACTGCATACGACCGAGGCACACAGGGCCAACACCAGGCATCATGGTGTGGGGAGCGATCTCCTACACTGGCCGTACACCTCTGGTGATCGTCGAGGGGACACTGAATAGTGCACGGTACATCCAAACCGTCATCGAACCCATCGTTCTACCATTCCTAGACCGGCAAGGGAACTTGCTGTTCCAACAGGACAATGCACGTCCGCATGTATCCCGTGCCACCCAACGTGCTCTAGAAGGTGTAAGTCAACTACCCTGGCCAGCAAGATCTCCGGATCTGTCCCCCATTGAGCATGTTTGGGACTGGATGAAGCGTCGTCTCACGCGGTCTGCACGTCCAGCACGAACGCTGGTCCAACTGAGGCGCCAGGTGGAAATGGCATCGCAAGCCGTTCCACAGGACTACATCCAGCATCTCTACGATCGTCTCCACGGGAGAATAGCAGCCTGCATTGCTGCGAAAGGTGGATATACACTGTACTAGTGCCGACATTGTGCATGCTCTGTTGCCTGTGTCTATGTGCCTGTGGTTCTGTCAGTGTGATCATGTGATGTATCTGACCCCAGGAATGTGTCAATAAAGTTTCCCATTCCTGTGGCAATGAATTCACGGTGTTCTTATTTCAATTTCCAGGAGTGTATTAATATTTAACACCTGTCTTAAACACCATGAACTTTTCATAGGCACATCTTTACTTCCATGTTAACACCCATGCGGTTAGAGTTACTATAAGTGAGGTAGCAGCCCTAAACACCCTCACAAACATGCCCGAAGTATAATCTCAGTTAACTTTTCGCTGGACGTACGATATGGCTAGTGTCGGGGTGCAGCAGGCGGAAGTAAGGCAGCAGACGACCGTAAACAACCGTGACCTGAACCGGCAGCACGCAACTCGAGGCAGCAGCCAGCCACCTCACAGGCGACAGGAAAGGCTCTCCACCAAGCTGCGCCGTAGACATGGTCGGTTCCCGCTCCATTAAAAGCGCACTCCGGCCTCAGGTAGCATCGACGCCAGCTCTCCCGTCGTTGGCGAGAGCCTCCAGTTAAATTCTCCGGCAAGGATAAAGCAGCCAAAACTCAGTACGCGCCACAAGCAAAGATAAGAACACGAAGGCAAGGTACTTGTAAATACGCTGGCGAGCCAGCAACGCCACGGCTCAGACACCTAATTCCCATAAATTTCATGGCGGAGGGCCATGAGCTCACATCCCAGATGTGCTCGATCGAGTTAAGGTCTGACGAGTTGGGACCCGGCACATCAACTGGAACTCGCCAATGTATTCCTCGAACCACTCCGTCACACACCTGGCCCTGTGACGTGGCACATTATTTTGCTGAAAAATGCCACTGCTGGCGCGAAACATGATCGTCATGAAGGGGTGTACAATCAGTGCACGATTCTCTTTGGCGGTCATAGTGTCTTGCACGAGCTTCATTGGACCCACGGATTCCCACATGGACGTTCCCCAGAGTATTATGTGCCCATGACAGCTTGTCTCCGACCCGCAGTACAGGCGTCAAGGATCTGCTCCCCTCGAACACGACGAATTCGCCGTCTCCCATCGGCATGATGAAGCAGGTATCGGGATACATTAGACGTTGCGACGCCCCAGCACTGCCCCAGCTATCTATGGTCATCAGTCCCCTAGAACTTAGAACTACTTAAACCTAACTAGCCTAAGGACATCACACAACACCCAGCCATCACGAGGCAGAGAAAATCCCTGACCCCGCCGGGAATCGAACCCGGGAACCCGGGCGTGGGAAACGAGAACGCTACCGCACGACCACGAGATGCGGGCCGCACGTGGATGGATCGTCGGTTGCGAACGCACATTTTTAGGAGTTTTCGGTGCACTGAGTGTTCAGACACCCTTGTACTTCTATAAGAATTAAAGTGTGATGTTAGTTCAGCCATATTTCGACTCCTGTCCTGTTTTGCAAGTCTACCCAGCCTTCAACGTGTGGCATTTCTAATGAGGGGTGGCCGCTCAACTTCACGCGCTGTGGACGAGGTTTCGCCTCGGTTGTGCCACGTGTTGAAGATACTGACCACAGCACTCCTCGAACACCTGACAGATCGTGCACTTTCCATAACGCCCGTGCCGAGCCTCTGGGCCATCGCAATCCGCCCTCGGTCAATGGCAAACAGATCGCGCGCCTTCCCCATTCTACACTCGGACAGTGGGCTCACTGATACTGCTAATGATAATAGTGTATAGGAAAATTAAACAACGTATAGATAATGCTTCAAGGAACAGAAAATGTTACTTTTTTCACGATAACCAATATTTATGGAGCTTTCGGTACTTAGAAGAACATACAGACAACTAATTTGTACCTGATATATCATATTAAAATGTTCGTTTTAACGAAGGATTTAGGTCGGAAAATGCACAAAAAGCTTCGTTAGTCAACCAAAGCCAAACAGGCTTATTTGTAACTGTGGAGATATCGGATATCCTTTCGGATCGGTCGTCAGTGATACTTGGCGAGTGAAAATAAGCGAATGAGGCTCACTTTGGTTTGTGTTGCCAGCATAGACCGGGACAGCTACTGATGCTGACTTCCACACACGTCTGCCTGTTCTGGCTACTTTGTGGCGGCGCCGTTTCTTCTGCCTTCATAATACAATAGAAAATGTTCACCTCAGTTAATTCTTTAGAAGCCTGACCTGCTCTTAAGGGACGTGTAACATTCCTCAGCTGAGAAAAGATTTAAAAGAGCTACCTGCACTGCAGGTGTCGACAGGATGCACATATGTGTTTAACTACATTACACTTTTCAAAGTTAGTTTTACCAGGTCTGGCTGTAACTACTAAACAAAGCAAACCTCTTGCATTAAAACATCTTTTCTGTATTTTCGCTGTGTGTTCATACACTCGCTACCAAGCCCGTGCTGGCTTATGGTTCCAGAAACGAAAGAACGAAAATAAGAGTAGTTCCTACTAATCGTTTTCACACTCACAGCCCAGTCTCTCTCTCTCTCTAGCCCAGTCTCTCTCTCTCTCTCTCTCTCTGTAGTAGCCAGTTTAAGGTTTTAACGAGGAACTGTTTCTCAAAGAACCGCACTTTCCGTCAGTTAATGAACAGTTTTTTTTTAAATCTCTGATAGTTTTGAATGCTCGTTCACATAGTATGCAAATAACCACGTTTGGACTCTAGACGTTCGCGCTAATGAATACTCGGCACGCCAAACGAAACTGGTACACTCTGATAGAAAATTTCAGTTATCAGTAAAGAATCGGACATTTTCGAAGACGTCATTAACGGAGGATCACAAGCTTTTACCGACAAACCAAAATCTCCAAACTACGATGCTAGGAAACTTCAGTAACTTATTGTCCCAGGTCGTATGCAATTAATATTTATTTTTATTTTTACCAAAATGCAAAAGTAACAAACAAACTTCTTCTTCACTGATATGAGTACAAACTAAACTTAACAACGAAGTAGTGATAAACCGAAAGATTTTAATCAGATTGCAGTCAGCTCAAGACAGTTAATCTATAGTAACAGATGTTAACAGCTGCTGTTGAAGATGGCCACGTAAACAAAGGTATTATGAACGAATTGTCACGTATTTCCAAGTGACTTCTACATGAATTTTAGAAGGATACATCTTAATTTGCATAAAACTATAAAACAAACAAAGTTTAACAATACTTGCAGATCAAATAATTATACCTAAATATATTAATGTACAGGTTAGAAACAGTTCCGCAAGTGCACAAAAAACGAAACAAATATCTCAAAAAATGTGGCTAAACAATGAAATCAAGTCTCTTTATGCCAAAAAGCAAACCCTAAATTGGGAACTATACAGGGTGTTACAAAAAGGTACGGCCAAACTTTCAGGAAACACTCCTCACACACAAAGAAAGAAAATATGTTATGTGGACATGTGTCCGGAAACGCTTACTTTCCATGTTAGAGCTCATTTTATTACTTCTCTTCAAATCACATTAATCATGGAATGGAAACACACAGCAACAGAACGTACCAGCGTGAGCGTGACTTCAAACACTGTGTTACAGGATATGTTCAAAATGTCCTCCGTTAGCGAGGATACACGCATCCACCTCCGTCGCATGGAATCCCTGATGCGCTGATGCAGCCCTGGAGAATGGCGTATTGTATCACCGCCGTCCACAATACGAGCACGAAGAGTCTCTACATTTGGTACCGGGCTTGCGTAGACAAGAGCTTTCAAATGCCTCCATAAATGAAAGTCAAGAGGGTTGAGGTCAGGAGAGCGTGCAGGCCATGGAATTGGTCCGCCTCTACCAATCGATTGGTCACCGAATCTGATGTTGAGAAGCGTACGAACACTTCGACTGAAATGTGCAGGAGCTCCATCGTGCATGAACCACATGTTGTGTTTTACTTGTAAAGGCACATGTTCTAGCAGCACAGGTAGAGTATCCCGTATGAAATCATGATAACGTGATTCATTGAGCGTATGTGGAAGCGTAGGTGACGAAACTAAAATGAGCTCTAACATGGAAATTCAGCGTTTCCGGACACATGTCCACATAACATCTTTTCTATATTTGTCTGTGATGAATGTTTCCTGAAAGTCTGGCCGTACCTTTTTGTAACACCCTGTATAAAGCAAATCTTAATCTTACGAGTGTTCTGAATAAGTAGCTTGCAGATCAACTTTATAAAGAAAGCGCTGTTTTTAACCTGAAACAATAAAAAAAATGCACAAACGTGTGTATCCAATTTACAGAACAACAACAGAAGATGCCTCGTAAATAAAAGCGAAACGCGTCTGGTGTAATTCTGTTTAGTCAGATTGCAGTCAGCTCAAGACAGATAACCTATAGTAAAAGGTGTTAACAGTTGCTGCGGAAGATGGTCACGCAAAAAAACGAAAAATTATAAGTTCTACAGAAGGAATCACAGGGACTGGAGTCGCAGAATAAGACTTGCGATCAATTGGCACTGGCACCTATTCGTGCAATACGAAAAGCAAAAGTCATTTCACTCGCTGAGTGACGGCAGCTACTGAGCACAGCTGACAGTCTACGCTGCACACAAGAATACCAGTACTGAGAGCAGGTTCCGCGGAGGGCAAGTCGGGGGAGGCGAAGTACCCTGGCCGACGTCCGGCTGCTCGGAATGGCTGCGGTGAGGTCTCTTCCAGACTGTACGGCTGCTGGAGCCGCCAGGAGTACATCGTGGAGGCTACGCTGCGTCGGAGCTGCTGGTAGTGGCTCAGTGAATTTAACTGCCATAGAATGGACAGTGACCTCTTAAATACACACCCGATGAACTAACTTCTCCTCGATGCTTGGAAGGCACATGATTGCAAGGACAATGTTCTAGTGGTGCTTGTGGCCCGGGATGACCACGCCACTGGTCTCTAGGCGGGTCAGTCTCGAGGACAAGCTAGCGCTGCATGCTTCTGTGGTGCCGCCTGGAGTTCCACTTCAAAACAGGCAGGCGTTTGGAAACTGGAAATTTGTGGTAAGGTCTTATGGGACCAAACTGCTGAGGTCACAGGTCCCCAAGCTTACGCACTACTTAACCAAACTTAAAGTAACTTGAGTCGTAAAACTACAGTACGCTACCGTAGACTATCATAACTAAGCGTAAACTACCGTAGTTTTCTAGTAGCTTCGGTCATTTAAGATTGTAATCGCTTTACCTGTACGTTAGGTGTGTTGCATACCTATCAGGCGTTACCTTATCACAATCTCTGTGTTTGCGTATGCGATCAGTGTCTTACTAGATTCCCCTAGAAATCAGAATCGTTGAAACACCTACAAACAATGTGGCTACAAAAGGGGCCGCATAACCTACCTAACATTTTGTTCTGCATAGTCATCCTCCTGTTTTATTTATAGTAAACTGGAAATTAACGTTGTTCAATTCATGTTTTGTTCGAAAATCGTTGATTTTTAGTGTGAAGCAGAGGGATGTAGTAGAAAAATAGATAAAAACTGCAAACATACAACACTAGAAAACGCAATATACTCAACCAAAGGCAAAATTTTAAAAAAAGCAAAACCTAAATGTATCAAACACTTCGTCGATCTGATATGTGAGGGCTATTCAGAAAGTAGGGAGCTATAGGTCGCGAAATGGGAACCACAGCGAAAATCAAAACTGTTTAATTTGCAACAGTTAGGTCCAGCTACTTCTCTACACAGTCACCGCTCAGACTTAGACATCTGTCGTAGCGTTGTACCAATTTTTCATTTCACTCGTTATAGAAAACAGCCCCCAGTGCTTTTCGACAGTTTTCTACTCTGGACTGCAGCTCGTTGTCTGTGTGTGAAATTATTGGCTTCATAGCCAGCGGTTCATTTGAGCAGAGATGAACCTCAGGGGTAGTCAGTTGTGGGTGATCAAACACTTCCCATCGAAAACGTGCTGTTCAGAAGAGATCTCCACCCCCTTGTACTCTTACGGATTTATGGACAGCCCCGCAGAATCCCTGGTGTCATTTCCCTCCAGTACAACTTGAGACGTTAGTGGAGTCCATGTTACGTCGTGTCGCGGCGCTTCTGCGAGCTCGTGAGGACCTACACGATATTAGGCAGGTGGACCGGTTTCTTTGGCTGATCAGTGTATCAAAGTATACAGCATGCAACAGCTGCTTATTGTTTGTGTGCGGGTTAAAGAGCAGACTGATTCATGTGTGAACACATGCTACTTTCATTCTGAGATGTGGCGAAAACGCTTCTTCTTTAGTCCTTCGTGTGGAGTGTTGTGGGACAGGTTCCGGAACTGTATTCTTGACCTAAAATCAGATAAACGTAGCAGGGGCAAGTTTGTTATTCTTTTGATTTCCCTGAATACTATTCTTCAGTAGCAATATGTCCATAGTCGTTGCCCCGCTGTGTACTAGTGCGGTCTGAGGCACCTTGTCACTATTCACGACGGAGTTTTGAGTCCTCGCTCGGACATGTGTGTGTGTGTGTGAGTGTGTGTGTGTGTGTGTGTGTGTGTGTGTTGTTCTTAGCGTAATTTACTTTAAGTTGGATTAAGTAGTGTGTAAGCCTAGCAACCGATGACTTCGGCAGTTTGGTCCCATAGAAACTTACCACAAAATTTCACATTAAATAATCGAGAAAGTACACAGATCTCAATGATGTGCATATCTATGTCAGTCTGTGTACTGTAACGCTTATAGATATATAGTCACTGGATAACAGCATTCAGGGGCGGAACCGATAGAGGCAGTTAAAAGAAAAGTACACTACTGGCCATTAAAATTGTTGTACCACGGAGCTGACGTGCTACAGACGCGAAATTTAACCGACAGGAAGAAGATGCTGTGATATGCAAATGATTAGCTTTTCAGAGCATTCACACAACGCTGGCGCCGGTGGCGACACCTACAACGTGCTGACACGAGGAAAGTTTCCAACCGATTTCTCATACACAAACAGCAGTTGACCGGCGTTGCCTGATGAAACATTGTTGTGATGCCTCGTGTAAGGAGGAGGAATGCGTACCATCACGTTTCCGACTTTGATAAAGGTCGGATTGTAGCCTATCGCGATTGCAGTTTATCGTATCGCGACATAGCTGCTCGTGTTGGTCGAGATCCAATGACTGTTTGCAGAATATGGAATCGGTGGGTTCAGCAGGGTAATACGGAACGCCGTGCTCGATCCCAATGGCCTCGTATCACTAGCAGTCGAGATGACAGTCGATCCCTGAGTTAACAGGCAGGGACGTTTGCAAGACAACAACCATCTGCACGAACAGTTCGACGACGTTTGCAGCAGCATGGATTATCAGCTCGGAGATCATAGCTGCGGTTACCCTTGACGCTGTATCACAGACAGGAGCGCCTGCGATGGTGTACTCAACTACGAAGCTGGGTTCACGAATGGCAAAACGTCATTTTTTCGGATGAATCCAGGTTCTGTTTGCAGCATCATGATGGTCGCATCCGTGTTTGGCGACATCGCGGTGAACGCACACTGGGAGCGTGTGTTCGTCATCTCCATACTGGCGTATCACCCGGCGTGATGGTATGGGGTGCCACTGGTTACACGTCTCGGTCACGTCGTGTTCGCACTGACGGCACTCTGAACAGTGGACGTTACATTTCAGATGTGTTACGACCTGTGGCTCTACCCTTCATTGGATCCCTGTGAAACCCAAAATTCCAGTAGGATAATGCTCCGACGGCATGTTGCAGGTCGTGTACGGGTCTTTCTGGATACAGAAAATGTTCGAATGCTGCCCTGGGCAGCACATATTCCAGATCTCTCGCCAATTGAAAAAGTCTGATCAATGGTGGCCAAGCAACTGGCTCGTCACAATACGGCAGTCACTACACTCGATGAACTGTGGTATCGCGTTGAAGCTGGACGTCCTGCTGTATCTTTACACGCCATCCCAGCTCTGCTCGACTATATGCCCATGCGTATCAAGACTGTTATTATGGCCACGGGTGGTTGTTCTGGGTACTGAATTCTCAGGATCTATGCACCCAAATTGCGTGAAAATGTAATCACATGTCTGTTCTAGTGTAATATATTTGTCCAATGAATACCTATCATCTGCATTTCATCTGAGTGTAGCAATTTTAATTGCTAGTAGTGTAATAAAAGTTTAGCTGCTATGTTTATCTTACTGCAAAAGGAAGCCCCTATCAGATTTCCTACGGACTATATATATTACTACACCTGTGCAGGCAGTTTTTGTGATTCAATGTCATATACATAAAAATCGTTAATTGTTGACTGAACCGCTGGTCAAACAAACAAATGGAAGAGGAATCTTTGCCCGCCATTATTTGTACCACTCTCAGGCAACTTTCAGGTAATGTACTGAAAAATCAGCCTTTCTAGGCACACGAATCGTTGTAGAACCAGCACATTTTGATCCCAATGATGTGCACGTTCACAGAGACTGTCTTTATTCTGGTTACTGTTTAGTCTTGTAGAGACTTTTCTTAGCTATACAAGGCTCATTCTTCCAATTCCATCTGCCATACAGGTTCAGAAAGCAGTCCGGTGTGTTGTGTGTCGCAGGAGCAGCGGGGAGCAGGTCGGCAGGATGGGGCCCTCCGAGTCTCAGGAGCAGCTGCTGGGCAGCAGCAGCTCCCTGGGCAGGGAGTCGGTGGCGCTGCAGCCGCCGCCGGAGGCCGCGCTCACCTCCGTCGAGAAGAAGTTCCTGCTGTTCGCCGAGCGCGGAGACTGTGCCACCGTCAGGAGGTCGGTACTCTCTCTCTCTCTCTCTCTCTCTCTCTCTCTCTCTCTCTCTCTCTGCGGGAGACACTTCCTCGTGTTCTAACGATTATGCGTGAGTTCAGAAAAAGCAAGAGTTGCACATTGTTGTGGCGCGTAAGCGAAGCTGTCTCTAAAGCCGTCGGCACACGGACCGTGCATCCGAACGTTGAGCGTTGAGCGTGCCGAGTTTCTGACGTCAGAGCGTGGAAAAGCACGTTCGGGAGTCTTTCCGAACGTGCAGAGCAATATCTGACATGTCAGATATTCTGAGCGTGCGTCTGAGCGTTGACCAATGAGATGGCACAACGCCACCTACGTCACACGCACGCCGTCTCCCTTCAGTACAGAGTTGTGAGGCGCCGTATTGGCATTCATTTCAAGCTTATATGTATATATGGCGCTTCTGAGCATCAGCAAATTGAGAATCACTGCAAAACCCTTTGTTAACTGTGTGATTCGTTCCAATAAAATAATGAGAAACATCATATTCGTGGCAAAAGAATTATTCTAACTTCAGTATTATGAGAGTAGCTATTTGAAGGCAGCGACACACTGAAGATCCACCCAAAACGCATTGTTCTTGGTACAATTTGTTATAATTAAATTTCAATTAGTAACGTATCTACGAGTAAGGTTTTCAGCAACGGGTAATATAAATGATTAGTTGCACAAGGTGTGATATTGGTTTAGCCTAATGATTAGCGTCATTGTCCTTATTAGGGTTGCTTTGGGGGGGGGGGGGCGTCGTTCGCAACTTGACGCTCCCAGTTTTTTTTCCCTAACATTCACGTTTTAATTAGGTTATGATGATACTTTATTATTAGTTCAATGTAAGTGTATACTATAATATTTGGTATTATGTAAATATAAGTTCACCTTTTTTGAGGGGTGACTTTGTTCGATTGGCTTAATCTACAGGACAGTTTGCGCTACTTGTATAAAGATATTTTGCTCCTTCTTCTTTTACGCTTCGCAATTCACATGTTGCAAGGATTCTGCTACTGTGTAGGAATGGTGATCAAGTAAGACTGACCTTGGGGCTTTACTAAAATGTGGGAATGTTTATCTTATGCGCAGTAGTATTCCAAATTTGTAATCCACTGTTTGTAATAGAACATTTATAAACGTGTGTCCTTATTGATTGGACATGGTACTTTCCTTTCCGTGGACGATGGAGGAAATGTGCGTTTTAATAGAGCTAACGTGGGAGTTTTATGCGCGCCCGTTGAGTAAACAGTGTGATTTACGAACTAGAAACATCCCTCAACTGTCGCTAGAGTGCGTTGCGATCGCGTATACCACGTTGGGGCCCACGTACCGTGTGCACGAGTCGCATCGTTCCTGAGCGTTCAGCAGCACGCTGAACTTGGCACGCTCAACGTTAACGCTCAACAACACGGTCCGTGTGTCGACGGCTTAAGGGGGGTAAATAAGGAAATGTTTCTGGGACGATGTTGACTGGCGGAGACCCGAGGTAGCTGATTGAAACTAAACTGTCTTCGATATTAAAATAGAACAGAATATAGAAAGTAAATGCTAACTTACACACATAAAGTGAAGATATGTAAGTCTTTTGCATGTAAGGTAATATACAAGTTACTATAAAAATAGTAATTGAAAAAGTAGCTTTGTGTGGTATATCATGACAGGGATTCTCTTCATTTGCTGTGGAATACATTTCACATTCAACACGTGTCTCTTCTCATAAGAAAGTAAGAAGCACGTTAACTTCTATTCTTCTCCACATAACACACTGAAAAAGAAATGTGGACATCTTTTTATAAGCCTTTCAGGAAGCTGAAATTAAATGTTTAATTCATTCCAGCGTCAGCGCCAACGAGGCTGCTGCACTTCGGAACACAAGTCTTCGTCTTTCGTTTAGGAAACATCGTCGCCTACAACAGTATCGGTGACCACTTTCCGACACACTCGTCAGCAATTGCTTCAGACACAGCTGCCGTGTTGGCACTGTCCTCATTAGAGAATGGTGGTGTGTTACGACGGCAGAATTTTGTATAATGCGAAGGGAAAGACGGGGGGGGGGGGGGGGGGGGGAGGGGAATAAGGGAGGGAGGGGGGGGGTCGGGAGGGAGAGGCTTGATTTTCGAAGCTAGAGGGGAGAAAGGAAGAGTATCTGGCAAATGTCATGGTAAGAAGTGGGAATCCAATTATCTATTACCATAAGATAACACGTGGAGTGTATTGGGATGAAGACAAGGAGATACGAGTATATGGGAGTAGAGGAGTTTCAGCAGCCGAGATTTATTAAGGAATGAAGAGGCAATGCTACGTTTTTTATCCAGATTTTGGGATGTATAGCATTTCTAAAGCTGTTCTAGGAATTTCAAAAGTGTTGGAAGTATCTACCAAAATATGGGCTTGGAAGTGGTGGACAGATGCATGAAGTTTATGTACTTTCAAACGTGAAAGAGCATGGGAGAGATGTGATCTATCATGTTTTCTCGTCGTGACTGATTGTCAGTGTATTTCTAGGTGACCAGCAGAGTCATTATTTGCATTTTTTGCGCAATATTTCGATGACCGTAGCAGACATCTTCTGGAGGTGCTGCGAGCTCTGCTGTAATGTGTGCTCAGTGCTTGGAATCCAGCCAGACTGTGGCGCGCTGCTTTACTCGCTTAAACTATGTGGCCTGCACAGGTCTTTCTGTTTTTTCTTTAATGGAGTTTTTATGTTATTCATTAATTGCAATAATTTATAAACTGTTAATGATAACTACGGCCATAGAGAAGCACCGAACGAGATGGCGCAGTGGTTAGCACACTGGACTCGCATTAGGGAGGACCTACAGGGTGTTTCAGAAATGACCGGTATATTTGAAACGGCAATACAAACTAAACGAGCAGCGATAGAAATACACCGTTTGTTGCAATATGCTTGGGACAACAGTACATTTTCAGGCGGACAAACTTTCGAAATTACAGTAGTTACAATTTTCAACAACAGATGGCGTTGCAAGTGATGTGAAAGATATAGAAGACAACGCAGTCCGTGGGTGCGCCATTATGTACGTCGTCTTTCTGCTGTAAGCGTGTGCTGTTCACAACGTGCAAGTGTGCTGTGGACAACATGGTTTATTCCTTAGAACAGAGGATTTTTCTGGTGTTGGAATTCCACCGCCTAGAACACAGTGTTGTTGCAACGAGACGAAGTTTTCAACGGAGGTTTAATGTAACCAAAGGACCGAAAAGCGGTACAATAAAGGATCTGTTTGAAAAATTTAATGGACTGGGAACGTGACGGATAATGTGCTGGAAAGGTAGGGCGACCGCGTATGGCAACCACAGAGGGCAACGCACAGCTAGTGCAGCAGGTGATCCAACAGCGGCCTCGGGTTTCCGTTCGCCGTGTTGCAGCTGCGGTCCAAATGACGCCAACGTCCACGTATCGTCTCATGCGCCAGAGTTTACACCTCTATCCATACAAAATTCAAACGCGGCAACCCCTCAGCGCCGCTACCATTGATGCATGAGAGACATTCGCTAACGATATAGTGCACAGGATGATGACGGCGATATGCATGTGGGCAGCATTTGGTTTACTGACGAAGCTTATTTTTACCTGGACAGCTTCGTCAATAAATAGAACTGGCGCATATGGGGAACCGAAAAGCCCCATGTTGCAGTCCCATCGTCCCTGCATCCTCAAAAAGTACTGGTCTGGGTCGCCATTTCTTCCAAAGGAATCATTGTCCCATTTTTCAGATCCGTAACGATTACTGCATCACGCCATCTGGACATTCTTCGTGAATTTGTGGCGGTACAAACTGCCTTACACGACACTGCGAACACCTCGTGGTTTATGCAAGATGGTGCCCGGCCACATCGCACGGCCGACGTCTTTAATTTCCTGAATGAATATTTCGATGATCGTGTGATTGCTTTGGGCTATCCGAAACATACAGGAGGCGGCGTGAATTGGCCTTCCTATTCGCCAGACATGATCCCCTGTGGCTTCTTTCTGTGGGGTCACTTGAAAGACCAGGTGTACCGCCAGAATCCAGAAACAATTGAACAGCTGAAGCAGTACATGTCATCTGCATGTGAAGCCATTCCGCCAGACACGTTGTCAAAGGTTTCGGGTAATTTCATTCAGAGACTACGCCATATTATTGCTACGCATGGTGGATATGTGGAAAATATCGTACTATGGAGTTTCCCAGACCGCAGCGCCATCTGTTGTTGACAATTGTAACTACTGTAATTTCGAAAGTTTGTCTGCCTGAAAATGTACTGTTGTCCCAAGCATATTGCAACAAGCGGTGTATTTCTATCGCTGCTCGTTTAGTTTGTATTGCCGTTTCAAATATACCGGTCAGTTTTGAAACACCCTGTAAACACAAGCGGTCGTGACCCAACCGCCATCCACCACAATCGCCCTACAGCGTCCCATTTTGTGATGTTCTTCCTGTCTCGATACGACGAAACCCAGGTGTTGGGTGTTCCAATTACCTTCCCTAGTTGGCTGTAATTCATAAGCATACCAAGAGCAATCTATGTCAGTGTCAGACCCAACACATGAAATACAGATCTGGCTCCCATGGTTTTCTGTATTTTTGGAAACTCAGCTTCAAAAAAGCAAAATAGCCTTTTCGTTGAACTGTGACCACATTTCAACTTCCTTTATTGCCTCTTTCTACTTTACCAACTAGTTCTTTCCTTAGAAGTACCAAAATGGCCGTTCCCGTTGATCTGTCACACTCCCTACAGGCACCGCCGCCCTTGCATTGCTTCCACTCCACCGCTGCCCCCTCGTCCAGCACAGACGGCCCTTGTCATGCCGACACATACCGTTTTCCGGCAGCGGTTCTCCGATAGCTTCTTTGTCCGCAATCCAGTCTAGTTTTCTTTCTTTAGTACTTGACGTGTCCGTTTCATTTTTATTTGGGAGCGTTGACCCAAACTCAAGCAGTGCAAAAGCAGAATATGTCGCTGGAGGATCTGAGAACGCACAGAAGAGGCTAACTTCAAAATAAATCACCCTGGAAAGGAAAAGAAGAAAATATTGAGGTGAGTTGATAGTGAATGGAGACCTTCACGGTTAAAGGCAGCGTAAGATAGACACCACAGAAGCCGTTTATGAATATTTATCCCAGAAATTCCATATAAATGGTGCGAACGGGAAGCACTCTTGAAACTACAAAACTCGCTTCTTAACATGTCACCTCCTTACATGCCTGTTGTGAACATATTTAGTTTCATCTTTTCATTAATTCAACCTTTCCAGATTATGTAGCTATATATCTTGTTAAATATAAAATTAGCCGTAAGCTGAAATTATTGACAGGTCTCTGTCAGATTCGATTGGTAAGATTGAAATCGAAGACGCTATGAAATCGCTGAAATAAAGCATTTTCATGTAACTATAACCATCTTTCCGCGCTCCGAACTTCACTCCACATAGAACAGCCTTTCGAATGTTAAACTTGTTTTCACATAGCGTAAATATTGTATATTTTGTGTAACTTTCTACTGTTACCATCTTCAAATTTCCTTAAGTGTCGCACTTCCTGCGCCATACGCTGTCTGCTACTTGATGCTCCATCTAATAAAAGTTCTGTTTGTCCATCAGACTGCTGGATGAATACAAGGAACAGCCAGAGATCCTCAACATCAACTGTGTCGATCCTCTCAACCGGTCGGCGCTCATCGCAGCTATCGAGAATGAGAACATCGAACTTATCCGCATACTTTTGGATCGAAATATCAAAGTCAAGGTAGGTCGACTAAGACACACTGTAGACTTTTGGATTTCACATTGCTGCTCAAGAGAAGACCCATCTTATTACTTTAGGAGATAACTGATCATTCAATATTGATTCTACAATTGGGTCGGTGCACATCTCTGTGAGACATGCACTGTAAGTCCTCGGACGATCTTGGTTTGCAGTATGAAACAATGATCACATATATAAGATATTACTCCATCCACATTGTATGAGTTTCAATGTCTATATTTACTATACCGCCAACCAGAGGCACAGTCCGTTGTAGGTGGTCCATGGGCGACAATGCACGGTAACAATACGTTCCAAAAAGCCATACGCGAAAATGTGATTTTTCAGGTGGTCATATCTCTGGGTCTATTGATCACAGAGACAAGGAATCATTTTTTTTTTTTTGTTGATAGACCTTGGGGTAGCGACCATTTGTATACCTATCCTATGGTACATGGCGAAAATTTAAATATTACAGCTTATGAGCAACATATTCCAGTTCTATACAACAAATAGTCATGCCAACATTTGTGTCGCACATGAACAAGAGTCAGTAAATAGGGTACAACGCTTCAAATTTTTGGCCTTACACGTTGATGAAATCCTGAACTGACAGAAGTATATTACTGACTTGGCAAACAAATAAGTTCAGCTACTTTTGCTCGTGGTATAATTCCTAGTCTTTGAATCAAACGAATCAACCTTCTCAAATTTTTTACTCACTTCCACTCAATAATGTCTTACGGAATAATTTTCTGGGATGACTCATCACTTAGAAAGAAAATACTGATTGCACTAAAGAAAGCAGTAGGAATAATACCTGGTGTTCAGCCGCCGTCTTCATGCAGGTACCTCTTCAATAAGCTAGGCATTTTAACTGCATAATCATAATAGATACATTCACTGATGAAATTCATCAGAAATAATGCATCACAATTTGAGAGGAATAGTGATGAGCACTCTACAACATTAGAGGAAAAATGGCATCCATTACCCACCATTAATGTTGTCAGTGGTCCAGCAACGAGTTTAATTTGCAGCAACTAAAATGTTTAACCATTTGCCCAAGCTCGTAAAATATTTGACAGGTGGCAAATCATGTTTTAAATGTAACCTAAAATCATTTCTCCTGGATAACTCCTATTTCATGGACAAATTTCTGTTTAAAAACTTGTAGCCTATGGAGAAAAAAGCAGAAGATCTAGTTTTTAAGACTTGTTTCATGAGTAGAACTAAAAACTGGTGTGTTCAGTAATATTAACACTAAACATGCACACATATCCTTTAAACTGACTAGTCCCATTTCGATACAAGAATGGTTCAAATAATGTATATAACAAGTAGTTATCTAACTAATTTGTGTGTTCTGTAATAAGGAACATGTTATGTATCTATAAGGAAAGGTCCTAGGAAAGCAAACGTTAACAGAAAAGTAGAATAATTAATTGCAGTTTTCCTATAAGTATAAATAATGAATGTCGAAATATTTGATTTTGATGTGCAATAAAGCATGTGCTTAACAGCTGCAGTTCGCAAAGTCTATTAAAAACACAATAAGTAGCAAGTGATTTGAAATTAGTTTACAGTGGAACAAACTGATATGGAATTTTTGTTGTACATTGTACTGATAAGAGACCACTTTGCTTATGAAGTTTAATTGTCATTCGCCTGTGTTGTATTGCGAACGTCTGATCAGAGTACAAGAATGTGGTCACTTGCACTCTAATCTAGTAAGCCTTATTCTAACTCCCATAGTAACTGTTCCACTTACCTGTTTATCATTTGCAGGATGCGCTGCTGCACGCCATTAAGGAAGAGTACGTGGAGGCCGTGGAGATGTTGCTGGAGTGGGAGGAGATGATCCATAAACCCGGAGAACCCTATGTGAGTACACGTAGGCTCTTACATCTTTATGTCAGCTACCTCGTGCCACTTGGCCCGACATTTCAAATAGAAGTTCAGTTTACTATGAAATTTCAGTCCTCTATTATTTCTAACAGTTCCGCTGTGCTTGCAAACGGTACTTTGACTGCCGTATGTGATGAACAGTTCATAACAAATTTCAAGTAGCTGTATATTAATGCGAAGCACTCTCTAGCATTTGCAAATACTCAGACATCTCTCCGTTTATGAGTTGTCACTACATGACTGCTTCATTTTTTGCAAGTTTACAGTTATATTTGCTATATGTCACATATCGATGCCTTTGCTTACCCAGTTAACAACATATTTTTCTTTTTCATTTAATGTTCAAGTGGTCTAAGTAACTGTAAACATTCCAGTGTAATGATTCGTGCATTACACCTGTAGTGTATTTACTCAAAGATAATATCTGACCGGTTTAAGTAACATATCCTTGACAAGAAATAACGATATGGTAATTACAATTAATTCGTTTAAATACGGTACAGACGACGGTTATTTCGAAACAAATATTGTTACTGTTGTACGAGTATCTTATGCATTAGAAAAACATTTGATACATAATAATAAATGATACTTCAAAGTAGCAGTTTCACATGGTTTACCAGATTCTGTAGCACAGTGATCATGATAAGGTATTTAAATTAAATGTTAGCTTGACTATAAATATATTTTTAATTAGTTACTTTTAGTTGTTTCCAAAGTTGTGGTCTAACGTATAATTTTCGTTCTCATGAATTAAAGATCCTCACTGCATTATTGGTGGTAGTATACGACTATTCACCATTATCTCATAACCTTAGGACTTTTTAATTGGTATATTATGGTATAAAAACATCTATCAGTATGCAACCATGGTTATTGATGCTCGGTGTAATTCGCACTGACTATCTAAAAGTGCAGTTCTTATCCTTAGTCATCACTGTCTACAGGGCTTTAGTTTGTACGTCTCTCCATCATCATTTATAATTATCCGTCCCCTCTGCGTTCCCTCATTCTACACATCGCTCAACCTGTTCACTTTTATCGGCATAAATGAGAGCTTTCACTATCTCTTTCTCTCTTTCTCTCTCTCTCTCTCTCTCTCCCTCTCCACCTCTGTCTATCTGTCTCTCTCACCCCCCCCCCCCCCTGTCTCTCTCTCTCTCTCTTTCTGTGCTGTCTGACGCACAAACGGTGGTCAACCTCGTGCATTATTACTGAAAAATAACCAAAGTTTTCTAGAGTTGGTTTAGTTTTGCTATGATTTTTACTCTTTTCTTTAAAAATGTATAAACATTAGAAACATTTTGCTCTCCGACGATAAGGCAGCACGCTGTTTTAGAAAGTCTGCACACATGGTATAAACGGTAATTTAAGAATTTTTCGGGGAAGCCATAAGTATTTCGTTGTAAGCATGTCTCAACTGACAAGACACATTAGCCATATCCACAGGCAAAGAACTGAACAGCACACCATACTGTGTGTGTATTTTTAGTGGACACTTTCAGGAGGTTTTACACGCCTACCGTTACATGTCATCATAGGGCATGTGATGGAATATAAGATCACCGGATAAACAATTAGTTACCCCAGTTAGCATGCACAGATGAATCGTTAAGCCTTTACAGGTGGTGCAGCGATCGATTTACGTACTCAACCGTGCACGCACTGGCTTTACATGAGCATAGCAATCAGTGAGACATTTGCGTTTCAAGGAGATACTGCTATAAACATAGGCAAGTGTAAAGACGTGACAGGGTGGCGAAATGGGTCACACGGTGTGTGAGGTTGCTGGCTTTGTTGGTGTTTCGCGGCGCACTGTTCAACGTGTCAACAGGCAGTGGTGTAAAACAAGTGGTCACGAAACATGACGAGAGAATTGTGGTCGAAAAAGTTCCTGACTGAGAGGTACCAGAGACGCGTTTCACGGCTTGTGACTCAAAATCTCTTCAAAGCCCTTTAGGAATTGCCGCAGACAGCGATAGAACGTCCATCCCAACATATTAGCGAGGGAAAATTGTTACGAGAACTGCGTCCAATGAAGCTCATCGGGCTAGAAGAATATGTGACTGGTTTGCTGAAAACTGCCCCACCCTATTACATCTCGACTGCCCTGGAAAATTACCTGATTTGAACCCCCACAGAAAATCTGTAGGTCATGTTTGGACAGCGGGTGAAGCGCCGACATTGGTGTCCCCGCAATTTGATGGCTTGATTTGGTGGCTTAACTTGGATGTGACGTACCTGCGCAACCTTGTGGATAGACTTACTAACCGAAATCAGGTGCTTATCATGTCCAGGGGCAGAATTACAGTGCATTAAATGATGCTTGTAATGATTTCTCTATGGATGACTAATTTCCTGGTTAGCGAGCTTATTACAGCATATGAGAATTAATTTCCCCTCACTTATATTTCATTCGCACGTGGCATGTAGGAAGAAATTTTATTTGTACCTGAGAGAATCACTTACAATGTCTCATCGTAACAGTAAAGTGGAGAAAGCAGTATGATATTTTGCTCGAATTGCAACACGGGCTCTGTCTTGTGACAGTACAGCTATCAGTTCAGCATCACGACTTTCTTTCAGGCTTTCATTGCTGTATCGGAACTTTCTGTGAGCTTTTCACACAACAAGCAAGTAGACGACTGTAGGAACCGTTTAGTCTACCTTTCTATAGTTTATGTTTGTAAACTAATATAAAATGCGGACAAAAAAGAGCATACTTACATGGTTAACAGGAGCTATTTGAGATGCAACTTGCAAGGGGCATCCATGAGTTCAGTTTTTGGCTATGCCTCCCAAAGAGTGAAGAGAAATGAGCAACAGGTTTGTCATCAGGAGCATAGTTCTCTTGGTCTAGTCAGGCAGGCTGTTGTGGTCTGTCGTACATCCCGTCGGAAACTAACAGTCCTGATTGTTACAGACGCTGATTCGTACGGCCCCCCTTCTTGTGAGGGGAATTTCTAGAGCAGATTGCTAACATTAGTGAAATAATTAGCGCTGCACGAGATCAAACACCAGCCAATAACTCCAACGTACTTTAACACATAACAAGTCTTTTTTTAAAAAAATAGCATTCTCCACTTTAAATGGTAAAATGTAAATAGTATTTAGTTAATTTTCGAGCAAATAAAACTCGCGTCTTTTGCAAGTTTTTTTTTATGAAACCAGAAATAAACCAACATGATAGTCGATATTCTTGATTTCTAACACACTTTTCTGTATTCGATTTGACAAAAATTAATGTAGATCTTAAAGTCAAGCTGTAGAATCATTAAGTTCCTCGCTTTTGTTGCCACTAATGCCACAGCCGACAGCACATTTTCACATCTATTTGCTTTAGCCAATTGAATCAGTATTGCTCAGGCTTATTCCGATAATCACAGATATCGTCACCAATCACTTGTCAAAACATTTCAGTTACTGTGTTATCAAAACATTTTCCGGCGTGGTTTCTTTTTTGTGTCTCTGAAGTTATTCTGTGATTCGAATTTCACTATCAAAAAATATTCATTTATTCATTGGAAATGGTGTTAAAACTTACAAATTTCCTTGACGCTTTTTCCAGTTTGGATAATAGATGGTAGTGTAATTCGTTACTAACGACAAATGCAGACTGCTACACGTGAATGCAGAGCAAATTAAGTAAACAAAAGAGTGAAATTGCAGTGAGGTGGCTTTGCTAAAAAAATAGGCATTTTGAAACAAAGCTAAAAATGTTCTTAAAAGGCAAGTTTACAGCCAGTGTGTATCAGAAGTTTCCATTTACGAGACATACACTTTTAATGCGAAAACCACTAAAAATTGAATGTTAGTAGAAATAAAAGGATTGGTACATCATGCGAATTGCTGTGAGAGACACCAATGAAAAAGACATAGTTCATGAACACACTGGTGTGGAAGAAATAAATACACTGAAACGCCAAAGAAACTGGTATAGGCATGAGTATTCAAGTACAGAGATAAGCAAACAGGCAGAATACGGCGTTGCATTCGGCAACGCCTATGTAAGACAAGTGTCTGGCGCAGCTACAAAGACAGATTATCAAGATTTAAGTGAGTTTCAACGTGGTGTTATAGTGGGCGCTCGAGAGAGGTGACACAGCATCTCCGAGATAGCGATAAAGAGGGGATTTTCCTGTACGAACATTTCACGAATGTACCGTGAATATCAGGAATCCGCTAAAACATCAAATTTCCGACATCGCTGCGGCCGGAAAAAGGTCCTCCAAGAACAGGACCAATGACGCCTGAAGACAATCGTTCAACGTCACAGAAGGGAATCCCTTACGCAAATTTCTGCAGATTTCAATGCTGCGCCATCAATAAGTGTCAGCGTGTGAACCATTTAACGACACATCATCGATGTGGGCTTTCGGAGCGGAAGGCCCACTCATGTACCCTTGATAACTGCACGACAGAGAGCTTTACGCCTCGTCTGGGCCCTCTAACATCGTCATTGGACTGTTTATGACTGAAAACATGTTGCCTGGTCGGACGAGTCTCATTTCAAATTGTATTGGGCGGATGGACATGTCCCGGTTGGAAGACAACATCATGAATCCATCGATGCTGCATGTCAGCAGGAGAGTGTTCAAGCTGGTGGAGGCTCTGTAAAGGCGTGGGGCGTGTACAGTTTGAGTGATATGGGGACCCTAATACGTGTAGATACGTTTCTGACATGTGAGCCGTACGTAAGCCTCCTGTCTTATCACCTGCATCCATTCATATCCACTGTGCATGCCGACAGATTTGGGCAATTCCAGCGGGACAATGCGACACACCACACGTCTAGAATTGCTACACAGTGGCTCCAGGAACAAACACTTCCGATGGCCACCAGACTCCCCATATATGAACATGATTAAAATATCTGGGATTCCTTGTTGCGTGCTGTACAGAAGAGATCTTGACCCCCTCGTATTCTTACGAATTTATGGACAGCCCTGCAGCATTCATGGTGTCAGTTCCCTCCGGCACTATTACAGACATCAGTTGTGTCCATGCCACGTCGTGTTGCGGCACTCCTGTGTGCTTGCGGGAGCCTTACACGGCATTAGGTAAGTATACCAGTTTCTTTGGGTCTTCAGTGTATAACAGTCCGACACCGGTAGCTGAGTGATTACATGCCAGGAGCTACGTATAGTGCTGCAAGACCTCCTGCTCCATGATACCTGGGAAGTTCAACACGGCGACCTTTCTGGCCACACCTTTCTTAAAAGTCATTGCGCAAGCCGATTAGACAGGATATTTGTCTCACAAACTTTTAGATCTGCGATACGGGGCGCCGAACACTGGCCGCTAGCCTTTTCCGACCATTGCGCTTACATCTGTACGGTCCTCCTTCCGCCGCAATCAGTATGGCGCAGCCGTTAGCCATGGAAACTCAATACGTCACACTTGCATGACCTGGCGTGTCGCCAACAAGTCACTGAAACGTGGACAGCCTGCGAACGACACCTTCCCCGCTACCACTCGACATTGACATGGTGGTTGGACTGCGCCAAGCCGGCGATCCGGAGGACGCTGATGAGATACGGGATGGACGTGGCCGACTGGCATCGCACCACTGTTGACTTCTATTACGCGATTCTCCGAGATCTGGACGCTCAACCGCCAACCCCGGACAACCAGTTGGAACGGCAAAGAACTAAGGCGAAGATAATTACACTGGCACGCCGAAAACTACAAGGGGTCGTGATACGGACGCGACGCCACGATCACGCGGATTTAGAAATTCCGTCCATGCATTCCGACAAACGAAGGCGTCGTCGGCAGTTCATCAGCACTCTGATCACGGTTCATGTAATGCAGGTGACCAATCAGAATGACATCGTCCACGCATTCGTCGAGCACTACCGTCCTACTTATAGTGACGAAGACGCTGAAACTGCAGCAGACGACTCCATTTTGCATTACGTCACGCGCACCCTCCCCCACACGGAGGCGGATGCTTTGACAGTGGCGGTCACGCTAGACGAAGTCAACAACGCAATCGCCAAGAGTGCAGTCAACAGGGCATTGACGGCTTACCGATTGAGTTTTACCGTACCTTTCGGGACCCCATGGCACCACGGTGGACCACTATGTATCAAGAACTGATGACATCTGACCAAGCAATCCCACCCGCCTTTGCTGAGGGCATCATTATACCAGTCCACAAACCAGCCCGTGGTTCGATGTTCACGAGTTACAGACCGCTCACCCTACTGAATGCCGATTACAAGATTTTCGCGCGCTTACTGGCAATGCGGCTCCGAACTACACTCCCTCATATCCTCTCGCCAGAGCAAACGACGCCTGGCGGACAGGTTAACATACAGACTGCCACAGGGGAATGCCGCGACTTCATTGCGATAGCGGCGGCCTGCAGACTCCGTGCAGCGGTCGTCGCTGTAGACTTCGACAACGCCTTCGATAAAGTGCGTCAGCGTTTCCTGTTCCCTTGGCAACCCGAATGGGCATCCCCCCTCCGTTTCTCGACGTCATCCGGCGTCTTTACGACAGTGCCAGTTGACGTGTCCAAGTCAATGGACGTTTAGCAGGGCCCGTACCTATCTGCCGTTCGATGCGGCAGGGGTGCCCCCTCTCTACCCTCCTGTATGCCATCGCCCTTGAGCCCCTTATTGGGGGCTTGACGACCGAGCTCTCTGGCCTCACCCTAAGCCAAGACACTTTTTGCTGTCGGGCATATTCTGATGCCCTCCTCCTCCTCATTCGCTCCGGCTCTGAGATTCGGGACGACCTCGAATTGATTACCCGTTATGGGGCTGCCGCTGGCAGTGCCATCAATGTCACCAAATCTCCTGCAATGCACATTGGGCGAGGCCTCCAGGAGGGTGAAGTGGCACCCCTGCCGCTTGTGCGGACTTTCCGGTACCTGGGCATTACCTTTACCCCCACGGTCACACGCACAGCGGCAACGAATTACCGTCGCCTGTTACACGTCATCCGCAACGACGTCCGCCAGAACCTCTTGCGCCGCCAGGACACAATTCAACGCGTTGAGTTTCTTAATCTTTATGTGGCATCAAAATTGGTTCACTTCGCGCAAGTTCTCCCTCTGCCAATTGCAATTGGGCGCAACCTTCAGGCGGCTTTTGCTATTATCTCACGGCTGGTTCAATGTTTAAAGTCCGTTATGAGACACTTACCCCGCCCTCATGGTATGGTGGCATCGGGCTCGTCAACGTCCGTCTGCGAGCTGCAGCCTTGTACATGAGTACCACGAGAAAACAGTGGACGGGCCAGGGTACATCTGTAACACGCAGCTTGCTTGAGGTCCTCCTATCCGCTTCCACCTCACCACCGGTGTCTGTCGGCCATATCGTGCCTCATTTGTCCCATGTGTCGACCTTTTTCGTCGACTACAGTTACATACATACCAGTCTCCCAGATACACGCCCACGTAGGACTAAGGATTTTTACAGCCTGATGCTGCGCTGTGGTCCCCGGAATGTGATGGAGACCAAACATCCCTCTATCCAAGAGCCCATAGTGTGGACTACCGTCCACCAGTCCTTCCTCCCTACGAACGTCCGGGCACTGTGGTATCACACAGTGAACAGGAAATTTGCCACGAAGCAGCGCCTACACAACATTGGCTTGTCAGAATCCCCTCTTTGTCTCCTTTGCCAGCAACTGGAGACTGATTAACACCGTCTGACATGCGCCTCATCGCAAGATGTATGGCACTTCGTGCAGCAAATCATTTCCTGCTATCTCCGGGTGCCACCAGACACAATCGAACCTTGAATGTGTCTATATCCGGATTACCGACATTTTCCCACCGCCGAATGTCATGCTATTACGTGGGTCAAAGGGTGGGCGGTCGCTTATCTCTTTCATGAGGTACCTAAATCCCGCCTCGACTTCTGGACCTATTTACGAACAGCCCATGCAGCTCTCGAAAACACGGCCCGTTACCGAACATTATTTGCTAACTATCTTCGAGCGATCATTGTTAGACCTCCACTGAGTTGGGGGGTGCCTGGCTCAGAGGGCACCCTTCCCTCCTCTCTCGGCGGTATCTGAGTTTCAACCGCCTACGATCTATTCTACTGACCTCCGCAGATGGGAGAGCGCGTCTCAGATTGCGCGGATTTTATTTCTTTCTGCTTTTCCTTTTTCCTTTCTTTTTCTTTAACCAGAATTTATATTCCTTTTCTCTTTCGCCGATTTTTTCCCATAATTTCATGATATTAGTGAATCTTACAAAAACACATGCAAATAAATAAATAACAACGCCCTCCACTACTGTTGATTCCTGTGTCTCCCACTTCCCTAAGCACCACAGCCTCGGTGGTGGTGAGGTGGACACTGTGGCCAGGCCCCGGGTTTCGACCCCTGTCACTTTGCCGCCCGAGCCCACACCGGTCCACTACATAAAAAAAAGCTTGAAACAAAGAGCAAAAAAAGTGGTCAGCGCGACAGAAAGTTATTCCTAAGGGCCCGGGTTTGATTCCCGGCTGGGTCGGAGATTTCCTCCGCTCAGGGACTGGGTGTTGTGTTGTCCTAATCATCATCATTTCATCCCCATCGACGCGCAAGTCGCCGAAGTGGCGTCAAATCGAAAGACTTGCACCAGGCGAATGGTCTTCCCGACGGGAGGCCCTTGTCACACGACATTTATTTATTTACTGTATAACACCCATAAATAAAATGAAGGTGGATGCGGCCGTGGCCAGGAAGCGTTCCCCACTAAACTGGATGTGTTAATAAAAAGATCTACGTAATAGTCTAATGGAAAGCGATTGTACCACATTAGGACACATGCAGTAGAATGGATGCGTACAGCTAAAGCCCATAGTGAATGGAAAAGTCCGGAGAATTCCATTGTTCAAAAGTGGCTGCCACATGACTGATGATAACGATCTAATAAGCATAAAGGTCTAACGACACTGCGCCAACATCACAACCGCACCCTTTTAGTTTGTACCGCACAGAAAATTTCACAGTCCTCTTTCCCCAAACGGTGCAAATGCTCCCATGTTGAAAACTACTGCTGTAGAATGAAGTAGGCCATGTTAGAGTACTCTGCACCGCAGCAGCTTGATGTGCATAGAGCTGGAAAGCAGTGGACTACCTGCTATTCTAGAGTGTAAAATGCCACGTTAAAGCGACCACGGCGCTTACTGTTGGCAGAGCTGGGAAGCAGTGGACCGCTCCTCGTCGACCTTCACGCCCGACATCACGCCGCTCATCCTGGCGGCGCACATGAACAACTACGAGATCCTCAAGATCCTGCTGGACCGCGGCGCCACGCTGCCCATGCCTCATGACGTCAGGTAGGCGCAGCCGCGGGCCGACCAGCAGGTGAGGTGGTGCCGGTAGGTGCAGGGCGCCAGAACCCGTTCTCAACCGAATGGAAAGTGTGCACCAAAAGGTGAAATAAAAAATGTAATTCACAGTCAGCCTGTTATATTCTCTCTGTCACATCCACACTTTCACACATAAGATCAAAAGACGGTTTGTCTCAAGCCACAGCCAAAAGAATATAGCTGGGAACTGTGTCAAATTGATAAAACGGAAACCCACGTATGGAGCCATTTTTGGCACTTGCGTGTTAGCTTCTGCACGGCTTGTTTTTCCCTTCAGTCTGGGAACTACAGAGTCATCTTCAGATACACACGTTCATTATTTACACCTATTTTCACACACACATGTTACGACGGCACTGAGCACTACGCACTGTAGAAATTCGCTGAAAATGAGGAAAATATTTATATAGTTGGTGTTGGTGCTGTTCGCCGATTTTTGATAAAAAAAAAGTTAGTTTAGACTGAATAGTTAGCTCGAGCCCCACGTGCTATGGCACGAAAATACGATCGTATATATATATTAGACTCAGCTTAATTTAGCGGCCCCAGAGACGTGGCTGGTCTTAATGTTTGGCTACGTTTTTCGTCATAGGAAGCCAGCACACACCTGTCGTAAACTCAGTTTTCAAGCTGAAATAAAATATAAAAAATAAAACAAAAAATAACAATGCAGGCAGGTATGGCGGTGAAATTTAAAATATTGAGTCACTCATGTTGACTTATGATTTGAACAAGTAGTTTATTTCTATTTTCCCACAAATAGTCTTTAGTATATTGACTAAACACTTAAAATGTAATCTGAGGGGCTTTTACAAAAGCGAGGCCGTTAATAACTGATGCTACAACACTTCACTACGAAATTCATATTTCTCGATCACGGCACTCGACAGTCTATGCACAGTTCACAATAATACTCTGTTGTCTGCTGTCCCAAACCACTATATTGTGCTGAACTTGATCGTTTTCGGATATGTGTTTTGTCTCTGATCGTGGCAACCAACCCAATACTACCTCCAGATGGACGGCACATGCGGCTCTTAGTGTTGCTCAAACTCAACTCCCCAAAAATGGCCGCCCTACACACCCTCAAAACGACTGCGTAACTCAAAACAACGTTTGACAAAAGATTACGAATATTCTGAAACCAAACACAAAATCCCATATGATACATTGAAAAATATGGAAATTTTCCGGGCAATAACAATTTAAAGTCTAATTTTTTTGTACCTGCCACCGTTTTTTCACAAATAATGTTCTTGTAGCGTGATTTTGCCTTTACCGGATTTTTTGTATCAAACATAAATAAACAAATAAAAATACAAACTTAATTACTCACCTACCTCTTTAAAGTTTAGAATGCTGCCGGAGAGTTTCGTCTGTGTAGATTTATTTATTACCAAAAACACAATTTCTCTCAGCCGAATCCCATATTTCGACCTCTCATTCAAAAATGGTACATGTTCTGCTAAATCGGCTATGAGTCCTCGATGCAGCTCTACCAGCCGCATCCGGAAACACTTTGTTCATATTAATCGGCCAAAGCATTGCCGAAATATTAGCTTTTGAACTTTCACAAATTTACAATTTTTAAGACAACAATAACTTTTAAACTATTATAGATTTTTGTGGCGCGTCGAGATAATTTAGCTCTACACATTTTTCTGTCCACGAGTGCCATCTCGCACCTTCGTGTCACTCTTAGTTCTGTTTTTATCAATTTTTCTCTGGCATATAAATTCCTCCAAGCGCGAAAACACGGCCATACGCTCCCCTTCCAAGCTTCCTCACAATCGCCAGCCAGCCGCTCGCCACGACCCCATAGCAACCGCCAGCCACGTGCTCTGCGGCTGAAAACTGCCGCTGTAATCTACCCCTGCCCCCTCCACAGCTTGTACGCTCACAATGTTCTCCGTATACATCTGTTCATCTTTTAAGTTTACTAATATGTATTCTACAACTTGTAAACTTTTAAAGCGCTAAACACAATATAGAACATGGTAACATAATTTACATGGTCATCTATTAAATATCTATAGAGAAATGACGTTCATACTTATCATGACCATTTAAAAGTCTTCAGGCATATCAACAAATCAGAAGAAGATACAGTGAAAATAGTGGACGAACGGTTTAATCTCCATAAATACTTACATTATTGAGCGAAAATAGAGGTAGATTAGCCTGAAAAGAATGATAATGATTTGAAGTTTATCATGCAACAATAGAAGAACTTTATAAATCATTAGGGAAATTAAACATAGAAAATCTACTGATATTGATGGAATAAATGCAGAATTATTAAAATGTAGGAATATGATGATTGGTCAGCAGCCGTAGCTCTCGTACACTGGTGTTGTCCCGCCCTTGGAAGTAAGTCCAACTTATGTATTAGATATATCATTACTGTGTCACTGTAAATGAAACTTTAAGACATTCTGATGTATTAACAGTCATCAACGTTTTTCTTAATCATACTTTAGCTACGTAATTTTTATTTCAAAAATCATGTACAGTGATAGTGTCTGTAAACGCTATTTGCGCTCTGATTGTCTCTCTGTTCCTACGTACCGTCAAAATGGACGATACTGCTTCCTGTTTCGTAGTAAAACACGGACCCGGAAAACCGTCAATGGCGAGAAACAAGTCGTTAATGTTTTTTACAAGATTACAGAGAAAAATCAGCTTTGACGTTTTTCGAGAAACACTATGTAATAAAAATAAGAAAACGTATTAAATTTACATGCGTGGCGCAATCGGTAGCGTCGCAGATGGGTAATCGTGGGAGGTTGCGGGCGGCGGTTCATAACTCGTGGTGTATAATTTTTTTGGTCGGTCTGAATACCTAAATCATTTAAATATGAAATTCATCAAATATATCATAGTTAACGTATACTTAAACATCACTTTTAAAGAAATATGCATGTCTTCTAGCGTCTAATTACCTTCCACAAGCAAAATTCTCGTATTCATTACAAATACACTTTCTTAATTATCGATATTTTATAAATGATTGTCGAAGCTAAGAAAACATTACAGAATTAAATTTTTTGGTGAAAAATGAAGAATTAAATCTTGTTTGTTTGAATATGCCCACTGCTTTGTAGGATAGATGTGGTCTAACACGAACCTGAGTGATAAGTTTCGTAGAAACATGGAAAACAATATTTTTCACGGCGTCGAGCACAGTACGGTGCGTTTTTACAGTTTTCGCCTTAACACTGCAGTCTGAACCCAATAGAATTGGCCTGGAGCCAAGTTAAGGGATTTGTCACTATAAATAACAAGTCATTTAAGCTGCCAAACGTAATGAAACTAGTGCAGGAAGCTTCGTGACACGTCACTGGCCTTCGATGGCAAAGTGCAGAACAGCGCGTCATAAAAGAGGAGGAGGAAATATGGAGTTTCTGGGGCTTGGGATTCTGTTGATGATCGCCTCGTTATCAACGTAGCAATACTGAACGTATTCCGCAGGGTCCGATGTGGAAGGAGTTCAGAAATTACCAGACGACTGACTGTAATACCTTCAGTGGCTGCAATATTTAACTGCGTGGTGAGATCCCAACAGTGTGGTCTGAGGCCACACATAACTTATCCGGAAAAATTACTCTTTTTAAAACCAGGAGTTTTTATCACTTCCAAACTTTACAGCAACTCTCCTGCGAACCTGCAGAACTAGCACTCCTGAATGAAAGGATATTGCGGAGACATGGCTTAGCCACAGTCTAGGGGATGTTTCCAGAACGAGATTTCCACTCTGCAGCGGAGTGTGCGTTGATATGAAACTTCCTGGCAGATTAAAACTGTGTGCCGGACCGAGACTCGAGCTCGGGACCTTTGCCTTTCGCGGCCAATTGCACTACCATCAGAGCTACCCAAGCACGACTCACGCCCCGTCCTCAGAGCTTTACTTCTGCCAGTATCTCGTCTCCTGCCTTCCAAACATTACTGTGGGGACGGGGCGTGAGTCGTAGTTGGATAGCTCAGATGGTAGAGCACGTCGAGTCTCGGTCCGGCACACAGTTTTAATGTGCCAGGAAGTTTCATATCAGCGCACACTCCGCTGCAGAGTGAAAATCTCACCCTGGAGACACAGTGTAACGTTGAGGTGAGACTGATTCCTGTGACGAGCGCCAGTGTGACAGAGGCCCGGCGCCACGTTCCGCCTGTCGGCAGGTGCGGCTGCGACGAGTGCGTGGTGTCGAGCGAGGCGGACTCGCTGCGGCACTCGCAGGCGCGCATCAACGCCTACCGAGCCCTCACCGCCTCCTCGCTGATCGCGCTCTCCTCCCGGGACCCGCTGCTCACCGCCTTCGAGCTCTCCTGGGAGGTGCGCCGCCTCTCGCGCATGGAGAACGAGTTCCGCGACGAGTACAACGTGAGTGCGCCGCCTCGCCTGCGACGCCAAGCAGCGGCATCGGCAGCCCAGACTTTCTGCTGGCCTTCTCGCTGGAAACAATACTGCCACTTACAAGCAGTTCTTGTTGTTGTTGTTGTGGTCTTCATGCTACTCTGTCCTGTGCAAGCTTCTTCATCCCCCAGCAACTACTGCAACCTACATCCTTCTGAATCTGCTTGGTGTATTCATCTCTTGGTCTCCCTCTGTGGTTTTTACCCTACACGCTGCCCTCCAATACTAAAGTGGTGATCTGATGCCTCAGAACGTGTCCTACCAACCGATCATTCTCTTGGTCAAGTTGTGCCACAAATTTCTCTTCTCCCCAGTTCTGTACAATACCTCCTCATTAGTTATGTGATCTACCCATCTAATCTTCAGCATTCTTCTGTAGCACCACATTTCGAAAGCTTCTATTCTCTTCTTGTCCAAACTATTTATCGTCCATGTTTCACTTTCATACATGGCTACACTCCATACAAATACTTTCAGAAACGACTTCCTGACACTTAAACCTATACTCGATGTTAACAAATTTCTCTTCTTCATAAATGCTTTCCTTGCCATTGCCAGTCTACATTTTATATCCTCTCTACTTCGAGACCATCAGTTAGTTTGCTCCCCAAATAGCAAAACTACTTTAATACTTTAAGAATCTCATTTCCTAATCTAATGCCCTCAGCATCACCCGACTTAATTCGACTACATTCCATTATCCTTGTTTTGCTTTTGATGATGTTCATCTTTTACCCTCCTTTCAAGACACTGTCCATTCCGTTCAACTGCTCTTCCAGGTCCTTTGCTGTCTCTGACAAAATTACAATGTCATCGGCGAACCTCAAACTTTTTATTTCTTTTCCGTGGATTTTAATAACTACTCCGAATTTTTCTTTTGCTTCCTTTACCGCTTGCTCAATATACACATTGAATAACATCGGGGCTACAACCTTGTCTCACTCCCCTCCCAATCACTGCTTCCGTTTCTTGCCCCTCCACTTATAAGAGTGGAGGGGGATCAAAGAGAAGCAGTGATTGGTTTCTGTACAAATTGTAAATAGCCTTTCGCTCCCTGTATTTTACCCCTGACACATTTAGAATTTGAAAGAGTATTCCAGTCAACATTGTCAAAAGCTTTCTCTAAGTCTACAAATGTAGGTTTGCCTCTCTTTAATCTTCCTTCTAAGATAAGTCGTAAGGTCAGTATTGCCCCAAGTGTTCCAATATTTCTAAGGAATCCAAACTGATCTTCCCCGAGGTCGTCTTCTACCATTTTTTCCATTCGTCTGTAAGGAATTCGCGTTAGTATTTTGCAGCTGTGACTTATTAAACTGATAGTTGGGTAATTTTCATATCTGTCAACACCTGCCTTTTTGGGATTGGTATTATTATATTCTTCCTCAAGTCTGAGGGTATTTCGCCTGCCTCATACATCTTGCTCACCAGATGATAGAGTTTTGTCAGGACTGGCTCTTCCAAGGCCGTCAGTAGTTCTAATAGGATGTTGAATAGTTAACATTAATATAACAACGTCATTCAACTGCCTCTCCCTACAGGGTTTATGCGACCCGGAACACCTTCAAATACCACAGGTAAGATTTTTGTATTTTCTCCCTCGCCATGCGCAAATGACCAGGATCTCTCCGTAGGAAACTTAATGTAGTTAAATTTTATATTGCGATCTGTTTCCCGTAGAGGCTGCAGTTTCTGAATTATTCGAGAAAAACGTACAAATTTACCTTCAAATGCGTTTTTCTTGAATACCTCGAAAACTGTGGCCCCCATCGAAAACGTATCCCAGAATAAAATTTAACTACATTAAATTTCCTACAAAATGTTGCTGTTCATTTTTTTGTGTAAGACTAATAGACTGCACATAGCTATCAGGAGAACATGAAAATCTCTCTCGTGCTTTTTGAAGGCGTTGCGTGTTGCATAACACCCGAAGGTAGGGGCAGCTGACTCACCCTGTTCCTCCTAAGACTCGTCAGGCGCATTTTCTTTGTTGTTTCGGCACATAATTGCAATTTCATTAATCTAATGCGTAGCTGAAGACACCTCAAAAAAAAAAAAAAAGATTTTAATCGCACCTTTCATACCACGCCCAGTGTCGACAGATATCTGTTAACAGGAACGTTAAAACACCTTAAATAAGCAGAACTGTAGTCGCCAAGGCCCACGTTGACTGCTACCGCCTTGCAGTATCACTGCTCAGTCGCTACTGGAATACTTTTTAAAAAAATGTTCCTGTTCATACATAACGATAAAAGGAATATCGCTCTAGATTAATTTCGGACCGCTCTATCGAATAGGTACATAAAGTTCCACTTCATAAATCATTTTGTTTGTACCTGGGAACAAATCGACACTTTCTCGACGCTAGGCGTCGCATGAAAAGGCCTGATGAGTACTATTTTTTGAAATGACTCCAGCTACAAATTGTAATAACTTAATTCCCCATATCTGCCGAAACGCCAGAGAAAATGTGCCTGACTAGTTCCAGGAGGTGACAGCAAATTGCTTTCCAATAACGCAGTACCATATGTAACATGCCTATCTGATAGCTTAAAGAGGCAACAAAAATTTGATTTTCAATTTTTCTAGTAATTATTGAATTTAAAAATTTCAAATTCGTTCATAATCTACTGACTTAAGAGGTATAATCTGATTTTAAAAATTTAACACATAGGAAAAGTGTTGCAGCTAGGAACAGTCTGCTTTTCTCGACGCAAAATAAATGACATCACAGCAAATACCCGGAATTTATTCATGAAGTATTTCAGAGTGAGAGCACTAAGCGACTTCCAACATACTTTACACATACTGTATAACCAATATAAGTAATAAGTTACTAGCGTTTCTGTTTGCGTATTGGTATTCTCGTTGCTACAGGTTTATTTATCGACCATCATTTTTTATTTGTTCTTCACTGTTGCTGTTTTAGTTTATATATTGTCATTTTGTCATCTGGAGATACTGCTTGGAGCTATGGACGCTAGAAAATGAAATGCTAAGTGGAGAAATCGGAATATTTCCAACATAGTCATCTGTTTGAGTTCAATACAGGGTCGACAGTGGCGGAGGTGGCCAGAAATGTTTCGGCCTTGAATGAGGATAATGCCATTGGACAGAGCACAGCAATAAAATGGTTTTATCATTTTAAGGAAGATCGTTTTGGCATTAGTGACTCTCCATGTTCAGCAAGACTTTCGAGGTCTAATGAAGATCGTTTAAACGCATTGATCCACAATGGTACTCGAGACCTGGCAAGTGTGATCAACTATGCTCTTTCCGTTGTCGTGCGACATTTGTATGCAATGGGAAAGGTTCAAGAAACGGATGTGTGGGTACCGCATGCTCTGAGCCAAAATCACAAAAATCAGCGAGTAGCCGCTTGCTAGTCATCAACTGGCTACTGAACATCGACCATTCCCATTCCGTATCGTTAAGTGTGGGTGTCGTCTTTGTGGTAATATAAGGAATGTTTGAGCCTGAACAAAGTAACAATTCCCAGTAAAAAGACGTGTGCGCATCCATAAAAGATATTGCTATGTATGTGGTGGACCAGTGACGGTATGGTGTACTACGCATTGCTTTTCCGAGATTTAACGATCACTGCTGACATTTATTGTCAACGAATGAAACGTCTTCCAGGCGCAATCCGAGAAGAATGACCAGGAACACAGCGCGAATGTATGCTAGCCTACAACAACGCCCACACGCTAGACTGATAAAAACACTGTGCAGGAGTTGGTTTGGGAACTCATTCCGCACCCACCTTATTCACCTGATATTGCAGCGTCAGATTTTCACCTTTCCCGCTCTCTACAGAACACCCTTCGAGGAACTTCATCTCCAGTTGATAAAGCGCTGCCGCGTGGTTAGAAGCGCCATCTCACTGACTGCGAGGCCCTTCCCGCCGGAGGTTCGAGTCCTCTCTCTTGCATACGTGTAAGTGTTGTTCTTAGCACAGGTTAGTTCAAGTAGTGTGTAAGTCTAGGGACCGATGACCTCTGCAGTTTGGTCCCTTAAGAACTCACAGATTTGAACATTTTGAAAAAGCGCTCCGAACATGACGACTTCTTCGCCTCAGAACCAGGTGATTTCTACAGCTGCCAAGTCACATAAATTCGCCAGTGTTGGAAGACTATTCTAAATAGTGAAGGAGGATATGTTACTGATGACTAAAGCCACTGTCATTTGTATTTGTTGTGTTTATTTAATGTACGGAAAAACGCCGCAACTTCTGCACCAACCTAATAATAACACTCGAGGCTCTATTACTTACTGAACGCTATTTACGAAATTTTAATCTCCAACTTTCTCATCAGAATTCGTAAATATTTTGTTGACACCCTCCTACGTAGGAAGAAATGATCATCATAATAAAATAAGAGAAATCAGAGCTCGAACGGAAAGATTTAGGTGTTCCTCTTTCCCACGCGCCATTCGAGAGTGGAATGGTAGAGAAGTAGTATGAAAATGGTTCGATGAACCCTCTACATCTACATCTACATACAAACTCCGCAATCCACCATACGGTGCGTGGCGGAGGGTACCTCGTACCACAACTAGCATCTATCTCCCTGTTCCACTCCCAAACGAGGGAAAAATGACTGCCTATATGCCTCTATACGAACCCTAATCTCTCTTATCTTATCTTATGTAAGTTGGCGGCAGTAAAATTGTACTGCAGTCAGCCTCAAATGCTGGTTCTCTAAATGTCCTCAATAGCGATTCACGAAAAGAACGCCTCGTTTCCTCTAGAGACTCCCACCCGAGTTCCTGAAACATTTCCGTAACACTCTCGTGATGATCAATCCAACCAGTAACAAATCTAGCAGCCCGCCTCTGAATTGCTTCTATGTCCTCCCTCAATCCGACCTGATAGGGATCCCAAACGCTCGAGCAGTACTCAAGAGGAGGTCGTGTTAGTGTTTTCTTAGCGGTCTCCTTTACAGATGAACCACATCTTCTCAAAATTCTACCAATGAACCGAAGACGACTATCCGCCTTCCCCACAACTGCCATTTCATGCTTGTCGCACTTCATATCGTTCTGCAATGTTACGCCCAAATATTTAATCGACGTGACTGTGTCAAGCGCTACACTACTAATGGAGTATTCAGACATTACGGGATTCTTTTTCCTATTCATCTGCATTAATTTACATTTATCTATATTTAGAGTTAGCTTCCATTCTTTACACCAATCACAAATCCTGTCCAAGTCATCTTGTATCCTCCTACAGTCACTCAACGACGACACCTTCCCGTACACCACAGCATCATCAGCAAACAGCCGCACATTGCTATCCACACTATCCAAAAGATCATTTATGTAGGTAGAAAACAACAGCGGACCTACCACACTTCCCTGGGGCACTCCAGATGATACCCTCACCTCCGATGAACACTCACCATAGAGGACAACGTAGTGGGTTCTATTACTACTCTGTCAGGCATTTAAGTGTGTATTGCAGAGTAACCATGTAGATGTAGATGTAGATAAAGAATGCGTAGTTGCCACAGTAAATTTGGGCGCGAAAAACAACTTTCGGTTCTGGTTTACGAGTTTCGTTAAGATCCTACTTAGGCAGGGTCAGAGGCTTTTCGCAGCTGCAAGTTGCGAAGCGTGCTGGTCGCATTTTACCGAAACGTAATCGCAGTCGGCGGCAGCACCTCGCTTTGAGGAGCAGCCAGCGCAGCGCAGCGCAGCGCTGAATATTTGAGGGAGGCGTGGGACGTTGGATGGCACGCCGCACCGAGCACGGCGAGCCCGCCGGCCGCTCTGCTCGACACGTCGGCTTTAGCAGGCGCTGCCGCGGCGCGAGGTGGGCGGCAGATAAACGCTGCGCTGAAATGCGAGCGCCGAACGAAACGCGACATCCGGCGGCCTTCCGTGCCTCTGTCCGCGTCTTGTCAATTACGGCACTGCAGAAGTTTCCTTTACATACTGAGTGGCGAATATTATCGGGAATTGTGCTTACGACTGCCTCGAGTTTCCTAATAAATTCCAGATTAATTATAGCACGGCAAAGAACCGACTAGATAATAAACAATTCCTTCCACTTGCTGTACAAAGATGTTGATACGACAGTATAGTTGTAAGAAATAAAAAAACTGGAAACGTGGAAGCTCTTTTTACGAGATAGACTGAGGTGACAAAAGTCATGGGATAGCGATAGTCTAATGTACAGATAGTGATAGTATCGTGTACAAAGTATAAAAGGTCATTGAACTTGCGGAGCTGCCATTTATACTCAAGTGATTCACGTGAAAAGGTTTCCACGTGATTATGGCCTCACGACGCGTACTTCAATGCCAGATGCCTTTAATAATTTCCACAACGAAATTCTGTCTCTAAATCTGCCAGAAACCCCAAAGAGATTCTGGTCATACATAAAGCACACCAGTGGCAAGACACATTCAATACCTTCACTGCGCGATAACAACGGTGAAGTCACTGATGACAGTGCCACTAAAGCAGAGTTATTAAACACGGTTTTCCGAAAATCCTGCACCACAGAAGACGAAGTAAATATTCCTGAATTCCAATTAAGAACAGCTGCCAAGATGAAAAATATAGAAGTAGATATTCTCGGTGTAACAAAGCAGCTTAAATCACTTAATATAGGTAAGGCCTCCGGTCCATATTGTATACCAGTCAGGTTCCTCTCAGAGTATGATGATAATATAGCTCCATGTTTAGCAATTATATACAACCACTCGCTCACAGAAAGATACGTACCTAAAGACTGGAAAATTGCTCAAGTACGCCAATACCCAAAAAGGAAGTAAGAATAATCAGCTGGATTACAGGCTAATATGACTAACGTCGATTTGCAGTAGGGTTTTAGAACATGTATTGTATTCGAACATTATGAAGTACCTCGAAGAAAACAATTTATTGACATAGTCAGCACGGATTCAGAAAATATCGTTCTTGTGAAACACAGCTAGCTTTTTATACTCATGAAGTAATAAGTGCTATCGACAGAGGATGTCAAATTGATTCCATATTTTTAGGTTTCCAGAACGCTTTCGACACCGTTCCTCACAAGTGTCTTCTAATCAAACTGCGTGCCTACGGAGTATCGCCTCAGTTGTGCGACTGAATTCGTGATTTCGTGTCAGCACGGTCACAGTTCGCAGTAATAGATGGAAACTCATCGAGTAAAACAGAAGTAATATCCGGCGTTCCCCAAGGAACTGTTATAGGCCCTCTGTTGTTCCTGATCTGTATTAACGACACAGGAGACAATCTGAGTAGCCGTCTTAGATTGTTTCCAGATGATGCTGTCATTTACCGTCTTGTAAAGTCATCAGATGATCGAAACGACTTGCAAAATGATTTAGGTAAGATATCTGTATGGTGCGAAAAGTGGCAATCGACACTTCATAAAGAAAAGTGCGAAATTATTCACATGAATACTAAAAAAAATCAGCTAAATTTCGATTACACACAAACCTGAGGGCTGTAAATTCAACTAAATACTTAGGGTAGGGATTACAACTACAAATAACCTAAAGCGGAACGATCACAGTGATAATATTGTGGGTAGAGCAAACCAAAGACTGCGATTCATTGGCAGAACACTTAGAAGGTGCAACAGGTCTACAAAAGAGACTGCTTACACTACGCTTGTCCGCCATATTTTGGAGTACTTCTGTGCGGTGTGGGATCCGCATCAGGTGGGACTGACAGATGACATCGAAAAAGTACAAGGAAGGGCAGCTCGTTTTGTATTATCGCGAAATAGGAGAGATAGTGTCACAGACATGATACGTGAATTGGAGTGGCAATCATTAAAATTAAGGCGTTTTTCGTTGCGACGGGGTCTTCTCGTGAAATTTCAATCACCAGTTTTCTCCTCTGATTGCGAAAACATTCTGTTGGCACCCACCTACATAGGGAGAAATGATCATCACGATAAAATAAGAGAAATCAGGTATCTCACGGAAAAATTTAAGTGCTCGTTTTTACCGCGTGCCGTTCGAAAGTAGAACGGTAGAGAGACAGCATGAAGGTGGTTCGTTGAACCCTCTGCCAGGCACTTCATTGTGAATAGCAGAGTAATCACGTAGATGTAGACGTAGATGTAGAGTTAACAGTCCTTGTACGCGGAATGGTAGTTGGAGCTAGATGCATGGGACATTTCATTTCTGAAATCGTTAGATAAATCAATATTCCAAAATCCACAGTGTCAAGAGTGTGCCGAGAGTACCAAACTAAATGCATTGCATCTCACTAAGGGCCGACTGCCTTCACTTAAAGACCGAGAGCAGCGGCGTTTGCGTATAGTTGTTAGTGCTAACAGACAAGCAGTAATGTGTGAAATAACCGGAAGTAGGATAGTGCAGGTAGGGCAGTGCAGAGCAATTTGGCGTTAATGAGCTTGCGAGCAGACGACAGATCCAGATCCAAATCCAAATGCCTTTACCAACACCATGACACGGCATGCTGCGCTACTCCTGGGTACATGGAAATATCGGTTGGACCCTAGCCGGCTGCAAAACCGTGGCCTGGTCGGATGAGCCCTGTCTCAGTTGGCAAGAGCTGACAATACGGTTCTACTGTGACGCAGACCTCACGAAGCGATGGACCAGGGTTCTCAGGAAGGAACTGTGCGATCTGGAGGTGGCCCCATAACGGTGTGGACTTTTGTTTACGTGAAATGCATTGGGTCATCTGGTCCAACTGAACTGATCCTTGATTGGAAATGGTTACGTTCGGCTACTTGGAGACTATTTGCAGCCATTCATTGACTTCATGTTCGCAAGCAACCAAACAACGATGCAATTTTTATGGACGGCAGTGCGCCATGTCACCAGGTCACGATTGTTCGCGATTGGTTTGACGAACATTCTGCACAATTCGACCGCATCATTTGCCTTCTCAGATCGGCCGACATGAATCCCACCGAACATTTATGGGACACAATCGAGAGATCAATTCGTGCACTACATCCTACATCAGCTACACTTTCGCAATTATGGAGGGTTATAGAGGCAGCACGGCTCAATATTTCTACAGGGGAAGTCCAATGACTTGTTGAGTCGAAGCAACGTTGAGCTGCTGCACTACGCTGAGAAAACAGACGTCCGACACGGTACTAGCATGCAGCCCATGACTTTTGTCACCTTAGTATATAAGATACGCCACAAATTAGAGGGACACAACTAGTACAAATATTCTAATCGCACTTCATGTGGAACAATTATAACTATACATAACTGCCACTGACATTGACACATTGATTGCACCACGTACAAAGAAACCCCTTGATTCACGACGGATCCAGTTTTTCACGGTTCCTGCACTTCCTTGTCACAGCTGAAACCCTGACCTTCAAGTGATTGTTTTAAGGGCCGAAGATATGCAAATCACTTGGGGAGATATCAGGGCTGTAAATAGGATGTTCCAAAACCTCCCATCGAAATTCTTGAAGGAACTCGAGGGTATTCTTGGTCACATGCGGCCTTGTGTTGCTCAGGAGAAGCGCCGCCCCATTCGAGAGCTGGTCCCCACGTTTGTTTTTACCGGCATGTCTCAGCTTCAGCCACGTGCTGCAATGCTGTTCAGCGTAAACTTTTGCACCCAGTGAAAGTCAGTCGATGAGTAGCGGCCCTGCGTCGTCGAAAGAGAAACTGAGAATCACTTTTCCATCCTTCGAGACAGAGTGGGCATTTGTGAACGAGGGGAGCTAGGATGGCGGCAGTGCATGCTCACCCGTTTGGACGCCAAGTCGAAGTGGTGACGCCGCGTCTCATCTCATGGCACAAGCTGAGCAATGGAATCCGTTCCTTGTTCCGCGTATCTCAGTAGCGTGGTCAGGCAAGCATGCATTCTCGCCGTTTTCTGATTTTCTGAAACGAACTTTGACATTACGAAGCTTCTCGTGGATTATCCGGTGCACGTTGATTCGCACATCTGACGATTCGTTTGTATGAGCTCCTCCACGGCCGAAACTGTGACATTGGTGGTGGCAACGTGCACATGCCCAGCACGTGGCACGTTCTTAATTTTTACACGTCCCGCCTCCCGGAATATCCTACACAGTGCGAGACACTGCCCTCTGTACACCTCTTTCACCCTGCTATAAACACGTTCAGCATTCTCCTCTTCTGCGCGGCACTCTTTGTGCTGACCGGGAGGCATCCGTCTTGCAACGAGCTGCTGAAACAATTCTTCAGAAATGAGTAAATTGCTGCGAAGCCGTCAAGTGTTCTTGTGCAACTGGCAGTACCACCACGCCATCTCTTGGCAAACACATCCACTAGCTGGCATTACATACGACGCCGCTACGGCGAAAGTCCACTTTCCAGTTGGGAATACAGCCGCAGTAACTGTACCTCATCTTACGCTCGTGCGTATACAAACGAAAAAGGAAAACTAACCAATATGTAACCACAGTCGTATGTGATTATAATTGCAGTTTCAGTATCTTCAACATACTGCTGTAGCAACACTGAGGTAATGCAACCGCGTGTAGAAGGGACCACGGCTCCATTATGTTTTCACTCTGGGTTAATTCTGTTCTGGAACTGCGTGGCAGTTTCAATAGTCTATTTGAAAGTTATCGTGTTGTCACTCTCTGCTCCCTGCATTCCCATTTCTTTCACATTCCTATTTACCTCTTGAATCCAATATACTTCCCGTTTATCGTTCACAACAAACAGCAGTATCCGGTTCCATTCTACGAATGTTTCCAAACAACATAGTTCTTTTTATATAGATATACACTGAAGCGCCACAGAAACTGGTAAAGGCACTCGTATTCAAATACAGAGATATGTAAACAGGCAGAATACGGCGCTGAGGTCGGAAACGCCTTTATAAGAAAACAAGTGTCTGGCGCAGTTGTTAGATCGTCTACTGCTCCTACAATCGCAGGTTGTCAAGATTTAAATGACACTGAACGTGGTGTTGTAGTCAGCGCACGAGCGATGGGACACAGCACGAGGCAGCAACGAAGTGGACATTTACCCATACGACCATTTCATGTGTGTACCGTGAATATCAGGAATCTGGTGAAACCAAATCTCCGACATTCTTGCGGCCGGAAAAAGATCCTGCAAGAACGGGACCAACGACGACTGAAAATAATCGTTCAACGTGACAGAAGTGCAACCCTTCCGCAAATAGCGGCAGTTTCTCACGCTGGGCCATCAACAAGTGTCACCACTCAACGAAACATCATCGACATGGCCTTTCGGAGCGGAGTGCCCACTCGTGTACCCTTGATGACTCCACGACACTAAACTTCACGCATCGCCTGACAACACACACATTGGACTGTTATGACTGGAAACATGTTCCTGTTCGGACGAGTATCGTTTTAAATTTTATCGAACGGATGGACGCGTGCGGGTATGGAGAGAACCTCATGAATCTATGGACCCTGGATATCAGCAGGCGACTGTTCAAGCTGGTGTGGGGCGCGCGCATTTGGAGTAATGTGGGACCGCTGATACGTCTAGACACGACAGGTGACAGGTACGTAAGAATCCTGTCCGATCATCTACCGATTGATGTCCATTGTGCATTCCGACGAACTTTCGCAATTCAGGGGTACAATGAGACACCCCATGCGTCCAGAATTGCTACAAGGTGGCTCCACGAACATTCTTCCGAGTTTAAACACTACTAATGGTTAGCAAACTCCCCAGACATGAACATTATTTAACATATCTGGGATGCTTTGCAACGTTGTGTTCAGAAGAGATCTTCATCCCCCTCTAGCAGTACTTCAGACGTAAGTCGAGTCCATGTCACGTCGTGTTTCGGCACTTCTGCGTTCTCGCGGGGGGCCTACACAATATTACGCAGGTGTTCCAGTTTCTTTGGCTCTTAAGCGCACAACTCTAGGTTCTCTCGCTCTCTGTCCATTAATCGTCTATTCTTCGTCGAGACTTCTTGCTGCGTTCATGTTTCGTAATGTCATGATTTTAATTGATAGAATGATTCTTCCGTTATAAATGTTTATAGTTTATATACCGATTTTATCTTACAATCGAGCGAGGCGGCGCAGTGGTTAGTGTGGTGTCACCGCCAGACACCACACTTGCCAGGTGGTAGCCTTTAAATCGGCCGCGGTCCGGTAGTATACGTCGGACCCGCGTGTCGCCGCTATCAGTGATTGCAGACCGAGCGCCGCCACACGGCAGGTCTAGAGAGACTTCCTAGTACTCGCCCCAGTTGTACAGCCGACTTTGCTAGCGATGGTTCACTGACTCTACGCTCTCATTTGCCGAGACGATAGTTAGCATAGCCTTCAGCTACGTTGATTGCTACGACCTAGCAAGGCGCCAGTATCCGTACTATTGATATTGTGAATCATGTACCATAAAGAGCGACGTTCTCCATTAATGGATTAAAGTTAAGTATTCCACCAGCTACGTCCGTTTTTCTCACTTCTAATACCCTTGTCATGTTCCAGACCTCACGCCAGCCTGCGTGAGCTAAAACGCGTGCATATCGGCCTCCTTTAACCATACGGTTGGCTCTCCTGCCAACCACAACAGTTAGCACACTGAACTCGCATCCGAAGGACGATGGTTCAAACCTGTGTCCGGCCATCGAGACTTAGATTTTTCCGTGATTTCCCTAAACCGGTCGAGACAAATGCCGGAATCGTTCCTTTGAAAGGGTCTGCCGATTTTCTTCCCCATCCGTGTGCTCCGTCTCCAATGATCTCGAAATGCCGGCCGCGGTGGCCGAGCGGTTCTAGGCACTTCAGTTCGGAACCGGGCGACTGCTACGGTCGCAGGTTCGAATCCTGCCTCGGGCATGGATGTGTCTGATGTTCTTAGGTTAGGTAGGTTTAAGTATTTCTATGTTCTAGGGGACTGATGGCCTAAGATGTGAAGTCCCATAGTGCGCAGAGCCATTTGAACCATTTTTGATCTCGATGTCGACGGGACGTTAAACCCAATCTTCCTCCCTTGCTTTTTTATCTTATTCATGCTCAGGTAACTTTATTTCTTCTCAGGCATAGTCTTGCCTACCCTTCTAGTTATTATATCCCACTACCTTCTCCATTTTTCACACATACAGGAACTGTCTTAATATCCGTGATATTCTGCCTTAGCCGAGTGGATCCTTTGGTTAGTGGCCGCTTATAACAGTTCCGACATGATCACAATATCGCCTGCAAACACCAAACAGCTTATCGACATTGTATTTCTCTTGTACTCCACTCACATTGTTTGCTTTCATTTCTCTGCATCATTCTCTCATCGCTTTATCACACTCAATTGAAGAGATGTGGAGAGGACGTCCCCTTCTCTGATGCTGAGGACGTGATAGCGTTCTTCTGAACTTGAGGTTAGGTGCCGCCTTAGTTATGTCCGAATCATCGCCTTCAAAATTTTTAAAAATGGTCTTCTATCTATTTAATCATAAGTTTTTTGCCCATGAATCTGAGCGCTAAAATCTTTGTCCTGGTGTTATTAGGCAATTATCAGTTTCAAATTCAGGATCTGTTCTGCGAATGTTCTGGCTTTTATGAAACCTCCCTCATATTCATCAGTTTCTGGACTTATGGGCTTTTACACTCTCTTCAACACTGTTTTCATTGATAATATCTTATAGGTTAATGGTATAGAGATATTTCTCTATAACTCGAAGTAAGACTCCCAGTTATCACACTTCTGGAAGCTACTTTCTTTCCTTAATACCTTTGTAAGCGACGTCGAAATCTTTTTCTTGTTTTTGTATGTCGAGAGTTGTGCAGTGATCTCATCTATTCCAGCAGCTTTATTCTCCTCCAAGGAATTAATGATGTTCTTAATCTCTTCGACGATTAGTAGTTCCGAGTCTCTATTTGGGTCTCTCCAGTTATAAATGAATCTCTCAAAAACACGTCGCGAAAATTTGTTTTGTCACCTCACCTTACCGCACTTTATTTTCATTGTTATTAAAAATTACGTTTCAGAGAAATTACTTGAGTCACTAAAGTATGGTTCCTGAAGAGGCACAGCACCTTCTTCACTAGTTGCAAGGGCAGCAGTCTGGATGAAGAACTGATCTGTACTTGTAACATCATTCAGCATGGCCTTTCTACTGTTGATACTGCGAATGGCTAAAAGCAAGGGGAAACTATGGCCATCATATTACTCAAGGACATGTAGCTCCACTAGAATATCAACAACGTAAAACAAAGGGTAGAATGTAGTGGAATCAAATCAAGTAGTGTTGACGGAATCACATTAGGAAATTCGAGACTAAAAGTGTTAGACGACGTCTACTATTTGAGTAGAAAAAAAACTGACGTTAGAAGAAGTAGACAGGAATTAAAATGTGGAGTGAGTATAGTACAAAAAGTATTTGTGAAAAAATAAATTGCTGGTATCAAATATAAATTTAAACTTTAGGAAGTCTTTCCCGAAAGTGTTTATCAGGAGCACAGCCTTATAAGGAAGAGAAACGTGGACGATATGCAGTTCAGACAAGAACAACGTACAGTCTTTTGAAACGTCGTGCTACATAAAAATACCGATAATTATACGGATATAATGGATAACTTATGGCGTGATAGTGAATAGAATTAGGGAGAAAAGAAATTTGAAACATAACTTGATTAAAAGAAGGGGTCAGTTATTGCGGCACATCCAAAGGCATCAGGGAATCGTCGGATTGGTAACACAGCAAAGTGTGAGAGAGCAAAAGTTGCAGGGAACTATATCGGAGCAGACTGTAGACTTAAGGCCGTAACAACAACAACAATATCTGTATGTAGATAAGTGGATAGAAGTCATTATCTACGTGTGTATGGGCGCGCGCGAGCCGAGCGCGCATGTGTGTGTGTGTGTGTGTGTGTGTGTGTGTGTGTGTGTGTGTGGCTCTAAGCACTATGGGACTTAATATCTGAGGTCATCAGTCCCCTAGACTTAGAACTGCTTAAAACTAACTAACCTAAGGACATTACACACATCCATGCCCGAAGCAGGTGTGCGTGTGTGTGCGTGCGTGCGTGTGCGTGCGTGAGCGTGCGTGCGCGCTTGCATGCACCGTAATAGCAATAGAACCCCAATGAGCTATTTCAACCAAACTTTGTATGACTATGAAGAACTGTTTGAAAAAGACGCTATGGGCTGAAAGGGAGGTTGGGATAAGGCACCGCTAAATATGGAGGTTTAAGTCTGGCATGGTGGAACATAAAGTTTGATGCTACACACTGATATTATATTACGGATACTTGTGGATTACAATTACGTATAACTTTTATTAGAACGACCCATAGATAATGTTGTGTGGAAAGCGAAAGAGAACATCTAGAAAATAGGACAGGTCTACTACACAGACAGCCTACACTACTCATGTTCGTCCTCTTCTGGAATATTGCCGAGAAAAGGGGGATTCATGTTAGAGAAAACTGACGGGGACATCGAAAAAGTTCAAGGAAGGGCAGCAAGTTTTGTATCATCGCGAAATAGGGGAAAGAGAACCGCCGATATGATACGCGAATAGCGGTAACATTCATTGAACCAAGGGCGTTTTTCTTTGCTGCGGGAACTTCTCATGAAATTTCAGCCACCTACTTTCTCCTCCGAATGCGAAAATATTTTATTGTCCCCCGCGTTCATAGAGACAAATAATCGCTGTAATAAAATAAAAGAAATTAGAGCTAGCGTGCAAAATGTCTTCTTTTCTCCCTCGCGCTGTCCAAACAGAATATAGTTTGAAGGGGAGTTCTATGAACACTTTCCCAGGCACTTAATTGTGAATCGTAGAGTATCATGTAGATGTGGTGTAGACGTAATTTTATGTTTAAATTTTTATCTCTTACCGTACGTGACTTTGTTAGAGGTTGTGTGAGCTCATATTCAAAATACGCGCCTGGAAATGGAAAAAGGAACACATTGACACCGGTGTGTCGGACTCACCATACTTGCTCCGGACACTGCTAGAGGGCTGTACAAGCAATGATCACACGCACGGCACAGCGGACACACCAGGAACCGCGGTGTTGGCCGTCGAATGGCGCTAGCTGCCCAGCATTTGTGCACCGCCGCCGTCAGTGTCAGCCAGTTTGCCGTCGCATACGGAGCTCCATCGCAGTCTTTAACGCTGGTAGCATGCCGCGACAGCGTGAACGTGAACCGTATGTGCAGCTGACGGACTTTGAGCGAGGGCGTATAGTGGGCATGCGGGAGGCCGCGTGGACTTACCGCCGAATTGCTCAACACGTGGGGCGTGAGGTCTCCACAGTACATCGATGTTGTCACCAGTGGTCGGCGGAAGGTGCACGTGCCCGTCGACCTGGGACCGGACCGCAGCGACGCACGGATGCACGCCAAGACCGTAGGATCGTACGCAGTGCCCTAGGGGACCGCACCGCCACTTCCCAGCAAATTAGGGACACTGTTGCTCTTGGGGTATCGGCGAGGACCATTCGCAACCGTCTCCATGAAGCTGGGCTACGGTCCCGCACACCGTTAGGCCGTCTTCCGCTCACGCCCCAACATCGTGCAGCCCGCCTCCAGTGGTGTCGCGACAGGCGTGAATGGAGGGACAAATGGAGACGTGTCGTCTTCAGCGATGAGAGTCGCTTCTGCCTTGGTGCCAATGATGGTCGTATGCGTGTTTGGCGCCGTGCAGGTGAGCGCCACAATCAGGACGGCATACGACCGAGGCACACAGGGCCAACACCCGGCACCATGGTGTGGGGACGATCTCCTACACTGGCCTTACACCTCTGGTGATCTTCGAGGGGACACTGAATAGTGCACGGACATCCAAACCGTCATCGAACCCATCTTTCTACCATTCCTAGACCGGCAAGGGAACTTGCTGTTCCAACAGGACAATGCATGTCCGCATGTATCCCGTGCCACCCAACGTGCTCTAGAAGGTGTAAGTCAACTACCCTTGCCAGCAATATCTCCGGATCTGTCCCCCATTGAGCATGTTTGGGACTGGATGAAGCGTCGTCTCACGCGGTCTGCACGTCCAGCACGAACGCTGGTCCAACTGAGGCGCCAGGTGGAAATGGCATGGCAAGCCGTTCCACAGGACTACATCCAGCATCTCTACGATCGTCTCCATGGGAGAATAGCAGCCTGCATTGCTGCGAAAGGTGGATATACACTGTATTAGTGCCGACATTGTGCATGCTCTGTTGCCTGTGTCTATGTGCCTGTGGTTCTGTCAGTGTGATCATGTGATGTATCTGACCCCAGGAATGTGTCGTTTCCCCTTCCTGGGACAATGAATTCACGGTGTTCTTATTTCAATTTCCAGGATTGTATTTAACTATAGTAATAAATGAGGAATTTCAACACTTTACTGGTACCAGAACCAAGACCAACTGCACCGATCGAAGCTGTTAACGGAAGAGAACTGAAGCAGGTGACTCTTTAGACACGCATGATAGTTTTAAAAACGTGAGAAGCCTAGTGCAGGCTTGGCTCAGGTGACTGAAAGCATAGGGGAGTTATGTAATAATTTAATGAAGGAGGATCAGGTAGTGATAGTGGGGGGAGCAAGGAACATTCTCGATAGGGATGGGGAATATGATGTCAGTGGTGACTTGGTTAAGATAGCTACTCAAACTGGTGGCACTAATGTGCATTTTGTGCAACTGTTTCAGCGTCATGATCGGCCTCACCTTAATGTGACTGTTAGGTGCGTTAATGTGGGTCTGGGGAGGGCACTGATGGCGGAGGACGTGGATCACATCTCAGTGGTGCCAGTTCGGTCTTGCTGTAGATGTGGTTTTAGTAGGTATGGCCTGCACCTCAATAGGTACGGAAAGGGGAGGCTGGCTAAGCTTATAGGTGACAGTGTAGTGGGTGGTGGTGGTAGTGGTATCACTCATGGAAAAATTCCTGTAGTTGTTGGTGTTAGAGCTGCACCTTTTTTAGACTTAAGTCAGCTGATAGGTATACCTGCTTAAAGGAAGTGCCTCTAAGGGCTCACCTCCAGAGGATGTAACGTTTCCAAGCAGAGAAGGAATTAGCATATTTCATCAAAATATAAGAAGTATTAGAGATAAAGTTAGTGAACTGCTAATAGATGTTGACTCTGTAATTATTGGTATTTCAGAGCACCACTTAAATAATTTGATAATTCAGAGGCTTCCTTTACCAGGCTACACATTAGCCGGCTGTTTCTCAAGGAGTTCCTTGTGGGGTGGGGGAGTGGCTCTGTACATAAAAAACAGTATACCATTTGTGTCCATAGACGTATCACGACACTGCACTGAACAGATATTTGAAAGTTGTGCAGCGTTAGTTGAATTTAGTGAAACTAAACTTGTTGTTGTTTATAAGACACCTAACTCCGATTTCAGGGAATTTTGCACAAGCTGGAGAGGGTCCTTGATTCTCTTTGTAGGTAGTTCCAGAAAGTAGTTATATGTGGTGACTACAATATTAATTTTGTATATGATTGTGCAATAAAAAGGGTGTTAGCTGATCTAAATTCATATGATGTGATAAAAACTGTCTTTTTTCCAACTAGGGTGCAGGGGAACAGTAGCACAGCCATAGACAATATTTTCATTCATTCTTCATTGCTAGATGGATATTCTGTTAGTAAAAGCGCGAATGGCCTTTCAGACCATGATGCACTAATGTTAACACTAAAAGGCTTTTGTACTCAAACCAATGTCATATTTAATTACAAACTATGTACGAAAGTCAATCCAACAGCAATAGAGAGTTTTTTTTTAAACTTGTTAAGGAACAAGAGAAGCGGGATGTTTATAGTGCCAATAATTTAGATGATAAATACAATGCTTTCCATAATACATTTCTTTTGCTCTTTGAGAGTTGCTTTCCATTAGAACATTCTAAATGGGGTACTAGCAGTAATGGACAGCCCGGGTGGATGACTAGTGGGATAAAGATACCATGTAGAACCAAGTGGGAATTATATCAAAATGTTAGAAGTAGTAAGAATCAAGCTACGGTAGCCAGTTACAAACAGTATTGTAAGGTGCTTAAAAATGTTATAGGAAGGCAAAGAGTATGTGGTATGCAAATTGAATAGCTAATTCACAGGATAAAATTAAAACCATATGGTCAGCTGTGAAGGAAGTGTCTAGTCAGCAGCACAAGGTTGATGATATAAAGTCAGTTAGAAGCAAAATATTTCTGTTACTGATAAATCAGATATATGTACAGTATTTAACAATCATTTTCTGAGCGTTGCTGATGAATTAAATAAAAATTTAGTTTCTATTGAAATCATAACTTTCTCGGCAAATGCCTTTCCGAGATTGATGTCCGAAATACTCCTCTGTAATACAGACAAGAGGGAGATTGAGTCAATAATTAAATCACTGAAGACTACGGACTCTCATGGTTATGATGGAGTGCCTAGTAAAATATTTAAGTACTGTGGTGCACATGTTAGCCCTGTATTTAGCCATATTTGTAATTTTTCCTTTAGGAATGGTCAGTTTCCTAAGCGATTATAGTACTCCGTATTAAAGCCGCTTTATAAAAAGGGAAAAAGGGATCATGTAGATAATTTTAGATCTATTTCTATGCCATCAGTGTTTGCAAAAGTTATTGAAAAGGCTGTATATGTAAGGATAATTAATCATTTTATATCATACGATTTGATATCAAATGTGCAACGGCTTTAGAAGTCGTTTAACAACTGAAAATGTTATATTCTCTTTCTCTGTGAGGTACTGGATGGGCTAAACAAAATGTTTCGAACGCATAGAGTATTTTTTTGATTTAACAAAGGCATTTGATTGTGTTGATCACAAAATATTGCTCCAGAGGTTGGACCATTACGGAATATGGAGAGTAGCTCACAATTGGTTCACCTCTTACTTTAGCAACAGGCACCAAAAGGTCGTTTTTCACAATGTTGATAACGGCTGTGATGTGGAATCTGAGTGGGGTACTATCAAGTGGGGGGTACCCCAGGGATCAGTGTTGGGGCCGCTCCTGGTCCATATTTATATCAATGATTTGCCCTCTAGTATTACAGGTAACTCGAAAATATTTCTGTTTGCTGATGACACTAGCTTGGTAGTAAAGGATGTTGTGTGCAACATTGACTCGGTTTCAAATAGTGCAGTAAATGGCCTCAGTTCATTGCTTGTAGAAAATAAACTAACGTTAAATCACAGTAAGACTCAGTTTTTACAGTTTCTATCACATAATTCAACAAAACCTGACATTTTAATTTCACAGAACGGGCATATGATAAGTGAAACTGAGTAGTTGAAATTTCTAGGTGTTCAGATAGATAGTAAGCTGTCGTGGAAAGCCCACGTTCAGGATCTTGTTCAAAGACTTAATACTGCCATTTTAACTATTCGAACGGTATCAAAAGTGAGTGATCCTTCGACACGAAAATGAGTCTACTTTGCTTATTTTCAGTCGCTTATGTAGTATGGTATTATACTTTGGGGTAACTCTTCCCATTCTACAAGGATATTTTTGGCTCAGAAACGGACGGTTCGGGCAATAAGTGGTGTGAGTTCACGAAACTCTTGTCGACCTCTGTTCACGAGTCTGAGTATTTTGACATTGGCCTCTCAATATGTATATTCCTTATTGTCGTTTCTTATTACCTATATTAGTTTATTCCCAAGAATAGGCAGCTTTCACTCAGTTAATACTCGGCAGAAATCAAACCTCCATTTGGATCGGACATCCTTAACTCTTGTGCAAAAAGGTGTGTAGTATACTGCTGCATCCATTTTCAAAAAGCTGCCACTAAAATTAAAAAATCTTAGCAGTAATCCACTCGCTTTCAAATCGAAATTGGATAGTTTCCTAATGGGTCACTCCTATTCTGTCGAGGAGTTCCTTGAAAAATTAAACTGATTTTTATTGTATTGCTCATAGCGTTTACTTAAACTTACGGACTGACGTTTTTCAGGTTCATGGACATTTATTTTTATCTGTTACTACTTTTATGTTGTAATTTCGTGTACTGACACATTCCATGACCTTTTCTCGTCAATATGGTTCTACACAACTTGACGTTTAAATAAATAAAAATAAATAAAAAATTACTCCGGAGATCACATCATGTCTCGAAACGTAGAAACCTACATTTTTCCTATGTGTTGTAATGTGATACCACAATCTTTCTCAACCTGTAGGGCGGGACTGTACTTCAAGGATAGGGGACTGATGCCTCTACTGGCTGCCTTTTACAGGAGATGCGGCAGAACGTGCAGGAGTTCGCCACGTCGCTGCTGGACCACGCGCGCACCTCTCTGGAGCTGGAGATCATGCTAAACCACAACCCTGGAGGGGAGAGTTGGGAGCCGGGCGAAAGGCAGACCCTAGAGAGGCTCAAGCTGGCCATCAAGTACAAGCAGAAGAAGGTGAGCTGCCGTTACAAACACAATACAGTGACCATGAGGTAGAAGAAGATGAGCCCTCAGTGAAAATACGAGCTGACCGGTAAGTATACAACACGACGAAGGTGAACTCTGTAAACAAAGACGAGCAGACGAAAATGAACTGCAAATATAAATACGATGTCCAACGTATCAGATGCAGAAACTGTCAAAGATCACAACTGCAAATATCGACTTCCAGATGTGGCTAGCATATTTAGAACACGTCTCAGATCTCAGATTTCAAATTCCTCCCTCCCTCCTCCCCTCCACTGCCACCCACTTCGTTACTCTCCTTGCAAAAGATTTGGTGATTTAAGTGACCGCTATTTAATTAACACGTTCCAAAGAAGTTTTCAACCATTTTTCGTGTTGTTACGAAGTAGTTGCAAAGCAGATGCTTATTTACTCCGTCTGTAGATACCACAGCAATTAATCTCCTCTTTCCGACTCATATTCAGCGTATTTATCAATCAAATGTTTCCAAGATGATGTCGTATACCACCAGGCGAAAATATTTTTACGTTTTAAAGAAAACATAAATTTCAATTGCGGAAATAATAATCATTAAGAGACATCGACATACATAATGTATGTCAAACTTTAATTCCCACGTATGAGTTTATTGTGGAAATAAACAACTCATTTTGGAGGAAGACAAACGTATCGCCGACATCAGGAAAATCATAGACGGATCTACTGAGAGAATTTTGCATCCATACCTACATTTTTCAGCTATAATTATGTAATAAAATGTTGCGTTTGGAGATTGCTTGACAGGTTTTGATATTTTGACGCCTGTCACGATGCTCGGAAACCCCACCATAAAAAGGTCGTTAGGTCTGAAGTTTGAACTTTCATCGTCAATCTGGTGACAGTTTCGCAAACGATAAACTATTAATGTTGTAATGCAAGGTTACAGAAACGTATAATTTCTCCTGAGCAGACTGACATCCTTGGAAATGAGATATTACCTTCTAATGGATACGGAAGTTCTGAGGAATGAGATACGTTTGAAGTTCTCTAACGCTATAAATACAGCAATAAGGAATAGCGCAGTAGACAGCACAGTTGAAGTGGAATGGACATCTCTAAAAAGGGCCATCACAGAAGTTGGGAAGGGAAACATAGGTACAAAGAAGGTATCTGCAAAGAAACCTTGGGTAACAGAAGAAATACTTCAGTTGATTGATGAAAGGAGGAAGTACAAACATGTTCCGGGAAACTCAAGAATACAGAAATATAAGTCGCTGAGGAATGAAATAAAGAGGAAGTGCAGGGAAGCTAGGACGAAATGGCTGCAGGAAAAATGTGAAGACATCGAAAAAGATATGATTGTCGGAAGGACAGACTCAGCATACAGGAAAGTCAAAACAACCTTTGGTGACATTAAAAGCAACGGTGGTAACATTAAGAGTGCAGCGGGAATTCCACTGTTAAATGCAGAGGAGAGAGCAGATAGGTGGAAAGAATACATTGAAAGCCTCTATGAGGGTGAAGATTCGTCTGATGTGATAGAAGAAGAAACAGGAGCCGATTTAGAAGAGATAGGGGATCCAGTATTAGAATCGGAATTTAAAACAGCTTTGGAGGACTTACGGTCAAATAAGGCAGAAGAGCTAGATAACGTTCCATCAGAATTTCTAAAATCATTAGGGGAAGTGGCAACAAAACGACTATTCACGTTGGTGTGTAGAATATATGAGTCTGGCGACATACCATCTGACTTTCGGAAAAGCATCATCCACACAATTCCAAAGACGGCAAGCGCTGACAAGTGCGAGAATTATCGCACAATCAGCTTAACAGCTCATGCATCGAAGTTGCTTACAAGAATAATATACAGAAGAATGGAAAAGAAAATTGAGAATGCGCTAGGTGACGATCAGTTTGGCTTTAGGAAAAGTAAAGGCACAAGAGAGGCAATTCTGACGTTACGGCTAATAATGGAAGCAAGGCTAAAGAAAAATCAAGACACGTTCATAGGATTTGTTGACCTGGAAAAAGCGTTCGACAATATGAAATGTTGCAAGCTGTTCGAGATTCTGAAAAAAGTAGGGGTAAGCTATAGGGAGAGACGGATCATATACAATATGTACAACAACCAAGAGGGAATAATAAGAGTGGACGATCAAGAACGAAATGCTCGTATTAAGAAGGGTGTAAGACAAGGCTGTAGCCTTTCGCCCCTAATCTTCAATCTGTACATCGAGGAAGCAATGATGGAAATAAAAGAAAGGTTCAGGAGTGGAATTAAAATACAAGGTGAAAGGATATCAATGATACGATTCGCTGATGACATTGCTATCCTGAGTGAAAGTGAAGAAGAATTAAATGATCTGCTGAACGGAATGAACAGTCTAATGACTACACAGTATGGTTTGAGAGTTTATCGGAGAAAGACGAAGGTAATGAGAAGTAGTAGAAATGAGAATGGCGAGAAACTTAACATCAGGATTGATGGTCACGAAGTCAATGAAGTTAAGGAATTCTGCTACCTAGGCAGTAAAATAACCAATGACGGACGGAGCAAGGAGGACATCAAAAGCAGACTCGCTATGGCAAAAAAGGCATTTCTGGCCAAGAGAAGTGTATTAATATCAAATACCGGCCTTAATTTGAGGAAGAAATTTCTGACGATGTACGTCTGGAGAACAGCATTGTATGGTAGTGAAACATGGACTGTGGGAAAACCGGAGCAGAAGAAAATCGAAGCATTTGAGATGTGGTGCTATAGACGAATGTTGAAAATTAAGTGGACTGATAAGGTAAGGAATGAGGAGGTTCTACGCAGAATCGGAGAGGAAAGGAATATGTGGAAAATACTGATAAGGAGAAGGGACAGGATGATAGGACATCTGCTAAGACATGAGGGAATGACTTCCATGGTATTAGAGGGAGCTGTAGACGGCAAAAACTGTAGAGGAAGACAGAGATTGGAATACGTCAAGCAAGTAATTGAGGACGTAGGTTGCAAGTGCTACTCTGAGATGAAGAGGTTAGCACAGGAAAGGAATTCGTGGCTGGCCGCATCAAACCGGTCAGTAGAAAAAAAAAAAAAAAAAAAAAAAGGTTAACTCTCTGCTTGCTCATACGCCAAGTCTACTTCTCGTTGATTGATGGAACAGACTTTGCGGCTGGGGGTAACTGTGGATTGTTGACGTACTTACAGCTCTCAACTTTGATTTTTCGTTTACTTTCAGATAGAACAACCACTGGGGTAAGTCTGCACATTATATATATAGTGTTACAGAAAGGTACGGCCAAACTTTCAGGAAACATTCCACACACACAAATAAAGAAAAGATCTTATGTGGACATGTGTCCGGAAACGCTTAATTTCCATGTTCGAGCTCATTTTAGTTTCGTCAGTATGTACTGTACTTCCTCGACTCACAGCCTTTATTTTAAACGGGATACTCTACCTGTGCTGCTAGAACATGTGCCTTTAAAAGTACGACACCACATGGGGTTCATGCACGATGGAGCTCCTGCACATTTCAGTCGAAGTGTTCGTACGCTTCTCAACAACAGATTCGGTGACCGATGGATTGGTAGAGGCGGACCAATTCCATGCCTCCACGCTCTCCTGTCCTCAACCCTCTTGACTTTCATTTATGGGGGCACTAGAAAGCTCTTGCCTACGCAATCCCGGTACCAAATGTAGAGACTCTTCGTGCTGGTATTGTGGACGGCTGTGATACAATACGCCATTCTCCAGGGCTTCATCAGCACATCAGGGATTCCATGCGGGTGGATGCATGTATCCTCACTAACGGAGGACATTTTGGACATTTCCTGTAACAAAGTGTTTTAAGTCACGCTAGTGCGTTCTCTTGCTGTGTGTTTCCATTCCATGATTAATGTGATTTGAAGAGAAGTAATAAAATGAGCTCTAGCATGGAAAGTAAGCGTTTCCAGACGCATGTCGACATAACATAGTTTCTTTCTTTGCGTGTGAGGAATGTTTCCTGAAGGCTGGCCATACCTTTTAGTAACACCCTGTATACGAGGGTCGTCCAAAAAGTAAGTTCCGTTTCTCTTTCTATCCGCGGCAGCGCTACGATCGCAGTTCCGAGCATGCGCGGCAGTTACTCTGACTCAAGGAGAAGACATGTATGCCATTTTTAGATCGCTGCTGCCGCCGTGTGCTTTATAATGCTTCTTCATAATGTCAGCCGTAACTGAAAATGCCACCACGTGTGAAATCAGATCTGTGGTTCGTTTTCTAAATGCAAAGAAAGATAAACCACTGGAAATTCATCGGCAAATCTGCAAAGTTTGTGGACAAAATGCCATGAGTGATTCAATGGTTAGAAGGTAGACTGTTCAATGAAGGACGTGATCAAGTGCAGGATGAAGAACGAAATGGACGCCAGTTTGTAGTTACTGATGAACTGGTTCACACAATTAAGATTAAGCACAACCCTAAGTTTACACTTAGTGCCCTTGTTATGGAAGTTCCGCAAATCTCATGAAATTCTTATCGAAAATCTGAAACTTCGGTAACTTTGCTCACTTGGGCACCCAAAATTCTTGCTGAACAGCACAAAAAACAACAGCTGGGCAGTGCACTTCAGTTTTTGACACGCTACAATGAAGAAGACGATGGTTTTCTTTCTCGGATAGTCACGGGGGATGAAATTGGGTATTGTACGACAGCCCTGAAACAAAACGGCAATTAATGGAATGGAGGCACACTTCATCCCCAACGAAGATTTATCCTAAGCACACCTTGACACCTCGATAAGTCATGTGCACCGTTTTTTGGGACATAAAAGGCATTTTGCTGATTGATGTCTTACTATGAGGCCAAACAATCAATGCACATGGTTAGAACAAGTGCCGAGGATTACTGCCAAAAGGTGTTTTTTTTCTACGATAATGCCCGACCTCTCACGGCAAATAAGACCACACAACTCTTCCGAGAATTTCACTGGGACGCGTTTGATCATCCTCTGTGCAACCCGGACCTCACTCCTAGGACTTTCATCTTTTCTTACACCTAAAATCTGTCCTTGGAGGTCAACACTTTAACGGTGGTGACGAGTGAAAGAACATGTTACGACATAGTTGAATACACAGGCAGCAACCTTCTATGGAGAAGGCATACAATAACTTGTACCACACTGTGACAAGTGCCTACAAAATTTCGGGAAGCTATGTAGAAAAGTAGCTTTATAGTTGTACACTTTTTTACAATAAATATTTTTTTTGTATCTGTACACGTTTGTTTTAAATAACCAAACGGAACTTACTTTGTGCACATGTCTGGTATATCTCACGGTGTAAAACAAAAAGGTGCGTAGATGTTAGAAGTCTTCCGAAAGAGCACTGTCTGCAAGCTACATCCTCAAATTAGTGTAGGGTCTGGTCCATTTATACATTTCCTATAGTGGATGACTGATTCTTGAAAAATGATAATAAAGATGCTGCCGATCCATTTCAGCTATAAATGCTAGACTCCTGTATAGCAATTGTGTTCGGTTGATAATAAAATACGACAAAAAGTGTCTGTCACCAGAGTGCGACGATTCTGGAGCAATAATACGTGCGATTCGGCCAGACCCAGTGAATCCGAGTTTGGATAACTGCATCCATATCATCGAGTTATCGGTGTGTAGGTCCATTCTTTCCATTTCAGCTGTATGCCATTGAAATAAACTGCCCTTATCAGACAATCCAATTTCCTTTTACATTTCACAAGAACCTGAAGCATTTTCCTTTATCAGTCTTACAACATTTCCATCAAATACGAACAAAGAGGCCATTCTTTGTTCACTTATTCTATCAGTTGCGCTTGTTTCTCTTTTCGTTTTACTGTCTGTCGCGCAAACTTTCTTTTTCGCCTGTTCTTTACTTTTGTTCTGCCACCTCCCTCTTATTCTCCATCTTCCAGCTCCTCCTGCCACGCCAGTTTCTAACAAGGGCCTCAAGCAGATCTATCAACCTGTAACTTATCTTTATTAGTCCTACTACGTCTTATAACATGTAGGGCATAATCGATATAATGCAAAATATGTTTGGTTAGACCTAAGAGACGGTCTAATGATCCGAATCTTCACAGGATAAATAAATCAGGAAGTATTTCCTTTCTAGCCCCGTCTTTGCTCCAACCTCATTCTGACCAACAATTTTCTTCTTCTTCTTCTTTATCGTCGCCTTGTCCCATGTCACGTAGGGTCGGCGTTGCTCCTCTGCATCCTTCTCCTCCATAATTCTCTATCCATTGCCTCTTCATTCTTCCATTCTTTGTCTCTTAGGTCCCCGGATATCTTATTTAACCTCATCTTCGGTCTTCCTCTCCTCGCTCCTTCAATCTTTATATCTTCAACTCTGTTTCCGATGTACTCTTCCTCTTTTCTCTGTAAGTGTCCGTACCACCTTAGTCTGCTCTCTTATCTTTTTCCACATGGGTCGCACATTCTCAGCTCCTCGAACAAATTCATTTCTAATCCTGTCCTTCGTTGTTACCCCACACACCTACCTCATTTCCGCCACTTCCATCTTCCTTTCCTGGGCTACTGCGATTGGCCATGTCTGTCCCCCGTATATCATAGCAGGCCTTACCACCCACTTGTACACTTTTCCTTTCAACCCAATGTTCACCTTCTTGTCACAAAACCCTCCACTCATTTTCCTCCAGTTGTTCCAACCGTGTTGTATCCCGCTTTCCAGCCCTCCATCCCTTTGTATGTACGAACCCAGGTATTTAAATTTGCAGACCGATTTCAGCTCATCATCCTGGATCTTGCAAGACCACACCTGCACATCCTTCAGTGCTAAATATTCTGATTTTGTCCTGCTAATTTTCATCCCTCTTTCTTCTAGTGTCTTCCTCCAATCCCCCAGCGTTTCTTCAAGTCTGTCGATGCTCTGCTCACAAAGAACCACATCATCTGCAAACATCATGTTCCACGGCGTTTCCTTCTTCACATTTTCACTAGTACATCCACAATGAGGTCAAACAGGTAGGGACTAAGCGCAGACCCTTGACGCAACCCTACTTTTACTGGAAACTCCTTTGTCATGCCCACACTACTTCACACCTGCGTCATTGCTCCTCTGTACATTTCCTTCACTAACCTAACATACTTCTCTGGCACGCACTGCTCTCTCCATATTTCGTCCCTTGGGACTCTGTCCTGTGCTTTCTCAAAATCAATGAAAGCCATATGTAGATCGGCTCGTAGCTCTCCGTCTCGCTCCACGTCTGATCAGCAATCCTCAGATAATAATTGTTTTTCTCATGTTAGTGTAGAGTGCTGTGCTTGTATGATTGATGACCCGTGCGTGTGTGCCCGTCTGTTCAGTTCGTGGCGCACCCGAACGTGCAGCAGCTGCTGGCCGCCATCTGGTACGAGGGGCTGCCCGGCTTCCGCCGGAAGAGCATGGTGGGCCAGCTGTTCGAGGTGGCCAAGCTGGGATCCATGTTCCCCGTCTACAGCATGATCTACATGATCGCACCCAACTCCAAGATGGGCCTCTTCATGAAGAAACCCTTCGTCAAGTTCATCATACACTCCGCCTCCTACGCGTTCTTCCTTTGTGAGTATACGGATTTGCATCGATGTGTCTCCAAAAACTACTACTCTATAAGGATTTTTCTACAGGTAGTAAACTACAGCACTACCACTTGCTTTCCGCACAGAAATAGGTAATTTAATTTCCCGCCTTTGAGACTGTGTTTTTATTATACTTCACAGATGTGGTATTTATTTATTTATTGCTTACTCAACAAAAGCAAAACGAGGTTAATGCAATGTAGTCGAATTAAATCTGGTGATGCTGAGGGAATTAGATTAGGAAATGAGACACTTAAAGTAGTAAAGAAGTTTTGCTATTTGGGGAGCAAAATAACTGATGATGATCGAAGTAGAGAGGATATAAAATGTAGACTGTCAATGCAAGGAAAGCGGTTCTGAAGAAGAGAAATTTGTTAACATCGAGTATAGATTTAAGTGTCAGGAAGTCGTTTCTGAAAGTGTTTGTATGGAGTGCATCCATGTATGCAAGTGAAACATGGACGGTGAATAGTTTAGACAAGAAGAGAATAGAAGCTTTCGAAATGTGGTGCTACAGAAGAATGCTGAAGATTAGATGGGTAGATCACATAACTAATGAGGAGGTATTGAAGAGAATTTGGGAGAAGAGGAGTTTGTGGCACAACTTGACTAGAAGAAGGGGCCGGGTGGTAGGACATGTTCTGAGACATCAGGGGATCACAAATTTAGCATCGGAGGGGAGTGTGGAGGGTAAAAATCGTAGAGGGAGCCCAAGAGATGAATACACTAAGCAGATTCAGAAGGATGTAGGCTGCAGTAGGTACTGGGAGATGACGCTTGCACAGGATAGAGTAGCATGGAGAGCTGCATCAAACCAGTCTCAGGATTGAAGACTACAACAACAACAACTCAACGTGACCAGATTGGAGCCTTAAGGGCCTCTCTTACATCTGACCAGGAACAACACGTAACAAAGACTTTAAAAAAATCGCAGTAATAAGAGTCATAATAATATTAACAATGATAATAGTAATACTAGCAATAGTTGACACTAATAATAACAATAATAACAACGATAATCATAATAACAATAATAGTGAGTGGCATAAGGAATTATATAAGTTATTTTAATATATTTGAGTTTATGATTAGAGCCGGCAGTGGTGGCCCGTTCTAAGCGCTTCAGTCCGGAACCGCGCTGCTGCTACGGTCGGAGGTTCGAATCCTGCCTTGGATATGGATGTGTGTGATGTCGTTAGGTTCTTTCGGTTTAAATAGTTCTAAGATCTAGGGGACTGATGACCTCAGATGTTAAGTCCCATAGTGCTCAGAGCCCTTTGAACCATTTTTTAGTTCATGATTAGAGTTACCAAAAATGAAAATAACGTAGATGAAGGAGAAGATTGAAATGCTGAAAAGAGCGCGGGGGGGGGGGGGGGGGGGAGGCGAGTTGTAGTGCAGAGGGGCAGAGGGCAGAGGAAATTTGCGAAATGGGAGACTTGGCTGCGGATATGAGTGCTCTGAGTGTGGGATAGATGGCCATCGTGATAGAAGGTGGACCATTAGTTGCCTACTGAAGCTTCAGCAACATTTGGTTTCCCTAATATTTTGTGGAACATTGATACCGAGTCGGGTTCCTGATACAGGGAATGTTTTAGAGAATATGGCAGTGTTTTGTGCTGATACAGAGAGGGTTTTACCCTGTTGAAAACGGGTGTTCCTGCCGCGCTGTAGTGCAAATGTTGACGATAAATAAGAGACAGTGCAGTGATTGAGAAGACGTTAGAGCAATCACAGGGTATAATAGTCTCTACACTTATTGGCACGTAGCCTTGATAATTGTTTGTAGCAGCAGTCTTATAGCCGAAAAAACGAATGTTTTTTATTTCCGTCTTTGATGACAATATGAATTCTTTAGACTATGACCGATTTCAGTCCGTAATGAACATCCTCAGATCTTTTTGCACCATGTCCTAAAGTGATTAGGCCATAATGGCATCGTCATGCTATGCCGATTATATTTATATGTTTTGACGATGCCATTATGGCCTAATCACTTTAGGACATGGTGTAAAAGGATCTGAGGATGGTCATTACGGACTGAAACCGGTCATCGTCTAAAGAATTCATATTGTCATTAAAGACTGAAATAAAAAACATTTGACAGTAACTGGATCACTGTTTGTATACGCGACCATGTCGGAGTTGGTGAAAAAACGAATGTTACAAATGTATCATGCACAAGCATTCATCGCCAGTTCCGACCTGTGTGAGCTTTCGTATGGAAGTCCTTGGAGAATAGCATCGCCATAGTCGAGTATAGCGAATATAAGTGATTATAAAAGGTTCTTTTAAAGCTCGAAAGGAAACATTTTTTTATATTTCTTTAGTGAGTGAAGTGACGCTAACACATTCTTACAGTTTTGCGTTCAGTCCAGTCTAAGTGAAGGTCCAGAATTACTGCCAAGTAATTTGCAGCAGAAGAAAACGTTATTTCTGTGCCGTTTAGGATTAATGGTGGAAGATATGCTCTGTATTCAGAGGTAATGAGTCTATTATGAGCGACTAAGGTTGCTTGTGTTTTGTGGTTCACGCGCTTTCTTGAACGTCATCTGTTCCAAGCGGGGGATAGCATATTATAAACAAGCTCTAATCTTCGAGGAAACAGAAGTGCTGAACACGATCAGAAATGAAGCAGTCCCTTAATATTCCTGCAGGGAAGGGCCGTTCAAGGTACCGCTCCATGGAGCAGCGTGAGTCCGATCCTTGGAGTCGGCTGCGCGGAGCACACTGCTGTTCTCGTAAAAGCGAAAGCCAGACGGCGCTGCGCAAAGCTGACGTATTGTCCTTTTGCGAAAAACTGTGGTGTCGTAAATAGAAGACAGCATATAAAATTGTTTCTAAGCAAGTAAATGAACACTCTGGTGAGCAATTAGGGATATGCATACAAGGAAACCGTAAAAAGGAACCGCAGTCCAATTAAACATGTCGAACATTTAATCAAGACGCCTATTACAAATGCCAAACAGATTTTAGAATTCAAGAAAACATTGCCAGTAAATAAAGAAGGAAAAAATGAATGTAAACACGCACTAAATACTTGCTTTGCACAAGACCTTCAGTGCTGCGAATGACTGATTTAGCACAGGTGAGTTTGAAGCCCATTTCAGACGATAATCTCATATGAAGGGTCTCAGTCCTCCTTTACCCCGTTTTGTTAAGGAAAGTAACTGGTCACAATTGTACGTTGATCCAAACACACTAAGCATCCGTGCTGCATGTCTATGAAGTTTCGGGTAACGCTTATGTGACAAATGTTTGTAAAAGTCACTTATAATCTTTCTGCTTCAAATCTGAATCGCACTGAAGGTCTATGATTTCGATTTGAGAGGGATAGCTTGTAGAATCGACGTCCACAGAGTACGGACAAGCAAAATTTCCTGAACTTGTTTCCAAGCGCGAAATATCACTGAATATTCTCTCAAATTCATTGCGCAAGTTTCTTAAAAGATACGTATACTCTCCAAAATCTGCAACAATGGCAACGTTTCTTAATGCTGACAGTTTCCGAAAGTAAGAGACGTTTCTAGTCTCCAGCTGCCTTTCTCAGAGCGACAGTATCATCGTAAATGCCTTTATTTTATCCGCACAAATGGTGAGAATAGCCTTCCCCTGATACAAACAAATGGCGAAGATACCTTATCACATCAGTTACAAAGGCTAAATCACAAATCCATCCGTCATCCGACAGTTCACAATCACTTTCTGCTTTCAGTTCCGTGAATGACGATTTTTCTTGGCGCTGGGCCATAAAGCGGTCCAGAACTTTAGCACGAATGAGCGAGAAATCCTCACAGTGATACAACCGGCATCGTCCAGAAACGCTTCGAGCAAGCGATGATTGAATCCTTTTGCTCGAACAGAATTAGTGATTTTCACAAACAAGCTCCCTAGATTATTCAGTTTTACGCTTTTGGAACACAAATGTTGTTGATGAGTCAGGCAATAAGGGATAACCAGGAGATCAAGGTTCTTCAATCTTCTCTGGACGTGTCCTTTTATGCCGCTGATTTCGGCAGTCGTAGATGAAGCACCGGCTGTTTTTACGGAAGTTAGTAATTCCCACGGCATAAAAACTTCTCCATAACCGCTCCAAATACATGCAACTTGTCTTGAAATGTTGTTGTGTCCTTCAGTGGGATGAGATATAACAACTCCTCGAGAACTTCCATCATTTTGTTTAGTGTCCTAGTGAAATTAACGAGCTGTACTGTGTGACAAGTCAAGAAAATACCACACCCCCTTTAATACTCATTGTCAACTGAGCCTCAAAATCTTCTTCTAGTTCTTCATTCGGTATATTACAGAGGGAGATTTTGTACATGGCTGCACGTTCTGAGACCGTGAATAGTTACAACTGAAAGAAAAACCGCCCTCGGTCACTATTTTTAATAAATTAACCTGGTTGCAACACTGCTAGGAGTGTCTTCTTCAGAATTTAAAACAAAGAATGGTCTATATTCTATAATATGGTCACAGAAAAATGACTAAAAACGTATGATAGGACATAAGGACGGAATCATCGTAAAAAATGGTTCAAATGGCTCTGAGCACTATGGGACTCAACTGCTGTGGTCATGTCCCCTAGAACTTAGAACTACTTAAACCTAACTAACCTAAGGACATCACACACATCCATACCCGAAGAAGGATTCGAACCTGCGACCGTAGCAGTCGCACGGTTCCGGACTGCGCGCAAAGAACCGCGCGAATCATCATAAAAGACTGACAGTACTTATATGTCATTTACAAAATAAGAAATATGCCAAAAGGGCATTAGTCACAAAGATATTTAAGATAAGAGAAACTGTGATGGCGAGCCACTAAGGGCTGCTCGTTACTTGCGTGGTGCAGGTTGCAAAGCGGACTGAGGAGCCCGCGTTAACAAACGCGGCCAGGTGAACACGGGACTGCAACGAACGAGCCGTCTAGTAGCCGTAGATACAAGTAGGCTACTTCACACTGAAATATTGGCAAAAAGATTATAAATAAACAGTATTTGATACATAATGGAAAGCAATGTTATTTCGATAGTAGCATGCAACATAACATTTTGTCTACATCGAAGCTTATAACAGTAAGTTAAAACATGAAAACATAATTATGTACATGTAGATAGGACTGAGTGACAACTTGTAGAAAGCAATATTGACGTGAAATGCAGCCAAGAAACATTTAATAATTGAAAAACATAGGACAACCTAGAAGGAAAAGAACATTTCGGCAACCTATACAAGGAGACCCTAAGTCAAATATCGAGTAACGGCTTTATACCGTTGAAAAAATTTTTGTCACGTAGCTGTAACAGTTAGTTAAGGATGAGGCTATCATTTCGAGCAAAATGCTTGAAAATCTCTAATTCTTCTAGAATATGTGCTCTACGCCCTTTCTTTTCTGTGTGCAAAATGTTAGGTGAATGACCTGTAATTAGAAGCTGGTCGGCGAAATACTAATTCTGGAGGCTAGTGCCATTTTTTCTTAGAAAGTGTTCTTTATATCTGGTAGTGAAGGCACGTCCTGTTTGTCCTATATAGCAGGAGGAGCAAGTATCGCAGACAATTTTGTAGACACCAGAATTCTCTGAAGGGGAACGGATAGAATGTAAATTATGAATGAAGTTTTTTCTCAAATTGTTATTAGTAGAAAAAGCAATGTTGCAATCGTATTTCTTTCGGAGAATGCGTTGGATCTGATAAGAGATAGGCCCCACGAAAGGAATAGGGAAATATTTCTTTGAATTAGACTCGATAACAGAAATGCCTGCTCAGGATTTTGAGGCACGATGGACCGATAGGTTCCACCGCTGCACGTGCGGCGAGGTACGTGATCTGGTGACGTCACATGTCCAACATTTGTCACCCACTTTCGGGATATTTCTAGACATCTGTGGCACCATGTGTCCTGTATTAAATTGCTTTTCTCGTTTTCATCTAAATCGTTTTGGAGTTTTTCAAATGTTAATAAGAACACCCTCTAGATCAGAATGACTTGTAAACCATTTTATATACAAAGCTATTATCCACCATTCTTTCAGTTTCTGACAATTTTGAATTAGTTAATTGCCATTATTCAAAACCGTCTCCGTTTTCTTGTATTTGTCCGAATACAAAAATTCGTTTGAAACTGGTCTGCTGCATCCGCTTGACGTTGTTTCAGGATGTCTAACAAATATGTTCGGGATCAGATCCCAATACGACGGCAGCGGCACTGCCGCCGTCACCATCCTTCCTTAGACAGGGCAAAGTGGTCCCTCTGTAAGTCTGTTAGCACACTGGATTCGCATTCGGGAAGACGACGGTTCGAACCCGCACCCGGCCATTCTGACTTAGGTTTTTTGTCATTTTTCTAAATCGTTTCAGGCAAATGCCCGGATGGTTCCTTTGAAAGGGTACGGCTGACTTCCTTCCCTATCCTTCCATAACCCGATGGTACCGATGACCTCGATGTTTGGCCCCTTCCCTCAAATCAACCAACCGACCAATCTGTAAGTCCTCAGAAAACTTCCTATTGTTCCTATATATCATATGATTTTCCGCTTAAAAATATCTGATGTGATACCTTCTAATATCTACATTCAAAATGCATAAGCGGCAAAGTTCACCATCGTTCGGCGAAAATTCAGTTTCCCTTAGAGTGGCCTCTTTACTCCAAGTTCCCCTATGTAGCATTCAATCCACACTTCTGTCGATTCTCATTGCTCCTCTCCCTGAGAGAAACTTTCGATGAGTATGTCAGAGGTTGGATACACTGAACCAGTGTGTTTCAGCTCTGCCCCAGAGACGGGAGCGCTCGCAACGGTCTCAGCTCGTATGCCGGGCAGACAAACACCTAATTACGCCATGGAAATCCTGGTGCCCTCTGAGGATCTTCTACGACACGGCGGTGATACTGCCCTCCAGTTTAAAGGCGTGCTGCATTAGGTGGAAGGTCAACGTCCTGGGAGATGACGGCTTGCTGGAGGCTAAGTTGTAGACATCTTATTTACGGTTTGGAAAGAAGACGCTCTGTTTGCGTAAATAAAACGGGAATTACGAAAATCATGTAGTGATCACAAATGGGTTACAGTCTTGGCCTTCCTGGACGACACAAATAGGAATTTGAAGAATTTCAATGTCAGTACAAAGATAGTATGTGCAGTTCATGAACTGAGGTTAGAGCTCTTATACTGCTTACAAGCAGGCTACACTTTCTCAGACCTCAAATTAATTATTCTCCAATGATAAGATAATATTGGCCTCAGGTGACTATGATTTAAAGTTCACGACATAGAAATGCCGCAGGAACTTAACAGCGTGACATTTATCATAGATGGAAAAGCCATAGAGGAATTTCAAAAGTGTAAAATCTGGCTTTTTTATAAAGTCAGACCAGGGTTCCAGTAAACAAGAAATAATTCAGAGGACAACACAAGCTAAAGAACGAATTAATCAGCTGAATTACATCACATAAAATTAAAAAGAAGACAAAAAATGCTGTATTAACCAAGAATACGAAGCATTTGTGTACACGTTGCGGAATCCGGCAAAACCGCAACTGAAAAAGTCTTCAAGCCATCCATATTAATTTTTTAAGAAGCAGAGTTTCAAGACGAGAGACAATCTCAAATAAAGAAATCAGGAAGCGAATGAAAACTCCCACGTACATCGTTGTGCAGACGTGAAAACGGGGAGCATGTGATGAGGTTAGGGCATGAACGGTGGCCCAAAAGAGTACTATGTTGGCAGCGTCCACACAATAGGAAAAGTGGTACATCCTATGTAGCACAAAAAAACAAAAAAACAAAAAGTTGAAGATCATAGACAACGAGAAAACATGAAAGAAAGTTTATACAACGATTGAGAGGCGTAGATACGAGGTTGCGAGAAACGGCCTGCAGAGCTGCAAAAAACTCGAAGAAAAGTGGCACAGAAAGTGTTAATATTAATAAAATATTCGTACATAAATTGCTAATGTCATGACTGCACAAATGATGAACTTACTGATCGTTAGCACATGTGATTAACTCATTCATTGATGAACTTCTTGTATATAAAATACAGCTTGGTACAGGAAGCCTAACATTTTTGGGGTGTCTTTCATCCTTAGATTTACGAACAGACGTGTATTTCTATGATTTACCAATAAAACACAGATTCTATACCACTTTTAGGACCTACGTGGCTTAAAAATGATATTACACTACTGGCCATTAAAATTGCTACACCAAGAAGAAATGCAGATGATAAACGGCTATTCATTGCACAAATACACTCCTGGAAATTGAAATAAGAACACCGTGAATTCATTGTCCCAGGAAGGGGAAACTTTATTGACACATTCCTGGGGTCAGATACATCACATGATCACACTGACAGAACCACAGGCACATAGACACAGGCAACAGAGCATGCACAATGTCGGCACTAGTACAGTGTATATCCACCTTTCGCAGCAATGCAGGCTGCTATTCTGCCATGGAGACGATCGTATAGATGCTGGATGTAGTCCTGTGGAACGGCTTGCCATGCCATTTCCACCTGGCGCCTCAGTTGGACCAGCGTTCGTGCTGGACGTGCAGACCGCGTGAGACGACGCTTCATCCAGTCCCAAACATGCTCAATGGGGGACAGATCTGGAGATCTTGCTGGCCAGGGTAGTTGACTTACACCTTCTAGAGCACGTTGGGTGGCACGCGATACATGCGGACGTGCATTGTCCTGTTGGAACAGCAAGTTCCCTTGCCGGTCTAGGATGGGTTCGATGACGGTTTGGATGTACCGTGCACTATTCAGTGTCCCCTCGACGATCACCAGAGGTGTACGGCCAGTGTAGGAGATCGCTCCCCACACCATGATGCCGGGTGTTGGCCCTGTGTGCCTCGGTCGTATGCAGTCCTGATTGTGGCGCTCACCTGCACGGCGCCAAACACGCATACGACCATCATTGGCACCAAGGCAGAAGCGACTCTCATCGCTGAAGAAGACACGTCTCCATTCGTCCCTCCATTCACGCCTGTCGCGACACCACTGGAGGCGGGCTGCACGATGTTAGAGCGTGAGCGGAAGACAACCTAACGGTGTGCGGGACCGTAGCCCAGCTTCATGGAGACGGTTGCGAATGGTCCTCGCCGATACCCCAGGAGCAACAGTGTCCCTAATTTGCTGGGAAGTGGCGGTGCGGTCCCCTACGGCACTGTGTAGGATCCTACAGTCTTGGCGTGCATCCGTGCGTCGCTGCGGTCCGGTCCCAGGTCGACGGGCACGTGCACCTTCCGCCGACCACTGGCGACAACATCGATGTACTGTGGAGACCTCACGCCCCACGTGTTGAGCAATTCGGCGGTACGTCCACCAGGCCTCCCGCATGCCCACTATACGCCCTCGCTCAAAGTCCATCAACTCCACATACGGTTCACGTCCACGCTGTCGCGGCATGCTACCAGTGTTAAAGACTGCGATGGAGCTCCGTATGCCACGGCAAACTGGCTGACACTGACGGCGGCGGTGCACAAATGCTGCGCAGCTAGCGCCATTTGACGGCCAACACCGTGGTTCCTGGTGTGTCCGCTGTGCCGTGTGTGTGATCATTGCTTGTACAGCCCTCTTGCAGTGTCCGGAGCAAGTATGCTGGGTCTGACACACAGGTGTCAATGTGTTCTTTTTTCCATTTCCAGGAGTATATATTATACTAGAACTGACATGTGATTACATTTTCACGCAATTTGGGTACATAGATCGTGAGAAATCAGAACCCAGAAAAGCCACCTCTGGCCCTAAAAACGGCCTTGATACGCCTGGTCATTGAGTCAAATAGAGCTTGGATGGCGTCTACAGGTACAGCTGCCCATGCAGCTTCAACACGAACATGAGTAGTGACTGTCGTATTGTGACGAGCCAGTTGATCGGCCACCATTGACGAGATCTATGCAGTTGGTGAGAGACCTGGAGAATGTGCTGGCCAGGGCAGCGGTCCAACATTTTCTGTACCCAGAAACGCCCGTACAGGACCTGCAACATGCGGTCGGGCACTATCCTGCAGAAATGTCGGGTTTCGCAGGGATCGAATGAAGGGTAGAACCACGGGTCGTAACACATCTGAAATGTAGCGTCCAATGTTCAAAGTTCCGTCAATGCCAAAAAGAGGTGACCGAGACGTGTAACCAATGACACCTTATACCATCACGCCGGGTGATACGACAGTATGGCGATGTCAAACACACGCTTCCAACGTGCGTTCACCGCGATGTCGCCAAACACGGATGCAACCATCATGATGCTGTAAACAGAACCTGGATTCATCCGAAAAAATTACGCTTTGCCATTCATGCACACAGGTTCGTCGTTGAGAACACCCATCACAGGCGCTCCTGTCTGTGGTCTCCCACTTGATAGTCCATGCTGCTGCAAACGTCGTCGAACTGTTCGTGCAGATGGTTGTTGTCTTGCAAACGTCCCCATCTGTTGAGTCAGGGATCGAGACGTGGCTGCACGATCCGTTACAGCCATGCGGATAAGATGCTTGTCATCTCGACTGCTAGTGATACGAGTCCATTGGGATCCATCACGGTGTTCCGTATTACCCTCCTGAACCCACCGATTCCATATTCTTCTATCAGTCATTGGACCTCGACCAACGCGAGCAGCAATGTCGCGATACGATAAAACGGAATCGCGATAGGCTACAATCCGACCTTTATCAAAGGCGGAAACGTGATGGTACGCATTTCTGCTCCTTATACCAGGCATCACAACGACGTTTCACCAGGCAACGCCGGTCAACTGCTGTTTGTGTGTGAGAAATCGGTTGGAAACTTTCCTCGTATCAGCACGTTGTAGGTGTCGCCACCGTCGTCAACCTCGTGTGAATGCTCTGAAAAGCTAATCTTCGTGGTGTAGCAATTTTAATGGCCAGTATTGTATTAAGTGCCCCGTTTTCGTTGACCATGAAATGCAGAAGGAAAAACTGTCTTGGGTACGGTCAATCTTTCTTATTTGTAACCATTTTCTTCTGTAAAGAAATAAATAAATGATACAGATAAGTCCCAGTTTCATGACACAACACTTACTCTTCTGCTCCTAGACCGATCTCGTCATCCGACGCTAATATTTTGTCGCCTTTAAGTAAAAGGCAAACCCCATTCTCACAAAAACAACAAAAGTTTATATTTGCCTTAATTAGACTTTCACCAGTAAAGGCATCCAATAGCAAACATATCTCTTGATAGGACATCTACACTATTCGATCAAAAGTATCAGTACACCTGGCTGAAAATGACTTACACGTTCGTGGTGTCCTCCATCGCTAAAGCTGGAATTCAATATAGTTTGGTCCACCGTTAGCCTAAATGACAGCTTCCACTCTCCCAGGCATACATTCAACCAGGTTTGTTGAGGAATGGCAGCCCTATCATCACGGAGTACTGTACTGAGGAGAGGTATCTATGTCGGTCGGTGAGGCCTGGCACGAAGTCGGCGTTCCAAAACATCCCAAAGGTATTCTATAGGATTCAGGTCAGGACTCTGTGCAGGCCAGTCCATCACAGGGATGTTATTGTCGTGTAACCATTCCGCCACAGGCCGTGCATTATGAACAGGAGTTAGATCGTGTTCAAAGGTGAAATCACCATACCCGAATTGCTCTTCAACAGTGGGAAGCAAGAAGCAGCTTAAAACATCAATGTAGGCCTGTGCTGTGAGAGTGCCGCGCAAAAAACAAGGAGTGCGAGCCCCCCTCCATGAAAAGCACGACCACACCATAACACCACCGCCTCCGAATTTTACTGTTGACACTACACACGTTGGCAGATGACGTACACCGGACATTCGCCATACCCACATCATGCCATCGGATTTCCACACTGTGTACCGTGATTAGTCATTCCACACAACGTTTTTCCACTGTTCGATCGTCCAATGTTTACGCTCTTTACACCAAGCGAGGCGTCGTTTGGCATTTACTGCCGTGATGTGTGGCTTATGAGCAGCCGATCGACCATGAAATCCAAGTTTTCTCACGTCACACCTAACTGTCATAGTACTTACAGTGGATCCTGTGTGGTGGTCTGGATAGATGTCTGCCTATTACACATTACGACCCTCTTCAACTGTCAGCGGTCTCTGTCAGTCAACAGACGAGGTCGGTCTGTAAGCTTTTGTTCTGTACGTGTCCCTTCACGTTTCCACTTCACTATCGCATCGGAAAAAGTGGACCTAGGGATGTTTATGAGTGGGAAATCTCGCGTACAGACGTATGACACAAGTGGCACCCAATCACCTGACCACGTTCGAAGTCCGTGAGTTCTGCGGTGCGTCCCATTCTGCTCTCTCACGATGTCTAATGGCTACTGAGGTCGCTGATTTGGAGTACCTGGCGGTAGGTGGCAGCACAATGCGCCTAATATGAGAAACGTATGTTTTTGGGGTGTCCGGATACTTTTGATTACGTCGTGTACAACATCCACATACAGTTAGTTGTATTAAATTTTGTTTTCCAGTAAAAGGAGAGCACAACTAGATTTCAGGGCAACAGTTCCATTTTCTTTCTATCTGCCAAATAACAAATAAATGTGATGATTATACGTACTGTCAAACTGCAAGAAAGCAACGGAGTTTGTAGTAAGATTATATTTTAACGGATTATTCGGTCATTATTAGTTTAAATTTTGATATCATTCGGTGCAGTTACGCACTTTTATATATGGGTATCTACTGTGTTTTATATAGACCCGTTCTGTGAGTGACTTTCTGCGTGGCTTGGAACATCTGAGATGAAGTTTGTGCTTACATGCCATGTACTGGAGAATCATTATATTAACCCGTTCTAGTTGACTCGTATTGATATTCTGTACGTACCGTAGTATCCTCTTTAGACTGTTCTATAGATTTTCCTAAAGTTGGAGAATAAGTGTAGTCGTCAAATTTAATTGTAATATTTCAGATGCACCTGAAGATGCACCCCTGCTGTGCTCTCATTTTATTGGAAAATAAATTTCAACTGTATGCGGATGTTATCAGTCACGAATAATATTTCGCAACCACATTACAACGCTTAAAAAACCACAACAGGCTAAGCCCCGTTCTAAAGCATTTCCACATCGCTTTCAACCGTCATTGAACAGCAACTTCTGCATATGATCTCGTACCTTATCCAAATCGTTTCTGTATTACTAAAAAAGTGTAAGTGTTGCTGTTAAATCTGAAGCATATCTAGGAAATATGGATCTATGTACGCACTTGGCTATATGCAAAAATTTCCTCCGTAGCAACTGACAGATACAGAATGGCGTTGCATTGTAGGTGAAAACAATAAAACAGGAAGCGTATGTGAGAAAGCAGAACCCCATCAAAACAGCAGAAAGATCGTTGTGGATGGGAACGTCTACAGATAGAGTGTTTTCTAGTTACCTATCGGGTTTTGGAGGCAAAGTTATTCTTCGTTACAGCAACAAAAATTGTAAAAGATTTGCTGGAGGAATAAGGCAGGGAGATAAGAAGCAAATGACGCGTACTTACTACATTAGAGAGGACGGCTGTTGTCGCAATACTAAATACAAGATGCCTGATAATGCCAGTAACAAAATTTTATCTGTGACTGTTTTTAATAATACATCCAATTTCATCTATATACGGTATTATGCAGGCACCGGTTCTTACGCAGAAAATGATAATTCTGTTGCATAGGACCTAACGTCTTATAACGGAGAAGTGTCTCCATCCCATCCTTGTTATCAATAATGATTGCCTCTAATGTACGAAGGAGAGCGGCTGCCAAGCGTACAGAAGGGCCAGAATCGTGCAAGACTGGTTTGAGGAGTGTGATAGTGTACATACGGTAAGTCTTGGCAACCAAATTCGCCTGATCTGGACCCGATGGAATACAATTGGGTCGTTATCGAATGCCAACTAGCTCGCAATTAACAAACAAACATCCATGACAGGCAGCTTCTGTGAAGCATTCACATACTAGGAGAAAAGCAGCAACTTTGTCAGATGTCTTTGTTCCTCATCTTAAATACTAGTATGTTCTGCTATTCTCTAGCCTCTACCACGTACCTTGACAAGGTCGTCAAATTAATTTCATATTTGGTATTACTCGTGGGAGAGAGTGGTCGGATGGATGCCCACGAAAAACGGATGTAGTTGGGAATAAGGGACGAATGCTGGTACATACACTATGTGATCACAAGCATCCGGACACCCCCAGCAACATACGTTTTTCATGTTAGGTGCATTGTACTGCCACCTACAGCCAGGTACTCCATATCAGCGACCTCAGAAGTCATTAGACACCGTGAGAGAGCTGAATGTGGCGCTCCGCGGAACTCACGGACTTCTAACGTGGTTAGGTGTACGTCTGTACGCGATATTTCCACACTCCTAAACATCCCTAGGTCCACTTTTTCAGATGTGACAGTGAAGTGGAAACGTGTTGGGACACGTACAGCACAAAAGCGTACAGGCTGACCTCGTCTGTTGATTGACAGAGACCGCCGACAGTTGAAGAGGGTCGTAATGTATTACAGGCAGATATCTATTCACACCATTACACAGGAATTGCAAACTGCATCAGGATCCACTGCAAGTACTATGACAGTTAGGCGGGAGGTGAGAAAACTTAGAGGTCGAGCGGCTGCCAAAAAGCCACACATTACGCCGGAAAATGCCGAACGACGCCTCGCTTGGTGTAAGGAGCGTAAACAATGTACCACTGAACAATGGAAAAAGGTTGTGTGGAGTGACGAATCACGGTACACAATGTAGCGATCCGATGACATGTTGTGGATATGGCGAATGCCTGGTGAAGGTCATCAGCCAGCGTGTGTGGTGCCAAGAGTAAAATTCAGAGGCTGTGGTGTTATGGTGTGGTCGTGATTTCAATGGAGGGTGCTTGCACGCCTTGTTGTATTGCGTGGCGCTACCACAGCATAGGCCTACATCGATAATTTAAGCACTTTCTTGCTTCCCACTGTTGAAGACCAATTCGGGGATGGCAACTGCATCTTTCAACACGATTGAGCAACTGTTCGTAATGCACAGCCTATGGCGGAGTGGTTACACGACAGTAACATCCTTGTAATGGACTGGCCTGCGCAGAATCCTGACTTGAACCCTACAGAACACCTTTGGGATGTTTTGGAAGGCGACTTCGTACCAGGCCTCACCGACCGACATCGACACCTCTCCTCAGTGCAGCACTCAGTGAAGGATGGCCTACCATTCCGTAAGAATCCTATTACCTCATTGAACGTACGCCTGCGAGAGTGAAAGCTGTCATCAAGGCCAGGAGTGGGCAAACACCGTATGAATTTCAGCCCTACCTATGGAGGAAAGCACGAACTAGTAAGCCATTTTCAGCCAGGTGTCCCGATACTATTGATCAGATGGTGTATATTCCCTATTAATGAAGGAGGTGAGACCCAGAAGCTCGCAGGAACGTTGAATTTAGTGAGGATGGACGTGGCTCTTGACAAACTGCTGTCGATGATACATAATAAACCCGCTCAAGTGATACAGTAATCTGAGAAGCCATTTCTCCTAGACAGTAATAATAATTAAACCATTTGCTTATACATTTTATGATCGAAGTTTCTCGCCAACTATTACCAGCTTTTTCTTCCTGGCATGCTGAAATGAAGCAAAAGATGCAATGAAATCATCAGGCGTCATGTTTCGTCTATTAAGTACCACGTATATAAATCTAGGATCACACTTCTAAAGTTATAAGCCTATTTATTCGTAAATAAATGACTATCATGTTGCCTTATGATACAGCGAGTAGTGAGCATCAAAAAGACAATTTTTCTAACGTCTGGATTGGGTCACTCAGTTCTTCTTTGTTACATTTCATTTCTGGAGTACGAAGTAATTAGCATAAAGAATGCTTTTCGCAGCAGCAGCACCTTCAGAGGCATGGCTGGTCCTTCTGAGTCCTGCCGACTGGCTCGCTCGCTGTAAAACGCTGGCTACATATGCCAGGTGTAGGGGCAGGTTAAGCAGCGGGGCTGCTGTTCCTGCAGTGACATCTTCAGGGTGCGGTTTGTCCTAACGGAGTGAGCTATCCTCACTAGGCGTCAATCATTGCGACGCCATATTGTTTTCCGACATCGGGCTGCGAGAGAAATTACTCTCGCAGTAGGTCTGGCCAGCGAGTCGTTGGCCTGTGGTGAACCTGTCGGCCCAGACCACGAATCAGGCGACTGGCAGAGTGTTCTGCATCGCTGTAGAACACTCTTGCAATTTGCCGGAAGCGATCCCGTAGGAAAGGGATGCCCGCTTCCTCATGGAGCAGCCTTGCTGGGTAGCGAGGCGGCTTGTGGAGCGCAAGTCGCAGCGCCCTATTTTGCACGCGTTGAAGCGTCGCAATGTGCGTCGCTGCCGCGTTACCCCACACCACGGCCGCATATTCCAGTACCGGTCGGACGAGGGACAGATACATGGTGAGGCCGTGGCGTGGAGGAAGCGTCGATGAGGGATTGAGGAATGGGTAAAGCGCACGAAGGCGCCCCACTGCCCGCCCTCTGACGTCGCGGATGTGTGGCAGCCACGTCAGGTGTCTGTCCAATGTCACCCCGAGATATTTGCCGGTCCGCAACCATGGAATGGGGCCCCCCATGATCGTGACCGGCGGTAGGTCCGGTGGCAGCCTCCTTCTGTTAAAGATGACAGCCTGGCTCTTCGCAGCGTTGAACTTAAGGCGCCATTTCGTGGACCAGGCACCCAGGACGTCACATCCGAGCTGAAGGCGGCGGCGCATCTCAGCCGCGTTCATGCTGCGGGCGAACAACGCCGTGTCGTTAGCATAAAGTGCCAACTCCACACGTGCCACCCGCGGGGCGTCGGCGGTGTACAGGGAGTACAGCAGGGGACCGAGGACCGACCCCTGCGGCACTCCCGCTCGAATCTGCCGGTCGGTAGAAGTGCCCCCATCAGCTCGGACGTGGAACGTGCCCCCGAGAGATACGAGCGCAGCAGGACCACGTGCGACGTCGGTACCCCGTGCACAAAAAGTTTGTACACGAGGCCGTCGTGCCACACGCAGTCGAATGCTTTGGAGACGTCGAGAAGCACCGCCCCCAAGTACTCCCGCGTCTCCAGCGCTCGCATCGCCTGCTCCACGAGGCGCAACAGCTGCTGCGTGGTAGAGTGGCCCCGCCGGAAACCAAACTGCTCCTCGGGAAGGAGTTGCTGCTCTGTCACGATGCGCAGCAGCCGCTGCACGTACAACCGTGCGCTGCCTGACGCGGATCCTTGCCGCTCTTGGGGATGGCAACCACTTCAGCATGTTTCCATGCGGAAGGGGAGGTCCCAGTGCGGAGGATGCTGTTAAAGATGTCCGCCAGCGATTGGTGTACCTCCGGCGGTATCATCCTTAACAGGTGGTTGGTGACACCATCCGTGCCACCCGCCTTCCTCGTGTTGAGGCGACGGAGCTGCAGTTCCACTTCCTCGTGTGTGATCTCCTCGATCGAATCGTCTTCCTCCCTTGCAGCGAGGAAGACCGGCAGGCGATCCTCCACCAGACGAACATGATCGGGATCGATCACACCATCAACGGGACGAAAATTTTCCGCGAACGTGTCCGCGAGGATGCTGGCTTTAGCATCTGGCTCGCAGACAACGTCCGCGCCCGTATGGAGAGGCGGGACTCGTTGGCGACGACGAAGGAAAAGCTTGGAGGTCCGCCAAGCTCTACCATCCGTCGTAGTTAGGGTGGCCACCAAGCCCGCCCAGTCCCGATTCGGATGTTCATCGATGGCGGCCCGAATCTCGCGTCGCGCCCTGTTGAGGCGGCGCTTCGTCTCTGGCTGCCGTGTGAGCTGCCACTCCCGGAAGACGCAATTCTTGTTCGTTATCGCCTCCAGGATATGCGGCGGGAGTCGGCGTCTTGGGCCTGGGGGTGTCCGCCTCCGCTGCAGCTAGTGTGTGCCGCGTGAAGAAGGCTAACGCTTCTTCAGCCCCATGCACAGCTGGATCTGGCGCGCCCTCGAGGCGGTCAAGGACCACGTCACGGAAGCGCGCCTCGTCGATGCCACGGAAGTTGCGGCGGTCGGACGGCAGAGATGCACCGACGACGTCCATGTCGAAGACCACCGGGAGGTGATCGGACGACATGGCACATCTAACGGTGGCTGAGGTGAAGTGCCCAACACCTTTGAGAACGGCGATGTCGAGCACATCTGACCGGCCGCGATGGGGGAAGACGGTGTTATCGTAAGGCCCCAGTACTATCGAGCCATGCCGCTGTGTGGCGCGAAGGAGTCGGCGGCCGTTGGCATTGGTAACGCGGGAGTTCCACTGCGTGTGCTTGGCATTCAAGTCACCCGCAATGAAGACTTTCCCGCGCAGAGCCAGCAGGGCGTCGTCGTCAGCCTCCTGAAGCAGTCCCCTCGGCGGCCTGTAGGCCGCAACGAAGGTGATGACCCCTGCCGTCGTGGTGACAGCCACCCCAGTGGCCTCCACTGCAGCGAGGGGCGGAAGCTGAACGTCATGGTGCTTGAGGGACGCCTTGATATAAATAGCCGTCCCGCCGCCGTGCGTCAACCTGTCGGTGTGGTAGCACCGATAGTTGGCCACCTTGACATGTGTTCCCGGCTTCAGGAAGGTCTCGCACACGAGGCAGATGTCAATTGCCTCGTCGCGCAAGAACTCCCTGAATTCCCTTTGCTGGGGGACCAAACTGTTTGCGTTGATGGTGCAAACGGTGACGCCATGGATGTGGCGATTATCCATGACGCGGCGGAGTTGCAACGCCGGCCTGAAGCGCCGACGTGACCGCGGTGACGAGCACCGGTAGCTGCTCGAGCAGCTGGCTCAACGACCGCAAGAGCGAACGGAGCTCGGCTGCATCGGTGGCCGAGGGGGCGGCGTTGGCCGCTGGGGAGGCCTCAGCCACTGGGGCGGCCGGTTGCAGCCGCTCCGTAGTAGACGACTGCCGCGGAGCATCGGCCGCTGGTCGCGGTTGCGCCGCAGCACGAGGTGCCGTCCTCTGCTGTGGCAGAGTGTCATCGGCAGTCCTATGTGCAGCGGCAGGGGTGGCCCGGCCCGCGCGGCGGCGACGCCTGCGCGGGGCGGCAACCCGAGCGCTATGCGTGGGCGCGGGAATTGCCTCATCCCCGGGCGAAGCCGTGGACGGCGCGATCGGTTGTTGCGTATCGCCCGCCACCTGTTCCGAACGTCGGGTGGTGGTGGCTGATGGTCCGCCCTTGGTGGCGGCAGCAAAGCTGGTGGACGGGTGCACCTTACGAGAAGGAGGAGTCCCTCCGCTCCGTTGGTTTCGGCCCCTTTTAAAGGCCGAACAGCCTCTGTAGCAGGCAACGTGCGCGACGCCGCAGTTGCAGCACGTCGGCTTTTTTTCCTGTTACGGAACTGAATCATCTGAAGCAGGTATCCGAAAAGAATGGGTACTCAAACAAAGAAATTAATAGAGTTTTAAGACATAATTAAAGCAGGCCAAATGACAAGGATGGTACACAGCAATGGAAGAACAGGGTGTCTTTACCTTTCATTAGTAAGGTGACAGATCGAATCGGCAAAATTTTGCTGAAACAAAGTGAAACCAATATTCAAACCTACCAGAAAAATAGTACAAGTACTTCGTTCTGTTAAATATAGAAGGCAACCATTACCATCTAGCGGTGTGTATAAAATTCCGTGTACTTGTGGCAAGGTCTATATTGGTAGTACGAAAAGAAGTGTGAATAGATAAAGGAGCATAAAAGTCTTTGCCGACTGGGAAAAATAGATAAATCGGCCTTTGCGGAACATGCACTTCAGTCAGGTGACCATGTAGTTAAGTTTTCTGAAACTACAGTTTTAAGTGCTACCACGACTATATAGAGTGGCTATTGAAATTTATAAATATGAAGATAATTTTAATAGAAAAGAAGAGCCCTTGAAATTAAGCGAGATATGGACAGTGGCGTTACAGAATCGGTAAGTGATTTTTATCTATGACGGAATATTATCGATAGTTAGATTGTACAGAGCGAGGTGGCGCAGTGGTTAGCACACTGGACTCGCATTCGGGAGGACGACGGTTCAATCCCGTCTCCGGCCATCCTGATTTAGGTTTTCCGTGATTTCCCTAAATCGTTTCAGGCAAATGCCGGGATGGTTCCTTTGAAAGGGCACGGCCGATTTCCTTCCCCATCCTTCCCTAACCCTAGCTTGTGCTCCGTCTCTAATGACCTCGTTGTCGACGGGACGTTAAACAACACTAACCTAACCTAACCAACCTAGTTAGATTTTATCTTTGACTAGTTTTGTCTCTGCTACGATGTGCAAGCTAGGCCACGCCCACTCTCCTCGGTATTTAGGCCGCTCTCCGACGCCCGAATCGTCAGTCGGCAGGACTCAGCAGGACCAGCCATGCCTCTGAAGACGTCCAACGTAGTACTGGACGAAACGTTAGGACTAGAAGAATTCCATGGACCACGGCCTTATAATCCGGAAAAATTATCAACAACAGTACCATCCGGTCGTGAAAGCCTTCATTGTATGGCTTTTTCCATGGAGTCGAGGCAGCACGCGCAGTTGGCGTTGCCATCGAAGTGACAGACGCTGGTGGCAGCCAATGACAGAACACAGCCATAGGCGGGGAACCAATGAAATGCACTTAACAGCTGGCATCTCAGAAGGAGGGAAGCAAACCAGTATGGCTCAGAACGGTGAGTTGGAACATGCTGCTGAAGTGCTTTTCAATTCGTCCATGTTCTCCGTACATTGTACGTTAATGACTGCTGGAAGTACAGCAGTGCATGTGATTAACTGCACTGTGAAATATAAAGAAGTTGGGTCAAGATATGCCTATTTTTTTAAAATTTTCTTCATGATTTGTCCTTTCACATATTTCGTTATTAATGTTTTCTTATTTTACCATCAACAGATTTTATGAATTAACATTAATGTTTGTTCTTATATAGGTATGTAGTCGACAACATTTAGAAAAACAATCGCTCCAGAACAACTTGTTAGGGTCACATAACAACTTTTAATATTTCCATTTTTTGTACACAGATGCAGGTTGCTACAAAGACATTACACTGCTTTTTATTCAGTTGGCATACATTTAAAAACTCTGCAAGTGTATTGTTGACACGATAAAGTTAATAGTATAGGAATGAAACAGGAAGCTGCCTGGTGGAATGCTACACAGAACTTAATTTAATCATTGCTAATGTTTCGTTTAAGGATCACGCTTACCCAGAATAGATATGGAGACACCAGAAGGTGTCAGAGTTTTATATAATAGTACGCCAGGTTTTGCAGCTAGATTTTAAACTGCAAAACGTTCGAAGGCGGACATGTGGACTCCGCTCATGATTTATTGATTATGAACTGCAGATAAACTGACATCATTCCAATAAGATACGAAATTAAGGAGATGGCACCCAGATAAATTGAGAGAAACAGAGTTTGTTGAAAGTTTCAGAGGGGGCATTAGGCAACGTTAGACTCAAACAGTCGAGCGGAATACAACAGACAACGCGTGAGTAGCTTTAAGGCATGAAATATTGGAGACAGCAGGGAATCATATAGGCAAAAGATAATATACAGTAGAAATCCATGGATAACACATGATGTATATGATATAAATGACGAAACGAGAAAGTAGTACAAAAAACGCAGCAAAGAAAGTAGGCAAAAGGGAATGAAGAGTCTAAAAATGAGAATGACAGAAAGTGCAAAATGGCAAAGTAAGATTGGCTAAAAAGATGGATGCTTGACTCGATAAATACCGCCTATATCTGAAAGGATAAAAAAACTTTGGAGGAAAGAAGAGCAGGTATATGAGTATCAAGAGTTCAGTTGGCAAGTCAGATCTAAGGAAGAAGGAAAGGCTGGAAGGAGGAAGGGATACGTAGATGGTGGAAGGAAAGGGGGGGGGGGGGGGTTCTGTAAGAAGGAACTGAATACACCGAAGGTAGCAGGGTTAAGTCACAAATACACATCGTTATGTACAACTTGTACAGACACCAGACTACAGTTATAAGAGCTGCAGACATGAAAAAGAAGTTGAGAAGGCGGAAGTATAGAGGATGTAAAATGCATACTGGCAATAGTAAGAAAACAGCTTAAGAAACAGAAAAAATTGTTGACATTGGATATAAATTTAAATATTTCCTGAAACTGTTTGCCTGGAGTGTAGGTTTGTACGGATGTGAGATGTAAACAATATACAGTTCGTTCAAGAAAAGAATAGAATCTTTTGAGATGTGCTGCTGAAGATTAGATGGGAAGATAGTACAGTTTATGAAGCGGTACTGAATAGAACCCGTGAGAAAAGGAATTTATGGCACAACTTGATTAAAAGGTGGGATTAGTTGATAGGACACATCTAGACACATCACGGAATCGTCAAGTTAAAATTGCTAGGAAGTATGTGAAGTAAAAACTGTAGAGGGAGACCGAGGCTTGACTACAATAATCAGATCCAATTGCTGTATGTTGCAGCAGTTGTACAGAAATGTAGAGGCTTGCACCGGATGCACTAGTGCAGAAATTTGTATCAAAAGACTTTATGCTGAATGTCACAACTAATAAACTGTGAGATTAACTGGATTTTGCAATCTACTACCATGTAATAGTACCTTAACTAGACTGGCTGCATGTTTCACCATTACTCATAGACATACACACACACTAATACACATCACATCACTGTATATATTGTATACATCCTAGTTACTACATACTAACAACATTATACTAAGACAATATTTACAAATAAAAATGACACATTAGGACTGTCCCATGCATTGTTAAGCACATGTCTGTAACATAAATTAATTGTTCCATCATTTACCATGCAAACGTGTAGCTACACAATTTCTGCTATTGAAGACGATGTCAAATTGTTTCTTGCCCATGATTCCGTTCAGTGTTGCATTATACAAACTGATTCTTATGCCGCTTCTTGATAGAACACAATTATAATTATTTTGCTTTCTTCGACTGTGGTATGTTATGACTAGGAACAGTAAATAAAGGTTGCTCTTGTCAACATGTAATGTATTGTATTGTCAGCAAATGATTGTATTGAATTACTGCATTGGTCACTCTACATACTGTAGAATTACTCTGCAGTCATCAATTCCTTCCCGAATCAACAACCAACAATTAATTATTTACTGTCAATGATTCTAGAATGCATTAATTACTTTTGAATACATTATGGGAGTAGTGATTCTCCAGCAGAAAGGTTCCTACTCAATGGTCTGAAGATGACCACAGTATGGTCGAAACCGGTCACCTTAATAAATAAATCGTGATCAAGACTTTTTTTCTTAGACTTTCCCGGCGATTTGATGACATCTCGTGTAAATCGGGTTTTCTGCCGAATATCACCGTCTCTCGCGGGCGCGGACCGAAAAGGGAACACCAGGAGGTCACGACCGCAGTTGGAGGCGGCCAGAGCGGGCGCGGACGGAATAGGGAACACCCAGGGCGGCAGGATAGAGCGACTCGCGCCAAACAGAGCACCAGGCACCGGGCAGGCATAAATATGCGACCCGGTCCAGCAAGCAGCCAGTCTCAGGGAACACCTGATGAGGACGTCAAGTAATGACGTCGAAATATCATGTTTGGAAGACGCTGATATCCGGCAGAAAACCCGATTTCCACGAGATGTCAAGACTGTTTTTATTGTAAATATTTTAGAATGCACTGGAAGGTCTCAAACTGTGCATGAGTCGTATCTTCATGTACATACTGCAATATATGTTTTGTGCAAAGGAACTTTTTATGTTGATTCCAAATATCATGCAGTCATAAGCAGACCGGTCAAAGAGTGCAATAATTTCGAATTATACTATTTTTAATTCTTCATTCAGGAAAATAGTGTTTTCTGTACAGAAACGTGTAATAAGCAGAATATGAGGTGCCTTCTCTACAACCACAGCTCTTTATAAGGTAGACATACTTACAAGTGCCTCAAAGTACGTTTACTCTCTTATGAAGATTTCTGTCACTAATAAATAGGCAGAAAAATTCATTGTTATATATTACACGATTGTTGGACATGCAATGGAACCAGTGACATCCATTTTATATCTGAGGGTATGTGTAAGCAGCTGTTCAAAATGGAGAGACCACATGAAGCAAATCGTAGGAAAAGCAGATGCCAGACTGAGATATATTGAGAACGTAGTCAAGAAGTTTATTTCACCCACAAAACAGGTATAATAATGTACAAATAAACTGGGACAATCTCATATTTTACAAGGGATTGTTCGACTCTTGGCGCACTATTGTTGCCTTGACCATGAACAACAACTTTAGTTCTCCTCCATTTCGGCTGAATGCTTATATGTGTAGCAACAGCGTGTGTTATTTCTGTGGACCAAAATATATAAATCTTGAACCTCCACTGACTGTAATCGTGTTATTTACCCTGACGAGTCAAATTTTATCGTTCGTCAGACAAAGTACCGATGAGGAAGTGAGACATGAACATCTGGAACAGATTGTAAAGACGCTCTAAACAATGTCTGACTTCTTCGCTGTAAGTTGCCCTAGGGCACCAGTACCAGCTGACGGCAAGATGAATTCAACTAAATACACGGAAATTTTCAGTCGCAGGACTGTGCCATTCCTACAGACTTTGTAGATGAGGGACGAACATTTCAGAGTGATATGGCCCTTTGTCATTTTTCCAGAGCAATCTAGAAGTTCATGAAAGAAAACAACATTAATGTTGAAGAGGTTCGTGTAAGTAAACATTAACATGCCCCACTGACCTCGTAATTGACCAGTATTAACGCAGTTGAGAATTTGTAGAATATTGTGGAAAGATGTCTTGGCAACATGGAATGTTCCACAAAAGAATGCATGTTAGTAAATACAGTAAAAATGTGGTTTCATGACGGCAAATTACGAAACATTTACTCTAAGCTGATCGACTCTATGCCACAACGTGTTAAGAAGATCGTTAAAGCAAAAGGAGGGCACATTAGTCATCAATATTAAGTAAGCTGCTAACCATATTACACATCCATACATATTATAAAAATGTGTGTGTGTGTGTGTGTGTGTGTGTGTGTGTGTGTGTGTGTGTGTGTGTGTGTTTCACGTTTCCACCTAAACCAATGGACCTATTTCAATCAGACTTGGTACACATATCCGTTACAGTCAGAAATAGTCGCTGTCGGGGTAAGAACCACCTATCATAATTCACGAGATATCACATCACAACTGACATGTGTGAAAAAATGCGACATCATGCATCAAGTTATAGGACGTTTATTCTTTGCCATTAAGACACCTCTACAGTCGAGTCAATTTAAGGAAATAGCTGATACCTGGCAGTGCTTCTGACAGCCTAGAACTGCCATGCGCAAACGGCTACAGGCGGAAATGATAACTGTGAATGGATCTAGGAAGAGGCATTGCCATAGAATCGTTCACAAAATCGCCCAGCGCACAGCAACTGTCCAGGATATTGTAATTATACAACTGCACGTCACGTATATTTCTTTGCACGACTCTTTCACAGTTTCAGAGGTGTTTCCACTAATGCATGGAAATGAAACTTTTTCAATGTTACGTTACAAACAGTTCACTTTTTTCCGTTTCTTATAGACAATTGGCAAATTAAATTCCAAGGCAACTCAGGGTTTGTCAACTAGTATGGTAATTAATGTGTAAAGTTGAAGTTTAATAGTCTTGTTCCAAATTTATTTGCACACAGTTGTAGTTAAAAAAAGGACTTTGTTCGACCGATACGTGAATGTAACTGATCAGTTTGGGACCCATACCAGAAATGATCGATAGAGGAAAGGATCCAAAGAAGAGCAGCGCGTTTCGTCACAAGTTCCTTTAGCAAGCGCAGCGTGTCACGGAGATGTTCATAGAAGCCTAGTGGAAGACTTTACACGAAAGGCGTCATTTGCTGTTACAATTCCGTGAGGGTACTTTCCTAAAAGGGTCAGCTAATATATTGCCCGCCTCTACGTATATCTCGAGGAAAGGCCATTAAGGTACAATCAGTGAGACCCGAGTTCACACGCAGACCTTCCCACACTACAACAAAAGGGGGAAGTGACAGCGGTATACGAAGTACAATGACGTGGCTTGCGGAGTATAAATGACGATGTAGATGTGGAATCATTCGATGTTCGCAAACAGCTGGAACATTCATGAACACAATACTAGAAGGAGAAATGACTTACATACTCAATCACTCCACTTTAGCATGCCACAGGAAACAGCTGAAGCTTCTTATTTTGAAACTACCTGGCAGATTAAAACTGTGTGCCGGACCGAGACTCGAAGTCGGGACCTTTGCCTTTCGCGGGCAAGTGCTCTACCAACTGAGCTACCCTAGCATCACTCACGCTCTGTCCTCACAGCTTTACTTCTGCCAGTACCTCTTCTCCCACCCTCCAAACTTTACAGAAGCTCTCCTGCGAACCATGTAGAACTAGCACTCCTGAAAGAAAGGAAGCTAGGAGACGAGGTACTAGCAGAAGTAAAGCTGTGAGGACAGGGCGTGAGTCGTGCTTGGGTAGCTCAGTTGGTATAGCACTTCAACGCGAAAAGCAAAGGTCAGGCACATAGTTTTAATCTGCCAGGAACTTTCACATCAGCGCACACTCCACTGCAGAGTGAAAATCTCATTCTGGCTTCTTGTTTTGAGTCTACTGAAATAACTGAGTAGGTGAAACGTCTTAGTTTGTAATTAAACTGCTGAGTGTTTACTTAAACTGCTGAGGGGAACTGAACCTACTGTCTCGATAATTATTTTTATCAATACTGATATACAGAATTTTCCCTGACAAAAGAACTCCAACTTAAACCATTCATTTTTACCCACAATATACAAGCGCAACGAAATCTGACTGTTTTGCAACAACAACATGACTTCAAATAATTAACACAAAAGAATGGCCCTGAAATTCTATCAATAAACCACGGTTTTTCATAAGTCACTCACTTCATAAAAATCTTCACATCTCGAACTACAGAAATTATAGCAAGCAGAAACTACAGCCACTAAACAAAAAGATTCTAATTACTATAGCCTCTAACTACTAGGAGGCAAATGGTTAGCAAAAGAAAGATTTTTGTTGAAGAACAAACAATATATTTAGCAGATTTTACCTTATTCCTGTGACATCCAGTTCCAAAAATTATATAGTCGTGAATAATTCCACTACCCAAACATTACCAACTACATCCATCTTCATTTTACAATGCATGTCCTACCAACACCGAGTCTCCATGAAGGACACATATCCAAGGTGTCCACTCGCTAACTGTTAACTGCTAACTGCTATTCCGTCCAACCACAGAGGGCGCAGAGTCCTGTCAGCGACATTAATTACAGTCTACAGCGCTCCCAACACACAAACATTTAAACAGGCTACTTACATAGCCCCCTGTTCTCTTCAAAGAATTTACCAAGTGTTTTGGGTAATGGCCAAGACTGAGTTGTTAAAATTCTTTTATATTAACAATATCAAATAGATCAGATGCACACAAAGCTTAACCAATGTGCTGTTTGTCAATAAAGTAAAAATTCTCTTAACAGTACCTGAAGATAGTTCTAATTTAGCAGAAGAGAAGTCTACGCCAGTTTTATGCACAGAGGCTGAGCAGTAAAAGAAAAAGCACACATAAGTAATGGACCACGATCCAGTCTTGAAGAGGTAGTCTTGTCCTCCCCACGAAAACACAATGCAGTCTCTTGACTTGAAGAATCAGTCTAAGTCTTCAAGAATACTGGTAGAATTTGTGTGTCACCGCAGAGCAGACCCACAATAGTCCTAGCAGAGTTTATGGTAGTAATGGGCCACCACAAGTGCAGACCTAATGTAGTCCTTGTAGAGATGACCAGCAGGCTTCCATTGCAACTGTGCATGTGCACAATCACAATTGAAGAGTCTTGAGGATAATGTAGCTAGTCCATAACCACCTCTTATGCACTCACAAATTTTTTTGCAATGTCCCTAAAACCAGCAATGCTGTTGACCAGTCCCTTGATGAATTATCAACGCACGTACAAACACTAGCACAGTCATATAATATTAGAGGTTTGCTACATACAGTATGACCGACAGACAAATGCCTGCAGTAAAATGAACACTTCTGTCTCCTTTCTATCTTTGTGTATTTACCTGATTAGATAAATTTGGTAGAATTTCTTTTCCTTCTAATGCTAATCTGCATTCGCTATGATGAAGAATACTGTTATCCTCAAATCTAATCTCTGTTTTTGTACCATGTTCTTTACATTACGAAAATCTTTAAACATTATTTATTCTGTTAGCTTCTACTGGTATTCTCTTTTTCATTTATTTGCTTATGTCATAATGCATACAATACTCGTATATCTGCTTATTTTTATCCTTTTTGTAATGCCTGTATTACTACAAATGTTATTTGTATTATCATGTTCTTCATTATAATGATATTTTCTTTACATTTGTAATTGAATCTGTATGTTGTTAAATTGTAATTATATAGACACCAGATTTTTAAGTTAGGTAAATAGTAGGGATTCATTTTACTGCAGATATTTGTCTGTTGGTCATATCTCTGAGATTATATGACTGTGTTAGTGCTGGCACATGTGTTGATAATTCAGCACGGGACTGGTTAACACCATTGCTGGTTTTAAGGGTATTGCAATAAAAAAATTAGTGAATGCCCAAGTGTGGTTCATGGACTTGCAACATTATCCTCAAGACTCTTCAGTTGTGATTGTGCACCAACACAGTCGCAATGGATGGCTGCTGTGCATCTGCACAAGAACTAAAAGTCGGGTCTGCACATTCGGTGGCCCATTACTATCACAGTCTCTACAAGGACTACAAATGGGTCTGCACATTTAGTGGCCCATTACTACCATAATCTCTACAAGGATTACTGTGGGTCTGCTCTGCCAATTCTACCAATATTCTTCAAGACTTCGACTAATTTTCCTGTGCGTCTGCTATGTTGTGACCCATTACCAATCTTCTCAACTGAAATCTTCATGTCAAGAGACAGCATTGTATTTCTGTGGAGAGGACGACACTACCTCTACAAGACTGCATGGTGGTCCGCTACTTATGCGTGTTTTTATTTTACTGCTCATCCTCTGTGCATAAAACTGGCGTAGACTTCTCTTCTGTTAAATTAGAACTGTCTTTAGGGACTGTGAGGAGAATTTTTACTTTATTGGCAAACAGAACATTGGTTAATCTTTGTGTGCATCTGATGCATATGATATTGTTAATATAAAAAATTTTAACAACTTAGTCTTGGCCATTACCCAAAACACTTGGTAAATTTTTTGAGGGGATCAGGGGGCTATTTAAGTAGCCTGTTAAAATGTTTGTGTGTTGGCAGCGCTATAGACTGAAATTAATATTGCTGACAGCACTCTGCGTCCTCTGTGGTTGAACGGACTAGCAGTTAGCAGTTAACAGTTAGCGAGTGGACACCTTGGATATGTGTCCTTCATGGAAACTCGGTGTTGGTAGGACATGCATTGTAAAATGAAGATGGATGTAGTTGGTAATGTTTGGGTAGTGGAATTATTCACGACTATATAATTTTTGGAACTGGATGTCACATGAATAAGGTAAAATCTGCTAAATACATTGCTTGCTCTTCAACAAAAATCTTTCGTTTGCTAACCATATGCCTCCTAGTAGTTAGAGCCTATAGTAATTAGAATCTTTTTATTTAGCGGCTGTAGTTGCTGTTTGCTGTAATCGCTGTAGTTAGAGTTATGAAGATTTTCTGTGAGGTAAGTGACTTATGAAAAACTGTGGGTTATTGATAGGATTTCTTCCAATCCAGTGCCATTCTTTTGTATTAATTATTTGAAGTCATTGTCGCCGCAGAGCAGTCAGTTTATGCTGCGCTTGTATATTGTGGGTAATAAATGAACGTGTTAAGTTTGAGTTGTTTTTGTCAGGGAAAATTCTCCTGGTCAGTGTTGAAATGATAAAAATAAGTAACAAGACAGTAGGTTCAGTTTCACTCAGCAGTTTAAGTACAAACTAACACGTTTCACCTATTCAGTTAAGTCTTTGACTTCTTGTCAGGTGAAGAGTTGAATAGATAGTAAAACTTACTGAACGTTGTTAAATGAAAATTATTGCACATAAAAAATTAAAGGTAGCTGAAGTTGAATGTGAAAGACAATCATTTTAATAGTCAGCATGTTACGCATTTTTCATTGAAAAAGTACGTTGTCATCGTAACTTAACCGTCACGTTCTATATCATGGCTAAATATCTCAATGACAATCCTTGATCACGCAAATAATTAACTATACAATCTTTGGATTTCCAACTTCAATGACATCACATTAATTCGTAAAAGTGGTATAACATTACAGTAAGTGATCTAGCTTTGAAATATCGGATGCAATTCGTCTGTTCCGACACACCAGACTCGAATTTATCGCTAGAGATCCCGTGTCTGTCCAAGAAAACGAAGGAGCAGAATATATTTAACTTGTTGTTGACGATTTTCTTTAAGTCGAAACCACATACGTAGTACCTCCAGGTTCGTAATCACAACCCTGCAGAAATTTCCATTGTGGATTTAACTGCAACGAATTAAGACATAGCCGTTACAGTAATCTTCATGGTTTATTACTGCTTCCGGCTACACTTGGGTACCAAAGACAATGACGTATGGGTGCTAACAGTTCCCAGAACTACAACACACGTAGGATTTACAAAACACGTCTGTCTCCTACCACACCTGATAGGCGACACCCTCCTTCATTTTCCGTGCCATATATGTCGCCACTGTCCACTAACACAATTGTTACATATTAATTTCTTTATGCAGATTACTAATAATCTTTCAAATTAATCTTTGACACAAAACACATGTTGTCAGCTTTATTGTAGTTATTTCACTTCTCTGTAATGATCGTATTCTGTATAGATACAAGTTAGAGTTACCCTTTTCAACAGTTCAAGGCAATTGTTCTCGGTAGTTTTTGTTGATACTAATAAGGACAAAATTAGTTTTTATTTTGCTGGCGTGACTTATTGTTACAGTGTTACAAAAGTCCAAATATAATGTCAGTAGCAGTATCTGTGTGAATTATGTGGTTTTTCAGGATTTCGATATGAGACGCAATTTACGTAATTAAAATTTGAATTTCATCCCTACTCAACAGCTTTGACGTAATCTGAAATATATTGTGTTTATTCCAGTCTCTAAAGTTTCACTGCGATAATAACTTTTTATCAAGACGTAAATTTTGAAGATAGATGTTCCATCAGATTATGTAAGAATTTGTATTCCTAAATTGTATGGTTGTCTCTTCGGTTTTTTATGCAAGGCGTGGTCACTGCAAAACTAAACCAAGTATTAGCCACAAATAAACGGCCTTTCCAGTTCAGTTATTACTGATTTCTCCTTCTTAAGCTTACTGCAATTAATTAAAGCGAAAAATAAACTAGAACGCGTTTCGCTTTTATTTACAAATCATCTTTTGTGATCATTCATGCTTCTACCTGTTGTTCACATATTCTGAAAACCATTGCTTTTTCTTTCGTTGTTAGTAGAGAATGAGATAGAAAGAAACTTCGTTCTATATTTGCACGGGGCAGACTTTGCTCTTTTTAAAGAACTTTTCCTTTGCCTTTCAAAAAAGGCAAAAAACTGCCAAGTGCAAATGTATAACGAAGTTTCTTCCGACCTCAGCTTCTGCTAACAACGAAGAAAAAAGCAGCTGTTTGCAGAATATCTGAGCAAGAGGCAGAAACACCAACGACCACAGAAGATGCTTTGTAAATGAAAGCTTAACGCATCTGCGCTAAAGTTCTCTTTACATCATTGCAGTAAGGTTAAGACAGAGAAACTAGTAATAATTGATTATAACAGCTGCTGCGGAAAACGGCCATGCAAACAAATGTACACAGAGGTGACAAAAGTCATAGGATAGCGACATGTACCTATACAGATGGCGGTAATATCGCGTACAAAAGTTATAAAATGGCAATGCATTGTCGGAGCTGCCTTTTATGATTCATGACAAGAATAAATAGACTTTGAACGTGGAATGGTAGTTGGACCTAAATTCATGGGACATTCCATCGGAAATAGTTTGGGAATTCCGTATTCCAAGATCCTCGTGTTAACAGTTTACCAAGAATATCACATTTCAGGTATTACCTCTTACCACGGACAACGCAGTGGCCGACGACCTTCACTTCACGACGGATGGTAGCCGTGTTTACGTAGAGTTGACAGCGCTAACAGACAAGCAACACCGTGTGAAATAGCACCAGAAATTAATGTGGAATGTACGAAGAACGTATCCGTTAGGACTGTGTGACAAAATTCGGAGTTTATGGGATATGGCAGAGGAAGACCGACACGAGTGCCATTACTAACAGCATAGCAGCGCCTCTCCTGAGTTGATGACCATATCGGTTGGATCCTACATGACCGATAAACCGTGGCCGCGTGTGATGAGTCCCAATTTCTGTTGTAAGAGCTGATGGTAAACTTCGAACGTGGCGCAGCTCCCACGAAGCCATGGACCTAAGTTGTCAACAGGGCAATGTGCAAGTTGGTGGTGGCTCCATAATGATGTGGGCTGTGTTTACATGAAATGAACTGGTTCGTCTGGTCCAACTGAAACAATCGTTAACTGGAAATGGTTATGCTCGGCTACTTGGAGGCCATTTGCACCTATTGATGGACGTAATATTTTCAAGCAACCAAGGACTTTTTATGGATAACAATGCACCATTTCACCTGGCCACATTTGTTAGCAAACTGGTTTGATAAACATTATGGACAATTGGTGCGAATGATTTGGAGAGCCAAATCACCCGAAATGAATCCCTTCGAACATTTTTGTGGCTTAATCGAGAGGTCAGTTAACGCACAAAATCCTGTACCGGCAACACTTTCGGAACTATGGACTGCTATAGAGGCAGCATGACTCAGCATTTCTGCAGGGGACCTTCAGCGACTTGTTGACTCCATGCAAGTCTAGCTGCTGCACTACTCCATTCTAAAGGAGGTCCAACAGGGCATTTGGAGGGATCCCACGACTTTTGTCATCTCAGTGTATTATAGCTTCCCAAGATAATATGTTTAGCTATGTAGATCGTTGTAAACATTGGTGTAATCGCTAGATGTCAGTAACTTTTCTTTCACTTATCTCTATGCGAGAATGTTAAGTAAATATTACAAAACTGTGTAAGAAGAAATATCAAAGATAATAATCTGATGTGCGTCTATGGATTACAGTTGATGACAACTGAGCGCACAAAACCGTGTTCTAGTTCCCACATCACGGCAAACAGTATAGTAATATCTGATACACTGCCTTAACCCTCCGTTGCTCGTGCGGATGACACTCGACGTCCCCGTGGCTTTCTCGCTCAATTTTGTCTGACAGGGCCGGATTGAGTTCGCGCCATTTTCAGTACGTTTCTATTAACTCTCCCGCTGTTAGCTCCAATCATTGTTGTCTTTCAGTTACGAAAGATACATTGCTTATGAAACGTTATTATAGTCTGTAGGACGCTTGTCATCCGCGCGAGCTCTGCTGCCACAATCTGAAACGAAGTAAGTCTGTATTTCATTATTGCTTTCCTTTCATGTGCATAAATTTAGACGTATTGAAACTGTTTGCATTTACCTTCCATGTTACCTAGTAGTGTCTTTATTTTTAAATTGTGGAAGATATGTAAAAGGCAAAAAACCTCGGGCAGAGTTTAGTAGAGATCCTAATGTATGGTTGGAATGGTTCAATGAGCTGAGTGATGAAATTGGTCACAGTGATAGCGCTGACTCAGAGACTGAGGATTCTGTTCATGAAAGCGGTCATGATTCAGGAACAGAACAAGAAGTGTCAGAAAATGATGAATATGAATCAGAGGAAGAAGTAGCTCAAGAGGATGCATTTTTATAGGGAAAGATGGAATAACTAAACGGAGGAAAAATAAATATCCTACCAGTGTTAGAAGGAAATTTTGTAACTTTATTACGAATTTACCTGGACCAAAAAAAAAGGTCGTATAAAAAAGACAGAAATAGGAATTCTGAATTTGTTCTTGGATGAAAATATAATAAGCATTATCGCAACATGCACTAATATGTACATCAATTAAGATTGTGGTGACTTCTCTAAGAAAAAGGGACGCTAAAGAAACAGATGCGAACGAGATCAGAGCTTTCATTGGTTTGTTATATCTGTTTGGATCTTTGAGATGTTCTAGAAAGAGTGTATCGAAATTATGCGATAACTCAAAGGGAAACGGACTTGAATCATTTATCCATACTTGAAAACCGATTCAGGTTTCCGTTGAGATGTCTGAGGTTCGATAATATCCGTGATAGAATACATAGAAAGATAGATCCCTTATCATTTAGCTACAAAATAGCATGCCAGCAACTAGAAGCAGTTAATTCCATAAATTATCTGGGAGTACGCATTAGCAGTGATTTGAAATGGAATGATCATATAAAGTTGATCGTCGGTAAAGCAGATGCCAGACTGATTCATTGGAAGAATCCTAAGGAAATGCAATCCGAAAACAAAGGAAGTAGGTTACAGTACGCTAGTTCGCCCACTGCTTGAATACTGCTGAGCAGTGTGGGATCCGTACCAGATAGGGTTGGCAGAAGAGATAGAGAAGATCCAACGGAGAGCAGCGCGCTTCGTTACAGGATCATTTAGTAATCGCGAAAGCGTTACAGAGATGATAGATAAATTCCAGTGGAAGACTGTGCAGGAGAGACGCTCAGTAGCTCGGTACGGGCTTTTGTTAAAGTTTCGAGAACATACGTTCACCGAAGAGTCAAGCAGAATATTGCTCCCTCCTACGTATATCTCGCGAAGAGACCATGAGGATAAAATCAGAGAGATTAGAGCCCACACAGAAGGATACCGACAATCCTTCTTTCCACGTACAATACGAGACTGGAATAGAAGGGACAACCGATAGAGGTACTCAGGGTACCCTCCGCCACACACCGTCAGGTGGCTTGCGGAGTATGGATGTAGATCTAGATGTAGATGTAGAGGTCTTCGCAGAGTGATTGACAAGTTGGCTGCTATCAGAGCTATCAGTGAGGTACTTGAACTATTCACGAACAACTGCCAAAAATATTTTTCACCTTGTGAATATCTTACTGTTGACGAACAGGTTTTGGCATTTAGAGTCAACTGCCCATTCAGGCAATATATTCGTAGCAAACCAGCAAAGTATGGGTTAAAAGTGTTTGCTTTGGTTGATGTAAGAACCTCTTAGACTTAGAATTTAGAACTATACGTCGGTAAGCAACAAGAGGGACCATGAATGCCAGTAAATCAGCTGAAGATATTGTTCTTCGAATGGTCAAACTGTTTCAAACGCCAGAATATATTCTACTGTGTACAAATATTAAGAGGGGGTAGGACGTCAAACGGGCCGTCTTGGAGCACGAGAGGCACCACAGGACATTTTAATTTCCACTGTCTATACTTTTACAAATAAATTCATAAAACTTTGTAAGCGTGACCAGGAAGGATTCAGGATTCACAATCATAGCCATGGGAGCTCCAAAAAAATAACAATTTTTTGTTACATGTGAAAATTCATCATTTTTTCACTTCTATTGGCTGCGTTTGTTGCTATAGGTACACGTTTCTTCATAAGTAAGAGAGATTCGTCGACTAATTTTGCACAGCATACAATCCATACTTACAGGTGTATGAAACTGTAGAAATTATTTAATTTATGAAAAATGAATGTTCTGCTATATTTTAAACTTCATGTTTAGAAAAAACTCAAATTTTATAGTTTATTATCTCAATTTTTACCACAGTTTTTAATAGATTTGGAAAATTCTAGAGTTTCATACACCTTAAATCCTGGATCCTTTCTGGTCATTCTGATAAAGTTTTATGAATTTATTTTTAAAATTATAGACAGTGGAAATTAAAAATTCCTGCGGTGTCTCTCCCGCTCCAAGTCGTCCCGTTTGACGTCGTACCCCCTTAAATGTATAATATTTAGATTTATTTAAAAAATCATAAAGCCAGTCATGAAGAGCGTTCAAAGTGTGGAAATAGACCGCTTGCTTTGTGGATGACAGCAGTCATCCGCACGAATGACGAGTGCGAGTGACATTATCGTAGTATCCGATACACGGTCTAATTCGTAACAAGTGTAAGTTAAAAGGGACGTAAACCCTGGCATTCAGAATTACGTCGCCACGCAGCGTGATGTAAAAATGCCGCAGTAAGTCACTTCTAGTGCAATGCAGTAGGTACAGTGTGCTGAGAGGAGACTGTGTGTGTCTGTGCCGTAGCGCTCCTGGGCCTGGCATCCCAGCGCGTGGAGTTCATGCTGATCGAGTGGTTCGGCAACGACTGGCTGCGCTCAATCCTGGCAGAGTGGAAGCGCAAGGAGCGCGGGTCGCTGCCAGGGCTCGTCGAGTTCGTCATCATCATCTACGTCTTCAGTGAGTGCCGCCACCCCGGCCAGCCCGCACGGCGCTTTCTCGCGTTGCTACCCGGAGGTCCCACGGTAACAAGGAACGACAAACCTAGTCGGGTCACGGGATTCACCGGCCTCTGCTTCACCCTGCATCGTCGAGTGGCAGTAAATGAAGGGCAGCGGTCTGCGGAACATCCCACGGGTTGTTAACACTAGCTTTCCGATCAGGATTCTCTTATTCTTCGCTAAATGACACTTGTTCTGATGAGGTTGAGGAACCCAATTCCAGTGCAGTCACCAATCAAATTTTCATAACATTGTTGGTAATAGACCCGGGTCACCCAAATAATAGATAACAAAGTGGAGGCAGACGTCCTCAGATCACGACAATAGACTAAGAAAAACAGTATCAGAGAGATACTTACAGTACAATTACTCTAAACAAAATGTAGTATGTTACCGGCCACTAACACTGTAAAAACCAACAATTAATTAAATTTTACTTATAGTGCGTATACTCTCTACCAGGAAAAATTCTCGATAAAATTTGAAGGGGAATTGGGGATATACAGGGTGCAAAATTTATTACACCGATCTAAACAGCAGTAGCTTTAACCCGATTCGGCATCGAGTCGAGCTGAGTTTAGAAATCTTTTTTCTGACGCTTGCTAGTAAACATTTATTTTTTTCACACCAGGATAAGACTTTCTTGTTACAAACAAACGTCACACAAGTGCGACTTCTAAATGAGAAACGCACTGCTTTGTCTTTCCTTGTGTAAAGAGCAACTCAACTGCCCTTATCGATGTTGTTTTATACAACCCGCAATGAGAAATCTAGCCTTGAAGAATCCACGTGGCAGATTTTCACATTCTCTCGCTCGCTAAACATTACCTGTCAGTCCTACATAAAAAATGAACAGGACATCTTTGTAGGAAACTTAATGCAGTTAAATTTTATAGTGGGGTACGTTTTTGCTAGAAGCTGTAGTTTTCGAGTTATTCAAGAAAAGGGTACAAAAGTGACCTTAAAACGCACATCCCAATCCCACACTGAGCCCCATTGCTCAGGATTTCTAGTGTGTTGTTCATGTCACTCCCTCCTACCACTGTACAAAAATTTGCGACTCCACGAATTATTTCCCACATTAATGTTCGCCTAAATTTTACCTAACAATTTGTGAATTTTAACAGCATAAAATAAACAATTACATCCTTGTACTCGTCAGACCTTCTGGCTACGAAACAACAGGGGTTGTAACTGTTAAGTTTGGATCGAATTGTCAACGTAATTCATTTTATGCTAACGTTTACAAAAGTCGTTTTTCTTTCATTACCCTCACGCACGCGTTTAAATTAATGTTAACGAAGTAGCTGACTATACTGGTGGCATAATATCCCAATTAAGAGAGACCAAAAATCTGTATATTTTTGTACAGTGGTAGGAGGCACTGCCACGAACAACACACTAAGAATCCCGATTGGTGAGGGATGAGTGTGGGGATGGACGTGCGTTTGAAGCTCACGATTGTACGTTTTTCTTAAATAACTCGTAGACCGTGGTCCCCAGTAATTAACTACCAATATATTAAATTTCCTAAAGAAAGGTGCTGTTCATTTTCTCTCTAGGACTAATAGTTTGCGCGTAGCGAGCGAGAGAATCTCGTGCATGGTTTTTGAAGGCCAGGTATCATTGCGGGTTGCATAAAACGGCGGCGGAAGGAGCAGTCGAATCACCGTGTATAGAGTGTAGATAGCATTGTTTTCACGAGCTTTGTCAGGTCGCACTGAAATGCTAATCACTTGCATATCCAAACATGTACTACAGTTCACGCCAGTTTATCTTTTGTTGTATGCCGCCGCATTTATGGTGTTGCACTTTTAATGACCAGCGATGCAGATATGTAATTCAAATCTCTTACTTTAACACAGATTCTGCCAGAGTAATCTCTCTCTCTCTCTCTACTTCTGGCAATTTCAGCAAAGAGAAATATTGTGGTCACAGCTAGTTAAAGTCCTGGCAGTAGAAGAAAATGTAAAAGATTGAGTGGCAACACTATAAAGGAACGTACTCCGAAACTCTTTTATATTTTATACTATACCACTTACCAGCAATCCAAACAATATATGGTCCAGCACTGCAGTCATGTAAACAAAATACGTGCTAACGCAGCATCAGAGCAGCTAGAGAATTTAATTTGCTTTTTAACTCACCTGAAGATTCTAGCATCTACTCACTAACAAAGTGTTTCGGTGCTCTACACAGTCAGATACACTCACCATTCACGAGCCAGTTCTTCTCCATCAGTGCTTTCTATTCCGATTACGAAATTACCTTGCTTTTCACCACAAATTATTGTTTTAACTGATGATCACACTCATGATGGGTATATGATTCTGGTTTTTCTTGAAGGACCCAGATCACTGTCCTAAGCCAGAGTTAGGCGTGATCTGACTCCTCCATGTGACGCTTAATACAAAGGATAGTTATGGTCTGGTTTGAACGTACATATGTAATTTTTGCATCACTCATAGATGTGGCGGACTTTTTACAACCGATAAGGCTTTTCGATGATTAAGAGCATTACATAATGATGCTGTAACGTGGAATCTGTGTATGACGGCTTGAGTCCACTGTAGTTGTGGCAGATTTATTTTGTGAAATACTGCTTACAACTCGTTCAAGTCCTTCCTTTCAGAATGGCAACAGAAGAAAATTTAGAAGATTGAATGCCATCACTATAAAACAACGTATTCCGAATCTATTTAATATTTTATACAATACCACCTATCAACAACCCAAAGAATTTCACCTGTACATTTCACGACACGCTTTTATTTACAAGCAGCACTGAAACTGATTTGCAACCAAAGTAAATAAACGCACATGAAAAACCGAAAGACGTTAAGGGATAATTGTGTAACTGATTTAAATGTTGGTAAAATGCAGCACAAATGAGCTTCAGAGAGGTACGAACGAAAGGGAAGGTTTATCATGTTACAATTAATGGTATGTAACATAAATGAAACTTCTTGTCCACCGTTTGTAGGACTTCGTGCTCACATAAAAATGGGAAAAGGCTATCTACTGCTTCAATATATGGCTCGTTTCATGTAATTTCTACTTAAATAGTCATAGGTATCTACGATGCCTTGTGCTGATAGAAACAGAGAGACGTAACCTATTACAAAGAAAAATAAATTCTATCTGTAATGTTTCGGTTGCATCCTAGATTTTTCGCGAAAATGTCGGCATAAAATTGTAGCAAGTATTTCGTGTTAATGCGTACTTTAACTATGAAGCTCTTTAACACAGTGGTTACACAGAGCAGTACAGCGGAACAGAACAGACAAATCACAAGTTTGGCCATTGGCCCCTGTATTCCTGATGAGCAAGCTGCGTAATCTCTTTGCGCCGTTTCTTCCATTCCCTCCTCGACGCAGCCGCAGCTCTCGCATTCGCTCGACACTCGACGTCTAGGCTTTTGCATCCTTTTCGTGGAGAGCTTTTCTCTGAGTTGCGTCTTCTATAAATCTGAACATATGTACTAATCGTATAGGATGTCATATTTTATTATTTTGTAATTTTTATTTTGCTCCTACTTCAGTTATATTCCGGGAATATTTTAATTGTGTTATTTTTGTTCCGCAAGCTCTTTACAATGTCATCCAAATCTGTGTCCTACCTAAATGCGTTTCTACGCTACACCACTTTACAACTTTACACAAACCTAATTTGTAACAATTACGCGCGCCTACCTACACTGGAACGATGACGTCACAGACAGGACAAATATCGCGTGGCAAACACATACAGACATGATCTATCCCTTCTGGGCACAGCAAGTGCTTACACGTTATTAGTTTCTTAGTTATCAGATACTCAGATCTCATGGTATTTTGCCACTCAAGAAAGTTCGACCGACGAGCGAATGGACGTTTTCACGCCAAAAAGAATACAGAAGGATAATGACATGCCTTGAGATAGGTAGTTGTATAGAAACATAAAAAAGTCTAAACTCGACCATGATTATACACACAATATGAGGTATGGATTTTGAAATGCAAAATGCAATAAGTATGTAATTAATCAACAACATATCGTCAGTATCTGAAATAACAACAAATATTTCTAATGTTGTCCTTCATTTCCACATTTTTGTAGCGTGCTTGCAATTGTTAAGGTACTGTGATGATGATGAACATTTTATGATGAAGATTTAGCCTCGAAACAGTTTCTGACAGAATAACTGAATACAGAAGATAACTGTAGATGTGAAATATTTATTTCTTGAATTATTATTATCTGCTGTCGATAACCGACGGTATTTCCAATCAAGACGGCAGAAGGCCGTGAAGTTATGATTAACTGACGGATACCAAAACCATAAAACCGCATATACAACAAAGTTTGCACGACAGCCGTATTCAGCTGGTACGTGATACAGTTGGGTATGTGCGCAGGTCTCATGTGGTGCGAAATAAGGTCGCTGTGGGGTGGCGGGCTATTGGAGTACATCACGGACCTGTGGAACGTCGTCGATTTCATCACCAACATTTTCTACATGCTGTGGATAGCTCTCCGCTTCACTTCGTGGTACATCGTGCAGGTAAGTGCAAAGCCTTTATGCAAGTCAGATACATTAGTAGAGCAACAACTCTATTTTGACATCGTTATCAAACCTCTTCCCGCACCTAGCGAGCCTTGCTGAGTCTTTCGGGCACCGAGTCGATGTCGCTCAGTTTTGCAAAAATTACCACCGCCAGACCATTATGTTGATTTTTGGAAGATGCTCCCAATACGACGCTTAGTAAAAACAAAGAAAGTACAGTAGGATGTAACTTCGACGTTATACGAGACGTAACATAAGCAGCAAATGTGAAAGAAAATCCTCCGTGTTTTTTTCATAAGAATCATCGGGTCATCGCGACCTTCGCCATAAGACTTTTAGAAAATAAAACACAGGAAATCTGGAGATTTGAACCACTGACTTCCCGAATGAGAGTCCAGTGTACCAACAATTTTGCCACTTCGCTGGACAGGGCCTCAAGTGTCATGGTGAAAGATGTTGTCAGCAAGTGTCAAAGTAAGAACTATTAAGACACTTGCTGCCGTGGTTGAACACCTTCTATGTTTCCTAGTTTCAGAACGTTGTTATCAATTACCTTAACCACTATTTGACACAGCTTGAATCAACGTTTTCGAAACACTGAGACAATAATCATTTTTTTCATTTCTAGAAACAGGTAAGAATCACAAAAGCAAAATCCGGGGTGAATTTTGTTGCAGTCAAACAACTGACAATAATCTTTTCAAAAGTTATCCATTTTTCATGTAAGTACTATGGCAGTATGTCATGTGACAAAATTGTCACGTTGGTTATTTTTAACTACACTCCTGGAATTGGAAAAAAGAACACATAGACACCGGTGTGTCAGACCCACCATACTTGCTCCGGACACTGCGAGAGGGCTGTCCAAGCAATGATCACACGCACGGCACAGCGGACACACCAGGAACCGCGGTGTTGGCCGTCGAATGGCGCTAGCTGCGCAGCATTTGTGCACCGCCGCCGTCAGTGTCAGCCAGTTTGTCGTGGCATACGGAGCTCCATCGCAGTCTTTAACACTGGTAGCATGCCGCGACAGCGTGGACATGAACCGTATGTGCAGTTGACGGACTTTGAGCGTGGGCGTATAGTGGGCATGCGGGAGGCCGGATAGACGTACCGCCGAATTGCTCAACACGTGGGGCGTGAGGTCTCCACAGTACATCGATGTTGTCGCCAGTGGTCGGCGGAAGGTGCAAGTGCCCGTCGACCTGGGACCGGACCGCAGCGACACACGGATGCACGCCAAGACCGTAGCATCCTACGCAGTGCCGTAGGGGACCGCACCGCCACTTCCCAGCAAATTAGGGACACTGTTGCTCCTGGGGTATCGGCGAGGACCATTCGCAACCGTCTCCATGAAGCTGGGCTACGGTCCCGCACACCGTTAGGCCGTCTTCCGCTCACGCCCCAACATCGTGCAGCCCGCCTCCAGTGGTGTCGCGACAGGCGTGAATGGAGGGACGAATGGAGACGTGTCGTCTTCAGCGATGAGAATCGTTTCTGCCTTGGTGCCAATGATGGTCGTATGCGTGTTTGGCGCCGTGCTGGTGAGCGCCACAATCAGGACTGCATACGACCGAGGCACACAGGGCCAACACCCGGCATCATGGTGTGGGGAGCGATCTCCTACACTGGCCGTATACCTCTGGTGATCGTCGAGGGGACAGTGAATAGTGCACGGTACATCCAAACCGTCATCGAACCCATCGTTCTACCATTCCTAGACGGCAAGGGAACTTGCTGTTCCAACAGGACAATGCACGTCCGCATGTATCCCGTGCCACCCAACGTGCTGTAGAAGGTGTAAGTCAACTACCCTGGCCAGCAAGATCTCCGGATCTGACCCCCATTGAGCATGTTTGGGACTGGATGAAGCGTCGTCTCACGCTGTCTGCACGTCCAGCACAAACGCTGGACCAACTGAGGCGCCAGGTGGAAATGGCATGGCAAGCCGTTCCACAGGACTACATCCAGCATCTCTACGAACGTCTCCTTGGGAGAATAGCAGCCTGCATTGCTGCGAAAGGTGGATATACACTGTACTAGTGCCGACATTGTGCATGCTCTGTTGCCTGTGTCTATGTGCCTGTGGTTCTGTCAGTGTGATCATGTGATGTATCTGACCCCAGGAATGTGTCAATAAAGTTTCCCCTTCCTGGGACAATGAATTCACGGTGTTCTTATTTCAATTTCCAGGAGTGTATATTCTATTTTTTCATCTGTCGCTATACACTGTTGACAGGATTTAGAGCCTCGTTATCTAAACTAAATTAGTCAGACGCCTATTTTGTCCTAAAAGACAGTATCTATAACCTCTTTCTGAAAAAAATGTCAGAACGTAATTCACAGAATTCTGTGATGAACCAGTGGGAGCGCAGTCAATTCATTGGTTTTGTCTCGACGTTCACGCATGAAACGCTCATCTCATGCCTGTAAAAATTTAATGGGTAAAGTGGCCACCTTGGTATGCATATTGAAAGTAGAATGTTTCAACTCACGTTCTCTTGGTCTTATGGTCATCAGAAAGAAATTTTGCAGTTAACGTGCACGAGACATGTGGTAGTCTAATCTTCCAGTTATTACGTCGAACAGATCTGTGCGCGTAACGTAAGTCAAACGTTCCAGTAATTCCGTAACAGCTGATCGTCCTCGTTTTTCACGAATTCGTCGTTGACTGCAGACAATAGTTTACTCCTCACCTGGCCACGTGAATTACTTGGTCCGTTCCGAGACAGCATAACAGTCTCTCCACAAACTGCACAAATTTCAATTTGAATATGTAGGGATTGCTGATATTTTTAATGCCTCGCAAAAGAAATCTCATTGTCTGCATGTACTTCAGTGTAGTCTGGTTTTTTGATTGCAGCAGCCATTACCTTTATCACTAAAACTAGAACGTCACCAGTGCTCCTTCTGCTCGTTCCTACCGGATATGTACCACGTAACTGACGTGTATTAGATGTCTCAACGTTTGCTTTGTCTCGTGCAGAATGCACGCGGAAATTACTTTTCAAATTGTTCTCGTGAGAAGCAAAGAAGTCATTTACTGCTAAAAAAAGATAAAAGGTATTTGCGCTGCTACCGTTCACTACAAATAAAGTGAGAAAACTATTAATTTTCCCTCCTTTTACTCACTTTCTCTTTGTGTTAACTACTCCTTTATTTATCTTTGTTAGTTATCTTTTACTATACTTTTGAAGTATAACACTTTATTGTGTTTCTTTTTCAATTTAGTCTCACAACACACACAAACATTATCGTTATCATAGATGGCGTAGCATTATCTTGGACACATTCACACTGATATACTATAATCATCTAATGTCTGCATTTCTGAATATTGATCTTAAAAAAGAAACTATGGTTAATCACAGCTTTAAGCAATGATAGATTCTGGACGAAGGGTACACCGATAAAACTAAGGTTTAAAAAATTTATTTTAAGTTGTTGAAACAGAAGAAATGAAATTAAGCTGGTGTAGCACTGGGCAAAAAGCTGCTTCTTACTCACTCAGTTAAGTATATATGTCTCAGGGCAGGGTACGTTCATAAGAAATACAATCAGTGACACCTCTATTAGTGTGTAGTATTCCTTTTCTACATGTCGAAGGTAGCTTTTCTATCCTTGTATGGCCTCCTCGAGACATCGAATAAGCAGAGATGTTGTCCTGATCTGAGACCGTTAACTTCAGCACAAAATTAAAGGACATTTTTGAAGGACATCATGTAAACGCAGTCAGTTGCTTTTAAAGTGTTTAATAGTCAACCCGGTGTTCGGATGTAGAACGCAGCGTCGGCGGCATCTGAACAAGAGAACAACGAATAATTGCAAGCATAGCCATATCTAGAACATAACAATTTCATATATAACGGCAGAAACGTAAGTTTACTTACATATTATATATACGATTGCTGTGTTGTAGATATCAAAGACATAGAATTATTCGTTGTCCTCCAGATGCCACTGACGACGTGTTCTGCAGCTCATGGTGTTTACAAGATGACTTTTAACAAAATTTACAAGCATACTAGTTTCTGGCGGATATAGTCGGAGCTGGCTCCAGTCGATTGTTCGCCTATCAGAAACGATGGAAAACTATCAGAAGCCACACTCCATTCCACGCACACGTCCGCCACACGACAATAAGTCCAACACATGGACAGACTGTGGCTTGGCGATAGGGAGTATCCATCGCCACGTGTTGTTCCCGACGCACTCGCACCCTACCATCAGCGTGTAACAACGCTGACAGCGACAAATTTGCCTCGGGCATAGAGCATCCAACAGCCGTGTTCCTGCGTCCACGCTATTCTTTATGCTGCATGAAACACTTCGAACATCTGCAACGGAAAGATTGAGATGGTGGCTTCAGCAATAACGAGGCAATGATTCTGCATGGAATAGCAGCGTGCCAGTTGTTATTTTTCAGCACTGAATTGGAGATTGATTCAGTGTGTCCCTCCCATCCGTTATTACAGTCAGTCAACAGAATTCCTGCTATCAGCACACGGTTGCCCATGTCAGTAAACTCTAAGGTGGCAGTTTTACCCGTTTAAATAAATACCTCAGGTGTTGTGGCAGGTAGACTGAGTGTCCCTTGCGTCAAACAGTAACCGCAAGACCACGACGATACGTGCCGACGTCTTGCCCACCCTGTGATCATGCGTCACACCAACGGCATTAGCGTGTACCACAACGAGATCTTCGTCTCCAACACAGTATTTGTCTCTAACTCAGTTCCTCTCGACAGTCTAAGAAAACGAAACTGCGTATTATTCGGATGAGAGAAAACCTTTCAGAATCTGAACGATGAAATGAATTCTGTTACATCGATGGTGAATGTGTGTGTTTGTGTGCCACAGCGGGAGTACAGCCAGGGCTTGGAGCCCTGGTACCCTCGCGAGAAGTGGGACCCCTTCGACCCCATGCTGCTGTCCGAGGGCGCGTTCGCCGCTGGAATGATATTCAGGTGAGCCCTGGTCTCGCATCTCCCTTCCAGTTGTGAACAAGCGGTTTCGAAACTCCTAGCTGATTGCTTCCCTTGACCGACAAATTGACACCTGCTCAAGCATATATGATCCCATTTTCAATTTTATCTGATGTATGTACAGTCGTGGACAAAACGAGCGAGACTCCCCGCCTTTTCGTTATGCTGATCCGCACAGCTTTAAAGTCTGCTACACAGCATAACAGGCAAGGCGACCAAGTGCTACCAACATACGATGCCCAGGCGTGAAACTGAAGAACTATCCAAACTTTTTCAGACTGTTTTCAATCATATGTAAGACTGTAAGAGGGTTGGAACTTAAATAGTGGCAACTATTTATTCACAACCTATACAAAAGAGTTACACGTTCGCACCTGTTACTGTCCTTCAAAGTAGTCACCAGCGTTGTGTAGAACCCGTTGCCATTACTCGCTAATAACAGTATTTTGTTATTTCGATAAACATCCCGACTGATTGTCACATAAGCGGTGACATAAACGTAGGAAATTCATGTTTTAGAGTCCAGAAAGCTCTATGCAACAGAAACTGCAGATCATTTTGCCATTTTCATTGCGAAATTGAAGGCTTATTCACATCTCGGGTAATAATGGAGGGCTGTTTGCCTGGGTTGTCTGCTAGCGTAGTGAAAGGTGTTTGCTACTGCAAGGGAGATCTGGTTTATTTTCGGTTCTAATTTCGATGGAGGCAGATAGACTATCAGCAAAACAATTTTAAGAAATTCTTGCGCTCCCAGTACGTGTTATTGCTACATTTATTCTGTACTGGCGCCCTGTGGATGTCAATATGAAACTCTTGTAGAATTTCATAATTGTTACTGCCTTTCTTTTTCCGCTTCTGTCAATAACTGAATTGACTTACGTGTGGCACAGAATGATTTTTAACTGAATTTCGCTATGAATCTCCACGCATTGCTAAATTTGCACACTTTCATGGTAGGTCAGCAACGGTAATCCACTATGACTGGTCTCAAAGTTGACACAAACCGTTTCGCGGCCGAATGCGCATAATATTTTGCTAATTCGTAACGATATGGGGTACTTTGTCTTACTAGAACAGTTGTGTTATCTCGATAAGCTGAAATCCATTTTTATTAGTACAGTTCATACTAATTAGCGTTTCTTCTTTCATTTATATCTTATATTTACGTGGTGTGTTTAACACACTAATCAGCATTAATATAGCCTTACATATGATTGAAAACAGTCTGACGAAGTTCGGATGGTTTGCCAATTTCACTCCTGTGCATAGTATGTTGGTAGCACTTCGTAGCCTTGCCTGTTATGCAGTGTAGCAGACTTTATAGCTGTGCGGATCAGCATAACGAAAAGGCGAGGGGTCTCGCTCGTTTTGTCCACGACTGTACATGGTAAGCATTACGCATGTGAAATTTGTAAATTAAAAAACCTAAATCAATATGACTGGGCTGTTTCTTACTCCTCCCCTTCCAAGCACTAGTTCAGCTGATCTGATCTACAGCTACACTGTAATGATTGAAGAGGTTACAACATACACTCCTGGAAATGGAAAAAAGAACACATAGACACCGGTGTGTCAGACCCACCATACTTGCTCCGGACACTGCGAGAGGGCTGTACAAGCAATGATCACACGCACGGCACAGCGGACACACCAGGACCGCGGTGTTGGCCGTCGAATGGCGCTAGCTGCGCAGCATTTGTGCACCGCCGCCGTCAGTGTCAGCCAGTTTGCCGTGGCATACGGAGCTCCATCGCAGTCTTTAACACTGGTAGCATGCCGCGACAGCGTGGACGTGAACCGTATGTGCAGTTGACGGACTTCGAGCGAGGGCGTATAGTGGGCATGCGGGAGGCCGGGTGGACGTACCGCCGAATTGCTCAACACGTGGGGCGTGAGGTCTCCACAGTACATCGATGTTGTCGCCAGTGGTCGGCGGAAGGTGCACGTGCCCGTCGACCTGGGACCGGACCGCAGCGACGCACGGATGCACGCCAAGACCGTAGGATCCTACGCAGTGCCGTAGGGGACCGCACCGCCACTTCCCAGCAAATTAGGGACACTGTTCCTCCTGGGGTATCGGCGAGGACCATTCGCAACCGTCTCCATGTAGCTGGGCTACGGTCCCGCACACCGTTAGGCCGTCTTCCGCTCACGCCCCAACATCGTGCAGCCCGCCTCCAGTGGTGTCTCGACAGGCGTGAATGGAGGGACGAATGGAGACGTGTCGTCTTCAGCGATGAGAGTCGCTTTTGCCTTGGTTCCAATGATGGTCGTATGCGTGTTTGGCGCCGTGCAGGTGAGCGCCACAATCAGGACTGCATACGACCGAGGCACACAGGGCCAACACCCGGCATCATGGTGTGGGGAGCGATCTCCTACACTGGCCGTACACCTCTGGTGATCGTCGAAGGGACACTGAATAGTGCACGGTACATCCAAACCGTCATCGAACCCATCGTTCTACCATTCCTAAACCGGCAAGGGAACTTGCTGTTCCAACAGGACAATGCACGTCCGCATGTATCCCGTGCCACCCAACGTGCTGTAGAAGGTGTAAGTCAACTACCCTGGCCAGCAAGATCTCCGGATCTGTCCCCCATTGAGCATGTTTGGGACTGGATGATCCGTCGTCTCAAGCGGTCTGCACGTCCAGCACGAACGCTGGACCAACTGAGGCGCCAGGTGGAAATGGCATGGCAAGCCGTTCCACAGGACTACATCCAGCATCTCTACGATCGTCTCCATGGGAGAATAGCAGCCTGCATTGCTGCGAAAGGTGGATATACACTGTACTAGTGCCGACATTGTGCATGCTCTGTTGCCTGTGTCTATGTGCCTGTGGTTCTGTCAGTGTGATCATGTGATGTATCTGACCCCAGGAATGTGTCAGTAAAGTTTCCCCTTCCTAGGACAATGAATTCACGGTGTTCTTATTTCAATTTCCAGGAGTGTATTACGCTGCACTTGAGAGTGGCATTTGCGTATGAAAGGAAAGGAATCACACTGTCTTAAACTGCGCTTGAGTGTGGCATTTGCATATTCAATAAAAGGAATTGCAATGTCTTAGGTTGCAACTGAGTGCGACAATTGCATATTCTATGAGAGGATATGTAGCAATGACTGCCAGAACTACAGGAATTAGTCACAAACATTTATTTTTATAAACAAAAGATCCTTTTGGACCACAGCGCTACAAATGCAATTTACAAATTTCTTTTACTCGTGAAAAGCAAATACTAATTTGCCCATTATCAAACACAAGATTCTCAGAGTTGTTACCACGATTTTAAATTGTGGTTGCTATGAGACAAACGGAATTGGCAATCGGATTTGGATGCAAGATGTACTGCGAAGTAGGGATGGGAAAAACCGACCGGCTACAACTGGCACCGGTATTTTAGTTCTGAATAACCGGTTTCTTTCGGTATTTACGTAGTCACGGTTATAGCCGTTTTTTCATTGTTTCCTAAAAAAACACCGGCTTATCTACTTACTAAAGAAGCAGTGTTAAAATTTTTGGTTTTTAAATAAAACTTTTTTAGAAAACGAGTAATGTTCTTTTATAACATTTCCATTGCTTAGAAATATTGGGTTACAGAAATTGTCAAAAGCAATCAGCACTATTTTAATAACAACGTCTACAGTTAAGAAACAGCGACAAACACACAACGTAAGAATCGGTACAGCACTGCAGAGACAACAATGTATCTGTTGCAGTTAGACGGTACATACGTGCATACAGTGTGCGAGACGTGCCCAACCTGGTCTTTATGGTATTTCTCACTGTCGACCTAGGACATCAGATATACAGGGTGTTATAAAAAGGTACGGCCAAACTTTCAGGAAACATAGATGTAATGCGGACATGTGTCCGGAAACGCTTAATTTCCATGTTAGAGCTCATTTTAGTTTCGTCCACCTCCACTCAATGGAGCACGTTATCATGATTTCATACGGGATACTCTACCTGTGCTGCTAGAACATGTGCCTTTACAAGTACGACACAACATGTGGTTCATGCAGCTCCTGCACGTTTCAGTCGAAGTGTTCGTACGCTTCTCAACAACAGATTCGGTGACCGATGGATTGGTAGGGGCGGACCAATTCCATGGCCTCCACGCTCTCCTGACCTCAGCCCTCTTGACTTTCATTTATCGGGGCATTTGAAAGCTCTTGTCTACGCAACCCCGGTACCAAACGCAGAGACTCTTCGTGCTCGTATTGTGGACGGATGCGATACAATACGCCATTCTACAGGGCTGCATCAGCGCATCAGGGATTCCATGCGACGGAGAGACAATGCATGTATCTTCGCTAACGGAGGACATTTTGAACATTGGCGAGGCCGCACGGCAAGCCGGGGCTCGTCAGGAACGACGGGGTGCTGAACTTTAGCTGGGGCAAGAGGGGCAGCCCCAGCCCGCGGTCATGGCCAACCGCATGGCTGGGAATTCCATGTTGACTCTGTGCCAAGGACTCTGCTTTGTGTGGATGAAGGACATTTGTATACCGGGAGTGCCAAAATGCCGGACGTAGTGAAACCATAATGGCAGACATTTCACAGTTCGTGTAGAAATTAATAATAGTCAGAGGAATCATGATACCTTAAAAATAAACATGTACATTACCATTATTTGCACGATGATTCTGATGGTGTAATCAGATTTTCAATATTTTTATTAGTTTAGTATCTGACAGTAGATTGTACAAGTAACACCCAGCAACGAATTTCCAAAATCTAAACGGTTCATCCGATTTTGTCGATCGACGTGTCTTTAGAAAGCTGTTAGTGTAAACCTAAACTGGAATGAAATACATGCATGTAACTTGAATAGTACGTGAGTTATTGGAGGTCAAAGTGGCCGATTACTATCGATAGCGTCAGGCCATAACTACTCCACAGTTACACGAAAAAACTATTGCAGCATGGTTATAAATATACATTTATTCGCCTTTGCAGTTGTTTATATCCGATATACACTATACATGAAGAAATTGTTCAGATAATTACTCTGTTTTAGAAAGCACAGACACATTCGGCTACTGGCCAGCCATAGGAATATTTATTTAATTTCAAGTTATTTAAATGTAAATCCAGTATTTTGTATGTGTTTCAATATGTTTGTGAGTGTGCGTTGACTTGAAGACATGGTGGGAGCGCTTTAGCCAGTCACAGCGCTCGTTACTACCGAAGTCAAGTGGAAGTGGGAGAGGAGCGTTGGGTGCCACAGGATATGGGGGTGGGCTGGACGGGAAGGCGCGGCGTGCGGTCGCAGGAAACACCTGCAGAGTGTTCAGTTTTGCTCGTGGCAGATAGAAATATTTCGTAGTGCCGATGGGGTATCGATAGCTACGATGCCACGGCGTAGGTGCAAGTTCTTAGGTTGGCACTACGACACCGACACCGACGAAAGCGCCATCTAGGCGGCGCTGTGCAGCTCTAGGAGCGCCTCTCCAGATTCTACCCATTTGATTCCGAGTAGACGACCAAGCAACATTGTTTGTATTTCATAGTGGGAGAGCTACTACACATTTTGCGTGTGTAACTTTTGTGAGCTTTGATACATCCGGCTTCGTACCTACGTGCTCCTCAGTGCAAAGTTACGTATGTCATTGACTAAAATTCTCTGTTAAATGTAGTTTCACGTAAAAAGCTGTACCGGGAGTTTTACCTCACCTGCTCCTACTCACTTCCAACATTCGGCCTACCCTTCAGTTTACAGGAGCAGACTCACGCGCCGCCTTCCAGGCGGGATACGAAAGCCAACATCTGCACTTGTGAGATTTCCGGGCTTCTGCGGTGCAGACGTAGTATGCGTTTAGAAGTGAATATCTCGCGAGTTATGTTGTTGTTCATAACTAAATACGTGAAGGACGAATCTATTGTTTCCCTGTTATTCAACTTACATTTTATTTAATTGCTGGACCATCGAAACGAATAAGTGCTTTACAGTAACAAATAGCATTCTTAAAAGTGCTTCTGCTATCGTACTCATCATTTAAAGTCGTTAAAATAGTACCTGCAGATTTTATTTAATTGCAATTCTTTCATTTATAAATTTCTATGTTACATTCAGAATTCACAATTGCCGAGTGATAGGGACCTTCGACCATTCCATTCATGTGTATATTATATTGTATACTCTAGACTCAGCAGTGTTTGGCTAATGCGGCAACTACGTATCCCAGCCCCTAGACAACGAAACCAGCCAATACATTTAATATTTCAACTCTTAGAGTGAGCGCCCGCAACTGGAGACGAAGAAAACTGTTATAACCGACTACCGGATGTTTAACCTATAAACTCCATCCCTAGCGCGACGGTAGGAAGAAATAAAGAGGATAGGGTTTAACATCCTGTCGACATTGAGGTCATTAGAGAAGGAGCACAAGATCGGATTTTGTCACGGATGGGGAAGGACACCGACCGATCCCTTTGAAAAAAAGCATCCCAGCATTTACTTGGAGCGGTTTAGGAAGATCACTCCTCCAGAATGGGAGACCAGTGTGCTAACCACTGCGCCTCCTCGCTCGGCCCCTGGGGCGATGCCGGGCTGTTATTGACTCAGCACGCTGGCCATCAGTCGCGGCGGTGGCCGAGCAGTCGGCGTGGCAGAACGCATCTTTCAGTAGTGGCCGGAAGTGGATCCCTCAGCGCTGGCGGCAGTGACACCCACAACCCATGTCTCATCTCCCAACTCTCACCAGGAGGCGTCCCCTTCGCCGTCTCGATGACATATGTCGTCCTTACTGCCTCAACGACGCGTCCTCCGGGACGATATTTTCACGTGTTCTTTCTCTGGGCGTCACCATACACCCGATGGAGGGCTTATGTTCTTCTCCTGTCGAGTCAAATTAATGTTCAACATCCCTGTGAAATATTTTTCACCTCCCACATTTCTAGGGCCAAGAAAGGAAGAGTATATGCAGGTTTATTGTAGCTGCAATTCCTTCACTGCACTTCCATGTCGCCAGTTCAGAATGGAAGTTCTGTCTCCGTTAAGTCCCCATCTACCTTGCAACGTCTCATTTCCCTCTGTATTGGCAATGTAAGGGCACATAGATGTTAAAAAGAGTATTTCTAACAAGCGTACCTTCACCTGGCAAAATGTATGTTGTCCGTTTCCAACTGGTATTCCACGTCCTGTGGAGGCGTCCAGTTGTCACTTCCACTCCAGCATCTGATATCATCTCCCTGTCTGTAGTTTGACAACGTGAGTCAGCGCCTCTCCGTCCATTCTCAACAGCAGAGATCGCCCACCGGGCGGCAAGAATTTTTATTCCCTTGATGTACAGTAGAGGATACGTGTGTGCCACGGGAGACCCCTAGCTCGCTGGACGCGGGTCTTTTACAGGGGATGGCACAGGCCATTCTTCAAAGTGTGACCAGGCCCTTGTCTTACACCAGGAGGGTGTGGCAGTGGGCAGGGCCTGGAAGCCTCTAGGTCCCTTCCTCAGTTTCACTGTATATTGGCTACGTGACGTCCAGAGGCAAATACTCTACAATATTCCGAAAGCTACCACAGGGTGTGTGTCGTACGATACTTTGGGTACCACTATCACTTTCCTGTCCTGTTCCATAAGCAAATTATGTACACGAGGTCGCATTTCTCTGATTTCCTTCTCACGGTCATTTGGCGAGGTCTATGTAGGAGGAAGTAATATTTTGCGTGCCTCCCTTCTAAAGTATACTCTCAAGTTTTTAACTGTAAACCTCTCCGTGTTGAATAATCTCTCTCTTGTATCGACTGACATTGGGATTTGATGAGCATCTCCGTGAGCTCATGCACTTGCTAAACAAGCCCATGAAGAAACGTGTCATTTTTATTACATCTTCTACAAATCCTACATTAACCCATATATATCCTGTCATCCCACCCCTTCTTTCTCACGATTTCCCCATACATTCTGTGGACGATATCATCATTTCTTATCTAATCAATTCTCTTAAGTTTCGGATCTTACTATGACACCTCATACCAAACGCTTCGATTGTTTTGCTTTCCTATTTCCCAGCGTCCATTATTCACTTCCATACACATACTATGTTCCAGATGTATATTGTAAAAAAAAAACACTTTTCTCAAGTTAAGACTTATGTTTGATGCCTCTTTTGGTGAAAAATGCTGTTTGCCGGCTTCTTATATTCTCTTCGCTTCGACCATCCTTCAATATTTTGTTTTCGAGGAAAGAGAAAATGCTACAGTTTCTCTACTACTTTGTCGCTAATTTTAATCCTATGTTTGTCGTTAATTTTATTTCTTTGATCTACTCTCAATCGATGCTTTGTGACCTAACCATTGCCTAATAAAATCATTCCAAACATGGGTGTAACGTATAACTACATTCTGTATCTGCTTATACGAGGGTTGTAATTTAAATAGCGGCAACTATTTATTCATAACCAATACAAAAGGATTACGTGTTTGCACCTGTTACTGTCTTTCATGGTAGTCGCCAGCTTTGTGTAGAACCGTTGCTAGCGATGTGGAAGGCGTCGTGCAAAATGGTAGGTGGGTATGCAGCAAGTGTCGCCGCTTCTTTCGCAAAGCTGGTCGCAATTGATGCTTCAAAAACGAACAATAATGTTGTGCATTGACGGTCTGCTGTGGAAGAGCGTAATGCGTTAGGATAACACCACCATAGTCGTACACGAGAATCACCATAACTTCAGACCGCTCTATTCGCACCATCAACAGAACAGGCTCTGCTAACGGTATACTACGCCTTCCACATCGCTGGCAACGGGTTCTACACAACGCTGGTGACTACTTTGAACGACACTAACAGGTTCAAACATGTAAGTCTTTTGTAACGGTTGTCAATATAAAATTGACAATATTTAAGTTCCAACCCTCGTATTTTCGAGATTCTGAACTTCATTTGGAAGCCAGTTAATACGTACCACTATCCATCGTCAACTCCATTACCAATTCTAAATTGGTAATGTCTCCAAGAACGAACTCGACATGTTGTAGCTCTATTATAGAAAAACAATTTTTTAATCCTTTCGATGAATAGACCCTCGAAATCCACAAAACAACACGAAATGCAACAATTAAGTGTACACTAAAAGGCAACCTGACCAGTTGCTGCATACGGCATAATGAGATGGATGCCATGCACATTGGACAACTGGCTATAGACTGTAGGTGGCGTTCCAACAGGACAACACAGGAGGGTAAGTAACGGCTTGAAGTAACGCTTCCCAATCATAGACAAGCTCCTCTAAAGGCCAGCAGAGTTTTTCGTGGCGATAACAGGCCTTCAGTCCAAAGATCAGAGCGACCCACACATATTCACTTTGAGTTAACCATTCAGCTTTACCTAAGTATAATGAAGTATTTACATAAGTTTATTTCTGTTTATTTAAAAATGTTGTTTGTTTTTTGCAAACAATTAATTCCGTCTATTCCCTTAAATATTACTTTATTTTAATTGATATCACTGTGAACACATCTCACAGCTGTATATGTCATGTAACAGTGAACTGAGAAAGTCCTTCCTCATCCCCATTCACACTAACAAAACACTTTTGTACCGCCCGGGACAACTGTGCCAACTAAATCACGTGTTTCCCTTGTGTGCCATCATAGTTTACTCCACAGCATAGACAATATCGAAAATATGGATTGGTCCTACGTCAATCTAAAATGTTTTTCAACTTATGGACATGAGTGCACTTAAATTATTTTATGTTGACGAAAGAAAAAATTAGTATTACAGTTTAAAGTCTCATGTCAGTTGAAAACTACACTCCTGGAAATTGAAATAAGAACACCGTGAATTCATTGTCCCAGGAAGGGGAAACTTTATTGACACATTCCTGGGGTCAGATACATCACATGATCACACTCACAGAACCACAGGCACATAGACACAGGCAACAGAGCATGCACAATGTCGGCACTAGTACAGTGTATATCCACCTTTCGCAGCAATGCAGGCTGCTATTCTCCCATGGAGACGATCGTAGAGATGCTGGATGTAGTCCTGTGGAACGGCTTGCCATGCCATTTCCACCTGGAGCCTCAGTTGGACCAGCATTCGTGCTGGACGTGCAGACCGCGTGAGATGACACTTCATCCAGTCCCAAACATGCTCAATGGGGGACAGATCCGGAGATCTTGCTGACCAGGGTAGTTGACTTACACCTTCTAGAGCACGTTGGGTGGCACGGGATACATGCGGACTTGCATTGTCCTGTTGGAACAGCAAGTTCCCTTGCCGGTTTAGGAATGGTAGAACGATGGGTTCGATGACGGTTTGGATGTACCGTGCACTATTCAGTGTCCCCTCGACGATCACCAGAGGTGTACGGCCAGTGTAGGAGATCGCTCCCCACACCATGATGCCGGGTGTTGGCCCTGTGTGCCTCGGTCGTATGCAGTCCTGATTGTGGCGCTCACCTGCACGGCGCCAAACACGCATACGACCATCATTGGCACCAAGGTAGAAGCGACTCTCATCGCTGAAGACGACACGTCTCCATTCGTCCCTCCATTCACGCCTGTCGCGACACCACTGGAGGCGGGCTGCACGATGTTGGGGCGTGAGCAGAAGACGGCCTAACGGTGTGCGGGACCGTAGCCCAGCTTCATGGAGACGGTTGCAAATGTTCCTCGCCTATACCCCAGGAGCAACAGTGTCCCTAATTTTCTGGGCAGTGGCGGTGCGGTCCCCTACGGCACTGCGTAGGATGCTACGGTCTTGGCGTACATCCGTGCGTCGCTGCGGTCCGGTCCCTGGTCGACGGGCACGTGCACCTTCCGCCGACCACTGGCGACAACATCGATGTACTGTGGAGACCTCACGCCCCACGTGTTGAGCAATTCGGCGGTACGTCCACGCGGCCTCCCGCATGCCGACTATACGCCCTCGCTCAAAGTCCGTCAACTGCACATACGGTTCACGTCCACGCTGTCGCGGCATGCTACCAGTGTTAAAGACTGCGATGGAGCTCCGTATGCCACGGCAAACTGGCTGACACTGACGGCGGCGGTGCACAAATGCTGCGCTGCTAGCGCCATTCGACGGCCAACACCGCGGTTCCTGGTGTGTCCGCTGTGCCGTGCGTGTGATCATTGCTTGTACAGCCCTCTCGCAGTGTCCGGAGCAAGTATGGTGGGTCTGACACACCGGTGTCAATGTGTTCTTTTTTCCATTTCCAGGAGTGTATTTCAGTTGGAGACGATGAGGTATTACGTAGACAATATTCCTAAAGCATTTTAGGCATACCACGGAAAAACTACATCATGATGGTGCGATTAAGTTTTGAATCCCTTGTTTCCCCAGATCGAGTTCACTGTCGTAACCACGACACTAATTGTCTAGGATTCAACGATAGGAGAAACCAAAATTTAAATTTTATTCGAACAAGCAGAGTAGTGGGATTTGTACAAGTTGATGTGACGAGACAATGTGTTAAATGCATCTCAAGGAAATGAAAACGAGCAGGAAAGATTATATATTTCATTGTATGACAGTCATTACGATAATATACACTATGTGATCAAAAGTATCCTGACACCCCAAAAACTAATATTAGGTGCCTTGTGCTGCCACCTACTTGCAGGTACTCCATATCAGCGACCTCAGTAGTCATTAGACATTGTGAGAGAGCAGAATGGGGCGTTCCACGGAACTCACGGACTTCGAACGTGGTCAGGTGATTGGGTGTCACTTGTGTCATATGTCTGTACGCGAGATTTCCACACTCCTAATCATCCCTAGCTCCACTGTTTCCGATGTCATAGTGAAGTAGGAACGTGAAGGGACACGTACAGCACAGGAGCGTACAGACCGACCTCGTCTGTTGACTGACAGAGACCGCCGACAGTTGGAGAGGTTCGTAATGTGTAATAGGCAGACATCTATCCAGATCATAGCACAGAAATTCCGAACTGCATTATGATCAACTGCAAGTACTATGACAGTTAGGCGGGAGGTGAGAAAACTTCGATTTCATGGTCTAGCGGCTGCTTATAAGCCACACAGAACGTCGACTTCATCCTCACCGACTGACATCTATACCTCTTCTCAGTGCAGCACTCCGTGAAGAATGGGCTGCCTCTCCCCAAGAAACCTTCCAGCACCAGACTGAACGTATGCCTGCGAGAGTGGAAGCTGTCATCAAGGCCAAGAGTGAGCCAACACCATACTGAATTCCAGCATTGCCGATGAACTTGTAAGGCATTTTCAGCCAGGTGTGCGGATACTTTTGATCACATAGTGTACCGGGTTATTACGAACATCAGTGCGCAAGACATAAGTGCGTGCTTTTCAACGCTGACTGGAATAATCATTAGTAAAAACCACCTGATAAGAAGCGTAATGACTCATAAAAGCTTTCCTTGACTAGCACTATTTTCGTAAGTGTAAGAGTAGTTTATATGGAATTTTTGTGGCACCATATTTTGTGCCAATTTTATAGTGTACACATTGTTAGCCATATGCTGGGAGAAATAATGTAGTAGACCTATTTTTTATTAACTGTCTGTAATGGTTGCTGAACGTCAGATCACTGAAGGTTGTTCACAGGCGCAGAACCAAGTCGTATGAAAAAAAGCTACATACAATAAAACAAATAAATTCTTTATTGATTTGTATTTATAGAAGTAAAATCATTGACTGGTAAATCAAAGAGCGATTCACTTGGACAAAACACAATTTATACGTCTATTATTCCATAAAATCTTCCGAGTGTAAATCTGTGTGGTGATATATAGGATACAGTGAAATGGATGGTAGTTCCTTCTGGTACAGCCATGCAGCTTTGTTTGCTACATCGATAGTCAATTTGCCAGCAAATAACGGTAGTTATCCAGCCAGGGGAACCACCATTAGACGAAGACAAATGCAGATATATCGAAGAATTAGATGACGACAGATCGGTGGTGAGAGACATCAGACAGACATACAGTTTCTCTCTCTCTGCAACCTTTTTTAACTCTCCAGTCTCCTCTGTTCCATACGTTCTGCAACATCAACTTCAGTCAGTTTTGTGCCGTAGAAAAGAAGTAATCTGTTTGTTCACCAGTGGCCGATGATGTTACGGGGCCATTGAGCTTTCTTTCCTCTTCCCTGTTTGCTCGCACTTCTGTAACAAACTTACTGGTCGATAGATCGACCTATGTCACTCGGGCAACACGGCGTGGAGACAGCACTAAATGTAATAGCAGGCTCAGGTTTAAATGTTCACCAGGCACTTATCAGCACCTCGTGGAGTCTAGTGTCCTAATACATGCTCACACTACAAATAGTTGTGGAGAGTGAGGAATGCAGCCAGTCACAACACTTTCTGCCTACAGCAAGTTGTGAGATTGAGCAGGTATCGATGGAGGAATATTGATCAGGCCGGCAGATGACGAATTAATGGCTGCCTTGCAGGAAGATTTATGGCTATCTTGTGCAATTCAGTATACGCAAGTTGCTATTCATACCAATGAAAGTACAAAAACCAATATTAGTAGACATGATTAGTATCTTTACACAGTTTGCTTATAAAACGCGATCATGGACAGAAAATTTTGCTTACCCTCCCCTGTATAATGTTCAGAGATATTAAAAGAGTACTTGAAGACTCTGAGTACCTTCTTCGACTGAACAAAAGAAGTTGATTCTAGGCACCACACTGTACTGGAGCAGCAGGCATAGATGAAACGCTAGTGCTGCTTTCTTTCTGTGAGCTATAATTCAGAACTCCTTCAATTACCGTGTCTTAGGCCTAGTACCGTCCCAGGAGCCTAAAAAACTAAATGGAACCAGATAAAATCTTAGAAAATGTTTCAATTATCTTGTACGTCATCGTATAAAAAATCTTTAGATGGCCTGGTGCTTATTCGCATCTAGAAGAAACTTACTTTAAAAAATCACGCACCCTGCCAATATTTACTGCTGCTTGCAGAACTTTCAATCTGCTCCACTAAGTGGGATGCCCGATGTTTTTTCTCATAATGAAGAACACTTTAAAGACGTAAGCGAATATATCGGTAAGTTGCCATCTTTATAATCTTCTGTTTCCCATCTCTAGCGCACTGCTGCTACTTAGTAAGATCCGCAATTCGCTACAGCCTGACTGGAAGCTAACTTCATTGGATGTGTTACTATCTAACAGAATCACTGAAAACGAATCAATATCAACTAATACCGTACAATCATTTTATGTTTCAAGTATTTTTCCCACACTGCCCACAAATGTACTGCTCCGAAAAATTGCTCTTTTTAGGACTGCCATGTGCTGCAAGCCAACCAGAAAATTTTTTGAATTAATTGGGGCGCTGTTGCCTGTTTGTTGCAGTTTCCTAAAGTTGGTGCACATCTTCAGCGTCAACCCGCACCTGGGGCCGTTGCAGATCTCATTGGGCCGCATGATCATAGACATCATCAAGTTCTTCTTCATCTACACGCTGGTGCTGTTCGCCTTTGGGTGTGGTAAGGCTCCTCCACATTGCCGCTACCGCCATCTGTGTGTGCTTCGCAACATCTCAAGTTTTTCCTAGTGAAATAATTCGCTCTTACTAGCTCTCAAGTTTTGTTGAGATGAAATGCTGCTGTATATGACACATCAAATTATTATTATTATTATTATTATTATTATTATCGTATGCATCAATTACTGTATTACACATTTATCAAAACAAAGTAATATATATATAAATGAAATCATATATAGTGCGCAAGTTTTAAAACGGCTCAGACTACACTCGGATGTTGATGGACTCGATCCAGCGGAGTGCCTCGTGGGATGCTTGATGGAGCTTCTGAATACCACCAGGGAAGCGTCTGATTGGACAGTCATTCACAATGTGGCTCACTGTTTGGGTGTCACCACAGTCACACACACTGTCACGTGGAAAGCTCCACTCGTGCATGTTCTATTTGCCCCTACCCTCTTCAGTCTGATATCTGTTTAACTGCACCCACACCTCCCTCGGTTGGTGGAAGCCCGGAACTGGAACTGTTGAATTGTCTACAAGTTCGTGGTTTCGGGTTCTTGTAGCTGGCCACTCACGTTTCCACTCTGCGTCCTGGTCGAATCCTGTGGATAGCATTTGGACTCCCATTTCATACGCTGGTCTTCTATATTTGACACGTTTCCTGGCTAGTGATAGCAAATCGTCATGAAGAGGGATCGAGTTATTTTCAGAATGTTGCTGACAGAGGTTGTAAAGAGCAGCCTTTCGACGGAGGTCTGGTGGGTAGATGTTTGAAAGCACTGGTAGCCAGAAAGTAGGTGTAGACCAGACTGTACCACTCTCATAACTGAGTTCAGATGGACGTCTACATTCACTACGTGGGCGCTTCGGAGCCAGGCTGGTGCACAGTATTCTGCTGCAGTTTATACCAGTGCAAGGGATGCTCCTCGGAGGACTGATGTGGTTGCTCACCAGTACTGCCTGCCAGCTTTCTCATGAGGTTCACTCGTGTTTGTATCTTCTTGGCCAAGTTGGAAAGGTGTTTTTTGTATGTTAAAGTTCTGTCCAGAGTGACTCCCAGGTATTTCGGGCTTTCGTTGTATCTGACTGTGCCAAGAGGACCGAACTGTGGGCTGATATTTGTTGATGAAAGGCGATTAGAGGGGTGGAACAGGCTTACCTCGGTTTTAGGAACATTTGGTCTCAGTCGCCATGTCTCAAAATACTCATAAAGTTTAGTAACGCTATTCGTTAGGTGTTCTTCACATTCAGAAAGGTCTTCACTCTTATATGAAATTGAGTAACATTGAGTGTAGTGGCTCCATATATCTGATCTACAGTTGCACTGTGTGTATGTACATTTGAAATCAAAAAATTCATTGACAAGCTACCGTGATACGTACATAAACGATTTTTCAGGGCGTTTACTTATATTTCTCACATTCGATGCGTCTGTGAAGAGGAAACTCTAGAACCACTAAAGTTCACTGACAAATTTCCCCAACCCAGTTTGATTATTTGACGAAGTTTTGGCATTTGAAGATAGTAAGACGAGTGCACCCATGCTAAGGGGTCATGCAACACAGTTTACTACTTCTGCTAAAAACGTTATCTTACACATTATTTTAAGGACGCGGCGACTGTCAGCTTATCAATATTTTTGAAAAATCATGATTTGCACAATATGATACGACGCATTTACTAGTTTCATTGATAAATTATCTTGTTATAGTCCACTATTTACAATGGTCTGGTTCGTATACTTCTGGTTTACCTTTAAAAAAATAAAAGCCAGTAAGATATCACGATTTCCTTGTATTTTCGAGCGAATCGCCACTCCAAGTATTGCTATAAAGAAGATTCCTGCCCTTCGTGTTCACTTCTTCCTGTTTACCCTGAGTAGCGGTGTAGCGATGTGTCACTACACCACCCACGACATGTGGAAGTCTTTAGTTCATTCTTTCAGTGTCTTTCCATCCCCACGAATCTCATCCCTTTGAAACACAAATACAATTCCTCTTTATTTTTCTAAATTTTCAACACCACCATGCATAATCTCTTAAACTCTACAACAATTTTCATTTTATGTTAGTTTCATGATTTATATTCATAACGTTCTCAATGTCTTTCAAAGCATCAAAAAAATTCTTTGTTTCCATATTTTCACAATCTGAGAATATCAAGTTGCTGTAAGTTATTCTCACCCTTTAAATAACTATAGCTTTGCACATAAAGTAAACATATTTTCATATAAATTAAACATCCACTTAATAGTGTTATTCGTATCCAAACAATTGTTTCAACAGTACATATTTACTATTAATCCACTTAATTTATCTTAACAGTTCAAGTGGTCTTAATTGAATGACAGACACCGTATGGTCAGTCCTTTTCATCTAATCATTAGTCGCTACATCTACCCAGAGTAGTCCTTTTGTTGAAGCACTAACCAACCCTACACTTTTCATCAGATTTCCAACCACTTAATTCTACTAACTAAAACTAATTATTCACTAAATAAATTTATCTACCAGTTCTACTAGAACTTCATAAGTAAACTTAACTCTTACAGTACTTCTAACCCAAGACCAATCTATACAACAATTATATCTTAAACTCTTTCCTCACTGTCTTGATACATTGTCCATGACTCACAACTGTACAAAGCAATGGGAAAGATTAAAGTTTCTGCCATTTTTATTTTGGCCGGTAATGACAGCTTCTTTCCTTTACATAAGTATTCATTCCCTCTATCATCTGCTTCACAGCCAGACAGAAGCTACTCAGCCCCAAACTTTTTAACTTTTACTCCCAGCTACAGCTTTACGAATATGAAGCGTTCTCCTTAATAGGAATCGGGTTTCCTTAGCCTTTCCACTTCTGCAGCGTAGTCAAAACAACCTTGTGAACACGTGGACCTGCCCATATATTGCCGACTAACGTGCGGAAGTTTCACTGACAAACCCTTACGCATCCTCCATGTCGCTCTGATCTCTCCCCACGCGATTTCGTCATTTTTGATGCCCTGATGAAAGACATTCGTGGCCATCGATTTTCTTTGGATGAGGAGGTGAATGTCGCGGTAGAATCATTGTTCTGTTGGTAACATCAAACATTTTTCCATGAAGACATTGACCGTCTCGTTTCACAATGCAATAAGTATATCTACAGTTATGGCGATTACTTTTGAAATAATAAACAATTTACTTACTTTTTTCCATCTTGCTCACTTCCATTAACTGCCCATTATATTAGTCTCACATCCAATAGACTATTCACCTTTTCCTTCCGATTTTCCCTTCTAGGTATGTACAGTTTCAATTGTACTATGTTATTTACAAGACAACTTTTCCTTGATATGGATAAACCTGATGATATGTCTTAGGATGAGGAACATCATCTACTTGGTACGGCCCTTGGTAAATGAGAAAGAATTTTGATATCTTAGCGTCAATTATCTTAAACTTCTTATGGGTTCTGACCAGAAAGAAATCCCCAATCATACATATTTCGCCCCTTTTATTTTTGATCATATCTCTGTTGCCTCCTCTTAATCTTCTTGTCTGTGTTATTTTTCACCAGCTTCTTCTCATCTTCTCAGCTCATTTCTTTACACAGTATGTAATCCATATTTTATTCTATTAGAGTTGGATGCCTACCATCCATCGTTACGGAGATGATAGATAAACTCCAGTGGAAGACTCTGCTGGAGAGACGCTCAGTAGCTCGGTACGGGCTTTTGTTAAAGTTTCAAGAACATACCTTCACCGAAGAGTCAAGCAGTATATTGCTCCCTCCTACGTATATCTCGCGAAGAGACAATTAGGATAAAATCAGAGAGATTAGAGCCCACACAGAAGCATACCGACAATCCTTCTTTCCACGAACAATACGAGACTGTAATAGAAGGGAGAACCGATAGAGGTGCTCAGGGTACCCTCCGCCACACACCGTCAGGTGGCTTGCAGAGTATGGAAGTAGATGTAGTTGTACATCAGTAGGTGTAAAATTTTTATCCTGATAAACTACTTTATTTAGTACTCCTATAAGATCCAATATGACGTCCCCCCAGGTACAATGTCTTTTGCAGCAACATGTCCTGTACAGTTCACCTATCTCCCTCATATTTCTTTTAGCAAGATTAGCTGCTGGATGGTAAGGTGAAATACTACCATTTTTACATCACTGTGTGCCATCGCTTCCTTCCATATCTTTGATATAAATTGAATCCCATTCTCTGCTACCACCCATCTAGTTTCCCATACTTTAGGCTGAGAACTAGTGCAATTCTTTATTTCTTTGGAGAGTACAACTTTATAAATTTCGAAAACACATCAGGAACTACTGAAATGTGACAAAATACACTTCTTCATTTGGGCAAGGAACAATATAAATACACTACAACTAGGTCCAATACATCTCTGGGTGAATACTCAAATTGTTCAGTACCTTCACATGCTGACATCGGTAACATGATACAATCTGGTCCCTACCTATTGTATTCGTATTTATGAAATGGACAGCTTTCTCCAATATAATTACACATTTCTTAAGACCCACATGATTACACCTATTTCTCTATATACTTCTTTGGCCGGCAGATCAATTACTACTCTGAATTTTTTTTCTTTTCTTCAAAACAATACTGCATTGTAAAGTTTGTAATATTTCTGCAATTCGACATTATCTCTTTTACCAACATCACTTATTGTTACGTTCAAAGTTTCGCCTTGATTCTGGTTTCTCTTCATGTTCTTGAAATTTCTTTTCAATTGTGCAATCACATGGAAAATCTCTCACATTAAAGATTTTTACATGCCCTCCTTCTGTTCCACGATCTTCATCATCTTGAATAGTATTTGACAATGTCGACAAAGTATCTGCTTTTGTTTTCGTTACCTTTTATGCACACAACCCACATCTGAAGCTGTTGCAAGAACAATGTACATCTATACAGATGTCTGTGCATCAGTATATAGTCCTTCAAGAAGATGCCTTGTAATCAGTGTACAGCAGAGTCTAATGCCCCACAGATAATAATAGAATTTCTATAATTCCCATACTATGTCCAAGGCTTCCCTTTCAGTTGTACTATAGTCATTTTACTTTTTGATATAATATAAGTTGCTTGGTTGGCTGATTTGGTGGAAAGGGATCCAACAGCGAGGTCATTGTTCCCATCGAATTAGGGAAGGATGGGGAAGGAAGTCGGTCGTGCCCTTTCGAAGGAACCATACCGGCATTTGCCTGAAGCGATTTATGGAAATCGCAAAAAATCTAAATCAATATGGTCACCCACAGGTTTGAACCATCGTTCTCCCGAAGGCGAGTCCAGTGTGCTAACCACTGTGCCACCTCGCTCGGTGATAGAATATAAGTCACAAACACTAAAGTCTTATGTTCTGCTTTCTTTCAATTGTTTATTAACTGGACGCATTCTGCTCAAATTCCAACTCATCTATAGTCAGTTCTGAGACTGAAACTTTGTGTCAAGTCTAAGTGTTTTCCTTGGCTGTTTCATCTTTCAAACCACCAAACGTTTTTCGCCTCTGCTAATTCAATACAAATGTTAAACTTTAAAAGATTCGTTGAATCTGGGTTGTTAAAAGCTTGAGTTTCTAAGTATTTTCACTGGAAAGAACATATTCCTAAAAAGAATTTCAATTGCTGATTGTTTCTGGTGGGGGACAGACTTTAATTGCTTTACTATTTATTAATTTTTTTCGCTGACGCAGTCTCACCAAGGAATGTCACTCTCTTTCTTATAAATTTTGACGTCAAATGATTTAAGGTCATGGTTCGTTTCTGCAAGGCTGAAAATACTTCTTTCAACTGGATCAATGTTCCTCCTAAATTCCTTTAGCTATTACTGTTCCTTGCCACAATCTCTATCCCAAGCCCTTGAGAACACAGACATTAATATATTCGCTCCAAAAGTAGATTTTTAGATTGCCACCAAATAAGAATGTTGTTTACTTTCTGTCTTGTTTCACCAGTGGTACTTGCCAGTAGCCCACATCACATCTAAAGTACTCAGCAATATTCCTGGAAGTTTCATATACTTTGTCAATTTTTTCTGGTCGATCAGTTTATTCTGTACAATAGTACTTAGCCTCATAGCATCCAAAACTAATCGCACATTCCTACCACTTTTTCCTACACCAACCAGGGGATTTTTACATTTCCTGAGACTTTGTTCAATTACTCACTATTTCTTCATTTCCTCCGTTTCTGTAGCTAATGCTTTCTTTTTCACCACTGGTACAGGATAAGGCTTAAAAAATCGTCTCATTCTGTATGATCTTCGAATGACATTCGTAATCAAACATTCGACAAGATCTATCTAAGCGTACCTTTCTTTATCTCCTTATTAGATCTTCCAATTCTGCTTTTCATTCTGGTGAAACATCTTTAATTTGTTACAGCCACTCTTTTTCTTTGGCTGTAATCTTCATTCCATCACTTTCTTCCATGTTTCTCAAATCATCCCTTTCGTGAGTTTAGTAACCCAAGTGCATAATCTGACTTCATACTTTCCCAAAACCAGTTCATTCGTTATAATCATCTTTACAGTTCTATTTTATACACTTCTACTTTACTTTTCACCTTTAAACAGTTATTTTCACGGTTTAATTCACGTATATTCCTCATCAAAAAATTCATACATAGTATTGTATCCACAGTCAGTCAAGGTATACAAGAAATCTATGCTCAAATTAGAACTCTCCTACTTGAAGTTAGAAGAAAATTTCTTTCCCGATGAATTATTCAATTTTCTGAAACAGAACTAATTTAATTACCACTATCCAGTAGATCATTCTCCTTCTCCTGAAAAATCGTATTTTCTAAAATATTTCCATATTCTTCTGACAGCTATTTATTCATTTACTTTTTCTTTTTTTTGTTTCATTTATTCCTTTTCCTTCCAGTGTGATGTCCGGAATTTAAAAAAAAAGGGAGGGTGGTAATTTTTTTGTTTTTATTTGTTGAAAGGAATGAAAGAAAAAAGGGTGAATAAAGGTGAAGGGAAGTGATTCTATTTTTACTGGAATGAACTTATTGATGGACATCACAAAAATTTATTTTACCTATATTTTTTTTTTTTACTCATCGAAGAAGACAACACAACACATATAAAAGAAATCATCACACTAGTATTATCCACAGAATGATCGTTTCACAAGACACTTTCTAGCTCGACTGACTCTTAAGACTGAACAAGACTCGACTGACTCTACTCTCTCTCTGGACCACAGCCTCTTCACGTCCCTCTGGACCAGAGACTTCAACTGTGATTAGCACGCCGATTATTTAATTAATCGTACAGCCGCTGGGCGCGCGCTTGGCGCGTCATTTAAATGGGATTAAACGCACCCCGCGAGAGGCGTGGGCTAGCGGTGTCTTACAGGTATCGCCACACCAGCAAGTTTCTAATCGTGCCTAAATTGGTATTAAGCCATTAATCTCTTTAGGTAATTGTTCTTCATTTTCACTGCTTATCTCTTGTGGTTGCTTCTTTGTCTGTTTTCGTTGACAGGTATATTCCGTTCTCTGTTTTCTCCTGTCCTTTCGTCACTTTCTCTGGAAAATTTAGCAATAGTAATTTTATTCTGCTGAATATATTTTGGTCACTTTTGCACTCCTGCATCAGCTGAGGCGTTTCTACTGTGGTCTTTCGTTTCTATACATTCCTTCTCCTCTATTAAATCCACCTTTATACCTCTCTTATCCTTCTCAAAAACCGATCCAAATCGGATCCCCTTACACTCTTATGTTTCCTGATTTCAGATGGAAGTTTTCCATATAGGTCATGGGTAAGATCCTCTTCTTTTATCAGCTGAGATAAATGTTCCAACAGTTTACATAATCTCTCTCGATATTCTTTCATATTACTTCTAATATTCCTTCTATATTTAGACTATTTCGTAATTTTTCATCTGTTTTTCTTGTTCTTGGACCAGTATTTATTCCCAAAATTCTTCGAAAATTTCACATCCTTCTGACGGTTTGATAGCCAATTCGCTTGCATCTCATACCAACCTTTGTTCCACTGTTCAGGCATATAACTCCCACAATCCCCCATAAACATGACTGGGGGTACAGTTCCCTTTCGGTCAAACTTGTGGTCCACGACTGCCATGTTATTGCAAGCATCTATACAGTTGACTAACTCATTAGTTATAAATACATTCCTTTACAATTTATTCATTTTTCTCTCACCAGTTTTATTTCGCTTTGATTTTCTTCCTTTCCTGAGTTGCAAACACTAGCTTCATTTGCGACTCCTTCCCCAGTTCTTCAAAACCTTTCTTACCCCGTTTCTTAAGACTTTGTGTCTGCTATATGTGTGTAGATTCACACTCCTCATTATCAGCTTTATACCTCTTAACCTCTTTGACTTGAATATCGGTTTTTTCTTCTTCTTTGTCTCTTCTTACACTTAGGACAGTCAACACTTAATTTAGGTCCTTGGACTGGCTATGTTTTACAACTTCTGTTTCCCCATGTGTTGCTGCCTGATTGGCTCTCCCATTGTGCCATTTATTTCCGTCTTTATTTCCCGTATAAAAGCATTTAAAGATTTCTGCTGAGCATCCAGTTTTGAATTTAGTCTTTCAATATCTCTCTTCAGAGACGCAGATTATATTGTCGACTTCACTTCTAACTGTACAGACTCATTGGTAAACATTATTTGTGGCTTCAGTTCTGACATTATAGACTAATCGTTAGACTTTATTTCTGACCTCAAACACTCCATACTGGTACTCACAGCAATTACTGCTTCTGTGAATGATTCTGACATATTACTCACTTTTAGTGGTTGACCTTGTAACTCTTTCAAACATACTCATTGTGAGTCTTCACTCTCCTAGAACCCTGGGGGTCCCTTCTGTAGTTTCGATTTTTCCTTTGTGTCAAATTCCCCTTCATCTTCCTCCGTAACTACATTTACGTGACTCACATTCTTCAGTTCCTCATCCTCTTTCTTGACTTGTATTGAGTGCTCACTACAAGCGTCTTCTAATGGATCAGAAATATCAACATATTCCATCTATTGTCTTTTTTCATATCCCGCCAATTGCTCTTCTAAATATCGATACAGAGTACCAGTTTCATTAACATTTTAAACATAAAACAATTGGTTCTTCCTGTAGGTCCTAATTACTGCTGTAACAACTCCTCACTTACGGCACCAGCTACACATTGCAAATGATCAATGGTCGATCACTGAAAGACAAATGCAAACCTCACGCTTCACAGTGCGGCGGATTCTTTCCTTCAGAATAGCAATCCGCTCCTACTGCCTGTCTGCCTCTCAGGTCAGGCTATCCCTTAGAGGTCACTCGTGTTTCCTTCACCTCCCCATACTAAGCACAGCTTGAAAAGATTTTGTTCTGTTCCTAATTCTGAAATTTACTGTTTTTACTAAAGTCAAGTAACATCTGATAATAGGTTTTCCACACTGGCACTCTGCATGCAGAATTTAAATTCCTTAACAGCGTATTTATATTATTTCGAATGCAACTGACACCAAAAAGCGAACCGACGTTGCAGAAAACCACATACATTACAGAAAACATGCTTCTTAGACTCTACTACAAGCACCCAGCGCAAAATTATTACAAGAATATGCAATAAATTTTTTACTGCTTGTTTGAAAATTACAATGCGTTTCGAGTTTTTATCTTGAACATTAGTGTGAAGATAAGTCTATCGTTGAACTATTTGAACATCAAAGCAGATACCGTCTTGTATAACAGCTTGATTGGTTGACAAAAGCTGGTGACTGCACTTTCACAAGACGGCCACCGATTTCATATTGCACAGGTTTCTTACTAGTTGCTGATTTCTTGACTTTTAGCACTGGGAGAACTTCTTCCTATGTGCTTCCCTGTCGAGGTATTCTATGGAATAGAGTGAGGTACTGGAAAGAATCATTGCTTAGTTTTAGCCGAATGGCTATCCATTCTCCCATAAAGTCACATAGTTACTGCCCAGACCAATTACAAGCTTTGGACGTTTTGCAGGCTACATGAGGCCTGACTGTCCATCGAAAGGATTCAAACACTTCAGTTTCTCATTCAGTTAATATTATGTCTATGCTGCCAGCTGCTTCTCGTGAATCTGTTCTTTAGAACTTTGACATAATTAATAATCCCTAACTACTTACGGAGACCCAACATCTCAGTTTCTGTGATGTAACGCGTAGCTGCTGGATTTAGCGTTACCTATGCCCGTTAAAGTTAATGATGTGTAACTAACGCCACACAGATGCACTCGTTGTTTCGTAAGCATTAGAGTATATTACGAAAGTCATACTTACCGTGAATTCGTTAATTTGCAATAGCACGTTACTTGTACTGTCTTCACAACCAGTGCTTTTGCTTCATTCACGTACGTAAAATTTTACGCCACTATTACTGGTAGCTTTTGAGCAACGCAATTTTCCTCCAGGCTTATGTTAGCAACTCATGGCGTCCCATCGGTGTCTCTTTCATGGCTGTCTTCCGCCCACGCAGTTTCCTGTGGAATTCAAGGAAGAACCTCATTGGCTCCGTACCCGTAGCCAGTCTCACGCCTCTTCCTTTTGTTCTGGAACGCACTAATACATTTCGATTCAATTTTTATTAATCTAATCCAAAATCCTACTTCTTGCCTAGTTATGTTTAAGTCACATACAATAAATCAATTTTATGGTAACATTCAATATTCAAACTACAGTGTTCTATAGAAGAAAACTTCAGACAATCACGTTCGTCCACTACCCCTCACCTACAGCAGGCATTCTATGGTCATAATTGGAAACGCAATATCGTTGAAATTTCAGCCGACTGCTGACAGAGGATTGCACTGCATTACCCTCATCTCCGATTACACAGAAACATTACAAATGGTACCCTACTTTATTAACAAACAACAAATTTAGTTCAGAGAACAGACCATCCTCAGCCAACTACGTAAAAAGAAGAAGACTATAATTAGACACACTGATCACAAACAAAACGAATCGTTATACAGCTATACAATTTTTCTCCATAATATATACTTTCAAAATACGCCAATTATAAGGCATGTGTCGCATCATGAGAACTTGTTTCTACACTGAATAGCCAAAGAAACTGGTACACCTGAATAATATCGTGTAGGGTCCCCGCGAGCAGTAAGACGTGGCATAGACTCGACAAATGTCTGAAGTAGAGCTGTAGGGAACTGACACCACGAATTCTGCACGGCTTTCCATAAATCAGTAAAAGTACGAAGGGGTGGAGGTTTCCTCTGAACAGCGCGTTGCAAGGCATCCCAGATATGCTCAATAATGTTCATGTCTAGAGAGTCTGGTGGTCAGTGGAAGTGTTTAAACTCAGAAGAGTGTTCCTGGAGCAACTCTGTAGCAATTCAGGACGTGTCGTATTGCTCTGCTGGAGCTGCCGAAGTCCGCCGGAACGTACAACGGACATGATTGGATGCAGGTGATCAGACAGGATGTTTAAGAACGTCTCACCTGTCAGAGTCGTATCTAGACGTTTCAGGGGTCCCATTTCACTCCAACTGCACACGCCTCACACCATTACAGAGCCTCTACCACCTTGCTTTGTGTTGGGCAGTCTTCAAGGGTACAAGAGTGGGCCTTCGGCTCTGAAAGTCCATATCGATTATGTTTCGTTGAATGGTTCGCACACTGACACTTGTTGATGGTCCAGTATAGAAATCTGCAGCAATTAGCGGAAGGATTGCACTTGTGTCCCGTTGAACGGTTTTCTTCAGGCATCCTTAGTCCCGCTTCTGCAGGATCTTTTTCCGGTCGCAGTGATGTCGGAGTATTGATGTTTTACCGTATTCCTTATATTCGCGTTACACTCGTGAAATGCGCGTACGGGAAAATCCCCATTTCATCGCTACCTCTGAGATACTATGTCCCATCGCTCGTGCGCCGACAATAACACCACTAAACTCACTTAAATCTTAATAACCTACCATTGTAGGAGCAGTAAGCGATCTAACAATAGCACCAGGCACTTGTCGTCTCATATAGGCGTTTCCGACCGCAGCGCCCTATTCTGCCCGTTTATATATCTCTGTATTTCAACAAGCATGCTTATCCCAGTTTCTTTGGCACTTCACATGGTATATCAACGCTAAAGATCACCTGCATCAAAACCGTAACATTTGCGAAAGCACTCAAGTATCTCATAAGGTAATAATTTGAAGAGGTATAGCATATGGATGGATTAAAGTGGCGTAAGTTTCTCAGCCACAAACAGTATGGAAGATTGTAGACCTCATTCCAAAGGCGTCCCCTCTGAATAAATGACTAGTCACATAAAACGTATCTCTGCTTCAAATCAAAAGTTAAAAACTATTTATAACCTCTCAACATTTGGAAACTACTCTGTCATCATGTTAGTTGAAAATTAATGTAACTAGACCATTAAAATTATAAGCACATTGTAATATAAATAGGAAGACTGAATGAAGAGCTTAGTCAGAAGTTCTTCCTCTATGCTACTCATATCACTGAATCTTACCAAGCATTATACACGATACTAATTTTTCATTTACCTATCAAAATCTTGACACCATTTCTTTTCAGCCAGTTCAGACATATTAAAATCGTTGACCTTTGATACTCATGTCTTCTGTCTGGAAGTTCATATTTGCGGAATCTCGTATGTTGTTTTTCTACTCTAAGCTACGGCTCTCAGTCTCTTTCCCTTAACAAGTAACATAACGATTCGTCCTTAGTTTTTAATTTCCTCCCATAGGCCCTCACCACAGTTTTTTACTGTGTCCATATCTAGAAATGTAGTACATGAAGCATCTGATATAAATCAGGCTTACATCTCTGGCTCCAAATAAATTTATAGCAACATGCATTCGTCCTTCTCCTGTGAGACGAAAATGAACCAGTTTTTGCACTTCTCTTCTACTGGTATTTTACCTAATTCTTCTTCCTGGTAGAGAACAAAAGTGAAGAGATACATCTTTTGTCGCCTGATGAGCTTCTATTGAAGTTTTTTGATCTCTCTTCCATTTGATGACGTTCATCCTCTCTCACTTTCGCTGTTACACTGAAATGTCCGCATTTACCCCGTCATTTCGTCCCTAAGATCTCTCTTGGCGTCCATATCTTTGTTTCTGAGGTGAATATTCTCTGTAAGTTTTCTTTCAATGTCGTAACTTCCCATAGAATTGTGATCAGTCTACTAATGGTTTATATCATGACGTCCACTCCATTTTTCGTTTTACGCTGGTGACTTCGTATTTCCACTGCCATATTCCAGTTCATTAGTATAATTCTCATTGTGCTGTTGTGGTCTACTTTTACACAGCTATACACACTAATCTATCTCGTGCAAACACCTTCACCTCTACGTAACTGCTGCAACAGGCGTTTATTTTGAACCTGCTTACCGTAGTCAAGCTTTGGTATCCCTCCACGCTTTTTTACCCTCACCCTTCCATCAATCGGCAAATTGTCGATTTCTTGATGCTTCAGTCTATGCCCTATCAGTTAATCGTTTCTTTTAGTCAAACTGTGTCACATATTCCTTAGCTTCCCTCCAAATTTCGGTTTTGTACCTTCTGGTTAGCTATCATATCTACCCACCTTATCTTCATATTTCAAAAACTTTTACTCTCTTCTTGTCTGAACCGATTGTCGTCCACGTTTCACTTTTCTCCAAGGTTACTCTCCAGATAAATATCTTCAGGAAAGTCGTCCTAACAATTAAATTGGTATTCGATGTCAACAAATTCCTCTTTTCAGAAACAAACGCTTTCCTTGGTATATCCAGTCTGCATTTTATACCCATTCTACTTCAGCTGCCACCAGTTTCTTTTTTCAGATCAAACGGAAAGTCTTTTCTGTTACTTTTAGCATCTCATTTCCAAATTTAACTTCTTCAGCATTAGTTAACTAATATCATTACATTTCATTATCCTCGTTTTACTTTTGCTGATGTCCATCTCCTAACATCGTTTTGAGAAGATGCCTTCGTTTTCCATCTCTGACACAATTAGAATATCATTGACAAACTCGAAAATTCTGTTTCTTCAACCTGAGCTTTAATTCTCTTTTGACATTTATCTGTGCTTTACTGTTTGCTCAGTGCACATTGGAGCTAGGCTACAGCCTACTCTCACTCACCTCTCAACTATTGCCGTCCTTTCACGTCCGTCAGTTCTATATTGAGTTAAACTGTTAGCCAATTCTTTTCCCGTCTGATGAAGCAGATAACAGAATTTACGCTATGGTAGCAATAAGTCAGTTGAATATCACAACAAACTCTCTGCTTTTCACAAACCACATCTGGACTTCATCTATGTTCTTAACTGTATTTTTCCTCAAATTCTCAAGTCCTTGTTGGACTCACTGACTTTCAGATTTAGGTAGTATTATCTCTTGCTCAAGTACTTACACCGTGGTTTCTAACTTTTCAGTTCCTTCCAGTTTCTGTAGCTCTTTCACAATAGTTTCGACAGTAGTGGAATCCTTCGTCTTCATATTCGACTATATGCAAGTGTTGATCAAATCGGTCACTAATTTCTGTCTGAATATACGAGGGCTATTCGGAAAGCAGGGAAATGGTCGAGAAATGGAAACCACAGAGAAAATCAAAACTTTTTTTGCGAGGATTAACTACACTTTTCAGCTACTTCTCTACACAGTCGCCGCTCAGACTTAGACACCTGTCGTAGCGTTGTACCAACTTTTCAATTCCCTCGTTATAGAAGACAGCCGCCAGTGCTTTTCGACAATTTTCTACTCTGGACTTAAGCTCGTTGTCTATGTGAAAATATAATCTTCATAGCCAGCTGATCATTTGAGCAGAGATGAACCTTAGGAGTAGCCAATTACGGGCTGTATTGTGGTTGATCAAACACTTCCCATCGAAAACGCAGCAGGAGCATCTTCATTGCCCCAGCACAGTGCGGCCGAGATTTGTCGTGTAGAACGAACCACATGACAGTTATTTTATGTGGATTGCATAGCTTCAGGCAAAGTCTTTCGCCAGGCCCTCATACTTGGCGGGGGACGCTAATTTCGACCCTTCTTTACGTTCTCACTGTGAGCGCGGAACTGAAAAGAGCAACATACGATAGACACAATGCCCAACGCATCTGTGCAAAGCTTCATCAGATTTTCACTGTATTTTCCGTTTCGCAACCGATAGTTCCTTACTTTCCGAATAATCCTCGTAATTTAGTCACTGGCGAACTGTGGTACTGAATTCTTCTCCCAATGTTTCCAGTTCCCTTCGTGCTTTCACTTTGTCATTTTCCCTACGTTCACTTTCTTTGAATTTCCCTGTTGCCAAATTCACGATCCTGTTCCATAAACTGAGCCAAAAGTGCTTGTACACTTTCTAATTCTCTCTTCGTGAATCATTTGCAAAACTTATCACAGTAAATGAGCACCTGATATACCTTCTTAACAAATTACTCGAATTCTTAGTGTTTGTTACCTTGAATAATATTTATTCACATGCCTAACGGTTCAATTACAGCACCTGACTCCTTGTCTGAGATGAGTTCCTCGTACTGTTTTTCAAGTTAACTTCACTTTACAATTACTAATTCAGTTTAACCATATATGCTCACTTCAGCCATCCACTTCAACCAGGTTTTTCGTCTTCATTTGGTTAGCAAATTGCTCACGGCAGCAACCTAGTGGCTGCAGAGTTCCTCATTTCTGCACCATAGGTTTTCGGTGAACTTACATCGCTAGAGCTATTACGAGTGAGCAGACCGCACAGAATTTTGTTTGCATAAATACTAATAATAATTTCAAACTCAAAATTTTGTTGATTTCACGGGATAGTTCCTCAAATTTTTTATAGAAAACTCATATAAGCGCGTTCGTCGAGGTTGTTAGTCCTTTGAGTCTATTAACACGGTATGACATTAAATCTAAGGTTGGGTAGTTATTCACACAACTAACGACGTAACTGAAACAAATTCAACCTTCATACGTTTCACAGAATGTAGACAAAGTACATAGCTTATTATTGACAACTGAAGGTTTTTCGAGCTGCCGCCGTGACTGAAAATCTGCCTCTACACAAAATCAGCGTGTGATTTGGTGTGCATTCGAGCAACGTACATTAAATCCTTGTTTCTGTTTATTAATACGTAACACTCTGACCACCAAACTTGAAATTCAAACTTGGATTTTCAAGTAAAAAATAAATAAATAATTATCCGTACTAATTTTGATCCTATTGTGTAGCTAATACAGAAATTTAACGATCTTCATTATTTTCCCCTTCATTATCAAAATAAGCAAACATTGCTCTCATGGCACAGTTATAAGTCGATGAAATTTCGTTTTTACTCATAGCTCATTGCCATGCACAAGAAAGTTGCATGGGGGCTTAATTATAATGCAATAATTTTAGTAGCTGTATGTCCGGTTACGAAGTCTCGTAGCCGTTGGCCCTGACGTATTAGTACGCAATCTGACTGCAAAAAGTAACAATAAAGAATGAAAGGAAATTTCCGTTAACACAATTGATTAATTAAGTCCCCTGCAACTATTAAAGCTACGAAACAACAAAGCACAAGTGTAACTGTTCTGTGTGTGGTAGTGTGATTCAACGTACATGTATCTGGCACGGTTCTTCCTCAATTTTAAACACCATTTACAATGAACTAATTGAAAAACCAGAAATACTATAATTGCACATAGAAACCAGAATTACAAGTCTAATACATGAACATGAGCCAGATGCTTTGTTGACTGAACCTGTGACCAAGAGGCATTGTCATTAAGGAAATGTGAAATAAATTTTTTTTACCTCCATACGTATTGACGAAAAATACACTGTGATCATTGCAACATCTTCCATCTATACAGTACACCAACCGAACAGCATCTACTGTCTCGCCCCACAGAACAACAACTGCACACGACATCCTCTGAACTAGTACTGCTCTCGACACCCTCTCAACAAGCACTGCCCACGGCAGCCTCTGAACTACTACTGCTCCAGTGGAGGCGGCTGAATAGTAATCTTTGGCGCAATCTCTGGCGCTGTGACTCAGTGTAGCCACCTTTCAAAGTTTCCAACGCCTTGGGGACTTCAGAGTCGAAGAAAATGGCCTCTTGCTATCCGACGTAAAAGCGCCTATCTTAAATATTACCTAATAACACACAGGTAGCTAACTATCACTCTTGCAGGAAATGACCGCAGTAATGAACTAGTCTGCTAATAAATATATTACACAAGTTTTTGTTTTGAGAACACAATGGATTGGTGTGGTAGTAACTCATAGTGTAATGCAGTAACCCACCCTATTCAGCACAGCAGTATTTGACAGTAATCAAATATAGTACCTACTACAGGCAGTGTCTTAAGACCGAGGGCTTATTGTACAGTTAAAACCGTCATTTGAGGACGTATAACCACTATATGTTTCGTTGTATGTTTATTTTCAGCATTAAACTTTCATCAGTGAGTATGAAATTGCAGGGCCTGTGTTGTTCAGAGGAATAATGTGATGTTTCTTCGGACAATCGTATTTCCCACTCTACGCGCTTTGGCTATCCGTGCACAGCTCATGGCTGGATCCAGATTTCCATATGCAAGCGTGTCTGAAGGAACATCCTTCTTCTTGACAACACAGGCAGTACAATACCGTATATATCCACTGATGTCGGACGGCGACTTACACTATTGGCCATTAAAATTGCTACACCAAGAAGAAATGCAGATGAGAAGCGGGTATTCATTGGACAAATATATTATACTAGAACTGACATGTGATTACATTTTCGCGCAATTTGGGTGCATATATCCTGAGAAATCAGTACCCAGAACAACCACCTCTGGCCGTAATAACGGCCTTGATACGCCTGGGAATTGAGTCAAACAGAGCTTGGATGGCGTGTACACGTACAGCTGCCCATGCAGCTTCAACACGATACCACAGTTCATCAAGAGTAGTGACTGACGTATTGTGACGAGCCAGTTGCTCGGGCACCATTGACCAGACGTTTTCAACTGGTGAGAGATCTAGAGAATATGCTGGCCAGGGCAGCACTCGAACATTTTCTGTATCCAGAAAGGCCCATACAGAATCTGCAACATGCACTCGTGCATTACCCTGCTGAAATGTAGGGTTTCTCAAGGATCGAATGAAGGGTAGAGCCACGGGTCGTAACACATCTGAAATGTAACATCCACTGTTCAAACTACCTTCAATGCGAACAAGATATCACAGAGACGTGTAACCAATGGCACCCCATACCATATCGCCGGGTGATACGCCAGTATGGCGATGACGAATACACACTTCCAATGTGCGTTCACCTCGATGTCGCCAAACACGGATGCGACCATCATGATGCTGTAAACAGAACATGGATTCATCGTAAAAATGACGTTTTAACATTCATGCACACAGGTTCGTCGTTGAGTACACCATCGCAGGCGCTACTGTCTGTGATGCAGCGTCAAGGGTAACCGCAGCCACGGTCTCCGAGCTGATAGTCCATGCTGCTGCAAACGTCGTCGAACTGTTCGTGCAGATGGTTGTTGTCTTGCTAACGTCTCCATCTGTTGACTCAGGGATCGAGACGTGGCTGCACGATCCGGTACAGCCGTGCGGATAAGATGCCTATCATCTCGACTGCTAGTGATACGAGGCCGTTGGGTTCCAGCACGGCGTTCCGTATTACCCTCCTGAACCCACCAATTCCATATTCTGCTAACAGTCATTGGATCTCGACCAACGCGAGCAGCAATGTCACCTTACGATAAACCGCAATCGCGATAGGCTACAATCCGACCTTCATCAAAGTCGGAAACGTGATGGTACGCATTTCAGCTCCGTACACGAGGCATCACAACGTTTCACCAGGCAACGCCGGTCAACTGCTGTTTGTGTATGAGAAATCGGTTGGAAACTTTCCTCATGTCAGCACGTTGTAGGTGACGCTACCGGCGCCAATCTTGTGTGAATGCTCCGAAAAGATAACCATTTGCATATCACAGCATCTTCTTTCTGTCAGTTAAATTTCGCATCTGTAGCATGTCATCTTCGTGGTGTAGCAATTTTAATGGCCAGTAGTGTAAAATCTGCTCACCTGTACGGAAATTACATAATGTATGTAGGAGTACACGTTGTGACCCAGGAAAGAAGACATACGGAAGTTTGGGTCTGGCAGTGAGTGGTGGACGAATAGCACAAGCGGTTTAGGCGACATCTGGCATGAAACGGAAAAAATGGATTTGAATCCTTGTCCGATACGTATTTTCAGTGTCGTTATTCCCTTATACAGCTGACGATTGTTCGTATTCGCAACTGTCAATGCATTTCATGTATGAGTGCGTTCAGTCTTTTATTTTTAAATTTCCTATATACATTGTTGTTGTTGTTGTGGTCTTCAGTCGTGAGACTGGTTTGATGCAGCTCTCCATGCTAATCTATCCTGTGCAAGCTCCTTCATCTCCCAGTACCTACTGCAACCTACATCCTTCTGAATCTGCTTAGTGTATTGATCTCTTGGTCTCCCTGTACAATTTTTATCCTCCACACTGCCCTCCAATGCTTAAACTGTGATCCCTTCATGCCTCAGGACATGTCCTACAACACTGTCCATTCCATTCAACTGCTCTTCCAAATCCTTTGCTGTCTCTGATAGAATTACAATGTCATCGGCGAACCTCAAAGTTTTTATTCTTCTAGTCAAGTTGCGCCACAAACTCCTCTTCTCCCCAATCCTATTCAATACCTGCTCATTAGTTACGTGATCTACCCACCTAATCTTCAACATTCTTCTGTAGCACCACATTTCAAAAGCTTCTATTCTCTTCTTGTCCAAACTATTTATTGTCCATGTTTCACTTCCATACATGGCTACACTCAAAACAAATACTTTCAGAAATGACTTCCTGACACTTAAATCCATACTCGATGTTAACAAATTTCTCTTCTTCAGAAACGCTTTCCTTGCCATTGCCAGTATACGTTTTATATCCTCTCTACTTATACCATTATGTTATTTTTCTCCCCAAATAGCAAAACTCCTTTACTACTTTAAGTGTCTCATTTCTTAATCTAATTTCCTCAGCATCACCTGACTTAATTTGACTACATTCCATTATCCTCGTTTTGCTTTTGTTGATGTTCATCTTATATCCTCCTTTCAAGACACTGTCCATTCCATTCAAGTGCTCTTCCAAATCCTTTGCTGTCTCTGATAGAATTACAATGTCATCGGCGAACCTCGAAGTTTTTATTTCTTCTCCCTGGATTTTAATACCTACTCCAAATTTTTCTCTTGTTTCCTTTACTGCTTGCTCAATATACAGATTGCATAACATCGGGTAGAGGCTACAACCCTGTCTCACTCCCTTCCCAACCAGTGCTTCCCTTTCATGCCCCTCGACTCTTATAACTGCCATCTGGTTTCTGTTAACATTAACATAAAGTAACAATCTCAAAAAGAAATATCTACCTTTAACTTCTCAGCGATAATGCCGATGTCCTCCTTAATACGTGTTCTGTTCTTATTCCATAGGTATGAACCAGTTGCTGTGGTACTACGCGGACCTGGAGAAAGCAAAGTGTTACCACCTGCCCAGCGGACTGCCGGACTTTGACAACGAAGAGAAAGCTTGTGCCATATGGAGGAGATTTACCAAGTGAGTGCAGGTATCGTACACGTAGCACAGACTCGATCCACCGCGACCGCGGAGCAGCCAGTCTGCCCTCCGCCTCTGTCGCACACCACGCGATCCATCCGTCGCCTATCCTGGTAACTGACAACGCTGCCGTAGGTGGCACGGCAGCCCACTGTTTCTGCTTCTGACACCCCCTGGAAAAATTTACACGCTCGGAAGACTGTCACTGTCACTTCTTAACATAATATTCGTCACGTGTACTATATGACACTCATTATGGACACTGTAGTGGCTTAGTACCCTTACCATAGTTACACTAACATGAGAATCGTGGCCAAATGTCGTACGCTCACACTACAGACAGAGGTGTCAGAGTGACTACCTGTTTCCTTAGGTGCTCACCACCATTTGTGTATTATAACTTATTTTTAATTAGCACAGTTGATCATTCATTACACAAATTATTTCACGATTTCTGTAGATGGCGTGCTGCATTAATGTGTTGCCTGCATTTGTACCTGTCGGAAGTTATCTTCCGCAAATTATTGATACACTCAAAGCCTGAATCGTTTGCTCTGGAATTTGATGCAGATATCCTTCTCACTATAGTATTTTACTTTTAAACTTATGGACTCTTTGTTTTATAAGTTTTCGGATGTCTCTGTTTTTTCTGTCTTACTGTGTGTTATTGTTAAGTGCCATTTCCTTCTAACCTTCTTTTAGAAACACTGTCTTTTTCACATTTGATAAATATCCACATTTCTCTGCCATATAGCACCAACAGACAAGTAATTATACAGTGTGTTAGGGGTATAAGTGCAGATATTATAACGATTGATACCTTAATATGTAGCCACTTCAATGTGTTAGTTGGTTTTTCTCTGCAACTAAAACTCTTCCCAGAAACACAATTTTCTACCTAATATTTTGCCCGCCCGGTTGGCCGTGCAGTCTAACGCACGGCTTTCCAGGCGGGAAGGAGCGCCTGCTCCGCGGCACGAATCCGCCCGGCGGACTTCTGTCGAGGTCCGATGAACCGGCCAGTCTGTGGATGGTTTTTAGGCGGTTTTCCATCTGCCTCTGCGAATGCTGGCTGGTCCCCCTTATTCCGCTTCAGCTACACTATGTCGGCGATTGCTGCGCAAACAAGTTCTCCACGTACGCGGACACCACCATTACTCTACCACGCAAACATAGGAGTTACACTCGTCTGGTGTTAGTCGTTCCCTGTGGTGGTTCACTGGGGGTCGAACCGCACAATAACCCTGAGTTCGGTGCGGGGTGGCGGAGGGGTGAAGTGGACTGCGATGGTCGTCGTGGGGTTGTGGACCACTGCGGCTGCGGCGGGGACAGAGCCTCTCCGTCGTTTTTAGGTCCCCGGTTAAAATACAAATACAATACCTAATATCTTTCGGAGAATCATAACTGCAATGTGAAGTGGACTAGACCTGTCTGTATAGACTAATTGTTTTGCGTCCACGTGTGCACACTTCAACACCTCACTTCCTGCCCAGGGGAAAATAAACATTAATGGCTTGCTCTTTCCCCATATACTTGGAGGTTCTAACAACCTAGAAACATACTAGTCCTAATATCTATAATTATTGGTCCTCAAATGAAGTAAATATTGGTGTAAAGTTGTTCAATACACTGTCCTCAGTCACCGATAAAAGTGCGTGGTCTAACCCCCTGTATACTGTCATGTCTGTAACAAAGTATACAATTAAGAACTTGAAGGAATCTTGATTCTGATCCGCACATTCATGGCACTGGTAAATACAGTTTCACATTTTGCCTCTCCTACAGTCTACCAAGTGTACATCATACCAGCAGTAAGGAACATTTGTGCCAACCAGTTTCACCACATCATTTTCTAGCCTCCTAAATGGAAAGTCTTTCGTGTCCGTGCACACTCCCACCTTGCCTTCGTGTATTTAAGTGCACCTGATAAGTGTAGCTGACTTTAATGGCTGAGTGTGTAGTGTGGTGTCATGATGATGAGAGGAGAGAGAGGGTGAAACTCAGAGGCGCCACAAAGCCTGCTCCACTCGGACAACACCAAGATGACCGCCGGTCTTGACACCTCCTTCCGACGGTCAGATCGCCGCCACCAGTGTCACGCGCCCTCACTCGATCAGACATTGCGGACAGCTCTGGAATTTAATCCACGACTTTGGCGCAAAGCCTGGAACGTATGCCGTCGCCCTCCTCTCCTTTGTCGTAGAGGCAAAGGGAAAGCATCCAACAGCACGTGATGTAGCCAGGTGGTTACCAATCTAAGTGCTGGCGATGTTCGACATTGCTTAACTTTCTTTCGGTGGTCTGAAGAGGGCCGGTGTATTCAAAGAAGCAAGGCCGATTGTAGAGAAGCAGCCTACTCACGCCATTTAAAATTCATACGCTTTCCATTGTTTGCCAGCCTAGTCCGCTGTAACCAGCTATGAGGTCACGAATGTTGCGCAATACCTTAAAAAAAATAATCTGAAAAGTTGATAGCATGTCAGGAGTGATGCTAAAATAAAAATGTGCTAAATTTCTGTTTGGTAACTTCAACAGTTTTCGAAATTTGGACGTTTTACGTAAAAATCATCGGCGCAACAGGAAGGATCTACAAAACCTCAGAATTTATATTTGGATTCCTTTCTCACTGTAATTTAATGGAAACAGCATACTGGATCTCACAAAGTAATATTTTGGCTGAAATTCATGATTTTCCTAAAAGTTCGGAAGAAAGATAGATTAAGTAAGTGATTAGACAGAGCTAGGACGTTTAGATTTAGGTAGAAGGTAGATACGCTATAATAATAAAGATGTGAAAAGTTTCAAAAAGGTGGATATAAATCTATAGCTGTAGCGTCTCTCCAAATGGCAAGTTCAGAGCTCATCTATTGCGTGCAGTACAACTAAAATAATTCTCTCACCAAAAGAACTTAACCTACCCACATTAGAATTTTATTATACATACTTACCTGTGTGCTGATTGCACAATTAAATCGAGAGCTTCATTGGCATGCAGCGAATGAAGCAATATATTATTTAGTAACTTGAAGTGGTGTTCTGTTAGGTCCGGCGGCTTGTCAGGAAGGCAAATTTTGTCGGCTGCGCCTTCGGCGGTCCGCACCGCGGTTATATAAATAACGGCGTGCGACCTAGAATCCCCCCTCCCCCCTATGAGTCCTCTGCCTCCTTCGGTCCCCCCCCCCCTTTCGTTTTTCCTTTCCTCTTTCCTTGTTTTCCCCCTCATCTGTCCAGGTCTCCCCCCCCCCCCCCACGTCTGCCCTTGTCTATGGTGTGTCATCTGTGTATCTGTGTGCCGACATTTTAGTGCAGTGTTTACAATGAGTGTTCAGTGTTGTATGTCTTTTTCGAAGTGTTGCGAACGGACATCATACTGTCGCTGGGTGTGATTTTTATATCTCTTGCGAACAGAAACCAGATTGTCACCATGTTTTTTTAATTGTCTGTCTACTATGTTACCTGTCTGCTTCCTGTGTATTTTATTAACATTGCCAACCCTTTGTTTTATATTTTAACTTTCCACAATTTTCCGCCGTTTTACAATTTAAGTCACCATTTTATCGCCTGCTGCTTTTATTGTTTTTTTATCTTCTTCTTGCGCTTTATAAAGTCTGTAGGCTGCAGAGTAGCGTAATAAGCTGCTCCCAGCCCGCCCCCTTAGGGAGGGATCGAAATTCAATAAAGGGAAAAAAAGCAGCTAGAGTCAGGCCCCAGTTCTCTTCTAGATTCCTATCAGCGAGCACTCCGTGTCGGAAGCAGCGTCACGGTTGTGCAGTTGCCAGAAACAGCCTTGGACGCCGTATTATGTAACTCGGTTTGCACATAACAATGAGTTCTCAATGGGGTAAAGTGTTAATAACAGAATGACTCCAGTGGTTTATTCTCAGTTTGCGTATGTCGTATTTTCTCGTGTCGCCACAGGACAGACTTTCTACCATTACTAGCGTGGCGTTTGATAAGTATTAAAGTCAAATTTTGGCGAGCATTCACTTTGAACATTTATATCGATAACGATTATTGCACAGTTTCGTTATCTAGGAATAATAGGATCCGCGCAATAGACTCTGAACAGCCCTGATAGTACAATAGCTGATATGGGTAATCATTTGTCTGGAGTTTTACGCTTTATCGTTTTCAGAATATAGTGAAAAATTTTATAGTAAACTGCATTTTCTATGAATCCCAGATATCATCCTAAATCCTCAGAGTAATGAACTTCAATAATCAATAACTTTTATTCTCTATCAGAGTGGGCACAGGAACTCTAATTACAGACATCACGTTTTTGCTAATCACTTTTTGGTTGCCAACATTGTAGTTAGAGAGCCTGTGTTGAGAACGGCAACAAATAATAGAAGAAATAATTCTTTATTTTCTACCCGCCGTCCCATACGGTGACAGCAAATATGTAATAAATGTATAACTTTAAGAAACAAGATTAAATAGCTTTATGTTTCCCAACCTAGCTGTTACAAAAAGCAACTAAAGAGCTTAGTTAAAGACGTTGTACTCTATTGTCTGCTGTCTTCAAAGCGACTGTTCAGAATACATTTGACAACTATCATCAGTATAGAAATACAGATAGAGAGTCGAACTACATTTTGATATAGTTCGTCATTATTTATATTGGAGCAGGTTGTCGATCTACGCAGTGAGAAACATTTTTTTGTATATGTGTGTGGTATCTGTTCTGTCGGACAGTGTATCTGTAGACATGACTCCCTTGATGACTTCAGTGTAGATGCACAACATGGTCGGAGCCTCTGGGGGAAGTACAGACTCGTCGCGAGCAAGTAGGTGATTGGACAGTGGACGCTACTAGCGTGTGGCAAGTTGAGGACTTGCGCAGTGCGTCCACATGGCCGAAGCAGTTAGGCCAACTGCTCGCGTTAAGCGGGAGATCCGAGTTTGAGTACCAGTCCGCCATAAATATTCATCTTTCACCATCGCATTATTTCGACGCCGCATTGTAGCTGGAATCGGCCTCTATTTTGAAATTTAAACGTTTTTCTGTTGTATCATGCGAGTTCCTAGAATAACTGTCACCGAATAAATCAGCCACTGTAACTGATAAAGGGTGACGCAGGAGAAGAGCGATCTCTTTGTCTCGTTGATACTGTGAGTAACCTCTTAAATACTCTTACCTACATTAGTGGGCTAAGAAGTAAATTTATCTCAAGCACAGACCATTTCTCTCTTGATACGTGTTACAAGCGCTGCTCAGATTTCAATCTACTTCATACTGTTCCAGATGACGCAAACAGTAGACTATAGTTCAAAACGTGTCACAAAGGTGAAGTTCAGTGACACGAAACTGTCACTGGTTATCGACTACGTTTTATAAAAAAAACTTAATTTTTTTTATTAAGGACAACCAATGGTAGTTCAACATATTCAGACTGCAGTAAAATGACTTCCGTGAGTGAAATATTAAATGATTAATTTCTTAATATGTATATTTTTTATGGACTGTCAACGGAAATGTGGGAGAACAGCTTCATAGTTAGATCTCTAGCTCACTCCTAAGGCCATTTCAATGTGATTTCAACGAGATATAAACTGGCACTGGCACTGAAAGGTGAACTTTATTCGCTGAAAGGTGCTCTGATTTAACTGACCTTGACACCCCTCTTACATCACAATGGCGTTTCTTCAACAGTAAGTTGAAACCCTGCTGATGAAGCTGGACTTCGGAATACGCACTGGTGATTAATTGAAATCTTTAAGAATATCGGCGATATTTATTATACAACGTTTATCGCACTGCCTCATGTCACCTAAAAAAAGTGTCTTTATGTAGAACTTACTACAAAGAGTGAGGTCCGCGATATTGAAGTTCGTCATCACATCGGTTTGAAAACAATTACAAAACTTACACATTAATGTCATACGATTTTTACTTTGATGCTGTCGAAAGATATTTCCATCACTAAGCCAGATTTAAAAAAAAAAAAAAAAAAAAACGCACCGAGCGGGAGATCTGCACGCAGAATTATACCTAATGTAATGACAGAGTATTTTCTGCCGGTTCGCTAAAATTTTCCTATGGTGGTTTCCAGTCTGTTCGAGACGTCACAGTCTCTCTTCTGGGCAAGTTTTGGATTGGTTGACCTGATGAACTTCGAGCTGGTCGGAATCAAAAGTTTCACGCGATTCTGGGCCCTGCTGATGTTTGGTTCGTACTCTGTCATCAACATCATCGTGCTGCTCAACATGCTCATCGCTATGATGTCCAACTCCTACCAGATCATTTCGGTAAGTACCGCCGGACCGCCTACTACAACATCAGGTAACTCTGCCAAGTATTCGCTGCTAGCAGCTCTTAAATGTAGCCTTGGACATTGATCGTATCGTACTGGAAGAAAAAGAACCACACTAGTGGCAATAACAGTCCAACCCTCCGCCTCAAGACCACAGTGCCTGAAATAAGAGAGCTGAGCTAGAGGAGGCAGAGCAGATCGTCTTCTCATTCGCCTGTGACAATGCCGGAGCTACGACACCCTCTACGATGCATCGATCAAAGCCAATATTTTGTCCTTTGTCCCGCCGAAGAGGCAAGACCCCGCACTGACTCAGCGCTTGCTCTACTTCGTCAGTCTCCCACCCTAGCATTACCGATTATAATGGTCTTAATTATATATTTAATACATCTTTCTTCTTCTTAAAGTATTCGTCCAATTTACAGTATTAACATACCAAATTAATCACGCATGTACGCAAATTTCAACCGTGCGTAATGTTCGGATCTCCATTCGTTTCTGAGAGATTTACAGTTAATTAATATGCCTGTCACTGCGCGAGTATAAGTAAATCATGTCATTTAATTTGCAGATTTAACCTTTTATCCCAACCAACATTTATAAGATAACTTGTGTAATTGTTGATAATTCATTAACAAATGTACATTCTCACTTATCGGTATATGAGATAGTTGTTGTGTAGGTATACCATATTGTGTCTTGAAAGGAGGATATAAGATGAACATCAAAAAAAGCAAAACAAGAATAATGGAATGTAGTCGAATTAAGTCGGGTGATGCTGAGAGTATTACATTAGGAAATGAGACACTTAAAGTGGTAAAGGAGTTTTGCTATTTGGGGAGCAAAATAACTGATGATGGTCGAAGTAGAGAGGATATAAAATGTAGACTGGCAATGGCAAGGAAAGCGATTCTGAAGAAGAGAAATTTGTTAACATCGAGTATAGATTTAAGTGTCAGTAAGTCGTTTCTGAAAGTATTTGTATGAAGTGTAGCCATGTATGGGAGTGAAGCGTGGACGATAAATAGTTTGGACAAGAAGAGAATAGAACCTTTCGAAATGTGGTGCTACAGAAGAATGCTGAAGATTAGATGGGTAGATCACATAACTAATGAGGAGGTGTTGAATAGGATTGGGGAGAAGAGAAGTTTGTGGCACAACTTGACTAGAAGAAGGGATCGGTTGGTAGGACATATTCTCAGGCATCAAGGGATCACCAATTAAGTATTGGAGGGCAGCGTAGAGGGTAAAAATCGTAGAGGGAGACCAATGGATGAATACACCAAGCAGATTCAGAAGGAAGGAAGTTGCGGTAGGTACTGGGAGATGAAGAAGCTTGCACAGGATAGAGTAGCACGGAGAGCTGCATCAAACCAGTCTCAGGACTGAAGACCACAACAACAACAGTGTCTTTCAGTGCGGTTGTCTTGCGTGTGTCAGTTATCTGTAATTTACAGTTAATTAGTTAATTAAGTAATTAGTGCTATTTCTTTGCTCTTATTCGAATTTGACTACACTCTCTGCTTATAGCGCTCGTTCTTATCTACACATAATTAGTTATATTCATAACATGTATAGTTCTGAAGTTATAATAAAAACACTGTAATTAATGAATTTGTTGCTTTGTGTCTGAATTACTCTTTAATTACATGTTGGACAAATCAATTGATATAATCAATATGATTCTGCGTCTCAATAGTTCCTGTATCAGAGACGTGAAAATTTTTCTTTGTGTGAATTGTTTCACCACTGTCCATGGACGTAGCGAGGAGATATCAGCGGTGGCAGCCGCACCCCTTCACAAGAAAAACAATCGTAGACAACTGAATTCCTACCGCACTCCGGCAGACAGTTTTATCAGTTTAAACAAAGCCAAAACACGTAATGCGAGCACAACTGGAGCTATTTAGCGTGAAATCTCAAAACCGTTCCGTCATTCGCATCGAAACTAAGATGAGTTGCGCTCCCCTAGCTCGGCTCCTGGGTGCGCTGTCTCTGTGGTAAGTGTGATGTCCTACTAACAACCCTGGGCATTCTCAGACTCCGACCACGCGATCGCTCAGTAGTTAGCGCCCATTTCGGACAAAATACCTGCACAGGCCGTTGCTCGTTCGCCGACCAAGATGCGACAATATGCGTCATGTTTGGGTAGGGTAGTATGTTGTGGTCAGGAACAGTCCCCAGTGAAATCTCAATGGGCTACCGACACCTAATAAAGTCAAAATGGTGTAAAGTTGAATGTGTATGTGACCAGGAACTGCCGTAATTTTAGTTTTCTTACCGTGTTCCAAATACAGTAAGAACAATGACCGTGTCTATGAATAGAGTTAGATGCTGTATGCAGTGCACTTACCTATTATTACTCCATACATCCAGATAGTATTTCACCATGTACGGCAATCCATCTTTTTCACTTTACGCTCATCTCAGTAGCCCACCTACACTCAGTACATTGCCTTGTAATGAAAATAAATATTGCTCCTTTAGTTGTACTGACCACCGAGCACTCGCAAACGTGTCGTGTTGTAATGTCGATAACTGGTCAGTTGTACAACAATACGGGTCTCAGATATAGAGATTTTCTGCAAAATGAGATTTATATTATTCGTATGATCTCCGACATCATCCATTCACCCATTTTCTAATACAGGGCGTTTGAAAATAATGTATTGTACAAACAACACTTTAATATATCACGCATATGCTGAGGCACACTTTTAAATCTAGGGTGTAGTAATTTAAAATATTATAACTTTCTTTTACCAGTGGCTACTAACCGAATATATGTCTTTATATATTGCTATATTATTTGCCTCTAACAAAGTTCTTATTGTCCACACCGCAGTAGTCTTGGTAGTGAATGAGCTGTTCCTTGGTATCACAGAAGGCTGCCAGTGATCACTTGCTTGGATGTCACCACGCAGCTCTCGCACACGGGTGACTCAACTTGGTAATCGATGAATTCCTGCCTCCTAATTACCTATTGCAAATGAAGGAGAAACAGTATCACTAGAAAGTTCATGTGATACACTGCAGATTTGCCACAGTTGTTGGTTTTGGTTACAAGACTGGGCGTGCTCTTTCAGCATTGTGGGTCCTCTGCTCATTCCATCTTTCAGGTAACACATCATCTGAATACAAACAGCTTGACTGATAGATCAGCCGCAACGGTTAGATTTGTCGGCGATCAATGTGACCGGACCTGAGTCTGGTATATTTTTTTCCTGGTGAGATTGGTGAAAGGTTAAATTCACCGGTGAAAATTATATAAAAGACTTGAATTAGTCGCTCTAAAAATGAATAGTGCTGTCCTCTTATAGAACACCAATAAGGTTACAGATAACCTACACGTCACGTTTCGGAAAAGAGATGAAAAGTGTATTGAGTCCTTGTGATGTTTTAAAACATTCATTTTAATATACAGACAGTTCAAAATGATTTTCAGATTTCACAAGACTGCACATTTTACATGAATGGGGACAGGCCTCTATTTGAGCTACAATTCACGTATCTAAACTAAAAGTTGCCCGTGGTTGCCGGCGGTGGACTCCCTGTTGCTGCTAGCTCGGTTGCTCTACATCTACATCTACGTCTACATCTACATAATTACTCTGCAGTCCACAGTTAAGTGCCTGCTAGAGGGTTCATCGAACCACCCTTAAGTTACTTTCTACCACTCTACTCTCGAACAGCGCGCGGGAAAAAACGAACACTTAAATCTTTCTGTGCCAGCTCTGATATCTCGTAGTTTAGTATGATGATCATTTATGCCTATGTTTGTGTAAAAGATTTACGGCAATTTTTTATGAAAATACAGCAATTACGTATCTGGATATGTTGGCGATGTGGGTTTCTCCAAGATTACGAGAAACTACGCAAAATTTCATTTTTCAGCTCGAAGGAGCACCACTACACTGACACTTTAATGTAAGAACATTTCCTGATAGTGAGTTCCCTCAATGTTGGGTCAGGCAAAAGGGATGGCCGGATTCACATTGCACCACTGGTCTCCAAGGCCCCCTGAACATTTTATGTATATTTTAAGGAGGTCTGTGATAGACTCTCTATGTGTCTGCCCTTACATTGGGTTTGCGTGTGAACGACGACGAGTTGTGTATCGTTTAAACGTTTGTCATTCTTACGGGGGAGGCCATACTGAAAGTTTGTAAGAAGCAAATGAATCGCGGACCCTCAAAGTAATTTTAAAATGTATGGGGATGTCAATGTGCAAGCGTGTAAAATACCCGTATCAAACTGGAAGGTTCTTTTGAAAACAAAAGCTTTGCAGTCTTATTCACCCCAAATCTGTATCCAGATTAATGTAGACGATATAGTCTTGTGCAATCGGATGAATCTTTTTGCAACACCGTGTAACATTAGCGAGTTTTTTTTATTTTTGCGTTGTTTTTGATTATTTTTGATTGGTTCCTCTCACGCTGAACATTGGTCCAGCCGTAACTCAATGCCCTGCCGTATGAATGTACAAGTGCAGACCGCCCGTGCAGCCTGTTTGTGGTGGTCCCGCAGGAACGCGCGGACACGGAGTGGAAGTTCGCCCGCAGCCACCTGTGGATCAGCTACTTCGAGGAGGGCGACACGGTGCCGCCGCCCTTCAACCTGGTGCCCACGACCAAGGGCCTCGCCAAGGTGTTCGGCTGCGGCTCCGGCAAGCGCCTGTCCACGTCCACCAAGGTGAGCGAACTGCGCCTACCGATACCTTGTGTCCGTTTTTAACTATCACGAGATAATTTTGTGGCCTGTAACATCAAACGTCTGCACACAGACACACACTAGCAATTCTTGTGTTGTCTCAATATTATTGTTTGGAATGTAGGTTGTCGTGAAAGACCGATCTGTAGCGTACCTCATACTGTAGGTTAGTATAAATGAGACACTGTGTGTTCTACATCCACATCTACATCTAAATCTACATGGATACTCTGCAAATCACATTTAAGTGCCTGGCAGAGGGTTCATCGAACCACCTTCACAATTGTCTATTATTCCAATCTTGTATAACGTGCGGAAAGAATGAACACCTATATCTTTCCGTACGAGCTCTGATTTCCCTTATTTTATCGTGGTAATCGTTCCGTCCTATGTAAGTCGATGCCAACAAAATATTTTCGCATTCGGAGGAGAAACTTGATGATTGGAATTTCGTGAGAAGATTCCGTCGCAAGGAAAAACTCCTTTCTTCTAATGATTTCCATCCCAAATCCTGTATTATTTCTGTGACAGTCTCTCCCATATTTCGCGATAATACAAAACGTCGTGCCTTTCTTTGAACTTTTTAGATGTATTCCGTCAGTCCTACCTCGTAAGGATCCCACACCGCGCAGCAGTATTCTAAAAGAGGACGTAGTGTAGGCAGTCTCCTTAGTAGGTCTGTTACATTTACTAAGTGTCTTGCCAATAAAACGCAGCCTTTGGTTAGCCTTCCCCACAACATATTCTACGTGTTCTTTCCAATTTAAGTTGTTCATAATTGCAATACCTAGGTATTTAGTTGAATTTACGGCTTTTAGATTAGACTGATTTATCGCGTAACGGAAGTTTAACGAGTTCCTTTTAGTACTCATGTGGATGACCTCACACTTTTCGTTATTTAGGGTCGGCGGAGCTAACGAACATAATGCAACTGGAGCAACTTTAATGAGATATATTGTATATGTGCTGCTCTGCAGCTTGCAAATATTGTTGTGAGTTAGCAAGAAGGACAATGTACTTCACAATGTTATCAGCAAATGTACTTGATGTTAGCTAAAAAACGATATTCCTAATATGCCACTGAAGATGGAATAAATAAGGAACAAGAAACCAATGCGTAAGACGACATTTCAGTAGCTGTATTTCACTATCCGGCGGTTCGCAGCTCGTGGTCTTGCGTTAGCGCTGTCGCTTCCCGCGCACGGGGTCCCGTGTTCGATTCCCGGCGGGGTCGAGGGATTTTCCCTGCCTCGAGATGACTGGGTGTTGTGTGTCCTTATCATCATTGACTCGCAAGTCGCCGAAGTGGCGTTGGCTAAAAAGGACTTGCAATTTAGGCAGCCGAACACCCCGCATGGGGTCTCCCGGCCAACAATGCCGTACGATCATTTCATTTCATTATCCGGCGGATATTTTACACTATTTTGATGACGTTGTTGGTCAAAGCAGGCGGTTGATTTTGGCAGGTCTAGTAGGTTCCTTTCTGTCGAATTCCGAGCAAATCTTTTTGGGCTTCAGTGTCACATCTACGTCGACGGCACCAGAGGCGGAGCACCACCACAGCTATACAGGGAAGGGGCAGGATGTCGAGCCAGAGTTACTACAGGAATCACGCCAGAATACGCCTAAAGTGGTTTAAGAAAATTCCGTGTGTTGAGCTTAGGGATGGGAGAGTTTAAGTCCACAATTCATATACTTGAACCCCAGAAAATCCGCTTGCCACAGATTCTCATGACCATCATGAGACATTTACCATCCGAACCGATGTCGTCCATAGCCGATTAATTGCGTTAAACAAGATGAGTCTCTTTCATCTCTTGAACTCTTCAGAATATCGAAACGAGCTTCTCAGCAAACAACAGTACGGAGAAGATTATTTAATTTTATTGCTCTGTTAATATACCTTATATCGGTTATACCGTATTAACTGAGGTATTGTAACAAGTATGGGTTTTTAATATAATGGTATATTATTAACGGGATTTGAAACCCATTGAAAGTATGAGTAAATTGATACAATGCTTGTTAACGTCGGTGTTACAGGTTCCTGAGAATATTCTGTTAGCAAGAGTTAAAGTGGCCAAAATCTCGTACTGCTATGCAGACAACAGACAACGCCAGGTTTTGTCGTTATGTTCCGCAAGGCGGTATGCACTGCTGTAAGATCGAATAAATACGCTCACAGAGAAACAAAAACTCGATGCAACGCGAAGGAATTATCCGAATGGCACAGAAATCGGTAGATGTGATGTACCTGTACAGACAAACAAATTCAGAAAAATTGGATGATTTATTCAAGAGAAGTAGTTCATAAACTGAGCAAGTCAGTATCGCGTTGGTCCACCTTTGGTTTGAGGGCCCTGCTCATAATGCTCCAAACGTTCCCAGTTGGAGAGATATCCGGCAAAGGTCGCTTTTGTCAACTACGAAGACAAGCAGTAGAAACTCTCAACCCTTGCTGTGTGCGGGCGGACATTATTTTGTTCAAATGTAAGCCCACTATGGCTTGCCATGAAGAGCAACAAAACGGGGCGTAGAATATCGTCGACGTACCGTTATGCTGTAAGGGTCCCGGGGATGACAACCAAAGGGGTCCTGCTGTGAAAACAAATAGCACACCAGACCACACTCCTTGTTGTATGGCGGGATTCAGGTTTGGATCCAACCGCTGTCCAGGGCGTTTCCAGACACGTGTTCGGCCGCCAATCTCATTGAATGGAGTATAACTGTCTTCAGTGATGAGTTCCGCTTCGAACTGAGCTCCGATGACCAGCAACGACATTTCTCTACATTTACATCACATCTACCTATTTCCGTCCCGATCGGATAATTGCTTAGTGGAGTGGATTTTTTTCTCAGGGTGTACACTTCCTTATAGTCCTGCGGAGATACAAAGTCAGTGACTGCTTTTGTAAATGAAACTGTATGTTAACATTAGGCACCATCAAAACAGAAATAGAAACTTTCATTTTTTGTATCCCCTCACATTTATTTCTCATATAAAGACACAACCTACCATTAGAGCTCCTCTTGCCAATGTTTACAGCCCTGTGGTGGATTCTACCTGCCTTGCGCCTCAATCAGAGCGCATATTGCAGATGCTTTTGTGATACACTTCAACGGCAGCCTTAACAAGCGTTCTATCACTCGTCTCGTCAGAATTTTTGAAATACCGTTAAAATTACAGGATTTCATCATTACATTCAGTTTTGATTTAAGCACCCTTTCATGTTCCGGTTTCAAGTAGAGAGTAGATGATCTTTCCATCTCTTCTTAGGACGCCGAACATTTGTTTTACCTTGAGTTGTTCATTTGTGTATTAATTGTGAGTCCGCCTGCGTACTTTCATGTGCCACACGTTTCATTTGTCTTGAATCATTCAGAAAATAAAAGGGATGATACGTCTTACACGACTCTCTCATCTATACCTCCATTTATTAAAAACTACCATAAATTCAAGAACATTGACATCAATAAATTCTGTTTAGAGCAGCATCTACAAACATGTGCAACAGAAGTAGAGTTCCATAACATATCCTATATAATAGTAACTATTTACCGAGCACCTGCAGGAAATTATAATCTATTCATAAATTATCTAGAAGCTATTTTGGGTTATTTAACAAGAAGAAACAAAGACATTTTGATTGCTGGTGACTTTAATACAGATTTTCTAATGCAATCTTCCAGTGAACATTTACTGCAGTTACTAATGTTGTATTTCAATCTAACTCACACTATAAACTTTCCAACTAGGATCTCTAGATCCTCAAGGACAGCCATCGATCACATTTTTACAGACAAATCAAAGGAAAAAAATCATATCATAAAACCTGTAATCAATGGACTATCAGATCATGACATGCAGCTCCTTGTTTTAGATGTAAATTCTAAGCAGATTATCAAGACTGCTAAATCTGAGAACAGGAGAGTAGTCAATCAACCAAAAATTGAGTGTTTTAGAAAATTGCTCAAAGATATGAACTGGAAAGATGTTTATATTGCTCATGACATGAATTACAAATATAACACATTATGAATACTGTCAGTACAATGTTTTAAAACTGTTTTCCTCTGAAGTTACTCAAATTAAACAAAAGTCTATAATAAAACCATGGATTACACAAGGAATAAAGATTTCCTGTAAGACAAAAAGGAAAATGTATCTGTCGACCAAGAATAGTTCCAATGCTGACGATTTTGCTAAATACAAGGATTACTATAAAATATTTAAAAAAGTAATTCAGACATCTAAACAAATGCACTACGAGAAGAAGATAGCAATGTCATGGAACAAATTAAAAACAATATGGGATATAGTGAAAGAGGAGACTGGTAGAACCAGAAGGGAACAGGAGTAAATAGCACAAAGGGTAGATGACACATTAGTAACCGATGGGCATAATGTGGCAAATCTATTTAACAAGTACTTCATATCCGTTACTGATAGAATGGGATTGTCAGGATCAGTAAATAATGCCCTTGACTATCTGAAACGACCCTCTGCAAATAGCTTCAGGTACATGAATATGCCATTCACTTCACCAAAAGAAATAACTTCCATAATAAAATCTTTAAAAACAAAGCATTCTAGTGGTTACAATGAAATATCAACAAAGTTAATTACGGCATGTTCTTGTGAGTTTAGTGAAATTCTAAGTTACTTGTGTAACAAATCAATTATAACTGGGACATTTCCTGACTGGCTAAAATATGCAGATGTTAAGGCTCTATTCAAGAAAGGGGATAAAGAGATACCATCAAACTACAGACCGATTTCACTTTTGCCAGCATTCTCAAAGATTTTAGAAAAAGTCATGTACAGGCAGTTTCTCAACCATCTGACCACAAATAACATATTATCAAGAACACAGTTTAGATTTCTGAAGGGTTCTGATATCGAGAAGGCTATTTACACCTACAGTGAAAATGTACTTAATTCATTAAATAACAAGTTACAAGCAGCAGGTATTTTCTGTTATTTGTCAAAGGCATTCGATTGTGTGAACCACAACATCCTTTGAAATAAATTAGAATTCTATGGTGTCACAGGCAGTGCTGCAAAATGGTTCAAGTCATACCTCACTAACAGGAAACAAAGGGTGTCACTGCAGAAAGTTCTGCTAATGATGTTTTCATGGATATTAATAAATGGTTTAAAGCCAACTCACTGACATTAAACTTCGAAAAGACTCACTATATGCAATTCAGAACCTGTAAGAGGTTTCCACCCAGCATATGTATACAGTATGAAGAAGAGCAGATAGAAGAGGTCGACAGTCTTAAATTCCTGGGATTAAAACTTGATAATAAATTCAGCTGGGAGGAGAACACCACAGAACTGCAGAAACGCCTTAACAAATCTGTATTTGCAATTCGAGTTTTAGCAGACATAGGCGACATAAAAATGAAAAAGCTTGCATACTTTACCTACTTTCATTCCTTAATGTTATATGGTATAATATTTTGGGGTAACTCTTCAAGTCAAACAAAAATTTTCAGAGTCCAAAAGATTGTAATACGTATTATTTGTGGAGTAAATTCACGGACGTCCTGTAGAAAACTCTTCAAAGAAGTGGGTATACTAACTACTGACTCTCAGTATATTTACTCCTTAATGAAATTTGTCCTAAATAATATATTACTTTTTCCAACAAACAGCTCGGTTCAAACATACAATACCAGGAACAAAAATGATCTGCACAAGGACTTAAAAGCACTTACTTTAATTCAAAACGGGTTCCACTACTCAGGAACACTCATCTTCAATAATTTGCCAGCAAGCATAAAAAATTGTAGTTACAAATAAAGATCAGTTTAAAAGGAGCCTGAAAGACTTATTAGTGGGCAACTCCTTCTACTCCATTGACGAATTTTTTAATAGAAACAAATGATGTATTGTATATATTCATACTATTAGTATTGTTATTTCAGCTTTAAAAAAAATTGACATGTTCCACATCCACGAGGATCTCCTCAGCACAGATCTATGGAACGAAAAACTAATCTAATCTAAATCTACATACAAACTCTGCAAACCACTTTGAAGTGCAGGGCAGAGAATGCTTAGCATTGAACTGCATCTCAGGACTTCTTTCTCTTCTAATCGCTTACGGAGCACGGAAAACGGAAGGAATGACTGCTTAAATGCTTCTGTGCGCGCTGTAATTAGTCTTGTCTTGCCTTCACGCGTGGAGTATATGTCCAGATTCTTCGCGTAATACTGGTTCTTGAAACGGCTTTCGCGTGATAGTTCGTGTCTATCCGCATGGTCTTTCACCAACTCCGTACTCTCTCCCGTGAATCAAAAAACCTCTAATCATTCGTGTTTTCCTCCTTCGAATACGTTCAATATCCCCAGTTATTCCTATTTCGTATGGGTCTCCCACAGTTGCCAAATACTGTACCATGGGACACACAAGTGTTTTGTATGCAGTCTCTCTTGTACGCTGACAGCATTTTTCCAGTATTCTGCTAATTAACCGAAGTTTTGCAAGTACTTTACCAATAACTGAGCGTTTTCGAAGAAACACACAAATCTGTAGGCCTATGTGTCTGACGTCGGTCTGTCATATAATTTTGGAACATGTTTTATGCTCGCGTATTATGAAGTTTCTGGAGAGCGAGACGCTTCTTTGTAGGACTCAAAACATGGGTTCCGCAAACAACAATCGTGTGAAACCCAACTTGCTCTGTTCGCCCATGAGACCCAGACAGCAGTAGATACAGGCGCCCTGGTACATACCGTGTTGCTTGATTTCCGGAAGACGTTCGGTACGGTTCTGCACTGCCTTCTAATCAACATAATAGGAGCGTGTGGAATATCAACCCAACTATGTGATGGGGTTGCACAGTTTTTAAGAAGCGCATAATGTCGATACCAAACGAGATAAGTCTTGAGACGTAGAAGTAACTTCACGCTTGCTGAAAGGAGTGTTATTGGACCAAACTGGTATAGGAATGCGTATTGAAATACACAGATATGTAAACAGGCAGAATACGGCGCTGCGGTCGACAACGCCTATATAAGACGACAAGTGTCTGACGCAGTTGTTAGATCGATTACTGTTGCTACAACAGGCAGATACACAAGTTAGGATAAAACTCGAAACACTTGTAACAGCGTGAAACTTAAGAAACGAAAACTTCTGAACTCAATGAGCGTGAATGATGCCAGCTACATAAATAACTAAATTGTTGTTTGTGTCGTGCGTCAATGTGTTTCATAAATAGGTATAACCGCAGCGACTGCCTCGTGCGTCACATTGGTTTTTAGGGGTATACTTGTAGATGTAGATGTTGGCGTAAGCAAATCCTCGTCACAGTCTTCTTACGTAACCGACAACAGCTAATCGTATCACTTCCTGAACACTGTTTTGGCTTCACAGAAAACAACGTGCGATGCCGTATACATCTCTCTATGTCTTAACGATCGCTTTCCCAGTAGCTTTGCTGTCTTCACGACGAGCTCGTCGTCATTGCCTGTCTATCCGTACATCCAGGAGCGCGTTATGCCATTTTATAGTTCCGGAGTGAACTTCAGCCTGACTGAGGTAAGTTATTTAAGTTTATTGCCTTTTTTTAACAACAATGAACATTCAAATTTAGAAGAAATTGCTTTGGAATCGACTCTGAATTTTCGATTAAACCTTAATTAAATAATAGGTAAAGACAGGAGGTAACGTATGTTATTAGCTTACGATGTACTATGTATTTTGCTCACTTACATTAATTTACAACATTTCACACTTACATGTTACATTCATGAGCATCTGTCCTTGAATATATTACACTACGGGAAGTAGTAGTGACGGTACATACGACATGTTTTTAAATGTCAGTTGTTTGCTGTACACCTGTTGCTGTAGTCATATGACAGTCTGTGTAATTAAACAGAGAAACGTAGAAAGCTCACTTGACTAATATTAGTCCACCTAATAAAAGAGCACACCGGTCACTTTAGAGCACGTGTGTGTACGTGGCGCACAACTGGTAACAGTCGGTCGAGTGACCCTCCACAACTGACCTAAATCGTCGCAGTCAAGTGATGTGTATATGCGAATCGATTCTTTATAATTAGTGCTTTAAGATGGGTCAACGTGGAATCGTGACGGAATGGCAAAAAGGAGCTACCATATTTGGACATTCCCACAACCACACCGCGAATGAAGTTGCCCTATTTTTGTTGGTGTATCAACGCGGACTGTTCAGTGTGTCTACAAGGAATGACGTACCACTCGCAGCCATGTAACACGGCGGAACAACAGTAGTCGTAAAAAAGTCACCGCCGACAGCGACCTCAGATAAAAAGTCACGCCTTGATAATGTCAATGATTTTCAAACCTGGCACAAATGTCTGCAACCAGTGCACGTAAGTTCATCTCAAGCTGTTTCCGAACGAACACAGCGAAAGGAACTGCAAGCAGTGGACATTTCGAATAGTGGATATGTCGCAAAAGGCCATTCCTTTCAGCGGCACTTCACGTTACATATCTCAAATGGGCCGTACTACATATAAGGAGCAGTCAAATGAAAACAAAACAGATGGATAAAAAGTAAGTAACGATTTTAATCCTGAATGAAACTTTCACTGTGTAGCGGAATGTGCACTGATATGAAACATCCTGGCAGATTAAAACTCTGTGCCGGACGGAGATTCGAAATCGGGACTTCGCCTTTCGCAGTCAAGCGAGCAAGTGCTCTACCATCTTTTTTTTCTTTTTTCTTTGGCATTTTGTTCGTTATATTTGCTCGTAGCGGACGTCAAATGACATCCGTTGCAGTTCGTTGTCGATCCCTTCACTCAGTTGTTTTTTTTTTTTTTTTTTTTTTTTTTTTTTTTTTTTACAGAGACTAGCCAGCTCTTTGACAGAACAAGCTGAGCTACCGTGGCCGCCACCAGCCGAGCTACCCAAGCATGTCTCACGACCCTTCCTCGCACCCTTAATTCCGCCAGTACCTCGTCTCCTACCTCCCAAACTTCACAGAAGCTCTCCTGCGAACCTTACAGAACTAGCACTCCTGGAAGAAGAGATATTGCGGAGACATGGCTTAGCCACATTCTTGAAGACGTTTACAGAATGAAATTTTCGCGCTGCAGCGGAGTGTGCGCTGATATGACATTTCCTGGCAGATTGAAACATCCCCCAGGCTGTGGCAAAGCCATGTCTTCGCAATATCGTTTCTTCCAGGAGTGCCAGTTCTGCAAAGTTCGCAGGAGAGTTTCTGTGAAGCTTCGAAGGTAAGAGACGAGGTAATGCCGTAATTACAGCTGTAAGGAGAGATCGTGAGTAGTGCTGGGGTAGCTCAGATGGTAGAGCACTTGCCCACGAAATTCGAAGGTCCTGAGTTCGATTCTCCGTTCGGGACACAATTTTATTCTGACAGGAAGTTTCATATATTTTCTTATTTCAGAAGTGATCCCCATAAACGTTAATACATTTGGCCCATTGTGAGATAAACCGGTCAGTGCTTTCATGTAAAAATGTTTGCGGGTGCTTATGGAACCATAACTGTATCCAGGAATGCAGCTCGTCGTTCGAATGAAATCTACGGCGAACATCTTTCTTCAGGGTTCTAAAAATCTGGAAACTGCATCGAGAGAGAGGTCGGGACTTAACGGTGGGTGTGTAAGGGCTTCCCACCGATATGTCTGCAGCGTAATCGAAACTCTTCGCAGCGTGTGCGTGGGCATTATCTTGAAATAGAAAGGCGCCGTCCGTCAGCCCGTTGCTCAATGGCTCTCTGTAACACAGCGGCACAATTAACACAGAGCGGTACGTGCACACTTTACAGAACCTGAAGCGCGCCTTCAGGTCCAAGAGCCCAGGAATATTAACGGACTGCATCGTTCTGTTGCAGGATAATACCTTCCCACATGTTTCCTAGGTTGTTCCGATTACACTGCAGAAGTTTCGCTGGGAAGTCCTTACACATCCTTCTAACCGCCCGCATCTCTCCGCATGCGATTTCCGTAATTTGGGGACCTTGAAGGAAAACATTCGTGGCCGTCGATTCGCTTCGCATGAAGAGGTGCATCAAATCATGATTCAGTAGGGAAACGCAAACATTTTTCCACGATGGCATTGATCGTCTTGTCTCACAGTGGGACAAATGTATTACGACTTCTGGCGATTACTTTTGAAATAAGAAAAATTTTACTTTTTTGCCATACGACTCATTTTTATTCCACTGCTCCTTACAGAGGCTGTACAGTAGGTGCTGGATATGTATAGTGTAGCCGAAATAATTTCCATTCCCCCCTCCCTCTTCAAATGATGCAGTGTGTCTAGTGCATCGACAGCGCAATGAGATGTTTCATCTACAGTGTGGTGGAGGCTGTAAGTAAGCTCATAGGTTGTTCTGTGACGCGCTTGAGGCATTTCTCATACCATGACTTCAGCTCACTTTTCCAGCTTACCGAGAACATGAACTTGAATGTTATTTCAATATTCTCCTTGATCAAGTATTGTATTAATTTTACATCTTCATGATGAGTGTACTGCCAACACTCCCGTCTTCCAAAATAGCGGCAACCTTGTTTACACGACTGCACGCGTACGCCGTTCCTGGTCTGATATACAGTCAGGTACCCTATTGTACCTCGATGGATCCACTTAGTCATCAGATCTCAGTCCCGTATCCGCTACTGGCCATTAAATTTGCTACACCAATAAAAAATGCAGATGATTAACGGGTATTCATTGGACAAATATATTATACTAGAACTGAAATGTGATTACATTTTCACGCAATTTGGGTGCATAAACCCTGAGAAATCAGTACCCAGAAAAACCACCTTTGCCCGTAATAACGACCTTGATAGGCCTGGGCATTGACTCAAACAGAGCTTGGATGGCGTGTACAGGTGCAGCTGCCCACGCAGCTTCAACACGATACCACAGTTCATCAAGAGTAGTGACTGGCGTATTGTGACGGCCACCATTGACCAGACGTTTTCAATTGGTGAGAGATCTGGAGAATGTGCTCGCCAGGGTAGCAGTGGAACATTTTCTGTACCCAAAAAAGAGCGTACAGGACCTCCAACTTTCGGTCGTGCATTATCCTGCTGAAATGTAGGGTTTCGCAGGGACCAAATGAAGGGTAGAGCCACGGGTCGTAACACATCTGAAATGTAACGTCCACTGTTCAAAGTGCCGTCAATGCTAACAAGAGGTGATCGAGACGTGTAACCAGTGGCACCCCATACCACCACACCGGGTGATACGCCAGTATGGCGATGACGAATACACGCCTCCAATGTTCGTTCACCGCTGTGTCGCCAAACACGGATGCGACCATCATGATGCTGTAAACAGAACCTGGATTCATCCGAAAAACAACGTTTTGGCATTCGTTCACCCAGGTTCGTCGTTGAGTACACCATCGCAGGAGCTCCTGTCTGTGATGCAGCGTCAAGGGTAACCGCAGCCATGGTCTCAGAGCTGATAGTTCATGCTGCTGCAAACGTCGTCGAACTGTTCGTGCAGATGGTTGTTGTCTTGCAAAGGTCTCCATCTGATTACTCAGGGATAGAGACGTGGCTGCACGATCCGTTACAGCCCTGCGAATAAAATGCCTGTCATCTCGATTGCTAATGATACGAGGCCGTTGTGATCCACCAAGGCGTTCCGTATTACCCTCCTGAACCCATCGATTCCATATTCTGCTAACAGTTATTGGATCTCGACCAATGCAAGCAGAAATGTCGCGATACGATAAACCGCAATCGTGACAGGCTACAATCCGACCTTTATCAAAGTCAGAAACGTGATGGTACGCATTTCTCCTCGTTACACGAGGCATCACAAGAACGTTTCACCAGGCAACGCCGGTCAACTGCTGTTTGTGTATGTCAAATCGGTTGGAAAGTTTCCTCATGTCAGCACATTGTAGGGGTCACCAACGGTGCCAACCTTGTGTGAATGTTCTGAAAATCTACTCATTTGCATAACACAGCATCTTCTTACTGTAGGTTAAATATGGCGTCTGTAGCACGTCATCTTTGTGGTGTAGCAATTTTAATGGCCAGTAGTGTAAAATGCCTTGAACTATTGTTGACAATAGGTACATCGCAGCAATCAGTATCCCGCGATTTGGTATCTCAATGGTATCTAATCGTCAACTAGTAGCTCCAGCTGGCTGTGGAGTACATGAAGGATACTCCCTCGGCAAATTGAGACCACTGTCAAGGCTACAGGCGGTGTGGGAGTGATTCTGCTACGGGAGACTAATTTTTGTCCAGCGTCTGTAATACAACAGAGAACAGTATGCCGAAATTCTTGATTCACAGTCCACTTTCAGGTTGAAAGAAAGGAATGAGAATGCGCAGCACTTTTCGCTCTCTAGTCGGGGACCCAGATGAGCCCGTTCTCGAGTCAGGGCTCGGCGTCTGCCAGACAGTGATACGCTGTGCCGTGTTGGCTGGTGTGCAGAAAAAGTCGCGGGAGATGGCGCAGGAGCGCCACGACACGGTGATGCACCTGCTGGTGCGCCGCTACGTGACGGCCGAGCAACGCAAGCGCGACGACTTCGGCATCACCGAGGACGACGTCATCGAGATCCGACAGGACATCTCGACGCTGCGCTACGACCTCATCGACATCCTGCGCACGAACGGCATGACCACGCCCAACGTCGACATGCAGGAGTCGGCAGGTTTGCTCAGCACGCACTCTTTTATTCCTCTTCCTGTTTCGTCGGTCTAACTGAGGACCGTGCCATTCAACGATCCTCTTTGCCGTGGATCTCGACGATCGTCCAGTAGTTGCGAATCCTCTGGCTGTGCTGTTCCTTCCCCATCTTTATCCGACAGGCACCTGTCTTGTATCCTGGTGATTTGTGCTGGAACCTTACTTGCTTAAGTATCCTCGTGGGAGGTGCCAAGTCTATTAAGTCTCTTCGTGTACCTCCCATTTCCTATAGATCTTTTATCACTTCTTTCTACCAAGGTGACTTGGTCCTCCTATTCTGCCAGAATGCGAGAAGCTGACTGGTTAACCTTCTGGGATGCATCCTGCAGGCTTGTCCACATATGGCGGAGGGGGGGGGGGGGATATGATGTCGGTGGTAACTTGGTTAAGATAGGTACTCAAACTGGTGGCACTAATGTGCATTTCGTGCAACTATTTCAGCGTCATGATTAGCCTCACTTAATGCGGCTGTTAGGCGTGTTAACATGGGCTGGGGAGGGCACTGGTGGCAGAGGGCATGGATCACATCTCAGTGGTGCCAGTTGGGTCTATCAGTACATCCAGTTTCACTGGGCATGGCCTGCACCTCAATAGGTATGGGAAGAGGAGGCTGGCTAAGCTTATAGGTGACAGTGTGGTGTCACTCCTGGAAAAATTCCCGTAGCAGTCGGTGTTAGAGCTGCACCTTTTTTTTAGACTGAAGTCAGCTGATAGATGTACCTGCTTAAGGTAAGTCCCTCTAACTAAGGGTTCACCTTCAGAGGATGTAATGTTTCCAAGTAGAGAAGCAATTTGCATATTGCATCAAAATATAAGAGGTATTAGAGACAAAGTTAGTGAACTGCTAATAGATGTTCACTCTGAAATTATTGGTATATCAGAGCACCACTTAAATAATTTGATACTTCAGAGGCTTCCTTTACCAGGCTACAGATTAGCTGGCTGTTTCTCAAGGAGTTCCTGTGGGGTGGGAGAGTGCCTTAGTATTCGAACGGTATCAAAAGTGAGTGATATTTCTACACGAAAATTAGTCTACTTTGCTTATTTTCATTCGCTTATGTCGTATGGTATTATATTTTGGGGTACCTCTTCCCATTTTATAAGGATATTTTTGGCTCAGAAACGGGTGGTTCGGGCAATAAGTGGTGTGAGTTCACAAACCTCTTGTCGACCTCGGTTCACGAGTCTGGGTATTTCGACATTGGCCTCTCAATATGTATATTCCTTATTGTCGTTTCTTGTTACCAATATTAGTTTATTCCCTAGAATAAGCAGCTACCAGAAATCAAACCTGCATTTGAATGGGACTTCCTTAACTCTTGTGCAAAAAGGTGTGCAGCATACTGCTGCATCCATTCACAGTAAGTTGCCACTCGAATTCAAAAATCTTAGCAGTAGTCCATGCGCTTTCAAATCCAAACTGAAGAGTTTTCTCATGGGTCACTGCTATTCTGTCGAAGAGTTCCTTGAAAAATTAAGCTGATTCTTATTGTATTGCTGATAGCGTTTACTTAAACTTATGGACTACGGAACTTGACGTGTAAATAAATTTACAAAAGTGGTTAGACGTCTCTTAAGAGCCACATCAGTGATTTTTGACAGCGTTCGCAGATCTCCTGCTCTCGTTATCTTGTACATTTCTTAACTGATAACAGTATTTCCCTCGTATATTTGTTCCCTGGATTTCAAGATTGTTTATCACACGCTTCGCGTTCAGTACTAGACACTCTGAAGCATACAGGACTTTGGGGTGGATGAATTTCTGGTAATGCTTCACTTTTTGTGTTGTGGGAGAGAGATTTTTTTGTTATAGGTGTTCTTTGCCAGTTGGTATGTCAGTTCCAGCTTGTTCATTCGAGTTAATAATGCTGTTCATTCGGAAAGATTGTGTTCTACCCAGCCTTCTAGGCATTTCAACCGGCTTGTTTTCTTCGTTTCTCCCTGCTCTAGGCACAGTGTGTAATGAGAATCACTGATGTTGTGATGCACAGTTGTTTTTGTTAAGCGACATATTTAGCTCTAAACTGTGCTGCTTACTGTTTGAGAACAGTGACTTACTGCACTGAATTAGACAAAAGTGCCACCCTGTCAGCAAATGGCAGGCGATCAGCATTGAGCCCCAGAAATACCGTTTGGAAGCCAGTGCGTAGCTAACTCCTTTCACCACTTTATTATTACCTTTTCCAGTGCTCAATTAATATTCCTGTCCTGATTTCAAAATTTTGTTGCAAGTGTTCCTCTTAACTCTACTTCGTAATCTGGTATTGTTTAAAGTCTGCTGGATAAGATTCTGGGTCTTCTGGTTCACTGCTGGTTCCAGCAGGATCTTCATGAGACTCCATCTATGATTCGAGTCCTTTAACTTCCTAAAATCAACAAAGACAGCGACGTACTTCTTACCAGCTATTTTCGCTTTTTGCAGTACTGACTTCAGACTGAGCACCTGTTTGGTGATAGAGCTATATTCCCGTCTGGTTTTTAAAGTAAAGACTTGGTAGATTGTACAGGCTAAGGTTTCATTTAAAGTTTCTGTAGAAATTTATGATATTCTTCTTCTTGAAGCCTTCGTCCAGCTGTGTTAAATGGCCCTTAGTGCGCTGAGGCTTTACTCTGCTAACGGTTCTGTCAGCTAATTGGCGCAGCTCTATGAATTTATCCCTGTTCTCATGTGTCTCTTGCAAGTTTAATTTCAACCATTCTGTCTGTCTTTGCACCACCACAGACTGTTGTCCACCAGGCACGTTTCTTCTGTTTTACCCATGAAGCTGTCTCTGTTGCAACTTTCATTAGCTTGTTCCTTTGTCCCTCAATTCATCCCAATTGCTACATTCCACTGCTTCCAATTTCTCTATGAGCTGTTTACAAGTTGACAGTTTCTGTAAATCACACTTATCAAGTTTGAATGACGGTTTTCTTAGTGTTCCTGGGCAGAAATCTCAGTTTTATTTTGAAGACATAGTGGTCTGAATCTGAATTTCCTCCATGTAATACTCTGACATATGATTCCATGACTGCTACATGATCTACCTGCTTTTCTCCCAAGAGGAGGTTGAGTGATGTCCAGGTCTTTTGTTTCAGCTGCTAATCGCTTGAAGGCCGTTGAGTTCATTATCAATTTGAAAGCCTTACAAAGTCCCATTAGACATCCTTCATCCCAATTCGTTCGTATGTGCACTGAGTATTCTCCCACAATGTCTCTAAACTTGGGCTCTTTTCCTAACTGGGAATTGGAATGATCAATTACAATGATATGCTATCTTACCACACATATCAAAAAAAGTTTTGCATCAGCGAGAGTTCCGGAACCTGTACAAAAAATTGGAATAGAGATCAACATAAACATCATTTTCACCCTTTTCATTGCTCATGAAAACCACACATTGCATGTTGTACCACCATTCAGTGAGACCTTCAGAGATGGTGGTCCAGATTGCTGTGCACACCGGTACCTCTAATACCCAGTAGCACGTCCTCTTGCAATTGATGCATGCCTGTATTCATCGTGGCATACTATCCACAAGTTCATCAAGTTCCAGATTGTCCCACTCCTCAATGGCGATTCGGTGTAGATTCCTCAGAGTGGTTGGTGGATCACCTCGTCCGTAAACAGCCCTTTTCAATATATCTCAGACATGTTCGATAGGTTTCATATCTGGAGAACATGCTGGCCACTCTAGTCGAGCGATGTCGTTATCCTGAAGGAATTCATTCACAAGATGTGCATCATGGGGGCGAGAATTGTCGTCCATGAAGACGAATGACGCTGCCGATATGGTTGGACTATCCGTCGGAGGATGGCATTCAGGTGTCGTACAGCCGTTACGGCGTCTTCCATGACAACTAGCGGCGTACGTCGGCCTATATAATGCCATCCCAAAACAGCAGGGAACCTTCTCCTTGCTGCTCTCGCTGGGCATTGTGTGTATGGCGTTCAGCCTGAGCGGATTGCCTCCGAATACCTCAATCACGATTGTGTGGTTGAAGGCATTTGCGACACTCATCGGTGAAGAGGACGTGATGCCAGTCCTGAGCGGTCCATTCGGCATGTTGTTGAGCCCATCTGTACCACGGTGCATGGTGTCGTGGTTGCAAAGATGGACCGAGTCGTGGACGTCGGGAGTGAAGTTGCGCATCATGCAGTCTATCCGCACAGTTTAAGTCGTAATACGACGTCCTATGGTTGCACGAAAACCATTATTCATCATGGTGGCGTTGCTATCAGGATTCCTTCGAACCATAATACGTAGGTAGCGGTCATCCGTTGCAGTAGTAGCCCTTGGGCGGCCTTAGAAAGGCATGTCATCGACAGCTCCTGTCTCTCTGTATCTCCTCCATGTCCGAACAACATCACTTTGCTTCACTCCAAGACGCCTGCACACTTCCCTTGTTTAGAGCTCTTCCTGGCACAAAGTAACAATGCGGACGCGATCGAAACGCGGTACTGACCGTTACAGATAACACGAGCCGTGTACCTCCTTCCTGGTTGAATGACTGGAACTGATCAGCTGTCGGATTCCTTCCGTCTAATAAGCACTGCTCTTGAATGGCTGTTTACATATTTGGGCGTGTTTAGTGATATTTCTGAACAGTCAAAGGGACTGTGTCTGTGATACAATATCCACAGTCAATGACTGTCTTCAGGAGTTCTGGGAACTGGGGCGATGCAAAACTTTTTTTGATTTGTGTAATTATGTCCTCTAGTTCTTCCGCAAAGTTGTCGATATTTTCAGCGTTACGTTTGTTATCGTCATGGATGCGCACATGCATGTTTACTACGGTGGGGATCTTGTAGGTCCACCAGAAGGTTAGAAGAAACACCTATGCTACTGGATGAGCTTAAGTCAAAACTGAATCCAGTATTTCACTGTTTATCATAAAACCAGTCCCCAGGTGTGCAACATTCTTCCTTTTCCTTTGTCCTATCTTGCTTTTCATAATTCGGTAGTCCTATGAATTCTAAACATGTTCATCTGTACACTTTGTCTCCTGTATTTCTGTGAACAGTATCTTGTAGTGTGTCAAAGTGTGGTGTGTTTTCGTTTGCCCATTTGTGTAGCGAGTTGTTGTTCAATGTGCCAAAGTATTTCTGATTTTATGACTTATTTTGTTGTTAGCGGTTTCAGAATGCTTACCTGTATGTTACCCCAGTAGTGTCAACACCTTTATGTATTTTTATAAATAATTTTCACAGTTTAAGTGTGAATGTAACATTGTAACATTTAATTTGAGGGTCCGTTGTGTCTTGCTCCAAACTGGACACAAAGATCGAACTGTAGTCGTATTTGGGCTCCAACTGGGGTGCAGAAACAACAGATGAGTCTGGGATACATGCTGACTGGCTGTTTCATTTTGTATTATAGTAAAATACTAGGCTGTGATTGGGAGATTAAATATGTGTGTGCTGGCTTGGATGCACTCAGATTGTGACATTTCCGAGAAAGTGGCACAGCTTAGGATGTAGGAGATGGAAGAAAGGGATGGGGAATGATGACGTCATTCCATCGAGCTCTCCTTGCCACAGTCCTCCGGCTGCCACAGTCGAAAAATGGCCTGTGTGCATATCTGACCCAGAAACCATACTGCATTCCTACTCTCCTCGTACATATTTCCAATCACTTCTTCATCTGTACCGCTAGTAGGCATATAAACTTTTACCGTGGTTGGTGTTGGCACTGTATCTATCTTGTCTAAGATAATGTGTCCACTATGCTGTTCGAACTATCTTACCCGCATTCCTATTTCTTACCATTATTAATCATGTGCCCACATTACTTCTATTTAAATTTGTGTTGATAAGCCTGTACTTATCTGACCAGAAGTCCTGTTCTTCCTACCATTGCACTTCACTAATTCACACTATCACTAACTCCTGTCCAATTATTTTTCTTTTTCAGTTCTCTCGTATCTAGTTGAATAAGGAGCCTAACATTCCACTCTATGACATGTAGTAGGGTGACCTCTGAATACTTTACCCAAGAGAATGCTATGATCATTAAGCCACACAGTAGATCTGCACATCCTCGGGAAAAATAACGGCTGTAGTTTGTAGTTGTTTCACCTGTTCGAAGTAACCACACAGTAAGGCCAGGTTGGCTAGTGTCAGAAGGCCATTGAAGTGGATCATCCAGACCAGTGACCCTGTTTCCCCGCTTTATCTGGCATCTCCACAGATACTCGTCCAATGTACGACGAGCTGCATGTCGAATGAGTTCCACTTTTCCACGATGTATATTGCAAGAAGTCTGATCTCGATACTCTGTCTCTGTGGAGGCAAGCGTGCAGATCATATACGACTCGAAAGCTAACGACCAGCCCTATCTGAAACTGGCTTGAGCCAGTCGTTTGCCTACGTCGGCGCTCAGCCTCACACTGTCTTACATGAAACGACGCCGCTAGTGCACAACACATCAGGTAGTCTGTAGATGTCCCAAAATATGACTCCACGGTATATGATTTATCCTTTAGAAATCTTATACCTCGCGCAGCGAGATGCGTCCATGAAAACGCTCGGAATGAACGCGGAGAACCGCGAGCCGTGGTGCTTGCGCTACAACACGCAGTGTTAACACGAGGGCTATCCACAAAGTTCATTACGTTTTGGAATTAAAAATAAAGTATTGGAAATTTTTTTATCATATAGAGATCACAGCCACACTTAAATACTACTTTTCTGCATAGTTGCCATTTAAATAAAGACACTTATTGTAGCGATGGACGAGCTTGGAAATTCCTTTGTCGTAAAATTCGGCCGCCTGCGCCTTCAACCACGTGGTTACCTCTTCTTGAAGCTGTGCGTCGTCATCAAAACGCTGCATAGCCAACCACCTCTCAATTGCTGGGAATAAGTGGAAGTCGCTCGGTGCCAGGTCGGGACTGTACGGCGGATGAGGAAACAACTCCCACTTAAAAGATTCGAGAACTTCACGAGTGGCATTTGCCGTGTGGGCCCGGGCGTTGTAGTGAATGAGCAAGATCTTTGAGCCCAACTTTTCCCTGCGCTTGTTTTGTATTGTTCTTCTGAGGTTGTGCAGAGTTTGGCAATACCTTTGAAAGTTTATTTTAGTTGTCACCTTTCTCGTAAGCGTCCAAAAACGTTAACGCTGCAGCCAACAAACTTCGTGAAATTTGAGGAAAACTCACAGAGAGTTCCGTTATTGTGAAATTACAGTTTTCACGGACCGCGGCATCGACTTTTTCGACAAGTTCGGCAGTCACTATGCTGGGTCTTCCACTTCGCTCTTCGTCGTGAACGTTAGTTCGGCCATATGGAATTTTATGACCCATTGACGCACTCCACCTTCAGTGATTATGTTGTCCCCGTACACTTCACGAAGCTGCCGATAGATTTCTATTAGTGTACAGTATTTTGCAATCAGAAAATTTATTACAGCACGCACGTCACACTTCGCGGTATTTCCAATTAACGCTGACATTTCAAACTGTCACATTAACTCAACGGAGTACAGCACGAACCTCTCACTAGCCCGGCAGGAAGCCGACTGAGCGGCGGAGTGCCTTGATACCAAGATGGCCGCGCTAGCCCCGCCCCTAACGGACACAAACGAAAACGTAATGTACTTTGTGGATAGCCCTCGTATAATCTTTTGAGCAGGAAGTCCAAAAGCGCGATCAACGACAAACACGGACTACCGGAGCACGACAGCGTGAGGAAATCACAACAGGAAATGCACGCGAACCGAGTAAACAAGGATCCGGTTTGAGTCCAGCGTTCGAATGACTGCAAGTTCTATGCGCCCGAACGAGCAAAGTTAGATTCCAGAGTCACTGGCCGTTGTACGAGGGTTGCACCGCATTTTTTCTTCAAGAATTCTTTATTGAACATAATGAGAATTACACACATGAAAGAATGGTGTTTTACCCACCTACCCTATTTTTCCACGTAATCTCCAACCCGTTCTATGGCCTTCCTCCAGCGCGAAACAAGGGCGTCTATGCGCTGTCGGTATCAATCCTTGTCATGGTGGAGGATAAAGTCTATCACTGCGTAAATCACCTCTTCATCGTCCTCAAAATGTCTTCCACGAATGGTATCCTTTAATGGCTCAAACAAGTGGAAGTCCGAGGGGACTACTTGTGGATGGTCCCCTCGACTGCTGCGAATCGTAGAGTTCCGCCGAACCGCCTTCTGATGACCTCACTCTCCGTGCCCAGCGACTAACTGTACTTCTGCCGACAGAAGGTGCTCGATAGACTTTGCACAAGCGTTTGTGAATATTACCCACAGTTTCTTTCTCTGCAGTGAGAAATTCAATGACAGCACGTTGCTTGTAACGTACATCGCCTACAGACGCCATTTTGAAACTCTCCTGCAGCCACACTATCTGTCGAAAGTGACGGAAACTTGGCGCGCTCACTCAGAGAACTTCAAATAATACATACGTAACGTTTCGCATTCGCAGCATTGTTTCCGGCTGAGAAAAAAAAATGCGGTGCATTATTTTCTGTAAAACCCTCGTATATAACATTTACGCACCTTACGGTAGAGCCGGAGATTACACTTACTCTCAGCCGCGAACAGATCCTAACGTGATGTGCCTGGATCAGGTAGGAATATCAGTAGACTAAACTGAAAAAGAAAAAATTAAACTACCAAAACTACAAACATGTTTTCAAAAAAAAGTGTGTGAAATTTGTGCTGGATGCCTTTCATATAAGACAAAAATTTTAGGTTTTCCGATTATGGTGTAGTTACGTCAGAAACGGCAACATCAGTTGAAGGGAATGGGTGTCGCACTGACAAGAGGTTATAAGAGGAATAGCAAATAGAAGTTCTAAAAATGGTAATGGAGTGTAGTCAAACTCAGGTGATGCTGAAGGTATTAGACTTGGAAATAAGATACTAAATCAGTAAACGAGTCTTTCTTTTGGGCAAAATAACTGACGGCAGCAGAAGTTAAGAGGCTATAAAATTGTGATTGGAAATAGCAACAAAAGCATTTCTGGAAAAGATAAATGTAAACACCTAATACAATGTACATGTTAGGCAATCTTTCTGGAAGTATTTGAAGCACAGCCCTATAGGTAATCGAAATGAATACAGTAAAAAGTGCACACGGAAAGGGAATTGAACTTTAGAAATTTGATGCTATAGAAGAATGCTAAGAATTAGATGAGTAGATTGGATAATTAATGTAGAACTGTGGAGAAAAGAAATTAATGGTACAAATTGACTAAAAGAAGGGATAAATTCCTAGGAAATTTCTGCGACATACGGCAATTATCTGTTTAGAAATGGTGGAAAATGTGCAGGTCACAAATTGTAAAGTGAGACCGAGATTTGGCTGCATCAATCGGATAAAAATCGACGTACTTTATGGCAATGGAAGAGGATGTAGATGAAGATGAAATGGGAGATATGATACTGCGTGAAGAGTTTGACAGAGCACTGAAAGGCCTACGTCGAAACAAGGCCCCAGCAGTAGACAGCATTCCATTAGAACTACTGACAGCCTTGCCTTGGAAGAGTCAGTCCTGACGAAACTCTTCCATCTGGTGAGCAAGATTTATAAGACAGGCGAAATACCCTCAAAATTCAAGAAGAATATAATAATTCCAATCCCAAAGAAAGCAGGCGTTGACAGATGTGAAAATTACCGAACTATCAGTTTAATAAGTCACGGCTGCAAAATACTAACACGAATTCTTTACAGACGAATGGAAAAACTAGTAGAAGCCGACTTCGGGGAAGATCAGTTTGGATTCCGTAGAAATACTGGAACACGTGAGGCAATACTGACCCTACAACTCATCTTAGAAAATAGGTTAAGGAAAAGCAAACCTACGTTCCTAGCATTTGTAGACTTAGAGAAAGCGATTGACAATGTTGACTGGAATATTCTCTTTCAAATTATGAAGGTGCCAGGGGTAAAATACAGGGAACGAAAGGCCATTTACAATTTGTACAGAAACTTGATGGCAGTTATAAGAGTCGAGGGGCATGAAAAGGAAGCAGTGGTTGGGAAGGGAGTGAGGCAGGTTTGTAGCCTCTTCACGATGTTATTCAATCTGTATATTGAGCAAGCAGTAAAGGAAACAAAAGAAAAAGTCGGAGCAAGTATTAAAATCCATGGAGAAGAAATAAAAACTTTGAGGTCCGCCGATGACATTGTAATTCTGTCAGAGACAGCAAAGGACTTGGAAGACCAGATGAACGGAATGGACAGTGTCTTGAAAGGAGGATATAAGATGAACATCAACAAAAACAAAACGAGGATGATGGAATGTAGTCGAATTAAATTGGGTGATGCTGAAGATATTAGATTAGGAAATGAGACGGTTACAGTAGTAATATGAGTTTTGCTGTTTGGGGAGCAAAATAACTGATGATGGTCGAAGTAGAGAGGATATAAAATGTAGAATGGCAATGGCAAGGAAAGCGTTTCTGAAGAAGAGAAATTTGTTAACATCGAGTATAGGTTTAAGTGTGAGGAAGTCATTTCTGAAAGTATTTGTATGGAGTGTAGCGATGTATGAAAGTGAAACCTCTACGATAAATAGTATGGAAAAGAAGAGAATAGAAGCTTTCGAATTGTGGTGCTACAGGAGAATGCTGAAGATTAGGTGGGTAGACCACATAAATAATGAGGAGATATTGAATAGAATTGGGGAAAAGAGGAGTTTGCGGCACAGCTTGACTGGAAGAAGGGATCGGTTGGTAGGACATGTTCTGGGGCATAAAGGGATCACCAGTTTAGTATTGGAGGGCAGCGTGAAGGGTAAAAATCGTAGAGAGAGACCAAGAGATGAATACACTAAACAGATTCAGAAGGATGTAGATTGCAGTAGATACTGGGAGATGATGAAGCTTGCACAGGAGACAGTAGCATGGAGAGCTGCACCAAACCAGTCTCAGGACTGAAGACCACAACAACAACAACACTGACTACCTCTTATACGCTGCAGCAGTTATGCGAAACAGACATGCATAAGATAGATTATCATAGACAGGCGCGTCAATCCAGTACTCAGAATGAAGACATCAACAACACGATCACTTTTAACATCACCGTGCTGCGACGGCTCTAACTCGAAACATGTTTATACGTAACCTGGAATTGAGACTAGATACATAAATTGAGAATTTACAATTCTCAAATCCTTTCATTATTAGACACATCACTATTCAGTATCTTCTTTTACTTAAAGTACTTAAGTACTTAAAGTACTTGTCCGCAAAACTTAAAATCGTTTCTGCGAACTTTTCAGGAGCTAATAATGGTGCGATCAAATTATACCACAGTACTGAGAAGCTCTGCAGCATAAGATGTCTGGCGATTGTGGTACTGCCGCATTTAAAAGGCCGACGTTGAGCAGCAGGCAGGGGCAGCAGCAGCAGCAGCAAGCAGCAAGCGGCTGCGCAGTGTGGCGCCTCGCCGCGCCTCGCAGCAGTGAGCTCTCAGGCAGGAAATCGGAAATAAATGTGAGCTCCGGAGGCGGAAGCCGGGCGGCGCGAGTTGTTTGACTTTCCATATTGCTGCCGACGAGTGTGACAGCGGGTCGCTGTACGACGCGAGCTGCGCGCCTCTGGGAAAGCATTCCCACTCAATCCGTACTCTGCCCAGTGCTCGCTAGGTGTCCGTAAGGTACATTTAAAGACACACTACACACGCACTTTCTCTACCCGCGCAGCATCAATAAACGAGGTGATAAACAACATCAATACGTGGAAGAAGCATCATCTGTGGACTATGACTATTGATGCAGAATTTGTAAGCAGTAGATTAGATTACGCGAAAAGCTGAACAACGTTTATCGTGTGCAACCTTTGTCAACTGACAAGAAGCCGCTGTAAGTTCCACTTTCAAAATAAGTGTTTCTATTTAACAGCTTAAATTTTAAGCAAAGGAAATAGTCACAAAGACTGAAAAACTTCTAATTCATGTACAGAACAAGATACAAATCATTGAATATTTTCTGTGATTTTACGTAATTTCAGAGATACACCTACACTGAGTTCTTTCTGCGCTTTTACTCAATCATACCTCACCGACATGGGGAATCCAATTGGAAGGTCGTGTAACGGAACATCTTTTTCCGCACCTGGAAACAAGAACGCCGCAAGGTTTGTCCAGTCCGCATTCTTTATCATGGAGAGCACAATATTAACTTCGCTGCGAGCTTGGAAACCAGTGATTTCCTGATGAATACGAATTTAGTAAACTAATTTTGCAAGTTGTCTCATATGGCTTACTTGCTATCCACTTGGCAAATTTCCGGTCAGTTATTTCTAAATCACGCCATTCCCATCCCTACTCCCACCAATTGAGGTGCAACATCATCTGGACAGTCACGAATTAGGCAGTCCCTTCGTTGGTCTTTTGGTTATGACAAAAATACTAGTCATTTTCGATTATTTTCGGTGTCCCATCCCACTACCAATCATAGGAGTGCTACGTATTTCTTTCTCCTGCTGTTTTCCGGAGAGTGAATGACATATGTACCAAGTTTGCTTAAAACAGCTCAACACATTTAATACTTATACTGTCCATGTTCGAACAACCAGTCCCACCCCTATGGTCCAGTCTGCAACAGGACGGTTACCATTCACCTTAGCACCCTGGAATACTATGGATTGGACATCTATTGATCGTTTTCGATTATTTCAACAGGTCACCTCTTTCGCATCTCTAACCCTACCCTGACAGTGCTTATGAAGCTTTACACCTACCCCCCCCCCCCCCTCCCCTGGTATTTCTTCCAGGTAGTAAGTCATATTCGTACTATGTGGAAGATACTGGCCCAGGCGTTGCACAGTGATGTTCAGGTATCACTGCTTTCTCACCCCACCTCCAAAACGGGAAGATCTTGGGACGTCTTACCCTCACAGTACTTGTCTTCTGGTACTATGATACACATGGATCAGGAATGGGTGAAACTGCTAGAGGCGTTCTGCACGTAGTCTGGAATATACATACATACGCATATTCATTTATATACATATATGTAGACTACACTGGACTGTCTGTTCCGCAGTGGGCAAGAAGGGTCGCGTCATGGAGCGCCGACTGCTAAAGGACTTCCAGATCGGCTTCGTGGAGGGCATCGTGAGCGACGCCATCCGCAAGGGCCCTGGCGGACCAAAGGACGTGTTCAGCAAGATCGCCAAGGCCATCGGGAAGCGAACCAGCTCCAAGAAGAAGGACTGGAACGCCATGGTGCGCAAGAACACAGTGGCGCGAGACCCCATCGGTTCCACGACGGAAGCGCAGACACGCCGCAGCAGCCGCCAGAGTTTACGCAGGTACGTTCCGCTCACTCCGACAAAAGAGCCCTCTGCCACACGTCACTTATCTACACTTCGGTAAGTACCTAGCAACGTATGAGGTCAGTGAGTTATGATCACAGTCTTAATGTCGCCTTCTTATCGTCCTCAAGCATGGTACGTCGTGTGATAGTGTTGGAGTGGTCGTCGCGCACATACCGTCCGCTAAAGCAAGGTTGAACTGAGTGGTGAGATGATCCATAGAACTGCTTCTCTCGTTAATCATTACAACATCCGTGTTCGAATTTTCACCAGGGCACCTCATGTTGCGCTGAGGAAAGTTGTTTTGTTCCCAGAGCCCATAATTTTCGGGTATTCTCTATCTCTATCACTCACGCACTGTGGGCAGAGCTCAGCTGGCTGTAAGCACTTGCTAAGGTCCCGGTTGCACCTGTAGTGCTCTTTGATTCGGAAGTGGACAGCGAATCCGTACGTGTTAAAGCACCGAGCCGACCCCGGATCGAATCTGCCAGGCGGATTAACGACGAGGGTCGATGTGCCGGTCAGCCTGGACGTAGTTGTTAGGCGGTTTCCCCCATACCACCAGGTGAATACTAGGATGACACCACAGTCCTGCATCAGTTACACGATTCATTAATGTTTAGAAAAATTTCGCTCACTTTCACATGTATACGCAGACAATAGGGGTACATATATTCTGTCGCTGGGGGTAACGGGGTGACAACAGGAAGGGCATTCGACCACCCCTTAAATTATCCATTCCGCATCCATTAATAACCACGCCGATCCGCCCGATGCGAGCAAAAGCACAAAGAAAGAAGATTCGGAAGTGGACAGTGACTTTTCATTACAACAGTATCAGTATCGGGAGTTTCATTGAAGAAAACTATTTCACATTATTGTAGACCATTAGAATCGCAACATATTAAATATGTTGAAAATTAGTCTAAGGCAGGAAAAATAAACATATTTAACGTTTTTTATTTATTTACTTATTTCTATGCTGTTATATTTCATGACATTGTAATTATGTCAGAGATAGCAAAGGAACTGGAACAGCAGCTGAACAGAATGGACAGTATCTTGAAAGGATAATATAAGATGAACATAAACAAAAGCAAAACGAGGATAATGGAATGTAGTCGAATTAAGTCAGGTGATGCTGAGGGAATTAGATTAGAGAATGAGACACTTAAAGTAGTAAATGAGGTTTGCTATTTGAGAAGCAAAATAACTGATGATGGTCGATGTAGAGAGGATATAAAATGTAGACTGGCAATGGCAAGGAAAGCGTTTTTGAAGAAGAGAAATTTGTTAATATCGAGTATAGATTTAAGTGTTAGAAAATCTTTTCTGAAACTACTTCTATGGAGTGTAGCCATGTGTGGAAGTGAAACATGGACGATAAATAGTTTGTAAAAGAAGAGAATTGAAGCTTTCGAAATATGGCACAAAAGAATGTTGAAGACTAGATGGGTAGATCACATAACTAATGAGGAGGTACTGAATAGAACTGGGGAGAAGAGGAGTTTGTGGCACAACTTGACCAGAGGAAGGGATCGGTTGGTAAGACATGTTCTGAGGCATCAAGGAATCACCAATTTAGCATTGGAGGGAAGCATGGACGGTAAAAATCGTAGAGGGAGACCAGGTGATGAATACACTAAGCAGATTCAGAAGGGTGTATGTTGCTGCAGTTACTCAGAGATAAAGAGGCTTGCACAATGTACAGTAGTACAGAGAGGTGCATCGAACCAGTCTCTGGACTGAAGAACACAACAACATGTTTCACTCAACAGCACATTTAAATATTTGATATGCTCTCTTAATATTTTGTCATAATGCTTTCACCATATAGGGAAAATTCATTCAACGCTCTTCTGTCGCATATTTGTTAAACTTGCTGTTAGATTTTACTTTAAATCTATGACTGTCAGTTATACAGTAGTTTCGAATTTATATGTGACCCTTATTGAGTGCTCTAAGATAACTATTTCCTTAACATAAAATTGAATCGCTGTCAGCTAGTTGTTCTTTACTTTCGTTGAGAGAAAACTGTTAAAAGTACTTTTGGTCGGCATATAATTGATCAGTCTAATAAAGCTGTAGTAAAACTGGATGCGCCTACTCGTGAAATAGTCTGATAACCTCTGAAAATGCTGGTATAATCGTCCGTTTTATGTTCTACTCTTACTTCACTTCCTCTGAGCAGAAAAACACGAAAAAAAATTTCTGATTCATTTTATATATTTTCAATCAGTGACATTCATTTTAAGGATGGCATATGGTGCACGAGGCCTACTTATAGCGTTGTAGGGTCTTAGCTTTAGTAGTCTACCCAGTTTATCAATTTTCTGTTATATCTTTTCCGTTTGTTGCTTTCTGTAATGTACACCATCTGATCAAAATTATCCGAACACCTGTTAGTGGTCATCAATATCGAGAGAGTACATTCTCCCCTTTTCCTTCATGACTGCTTGAACTGTGCTGCAGATACTTTGAAACCTCCCCTTAGAAAAATTTATGAATTATTGTGCTGGTAAACCCCTTACCCTATTTGATTTTCAAACAGCTGAGCAAAACTGAACGTAATCAGACATTTCTCTCTTTACGTATTCTGATCATCACTAAACTGAGAAACAGTATTTTTGGCGCAACGCAATCTGACTTTCAATAATCCCTACAAAAGAATGGCCGTAAAAAACAATAACCTATACCTTTCATGAATCACTAATGCCAGCTAAATCAAGGATTCTAACTACTGAAGTCAATAACTACTGATAGATGTAGTTAGCAAATGAAAGATTTTGATAGAGATCAAACAATGTACACTCCTGGAAATGGAAAAAAGAACACATTGACACCGGTGTGTCAGACCCACCATACTTGCTCCGGACACTGCGAGAGGGCTGTACAAGCAATGATCACACGCACGGCACAGCGGACACACCAGGAACCGCGGTGTTGGCCGTCGAATGGCGCTAGCTGCGCAGCATTTGTGCACCGCCGCCGTCAGTGTCAGCCAGTTTGCCGTGGCATACGGAGCTCCATCGCAGTCTTTAACACTGGTAGCATGCCGCGACAGCGTGGACGTGAACTGTATGTGCAGTTGACGGACTTTGAGCGAGGGCGTATAGTGGGCATGCGGGAGGCCGTGTGGACGTACCGCCGAATTGCTCAACACGTGGGGCGTGAGGTCTCCACAGTACATCGATGTTGTCGCCAGTGGTCGGCGGAAGGTGCACGTGCCCGTCGACCTGGGACCGGACAGCAGCGACGCACGGATGCACGCCAAGACCGTAGGATCCTACGCAGTGCCGTAGGGGACCGCACCGCCACTTCCCAGCAAATTAGGCACACTGTTGCTCCTGGGATATCGGCGAGGACCATTCGCAACCGTCTCCATGAAGCTGGGCTACGGTCCCGCACACAGTTAGGCCGTCTTCCGCTCACGCTCCAACATCGTGCAGCCTGCCTCTAGTGGTGTCGCGACAGGCGTGAATGGAGGGACGAATGGAGACGTGTCGTCTTCAGTGATGAGAGTCGCTTCTGCCTTGGTGCCAATGATGGTCGTATGTGTGTTTGGCGCCGTGCAGGTGAGCGCCACAATTAGGACTGCATACGACCGAGGCACACAGGGCCAACACCCGGCATCATGGTGTGGGGAGCGATCTCCTACACTGGCCGTACACCTCTGGTGATCGTCGAGGGGACACTGAATAGTGCACGGTACATCCAAACCGTCATCGAACCCATCGTTCTACCATTCCTAGACCGGCAAGGGAACTTGCTGTTCCAACAGGACATTGCACGTCCGCATGTATCCCGTGCCACCCAACGTGCTCTAGAAGGTGTAAGTCAACTACCCTGGCCAGCAAGATCTCCGGATCTGTCCCCCATTGAGCATGTTTGGGACTGGATGAAGCGTCGTCTCACGCGGTCTGCACGTCCAGCACGAACGCTGGTCCAACTGAGGCTCCAGGGGGAAATGGCATGGCAAGCCGTTCGACAGGACTACATCCAGCATCTCTACGATCGTCTCCATGGGAGAATAGCAGCCTGCATTGCTGCGAAAGGTGGATATACACTGTACTAGTGCCGACACTGTGCATGCTCTGTTGCCTGTGTCTATGTGCCTGTGGTTCTGTCAGTGTGATCATGTGATGTATCTGATCCCAGGAATGTGTCAATAAAGTTTCCCCTTCCTGGGACAATGAATTCACGGTGTTCTTATTTCAATTTCCAGGAGTGTATTTACCTTAATAGTGTTCAAAGGTCATTATATATATATATATATATATATATATATATATATATAAGTTCATGACATTCAGTCTTAGAAATTTCATTTTTCTGACGGACACACGTCCAGATCGTCAGCTCTCAAAACTCTGCCAGCTTTCTTCCCACATCCACCCCTGCTGGTGGCTCACCTCCAACTGTGCAACGCTACATGCTGTTTACTTCCAACTGTCCAACACTACAATAGAGAATATTCCAACAATGCCAACCAGCCACAGACTGCACACAGCCAGAGATTTTCTACAGAGCGTGACATGGCGTTACCAACATAAAAACCTAAAAGGCCTACTTACAACTTTCAATGAGATAACTTAATGTCTATGGCGAAATGGCAGGCTGTTCTTCATCAAGAGCCGACACCAGAGACACTGGTAATGCGGGACGCTGGGGTTTGGACGGAAGCCGACGTTACAACGTATCCCAAAGATGTTCTATTGGATTCATGTCGGGACTATGGGTAGACCAGCCCGACTCTGGAACGTTATTGTCCACAAACCCTTGCCTCACAGATGCTGCTTCATGACATGGAGCGATGTCACGCCGATTAAACAGCCATCATCTTCAAACTGTTCCTCTACCGTACGCAGTACACAAAGTCGTAAAATGTGTTTGTTTCCGTACTTCAGTGCTGACACTACATGTGTTGGCAAGTAATGTTTTCAAGGCATTTGTCAAACCCAAACCCGTCCATCGGACTGCCACTGTGTTCGGTACGAAGCGTCACTCAAAATGATTCGTTTCCAGTCATCCGCTGTCCTGTGGCATCGCTCTTTGCAGCACCTCAAGCGGCCCTCAGCGCTGACAACAGACCTGTGTGTGAGCTGTTGCTCCACCGTTGCACCCCATTCATCCTGACTCCCCTACACACCGTCGCTGTGGTAGCTGGACTGCTGGCTGATCTGTGGAACCCACGAGTGATTCATTACCCTGATTTTTACAGCCACCCTACGCAAGGCTCGACAGTCCCTGTCTATCAGCACACGAGGTCTGTCTGGCGTTGCTTCAGCTGCGGTTGTTCCGCTGCATTTGTATTTCGCAGTCACACCAGCACCATTCGCCTTCATCAGTTTTAAAGGGTCTAAACGTCCCTAATGGATTAGTTACTAAGGTGACACCACGTGACTAGTCCATGTTCGAAGTCACTGACCTCTACAGGCAGACGGTTCCGGCTGTTGCTGCAGCTCTGCTAATACACTACTGGCCATTAAAATTGCTGCGCCAGGAAGAAATGCAGATGATAAACGGGTATTCATTGGACAAATATATTATACTAGAACTGACATGTGATTACATTTTTCAAGCAATTTGGGGGCATAGATCCTGAGAAGTCAGTACCCAGAATAACCACCTCTGGCTGTAATAACGGCCTTGATATGCCTGGGCATTAAGTCAAACACAGATGGCATGTACAGGTACAGCTGCCCATGCAGCTTCAACACGATACCATAGCTCATCAAGAGTAGTGACTGGCGTATTGTGATGAGCCAGTTGCTCGGCCACCATTGACCAGACGTTTTCAATTAGTGAGAGATATGGAGAATGTGATGGTCAGGGCAGCAGTCGAACATTTTCTGTATCCAGAAAGGCCCGTAGAAGACCTGCAAGACCTGCAACATGCGGTCCTGCATTATCCTGCTGAAATGTAGGGTCTCGCAGGGATCGAATCAAGGGTAAAGCCACGGGTCGTAACACATCTGAAACGTAACGTCCACTGTTCAAAGTGCCGTCAATGCGAACAAGATGTGACGTGTAACCAATGGCACCCCATACCATCACGCCGGGTGATACACCAGTATGGCGATGACGAATACATGCTTCCAATGTGCGTTCACTGCGATGTCACCAAACACGGATGCTATCATCATGATGCTGTAAACAGAACCTGGATTCATCCAAAAAAATGTTTTGCCATTCGTGCACCCAGGTTCGTCGTTGAATACACCATCGCAGGAGCTCCTGTGTGTGATGCATCGTCAAGGGTAAGCGTAGCCATGGTCTCCAAGCTGACAGTCCATGCTGCTGCAAACGTCCTCGAACTGTCCGTGCAGATGGTTGTTGTCTTGCAAACGTCCCCATCTGATTACTCAGGGATAGAGACGTGGCTGCACTATCCGTTACAGCCATGAGGATAAGATGCCTGTCATCTCGAATGCTAGTGATACGTGGCCGTTGGGATCTAGCACGGCGTTTCGCATTACCCCCCTGAACCCACCAATTCCATATTCTGCTAACAGTCATTGGATCTCGACCAACGCGAGCAGCAATGTCGCGATACGATAAACCGCAATCGCGATAGGCTACAATCAGACCTTTATCAAAGGCTGGAACTGTGATGGCACGCATTTCTCCTCTTTACATGAGGCATCAGAACAACGTTTCACCAGGCAACGCCGGGCCACTGCTGTTTGTGTGTGTGAAATCGGTTGGAAACTTTCCTCATGTCAGCACGTTGTCGGTGTCGTCACCGTCGCCAACCTTATGTGAATGCTCTGAAAAGCTAATCATCTGCATATCACAGCATCTTCTTGCTGTCGGTTACATTTCGCGTCTGTAGCACATCTTCGTGGTGTAGCAATTTTAAGGGCCAGTAGTGTACTCTGCACTGCCTTTCACAACGACAGGTCCACATCTCGCGATGAGTGGCCAATCCGTGTTACTTGAGGTGTCCAAGTACTTTTGATCAAATAGTGTTGGTATCCTATTGATTTTGGCTTTACAGTCTTTTGTGTGGTCGTTGACATAATAGAGTCATGTACCAGGGGAAACCAGGGAGAGGATGTTGTTTGGTGGCAAGTGTCCTGTTTCTATAGCACTGTAAGGTGTCAGGCAAATCCAACACCTTCCATGAAAACCCTGACATGATAAGCAAATCCAGTAGTATGTCACATAGCTCCGAATAAATCGTGACATTAAATTAATCAAAGTAATACGAGTAACGAGTGAGCAAATGGAATACCACAGACTAACACAAGAATGCCTAAATGCATGTCGTACCTTCCCACCGTTAGACCGACGCAGTTCCGAGGGGAGAAACGAGAACAGAAGCCGAGAGCAGAACCGTGTTAAGCTAGAAGGCCCTACGATAAGGGACGGTCTGGACACCCACGTCGCCAGCTAACCACTGGGCCAACCCAAGCTGCAAGTTTTAGTGTGAGACTTTTTCGCCTCTTTGTTACGTTGCAAACTTTAAAAACATTGCCCCACCACGAAAAGTATAACGTTTCGCATTGGATAGACAGAATTTTTGTGGGTGGAGCTTAAGGTTAACATCGAGACCCTGATTGGTCAGATGAAAACACAGCCAGATAGCTTTTTTAAAACAACTTCGGTAATTTGTAGTAAGGAGAAGTTAGGTCGGAGTTAGTTCCGAGACGGTGAGCTGGATGGCTGCTGCGCCGGCCGCCGCCCCTCTGACGAACACCGACAAGGTAATGAACGCACGCGATGCCGCATAACAGCGCATAAAGCTTCACTCAGAACTGCAGAAGTCTCATCTGTTACACCTCCTTTTTTGCGTAATACTAGTGTCGATCGTCAATTAAAGCTCATGGTTTTCACATTTGCCACTTGAAGTAAAAATCTGAAACGCGATGATTTTTCTGTTATATAGTTATTGAGAAGCCACGTCAGCCACTGTAATTTACGACAAGTTAGATAAGTTATTAAAGATAATTGAGTGTCACTGTAGACCATTTTGATAGTTTTCTCTTTTGTGAAACTTAATTTAAACCTAGATTATAGATGTGATATGGCATAGGTCATCCTTCGATCCATTGTAGAACTTGGAAACCCATTCAGGGAATATTCGTTCAAGTTTTTGTTGAACGCAGTTGGTTTTTACCATCCTGTATTAAGACATTTCCTTTTATCAATAGTGCAATTTACAAACGATGTTTTGCGAGTAGAATAAAATTTCTAATGGTAAACATAACTGCTTTTTCGACGTTATTTTACCAGTTAATTAAAAATAGGAAAGCCTTGAACCCCTTCCACTAAATTTAGTTAGTATTAAGATTATTTTACAGGGAGTGCAGTGGTGCTGATGCTGAGATCATTAAGTATTTGGTTATATCATCGCTAGTCTCAATGAACTCTTCTGAATTCTACATGTCATGTGTGGTCTGGCGTCTCCTTACCAGCAACGGGTCGCAGATTCAAACTAGTCAATACCCTAAAAAACACGCTCAGAGCGTCGTTGCGCGAAAGTGGTAGGGAGACACGATATAGAACACAACTGCACACATTTGTTAACATGGTTCTTTACTCATAAGAACAAGAAGCTACCTATCTTTAACTAAGTTGCTGTGCTACGAGCTCTTCCGTAACAGTCCACGTAACCCTCACTGGTCGTCAAGTAAAAGTCCCACTATAAACACTGCACTCATAGCCGTCTGACATGAACTGACAGACGCCAACTAGAATGGTAAATGAGCTAGTAACTGAGCTGACTGCGACTGCAGCTGACTGGACTCACTGTCTGTGACTGACCGGGCTCTCCAGTCTGCGGCGGTGATCAGAATACTGGAGGTTGAAAGGGCGTTGGTGGCGCATTGCTTGCAAGCCTGTCTTTGGCCTCTCTCCTCATAGGCGCACTTCATTCAGCGCCCACTATCGATCTTCTTGCAAGCTCTTTGCCGACTGGTGGGCTGGCAACAGCTGACATCAGCGCACAGTTCAATATATAAGTTCTTTGATTTTTGTGGAGTAGCTCAATTTACATATAACTACCACTTCGAGTTAAGGTGCTACAGGTTGACAACTATCAAGATATTGTGCACATCTGTCAGTGTTTTGCGTTTTTTCACACAAAGTGTGGAGTCTAGTGTCGGTTACAACTGAATATGTTTTAATTGAATCACATTATGTTTGAATACATTACTGAATCCTGTGAGAACATTGAAAAATGTAAACGAAAGTTCCTTTCATAATTACCAGCAACAAAATTAATCTCTTATTTCAATTGGTTTCAATTACAAGATGATATTGCCTCGATGCTCCATTTTTGCCATCCTGAACTAGATTCAGTTACACGATAAATCACACAAATCGAAAGATTGTAAATTCAAATAAATACTTAGGGATTACAATTACGAATAATTTACCTTGGAACGATCACGTAGATAAAGTTGAGAGGAAAGCGAACCAAAGACTGCGATTTATTGACGGAACACTTACAAAATGCAACAGATCTAGTAAAGAGACTGCTTACAATACGTTTGCCTGTCCTCCTCTCGAGCATTGCTGCGCAACGTGAGACCCCTATCAGAAAGGACTGATGGAGAACATTGAAAAAGTTCAAAGAAGGGCAGCTTGTTTTGTATTGTCGTGAAATAGCGGAGAGAGTGCCACAGATATTTTACAAGATTTGGTGTGGACGTCATTAAAACAAAGGCGTTTCTCGTTGCAGCAGGATCTTCTCGTGAAATTTCAATCACCAGCTCTCTCTCTCTAATGCGAAAAATTTTTGTTGGTGCCCGACTACATAGGGAGACTTGACCATCACAATAAAATAAGAAAAATAAGAGCTCACACGGAAAGATTCGAGTGTCCGTTTTTCCCATGCACACTGTTCGAGAGTAGAAGGTGCGATGCCACTACCTGAATTTACTGTATTATTATTAGACAATGCGGCATCGAACTTCCGGAAAGCGGCTCTCACGTGTAATAGGTTTGAATAGACACCGGTGATCCAACTACTAAACGGAATTTTTGGAATAAATAATGATAATGGCGCGTAAAAAACTTATTTTTACGTCTATACTTGATTATTAGTAGCACTGATAATCTCTTTGAAGTGACTGAACAGGGAGCACTTAATTATGTATGTTTGATATTGACTGGCAGCAGGACATTACTCATTTAAAACAATAACAGTGGCGGAAATCGTTTCACAATACATAACACACATGATAAAAACTTTAACTTGTTTTAGGTTAATGTAAACTACACAAATTACTACACAAAAAGTAATCGTGCAGATGTGGATGTAATACTGTCTGGCCCCTCGCAGGTACATCATCGAGAAGCAGAAGGAGGGCCTCGACCCCGAGAAGCTGCTGGAGTACAACCCGCGGCTGTCGACGCTGACGCCGTCGGCGCGCGTCGCCTACGCCAAGTTCAAGATCAGCAAGATCCGCCAGGAGTACGACTCGGGCGCGCGCGGCAGCGTCAGCAGCGACACGGCGCGCGTCGCCGTTGAGGACGAGGTGCGCGGCGCCGACGACGTGTTCGACGGCCCGGTCAGGGCGCCGGTTGCCAACGCCAGGCCCGCGGGGGGCGCCCCCTCCAGTGCTGCCAACCGCTGGGCGCGCGCCGGCGCCAAGATCGCTTCCAACGCTGCCAACCGTAAGACCACGCGCTGCACTATTCATTACTAGTCACAAAAGACAACATTCTCTCCACACAGCCATTCTCTGTTTCTCGCATATGTTCAGGGTGTCACAGACCCTCTTTCTCAAAAACTGCCCGTGCAAGTTAAAAACGCTTACCTCAGATTCGAGAATTCTCCAGAAAATGGGAAATTGGTTATTTAATTTTTCCTTATTAGCATGCGTGCACCATATTTCATCTGAGAAAAAACTTGGGTTAATCATTCTTGCAAAAGACTGTTGGTCAATATGTCACGAGACAACACTCAGTGACTTAGCTCGAATATTATTGTTAATTTATTTTTTTAATACATTTTAGCACAGCTCTTAAGAAGCTTCCTTGCGTGCACCCGAACAGCCCATCAAGGACCTACGGCACCGACCGACCGCCGTGTCGTCCTCATCAACAGGCGTCACTGGCTGCAGACATGTAGGGGTACTTGGTCAGCGCGCAGGTCTCTCGGCCGTTTTGTCACTTTATGAGACTGGAGCCGCTACTTCTCAATCGAGTAACTCCTCAGTTTGCCTCACACTGGTTGAGTACACCCTGCTCGTGAACAGGGCTCGGCAGACCAGATGAGAACCCACCCGAGTGTTAGCCCGGCCCGACGGCGCTTAACTTCGGTGATCTGACGGGAACCGTTTTGCGTGCAAAAAATAAATGTTTAATCAAGAACTCGAGTTGAATGCCTCTTTAGAAGCAGCATTTTTACGTTCCGTTACGAGACAAGAGCGTGTGTCTGAGACCAGTATCAAGTAGCCAGCAGCAAACGGATAGTGGGAAGAGTTGCTACTTGAAAGAGAGAACGAACATTGACTAATGGCGACATCAGTGCCAAACCGTCAGTACTTATTGATAATTAATTCCTAACTTTAGTGGTTAAATATCAAAGAGATCTCAAGGAACATGTAACTGCTAATTTATTAAGCCACAGTGTGATGTAAATATTGTTATTTCAGTATCGAACAACTGACTTCATAGTTGGAAACGATTATTTCCAGTCGTACACGAATGTGTACAAACTACGATTTAACGTTTGCAGTACATTCGGGGCTACGTCAACACACCAGTCGTCGCCCAGACTCGATATTGCTAACACGTTCGTAACGGGTGGCCTTTTTATCTGGCAAGTATGTGCAATACCACAATCAGTGCTAAGTGCGCACACTCGACCTGCGTTATGTCCAGTTTTTTTAATATTTTGAATTTACTGTAATTTGGACACTTCTGGTTTTTATAAGCAAAATGATTTGAATAGACGCTAGAGTGTGATGGACGTTCGCGCACCTCTGCTTTTTGTACGCAGAATGTTGTGAATGGATGCTCCTATGTGAATGGACGTTTGCTCAGTATAAGGTGCCGAATAAAGGCAGTACCCTAAATTACCCTGACGCCAACCAGTAAATGGCAAGTAAGTGTTTGTGGGCATGAGTGGCTGTCAATCCGCCTGCCGATTCGTTCTTAACTGCAACGCCTTGTATTCTGCTTGTTCACCAGTCTCAATCACCCTGCGAAATGTAGGAAGACGTACTGAGGATCGATACTCGGAGGACAAGAGAGTGGAAGCTGCCCATCAACGCAGGTACTGAACCGTATTAAGTGTAAAGAAAGAGGGACTCGTGTTGAATTCTTATGAGGTAAACGCCGGGGAGCTGTTCAGCCTCTTCATCGGATAGTCTTTCCTTCTCCCACACTCGATAGCCCCTTTCCATGCGTTATATGAAAATCTTCCATCAAGTTTACCTGTTGGGCATAGGTGACTGTTACAGGTTTTAGTTCGGTATATTTGGTGATGAGAGAAACCAGTGAGTGAAATGTAATTCCGGGACACAGGCACATCTTTCCGAAAGCACGGAAGGGGGAGCAGACCTTACCGTCTCCATCTAACGGGCGGACCATCATTAACAATATCCCATACCTTCACTCCGTGAGACTCTGTGGAGAGGTTTGGAATTTACCTCAGCAGATTGGCACGAAGGCTAGCAATCTGAAACTTAACGTCACCGTCTGTCCTCCCCTTACCGACAAGCTACTCTTGATGAAAATTTTTCCACCAACAAAATTCGAATCACCCACTTCCGAGAGGAGCCAAACTGCCCAGGTGTGCGTGTACGGAGATCGGTTACGCATTAACGGAAAATACACTGACACATCCATTGTAATCTGAGTGCGCCACTGAAGATCGACCGGAAAAGCCCGCAATCGTAAAATTTCTTGAAGCCTTAGGCTATAAGGATTTAAAATGTAATGCCAACATGTTGCAGGAAAAACAGATACCAGGCAGGGAAACACTGTAAAAATTCTTAGGAAATGTTTAGTTAACTTGAGTAGTATCTCAGGATTAATAGACAATACATAGAAGATTCAAAAGGCATCTGCACGTTTCGCCAGGGGATCGTTTAATTCTCGTGAGAGTGTCACGGAGTAGGTAATCGACCTCTGGTGTTTCAGACGTTGTGCGTCATCCGGAAAGGTTCTGTAAACATTATTAGAAGGTTCTAACAACTTTCTGCTTCCTTCCACATGTAACCGAAGAAATGGCCATATGTAGACGTAGCCAATTACTCTGCTGGTCGAGCAATCCTGAGAGAGTAGCGTATAGCTAACCCGTCCAGACTCTATAAACTACTCAAATACAGTTGCCTGGATAGCATAGTTGGCTAGCGAACTGCCGCTGAAAGGCCGGGGTTGTGATTAAAAACCCTAGTTTCACTCTGTAAAGTAATATGGCAACAGCGTCCAGGGTGAAAGACTCAGGTCGCGCCTCCACACGCTTGCTGTCTCACACAGTTCTCGCAACCTCAGGTGGCGTAAATGAGAAGAACTTTCCCCAGTTTTCGGACGAGATAAATGTTAACAGGCCGCTGAGATTTTCGTTGATTTCATATCCAGTGCAAGGGGTCAGCAAAGTTCCTGCTACTAGAGGGAATCGTGGTAGGTTTTCACTACAGTAATACACTACTGGCCATAAAAATCGCTACACCAAGAAGAAATGCAGATGATAAACGCGTATTCATTGGACAAATAGATCATACTAGAACTGACATTTGATTACATTTTCACGCAATTTTGGTGCATAGATCCTGAGAAATCAGTACCCAGAACAACCACCTCTGGGGTAATAACGGCCCTGATACGCTTGGGCATTGAGTCAAACAGAGCTTGGATAGCGTGTACAGGTACAGCTGCCCATGCAGCTTCAACACGGTACCACAGGAGTAGTGACTGGCGTATTGTGACAAGCTAGTTGCTCGGCCACCATTGACCAGACGTTTTCAATTGGTGAGAGATCTGAAGAATGTGCTGACCAGGGCAGCAGTCGAGCATTTTCTGTATCCAGAAAGGCCCGTAAAATATCTGCAACATGCGGTCGTGCATTATCCTGCTGAAATGAAGGGTTTCGCAGGGATCGAATAAAGGGTAGAGCCACGGGTCGTAACACATTTGAAATATAACGTCCGCTGTTCAAAGTGACGTCAGTGCGAACAAGAGGTGACCGAGACGTATAACCAATGGGACCCCACACCATCACGCCGGGTGATACGCCAGTATGGCGGTGACGAAAACACGCTTCCAATTTGCGTTCACTGCGATGTCGCCAAACACGGATGCGACCATCATGATGCTGTAAACAGAACCTGGATTCATCCGAAAAAATGACGTTTAGCCATTCGTGCTCCCACGTCCGTCGTTGAGTACACCATTGCAGCCGCTCCTGTCTGTGATGCAGCGTCAAGGGTAACCGCAGCCATGGTCTCCGAGCTGATTGTCCATGCTGCTGCAAACGTCATCGAACTGTTCGTGCAGATGGTTGTTGTCTTGCAAACTTCCCCATCTGTTGACTCAGGGATAGAGACGCGGCTGCACGATCCGTTACAGCCATGACGATAAGATGCCTGTCATCTCGACTGCTAGTGATACGAGGCCATTGGGATCCAGCATGGCGTTCCGTATTACCCTCCTGAACCCACAAATTCCATATTCTGCTAACAGTCATTGGATGTCGACCAACGCGAGCAGCAATGTTGCGATAGGATAAACCACAAAGGTGATAGGCTACAATCCGACCTTCATCAAAGTCGGAAACGTGATGGTACGCATTTCTCCTTTTTACAGGAGGCATCTCAACAATGTTTCACCATGCAACGCCGGTCAAATGCTGTTTGTGTATGAGAAACTGGTTGGAAACTTTCCTCATGTCAGCACGTTGTAGGTGTCGCCACCGGCGCCGACCATGTGTGAATGCTCTGAAAAGCTAATGATTTGCATATCACAGCATCTGCTTGCTGTCTGTTAAATTTCGCGTCTGTAACACGTCATCTTCGCGGTGTAGCAATTTTAATGGCCAGTAGTGTAAGAACACTCATAGGCTTTAGGAGTAATACAGCACGGATATATTCTGAAATCAGAATGGAACAGTATTAAGCTGAGGGCAGCCTTCACTGACTACACAGGTTTCATGAACTGAATCAGAACTAGGCCAGTACAGTAGAGGTCAACCCGGGGATAGAATCATAAGACCAGAGTACCAGATCAAGATGAGGAATGAGGAGGGGGGAAGAGGGGAGGTGAACTTGGATGAATCTTACCGCTCGGCTGGCATCGCTGGTCTGCAATCAAAGACAGAAATACTCGCACCCAACACGAGAACAAAATAAAACGGCGAGCCAACTCGAACGACGTTGCTACGTTTTGTTCGGAGAAATGAACAGCTAAACCACGACTACTGGAAGGCGGTAAATGCCTGCAGCGAGACGACGACAAGGCTGCAGGTGCGTGTCGGTCTCCAGGTCAGACAGAATGGGGCCACGCGTGGTGGTTGCCAGACCTTACGTGGGTGATGGGCGCCACACTGTAGTAGGCCAGTGCCTTGAAAAAATAACGCCGTTAGAAACTACGTGGAAGGGCAACTGGCAAGAGCTTGCTTGCTTGGACACAGTAACTGTCCATATTCTTTTTGCGACACAGGGTTCCTATCCTGTCTCAGGCTCTATAATCGAAACGGCTCCACGCCGCCCACGAGCAAAAAGACGCTCGCTTGACACTTAAACAGCTTTCTCGGCCGCTGCTGCCATCTTGAGTAAAGTGTTAACTCCTCTCAGAATCATGGCAGCCGAAATCTGTTTCCAGATTTTTGTTCTTCGCTGTGTTGGGAATAATTACCGTAAAGCTTAGTTTCTCTCAGAATCTTTTTTAATATACATGGTGATTCACGAAAATATGCATATTTTTAATACGTTATTCTAGAAGTAAAACTAAAGAAAAAAGTTCATATAAACATAGGTCCGCAAATGTTTAGATACGTAGTTACGGCTAATAAAAGATTTTGCCTGAAATTTAGCAACTTCGCTAGTATGAAGCCATCGCAAAACTGTATGAGGTTAAAGTAAAGCAGGATCTGCATTTATTTTGTTGTTATTGGTCTGATGAATCTCATAAAACATGTCCCAGGCGTGTATCTGCAATAGTTTTTCAAAATATACAGAGAAGCAAAGATTATTATACAAGTAAATTTGTTTACTTTCCATTCATAATGTAGAAACGTTTATGTCACTGTTAGCAACCATTAGTGAGTTGTATCAGTCGTTCCCTAACCTTGAAACGGGTTAGTTTTCTCTATTGTTCAGAACAGAATAAAAACAGTGTGTTTAAGTGAGACCGCATAGAAAGTGCTGTAGTTTGGTATTCGTAAAAGCATAGTGTCTGACACATTCATACAGTTTCAGTTAACGTTACCACGATCATTTTTCCAAAATTAAATTCTCTGCAACTTCTCTTGAAAACTTTGTACAATTGTCTGGAATTTAAAAAAAAACTGCACTAAGTAGTTAATAAATTAAATTTTACGGAATTACTTCCTTGCTTCTCTGGATGTTCAACAAAAGTAATACAGATACACGTCTGGGACACGTTTTATACATTCACCAGACCAATAACAACAAAATAAATGGAAATTTGGGTTTACTTTAAACTCATACAGTTTTGCGATGGCTTCATACTAGCCAAGTTGCTAAATTTCAGGCAAAATCTTTTATTAGCCCTAACTCCGTAACTAAACATTTGCGGACCTACGTTTATATGAACTTTTTTCTTTATTTTTACTTGTAGAATAACATATTAATATATTTGCGTATCTTCGTGAATCACCCTCTACATCAAATGTATTCGCAGTTGCGAGCGTGGGGTTGATCTGATATTCTGTTATTCTGCGCAACGGATTAATGTGAGATGTACCCTTTACCCCGTGGCTCCTGCAAGATGCAATTTCCACCCCCACACTACTACAGAAGTCAGACAGACGCTCCTAACGTTCGAAAGAGAAATACCTGAAAAACTTTCAGCAATAAATATCTTCTGGAGTCGTCCGCTGCAAGGAAATGACACAAAAATTCACAAAATTTCGTACGTAGCTAGTGGGATCCTTGGGTACTGGAGTAGTGGTAGTTAGTGCAAGAAAAACATGAAACTAACGAAAGTTATTATTTATTTTGCAAAAATTCTGAGAAATGACAATGGCACTCTTAGTTATGAATTGAACAAGTTATATCCTAATTCTTTTCGGAATGTGAAGTTACCTCTCAAGGATAGGATTCGCTAATGAAATTTCTATACAAAGTTTAAGATTGTTATTGAGTTGGCAGAATGGCTGAGAGGCGCGCCTACTCAACTTGAATAATTATCCTTTAGAATGTTGCTACGTACGGTCGAGGCTGTCGTGTGTGAAATGCAGTGGAGTGTACTGTTGTGGAGGAAATATGGGGCTCGCAAGAGCTGTAGCGCACAATACCGTAGGCTGCGCCACTGCTGTCTGCGCCGCTCGCTGCTGATAAATAAGATAACTCTCTTTCTATCTGGATTGACCTTCGCCAATCAAACTCTCCCTACACCTTGATGAAGTCAAGGATTCCTATTCGCCCCTAGTCTAACTATTGGCGTGGTACACCGGTCAGATAACCAGTCCACTGCGATGCCACTCAAAAATTCGCTTGCAGGCGTTCAACTATAACACTGTCCGTTCACACCGCACAGTAAGTGTGTAGGCCAACACAGTGAGCAATGCTTAATCGCAAGGACTCAATATAGAGTCGCACTTCGATTCGCTCTCGACAGACGTGCTCTCCCAGAGAAGTACTGAGGAGAGACTTGTTCCTCGCTCCAAGAGCGACAACGGAATGGCGCCTCTCCACGCCAGACATGAAGGGGTACATCTTTTGGTCTCTTCCATTACTCCTTCAGCTCAAGGCGTCAGAAATATCGTCTGCCAATCAGCATTGCTCTTCTAAAACGGGAGAATGACGTTTCGTTTAAGGCGACCAGTCTGGAAATCTGTAGTATCGCCGTTTGGCGTTTGCTGTCTCCCTGTGAAAATCTCTGAAACTGCGTGCTATGTGTAAAGAATGAGTAGGTTGGACGCTCCCACACAATTTAGCGGAATTTGCTTTTAAGCAGAACACGGGGTCGTTCCCCCTTTCACTCGGGCACAGGCTGCCTGCTCCACGGGCAGCCGAGGTTGACTCGTCCTCTGATGGGACCGGCCTCCCAGTGTGTGGTCTACCTCTCTCGAACTAAAAGCTCCTGTGACCGTCGTGTCTGACGTATGTGAGTACGCCAGCCTTAAGTATTTCAACCCCGGTGCGCACTTGTTATTTGCATATCGTTTACTTGAATTCATACAACATTGACTTTATATTATCCAGTTCGGGTTCGAATGAAGCGTCTTGATGTGCGGAATATGATTGTGGGGGCGGAATATGTAAGCAATGAAGGTCAGGAGACCACGACGTCTTACGCAGTTGCAAATACAGAGAACCATCAGCTGTGTAAGATAATGACGACAGTGAAAATTCGTGCCGGACAGAAGGTCAAACCCGGATTTTTCGTTTTACGCGAGCGTCACCTTAACGGCTTTGGCTACCCCGTGTACGGCTCACGACTAGTTCCAAGCTTCCATATATGATCGCTCGTGTGTGACAACCCATATTCCTACACACATTGCGTGATTCCTATACAGGGGAGCACCTTTTAAATGAAAATCGCTGTTCAGTATCGGCGGACAAATAAGATACTGCAGTGCCTGTGTTGATCATGCACTCAAGCATGCCAGTCCGAAGGAACATTGCATCATACTTCTGAACAACAAAGGCACTGCAGGACTGCATTTATCTGCCGAAACTGGGCAAGCGACTTTCAATGAAAATGTTTCCCCTGCGCGGAATATACATAAAGACGTAAGAGTTCTAAACACGTGGTTTGTAACTTCCCCCTCACTTATCGACCTTAATGACAGTGAAAAATTAAACCACGTGTACCTAATGGAAATTTGGGAAAAGAAATCGTCACCGAAGTTAATCTGTTGGTAAAGAGGGAGGAAAGGGTTACATCTTAATGAAAGGAAAAATGCAAATGAAATTGGCGGAAATTAATTTTGAAAAGGGGTAAAATTAAACAAAAAAGTAAATGTGTGGTCGTTACGTTAACAATTAACTGGCGTTAATTAGATATGTGAGAAATGGGGAAAATTACGGTCGCCAGTCCTATGGACAACTACTATAATAACTGGAAAAGAAGGGTTATTGCACATATAATGAGTACCAAAAGCGTGGCAACTGAAAGTTGACACGTGTTGTGTGAAAACTGAATATTTATCAGAAGTAATAATTTTGCTACACTCTGACTTAATTTAGCAAAAGACTTAATAAAACCAGAAAATTGAAAGATAATTTAGTGACTGAAATCAACATTGAACATTGCTTCTGAAGCACTATGTAATTAACTTAACTAAGGTTAGTCTTGGGCTATCTCAACAAACATCTCAAAAGCTACTTGAATCTTCGCAATTTTGAAATAAGAGATTTAACTTTGAACTTGAATTACATGATTCTGAACAATTAACAGCCGGCTGCGGTGGTCTCGCGGTTCTAGGCGCGCAGTCTGGAACTGTGCGACTGCTACGGTCGCAGGTTCGAATCCTGCCTCAGGCATGGATGTGTGTGATGACCTTAGCTTAATTAGGTTTAAGTAGTTCTAAGTTCTAGGGGACTAATGACCACAGCAGTTGAGTCCCACAGTGCTCAGAGCCATTTGAACCATTTGAACAATTAACAATATGGTAACAAAACTCCCACTCTTAATTTGTAGTTGTATAATCTAAATATTGTACCCAGCTATTAATACTTTAACTGAACTTTGAAATTAAAGCAGTGAAATGGAATGACATTACTTAATGCCTGGCATTTGAATTCAACGACACTCGAGTTCATTTCGGAAAAGGAAGGGATCCTGCTTGATAATACAATTGGGACAATGAGCAACAAAGGTTCATGCTAAGTTGTTGTATTTTAGTGGTGCAAATGGAACAATTGTACAAGCTGAGGTCTGCCATACAGTTCTAAAACTTTACGTGCTTCCAGACTTCCTTGTTGGTTGATTGAAGGTTTGAAGTCGTCGGTCGAGGAGGCGGCGACAGTCACTCATTGTCGGCCGTCGCTGTTGCAGAAGCTGGATGTTGGCGCGCCTTCTTCTCGACACTGTCACCAGGCGAAACGGGGTCTTGATGTGTGCCAGCTAATGCTTCCCATCCGCGATACCGCGCCAGAAACTATCATAGAAAGTCGAGCGCAATTACATGCTGCCAAACCCCGAAAGCGCGGCAACTCGTGAGAGTGTGACGCAACACACCTGCTCCACTGCCCTACTCCCACCAGACTCTGCTGTGCCCCCGCTCCACTGGGCAAAGCCAACACTCCCAAAGATCCTAAACACATTGGTTCTCCACACGACCTATCGATATAATCGTTTGATAGCATAGTTTTGCCTAGGCAAAACACAGTGTAGAAATACAAGTAGTATTTACAAAACAAACCAATTATACATCGACATATATAAAGACAGAGAAATGTCATATCTTCAGGTAACAAAATAAGGAAAAAATTTATAGTACCATAGATGGAAATAGAAGGATATGCATTTCCAGCATTACAAGTTGACGACTTATGGATCTTCGAGTCTGGGCCCAAGTCGTGACAAATAGCCTAAATTAGTAAATCGACCGCTCACGATAAGCAGGAAAAGCCTGTTTCAGTCCCGATCTGACACAAATTTGGACTATTGTCATTCCATTATACAGCTGAAGGTCGTCTTTGATCGCAACTGCGAATATATCTCATGTATTTCTGACATTCACTGGTTGGTACTCGCCTCCTCCTTCGTTTCCGGCCTCGCGGGCCACGGCACGCACGGTCCGGGGAACGTGGGTAACGCGCGCTGTTGCAGGCTGACCGCCGCCCTTCCCTTGCTGCGCAGCGCCGGCCGCCGCCCAGAGGCCTCGACCGCGACCCGCGCTGCAGGCCAACAACGTGGCCAAGCCGGCGCCGCCCACACCGTCCCCGTCTCCGTCGCCGCCGCCACCCCCGCCGTCGACGCCGTCCCCGGAGCCGCCGGCGGTGCCGCCGCGCGACTTCCGGGCCCGCACGCCCATCCCCGAGGAGGAGGAGAGCTCGCCGCGCGGCCCCACGCCCACCTCGCCGCCACACATCGTCCTCGAGAGGCCGACGCCGTCGCCGTCCCCGCCGCCCGACGCCTCAGCCAAAGGTCCGTAAAACAGGCGCAGGTGCGCCACACAGTAGCTTCATGCTGCATACATCTGCGACGCCTTTTTCCAGAATATTTAAAAAAGTAAAGCATTCAAGAGTAATTTCACGTTTAACCGGTGACATCTTACTTAGTACATCATGGTTTGGATTCCAGACTGAGAATTCTATTTATACAATCACTAATTGCATATATCACGTTACTCTCTTGGAAAAAAATTAAGTTTAATCGAATTTATCGCTTTACAAACGACTGGTTGGTATCATACTAAACAAGCAGAATGCAAAAAATTATCCTGAATAACGCAAACAATGACAGAAATAGAGAAGATTTTAGCGACTGGGTAGACCTATGAAGGGAGTCCCACAAGGTTCAGTTTTGGGTGCACTTCTATTCTTTATGTATGTGAATGACATTCCACTTGACACTCACTAAGTGCAGATGATACTAGTGTTAAAATATTCCCCATCTATCAAAAGCGACAGAAGAAATTCATAATAATGTTTTCTATTAATTACTGGATTGGTCTCTGAAAATGAACTTTGTAATGTTCTTTTAAAAATATTCTTCTGATTACCCTGAATGAAAGTTTAATGTTCTTTAAATATTATTGAATGAATGCATGACTGTGGGCTGGATACAAAACTCAAGTAACTGCAAGTGAAGTAATTACTCTGTTATTATTAGCAAAATCTTTATACAAACTCATTTGGCAATGCAACTCATAATACCATCAAAGAAATACAGTCACTGCAAAATACCTTCAGCCCCTTAGGCACTGAATCCTTTGGCCCTGTTCAAAACTGATAATACTCCCTGAACATATAACACATAAATTAAATTCCTTTACCTCTAAAGCAGCAAAGGAGGATTGCAATATATTCTGGTCTCTCATAAAGAAAATAAAAATATGCTAGCTACAGGCTCAGCAGTGTGCAATGCTGGCTGTAAAACTTTTAAATGTACGTGAAATTCTTTTGCGTCATAAATGAAAACATTTAAGAAAAATCCAATCTCTTTGAAAAACATTTGACCTGGACAGGGAGGCGGTATTGATTGTGGGGAATTACTGACAATGACTTTTTAGTAAAAAATATATTCGACGGTTAGTTGTCTTTTTAAAACATCTAACAATTGAAATTACACTACTCACAAAAATTACATCATATTTACTAATTGATTTACAAAGACATTTGAGAAGCAATTATTATCTGACCTCACTAAAAAAGCATAAATACAAATCATCAAATTACATGTACCTTTGTTAACAAATCTTAGAAACATTTTCATCGAATCAGTTTACATACTTTCTGGGGTTACTCAACAGTTACATATTATCAGCCAATTCATCTACACTAACACGCTGGCAGAACAAGGGTCATAAATATTTAACATATTTACCTTGCTTGCATAAAGACTTCTGCTTACATGTTCTCATAATTCCACATTAATCTAATACGTGGTCGCATTACAGATCACACTACAAAAACTGCCTACTCCATCCTCTTTTGCTCACAGACAGCTGTTACTTTTTTTTACTTTTTAATGCTCTTTTGTGTTTGTACAGCTGGTACATTATACATACACAAATAACAGAAGCATACACAGCACTGAGTAGCTGGTAGACAAAAATCAAAGACATCAATGTACCCACAACAGCCACATCACATCATTTGACATCACATCCATACACACCAATATGTGCAACAGAGAACCACCAATCTCATCAGAAAACAGTTAGAAGAACAGGCAGAAATTCCCAGACCCCACATAAAAGAACTAATCACAGAGCAAATCTACTTCTCATTTGACAATCAGTTCTACTCACAAGACTGTGGGCTTCCATGGGGTCCCCAGTCACTGGAATTCTAGACAACATTTTTCTTAATCACATTGAAAATAAAATATTTGAAATAATAGTATGACCCAAACAATACCAGATAATATATTGGTACCATTATGTAGATGGCATCATGTGCCTTTTAGATGAAACACCCCATTGTATTCAATAACTTCGTAGTGATACAAAATAAGTCTACCAAAAAAGAATTCACTATAGAAACAGAAAACAACAAAATATTAAATTTCCTTGACCTCACAACATACATACACAACAACGAACACCAATTCTCAACATTCAGAAAGTAACCACCACCAACACAGCCATTAACAAACATTCTAATCATCCAATTTCAGACAAACTAGCCGGTTTCCAATATATCCTACACAGACTGAACAAAACTCCACTCGCTGAAAGCAACTATAACAATGAATTACAGACAATCATACAAATAGCTGTAGAGAATGGATATGATTCAAACACTATAGATTAACTGAACCACAAAATTAAAACAATATTAAAAAAGACACCCAACACACAAAATCCTTCTCACTAACTTACAAACACAAACGAGCATACATGGACAAGAAACACCCATGACAACAAAGCAGGTGGTTCACTGTCACCTACAACAACAATGCAGCCCACAGAATAGGCAACATACTCAAAAACAACTGCTAAAAATAGCCTACAGGACAAACAACTCGACACAGAGGAAACTAAGGACAATCAACACATGCACAGACAAACACAACACATCTGGTATTTACCAATTGGCATGTCAGGACTGCAAATCTGTTTATATAGGACAGACAAGCAGAAACTTTAATACCAGATACACAGAACAAAGAAGAACATTGAAAAGACACAGCTGTCATTCCACATTTGCTGAACACTTTATGGACAACAAACATAGCGTAACAGATGTCGACAGTGATTTGAAAATTCTCAAATGCAGCAACACAAACACAACACAACACAAAAACTAATAATTGAAGAAAATTATCAAATGAAAAAGCCATAGTTGAAGAAAAGGAAGTGATAAATTAATACACAGCTCTCTGCAATGGAACTTTGTTCTCTACCCTCAAAGAATTATTAGATAACACCAACTACAGAACCCTCCCCCCCTCCCACATACACACACACACCCACACACACACGCACACATACACATACACACACACACAAACACACACATTCACAGACATATACATACACACATGCACACACACGTATCCTCAGACATACTCTCTCCCTCCTTCCCTCCTTCCCCCCCCCCCTCTCTCTCTCTCTCTCTCTCTCTCTCTCTCTCTCTCTCTCTCTCTCTCTCTCTCTCTTCACACACACACACACACACACACACACACACACACACACACACACCAAATGCACACACCGCCAATGACATCTTCAACTGTTCCATTGTCCGCCATCTTGTTTTTACAAGCAGATAAACAGTGACAGTGGCAGTGACAACTCAATTTAAAGAACTTGACAATGAGGAAGACGATGAAAAAAGAAAACAAAAGTGAAACAAAATGTAAATACACACACACACACACACACAAGCACGCACCTATGAGGTATATCAAAACAACTGCCAACGACATCATCAACTGTTCCACTGTCCGCCATCTTGTTTTCATTGCTTCCACTGTTTCACTGTCCGCCATCTTGTTATTACAGCAGGTACACATTGACAGTGGCAGTGATCAACTCAATACACAGAACTTGACAATGAGGAAAATGACAAAAAGAAATCGTAAGTGAAACATAATACACACACACACGCACGCAACCTTTCACATCATTTATTAGTTTGAGGCATAGCCATATCAGTTTATAAATCGTAATTTTACGTAAATATTTTACCTACATTAAGTTGTATATAGTTGCAGATGACAAACTGACACTGTATAAACGTAATACAGTAGGCAAACAACTCCATGTGGTAAGAAGGTATGAATACAGAATTTTATGTGCTCTTCAAGAATCTGTAATTACGATTTAGAAACGAATATTTAAATGTGTTTAAACAGTAAAGAACATTCCTTATGTTTAACAGCAATAATAATAAAAAAACACTGATGATGCTGCAACTGCAGCGAAACATGTCTGGGACAAAAAAAAAATAGTGTTTTGCTAAAGGCGGACCCCATCAGAAAATACATGAAAAAGAATAGAATATTTTTAAAAATTAAGTATTTTTGAATGTTATATATTTATTTAGTTAAATACGAATTTTTCATACTTGCTGCATTAAACATGGATTTTTAGTTGTTTTTAAAATGTTAATAACTGCTGTTACATTCTATATTTATATTTCAAAAAGTTATCAGTTACTTTTTTTGTAAATTTATTAAAGCTGTCTTTCTCTTCCCGATGGTTTGCACACATCACCGACAATTCCATTTCATTAAATTCTGATGCGACCACAAACCGTCATAGAGTAATATATGTGGAGTGAGCATTCACATGCTCAGAACAGATTTTGTGTTGTCAACATACATTGCGGCCTGGTCACATGTTCTCGGGCCATCGGTGTTTATCCGTATAGAGCCCTGTATATTTCGAATGTCACTACATCCTTAATACAGACGGATTCTTTTCGTACGTGTCGTGGATTATTTACGTATCTCGCACAGACATTTTAACAGTACCCATTTGACACCGGGAATAAACCAGCTACGTAACGTTTAAGGGCAAATGATATTGCGTTCTGCTTCTTTGCGATAGGTGTCATAGTCCAGATGCACTTGATTTTTGGTATTACAGAGCCTGACTCACGTTTTTGCAGTGATAGTCTTGTAAAACGACTTGACAGTACGCTAGTACTTTTACAGGTGTACTAAAAACACCGAATTTGCCACATATTAGCGATTATATACCTGCTAATTCGTCCTTTTTTCTGCTATTTCTGCGTATTTATTTTCTCGTTTTTGCGACCTAAAGCACAATTATTCTTACTGGTGACACTTTGAAGTGTTTATTTAACGCATCTTACGTACTTGCTCCCTGTTTATTAAATAAATAGTTGACTGAGTAAGGGGGGAACAGGGCGACCGGAGGATAAATGTACTGTAAAGCAAATACAGTTTGTCATGTAACAGTCAACCCATATCACACCATTAAGGGAAGTGGAAAGTGACACAAATGAAAGAGTTTGGGGATATGTTTACTAATATTTTACGCTTCTCAAACAAATGGTGAAGAAAATAAATTGAAGGCAAAATACACCAAAGAAGATGCATGTATACTTTGATTAGCTACACTGTTGTGTTTTTTATTTGATTTGTGCAGAAAATGTTTTTAAGCTGACTGCAGAAATTGGTAGTAGGTACTGTGGTAAATTCAAAATAGTTGGTATAGCATCTATCTTCAGCCACATGTCCAAATTTTTCTCTGTCTAAACATTCCTCTTCAAAGTGTTTTGAACAATCTTTGGAATATTTTGTGGGGACAAAATTACTTCTCCTTATTTTCTGGAGCCACATCTTTACTCGTTGTTCATCCTTCAGGAAACTAAAATATAAGTCACACATAATCATACATAATCATTCTCCATGTCCTAGATACAGTTAACATGGTCTCCTACTGTAACTTTATAGTAAACAAAATGGTTTGGACACACATATTATACGAAGACAATTACATACTCCCACTCTATTGAATTTCTGTCTCCTGTCTTTCAAATCTGTATACATAATCGACAAGTCACTGATAAATGCATGGAGGACAGTATTTGCTGAAACAAGTAACCATTCCCTTTCCTGTTCCACTAGCAAATTTAGGAGAGGAAGCCATTGTTTGTAAGCTTTTGTACGAGCCGTAATATCTATTATATAGCCATAAAATCGTAGAAAAATAGGTCTACAGAATCAAGCCTTAATTATAATGCGTCTCAAAAATTTTAAACATAGTACCCATGAAAAGTTACTAACCCCCCTTTCACATATTTTTCTTTGCATCCGTAGCAACAACAGTAATTCACCATAGCTATTACACTATCAACAAACGGTGAAAACACAACAAAAACTCTTGATATTATAAACTTCAAACTCTGCGGAAAGCACATACGCCCAGCGAAGTCCCGAAAACAAGTGACAACCCCGGTTTAATGTTGACAACATGCGCAGAACGCAATGCTCACTCCGGAGATATTTACCCTATGGAAACTGTAAAAGATATAATTTCTTAAAGTGTTTCGTAAGTTAATCACTTGTTTTTTAAGAAAATACTGTCACTTGTCAGATCTTTTTACGAGAAATATTTGTCGTCACTCGCTGACTTTCTATGAATTTATTCCCATTCCATTGAGCGTTTCGGCATTCTGATCCAAATTAACTATTAAATAACCGCCTGTTCTTAGTCAAGGACGAAAAACTGAACTGAAAGCTATTTATTGCCACTAAAAAATGTATATATTTAAACGCTAATAATACTGACGCAGGAGATAGTGTGCTGTCAACAATAACGATTTAGCCATGGCAAAACTATCGAATGTTTCAGCTCCAAACTGAGTGACCCGACTGCGTCGACCGTTTGCATTCGGTTGACGTGAAGCTACAGTCGATTCAATCGATTGTTTTCATTCCGAGCAAGACCGGTGCGCAACACCACCGGCAGATTAATGCAATCAAGACGCCAACTGCCAGCGCCCAGGTGGTAACGCTAACTGCGAGGCCCATAACGCTGTCTGCTGACGGAACGTAACGTCCATACTCGTCCATTACAATCGCTTTACTATTATCAGGTACCACCGTGTAGCAACTGCCTTCCTGATGACAACAAGTCATCTCTTCTATGGTCTCACAAGCTTAGGGTTTCGAAAGCCTTCAGTGGATTTTTCCGTGGCTGTAGCTGTTGTGTCCGTGCATTCAAATATGACAATTCCCATTGCCATTTGAGTCTAGAAACTCTCCCAAGCATACCTGGAACGTGAATTTTTCTTCTGCTACCAAGTAACGTCACGCATAGGTTACCATATTGGACTCGCATTCTAAAGGAAGTACGATCAAATCCGTGTCTCACCGAGCGAGGTGGCGCAGTGGTTAGCACACTGGACTCGCATTCGGGAGGACGACGGTTCAATCCCGTCTCCGGCCATCCTGATTTAGGTTTTCCGTGATTTCCCTAAAATCGTTTCAGGCAAATGCCGGGATGGTTCCTTTGAAAGGGCACGGCCGATTTCCTTCCCTAACCCGAGCTTCCGCTCCGTCTCTAATGACCTCGTTGTCGACGGGACGTTAAACGCTAACCACCACCACCACCAAATCCGTGTCTGGCCACCACTATTTAAGCTTTCCGTAGCTGTGCTAAATCGATAAACATGAATGCCAATATGATATCTTTCCTCGACCTTTCCTCATCCAAACTTGTGCTCTGTGTCGATTAACCGCGTCATCGACGGCGCTTTAGACCAAAATCTCGCTTTTTCATCCTTTTATCCTGACCAGTTCTACCCTGGTGTTCCCCAGAACCTGACGCCCAGTATCCGTCTGTGCGTGACACTCTGTGAGTATTCACCTGCGCCAGACCCAGCGATATTAAATCGTTTATTTTTATTAGTAGAATACACATCTAGCACACTTTCGTTATCAGTTGCATTTCCGCATAACGGCAATGGAAACCACAGTTAACGCTTCTATAGATGTCCTTTGGTCTACTCTTGTTTATTTCCTACTACAGCTGTATTAGGTTTGGAGGTCTCGTGGGTTTATTTCCCTGTCATATCTGAGCCTCAGTGCCTCTACCATTGGTACACTCCCCATTTTATAGGAACTTTATACAATACTCCGTTCAAGTTTGGTAAGCATGTTGTTGCAAACTGCTACTATCTTCCACATGCATGACATGGACTCCAGATTTCAGGCGAAATCCCCCAACTTGCATAGATCAGCGTACTCGAGATCACATTGATGAGACACTTCGCTATCTGCAGCTTTAACAAAGTCTCTCTGGTGGCTACTCTGTTTCAATACCCCACAGATGCCAATCAGCACCTCAGAATTGACCAAATTGTATTTCTTAGCGATGCTAACCAGTCGATTCCATTTTTGTCTTTTACTTCCTGGCTCCCTTCGTGTATCATCATATTTTTTTTCCATGGCGCCCAAAGTCAAAACACTGATTTTTGTAAGGTAGCTGAAGTGCGAAGCTAATGAGGTTAGGTTAGTTTGAAAGCACAGTAATAAATGAAACACTTACTTTATATTCACAAACAATACTGTTGAATACATTTAACATTAGCATAATTAATGCGAAGGATGCGTTTGCTCTACAACACTCTTCGTATCTCGGAATCAAACTGGATACAGCTACCCTCATTTCCTGTTGCACGTTAATTTCCGCGCAATATTTACTCTTTATTACAGCGACCGCCAAAAAAACCAGCTTCGCACAGACAGGAAGTTCCAAATGGAATTATTGTCCATTCAGTTTTACAACTGAGCCGCAGATATTCATCATTTATTGTCATCCAAATATCATGAATTTCTATGTTGCCGAAGTTTCTTTTCAGTTTACTGTCTCAAGATAGCTCAGTAAAATTTTGTACCTCTAATTAAGCTAATTCAGATGAAACTTTGGGTCTAAGTGCGTCATAAATCCATGTGGTTTTTTCGGTACTATTACATGAGTGGAGTTTTCGAATTATTTGATAAGCTGTGATAGGTCACATTCAAAAACAGATTTACATCAGAAAACAAAACAACTTCATTGAAGATTACAAAGTAGTGCGACAAGGGAAATCAGTCTTCAATAACATAACAATAAGAGTTACGTAGATATAAAGCAGAGGGCCAATTTAACAAATCTACTAAAGCAAGCGGCAGAATATATTGCAAATGCTGAAAAGGTGAAAAAAAATTTAAAGAGGCGGCTGTTGAAGCCGAGGCGCGAGACACTGCGAAACGATAACACTAATTTGCCAGAATTTTCTGAATTAAATAAAACTATTTACGAATGTCCTTCAGAGTATGTGACAAGGCACAGTCAAAATAAGAAGAGAAAACAATATGAGTATGCAGACAAAATCAAAACATATGTGAAGGTAGCACAGCAAAGTAAATGATAACACAAAGGAAAGTGCCCAAAAATTCAACTCTTAATTTAAATGGATCCGAGCACACTAGTTCACAATTAAATCAACAGTATTTCGAATGTAATAACTGGGAAGTATAAAGCTATTGTAGGTATGGAGAAAGCAAAGACGCCAAAAGGTGACGGTATTTTAGTAGAAGCGGTTAAAACTGCTATAATAGTATCTTGCAAAACTGTTTACAAAATGTTTATGAATGACGGTTATTCCTCAAAACGGGATAATCTTGTAATTTTTAAGGAATATTCCAACAGTACTTTGACGAAAATACACATATTAAAAATTTAGATATATGCTACTGAAGTTCCGCAATAATATCTATTTTACAGTTCGCTATGAACCGGCTTTCGGCTTTCTAAGCGGACCTCAGATAAGATAGTCCAGAAAGATAGTCCAGGCAGCATGAGAGGGAATTTACAGCTGTAAAAAAATTACTTTTCAAAGATAAGTCACTTCTTACAACTCTATATCTACACAAAAACACAAGCATAATAACATTAACAAAGATGCTTTGAACACATATTTTTTACTATTTTATACCCAAAAATCAAAAGTATAAGAGTGTACGCTGCTGCTTTACCAAGGGTGACTAATGGGACTGTGTTTCGTCATTATTCAGAAGTACAGGAGGGTTTCTGAAGCGACATTGGTGTCACTTTGCCAACTGATCTTTGCCACAGCAATTTATTCAGCGAATACAAATTTGCGAATTGCTCCCAGAGACAGCGTAATAGTAAATACAATGATTAATAATAACAAGTTAGAAGTGCGCCAGTAATGGACAGTAATTCGAGGTTCTTACTCAATGATCATTTTAATCAAATTTTCAATTACAGTCAGTACTTGCAACCCTACAAGTCATACTCTGACATATTTCTAAATATGGAGTACCTTTTCTCTCTCCAAGTTCTAAATTCACAACGACACCTTAAAAAAGTTAACACAGTGTGAGCATCCGAAATAAGTTAAACCTCTGTGTATGACAGGCAATACTCATGCAAACTCCAAGACCACAAACTGTAACTCACTCCAAACATTCTCAGGCCTAATACTTTTACCTGGAAAATTACTATGTCCGTAGCGACATTATTGCAAAAAATAACTAAGCGTTTACAGTCCATAGCTCGAATGTTCTCCCTCTGCAACAGTAAACAAGTCTTTCATAAGATTTAAATAACACATAAAAATTTCAAAGTGTTCTCTCGGTAAGCGTCAATTTATGTGCAATAAAAAACTTGTTTATAAAAAAACGTGCTGACAGAGATATTTATTTATTTATTTATTTATTTAACCTGATCAGATTAGAGCCATCAGGCCCTCTCTTACATCGGACCAGTGTTCCACACATGCAGCATTTCACACATCAGAGTTGCATTATGACCATAGTTTAAATGAGAATATTAGCTTACTCTAGTGACAATATGAATAAAGAGTAGTGACTAAGACCTAATAAAGTAAATGCGGCAGATATATGCTGTTATATTCTAAAACGATTTATGGAATTTCACTACCCTAATCATCAAAACTTAAGATACTAGTTAGTTAGTTTCCTGTTCCACAGATCATCGGTACACTAAATAGTAATGATGTGCAACAAGTCGTTTCACATTCAAATCACAAATTAATTTGTAAATATGTCTGCACACTTTATGTGGTTTTCTTTTTTAAAGTAATATGCAGATGTGAGTTACTAATTCCTGTCACCTCCTTTTACACATTACAATAATAGATATTGTTCTACGAAATAGAAGGAGTTGTCAAAGAGCAACGTTTTCGGCTAGTTTTAAAACTCTACTTTGCTGTCTGTCAGAAATTTTTCATTATTGAGTAAGAAACGAAAAATTTTAGTTTCAGCATTGTGCATCCCTTTTTTTGCTAAAGAGAAACTCAATGTGGAGTAATGAAAGTCATTTTTCCTTCTGGTATTATGCATATCATTGCGCCTTCTGAACTGCACTGGATTCTTTACAACATACTTCGTGAGGGAATAAACATACTGTAAATCAGTAGTCACAATGCTCAATTCCTTGAACATATGTCTACAAGTTGATCGTGAGTGAGCACTACATATTATTCTTACAGCACGTTTTTGAGAAATTCTTTTTGTACAACTGAGTTATTTCAGAACATTATTCTATATGACATTATCGAATGAATATATGTCAACTTACTGATTTGCCTGTCCCCAAGATTTGAAATAACTCTAATTGGAAATGTGGCTGAGCTAAGTTGTTTTAGGAGATCCAAAATGTTCTTTTTCCACTTTAAATTCTTTTCGATATGGACACCTAAAATCTATGAAGTTGCCTCCTATTTATCATTTCCTCACCAAGTGTTACACTTATCATTGGTGTACTAACCCTAAATGTGCATAACTGAATATATTATATCTTTTTGAAAATGTTCAAAAGTAGAAAACCAGTCGATGATACTTTTAAGAACACTGTTTACAATTTTTTTCTGTTTCTGCAGATAGACTTGCACTGATTATAATACTAGTGTCATCTGCAAAAAGAACTGATTCTGCTCATTATATTATAGCATTTGATGGAAGATCGTTTACATATGTGAGGGACAGAGGTGGACCTAAGATTGAAGTTTGAGGAGCGCCATAAGTGATTTCTCTCCAGTCTAAGTATCATCCCTGATTGAACTGGTCGAATTACTGAGTACAACTATCTGCATTATTTTGGTCAGATATGATATCAACCATTGGTTGGCTTTCACATCAGTTCCACAAAACCTCATTTTATCTAGGAGGACATTGTGATTCGCACAGTCAAATGCCTTAGATGTTTGTTGTTGTTGTGGTCTTCAGTTTGAAGACCGGTTTGATGCAGCTCTCCAAGCTAGTCTATCCTGTGCAAGCCGCTTCATCTCCGAGTAACTACTGTAACCTACTTTCTTCTGAATCTGCCTAGTGTATTCATCTCTTTGTCTTCCTCTACGATTTTTACTCCACCCTCCCCCCCCCCCCCTCCCGATTTCCTCCAGTAATCAACTGGTGATTCCTCAGAATGTTTCCCACAAACCGATCCCTTCTTCTAGTCAGGTTGTGCCACAAATTCCTCTACTCCCCGATTCTGTTCAGTACCCCCTCATTAGTTATGTGATCTACCTATCTAACCTTCATTGTTCTTCTGTAGCAACACATTTCAAAATCTTCTGTTCTCTTCTTGTCTCAACAGTTTATCGTCCATGTTTCAGTTCCGTATGCAGTTACATTCCATAGAAATACTTTCAGAAAAGATTTCCTGACACTGCAATTTATACTAGATGTCAACGAATTTCTCTTCTTCGTATTAGATTTTCTTGCCATTGCCAGTCTACGTATTATATCCTCCATACTTCGACCGTGATCAGTTATGTTGCTTCCCAAATAGCAAACCTAATCTATTACTTTAAATTTCTCATTTCCTAACCTAAGTCCCTCAGCATTACCTGATTTAATTCGATTACATTCCATAATCCTCGTTTTGCTTTTGTTGATGTTCATCTTATATCCTCCTTTCAAGACAATGTCCATTTCGTTCAACTGCTCTTCCAAGGCCTTTGCTGTCTCTGACAGAATTGCAACGTCATTTGCAAACCTTAAAGTTCTTATTTCTTCTCCCTGGACTTTAATTCCTACTCCAAATGTTTCTTTTGTTTCCTTTACTGCTTGCTCAATATACAGATTGGATAACATCAGGGATAGGCCACAATCCTGGCTCACTCCCTTCTCAAGAATTGCCTTTCATGACGACGACTCTTACAACTGTCTCTGGATTTTGTACAAATTGTAAATAGCCTTTGTATTTTACGCCTACCAACTCCAGAATTTGAAAGAGAATATACCAGTCAACTTTGTCAAAAGCTTTCTTTAAGTCTACAAGTGCTATAAATATATCTTTCCTTTTCTTAACATATCGTCTATGGGAAGTCGTTGGGTCAGTACTGTCTCACGTGTTCCTACATTTTTCCTGAATCCAAATTGATTTTCCCCAAGGTCTGCTTCTAGCAGTTTTTCCATTCTTCTGTAAAGAATTCATGTTAATTTTTGCATCCATTACTTATTAAACTGATAGTCCAGTAATTTTCACACGTTAGCAACTGCTTTCTTTGCCTTAGATAGGTTACAGAAAATATAAACTGGTGCTCTTTTGCTACTTAATACTTGTAAAATTTGTAGAATGGAAATGTAAATGGCTTTCTCAGCAGCGCAATTATTCTGAAATCGAAACTGTGACCCTTTGAATATATAAATGTTGTTCAGGTGGGATAATGTTCTACAACACATCAGCTCTTCAAACATTTTGGAAAATAGAGTCAATAGTGAAGCCGGTTGCTAGTTATTGACGTCTCTCCTGTCATCTTTTGTATAGAGGGGCTTAACAATGGCATGTTGCACTCTCTCTGAAAAAAAAAAAGCCTTGACTTAGTGATGTACTACATACTTCACATACGACAGGGTTTATTATATAGGAATCAATCTTGAGTACTTTGTTGGAAATGCTGTCAAATCCGGATGAGCTTTTATATTAGAGAATATATAATTCCCCTCATTTCACAGAGAGAAGCTGGTGAGACATATGTATGAATGAATTTTATGAGAGTTGCTTTTTCGACATGCTGCTGCGGTTTTCCCATTCAAATGTTTGTCTTTGTTTCTACTATATTTAAGAAATGTTTACCAAATGTATTTGCTATCTGTGATGCTTGGTTTATAGCCCTAAGATTGAATTCAATAATGATGTTATCCTCCTCTGTGTCCAGCTCTCCTGTCTCAGGTGTCACTTTACTGCATATGACTGTACCTTTGTTATTGGAACCATTGATTTCTGAGATATTGTGCGTGTTCCATGTTTTTTTAATAACTTTCATCGGTAATTTTCGGTAGTTTTTGTAGTGTGCAACTACTACAGGATGTCTAATTGTTCTTTGCAACAGACTTATGTCCCTTTTCCTTTCATAAGGTACTTTGATCCCTCTAGTGATGCATGGTTTTTTACACAGCTGTTCAACATCCTTTCTTATTACCTTACGTGGAAAGCTATTTTAAAATAATGATATGAATTTATAATGGTAAAGATTATATCTTATGCCAGCATTGGTTCATCATAAATTTCATCCCAGTCATCTCTTGCAAACTATTCTTAAAGTGTTTGTTAAGAAATCAGTAACTGTTCTGATATCCACTGAGGAGTATGGACACTGAAAAGCATTACCTCATTTAGCCTAACTAAATGTGCATCATGATCAGAGAAATCATTTGATACTCAGTATAAAGTTATCTTCTTCTTTTGAGCTTCATCAAGGAAAACATGTGAATGAAACAACAAATTTATTGTTTACCAGTCATTATTTAATTTATTTCCTCAATGTGTTTCAAAAGCTCCAGTCTCCATTACCAGGTAGATTTATTTGTTTTAATATGATGTGTGCATGTTGTGTTATGGCCTTAGTGTAACCTGTGGCTCTGTCTAGTAGAGAAAAACAAAACACTATTTCAGAACACAGTTCTGTGGGTGTCTATGTTTAAACACAGAAGTGTGCAAATAAAACAACTTCCAATGGTCATAGGCTCCTTTCTCTCTCATAATACATCACATACAAACTGTCATATCTTGTAAACAAAGATGGTGTCTTAAGACTGATAGGTGCATGGAACATATAAGCAGTACAGAGAACATATCGCAAAAAAGCGTTATTTCTTAGTAAATCTGAAAGCATTGTGGAGAACTTTGGTTGAGTAGGTAAACAGATATATTGGATTAAATATTTCAAGTGCTAGTGGCACAAGAATCCTTTTCTGTCAGATTTATGTAGCTTAGACTTTGTACTCATTTACGTAATGAGGCTGTTACCTATAATGGCACAATTATAACTAAATAACATTTCAAGTTGCGACTGAGAGCTAGAGGTTGAAAGGAGTGACAGAAGGAGAGTAAGGTTTTGGTTCTGCCAAAGCAATGTGTTTGTTAGGCTTACATCTGTTGCATGTTATAACAGTAAATGTTGAAGTAATACACTGATAAGGAATATAGATACTCCAACAGATATTCTCTTAATAATGTAAACATAAATAAAAATTATCAAGCTGGTATGTGGTACAAATCATGTAGGGATGCAGATGTAGAGGATGGAAGGAGTGAATGAAGGACAGTAAAATTGTTTTAGTCATGCTGGGCTATAGGTTGTTAAGATCAGATCTGTTATATCCTATAGGTAAGTAAAGGCTGAAGTAATACATTGATTATGCTTTAAAATAATATGCAGATAGATACACTGTTCATAATATCAACACATATACGTACTCTCAAACTGAAATTGGATTTCAGATTGTTGGTATATCTGTGAGTAGGGCCATTCCATCGTTCATCTGGTAAACATCATGGAAACAGAACTAATTATTTATGGTAAATATGAAGGAAAGTATAGAGGCTCTCTCTGCCTCTCTTGTCTGTCTATGTGTGTATGTGTCACACATTGCAAATTTAATAATGTAGGCTGAAGTTAAAAGCAGAGAGGGCGCTATTGTAGGGTTCATATACCACTTGTAATATCTGATCTATAATATCTATCCATCTACTCAACCAAAGATCTCTACAATGCTTTAAAACATATGACTAAATGATATTATTTGCTACATCTTCTTTGCACTTTTGAAATAGTGTTTCTGTTTTACTTCATGTTCTTTTCTCGTATCAGTTTCTAAACTATCTTTCTTTACTAAGTGTGATAGTTAATAGGCGATGTATTGCAACACAGAAAGGAGCCTGTGACCACTGAAAGTATTCTATTTCAGTTTTTTTTTATTTGAACATTTACATTTACGTTCAGTTTTTTGTCGACAACGTTCTGAAATAGTGTTTTGTTTTCTCTGTAGGGTTACTCTAAAGTCATAAAACAACACACACATCGTATTAACGCAAATAAACAAACATCAAGGAAATAGAAAAATATGAAACGCGTTGTGGAAACTGGTAACAGTAAATTTGTTGTTTCAATCGATATCTGTAATAGTCATGGTAAAGCCTAATGTAAATGTTCAAATTTAAAGAAAACATTGACGGTTATGGTCCTTTCATCATTATCCACCTATATTGGAAAGTTAATTATTGACATCAAATTGGAGGATCCAATTAAGTTTTCCGAATTCTATTTCCTGTAGGATCTATTGATACTTTACTGGTCACTATATCAATATTTGTTTCAGTTACATTAATTTTATAACAAACTATGTAATCATATATCTAAAAACAAGAGAAGCTGCTAAAGATCACGTTTTATTATTTAGGTTTTACACTGTAAATTTCCACTTAAAAATCTTCTTTCACACGATGTTCTTTTTTTTCCGTATCATAGCTTCTACATCCACGACTACATTTATAAATCTGTATGCTTACTCCACAAGCCACTGTGCCTCGTACAGTGGGAGGTACTCTGGGTCATTACTAGTCATTTCCTTTCCTATTCCACTCGCAAACAGAGCGAGACAAAAACGAGTGTCTAAATGTCTCCCTATGAGCTCTAATTTCTTGTATCTTATCTTCACAGTCCTTACACACAATGTATGTTGGATGCAGAAGAATCGTTCGACAGTCAGCTTTAAATGCTGGTTCTCTAAATTTTCTCAATAGTGTTCCTCAAATAGAACACCTTATTACCTCGAGGGATTCCCATTTCAGTTCCCAAGGAATGTCCGTAAGATTTGCGTGTTGTTTGAACCTACTGGTACATCTTCTAGATGGCATCTGAACTGCTTTGATGTCTTCCTTTATTCCAACCTGGTATGGATCCCAAACACTAGAGCAGTACTCAAGAATAGGTCTCTTTTATAGATGAACTCCAGTTTCCTAAACTTTTCCCAATAAACCGAAGACAGTGATTCGCCTTCCCTACCACAGTTGGAATACTGCCGCACCTCTCTTTTATAGTGCCGTTCTCATAACCAAATTTCCTTTCCTTTGTTAACAATATAGATAAAGACTTGAAGCTACATGAACATAAAACAATCACAAGGCAGAAAAATAATGTACTGAATGAAATACAAATCTAGAAAAGAAGATAGACGTCAAACATAACGGGAAAACACTTCCAAGAATTAATAAGTCACATTAACTGCTTTTGCAGTACTCGAGGGTTGTAAGTGACTGAAAAAGAAAACAATTTAAAGAGATAATAACAAAAGTAAGAATTGTATGTGATGCTAATTTAGAACATCTTCAGAGACCTCTTCAAAACCCTTGCTACTTTGTCGACAGTTTCACATGGTGTACATGTAAGAGTTGTCAATATACATTCATTAATTTTCTCTGTCACTACCAAAATTTCTCTTTTCTTAAAGAATAGTGAAGGGGTGCATATAACTCTATGCGACAAACAATCTCTAAAGTTAATTATACATGATGGTTGGCACTCCACCATGTTTAAGTCACGTTGTTAGAATTGCACTGACCGCAGTTTCTTGTGAGAAGTGGACTGGTGTTGTAAAATGGTATGAACGGAAAGAGTTTTCAACTTTAAAAGAAAAACTTATAATTTTCAAAAGACATATGAAAATCAGAATTATATCGAATTGTAGGTCTTTTGCCTAATCTTAAACTTATAATTAGATTTGGGACCTAGGAAAACCGTTTATAACATAAAAAATAAAATCTTGGTGCTTCTATTCACTCTACAGAGAGGGCAGTATAAAAACAGTAGGGTTAATCTTATCATTTTTCTGTTTATTTACCTTTTTGGGTGAATAGGGACATGTTAAAATCAGTTTTGAATTTTGAAGAACAACAAATAAAATTTATCCAGTTGAAAAAAAAGTTTTACTCAGTACAAAAACCAAACATATTGCACGAATTGTGATTTCTCATTTTGTTTTCCTTATAAAAATTCTTATACCTCTAACTACTGTATTGTAATTTTAAATTTATGAAATTGTTTGTTTGTTGATATACCAAATCATTGACATTATGTTTAAAAATGAAGTCTTTGAATCTACGAGTGGTATGCCTAAAAGTATTGGACAGCTTTCAAACAACATCTCGTTTGTTTTCTGAGAAAAATCATCATAACCTTTGCCTTTTAGTAACGAATTTTAGATGTGTGCAATCTAAATGACAACTAACTTTTTCCATATACTTTAATCACAGCATAACCTCCTGGGTTCAGAACAGTGTCACATGGTTATTCGTTTCTGTCGAATTCTTGGTGTTCTGCTGAAGAAACGCTATCACTGTTTCTGTTCACTCGACAATTTCCGAAAAAACAACCTGACATTTTCAATTAGCCAAAACACAAGTCAGATTAAAGTATACTTTCAAACTGAACTTTTGGTTATTGAAATGGGACTGCAAATTTCCTTGTCATGTACTTGCATTAAAATAACAGAATCTAGGATGGTACTTACAAGTGAAGGTAGAGTGAATAAAACGTCAGCTTTCAGTGCCGTGAACTTTGAAATTCGTAATTTCCCTGTTATATTAGTTCACTACGCACCTAGATAAACTAATCTTTGAATAAGTGTCCCATTTGTCTTCCGACACGACAGCATAGAACTTTTCTGGAAGTTTCGTTTATATTCATCCCGTTGTTTGTATTCACCTCACTTTAGTAGGCTAAGTTCGGCTATGTGGACTGCTTTCATGCAAAATTTGACCGTCGAATTTTTTAATTACCTACTTCAGAGTCAGGTCACACAAACGATATTATTACCGGTTTCGACGTATTACCAAGTCGTCATCAGATGATTTGAACGCTTTAGATAGTAACTCGTGAACGAACAAGCCTTTACCCATATGTTTTCATTGTGAGTGTCTCCCAAGGACGTTCATTTGAAGTTTACCATGTAAGCTATTCATATTGTGTGATAATGGCTTAGTAAAAACACAGAAGAGGTAATTTATACCACATGTGTTATTTTAAGCTGAAATAGGTAATACATAAAATAATTAGTTTACACAGCGGACATTTCATATACGAACAATGTATCTTCTAAGCCAGCCCTGGAAATCTATAAAGCCTTCTGATACCATTTGGATGTTCTTGAACTGGTAGGACTTTTCACCATCAGATAATTTCAAGCTTCATAGACGCAAAGTGAGGCCATTTTACAGCGTCTGTGAATTGATGAGAATGCAAACAATTTCCCTGATCATACGACTGTAAACTGATAACATGCAAGTGTACAATGATTGCTCAGGAAAATTGAAAGTGACCATTGTATGAACGTGAGGAAGTGAAATGTTTCCTTGTTTTGGTATGAGGAACCTACTCTCAAATATTTTTGATATATCAAAATGGCTTAATGACATACATAGTGAGCACAAAGTCATGCCCTGATTATAAACATGTATAACAGAATAACCGTTTGACATAATACGTTACATTTGATGCCGTTACATAGGTTAGTGTTACTAGTTTTTTTTAAGACCACTTACGTTAGTAAACCTTAACGTGTGCTCCCTTGGTAGCTCGGAGAATGTCGAGGCCGTATTCCAGTTCCCGCCAGGTGTTTCGTAACGTGTGTTCTGTCACAGTACCCACAGCAGCTTGTATCCTAGCCTTCAGTTCGTCGACGTCAGGAACTGGTATGACGAAGACTCTGTCCTTGATATAGCCCCAGAAAAATAAGTCAAGGAGCGTAATGTCTGGAGATTGGAGTAATGTCCGGATCGGTGAATTGGAAGGAACGGTCCAACAGCCAGGCCACCCCGCTCTCCAGACATTACGCCTCTTCACTTTTCTTTCTGGGGCTATATCAAGGACAGAGTCTTCGTCACACCAGTTGCTGACGTTGACGAACTGAAGTAGGATACTAGCTGCTGTGGACACTGTAACAGAACACAAGTTACGAAACACCTGGCGGGAACTGAAATACCGCCTCGACATTCTCCGAGCTGCCAATGTAGCACACGTTGATGTTTACTGACGTAAGTGGTCTTAAAAAGAACTAATTAGCACTAACCAATGGAACGGCATCAAATGTAAATTATTGTGTCAAACGGTTATTCTGCAATAAATTGTTATAATCAGCGCAAGACTTTGTGCTCACCCTGTACATCAGTGATTTACAGGGCCAGTATACGTTGATTTCATGGCTTGTGTCCAACATTAATAGCTCGCTGCAATATGTGTAATCACTGTCTCACTTGGTAGAAGAGTTGTTTGATAACACATGCTGAGCTGTGAATAAACAACGTTCTGTATCAAATTTTCCGTCAGGTTCCCCCGCTTCGTCAAGGTCTTCATCGACCTCCTCTCGCGGCAGCGCCTCTGGAGGTGCCGGTACCAACAAAGAAGCGAGTGCGCCCGAGAAGTCTGGGGAAGCTGGCCCCGCGAAGGACGAGGAGGAGAAAGAGAAGAAGGAAGGAGGTGCAAAGGACGGCGAGAAGGAGGAGCACGAGGGCGGCTCGGCGCCGACGCCTTCTCCTCGAGCCTACAAGCCCGGCGGGAAGTCCAAAGTGACGGGGCAGACCCTCACCGGCTGGCTGTAGGCGCACGCCACACGCTACACGCTACACGCTACACACTACACACTACACTCACTGCCCTCGTCATGGGGACTTTCTGTGGGTCTGGGCTAGGAAATCTCATACGGGCTCGTTCCACGTTTCGAGATAACCACCCCGTACGAGAAGAGTATTGCTCTGAGAAGAGAGGTCGATGAGAGTTCCTTGAAGTAATATGTGCTACATACTAATTTAATTTTTCGTACATGTATTTTATCACAAACCAAGGATGTACTTACCCATGGATCAAATGAACTTTGTAACCTTTGGGGCCAATGAACTGCCTTCCTTCTATCATTTCTTACCTATTTCGTTTAATTTTAACTTATAATCCCTTAATCAGGCATAACCCATAATAACATACTAGGCAAGCGATTCTCACAAGAATATTTTCATCCACTTGTCTAGAAGAGACGGGCAAGAGTGTAGCTCAAGATATCATCACATTTTCACTACCAGCCAGACGTCGACGTATATATCTTGATGCAGCAGAGGGAATGAAAAAGCAAGTACTGCATTGACTGCACTTCGAAATCTGTGTCGATCCCTTGTGGCTACAGGGAGATAAGGGGACACAGTAATTAGACATAGCACTCTGTTGCTTCCTTCAGCGTCCTTTGGCCTGGCCTAGGTAGAATTAGTCATTAGAAGGCCACCATAATGTAAACCCATTGAAGGGGCTTTTTAGTTAGAACAAACATTCCGAAATATTTATTGACATTCTGCCTAATTTCCATGATGAAAATAACTTATATACACAAGATGTTTCCTCAAGGAGAGCTACTACTTTCCCTCTCTCTCTCTCTCTCTCTCTCTCTCTCTCTCTCTCTCTCCCAACGTGTGTGTGTGTGTGTGTGTGTGTGTGTGTGTGTGTGTGTGTGTGTGTGTGTGAGTGAGAGAGAGAGAGAGAGAGAGAGAATTTTGTGTACGTGTGTGCTTGGAGGAGAGACAAGAGAGAAGAGAGAAAAAGCGTTCCTTAATCTCCGGGCATCAGTAAATGAGGATAGTATCGCTACAGTTACCCCCATATGAAACGGAATAAGACATAAAATGTGGTTGTAATTCGTGAAATGTGTGGAACGCCCAACTAGCAGGAATTGTCTTCGCTTCTTGTGTGCCACCATAGCAAATCGTTTAACATCAGCTGCCAACACATTTAAGAGTTCATGAATTACGGGTACCACTTTTGAGCGAAATTTAAGGAAGTTGCAGTTGGCTCTTAACTGTGAATAACCATTTTTGAAAAAAATAATAATTCATCTAATAATAACATACATTAGATATAGCACATAGTTGACCTCTTTGGAAACATTATTATAATAATGCCAGTATCCCCATATCAAGTAAAGCTGATTGCCATTACTTTTTATGAGAAACTGCTTTCTATTCTTAGCATTTGCTTAAATTTTGAGTTCTTCACTTTTAATACGAATCGCCGTATGCTTTGTGGTATTTGTAAATATTTTAAATTATATGAAGCAACATAAACCTTATCAGCTCCGTCCATAACAGTCTCCGCTATTTCTATGCTCTACTAGGGCTTTTCATTCACCAAAACGTCTAATTTCCGTAATTGGGCAGTGAAATAGACTTGTGTCGACGACAACATGACATGGCTGGTACCTCAATAATTCCTCCAACTGTTTTTCTCACTGTCTCTTTTTAACATACGGGTAATGAAATAAATAAATTTTGATAAATCCTTCAGCTATAGCTGACGTAAGATTGCATTGGTTTGTCTATTTTCAGTCTTAATAAGTACCCAGAAACAAAGTTCTTAGCAAAAATCAATAAATTTTGATCACTTACACTTCAAGAATTATTACTATGCCATCTTTGTTAAAACATGTATATTGATTATGCAATAAAATGTGTTTACCATAAAGCATTTATTTTATTGTTTTCAAAATGTGGTGTATATTACTGCAAAATCTCAAGATTTCCATAGGCAGTAATGTGGAATTATGGAGCAGCGGTGTCCAATCTTGTGTCATCTCTCGTAATAGCATGTGGCACTGAGTTTAGGCTTGCGATATTTAGATGCACTTAAAGACATTAAAAATAATGTCATGTTTTTGAGGTGTTACTGCACTTAACACAACTGACACTGCTTCCGTAAATTTGGGTAAAATTGCTAAATGCCACTGACTACAGAAAACTTGCAGATATTAAAACAGCACCGCATGTAACTGCCACAGGTAGAGGCTACCAACCGCTTGGTTACACCTAGACTACATCTACATCTACATCCATACTCCACAAGCCACCTGACGGTGTGTGGCGGAGGGTACCTTGAGTACCTCTATCGTTTCTCCCTTCTATTCCAGTCTCGTATTGTTCGTGGAAAGGAGGATTGTCGATATGCCTCTGTGTGGGCTCTAATCTCTCTGATTTTATCCTCATGGTCTCTTCGCGAGATATACGTAGGAGGGAGCAATATACTGCTTGATTCCACAGAGAAGGTATGTTCTCGAAACTTCAACAAAAGCCCGTACCGAGCTACTGAACGTCTCTCCTGCAGAGTCTTCCAATGAAGTTTATCTATCATCTCCGTAACGCTTTCGCGATTACTAAATGATCCTGTAACGAAGCGCGCTGCTCTCCGTTGGATCTATCTATCTCTTCTATCAATCCTATCTGGTACGGATCCCACACTGGTGAGCAGTATCCAAGCTGTGGTCGAACAAGCGTACTGTAAACTACTTCCTTTGTATTCGGATTGCATTTCCTTAGGATTCTTCCAATGAATATCAGTCTGGCATCTACTTTACCGACGATCAACTTTATATGATCATTCCATCTTAAATCACTTCTAATGCCTACTCCCAGATAATTTATGGAATTAACTGCTTCCAGTTGCTGACCTGCTATTTTGTAGCTAAATGATAATGTATGTATTCGCAGCACATTACACTTGTCTACATTTAATTGCCATTCCCTGCACCATGCGTCAATTCGCTGCAGATCCTCCTGCATTTCGGTACAATTTTCCATTGTTAAAACCTCTCGATATACCACAGCATCATCCGCAAAAAGCCTCAGTGAACTTCCGAAGTCATCCACAAGGTTATTTACGTAAATTGTAAATAGCAACGGTCCTACGACACTCCCCTACGACACACCTGAAATCACTCACACTTTGGAAGACTTCTCTCCATTGAGAATGACATGCTGCGTTTTGTTAACTAGGAACTCTTCAATCCAATCACACAATTGGTCTGATAGTCCATATGCTCTTACTTTGTTCATTAAACGACTGTGGGGAACTGTATCGAACCCCTTGCGGGAGTCAAGAAACACGGCATCTACCTGGGAACCCGTGTCTATGGCCCTCTGAGTGTCGTGGACGAAAAGCGCGAGCTGCGTTTCACACGATCGTCTTTTTCGAAACAAATGCTGATTCCTACAGAGTAGATTTCTAGTTTCCAGATAAGTCATTATTCTCGAACATAATACGTGTTCCAAAATTCTACAACTGATCGACGTTAGAGATATAGGTCTATAGTTCTGCACATCTGTTCGACGTCCCTTCTTGAAAACGGGGATGACCTGTGCCCTTTTCCAATCGTTTGGAACGCTACGCTCTTCTAGAGACCTACGGTACACCGCTGCAAGAAGGGGGGCAAGTTCCTTCGCGTACTCTGTGTAAAATCGAACTGGTATCCCATCAGGTCCAGCGGCCTTTCCTCTTTTGAGCGATTTTAATGGTTTCTCTATCCCTCTGTCATCTATTGCGGTATCCACCATTTTGTCATCTGTGCAACAATCTGGAGAAGGAACTACAGTGCAGTCTTCCTCTGTGAAACAGCTTTGGAAAAAGGCATTTAGTATTTCGGCCTTTAGTCTGTCATCCTCTGTTTCAGTACCATTTTGGTCACAGAGTGTCTGGACATTTTGTTTTGATCCACCTACCGCTTTCACATAAGACCAAAATTTCTTAGGATTTTCTACCAAGTCAGTACATAGAACTTTACTTTCAAATTCATTGAACGCCTCTCGGATGGCCCTCCTCACATTACATTTCGCTTCGCGTGATTTTTGTTTGTCTGCAAGGCGTTGGCTAAGTTTATGTTTGCTGTGAAGTTCCCTTTGCTTCCGCAGCGGTTTTATAACGCGTTTGTTGTACCACGGTGACTCTTTTCCATCTCTTACGATCTTGCTTGACACATACTCATCTAACGCATATTGGACGATGGTTTTGAACTTTGTCCACTGATCCTCAACACTATCTGTACTTGAGACAAAACTTTTGTGTTGAGCCGTCAGGTACTCTGAAATCTTATTTTGTCACTTTTGCTAAACAGAAAAATCTTCCTACCTTTTTTAATATTTCTATTTACAGCTTTATGATCACTGAATCGCTGTTCTGCGTTAGCTGTTTCAAATAGTTCGGGTCTGATTGTACCAGAAGGTCTAATATGTTATCGCCACGAGTCGGTCCTCTGTTTAACTGCTCAAGGTAGTTTTGAGATAAAGCACTTTAAAAAATTTCTCTGGATTCTTCGTCCCTGCCACCCGTTATGAACGTTTGAGTCTCCCAGTCTATATCTGGCAAATTAAAATCTCCACTCAGAACTATAACATGGTGGGGAAATCTACTCGAAATATTTTCCAAATTATCTTTCAGGTGCTCAGCCACAACAGCTGCTGAGCCATGGGGCCTATAGAGACATCCATTACCATGTCTGAGCCTGCTTTAACCATGACCTTCTCCCAAATTATTTCACATTTCGGATCTCCGTCAATTTCCTTCGATACTATTGCACTTTTTATCGCTATAAACTCGACTCCCCCTTTACTGTCCAGCCTGTCTCTGCGGTATACATTCCAATCTGAGATTAGAATTTCATTACTTTTTACATCTGGTTTCAGCCAACTTTCTGTCCCTAGTACTATGTGGGCATTGTGACCGTTTATTAATGAGAACAGTTCTGGGACCTTTCTATAGACGCTCTTGCAGTTTATTTTTAGCACATTAATATTGTTATTCCCTGTTGAATTTTGCATACTCCTACCTTGCCGCGTCTCGGGAGGCGTCTTGTCGGGCCTAGGTAGGGAATTCTCTAACCTAAAAAAACCCCATGTGCACTCCACACATACTCCGCTACCCTTGTAGCCGCTTCCCGCGTGTAGTGCACGCCTGACCTATTCAGGGGGACCATACATTTCTCCACCCGCTAGCGGACGTCGATAAATTTGCACCCCATATCTCCGCAGAATCGTCTGAGCCTCTGGTTTAAGCCTTCTACTCGGCTCCAAACCAGAGGACCGCGATCGGTTCTGGGAACGATACTACAAATAGTTAGCTCAGATTCCACCCCGCGAGCGAGGCTTTCCGCCTTCACCAACTCCGCCAACCGCCTGAACTGAGGATGACCTCTGAACCCAGACGGCAGGAGTCACTGGTGCCGACATGAGCAACAATTTGCAGTCGGGTGCACCCAGTGCTCTCTACTGCCGCCGGCAGGGCCTCCTCCACATCTCGGATGAGACCCCCCGGCAAGCAGACAGAGTGAACACTGGCCTTGTTCCCCCACCTTTCCGCTATTTCCCTAAGGGGCTCCATCACCCGCCTAACGTTGGAGCTCCCAATAACTAATAAACCCCTCCCCCAGTGTGCCTGCTCGGACCTTGCTGAAGGAGCATCCACATGTCCACTCACAGGCGGAGCGGGCGATGCCACACGGCCAGCCTCCACATTTACCCTCCGCCTCGTGCGCCGCGAACGCCGATGAACTCGCCACTCCCCTTGGGGAGAGGGTGGCCCAACCGCACCCGGTACCCGCAAAGATGTCTCGACAGCAGGGACCGTGGGTGAAGCATGTAATACCTGGGGTGTACCATGCGACGCACCAGACTCCCCACTGCCGCTACACTCCGAGGCAGCAGCCTGAAGATGGCTGACCGCGGCCATCAACACGTTCAGCTGTTCGCGAACAGTGGACAGCTCCTCCTGCGTCCGTACACAGCAGTCACACAACCTATCCATCCTAATAAATCAGTTTTGCTGTAGAGAGTTAATCTACTTTTAACTAGACTGCTAATTCACTAAAGGCGACTGATAGTTGACTAAACTGTGTTTGCTAACCACTTCTTGTAGAAAACAATGAAAATAGCACTACCTGTCTCTGGACTGCATTGAAAAAACATTAGCACTACTGGCACTATGGTTGACTAAAGAGACTCTCTCTGACTGTATTCAAAACAAACACGAAATCTATGGAACACTATTACTAGCACTCGACAATTAAAGTTTCCTAAAAGCAAATTCAGACGGAAGAAGAAGTGACAAGTAAGAAAAATACAGTTAATACTTAAATTAACGTAGCTCGCTGCACACCAGACGTGAAGCAGACGGCAGATAGACTGAAGATCTCTGTTTACTATGCCAGACCTCTAAGACAGTTGGGACTGAGACTTTGATCGAAATGTGGTGCAGTCCATTAATGTCACCAGTTGTGATGAAGACATGTTGGAGGCTGGAAGCACCAGAAGTTTACAGTGATGGAACTACATGGCTATATCTTCGTTATTGACTGACGCTCGCAATAATACCAAGCCAAAGTTCGGTCAACGTGAGGCCTATATGCTCATGAGCACAGGTAGCTTGAGATGTTGCAGTGTTGTCATCTGACTGTGCTCCCTCATCTCAGCGTTAATAGGTTGGTAGATTTAAAAAACGATGGTGGAGAAGGAATTAGGTGTAAACGCATCTGGATGCATGCGAAATGTTATTAAAGTCGGATTGGTAAAAGCCGCTTCGTGATCCGAACTATAAATCACGAGATTTTTGAATTTTAATTGCGTTTAATGGTAAAAATTCACGGTAGCCAGCGTTGGACATGAGCAGGCATAAGGCACAGGTGCACACAAGTCAGCACGGTCGGAATTCAGACGACAGAATCTGGAAGTCGCGAAGTCTGGCATGAGAATGCTAACAATGAACAGATGCGACGTCGTCTGCAGGCCAAAAACCACTCTGCTACGACCTGATGGAACAGTTCAAGGGAACTCAGAAAGAGAAAGGAAAAACAGTCTCTCATAAAATGACGGTTAGTCAGATTTTGAAAGTAAGACAAATTTTGTCATGTATCATTCTGAGAGTGTCTCCACTGGACGCCTCAGTTCAAGCCATTCTGCATCTACATCTGCATGGATACTCTGTAAATCACATTTAAGTGCCTGGCAGAGGGTTCATAGAACCACCTTCACAATTTTCTATTATTTCAATCTCGTATAGCGTGCGGAAAAAACGAACACCCATATCTTTCCGTACGAGCTCTGATTTCCTTAATTTTATCGTGATATAGTTCGATATCAACAAAATATTTTCGCATTTGGAGGAGAAAGTTGGTGATTGGAATTTCGTGAGAAGATTCCGTCGCAACGTAAAACGCCTTGCTTTTAAAGATGTCCAGTATCATTTCAGTGAACCTCTCTCCCATATTTCGCCATAACACAAAACGTGCTGCTCTTCTTTGAACTTTTTCGATGTACTCCGTCAATCGTACATGGTAAGGATCCCACACCGCGCAGCAGTATTCCAAAAGAGGACGGGCAGGCGTAGTGTAGACAGTCTCCTTAGTAGGTTTGTTACATTTTCTAAGTGTCCTGCCAATAAAAGGCAGTCTTTGGTTAGCCTTCCCTACAAATTTTTCTATGTGTTCCTTGCAATTTAAGTTGTTATTAATTGTAATACCTAGGTATTTAGTTGAATTTACGGCTTTTAGATTAGTTTAACGAACTTCTTTTAGCACTCATGTGGATGACCTTACACTTGTCGTTATTTAAGGTCAACTGACAATTTTGGCACCGTTCAGATATCTTTTCTAAATCGTTTTGCAATTTCTTTTGATCTTCTAATGACTTTATTAGTTGATAAACGACAACATCATCTGCAAACAAAGACGGACGCTCAGATTGCCTCCCAAAACTTTTATATAGATAAGGAACAGCAAAGGACCTATAACTCTACCTTGGGGAACGCCAAAAATCACTTCTGTTTTACTCGATAACTTCTAGTCAATTACTACGAACTGATACCTCTCTGACAGGAAATCACAAATCCAGTCACATAACTGAGAGGATATTCCATAATCACCCAATTTGACTACAAGCCGCTTGTGTGGTACAGTGTCAAAAGCCTTCCGGAAATCCAGAAATACGGAATCGAATCTCAAAAGCGCTCAATACTTCATGCGTGTAAAGAGCTAGTTGTGTTTCACAGGAACGATGTTTTCTAAACCCATGTTGACTGTGTGCCAGTAGACCGTTTCCTTCGAGGTACTTCGTAATGTTCGAACACAATATATGATCCACAATCCTGCTGCATATCGACGTTAAGGATATGGGCCTGTATTTAGTGGATTAGTCCTACTACCTTTCTTCTATACTGATGTGATCTGTGCAACTTTCCAGTCTTTGGGTGCGGATCATTCGTCGAGCGAACGGTTGTATATGATTTTTAAGTGTGAAGCTAATGCATCAGCATACTCCGAAAGTAACCTAATTGGTATACAGTCTGGACCAGAAGACTTGGTTTTATTACGTGATTTAAGTTGCTTCATTACTCCGAGGATATTTACTTCTACGTTACTCATGTTGGCAGATGTTCTCGATTCAAATTCTGGAATATTTACTTCTTCTTCTTTTGTGAAGGCATTTCGGAAGGCTGTGTTTAGTAACTCTGCTTTGGCCGCACTGTCTTCAATAGTATCTCCATTGCTGTAGCGCAGAGAAGGCATTGATTGTTTCTTGCCGCTAACATACTTTACATACTACCAGAATCTCTTTGGATTTTCTGCCAGGTTTCGGAATAAAGTTTCGTTGTGGTAACTGTTATAAGCATCTCGCATTGAAGTCCGCGCAAAATTTCAAGCTTCTATAAAAGATCGCCAATCTTGGGGATTTTGCGTCCGTTTAAATTTGGCATGTTTGTTTCGTTGTTTCTGCAAAATTGTTCTGACCCGTTTTGTGTACCAAGGAGGATCAATTCCGTCGTTTGTTAATTTATTTGGTATAAATCGCTCAATTGCTGCCGATACTATTTTTCTGAATTCAAGCCACGTCTGATCTACACTTATATTGTTAATTTGGAAGGAGTGGAAATTATCCCTAAGGAAGGCGTCAAGTGAATTTTTAATTGCTTTTCGATTAGGTATATTTTTCGTTTATTTTTGGAGGATTTGGGGGTTACAATATTTAGCCTCCCTACGACAACGCTGTGTTCACTAATTCCTGTATCCGTTTTGATGTTCGTTATTAAGTCAGGATTATTTGTTGCTAAGAGGTCAAGTGCGTTTTCACAACCGTTTACTATTCGCGTGGGCGAATGAACTAACTGGTCGAAATAATTTTCAGAGAATGCGTGTAGCACAATTTCGGATGACGTTTTATTCGTCCATCCAGAATTAAACATGTATTTTCTCCAACATACCGAGGGTAAATTAAAGTCACCACTAACTACAATCCTATGAGTCGGGTACGTGTTTGAAATCAAACTCAAGTTTTCTTTGAACCATTCAGCAAATGTATCATTTGAATTGGGAGGTCGACAAAAGGATCCAATTGTTATTTTATTCCGGTTGCCAACAATGACGTTTGTCCATACTAACTCACAGGAACTATCTACTTCAATTTGGCGACAAGATAAACTAGTTCTAACAGCAGCGAACACGCCACCACCAATCGTGTGTAGCCCATCCTTTCGGAACACCGTTAGGTTCTTCGCAAAAATTTCAGCTGAGCTTATCTCCCGCTTACAATTATTTGAGAATCAGTGCTTTCTATTAGCGCTTGGAGCTCTGGTACTTTCCCAACATAGCTACGACAGTTTACAACTGTTATACCAATGGTTCCTGTATCTACGTTCTTCCTGTGTTCGGACTGTACCCTTTGTGACTGAAGCCCTTCTTGTTGTGTTTTCCTGAGGCCCTCTAACCTAAAAATCCACCCAGTCCACGCCACACAGCCCCTGCTACCCGTGTAGCCTCCTCCTGCTTATAGTGGACACCTGACCTATTCACCGGAACCCGAAACCCAACCACCCTTTCGCGCCATTGTAATATTAGAAGCGTTAATATTGCTGTAGTAGGTAGTCTGACGTCACTGCAGCACAGAACGGTTAGCACTGGGGATAGTAATCCAGTGGTCATGCAGAACGCAGCTGGTTTTTCAAGAGGTGAGACGTGCGGCGAATGTAATCTCTACCTATGTGGAATAATAAGCTGTGTTTTTGCTCCTGCTGAGTTAACCACGTCTAATCAAGTACAGCTGCGCATGTAGTGACTTCGGTTGGTATTGATAAAATATGTTTTGATTCTCTGACAATCTACACAGTCCTAGACGCCCTAGATAACGAGTGTAACATATGTCATAGGATATGCCAGCACTCCACCTTATGTCGGTAAGTAGTATGATGTGATTATCGCAGTGTTTACTGCAACATTTTGTGATTATGCCGTCGTTGATGACCACTACATCATGACAGTGGGCTTAGTTCGTGTTTGTTTATTGGAGAACAAACTGTTGGTTGGCAGCAGATCCTCACGTTGTAGGTTAAATCCAGCGTGGCAGATCTCACAGTTACTGACCCACTACTACAGCAAGTTGAAACTTCGGTCGTATCAGTGGTCTTCAAAGTTATAAGTGCTCGCCGAAGTATTCCATAAAGTATACGGAATATGCCACGCGTTATCACTAAGTCCGAAATATCACATGCTCATAACACATCAATTAATTAAACAAATTGTCCTCACAATGTTCGTAACTTAAACTGCCTAGTTCGCGACACTTCCTATCAGCAATGAACTCAACAGTTCTCTATTTTACAAGTTACCTTCCCGGCGACATTTAGCATGGTTTTACACGTACGAAGCCAGCCCACTCTACACCTGTCCAACTTTCTGCGCGTGGGAACAGCTTAATTCTGATTGGCTAATGGTTTGAATGAGCAGTCAGAATGATCCTTCTTTATCATTCTCGCGGCAAAACTTGCCTGAGCCAATCAGAAAATCATTTACGTCATTGCAATGACAATTTCTAATATAATATTTAATAAAATAGACCGAAATGCAAAGTAATCTTTAAATTAATTTAGGAACTTATTCCACTTCCGACTTCTATTCTGGCTGCTTTCTTAAAAAAGCAAGCACACATCGACATACGTCATTTTAGCTTCGTACTTGCACCACAGTTTTCCCAAGACTCAGTTTTATCAGGTTTTACATGTAACAATATTAAGTTTTAACATTTGTCCCACAGACACTCTCTCATTCATCCCCATGTATTTATACACCAAAATAATAAGCAAATAATAATTTTGAATGATTCTTTTATACTACGAAATGCAGAGCGATTAAAGTTTTGAAAAGACAATTACACTTAATTTATTTTATACACTGAGAACTCTGTTTATGACTTTAGATGATAATAAAAGACAAACTGCTATTGTTCCTGAGTTTTGAAACACAAGTGTCGGTTTTTGGACATTTAAATAATTTTCTCAGTCTCAGAGATAAAAGTCTGAAAATATTGCCGGATCCTTTACTTACTGACGAAAGATGGTACACCAAGTTTGAACAAAATCGGTTGATAATTACTATGGTTTATTTAGATTCGTAGGGGGTATGAATTTACGTTCCTACTAGATAGTACTGGAGACCTTTCTTACGGCTAGTAGCGACAGCTGCGAATGTGAGTCACAGCGAAGACACAACCCCGCAGTCACCGGGATATACGGGTTCATGCTTTACTACAGTGACTGTCATCTCGCAGTAACTTGCTACGTTACAACAGTACTAACAGGTAGGTCTGCGATTCAACTGATTCACACACCACTGTCAGGCTTCTGCTTTCTGTCTGCGATTCAATTGAGTCTTGCAACCATATTAGGCGTCTGCTTTCTGGTACAGACAGTTGATTCGTAGGACATTGATGGTTGGAGTTTTGGCAGTTATCTTCTCTTGATGTGAACCATTTTTTTCTATTATCAAATTAACTTCAAACACGAGGGTAAGTACCAGAGATGTTTCAAGCTGCCATGCAAGGCACGAGATGCTCCTGTAAATGGATGTGTTACTGACAAGAGTCCAGGTGAGCCGAATAGCAGAGGTAGCCGGATAACTGCCGAGTCACAAGGGGAACCTGCACTGCACAGTTGACTTCTGGGCGCCCTTCATTGGGCTGGACACAAACTGAAGCTCTGCCCCAGCACAGGTATAAACATTCTGAGGACGTAATTTTATTTGTATCAATGATAGCAATTCGCCGAAATTTTATGGTTGTCCCTACAAACATAATTAGCCAAGCTATAGCGATGTGTTTGTTTTATGCAGAAAAAAATTATTTCCTCATTTACCTTTTAACATTTAAAAAATTAAAAATTGTTAAAAATTATATCTTAAAGCATGTTAACGATTGGCTATTTAACTTACGAAATATACCACTAATTTATAACAAATGACTAGGAAATTGTTTTCCTTTCTCTCATTTTAAATTAAGTTTTATTTACAAATAACAGACTGAAATTGTAAATTTGTTTCCTCTTTTAGTTAATCTTATTACTTCTGTGTGAAAAGAAATGTAATACTTCCGTTTGTGAACACTGTACATGTCATCATTTAGGTATCTTCTGTATCTTATTTGTAAATACACTCCTGGAAATTGAAATAAGAACACCGTGAATTCATTGTCTCAGGAAGGGGAAACTTTATTGACACATTCCTGGGGTCAGATACATAACATGATCACACTGACAGAACCACAGGCACATAAACACAGGCAACAGAGCATGCACAATGTCGGCACTAGTACAGTGTATATCCACCTTTCGCAGCAATGCAGGCTGCTATTCTCCCATGGAGACGATCGTAGAGATGCTGGATGTAGTCCTGTCGAACGGCTTGCCATGCCATTTCCACCTGGCGCCTCAGTTGGACCAGCGTTCGTGCTGGACGTGCAGACCGCGTGAGACGACGCTTCATCCAGTCTCAAACATGCTCAATGGGGGACGGATCCGGAGATCTTGCTGGCCAGGGTAGTTGACTTACACCTTCTAGAGCACGTTGGGTGGCACGGGATACATGCGGACGTGCATTGTCCTGTTGGAACAGCAAGTTCCCTTGCCAGTCTAGGAATGGTAGAACGATGGGTTCGATGACGGTTTGGATGTACTGTGCACTATTCAGTGTCCCCTCGACGATCACCAGAGGTGTACGGCCAGTGTAGGAGATCGCTCCCCACACCATGATGCCTGGTGTTGGCCCTGTGTGCCTCGGTCGTATGCAGTCCTTATTGTGGCGCTCACCTGCACGGCGCCAAACACGCATACGACCATCATTGGCACCAAGGCAGAAGCGACTCTCATCGCTGAAGACGACACGTCTCCATTCGTCCCTCCATTCACGCCTGTCGCGACACCACTGGAGGCGGGCTGCACGATGTTGGGGCGTGAGCGGAAGACGGCCTAACGGTGTGCGGGACCGTAGCCCAGCTTCATGGAGACGGTTGCGAATGGTCCTCGCCGATACCCCAGGAGCAACAGTGTCCCTAATTTGCTGGGAAGTGGCGGTGCGGTCTTGGCGTGCATCCGTGCGTTGCTGCAGTCCGGTCCCAGGTCGACGGGCACGTGCACCTTCCGCCGACCACTGGCGACAACATCGATGTACTGTGGAGACCTCACGCCCCACGTGTTGAGCAATTCGGCGGTACGTCCACCCGGCCTCCCGCATGCCCACTATACGCCCTCGCTCAAAGTCCGTCAACTGCACATACGGTTCACGTCCACGCTGTCGCGGCATGCTACCAGTGTTAAAGACTGCGATGGAGCTCCGTATGCCACGGCAAACTGGCTGACACTGACGGCGGCGGTGCACAAATGCTGCGCAGCTAGCGCCATTCGACGGCCAACACCGCGGTTCCTGGTGTGTCCGCTGTGCCGTGCGTGTGATCATTGCTTGTACAGCCCTCTCGCAGTGTCCGGAGCAAGTATGGTGGGTCTGACACACCGGTGTCAATGTGTTCTTTTTTTCATTTCCAGGAGTGTAATATCTGTGCAACCCGCATTCCATTTTATCTCTCTCTATATTCGGTTCTCACCTGACTACAACCTAAGAAGCCGAAAGCCGTTTCGTGACTGAATAAATACAGTTTTGCAGAGCATTCGGAAGTGCTTCCTTTTAATCATGTTATGCTAAGCACCGATGGGAAATTTTAACTAAATTTTTTCAACTCAATTAAACGAGAGAAACATTAAGTGTACTCTTCATGACCTAAAAAGTAGGTTAACAATTAGTTGATTAATACAGTCACTTACTTCTACGATTCAGTTTGATATTACTACGTTAGGGAGACAACAAAAGTCGTAAGTATAACAGATTTTTATGTGCCTTTAAATGTCTTCCCGTAACTTGTCGCCAGAAAACATATGCTAAATGACATCGTTTATGGAAAGGGAAATTCTTGGATGAAGCTCCCAACCATATGTTTCGCGGAATATGCCTTCACCATCTTCGCTGTTGAGTCTTTCTTTGAAACATAAGGAATTTCTTTACTAACTCTACTCCTTTATTAATGTCTCAAGGCTACAGTGCAAGAGCTTTACGCGATATTGCCTATAGTTACTTCCTCGCCGAAGATCGAGATTCACAGTGGCATTTCAGCTTACTGGATTTTCACCAATTTTTCTTTGTGGGGCATAGATGTAACGACTTTGCAGGTCTTTCTTTTTTAAGGCTCTCTTTCGAATTTTTGGAACAGAAGCGATATCAAACAGCGTGGTTATAGACGTCATGGTACCCTGGGAATTATAAAGAATATTTTTTCGCTATAAACTATTCACAGAGAAACATCATACGCTGCTCGAGATGCTGATGGTTGTTTCGATCAAACTACGAGATCGTGCTGAAAAGTAATGCCTCTGAATTTGTTATGTGAAAAGTCTAGAAGCTTTTTAAATAAAACAAACCTTATTAACGTTCTAAATCCTTCTTCTTCATGTCTACATTTTTATTTCTCAACGTAGTTACCCTGACGACGAGCACATTTGTCCAACGAGAAACCAGTTTGTTTCCAGAATGAGATTTTCACTCTGCAGCGGAGTGTGCGCTGATATGAAACTTTCTGGCAGATAGAAACTGTGTGCCGGACCGAAACTCGAACTTGGGACCTTTGCCTTACTTGGGCAAGTGCTCTACCAAGGCAAAGGTGCCGAGGTCGAGTCTCGGTCCGGCACACAGTTTTAGTCTGCCGGGAAGTTTCATATCAGCGCACACTCCGCTGCAGAGTGAAAATCTCATCCTGGAAACGTCCTCCAGGCTATGGCTAAGCCATGTCTCCGAAATACCCATCCTTTCAGGAGTCCTAGTCCTGCAAAGTTCACTGGAGAGCTTCTGTAAAGTTAGGAAGGTAGGAGACGAGGTACTGGCAGAACTAATGCTGTGAGGATGTGACGTGAGTGATGCTTGGGTAGATCAGTTGGTAGAGCACTTGCCCGCCAAAGGCAAAGGTCCTGAGGTTGAGCCTCGGTCCGGCACACAGTTTTAATCTGCCAGGAAGCTTCAACCAGTATGTTGAGACCGCCACTGTAGAATGTTTAACCTTGACGGAGCTACAACCACACATTTGCTTGCACCGCTTCATCACTGTCAAAGCGAAGTCCTCCAAGGTGTTCTTTCAGTTTTGGAAACAGATGAAAATCAGATGGGACCAAGTCGAGACTATATGATGATCAATGACAATGAACCCAAAGCGTCTGCGTCTTGCGTCAGAGTTACGTCCTTGTTTCAAGTCCTCTGGGAGGCTCAGATGATTTCCTGTAGTCTTTTTGTAACACAGATTCATAAAAAATAAAAATAAAGCAATCTTGTTCTGTGTTGGCTTTTTAAGTGTACTCAGCATCCCAGAACTGATTATTATCAATGGAGTGTTGACCTACTCCACTCCGTCTTCAGGCCACGAGTAGCCTACCGGGACCATCCGACCGCCGTGTCATCCTCAGAGGAGGAAGCGGATAGGAGGGGTGTGGGGTCAGCACACTGCTCTCTCGGTCGTTGTGATAGTATTCATGACCGAAGCCGTTACTATTCGGTCGAGTAGCTCCTCAATTGGCATCACGAAGCTGAGTGCACCCCGAAAAATGGCAAAGCGCATGGCGGCCTGGATGGTCACCCATCCAAGTGCTGACCACGCCCGAGAGCGCTTAACTTCGGTGATGTCACGGGAACCGGTGTATCCACTGCGGCAATACCGCTGCCGTGTTTACCTACTGCTCATTGCTATTTGATCAGTTTAACATATTTTATAGGCTTCGTCAAACAGTTCTGAGAGCACATTCATAGTGTCCCAGTCACTGCCTGATTTCTCCGCAATGTAGACTTTATCGGACGCATCGGAGTCTTATACAAGAGTGCCGTTCAATAAGCAGTGAAACACGTTTTTTTCCGAAAGCTGGTTGGTTTACTCATTATTCCAATACAGCATGTTATTTCCCTCTGTTTTGGCTACAAAACCCTGTTCTTCAAGATAATCTCCGTTCAGTGGGACATGCTGGGATGGTCTGTATGCCTGCAAAGTACTAGTATACAGGTCGAAGTCGAATCCAACGTCTTGGTGGCTCAGTAACTCCCCCGTCATCCGCGTACTGCTCGCGAAGTCCATCCTTCAGTGGGCCAAACAGATGCAAGTCGAAAGGTGCGAGATCTGCAGGATGGATGAGGGAGAGCAGCCGAGTGAAGGTTTGTGAGCTCCTCTCTCGTGCTCAGACTTGTGTGGGCCTTGCGTTGTCATGGAGGAGCAGAAGTACGGTTGCATTTTTGCGGCGACGAACACGCTGAACGCGTTGATCTATGTCCCATCAGGGAGGTAATCAAACAGAATAATCCTTTCTGACACCCAGAAAACCGTCACCATGACTTCAGCTCGTTTTCTTCGGGGGTGAAGTGGTGTTGCGCCGCTCAATGAACTGCCATTTTGTTTCCAGTTTGAAGAGGTGAAACCATGCTTCATGGCCTGTGACGACAATCGATAAAAATTGTCACGGTCGGCTTCAAAATGTGCAAGCAATTGTACACAGATGGTCCTTCGTTGGCATTTATAGTCTTTTGTTAGGCGGTGAGGAACACAGCGGGCGCACATGTTTGAATACCCAAGGGGCGGCCAAATGTTTCAGCACTACAGAAAGAGACGTTCAGTTGAGCTACGAAGTGTCTGACTGCGATCCGTTAATCACCTTTTTGCAACATTGCAGGAATCACGTCTGTGTGCGTCCGGCCGGCAAGCGCGGAATCGGACATGTCTTGCGTGAATTTGTTGCGATGATAACAGGCACCTCGCTAAACAACTGATCGTGCTTTTGTTCACTCCCACGTCTGCTTATTCATAGCGCCTATGAATATCTGTGATGTCTGGTTTTCCGCTAAAAGAAACTCAGCAACAGCTCTCTGCCTTTTCACACCTTTTACAGACGCCATCTTGAAAGCTAAATATAGCGCTGCCACATACTGGAAATTCATGAAACTGTAGGGGCTGAAACAGGAATATTCCTGGATGTCCCTCAATAAATACTGCATTTTTTCTACCGTAATTTTCTGAAAAAGAATATGCTGCACTGCTGAACGCCCCTCGAGCAATCTTGAACAATTCAGCACTAGATGTGAGGGTGCAGTGACCATCCAGAGCTAACTAGGAGTATAGGTATTTTTAAAAACATCAGGATTCCAATACATTGATATTTAAAATCTATCATTATGAGCTCTAAATGTATCGAAAAAGACATCGATATAGCGACCGAGAAAATTATGACGTACTGGCCTACAAGAATATCGACTGCACATTGTAAATATACTGACCGTTTTAGAGCTCTATACGTAACTACTGATTTATTATCAGATATTCCGCACATTGCCTATCCCCCTTAGAGCAAGAATTGTAAGGAAACCTATGCACGTTCACGCTTCGCGATAATCACTTTGCTAACAATGGTAAATGCATCTAAGTAGCACAATAAGAGGTGTCCGGTAGGTCCGTCGTTTCGTTTCGTCACATGTCGGATTTTTCCGGAAAGCTTCATGTCGACTTCCCTGCTTTTTAATTTCTGTCAACGCCAGCGACCTAGCAGTTGTATGCAAAAATGCATGGTGAAGATAAACGTTGTAGCTTGTGTAGGTTGCGCCGAGAGCTGATTACGTCAGCATTTCACCTCACATGCCTCCACCAACAGCATATACCTATCTTGTCATTTTTGTTCATAATTTTCAGCAACTGTTTTTGAAGAATGCCGATTTGAAGAAAAAGCGCACTGTTTTTTAACGCAAGTGGTGTGCTGTGCTATTTCTTCACATCGGAAATCTTATTATTTCATTCACACCACCACCCCCCAGTACAATCGGACTTGGAATCTTTGTGTCACCTATACTTGCTTCACACAGTGAAAGGGAAAGATTGGACGTAATGAAAGATCAGGAAGTAGTAAGACTCTTTCACACAACGAAAGTCAAACTATGTTCTACTACAGTTCAACAGAACAATTTCAAATATTTACCGAAAAGTGAAAAAAACTGATAGTTATAAAATAAAAATATCGGCACTCGATTCCGCCGTTTTGATTCGATATATCGGGGAATGAGACATCGTAAATAAATATCGATGTTTTTGAGAAACATACCGATATACTGATATTTTATCAACAGCCCTAGGTCTAACAGAAAGGTTTTTTTCTTTGTTGGACTGGAATACTGGAACTATCGGAACCACAGTGTGAAAGGGCTCAGGATCCAGCCTTAAGGGTGCCCTGCAAAAGCTGTTCCTCTTGATCCTCCTCCATTTAACACCTCCGTCATATCTTTCACTGGAAAAATTAATAAGACAGAAACAAAACTGTCAGCTTCTTTCAAGCAACCAACCGACGTTATAAGAACGCTACGTTCTTCTGATTTCAAAGGAGCGAACTCTTTTCTCTGAAGATCAATTTCTTTCAATACCACAATAATAATATCAAACGCCTTCGCCATGTCAGTCATATTCCACTTTCTTGCTTTAATCGGTATTCCCCACAACATTCTCTTACGGCCTACAACAAATTATAAGGGTTAAGAACTCGGCGGAATACAGTTTGCACTACCATTGCCACATTTTACATTGTTTTAGATATAGATAATTTTTTCGGCCAGTTTTTGGAAAGTTGGCAGCAGAAGTATTGATCTTCAGCCATAAAATGTTACACAGAAAGACAAATTATTTAAAAGGGATGGGATAAGTATGTGTTTGGAGGTTGATGACAGTAAAATGAAAAGAGTGGGAGTACGAATCTTCCAGTTGAATGTTGGCATCGGGGATACGTTAAGTGGGATACTTGAAGGTACACGCAAAAGTTTACGAGTGAACTGCAGTGTTGAAAAAAATATCCACCTTGAGAATATACTGCTCTTAAACATTACGCAGTCTACGTACGATATATGTGTGTAATATGCATCAAAACACTCTTTGCTGCCTTGTCCATCATATAACGCGCATTTTCTGAATTGCATATTTCGTTTTTATGGTGAAAAGTACGCAAGGTGAGTTTAAATATGGTGCGAACATAAATATTAGGCTCGCTATTGATTAGTCTGTAACTACCACTTATTTGCGATCCACATTAATTGTCTTCACCGACTTAATCGATTTGTTACCTTCTAACTAAATCTAGACCGCTGGCTACGCTACACATCCAAGACTTCAGGGATGGGGATCCAAAATCAAACTCTAGCCAAACCTGTCAGTGCTGCCGACAGGTAAAAAATCAAGTCTATTTTTTTTTCTCTGAGCAGATTTCCTTCTTGATTCATTTCTTCAACCCTAGATAATTTATACATCCATAGCGTGAAACACAAGGTTCTTATAACGAAGTACGAACGTCAGTCAACAGTTAGCTTATGGAGGTGAGTGTTAAATCCTGCTTTTAGTTGTTACTTGCGACTTCTCTTTGTGATTTATCAGTGGAAACCGCAGCTAGACTCCATAGTGGGACACAGGGTTGTAAGAAACAAGTACAAACTTCGGCCAGCAAATGTGACACATAGTTGAATGTTAAACGCTACTCTTAGTCACTACTTCACACTTCTAGTTGTAACTGCAATCACAGTCAGATATTGTGACATTGCTCTTGATAAAACTGTGACTTCTCAATCAGTGCGATTTGTAATATTGTATTACCATTGAACACGCCTACCACAGTATTACAAGTTCATAGGCCAACTAGCTCTGCAGATGATGCAGAGATTGAAGAACTTTCGGATGAAATAAAAGAAATCATTCACTTAGTTAAGGGAGACTGGAAGTCGGTAGTATGAAAAGGAAGAGAAGGAAAAGTAGTAGATGAATATGGACTGAGGGTAAGGAATGAAAGAGGAAGACGCCTGTTAGAATTTTCCAGAAACCACAACTTAATCATCGCTAACACTTGTTTTAAGAATCATGACACAAGGTTGTATACGCGCAAGAAACCTGGAAGATTTCAAATTAATTATATAATGCTAAGACAGAGATTTAAGAATCAGGTTTTAAATTGTAAGACTTTTCCAGGGGTAAATGTGGACTCTATCTACAATTTATTGGTTATGAACTGTAAATTAAAACTGAAGAAACTGCAAAAAGGTGGGAATTTAAGGAGATGGGATCTCGATAAACTGAGAGAAGCAGAGATGGTAGAGAGCTTCAGAGAGAGAGCGTTAGGCAACATTTGACAAGAACAGGGGAAAGTAATACAGTAGAAGAAGAATGGGTAGCTTTGAAAGATGAAATAGTGAAGACAGCAGAGGATCAAGTAGATAAAAAGACGAGGGCTAGTAGAAGTCCTCGAGTAACACAAGAGATATTGAATTAAATTGATGAAACGAAAAAATATCAAAACGCGATATACAAGCGTCTCAAAAATAAGATCGAGAGGAAGTGTAAAATGGTTAAGCGGGAATGGCTAGAGGAGAAATTTAAGGATGTAGAAGCATATATCATCAGGTATAAGATAGATTCCTCCTGCAGAAAAATTAAAGACACCTTTGGAGGAAAGAGAGCCACCTGTATGAATATCAAGAGCTCAGGGAAAGCAGAAAGGAGTATATAGGAGGGGGGGAGGGGGTTGTACAAGGGAGATGTACTTGAGGACAACATTATGGAACTGCAAAGGGACGTAGATGAAGATTAGATGGGAGATATGATACTGCGTGAAGAATTCGACAGAACACTGAAAGACCTAAGCCGAAACAAGGCGCCGGCAGTAGACAACATTCCATTAGAAATACTGATAGCCTTGGGAGAGCCAGCAGTGACAAAACTCTACCGTCTAGTGAGCAAGATGTATGAGACAGGCGAAATACCCTCAGACTTCAAGAAGAGTATAATAATTCCACCAGTTCAGTATTGGTAAGCCTGGAGGGTAAAAATCGTAGAGGGAGGCCAAGAAATGAATACACTAAGCAGATTCAGAAGGATGTAGGTTGCAGTAGGTATTGGGAGATGAAGAAGCTTGCACATAATAGAGTAGCATGGAGAGGTGCATCAAGTCAGTCTTTGGACTGAAGACCACAACAACAGCAACATGTTCAATATGTCAAGTAGTTTCCAAAATGCAACAACATGAGGCTTCAAACGTTCTGAATTTCAAGATGAAGTGAATGCCCTAGCATGAGAATCACTAAAATGTACGACTTAATTTGCTGTCGGTTTTAGGGATGAGATTTTGATGAATTTAGGCGTTGGAAAAACATTATTTACTACGATGATTCTCATCGGCAATGCCACTTTCACCTGTAAGGTAGATCAGCAGTAGTGCTCATAAGTGATTTGCAACGTTATATATCCATTTTTAATGTGTTTTCATTAATGTAATGTGTGATACTAGAGCGTGTTACAAAGATTAAACTACACTCGCCTAATGATCCAAATTAATTTCAGTACTGCCAATAAGCAAGCTGTGTGTATCTTAATAAGTTGCAGAGACAATTGAAACGTGGAAATAATTAAGCTGAAGCTCCACTGTCCTTGGAAAGTGTGGTACAACGGTCAAACTTTGGGCTTCCACAGATGCGGCTGAACCTATAAGTTTTATCAGTGGTACCAATATCCAAGCCATAAGTATTTTTTTATATCTTACAGAACAGTTAATTTACGACAACAGTGTCACCTGTGTTTCGCGCTCTAAATTTTATATATTTTTAAAAATATTCCAGTTTCATTTTGGTGCAAAGATTGAATATTCGTTCATGATCAGATGTCTGTAATTACACATGTGTTTTATGATAAACAACCCGTGTGTGTGTGGAGGGAGGGGGGGGTGGGGGGAGGTGGGAGGGTGTGTGTGTGTGTGTGTGTGTTTGTGTGGTGTGTTCATGTGTCTTTTTTCTGTGCTCGAAATCTTAATTTTACTTTGGTGGTAAAGATTTTATAATCGAGATATAGACCCATCACCTCTGTCTTGTTCAACTCTTATCTTTGACCACGTTTGATCTCTGTCGTCAAAACGGTTTCTTCCTTCTTTCCTAAAATGATTTTTGGTCAGTTTGTTTGTGTTTTTATTGTGTTGTGTGTGTGTGTCCGTGTTTTTACATCAAGTAATTTTACTACATTTTTTGTGTTATTTCGTAGCTGATTATTTTACATATAGTTCGATTGGTAGACGTTGCAGCCTTCCTCGAAAGTTGTTTTAGTTCATAGCTTCTAGTAGGCCTTAATCATTTGCATTAAAAAGCAGTTGTTGCCAGCCAATGCCAGTGAGTTTATTTTTCTCCTCCCTAAATTAGTATTAGCTGAGGTGAAACTTTACTGACGGTCTTGTTACTCAGGAAACATCCAGTGCCTGTTCCGCGTTAGAAGTCACTGAATTCTCCTCACCGACTCAGTGTGCTGTTACTGCTTCGCTGCTGACAACACAGTACTTCCCCCACTACGTTTCATACAGGAGGCCTTCCTGACATCTAGTGCTCGATTTCGCATTACATAGCCGTGTCCGGATAGCTCTGATCGGATGGTGTACGAACGACTTACTTAGATACATGTCAGTTACACGAATACATAGTTCTATCATATTCAGAGGTACTGGCAGAAGTGGAGCTGTGAGGGCCTGTCTTAAGCCATGCCTGGATAGCTGAGTCGTCAGAGGACTGATCGTAAAGGGCAACATTTCTGGTTCCAGTCCTGATCTGGAACACAGTGTTAATCTGTCAGGAGGTTGAATGTTTAAAAAAATGCACAGGAAATCATTATATCTCATAATGAATCATGAAATTACTTTAACTATAGAAATCTGGTGTAAGTACAAGAACATGACTGAATTTTAATTTAACAAAGGAAAAAAAGTGAATTGTGGTTATTCATTTAAAACTAAAAATAAGGAAGCATCCAGTGCCATTTGTTTAATGATTTCAATTATTTCCAGTAACGTCATTTTCCAGCTCTTTTTAACACTGTGCAGCATATTGCGATATAAATCGTACGTTTGGGTCTCCATTATAATACCAATATGTTACGCAGTGGTTGACTGCCTTACTGGTCTCCAGCTTCTCTCATGTTCCGACTACCCAAAAGCCACAGCTCTGCCTGACTGACAAACATGTCTTCATACAGTGTTTGCAAGCACTCTGAAAAATCAGTCATTTTACAGCATATGCTGGAGACTAAACACGTCATCAACACGACAGAAAACATATTAGTAGTAGTATTATACAATGAAGCTAGTCGTAGGGCCATAGATGAGTTAGAGCAACTGAATGTATACCTCCATAAAATCACAGTGTCTGAATCCACTTTAAATGAACACATATTTCGCTATCCATAGTTAATTTAGTAATTTTAAGGACTTACTTTAAATTTACTCCGCTGCATCTGTCAATTTATTTAAAACTTAAGTTTCTAACACTACATGATAAATTCCAGTTTTGGTCATCTTATGTTAAACCACATCTGTGAAGTGTTTTGAAGTGTACTAATAAGTGTGCTCCTTGAGTGACGTGATGTGCATTTACAAAATGTATAAATCAAAAGTTTCTGGAATTGAAAAGTTAAAAAAAGTTCTTCCTGAATTTTTCGGTAAGTTTCCACTGTTTCTAATCATATTTTCTGTCATTCTATTCGCAATTATCTAAACTTAACATCCAACCTTGTCGAAAAAGGAATATACATTTCAGATCACCTCAGTTAAGAACAGAAGTAAATAATCAATTAAAACGACTAGTACCTGATGATGGAGCCACAAGCTCTAAATACCAGCATGTGTGATTGAATAAAAGGCGAAGAAACTGTGACTGAAAGCATTATTATACATACTTACCGTGTACTGAATACAACCACAAAATGTTGATGCAACGAGATTTACATACCTTGTTAAAACGTATGTTCTCAGTTAGCTTTAAAATTTTTGTCTATTGACATGTTATAAGTGTATCCAACACCTTCTCAGCATTGTTTCATTTTTTTTCTTTGTGGTTGGGATCAGGAACACGAAACATCGATTAAAATAAAAGTCAAAATAACTGTAAACATCCGTTACAGCAAGGGACGTGTCATGTTGAGATTTCCCCTCGTTCATGTTCTTGTATATATATTGACTGTTGAACGGTCATGGAAAGGCTTTGGACGAGACGTCAGTCACCGTATGATGAAGTCCACGCGGTGCATGCAATCCTGGTAGAAGTGTGTTCCTGAAGTCCCATACTTAAATTGGATACCCCTGAATCACAGCAGAACTTCGATCAACCCTTACGGTTTTCCGGAGGTGACGTGACGTCCGTTCGTCAAACACTTGTGGTCGCCTTGTGCTGCAGATTAAGCATATAGGATCCATTTCTGTGCGATATCTAAGATCAAGTACAGCAGCTGTTGACCTCAGAAGGGCGAATTCTTGTGTAATCACCGACATGCTATGACAAAAGCGTCCTGCAGCGGTGGTCATCCCACGTTCAAAGTTGGTTAATTCGTGACATGCAGAAGTGCAGCCACGTGCGCTACACAGCTGTGTCTCATACATCGTGCCTACACCCCCGCCATATCTCGGATGTGGCTGCAACATTCCGGTGTCACACACGGCAAAAGGAACAAGCTATTCCCTGACTTTAGCCCATTTAGTTCATGCCCGTTATCATTTCCACTAGATGTACTTTAAAATGAACGCTAGTTCGTCTATAATTACGTTTTGCCAGAGAGCGAGAGGCGAAGAAGGAGCAGTTGAATATCCTTTACTGAATTTCTTATCTACGTTACACAGAGCGTCCTAGGAATTCGAAAGGAATAATCATTCGGAGCAAGAAAATCCATCAAATACAGGCTCTAAAATGTATACTTTAAGAGCTAGGAGCACTTCTTCATCTTCGATACTCTGAATCATATCAATTGTGCTGAATAAGTGCTAGTAGCTCTTACGTTATGCATTTTAGAGCCCTTGTCTGCTTGACATTTTGTTCTTTTTTGGGACCCTACTACCTCCCCCAAACCATGGAAAGCGAAGTCCTTGCAGAAGAAGAAATTTGTTCCACGCACCAAAGAGAAGATGTGCTCATAAGTCTTAAGGTAAGCATTTTAGAGACCATCGTTACTGGACATTTTTCCTTCCAATGATCGTTCCTGTCATACCTCTGAATACTGACCATTCCTCAGGAAACACTCTGTATACCTAATGGCTGTATCATACTATCTCACACTTTTGTACACACTTTATTGTGACTGCACAAACCTCCTTTTAGTCTTATTCTTCCCTGTTATTTAGATCGATCTGGGAGTGGTATTATGACAGAAACTAGTCGTCTCGTTGGTGTTCGCAAAATGAATTTCTTTCGACGCTTTTAGTGGGAAGCACTGTTCAGCAGGCTACAGCTCTGATATAAGCGCCGCACCCATGGTTTTCTAGTCTACACTTAAAAGAAGATAATTTTTCAGTGAAGATACGCCGATGAGCCAAAACATTCTGACTGATACCCACCACGAGGCTCACTGAACGTCGCCTGGTGGTGTTGCAGGCACAAGTCGTGGTAGGAAATGTATGTAAACGCAGCAGAGACGAGTGGGGAATTATTCTAGAGATGGCTAAGCCATGTCTCCGCAACATCCTTTCTTCCAGGAGTGTCAGTTCTGCAAGGTTCGCTGGACAGCTTCTGTAAAGTTTGAAAGGTAGGAGACGAGGTACTGTCAGAAGTAAAGCTGTGAGGACGGGGCGTGAGTCGTGCTTGGGTAGCTCAGTTGGTAGAGCACTTGCCCACAAAAGGGAAAGGTCCCGAGTTCGAGTCTCGGTCCGGCACACAGTTTTAATCTGCCAGGAAGTTTCAACAAGTTTCATCTTGACTCACCAGAGTATTAAGCCGAGAAACAAGAAATGAGGAAATAAATCATGAATAAAATGGTGTACTTACAAATATGAAAGGAAACACACAGAAAACTATGTAAAGTACTGATATAAGTACAGGTAAAATGTCAGAAGGTGATGGTCGTAGTCGCTCATTTGACAAAGATACACACATCAAAAATGTTTTGCATCACCCCGGTTCCCAGAACTCCTGAAGATAGACGTTGACTGTGGAATTTGCATCACAGACACTTCCTTTGTCTGTTCAGAGATTTCACTAAACCCGCCCAAAGATGTAAACAATCATGCATGAGCAGTCCGGAGGGGCTCCGACAGCCGATCAATTCCTGTTATTCTATCAGGAAGGAGGTACATGACTCGCGTTGTCTGTAATTCAGCCATGCCTAGACGGTCAATAGCGCGGTTTGTGTCAGGAAGGGCTCTCAACAACGCAAGTGTCCACGCGTCTCGGAGTGAACCAAGTCGATGTTGTTCGGACATGGAGGAGATACAGAGAGGCAGGAACCGTCTACGACATGCCTCGCTCAGGCCGTCCAAGGGGTACTACTGCAGTGGATGACCCTACCTACGAATTATGGATCGGAGGAACCCTGACAGCAAAGCCACCATGTTGAACAAAGCTTTTCGAGCATCCACAGAACGCCGTGTTACGACTCAAACTGTATGCAATAGGCTACATGATGCGCAGCTTCACTCCCGACGTCCATGCCCATGTCCCTCTTTGCAACCACGACACCATGCAGCGCGGCACAGATGGGCCCAACGACATGCCGAATGGACCGCTCAGGGCTGGCATCACGTTCTCTTCACCGATGATTGTCACATATGCCTGCAACCAAACAATCGTCGGAGACATGTTTGGAGGTAATCCGGTCAGGCTGAACGCCATAGACACACTGCCTAGCGAGTGCAGCAAGGAGGAGGTTCCATGCTGTTGTGGGGTGGGATTATGTGGGGCCGACGTACGCCGCTGGTGATCATGGAAGGCGCCGTAACTGCTGTACGATACGTGAATGCCATCCTCCGATGGACAGTGTAAAATACCGTCGGCATATTGGCGAGGCATTCTTCATGGACGACAATTCGCACTCCCATCGTGCACATCTTCAGGATAACGACATCGCTGGAGTAGAGTGGCCAGCATGTTCTCCAGACATGAACCCTATCGAACATGCCTGGGATAGATTGAAAAGCGCTGTTTATGGACGACGTGACCCATCAACCACTCTGAGGGATCCAAGGCGAATCGCGATTGACGAGTGGGACAATCTGGACCAACAGTGCCTTGATGAACCTGTCGATAGCATCCCGCGACGATTATAGGCATGCGTCAATGCAAGAGGACATGCTTCTGGGTATTAGTGGCACCAGTGTGTACAGAAATCTGGACCACCACCTCTGAAGGTCTCGCTGTGTAGTAGTACAACATGCAATGTGTGGTTTTCATGAATAATAAAAAGGGCGGAAATGATGTTTATGTTGATCCATTTTCTGAACAGCTTCCGAAACTCTGAGAACCGGGGTGATTCAAAACTTTTTTGGATGAGTGTATAGTGAAGCAGAAACTACTGTAAGATTCAGGCCGCGTGAAGTGTAGAGTGTGATAATCAGACTCACCTCGCTGTTTAAAAACTGTGTTAGACACGCAATGAGGTACAGTCGACAAATCCACGTTAGCAACCTTCCCATTACGTGTCGTTTCACAGCGTCACTCGTGAAGCCGTATCGGTAAGTGAACTTGAACTCGGACTCCTGGCGCTGAATGTAGCAGACGTGTGGCGTGGGAGCTCTGAAAGTCGCTGGTGCTCGTCAGATCTTCTGTAAGTGACCGGTGGAAATCGCTGCATCCGATTGGCTATAACGCCGTACTCATTGAAGTATATTTTTAATTTTTTAGTGTTACTTCAGGGCCCTCTCACTCCACTGGACACTGTACTTTCTCAGCGATAATGGTTTTGCAGAGACCTGCTAGCGAAGATTCGAAACACGTAAAAACAGTACTGAAAATATTATTAGCGAATAAAAAGCATAAATTTTATAAATTTTTATATCGAAAGGCCTAATTTTTTATTCTGATTTACTTGAAAGGTGCGTATCTTTAATCAATTCGAATTTCCTCACGGTGTGATATTGAAACCAATATTGATCATGCTGAAAACCAGTTCTTTCCAAATAGTGTCAGAAACAGGGAAAAATTACCTTTGTTGAACACTGCAACACTATAGCATTTAAAAAACAAGAGAAGTTCCTACACAGAAATCACATGAAACTCTTCTGGAAGTTTAATATTCGTCAATGCAGTTTTTTTTTTGGGGGGGGGGGGGGGGGGAGGGCTAGGAAAATAATTGATGAGATAGAAATAGAAAGAGTGTATTGTGAAGACTGACAATAGCAAGAAAATAATTTCTGGAGCAGAGATTCTTCATGATTAAACATAAATTTAAATGCTAGGAGCTATTTTCTGAAGGTATTTTTCTGGCGTGTAACCCTCTATGAAAGAGCAAGATGGACGATGAACCATTCATCTACAGCTGTCTACATCACACTCCGCAAACCACCTAACGGTGTGTGGCGGAGGGTACTTCTGGTTTCATTAACTGATTCCTTCTTCCCCGTTCGACTCGCGAAATGTGCGTGGGAACAATAACTGTCTGCAAGCGTCTGTATAAGCTCTCAATTTATCAAATTTTCTCGTGGTGGTCATCTCGAGAGATAATGTGCAGGAGGAAGTAATATGTTGTCCGACTCGTGCCGGAAAGTGCTCTCTAGAAATTCAATGGTAGAGCTGTCGCTTGTAGTGTCTGCCACTGGAGTTTGTTGAGCATCTTTGCAGCGGCCTCACACCGACTAAACGACCCCGTGTCGTGACGAGACGCGCCTCTCTTCGTCGGCTCTCTTCTGTCTCTTTAGACAAGAAAAGAATTGAATCTACTGAAAAGTTCTACGCAAGAGTGGTCAAGATTATATTGGTATGTCGCATAACTAATTAGAGGCTGATTTATCGAGCGGGAAAGGAAAGAAATTTGTAGCTGTTGAGTTGATAGCACACATCCTAAGGAGCATCAAGTAATTGTGTGTGTGCGTGTATATGTGTCTTTGTGTGTTTGAGGGGGGGGGGGGGGGGCTAGGGGGGGATTGTAGAGGAAGAACAAGGCTTGTCTGCAGTAAGTTCCAATAGTTATCCAGGGAGGAAGAGGTTTGCACAAGGTAGACCAGTGCGCGCAGTTGAATCCCTCCTGCATTCGACGGAAGGTCACAACAGCGATTCATCACAGATGCACTGAATATCAAAAAACCACATACCATGAATTTCGGTCTGAAGAAGGAAAATACAGTGTACTTGTACCTCTACAGACCCCGGAACACAAAACCTCTGTGAATAAATGTTGATTGTCTGTTGATGAGACGTGAACGCGGAAAGATGCTTGCATACAGAATGCATCAGAATGCCATGTCCTTTCAGTCATAGAGTCAGTATGCTACAGATAGTGTCTTTCAGTTACATAATATTTATATGTACACTCAGTTCTTTGCTAGGGAATTATCATCTGGGTGACAAATGCACAAAACGAAATAACTTTTGTAACTACAGTATAAACAGCTCTCTACATGACCTTGTCATTACATTTAGACTGAACTTATGTTTACCAAGAAAGAACAAATATACTGAGTGGGCTTATCAAGACTGAAACATTATTAGTGGCCGTAACAGGGCTATCGTCAACCGTGGTCGAATGGGATAACTCAGGGACGGTAATAGGAACAGGGTGGCGGTTCTAGTGCATTCTAATGCATTCTGTATGCAAGCCAATGTGTTGTAAGCCAGTGACAGTGTCGCGCAGGGCATCCACTTCATGATACAGACGCCTTCTCTTCCCTCAAATCGACGTCTTTAGAGCCATTTGAAAACAATTTCCTTCTTAACTTTGAATGTCACAGCCAGTAGCCTTGCACCAGTGTGCTTTCTGATAAATGAATATAGAACAAAAGTAACTATTATGTACTAAACTTTACAACAAATATTCTGTTACCTAATGATTCAATAAGGTGTCATGCTGTCATCGTTCAATGTGTTTTGTATGGAGGAAATGATGACCTGATGCTTAACTGAAAATACTGATAGTTTAAATTCACTATATTTTTAAACAAATAAAGTCACAGAGTTGATATTTACAACATTTGTCATTTTAATAATGCGCTTCTATATGAAACGTCGACCAAAGCGTTTAGATTTTAGCATTCAGGTCTTTGTTACAAGACTTGTTAATTTCACTTTAAAAGTAAATCCTAAACTATTACAGATATGATCTTTATTCAAGCTTTATTGGGGTCACCATGAAATTTTATGATGGATGGTAGATTCAAATTACTGTGGCTTCGTTCCCTGCATTACTACAGAATTAAATACTTTTCACAAATATTTCCCTTTATGGCCGATCTTAGGTCCGCCATATTTAACACTGCTACGTGTCTCTGACCATGAGTGGAGTCTACGGGGTTTTCCCATGACATCGGTTCTTGTCTGGTTCAAATGGCTCTGAACACTATGGGACTTAACATCTGAGGTCATCAGTCCCCTAGAACTTAGAACTATTTAAACCTAACCATCCTAAGGACATCACTCACATCCATGCCCGAGACAGGATCCTGCGACCGCAGCGGTCGCTCGGTTCCAGACTGAAGCGCCTAGAACCGCTCGTCCACACCGGCCGGCGGTTCTTGTCTGTCTCACTCGCACACTACAGCACAATAGACGCCTGTAAATTTCCCCATCTCGTGGCGAATCTGCGCTCTTTGTGGGACATGGTCATGCACCACAGGGTTCGTTTAACAGTTCCTGAAGGCTGACACTTTCGGCCATATACTTAAACGAGAACGAAATGCTCGTTAATTCACAGCTTGTTTATTGTTTTAACAATGATTATAATAAGCAGTGACAGTAATCTTGATTGGAAATCGAAGTAGCTTAAAATAAATGTGTAAATCGTTTGGGATCATTGATATACGGAGTGTGAGAGAGGCTTCACCTGCTGCTGGATCTGTCACGTGACAGTATTTCGCATAGTTTTAATTTATAAACAAGGAAGATTACAAAGTCTCAGATTCCGCAGTAGTGTTCTAATAGTAAACCCACGTCAATAAATACAAATTTCATGTTAAACCCGACTGCGAGTAAGAAAAAAAAATAGAACATAGTTGTATTTACAATTTTTGTATAAAATTGTATTAGGATTGTATTAGGCGAAGGAATATGCATGGGAGAAACAATTTTTAATGGTTTAAATGCCCTGCTATCTTAGATAAAACTGACTGCACGAAAGAAAACGTAACCGTACATTATCACAGGACAGTATTTCCGTCCTCGAAGACGGTTTTAACGAAAAATTTGTACATTGCTGTCTAAACCAAATGTAGCGTATGTGAACCTGGATGTTAATTGGCGTATTGTGAAAAAATTTCACGTAAATTGGTCAAGGACTTTAGAGATTTTTGCTAATAATGTTGCCTCTTTATACAGTAAACATACAATTACGCACCATATATGTTTAAAAATATGTAGCCTATGCCTGTCAAAAGGTTCATCTGAATATCGTGTAAAAGCCTGAAGTAAAGCGGTCAAGAATATTTCCAGATTTTTGCCTCCGTTTATTATAGTGTCGTGTAAAAATACGAATTAAATCGGTTAAGTAAATCCGCTACACTAATTCTAGTCTTTTACATTTTTGTCTAGGACCTATTGTCAGAGAATTAAAGTGAAAATAGGTCCTAACCCCTAGGTTCTAACAAAATATTTCGGGAGTTGTAATTCCCGTCCCAAACATTCCAAAGTGGGACTTCCACTATCCCTCTATCATTTCTCTACAGCAGCCCGAAATTTGATCCATTAAGTCTTTAAAAAAAATACACAACATAAGCAGAACCAACAGAATTAGTTTTCTGAAGACGTATTAAAATTAGAATTCCAAGGTAGAGGCTGTTATAGAAGGCCTACGGCACGCGGTACCCGCCCCGTCGAGTGTCAGGTCATTACACTGCTCAAGGATAATGAAGGGACCTGACGTGACCTTTTTAATGCAACTATCCCGGCTCTTACCGTAAGAGATAGAGAGAAATCACGGAAAGCTTGAATCTAGACTGTGAGGAAGCAATTTAAATCGCACTCCATCCCACTGACCTTGTGACGGGCCCAGAGCCATTACCACTGCGCTGCCCCTGTCGTTCGGTGAGTGACAGCGCATGGCAGTTCTACCCCATTTATCACGTTTCCAGTCGCTGTTAATAACTATTTTTTTATTTTCTCTTATTCTCCTGTTTCTAAATCTCCTGTCATTTTTTCAGTGCCGTTATACAAGGAATAAATGGTATATGTCCCGATAACCCAGAAGTGTAATTAAGCTTCTCCCATTTAAATTCATACATCTGTTTACTCTTCTCACTGTACCGATTCCATTGATACCATGAGTTTGTCTGCAGAGCACTTTAATTATGGCTCTGAGCACTATGGGACTTAACATCTTAGGTCATCAGTCCCCTAGAACTTAGAACTACTTAAACCTAACTAACCTAAGGACATCACGCAACAACCAGCCATCACGAGGCAGAGAAAATCCCTGACCCCGCCGGGAATTGAACCCGGGAACTCGGGCGTGGGAAGCGAGAACGCTACCGCACGACCACGAGATGCTGGCGCACTTTAATTAACAGTTAGAGCTAATTAAAGTTATCACTATAGTTTCACATATGAAAAGCTTTGTGAGTTAATCAGGATAATTACATTTAATGACTTACACCAATAGATAAATAAGAATTCCGACATTCCTGGAAAGTACTTTCAGCTGTCAGAAAATAATCAACTGAAGAGATAATTAGCATTCAGATTGACAAGCCACCCCATTTTCCATCGCAGATTTCGTCATAGACACTGATAGATTCTGTTTTCTACCATCTGTCTTCGTTACCTTAATTCTGTTGTACAATATCACATACAGTCTAAACATTCATGGTGGTGTCTGTTTGTTCTATACCGTGTCTCCCTACCACTTTCGCGCAACGACGCTCTGAGCGTGTTTTGTAGGGAATTGACTAGTTTGAACCTGGGACCTGTTGCTGGTAAGGAGACGCCAGACCACACATGACATGTATAATTCAGGAGAGTTCAGTGAGGCTAGCGATGATATAACCAAATACTAAATGATCTCACTGTCAGCTCCACTGCACTCCCTGTAAAAGAATCTTAATACTAACTAAATTTAGTGGAAGGGGTTCAAAGCTTTCCTATTTTTAGTTAGCTGGTAAAATAACGTCGAAAAATCAGTTATGTTTACCATTGGAAATTTTATTCTACTCACAAAACATCGTTCATAAATTGCACTATTGATAAAAGGAAATGTTTTAATACAGGATGGTAAAAACCAACTGCGTTCAACAAAAATGTGAACGAATATTCCCTGAATGGGTTTCCAAGTTCTACAATGGATCGAAGGATGACCTATGCCATATCACATCTATAATCTAGGTTTAATTTAAGTTTCACAAAAGAGAAAACTATCAAAATGGTCTACAGTGACTCTCAATTATCTTTCATTACTTATCTAACTTGTCGTAAATTACAGTGGCTGATGTGGCTTCTCAATAAATACGTAACAGAAAAATCATCGCGTTTCAGGTTTTTACTTCAAGTGTCAAATGTGAACACCATGAGCTTTAATTGACGATCGACACTAGTATTACGCAAAAAAGGAGGTGCAACAGATGAGACTTCTGCAGTTCTGAGTGAAGCCTTATGCGCTCAAAAATGCGGCATCGCGTGCGTTCATTACCTTGTCGGTGTTTAGGCAGCGTCAGGGCGGCAGCGGCCGGCGCAGCAGCCATCCAGCCCGCCGTCTCGGAACTAACTCTGTCCTAACTTCTCCTTACTGGAATTTACCGAAGTTGGTTTAAAAAACTATCTGGCTGTGTTTTCATCTGACCAATCAGGGTCTCAATGTTAACCTTAAGCTCTGCCTACAAAAATTCTGCCTATCCAATTAGAAACATTATACTTTTCGTGGCGGGGCAATGTTTTTAAAGTTTGCAACGTAACAGAGACGCGAAAAAGTCTTACGCCAAAACCTGCAGCTGGTGTGGTCCTTTTAGTGTTATCGTAAGATCTATACTGTTCTTCTGGAGGGCACTGTCTTTTAACATGGGCTGCGGGGTGATTCTAATGTAACAGACACGCGAAAAGGCTCACGCTAAAACTTGCGGGTGGTAGTGGCCCTTTTTGTGTTATCGTAAGATCTATATTGTTTTTCTGGAGGGCTCTAGCTTTTAACATGGGCTGGGGGGTGGTCCTTGACGTAACAGAGACGCGAAAAAGTCTCACGCTAAAACGTGCGGGTGGTGAGCCCTAGTGGTTAGCTGGCGACGTGGGTGTCCAGTCCGTCCTTTATCGTAGGGACTTCGACCTTAACACGGTTCTGCTCTCGGCTTCTGTTCTCCTTTCTCCCCTCGGAACTGCGTCGGTCTCACGGTGGGAAGGTACGACATGCATTTAGGCATTCCTGTGTTAGACTGTGGTATTCCATTTGCTCACTCGTTACTCGTATTACTTTGGTTAATTTAATGTCACGATTTATTCGGAGCTCTGTGACATACTACTGGATTTGCTTATCATGTCAGGGTTTTCATGGAAGGTGTTGGATTTGCCTGACACCTTACAACAGCATTGATTAATGAATTCACTAATTAATAATTTCACGTGTTTTATGCTAATTTGGAATGTGGTGCTCATACCTGTAAACTAGGGGATTCACGTTGAGTAAAAATAATAGCGCTATGTATTTTTTCAAATTTCTAACCATCGCCTGTTCTATACGCCAGAATCACCTAAGTACCTGTAGTTCATTCAAAACTGTAAAATCCAACTTAACCACTTTTAGTGTTCCGTACCACAAGCGATAAAAAATGGAACCCCTATAGGATCACTTTTTTCCCTGTCCTTCTGTCTGTCTGTCTGTCCGTCCGACTGCTCAGAAACCTTTTCCTCAGGAACGGGCAGACGTATGAAATTGAAATTTGTATCACATATTATGCTCTACAGTCCCCTGACGCTGAATAAAAGTGAAGCTCCTACGTCTGTGCAGTCAGAAGATAAAGCCATTTATACTAAGTATCTCGATACTCACTGACTCACTCATCAAAACCTACAGCGTAATTACTTCCCGTTGCCCTAAACTGGCAGGAATTTATAAAAGTGCGGTAAATGAAGCAGGCAAAAAGGAATACAAACGTCTCAAAAATGAGATCCACAGGAAATGCAAAATGGCTAAGCAGGGATGGCTAGAGGACAAATGTAAGGACGCAGAAGCACATATCACTAGGGGTAATATAGATACTGCCTACAGGAAAATTAAAGAGACCTTTGGAGAAAGGAGAATCACTTGCATGAATATCAAGAACTCAGATGGAAATCCAGTTCTAAGCAAAGAAAGGAAAGCATAAAGGTGGAAGGAGTATATAGCGGGTCTATACAAGGGCGATATTCTTGAGGACAATATTATGGAAATGGAAGAGAATGTAGATGAAGATGAAATAGGAGATATGAACTGCGTGAAGAGTTGGACAGAGCGCTGAAAGACCTAAGTCGAAACAAGGCCCCGGGAGTACACAACATTCCATTACATCTACTAACAGCTTTGGGAGAGCCACCTAGCAAAACTCTACCATCTGGTGTGCAGAATGTATGAGACAGGCGAAATACCCTCAGACTTCAAGAAGAATATAATAATTCCAAACCCAAAGAAAGCAGGTGTTGACAGATGTGAACATTACCAAACTATCAGTTCAATAATTCACAGCTGCAAAATACTAACGCGAATTCTTTACAGACGAATGGAAAAACTGGTAGAAGCCGACCTCGGGGAAGATCAGTTTGGATTCCGTAGAAATGTTGGAACAAGTGAGGCAATACTGACCCTACGACGTATCTTACAAGAAAGGTTACGGAAAGGCAAACCTACGTTTCTAGCATTTGTAGACTTAGAGAAAGCTGTTCACAATGTTGACTGCAATACTCTCTTTCAAATTCTGAAGGTGGCAGGGGTAAAATACAGGAAGCGAAACGCTATTTCCAATTTGTACAGAAACCAGATGGCAGTAATATGAATCGAGGAGCGTGAAAGGGAAGCAGTGGTTGGGAAGGGAGTGAGACAGGGTTGTAGCCTTTCCCAGATGTTATACAGTCTGTATATTGAGCAATCAGTAAAGGAAACAAATTCGGGGTAGGAATTAAATACCACGGGGAAGATATAAAAAAATTTGCGGTTCCAAGATGACATTGTAATTCTGTCAGAGACAGCAAAGGACCTGGAAGAGCAGCTGAACGGAATGGACAGTGTCTTGAAAGTAGGATATAAGATCAACATCAACAAAAGCAAAACGAGGATGATGGAATGTAGTCGAATTAAATCGGGTGACGCTGCGGGAATTAGATTAAGAAATGAGACGCTTAAAGTAGTAAATGAGTTTTGCTGTTTGTGTGTGTGTGTGTGTGTGTGTGTGTGTGTGTGTTTGAGGTTTACGGGCGCTAAACAGCGTGGTCATCAGCGCCCAAACGCATAGAAACAGGAACACAAGCGGTGAAGGGACGAAGACGGACGCTGAACAAGGAGAACGGCTAAAAGACACAGGCCTGACGCAGTTCCAAATGCGCACATACGGGGAAAAATAACTGATGATGGTCGAAGTAGAGAGGATATAAAATGTAGACTCGCAATGGCAGGGAAAGCATTTCTGAAGACGAGAAATTCGTTAACATCGAGTATACATTTAAGTGTCAGGAAGTCGTTTCTGAAAGTATTTGTATGGGGCGTACCCATGTATGGAAGTCAAACCTGGACGATAAATAATTTATACAATAGAGAATAGAAGCTTTCGAAATGTGGTGCTACAGGAGAATGCTGAAGATTAGATGGGTAGATCACATAACTAATGAGGAGGCACTGAATAGAATTGGAGAGAAGAGAAATTTGTGGCACAACTTGACTAGAAGAATGGATCGGTTGGTAGGGCATTTTCTGAGGCATCAAGGGATCACCAATTTAGTATTGGAGGGCAGCGTGGAGGGTAAAAATCGTAGAGGGAGACCAAGAGATGAATACACTAAACAGATTCAGAAGGATGTAGGTTGCAGTAGGTATTGGGAGATGAAGAACCTTGCACAGGATAGAGTAGCATCGAGAGCTGCATCAAACCAATCTCAGGACTGAAGACAACAACAACAACATAGGATACTTACCACTGACCTAGAATCATGAAACTGGCAAGAAGAAAGGCTTCGCAGTACACGTAAAGAGAAAATCAGCAAGTGTTAAGTTGTAATTACATCATTCGAAAAAATATATGTTTTGTCATTTTTTACCTGGCTTCAAACTTGAGCTTAAATCACTCTCGAAAATCTCAGAATCCCTGAGACCGATATCTTCCAGGGCCAATGTCGATAAGAAGAAAAGGTCGTCTAGACCCTCAATGCGCGAGTCCTTCTCGCAACTTTTTTTCAAAGTATGACGTATTTTCCGAAGTAGCAGTTTGTTCACCCAAAATTGCCAAATCTTTGCCTGAAAGATCATGAGTAATATTTACGTCGGATGCATTCTCGGTGATGGGTCTAGCGATAGTACGCGAAAATACTTGCAGCGACAACAGCGAAACTCATTAATCTTAACAAGAAAAGACATTCGAGTGATTTCAGTACTTCAAATTAAGGAACATTTTAATTTATCTGTTTTGTGATTAGCAACACTGTGCAATGTCAATGTCATCGAAATGAGTGACTGTTAGGCACTGTGAAGCTCATTATGGACTGTATTAACTGAACTACTGAAGTGTAATCCTTTTTAATAAATTATAACAGCACAGCGCTAAGTGCAAACAGCGACTTTGTCACGTAAACTGAACTGCGTTCTTGCGCCACAATACAACAATTATCTTCGCCACTGTAATTCTAGGGCTGATCGGCTTCAATACGCTAATAAATTTTCGAAGTTGACGAACAGCCACTGTGTTTAATAATCGAACTTACAATTAGTGAAGAATAAATGTGAGCGTGTATGTTAACGCAATCTGAATTACTGTGTCGCGCACATTTCTGAGCAAACACCATCCCACGCTCATTTAGACTTTCAGCTTTGTGGTCATTGAGAGTGGTGTTACCGAGAAAAAGACAACGAGCAACAGGTCAATGCCGCTACAAGTGTTGAAATTCGATGAAACCGAATAGGATGACTTACACAACTGTTCACTTGTGGTCGCAGTTCCCTAATAACACTAAATTACAATTGTTAATTATTACTCGCAAATTGCGACCGACCAATTTCGACAAAGCGGATGTCGAATCAGAACACCTTTCGGCCGTCTAAATTTCCAATCGTTACCTTAATTGAGCAAGCGGTTCCGAAGCTACCTCTGTAGGAAGATTCCCACCTCATTCATAAAATTGGGCTGAAAGGTGTTTTGATTTGACATTCTGTACTGGACAGCTGAGTTCCCTCAACCATCTGTATAAAGATGGACATACACAAAATTTCGACAAATGTGGCCACTCGAGAATAAATCCAGTGAAAGCGTTTACTTCATTATGTTTCCGTTTTCGAAACTAATCAAGATCAAATACCATGGCGCACGATCCGTACCTAAAATGACATTTTCTTTTTATATAGCAGTAACTAGAACTTAACCGAGAAATTTTCAGAGGTGCTTACTTTAGAAGCTAAGATCACTCTTTCATCTTCATCTCCGGAAACATCTTTTCTACCGAACAAACGTTTATATCTCTTAAAGTATGCATTTTAGAGTCCATGTTTACTGATTTTTTTTTTTTTTTCGTGCTTTACTCCCAACATATGGAATGGAAATAACTTGCAGTAAAAGAAGTGTGTTCCAGAGTATCGAAGATACACATCTCTTCATTGCTCTTAAGGTTTGAATTTAAGAGCCTATGTTTGCTAGACTTTTTTTCCTTGTTTTGGTGCATACAATCGCCTCTGAAAGTTCTCGGTGGAGCTCTTGTCTACCAAGACGTAACAGCTTCCATGAAATCAAAGTCATAGTGATTTCGACCAGTTGTACATAACACTTCACGACAGGAACTCATTCTAAGGGGGCGGTGATCAAGTGGTATACGGTCTCAGTTCAGAACAGATCATTCGCTGTGCACAGAGGTATGAATCCCAGTTCCTGCATTTTTTTTCTTGGCTAAGAGAATGAAACTGTTAAGTTACTTACATATTATTATTTCAAATAAAATAGTTTTTATTGCGAATAAAGAAAAAATTATACGGCATAAGTGCCTACAAAATTTGCAGTCGTGAAACTGTCACCCACTTCATTGACAAACTGTTTCATGGAGCTGACGCCACAAAGATCCATTGTCTTTTACATGGTCAGTTGTTGGAGCCGGTATTTCAAATTATGTACCATCTGTCTCGTAGCCACTCACATGTCAGTGACTTTGCTGTCTTAGTTGTGTGCAGCTTGTATTGAGTTCTTAACGTTCAACGTTCATTTCATGCATAGTGGTCAGTGCTGAGTGATTATTTTGTCGGCACGGTGTTCATTATGAGTGACAAAAAGCAGTCACGCCAAGTGCAGTACAGCGAAGCACGAGGAATGGTGTTCCGTGTGTACCAGCACATTAAAAGGCTGTCTTCTGCCGAATCGCGACATTGTCAAATGCCTCGAGCAGAAGATACAAGCTTGTGGCTTTGGTTTCAGAACTGTACAGAGAATATCCAACGAAGTCAATGTTTCTGTTCAAGCCCCCGCCTCAACTGTTTTCAGCAGGCAAGCAAGACAATCGTACATAAGAAGTAGGTGACTCAGACTACTTTGTGAAAAATGTTTTGTGGCGTATAATGTTCTGCGCTTTTGTATATTAAAGGTGAATATCCTACAGCAGACTTTTTCGTACTAAAGAAGGCGAAAATGTCAACAGAAGCAAAAAAAAAAAAATGGTTCAAATGGCTCAGAGCACTATGGGACTCAACATCTTAGGTTATAAGTCCCCTAGAACTTAGAACTACTTAAACCTAACTAACCTAAGGACATCACACACATCCATGCCCGAGGCAGAATTCGAACCTGCGACCGTAGCATCCCCGCGTTCCGGACTGCAGCGCCAGAACCGCACGGCCACCGCGGCCGTCCAACAGAAGCAACTGGAACATGATGAGGATACTCGAAGACATTTTTTCGAGTATCAGAAAACAAACGCAAGAAGGAAATTACTTATAGAAAGAAGTGATACTATATTTGCAAGGACTGTGTTTTTTAAAACAATGCAGAACCATAAAATAGCATGCGTCAAATTGTTACGTACATGAAATTTACGTCACTCAAAATCATGGAAGGGGAATTTGATGAAGGTTCCAGTTGGCAAGAGTAAGGTGATTGTTAAGGTGTAAATGCTAATAAATATCAAATAAATCGTTCAAATGGTTCTAAGCACTATAGGACTTGACATATGAGGTCATCAGTCCCCTACACTTAGAACTACTTAAACCTAACTAACCTAAGGACATCACACACATCGACGCCCGAGGCAGGATTCGAACCTGCGACCGCAGCAGTAGCGCGGTTCCGGACTGAAGCGCCTAGAACCGCTCGGCCACAGTGCCCAGCATGAAATAACTTACCGGATTTTTAAACAGTGGTTTAAAGATTATCTCCTTCCGTGTTCGGTTATTGCCATGGACAACGTGAAAATCCATTATGTGAAAATGAACGAAGCTCGAACTACAAACACCCAAAAGACAGACATTATTGCGTGGTTGCCCTCATAGTTCGTCAGAGACGAGAGTAGAACTGGTGGTTCTTGTCCACGCCCAAAATTCTGCGTATCGAATTTAAAAGATAGAGTAAGCAGCATGGACATCCTAACAGAAATCGAATAATGTCAGTGGAAGTCACATATCGCGAAGAAGAGCAACATCTTCAGAACTGTAAATGTTGTGTGACTAACGTATGAGGCACTCTTAACATCTGTATGGGCACTTTGTAGAAGACGAAGCAGAAAAACTACAGGATGGAAATTGGGAGGGACGCAAATATGGAAACTTTTGTTACATATCTCCCTGAAAGCGAAGCATCTGCGATGGTCAGCGAAGACCACGGCGAGGATTACTTACTCCGCACTGCGAAGGTAAACAACTCTTATGCCTGATAATGCGCTGTTGACGGGACATCAGACGATTTTCTTTCCTTTCCTTTTCTTGCCTTTTTCGTTACTTTCTAACACTTGTTTCCATTCAAATATTCACCTACATGTCCTCACATAATGACGAACGAATGGGTTTAATACTATTTTTGGCATGTTTTCTTCATCAAATCTTCGCTGTTACATGCTTGGAGCGGATATCTCGTGAAAGCCTCAATCATCTGTACTGTTACTGTGCAATCCAATTTTTCGTGAAAGGAAGTTTGTCCACTAATAACTTTCACAAATATTATCCGTGCACAGATTTTACGTCATCATTTGTGGAATCCACAAAGCCATAAATGTTGGAGAATGGCCTAATACGTTCACAAATTTGAGAAGAATAGAGTGAAACATAAAAACAACAGACTGATTCTCTCACTGTGCAGTACCGAAGGGGGAATAATAATTGGAAGTAGGTAAACATTTATTTGTGTTTAAAATATTACAATTTTCAGAGCGCACTACTATTTTAATTCTGTACTTGGGCTTAGCAGTATAAGTAAACATTTGTGTAGTGCAAAGGAAGCAAAAAATTGTTGCAGCGTCTGCTGAACACATTGTCCTTATGTCGCAATGTGGTTGATCCCGACGGAGGTTCGAGTCCTCCCTCGGGCATGGGTGTGTGTGTTTGTCCTTAGGATTATTAGGTTAAGTAGTGTGTAAGCTTAGGGACTGATGACCTTAGCAGTTAAGTCGCACAAGATTTCACAAACATTTGAACATTTTTTTATGTCGTAAACACAGGACGATTTAAAGAAATGATCTCTGAGACGGACAGTCAATGCAGTTCGAAATTTTGATGAAGAATAAACAAAACTGAGTGAAACATAATGATATTATTTCGCTAAGGAGCATGACGATACGAGGAATTAGGCTCATACTGAGGCACATAGACGGTCGTTTTTCCCTCTCTGTATTTGCGAGTGGAGCAGGAAAGGAAATGACCAGTAGTGGTAAAGGCTACCCTCTCCTAAGCTCCGAACCGTGATGTAAAGGATGAGCCAGACAATAGGGGATTTCACTTTATTATAAGAGCACCCAAACGGTAACTTCATTTTTCCATTGCGGGCAAGCCACGGCCGGCAGTGTCAGCTGCCTATAAATTCTTTCGTCCCACGGTCTAGTAACACGAAGTCAGCGCCGATGAAGGGCACCTTGTTCACGCGCCTCTCTCATGTGCTTACGAGGTAACGCCGCCCCAGGCGTCGCTTAGCAAGCAGCACTCTGGAACGTTCCATGCTGCCCGCACGGTTTGCTCGGTCCTGACCAATCAGAGCGGAGGAAGCCGCGTGGTGCGTCGAACATACCCGGCCGCCTGTCGCCGGGCCCGCTCTCTCGTATTCTTGCTCACCCGCGAGTCGGATGCGCGCCCTTAGCATTGAACATCTCCCGCTTCTCCCTGTGCTGCGGCACTGTGGACTTAGTTTTGGCAGACAACTACTTTCGGTAGCTTCGCGAACAATGTTCGCCAAATTGTAAGCTCTGGCTCACCTTCACTTCCCTAGGCCTATGTATCCCCTTTCAACATGCTTTAGCCAATAAATGGCCTTTCTCTAAAAATTACCCTATTATTCCACAACGCCCACCGCCTGCCCATACCATACGCCCATCCCGTACAGTGGCTTGCAGAATTTGTACACAGATGTAGATGTAGGTATTAACACCTCATGGTACAGCTTTGTTTGTATGTCTGTAGCTGCATTATAAGTTGTTTATAACATAATAGTATTCATGTTTGGCCTAACAACAGTCCAGTTGTCTTCGTAAGACACATTTAGTCCTACATAAATATGTAACTTGAATAGATAAATCGTAACGTCAGCTATAATAAGGGCCGGCCGGAGTGGCCGTGCGGTTTTAGGCGCTACAGTCTGGAGCCGAGCGACCGCTGCGGTCGCAGGTTCGAATCCTGCCTCGCGCATGGAAGTGTGTGTTGTCCTTACGTTAATTAGGTTTAATTAGTTCTAAGTTCTAGGCGACTGATGACCTCTGAAGTTCAGTCGCATAGTGCTCAGAGCCATTTGAACCAGCTATAATAAGCAGGTTGCACAATGAAACAAAATCGGTTATTACTTGCTAACTAAACGACATTTCTTTCTGATTCCTAATTGTAACATTTTCACAACTTGAATATGCTTTAAACATATCCGATGAGTTTGGATGCCTAACATAAGCAACAAAACTTATTGGTAACTTAGGGCGCGCACGCACGTGTGTATGAGTGTGTGTGTGTGTGTGTGTGTGTGTGTGTGTGTGTGTGTAGAATGCGCGCTTCAGCCGCATACGTAGCTGCTCTGGAGTTTAGTGAAAACACAACGCAAATGTCAAACACGACAGATGAGCAGTTTTATGGTGCCTCGCTTTTCTTCGACCGTGTGACCGCAGAATGCAGCGGAGTGCATCTATAGCACAATAGGGCGACGCGCCGGCATGACACGTGACCGGCGTCAGCGTGGGGAAGCCCTTCACCAGTCAGCAGTCTGGTTATAGGTCAGCGGGAAGCCGCGCTGCTGCGGCTCGCCAGCTGCATATAGCAAAGGCGACATAAGCGCCCAATCAGAACGCCTTCGCTTTTAAAAAGCTAACAGCACCGTACAAGTGTATCAACAAGCGCTCCTGTTCCCTGGTAAAAGATGCAGTTCGAGAACAGGGGACATTCTTTCAATACCAGTACTGTCGAGCTTTGCCTGAGTTGTGCACCTGCAGACGGGTATGTACGTGTCAGGAATAATGTTCACCCTTGCACTCATCAAATATATCTTGGATGTTGTCTGCCGTCTATCATCTTACAAGGAGACGGCACAACCGTTGGGTCGGGGATTTGTCCGAAATTTTGTGTGGTGAAGGAGAACCCCTAACACCTTACGTGGTTAAAGTATTAGGACTAACACTCGGAAAATCCCGAGAAAAATCGATCCAAAGTTTCTTAGGTGCCGTATGAGTATAAAGTGTTAGTCCATTCCCGAGCCGCCGTTTGGCCTACATGGTTAGCTCTCGAATTCTTACGCCAGAGGTCTCGAGTCCAATTCCTCCTCCAGCACTCTTTTTTTTCTTCTGTCGCTTGCGAAATTCCAGCGCATTGTTACAGGAGAATCGTGAAATTAATTCCCGGGAAGATTGTATAAAAATTCATTCTATAATTCACCATCAATTATCGTCACCAATATTCCGAGACATGATTCAATATTCCTGGTTTGCCTCAAAATTATCAGAAACTCGAAACATTTTCGTAAATGTTAATGGGGCGTGTTTTTGTACAAATTTATTGCAAACGCCCTGTGATTGTAAAAAATCCGCTTTTGTATGTTGCGCAAGATGTCGCAAAAATTATTGTTTTGTTTGTTTTTACGATAATTACCACTGCGGTTCTTGTTTATAATTATTATATATATAAAAATTGAATGTTTCCCAATCGACTTTGCTATTCTGATTAAAAACCCAATGTTTTTTCCTCATATACTTTACAATGAACAATGGAAAACCCACCGCTGTGAATTGTGTTGTTGGACAAAAAGAAAATAATTTTTATTCAATAATGTAACTAATTTGTTAAAGATAATGTAGGTTTGGGAAACTTTCTGAATAATTGGTGGAATAACAAAAGAAAATGAAACAGAAGAAAAGTGCCAGAAGAGGAATCGAACCCGAGACCTCTGGCGTAAGAGTCCGAGCCCTAAACATCTAGTACAGACGGCGGCTCGGCAATGCACTAACATTTTATTCTCATATGGCACCAAAGAAACTTTGGATCGATTCTTCCCGGGATTTTCCGGGTAGTGCGTCCTAATATTTTAACCACGCGAGGTGTTTGTGGTCCTCTTTCACCACACAAAATTTCGGACAAATCCCCGACCCCACGGTCGTGCCGTCTCCTTGTTAGAGTCAGAAGAAGCCATCATCTGCGAGGAATAATGCCTCCAGCACTAAAGAAATATTCTTAACTAAAATTGTTTTGAAGAAGTTATGAGCCACATTTCCTAACATTGTACCTACAGAAATTCAATGACAGTCTGGGTTGTATACTTCCAGGGTGCTCTTCAAAACCAAGTACATTCTGCGATAGAGAACAGTGCAAACGTAGACTTTCCATGACGCATTACCTGTTTACTGGTGAAGCACAATCTTCTCATACCAAATAAAATAACAAATGACGGAGCTGATCCTCCTTGCTACACCAAACAGTTTAGAACACTGTAGCAGAAGCAACAAAACAAACATGAAAAATTTAAATGTCTCCAAAATTGGCGATCTTTCACAGAAGCTCAAAATTTAGCAAGGACTTCAATACGAGATCCTTATAATAGTTTCCACAACGAAACTTTGTCTCAAAACCTGGCAGAAAATCCAAAAAGATTCTGGTACTACGTGAAGTGTGCTAGATGCAAGAAACAATCAATGCCTTCTCTGCTTGATAGCGATGGAAAGACTATAGACGGCAGTGCTGCTAAAGCAGAATTACTAAACACAGAATTCCGAAATTCCTTCACCAAAGAATACGAAATAAATATTCCAGAATTCTAATCAAGAACAGCTGCCAACATGAGTAACGTATAAGTAGATCTCTTCGGAGTAGTGACACAACTTAAATCACTTAACAAAAGCAAGTCGTACAATGCAGACTGAAAACCAGTTACGTTCCTTTCAGATTGTGCTGATACAATAGCACCATACTTAACAATCATATACAACCGTTCGCTCGACGAAGGATCCTTACCCAAAGACTGGAAAGTTGCACAGGTCACACCAATATTCAAGAAAGGTAGTAGGAGAAATCCACTATATTACAGGCCCATATTATTAACGTCGATATGCAGCAAGATCTTGGGACATATATTGTGTTCGAAGATTATTAATTACCTCGAAGAGGTCTATTAACACACAGTCAACACGGATTTAGAAAACACCGTTCTTGCGGGACACAACTAGCTCATTACTCAGGTGAATTCTTGAGTGCTATTGACAAAGGATTTCAAACTTTCCGTATTTCTAGATTTCCAGAAGGCTTTATACACACTACCACACAAGCGAATTGTAGTGAAATTTTCGTGCTTGCGGAATATCGTCTGAGTTATGTGACTGGAATCGTGATTTCCTGTCAGTGAGGTCACAGTTCGTAGTAACTGATGAAAAGTCACCGAGTAAAACAGATGTGATTTCTGGCGTTCCCCAAGGTACTGTTGTAGGGCCTTTTCTGTTCCTTGTCCATATAAACGATATAGGAGACAGTCTGAGCAGCCGTCTTAGTTTGTTTGCAGATTATGTTGTCGTCTGTCGACTGGTAAAGTCATCAAAAGATCAAAACAAATTGCAAAACGATTAACTCCATGGTGCAAAATTTGCCAGTCGATGTTAAATAACAAAAAGTGGAACTCATACACGTGAGTGCTAAAAGGAATCCGTTAAACTTCGTTTAGACGATAAATCAGTCAAATTTAAAGACCGTAAATTCAACTACATGCCTAGGAATTACAATTACGAACAACTTAAATTGGAAGAAAGACATCGAAAATGATGTGGGGAAGGCTGACCAAAGAGTGCGTTTTACTAACAGGACACTTAGAAAATGTAACAGATCTACTAAGGTGACTGCCTCCACTACGCTTGTCCATCCTCTTTTAGAATAGCGCTGCGTGATGTTGGATCCTTACCAGATAGGACTGACAGAGTAGATCGAGAAAGTACAAAGAAGGGCAGCAGGTTTTGTATTGTCGTCAAATAGGGGAGAGAGTGTCACTTAAATAATACAGGATTTGGTGTGGACATCATTAAAGCCGTGCGGTTATAGGTGCTACAGACTGGAACCGCGGGACCGCTACGGCCGCAAATTCGAATCCTGCCCCGGGCATGGATGTGTGTGATGTCCTTAGGTTAGTTAGGTTTAAGTAGTTATAAGTTCTAGGAGACTGATGACCTCGGAAGTTAAGTCCCATAGTGCTCAGAGCCATTTGAACCCTTTTTTTTGACATCATTAAAACAAAGGCGTTTTTCATTGCGGCAGAATCGTCCCACGAAATTTCAAACACTAATTTTCTCCGAACGCGAAAATATTCTTTTGACGCCGACCTACATAGGGAGAAACATTTATCATGATAAAATAAGGGAAATCAGAGCTCGCACTGAAAGATATACACTCCTGGAAATGGAAAAAAGAACACATTGACACCGGTGTGTCGGACCCACCATACTTGTTCCGCACACTGCTAGAGGGCTGTACAAGCAATGATCACACGCACGGCACAGTGGACACACCAGGAACCGCGGTGTTGGCCGTCGAATGGCGCTAGCTGCGAAGCATTTGTGCACCGCCGCCGTCAGTGTCAGCCAGTTTGCCGTGGCATACGGAGCTCCATCGCAGTCTTTAACACTGGTAGCATGCCGCGACAGCGTGGTCGTGAACCGTATGTGCAGTTGACGGACTTTGAGCGAGGGCGTATAGTGGCCATGCGGGAGGCCGGCTGGACGTACCGCCGAATTACTCAACACGTGGGGCGTGAGGTCTCCACAGTACATCGATGCTGTCGCCAGTGGTCGGCGGAAGGTGCACGTGCCCGTCGACCTGGGACCGGACCGCAGCGACGCACGGATGCACGCCAAGACCGTAGGATCCTACGCAGTGCCGTAGGGGACCGCACCGCCACTTCCCAGCAAATTATGGACACTGTTGCTCCTGGGGTACGGCGAGGACCATTCGCAACCGTCTCCATGAAGCTGGGCTACGGTCCCGCACACCGTTAGTCCGTCTTCCGCTCACGCCCCAACATCGTGCAGCCCGCCTCCATTGGTGTCGCGACAGGCGTGAATGGAGGGACGAATGGAGACGTGTCGTCTTCAGCGATGAGAATCGCTTCTGCCTTGGTGCCAATGATGGTCGTATGCGTGTTTGGCGCCGTGCAGGTGAGCGCCACAATCAGGACTGCATACGACCGAGGCACACAGGGCCAACACCCGGCATCATGGTGTGGGGAGCGATATCCTACACTGGCCGTACACCTCTAGTGATCGTCGAAGGGACACTGAATAGTGCACGGTACATCCAAACCGTCATCGAACCCATCGTTCTACCATTCCTAGACGGCAAGGGAACTTGCTGTTCCAACAGGACAATGCACGTCCGCATGTATCCCGTGCCACCCAACGTGCTCTAGAAGGTGTAAGTCAACTACCCTGGCCAGCAAGTTCTCCGGATCTGTCCCCCATTGAGCATGTTTGGGACTGGATGAAGCGTCGTCTCACGCGGTCTGTATGTCCAGCACGAACGCTGGTCCAACTGAGGCGCCAGGTGGAAATGGCATGGCAAGCCGTTCCACAGGACTACATCCAGCATCTCTACGATCGTCTCCATGGGAGAATAGCAGCCTGCATTGCTGCGAAAGGTGTATATACACTGTACTAGTGCCGACATTGTGCATGCTCTGTTGCCTGTGTCTATGTTCCTGTGGTTCTGTCAGTGTGATCATGTGATGTATCTGACCCCAGGAATGTGTCAATAAAGTTTCCCCTTCCTGGGACAATGAATTCACGGTGTTCTTATTTCAATTTCCAGGAGTGTAAGTGTTAGTTTTTTTTCCGCGCGCTGTACAAGATTGGAATAATAAAAAATTATTGTGAAGGTGTATCGATGAACCCTCTGCCAGCAACTTAAATCTGACTTTCAGAGTATCCATGTAGATGTAGATTCGCTAGTTTTACGAGGAGTTTGCAGGTAACTCCTGAACTTGCATTGTTTTTGGCGAGGGATGCACCGGGCAGTTATCGAAACAACAGTAATGCTGCAGCATCGCCGGCTGAAAGGATTACGGAAGCGTCCTCTTTCTGCACCTGCTGTGCGGAGCATGATGCAGAAATTCGAATCAACTGTAGAAATTGGCGTCGCTCCGCGAAGAGGTGGTTGATGAAATCGCTGTTGCTACCGAAGACGACGCTGCGCAATCAGTACGCGTGTTATGTCACGACAGTTGAACATCCCGTCGACCACTGCAAGGAAGGCGCTTCGAACCATTCTCCAATGGTATCCGTACAAGATCCATATTGTACAGCAGCTTGCACCACAGAACGCACTACGACGTGTTGACTTCGCTCTCCACTTTCTCGCAAAGATTGAAGCTGACGATAGCTGGCCCTGGACCATCCTATGGACAGACGCAGCTCTTTTTCTCTAATGAGTGAGGTGAACACAGAATTGCCGAGTGTCAAGATCTTCACCTCCATTCACTGTGCATGAAGTTCCTATGTATCGTGAACATGTCACTGTTTGTGTGGCTTTACGTTCCTTCCTGAAAAGACTAGCGCTCAAGGACCAAAGACGTGCAATGTGATATGCTTCGCCAGCATGTCATACCCGCCCTACAGGAGAGAAACGCATTGCACTAGACAGTTTTGATGCAAGATGGGGCCCCACCTCACATCGCTCGTGAAGTTGACCTGCTTCTCCGAAACACATTTGGAAACGATCGAATTATCAGCCGATCATTTCCAAATGCCTGGCCGGCACGATCACCTGATCTCACTCCCCGTGATTTCTGGTTGCGGGGCTACCTGAACGACAGGGTTAATCAGGGGAACATTCACATGTGTGCTAATCTGAAGCGCAGCATATCAAGAGAGGCAGCCAGCATAACTACGGACATGCTTCGGTCTGCTGTGCAGAATGCAATCCTGTGCTTTCGGACCCTGATGGGCGCCATATTGAGCACCTTTTGTAGCAGTAATCGTACCGATATGTAATGGAATGATGTACCATAGTAACACATTAAAAGTATTTCAACTGAGTCTCCATTATTTCTCTACCACAAGGAGTTGACATTAATTCTACCAGATATGGTCCTCATACGGTAATTAGTTTCCATGTTATAATATGTTATGCAGGGAAAGTTTAATTATAACCTCCCAGTATATTAAGTTCAATAGTTTCGTCAACAGAAGTGGTTTGCGTATTAGACATAAAAATCATCTTTCATGACCTCCTGTGACAGCCAGTAAGTTTGTAAGTAGGCTGTTTAGGTTTTTTTATTGGTAACGCCACATAGCACTCTGTATGAGAATCACTGGCTGTGCTGTGTGCAGTCAGTGGCTGGTTGGCATTGTTGTAATACTCGCCATTGTAGCGTTGGGCAGCTGGATGTTAACAGCACGTAGCGTTGCGCAGTTGGAGGTGAGACGCCAGCAGTGGTGGATGTGGGGAGAGAGATGGCGGAGTTTTGAAATTTGTAAGAATGGATGTCATGAACTGCTATATATATTATGACTACTAAGGTAAAATACATTGTTTGTTCTCTATTAAAATCTTTCATTTGCTAACTATGCCTATCAGTAGTTAGTGCCTTCCGTAGTTTGAATCTTTTATTTAGCTGGGAGTAGTGGCGCTCGCTGTATTGCAGTAGTTCAAGTAACGAAGATTTTTGTGAGGTAAGTGATTTGTGAAACATATAGGTTAATGTTAGTCACGGCCATTCTTTTGTAGGGATTTTTGAAAGTCAGATTGCGTTGCGCTAAAAAAATATTGTGTGTCAGTTTAAGCACAGTCATGCACAATTTTTCTAAGGGGATGTTTCATATGGCGACCCTGCCAGGATATCTCACTGGAATCTTCTGATTTTTTCTTGTAGTTTGTGTAATTAGTGTAGATTTTCTTTATTGTTAGTGCATAATTGTAGAGAGAATCTCCTTTGTAGTTGTAGTCTTTCATTGTTGTACAGTAAAACAGTTGTGGCCTGTATGTAGTTTTACACGAAGTATTTCGCAGCTGCGCTTGCAATTAACTAGATATTATTTTCAGTGCTATGTTAATGTGTTCTCTTATTTTTGCTCTCCAAATTGTGTTTTCTGTGTTGTCGTGTGAAACATTGTGACAATAATGGTGTGTGAAAAACGTAATACTAGGCTCCAAAGTAAACTGAGAAATGACGGTGAAGACGAAAGCAGTGTGTTAGCGCCACTATGTAATGAATTAACTAATGTTCAAAGCGGTAATTTGGTAACTCTGCATAGGGAAATGGAGCGGGCTGCAAATAATGGTGTAGGCAGTGAAACAATTAATGAACAGGGAAGCATTATCGATCGATCGGTCGGCAACAGCTCGTGTCAGGAATCCGAAATGACAGGACACAATCTTGCAAATACTGTACATTCAGGTTTTGCGTCCTCACCGTTTTCTCAAATAAGTCAAAACACATTTTCTGCTTGTCAATATGTGAATGTTGCCGGTGCAAATGCACTGCCGAAAAGCATAGAGGAACAGATTCTAGACACTAATACATTATTATTGCAATTAATGCAACAAATGAAACAAAATCATAGAGAAACACAGCAAAAGCTTCAAAGTTAGACACAATGGAACAAAAGCTTCAAAAGTTAGACTCAGTGGAACATACGCTTGAACAAACACGTGAAGATTTAACTACTGAGTTGCATAAAATCGAATCGAAATGTCAAAAAGTCTGTAATGACGTAAAAACACAACCTTGCAAGCTAAAACTGTCTCAGTTGCATCTACCGATTCGGTTACGCAACTAGCAAAAACTCAGCAAAACTTAAAGGACACAGTAGATACGATTTCAACACAAACGGACACTCTGAAATTTGGTTCAGAAAAACACACTGAGGAAATAAGTACACTATCGGAGAAAGCAGCCGAACTTTCAGATCAGTTCATTAACTTATCTGCAAAGGTAGATTATAATCTGAATGACACAGAAGAGTGCGGACAAATTAGGAAATTGAAACAAAATCAGAATCAAATTAATACGCAACACGAAAGAGAAATCTGGGAAGTACAAGATCAGCTGACACAGGTAATACAAGAATTACGTATTTCAGAGGACACTCGCGCTCCAACACGGGAAGAGGGACTTAGAAATACGGAGAAGTCACAAAATAATAACATAGGGCATTTCGGAAATTATGAAAGAAATTGGCAAGGTGCACCGAATTTTGAGATGGAACCGCCGACACGACGTAACAATGACCGATATGCTACCAGCCGACACGATGATTTTGACTATAACCTGTTCATTACTGCACATAAATTCAAAACATTTAAGAATTCTGGCAACGACATTCATCCACAAGCGTGGCTCCATCAATTCTCTCATTGTTTTCCTCCCAACTGGTCATTAGAGCACAGATTAGAATTTATGTGTGGCTATTTAGAGAATGAACCAGCTGTAAGAATGCGATCGGCCATTCACGATTGTCACAGTGAAGGAGAATATTATCACGCCTTCCTCTCAGCATTTGGGTGTCCGCCCCCGGTAGCTGAGTGGTCAGCGCAACAGACTGTTAATCCAAAGTGCCCGGGTTCGATTCCCGGCTGGGTCGGAGATGTTCTCCGCTTAGGGACTGGGTGTTGTGTTGTCCTAATCAGCATCATTTCATCCCCATCGACGCGCAAGTCGCCGAAGTGGCGTCAAATCGAAAGACTTGCACCAGGCGAACGGTCTACCCGACAGGAGGCCCTCGTCACACGACATTTCATTTCAGCATACGGGTTTCAAGCTACACAAGACCGAGTAAAACATAGCATCATAATGATGAAACACTTTGAACAATCTGAATTTTCCAGTCCTGTCAAATATTTTGAAGACATGTTGCATAAGAATCAATATCTTTCAAACCCATACAGCCCTTCAGAACTCATCCGGATTTTCTTAATCAAATTGCCTGAACATTTAAGAAATATTATTTTGGCAGGGCGTTGCAAAGGCGACATTGAAGCTTTTCAGGGACTGTTACAAGAACTGGAAATTGACACTGACAATCGCGGAACGCGAAAACAGGAGCACAACAATTACAGGTCACACCTGTCACAATTCCGCGATGTCAGAAATAATACACGACAAGGCTATTCGTACAACGTAAATCGTGACGAAAACAGACACCAACCGTATGACAACCGTTGGCAGAGTAGTAATAGTTACAGAGAAAGATCGCATTTCCGTAGTAATGAATATGACAGAGATAACCATAGAAACAGACAATATGGGAACAAAAACAATTATTATCAAGGGAGACAGAATAACTTAACACGCAACGGTCCAGCGCGCAGTTACGATTCAGGGAGAAATTCTCCACCACTTAACCGACAAGAAAGAAACTACAGGAACTACAGACATGACGACAGACGATATAATCATAACGACAGACCGGAATTTTATCAGAACTGGCGGGATTCAAACAGAGCTGGGCCCTATCGGCAAACTGAATTTGTAGAAGTTAGGTCTCCTAATCCCAATAACGACGCACGCCAACAAAGAGATAGCAGACAATGACTCGCACCGCAGGCAGCCACTTGCGCCGGCTGGCTCAGAGAAAAATAACATAGGCGCTAACCTTGAGAAAAACTCCAGTATTCTTTACCGACGTTTACCGCATGATAATTCCGTTCAAGTTGAAACTCTGAGTACTATGAAGAGTAAAGGATTGCATCATATTTCACATGTAAAACCGTTTATTGAAAGATAATCTGCTTTTTAACTTTGTATTTGCCATATAACTTTTCACTTTACATTACTAGTATGCTTTGTCAGACTTAGAATCTGTTAACATGTAACAATGTTCGAAGTTAAATATCCAATCAAGAACCAAGATAACTTATTTAAACAGAAATTACAAATGCATTGTTATAGGGAACAGACGTCCCAGTGTTGTTGTGAGTGTACATTCTTGCTTGTTAGTTGCAGGATTACGTAACGTTGTGAGTGTACATTCTTGCTTGTTAATTGCACGATTACGTAACGACTATAAGACTTACATACTTACAACATTTGCCAGTACTGCTAATGAGATTTTTACGCAACATTTTGGTTTACTTGAAAAAACATTCTGGATTTAAAGTACTTTCTGAGAGATATCAGATGACACAGTGGTTAGTTTATTTGACAGCTACACGATTATATCACGACGCTACTAATGAGTGACACAATTTATATTATTGCTTTTGCACTGTATCTGTTTTATATCTGCACAGTTTTTCTGTATTATTCTGGAAAGTAAAATATGTTTTAGTAGTAACGTTTGTGGTATAGCTACAGTGAGACAGCCTTTTCCGTAGCACAACAATACGTTACAGTATAGTACTTTCTTGATCACGGTGAGGTACGTAATAACTACGATATCTATACGCAAAGCATTTCACTTTTGTTTATCATGAGGTAAGTACATTGACTTCTACAGAACTTAGCTTCGGAGGACGGTAACTACGACACTTCCACAGAGATTATCTTACAACACGACGCACAGTTTAGCGCTACAGTACACGTAGTTGAGTGATTAATTTTGTACTTAAAACATTTATTTTTAAATATATTTGAAGTAAAATGATACAAAGGGTTTCCGTGATACATTTCATTCGATTGCTGTAACCTGTAACACCTGAGGATATAATTACATTAATCCTCAGGGGGGTACACGCTTACTTTGTGTACCATGTGTGTGGCAAGCACAAGGAGACCTAGCTAATATGGTATTTGATTATACAACTTTTCACATTGGTACCATATTTCTCTAACACAGAATTACACAGCTATGTGATCATTTAACTGAGAGAGACAAATATTTATTTTACTACATCAGTGACAGATGTTTACGTAATTACACAGTTGGATAACTTCAGACTTATGAAATTGTATTTTGCCTGTGCTTTGTGAAATGTTCATATTTTTTCGGAACCATTGTGATACTATGAGAGCTTTGAATGATGTATTTGGTATGGGATCATGATTTTTAAAGTACGTTTGAGGTAGATGACACTTTTGACATGAGCAGAGAATTTTTTTAGGTTTTGAAATTCTTGCAGAAACCTATGACGTTTTTGAGTTTTGACTGAGGTGTAATGATGTTATTATTACGACGACGATGTGAATTATGCTGCTGAGGTATATGTTTAAGCTGATGCTATATGAGTTATTTGATTATGCTACGTATCTGTTATGATGAAATATTGAAGAAGTGTCGACGAATAAGGTAAGGAATAATGAGTAGTGGTTAGGTACTCTGGTTTGTGAAAAAGGTTGTTGGAAACCGAGAATCGTACTTGTTTAGGTTTTTTTATTGGTAACGCCACATAGCGCTCTGTATGAAAAATCACTGGCTGTGCTGTGTGAAGTCTGTGACTGGTTGGCATTGTTGTAATACTCGCTATTGTAGCGTTGGGCAGCTGGATGTTAACAGCGCGTAGCGTTGCGCAGTTGGAGGTGAGACGCCAGCAGTGGTGGATGTGGGGAGAGAGATGGCGGAGTTTTGAAATTTGTAAGAATGGATGTCATGAACTGCTATATATATTATGACTACTAAGGTAAAATACATTGTTTGTTCTCTATTAAAATCTTTCATTTGCTAACTATGCCTATCAGTAGTTAGTGCCTTCCGTAGTTTGAATCTTTTATTTAGCTGGGAGTAGTGGCGCTCGCTGTATTGCAGTAGTTCGAGTAACGAAGATTTTTGTGAGGTAAGTGATTTGTGAAACGTATAGGTTAATGTTAGTCAGGGCCATTCTTTTGTAGGGATTTTTGAAAGTCAGATTGCGTTGCGCTAAAATGTATTGTGTGTCAGTTTAAGCACAGTGATGCACAATTTTTCTAAGGGGACGTTTCAAGTTTAGTCTTTCTGTTACTTCCGTGTTTTGCAGACGGTACTCCCATGAACTCCGGATGATTTGTGTCACCGTGTATAGTGGCTCTACATATATCTAGGAGATATGATATTGATGTAAAATATCTATCAATAAAGCGGTCACCATCAACTGACCCACGTCGAAGTCTGTAAGGTCCAACGTAGTGGTAGATCATATCAATATGTGAATCGTCAGAGACATACTGAGTCTCAAAACACATTCAGAAGCGTTATAGTCCAAGAGTTAATCTACAAGCAAAGACATAGCGTCATAAAAAGGTTCACATACTTTTGTACGACCCTTGCATGCGGTTTACGTCCTCAAACCATACGCAAGCCAACATTTAAGCAACTAGGAATACCAATACATTTAAACGTCATGAATTTGACAGATAAGGAGCAGTCACAATTTCCAAAGAAGGTTGCTGTTTATAAATATACTACTGTAAATGAAAGGGTCCCGCGCTGAACATGATTTAACCTTAGTGTAATGCAAAAAGGGATCAATTATGGATTCAAAAAATATTCTGCCACCTTTCTAATGAATTAAAGATGCTAATACGCAATATACACTGTTTTAAAAATTAACTTTTTTTTTTCATTTCAGTTTCGAATTCATAAAAGCCAGTGTTACCCAAACTATGTTTCGCAGAAGACTGGTGTTCCGCGCTAAGTGAGCTACTAACAACATTCCGCCATTATGATGATGCTAATTATTTTTTAATTTCATTATGATATCTGTGTTATTAGTTATGATCTAAAACGATATTAATCACTGTTTAAAAAAAAGGTTTTTCTCATTTTTGAAAATTTCATTAACCATGAAAATAAACAAGTTGTTTCAACAAAGTACCAGGATTCGCAAAGTGTTCCGTTAGAAATAAAGTTTGGGAATCCCTGATAAAGGTACTTCTATCCAGACAATAGTTGTCGGTATGTATGTGTATATGTTTCACTTAATGAATTCAAGTGTGGTGTAATATAATGAGCACCTTTCGTGTAAATGGTTAGTATATGGCTAGAGAACCACAGAATAAATATATTATTTCTGTTAATCATTTGATATATTCCACAGCAAAGTAATATGTAGCTAAGATATTTCAAGCAACATGAAAATCACTCATTACAACACCTCACGTCTGCGTAAAAGAAACGACGGAGACGATTATAATTTTGGTGCAGTCACACTGTCAAAAATGCTACTACTCATCTTCCCGGCATTTAGCAGTAATTATTATCATTCCCACAACCAACCTTCCACTCTTCTCATTCATTTTGATTATTCATACTACTGTTACAGATTTATTGCTTCATTTTTGGAACCTGTTTTACACGTAATTTCTAGTAGTCCTCCCTTCCTCACGATCATCACCAAGAATGAATTTTCTTCACCAAGAATGGATTTTGTTAAGTTTGATAGTATTGTTTTCTTCATATTTCTGTAGCCATGTTTTCAATGAGTTCGAATCGGTCTTATTTCATTTTTTTAAAGAGAGGTGTGTCCTTTTTTTTATCATTCATAGTTAAGAAAACAAAACTATTTTGCTACTTAACTGCTCTATTAAACGTCTACGAATGACTTGTAGCTCTCCTGGTTTCCCTACATCAACATTCAGATTTTATATCATTCAGGAGTATGCTTAAAATTATAACTCCGTGAACATTTCAGTTTTTACGCTACACTAAGGAAATGACACACAATACAAATTTGCAACTCTGCCTACCGCTCAAAACTAAGTTGACATAGCTTAGAAAATTGTGCTTTTTGTCTTTGCGTTTGCTTAGTTTATTTCCGTAGAAAAGTGTGATGGTCCTTAATTTTTAAAAATGTCAACACAGTACATTAAACCACATTGTTTAAACGTCATCAGCCATAGCACGGTAGCGAAAAACATGATGCAGAAGTGGTACGTGGAATGCTTCCGAATCTAATATTGTTCTTCTATTCATTAACACTGTAACAACATTGTCCATTAGTCAGCGCCAAACTGCGGTCTGTGGGTATTGCACTAATGACCTCAAAACCCTCCGCCACACACTGTCAGATGGCTTGCGGAGTATGGATGTAGATGTAGACCGTGATCTGTCACACACAAAGTAATTTCGAATAGACTATACAAACTGTAACTCGTAATAGAGACTCATCCGGAGTTCCATAAACTGTTTAAAAAACCCGATCAAAGGCGGTGATACGTCACAGTTCGCAATGGTGGGAGTATTTTATTGTGTTATAAATGCCCATAATTTTGTATTGTGTAATAAGTCCAAGCAACCATATTTTTAATGAAACTACTGTCTTAAAAGAAACATACATCACTGATATATGAAAAGGAATAATTTCTGCTCGAGGTCTCACAAAAATTAGTGGGAGAAGTGCTAAATGTGATAACTAAAGACGAGAATTCCACTTTTTCCTCTCATATTTGCATATTTTCACCTTTTAAGGGATCCGAATGTGCATAGTGTATATATATGACATTTTTAGTTTAATCCTGTATATAATATACTGCCACTATTTCCAGTTTAAATTCATGTACTGGTCTTGAGTAGACACCGCAGTTTTTCGATTTTCATCATCCTTATTTTTGCTCCAGGAATCAGAGTTGAAGAAAGAAAATAGGAGTGGGGTGGGGTGGAGGATCAGAAGGAATACAAGAAACGGAAAGTTAAGATTTTCACGGTCGGGTGAATTTTAACGACTGCCACAACAACCCCACGAAATCCTCTGGTTTCGCGAAAATGAAAATTTACCGTTCTTAGAGAGGTATCGCAGTCATTTGCTGGAATGTCTTTGCCGTGCGCGCGCGTGTGAGTGTGTTTGTGTGTGTCTGTGTGTGTGTGCGCGCGCTCGCGCGCGTGCGTGTGTGAACATTGCAGGCGGTAAATGTCTGTGTTATTCTGTTTGCGTGTGTTAATGTGCTTCTAATACGACTCGAATTAAAAGTTCCAGGAATTCACGACTAGCGAATTAGATGGAAGGAAAGGATTTTATTAGATCAGATGGAGATGTTGTATACTCTGATTGTTGTAGCAAAGAGGGAAGCTATTCTTTTTCCTAAAACTTTCTATGGCACTTGTCCTTTGTGAAACATGACAAAATCTATTTTAATTAACATATTGGAGTTTTGAGCTAAGTTCCTCTGCTTGTAGAAAAATAGTAGTGGATTAAGGATGTGTCTACCTTTTTGGAAGTATACAAATATTGTTTTATTTTATCACCCAAACATGCTTAACGACAGTTGTGGTATCCTCTGCGGGTTTTTTATTATTTTCCCGAAATACATACATACAGGTTATCTTTAGTTAAGGAATATGACACATCAGAATTTGTTGTCATGTTAATTGTATGTGCGCGTTACCTTTTACTTTACATTGTATGTTTTCTGTGGCTGTCAACCAAAAAGAGCCACAGGTCTAAATGCATCCATCTGCAAGCATGAGGGATGTTAGAAAATCGTCTGCACTGAATTTTTTTGTTTATTATCCAGTGTTTAAAATGTATATTCTGATGAAATTTGTGTCATATTCCCATTGTGGATTTACCGTTGTAGTATTCTGCTAGTCCTTAGCTGTGACAAGTTTGTTTTCATATACCAATCGTTTTTTTTTGTGTAGCTGAGCTCTACCTGTGGATATTGATAAAAGTTATGTGAAAACTTCAAATATAAAAGCATTTATAGGTGAAACAACTGATCCTATGCGGTGCCATGTTGCTAAGCTGACAGTAGGAAAAATAACTGAGGATGGGTCTGGTCAGCCGCATCTACCGTGCTGTAAAGTCCTGCATAAAGCAAATAGCTCCATATTTGCTAGGTTCTCTGATGATGGACTGTGTAAGATTTGGTTGGTTGTTTGGGGAAAGAGACCAGACAGCGTGGTCATCGGTCTCATCGGATTAGGGAAGGATGGGGAAGGAAGTCGGCCGTGCCCTTTCAGAGGAACCATCCCGGCATTTGCCTGGAATGATTTAGGGAAATCACGGAAAACCTAAATCAGGATGGTCGGACGCGGGATTGAACCGTCGTCCTCCCGAATGCGAGTCCAGTGTTGCGTAAGATTTAATTAGATATTGTAATTAAATAAGATTTTAAATAATGATTACTATAATTTAAGTCTCTATTTATATAAATCATTTCCTGAGAAAATGCTTGTTATATTTCAGGTATTCTATAGTCAAATAATCTAAATAAAGCAGAGTTCTTTTGCTGTTTAAGTAACGTTGCTCGCTAAACGTTGGAGACCGGGAAAGCAGCTAAAATATTCTACCCAATTGAAAACCCCGTTACAAGTCTTGCTCATTGGCTCTATCTTATTGCAGGAGCAATATACTCTAATTAAGAGAGTGTCAACAATTTGATAAACGTATTCAACTAAAGAGGTATGTCTAAAATTTAGAGATATATCAGTTTTAATGTTACCGAAGATGCAAAAATAAATCATTCACTTTGAAGTGAGATTTTGTTTTACGCAGATGTTTTCAAAATCCCCTGGACGTGTAGCAGCTTATAAAGAGAGTCTACATGAGTTACTGTTACCCCCTCGGCCCGTTCCTGCCAGATGAGGCACTTGGTAGAAAGCTGTGCTGTTTAGCTCTGACAATTTTGATGCCATTAAATCGCTATGAAATTAAGTTGATGGGTAGTTAACTGCATTAAAATTAATACTTCAGAATTTAATTCTAAAGTAAACACTTCTTTCATTTTAGATAGCAAACAGTTTCTCGCCAGATGATGCCAGATGTATCAGAGATGCTCTAGCAGCATTTGAATGTACAGCAATAGTGAAAAATTATCTTCCTACAAAGTGCCACTTGTCAAAGAAGTTTATGAGACGTTACGTAGTCACAGCGTTGTTTATTCTTTGTTTTTTCTTTTGGTTGCTGTGTGTAACCAGAGATTATTTTTACGCATTGTCTCTGTATACGTGCTCCGTAAATGTTGGAATAAATCTTGTCAAATACCCAACATTCAGTGGCGACCCCGACGTGACCGCGCAGCCTAACGAGTTAGCCGACAGCGTCGGCTGCAGTGTACGCGTAAACCTTCCGATCCGTGACGTACACGCGTAACTACCACGCGAACCGCACCGCGTACTTCTCACGCAACTTTCTGGGGAACCTAGACCATGCTCATGTCAGAACCAGCATCCAGAAGCGAGGTGCCCACGATCCTGGCAGTCGGCCATACATCCGAAATACCGCCTCCCTTTTGACAATAAAGCACAACTCGAGAGCTAGTTCGTGTTGGCGCATGTCACCGCCGACGAGACGACTTACAGTGCGTCTTTGCGCCACTAAATGAAGAAATGTCTATCGAAGTATAGGATATCCTAGCCACTTCCCCCAGCCACGGAATGGTACGCGACGATTAAAAGCGCACTAATCAAACGCCTGTCTCAGAGACCAAGAGACTGCGCAGAGAAGAGCCCGGTGATTGCACGACGTAGCAGTTATTGCGTCGTCTGTGCACTTTGGCAAATAGCACAGTCAGTGATGACATATGGAGGAGCATCTAGATGTCATGCCTGCCCGCGGACGTACAAAACACACACTGGAGAGCCAAAGTAACTCGTACAGGGCCTAATATCGTGTAAGGCCCCGCGAGCACGCAGAAGGACGGCAACACGACGTGGCATGAACTCGACTAATGTAGAAGTAGTGCTGGAGGGAACTGACACCATGAATCCTGTAGGCTCTCCGTAAATCCGTAACAGTACGAGAAATGAAGAGCTCTTCTAAACAGCACGTTGCAAGGCATCCCAGATATGCTCAATAGTGTCCACGTCTGGAGAGTTTGGTGGCCAGAAGAAGTGTTTAAACTCAGAAGAGTGTTCCTGGAGCAACTCTGTAGCATTTCTGGACATGCGGGGTGTCGCATTGTCCTGCTGGAATTGTCCAAGACCGTCGGAATACACAATGAACAGTAATGGACGCAGGTGCTCAGACAGGATGCTTACGTAGGTCTTAGCTATCAGATGCGTATCTAGACGTATCAGGAGACCCATATCACTCCAACTGCACACGCCCTACACCATTACAGAGCCTCTAACAGCTTCAACATTCCCCTGATGACGTGCAGGATCCAGGGACTCATGAAGTTATCCCCATACCCGCACACGTCCATCCGCTCGACACAATTTGAAACGAGACTCGTCCGACCAGGCAACGTGTTTCCAGTCACCAACCATCCAATGTCGGTGATGACGGGTCCAGGCGAGAAATAAAGCTTTGTGTCGTGCACTCATCAAGGGTACACCAGTGGACATTCGACGCCGAAAGCCCATATCGATGATATTTCGTTGAATGATTCGCACGCTGAGACTTGATGGCCCAGCGTTGGAAACTGCAGCAATCTGCGGAAGGGTTGCACTTCTCTCACACTGAACGATTCTCTTCAGTCGTCGTTTGTCCCGTACTTGTGGGATCTTTTTCCGGCGGCAGCAATGTCGGACATTTAATGATTAACTGGATTCCCTATATCCACTGTACATTCGTTAAATCCCCACTTCCCCGCCGCCTCGGAGAAATTGTGTCTCATCGCTCGTGCGCTGACTATAATACCACGTTCAAGCCCAGTTACATATTGAAACCTGCCAATGTAGCAGCAGTAACCGATCTAACTACTGCGCCAGACAAGTGTTGTCTTATATAGGCGTCGCCAACCGCAACGTCGTATTCTACCTGTTTACGAATCTCTATATTTCAATACACACGCCTGTACCAGTTTCTTTGGCGCTTCATTGTACTTACGGTGTGTGCTGGAGATTTAGAGGTGCTCGCACAGACAAAAAAGTGGCTCTGAGCACTATGGGACTCAACATCTTAGGTCATAAGTCCTCGCACAGACGGCCGACCGCATAGTAGAAAAGTATCCGTCTGCAAGCGTGGCAGCTTTCGCACGACAACCAGAGAGTCCCACCACAGAAACATTTGCATCGCCACAGGTACAACTAGCAGAACTTACTGCGTCTCTGTATGTAAGTACCAAACGATGTCGGCGCCGTAGCTCAACAGGGGGTTACAGGCGCTCGCTATCAACAACGAGGGTATGTTGGTACCACACACGATTCAGTACAGAGGCTAAGGTGTGTAACCCGCCATGTGAAATGAGAAGCAACGACTACCAGTGATAACGGCAACTGAGTCAACATAACAGCCGTCGCCTTTTCGTCACTGAGCAACTCACTAAACAACCGTTCTTCGTAGACACCGGAGCAGATGTGCCAATCTACTGGGCCAGATGTTTACCTCGCCGATGTCGCGACGATTGTCACCTGTTTGCCGCCAATGCCACCCCCTTTCAAACATGTACGGGTGACATTAGCTCTCACCCTTGAACTCCGACGTCGATTCGAATGGCAGTTCATGTCGCCGACGTTGTGCATCCGATACTAGGAGCAGACTTTTTGACATAGTTTGGACTATTTCCATGCCGGCAGGCGTGGCCGAGCGGTTCTAGGTCCTACAGTCTGGAACCGCTCGACCGCTATGGTTGCAGGTTCGAATCCTGCCTCGGGCATGGATGTGTGTGATGTTCTTAGGTCAGTTAGGTTTAAGTAGTTCTAAGTTCTAGGGGACTGATGACCTCAGCAGTTAAGTCCCATAGTGCTCAGAGCCATTTGCACTATTTCCAGACCTCAGACACCGCCGTCTTCTGGACACGACAACCAACGTAGGCAGCCAGAGTCGATTTCATCACAGTGACTGACCCTGAATACGAACAGTAACGGGTGATTCACCGAACGTCGTACACCTTCAGCAGTATCCAGAGATTACGCGGCAGTTACCCAAGCTTCCACCAGTACAACACAATACGGTGCAGCACATATTAACAACTCTTGATCTATCGATCCAGGCATGAACACGTATGAAACCGAGTAAGTTTAAAGCATCAAAACAGGAGTTTGGCTTCATGCTGGCGTAGGGAATCTGCGAACATCTAGTAGCAGCTGATCTTCGCCTCTCCACGTCGTGCCAAAGAAAACTAATGGATGGCGCCCCTTTGGCGATTACCATCAGCCCAACAAACGGACTATTCCCTATCGATACACGCCGAGGAATTCGCACACAACATACACGGTCAATGCATCTTCCGTACTACGTATCTAGTGCAGGCTTACCATCAAATACGAGTCGTACCAGAGGACATCCCCAAAACGGCTGAGAGTACTCCATTTGGGCTTTTTGAAGTTATCAGGATGCCATTTGTCCTAGGCAGCGCTGCCCAAACTTTTATAAGGTTTATGGACGAAGTGACACATGGTCCTGATTTCTGTTTCGTGCGAGTGGTCTAAGGCGCTGCAGTCATGGACTGTGCGGCTGGTCCCGGCGGAGGTTCGAGTCCTCCCTCGGGCATGAGTGTGTGTGTTTGTCCTTAGGATAATTTAGGTTAAATAGTGTGTAAGTTTAGGGACTGATGACCTTATCAGTTAATTCCCATAAGATTTCACACACATTTGAACATTTTTTCTGTTTCGTGTATGTCGACGAGGTTCTAGTAGTGTCCAGATCAGATACAGAGCACGTAGAGCATTTACGCCAGCTTTCCGACATTGTTGATGCACACAGTTTGCTTATAAATCCAGTGAAGTGTGTTTTCGGAGCACCAGACGTGCAAATTCTGGGAGACACCATCAACACCCACGGAAGACGGCCTCCACAAGAGAGGGTCGAGGCGATCTTGAATTAGGCACAACCGATAACAATACGTGAGTTAGGCCGATTTATGGGTGTCACCGACTTTTATATGCGTTTCATTGGTAGCCATGCCTCATTGGCAACACGTTTGCGCTAATAAACCTGGTGAGGAAGTGAAGTGGACGGACGGAATGCTAGAGACCTTTGTGAAACTGAAATGTGCTATCGCAGACGCCACACTGTTGGCTTACCCAGCATCACAAGCACCTCTCGCACTCGTGGCCGATGCGTCTGCGACAGTACCGGTGCCGTGTTGCAGCAACCGATTAATAGTGCTGGAAACCATTAACATTTTTCAACAAGGAACTTTCGCCGGTACAACAACACTGCTGTACGTACGATCGGGAGTTGTACGCTACGTTTGCTGCTGTGGAATTTAGAATTCATTTATGTAGATTTTTTCTACAAATAGTATTGATACTTTATGATTTATTTATGTTTATTTTAAAATGTCTTTTATTAATTATTTGTGTTTTAATTTGTGTTGCTTTTCTAACTTTATTGGAGCGGAAGGTTTTAGGTTATATTCAGATTCGTAAGCGTCCAAGTAAAGTTCCGGTACTTGCGTGAGGATCATAAATTCACACTGGTTATGGACCACAAACCTCTCACGTATGCATTTCAGCAAAACCCTGACAAAGCCTCTCCACGCCAGCTCCGCCATTTAGGTTACGACCAAGATAGTACACGTTGACGGTGAGAAGAACATGCCGGCTGACGCTCTACCGCACCTTCGAGATGTCACAAGAGTTGTGGACTATGAAGCCCTCGCAGCAGTACAACAGCTTGATACAGAGTTGGGAGAGATTTTGGCCGAATCCGCCGGTCTACATCTTCGGCGTCTCCTGCTGCCAGCATCTAACGCCTGTATACAGGGTGGTCCATTGACCGTGACCGGGCCAAATGTCCCACGAAATAAACGCCAAACAAAAAAACTACAAAGAACGAAACTTGTCTAGCTTGAAGGGGGAAACCAGATGACGCTATGGTTGGCCTGCTAGATCGCGCTGCCATAGGTCAAACGGATATCAACTGCGTTTTTTAAATAGGAACCCCCATTTTTATTACATATTCGTGTAGTACGGAAAGAAATATAAATGTTTTAGTTGGACCACTGTTTTCGCTTTGTGATAGATGGTGCTGTAATAGTCCAAACATACGGCTCACAATTTTAGACGAACAGTTGGTGGCAGGTTGCTTTCTAAAATTAAAATACAGAACGTAGGTACGTTTGAACATTTTATTTCGGTTGTTCCAATGTGATACATGTACCTTTGTAAACTTATCATTTCTGAGAACGCATGCTGTACACCGTGATTACCTATAAATACAATGCAATAAATGCTCAAAATGATGTCCGTCAACCTCAATGCATTTGGCAATAAGTGTAACGACATTCCTCTCAACAGCGAGTAGTTCACCTTCCGTAACGTTCGCATGCATTGACAATGCGCTGACGCAAGTTGTCAGGCGTTGTTCGTGGATCACGATAGCAAAAATCCTTCAAATTTCCCCGCAGAAAGAAATCCGGGGACGTCAGATCCGGTGAACGTGCAGCCCATGGTATGGTGCTTCGACGACCAATCCATCTGTCATGAAATATGCTATTCAATACCGCTTCAACCGCACGCGAGCAATGTGCTGGACATCCATCATGCTGGAAGTACATCGCCATTCTGGCATGCGGTGAAACATCTTGTAGTAACATCGGTAGAATATTACGTAGGAAATCAGCATATATTGCACGATTTAGATTTCCATCGATAAAATGGGGGCCAATTATCCTTCCTCCCATAATGCCGCACCACACATTAACCTACCAAGGTCGCTGATGTTCCATTTGTCGGAGCCATCGTGGATTTTCCGTTGGCCAATGCTGCACATTATACCGGTTTACGTTACCGCTGTTGGTGAGTGACGCTTCGTCGCTAAATGGCTCTGGCTCTGAGCACTATGGAACTCAACTGCTGTGGTCATCAGTCCCCTACAACTTAGAACTACTTAAACCTAAGGACATCACACACACACATGCCCGAGGCAGGATTCGAACCTGCGACCGTAGCAGCAGCGCGGCACCGGACTGGAGTGCCTAGAGCCGCACGGCCACCGCGGCCGGCGTTGCTTAACAGAACGCGTACAAAAAATCTGTCATCGTCCCGTAACTTCTGTTGTGCCCAGTGTCAGAACTGTACACTAAGTCCTAAGTCGTCGCCGTGCAATTCCTGCTGCATAGAAATATGGTACGGGTGCAATCGATGTTTATGTAGCATTTTCAACACAGACGTTTTTGAGATTCCAGATTCTCGCGCAATTTCTCTTCTAATGATGTGCGGATTAGCAGTGACAGCAGCTAAAACACCTACTTGGGCATCATCATTTGTTTCAGGTCGTGGTTGATGTTTCACATGTTTCCCCCAGCAAGCCCCCATCAAGCTGGTCAAACGAATTTTTCTGTGGCCGAATTTGAAAGCAGACTGCAATGCTTATGCACACCAATGCATCGCATGCCAGTGCAATGCAATTACACTACTTGGGCATCATCATTTGTTTCAGGTCGTGGTTGACGTTTCACATGTGGCTGAACACTTCCTGTTTCCTTAAATAACGTAACTATCCGGCGAACGGTCCGGACATTTGGATGATGTCGTCCAGGATACCGAGCAGCATACAAAGCAAACGCCCGTTGTGTATTTTGCTCACAATAGCCATATATCAACACGATATCGACCTTTTCCGCAATTGGTAAACGGTCACGAACCAAATACCGTCCGCACTGGCGGAATGTTACGTGATACCACGTATTTATACGTTGGTGACTATTACAGCGCCATATATTACAAAGCGAAAAAAGTGGTCCAACTAAAATATCCATATTTAATTACGTACTACACGAATATGAAATAAAAATGGGATTTCCTGTTTCAAAAAAACGCTGTTGATATCCGTTTCACATGTGGCAGTGCCATCTAGCGTGCTATCCATAGCGCCATCTTGTTTCCCCCTTCAAGCTAGACCAGTATCGTTCCTTGTAGTTTTTTCGTTTGACTCTTATTTCGTGAGACATTTGGCCCGGTCACTATCAATGGACCACCCTGTATACTCCAATGTCAGAGTGCCTCCTTTTGTGACAAAGGGTTTCCCCCAGCAAGCCCCCATCAAGCTGGTCAAACGAATTTTTCTGTGGCCGAATTTGAAAGCAGACTGCAATGCTTATGCACACCAATGCATCGCATGCCAGTGCAATGCAATTACACAACGTGTTCGTCCGCAGCTCGGCGCATCTCTGTCACCCAGTCAACGTTTCGAGCATATACATTTGGATGTAGTAGGACCGCTCCAACCATCTGAAGGGTTTACCAATAGTTTGACCTCAATCAATCGGTTTAAACATTGACCAGAGGTTCTTCCCATGGCAGACAACACAGCAGAGGCTGTAGCTACCACCGGTCTCCGCGGGTTTATCACTCGTTTCGGCAGATCAAGGTAGCAATTCGACTCATATTTGTTCAAGGCCTTCGCTTCGCTGGTCGGAGCAAAGAGGATTACAACCACAGCGTACCATTCAGCGGCAAATGGACTTGTGGAACGACTGCATCGAGAGTTAAAGGCGTCCTTACGTTGTCACAACTCATAACGTTGGACCGAGTCACTACCTATCGTTTTACTGAGCATCCCTGCACCTATAAAGGAGGATGTGGGAGTCACGGTAACCGAGATGGTATATGGACAGAATATTCGTCTGCAAGGTGAATTTTTCGACGGTACTCTGAGTGATATAATAGAGGGCTCGGATTCTTTTACGAGACACCGAGAGTACAACAGCCTCATCGTTCATTTGTTTTCCGCGAGTTGTCAAGGTGCAAACAAGTTACCATTCGGCACGACGCCGTGCGCAAATCGTTACAGCCGCCTTGTGATGGACCCTACAACGTGGTCAGTAGGAGCGACAAACAATTTAAGATGGACGTTGGCAGTAAACCTGACGACGATTTCTATTGACAAACTAAAGCCCGTTTACGGCACCACCTCCACCAGCTCGGACAAGGTAACTGGACAAGCCAATAAAGAAACGTCAGTACAGCTACCCATCCCACATTCGCGTGAAGGTGCCATGCAGCCGAAGTTAACCGACGGCGCAGGTTACGTCGCAAGAAGCGACGGGGCGTCGTGTGCAATTCAACCAACGTTAGCGTTGACCAGGGTGGGGAGAGGGGGGGGGGGGGAGGGTGTCACCCTTAATCGATAGCGGAAAATTATCTTACTGTAAAGGTCAACTAAGTTTATGAGATGTTATGAAGTCATACCGTTGTTTATTCTTTGTTGCTACTTTTGGTAACCATGGATGTATTTTTACGTATTGTCTCTGTAGTTGCGCTTCGTAAATGTTCGAATAGATCTTGTCAAATACTCAAAAAATGCAATAATGTGAAGTACTATGAAATTAAGACAGACTTCTCTAAATTGCCCTCTACAAATACGAAATGAGTCTGCCACTGGTAGACTCAACGGCAACTGTTGAGGAACTTCAGAAATTCATCAATCATACAGAAGGAGATTTGGGAACAGGTACAAAGAACAACTGGACAGTGTCGAATAGGAACCCAGATAACTGATCCTTTTATTTAGTGAAGAAAGTATTTTGTGGTGGATGCATGAATGAAGAACTTGACCTGACACTACCTGTAACTTCCTGTGATGCAGAGAGATAATTTTCTTCTTACAATATTCCGACTGACAACTGCAGTAACCTCATATAACAAATAATTAAGTTGTTAGTTGTTAGCTGTGTAAAAAGTGAAGTGAATTAACAAATTGGAGATGAAAATGATAGTGCATATTTTAATATATTTTTCACCCCCCCCCCCTCCCCCCCCCCCCCCCCCCAGGAGCTCAGAATTCATTTGCTGAGTACGGGCTTGGAGACCCCGGGGTCCTGAGCTGGGGACTGGTCAGCGCCGCCAGTCTCCTGTCACCGTAACCCCCGGACATGCTTCAGCGACCACCGCATGGCGCGGCGGTGAAATGTTGTGTGCTGCGGGGAATGGTAATCTTGGCTTGCGAGGAAGGTAAACCTCTATAAAGACCCCTCAATCTTACGGTGTGCTGCGCGCCTATAAGATACATAGCTGTTGGGGTGGAACAGTCGCAAGCGGGCAACCTCTCGGGCACCTGCTGCATCCCATAGGCACGCGGGGCTCTGTCTAGGTGGACTTCTAGTTCCCTAGCTGCTCGTGGGACCGAGATGGAACCCTCGAACTTTTATCCTGCTCCTGCCAGCGGAAAGGGTGGACCGCTGGTGGGTTCTAACGCCCAATCCAACAAGAGGGTTCGTGTAGCCAGTCCTCCTGATTCAGTTACTCGTAACAGAATGCAAAGTGCTTCGCAGAATGTGTTTCTCATAATTAAAAGAAAAGATGGGAGTTTCGAAAAAGTTTCGCCATTTTATATCCAGAAGGGCCTAGAAGGTATTGCTGGCACATTAAAGTCTGTAAAGCGCTTGCGAAATGGCACCTTGTTGGTTAAAACATCTAGCTTCCAACAAGTCCAGAACCTTCAGAAGGCACAATTTCTTGTGGAGTTTGCGATAGAGACTGAGTTTCACAACACCTTGAACTACAGCAAGGGTGTTGTGACTTGCAGAGATCTCGTTGACATTCCCCAAGACGAACTGCAGGCTGAATGGTCCCGGGAAGGAATTGTCGACGTGCAACACGTTATGAAACGGGTGGATGGTGCTCTCATGAAGTCTAACTCATTTATCCTTACGTTTAACAGCACCAAATTGCCAGAGCATGTGAAGGCAGGTTTCCAACGTCTCAGTGTACGGCCTTATTACCCCAACCCCACGCGGTGTTTTAAATGCAACACTTTGGACACACTACTCTCGGCTGTAGAGTGGAAGCCACTTGTGGTAAAGCCGCCCATGAGGGAATTGGTTGCTCCTTTCCTCCCAAGTGTGTCAACTGCTCTGGGGATCACCCTGTGTGGAGTTGGGAATGCAGAGTTTTCCTTGAGGAACGGAAGATCCAGGAACTTAAAACTACAAAACGCATCCCGTATGGTGAGGCGAAGAAAATTTACAAGTCCATGCAGCAGCCCACGTTCGCTGTTCCTTTTCTTCCGTTCTCAAACAGCCAGTGTTGAAATCCGATGCCACTACACAAATGGAGGTTGCTACTGTGAGCACTAACACCTGCGTTTGTCAATGTACGTGTGCTGCTGGCGTTCCTGTGAAGCCTGCTGCTCCCCCCCCCCCCTCCTCCCGGCCTTATGACCAGGCCATAGTAGCTGACATCATGGAACATCCTGCCCCTTCCTGGGTCCAGTCTTATGCACTGCCCAGCACTGCTACACCCCCACCTGCTTCGGAGGTTTTGGCTCCAATGCCACCTCAGGCCAGAACATCGAAGCCAAAGACGAAGGTGAAGATTCGCCCACTAAAGGAGACTGAAGTTATACAGTCTGCAGATGTGGATGTCATTCTCTCCGACGTCTCTCTCGACTCCTCTTCTGAGGCGATGGAGGTTGATGTCAGACTGGGGCAATCATCTCGTCCCAAAACTGAGCCTCCATCTGTTGTGGGCTCTCCTCGCCGACAGAAACTGAGAATGAAGGTACTCCCACCCTGATAGATGGCTCCCATTATACAGTGGAACATGAATGGATTCCGGGCACATGTGGAGGAACTGAACCTCCTAGCACGGCAACGCCCCCTGTGCTTGTGTTTACAGGAAACGCATTTAAAACCACCTGATGCTCCTGTACTAAGGGGCTATCGCAAAGATGACCTGACTGGAGAAAGGGCCAAAGGCGGAGTCGCTGTGTTTGTCAATAATGACCACCACTCCTCTGCTCTCCCCCTGGATACTGACCTACAAGCAGTTGCAGTTGAAATTCGTTCACCTCGGAGGCTTACCGTTTGCTCCCTTTATTTACCCCTCTGGATGCAATGACCTTAGACGCTCTCACAGATCTTATCGACCAACTTTCTCCTCCTGGGAGACTTCAATGCCCATCATGTCCTGTGGGGATCCACTTCTCTTAGTGCTCGAGGTCGAATTTTGGAGAGCCTCCTAACATTTCACGTGTTGTGCATCCTCAACACAGGTACTCCGACTCATTTCTCTACTGCTACAGGGTCATTCTCAGCCATTGACCTATCTTTCTGCTCTCCAACCCTCACCGACTCTGTTCACTGGGAGGTCATTGACGACCTTCATTCCAGCGATCACTTCCCTATCCGCATTCATCTCCTGGATGGTGTATTGCTGGAGCAGCGGCCACCATCGTGGATGATTAGCAGGGCTAACTGGCCACTGTCTTTGACCGCCACAATAGCGTACAGGAATGGGTGGATCACATCACACTTGTGATCCATCATGCTGCTGACCTGTCCATACCACAGTCTTCTGGCACTCTTAAGCGGCGCCTTGCGCCTTGGTGGACAGAAGAGTGCCGTTCAGCCATCCGGGACAGGCGTGCGGCTCTTCGCCGATTTAAATGCCGCCCAACAGCGGTCAATCGTACCGCCTTTCGAATCGCGAGAGCCAGGGCACGCCGTGTCATTAAAGAGAGCAAGAAAAGGTCATGGCAGGAGTTCCTGGACTCCATCAACCGTTCCACTTGTTCCACAAAAGTATGGGAAGCCATCCGGAGTATTTCCGGTAAACATAGCCGTTTACCAATAGCTGCTGTCCTGAACCAGGGATGACTCCAAACGACACCCAGAGCCATTGCTCAGAGGCTGGCAGAGCATTTTGCACAAAGTACTGCCACTCCAATTCAGGATCCAGCGTTTCGTCGCTACCGTGCGACTGTCGAAAGAGCGACCTTGGACTTTCGGTCGAACAGTTCTGAGGCCTACAATTCCCCTTTTTCCACGTGGGAACTTGAATCGGCACTTACTGAGACTTCTGACACTGCACCAGGTTACGACCGCATCCGGTACTCCATGCTTCGACATCTGCCAGCGGCGTCAAAGGAAATGCTCCTCGAATGTTTTAATCTCATATGGCACACAGGAGTTTTCCCCACCTCGTGGAGGGAGGCAATCCTCATCCCTCTCCTCAAACCAGGAAAGGACCGCACATGTCCCGGTAGTTATCGTAGTATCGCCTTGACAAGCTGTGTCGGGAAGACCCTGGAACGGATGGGTAACGGGCGTCTGGTCTGCTCCTTAGCCGCTTTCAGTGTGGATTCCGAAAATTTCGGTCCACGGTCGACAACCTGACCCTCCTAGAGACGGCTTTTCTCCGTCAGCATCACTGTATCGGTATCTTCTGTATTCTTGCATAACTACATCAATGGGGGTTTCGTGGCCGCCTCCAGATTTTCATTCGGTCTTTCCTGTCTCAGTGGTTTTTTCGGACTCGCGTTGGTAACACACTGTCTGATCGAGTACAGTGCTTCTTATTTGTGGACGACTTTGCTGTTTTCTGTTCCTCCTCCTGTGTTCAAACCGTGAGCCGTCACTTGCAGCTAACAGTGCGGCGGTTAGAGGAGTGGGCTACAAAGACGGATTTTCGGTTTTTTGCCGATAAGTGTGTTTGTGTTCATTTTAATCGTTCTCGTCGTCTTTTTACTTTGCCTGCCTTGCATATGGGGGATACTGTCCTACATTTTAGAGACACAGTGCGGTTTCTGGGCCTAATTTTTGACTCCAGGTTGTCATGACTGCCACACCTATGCGACTTGAAAGCCAGAACGCAGAAGGCACTGAACATCCTCAAGTGCCTCAGCCACAGGTATGGGGAGCGGACAGGGAGCGTCTCCTTCAGTTTTACCGAGGTTTTGTGCGTTCACGGCTGGACTATGGGTGCACAGTATATGGGCAGCGAGGCCTTCTTATTTGCAGATCCCTGACGCTGTCCACCATGCTGGGATTCGACTGGCCACGGGTGCTTTCGGACCAGTCCCATACCCGGCCTCTGTGCTGAGGCTGGGGAACCGCCACTTACCATCCGGCGGCAGCTCCTGCTGGTGCGCCAGGCTTGTAAGTTTCTTGCAGCTCCCAGGTCGCCTGCTCACCATCTTGTTGCCCATCCACCTCTGGACCGCCTTTTTTCCCGCCGTCCCCGGGCTACGTTGCCGTTTGGGATCCGTGTGCAACGTGTACTAGAGTCCCTCGGTGTGGAGTCTGTACAACCCAAAATCCAGGGTTTTAACCGCCTGCCACCCTGGTTACTGAAGAGGCCCGGAGTGATTTTAGTTTTATTGCAGTACAAGAGAGATTGCACTCCTGACACCGTTTTTAATGCAGCATTTTCTGCCATTTTATCTGAGCACCACGACTATGTAGCTGTTTTTACGGATGGGTCCAAACAAGGGGATTCTGTCGGTTGCTCAGTTGTTTTCCGAATCGTGTCCTCAAGGTCCGACTGCCTCGGACTTTTACTGTCTTTGATGCAGAATTGTCTGCGATCTTGCGGGCACTGGAGCACATGAGACATTCTTCCTCTTCTAAATTTCTTGTCTGTTCCGATTCACTCAGTGCCCTTCACTTATTGCAACGTTTGTATCCGGCAGACAAAATTCTCCAGACCATCCAGGATGCCCTCCTCCGACTACAGCGACTGGGGAAGGTTGTAGCTTTCTGCTGGGTTCCGGGGCATGTCGGCATTGATGGGAATGAAAGGGCAGATCTCGCAACCAAGGAGGCGTGTCTCGCCCCACAAGTATCTCAGTGTGCTATCCCCTTGCACCCACTCACCTCGCTGTTGAGCTCACGGGTTATGCGTCGGTGGGAGGATGAGTGGGTGGAAGTGACTGACAATAAGCTCCGTATAGTCAATCCCACAACGCGTGTGTGGTGTACTTCCTTTCAGCCCCATAGACGGGACGAGGTTCTCCTCACTCGGCTTCGTATAGGCCACGGCCCTATGACGCACAGCTTTCTGCTCCTGCGTGAGGACCCTCCAACGTGTGGTGCTTGCGGCGTCCAGGTCACTGTGAGCCACGTTTTATTGGATTGCGTTTTATTTTTCGAGCAGCGGGCCGCGGCTGACTTTGCCAGCGGACCTGCCATCTCTTTTAGGCAACACTCGGACGAATGTGTCTAAAGTTTTAAAGTTCTGTGCCATGTCAAATGTTTTTAGACAGATTTTAGGGAGAGGATTTTAATTTGCTCACTGTGTGACAAGCTCGCCCATATTTTATGTAAGTGGCCAGCCAATAACAATTTCCTGTGACATTCTTGTTGCTATGTTTCCCCCTTTCCTTAGGTTTTACTTTATTATGTAGCATTTTCCTTCTTTTCCTGCTTTCTTTGAGTGTGTGCTTTAGTTTTCTTAGGTCTGTCCACATTCGTTCCTTTTAATGTGTGTCAGGGCGCTGATGACCTCGATGTTGGGCGCCCATAAGCCCCAACACACCACCACATATATTTTTCACTTTATCGTGCATCTACTGTAGTTTGATAGTGCATGAATGGATGTTTATTATAGTATTTTATACTGCACGGAATTCTCGTCTTTAGTGACAACCACTGTACGTAAAGGGCACATCCTTCTGCTATGACGTGCAGACTTCGAGTAATAGTAGCGAAATATTTTCTTTGTCGGCAGGCTTCGTCTTTATATTCTCCACATTTTTTTGCGTTTTTTACATGCAGCATTGACTACACAGAAAGAAATTTCAAGATTATCACTTGCCAAAACACTTGTTTAAACGGCTTTTATTGCTCACGTAAAACTGGAGATATCTATAAAACTGGCATAGTTTTGTTCCTGCTCTTATTCTGGAGTCCGATTTCTATCCAGGGAAGTTTGTTCTCTGTCGGAACGTTTTCCTGGCACACTGTCGACTATTTTCATGGTGGTCGACATGGTAAATAATTTGTTCTGAACAATTGCGTTCTTAAACTGTTTTGCTTATTCCGAAAATGAAATGCAACACGTATATGAGGCTTTGTATTTTCACTATCCACTAAGTTTTCAATCTATTGTGAGTCCCATAATAAAAGTTAACTTTTTGAACGTTAATAACAAAGAAAATAATTAGACTGTTAATATATGTAACTATAAGACAGAGTTAGGTATGTAAAAGTCTTCGTAGCAATATTGTTGTTAAATTTAAGTGCACTCACTTTTCCGACTAATATTATGACGCTACATGTTCGTCAGAAGAGCTGTGGCATCATATAAATTTTTCAGCTGTCCAAAATCTTGTCCATAGTGATCGGCACGGATTCCGAACGCACAGTTCGTGGGGAAACAGCTCGCTATTTTTGTTCACGATGCACAGAAGGCTGTCAATGGCGGAGCTAAAGTTGTTGCCGCTGCAGGGTTTAAGCTGTCCCTTGGGAGTCGTAACGGTCGCTGACGCCCGCCTTGACCGAGCGGCTGTTATTGCCAAGGCCTGCTCTGGTCATAGGCCTCGCAGCTGGGGTTGCGTTCTGGCCCCTTACGGAAGGAATATGTTGGATATCGGTTAGCTGAAAACATCTTCCGTGTGCAAAATATCAGACATTAAATATTACACCACAGAAGGTGTGTGCACAGTATTAGGTGGGTCACTTAAGTGGAGATGTCAAAATGCCTCGAATACTATGCATTCCTCAAAAGACACAGTTAGTGAAACAGGAGACAACCCCATTTATTTAAAGCAGTAACCACTGTTTTTAACTTTGTATCCGATTTCTACGAGAATAAATGACAAATTTTGCACAGAAACTTTTTCCACATGAGGCACGATCTTAAAGCTATAAGCAGGAATGCAAAGATATTAAGTGAAGGTCACCACGACTATGCAGGGCAAGTGATTTTGTTTACGTAAATACTAACACCGGTCAGAGCGCTGTTGCCTATAAGACGTTGTGAGATTATGTCTCCTCTGTACTGGACCAGTATCTTGTTGCACGTAGTCTTTCACAACGACCCTCACCCCCATTGTGGTAAATTCCTACAATTAAAGCGCGTTGTTCTGTATCTATCTGCAGTTTATGGTTTAAAATACCGTAAGTAGACTTCCAGACGTCCTGCTGGTTTGTGATATGCGAGTTATTCTTGAAAGATTTCGGTAGTTTGACTGAAATGTAGTATTCGAATAAAGCAGAAATTGAAGTGATTTCAAACTGATAATTAAATCAAAACCCTACGCTGCCGACAGATGTTGATATACGTCAATGGGGACAGTTGAAAATGTGTGCCCTGACAGGGACTCGAACCTCGGATCTCCTGCTGACATGGCAGACGCTCTACCCATCTGAGCCACGCAGGGCACGGACGATAATGCGACTGATGGACCTATCCCTCGCACGCTGCCCGTGAGACCCACATTCCCAACTTAATGTCCACACACTACATTCGTAGTGTCCCTGCTCATTGCACGCATTACTTGCGACCGAGTCCCTTAAGAGTTCGGGCAATACGTGTGGATCCGCATAGAAGAAGAAGGTCAATGGCCGGTTAGCCTTAACTATATAAAGATGGTATCTATTCTTTCGGACGTGTCGGAAAGAACAGATACCATCTTCATATATGAAGTGATGTTAATACGTGGTGGTTCTGAATGAAACATAGCAAATATTATCATCCTTTATTCTGAACATTCGTTTTACAGAATTGTGAAAGTGTTGACTACGAGTGGAAGCGTACAGCCGAAGAACAGGAAACGTAGAAGATCTGTAAGGAGGGAAAATAATGAGGCTGCATTGTCAGATGATACTGTCGTAAACCTTCACGTTCCTAGTAGTCCTGGAATATCGCGTAGTAACGTCAGAATACTACAGCCTCTCTAGTTCTAGCCTCACTGTATTTCCGTTCATACACAAAAAATTAATACACTTGGAAAGACAACGTCTATCTGATCTGATGACGACATGTGCCACCTGAGCGATAGCAGATGTACTGATATTGGTTTCAACGTCGTTCTCCAACAGATAGGGAGGTGACATAGCTACCAGAGCGCCATCTGCGTCTACCCTCTAATAGGAAATGCTCACAGCCGTAAGGCTCAGTGTGGTGCAAACGTATGAAGCAAGCAGCTAGCCACGGCACGGAGACGCAGTTGTGCCCCTATAGCCAACTTAGAGAGTTTGAAAGGGGTCAAACTGTCGCCTTCCGAGTGGAGGATGGTCGTTTCGGGGAACTGCTACACAAGTTGGACGTGCTGAGTCAGCTGTGCGACGATCCTTGTGTCAGTGGTCGCGTGAACATTCTCACACGAGTTTCTGGACGTCCACGCAGCACAGACGCCCGCCAGGATCGTCGTACTGTAAGAGCAACTGTGGCGGACCACACAGCAACCACAGCGCAGACGAGAGCCATTGAGATCCATAAGTGTCAACACGAACTGTTGCGAACTAATGCAGTGGGACTATAGTGTAAATATCTCTGGAGTGAGCATTCACATGGGCAGAACAGATTTTGTGTAGTCGACATATACTGCCGGCCTGGTCACGTGATCTCTGGACGTCGTGTGTGTGTCCGTATAGCACCCTGTATATTTCGAATGTCACTACATCCCTAGTATAGACGGATTCTTTTCGTATGTGTCGAGGATTATTTATATATTTTTCGCAGACATTTTAACAGTATCCAATTGATACCAGGAATAAACCAGCTACGTAACTTTTAAAGGCAAGTGATATTGCATTCTGCTTCCTTGCGATAGGTGTCACAGTTCAGATGCATTCGATTTTTGGTAGTTTTCTGTATGATACGGCACTTTATAGTATTACAGAGCCTGACGTACATTTTTGCAGTGATAGTCTTACAAAACGACTTGACAGTACGCTATTACTTTTGCAAGTGTCCGAAACACACCGAATTTGCCACACATTAACGATTATATCCCTGCTAATTCGTCCTTTTTTTCTGCTATTTTTGCGTATTTATTTTCTCCCTTTGGCTACCTAAAGCACAATTTTTCTTACTGGTGACACTTTGAAGTGTTTATTTAACGCATTTTACGTACTTGCTCCCAGTTTATTAAATAAATAGTAGGCTGAGTAAGAAGGGGGAAAAAGGCGATCGGAGAATAAATGTACTGTAAAGCAAATACAGTTTGTCATGTAACAATCAACCCATATGACACCATTAAGGGAAGTGGAAAATGACACAAATGAAAGAGTTGGGGGACATGTTTACTAATATTTTACGCCTCTTAATCAAATGGTGAAGAAAATAAGTCGAAGGCAAAACACCCCAACGAAGATGAATGTGTACTTTGATTAGCTACACTATTGTGTAAAAAATGTATTTAAGCTGAACGCAGAAATTGGTAGTAGGTGCTGTGGAAAATTAAAAATAGTTGGTATAGCATCTACCTTCGGCCACACACGTCCAAATTTTTCTCTGTCTAAACATACCTCTTCAAAGTGTTTTGAACATACTTTCGAATATTTTGTGAGGACAAAATTACTCCTCCTCGTTTTTTGGAGCCACATCTTTACTCGTTGTTCATCCTTTGGGAAACTAAAATAGAAATAACACAGAATCATTCTCCATGTCCTAGACACACTTAACATGGTCTCCTACTGTAACTTTATAGTAAACAAAAAGGTTTGGACACACATATTATACGAAGACAATTGCAGACTCCCGCTCTATTGAATTTATCTGTCTCCCTTTTTTCAAATCTATGTAGATAATCGACAAGTCACTGATAAATGCATGGAGGATAGTATTTGCTGAAACAACTAACCATTCCCTTTCCTGTTCCACTAGCAAATTTACGAGAGGAAGCGATTGTTTGTAAGCTTTTGTACGAGCCGTAATATCTATTATATAGTCATAAAATCGTAGAAAAATAGATCTAGAGAATCAAGCCTTAATTGTAATGCGTCTCGAAATTTTTAAACATAGTACCCATGAAAAGTTACTATTCCCCCTTTCACATATTTTTCTTTGTATCCGTAGCAACAACTGTAATTCACCATCGCTATTACACTATCAACAAACGGTGAAAACACAACAAAAACTCTTGATATTATAAACTTCAAACTCTGCAGAAAGCACACACGCTCAGCGAAGTCCCGAGAACAGGACACAATCCTGGTTTTAGGTTGACAACGTGCGCAGAACGCAATGCTCACTCCAGAGATATTTACTCTTTCAGTGGGACAACGGGCACGCACACTTCCAGCCCGTGTCCCATCCACGCCACAACAGCGACGTGGAAGGCTTGACCGGTGTCGACAAAGGATCACACGGAGCGCCGTGACCTTCGGCGATGAAAGCAGATTCCGCCTGTACCCAAGTGATCGTCGTCTGCTCATACGACGTAGATTTGGTGGGCGCAGTGTCGTTCAACGCATTCGTCCAAGACACGCTGGCCCCACCCAAGGCCGTGGTTCAGGGCGCTAGAAGCCACAACTCTCGTTCACCTTTGGTTTTGTGGAGGGAACGCTAACCAGCGATCGGTACGTGCAGAAAGTTCTTAGACCCCTCCTTTTGTCGTCCTCGCAACGGGAAGGCAATTTGTTGTTCCAAGAGGCTCTCCGGATTAGTCTCCAGTCAAGCACGTGTGCGATGTGATGGGACGCGAAGTAACTCGTACGACTCGTCGATCAAGCGTTGTATGACGTATCCCAGGACAGTATTCACCATCTGTACGACAGACTGGATGGCAGAGGCAGAGTTTACATTGCCATCTGTGGAAGTACATCGCGAACTAATATGGGTGTTTGGGTCGATAGCTGGTACTTCAGAACCGCTTGTGCTATTGATCTGTAAATGTAATCATTTCATGTTCTCCATATTCACTGTTCCAACAATAAATCCTGAGTGAATCGGAAACCTCTAAAACAGTGCACTAATTATTTCCTGTAGTGTAGAATTAGATAGGTTTTTTTCTCGGCATACATTCTTCTCAAATGTATCACTCTTCACGATTAACGGCGAGTTAAATAGACACTGCAAGCATTACTGGAGGGCCGTAAACCCGCATTAGTAACGACATTGAACATCAGCATCCCTGGTCGTCATATCTAATGTGAATAATCAGTGCCCAACTGTGGATCGTGATTCCTTTGCGGGTGTTTTGGATGGGAAAAGAATGGAAAGAAGCTGGAGGACGAATTATTATTATTGTTTGAATATCTTCGCCTTCTTATTGAGTGGTTTCAAAATGCTGGTTGGCCAGCACCTTACTGGCAAAGCAACATAGGATGTATTAGATCATAGTTACCATAGTCGATGGGTCAAAAGAGGTGATATAATACACTGGCTACTAGATCATCAGATCTTAAATCTGCGAAGTTTTTTCTTTGCGATTACTTAGATGAGAAAGTGTACCAAGAAATGGTAAAAACCAGTGTAAATATACAGCCTACTATAAACGCTTTCAGAGACAATGGTTTGTCAGGAAACCTTCACAAGAAAGATCAACAAATACATCGTGATTGAAGGTCATCACTTCGAAATTGTATCTGCAATTATTCTTTTTCTAAAAATTACTCCAGGGCCGGCCGGAGTGGCCGAGCGGTTCTAGGCGCTACAGTCTGGAACCGCGCGACCGCTACGGTCGCAGGTTCGAATCCTGCCTCGGGCATGGATGTGTGTGATGTCCTTAGGTTAGTTACGTTGAAGTAGTTCTATGTTCTAGGGGACTGATGACCTCAGAAGATAAGTCTCATAGTGCTCAGAGCCATTTGAACCATTTGAATTACTCCAGGTCTTGTAAATAAAGAGCTGTTTAAAAAACAGACAGAAAAAGAAGTTCAAATGTGTGTGAAATCTTATGGGACTTAACTGCTAAGGTCATCAGTCCCTAAGCTTAAACACTAATTAACCTAAATTGTCCTAAGGACAAACACACACACCCATGCCCGAGGGAGGACTCAAACCTCCGCCGGGACCAGCCGCACAGTCCATGACTGCAGCATCTGAGACCGCTCGGCTAATCCCAGTCCTGTCAGTGTTTGGTGAGAATGAAACAATTGGTGTATGATAAATGAAAAATAAAAAAGTGAAGATGTGATGCCGCAAAACTGTGTTACAATTAAAAGATCAGATAAAGCAAAGAAAGGAAGAGGTGGGGGAAGAAGGATAGAAGAAGGAAAAATAGGGTTCATCTGTAGATAGAATAGACAATAAAGACAGAAAACTCATTTATTGCCGTTGCAGACAACAATCGGTCGCATTAAAGCAACACATGCGGAAATCTGTTGTTGAGCTGTCTGTTGTATGTCCCTTCAGCACCTAAAAGTACTTTTGACAGACCAGAGCCCGTGCCTATTCTTACCTGTTGTTACTCAGCCAAACCTATCCGGCGTTGTTGGATAGCTGTCGCAGTCACTTGACCTTTCTTCACCAAATTTTTGGAGGTTTGGATAGGGAGAGATGTGTACTGAATTATTGCTCACATGCTAGACAATCGCATACAGACTAGCTCCGATCATTTTCCCAATAATCTGTCTTCTCCATCTGCAAAATGTACTGAATGCAGCGATGGCATTTATAACATGAATTGCTAGTGATACTGATAGTAAAAAAAATAATAGATAAGGAGTTGTTAATTTATTACTCCTGCGTCTTTCCCATTCCTCTTGGTTGAAAATAGTTATATTATGGAAGTCATACTTAATAGACTGTTTTTTCTTCAGTATAATCCATTCTGTCAATTGTCAAAGTTGATCCACTCTGAAACTTCCTGGCAGATTAAAACTGTGTGCTGGACCGAGAGTCGAACTCGGGAACTTTGCCTATCGCGGGCAAGTGCTCTACCAACTGAGCTATCCAAGCACGACTCACGCCCCGGCCTCACAGCTTTACTTCTGCCAGTACCTCGTCTCGTACCTTCCAAACTTAACAGAAGTTCGAGTCTCGGTCCAGCACACAATTTCAATCTGCCAGGAAGTTTCATATCAGCGGACACTCCACTGTAGAGTGAAAATTTCATTCTTGATCCACTTTGTCAGTTGTCAACGTATTTACAGCGTGGCAAAATGAAACTAGCCTGGAAAATATTTAAATAAGACTGACGTCGAACTGACACTTGTTAATGAACATCACAGAAGACGCTGGAAATTACCACAGTTAACTAGATGCGGCACAATCCTGGGTTGGTCAAAACGTGACACATGCGTGTCAGCTGTTCTACTGTAGCTCTTCCAGCGTGTCAGGATTATTTGAGAACATCTGATGCTTCAATTTGCCCCATAGGTAAAAATAACAGGGCTCGAGATGGTCAGGACGTTGCACTGCCTCTGCTGGTTGTCCTCTCCCCGCTGATGTGGGCCACATCTGTGCATTCGTAACTAGGTTGCCAAGGCGATGTCTGCTGTTGCTCCGTCTTGCTGAAAATATCCATACGACCATTCATCTTCTTTGAGATCGTCCACATATGCGTTGAACAGTTTCTGGGCTTACCAGTTAGCAGTAACAGTTTTGTGAAAGGATCGTGTTACAGTGTGAACACCAGACATTGCGTACCATTCAGCAACAATGAGATTATGCAACGGTTTTTGAAAATACCGATGGGCTTTTCTGATGTACAACGAGGTGATTGTTGTGATTTCACATATCCTGGCAAGCTGGACCAGGCTTCATCTGAAGAAACGAAAAACTGACGATCCCAAAGTCTTCCGCCTCATTCAGAAACCACCGAAGAACTCAACATGCATAAGTTCGTTTGGATGTTTTAACTCATGCGCTACAATTAATTTGTAAGATGCAAGTGCAGGTCCTTTGTGACACTGTTTAGACACGACAATTTCTTAATGCCCACCTGCATAGATAAATGACGTTGAGATTTGGTCAGACTTTGTTCCAGGCTTTGTTTCACTCGAGGCATATTTTCTGGTGTTCGAATACTTACCGCATCGTTAAGTTTTTATTCGCTACAGAACTCGTTTCTCGCCATTTTGACTCTGAGTTTTTCATTGCAAACTTTGCTGCAGGTTTTGCCAAAACGCTTCCGGGCTTAAACTCTGGCGCAAACAGTTCCGTACACATTTTTTACGAATTGTGTTTCACATAACAGTGGATAATGAACACACTCTGTATGAAACAGGGCATAATTTAGTGAGCACAATTTCGTATTGCATTCAACTGTTGAACAAGCACGTGTGCTCATCTCACTCAGTCATACGTAATGACGCAACGAAGTACTGAGGACAAAGCATGCGCAGACATGTGACAGCAGAAGATTTGTGCATCGAAATCGCGGTTTCCGGCAAAGCTAATTTCGCGTCAGTCTCACGAATGTTGTCCGGATCAGTTTTGTTTTGCGCACGCTGTATTTATCCAGCCGTCTCGCACTGGATAGTGCGACCAGAAACAGCCCGTTTCAGCCAGGAGGTAACAGAGGAGGTTGCGGTTCCTGGAAGCAATGCCTTTGTAGCCGCGACTCGACTCTAAAATATTAAACGCCGATCTCGTCAGAAGCTTCCGGAGTCACAAAGGGGCTGCCTTGCATTTTATTTATGCACGTACCTATCGCAGCTGCGCTTGTTAACAGGGCTCACCACTTGTGGCAGACTTTCATGTTACTGCTCAGTAGGTCAGATCTAGAAATTTTGAACCGCGCCATTTTTTTGGTTTATATTTTGACAGAAATAAGGTATGCATCCTCTTTTCGTATCACTGTCTTGTCATTCCGTTCTTCAAATGTGAATAGATCACGATACTATATACAACTACCGTTTGTCCCTCCTACGAGTCGCCAGACGTATTTTCTCTGCTGTTCCGGCACATATCTAGAATTTCGTTTCTGCAGCGTGCAACTCGAGTCAGTACAAACAAGTACTGCACATCACGTCTTTAATGCGACGCCTGTATGGACGGAAAGCATCGGCTTGTTTCCAGTTAGAAACAAAATTATTTTTTCTACAGAGCTGTCCCAAATGAATCTACTGCGACACTTCTTTCAGCGATACGTATTAACAGGGACAGAGAAGAAGACCTGGCTGAACCCTGAGATAGGAAGTTCTGAAATATTTTGTATGGGTTGGAACGTGTATCGGAAAAACAGATTAGACACCGTAGGAAGTGGTGTCTTCATTGCAGCTGACAAAAATATTGTGTCTACTGAGGTCGAAGTAGAGTGTGATTGTGAAGTTATCTGGACACGTTTAACAGGGCTAGGAGAAATAAAGTTAATTGTTGGATGTTATTACCGGCCACCAGGTTCCACCGTGACAGTTTTAGAATCATTCAAAGGGAGTTTACACTCTGTATCGCAGAAGTACACGGATCATGCTATATTAGTCGGAGGTGACTTCAACCTACCTAGTATAGACTGGGATGTCCATGGATTCATTACAGGTGGTACAGACAAGCCGTCGTGTGAATTACTTTTGAAAGCATTATCCGAAAACTGTCTTGAGCAGCTAAATCGACAGCCAACGCGTAATGAAAATATTTTGGATCTGGTAGCCACGAACAGACCAGACCTCATCGGCGGTGTCAGTGTTGAGACAGGGATTAGTGATCATGATGCTGTCATTACGACTGTGGTTACGAAAGTTAAAAAGTCGGTCAAGAAGGCTAGGAGAGTATTCTTACTAGAAAGAGCAGATAAGCAGTTGTTAGCATCCCACTTAGTAAATGAATCGACTTCATTTACATCCGGTACGATGGACGTGAAAGAATTATGGGCAAATTTTAAACAAATTGTAAATCACGCATTGGAGGAGAATTGCCGAAAAAGTGGGTTACGGACGGAAAAGACCCACCGTGGTTTAACATCGCAATTTGACGAATGCTCAGGAAGCAAAGGCAGTTGCACTCGCGGTACAAGAAAGATCGGGAGAATGAGGACAGGCGAAAGTTCGTAGAGATTCGTGTTGCTGTAAAAAGAGCGATGCGCGAAGCATACAACCACTACCACCGTCATACCTTAGCAAAAGATCTTGCTGAAAACCCAAGGAAATTCTGGTCTTACGTAAAATCGGTAAGCGGGTCGAAGGCTTTCATCCAGTCACTCACTGATCAGTCTGGCCTGGAAACGGAAGACAGCAAAACGAAAGCTGAAATTTTAAATTTAGCGTTTGAGAAATCTTTCACGCAGGAGGATCGTACAAACATACCGCCGTTTGAGTCCTGTACAGATTCTCGTATGCAGGACATAGTGATAGACATCCCTGGGGTTGTGAAGCAGCTGAATGGGTTGAAAATAAATAAATCTCCAAGTCCTGATGGGATTCCAATTCGGTTTTACAGAGAGTACTCTACTGCATTGGCTCCTTACTTAGCATAGATTTATCGCGAATCTCTTGCCCAACGTAAAGTCCCGAGGGACTGGAAAAAATCGTAGCTGTTTTCTGATGATGCTGTGGTGTACGAGAAGGTGTCGCAGTTGAGTGACTGTAGGAGGATACAAAATGACTTGGACAGGATTTGTGATTGGTGTAAAGAGTGGCAGCTAACTCTAAGTATAGATAAATGTAAATTCATGCAGATGAATAGGAAAAAGATTCCCGTAATGTTTGAATACTCCATTAGTAGTATAGCGCTTGACACAGTCACGTCGATTAAATATTTGCGCGTAACATTGCAGAGAGATATGAAGTGGGACAAGCAAATAATGGCAGTTGTGGGGAAGGCGGATAGTCGTCTTCGGTTCATTGGTAGAATTTTGGGAAGATGTGGTTCATCTGTAAAGGAGACCGCTTATAAAACACTAATACGACCTATTCTTGAGTACTGCTCGAGCGTTTGGGATCCTATCAGGTCGGATTGAGGGAGGACATAGAAGCAATTCAGAGGCGGGCTGCTAGATTTGTTACTGGTAGGTTTGATCATCACGCGAGTGTTACGGAAATGCTTCAGGAACTCGGGTGGGAGTCTCTGGAGGAAAAGAGGCGTTCTTTTCGTGAATCGCTACTGAGGAAATTTAGAGAACCAGCATTTGAGGCTGACTGCAGTACAATTTTAATGCCGCCAAGTTATATTTCGCGGAAAGACCACAAAGATAAGATAAGAGAGATTAGGGCTCGCACAGAGGCATATAGGCAGTCATTTTTCCCTCGTTCTGTGTGGGAGTGGAACAGGGAGAGAAGATGCTAGCTGTGGTACGAGGTACCCTCCGCCACGCACCGTATGGTGGATTGCGGAATATGTATGTAGATGTAGATGAAGTAAGAACTCCAGCAGCGATGAGCAGCGCTGTTTCACGGTGGTGCTGGACGGGGCTGTCGCTGTTAGGGTACTGGTTATTCTCACTCCTGATAATACATACCGCTAAAACAAATATTGCACTGGATGATAATAGGTCTATGAAATAGGCACGTAAAACTGCGGTTTAAAAATCATTTTGTTGGCAACGCGAAACAAAACGATATTTTGCCTCTGCAGTGGGCGCCATGAAAGACATATGAGGAATATTTGTTCGTGATGACTCCAGCTATACATTGCAAAAGAAGTTCAATCTTCTTACACTTTTTCTTAGTGGAGAATCCTTACTTTCCTGTGGTCTGCCACTTTTACTTGTGGACTCTCAAACCGCGTCAGGTTTATTATTGCCAGAAAACATCTGCCGAAACACCAGAGAAAATGCGCCTGACAACTTTTAGAAGGGACGCCTTATACTGGTGTGCCAAACTTGAAGACGAAAGTAGCTTTCTCATGACGTGTCACTGCCAAGTAACGTAGGGCGATGAAACTTGGACGATACATAGAAAGAACTGTTGCGGTATAGCACAGAAAGTAACTGATGGAAATATGCAGTAAGATATTACGTGGTCCTGCCTCCCGCTCTATGACCGTACGTCCAGAATCATGTCGAACATGTTCGTTCTCAGTGGTCCAGGCGTTCTGGTGTGGGGAAGGATAACGTTACGTGGGCGTACTGACCTCTGAATCCTTGAACACGACACGCTCTCTGGTCAACGCTACTGTGACACTCTACTTCTTTACTATGTGCGTCTTTTCAGGGGTACATTAGACGCTGACTTCCTTTTAACAGATGACAACGCGCAGGTGTAGGAGCTCTTGGAACGAGAAGATATTCGACAAATGCCTTCCCACGTGGACGGGATTGTGGCCTTACCAGCAACAGGAAACATTCCACCCATATAACGGCGGCCATTCACGTGATGACCGAACCTGCTGGCAATAATAAACCTGACACGGTTTGTGAGCCCACAAGTAAAACTGGCAAACCACAGGAAGCACAGTAATGCAAGACAGAAAGGGAAGGAACCCACACTAAGAAAAAAATGTACGAAGACTGAGGTTTCTAGAACGTGCGTTAAAACGACCGTCCATCAATTCACACACTTTCAAGGCCATGGTCTGCCTACATCTGTTCACGGTCGTTTGCTAATGGAGTCCGTAATAATAGTGAATCCGCAGTTAACACTACATCGTGTAAATTTTGATGTTGTCAAAGTTGTGGGATTTCGTAGCTGTTACAGTTCTTAAATCAGTTATTATACAACTAATTCTCAAGCGATGTCCTCCTCTGAATTCCGATATCTTGAAAATAATGCTAAACCGATGTAGTAAGTATTCATCTAGGCAAATTATTATCGTATTAAAAGATTTAATCTTTTTGGATGAGAGAGAGAGAGAGAGAATTACTGCAGACATGGTGGATTTACGACACAATTATTTAACATACTGGCCAACAACAAAAAATCTGGAGGGTTACAAGCGTCAGTCTCATTTCCACCCCCCCCTTCTCCACCGTACCCCTACCCATCACAAGAGCCAAGGATGGTAAAAAATGCTTTGAAAGTTACAGAAAAACTGTGACCCCGCAACAATGACAAATCAAGTTACGCATTGATATCAAACGTTAATTTATTTTGGTTAGTTTCTTACATTTGTTTGAATTTTCCCAGCGTTGTCTTCAAGATTTTAGAAGTTCGCTGTATATATTTGTATGTTCACATTTTACGTTCCACATTACTTGCCAAATTTGGTATCAATGAAATGTATAAATTTTACTTGTATTTTCTGCAACTTTTGTAATTCTTTACGATACAACCATCTACATTTCACTATTTAATTATTTGTTTTGCATTGGTTTAAAAAGTTGCTAAAACAATATTTTGGAGTAACTGGGGTTTCATGGATGTAGAAATGTAAATATATAAATTTATTTAAAGAACACAGAATGCCTGCTACTGCCTAAAATACACTCCTGGAAATGGAAAAAAGAACACGTTGACACCGGTGTGTCAGACCCACCATACTTGCTCCGGGCACTGCGAGAGGGCTGTACAAGCAATGATCACACGCACGGCACAGCGGACACACCAGGAACCGCGGTGTTGGCCGTCGAATGGCGCTAGCTGCGCAGCATTTGTGCACCGCCACCGTCAGTGTCAGCCAGTTTGCCGTGGCATACGGAGCTCCATCGCAGTCTTTAACACTGGTAGCATGCCGCGACAGCGTGGACGTGAACCGCATGTGCAGTTGACGGAGCGAGGGCGTATAGTGGGCAAGCGGGAGGCCGGGTGGACGTACCGCCGAATTGCTCAACACGTGGGGCGTGAGGTCTGCACAGTACATCGATGTTGTCGCCAGTGGTCGGCGGAAGGTGCACGTGCCCGTCGACCTGGGACCTGACCGCAGCGACGCACGGATGCACGCCAAGACCGTAGGATCCTACGCAGTGGCGTAGGGGACCGCACCGCCACTTCCCAGCAAATTAGGGACACTGTTGCTCTTGGGGTATCGGCGAGGACCATTCGCAACCGTCTCCATGAAGCTGGGCTATGATCCCGCACACCGTTAGGCCGTCTTCCGCTCACGCCCCAACATCGTGCAGCCCGCCTCCAGTGGTGTCGCGACAGGCGTGAATGGAGGGACGAATGAAGACGTGTCGTCTTCAGCGATTAGAGTCGCTTCTGCCTTGGTGCCAATGATGGTCGTATGCGTGTTTGGCGCCGTGCAGGTGAGCGCCACAATCAGGACTGCATACGACCGAGGCACACAGGGCCAACACCCGGCATCATGGTGTGGGGAGCGATCTCCTACACTGGCAGTACACCTCTGGTGATCGTCGAGGGGACACTGAATAGTGCACGGTACATCCAAACCGTCATCGAGCCCATCGTTCTACCATTCCTAGACCGGCAAGGGAACTTGCTGTTCCAACAGGACAATGCACGTCCGCATGTATCCCGTGCCACCCAACGTGCTCTAGAAGGTGTAAGTCAACTACCCTGGCCAGCAAGTTCTCCGGATCTGTCCCCCATTGAGCATGTTTGGGACTGGATGAAGCGTCGTCTCACGCGGTCTGCACGTCCAGCACGAACGCTGGTCCAACTGAGGCGCCAGGTGGAAATGGCATGGCAAGCCATTCCACAGGACTACATCCAGCATCTCTAGGATCGTCTACATGGGAGAATAGCAGCCTGCATTGCTGCGAAAGGGGGATATACACTGTACTAGTGCCGACATTGTGCATGCTCTGTTGCCTGTGTCTATGTGCCTGTAGTTCTGTCAGTGTGATCATGTGATGTATCTGACCCCAGGAATGTGTCAATAAAGTTTCCCGTTCCTGGGACAATGAATTCACGGTGTTCTTATTTCAATTTCCAGGAGTGTATTATTTTTCGTAAATCAAGGTAAACCTACACTTACATGTTTTATGCAAGGGAACTGACAAATCCTAAGTCAAAGTCATGTCTCCGGATATCCCACGACAGTGATCTGCAGTTCAACGACGCTCTTAAGATGACTACTTCAATTAGGTTCATTTGCAGACAGCAGCGCTAGACAATGCTGGTTCTCCTTTTGCTCGGTGCCGGTGCCGAACATGCAAGGCAGTGCGATGAAGAAAGCGGTCCAGATTACTGAACGATAAATTAAACCGCAGAGGCAGAAGTTTCAATTCAAATAGGCTGTGTAATTCGCGGCTCCGTTTGCCTGATTGCTGTCTGAAATCTCATCAGTCCAATCCGGAGATCCCCAAGGGAGTGGACTCAGAATGGGACCCCAAAGTCGCCGAAGGGATAAAATCACTGTCATATGAGAAGGGTAGCGGGCAACCAGACCATGCAAAATTCGAAATTCTGGGGATTATTTATGAGGACTGCACGCCGCTTTTCAGAAAGAGTCAAAGATTTCTTAATTTTCCTTTCTCCTGGACTTAAAGTTCACAAATTGCGTCAATTTAATGGCACATCGGATCATCTCACTGTGTACGGAAACCATCTACGAATTTTTAAAGCTCACGTTACAGTCAACGACAAAATGGATATCGTCATATCACGTGGCGTTCACTCTAACTGGTACGCAGCTCGCCTGCAGCTGATAGCGAATGATTCTGAGGTTTATTCGTCATGGCAAGTCTCTCTCGTCCAAGTGCATATTACCCGCAAATCTGCAGACAGAGCAAGCGAAACTGCAAGACCAAAAGTATCATCAAAAAATTCTCTACGAGCGTCTCCATTTTACTCGATGGATACATGCCAGTGCTCCCTCTACGATTTAGTAACTTAGGATGATCTTTGATGTACTATGAAGATGACGAGGAAAAAATTTTATGGAGAACCAGAGAAGAATCGGCATTATGTTTCTCTGCATTGCATTGGGAATTTCATAAAATTCCTTGAGTGAATACTGCCCAGAAACCATTTACGCAGATAATAAAATTGTTGTTTACGGTAGACTAATTACGTACACTCGAATACTGAAACCATTCCCTTTACCGCAGAACACTACTTGTGTAATTTGGGGGTCAGGGGGGGGGGGGCGGTGAATGAATCATGATAATACACTACTGGCCATTAAAATTGCTACACCTCGAAGATGACGTGGTACAGACGCGAAATTTAACCGACGGGAAGAACATTCTGTGATATGCAAATGATTAGCTTTTCAGAGCATTCACACAAGGTTAGCGCCGGTGGCGACACCTACAACGTGCTGACATGAGGAAAGTTTTCAACCGATTTCTCATACACAAACAGCAGCTGACCGGCGTTGCCTGGTGAAACGTTGTTGTGATGACTCGTGTAAGGAGGAGAAATGCGTACCATCACTTTTCCGACTTTGATAAACGTCGGATTGTAGCCTATCGCGATTGCGGTTTATCGTATCGCGACATTGCTGCGCGCGTTGGTCGAGATCCAATGACTGTTAGCAGAATATGGAATCGGTGGGTTCAGGGGGGTAATACGGAACGCCGTGCTGGATCCCAGCGGCCTTGTATCACTAGCATCCGAGATGACTGGCATCTTATGCGCATGGCTGTAACGGATCGTGCAGCCACTTCTCTATCCCTGAGTCAACAGATGGGGACGTTTGCAAGACAACAACCATCTGCACGAACAGTTCGACGACGTTTGCAGCAGCATGGACTATCAGCTCGGAGACCATGGCGGCAGTTGCCCTTGACAATGCATCACAGACAGGAGCGCCTGCGATGGTGTACACAACGACGAACCTGGGTGCACGAATGGCAAAACGTCATTTTTTCAGATGAGTCCAGGTTCTGTTTACAACATCATGATGGTGGCATCCGTGTTTGCCGACTCGAGGTGAACGCACATTGGAAGTGTGTATTCGTCATCGACATACTGGCGTATCAGCCGGCGTGATGGCATGGGGTGCCATTGGTTACACGTCTCGGTCAGCTGTTGGTCGCATTGATGGCACTTTGAACAGTGGACGTTACATTTCAGATGTGTTAGGACCCGTGGCTCTACCCTTCATTCGATCCCTGCGAAACCCTTCATTTCAACAGGATGATGCACAACCGCATGTTGCAGGTCCTGTACGGGCCTTTCTGGTACAGAAAATGTTCGACTGCTGCCCTGGCCAGAACATTCTCCAGATCTCTCACCAATTGAAAACGTCTGGTCAATGGCGGCCGAGCAACTGGCTTGTCGCAATACGCCATCACTATTCTTGATGAACTGTGGTATCGTGTTGAAGCAGCATGGGCAGCTGTGCCTGTACACAGCATCCAAGCTCTGTTTGACTCAATGCCCAGGCCTATCAAGGTCGTTATTACGGCCAGAAGTGGTTGTTCTGGGTACTGATTTCTCAGGATCTATGCTCCCAAATTGCGTGAAAACGTAATCACATGTCAGTTCTAGTATAATATATTCGTCCAATGAATACCCATTTATCATCTGCATTTCTTCTTGGTGTAGCAATTTTAATGGCCAGTAGTGTATAGAGAAGTGCGCAGAAGTAAATCCTCACAACACGCACGTACGGAGGGAATCCATAAGATACGATAATAACATCTGGTGTGGCGTTATCAATCACCATTTCATAGAGCCACAAGTCCTCTCATCAAGACTGATGCAAGAACGATATTTGCATTTCCTGGAAACTTCGTTCTAGGAACTTTTGTAAGAAGCTCGTCAGTCCCACCGTACGAACAGTTGTACATGCCTATTTAGGGTTGGTGACGATACCTGCACGACAAAAAATAGACTTTTGCTCTTTAGAATGGAGTCTGCTGCTGTTAAGTGTCTCTAACGCCCTGTGCAGATGATGTGTGGCCATGTTTGTTCGTTTACATCTAGGATTTACCGTACACCCGTGGGCCTGCTAATCTAATCCTTAAACTTCAGTAAATGTCAGAATAACGGGATATGCGAATAGTGTTCACTAGCACAGAGACGCGCAAGTCGTCGAAGTGGCGACAAATAAAAATAGTGCCATTTCATTTTTACTGGCATACAGAGTGTAAGTTCAAATAAGTTCAATTTATTCTCCAATCTTTCTTTTTGAATGTTCGTATGATGCTGAAATGAAACCGAACGTAAACAAATAAAAGTGGCTATCAATATAAAGGATGTAAGATGAACATCAACATAAATAATACGAGGAATGGAATGTAGTCGAGTTAAATCAGATGATGCTGAGGGAATTAGATTGGGAAATGATACACTTAAAGTAGTAGAATGGTTTTGCTATTTGGGCACCAAAATAGCTGATGATGGCTGAAGTAGATAGGACACAAAATGTAGGCTGGCAAAGACAAGAAAACCTTTTGTGAAGAAGTGAAATTTGTTGACATCATGTATATATTTAAGTTTTCTGGAAATCTTTTCTGTAAGCATTTGTATGGAAGTGAAACATGGACGATAAACAGTTTAGAGAATAAAAGAAATGGATTGTGGGTCTGCAGAAGAATGCTGAAAACTGGACGGGTAAATGAAGAGATACTGAATAGAATTGCGGTGAAAAGGAATATGTGGCACAGGCTGACTATGAGGGATCTGTTGGTAGGGAAAATTCTGAGACGAGGGATCACCAGTTTAGTCCTGGAGGGAAGCGTGAGGGGGTAAAAATTGTAGATGAAGACCAAGAGATAAATACAATAAGATGGTTCATAAGGACGTAGGTTGCAGTAGTTACTCGGAGATGAAGAGGCTTGCACAGGATAAAGCAGCATGGAGCCATACATCAACAGTCTTCGGACTGAAGACAACAAAAACAACAACTCATTAAAGGTATACACAGTATTATTGGTCACCATTCAGTGTTTTTGGATGCTCACATACACTCCTGGAAATTGAAATAAGAACACCGTGAATTCATTGTCCCAGGAAGGGGAAACTTTATTGACACATACCTGGCGTCAGATACATCACATGATTACACTGACAGAACCACAGGCACATAGACACAGGCAACAGAGCATGAACAATGTCGGCACTAGTACAGTGTATATCCACCTTTCGCAGCAATGCAGGCTGCTATTCTCCCATGGAGACGATCGTAGAGATGCTGGATGTAGTCCTGTGGAACGGCTTGCCATGCCATTTCCACCTGGCGCCTCAGTTAGACCAGCGTTCGTGCTGGACGTGCAGACCGCTTGAGACGACGCTTCATCCAGTCCCAAACATGCTCAATGGGGGACAGATCCGGAGAACTTGCTGGCCAGGGTAGTTGACTTACACCTTCTAGAGCACGTTGGGTGGCACGGGATACATGCGGACGTGCATTGTCCTGTTGGAACAGCAAGTTCCCTTGCCGGTCTAGGAATGGTAGAACGATGGGCTCGATGACGGTTTGGATGTACCGTGCACTATTCAGTGTCCCCTCGAGGATCACCAGACGTGTACGGCCAGTGTAGGAAATCGCTCCCCACAGCATGATGCCGGGTGTTGGCCCTGTGTGCCTCGGTCGTATGCAGTCCTGATTGTGGCGCTCACCTGCACGGCGCCAAACACGCATACGACCATCATTGGCACCAAGGCAGAAGCGACTCTCATCGCTGAAGACGACACGTCTCCATTCGTACCTCCATTCACGCCTGTCGCGACACCACTGGAGGCGGGCTGCACGATGTTGGGGCGTGAGCGGAAGACGGCCTAACGGTGTGCGGGACCGTTGCCCAGCTTCATGGAGACGGTTGCGAATGGTCCTCGCCGATACCCCAGGAGCAACAGTGTCCCTTATTTGCTGGGAAGTGGCGGTGCGGTCCCCTACGGCACTGCGTAGGATTCTACAGTCTTGGCGTGCATCCGTGCGTCGCTGCGGTCCGGTCCCTGGTCGACGGGCACGTGCACCTTCCGCCGACCACTGGCGACAACATCGATGTACTGTGGAGACCTCACGCCCCACGTGTTGAACAATTCGGCGGTACGTCCACCCGGCCTCCCGCATGCCCACTATACGCCCTCGCTCAAAGTCCGTCAACTGCACATACGGTTCACGTCCACGCTGTCGCGGCATGCTACCAGTGTTAAAGACTGCGATGGAGCTCCGTATGCCACGGCAAACTGACTGACACTGACGGCGGCGGTGCACAAATGCTGCGCAGCTAGCGCCATTCGACGGCAAACACCGCGGTTCCTGGTGTGTCCGCTGTGCCGTGCGTGTGATCATTGCTTGTACAGCCCTCTCGCAGTGTCCGGAGCAAGTATGGTGGGTCTGACACACCGGTGTCAATGTGTTCTTTTTTCCATTTCCAGGAGTGTATTTATTCACTACCTTATTTTAAGGACATACTAACTTTCTCTGATAAGTGCATGTCACGTCATTTGTTATCTCGCTGGGTACATCTGTGATGCGTTATACTACTATAGCTCTCCATACTTCATGGGGAACACATCGCTTAAATACCCTCTCCCTCTCCCCGCCCCTCCATCCCCATCTTCCTCCCTATTGCAGCAGCAGCGTTGTACATTCCACCCATGGAAATACAAATGATATAATCCGCTCTTTTAGTTAGATTGTTTCCCGTTTCTCTTCACTATGCACAATCTCATCTTGTTTGAATTTCCTTCGAAATATCCCTGTACAGCAGCAACTACCAATTCTGGTATGCCACTTATAGTCTGACCAATCCATGGCATCATTTACCACTGAGGTATATTACAAAGCAAATTTTTCAGTTAATTTTTTAAAAAGTACAGAATATTATAACAGGTAAGCATTTGATATTAAACTCTACAAATTTAGGTTTTAATTAATTATGCCCTTGAAATAAAATATGACAGCGCATTAAAATCTCTCCGATTGTAGTGAACCAACCGAGCGTGCAATGGAACGTGGATCACATGGTTAGTCTCAGAAATGTATCGAAGCCGGTATCGAGTGTTTAATGCTGCAATCATAATCCTCAGAAGCGATTTATAACCAGGTGTCCGACCATACTGATTCAGGTTTCCCTTAGTTTCCGATTGTCGCTTCCAGTGTATTCCAGGATAGTTACCTTTGAATGCCAATGCTGTTTTTCACTTCTTCACCCTGATCCAACACAATTACACTCCGTTTCAAATGACCTCGAACCCCACGGGACACTGCACTGAAACCATCCTTCGCATTTCGGAAAAGACGAAGTAGTGCCGTAGTTAAATATTTTCAAGATGGTCTGCTCGATAGAATTTTAAACGAAATAGAAATCAGCCGCCAGGTTAGAGGAGTAGAGCTGTTTCGCATCTCTACGACAGCACCGTTCTAAGATTAAGTCGTTAATTATTTACGGGATGGGCTGAGAGTTCAGAAGCAGGGTAAGTAGGAGAGCGCTAGACATAGCGTCTTGATTGCCATCGTCTCTAGACTTTAGTAGACATATCCCCTGCTTGCATTTTTAATAATTTACACGTTAAAACTGTTTATCAATAATTCTGTCTTAACGACCTCATCAAAATTTTACATTTCACGTCAGCACGACAAATCTCATGTTCTCTGAATGATCAACAAGACATATGGAGATCATACAGTAGAGCTATGAGTGAACATCATGAAGGGCGTTAACGGTAACTCTTTTAAATTTCTGAAGCTGAGTCCGTACATTATCAGTGAGCGACAACAGTGAAACAGTGCTTCAACGGCGGTCAGGAAAGACGATATAAATTAGCGGAATGTCATAGCAAATAGGAAATAAGAGGGAACACTTTGTTAAAAAGAACTAAGTATGTCGTTCTCAATAAGGAGACATTGTCAAAAACTGAAGTAGCATCTTGCATACTGACAGTAACCGTCACTACTCATTACACAAAAAAAAATGATGTAGCCTACTCAGCGATGACAGTTCTCTGGAATTCTTCGTATACGGTGGTTTTCCGAACAGGAAGTGTCGCGGGTTGACGACAGTTCTGCAGTCTATCAATGTTTGAATGAATAGTGTCAGCTGATTCTTCATACAAAGAAGCCTAAATAGGCGTAAAGAAGCGCAGCTGTTTGGCTGCTACGAAGCTCAAAAATCAACTGAATTAGTCACAGTCTTAGCAGCCCACACTGAACGACTTACAATGAGACTAGCATCTAAGTCTAATTGTGGGACGCTTGTGGGATGCCACAGTGGGGAATTGTGGGATGCCACAGTGATTTTCACTGGGAGAATAATACAAAAAGTATTTTTTATTCATGAATCACGTAACATCCACTACTTCTGTCGGACCAAGCCGCTATTATTGTTCTCCGTTTTGTGACTGTTATCAAGTTAGATTAATAGATGATATAGAGGCGATTCAGAAAAGATCTGTGCGGTTCGGAATGGGTAGCCATAGAGGTGTTCAAGTAATTCCACTGGGAAATACAGTATCATGGCTGTTTTTCCTAATGAAATGGCTTACTCCTGATAGTAAACGTTCCAGGATGAGTCGAGGAAACTATTACTTGCTGTCACATGCATCAAACGTAATGACCATGACAGTATGATCAAAGGGATTCCAGCTTACAAGTAGATCTACATAATCTTCCTTCAAGCGCAGCGTTCACAATTGCAACAGAGTGACTGTATTGTAGGATAACACAGGTACAGTGCACATCCGCCACAACACACCTAACAAATGTTCAAATGTGTGTGAAGTCTTATGGGACTTAATTGCTAAGGTCTTCAGTCCCCAAGCTTACACACTATTTAACCTAAATTATCCTAAGGACAAACACACACACCCATGCCCGAGGGAGGACTCAAACCTCCGCCGGGACCAGCCGCACAGTCCATGACTGCAGCGCCTGAGACCTCTCGGCTAATCCCGCGCGGCCACACCTTTTAGTTATCGAACTTCCAGCATGCTGGAGTACCTGTGGGTCAGCAACTTCTGTTAATCAGCACAACGAAAAACCAGTCCAAAGTTGCAGATTTAATTTTTTTATCCACTGGGTGATTAGTTTCGGGCTGAGACCCATTTTCAAATAATCGTAAGACAGTCAAAAATGGTATTTCCGAAGATGTGAAAACCATATCAAAAATTGCACATTTTTGGCATGGTTTTCACACCTTCGGAAATACCATTTTTGACAGTGTTTCGACGATTTGAAAACGAGTTCTCGGCCCGAAACAACTCATCGAGTGAATAAAAAAAGCAAAATTTGCAACTTTGGATTGGTTTTTCGTTGTACTGACACCTAATCGTCTCTTCCTAAAGACAGAAGTAGATGTAAGTAGGTGTATATCCAGTCCAAAAAGCGATGATGGACTTAAAATAGCAACAACATGAAGACAGCATGCAACAAATATCATATTGGCATGCTTAGATCTGTATATGATTAGGATTTCAGTTCAGCTGCACAAAGTACGGAGTAACGCTATTTACATTCCCCATAAAAGGAAAATTTACCAAGTGCGTTTCTCATTCAAAAACCACATGTTTTCAAGAAGTTCATATTATGCCCCGCATAAAGAGGAGAAATGCCTACTAGCACGTAATGGAATTCGAAAGCTTCGTGACCACAACTGACCAAAACAGCAGTTTATGTTCCGCGATACTGCTGTTGCGTATATCGGGATCCCGCCATTTCTGCGGTTCCCCCTTCGGACGACAACAGCGAGACGTAAACAATGATACCACTGTACACAAGAGTGAGACCACGTCACTTTTTCAGCCAAATCGTGGTTCTGCACACAGCATCACGATGGTCATGTCCATGAGTGGAGGCTTCGAGGAGAATAAAGGTTGTTAAGACTGCCTTCGTCGCCGTCATTGGAGGCCAGCACCTGACGTGATAATGTAGGTAACGTCATTTTGACGTTACACGCAATAATGACGACCGCATAATCGGCTATCGACTTCCGTTAGCGTTCGATGCGGGCCTCTCACAAGACTTCATGGGAGCGTACCGGAGATGTACATCATTCTTGTAATGATTTATTCTACACACATCAAAAAAAAGTTCTGCATCACCTCGGTTCCGAGAGTTCCGGAACCTGTACACAAAACTGGAATAGAGATCAACATAAACATCATTTCCGCCCTTTTTATTGGTCATGAAAACCACACATTCCATGTTGTACCACCATACAGCGAGACTTTCAGAGGTTGTGGTCCTGATTGCTGTACACACCGGTACCTCTAATACCCAGTAACACATCCTCTTGCACTGATGCATGCCTGTATTCACCTTGGCATACTATCCACAAGTTCATCAAGGCACTGTTGGTCCAGATTGTCCCACTCCTCAACGGCGATTTGGCGTAGATTCCTCAGAGTGATTGGTGGGTCACTTCGTCCATAAACAGTCCTTTTCAATCTATCCTAGGCATGTTCGATAAGGCTCATGTCTGGAGAACATGCTGGCCACTCTAGACCAACGATGTCGTTATCCTGAAGGAAGTCATTCACAAGATGTGCATGATGGGAGCACGTACAGACGTCCATGAAGATGAATGCCTCGACAATATGCTACCGATATGGTTGCACTATCGGTCAGAGGATGACACTGACGTACCGTACAGCCGTTACGACACCTTCCATGACCACCAGCGGCGTACGTCGGCCCTACATTATGCCACCCCAAAACAGCAGGGAATATCCACTTCGCTGCACTCGCTGGCCGTTCAACCTGACCGGTCCGCCTCCAAACACATCTCTCACGAATGTATGGTTGAAGGCATATGCGACACTCATGGGTGAAGAGAACGTGATGCCAGTCCTGAGCGGTCCATTCGGCATGTTGTTGGTCCAATCTGTACCGCGCTACATGGTGTCGTGGTTTGGAAGATACACCTCACCATGGACGTTGGGAGTAAAGTTGCGCATCATGCAACCTATTGCACACAGTTTAAGTCGTAACACGATGTCCTGTGGGTGCACGAAAAGCATTATTCAACATGGTGGCGTTGCTGCCAGGTTCCTTAGAGCCATAATCCGTAGGTAGTGGTCATCCACTGCAGTAGTAGCCCTTCGTGGCCTGAACGAGGCACGGCATCGACAGTTCCTGTCTATCTGTATCTCCTACATGTCCAAACAACATCGCCTTGGTTCACTCAGAAATGCCTGGACACTTGCCTTGTTGAGATCCCTTCCTGGCACAAAGTAACAACGCGGACGCGATCGAACCGCGGTATTGACAGTCTAGTCATGGGTGAACTACAGACAACACGAGCCATGTACCTCCTTCGTGGTGGAATGACTGTAACTGATCGGCTGTCGGACCCTCTCCATCCAATACATCTTTGGGCGGGTTTAGTGGCATCTCTGAACAGTCAAAGGGACTGTGTCTGTGATACAATATCCACAGTCAACATCTATCTTCAGGAGTTCTGGGAACTGGGGTAATACAACACTTTTTTTGATGTGTGTAATTATTGCTATAATAAAATGTCACACAATGGTTATCGTCGGTTAATGCCTTCATATACGAGTACTCTCTCAGGAATGACAGGAATGAGTTATTATCGTCAATAACGTACAAATTAAACATGAGACACGCTTGTTTTGTAATTTGCAGTATGCCGTTTATAGATAACAAAGCACTAAAAATTTATCGCAGACATTTCAGCATTATTATTGAATGTCACTTAATAATGTATCAACGATATAAGCCTTCAAGAGAGAATATGATAACCAAGACATGAGATAAAACTCACATGATTAACTGCTAGAGGTTTTGGATCGCAAGGTGCGGGTTCCCGTCTCGTCGCATGCAAATACAGGGAGTTTATAAATGTATATCTGGGTTTTAACGCTTTATAATATTTATTATATTAAACTTTCAGGTATAGATGCTATGTCAAATGAAAGAGCAACTCAAACACTTTTACCAAAAACATTATAAATGTTCAATGTGAGCACAATTTGTCACACGGGACACATCAAGTCCATAACCGAGTTCTTCCCAAACGTTGATAAATGTGTCTTCAGTGATTGTAGTAACAGCTGCTTCAATCCGTTTTCTTAATTCAGGGAGCTCTGCTGGTAGCGGATGCACGTGCACACGATCCTTGATGAAGCCCAAAAGGACAAAATCACATGGCGTTAGGTCGGGTGAACGTGGAGGCCATGCAAAGCAAGCCCTGTCATTGGGCCCCTTGCCGCCTATCCAGCGCTTGCGTTCAGTGAAGTACAACCAATCGCATACTTCGCTATGCTGGAAAATGAAGTTCTCTGTCTCTTCTTCTTCCAACTGAGGGAAGAGCCATTGCTCTATGTATCAAGGTAAGAAGTGCCAGTTACAGTAGGTTCACCAAAAAAGAAAGGCCCATAAACTTTCCGCCGGGATACGGCACAAGAAACAGTCACTTCAGGGGAATCTCGTTGCATTTGTACCACCTCGTGAGGTTTTTCTGAGCCCCAGATGCGCACATTTTGAGTGTTAACATGTCCGCTAAGGTGAAAGGTCGATTCATCACTGAAGACAACATGATCCAGAAAATCTTCATCGTCATGAAACAATATCTCGTCTGCGAAGTTGACACGTAATCTATAATTTGCCGGCTTTAGAGCCTTTAATAACTCTAAACGGTAAGGACGTAGTTGTACGAGTTTTCTTAAAACTTTCCAAACAGTCGACACAGGAACTTGTAATTCACGACTAGCCTTCGGGACTGATTTCTTTAGGCTACGAGTGAACAACTCTCTCACTCGCTCAACAGTCTCTTCACTAACTCTTGGTCGTCCTGTGCTCTTCCCTTTATAACAGCAGCCGGTATCTTCAAATTGATGATACTATCTACGAATGTTATTAATACTTGGAGGAACACAACCGAACTTCAGCCGGAACGAACGTTGCACAGTAACTACAGATTCGGTCTCAAACTGCAAAACACAAAACGCTTTCTGTTCACTAATCGCTATCTTCGCTACTACCGCTTTCTAGCGGATTGCGGCGGGAACATTGCGCGCTGCACATGCACACTGGTGCCAAACACAGCTGTTTGAGTTGCTGTTTCATTTGACATATCATTTATAACTGTAAGTTTAATGCAATAAATATTATAAAGCGTTAAAACCCCGATATTCATTTATAAACACACTGTATTTATTTATTTTCATTTTAGTGCCGTTAACAAGTTCTGGAACTGTCTAATCAATGTAATACTAGTATGTTCTGCAATATTCGATGCTATTTGCATTCAGTACAAACGATGAAATACATAGTTAGCGATTTCCGAGTATGTGATTACGCAGGAACTTAAAGACGACAGCTTAAATTATCGTGACTGAGAGAAGCAACAATAAAATTCATATTCTGCTTTTTCATAAACTTTTGGCTCTTTATTTCCGAATATGGGGCGGTTTCCAAACGTGAGGTTAGACAGGAAGCTAGGAGTACAGCTTTAGTTGCTGCAGCTGATACGAACACCGATAACATTCTCTTTTTTCCTTGTCACAGATATTTCACTGTTTAGTTAAAAACGGGTGGAGATTTCGTATTGTGTGGTTAGGTATGAACATAAGAGGACGGCTTGAATTGCTGCGAGTGAACCGAGGAGCAATAACGTTCATATTCTTCTTTGTCGCATACACTATCTGATCAAAAGTATCTGGATAAAGCAATAAACTGGTAGCCAAGATCGCACGAATTTTTTTTATTCCATGTTTACCGGTTTCGGGGAAACTAAAGCCGCCATCATCGAATCTTAGGACACATACAAGTAAGGCAAACAGTGGTGATATTAATAGTTGCCTATAACAGGCAGGCCTTACAAAATTGTCGTAAGCAGCACAAGGCGTCCAAGAGAGATGACATTCTCCATCACACACAAGCGCAAGCTAGGTACTACCACAACTCCGGCTCTGTTCTTACACTACAGGTCGCGTCGCGAGATGGCGCTAGCAGAAGAGGCGCCAATGAATGTCACAGCTCGCGTCATAACTGGCTCTGCGTGTGTGGTAACACTACGTCATTACGGCTTGTACATAATTCTAGAGATTACTGTACCACGTAAACATATACAAAACTTATGAAAGCTGCAAACCTACACATCTGCCTCGTCACATATACGACATATCGAAAAGCAAATGCAAATTTCATGAGAACTGCGGAGTTACAAAAATGTACATCTGTCTGGCCCTATATGTAATACGTAAGGATCTGTTGAAAGACGATCATTTCATTCCGTAAAACAAACAATATAGTCATTAGCACTGTTACAGCCTGTAACTTGATACTGGCTGGTACCCGTATATCAGTAATTATTCTGTTGTCCTTTGAAAAGAAAAAAGAAAAGGTCGTACCAAATGAAATGGCTGACAGCCAGCAGGCTGACAAAACGCTGACGTCTCACACAAACTGGTCCAAAAGTCAAATGTCTTAGTTCCCATGTCTTCCTTTCTAAGCCCCTCTCCCCAACGACCCTTGGCAAACCTGGAACCACAGCCTCCCCTTTTTACCCTTCTCCCATTCTTCTTCATGATCATTTCTCTCTAGCCAAGGTCTATCAAGATAGACACGTGAAATATTCCAAGCATTCTGGATACAAACTGTAAATCAAATTATCGTATCCAACGGTAAAGAGCTACAGACGTATCTCCCACCACAGACTAGGAGCTACTTACAAGATTTAGTGCTGCCCCGACGGCCGCAAACAGTTACTCTTTTCTTTTCTTTGTTGGAATAATTTTCATTTCGTTTAATTTAATTCATATAGTGCACAGTGGCCTATGGGTAGTTTCGTTACATCTATAGAGTACTGAAGATAACGTATTCCGCTAATATCTCACTTTTAAACGAGGACAACTTAGCGCGAGACATCACAAAAACATTGCAAAAAATGTAAAAATCACATGGCGGATCAGTTATGCAATATCGCAGCTTAGGGAAAGCAATATGGAAAAAGTAAACCTTACCGGAGAAAACGGACTAAGAAATATTGTTTCATATGTCTGAGACAATTATTCAAAAAACCAGACAATCTCTATGTAAAGATGTAAAACTATAACGAATTAAATTTAAAAAAAGTTTTAGCACGGCATCATCGGGGAGGCAAAGCAGGGCAGAGCTCCAAGAAATGACTACGTGCAGCGCATGAGGGTACCTCAGGACATCACAGTGTTCGAAGTAAGAAGAGGTGAAAAGAAACTAATCGTAAAACTAACATATGAACAAAGAAATCGGCTTATGCAGCAAATGCAACAAAGAGAAATGTCAAAGAGTATTAATTCTTCATATTTCTTCAAGTGTTAGGCATTTGCCTTTTTCGTATCCCTGTTCAGTGCCTCTGTTGTCTGTGGTTAGTTGCTGCTTGATCTCTCTACCTTTTCCTTGGTCGATAATTCATTACTATTTCAGGCATACTGTTTTCTTTCATTCCTCTGACATGTTCTCTCCACTTACATCTGTATTTCTTGATTTGTACATTTATACTTTCAAGTACTAGTTCCTGTATGATTGTTTTATTTCGTACCATATCAGACAGACTATAGCTAGCTACTCTTCTTAAAAACCTTATTACCGCAGCTTTAATTTTTCGTTTATTTCCAGATGTTATTGTCGAAGTCTCGTTTCCATATGGCATAGATGGCTATAGCCACTGTTTTGTAGAACTTCACTTGGCTTTCTTTCGTCGCTGTTTTATGCAATGTACTGTACATGGTCACATAAATATAACTGAATCTTTCAGCTGCACAAAACGTATGCTGAAACATACACGCTCAAGGATATTAACAAGAATTTACATCCTATATCCCCACTAAAATAAGCCACGAAGACACGGAACGCTTACAATGAGTAACCAGTCAGAAGATAGAGGAAGTTCCTAAAGAAAACAGCCGAAAATAATTCATTGACGAAGAAGACCTTCCAATCAAACTGTACATACGCATGCCGCATATAACAGATCGAAAACTAACGATTACGTACAATGACGTAATCTTCTAACAAACTCATAGAAGAAATAGTCGCGTTGATGCCTGAGGAAAGTGAAAAACGCCAGAACAGTTGTCTTATTACACAAAACCTAAAAATAATAAGCGGGATAGCAAACAACATACATAAATTTATCCTGTAAAAAAAATGGTAGGTATCTACAAAACCAGTCTAAAACAGGGAAATGTATCCAGAAATTTTATGCGAATATAGGGACATTGTAAATTGGACTTTCATATGTGTATATAAATTATCCTTCGCTTCCTTGGGTTTTCGATAACAGAAACCACGATGCTGTACTTGCAACAATGAGTAGCTTAGATTTTCAGAAACTTTCACAGAAAATACAGAGAGGCTATACAGAACCTGGCCTCGATTCAGAATTAACGGATCTTGTAGCCATTAACCAAGCAGAACGACAAGATGTTCCCTGTACATGACGCTTATACAATAACCAGAGAACTTTTACTCTCTACGCTGACCACAATTCTTCAGGGATTCAAAATACTTACCGTTAACAGTGTAATGTGTGCGTTCGCCAACGATATAAGCGTGATAATTATTACTAGTGAGGAGTTGATAGAACTTCCAGTTTTTTATTTATGAACTATGTTGTGAACACAGATTGTTGATAAAATGAAGAATCTGTAAATTTGTGTCAGTAGAGAGCTTTCACTTCATCCACTACGCATTTAGGTGGCTGAACTATAACGATCAGGTGGAAGCTATCATTTACATAGTTGTCTTTCGATTTCACGCAGCAACGTATGGAGTGAAAACACATTGTGAAGCCAGGTGACTGGTGACTGGTGACTGACAGCATAGGGGTGTTACGTAGGAATTTCATGAAGGTGATAGTGAGTGGAGCAGGGAATAGTCGTGATAGGCACGGGAAACATGATGTAGGTGGCGACCTGGTAAAGATAACCACTCAAACTGATGGCACTAATGTGCATTTCGTGCAACTGTTTCAGCGTCATGATCGGACTCATCTTAATGTTGCTGTTAGGTGCGTTAACATGGGGCTGTAGAAGACACTGGCGGCAGAGGGCATGGGTCACATTTCAGTGGTGCCAGTTGATTCTATCAGCAGATCGTGTTTCACAAGGCATGGCCTGCACCTCAACAGGTATGGGAAGGGAAGGCTGGAAAAACATAAAGGGCGACAGTGTAGTGGGTGGTGGTGGGATCACTCATGGGAAAATTCCTGTAGTAATTGGTGTTAGAGCTGCACCTTTTTTAGATTGAAGTTAGCTGTTTGGTATACCTGCTTAAAGTAAGGGTTCACCCTCACAGGATGCCATGCTTCCAAGTACAGAAGGAATTGGCATATTTCATCAAAATATAAGAGGTATTGGAGATAAAGTTAGTTAACTGCTTATAAATGTTGACTCCGAAATTACTGGTATATCAGAACACCATTTAAATAATTTGACAATTCAGAGACTTCCTTTACCAGGACACAGATTAGCTGGCTGTTTTTCAAGGAGTTGCTTTCAGGGTGGGGGAGTGGCCATGTACGTGAAGAACAGTATTCCATATGAGTCCATAGACGTATCACGGCAATGCACTGAACAGATATTTGAATATTGTGCAGGGGCAGTTGAATTTAGTGTAACTAAACTTCTAATTATTGTTGTTTATAGGTCCCCTAAATCTAAATTCAGAGCATTTCTGCTCAAGCCAGAGAGGGTTCTTGATTCACTTTTTAGGAAGTACCCGAAATTAGTTATTTGCAGTGACTTCGATATAAATTTTTTATACGATGGTGCCTGAGAAAGGATGTTGGTAGACTCCTAAATTCATACGATCTGATGCAGACCGTGTTTTTTCCAACTAGGGTGCAGGGGAACAGTAGCACAGCCATAGAAAATATTTTTATTCATTCTGTATTACTAGATGGGCTTTCTGTTACTAAAAGGGTGAATGTCCATTCAGACCAAGATGCTCAAATTTTAACACTAAAAGATATTCGTACTCAAACAAATGCCACATATACACTCCTGGAAATGGAAAAAAGAACACGTTGACACCGGTGTGTCAGACCCACCATACTTGCTCCGGACACTGCGAGAGGGCTGTACAAGCATTGATCACACGCACGGCACAGCGGACACACCAGGAACCGCGGTGTTGGCCGTCGAATGGCGCTAGCTCCGCAGCATTTGTGCACCGCCGCCGTCAGTGTCAGCCAGTTTGCCGTGGCATACGGAGTTCCATCGCAGTCTTTAACCCTGGTAGCATGCCGCGACAGCGTGGACGTGAACCGTATGTGCAGTTGACGGACTTTGAGCGAGGGCGTATAGTGGGCATGCGGGAGGCCGGCTGGACGTACCGCCGAATTGCTCAACACGTGGGCCGTGAGGTCTCCACAGTCCATCGATGTTGTCGCCAGTGGTCGGCGGAAGGTGCACGTGCCCGTAGACCTGGGACCGGACCGCAGCGACGCACGGATGCACGCCAAGACCGTAGGTTCCTACGCAGTGCCGTAGGGGACCGCACCGCCACTTCCCAGCAAATTAGGGACACTGTTGCTCCTGCGGTATCGGCAAGGACCATTCGCAACCGTCTCCATGAAGCTGGGCTACGGTCCCGCACACCGTTAGGCCGTCTTCCGCTCACGCCCCAACATCGTGCAGCCCGCCTCCAGTGGTGTCGCGACAGGCGTGAATGGAGGGACGAATGGAGACGTGTCGTCTTCAGCGATGAGAGTCGCTTCTGCCTTGGTGCCAATGATGGTATGCGTGTTTGGCGCCGTGCAGGTGAGCGCCACAATCAGGACTGCATACGACCGAGGCACACAGGGCCAACACCCGGCATCATGGTGTGGGGAGCGATCTCCTACACTGGCCGCACACCTTCTGGTGATCGTCGAGGGGACACTGAATAGTGCACGGTACATCCAAACCGTCATCGAACCCATCGTTCTACCATTCCTAGACCGGCAAGGGAACTTGCTGTTCCAACAGGACAATGCACGTCCGCATGTATCCCGTGCCACCCAACGTGCTCTAGAAGGTGTAAGTCAACTACCCTGGCCAGCAAGATCTCCGGATCTGTCCCCCATTGAGCATGTTTGGGACTGGATGAAGCGTCGTCTCACACGGTCTGCACGTCCAGCACGAACGCTGGTCCCACTGAGGCGCCAGGTGGAAATGGCATGGTAAGCCGTTCCACAGGACTACATCCAGCGTCTCTACGATCGTCTCCATGGGAGAATATCAGCCTGTATTGATGCAAAAGGTGGATATACACTGTACTAGTGCCGACATTGTGCATGCTCTGTTGCCTGTGTCTATGTGCCTGTGGTTCTGTCAGTGTGATCATGTGATGTATCTGACCCCAGGAATGTGCCAATAAAGTTTCCCCTTCCTGGGACAATGAATTCACGGTGTTCTTATTTCAATTTCCAGGAGTGTAATTACATCTTCATCTACGTGATCACTCTGCTATTCACAATAAACTGCCTGGCAGAGAGTTCAATGAACCACCTTCATGATGTCTCTCTACCGCTCCACTCTCGAACGGCAAGCGGGAAAAACAAGCACTTAAATTTTTCCTTGTGCGCCCTGATTTCTCTTATTTTGTCGTAATGAACATTTCTCCATATGTAAGTGATGCCAACAGAGCGCTTCCGCAATCGGAGGAGAAAACTGGTGATTGAAATTTCATGAGAAGATCCCGTCGCAACGAAAAACACCTTTGTTTCAATAATTGCCACTCCATTTCACGTATCATGTCTGTGGCACTATCTCCCCTATTTCGCGATAATACAAAACGAGTAGCCCTTTTTTTGAACTTTTTCGATGCCATCCGTTAGTCCCACCTGATGCTGATCCCAGATCGCACAGCAGTACTCCAGGATAGGGCGAACAAGCGTGGTGTAAGCAGACTCTTAGTAGACCTGTTGCACCTTTTAAGTGTTCTGCCAATGAATCGCAGTCTTTGGTTTGCTCTACCCACAACACTGTCTACGTGGTCGTTCCAGTTTAGGTTATTTGTAATTATAATCCCTAATTTTTTACAAACTATGTAGGAAAGGTAATCGAACAGGAATAGAGAGTTTTTTAAACCTCGTCAAGGAACAATTGTGGCGGGATGTTTATGAGAGCGATAAAGTATATGACAAATATAATGCTTTCCTTAACACATTTCTCATGCTCTTTGAGAGTTGCTTTCCATTAGAACGTTGTAAACGGGGTACTAGAAGTAAAGGGCAGCCCGGCTGGCTGACTAGTGGGATAAGGATATCATGCAGAACAAAGCGGGAATTATATCAAAATGTTAGAAGTAGTCACAATCAAGCAACAGTAGCCCATTAAAAACAGTACTGTAAGGTGCTTAAAATGTTATTAGGAAGACAAAGAGTATGTTGTATGCAAACAGAATAAGATAAAATTAAAACCATTTGGTCAGTAGTGAAGGAAGTGTCTGCTCAGCAGCACAATATCGACGATATAAAGTCAGTTCGTAGTAAAAATATTTCTGTTACTGATAAATCAGATATATGTACAGTATCTAACAATCATGTTTCTACAGGGAATCATGTAACTCTCTCGGCAAATGCCTATCCGAGAGTGATATCTGAAATACTCCTCTGTGATACAGACAACGGGGAGATTGAGTCAATAATTAAATACTGAAGACTAACGTCTCTCACGGATATGATATTAAAGTACTGTGCTGCACATGTTAGCCCTATATTTAGCCATATTTGTAATTTTTTCCTTTAGGAATGGTCAGTTTCCTGAAAGATTAATGTGCTCAATAATAAAGCCGCTTTATAAAAAGAGAGAAAGGAATAATGTAGACAACTTTAGACCTATTTCTATGTCATCTGTGTTTGCTAAAGTTGTTGAAAAGGCTGTGTATGTAAGGATAATTGATCATTTTATATCACACGATTTGCTATCAAATATACAGTTCGGCTTTAGATGTCGTTTAACAACTAAAAATGCTGTATTCTCTCCTTGAGGTACTGGATGGATTAAACAAAAGGTTTCGAACAGTAGGCATATTTGTTTCATTGAACTACGGCATTTGATTGCGTTGAACACAAAACATTGCTCCAGTAGTTGGACCATTACAGAATGTAGGGAGTAGCTCACAATTGGTTCACCTCTTACTTTAACAGCAGACAGCAAAAGGTCATTATTCGCAGTGTTGAGAATGGCTGTGGTGTGGGGTCTGAGTAGGGTACGGTCAAGTGGGAGGTGCTCCAGGGATCTGTGTTGGGGCGACTCCTGTTCCTTATTTATTTAATTATATAAATGATATGCCCTCTAGTATTACTAGTAACTCTAAAATATTTCTGTTTGCTGATAACACTAGCTTGGTAGTAAAGGATGTTGTGTGGAACACTGGCTCGGTTTTAAGTAGTGCAGTTCATGACATACTTTCATGGCTTGTAGAAAATAAACTAAAGCTAAATCACTATTAGACTCTGTTTTTACAATTTATAACACACAATTCAACAAAACCTCACCTTTTAATTTCACAGAATGAGCATATCATTAGTGAAATTGCACACTTCATGTTTCTAGGTGTTGATACAGACAGTAAACTGTCGTGGAAAGTCCACGTTCAGCATCTTGTTCAAATGGCTCTGAGCACTATGGGACTTAACATCTGCGGTCATCAGTCACCTAGAACTTAGAACTGCTTAAACCTAACTAACCTAAGGCATGACCGAGGCAGGATTCCAACCTGCGACCTCAGCGGTCGCGCGGTTACACGAAAATTAGTCTACTTATTTTCATTCGCTTATGTCGCATGGTATTGTATTTTGGTGTAATTCTTCCCATTCTAAAAGGATATTTTTGGCTCAGAAGCGGGCGGCTCGGATAATAAGTGGCGAAGTTCACGAACCACTTGTCGACCCCTGTTCACGAGTCTGGGTATTTCGACATTGGCCTCTAAATACATATATTCTTTACTGTCATTTCTTGTTAACAATATTAGCTTATTCTCCAGAATAAGTAGCTTTCACTCAGTTAGTACTCGGCAGAAATCAAACCTGCATTTGGATCGGACTTCCTTAACTTTTGTGCAGAAAGGTGTCCAGTATACTGCTAAATCCATTTTCAATAAGCTACCACTCGAATTCAAAAATCTTAGCAGTAATCCACGCGCATTCAAATCTAAACTAAAGAGTTTCCTCCTGGGTCACTCCTCCTATTCTGTCGAGGAGTTCCTAAAAAAATTAAGCTAGTTCTTGGTGTATTGTTGACTGCGTTTACTTAAACTTATGGCTTGACATTTTTCGGGTTCAGAAACGTTTCATTTCTACTGTTATTACTTTTATGTTGTAATTTCATGCACTGACATGTTCCATGACCTTGGAGATTTGCTCCTCAATTTGGTCCTACGGTGCTTGACGTGTAAATAAATAAATAATAAGCACGTATTGAAAATTTATATAACATACTAGACTGATATGTGACCGACCTATAGAACACTACATCCAGTAACATAAATTTTCCTATTTATCTGATTCCCGTTCATAGCTCAATGACCTGCAATAAGGCCAGCATGAGAACTCTGTGCCGAGAGCTGAGGGGCCCCACTGTAGTAGCTTCCCCCCAACAAGATCCAGCTGTGCTACCTGCTGTCTGCCGCGAGCTGTCTTGGTGTAAGCCGACAGGGGTGTTCCTCTGACGTTACAGGCGAATGTTACGCTTCTCTGGAAGCCTCTACGCAGTGCTGTCACAAGCAGACGTCGGAAGAGCAGCTGTTAGAGGGTACCAAAAGCCAAGAAGCCGCTAGCATGTTATATTGCGTTTCTACTTGTGGCGCCCCTCTTATCTACAAAAAAGCCTTCGTCGGTAACTTTACGTACAAAAAGAAATAACACAGCGAAACTCAGCCTCGAATCTCGCAGAAAATACAAAGTGGATCTGGTCGGACGTGAAGTGTACCAGCGGTAAGGCACAACGAATCCTCCACGGCGTGATAGCAGTAGTAGTGCTATCCACGATAGTGCCACTAAAGCAAAATTACTAAATGTCAATTTCCGTCATTCTTTCACTAAAGATGAAGCAATATACATGATGTCCCATCTATCTCGACCACCCTAAATAACTGTTTGTCCAGATGCAAATTACAAAATGTTTCAAGCAAACGTTCTTTAGCCGCCACAGGGACATCAATCAGCATGATTGCCTTCGTTGTAGCTATGTTTTTTTTACAGCGATATGACTTTTTTTAACTTATTTTTAAAATTTATTCGGTAATTCATTTCCTCTCCTAAAGACCTACTCAAAAATGTATCAGTGTACCATTCACTGAAGCACAAAGTTATTAATTACGTAACACAACACTGACTTTGAGCCCGGGATCACAAACTCGTCCACTCGCTGGAGTTGTCAGAAAACAAACGAAAACCAAGTAAAATCATAACACAAAATTGACTCTGACTCTCCTATACCATTGCTCGGGAGTAGAACGTTCAAAGGTGCTCAAAGTGGTGACCTTGGTTACCGATACATTGGTGCACTCATCGATTGAAAGAATTACACTCCTGGAAATGGAAAAAAGAACACATTGCCACCGGTGTGTCAGACCCACCATACTTGCTCCGGACACTCCGAGAGGGCTGTACAACCAATGATCACACGCACGGCACAGCGGACACACCAGGAACCGCGGTGTTGGCCGTCGAATGGCGCTAGCTGCGCAGCATTTGTGCACCGCCGCCGTCAGTGTCAGTCAGTTTGCCGTGGCATACGGAGCTCCATCGCAGTCTTTAACACTGGTAGCATGCCGCGACAGCGTGGACGTGAACCGTATGTGCAGTTGACGGACTTTGAGCGAGGGCGTATAGTGGGCATGCGGGAGGCCGGCTGGACGTACCGCCGAATTGCTCAACACGTGGGGCGTGAGGTCTCCACAGTACATCGATGTTGTCGCCAGTGGTCGGCGGAAGGTGCACGTGCCCGTCGACCTGGGACCGGACCGCAGCGACGCACAGATGCACGCCAAGACCGTAGGATCCTACGCAGTGCCGTAGGGGACCGCACCGCCACTTCCCAGCAAATTAGGGACACTGTTGCTCCTGAGGTATCGGCGAGGACCATTCGCAACCGTCTCCATGAAGCTGGGCTACGGTCCCGCACACCGTTAGGCCGTCTTCCGCTCACGCCCCAACATCGTGCAGCCCGCCTCCAGTGGTGTCGCGACAGGCGTGAATGGAGGGACGAATGGAGACGTGTCGTCTTCAGCGATGAGAGTCGCTTCTGCCTTGCTGCCAATGATGGTCGTATGCGTGTTTGGCGCCGTGCAGGTGAGCGCCACAATCAGGACTGCATACGACCGAGGCACACAGGGCCAACACCCGGCATCATGGTGTGGGGAGCGATCTCCTACACTGGCCGCACACCTCTGGTGATCGTCGAGGGGACACTGAATAGTGCACGGTACATCCAAACCGTCATCGAACCCATCGTTCTACCATTCCTAGACCGGCAAGGGAACTTGCTGTTCCAACAGGACAATGCACGTCCACATGTATCCCGTGCCACCCAACGTGCTCTAGAAGGTGTAAGTCAGCTACCCTGGCCAGCAAGATCTTCGGATCTGTCCCCCATTGAGCATGTTTGAGACTGGATGAAGCGTCGTCTCACGCGGTCTGCACGTCCAGCACGAACGCTGGTCCAACTGAGGCGCCAGGTGGAAATGGCATGGCAAGCCGTTGCACAGTACTACATCCAGCATCTCTACGATCGTCTCCATGGGAGAATAGCAGCCTGCATTGCTGCGAAAGGTGGATATATACTGTACTAGTGCCGACATTGTGCATGCTCTGTTGCCTGTGTCTATGTGCCTGTGGTTCTGTCAGTGTGATCATGTGATGTATCTGACCCCAGGAATGTGTCAATATAGTTTCCCCTTCCTGGGACAATGAATTCATGGTGTTCTTATTTCAATTTCCAGGAGTGTATTTACTGCTTCCAGTTTTGCCTGCTGAAGAGAAGTACAAGCAAGCGCGATACGTTCCTGCAGGTCCTCTGGAGTTTTTGGAATATCGTCTTCAATGCATCCCCAAAGAAAAAAGTCCACAGGATTTAAATCAGGAGAACTAGCAGGCCAAGTAACTGTTCCTCCTCGACCAATCCATCTGGCAGGATACCTTCGAATCAGAACACGAAGTGCACGCAAAGTATTATGTGCTGGATATCCATCGTGTTGATAGCACATAAGCATTCTGGTTCTTAGCGGCACTTCGTCCAGAAGAGGAGGAAGAATTCGTGTCAGGAAGTTGGTAAACACTGTGCCGTTTACACTACGATTGATGAAATAAGTGCCAATAATTGTAGTGCCAAACATCCCACACCAGACGTTTACTCACCATTGACGCTGATGTTTCACCTGTGTAAGCCATCGATTGTTGTCGCTGGACCAATAATGCATTTTCCTTTTATTTACCTGTCCTTTGTTTGACAAGGAACATTCATCGGTAAATAGAACACTGGAGAAGAAGTTCGGGTTGGCGAAGATTTGCTGCTGTGCCCACTGACAGAACTATACACGATTCTGGAAATCATTCTCATGCAATTCTTGATGCAGGTGTACATGGTAAGGATGGAACCGGTGACGTGTAAGAATACGGTGTACACTGGTTTCGGGAATGCCCATCTTGGGTTCAAGCTGTTGTGTGCTCACATGTGGATTCATAGCAACGGAAGTGATAACAGTAACTTCTGCAGCTTCGTCTGTGCGAGTGGTAGGACGATTGCGTTGCCGTAGGTTTAAACTTCCCGTTTCCTTAAGCGTCGGACCACGACGAGAAAACATCCGTCGGAAAGCTGGGTTCTTGTCAGCATATCGCTTTCTGTACACTTCCGCTGCCTGCGTAGCATTTCACCTACCTTCAACAAAAACAACAACAACAACAACAACAATGAAAGAAACGTTATGTCAATTCAGTTTGTAGGAAGGACAGCCTTTATTGTATGCCTTCTCTACAAAACAGCATTTAAAAGGACTAAACTACTGTACTAAATGTACCCATACATACGAAATCAGTATTGCAATTACTGTTCTGCTAACTTAGATTCCCCATAGATGAGTTGCGTTCCTACCTTCTCTTCGTTGGTGTACATTATACTCACACAACTCTTCAACTGACGATGGTTGACGAAATGATGGGCGTGCATTCTACTTATGTTTACGTTTGTGCTCTGACAACGTCAGCAGGTGCATGGGTTCCATTACCCCGAGTACCTGCACTAATCACTGGGAGCGTCAACGTCGTGTTGTTTTAAGTTATTGATAACGTTGTGCTTCAGTGAATGGTACACTGCGATACATTTCTGAATAGGTCTTTACGAGAGAGAATTAATTACCGAATAAAAAATACAAAATGCCATTTAAAAAAGTCATACCGCTGTTCATATCTTTGTAGAAAACGAAGCTACAACGAAGGCAATCATGCTGATTGATGTTCCCCTGACGGCTAAAAATCATTTGCTTGAAACATTTTATAATTAGCATCTGGACAAACAGTTATTTAGGGTGGTCAACATAAATGGTACACACTGTATATTACAGAATTCTAATCAAGAATAGCTGCCAACACGAGTAATTTTGTAGTAGATATCCTCGGTGAAGAGAAGCAGCTTTAGTCATTTAAAAAAGACCTTCCGGTGTAACAAGGAGACCGCGTCTACTCGCCTTCACCGATTTCGTTCAAAATTTATGGTCTCTGCAGGGCTGGACCAGAAATGAAAGTGACAGAAGTGGAAGCTCCAGATGGCTAAATGCTTAGAAGAAATAGCTTCTTTGGCGCGGGCCAGTCGAGGCATAAGCCATTTATCTTAGCACAGTTTCTTCTCAGAGGCTTGCGCAGAGGAAACAGTACAGAACGATATTCCGAGGGTCGTCGAGTGGAGTTCCAATGTCCAAGCTGTTTTCTTTTATTCTCAGTTTTTACGTTACTTATATCACAAATCAAATGAAACCATGCTCAATATGTTGTATTTATTAATATTTTTAAACAAGGCTTGAAAAGGGAAGGTCAGTGAAACTTTGGGATTGGAAATAAATTTCCTGGAAGAGATTGTGAGGCGAACGCAATAAATTTGTTCATTAAATTAGATACTTTTATAATTTTACAGTTTACGATTTATATACGTGCTGGCGTGATATTCGTCATAAAAAAGTGGGAAATAATAATTTTCTTGGGCTACCTCATGCGTTATAAACTCTTCATTTTTACAGTTTAATGTTTCTATAGAAAAAAACTTGGTTTATATTCATAAGAGGTCCTCTCTCATCGCAAGGCGCCGAATCAAACCACGAGTAACGCCTCATATCATAACATATTGGAAAATTGATGTATTTTGATGCAGTCTTCTTGGGATGTGATTCATTTTTCTATCTCGTTGAGGTAACAGAAGTGTTGAAGCATTTTTATCAAATTGAGAAGTGTAGCATTAGTGGGTTGGGTTGTTTTGGGGGAAGAGACCAAACAGCAAGGTCATCGGTCTCATCGGATTAGGGAAGGATGGGGAAGGAAGACGGCCGTGCCTTTTCAAAGGACCCATCCCAGCAATTGCCTGGAGCGATTTAGGGAAACCATGGAAAACCTAAATCAGGATGGCCGGACGCGGGATTGAACCGTCGTCCTACCGAATGCGAGTCCAGTGTGCTACCATTGTGCCACCTCGCTCGGTAGCATTAGTGGTTGCATGGAGAGAGGGCATTGGGGGGGGGGGGGGGGGATACATTTGAAACGTCCCCTTAGAAAAATTAATGAATTACTGAGCTGATAAACCTCTTACATTGTTTGATTTTCAAACAGCTGAGCAGAACTGAACGTACTCAGACATTTCTCTCTTTACTTATTCAGATCAACACTAAACTGACACACAATATTTTTGGCGCAACGCAATCTGATTTTCAAAAATCCCTACAAAAGAATGGCTCTGACTAACATTAACCTATACGTTTCACAAATCACCTACCTCACAAAAATCTTCGTTACTCGAACTACTGCAATACAGCGAGCGCCACTACTGCCAGTAAATAAAAGATTCAAACTACTGAAGACACTAACGTCTGACAGGCATAGTTAGCAAATGAAAGATTTTGATAGAGAACAAACAACGTATTTACCTTAATAGTGTTCAAAAGTCATAATATATATAGCAGTTCATGACATCCATTCTTACAAATGTACTGTTTCTGATGGACACACGTCCAGATCATCCGCTCTCAAAAATCCGCCATCTCACTTCCCCACATCCACCACTGCTGGCGGCTCACCTCCAACTGCACAACGGTACGCGCTGTTAACATCCAGCTACGCAACACTACAATAGCCAACAACAATGCAAACCAGCCACAGACTGCACGCAGCATAGCCAGTGATTTTCATACAGAGGGCTACGTGGCGGTGGCGATACCAATATAAGAACCTAAACAACCTACTTACATATTTTAATACTACATGATGACAACGCTTTTTCATCTTGAAACACGTCGTCTTACAATCGTGGATTTGTTTGTCCATCCCACGAGTCAATTAACGCACGAAATAACTTCTCCTACACCTAAGTCTTCCTCAAGTCAGTCAACAAAAATTTGTATGAGGTTATTTTAGGTTTCTCAGGTTTTGCTAAAGCAGTGGCGACATTCCTACATTTTGTCACCTTCTAATCTCCCTTTGCCTTTCCTTTTCCTGCCTTTCATGAAATATTAATCAATACAATATACTGAGCAGTTTTTCGGTTTGCTTGTAGTGCAAGTTATGTAAAAACTGAAAATTGAAAACAGTGTCTCCTTAGGGATTCGATCTCACCAACGTCGGATTACCATTCAGTAGTTCAGTAGTTCATCCGTGGTCAAGCTCAGCATATAGTACCAGTTTCGAGGAAATCGATGATGACGAGCATGCACGGCCTCCTTATAAGTCGTGTGGCATTTAGTTTTCTTTCAGAGTATACTGATGGAACAGCTCCATTTTTATCAGTCACATACAGGCTGTCACGCAACGAAAGATGCATATCTGAAGACTGGAAAGTTGCAGAGGTCACACCAGTAAATAAGAAACGAAATACAAGTAATCCGCTACATTACAGACCCATATCATCGAGACTGAATTGTGAAAGCATTTTGGAATTTACACTACGTCCAACCATTATGAAACACGTTGAAGAAAGCAGCATGATTTTGTGCATTTAAGTAATAAGAACCAAGTAAAAGATGTTATTTAACAGACGGATTTAGTCTCTCTTTTCAAGACTGTAATAACTTGTAATGTAGATCCACCAATATGCTGCATAGATTACACGTATATGATATCATGATAGTGAAGCTGAGGCAGGATTCTGCGGAAATGTATATCGTCTTTGATCACTTCCCTATAATTCAGTCGCAATCCATCGAAATGTGTTATGAAAGACTGGTCATTCTTTTTATGAATCTGAATACACCTAGCACGTTATTTCCCCTGAATCCTTTTATCTCAATGTGAATATTTAGTAACTGTGGCGCTATAAAAAAGCTGTGCTTAACAGAGAAATTTTATTTAATGCATAATAAACATGTGAAACCAAATAAGTGAACGATGTGGAGATAGTCTACTTTTTTTCACGTGTTGGTACAAAAACGATCATGAAATGAAAAGGAATAAAATCCAGTAACCAGCTCGGAGTCTAAGAGAATGATAAAAAGGAGTTTGAAGCTCACCCATATCGTAACGAGAGTTTCGGGAAACCTACAACTGACAGGAACTTTGGGATTATGTTTGACATCAGGACGGGAGAGTAAGTGTCCATTGCAGATAGCTGCCAAGTTACACCTCCAAAGGCTATGACGGAGTGCTTCCACGTTTGGAAAAGAGCTTGCAGTAACGTTTCTAAAAAGTAAAAACAAAAAAGTTCCGATTTTAAAGAGATGATATCTCAAAAGGACACGTCAACTACAAAGCAGCTCACTTGCTTCCAACCTAAAAGATAAGAGGCTGCCCAACTACTCCTTGTCTCGGTGACTCAGCACATACAGTGGAGTGGTACAAAAGTCACAGAGGCAGATGACGTGGAAACCCCAATACGATAATGTTGACGGTCCCCGACAAATTGTATACTGCAATTGCAAAATACTGCAAACTAAACTTGTAGTCGTTGTAGGATTAACTGTAATACGCATCTGTTGGCATATGTATAACTAAAATGCAATGAGCTGTTCTGTATTTTAGCACTGATTCATTACGTAAGTGAAAATAAAATGATGACTGAACTCATACATTGCCCCATAAAACAGTGATGACCCAGAAGACGTGAATAGGATGTCATTGTAACTTCGTACGCGTAGACACTACTGGCGGGAAAGTAAATTATTAAAGTAGCAATTCTCTCTGACAGGTAAACGACCAACAGAGTTCATTAGTGCTGTTCGTGTTTAGTGTTTGTTACCAGGAGTGGTAGGTATACAAGGGGTGTGAAAAGCGTCACAAGTTCAATGATTACTGCGAAAGACACGTAAGTGTCGCGTACTCTAGTGAGACAGCGTTATCAGCAACTGACAGTGTTTCACAGGGACTTTATTGTGATTTCCATTTGGCCGGTTGGTCTGACCCTGCAATATCCAGATTTATGAGGCATTCGGATGTGACAGTGGCCTGATGCTGGGTTGCATGGGAATGCGACGACAGACATATTAGGTGCCAAGGTTCCAGCAACCCCGCCTAATCTCCGCAAGGGATGACTGTAGTATTTTGCAACAAGCACCTTGTAACTCCTTTACATCTGCGCTGGCCATGGACTGTCTGCAAAATTTTGACTCTTGCCGCACAAGAGACAAGCAACAGCCACACTACGGATTTACCTTTCTAAGCTTCGGATGCCGTTACCACAACACGTTAGCTGCGTTTGAAGTGGTGCCGTGACTGGGAGACACGGACTGCTGATGAATCGCACCGCATTATGCTCAGGTGCATGGTAAGGTACGATGGCGACATGGAGAGAAGTCCCATTCTCCCAATTGTTTTGGAGAGGCAAAGTGACGCTACTGCCGGCGTCAAGGTGTAAGGAGCCATCGGTTACGATTTCAGATCACCGCTGGTAGTGACCGAGGGAACTAGACAGACTAATGGTACACTATGTGATCAGAAGTATCCGGACACCTGTCTGGACTGCTGGTAGCGCTTTGGAACCCACGACTCATTCCTTCCGATGATTTCATTGCGATTTTCTTACAATCACCTTTCGCAAAGCTCGATGTCCAGTCCGCCATAGGACGTCTGGCTTGCCTCGATTTAGCTGTGGTGGTTCCTCTGCGTTTCCGCTTCACAGTTACATCATCAGCAGTCGACATCGGCAGTTTTACAACGGCTGAATGGTCCGTCATAGATTTGTTATTCACGTGACACAATTAGTCCACGTCCTAAGTCTTTGAGCTCTCCCGGCTCACCCACACTGTGTTACTGCTTCTTTACCCACGACGCAATATTGGCTGATGCGTCTCTCCTGACATCTAGCGTTCAGGTACCACGTTATACGTGGACATGTGGTCTGATGGTGTACGCGATGGCGTCTGATCCTTTCTTTAGTACAGACTGTATCCCTTGCTCACTTACTACGGCAGAATTTAATTTAGCAAACACGGTGTCTGTGGATCGTCTCAATGCACGATTCTGAGTTTGCGTTGTAGCTACAGGCGGCTATGTCAAGGGACTAAATTTTTATCCAAAACCGTATGATGGTACGAACATGACCATTTTTTCCTAGCGAGCTATTGAAAAGTATGTAAATGAATAATGGATACCTTCCTGGTCCAAAAATAGTGGATAAGTTCATCTGTAGATTGCTGTTATTCCTGGTGTTTGACCCTATAACGCCTTTTGTACATTTGCTCACCAAATATTTAAAGCGTTAATTAGTATTTTTTAGTATCTTTCAGAGGAATTTGGTCTAGAATTATCTGAATTTTTGGTTCTATAATCATGAAAACATCAACTGCTAGAAATATATTACTGAGCTGCTCAAACAATTAAATGAATCAACTTTTGCTACCTCCTAACAAAATAATCAACATATTGACATTTTTGTGCATTTTCACTCTTTAATGTCTGAGGGCGCAATATTATATTGCAGGAAGCTGAGAAATGAGAGCAATATGTGGGTTTAACCTGAATCACCTTCTCGATGTTGTTCAAGTCTTCTGGCACTGCATAAAACAAAGAATCTAGTGCCACCAAAGAAATTAAGCAGTAATCCGAACCACCATGCAGGAAAGAAATTAAGTGATTATACATTGATGACGTATTATCTCATGTAGTACAAGTTAAATACAGAATTTCCCGCCACACCAAATTGACAATAGGGTACTATTTATTACAGAGTCAACATTCAATTTACCCATGTTACATGCAAATGTTTGAGGTCTGCAACTGTATAATAAATTTATCAAATAATTTCTGTTGCTCTAGTCACTAATAAATATTAGTAAGAAGTAACTGAAGCATTGGAAATTACTTCACAAAGTGGGTTCTTTCAGTCATCAAGGTAGGTGTCGCAATGTTACGATTCTGGACTCATATTCAGAAGCACGGTGCCTCTAATCCTCATCCGGCCGTTCACATTTAGACTACCTATAGTTTTCCTGTAATCCTGAAGGCAGATGCCGGTAGGGTTCGTTTGAAAAGGATAAGGCCTACATAGTTACCCATTCTTCTCCAAACGCAGCTTGTCACCCTTTCTAATGATTTCTTCGTCCACAGGATGTTTGACCCTTCAGCCATTTTTCACTGCAATTAAGTACAGGTGAGCCAGGAAGAGAGAATGGACAGATTGGATTAGATATCCTCTTTGTTCCATAGGTCTTGTAGGAGACCCTCAAGAATGTACAACACGCCACGAAACAAGAATGTATACTAAGCATTCCAAAAATGTTTTAATGTGCCTTTCCGAAATCTTAAATAAAAAATCGTCGTCACAGATGTTGAATAAGTAACAAACATCTTAAAGACATATTCGTTACCGTTAATAACAAAGATGTCACAAAATATTTAAATGTATAACAGACGAGGGATCTACGATAATTCTTAGGCTATTGTAGCCAAGCATCAGCAAACAGAAAATTATTTTATATTTAATATGTATGTGAAAATAGTAAAAACTGTCCTATATAGGAAATCAGGGCTATAGCAACTGAACTGCAGTACATGTGAAGGAAGATACATAGGTCAAACCATGAGGACATTTGACACGAGATACAAAGAACATATAATAGCGTGGAAGTACAGAACAAAATCACTCAACTTTTGCAAAATATTTACTCAGCACCATCATACAATTACCACCAGAGATACAAATACAGTAATCGTAAGGATGAACTACAACAAAATACACCTCATCGCCTTACAAGAAGTAAACATAACAGGAAAGAAAAACTCATAAATGATCAGACCAAACTGGCAAACCACACTCTCTTTAAACTGAATGACCGCTTAATAGAACAAAGGCACCACTCACCATTAACATCTTCTCCTAGTTTCTTTCCTATAATCATGAATCCCCAATTAAAACCACAACTCGCAACCTCACCCCCCCCCCTTTCTCTCCCGCCCACCAATCATCAACATATAAGACACTTAACACTAAGTCTCTCTCACACACATATACGAATTATATGCAGTTTAAAAAAAAATTGTTTCACACGTTCACAACGCACACAACCTACACCAAAAACGAACGAACAAGCATTAACACTGTAATATTGTGCTGAATGAGAACACACAAAGCTGCAGTTCTATTTTGCAAAAGTGAGGTAAGGCGTAAACGTCAATGCAGCCCCAGGGAAAATGCAAAAACCCAAAAACTGCGATGTGTTCACGTGTAACAAATTTTCTTTCGACATCAGCCTCCGAAAACCAAGAGGGAAGAAGCAGTGGTTTCCAGAATATGTAAACGAGATATCGTTTTTAATATAGAACAATAAAAATTGTACAAAAGATGTATCCATATTTGCAGAATGATCACATAATGTGCTTTATCAATAAAAGTGAAACGCGTCTGTTGCAAAATTTTCTTTAATTAACTCCAGTAAGCTTACGACGGAGAAACAAATAATAATTAAGTTATTTTACACTTATTTACCTTGATGACATTACAGCACTGAAGACGTACAACAGTCAGATTTTACGTGACACTCACTATACATTACACAAGGTGAATTTGCTTAATAGCACGAACGAGCCATGAGAGGACCGGGAGACAAAAGGTTACGGGAACATATGGCCGAGAATGCGTTCCAAGGGAGGTACAGCCATTTGAAGGTTGAGGCAAAAGATCTTTGTCAGTGTAGGTCTCAATGATTGGAAGCATACACGGGAACACACCAGGCAAGAAATACTAGTGCTCTAGCTTCACATCCAAGACGGCACGCATGGTGTCTACACGAGTACTACAAGGTCGCGAGTCCGTGGGTAATTAGGCCTGCACGCGTCGTAAGTGATATGGTAGTGGCAGTTGTCGTGGCATAGGAAATCAGATGTAAATCATATTTAAAATCATTTATTCTGGGCAACTCCTTCTACTCCACAGCCGAACTTTTAATTGTAAGTAGGTAGCATTTGTAGCTAAAAAAAAAATAGAGATAAGTGTATCTCTGGTTACATTAGTAGTTTTAAACACTAATAAGTCCAACGTTATTTAAATTTGAGCTAATGTGCTCTTTAGTAACCTGTAAATGTATACGTAGCCTGTAGACGCTTACGTGTCACATCATTTCCACACAAAACAAGAAAAATCCAAATTATCTGCGGAAAAGGGGGATATGCTATTTACGAGAAATTTCATTGGGAATTGGGTATATTCGGAATCAGTAATTAGTACATCTAGTACTTTGAACAGGTTTCTGCAAGACGTTCGTCATCCACATCACAAATAATTCGTACTATAATCTTTTGTACAGCAAAATTTTATCTTGACGTTCTTGTATTTCGAAAGAAATGAAAACGTAACAATAAAACAGTATACTAATCCCGGAGAACCAACAGCTGCCATTTGCTTTGCTGTAGGCTATATTGTTTCGTATACAGATGAAACACAGGAAATTTCAGCATTGTTAACGCAATTACGTACATTTCTTGTTACTTGGCACACAGGATCTTATCAACTACAAATGATTACAGTAATCCTCAGTCCAGAACTTCACCTTCAGGAGTGCTTCCTCGAATAGGAAACGTAGAGAACTAGGCGCGCTTATCGCAAACTTCCGGAAGGGGGAAGCCTTTCGAGTCACGCGTGGCACTTAACTTGACGTTCGCTACGTGCTGCGTCCCGGCCGACACAACTCCGGCAGCTTTCCAGAATGGTGCCGTGACAGCTAGCGATAATAATAACAATAATAATAAGATTCCTTCAAAAAAACTGTGTCTAGAGATAAGAAGAAAATACACGTCATACCCGTCTGCAAGAAGGATAACAGGTGGTCAACAAAACTGCCAACCGAATAATGTCCTTAATGTCAATCACCATCGATTCCGAAAACATAGATCATGAGAGATTCTTCTGGCACTTTTCTCACATGACGCCCTGAAAGCCATTGATCAAGGAAATCAGGTGGATGCACTGTTTCTTGACTTCCGAAAACATTTGATTCGATATCAGGCCTACGATTATTAACAAAAGTATGATTACATGAGATATAAAACACAGTTTGTGTCTGGGTTGCGGATTTATTGATAAAAAATACGAAATATATTGTCCAGGGCGGAGACTCGTCGAAAGAAGTGGAAGAAACTTCAGGGAAGTGTACCGGGACTCTTGCTGTTCGTATTGTATAGGCGGAATTTTAGACAAGGCAGGTGGCAGACTTCGATTCATTGGCACCATACAGGGAAAATGCAGTCAATATATATAGGGGTTTACTTACAAACCACTTGTGAGTCTCGTCTCAGACTATTGCTGAAATGTGTAATCATTTGTTGTGATCTTCAGGCCGAAGATTGGTTTGATGCATCTCATCAAGCTACCCTACCCTGTGCAACCCACATCCATTTGAACCTACTTACTGTACTCGTCACTTGGTTTCCCGTTCCCGCTACGATTTTTGCCCCCCCCCCCTCCTCTCCCAACACTTCCCTCCAATACTAAACTCATGACTCCTTTATGCCTCAGTACGTATCCTATCACACGAACCCTTCTTTTAGTCAAGTTAGGTCACAATTTATTTTTTCTCCTGTTATATTCAGCACCTTCTCATTTGTTACGTGATCTACCCACATAATATTCAGCATTCTTCTGTAGCACAACAATTCAAAAAATTTTCTTCTCTTCTTGTCTGAGCTGCTAATCGTCCACATTTCACTTCCATGCAAGGCCACACTCCAGACGAATGCCTACAAAAAGATATCCTAACACATTTATATTCGATTTTAACAAATTCTTCTACTACATAATTGTTTTTCATGCCATTAAGAGTCTACGTTTTATATCCCCTATACTTCGACCATCATGAGTTATTTTACTGCCCAAATATCCGAACTCTTCTACTACTTTTAATGTATCACTCCCTCAGCATCACCTAATTTAATTCCAGTGCATTCCATTAATCTTGTTTCGCTTTTGTTGCTGTTCATTTTATATGAAGGGCTTATTTCAATAGTGGTAAAAGTCCATTTTTGTTCATTCTGAGATACAGACTCCTAAAGTTAAATGAGCGCTGAAAAATCTGCAGTTGAGATACCAGAAATATTCAAGCAAATGGCTTCTTGCTACAGATGAACCTTTCTTTCTGTTTGTTTGGTCCATTAATTTCAGAAGCATTATAGACAGAAAAGTGGAGGTAATGGATTTGTATCACTATTTAAATGTTGTTGTTATTGTGGTCTTCAGTCCTGAGACTGGTTTGATGCAGCTCTCCATGCTACTCTTTCCTGTGCAAGCTGCTTCATCTCCCAGTACGTACTGCAGCCTACATCCTTCTGAACCTGCTTAGTGTATTCATCTCTTGGTCTCCCTCTACGAGTTTTATCCTCCACGATGCCCTCCAATACTAAATTGGTGATCCCTTGATGCCTCAGAACATGTCCTACAAACGATCCCTTTTTCTAGTCAAGTTGTGCCACAAACTCCTCTTCTTCCCAATTCTATTCAGTACCTCCTCATTACTTATGTGATCATCATACATTTCTTCAATTTCTTCGTCATCTGCAGAGCTAGTTGGCACATAAACTTGTACTACTGTAGTAGGCGTGGGCTTCGTGTCTATCTTGGCCACAATAAGGCGTTCACTATGCTGTTTGTAGTAGTTTACCCGCACTCCTACTTTTTTATATTCGCTATTGAAATAAGACCTTCATATTCTCCTTTCAAGACACTTTATATTCCACTGAACAGCTCTTCCAATTCCTTTGCTGCCTCTGACACACTTACAATGTCATCGGCAAACCTCAAAGTCTTTATTTCACCATTAATTGTTCTATTAGCACACTTTCATTCAGGAACTGCTGGCACTTGTAGAGCGGACTGCATGGGATGCAGCCACTTACCACACATCCGCAGCACATCTAGCATTGTGGGTGATAATATGTCAGGTGAAATGGGACTAATCATGTTCAACTCAAGGACAGCAATCTGCCGTAATACCTTATTTGTCTGGCGTTCAAATACCGGAAGTTCCATTACATCCAGCTGGCCTACCTCTTTGGCAGCAGGAGCCCATTTAAGCTTCTGGATCTCTTCAGATGGTGGGAAAACTGAGGCTGGAGTGGCGCATTAGATGCCCCCCCCCCCCCAAATCTGTGAAAATCATTCTAGCCGTCGATAGTGCAGACGCTAAAATCGACATTGTCGAATATGTATTGCCCAGATGTGTGGAATCCTGCCTACTCGTGTAATAGAGGGTGCCTAGGAAGCTGTTTACTCGGGTAGCTACAAAACATACAAGCAAATCATATTAATGGAGCTTATTACACTAATTGAATTGACAATACTTAACTGCCTTTTTCACAATGAAGTGTCGCAAGCGATTGGCGACATGCTAATAATCAATGTCCTTCGATATGTACAATTTCCATACAAGTAATTGATATAGATCACAAGTCTCAGCTAAACAGTTAGGACGATGGCTCGTCTCCTAGTGCGGCCCCACTGGTGCAGCTCTTCTAGTTCGACCGAGGCTATTTTTTTTATTGTCATTTTGATACCTTACAAACAAGGTAGGCCGGCAGCGGTCTATTTACGCCGCTCTTCGGCCATAGGAAAGATACACAGTATAACAGGAAGACAGAAAAACAAACAGACAAAGAGGACAAAAACGGGAGAGAAAACAAAATAAAAATAAGCGAAGTCGTACACCGACGTACTGCTCGGATAAAAAAAAAAGTTCAACACTGCACACAGCGGAGAATACAGAATGTCACACGTGAACAGAGTAGCTCAGACACAGAGACACTGATGCAGTGACGGGACGACGAACACGAGCACTGCGACGACAATCTCCAGCGCACGAGGATGCACAATTCACACAAAAAAGCCGGGAGCCTGCCAGAGGGAAGAGGTGAGGGTAGGAGGGAGACAGGGAGGGGTGGGTTGATGCCAGTGGGAGAGAAGGGAGTGGGAGGGAGAGGGTAGGGAGGTGCATGGAAGTCCGGGAGGGGAGGGAGAGTGGAAGAGAGGAGGGAGAGGAGGGAAAAAGGGTGCCCTGGAGGAAAAACACAGGGGAGGAAGGGGAGGATCAAAGTTGGTTGGAGGGGTAGATGGAGGGGATGAGGGCATCATCAGGGAGCCACCATGGGCAAGGGTATGGAGTGTGGAGAGATGGAGAGCAGGTGGGATGTGGGAGTACAGGTGCGGCTTCAGCTGGGGGTGGGGAAGGATGGGAGAGACAAGTGGGTGAGGGGGATCAAGTTTGCAGGAGGTGTAAACGATCTGCATCCGTGTGAGGAAAAGGAGGAGGTATGGGAATGGAATTAAGTCATAGAGCATCCGTGTGGGGAAGGGGAGGTCGATGCGATAGACAAGGTGGAACGCATGGCGTTCTAGGATTTGAAGGGATTTGTAGAAGGTAGGAGGGACGGCGATCCAAGAGGGAAGGGCATAACAAGAGGATAAGGCGGATGAGAGATTTATACCGTGGAGGACGGTGGAGGGGTCCAGACCCCATGTACGGTCACAAAGGAGCTTGAGGAGAGTCGGGAGCGTGCCTTCGCTTGTATCATCCGGAGATGGGGGGTCCAGGAGACGCGACGGTCAAGGGTGACGCCAAGGTACTTGAGGGTGGGGGTGAGGGTGATGGGACGGCCGTAGGTAGTGACATAAAAATCAAGGAGGCGGAAGGAAGGGGTGGTTTTGCCTACAATGATCGCCTGGGTCTTGACCGAGGCTATCTGGAGCGGCGCTTATATTCTCCTCTCTCCTGTCGTACTGTCGCCTTATTTGGCGTACTATTGGCAGACGTCGTCTCACAGCCTTTTCCACTGCAACGTTTCCGGCCGACGTGCCGGCACTTCATGTTACGCCGGAACAAAATGTTCCATTTGGGACAAGTCCTTCAGTATGTTAGACAGTTGATAGCGCCAGCTGTTGTGCTTGGTAATACGAGGTCTATCCGCAAAGTACATTACGTTTTGGAATTAAAAATAAATAAAGTATCGGAATTTTTTTAATTATATACAGATGAAAGCCACACTTCAATACTACTTTTCTACATAGTTGCCATTTAAATTAAGGCACTTATCGTAGCGAAGGACGAGCTTGGAAATTCCTTCGTCGTAAAATTCGGCCTCCTGCGCCTTCAACCATGTGGTTACCTCTTCTTGAAGCTGTCCGTCGTCAGCAAAACGCAGACTTCCTGCAAATGAAAAGAGTGACAGCATATAGTGTAGGAGATATGAATGATCGATGGCGAATGGCAGCAATGAGAGCGTGGGATACAGATGTGAGCTTCTTTTTAATTTTCTGTGTTGCCCTTTTGTTTGCTGAAATGCAGTTCAAGAAGGCACGGAGCGTACACGGTACCATTTCCTGAGTCCCGCTGTAGAATTTTTCACAAGATGGAAAAACTGAACTATCATAACCCAATAACTCGGTATCTTCCAAGAATATAGAAGAAAGGATATTGCGGAGACATGGCTTAGCCACAGCCTGAGGGATGTTTCCAGAATGAGATTTTCACTCTGCAGCGGAGTTTGGAGAAGAGCTTCTGTGAAGTCTGGAAGGTATAAGACGAGGTAATAGCAGAAGTAAAGCTGTGAGGACGGGGCGTGAGTCGTGCTTGGGTAGCTCAGATGGTAGAGCACTTGCCCGCGAAAGGCAAAGGTCCCGAGTTCGAGTCTCTGTGCGGCACACAGTTTTAATCTGCCAGCAAGTTTCACTCTCCAATGTGTCTGCGCACTGTGTCACTAGTGATTTACAGACAGGCTGCGGAAGGATAGGTCCTGTCCCGTAATGTAAGCGCCGTGATAACTTTGTGCTCACGCGATACATGTCAAGATGAAAGTAGCATACCGCAAAATTTCTTGTTACCGCAACATATTTAAATTTAAATTTACTTAATCCTCAATTTACCAGTGTCATTTTTTCGAAACTTTTGTTTTTTAGTGTCTTTAATTTTTCACGCACAGAACAACGAAATCGTGAGAACGGTAGTAAAAGTACTATATTATACTGTTAGAAGTAGTTGTAATTGACAAGGCCTGCTTATAGTAGGGTCGTTGCGGTGTAAGCTCCTGAGCCCCCATTAAGTCTTGTACTATAGCGCTACGCTCTATACAGAACCGTTATTGCGGGCTTCTCGTAGCCCATAGAAGCGTCATCCTTCATAGATTAATGTAGAACCAGCCATTGTGAGTACGGCTCAAGCCTACAGATAATCAACCTGTTATTTGCTGTTCTAGCTTCCTGGTTTATAGCCAAGCAATCACAGTCCAATGCAACCAGTTCATCTTAAGCTTAAGCACTTTACGCTACCTGAAAGGGAACAGCTGCCTCGTAGTACTTTACTGACACGTGTAATTTTATGGGGCAAATATCAAGTATTTTTAATCGCATGTGATTCAATTGGACAAACATGAAAATGTAGTAATATTCGTTGTCAATAGCACACCAACAGTACATAGAACGGGTATTATTCAAAATTCCATTCGTTCGACTTACGGTTAGAGACTACCGAGTTAAAATGAAGACAGTAGTTACTATTTATTAACAAACCACTGAACCTTGAGAAGCGTCATATCAGAGACAGCAAACATTCCGCGATATAATTCGGGAAAAATATAGAAAAAAAGAGCCAAAATATATGTCTCCTCATTAGCGACATCACGTGTCAACAACACACCTGGCTCCCAAAATCTGATAACACTGTACCGTATTTACAGTTCTTGAATCTGAGTTTGCTGCTCACTGTATTCATTTCACTGTTTACACACAGTCAAATGAAAATCAGGAAAGAAAGAACATTTGAGCTATATTATGTATCGTATACAACAAACGCCAATAGAAGCTAATGAAATATAGCGATACGGAAGGGCGCTGAAGATTAAAATGGACAGTTAGAGTAACTAATGAAGAGGTATTGCATGAAACTGAGAAGAAAGGAGCTTTATGGCACAATTTGACAAAAATTCCTGACAGGATGATAGTGGCAATCTATGACATCAAGGAATAGTTAATACGGTAATGAAAAGCAGTAGGGGTAGGGTAAAAATTGTTCAGGGAAACCTAGACACAGGTTCAAGTGGATGTAGGTTGCAGTAGTTACTGAGATGAAGAGGCTTGCACAGACCAGGCAACCGTAGGAAGCTGCATCTAACCAGCTTGAGACTGAAGACCATACTCACAACATGACGTAAGTTATTATACTTACTACAACCATCTCACACATTTATGCATTTGATCATCCAAAACCTCTGTTTCCGTGATGGTTTAAATAGTTGAATCTCTAAACTTGATAATCAGATGTAAATGATATTTAATGATAGCTGCTGTGCTTTTCATATTTTCACTGAAGTGCCAAAAAACTACTTTAGGCAGGCCTACTCAAATACAGAGATATGTAAACAGGCAAAATTTAGGAAGCGCCTATATAAGACAAGTGTCTGGCGCAGTTTTTATATCGGTTACTGCTGCTGTAATCGCAGGTTATCAAGATTTAAGTGAGATTGAGCGTACTGTTATAGCCAGCGCGCGAGAGCTGGGACACAGCATCTCCGAGGTAGCGAAGAAGTGGAGATTTTCCTGTGCGACCATTTCACGAATGCACCGTTAATATAAGGAATCCGGGAAACCATCGAATCTCCGACATAGCAGCGGCCGGAAAAAGATCCTGCAAGAACAGGACCAACTACGGCTGAAGAGAATCGTTCAACGTGACAGAAGTGCAACCCTTCCGCAAATTGCTGCAGATTTCAATGCTGAGGCATCAACAAGTGTCGGTGTGTGAACCATTCAACTAAACATCATCTATATGGGCTTTCAGTACTGAAATCCCACTCATGTACCCTTGTTGCCTGATCGGACGAGTCTCGTTTCAAATTTTATCGAGCGGATGGACGTTTACGAGTATGGAGACAACCTGATAGATCCATGGACCCTGCATGTCAGCTGGGGACTGTTGAAGCTGGTGGAGGCTCTGTAACGGTCTGGAAAGTGTTCAGTTGGAGTTATATGGGACCCCTGATACGTCTAGATGCGACTCTGATACGTGACACGTACGTGAACGTCCTGTCTGATCACCTGTATGTCTGTTCATTCCGACGGACTTCGGCAATTCCAGCAGGACAATGTAACACTCACACTTCCAGAATTGGTACAAAGTGGCTCCAGGAAGTTTAAACACTTCTACTGGCTATCAAATTCCCCAGACATGAACACTATTGAGCATATCTGGGATGACTTGCAACGTGCTGTTCAGAAGAGATCTCGTATTCTTACGGATTGACGGACATCCCTGCAGGATTCATGGTGTCACTTCCCTCCAGCGGTACTTCAGACTTTAGTCGAGTCCACGCTACGTCGTGTTGCGGCACTTCTGCGTTTTCGCGGGGGTCCTACACGATAGGTAGGTGTACCAATTTGTTTGACTCTTTAGTGTACATGACACCTGAAATATAAAATACACTCAAGTAGACGTCCATCTGTGAGTACTCCGATAATACCGTGCGTTCGTGAAGTCTGTCAGCAGCAACAAGGCGCGTAAGGCTGACAGAACACTGAAGTCTCCCCTGCACGTGTTCCGAGGACTTGCAGTGGTAGGGTGGGGGCAGTAGCATTGTGTGTAGGTTGCAGTTGTTAGTTGTCTTATTGCTTAGTTCTTGTGTAAGCTGAGTGTAGTGGGAATACTTACTATTGCAGAGAGTTTTTAGTAGAAGAGATTTTTTGTGCAGGAGGAAACTTCAGGGTCCACTTGAAGCGACAATTTAGATTGCTTTTTCGTGCTTCGATGTGTCCACATCGGACACTGTACGTGATTTAATTCGCAAATTACAGACAAAAAGTTCAGTTCATGATTCAGGACGAACTGGTATGTCCACTATTTTAACGGAACAGAAGCTTGACGACATTTCGGACATCATGTTGCGGAATCCAAGAAAATCAGTGAGGAGATTATCGCAAGAGGCTAAAGTCTCTCATACGACAGCATGTAAGGCCGTATCCAAAGAACTGAGGATGTGTCTATACAAAATTACTGATATACAACAATCACATTGTATGGACCATGAGAAAGAAGTAGCGTGTTGTGAATGGTTTCAGCGATTTGTTTTGTTAGCCCACGTGGAGTTGGTGTTTTAGATCGAAACTTTTTCACAGATAACGCTTGGTTTCCCCTATCTCGCCACATTAATTCCCAAAATTCACGAATTTGGTCATCAGAAAACCTAAATGTCTTAAGAGAAACGTCATTGCACGCAAAGAAAATGGGATTGTGGGTTGTCATAAAGCGGGAGCGAATTATATGCCTGATTTTTTTCGATACTGCCTTCACTTCCGATGTCTATTGTTCCCAGATATTTTATCCAGTTACTGACCTACTGAACGGAAATGAGATCAATAATTTAATTTTCCAACAAGACAACGCTACATTTTGTATGGTACACCATTCGCTATACTACTTTTAGATGAAGTGTTTGGAGACGAAGTAATTACGAAAGATCTGTGGCGAGCGCGTTCTCCGGATCCATTACCACCCGACTATTTTCTTTGGGGTACGGCTAAAACATTTGTGAATCAAAAGAACACAGACAATAGATGAACTGAAAACACCGATAATTGATTACCTGCAATCGATTACATGTGAAACACTGGCAATGGTGTTCGCAAATGAATGTAAACTGTTGAACTACGCCTTCAAGAAAGAGGAAAACAATTCCAGCACCTACTGTGACACTGGTGAGTTGTTGTTGTTGTTGTGGTCTTCAGTCCTGAGACTGGTTTGATGCAGCTCTCCATGCTACTCTATCCTGTGCAATCTCCTTCATCTCCCAGTACCTACTGCAACCTACATCCTTCTGAATCTGCTTAGTGTATTCATCTCTTGGTCTCCCTCTACGATTTTTACCCTCCACGCTGTCCTCCAATACTAAATCCGATCCCTTCTTCTCGTCAAGTTGTGCCACAAACTTCTACTCCCCAATCCTACTCAATACCTCCTCGTTAGTTATATGATCTACCCATCTAATCTTCAGCATTCTTCTGTAGCACCACATTTCGAAAGCTTCTACTCTCTTCTTGTCCAAACTAGTTATCGTCCATGTTTCACTTCCATACATGGCTACACTCCAAACAAATACTTTCAGAAACGACTTCCTGATACATAAATCTATACTCGATGTTAACAAATTTCTCTTCTTCAGAAACACTTTCCTTGCCATTGCGAGTCTACATTTATATCCTCTCTACTTCGACCATCATCAGTTATTTTGCTCCCCAAATAGGAAAACTCCTTTACTACTTTAAGTGTCTCATTTCCTAATCTAATTCCCTACACATCACCCGACTTAATTCGACTACATTCCATTATTCTCGTTTTGCTTTTGTTGATGTTCATCTTATATCCTCCTTTCAAGACACTGTCCATTCCGTTCAACTGCTTTTCCAAGTCCTTTGCTGTCTCTGACAGAATTACAATGTCATCGGCGAACCTCAAAGTTTTTATTTCTTCTCAATGGATTTTAATACCTACTCCGAATTTTTCTTTCGTTTCCTTTACTGCTTCCTCAATATACAGGTGGAATAACATCGGGGAGAGGCTACAACCCTGTCTTACTCCCTTCCCAACCACTGCTTCCCTTTCATGTCCCTCGACTCTTATAACTGCAGTCTGGTTTCTGTTCAAATTGTAATAGTCTTTCGCTCCCTGTATTTTACCCCTGCCACCTTTAGAATTTGAAAGAGAGTATTCCAGTCAACATTGTCAATCGCTTTCTCTAAGTCTACAAATGCTAGAAACGTACGTCTGCCTTTCCTTAATCTTTCTTCTAAGATAAGTCGTAAGGTCAATATTGCCTCACGTGTTCCAGTATTTCTACGGAATCCAAACTGATCTTCCCCGAGGTCGGCTTCTACTAATTTTTCCATTCGTCTGTAAAGAATTCGTGTTAGTATTTTGCAGCTGTGGCTTATTAAACTGATTGTTCGGTAATTTTCACATCTGTCAACACCTGCTTTCTTTGGGATTGGAATTATTATATTCTTCTTGAAGTCTGAGGGAATTTCGCCTGTTTCATGCATCTTGTTCACCAGGTGTTAGAGTTTTGTCAGGACTGGCTCTCCCAAGGCCATCAGTATTTCCAATGGAATGTTGTCTACTCCCGGGGTCTTGTTTCGACTCAGGTCTTTCAGTACTCTGTCAAACTCTTCACGCAGTATCGTATCTCCCATTTCAGCTTCATGTACATCCTCTTCCATTTCCATAATATTGTCCTCAAGTACATCACCCTTGTATAGACCCTCTATATAATCCTTCCACCTTTCTGCTTTCCCTTCTTTGCTTAGAACTGGGTTTCCATCTGAGCTCTTGATGTTCATACAAGTGGTTCTCTTATCTCCAAAGGTCTGTTTAATTTTCCTGTAGGCAGTATCTATCTTACCCCTCGTGAGATAAGCCTCTACATCCTTACATTTGTCGTCTAGCCATCCCTGCTTAACCATTTTGCACTTCCTGTCGATCTCATTTTTGAGACTTTTGTATTCCTTTTTGCCTGCTTTATTTACTGCATTTTTATATTTTCTCCTTCCATCAATTAAATTCAGTATTTCTTCTGCTACCCAAGGATTTCTACTAGGCCTCGTCTTTTACCTACTTGATCCTCTGCTGCCTTCACTACTTCATCCTTCAAAGCTACCCATTCTTCTTCTACTGTATTTCTTTCCCCCATTCCTGTCAATTGTTCCCTTATGCTCTCCCTGAAACTCTGTACAACCTCTGGTTTAGTCAGTTTATCCAGGTCCCATCTCCTTAAATTCCCACCTTTTTGACGCAGTTTCTTCAGTTTTAATCTACAGTTCATAACCAATAGATTGTGGTCAGAGTCCACATCTGCCCCTGGAAATGTCTTACAATTTAAAACCTGGTTCCTAAATCTCTGTCTTACCATTATATAATCAATCTGATACCTTTTAGTATCTCCAGGGTTCTTCCATGTATACAACCTTCTTTCATGACTCTTAAACCAAGTGTTAGCTATGATTAAGTTGTGCTCTGTGCAAAATGCTACCAGGAGGCTTCCTCTTTCATTCCTTAGCCCCAATCCATATTCACCTACTACGTTTCCTTCTCTTCCTTTTCCTACTACCGAATTCCAGTCACCCATGACTATTAAATTTTCATCACCCTTCACTATCTGAATAATATCTTTTATATCATCATACATTTCTTCAATTTCTTTGTAATCTGCAGAGCTAGTTGGCATATAAACTTGTACTACTGTAGTAGATGTTGGCTTCGTATCTATCTTGGCCACAATAATGCGTTCACTATGCTGTTTGTAGTAGCTTACCCGCATTCCTATTTTCCTATTCATTATTAAACCTACACCAACTTTACCCCTATTTGATTTTGTGTTTATAACCCTGTAGTCACCTGACCAAAAGTCTTGTTCCTCCTGCCACAGAACTTCACTAATTCCTACTATATCTAACTTTAACCTATCCATTTCCCTTTTTAAATTTTCTAACCTACCTGCCCGAGTAAGTGATCTGACATTCCACGCTCCGATCCGTAGAACGCCAGTTTTCTTTCTCCTGATAATGACGTCCTCCTGAGTAGTCCCTGCCCGGAGATCCGAATGGGGGACTATTTTACCTCCGGAATATTTTATCCAAGAGGACGCCATCATCATTTAGCCATATAGTAAAGCTGCATGCCCTCGGGAAAAATTACGGCCGTAGTTTCCCCTTGCTATCAGCCGTTCGCAGTACCAGCACAGCAAGGCCGTTTTGGTTAGTGTTACAAGGCCAGATCAGTCAATCATCTAGACTGTTGACCCTTCAACTACTGAAAAGGCTGTTGCCCCTCTTCAGGAACCACACGTTTGTCTAGCCTCTCAACAGATACCCCTCCGTTGTGGTTGCACCTACGGTACGGCTATCTGTATCGCTTAGGCACGCAAGCCTCCCCACCAACGGCAAGGTCCATGGTTCATGGGGGTAGGATTTGGTGAGTACAGTGCATTTAACTATAGTTCACGTAATCAATAATTTCACTGTTTTAACTGTAGTGATGATGAATCCCATCTCCCATCATATCTGCAACCACTAGCAGTGAATCCCGGGAGCTAGCCTACACAGCGGAAGAAACTCCGATGTGTTGTGCCGCCTGGAATACATGCAACCATTTCGACTCGGATGGGGGTTGTATTCCTACCTTCCCGCCGGCGCGTTACGCTGTTAAATGAGCCTAGCGTCGACTGTTATGTGATGCCAACAAGGGTTGGAATGTGAAAGCTGCTTTTCACGAACCACTCTATCAGCCGTTTAATTTTTTTGCATTCATTTTAGAAACACTATGTATATAAAAGATTTAGGAAACAATCTCAACAGCCCTATTAGATTGTTTGAAGATGATTCTGTCGTTTACCGTCTAGTTAAGTCATCAGAAGATCGAAACCAATTGAAAAATGATTCAGACATACCTGGATGGTGCAAAAATTGGCAATAATGGAAAGTGTAGTACAAGGAATCCGTTAAATTTGTTTAATATTACAAACCACACAAACATTAAGGCTGTCAATTCAATTTAATAACTAGGGATTACAATTACGATCATTTTAAATTGGAACGATCACAAAGAAAATCTTGTGGGGATAGCGAATCAAAGACTGAATTTTACTGGCAGACCATTTACAAGATGCAACAGATGTACTCCTCTTATGGAGTATCGCTGTTGGGTGTGGGATCTTTACCGGATAGGATTCAGGAACGGCATCGAAAAATTCCAAAGAAGGCCAGCTCCTTTTGAAAGATACGCGGATTGGTGTGACAGTCATTAAAACCCAAGACGTTTCTCGTTGCAGCGTTATCTCTTCACAAAATTTCAGTCACCAGCAGCCTATAAATATGAACAATGTTCACTTAGCTCTTCAACATTTTCAAAACTCTCTGTCTGTCAACATACATAGGCCTTCTTAAAGTTGACAAAGGTGACAATTGCGCTGGTACATCGGCCGATTATCAATGTCGGCTTCAGGTACCACACCTACATTCGCTCGATACGCCCTTATTGAATGATTTCATAATTATTAATCAGGTTCGTACGTGACTGGTAAAAGAGATAAGCCTATGTACTTGTTCAAGCAGCAATATTACCCTCCTTATGAAACTGTAGTATCAATGCACATCTCCAGTCCCCTGGAACCTTCATTTTCTGGCGATTCCACGTGGTACAAAACAGTTTCTCTGTCATCAGCTTCGACCTCAATCCATCCGAAGTCGGAAGAAATAGAGAGGTGAACCCTTTTAAATGATTTATTTTTGAGTGCTCCCCATCTAGTACTGGACTCCCTCCCCATGTTAGTAGCATATATTACCACATTCTTCGCTGTTGGCTTATAGTGTTTGATCATTGAGTCCAATGACACTTTCTTCCATCCATAACGCAGTGTATCTCGTTATACACTTACAGAAATGGGATGTTACGTCATGGAGCACCAGTCCAATATTTATCAAATTTCGTGGAAATATTCATCCCGTAACGAACATTAAATGATGAACGATTCAATCTATCCGAAACAAATGTGCATTACCACAAACACTATGATGTGCAGCCCTCCACAGGTACGAATACTCTTTTGTATTCGTTTTGTGACCGTAGTAAACAACCTCCGAAAGTCACCTTGAAGAATTTTTTGGTAGCCATGAAACACATGCTGTGTCATTTCATGAACAATACTGACTAGAGGCTGGTATGAAAACAAATATCTACCCATCGTATCCCATACAAGCTCTGTCTGTGATAAATCAGAGGACAGATCAGGATAGTCAAGGATCGATTCATTCCTCGAGACAGATGTCATGTACACTGAAATGTAGGATCTTACATTATCCTGATGGAAAATCTAGTTTAGTCCCCTGGTCATGCAGGGTATACAACATAGTTGACCATTCTTGCCACATACTGACGAGTATTCAACAATTACGAAATCAGCCCTGCTTTCATATCCATGATGGCGATTCAGACCGAAGTGAACCCCATCACTGAACACACAGAATGGCCCAATTGCTTCTGGCTCTACAATACAGAGATTTCTGTTACTCTCCGCTAATCTGTTCCTGACGGTTTATGGTGACTGTCAATATTTTGTCCATTGTCATCAGTTTATTCGTCAGACACAATCGCACAATTTCACGATTCTCTCATGGTGCCCTTCTGGAGGGCTCTGCATCTCCTCTTCAAGCCACACCATTGTCCATTTCATAACCATTCATTCTACAGTTGTTTCACTACTAGCCTTTTTCTCAACCTGTATATGCAGTCCACACACTTCCTCCTCCCCCTCTCTACATCCACCTCTTCCTCCCTCTGTCCACTTCACCTTCCCACCTCTATCTTTCTATCTCCTCCTCCTCACTCTCTCAGTCTCTTCATGTTCTCCTCACTCTCTCAGTCTCTTCATCTTCTCCTCTCCCTCTCTTTGAAGATGTTGTCCGCTCCCTCTCTCTGACGATATCTTCCTCCCCCTCCCTCTGATCATATCCTCCTCCATCTATCTCTTTCCATCTACACCTCCTCCTTCTCCTTTTTCAATTGCTCATTACCCCTCTACATTTTCCACCTGCCTCAAGCATCTCCCTCTCCTCCTTTCTCTCCATCTATTTCCTCCTCTATCACCCTCTGTCCATCTCAACCTGTCCCCAGCTATGCTCATGAGCATGTATAGCCCCTACAATACAGTTAAATGAAGCAAGCCGATACGACTTGCGCAACACATTTGACATGCAGGGCAGCCTGCATATTGCAGCCTGAAAAACTGATTCTGCCCCTGACATGTAGCCTTCCCCTCAAAGAAGGGTGATTGAGACTGGTTCTGTCCCCACACAACATGACTGTCATGCAGGGTGGACTACATATCAGGGGCAAGAAAAAAACATGTTTTTGTCTGTATATCCATTCCTATTGGACCTAGCAGGTTATAAACCCATAATACTGATATTCGTGAGGGCTTCTATTTCTGTACCAGATGTGGCTGAATTCAATCCAGGGGCTTGGGAAAAGATCCATAAACACATACTCTGTTTTATATCTATATAAAAGACAATCTGCGATATGAGGTATGATTATGTTATGTCCCTCATGACAATGATTCAGCCTTGCTCCAGAACCAAAAGATGGCGATAAGCTACATGTGAATATCTTCTAGGAATTCCATGTTGTGATCTCCACATGAAAAGTTCCAGTAACGTTAGACACTCCCAAAAGCCATCATGTACTCACATCACTCAGCATCGGTAAGAATACAATTTTGCTGTACTGAAAATAAGGTTGCATAAGGATAAAATTTTAATCAACATATCCGACTGGCACGGAAATGCTGCAGTATCAATTCAGTCAAGGTGTTCATGGTGTAACACCTTCCATTTCCGCCAGTGTACTTAAAGTGCTTCGAGTATCATAAAGAAAAAGTACTCGTGCAGCCTGGGACAGAAGTCAGGACGCTCGGATTTGCAGAGTGACAGCAAAGCAGCGTTAATATAACGAGAGGAAGAAGAGGCGCCCTCGCAACAAGCATACACACACAGTAGCGCTTGGCGCAGTTTCGCGGCAGCTAAGCGGATTGCCGGCCGGCGTAAGGCAATTAGTGGCGGAAGCACGGCCTAACGCGGTTAGGGCCGCCGTATAAAGAGGGCGCGCGCGGCGCCGGCGCCAGCCCAGTCTGGGAGTGTCTGAGGACCGACCGCCCAAGGTAAGCACCGCCACACCGCACCACAAACCGAGCCAGCTGGTTGCCGAGTCCAGTCGGCTCAGTATCATATTGTTGCTGCCTGAGTGTTACTACTTGTGACTCTGGATTGTGGTAAGGCTGTGCTATTTCCCAATAACAGCATTTGTATTGTGATATCCAAGTGACATGGAAGCAGATACAGCGGCACCAGCTATCTGTGTTTTGGAAAATGCTGTCTTATTCTATCTTTCCTGGGGTGCACATTTTCCAGTAAATGTTTTACAAAGATTTGAGGGGTAGGAGATTGGCTAACAGCTCCTGAACAACTACGTAATGTATTGGAAGACCATCGTTGGAATCCAATTCTGCCTTATTTCTCGTAACATAGATGATAATACATTGACGAGACAAAAAATTATGACCAGCTAGTAAAAAGCGTGTTGATTCACCTCTGGAACGCAATTCAGCAGTGATTCTGCGTGCCGGATTCAACAAGTATTTGACAGGTTTCGAGAGATTTGTGACATCAGACGCCTACAGGTCACGCAAATCCCGTAATTTACGGGCGGCTGGTTCGCGGACGTGGAGCTGGTGCCGATAGCATCCCAGTTGGGTTTCACCGGTTTCAGAAGAGCCAGTAATGATGGTCAAGACATCAACGTGAGTTCGCTATCATGCTCCTCAGACCACTGCAGCACGATTCTGACCTTGTGACACAGACAGTTATCCTGCTGGTAGATGCCGTCACTGGTAGGGAGGACGTCAATTGCAAGGGGTTACAGGAGGTCCGTCCCTAATAATGTTCACGTAGTCCACAGCTGTCACAGTCCCTGCGATTACTACTACAGGTCCCATGGAAGCCCAGGTGAATGTCTCCCGTAGCATAATACTGCTCCCACTGGCCTGCGCCCACTGCGCGCTGCATGTTTCTTGCAGCCATTCGCTTGGATGACGGCTTTATCAGCACGAGTATCTGTACACGGCCATCGATCTGTTTTAACAATAAATGGGATTCACCAGACGAGGCGATAAGAGTACAATGATCCGCGGTCCAATCTCGATGATGCTATGCCCACTGTAATCATGTTGTTGGGTCAACATGAGAACACGTAGGGGTCATCTGCTGTGGAACACCACGCTCAGCACTCTGCACTGAACGGTGTGCTTCAGAACACCTGTGCCTGCTCCAGCACTATATTCTGTCGTCATGTCTCCCACAGATCACCACCTGTCGTGCTTTAGAGAGTGGTCAAGCTTCTGATCGCTACGTTCTGTGGTGAGGTACGGACACTCAACTTCTTGTCGCCTACTCGTGGTTTCAATATTCTTCAGCCATTTTCAATAGATGCTCACAACAGGAGCATGCGAACAGCCGACCAGCTTCACCGTTTCCGGGATGCTCCGCTCCCAGGACGGGGCCTTAACAATCTGGCTTTTGTCAAAGTCGCTTGTCGGCGGGTTTCCGCATTTGCGCCACGTATAACCGCTACAGTGGTTCCTCCTTTGTCTCTGCTCTGCTCAGATACTTCCCTTACCGCGTCGCATGTTCTCAGCGCCGCTTCGTAGCATGAAACCTCGCGATGGGCAATAGTTATAACGTTTTGGCTTATCAGTGTACGAATAAATCCTGTGTTATGACAAAAAAATGACTCATTACCTAATGTTTCAATGTAGATTACAATGGTGCTCAGTAGCATTTCATTTGGAGATAAGTGCAACCAAGAAGAATACATATGTTTCACCCACACGCTCACCATACCTGTTGTTGCGATCTTCAGTTCGATGTCTCATGTGTGCAGCTATCCATGTTAGTCCCTTCATCTCTGCACAGCCACTGCAAGCTACGTCAACTTTAACCTGCTTACTATAGGCTAGACTTGGTTTTCTTCCACAATTTTTATCCCGCCTCTCTCCGCACGCCACACTTCTCACTATCACCAAATTGACGATTTTTCCATGGCTCGGCTCACGACGTATCATACAACTTATCGTTGCTTTTAATTAAGTTTTGCCACACATTTCCAATGCTGTGACTGTGAGGCACTTCGTTGCTGCGAAGAATACATGTGTCAATGAATGTATGGGACTCCTCAAATGATTGCATGGATCTTACAAGTTACGTTAACTTTCAGTGTGACAAAAGAACTCGTATATAACTGTGAGACAACTGACCAAGTTGTTTTAGACACTTCAAAATTCCTCATAGTCTTAATTGCGCCCTCCCCGTGGTGTTCTCCACAAGGAAATATATACAGCTCGATTGGAAGTTTTGTACTCCTGGCGCCATTTTAACTTTTCTTTTTATTAGTAGTTTAGAAGTTCAGTAACAGCACGTCTACCTAAAATGTTGATGCATTGTGTCCACTCATCGGTAATAACGGTCCTTTGTAGTACTCTCTTTTTAGAATCAGTGGGTCAACTTTTCTTTCAATATTGCCCTTAGTATACACTACCTGACAATACAAATGAAGAACCTAGCCGGGTGGGAGAAAACGAAATGAAACTCTACGGGTTGCAAGGATATATGATGTTTTTTCAGTGATTACCGCCAAATCTTTGTACACTCCTGGAAATTGAAAAAAGAACACATTGACACCGGTGTGTCAGACCCACCATACTTGCTCCGGACACTGCGAGAGGGCTGTACAAGCAATGATCACACGCACGGCACAGCGGACACACCAGGAACCGTGGTGTTGGCCGTCGAATGGCGCTAGCTGCGCAGCATTTGTGCACCGCCGCCGTCAGTGTCAGCCACTTTGCCGTGGCATACGGAGCTCCATCGCAGTCTTTAACACTGGTAGCATGCCGCGACAGCGTGGACGTGAACCGTATGTGCAGTTGACGAACTTTGAGCGAGGGCGTATAGTGGGCATGCGGGAGGCCGGGTGGACGTACCGCCGAATTGCTCAACACGTGGAGCGTGAGGTCTCCACAGTACATCGATGTTGTCGCCAGTGGTCGGCTGAAGGTGCACGTGCCCGTTGACCTGGGACCGGACCGCAGCGACGCACGCATGCACGCCAAGACCGTAGGATCCTACGCAGTGCCGTAGGGGACCGCACCGCCACTTCCCAGCAAATTAGGGACACTGTTGCTCCTAGGGTATCGGCGAGGACCATTAGCAACCGTCTCCATGAAGCTGGGCTACAGTCCCGCACACCGTTAGGCCGTCTTCCGCTCACGCCCCAACATCGTGCAGCCCGCCTCCAGTGGTGTCGCGACAGACGTGAATGGAGGGACGAATGGAAACGTGTCGTCTTCAGCGATGAGAGTCACTTCTGCCTTGGTGCCAATGATGGTCGTATGCGTGTTTGGCGCCGTGCAGGTGAGCGCCACAATCAGGACTGCATACGACCGAGGCACACAGGGCCAACACTCGGCATCATGGTGTGGGGAGCGATCTCCTACACTGGCCGTACACCTCTGGTGATCGTCGAGGGGACACTGAATAGTGCACGGAACATCCAAACCGTCATCGAACCCATCGTTCTACCATTCCTAGACCGGCAAGGGATCTTGCTGTTCCAACAGGACAATACACGTCCGCATGTATCCCGTGCCACCCAACGTGCTCTAGAAGGTGTAAGTCAACTACCCTGGCCAGCAAGATCTCCGGATCTGTCCCCCATTGAGCATGTTTGGGAGTGGATGAAGCGTCGTCTCACGCGGTCTGCACGTCCAGCACGAACGCTGGTCCAACTGAGGCGTCAGGTGGAAATGGCATGGCAAGCCGTTCCACAGGACTACATCCAGCATCTCTACGATCGTCTCCATGGGAGAATGGCAGCCTGCATTGCTGCGAAAGGTGGATATACACTGTACTAGTGCCGACATTGTGCATGCTCTGTTGCCTGTGTCTATGTACCTGTGGTTCTGTCAGTGTGATCATGTGATGTATCTGACCCCAGGAATGTGTCAATAAAGTTTCCCCTTCCTGGGACAATGAATTCACGGTGTTCTTATTTCAATTTCCAGGAGTGTATATACAAAGAAGTCGGCGGTATGAACCCGCTTACACACTGAAGCACCAAAGAAACTGGTATAATATGCCTATTCAAATACACAAATATGTAAACACTTAAGAGTGCGGCGCCGCGGTCGGCATCGCCTGTATAGGACAGCAAATGGTTCAAATGGCTCTGAGCACTATGGGACTCAACTGCTGTGGTCATCAGTCCCCTAGAACTTAGAACTACTTAAACCTAACTAACCTAAGTACATCACACACATCCATGCCCGAGGCAGGATTCGAACCTGCGACCGTAGCAGTCGCACGGTTCCGGACTGCGCGCCTAGAACCGCGAGACCACCGCGGCCGGCTATAGGACAGCAAGTGTCTGGCGCAATTGTACATCGGTTACTGCTGCTACATTAGCAGGTTATCAAGATTTAAGTAAGTTTGAACGCGGTGTTAAAGTCGGCTCTCGAGCGATGGGACATAGCATCTGTGAGGTAGCGATGAAGTGGGAATTTTCCCGTACGATCATTTCACGAGTGTGCCGTGAATATAAGGAATTCGGTAAAACATCAAATCTCCGAGATCGCTGCGGAAGGAAAAAGATACTGCAAGAACGGGATCAATGATGACTGAAGCGAATCGATCAGTGTGACAGAAGTGCAACCTTCCGCAAACTGCTGCATATTTCAATGATGGGCCATCAACAAGTGTCAGCGTGCGAACCATTCAACGAAACATCATCAACATGGGCTTTCGGAGTCGAAGGCCCACTGGTGTACTCTTGATGACTGCACGACACAAAGCTTTACGCCTCGCCTCGGCCGTTAATACCAACATTGGGCTGTTAATGACTGGAAACATGTTGCCTGGTCGGACGAATCTTGTTTCAATTGTATCGAGTGGACGGACGTGTACGGGTATGAAGACAGTCACATGAATCCATGGACCCTGCATCTCAGCTGGGGGTTGTTCAAGCTGGTGGAGGTTCTGTAATGGTGTGGGGCGTGTGAAGTTGGTGTGGTATGGGACCCCTGATACGTCTAGACAAGACTCTGACAGGTGACACGTACGTAAGCATCCTGTCTGATCACCTACATCCATTCATATCCATTGTGCATTCCGCCGGCCGGAGTGGCCGAGCGGTTCTAGACGCTACAGCCTGGAGCCGTGTGACTGCTACGGTCGCAGGTTCGAATCCTGCCTCGGACATGGATGTGTGTGATGTCCTTAGGTTAGTTAGGTTTAAGTAGTTCTAAGTTCTAGGGGACTGATGACCTTAGAAGTTAAGTCTCATAGTGCTCAGAGCCATTTGAACCATTGTGCATTCCGACGGACTTGGGAAATTCCAGCAGAACAATGTGGCGCCCAACACGTCCAGAATTTCTACAGAGTGGCTCCAGGAACGCTCTTATGATTTTAAACACTTCCGCTCGTCACCAAACATCCAGACATGAACATTATTGAGCGTATCTGGAATACCCTGCAATGTGCTGTTCAGAAGTGATCTGCGCCCCTTCGTACTCTTACGGATTTATGGAGAGGGCTGCAGTATTCACGGTGTCAATTCCCTCCAGCACTAATTCAGGCATTAGTCGAGTTCATGCCACGTCGTGTTGCAGTACTTCTGTATGCTCGCGGGGACCCTACACGAGTATGGCGTTGCACCCCGTCTGTACTAGATACATGCGATGATTCGAATGGGAAAGGTGTCATTAAGCCATTGTATCCTCTCCTGGGGCAAGCTGGCCCACAACTTTCGTAATTGGTCCTTGATATCCTGAATACTGGCACTAGGACAGAGCTGATGTCCAAGCTGGTTATCTGGGACGGAGCTGGGGATGTTGCTAGCCACAGGAGTACTCCAGCACCACGTGGCTAGTACGTTCCATATGTGGACGAGAACTGTCCTTTTGTAAAATGGCATCATGATACTGTCACATGAGAAGTCACAGGACATCGGTAATGTACCGTTGTGTAGTCACAGTTCCCTCAATCACTACCAGCTGCAACCTGAAGTCATACATGATGGTTCTGCACAACATGATGCCAAGAGTAACACTGCTGGGCCTCTCCAAAACACTGGAAGATGGGGCACTCCCCAGATCCATACTCGCTGATGATGGTCATCCAGGACTGCAGAATCATGATACATCACTGAAAATTATGCGAAGCCACTCGCGAACAGTCCATATTTCCCATCCACGGCACCAATTCAAACGCAGTCATTTATGTTGTGGTATTAACGGCAGTTGTTGCATGGGACGGTAATTCCCTAGTGCAGCTGCCGCTACACTCTGACCAATAGTGTGGGCTGACACAAAACGTTGTACGGAGTCCATTACTTGTTCTTGGATGCCAAGTACAGGTGTGAAGGGGTTACAGCGTGCTTGGTGGGCAAAACATGGTGATCGTGCCTTGTGGTAAGACGTGGATGAGCAGAACCTGGAGGATGAGTATGCCTGCTCTCACGTTCCCATGAACTCCTACATCGGACCAATGTCACGTCTGAGTGCCTCATAAACCTGGATATTGTGGTCTCACTCTTGTATATGGCATATCCTTGTCTTTCACAGTGATCACTCGACATCTGACGTTGTTCACGTCCCTTATATACATACTTTACCAGGCCTAGTAACAGCATTAATGCACTATGATGGCCCTTCTACCTGTTACCGAGAATTGCAACTCTAATCATCCGAAATTACATTTACATCCCACCATTTTTACCGGTTACTTCCTTTTTCTGTCAGACAGTGTAAATTAAAGCCAAATTAGGGCTTAATGATGAGACTTAAAGATAAGAGGGAAAAATCTACCGCAATCTTTTTGAATCAATCATACCCCGAATTCACATGAATTTATTTAAGAAAACGTGGAAAAATTTAAATAACGATCGCTAGACGGGTTTCAGCACTTGCGCACTAGAATATGAGTCCACCGTCCAACCACTTGCTATTAGTAGAAGACGTTTTCCAGGTGATTTGATATCCTGTAATGACAATAGACATAGCACCTCTGGTTTTCCTTAATATATTTTCAACTTTTTTCACGAATCCAGCCAATTGATCATCGAAATTGGTCGTCGTTGGGAGCTTCTGAGAGGCAACGCCATAGCAGATAAATAAACTCCAGATCGATATCAGATGTGGTGCAACACTTCCAGTAAGTTACGGCACAAGTAGGAAATAAAAGACAACGCCAGTGTATCACAGACATGCCACAAAAGGAGCCCTGGGCGTGACTTATTTACATCAGGAAGCTCATGTTATTTCGTGAACTATCATTTACGGAGCTATAAAGAGGAGCTTTCTCGTAGTTATTTCCCGATGCGTATTTTAATTCGGGACGTGATTTTATTTACATTAAGGGAAGAGAGACCGCTGTGGGATAAATGTATTTTCCTCGGTTTTGAGGCGGCGGTCGGCATTATGTACACTTCCACATGCGCAGAAGCGCCCTGGAACCGCTTCCTTCGACTGGTTTAGAGTAACTGATTTTTGTACTTTGAACTCTTCCTCAACAATTTATGGTTTCTGATATACTGAGGACGCTACAAGGAACCAGTGTGGGTGTTAACTGGAGACTGACATCTACTTATTGTTTTCAGGGCAGTAGTTCGATCAGGTCTCACAAGCGAGCGCAAGCACATTGCCGCAGGTCTGTAATCAGCGGTGGCAAAGTTACGGTTATTTTCCTAGTCTAGGAGGGACTTGTGATTCTAAGGGAATTAACTCGTATTAGGAGAACCGAAAATTGAAAATTAATGTTTCCCTCACCGATGGTTTATGGACTTTCACCCCTGGTTAATTTTTCTTCTATATCTTTCGCGAATTGCTATTAATGTAATGCATTTGCGATTAGCACAGGAAAGGAAATGACTAGTAGTGGTGCGGGGTGCTGTCCACCACGCGCCGTGAAGTGGATTGCACAAAATAAAGTTGTAGTTGCCTCTCTTACCTTCCTCCGATATTTTCAAATCGTATTGTTCCCAAAATTGGTTCAGAAGACTATCAGCAGTAGTCGAAGGATCAAGACATTTCTGCTTCGTTTCGTGATGTTTTCAGTTGTCTTTCCATTCACAGCTTTTCTGTGGAATCTTAGACCAGACTACTCTATTCTCCTACCATGTTGTTTTGTTAATACCAAACATTCATATTCACAAAGTAATGTTGGCTACCTGCTATTTGGCAAAATTTAGCAGTCTCCCGCCTGTTACTTTTGAAGGTCCTCTTCGCATTGCCATGCGAATATTGAAGGTTTTTAAGTTTTCTACCAATGTCGTCCTGGTTGTGTAAGTAATCCTGTAATTTATTGATTTGTTTTATGATTTGGTTGTGGATAACTATCTTATACCCGACTGAATAAGTTCTTCAGACCGCAAATTTTTTAGCTGCGCCGTAGATATATTCAGACTGAATTCCTGTGCTATTTTCATTAGCATATAACACATATCGTTAAAGATTGTCGTTCGATTCCGTAAGAGATATTCCCCATTAATAATACAGCCCACCATCAGAACTAAATTTGCAGCGAACACATAATAACAAAGTAATGGACCAATTGCATTATTTAACAGTAAAATAATGTAGGTATTGTAACGTTTTACATAAGAAGCTACCGTGGCCGAGCGGTTCTGGGCGCTACAGTCTGGAACCGCGCGACCGCTACGGTCGCAGGTTCGAATCCTGCTTCGGGCATGGACGAGTGTGCTGTCCTTAGGTTAGTTAGGTTTAAGTAGTTCTAAGTTCTGGGAGACTGATGACCTCAGATGTTAAGTCCCATAGTGCTCAGAGCCATTTGTAAATCATAAACAAAGTATCGAGTCACACTAAGTTGAAATTTTATAAAACAAACACTTTAGAGCACTATTATAAGAGAGACAGAACGGTACTATGAGACATCAGTGCATTCCAAAGATACTTGTAGTGATACAGCAAAATATTATAATATACAGAACTTAATACAGGAAAGCCACAATAATAGAAGAAATTGTACAACACATTAACATATAGTGACAAACGACTAAAATTAAAAGCTCTAAACCATCGTGCTAACCTGAGGGAGTTATCTGGAAGTAACCATTCGCAGCGACCTTAAGCAGAATGATCATATAAAACAAACAGTAGGAAAAACAGATGCCAGACTGAGATCCATAGGACGAATATTAAGGAAATGGAACCGATCCACAAAATCAGTTAACTACAAAACACTTGCCTGACCGGTTGTTGAGTACTGTTCATCAGTCTGAGACTCTAACCAGGTAGTACTAATAGAGAGATAGAGAAAATCCGATGTTTTGTCACGGGAGCGTTTAGTCGGCGCGAGAGCAGTTTGGAGATGCTGAACGAACTCCAATGCAGACACTACAAGGGAGGCACTGCGCATCACGGAGACACCTACTCTTGAAAATCCGAGAGAGTATGTTCCGGAGAGAGTCTGACAACAAATTGTTTCCTTCCACATACGCCTCGCGAAATAACCACAACGATAAAATTCGAGAAATCTAGCTTATACGGAAGTCTACTGCAAAGCATTCTTCCCACGTATCGTTTGCAAATGGAAGAGGGAATGGGGGATCAGATGGTGGTAATAAATGTACCCTCCAGCACATACTGTCAGGTGGCTTGCGGAGTGGTGATGTAGACGTAGATATACTAGATATACGAGTGGCGTTCAGTAAGTTTTTTTTTTTTTTTTTTTTTTTTTTTTTTTTTTTTTTTTTTTTTTTGCTACTGATCTTCATCTCCGTTCAATGCAACGGTCTTACGCCACTTTAGCTGGACGGCCTGTAATCATGCATGGTACCACACTCCTGGTCAACGTCGGAACCAACGTCTCGTTACGTCGATAACCTCCCCATCATCCACGTACTCTTTCGCGCGGTATGCGTCCTTCACTGGGCCAGATGGAAGTCGAAAGGTGCGAGATCCGGGCTGTAGGATGGATGAGTAAGAACAGTCCAGTGCAGTTTTGTGGGCTCCATTCGACTTGTGGGCAGACTTGTGTGAGACCTTGCGTTGTTATGGAGAAGGAGAAGTTCGTTTGCATTTTTGTGATGATGAACCCGCCGAAGCCGTTTCTTCACTATTCTGAAGGTAGCACAATACACTTCAGAATTGGTTCAAAATGGCTCTGAGCACTATGGGACTCAACTGCTGTGGTCATTAGTCCTCTAGAACTTAGAACTACTTAAACCTAACTAACCTAAGGACATCACACACATCCATGCCCGACACAGGATTCGAACCTGCGACCGTAGCAGACGCACGGTTCCGGACTGCGCGCCTAGAACCGCGAGAAAACCGCGGCCGGCACACTTCAGAATTGATCGTCGTACCGTGAGGGAGGACATCAAACAGTCCCAAAAGACCATTGCCGTGACTTAACCGGCTGTGGGTGCGGCTTTGAACTTTTTCTTCGGAGGAGACGTAGTGTGGCGCCACTCCATAGACTGCTGTTTTCTTCCTGGTTCGAAGTGATGAACCCATTTTCCATCGCCTGTGACAACGTTCGACAAAAAATTGTCACAATCAACCTCGTAACGCGCAAGTGACACCGCACAGATGATCCTTCGTTGCTTTTAATGGTCTTCTGTTCGGCGGCGAGGAACCCAGAGGACATACACACTTGAATACCACAACCGATGGGCGAGTGTGTCAGCATTACCAACAGAGACTTCCACTCGTGCAGCTCGGTATTTGATTGTGATCTGTTGATCACCTCGAATGAGAGTGTCCGCACGTTCCAACACTGAACGAGTCACAGCCGTGTGCGGCCGGCCGGCACGCGGCAGATAGGACAGGTTTGCGCGACCTTGTTGCGATGACGACAGATGCCTCGCCCTACGACTCACCGTGCTTTTATTCACTGCCAGGTCCCCCGTAGACATTCTGTAAGCACCTATGAATATCAGCGATGCTCTGGTGTCCCGCCAAAAGGAACTCGATCTCTCCAAAAGGAACTCGATCTCTCTGTCTGGAACACACCTCCATTACAGATGCAAAAGGCTACCCTTAGCGCCGTCACCTATCGTAATTTCACGAAACTATGGAGGTTGAAGCGGGAATATTCCTCGATGACCCACAAAAAAAGGATTTTTTTCAAAGGAAATTGGCTGAGAAAAGCAGAGGGTTGCTTTACTTACGCCCCTCGTAGACTGTATCACAGCAGCCTCCTTTAGATGACAATGGTGATTGCTTCTCAATGACAATACTTCTTTGTCCAAACAATGGGCCATTATCCTTGCTTTGGTGTACAGTTTAGTCTGTGGTCCAGTACTCACTCTTTCAAGTGTCTCTAACTGCTGCTCCTTATGTTGTCGACTGTCTGATACAACAATATCTATGGACAGTTACCAGTCAGCCCAGGACGGAATTCAGTGACCGACATTTAGCCGCAAAAAGGTATCTTCCTGATAGTTTCTATAAAATTTCACAAAAGATCGAAAGCAGATTTCTGTCAGTTGGTCTAAGGAAATGCTCAAAAAATCGAACGAGATTAAATCCGAACACAACATCTTAACAGAAGAACGAAACCGTCAAAAGGGGTTAGGTTGTGAAGCACTTCCAGGAAAATGATCGCATGTTTGTTTGATTACACTGGATGTTCCGTAACCGTTCCTTTAGAGGATTGAAGAACACTTATTACTTAATGATATTCAAAAAGTTGTTTGCCACAAGCCATCGATGAAATCAGGAGAAACAACAGAAAACATCGCGCTATATTTCATAATGCCAATCTCCGCTATCACACAGTAGATACAACGAAAGATAATTCTGCAGAAGAAGATACCAAAATAATATCTCATTGCCCGTATTCACCTAATCTATCGCCAACAACTCCATTTAGTTCTGTAATTAACAACCTGAAGTAAAACAAAAAATGCATGTATCAAGATTTCAATTAGCTCGAAAATGCTGTTATCCTCCCAAAACTATGTTTTTAGGTATTACGGTCTCAGTGGAAAAATATGTTTCCAGAATTGGTTCGAACGCATTCAAAAGACTAAGAATTTTAAGTGTATGTGTTTTAAGTTTTAAAACGATTGTCATAAAAATACACTCCATTAAATTTCGGGCATGCAGCCGCACAAATACTACTACTTCAACTGATTTTCGGTCGAGTATCGCCCGGCCATCCTCAGAGTGAGTTGCAAGACTGACGACGGTGTGCCAAGAGAGGTCTTGTATGCTCTATAGCGGCGGTACTCCGCACGCGGGTTACAGATGCTGGTTGGCGGCAAAGAGGTACACTTTACACACCGTTCAGACAATCGAATTCGCATATCGGTGTATATCTGGCAGCGGTAACACCTTCACGACTTCTCTGCAGTTTAATTACACAAAAAGTCGGGTTCAGTGCCTTATCCACGTTAAAATCATTATCTCTGTTTATTAAGTGTGAGCCATTTGGGGAAGAACTCCCTCCAAAGCGTCTCCGGAGTCGGTTGCTCTCCCCCCTCTTTCCCCCTTCCTTCCCTACCTTAGTCGCTCCCCCTTCTAAGCCACCAGCACGTGTAGCCATTGTGTGTGGTGGGGTTGTTACGTACCCATCTGACTGATCCCCTTGACAAAACAGGGATCACACATCTGGTACCTCAGCTATCAGTTCCTCGTGTATGCCTACGAGTGGTTGCTCGTTTTTTTTTTTTTTTTTTTTTTTGGGCATCGGAACTCCTGGCAATGACTGGCGTGCCAGGCGGCCCTTGCCACAGATGGATGGAGCCCATGGGATTAGCCCCTGGTCGGAGTGAGTAGCGCCAGGGCAGGATCTCTGCACATGAAGCGTGCTAAGCTCCATACTTCTGGCTGCTCTTCTGCAGCTGTCTCTTCAAACAGGAATGGTTCTCTCTCTGCTTCTACCTTTCCTTCCTCGACCTTCTGCTCCTTGGCCACTCCATGGGAGGGAGGACCAGGCCTGCCAGCTTGGATCGAATCCTTTTCTTCGTTCCTTCGTTTGTTCCAGGGCAGACAGTGTGAGTTACGCTACTACCAAACTGCTCCTTATTTTTTTTTTTTTAAGAACACATGGAATATAAGTTTGGTGAAGTTGACACACAACTTAGAAATACATGTAGAAAGGCCTTCATGACACAGTTCTTTATTATGCGTTACGAGTTTCAAAATTTCATCATCAGACTGAAGCTGTGGAATGAAGTGCGCAAAAGAGTTAACGATAGCAAATATGTACATAAGTATGCATCTAAGTATTCTAATATACATAAATTTCAATTAGTACACTAAAATCAAACTTCAGTACAAAGCTCACGAAAGTGAGCACACAGACTGAATACAATACAAATCTCATTTTGTGTAGGCATACAATCTGGCATGGCGTGGCGTTCACTTCGTCCAGTGGGTCCATAGGGGTCCCAAGGGCAATCGTGTTCATACAGCCGTTTTCATTCTGGCTTTTGAGGGGCGTACCCTTCCAGAAAAAGTTATAGTTATGGTTTATCATTGTGACATTAGTCACTGCTTAAAAGAGCACACTGGTCGCTTTGAAGTACTATACATCTTGTAGAGGTGGTACCAGGCGGTCACGTGACCTTCCACCCAGACGTAAGTCACGGCAATGAAGCTGTGTCACTGTACCTGTCGGTTATATGGAAACAGGGCAGTGATATAAGTCGCCATCGAGATGTAACAATACGGCAGAAATGAGCTATTGTGTTCGGATAGTTGTCAATGATGATCGGTTTCAAACCCGTCAGGGATCGCAACTCTCAGTGAACGCAAGTCTGTCTTATCCAGTTTGTGAGCTAACATTCTGAAGGCAATTTTATGATATTGACATTTGGAGTCACGTATTTCGCAGAAGGCCATTGTGGTACATAATCAGGACGTCTCCGACGCAGAAGCTGGACAGTAGATGGATGCAGATCTGTAGTGTGATCAGATAAGTCACCATTTTGGTACTTTGCAAATGGTGCAAGGCATCCACTGCACCAAAAGTCCACTGAGGCATTTAGGTCGCACTGTGTTGAGGGTGCAGTTCAGACTACAGATGGTTCTATGACTTTTTGGAGCTGCTTTTCGTTTCTGACTTGGGGCTCACTCAGGTTGCCATGAACATGAATCAGGATATTTATTTTAACGTTCTTCATTCTACATTCTCATGGTAAGTACGCTTTGGACTCTCCTGTCTTACAAGATGACAACACGACTCTTCACATGGCTGCACGCTCTGGTTTGACGAACACTCAGGCACAGTATCAACCTCGACGTTAATACCAGAGAAACTGAGATTTGTATCAACGGGTGAAACGTAATGATCAACATTCCTGCAGTTTTGAAGCCCTGCTGAATCATCAATGAGTGACATCGTCTATATATGACTTACCTGTAGAAACTTTGGACCTGCTTCCTCGACGAACTGAGGCCATTATCAGTGCCACAGCAGGTGTTACACGGTGTTAGATTCATGTCTTCTGGGGGTGACCAATTTTTCGTGTGATCCCAACTGCGCGCAGACCCAAAATTTTACCTGCTCTTCAAGTGGTCAACTGCGCACACGGTCATTTTTCGAACCAGGTTAACTGCACATGGTGGACAGTTTTGAGTCCAGCCAACTGCGCATGGAGAAAAAACACAAATTAAGTTGGCACTACAGCATTTTCCTTCCCATTTTCAAGACTTAGGACTCTCTATGACCTGCCACGGGATTTGTTCAAAATGCTTGATAAAATACGCATGCCCATACTCGTCAAGGTATTTAAAAAGACACGGAAACTACTTTCATTCCTTGTGATAATAAGAAACGCGTTTTTAAACAATTATCGCGTCATATTTACATTTCTGCACTTTAAAATCAATTCCTATATACACTATACATGTTTTCAAGTTTATTGTTAGACCGACGAGGCTTATCTGTATCATTCATTTTCATATATGTAGTTGTCTTAGTTTCACCGACTGGGTCAAAAAAATGACATATGTATGTGGAGGCGCACTGTTAAAATCAAGGCCGAAAGCCTGTGAGGTGCCAGGGTGGAGAGGACTTTGTACCTCTTAAATTCTCACGAATTTTGCATGAGAACGAGACATGCACTCGACCCTCTCCTTACCTACCACCTAATTAATTATGAGCACAACGATAACGAAGGGAAATGATGGTGGGCCCTGCTAGTTGGTAAAATAAGGAGTGCACACTCACAATAATTCAATAAAAAATCATAATCTACTCAGCGAAGAAAGAAAGGGAATTTTATCATAATAAACAACAGGAAATGGGATTCTGCATATATCTGCGAAATGATGTGCGGCTTAAATATTGCAGTGAGATTTATTATACATCAGAACATAAAGGCACATGATTATCGACACAAACAGTAGGTTAAAGGATAGGGTACTGTGAACTATTATGCGTATAAGAGTTGGCTCGAGAACAAGGGCTCCTACTCTCTGTGATGCAATAGCTTGACGATAATGGCTGGAGCTCCTAATCAATCAGATATTACTCTCTCGACTGTATTGCAGTATCGCGATTAGTAGTGAGAGCTCACATGGTATCACATGGAGAAACGAGCAAGGTGGACTTGTGGCAAAGCGAGCGCGAGTGCTGCTGAGGACTTCAGTGTAAAATTGATAGGTCCTGCAATTCCAGAGCGGCAAAATGCTTTACCAATCCTGAAATTTGAAGCAGGTCGTCGGTGGGCAGCTTTCTGATGATGTAGGCGCCGACTTCTGGTGTGCAGCAACTCTGTTTCAACCTCTGGCCTCGAAAGCTGTCCGAGAATTCTAAGTTCTGCCGAAAACGAGCGACGAAGTCACAAGACCGTCCGACTCTGGGGAAGATCAGATCCCGAATCCCTTTGCCCGCGCAACGCAAGAGCAAAGCCAACATTGCTCTACTCCCTACTCTCCTCGAATCATCATTCAGTTCTGATTTGATTCCAAAATTCCCCCACACTGTTTCAGAACATCATTCACACCAACAGCGACCTTTCCCTCCAGCTAACCCCAGTTTAAGCTGACCAATCATACCTCTGCTATTCAGCTGAGGGCACTGAAATTGCTGTTTTACCGGCTACGAAAGCAACCTGCCTAGACCACACAGCAGGGCACAATCCACAAGTATTCTCAGAATCAAGTGGACAATGCAGTCAGTCGGTGCCAGCAGTCTTCGTTCCTGGCCCGCCGGAACGGTAAACACACAAACTGGGGCGACACTCAGACGTCCCGCAGGTTGTTTCGCCCTGCATTCAATAGGTGAAACTCGACCGACGTCAGTCCGTTCCGCCAGGAGTTTAAGCCCATTAGACGAACCCCTCAGAATTCGGGGAAGTGCAACCGCAACCGGAAATGCTGTGTGCCGCGTCCTTCGATGCTCGCCTCGCGCAGGCTACCCAGGGAAGAAAAACAACATCTTTAGGAATCAAGTGAAAAGTATTTTTTGAGCTCTCAGTACAAATACTCTCATTACAATAACCTTATTCGGTCTGTTACTACCGTGTAATGACATGGAACATTAATAAAATTGATGAAAATGAGAGGCGACATGCAAAAGAGGGCATGGAACCTCTCAAGCCCTGTGATATGCCTCACAAACATCACCAACATTGGCTGTTCTTTAAGAACTCATAGTACTGGAAGCCCAAATTTCGTCAAAATTAAGGCCGAAAGCCCTATGATACGCCTCACGAACATGGGCTGTACTTTCACAACTTATAGTACTGGAAGCCCAAATTCGGTTCAAATGGTTCAAATGGCTCTGAGCACTATGAGACTCAGCATCTGTGGTCATCAGTCCCCTAGAACGTAGAACTACTTAAACCTAACTAACCTAAGGACATCACACACATCCATGCCCGAGGCAGGATTCGAACCTGCGAACGTAGCGGTCACGCGGTTCCAGACTGACGCGCCTAGAACCGCACGGCCACACCGGCCGGCCCAAATTTCGGGCGGAAACCTGCATTCTATGAAATTCGTTGTCAAACAATCTGAAAAAAGGTAACATATTTACTTTCGCGTTTGATGCTCATTAAATCTTCAACAAAAGCACCCCCAACTTCGTCGGTAGGGAGAAAAGTCAGATAAAACACCCAGTGGAACCATTTACCTATTACCTAGATCGCTTCTAATCGGAAGATGGCTCAGCGGCTGAAATATCCACCACCAGGCCTGTGTCAGATGAAATGTACATCTTACTGTTGATGAAAATGGCCATACCTGAGTAATTTTTTATTTTCATTTTTTTTATTTTTTTGTGTTAACTACTTCGAAATCAGACACAATTATCAACAGTTGGCACTTAATATTCTTTCGTCACAAGAATTTAGGATTTCAGTTAATACTTTTTTGTATGTAACTGCTGTTTTGTTACGCTACAGACTTACTACTAACTGTTATTTGAAACATTAATTCTATACTTCGGATAGTAACAACCCATTTCTATCCTACTACTCACATGCGAAGAGTAGGATCAGCAGACAGCTTTACACAGTCGGAGAAAAAACTAATTACAACAGTGTTACCAACAGTTCAATGCAAACAGTTCCAAGTAGCAAATAAAACACTCATGCGCAGTCCAATTGTTTATAACGTACCTCATCGCGCGCAGTCGACCTGTTTGCTCATGTTATACTGAACCTTTCCGTGCGCAGTTGGGCAAACGAGCTTCTCGCGCGCAGTCCGTACCCACTCCAATGAAAACATGCTACTTAACAGCATTTCACTTCTCTTCCTCCCTGTCTTAAAAAAACAACATGTTTGTAAAATTCGTGTTGCCTGAAGTTTGCGAAACACAGCCTTCCCCTGAGCTTGTTGCGGACATCTTCGCAGTGTTTGCATCACAAAAGCGCAAACTACAGAGTGAGGCATAATATCAAGCTATTTCAGAAGCACGCGAATCGAGCTGCGTCGGAGAGAGGTTGAGGAGATAGCGTCAGGTACGTTTGGTGCGAAACAGCATTTAGTCATAATGGAGTGCTGGGCCCCACAGCATCGTGCGTACGCTGTCAAAGCATTTTATCAAAACGGTAGTTCGTAACAGCTAGCACGTTGTGCATTCCGCTACCACTCCAACATTAATCGAAATCGGCCGGTGCCATCTGTCTCTGCGATTAAAAAGTGTGTTGAGAACTCTGAGGAGGCGGCGTCAACGACAAAGAAGAAAACTTGGAGACCAAAACCTGTGCGCACATCTGAAAACATCCAGCGTGTAAGAGCTGCCACTGAGAGACGTCTGACTTAGGATTTCAAACAGAACGGTAAGAAGAATTTTACACCCCTAGAAAATCCAAATGGTTCAGGTCCTTAAGGAAAGAGATTACGTGAGCCGAAACCGGTTCTGCTTAGAATTTTTGGACATGATTAATCAAGACGAGGACATTGTAAACCGTTTGTGGAACTACATCAGCAACCATTGCGCTACGCAAAAGTTACTGCGTACTACGCCATGGCAATGCTGTAACAGTGACATTGCGCAGATACGCAGACATGTTGGAAAACCTTTTTACTCCACAGCTTGCATACGACGAAAGGAACGATGAGAAGTTTTTCCAGCAGGACGGAGCAACCTCCTGCATTGCTCGAGTAAGCACAGATACGGTCAATCTTTTGTTTCCAAATCTTGTGATCTCCCGAAATGGGGATATTGCAAGTGCCGTTCGTTCACCGACCTCACAACATGTGACTTTTTCTTGTGGGGTTATATGAAACGCAAAGTGTACCAGGAGAACCTTCATCGAGCAATTGAAGCCCTGAAAGAGCGGATCCGACAGGAAGTTGTTCAAATCCCACTGACATGCTGCGCAATGTGAAGGTGACTCACTTCAAGCTCCGGCTGGAGGAATGTGTGCGTCTAAACGGATTACATCTTATCGGAGCTATCTTCCAAAAATAACCGATGATTCACTATTGCAGAAAATGCTTTTTAGTGTATTTTAAGATTATTAAATAAAAAATTAACGAAGTGTTTTTACTTAACAGCCTTTTAAAAATCGCTCTTTATTATGCCTCACCCTCTACTAATTTCTTAAGAACAAACAACGCGCAAAATATCAGAAAACAACGAGTCGAGAGGACTAACCACCACATGCCTGTTGTGTTTTTCAGCTCAGGTAGCCCGAGCCGACCTGTGCCACCGGACTCGACTGCCTTGGCCTACACCGACTACCCTACCCTCGCCTAACGCTCCTACTCAGCACCACCACCACCATGGCGGATGAGAAGAAGGACCTGGACGGGGTGAGTGTCTACGCAACCAGCGATTCTGCTGATCACACGTCCCCTTCTTGCAGAGCAAAATCCTGCAGTGGGTTTGTTGAATAGTTCATTAAACTTAGATCTGTCATCTAAACTTCTTTAATGTGTGTGGTTCTGTCAACACTTTGAGACCTTAAATACAACGTTTACGTTGCACACTGATGTGTAGATAAGTGTGGTACAACAGTTTTACATAGACAGTTATCGACTATCAAGATATTGGTTCACGTAGCGTACAGGAAGAAAAAAATGCATATGAAACATTTAGCGAAAACGTAATAATGAAATCCGTCTAATGTCTTTTCAATAGTGTTTCTACATCACCAATGCAGATATCGAAGCTCAACTTCATCAGTAGTTATCGAAGGTCTTTCATTGTGATGTCAACAGTCCAGAAAGAGTATTTGTGAATATACAGTGTGAATATTCATTTAATAGTGTAAACAGAATTTGGAAGGTACTTCATTGCGATGTATGTCATAAATAACAGAAATCAGCAAAATTCACAGATACGTAATTTTGCCATGTTGACATCACAAGAAAGGACCTCCAATAAAATTGAAACCCTGATAACTAGGCTGCACTTCCAAATGTATATTGGTATACTATTGAAAAGACAGTAGACGGACTTCAATACTACGTTTCTATTCATGTAACTGTCTTGGTTTTGCCATGAACAGGCACTATGGCCACCACTGAAAGAGTTTCTGTATTGGAGAACCCTTGAAAAATTTTGAGCAATGCTCTTTTATACACAAGGGGGCACGAAGAATAATTACTGAACATTTCCTCGTACTTTCCTTTGATTTTTTTTTCAGTTTAATAGTGCTGTGAAGCATTAGATTAAGTTACGCGCGTAACAATACTTCTTTCATACAACACAATTCACACACTGTCGAAAATAGCAGAATGTGATTCACTGAAGCGCCAAAGAAACTGATATAGCAATTCAATTACAGAGATACCTAAACAGGCAGGACACGGCACTACCGTCGGCAACGCCTCTATAAGACAACAAGTGTCTAGCGCACTTGTTATATCTGTTACTGCTGTTACAATGGCAGGTTATCAAGATTTAAGTGAGTTTGAACTGGGTGTTATAGTCGGAGCACGAGCGGTGGAACACATCTCCGAGGTAGCGATGAAGTAGGAATTTTCTCGTGCGAACATTTCACCGTGAATATAAGAAATCAGGTAAAACATCAAATCTCCGACATAGCCGCGGAAAGAAAAAGATCCTGCAAGAACATGACGCATGACGACTGAAGAGAATCGTTCGGTGTGACAGAAGTGAAACCTTTCCGCATATTGCTGCAGATTTCAGTGCTGGCCCATCAATAAGTGTCAGCATGGGAACCATTCAACGAAACATCATCGATATGGACTTTCGGAGCCGAAGGCCCTCTCGTGTACCCTTGATGACGGCACGACACAATGCTTTACACCTCATCTGGGCCCGTCAACAGCGACATTGGACTGTTGATGACTGGAAACATATTGCCCGGTCGGACGAGTATCGTTTCAAATAGTATCGAGCGGATGGACGCCAACGGGTATGGAGACAACCTCATGAATCCATGGACCTTGCATGTCAGCAGGGGACTGTTCAAGCTGGTGGAGGTTCTGTAATGGTGTGAGGCGTGTGCAATTTGAGTGATATGGGACCCCTGATACTTCTAGATACGACTATGACAGGTGAATCGTACGTAAGTATCCTTTCTGATCACATTAATCCATTCATGTCCACTGTGCATTCCGACGGACTTGGGCAATTCCAGCAGTACAAGGCGACACCCTACTCGTTCAGATTGTTACAGAGAGGCTCTAGGAACACTCTTCTGAGTTTAACCATTTCCGCTGGACACCAAACTCCCCAGACATGAACATTATTGAGCATATCTTGGATGCCTTGCAACGTGCATCAGAAGAGATCGTCACCCCTCGTGCTCTTACGGATTTATGGACAGCCCTGCAGGAGTCATGGTGTCAGTTCCCTCCGGCACTACTTCAGACATTAGTCTAGCACGTGCCACTTCGTGCTGCGCGATTTCTGCGTGCTCACCGGGGGGCCGTACACGATATTATGCAGCTGTGCCATTTTCTTTGGCTCTTCAGTGTATTTTCGCTGTATAAACATATGAATTGTTTTCATTTGCCTTTTCATCACTGGCAAAGTATTGAAACAACTGAAAATTATGGAAAATACGATTATTTTCCTGCTTTCCCAACAATTACAGCTTTTAATTTCCTAAATTTCACGTTTATAACAAACTCATTGAAAACTTGCATTATAAGATATACCGACTTTGTTTGACTGTATTTCAGAGCAGGGTAAACATAATCATACGGCGTACAATAGCTCAGACTTCGTGAAAGAAATTGGTCATAACTGAAATCGGACAACAAACAGATTTAAAAAGACGATTGCACATTTCACCAACTGAGTATGTCGGAAAATAAGTGTTCTGGGAATATAACTTATTAAGTCTGAATCGTCTTCTCTTTATGAAGACCAAAACTTGCTGTCAGTGTGTGTAGGTAGGTTAAACAGCATAATTCAGTTCGGTGTCTCTCATATTTGTAATTTTAAACCGACTAAAGCAATTAGGTGACCGCACAGCATACGGCGCATTATGTTGAGACAACATCCCAGTTCATTACACATAGGACGATATGCTGGAGGTAAATTATAATTTCCTGACGTAGGTGTTACATAATCCTCGCCTCCAGCTCACGCCATTAGAAGATTTTTTTTTGATAAGTGAGGTCGGTCTATACACTGGGATCAGTAAGCTCTAGGCCGCTACACAAACATTACTGTTGACTACTTGTTTCTGAGGCGGTGGTTGACCTTTCCTTCTTTCCAGGTGGGGCTGGAGATCGAGGCCCCAGGCGTATCCCGGGAACCAATCGTGATGCCCAACCTGCCACGACCGCTCACCCTCGACGAGAAAAAGTATCTGCTCGCCGTCGAAAGAGGAGATGTCCCGAACGTCAGGAGGTATAACACTACACTTACAGAAAATTAGAGAAATAAGTTAAAGTCTTAAAAACTAGATAAATGGCGTTTCAAAATGCATATCTGATTTTTTCCTACCGTATTTTATGCATTATTAGACGCTACGGACTGTAAGACATGGCTTAATTTGTAAGCATTTTTTTAAAAAATAACATTTTTACCATTTTTATTATTGGATTGCAAAGCCAGACTAAAAAAGTTCTCAGTTTATAAAACCGAACTGACCTTTAAAATGCTTGAAAATCGTCATCTGAACTTTCTTTTTCTTCTTCTTCCTCTTCGTTGTACTCTCCCTAAGATGGTCTTTAATGCAATCGAGAACGTTACTTTTGCTGCACTTCTTGAAAGACCCATACTGTTGTTTGATTGTAAGTCGTTTTAAAGCCCCCTTCGGCGTGAATTCGTGTTCGATTTTATCCATAATCCATATGTTCCATTTGTCTCTCACATACATTTTAACTTCTACATCTATACGTTGCAAACCACCTTGATGTGTATGGCAGACAGTATGTCCCATTGAACGAGTTATCAGGATTACTTCCTGTTCCATTCACTCGTGAAGAACGATTTTTTGAATGCCTCTGTGCTTACAGTAATTATTCTAGTCTTATCCTAACGATCCCTACGTTAGCCATAAGTATGGGATTGTAGTATAGCCGCAGGTCATATTTGTTGCATCGGTGCACTGCTGCTGCTAGATACAGATAGGTTTCCCGCAGTATCGAAATATGGCCATTTTCAAGACTGGTGGGAATTTTAAGTCAAACACTGGATATTTTTATATTGATTTCGAGTATAAGTCGCAACTGAATTTTGGAGGCAACTTTCGAAGAAAAAAGTGCGTCTTATAGTCCGTAATACACGGTATTCATACCTAATTTTAGACAAACATGATAAAAGGACAGGTACAAATTGTATAATACCCACGAAACCCTAAAGATTTTGCTGTGTTATTATACACGGTGACACAGAAAAATGGGAACATTTCCACAATCCAATGAAACTAGAAGTGATGCAGGAAAGAAATCGCATTGATAGTAATTGAAACCTTACAACTTTGCCATTTATCAAACGTTGATGGCATTTATCATCTTTTTTTTTAAAAAAAAAAAATTTCGTCCTTTACATGGCGTCCTCCTGTACAAATAAATTCGTGAAATCTGGCGCTGATATTCCTCATTGACCTCTGCAATGTCTCTGCTGGGATACTGTGAACTGCATCCCGAATTCTCTGTTTTAACTCATCCAAGGTTCTTGGTCGAGTCGTGTAGACTTTGCTCTTGAGATAGTCCCATAAGAAAAAAATCACAAACTGATAAATCTGGTGATCCAGGGAGCCAGGGAATGTTACCCAATCTTGAGATCACACTGCTGCCAAACAATTATGGCACATATGTGATGTCGCTCCGTCCTGTTGAAATCAGGCTTCTTGAACGTTTGGAAAGTTGTCCAAATCAGGCGTAACGAAAGTTCGTAACATCTCCACGTAATGATCGGCATTGACAGTTGTTGTGTTTCCCCGTTCGTTTGTGAAAAAATACGGACCGATAATCCCATGTGATAAAACATCACACCATACTGTCGCTTTACCAGCGTGTAAAGAGCGCTCAATAGCGTCATTAGGATTTGTGTTTTGCCAGTAACGGTAGTTCCGTTTATTCACATAACCTGTGAGATGAAAATGTGCCTCATTTGACATCCACAACTTGTTTAGAAATTCATCGTCATTGTTTATTTTCGTTATCATTTGTTGACAGAATCCTACTTGCAACCAGTAATCGTGGTCCTTCAATTGTTGAACTATCTGTAGTTTGTATTGATGAAATTTTAAATCAAGATCAAGAATTTTGCGAACGCTCTCCCGGGCTGCTGCTTACTTACAAACTGAATGCCGTGGCTTCCGTAAGATAGACTTGTGTACAACATTAATGTTTGCTGCAGAACGCACACTTCTTGGTCGTCCTGTTGGTTTCCTCTTGAGGGCAGATCCAGTCTCTTCAAAGTTATTAACCCAACATTTTATAGCGTGTTTCGAAGGAACGGCATCATGACGTCCTACATTATAGAATCGCCGAAACTTCCTCTGCTCCGCTACCAAACTATCATTGTTTGTATAAAACCTTTTTATAGCTAACGCACGCTGTTGTCCGTTCCACTGGTCCATGATATTGAAATGGCGGACTGTTTACTTACTGTCACGATCCCGCAGTGCTGCCACCTGTCCATGGCTGCCACTACTCATTTCAAACATTCCCGTTATTCTGTGTCACCCTATAAATGCTCTATGTGCCCGCCATCAGCCACACAGGCAGCATCTACAAAATACCTAAGTTCTTGATGTAAGATTTCACCACTGGTGTTTCTATTTCGTTTTGAATTCATTTACATCTTCAGTTAGAGAGGGAGCAAAACCACATTCCTTCACATATCTCAACAAAAAGACGCATTGTGTCACACCTGGAGATCTTGGAAGCAAGACTGTAGGGTAGTGTTTCAAATTCCCATTCGCTATATTCAGCGTTTAGGCAATGCTCCATTCAAAAACTGTCATACGCTTGTGGCAGTGTAGTTGGGCTCCATCTTGTTGGAGTATGAAGTCATTTGTCTTCCTGAAGTAGTTGAAAAAGCCACAACTGTAGTATTTCATTAATTCATTTCAGTCACAGCGTTATTCTCAAAAAGTGAATGAGCAATGCGCCTTTTAATAAGAAATGGAACAAAACATGCTCACTTATGCCGTATCTCTTTCATGGTCAGCCTGTGCGTTACGGAGTCCCTACATGCACATATTATGCCAGTTAACTTTATCATTAACATGAAATGTTGCTTCAGCACTGAAAAATAACCATAGCAAAATTTATGACAATGTGCCGTGTGTTCTTTGTGTGTTGCTGGCGATAGCCATAGTAACGGTTGTCATGCAGGATACCTATAATCGTACTTTGGTTTTTACCATGCTCGCAGGCAACTTGCCTAGAGCTTGTACTAGGGTACATCTCAATATCCTATAGAACCTGGTCCTCCAGATTAGGCGTACACGCAGTCTGCCATCTCTCTGCACGTTTGTTTGTCTGAAAGGAACCATGATCACACAAACGTCCAAAAAGGAATTGAAATGCTGTGTGATGTGGTTGGCGTCTGTGAGAATACTTGTTTTGGTGTAGCCGTGCTGCCTCTTGGCTTTTTCTATCTTCTTGGCCTCACACAAACCCATCTCGACCTGCTCCCGACATGAGTACCAGACCATTCTGCTGTTTACAGTACGCTGTGTCAATCACACAACCTGCAACACACAAGGAACACATGGCATGTGACCGGAGGAACTGTCATTCCTCAGCGCCATAAGTGTAGCGCCTTATGCGTGTTAGGCTGTAATCCAAAATCAAGCGAGACCCATAGTAGTAGAAGGTGATATGTTACAAGTCACACATCTACTGTGATGGTACTTGCTGAAAGTAAAAATGTCATTCTCAGATGCAAAAGGAAGCACTGAGTCTGGTACACTTTAGTTAATGTCATTGAATTGCAGGATGTTGCAGCTAGCTCACCACAAAGGGCACATCAATATCAATTGCCTGGATCCGCTGGGAAGAGGTGCTCTGACATTGGCCATCGACCAGGAAAACTTGGAGATGGTCGAGTTGCTAGTCGTGCTCGGCGTAGAAACGCGCGACGCGCTTCTGCATGCTATCAACGTAGAGTTCGTGGAAGCCGTTGAACTACTCCTCGAGCACGAGGAAATCATCCATAAAGAAGGGGAGCCTTACGTGAGTAACGACGTTGTGTAACAAGCAAGTATTAGATTTTCCTGACACCACTGCTTAATGACAACCCCTCACACCTACAACAGTCATTCGTTCCATCACAAGATCGCTTTTTAATGTCTTTATATTGTGTCTATTCGCAGTAATGGTGTCTAATCATTACGGTAAGGAACATCTACAAAATGCATTACTCTTTTCAACTTCGCACATTCGCTTGCCTTCAACAATGCAAGAAACGAATGGGTTTCACCCAAATCGGAATATGTGCATTAAATTGCACAATACCCCGTCTTTGGAAGGAACCATGTGGGCTTTTTTGCCATGACTGTGTCTCCATTGGACAGTCTCCTATGTCTCAGTGTAACAGCCCCACTGCTTATTTCACATTCCTGCACAGTAGTCAAGATTGCATTCCCTATCGTCATATGACAAAAGCTCTCTCCCCATCCGGCAAATCCTTTCCATTCGCTTCAAAGTGATTCTAAGCACAGGCTACTATTACGCTCTGTGGAAAATCTATTCTTCCTTAAATTTAACAAATATGCTAGTGACAACGTCATCTAGTGCCTAATAACCACTCTTCAGTATTTATAAAGGTCCTCAAACCCATACTCTGCCAATGCATCTATGAACACCTAAACAGACATTTACCCATTCCTGTTAACCACTGTAGATGACATCCCAACTTCTATTCCGACGACTAACTCTTATACCTCAACTACCTGCAGTCCCACTAACTCAGTAAACATAAACCTGCCATCTACACGTCACTTAAACTTGGAAAGGCATAAGACTGTGTATGGCAACAGGTACCTTTTTCAAATTCCAGATGTATACAGTTCCAATAGCCTATCCCATTCTGAATAGTCCCAATACCCTATCCCATTCTGATTAGTCCCAATAGCCTATCCCATTCTGATTACTGTCCAATCGCCCACCCTTTGTACCAACTTGTGCATCAACTGAGCAATCATAAATCTGCCATCTTTGTGTCCTTCGACACTGCTAAAGCCTATTGCCGCAGATGACACTCAGGCATCTTTTTTCAAATTTTACGTTTAAGCAACTCCAATAGCCTATCCTACCCTGATTGTGCTATCCAATTGCCCACACTAAGTAACCATAAACATAAACAACACTAATTTCCGGATCTCTCCTCCTACTGCAGTCTTGCCCCATGTTTCTGTTCTCTAGCCACTCCAGTGTGTCCACTACTCTATTCATATTTAAACGAGGAGCACATCTGTCCACTTCCATTAGTGCACTGACGACATCGCTTACATAGCCCTATACTTCTCCCACCAGAATTCTCAGCAGCTCCTCAAGTGCCATTTCAACCAGTTCACCCCCTGGGGCACCAAGTGAGGCGATGTGATCGGTAAGTGACTAGACTCTCATTTCAGGGCAACACTGGTTTAGGCCTTTCATTGTTTCCCTTAACCGCTGGACGTGAATACGATGAATGGTTCTCTTTTTTAACAGTATGTCAAACGTTGTATCTAAACCACTGGTACGTCATGATAGATCCTTCCAAGATCAAGACAGTATTTATAGGACCCACCAACCACAGCTTCCGGCTCCCATGACTCCTACGTTTAACAGCGTTCTATCCTACCAATGACAAAACTAAAATCCTTCACAGTAACTCTCATCCATAAACTAAAATGGAAAGACCACCTTCCAACCTTCTAACAAAAATCTCACAGAAAACTGAATATATTATTCAGATATAAATGAGTATTGAATCCTGCTCCACTCTCCACACTTACAAAGTGTTGGTCTAACTTATTCTCTCCTAACTTCATTTATTTAATTTACTACCGACCATCGTCGGAATTCCTCATAACATCATCATCACTGATTGTGTAGCCCGCAAGTGGCTGGCTCACTCAATCGCTCCAAAGGAGACGACAGGTGTCAACATTATATCGTAGCACAGGTGCAAAATATTCGAACGAAATTTTATATTCATGGTCATGATCTTGCCGGTTTCGTTCATAATTGTAGAGGCTTTATTACATCTTTGTGTGGGACAGACTTTAAAATTAAGGCCTTCATCGAGATGTAATACCGAATACTGTACCACTCCCTCTCACTCCTTACTGACGTATCCTACAATTTCACCACGAAGACCTCTGACATAACAGCCTCCCTTTACGCATAATGTACAGTTTTTAACTGCTTCAATAAAGATTCCATTACAATGTGCAAGGAACTGAGTTCCTTAATGGAGCCCAAAGATATCCGTTAGATACACAGGACAAAAATATGGAGACACCACGAGAATGCATGCTTTGAACATAAATGCACGGCTGGTCCCAGCGGAGGTTCGAGTCCTCCCTCGGGCATGGGTGTGTGTGTTTGTCCTTAGGATAATTTAGGTTAAGTAGTGTGTAAGCTTATGGACTGATTACCTTAGCAGTTAAGTCCCACAAGATTTCACACAAGAAAAAACCACAAATGCAGACGCTAGCCAAGCCCACAGGTTGTGTCATTGCATTTGATCACAAATAGCGCCTGTGCAATGTTCTCAATACGCTCTATGAGCTAGCCGTGGTCAGAAAAGTGTTGTGTGTGGTTGAGAGTGCATTATGTCGCGCTCAGTGCATTCCAGCCTGGGCAAACTGTTGGTGCTCATACGGTGGGTGTTTTCGTAACCCAGGTAGCTGAAGTGTTCGGTGTTTCTGGGGGCACCATGTCGAAAATTTGTACCACATACAGGAAAAACGGAAAAACATGATCTGCTAAGACACAGTGCGGTCAAAGTTTGTATTGTGTGATCGTGACCAATGGTCACTGAAGAGGATTGTGACGAGAAATAAGAGCAGGGCAACTGCAAAAATCACTGCAGAACTGAATGTCGCAAAGGCAAAGCTATCGGCATCAAAACAACAAGAAGGGAACTACATAAGTAGGGAATTGCAGGACGTGCTGGGGTTCCAAAATCACTTATCAGAGATAGAAATCTCTGCAACTGGAACATGTGGTGCCAAAGCCATAAAACCTCGAATATGGAGCAATAGAAGAATGTTATTTGGACAAGTGAGTCTTGTTTCACACTATTCCCATCTTCCGGCCAAGTTTACATTCCAAGAGTAAGACATGGGGGTTTGGTGATTTGTTGGGCTGCCAGATCATGGCATTCCATGGGTCCCATTGTAACTCTTCAAGGTCGTATTACTGCCAAGGATGATGTGACCATTTTGGATGATCAGGTCCATTCCATGGCACAGTGTTTGTTCCCTGTGCTAAAGTTGCGTTCAAAGATGGCAAGGCCCCTTTTCACACAGCTCGCGTCATTCAGCAGTGGTTTTGTGAGCATGACGGTGAATTGTCGCATCTCCTGTGGCCACCACATCTCAATATTATTGAATGTTTGTGGTCTGCTTTGGACATAAGGTTACCTGATCGCTACCCACCTCCATAATCATTACATGAACTTCCTACTACTTTCCAGGATGAATGGTGTAAGATTATCTTTCAAACCAAAGAGGGCATGTATTTATCCATTGTGAGACATCTGGAAGCTGTTTTGAATGCCAAAGAATTTTCTACGCCGTATTAGGCTCGATAATGTGTTGTGTTTTCGGTGTTTCCACATTTTTGTCCAATCTTGTATTTCGGTCTGTGGTAGCAGATGGAACAGTCAATTTAACTGTTCTCCCTTACAATAGACTCTGAAGTAGTATTACAGAAAAAGTGGGATCCTCAATTCACACAACCTTGAGAACAAAGATGGCTGCTATAAACGGCCATGGGTACTCAATATCCACAAGGATGCTAACAGAGAATCGTGCTTCACTGTTCTATAGATCTGACGCTGTATTTACTGCACCATCTGGTTACTCTCCTTTCTAGAAATTATACTGCTGCCGTCTCATCCTATACATCTCCATGTATGCAACCAGCCAATCACACAGGAGCCTATCATAAAATTAGCTCAAATAGTTCAGCAGGAAAACTGGTCAGTATGACGCTTACTGCACCAGCTCACTCTCCCCCATAGAACTTTAGCACCAAATAATACTATTTTTTCTTACTTTTATCATCATGAACATCCATATGAGACCTACACTTCCACAGAATTGACACCAACCACACAGTAGTTATGCCATGATTCCCAGCCCCCACCTAGTCTGGTGCATTTATGCAACCACAAGCCCACGTCTATACGTGTGTAATATACTCTGTCAATGAAACTGTAGTCACTTCCCTCTATGTGACTATGAAATTTACTCAGAGATCTACCAATCCTTCCAGATCTATCAGATTTCCTTCTTTCCTCTCTTCACTTTCCCACAACTTTGTGCTGAGTCTTCTTCCCAGTCATTTCACTCCCTTCCTCTACATAAAATCCTTCCTCTCCAAATACTGTCTTACGTAAAACACACAACTAAAAAATACACACCTCTAGCCTCTTCCACCACCACAACTACTACTCATCTCAATCTCAATACCAACGAAATTACACTTCTCACCCATCCCATCCCTTGACAAACACAAAAGTATGCACTATCACGATGGCCAACAACAGGGCAACAAGGGTAAAATGTCACATTGTCCTAAGATTTAACTATATTCCAGAAGCCATTAGAAATTTGCATTGTAACTTCAAAAATTCAAAGCAAGTCATCTGTGCTTATGTTACTAAACACATATACTTCAATGTCTTTTTAGGATTTAGATTTATATTTAAAAACACTGACTTAATAATGAAGATAACTGATATTGTTGACATAACACTTTCTGCCCATATGGAAAAGGGGGGAAGGGACTAGGGGGAGGGGATGGCGCTATGATGGGTAAAAAGACTCATCTTCACACTGTTTATGAAAAGCATATGTATGTCATTTATGTTTTGTGGAATGTGTTATTCGACTGTAAGAAACATCAGAGAGGTATTTTGAGCTCAATTTCTCTGTACGTGGAGAGTTATAGACCTTACATTTTCAAAATGTTTCCAGATGCACACAGATTGACAAATATTGTCATTCTAAATAGAAGAAATGAGATTAGGCTTCAATGTTGTGTCAAACTCTTCTTCAATGCATAAAAGATAAGGTGGCTTGTCAAACTTTGTTACACTATAGCAAGTGATTTACAGTTCATTGTTGTCTCAAGGAATCTGTCCAAGAAAGATTATCATATAATAATGAAACACCCAATTCATAAGAAATTTTAAGCAAGAGGACATTCTTTACTGAATTACACAATACTCTTAACCAGATTTGCGTGAATACCAACTTGACTGACAACCTTGAGTTGCAGTACATTATTGCAGCCTGCAAGCTGTACTTGTGATGAACTGGCTGTGGAGAAGCATAGAGTTTATTGTGGAATCTGAAATACATTATAACCCGACTTTTCTCCATACAAATAGAATGGCCAAAAGTGAAATCCTCATTAGCTGGAACGAGACTCGAGCCCTGAGGCTGTGTATTCGTAATGTGATACAACAGCACAGAGATTGCCCCAAACATCTGAAATACTAATAACAATAAAGTGCCATTGTTTGTTATATCAACAAAGAGACTGCAATGATTCAAAATTAAAAACAGAGAATCCCTGCAGACTGAACTTAAGAAAATGCGGTGTCACATTATTACGTGGTGGTATAGTCTCAAAACGGAAAGTGAAGGACCCCCTAGCTTCTACATGTAACATATTACTGCCAGTTGGATGCACATTCATGTAAATGGAAAATCTGTGCCTTGTAGAACCAGTCCTACATTCATCTAATTTCTTGGAAATGTTCATCATATAAAAGGTATAAATGATTAAAATTTCATTCGATTCTACTTTGATGACCAGCACCAACAACCGTATGACTTTTAACCCTTGTGGAAGTACTTTGTACTCTTTGTGGCATGGGAACATACTGCCTCTGAATGTTATCTCTATGAGTTTCTTGTCATACTTGAAACATTTGTTGTGTCAATTCATGGACATCCAGACACAACCCATGGGTGAAAAATCAAGGAATCGGGCAGGTCAAGCAGTTATGTGTACATTCCTCGAAACAACTGTGGTGTGAAATGGAGTGAGGTTTCTTGTATTATCTTGCTGGATTATGCCATTTGGTATCTTAGTCATTAAGGACATGACGAGAGGTTTACTACTCTTGCCATATACACCATACACTGACGAGCAATACTATCCTCACTTCAAAGCTCTTGGTAATGTTACACACTACCAGTAGCCATGTTTTATTGGACACTCTGTCATCTGTAGGCCTGTATTTTTTCTGTACTGAAAACAGGCCTGAGTGAGGATGCAATTTTAATCATGACACTCCATAGGTGTGTAAATACTGGAATTTCAGCTTAATAGCATTCTGTGAAGGTGTTCAAGGTGTCACACTTTCCATTTCTGTCACTGTAGTTTTACATCCGTCTTGTGCGTCTGGCACAGAGAGGACCCTAATCCACTAATGAGTAGGCAGCAGGAGTGTCACTGTCTGCTAGTTTACAGAAGGTCAAGTTGGTGGAAGTAACAGCAACAGAAAGTCTCCATCTGTACAGAAATAAAATGCAGAACCGTTCTGCTCGATAACAGAACACCTTTAAAGTGACAGATAGCCTGTAGTTAACAGTGCTGGCAGATGCAACAGGCAACTTGTTGCTCATTAATCAAGGACGCTCTTCACGATGTTTTATTTGGATATTAACAACATACCTCTGAAGAAAATGCAAAAAATCGCTACTTAATGTATGTTTATCACATATTAAAGTTGACTCGTAGTTACGTGTATCTAGGTTAATCATTCAACAAGTTCACTGTGTTCTTTACAGAGCTGGGAGAAGGTGGACTGGACAACAGCTCAGTTCACACCAGACATCACCCCACTGATCCTGGCTGCTCACCGTAACAACTATGAGATCATCAAAATCTTGCTGGACCGAGGTGCTACTCTGCCCATGCCTCATGATATCAAGTAAGCCATTCACTTATAACACATTGACATTCTTATTTTTTATTGATGTTTTACTCTATAAGCTGTGGGAAGTCAATTGTTGGTGATATCAACATTCCACCGTTCAGCCAAAGGCTTCAAAATATATGTAGTCAATAGAAAATAATTAAAAATGTGAAATATTTATATCTATTTTTAGAAATATTAAAAGGACTGTTTAGTTTATGGTACTGAAAACATAACAACGAATCTTTTCTTTTCTAAATAAAAAAAGATGGCACATAAAGGTGGTGAGATCTTAAAAAGAAGCACTGCAGGTATAATGAAACTGGAAGGAATTCTCATAAGATAGGATAAAGTTAGAAGATGGAAAATTAGAGGTTCTGGATGGTCATAGATTGTGGATGTAAATAAAGGTATCATATGAGTTGTAATGTGTAGATGAGAGTAGGTGGGGAGTGGGGTGTGGGTGGTAGTAGAGCAAAATGGAGTATGTATTAGGGATGTGGTTCAGACCATTGTACGAAAAGGAAAGGAATAGGGAAACATGGAGAGAGGGCGGGGGAGTCTTCACATGGTATAGGATAGACAGGGTAGATAGAGCCGACAGGATTGGTAAATATTGGCATGGAACTTATACTGTGCGTCTAAAAAGTTCCAAAACTTGTTTTACTTCCTGGCATATAACCAATATTAGTGCAGTAGCTATAAAGGCAGCTTGAACTAACTACCATGAACAACAGATATGAATTCGACCAATCAGTTTTAGACTGGATGAAGTAGTCTATACGTGGCTTTCGTGCAACAACATTGTCGTGTCACAAATCACAATGGGGTAACATCTCTAAAGCAAGCATTCAGGACATTCTCCAGCCTATTTTGATACAGAGGAAAGTGTGTACAGGGCTGGTCCCACGCACGTTGACCGAAACAAAAGCAAAAACACATGAACACTTGCTGCGACTTGATTGAAACACAAACCATGAACAATTAATTATGTTCTGAAAAGAATCACCATGGGTGATGAGAATTATATGTTATCAATAAGCACCTACCACAGTGCAGAAATTCGCAAGGTATATCCATACTTTGATGACATAACTGACATTCACGCCAATGTAATGCATGGTTTGAACATCATCCCAAAAAAGATCTTTTGTGATGGCTTCACATGGCAGTATGAATATTCCATGCATTGTACTCAAGACATGGGATGAGAGGGGGGGGGGGGGGGGGGGGGTGAGGGGAGGGGGGGGGATGGAAGAGAATGTAGAACAACTGAAGCATTAAAATCATGTCTTAGCTTTTCTCTATTTTTTTATTAGTCCAGTCCCATAACTTTTTGGACTGACGAGGTATTTTCTAGAAGAGCCAGTGTTGATGGATGTGTCGATAGAGCATTCCAGAATTGGAAATTAAATGAAAAATAGTGGAGTTGTTGCAGTGGAGTTTGTGGATAGCATAAGATGTGTTCAATCTGGGCTAGATGGGGTGGAGACTTGATTAGATGGTAAAGGATTCATGTTGTGGGAACATAAACAGAGATAGGTGGTGTTGTGTAATAGTTCCGCGTAGTCAGCGCGTACACAACTTTCTCACTAGAGCACGCCCCGCTAAGCACAACAGCACAGGCGCAGCGCTCGTCCATCTCCGCACTACGAGATGGTGCTGTCTTAAGAGACGGACCAAATTCTGCTTCCGCCGAGCCGCATATTAAGATGAACGCAGCCAATGAGATTGCTGCTAACGTAGAGCCTTTTCTCCTCGTGGATCACACTCGCGCAGTGATACCTGAATGCGCAAGGTATTATAACGAGTGTACAGACCTCCAATTAGTCAGTCTGCATTAGCCTATAGTCAAATTTCACTCTGCACCTAATAAGATTATCATATTCCTGTACATAGCCATGAAGAGAAATGTATAGACACTTTGGCAAGTATCAGAGATCAGAGAATAAGATTAATGTACCAAGACCCAAAGGAACTTCAGATTGTCAACTGTAAATAGCATCCAGGACCAAGTTAAGTTATTTTTATGCTTGTTATTATTTTAATAAATGTGTGTGAAAATTAATCAAGTTCTGTTTAAAGTTGGTCACAGTCAATCTGCTACTCTAAGTCTGCAAATGGCATTTCTATCGCCTGACCTAACGGCAGAAGATAAACACGCCATGTTAAGACACGAGACATATTGCTGACACTTGTCCACTTTGTTAGAGTGACGAGTCAAATAATCTGATGGTGTGTGTACCGAAGGTCTTACAGTATGCACACCACAGGTGGCAAGGCAGAGTGTATAGCATTTAAGGATTTGATTGGAATAGTAAAACTTTGGTGGAGGTAACATTGGAGTTGGAGGAAGGGTCAAACTTCTGTCAGTAGCATAGTAGTTTTAGTCTATTGTGGAACTTCAGTCGAGCATTGGTCTGAGATATTTTACTGTGTTCATTAATTTGATAGGATTGTTGTAAATGGTTATGGCTGTGGGAGCTACCAGTGGTTCTTCATATAATTACTGACTATATTTTGGAAATGTTTATTTTGAGTTGTCATTGGCTATGCCAGCAGACTAAATGGTGACAATGAACTTGGGGGCTTCATTGGGATTTATAGTGGAGAGCTAGGAAGGTGGTGTGATCAGCATACTGAGGAAAGTTGTGCCCTTATTATCTGTTTTGTGTAATCTAGTAATGCAGTCATTCTCTACAATACGCCTTGTCACTGCTATATTCTCTGGACAATATTGCAAGGGCATTTGTTTAACAAACCACTCTCCAGAGTGTTAATTTTGGTTTTCAGAATTTTCTATCAAGTAGTTTTCAGTTCCTCTCACAAGTCCTGCTGGACTCCATCCCAGTCTTCCCATCTAGGCAACCTCCTCATGACAAGACACTGTGACTGCTCACTCTCACTATGGATGCAAATTTAACCTATACTACTCAGATGAGCCGAAAGTACCTGATTCAAGAAGCATATGGGTACCTCACAAAAGGGCATTGCTTACAGCGGTGCATAAAGCTGCACACCTGCAATGGGTCAAACAACACAGAAACTGGTCAGGGGCTCACTGAAGGCATGTACTGTGATTCAACAGTCATGATTTTTGCCTCATTCAAATGGTGCTAGGCCCTGAGTGCACCTATGGCCCAACAATATGTATAACCCACAGTTTGCATAAGTGAAGTTGATGCCAGATGGGGTGCTGTGATGTTCTGAGGGTGCTTTTGTATCATAACTTGGGTTACTAATTCAGGTTATTGTGAACCTGAACCAGGATGTTTACTTCAACATTCTTGGTGACAAAGAGTTGACCATTCTTCTATGTTCTCATGATGAGCATGCTGTGGATACCCTCATCTTCCAAGATGACAACAACCATGTTCATACAACAGCATGCACATGTCCCTGCTTTTATGTGTACCCATGCAGCCTTCATTGGCTCATTACATCATCTGTAACTATTTACAACAGTTAAAACGTAGCAATCAATATTCCTGTGTGATATGTAATTGTCAGTGTGTGGCTTCAGCTGAATATGAGATACCCAAAGAAACTAATGGACACTCTATTGAGGCCTGAGGTGGTGTACACAGTATTAACATGATGTCCCCTGGCAGTTGGAAGGTTGGAAGGTTACTGTTACCACAGCTTGTCTGAATAATCGATATGTGCATACAAGCCTAGTGAAAAATAGCATCGGCGTGTCCTACGAATAATAAATCAGCATCTCTGGCCTGCATTAAGCACCTTGGGCAGCAGCTGTTGACCAGCAGATTTGTTGGTGAACGGTCCTAGTGATTGATTGTATGGGTTGGTCACAATCGATTGTAAGGGTTGTGCATAAGAATTTGATTTTGGGATGATTTTCCTGTGGATGATGAGGAAATTGGAGGCCTGAAATTGTTCAAGGTTTAATTGAAATGTTAAGTAGATAGCTCACTTAAAAGCAGCAGTCTGTGAAGGTCAATTATAGTGGAGAAAGCTAGTAGTAATAACAAATAATTATTATCAAATGGATACTTCACATAAGATAAATTCACTTTCACAATACATACTGTATTCCACTTTAAGACAAGAGAAAAATAAGGGACCTATAAGATAGCAAGCAACTAGAGAGTAAGAGAGGGGACATTCTAGAGTGACTAAATTTTTGTCCAGTTTGCTTGTATTTAAAGTTATGTGCATAAATAAACAAAAATATGAGATATTGTTTGACATTATGATCGCCCATCAATCACAACCTCAACTTCAAGTATTTAAGAATATCTGTCTGGAGCAATTTCAAGGGAATGATGAAACAAATCTAGCCATATATAGACAGAAGTCACACTGAGATACGTGATAAGAATCCCAAACAAGTTTAATTTAACCACAAAAGAGGACTCTTACAAAATCCTAGCTCGACCAATACATGAGTATTGTTCATCATTCATTCTGAGAGCACGGACAAGCTAGCTTAGTGTAAGAGAGTGAGAAGCTCAAAATGAAATAATCTCTTCATCAAGGTTTATTTTAGTGAGCACAAGAGTGACACATTTGATGTGGTTGTGGGAAATGAGTTAGACTTTGGCTTATCTCATCACTCAGGCGCCTATTGCTGATCTATTGATACGTCAACGTATTACGCTACCTCTCAGCAAACCCACTCTTAAAATATTGGGAAATCATTTACATTTCGTTAAAAAAACTTTTTCTTTATTCATGTGAGATATAGACAACATGAAATATGGCAATTTCACAAGGCAAATCAATGAAAAATTCTAAATTCATGATAACTTCAAATGTGGCAACCATTTTGCAAACATAAAAAATGGGTGAGTCAGTTAGGCACAGCTAACATCTGCACAGTGTGTAACTTCTCCAAGCAGCATTACAGATCCATCAGAATTAAATGCCAATCTGTTTGCAAAGATGCTCTGGTCAAGGCTAGGAATGAGAACAGAAACACGCTTTCTGAAACAACCTTGATATCAAGAAACTGAACTGGACACCGAAGTTTTTGTAGAGGACAGACAAACACTGTAGGAGTTCTGCATGATTGAATGTCACATCTTTTAGGATGAAATAAATACCCACTATGTGTCATCACTGTAGGTCTGCACATTGACAAAACCGCATACAAAGGAATGGAGACCTGAACACCCAGTTAAAGATATAACACCAGACACAAAGCCCTGTTAGCAGGTGACTGACAAATTATTAAGTGTACTGGCTTCTCACAAAACAAAAACTTTTCTTCAACTTTACAAGCTAAAATACGCACCATACACAAAGAGACCTGTCTTCCTCTGACCTATAGTCATGTTTAGATGTTGGTGTGTGATTCTCAGACCCTCCCTCCAGTGATGAGTAGTAAGTAGTACATTTGCGGCCAGTCATCTCGCATGTACAGCATCTTTCTGAAGCCTTCTGCTGACAGTATTCTATATCATCACACATCTGGGAGAGGGGACACCAAGGGTCAAGGTAGCAAACCTGCACACATCTGGGAGAGGGGACACCAAGGGTCAAGGTAGCAAACATGTTCTTCCAAATACAAAATAGGAAACTTGATAACTATCACAGCTCATCTGTCCAGGTTAAACCTGATTTACAAATTGTTGCTATAATAAATGAGCAACTGCAAGGTGGACATTTAACCATCTGAGTGCATCCCCATCTGCCTTCTTCTTTTTCATGGCCTTTATCTCATATCTTCGAAGGGTTGACATGTTAATTATTGGATCTGGTGATTTTGCTTGTAAGAGGTGGTCAGTAGGTCTTCCTGTTGCCACCCCCCCCCCCCCCCCGCCCATGTGACAGTGTGCAAACATTTCCTAAATTAATGAGAATTCTATAACTGGGTTGGACATGGGACCAGCCCAGCATTCAGCCAGCCGGGTGTGGAAAACAGTCTAAAAACCGCATCCAGGCTGACCAGACCAGTCCACCACCCCTCATCATTAATCTGGCTGGTAGATTCAGTCTGTGGTTGACACGTCTCACAATCCCAGAAGCAGCATGCTAACGTGCCCCGTTATCCAGGCAGGTCTGCCTCCAATCTGTTAATGAGTATAAATGTACCTGAAAAGATGTCTGAAGACTTCAGTTTACTGTTGACGTTTCTCCAGGATGTGTTGCCCTTGGTGTGTGACAGGTGTGGCTGTGAGGAGTGTCTACGGGAGTCTAGTGAAGACTCGCTGCGCTTCTCACGGTCCCGGGTCAACATGTACCGCGCACTGGCCAGCCCGTCCCTCATCGCGCTGTCCTCCAACGACCCAATCCTGACAGCCTTTCAGCTTTCCTGGGAGCTGCGAAATATTGCCTTTGCTGAACAAGAGTGCAAGAGCGAGTACATGGTGAGTATTGCCTCACAATAACACCACACAATCCTCCCAACTTACTCTACTTTCTACCCTCCAGGGAGATAACTGACACAGGTAGTAACTACTCCCAATGTCTAATATGTTACTGATAAATACATTATAGATGGTGTACCACAAAGACACATGGAAAGTTACACAACAGAAGCAAAACATTCAAGTAAACATGTGAGTTGACTGTGGATGTGTAGTTAGGAGCTACCAGTGACTGCAGTATGAAATATATTTCCTAGTCAGTGCAAGTGTATTTGAAATGTAAAATTTTCATATGAGCCCTCACTTGATTAATCTAAAAATTTCACCAATGGCCCATGATTTGGGGATGTGTAGATGCACACTGGTCACCAGGGTATTTTGTTGCTGATGTAACACGACATCTGACATGCCCATATGGTCCAAGATGAAGGCCTGTAACTAGGCATCCAAAATCATGACATCAATCCTCTGTATTTTTATGACTGTGATCATCTCAAAAGTGAAATGCACAGCATTCCTGTTGATATAGTTGGTGAAATGGAGCAACAAACTGTACAGCCTTGTCAAAATTTACTTGATGATCCTGCGGTGTTTACGAGAATTTGAACCTCACAGCAAAAATGAGTGTAGTGTTCCATTGAAACAACAGGAGACAAGGGCCTGCTTTTAACAGGTACAAGTGTAAGCTGGAACACATGTAATGTGTTGTAGCACCATTGAAATTCTTGTTACAATACCAGCAGCCCTAGGATGAAATTTGATTGCAATTACATGGGGTTTTAATGGAAAAGTTTACATTTCAAATCTGTTTATACTACCCAGCACACAATTTCACGCTAAAGACAGTGATGGGCCATAACCATACATTTGCTATTATCTTGCAAATGGCTCATTTGTGGACCCACTTTCACTGGACCATGTTTGCTTCTATTGTCATAAGGACATACTTTCACACACGTCAGTTTTTGTTATTAATTATGATACATCCTGTATACTGACTTAGAGAATATTTTTAGACACTCTCAGATTTTTGCGTAAGGTGTTATCTACAAGGAGAGGTGAAATTTCTTGAAGAGGCATTTAGCAACAGTTCCTGTATGTTATGGCAAAAATTCAAGATTCTGTAACTTACCAAACGAAAGTGTTGGTACGTTGATAGAAACAATAACAAACACAAACACAAACACACAAATTTCAAGCTTTTGCAACCCTCGGTTGCTTCATCAGGAAAGAGAGAAGGAGAGGGAAAGATGAAAGGATGTGGGTTTTAAGGGAGAGGGTAAGGAGTCATTCCAATCCCGGGAGCGGAAAGACTTACCTTGGGGTGGGGGTGGGGGGGGGGGGAGGGGGGGGGGGGACAGATATACACTCCCACACACACACATATCCATCTGCACGTAACAGACAAGCAGGCTGCGATAACCTCCTCACTGAATTCAAAATGTTATCCAACAACAAACTTATTTGGATGTGGGAAGAGGTGGAAATCAGTAGTTGTCAAAATTGGTTTATAAGATCTTTCGATGTGGGAAGAGATGGAAATCAGTAGTTGTCAAAATTGGTTTATAAGGTCAATGTTCCAATAATTTGTACTTCACAGCCACCATATTATCCACTGCTGAAGCACCTTTGTGGGCAGCTGCATTGTCTTGGCAAGAGATTCACTCTTTCTTTTCTTTCTTACATGATACAGGTCTCTTTGCATATGTTACCTCCATCTTGTCCGGAAGACTTGCAAATAATCAATAAAAGGACCAGTTTTGAGTCCCTGAGTACAATGACCACAATTTTTATGGTAGATGAGATCAATTTACTCATGTTTAGGGTACTGTACCCTAATCAGTGAAAACTGAATTCTTATAGGATCACTTTGTTGTCCATCTCTCTGTCTGTCTTTCTCATGAATGTTTAAAGTTGATGTCAAATACTAAGGCATACTGTCTCCTGTCAGTGTAAAAACTTGAGCTTCTAAGTCAATGAAATCAAAAGATAAGGCCATTTATGTCACACATTTTGAAACTTGAAAACTCACTCATCGAAACCTCTACAGGAACTGTCTATATACATAATTCAGTTGGCACGGATCTCTACTCACACTTGTACAGTTTTTTACTGCTGGGTCATAAGTTTCCAACCACTGATTAGTGTGGCAGCCATAAGAGCTATTGCGTGTTGTTTCCAACATGAAATTTCCCTTAGCATTACAAAGTACAGTTTATTCATTGCAAAAGTTCAGGTTACATGTAAAATTATTAGTCAAATGAAAAAAGTTATACAGAATGTTCCAAAAAATTAAATATCATACTTTAAAAACACTTTACAACTAAAGACACCACAACCTTCCAATTTCAGTATTGTTTCATTTCTATCATTACATAGGAAGACCATAATGTTAAAAGAACAAATAATGGTTTGTGAAAACAGATATACACAGATAACATTAAACTCTTACCTTATCCTCCTCTCTTTTAAGTTGGAAGACTGAATTTTGTTAAATTATCTTTCAGGGGATTATGAATACTTGTTTAAAGTATATTTATTACAGTGTGTACACTAGGGACAAGTGTTAATTCTGTGGGAGAAGTCTGATGTTGATAATCTTCATTTCCTATCTCATCCTGCTTAAAATATTATACATATTCCCTAACCACATTTCTGAATTAATATACAGAGTTAAACATTTTCAGGAACTCCGGCGGCAGTGCCAGCAATTTGCTGTAGATCTACTCCACCAATCACGCAGTTCCCAAGAGCTGGCCATCATCCTCAACCATGACCCTGATAGTCCACCTTACGAAGACGGTGAGCACATGAAGCTTGCCCGCCTGGAGCTTGCCATTAACTACAAGCAGAAGAAGGTAAGTGTTCTTCTCACACTGCCTTTCTGTGACTCAGCATGTCTGCCATATGGTCAGTAGCAACTATCCTTTTCATTATATTGTTACACTACTTAATATCTGTTACTTTTTTGCTTTAAACAACTCAAGTCTCAAGTAACATAATTGTATGGTCAATTGACAATATAATCTAGATACATGGGTATCTACTATATTCAGACATTCAATAATAACTACAATAAAATCCCTCAGCATGGAGAGACATAACAGTCTATCCTTATTTGCTCTGGCTGTCAGTTGAGGCCCATACACACACTTGCTCATACTCATACAGTAAATTGTAAATGGGTTGCTCATGAAACAAATTGTGTATTCAACATCTGACATAATGGAAAACCTAGGATGAAAATTTACATCTGTAAAAGGATAGATCACAACTCACAAAACAGAGCAGGTATCAAGCAGGAGACAAGCAAGTAATATGGGGCAGAAAATGCCTACCGTTCAGATGAAGTTGCTCACCAGAAGTAACATATGAATTGAGTATGTGTGTTTCTTAACTCTGACAATGAACTTATCCAAGGGCTAAGTACTTTCTGTCATTTTATTCACGTGTCTGTCCTCTGTTCAATGCCTCTTTTTTTGATGAGATTTGATATATCATGTTACTCAGTTTAAAATATTTATATTCTGAGATGAGTCAACTGATAACATTTTAGCAATTTTTTTCTTTCCATTGTTCTGTTGGAGTTAAGCATCAACACAATAATGATGCTTTGTCAAGTGTCTGAATACATCCTCTTCTTGCATCTACTAAGTTTGGAATACAATTATCTAAAGTTCCCATCTCAGGATCTAAATCTATGATTGTACTGCCTAACAAGTTCCATTTAAATGCGAACAGTATACAAATCTACTTAAGAAAATGACGAGACGCCTTCTTAGCAACTCGGATAGTATTAATGACGATAACAGTGAATACGTTACACCTAATCCAGTGCATCATAAACAGTGTGAAAACGTGCAACACACAGCAATAAACGTACGTATCAGTGCACTTGAGGCAGGTGTGAATACAGGTAAAACTACATACGGGGAAGCATATCTTATGTCTAGTGCAATGGGTCGTATACAGTGAAAAAATATGTTTCATACAGCTGTAAACACAGCGATAAATACGCAGAGTGAAATAACTACAGGTAGGCCTACCAGTACATTCCCAGATTTCTGAATCAAATGTGTATATATATTCTGGCAGCCACGTGTTATAACCTTTAATCACAATAATTGCATGGATATTCAACACTCTCTCTTAGAAACAATAGCTGATCACATGATTACAACTCAGTCTCTCGTATCCGACTGCCGTGCTGTGACATGCAGCCGGCGCCGTTCGTAGCTAGGTGGCGCTCCCGCGCTCAGCTGATTTGCGGAGTGCCTCTATCGCCGTTTGCGCGTACTGTCGTTGCGGCACTGTTAAATGTCAGGGCACTATCACAACACTTTTCCCCCCTTGAAAAAAAACACTCACTTCCATGGAGACATGGACAGCGCGGAGACATCCATGGCCTCTTGTTCGGCCCCGAGGAGATCCCGCGGAGAGACATGAGAGTATGGTCGAAAATGTCCAGGATGGAAGCTCGTGCGTGGAACGTGCCTCCTGGATGAGATGATGGGTGAAAACTCCGGAGCAGCATCCATAGGTGTCATGGACCTGGGAGTGTGCTCCAGCGAGATGGGTCCCGGAGAAGGCAGCGTCGCGAGTGGGGCCGGTTCTGGCATACTCAGAAGCGGCAGCAACGTCGGCTGCATCAACACGGACGGTAGATCGGCAGCAGCGACAGGACTGGCTTCTCGGGCTGGTGGAGGCGAAGGCACCGGCGGTGGCACCGGCGTGGCCACCACTCATGGGTGCATCTGGTCATAATGGCGAACAACCGTGTCGTCGCCCGTACGGATTTCACAAAGCCGGCGGCCGCAAAGAGCCTTCACCACCCCTGGAATCCATTTAGGGCGAGATCCATACCCTCGTGCCCACACGTCGGAGCCCACCGAGTATTTTCCCGCACTAGAGGACACAGCACAAGGCCTGACAGAGTGAAGCAGGTGCAGTAGAGTGCGCGGTTGGCGGCCATGCAAGAGTTCAGCAGGGCTGCGATCACCCAGGGTCGTGAAGTGATAAGAACTCAGAAATTGCAGCAGAGCGTCATCTGTGGAAAAATCACTAAGGAATTTTTTCATCTGGCATTTGAAAGTGCGGACAAGGCGCTCGAGCTCCCCATTCGATTGCGGATGGAAGGGAGGTGCTGTAACATGATGAATCCCTTGTCGAGTACAAAAATCACGGAAGGCCTGCGAAGAGAACTGAGGGCCATTGTCCATGACGATCATGGATGGAAGACCTTCTAGCGCAAAGATTTTGGACAAAGCCAGCGTCGTCGCCGCAGTGGTGGGTGAGGGACATCTAACAACAAACGGAAACTTCGAGAAGGCGTCAATCAACAGTAGCCAATAAGTACCGAGGAAGGGGCCGGCAAAGTCGGCGTGCACCCGTTCCCATGGCTGAGCTGGATCAGGCCACGGAGAGGGCATTGTACGAAATGCCGCCAGTTGTTGAGCACACTGACCACACGCAGCAACCATATGGGCGATGTCCGAATCAACACCGGGCCAATAAACGTGCCTGCGGGCCAGGCCAGAAATACCCCAATGGCCTTCGTGCAACAGTTTGAGAACATCTTTGCGAAGAGAGGCTGGCACCACAACCAGTGGAGATGCGCCATCCGTGGCCAGAAGAACAACACCATCACGAACAGACAGACGAAGGTGCAAGGCATGGTAGTTGCGAAGGGGATCCGATGCCCGGCCCTTGCTCCTGTCCGGCCAACCCCGTTGAACAAAACCGATCACCCGACGCAGGACCGGGTCCCGCGCAGTAGCCGACGTGACCTGCGAACCTGTAAGTGGAAAGCCCTCGACCGCACGACGTTCTTCCTCATTAATGTGGAAACAGAGGAGTTCATCACGATCGAAAACAGGGTCGGGGCCCATCGGCAATTGTGACAATGCGTCAGCATTGGCGTGCTGGGCCGTGGGGCGATATTGAATCTCATAATGAAAACGAGACAAGTATAAGGCCCAACGTTGCCTTATCCGGAAGCGACACCGATGGGCTGAACAGGGAGACCAGCGGTTTGTGGTCGGTGATGAGGTGAAACTTAGAACCATACCAAAAAAATGCTGAATTTTTTGAGAGCATAAATGATAGCAAGCGCCTCCTTTTCGATTTGAGAGTAACGCCGTTGCGCCTCGTTGAGGGTCTTGGAAGCATAGGCGATGGGTCGTTCCAACCCATCCTCATACCGATGGGCGAGAACAGCCCCTAGGCCATACTGTGACGCGTCAGTCGCCAGAACCAAGTGCTGACCCGGACGGAATGTGGCAAGACAAGGCACTGACTGCAAATGAGCCTTCAGGCAGACAAAAGCCTGCTCACACCCGTCGGACCAACAGAAGGGGACATTTTTGCGTAACAGCTGATGCAGAGGATAAGCTACCGCCGCTGCGGATGGAATGAATTTGTGATAATAAGCAATCTTGCCTAGAAACGCCTGAAGTTCTTTGACCGTAGACGGCTGGGGTTGAGCATTAATGGCCGCAACGTGTTGACGTAGGGGACGTATACCCTCACGGGACAAGTGGAAACCAACATACTCAATGGAGGGTTGGAAGAACTGTGACTTGTCCAGATTGCACCTAAACCCAGCCGAATGCAAAACCCGAAACAGTGAACCCAAATTACGAAAGTGCTCCTCAGTGGAGGCCCCCATGACAACAATGTCATCCAGATAGTTTATGCAGCCGGGAACGGAAGCCGTGAGCTGTTCCAAAAACCGCTGAAAAATGGCCGGTGCGCTAGTGACTCCAAATGGTAACCGCTGGTACTGATACAACCCACAAGGAGTGTTGATAACGAGAAATTCCTTGGAAGGAGCGTCCAACGGCAACTGATGGTACGCCTCCGATAAGTCAGGTTTGGAAAAGAACTGGCCCCCAGCGAGCTTGGTAAACAACTCCTCAGGACGGGGAAGAGGATAAGTGTCAATGAGGCTCTGAGCGTTGACAGTGGCTTTAAAGTCACCACACAATGGCAGACTCCCGTTTGGTTTAGAAACCACCACGATCGGCGATGCCCATTCGCTGGAGGTAACCGGAAGGAGAATCCCTGAAGCTGTTAACCTGTCTAGCTCATCCTTGACAGGTGCACGCAACGCCACCGGAATAGGGCGTGCCCGGAAAAACTTAGGGCGAGCCGTAGGTTTAAGAGTAATGTGGGCTTCAAAATCATTGGCACAACCCAGACCAGCAGAGAACACGGACGAAAATTCAGAACACAATCCATCCAGCTGTTGATACGGAATATCCTCAGATATGAGGTGCACATCATCATCAATGGAGAACCTGAACAGCTGGAAAGCATCATAACCGAACAGGTTTTCAGTGCCCGCATGATCCACCACACAAAATGTGAGGGGCCGAACAACAGACTTGTAGGCAGTGGAAGCATCAAACTGGCCCATGATAGGAATTTTCTGTTTATTTTCAGTCCTCAGATTTCGTGTAACTGGAGACAAAGGAGGGGAGTGAGAATTAATGAGAGTTACTGCAGAGCCAGTGTCCACTTGCATGCAGATGTCTTTATCCAGAACACGAACAGTAACAAACAGCTTATTTGTTTGAGAAAGCACACAGTGAACATCCATGTCCGACGCCTCGTGCTCGTCGACAGTAACTTTAGGGGACTGACACACAGAAGCAATGTGGCCTTTTTTCCTACATGAATTACACGTGGCCCAACGTTTTGGGCACGCTGCCCTGTCGTACTGTACAAAACAACAGGGGCGAGAAGGAAGTGCGGAATGAACCGGCTTCTGTGGTTACTGGTTTCGCTGCGAGAGTTGCGGCCCAACACGACGTCGTTGACGCGAGTGAACCGCCGCCACATCGTCGTTCTCCTGTGAAACAGGCAAATTGCCCGTGTCGAGAGTTGACTGTACAGCGCCTACATCACACCACGGGTCTATTTGCGCGCCAGCAGCGTGAGACACTTCAAAGGATTGAGCGATGCTTAGAACTTCCGACAACGACGGGTTTGGCAGATGTAGGGCACATTGCCGAACTTCCTTATCAGGAGCAAGCCGTAGAATAGGCTTTTGAGATAAAAACTGATATAATTCAGGGAGATGAACTGATTCCACTGCTGGAGGAAAACAACAGAAAAGAAAGTATAAGAAGAATCACAATTGAGAAAAAGTGGATAATCTGAATTTTGATTGTCTGGCTTTTGAAAATGATCTTCCCATCTTTGCTGAATTTGTAATAGATCAAACAATGCAGATAAATCTCCTACAAGAGACAGCTTCAAAACCAGGCCTACATACATCTTTTGAAAAGAACAGAGTACATGAAGAGTACATGACAGATGTGAAGGAGGCACCACAGTACAATGAAGAGCCAAAGAAACTGGTGCACCAGTGTAATATCATGTAGGGCCCTCACAAGCATGCAGAAGTGCCACAACATGATGTGGCATAGACTTGACCAATGTCTGAAGTGGTGCTGGATGGAATGGACACCATAATTCCTGCAGGGCTGTCCATAAAACCATAAGTATATGAGGGAGTGGAGATCTCTTCTGAACAGCACGTCGTAAGGCATCCCAGATCTGCTCAGTGTTCATGTCTGGAGAGTCTGGCTGCTGGCAGAAGTGCTTAACCTTAGAAGAGTGTTCCTGGAGCCACACTGTAGCAATTCTGGACAAGTGAGGTGTCACATTGTCCTGCTGGAGTTGCCCAAGCCTGTCAGAATGCACAATGGACATGAATAGATGTAGGTGATCAGACAGGATGCTTACATATGTGTCATCTGTTAGAGTCACAGCTAGACATATCAGGAGTCCCATGTCACTCCAACTCCACATGCCCCACACTGTTACAGAGCCTCCACCAGCTTGAACAGTCCCATGCTGACATGCAGGGTCCATGAATTCATGAGGTTGTCTCTACACTTGTTCACATCTGTCCACTTGATACAATCTGAAACATGACTCATCTGACCAGGAAACATGTTTTCCGTCATCAACACTCCAATGTCAGTTTGACGGGCCCTGGAAATGCATAAAGCTTTGTGTTGTGCAGTCATCAAGGGTACACGAGTGGGCCTTCACCTCCAAAAGCCCATATCAATTATGTTTTGTTGTATGGTTCACATGCTGACACTTGATGGCCTCGCATTGAAATCTGCAGCAATTTGCATAAGTGTTGCACTTCTGTCACATTGAACAATTCTCTTCAGTCATCATTGGTCCTGTTCTGGCAGGATCTTTTTCCGGCCACAGTGATGTCACAATATAAGGTTTTACCAGATTCATTATATCCATGATACACTCATGAAATGGTCATATGGGAAAATCCCCACTTCATTGCTACCTCAGAGATGCTGTATGTCATCGCTCATGTGTTAACTATAACATGACATTCAAACTCACTTAAATCTTGATGACCTGCCATTGTAGCAGCAGTATTCAATCTAACAACTGCAGTAGACACTTGTTGTCTTATATAGGCATTGCCAACTCAATGCCATAGTCTGCCTGTTTACGTATCTCTGTATTTGAATATACTGGCACTTCAGTGCATATGCATTCTGATTATGGTACAAAAAATTCACATATCTAGTTGAAATAATACAAATACAATAACAGACAAAGAATCTACCTAGCAAGGGCAAGGAAAATGGAGGTGGCTTTTCAACTAACAAAAAACCTATATACCAAGAAAGTTATTTCCATAAATGCAAAACTTTTCACTACAATACTGTCATTAAACCAGACTGCCTTTACACATCAGAATGCCATTTGTTAAGCACAGCCAAACAGTCAATTGAAATAGAAAAAAGCAATGAGAAATAATCAGAAAAATCCTGTGACCAGAAAAAGAGGATGGTAAATGTAAACTAAGAAGTACTAAAGAACTTTATGAAAAAATACAGCGAATATCGGACACAATGAGGAAGAGAACAGTTGCATTCTATGGACACCTAAAAAGTCTACATGAAAAGAGGATAACAAAATGAATTTTTAACTTCTTTGACAGAAAACCCAAAACATCAATGACATGAACAAAAGAAGTTAAAGTAGACCTGAGGGAAATGGGAATAATGGAGGAAGAAATAGGAGAAAGAGAATGGTTCAGAGCAAAAGTAAAAAGTTTCAAGGGCTTCCAGGGGAAAACAAAGAAAAAGATAAGTGCAACATGGGTACAAGAAAGAAGCAAAAAACGTAGGGAAAGAACAAAAAAATTACTGGAAAGAAAGAAAGGAGAAAAGGATGAATACGTAAGTTATTTCATGGTGGTCCTTAGTAGCAATTCAAAGCAATTTAAAAAATAAATAAATAGAAATAAAAAATAAACAAATATATAAAATATGAAAATATAAGATGTGTCAAATGGAAGAAATTAAATTAAAGTCAGTACAAAAGAACAATTAAAATCATATACATAAAGAATCCAAATGTTAAATAAAATAGGAAGAAAAACTGAGAGCAAATTAAAAAGTTAATAAGATGATTAAAATGATGTGGCAAATGATTAGAAATAGAAAAATACATTTAAACCAACTAAATGAATAAAAATAATGATCAGTCATTTTCATAAATATTTAAAAATAAAAATTTTTTAAACACCTGACAAGATCCCATCCCATGGTCCATTTCACATCAGGCTAGTATGCTAACTACTACACCAAAATTTTAAAGCTCTAGCCCTGTTATGCAAAATTAAATTTTTTTTTTTTTTTTTTCGTTGATTACCTGTAAAGGAGGGCCCCAAGGCCAACGGCTGCCAGGTGACATACCTGGAATCCTAACCTACACTTTAAAAACTCGACTGCACCCATAGCGATCTCTGTTTGTTGGTGCCACTTTGCCTTTATTAGTAATGGTAAATCGATACATGTCCACCACTTGCTTTGCTCTTTGCATTGGGGCCATAATGATACACCCAACACTCATTCATTCATGATAATTACATGGCTACAGAACTCATATGAACTGGTTTGATACAGCTGCAACATTTTCAGTGCAGTCTCAGTTTGTCAGAGTTTTTGAATGTGCAAGCAGTCAGGGAACCCAGTGCATGCCTAGCTTTGTCATGTTCAAAATGTTCTGTAAGATATTGAAAACTGGCCTGTAGCTGAATTTCAGTTTTCTTCCTAGTGTTCTATTATGTTACACCAGGCTTCAAGCACCACAGCCTTCTCTTCTCTTGCAATTCCCCGTTCCTCACAGAAAAATGCTCTTCAACCCCTTCTTTTGTCGTTTAGACCTAACCACTGTGTCATATGACAGTGCACTGATGCCATACACTTCACCAACTGATCACGGACTGTTACAGTACAGTTGCCTTTCAAATGCAGAAAATGAATAACTTCACAATATCCACTTAATCAATGAGGTGTACCATTTTGTTTTCACTCCTTTACAGCCATCCTTTAGTACTGAGGTGTAATAATTTCAATGTGAAGCAGGACTGTAAATGTTTACCTACAAACAAATAAAAAATTATTTATGTGACTTAACTTTTAGAGTTGACAATTAGAACCTTATATTAGCTCTACAAGTTGACGAAGTCTATCACTCTTATTAATAATCATGATGAAGATTACGCTAACAACAACAGTTAATTATAGCCCTTGAGATGCTGAAATGATTTCAAATCAGCTGTCCTCTTTTCTAAGTATTCAGAAGTTTCCAAGGTGATTTCAGTCATCCCTCTTGGGGTTCACACAGTGCTTTCTATAGCAAAGGTGTTTCTTTCCGTTTTATTGACATTTTATGAACATCTATGCTCTTCAAACAGACAACTGTAGAAGTTAATAAATTTATTGTGACAGTCTACACTAACTTTCTATCTTCGAACTCTCCAAATTTATTATGTGCCATTAGCTACATTTCACAGTTGATTATATCTGCTTTAAAATCACATCAATTTTATTGTGAAAATTATTTCTTGTCCATTTTATTACATGCATAGCATCTGAAAAGCCCCATATTTGCAATGATTTTCTCAGTTATCTGTAGCACAATGCAAGTAATTATATATAACACCACTAATTTCCAATATTATGAGAAGGAAAGTTGCTACTCACCATATAGCAGAGATGCTGAGTCGCAGATAGGCACAACAAAAAGATTTTCACACTTAAAGCTTTTGCCCAATGGCCTTTGTTAACAAAACACACACACACACACACACACACACACACACACACACACATACACACACTCATGCAAATGCAACTCACACACACGACTGCAGTATCAAGCAACTGAAACCTCACTTGTCAGAGATTCCAGTCATGTTTGTGAGTTGCGTTTGCGTGCATGTATGTGTGTGTGTGTGTGTGTGTGTGTGTGTGTGTGTGTGTGTGTGTGTATTGTTGACAAAGCCCATTGGCCGAAAGCTTTAAGTGTGAAATTTTTTTTGTTGTGCCTATCTGCTACTCACCATCTCCACTATATGGTGAGTAGCAACTTTCCTTCTCATAATATTGTTACATTCCATCCTGGATTTACCACTAATTTCCAGATGTTTTCAAGCTCTCCTATCCATCTACACTGAGGTGACAGAAGTCATCGGATAGCCGATATATACATATACAGACGGCGGTAGTATCACATACACAATGTATAAAATGGCAGTGCATGGCAGAGCTGTCATTTGTAGTCAAGTAATTCATGTAAAAATCTTCAGAGAATTCAATATTCTGAGATCCACATGTCAAGAGTGTGCCGAGAATACCAAATTTGAGGCATTACCTCTCACCACAGACAATGCAGTGGTCGACAGCCTTCACTTGACGATCAAGGGCAGAAGCATTTGCGTAGATTTGTCAGTGCTCAGAGCAAGCAAAATTGCATGAAATAACCCCAGAAATCAATGTCGGAAATACAACAAACTTATCCATTAGGACAGTGTAGTGAAATTTGGCGTTACTGGGCTATGGCAGCAAATGACCGACACGAATGCTTTTGTTAACAGCACATCACTTGCAGTGCCTCTCCTGGGTTTATGACCATGTTGGTTGGACACCAGATGACTGGAAAACTGTGGCCTGATCAAATGAGTCTCGATTTCATTTGGTAAGAGCTGATGCTAGAGTCTGAGAGTGACACACTGTCCATGAAGCCATGGAATCAAATTGTCAACAAGGCATTGTGCAGGCTGGTAGTGGCTCCATAACGATTTGGACTGTGTTTATGTGGAATGGACTGGGTCCTAGTTATGTTCAGCTAGTTGGAGACCATTTGTAACCTTTTGTGGACTTGATGTTCACAAACAACAATGGAAGTATTATGGATGGCATGGCACCATGTCACTGGCCCACAGTTGCTCACAATTAGTTTGAAGAACATTCTGGACAATTCAAGTGAATGATTTGGACACCCAGATCAGCCAACTTGAATCCAATTGAACATTTATGGGATATAATCGAAAGGTCAGTTTGTGCACAAAATCTGGAATGGAAAACACCTAAACAATTAGGGACTGCTATAGAGGCAGCATGGCTCAATATTTGTTGCTGCACTACGCCTGGCAAAAGTAGGTCACCTCAGTGTATATGGTGTCTGCTCTATTTGGATCATCACCTGAACCAATATGCATGAGACTTCATGACTAGTGCTTACTCACTCACACACACACACACACACACACACACACACACACACACACACACACACACACACACACAGTGCAACAGGTGGACTCCACTGTTGCAATAAAGGACAATCGTAAGCACACAGCATGAGTTACAGATTACTGTCATGTGGTTTATGTTTCACAACATAACAAACCACCAACTTGGAGCGAAATATTGTTAAATGAACATAAATTCTGTAGGAGCACTTAAGACCCTTTCCTAGACTCTGGATGTGGCTTTCTGAATGAAGTGGTAAGTTTTATGGCACATAGGAATTACAGACATTGGCTGTGAGTGGACACTGATTTAAATCAATGGGGAAAGGTCCAAATTTATGCCAGACCAGGATTCAGACCTGGGTCTCCTGCTTACTAGCAGATGCTATAACCACTAAGCCATCTGGACATAGTGGTCATCACAATTGAATGGAATACCCTAGTATGCCTCCCATCAGATCCTAATTCTCAACTTATTCACACACTTCTAATGTGGTGCTCCTTGTCCATTATTCTCATTACTCGTGGCATTTCACTGATTGTCATAAGAGTTGGGGTACATCTCCATTGAAGAGATCATTGGCCATCTTTTCCTTAATTATATACATGTAGCATCTGTTCTTTCAGAAAATCTTTGTCCATTATTCTGATTACTTGCAGCATTGCACTGATTACCATGAGTTCAAGCATGGTGTGCATCTGCACTGAAGAGATCATTGACTGTCTTTACCTTTATTTTATAAAGGTGGTATCTGTTCTTTTGGACATGTCCGTGCCCATTATCCTGATCATTAATGGCATTTTGCCGATTCCCATAAGAGTCCGAGCATGATGTTCATCTGCACTAAACAGACATTGGCCATCTTCATGTACATTCCACATCAGACGCTCCCTTCCCTACTGCCTAGGGCTTTGTGGCAAACGAATCTGCTCCAGTCCAGAATCTGCATCCCACAACTACCCTCCCGACCTGGTACAGAAGCCAATAACCAGAGCCACTTCCTCATCCCCCCCAAACCCAGAACCTCCCACAGAAGAACCACAAAAGTGCCCCACTTGTGACAGGATACTTTCCGGGACTGGATCAGACTCTGAATGTGGCTCTCCAGCAGGGATACGACTTGCTCAAATCCTGCTCCGAAATGAGATCCATCCTTCATGAAATCCTCCCCACTCCACCAAGAGTGTCTTTCCGCCATCCACCTAACCTTCGTAACCTCTTAGTTCATCCCTATGAAATCCCCAAACCACCTTCCCTACCCTCTGGCTCCTACCCTTGTAACTGCCCCCGGTGTAAAACCTGTCCCATGCACCCTCCCACCACCACCTACGGTACTCCAGTCCTGTAACCCGGAAGGTGTACACGATCAAAGGCAGAGCCACGTGTGAAAGCACCCACGTGATTTACCAACTGACCTGCCTACAATGTGAAGCTTTCTATGTGGGAACGACCAGCAACAAACTGTCCATTCACATGAATGGACACAGGCAGACAGTGTTTGTTGGTAATGAGGATCACCCTGTGGCTAAACATGCCTTGGTGCACGGCCAGCACATCTTCGCACAGTGTTACACCGTCCGGATTATCTGGATACTTCCCACTAACACCAACTTGTCAGAACTCCGGAGATGGGAACTTGCCCTTCAGTATATCCTCTCTTCTCGTTATCCGCCAGGCCTCAACCTCTGCTAATTTCAAGTTGCCGCTGCTCATACCTCACCTGTCTTTCAACCACATCTTTGCCTCTGTACTTCCGCCTTGACTGACATCTCTGCCCAAACTCTTTGTGTTTACAAATGTCTGCTTGTGACTGTGCATATGCGGATGGATATGTGTGTGTGTGCGAGTGTACACCTGTCCTTTTCCCCCCAAAAGTAAGTCTTTCCGCTCCCGGGATTGGAATGACTCCTTACCCTCTCCCTTAAAACCCACATCCTTTCGCCTTTCCCTCTCCTTCCCTCTTTCCTGATGAAGCAACCGTTGGTTGCGAAAGCTTGAATTTTGTGTATATGTTTGTGTTTGTTTGTGTATCTATCAACCTGCCAGCGCTTTCGTTTGGTAAGTCACATCATCTTTGTTTTTGGATATATTTTTCCCATGTGGAATGTTTCACTCTATTATATTCATATATATTTAGTTAAGGCAAAGAGCCCAATGATATCTTCAATGTGGATGCAAACCAGGCTCAAACTCTTATAATAATCAGTGGAAAGCCATGAGTAATGAGGAAAATGGGCAAGGGGCACTACATTACTAGTGTGTGGATAAGTTGAGAATTTGTGTCTCACAGTAGGTGTGTTAGGGTAGTCCAAGCAGTTTTGCAATGACCTCTGTGTCCAGATGGCTTAGTGCTCAGAGTGTCTGCCTAGTAAGCAGGAGATGGTACAAATCCCAGTCTGGCACAATTTTTTTCTTTCCGCATTGATTTAAATCAATGCCTACTCACAGCCAATGTCTGTAATTCCTTTGCGTCTTAATTCAAAGTGGCTGCTTGGTCAAAACAGTGTCTGTTCTTTCAGACATGTAAAAGTTTTATGTTTGAAACAGTGTCTGTTTCCATTGCATGAGTTAGTTTTAAAGAATAATTTGTCCAGAAAAAACTTGCGATCCTGACATATTCCCTTCTAATTTTTCAACTGTAGAGCCTAAAACACTAAGTCTGCTTCAATTTTCAAGTAAAGTATGGTTTCAAGTTTAGAATGACTAACCAAGCACTGGGTAGATATGTACCTACTAGAACAGTTCATGTCATGCTCCATGGTATACACTCTCTGTAATGAAACTTCTTCACGAACAGCTACTACTTCACTTTATATATAAAACAAAGTACAAGGTTATAGATACAGCGAAGGTAAAAGAAATGCATTTGGCTGTCAAAAAGGCAGTGTGTAAGACCTCTGACTGATTTATCACAATCTAATTCATAAGACGTCTCACAGAATCCAAATAAATTCTGTACATATTTGAAGGCTGTCAGTGCCACCATTGTTAGTGCCCAAATATTTATGGGCAACAAGAGAACTAAGCTGGAAGTAGCAAAAGAAAAAATCAGATATTTTGCACTCCATTTTCAAATGGTTGAGTACAAAGGAAGATCTAGAAATAATTTTCTCATAACTACAAAAATTAGAGATACTGATATTAATAACAGCATTTTTGTAAACCGCTATAAACCTTAAAACTGAACAAAGCCCCACGGACCACTACAATCCCTGTCAAATTTGAGCCAAGTTCGACAAATACAAATAAAAATTAGTTCCTCTCTTAACCATAATATACCACAGATGCCTTGAATGAAATATCGTGCCTAGAAGAAAGTACAGATCACAGGAAGGGTGTGAAAATTAATCCACAAAACTTCCGTGAAATTTGGAATGTATTTTGAGCTGAACAGAATGCTCTCTGCCACATCAAACAGCATGAGCTCCAAAGACATTGAACAAGTGAAACCCAACTCATACTTAATTCACTTGATGTTCTGAAGATAGTAGATCAAGGCAGTCAGAGTGAAGCATCATTTAACTCACTACAACAACAATGTTTATTAATGAAAGTACAATCACAGATGGTATCAGACAAAATTTGTGACTGGATTGAGGATTTCTTGATAGGGAGGATATGGAATGTTAACTTGGATGGAAAGGCACCAGTAACTTCAAGTGAGCCACAGGGAAGGGTTTTTGTGACTCGTGCTGTTCATGTTGTAATGGACAATATTAATAGTAACCTGTTGTTGACAGCAATAAGTGAGTGTGTATACTGTGGTATAATGTTTGCAACATATGACAATGAGAGAAGAGAGAGAATGAAATCCAATGGTGACACATATTCTATTCCTCTTCATTAGCCCCAAGGGCCTTAACATACCCATCTAAACAGTCACACCACCTCACTTCATGAGATACGGTGGAAAGATTTGGAATTTAATCCACAACATTGGTGCAAACTCTGGTGACTTTATCCATTACCTTTGCTTCTCTTGCCAGCCAAATACTGTTGGTGAAAATATCTTCCACCACCAGTATTTGAGGTGGCCACCTATGAATCGAGCACCTCAGTTCAGGCAGTTCATGCTCTGTAGTGACATTGGCTATTGATGCGGGTTGAATCTTTGCAACTTGTTGTAACTACTGCATTTTAGGTCTGTTAATGCTACACACCTTCAGGTATTACTAAGTACTTATGCAATCAATGCAAGGTATCAGTACTTTACTGTAAACATAGTCACAGCAAAAGGAAATACAGCTTTTGGCAATACAATGAATTCTGTAACCTCTTCAGTGTTGCACTTCTGAAAACATTGTCATTTGATAGAATACACACTGTACGGTGAAGTACATTTAAGTGACGTGTGTGTGACTGCTGCCCCTTTGGGAAGTAATCACAGAATTTAATGACCAATATGTCACTATATTCAATGCAGCTACTTTCTAGGAACTAAATCATAGTCATGCCACTATTTTTACTTATCTTTGTTTCATAATGCATCAGGCTGTTTTACTTTATTTTTGGAGAGTCTTATTTTCGTGCACATTGTATAGTATTTGTTTCTTAACAACATACCAGAGTATTTCAAAAAATTCTCAGTTGATATAGTTGCAGTTATTCATTACATACTATCCTATGAGTCAACTTGAGATACCTTTCTTACTCAAAATAACTTCAATTTTAAGATGATTCCCTGTACATTCTTACAGCTGCCACTACAGCTTACCTCCAAATGTATAAGGGGAGTACAGCAACAATGTGGTCTATAAATTTGCAGGGCTTTACAAATTATCCATTTGTTTTCAGAACTCTATATTTGACAAACTGTTATCTTCACTGCAGCACTAATGTCCTCTCTGAGCTGTTCCAGTGTTTATAGCAGTGGAGGTACATAAACACAGTCCTTAATGTATCCCTATAGGAAAAAAGTAATAAGTTGTTACGTCAGGTGACCTGGTAGGCCAAGGGAACAGAGCCACTTCCCCCAATCCAGGGATGCAGAAGTTCATTGTTTAGTTAGCTACAGACAGACATTCAAATGAGGAGGTCAAAAAAAATGAAATGATTGTATGGCATTTATTGTCCAGTATGTCCCCTTTGGAGTTCGGCCGCCATATTTCAAGTCTTTTTAGTTGATGTCATGTTGGCGACTTGCATGTCAATGATGATGAAGGACACACAACACCCAGTCCCCTGCCAGGAATCGAACCCGGGCCCCCTTGTGTGGTAGGCGGTACCATTACCATTGTGCTACGGAGGCGCTGAGGAAGTGATCTGCCTTGATGGAAAATGAAGTTCTCAGAATCTGCAATCAGCTGTGGAAACAACCGTAACTGCAAAACATCAAGGTAAGAGGTAATTGTCATAGACTTCTCACAGGAAAAAAATTGTCCATACAAATTCATATGTGACATTGCACAGAAAACATTACTCTTTGGTGAATCTTGGTTATGCCTCACAACTTCATAATGGTTGTCAGTGCCCCACACTCTTACATTGTGGCAATTAACCTTTCTAGATAAATGGAAGGTTGCTTCGTCGCTGAATATCAGCTTGAAGTCAAAATGTTCATCCTCAAGTTCCCCCCCATTGTGAAGCAAAACTGAAGTTGCCTCTCATAATTCTCCAGTTTCACTAGTTGCATGAGCTGCAGACAGTGTATTTGAAATGTAATTACTTTCACAAAATCTTGCAGACAGTTTGCTGCAGTATTCCAACTGAGTGGCTTGTATAGACCACTGATTTTTTGGAATACATTTGAAACTTTCCCTCACCCTCTCCATGGTTGCATCTGGGATACTTTGTACTTTCCTGTATACAGAGACAACCAGTATCCCCAAGTTGTTGACACCAATGAACAATGCTCTGTTTACATGGCTGCTCTTTTCCATAACTCCTTCAGAGTGCACATTCCATTGCTATAACAGATAAACATCTTCCATATTCCAAAACACAAAAACTTTTTTCTTGCTTTGTTGCCATTCTGTCAAGACACTGGACTTTTAACATCAATTGGCAAGCAAAATATAAATTTTAGTGTACAGTTCCATTCATCCATCAATCATACTAATACAATTAATACTTTGGCAAATAAAAAACTTTGAAAATGACTGAATCATTTATAGTAGCCATGTATAAATTTCTCACATACAATCTCTGTTTATACATATCTTACATTGCCTTCAAACAGATCTCAATACATTCTGAATGATTCCTTTACTTATGATGCTGACATTATAGTACCCTTCTATTATGCTTTATAGATCAACAAGCTTTGTTACTAAAACTTGACTGTCAGTGTTAGGCTAAAGCATTTTGAACTAATTTTTCATCAAAATCGTCAAAGATAGTTAGATCCATAGCAAAAGTGTAAACAATTACTGCAATATGTTCTTGAACCATTCTTGGAAACTATGTCAAGAGAAAACTAGAAATTATGAACTGTAGGTTCCCGCTACTGGCCTGTACTCTATTAGTGTTATTAGCTGTGTGTTTCCTGATACACTATTATGTATTATTATCCAAAGAACTGCTCAACACAAAGCTGTCAGATCTTTAAATCCCGAGAACAAAGTCTGCATCTTGTATCTTGCCATTCATTTAATTTTGCTAGTACACCTTTATCTCCTACATATATACAATATTGAATTCCACAAATCTGATGATACACAGTTTTCAACACTGCTTTATTGATAATCATGAGTAATGTTACAGTACCCTGTCTAATTTCCAATGGGGCATTTTATGGAACATCTTCTCAGTAACTGAGTATTTTCATTACACATCTTCCTGCGATATTGTTTTAGAACTGATAAAGACCTTTCCTTGTTTGTTTCCCATCTGGATCTTTCTTTAGTGGTGAATTTTGGAGAAATCATATGAAATACGTGCAGTGCAAATCACAAAAAACCATGTCGACCATTACTTAGAAAACTTAAAAAATATTAACTCTGCCTTTCTTATACATACATGAGATTATTATATTTTTGTAACCAGATATGAATTATTTGAGGGAAACCATTTTGTCCATTCACATGATACTAGAAACAAAGAAAATTTTATGCTCCGAACCCGCCGACTCAGACTGTATGCCCAGGGACCTCAACACATGGGAACGAAAATTTGTAATAAATTAAAAGGGAACAAGTTGACACAGATGAATTTAGGCTCACTTAAATGCAAGCTATATGAGGTACAAACACTGAAGTGTTATTACTCAGTGGATGAATTAATGCAGGACAAACTGGAAATTTGAGTTGGATACAATGTGTTACACATTCCAAGAAATAACCTTTATAGTGTTGTTATTTATTATAGTGCTCTTATTAATTACTGTAAAAATCATTGTAGCTGTTTTACACATTTTTGACATGTCTCCTGTACACAAGCCAAACAGAGTGCAAATGTACGTCATGAGATGAATAAAATACAATTCACAATTCTCCTCTATGTTAAGTAATTCTTAATGCTAATGCATGCTTACTGCTGTATCATCTGTCTATGGAAAAGCCTTTATATGTTAGTCTCACGCAAGTTTCTACTGAGCCATTTTTTTTTCCTTCCGTCTGGAGGATCTACATCTTTGATATGTATAATTTTATTTTTATTTTTTTTACTTATCCTGAAATAATAATGGGCACCATTTGAACTCTCTTTAATTAAATTTCTTTTCATCTTACACAGTTTGTGGCACACCCCAACATACAGCAATTATTGGCAGCCATCTGGTATGAAGGTGTCCCAGGATTTCGACGGAAATCCATCACACAAAAGCTGCTCCAGATCACCAGCGTGGCTCTACTCTTTCCTTTCTACTGCATGCTCTACATGTTTGCTCCCAACACAAACACTGGAAAGCTGATGAGGAAGCCATTCATGAAGTTTTTAATACATGCTTCAGCTTATCTGTTCTTTCTGCGTAAGTACAAACATAATGGGTCATTTAATTACACGCATAAATTTGTAATTTATTATCAGATATGCTGAAACTCAAAATTGTGGCTTTTTTGTTCTTTTGTATATTTTCTTAAACATGATTTTGACAACAAAATTATTGTAGTGTGTTTCATGTTTTTGTCTCAGATGTGTTAATTATTATGACGAAATCAGAATGTAACAAACATTCTTCACAGATCATATTAAATTGTTAAACATAATGATACAGTATTAAGAAACTTAATTTCTATAACAGTCTGCAGATGTTTTATTGTTTGTATAATACAAAGGCACATTCGCTAGAGTGTAACAGGAACCAACCCAAGAATTCATTCAAAGCCCTTTATTTAGTGACATGGAAAATAGTAATCTGCTCATATCAGCTCATAGCGAAAACTTAATTTGTATGACCTACATTTGTTAACAACTTATTTGGTCATCACACAATAAAGAAATATTATCTCTTGTGTTGTTGCAGTGATCCTTATTCTGGTGTCCCAGAGAGCAGAGGTGCAAGTTATACAGTTATTTGGAACAGACAGCATGAGAAGAGAATTGGAGGAGCAGTTACTGAAGCAACGAGGCAATCCTCCAACTCTCTTGGAATGCGTTGTGCTTGTGTACGTTGCAGGTATGTGTTTTCAGTGCACATTTTTCTTGTAACACAACTCAGAAATCATGCTTCTTCGCAAGTGGCTGTACCATTTAGCTAGTTACAGTCTGCATAGCTCATTATTAAACACTGTTTTTAAATGTGGCTAGCATTTGTAAATAAATATGAAACAATGAAAAACCCTTAAGTTTAACATTGCTACAAGTACATTATTTTTTGCACTATGTTTGCTACAAGTTTCTAAATATACAATTATCTATTAAATAGAGGAAGTCTGCAAAAGGAAACTTCTCTTAAAATGTCACTGGAGTTAACTGTGTAATGTGGAAAATATTTTGCACTAATGGGAAAGTGAATGAAAATATTTATCAAACCCAGTTTATTATTTAGGTAGCAAAAAGAATTTCCTGTGAGTAATTGTAAGGAAGGAAATGAAAATATAGCAAAGGGAAATCATAAGGCAGGCTGTTGTTTATTTATTTGTTTATCCTGATGCATTACGGTCTTCAGCCCCTCTCTTAAATAAGATCAGGATTTCACACTCACAATATTTATTTACATCATTGTTAACTAAGAAATAACAACAACTTTAATATGACGAACAGTAATAGAACTGTATTTACAGTATTATGTATGACCTGAATGCATCTCGAATTAATGTGAATAAATAGTACTGACTAGAACTAATACAGTTAATACTAGCAGTACTTCTATTTCTGCTACTGCCACTAATAACAATAATATTAATAATAATAATAATAATAATAATAATAATAATAATAGTAGTAGTGGCAGCTGCAAACTTATTTATACATGGAAAAAGATGATACTTCCTGATACAGCACGTTCTGAGAGAGGGAAATTTATGTAGACTGCAACAGCTAAGAGCATAGGGACATAAGGAAGATCTGGTTAGAAAGAATACTGTAATAGGGTAATGAGTATGTACAAGAAGTAAAGGCATACATTCTACTTGCTTCAGTAGTTATGCCATTAACTGTCTTTCAGCCTGTTCTCTGACATAATGAGGGGGGATGGTCATTCCAAAGTCAGGTTCTGGCTACCAAAAAGAACTCCACGAAACCAACTGAGTGATGAGATAGGGATAGAAATGATTTTGCTCTGAAAGGAATGAGTGTTTCGTTATGTTGTTAAGACAAGAGCATTAACATTGAGGACGGATATGAGTTACAGTGTACTTTGATAAGACAGAAGAGGAGACAGGGTATGGCTCGAAGTATAAGCATTTGTACATTTTACAGGTATAAAGAGAAGAGCTTTTCAAATTCCTGTAGGGCATGGAGACATGTTGATGCCTTCTTGCATGTTGCTCACAGAGCGTCCCCCTAACCAACAGGTTCAAGGTGATGTCTTCCACTGAAACTAAAACTGAGCCACTGGACCTCACTTCACCGTTTGCCCAGTGTCATGAGGAGGCAAATGAGGAGTCTATTAATTGACAGCTGTTCAAACATATGATGAATAGTGGTACCCTTAGGGAAGTCACAGCAAGGGACATGAAGGAACATCAGGTACATTCAGTGTTTATACTTGAGGCTTCATCCAACATGTTGAAGAAGCTATCTGACCACCACTGGGGGGAACAGTGTGTAACCAACTACAGATTGTAGTGCATATTGGAACAAATCAAGTCTGTCACCTGGGTTACGAGGTCATACCTGGATCATTCCAGCAACTTGCAGAGAAGATTGAGAAGACATGGTGTTTATACGAAGCTCATAATTTGCAGCATTGTTCCCAGAACTGACAGTGACCCCATGGTTCTGTGTCAAGTAGCAGGATTGAACCAGAACCTTCAAACGTTCTATAATAAGCTAGGTTGCGGCTTCCTAGACTTGCACCATAGAGTTGAGAACTGTAGGGTCTCCCTGAAGGGGTAAGATGTGCACTACATGTCACAGGTTGCTACCTAGGTAGCTGACTGTGCGTGGGGTGTACAGAAAGGTGTTTTAGATTAGGTGACTCCCCATCCAGTCCAGGTAACAACAGTTGTAGGACATCCAGAAATATCAGTTCTAGATCCAAAAGAATGCCTGCCACAGGTGAGAGTATTAAAATCCTTGTATTTACTGCCAAAATATTTGCTACAAGGTTCCAGACTTTGAAGGGCTGCTGCAAACTGTGAAGCTCAAAAAATGCTAGGAACAAAGCTCATTGAAACCTGAAATTGATATCACTTAGACTTTTGGGGAAAATTTAAGTGTATATCAAAACAACAGGCTAGGCAATGCAGGTGGTGTATTTGCCACAGTAGACAAATCGACTGAGAAAGAAATTGAAGCTGTATGTGAGATTGTTTGGACAAGTAGCGCTCATAAAACTGTAACTGGATCTCGAGGAGCTGCACAGGGTGACAACACTGCTTAAGCACATAGTCGGCACGGATACTCACCACGACAACTGGCAGCCTCCTCTGCCACCATGACAGTAAATGACAGACACGGACTTCTTCATTTGGGTCTTATATGTATGCACAAAATACTCATCCTTTGAGTTAAAAGGTAAGTGAAAGAAAGCGGTAGTCAGATGCTGTATACCATTGCAAATGCAAAAGTATTCAAACTCCCATGACACAAACTGCCAACTGTTGTCAAATGCCAGTGTCCTGGGGGTCCCTCAAGAGCAAAAATAACCAACAATGTGTGAACCATATTTTTAACTCCAACAATAATAGCTAATGGCTCCTTTTCCATGTGTCAATAATCATGCTGCACAGTGGAAAGCTGATGAATAAACAATGGGCTGTTTGGTGCCATCCAAGTTCTGATGGGACAGGATGGCACCAATAGAATACTGGAACATGTAATAAACCAGGGTTAAATGTTTACCCAGCGTAAAGGAATAGCCAAAGAAATACAAAAAGTTCTGTTATCCAACAATGCAGTAAAAAGGAAAAATGAAGACATGTTTTCCAAACTTAAGAAACATTACAACCACAAGAGTACACTCATTTTGCTCTTCAATTAGACGAAAGTACAGATGTCAAGAATATGGCAGTTACTCGGTTTTATAAGTTTTGATTATGATGAAGACACAAGGCAAAATGCTTGAGTCAAACACTACTGCAGAAAACATTTTCAATATGATTGACCTTTATTTGTTAACTATGTGTATTCCTTGCCAAAAATGTGTTGGTGTTTGTACAAATTGAGACAAGCCAACATATTCACTTAACAGGGCAGACAGCAAAGATGAAGAAAGTTGCATCTGACACACACTGCATAATACATCGAGAATCTGTGGCTCAGGATATGAAGAATTTTTTTGCTGACAATCAGTGGTTATCAAGGTTGCCCTGTTTAGCTGATATCTTTGGCAGGCTTCACATTTTGAATATGGTACCCTTGGTTGCTCTAGTGACCTACAAAAAATTTCTGCTAGAAGGGGAGTTAGTTCTTTGGCACAATCTCTGTAAAATCTTACATGTATCTCATCTGCTCCTGTTGCCTTTCCACTACTAAGTGATTGTAGCTGCTCTTCCATTCTACAGTTACCTATCTTGATATCTGACATTTCAAAGTTCGTATGATGATTGTAAGAAGGGACCACATTATGATCTTCTATGTTGAAACAATTTCAAAAGACCAAATGCAATATTCAGCCTTCTCTCTGTCATCTTGTGTTTTGTTGCCAGTATGGTCACTGAATGATTGAATAAATCATTTTGATCCACTTACTGATTTTTACACAGGCTCAAAATCTCTTAGGGTTTTTAGACAGATTGCTAAGCAAAACTTTTCTTTCAGAATCACTGAAGATTGCTCTCCTTACACATATTTTTGCCTCATTCAGAGTTTGTTTGTCAGCTAGGTTTTGACTTCTTTTTAATCTGTGATGCTCTCTTTGTTTATATAGCAGTTTTCTAACACAGCTGTTAAGCAATGCTGTGGCTCTCCATTTCTTAAGACCTTGCTCAGAACAGGCATACTGAATGATGCTTCACATTTTTTTCATTTTTGGTACACATCTTCACCCTCAGAAATCAATGTTTAATGCTGACTACTCAGATTCTCAGCAATTTGTATTCTATCATTCTTGTTAAGCAAAATTATTGTCCCTCCTTTCTTAACATTCCTCGTAATACCTGTAGTCAAAGATGCTACTGCAGGCTTATAATCACTGATACCGTCCTTGACATTAAATGATTCAAAAAGTTCAGGTCTTATAAATTATAGAGTGCAGCAATCTGTTGTCCTTTTTTAGATTTTATTAGGCAAATCCAGATTTTGGCTAGTGGCTAGCCATTCTCAATGCACTATTTTCTATTCTTGATGCATGTAAGTCTCTGGAATGAGGTTTTCACTCTGCAGCAGCGTGTGCACTGAAATGAAACGTCCTGGAAGATTAAAAATGTGTGCTGGACTGAGGCTCAAACTCGGAACCTTTGCCTTTCACGGGCAAGTGCTCTACCAACTGAGCTACCAAAGCACAACTCATGATCTCTCCTCACAGCTTTACTTCTGCCAGTACCTCATTCCCTACCTTCAAAACACTACAGAAGCTGTCCCGTGAAACTGCAGAACTAGCACTCCTGAAAGAAAGGATACTATGGAGACATGGCTTAGCCACAGCCTGGGGGATGTTTCCAGAATGAGATTTTCATGCTGCAGCAGAGTGTGCACTGAAATGAAAGTTCCTGGCAGATTAAAACTGTGTGCTGGCCCGAGACTCAAACTCAGGACCTTTGCCTTTCACGAGCAAGTGCTCTATCAACTGAGCTACCTAAGCACGACCCACGACCTGTCCTCAGAGCTTTACTTCTGCCAGTACCTCGTCTCCTACCTTCCAAACTTAACAGAAGCTCTCCTGCGAACCATGCAAAACTAGCACTCCTGAAAGAAAGGATATTGTGGAGACATGGCTTAGCCACAGCCTGGGGGATGTTTCCTGAATGAGATTTTCACTCTGCACAGTGGAGTGTGCGCTGAAATGAAACTTCCTGCCAGATTCTTTCTGGAGTGCTAGTTCTGCAGGGCCGCAGGAGAGCTTCTGTAAAGTTTGGAAGGTAGGAGATGAGGTACTGGCAGAAGTAAAGCTGTGAGGAAGGGGTGTGATCATGCTTGGGTAGCTCAGTTGGTAGAGCACTAGCCTGTGAAAGGCAAAGGTCCCGAATTCGAGTCTTGGTCCGGCACACAGTTTTAATCTGCCACAAAGTTTCATGTAAGTCCATGATGGTTGGGCATCACTCACATTTCTTTGAATTGAGGGAACAACAGGACTTACATGCAGCGAGAATAGAAAATAGTGCATTGAGAGTGGCTAGCCACTTGCCAAAATCTGGATTTGCATAATAAAATCTAAAAAAGGATGATTGATTGTTACACTCTATAATTTATAAGTCACATAACGGTCACTGAGTGAACCCACTTTCTGAATGGAAGGTAACCTGAAGTTCATGTCTCTTTGTTGCTAGGAGACCTAAGAAGTTACCTTCACCAGTTGATCTTCTATCTGCTGTAAGTAATTTTCAGATAATATGTTGAGAACAATGTCACTTGATTCACTTTCTCTGGTACCAGTTCTGATCACATGACTCTCCTATACCTGGCAAGTTGAAGTCACCCCTATCTCATTAGCATGGTCAGGAAACTCATTCATGAAATTCTGTAATTTCTCTCTGAAGTGCTCTGCCACTACAGGTTTTGATAAAGACAGCCTATAAAAGCTTCCAATTACTATATTTACCCACCTTTGTTGTTTAACTTCATCCAGATACAAATCACATTTGGAATACATGATAATTAGATACCATTGTGTCTTTTACTACAATAAACTGGCATCTAATGTACCCTTACAAGAAGTATTTCGGCCTGCATTTATGATTTTGTTGCTATTTCCAGTTGAGGTTCCGGGTGAATGAGAGGAGATCTTTAACCAGGGCAGTGTGGTTGAATTTAGGTGTGGGGCTAAAGGTTAAGCCTTTTGATAGAACAGATGTCTCTGGAGGAGGGAGGGATCTGGATGAGGGGTTTAGAACTGATTTGGGACTGGTGATATGTGGCATTTGACTGTGGTTATAGTTGAAATTTGGTCTGTGTGGGGTATGTGCTGGGATTGGGAGATTGAGTAGGGTGGCTAGGCTAGGTTTGTTGGCTATGAGGGGGGGGGGGGGGGGGGTTTGTTGAAGGTGCTGTTGTGGTTGGTGTTTGTGAGGAATAGGGAGAGGGACCCTACTTCTTAGATAATGCACTAGCACTGTGGATAGTTTTTTCAGGTGGTGTGTGGGATGGAACACAAGTTTACATCAGGCTTCTAGGATGATGTTCCTGAGGGTGTTCTCCAAGTGGGGGTTTGAGAGGTGGAGGACTTTAGAGAGAGACAGGAGCTGTTGGGAGTGGTGGTTACACAAAGCAGTGTACAGATTCAGTACATGTTGGCTAAGGGCTACGGATTGAAGGTTCTGGAAGTCCAGGAGAGACTGGTGGAAGGGGGGATTGCACCCAGAGATGGGACCTTTTAAGGTAAGTCCTTTAGGGGTAATTCCAAAGGTTAAGCAGGACCAGAGGAAAAGTATGTGGGTTTGCAGTTTGGCCACAGTGAATGCATGTTTCCAGAATGAATGTAAATAATGTGGTATAGGATTAGGGTACATAGTGGGTACATTCAAGAATGGAACATGAAAGAGCAGAAATTATAGTCTCACAGGAAGTACCCTCCAGCACATATTGTAAGATGGCTTATGGAGTATGAATGTAGATGTGAACAGGATACATTGAATGTTTACAAAGGAAAGCACCATGAATGGTCATTTGTTTAGTTCATGGAAGAGCTTCACCAAAATGTTGCAAAACCTTAGCTGTGAGATCCTTGATGACTGACACAAACTATACTGCCTGACAAATAAATGAAGCAGCCAGAAGATAAGGCTGGATGTCTGTGTAGCTTCATACTCAAACATACCATCAGCAGGTATATAAATGATTAGAGTTGCAATTCTCTGTGGCAGGTAGAGTGATTACCAAAGTGCAATAATTTGGTTGTGTTAAGTGTAGACAGGCCTGATGAAAAGCACATGAACAGTGTCAGACTTTGAGTGATTACTGTGAAGGAGACAGGGATGCCATACACTTGTGTGAAACAACATTATCAGCATCTAACAAAGTTTGAAAGATGTCTCACTGTAAATCTCCATTTGGTTGGCTGGTCAAATCATGCAATATACAGATTTGTGGGACATTCCAACGTGATGTGACCCGGTCGTGCTCCTTGTCAAGGCCCTGCTCAACCACATCTGACCACCACAAGGAAGGATCACTGTAATGTGCACCAAACGCTTGATAATCCCTTCACATCTATGCCTGCCATCCAAGAACAAGTAATGGTGTCCCTGCAACATTCTGTGTCGTTGGTTGGAGACTAGCAGCAGTCAGTCTCATGAAAACAAACAGTTGATTTTGAAGTGGTGCTCTGACCAGCAAGCATGGACTGCTAATGAAAGGCATTCCATTGTGTTCAGCTATAAATTGCAACTGTGTACAACCACTGAAGGCTATTGTCGGTGAATATTAGAGTGAGTGACCTTGGGAGAGGTCCCATTCTTCCAATGACTGGATATGCATAGCAGTGTTATTCCTGGTGTTATGTTGTGGGCAGCCATCGGCTATGACTTCAGGTCCTGACCATTAGTGATGGGGTATTCTGATGACACAAAGCTAAATCACATATATCCTATGTGATAGTATTGTGGTGACCTTTTTCAACAGGACAGTGTTTGGTCATATGTGGCATGTGTCTCTGTGAGAGGTCAACATGATGTTGAGGTACTTTCATGACAAGCAAGATGTCCAGCTCTGTACCCAATAGAACATGTGTGGGACCTGCTTAGATGTCAACTCTGTTCCAGTGAAAGTATCCAGGATACGAAGGACCAGTTACAACAGCTGTAGGCTAGCTTGCCTCAGAAGAGGAGACAATGGGTTTAAGACATCTTTCCTAATAGACTAAGTGCATGCATCCAAGTAAGAGGAGGTACAACCTCATACTGATAAGGCAAGTAACACTATCAAGTTCTTTGTAAACTTGACTTGGCTTTTTAATCACTGAAGTAAAATCACATACCCATGACCCATGAGGTTTCATTTCATTTTCTTCTTCCCTTCTGGGTGCTTCACTGTTTTTCATCTAGCAGTGTGTAACAATTTATAAACTTTCAAGAACCATTATGAAGTGAGGTATTTAGTAATGTACTAAAAGCTGATATGTATAAATCCTATACAGATAGTGAAGAGAAGATTAGACTAATTGCAAGGAACACAAAGGCAATTAAATGGTCCTTCTTCCTTCACTCCATACATAAATGGAATGGGAGAAAAATCTAATATGTGGTGTACCCAGTGCCATTCACTTCATAGTCATTCATAGAGTATGCATGTAAATGTATATATAATGCTTACATATAATGAATGTTTTAATAACAATATAAGACTGACCTTAGTTACAATTAGTTAACTAACATCAGTAACAAATAGTTGTTAATGTGTCATAAATACACAGTTTATATCACATATTTCTCTTTGCTAATGTTCTTCTAAACAAAATTCTCTTTCATGATGGGTATTTGGTAGAATGACTAAAATTCCACATTAAAATTTGTCATGCACTAATGGAAGATTACCATGTTTTGATTTGGACATTACAGAAGCAATAGAGAATACAAATCATTTGCACATCATACATCAATTTGAAATTAATAAACACAGTTCCAGAATAACTACATACAGTTGGCTGTATGAATGTCAGGAGTGACTAACTGCTGACAGGAAAAGTAGGTGGTGGACCCATGTTTCTACATTACAAGCACTCAAGTGGAGTTTTAATACTGGGAAAACTGAAGTAAAAGCACATTAAAAGGAGCATCTGATCCCAACAAAAAGATTTAAGAGTTCTGCTTGACAGTTGGGTGGAATCACTAGTAGCAAACAAAGGAAATATTAATGAAGAATAAAACACAACAAACACTGACCTTCATCACTGAGAAAACTCAATCATTACAAAGAGCAAACTGGCTAAATGTGGTTATCTTCCAAGACTAGGATCACTTCATTAGTATCATCAAATAACTAAATTTTTGCAACATGGAGGAAAATACATAATCAAAAGGTATTTACTTTTTGAAGATTTATTTATGATATGTATCCACAGGTAATCCATAGACTGCAAATGGCAATGTTAAATTAACAGAACTACTTCTATTTACATGTGTCTTTCAATGCACATAGCAATCCAAAATTGCTAAATGGCTGAAAGAGAAATGCAAAGCCATAAAAATAAATATGAATGGAGGAAATGTATGTGCCATACATAGGAGGGAAAAAAGACCCTTTGGAGAAAGGGGAAGCAACTCTATGAATATCAAGAGTTAGATGGGAAGTGAGTACTAAGTAAAAAAGGAAAAACTGAAAGGTAGGAGGAATGCAGAAGGAATGCATAAACGAAACAAATTTGAAGACAATATTATGGAAAGGAATGAGGAAGTGAATGAAGATAATATGTGGAATGCAATACTGTGAGGGGAATTTAACAGAGAATTGAAACATGCAGTTGAAACAAGGCACTTAGAGTAAAACATTTACTCAGAATTGAAGGGGTCAAGAGCTAGATGTGATAACCTGCTACAGCATATTTTGAGTTACTGTGTGTTGTTTATTTAGTTAAACTCAAAGCCAAGTAAGGTAAGATAGAAAAGTTATATAATGGATAATGGTTGCTAATGATACAAATGGAACTACCAGGTTACATGTATTTGGTGTACTTCAATGGGGTAGGAGTGAGAGGACAGTGTGGTTAGACTAGTCTTTACTAAGCTGTGGGTGAGCACTTTCTGCTGCTCTGATGACCCCTTCAATTACTAGTATTCTAAAGATAAACAACTGTGACAAAACCATTCTGACTGTTCTGAATAGGTGTGGGTATTACTCATCAGTCAGTTCTAAAAGTTATTGTTACAAAATACTAACACAAATTAGCCATATAAAAATGAAATGACTGGTAAAGGCTGATCTGGGGGAATATTCATATTGGGTTCTAGTGAAATTTAGCAATATGCAAGGCAACAATATCCCTATGACTTACCTTAGAAAATGGGTTGAATAAGGATAAACTCAGGTTTATAGTGTTTGTAGATTCAGAAAAAGTGTTTAAAATGTTGGCTGCAGTATGTTTTTTGAAATTCTCTAGTTATCACTCATAAAATTTGCTGAGCAAAAGTGTTTATAGAACTTGTACAGAAACCAGACTGCAGTTATAGGAGTCAAAGGGCACAAAGGGGAGGTAGTAATAGAAAAAGAAATAAGGCAGGGTTGTAGTTCACAAGTTATTTAATATGTACGTAGAAAGCAGTAAAGGAACCCAAATATAACATTGGGAAGGGAATAAAAGTTCAGTGAGAAGAAATAAAAAGTTTATGGTTTGCTAATGATGCTGTAAGGAAACCAAATCTCAACCACAGTAAGTTCAAAGGAATATAGGTAGCATTAGTTATTCACCGATGAAGAGACTTGCACAGGATAAACTAGCATCAAGAACTGTTTCAAATCAGTCTCTGGACTGAAGAACACACAATCAATAAGAACTAATTTAGCACGAATTATTGTAACCAGTACATTATTACACCTGCACAACCACTCCCAATGCATATGTCAATGCATGCGTTCATTTTAGTAGTGTGCTGTTCAGCTGCTCTGGATCCCCACCAGATACCACCAACCTGGATCTGGTGTCTCTATCACCTGCAGCTGATGGCAAGTGGCCCCCTGATGGGCAAATGCTTCATACATAGCCATGTACCAGCTCCATCTGGCACTCTTGTGGATGTTCTCTGTACTGCATTGTACTTATGCTGTCATGGTGATTTATAAATAGTTGGTTTCTTAAACCATGTCTTTTATTGTGTGCAGAGTTAGAACAAGAATACATATGCTTCATTTGTAAGGATGGATAGCTCCTGGAATACTTACTACAACCGTTAACAAATACAGACTGTTACTTAACTATAACAAAAGACAGCGCATACAGTTTTTGATACAGGATTCTTGTGAAAGTAAACTGTTTTATCACAGGTTAACTGAATTTTAAACTCTTAGACCTGCAGAGATATGAAAAAGTTTCTTGGTCGTATCACATTTAGGATCTTGTTCAGAAAATGAATGTCGCTACCCTCACTGTAAGAATAATCTCCGACATTGAAATGCAAACTCCTGTACTTCACTTACTTCCATTCTACCACTTCCTACGAAATTCTGTTTTGGGGCAACTGTATGCATGCATGAATAATTATTCTTTGCCCTGAAAAAGGCAGTCCCAGTAATCTGCGGAGTCAGTTTACAATTTTCATGCAGGTCTTGGCTCCAGTGTCTCAGAATTCTGAGTATGTCACCCATATGCATGTGTTCTCTTACAGGATTTGTGGTTCATAACACGAACTTATTATGCAAGAAACTAGATCAGTTGGCACAAGAAACTTAAGGGTAATATCATGTACTTTTGAACAGTTGTAGGATGGAGTATCATGAGCAACGTTCTAAAGCTCAGCTGAGTGTTAGTGTTGGGTGCTGTTTAAAGTTCACCTTTTCTCTGTTTTCTTCAATAACACAAAAACTGCTGCTTCTAGTGATAATATATCACAGTACAAAACTAGATTACATTAAATTTCCTAAGACTAATAGTTTCCACATTACAGGGGGTGGAAAATGCACATATGATTAAAAATAGTGTTTTGATGGTATAAAATTAATGTTTACTATTAAATGAAGTGGTTAAGAACAAATATTAAGTGTTCATACCACATCTAAGTGCAATAGAGCCATATTAAGAGATTAATTGTGTTCTGGGTGGTGTAAAACAGGGGAGGGTAGATTGTGGTCATGCACTTCCCTCCTGCATTGGTCTTCATTGACTGTGCTTAACTGCAGCATTCACCTAGTGAACACATAACACAAATATTTGCACTTAAATAACACTTAACTAAATATTCTAAAGAAAGATGTGTAAAATTCCTCAAGTTCCATTATCAGTAGGCTTCCTGCTGAACTGAAAAATTGATAAATCCTACATCTTCATATTAAAGGTAAAAGGCTTTCTCATGGCACACTCCTTTTATTCTTGCAAACTTCTTTTATTCTGTACAAGAAATCACTGCAACAGTTTAAGGCCTTTATTTGTTACTTATCTGTATGTACTGCTGCAAATGGTCGTACTTTCTTATTTTTAATTTTCATCAGCATTCTGTGAATTATATTCCATGGCTGAACAGCTTTGACTCACATGGTCCCACAGAACATCTTAGTCTGATGTAGAATTTCATTTTCATACATCAGGAAGTTAGCACATATATCTAACCTTTCTTTCTTGTGTTATATAAATGGTCAAAAAGGATTCCCTTGTGTAATTCCCTTTCTGAAAGCAGAAATTTAGTGCCACACATGTAGAGGGAAGATATGTGTAATAATGCCAGGTTTTTAAGTAATGGATGACATAATCCCTCAGGTGTGCAATACATATGTTAATAATGATTCCTTTCTACAGCCTCAGAATGAGCAACATGTGACTTGAAATTTCTCAAAAAGCAGTCCCACACCTTATAAAAATTCAAAATAACTGTGGTATGTCATTTTCTTTGTGTGAGTAGTACTAGATAATGTCTGTACTGACAATGTAAAGTTACAGAATTTAGTTGCTATGCAGTCACGTTGTATATTTCAAGACAAATTATCGAGATGTAATAATAGCCATTTAATAGAATCCACTTTTGATATGTTTTGATTTTTATGACCTAAATTATTTTCCTCCCATGTCAACCATTTGATCCAGAATAGAAGCACATTGTATTTTATTTTTTTTATTGCTACAGTATCATTAATATCGAATTATAACTGTAGGTTTCATCTGGGAAGAAACCATGGAGATATATGTGGAAGGTCTGCGAGATTATCTGCGCAATATGTGGAATTTCATAGATTTCACCAGGAACTCACTTTACGTGGCAGTTGCGGTACTGCGGTTTGCAGCCTATATACAGCAATCACAAGAAATTGCTCATGACCCTGCAACAGCTTACATACCTCGCGAGCAGTGGGATGCTTTTGATCCACAATTAATTGCAGAAGGTCTCTTTGCAGCTGCCAATGTTTTTAGGTAAGGTCATTAAAATTCTTTCGGAAATTGAAACAAATGAATAACTTGTGTATGGTATTCTTGAATCAGTGAACATTATTCTAAATTCCTACCACTTTGCCTTCTCTTCCTTAAGATGTAACAGAAAAGATTTTTAGTATACCACATCTGTATCTACAATTCTTCTGTCACATGCTTTACAACAGTGTTTAGGCAAACCACAGAGTGTTTTATAAAATTCACATTACTACTTCAAGTGAATTAATCATTACAGAACAAAAAATAATGTCACTGTGCAAATGACACATGTATCACTTAAGATACTGAATGATACTTTCTTCCTGTTAATTGTATGTCTACAAAATCCACTGATGAAACCACATCCACAACAATAATTTTATGTGGCTCAATGGCCAAGCATAAGTCTTTCAATCGGAAACTGCTTCAGTAAATTGTATCCCCCTAAGCTAACCCTTGTAAAAGTTGGAATTCAACCACATGCCATTCCTGGATATTCCTCACATCACTGAGCAGTGAAGGCTAGATTAAAGGTTAACAGAAATTTTCCAACTGGGATTCAATCCCATAACCTCTTTGTTGCCAGGCATGTGCTTTTACCACTAGACCACCAGGCTCAACAACCACACCCATGAAAACACTGATTTGTAGTCCTGTAGAACTGACTACTGAAAAATGTTATTGGCATTGGTATTAGCAAACAGTCAGCTTGTTCAATATTTTCCACTGAGAATACATACTATGATTACAGAACTGACTCACTGCACATCATATCAAGATGTTGCAATCATGATCAAAGTACCATACAATAAACTAAAAAACTAACTAATATAATTAATGATGATGTAAATAAAATAGAAAGAAACTTCCACATGGGAAAAATATATTAAAAACAAAAATTCCAAGACTTACCAAGCGGGAAAGCGCCGGTAGATAGGCACAATAAATAAAACGCACAAACACACACGCAGAATTTCGAGCTTTCGCAACCGGCGGCTGCTTCGTCAGGTTAGAGGGAAGGAAAAGGAAAGATGAAAGGATGTGGGTTTTAAGGGAGAGGGTAAGGAGTCATTCCAATCCCGGGAGCGGAAAGACTTACCTTAGGGGGAAGAAAGGATAGGTATATACTCGCGCACACACGCACACACATATCCATCCATACATACACAGACACAAGCAGACATATTTAAAGGCAAAGAGTATGGGCAGAGATGTAAGTCGAGGCGGAAGTGTGGAGGCAAAGATGATGTTGAATGACAAGTGAGGTATGAGTGGCGGCAACTTGAAATTAGCGCAGATTGAGGCCTGGTGGATAACGAGAAGAGAGGATATATTGAAGGGCAAGTTCCCATCTCCGGTGTTCGGATAGGTTGATGTTGGTGGGAAGTATCCAGATAACTCGGACGCTGTAACACTGTGCCAAGATGTGCTGGCCGTGCACCAAGGCATGTTTAGCCACAGGGTGATCCTCATTACCAACAAGCACTGTCTGCCTGTGTCCATTCATGCGAATGGACAGTTTGTTGCTGGTCATTCCCACATAGAAAGCGTCACAGTGTAGGCAGGTCAGTTGGTAAATCACGTGGGTGCTTTCACATGTGGCTCTGCCTTTGATCGTGTACACCTTCCGGGTTACAAGACTGCAGTAGGTGGTGGTGGGAGGGTGCATCGGAAAGGTTTGACACCTGGGGCAGTTGCAAGGGTAGGAGCCTACCCTCTGGCCAACATTAAACTTGAATTGATCTTTTGGAATGATGACCAGTTTCTTAATTATGCTATTTACAAAAATCAGCCTAGTGCTCTGGTTAAGTGACAGTTACTGTCATAAAATTTACCATAAATCTCCTTACTCCAAATATTACAGTTTATAACAACAGTCATTTGAGCATAGCTCTCCATCATTCACCATAAACACTCACAGTGGAATAGGTCTAAAAACATATTTACGAAGTGCAGTCTGGTAAACACAATGTTTGCTCACAACAACCAAAAAGGTTCATGAAGATATTTCAAACATACTTATTAATGAGAGAAATGTCAGTGATGAATGAATTGATCCAGGTGTGACAGTTAAAACAAACATTTGTACACGTCATTGCAGCATTTGAGTTGATGAGCACAAAATTGCATAGGCATGTCAAAAGAGTGACTTATAAGTATCAACTTCACTCTATAACTGGGTGTACTGACACAGAGATGAATGACTGCAGTAAACAAGCTTGTTACATGATGTTAACATGGTAATGTCTCACCATGGACACTTTACGTATACAGATATCACTCATGAAATTGCTCAACGTGGCAACATGACACCGATGTTAACATGGTAATGGTTAGCCATAGACTGAATATTTTTGTGTGAGCGAAAGCTATTTAAAGACTTGTGTATAAATATTTTTGGATTTTGGAAAATAAAAAATGAACAGTTTAAATTTATTAGAACGGAGCTATATGTCCAGACAATAATTTGGTTTATGTATGAAGGTGTTTTTAAAAGTTCTCGGAATCATCAGAACAGGTCAGCGCTAGTGCAACGAGTTGTTCATGGGATATTCATTGGACTGTTGCCTGTAAACATGTGCCATGTCAATGCTCTTGAAAGAGAGCTGTGGTGGTGATGTGGCTCTGTTGTTTCTGCATAACGATTTGTGAAAATAGAAAAAAAGAAAAAAAAAAAAATTTGAGCAGTGATTAAGTACTTCATAAAGAAAGGTATAAAAGCAAAGGACATTCAAGCTGATTTCCCGAATGCACTGGGGGACTCTGCTCCTTCATATTCAACTGTTACCAAGTGGAAAAATGAATTTAAATTTGGTCAGGAGAACTTAGATGATGATCCACACAGTGGTCAGCCAAGATGTGCCAGGAATCGTTAGCGCTAGGATTTCACCCGGAACAAGTCCTGCCCACTCACCCCGGCTTTCCCGGTCTTTGTTCGGCGCCTGGGAATCGCTTCAGTTGACCCACGTCGTTTACCACGTTCGGCTGCACTAGGAGTGAATGTTACATTAATATCTTGCTAGGTCTTAAATTTTGCCAGGTAGTTAAAAGACACGTTACAAAAACCTTGCACAATTGGCCTCAGCTGTGCCAGGTACTTCCACAGCAAACATAAGAGAAAACAATTTAGCACAGAATTCTTTAAATACGGGAAAGTATTCAGATGAATAGCCTATGAAGAAACATACTTCTATGTGAGAAAAAGCACCCAAAGCTACAACATGAAAAACCTACCCTCAAAGAATAATTTGCTTGGAGAAACAGAAACCACAGCACACTTGACAATTGTTTCAGAACTCAGACAGTATATGTGAAACAAGCACCAACGTTCACTATACTTCCAGATGGCATCAAGATTACTTTGTTCTTGCTAGATCGGTCCTAGCTGTTTTGCGTCTTATTCACTGAATAGTTTTGCTGACACGTTTTAGGGGTGGAGGAAGAGCTAGCACAGCATGAAGGACGTTTTACAGCCGTGAATCACTGCACTGTGCGGCTGGTCCCGGTGGAGGTTCAAGTCCTCCCTCGGGCATGGGTGTGTGTGTTTGTTCTTAGGGTAATTTAGGTTAACCAGTGTGTAAGCTTAGGGACTGATGACCTTAGCAGTTAAGTCCCTTAACATTTCACACACATTTGAAACACTGCAGCATTTATATCCTCCATAACTGCTCTGTGACAAACATACACATCATCATTATTATGTTTAAGAAATGGTTTGAATGACATTTACGAAATTAATAAATCTTTTGGTTAAAAACAGACAGGAGAAAGAATAACGACAGATTATTTTCCTGAGACGTTTGCAACAGCATATAGGACACTAATCACACAGAAACAGCCACAATTCTTTATAATCTCATTTATAAAGTGCATTTATGGCATTGGAAGAATTTACAAGTTAAAATTCACCCATTACCCATGCAAATACTATCAAAATACGTCATATAAGCAAACATCTTACTGCTTTCATTAGGAATTTCATAAACAAAACGACTTTCACTTATTTCTATATAATGTTGTTTTTAGGCAACAGAGTTAGTCGACTACATCCGTGGCTTTACTACCGACATGACATATTCAAGACCATTGTTTTCGCACGGTATGTTTGCTCTGCTGTTTTCCTCAAATAAACGTATTATAAAAGTGAATTACTTAATGAAAATTTGTCCCTATTGCCCTTAAACAACATCACGTTATTTTTTGTTTTCTGTTGCTGGCGATGCATTCAATTCTCTATAAATACTTTCATTTCTTTAATAATGCACATTCATATTATATTAATATCCAGAAAAACTTAAATTTCTTATCATAACCGACTCTCATCACAATGTAACGTGTGTTGGACTGTGACGATAACAAGTTTGATGTAGCTTCCAGTTTGTGGAACTGGCGGCTGTTTAGGGGAGGGCCTTACACTGCGGATACGCGTGGAGGGGGGTGAATGGGCGGGACTTGTTCCGGGTGAAATCCTGGCGCTAAGGGTACGTAGATGTGCCACTACTCCAGAAATCATTGCCGACTGAACATGTGTGAAATGGCTCATGCTAGCCAGATGTCATCTGAAAGGGTATATCACATTTTAACTGAAGAATTAGAAATGAAAAATTTATCTGTAAGATGGGCCCCACGCTCTTGATGCTGGATCAAAGACACATGAGAATGGACATATCGAACAAGGTTTGGCCCATTTTAGGAGAAAAAAACAAGATTTTTTTGCATTGGTTTGTGTCTACAGATGAAACTTGGGTGCACTACACCACCCCAGAAACAAAACAACAGTCAAGGCAGCGGAAACATGCTGATTCTCTGCCACCAAAGCGAGCAAAGATAATTCCTTCGGCGGGAAAGGTCATGGCATCAGTGTTCTGGTATGCAAAGGGGGTTCTGGTTGTAGAGTATCCCCCACTAGGCAAACAAACTACTGGAGAATACTATGCTAACCTCCTGGATAAATCGCAATAAAAGATATGTGAAAAAATGCCGGGTTTAGCTAGGAAGAAAGTCATCTTCCATCAAGACAATGCACGCCCGCACACATGTGCCATCACCATGGCAAAATTAAATGTACTAAGGTATGAATTGTTGCCACACCCACCTTATTCACCTGATATGGCTCTGTCAGACTTCCATCTTTTCCATGATGAAAGTTTCAGTGATGTAAGTACTTTTTTTCTATTCCGTTCTGAGAACTTTTCAAACCACCCTCATAATAACTAGTTAGTACATTACAAAAGACGACAGAACTATTTTGTGTGTCTACACTGGGAATTACCTATTTACAAGTACAGTTTCCAGATCTGAAATTATGATAATTTATGCAAGTACCTAATTTATGACAACTGATAAATGAAGGGTTTCAGTTGGTCCAGAAAAATTGTGGCAACCAAACTATAATGGTAAACTTGGGATTTATATAGGTATAATGACACAAAAGGCAACAGTAATTTTGAGTCTGTCTGGAATTCAATATTAATAATCTGTGCAGTCAATAATTTTCTGGAAAAATTAAATAACTTGATGTAAAGTCTGAAATCAGAGCTTTCAAATGGTGCTCAGATTTTTTTTATTATTACTTTATTTCTATATTTTGTACACTTATTATTTTGTTACAATTAATATTTTGTAATATTTATTTATCCCTCAGACTTGATTTTCTGCAGTAGAACCTAAGTTACTGTTTACTGTAATATGAAATCATTTTGTTTTGTTTTTATGTGCTACAATAGATTTTTGACATGTTCCATATTCTGTGATATTGTCACAACATGGATCACCAGAACAAGAAATAAATAAATAAATAATATTTCCTAAGCCACTAATTAGCTCAGTCAACATCTACCATTACATGATAATTTCAGTTATCCATTACTTTTGATTAATATAGTTCCAGTGGAACTAAACACATCACTGTAATCAGCATACTGAAAAATATCATCTCAATAATGAACTCGCATGCAATTTGGTCTGAGTAACATTCTGACAGATTTGGGCATATGCTTCATATAAACAATATGGATAACTTAGACACAAAATGAAAAACGAGGAAAAATATATACAGTTGTTAATAGGAGTGCAACAATAGATGGTGGTAGTGTTCCAACTTGCTTTGTTTCATGTGGAGTGGAGTTTACTATGAACTGGAATTTACTGCCATATTAAAACTATATGCATGGCTAGGACATAATCCACATCCTTAGTTTTTGTGGATGACGCTTTTATCAACTGATCTGTCAAGGCACATGTCTAGATATTGGTAAAAGTGTCATTCTGCCAATGTCTCTTTTCTACTCCCCAAATTCTCCTAAATACCTTGCTTTTACCTATGGAAAATAGAAGAGAGGTGCTAGGTAACTGGAGATCTAATGGCAGCTCAGATATTACTTAGGTAAGAGACAGAACAGAGCAGAATTTTGTATAAGTAAACATACTAACATTTAAAGGAGTTGTTAATAACCACCACAACAAAAATAAAACAAAGCAGAAGAGTGTTGGATAGCAGCTTTGTGCACATAGTAATAACAAAGTGATATAGTGTGTTCAAATCATGTAGCATATGTTTAAAAAATGTAAATTTTTGGGAAGGATAGAGCTGTGCATTAAATAAAGATATATGATAGGTGTTTGAAGGATGAGAAAGAAAACTCAAGCAGAGTACTAAAGAGAAAGTTCAAGGACTTCTAGGTTGAAGGTCCCAGCATGTTATTGACATAAGAGAGGCTCAGTCATTTTTTAAGTAGGCATCAGACTTTGATTCATTGGCATGATATTGGGACAGTATAGTCAGTCCACAAAAGAGACTGCTTATAAAATATTTATGCATCCCATCTCTGAATATTTCTTAAGGGTGTGAGCCCCTTAATAAATAAGGCCAAACAGCATATACGGAATGTATTCAAATGAAAACAGCACTGTATAATCATATGTTTGTTTCACTTGTAAGAGAATGTCATAGGGATGCTAAAAAACCTAACTGACAGATCCTTGAAGATAGACACCAATTATCCTAAAAAAGTCTGCCTACAGAGTTTCAAGAACCAGTACTAAGTGAAAAATCTAGAAATATACTTCATTCCTGTAGAGTCCACAAACAGCAGATTAGACTAATTACAGCATGAATAATCATTTTAAGCAGATAAGCTTTCTGCACTCGATATATGATTGGATCTAGGAGATAACATTTGGTACGATGCTAAGTACCATCTCTCATGCACTTCACAGCTGTTTGCATAGTATATACAAGGGATAATTTCCATGTACTTGTCTGCAATCCTGGTACACATTAAAACCACAACACTACACTACTGCAGCACACTGGTAAATGACCCAAAACAAAGTGGCATAGTGCACTGATAAAGAGGAGTATCATGCAGTAATTTGTTTTTGGCAGCAGTGGAAATGTTTCGGCTGTCTCTGGCCAATCCTGATGATTTCTTTAGCCATCTGGATTGCAACATTTCAGCTGCTGTTGAAAATGACTCATTGCACGACACTCCACTTCATAAATGCGCTGCACTACTTTGTTTGGGCTCCTCTGTGACGTGCTACGATAATGTTGATGGGTATTCCACGTGTATAATAAGTTCCTGAATTCATTTAGTGAGAGCTACACATTAGGTGCAGAGTAATTTTGGTAAAAAAAACAGTCCGTAGTGAGCTACGAGCAGAAAATTTTGTTTCATGGTGGACAAAAGTTCACCTTCTTCAGGGAGAATTTCATGGTATGTGATGACTTGTTTCAATTTTTTTAGTAACTTGGTGCTGACTTTTTCATAAAACAATACTCTTCTGTGCACACAACTTCAGAAGTTTGTACTACAATAAGATTCTATCAATGAAAACTCCATCTCCACTTTTGTATGTGCTGATTTCCTTGGGACAACACTTGCCACTATTTAAAAAAAAAAAAAAAAAAAAAAAAAAAAAAAAAAAAAAAAAAAAAAAGTGTTTATGTATGTGTGAGCGCACACATGTGAGTACATACAGTTTTTTCTTTGAGTTGTTGTTTGTATGTATAAATTACTTTCTTTTATTTTATACAAAACACTGGTAATAACATGATATATGATTTTAAATGTGGACATGACATCTACAGCACAGCTCTGGACTAGATGCCACTTCAGATGTTTGTCTGTTAAATATTGCTGCATATTTATTCAACTACCTTCTAAGATGGCTTCATGAGGGTGAGTGGATCTCATTCTACATTTTCCCATAAATCCAAAGTGATCAACAGGAATTGAAACTGGGATCTCCACTTAAGCTAGCGACACTACTAGACCATGGAGGCAGGCATACTATTTACAGCAATGACCTTTCCACAGACACACACATATAAAGTGTTCTGTTATTTTTTGATGAAAACCTATCTAAATCTGTAAGTCAATTGGCTTACTACCCATCCTGCATATCTGAAAAACCTAATGGGTTTACATATATGATCTAGGTGTAAAATCAATCTTTCCAGTAACAAGATAAAGGATGCTACGTGGCCTATGGGTATGTCATACCCCTGCAACCTTAATCCCCTGTTTCTTACATATTGTTCTGTGCACCTTCTGAGTTTGGAAGCATTTCATATATTCTTTCTTGATGTTATAATTTTTACAGATGTTAATTGTTGGCATGGTGAACCAAAATACATTAAAGTTTATCTTCTAAAACATATCATTTCTAACACAAAATCAACTTTATTTCAGTGCCTTGAAACTGGTTCACTTGTTCTCAATCAACCCTCATCTTGGACCACTTCAGATATCCCTTGGACGAATGGTCATTGACATTGTAAAGTTTTTCTTCATATACAGCTTGGTGCTATTCGCCTTTGCCTGTGGTAAGTAACACTTTCCAACAATCAATGATGATAATAAATGCATTTAATGAAAGAAATAATATTATTTTAAAAATTTAATGTTTCTCTAAAGTACATGGTGAAATTTGCACAAGCCATGCATGAAAGTAGATGAATATTATTAACAGATTATAACTCAGGCTTATTTTAATAAACAACATTTTCCATCAATTCCAAATGCAGATCAGGAAATGTGAAAATTCTGATCTCAGCACCTCATTAATCAATAATGAATCATTCAAACCTCAAAACAGACTTGTAACTTTCGATTTTAATCTTATTTTTGGTATGTCAGTTATTGTCCCTTCACATTTCAACTCTGGAATTTGAATCTTGGCTGTCAATATATTTTTCACTGTTGAGTCCTTTTTTGTACCATGCATGTTTCCTTGTATATGTTTTGAGCAATATTTTTCTTACATGCAAGGGGTTTCTAGCAACAGATGTCACTTAAGCCACCAAAAACGTAAAAAAACTGACAAAAGCTCTGATCTTCTAATTCTCATGATTACATAATGATCTATCATCATCAGAATTTCAACTGGACTAAGAACAGTGTTCACATAGTTCAATTAATTATTGAAACATTTTTGAAATTTCTCATGACTGCCTGACATTGTTGAGTGCTTGTTTCTGAAAATGATGTATATTTCTTTTTAAAGGTCTGAACCAGCTGTTATGGTACTTTGCTGAACTAGAAAGACAGAAATGTTACCACCTGCCTGGAGGTCTGCCTGACTGGGAGAATAACGGTGATTCATGCATGAAATGGAGGAGTTTTGGAAAGTATGTTCATTATTTAAACAGAAAACTATGATCATTTGCTAACTAGCTGCATTAGAGCCAACACACACACACACAGAGAGAGAGAGAGAGAGAGAGAGAGAGAGAGAGAGAGAGAGAGAGAGAGGGAGGGAGGGAGGGAGGGAGGGAGGGAGGGAGGGAGAGAGAGAGAGAGAGAGAGAGAGAGAGAGAGAGAGAGAGAGAGAGAGAGAGATACAAGCACACACTTTAACTTGTTATTTAAGGGAAGGAGATGTAGTTATTTGATTTCATTTGATTTATTTCATGTTCCATAGGTCCAACTGTGTTGTATACACAAGGGCGTGGAACAAGTCAGTTTTTTACAAATACAATCTGATAATCTTATAGCATATACAGAAATTTGAGTACATAATTATATAAAAATAAAATAGAAAGAAACTTCCACATGGGAAAAATATATTAAAAACAAAGATTCCAAGACTTACCAAGCGGGAAAGCGCCGGCAGACAGGCACATGAACAAAACACACAAACACACACACAGAATTACGAGCTTTCGCAACTGGCAGTTGCTTCGTCAGGAAAGAGGGAAGGAGAGGGAAAAATGAAAGGATGTGGGTTTTAAGGGAGAGGGTAAGGAGTCATTCCAATCCCGGGAGCGGAAAGACTTCCCTTAGGGGAAAAAAAGGACAGGTGTACACTCGCACACACACACACACATATCCATCCGCACATACACAGACACATAATATGTCTGCTTGTGTCTGTGTATGTGCGGATGGATATGTGTGTGTGTGTGTGTGCGAGTGTACACCTGTCCTTTTTTTCCCCTAAGGGAAGTCTTTCCGCTCCCGGGATTGGAATGACTCCTTACCCTCTCCCTTAAAACCCACATCCTTTCATTTTTCCCTCTCCTTCCCTCTTTCCTGACGAAGCAACTGCCAGTTGCGAAAGCTCGTAATTCTGTGTGTGTGTTTGTGTGTTTTGTTCATGTGCCTGTCTGCCGGCGCTTTCCCGCTTGGTAAGTCTTGGAATCTTTGTTTTTAATTATATAAAAATTTATACAGTAAATTCTTTGGGCAGCAACACAGAAAAAGAAAATACATATTTTTTTAGGATCATTAAAACACTACAGAAAACAGATACAGAGCACACACGGATACAGAGCTCAGGTTAAATAAAATTCTTAGTGGCATTATGTCAACTTGTATTATATAATAATAAAATATTACAATTTATTTAGTTGAAAATTCATCTAGACTGAAAAAAGCTTTTTCTAGCAGAAATATTTTTAGTGCTTTCTTAAACCTACTCTTGTAATGAATCTTTGTCATTATTTCGGGAGGAAGAGCATTGAAGAGTTTTGCTCCAGTGTAGTGGATACCCTTTTGTGCCAAGCTCAAATTTCTGAGTTCACTGTGTATGTCATTCTTCCTCCATGTGTTATTCTCATGATAATTACTGTTTGGTTGAAATATCTCTATATTTTTACAAACAAAACACATGACAGAAAAAATATATTGGCATGTAGTTGTGTATATTTTAAGATTACACAAACTATTTCTACACGAGTCTCTTGGGCGCAATCCACATATAATTCTTAAAGCTCGCTTCTGTGCAATGAACTCTTTCCTTGCTAATGGTTCGTTGCTCCAAAAAATAATTCCGTACTCAATGAGAGAATAACCATAGTATGCCACTTTTGCAGTGTTACGTTCAACACATCTAGTGACAACCCGTAAAGCATAGGCAGCAGAGCTAAGGCTCTTACAGAGATCAATAATATGTGAAGACCAGTTCATTTTTTTTCAATGTGCACTCCAAGAAATTTTGTTGTTTCCATTCTAACTACTGGTTGATTACCACATGTCACACTTATCTCTCTCTCTCTTTTTCTGCTTTTGTACAGAATTGAATAAAGCTGGTCTTACTGGAATTTAATGAGACCATTAACCTTGAACCAATTAACCACATCTGAGAGTATGTGATTAATGAGTTTCTCAAGATTGTTGTCTGTTCTACTGCTCATAAAAATTGTGGTATCATCAGCAAATAATGTAAACTTACATGGCAGGCTTGTTCATGAGGTAGATCATTTATATAAATCAGGAATAGTAGTGGCCCAAGAATTGAGCCCTGAGGCACTCCACATGTAATGAAACTCCATTCAGAATCTGAGGAAGTATCGCATACTCCACCCGAGCTATTCAAGACTACTTTTTGTTTTATGTCTTGGAGGTACGACTGTAGCCAATTACCTGCAACACCACTTATTCCTACTAATTTTGCTTTTTGCAAGAGAATCCGGTGATGAACACAATCAAACACTATGGATAAATCACAGAAGACACCAACTGCTAGCACTTTTTCATTAAGGGTTTCTAAGAAAGCAAGCTTCATCCAGTGCACACAGCTTCAACAAGGAGGAGTGTTGCAGGGGGAGCAGGCCTTCTCTCCTTCACAAAATGCAGGCACAATATTCATTCTTTGTATTTTTAGTGCACATAAGTACAGAAGTGAGACACAAGGCTAATGAATGCTCAGATGCTTTGTACAATTAAAATTAAAACAGAACCTGCCTTTTACAGTGACATGTTACATCATTTTTAACATGATAATTAGCTCTCAACAAATTTGCTGCAACTGTAATTTAAACTGATTTTCATTATAAAGTGTACATAAAAAGTGCTACAGCACACATTCATAATGATTACTAATTTGATTTTGCTTTTAATCAGGTAGACAGAACAACAGCTTATTTAACCCTTTGTTCCCCACACATTCTGATAATGGATACTTCCACCTGGAATAATTTTACCAACTTCCCTAGAGAGAATGCTCACTCTAGTCTATACTGTACCCCATATATGCCTCCCCCAATGGCTATGGCTGTCTTTGACCCATCTGTAAACCAGACTGTCTCTCCTGAACAGTATTGTGGTTTATTCTCCCACTGCTCCCTGCTTCCAGCTGTTACACTGAAAGGTTTATTGAACCAACTGGAAGCTATTGCATTGTCAATTGACATTTCCCCAACCATTATTCTATTTATCACATTCATTACATTAGTGTTGGGTTCTGGATACTATAGAGGTTTCCAGTTTTTAACTTCTATGCCTCTGCTGCCGCAACCACTGTAACCTCCAGATGTAATGGGGGCATGTTCAACATGCTCTTCATCCCAACAGTGGCTGCACTGCTAATTCCACCTGTTATGGCTGGGCATCTCAATTTCTACACATCCCAAGCTTCTTAACAGACACTTCTATTTTCTTCCACCATACTACAGCCCCATAAATTATCATAGGTTTTTTATGGAGGTGTATATCCAGTATATATATTTCTGGTACTTGAATGTTAGTTTTTACAGCAGGCCTCTCTAGTGCACATAAGAGCACTTTTTGCCTTGGAACTTACATTGTTTATATGAAGAAGCCATATAACTTTGAATCCAGGCTTAGCCCTAGGTGCTTCACTATCCCCTCTGCTGATGGAATTTCATCAATGAGCTTAAGATTAATGTATGTGTTTTGGAAATGCTTTATTGTGAAAGTTTATTATGAAAGTTTTCCTGAGACTGACCCTTACATTATGTTTCACAAATCAGTCTTGCACAATTTTCAGAGAAAATTGTGCCCTTGTTCTACTGGCACTTGCAAATTTGCCAAATATTACTATGAGTAAATCACCTGCATGTCCTTGTCAAACTATCCTCTACAATCTATGTTTCATAATAGTTGGGACAAAACTCCTCCTTGCAGATGCCCTCTGGTGATGTTGACCACCATTTGCCCATTCATCATGATGGCTTCTGTCTTTCATCTACACAACATGGTGTTACTCCACGGTCTTAATGTTCTGCTCTTCTGCAACTTTATCCATGTTTTTGAAGGTTATATTACTAAAAGTCCCTCTCAATATCCAGCAAGATGCAGAGAGTAGTTTCCCAAAAAGTGTATAGCTTTTTCCAATTCCTCAACAAGTGGGTGAAGCACTTTTCTGCATCATTTTCCTGGCTGACATGTTGGTTGGTTTTTATGTAGATAAGCCTTAGTTAACCTCCTTTTCCAAACATGTTCACTGACCTATTTTCCTAATGTCTTTAAAAGGAAGGGGGACAGACTGACTGATGTCATATCCTTAACATTGGTATGTTCACTTCTCAAAGGCTTTGGAATGAAAGCAAAATTTGCTATTCTTCAAGCATTAGGAATGACTCCTGCTGCTCGACTGATTCTGAACAGCTGCATAGGAGTTGTATTAATCCCTGTCCTGCTTGTTGCAGTAAAACTGGAAAGATTCCATCTGGGCCTGGTGATCTGAACATTTGAAACATTCCCACTGTCTATTGAATTTTCTTGTAGTCATCACATTTTCTGGCAGATTTCCAAATCACCCCTTGGTTATCTATACACTAGTAACTCAGAGGAACTGAATCTTGATGTGTGTTATCTGCCAGTGTGCACTGATAGAAGAGAATGTTGGGGAGCACATCCATCATCTTGTCCTTTGATACCCACCATCCTCCCTCCTTAGAGTGCCTCCTGGATTTGTTTGTATTCTTGTGAGCATTTTGTTCAGTCTTCTGGCCTTGACAGCTGTACCTTTCACTTCCTCACAGAATACCTTCCAGGACAATAGTTTTGTGTGGTTAATTGCATGGTTGTATTTGGCAAGGGCCTTCTGATATTTTGTCTATTAGCCTTTCTTTCTTGTAAAGTTAAACAGTCTTCTTACCTGCTTCCCAGTACAATCCTGTTTGTGTACGTCTTGATTGTTGGACAGTTTTTCAAGTGTGGGGTCATCATGCCAGATATTACTTCATCTACCATTTCCTCTAAATCTACTGGATTTCTTATCAAAGTTTTAACTTCACATAAGTGTGAGTTTAGATCTTTCCTATATGAGAGGCGAGTCTTTGAAGAGAATAGAAGCTTTCAAAATGTGGTGCTACAGAAGAATGCTGAAGATTAGATTGGTAGATCACATAACTAATGAGGAGGTATTGAATAGGATTGGGGAGAAGAGGAGTTTGTGGCACAACTTGACTAGAAGAAGAGATCGAGGCATCAAGGGATCACCAATTTAGTATTGGAGGGCAGTGTGGAGGGTAAAAATCGTAGAGGGAGACCAAGAGATGAATACACCAAGCAGATTCAGAAGGATGTAGGTTGCAGCAGGTACTGGGAGATGAAGAAGCTTGCACAGGATAGAGTAGCATGGAGAGCTGTATCAAACCAGTCTCAAGACTGAAGACCACAACAACAACAACATAAGAGTCTTAGTCTGTTTCCTTGGATTCCCATAGGAATAACAACCATTTCAAAGCCAAACTTATTATACCTGTGGGCAGGTGAGGACGGCTCCTCTGCCAGGTGAGGATGGCTCCACTGCCACATATCACTGTTTGATGTAACTAACCACTATAATGCACCCAAAAATTACGTCAGTTACTTCATCTCTTCTTCTATTCCTGAAGATAAGTTCAAGACTAGTATTCAAGATTTCTAAATTGCTACCCAATAGGTATTCAGTTACGTACTCACCTCTTCTGTTGGTGTTCCTGCTTCCCACAACAGGTTGTGAGCATTGGCATCACAACCAATCAACAGTCATTCATTCAGCTGCAAGCAGCAGTCTACCAATCTTCTCATTACTTGGATAGGAAAAGCACTGTCCTCTTAAGGAAGGTACACTAAGGTCAACAAAAATTCCTCTGTGTTTACTTCCTTACCCTCTTACATCCTGATGGTCACTAAGTCCTTCAAGAAGCAGTTCACCATTGGCATTAATGAAATTCCATTTTTGATATAAATTAATGTTCTGTTGTTTTTTAGAGTTCTAGTGAAAATCAGTTTACCTCCAGTCCCTCCAAGGACTGACATGCACTCTTTGTTGTTGTTGTGGTCTTCAGTCCTGAGACTGGTTTGATGCAGCTCTCCATGCCACTCTATCTTGTGCAAGCTTCTTCATCTCCCAGTACCCACTGCAACCTACATCCTTCTGAATCTGCTTAGCGTATTCATCTCTTGGTCTCCCTCTATGATTTTTACCCTCCACACTGCCCTCTAATACTAAAGTGGTGATCCCTTGATGCCTCAGAACATGTCCTACCAACCAATCCCTTCTTCTGGTCAAGTTGTGCCACAAACTTCGCTTCTCTCGAATCCTATTCAATACTTCCTCATTAGTTATGTGATCTACCCATCTAATCTTCAGCATTCTTCTGTAGCACCACATTTCGAAAGCTTCTATTCTCTTCTTGTCCAAACTAGTTATCGTCCATGTTTCACTTCCATACATGGCTACAATCCATACAAATACTTTCAGAAATGACTTCCTGACACTTAAATCTATACTCGATGTTAACAAATTTCTCTTCTTCAGAAACGCTTTCCTTGCCATTGCGAGTCTACATTTTATATCCTCTCTACTTCGACCATCATCAGTTATTTTGCTCCCCAAATAGCAAAACTCCTTTACTACTTTAATCGTCTCATTTCCTAATCTAATTCTCTCAGCATCACCCAACTTTATTCGACTACATTCCATTATCCTCGTTTTGCTTTTGTTGATGTTCATCTTATATCCTCCTTTCAAGACACTATCCATTCCGTTCAACTGCTCTTCCAAGTCCTTTGCTGTCTCTGACAGAATTACGATGTCATCAGCGAACCACAACATTTTTATTTCTTCTCCATGGATTTTAATACCTACTCCGAATTTTTCTTTTGTTTCCTTCACTGCTTGCTCAATATACAGATTGAATAACATCGGGGAGAGACTGCAACCCTGTCTCACTCCCTTCCCAACCACTGCTTCCCTTTCATGTCCCTCGACTCTTATAACTGCCATCTGGTTTCTGTACAAATTGTAAATAGCCTTTCGCTCCCTGTATTTTACCCCTGCTACCTTTACGAATTTGAAAGAGAGTATTCCAATCAACATTGTCAAAAGCTTTCTCTAAGTCCACAAATGCTAGAAACGTAGGTTTGCCTTTCCTTAATCTAGCTTCTAAGATAAGTCGTAGGGTCAGTATTGCCTCTCGTGTTCCAATATTCCTACGGAATCCAAACTGATCTTCCCCGAGGTCGACTTCTACTAGTTTTTCCATTCGTCTGTAAAGAATTTGCGTTAGTATTTTGCAACTGTGACTTATTAAACTGATTGTTCGGTAATTTTCACATCTGTCAACACCTGGTTTCTTTGGTATTGGAATTATTATATTCTTCTTGAAGTCTGAGGGTATTTCGCCTGTCTCATATATTTTGCTCACCAGATGGTAGAGTTTTGTCAGGACTGGCTCTCCCAAGGCCGTCAGTAGTTCCAATGGAATGTTGTCTACTCCGATGCACTCTTTATATAAAGAGAATTCCTGGACCATTGTTATCTCCACTTCCTGTCTTCCCAGAAGCAACTCCAATGGCACTTACTCCCTTACTGTATTGCAGGTTTATCTGTAATGCTTCCAGCCACCAACTTGCCACCATTGTCACTTCCAATGTCCGTAATTTCCTTGAGAGAAATCTGCAAGAAGTTCTAGGTCCTGTGCTGGCAATGCCTTCAGAGATTTCTCACTGACTTCCACCACATGGGTTTTGCCATCAGATACAACCATCCAGTTATTACCCGCTGTAGTCACCTATCCAGACTTTCAGGTTCTGCACCTGTTCTTTCTCAGACAGGGTCTTTGGAGGAACATACTTGTGAAGTTTTGGTATCCAAATTCTCCACTTCTTCTGACTTGTTTGATGCAGCCCACCATGAATTCCTCTCCTTTACCAACCTTACAGTAGCAATTGCACCCAATGTCTATAATTATTTGATGGATATACCCCATCTCTGTCTTCCTCTACAGTTTTACTCTCTATACCTCCCTCTAGTCCCATGGAAGTTATTCCATGATGCCTTAACAGATGTCTTGTCATTCAGCACCTTCTTGTTGTCAGTGATTTTAGTATGTTCCTTTCCTTGCCGAATCTGCAGAGAACCTCCTCATTTCTTACCTTATCAGTCCACCTAATTTTCAACATTCTTTGTAGCAGCACATCTCAAAAGCTTTGATTCTCTTCTGTTCTGGATTTCCCACAGTCCACGTCTCAGTACCATATATGCTGTGCTCCAAACATGCACTCTGAGAAATTTCTTCCTCAAGTTAAGACCTATGTCTGATACTAGCAGATGTCTCTTGACCAGGAATGAATTTTTGACCAGTGCTAGTCTGCTTTTTACATCCTCGTTGCCCCATCTGTCATAGGTTATTTTGCTGCCTAGATAACAGAATTCCTTAACTTTGTCTACTTCATGATCTCTAATTGTAATGTGCAGTAACCTCATATATTTTTTCTGTCTCTTCATCTTTGGCTGGCGATGTCGGCATGTACACCTGAACTATCACTGTCGGTGTTGGTTTGCTGTCGATTTGGATGAGAATATCCATATCACTGAACTGTTCACAGTGGCTCAACCTCTGCACTACTTTCCTATTCATAGTGAATCCTACTCTCACTACACCATTTTCTGCAGTTGTTGATATTATTCTACATTCATCTGTCCAGAAATCCTTGTTTTCCTTCCATTTCACTTCACTGACCCCTACTATACCTAGATTGGGCCATAGAATTTCCCTTTCCAGATTTTCTGTCTTCGATATCACGTTCAAACTTCTGACATCCCACACCCCAAATTGTAGAATGTTCCCTCCCGAAGATCTGAATGGGATACTATTCCGGAATCTTTGGTAATGGAGAAATTATTATAATGCTTCTTCAATTACAGGCCACACATCCTGTGTATTTAATGCAGTTGTTTCCATAGCCTTCTGCATCCTCATGCTGTTGGTAATTGCTGATTCTTCTCGCTTTACGGGCAGTTTCCCACCCCAAGAGCACGAGAGAGCCCTAAACTTCTATCCAATCCTTTGCCACTTTGATAATGATGATGATGATGATGATGATGTTTGGTTTGTGGGGCACTCAACTGCGTGGTTATCAGGGCCCATACAAATTCCCAACCTTTGCTCAGTCCAATCTCACCACTTTCATGAATGATGATGAAATGATGAGGACAACACAAACACCCAGTCATCTCGAGGCAGATGAAAACCCTGACCCTGCCAGGAATCAAACCTGGGACCTCATGCTCGGGAAGTGAGAACGCGACCGCAGGACCATGAGCTGCGGACTCTGCCACTTTGACAAGGCCACTGGCTATGTGAGGGCGACTTCTTATGCCGGAAATCTTCAACCGCCATTGTTGATAATTTTTATTCAAAATTTAAGTGATGGCTTTGTTCTAAACCAGGACTGAGGGTGTTTTCATTACTAATCAAAGATGCTACCTGTAGAACACGGGTGCATTTTGGGTACCATCTGATTATGCCAATTCACTGCTCCCTTCCCCTCACAGAAAAATATTGGAGCACCTTTGTCTAGACAGATCCTTAAGAATTTGGGGCCTAGACTCACATCCTTCCAAATCTTTTCAAAGAGAACCATATGAACAGCTACTCCTGCTGCTAGGTGATACTGACCAGTAAATACCCCTGTTGGGTAACTGACATCCTAAAAGCCAATACTGCAGTATTGTAAGTATGGTTCCTCGTTTGCTGCCTCAACTTCTTCTGTATCCAGTGGCCCTCAGAAGGGGCAGGTAGACCTCTCAGTTACACTCCTCTCTTGTTCTTTTGTTCGCTTTCTTAGAAGTGGAAGGCGTCCCATGCACAAGGTATTAGGTTTAAGACCTTTTAATTCCTCCATTTGTGTTTAGGGAGCCATTCTTTGCCTTGCTTTTCTGTTGTTTTTTTCTCTAAGAAGTTTCCTCGAATGAGCCCCAAGAAAGGATTTGCGCTAGATCTGGTCCAACTTCCCCCTTATGTCTTCAACCTCTTGGACTGGTATATCACCCAACCAAGTTGCAGAAATGGCTTCCATTGGTTCCAAAGCCAATGTTTAGGTATTTGAGGTATCATCAAATCCTTCAGTTTTTAAACTGTTTTCCATGTTCTCCATTTTGGGCCCATGAGAATTGGGGATATATCAGGTCATTACCAAGCCGGTATAATGCTAATTACTCTGAAGTCGCCCAATGTCTCTAAGGCTCCATTCATGACACATCTTCCTATGTGCCACACACTCTTTTGTATGGATTACATCACATCTTGGGTTCAGTACCTAGTGTGCTGGGAAAAGGATTATGGAAATGTCAGTATGTGGGAAGAACGGGGTCTTGTAGGCCATGCTTTGTCAAGTTCATCTACTGGGACCTTTCTGGCTTGGGAGATCTTGCCACTAGCTACACTACCACTCGCATATCCCTTATCTTCACACAAGCATGCAAATCTAAGCTCGTATTGTTACTGCTACAATATGGAGGTGTCCCCTGTAGAGTGTAGAGGGATAATAACATAAGTGAAGCTCAAACTGACAATCTCAAATAGGACACATAGCTACTCACTACATAGAGGAGGCACAGAGCAGAGGACAGACACATTTTAGGTCCATTAAGAGGTGGACTAAGCTACTGGACAAAGTTTCAGATGTATAAAAAACCATACAAACACACATTATTACACATACAACTCCCACACACATGGTCATTGTCATCTTTGGGCACTATGGTCTGGTTGTGATGGGCAGCCGTCTCAGTTGAGGTGAGCAGTGGGGGGTATAGTACACCTGGATAGTCCTTTCTCCTTCTCTGTTCCTTCCCTCTCCCCTTTCCTATCCAGCACAGCCTCCCAATGCTACACCAAAAAGCCCACCTACCTGTCCCCACCACGTCCATGCACACCCACACAGGCAGCACTACAGCATCTTCCCCCAAACCCCACACTGCCCGTTCCCCTGTCCACCTCACACCCATCTGTACCCGTTCTACCCACAGCTACACTGCTCACCACTCTTGGGTTTTAGCATCCAGAGACAACAATTGTGTGTGTGTGTGTTTCTAAATCTGAAGACGAGCTTTGTCCAATAGCTAGCCTACTTTTAAATGTACATTTAAACTGCCTGTCTGCCATTCATACTACCTCTCTGTTGTGAGTAGCAATCATATCCTATTTCACATTGTTTGAGATCCCAACTAGAGCAGATGTCCACCCTGATAGGTAAGTGGTCAGGTAGGTGGGCTTTTTGGTGTAGCTTACACTACACTGTGGGCCCAGGTTCGATTCCCAGATGGGTCGGGTAGTTTCTCCACTCAGGGACTGGATGTTGTGCTGGCTTCATCACATTTCATCCCCATCCAGTGCACAGGTCGCTCAATGTGGCGTCAAATGTAATAAGACCTGCACCATGGCAGCCGGACTCGCCCCGCAAGGGGCCTCCCGGCCAATGACACCAAACAGTCATTTCCACTTTACCAGAGCAGATTAAAGGAAAACATCAAAGCAGTGCAGAAGCATGCTGCTAGATTTATTACCAGTAGGTTCAGTCAAAATGCAAATATTATGGAAAGCATTATGAAATCAAATGGGAATTACCAGATATGGCTTTCTTTTCTTTATTGAGGAAATTTAGAGCACTGGCATTTGCAGTTGAGTGGAGGACAATTCTACTGCTGCCAACATGTGTGTCATGTAATGACCACAAAGACAAGATAAGATAAATTATGGTTCATATGGAGGCGAATAGACAATTGTTTTTCCTTTAATCCATTTGTGAGTGGAATAGGATAGGAAATGACTAGTGGTATAAGGTAGCCTGTGCCATGCACCATATGATTTCAGCAGGAGTATGAGTGCAGAGTTGCCAGACTGCACACAAAACATTCTCTTAATCTTTCATTTCATTCAACTTGCTTAAAACTTTGCATCATTGAGAGAACAAAGACATAGCTTGTATTAAGCATTTTGATAGATGTGCAATGTCCTTTTTTTTTAATTTTATGTTTATTTCCTGTTGTAACGCATAAGATTATATAGGAGAAATTTATATTAATACATTTTCTGATAACAAGACTGAGCTTGTGAAATGCTGAAAACTTTTTAATTGTTCAATATAAGTAAATCCATTTTCCAAAAAAATCTGAAGAATACTTTCATCTGTCTCAAAGACTAATTTTCTCATAAATATTTGACATATCTTGAGTTAAATGGGACATTAATGCTCTGCCTGATATTTAAAAGCTACGTTGACACACATTTTGTTATGAGAAACAGATTTCTGGATTTATAACTAACTTGTTGCTACATCTCTAAGTAGCCTGCTTGTTAAATACTTATTAAATAAAAATTTGTTATTAATCACAGTGAGGGAACCTATCTTCATTATAGGCCCAGCTATTCAGAGCAAGAAGATTACCAACTCAAAACCACATCAGGAATGCTGAATGACACTGCAAGCAGTGTAAAAAAATTCTTTACTTTCGTAAAGCCTGCAAACAGGAAGAATGTTCTTACTATTACAGTGGTGTTGCAGACTGAATGAGGAACATAATGAGAGCAACAAACAAAATTCCTGTACATAATTAACTCCCATCTCTTTTCAGTCCAAACATTTTTGGGAAATATGTATCTTATGAAAGAATATTAAACTGGTTTTTTAACAATAAATTTTTAATAAGCAGTGAGTTTTGGTTTCTGTAGATGATTCTCTACAGAGGAAACAATTTATGACCTCATAAATTAGGTTCTAGCAGAATTAAACAAGAAACAAAGTACCTGTTGACATTTTATGTGACCTTGCCAAGGCCTTCAAGTGCATAATTTTAAAATTCTGTTGGGGGAACTAAAAATATTATGGAATTAAAGGCACATCCCTTCAATAGTTGAAGTTGTACTTCAGCAACAGAAAACGGGGTCAAATTAACAAGTGATACTATGGGATATTCAGTAGGAAAGGTAAGTTTGTCATAAATAAATGCACAGCTAATAATTAATAACATTTATTCACACTAGCACTAGGTACACTTGCAGAGAGAGATAAACAAACTATGTATGATATTCAGACAGAAGCAAAGACAGGACTTTATTGTCAACAATAAGTTTGCTAATTTGATGTGGCCAATACCAATGAATTCAGTTTGTGATGCCACCACATCAGCCCCCCTTTTTTTGAAACTTGGTGCCCCCTGTACATTGGGAAGGTGGCACTGGACTTGTCTGTCAGTTTTTGTGGAAACAGCCAGTGAAGGCATGGGCAACTCCTGTTCTGCAGGTGTTGCTTCAGTGTCCTCCAATGGTGCCAGGGTTTGAGCGAAACTGTCCGTATAAGTGTCAGCCTCAACATTGGAGTGCAATGTTGTGGGTTGCGTAAGGATTGCACACTCATAGGTGAACACAGTTCTGAGTTACATTTGTCTCCTATATGCCATTCTTGCCAATTTTAAAATGTTAGCTTCCTCCTGCAAGGCCCAGAGGGGAAAATAAAATATTGGTCTAATTCATTACCCCTGAGCCACACTTGGAAAGTTTTCCGCAAATATTTGTGCACAAACACTCTTGAATTTCCATGTCTGACAGGGTTGGTACTTGGTAGACTGGTTGTTTCTCATTCTGGTGCTGAATTGTTGCACAAACTGTGTACTTAACACAGGGACAGCCGAACATAAAGAAGCTGGCATGATTTGCCATAAATTAATTGTGAAGGAGAGCATTTTGTGTGTTCCTTCACTGTCATTCTCAATCTAAGCAGGACCAGAGGCAGTGCTTCGGATTATGATGAGCAGCTACACTTTAGGACAGTTTCAATCATGTGGCATAAATGCTCTACCATCCCACTGCTGGCAAGCTAGCATGTAGTGCGGAGGTGGTTGCAGCTGCACAGTAGTAGAAGTTCCTGGAAAAGTAGCCTTTCACATTGTCTCCCTCAGCCTGCAGCAGTGGTTTGTAGAACGCCAAACATGGAGAACCACAAGTGCACCAGTGCTCTCACAACCGAATCGGCAGCTATGTCATGGCCTGTGGTGATTTTTGCCCTCCTGGTAAAATGACTGATGACTGTAACTAAACAGTGATGTCCCAAATAATACGATAGAGGGGCCACAATGTCCACAATGTCTCCCTACTTGACACTCATATACAACCGCTCGCTCATCGATAGATCTGTACCTACAGATTCGAAAATTGAGCAGGTTGCACCAGTGTTTAAGAAGGGTAGTAGGAGTAATCCATCTAACTACAGACCTATATCATTGACGTCGGTTTGCAGTAGAGTTTTGGAGCATATACTGTATTCAAACATTATGAATCACCTCGAAGGGAACGATCTATTGATATGTAATCAGCATGGCTTCAGAAAACATCGCTCTTGTGCAACGCACACGAAGTAATGGCTGCTATTGACAGGGGATCTCAAGTTGACTCCGTATTTCTAGATTTCCGGAAAGCTTTTGACACCGTTCCTCACAAGCGACTTCTAATCAAGCTGCGGGCCTATGGGGTATCATCTCAGTTGTGCGACTGGATTCGTGATTTCCTGTCAGGAAGGTCGCAGTCTGTAGTAATAGATGGCAAATCATCGAGTAAAACTGAAGTGATATCAGGTGTACCCCAGGGAAGCGTCCTCGGACCTCTGCTCTGATCTATATAAATGACCTGGGTGACAATCTGAGCAGTTCTCTTAGGTTGTTCGCAGATGATGCTGTAATTTACCGTCTAGTAAGGTCATCCGAAGACCAGTATCAATTGCAAAGCGATTTAGAAAAGTATGATGTGGCAGGTGGCAGTTGACGCTAAATAACGAAAAGTGTGAGGTGATCCACATGAGTTCCAAAAGAAATCCGTTGGAATTCGATTACTCGATAAATAGTACAATTCTCAAGGTTGTCAATTCAACTAAGTACCTGGGTGTTAAAATTACGAACAACTTCAGTTGGAATGACCACATAGATAATATTGTGGGGAAGGCGAGCCAAAGGTTGCGTTTCATTGGCAGGACACTTAGAAGATGCAACAAGTCCACTAAAGAGACAGCTTACACTACACTCGTTCGTCCTCTGTTAGAATATTGCTGCGCGGTGTGGGATCCTCACCAGGTGGGATTGACAGAGGACATTGGAAGGGTGCAAAAAAGGGCGGCTTGTTTTGTATTATCACATATCAGATATGATACGCGAATTGGGATGGAAGCCATTACAGAAAAGACGTTTTTCGTCGCGGCGAGATCTTTTTACGAAATTTCAGTCACCAACTTTCTCTTCCGAATGCGAAAATATTTTGTTGAGCCCAACCTACATAGCTAGGAATGATCATCAAAATAAAATAAGAGAAATCAGAACTCGAACAGAAAGGTTTAGGTGTTTGTTTTTCCCATGCACTGTTCGGGAGTGGAATGGTAGAGAGATAGTATGATTGTGGTTCGATGAACCCTTTGCCTAGCACTTAAATGTGAATTGCAGAGTAGTCATGTAGATGTAGATGTATATGTGAAAATCCTGCTGATGGCACTGGAATGTGGACAATTGGCACAATGGTGTCCCTGCTGTTCTTCTTATGCTGGCATACCAAGCATGCATGTGCCCATGTGTGATAGTTTTTTTGTACTCAGGCCACACAACTTTGTTAAAGACTACTTTGGCTGGGGCTCAGATTCCTGGGTGGGCTAGATTATGCTGTGCACTGAAAACTTCAAGGTGAAATTGTTATAGGATGCAACACTGTTTCTCTGTTGCTACATTATACCAAATTCCATCAGGCACATTAGGAGCTGACACACATCTGAGTGCCAATGCTTTGGCACAGTTTCATGAGATACAATATGAGACGAGGTTGTTTCAGCATACTATATGGCACAAATTAGTTGTGAAATGTTTAATATACTCATCCTGCCAGCACTGATGCAGTGAGCTGTCTCTGTCTTGCTGAAAGAGAGCTGCTAGCAACTTGTGCCCCATAAAGATTGCAAGTGTCTCCCTTCGACAGATGGCTGGAAATGCTTGATAGCTTAGTAGATAGTGAGCAATTTGCGACCAATAGCACTCCATTTTTACCGCTGTTGTGTCAAGTTTCCAGAAAAGAATGTGAGTGACTGCCATTTGCCATTACCTTTTGTTGAAGAGCTGCACTCACTGTTGTTTGGCTCTTATCAACCATAAGCACCATAGGGTGTCCCAGCATTGTTGCCTGTGGCAGATGTTTCTTTAGGTCATGGAAAGCTGCTTCAACCTCTTGAATCCACTGTATTTTATAATTTTCTGTACTATATTTACGGTTGGGTAATGCTGCGAGGGGCTCCTGGGCACAGCTAGATTAGAAAAGTGGCATCTATAACAATTGAGCATACCGAGGTTGTAACAATTCAGCATATCGAGGTTGTGGGAGGGGGCATCTGTTATACTGGTTTGATCCACTCCGTCAATAGTGACAAGCCTGTCCCACAGACAAGTATCCCAGTAATTTAACTTCAGGTTTCCCTCTTATGCAGTTTTTGATGTTAATGATTATGCCATATTCTTGTACGCAACAGAAAAGTTGCTGCAGATGTTCAACATGCTCTTCTACTGAAGTGGAGCGTATTAGAATGTCATCCATATAGCATAATCCGAACAGTAATTCATGTAGCACCTCATCAATAAACTGCTGCCAAGTTTGGGCAATGTTTCTGAGGCCATATAACATAAAGAAGTATTGAAACAAGGTGAATTGAGTGATTACTGCTGCTGCTTGATATCAGTTGGAGTTGCAAGAATTTGAGAAAACACCTTGTTGCATTTTATAACACTGAATATTTTGGACTGGTAATGGTGCAATTAAAAACAACCATGTTGCGTACAGGGTAATAGTCTGCAATTGCAAGGGAATTAAGTGCTCTATAGTCTCCATGGATTACCCTTTTAATGGGTCATGTGGAATAGGGAGCCCCAAGGACTATCAGAGCTAGTCAGAACAACTACTATAAGAATTCAATCAATCTCTGCTTGCTCTGCAAGAAACTTCTCTGGAGGCAGTTAATGTGGATGGGAGGTGACGAGTTGACCTTGTGGCGTGTGGATATGACGTTGAGCAATGTGTGTGCTCTTCCTGGTGGTTCTGGCAATGTTGCTGAGTGCTGGAAAGTCCTGGAGGAAGAACGAAAAAGTAGTTCATCTGGCAACGCTGTAACACTGCCTGTAGCATATGAATTGTTATGAGTCACAGAGTGCTTCTTGCATGATGTACACTTGTGCATTCCACACTGCTGTGAGTATGAAATCGAATCATAATACCCTGGCACAGATAACACAGTACAGGAACTGGAAATCTTTGTGCAGGAAGCTATGGGCACATTGTACTTCGTTTGACCCAATGTAGGCATTACCTTTTCTGTGGGTACTGGGATCGACAGTTGACCAGGTCCGGCATAAATCAAAAGCTATGTAGGAAGACCAATTATAAGAGGTGTCATGTCTGCAATCACAAAGTCAGATATCAAGTGCAAGTTGGAATCCAGATGTAGTGTCAAGTGCTTTTCATCATCATAGTTAGGGATTCTGAAGTTGGTTGCAGAAAGCAGTTATTCCATAGCTGCCATTATTGTCACGACGCTGCCAGCAGTGTAGCGTTGTGCGGAAAGTTTTGTGAGAATCATGTTCACAACCAACATGTATGGACGATACGAGGGTTTTAACTTGTGCTTTTTGTAATCTGTGTGCATTTTGCCAACTGTGTGCTTTTTATCAAGTGGATTTTTATCAAGATATGCAAATGTGTAGAGTCTTGTATGCTTTGATGTCATGTAATGCATACAATTTTATAGCAAGTACCATAAGATCAGATGACGGCAGCATTAAGACTGTTGAAACCAGTCATCTTGGAACAATAAGAGTGTCTACAATGCTATCACTGCATACGCAATTTGTTCATTTTGAACTGGGGAAACTTTCTATGACAAAATTTTCTTGGTTTCCTTGCACAATAGGTTTAAATGATTAGTCAAGCTTTTTACAACTTCCTCTATAATCATAATTTGGAGCTGACTTCTGTAAGACATGCTGTGGTGGTACTGTACATGTGACAGGGTAGTCACATCATGCGAATTCCAAGGCATTTGCAAGGAGATATGTTAATGAATTTCCTTTTGGCTTTTGTCTTGGAATCTTAAGCCAACATTTAATGACTTTACCAACAAGAGTAGCTGGTATCACAAAGACTCAGCCTTCATTGCTGGTGGTCTGCTTGGGATCTACAAAGAATATTGTGTTAGTGATATTTTTTCTGGGATTAATCTTAACCCAGGGTTAATTTCTCACTTCCATTGCCATAAAATATTTTCAAAACACATGTTGAATGACAGACTATAACCTTGTATTACTCCTCTTTTATTCTTAGTGGTATTTTTCTCTCTAGTCCCATTTTTCTATAAATTCTCACTAAACATAATTTGTAAAACCTGACACAGTTTATACATATTTCTATATTTTTTTCTCTTTTTTTTCTACTACTCATATCAGCCATTCAACTTTCACTTCTGGATAAGACAGCCTCTAGATTTGTCCACGCGTTATAGCCTTTGTCCCTGTTATGCCTATGTTTTTTAATGTTATCTACACACCTTCCATTACATTGTCATTGGGTCTATTCTTGGCTCTTGCAATTCAACAAAGACCTCCCCTGATTTACCTATCAACAACTGACCTTGCTACATGTCCCACACACAACCATTTGCTGTTCATTATCACCGTGATTTTGTCTTCCATCCTGTTTTGTTCTGTTATCTATTTGTTTTCTTCTCTCTCCTACTAATACCTAAAATTCATCTTATTGTTCTGGTATTGTCTTTCCTACATATGCTTATCTTAAACCAGTTTTGTTCCTTTAAAAGTAGTGTCATTAACACTGCAAAATGACTGTTAATCACTGAGAGGCATAACATAATGAAATCGTTGATGAGTACTCTATAATTATCTCCATCAGTTTCAGTTTCCTTTTTATATGGTATAATTACTTCCATTATTTGCCATTCATGAAGAACATTCCTGTTTCTACTATTCATGCACTATGATTTATCCTGTAAAATGATCCATTGAATATTAAATGAACTAACTAAATGTAGCATTCTTAATTAACAGTTTTCAGTATTTGATTTGTTCTATATCATTATTTCAACAAGATTAGCTTTTGTTTGTTCTTCCTTTCTTTTAATTTCTCTTGGACTGTAATTTTCTCTCCTATACTGTGCAAAAATAATTAGTTTAGTCTCCAATAGTTGTGTACAAGCTGTGTTTGCCAATTTTATATATTACTTTCTGTTGTCTTCTTCCTTTTTCAGTCTAAAGTTATGACTAGTGGTTGAAATCAGCTTTTGTATATGCTGTATGTAGGTAAGGTACAGTATTCTTTTAATGCTACATGAGTTGTTGCATCACTTTGTATAATGCAATTTCTTGTCTCCTGGTAATATCATTCATGATAACTGATATTAGGCTTTCCCAAGTATCTTGAAACGCTCTATATCCTGTTTTCTTCAGAGTGGTTTTATAAACTGACAAAATACAGTTTTTTTGCTTTTCTTGAAGCTTTGTTACACTTCTTCAAGGAAAATCCTAACATCCAATTTTCTTCATTGTGACATTTTTAATAATGCTTTTTGCTCCAAGGTATATATATTGTTCCACTCAGTTTTGCCACTTTCTGTTTCTTGTCTCCATATACAATGTGGCAATCATTATTGATATTGATATTTAATACCAACTTCTCATAACAATACTTCTTGTCTCCAGTTGGCACGCAAAGCCATTTTCACTATAATGAAGTAGTAATAACAATTTATACCACTTCTACGATGTTCTTATGTTTCATACTAGTTAGTTCAGATTCAGACATAGATACAGCACACATACTTCATTAACATTTCTAATTACTGTCTATACAGGTTTTTTTTAGACATACATTAAACACAATTTTACACAGAAGCTATCAACAGATCAACAGGAGGAAAACAAGTGCAAATATTATGTCACTTTAACATTCAGTATTATTTATTTCACCAAAGAATTAAAATTAACATATTTTTGCAGCTTATTTGAATCGTCACAGTCACTCTTCTGGGCCAGCTTTGGCATGATTGGACTGGACAGCTTCGAACTAACAGGAATCAAAACATATACTCGATTCTGGGGACTGCTAATGTTTGGTTCATACTCGGTGATCAATGTGATTGTCTTACTGAACCTCCTCATAGCTATGATGTCCAATTCATATGCTATGATAGATGTGAGTACCCATTTCCTATTTTTGTCAGATCAAATTAACTGTCAGAAAAATAACACAAATAGTGACTATTTATTATTTTGCAGGAGCACTCTGACACAGAATGGAAATTTGCCCGTACTCGCCTCTGGATGAGCTATTTTGAAGAAAGTGCTACACTACCACCACCATTCAATATACTACCCACACCAAAACTCATTTTTAAGTTACTTGGGCTGCGCAAAAGGGACAAGCTTCGTAGAATGTCATCAAAGGTAAGGTAAAACTAAAATTCCACAATTCACATCCAAAAAAATTACATACTCAGTCATGGTATACTAATACATCATGTGTTTGTGACAATTTCATTATTTGCATTTAGTATTATTACATGAAGAGAAAGCCTTAACCCTCACATATGCATTCAATATCAGTTACATATGATTGATAAGTGTGGTAATTCTTACATATTGGAGCTCCAGAAGTCAACACTGTTCAGTGCTGGAAACTCAGTTTTTTCATGAATACAGGTGCTAACATGTCTCAGCAGCAATCAGTGATAAGGACAATATGGCTTTCGTGTTATGCAAAGAACTGGTTAAAACTAGGTACAGAAAATACAAAGCAAATAAAGCAGTGGCAAAAAAAACTGGACGGATATTTTTAGGCAGCAGAACTGAGTCTGTGTGTCACCTGCCTGATACTGCATGCTGAATAAAAATGGGGATATGTCTGATGTCAACAACTACCACCCAATCTCTCTTCTGACTGCCTTATCCAAAATCCTTGAAAAAGTAATGTATTGTAGAGTAGCTTCACACCTTTGTAAAAATAAAGTTTTAACAAAATGTTAGTTTGGTTTCCAGAAGGGCTTTTTGACAGAAAATGCTATATATATATATATATATATATACTTTCACCAATGAAATATTAAACGCTCTGAGTAACCGGAAGTCACCCATTGGGATTTTTTGTGTTCTCTCAAAGGCTTTTGATTGTGTAAATCATGGAATATTTCTAGGTAAGCTCACGTACTGTGGTATAAATGGGACAGTGCTCAAATGGTTTAAATCATACCTAACTGGAAGAGTGCAGAAAGTTGAAATAAGCAGTTCACATAATAACTGGTGATTTCTCAAACTGGGGAACACTCAAGAATGGGGTGCCGCTAGGCTCGGTCTTAGGTCCTCCACTGTTTTTAATATATATTAATGACTTGACTTGCCATTCTATATTTACGAAGATGCAAAGCTGGTACTTTCTGCCAATGATACAAGTATAGCTATCACACCCAACAGACAAGAATTAACGGGTAAAATTGTAAATTATGTTTTTCACAAAATCATTAAGTGGTTCTCTGCAAATGGGCTCTCATTAAACTCTGACAAAACATAGTATATGCAGTTCCACACAATCAGAAATCGGTAGCTAAGGTAGAATATTCAAAATTTCTAGGTGTATGCACTGATGAGGGGTTGAACTGGAAAAAACACACTGAGGATCTGCTGAAACGTTTGAGCTGAGCTACTTATGCTAATAGGTTCATTGCAAATTTTGGCGATATACATCTCAGTAAATTAGCTTATTACGCCTATTTTCATTCTCTGCTTTTGTATGGCATCATATTCTGGGGTAACTCATCATTGAGTAAAAGAGTGTTCATTGCACAAAAGCGTGTATTCAGAATAATTGCTGGGGGTCATCCAAGATCATCCTGCAGACACTTATTTAAAGAGCTGGAGATCTTCTCTGTAGCCTCACAACATATATATTCACTTATGAAATTTGTTATTAACAATCCAAACGAATTCAAAAGTAATAGCAATGTACATGGCTAAAACACTAGGAGAAATGATTATCTTCACTACTCAAGGTTAAATCTAACTTTGGCTCAGAAGGGGGTAAATTATGTTGCCACAAAAGTCTTTGGTCACTTACCTAATAGCATCAAAAGTCTAGCAGATAGCCATATAGCATTTAAAAGGAAATTAAAATAATTTCTTAATGGCAACTCCTTATACTCATTAGATGAATTTTTGGCTATAGTAAGTTGTTAATTCCCCCTCCAAAATAAATAAATAAATAAAGTGTCATGTAATATTTTTTGTAATGTAATATCTTGTATAGACACCTTTTATTAACCTGGCACATTCCACATCATTATGAAGTGTCGTATTCATGTTCTATGGAACAAGTACTAATCTAATCTAATCTATGTTTTCAAAGGTTCTGTTAATCAGTTCAGCTGATTCACAGTATGGTTCCTTCAACAAGATTTCAAGATTTCAGGCACTTTCTAGTCCTATCTTTGGAAAAATAATGGCTCTATCATCTTATACACGGTATTCCAAAAGAAAAGGTCAATGTTTAGGGCACATGGCAGTTACAATCATTTGAAGCAAAAATAGTTACATGGGCATATGCCCTGTTCTGATGGTTTCTGTGATAGAACACATTTAAGTTACATTGTTATTTATTTTCTGTTTTATTCAATATGCCATATTTTTAACACAATCACCTCTAAACATGTTCATACGTATCACATTACTGCTGTTGTACAGTTCACAATAAATGTTTGAATATCTGACAGTCAACTTCTATGCATTTGTGCACTCTTTGCAAAACATGTTGTGTGATTGTCTGAATGCCTCTGCACATTCCTTAATGAGGGTAGCAGCGTCCATGATGCAACCAACCACTACATATTGCGTACTTACCTCTCATTTGTAGACCTCAGACTACATCTAACTCCATAAACAAAAATCTGATGAAGTAAGATCTGGCAACCTTGATGGACAGTAAACTGTACTACCACAACCAATCCAGTGATTAGGGTAAGTGTGATGGAGATGTTCTCTCACATGCCTGGAAAAATGTGGAGGGCCTCTGTCATGCTGAAAGTACATTGCAGTCCATGTGCCCAAAGGAACATCCTCAAGGTGTTCAACAAATAAATTTTCAAGAAAATGTAAGTAATTCTTTCCTGTCGTTCACTCTTCTAAAATAACTGAACCTATCAACTCATCACCGATTATGCCGCATGAAACACTGATCAAAAAATTAACTTGCAAATTGGTTTCCACTGTAGCATGTGGATTTTATTACAAACATTGATGATGATTATTATCTTTGTTGTTGATTCCATTACATATAAATGTGGCTTCATCAATGAAAAGAATTAATGGAAGCAAATTGACATTTAACCAGTGACAAAATTCAAATCATGTGGCATTGTTGTGAATGTGAAGATATATGGACATACTGTATGTGAAATGGTTACAAGGTTCTGCACATAATGCTCACCACACAGGTACTAGTGAGACACTGATGTGTGAAGACAGTCCATCACGTGCTGGCAGTAGGGCTATGCTGCACCATTTCAACAATGTGTTGCTGTTCCTGCACAGGTCATCGAACTACATGTACAGAATAAAAATGGGAACATGGAAGAATACCCGTTTCATACAATGGGCTGCAAACTAATGCACTATACTGCATGTAATACCCTAATAGGTAGGTAGATCTTACACCATCAGATTTTTGTTTGTGGAATTGGATATAGACTGTGGTCTATAAATGAGAAGTAAGTATGCAAGATGTAGTGGTTGGTTACATCATGGACGCTGTTGCACTCATTAAGGAATGTACAGAGGCACTCAGGCAATCACACAACATGTTTTGCAAAGCGTGCACATATTGCCTGTAATTGATTCATGACGACTTTCAAATTATTATTTTGTGGACTTCTACATTTACCATTCAGTAAAAATTCTTCAGTTTAACATGTTTTATGTACAATGTATTTCCTTACATTGCTGACAGTATGTGGAATTCTTACTTGCAGCAACTGTCACAATTAACAGCAAGTGCAAGTGGCACTTGTCTCTCTTGCCCATGTAGATCACTTTGGTTGAGTGACTTTTATGCTAACATGCCACACCTATTCAGACCACAGACACACATTTTTATGCCACATTTTACTATTTATTATATTTTTGAGGTGTTACATGATTACAGTTGATGGTACTTGCACATATTTTTCTGTTATGATGTCAAGCACTTACTAAGGTTCCTGAGTCTGCTATCTTCTTCAATTTCTCAACACATCGAACTGCAGCGTGTCCACAGCATTTCAGAAGACTTTACTGTATTTATATCTTCTGGCAAACTGCTGGAGTCTCCTATAAGTTTCTGCATATAGGTGTCAGCCATGGTGGACACTTAACTCCCCATAACATCCACTCTTTAATCATTTGATTGCTTCCCAGTACTCACGGTCCACTGTTGCCCCACATAATGAAGAGTGTTGTCACTTCTATCTCACTGCTTCAGAGCCAAGCTGCACTGAAGGCAAAACACCTATCATTATTCACAGGCTTTGGTCCCACACGTACTTTCATTAGCTCCTGAATAATGCTGTCCCAGAAACCACTCACTGGACAGATAGTAGACATCTTGAAACTGAATGTGTGCTCCTCAATTAATCTCTGTTGACGCAGTGCCAGTTTAACCTTCCTGGCCAGTGCAACTAACAGACACACAGCACTGTGTCTATAAAATATAAGGTTTGTCACAACCACTAGGAATGTCATAAAAACCAGATGTGCTAGTCCAAGATTCTTATTCATGCTCCCCAAAAGAATTCTTATTTATGCAAGGCTTGGAAGATGGGCTTAACTGCTTTCTTGTTTAGAGTTCAGCCAATTCCTACACCAGCATATGGTAAGAAGGTGACTCCTTGCCTCTTTCTTTGCTCTGTCTTTTCCAGAAAATCCAGCTCTATCATGAATAGTCCTCACCCTGTGCGTCAGTATCATCAGACAGAAAAATCGTTGTCCTCAATTATTGCAGCTTTTCCGTGATGGATATAAGTCCTTCATGAATAAGTTTTCTGTGTACCTCACATGCCAAGTAAAAGGTTTCTTCTGCACAAGGACATCCAGAAATATGGACATCCAGAAATAAGAGGCAGTTGTTCTACTCAGCCTCCATGATAAGTCTGATGTTTTCGTGAAAGTTGTCGAGGTGTCCAATGAATTTGACAAAAGAGCTCCTATGAAACTGCCACACAGTGAACATATCAACATTTAGAAGTGAAACAGGGGTTTGGTCTGTCTTTAGTGCGATTTCTTCAAATTTCTATATGTAGAAGTTTGCTACAAGTGTTAGAGGGGAGCCCACTGGAACCCATTACCTTATTCACCACTCTTCAAAGACGTACTTCATTGCTAAGGAATGACAGAAAAAGCTTAACGTATTGATGTTCAAAATAGGGTTCCAGTAAGGAAAGTGTTTTTGGAGACGAACATTACTGAACTCTGACATAACATCAAAATTCATCAATATGTCTCTGGTATCAAGTTTAATTCCTCTTAAGATCAAACTGTGGAGAATTTCTGATATGATGATTGCAATTCTGAGATGACAAGAACAGCTGATGCACACACAAGTTTGACTGATGGAAAAAGTTGGGAGACAGGTATGGATAGTTTCGAAGGGGGCTGCATGATAGAGTTTCAGATTTAAGCCAATGAGAACTGAGCCACTGCTACAGGTGGGATGTACTATACACAAAGTAATTGTACCTGTCAGGGGGTCAGCTGAAGGTTTATTGTGTATGGAATTTCCTAGGTAACTGGCCATTTGATGGCAGTGAATGGCCGGAGGGGCTAAAAAGGAGGGAAATGAAGCTGAGCACAATTTATTTCACCACAACAATGAAAACAGAACTAATAAATGTGACTCTTCAAGCTTTCCTGGGAGATATGTTGTAAAAAACTAATAAAGTTACAAAAACTAATGAAGTTACAAATTGGTAGGTAGATCATATGAAAAAAGGGGTGAAAAAGCAAAGTTTAAAGATCCACTCTGTAGTGGAATAATATATTAACTACAGATGATGTAGACCTATCTTTGTTTCTCAAAAAATAGCAACTCTTAAATGCCTTTGGTGATCAAAAGGTGATCAAAACACTTGTCCAGTGGCATCAAAAGACAGTACCAGACTGTTTACTAACCAAATACAATTGGAATTATGAACTGGAATGTTAATTCTGTTGATTAAAAACTAATTTAAGTAAACATAATTTGCAAAACAAGAATTTAAAAAGCAACATGTTATAATAAATCAGAATAAGAATCTGTATGTACATAATTCTTCCTAAGTTTCAATAGTTAATTAATAGGAACACTAATTTTGACTGATTAATCATTACAACATGCGTACAAATTCCTGAGTGCCTGAGCAAATAATCAAACGTCTCACATAAAAGCTGGCAAAATTCTCATCCAGGCTGGTGTGTAACACTGTGGCATCGTAAGTTGTAATTTAGCTATTATTCATTAAAAAGCCCATGTGTGATGGGTGACAGATCATACACAAGATTTCCCTGGTAACCAGAATGAAATTGATATATTGTAATATGGTTGACGCTATAAAAGGTATACAGCCATAGGGGTCTTGGCAGTCTGTTGCATGTGCTAGATAGGAATGTACAGACTTGCTAGTACCATGGACTGCAAAGCCCCCACTGGGATGGGGTAGGGGTGGGGGTGTACAAGTAGTTTATATCATTTGTTTTCTAATGTAAACCTGCTAAAATGTAAAACTGCTGAAATATGCCATTTAGTAATCTCCACAAGGACCCATCCTGTCTCTTCCAAGAGGGAATGAAAGAGATATATATATATATATATATATATATATATATATATATATATATATATATATATATATATATATATATATATATATATATATATATATATATATTAAAAACAAAGATTCCAAGACTTACCAAGCGGGAAAGCGCCGGCAGACAGGCACATGAACAAAACACACAAACACACACACAGAATTACGAGCTTTCGCAACTGGCAGTTGCTTCGTCAGGAAGGAAGGAAGGAGAGGGAAAAATGAAAGGGTGTGGGTTTTAAGGGAAAGGGTAAGGAGTCATTCCAATCCCGGGAGCGGAAAGACTTCCCTTAGGGGAAAAAAAGGACAGGTGTACACTCGCACACACACACACACATATCCATCCGCACATACACAGACACAAGCAGACATATTTAAAGGCAATTACAATAAGTAATGGTGAGTGGCAGGCCACAATCAGATCAATGGCAGACCACATGTGGCCCGCCGGCATCTCTGACTTGGGGTCTCTGATAATCAGTGGAAGTGCAGAGTATAAGGTGGTTTAGAAAACATTTAAAAATTTGTGTGTGACAGATCTAGGGATTCATAATATGTATGCAAATGCTTGAGTACATAGGCAAAATGCCTGCACTAAATTTTGTGAACTCTTAACTACAGTGTGAAGTTGAAGACTCATAAAACTTGAACGAAAATGTGCAATTCCAATATTTTTCTTAGTTTTTAAACAGTCTTGTGATTATCTCATGAAAAGACACAAACAAAAAATTTAAATTATAGAATTGAACTGTTGATAATACACAGAGCCTATCATTGTGTTGTTGCACTCCTAATTCACACAAATGTGTAAAATAAATGTTTTATTTAGTATAGTGTCAAGGACTATAACTTTGCACCAGTCATACCATGCGCACAATTTAACTAATTTCCTGGACATGTCAGGAAAGAAACTAGGCAATGTAACAGGTGTGTGGCTGAGACCTGAATGCAAATGATGCTAATGAAATTTGAAGCCAGTCACACATTTTATTTAGCCCATTCATTACACTACCTAATTATATCTAAAAACATATTCATCCACACATACACAGACACAAGCAGACATTTAAATTTTTTGTTTGTGTCTTTCCATGAGATAATCACAAGGCCTTTACAAATGTCTGCTTGTGTCTGTGTATGTGCGGATGGATATGTGTGTGTGTGCGAGTGTATACCTATCCTTTTTTCCCCCTAAGGTAAGTCTTTCCGCTCCCGGGATTGGAATGACTCCTTACCCTCTCCCTTAAAACCCACATCCTTTCATCTTTCCCTTTCCTTCCCTCTTTCCTGATGAAGCAACCACCGGTTGCGAAAGCTCGAATTTTGTGTGTATGTTTGTGTTTATTTGTGTGTCTATCGACCTGCCAGCGCTTTTGTTTGGTAAGTCACATCATCTTTGTTTTTAGATATATTTTCCCCACGTGGAATGTTTCCATCTATTATATTCACACTTAAAAGGGACCTGTATGGACGTCATGGTTTGATGGTGTGGGGTGGTATTATGATTGGTGCATGTACACCCCTGCATGTCTTTGACGGAGGAACTGTAACAGGTCAGGTGTATCGAGATGTAATTTTGCACTAGCATGTCTGCCTTTTCAGCGGTGCAGTCAGTTCCATCTTCCTCCTGATGGATGATAACGCACAGCCCCACCGAGCTGTCATCGTGGAGGAGTACCTTGAGACAGGCGAAAGAGTGGCCTGCCTGTTCTCCAGACCTAAACCCCATCCAGCACGTCTGGGATACTCTCAGTCAACATATCACTGCACGTCTTCAAACCCCTATGTCACTTCACACAGGCTATACCCCAGCAGCTGCTCGACCACCTGATCCAAAGTATGCCAATCCATTGTGCGGCCTGTGTACGTGTGTATGGTGATCATATCCTATATTGATGTCGGGGTACATGTGCAGGAAACAGTGGTGTTTTGTAGCACATATGTTTCGGGACAGTTTTCTCAACTTATCACCAATACTGTGGACTTACAGATCTGTGTCGTGTGATTTTCGTATGTGACTATGCTATTAGCACCAGTTTTGTGTAGTGCCATGTTATGTGGACACCATTCTGCAAATATCCTTAACTTATGAGCATGAGCGTACATTGTCTGACAACACACTAAATTTCTGTTATGGATAAATACAGCTTCAATATTAATTCTGTTGTTCTCTAAATGTGTGTACAAATTCCGTACTCATGCATATCCCGAATTACCCTAACACACTCCTATCTGCAAATGGGAGTGAAACACCCAATCATACTTCAGGATATACGCTAGCCTGTGCACACAATAAGAATATAAATGTGATATGCTCATAACAAACAGAACATAAAAAAAACAACTCAAGCAATAAACACACTATCATTATACTGCATATAACAGGAACATCAGCATTATCAATATGAAATAACATTACCATGGCGTTTCAGCTGTCTTCATATGCTATTTACATTTCAGCGCAAGGAACGAAAGGAGAAGGAACGTGATTATCGCTACACAGCTGTAATGCGATCACTTGTTTGGAGATATGTGTCTGCTATGCACAGGCATGCTGAAGAAAATCCTGTCACAGAGGATGATATTAATGAAGTTAAAGGAGAAATTTCTGCAATGAAATGCCAGATGCTTGAAGTCTTCCGAAAGAATGGAATGGATGTCACTAGCGCTGACACAAGAGAGAAAGGTAAAGTATCATTATGTAAACATTTTTATTAAAAACAAAGATTCCAAGACTTACCAAGCGGGAAAGCGCCGGCAAACAGGCACAATGAACAAAACACACAAACACACACACAGAATTACTAGCTTTCGCAACCGATGGTTGCTTCTTCAGGAAGGAGAGGGAAAGACGAAAGGATGTGGGTTTTAAGGGAGAGGGTAAGGAGTCATTCCAATCCCGGGAGCGGAAAGACTTCCCTTAGGGGAAAAAAAGGACAGGTGTACACTCGCACACACACACACACACACACACACACACACACACACACACACACACACACACATATATCCATCCGCACATGTGTATGTGCGGATGGATATATGTGTGTGTGTGTGTGTGTGTGTGTGTGTGTGTGTGTGTGTGTGTGTGTGTGTGTGTGTGTGTGTGTGTGCGAGTGTACACCTGTCCTTTTTTTCCCCTAAGGGAAGTCTTTCCGCTCCCGGGATTGGAATGACTCCTTACCCTCTCCCTTAAAACCCACATCCTTTCGTCTTTCCCTCTCCTTCCTGAAGAAGCAACCATCGGTTGCGAAAGCTAGTAATTCTGTGTGTGTGTTTGTGTGTTTTGTTCATTGGGCCTGTCTGCTGGCGCTTTCCCACTTGTTAAGTCTTGGAATCTTTGTTTTTAATATATTTTTCCCATGTGGAAGTTTCTTTCTATTTTATTTACATCATCATTAATGTAAACATTTTTACTTTTATATGTTTGTACAATTGCTCTACAGGAGAAAAATGGTAATATTAAATTCTCATCTGAAAATTTGGTCAGAGAGCTTACATAGAGCGCCCCTCCTAGAGTCGTCAGGTGCACCACTGTGACTTACCAACATGCAGCAAGGCTGCTCAGACCCTTCTGGAATACTGGTTATTCTTCTGGTTTTACTGTCCTCATTAATACATATTGATAAAACAAACATCACACTAGACTAATCTGGGGGCTCTCCATCAAATAGTCATGTAAAATTTTGTTTAAAAAAATTTTGTTTGCAATGGAAAACAAAGTGGTACTTTCTGTTGAAAGTAGACTTTACATGAAATATGTAATGAGCAATATCTATTTTGGCTGACACCAGGTAAACACTGCATAACAAAACTGTAAACATCTAGCGAAACACCAAAGAAAATGCACCTGACGATCTTTAGGAGGGACATCATGTATACAGGAGCTTTCCATGGTTATAATGATTCTAACTTCCAGGGACAATGGAAAAGTGCAAGTTTATCCATTTGAGAAAATGAACTTTTGTCTGTAAACATTGTGAGGTGAATAGTGGAGGGCACTTGCCATTAATTATTTCCTGTTGTAGGATAAGTCATCCAGTGAATACAAGAGGCTATAATTTGCTCCTTGCAGGATTCAATAAATTACTCCATTAAGAACATAGTTGACAGCATTGTAGACACACATTATGAGGGACAGGGAGTTCCACTACTGCACTACAGACGGTTGAATGTTTGTGAATGTTTGTGGTTGCAATACAGAATATATAAGTTTGGAATATGACAAAGCGTTGCCTCACTTCAAGTATCATCCTCATAAATGCTTGCATCTGATGTTTCCTGAAAGGTTGATAAGAATAATACATCATCATGTTTGTGACCAGCTCTTCCAAATGATTTGCCTCCACTAGATTTTCTCTTGTGCAGCTATATGAAATATCTTATGCTTGAGACACTTTTCAAGACTGAAGAGCACTTCTTTGCACAAATTCTGGCTGCTTATGACATTGTTCAAGGAACAGAACTACGAGCAATGATTTCATGACTGGATAGAAGCTGGGGGACCTCATATTGAACAAATATTATGAATAAATCATAGTGTGGGAGTTGTGCTGATAAATAAAATTACTACAAAATTGTATCTACTCAACTTTCATCATTTCATTTCAGTGTCAGAAAAAAAATGAAAGTTTCATATTTTCTCGCTGCGCGGGATTAGCCGAGCGGTTTAAGGTGCTGCAGTCACGGGCTGTGCGGCTGGTCCCAGCGGAGGTTCAAGTCCTCCCTCAGGCATGGGTGTGTGTGTTTGTCCTTAGGATAATTTAGGTTAAGTAGTGTGTAAGCTTAGGGACTGATGACCTTAGCAGTTAAGTCCCATAAGATTTCACACACATTTGAACATTTTTGAACATATTTTCTCTAATGACTTTTGACTTATTCATTTTTGGATCAGGGTTTCCTAACTAAAATTTATACATTTGAACTTCTCAGTAATCTCTGAAAGCTTGGATTGTCCTCACAGAAACACCTTAGATATGAATAAGGTAGCAGATGTTTATTCAATAAAATATTTGAAACCATATTTAGGACACCATGGATGAAAGCTGTTACGCCTCTGATGGTGCTGAAAATCTCAACATCACCGTGTCTTCCAAAACACAACATCTGACCTGTTTGTCCTTACTTGAGGGTGTGTGGCAGACACTGGTGAGTTTACATATCTTTGGGCATAAGGCAAATGTGGGACCTGGTCACACACTTGCCTCTTAAACCTTAGTAATAATAACATGTCTGAACCATCACAGGGTGCCTCACATGTTTGGTCACTGTCTAATGACCCTGTCCGGTCAAGACAAGAGCAGAGGTTGGGTATGTTAGTCGCTGTGAGCTCCAACATTAGTGGGGCTACGAGACCATGAGGAAAATAGAAGGCACACCGGAGAAAGGTGGTCCATGTGCACTCAGTACGTTTGCTGGGAGGCACCATTTGAGATGTGGAGGCTCTGCTGGTAGCTACTGAACACAATGCACAGTATGCATCCAGCTGCAAATCATAGCTCTTGCTGGTACAAATGATGCCAACTGCATGGATTCTGAAGTCATCCTCTGTTCCTTTAGACAGCTAGTTGGACTGGTAAAGGCAACTATCATCATACTTGTGGTGTAACTATGGCTCATTATTTACAGCATATGGGTCATTACTTACAGCATTGTGCCCAGAATTGTAGTGAAACTCTGGTCTGGAGCCAAGTGGGAAGTTTGATCAAAAGGCTCAAACACTTCCGCAACAATCTCAGATGCAAATTTCTTGATCTTCGCTATCGGATGGATAATTATAAGGTCAGGTACGCACTACACAAACAAAGGTACTGTTTAGGTAGTTGAAAGTGTGTGTGGTGCGCACATGGTGATTTTTAGGTTAGAAAGCCCTGTTTAGGGTCAATAATTAATTGTCTGACAAAAAGAAGGTGGATATGACACATTACTCTCAGAGAAGTACTTTCATCACTGTAAATCATAAACAGAAAATATTACTGTGATATTATAAGGGGCAATCAAAAAACTTCCCTTCAAAGGCTGATCATCTACATCTACACTCCACAAGCCACCTGACAGTGTGTGGCGGAGGGTACCTTGAGTACCTCTATCGGTTCTCCCCTCTATTTCAGTCTCGTATTGTTCGTGGAAAGAAAGACTATCGGTATGCCTCTGTGTGGGCTCTAATCTCTGATTTTATCCTCATGGTCTCTTCGCGAGATGTACGTAGGAGGGAGCAATATACTGCTTGGCTCCTTGGTGAAGGTATGTTCTCGAAACTTCAACAAATGCCCGAACCGAGCTATTGAGTGTCTCTCCTGCAAAGTCTTCCACTGGAGTTTATCTATCATCTCCATAACACTTTCGCAATTACTAAATGATCCTATAACAAAGCGCGCTGCTCTCTGTTGGATCTTCTCTATCTCTTCTAATAACCCTATCTGGTACGGATCCCACATGGGTGAGCAATATTCAAGCAGTGGGCAAACAAGTGTACTGTAAACTACTTCCTTTGTTTTCGGACTGCATTTCCTTAGGATTCTTCCAATGAATCTCAGTCTGGCATCTGCTATACTGACGATCAACTTTAACGATCATTCCATTTTAAATCACTCCTAATGCCTACTCCCAGATAATTTATGGAATTAAATGCTTCCAGTTGCTGACCTGCTATATTGTAGCTAAATGGTAAAGGATATTTCTTTCTACGTATCCACAGCGCATTACACTTGTCCGCGTTGAGATTCAATTGCCATTCCCTGCACCATGTGTCAATTCGTTGCAGATCCTCCTGCATTTCATTTCAGTACAATTTTCCATTGTTACAACCTCTCGATACACCACAGCATCATCCACAAAAAGCCTCAATGAACTTCCGATATCATCCACCAGGTCATTTATGTATATTGTGAATGGCAACGGTCCTACAACACTCCACTGTGGCACACCTGAAATCACTCTTACTTTGGAAGACTTCTCTGCATTGAGAATGACATGCTGCGTTCTGTTATCTAGGAACTCTTCAATCCAATCACACAGTTGGTCTGATAGTCTCCATATGCTCTTACTTTGTTCATTAAACAACTGTGGGAACAGTATTGAATGCCTTGTGTCAGGATTGGTATGCCAATCAAGTAAAATTGCTGTGAGCATTGAGGCAATAATCCCACCAATGTAACAAGTTGAAGGTACCCATTTGGTGAAATACCATGTCCTACTGTGAGAAGGAGTCTGTAACTGCCTGCTGCACATTCACATTCGAAGGAATCATTGACCCTTCAATGCCTCTTTTAATGGATTGAAGGCATGACAGTTGCATGGATAGAGATCAGCATAATAGGGTGGGTGCTCGAGTGTCTCCCACTTGAGTAATCAAAGAATAGGGTGAGCATCATCTTTTCAACAGATGGCTGGCTCTTGAACTTCTTGGGACAAAGGGACTAAAGTGCCCTGTGTGATGAAATAGTCTCCACAAAAAACAGGAAGGTGCTCACATAGCATTTAACAATGGAAGTTTATTTTCACAAGAAATGAAACGAGAAAACACAAACAACAAAAACAGATTATACATGAAAAGAACATCTATATCATCCTGATCTACAAGAAGAATTATTACTCTTTGAATAAGATCCATAAAGTTGCAATATAAAGCACACAGTCTGCCAATATAGGTTAATCAGCAAGGTCAAAATTGACCATGGTCACAATCAATGGTTGCACTGGCATAGTCCGGGCCCTGGTGCACTGTATAGGAGACTCATCAATGTCACTCGGATTCATCTGGTGCACAGTAGAGGAGACTCATCAATGTCACTCGGATTCGGCAAAGTCAAAATTGATCATGGTCACAATCAATGGTTGCACTGGCATAGTCCTGGCACTGGTGCACAGTATAGGAGACTCATCAATGTCACTCAGATTCATGGTTGTTTCAGGCTCACCTTCAGAATTTGCATCAGACTGTGAACAGCTGCAGGCAGCAATCTTTATAGGCCACCCAGTGCATAGGTACCAGGAAGTGGATGGGGTCACATGGCTTCACAGATATGAGATAGTGTCAGCTGTGTCCAATGATCACAGTGTCCTCATTACTGCAGTGGAAGACACACTGCTGTGGAACTGCATTGGCTGCAGGTGTCTGGGAGGGTAGCAACCCACAGGGCAATGCTATGTGGCATGTGTACTGCGTCATTGGGCACCAGCCATACACTGCACTCCTCACCCTTTCAGATGGAGATAGCAAAACTATACTGATGAATACATTGTGGCCTTGGCAGAGGTGACAGACAAAGACACGACTCTCCTCCTCCCCATGGAAGAGACAGCACATGTAGCTGAGAGAAATGGAATGGAGAAAATGGAGTGCTGGTAAAGAGAAGACGCAGGACGGAGGAGATAGCCGGAGCCACAACTAGGGCCGGATGCAGAAGTGCATTATTGAGATGAGGGAACATGATGCGCTTTGAAGGTGCGTGTTGGGAAGAAATCCCAGTGCATGAGAGAAAGCCGATGTCCAAGGGCAGGAGTAGAGAGCTGAGGATCAGCAATGGGCACAGGGCGTGGAGGCAGGCTGGCAGTGGGCTTGGAGGGTGGTGCCAAAGCCAGCAGCGAGTGTGCTGGCAGCACTGTAGCAGGCGGTGGGAGGTGCTTGGAGCAGGGCCACGAGGGGTGCAGCAACAAGCAGACAAAGGGTGTCCAGGAGGAGGCCTGGAAAAACTAAAGACCTGCACAGCTACCATCAAGAGGTGCACGCAGGCCACTGAAGTTGGTAATATAGGTCTGGCCAAGCTTTATGGCTAAACTTCCACAAGTGATATAAGAGGATCCAGGGAAATCTCCGACGCAGGACAGAGAGCCCCAAGGAAGGACGTTCAAGGGGCAGCGATGGCTACTGTCATAGCATCAATAGTACTGCAAGTGTAAGAATGATAGGTGCTGTGTCACGTGGAGATGCCACATTCTGCAAGGGCAACACATCAGGTGGGGGCACTGCATCGGACAGCAGCGCCATGTTGGATGGAGGTGCCATGTCAGACAAACGGGTCACATCAGGTGTAGATGCCGCATCAGGAAGGGCTGTAGCGGACAGAGAAGCCACAGTGGGGGGTACTGGGAATACTGTGGTTGGAGGAGCAAAGTCACGAGGAACTGTAGCCTCAGACACTGGAGCTGTGGATATGAGATGTGGATTCCGGGGCTGTAGGGTCCTTGGCACCATGGCACAGACTGCTGTAGCCGACGATTCTGAGGGGGTAGCACAGAATGTGAGAGGCTAAGTGGGCAGAGGTTGGGCCATGGGGCCTGAGGAGGGCAGGAGAGCACCACTGGAAAGCACAATTGCAGATGAGAGGTCCAGTGCAGCCAGGAAGACAGCCAAAAGTCCAAGGCCATGTCAAAAATCAGAAGTGGGGTTAGTGGTGTGGCAGGTCCACAAAGCAGTCTGTGCCAGGAGATCATCAGAATGGGCGAGGCACCGTCAGAGGAGCTCTTAGGTGTGCAGAAATGCCGATCACAAAGCAGAAGCCTTGATGTCCCAGATGTAGCATGCAGGAGCTTCTCCCCCATGAAGCACGGGAGCAAATGACCAGTTCCCTAGTTCAAATGAAGCAACTGCTGACCCTGCAACTGGACAAGTTGCAGAAGCTGAAGTTCTGGCGCAGAAAAAGCCATGGGGAAAGAGCAACTGACAGAATGCCATCCAACTCGTGTATACCCACAAAAGCACAGAGAAAGGGGCTATCTGCTTGAACACAGAAAGAATGAACAAAGATCTGAGGACACAAGTGGCATGAAATATTTATTCTCGTTGCTGACTAAATTATTCCATGATGAAATGGTACACACAAAAAATAAGAAAGTGTCCAGGTAGCCTTTAACCATGGAAGTTTATCTTTACAAGAAAGCAAACAAGAAAACGTGAACAACAAGAAACATATTGTCCATGAAAAGAATGTAAGATATTGTCCTGATCTAAGAGAAGAATTTACATTCTTTGAAAATAGTTCCACAAAGCTGTGAGAGAAACAGTGTGTATACACAGACAAGGAAAAAGATTCCCGATGTTTCCTGGCTTTCCTGATTAAAAATACACTTTTTCCGTGTTAAATGACAGTATACTTCCCTTTGGAGCCATAAAACTTATCAATCCTTTGAATGGTTAAGGTTTTCTACACCAGCACAGAACTTCCCGGCACTTTAGAAAACAAACCCAAGCAAAAAAAAAAAGTGTTTTGGAAAGATCATTGAAGTGCAGCAATATGTACACTGCATATTTTCCTATTACAATATGCTGCACTTTTGTATTACAAAATTATATATTTGAATTCCACCAAACACAGCACATTAGTTTCGAAAGCATTGAAATCGAGATTGCGATGCACTTTAGTAATCCAGTCATAGCTCATGTCACATGATCTTGTCAGCCGATGATTGCAGATACAGAAAAATTTTGAATACTTACATATACGTATGGTCTTCTGGACTCGAAATTCTTCTATGTGGCTGGGCCTCAAAGTGTGAAGCTTTAAATGGCAATCAAATGCTCTCTGATTTAAGAAATCTGAAGCATGTTTGCACACATAACATAATTCATCTTGCATAAAATGAAATTAATTTCGAAAGTAACACTTTTCAACCACCATTCAGAATATTTGCCCACAATCTGTTAGATTTCGTTTCAGCTATTGTCAGAAAGCACCAGAAAATGGTGTGCACAGCTACGATTATCTAGGAAGCCCACATGTTCCTTCCTGTATAGCATTAAGAGATCTTACATCACATTGTAAACAAAACAGTTTACTCTCCAAGGCTGAAATTGATCATGTTTACAATTGGTGGTTGAGCTGGTGTGGTCCTGGTCCAGCTGTGCAGAATAAGAGATTTGTCAGTGTCATTTGGATTCACGGCCGGTTTGCACTCAGCTTCAGAATGCCGGAGAGCTGCAGGCAGTGACGCTATATAGGTAGTCTGGCGTATGGACACCAGGAAGTGACTGGCATCATTTGGTTTCATGGATGCAAGATAATGCCAGTTGGGTGATCGTAGCTGCATCAGCTGTAGGCATATGGCAGGAAGGCAATCCACAGTAAAATGCCGTGTGATTGTGTACTGGGACATCAGGCACCAGCCAAAAACTCCTCTCCTCTTCCCTTCTGAGAGACATTGTGAAACCATCTCAATACGTAGACAGTGGCCATGGCAAAGGCATGGCATAGCAGAGACGATGGATAACAGTCATGCTGCCCCATACATGTTCTTCATTCTCTGATGGGTGTCTACCATTCCACATTGGTATTTGTCCTTTGGCAACCAAGAAAAGAATAAAAGCACATTGGTCCTGTTTGGATGCATCTGATAATAATGTCACCATAATTCACATTTCATTATTTACTGCATGTCACAAATACGAGGGTTGGAACTTTAATAGTGGCAACTACTTACTTACAACTCATAAAAAATAGGTACGTGTTTCAAAGTTTTACTGACCTTCAAAGTAGTCACCAGCATTGTGTATAACCCGTTGCCAGTGATGTGGAAGTCACAGGATACTCTTAGCAGTGCCAGCTGTGTTGACAGTTCAAGCAGTGCGGTCTACTGCCCGACATATTGGTAGCAATTCTGAAGCGAATGCCATGAAATGTTTCCTTCAGTTTAGAAACTGAGCTGAACTCATGAGGGCTTAAGTCAGGGGAGTGCAGAAGGTGGTATAGCACATAGCAGCCACACCAGTCAAACAAATAAGTAACAGTTTGCACTGTACGTGCTGCAAAATGATGGTCAGGTCCTGCAGAAAGTGTCATCACTTCTGTCTCTATGCTGTTCATTTTTGGAACACAACCTACAACCAGCTTAGAGACAGAAGTGATGACACTTTCTGCAGGACCTAACCATCATTTTGCAGGACAATGCTCTAGCATGTACAGTGCAAGCTGTTACTGATTTGTTTGACTGATGGGGCTGCTACGTGCTATACCATCTACAGCACTCCCCCGACTTAAGTCCTCGTAAGTTCAACTCGATTTCTAAAGTGAAGGAAACATTTCATGGCATTTGCTTCAGAACTGCTACAAGTTCATCGGGCAATAGACCGCGTCGCTCAAACTGTCAACACAACTGGCACTGCTAAAAGTATCCTACGACTTCCACATCACTGGCAATGGGTTATATGCAATCCTGGTAAATACTTTGAAGGCCGGTAAAACTTTGAAACACTTATCTATTTTGTGCAAGCTGTAAGTAAATAGTTGCCACTATTAAAGTTTCAACACTCGAACAAGAATGTCACACTAATCCCTTTCCTATAAGTTAGTGCTTATATGGCCACTTCAGAGTCACACTGTGTTGTATATACATTGCTGCAATGCCCTCAAATGGAAACGTTTTGATTGCCCTTTATAGTAAACTGCAGGGGCATCAAAGGTAAGGGACCCAGAATTAAAACTGTTTACTAAAGGTAATAACGCCAACACAGCATTAGGAACAGAAAGTAATTCTAAAGGTGATAGTAATCAACTCCTAAATTCATATTAAAATGTATCACGAGAATACAGTGTATGTCAATCATGGAATGTATTTATTGCAATAAGGAACTCTTTAACAACTAGTGAGTTTATTACACATCCAAATGTGAAATAATGTAAGTGAACATAAGATCAAAGATGGATCAAACATGGTAGTAGACTGCCTCTCCCATGGTCTGAAGTGATAGAACATTTCAGAGAGAATTTGGAAAAGATTGTAAGTTTCCTACTCTTGCTGCTCTAATAGGGTGATACTACAACTTTAGAATGGGAGAGTCATGTGATTTAAACTGGAGCCAGAGACAGGGATTTATATGTGATTACTCTGAATGTCTTGTCTGAAAATTACTTCAAGAAGAGATAGACAATATATTCATGAGGGCAATGTCTTAGACCTCCTAGTAACCAACTGGCCCAAACATCTCCTATTAATTAAAGTAGAGGAGCACTTCAGTAATCATAAGGGTATGATGGCACTGATGACTAATAATGTTTCAAGGAACATTAAGCAAGATAGCAAAATATTGTTGCTTAGCAAAGATGGCAAATACAAATTGCAGAGTATCTGAGTAGACAATATCATTTTATTCCATTCTGAGAACAAAGATGTGCAGCACAAATCAATAAAAATAAAAAGTACTGAACAATTCACCTTAGACCAATGCACACCTAGGAGGATTGGAAGGAAACGAGAAGACCCACCATTGTTCAATAATCGTGTCAAAAAAATGCAAAGAGAATTTAGTCACAGATTTAAGAGAAGTCAAGGCCTAGATGACAGGTATTAACTGAATGCAGCCAAAATAAGTCTAACAAAAGCACTGTGAGAAGGTTTCTACAAACTCAAATGTAAAATTTTGTCAACCAGTCTGACGAAAAAACCCTACCAAGTTTTGGTCTTACATAAAGTTAGTAAGTGGATCAAAAATATTTACTCAGATGCTCAATGATCATACTGGCACAAAAAAAGTGGATGACAGAGAGATGACTGAAATACAAAATGTGTTCTTCTATAATTGTTTCACTGCAGATCATCATAATACTGTTACTCCTTTCAGTCATTACACAAACATCAGAATGACAGTTATACAGATAAGTGATAGCGGAATAGAAATTTAACTACAACGTGTCTGGAGTATATGAGATACCTGACAGATTCTACAGAGGTTATGCAAATGAACTTGCTCCCTTCTAGAAGTATTTTATCATAGATGACTGGAGCAACAAAGGGTACCTAAAATTGGAAAAAAGTGCATGCTATTCCCAATTTCAAGAAGGGTTCCAGATATATGCCTATAATTCTAGACCTCTATCAGGGATGTAAATCTGTCTTAGAACTATGGAAAAAGTTTTAAGATCATGCATTAATGATTTTTAAGGAGGACAAAAATCTGCTATATAATAATCAACATGTTTTCTTCTAAAAGATATCATCCAAAACTCAGCTTGCATTATTTGTATGTGAGATCCAGAACCCCAAAGGAAAAGGAACCCAAGTTGATGATGTTTTACTTGACTTCTTGAAAATATTCAATATAGTTCTGTGCTGTCATTTAGTGAACAAATTAAGAACTTATGAAGTATCATATCAATCTCGTAACTGAATTCAGGACTTCTTTGCAAATAAAATCCATCCCGTCATTCTTAATAGAGCAAAACTGACAAACATAAGGATAATTTTGAGTATACTCCACTGTTCTTGTCTGTGGTGAATTTACATCAAAAAACTGTAGTGAAAGACAGGAGAAACTGCAGAGGACTGGTGTAAGGAATGGCAGTTGACATGGAGGACATAATTCTGTTTGACATCTTTACTCCACAAGTCACATTACAGTGAATGCAGCAGAGGATAATTCTAACACCACTATCTTTTCCTCCCTTCCATGTTACATTGGCATCCACGTTCTGTTGGCAAATGGAGCATGAAAAGACTGATTGTTGTTAAACTTCTAAGGAGTAAACATGTTGCTGATTTTCTTGGCATAGTCATATTACAAAATGTCTTTGGGAGGAAGTAATGTACCGCCCAATTCCTCTTGGAATGTATTCCCTAATAATTTCAACAGGAGACTTCTCCATTTCTTCCACTGATGGTTAGGGTCCTAAACGTAAATAAATGTAACGTACTGTGTATAAATAGGCAAAGACACTCACTACTGTTTGGTTACGTCATTGAGAACAAATCACTGGAAACATCAGTTCCTGTATCATACCCAGGAATAACAATCGAGAGTGACCTAAGTTGAATGCTCACATAACAAAAAATTGCAGAGAAAGCAGATGCTAAGCTGATATTCATTGAGACGATGTAGTTCATCCATCAAAGAAATGACTTATGAAACACTTGTTCAACCAATTTTTGTATATTAATCATCAGTCTGGCACCCTTACCAAATTATATTAGTAGAAGAGATAGGGAAGATCCACCAAAGAGTGGCATATTTGCTCATGGAACCATAAAGTTGCCACATGAGTATTGTGGAGAAGTTCAACAAACTCCAGTGACAGAGAGGAGTCTATTGAGGTTTACTGACAATCAATCTTCCTGAGCACCATTCACTACTGGAACATGAAAAGGAAGGAAAATATTGTGTTACCAGAAGTGCCCTGTGACACACATAGTAAGGTGGCTTCCAGACTGCAGATGTCTTGAACAGAATACGTCATTCCATTTCAATCAACATCAATTCCAAAAACTTGGACAACAGAAACCCAAAGAGTATGCATTTATTTGTGGATTTTGAGCAATATTCTCAAATGTCGTCCTATCATGTGGGGAATCAAAGTGGCTATATAATATGTGTATATAAAAAATCTATTCACCATGCAACAGCAGGAGAAAACACATATAAATGATATAGAAATGTTCAATGTTTTGGAGCCACTGGCTCCTTCTTCTGACAGAAGGCTTGAAGGGAGAGGGACAGAGATGAACAGATTGTGTCGATTTACAAGTCAGAAAAATAAAATTAGAACTCAACTGCATCCTCATCCCATTTGGCAGCTAACTGACAGTAATTTATTAACTGCTGGCATCTGAAACTGTTGTTCATGATGTTGATGAAAAATGAGTGCAAAAACCGGCCAACAGATGGCACTGGACAGCAACGTATCAATGATGCCATATGAGAATTTTGTATAAAATGAGCTGTAGTGAGAGAGTGAGTCAGATGGACCTGAAATCATTGAAAGATGACTTTACCAGCAATGGCAGTGTTAGTGAAATTATACAAACAGAATGGAGAATCCACTACTACAGCTTTACGAACCATCTGCCAGAAGGATAGTTGAAGAGGTAAAGGTTCTATAATAAGTGTTGCTGTGAAAAAAATATCATGAAGTTAAAGAGCCAAGGGTTATTTAGATGATAAGTCCTGTGTAGTGGGTGACCAAGTCCTAGAGCTACTGCTGCTCAGACAGTTCACAAATAAATGCAGACGTTAGTGGGCTTATTTCCACATGGTAAAGTCAGCACTCCTAAAGTCATATGTCACACCGACATTCCACACACTACTGTTTGGAGAGGAGTAAGCCATGTCCTCCCATGCTATACGTACAAAATCCAGTAAACTGGATTTTGTGACACCGAGAGAATTTGCTGCATGGGTTGTCTAAAGTGTTGTGGATCAACAAAGCCCATTTCACAACCCAAGGGTTTGTCAACACCCACAACTACAGAACAATGGCTACAGAAATCCCAGACCTGCCATGGAAACCCTGTTGCATGACAAGAAAGTCATGGTGTGGTGTGACTTTGCCACATCAATTGTGAGTGGACCATTTTTCTTTAAGGAAATGTCGGGTGCTGCTTTTTAAATTGTCAGGATGACAGGTGTGAGGTACACCACATGTTACAAAATTTAATCATCCCTTGCCTGGCTGATAAGCACGTACTGGAAGGTATGACTTTTATGCAGGACGGCGTTCCACCCCATATTGCTACATATGTGAAAGATCTTGTCCATGCATCATTTGGTGACGATTGCGTGCTGAGCCACCACTTCCATCGTGCTTGGCCTCCCTGGGCCCCACACCTCAATGTGTTTGATTATCAGGCTGTGGAGCTACCTGAAATCGCAAGTCTATTGTGACATACAACCTCATTGGGATGCTAAAAGACAACATCGCATAGCAATTTCTTACCATAAATACTGATATCTTGTACAGTGCTGTTCACAACATTGTACCTTGTCTACAGGTACAGTTGATGAATGATAGTGTACAAGTTGCGTTATGTTATAAAGAACATTGTCTTTGCTAAAAAAAAATGCTGATTATTGTTTTTCTATCATATCTGTTGGTCATTTTGTGCTCTTTTTTGGTTTCAATAAAACTCATGTCATTTTATGCATGTGTGTCAAATTTTGACTCTTTACCTACATTATTCCCTGAATTATGGAATTCAAATGTTAACTGATTTTTGGTCTTCCTGTATGTTACAGGCTACTTTATTTGGGCTACAGACCTATTCATCTAACCCTGCAGTCTGTTTCTCACTCATGCATTAATAGTTTACTTTGGTGGTGCACGTGTTCAAAGCACTATCGGAAACAAAGTTTCGAAATTCACACCATAAAAACTTCCCATTATTTTCTATATTTTCAATAAGCAAATTAAGTTATTTAAAGGAAACTTTCAAATGTAATGTTTTTAATGTCAGATGACGTGTCAGTACAAACAGTCTGAAGGAGCAAGCAACTATCATAATTTTCCATATTATTTAATTTCTGTTTACAGCAATTCTTGGGAAAAAGATGCGTATGTGGGAAAGGCGTCTGATGAAAGATTTCCATGTAGCACCAGTAGCAGCTGAGGAGGAAATAGATCAGTTGATGGAACCACCACCTGAGACTGAAGACTCTTTGGCAAGATTCCGACGTATTGCAAAATTAGCTGTACTCAATTCATCTTCCCATAAATGGGGACAGGTTGTTCAAGGAGTGTGCCAATCGTAAGTATGAGAAATCAGTCAAAATATTTTGTCATTATTACGTAGCACTATTTTCCATAAAATTAAGATTCCAAGCAAACAGTAGCTACTTCAGTGAACTCAAAAATGATAGACGTGATTGTGACAAAATCTGAAGTACTTAGGCAGTAATAATAATATATGACAAAGAAGATGACCAGCCTTACATTTTATATCTTCTTTACTTTGGTTATCATCAATTATTTTGCTACTCATATAGAAAAACTCACTGATTGCTTTTGGAGTTATATTTCCTAATACAATTGTATTAACTTCAACTGATTCGGCTACATTCTATTCTCTTTCTTTTACTTCTTTTACTTCCTTTAAGGCTTACTCAATGTACAGATTAAATAACAACAGGAAGAGGCTACAACCATGTCTCACTAAATCTGCAACTACTGCTTCTCTTTTGTGTCCTTCACCTCTTATAACTGCTGTCTAGTTTCTTTACATGTTATGAAAAACTCATTGGTATTTTATCCCCCCTATCTTCAGAATTTCGAAGAATTCATCTCAGACACTTTCACAAGATTTCTCTAAATCTGCAAATGTAGTTTTGCCTTTATTCAGGTTTATCTCCTAAGATAAGTCGTATGGTCAGTACTACCTTGCATGTTTCTACATCTCTCCAAAACCAAAACTTACCTTCCGTGAAATAGGCTTTTAATAGTTTTTCCATTCTTCTGTAAATAATTTGAGTCAGTACTTTACAACTGTAATTTACTAAGCTCATAGACTGACAAAATTCACATCTGTCAGCACCTGCCTTCTTTGGAGTTGGAATTATTACATTCCTCTAAAAATCTGAAGGTATTTCGCCTGTTTCATATAGCAGATGGAATAGTTCTGTCAAGGCTTGCTCTCCCACAGATCACAATAATTCTGAAGGAATGACATCTACTCCAGGAGCCCTGTTTTGATTTAAGTTGTGATGGCACTCTCAGCATATCATTTATTTTTGCTAATTGGACTTCATTAGCTGAGAGTCTGGCAATCTTTTCTTTTAGACTGCATAATCAGCCATGGAACACGTGGTGAATTAACTGACGAATGTTACAAATGTTATTGACAAAGTAACTGATTTGTGTTCATTTGTTAATTCTCTTTTGCCCAATTACATGATCTCATATGAGTTGGAAGGAGAGGTTGGTTGAACTTATTCCTCAGGTTGTAATGCATGGGATATAAGTCACATGTGGTCAAGTTTCCACTGCGGAAGGAGAAAAGGGTGAATTGGGTTAACAGGTATTTCTGCTTGCTGGAGATACCTGTCATTAAAAAAAATTCTTTATACTGTGACACGGAAAACAAACAGTTTAACACTGCATTTATTTTTTATTTTATTGAAACCTTAGTGTCCTACAGGATGAAGTCAATAAACTAGAAGTAGGTACTAAATCTACTATATCATGTTTCTCAGAATAACATCTTCTAAGTTAAGTGATCGTAAGACTTACTCTCCTGATATTCTTTGTGGATGTGAGAAGTTAACCATATATGCTGGATACAGCATTCTCTTCAGAGAGAAGGATGTTTCAAAATTTTGTTGTGAAGGAGTGGTAGGTGCTAGGAAAAGATGTTTGAATTTATTGGAAACAAATCTTAAACTGAAACTGATTTACAGAGCTCTCATTCTAACTTTATGAGCTTCCCAAGCATATCTGAAGCCATGTCAAATACTACTAAAAATCCTCGCACTTTACTGTGTGGCGACTTTATAATGAAATCGACAGAAAAGAAACAAGAGAGACAACTATTTTAATCATTTTATTTACTTTCAGTTGTGTTTTATCTAATAAGATACAGGGAAGCAAACAACTCACAAACTCAAATATTCATTTACATCCCTGTAGTTGACAGAATTAATTCGGAAGCTGTTACCTCTGGTCTGTTGTATCATCAGACATTAATAACAATGCAGGGAGCTATAAAGATAGGAATGTGGTGTACATGGATATGTAATAATTTTAATCACTAACCCCTTGCAGAATGATCATTTACTGAAAACATGGACTATTAATGATAGCTGGATTACAATACACACAGCACGGATGTTAATTATCAATGAATGAATCACATTTTATGAAAGCACTAACACACATAAAACACAATTCCATTAGTGACAGGCAGCCAATGTGGGCAGCACAAGACCTCAGAATCTCATTTGAAGGTCAGAAGGAATTGAATCAATGCTTACATACAATCTTGGGCCATTAACAATAGCTCATTACAGCAAATAATGTAGACCTTTCAAGGCTGTTTCCCAGGTCGATAACAGAGTGTTAGGTACACACACAGCTGTTTTAGATTATTTGACTCTCCATCCAGTCCAAATGTTAATAGCTGTACCAACCACCAATGTATTTATATAATCCGCAAAACAAAGGCTTCCAGAGATGAAATGGTGCTTAAGTATTCAGTACAAAGTCCCATAGTTTGAACCATTACTAATTAACAATTGAGCTCACATAATACTAGATACGGAAAGATCACCAAAACCTGTAATAGACAACAGTTAGATTTTTTAAGTAAAAGTAACAGTTTATCAATAGAATAGGCTAATTGGAAATGGAGATGGAGTATTCATAGCACTAGACAAGAAACTCAAGACCCACAACATCATCACCAGACTGACTTTCAAATTTAACCAAAAAATTTACAAGCTTTAGAACCTCAGTCCATTAACACTTATCTCTTCCAATAATGCTATCAACACTGGATGAAATTTTTAAAATCCAGTAATTAATTGGAATAACCACAATTTTACAATTGGTGTGAATGACAAGCCATACTGCAAAAGAACACTAAATGTCTTATCTGAACAGGTAATTTTAAAGCCCTCTTCCTGGCAGTAATACAATAAATCTAATCTGAACTAACCACCCTGACATCTTTGATGATGTCTACATTAAAACTGCTACAAGTGACCATGAGGCAGTTGTAACAACAATGATTACCAAAGTAAAATATGCAACTGAAACAAAACAAATAGAAAGCTTTACATGTGGTGTGTGTGTGTGTGTGTGTGTGTGTGTGTGTGTGTGTGTGTGTCTACAGAGATGTTAAAACAAGATGTTTGGCTATCAAAAGGTCAATGCATGAAGTCTTTAACAACTATTATAGCAGAACCACCACCTCTCACAAAAACTGTATGAATTCTCTTAATATTTTAAGGCTGTTAGTGGTAGCAAATTAGTGCCCAGATAATCATTTGTGACACAAGAACTGAAACTGAGGGCAACAAATAAAGTGCAGAAGTGCTGAACTCTGTTTTCCAATGCCTTGTTATGGAGTTTGATCCAGAAGTACTGTCCCAGTGCCATTACTTAATCATTGCAAAATTGAGTGATACTTGTCTGTATTAGTGTCAGAGACCCTGTAAAAGAGCAGAAATTGCTTAGCTGAACAACGCCCTAGGAAGTAATGGAATATGTCAAGAGTCAATTAGGATTTGCAACTGAGCTGCCCATTTCTGAACCATAAATTTTCATACAGAAATAGTAATAACAATGATAATATTCCATAGAGCTCTCAAACAAGAAACCGTTCAGTGGTTGGGAGAAAGTACAGTTCACACCTGTCCATAAGGGTAGCGTAATGAATCAAAAAATTATACTGTACAATATTACTGACATTCATCTATTGTAGAAACATAATGAAGTATCTTAAACACAGTCACCTCCTCCACACCAACCAGCATAGACTCAGTAAATACTGATCATGTGAAATCCATGGATCAAGGCAACCACAAGGATGCACTATTTCTTACTTCCAAAAAGCATTTGCCTCAGTAACACACCAATACTTTTTATCAAAAGTACTATTATATGGGGTATGAAGTACAATTTGTTACTTGATTGAAGATTTCTCAATTGGGAGGACATGGCAGACAAAAATTATTGGGGTGAATGATTTTTGTCAGGTTTTCAACACAATAAACAAAGAGAATTTTATGCTTCCCACAAGCTAATTGAAATTATATGCGCAGACCTTACAATATATGAGGATGAAAACTTATAATAAATTAAGAGGCAAAAACAAACGTAATATGAAGCCAGATACTATAAAAATAAGCTTGAACAGATTATGTAGGAGACAAACTACAATTCAGTAGATTTCATGAAGGACAAAATTACGATTTGAGCAAGGGGTACTTTGGTACACACATACACACACACACACACACACACACACACACACACACACACACAAAACCTATATCATAATTAAGATATTGTTTTTAGAATCAATTGCTCTGTGTATACGGTGAAGTTTTTTTGCACATTTTTTTATGTGCCTCCTTTATCGGAATCAAATGATTTAGATTATCCACATCTACATCTGTATCTATACTCAACAAGCCACTGTGAAGTGCATGGCACAGGGTATGTATATTTGTAAGAGTTATTAGGGTTTGTTCCAGTTCCATTCACATATGAAGTGCAGGAAGAATGATTTTCTGAATGTCTATGTGTGTGCTGTAATTATTCTTATCTTATCCTCATTATCCCTGTGACAACAATATGTAGTTGTTTGAAGTGTATTCCTAGAGTGTGATTATGTACATTACAAGACTATTAAATAAAAATTTACAAAAAGATCATGGATGAAGAGTGACTGGCAGGTGTACAAATAACTTTGGGCATGCTCAAAGGAATCATTTTTGTTCCCTTGTCATTCATATAGTACATTAATGAAATGTCAGGCACTATTCATAGTAACCACAAACTTTTCTCTTATGATACAGGTATCTATAAGAAGTACTATCTAAAATGTGACACAAATATCCAGACATAACTTCACAAAAATTTCAAAGTGGTGCAAATATCAGCACTTCAAAAAACACACAAATGCAGTTTAAGGCGGGTCATGGCCCATCGAACATAGGCTAGTGTGAGGTGGAGGTTACACCATTAAGATAATTAGTGGTTTAGACTTTGTACACATGTACTGTTTGTGTTTTTCCCTTTTATTCATTTATAAATGTATAGCTGTGGTGTTGTTTTAACCATTGACAAAGGTCTTCTTAGGCACTTGTGGGTTTTATTGCTCTGAAGGAGGTGTAGTTATGTACACTGAAACCTAGGTTAACACTAGGTGCTTTTTACGCAATCGAGGCGGGTTTCTAGTTTTTTAATATATTAACTAACGATTGTTGACGTGCTGCGATGTTGAAGGTTCTTGTTTGGTTCACATGGACTGTCATGGAACCGCTGAAATACTTTAGTTACTATGCAAAGATAGACTTCATATACACTGTGAAAGCTAACTTATGAAGTTTCAATAGCTGATATAAGTGAGAAATATAGGAATATACGACATCCTGTTAGGGACCGTAAGAGATATTTAAGCAATTTTTGTCTTCATACTGAAATGGACTACAAAGAAACCATAACGCACAGTGTAATGCGAGGTATCCTGTGCCACACATTTCACAGTGATTGGAGTTGCATAAGATGGACATAGATGTTGATATTGAACATTATACAATGTTATCACCTAGACCCATAGTATCTGAAGATTTCTCCTACAGCAAGAGATGAAAATTATGACAGAAAAACATGTCTGAGACTATCATCAAAAACAACACTAACATACGCGTGAAGTAAGGAAATAAAGGCTGTTAAAAGCCCTCGTTGTATGGTCAGCAAAAGCATGGATGCTTGTTTACCTAATCTAGACATCCTGACTCTAGGCTGCCATGGTTTTCTCAAATCATTTCACACAAATGTTAGGATAATTCTACTGACAGACCATAAATGACACCTTCTGCTTTTCTGGTCCATTATTATTATTATTATTATTATTATCTATTAGAGAAGATTTCAACTTCATTTGCACTTTTGTTTTTAATTTAATCCACAATGACTATGTTATTTCAGCACACTCGGCATATGTTGTTGTTGTTGTTGTCTTCAGTCCTGAGACTGGTTTGATGCAGCTCTCCATGCTACTCTATCCTGTGCAAGCTGCTTCATCTCCCAGTACCTACTGCAACCTACATCCTTCTGAATCTGCTTAGTGTACTCATCTCTCGGTCTCCCTCTACGATTTTTACCCTCCACGCTGCCCTCCAATGCTAAATTTGTGATCCCTTGATGCCTCAAAACATGTCCTACCAACCGATCCCTTCTTCTAGTCAAGTTGTGCCACAAACTTCTCTTCTCCCCAATCCTATTCAATACCTCCTCATTAGTTACGTGATCTATCCACCTTATCTTCAGTATTCTTCTGTAGCACCACATTTCGAAAGCTTCTATTTTCTTCTTGTCCAAACTAGTTATTGTCCATGTTTCACTTCCATACATGGCTACACTCCAAACAAATACTTTCAGAAACGACTTCCTGATACATAAATCTATATTCGATGTTAACAAATTTCTCTTCTTCAGAAACGCTTTCCTTGCCATTGCCAGTCTACATTTTATATCCTCTCTACTTCGACCATCATCAGTTATTTTACTTCCTAAATAGCAAAACTCCTTTACTACTTTAAGTGTCTCATTTCCTAATCTAATTCCCTCAGCATCACCCGATTTAATTTGACTACATTCCATTATCTTCGTTTTGCTTTTGTTAATGTTCATCTTATATCCTCCTTTCAAGACACTGTCCATTCCGTTCAACTGCTCTTCCAAGTCCTTTGCCGTCTCTGACAGAATTACAATGTCATCGGCGAACCTCAAGGTTTTTACTTCGTCTCCATGAATTTTAATACCTACTCCAAATTTTTCTTTTGTTTCCTTTACTGCTTGCTCAATATACAGATTGAATAACATCGGGGAGAGGCTACAACCCTGTCTCACTCCTTTCCCAACCACTGCTTCCCTTTCATGCCCCTCGACTCTTATTACTGCCATCTGGTTTCTGTACAAATTATAAATAGCCTTTCGCTCCCTGTATTTTACCCCTGCCACCTTTAGAATTTGAAAAAGAGTATTCCAGTCAACATTGTCAAAAGCTTTCTCTAAGTCTACAAATGCTAGAAACGTAGGTTTGCCTTTTCTTAATCTTTCTTCTAAGATAAGTCGTAAGGTCAGTATTGCCTCACGCGTTCCAACATTTCGACGGAATCCAAACTGATCCTCCCCGAGGTCTGCATCTACCAGTTTTTCCATTCGTCTGTAAAGAATTCGCGTTAGTATTTTGCAGCCGTGGCTTATTAAACTGATAGTTCGGTAATTTTCACATCTGTCAACACCTGCTTTCTTTGGGATTGGAATTATTATATTCTTCTTGAAGTCTGAGGGTATTTCGCCTGTCTCATACATCTTGCTCACCAGCTGGTAGAGTTTTGTCATGACTGGCTCTCCCAAGGCCGTCAGTAGTTCTAATGGAATGTTGTCTACTCCGGGGGCCTTGTTTCGACTCAGGTCTTTCAGTGCTCTGTCAAACTCTTCACGCAGTATCGTATCTCCCATTTCGTCTTCATCTACATCCTCTTCTATTTCCATAATATTGTCCTCAAGTACATCGCCCTTGTATAAACCTTCTATATACTCCTTCCACCTTTCTGCCTTCCCTTCTTTGCTTAGAACTGGGCTGCCATCTGAGCTCTTGATATTCATACACGTGGTTCTCTTCTCTCCAAAGGTCTCTTTAATTTTCCTGTAGGCAGTATCTATCTTACCCCTAGCGAGATAAGCTTCTACATCCTTACATTTGTCCTCTAGCCATCCCTGTTTAGCCATTTTGCACTTCCTGTCGATCTCATTTTTGAAACGTTTGTATTCCTTTTTGCCTGCTTCATTTACTGCATTTTTATATTTTCTCCTTTCATCAATTAAATTCAATATTTCTTCTGTTACCCAAGGATTTCTAGCAGCCCTCGTCTTTGTACCTACTTTATCCTCTGCTGCCTTCACTGCTATATCCCTCAGAGCTACCCATTCTTCTTCTACTGTATTTCTTTCCCCTATTCCTGTCAATTGTTCCCTTATGCTCTCTCTGAAACTCTGTACAACCTCTGGTTCTTTCAGTTTATCCAGGTCCCATCTCCTTAATTTCCCACATTTTTGCAGTTTCTTCAGTTTTAATCTACAGGTCATAACCAATAGATTGTGGTCAGAGTCCACATCTGCCCCTGGAAATGTCTTACAACTTAAAACCTGGTTCCTAAATCTCTGTCTTACCATTATATAATCTATCTGATACCTTTTAGTATCTCCAGGGTTCTTCCACATATACAACCTTCTTTCATGATTCTTAAACCAAGTGTTAGCTATGATTAAGTTGTGCTCTGTGCAAAATTCTATTAGGCGGCTTCCTCTTTCATTTCTTAGCCCCAATCCATATTCACCTATTATGTTTCCTTCTCTCCCTTTTCCTACACTCGAATTCCAGTCACCCATTACTATTAAATTTTCGTCTCCCTTCACTATCTGAATAATTTCTTTTATTTCATCGTACATTTCTTCAATTTCTTCGTCATCTGCAGAGCTAGTTGGCATATAAACTTGTACTACTGTAGTAGGTGTGGGCTTCGTATCTATCTTGGCCACAATAATGTGTTCACTATGCTGTTTGTAGTAGCTTACCCGCATTCCTATTTTCCTATTCATTATTAAACCTACTCCTGCATTACCCCTATTTGATTTTGTGTTTATAACCCTGTAGTCACCTGACCAGAGGTCTTGTTCCTCCTGCCACCGAACTTCACTAATTCCCACTATATCTAACTTTAACCTATCCATTTCCCTTTTTAAATTTTCTAACCTACCTGCCCGATTAAGGGATCTGACATTCCACGCTCCGATCCGTAGAACGCCAGTTTTCTTTCTCCTGATAACGACATCCTCCTGAGTAGTCCCCGCCCGGAGATCCGAATGGGGGACTATTTTACCTCCGGAATATTTTACCCAAGAGGATGCCATCATCATTTAATCATACAGTAAAGCTGCATGTCCTCGGGAAAAATTACGGCTGTAGTTTCCCCTTGCTTTCAGCCGTTCGCAGTACCAGCACAGCAAGGCCGTTTTGGTTAATGTTGCAAGGCCAGATCAGTCAATCATCCAGACTGTTGCCCCTGCAACTACTGAAAAGGCTGCTGCCCCTCTTCAGGAACCACACGTTTGTCTGGCCTCTCAACAGATACCCCTCCGTTGTGGTTGTACCTACGGTACGGCCATCTGTATCGCTGAGGCACGCAAGCCTCCCCACCAACGGCAAGGTCCATGGTTCATGGGGGGAGGACTCGGCATATACCACTCGATAATGTCCTGGGGGGAGAAACCTATCATAGTTTAAAATAATTAGAAAGCCGCAAATAGTACTGACATTTTCTTCAAAACTATTCCTGCAGCTGCAACAGTCTATGTCAAGACACATAGACACTGTTGCCAGATCTTGGTTACCTACTTGGTCAGTCAGACTCCAGTAACAAGAGACAAATGCAGATATGTATGTAAGAGTGCTGGTGTGTTCACTGGCTGTGAATGACTTTGTCCAAAACTATGGAAATTTTGATCATTTCTTTGTGTCTTTCTACTTCTCAGAATTATATTTTGTGAGTAGTGACCTATGCTCATGCATAGATTAAATTTAATACACCATTGTGATGAATATTCAATTTTGTTACTTTTTTAAGTTTTGGATATGTTATTACTCTATTTTCTAAAGCCATATTTGTTAATATACTGTCTAGAGTGCTTACTTTACTGTTTTATTTACACTACTGTTGACTTTGAGTATCTGTCCAATTTTAAAGGTAATTCAAGTCCGACTAATAATGGATTCAGGCAAAATGCAATTTAAACATGGTACATTTCCACAAAAAGCAAAGGTACACCGTCTAAATCCCCATGGTTGGTAAACACAATGAAATTTGCTGTTCACTATCCACTCCCCTCCCCACATCCACCTTAGTGCTCAATCAAGTTGTCCCTCCTCCCACTCCCACCCAACCCTTCTAAATCCTTCAGATTAAATCTGCAAGTGACCAGTGACCTCAGCTGCTGATTTTTACCTGTAAATGTGAGACAACCCCTGTATTAATCTATTACACGACAATAAAAATATTGACCTCAGCAGCAATAGATCAGTTTGCAAATACAATGGCCCTCATTTTATAATTGTGTAAATACAGTATTATGGTGACAACAATGAGCAGATTTTTAAGTGGAGGAAGAGTAGAGCAGGATAATCTTACACATTATACACATTATGTCCCAGTGCCGCCAGTGCCGTTAGGACTGTAGCTATAAAAAATAAAAAGTCGTGTATTATGTTCACAAAAGCACTGTATTTATTCATAATAGTCTTCTCCTGAAGCAATTAACAGCTGAAATCACTTTAAAAGTGTTTTGAAACACACTCACTGCAGTCCTTTTGTCAAATTGCATTTAGTACTGTAGCACAATTTTCTTGGATGTCCTTAATTGTGTCACTGGCAACTTCAATGTTGGCAACAACCAGAAGTTGAAGAGGCCAATTACAGTCTGTGATCGGTTTGCTGGCCAAAAACTCACCGAGATCTTCACTTTGTGGGCTCAGACATTGTTGTGGTGGAGTGATCATGAACCTACCTCTAAGTATTTGGGTCAAATTTAACAAATTCTCACCCACTAACACAAAATTTGGTTCAGAAAATTGATGTTGCCTTGGTGCTCCACCACCATTTTCCAATGAGTGTCAGACATGTACTGTTACATTCATGGCCAGGGTGCCTCCTGCAGTGATCTTGTACATGGCATCTGTAGAAACTTCAAGGATCATAATGCTGCAATTCGCACTAAGATAGTGTTCTAAATTGGATTTTCTCACAGGCAGCCCTAAAGGAACTGGGACACACCATGTATTAAATTCAGTTATACTCCCATCTTTTATTACTAATAACTCTCTCACCTTTTGACATTTACTTTTGTCACATCTTCAATTTAATTTTTCAACCAAAAATATCGAGCACAGCCCAGCTGCCTGCTATTTTGATGAACAGACATCAGGACAGTTGAGGTTCCAGAATCATTAGTATATTACAAGATTAGGAGCACAGCAAACATGCATCATCTTCCTATAATTGCAGAGCTTAACTGCTGCTTGATATGGTATTCTGGAGCATTGGTACCAATGGCTCATAAAAATATGAAAGTACAATGAATGTAAAAAATGTGATTGCTTCCATGGTTTTTTTTTACTGACATGTGGTTGTTCTGGAGCATTGGTACCAATGGCTCATAAAAATATGAAAGTACAATGAATGTAAAAAATGTGATTGCTTCCATGGTTTTTTTTACTGACATGTGGTTGTGCATTGTCGTGCAACAGCAAAACATCCTGCTTTTGCCGATGTGGTCGAACACGACTCAGTCAGGCCTGAAGTTTCTTAAGTGTCGTCACATATGCACCAGAATTAAGGTGGTTTCACTTGGCATGATGTCCACAAACAAGAGTCCTTCGGTATCGAAAAACACCGTAGCCATAACTTTTACAGCAGAAGGTGTGGTTTTGAATTTTTTTTTCTTGGGTAAATTGGCATGATGCCACTCCACTGATTGCCTCTTCATCTCTGGTGAAAAATGATGGAGCCATGCTTCATCACCTGTCACAATTGTTCCAAGAAATTCATCTCCACAATTCTTGTGCAGTTCGATAAGTTCGCTGCATACCGTTTTTCTTGTTTCTTTGTGAGCCACTGTCAACGTCATGGGAACCCACGTGGCACAAATCTTTTTTAACGCCAGCGCTTTCAGTATTCTGCAAACACCGTAGCCATAACTTTTACAGCAGAAGGTGTGGTTTTGAATTTTTTTTCTTGGGTAAATTGGCATGATGCCACTCCACTGATTGCCTCTTCATCTCTGGTGAAAAATGATGGAGCCATGCTTCATCACCTGTCACAATTGTTCCAAGAAATTCATCTCCACAATTCTTGTGCAGTTCGATAAGTTCGCTGCATACCGTTTTTCTTGTTTCTTTGTGAGCCACTGTCAACGTCATGGGAACCCACGTGGCACAAATCTTTTTTAACGCCAGCGCTTTCAGTATTCTGCAAACACTTCCTTCCCCTATCCCAATGTAGTGTGAAAATTTGTTCACTGTCATGCGTCTGTCAGCAGTCACCAATTCCTTAAATCTCCGCACATTATCTGGAGTGTGTGCAGTACGAGGCCTGCCGCTGCGAGGACATTCCTCAATATTGCCGTGCCCACTTTCATCACGTAACCTGCTTGCCCACTGACTAACTGTACTGCGATCAACAGCAGCATCTCCATACACCTTGTTCAGCCTCTTGTGGATGTTTCCCACTGTCTCATTTTCACAGCACAGGAATTCTATGACAGCAAGTTGCTTCTGACAAATGTCAAGTGTAGCAGCCATCTTGAAGACATGCTGTGATGGCGCCACTCACAGGAACAGGTTGAACTAAGTTCGAAAACAAGCGGGAAGGATGTATCTACAGACTGTAAAACGTTCACGCATGCAGAATGAAAACTGTATTTTTACAAAAATAGTGTGCATTTCTTTTGGAGTGACCCTCGTAAATACTAGTTTCAGATACTGATGTGGAACTGAGTAAGCAATTTCTGAAAGAGCGCACTCGCTTGGAGCACAGAATTGTATGGAAACAAAAAGTGAACCATCAGAAATCTGGAGAAGAAGAAAAGAGAAGCATTTTAAATGTGGTACTATTGACAACTGTTAAAAACTGCATGGGCAGATAAAGTACGAAATCAAAGTACAAATCAAATAGATGAGGAAAGGAGAAAGCACTTACCAGAAACACATTATTGCAGCCCCAGCCACAGCATTTAGGTAGAGTGAGCACTACGCTGGAAGCAGTATTGGATGGCAAAGGGTAAAAAATAGCAGACAGACGAAGATTAGAAGATGAAAAACAGATTACCTAAGAGATTGGGAGTAGTAGTTACATAGGGAAGAAAAATTTAGTATAACACAAGAAAAGATGGTGGACAACATCAAGTCAACCAAAAAATTGATGACTTTAAAACTTAAAGAAATATTAATAACAAAAATAAATGAGAGAGAGACAGAGAAGCAGCAATCATAGTAGAGAGGGACAGAAAGATATGCAACAGCCAGTGAAAAAGTATGAAGAGATGAAGGAATGTATGGAAGAGAAAAAAGAAATCTGGCAGATAAGGAGAAAGTTGCACAGGGAGAAAAGAAGTTCATAAACATTGAGGCTGCATGTAGCACTGGTTGTAAGAAGTGCACAGACATATAGTTTCCAATAGACCTCAATAACATTGTCTCTGCTTAGCAGTGACTGATCCAATGGCAATGATGTTTACACAGGAGACAAAAGTGAGATTACTTGCAGTTAACAGGAAATGTAATGCATGACTTCCTTAATAAAGGCAAAGAAAGATACTCATTAATTTAAATACTCAGTAAAGACTAGAATACTCTGATGTGCACAATGCACAATCACTCAGCTATCAAGAAACTTTTATTTTACAATTCGTTTCAGTCTTACAATTTGGCTATAATCAGGAGTCTGCATAAAAAGTAAAAAACAAGAAAAAGCAGAAAATATGACAAATGTGTATGTAAAACTGAGGAAATTAACATGATTTCCAAAGAAGTACTTACACAAAGACTGAAAGTAACTGTGCATCACTTTTCTGTGAACAGTTTCATAAACAATTGATAATAATACAATTGTACAAAGCTAAAACCTAAAGAAAACCAAAAGTACACATTACAAACAGTTCATCGAGAAGAACCTCAGGTTAATTAGATATGTAATTTATGTTTCTGTGTCATGGCTGAGAGAGTCAAACCAATTCACACATCCAGATAGCAACAACAAATGAACTTTAGTTACACTTGTAAACTGAATACAACAAGACATTCGGATTGAGTCAGCACTACTCGGTTCCACTCCATCAATAGTCACTGACATTTCACTAGTAGACTTCATATGAGGGTCATGTTGGTGTGGTCCATGCCAAGTGGTAGGGCTCGAGGGTGGTCCAGGAGAGAGGTTCTGCCGAAACAGAAGCACTTAGCTGGATTAAGGTAGCAGGGCTGTTGTGAATGATACCGGTGATGGGCACTGATTGTTGAACTACAATTGCAGGTGGCATTAACATGAGAGCAATGGTGAGTTGCCCACTGACAGGTAGCTAATGGGTGCTGCTGGCACAAGCCCCACAGTGACAAAGTGTGGAGTGATGACTCAGATTCAGCCCAGAGCAATTACATTGTTGAACAGTGCGGAGATTCAGAGGAGACGTGGCATGAAGATTTGGACACAGCTCGGAGCGAAGTCATTGGTGGCCAGTGTTGCGAACTTGAATGTGAGACAAAATGAAGACTCGGACATGGCTCAGGGCAAATGCCTGCACTTGGGCAAAGGGAGCTCCCACTGAGGGACCAGCAGGATTCAGTCGACAATCGTCCCACAGAAAATCCCAACGAGAACTGGTTCTTTCGGCTGGGCAGCATCTTTTATAGCCACCTGACACAAGATTACTGCCATGATATTCAGCGCAGGAGAGGAATACGTGTCTGTGACAGCAGTGCTCATTGCAGCAACATCTCCCAATGTGGCCTCAAAGCTCACAGTACACACTTTTACTATGCAACAATGGCTGCCAGGTGGAAACAAGAATCCAGATGGTTTATGTAGCAGCACCACCAGACATTGACATGGAAATCAAGAAGCTGGCACAACGTTACTATCAACCACTATGATGCCACTACTCGGATGGCACAGATTCTCAGGTATGCCCTCTGACAGGATCATACCAATGCAGGGATATAAGCCAGAGCAGCACCAATCTGACACTCTCCCCTGTGTGGGTTGATACAATCATTGGTATGCACATCATGAGTGCTATCATATTGGCCACAGTGTCATTCTGGTAGACTCTATTTGTAATAGATGGAACTCTGATATGGCCTGGACTGGACTGGACATCTTTTTGTGGATAAACTCCATTCTTTGTATAAAATCTTCTTCCGGCGTCTTTCATGAATGAATGATTTTCTTTATATTTTACCCTGGTGTATTTAGGATGTTATAAGCCATATCTGAAACCTCGCATGGACAAATGAAGCGCAGATAATGTAAAGCCTTGTGTACATATTTATTGTATAATATGGCATTGCCTATTACTTATGTACAAGTTTTTTATATTTTGATGTTGTTTTCTTTTTGCCCGATGATCATCAAACTGATACACTGGAACTGATCATAAAAATAAAGGCTTGCTTCAGAGATAAGCGATTGTGCATCACAAAATTAAGAAAAATGATTACAGCTGCTGATAACGGCCTATGAAATAATAAAATGTAATGAATTCTATAGAATTTCATATCATATCACTGATGCCCCTTCTTTCTTTCTCTCATGTGTGAATGTGTACACATATTTGTATTACAACTGAAAGAAAGAATCTTGCTAAATAATTACACCATCTTCAATTAATACGTTAGTTTATAAATCACAAATTTATAGTACATTAGGACAAGCTGATGTATCTCAAGCAGATCCATTAAAAATGTAAAGAAAGTAGGAAACTAGCTATTTGTTGTTGTTGTGGTCTTCAGTCCAAAGATGGTTTGATGCAGTTCTTCATGCTTCTCTACCTTGTGCAAGCCTCTTCTTCTCTGAGTAACTACTGCAACCTACATCTTTCTGAATATGCTTAATGTATTCATCTCTTGGTCTCTGTCGATGATTTTTACCCTTCACACTTCCCTCCAGTACTAAATTGGCTATTTAGAAAGATGTATTATGACAAATTGCTAGCGTATGTTAAATGATTCAATTTCAGATCACAGATCGGCAGATGCAACAATCGTGAGTCATTCAAAAATCAACAGAATCTGCAGAAGGCTATGGAACAGGCTCAGAAGTTGGTCTCACGCTGTCCTGTACCTGGACTCTCACGTGCAGCATCACCCATTCCATTACCTGAGACAACAGGGGAGTCAATAATGGAACTACTTAAAGATATTTCAGAAGAAGTTGGTGGGTCTCCAGCTGGCAGCCAACCTGGAAGCTGGAAACCACCACGAGCAGGTAACACCACTGTTTTGTAGCATTGCTATCAGGTATTTGCAACTATATTTATTCTTTCTCCATTTGCCAAAATGAACATTTCTAGGACAAAATGTTGCTTAATTTCTCTGATACATTACAAAAAATAGTACATTGCAAAGAATATACTTTCACTGAAGTTAATTGTAGTATGCAATTGTCAGCATACACTTTGCATTGCATTTGATTTTTAAACAGTGCCAAATTCCTAATTTTTTGTTACTTCTATTTCTTCCTCTCAACAATTTTCCATATTTATTGATACTCATTTATACTAAATGCCCTTCCATATTCTACTCCTTACTGTTAAATTTATCAGTGAGCTGCAATGTCAGTAATAACATACCATTTTCCAGCTCAGAATTATTTTTATACCTTACATTTTCTGATGTTTCTATGTGATGTATATGTGGAGAAGGAAAAAAAATCCTGAATTTCCCAGTTAAAAATGCAATTTATAACATGTGAAAATACGCTATACCACTATACACCAAGCAGAAGTACATTTTTTTCCATGTTAAGTAACAATATACTTTTTCCTCAGAGATGTAAAACGCATCAATCCTCTCATGATAACATTTTATACACCAGCATAGAACTTCCCAGCACTTTAGGAAAACGAGACGCAGCAAAAAAAGTATACAGAATACAACACAGTACATATTATGGAAAGAATAGACTGCTATTTACTGTAAAGATTACACGTTGTGTTGTCGACGGGCACAAAGAAAAGACTGTTTCTCATTGAGCTTTCAGCGAAAGCCTTCTTCAGCAAAGAACACACACACACACACACACACACACACACACACACACACACACACATTCACACAAGCAGGCACACATCACACACAACTGCTATCTCCAGCCAATGCAGTCAGAATACAGCTTTTACTTTGTATAGAAGCAGCAGTCTGGAGCGTGGCTGGCTGAAGCACTGCAACTTAGAATGCACTGAGTGATGTGCTTTGGTCAGCCAGTCATAGCTCATTTCACACTGTTATTGTTGTTGTTGTGGTCTTCAGTCCTGAGAATGGTTTGATGCAGCTCTCCATGCCACTCTATCCTGTGCAAGCTTCTTCATCTCCCAGTACCCCTGCAACATACATCTTTCTGAATCTGTTTAGTGTATTCGTCTCTTAACCCCCATCTACGATTTTTACCCTCCACGCTGCCCTCCAATACCAAACTGGTGATCCCTTGATGCCTCAAAATATGCCCTACCAACTGATCCCTTCTTCTAGTCACGTTTTGCCACAAATTTCTCTTCTCTCCAATTCTATTCAATATCTCCTCATTAGTTATGTGATCTACCCATCTAATCTTCTACATTCTTCTGTAGCACCACATTTCGAAACCTTCTATTCTATTCTCATCTAAACTATTTACCGTCCACATTTCACTTCCATACATGGCTACACTCCATAGAAATACTTTCAGAAAAGACTTCCTGACACTTAAATCTATATTTGATGTAACAAATTTATCTTCTTCAGAAACATTTTACTTGCCATTGCCAGTCTACATTTTATATCTTCTCTACTTCAACCACCATCAGTTACTTTGCCCTGCAAATAGAAAAACTCATTTACTACTTTAAGCACCTCATTTTCTAATCTAATTCTCTCAGCATCACCCAACTTTATTTGACTACATTCAATTATCCTCGTTTTGCTTTAGTTGATGTTCATCTTATATCCTTCTTTCAAGACACTGTCCATTCCGTTCAGCTTCTCTTCCAGGTCCTTTGCTGTCTCTGACACCTTACCCACATTACTATTTTTTTTATTCATTACTAAAGCTACTCCTGCATTACCCCTATTTGATTTTGTATTTATAGCTGTGTATTCACCTGACCAGAAGTCTTGTTAATTCCCACTATATCTAACTTCTGTCCATTTCCCTTTTTAAATTTGCTAATCTACCTGCCCGATTAAGAGATCTGACATTCCACACTGCGACACATAGTACGCCAATTTTCTTTCTCCTGATAACAATGCCCTCCTGAGGAGTCCCCGCCTGGAGATCCGAATGGGGGACTATTTTACTTCCGGAATATTTTACTCAAGAGGACGCCATCATCATTTAACCATACAGTAAAGCTTCATGCCCTTGGAAAAAATTACAGCTGTAGTTTCCCCTTGCTTTCAGCCGTCGCAGTACCAGCACAGCAAGGCCGTTTTGGTTAGTGTTACAAGGCCAGATCAGTCATCAAGACTGTTGCAACTGCAATTACTGAAAAGGCTGCTGCCCCTTTTCAGGAACCACACGTTTGTCTAGCCTCTCAACAGATACCCCACAAGTAACACCCCTCCAAGGTGGTTTCACCTACGGTACGGCTATCTGTATCGCTGAGGCACACAAGCCTCCCCAAGAACGGCACGGTCCATGGTTGGGGGGGGGGGGGGGGTCATTTCACATTATCGTCCCAGAATTTTGAAGGATAATTATAATATTATAATTTTTGCCATTTCTATTGCATAATTTGTAATGTCACACATAGCCTCAAAGCAGATCCTGACCAAATCATCCCACATGCAGACAAAGGTTCCATCATTGCCATTACAAATCACAATGAATATCTGGCGGAAGGCCTCTATCAATTGTATGACTTTTCCACCTAAAAGCTTTGCCAGGGAGTTCCCACCCCAAATGCCACATAACCTCCAGCATCTGCTTGAAGCCTGAAGCCCTTCCCAGAACTTCTCCCTTGAATCCATTTCCCTCCTCCCCCTTATCACACCTCACACACCCACAGTCTACTTGCTCTCCAAAATCCACAAATCCAACAACCAAACAATTCTGGACACCTGTTGCAACCGATTATTGTCCTTGCACTGTAACTATTTCAGCCCTCGTTGACCAACAACTCCAACTAGCATCCTTCACATTCCATACCCACTACCTCATTCCTCATGCATCTTACTAACTTTATTTAAAAACAAAGATTCTGTAACTTACCAAACGAAAGTGTTGATACATTGATAGAGACAATAACAAACACAAACACACACAGAAATTTCAAGCTTTGGCAACCCACGGTTGCTTCATCACGAAAGAGGGAAAGACGAAAGGATGTGGATTTTAAGGGAGAGGGTCATTCCAATCCCGGGAGTGGAAAGACTTACCTGGGGGGGGGAGGGGAGGGGGGACAGGTATAAACTCGCACACACACACACACACACACATATCCATCCGCACATATACAGACACAAGCAGACAATATGTAAAGGTAAAGAGTTTGGGCAGAGATGTCAGCCGAGGCGGAAGTACAGAGGCAAAGATGTTATTGAATGACAGGTGAGGTATGAGCAGCGCCAACTTGAAATTAGCGGAGGTTGAGGCCTGGTGGGTAATGGGAAAAGAGGATATATTGAAGGGCAAGTTCCCATCTCCGGAGTTCTGATAGGTTGGTGTCAGTGGGAAGTATCCAGATAACCCTGACGGTGTAACACTGTGCCAAGATGTGCTGGCCATGCACCAAGGCATGTTTAGCCACAGGGTGATCCTCATCAAGTTGCCGCCGCTCATACCTCACCTGTCATTCAGTAACATCTTTGCCTTTTTCTTCCGCATCGACTGACATCTCCGCCCAAACTCTTTGCCTTTATATATGTCTGCTTGTGTCTGTATATGTGTGGATGGATATGTGGGTGTGTGCGAGTGTATACCTGTCCCTTAACCCCCCCCCCCCCCCCCCCCCCCCAAGTTAAGTCTTTCCGCTCCCGCGCTCCCGGGATTGGAATGACTCCTTACCCTCTCCCTTAAAACCCACATCCTTTCGTCTTTCCCTCTCCTTCCCTCTTTCCTGATGAAGCAACCATGGGTTGCGAGAGCTTGAAATTTGTGTGTGAGTTTGTGTTTGTTATTGTCTCTATCAACGTACCAATGCTTTCATTTGGTAAGTTACAGAATCTTTGTTTTTAGATATATTTTTCCCACGTGGAATGTTTCCCTCTATTATATTCATTTCATTTCTAACTTGATTCTAATGCACAACTACTTCTCCTTTGAAGGGAAGATGTACAAACAAATCCACAGCACAGCCGTGGGCAACTGCATGGCACCCTACTATACTAAGCTGTTTATGGGTCATTTAGGGGAAATCTCCTTACCCTTCCAAAACTCCACATACGTTGTTTGCTTCTTATTCATGACACCTTCATGATAAAGACTCAGGGCCAAGACACCCAATCCTCATTCCTACACAACCTCAACACCTCCTCTCCCATCCACTTCACCTAGTCCTCCTCAACGCAGTGTGCCATCTTCCTGGAAGTTGACCTCCTCCTTCTGATGGCTTGATACACACCTCTGTCCACATTAAACCCAACAACCACTAATCGTAACTGTGTTTCAACAGCTGCCATACCTTCCACATAGAAAAATCCTTCCCATACAGCCTGGCCACCAAAGGATGGTGTATCTGAAGTGACAAGAACTCCATTGCCGCTATGGTGAGGGTCTCACAAAGACCTTTACAGACAGGCACTGTCCCCCAGACCCAGTCTGCAAACAGATTTCGCATGCTATACCCCCACAAACCCCCACCTCACCATGGAACCAGTTAGAAAGCAGTGACCCCTTTGTCACCCAATACCATCCTGGACTGGAACAACTGAACCACATCTTTCGTCAGGGCTTTGATTACCTATCGTCATGTCCTGAAATAAGGGGCATCCTACCCACAATCCTTCTCAGCCCTCCTAAAGTGTTTTTCCACTGTCCACCTAATCCCCCATCATCCTAGTCCATCCCTACACCACTCCCAATCCCCTACACCACTCCAAATCTCAAACCGTCGCCAGAAGGATCATATCCCTGTGGAAGGCCCAGGAGCTAAACCTGCCGAATTCACCCACCCAGAACTTAGCATTCTAGATAGTCCTGTCACAGTTTATCCTGCTCCATCATAGGCCCACACCACCTGTGAAAACAGACATATCACATACCAACCCTGCTGCTGCAATCATTGCATATCTACAACCAACCAGCTGTTCTCCACAATGAATGTTCACCATCAAACTGTGGCCAAGAGCAAAGTGGACTACCCTTTAGCACAATGTGTAGCTGAATGTAACATGCTTGATTTCAATGGATGCTTCACAACCTGGCCATCTGAATCCTCCTCTCAACCACCAGCATTTCTGAACTGTGCAGATGGGAGTTATACTTCCAACACATTGTCTGTACCTGAAATTATCGTGGCCTCAACCTATGCTAACCAACTGTCCCCACTCCATCTACACAACAGCTCACCCCTCCCCCACTTTCCTTCCCATCCTATCACCTTATCACAATTCATATCCCCTAACCCTCATTGTTCCTTGCTCTCTGCGAACCCACCCAACTGTATTTTTCCTTTCTCTGCTCCTCTCCTCTTCTGATTGTCATTCCTACTTCCTCCCCCCCTCCTCTCTCATCCCACAACTTACCAACATTGCATCTGGCGGCCTCATTCTGCTGCCATCTAGTCCCTGTATGCTCCTCCAGACACTGCTCTTCTCTCACCCTGCCCTGCTGTCCTTCCTATTCCCAGCCACACTCCAGATTGCTGCTTCTATATACAGTAAAAGCTGTATTGTGACTGCATTGGCTGGAGATAGCAGTTGTGTGTGATGGGTGCCTGCTTGTGTGAATGTGTGTGTGTGTGTGTGTGTGTGTGTGTGTGTGTGTGTGTGTGTGTGTCTTCTTTGCTGAAGAAGGCTTTGGCTGAAAGCTCAATGAGTAACAGTCTTTTCTTTGTGCCCATCTGCAACACAATGTGTAATCTTTACAGTAAATAGCAGTCTATTCTTTCCATAATATTGTTGATAAATGACTCTTGTTTGATTTGCCAAATTAATGCAAAAGTGTAGCCAACACCAAATTGCTGATGCTTGTTGTGCATCTCTTGGTGCTGTAAGTTAGCTCTTGATGGAAATGGACAAGATTTCATAAAATATGAAAGTGTAGACTTGTTTTTGAGAGTTACTGACAGCTGCCCGACACTGCACCAATAGTCAATTCTTTGCAGGCCTTCCTGCATTTCAATAGGGTCTTCTGGCTTTGCAATCTCATTTTGCGCTTTCGCTGCAAATAGCCTCACAGAGCGCTAAAGTTCCAGTTATGGAGTATTTCATTCTTGTGCAGTTACTCAGAATTTATACCTTTTGAAATCTTGCTTGATATATATCGTATTTTTTCAGCTTTAGATTCACTGTAAAGAACTGAAAAAGAACTGAAAATTCATCATTCTTGCAGTATCAGCAGCTGCGCCGAGTCAAATATACCAACTGATCAAAACTTGGAAAATTGGAAAAGTCAGTTACTCGCTCTTGTTTCCTCAAAGACAATGTGTTCCTCCCACCTGTTAGCTATCCTTCCTCTGCTACTGGCATACCAGTGAGCTCTTGATAGTCATACAGCTGCTTTTCTTTTCTCTGAAAGTCTCTTTAATTTTCAAGTTTCCTACAAGCAACATCCATCTTTCCCCTAGTCATGTTAAGACTCAACAGCTTTGTATTTGCCCTCTAACCATTCCTGCTTCACCATTTTTCACTTTCTTTAAATCTTACATTTTAGACATCTGTATTACCTTTTGCCTGCTTCATTTTTCTATTTTCTTCTTTCATCAATTAAATTTAATATCTCCTGTGTCCAAGGGTTTCTATTGGCTTCGTGTTTCTCCCTGTTTGACCCTCTGCCATCTTCTCTATTTCATTTCTCAAAGCTACCCATTTACTTCATATTCCTTTTCCCTGTTTCAGTCAACTTTTGTCTATTGCTTTGTATCTATGTTGCCTACAATAATGTGTTCATTACAGTCTGCATAGTAGCTTAACCTCATTCCTATTACTTATTCATTATTAGATCTGTTTCTTCAATAAACCTATTTGAATTTGTACTGATAACCCTGTACTCATGTGATCCAAAGTCCTGTTCTTACTGACCCAAACTTCACCAATTTACACTATATCTAACGGCAACATAGGCATTTCTCTTTAACACTTGAAATACCATGGCATTTTCCAAACCACATATTACAGGGGAGGGGGGTGGCTTCATGCCTACCCTACAAAAGAAATATTACTTTTGGTGTTGACTTATATTTACAACAGACTTTTTAAAGAGGCACTGAAGTGGAAGTAGGGCCCAGAACTTGAAAATATCTTTTATCACACTCTTAGAAGCATCAAAGCACTTTCAGTAAAGTGTACTACCAGTGGGGAGGGATACTAATTTTTTTTAAATATACAAATTTTGTTAATTATTGTTGATATTTACTTATAACATACTTTTTAAAAAGATGTTGTGGTGGAAGTAGGGTCCTGAACCTGGAAATACTGAATATGACATTCATTGCGAAAAGTCATATCTACTAAAGAGACTTCAATTGATGAGTAAGTTAAACTTAAAACTTTAAAACATTTCTGGAATCTGGTTGAAGACTTCATTAAACACAATAACTATTTTCATTCAAAATTTAAAAATTTAAAGTATCTGACTAGATTAGATTTTCGAAAGATGGACACAAAAAGGTCTTGAAAGATCATTTGACTGGAATGGATGTTGTTGTTGTTGCGATCTTCAGTTCGAAGACTGGTTTGATGCAGCTCTCCATGCTGCTGCAGCTCTCCATGCTGCTATGTCCTGTATGAGCCTCTTCATCTCCGAAATACTGTGGCAACCTACACCTTTCTGAATCTGCTTTATGTATTCATCTCTCTGTCTCCCTCTACGAATTTTACCCTCCACACTTCTCCCTAATACTGAACTGGTGATGGCTCAGAATGTATCCTATCAACGGATTCCTTCTTTTTGTCAAGCTGCACCACAAATTTTTTATATCTGCAATTCTGTTCAGTATCTGCTTATTAGTTATGTGATCTACCTATCTAATCTTCAACATTCTTCTGTAACACCACATTTCAAAAGTTTCTATTCTCTTCTTGTCTAAATTGTTTATTGCCCACATTTCACTTCCATACATGGCTACACTCTACATGGCTACTTTCAGAAAACACCTCCTAACACTTAAATCTACATTCAGCGTTAATAAATTTCTCTTCTACAGAAATGCATTTCTTGCCATTGCTAGGAGACATTTTATATCCTCTCTACTTCAGACATCATCAATTATTTTGTTGTCCAAATAGCAAAACTCATCTAGACCCTACTAATGTGTCTCATTTCCTACTCTAACTCCCTCAGTCTCATCTGATTTAATTTGACTACATTCCATTATCCTCATTTTGCTTTTGTCAATGTGTTCATCTTATTCCTCCTTTCAAGACAATTTCTATTCCATTCAACTGCTCTTCCAAGTCCTTTATTGTGTCTGACAAAATTACAATTTCATCAGCAAGCCTCAAAGTTTTTATTTCTTTTTCCTGAACTTTAATTCCTATTCCAATATTTTCTTTTGTTTCCTTTACTACTTGCTCAATGTACAGATTGAATAACATCTGGGATGGGCTATGAACCTGTCTTACTCCCTTCTCAACCACTGCTTACCTTTCATGTCCCTTGACTCTTATAACTGGTGTCTGGTTTCTATACAGGTAGTAAATAGCCTTTCAATCCCCGTATTTTACCCCAGCTACCTTCAGAATTTGAAAGAGAGTATTTCAGGCAACATTGTAAAAAGTTTTCTCTAAGTCTACAAATGCTATAAACGTGGGTCTGTCTATCTTTAATCTAGCTTCTGAGATAAGCTGTAGGATCAGTACTATCTCATATGTTCCTATATTTCTCCGGAATCCAAACTGATCTTCCCCAAGGTCAGCTTCTACAAGTTTTTCCATTCTTTTGTACAGAATTCATGTTAGTGTTTTGCAACCATGACTTATTAAACATATGGTTTGATAATTTCACATCTTGTCAGCAGCTACTTTCTTTGGAATTGTAATTAGTACATTCTTCTTGAAGTCGGGGGTATTTTGTCTGTCTCACACATTTTGCACACCAGGTGGAAGAGTTTCAACGTGGCTGACTCTCCGAGGCCATCAGTAGCTCTGGAATATCGTCTACTCCCAGGGCCTTGTTTTGACTTTCAAAGCTCTGTGAAATTTTTCTTGTAGTACCATATCTCCCATCTCATCTTCATCTACATCCAGTTCCCTGTCTATAACATTACTATCAAGTACATCTCCCTTGTAGAGACTCTCTATATACTCCTTCCACCTTTCAGCTTTCCCTTCTTTGCTTAGGACTGGTTTTCCATATTAGCTCTTGATATTCAGATAGCTGCTTCTCTTTTCTCCAAAGGTCTCTTCAGTTTTCCTGTAAGTGGTATCTACCCTTCCCCTTGTGAAATATGCTTCTAAATCCTTGAACTTGTCCTCTAGCCATTACTGCTTAGCCATTTTGGACTTCCTGTCAATTTGATTCTTTAAACATTTGTATCCCATTTCACTTACTATATTCTTATATTTTGTCCTTTCATTAATTAAATTCAATATCTCTTGCATTATCCAAGGATTTCTACAACTTGACCCTCTGCTGCCTTCACCATTCCATTTCTTAAAGCTACCCATTAGTCTTCTTCTGCAGTCCTTTCCCCTGTTCTAGTCAAATGTTGCTTAATGCTCCCTCTGAAACTCTCAGCAGGTTCTGCTTCTTTCAGCTTACCCAGGTCCCATCTCCTTAATTTCCTACACTTTTCCAATTTCTACAGTTTCAATCTACAACTCATAATCAATAAACTGAGGTCAGAGTCAACATCATCCCGTGGAAATGTCTTACGGTTTACAATCTGGTTCCTAAATCTAGGCCGTATCATTCATTATATAATCTATCTGAAGGCTTCCAGTGTCTCCACGTCTCTTCCATGTATACAACCTCTATATATGATTCTTTAACCAAGTGTTAGCGATGATTAAATTATGCTCTGTGCAAAACTCTATCAAGTGGTTTCCTTTTTCATTCCTTTCCCCAATTCCACACCTCTATTATTTTCATCTTCCTCAACTAAGTAAATATTGCATAGCTTTTCTATACATGGCTGTAAGAAATGCTTAAATAAAAAGCTGATTCTAGTTTAACAATATACATTAAGAGGCAAATGGACATGCAATCAAAACTGGAAAACTGATTCACATAAACACAGTGAACCAGAAACTCTGAGAAACATTAAAGTAACTTTTTAACAGGAATCCTGTCAGTACATAAATCTTAAAACCTTCATGTGCCTCTCGCTGTACAGTGTAGAAACTCTCATGAAGAAAAATTACTGTCTTCTTGTCAGAATATAATATGCAGTCAAGTAAAATATTGCACACTGACACAGGTACGTCACAAGCTTAGCATGCTGGTCGGTCTTTCTGCCAGAAGAGGTGCCAACATGTCAGAGGACAGTGCCCTCTTTTCTATTTTATTTTATTTATTTATTTATTTTTATTTACATGTCAAGTTCTGTAGGACCAAATTGAGGAGCAAATATCTAAGATCATGGTATGTGTCAACACATGAAATTACAACATAAAAATAATAACAGATAAAAATAAAATGCTTATGAACCCAAAACCAGTCAAGCCACAAGTTCCAGTGAACTCAATCAACAATACAGCAAGAATCAGCTTAGTTTTTCAGGAACTCCTCGACAGAATAGAAGGAGAGACCCATGATGAAACATGTAGGTTACTGCTAAAATTTTTAATTTGAATGGTAGCTTACTAAAAATGGATGCAGCAATATACTGTACACCTTTCTGCACAAGAGTTAAAGAAGTCCGATCCAAACACAGGTTTGGTTTCTCACAAATATTAACTGAGTGACAGCTGCTTATTCTTGGGAATAAGTTAATATTGTTAACAAGAAATGACAGTAAGGAATATATATATTGCACGGCCAATGTCTAAATACCCAGACTCGTGAACAGGTGTCGACAATTGGTTTCTCACAAATATTAACTGAGTGACAGCTGCTTATTCTTGGGAATAAGTTAATATTGTTAACAAGAAATGACAGTAAGGAATATATATATTGCACGGCCAATGTCTAAATACCCAGACTCGTGAACAGGTGTCGACAAGTGGTTTGTGAACTTACACCACTTACTACCCGAACCGCCCATTTCTGAGCCAAAAATATCCTTTTAGAATGGGAAGAGTTACCCCAAAATATAATACCATATTACATAGGCGAATGAAAATAAGCAAAGTAGACTAATTTTATGTCGAATGATCGCTCACTTCAGACACCGTTTGAATAGTAAAAATGCCAGCATTAAGTCTTTGAACAAAATCCTGAACGTGGGCTTTCCCCATGACAGTTTACTATCTATCTGAACACCTAAAAATTTGAACTGTTCAATTTCAGTAATCATATGCCCATTCTGTGAAATTAAAACGTCAGGCTTTGTTGAATTGTGTGTTAGAAATTGTAAAAAATGAGTCTTGCTGTGATTTGGTGTTAGTTTATTTTCTACAAGCCATCAACTTAGGTCATGAACTACACTATTTGAAACAAAGGCAATGTTGCAAACAACATCCTTTACAGAAATATTTTAGAGTTACCCGTAATACTAGAGGGCATATCATTTATATAAATAAGGAACAGACGTGGCCCCAACATTGATCCCTGGGGCACCCGCCACTTGACCATACCTCACTCAGACCCCACATCACAGATATTTTCAACACTGTGAATAATGACCTTTTGCTATCTGTTGCTAAAGTAAGACATGAACCAATTGTGAGCTACTCCTCATATTCCACAATGGTCCAACTTCTGGAGCAATATTTTGTGATCAACATAATCAAATGCCTTGGTTAAATCAAAAAATATACTTAGTGTTTTAAACCTTTTGTTTAACCCATCCAGTACCTCACAGAGAAAAGGGAATATAGCATTTTCAATTGATAAGCGACTTCTAAAGCCAAACTGTACATCTGATAGCAAATCATGTGATATAAAATGATCAATTATCCTTACATACACAGCCTTTTCAATAACCTTAGTAAGCACTGATGGCATAGAAATATGTCTAATATTGTCTACATTATCCCTTTCTCCATTTTTATAAAGTGGCTTTACTACTGAGTACTGCAATCGTTCAGGAAGCTGACCATTCCTAAAGAACAAATTACAATTTTGGCTAAATAGAGGACTAACCTGTGCACTTTTATATTCTGCTAGGCACTCCATCGTATCCATGAGAGTCCTTAGACTTCAGTGATTTAATTATTGACTCAATCTCCCCCTTGTCTATATCCCAGAGGAGTACTTCAGACATCAATCTCGGATAGGCATTTGCCAAGAAAGTTGTATTATTCCCTGTAGAAACTAAGTTTTTATTTAACTCACCAGCAATGCTCAGAAAATGATTGTTAAATACTGTGCATATATCTGATTTATCAGTAACAGAAATATTTTTACTACAAACTGACTTTATATTGTCGACCTTGTGCTCCTGACTAGACGTTTCCTTCACAACTGACCATATGGTTTTAATTTGATCCTGTGAATTAGCTATTCTATTTCTTTGCATTCCTAATAACATTTTTAAGCACCTTACAATACTGTTTGTAATGGGTTACTGTAGCTTGATTGTGACTACTTCTAACATTTTGATATAATTCCTGCCTACATTATGTCCTTATCCAACTAGTCAGCCATCCTGGTTGCCTATTACTGTTAATACCCCATTTAGAAAATTCTAATGGAAAGCAACTCTCAAAGAGCACAAGAAATGTTTTAAGGAAAGTATTATATTTATCATCTATGTTATTGACACTATAAAAATCCTGCCATTCTTGTTCCTTGACAAAGTTTACTCTCTATTGGCGTTGGAGTAACTTTCCTACATAGTTTGTAATTACATGTGATATTTGGTTGAGTACAAAAGCCTTTTAGTGTAAAAATTTGTGCATCATGGTCTGAAAGGCCATTCGCACTAACAGAATGCCCATCTAGTAATGAAGAATGAATAAAAATATTGTCTGTGGCTGTGCTACTGTCCCCCTGCACCCTAGTTGGAAAAAACACAGTCTGCAACAGATCATATGAATTTAGGAGATCTACCAACATCCTTTTTCCTGCACCATCATATACAAAATTTATATTGAAGTCACTACATATAACTAATTTCTGGTACTTCCTACAAAGTGAATCAAGAAATCTCTCAAGCTTGAGCAGAAATTCTCTGAAGTCAGAGTTAGGGGACCTATAAAGAACAACAATTAGAAGTTTAGTTTCACCATATTCAACTGCACCTGCACAACATTCAAATATCTGTTCAGTGCAGTGCCGTGATATATCTATGGGCTCAAATGGAATACTGTTTTTCACATCCATAGCCACGCCCCCACCCCACAAGGAACTCCTTGAAAAAGAGCCAGCTAATCTGTATCCTGGTAAAGGAGGTCTCTGAATTGTAAAATTATTTAAGTGGTGCTCTGATATATTAATAATTTCAAAGTCAACATCTATAAGCAGTTCACTAACTTTATCTCCAATAACTCTTGTATTTTGATGAAATATGTCAATTCCTTCTGTGCTTGGAAACATGATGTCCTCTGAAGGTGAGCCCTTAGTAGGAGGGACTTCCTTTAAGCAGGTATACCTATCAGCTGACTTCAATCTAAAAAAAGGTGCAGCTCTAACACCAACTACTACAGGAATTTTTCCATGTGTGATCCCACCACCACCCACTACACTGTAACCTATAAGCTTTGCCAGCCACCTTTTCCTACACTTATTGAGGTGCAGGTTATGCCTAGTGAAACTCAATCTACTGATAGACCCAACTGGCACCACTGAAATATGTCTAATATTGTATACATTATCCCTTTCTCCCCTCTGCCATCTGCATCCTCTCCAGCCCCATATTAACACGCCTAACAGCTGCATTAAAATGAGGCCGATCTTGACACTGAAACAGTTGCACGAAATGCACATTTGTGCCACCAGTTTGAGTAGCTATCTTTACCAGGTCACCACCTACATCATATTCCCCATCCCTATCAAGACTGTTCCCTGCTCCACCCACTATCACTACCTGATCCTCCTTTGTAAAATTCCTACATAACTCCCCTATGCTGTCAGTCACCTGAGCCAACCCTGCACTAGGCTTCACAATGCAGTTATACTAACCACTCCCCAGTTATATTAACCCCACTTCTTTAAATCTGTGTGAGTCAAACAATGTTCACAATAGCAAAACTGTGGCTTCAGCAGCCTTGTAGTTTCAGTCTCACATTCTACCACAGATATATCACTCTGCATCTCAACAACACAGGTAACAATGCAACAAGGTCCTAATGCAATTTCAGGGTATAATGGTGCCATCCTATGTTACTATGGAAACCTAGTAGTTTCTGCAACATTACTGTGAACCACCATGGCACCACTACTCAGATTGCACTTGTTGTCAGGAGCACCCCCTGACAGGACCACAACAGAATCCGGCATATGAGTCAGCCCAGGGCTGATCCGAGTCAGTTCTGATGCAATCTGCGGAGTGTGAGTCGAGTGTGCTATCGATTAAGCTTAGGTCTAATTTGTAGACCCATTTTTGTACACGTGTAAATCTGACGAAGCAGCACAGACTGGGCTTTGTTTTGGAATATGGATTTGAATTTCCTTGCACTCTTCTTGAGTAAATTGCCTTTAGAAAAGTGGCAACAACTTTGTATCAGTGACATGTACAAATCAAATAATAATTTCTGTGATAAGGGCGAGAGTGTTGGTTTTTCAATCATGGAGAAACTACGATTATAGTCCAATTAAAATTACTTGATGGTTGACATCTGTCACTTGATGCTACAGTGATGTCCAGTGCTGGCTACTGCTTGGTTATAAGTGACAAACATGGTGGATCACTTCACAGATGCTGTTAATGTGTAATGTGGAGCAATGTTGGAAGCAGGCATCGTGAGATATGATGGAAATGTGAGATGCTCTATCCACAGCTGATTTTAAGTCATCAATGACTGAACTGCAGCAGAGACACGTTTTCTAGCCCTGAATTTAAACTCACGTCCTAACCTATCCACAACCTCATGAATGCAACATATCTGAGAAAACAGCAATCAACGATCTGCCTCAGAACTAAAATCATGATTGCTTTGTTCAAAGTATTTAAGGCTAACCTCTATGAACAAACTCAAGACAGAAAAATTTGAGTTTCAGCAAGCGCAGCAAAATGGGGTAGTTGCAGGAGGAATGTTGTTGCAGTTCCTATACAAATATGCCCCAATCTAAGGAAGTGTATCAAGTGACTGATAAATCTGCAGACACGTGACTGATAAATCTACAGAAGTGCGGACCTCCCAAATGCATCCCAGAAAATGTGCTTAGATGCATTCATACGCAAGCAGCCAGTGTTGTTACTCCTGGACACTAATTCTTCTGTGTTGTTGCTAAACCGATCTATTTACTTACATTGAGAGTCACCACCTTTGCAAGCAACCGAGACAAATATGTGGGCCTGTGGACACTATAACGTGCCTTTGCTAGGAAGGTTTTCAGTTCAATTCACAACCATGTCACTCCTACAGCAAGTTTTCTGCTGGTAGCTTAGTCCAAAATGGACTATTTTTTTGGAGAACATTATTTTACACTTTTGGATTTACTATTCATGAAAGAACAAAAACACTCAAATGCATCCTGTACAACTGTTCTTTCATGCAACCATCCTTGACACATTTGAGGCTCAACCCTTTGGCTAACAGCACTGTATCAACAAAGGTCTATTTCACTGCAATCACATACAAAGGAAATGATGTATAAAAGGTGGCAACACAAGTAGCTGCATGCTTGACAAGCATGAATGCACTAATGTACTTTTCCAAGCATTCCTGCACTTGTGTAGGATAAATTTGCATTACAGGGACAAGCTAACTGAAGGCCGTAGCCCAGCAGAGTGGCTTCATAGCCACCCATCGACATTTTGTAACAGTTGCCAATGCATTTCATTGGTGAGGCCTCTCCCTTCTGGGTGGGCACTCTGGTGTGGGCCCATGAACTCAGACACTACCCGACCTGGACCTGTGTAATAATCTCCCCCTACCGAAGGTCTGTGGTGTCAAATCAAATCGCTCTGAGCACTATGGGACTTAACAGCTGTGGTCATCAGTCCCCTAGAACTTAGGACTACTTAAACCTAACTAACCTAAGGACATCACGCACATCCATGCCCGAGGCAGGATTCGAATCTGCAACCATAGCAGTCACGCGGTTCCAGACTGCACGCCTAGAACCGCTAGACCACCGTGGCCGGCGGTCTGTGATGTAACCTGTGGCTTCCTCATATGGACTTCTGTGATGCCACATGAAATCAACTTCGATTACACACTCCTGATCAGCAGTAAACTGTTTCTCCACACCCGGTGGACTCTCCAATCCTGTAGTGACTCAAACAAATTCCATTGAGCCTCATTCTGAGACTGTCTTTCATAGTGATGCCCATGGGTATCAGTCCACTGCCTTTCCCAATGATGGCTCTTTGGGACCAAACACCACCAACGTTCTTCTCCCCCAGCAGTGACTCCTGAGGGGGGAGGGGAGGGGGTAGTAGTGGCATAAGATTACTATGGGAACTGAATAGTTGGCACAATATTACTGTTGTCTGCCAGATGCCCCTTCTACTCAGATGCTAATGATGTGACAATGCTCGAATACAGCACGTAAGTTGGCCTAAGGCCTGTTTGACATGGAAAACCCTCCAGAGATTGCTTTCCGACACAGAGGAAAGTTCGTGGGTGAAAGAAGAGCAAAAATAAAGGCTCAGTTGTCAACACTCAATAATTTCTGAGGAAATGATGAAGTTTCAACACTAATTTAACAGTCTATTAGACAACGTCAGAGTAAATTGCTTGGAAACACAGTGGATAAGAGCACAGGTTTGTGTTTTACACCCCAGGTTCAAATTTGTTGTTGCAGATGTATGTAACATCAATACTTTTTGTGAAATCATAAAATGCAATGGAATTATTGACAAAACTAAATTTTTCAAAACTAACTAAAAACAGACTTTAAGATCAGAAAATGTCTATCATCTTGTATCACTGAACAGTAACTGAGAAGCATATGAATTCCAATATTTCAAGTTTTGCCCACATTTCTGTTTTACACTTCAAGAGAACCAGAGCCTTCAACCCTCATGATGACATCTATTATAAAACATTCAAAGCATACAAATCTGGAGCACCAGAAACAACAAGTGAAATCACATATGACACAGTTATTTTTATTATTGTGAATATCATTACAAAACGCAACCTCATTAACAGTGATAAACACTTAACAACCTGGATTAAATTTCATGGTAAACCAATATGCATTACTTGTTATTCCCCTCTGCAATATGAGTGATGAGAACATGTCACTTCTGTCATCGGCAAATGTAATTCTTCACCTGTCAGTAAACTCATACATCTCAGCATTGTCAAGAGTGGCATACATTTTAGAAAAATTACTTTTAATGAACATGTCAGTATTCTGATTTCATTGACAAACAACACATTGTTTAAGGAAATGGAAATAACAGAATTTTTATGTTCTTCATTTCCAATTACTGTTATTAATACAAAGTTGTGTAAGATTTTTTATGAGAAAATCTTTTTTCTTGTGTCGATAATTCCTTTGTATTTCATGATGTCACAGAAAATATGGATGTCAAGTGCACCCACTACAAAAAATAAACAAAAACCATAAAACTGGATTTAAAAATGAGTCACAAAAATTAGAACCTGCACTCAACTACCACACTACCAACACATTTACATCCATCATCCACAAGGAGACAGATGAAGTGGCGTCAAAATTTTAGCCATTATTTTCTGAGAAATTAGTGAGTATTGGCACTTAAGCCAAAAAAGGAGCCTTCATTTTATCCCTTCTTTCACCCTGCGAAGTTTCGTCTGTGTCAGAGAGCGATTTATGTAATGATAAGATCTGTAGCGTGCATGGTAAGTGTGCTACTGGTTCAGCTTAGTGGCTAATGCTGTGGGCTCTGGACTGAACTTTGCTTTAGAATATGAGCTTAAGGCAGCTTGCACTGTTTCCCAGAAGCATCCTGGATTTAGCTCTTGTTGTAAATAAATGAGGGTGAATCACTACTATCTCATATGTAGCTCACCTTTACAAAACATGGAGTATAATCTGTCAAGCCATTGTAGTTGCCTGGGTGTTGGTGACCTCTGTGGCCAACCTATATCAGTTAGAGATTTGTATTTCTGTAATTCCATGCCATGCCCACGAAACACCTAAGGTCGTATACAATCTACTCAGGCAGAGCTACACTTTTCTAGGTATGCCATATACAACTGAAATGCAGTCAAGTCCTACAGATATTGCCTGCTGCTAGCCATTATGCCTGAACACTAAGCAGCCTTCCATCCCACCGGTGCCCATCACCCTAGTCATTTGAAAGTCCCCCCCCCACCACCACCTTCCACCCCAATCCATCCATCCCAATCATCCAGATGGTTAAGCCAAGATTCCCATTCCCAGGGACATCCAATGTTCTACTACCACACAACACACAGGTCACTGAAGCATGGCCAAAGCTTATGGTTATAGAAGTCTGGCTGTACTCACCAGCCCCAGCTCAGGAACACCAGGTTCATCACACACATACCCAGCTAATGTTCACCAGATGCCATAGACACCAAAAAAGACAGAGCTCCCTGAGGTGTTTGTCATTTGGAACAATGCAGGACATATCAAACAGTGAGAGAGATAAGTGTAAAGAAATGTTTCCGTTCAATCAACGTGCTTGAGCTATCTTAGTTTGTTATCCAACTGGATGCTTAGTAATTTCACATTCAGTTTCATGTAGTGATTGCCACTGATCTCTATTTCTGGTTTCTGGTTGGAATTGTGTACGTTTTTGTAAGATTAAGGTGTTTGCTGTGAAGCAGTTGTAAGTCTGTTCCTCTATTCTACAAGCTGTTGCATATGGAAGTGTTTGAACCTTTTATGAATATACTTGTGTCATCTACAAACATAACTGTTTTTCAGGAGTCCTCCAGTAGCCCTGTTGATACATATTTGATCAATTTAAATGAATAACATGCAAGCTTTTCTGCTAAATGTTCTTATTGAAGTGTAATTTCTCCGTCCCTGTTAAATATTCAGTTTTTACTTCAGGCAACAACAAGAAGAACAATGGAAGCAGCGGAGGTACTGGAAACTTCCTACAAGTAACCAATCAGCAGTCACAAACATCTCGTAATGTCACTCCTGTGTCAACACTGGTAAAGACATTGCAACAGCAGCAGCAGCAGCAACCCCAACAACCACTTCAAAAAGAACAGCAACAACAACAAGCAGCAAAGCAACCAAAATCTAGTGCAAGCACTGATGAAAACACCAAGCATGTATCAACACATTCTGATCCAAAGAAAGAGAACTCATGTGAAGCAGCAAATGCTCAAAACAGACAACAAACATCTAATCATCAACAACAACTTCAACTTCAACAGCAGCAAATGCAACAGAAGCAACAGCAGCAGCAAATGCAACAGAAGCAGCAGCAGCAAATGCAACAGCAACAACACCAGCAACAGCAGCAGAAACAGTGCCAGCAGGTAATAAGAAACAGCAGTAACTAAATCTAAATAATTTAATTAATATTGTGTCAGCAAACATTCTCTCTCCTTCATCAATTTAAATTCTCAAGCTGTTTGAGAAAAGATAACTACTCACAATATATGAGAGGTATTAAATAAAAGACAGGCACAGGAACAACACTATAAACAGCATTGTTCACTTTTCACATATGGCTTCATATTCAGAAAACACAAATATGGCACAGAGATTCACAGACATGGCCACAGTCTAACAGAATTGTAGAGTGCAATACATGGTGTACATTAAGTCCGGGAACACTTTCAATTATTTATAGCACAAGAACTAAACATTGTACAGACATCATACATATTGCCTGTCTGTAATTCAATGCCTCCTCTATGTGGTGAGTAGCAATCTATTCTTTTCATGAAAAATACACCACCATGATGCAAACACACTGACAGCATGCACAGTAAATTTATGATACAGGGATGTAAGAAGGTATAGTTTAGGAGCAATACAATGAAGACAGTACACCACAAACAAAATTTTGGCAGCTTTTAAGAGTTCAAATAAGATTGTCTTAAACCACAACACTGAACCAAAGAATTATTTGTGTCTTTATAGTATTTCCTACCAGGATCTTTGAATCAAATTTTCCGTTCCTTTGGTACCAAGTTCAGAAGAACCTTGATGGCAAGATCCAAATAAGCCAATATACCAACTGACCACATGCCACATATGTGGTACATGCAAGTCAAGCAAGCTACAGAAGAATGGTTTTCCGGCACACCACAAAGAAGTTGTTTAGAGTTCAGTATACCAAGTAATCTTCTTACTGGAATATAATGCTTGCTAGTACTAAGCTGTGGATGCTGTCTCATAATCCGAAACTCAAAGCAGTACTAAACCACACTGCTCCAAAGTGAGGAAAGAAGATTACCACTCTTAGGTCTGTGGACTCAACTTAATCAGGCAGTTCTGTTCATGAAAGACAACAAATGCAGAACCATACCTCATTGGGGAAGTTTTCATAATTTTACCCAGAAGAGAGTAATGCTGAATACTCCTATATAGAGAATGGAAACCATTTTCAATACAGTCCTGAAATTGATTACCTGGTGACTGTGTTTAGAAAAATAGCTACCTTTCAGAAAAGACCACTCCACAAGTATATACCGATTACCTGGTGACTGTGGTTAGAAAAATAGCTAACCTCCAAAAATTAGGATTTAAGACCAATCCGTAAGTATATACTGAACATCATTGAGTACAATCAGCAGGCTCTTGGGCTGGTAGGACACTGACTTGGAGAATGAAAGAGATGCTGATCCATGTTGATGATCTCTGTTGCTCCATCATGGACTGCAGACATAAGCTGGTTAAGTAATTGTCAATATTAATGAAATTCTCCAACAGCTGTGTAACTAAGATGTTATTTTATTTTGATGACAACCAGGTTTGGCATTCCACTATGTCATCTTATGGCCCCATGTGATATATCTCAAAATAAATGAAATGCCATACAGTGCCACTTATCCCTGGGCTTCGCAAATTCACAAGTGCTTCACTTGAAGACTTGACAGCAACCCTATCAACTCCTCTAATGAGGCACTTGTGAAACAGTTTGAATTCGCAAAACCTAGGGATATACAGCACTGTATGGCATTATCATTATTTTGAGAGATGCATATGGGGTCTGAAGATGGCATAGGGGAATGCTAAAACTGGTTGTCATCAAAATTAAATTAAATAACATCTTAATTACACAGCTGTTGGAGAATTTCATTAGTATGGCTGGTTTCAGGCCACTATGCCCATCTTCAGATGGCTACACTAGTTTTAATACCCCGCCAGTATCGCCAGCAACATGTTATCTGCTGTTGCTCATAATACGGACTGTGCAATAAAACAAGTGTAGGCCCCGTGAACCTTGCCAAGGTGGAGTGGCTTGGATGGTTTGCATGCCTCAACAATACATGTAGCCAAACTGTTGGTTAACCACAACAGAGACATACATATGGAGAGGCCCTGAAGGGGAGCAGCAGTCTTTTCAGTAGTTGTAGTATGGATGATTGACTGATCTAATTTTCTAACAAAGGGAAACTACAGCAGTTATTTTTCCCACACTATATTGTGATGAAGGGATGGAATTTGACAGCAAGAAAAGGAAGAGAAGGAAACATATCAGGGGAATGTGGGCTGGCAGACAGAAATGAAAGGGGAAGCCACCAGATAGAATTTTGCACAGAACATAATTTAATCATGTAAACACTGGTTTTTGAACTATGAAGAAAAAGCTTGTATATGTGGAACTGACCTACAGACAAAGGTTTCTGGTAAATATGTAATAGTAAGACAGAGATTTTGAAACACTGTAAATTGCAAAACAATACCAGGGGCTAGTGTGGAGTCTGATCATTTATTTATAGGTTATAAACTGCAGATTAAAACTAAAGAAATTTCAGAAATTAAGGAAATGACACTCGTATAAAGCAGAGGGATTTAATGATGTTGAGAATTTAAAATGAAGCACTATGCAATAATTGAGTAAAACAGGAGAATGGACTTAAAAAAAGTAACTTTTGGAGATGTAATACTGAAGGCAGTAGAGGATCAATAAGACAAAAAGGCAAAAGTCCACTTGCAATCCTTGGATAACACAAAAGATACTGAATTTAATTCATGTATGGTGAAAATATAAAAGTGCAGGAAATGAAACAGGCAAAGGAGAGTACAACTGTATAAAAAAATTAGTGACTAAAAGTGCAATGCTGTGACATTGGAATGGCAAGACAACAAATGCGAGGCTGGATAAGCATACTTCACTAGGGAAATATACATGTCACCTACAGGATAATTAAAAAGACACACACACACACACACACACACACACACACACACACACACACACACACACACACACACACACATGCACATGGCAATCATTCTACTGTGCATCACTGAAATGAAATACAAATAATGGAGAGCCGGCCAGTGTGGCTGAGTGGTTCTAGGTGCTTCAGTCTGGAACTGCGAGACCGCTACGGTCGCAGGTTCGAATCCTGCCTCGGGCATGAATGTATGTGATGTACTTAGGTTAGTTAGGTTTAAGTATTCTAAGTTTTAGGGGACTGATGACCTCAGATGTTAAGTCCCATAGTGCTCAGAGCCATTTGAACCATTTTTGAACAAATCATGGAGACCCTCTCAGTGAGATCTAGGTAATTTGTGCTTTGGTTTTTGTGGAGTTCCAGAGTGGATATTAAGTCTTTTATGGTAACACTCTGGTATAAAGCATAATTTAATTAACTTTGGATGAAATTTCAAGTTTTATTTGTACTTAGTCTCCAAGTCTCCATTATTTGAGGAACTGGCAAGCAAACTAAGTGTAAGAAATACATCTGTATTCTTATTTTGAGTGTGGGATGGGTTTTATTAAGCATCACATCAAGAAGATGATGTTAAGATACAATTGATAAGGCAATGAATAAGGTGCTGCCTCCTCCTGTGACCAAAGATCAGGGGGTGCAATGCATATTAATTTATGGTACCATCTATCACATCAAAATGGGAACTGTTATTTTATCCCTCATCAATCTTATTGAACTTGGTCACTGTTGTTCAGTCGCCAATTGGCAAAGGAGACTGCAACCAGTCATTGATACTTTTCACTGACATTATCAGTTTCAGGCCATAATACTCTCGTTTTGTTCTTCATTCCAAAAAGACTGCTTTGATTCACTTCTCCACACTATTATGTCCTGTGGAAGTCTCTTTATTTCTACATATCTGTTGCAATATATATTTGTGCAAACCTGCTTACTATGTTCAGACCTTGGTCTCCCTCTACACTTATTACTGTGCTAACTTCCATCCATTACCAAATTAACAATTCCATTGCTGTCTCAGGATAGGCCACAGTCCTGTCTCACTCCCTTGGAAACATTTCTTTATCACATTCTATAATATTGTTTCCAAGTATATTTCCTTTGCATGGCCTCTCTGTACATTCCTTCTACCTTTCAGCTTCCTTTTTATGTTAGGACTGTCTTGCTGCATGCCATTTTCCACGACAAATTCAAAGGAAAGGCCTTCCACTGAAAAAAGCTGCAGCAGCATGTGAATTGTGCAGAACTGGTGAGCCAACTGGCCCCAAGAAAGGCCCCTGCTAAATCCAGGTGATTCGGCTCCATGGCTCCAACAGCTTTGGTCAGGGAAAATGAGATCAAGGAGGAGCAACCTTATAAGGCAAAGAGTCCACGCACAAAGGAGCAACTCAATGTCCTTCTAGATCTGTTCCAGTATATATGGTGTTGGGCCATGTGCTTGGTCATGACAATGCCCCAGTGATGACAATGAAGGAGAAATGTGAGAGCTACAGGATAGACTCTGTGTCTGTAGGAACTGCCAAAATTGGGAGCTTAACGATGGTGCACTTTTGCTTGGTTGTGGGCCAGACACCAAATTCTGACAAGGCATGACATAGATACTCGATCTCAGTTTGGAAGGAGCACTTGTCCAAATAGACAGTGAGCCCAGCCTGAAGGAGAATGTAAAACAGTATGTCAAGTTACACAGGTGCTCATCAGCTGAGAATGCAGTGACAAAAATGTAATTGAGGTAGTTTGTTGATCCAAGGGCATCGCAGAGCCGTGGTCTGAGGTAATTCTGTAACAAATCTGGAGTCAAACTAACACCAAAGGTGAGTTTTTTTGTATTTACAGCATCCAGAAGGCATATTGACCACCACTATTTGCTGGCTGGTTTCGTGGAGGGGCAACTATATATAGGTATCCACCAGGTCAATTTTGGGGGATGATAATCCTGTGGCCTAGCTTCGCCATGAATTATCCAGCTGTGGAAGAGGATAGGTATCGGGGTTCACCATTGCCTTAAAATTGCCACACAGGCAGATGGTGCCATCATACTTCTCTACAGTGACCAATGGTGTAGCCCACAAAATGTTGGAAATTAGTTCCACAATACCACCTGCCTCTACGCAGTCCAACTCCTTCTTCATCCTGTCCCACAAGGCAAGCGTGAGGTATGCACCTTGCAAAACTCCCTGCATCCAGGTGGGGAGTAATATTGGGGGTGAAGCCCTTGAACACAAAGCCGATAGACAGTGATAATCCAACTGTATATGCAAAGATCAACCTATGATGAAGAAGAGATGGAAAGAGTGTACAGTGGGATAAAAGAGGCTGTAAACATGATCAAAGGATGAGACAATCGGATCAATATGGAACACCTGAATACATCAGTGGGAAAAGGAAGAGATGGACCTTTTGGCTTGAAGATAGAAATTAACAGGGAGATAAATTAGAAGAATTCTGTGCAGAACATATGTGGTGTCAACACCATCCATGGAGAAGGTATACAAGGAAAGCCGCTGGAGGTAGTAAGAGATATCAGAACATCTTCATTCTTGTTACACAAAGGTTCTGGAATCAAATAAGAGACTGTAGGAGCTACCCAGGCCCAGACATTGATAGCGACCATAACACTGCGATAGGAGCACATGATCTGAAATTCAAAAATGTCAAAGAAAAGAACTTGTAAGGAATGGGATCTGAATAGACTAAAGAATGATATCAAGAGGTCGACATATGAGGAACAAACAAACATGGCTACATTCAAATGATAGAGCACAGCAATCAGTAATCCTTTTCTTTCAGGTTTTATTAGGCAAATCTAGATTCCACATAGTGCCTAGACTACTACTAGTAATCTTGAGTGAACTGTGACAGAAGCCCAAACAACAGGGGACCAACATATAAGGACTTGCATTGATACCATAAAATAGTGCAATGATAAAGACTACGCACTAGCTGAAATCTAAATTTGCCTAATAAAGCCTGAAAAGAAAAGGATGACTGAGGATGACTGACTGCTGTGCTTTACCATTTGAAAGTCAAATCACAGTTGTTGCATTCACCCACATTCCTAATGGAAGGTAACTTCAGGAAAACATGGCAACAGTTATGAACAATAACAGAAATGTTGAAGAAAGATGGAAGTCCTTGAAAAGCAATATCCTATGAGCAGCAAACAAAGTAGCTGGGAGACAGAAGATGAAGCATAAAAAAGAATGGATTACAGAAAGCATAGTAAGAAAAATAATTTTAATATGTAACCTGAAACAAGACTGCACTGAAGAGGGACAAAGGTAATGAAGGAATGAAATCAACTGAGAGGCAAAAACGTCTTAACAACAATTCTTGGCGGACCAATGAAAAGAAGTCTGTGAAACGATCATAGGACAGCTGGAATCGGCCCATAAATCAATTAAACAATTATTTGGAAAGAGACAAATAAAATGAGGTGGAGCCCAAAATGAAGATTGAATAGTATTATATGAGCAGAAACACATAGTAGAAAGGTGGAAACAGTACCATGAAAAACTGTATGCATGAAATAATGAGGATCTGGGACTGGAGAATAATGAGGAAATTGATCTGGAAAAAGAGGAAGACTATATCTTGCGTGATGAGTTTGGTCTAGCAGTCATGCAGCCAAAACCCGGGAAAGCAATGGGAGTTAATGATATACTAATCAAGAGTTCAACTTCTGTGGCTGCTGGAGAACAGCTATGTGAATAACTGTTCCATCTCATGCAAGTTATATGACCAGGGAGCTCTCAACAGACTTTAAAAACTATATCACAGTGCCAATACCAAATAAAGCATCTGAAAACAAATGTGAACAATACAGGACCCTAAATTAGTAACACAAACTTCGAGGATCTCGACCTCTATCATTCTCAGATGAATAGAGGTCAGGACAGATGCTTGATCACAGATGACAAGTTTGGCTTTAGAAGAGGTGTAGGAACACAATACTCAGCTTATGATTAATTCTTGAGAAAAGACTAAAGAAGGATCAAGCAAATACACATTTCTTTCATCAAGTTAGAAAAAGCATTTGACAGGGTACACTGGCAAGGTGCTAGGAGAGACTGACAGATAGTATATGGACGGAAGAGTCATACAGAGACTGCATAGAGAAGACATGGCTGTGATAAGGTGAGGAGAACACCAAGAAGAAGCTACTATTAATCAGGCTATACAGGGCTGCATGCACTCTCTTGTATTGCTCAATGGGTACATTCAGAGGGCAGTAGATAAAGCTAGGAAAAAACTAGGAGCTATAGAAGTAATTAAAATTCATAGTAAGAACACAGGCATGCTTAGATTTGCTGATGACACTGCAGTGTTAAATGAAGATGCAGAACAATTACAAACCATGCTGGTCCAGATGGAAACCATCCTTAACTCTTCCTATAATATAAAAATTACTCAAGGTAAAACAAAAATCTTAGTCATGAGCAGACAAAATACTGTTGCCCAATGCTCACTTAACAATGAGTGACTGGAGACCGTTGAATTCTCTGACTACATAGGGTGCAAAATTGCATCAGATGGAAGGTCAAAGAGGGATGTTGTAAGCCAAATCCACTGGGGAAAAGCTGCTTTTAACGAGAGAAGAAACTTTGCACAGCCAGCAGCATAGACAACCAGCTCAGAAAAACCTCAAAAAGATGTCTGTCTGGAGAGTGCTGCTGTGCAGAAGTGAAACACGGACACTTGTAGAAGCAGAAAAACATAAATAGTACCCTTTGAGATGTGATGCTACTGCAGAATACTCAATATTTCCAGGGTAGATAAGGTAGCAAACAAAGAGATACTCCACAGAGTGGAGAAGCCTTGTCTCCTGAAGGTAACCCAATGTAAAGGACACATGGGCTGGCCATCTGCTGAGAAATGATGGTATCATTAAAAGTATCATTGAAGGGACAGCAAAAGGAAAAAGTACAAGAGACAGACTGAGACTAGAATACATCAACCAGATCATGGAGGAGACCAGCTGCACCACCTATACTGCTCTAAAGGGGAAAGACAGAAATGCATTGCAAACTGCTGCTAACCAACCTGATGACTGAAGGTCAAAAAAGAAGCCCTTGGTGCCACTCTGGGAACTGAAGAGCACGTGGCAATACTTTGAACAGAGTTGCTCACACAAGCAAACATGACGAACTTCATCATGGACTGCAGACCCCACAAGATTTAAAACTGTGGCTTTTAGTGGCTGTGAGGGAATGGGTTACCAAGATCATGGTCACTGCCTGTGCAGATTTGTACTGGACCTGGACAGAGCAATAACCCTTACTGCAGAAAACCTCTTCATTGCAGCCAGTCAGTCCTGGAAAATGGGAAAGGCCACAAGGACCTGATCAATGAATATATGGCACTATTGGTGATGGTTTTGCAAGAGCTCATGTCCAGGTGGAATCAAAGGGGGTGACCATGGACAATGACTTCCAAGAGTACTGCCCACTGGCCATGTGACAGTGCACTGCACCCTGCCTCTTTCAACCCCACAGAAGGTGAGATGGCTGCCAACCCTAAGCTAACCAAGTGAGTGCAGGAAGCGAGATGGTATGACTGAGGCACTGTAAGCATACCTTGGCAATGTGGCCTGAGTTGTGGCAAAAGGAACATGTTGTGTGGCGATGGTTACAGGATGTCCTGCTGTGTGTCACCCAGCACAGGGAGCAAGATTGCCTCTGAGGTGCACTGGAAGACACGTCTCACAACCTAGGAGTCACTCAAGGCCCCTGTGGCTTGCGCAGAGGGCGCATCTGTGGGCATGATGGCAGGGCTTGTGGAATGGCAACCATCTGCCTGAAACACAGAAAAGTCACAACTCTTGAGTATCCATCCCAAGGCATGGAAAAGAGGAAACATTCGTCCAATGTCTGAGTGGGGAGATAAAGGAGATCTTCACATACTCGGCATCCAGGCTGTGGACAAGTAACATGTTACAAACAGTTACACTGGCATAAGGAAGTCCACAGTTTATGTTTTTGCACTGAAAGTGACATTTACAAGTCAGGCCTTGCAGAGTAGCCACTAATTTTTATATGACTTTCCAAGCTTCTTGGAACTGCAACGAAAGGTACAATGGACAGTGGAAATCAAAAGCAGATGCCAGAAGTAGGTCCCAGCCTGTTCTTAATGTCTGAGTAGCTCAAGTCACCAGGTACCCTGTCGGGAAAAGCTAAGTCATCATCAGCTCCTATACTGAAGCTCTGGCATTAGCCACATTTTGTAACATCACCAAGGATCCCATGGGTCTTGAAATGTTTCAGCTGTCAACATAAGTTGAGAAATATTCCTGGGTCCAGTTGAAAGGGTGGAATACTGGAGACGGATGCCGAACGTTGACATTAAAAATGATCTTGATCCCCCAAGCATGACAAGAGGTAATCCTGAGTCGAGAACACCAGTGACAGCTATACGGACATGGGAGAGATCTGGCAGTATGCACGATGAACAAACGATCTAGGAGCAAGCAACAATGTTCACAAGATGGCAAAACCAGAAAAACACCCACCGACATAACTGGAATCATAAAATGCAAAATGGAGCCTGAAGTACTCAAACATCCACAATGACAACATCAACAAATAATAGACAACAAACCACACTCCACCAGCAGGAAGGGAGCATAAGTAGTATATGATTCAAATCAGAGCAGACTGCATTGCTGTTGTGATGTCGCTAGCTGACAAGTAGGTCGTCAGCTCAACAAAACTTCATCAGTGCAGTCTCAGGAACAACTACACAAAAATCAGTGCAAATTAAGAGTCTTCTATTTGAACACTCAACCTAAGAACAGAATACAAAGGAAGTTACAAGCAAACTTCAGAGCAGCCATACAAAGATCATCAGTGGTGATGCTAGCTGACTGCCATAGAGGCCCAGCAGAGCCAGCTGTAAATATCATGTGCAGGGACACTCTGCATGATTGTCTGCAGCAAAGCTGCATGCTCATTGGTCTGTCGGGCAAGATGTTGTCATCCGATATCTGATTGGCTTTTGAGGAGAACATGACAAAGTAGCTTCTCCACCTGCCATACACTCTTGGGGAGAAAACCAAAGTCGGACATGGTAAAAGACCATGACTACGACATATACCGCAGATGACACTATCACATACAGAGGGATATCATCTAGCAACGAGCTGAGGAAGTAGCACTTTAATAGCTTTGTTATGTTTGTCTCATTTATGTGTCTGTCAACTGCATGATGCCTCAATTTTATAGTGAGTGTACTCTTTAATTTGTTTGTATTTCACTATGACATTGCAGTTCAAAAGCCAGAGATCCACCTTTGACAGATATCTGTTGTAGCCATGCTATATGTTATTTTTCTGGGCGGACTTTAGTCATTTGTGTGAAGGTAATTTAAAATTTAATGTTTATTTCATACACTACATGATTATCTGTTTGTGAGCAATGGCAAGTATATAAAAATTTAAATATCCATCAGATTTAAGTCTGCAGCCTTACTGTCCCAACTGCCTGCTTTGCTTCTCATACTGTAATAACCATAGTTCCTCAGTGACAACATAAAATAATGATTTCCAAAGATAAAGTATGACGTTACACAAATAAAGTATTCATAACAGTTACTAACCTGAGATTTCTGGTTTATATAGGTTGCCCAGAAGCAGCAGCTGTCACAGCAACAACAAGAAATAGCTGCAGCAGGAAAGAGTTCTCCAGAAGATCCAAGTCCCCTTGTGGCACCGCGTAGGGCTCCTGGAGACACTCCTCCAAAAGTTGTCAAGAGGAAAGCACCAGCACCATGCTCTACTCCAGATGACAAGGATAGCCAGCCAGGAGAACCGGAGCAGAAGGCAGCAAACATTCCATCAATACCTCCACCTTCACAGCAGCCTCCAAGAAACAAGGAGCAGCAGTCACATTCGGTATGCTTTAGGCTAAACTAACAATATCACTGAATTAAAAAAGGAAGATTAAAGTTACTATGCTACTGACAAGAGAGGTGAAGCACGAGCTCAGATCAGGGAAGAATGTGCTCCTTTCAAAGCTCCTAGAATTTGCCTTGATCGATTCTGGGAAATCACAGCAAATCTAAATCTTAAAAGACAGATGGGGAGTCCAGTGTCTTAAGTTACTACACTAGTATGCGGAGTTTAATACCTTAAAGTGACTGAATTAAAGAAATGCTCTCTTAAAATCATAGCAACTGGAGTGGCACACTGTGTATTTCCCCTCAGTGTCAACAAGAAGTTGAATTCTAATGTATTGCAACAACGACAACGTAAACTACTACTACTACTACTACTACTACTACTACTACTACCACCACCACCACCACCACCACCACTCACACCACCAATGACATTAACCAAACAACACAGAAAATACGTGCCTAATGTTTTATATATACATAGTAAAAAATAATTTGTTGAACCATCTTATGCAAACATCCAATGAGACAGCCTTATTAAAGACAAACAAAAACTGAAAAATACAGGGTATGTTTCACTTTTTCTTCTTTTCCACAAAGCATCAAGAAATAAAGAATCTATTTTTAATTATTGCTGTTTGATTCAACACTGCATGCAGTTACTAGCAGAGCATCTTCAGACAAAACGACCAAGTAAATAACATTAAATAAAAGAGAGAGTAAAGTTAATAATCAATAATAAGTGTTGCCATGGCTGTGATAGTGTATGTCTGGCTGACTGTGAGGTTGTATATGTGAATATGTGTACTTTCTTCTAGGAAAAGAGCTAGAGTTTCAAAGCTAAGGAACACTTTGTTCTATTATGTGCGTCTATTCACCAAACATCGGTATGTGTCGATTAATGTTAGCCTTCCCCTCATTTTACATACTGTCTTATCCAAGCATTTCCATTATTGCTATACATTGCTGATTCAGCTTTCTTCCATCCCATACCCTTGTACCTTCATTACTGGCATTCCTTATTTCTCCAAAACTCATTTATCCAGTATTTATTCCTTAATATGTCTATACTTTCTTAATCTCTACAGTATCTTCCTTTAATACACAGACCTCTCACCCTCTGTTGTGCAGTTTGAATATCTGCTGATGCAACAGCCAACAACATTATTAAGAGCCATACTACAATTCACTGCATTTTTACTTACTTTCACATGCAACAATTTATGATTGAACTTATTCATTTACTAGTGAGATTACTACTTCTTCCTTACATAAAAACATTTGCTGACCTTCTTTCTAACTTCCTGCATAACTCTCTATACAATAATTACAATTTATTTTCATCGCATCATTTTGAGCAAAGTTCTCATTTTTTTTTTTTTTTTTTTTTTTTTTTTTTTTTTTTTATGTCACCTCCGCCAATTCTACTTTGCCCTACCAAAACTCCAATCATACATCATCTTTCTGAAATCTTGTCTGGTGCATGGTATCTCATCTAATGGGCTTACAATTAAAACTGATGTCTCTGACTGTTCTACAACAGTCAGAACAGCATTCCCACCAATATATGGGAAGCTGCCCCAGCTACTCCTGTCTTAAAGCTACATGAGATCACTTACAGCTAAGAAATAATCTACCCCTCCAATTCAACATTCCTGCCAATACCTCAGAGTTCCCCAACCATGCCCTGTTGACTTATTCTGTCTTCCACATACCCAAAAGCTCCCTCACTCTCCATAAACACACTGCTCCAGAACACCCACTGTTATCAACTGTTCTGCCAAAACCCTGACCCCTGCAGAAGTCTCAGTACTTTTCTTTGGCCCAAAACCTATGTTCAATCCTGCAGGACTTGTAAAGGACCTCCTTTCCTTCACTCATTCTCTACAGTGGAAATATTTATTTTCCATGCGCTCCTCTGACAACAGCCAAAAATACCCCACACAGACACTTGTTTAAAACAGTTCTAACCTGCCTACAACCATGATGGTTCTTCTTTTCCAACACTAATCTTTCAAGGGCTCCTCACATGTAACTTGGCCTCACTTTCCTTTCCTAAATCCCTCTCTATTGAGTCTAACTTCGCTCCTATTGAACAGACAGCCATTCATAACCTGAGAACTAATCCGGACCTTATCATCCTCATTGTGGACAAAGATTTCAAAACTGTGGTCATGAATCATAGCGACTATGTTGCTAACTGCCAATTTTCCATCATCTCTGCACACAAACCTTACAATCATGATCCCATCCCAGGAGTCCAACATGCCCTCCAGCAGCTCAAGGCCTTAGGTCCATTCCAAAACCTGACACCTGTATCTATCACCCTCTTGAATGAACAATCCCCCCCCCCCCCCCCCCCCCACACACACACACTCCTTCCTGCTACCTAATCCCCAAAATCCACAAATCCAACCCCTTAAGTCTCCCTACCAGTCGTCCCATACTGGCTGGTTACAAGGCTCCCACAGGGCTGGTTACAACGGCCCCACAGAACAATGTTGTTCAAACATCTCCAAACTATGATCCATAACCTCCCAGCTTACAACCAAGAAACACTCACTTGCTTACAGTTTCTCTCATCACCAACAGATTGCTTGTTGTTTACTGTGGATGCACAGTTCTCGTATGCCCATATCTCCATGCCTACCGTTTTGCAGCTGTGGAACACTACCTGCGTACTCCTGATACCAAAAGGAACACATCTTCCCTCATCTTTCTGACCAACAACAACCTGACCCACAATTATTTCACTTTTGAAGGCCGTCTTTGAAGTATTTACATTTAGATAGCTTTTGTTGAAATATTTGACTCTTTCATTGGTTACACTGTTGCACAGTATCTCCAGATTGTCATAGGCTTTGTGTTTTCAAACAGTTGATTTACACAATCTTTTTTTTCTTGGTTGATGGGTTAGAACAGTGGTACACACTGTTAACATAAATCAAGAAGAGAGTGGGTCCCAACGCAGAACCTTGAGCTACTATATATATGGTATCAGTAATTATGGATCTGAAAGACACAATGCTTATTTTGAGCAACACAAATTGTTTACTTTTTCTGACATATGATTTTATTAAATTCATAGCCAGTTTCTCTAATATACACAGATCCCACAGCTTGTTGAGTAATATGGTATTTATTTATTTAATCATGTCAGAAGCACCTACATAAAATCAGAATGATTAAGACATACATATCAAGCATATAACAAATACAAAAAAGTATAAAAGTATACAGATATTTATGTACGATCAAGTAGTTTATTTATTTTATGAAGTCTTGGACCAGAACCTAGCCACGTCCAGTAATTCCGGGGTGGCATTCATCAAATCCTTCATGGTGCAGGTGCTTGGGCATAGCACACACTGCGTGAGGTGGATGGTGATTTGAGTGTGTCCACAGTCACACAGCGCCGGTTCATTTGAGAGATCCCATTTTCGCATATTACCTTTGGATCGTGTGACATCACAGTGCAGCCTATTAAGAGATTTCCATGTCGTCCATCCTTCCATATGGCCGGGAGGGAGTTCTTCGTTTGGGACTAACCATTCCCCAAGGTGTGCATTTTCTTCTCGCCACATTGCCAGCCTCTCTTACTGTGGAGTCCCGATGATATTTTCTGCTGTGTGCAGGAAGCTTTTTCTAGATTTTAGTCGACAGTGGGCTGGCTGGTGTTTGTACAGTGGGTGGGCAGGTGAACCTTTGTATTTTCCCTCCTGGCCACTACTTTCCTTCTAATATCTGGTGCGGCCACACCGGGGCAGTAAAATTTATCAGTCGGGGTTGGTCTGAGACAGTCTGTGATGATGCAGCAGGATTCATTAAGCAGTATGTCCACTTGCTTGGTGTGGTTAGAATTGTACCACACTGAGCACGTGTACTCCGCAGTTGAATAGCACAAAGCAAGAGCTGTGGTTCTCACTATTCCAGGCTGTGGCCCCCCCATGTAGTGCCTGTTAGTTTGCGCACAATGTTGTTTCTCGTGGCTACTTTGTGTTTAAGTGTTCATGCAGTGCTTTTTATTGGTGAGTGCTCTATCCAAAGTGACACCTAAGTATTTTGGTGTTTCACAATGTTCCAAGGGCACTCCTTCCCAGTTAAGTTGTAGTCTTCTTGCAGATTGTCTGTTCTTTAGGTGGAAAGTGCAGGTTTGGGTTTTCCCTGGGTTCGGTTTGAGATGGTTCTCCTTATAGTAAGTGGCAAGCTGTTCGAGGGCTTCTGACAGATTCTGTTCAACAGTTTCAAACCTATCTGCTTGAGCGGTAATGGCACAATCATCTGCATGTATGAAGCTTTCGGTGCCTTGGGGGAGGGGCTAGTCATTAGTATATATATTAAAAAGTGTTGGGGCCAGTACGCTTCCCTTGGCGGAGGCCATTTTTCTGTATCCTCCACTGATTCTCTGTCCCTGAAAATCCACGAAGAATCTTGGATTCTGGAGTAGGTTTCCAATCAGGTTAGTGTATAGTCCCAACTCATTGCGTATATTTTCCCCAGGAGCAGTTGGTGATTGACTGTGTCGTAGGCTGCTGATAGGTCTAGGAAGACGGCCCTGGTGATCTTCCTGTTCTCGAAACCATCCTCTATGTGTTGCGTTAATTTTAGCACCTGTAATGTGCAGCATTTTCCCTGTCTGAAGCCTGCAAATGCTGCCAAAATGAAAAGCTTTTTCAAGGAACACTGTAGTAACATACCCCTTGTTCTCTATAGCAGTTATTTCGTCTATTAATTGTGCTGTGGCTACTTTAAGTTCACTTGTTTTTCATAAAACTATTCTGATTTTCTAATATTACATTGTGCTGACTCAGAAATGTTATTAGTCTACTATAAACAACTTCCTCAAGTTTGCAGATAAGATTGAGATGGGTCAGCAGTTTTCATTTGAGATCTATCACCTTCCTTGTAAATTGGTGTTACTTATGCTATCTTTAGAAGGTAAGGGAACTGGCTGATACAGTTACATCATTTATTGATCTGGCCATGGCACCAGATATGTTGGCTATGCGCATTTTTAATGTGCTGATAAGACAATCCATCATCACAGCCCACCGATTTCATATTTTTTTGTGACCTTACTACGTATTTTATTTCCTTGCTGTTAGGCGGGGACAGGTATAAGCTTTGTTTAAGTGTAATGCCCTTGTATTTATACTGAAGACAGCTGAAATGGTCATAGATGAATTTTCTACCAGAAGGAAAGTAACATATTCTGCCTTGAGCTTCTGGTAAAGTACTTTATTTACACATCCAGTTTCAGTTGTCTGACCATCACCAAGTTCAAACAAGTATCCACAGCATCATTATCCTCAAGTGATAAAACCATTAATAATACACTGTTATCATATTGCAATATAAACAACATCATCAATCTATAATAAACTGTGCTAGGAAGTGTACACATTCATATTAAAAATGTAATTGGCACTAACGCTGTGAACAGATTCCTACTACAAAGAGGCAACTGAACAGCTATTCTTTGGTTCTATCAGTAAACAGAGATCAGCTGTTCACTCACTTCTGCAAGGTATGAACTTGTTTACTATATTAACACTGAGTAGAGTTTTAACATGAATGTATACACTCCCTAGCACAGCTTTTACAGACAGATGAAATAATTTATATTTTGATATGCTAACAGTGCATTATTCATGGTTTTATCACCCGATGATAATTTTACCTAACATGATGCTGTGAACACTTTCATGAACCTGATGATGGGAAGACAACTGAAACTGGATGTACAAATAAAGTATTTTACCAGCATCTCACAAAAGTAATATGACGTTTTTCAAATACATAAGAGTTGCAGGCACAACTTCCTGAAACTATAGAAGGAAAGTATTCATTAAACATCTGTGATCTGATATTGTCATTGATAGTAATCTGTTCTAACTCCCCAAACAGTAAAGCCAGTTTTAATGCAGTGTTTAGTAGCTATATCAACAAGCAGGTCATTAAGAGCTTCAAAGAAAATATCTAGGCTACCACAAGGGGTCTGTATAGGCCTATAACAATTAAATTCTCTTTCTGTCACTTGTAGTTAGTTCTATTACACCCCGTGCTGAAAATACTCATATCTGTTATATCATAGTTACTACCTCTTGCTGCAAAGATATCTACCACACCACCACATTTTTCTTTTCTGTTGAAGGCTGAGCAAAAGACCATAGAGGTTGGCTAGCATACACTAATTAGCTCATCTGTATACAGGGTGGTCCATTGATAGTGACCTGGCCAAATATCTCACAAAATAAGCATCAAATGAAAAAACTACAAAGAACGAAGCTCGTCTAGCTTGAAGGAGGAAATCAGATGGTGCTATGATTTGCCCGCTAGATGGTGCTGCCATAGGTCAAATGGATATCAACTGCATTTTTTAAAATAGTACATAAAGAAATATGAATGTTTTAGTTGGGCCACTTTTTTCACTTTGTGATAGATGGCGCTGTAATAGTCACAAACGTATAAGTACGTGGTATCACGTAACATTCCGACAGTGTGGACGGTATTTGCTTCGTGATACATTACCCGTGTTAAAATGGACCGTTTACCAATTGCAGAAAAGGTCAATATCGTGTTGATGTACGGCTAATGTGATCAAAATGGTCAACGAGCGTATGCTATGTATGCTGCTCGGTATCCTGGACACCATCATCCAAGTGTCCGGACCGTTTTCCGGATAGTTACGTTATTTAAGGAAACAGGAAGTGTTCAGCCACATGTGAAACATCAACCACAACCTGCAACAAATGATGATGCCCAAGTAGGTGTTTAAGCTGCTGTCACGGCTAATCCGCACATCAGTAGCAGACAAACTGCGCGAGAATCAGGAATCTCAAAAACGTCGGTGTTAAGAATGCTACAGCAACATCGATTGCATCCGTACCATATTTCTATGCACCAGGAATTGCATGGTGACGACTTTGAATGTCGTGTACAGTTCTGCCACTGGGCACAAGAGAAATTACGGGACGATGACAGATTTTCTGCACACGTTCTATTTAGCAACGAAGCATCAGTCACCAACAGCGGTAACGTAAACCAACATAATATGCACTATTGGGCAACGGAAAATCCACAATGGCTGCGACAAGTGGAACATCTGCGACCTTGGCGGGTTAATGTATGGTGCGACATTATGGGAGGAAGGATAATTGGCCCCCATTTTATCGATGGCAATCTAAATGGTGCAATGTATGCTGATTTCCTACGTAATGTTCTATCGATGTTACTACAAGATGTTTCACTTCATGACAGAATGATGATTTACTTCCAACATGATGGGTATCTGACACATAGCTCGAGTGCGGTTGAAGCGGTATTGAATAGCATACTTCATGACAGGTGGATTGGTCGTCGAAGCACCATACCATGGCACAATCACCGGATCTGACGTCCCCAGATCTCTTTCTGTGAGGAAAGTTGAAGGATATTTGCTATCGTGATCCACCGACAACGCCTGACAACATGCGTCAGCTCATTGTCAATGCATGTGCGAACATAACAGAAGGCGAACTATTTGCTGTTGAGAGGAATGTCGTTACACGTATTGCCAAATGCATTGAGGTTGACGGACATCATTTTGAGCATTTATCGCATTAATGTGGTATTTACGGGTAATCACACTGTAACAGCATGCGTTCTCAGAAATGGCAAGTTCACAAAGGCACATGTATCACATAGGAACAACCAAAATAAAATGTTCAAACTACCTACGTTCTGTATTTTAATTTAAAAAACCTACCTGTTATCAACTGTTCGTCTAAAATTGTGAGACATATGTTTGTGACTATTACAGCACCATCTATCACAAAGCGAAAAAAGTGGTCCAACTGAAACATTCATATTTCTTTACATACTACTTGAATATGTAATAAAAAATGGGGGTTCCTATTTAAAAAAAAAAAACGCAGTTGATATCCGTTTGACCTATGGCAGCGCCATCTAGCGGGCCAACCATAGCGCCATCTGGTTTCCTCCTTCAAGCTAGACAAGTTCCCATTCTTTGTAGTTTTTTCATTTGATGCTTATTTCATGAGATATTTGGCCTCGTCACGATCAATGGACTTCCCTGTATATGTTCACTTATAACTCAAACATCATGGTTATCAGTCCCTGCAATGATATCCAACTCACTGTACTTACCGCTAAGACTCTGAAAGTTTTGTTGAAGTAATCTGAATCAGTTTGGATTGCTGACACTGACTGTAGGTGTAACTCCACCAGACTGTTTGATTTTAAGAATACAACAGTTCCAGTGTATGGTATTAGGACTGAGTTTCTCCTGCTGGACCATAAAGGGTGATTTAGGAATACCAGGCTCTCAAGCAGGCTTTACAGGTTTCTGTGGCTTGCCAGCAGTGACTGTTTTGTGGAAGATCCTGCTTGAGTGGGTAGTTCCATGGCAATACACTTATTACACCACTTAAAGTAAAATTTCACCTCATTTCATCAATAATTTTTTTACTTACCGTCTTTTTAAATCTTTTACTCATGTGCATATCATGAGTTTTGCACAGATCTCTTTCTAGATTGCTGACATTTACCAGACACACTTTGAAATTTATGACATACTGCATTAATCCTCATCTGTTTTATACACTTCCACATCCATAATTAATTGTTCCATCAGATTATGTCTGTGTGAAATGTTAACAACTACTTTAGTCCCAATTAACTTACTGAGTGTCACTTTCTTGTGTCTAATGGCTTCATTTGCTTTGTTTTTGGCTATGCTATTTGTACCTCCAATGATATGGTTCAATCATTTGCTGAAGAAGATTCACTGTATTGCATACTTGGCTTTACCACAGCAGAAAGATGTGTTACAGGTTGAATGTGAGCCACAGCTGTAAAGTTGTCTCAGATACTCGAAATGTTTTGTACTATTCCATGATCATGACGGTCTCCATAAATTAGAATCTGGTCCTTTATTTCTGGTTCTCCTTGCTTCTTCTACTGTTCCCTTGAGACAGTTTCTTGCATAAACTTTCACAGATTTCAGGGACATTACCTTGAACAATTTGCTTGTGTTTACTCACTAGGTTAGCACACTTCAACCACCATCAGAACCTGAACTAGCTTACCACAAAGTTATTAGTGACCTCAGCTACAGAGGCAGACAGCTGTGTTAGATGGTCAAATAGAACAATTTTGTCTGGGGAATTGTGTCCTGACAGGGTTCAAATGGCTCTGAGCACTATGGGACTTAACATCTGCAGTCATCAGTCCCCTAGAACTTATAACTACTTAAACCTAACTAACCTAAGGACATCACACACATTCACACCCGAGGCAGGATTCAAACCTGCCAAGGTAATGGTCGTGCGTTTCCAGACTGAAGCACCTAGAACCACTCGGCCACACCGGCCGGCGATAGACAGGGAGAATATACAATTTTTCTAGTTGGCATATGTACCATGACAGTAACTGCCTGGAAATTTGGGTGGCAGGGAAGGGGATAGGTGAGTAAAGGACATTGACTACCGAAGACTGAGGCCAGGAGCGTTATGAGAACATAGGATATATAGCAGGGAGAGTTCCCACCTCCCAACTGTACCTAGCTACACTACCCTCCCTCCACCTCATCCCTGTATGCTCACACAAGCAGCATTTTGCCATCCCCCTCCCCTACCCTGCTATGCCTCGCCCTCCCAGCCACCTTCTTACCGCCACTACCCAGATTGCTTCTCCCATCACGTGCACTTGCTGCATGCCTGACCTCGGCACTCAGAAACAGTACTGATCTGTAAGAGTGTTGCATTTGCATGAATGTGTGTGTGTGTTTTCTAATTCAGAACAAGGTTGTTTGACCATAAGCTTACTTATTTAGCAGTTTTTCGTTGGGCCAACCTATGACTCACAATTTCAATTATGTGAGTAGCAATCTATCCTTTTCATAACAGTTTCAAAAAATGAAGTGATTTTTGTGAATGGTTTCCATCTCCCTTTCTTTCACTCTTTCTTCTAGTTTCACGATTTTTGCACCCTCACGCATACCCTCAGCCAATTTTGCTGGCTTTAAATCATTTTCTTGAATGCTTTCTTTAGTTTAGCTGAAACTTGAGCAAACTTTTCCTCATGCCTCCTCTTCAGTATACTTTGCTGTGCTTTCAATCCATGCTTAGTTAGATGTGAGTCAATGAACAAAGAAAGAAAATGAGGGTATTTTCTCAAAGCATACCTCACAGTCAAAACACTGTTTTCAATTATTTTGGTCATCACTGCCTTGTCGTCTCCTAATTTGTGGTTCAAAATGGATTATTTTTCCTCTACGTCCACATTTCCATAGGACAGCATAAGATTGACCTACACATGATGTCTAAAAGCCTAAAACTTTTCAGTGGTTTCCTTGATACGTATGTCTTTTCCATTGCATTTCCAAGCTGCAGTGTAATGTTTTTTGGGAATTTTTTATAAACCACAACTTGTCACATTCTTCCACATTACTAATGTCTTTGGTTACTTGCTTGCTAACAACTAGTTGCTCAAGAGGAAGCAGATTATCCTATGTCGAAAGTACCTTATGAAGAATTTCAGAAATACTCTTTAACTTTTCTCAAAGCACAAGCCTTCACAACACAAGCCAAAAATGTTTAAAATATGTTTTCTGTTTTTGTATGCAACTTGTTAAAGATATTTGGTTTGGAAAAAATTGTGTTAACTTAGTTCTATACATGAAATTATGTAATGAAATTCTGCTTTCACTTTTTTTATAGCATTCCCATTGGTATTGTAGGATTCTGACTGAACAACAGCAGAATTCATTTTTAGAGGTATATGCTTTACAAAGTAATACTGAACACCACCCCTTTGTTCCAAAATCTTGTCAGCCGAAGATCCTAAAGAAAGTGGCCATTATCTTTCGGCTGCACTGACTTAAAAGCTTATATTTAAGCTTATGTTTATTACACCACCGGCAAGCCATAAACTTTAGTATGTGACATAAATTTCAACTTCATACATAAGCCCATTCCTGAGAAAAAAAAGGGGGTTTCAACATACGGACATGCAGACAGTCTAATAACAAATGACATTTTTTTTTTTCCTGTGGTATAATTACAAATTAATGATTTTTTTCCCCTCTGTGGAACATTGCTTCTTGCTAGATTTCATAATTCTTGGTCAATGGGAAGTATCCTATAAGTATTGATGGACAATTTGTGACTATAAAAATGTGTGACATAAATGCCCATATCTTTGGGTTGCATAGACTTAGATGCTAAATTTGTTATATCACCAAAGGATGATAGACCTTAGTCTGTGGCACAAATTTCAACTTCATACATTCACCCATTCCTGAATTAAAGTGGTCTTAACAGACAGACAGACGTAGTCTGATAACAAAAGGAAGAAACAGAGTCCAGGTGATATAATTACAAATAAATGATTTTTTCCTTTGGTTGTATTGTGAAATCTTGCTTCTTACCCAATTTCATAAAACTAGGTCAATAGGAACCACTAAACAGCTTAGGACGAGCCATATCTTTTGACTGTGCTGGCTTAGAAGCTTCATTTTTTACAATTCCAAGAGACTGTAGACCTTAGTATGTGACAATAATTTCAAATAGCTACATCTACCCATTTCCAAGCAAAAGGGTTTTTAACTCTCGTGCAGACAGATGGGCAACAAAATGATTCTATAAGGGTTATGTTTTTACTGCCTGAGGCATGGAGCCCTAAAAATGAACATTACCATCAAAGTAATTGATCACAGGTACATAATACTTTTGTTTGCTGAAAGTATAACTACTTGCAGCATTATTCCATTGTTATAATTCTAACTTGATGTTTTGTATAACAAAGATACCTAAAATACAAATCATCCACTGAAAACTTCTCTCGTGTTTACAACCCTTAAATGCAAGTGTTGTTGTTGTTGTCTTCAGTCCTGAGACTGGTTTGATGCAGCTCTCCATGCTACTCTATCCTGTGCAAGCTGCTTCATCTCCCAGTACCTACTGCAACCTACATCCTTCTGAATCTGCTTAGTGTACTCATCTCTCGGTCTCCCTCTACGATTTTTACCCTCCACGCTGCCCTCCAATGCTAAATTTGTGATCCCTTGATGCCTCAAAACATGTCCTACCAACCGATCCCTTCTTCTAGTCAAGTTGTGCCACAAACTTCTCTTCTCCCCAATCCTATTCAATACCTCCTCATTAGTTACGTGCTTTATCCACCTTATCTTCAGTATTCTTCTGTAGCACCACATTTCGAAAGCTTCTATTCTCTTCTTGTCCAAACTAGTTATTGTCCATGTTTCACTTCCATACATGGCTACACTCCAAACAAATACTTTCAGAAACGACTTCCTGATACATAAATCTATATTCGATGTTAACAAATTTCTCTTCTTCAGAAACGCTTTCCTTGCCATTGCCAGTCTACATTTTATATCCTCTCTACTTCGACCATCATCAGTTATTTTACTTCCTAAATAGCAAAACTCCTTTACTACTTTAAGTGTCTCATTTCCTAGTCTAATTCCCTCAGCATCACCCGATTTAATTTGACTACATTCCATTATCCTCGTTTTGCTTTTGTTAATGTTCATCTTATATCCTCCTTTCAAGACACTGTCCATTCCGTTCAACTGCTCTTCCAAGTCCTTTACTGTTTCTGACAGAATTACAATGTCATCGGCGAACCTCAAAGTTTTTACTTCGTCTCCATGAATTTTAATACCTACTCCAATTTTTTCTTTTGTTTCCTTTACTGCTTGCTCAATATACAGATTGAATAACATCGGGGAGAGGCTACAACCCTGTCTCACTCCTTTCCCAACCACTGCTTCCCTTTCATGCCCCTCGACTCTTATGACTGCCATCTGGTTTCTGTACAAATTATAAATAGCCTTTCGCTTCCTGTATTTTACCCCTGCCACCTTTAGAATTTGAAAAAGAGTATTCCAGTCAACATTGTCAAAAGCTTTCTCTAAGTCTACAAATGCTAGAAACGTAGGTTTGCCTTTTCTTAATCTTTCTTCTAAGATAAGTCGTAAGGTCAGTATTGCCTCACGTGTTCCAACATTTCGACGGAATCCAAACTGATCCTCCCCGAGGTCTGCATCTACCAGTTTTTCCATTCGTCTGTAAAGAATTCGCGTTAGTATTTTGCAGCCGTGGCTTATTAAACTGATAGTTCGGTAATTTTCACATCTGTCAGCACCTGCTTTCTTTGGGATTGGAATTATTATATTCTTCTTGAAGTCTGAGGGTATTTCACCTGTCTCATACATCTTGCTCACCAGCTGGTAGAGTTTTGTCATGACTGGCTCTCCCAAGGCCGTCAGTAGTTCTAATGGAATGTTGTCTACTCCGGGGGCCTTGTTTCGACTCAGGTCTTTCAGTGCTCTGTCAAACTCTTCACGCAGTATCATATCTCCCATTTCGTCTTCATCTACATCCTCTTCCATTTCCATAATATTGTCCTCAAGTACATCGCCCTTGTATAAACCTTCTATATGCAAGTACTGTCTCATTTACATTTACACTAATACAGTGTTATCCAAAGATATACAGCACTTAAAGGTAATGCACTTTAATGACCTCCTTTGTTACGCACATTGGATGACTGTTAATTTTAATAATTGTTCATAAAGTAATTAAATATTGTTCACCGAGTCTAATGGTAGTTTTAAAGAAAAAATACTCATCTTGTTTCTTCAGGATCTCCTTAAATCCATATCTTGAACTACTTCTGTCTGGAATCCAGGTTCTCTTGTAGGTCTGGAAGCCCTATACCGTTGATGTGTTTGTAGAATACTGTAGATGATAAACTTAATTTATATGTAATTTTCATATTTAATAGTCCTAGATGCCTTGCTGCCATAAATTTACACTGTTCACTCAGTGAAATTCATACCATTTGTAAACTCCAGAACACTTTACATCTCACCTTCCTTCCTTCCCGCCACACACACACACACACACACACACACACACACACACACACACACACACACACACACATACAAGCCAACAGCAACCAGTTAACCTCATTCCAAAGTACATCAGTAAACATATATTCATACCAAGATTGAAACATAGAACATCAAATCGAAAATATTTAACAGAAAATGAAATTTACTCAACAGCACAATAGAACAATTATGATAACATATATTCACATAAACAAAAAATATATCCTTTTGTAGTACAGTAATTTTATGAATTTTTTTTTTTAAATTAAAGGGGTTAACTGTGTTAGAATGACACATTATACATTCGGAGTTTAAGACATTTCAACTGAGATTGAAAAAAGAATAAAATTGTAAATTTGTGAATATACATGGTCCAAACTGATTATTGCACATTACAACACACATGCAAATGTTATACACACATCATGTATTGCATTGCAATTATGCTGACAAAATAAAATCAACAGTTAATTATTTTGAATCTCTTTATTTGTTGTATTTATTCATTTGTCATGATTTTTTGTTTCCATATATATATAGGCACAGCCAGCCAAACAGCGTCAGCAGCCACAGCAACAACCATTAGCACCTTCGGCACTTCCAAAGTTTGAAGTAACACTGGCACAGACCGAAAACAGCACCAATGCAGCGTGTTCTGCATCAGGAAGTAATTTGGTACCTGGATGCAGTACGGAGCAGCTTCTGGGCTCAACACACAGTTCACCAGAGCCCTTAAGGCCTGGCAAGAGGATTGAAGATGTTAACACTATTAAACGAGTTCCCAAAGATGGGTGGATTTAAAAGTACCACCTTACATCAGTACTAGAGCATCTATGCTTCCAGTACTGTGAATTGACATTTTATCTTCACACAACAGCTAGTTCAGTCTTGCAGCTATGCATGACTGGCACGCTTTCAATGCATTTGATGCCAGAATGAAAAGAGATGAAATGGAATATAAAAATGAGTGCAAGTAAGCAGTACAGAATTAAAATTTTCATATAACTATTCCCTGGCACTTATAAAATACCATGTGCCATTAGCTGAAAAAAAAAAAAAAAATTCAGAAGAGTAACCATTCGCTAATTAGTGTATTTATTTCCATCCTAATATCTTATATTAATAACTGTTACTTTGAAAGTGCAACACACGCAATTTTTTGCAACTGTCCATGTATTTCATAAAGAAGAACAAGTTTTATATGATGTCATTTAATTTTTCAGTTTTTGAAACTGTGTTAATGGAAACATGCCACAAGACTGCAGCTATCAGCCTGCTTCCTTATTTCAGCTTGTATTGACTTTTTAAGTTTTATTGAGAACTGTAAGAATTAAATATTACTGTAATTTGTTGAATGGAAGAAACTTAATAAATATGTGCAGAGATGATAACTACAGATTTAATACTACATTGACTCCTCAAATCACTCCACCAAAGAAATACACTGTTGAACAACTTTATTTATTTATTTATTTATTATTTGCATGTAGGTTGAAGCTGTGAGTATTGGGTATATCACACAATTTATACACTAACAGAATAAACCAATTATAATTATTTTAAATATGCTACTTTTATTTCCTTAACTGAGTTAGGTAGCTTATTAAAAAACCATTTGCCTGCTTCACCTGGAGCAGTCATTGCCAGTTTGAGATTTCACTATCTTGTGTCTCAATAACTTTCCATTCCTCCTGTTGCATGGTCATCATCACTTGCTACCATTTCCGTAATATTCTGATACGCTTACAGTGAGTACACTGTCATAATATTAAATTGGATAAAACATGTCCTACAAGCCTATCTATGTAGTGTTTTTGTTACATACCTCATTGTTCTTTTCTTAATTACAAATATTATCTTTAAGTAGACAAATATCAGAATATGAGTCCATATAATATTGCCATGGCTGGCCAGAGTGGCCGAGCGGTTCTAGGCGCTACGGTCTGGAACCGCGAGACTGCTACGGTCACAGGTTCGAATCCTGCCTCGGGCATGGATGTGTGTGATGTCCTTAGGTTACTTAGGTTTAAGAAGTTCTAAGTTCTAGGGGACTGATGACCTCAGACGTTAAGTCCCATAGTGATCAGAGCCATTTGAAGCATATATTGTCATGACTACTATCCCATCCACAGCATTTGCCATTATGTGTATAAGAAAGAACTATGTACTTATTTTTTTACAGAGTGCACCTATGCCCTTCTCTCATTTGCAATGCTTTTCTATAACAGTTCCCAAAAACTGTGCCCCTCATTTCTTTATTGCCTTTTATTTACTTTAATATTTACATTACATCCTTCACTCTGTTTGATTTGAAACTTAACATGCAATGTTTTAGACTCATATGTAAAAAGTTTGTTTTGCAGTAGCAACTTACCTGCATTATGAACTGCTATCTTTTCAACTTAGTCCTTTTTCTTAACTGCACAAAAATAATTGTCATATCATCAGCAAAACCTGCAAGTCCCTGACTTTTATTGCCTGGGAAATCATTTACATAGAGAATAAATAGCATTGGCATGTGTACCATACCTTGTGACACACCATCCTATGACAGTTTGTAGCTTAGATCTGTATTCAATTATATTTCTCTCACTAGTATGTTTGATTACTGTGCACAGTTAATATACGATTTTATTATGTCAGCATTTCCCCCAAATCATACATTGACACAGTTCCTCCTTTACATTGGAATGATTCTCAAAGTCTTTAGGTCTAAAAAGTTCCCAAAAGTCTTCTGTTGCCTGTTAAATGCCTCAGAACCTGTTTAACAAATTACATTGATGCTGTTATCACTGAGTTCCCTATTCGGCTGGGTCAGAGATTTTCTCCGCTCAGGGACTGGATGTTGTGTTGTCCTAATCATCATCATTTCATCCCCATCGACGCCCAAGTCACCGAAGAGGCATCAAATCGAAAGACTTGCACCCGGCAAACGGTTTACTCAACGGGAGGCCCCAGTCACACGACATTTACATTTTTTTTTACTTCCCTATTCAGGACCCATACTGTTAAATTTTGCTACAAAAATTTTCAGTTCATTCTTTATTATTATTTCACAGATTTTTGCAGCATTGACAATTAGTTATATTGACCTGCAGTTTCCTAATTCAACCCTGCATCCTTTCTTAAATACTGGCTTTACTTGACTCGTTTTCAGTGATTCTCGAAAAATACCTTCCTTTATAGCAGCGTTCAACACATATGCTATGAATTTTAGTAGACTTTCCCTGCATTCCTTTGTGAATGTGATGAAACACCATCTAAGACAGATGAATTTTTGAGTTTTGATTACTTTATCATATTTGAAGCTTCTGTATAAATTGCTGAGGTGAATGTATTATCAATTTGTTACAAAATATCTGTTGAAAGTGTTTGCTATTTCTAGCAGATCTCCACTGCTCTCACCAGCTTCCAATTTGTAGATGTCATCTATCTGTTTTGTCACTTTTCCTCTTCCTTCGTTCATGAAGGACCTTAAATATTTTCAATAGTTTTCTGCTGTATCTACAGATGTCTTAATGAAAAAGGTCTTTGTTACTTTTATGTATCTGTAATACATTTTCCTTTTTATTTTGTATAGACTACTACATGCCACAGTCCCCTTTTGCGTAAAAGGGTCATAATACACATTCAGTTTATTCTTTCGTGCATTACCTCTCCAGTCATCCAGCTTTTCTTTTCTTGGCACTTGCTACTACTTCTCACAATCAACATTCAGCTAGACACTCTTAGAAAACCAGTTAGAGATTATACGGGATACCGTGGGTGCTGCATAGTGACCAATTTTTGTCTTAAGTACTGGTTGAGGTAATTTGTTCGTTCAGAAGGGGAGGCTGACATTGTTTGCCCACTTTTGGCTGGTCTGCGATGTGCTGAGATGACAGAATAGAGGCACATGCCTTGCAATCTTTCTAAAACAACTGTACAGAAACTATTCAGTAAAAAAAATTCATTTTTGCATTACTTACAGCTTTATATGTCAGCTTCATGATGACATGCCCATCATTTCATTAATCATCAAATATTTTGTGATACTTGCACTTAAGTAAGACACTGCACAAAATTTGAAAAAGTTTGCAATGAGAAAAGGGGTTGCTAAAATTTTGTGTTTGATGTATATTATATAACATGTTAAATCCAGGATGAAATGTAACAATACCAGAGAAGGAAAGTTGCTACTCACCATATAGCGGAGATGCTGAGTCGCGATAGGCACAACAAAAAGACTCATACAATTATAGCTTTCGGTCATAAAGGCCTTTGTCAGCAGTACACACACACACACACACACACACACACACACACACACACACACACACACACAAACGGAACTTGCACACATTTCTGCAGTCTCAAGGAACTGAAACCACACTGTGAGCAGCAGCACCAGTGCATGATGGGAGTGGTGGCTAGGTGGGGGTAAGGAGGAGGCTGGGGTAAGGAGGGGGAGGGATAGTATGGTGGGAGTGGTGGACAGTGAAGTGTTGCAGTTTAGATGGAGGGCAGGAGAGAAAATGCAGAGGGGGGAGGGGAAAGTAGCAGACAGGAGAGATATAAAAATAAATTAAAAGACTGGGTGTGGCAGTGAAATGACGGCTGTGTAGTGCTGGAATAGGAACAGGGAGGGGGCTGGGTGAGTGAGGGCAGTGACTAACGAAGGTTGAGGCCAGGAGGGTTACGGGAATGTTGGATGTATTGCAGGGAAAGTTCCCACCCGCGCAATTCACAAAAGCTGGAGTTGGTGGGAAGGATCCACATGGCACAGGCTGTGAAGCAGTCATTGAGATAAGGGATATCATGTCTGGCAGTGTGTTCAACAACAGAGTGGTCCACTTGCTTCTTGGCCACAGTTTGTCAGTGGCCATTCATATGGACAGACAGCTTATTGGTTGTCATGCCTACAAAGAATGCAGCACAGTGGTGGCAGCTTAGCTGGTATATCGCATGACTGGTTTCACAGGTAGTCCTGCCTTTTATGGGATAGGTGATGTTAGTTAGCGGACTGGAGTAGACGGTGGTAGGAGGATGTATGGGACAGGTCTTGCATCTACAGGGGCATGAGCCATGAGGTAAGGGATTGGAAGTAGGGGTTGTGTAATGATGGATGAGTATATTGTGTAGGTTCGGTGGATGGCGGAATACCACAGTAGGAGGGGTGGGAAGGATAGTGGGCAGGGCATTTCACATTTAAGGGCACAACGAGAAGTAATCAAAACCCTGGCGGAAAATGTAATTCAGTTGCTCCAGTCCCGGATGGTACTGAGTTATGAGAGAATGCTCCTCTGTGGCTGGACTGTGGGACTCTGGAAGGTGGTGGGAGACTGGAAACATAAGGCATGGCAGATTTGTTTTTGTACAAGGATGGGAGGATAATTACGGCAAGTGAAGGCTTCAGTGAGACCCTCGGTATATTGAGAGAGGGGCAGCTTGTCACTGCAGATGCGACGATCACAGGTGACTAGGCTGTATGGAAGGGACTTTTTGGAATGGAATGGGTGGCAGCTGACGAAATGGAGGTATTGTAGGTGGTTAGTGGGTTTAATATGGACAGAGGTACTGATGCAGCCATCTCTGAGGTGGAGGTCAACTTCTAGGAAGGTGGCTTGTTGGGTTGAGTAGGACCAGGTGAAGAAAATGGGGGAAAAGTTGTTGAGGTTCTGGAGGAATGTGAATAAAGTGTCCTAACCTTCAATCCACATAGCAAAGATGTCCAGGTGAGGGGTTTAGGATTCTGGGTTAGGAAGAATTTCTCTAAATACACCATGAATAGGTTAGAATAGGATGGTACGTTGTGGGTGCCTATAGCCGTACCGTGGACTTATTTGTAGGTAATTCCTTCAAGGAGAAGTAATTGTGTGTGAGGATATAGTTGACCAACTCTCCACTGTTCCTGCCCCCTTCACCACACAGTGCCCTGGCTCGTCACTGTGAATGCCACCTCCCTGTACACTAACATTCCTAATGCCCATGGCCTTACTGCTATCAAATACTACCTTTCCAGATGCCCTATGGATTCCAATCCAACAACCTCCTTCCTAGTCTTCATGACCTCACACACAATTACTTCTCCTTTGAAGGAATTACCTACAAACAAATCCATGGTATGGCTATGGGCACCCACATGGTACCATCCTATGCCAGGGTGTATATGTGGACATGAAAAAAAAAAAAAAAATTCCCGGATTTTTCCCGGATTTCCCGGTTAAAAATACACTTTTTCTGTGTTAAATAACAGTATACTTTTCCTCAGAACTGTAAAACTTATCAATCCTTTCAATGGTTGTAGTTTTATACAACGGCGTAGAATTTCCCGGCACTTTAGAAAACACGTTTACGAAAGATGTCTTATGTGCAGCAACATGTACACTGCATATTTTCGTATTACAGAAGTATAAATTCAAATTCCACCATACATCGCATGTTACTTTCCAAAGGATTGAAATCGAGACTGCGATGTGCTTTTGTAAGCCAGTCGCAGCTCATGTCAAGCGATCTCGCCAGCCGATAACAGTGGCTATACAGAGCATAGGACACGTGATGCAGTCAGCCAATAGCAACATCACTGTTAAGTAGTACAAAGACACAAATAGGAAAAGGTAATGGTTTAAATTAGTATACATAGTGTTGCTACAAGAAAAGAGATGCTTTTACGCATAATATTGGACTCTAAGATTAATAAACTGCAAGAGAAGCTAAGCTTCCACACATAATGTTTATCTATTTTGCACGTGTTACACTTTAAGAAACATCACAGTCTTCCTAAAGCCTTTGACACATTTTGCTGTTTGCAGATGCTTGTATAAGCACTGTGTTTTGTTGTTATATATGGTGCATATCCTTTGCTACTTGAGTTTTATTTTCGTTTTTTACCCTCTCGTTCATTTTTTGATTGCGGCAGTATTATTCTGCAGTAGCGTGATGCTGTAATATTCTTTGTTAGAGTACTGGTTCATACCAGTCAAAGTCACAGAAATTTAACTGAAAACTAAAACGATGAAAAATTCCCGGAATTCTAAAAAATTCCCAGGTTTTTCCCGCTTTTTTCCCGGATGAAAAAAAATCCTGTGTTTTTCCCGGATCTCCTGGATGTCTCGGGTCGTATACACTGTGTATGCTAACCTATTCATAGTCGATCCAGAGGAATTCTTCCTAAAAACCCAGAATCCTAAGCCCCTCACCTGGTCCAGATTCATTGATGGCATCTTTGCTATCTGGATTGAAGGTGAGGACACCTTATTCACATTCCTCCAGAACCTCAACAACTTCTCCCCCATTTTCTTCACCTGGTCCTACTCAACCCAACAAGCCACCATCCTAGAAGTTGACCTCCACCTCAGAGATGGCTACATCAGTACCTCCGTCCATATTAAACCCACTAACCACCAACAATACCTCCATTTCGTCAGCTGCCACCCATTCCATACCAAAAAGTCCCTTCCATACAGCCTAGTCACCTGTGGTCGTCGCATCTGCAGTGATGGGCCGTCCCTTTCTCAATATACTGAGGATCTCACTGAAGCCTTCACTCACCGTAATTATCCTCCCATCCTTGTACAAAAACAAATCTGCCGTGCCTTATCTTTCAATCTCCCACCACCTCCAAGAGTCCCACAGTCCAGCTACAGAGGAGCATTCCCTCATAACTCAGTACCATCCGGGACTGGAGAAACTGAATTACATTCTCCACCAGGATTTTGATTACTTCTTGTTGTGCCCTGAAATGTGAAATACACTGCCTACTATCCTTCCCACCCCTCCTACCGTGGTATTCCGCTGTCCACCGAACCTACAAAATAAACTCGTCCATCCTTACACAACCCTTGCTCCCAATCCCTTACCTCATGGCTCATACCCCTGTAATAGACCTAGATGAAAGACCTGTACCATACATCCTCCTACCACCGTCCACTCCAGTCCGGTCACTAACATCACCTATCCCATAAAAGGCAGGGATACCTGTGAAACCAGATTTACAAGCTAAGCTGCAACCACCTTGCTGCATTATATGTAGGCATGACAACCAACAAGCCGTCTGTCCGTATAAATGGCCACCGACAAACTGTGGCCAAAAAAACAAGTGGACCACCCTGTTGCTGAACACGCTACAAAACATGATATCCCTCATTTCAATGACTGCTTCACAGCCTGTGGCATATGGATTCTTCCCACCTACACCAGCTTTTCTTAATTGTGCAGTGGCTTCAACCATCGTTAGTCAATGCCCTCACCCACCCAGCCCCTCCCTGTTCCCATTCCAGCACTACACATCCGTCATTTCACTGCCACACCCAGTCTTTTAATTTCTTTTTATTTCTCTCCTTTCCGCTACTTACGCCCTCCCCCCTCTGCACCTTCCCTCCTGCCCTCCATTTAAACTGCAACACTTCACTGTCTGCCACTCCCACCATACTATCCCTACCCCTCCCCACCCCAGCGTCCTCCTTACCCCTACCCAGTCACCACTCCCATCATGCACTGGTGCTGCTGCTCACAGTGTGGTTTCAGTTCTCTGAGACTGCAGATGTGTGTGCAAATTGCATTTGCATGAGTGTATGTGTGTGCATGTGTGTATGTGTGTCAACTGCTGACAAAGGCCTTTATGGCCGAAAACTATTTTTTTTTTTTTTTTTTTTACTCAGCATCTCCACTATATGGTGAGTAGCAACATTTCTTCTCTGGCATTGTTACATAAGATGTTGCTGCATACGAAATTTAGCCAACATATTGAATTTTTCTTTAGACTGGGTGGAGGTCTCTATCTGTCAACAATTCTAAGAAAACTCATCTGTTGTAGTGCAATCTTGCAGTCGTGCGTGCCAGCAATACAGGCAGAATGAAATATCCACAACATTCCTCATATTTCATAACTGGTTTGAGATATTGAAATGAGATTTTGGAAAATGATAGTATGCAAAGAGGAGGGTATTTTGCAATATGGTTACTAAGCAGAACTTCATTATCTACTATGTTATTCCACTAACTACAGACTTTTCTGATGAAAGAATTTATTTTTATGGGCCACTGATAGCTGGTGAAATGAGAAATACTGTGGATTTTGGAGTAACATAACTAAAGACACTACAAGCTTATTTTTGTACTCAGGACATGCTTTTCATTAAGGAACTGACATTCATGAGCGTACCTCAACAACTAACATAAAAGATTTTGTCAATATCTCTATGTCAATGCCTCTTTTTGATCGAAGCTCTGTAGATGGGTACTGTTTTCACCTATAGCCAGTGCCAGTTGCCAGTTGACGCCTTCTTGAGAACCGGCGGAGAGCAAGAAGGGAAGGACAGTGAGTGGGAGAGAACAATGAACAAAGTTGGCACACACACAAAGCCTTCTTCTTCAAGGAAAACAACTACATAGGTAAAGTTTATCACATATTCATATAGTTTATCCATTACATTGGTGTAATTCAAGCAGTCAAATGCCTTGGACTGATAAAGATCCCATTAGTCTTCTATTGGGTGCTTAGTGGGTTCACGGAGATAAAAGCTGCAGTGTGAGACCACAGCTTGAGAACAAGGAAGCAGTTTCAAATTGATGCAGATTGCAGTAGTTATTCAGAGGTGAAGAGACTTGCACCTGACAGACTAGCGTGGAGAGCTGTATCTGTTCCAATACTGATTTAGATTTGACCAAATTAATAGGCATTTTGACTGACAGCATGTCTTCCACACTAGGAACAACAGTCTGGATGATTGACTGATCTGACCTTGTAACATTAACCAAAATGGCCTTGCTGTTATGGTACTGCGAACAGCTGAAAGCAAGGGGAAACTACAGCCTTAATTTTTCCTGAGGGCATGCAGCTTTACTGTACGATTAAATGATGATGGCGTCCTCTTGGGTAAAATATTCTGGAGGTAAAAGAGTCCCCCATTCGGATCTTCGGGCGGGGACTACTCAAGAGGACGTTGTTATCAGGAGAAATAAAACTGGCGTTCTGCAGATTGGAGTGTGGAATGTCAGATCCCTTAATCGGGCAGGTAGGTTAGTCAATTTAAAAACGGAGATGGATAGGTTAAAGTTAGATATAGTGGGAATTAGTGAAGTTCGGTGGCAGGAGGAACAAGACTTTTGGTCAGGTGAATACAGGGTTATAAATACAAAATGAAATAGGGGTAATGCAGGGGTAGGTTTAATAATGAACAAAAAAATAGGAGTACGGGTAAGCTTACTACAATAGTACAAGTTTATATGCCAACTAGCTCTGCAGATGACAAAGAAATTGATGAAATGTATGATGAGATAAAAGAAATTATTCAGGTAGTGAAGGGAGACAAAAATTTAATAGTCATGGGTGACTGGAATTCAAGAGTAGGAAAAGGGAGAGAAGGAAACATAGTAGGTGAATATGGATTGGGGCTAAGAAATGAAAGAGGAAGCCGCCTGGTAGAATTTTGCGCAGAGCATAACTTAATCATAGCTAACACTTGGTTTAAGAATCACAAAAAAGGTTGTATACATGGAAGAACCCTGGAGATACTAAAAGGTATCAGATAGATTATATAATGGTAAGACAGAGATTTAGGAACCAGGTATTAAATTGTGAGACATTTCCAGAGGCAGATGTGGACTCCGACCACAATCTATTGGTTATAAACTGTAGATTAAAACTGAAGAAACTGCAAAAAGGTGGAAATTTAACGAGATGGGATCTGGATAAACTGAAGGAACCAGAGGTTGTGCAGAGTTTCAGGGAGAGCATAAGGGAACAATTGACAGGAATGGGGAAAGGAAATACAGTAGAAGAAGAATGAGTAGCTTTGAGGGATGAAATAGTGAAGGTAGCAGAGGATCAAGTAGGTAAAAAGACGAGGGCTAGTAGAAGCTGTTCGGTAACAGAAGAAATATTGAATTTAATTGATGAAAGGAGAAAATATAAATATGCAGTAAATGAAGCAGGCAAAAAGGAATACAAACGCCTCAAAAATGATATCGACAGGAAGTGCAAAATGGCTAAGCAGGGATGGCTAGAGGACAAATGTAAGGATGTAGAGGCTTATCTCACTAGGGGTAAGATAGATACTGCCTACAGGAAAATTAAAGAGACCTTTGGAGAAAGGAGAGCCACTTGCATGAATATCAAGAGCTTTGATGGAAACCCAGTTCTAAGCAAACAAGGGAAAGCAGAAAGGTGGAAGGAGTATATAGAGGGTCTATACAAGGGCGATGTACTTGAGGACAATATTATGGAAATGGAAGAGGACGTAGATGAAGATAAAGTGGGAGATATGATACTGCGTGAAGAATTTGACAGAGCACTGAAAGACCTGAGTCGAAATAAGGCCCCTGGAGTAGACAACATTCCATTAGAACTACTGACAGCCTTGGGAGAGCCAGTCCTGACAAAACTCTACCATCTGGTGAGCAAGATGTATGAGAGAGGTGAAATACCCTCAGACTTCAAAAAGAATATAATAATTCCATTCCCAAAGAAAGCAGGTGTTGACAGCGAACTATCAGTTTAATAAGTCACAAATGCAAAATACTAACGCAAATTCTTTACAGACGAATGGAAAAACTGGTAGAAGCCGACCTCGGATAAGATCCGTTTGGATTCCGTAGAAATGTTGGAACACGTGAAGCAATACTGACCCTACGACTTATCTCAGAAGAAAGATTAAGGAAAGGCAAACCTATGTTTCTAGCATTTGTAGACTTAGAGAAAGCTTTTGACAATGTTGATTAGAATACTCTCTTTTAAATTCTGAAGGTGGCAGAGGTAAAATACAAAAGGCTATTTACAATTAGTACAGAAAGCAGATGGCACTTATAGATGGGTATGAAAGGGAAGCAGTGGTTGGGAAGGGAGTGAGACAGGGTTGTAGCCTATCCCTGATGTTATTCAATTTGTATATTGAGCAAGCAATAAAGGAAACAAAAGAAAATTCGGAGTAGATATTAAAATCCATGGAGAAGAAATAAAAACTTTGAGGTTCGCCGATGACATTGTAACTCTGTCAGAAACAGCAAAGGACTTGGAAGAGCAGTTGAACCAAATGGACAGTGCCTTGAAAGGAGGATATATGATGAACATCAACAAAAGCAAAACGAGGATAATGGAATGTAGTTGAATTAAGTCGGGTGATGCTGAGGGAATTAGATTAGGAAATGAGATGCTTAAAGCAGTAAAAGAGTTTTGCTATTTGGGGAGAAAAATAACTGATGATGGTCGAAGTAGAGAGGTTATAAAATGTAGACTGGCAACGGCAAGGAAAGTGTTTCTGAAGAAGAAAAACTTGTTAACATTGAGTTCAGATTTAAATGTCAGGAAGTCGTTTCTGAAAGTATTTGTTTGGAGTGTAGCCATGTATGCAAGTGAAACGTCGATGATAAATAGTTTGGACAAGAAGCGAATAGAAGCTTTCGACATGTGGTGCTACAGAAGAATGCTGAATAGATGGTTAGATCACATAACTAATGAGGAGGTATTGAATAGAATTGGAGAGAAGAGGAGCATGCGGCACAACTTCACTAGAAGAAGGGATCGGTTGGTAGGACACGTTCTGAGACATCGAGGGATCACAAATTTAGCATTGGAGGGCAGCGTGGAGGGTAAAAATCGTAGAGGGAGACCAAGAGATGAATACGCTAAGCAGATTCAGAAGGATGTAGGTTGCAGTAGGTACTGGGAGATGAAGAAGCTTGCACAGGATAGAGTAGCACGGAGAGCTGCATCAAACCAGGACTGAAGGTCACGACAATAACAACAACATTAAATACTCAACTTTAAGGGAAATATAAATTGATCACTCAAGCTTATTTCTTCTTCTTTTTTTGGTTGGGTCACCTAAGGACCATGCACTAATTTCAATGCTTCATCCGTTGTTCTTCTTTCTTCTTCCTCCAGTATTCTTTCATTTATTATTATTGATTTAAGCCCACTAAGGAGCGCTTATGACTAGTTCTTCTTCAATGCTCTCTTCCATGCCCAATATCTCCTGAGCCCTGCTGATAATTTCTCCTTCCTCCCCTGTGAAAGGGGCTTCTGATGTTTAGGGACTCTAGATGGTGGGGTCCAAGAATCTAACATAGCACAAAATTTTGAACGATCTTCTACCTTATCTCAAGATCAGAGATCCCAGTTGAATCGAAGTCTTTTAGTACTTCATTAAACCACAGGCTTCCAGTCTTGTAGCTTTAAACCAATGAGAAGGTCTTCTCTGCAAGCCTATTGTTGTCTATTTATTTTTGGTGCCCACAGAACCTGAGCCTCCTATGTCGTATACTGGTGTTGGTTGATACAGTACGTTCCATCTGGGAGCAACCTGGGGCCATGAATTTTTCTGAGAATATGTCTTTCGGCTTTCTCCAGGTCATCCATCATGGCTTTTCTGTTCATCAAGAGGGTATCTGCAGCATACAGAAACTGTGGTCTGACAGCAGTTCTGTAATGACAGACCTTAGCATTCTTCAAAATGCACTTCTTGTTGTGCAGATTGTGGGGCAGATAGTAGGCTGCGTTGAGTTTGTTACACTTTTCTAAGATGGAGATGCCATCTCTACCATTGGGGTGGAGCAATTCACCAAGATAGTGAAAGCGACTGATCCTACCAATTGTTCCATGTATAGTCCTCAAAGGGGTGTTACTGGAGTGCCGGTTCTCAAAGTATCTGGTCTTGTCATACAATATTTGTAACCCTGACTTCACCGCTATCTCATGCAATGCTTGGACAACAATGACAGCATCCTTAGAGTCATGGTTAAGATTTCAATGTAATTGGTGAAAGCAAGGTACCTTATCTCAATTTTGCAGTTCCCAGCTCCAATGTTAACTGGTTTGATTCCTAGTTTCCTCTGTGTACATTCCCAGGTTTTGAAGACTATCAAGAACAAGATTAAACAGAATTGGTTATAGACAATCACCCTGTCGTACTCCCATTTTGATGTTGAAACTCCGAGATAGTTCTCCTCTGAACTTCACCTTAGAGGTTGTATCCGTGAGAGCCTGTCTGATGAGGGTGTGTGTGTTGTAATCCACACCTTTTTCTTGGAGTACTAAGAAGAGTGTTTGGCAGTCGATGGAATCATACGCTTTCGTAAAGTCAACGAAAACCATAGTGAGGTTCATATTACTTTTTTGTCAATTATCTGATCACATTCACTTCCTACAATTCCCAGTAAAATATTGGAGAGCACTTTGTAACCTATTGGCAGCAGAGAAATCCCCTGGTAGTTATTGACATTGCTGTGATCACCTTTCTTATGTAAAGGGTATATGATAGATGATTTCCAGTCATCAGGGATCCTGCCAGTCTCCCAACAGTCGACCAAGATATGGTGTAGGGCCACTGTGATCGTATTTCCACCTGCTTTCAGAGCTTCTGCAATGATGCCATCTTCCCCGGGTGCCTTGCAGCTCTTAAGATGGTTGATGGCATTAACAACTTGCTGTATAGTTGGTGGGTCAGATGGTAGGTGTATCTCTTGATGATCTTCAACAGGCAGTCTTTCCATGGGCTCTTCACAATTAAGCAATTACTCAAAATAGTTTGCCAAAAGTTCCACTTTCTCGTGGTTATTAGTGACCAGCATCCCAGCCGTATTCTTAAAGTGAAAACATTGTGGTTTATACCCTAAGAGTCACGATAAAAGTTTCTGGTGTTGTACATTTTAAATTCTTCATCCAACTTTCCCAGTCTTGATCAATCATAAGATCTCTTCACACACCTGATGGTCTTGCCTGTCAGTTCAGCACTATTGTGAAATTCTCCCAGTCTTCTTGCCATTTAGTCAGGTTCCACTTTCTCTAGGCTGTGGCACACTCATCAACTGCAGGGTCATATTCAGAATTCCACCATCTATGCTGTCACTTCCTTTGAGTGTGTCCGAGGTTATTGGTTGCCTTACTTACAATGGACCTTAGTTGGTTCCAGTCTTTCATTTCTGTTTGCATGATGTCAGTTTTGGGGATCAATCCTTGGTGGAATTGTGGTAGTAGGCACCTTTCGATTAATATACAGTCTGGTCCTTATTCATGTGAAGAAATGGTCATAGTCAACATTCAGCCTTTGTGTACTCTGACATTCATGATCTCTTTCCTATTCTTTACACTGGTTGCAACATGACTGATTTGAAATGATCCAATAGCAATGGTTTGTGGCTGGCAAGTGGTCTGGTGTCTTGCCTTTCTAGGGAATACTGTGGACGTAATCTTCAACTGATGCAACCTACACAGTTCAGTTAAGCGTTTGCTGTTAGCATTTGTTCGTCTATGTGCTGTGTAACGCCCCAGTATGTCTTGGTACTGTCATTCTTTCTCCAGATGATTGTTGAAGTCACCTACCAGTAGTTTGACGTGGTGATCGGGGAGCTTACTGATCCCGTCTTCGAGCATCTGCCAGAAACTTTGGACCTTTTCAGGGTTCGTTTTGCTGTCATCATTAACTGGAGCATGTGCATCTACAATAGAATATCCCTTGGTGCTGCATCTTAGGCATAACACAGAGATGTGTTAGCTAGCTGATGTGAATCCCATGACATACTCCCTCATATCACGTCTTATTAAAAAGGCAGTTCCAAAAACGCTGGAGCCATGAGCATTCTTAGATCTTCCCTTTAATTATTGTATAACTTTCCGACCTAAAAGCCACACCATCAGTGAATCTGTTTTCTTGAACAGCCGTTATTGAAATTTTGCGATTATCCAGGATACCAGTCAATTGCTTGAGTTTTCCGGTCTTGCAGAGGGTTTGAATATTGATAGTTCCAAAGTGTGTGATGTTTTTGGGTCTCAATCAGTTGATGGTTTTATGGAACTCCAACATTTCCCGCATGATGAGGTCCAGCTCCCCAGAATCCGAAGGCCTGCATGCACCACCGTTGGTGACGGGAGATTGGATACTCCCTGGGGTAGTGACAGCTGTGTCATTGTTTATCATAGTGTGTGAACTAGTAAAGATATTTACTACAGGTGAAGGATGAAAGCCTTTAGGATTGGCTACTCCAAATCTTATTCACGAGCTTTGATTGCAATGGGGTCACCACTCCCATTTCAGACCTACTACCAGCAATTACTCAGGCAGCCCCTTACATGGGGAACGGATGCCCAAGCAGCTGCCCCTTACATGGAGAACAGACGCTGCTGATTTCTAGGGCTCTCATACTATTCCCTCAATACTGGGCTGCCTTGTCCACAATCTCCACCGCTCCAAAGTCCATCTTCTCCACTGTAGATTCCATTGAGGCCTTCACTCGTAACCATGAGCTGGGACCCTTTGTCGCCTCCTTGGCTGTTGGGAGCTTCCCACCACTCCTCTTCCACCCTCGGAGCTGCAGCATGTCTTGTAGGGGATGCCCTCTTATTCGTTGTGGTCTATTTTTAGCTTCTCCTCACTTCTGACCAGCCTGCAAGCTAGCTTTCCCTGTTGGCCTTCTGGCTCAGTAGGTACTAAAGTAGAGTTAGTAGAGATTCGTGTTGCTGTAAAAAGAGTGATGTGCGAAGCATACAACTACTACCACCATCATACCTTAGCAAAAGATCTTGCTGAAAACCCAAAGAAATTCTGGTCTTACGTAAAATCGATAAGTGGGTCGAAGGATTCCATCCAGTCACTCACTGATCAGTCTAGCCTGGCAACGGAAGACAACAAAATGAAAGCTGAAATTTTAAATTTATCATTTGAGAAATCTTTCACGTAGGAGGATTGTACAAACATACCACTGTTTGAGCCTCGTTCAATTTCCTGTATGGAGGACATAGTGATAGACATCCCTGGGGTTGTGAAGCAGCTGAATGGGTTATAAATAAATAAATCACAAGGTCCTGATGGGATTCCAGTTCGGTTTTACAGAGAGTACTCCACTGTATTCCACTGTATTGGCTCCATACTTATCTTGCATTTATCATGAATCTCTTGCCCAACGTAAAGCCCCTAGTGACTGGAAAAAAGTGCAGGTGACGCATGTATATAAGAAGGGTAGAAGGACAGATCCTCAAAATTACAGACCAATATCCTTAATGTCGGTTTGTTTCAGGATTCTCGAACATATTCTCAGTTTGAATATAATGAATTTCCTTGAGACAGAGAAGTTGCTGTCCATGCCTCAGCACGGCTTTAGAAAGCATCGCTGCTGTGAAACGCAACGCGCCGTTTTTTCACGATATCTAGCGAACCATGGATGAAGGATATCAGACGGATGCAATATTCCTCGACTTCCTAGAAGCGTTTGACTTGGTGCCCCACTGCAGACGCCAACTAAGGTACGAGCATATGGGATTGGTTCCCAAATATGTGAGTGGTTCGAAGACTTCTTAAGTAATAGAACCCAGTATGTTGTCCTCGATGGTGAGTGTTCATCAGAGGTGAGGGTATCATCTGGAGTGCCCCAGGGAAGGGTGGTAGGTCCACTGTTGTTTTCTATCTACATAAATGATCTTTTGGATAGGGTAGATAGCAATGTGCGGCTGTTTGCTGATGATGCTGTGATGTACAGGAAGGTGCCATCGTTGGGTGACTGTAGGAGGATACAAGATGACTTGGACAGGATTTGTAATTGGTGTAAAGAATGGTAGCAAACTCTAAATATAGATAAATGTAAATTAATGCAGATGAATAAGAAAAAGAATCCCGAATTTTTGAATACTCCATTAGTACTGTAGCGCTTGACACAGTCACGTCAATTAAATATTTGGGCGCAACATTGCAGAGCGATATGAAGTGGGACAAGCGTGTAATGGCAGTTGCGGGGAAGAATTTTGGGAAGATGTGGTTCATCTGTAAAGGAGACACTAATACAACCTATTCTTGAGTACTGCTCAAGCGTTTGGGATCCCAATCAGGCTGGATTGAGGGAGGACATAAAAGCAATTCACAGGTGGGCTGCTAGATTTCTTACTGCTAGGTTTGATCATCACGCAAGTGTTACGGAAATGCTTCAGGAACTCGGGTGGGAGCCTCTGGAGGAAGGGAGGCATTCTTTTTGTGAATCGCTACTGATGAAATTTAGAGAACCAGCATTTGAGGCTGACTTCAGTACAATTTTACTGCCGCCAACTTATATTTCGTGGAAATACCACAAAGATAAGATAACAGAGATTAGGGCTCGTACAGAGGCATATAGGCAGTCATTTTTCCCTCGTTCTGTTTGGGAGTGGGACAGGGAGAGAAGATGCTAGTTGTGGTATGAGGTACCCTCTGCCACGCACCGTATGGTGGATTGCAGAGTATAGATGTAGATGTACTAAGCCATTCTTTCATCTTCTAACCATGTATCCTTTACGTCTCCTCAGACCATTCGGACCCTGTCTTCATCTCCCACCTGCCTTGGAATCCCTCCATTTTTAACACTTTCTTCTTAAAAATCTTTCTTTCTGTTGAATATTTTTCACTTATGTTGTTTCTTTCCAAATCTTTCCAACTTCTTGAATTCAGGATACTGTTGATTTCTTGTCCCAAAGATGTTAAAAAACCTGTGTGGTTAACCGGTTCTGTTCATCCTGTGTAAATGTCCAAAAAATATGTACTTCTTCATTACTTCATAATTTCCACACTTCTGTATTTCTTTGCAGACTGAGTATTTTTCAAATGATTCTTTCTAGGACTTCAAGTCTGTGTAATTTGTGATTCAATACTAAACATTCCCTCACACATAGACATTCTGGCTTTACTACTGTATTGTAGTGCTTTATTCTCAAATTTTTAGGCACAGATGTTTTGTCGTAAATGTTCCTGGTTATACCATATGCTCTCCATTTTGTGTACTCTCTCTTCTACAGCAGATTTTTCTAAGCCATTTTCTTGAATCGGATGGATGGATGGAGAGGTTTGTATGGGTGCATGAGAGCAAGGTCTTTAGTGCCAACTCAAAAACAGATTGAGATGGGTGTCAAGAAAATATCCATAACATTGAGATAAAATGGAATGTAAAACACAGATAACAAAGATTGGAAAACTATGTGCATACCCACACCAAAGCATGGCGTCAGCAGTAAAACATGGACAACACAGGATGGAAGTGGTAGAAGGACCTAAAACAATATAGCAGATGGTAGTGGCTGGCTCACCGCAAGGAAAGAAAGGGAGGAGCCAGCCACTCTGCAATACACTAAAATCTCCAGCCTAAAAGTTTAGGCCAGAGTCCAGACACATCGCAAAATTTTGAAACCCTAGTTACACTCATCTTATCATCAACTAAAACAGAGGGCAGATTCCCACCAATTTTTGCTTCTGTCCTTGCATCATTACGGTATGAAATGCATTCCGTTGAAATGTGGGGTCAGAGATGTGCACACCACGAGCATCACAAACCGGAGGATCCTTCCGCTGTAAGCGAAAGCTATGTGTGAGAGGGCAGTGCCCACTCTGAAGATGCGTGAGGGTCACTTCATCCCGCCTGAGCAACCAGCAGGAGAAACGCCACAGCCAAGTTGTGGACTTCACCAATCGCAGCTTATTGCCCGTCACCACCAGCCATTCTTTTTCCGACAACTGCATGCATTTCCTGTGGAATGCAGAAATGACAGACTGCAATGGAACAGGACACTGTGCCACATCCTGCTCTCTACAGGCCTCCTTGGCAGCCGAATCAGCCTTTTCATTGCCCATATTCCGACATGACGTGGCACCTAGTAGAATGACACCTGCTTACCCCGCCATTGGATCAAGTACAGTTGGTCATATATCAGCTGGACCAACCCCTCAGCTGGGTACAGATTCTGCAACGATTGTAAGGCACTATGGGAATCGAAGCAGATGAGAAACCGATTGCCCCGAATACGATTCATCTGCTCCAGTGCCTTCCGGATCACGTGGAGCTCCGCTGCGAAAACAGTGTATTCAATAGGCAGGTGAATCCTGGTGACATGACAAGAGAACACTACAGAACAGCCATGGAAACTCCCTTATTTGAAGCCATCAGTGTTAACGGTGGTAAAACTGTGATGCACATCTAAAATGTTAAAAAACAAAGATTGGAATGTAAAATATGGCGTACTATCTTTCTTAAAATTAGTCAAATCTAAAATAAGTCAGGTTCTCTGGAGGAGCCAAGGTGGAAATCTGCTCCAACCTTGATGTCTATCTCAGAAAGGTAATCCTGTGTGCAAATCCCATAGGGCATCATTGCTCGTTGCCGGTTATGATAAAGCCATGCCAGACGAAGTTGAGCAATGGTATAGTTTGCAGGTGTGTATGGTGTGGACATAGTTTTATATGCCTGACACACCATAAGTAGCCATCGCTGCATATGAAGGGGCAGTACACCAGCCTCTGCACAGAGGCTTGGTATGGGGCTTGTTCTTAATGTCCCAGTGGCCAACCTAATCCCTTCATGATGCACAGTGTCCAACATCTTTAAATAAGAAGGTCTTGCAGACGCATACACCATGCACCCTTGATCAAGCCGAGATCGCACAAATGCCCTGTAAAACTGGGGCAGACAAGTCCTGTCTGTTCCCCATGTACTGTGGCTAAGACATTTTAAAATACTTAAAGCCTTATGTGACCGTTGTTTCAGGTCCTTAAGATGTGGTAACCACGGAAGCTTAGAGTCAAAAATGAACCCCAGAAATCTCACTGTGTCTTTAAAACTAAGGAATGGTTAAAATCAAATGAGAACAGTGGAAAAGAATACACACGGACTTCTTGGTGAAAAACTTACAACCATTCTTCTGCACCCATTCATACAAACATCGAGAAGTGAGTTGCCACTGATGTGTTGTCGTGGCAAGGCTGGATGAGGAGAAAAACACAGAGAACTCATCCACAAACAAAGAACACTGGAGAGGACTTTGCACTACTGATGTAATACTATTAATAGCTATGACAAAGACAGTCACACTTAAAATGCTATCTTGAGGGACACTGTTCTCCTGCTCAAAGTGGTCAGGCAAGACGTCACCAACTCGGTATATAAAATGTCATGGCGAGAGGAAGACAACCACAAAAACCCCATTTGTGAAACTGCTCCAGGATGAAACGCTTCCAAGTAGTATTGTAGGCCTTCTCAATGTCAAAAAATACTCCTAGAAGGTGATAATAGCGTAGGAAAACTTGTTGTATAGCCACCTCCAGGAAGGCAAGGTTATCAAAGATGGAACGAAACCTCCTGAACCCACACTGAAAGCAACTAAGACACTGCCAGGATTCTAAGTACCGGACAAGGCAGCAGTTGACCATCTGCTCCAAGGTCTTTCCAATGCAACTAGTGAGGGCAAACTATGGTTAACTACTTGGGCACGTGAGGTCTTTTCTAGGTTTTAAAAGAGGAATTAAAACTGCCTCACGCCACTAGTAAGGAAAGCTACGTGATGCCCAAATGGCATTAAAAGTGCGAGGGGGATATCTTTGTTGCACCTTGTGAGGTGCCATAGCATACTGTAACGGATACTGTCGTGACCAGGAGATGTATCACGAGCCACAGACAATGCAGAAGCTAGCTCCCACATGGAGAATGGGCAGTTGTAAACTTCATTATAAGTGGACTGGAAGTCCAAACTACACCTCTCAGCAACCACTTTATGATGCTGGGAACCAAGATCCTGACTGGCTGTTGCAGTAACTGTGGCAAAATACACCATCATAGTCTGGGCAATGTCTCATAGATCTGGGTGGAGAGTGCTGTTATTCATTACAGCAGCCATGGGGCACCTTCCTCCTCTTCCAGAAATTCTAATGGTAGTCTCCTCCACAATGGAACTTTTGGTGGAATGATTAATGGTGTTCAGTAAATGTTGCCATGATCTCTTCTTGCTCCATCAAATAATTCCGCGACATTTTGTCCTCACCACCCAAATGGCGGCAAGATTCTCAGCAGTTGGCTGACCCTGGAACCTACGCAGAGCCGCACGCCTTGTCCTGATTGCAAAGTGGCATTCGGCACTCCACCAAGGAACAGGCTGCCTCTTCTGGCGGCACGTGGACTGTGGAATGGATGCTGCAGCGGTGTGATGGACCATTTTGGTAATATAATCCACCCACGCCTCGACATTCGCACAGTGTTCGAACTGGGCCAACTGGCTATAAAGTGTCCAGTCAGCTCAACTGAGCACCCATTGCGGAAGTTTCCCTTCAGGGCCCACACCATCTGGCAGTCTGAATCCAGACTGGGTAGTGATTACATTCATGCAAGTTATCGACCACAAGAGATCAATGGCAGAGAACAACCCAGTCGCTGTGCAGAAGTGAGTGCTCTGTCCCACATGTAGCAAGTATGCACAAGATGACAGGAGAAGCCTCCGAATTGCTCTACCCCTGGGACAGGTAATTGCAGAGCCCCAAAGCACATTGTGGGCATTAAAATCACCACAGATTATGAACGGCTGGGGGAGCTGTGTAACATGGTCAGTGAGGGCCTCTTCATTAAGTGCATCATGTGAGAGCAAGTATAGGGAACATATAGTCAACGGATGATGCACATGCACGGACACAGCAATAGCTTGTAAAGTCATCATAAGTGAGAGAGGTGGGGAGTGGTAGTGTGTCCTGATGCAAATACCTATACCTCCTCTACCTCTGTCTCCATGCAGGTCGTCCTTTTTGTGGAGTGTATAGCCTTGTAGCTCAGGGGTGTATGATGGATGGAAATAAGTCTCCTCGTGACACAGACACAGTGGTTGACCCTGAGAGAGTCGATGAAGTTCCTACACATGCGTCCTGAACCCCTGCAAGTTCCACTGAAGTATGGGAGCCATTTATGACAGGGGTAGCACGTTCATCCTGTCTTTCCGACGGGGTGGGGCGAGATGATTGCTCCACACATACATCATACTCCATCAGCTCTTGGGAAGAGTCAAATGAAGCATCATGTAAAATGACATCGACATGGTCAGATGGTTTACCAAGCAATTTGACCTATTGTTGGTGCTTTATATGAGCTTTTTGCGGTTTGGTGGGCTTTGGTGGAGCCAATGTGGGAGTGGTAATGGCCGTACTGGACTTCTGAACAGCCTCAGTTTTTTCTTGAATCATTTCTCCCAAATATTTAAATGTATTAATCCTCTTTATATATCCAATATTTGTTACTAGGATTTCTGGAGCATTTTTTTCACATCTGCCATAATATCCCCCCCCCCCCCCTTTACAGAAATTCTTAAACTTCCTTTGTTGGTTATTTCTTCTAAGAGACTGATTTGTGTTTCTGCATTTGTCAGGTTTTCAGTAATATTGGCAAAATCATCCACAAATGCTAGACAGTGAATTTCAGTACCTTTGCTGTTAATCCCCAGTTTTACTGGTGATAGCTTATATTCTTTGTTTTTGTTTCCATTTTCTTACTAATTTCTCTAGGATGTAACTGAAGAGGAGAAGAGATACACCATCACCTTTCCTTACATCTGTTTTTATTCTGAATAAAATTTTGATATTTCAGCCTAAAACTTTACTTTTGGTTTGGCGTCTATGAGCGTTCGATGACTAAAGTTTGCTAATTTCAATTTAATGCCAAATTCTCATATCACTTTATCTAAGTGTTTCCTTATCAACCGAATAAAAAATCTTTATAAATCTCTATAAATGTTACAACTATGTCTTTAGAATTCGTAAGTCTGTACAGATTATGGACTTTAGGTTGAAAATCTGTTCTTGAGCAAGATCTGTCCTTTCTAAATCCACCCTGACAGTCTCCGAAATGGCTATCTAGAGTTGCTTCTACCTTGTTTAGAAACATTGTTGAAAATATTTTATAACCCGCTGGCAACAGAAGTAGTTATTTGCATCATGCTTATGACATTTCTTGTGCAAAGGATGGATAAGAACCACTTTCCAGTCTTCAAGAATCTTTTAGTTTCCCAAGATAACTTTTGGTTGAGGCTGTTTTATAAGTTCAGCTGTAATAGTATTTTCCATTGGCTTTGTTTTTTTCCCCAGGTATTTATTGCTATTTTTTAATTGCTCTTCTATAGGTCATGGATCTGTGTTTTCATGAAGATCTGGAGGTTCAAGCTCACCATTCGGTTCTTCCCAATTCAAGAGTTGTTCAAAGTACTAGATTAGATTAAATTAGTACTTGTTCCATAGATCATGAATACGAGACTTTGTAATGATGTGGAACATGTCAGGTTAATAAAAGGTGTGGTTTATTTATTTATTTATTTGGGGGGGGGGGGGGGGGGAAATTGGGAAAATTACCCACTTACGATATCCAAAAATTTATCTAATGAATAGAAGGAGTTTCCATTAACAAATTCTTTTAATTTCCTTTTAAATGCTATCTGGCTATCTGTCAGACTTTTAATGCTATTAGGTTAAGTGACCAAAGACTTTTGTGGCAGCACAATTTACCCCCTTCTGAGCCAAAGTTAGATTTAACCTCGAGTAGTGAAGATCATCCTTTCTCCTAGTGTTGTAGCTATATACACTGCTATTACTTTTGAATTCATTCGGATTGTTAATAACAAATTTCTTAAGTGAATATATATATTGTGAGGCTACAGTGAAGATCTCTAGCTCTTTAAACAAGTGTCTGCAGGATGATCTTGGATGAACTCCAGTAATTATTCTGATTACACACTTTTGTGCAATGAACACTCTTTTACTCAATGATGAGTTACCCCAGAATATGATGCCATACAAAAGTAAAGAATGAAAATAGGCGTGGTAAGCTAATTTACTGAGATGTATATCGCCAAAATTTGCAACGACCCTAGCATGACCATTGCAAAACTCGCTGAACTCAAACATTTCAACAGATCTTCAGTGTGTTTTTTTTCCAGTTCAACCCCTCATCAATGCATAAACCCTGAAATTTTGAATATTCTACCTCAGCTACCGATTTCTAATCGAAGTCTATATTTATTAAAAGTGTCATTCCATTTACTGTGTGGAACTGTATGTACTGTGTTTTGTCAAAGTTTAATGAGAGCCCATTTGCAGAGAACTACTTAATGATTTTCTGAAAAACATCGTTTACAATTTCACCAGTTAATTCTTGTCTGTTGGGTGTGATAGCTATATTTGTATCATTGGCAAAAAGTACCAGCTTTGCATCTTCGTGAATATAGAATGGGAAGTCATTAATATATATTAAGAACAGTAGAGAACCCAAGACCGAACCTTACGGCACCCCATTCTTGATTGTTCCCCAGTTTGAGAATCACCAGTTTTTTTGCATGTTATGTGAACTGCGTATTTCAACTTTCTGCACTCTTCCAGTCAGGTATGATTTAAACCATTTGAGCACTTCCCCATTCATACCACTGTACTTGAGCTTATCTAGAAGTATTCCATGATTTACACAATCAAAAGCCTTTGAAGATCACAAAAAATCCCAATGGGTGACTTGCCGTTACTCAGAGTGTTTAATATTTCATTAATGAAAGTATATATAGCATTTTCTGTCGAAAAACCCTTCTGGAAACCAATCTGACATTTTGTTAAAACTTTTTTTTTTTTTTTTTTACAAAGGTGTGAAGCTACTCTACAATACATTACTTTTTCAAGAATTTTGGATAAGGCAGTCAGAAGAGACATTGGGTGGTAGTTGTTGACATCAGACGTATCCCCTTTTTTATGCAGTGGTTTAACAATGGCATACTTCAGTCTATCTGGGAAAATACCCTGCTTCAGAGAGCTATTACATATGTGGCTAAGAATTCCACTTATCTCTTGGGAACAAGCTTTTATTATCCTGCTGGAAATTCCATCAATTCCATGTGAGGTTTTATTCTTAAGGGAGTTTATTATCTTCCTAATTTCAGAAGGAGAGGAGGGTGGAATTTCAATTGTATCAAATGGTGTGGGCAAGGCCTCTTCCATTAACTGCCTTGCTTCTTCTAATGAACATTTAGATCCTATTTTCTCTATACTTCCTCAGTATTTCACAGTACTGGGTATTGCTAAGGCATATTTTACCATTTTCATCTCTGATGCAAATACTTGGAGAGCTTGATAGCCCTTTAGATGATTGTTAAACATCTGAAAGAATTCCAGGAGTTATTTTTAACAAAGCTGTTTTGTATGCCAAGAAGTTGTGACTTCTCAAAAGATTGTTTAGCACTCTTTATTATATTTACTGTTTCAGTCCTATTAATTTTAAATTCATCAAGGTGCTCAGTCTTTCCAGAACATTTTCATTTTTCCCATTGTTTTGTTCTTTCTGCAACTGCTTTCCCACAGGTTTCATTCCACCAAACTTTCTTCTTCATTTTTCTTGATCCAAGCACATTCTTCGATGCCCTGTTGATTTCTTTGGATAATTCTTCCCACTTCCCTGATTTACCTATTTTAATTTGTTCTTGAAAATGTTTATTGCTTTATTTGTGACCTATAGCCTGTCTGTGTCACATTTAACCAATTTTTACTTTCTCTTTTGGTTTTTATTAGGGAGTAGTTTCAGTTTAATCTTAGTCAGGTATTGATCAGAATTAAATTACACGGTTCTTGTTAGTTTTACATTCACAATTTCTGTAATATTGCTCTGAGAAATAGCCACATTATCTAATTGCAACCCCCCTAGTAATATACTCTGAGAAACCAATGTCTTTGGTTTTCTTGGCAACATTTGAAGGAAGTTCACACTAACTTCAACTGAAATGTTTTACAAAGATTAATTAATCTTGTGCCAATTTTGTTTGTTCTTTTATAGGCTGGATATTCTCTTATCATTTTTCCAAAAGTTTTTCACTCCCTATTTGTGCATGAAAATCCCCCTGTAGTATCACAACATCTAATTTTGGAATTTCTGATATTTTATCTTCCATAAGTTCCCAGAATGCTTCTACTTTACTCAGATTTTTCTAACTGTCATAATTAATTGGAGAATGATATACTGTTCTTTCTGAGCCATAGCTAGACTTATATAGCAATTCCTTTAGTATTTTGCCTGAAAATGTACTGGGATGGGTGCACCTTGAACCCACCAACATGCAATATGACAAGACACTGCACAATAAATTCCAAGAAGCATATCTGTTGAACTTCTACTACTGTTTTGATGGACACAATTATAAATCACAGCTAGATCCTTATCCTTATATATAAAATTCTAGTGTCACAGTGTTAGTTGCCGCACTCCTCGAAAACGGCTCAATCGATTCTGATTAAATTTTACATGCATATTCGGTAGGTCTGATAATCAGTCATAATCTGTTTTTCATACCCCTAAGTGATAATGGTGCTCAACCCCAAACATTTTTTCTTATTTTCTGGGCATAACTTTATATTTTTTTTATTATGTAGCATTAAAAAACACACGCAACCCTAAATTTTCACCCTTCTACCACCAATCCCTATTTTTAATAGTGATTTTAGTAATTTAATAATTTTCAACCCCAGTCGGTAACTGGTCAATTATCACTCGATCAGTTATCAACACCAGATGTATACCGGTGATAGTCTTTCACTATTCGATAGATAGGTAATTGAAGAAAACGTATCAAAAGCAACGACTCGAATATCCCTCTTTGAATCGACCTAACTAGACAGAGAAGTTTAACTAGGTAGCACGCGTCATTTGCCAAACTGACATTTAGACGTAGCACACACACATCAGTTTTTATAGTGTGGAAATATATTGTACGATCAAATTCTTTTAGTGGAACAAAGAAGTTCCTATGCACTCCTTTGTTCCTCTAAAAGAATTTAATCGTACAATATTTTTGTGTGTGATAAAAATCAATTGATGTGCACTTGGCCTTCTTCATAATGCCGGTGAACACGTTTTGACACGAAATTGCCACTATGTTTGTATGCTCATGGTCGAGCCGTGTATCAGCTTCAATTGTTAAATCCGTGATCTACCGTAGAAACGATAGAACTAGTGAATAGTGTTTTATTCGTCTCATAACATACAATTTCTAATCATATGATTAGTGTACAGGAGACATGTCAAAAAAATGGATAACACAAGTTAGGCCTAATTGGTACAAAGAATTTTAAATTTAACATAAACTTTTATTTTTCTTTCCTCCCTTTTGTGAAGGACAACTACATTTACACACAAGACTATATGTAAATTTATCCTGCTCAAATGTTCAGTTCATCCTTCATGAACTCCTCAACAGTGTAGTAGTAGCATTTGACAAGTATATCATATAGCTTTGTTTTCAGTGTCTCTAGGTTCATACTCAGAATATTCTTTACTTTTAGCTTGTTATGAATTTTCATTGCCATATACTGAGGAGACTGCACATATAGGTTTAAGCAATGAGTGGGAAGCATAAAATTGTCTTTGTTTCTCGTATTATATGCATGATTGAAACAGTGTTTCTCGAATAACTCTAAACTGCTATGTAGAAAGATGATAATATCATAGAAGTATAAGGAGGGAACTGTAAATAACTGTTGTTTTTCAAATAGTGGGTGACATGATGTCCTCAGATGGGCAGGACACATGTTCCTTATTATTCTTTTCTGTAGCTTTAGTATGTGCAATATATTGCTTGAATTTCCCCAAAAAATAATACCATACCTTACAACTGATTGAAAGTAGCTGTCGTATGCAATTTTCCTTGTATTCATGTCTGTTGCACCAGCTAATATTTGCATAGCAAATGCAAAGCTACATAATTTGTTCAACTGGCAGTCAACACGTTTATTCCAATTCAAATTTTTATCTAGGTTTAACTCTAAAACTTCACAGAATCTACTTCTTCTATATCCTGATTTTTATGAGTTATTTTAATTTCTTGGGGCTTTGACTGTTTTGTTCTGAACTGGACCATGTGAGTTTGGGGATGTTAAATCTTAATCCATTCAGTTGGAACCATGTTTCTAGTTTGTTCATTGTGTTTATTATGTAGAGAGGGGTGTATTCTGGCTCCTGGTTTTCAATTAATACAGATGTGTTGTCTGCAAATAAAACTGATGGAGTTTTTATATTGTTCGGTAAATCATTAACATAGAACAAGAACAAAATAGGTCCTAGAATCGAGCCTTGAGGGACACCTTGGGCTAATGCTTTCCATTTTGAATAGTAATTTGCTGCATTTGATGAGACAATCACTCTTTGTTTCCCATTTGATAAGTATGAAGTAAGCCAATTTAGATCATTACCCTTGATCCCATACTTGACAAGCTTATAGATAAGCAGTGCAAGATTTACAGAGTTAAAGGCTTTTGTGAGATCACAAAAGATTCCTGTGCAACTTTATTGTGGTTGTCTAATGATGTGCTGATCTTGTCGATAAACTTGTCAATTGCATCAGTAGTACTTTTGCCAAGCTGGAAACCAAATTGGTTTTCCGTAATAATAACATATTTCTCGATAAAATTTCGAATCTGCATAGTAGCAGCATTTTTAAAGATTTTTCATAGGATTGGAAGGAGGGAGATGGGACGATAATTCCCCATATCATCTCTTGACCCTTTTTTGAACAACGGTTTTACTTCCGCATACTTCAGCACCTCTGGGAAGCTTGTTCAAAGGATTGGTTTATTATTTTAGATAGTGGGTATCCTATTATTTTACACACAAATTTAAGGACTTTTGCTGGTATTCCATCCCAACCTGCATAATTTTTGTTTTAATATAATTGTTTCTACATCTATTGTTGAAACTGTTTTGGATATTGTGAGGCATTCATTCAGAATTATGATGTAGTCCAAAGGGACATAATTGTTCTCATAATCTGCAACATTAACCTCTGGTTTCACTACATTAATGAAGAACTCATTGAAGCATTCTGAAATTTGAGCCGGATTTACAATGATCTCATCTTCAAGCTTAATTGTACTAATTCCATGTCTAATGGCTTTGATACCTAATTCGTGTTTTACAACTGACCACACTGCCTTTGATTTATTCTCATGTTTTAAGATTAATTTATTATTTGTTATTTGCTTTTCTGCTTTGACAACTTTCTTAAATGTACTTTTGTATCGTTTAACATATTCAATAAATTCAATTTTTTTAATTATATCTTAGTTGCTTATGTAGCTGCCTTTTCTTAGCACTGGAGATTTTTATGCTTTTAGTGATCCATTTTAATTTTGTCATTTTATTAAAGTAAGTTTTTTGTGGAAACATTTCATTGAAAACACTTAGAAAATCCCTTAGAAATGCTTCAAAATTTGCCAAGCATGAAATATTTTTTTCAAAGTGCCATTCTGTCTCCTTGAGCTTATCATGAAATAGAGTCAAAGTTTCTTGGTTGAAGACCCTTTTTACATAAGCTTTTTTACATGGGACTTCTCTACCTGCTCTGGGTAGCTCAATGAATAATGCTACATGATCAGAAATTCCTAGATCTAGACAAAATTTATATCCATCGTCAAATACGTAATTCGTTAAAATATTGTCACTACTAGTGGCCGATACTGCTGGACTTTCCCCTAAGCCTTTTCTCACTTCCTACACAGTTTTCGGCCATTATTATTGTTTGTGTCATGAGGTCCCACCAACAATGTCTATTGTGTTGCACGTACACATTGTGTGACATGTATACATTGTTCTTATAGACTAGAGATAATTTATATGGCAAAACAGCGTTTGCCAGGTCAGCTATAAAATATAAACATTTTAGAGGCGGAACAAAGTTTGCCAGGTGTACATTGTGTTACACGTATACATTATTCTTATAGACTAGATATAATTTATATAGCAAAACAACGTTTGCCGGGTCAGCTATAATATAAAGATATTCAGAGGCGGACCGAAGCATACCTTGTAATGTATAAAATGTACTAATCTGTTCAGATAAAAATATAATCAGTAAAAAAAACTTTTCCATACTAAATCCTAACAAATCAAAAAATAGGAACTACTTGACCAATGACATTTTAGAATTAATTCTGAGCTTGGCTACAAAAATAGTTGAGCCAAACATGGAGACAATTGCTACAGAGTGTCTCACTTCACATCATATTGTGTAAATAGCATTTCTTTGTTAAATAAAATGAATGGAATATATAAGTAACTGTGACCCCCCCCCCCCCCCTCCCTGTCCTTTACCAAGTCTGTACACTCGGATAGCACTTTCTTTAGTCCTTTGGCCTGACATCCAAAGCAAAACCATCACACTCCCTCCTCCCTCCCTCAGAACATGTCGGTGGTTGGTGCATGGGTAGCAGCCATGCTGCAAGGCACTGTATTCATCAGGCTGCTTGAAATGAGTAAGATCTTGATCACATTCGACTCATTAAGTGCTGTATATCATAAGCTCTCAACATCTCAGAAATGCATACAGACAACAACGTTAATCTTATAAATATATTGCAGAAAGTGGCTGAGGTACAGGGCATTAAACTTGTTCTGCATTCCACTATGCCAAGGCCTCCAATGGAACCAATATGTAGACATTCTCACAAACTTGCAACATAAAATGGAAATCCACCAACTTTTTTTTTTTTCAACAATGCATCTAAGCACATTCCAAGAACTTAATGCAAGGGCTTACAATCCTTGGAAAGAAACATGGTGACAGAGAGGCCAGCAGTACTATAATCTGAAAGCTGCTCTTCCAGAAGATTGTGATACGTGGTAGACAATCACCTGATTACAGTCATTCTTTCAAAACCACTGTGGAGTGAATGGTACGGGAGAATTTAGGAGATTGCAGCATATTCCTATATCTCTCAGTTAATACCTGTTCTTGAAATTTGTCAGTAGTTCTTTGCAGGACACTGCCAGTTCAGGTTATTCAGCAGTTCTGTGAGGCTCCCCTGTGAGTAAAAAAAACCCGTGACCATTCATGCTGCCCTCCTTTGTATTCATTATTATCCCCTATTAGCCCTATTTTTTATGGGTCTGAGAGACTTTAGGGTCATTCCATCTCAAATCAACTAACAGTCTGAACCTTGATATCTCAGATTTGGATGAATTTTTTTAGATAGTGTACCCACCAATATTATTTTAAATTTGAAATTTCCAATTTTTCTGACCTTTGGTTTTTGAATTTCAAGGGTTTAAAAATCAAAAAAACCTCCATTTTGATCAATCGATGACTGTTTTAAAATGCTGTAGCTCAAAAACTATACAACCTAGAGAGTTCAAACTTACACCGTTGTTTTCCTCTATAAATTCCCTTCAATTTGATATGTGGCATGACTATGCTACCTAAATTTGAACATTTTAAACTATTCCAAAAAAACATTTTTTGAAATTTTCAAAATACGTACCTTGGATTTTTTTTATAAAAATTGTATGTGTTGTCCAAACTAACAGGCTACATGCATGCAAAATTTCAAGATGGGATCTCAATGGGTTCTTGTATAAAATAATATTTTACTACCGCAATACACACTAGTGAGTTGAAAAGCAGACTATTTCTACACTATTAATACTAAGGTAGGCCTATGTAATTCTAACAAACTTAAATTATTATGTTAGCCTTTATATGCAACATTACCCTCTTATTGTTTGTTAATTCATTAAATGATATTTTAATGCGAGAATAAAATATATAAAAAATAATAACTTAAGAATCTTACAATTTTGTATGATATTCACTTTTTATTATGAAAAAACTTGAGATTTTCATATAGGGTCAAGGCTCTAGTTTAGGCCACTACCCCACTTATGGCCACGTTGATGTAACGGGAAGCTACACTGCATCCTTTCATCATATATTATAAATGGGAGGGAAAACTAAAAAATCTGCAGTATGTCTTCATATCAGATTGCCTGAAACATAATGCAGTTGCTTTCTATGTATTCCAGAAAAAACTGCTAAAAATCATAAACCAAAACTTGTCTTTTACACTTAAAAAAATTACTTACTTTTCTGATGGCAGCACTTCACAATATAAAAATAAGAAAAACTTCCTTAATTTGTGTTTGCATAATACTGATTTTGAAATTGAGGCAGAGTGGGAGTTCTTTGCAACATCCCATGGCAAGAGCACATGTGATGGCCTTGGCGGACGTGTTTAGTGGCTAGCTGCTAAAGCCAGCTTACAAAGACCATATGACCAACAAATCTTAACGCCCAAATCACTTCATGTATTTGCCATGGAAAACATAAAAAACATTGACTATGAATACTGCAAAAAAGAGGACTATGAAGTGACCAAAGAATACTTACTTCCTTGGTTTAGTGACTCAAAAGCGATCGTGGGAATACAAAAGTTTCACTCATATAAACCCTGCACAGAGAGTCAAATTACTGTCAAGCCTCATCATTTTAGTCTTGACGAGTCTCTTGAATATGTGACAACACTGAACCAAAGAACACCGTCACATATGGAAAATATTACTGCTGGTTTTGTGACAGCATATGACGACTCTTGGTGGTTAGGATGCATTGAAGAAAAATAGTGACATGTACCGAATAAATTTTTTATACCCCAATGGTCCAGCCCAGTCTTTTTACTATCCACAACCAAGAGATATATTAGATGTCCCAGGAAATACTCTTTTACAAACAGCGAATCCAACAACAGCTACGGGAAGAACCTACACTTTAAGTGCTAAAGAAATAAAGTTGTCGTCTCTTGCTTTGGAAAAATATCTTAAAAGATCATAAAAGAAGCACATTTAAGTTATGTTACACCTACCCTCACTAGGGTAAATTGTTATAGGTACAGAAAGCTGGCTGAAGCCAGCGATAAATACAGCCGAAATTTTTACAAAGGCACAGACGGTGTTTAGAAAGGATAGATTGCATGAAACCGGTGGTGGTGTGTTTGTCGCTGTTAGTAGTAGATTATCCTGTGATGAAGTAGAAGTGGATAGTTCCTGCGAATTATTATGGGTGGAGGTTACACTCAACAACCAAGCTAGGTTAATAATTGGCTCCTTTTACCGACCTCCCGACTCAGCAGCATTAGTGGCAGAACAACTGAGAGAAAGTTTGGAATACATTTCACATAAATTTTATCAGCATATTATAGTTTTAGGTGGAGATTTCAATTTAGCAGATATAGACTGGGATACTCAGATGTTTAGGACGGGTGGTAGGGACAGAGCATCGAGTGACATTATACTGAGTGTACTATCTGAGAATTACCTCGAGCAATTAAACAGAAAACCGACTCATGGAGATAACATCGTGGACCTACTCATAACAAACAGACCCGAACTTTTCGACTCTGTAAGTGCAGAACAGGGAATCAGTGATCATAAGGCCATTGCAGCATCCCTGAATATGGAAGTTAATAGGAATATACAAAAAGGGAGGAAGGTTTCTCTGTTTAGCAAGAGTAATAGAAGGCAGATTTCAGACTACCTAACAGATCAAAACGAAAATTTCTGTTCCGACACTGACAATGTTGAGTGTTTATGGAAAAAGTTTAAGGCAATTGTAAAATGTGTTTTAGACAGGTACGTGCCGAGTAAAACTGTGAGGGATGGGAAAAACCCACCGTGGTTCAACAACAAAGTTATTAAACTACTGCGGAAGCAAAGAGAGCTTCACTCCAAGTTTAAACGCAGCCAAAACCTCTCAGACAAACGATGTCAAAGTTAGCGTAAGAAGGGCTATGCGTGAAGCGTTCAGTGAATTCGAAAGTAAAACAGAAAATCCTACGAAGTTCTGGTCTTACGTTAAATCAGTAAGTGGCTCGAAACAGCATATCCAGACACTCCGGGATGATGATGGCTTTGAAACAGATGATGACACGCGTAAAGCTGAAATACTAAACACCTTTTTCCAAAGCTGTTTCAGAGAGGAAGACTGCACTGCAGTTCCTTCTCTAAATCCTCGCACAAATGATAAAATGGCTGACATCGAAATAAGTGTCCAAGGAATAGAAAAGCAACTGAAATCACTCAACAGAGGAAAGTCCACTGGGCCTGACGGAATACCAATTCGATTCTACACAGAGTACGCAAAAGAACTTGCCCCCCTTCTAACAGCCGTGTACCGCAAGTCTCTAGAGGAACGGAAGGTTCCAAATGATTGGAAAAGAGAACAGGTAGTCCCAGTCTTCAAAAAGGGTCGTCGAGCAGATGCGCAAAACTATAGACCTATATCTCTGACGTCGATCTGTTGTAGAATTTTAGAACATGTTTTTTGCTCGAGTATCATGTCGTTTTTGGAAACCCAGAATCTACTCTGTAGGAATCAACATGGATTCCGGAAACAGCGATAGTGTGAGACCCAACTCACTTTATTTGTTCATGAGACCCAGAAATTATTAGATACAGGCTCCCAGGTAGATGCTATTTTCCTAGACTTCCGGAAGGCGTTCGATACAGTTCCGCACTGTCGCCTGATAAACAAAGTAAGAGCCTACGGAATATCAGACCAGCTGTGTGGCTGGATTGAAGAGTTTTTAGCAAACAGAACACAGCATGTTGTTATCAATGGAGAGACGTCTACAGACGTTAAAGTAACCTCTGGCGTGCCACAGGGGAGTGTTATGGGACCATTGCTTTTCACAATATATATAAATGACCTAGTAGATAGTGTCGGAAGTTCCATGCGGCTCTTCGCGGATGATGCTGTAGTATACAGAGAAGTTGCAGCATTAGAAAATTGTAGCGAAATGCAGGAAGATCTGCAGCGGATAGGCACTTGGTGTAGGGAGTCGCAACTGAAGCTTAACATAGACAAATGTAATGTATTGCGAATACATAGAAAGAAGGATCCTTTATTGTATGATTATATGATAGTGGAACAAACACTGGTAGCAGTTACTTCTCTTAAATATCTGGGAGTATGCGTGCGGAACGATTTGAAATGGAATGATCATATAAAATTAATTGTTGGTAAGGCGGGTACCAGGTTGAGATTCGTTGGGAGAGTCCTTAGAAGATGTAGTCCATCAACAAAGGAGGTGGCTTACAAAACACTCTTGAGTATTGTTGATCAGTATGTGTGGAATCCGTACCAAGTCGGCTTGACGGAGGAGATAGAAAAGATCCAAAGAATAGGGGCGCGTTTCGTCACAAGGTTATTTGGTAACCGTGATAGCATTACGAAGATGTTTAGCAAACTCAAGTGGCAGACTCTGCATCGCGATGTCGCTTGCTCGCCAGGTTTCGAGAGGGTGCGTTTCTGGATGAGGTATCGAATATACTGCTTCCCCCTACTTATACCTCCCGTGGAGATCACGAATGTAAAATTAGAGAGATTCGAGCGTGCATGGAGGCTTTCAGACAGTCGTTCTTCCCACGAACCATACGCGACTGGAACAGAAAAGGGAGGTAATGACAGTGGCACGTAAAGTGCCCTCCGCCACACACCGTTGGGTGGCTTGCGGAATATGAATGTAGATGTAGATGTAAACACTAACTTGTATCAATACCATGTGTATTAACTTTGTAAATACCAATTGGTATTAGAAATACAGTCCTATCCATGCAGATATCAAGTTAATCTTTTTCCCAAGTGAAATTACTTATATGCTAATTTCTAATATAAGGAACTTGTTGTAAATACCCTAATTACAAATAACACTGGAAAACCAAGAAAAAGATAATCTCTGTAATTTACAACTAAGGATGAAGATGAATGGCTTTATTCAAAATTTTAACTTGTAGCACATATATTACCAATTAAAATGTGTTCACTTCCTTCTGATGCATAGTTAAAAGAATCATGAACATTAAATGAAAACAACACTATGTCATTTAATGAATTAACAAACAATAAGAGGGCAATGTTGCATATAAAGGCTAACAAAATAATTTAAGTTTGTTAGACTTACATAGGCCTACCTTAGTATTCATAGCCTAGAAATGGTCTGCTTTTCACCTCACTGGTGTGTATTGTGGTAGTAAATTATTATTTTATACAAGAACCCATTGAGATCCCATCTTGAAATTTTGCATGCATGTAGTCAGTTAGACTGGACAACACATCTAATTTTTAAAAAGAAATCCGAGGGTACGTATTTTGGAAATTTCAAAACGTGTTTTTGGAATAGTTTAAATTTTCAGATTTAGGTAGCATAGTCATGTTACATATCAAATTGAAGGGAATTTATAGAGGAAAACAATGGTGCAATTTTGAGCTCTCTAGGTTGTATAGTATTTGAGCTACAGTATTTTAAAACAATCATCGATTGATCAAAAACAGAGGTTTTTTTACTTTTAGACCCTTGAAACTCAAAAACCAAAGATCAGAAAAAATTGAAATCTCAAATATACACTAGTGTTAGAGGGTACATTACCTGAAAAAAATTCAGCCAAATCTGAGAGGTCATGGTTCAGATCATGTAGTACAATTGGTTGATTTGACATGAAATGATCCTTTAGCAATATATTACACTGCTGTGTATGCTGGCCACTAGGTTGGTAAGGACTTCTTATGGTAGGACATTCAATTCCCCAAGCATCACAGTCAATAACTGCTAGATGATCATTGGTGCATATGGACATGCAGCAATATGTCTCACCAATGCATCCCACATGTGCTTCATGGGATTTAAGTTGGGAAAGTGGGTAGATCAGACCATTTGCCAATTGCATTTGCCATTTTCTCCACCTATCCTTTCAAAGCCGCCACGCATTTTCATCCAAAAGAATGACGTCAGTGCCAAATGTGCTCCTGAAAAGATACACAGGGAGAAGGAGCACAGAGTCACAATAAAACTGACCAGTGAGTGTACTGTGTTCAAAGATATCTGATGATGCTAAGAGCATAGAAACTGGACCAACAAGGCGTAGGGCCACATCTTCTTCTTGGATGAGGATGGATTCAGTCTGAGTAGTGATTCTGGATGTACTCTCAAATGGCGAGATGTGGGAAGACGTGATGTACCCAAGAACTCTGTTAAATATTATTATTCTCATGGTCCAGCTGTTATGGTGTGGGAAGGTAGAATGTTGCATCAGAATACTGACCTCCAAATCTTTGAACATTGTACACTCATAAATCAACATTATTGTGACACAGCATACCTTCAAACTGAGCATCTTCTCAGGTGTGCATTCAGCCCTAACTTCACTGGTTATATATGACAATGTGTAAATGCACTGTACAGTGCAAGTCGAGGAACTCTTGGAACTAGAGGATATTTGGCATTCCCATGACTTAAATCCCATTGAGTATGTGTAGAACGGAGCTGATATGGCGATTGAATGTCCTACTACAAGAACTCCTTGCCAACCTTGTTGCCAGCATGAGAGTACATTGCAGAGCATGCACTGCTGTCAAGAGTTGATCATATATCATACTAAGAACAATGTCCCTCTTTCTGCATTGTCCAGAGGACCTTTTAAATCATGATGGCTTTAATGAAATTATTGTCCACGAATAAATGTTTCATTTCTGCTTGTCTCATTGCGTATTTCTTTCGGTTACCTTCTGCACTATACTATATTGGTTCTTTCTATGTATGGTCCAAGTTTCATTAGTTACGTTGCTTGGCAGTGTCACATCATGCGAAAGTTACTTTTGTCCTTATGTTTTGCACACCCATGGTGGCTACCCAAACTTTCACAAAAAAATTCCCCGAGTATTCTTGGTTGATGATGACAGTAACCACTTTTCTTTCCTTACGTCTGAGACATACTAGACAATAAGCAGTTCTTCAACTGTCGTTTTTTAAAATCAATAATTTATAAGGAATACTAGTCATCAAGTAACACACTTTGAAATGCCAAATATTTTAAAATTCATGATTGATAAAGCTCAATAGAATTGCATTAGAATGCTAGGTTAAAAACACAGAATTCCCTACCATTTTATGAAATTCTCTGAGATCTTGCTAATTTTTCCACATGCAATTCCTTGAGAATTTCAGCTTTTCCAGAAAAATTGCCCCCTGACACTAGTGTGGAATGGGCTCCACTAGTATTCTGTAAGCCATCTCCTTTGTAAACAGACTGCCTTTTGCCAGTATCCTGCCAATGAGCTCAAACTCAAACTCATAATAACTTTCTGATTCAAATTGTAGGATAAATCCTAGAGACTCTCCACCTTGTTCATACAATTCAACATCAGAAGGTAATTTAAACCACATATCCTTTTCATGTGAGTAATACTGTAAACAACAAGTCATTAAGTGCAACTATTAGCCTACTATAGTTGAGTCAGTGTAAGGTGATCCCTGACGATCACGGTGGACTGATCGCGGCGGCTTTGCACGTCTGCCTCGACTCATAACGTAATGTGATTTTGTGAATGTATCCATGGCAACATGTCAATCTTGTCACAGCTTTGTAAATAGCTACTGTTTTTGCCTGCATCTTTTAGCTTTTTGTAGCTGGAAGGTTGACAACAGAAGTGCCAGTTCTCAGGGTTCTTCTTATGGTGTCTCGGCTATTATTACTAACATCACGTCAGAAAACACAACGTACAGAATTGTCATGGACATTTTAAGAGACTGTAATATCCACATTTAACTGACTCTATTTGCTAGGAGACAGCCTTTGTACCATTGAATGGACTGTCAAGACAGGAGTGCTATAACTACGCCTGCTTATGGAACCATTGTATGACCAGAAGAAAAGAATAATACTGCAGTATCATTTCCAGCAAATTGCCATGTCTTTACCTTTTATCTCTTTTATAACCTAAAAGAACTGTGCCGCCACTTACTATGATGTGTTATTATGATCTGTTATCAAAAACTAGACATACACCTGCAAATCACTGTTAAGCTCAGGGTATTGGGTACTTCCCATTGTGCCAGTCATTAAAGCTTTTTCCAAATCCATTCATGTATGGGGTGCAGGAACAATGATTGCTCAGCTGCCTCCCTATGTACTTGTCTTGTCTTGTCTTCACAATCCTTACAGGGACAATAGATTGGAGGTTATATATTTCTTTGATTACCTATTTAAAGCTGATTCTTGAAACAATGAAAGTATGTTTGCAAATGATAGTTTGCACATATTTTCTAGTGACTGCATGATAGTTTGCACATATTTTCTAGTGACTGCCAGTTCAGTGTCTTCAGAATTTATGTGAAGCTCTCCCACAGGTCAAACAAACCTATGATCATTCATGCTGCCCTTCTTTGTACACATTCAATATCCCATGTTAGTCCTATTTGTTACACAGCCCACATACTTCAACTACATTCTAGTGTGCTTCAGATGTGTATTTGTAAGCTATCTTCTTTGAAGACTAATTGCATTTACCTAGTATCCTATCTATGAACCAAAGTCTACAACAGGTTTTACATACGACTGAGTCTGTGTGACTCCACCATATCCCTACAAATTGTTACAACAAAGTATTTCTTTTTGATTTAATGTGGTCAACTTTGACCTTTGTGATGCCATTACAGATGAAGCAACCATCCAAGCCCCGTGTCAGTGTTAGTGTTTGATGTTTTCATGCTTTGTTCATCACTATTTTTACCTCCTTCCTGGATTCCTGGATGGGGAATGAGTAGGTAAACAGACCTAATATATATATATATATATATATATATATATATATATATATATATATATATATATATATATATATATATATATATATATATATTCCTGGTGCTGACTCATAAGAAGAAATTCAGATATGGATTGGGAGTGTTCAATATATATATATATATATATTCCTGGTGCTGACTCATAAGAAGAAATTCAGATATGGATTGGGAGTGTTCAAGGACGAGAAAATATTTGGACAAACAAATTCAACTATTCGAGAACACACTGCAAAAAGTGAAGACTGAGAAAATGAAGAACTTACACTAGAAAGAGATAAACTTGGAGGAAAATGGGTGATGGCAGTGGAGTATAAATAGACCCAGAACTTGTTCACAAGTACAACAATAAGGTGTGTGGAGATTTTTGGCAATTTCCCAAATCACTTAATGATTGATCTCCCCATCTATTTTCTAAAGAAAGCAATATATACTGACCGAAAAAACTGGTACCTGAAGGTTCACTGGAAAAGCAAGGTTTTTATTCAATCTTAAAAATCAAACCTGAAAAAAATGTAGTCCGACAAGTTTGTTTTTCAATTGTTTTGAATAATAGTATTAAAATCGAAGTGTTTGTCTTTAAATCTAATTAATAAAAGGCAATCCAAGAAAACCTTGATTTAAGTGGCAACTTCTACAAAAAATATTAGGAAAATACGAAATTGGTAATGTGCTTTCGGAAATTCAAAGTTGCTTTATATTCAACTTTCGCTGCATAATTTCACACCGTTAAGACAAGTGGGAAATGATTCCTCGTAAGTAAAACAATCAAGTCACAGTTCTTGTTATATTTATTGTTTCCAGCGCCATCTGTCATCACAACAGGCAGAAATAAGGTAAAAATTGCGTACCGTTTGGGTATATTTTTGTGGAAACTTGATAATGTATGTGGATAGCTTGCTTGATTCAACGATTTCATACTTTTTTTCGTTACGTAGAATGAATTGCGCCACGTAGTTGCAGTCTTGGAAGGCAGCAGTCACTATAGTAGTGTTTTCGGCTGGCGATACATTGTTCTTGAAAGTACATTGATCTGTTGGGCTTGTTAAGACTGTACCTTCATCTGCGCACTAAAAAAAGAATGTTGTATAGGAGTTCATGACAATCCACTAAATAACTTTTGCGAGGACTTCCATAACAATGTCAAATTTCACGACAAGATTGTAATAATTCAACTATAAGCACAGGAAACGAGCAAAAGCAGGGGCCGCGCCATGTAAATTCCGCATCGCTAATTAGAACGAGAGAGATTATAAACAGAGCTTGACCTACCGGTACTGTGGACCAGTTAATGGAAGGCGTGACAGAGTACCGTTTCCGCCAAGCAAGTTAAGCATCAGGATCATTTACGAGCTACATTTCGTCATTGTTGCCTGAGTCGTCCACGCCGCGTATTCCAAGGTAAATGGCTGTCACTAATATTGTACTGTACTGTGCTGTGCTACTGATACAGCTTCGGAGGAGAGTTAAAAATTGTTTCTTATAATGTAATGACACTGAATTTTTCCCTCGCTAATCAGTAGAAGCTTTAGTGTTTAGAAAGAGGTACGAATGACAATATAAACCGGCACTCGAGATACTGCTGTAATTTGAGGACTCAAGGTTCCACCCCATTTAAATATATTATTTCAACCTCAAAATGCGTAATTAGCAAGTTAAATACCATACAGTAGGTTTCAAATAAATCTTCACATTACCATCCAAAAGTCATCTCTTTGTACAGGTATTTGTCTTTGTGATAATGCTAATACTCACCACATGCTTCATACAACTCTTCCTTACGCGACGAAGTCGTCAATTCCAAAACAAGGTCATCAAATTGTGCGAAGATAATTGAATTATTCAGTGCTAGTCACATACATTGTTAACTTCGACTATGGCCACAGATTTTTTTTTTTAATACCAAAGTAGGTCTATGTATCTCTGTTAATGGAATCCTGTCATACCATATTATATATCACCTATGAGCAACATTTGAACTGAGACGAAAAAACAGTTGTTTCATTTAGATATTCCATGTCGTTGATATGTTTTCGTTACTTTTCAACTGGAAGGATCGTTCTCAATAGTAAAAATGCTATTAAGACTTTCTCGAAAGTATAATAATAAGAGAACAATTACCGGTAGCAGTTCATTTCGTGAATCTGGCTTGCGAGATTCTTCCTGTTCCTTTTCCGACTGTTTGTTGCAGTTTTGTTTTAAAGTCCCATATTAACACGAGTGAGTACCCACGCGCGGTTCTCTCTCTCTCTCTCTCTCTCTCTCTCTCTCTGTGTGTGGGTGTGTGTGTTATGAAACAGTGTGTCACCTTGATTCAGCTTAAGTTACCGTATGTCTGATTGGTTTTTTATTATTATTACTAAGAAATCCCGCTGTTTATACCCTAGAGAGACGGATTAATGAAAAACATTTTTAGAAACGTTCATTGCATGGTCTTGTATTTCATCTCAATTCTACCATAATTCCTGGATTTTAATGGCAATTTCTAAACCCATTACGGTATGATAAATGATTATAAAAGAAATAATAATTTTCTTGTGACTACCATACAGTAACTCATAACACCAAACCACATTACACAACCACTATGACGTAACTTTAACGTAGCAATGTTGGTAGGGGTGTTGTGAACTACCTTTACAACCCGTCATAGATTTCGTGTGATGTACTTATTTTAAAGGCACTACTACATGAAGTGCAAAGGTCTGCAAGGAAACCTTACCTTAATACTCTGTTTATTCCGTTTCGGTGTATGTTATATGTACTGCGTTGCTCGTTGTTTTCTTATTCCGGAATGAGTGAAGAGACGAATTCTGGTCCACTAATGTGTTGCAGAATTAATTAAATCCTTCCTGCAGTAGGTGGGAAAGCGTCTGAGTTTTTATATAAACTTAGCCATGAAAGAAGAAATATTTACCACACGTTTAAAAAAAAAAAGTGAATTTGATTCCTATTTAGAAAAAGGCACCAAGGAAGACCAAGGAAATTAAAGACGAATAACTGTTACACTTGTCTTATCCAAAATAATTGAAAAGACAGAACAGTAAATTTTGCAGGAAAATGCAATACTTTGAATAATGCACGGGATAGGTTTAGAAAGGTTTGATCCACCAAACTGCACCATCTGAGTTTTTGGCATTTGTAAATAAGGCCCTAGATGAATAGAAGAAAGTTTGTGCTACTTTTCATGACTTTTCAAAAGCATTTGATTGTGTATACCCCAATATATTAGAAAATCTTCGATGTTATGGTATAAGGGAGCATTCAGACATCATAAAATCATTCATGGAAAATGGAGAAGTAGAAATGAAACATAAAAGTGAACAATACTACTACAACTGCATATTCAGATTTTGGATTTGTTAAAAATGGTGTGCATCAAGGATCAGTACTTGGCCCACTGCTTTTCTTTTTGTACAAAGCCTATATGATTTGCACAACATAGTGTGTGGAAACGGTGCCATGTATGCAGATGACACTTCATTTGCTGTATGTAGTGTTTTTACACATACCTTATAAGAGAAAGCTTTTCTAAATATACAAATGGAAATAATTATTTCAGCAAAAATAAGCTTCTTATAAACGTTAATAAAAGCACACATATGACCAATATAAGGAAAAGGACAGAATGCTACTCACCATAAAGATGGCACATCGAGTTGCAGACAAGCATAACCGAGAGACTGTTACACATTTAGCTTTCGGCCAAAGCCTTCTTCAGAAAAGGAAACACACATACACACTCTTTCACACTAGCAAGCACACCTACGTACACAAGACCAGCAGCTCAGACTGGAATGCATATATGGAAATACATGTAAACAAAACGTGTAAGTTGAACAAAGCTACTGTTAGTCTTGAGTGACATTGATATTGTAGAGATAGAAAGTCACAAATTACTGAGTGTGATGGTGGATAGGTAGAATTAGAGAAACGATATTTGTTATAAAGAGAGTTTAGTTTAGTTCTAACAACAATAATGTTGAGGGCAATAAACTCTCAAACACTAATAGCAATGTACTGTATACTAGTCCATTCACAAATATCATGTTATACTGATCTGTGGAAATGCAGCAAATGTGCACTCACAAAGAGTACTAAAGCTATAAATGAAAGCTGTAAGATGCACAGCAAAATTGTCTCCTAGAGATTACTACAGAAGTAAATTCAGAGAGTTAAACATATTAAGAAGATCTCACTATGCACATATATGAAATAATTGTGTGGATGCTGCATTGCTAAACAGATATCCATTATTATAGCACAAAAATGAAAATGATTATCATGTTGAGGAAATGGACTCAAATTAACTGACAAAGAGCCTGTAAAAATAGGAGGCTTTCCATACAACAGTTTGGCACACTATATAAAGATACCAGAGATGTCTGTTTTCAAAAGTAAAATGAAATGTTATGTGGTAAAACTAATCCAAACATTGTTAAAGAATACCTTGAAGCTAAAAGTTTAACTCATTTGTTCGTATGTACTGTTAACTGTGAAAATATGTAATTTTTTCAAGTCGCATAAAGTGACTTCTGTCTGTGATACACATACACACACACACATTGCTTATAAGCAGTTATTTTACGAGAAATAAGTATGTCTTCTATAGATGTATATCTGTACAACTCCTTGAAACATACTATAACTGTATTAGATTAGATTAGATTAGATTAATACTTGTTCCATAGATCATGAATACGACACTTCGTAATGATGTGGAACGTGTCAGGTTAATAAAAGATGTCTGTACAAGAAATTACATTACACAAAATATTGCATGACACTAATGATTAAGTTTTTTTTGTTTTTTTTTTTTTTTTACTTAGTTTATATCTAAAAATTCAGCCAATGAGTAGAAGGAGTTGTCATCTAGAAATTCTTTTAATTTATTTTTAAATGTTAGTTGGCTATCTGTCAGGCTTTTGATGCTGTTTGGTAGGTGCCCAAAGACTTTTGTGGCAGCATAATTTACCCCTTTCTGTGCCAAAGTCAGATTTAACCCTGCATAGTGATCATCCTTTCTCCTGGTGTTATAGGTATGCACACTGCTATTACTTTTGAATTGGGTTGGATTATTATCAACAAATTTCATAAGGGAATATATATACTGTGAGGTTACTGTGAGGATCCCTAGATCCTTAAATAGATGTCTGCAGGATGACCGTGGGTGGGCTCCAGCAATTATTCTGATTACACGTTTTTGTGCAATGAATACTTTTCTACTCAACGATGAACTACCCCAGAATATGATGCCATACGAAAGCAGTGAATGAAAGTAGGCATAGTAAGCTAATTTACTGAGATTCTTATCACCAAAATTTGCAATAACCCTAATAGCATACATAGCTGAACTCAGACGTTTTCAGCAGACCATCAATGTGTTGCTTCCAGTTTAACCTCTCATCAATGGACACACCTAAAAATTTTGAAAATTCTACCTTAGCTACAGACTTCTGTTCAAATTCTATATTTATTACTGGAGTTGTGCCATTTACTGTACGGAACTGTATATACTGTGTTTTATCAAAATTTAAAGAGAGTCCGTTTGCTGAGAACCGCTTAATAATTTTGTGAAAAACATCATTTACAATTACATCACTTAGTTCTTGGTTTTTGGATGTTATTACTATACTTGTATCATCAGCAAAAAGAACTAACTTTGCATCTTCATCAATGTGGAATGGTAAGTCATTAATGTATATCAAGAACAGTAAAGGACCTAAGACCGAACCCTGTGGGACCCCGTGCTTGATAGCACCCCAGTTTGAGGAATCAGCTGTTGTTTTAACATTACACGAACCACTTATTTCAACTTTCTGCATTCTTCCAGTTAAGTATGAATTAAACCATTTGTGCACTGCCCCACTCAAACCATAATGATTTAGCTTATCTAAAAGAATTCCATGATTTACACAATCAAAGGCCTTTGAGAAATCACAAAAAATACCAATGGGTGATGTCCGGTTATTCAGAGCATTTAATATTTGATCAGTGCTCCTATATATATATATCAGTGTTCCTAGATCCTAATATTAAGATAATCATTCATTTTATTGATTTAGTCATGTATGTAACTGTTTAATTTTTAAAGTTATAATTGTTTTATCTTCAAACACCATGTAAATATGTAAAATTGACATGTCCAACACCATCGTACAGAATGGCCCACAGACAAATGAAACCATTACTGTTATTACTATGATCAGAAAGGATTGGCAATTCCTAAAACCACATGTCAGTTCTGTTTCTGCATAAGCACAGAACAAGGATGTAAACTGCCAGCCATGTGAGAAGAAAGCGGGACTTGTTCACCCCCATTGCTTTCACCTCATGGACAGTCAAAATTCTCTCTCTTCTTCTTCTTCTTCTTCTTCTTCTTCTTCTCTCTCTCTCTCTCTCTCTCTCTCTTCCTCTCTTCCCCCCCCCCCCCCCCCCCCACACACACTCATGGCTGGCTGCCACATTATAGTGTCCCTACTATGCTATACAATAGTGTTTACCAAAGTATTTTCAGTTTAAGTCAACTACTGAAAATACAATTTTATAAATTAGTAGGTACTGTAAAGTAATCCACTGGAGTCATAGAATGTCTGATTGACATGTAATTCTGGACAGGCAACTAGCATAACGTTTGCCCATATCAGTATGATGTTCTTGCACCCTATTCAGGAGAGGCTCATTGTTGTTCACATAAAGTTGTGACAAACAAATTAGATTCATATTTGACTTTCCATATGCTATCAATCGAAAACAGTACAAAAATATTACCACCTGAATATTAATGCCTTAACTACTGATATCTACACTTCTCTCATCAAAGGATAGGTAACAACTACTGCATTGATATTTACATGACAGACCTGCAATTGATATAAAATAATGTCATTCCGTCTTTCGGCAGTTCACCAGCTATACAGTTGATTTGAATGTTGGCAAGTAGTGTTTGTACTTGTATCATTTGAAAAAAATATTATCGCATAAACAATTTCTAAAATATGATAACACTAAATTGATTTTGTCATATAGCAGATGCTGGCAGAAAAATGGGCTAACATTATCCCAGTTGATGGTCCTCGTTTATATTTCAATCTGCATCATTTTCGTGTATACCTACTTGGAAAATTTCTAACATCACACGGTTGATATGGGTCTCTTGCTGTGTCTGGTGCTCAACTTACATGCGTACCATTCTTTTGAAGGTGTCGCTGAACTCTTTGTGGCGAGCATATAATGGAAAGTATACTTTTCAGATGAGGCTCAACCATGTTACATGCCAGAGCCATCACAAAAATCAGTCCTATCATTACTTCTACCTTTGAATGAGCCAAATGTGGCACATTAGAGTTCACACAACAAGCAGTTCCAACTAACATGAAGAAAATGGCCAAACACAATGTTGTTCGATCTCGTTTGGTGACTTCACGAATAAGCTCTGCACATTTGTCCGAGACTGTCCACAACACCTTCTGTCATGTTACAAAGCAGAGCTGGTCAAACAGCACTCCGTGATCCTTCTGGCCACTCTGCTGCCTAGCACTCCAAACACAGCACAGCAGCAAGTGGGGCTGAGGGCAAAATGGAAGAGGTAAAGGAAGGCTGCAGCCAGACGCCTCTAGAGTGAAGCAGTCAGCTGGCAAGCAGTCTGCTGACAGTACTAATTGCGTTAAATTAGATTTACATTTTGCATTAGGAATACTGTGGTATGTGTGTACTTGTCTAAAACAGGTAAGGTGATGAAGCCACATCACTGAATGCCAAATGGAAATTGCTTTTGTGTTTGTATCATTTGAAGGTCATTCTTAAAATGCCAACACACTATTATGACCTAGAAAAGCACATATTGGAACGTCATTACAACACCAGCCACAAAGATGATATGCACTTGTCTTCTGCCAAATGACAATAAAAGCTGGCTGAACTAAAGGTGGTAATTAATGGGAGTATAAGTGGTCAGTTTGTGAAGATTTTAATTTTATTTATCCAGAATTATTGTGTGGAATTCACTGATTAATTTGTTGTATGAATTATTAAATTTAATTCAAACTGATAGATAAAAAATCTACTCAGTAATCAGCAGCAGGAGAACCTTTTGGAGGCACTTGCTCTTTCTTCTGACAGAAGAGTTGATGAGGAAGAAAGAGGGTGAAGGACCAGAGAAGTTTAGGCTGTTGGCACAGCGTGGGCGGGAGCAAAGGCTGCAGAATGCCCATAGAAGAGTCGCACCACACTTCATCTGAAATGCCCGGTAACTTAGCCTTGGTAAACACGAGCAAAGACTGCAGAACCTGAGCATCCTTGTTCAAAGCCTGTAGGTTGGTGAGGTGGGATCAATTGATGATACTTTAAATGACATTGCTCCGCAAGAGGAAATCAGCAGGGATGTTCTCTGTGCCTTTGATGTAGCGTACGTCCATAGTAAATTGAGAGACCAGGTCAAAGTGGTGGAAACTTCGTGGGAGGGGGAGGATCCTCTGGCGGGTTGCAGAAGGCATCTTCCAGTAGTTTGTGATCAGTAAGAATGAAGAAAGGACGGCCCTCGATGTCAGTGCGGAAGTGTTTGATGGCCTCATACACTGCCAGAAGCTCTCTATCAAAAGCAGAATATTTCTACTGTTTTTTGGAGAAGAAATGAAGTGGTGAGACTGTGTCGCCATTGCTCTGTTGTAATACTGACCCGACCGCGATGTCACTGGCGTTCGTAGTGATGAACAAATTGGCAGACGGATCAGGTTGGACGGGTATGACTGCATGAGCTAAACTTGTTTTAAGAGGACTGACAGCCTCTAGCATGGGTTCAGTCCAACAGACTGGTTTAACGCCCAAAATTTGTTTGTCAGAGATTGAGTCCATCAGTGGGGCCTACACAGCGGCGGCAGAAGGTAGATGATGGAAGTAGTAATTTATAGTACCTAGGAAACTTTTGAGTTCTTTGTACATAGCTAGGGGTGGCAATGATGTGATAGCCTGCACGTGGGATTTGGGAGGCTGTATTCCGTCTGCAGAGACAGTGTAACCTAGAAATATCACAGAAGACTGATGCAATTGTAATTTTCCTTTGATGACCTCTGCACTCTTGGATGCCAAAGTCTGGAGGACCTGGGATAAATTATCTTTGTAGTCTTCAGTCGATTTGCTGAAAATGAGTATGTCATTCAGGTATGCGAAGCAGAACTCAAATCGTAAGAGTCAATGAAACGTTGCCACATTTGTGCCGCATTCTTTAATACGGGTGGTATGATGTTGTACTGGAACAAACCGAGTGGCGTGATGATCTCAGTCTTTGGAATGTCTTCCGGCACTACGGGAATCTGGTGATAAGCACGTTTGCAGTCAATCACAATGAAAATTGTGGCGCCTAATAACATATGAGTGAAATCATTTCTGTTTGGCACGGGGTAATTGTCCATGACAATGCAAGGATTTAAATGTCTGTAATCACCACACATTCGAAAAGAATAGTTGTGCTTGGTGACGAGGTGAATTGATGAAGACTAATTGCTGTCCAATGGTCGTAGAATGCCTGCCTCCAGAAATTTGTTAATTTGCTGCCAGGCCACGCGCTGTTTAATGGGGTTGAGGCGTCTAACCTTGTGTCTAATAGGAGAGCCAGCAGTGGTAATTATCTTGTGTGTCATTCCATCAGTGACGGAAGAGACTGAGAACTGCACACGAGGCTGAGTAATGTTCTGACTTAGAGTTTTGGGATGAGTGGGGCGCAATGAGGCATAGACGTTAGCACAAATGGGAAAAGGCAGTGTGAAAGTCACATGTCTATTACATGAGCATGGTGTGCGTTTGTTTGTAGAGGTCGGCTGCAAACACAGCACAGAGTGATGTGGGTCACGCAGCGACTGTCTGTTGTTAACTTTGCCTTTGGTAACCGGTGTGGGCAAGAGAGGCACTGACGTTGCGCAAGAGGCACTGGCATTTTGCGAGGGACAGTGATGTCTGCCGAGTTGCTCGGCTGGTGTGCGGAAGAGGGAGAATGTTTATTAACAAGCGGGGCGGCTGCCTGCATAGTGGGTGTGGTCATGCTGTGCAAGCGACTGTTATTAGAGACACTGTTTGAAACATGAGGCACTGCACGTAGTGGGCATTTGGGCAATGCATGAGTCACTGAATGCAAATTGTCATGCACAGTGAATGTTTTTGAACTAACCTGATGAGTGTTTGAGCTGATTCTTGGCGACGAAGTTTAATCCGGTGAAGAAACTGCGGATTACAGTTGCAACAGTGAGGTGTGGGCCACAGTGAGCTCGTTGTAAGTGTGAGGAATGCATTGTTTCAGCTTGTCATTCTCCCGATGGAGGTGCACCACTGAGTCATATTCTGAAAGTAGGTTAGTGATGCAGGTCACAATCATACCTGCCAGAGCAAAACACTCGAGAACTAAATCCCATGTTGCGGCGGAAATGGAACGAGGAGTATGAGTGCCAGAGCATGGTATCTGAGTGTTAGATGGGTGGTGTAACACTAAACACTGGACTATGTTTGGGGAGAGCTTGTAATGGGACAAAAAATCCATACCAAGAATTGGTTCATCGATGTCAGCAATGTAGATGGTCCACAGGAAATGGAGAGATAGGGATACGTGTACCATCACTTTCACAGAACTGACAGATTGTAACATTGATGCATTGACTTTGTCGGTGAAATTCAGTAGGAGCCAATGATCGAGGTATGATTGACACATCAGTGCCAGTATCAATTAGGTAGACAAATTGCGATGAAATGTCTGTCACGTATAAATGACCGCTCGGCTGAGGGGACGATTGGACGGAGTGCAGTATTAGGGGATGGCTGTGAAGTTCCCCGGAGGACTTGGCATCATTTAGTCCCTGCAGCTGGCATTTGGTTGTTGGCATGGTAACCTGCACTTCTTGGCCTCTGCTCCAAAAATCTTGTGGTACCTACAGTATGGATGAGCCGGATGTGGCCGTGACTGTGATAGTGGGGGAGGCTTGTCCTCCTTGATCTGTTCTGGTAAGTTAACAGGGATGTATGGAGCGTGGGTGAGTATTGAGTGCTTGGAAAGAGGAGAGAGTGAATGAGTACTGCCTGATGGCGTAGAAGGCGTAGAAGTGGAACAAGCCCTACCCCTGCCTGCAGGTGGCCGGTAAACAGGATGTGTAGTCTCACACAGCGATGGGGCATGAGCTGGGTGTTTCTGATGCAGGAGTGCATACAGCTAATCTGTGATGCATAGCAAGAACCGGTAGATTAGAAAGAGTGCGGCAGTAGGTGTATCTGTAGGTCGGTAGGTAACTTGGCAGACCATACCGCCTACAGAGTGACATCTGGCGTCGTGTGTTCACTCACGAGTAACCTGAGGCAGTGCCAAAGTTGTGACAGAGTGCAGTCCCCCAGGTGCTCCTCGTACAGAATCTTGATTATCAATTCAATCAATTCATGTGGTGAGCAGGCAAGTTGGTCCAATATCGTTTTCTTGGTGAACTCGTACTTCGGTGGTGGTGGAGGCGAAAGTAGGAGATCCCAAAATAAATCCAAGTGGTCGTGAAGGTGTGTGACCAAACATAGGAACTTGGAGTTGTCATCAGTCACTTAATGGAGCTCGAAGAGGTGCTTCACCAGTGTGAACCATGAAACTGGATTGTCCTCTTATGGGGGAGGTAGCTTGGGTAGGCGGCCTGGAGGTGGAGATGAAGGTGGCTTCAGCATGTCTTGGAAGGCCTGCGGTCCTGCTACACAAGAGTTCATCCTGGGATCTGGCATCACCGGAGTGGAAATGTTACTAGCACACACGTTTAGAACAATGGCTAGTTGTAATGTCTCTGAAGACGCCCGAAAACACAATGCGGCAGGCACGGTCAGTACCGTGGGAGCGAACAGGCGAGGGGTGCGTAATGAGGGCCCGAAAAGTGGACTGGAAATTTCAGAAATAGCACTGACGTTGTCCAACTCAGAAATGACATGGAAGGGCGGCGCAGCTGACGCTGACGTTACTAAGGGAGGACGAACAGTTGTATGGTAGGAATCGAGGCCCCCATGTGTGATGGGGAGAGGAGGTAGGAGGGTGGGGTGGCCTGGAGCTTAAAGTGGCAACAAGGAGAGTTTTTCACACACACTGGCCACACACCCTTCATGGTAGGACCATAAAACACTGGTGAAAGCTGTTGGCGGTTGCACTGTTATAGTACAACATTGCTGGGTGGAGAGGCTATGTTGGGTGCACTCGTACCCACGTGGTGACGAAACTGGGCCGCCGATCCGGTGGTTTGTTGTGGCGACTGGCTGCATAAAAATGTCTGTTATCAATTTTACTGATTTGTGAGGAAGGCGAAGCCGGCGTAGCTTCGTAATAGTTGACTGCATGTGCATTTTCCACAAATGGTGGTGTTGCACATGGCACTACTGTAACTGACATCATGACACATAGAGGATCAAAGCATGTGTGCGAATTTCGGTCCCTTTGAACTTCGTATGAGTGATTGATCGTCACACTATTTAGTAGATCATCCACTTCACTTTTCACTTGTTGTTGTGCGTAATCCGGTGAAATAAAGTCTGAGTCCATTGTTTGAGGTAACTGCATAACACTCGGTCATTGTGGAGTTGCTAAAGCAGAGGATCGTAGATCATTGTCTGTTAGCTGTGAAATAACCAATGGCGGAAGTTTATGTTGGCCTGGTCGTAAGAGCTGGGCCTCAAAATCTTCGTGAAGAATGTTCGTTGATGTAGCCGTGGCACCCTATGTGAAAGCTGTTGATTCTATACGACTGGTGCGGAAGACGTAGAACTTTTTTGTCTGGGGTCACCTATATGGGATTCTGGATATGGATCATAATATACTTAAGAAACCGTTCCCAAGTTTTCTATTTACACATATATTTTATCATAGAGACTGATACACATGAACACTGCACGAAGTACAAAGGCAGAGTGAATTAAACATGGCGGCTTGTCAGAGCAGTTAATATTCCAACGATTGTAATTTGTGTGGTCAATGTGACCTATCGATGCCACAACATATTCATTTCTTACTCTTTCAGGATCGCAGCCTGCTACGACTTCCTGAATTTTCATACCATATTGCACAATTCCACAAACATCATCACTATTAAAACTGTTTTTTACCATTTCAGCCACACCACAAAGTAAATCTGAAATTCATCAGCGATGATTTTCTGTGGACTTGCCATGGCTGTTTACGTGACAAAATGGCCGTATGTCATTCACCAGCCACAGCTCGACAGACAATGTCAAGATACCACATTATCAAAATACATGAATACAGCTCTACTATGATAGGAATTTAATTCCGCAAGACATATTTGAGTTATAAATTAGATTACAATAATATCACAACAATAAAATAGATACAAGTATATAATGAAATTAAATATAATGGTTGCTGTTGGAGTCATTGAACTGAGCTGCAGTTCAAGTTAACACTATGCTGTTACTAGAGAAGAATTCTTCAATACTGTAGAAGGGTTGCTCTTTTAGCTTACACAAAATAGTAGTTTTAAATTGCTCCCATGGTAAAGACTGAATGTCATTATGTAGAGCATTAAACAGTTTTAGGGCCTCCATTGGGAAGCTGTTGTCTTTGCTAATCGACACCTTGGCATGTCGATACTGTCTTTATTGTGAGTGCTATAATTGTGAACTTCATTTCACTTTCTGTAGATATCATGGTTCCTCTTTATGTGGAAGAGGCAGTTCAATATATACTGGCTGTAAACAGTCAGATCTCCTAACCTGGTGAAAACTGGTTTACAGTGGTCTGTTTTTTTGCTTGAAGTAATGATCCTCATTGCTTTCTTTTGCAGTAAAAGTACATTCTTGCAGCCTGCAGAATGGCCCCAAAACAACAGCTCATAACTGATGTGGCTGTGGAACATTGCGTAGTACACAATTAGCAGGTACTGTTCTTGTACTATACTTTTCTGTTTCCTCAAGAGGTACAGGACCCGTGAAAGTTTGGAACATTCATGTTTGGTGTGCTGTTGCCAGGTTAATTTGGTATCAATGAGAAAGCTCAGAAGTTTAACATCTGCTGTGTTACCCAGTGCTCCAGTGTTGCTGGGGCTGCATATCGTCCTCTGAGTTTTTTCTTCATTAATTTTCATTTTGTTCATGATAAACTAGCCCTTAGCTTTGCTGAACAAGACTTCTGCTTGTTGCAATGCTTGTACAACATTCTCTCCTTTTGAGAACAAGGTTGTATCATCCGCAAACTGCAAGGTGTGCCCATTGGAACCTATGTCATTTACAAAGATAAGGAACAGCAGCAGCCCTATATTACTGATCCCTGTGGCACACCATGCTGTAGCTTCTTCTCACCTGAATCAGCTCCTTGCACAGAGACAATCTGTCATCTGTAGGATTCAAGAGTTTGCAGGGCAGGTCCCCCTATACACTATGTTTTTAGCTTTCTGAACAGGGCCTTATGTCATATGCAGTCAAATGCCTTACCAAGGTCACAGAATACTAGTGTTATAGACTCTTTGTCTTCAAAATCCTGACTTATGTTTGTAACTAAGTCAAGTACAGCTGTTGTTGTTGACCCAGGCGCGCTGCCAAGATTACGTAAGCTGGTCGGCGAGTTGCGTCAGCCGCCTTTGTGGCGTGACATGCTGTTGCCTCCTTGAGCCCCCCGGTTCTAGATGTACCCTTGTCCGGTTAATGGCTGACGCTACAGATCAGTTTGCAAATAAACAATTTATTTATGAAAATATACAGTACAGTCACCAACAAACTTTACATATTCACACACACCTTTTCCTTTAACCCAAATAAATACAGATTCGTTTACAGATATTTTCCTCCTGTTATGAGTATATAATGACAAAGAAGAAGGAGAAACATATGCTGATTTACCAAAATCCTTATTAGCCAATTCAGAAATATGGTAGGTGCGAAAAGCAATAATGTCTCTGTTAACAAAACTTTCAAGTCCAGGAACATTTGGTACTCCTGTACCACCACGAACAACGGCAACGGTAAACCATCCGTTACCATGACCAAATGAATCATTTATATCTAAACTAAAATTAAGTCTGCAACTGACGAAAACAGCAGGACCATCCAGCAGCGCTTGTGCAGCGACAGACTTAACTGGAATACGATTCTTCTTGTCTCCAGCTGTTGTAGCAAATTCGATGTTCTCGATGATCTTGTAGACTGTTTGTTTACAACCGCGGCGATATCTTCTGACCCGCCCTTCCAAAAGCCCTATAGCGCATCATAAGAGAGACTATTTCCTTCAAAGTAACTTAATAGTTGTTCTTTCATTATTGACTCCATCGCCTTCGCTAGTACTGGTATTGTAGATATGGTCCTGTAGTTTGACGCATCATGTGGACTGCCATTTTTATAAACAGGCACTGTGCATGCTACTTTCAGGAAGTCTGGAAATTCCCTTGCACGGAGGCTTTTATTTATTACTACTGTTAATGGCTGTGCAATTTCACTGATTATAGTTTTTAACATAGTACAAGACATGCCATAATATCAGGGCTCCCTGAATATTTGTAGCTTTTTATAATTTTTATTATTTCTTTTGGATACACTCTCTTCCACATTACCATGCTGCATTTATTCTCAAATTTCACAGCAGCTGCAGGATCTATTCCAAAGTCAGGAATTTCATTTACTGTGTTTTCCACTATTTTAATAAAACAGTCATTGAACTCATCTGGACTGCAAGAATTAGAGCAAGAGGTGGGGTTTTTCCTGTGCTCATTAGGCAGATCCCATGCTGCTTTACAAGGATTGTGAGCTTCTTCAATAAATCTGGCATTGCTTTCCTTGTTTGCGTTTTCTACTTCCTTTCTGTAGATCCTTCTCATCTGTAAATTACAGTCTATCCTTAATATCTATACCTTTAGCAGCTTTTACCTTGTAATTTAGTATTTGGACAATACATTTTATTTTGGCTAGTCTAGGAGTATACCACCTCTTTAATTTGTTAGGTTTTTTGTCTACATTTTGATTTAGCATTTGAATATCTCTTGGGTTTTAATGGGAAAGGTTAATCAAATTTCACTTTAAGGGTCTGGAACATGTGATTGAAAGCAGAATTTGGTGGCAATTCATCAATTGTTTGGCGCCAATCTGTAGAAGACACTGTAGATTTGAAATCATGTAAGCTTGTCTTTGTAATAACTCTATTTCTGAATACATAATTTGAATGCCAGCTGGGAATTTGTTGTGTACTTGCTGAGTTTGTCCATAACTTCATGATTACTACATGGTGATGTGCTAGTATAGGGTCCACCACACTTTCTTTGCAGTCCCAACTATTTAGGTTTGTCACAATTGTGTGAAGACAGATAGCTCCTCTTGTTGGTAGAGAGTTTCCTATGAATAGCCCATAGCTGCTTAATAAGTTCATGAAAGCTCTCTCTTTATCATTACCTTCTCTAGTATGAATGTTGAAGTCTCCACATAAAGCAATTTTTGTCCCTAAGTGCACTAGATGACAGAGACAGCTTTCCAACTGGTTGAGGAAATTTTCAAAGTTTCCATCTGGCAACCAGCACACAGAAACAACAATTAAGTTGGAATCTGACAGTCCCAAAGCAGCTAATTCTAGGTCCAGATCTACACAAAATTTACTTACACCAATATTATTGGCACTGAGTGTACTATTTACATACACAGCCACACCACTATGGATAGTAGTTTCTCTACACCAGGCTGTTCCAGCTCGTCGGCTCCGTTGTGAGCCGCGGAGCGCTCCTTGCTCCAGGGAGCCGTGTCGCTCACTGTGACCATTCAAGTGGTCCAGCAAGCCGGCACGGCTGGCTGAGGCAGGCGGCAAGGCAAGCGTTTTGATGTTCCAGCTGCGTCTTACAAGATCGACAACCTCATACTCTTAGGTGCTAAGACGTGGTGACATGTTACACCAGGAAATATGATGTTCAGAAAATAAATAAGAAACAACTATTGTACAAGAAATTGCATACTATATTTATTGGGCCTCTGTAGCTTGAAATTTTCATTACAAGATCAGAAATATCAGGCGTCAAAGTGTTCCAGTGTTAATGCGGAGGATGGCCTTCATTGTTGCATTCTGAAGAAACGATCGTTCCTTACTTTTTAATCTTTTCATTGCTGAGAAAAGCTGCTCACAACACCATGTAGATCCAAACACGCACATGATATGAGCGGCATTGTTGTGAAGCTTGGGAAATGTTTTTTGCTGTAATGAATGATACCATCATGTTGTAGTACCTCTCATTCAACAAAGTTGAATTTAGCAAATCAATAATCTCAAATGGAAGTGACGATGACAGGTCATCAGGGGAAACTGAAAGAGGAGTGTTGAACACCTTAAGTTCCATTTCCAAACTAGTGAGGTCTCGGAATCGTGATCAAACGATGCGATGAGCTGCTTTAACTTTGCTTGGTAATCGCCGAAAGTAGTACCCTCAGGTAGTTTTGAAGAAGCAAGACGATTATTCAGATGCATAGTTATGTCAGCTAGGAACTCCAGGTGTGATATCCATTTTATATCTTTCAGACAACGCATTTGTTCCCCTTTCATTTCGAGAAAAGGGGATATTTCCTCACGAATGGCAAAGAAAACATCAAGAAATTTCCCCCAACTCAGCCAACGAACTGTACTGTGGTAAGGTATATCCCCATACACCGCTTCCATATCTTTCAGGAATCATTTGAATTGGTGATGATTCATACCGTGACGCCACAAAAATTTCACACACTTCACGACATCTTTCATTACGCCACCTAGCTCTACTGTTTCAGCACACAGTGCCTCTTGGTGAATAAACCAATAAAGAGTCAAAATGTCTTTCCCAAATTCATCTCTGAGTTTATTTTTCAAACGAGAAGCAAAACCTTGGTGACACCCAATCATTTGTGGTGCACCGTCTGTCACTACACAATGGAGCTTATCCCACTGCAAATTCATATTGTCCACTGATCCACAAACAGCTTAAAAAATGTCATGTCCTGTTGTGGTGTAATTGAGTGGTACCACAGCCAAGAGTTCTTCAGTTACTTACAGTTCCATGTCAACACCACGCACAAAGACTGCAAGCTGAGCACAGTTCGATATGTTGGTGCTTTCGTCAGGTGCTAGTGAAAATGCAACAAAGGTCTCCACTTTTTTCCTGAGCTGTGTCTCTAAATCCGATGCCATGTCTAGGATTCAACAAGACATTGTTTGCTGCGACAGGCAAACCCCTTCAATTGCCTGCACCTCCCTTGGAAACAAACATTCTGCAACTGCTGCCATGCACGATTTTACGAATGGTCTCACCGAAAACAGCTTGCCACTCATCCCAATGGTGTGAGTGACCCTGTAGCTTGCTCGAATTGCAGATTCAGTAGTGTTTTCTCCACTCTCATTCACCTGAAAATTATAAACGCATTACAGAACATCAACTATATGCATGTTTGGTACCCTCCATATTACGAAAGCTTTTTTAAACTTAGGTTTCCTGGTATGTCGTTCTTAAGCCTGGCTACCAGTTCTCTGCGTGCAACGCCTTCTACCTGTGCACTGCATGAAGACGTGTATAATGTTGTTGTATATTATAGCTCTTCCCAGAATTAAATACTTTATGACATACAAGACACTGCGGATGACCATCCCTCTCAATGAATAGAAAGGTATCATCCTCCAATAGAGGTACAGGGCTCCCGCCCCTAGTCATAGCTGTCATCGAACATGGATTATTGTGTCAGTTGTGGCTGCATGGGGCCAGGGGGCAGTGAGTTCGCTTTCCCACTCCACGCGGGCTCCGAGCTGCCGCAGTGAGCACTCCAGAGCGCCCCAACTCCCTGGAGCTTGGTTGGAACAGCCTGCTCTACACCATGCGTTCACCATTTCTAAATATTCAATGTTTCTATAGTATTCTGTTTCTGGTTGGGATAGCCGGTGCTCACATATACATAATACATCAGGTCTCACTTCGTCAACAGTGATAATGTATCAAGTTTTGTTCTGAGGCACTGCACATTTACACTCGCTATAACTAAGACAGCATTTTCTTCAATGATATCATTTCCTTTTTCACTGGAATGTTCTTGGTCTTGGTAGTTTATCGCACTGGTGCACTGGGGATCCTCTGGAATAAAAAAAACATTTTATCACAATGTTCTTCGGCCATATACTGTTCTCCATTATTTTATCTTTTAGGTAGAAATCAACGCCAATTTTGAAGCAATTATTTATTCCCTTTGTTTCCAATTTTTCAAATGTAAAATTGTTGTAATTGGGGAAAGTGTTCTGTAAGAAGTTAGTTACAGTTTCAGCTGTGGTGCCACCTCTTAGTTCGCTTAGGTGTAACCATAAAGCATTCCTTTTTCATCGCCAGTACCTATTATGGCTTTATTTCTGTTTTTAGTAATGTCATTCACAAACGTTTGTATAGTGGGCTTCAAACACTGTTACCATATTTTCCATTTCTTAGCACAGTCTTGTAAGATGTTTTGTTTTCTTTTCTTGTGTCTTCAGTGGTTTTGGCCAGTTCATTTTCTTGTTTTGCTACAGTCAAATTTCTTCTGCCTCCTCGCTTGTTTTTCACTCCTTGCCAGTCTGTACTGATGCTTTCCAAAGAGTTTCCATCCATCAGATTGTTTATGTCTGTATTTGGTTTGTTTCTAATGTGGGGTTGAGTTTCACTGACACACTCATTTTTTACATTTGTACTAGATGCCATTCTAGCAATGTTTGGGTCTTCAACATTATTTCTCATTGGAAAATTACCACTTGATGAATTTGCAGGCTCTTTGCTGTGTGGTGTGCAATTTCCAGTCATTGAATAATCAGTGTTCCTTGATGGCATGGTGACTAATGAACTGTACATGAAGTTTTTGGCAGATGGTTTCATCACCATTATCCAAAGTGACGCTGATTTCAATAAAATGTGGCTCGTGCTTGATGGAGCTCAACTCAATCAAAGCAGGTGAGTGCTTGGTGTCCTGGAGGAGGACTTTGGGGACAGCTGGCCTTGATTGGTCACCATATTCTCCAGATCTGAACATGTGCAACTCTTTTTTGTGGGGTTGTATTAAAGACAAGCTTAGCTGAAAACAGCCATTCAGGAGGTCATCGACACTATCTGTATTCCGACACTTCAGCGGGTCATCCAGAACTTCACTATTATTTTGTGCCACATCATTGCCAATGATGGCAGGCTCTAAAATGGCTCTAAGCACTGTGGGACTTAACATCTGAGGTCATCAGTCCCCTAGACTTAGAACTACTTAAACATAACAAACTAAGCGCATCACACACATCCATACCCGAGGCAGGATTTGAACCTGCGACCATAGCAGCAGCGCGGTTCCGGACTGAAGTGTGTAGAACCGTTTGGCCACTGCGGCCGGCTGGATGGCAGCCATATTGAGCATGTCGTAACCAGAATCTGAATATCTGTAGTGATGTTTACATGTTGAATAAAGTGTACACATGCTGTAGTTTGTAACTAATTTTTGTTTTCTTCATATAGTTCAGTAATTGTCACCCTGTATAAGCACCACACAAGAAAGGAGGGACCACAGAATATGCTGAAAGTCAGATAGCCAAACTGACAATAAAGGATTATATCTTATCCAGTTACTTCAGTAGATCTAAACATAAAGGTGGTGGAGTTTCCATACATATTAAAACAGGAAAGCCCCTAAAGACTGCAAACAGTAAAGGACCGAAATTACCCATAGCTAGAGAAAAAGACTGAAATTACTGGTGTAGTGACTGATGACTTTAGATTGTTATGTGTGTACAGACCACCAAGTGGCAAAATTAGCATCTTTCTGAAAAAAACTGCCAACTTAATAAGAATGAATGCTCAGAAAAATATTGTTATATGGGGATACTTCAATACTGATATGGGAAAAGAATCAAAAACAATATAAGATTTTGAAGAATTGTTAATACACTACAATATGGAGGCAACAATATTTGCACCAACAAGAGTGACTTCTCAAAGTCACACAGTTACTGACTTCATCATTACTAATATTAATAGGTATAACTATGAGTCAGATGTAGTCCAAACAGAAGTATCTGATCATCATGGACAGCTGATCTGCTTCTGCAGAAGTAAGCATATAATATCAGAACCAATACAAACAACCAAGGAAATCAGTGAACAAAATATTAACATCTTTAGCATATTATTAAGCAGGGACACCTGGAATGAAACCCTACAGTTTCAGAATGTAAACAAAAAGTATCATTCACCAATCAAACACCATTTTAATGTAGATTCCCCAAAGTAAAGAGACAAGGAAAGCTACAGGATCAGACAAAGTAGATTACCAGTGAAATAATAACATTGTGCAGGAAGCTGCAGGATTAGAGACAGAGGGCTGAAGCTCAAAATTGTAAATTGCTTATTTATTTATTTATTTATTTTGATCCAACATCAACTGATTACAAAAAAGGTTTTTTTTGTTCCAGTCTTCTGGATAAGTCAGAGCCTTACTTACTAGGGTTACATATTATTGGCTGGCACTTTTATCTACACAACTTTTTCTAAATTTAGTTGAGAGAACAGAGTTACATATATGGACTATACATAAAAAAAAATTGTTATTGCCATACTTAAATTAAGGAATCTACAGTTTGTAACACAGTATTTATATCTGACATTCAAATATTTACAGTTTGTGACACAGTATCAGATCTGAGATTACATATATTTTTAGATAGATGGTCTTCCATCATAGAAGTGTACTAAATCTAGAAACTCATCTATTGAATATATTGGATTGTTTACGAGCCATTATCTTAATTTCATTTTTAGTTTTGTAATGGGCAATTTGGAGATATTAGGATGGAAGAAATTAAGTAGTTTTATGCCTGCATAGTGAGGGCTTTTCTCATAAAGTGTTGTTCTATGAGAGATGATGTGGGGTCCCTCTCTACCTCTAGTGTTGTGATCGTGTACGTCTTTATTAAGTGTTTTGTTGCTGTTTACTGCCATAATGATCATCTTCAGCACATACAGGTTATGAACAGTTAGTATTTTAAATTCTTTAAACAAATTTCTGCAGGACTACCTGGTACATTTCTTTCCCATAATTCTAAGTGCCTTCTTTTGTAAGGTAAGTACACTTTTCATATTACCTTTACTGCTGGATCCCCATACCTCTATCCCATAACTTAGATGGGATTCAAATAGTGCAAAATATATTTGCCTCAGCGTGGTGATGTTACAAAAAGGTGTCAGTTTTCTTAGGACATATATGGTAGTACATAGCTTGCTGTGAAAGAAGCATAGAAAAATAATAAAATAGACAACAGCAAGAGCAATGAATACCACCACAATGAACTAGGCAGCTTGCAATGCAATTAATAGTGAAAGAAAGAAAAATGCTGGATCGAACAACGAAACAGATATCAAATCAATGAAAATAGACAACACAGTGGTTATAGATTGTAGGGAAATAGCTAACATACTCAATGGTGACTATGTAAATGTGGTAGGCAACTTAAAACTGGAAAAAAAAGAGTTATTAAGCTAACCATGTTCTTGAAACACCAGTCACAGAAGATGAACTGAGGAATACTATACAAAATCTGAAGTCCAATAAATTGGCTGGTAATGATCAAATATTGAATCATATAATAAAGCAAGTATGTGAGCAAGTAATCTCACCATTGATCTCGTTCAGAGATGCAATTTTTCTAGAAAAACTGAAGATAAGCAGGGTAGTGCCAGTGTACAAGAAAGGGGATAAGGATGACCCCAACAACTAGAGGCTAGTTTCACTGATATCACATTTCTCAATAATCCTGTAAATGCTTACATACACACACCAACAAAAGTTTTGCATCACATTGGTTCTGAGAGTTCCGGAACATGTACAGAAAACTGGAATAGAGATCAACATAAATATTATTTCCGCCCTTTTTATTGCTTATGAAAACCACACATTGCATGTTGTACCACCATACAGCAAAACCTTCAGGGGTGGTTGTCCAGACTGCTGTATGCATTGGTACCTCTAGAACCAAGTAACCTGTCCTCTTGCATTGATGCATGCCTGTATTCATCGTGGCATACTATCCACAAGTTCATTAAGGCATTGTTGGTCTAGATTGTCCCATTCCTCAATGGCAATTTGGTATAGATCCCTCAAAAAGGTTGGTGGTTCTTGACATCCATAAACAGCCCATTTCAATCTATCCCAGGCATGTTCAATAGGGTTCATGTCCATAGAACATGCTGGCCACTCTAGTGGAGTGATGTTATGCTGAAGGAGGTCATTTAAAAGATGTGCACAATGGGGACACAAATTGTCGTCCATGAAGACAAATACCTTGCCAATATGCTGCTAATATGGTTGCACTATCATTCAGAGGATGGCCTCCACATATTGTACAGCCATTACGGCACCTTCCATGACCACCAGCGGCATACGTTGTCCCCGCATAATGCCACCCCAAAACATCAGGGAACCTCCAGCTTGCTACCTTCACTGGACAGTGTGTTGAAGGCACTCAGTCTGACCAGTCCGCTTCCAACACATCTCTGTTGATTGTCTGGTTGAAGGCATATGCGATACTGATCAGTGAAGAGAACGTGATGGCAATCCTGAGTAATCCATTCGGCTTGTTGTTGGGCCAGTCTTTACCGTATTGCATGGTGTCGTGGTTGCAAAGATGGACCTAGCCATGGATGTCAGGAGTGATGTTGTGCATCATGCAGCCTATTGCGCATAGTTTTAGTCATAACGCAACGTCCTGTGGCTGCAGAAAAAGCATTATTCAACATGGTGGTGTTGCTGTCAGGGTGCCGCTGAGCCATAATCCGTAGGTAGCAGTCATCCACCACAGTAGTAGCCCTTGGTCAGCCTGAGCGAAACATGTCATCGACAGTTCCTGTCTCTCTGGTTCTCCTCCATGTCTGAACAGCATTGCTTTGGTTCACTCCAAGATGCCTGGACACTTCCCTTGTAGATAGCCCTTCCTGGCACAAAGTAACAATGCGGACACGATTGAACTGCAGTATTCACCATCTAGGCATGTTTGAACTGCGGACAATACGAGCCGTGTACCTCCTTCCTGGTGGAATGACTGGAACTGAACGGCTGTCAGACCCCCTCCATCTAATAGGTGCTGCTCATGCATGGTCATTTACATCTTTTTTAGTGACATCTCTGAACAGTCAAAAGGATTGTGTCCATGATAAATATCCACAACCAATGTCTATCTTCAGGAGTTGTGGGAACCGGGGTGAAGCAAAACTTTTTTTGGTGTGTGTATAATAGATTAGTTGATTATCTGGACAAATGCAACATTCTTATACCATCACAGAATGGTTTCAGAAAGAGTAAATCTACAGAACCAGTGACTGACAGTCTGACAGGCTATAATATAAAATATACAGTCCTTAGATGAAAAACAAGTTGTATCTGCAATGTTTCTGGGTCTCTCTCAAGCATTTGACACCACTGACCATGATATAATGATAAGAAAATTGGAAAACTATGGTATTTGAGTGCAAGCAGGTGAGTGGATAGAATCATACTTATTCAACAGGTAACAATATGTACCTGTAGGGAGTGCAAGCACGACTCACGCCTCGTCCTCACAGCTTTACTTCTGCCAGTACCTCGTCTCCTACCTTCCAAACTTAACAGAAACTCTCCTACGAATCATGCAGAACTAGCACTCCTGAAAGAAAGGATATTGCGGAGACATGGCTTAGCAACAGCCTGGGGGATATTTCCAGAATGTGAGGATGGGGCATGAGTCGTGCTTGGGTAGCTCAGTTGGTAGAGCACTTTCCCGTGAAAGGCAAAGGCCCCGAGTTCTAGTCTCGGTCTGGCACACAATTTTAATCTGCCAGGAAGTTTCATATCAGCGCACACTCCGCTGCAGAGTGAAAATCTAATTCTGGAAACATCCCCCAGGCTGTGGCTAAGCCATGTCTACGCAATATCCTTTCTTTCAGGAGTGCTAGTTCTGCATGGTTCGTAAGAGAGCTTCTGTTAAGTTTGGAAGGTAGGAGACGAGGTACTGGCTGAAGTAAAGCTGTGAGGACGTGGCGTGAGTTATGCTTGGGTAGCTCAGTTGGTAGAGCACTTGCCCGTGAAAGGCAAAGGTCCCAAGTTCGAGTCTGAGTCCGGCACACAGTTTTAATCTGCCAAGAAGTTTCACCACAGTCCTGAAAAATGGAATTTTTGTAAACCTAAAAAAAGACTATGTATGCAGTTATCAGAAATGAAGAGAAGGCTGTGCATTTGGGTTTAGAAGTGATGAAATGAGACTGGAAGAAGTAGAATCCGCTAGATACTTAGGTATTACTGTGGATAATGAGCTGAAATAGAAGCAATATATTAATTCTGTCTGTAAGCATTTCAGCTCCAACATGTTCATAATGAGGCACCTATCACAGTATGCAAACAGCTTCTGTGCACAGTATATCATGGACTCTTCAAACCATACGTTCAGTGAGGCAAGATAGTGTGGGGAAACCAAACAAATTTAAGAAATAAGAAGGGTGTTCACATTACACACACACACACACAAAAGGAATGAGGATCATATTAAAAAGAAGACTTCTGAAACATGCAGAAACTGCTTTAAAAGACTAGGCATCTTAATTTTACATCCTTGTATATAAATAAAATTATAACACATAGCTAGTGTACACGACCACAACACATGGAGGAAGAATGACATATGAAGCATACCCTAATGATAAAAAATGCTTGAAAAAAGACTGCAGTACTCATGTATCAAGTTACTTAGAAGTTTGCCTAAAATCTGCATGTTAATGTACATGACACTAAGTTTTCAAAGAACTTCAAAGATTTTCCGGTGGAAAAGGAATTTTACAGTGCTGAAGAGTACTTATCACATTAAATTTGAATATATTGTTACTTATAATCAATGATGGTAGAATGTAAGAAAAAAGGTTAGGAAGTATATGATAATGAATGTTTTCTATTTTTGATGTGCCCTATATTACATGTACATCCACTGTACACCTTGTAATCCTACAGGATAAAATAAAATTCAACACAATTCAACTATGATCAAGGTCACACAAACATTGCTGTAAAGTAATCATTCCTTCAATATAAATTTATGCTCTTAATAAATGTTTTGATCATAAATTACTGTTACATTTCTTTAATCAAAAAAGAAAGAAAGCTGAGGACAAGCCAATGAGGGTGCTGGAAACCCATTGCACCTCGAGTGTAATTATCAATACTTTGGTTAAGTAGAATGAATATATTCTTTGCTCATCAGACATCAAGCAAATGTCATTTCCTGTTATTGATTGATCATTGTTGTAACTTCTTCTGACTAATAAACTAAAATTCTAGCAAAAACTTGTGCTTGATAGCCATACCTCTTGCTTGGTTTTTACTTACAGTTAATAAGACAAAGCAAGAAAATCAGCTAAATTATTTACACTAAATTAACCCACCCACCTCAAAAAATGTGTATAATCAAACCATGTAGGCTACCATAGACATTTTTAGATTTTAAACAGTATGTATGTTAATATTGGCAAGCAAGAGTAATTACATTTTCCAAACCTTTTGTTGCTTACCTACTATACTCCTTTACTCTTTATTTTCTGTATTATGAAAAGCTCACAAATATCAGACATTAGCATCCTTATTTCCTTACCAAATCAGTGTATGAATAGGTCACACAACACAGGTGGGTTACGTTACTTTGTCACCTCAGAAAAGCCCCCAAACTAATAGTATGCCACTTCTATAGAAACCATCAAACACACCTTCCCTAAAATAAAAATCCCAATTTCACAGTGATGGTGTTCTGTATATCAATTATACTTCATTGAGACATAGGTCATCCGTTATTGGGTTCACCTACCCTATTTATTACATCATTCACATATATAACAGTACAGTAACCCGTTTAATACAGCAAATTGCCTCCTCTCTTCTTTTCCTCCCATATTTTAAGGCAACTTACTGCTATTGTACCTAGAACCCATACCTGATTACTTAGCTTCTTTATCTGCTGTTTCCCAAGTGTGTGCTCCTGCATTTGTCTTACTGTACCCAAAACTTATTTTTGTTCATACAAATGTATTTTGCTGATGTGGCTTTTAATGCCTCTATGCAGCTTTCATCTGGATTCCAGTTGTATCTTGCCTGAAGTGTACCCTCCCTTTTTCCCCCAATGGTTGTGACACCACTAACAGTCAATATTAATCTATTTAACTTTTAAAAAATTAATTACTTCATCAATGTAACCTTGTTATAGTTTTGTAGTAACAACACTGATGGAATGGTATATGACATAATGTACTCCTGAGACACTCCAAAAAGGGACTGTTAGTATTATATCTGGCTAGATAATCTTCCAGATAAATACAAACTCCTTGTGTGGTTTTATTCTGTATTTATGATCATTATGTTCTTAGAATGCCTGCGAGGGAGAAAGAAGGTAATTGCCATATTGTTATCATAACATTACATAGATCTTATTATGGTTATACAGGGTGTTTATAAATGAATATAGGGATTTTAACTCTTTTTAATATTTATTACATTAAACTTACAGTTATAAACGATATATCAAATGAAAGAGCAACTCAAACATTTTTACCAAGAACCTTATAAATGTTCAATGTGAGCACTGGCATAGCGAAGTACACGCGATTGGTTGAACTTCATTGTACCCAAGCGTTGGATAGGTTGCAAGGGGCCCAATGACAGGGCTTGCTTTGCATGGCCTCCACATTCACCTGACCTAACACCATGCGATTTTCTCCTTTGGGGCTTCATCAAGGATCGTGTGTATGTGCCTCTGCTACCAGCAGACCTTCCTGAATTAAGAAACCAGATTGAAGCTGCTTTTGCTACAATCACTGAAGACACACTTGTCAACATTTGGGAAGAATTCGGCTATAGACTTGATGTGTGCCGTGTGACAAATGGTGCTCACATTCTTGGTAAAACTGTTTGAATTGCTCTTTCATTTGACATATCATTAACAACTGTAAGTTTAATATAATAAATATTATAAAGCGTTAAAACCCCAACATTCATTTATAAACACCCTGTATTACTGAAATAACATTTGCACTTAGGTAACATACCATTAATATCTATCAGAGATGTTGAGTTGCAGATAGGCACAACCAAAAGACTGTCAGAAAGTGAGCTCTCAACGAAAAAGGGTTTCATCGAAATTAGATCTCTCTCTCTCTCTCTCTCTCTCTCTCTCTCTCTCTCTCTCTCTCTCTCTCACACACACACACACACACACACACACACACACACACACATGACCACAGTCTCTGGCAGCTGAATTCATCCTGGATTTTCCATTTTTTCATTAATATATATGACATGTTAAGCATGTTGTTTAATCATGTCACTTCAATAACCACAATATATATGTGGCATGAGTGTGGAGGTGCTAAGTATATTGAAAATACCCATGATTAGTTACTGCTCACTACTTTTTATCTGTAGGTGTAGTTTGCAGGAAGTGCCTGCTACAGAGATCTGGTAGACAGTTAATATATCATTTGTAGCTCTGATCCTCTAATCAGTATAGATAGGATAGATTATAGCACAACCTCATGCCATGTGATACAGATTCCTGTAACATTCTAAACAATATTTAGATTAATATTTAATATTTGGAACACACATACTCTTAAGCATAGTCGTCTATTAGCAACCACATCAAATACACATAAAACATCTTTACCTTTCATTATTTACAACTTGTGCCATTTTTACATAATTTCTGCATATTAGACACAAGTGGCTTTGGTGCTTCACATTGGTTAATGCTCTCAGGTAATTGTGTCAATGTCACATGTGGGTGCTTTTTTTCCAGGACATTTCACACTCCAAAAAGGTAGGATCAGAGAGTTCACAGTTTTATCATTTGGATTATGTTTGTTTCATTATTTTAAATGCTTGTTGTTTGCCCTCTGCAGAAATAATGGAGTTTCAGGGGGGTGTTTATTATTTATTTATTTCGTCCCAGGGCCATCTAATAATGATATGGGAGTTGTCATTATAATACAATAAAAATCAGTAGCTCAAAATATAGATATACACAGGATAGCTAAGTGTGCTCTATAAGGATAGGACAGGTGGTTGGCCATGATGAAGGAACCAGCCTTGCATTTGTCTGACGTGATGTAGCAAAACCCAAATCAGGATGGCCAGAGAGAGTGGACCATGTCCTCCTGAATATGAAGTTAGTGCCTTAACAGTTACACCACCTCATTCGGTTGGTTCCTGTTGTATAACATTCTTTGATTTGCACACAAATATCTTTTGACAGGTAATAATATAAAAACATAGTTTTGCTCTTTGTTGCACCAGACATTAAGGACACCTGCTGATGACTTACCTGGAAAATAAAATGCATCAGTGGGATATTACTACCATGCACTTTAGATCCTGACACAGGAATTTCTTGTAAAAGCTGTAAATCAATATCATTAATTGGAATGTGACAGGATGTTGTAGTCAACCCCTTTCACTATTACCCACTGCTCTGAGTCTCGAGTAGTCTTTAATTGTGTATTATGCATTAGTTATTTTCTGCTGACAATGGAAATATGGAGTAAGATAACCAACAATAAATATGGTTGCACCATCATTGCTCTGTATTTTATCCTACTTATATGCACAGTGATAGGAAACACCTGTGAGCCAGACTACATAAGTGCAATCAGTGAAATAGTAGCCAGCATTCTTCATCAAATTACAGATAGGATAGCAAAAGAAAAATTAACTTTAAGGATTATAGTACAATATAAGGAGAAGACTGTCATGTGGAAATCTAAATAAGAAGAAGTATAATGGACAACCTTGTGTGGGCATCACTTTGCGTTGTTCATACAGGACATGAATCCACTGATGCTAATGGCACTTAGCATCATTACTGTGTCCCTGTGACATTGAAAAGGCCACACGAGAAGTTACCCTTGATACATCAGTCGACCTACACACCCCAGTTTGCTTAGTATGTGCATGAAGGCATTTGCCTTTATTAAAAAATACACTTTTTGTCTTCTTTTAACTCTGCATAAACATTTAAAATTTGTATTTGCATAACATAAAGTTTAAATGTGAATGCTTAGCTGTACTTGACTCCATCCTTTTCGTAAGTAATCAATTTACTAAACATTAACCCCAATTCATTTGTACTTAGTCTTGTAGCATATGAGTATACAGCATTGTGTAAACATCAGAGATGCCAGAAAACAAATACCAAATACCATAGGCCTACAAAAATCCAAACAATCACGTTTAAATTATTGACAAGAATCTGTCAATAATGTAATTATAATTGTGCATCAAAGGCAGATAATCTTTTTCAAATAGACTTATTAGTTATAACTTCTGACAAAGGAGATGTGTTAACAATTAATTCATCATATTGCTGCTACTCATGTCTGAAAGAGCAGACACTATTTGTTTTGATCCCACAGCTGTAGGTATGCATGACGAAGTTGAAATTCCGCCCTAGCTGCAATCTGGCAATGAAATAAATTCAGTGGAAACAAGTGTAAATTTGTGCCAGACCAGAACTCTAATGTTGATTTCCTTCTTTATGTAAGTAGTCGCCTTAACTGTTTCAGCTATCCGAGCATGCCCAAGCCAAATTCCCAACTTGCCACTCACTTCATACTTAGTGTCCCCTGTCCATTGTCCTCTTTGCTCACAGCCACATGCTGATTCTCTAAAGAGGTTGGATGAAGAGTGCATCTGTACTGAAAGATCTTTAATTGCTATCAAGTTGCATATATTTATATGTGTGGTTTCTGTTGTTGCAAATGCCTGTGTAGGTGGGAACTGCCCTCCAGTAAATCTTTTGTTCTCACAAGGTAACAAAGCCTGCACAGTGTTGCGGACAGAGAGCTGGCTGGAACCAGAGTCTAATAGCAATGAAATTTTAAACTCTGATTGGAATGTTTATAGCAAAGATAGGTTGATTGCTGGGAGTGCAGGTATGTTTGCAGCAATGAAAAAATACAACAACATCTAGTGAGACTTGTATAGGTTCAGAATGCAAAATAATTTATGTGAAGAATAAAGTTAAAAGTGAATCAAACAGGGTCATTGGATGCTTGTACAGACCCCCACCTCACAACAGTAGTGTCTTAACAGTTGAGGGAAAACTTAGAGAACACTACATGTAAATTTTGTGTTCATATTACAGTTTTAAGTGGGGATTTCTATTTACCAGCTGTAGACTGGAAGACTCCAGTGATTAGGTTGGGTAGTAGGGGCAGACTCCTTCCCACTCCTGAGTCTTTCCTCTCCCATATTTCTTTCCAGACCTCATGTCATTACTTTAATAGAGAACCACCTGCTCCCCCCACCCCCAATGTGCCCCTTCTCAGTTACCCCTACCTCTCACGTATGTGAACCTGAGCAACCACTCAATCTGTATCACAGCAGCAGTGTACTTGTGTACCTGTGACTGTGTGTGTGTGGGGGGTGGGGGGAGGGGGGGGTGGCTGAGGTGAGGGTAGGGGGAGAGGGATAGAGCGACATCATGTTTCCACTAGAAAAAGAGCTGTAACTTCAAAATTATTGAAGTTTGTATGTTGTTACAAATTTCTAAGCTATAGGTGAGTGGTTGTCTTTTGTCCTTTTTATTGAATGTTTCCATCCTGGAATTACAGTTATTGTAGTTTAATAACACTTATTTAATAATAATAGTAATAATAAATAATAGTTATTATTTAATTAATAATGTAGCTCATAAAAGCACATACTCACAGTTATGGTAACCATATGTTTTGACTCCAAAATGACCCTTTCTCTGTGTATATGAAACTTTCTGCATAATGAGCCAGAATCAAACCTGTACCCTCACCTTCCTTTATGTTTTTACTCATTCCTGATCTTTCCTCATCATGCAATCAGTAGAACTCAATATGTCAGTGGTTGAAGAAACTCGATACAGTGCACAACTTTTCTGACATCCACTATTGAAATCTGAATTTTCTGTTAACTTGTGCTCAAAACTAGAATTCAAAAGTTGTCTCATTGTTGTATTAATTCTTTAAGATAATTTCATTGCATGAATTAGTAACAGAGAATGATAATGTTATACTTTTAACTCCTTGGAACATAAATGCTGTTAATATTTTCTATCTAGTTTTTAGTTCACTTTGTATGAATGTAGTCAGTCAGTTTTTTCAGATATAATGCAGTTACCAATACTGTACCATTTTGGACTGCTTTCAGGTTGTGAATGCATATAACAATGTTTGTGCAGCCACTGTTGCTTCTCACTATAATGAACTCTTGGGTTGCTCAGAATGCTCAAGGCTTGATGTGCAGTGACAGTAAGTAGTGATGCAATTTAAATATAATTCTATTGTGAAAATTAAAATGTAACTTGTTTATTTAACATTAGATTACATTTACACCTATGTCTATATTCACCAAGCCACTTTACAGTTTATAATTGAGAGCACTTTGTGTGCCAGTGTCCCTTTACCTTTTTCCTGTTCCAGTCACATACAATTTTTGGGATGAACAATTGCTGGTAAGCCTCCATTTGGGCTCGAATCTCTCTAATTATATCTTGATGGTCTTCTCATGAGAGATATATAAGTGGAAGTAATATATGAGATGTGATCAAAAAGTACTGGGAATTTTTGTTTTTCTTAAAGAATCTTCATCAACATCAACTTTGACCACTTCAAATTAATCCCCCTAAAATATAATGAACTTGTGCCAGTGCTTTTTTCAGTATTGAAAACTCTTCTGGAACTCACTTTTTGGTATGGTGTTTGTCTCCTTCGGCAATTCTGTTTTTATATCATCAGTGGTGGCAAAACAACATCCTTTCATGGTTCTCTTCAGCCTTGGGAATAGAAAGAAGCTGTAGGGGGCCATGTCCAGTGCACATGGTATCTGATTCAACATAAGAGCTTTGCTTTTGCCAAGAAATCATGATCAAGCATTTAGGTGAGAGTGGGAGCATTATCGGGATCCAATTTTCACAACTGGTTTTGCCATAATTCTGGTTATTGTCTTCGGATGCTTCACACACACAAAGCATAACTTCCAACTAGTATTCCTTATTGACCATATGAACATAAGGCAGGAACTCATGATGCACTATGCCACTGTAATCAAAGAAAACAGTAATCAAAACAGTGAAGAACCTATATATGTGAACAAACTTGATAAATGTTTTTCAAACTTGGCTCTTCAGGCTGTTTCCATTGGGATTATTGAGCCTTGGCTTCAACATCATAGCCATATATCCCATTTATCCATATTTTTCCAGCTGTTATAAGGTTCTTTGAAAGTTCTAGATCATTGTCGATTTCATTCAGCAATTTCCGAGCGATTTTTACATTATGTAGTTTTTGGATGAAATTCAACAATTTCAGAAACAAACTTTTCTGCTAAAAGTTTCAAGCCCAAAACATCTGCAAAATGCTTGCCATGAGCAGAAGGATATGCCAACATTGTCAGCAACTTCTCTGATGTGATTTGGCAATTTTCCAGAATTATTTTCTTTGCTTCTTCCACATTGTCATCAGCAATCTACGTGCTAGGGCATCCAGGATAGTCATCATCTTCAAAATCTTCTCACCTCTCTTTGAAACATTTATACTACTCGTAAACTCTTTTCTTACTGACAGTCGATTTACCAAAAGCCACAGTCAATCACATGAATGTGGTAATGCACTTTATTTCATTTTTCAAGCAAAATTTAATACAAATTCTTTGATACATCTTTTTCAAAAGTAAAAATTCACTGGACACTTGAAAATACATGTAATCTTTTCGACTATCAACAATAAACTAAATATTCAAAACAAATGAAAAATCCACTTGCTGATTAAACCTAAGACCAGAACTTCATAGGATTTCCTGTGGAGTAATTAGATAGAGTTTTACTTTTTTATTCATTGAACTCTTCATGCCTCGCCCTCCTTAGACTAATTTTCACTTCATTGAGCTTTTGTTTGTCTTTGAGGCTGTGGCTACATTTAAGTTTGTAGTAAGGTTCATTTTGCTCTCATAGCAGCTTCCAAACATGGTTGTCAAACCACACTAAGACTTCTCCATCCCTCACAATTATGGTTGGGCCACATTGAATGATGCTCTTGAACATTGTCCATTAATTCTCAGCAATACCAGTGCTGTAGATTAAATTTTTATGATGACCTGTCAAGTAATCTGAAACATCTTTCATGTCATTCTAGCTAAACGGAAAGATCTTCCTGCTTTCTTTGTGTTCCTATTTACAGCCATGTTGAGTGGTTCTGTAATGGCATTATGGTCACTGATTTCCTCTTCTATGGCAACTGAGTCAAAACGTTTGGTCTGTTTGTCAATAGCAGGTCTGAGGTATTATCTTCAGAAGTCAGTTCTCTGATTAACCTGCTCAATGTAATTTTTGGAGAAGGCATTTAGAACAATTAAACATGATTCTCTGCCCCTACTACCCAACCTAATCACTGGAGTCTTCCAGTCTACAGCTGGTAAATAGAAATCCCCACTTAAAACTGTAATATGAACACAAAATTTACATGTAGTGTTCTCTAAGTTTTCCCTCAACTGTTAAGACACTACTGTTGTGAGGTGGGGGTCTATACAAGCATCCAATGACCCTGTTTGATTCACTTTTAACTTTTATCTTCACATAAATTATTTTACATTCTGAACCTATACTAGTCTCACTAGATGTTATTGTATTTTTTCATTGCTGCAAACATACCTGCACTCCCAGCATTCAACCTATCTTTGCTATAAACAGTCCAATCAGAGTTTAAAATTTCATTGCTATTAGACTCTGGTTCCAGCCAGCTCTCTGTCCGCAACACTGTGCAGGCTGTGTTACCTTTTATAAGTGAAATTAGTTCCAGCACCTTTACATGGACACTTCTGCAGTTAACCAATAATATTTTATCATTTTCATTCTCCAATCTGCTGGGACAGATGCTACTCTGTCTGAGCTTAGAAGACACCTTGTCAGGCCTATGGTGGGATTTCTCTAGCCAAAAAACGTCCAATATATGCAGAGCACTCTTCATCAAACAATAAAAAACAAGGAATCATATATTAGTAATGTGCATCACAGCATTAGACTCTATTTCATTATTATTTCTAGCTGTATTATTTGAGATTTTCTTGTCTTTTGTTACTGTATCCATGTCCCTAAAGGTTCTCTTTCCTCACTGAATCTACAGAAGATGATGAATTAATGTATAAGGTTACACTACACTAGTGACAATTTTTCACTGTCTTCATCTCTTCCCCTTCTTTTTTTTTAAACTGCCTCTACCATGGATCATGCTAAGAAGTGGTGCAGGGAAATGATAGAAACATTATCTCTAACAACAATATGGGAAGGGGAGATCACTATTGTGTGTGTGTGTGTGTGTGTGTGTGTGTGTGTGTAGATTTATAATATGTAAAACTTACATACATCTAAATATGAAACTCACAGAATTCAGACATTTTGAAAGTAGGCAAGTTTTTTTTTTTTTTTTTTTTTTACCACATTATCAAAGAACACACTTAAAAAATGTGAGATTATTATGATCCATAATAACATGGATGACACTAGATGGAAGGATTTCTAGATCTGTTTCTGATGTAGATAACAATAGCTATATTTCCAACGGGTTAAAGTTTAATGGAGAACCCCAAATGGAAGGATGTGATGCTTAGCATTAGGAACTGTTGGAAGGTACCATATTTAACTGTGAAGGTTACCAACATGTGCAGTGTGATAGTTTTGTCCCATAGTATGTTGTTTTTATGTATAGTAAGGAAAGTTCTGGTGGAATGTAGATAATTTGGGAGAAAATTAGACTACTTACCAGATTTCAGAAGCATTATGTAGTTGTCAGACACACCCAAGAGAGAATGAAAGCATTGATAGCTTTTGGAAGAAATTGCATGATGAGCTAGGTTATGAATACACACACAGACTTGTACTCAGTTGCACTGTGTGTATGTGTGTGTGTGTGTGTGTGTGTGTGTGTGTGTGTGTGTGTGTGTATTATTTAATGGGCTTCTTTGCAATGAATCAAATACAGCTCTGTTTATGAACTCTCCCTCTACATCTAACTCTCCAATAAAATGTGATATTATTCTGTTCAAACTGTAAAATTACTGCCTGCAGAATAATAACTACTTAGAATAGTTTGGAAGTCACCTCATGATGGAAATATATTAGATCTAATGGCAACAAATAGACATGACCTCTTTTTATATATTCACATTACAATGGGCATCAGTGACTATGATGTTGTTGTAGTAACCATGATTACTAAAGGACAAAGGACAGTTAAAATAAGCAGAAAAAATTATCTGTAAACCAAATAAAATTTTAGTACTGTCATATCTCAAGAAGGATTTTAAACATTTAGTTCTGGTCAGAATGGCTTGTGTAAGGACAAACAATAGCAAGAATTTGCGAAAACCTATTACCCAGAGGTGATTGGCATGAGAAGCCATGATTGAAGGAAAAGCAAAACAGTGCCAAAAAGTATTCTAGTGTGTTTTTGTAAATATCCTTAACTGGTTCACGAGATACTGTGGCTGTGTGGCATTGTTAGCTGCCTCATACAAAAGATGTGCTTTATGGGGCTCCACAATTTTAGTTGTTTTTAATGTGATACTGTTGGTGTTCGTCTCTGGCATGCTAGTGTAGAAGGTGTCATGACACAAGTTACAAGCAAAATCCATGCATTGTGCACAGTTATTAACATATACAAACATAAGGAAACTTGCAGTACTTCTTTGCTGCCTAATTAAAGTCCTGTGTCACATGAATTCACTTTGCAAACCTAAATCTTAAAACTTTACATAAAATTTAAATGTGATTTTCATGCTAATTGTATCATATCTCATTTATCTACATCTATACTCTGCAAACCAATGTGAGGTATATGGCAGAGGGTGTATCCCATTGTACCAGTTATTAGGGTTTCTTCCTGTTACATTCACATATGGAGCGTGGAAAAAATGAATGTTTGAATGCCTCTGTGCAAGCAGTAATTATTCTAATCTTATCCTCACAACCCCTGTGTGAGCAATACGTAGGGGGTTACAGTGTCACATTCAATAATAACTCATTGAAGAGCCTTTGCAGATCTTCATTTTCCACCTGGAGCTGCTACACCCTTGGTTGCAATTGTGCATCCATCTCCAGCTCTCCCTTGACCTGATCATGGGCATCTTTTTAAACAAATACACCTCAAAACAAACAAAAAGTCTTCATGGCAGTTATCGCTACATGCCTCTGGTGGCTTCACCTTGGCAGTATCTTCTCACTGAAAGTTAAAGCTCATGACTTATGTCTGCTGATCGTCAGTCAGTGTGGCAGTTTCATGCACTGGCATTTGGCATCACCCAGCATTGTGGTGGTGCTCAAGCAGCTTCGTGCAGATGCAGCAGCAGCAGTGGCTACACTGGGTAGAAGGTGATGTGTAGCCCAGATTGACTGTGCTAAGCTCTCACCTAGTTCACCTGAGTGCACAGTTGGATAGCTCCACATGACTGTTTAATACACCTGTCCATGGCTTAGTAAATTGAAGACAGCACCACAATGCCAAAAACAGGTTACTAAAATGACACGTTTTATAATGCCAGTTTGTAGTCTCACATGGTGAGTAGGGCTGTAGGCTGATTTTAAAAGGAGTTGACCTGCAAACAACATACTCATATTTGGAAAAAGAAATTGTATCAATCTGTTTTCTTATGAGGATTGCATGTTATGATTGCCAGGGGGAGGGAGGGTGAGAGGATGTTAACCCTTCAGTCTCAGACCTGTCCAGCAGGAAGTTTAAAGATAAGGAAGACTAAGACAATTAGTTACTGCTCTTATGGTGATTTGGAAGAAAAGGGAACTCAGTTCTATGGCTATTGCTCTTAGACCCTGCTGCATGATTTTATTGAGAAGGTGACTTTGCTGATTACGATTCAGCGTATTCTGGTTTGAACTGGACAATTGTTGTCACAGTAGCAGTAATGTATAGGATGAAAAAGGCAGCCTTTTCATAAAATTTAAATAATAAAAATTTCTTGTATTCTGAGTATGCAGAACTTTGTGTTATTTATTATTATTATTATTTTATTTATCGATCCATTGACAATAAATATTGTATGGATGTTGTCAAGGGTACATTAAGCCATTTCAAATAAATGGGACACAAACAATACGTAAAAAAGTACAAAACAAAATAATACAATGAAGTTAATAATAATACAATGAAATTAATATAGCCTGTATACATCCCTGCTTGTTATTTTAAATGCATAGTCTGTTTTTCATAAGGCTTTTGTTTTGTCCTCCCTAAACGGCCAAGTCCTTATATACACAACACTGCTCAAGTATATATTTACATCACACAACAGCTGTCCTTTAAGTATGTAAATGTAATGAATGATTAGGTTCAGATAGAGTATTTTCCATTTTTCCTTTATAAATATCATCATAAAAAAATTTATTGACCTACATAGTCATTTACAGAATAAAAACATTGTTCTGCTAGAAATTTTTAAAATTCTGTTTTAAATTTGTCATCATCTTCTAACTGCCTGATGTTGACTGGCAGTGCGTTGTACAGTTTTGCACCGATACGGCTCACATGCCTTTGTGTATTCGTTCTTTTTGTTCGCTGTGTATGGAGTGCTGCGCTATTACAGGTATTGTAGTTATGAAAGTCAGCATTTGTCTGACAATCTGCAATGTGGGTCCTGACATACAATACACATTTGTATATGTATAATGATGGTATAGTAAATATTCTAAGCTTTTTGAATATGGGTTTGCAGTGTGTCTGTGGATGAATGTGAGTTATTATTCGGATGGCCCTCTTCTGCAACAAAAAAAATTGTTTTATGTGCCCTGTTGTGGAACCCCAAAATATTATTCTGTATTTGACAAGAGATTGAAAATAGTCAAAATATGCCATTCTGGCACCCTCTGAGGTACAAACATTTGCAATAATTCTGAGGGCAAAACAGGCTGAATTAAGTTTCTGTGCAAGTTTTATTACATGCTCACTAAAATTTAAGTTTTCATCCACATGAATCCCCAGCAATTTTGTGGATGTCACTCTGTCTAAGGCTTTGTCACCCAACACCAGATCGAGATTTACATTTTGACATCTTTTCCGAAACTCAGAATCAGACTTAGTTTAAAGTTTTTTGTCTGCTGTTCTGTAAAACATTGCAGCAGTCACAATGTGGACCCACTGTGAATGCTATTCTCTAACAAGAGATGAGTTGTTGCTTTTCATATGCTGCTGGCAATTGCCCTGACTGCTGTATAATGATTGAAAGCTGTTGTCAGTGGATGTGGTGAGAGGGAGATCGAGAATACATACTGGAGATACCAAAGGTACCACAGGTACAGTCCTCTCCTTTGAATACTCTTTCCTCTAGAGGAAATACATATCTATCACTTTTTATTTATTTATTTATTTTTCTTTCAATATATAAACTTTACAGCCAACCAGTTGCATAAGTTTAGTTTACAACCCTTGACCAGATTTCAATACCACTAAGTGTGTCTTCTTCAGAGGGAAAGTCACCTACAATGTTTTAAACACACCATAAAATAAACTTCTAAAATACTTAATACTTTACAGCACTGAAATGAAGTACATAAGATAAAATTACATGACTTTAAAATTGTAAACATACATGATGAGCTAAGGAGCTTCCGTCAAAAAATAGAAAATATGGAATAAAGTCTTCCATGGAAACAGTAAAAATTTTTACAGCATGATAAAAGAGCAGACATTGGACTGAGTGTGTGACAACTAGTTATAACACCAGGTAAATGTGATATAGAGTGTGCCACTTGCTGGGAGCTAGCAGAATGATGAACACTCAGCTGTATGAGATATTCAACTGTAAACACATCAGTATGATACTACAACTACAGTCAAGAAACAAAAGCTTCTTTAATGCCTTTAAGCCACTGCTCACAAATATATAATACTTTGGTTCATGCTTCCATTTACTTCTATTTCAGAAACATTGTTTCTCCCTTTCCTTTATGGGCTCTGTACTTCCTTACTGATAGCACACCGTATGGCACTGTATGCACATACTGTTTGCAGATATTATGTGATGCATATTATCTCCTCCCCTCTGTTTTGCTTACTGTAAATGCTTGATAAAATCCTGTCATAGTACATTTTCATTTTGTGCAACATATAGTCATCGTCATTTTTACAAAAAAATATTTTGTTCTGTTTTTATCTTGGATACATTCTTTCTCTTATACTACAGATAATTTCAAAATGTACTTTGTTTAAACATCTAGATACATATCATACTGATGTATTACTGTGATAGTTGTGGATTTCATATAGTTAAGTATTTGTCGTGTTACTAGCACCCAGTAAGTGATGCACTCTACACCATGTTTACTTGGCAGTGCAGGTAGTTGCCACGCACTCAGTCTCATGCCTGCTCTTCTAACAGGCTGTACCAGTGTAACAATTTTTACTGTTTCTGTGGAGGACTTTATTTGCTGTGGAGGACTTTACTGGATATTTTCTACTGCTTGACTGGAGCTCATTAGCTCAACATGCATGTTTACAATTTTAACATCATGAAATTTATGTAAGTACCAGTTTTACGACATGTACTTCCTTTCAGTGTTGTAAAGTATTAAGTATTTTAGTTGTTTAATTTGTGATTATAGGTGAGTTCCCTTCTGAAGAAGATACTCTTACTGGTACCAAAACCTGGTCACAGATTTTACAGTAAACGTATGCATTATAAACTGAAAATTTATTTACAGATGCTGTGCCAGCCATGTTTAAAATTGTGATATTTATCACCAATCATTCACTTGTCTGTGAGTGATATGTCAGTAGTAGGTTTGCCGCCCTTGTACAGTGGAGCCAGGGCCAAGGAGAGCTCTGGGTATTGCACTCATATGCCCCCCTCGCTCCCCCTCACCCCCTCCCTCCCCCTCCCCCACCATCCCAATCACATCCCTCCCAATCAACAAATATGACGTGCTGCCTTCCAATCATTGGCAGGTCAAATGTACGGTGAATAATGGTATCCCTTATGAGAATGGCAGCAAGGGATGGGAAGGATCATCTTGTGCACTCAGTGTATATGCCAGGAAGACTTGTTCAGCATGATGAAGAGGATGTTCCAGCAGCCATCAAGTGAACATCATACAACCAACTGCAGATTGTGGAGCATATTGGAAAAACTGATATCCATTGTCTAGGCTATGAGGTCACATTTGCATCATTCTAGTGGCTGGCAGCTAAGATTCAGCAGACCAGCCTTGCTAATAGAATGTCAATGAACTTCACAATTCACAGCATTTTTCCTTAAGGTGATCACAGTCTCTGGGTCTGAGTGGACTGGATGGGTTGAATCAGAGATTTTTGAGATACTGTGACAAACTTAGCTGTGTAGATTTGCACCATAGCTTTGATAACTGTAGGGCCCCCATAAATGGGTCAGGTGTTGACTCTCCATCCAGTCCAGAAATTCATACCTGCATCTCACCCTTAGGTATTAGAAGAAATGTGTCTCTTAAATGTCCATATAGTATATTAGTGCCCTTGCAGACAATATTAATAGTAACCTCAGACTTTTTGCAGATGATACAATTATCTACAATGAAATCAGTATGAAAATGCTGCAGAAATATGCAGTCGGATTTTGATAAGATTTTGAAATGGTGGAAGGATTGGTAACTTGCTTTTAAAACTGTGCATTTTACAAAATGAAAAAATGTAGTAACTTATGACTGCAATACTAGTCACAGTTGATACCAGTTATTGCATACAAATAATTGGTGATAACAATTTGTAGGGATATGAAATGGAATGAAACATAGCTCAGTCATAGGTAAATCATATGGAAGACTTCAATTCATTGGCAGGATACTGGGAAAAATGCAATCAGTCCACAAAGAAGATTGCTTACAAAACTTTTATGCAACTTTTGAAAGGACTTATTGCTGGGCATGATGCTGGACTCAACAGCCTGACAGTTGTTGCTGGAGAATAATTAGTTTTCAATGGGACTTCATAAAATTTAACTTCAGTGAGTTATTTAAGCCCAACTAGTCTTGTGATTCATCACACTCTTCACATATGTCTGAGGATAATAAACAATTAACTGAACTTTAATTCTTGTGTGTGTTGACTATAATAATTTAAAATTAGCCTAACATCATAATTATTTTGGAATATGTTCTTGAGGAACAATATGTGATGCACACAAATCATAAACATTAAGTAGTTATCCATGCAATGTGTTCCATTGATGGTGTATGGTCATCAACATTAAGAAAGTAAAGTTTATTTTATTTTAAAGCCCCAGACGGGACCAGAAGTGTCACAAACTCTAACCATTGATCACTGCCTCAGCGATATTGGATAGGTTCTGGTAGCAGTCAAGCCACCATGTGAAACCTATCACATAGTTATCATAAATGATTTTAATGCAGTTGTTACCAAATATGGAATCGACTGAGAAACTTAAGTACATTTCTTGTGCTGCAACAGTGCACAGAGAGTTTATTAATCACAGATTGTGCCATATTTCTGTATTACATTCATATGCAACACTACTCTAAGTTGATTTTACATCTGAATCTACATCTATACTCTCCAAACCACTGTGAAGTGCGTGGCAGAGGGTAGGTCCTATTATACCAGTTATTAAGGCATTCTCCAGTTCCATTCACCTGTGGAGCATGGGATGAATGAGTGATTAAATGTCTGTGTGCGTGCTATAATTAGTCTAATCTTTTATTTGCAATCCCTATGGGAGCAATACTTAGGAGGATTGCAGTATAATCATAGATTCATCATGTGCAGTTGGTTCTAGAAATTTTCTAAGTTGGTTTTTAGGGATAGTCTGTGTTTGTCTTCAAGTGTCAGCCAGTCCAGTTCTTTCAGCATCTTTGTGACATTCTCTCAAAAGTTGAAAAAAACCTGTGACCAATCCTGCTTCCCTTCTTTGAATATGTTCAATATCTCCTGTTATTATTATCTGGCAAGGGTCTTACACTTTTGAGTAACTTTCTAGGACAGGTTGCACAAGTGTTTTGTATGCAGTCTCCTTTGAGGACTGATCATATTTCCCTAGCACTTTACCAATGAACCCAATGTGGTCATTAGGCTCCATATCCCAACAAACTGTTACACCCAGTTATTTGTATGAGTTGACCCATTCCACCTGTGACTAATTGATACCACAGTCATATGATACTACGTTTTTTGTTTGTTTGTTTTTTATGTTTCTAACACTTAAAGCAAGTTGCCAAGCTTTCACCAGTTTGAAACTTACCAATATCTGACTGAATATTTCTGCAGCTTCTTTCAGACAGTACTTTATTATACATAATTGCATAATCTGCAGAAAGTCTGAATTTGCTATTAATATTGACCACAATGTTGTTAATATATAACATTAATGGCAATGGTCCCAACACACTTTCCTGGGGGCACACAAGAGGTTTTTTTTATGTTTTTCAATGACTCTCCATACAAGATAACTTATGATATGCTTCCTAGCAAAAAATTCTCAGTCCAGTCACAAAGTACAGTTGATAACCCTTACATTCGACAGTAAGCATTGATGTTTTACTGAGTCAAATACTTTTTGGACATTGAGAAATACTGCATCTACATGATTGCCTTGATCCATATCTTTCAATATGTCATGCGAGAAAAGTGTGAGTTGGATTTCACATGGTCTCTGTTTTCAGAATCCATGCTGGTTGACATGGAGGATGTCATACATACAACAAATGGATGTCAAGGACATTGGACAGTAGTTTTGTGAGTTACTCCTGTTACCTATCTTGTAAACGGATGTGGCCTATGCTTTCTTCCAACTAATGGGCAAAGGTTTTTGTTTCAGGGATCTATGGTAGATTATATTAAAGAGATGGGCTTACTCAGCAACAAATTCAGTATGGAATCTGATAGGGATTCCATCTGACTCTGAAACTTTCTTCTATTTTAATGATTTCAGCTTTTTCTCAACACCACTGACACTATTATCTATGTTACTCATTTCTTAGTGATACAAGAACTTGGATTTCTGTAGTAAAGGGACATCTGAAAATAGAGTTAAGCATTTCTGATTTTGCTATGCTATTCTCAATTTCAGTTGCGTCACTTGTGAGTGACTGGACACTAGCTTCAATGCCATTAACAGTATTTACTTATAACTAGCATTTCTTTGGGTTTTGTGAAATATCTTTTGACAATACTGTGTTATGGTAGTCATTGAAGACTTCATGCATTGCTCTTGTGACAGCCAAAGACATTTAATCCAGCCTTTGCTTTGTTTTACACCTATTCTGCAGTAGTATCTGTTTCTTTAGCTGTTGCTTTACAGTGACTGAATACCATGGAGGATCACTCCTATCATGAAATATTCTACTTGGTTTACATATACCCACTGCATAGTCATATATTCTTTTAAGCTTCTGTCATAGTTCCTCGGCATGCTCCTGAGCTAAAAGTTTCAAGTTGCTCATTGATGTATGACACTAGTGCTTCTTTATTTATTTTACTGAATGTACATATCTTTCTACTCGTTTTAGTTGCCCTTAGTACTTTGGTAATAATTTTTGCTACAACAGCCACATGGTCACTGATACCAGTTTCAGGTTGGACATCCTGAAAGAGGTCAGTCTGTTTGTTGCCATTAGGTCTACTATTTTTCCATCACAAGTGGGGTTTTAATAATTTGTTCTGGGAAGTTTTTGGAAAAGGCATTTAGTAGTGTTTCAGAATATGCCATACCCACCACTAACAAAACTGTAATTTTCCCAGATGATTGTTAGATGGTTAAAGTCTCCTCCAATGATTACAGTATGATTTGGGAACATGTGTGAACTGAGGTTGTCTCTAAAGTTTTTGGTTGCATCAGGAGGAGGGTCTGGTGGTCAGTAATAGGATTCAAATATAATTTCATGCCCGTCCCTGATATAGTCTTGCCCAAGCAACTCTCATGCAACTCTATAAGCTTTCCCGACGATCTAATGACATCTCGGGGTTTTGGGTGTTCTGCCAGAATCAGCATCATTCTTGCACAATATTTTGGTAATGTAGCTTGTAACCTTCATCAGGTGCAGTCTCAGGTCGCACCTGATGAGGGTTATGAGCTACTTTACCAAAATATCATGCAAGAACGATGCTGATATCCAGCAGAACACCCGACAATCCAAATTGTAACTCTCATGCAGCTTTAATTTCTTTCTATCTTAGTAGATTTGAGATTCTTGTCTGCTGTGCTGAATAAACCACCTCCATTTCCCATTTGCCTGTTCTTTCAGGATATGCTGAAATTTCCCCAAAAATCTCACTGCTGTAACTTCATGTTTTAAACAGCTTTCAGTACCTAGCACTGTGTGAGCTTCACTGCATTTTAGGAGACCATCAGACATTGGCATTTTGTTGCAATTCCTTTGGCAGTTAATGACTAGGATTTTTATATACTTTCCTGTAGGGGGCATTTCTTTGGATCTTTAACTGATACTTCCAGGATTTCTGCAGCTAGATTGTTTGCACCCCACACACTATCAGCTACCTGTGTAGCAGCCACTGACATGTAGTGCACACCTGAACCATTCAGAGAAGCCCCACAGTTCTCAACCCTATGGCACAAGTCTAGGAATTCACAGCCTAGTTTGTCATAGAACCTTGACAGTGTCTGGGTCAAGCCTCCCACTTGACTCAGAAGCAGGCCCATGAGGTGTTACAGGGACAATGCTGAAGACTATGAGCTTCATTGAAACTCCATGAGCAAGGTCAATTTCCTAAACCTTACCTACCAGCTGCTGAATTTATCCATCTCGGAGCTGAGATTACAGGCATAATTTATCCCATAGTGTGCCACAATCTGGAGTTGTTTACAGCCTATTTTATCAGTGACTGAAGAAACAGAATCTTCAACATGCTGAATGAGGCCTCCAGGCATATACACAGAGTGCACAATATGATCCTTCCCATTCCTTGCTGCCATTTCCCTAAGTGGTACCATTATTTGCCATATGTCGGAACTGCCAATGATTAATAGACCCTACCTTTTTGTATTTGCCTCACCTTCACAATCCCTAACAGGTGAAGTGAATCACTGCTTTATTTTGGTTTCAGTGGATGACAGCATCTCGGACTTGTTGGTTAGGGGAATGGGTGTTACAACCTAAGTTCTCCTCTGTACTGTCTCACCAGTACAGGACACCCAGACCTACCATTGTCATGGCACTCAGTCAAGTGGACAATGAAATGTTAGTAGCTAGCAGTTATAAATAATTTCGGGGTTTTTTACTCATCCGTATCTGTCACAGCCATGGTCCTGAATTCTTAGACAATAACTGTAAAATAGACAGAAAAGTCCAATTAATATTTCATCAAGTATTAAGTTTCAGAATATTGATAATTGTAATTTCGAAAAATCCAACCTTCCTTTACAAAAATTCAAATAGATTTTAACATACTTACAATAATGAAATGAATATTGCTTAACAAGCTACATGTTTTCTGTCCAATGTCATACAAAGTACTGCCCCCATGCCAACATGTCTCCCACTGTTTATATAATCATTAACAATCTACTGTATTGTTGTACATGCTTCTTTAAATAAATAACAAACAAAATTAGTTTTTAGTACAGTATTTCATAAATTACATTGACTCTTATACATTAAACACATGAGTGAATCTTAGCATATTTATTAATTTAAAAGTGTACACACTCTTAAGTACTGTTCATTAAGAATACATAAGTATTTATTATTAATTACAGAAAATTCATGTTTAGGGCAATATCACTACAAATTACAGAACCTACACCCCTCAATACAATTATAATGTAGTAACTGCCCTAGTTGTATATATTCCACAAGTACATGTTTACCTACACCCCTATAGTATTTACGTCAGAAATTTTCTGTTTATGGTCAAAAAATATTTTTAAATCAGTTTTAATGGACTGTTATGTCTCAACAAGTAGTGATAGATCCTAAATTTCCTGCGGAAGGGATGGTATCCACAGGAGAAAATAATACTTGGGGTACCTTTGGTATTTCTGGTACATGACTCTTGGTAATCCTCTCAACATGCCCATTTGCAGCAGCTTCCAGTTGCCTGACAGTACTCAGGGCACCAGCTGCTTAACATCAACTGTCTCATCCAATAGCTGAGAACAGCATACACCATGGATCCGCATTATGCGTGGTGCGGTATTTTACAGAACAGTAAATAAATAACTTTAAACTAAGCTTTTCGATTCTCTTTTAATTTATGGATCTGTCATGCTGCAAGTATTGCCAGTAGTATTTTAGAACTGAAGTGACTAACAGCAAAATGAGATATCTATTATGACAACAACAAAACTTGATACAAAATTTCCTGTTTCTTTGAAACATGTTTTATGTTGTGATCAGCAACAGATTCAGTAAGAGCATTAATTTATTATAAATGTTGACAATATACACTCTTGTTAAAAGAGAAATTAATGTGACACTTTGTTAGTTATTTCTGATTTACTATGAAATAGGTTACACACGACACTTGCAATTTAAAAAAATTCATGAACATACGCATTTGCAGTGTCAAAAAATTCTCAGGAATGTGCCTTTTTTCAGACAAATAATGAATGAAATCGTGGAATGATTTTTTAAAATAAGGATAATGTGGCGAATAATTTCTAAAAATCATAAATTAAATTTACATTTGGCCATATAGTACGAGTTTTTTTTTTTTGGTACTTACAAATTTTTAAAAAAAATCATTATGATGTACATAATTATTGACACAATTAATGAAAGATTATGTGAACAAGACATGAACAGAATAATATCATAATCTAGAATTTCAAAGTAGACCTATCCAACACAAGGGTCTCTCACACAAAGAAAAATTCAGAAGTTGGCTTATATATGTAAATAAATGTGCAAATTGCACAGATTTTTTACTTAGCTGAAATTGTGACCCTCTACAGTGCATCATTCAGTAAGAGCATTAATTTTAACATTTGGAAAGTAGTGGAGCATCAATCAAAGAACGTCTTCCGCTTGTCATGGCTAACAATGTTTGGTAACTTCCTTCTCCTGTCTGTCTGTCTTTTCCTAAACAGGACAACTTTATGTTTTTAATTGATATATTTATTGTTATTTATGAGTTGTCTTGCTTGTAGCTTTTAGTAATAAATAACATTTGATTTGTTCCTATTTGAACGGATGTATCTTTGCTTCATTTATCACTTCGCCTTAGTTTTGCATGCCTATTTTCTCTCATTATCTCAAAAAGCAAGAGACAATTTTTCTGAAAAACATGATGAATTTCCATCTTGTTATTTATTTTAAATTGAACTGTGTTATCATAGAATTTTAGTTATCTTTATCATGTTTGGAACTATGTATAATGGAATATAATTTGTTCAACAGTGACACTTCAAGAAGCAGAGCAGCAGCATGGTGCTGAAATAACTGGTCTTAATACCAGCTGTAATGTAGCGCAGTTAGTTAGTTCAGGCCTGTTGGCCTTGAAGCAACCACAGACCCCAAGCAGCAGGGACAGGGGTGGAAGTGGTGGCAACACAGTGGCGGCTGTATTTCGATTACTTGGTTTGGAGCCTTCACGTCTTCGAGCAGTCACTCTCAATTCTCTTCTTTTTATTGCACAGCTTGTAAGTAAATATTACTGCAGACTGGATTAGCATTCCTTGCACTTATGAAACTCTGAAATAAAGTTGTATTCTTGACATAGAGTTCTGCCTTACTTTTTTCTATTTAAAGCAGTATAGTGCATAGTATTGATCGCATAGAGATATTTTCTATAATAAAATGATCACACTAAATATATACAACTAACAAAATTTTCTCCACAGTGTTATATATTACTCAGCAGAGCATAACAACTTACCCTGTTATACCAATACCAATGCTGAATGTTGAAACTAAATCAGAAACTTACTTTCTGTGGTTACTTTTTTCGTTGACACATCCTGTTGTCTTTCCAAAAGCATATTTTGTCAGTTTTATATTTTAATTTATACTATTTCACTATAAATTTAAATGTAGCCAAAGACTCACAGACAAATAAAAATTAATTGTTGCCAAAATAGCTGTGCATGAAGTGTTCAACAAATTTGAAACTTGACAGAAAGTCCAAAGAAGTTTTGGTGAACAGATCAAAGCCACCCATCCAGAAACTCTGTGACCATTGTGGTGCTGAAATGGAGGACAATACAAAAAAGCCCAAAATACTAAACGTCCTGTTCAAAATAGTTCTGCAGTGGAAATCATCGTACAAATGACAGAATGGCTGATCAAATTAAGTGACCATGGGGTAGAAAAGCAACTGAAATTGCTCATCAGATGGAAGGCCACTGGACCTGATGGAATACTAATAAGATTCTGTAGAGAGTATGCAAAGGAATTCCCCCTGTCCTAACAACAGTGCGCCACAAGTACTTGGAGGAACAAAGTGTTCCAGATGATTGGAAAAAAGCTCAGGCTATTTCTGGTTAAAAGAAGGGCCATCAAGTAGATGCTCAAAACTGTAGGCCTATATCTCTGACATTGGTCAGTTGTAGATTTTTGGAATATTTTATCTTTGCATATTATGACACTTATGGAAGCCAAAAATATCCTTGATAGGAACCAACATGGTTTCTGAAAACAATGAGCAAATGAAATCCAGCCTGCTCCGTTCACCAGTGACGCTCAGAAAGCAATAGATATAGGCACCGAGGTAGATGTTGTGTTATCTTGACTTCCGGAACTCATTTAATAAGTTCCACACTACTGCGTAATGAACAAAATATGAGCGTTGAAATATCAGACCAGTTGTGTGAATGGATTGAAGAGTTTAGCAAACAGAACACAGCATGTCATTCTGAATGGAGAGAAGTCTCCAGACATAAAAGTGTCTTTGGACATGACCCAGGGAAGTGTTACAGGACCTTAAATTTATGTATTTATTATCATCCCATTGATCACATTTGTGGTATATGATTTGTCAGGATACATTTAAAAACTACATAATATCTTTACAAAAAAAATTTCTATGCTGAATTCATATGAATCTATCTTATGTTTAATATAATATGCAACTGATAAGTGTTTTTTATAACATAACTTCTTATGTGCTTGACAGACCTATTCCTTGATGTTGTGATTTCATTTGTGACATTTATGCTATCATATATTCTTATACAGTTGAGCAGAGCTATTCACTTACACTGTAGTGACATTTGTTAAACATGTGGTTCTTAATTTTCTTATGTGCTTGACAGACATATTCAATGATGTAATTTCATTTGTCACATTAACTTAAAAATATATTCTTATACAGTTGCGCAGAGATATTCACTTATGCTGTAATAACATTTGTCAAGCATGTGGTTCTTTATATTCTAATACAGTTGAGCATCGAAATTCACTTACACTGTAATAACATTTGTCAAGTATATTATAACAGTTTTAAATTATCCTCATTTTCCAGTTCTTTGATATGTTTTGGTAGTGGATTAAAAAGTTTGATGCCTTGATTACATACATGTTTCTGACTTTGGGTCCTTGTTACAGCTTGTAAGTGGAGATCTTTAAATTGCTGTGTATTGTAATTATGGTAGTCTGTATTGGTTTTCATTTTGTCCTGTTTTTTTTTTTTTTTTTTTTTTTTTTTTTTTTTTTTTTTTTTTTTTTTTTTTTTTGCATTCAGTGTTAGCTTGTTTGCACTAAACCATTTTTATATCTTGTAGGACATTGTCCACAGTACTGTGCAATGACTGCTTCATACCACTAACTATTAAACTAGTATCATCAGCAAATAACATGATTATAGCTTTTCTCTCTGACACCTGAATATCATTAATGTAAATGAGGAACAGCAAGGTGCCTAATACACTTCCTTGGGATACTCCTACTGTGACCTCCCTTGGATCTGATCTTAGTTTAATTTTTTTGGTTAATATTTGGTGCTATAATTTCAACCACCTGCATCCTCTTTTCCAGATATGACTCAAACCACTTTTTTACCGGTCCTCTGATACCTATAGCTTCAAGCTTTTCCAAAAGTATGCTGTGGTCAACAGTGTCAAAGGCTTTTGACAAATCTAGATTTATCCCAACTACACTTTTTTTCCCTCTTCCAATTTACTGATTATTTCTTTTGTGTATTCCAGTACAGCTGTTTCGGTACTTCTCCCAGCTTGAAATCCATGCTGATTACTGTTTATCAGATTGTGGATATTAAGATAATGTGTTACTCTATATTGCATTAGTATCTCTAAAACCTTAGAGAAAGTTGAGAGAAGTGAGACAGGTCTGTAGTTTTCTATTTTAAGTTTATCACCCTTTTTCAACAGGGGAACGACTTTAGAAATTTTCAGTTTCTGCGGAAACACGCCCTCAGCCATTGACAAGTTTGCTATGTACACCAATGGTTTTGCTATTTGATTAGCTGTTTTCTTTACTGGTATTATTGGCACCTCATCTACTCCAGCTGACATCTTGGACTTGAGACTATCAATCACTTTTAAAAACTTCCTTTTCGTTTGTTGGGACTGCCATCATTCTGCTGGCTGCCTTGGGTGCTTCCATCTTAATCTGCTTCCCAAAATTCCTGGTTAATGTCTGGGGTGTATTTAAAAAGTAATTATTTATGTAATTAGGCATGGCATATTTATCTACCATTCTATTCTCCTCATCTTTTAGAATAATTTCCTTATCTTTGATAGGTACCCTGGTTTCTTTCCTCACAATTTCCCGAGCTATTTTGGTTTTATTTCTATGTCATTACTTAGTAACTTTGCATTTGCAATAACTCGGTATATTTTCCTATACCTTTTTACATATTCTATAAAATCAGTATCTGCACAGTCCCTCAACTCTTATCTGCACAGTCCCTCAACTCTGAATTGAGTTTTTTCATGTTTTCACATGATTTCTTAATGCCGAAAGTCATCCAAGAACTTGACTTTATGTGTCCAGTAGACTTGATTCTGGTCAGTTTCTTTGGAAAACACATCTCAAGGTTCATCATATAAATTGATGCAAATACACTTTATGCCTCATCTGTACTTGTTTGTTTCATAACATCTAACCAATTTTCATTTGCTAAGATACTTATGAACTGATGACAGCTGATCACAGAGAAGTTTCTTTTGTAAATATTATTTACACCTTTATCTTCCTTTGACCTTAAAGGGATTTCAATCGTGAAAGAATTGTGGTCAGACAATTCTAAATCTATGTTTGTTACCTCGACGTCAGTTGTTGACATGTTTGAGAAAATGTTCTCTATGAGGCTATTGGAGGTGTTTGTTATTCTAGTTGAATTGTTTATGTGTGGTGACATATTGAAACTCTTTAATATGACAAAAAATTGCCTTTTTTGTTGACTTTCAACTAGAAGATTAATATTGAAATCACCACAAAGAATAATCACAGTTTCTTTTTTGTAATAAGTATTTACCAACAATTCTAATTTATCAAAAAATACTTCTATGTTTCCACATGGTGACCTATACAGTGTTATGACTATGACTTTTTTCATCAGGCCATATAGCTAGACAGTACCTGCTTCAAAGAACTTTTCAATACTTAAGTTCTCTGCTTCACATCTCTTTTTAAATTCTAACTCTTGTCTAAGGTAAATACTGACTCCACCACCTTTTCCAATTTTCCTACTATAATGATTTGTCAGTTTAAATGGAATAATATGAACACTACTAATTTCATGGTCCTTACACCAATGTTCAGTAATACACAAGACATCAGGAGGTTGGGTGTTACTGTTATTGTGAGTTCACAATATTATTTATTGAGGCACTGCACATTTAGAGTCATCATCTTTAGAACACCGATGGTATTTCTCCTTTCGTTTAACACTGTTAACTTGGAGTTTTCATTAAGGCAGGATACCAAAAATCCTGTTTCTGTTGCTTTTCCTACTTGAAATGGATGATGCTGATTAATTGTGCATACTAGCTGTGGCAGCTGATGACATTTTAATATTAACTATAGCAGATGTTGATGTTTTTAGTGCTTCAGGAAATGTTGCTCTTGTTAAGGTTTTCATTTCTTCTGCTTCTGCCCTCATTTGGAGTGGGATTTTATGGAACTTTTCTATTAATATACAGCTTATTTCTTCTTGTATCTTTCCACCCATCATCTTTTTTCCATAATAGTTCCTATGCTCCCCCCCATGAACCATGGACCTTGCCGTTGGTGGGGAGGCTTGCATGCCTCAGCGATACAGATGGCCGTACCGTAGGTGCAACCACGACGGAGGGGTATCTGTTGAGAGGCCAGACAAACGTGTGGTTCCTGAAGAGGGGCAGCAGCCTTTTCAGTAGTTGCAGGGGCAACAGTCTGGATGATTGGCTGATCTGGCCTTGCAACATTAACCAAAACGGCCTTGCTGTGCTGGTACTGCGAATGGCTGAAAGCAAGGGGAAACTACAACCGTAATTTTTCCCGAGGACATGCAGCTTTACTGTATGATTAAATGATGATGGCGTCCTCTTGGGTAAAATATTCCGGAGGTAAAATAGTCCCCCATTCGGATCTCCGGGTGGGGACTACTCAAGAGGATGTCGTTATCAGGAGAAAGAAAACTGGCATTCTACGGATTGGAGCATGGAATGTCAGATCCCTTAATCGGGCAGGTAGGTTAGAAAATTTAAAAAGGGAAATGGATAGATTAAAGTTAGACATAGTGGGAATTAGTGAAGTTCGGTGGTAGGAGAAACAAGACTTCTGGTCAGGTGACTACAGGGTTATAAACACAAAATCAAATAGGGGTAATGCAGGAGTAGGTTTAATAATGAATAGGAAAATAGGAATGCGGGTAAGCTACTACAAACAGCATAGTGAACGCATTATTGTGGCCAAGATAGATACGAAGCCCACACCTACTACAGTAGTACAAGTTTATATGCCAACTAGCTTTGCAGATGATGAAGAAATTGAAGAAATATACGATGAAATAAAAGAAATTATTCAGATAGTGAAGGGAGACGAAAATTTAATAGGAATGGGTGACTGGAATTCGAGTGTAGGAAAAGGGAGGGAAGGAAACATAGTAGGTGAATATGGATTGGGGCTAAGAAATGAAAGAGGAAGCCGCCTAGTAGAATTTTGCACAGAGCACAACTTAATCATAGCTAACACTTGGTTTAAGAATCATGAAAGAAGGTCGTATACATGGAAGAACCCTGGAGATACTAAAAGGTATCAGATAGATTATATAATGGTAAGACAGAGATTTAGGAACCAGGTTTTAAGTTGTAAGACATTTCCAGGGGCAGATGTGGACTCTGACCACAATCTATTGGTTATGACCTGTAGATTAAAACTGAAGAAACTGCAAAAATGTGGGAAATTAAGGAGATGGGACCTGGATAAACTGAAAGAACCAGAGGTTGTACAGAGTTTCAGGGAGAGCATAAGGGAACAATTGACAGGAATGGGGGAAAGAAATACAGTAGAAGAAGAATGGGTAGCTCTGAGAGATGAAGTAGTGAAGGCAGCAGAGGATAAAGTAGGTAAAAAGACGAGGGCTGCTAGAAATCCTTGGGTAACAGAAGAAATATTGAATTTAATTGATGAAAGGAGAAAATATAAAAATGCAGTAAATGAAGCAGGCAAAAAGGAATACAAACGTCTCAAAAATGAGATCGACAGGAAGTGCAAAATGGCTAAACAGGGATGGATAGAGGACAAATGTAAGGATGTAGAAGCTTATCTCACTAGGGGTAAGATAAATACTGCCTACAGGAAAATTAAAGAGACCTTTGGAGAAAAGAGAACCACGTGTATGAATATCAAGAGCTCAGATGGCAACCCAGTTCTAAGCAAAGAAGGGAAGGCAGAAAGGTGGAAGGAGTATATAGAAGGTTTATACAAGGGCGATGTACTTGAGGACAATATTATGGAAATGGAAGAGGATGTAGATGAAGACGAAATGGGAGATACGATACTGCGTGAAGAGTTTGACAGAGCACTAAAAGACCTGAGTCGAAACAAGTCACAGCTGCGAAATACTAACGCGAATTCTTTACAGACGAATGGAAAAACTGGTAGATGCGGACCTTGGGGAGGATCAGTTTGGATTTCATAGAAATGTTGGAACACGTGAGGCAATACTGACCGTACGACTTATCTTAGAAGAAAGATTAAGGAAAGGCAAACCTATGTTTCTAGCATTTGTAGACTTAGAGAGAGCTTTTGACAATGTTGACTGGAATACTCTTTTTCAGATTCTAAAGGTGGCAGGGATAAAATACAGGGAGCGGAAGACTATTTACAATTTGTACAGAAACCAGATGGCAGTCATAAGAGTCGAGGGGCATGAAAGAGAAGCAGTTGTTGGGAAAGGAGTGAGACGGGGTTGTAGCCTCTCCCCGATGTTATTCAATCTGTATATTGAGCAAGCTGTAAAGGAAACAAAAGAAAAATTTGGAGTAGGTATTAAAATTCATGGAGAAGAAGTAAAAACTTTGAGGTGCGCCGATGACATTGTAATTCTGTCAGAGACGGCAAAGGACTTGGAAGAGCAGTTGAACGGAATGGACAGTGTCTTGAAAGGAGGATATAAAATGAACATCAACAAAAGCAAAACGAGGATAATGGAATGTAGTCAAATTAAATCGGGTGATGCTGAGGGAATTAGATTAGAAAATGAGACACTTAAAGTAGTAAAGGAGTTTTGCTATTTAGGAAGTAAAATAACTGATGATGGTCGAAGTAGAGAGGATATAAAATGTAGACTGGCAATGGCAAAGAAAGCGTTTCTGAAGAAGAGAAATTTGTTAACATCGAATATAGATTTATGTATCAGGAAGTCGTTTCTGAAAGTATTTGTTTGGAGTGTAGCCATGTATGGAAGTGAAACTAGTTTGGACAAGAAGAGAATAGAAGCTTTCAAAATGTGGTGCTACAGAAGAATACTGAAGATAAGGTGGATAGATCACGTAACTAATGAAGAGGTATTGAATAGGATTGGGGAGAAGAGAAGTTTGTGGCACAACTTGACTAGAAGAAGGGATCGGTTGGTAGGACATGTTTTGAGGCATCAAGGGATCACAAATTTAGCATTGGAGGGCAGCGTGGAGGGTAAAAATCATAGAGGGAGACCGAGAGATGAGTACACTAAGCAGATTCAGAAGGATGTAGTTTGCAGTAGGTACTGGGAGATGAAGCAGCTTGCACAGCATAGAGTAGCATGGAGAGCTGCATCAAACCAGTCTCAGGACTCAAGACAACAACAACAACAACAACAGTTCCTATGCTGTCCATGCCTCGTGAAATGATTTCTCTCTGAGCTGTTTGCATCCACAAAAGCTGCACACTTAAAAGCACAGCAGATCTTCCTAAATTTATTATTTGTTGACTTTATTTCTATGTTTACACATGATTCCTTGATTAGATCATGTCTATGTGGCACACTTACACGAGACCCTTTAAATTTAGACCTGACAGCTTTTTTAGAATTGTTTGAAGTGCCCTTGTCACTAGTTGGTTTTCATTTTTGTATATGTCATTTGCTCCAGCTATTAGCACACAGCATGTTCCAGCCTGAATTAAGTTTTCACAATTATTTACTATTTCATTAAGGGGCGCACCAGGTTTGACAATGCCTGTTACTTTAAATTGGGACTGCCGATCGCTTATTATTTGTGCCACACCCTTTCCATGACTATCACCTAGTAAACAGACTTGATATTTGATATTGTTAGAAGCTTCATGGGGCTTTTTGCAGTTGATGCTAGAAAATTATCTCAAAATGCAGGAGGCCCTGCAGAGGAACAATGCTTGCTGCAAGGAGTGGCAGTCAACCCTCAACATAAATAAATGTAACATATTGTGAATAGAAAGATCCTTTATTGTATGATTGCACAATTGCAGAACAATCACGAGAAGCAGTTACTTCTGTAAAATATCTGGGATCATATTACTGACAATCAACCATAACGGAACTTCTTTTTTATGAATCTTCTGAAGACCATATAATATGGGTGCACAGAGAACAATGAGGTCTTAGTCTTTTGGTCACTTTTTGCAGAATAGAAGTAGAATTCAACAGTGCTGATGTTTTCCTTTCCACTTTTGCTGTGGAGTTTTTGTCAATCTTCTGATATATTGGTTAATTCAGAAAGTTATAAATATTCTGTTGATAAACCTCAAGTGGCAAAGCATGTTGGCATTTCCCATATCCACTGGTGAGACCACTGTGTGAGGATCTTCTCACAGTTTTGATAGTGCGGCCCTTTCTATGGCAAAAATGTTGCTCTTCTGAGGCTGAGCTTTCGTGAGTGCATGACATGTTTCATGTCTTATTACTTCTGCAGAATCACTAGGAACAGGTCTAACAGCTTCCTCAATAGCACTAATAAAATCAGTCAGAGGCAGGTTTCTCAATGTAGGGGTGAAGTTCAAGCCTTTGCCAAGCACAGACAGTGTTATGTTGCCCAAAACCTTATCTGTTAAATTGACCATGGAGCATGAAAAAAATATCTGCTTGCAGTAACATTGCTAATAGGTGACTTATCAATGAAAACTGTCCTGATGTAGACTCCTTATGAACCCAGTCTGATTCTGCCCAGGTCACACCATCGACCCATGCCTAGGAAAGTGATGGCAGGCTGGATGCAACCTTCATATACAGATGAAACAACTGTTTCGATATGGCGTCAGTTCACATCAAGTAAACCAGATCCTCTCTTTCATTAGTGCTAGGCTCACATTTTGTGTAATGAATTTTGCAGTGGTGGTCTGGATAAAATTTCTCACTCTGGCAAACTTCGGAATAAGGCCATTGTCCTGACACTTCAGTAAATAACGCAGAACTTTACAATCTCGCTTGCTTATTGTGTAGCTTGTCCAACTTCTGAATTTTTAATGCCATCACCACCCCAAAGAGCTATCTGATATGATTCTTGAAGTTTTCCCGGCATACTGAATATTTGATGATGTTTCGGGATTGCAGTCAGATCATGTTGACTTCTTGCCACAATATTTCAGCTGCTAACCGTCCAGCCATCTTCAGGTGAGTGTCCACCACTGGAGACTGAAGATGGTTGGACAGTGGCCAAAAGACTAAGACATCATAGTTCTGTTCTACTCAGGTTATATGGTCTTCTGAAGATTCATCAAAAAGAAGTTAGGATATGGCCGATTGTCAGTAATATGATCATCTATGATTTGGTATACATCTCACCTCTCTGCTCAGACATTTTGTGGGGAATAGTGCACATCATTTTTGTAACTTCGCTGACTTTATCAATAGACTGAAGTCACTTCAACTCAGTGAAACAGAGCTACTAGTGAGATTCAATGTCATCTCATTTTTCACTAATGTGTCTCTTATGGACTCATTGTCACTCAACAGCAGTAAGTTCACAGCCGACAAAACAACACTTTTTCATCATGTCCTTTCCTCAAACTACTTTTTATTTAACAATGAGCAGACTGATGTTGTTGCCATGGGCAGTCTTCTCTCCGCCTTGGTATCAAACTTTTTTACGGAAGACTTTGAGGAAAGGGCACTCGATTTGCCAGAACTTAAACAGTCTTCTGGCGATATGTGGATGACGTTTCTGTAGTGTGGCCCAATGCTGAAGAAGAACTGTCATGTTTCTTGCAACATCTGAATGCAACCCACAAGAACATCCAGTTTATGATGGAAATAGAGAAGGATGGTTGTTTACCATTTTTGGACATCTTGGTTACTGGAGAGTGGATGGCTCATTAGGACATTCTGTCTACCATAAGCCCACACATACAGACCTCTACCTCTACCTCCAATCATGGATTTGCCATCACCCTTCACAAACTACCGGCATCCTTAGAATGTTAGTGCACAAGGCTCATGTTGGTTCTATGAAGACAGCCTTACAAAGGGGCTACAACATCTACAGTCGGTGTTCAAAGATAATGGTTACCCTCCACACCAGATTAGCACAGCGCTAAAGAGGAAGAAACATGAGAACCCACAACATCAAGAAGAGAAGCAGCTGTTCAAGACCAGGGTCTTCCTTCCATACATCAGCAACCTTTCATCTAAAGTAGACAGGATACTAAGGAAACATCTTCTGGCCACGCTTCTCATTGTGGTAAAAGACAATCTGGTTCTGCGGAAGACTGGTTCTACATAATTCCTTGCCAGTGTGACAAGGCTTACATAGGTCAGACAATACACACAGTACATGATAGGTGCATTGAACTTGAGTGCCACACTCACCTTTCACAATCCTGTAAATCAGCCGTAGCTTTTATTATCACAGGAGACTCTATGGATATTTCTGCCACAAAAATCTTGGCCCCAGCGAGAACTTTTTGGGAGTCAGTAATTAAAGAATTTGTGGAAATACAACTAGCACAAAATCTTATAAATGATGATAGCGGCTTTCAACTGGACAAGGCGTGGGACCTGGTGATCTCTCTAGTTTCTTCTGGGAGAAAACAGTTTATTCATAATGACATGGCTGCCAACATCTGGTTTTAGTGTCATAAGTGCACACTCCGACAGAGGGCGGACATGTAACTTCACCTTTACGCATGCGCCTGTGCACCACAGATAGAACAGTATTTGCAGAGAGCGCAAATTGGAGTAGACGACACTCCTGTGATGGCCACCAATTTTTGCTATAAAGCTGATGCTGGAAACTTGCAGTCTCCAGTAGTGTACACTCACCTGAAGATGGCTGGACAGTTAAGTGCCAAAATATTGTGACAATAAGTCAACATGATCCAGCTGCAATCCCAAAACCTCATCAAATATTCCTCCTATGTATATATTGTGAAAAGACCACAAGAGAGATTTGAGCCCATGCTGTGGTTTACCACAATTGTTATGCCCGCAAACTATTTACGTCTGGAGCAGGAAAGAGGAGAAGTGACAGTGCTATACAAAGTACTCTGTGCAACTCACCATAAGATGGCATGTGGAGTATAGATGCAGATGTAGAAATCACCTACTTGAATTGCTGCCCATCATTTACTTTCAAGATGTGAAATGCATAGCATTGCTGATAGACAGGTATAAAAGTAAATGTGACACATATCTCAGTTTACGAGCTAAAAATTCCATGCTCGGGAAGGAGAGAGGGGCAGGTTGGGGATGATTAAAAGGAAAGGGCAGGTCACTCCAATCCTAGGATGAGAGGGATCAACCTGCAGTGAGGACAAGAATAGACGAAGATGAAATGGGAGGCATCAGGGAGAGTGGTTTAAAGGTGGTACATTGGTAAGCAGCGAGATTCTGCTATAAATTACCTTCTTGAAACCCTTAGAGAAAACTCAAAAGACGGAGATTAGTCTATAATTAGAAGTAACTTGTTTGACTCCAGTTTTACAAATAAGTCCTTACCACCTCATATTTCTGCCTTCCAGGTGATACACCTTTCTTTGACTAGTTACAAAGATAACTCAAGGGAGTTGCTTCCAAGTAAGCAAAAGATTTTAATGCTTTGTTTGAAATAGCATCATAACCATATGGCGACAGATCCAGGGTTTGGTTTAGGGTGGGGGGGGGGGGAGTCAGGTTCACATTTAAATTTGTTACTGCCTGCTCCATCCTTCCCCCCCCCCCCCCCCCCCCCAACAAAAAGAATATTAATTGTGGTCATCCTCACTTCTATAATACCAAAGATGCCTACAATCATAATAGGAATTGCAATAAAGTATATGTATACATAATATTTGAATACAATAATAATAATTAGTTAAAACCATTATTTAGTACATTGTTTTAGCATAACACCCATGACCTTGCAATTCAGAGAAACATAGATAGCACTTGAAGCGCAAAAAATTGAGAAGAAGACAGGCCATAACATTAATTTAAGAACTATAATAGTAACAAGCTCTAACAACTTTGACAAGGAAACTTCCTGGCAAATTAAAACTATGTGCTGGACCGAGACTCAAACTTGGGACCTTTGCCTATCGCGGGCAAGTGCTCTACCAAATGAGCTACCCAAGCTCAACTGATGACCCGACATCACAGCTTTACTTCCACCACTGCCTTGTCTCCTATCTTCCATTCTGGAAATTTTGACAATATCATAATTTGTTGCGTATAAAATAGAAATGTGTCCTAACCATTATCAGCAGTTCACTTAGTACAGCAGCTGTGAACACAGATCTGGAGACAATACCTGTGTGAGCATGTAAATGTGGAGGAACACTGTTCCTTTGAGACATTTCTACTTGTGGGAAGTCACTTTTTCACCTTTCTTCTTCTTTTGTTTTTAATGGAAGTCTAGAAGTAGCATCTTTTACTACTAATCAAAATGTCATGGGTCCAGTGTTTGATCGAAGCCACTGCTTAAATTTCGAATAAAATTCAATAGTAGTGGTAGCCAAAAACTTCTGATATGAATCATTCTCATTCTACCAACAGCCTTGTCAAAGATGAAAGAGGATCACATAAATGTTCAGAGTATCCTCTTGCCCTTATTTTACAAAACAGGTGGCTCCTTTCCAGCTGTTACGTTTTTAAATTTCATTGTATCTTCAGTAATGTTATTTTTATGACATGTGCACAGTACCAAAAATTCCAAATATTGGCACAGGCCTGACTGACTTAACTTTATTGTCAGTCAAATTCCTTGCATTACCAGTAGATAATGAGCTAATTAGTTTGCCTAAGAATCATACTAATTGCAGAAAATCTAAAAACTAAAGTAAACTCTGCCCGAATAGGCCATGAAGGTGCAACGGTACTGACTGGTCACCATGTCATACTCAGCCCATAGGCATCACTGGATGCATATACAGAGCGACATGTGGTCAGCACACCGCACTCCTGGCTGTATGTCAGTTTACGAGACCAGAGCCATGACTTCCCACTCAAGTATCTCCCCTGTTTGCCTCACAAGGGCTGACCCACTTGCCAACAGTGCTCGGCAGACCAGATGGCCACGCATCCAAGTTCTAGGCCAGCCTAACACCGCTTAACTTCAGTGATCTAGTGGGAACCAGTGTTACCACTGTAGCAATGCTGTTGGCAATTACAAAACATCACTGATTTTAAATTTCATTATTGTTGTTCATATGTAAACATAGTACCCAATTACTACCTTCCTGATAAGATAATTCAAAAAGATATAGAAATAACTGTGTATATATACAACTAATAACAGAGACATAAAAAGATATAGAAATAACTGTGTATATATACAGCTAATAACAGACACATATTAGCAACATTTGCACTCGTTCAGTTCCAGATAATTAGCTTCTTTAGTAAAAACATTGTTTCTGAAATAGAATCCCATGTTTAGGCAAACTAGCCAGCATTACTCAGTAGAAATTATTCTTGTATCTAGAAGTTCTTTTTAAAACAAATCTCCCTCTTCTATTCATGTGCTCAGAAATGTAAATCTTTAATTGTAATTACTTTAGCCATATAAAAAAGTCATGTTGGAACCTATTTTAAGTCAGTCTGTGGTAGGTTATGAAACAAGTAAGATCTTTGTCGAAAAGTATGGGGTAATGTACCGCAGATGATGGAGTACAAATTGCAAGTAGGAAAATGTACGGTGTTCTATCTAGATATTGTGTTTGGAAGTTCAATCTGTGACTCAGTGGATGTTTTTTAATGGCTGACTGTGTAGCTGTAATAATTTTCATCAAAGTGTACAACAGTTAAAGCAAATGATAATAGCAGGATCAGACTATGTACTGTGTCATCTCCAATAGTTACTTATTGTGTACATATTTTGTGTATTGCTGTAACTATTAGACTTCAAAGAAAATTATTTAATAACTGGATTCAGTGGCCACATTAGTCATATATGTTTGCCACATGTGAAGTATTGTGAATACTTATGCTAATGTTAGGTAACTGCATTCAAACAATCATATTGTAGGATATCAACCTAGCATAGTATGTGGCTACACATTTACCTGTGTATAATTTAAATAAATGAGACTGTATCTGGCCATAAAGAGCAGTTTATTCAACTTCAAAGTGTTATAAAAGTGTTTGAATTGGAATCTTGGTGCAGAATAAATCATTGACAGTTGCCTACTTTTTGACAAACACTTTTCAGGCACATTCAATGGAGGTCCAGTTGCCAAAGGCATATTTGAACAGGTAATGGATAGGCTACACTGCTGTGGGAAACTGCTCCCAAAATGTGGAAAAATCAGCAATGGCCAGTAACATGAGGGTACAGAAGACTGTGGAAACCACTGCATTAAAGACACCTAGTGTGCATTCACAGGAAATGTGAACTGTAATTAAAAAAGTGTCATGATGATCTCTCTGTTGGCAAAAAATAATGGATTAATCCCCCATTCTGACCTCCAGGAGGGGATTGCCAAGATAGAATAACAACCAAAGTGTAGAATGTCAGATGTTTGGACATGGTACGGAATCTAGAAAATATGGAAAGGAAAATGCAGAGATTTAGTGGAGGTAAGTTAATTGAAATGGAAAAAAGATAAAGTTTTCTGGTCAGACAAATATAGGGTAATATTGACATCAGAGGAAAATGATGTAACAGATGTAGGATTCATTATGAATTGGAAAGTATGACAGAGAGTAAGTTACTTTGAGCATTTCAGTAGCAAGATTATTTTCATCATAACCAAAATCAAACTAATGCCAGCAACAAAAGTAAAAGTATATCTACTGATGTCACAAGCAGAAGATGAAGAGATAGAGAAGTATATAAAGGTACTGAACATGTAATTCAGTATGTAAATGGAAATGAAAATCAAATAATCACAATTTATTGGAACACTGCAGTAGAGGAAAGTACAGAAGGCAGAGTTACAGGAGAATATGGGCATGGCAGTGTGAATAAGAGAGGAGAACAATCAATTTAGTTCTGCAGTAAATTTCAGCTAGTAATAGAGAATACCCCGTTCAAGAGATACAAGAGCAGAAGGTATACTTGGAAAAGGCCTGGAGACATGGGAAGATTCCATCTGGATTACATCATGATGAGACAGAGATTGTAAGGTGTACCCAGGAGCAGATATGGACTTAGACCACAATTTATTAATGATGAAGAATGTGTAAAAAAACTTAAGTTTAGGAGAATAATCTGCAAGAATGGATATGGAAAGAAGTGGGACAGTGAAGTTCTGAGGAACAATGACATGTGCTTAAAGTTTTTGAAGGCTGTAGATACTGTGCTTATAAATACCACAATGGGCAGTTCCATTGAAATGGAGTGGACATCACTGTGAAAACCAATCACTGAAGTTGGACAGAAAATATAGGTACAAGGAACATAACTGTGAAGGAAACTTGGATAACAGAAATACTACAACTGATCGATGAAAAAAGGGAGTAAAAATGTTTAGGGAAAGAAAGGAATACAGTAATTCACTTAGGGATGACATGAATAGGAATTGCAGAGAAGTCAAGAAGGGAGTAAAAGTGTTTAGGGAAAGAAAGGAATACAGTAATTCACTTAGGGATGACATAAATAGGAAGTGCAGAGAAGTCAAGGTGAAATGGTCCCAGGAAAGAAGAAAAGAACTTGAAATGGGTGTCAGAAAGACTGTTTCAGCTTTTAGGAAAGTCTAAACAGTCTTCAATGAAATAAGAAGCAAAGGCATCTAGACAAAGAATTTCACTTATAAACACAAAGAGGAAAGTAGATAAATGGGAAGAGTACACTGAAGGCTTCTATGTGAGGGAGAAACTGTCTGATGATGTAATATTTTTTTATTTTGATATGAACTTCACATATTGCTTCGTGAATAACAGTTACATAACATATAGATGAAAAGGGATTGTACAAAATTTAAATTTAAAAAATGAATCACAAACATTGACTACAGTTTTCAGCCAAGCTGTTCACATCTGTAGCAGGGTACTACACGTACTCTCATGGTAATGCTAAATGAACAGCAACAATGAACTACTACTGTCTAATGGTCTCCAAGTGAACACATTGTGAGGCTAAATTCAAAGTGAAAAGTCTCTTAAAGTGCAAGAAGATGAATGGGAGTTGATATGGAAAACCTAGGGAATACTGTATTAGAGTCAAAATTTTGATCAAATAAGGCAGAAGACCTCTGGAATTTCTGAAATCTAGAGTTTATGGGTCTGGAGACATACCATCAGGCTTTCAGAAAAATATCATCCATACAACCCTGAAGACAGCGAGAGCTGATAGATGCAATAAATATTCCACAGTGTGCTTAAAAGCTCATGTTTCCATGTTTCTGACAGGAATAATTTACAGAGGAATGCAAAAGAAAATTGAGGACCTGTCAGATGACAATCAGCTTGGTTTTAGGAAAGACAAAGGCACCAAGAAGCAGTTCTCATGTGCTCAATAATGGAAGCAAGAAAAATCAATGCGTGTTCACTGGATTTGTCAATTTAGAAAAAGTGTTCAGCAATGTAAAATTGTACTAGATGATTGAAATTCTCTGGAATTGGTGAAAGCTATAGGGAAAGACAGTTAATATACATAATGTACAAGAATCAAGAGGAAAAAACTAGAGTGGAAGACCAAGCATAAGGTGCTTAGATAAAAAGGGTATAAAACAGGGATTTAGTCTTTTGGCCCTACTTTTCAATTTACTTATGAAAGAAGCAATTGAAATTCTCAGGATAGCAGGTGAAAGCTGTAGGAAAAGGCAGGTAATATATGATATTTACAAGAACCAAGAGGGTAAAAAAAACAAGAATGGAAGATCAAGAATAAAGTGCTTGGATTAGAAAGCATATAAGACAGGGATTAAGTCCTACAATTGCACTGTTCAATCTACAAAGATGAATTGATGGAAATAAAAGAAGGGTTCACTGATGAAGTTTCTGTTTTCAGTGAATGTGAAGCTGAAGAATCAATAATCTAATGAACACACAGTTTGAATTGAGATTAAATCATAGAAAGATGAAAGTAATGAATGGCAGAAATGAGATAGCTGTAAACTTAATGCCTGAATTGGGGACCACAAAGTGGACAAAGTGAAGGAATTATTCTACTTTGCAATAACACTAACACATCACTAAAGAAGCAAGGGGGACAATAAAAACAGTTTCACAGAGCCAAAGAGGGCATTCTTGACCAAAATAACTATTAGTATCAAACATTGGCCTTAATTTTTTCAGACTGTATGTCTAGAATCCCCTCCTCCATGAACCATCGACCTTACTGTTGGTGGGGAGGCTTGCGTGCCTTAGTGATACAGATATCCGTACCGTAGGTGCAACCACAACGGAGGGGTATCTGTTGAGAGGCCAGACAAATGTGTGGTTCCTGAAGAGGGGCAGCAGTCTTTTCAGTAGTTGGAGGGGCAACAGTCTGGATGATTGACTCATCTGGCCTAGTAACACTAACCAAAACAGCCTTGCTGTGCTGGTACTGCGAATGGCTGAAAGCAAGGGGAAGCTACAGCAGTAATTTTTCCCAAGGGCATGCAGCTTTACTGTATGGTTAAATTATGATGGCGTCCTCTTGGGTAAAATATTCCGGAGGTAAAATAGTCCACCATTCGGATCTCCTCATAGGAGGACGTTGTTATCAGAAGAAAGAAAACTGGCGTTTTACAGATCGGAGCATGGAATGTCAGATCCCTTAATCGGGCAGGTAGGTTAGAAAATTTAAAAAGGGAAATGGATAGGTTAAAGTTAGATATAGTGGGAATTAATGAAGTTCGGTGGCAAGAGGAACAAGACTTTTGGTCAGGTGAATACAGAGGTAATGTGGGAGTAGGTTTAATAATGAATAGGAAAATAGCAATGCGGGTTAGCTACTACAAACAGCATAGTGAACGCATTATTGTGGCCAAGATAGATATGAAGCCCATGCCTACCACAGTGGTACAAGTTTATATGCCAACTAGCTCCAAAGATGACAAAGAGATTGATGAAATATATGATGAGATAAAAGAAATTATTCAGATAGTGAGGGAAGACGAAAATTTAATAGCCATGGGTGACTGGAACTTGATAGTAGGAAAAGGGAGAGAAGGAAATGTAGTAGCTGAATATGGACTGGGGGGAAGAAATTTAAGAGAGCCGCCTGGTAGAATTTTGCACAGATCATAACTTAATCATAGCTAACTCTTGGTTAAAGAATTATGAAAGAAGGTTGCATACATGGAAGGAGCCTGGAGATACTGAAAGATCTCAGACAGATTATATAATGGTAAGACAGAGATTTAGGAATCAGGTTTTAAACTGTAAGACATTTCCAGGGGCAGATGTGGACCCTAACCACAATCTACTGGTTATGAACTGTAGATTAAAACTGAAGAAACTGCAAAAAAGTGGGAAGTTGAGGAAATGGGACCTGGATAAACTGAAAGAACAGAGGTTGTGGAGAGCTTCAGGGAGAGCATTAGTGAACAATTGACAAGAATGGATGAAAGAAATACTGTAGAAGAAGAATGGGTAGTTTTGAGAGACAAAATAGTGAAGGTAGCAGAGGAAAATATTATGGAAATGGAAGAGGAGGTAGATGAAGATGAAATGGGAGATATGATACTACTTGAAGAGTTTGACAGAGCACTGAAATATTTAAGTTGAAACAAGGCTCCGGGAGCTGACAACATTCCATTAGAACTAGTGACAGCCTTGGGAGAGCCAGGCCTAACAAAACTCTACCATCTGGTGAGCAAGATGTGTGAGACAGGCGAAATACCCTCAGACTTAAAGAAGAATATAGTAATTCCAATCCCAAAGAAAGCAGGTGTTGATAGATGTGAAAATTACCGAACTATCAGCATAATAAGTCACTGCTTCAAAATACTAACATGAATTCTCTAGAGATGAATGGAAAAACTGGTCGAAGCCGACCTCGGGGAAGATTAGTTTGGATTCCATAGAAGTGTTGGAACACGTGAGGCAATACTGACCCTACAACTTATCTTAGAAGAAAGATTAAGGAACGGCAAACCTACCTTTCTAGCATTTATAGACTTAGAGAAAGCTTTTGACAATGTTGACTGGAATACTCTCTTTCAAATTCTAAAGTTGGCAGGGGTAAAATACAGGGAGCGAAAGGCTATTTACAATTTGTACAGAAACCAGATGGCAGTTATGAGAGTCAAGGGGCATGAAGGGGAAGCAGTGGTTGGGAAGGGAGTGAGACAGGGTTGTAGCCTCTCCCTGATGTTATTCAGTCTGTATATTAAGCAAGCAGTAAAGGAAACAAAAGAAAAATTAATCCATGGAGGAAAAATAAAAACTTTGAAGTTCACCGATGACATTGTAATTCTGTCAGAGAGAACAAAGGACTTGGAAGAGCAGCTGAACAGAATGGCCAGGGTCTTGAAAGGAGGATATAATATGAACATCAAAAAAAGCAAAACGGGAATAATGGAATGTAGTCGAATTAAATCGGGTGATGCTGAGGGAATTAGATTAGGAAATGAGGCACTTAAAGTAGTAAAGGAATTTTACTATCCGGGGAGCAAAATAACTGATAATGGTCAAAGTAGAGAGGATATAAATGTAGACTGGCAATGGCAAAGAGAGCATTTCTGAAGAAGAGAAATTTGTTAACATCGAGTATAGATTTAAGTGTCAGGAAGTTGTTTCTGAAAGTATTTGTGTGGAGTGCAGCCATGTATGGAAGTGAAACGTGGACGATAAATAGTTTAAACAAGAAGAGAATGGAAGCTTTTGAAATGTGGTTCTACAGAAGAATGCTGAAGATTAGGTGGGTAGATCACATAACTAATGAAGAGGTGTTGAATAGAATTGGAGAGAAGAGAAATATGTGGCATAACTTGACTAGAAGAATGGATCGGTTGGTAGGGCTTATTCTGAGGCATCAAGGGATCACCAATTTAGTACTGGAGGGGAGTGTGGAGGGTAAAAATCGTAGAGGGAGACCAAGAGATGAAGACACTAAACATATTCACAAGGACGTAGGTTGCAGTAGGTCTTGAGACATGAAGAAACTTGCACAGGATAGAGTAACATGGAGAGCTGCATCAAACCAGTCTCTGGATTGAAGACCACAACAACAACAACATGTCTAGAATGCAGCCTTGTATGGGAGTGTATCACAGACTATGGGAAATCAAGAAAAGAAGAGAATCAGAGCATTTGAGATGTGTTGCTGTAGACAAATGTTGAAAATTAGGCGCAGTGTTAAGATAAGAAATGAGATGGTTTCTGCTGAATCGGCAAGGAGAGAAACATGTGGAAAATATTGATAAGAAGAGAGACAGATGATAGGCCATGCAATAAAAGAAATAACTTCCACAGTACCTAAGGGAGCTGTAGAGGTTAATAACTGTAGGGGAATACAGAGATCGGAGTATGACCAACAAATAATTGAGGATGTGAGGTGCAAGTACTACTCCGAAGTGAAGAGGTTGGCACAGGAAAAGAATTCATGTTGGGCCACATCAAACAGTTGGATGGTTCCTTCCTTGCTGTCTTCCCTCACTTCCTGTGGTTTTTTTGTTCCATCTGTGGACTTATGAACCATGTCAGATTTGTGGTTGATAGCAGGTATTCTCAGCCTCAGAATGTGTGCCTTAACCTGGCTAGAATGTTCCCAGCCAGATCATAATACCATCCACATGAGCATGCCCTCAAAGAACAGCTGTGTTATATGAAGTTTTCAATTTCCCTGCAATTTTTGAAACACTTACATTATTCTCCAAAAGTTAGCTCTGAAATTGGAAAAATGATGTGCAATAGACTCTCAGTTATCTGCAGATTAACTGCAGACTATTCATCCCACTTCTTTTTGCAGCTATAAATTTTTCCTTAAACCAGGAATGGTTGTGGTTGAGTGATAATCTCACATTACAACACAAGTTTACTAAACAGTGTACTACATGATCATTGCAAGTGTTCGACTGTATTTTGTTTCAAAGTAGTATAAGGTAATGTGAAACTGGCTTTTATCTGTAACCTTTGTAAGTATCGAATTTTCACATAAACTGTGATGATTAAAGTAAAATTTGTTATAAACATTATCTGCATGATTTTAATTATGACATTGTAATTAATTTTTGTTTTTGAATAATCTTAATACACTACTTTGTATTTTAATTGCAGGTTAATCATGGAATTCAATTATCCATGGTTTTCAAGTCCCCAATTACTGTGGGTAATGGAGAGTGTATTGTATGTACAAATATAAACTCTTCTACTGAAATATGTTTTTTGGGGTGGGATTCATTAACTCCATGACAACTTCCTCTATCTCCACCCTCTCTGGATCCCCATCTATAAACGCCAAAACCTTAAGTGACCTAAGTTCTTCTGGTGTCTCTCTAACAACTGATTTGGAAACACTGGTATATTCTGGTGGAGTCAAAAACTTTGTAATATGATCATTAGTATTAACTAGAATTTGCATCACGAAGTTCAAATATTCTGATAAATTATAGAAAGAGTGTCCAGTAATGAACTCTTTTACTATGTTTTTTACTATATTGGGATTTCAAATTTCTTGTCTGATTGTTATTGGTTAGCTGTTACTCTGAACTGTAGGTCAGTATGCACAGACTGTACACACATCATTTTTATTTCTAGCATTGTTTTCAAATGTTCAACATTCTTGTTTAGGCCCAACTGTGAATGTTGTGAATATCAACTGAAATACACAAATAACCATAACCAGTCCCTTTAATGATCTTACAACAACATGTTTGAAGGACTAGATCTCCATCTCTTAGGTGGATATGTTTAAATAAAATTAAACTGCCTGGCAGATTAAAATTGTTGGACACGGACTCGAACCCGAGACCGTTGGTTTTCCTTTGAAAAGAAATTAACTATTTGGGTACACAGTTTTTCTGGACAGAATGTGGGACTGTCTGGTAGTGAACAAGGAGACAAATTGTTTTAGTGGTTGACTCAAAAGTTATGTGGATGAACAAATAAATCAACAAATAAATAAAATAAAACTGAATTACAGGTCAAATCCAAGTAATACTTGCAGGGGCATTCTCAAAAATGTCCAAGTCCTCTAAAAACTGCAGTAATTGGCACACTGCATTTCCATTCGGGAGGATGACCACTCAAATCTGTGTCTGGCCATCCAGATTTAGGTTTTCCATGATTTCTCTAAATCACTCCAAAGAAACGCCAGAATGGTTCCTGGCTGGTTCCCCATTCTTGCAAAATTCTGATCTTGTTCTCTGCTCCTAATGACCTTGATGTCAAAGGGATGTTAAATTCTAATGTTTTTTCTACTCTAAAATAACAATATAAGTTAGTATAGTTTGCTTGTCACCACACAGAGAAGCCACTGTGCAGCAGACAGGTACTTTTCAAAGTAGACTGTTGGAACACTCATACAATTACAACTCACACGTGTATAGCCAATTTCATTTCCAGTTACTGTGGCAGTTAGCAGTTTATAGGAGAGGCGTAGGGTGGGAAGAAGAGAGACGGCAGGGTATGGAGAGGTGAAGATGCTTCAGGGCTGCCTGTGGAAGTGTGCAGAGACAGCACAAGGGCAGCATAAGGTAAGCTGTGCTTGGTGGGGGAGGGGAGAGAGAAACAGGGAGAAGGAGCAGGGAATGTAATAGAAACAGATGGGCAACAGTGACCAGTAAAGGTTGATGGTGGGGAAACTATGGGAATAAAAGATGTGTTGTAGGAAGAGTTCCCACCTGCAAACTCCGAAACATGGTGGCGGTGATGGTGATGGCAGTGGAAGGAAACCAGATGTCATGGATTGGAAAGCAGTCATTTAAGTCAAGCACATTGTGTTGCATGGCATGCTCAGCAACTGGACAAATAGTTGTCTGTTGGCCATAGTTTGGTGGTGGCTGTTCATAGGGACAGAGAGCTTGTTAGTGGTCATGGCCACGTACAATGTCTCAGACTGACTGCTGCAAAGTTGGTATACTAATGGTTGCTTACACATACCCCCTCAAAGGCAGGGTGACTTAGCAACCATGCAGTCTATTAACTTAGTTGTAAACACTGTGCAGTACTTTATGCACACATCCCTACTAACAAGATTTCTTCATGTATGGACACTGCCAAAAACTACCCAAGAGACAGCTGGATGAACCAGTTGCTGAGCATGCCATGCAACACAATGTGGTTGACTTAAGTGACTGCTTCACAGTATATGGCATCTGGAGTCCTCCCAACACCATCAGCTTTGCTCACATTTCAGTATCACAAATGCCTTCTGTCCCCTCAACTCATATACATAACCTTTTCTCTCTCTCTCTCTCTGCATCTCTCTTACTCCCCAGCACAGCTCTCCCTATGGTGCACCTATCAGTACACCCCTCCTGTCCTTGCTCCATTTGTGCACGCTCTCACAGCACCACTACAGTGTCTCCCCTTCTCCCTACCCTACCGTCCCTCCTCCACCTCACCCCATGTCTATTCTGTATCACCACTACCCACTCCAGGTGATATCACTATTCATTGCAGTGGTGCTGCAGCACCTGGAGATGACAGTGTCCATGCGTTTGTAAGTTGTACATGTATGTGGTGCAGTGGCACACAGAGATGACAGTGGCGCTGCATGTGTGAGTTGTGCATGTGTGAGTGTGTATGTTTATTTCTCATCTGATGAAGGACTTTGTCCAAAATCTGATATTTTCCAACACTCTACTTTTAAAAGTGCCTATATGTCATTTAACACCTCCTCTATGTGGTGAGTTGCAATTTATCATAATTTATATTGTTATTCAGTTCTAGAATTAATCCCTTTAAAATAAATACATGGTCACAGCTAACCTCCTGTCCTCTTCAACAGCATATTAGAAAAAATGATAAGAATTTGGAATGAAAACTAAAAAGAAAATCAAATATCACCAATGAATGTGGTAAGAAAGAAAGAGTATAGTGACATAAACTGCTTGGCATTTACAGACAATTTTGCTGGCCTATCTGAAAATCTAGAAGATGAAGAAATATAAGCCAATCTCTTGAGCACATAGCCAGTAGAGCAGGTTTAAGAATCTCTACTAGGAGAGATAATTCAAGAAAGTAGATTAGAAAAATCTTCCATAAATAAAATGAAACAGAAAAGTGGAAGAGCATATGGAATAAAAATGTTTAAAATAAAAACGCAAAAACAACGCATTCCAGCATTGAGCTTGTTGTGTACAGCGAGAAGTCTTTTAACAAATGCAGACTTATATTTTTTGGACATTTATATGGAAGTAATGGCAATAAGCTGGCAAAACAGGTCTTCAGGTATCTCTGGGAAACTAAGTTGGATCGAAGAAGTTAAAAAAGATTTAGAAATAAACAACATGAAAGCAGAAGAAGCAGCAGAAACAGTTATTTTCAGAATGAAAGATTTCAGGGCAGAAACAGTAAGACAACAAGTATGAAGTTGTCTGTAAGGAAAAGAGAGGCAGCAGGAAAAAAAATGAAAGGATACTCGAAGAAAGAGTAAAAGCAAATGAGCAGGAATCAAAGTTGTCACGTAGTATCCAGCTGCCCAGAATGTAAATGAAAACATCTATAAAATTCACCACAGCTGGCAGCATTACATTACTACATGTTTCTTGTACTCATTGGAACACAACCATTGCTTATTTTAATTTAGAGGAAGTGTGTATACTCCAAATATAAACCTTACTCAAGTAAAAGGCAGGTTAGTCACAGAAGTTTTCTATTTGTTTGTTTGGTGGGATTAATTCATTCTCTCTCTCTCTCTCTCTCTCTCTCCCTCTCTCCCTCTCTCTCTCTCTCTCTCTCTCTCTCTCTCTCTCTCTCTCTCTCTCTCTTTCTCTCTCCCACTCTCTCTGCCTTTTTCTCTCTCTCTCTCTCTCTCTCTCTCTCTGCCATATAAGTGAGAGCTTGAAAAATCTGTACATCCAATCAAAACATGGACCTGTATTCCCAGGCTATCTTCTGATAGTAAAATGAATTTTCTTTATACTCAGTATGCTTAATGTCAAATACAGATATGGATGGAGCAAACAAAAAACATATATCAATACCAGAAAAGGAAAGTTGCTACTCACTATATAGCAGAGATGCTGAGTCACGATAGGCACAGTAAAAAGATTCACACAATTAAAGCTTTCGGCCATTAAGGCCTTTGTCAGCAGTAAGCACACATACACACACACACACACTCACATAAACGCAACACTCAGCTCTCTGAGAATGCAGATGTGTGTGCAAGTTGTGTGTGTGTGTGTGTGTGTGTGTGTGTGTGTGTGTGTGTGTGTGTGTGTGTGTGTGTGCGTTTGTGTGTGTATGTGCGTATACTGCTGACAAAGGCCTTACTGGCCAAAAGCTTTAATTGTGTGAATCTTTTTATTGGGCATGTACAGGTACAGCTGCCCATGCAGCTTTAACACAATACCACAGTTCATCAAGAGCAGTGACTGGAATATTGTAACGAGCCAGTTGCTCGGCCACCATTGAGCAGACGTTTTCAATTGGTGAGAGATCTGGAGAATGTGCTGGCCAGGGCAGTAGCTGAACATTTTCTTTATCCAGAAAGGCCCGTAAAGGACCTGCAACATGCAGTCGTACATTATCCTGCTGAAATGTAGGGTTTTGCATGGATCGAATGAAGGGTAGAGCCACTGGTCGTAACACATCTGAAATGTAGTGTCCACTATTCAAAGTGACATCAGTGTGAACAAGAGGTGACCGAGACGTGTAACCAATGGCGCCCCATACCATCATGCCGGGCGATGCGCCAGAAAGACACACGCGAGACAGATCTTCCAATGTGCGTTCACCGCGATGTCACCAGACACAGATGCGAGACCATCATGATGCTGTAAACAGAACCTGGATTCATCTGAAAAAATGATGTTTTGCCATTCGTGCACCCAGGTTCGTCATTGAGTACATGATCACAGGTGCTCCTGTCTGTGATGCAGCGTCAAGGGTAACCAAAGCCATGGTCTCTGAACTGATAGTCCATGCTGCTACAAACGTCGTCGAACTCTTCGTGCAGATGGTTGTTGTCTTGCAAACATCCCCATCTGTTAACTCAGGGATCGCGACGTGGCTGCACGATCCATTACAGCCATGTAGATAAGATGCCTGTCATCTCGACTTCTAGTGATACGAGGCCGTTGGGATCCAGCACGGCGTTCCATATTACCCTCCTGAACCCACTGATTCCATATTCTACTAACAGTCATTGGGTCTCGACCAATGCGAGCAGCAATGTCGCAATACGATAAACCGCAATCACGATTGGCTACAATCCGATCTTTATCAAAGTCGGAAACATGATGGTATGCATTTCTCCTCCTTACACAAGGCATCACAACAACGTTTTACCAGGCAACGCTGGTCAACTGCTGTTTGTGTATGAGAAATGTGTCGGAAACTTTGTCATGTCAGCATATTGTAGGTGTCGCCACTGGTGCCAACCTTGTGTGAATGCTCTGAAATGCTAATCATTTGCATATCACAGCATCTTCTTCCTGTCAGATAAATTTCGTGTCTGTAGCACGTCATCTTCATGGTGTAGCAATTTTAATGGCCAATAGGGTATATCAGGATCATTGGTAGAGTACCTAGTGATTCATCATGGCATACACATAATAATTTGTAATAGTTTACAAATAAGTCTGTCTTTTTTTCTGTTAGTGCTGTAAAGGAGGAGAAGTTTAAGGCAGAAACAGCAACTGACAATTTTGCTTATGAGATAGCAATAACATGTCTCCTTTTCTGTATTTTTAAATGATGCTAATGATTACCTTAATATATTTAGAGAAATGCAGTTATTTTTATAAAATGTTTCTGTCTTTTTCTCACCTTTTTTACACTTTGTGAATTTACTAGTATCACTTTCTGCATATGATTATAAGTGAAATCTAGTGTTGTCTTTATGCCATTATTTGTGCCTATGTGCCACACATCACTCAACTTCTGATGAGTGGCTGCCTTTCCTTATTTTGTTTGTTGCTTTCATCCAGTAATTTCTATTATTAAATAAAGATATAAGTTAATGCTATTTTGTCAGATAAAGACATGCTTGGATACCATGGCTGTTGTATGAAATAAAGTATTACGATGGTATACAGCAAGCAGCTACACATTGGTTTTAGGCTACTTTATTCGAAATGGTGTACACCATCAACAATTTATTAATGATATAAGTGATTTAAACAGAAAGTTTCATTCTATGTCATGATATAAGGGGGGACATTAAAGACTGTGGCTGCAACTGATCAGATATAGGAAGGCCATAAGAATCAGATAAATGACAGATGTGTAATGGTTAATACTTCAGCCAAAATATAATTGTTAAATAATATGGAAGAAACAAAGAAAATGTTGTTCACAAATTCAGAGCAGATTTTAAAATCTTCTCAAATTCATATTGTTCTTTTATCAGCCCTCATTATACACAGTGATTATTTAGCTTCATATTATAATCTGAAAATGATGCGACCACAAATGAAAGTAAGTCACTTAAAGCAACATTCATTAACAGATCAGCAATTTCTTCATCCAACAAGGAGCACCCAAAAATACCGGGAAGCAAGGAAAAAAACATCAAGATTCTCTGCTGCCATGGATCCTGCAGAATCCTACAGTTCAGGTTAGTTTAAAAACATAAAAACCATTTGCTCAACCTGGAAAGAAGAGCTGTTTCAGTTGGAGTACATATTGATTAACATGTGAAAAGATAGCATATTATATAATGTTTATTCACTATTTTTAGTGTTATTTATTTTGGTAGAAAAGTCAAAAACTTTTTATACAGGCTCCATATAATAGTACTGTTCACACAGATATTAACTTTCAATATAACACAGTACCAGGCTGTAGAAATTTGAGTGGCAAAGTTCTGTATCTGTATTGGCTGACTTTTTGAACATTAAATACCATGAAATTACAAATTAATGAAACATGTTACATTCTTGTAAATGCACAGAATGGTTTCAGAAAAAGCAAATCTACACAAACAACTCTCTTCAGTTTCCTAAAACTTGTTTACGAAGCTATTGACAACAAGGAACTGATCTGTGTGTTGTTTATGGACCTCTCCAAAGTGTTCGATCTTATAAAACATCATCTATTGCTGTTAAAACTGTATAATTATGGTGTCCATGGTATTTCCCACAAGTGGTTCAAGTCATATTTAACTGAAAGGAAACAAAGGTACAAATTTCTCAGGATCGAAATGCTCACCATTCAGAATATAAAAAAGTTAATTATGGTGTGCCCCAGGGCTCCGTATTGGGACTATTGTTATTCTTGATTTTTATTAATGACCTACCTCAACAGTTTCCAACAGCTGAGACAATATTATTTGCTGATGATACCAGCTTCATTATGAAAGGGAAGAATGACTATGAGATGCAGCAAAAAATAGACAAAACAGTAAAAGTGGCAGAAAAATGGTTTAAAGATAACTGTCTAGTTGTCAATGACAAGAAAACTGTATGGATGAACTTCAACCATATAGGGAACAAAAATAGGACAAATGTAAAATGCACTTTATCGAATAGCCTAATTCAGCAAAAGAATCCCATAAAATTTTTATGATTATGGGTGGATGAGCATCTAAGATGGGAAAAACATATAGAAATGCTTAAAAAAATTTAAGCAAGTACTGTTACATATTAAGAGTGCTTAAAGATTTCTGTGATACCGAAACAGTGTTAAGTGCTTATTATGCACACGTGCATTGTCTACTGAAGTATGGAATAGTGTTCTGGGGAAATACCTCTATTGCAAAGCAATCTTTTAAGCTCCAAAAGAAAGCTTTAAGTTAATAAGTGATGTTGCTACAGAGTACCATGTAGAGATATCTTTAAGAAATTAAAAATCATGACTTTACCATCTGTATTTATATTTGAAAGCATATGCTTAATTAAAAACCATCAAGTGTCACCTTTGAATAGTGAGATCCACCATTATCAAACAAGGAACAGGGATGACTATCATAGGGATGTGCACATAAAATCAAAATATCAGGACAGTGCTGTTTAGAAACCAAAAATTCTGTACATTGCATTGCCAGATAGCATCAAAAAATATCAAACAGTAATACATTAAAAAATAACTAAAAAGTCTTCTAATAAACAACAGCTTCTAAAGCATTAATGAATAGCTGGAATTTTGCTCAAATCTGTAGATCTATTTCATAACTCTCTAAACAAAACTTCATAATTATCAACCATACCTAGATAAAACCAAACTTCTTTCATCCATGTATGTATGTAATTATGCACCTAGCTTTTGTACTGAATTTCACTATGCCTAGTTAACTAAAGTATTGGTATTTAATAGCTTTAGTAAAATCAACCAAGGGGTTTCACAAACTTTTCTTCTATCTCTATGTAGCCTACATAAGCAGAATAATGTTTTTGTTATAAAGATGTGTTGATACCAATAATAAGATTTTGTACATGATGTAAATACGTAATATTTTATACTGTTTGTACTTTGACAAGTCCAACATCATGAATGTTATAATATGAGTGCTAAATAAACAAACATGTCATTAAGTAATTTACACATTTGTACACTTGCAATCTGACATGCTTGGACTTGCATATCTATTTTAGAGATTGCATGGGTTGAAATATTTAAATGACAAGTGTCTGGAATGTGTGTGTGCATGTGTGTGGGAGGAAGGGGCACACGGAACTCTGTAAAGAAGAGTCCAAGATACAGAGCTGTGCTCACATAAAATGTTTTCAATGTAATGTACAATGCATCATTTAAGATTTTAGTATAGAGTCATCCAAAATGCAGATTTCATTAAAGGTAACTATTTTCACAGACTATATATTATTGGATGATATAATTTGCTCTTACTATAAAGCTACAGGCCACATTAAGAAAAGCTACCCTGAACGTAGAAAGTGACGTTCCTCTTCATCTGATACAGAACCACCAGAATATAAGAGAAAGAATCCAGAAGCTGAAAATAAAGGCTCAAGCATCAATTATTGATCAGCAATATAAATCACGAGATAATGAAAATTTCAACATTACTGTGGAAAAAACACTATTAATGATAGCAAATAATACTTCAGCACATCAGCTGCAGACAGGCACAGTGAAAAGATTGTTACACATCACAGCTTTTGGCCAAAGCTTCCTTCAGCAAAGAAAATACACACACATACACACAAGCAAGCAAACATCACAGACACATGGCCACTATCAGCAGCAGCTATCACCAGAATGTGAGTGTCACATGAATAGCAACTTGTAGCAGGGTGGGTAACGGGGAGGGATAGCAGGATACAGGTGGGGGGAAGAGCACTGTCTGGCAGGCAGGCACATACTAGAGACTGCCAGGTGCAGCATTGAGAAGTAGGTCACACAAAGAGCAAAATGAAGAATGGAAAAGGAGAGGAGCGATAAAGAAGATGAGCAAGGAACAGGAAAGGATGGATGAGTATACTGTCAGTGTGGCACAGAGGATTAGGGAATGTGAAAAGGGTGTTGGTAATAGGACGAGAGAATGGAAACAGGTGGGTGGAGGATGTGTGGACAGTAGGTTACTGTAGTTAAAGGCCAGCATAATTTTGGGAACATAGAATGTGTTAGATAACTCCCATCTGCACAGTTCAGAAAATCTGGTTTCAGAGGGGAGGACCCAGATGGCCTGGGTTGTGAAGCAGCCATTAAATTAAGCATGTTGTGTTCAGCTGCACCTTGCACCACAGGGTGGTCTAATTTGCTCCTGGCCACAGTTTAAGAGTGGCTGTTCGTTCTTGTGGACAGATGGTTGGTAATCATACCAATATGAAAAGCTGTACAACAGTTGCATTGGAAGTGGTATACAATATGGCTGGTTTTATAGGTGGCCTGGCCATTGATTTGGTAAGATAAGCATGTGTTGGGACTGGAATAGGAAGTGGTGGCTAAGTGGACTGAGTAGTCTTGCACCTGTGTCGTCCACTGGGATATGATACCTGTGGCAAGGGGGTGGGAATGGCATATGAATGGACTAGGATATTGTCAAGATTGGGTGAGCAACATAACACCACTTCAGGAGTGGTGGGAAGATATTGGGTAGGAAGTCACTTACTTTAGGACAGGAAGATAGGTAATCAAATCCCTGGCAAAGGATGTGGTTCAGTTGTTCCACTACAGAGTGCTGTTGGGTAATGAAGGGGGCATTTTCTTGTATATGCTTTTGGGAGTGGTGGGAGGATTGGGGGTGTATCAGGAAATAGCAATGGAAATCTATTTGTGGACTGTGCCCTGGGGAAAGTATCTATGAAGGCCCTGGTGGGACCCTCAGCATACTGGGAAGGGAGTTCTTATCACTGCAGATACAGTCTCCAGTTGGCAAGGTTGTACAGAGGGATTTTTTTGATGTGAAAAGAATGGCATCTGCCAAAACGTGGGTACTGTTGGTGGTTAGTGTACTTGATCTACATAGAGGTCTGGATGGAGTCTTCAGAGAAGAGAGCGTCATTGTCTAGGAAGATGGCATGCTGGTTGAGGAGGACCAGGTGAAGCAGATGGGAGAGAAGAGAAGGTTGTGAAGAAATGAGGATACATTGTCTTGCTCTGAGTCCAGATCATGAAGATATAATTAATTAACCTGAACCATATCAGGGCTTTGGGGTATTGGAAGGCTAGGAATGTTTCCTCTAGATGGTCAATAAACAGGTTGGCATATGAGGGTGCCATGCAGGTGCCCATGACTGTGCTGCAGATTCATTTGTATACCTTCCCTTTAAAGGTGAAGTAGTTATGTGTTAAGGATAAAGTTGGTTATAAGAATGAGATGGTCGGTTAGGAGTCTGAAGGATGTTGGGAAAGGTAGTGTTCATCTGTAGCAAGATCATGGGCATGAGGGATGTTGGTGTATAGGAAAGTGGTGTCAAAAGTGACCATTGGGGAACCAGCAGGTAAAAGAGTGGCAGTGGTTGATAGTTGGTGAAGGAAGTGGTTGCTATCTTTGATGTGGTAGGCTAGATTACAGGCAATTGATTGGATGTGTCAGTGAGGCATGAAATTCTTTCAGTGGGAGCACAATAACCAGCTAAAATAGGGTATCCAGATTTATAGTGGCAATTATGGTATTGGGAAGTGGGAAGTGTCACAGTAAATGGACAAATGAAGTTATCCAACCTGCCATCATCCTACTAATGTCTTGGGCACCATTATTCTTACCCTATCCCATCCACAGTGTTCCTCCTCTTCAATACATCATAGCACCCAGACCCTGCCTAGTAGACCTTTTCAACTTGCCACATCCCCTAAAACTCCCTACCAACACTTCAAATCCAGAGCCTAAACAATACTAGAACACTGTTGCTAACCATTCCACCAAAATCCTCAGCCCCACTGAAGTTTCAGTCCTATTCAAAGGCCTCACCTTTAGCCTTACGCCCAAATTTAACCATGTTGGACTAGTCAAAGACCTATTCTCCTTCTCCTGATACCTGCAATGGAAGTACTTCTTTGCCTCAAATCCCTCCAACCAAAACCAACCTATTTCCAACATTGAACTCTGCCTCTTCCAGTTCATACCACCATCCCACCTCATCCCCTCCCACATAACCACCTTCTGATTATCTTCCAGGAATTCCTTGCTCCAACTTGGCTTCACCGTCCTTTGCCAGGTCCCTTCCTAATAACATCGACCTTCCAGCAGAAGAAAGGGCAGACATACACAATCTTAAAACAGATCCTGACCTAACCATCCTCCCTGGAGAGAAAGGCTCCACCACTGTCATGAAGAGTCATAGTAATTACTGGTCAGAAAGCCTCTACAAATTGTCTGACCCGTCTACCTATAAACACTGACAAAATGATCCCACCCAAAGGGTCCAACATAACCTCAAATCCCTGCTTAAAGCCTTAGGTTCTTCCCAGAACTTCTCCCCTGAATCCATTTACCTTCTATACCTGTGACTCCCACTACATCCACTTTCCAGATGCTCCCCAAAATTCACAATCTTAACTATCATGGGTACCCCATTACAGCTGGTTACAGTGGCCCCACTGAAAGGATTTAGGCCCTCATTGACCAACACCTGCAACCAACTGCTCATAATCTAGCCTCCCACATCAAAGATATCAAACACTTCCTCCACTGACTCTCCAACAACCCCACACCTTTACCTCCCTTTGTTTCCTAATGGTCACTGTTGATATCCCTTTCCTGTGCATCAACATCCCTCATGCCCATGGTCTTGCCTCAATTGAACACTACCTTTCCTAATGTCCTTTTGACTCCAAACCCACTGTCTCACTCCTCATTCTCCTATCCAACTTTACTCTAACACATAACTACTATTCCTCTGAAGGGAAGATATACAAAGAAATCCACAGCACAGCCTTGGGCACCCGCATGGCACCCTCCTGTGCCCACCTGTTTATGGGCCCTTCTAGAGGAAGCCTTTCTTGCTTCCCAAGACCCCAAATGACTGGTCTGGTTCAGGTTCATTGATGATATCTTCATGATCTGGACCCAAAGCCCACATGGTCTTTTCCAACCTAGTGTGACACCTTTCTAGATGTTGACCACCTCTTCTCTGATGGCTCCATCCACATTTTTGTCCAATTCAAACCCACTAACCACCAACAGTACCTACATTTTGATGGCAACCATCCCTTCCACATCAAAAAATCCCTCCTGTATATCCTTGCTACCTGTGGACAGCGTATCTGCAGTGATAAGAACTCCCCTTCCCAGTATACTGAGGGTCTCACCTAGGCCTCCACAGACAGACAGTATGCCCTGAGCATAGTTCACAAATAGATTTCCTGAGCCATTTCCACATACAGCCCCTAACCCTTTCACCACTCCCAAAAGCCACCCATAGACAAATTCCTTCTTCATTACCCACCACCACTCTGGACTGGAACAACTGAACCACATCCTTCACTAGGGCTTTGATTACCTGTCATGCTGCCCTGAAATGAGGGACATCATACCGAAAATCTTTCCCACCCCTATTTAATGGTGTCCCCTCATTTTCTCCACCCCCACTACCCATTACCACAACATCCTAGTCCATCCACATGCAACTCCCAATCCCAATCCCTTGCCACAAGGATCATATCCCTGTGGCAGATCCAGGTGCATACTTGGTCAATCCACCCACCCAGCACTTCCTATTCCAGTCCTGACACAGGCTTATCTCACCCCATCATAGGTTAGGCCACTGTGAAAGCAATGTTGCACACCAGCTTTTTGTATTGGTATGACTACCAACCAGCTGTCCACCAGGAAGAACGACCACCACCAAACTGTGGACAAGAGAAAAGTAGACTATCCTGTGATAAAATGTCCAGCTGAAAACAACATGCTTGAATTCAGTGGCTGCTTCACAACCCATGCCATCTGGATCCTCTCCTGCACTATCAGCTTTTCTGAACTACACAGATGGGAGTTATTCTTACAACGCATTCTCTGCTCTCGAAAGTATCCCAGCTTCAACCTACTGTAACCTACTGTCCACACACCCACTACCCACCAGCTTCCATCCTCTCATCCTGTCACCACCACACTTTCCACATTTCATCTTTGTGTGCCACCCTCTGCCAATGTACTCATCCATCTTGTCCCCTTTTTCACTCCTCTCCTTTTTCATTTTCCATTTTTTCCCCAATGTCCTGCCTCTCAATGCTGCACTTGTTGGACTTTTTTACCTGCTTGCCCTGTCAGACTGTGCTGTTCTCCCCCCCCCCCCCCCCACATGTACCAAGCTATCCCTCACTCTCCTCTCATCCCCCCCCCCCCTCCTCTCATCCCCCCCCCCCCCAACTCCAGATTGCTATTCATGTGACAGTTGCTTTCTGGCCAGAGCTGCCAGTGGTACCGGTCATGTGCACATGAGGTGTGCTTGCTTGTGCGAGTTTATATGAGTTTTCTTTGCTGAAGAAGGCTTTGGCCAAAGCTATAATGGGTAAAATACTTTTTGTTGTGGTTGTCTGAAACTCAGAGGGTCATCGTTTGGTGAGTAGCCACTATCCTTTTCCTAATGTTGTTAATATTTCAACTTGGAGTTTCCATTGTTTGACACCAACAGATAGCTTCATAAGTCATTGATAATGGATGTTCACTTGTTAGTGCACAATGATAGATACGACTTCCCACTTACACACAAGAATCAAATGAGGAAGTCCAACTAATACAGACTCACCTTTCAGAAATTAATATACACTCCTGGAAATGGAAAAAAGAACACATTGACACCGGTGTGTCAGACCCACCATACTTGCTCCGGACACTGCGAGAGGGCTGTACAAGCAATGATCACACGCACGGCACAGCGGACACACCAGGAACCGCGGTGTTGGCCGTCGAATGGCGCTAGCTGCGCAGCATTTGTGCACCGCCGCCGTCAGTGTCAGCCAGTTTGCCGTGGCATACGGAGCTCCATCGCAGTCTTTAACACTGGTAGCATGCCGCGACAGCGTGGACGTGAACCGTATGTGCAGTTGACGGACTTTGAGCGAGGGCGTATAGTGGGCATGCGGGAGGCCGGGTGGACGTACCGCCGAATTGCTCAACACGTGCGGCGTGAGGTCTCCACAGTACATCGATGTTGTCGCCAGTGGTCGGCGGAAGGTGCACGTGCCCATCGACCTGGGACTGGACCACAGCGACGCAAGGATGCACGCCGAGACCGTAGGATCCTACGCAGTGCCGTAGGGGATCGCACCGCCACTTCCCAGCAAATTAGGGACACTGTTGCTCCTGGGGTATCGTCGAGGACCATTCGCAACCGTCTCCATGAAGCTGGGCTACGGTCCCGCACACCGTTAGGCCGTCTTCCGCTCACGCCCCAACATTGTGCAGCCCGCCTCCAGTGGTGTCGCGACAGGCGTGAATGGAGGGACGAATGGAGACGTGTAGTCTTCAGCGATGAGAGTCGCTTCTGCCTCGGTGCCAATGATGGTCGCATGCGTGTTTGGCGCCGTGCAGGTGAGCGCCACAATCAGGACTGCATACGACCGAGGCACACAGGGCCAACACCCGGCATCGTGGTGTGGGGAGCGATCTCCTACACTGGCCGTACACCTCTGGTGATCGTCGAGGGGACACTGAATAGTGCACGGTACATCCAAACCGTCATCGAACCCATTGTTCTACCATTCCTAGACCGGCAAGGGAACTTGCTGTTCCAACAGGACAATGCACGTCCGCATGTATTCCGTGCCACCCAACGTGCTCTAGAAGGTGTAAGTCAACTACCCTGGCCAGCAAGATCTCCGGATCTGTCCCCCATTGAGCATGTTTGGGACTGGATGAAGCGTCGTCTCACGCGGTCTGCACGTCCAGCACGAACGCTGGTCCAACTGAGGCGCCAGGTGGAAATGGCATGGCAAGCCGTTCCACAGGACTACATCCAGCATCTCTACGATCGTCTCCATGGGAGAATAGCAGCCTGCATTGCTGCGAAAGGTGGATATACACTGTACTAGTGCCGACATTGTGCATGCTCTGTTGCCTGTGTCTTTGTGCCTGTGGTTCTGTCAGTGTGATCATGTGATGTATCTGACCCCAGGAATGTGTCAATAAAGTTTCCCCTTCCTGGGACAATGAATTCACGGTGTTCTTATTTCAATTTCCAGGAGTGTATTTCCAGTTATGGCCAATCCATGGATGAACTAGATAATGCAGTGTCAGAGTTTGAATTAGTGCCATCAGCACTAACGTCATACAGTGCAAAAGCATGTTATTTCAAAGGTCAACTCTTCTCTCCTATCGAATTTACAAGGTTCTTGAAAGCCATTAGGCATACTAAAAAGTTCCTCTCAGTAACAAAACAATTCGACAAAAGACACCAACTCCCTAAAAATTCAGACAGAGAAGAGAATTTCCAGAATGAAAAATTTTAGAACAACACAAAATTTTCAACAACTGCCTCGCCTTGGAAACAGAAATTCTATCATGACAGGCATCAAGTACATTCACATAAACTTGCAGTGTTCTGGTGGTGCAATACACAGTCTTTAGGAATTCATACAAGGAAACAACACACATATAGTGTTCACCGAGGAACCATACTGTAAACAAAATAAAATCTATGGAATAATGCCAAAGTATGGAAGTTTCAGTGCATGAATAGAAAGGAAACTGCCACAATAATAGACACTGGCAAATTTGGAACCATTATGTAGACACGGACATTGTGGTAATAGAAATAAAAATTGGAGGGGACATAGAATTTGATTTAGGAAAAGTTGATAAAATTTTGTCTATTAGAAAAGGGCTGGTATTTTAACCGCCACTGATAGAAATGTGGCATGGTTCAGTAACCAATAACTTGGAAGAATACTTGAATATGATAGACTTATTCATTATGACTGAAGCCAGTGACACAACTGCTTTCATAAGTAACGGAGGCTAAAGTTACTACACACAACACGGTACACTCACATGCTACCTAAAACACACACATCAAAAAAACATTTTGCATCACCTCAGTTCCCGAAACTCCTGAAGATAGACATTAATTGTGAATATTGTATCACGAGCACAGTCCCTTTGACTGTTCAGAGACGTTACTAAACCCTCCCAAAGATGTAAGCAACCATGCATCAGCAGCACCTATTAGACAAGGTGGGAGGGGGGGGGGGGGGGGGGGGGGGGGCTCTGACAGCCACAATCAGTTCTAGTCATTCCACCAGGAAGAAGGTACACGACTCGTGTTGTCTGTAGTTCAGCCATGTTTAGACTGTCAATAGCGGTTTGATTGCATCCACTTTGTTACTTTGTGTCAGGAAGGGCTCTCAACAAGAGACGTGTCCAGGCATCTTGGAATGAACCAAAGCAATGTTGTTCAGACATGGAGGAGATACAGAGAGACAGGAACTGTCGATGATGTGCCTCGCTCAGGCCACCCCAGGACTACTATTGCAGTGGATGACTGCCACCTACGAATTATGGCTTGGAGGAAGTCTGACAGCACCACCATGTTGAATAATGCTTTTCCTGCAGCTACAGGACGTTGTGTTATGACTCAAACTGTGCACAATATGCTGCATGATGTGCAGCTTGACTCCTGATGTCCATTGCAAGGTCCATCTTTGCCACCACAATGCAGTGTGGTACTGGTGGGCCCAACAACATGCCGAATGGACCACTCAGGATTGGCATCATGTTCTTTTCACAGATGAGAGTCGCATATGCCTTCAACCAATCATCAAAGATGTGTTTGGAGGCAACTGTGCCTTAGGCACACTGTCCAGTGAGTGCAGCATGTTTGAGGTTCCCTGATTTTTTGGGGTGGCATTATGTGGGGCTGACGTACGCCACTGGTGGTCATGAAAGGTGCCGTAACGGCTTTACAATATATGAATGCCATCCTCCAACCGATAGTGCAACCATATTGGCAGCATATAGGCAAGGCATTCATCGTCATCAATGACAATTCGCGCCCCCATCGTGCACATCTTGTGAATGAATTCCTTCAGGATAACAACATAACTCGACTAGAGTGGCCAGCATGTTCTCCAGACATGAACCCTATGAAACAAGCCTGGGATAGATTGAAAGGGGCTGTTTATGGGTGATGTTACCCACCAACCACTCTGAGGGATCTATGCTGAATCATTCACTTCAGTATAGGAAAACATGTGGCTAAACTCAATGAAAACTTGATTTCAGACAAATTCATCACCGACGAATTTGATGAGTATGTCGCTGAAGAGCTTATCTATGAATATTTTAAACAGTGCGACAATGAATACAAGGGAAATAGGCGATAAGGTGGACCATTTAGATGAAAGAGAAACAGAAGTGCAAAAAATTGAAGATGAATATAAAACAATTAAAAAAATGGATTGCAGTAAAGTGACACACGCAGTAAAAATCAATTCCTCGTCTGCATATGAATTACCAAATAAGATGAAAAATGCACATGCAATTAGGCAACTTTATCAAAGGATGAAAAGTGATGAGGAGTTAAATGGTACATAGAAAAGAGAAGTAGTAAACAGATTGATGATGATAACTTTGAAGAAATCAAATAATACTAATGTAGAAGACACAAACATGTATATGCTTGATTATTTTGCACCACCATAGGAAGAAACAGCAGATAATGAGCATCACAAGTAAATACAGTTTCAGACACATAAAGCTGTAGAAATGACTGATGACGGAATATTTACAGAACAATAAATCCTTGAAATATACGGTACAGTCATATTAATGTGACCAATGCCTATGTTCAACGTCAACTTACAATAACCACTCACATGCTGCAGGTGGCAGCTCTAGTGTTAGAGGGTATATAAAGTGTTTTAGGGGGATGCAGAAAACAGTAAAGTCATTGTTCAAAAATGGTTCAAATGGTTCTGGGCACTATGGGACTTAACATCTATGGTCATCAGCCCCCTAGAACTTAGAACTACTGAAACCTAACTAACCTAAGGACAACACACAACACCCATCCATCACGAGGCAGAGAAAACCCCTGACCCCACCGGGAATTGAACCTGGGAACCCAGACGTGGGAAGCGAGAACGCTACCGCACGGCCACGAGACGTGGGCTAAAGTCATTGTTGTAATGCAAAAATGGAGTGATTTATCTGACATCAAAGAGTGCATGATCATTGGCTTTTGGTCCGAGGGTGGAAGCACTTTTCAAATGGCAAAGTTTATAAACTGTTCATGTGCTGCCATGGTTTAAGTATACCACATATGGAAAAATGGCATTATCCAAACTGGCACTGAAGCAACTATGGTGCACCATGGGTCATGGATGACAAGAGTAAATGGAGGCTGTAGAGATGTGTACATGTGAATAGACATGCAACTGTTGAGCAACTGATCACCCAGATGAACATAGGGGCTACCAACAGTGTCACCTCAGTGACTGTTCAGTAAATATTGCAGTTTGTTGGTCTCCACAGCAGGCACCCAGATCATACGCACATGGTGACTGCTGTTCTTCAGCAACAAAGGCTGAAACTTACAAGCCAATACCACAATTGGATGTCCACTTAGTGGAAACAGGTGGAGTTTTCAAATCAATTGGACAGATGGCCATTGGATCTAGGCCAAAGGAGGAGTTGTTATGATCTGGGGCATGTTTTTATGGCATTCCTTGGGTGATTGTGTCATTCTAGAGGGTGTAATGTATCAATACAAATATTGCGTTCGCCCCTACATGCAGTTCGTTTTTCCTCAGCGTGATGGCATCTACCAGGGGGACAATGCAATGTATCATACGGCTTGCAGTGTATGTGCATGGTTTGAAGAGCAGCAGAATGAGTTCACTGTACTCACCTAGCCACCAGACTCCCTGGATTTAAACCCAATTGGGAATTTGTGGGACCACCTCAACAGGGCCCTTCATGCCATCATTCCCTCAACTGAGAAACATAGCACAACTTGCCACAGCACTGGAGTCAGCATGGCTCCACATCCCTGTTGGTACCTTCCAGAACCCCAGTAGCTCTCTTCCTCCATATCTCACTGTGGAGCATGCTGCAAAAGGTGGTTATTCCAGCTTTTGACAGATGGTCACTGGATAGTGTTATAAAAGATTGAATCAAAATAATAGCCCTGGGAATATGGAATCAACAATACAATACTCCTTCACATGTTCAGCCTTTTTCCAAAGTATGTCACAGCAGTGTACAACACATGCTCAAAACATGGCTGTAGTAAGGTACTAGCAGAAGTAAGGCTGTGAGTACCGGGCATGAGTCGTGCTTCGGTATCTCAGATGGTAGAGCACTTGCCTGCGAAAGGCAAAGGTCCCGAGTTCGGGTCTCGGTCGGGCACACAGTTTTAATCTGCCAGGAAGTTTCATATCAGTGCACACTCCGCTGCAGAGTGAAAATCTCATTCTGGGAATATTATCTATGTTATCATAGGCAGCTCCAGTATGGATTAACACTCTAAATTGGCAGTCTAACAAAGCTGTGCAGTGGCAATGAATACAAATGACTACAATGATTAATTAATATCCAGAGTGGCAAAACATGTAGAACAGTATCATGAAGTGCTTTTTATTCTGTTAGCCCTAACACCAATATTTATTAAGGCCAAAGACATAATGAATGAATATAATAAAATTAAAAATGGATATATTAAACAGGTATTAGAAAATGCTGATCATCCAGCTGGTACAGTCATTCTTAACAAAAGAAATAACAGGAGACTGCTCTAGATAGAAGTATTTACTGACATGAGTAAAACTGAACAAGGAGTAGGATTAGGCATAGCAAATTTTATGAACAAAAAGTCAACATACTTGCTGAAATATAAACCGAGAAATAAATGTTCAAACAATCAGGCAGAATGCTTTGTTATTTTAAAGGCTCTCGAAAAGCTAAGCATATCAGATGGCTTACAAAGAATGGCAGTAATACAGACTGACAGTAAAGCGATATTACAGTCTTTAAGGAATCCTAACAATAACTACAGCCTGATTTGGGAAAGAAGAAATAAGATTAGAATGTTGCAGAAGAAAATCTGTGTTATAGACTTTACATTGATTAAAGCTCACACAGGCATACACGGAAATGAAATTACAGACCAGCTGGCAAAGAGGCAACCAGATCACACAAGGAAGTTAGCTATATCAAACATTCCAGAACCTTCCTGAAACAAACATCACAAAAAGCAGTTCTGGAAGAGAGCGAGGAAGAATGGCAATAGCCTACAAAAGGAATTATTACAAATGAATATTTTTTCCAATGAGGCACCAAAGACTGGCACTGAGACTAGCAGTCTCTCCTAATTTCACAGTGATGATAATGGGACACAGAAAACTGAAGGCTTACTACCATCAATTCAGAATAACCAACAGTGTCATATGACCATCTGCTGGAGGTAATCAAACTGTAGACCACATGTTATTGAAATGTAGCAGCTTGAAGAGGAGGAGAAACATACTACCAAAAAATGTAATAATGAAACATGGAAATCGGCCAGTTAGCAAAAATGAACAGGTACAACTCTTTTTAAGGTACTTCTACAAATTCTGTAATTCAATTGAATGTCCAAATGTAAAAATTTCACTCACCAGGCTCAAAACAAACTCTGTACTAATTTGAAGGCAGTAAACTTTGTACAAGAAACTATGCAATATTTAAAATATCTTTTTTGTATCTATGACAAAAGTTGTAATTAAATAAATCAACACATGCAATATTACTCTTTGTAATGGATCATGTTAATATAAATAATAATAATAATAATAATAATAAACAATGGTTCATTGTCACTATACTTAAATTTCTACATCTACATCATCCATATATAGGCAAACCACTGTGATGTGCATGACAGAGGGTATGTCCAATTGTACCAATTATTAGGGTTTCTTCCCATTCCATTCACATATTGAGTGCCAAAAGAATGATTGTTTGAATGCCTGTGTATGCGGTAATTATTCTAATCTTAGCCTCACGATCCCTATGTGAACAATATGTAGGGGATTTTTGTACGTTCCTATAGCAATCATTTCAAGCTGGTTCTTAAAACTTTGTTAATAGACTTACTCAGGAAAATTTACCTCTACCTTCAAGAGTCTTTCAGTTCAGTTCCTTCAGTATCTCTGTGACACTCTCTTATGTGTTAAATAAACCTGTGACTATTCGTGCTGCCCTTCTCTGTATATGTTCAATATCCTGTGTTAGTCCTATCTGGTATGGGTCTCACACACTTGAGCAGTATTCTAGAAGCAGTCACATGAATGATTTGTAAGCAATCTCCTTTGTGGACTGACTGTACTTCTCCAGAATTTTCCCAATAAACTGAAGACTACTACCTGCCTTACCCACAATAGACTTTATGTGATCATTCCACTTCATATCCCTACAATGTGTTACACCCAGGTATTTGTATGAGTTGGCTGATTCCAACAGTGGCTCATTGATATTATAGAATATTATGATATTTTGTTTTGTGAAGTGCAAAATTTTATGTTTCTGAAGCAAGTTACCAATCTCTGCACCACGTTTAAATCTTATCAGAATATAACTGAATGTTTATGCAGCTTCTTTCAGATACTACTTCATTATTTGCAAAAAACCTGATTTTACTATTAATATTATCTGCAAAGTCATTGATATATAACATGAATAGCAAGGTTTCCAACGCACTTCCTAGGACACACCTGAAGTTACTTCTGCTTCTTGATGTCTAATTCCATTGGAACTATGTGCACCACAGCCATATTATTGTCAATGTATTTTGGATAAATGGTGGCATCAGCTGTAAAGAATGAAATCCTTTATTTTACTGATCAATTTTGATCACTGTGTGACCAGCTTCAGTGCAAACTATTTAAATATTCACTTTTACTGCATACAATAATTTTGAAATTACAGAACAATCTCTCTTGTGGCCTTACCAGTTGCCAAACCAACATACAGTCAGAATGTATGTTGGAACAACAGCTGCTGTCATGAGAGAGGTTTTTCTATAATTTTAAAATTATTGTACACAGTAAAAGTGAAGATATCTGTTGGAAGTAATCATCACAGTACATGTTACACTTTATAGAAAATGTGATTTTATTATGATATGGGCCTATAGTTTGCACTGAAGATGGGCATACAGAGACAAATGAGTTTGTAAAATTAAGTCTTTAAGATTGATGTTGCCATTTATCCAAAATATATTGACTTCTACATCTGACAATGTCTCCCCATCCAAGATAACATGTTATGTCCTTCCTTCCAAAAAGTTCTCTATCCAGTCACCACTTTCACTTGATATGCCATATGATCATACTTTTGAAAATAAGCATAGACACAGTAATGAGTCAAATGATTTTCAGAAATCAAGAAATGCTACTTCTACCTGGTAGCCTTGACCTAAAGCTTTCACTATGTCATGTGAGAAAAGTGTGAGTTGGGTTTCACATGATTGATGTTTTCAAAATCCTTGCTGCTTGGCATTGAGGAGGTCATTCTGTTCAAGATACTACATTATGTTTGAGCTCATAACATATTCTAAGACTCTACAACAAACTGATGTCAAGGATACTGGATGGTAGTTTTGTGGATCATTTCTACTGCCCTTCTGGCAGATGGGTGTGACTTGTACCTTTTTCCAAGAATTGGAAGATGTTTTGTTTGAGGGCTCTACGACAGATTACACCTAAAAGAGGGGCTAACTCAGCTTCATATTCAGTATAGAAACTGACAGGGATTCCTTGGGGCTGGAGCTGTATCAGTTTTAACAATTTCAGCTGTTTCTCAATGCCACTGACACTAACACTTATTTGTTTCATCTTTTCAGTGGGGCAATTCTTCTGGGTTTTCCTTTGTAAAGGAACTTTTGAAAATGGAGTTAAGCATTTCAGGATTTGCTTTCTATCCTCGATTTCAGTTCCTGTCTTGTTTGCTAGGGACTGGATACTGACAGCCTTTACATGTGACCAGATTTCTTTGGATTTTGTAAAATGTCATTTGACAATATTCTGCTATGGTAGTTGCTGAAGGCATCTCGCATTGCTCTCTTGACAGCTGAATGTTTTCATTCAGCATCTCTCTATCTATAGACCTACACTTTGTATTACACCTGTTATGCAGTAATCTCTGTTTCTTTAGAATTTTCTTGACAGTGAACATATACCATGGAGGTTCTCTCCCTTTATGAACTGTTTTACTGGGTACACATCTATCCAGTGTGTGGTCATCTATTCTATTAAGCTTCAGCCAGAGTTCCTCTACATGCTCCTGACCTTTGCTGAAAGTTTCAAGTTTCTAATTGAGATATGACATTATCTTTCTGCTTGTTTTAGTTGACCTTTGTACTTTGGTAATCACTGTTACCGTAAACGTGTCATGGTTGCTGATACCAATTTCAATATAGATATCCTGAAATACATAAATTTAATAATTTGCACCAGATTGTGCAATTAATAATAAGAATTTTAAGTATGGCAGACATTTCATAGTTTCAGATATTTCCAAAAGAAGAATAATTTTAGCTGTATCAATCATAATAAATTAATTTCTTTTTATACATTTTAGTCTGAAATAAAATACATCATATACAAAATCATATGAAGTTCATTTAGTTAAACAACTGAGATAATGTTCACCTGTACAAGAATTGATAGTATAAATGGTATTGATTAGTTCTATATATTTAAAAAAGTAATGTTAGAGGAGGGTGTCCCATAGCCCCCTCACAAAATTTGGAAACAGGGTGTTTACAATATTTTGTGACAGACTATAAGATTTGCCAAATAAAGTACAAAATGATACCCAAAAGATAAAATATAGATGTATAGAAGTATCTGCTACATAACGTATTACAGAAAACATAAGGAAAAAAATCTACTACACATGTTATATGCTATACATATATCAGGACATGGCATTCAGACTTTCAGATCTGTGGAACATACTATCACAAGACAAATATTACAAGGTCAAAATTATAACATTGCATCACTAAACTATAAAAATAAATAGAGACGCAAGGTAAATTACTAGAATTATAAATTTTAAGGTAACATCCATACAATCAAATGTTCAAAATCTTCAAAAGAGAAGAGCGACTATTTCAGAGCCTAAGTGTATGACGAATGAGCCAGCTTGAAAACCTCATAACAATGGGGACAGACTAGAAAATATACTCATTCATGAGTAGGAATCAATCAGCCACATAAACCAGAGTATTTAAGGGTATGTTGACTCATGAAAGAACAAAATAATGGAAAAATTTTAGGGCATGAGTTCACAATGGGGGAATATATCTAAAAACAGAGATGCTGTAACTTACCAAACGAAAGTGTTGGTATGTTGATAGAGACAATAAACACACACACAAATTTCAAGCTCTCACAACCAAAGGTTGCTTCATAACGAAAGAGGGAAGGAGAGGGAAAGATGAAAGGATGTGGGTTTTAAGCGAGAGGGTAAGGTGTCATTCCAATCCCGGGTGCGGAAAGACTTACCGGGGGAGGGGGGGGGGGGGCGGAGGACAGGTATATACACTCACCCACACGCATATCCAGACACAGGCAGACAACAAAGTAAAATTTGATAATGAACTGAGAAAGTTTCACCTTGACAACTCTTTCTATTCTGCAGAAGGTGGTGGGTAGGAATTACTAAGTCACATCTATATATCTTTTTTGTTTTTTGTTTTGTAAATGCGAATGTAAAATGATTAGTTCTACATCAGTATGATCTATCATGCAAAATGATCCAGGGAACTTGTAATTAACTACAGGTCGGTCTGTGTCTGTGTATGTGCGGAAGGATGTGTGTGTGTGTGTGTGTGTGTGTGTGTGTGTGTGTGTGTGTGTGTGTGTGTGTGTGTGTGTGCGCGCGCGAGTGTATACCTGTCCTTTTTTCCCCCCCAGGTAAGTCTTTCCGCACCCGGGATTGGAATGACTCCTTACCCTCTCCCTTAAAATCCACATACTTTCGCCTTTCCCTCTTTCCTGATGAAGCAACCTTTGGTTGTGAAAGCTTGATATTTGTGTGTGTGTTTATTGTCTCTATCAGCATACCAACACTTTCGTTTGATAAGTTACAGCATCTCTGTTTTTAGATATATTTTTTCCCATGTGGAATGTTTCCTTCTATTATATTTATATATAAACTTATGTACGTTTAATCCCATAGACATTTTTGTGCCTTACAAAAATGCCTGTGAGGTTAAATGGACATAATGTTACATATACAGGGTGTTACGAAAAGGTACGGCCAAACTTTCAGGAATCATTTCTCACACACAAATAAAGAAAAGATGTTATGTGGACATGTGTCCGGAAATGCTTAATTTCCGTGTTAGAGCTCATTTTAGTTTCGTTAGTGTGTACTGTACTTCCTCGATTTACCACCAGTTGGCCCAATTGAAGGAAGGTAATGTTGACTTCGGTGCTTGTGTTGACATGCGACTCATTGCTCTACAGTACTAGCATCAAGCACAACAGTACTAGCATCAACAGGTTAGTGTCCATCACGAACGTGGTTTTGCAGTCAGTGCACAGTTTACAAATGCGGAGTTGGCAGATGCCCATTTGATGTATGGATTAGCACAGGGCAATATTCGTGGCGCGGTACGTTTGTATCGAGACAGATGTCCAGAACGAAGGTGTCCCGACAAGAAGATGTTCGAAGCAATTGATCGGCATCTTAGGGAGCACAGAACATTCCAGCCTATGACTCGTGACTGGGGAAGACCTAGAACGACAAGGACACCTGCAATGGACGAGGCAATTCTTTGTGCAGTTGATGATAATCCTAATGTCAGCGTCAGAGAAGATGCTTCTGTACAAGGTAACGCTGACCACGTCACTGTATGGAGAGTGCTACGGGAGAACCAGTCGTTTCCGCACCATGTAGAGCGTGTGCAGGCACTATCAGCAGCTGATTGGCCTCCATGGGTACACTTCTGCGAACGGTTCATCCAACAATGTGTCGATCCTCATTTCAGTGGAAATTTTCTCTTTACGGATGAGGCTTCATTACAACATGATCAAATTGTAAATTTTCACAATCAACATGTGTGGGCTGACAAGAATCCGCATGCAATTGTGCAATCACGTCATCAACACAGATTTTCTGTGAACGTTTGGGCAGACATTGTTGGTGATGTCTTGATTGGGCCCAATGTTCTTCCATCTAGGCTCAATGGAGCACGTTATCATGATTTCATATGGGATACTCTACCTGTGCTGCTAGAACATGTGCCTTTACAAGTACAACACAACATGTGGTTCATGCACGATGGAGCTCCTGCACATTTCAGTCGAAGTGTTCGTACACTTCTCAACAACAGATTTGGTGACCTACGGATTGGTAGAAGCGCACCAATTCCATGGCCTCCACGCTCTCCTGACCTCAACCCTATTGGCTTTCATTTATGGGGGCATTTGAAAGCTTTCATCTACGCAACCCCGGTACCAAATGTAGAGACTCTTCGTGCTCGTATTGTGGACGGCTGTGATACAATACGCCATTCTCCAGAGCTGCATCATGGCATCAGGTATTCCATGCGGCGGAGGGTGGATGCATGTATCCTCGCTAACGGAGGACATTTTGAACATTTCCTGTAACAAAGTGTTTGAAGTCACGCTGATACGTTCTGTTGCTGTGTCTTTCCATTCCATGATTAATGTGATTTGAAGAGAAGTAATAACATGAGCTCTAACATGGAGAGTAAGCGTTTCCGGACACATGTCCACATAACATATTTTCTTTCTTTGTGTGTGAGGAATGTTTCCTGAAAGTTTGGCCGTACATTTTTGTAACACCCTGTATACAGCTACTATCAGTGATGGAACAATATACATCTGATAACTGTAATTTGCCAGCCGGTGTGGCCAAGCGCTTCTAGGCACTTCAGTCTGGAACCACGTGACTGCTACAGTCGCAGGTTCGAATCCCGCCTTGGGCATGGATGCGTGTGATGTCCTTAGGTTAGTTAGGTTTAAGTAGTTCTAAGTTGTAGGGGCCTGATGACCTCATATTTTAAGTCCCGTAGTGCTCAACGTCATAGCTTTTATTTCAGTTTTGTAAACGCACAGCTGAAATGTCTTTTGAACCTTACGTTGGTCTGATCCTAGACTGAAATTGATCATATCTGATAAAATATAGCATTACAGCTGTGTATTGCATAAAACACCTCATAACAGTCATTTTGTCCCACAAAATGTTTGTGAGGTTAAATGGATATAATGTTATACACATACATATCAATGATGGAACAATGTACATCTGATAACTGTTATTTAAATTACACAAATGCATAGCTGAGATGGATTGGACCTGATGATAGTCTGATCCTAGACTAAAAGTGATAGTCTCTAATAAAATATACTGATACAGCTGTGTATTGCATAATGAAGTTCTTAACATTCATTAAAGCTGTACAACACCACGACCATAAAATATTTACAACTGGAAGTCATCAGTGTACAAGTGGTACTTGCAGTAGGTCAAAACTGATGACACTTTACTGGAATACAATGAAGAGAGTACAGGACCTAATACCAAACCCTGGGGGACACCTGATACTACCTGCCTCCTCTGTGGCTTCATAGTGCTGGACAGGATGCATTGCTGTGGGAAGTTAGGTATGAGCGAAACCACTGCACTTCACTTTGGAAGAAATTTAGGCTGCTAAGTTTTGCAAGTAAAATGTCTAATTCAACAGTGTCAAAGACTTTGCTGAAGTCAAAGAAGCGCATGGTAGTCGCCGCTTGTGCATCTATGACAAGCTTCAGGTCATCTGTTACCTTTATTAAGGTGGACGTTATTGTGCAGCATTTGCAGAAACCTAATTGATATTCATGTAGTAGTTATTTGTAGTTAGGTAGACTGTCAATTGGCCAAGACCTATATATTCTAAAGCCTTGGACAGTGCAGAAAGGATGCAAATAGGTTGTTAATCAGACAGTGCTGTGACATCTTTTTACGTAGGGGCTTAACTAGTCCCTGTTTCCAGGCTGCAGGAAAAGCTCTTGTAGTTAAAGACTGGTTGAAGGTGCCTGCTACAGTGTGTAGTAGTGGCTCACAATAAGCTTCATCATTTGGACTGTGACAGCATCTTGTCCAATAGATGCCCATCTGATATGTGTGATGGCCTCTCTGCTGGTATTGCAAGTAATATGCTTTAGATAGAACTTTTCATGGTTTCAGTCATTTATACCCAAGAAGTTATCAATAAGTCTCTGTTTTGTTTGTGCTTCAATTGCAGTTGTAGGTATATGAAGTACCAGTTCAGTTCTTCAGCTGGAACAATAGGATCAACTGCAGCTTTTACTTTGCCTATGCCAAGACCACATAGTTTTTCCATAGGACAGCTGGTCTATTTCTGTTGTAGGTCGATGTAATGTCATGCCTGAATTTTGAATTTCTCACAGCTTCACTGACTCTACTCCACTTCTGTCTGTAAGCTATATGGTATATATCAGAAAGGACAACAAATTTGGTTGTTATCATTTGTTGAAATCATAACAGATGTAGTAATTCCAACTTGGTATGTCTCAGTGCCAGAAAACAGCAGTAGGTCTTTCCATATTACTAAAGCCACCTCTTGTTTCTCATTTAGCATGTTACGGTGACAATTTTGTTCTTTTCGTACTATGCTTTTTTTCATTCCCAACTGCAATATGGAATATTGCTTTGGGGTAACTCCCCAGGGGCTGAAGAAAGCAATCAGGTGCATGGAGGGGTTAGCACCCAGAGAGGACTGCTGAAATTATTTTAAATATCTTGGTGTAATGACAGTGCCAAGCATGTACATATATAACTGTCTAATATATGCCAGAGAAAATCTGAAAAAATTGAACATGAGGTGTGATGTGCATGCACACTGTACAAGAAACAGTCACCTGCTGCACTTGCCTTCCGCAAGACTTGCTGTAGTCCATAAAAACTATAAGTATTTAAGCATAAAATTTTTCAATAAGTTACCATGCTCAGCTCGTACAGTACCACTAAATAAATATAAGAATACATTGCAAACCTGGCTAAAAAAACAACAAATTCTATGCAACTGAAGAATTCTTAGAAACTAATCATCAAAATATAGGTTTTACCTAAGTTGTGAAGAAAATGTTTTGATATTATATAAGCTAGTTATTTACTGTGATTCTTTTCTTATGTGTGTATTTAATTACTGTATAAAACATTGTTTTACATAATGCCAAAGAAAAGGTCTTTAGTTCTTTTTCTCCCCTTTCTGTAACTATTTGAATATCGTGCTGAAAGTAAAACCCTCTGTAAACTTTGATGAAGCCAATTGTATGAAAAATACTGAAAGGCTAATAAAAATATTCTATTCTATTCTATTCTTTCTGAAATACCTTACTCCATGCGCATTACGGTTTCAACTTGTCTTGGACTGTGAGCAATTTATTTCCATTTCATTCATTTTCTGACTTCTTCTTCTATTCGTAAGTTACATAAAAATTGTGTTTTTGTAACCTAAGCCACACTCCCCTGTCTGCTGTACTCACAGCTTTCTGTCATGGAGGTGAGTACTGAGATCTTTATTCTTTGCAATAATTTTACATTCTTATATTTGACTTTTGCTGAGAAAATTTTAAAAATAAACAAAATAAAATAAATTCCAGAATGTAAACAGTAAATATTATATGATTATTCTTGTTGATGGAATTAGAGTAACACTACTGAAACACTCATATTTCCATTATTTTCAGAAGTTTGTGCCATCTATAAAGGATCAGTCCCTGGCTGATCGTGTTATGGATGCTGTAAATGGTCACATTTCACAGTACGCCAATCTGACATGCTCTCAGCTGCTTATTTGTAGACTCATGCCATTCATTCGTGGCATGCAGAGATCTGTGATTCCCCTTCTATCAGAAGCAGACTTTTACTCCATGACAGGGATAAATATTTTCTTCAGCAGTCTCCCTGAGGAAAAAGAAATGGAAGACATCACAGATAAATGTGATTTGCAGTACCCAGGATGTGTGTATTAATATTTAATAGATACTGGAAAGAAAACACATTTTCTAAACTAAACTTGATGGGGTAATGACAATATTATGAAATGGATAGATTGCCACTTACCACAATGGAGATGCTGAGTCGCAGATAGGCACAACAAGTGGTGAGTAGCAATCTATCCTTTTTTGTAAATTGTCATCATTCCATCCTGGATTTGCATTGTTTGAACTTGATGGAGTGCAACAAAGCAGTCATTAAAGTTACTGTAGTATTATGTTGAACTACTCAGTAATTTACTAAGTCTTACATATTCCCAACATACTGTTGGCTAGAACAGCAACCAACACAATAAGAAAAAAATATGTGTTTTACTCTATAGTCACTGAGTTTTATTTTTAATTTGCCTACTAGGTACACAATACCATCCCCAGGTCCTCGCGTGGCACAAAGTCATTTCACTCGCTTCCCTAGTAGGTGTGTCAAATACTGACAAATAACACACCTTCTTGGAAAATGAGCATGAAGACTGTGTGGCCTGAAGATGGTATTGTGAACCAAAACCAGTAGTCATTATGCACAGTAGTAATAAAAATTGTGACTATATACTAAAACACATATTTTTTTCTTATTAAGTATTGTTATGGTGGAAATGGACAATTAACGTTTTATTTCTGAACATGGAATACAATCAGGATCGACTTTTTGTCCCATCATCAGCATTGGCAAAAGTGAAACTCATGTAAAGCAAAAAATAAAAATCAATGAAGAGAATTTGAATAACAAACTCATAAATAACAACCCATATGGCTCAAGTTTTGAACTGCTGATCATATTCAAAACTAAACATGTTTCAAAACTTTATTTTGTTGTATTCATGTTAAGAAATGTAAGAAATACGCCCATTTCAAAAACCAAATTTTCACAGCAAATGCTACTGTGTCATTCTACTAAATATTTTTTGGTGAACCTAGGAATGCACATAACGTCTTTGTCTTTGTATAAATAGAGAGTTAAGCATGGACTATTGTACTCTTTCCAACATAAAAACAACCTGATAGATTTCTGTTATGTATTTGGATTTGCTCATACATTTGTGTGGACAGTTGATTGGTGGCCATGCCCACATTAAATACTGTGTAAAAGTTACAGGAAAGGTGCTATATGCCTATACTGTTTTCCTAGGTGTCTCTGCCCCATTGTGTTAGAATATGACTATGATGGTCTGTGTGTGTGTGTGTGTGTGTGTGTGTGTGTGTGTGTGTGTTGGGGCTTATGGGCGCTCAACATCGAGGTCGGGTGGGTGCGTGAGACAGGTCTTACACTGGGGCATCCACAGAGGTTTCACCCATGTGACAAGAGTTTGAAAATAGGAATGGTATAAGAATGGACCTAGATCTTTTTCTCTAATGCCTCCTAACCCCTCCCTGTTCCCTTTCTCCCAAAGTTCATGGCACCTGATACAGCTGTCATCCTAGATCAGCTGCAGGCTGGAGCAGTAGTCGGCTGGGACAAAGTAGCTGCACAGGTGTATGCATGTGCATATTTATTATTTAACTGTTAGCCCTGAAGAAGACATTGCAAGTTACAGTCTTGTTTAAGTGCCTATTGATCACTCAATGCCTCAGTTACATAGTGAGTAGTGATGTTTCTTGCTTCCATCATTTATATTGCACCAAGGAATTTCAGTTACCAAATTTACAAGTTAGTGACTGTGAGAGGAACTGTTGGTTCTGATGAAAATATTCTATATGATTTGTTTGTTTTCTATGAGATCAATTAACTAGGTAAATTCTTTGGCTCCACTAAAATATATACGTTGAAACAATTAGTTGCACATACATTATCTTCCATACACAATATTTAATATTCATCCTTTTTACACTGCACAACCTCAGTACTCATATATATCTGGACTTTACAAAATATGTGACACACATAGTACAGTACAATCATTTTCCGTCAACTTACAACTTAAACTTGAAGCTGACTTGCCAAGAAGAATAAATACATTACACATCTAAGTAACTCTTTAACTTAACAAAGAGCTTGCATATTACCATTCTTATCCAGTGTTATTTTGAGAGTTTGTAATTAATAGTTACAACATCAGTAACTTCAAATGTAATTACAATTTTGAAATAAACTGAAAATATGAAAAATAGTTATGTTATTTGAAAAATAATTAAACTATAATTATTTGCATTAGACCTTTCATTTGAAAGTATATTTTTATATTTGAATGTTAATAAAATATCACTTTACTACTTGCTTACTCAGAAGTCAAAATTTATGTGATATCAGAAAAATGTTTGTGTATCAGATACCCAGATTATATGTATGTCAAATAATCCGATTCTTTCTGTGAATTGAGAAGTTCTGTATGTAGTGAAAGATGAGCCACTAATGAGTTCCATTACAGCATGTGGCTGAATAACAGTTTAGGAGATGTGGGAATAGTTGATAGTAGATGTATATCATCCCTAATAATGTTTTCAGTCTTCTTAATGTGCTCTTCAACTGTTCCAACACCTCAACTATATGGTATGGAAATGAGGGTTGGGAGGCCCCTTACGGGGCAGGTCTGGCCGCCTTGGTGCAGATCTTATTACATTCGACGCCACATTGGGCGTCCTGGCGCTTGATGGGGATGAAATGATGATGAAGACAACACAACACCCAGTCCCTGAGAGGAGAACAACACAACACCCAGTCCCTGATAGGAGAAAATCCCCAACCCAGCCGGGAATCAAACCTAGGCTCATAGGATGGCAATCCGTCACATTGACCACTCAGCTATCAGGGTGGACAAGTATTTGGTGACTTGTAACCTTTACTCTTTCTATTATTAACAATGAACTTGATTCCATAAATGATCAGTTAGAAGACGGTTGGAAGAAACAAATTGAAATATCTGTGACATGACCGTATTGCTGCTTATTGGTAGGTATTACATGAGCACAAGCATCAGGATGACCTTTATAGATGCATACATGAACACAGAGAAAAATTAATTGGGACTTGGAAAAAGATATGCTCATTCACTGAGTCAGATGTAATGACCTTCTCAGAAAAACTTCTCGATAAAACATAATATTCTCACACTCAGCATACTTAGAATGCAAAAACGTTATTTTATCAAAAATAAGAAGAGAGCATTGTAATTCTTTTATCAAAAGTAGGAAGAAAACATTCTAATCTCATGACTGCACTCATAACCTACACATAGACTAATCCTTAAAGGCAGAATTATGATTAATCACAATACAATTAATTAAAAGAGTTCAATAATGAACATACCTTCAAATGAGGGACAGTGGTATAAAAAAACATGGTATTAATGGTGATGGTGAAGTTGCCTGCAGGGAACAAATATAAACAGATTTTCAGAAGTTGATAGGATGGATAACTGTTGAGGATTTGTGTAGTGTGTTACAAGTGGATGTTATGCAAAGCAGAAGTTGGGCATTGCGTTTAGTGCCTTGAGAACTGTGGAAGGTTACCTATCAAAATATCAGCTGATTTGGACATTTCTTCCTCGCTGCAATCTGGTAAACTAAACAGTGTATACATAAGGAGAAGTCTGCCTCCACAGCTGAGGGGTCAGCATGTAAAGGTCCTAGGTGCAATACCCGTTACTCCCAAGGACTTCTTTTTTATGAGAGGACTGGAATAGGGAGCACTATATACCAGTTAAAATTACTTTGTGCGTTTCCATGAGATGAGTGATAGGAGTCAGCCATCAGCCAACTGTAATTCATTCTCAAGCACCACATGCTCACTGTATTGCCAGCATTGCAGGTTATGTGCATACCTTTTGAAGTGTGACTGGCTGGCTGCTTGCTGGCAACACTGCTTCCTGCCACTGCACCCTGTCAATCATAAAGTATTTTAATTGAACTAGAAGTCTTGTGAGGCCAATTGAGGAACTATATCAATGAGAAATAGCAGCTCTAAAGCCTGAAAAGCTGAAAACACCATGAAGAGCCATGTGCTGACTCCATGCCCCTCCATACCACTTCCAAATTAGACCATTTGACAGAGTATGTCATGGCAGCCAGCCTGCATCGTATGGTTCTCTGGGCCAGGTTGTAAAGTTGCTTTTTCTCTATACACTGGGTATATCTCAGTATTCACACAATGTACCGAACATTTATGCTGTTGGAATATAGATGTATAATAAAAATATTTTTCCTTTTCTTGTGCCTTTGTCCTGCATATGGTCAGCATGGTTATTGACAGATTTGTCATGGTTAACCTAATGGGTGGCCGGATGCTCTTCCTGTCACTACCCATTACCCCACGGATGGAATATGTGTACCCAACTGTCTGCATTAAGTGTTATGTATGTGAAAATGACTGAAAGGTTTTCTAAATGTTTGTGAATTGTGTAATTGAGGCAGAAGTTGGTTACCATCCTAGTATTCACCAAGTGTGATGTGTGAAACCACCTAAAAACGACATCCACATTGGTTGGCATACCTATGCCCGTTGTCAATCCACCAGGCAGGTTTAATATAGGGTTGGCACACTGAACCATCCTGGAGGTGGCACTGTGACATGTATAGAAATCTGGGCAGGTACTATAAATGAATAATAATAATAATAATAATAATAATAATAATAATAATAGCAGTAATAATAACTTGCCAAATGAATTTTTTTAAAAAGTGCAATACAAATCAAAAAGATCTCTTTTAGAGAAAAGCTGTTATATGGTAAACAATTTTTTGGAAATAGTTGGATATAGTTTGTTGTGTAACATATCATTTTTTGGAAAGTGATGTCTCTCTAATCGATGAATGATGGCCATGACTCTGACCAGTGATTTTGTGTTAGTTAAGTAGTTAATTTTGAACTGCATATTGTGTGCAGGACTTTCTTTCTTTTGTGCATTTGCCTGAGTTTAGATGAACAGTCTTTCTGTACTTTGTGAAGACTGCTAGTTGAGCAATTACTCCTTGTCAGCACTGTCCTGACTCGGAAATATGCTGAGGGCCATGGAATCTAGAAGATCGTGACAATACTGATGATGTCACAATAATTGAAGTAAGCATTCATTAACTAAAATTGAAAGAGGATTGATAAATTTGTACAGATAAGCATTTTCCATATAAATCTGTAAATGATCTGCAACTGAAATGTTTCTAATTTAAATACGAGATACAATATATACGGTCTTTGCTTAGCTCACTGGCACACAACACAGAACATTTCATTCTGGTGCTGTTTGTAACAGGACCCATGACACGCCTATTCTAACAAAACAATGATATTTGAATGATATAAATGCAATTAATTGGGATTAAGAAGAAAGTCATGAGAACACTGTGTTTGTTCTTAGCAACTAGGTCAACAGTCACAATTACAGCACTGCACAAGCCATTACACATATGGCAGCTAAGAACTTATGAAAAATTAATCTGTTAAAGACCTATTATTAAATTCTTAAACAATTATTATCTCAAATAAGAGTTTTAAAAGTCCACACGTCAGAAGATCATTGACTTCAGTGATCAAGGGCTTCAATTGTATAAGCTGTACTTTGGCTACTTGGAGCTGACAGCAATTCTGTCTCAAGAGTCCTCAGTCTACATCATCTGCAGCTGGAGCCTTGCACCCACCTCCAGTGCAGCAGTTCACCCCACACAACACAGTTCATATTTCACACTGCTTCAGCTAAGCGTCACCACCACGATGCCGAGATATGTGCAAGTGACTTGGTGAGATGTAGTTAGTTCAAACTGGGTATTCTTAGTAGATGGTTGTGTTGGTGTCTTTTGGGGTGACAATGAGTGGTTTCAAAACTCAAAATACTGGTTTTGTTTGACAAAGGTGCATGCCTATTAGTATAGTTAGTGGTTGACTGTAGTTAAATATAGGCTAACTATATTCTTGTTGTTGTTGTTGTTGTACACTGGTAGTCACAAGAGACAAGGAGGTGAGCATGAGTTGTTTAAAAAGTCTGAGTGTGCAGTTTAGTGCCCATATAAATACTCAGCTAGATATTATTAATAGACAATTAAGTGTTGATCCAAGTACTAATCATATAGTATCAGAGAGAGAGCCACCTGTGAAATCACACACGTCATTATTTGAACAGTGTTTGGCCTTTTACATCAGCATGATCACCATTCAACTATCTATCAGATGAATGGGCATAAACAGAGGGTGTATACCAGCAATACATACAATATCTCATTGCTGAGCATGCTCTACAACACGACAGTCATGACGTCGGTGCGTGCTTCACCACACCCAGCACCTGGAATTCTTCCCCCAGACACCAGTTCCTCAGAGCTCTGCAGGTGGGAACTAGTTCTACAAGATATACTTGGTTCTTGCCACCCACCTGGCCTTCATTTATGTTAATTTCTTCTGTCTCAGCATTTCTTCACAGTAACTATCCCTTTCTTCACTACGGTTTAGTTTTCTACAGCTTTCACTTTTTGACCATCTATTTTTCACCGTCCCCTTTCCAACTCTGTTACATACAATGCACTTAGCATTTCATTCTTATTAACTTGTGTACAATGTTTTTGTAGTAATCTCTGTCTTACATATTACCCTGTCTTCCACTTTTAAGCTCTCAGATTTCCAAATCTCATGCACTACAATCCCCAAAAATCAGTCATTGCTTCTTATCCTGTCTGTTAATTCTCCCCAGACGTGGGGTTTTGGGTGACTTTTCTGATCTGTACATCTTTTCCTTAACCTCTCCAGTTCTTTTCTTTACCCCTTTTCCTCCCCCTTTAACAATTCTGCCAGAAGAAGGAGGCACTATCTCCGAAAGCTTCTAAAAGTTAAACTTTCTGTGCATGTGTTCTCCTGCCACTGCTTGATGAGGAGATTTTTTACTTACTATTAATGCAAACATTAAAGCTCAAAGTGATGAACTAAAGGGTGCTAATGGGAGTATTAAAGTTCGTGGTGCTGAGCTATGTGCTAAAACAGGTACCTCAGATGCTGATTTAAGTACTAAGCTTGATACAAATGTTACTGACGGATGACAGAGTGAACTTCTAGCATTAAAGCCCAGGGAACTAAAGTTGAGCAAGTTCTTACTGCAATGCAAAGTACTAATTCCAACCTCGAGAAACACATCAGTGACTTATCTCAGAAAGAAAAAGAGATAAATAATAAGATTCTGAGATTGAAAACTACATAGTCTACTTTAATAGAGGAGTTACATGCTGAAGTAATATGACCTGCTAAGAAATAAAGTTAGTGAGCAGTTTAGAACAGTATAATGACTTAAAGCAGATTAGAGACTTAACAGAACTGGAGTTTAAGACAGTACATGAGCAAATCTGAGACATACAAGTAAGGTTAAATGAGTTAAAGCAAGACTAAGATTCTGAGGTAAATCAAGATTCCAGTGATTACTTTCGCTAATTTGGAGGAGCATGTAAGTGACTTGATTGATCAAAGGTGCAGGAAAAGATTGAATCATCTGTCAGAACACCTTTTTTCCTAACTGGTAGATATAGAACTCAGAGTGAATTTCAGAATATGTGGAAGGAACCTGCAAAAATCAAGGAGGGGTTAAAGCAGGTTGTCAGTGGAGCTGACTAAGGAATTGCATCTGGGAACAGGGATAAATTTATACAAATAATTCCCAAAATTCATGCCAGATGGGGATGTTCATCATGCATATTTTTAAGGATTTTTTCCAAGTCTTTCCTTTGATTCCAAAAGAAAAGATTTCACTCTTGTTCATGTGGAAAGGAATGCAGCTGATATGGAAAGCGATGCAGCTGAGTGGGGGATAGCTCAAACAGAAGATTTCTCTTCCTGAAATGATTTTCAGGAAAAATTTAATAGGAAATACTGATCACTGGATACTCAAGAAAAGTTAACACTTGAACTACTTGACCCTAGATATTATAATAGTAAATGGGGTAGTCACAAGAAATATGCTGAGTGGCATCTCACAAAGTCATAATATTTAGGCAATCCCATAGAAGAGAGCCATTTAGTTAAAGTGATGGTGCAAAGATTACCTTACCATGTAAGGAAAGAAATTTGATATCGTGGATAGACAACACAGAATTTAATGTCCACAATTTGAAATAGATGTGTATAACCAATACACCAGTTACTACCAGTAGCTGGTGTTTATGTGGTAGGCATTACCGGCAGTAGATGGAAGCCTATAAAAGAACAGAGAAGAGTATCTCCAGTAATTAATAATTTTACTTTTCATCATGCTCTATTGGTTATGGTGAATTTAAATTTAGTTATATTACTAGGATTAGATTGGCTATTGCACCACACCACTTAATAATGCAATTTTATTTGAGCAAGACTCCAGAGTAGTAGCCCAAGTGTGTCTACAGTTGCAGAAAGTTGTAGGTTGCAGTAGTTATTTGGAGATGAAGAGGCTCGCACAAGACAGAGTAGCATGGAGAGCTGTATCAAACCAATCTTCAGACTGAAGACCACAACAACAATAGAAAATACTATTAGAGAAACAGAAGAACTAATAGAACATACACAGCTCCAGTCTCAAGAATCAAGTATATTAACTGAAGAGCAGAAAAGGAATTTGTATGATATCTAACATAAGTACAAAAACTTTTTTCTGACAAACCAGACAAGATTAGTGGGTGTGTATTAAGTTTAAGATGAAAGATGACATGAAGTTCTTCAGCAAACCTTATTCCATTCCAATGGGTCTACACATAAAAGGGGGTTGAAAATGGCATTATTGAGCACAGTTAAAATGTGTATAAGAATCCATTGCTGGATGTGAGAAAACCTGCTAGGGGTGTACTCTTGGTGTTACACATCCGAACATTAAATAAGCATATAGAAACTGAAAAGGATAGACCAGTAGACATAGAAGAATTATTGTCAAGTTTGAGCAAGCTCTGTTCTCTAGTTTCACACAGTTAACAGGGGCCTTTGCGTGAAGATTCCAGACTTTATGTAGCATTTCTATTTGAGGGCAAATCTTTCCAATTATAGATTCTTTCATTTGGATTAAATATACATGTAATAATTTTTATATGAGCATCAGGTCAGGCCTCTGGTAATGATTTGGTGAAAGACCTAAATATGTACATAGATACATTACAATTAGTATGAAAGACATGTGGGAACATTGTGTATTATTAAGCAGACTGCTGAAGAGAGACTCACAATAAAACTGGCTGAGTCTCATTTTGGTGTGGATTAGCTAAAACTTTTAGGACATACAGTGGGTGTAAAAGGAGTACAACCTGAGCCAGAAAGGATTTGGTTGATAAAAGAGTGCCCTAAACCATACAGTGTGGAACAATTATGTTCATTTTTAGGATTGGCTGATTTTACCAAAAGTGTATAAGGAGATGATCAGTGCATGGTCCATAACTTTTGTCCTTGCTTAAACAATGACTGAGGTTGATAAGGTATGATAGTGTAGCTGGTATATTTAATAATATTACACTGTGTCTGTATGGTGCTAAAAATGTTTGTCACACAAAGATGCATCAACCATTTAAATTAGCCATCGATGCTTTGGAGCATGGAGTAGGATGTGGAATGTTTAAAGAAGAGTGGGATGGATCTTCAGCAAGGGGCATGTAGTACAACAGCTTCTGTCAGCATGAGTCTTCAAATATGAGTTAAATTACACAGCAACCAATAAAGAACTGTTATCCATCATTTGGAGTTTACTGAATTTTCAACTCTAATTTGGTTCATAATGGCTGTGAACACTATGGGACTTAACTTTTGAGATCATCAGTCCCCTAGAACTTGGAACTACTTAAACCTAACTAACCTAAGGACATCGCACACATCCATGCCCGAGGCAGGATTCGAACCTGCGACCGTAGCAGTCGCGTGGTTCCAGACTGTAATGCCTAGAACCGCTCAGCCACTCCGGCCGGCTGTAATTTGGGAATCTACAGTAATCATATATAGCACCATACACTACTTTTTCTTTTTTTAAAATGGAAAGCAGATTACTGTATAGCCAGTTAATGATGTGAATACTATTTCTGCAAGAATTTCAAACTGGAATAAATTGCGTCAAGTATCACCTAATACAATCCAGACACACTGTATTGATTACCCGTAGATGTGAATAAAGAAATAAGAGTTTTGGCAAGGAAGATAAGAGAAGAATTGAGGCTGGATGAGTATTTCAATAACAAGGTGTTATCATGGCCACAAAGAAAGTTACATAAGAAAGAAAAGAATTGTTGACCCATACACAAGAGTGTGTTAATGGGACAACTTGAAGCACTGGAAATCATGTGTTCCTCAAATACTGGCAGAGAATCTAATTTGGTTCCTACATAACTATTGTGGACATTTTGGAATAAGAAAATGCATGAAACATTTTGTTAAGTTCAGTTGTTTTAAAAATCTAAGTAGGAAATTAAAGAGTATATTAAGAACTTGCAAGCTGTGTCAAAAAGCGAAGGACGACAATAGTCAGGAAAGTTATAAGATTTATGCTTCAGCACCAAAAGCACTGCATGATTTAAATGCTGCAGATTCATACAGAGCTTTGCCAAGGAATAGGTAAGGTAATGTCCACATTTTTGTATTAGTCAAATGCTAGTCCAAATATATGAAAGTATATCCAGTAAAATTAATTGATTCAACTATGTGGATTAACTGTTTAAGAGAGTGCTTTGCAGATGTGGGAAATCCCAACTGCTTAATCAGTGATAATGCATTGTAATTTACGAATAACAGCTTTAAAGGGTTTTTATCCTGCAAAGGGCCTAACATGATATGGTTTCTAAATATCATCCACAATTTAACTGATCCGAGTGTATACTGAAAGAAATTCACTGATTGTGTTGAACATATTGCTCTTCTAAATGTACTGCCTGGACCCAAATGATTCCAGAATTTGAAATTATTCTCAATGAGTTACCATATTCATCTATGTGACTTTTGCCTGTAGAGGTAATGAAAAAAAAAAAAAAAAAAAAAAAAAAAAAAATCCATCTGGGACGCCTTACTGAAATATTTTATTTGGCCAGGCAGGGAAAAGATAAACACTGATGGCATACACAAGTATGTGGGATAATAACTGAAGAATCAAGCCAGATACAGGTTGTGGGAATCCAATCAAAAAGCAATCTCACCTCTTTTCGATCTATATGAGCTGGTATTACAGGCTGTCTATGATCCAGGACAACTGGGAGATCCTGGAAAAACCCATGAATTTTTTCATCCTGGAGAAAACTGGGAAAAACCCGGAATTTTTTTGAATTCCGGGAACTTTTCATTGTTTTTGTTCTCAGTTAAATTTTTGTATTTTTGACTGGTAAGAATAAGAACCAATATTCTAACAAAGGATATTACTGTATACTGCTACTGCAGAATAATACTGCAGCAATAAAACATGAACGAGAAAAAAAAAACTAAAATAAAACTTAAATTGCAAAGGAAATGTGTTATATACTGCAATGAAACATAGTGCTCATACAAGCATCTGCCAACAGCAAAATGTGTCAAAGACTTTAGGAAGACTATGCAATGCTTTGTAACAACAAATTGCCTCCGATGAGCATGACATCACAACTATTAACATTAGATCTGTTTTAGCAGTTACGAGTGGGATCATGCACATGTGCAGTTGAGTAGTATCTTCTTCTGCTTCTGGCTACAGAAACGTGGCTGTTTGCTGTGTAAGCAGTCATAACAAAAGAAAAAAAAAATGAAAAGAAAAAAAAGGCAGCTAGGCCATCCGCGGATGGATATGTGTGTGTGTGCGGTGTACACCTATCCTTTTTTCCCCCTAAGGGAAGTCTTTCTGCTCCCGCGATTGGAATGACTCCTTACCCTCTCCCTTAAAACCCACATCCTTTCGTCTTTCCCTCTCCTTCCCTCTTTCCTGAAGAAGCAACCGCCGCTTGCGAAAGCTAGAAATTCTGTGTGTGTGTTTGTGTGTTTTATTTATTGTGTCTATCTACCGGCACTTTCACGCTTGGTAAGTCTTGGAATCTTTGTTTTTAATATATTTTTCCCATTTGGAAGTTTCTTTATATATATATATATATATATATATATATATATATATATATATATTAAAAACAAAGATTCCAAGACTTACCAAGCGGGAAAGCGCCGGCAGACAGACACATGAACAAAACACACAAACACACACACACACACACACACACACACACACACACACACACACACACACACAGAGTTACTAGCTTTCACAACCGATGGTTGCTTCTTCAGGAAGGAGAGGGAAAGACGAAAGGATGTGGGTTTTAAGGGAGAGGGTAAGGAGTCATTCCAATCCAGGGAGCGGAAAGACTTCCCTTAGGGAAAAAAAGGACAGGTGTACACTCGCGCGCACACACACACACACACACACACACACACACACACACACACACATATATCCATCCGCACATACACAGACACAAGCAGACATATTTAAAGGCAAAGAGTAAGGGCAGAGATGTCAGTCGAGGCGGAAGTGCAGAGGCAAAGAAGTTGTTGAAAGACAGGTGAGGTATGAGCGGCGGCAACTTGAAATTAGCGGAGGTTGAGGCCTGGCGGAAATCGAGAAGAGAGGATATACTGAAGGGCGAGTTCCCATCTCCGGAGTTCGGATAGGTTGGTGTTGGTGGGAAGTATCCAGATAACTCGGACGGTGTAACACTGTGCCAAGATGTGCTGGCCGTGCATCAAGGCATGTTTAGCCACAGGGTGATCCTCATTACCAACAAACACTGTCTGCCTGTGTCCATTCACGCAAATGGACAGTTTGTTGCTGGTCATTCCTACATAGAAAGCGTCACAGTGCAGGCAGGTCAGTTGGTAAATCACGTGGGTGCTTTCACACGTGGCTCTCCCTTTGATCGTGTACACCTTCCGGGTTACAGGACTGGAGTAGGTGGTGGTGGGAGGGTGCATAGGACAGGTTTTACACCGGGGGCGGTTGCAAGGGTAGGAGCCAGAGGGTAGGGAAGGTGGTTTGGGGATTTCATAGGGATGAACCAAGAGGTTACAAAGGTTAGGTGGACGGCGGAAAGACACTCTTGGTGGAGTGGGGAGGATTTCATGAAGGATGGATCTCATTTCGGGGCAGGATTTTAGTAAGTCGTATCCCTGCTGGAGAGCCACATTCAAGGTCTGATCCAGTCCCGGGAAGTATTCTGTCAAAAGTGGGGCACTTTTGGGGTTCTTCTGTGAGAGGTTCTGGGTTTGAGGGGATGAGGAAGTGGCTCTGGTTATCTGCTTCTGTACCAGGTTGGGAGGGTAGTTGCGGGATGCGAAAGCTGTTTTCAGGTTGTTGGTGTAATGGTCGAGGGATTCAGGACTGGAGCAGATTCGTTTGCCACGACGGCCTAGGCTGTAGGGAAGGGACCGTTTCATATGGAATGGGTGGCAGCTGTCATAATGGAGGTACTGTTGCTTGTTGGTGGGTTTGATGTGGACGGATGTGTGCAGCTGGCCATTGGAAAGATGGAGGTCAACGTCTAGGAAAGTGGCGTGGGATTTGGAGTAGGACCAGGTGAATCTGATGGAACCAAAGGAGTTGAGGTTGGTGAGGAAATTCTGGAGTTGTTCTTCACTGTGAGTCCAGATCATGAAGATGTCATCAATAAATCTGTACCAAACTTTGGGTTGGCAGGCTTGGGTAACCAAGAAGGCTTCCTCTAAGCGACCCATAAATAGGTTGGCATACGAGGGGGCCATCCTGGTACCCATGGCTGTTCCCTTTAATTGTTGGTATGTCTGGCCTTCAAAAGTGAAGAAGTTGTGGGTCAGGATGAAGCTGGCTAAGGTGACGAGGAAAGAGGTTTTAGGTAGGGTGGCAGGAGATCGGCGTGAAAGGAAGTGCTCCATTGCAGCGAGGCCCTGGACGTGCGGGATATTCGTGTATAGGGAAGTGGCATCAATGGTTACAAGGATGGTTTCCGGGGGTAACAGACTGGGTACGGATTCCAGGCGTTCGAGAAAGTGGTTGGTGTCTTTGATGAAGGATGGGAGACTGCATGTAATGGGTTGAAGGTGTTGATCTACGTAGGCAGAGATACGTTCTGTGGGGGCTTGGTAACCAGCTACAATGGGGCGGCCAGGATGTTTGGGTTTGTGAATTTTAGGAAGTAGGTAGAAGGTAGGAGTGCGAGGTGTCGGTGGGGTGAGGAGTTTGATGGAGTCAGGTGAAAGGTTTTGTAGGGGGCCTAAGGTTCTGAGGATTCCTTGAAGCTCCGCATGGACATCAGGAATGGGATTACCTTGGCAACCTTTGTATGTAGAGTTGTCTGAAAGCTGACGCAGTCCCTCAGCCACATACTCCCGACGATCAAGTACCACGGTCGTGGAACCCTTGTCAGCCGGAAGAATGATGATGGATCGGTCAGCTTTCAGATCACGGATAGCCTGGGCTTCGGCTGTGGTGATGTTGGGAGTAGGATTAAGGTTTTTCAAGAAAGATTGAGAGGCAAGGCTGGAAGTGAGAAATTCCTGGAAGGTTTGGAGAGGGTGATTTTGAGGAAGAGGAGGTGGGTTCCGCTGTGATGGAGGACGGAACTGTTGCAGGCAGGGTTCAATTTGGATAGTGTCTTGGGGAGTTGGATCATTAGGAGTGGGATCAGGATTGTTTTTCTTCGTGGCAAAGTGATATTTCCAGCAGAGACTACGAGTGTAGGACAGTAAATCTTTGACAAGGGCAGTTTGGTTGAACCTGGGAGTGGGGCTGAAGGTGAGGCCTTTGGATAGGACAGAGGTTTCGGATTGGGAGAGGGGTTTGGAGGAAAGGTTAACTACTGAATTGGGGTGTTGTGGTTCCAGATTGTGTTGACTAGAATTTTGAGGTGTTGGGGGGAGTGGAGCTGGAAGTGGGAGATTGAGTAGATGGGAGAGACTGGGTCTGTGTGCAATGAGAGGAGGTTGAGGTTTGTTGGAAAGGTTGTGGAGGGTGAGTGAGTTGCCTTTCCGGAGGTGGGAAACCAGGAGATTGGATAGTTTTTTGAGGTGGAGGGTGGCATGTTGTTCTAATTTGCGGTTGGCCTGTAGGAGGATGCTATGTACAGCCGGTGTGGATGTGGGAGAGGAAAGATTGAGGACTTTGATTTGGGATAGGAGTTGACAGGTGTGTTCATTGGCCGAGTCGATGTATAGGTGAAGGATTAGGCGGGTGAGGGCTATGGATTGTGCTGTTTGGAACTGGTATAAGGACTGATGGAAAGAAGGATTGCAGCCAGAGATGGGAACTTTAAGTGTGAGGCCTTTGGGAGTAATGCCAAATGTCAGACAAGCCTGAGTAAATAAAATATGGGAGCGTAATCTGGCTAGGGTGAAGGCATGTTTGCGGAGGGAATGTAAATAAAATTTAATGGGGTCGTTGTAGGGATGTTGTGTGTTTGACATGGTATTAGTAGGTGGAAAGGGTAATATGAGGTTAAAGTGAAAGTAAATAGAGATTTATATAGGGAGAGATAAAGGTGTGAAAAAAGTCGAAAAAGTGTTGGTTTGAGATGAGCTATGTTGATCATGTGCTGAACTTAGGTTGGTGAACAACAATGGGTGCAAAGGTTGGGTAGTTATGTTGTCTCCAGATCACGTTAAAGGGTGGGGAAATTCAAGAAAATTTCGAAAAAATAATTTCCGAAAAACTAAAATTCTAAAAAAAATTTCGAATAAAATCTCGAAGAATATGTGTGTAAAAGTATTCAAAGGACTGGTTATGTACTGGCAGGTTATGAGAATGAGGCTAACAATTGTTTGATGAAGAAATAATAACGTGTAAACCTGTGGGAAGCTGCTAAAAAATGATCGGTTATGTGGGAAAAACGGGAATGGAAATAAAACGAAAGTTGTTGGAAAAAACTGAGATGGTTGTGTAATGGGTGAAAGGAACTGAAGCTGTGAAATAGTATTAACGAGTCTACACAAAATGTTTGTAAACTTGGAACAATGGATTTTATAGCAGCGGTTATGTTGAAAGCGTTGAAAATTTTAGGTTATGGTTTGGAAGTAAATTACGTATTATTGAGTATAATTAGGTAGGATAAAATGTATGGTAGATTACGGAAAAATGGAAGATGAATACAAAGTGAAACTTATTGTACAAACGAAAAGAGAAAGTAAGACGATAGAGAAGATTTCGAAATGCAACAGAGACAATAACAAACGTAATTGTTGGGTTCAAATTAATGATGATGTAAATAAAATAGAAAGAAGCTTCCACATGGGAAAAATATATTAAAACAAAGATTCCAAGACTTACCAAGCGGGAAAGCGCCGGCAGACAGGCACATGAACAAAACACACAAACACACACACAGAGTTACTAGCTTTCGCAACCGATGGTTGCTTCTTCAGGAAGGAGAGGGAAAGACGAAAGGATGTGGGTTTTAAGGGAGAGGGTAAGGAGTCATTCCAATCCCGGGAGCGGAAAGACTTCCCTTAGGGGGAAAAAAAAGGACAGGTGTACACTCGCGCACACACACACACACACACACACACACACACACACACACACACACACATATCCATCCGCACATACACAGACACAAGCAGACATATTTAAAGGCAAAGAGTAAGGGCAGAGATGTCAGTCGAGGCGGAAGTGCAGAGGCAAAGAAGTTGTTGAAAGACAGGTGAGGTATGAGCGGTGGCAACTTGAAATTAGCGGAGGTTGAGACCTGGCGGAAATCGAGAAGAGAGGATACACTAAAGGGCGAGTTCCCATCTCCGGAGTTCGGATAGGTTGGTGTTGGTGGGAAGTATCCAGATAACTCGGACGGTGTAACACTGTGCCAAGATGTGCTGGCCGTGCATCAAGGCATGTTTAGCCAGTACATGTGCCCAGTACATGCCACCTAATTTTGAAAATACATGAAAGTATAGCACAACAGTTAGTGTTTCATTCCATAGTTTACATAATTACCCATACCTTTTGATGACATACAACATGCCATGTATGACATCTAAGTACTTTAAAAAATTCTACCTACTCCTCCTACAACATGATGTGCTAAAATAACTTTCTTCAATTAATAGCACTGTTCAGCTGTATGTTTTACTGTGGACACAAAAGTATGTTAGAACCTGCTGCCTCTCCCTCCCAGCTATCCTCCACCCTTTATCGGCCTTCCCTTTTGCTCCCTCTTCCTTTCTCACTTCGCCCACTCCACTATTCAACAAGTCTACTATTATATGAGCTGTTATCTTTACTCTTTAAATATTAACATTCGACCAGAAGTGTCTATTACAATATCAATATAAATTCTCTATTTCTCTACAAATCTTCATACTCAGTTTGCAAAGATCCAACACTATTTAAAATGTTCATCACTTGAAAAGGTATACTATACTGGGTGTTCAGCTTGTGTCAGTCTTGAAAAACTTGTTTGAGGTGTACAGTACCAAATTTATGTCTGGAGTGTAATTAACACTTATTCATGTACAATTCTCAAGTGAAAGCACTTTTATTATACATTGCTAGCTAAAGGTTGTGTTTACTGAAACATTTGTTCACATCAGTATATATGCATTTCAAAGATGTAAAAATAATCTCAATCCTCTTATCTGTATCACATTGAAAATTTGGAAGAATGATTAGGGTTCATTGTATCATTGGTGATGAGATCATGATAAGATGGAGCAAGAGCTTGAATTGGGAAAGGACGGGGAAGGAAATCAGCTATGCACTTTTTCTGGAACTATCCTAGCATTTCCCTTTTTTTGCTTTGTTGGAATCACGGAAAACATAAATCTGGATGGAGATTTGTACTATCATCATCCCAAAAATGAGCCCAGTATCTGACCACTGTAACACCTTGCTTGATCCTTATAGTTGGTTCTTTGGTCCTGTACACTTCCTCACTTAGGTAATTCAAGCATCCAAATTCTGCCTCTCCCATTCACTTTACCTGGTCCTCCTCAAACCAACATGCCATCTTCCTGGACATTGAACTCCTCCTCTCTGATGGCTTCATCAACACCTCTGTCCCTATTAAACCCACCAAACTCCAACAGTAGCTGCATTTTGACAGCTACTGTACCTTCCGCACCAAAAAATCCCTCAGATCTGGGCTAGAAACAGATTTCCTGCATTGTATCCCCACACAGCCCCAGTCCTTCCACCACCCCTAAGTACCAGCTACAAAGGAGTGCCCCCTTCATCACCCCGTACCTTCACAGACTGGAACAACTGAACCACATCCTCTGTCACGGCTTTGACTATCTACTATCATGCTCTGAAATTGCGGATATCCTACCCAAGATCATTCCCACCCTCCCTAAAGTAGTGTTCAATCACCCACCCAACCTCCACAACATCCTAAACCATCCCAGTTCAAAACTTTTGCCATTCCGGTCAAGAGCAAAATGAACAACCTGTGGCACAACATGCAGCTAAACGTAACATGCTTGACCACAATGGGTATTTCACTACCTGGACCATCTGGACTCTCCCCTCCATCAATAGCTTTTCTGAACTGCGCAGATGGGAGTTAACTCCACAACTCATTCTCCATTCCTGAAATTATCGTGGCCTCCAACTTATGTTAGCCTATCATTACCACACCCTCCACCCAACATTTTTCACCCCCTCTGTCTTATTAAATCCTCCCAATTCTCATCCCATCACCCTCAGTGCGTGCCACTCTTTTCTATTGCATACACTGGTCTCTTCCCCTTCTCTGCTTCTCTCCTTTTCGCTCTCTCCCTCCCTCCTCTCCCATGGCCTCTCCACACTGTACGCCTGGCAGCCTTGTCCTGCCACCCTCTAGTCCCTGCACATTACACCAAATATCATTCTTCCCCCCCCCCCCCCCTCCCACACCTGCTACCTTGCCCCTTCTCTGCCCCTCTTCTGATTGCTGCTTTCTTTCAACACGACAGTTACATTTTGGCCAGAGCAGCCGGAGATAGTGGTCATGTGTGCTTGCTTGTGTAATTTGTGTATTTTCATTCCTGAGTAAGGCTTTATCCAAAAGCTCAGTGTGTAATGGTTCTTACAATGTGCCTGCCTGCAATTCAGTGTGTTATATTTATAGTGAGTAGCAATCTATTCTTTTCATAATATTGTTGATATTCCAACCTGGTTTTTCCATGTTTAAGATTTTACCATTATTGTTTGTTCCCCATGTATATCTCAAGATCTTTTATTCCTCCTTCTTCTGCTCCTCTCGTATCCAAACTCTCACACACATTATCAGTGGCTCTGTCACATACAATGTGGCACTTCTGATAGTTGCCTCAGTGTGTTGTAATTTAGCATCTATTTTGTATTACAGTTTTTAAAATAGTTGTGCCTTTCAGTTGTGCTCTAGGTCCGTAAATTACTTGCTGGGTTTGCCATAAGTATCAGATGCTGTTAACCCTCTGTACCATACGGCTTCTTACTTTTCAGATCATTTCTGCGGCCAATATATTAGCATATTACTGTTTCTCATTTAGCAGTATTGTATCATTCAGAGTCTGCAAGCATCTGTCATGGAGCTTCGCTTAATATTGCATTCATTCTGTAAAACTTCATTCCCATGGATCTGTGCACTTCACTGTCTGCCCAAGTTGTTTAGAATCATGTTAAATAATACTTTGATAGGCTCTCAGTGGTGAACTTGTAACTTTATGCCAAAGCTGTCTCGACAACTGCAGCATTTCACTCTCGTAATTTTCAACTTTCTACCAGCAATATAAATATCACAGTTTCCTGTCATCTGCTTCACAGCATGTGTGGCACGGTTTTGAGTTCTACAGGATCAGCTATTCATTTATTCTTAGCACAATATTTCTTCCTGGCTGCAGTGTTCATTATAGTTATGTATGAGTTGCAATGTATTGTTTTTATTGTAATATTTTGGCCTTCTTGCCTTCAAAAGGAACTAATGCATAAGACTTTGGACAAGTTTTCGATTATGTAATCAGCCAATTTGAATTCCCTCAGATTGACAATCTTTTTGTTCATGTAGTCCATACTTTCCTTCACAACTTACTATCGGTGGGTGCAGAACTTGTCTTACATCTGTGGTGTACCATAGTGCCAAAGTTGTTGTATGCATAAGAGTTTTTCTATAGACTTCTTACTTACCTAGCTGTAGTTCATCAGCTCAGCCTTTCACGCAAAAGTTCAGTAGATACATAGCATATAACATAATTCATGATTTTTCATGGAAAACTGTCTGAATTTTTCACATCATCATCATCATCATCATCATCATCATCATCATCATCCCCACCCCCTCCCACTTCTTCTCACAGTCTCAGTCTCAAGACTAGCAAGTCCGCTTTCTTTTTTGCCTTCCTTGTGTCTGTACTGCATCTTCACATACCATTTGGCACCACCTTTTTCTGTATTTTCATATTATTAACAGACAATCATTCTGATTCTGATCCAATCACACCAAAGCATTACAGATAACTGTGTGTTTCTTTTTGCTCTTGATTCCTGTTACTGACTAACCATATACTACTATTTTCAACCATTTACTACTATTTTCAGAGCTTTTTTATTTGCGGGGAGACTGCAAGAACAGAAAACTTTTCAAACCTACATCTTGTCATCAAACTTCCTTTCAAATTGAATTTAAAGAAAGTCAATAGTGAGTTCACATTTTGGAATGGGATGGGAAAATTGAAAAGATTTGCGTGTCATGTGCCTCAACAGACTGTGAACCTCAATTGCAGGATTGGAATATCAGCATGTCTACTTCCTATGGAATCCGTCACTTATACATTACACCAGCTTGCTCTGCATCATCTAGTCAACAATTAGCATATATACATATACTAACCTTGCAAACTGTACGAAACACAGTATTTATTTTCTCATTATACCAGCTTGATAAGCATCACCTAATGTACATTATTTAGCATGTATACACTCACATCAAAAAAGGTTTTGCATCACCTCGGTTCCGAGAGTTCTGGAACCTGTCCTGAAAATTGGAAGAAAGATCAACATAAACATCATTTTTGTCCTTTTTATTTCTCATGAAAACCACATATTGCATGTTGTACCACCATACAGCAAGACATTCAGAGGTGGTGGCCCAGACTGCTGTACACACCGGTACCTCTAATACCCAGTAGCACATCTTCTTGCATTGATGCATGCCTTTATTCTTTGTGATATACTACCCACAAATTCATCAAGGCACTGTTGATCCAGATTGTCCCACTCAACGGAATTTCGGCGTAGATCCCTTGGAGTGGATGGTGGGTAACGTTGTTCATGAACAGCCCTGTTCAATCTATCCCAGGCTTGTTCAATGGGGTTCATGTCTGGAAATCATTCTGGCCACTCTAGTCAAGCAGTGCCATTATACTGAAGGAATTCATTCACAAGATGTGCACTATGGGGGTTTCTACCTCTGGGTCCCAAGTTCAATTCCCGGCCAGGATGGGGATTTTCTCTGTCCGGGGACAGGGCATTTGTGTTGTCATCATCATTTCATCCTCATTGTCGTCATTTGTGACAGTGGCTTGAATGGATTGTGAAAAAAATTGGACTGCGAATAAAGTGGGACTTTGTACAGGTGCTGATGACCACATAGTTGAGTGCCCCACAAACCAATCATCATCATCATCATCATCATCATCATAGTCATCACCACCACCTGGTAAGCCCACTATAGACTTTACTTATCACATTCTTTCTTGTACTCCATATCATGCATTATTAAATAACAGAAATCTATAGGCCTACAGTAGCGATACCTAACAAACGTACAACAAGCATTTTGTAACTATGGTACAGCATTCTCTGATGTACAGTAGCGCTGTTAACAAGATGACTGTTGACACTGTAGCCTAGTATATAGCATATTTTAGATATGCGAGATGATGCTGAGCTGAGCTGGTTTCATTATATTAGGACATACTGTAAAACAGGTATATCTCATCATATTTAAAGTGTATGTTTCCCACATGTGTGTTAGTAATGCTTTTCATTATGGTCTATGTAATTGTTTTATGATGTAAAAAATCCACTAGTTGTATCTGTGTTTTTTTCCACATTTTGCTGCAGATCTGAAGATGGTCATCTCTGGCCAAAACCGGAAGTCTAAGGACCTAACAACTTTATCATCATAGATGGAAATAAAAGAAATTTATTCTAATAACAACATAGTTGAGTCCCTTTATATGTACAATCATTATCATTGTGGAACACGTGAGGCAATACTGACCCTAAGACTTATCTTGGAGACTAGATTAAGGAAAGGCAAACCTACGTTTCTAGAATTTGTAGACTTAGAGAAAGCTTTTGACATTGTTGACTCGAATACTCTCTTTCAGATTCTGAAGGTGGCAGGGGTAAAATACAGGAAACGAAAGGCTATTTACAATTTGTACAGAAACCAAATGGCAGTTATAAGAGTTGAGGGGCACGAAAGGGAAGCAGTGGTTGGGAAGGGAGTGAGACAGGGTTGTAGCCTCTCCCCAATGTTATTCAATCTGTATATTGAGCAAGCAGTGAAGGAAACGAAAGAAAAATTCGGAGTAGGTATTAAAATCCATGGAGAAGAAATAAAAACTTTGAGGTTCACTGATGACATTGTAATTCTGTCAGATAGAACAAAGGACCTGGAAGCAGCTGAACGGAATGGATTGCATCTTGAAAGGAGGATATAAGATGAACATCAACAAAAGCAAAACTAGGATAATGGAATGTAGTCAAATTAAGTCAGGTGATGCTGAGGGAATTAGATTAGGAAATGAGACACTAAAGTAGTAAAGGAGTTTTGCTATTTGGGGAGCAAAATAACTGATGATGGTCGAAGTAGAGAGGACATAAAATGTAGACTGGCAATGGCAAGGAAAGCGTTTCTGAAGAAGAGAAATTTGTTAACATCAAGTGCAAATATAAGTGACAGGAAGTCGTTTCTGAAAGTATTTTATGGAGTGTAGCCATGTATGGAAGTGAAACATCGACAATAAATAGTTTAGACAAGAAGAGAATAGAAGCTTTCAAAATTTGGTGGTACAGAAGAATGCTGAAGATTAGATGGGTAGATCACATAACTGATGAGGAGGTACTGAATAGGATTGGGGGAAAGAGAAGTTTGTGGCACAACTTTACTAGAAGAAGGGATCGTTTGGTAGGACATGTTCCGAGGCATCAAGGGACCACAAATTTAGCATTGGAGGGCAGTGTGGAGGGTAAAAATCGTAGAGGGAGACCAAGAGATGAATACACCAAGCAGATTCAGAAGGATGTAGGTTGCAGTAGGTACTGGGAGATGAAGAAGCTTGCACAGGATAGAGTAGCATGGAGAGCTGCATCAAACCAGTCTCTGGACTGAAGACCATAACAACAACAATTATCATCACCACACCTTATTCCAGCAAATGTTTTGTCACCAGCCATTTTTACGAGAGTATTTGTCACTAAAAGTGAGGGCAAGTATAGTAGTTTAGAAATTAGCCAGATATGCATTTTACAGGGATGTTTGAGTTTTGAGCTCAACAATTTATTTATTATCTATGTGTTTCCAACTAGTAAACATAAAAACACTCCTCTTCAGTTAAACAAAGGAAATTACTGTTTTTTTCCTTCACTCCACATAAAATCAGTTTGTCCACATTCACCAACTTTTTAAAACACAGGTAGCAACCTGAGAACATAGTCACAACTGAAATGTGGTTGAACATCTACTAGAGCCAAAATACACTGTAGAAGCTTAAATCTGCAATCAAACCTGCATTTCCAGAATTGTCCTTAATCCGCGAGCAGCAGACGCTTACCAGGTGTAGAAGTTATTACAATGATAAAACACAACAATTTAAAATCATAACCAAAGTTAAATTTAGACAGCTGAGAAGGAAATTTTTAAGTGATTATAATCCTGGTATACTCTTGTCGTAATTTTAGATGTAAATGTAATAACATACATAAGAACAAAGTTATTGAGCAAACAGAATAATATAAAAATTACAAAATAAATACAGAAAGAAGAATAAATGATACAATAGACTGCAGTAAGCAATCAGTGACTTCTTGAGGTGTTTCTGCCAGAATGCAAGCATAGGTAAAAAGTGGTCAGAGGAACTTAATCGTCTCATACTCTGTAACATGTCATTCCAAGAAAAGAATGATAAAACACTGTACCAATCGATTAATAAGACTGCCTAGTAAATGAAATACATAAACAGAGAAGAAATGAGTATATATGAGAGTAAATAATCTCAACCTAAGAAAATGAAGCAAATATTTAACGCATTCTATAAGAGGTAAAGACAAAGGCAAAATATACACTGCTCAGAAGAATTAGGGGAACATAAATTTGAGAGCTTGTCATACTCCACTGAGCAGTAATTGATGACTGGGTATGTTACCAAATTATACCTTTATCCTCCACAAATAAAGTACACAACAAAAAATCATTACATCTTCATTCATTTACAGAGCAAGAAAAGAACTGTCTGACAGGTGATGAAAACAAAGTAAAAACAATCATTCGTACCATCATCATGAGTGCTTTCCTCTCGACTTTGAGAGCTTCAATAATGTGTATGCTCTACGTAATCTTTTATCACCGACTGACGCCTATGTGGCATGGTGTGCATAAATCTATGGAAGTCACCTTGAGGTATCCATTCTCACTCTTCAATGAGAGCCCTTAGAGTTCTTGGGAGAGTATGTGGTGGACCAGGAATGAATGTGTCTGTCAAGCATGATCGATGGAGTTTAAGTTGGGAATCAAGGTCCAGGGCTTGCAACACACCTGCCACATGGATCCTGGCATTATTGTGCATGAGAAGGAATTCAGTGTCACCACCATGTGTCACAGCCACCATATGGTCCAACTGGATCTGTTCGAAGTACTGCCTGGTGATAAGATGACCATGACCTCCCCACACCATCACAAAACTTTGGCTGAACCTGTCAATTTCCTGAACAACATATGGCAGGTACTGCTCACCATGACGTCTCCACACACAAAGATGGCCATCACCTTGCGTCAGAGGAAATCTGGACTCATCTGTGGATAGAATAACATGTTCTGCCAGTGACAAAGTTGCCAGTTGACTTAGGAACGAAAGAACTGGAGGAAAGCCACGACATAATGTCGTGTCAAGAGGGGTACTTGAACAGGATGTCTGGGTTGTAAGGTTCTTCCTTATAACATGTTCCTTAATCTGATCGTACACAGTGGCTCTAGTGGCCCTTCTGAGATCATCATGCAATGCCTTGGCAGTAGTTGTACAATGCCACAATGCTGAGATGGGCAGATATTGGTATCACATGGGGTTGCAATGCATCAATGACCTTGTCCAACTCGTCTTGTGGACTGATCTGTCTCCTTGTAGTGTGTCCTCAACCTATGGATGACAGATGGAGAGACACTGGCATCTGCAGCAACACAATGGTAAGTGCATCCTTCTTGGGTCAAACTGACAGCCCTTACAATCTGCACTGCATTAAGACGTCGCATTGCATGTGCTTGGTTGAATACATTTTCCACAAATCACAACTGCCATCTGTGTACCTCACTAGAGGACACAGGGACATAGGTAAACACTTCCTTCTGAGGGGTCACCTGATACTGTAATGTACAACACAGCCGATAGATGGCGAATGACTTTAATTGTTGCATACATTGAAAGCAAAGATCTTATGCTACTTAATATGACACAGGCACCGCCTGCACCTGCTGAAAGCTGTAATTGTGTGAATCTTTTTGTTGTGCCTATCGCGACTCAGCATCTCCGCTATATGGTGAGTAGCAACTTTCCTTCTTGGGAATACTGTTTTTTGTGTAAATAGCTACTCCCCCACCCCACAAGGAACTCCTTGAAAAACAGCCAGCTAATCTGTATCCTGATAAAGGAAGTCTCTGAATTGTCAAATTATTTAAGTGGTGCTCCGACATACCAATAATTTCATAGTCAACATCTATAAGCAGTTCACTAACTTTATCTCTAATAATTCTTATATTTTGATGAAGTGTCCTAAATCCTTCTCTGCTTGGAAACACGACGTCCTCTGAAGGTGAGCCCTTAGTAGGAGGGACTTCCTTTAAACAGGTATACCTATCAGCTGACTTCAATCTAAAAAAGGTGCAGCTCTAACACCAACTACTACAGGAATTTTTCCATGAGTGATCCCACCACCACCTGCTACACTGTCACCATAAGCTTTGCCAGCCTCTCCTTCCCATACCTATTGAGGTGCAGGCCATGCCTAGTGAAACCTGATCTGCTGATAGACCCAACTGGCACCACTGAAATGTGACCCACACCCTCTGTCATCAGTGCCCCCTCCAGACCCTTGTTAACACGCCAAACAGCTGCATTAAGATGAGGCTGATCATGATGTTGAAACAGTTGCACGAAATGATTAGTGCCACCAGTTTGAGTCGCTATCTTTACCAGATCACCACCTACATCAAATTCCCCATCTCTATCAAGACGCTACCTGCTCCACCCACTATCACTACCTGGTCCTCCTTTGTAAAACTCCTACATAACTCCCCTATGGCTGTCAGTCACTTGAGCCAACCCTGCACTAGGTTTCACAATGCTGCTGACCTGGTACTCACTCCTCAACACTTCCTATAACTGCTGGCCCACACCTCTACAGTGTGAAGTACCTAGCAGCAGAACCTCCTCCTTTCTGTTTGACTTTGCAACTAACCTAGGCCTCCAAACTGCTGATGACTGCTGCATGTTCCATACATCTACAGCTACAAGAGGCTCCTCTCCACTTAGCTCTGACAGTTGGTCAAATCTGTTGCATATATGCAAAGTATAACTGCCTGAATACCTCTTCCTCCGAGCTATCTTCTTGCCAACTACCAGTTCCCATTCCCCACCACCCTTCAACCTCCTCAGCCTATCTAGTTCCTCCTTTGCGCTTTGTAACTGCACCTGAAGGGCACAGATCTTGCACTCCTGCTCCTCTACCAACTTATTTCTACTACAGAGTCTGCGTTCCCAGGAGAAGAGCTTGCTAGAATGCGCACTGGCTTCCCCCACTGCAACCCCCCCCCCCCCCCTCCCGCTCATGAAAATACATCCCACACAGTAATCCACTACTCACAAACCTACAACAGAGCCCACACTTCTCACTCATGGTAAAATTTGCTACCTATAATGAAATACTAAAAAGGGAAAGTCATTATATTATTTTATAGTGCTCTATGTGTGGCTATTAATGCAGAAATAGGAACGTGTCTCTCTCACTGAGAAGTTTTTAAGGGATTACAAGTCTGTCTTCCATCACTGATTACTTTGCACTCCCCTCCTCATAGTTCTTGTATTCTAGTTGGGTATAAGAAAACAGTTTCGAACTCATTAAATGGCATACAGTTCCTCCTCAAGAGTAAACTGACTTCATAAGGAAATTGCACTCTCTTTCTTGAAAATATGACAAAAGTATAGACAAATTCACTTTACTATGCTGATGAAATTGGAACAGCTGTTTTGTACCATCTGTGCAAAACAATTGAACCTGGAAAACTTCTATTTGATCAGGCAAACAAAATAGATTCAACCCTAATATGTGATGGTAAAAAATCATTTCCAGAATTTGGTTTTTGTCTTCTGCAAGATGTCCCACACGTAAATGTGGTGGCTGTCTTCAACTTTAGACATTAACCCAATAAAGGATCCAGTAAGGCTCTGACACGAAAGTTGGCTGACATTATATTATTATTTATTGGGATTCAATTCTCAAGAATAAACACTGATTCTACTATATTAAATGCTTTATATTTCTTAATAACCAATCAAATCACACTAATCATTGATACAAAAAAATTAGTCTTCTTTATCACATTTTAAAACAGAGAATGAGCATTTCGTGTAATCTTAAAAAAGGAAGAAACATATTGCTTTATATCACATGCATTGATTATAGTTTCAAAATACAATAAATCAAGCTCATTTACACGTTAAGATCTGTCACAACCTAATATATAGTATTTGTACTATAAACACATCAAATACACCAGTAAGTATTCTACACAAAATGCATATCAGGCATACAATGTAAATTATATATCTGTGACCAGTATTTTTGAAAACCTGTCTTTTTTTTTTAACACATGACTCACACAATATGATCTTCAAAGTTAAATCCCAAGGTATTTAGTGAAGCATCTGATACATTTATTTCTGAAACTCTACAAATAAATTTAATCATCAGTAATTAACAAAAAATGGGTTTCGAAATTCTGCAGCAAGACCTTCAAGAAAATTCATAACAAAAATAATTATGTGTTTAAAATAATTCACCTACATATTTTGAATCATGTGAACATTGGGTATCAAAATCACAAGGTTTTGCAATTCATTTCCAAGGAAGACTGAGATGGTAATATATAATTCAGATGAGTACTCACCTACGACACACAAAATCAAAATTAAGACAATGTACTTTCAAAATTTCTATAGAAAACATGGAAGACAAAATATTTAAACAACTGAGCTGATTACACAACCGATGCTGCATTAAATAAATTGCAGACTATCAGTCTCTAAGATCTATTGTATAAAAATTCAAATATGTACACATCAAAAGAAGATCTACAATATTATTCTTGGACATACATCAGAATAAAGTCAAAGACAATATCACATTTTAGAACATCTACTGAAACTTTGTAGAATATCAGATGCATATATTAAAAGGCTCAAGAAGAGTTCTACCACATACCGCACATAAAAACTCACTCTCCTCATTTCCTGCTACTGCTAACAGTATTTAAAATCTTCATAATTAGAAAAACTAGACAACTGAGACTACCCACAGTGAGTTTTGAGAGAAAAAAGCAGCTTCAAGGCGGGAAGGGGCAGGGCATAGTAGTTTTTCTAATGGACTAGAAATGCATGTGATATTTTTTCCTTTCTTTTTTTTTCTACTGTGGACAAGACACTGATTAAAATGATTAAAACACAGCATCGTGAAGAAGTTATTCAAATTCATGATCACAATAACAAGACAGCCAAACTTTGTCTGTCTGTTACATTATTTATTTAACATTCACTTTTAAATTTCACAACACAATTACTCCACAAATATATAAATATTTAAAAATTTACCATATCTTTGGTGTCTCAAAATGGTGTCCCATTGACTACTGAATCTCAGTTTTGTTTTTATTTAGTTTATATTTTATTTTTTAAGTGTAACAGGTGTAGATAACTGATGACTGTTGTAACAGATTGTCAGTCAATTTCACAATTTATCATCATTTATATGGACCACAAACAAATTGTAGGCTCTATCTGAAGATCTTTTAATAAATTTGTGTCGAGATTAATGCACCTGCCATTTGACTGTATGCTTGCAAAACTGTAAGTTCTCAAAAACCTGACTGTGTTGTGGGGAAGAGAAGTGACTTCACAAGTACATGCTAAAAGGTTAGTGAAACTTGTCCATTTTCCTAAACTTCCATTAACCACTGTATTTGAAAAATTTGTTTTGGCACTAAAAACAGATCTCATTTCATGAAGTGATTGCACAAATTACACCACACAGTAGTGGATATTTCAGTGTGTATAACATACACACACCTAAGTGTAACACCAAAAATATGAGTGTGATTTAAGAAAAGAGAATAAATTAAACATAATGCTATGAATATTTAAAAAATTCAAACATAAAAGGAAAGAGCTGCCTGCAATGGAAATGTGATTATGCAGCTGGGCTATCACTATCATGAGCATTTTAGAAGAGGAGGATAATACCACAACAACAAACCCATGAACACTGTATGTAGATGCATACCTAACATGTCAAATCTTTTGCATAAAAATGACAAAATATATTATATGGAAACATAAAGTCCCACATTACACTACTAAAAAAGGAAAGACAATTTATACTGCAGGAGCAGAGCACTCAAATTCATAAACAAAAGTATTTGTAAAGGCACCAAAAGAAAAAACAATCATATGTCCTGAAAGCTAAAATGTAGCAAAGAGAAAATACTAGGAACTGGTATGTATGTGTAATTTCTGGCACCCGGCATTAGACTTAAGAATTCTTTTTCAGATGTTTTAATATAAGTAGTTGCCCATGGAATGTGCATAAATGCACGCACCACTAAAGAAATGAGAATATTATTAGAAAATAAGACATGTGGATTAGAGACAAAGATCCTACAATTATTATGAAATAAAGGCCATCATAGGAAAAACTTAAGTCAACATATAACCTTGAAATGGAAAATATCTGTCACATTTCATTTATGAAAGACAGATAAACAGATAGCCATAAAGAATTTGCAAAAAATACTAGAGTCATTTTAGGGTAACTTGGTAGTTACCTATCTTAGTCATGAGAGTTAAGAGTAATATAAAGATATTTTGTGTATTTTACAAAATAGATTGCATACACTGTGTTGTAAACTTTTGTGAAAAAGTTATCAATGAGTAAAAAACTGCAAAAAATTCTAAATATTTGAACACTTTCATCAAAAATATATGTATTAAATGCAAGAATTCACAAAACTGGGCTCTTCTACATGAAAGTGTCAATAAACTTTTCAGTGTCGAAAGGTAAAAACTGATGAAACAAATACTCATTTTAGTAGTAAATGTGGATGCACATGAGTATGAAAATTCCAAAACTTTAAAAAGAAAATGTTTTTTGTTCTTTCCACTATTTATTTGGAGAATGAGAAGTGTGTGTCATGACCATTTATGTATGGTTATTATTGTAACAATCTGACACATTCTACATCCTAGCAATGCAGTTGTGTCAAGGATCCGTGAAATTTGAAAATAAATAAAATATATTCAATTAATCTTTAATAATTGGAAAGAGGGACACTTTGCATTTATGAACTAAAAATTGCGAAGATACTTACTAATAATGTCAGTACTATTGCTTGACATCAAAAATCTACTGAAATAGTAAAGATGTAATATCCGTGTCTACATATCTAAAACTTCCCTATTTAATATGTTAACCAAATGCTGACTGTCAACTCTAACAAAATGTGTCTCAAAGGAGTAAAAATGTGCTTTTAGTCTGAAGTATTCATGTGAGATGTCTGCCTGAAAACTTCGAGTCAGCAAACTTAACACTATGAAAACTTTAACACTGGTCTAGGAGATCTGGTATTTCCCATGCAATCCTCAACAGAATAGAGAGATTGATTTCTGTCCACACAAATGTCAATATCAGAAACAGTGCAAAAATGTTTTCAAAACTAAGTGATGAAAATATGGATATGGAGGAAAACGAGGAGGAAGTGAAGTAATAATCAAATGGGGGGTACCAGTGATAAAAGAGCAAGACAGCCTTAAGTAGAAATATGAAGAAGACCTGATGCATATCTAACTAGTATGTAAATCACAAATCAAAAGTTTATATTTGATAGATCAGCTATCAGGAGAATCATAGACATATATAAACACACTTAACAAGAGCTTACCGACAGGAAATTTTAGCCTCACGAGACAAAATAGTACAACAAAAACAGTGAGCAATGAAAAAAAAAAACTATGATTATCCTTTAAATGTAGAAAATACAGGTGGAATGTATAGGCCAAACAACACAAAGAGCAACAGCAATGAGAAAATAATGAGGGAGAAGAAGAGTAGGAAGGCTGGGCTACTGGGAGCAACACTAACCAGCACTGCTCAAATGCATCAAAAATATGTCTCCTGTGTAAATTGTAAGCTATTGTATCAACAGTGTTTTGTTGTCAATTTGCTGCTACAAAACATCACCTCATTAAATGGAAATTTCACAGTTTAACTGTTTAAACACTGCATGAGGAAAAATTATGAGGAGGACAAGTTAACAGAGTTAAAAAATTGAAATTTCTTTTAGCAGGATAAACGTGAACACGGCAAGAAGAACTAGCAATAGAACCAAATCAATCAAATTTATGATAGTGGTTCAAGCTTTGAGTTGTACACCAAGATGTGCGCATCATGTAAAAACAAGCTACAAGCAGAAGCTGGATTGGATATAAGAAGCTCCCCAATGTTAAATTCACACAGGTGACAGCAATAAAGGTTACAATATGAACACTTATTGTATCACTAAGAAAAAGGCAAAGGGAAGTTGATGAAACAGAACTGAGAAACATCAAAGAAATGTGAAGCATTACAAAAAATGAAGTTAGGATGAAAAAGAAGGGTAAATAATGCTGGGACATCCATTAGACCTCTCATGGAGATATACATCTAAAATGATATTTAAACATTGAGGAGGGAAAACACATTATGAAAAGGACCAATGAATCCACAGAGGGGGACAACTTGCAGAAATAAGTAATATATTAACTGAACAGGGATTAATGGCAGCAATTTTCATGTTAGTAGCAACTAATATGGCTGGATAGTTGAATTTCAGCGAAAACAGACATCAATGAGATTTATCCTGGGAATTGTCAGTACACAACATTCATGTGTATTTAGAGTTATACAATGAAGATGTCACTTCTGCACATTGGATACATATTTATTAAGACTTATTCTTAGTTACAGAAGTTGTTTCTAATTAAAATGTTATTTTTTAGGTTTACCCAAAGCAGTTAACTCATATAATGTGTTATCATTTGTAATGTTTTACAAATTACACTGTTTTTTATAGTTTAACACATAATGAGTTAGCTGTTTTCATGAGTATGTCAGCTTACTCTCGGTAAATACTCTAAAATGGCTTTTTAAACCCAAGCTAGTTGTGTAACTAAGAGATCTTACTCAATGTGCAGCATAAGAGGGAAAATGCTGAAGTAATTCAATAAATTCATGAATGTGGTCCCACTAATAAAAAAACAGAATTTAATAAAAAAGAATGAAACGCAAAAATAAAGTTTCGAGTACACTGGTGAACACAAGGAAGACACACAAACCTACAAAAAGTATAAAAAGAAATGGTTAAAGAAAATATGCAAAAAGATTAAAGGCAAATGAATTATAGTTTCAATCCATACAGGCAACCTCCTCACTGTTTGCATTTACTTAAATTCTGAATATATGAGAATGACTATCACAATTTTTGCATATGATAAATCACAGCATGATAATAACAAACAGCATATTATTACAGTACAGTGTATCAAAATAAGTTCTCTGCATAAGTCATGTCATTGCTCCTTCACAATAATTCAGTGAACCAGGTTGTGATCACACCAAAGTTATCTCAATGCACAAGGAAAGATTTGTACAATTCCTTTCTCTGATTGTTGGTAGACTACTGGTTTATTGTTGCTGTCAGCATAAAGCACTAACACATCATCATGTGTATGTAAATGAAGAATTCTGTTTGTTTTGGTGATAACACACGTTACTTCCATGCCTCCCAGCAATGCAGCTGATGCTTGGGTTTTTCCTTACAGCTGCTGCTCCTCTTATTCCAAAAATAATTAAACTTGACCAGATGTCTCCTCAAGGAAGAGCTGAACAATTGTTTTTCAGATCATCTCAGCTGCAGGCACAATAAGAAACAACAAAGTTACCACTTGACTACATTTCAAAGTGCAATTTTAAACTAACAACCAAATGCTAATCTATAAACTACATTATTAGAGCAGAAAATGTTGACTATTACACAGTTCCATTTTATTAAAATATATTTTTGTATTTGACCTGACAAAATTAGAGTTTTAATATCTTCTCTAACATCCAAAGACTACTCCTTAGAGAGTACATCCAAATAATCAGCCTTACAGAGTTAACACTGTAACATTCACAGCACTTGAGATGTACTGCATGGCAAACCAAACTGGTAACATGGCCATCTGGCATCACTGTCATGTTTATGCCTGATAAGCAGGGAGGGAAGGTAGCAAAAGTGAACAATCTAGTACTCTTACAAATGGAACACTGTGACAGTCTACATGTCTTTAAGCAACACTGAATCAAGTGCCCATTTAGAACAAGAACAGAAACAGAATGTACAATATTTCTCACAGTAGCCATTCATGATGCTTCACTGACAGTATCCCAAAAACTACCCTCACTGATGATGTTTCTATTTTCTGCAATGGTGATTGTTAATTCACTGTCTGCTACTTCAGCTGTGGATGATAATGTCGACTCTTTGCTTGAATCTATGCCTATTGATTTTATTATGTTTTAAGTTTCTCGTCTGCCTATATTTCTCCTACAGCAGTCATCAACACTTTTTTGGTGTGATCCATGGCCTTTTAAGTCTTCTGTCACAACAGTCCAAGTTAACTTCACAGCTGCAAAAGCAAACTGACCATATGGGCTAGCAGTTAGAGTTTTTGGCTAACACCAGGGATCAGGATAAATTCTCATTGATCACTTCACTCTTTGCCTTTAAATATGTCTGCTTGTGTCTGTGTATGTGCGGATGGATATGTGTGTGTGTGTGTGTGTGCGAGTGTACACCTGTCCTTTTTTTCCCCTAAGGGAAGTCTTTCCGCTCCCGGGATTGGAATGACTCCTTACCCTCTCCCTAAAACCCACATCCTTTCATTTTTCCCTCTCCTTCCCTCTTTCCTGACGAAGCAACTGCCAGTTGCGAAAGCTCGTAATTCTGTATGTGTGTTTGTGTGTTTTGTTCATGTGCCTGTCTGCCGGCGCTTTCCCGCTTGGTAAGTCTTGGAATCTTTGTTTTTAATATATTTTTCCCATGTGGAAGTCTCTTTCTGTTTTATATATATATATATATATATATATATATATATTAGGAAGGGTGAGGGGAGGGTGGGGAAGTTCTGGATGCAGGCCCACCAAAGCTTGAGAAGCCAACTGAAAAGCTACTTGAACATAAAACCAGCAAAACCGGTGTGCAAATCACCGAAGGAGACTTACACCAGGCTTGCAACAGGCAAGATGACTCATGATCTTCATTAAGTAACTGCAAAAGCATCAGCCATTATGTTTTCAGGTTAGAGTGTGAGATGCCTGATGTACTACGAATCTTATTCTTTGCAAGATTTCAGACCAGTTCTATAGAACTTAGGCCTAAATGATATGGTGGCTGTAGAATATTGTCAGTGGACTATAGAGGAGATTGTGTGTGCTCCTTAATTAATGCTAAAAGTTCAGCTTTCCCAGTCTCCAAATATTTTAATTGTTTTCTGTCCATTTCTATACATCAGTTAGATTTCCTGTTTCAGTCAACAGAAACATAAATGACCATTAAACAAAACTCTGCATTCACAACAATGAAATGTTACCTGGCATTATTGTTTGGCATTACTTGTCAAATACTGCTCAGCATTTATTCACAGTGCAGTGTGTACGAAAGACAAATAACAATTCATTTATTCAGGTACCTTCTAAAATCAAATCCCATAGATGGACAGTTTCTTCTCGAATTTCTTTGCTATCCTGGGAATATAGTTTTGTGTGACAAAGGCCGTATATTTATGCTGAGACAATTTTCTCTGCATTGTTCCTAATATAGCAAATATTGATGTCTCATGATACATTATCTGTATCATTAATGGAATGTTTATTGTGTGCATTTAACTTATAATTTGGAGCAGATACCTGAATCCTCCTCCACATGGCTTCAATACCCTTCCTTCCATAATTTTCACATGATTGACTCAACTTCTGCTTATCAACATTTGTTTGCACCTACCATTGCCTCCTCTGTCCAACAATATCACACTTTTTTTGTTCTCATTGTCAGTAATACTAATTATGCTAGCAGCAATTTGTCATAGCTTCATGCAAAGGTATTTCCTATGATCATTTTTTGTGATCACTTTTCATGTTGATATATGAACCATGGACCTTGCCATTGGTGGGGAGGCTTGCGTGCCTCAGCAATACAGATAGCCATACCGTAGGTACAACCACAACGGAGGGGTATCTGTTGAGAGGCCAGACAAACGTGTGGTTCCTGAAGAGGGGCAGCAGCCTTTTCAGTAGTTGCAAGGGCAACAGTCTGGATGATTGACTGATCTGGCCTTATAACAATAACCGAAATGGCCTTGCTGTGCTGGTACTGCAAACGGCTGAAAGCAAGGGGGAAACTACGGCCGTAATTTTTCCCGAGGGCATGCAGCTTTACTGTATGATTAAATGATGATGGCGTCCTCTTGGGTAAAATATTCCGGAGGTAAAATAGTCCCCCATTCGGATCTCCGGGCGGGGACTACTCAAGGGGATGTCGTTATCAGGAAAAAGAAAACGCGTTCTACGGATCGGAGCGTGGAATGTCAGGTCCCTTAATCGGGCAGGTAGGTTAGAAAATTTAAAAAGGGAATGGACAGGTTAAAGTTAGATATAGCGGGAATTAGAGAAGTTCGGTGGCAAGAGGAACAAGACTTCTGGTCAGGTGACTACAGGGTTATAAACACAAAATCAAATAGGTGTAATGCAGGAGTAGGTTTAATAATGAATAGGAAAATAGGAATGCGGGTAAGCTACTACAAACAGCATAGTGAACGCATTATTGTGGCCAAGATAGATACGAAGCCCACACCTCCTACAGTAGTGCAAGTTTATATGCCAACTAGCTCTGCAGATGACGAAGAAATTGAAGAAATGTATGATGAAATAAAAGAAATTATCCAGATAGTGAAGGGAGATGAAAATTTAATAGTCATGGGTGACTGGAATTCGAGTGTAGGAAAAGGGAGAGAAGGAAACGTAGCAGGTGGATATGGATTGGGGCTAAGAAATGAAAGAGGAAGCCGCCTGGTAGAATTTTGCACAGAGCACAACTTAATCATACCTAACACTTGGTTCAAGAATCATAAAAGAAGACTGTATACATGCAAGAAGCCTCGAGATACTAACAGGTTTCAGATAGATTATATAATGGTAAGATAGAGATTTGGGAACCAGGTTTTAAATTGTAATACATTTCCAAGGGCAGATGTGGACTCTGACCACAATCTATTGGTTATGAACTGTAGATTAAAACTGAAGAAACTGCAAAAAGGTGGGAATTTAAGGAGATGGGACCTGGATAAACTGACTAAACCAGAGGTTGTACAGAGTTTCAGGGAGAGCATAAGGGAACAATTGACAGGAATGGGGGAAAGAAATACAGTAGAAGAAGAATGGGTAGCTTTGAGGGATGAAGTAGTGAAGGCAGCAGAGGATCAAGTAGGTAAAAAGATGAGGGCTAGTAGAAATCCTTGGGTAACAGAAGAAATATTGAATTTAATTGAAGAAAAGAGAAAATATAAAAATGCAGTAAATGAAGCAGGCAAAAAGGAATACAAACATCTCGAAAATGAGATCGACAGGAAGTGCAAAATGGCTAAGCAGTGATGGCTAGAGGACAAATATAAGGATGTAGAAGCTTATCTCACTAGGGGTAAGATAGATACTGCCTACAGAAAAATTAGAGAGACCTTTGGAGAAAAGAGAACCACTTGTATGAATATCAAGCGCTCAGATGGAAACCCAGTTCTAAGCAAAGAAGGAAAAGCAGAAAGGTGGAAGGAGTATATAAGGGGTCTGTACAAGGACGACGTACTTGAGGACAATATTATGGAAATGGAAGAGGTTGTAGATGAAGCTGAAATGGGAGATACGATACTGCATGAAGAGTTTGACAGAGCACTGAAAGACCTGAGTTGAAACAAGGCCCCCAGAGTAGACAACATTCCATTGAAACTACTGATGGCCTTGGGAGAGCCAGTCCTGACAAAACTCTACCATCTGGTGAGCAAGATGTATGAAACAGGCGAAATACCCTCAGACTTCAAGAAGAATATAATAATTCCAATCCCAAAGAAAGCAGGTGTTGACAGATGTCAAAATTACCGAACAATCAGTTTAATAAGCCACAGCTTGGATTCAGTTTGGATTCCGTGGAAATACTGGAACATGTGAGGCAATACTGACCTTACGACTTATCTTAGAAGAAAGATTAAGGAAAGGCAAACTTACATTTCTAGCCTCTGTGGACCTAGAGAAGGCTTTTGACAATGTTGACTGGAATACTCTCTTTCAAATTCGAAAGGTGGCAAGGGTAAAATACAGGGAGCGAAAGGCTATTTACAATTTGCACAGAAACCAGATGGCAGTTATAAGAGTCGAGGGACATGAAAGGAAAGCAGTGGTTGGGAAGGGAGTAAGACAGGGTTGTAGCCTCTCCCCGATGTTATTCAATCTGTATATTGAGCAAGCAGTAAAAGAAACAAAAGAAAAATTCGGAGTAGGTATTAATATCCATGGAGAAGAAATAAAAACTTTGTGGTTCGCCGATGACATTGTAATTCTGTCAGAGACAGCAAAGGACTTGGAAGAGCAGTTGAATGGAATGGACAGTGTCTTGAGAGGAGTATATAAGATGAACATCAACAAAAGCAAAACGAGGATAATGGAATGTAGTAGAATTAAGTCGGGTGATGCTGAGGGAATTAGATTAGGAAATGAGACACTTAAAGTAGTAAAGGAGTTTTGCTATTTGGGGAGCAAAATAACTGATGATGGTCGAAGTAGAGAGGATATAAAATGTAGACTGGCAATGGCAAGGAATGCGTTTCTGAAGAAGACAAATTTGTTAACATTGAGTATAGATTTAAATGTCACGACGTTGTTTCTGAAAGTATTTGTATGTGGTGTAGCCATGTATAGAAGTGAAACGTGGACGATAAATAGTTTGGACAAGAAGAGAATAGAAGCTTTCGAAATGTGGTGGTACAGAAGAATGCTAAAGATTAGATTGATAGATCACATAACTAATGAGGAGGTACTGAATAGGATTGGGGAAAAAGAAGTTTGTGGCACAACTTGACCAGAAGAAGGGATCGGTTGGTAGGACATGTTCTGAGGCATCAAGGGATCACCAATTTAGTATTGGAGGGCAGCGTGGAGGGTAAAAATCGTAGAGGGAGACCAAGAGATGAATACACAAAGCAGATTCAGAAGGATGTAGGTTGCAGTAGGTACTGGGAGATGAAGAAGCTTGCACAGGATGGAGCAGCATGGAGAGCTGCATCAAACCAGTCTCAGGGCTGAAGACCACAACAACGACAACAACATAGCAAGTTAAGAACACATAATGATGATGATGGTGCGTTTATAGGGACTAAACTACTTGGTCATCAGTCCCTCCATTTCATGAGAAAAATATGTAAAAAGGTAAAAAGCAAAAAAGGGGGGTACTTGGATGCTGCAACTATACAAGTAAGTCAAAGAGTTAGAAAAAGGGTGTGACAGTAGTTGTAACATGGTAGGTAAAAGAAAATAGAGACAACCCAGGCAGCATTTTGCACAAGAGGGGTCTCAAGGCACAACAAGGTGAGGGAGGAAGAAAGTAACATGCAGTCGCATGGAGGGTACTGGCTGCTGGGGGACGATATTGAAAGTAGAAGATTATTGTAGTTTAGTGTAAAATCCACTCTCCCACTGGAAATGCAACACTTTGGTAGTGGCGGACTCATCATCTGCAGGCATCTACGGTAGTGATGTTGACAAGCCGAGAGTGTGCCCGGATCGGTCAGCAGGGCCCACTCAGCAAGAACATGCACTTTTGTCAGTAGACTACTGCAGTTGCAGTGAAGAGAACCCTTCTGACGCAGAAGGAACTCATCAGTGAGTCTCATGCGGCTGCCGCGTTGTCGGCACAACATAATGGCATCTTTCTGAAAGACCTGGAAGGATGTATGCCACACGTTAGCAGAACTTTTAATAACTCTCAATTTGTTTTGGGTCATAATAGCCTGCCATTCCAGTCCCCAGAACCTCAAAAAGTTCTAATCTTATGTGACCACCTGGAATTCTAACGTCAAATTGATCTCCTGCCATTGCATCTTTAGCTAGATGCCTCTGTGGCTCGGTGTCTACATGAACTTCACTGTTCAAAAATGGCTCTGAGCACTATGGGACTTAACATCTTAGGTCATCAGTCCCTAGATCATAGAACTACTTACACCTAATGAACCTAAGGACATCACACACATCCATGCCCAAAGCAGGATTCGTATCTGCGACCATAGCGGTCGCGCGGCTCCAGACTGAAGCGCGTAGAACCGCTTGGCCACTCCGGCCGGTGAACTTCACTGTCTTTTCAGAGTTGTACGTGTCAACTAATAGGTCCTGGGTGCTGGCAACCAAAAGATTTTTAGGATAGCACAGGCATATGTCTTTTAAGCAACTCGTAGAATCGTTACAGATCTGAAAAAGTTTGCCATCGCAAGGGATTTGACATACTGCACAGCCTGAGATATGGCAACCAACTCTAGTGTATATACTGCAGGCATTCAGCAGAGAACACTTCTTGTGCCCCCTTGCATGTACTAAAGTGTAACCAATGCAATGACTTTCGATCTTTCTGTGTAAATGCATGCCAAATTAGAATAATCATAGAGCATCACAAACATTGAAACAGGTGACAGAGAAGGGTAGGACGAACTATGTGGTCTGTGCCCCACTAGGAGTGACTACGAAAACAAGAGCATTCAGCTTCTTCATGCAAGTTGCCTCAAGCTGGCAGACATAAGGCAGCCAAGTTAACGTGTTGTCAAATAAAATACCTAAGAACTGAAAAGTTTCAAGGACTTCAAGTAACTGGTCATCAAGATGAATTTCTGGGTGTGGGTGCACTGTCAGGAGTCAACAAAAATGCATAACTCATGATTTTGCAGGAGAAAATTTGTAGCTGTGATTCAGGGCCTGGTCATGGACCGTCCAGTCAGCCCCCTGAAGATGGCGTTTAGCAGTGCGCAGTGATGCAGAGGCATAGTAGAGGCAAAGATCATCCACATACAGTCACAGAGACTACTATGAGGCCCATTGCATTTATGATACCACAGCAAACAATGTTACACTCAGAATCGATCCCTGAGGGACTCCAGTTTCCTGCACATATTGGTCACTCCACGTCAAACCTATCTGAACCCAAAAAGTTGGAGAGATAGAAAATTCTGGATAAAAATGGTTAAATTGCCCCAGAAACCCCATTCATGCAGTTTAGACGGGATGTGACATTGCCAGGTGGTATTGTATGCTTTCTGTAGGTCAAAGGACGCAGTAATCAGATGTCAATGACACGTGAAAGCATTGTGTGCTGCAGATTCCACCAGCGGTTCACCATTCCTTCGAATAGGTTACACAGCCCATTCATGAGAGAGACTGGCCGGAAGATAGTTAAAATATGCAGGTCCTTTCTAAGTTTCAGAAAAGGAATAATAATACCTTCCTTCCATTGAGAGGGAGATTCTCCAAATATGACGAGGGGTAAGATACTTGGACTCTAAACTTTGAGATCAGTAGTTGATTATGCTCCATGGGTCACACTGATATGTGCTACAGCTGCATTGTTGGGTAGGCAGATGTCCAATTCTGAAAGGAGGGGTCCCAGTACTCAGCCTCTGCGAGATAGTGCCACTGCCCCACAGAGGATTATGGGCATTAAGTCCCCCAGTAAGAGGAATGGGGAAGGAGCTCTTCAACTAACTAACAATTCGTGATATTGGAAAGGTTGTAACACCGGAAATGCATATCCTCCTATTTCCATCTACTGTACTATAATTTTTTTTCTTATTTTGTCACCTGAAGATATGGCATTTCTGTCTCTTTATATATTGCAATTGTTTTACTGTTTATATATATATATATATATATATATATATATATATATAAAAACAAAGATTCCAAGACTTACCAAGCGGGAAAGCGCCGGCAGACAGGCACATGAACAAAACACACACACAGAATTACTAGCTTTCGCAACCGATGGTTGCTTCTTCAGGAAGGAGAGGGAAAGACGAAAGGATGTGGGTTTTAAGGGAGAGGGTAAGGAGTCATTCCAATCCCGGGAGCGGAAAGACTTCCCTTAGGGGAAAAAAAGGACAGGTGTACACTCGCACACACACACACACACACACACACACACATATCCATCCGCACATACACAGACACAAGCAGACATATTTAAAGGCAAAGAGTAAGGGCAGAGATGTCAGTCGAGGCGGAAGTGCAGAGGCAAAGAAGTTGTTGAAAGACAGGTGAGGTATGAGCGGCGGCAACTTGAAATTAGCGGAGGTTGAGGCCTGGCGGATATCGAGAAGAGAGGATATACTGAAGGGCGAGTTCCCATCTCCGGAGTTCGGACAGGTTGGTGTTGGTGGGAAGTATCCAGATAACTCGGACGGTGTAACACTGTGCCAAGATGTGCTGGCCGTGCATCAAGGCATGTTTAGCCACAGGGTGATCCTCATTACCAACAAACACTGTCTGCCTGTGTCCATTCATGCGAATGGACAGTTTGTTGCTGGTCATTCCCACATAGAAAGTGTCACAGTGCAGGCAGGTCAGTTGGTAAATCACGTGGGTGCTTTCACACGTGGCTCTCCCTTTGATCGTGTACACCTTCCGGGTTACAGGACTGGAGTAGGTGGTGGTGGGAGGGTGCATAGGACAGGTTTTACACCGGGGGCGGTTGCAAGGGTAGGAGCCAGAGGGTAGGGAAGGTGGTTTGGGGATTTCATAGGGATGAACCAAGAGGTTACGAAGGTTAGGTGGACGGCGGAAAGACACTCTTGGTGGAGTGGGGAGGATTTCATGAAGGATGGATCTCATTTCGGGGCAGGATTTTAGGAAGTCGTATCCCTGCTGGAGAGCCACAGTCAAGGTCTGATCCAGTCCCGGGAAGTATTCTGTCACAAGTGGGGCACTTTTGGGGTTCTTCTGTGAGAGGTTCTGGGTTTGAGGGGATGAGGAAGTGGCTCTGGTTATCTGCTTCTGTACCAGGTTGGGAGGGTAGTTGCGGGATGCGAAAGCTGTTTTCAGGTTGTTGGTGTAATGGTCGAGGGATTCAGGACTGGAGCAGATTCGTTTGCCACGAAGGCCTAGGCTGTAGGGAAGGGACCGTTTCATATGGAATGGGTGGCAGCTGTCATAATGGAGGTACTGTTGCTTGTTGGTGGGTTTGATGTGGACGGATGTGTGCAGCTGGCCATTGGAAAGATGGAGGTCAACGTCTAGGAAAGTGGCATGGGATTTGGAGTAGGACCAGGTGAATATGATGGAACCAAAGGAGTTGAGGTTGGAGAGGAAATTCTGGAGTTGTTCTTCACTGTGAGTCCAGATCATGAAGATGTCATCAATAAATCTGTACCAAACTTTGGGTTGGCAGCCTTGGGTAACCAAGAAGGCTTCCTCTAAGCGACCCATAAATAGGTTGGCATACGAGGGGGCCATCCTGGTACCCATGGCTGTTCCCTTTAATTGTTGGTATGTCTGGCCTTCAAAAGTGAAGAAGTTGTGGGTCAGGATGAAGCTGGCTAAGGTGACGAGGAAAGAGGTTTTAGGTAGGGTGGCAGGTGATCGGCGTGAAAGGAAGTGCTCCATTGCAGCGAGGCCCTGGACGTGCGGGATATTTGTGTATAGGAAAGTGGCATCGATGGTTACAAGGATGGTTTCCGGGGGTAACAGACTGGGTACGGATTCCAGGCGTTCGAGAAAGTGGTTGGTGTCTTTGATGAAGGATGGGAGATTGCATGTAATGGGTTGAAGGTGTTGATCTACGTAGGCAGAGATACGTTCTGTGGGGGCTTGCTAACCAGCTACAATGGGGCGGCCAGGATGTTTGGGTTTGTGAATTTTAGGAAGTAGGTAGAAGGTAGGAGTGCGAGGTGTCGGTGGGGTCAGGAGTTTGATGGAGTCAGGTGAAAGGTTTTGTAGGGGGCCTAAGGTTCTGAGGATTCCTTGAAGCTCCGCCTGGACATCAGGAATGGGATTACCTTGGCAACCTTTGTATGTAGAGTTGTCTGGAAGCTGACGCAGTCCCTCAGCCACATACTCCCGACGATCAAGTACCACGGTCGTGGAACCCTTGTCAGCCGGAAGAATGATGATGGATCGGTCAGCTTTCAGATCACGGATAGCCTGGGCTTCGGCTGTGGTGATGTTGGGAGTAGGATTAAGGTTTTTCAAGAAAGATTGAGAGGCAAGGCTGGAAGTGAGAAATTACTGGAAGGTTTGGAGAAGGTGATTTTGAGGAAGAGGAGGTGGGTCCCGCTGTGATGGAGGACGGAAATGTTGCAGGAATCCCTCGACCATTACACCAACAACCTGAAAACAGCTTTCGCATCCCGCAACTACCCTCCCAACCTGGTACAGAAGCAGATAACCAGAGCCACTTCCTCATCCCCTCAAACCCAGAACCTCTCACAGAAGAACCCCAAAAGTGCCCCACTTGTGACAGAATACTTCCCGGGACTGGATCAGACCTTGAATGTGGCTCTCCAGCAGGGATACGACTTCCTAAAATCCTGCCTCGAAATGAGATCCATCCTTCATGAAATCCTCCCCACTCCACCAAGAGTGTCTTTCCGCCGTCCACCTAACCTTCGTAACCTCTTGGTTCATCCCTATGAAATCCCCAAACCACCTTCCCTACCCTCTGGCTCCTACCCTTGCAACCGCCCCCGGTGTAAAACCTGTCCTATGCACCCTCCCACCACCACCTACTCCAGTCCTGTAACCCGGAAGGTGTACACGATCAAAGGGAGAGCCACGTGTGAAAGCACCCACATGATTTACCAACTGACCTGCCTGCACTGTGACGCTTTCTATGTGGGAATGACCAGCAACAAACTGTCCATTCGCATGAATGGACACAGGCAGACAGTGTTTGTTGGTAATGAGGATCACCCTGTGGCTAAACATGCCTTGATGCACGGCCAGCACATCTTGGCACAGTGTTACACCGTCCGAGTTATCTGGATACTTCCCACCAACACCAACCTATCCGAACTCCGGAGATGGGAACTCGCCCTTCAGTATATCCTCTCTTCTCGATATCCGCCAGGCCTCAACCTCCGCTAATTTCAAGTTGCCGCCGCTCATACCTCACCTGTCTTTCAACAACTTCTTTGCCTCTGCACTTCCGCCTCGACTGACATCTCTGCCCTTACTCTTTGCCTTTAAATATGTCTGCTTGTGTCTGTGTATGTGCGGATGGATATGTGTGTGTGTGTGTGTGTGTGTGTGTGTGTGTGTGTGCGAGTGTACACCTGTCGTTTTTTTTCCCCCTAAGGGAAGTCTTTCCGCTCCCGGGATTGGAATGACTCCTTACCCTCTCCCTTAAAACCCACATCCTTTCGTCTTTCCCTCTCCTTCCTGAAGAAGCAACCATCGGTTGCGAAAGCTAGTAATTCTGTGTGTGTGTTTGTGTGTTTTGTTCATGTGCCTGTCTGCCAGCGCTTTCCCGCTTGGTAAGTCTTGGAATCTTTGTTTTTAATATATATATGCATGCCTAGGGAAAACTATGCTATCGAACGAATACATCGATAGGTCGCGTGGTGAACCAAAGTGTTTAGGATCTTTGGTAGTGTTAACTCGGTCGCGTGGAGTGCGGGCAGAGGGGAGTCTGGAGTGCAGTGGAGCAGGTGCGTTGTGTGACGCTCCCATGAGTTGCCGCACTTTCGGGGTTTGGCAGCATGTAATTGCACTCGAATTGCTGTTAGTTTCTGACACGGTGTCGCGGATGGGAAGCATTAGCTGGCGCACATCAGGAGCCCATTTCACCTGGTGACCGTGTCGAGAAGGAGGCGCGCCAACATCCAGCTTCTGCAACAGCGATGGCCGACAATGAGTGACTGTCGCCACCTCCTCGATCGACGGCTTCAAAACTTCAATCAACCAACAAGGAAGACTGGAAGCACGTAAAGTTTTACAACTGTATGGCAGACCTCAGATTTTAAAATGGTTGCATCACAAAATTACAGCAACTTAGCATGAACCTTTGTTGCTCATTGTCCCAATTGCATTACCAAGCAGGGTCCCTTCCTTTTCCAAAATGAACCCGAGTGTCGTTGAAATTCAGATGCCAGCATTAAAGTAATATCATTCCATTTCACTGCTTTAATTTCAAAGTTCAGTTAAGGTATTCATAGCTGGCTGCAATATTTAGATTACACAAGCACAAATTAAGAGTGTGAGTTTTGTTAGCATATTTTAGCTAACCTGTGACTGCAGCTCAGCTTGGCATGTAGTAAATGTTACTATTGTTAATTGTCCAGAATCATTTAATTCAAGTTCAAAGTTAAATCTCTTATTTCTGAATTGTGTAGATTCAAGTAGCTTTTGAAATGATTGTTGAGGTAGCCCAAGTCTAATCTAATTTTACTGAATTTCGTAGCGATTCAGAAACAAATTTCACTATTAATTTCAGTCACTAAATTAACTTTCAATTTTCCGGTTTTATTAATTCTTTTGCTAAATTAAGTCAGTGTGTAGCGAAATTTATTATTTCTGACAAACTTTCAGTTTTCACACAACACGTGTCAACCTTCAGTTGCCACGCTTTTTGTGCTAATTATATGTGCAATAACCTTTCTTTTTCAGTTATTATAGTAGTTGTCCATAGGACTGGCGACCATAATTTTCCCCAAATCTCAAATATCTAATTAACCCCAATTAATTGTTAATGTGATGACCGCACATTTACTTTCTTTATTAATTTTACCCTTTTCTCAAAAGTAATTCCCAGCAATTTCATTTGCATTTTTCCTTTCATTTAAATGTAACCCTTCCCTCCCTCTTTACCGACTGATTAACTTCGGTGACGATCACTTTCCCCAAATTCCCATTAGGTACACGTGGTTTAATTTTTCACTGTCAGTAAGGTCGAGATAAGTGACGGGGAGGTTACAAAGTCCATCCGGAGGCTGATAGACATTACATATTGTGATCAGAACTGACAGGTAGACACTAACAGCCATGCCTTTAGTGCAGTGGTAAGGGGCAACTGTTCACTGGAAGTGTCAAAAGCGTATGAGGGTACAGACCCCACTAAATGCTCTCCTGACATTAATGCAATTGGTACAGTAGGAATTGCTGTTTTCCTGAGTGGGCAAGTATGTTGCTGTAAACTTTGTATTCTGAAGTGCTACGCCAATTAAATGCCATTACATGATGGAGTTGGGTCAGATGGTGACGGTAGCCATGACAGTTGAATTGAAGAAGCTGAAGTCAGGTCTGAGAAAGTGGCAAATGGAAAATTTGGGTGTAATTACTTCATGACCAGGTCATATTCCACCTGGTTGTGTGATCCATCATCAGTGTACATAGACTCACCCTCTTCAGGGTTTGGGAGCAGAACACCCAAAGCCACAGAAAGTAGTTTATCTTTCTTCTTATCCTTGTGAGACTTAGATTTCCATGAAGATTTCCCCATGTTATCTTCTGGGAGCGAAAAAGGATTGTATTTTTCTTCAGCCCACAGCCTGTGGCTGCTGGTCCTTGTCTTGACAGGTGTCCTCATTCCTGATGAAGTCAGAGGATGGCTAGACACCCTGACCACAAGTATGGTGTGGGAACCACTGGTGGTGTACATGTATGGGGCAAGGGGGCTGACATTCCCTCCCCGACTGTAGGATAGGCCCTGGAATATGACCAGTGCCAGGAGGTGTTGTGTGAGACCTTTTCATTGCGTGAGGTATGGACTGTGACAACAGTCGCAAAATTTGAGACCTTATCAGTCAGATGAAGCCTTTCAAACTTTTTCTTTGTATCTTGATAATACAGGTGATCAAGGATTTATACCCTTGAATTTTCTTTCCCTCTTGAACTCTGGGACATTGTGGTGAATCAGGAGGATGTGGCTCCATACAGTTTACACATTGAGGGGGTTGGTCATAAGGACTGCCCACGTGGACACCCGTCCACATGCACTACAGACAGCCTCATTAGGATAGGCCTGTGAACAAAACTTTGGCACTTAAAACATCTCATCAGAGGAAAAATAAAGCCTGACATCACACCTATAAGCCATGAGCTTAACTTTCTCATGTAAGACATTGCCTTCAAAGGCAAGGATGAAAGCCTCATTATCTTTAGGACCCTTCTGGATGCAGCAAACAAAATAGACTCCACACCATGCCAGATTAATATGCAGCTCTTCAGCAGTTTGTAGTATTAAGTACAGATGCAAGATAACACCTTGAATGCTACCTAGCTTGTTATGAGGAGAAATGATGATTGGTATATCATAGGCCTGATGTGTCCATGATCAGTTGGCGTGTGATGTTATGAACAGCAAAGATCCATTTCTCATCTACTCTGTTGCAGTAACCCCCCCCCCCCCCCTCTCCACAAAAAAAAGAAAAAGAAAAGAAAAACACACACACACACACACACACAACATGATCTCCAATATTTTCAATGAAAAACAGTGCCTTTGTTGCTTTGTTGTGGTGAAAGATTCACTGTCAGTTTGGGAACAAACCAAGAGCTTGGCAAACTGTCCACTTTTATTTCTTCTTATCTGGCTCTCATCTTGAGGCAGAGACTAAGATAGAAATGCCTTAGGATTGTAAACCTCTGCATTAAAATCACTATTCCTGGCTGCTGAGATGGCTGCAATGGTTTGGACATCATAAAGTTTGATCCACTTCACTGCAGATCACCCATCCCAATGCCACTCACCCTGATCGGAGCTCTTCCCTTGGGCACCACCCTGCCAAGGCAAAGGGCACCTTCCAGAAGTACCAATTGTCCAGAGTTGTGGTAACCCCAATTGGATAGGTACCTACTCCTTGGCTGACATGGGGAGGTTACACCTCAGGCATCGGCAGGGTGACACCTGCGTTGCCAGGGGGGACTACCACTGAGAGGGTACGTGACAACTCCACCATAACAGAGTGGCTACAGTGGCAGAATCTGTGTGCAAAGATAGATCCACTCAATTGATAGGTACAAAAAATAAACAGTGCACAGTGGAGCGTTATTGCACCACAGTAAGGTGTCCTTCCCCCAAATGGCTTGCATTTCTGTAAAATTTGAAAAGTCGAGGTCAAACCCAAAAAAGATAGCAAAATTTTAAAAGCCAGAAAAGGTAAGAGAAATAGTGTAAAAAAATGAAACAAAAATCTTCAGAAGTAAAAAAGAATAGGCAAAATATCCAGGTAAAAACATGACCAAATAAAAAGACTCCTATTAGTTGCCTCTTACAACTGGCAAGGAGTGACCATGGGTTTGTTTATCCCCTGACACAGCAGGGGGAAACAAAACATTTTACTTTGAATCAGAACACGACTGTACCTAATTATGTGATGAAGTTCATTCCTGCTCGGGTTTCACTTCACCTTGCGAGTAATAAATAATAATAATAACAATAATAATAATAATAATAATAATAATAACCATGACTATACGGTATTAGAGTGTTGTCCATCTTATTAACATTGTGTTAAGTGTTTCTCCTGTTTGGAAGCATTTATTTCCATTCTCTTCTTTCAAAGCGTCACTCATAAGAGTTAAAAATAACTGCACTTGTTTTTAACTTTTATGTCTGCAGGCTAAATGTTTACCTTACACATATCTTTATAAAATTTCCCTGTCCTCTGATCAGTGAAATTAATATGCACTCTGTTCTGGTTCACTTGCTCTATGTAGCTAAGCACTACTAAGATACCATCAAAATTTTAAACTGCCTACTCTGTTGTCTTATTCCTGTGACTTATGTTTCAAACTGATATAATGTTTATATTGTCGATTTGAACAAAGCCCACATAAAAATCTTAAAACAGATATGCAATATCTGCTGTTTGAAACTGAAGCTTTCTTATTCTTTGTTTTACCTGTTGGGGTCATTGCAAAAATGAAATTTTACTGTCTAGCCTTCTTCTAGAATTAATGTCATACTGTCAACTGTCAATCACTAAATGTTAACATGTACACAATCAAACATACATGATCAAAGCTATTTCAGCCAGTACGTGTCTGCTATAGTTCGATTCTTTTATCTTGGCAGCTCGCGCATGTCCGCCTGGACGTGGGAGATTGCTGCGTTGCCAGTTGCACACGACGCACACGTCAAGAGAAGCGGCGCTATAGTATAGGATAGTTTGCAAACTTACGTTTAGGGGGAAGCGCACAGTTCATGAAGTAAAGCCACCATGGCTGCATTAACCCTTTCCCTGCTACAAAGACGTGCTCCCCGCATTCTGCGCTGTGCGTGATTTCGTCGCCACTGCACTGCTCGCCTGTGCAGACACATGGTGTTCCGACTGCTTTGACACACTTATCATTTGATTTCACAAAAACTATTTGGCCCAAAAATTTGATTTTTACACATCTTCTAGACTGATACCTTCCTCCCATAAATGACTTAATTTTGTTTCAATTCTTAACACGGTTATTATGCAGCATTGAATGTAGTAAGCCATTGCAGAGTTTGCTGAGGTCAAAGTCCATAGCGTATACTCTTCAAAATTTCATGCAATGGTTTACTACATTTAATGCTGCATAATACCTGCGCTGAACATCGAAACAAAAGTAAGTCATTTATGGGGGGAAGGTATCAGTCAAGAAGATGAGTAAAACTCAAATTTTTGGACCAAATAGCTTTTGTTAAATTGAATGACAAGTGTGTCAAAATTGGAACACTATGTGTCTGCTCAGGCGAGCAGTGCAGTGATGACAAAATCGCGCACAGCGCGGAATGCAGGACGCACGTCTCTGTAGCAGCGAAAGGGTTAATGAAGAGACAAAGCACTAGAAATTTCAAAAATTTACATTCAAATGAATAAAATCCATGAAGTAAGACACTTCGATATTGTTTTTAGATAAAGAAAATATTAAGCACCGCACAAGGTTTGAACTCATAACCTTTCGCTTAGCAGCCCAACACCATAACCATTGCGCTAATGCAGTTCGTCCAGCAGTAAAACTCCTTGATGACTCTGAAACGTCACGCAAAATACTGACAAACGCTGTTGGTATGACTATGAATTACTCACACTTCATTGAAGTACAATAGGAAATAAACAATTACCGCTGTTCTTTATTGCAAAAAAGCGATTCGTGAGATTGATACAAACACCTTTCCTTGCTATCGCCTGAATTAGGAGGCTTATTGCTTGTTTGGTTTAATTAATTAATAGAATATGAAGCAGTTGGTATAAAGAATGCTTTTTCCAAACTTTCTACAAAAGAAATTCTGCTATCAAGACATTGCTTTTGTTCTATTACTTTATTTATGACTGAACATTTCTAAAACTGAAGACACTCGTCCGTGCACTGCACTGCAGTCGAGCTCTGGCAACGTCGTTCTCTGTTCTCTGTTCACTGGCTGACTGTGTTTTGTGACATCAGATGCGCAGAACGAACCTAAACTCAGCCGCCGTCATAAATGATGCGCACTATAGCACTGAACACCTCTCCTCCCTCCCACCCCACCCCGTGGATGCCACCAACCTCTCCACGTCTTACCTCCACCCCCACCCCCCATCCTTTCTTGCTGACCCTACCTTCAATAGATTGTCTTCTCATCTTCTCTTCTCTCCTGTGTCTCCTCCCTCTTCCCCGCCAACATACGATGTTAAACACTCCTCTCCCCGCTCTCAACTGGAACCAGCACCATTAAGAGTATCCCTTCCCTGCCAACCTTTATGTGCAGCAACATACTTATCACCTCCTACTATACCACCCATGACCATTCTTTTTCAGCTAATGTTTGTAAACATGCCTCATGTTTTGAATGTAGGTTCACAATGTTTCACAGACAGCTTAGGGCATTCTTTCACTTTCCTCTCAAACATCAGTGACATGCTATTTATCGATTTCTGTTATAGAATGTTAAACTGAAAGACTACCTAATAACTTTGTCTGTTACATAATACAAGCAGACTGAAAATGTCTCAAAGAATTTTGTGTTAATTCTGAATTTCATTTTTGTGTTTCCTGCATCACTGGCTTATAATTACTGCACTTTGAAGCATACAATTATCAAGGAGCTTTCACATTCTTTTATTTTGATTTTGTGTTGATTTTATGACTTCAGAGTCAAATTCTTCAAATATTTTCTTGTGATGTTTTGTTAATAAAGACTTAGCATGATCTTGATTTATATATGTACTTGACTAACCTTTTGTTAATTCTAGAACCTGATAAAGACATACTGAGGAAAGCACTGTGTTCTCACATGGCTTTATTGAACTACTTTGTGTTAAACTCTTTCCTTTGTATGTTGTTTTGGGGGCGCAATCTCTTGTGCTACATGAGTAATATGATCTAAATGTTATGCCAATGGATTTTAGGCCAATTATTTAACGTGCTTTGATGAGATGCTTAACTTTTGGTGTACTGGCAAATTAATAGCAGGTGTTGGAGTGACTGTCTGAAACCAGGCCTTGTCTATAGCAACACTTAAGTAGAGTAACTTTTCACTCATGTAACTGCACATTTTCCTTCTTTTGCCTAGTTGGAATTAGCAATTTTTCATGTGCTTTAGTGGCAAAAGGAACTTAGAGTGGTATTGAATTAATGGATGGGTCTGATTCAGGTTAAAGATTCTAGGAATTCATGTTGAGGTTTCTTACTTTACACTAATTGTATACAGAGGAACTTTCAGAACTGATTAGTATTTTACAAACCACATTTGATGATTATCTCTGTCATAAATATTGCACTATTTTATAGGTTTAATTATTTACTACTCCATTCTGTATCAATTTAAGTGAGAAATTGCTTGTGATTAATGATGCACCCAAGTAAAGTGGAGGATAAATTACTGTGGTTGTCCATTAGTATCTATGTAACCCCTGAATTAACGATATGGACTGATCAATTTGAAGATGAGGAAATGCAATACTTTTTACAGTGAGTAGGTATATTATTTCCTTTTCTTCCATATGATGTCTGTTTGGAGTTTTGCAGAATACTAACTTGTTATGTTTCCACTTATTGTTTGTTTTTTTTTTTTTTTGTCTCCTTATTTGTATTGACATTTTCATAGAGGATGAAATGCTACATTGTTAATATTGTGTAAAGCATATATTTGACAGATTATTCTAGTTCTGAATTGTCACACATAAAAATAAAATCCTGGTAACAGTCTTTTTGGCAAACCTTGATACTACAGCTACGTTTAAGTCCCTCCCACATACACTAAATGCTAGCAATTGTAATAGAGACCTCCAAGAGTTTTAAGATCCCATCCGGGCAACCTGCCTTCCTGATGAAGTGTGTTACACCCTCCGTAACCAATATAAGGCATCACTTCTTACTGAAGAGGTAAGGATGTGCAGGGTTGCCCATTAAATTAGAGGTTTTTAGGAATTTATACATAATTTTATTTCAAACGTCATTTTTTGTAGAGCTTTTCAAGTACTTCACCATGTTACTGCACACAACATCATGCCACTGTTCCTGTGAATCTTCTGAATAAGCTGGCTTATGCACAGTACACACACCACCGTTTTAACCCTAACGGAACATGAGAGGTGCATAAAGTGTGTGGTTGCTAGGAGGTCTTGGGGTGCAGACAACAGCTACATCTCTGTCCTACTTCCTGACTTTTATTCAGAGCAAACACTCTCTCATGCTGCAGACTTCAGCAGGAAAATGGCTCCCACTGTCTGTCCTTGGCTGGGTGCACCAGAACTTGCCACCAGCCATGCAAACATTAACCACCACCTCTCCCATTCCCTATTACTCCAGAGCTGGCAGTCAACCTCTACCTCTGTCTCTGCCTCCAGGGCATGTCCCTCCTGTATTCCATTACTGACAATATATCCCAAGTTTTCATTAATTAATTCCTTTTATTTTGCCACCTCCCTTCTGACACTCAACAATCGCAATCCACATCCTGTACAGCTGATATGGCAAGTAAATGGAGAACTTTTTATTCAAGAATAACAGCTGATAATATAGAAAGATACTAGCTGTCACTAGGGGAGGCATCCTTAAATAAGACATAAATCTGTATTCCACATGAAAGTTGGTTGAACACCAGAGTGCATAATGCATGGTCCTACTGGACATGGTGTGACCTTCCACAGATGTTTGGAGCTGACTTAGTATCAATTATAAGGACACCTACAGCTTAATATGGACTCTGAACCATTACACAACTTATGTTTCATACATCAGATCATCATGAGAGGTGAGAAAAAAAGCAATGACAAAAAATCCCTGGATCAACTGAGGATTGGACCTCAAATCTCTGAATTAGCAGTGTAGCACTTCTGCAGTTAACCACAAAACCTCATTATTTGAGCAGATTAATGCAAAAGTCAGTTGTTAAGATGTGATATAGATTAATATGCCACTTCATTTCCACAAAATATGACATTTTTCTTAATATGACGCAATTAGTATTTTTAACATTAAAACATTTTCAACATAATTTACTACAAGAGTAAAAAATATTCTTTTACATTTATTACAAATTACTAATGCAAGTATAGCACTAGATAAAATCAAGTTTCCAGGTTACTTTTACTAATGTAAAAAAAAGGAATAATATGACCAATTCTTTCATATAATTTGTGAATATGTGAACCATTGTGCTAAGAAACTGTAAAATACACTTTGATAGACACATACCTTTTGCAACAATGGCTATACTCAAATTCAGCTGAGAGTATCACGCTGACTACATGGACTATCAAGGGCAGATGCAGGATACGACTCCTCACTTATGGTAGACAATGCCTTGCGATCCTTTGGAGGTAGTTTCTTGTGACCAAGGGAAGCCACTACCGTGTGTGGTTGTTCACCATTCCCTAATGATGTAAAGTCTGATACAAATGGTAGCAGATGTGGGCTCAGTGGCGATGTCATTCTCTGATACTGATGAAATCCAGGCTCTGATGTACCGTCCTGCAATTTTTTACACATACCATTAAAAAAAAATTTATTGGAACAAGTAGATACTAATCACTGTAATGTAATGTATGATGATGATGATGATGATGATGATGGACTGTCCAGCTTATTATAAAATGGCATTTAAAGAACGGCATACGATCAGTTGTGAAATTATGTGATGCAATACCACTCATTTCTTTTCCATCACACATACACAAATTCTGAACAACTGTGCTATAAGAATCTACCTACATCATTTTACCCAGGGATGAGGTCATTTTCCTCAGAAGCGACACATCAGTGGGTGATACCCCACATTCCTCAATAAATTAATTTTATCACATAAGTAACACATTGAGCACCCCCACCCCTCCATCCCTCCCCTCCCTCATACATTAGTTGCCTTTTCTTGGGCTCTTGGTAAGACATTTAAAAAATCTAAATCTAGTGATCTTGGGAACACATTGTTTTCACCACTAATTATGATACACACTGTGTGCAAATTCTGCATTAGGGGCACCTATGGTGCCCCTCTCTGCTTGACACCCTAGTGAGCCCCTTGTCTCACTTGGGTCTGTTTTTACCTGATATTGTCCACTATTACATCTAATAACAAAATTTTATATATAATAATTATTGCACATATGTTCCAATGAGGAGATCACCAGTTAAGTTCAGGCAAGTCAAGCCATTAGGCAGAACTCATTTTATGAAATATGAGAAGAATGCAAGAATCAGATTCAAAACACATGAGTACAGGAAGATTACGGTGAGAACACAATTTAAAATGTTAAGACTAGATTTGTGATTTTAATGTAGTTAAGTCAAAAGTGTGTTGACTGAGAAAATCAGTACCTGATTAAATGTTTGTTGGCAGGAAATATGCAAGATGATGGACAAAATCAGAAAATAAATTACAGTTTATGAGTTTATAAGGGAAATATAGAAAATTCTAAATGGGAGATTCTGTGAAGACCAGTGGACTTAGTATCAAAATGCAAAGACTGACTGTTAGCTCTACCTGACACTTTCATACTATGGCAATTGAGATTCATATTTACTACATATGAAGGGAATGAGTGTAGATGGATAGAATAAGGTACAATCGTGTTTCACATCAATTGATAACAGTTAGGAAGCAGTATTATAATGAATACTTAATAGCCTTCTGTTATCTATGTAATTCATTTATCAATGTTATGTGGTGCTATCATAATATCTGTGATTGCATACAATGTAGTATAGTTCCTGCTACAAAGGGAGAACATATATAAAGCTACATAAATGTAAATAAATTAATAAATAAAATTATTTTTTGTGTAGTCTCAACAGCCACTCATGTGAACTGATAATTTAGTAATTGCCAAATTAAGGTATCTTGTCATTGGTAATTAAAAATGATGTATTCTCTTGAGCAGCTCTTCCTTCTATATCATACATTCAATATCTGTTAAGCAGTAACATGCAGTGGTGATTTTTTAAATAGTGTTAACATATAATGAGATTATTCAGTTTCATAGAGAAAGTGACACACACATGCCCTAAAAATTAAAACAGACAGTCACAAACTTCCTTTCATGTCAGAAAGTAACATTTATCTTTGCTGGGTTCAATAAGCAATTAACACTGCTGTACAGTTCACACGAATAGCACATTTAATTTGCCTGAGCTTTCTCACCGCTGTGTTATAACGGCTTGCAAGGGCAACCTCCGAGTTATGAGTATCTCCTTCCACAGGTTGAAACACACACAATAAAGTCCATGTAGGAACCAGGAACTTTACAAGCATTAAAAGTGATGCAACCATTGAATAGAATATCTGTCTGTGAGCAAACAATGCACTGCAGCCTTCAGCTTCGGTACCAACTGAAACAGAAAGAAGAACAAGAAAAGTACTTATAATAGAATTCTTAATAAATTTTGTTGTATTAATAATAAAATATATTTTTAACATATTTCAACATGTGTTTCAATTTATTTAGCAAATAATTACAGTAAACTTAATCAATCTTACCTTTAATGTCTTACAGATTTCAGACCACTGTAATATAACCTAGCATGTGACATTGACTTTATCTTTATGACTACATCTGTGACCTGATACTTACCAAATCGCATAACAGCATCGTGGGTAACAGTAAGCAGAGCAGAAAACTCATACACAACAATTATACTCCATAAATCTCGCTTTTGTGTGCCCTTGAATGAGGCAAGAGAAGATATTCCATCAGCACGTCTGGTAACATATAGTGCTACACCAACAAATAGTTGCACCATTAGTAAGTCCGCAGATGACAACATTACATAGTAAGGTCCTGCAAAAAACAAATAACTTTTTAGTTCGAATCATGGAGAATGGGATATTGAATTTATATTATAACAGTATATACTAAACTATAAGTAATACAATTCATGTAGAAGCATATATTTAAATATGAAAAATGTGAGCTATCACTAAATTGGCACAAAAACTTCAATGAACCTCTTCAGTTGCTTCAGATATAGTAGAACATAATGAGATAACGCTGTGACATGTGATGTGCTGTATTACCTACAAAACAGGCAATAACAATCATAGTCACTCTATATATTGCATGCTACAGATTTGGTTGCCATAATTTTCTTCATACACTGCTATCAGTAAAGCTATTGATCTCTAAAGTATCAGGAGTGCAGGCTATAGCTTGACCACAGAAATTTCTCCCATGTGAGAGTGAATTCCAGTAATGCTGTTTCATTTATTGCTGGAATGGACCATTTGTCACTGCCCTCTAATAATTAAAGATTAATTTATGAAGATACATAGCTGAAACACAGCAAAGGATATAAAATCTTGTTTTATCTGGTAACTGTTAGGTGGTATAAATTTGGGGACTGCAAACCACTGTTAGTAATATAATAGGGAATGCTTCTCGTACTGAGTAGTCTCGAGATACAATAGCAACTTATTTTAAGAGCACAAAAATTATGTTCTTTTATTCTTTTAATCCCTTTTATCTGGTACTGTTCTTCTGAGTGCAAACACAACTCCGAAGTCACAAAATCACAGACAGTATTTTCTTTTTCTTCTGAAAGATGGTTGAGGATTTTCAGTACCCACTACCACCAGCAAAACTTTAAAACAGATATAAAAAATTTTACTCTCAAATACATGTATACACCCACCCTCTTGCATACAAATCTTCTATAAGTGTTCTTTTTTTTCTTCTTTCAATGCACTTATCAAATACAAATACAATAGAAGCTCGATATAACATGGTTGTCGGGGGACATACTTTACTCCCACATTCTAGCATACCTGCGGGATATTGTGAGTGAGCCATGTAATGACAAACTACATATGGAAAGTTAGGAAGAACATATAATGCAAAAGTTGTACATACCATACTATACTGTATTTAAATTTAAAGAACATTAGAAGTAAAACATCTCAGAAGGTTACCAGTGTGTAACAATTAGACGAACTTCGCTCAAACTTTGTCCAAACAGTAACATGAGTTCTGACACGATCTGTAAAGTATACTATCAAATACAGTATGGTAATTTATAACACAGCCTGCAAGATACAGCAAGTAATTATTCTACTGCAATAAATAAGTCAGTCAGCTTTCTTTGTGCATCATTTCATATGGATTCTGTAGTGCATATTGTTTTTTGCTTATCAGGTGCAACGGCTCAATTTAGTTTGGTCCAATTTGTCGCTCTGTCCACATAATCTGACATGTACTGGGATCATCATCTATACTTCCTTCTTCAGTTTCGTCATCCTCATCGTCAAGTGTTTCACTACTCTCACTTAGACCAGAGTCAATAATGTCCTTGACACCTATAATCTCCACATTCGGTTATTCGTTGTTGACGACTACCCAACGGTTAGTCTTCAAAATCGATATTGCACTGTATAACATTAAATGCAGACTGGATGTCACAGTAGTTGAGATCTACATCACTATAGCATTCATATGTTGCATGTTCTTCAATGAGAAACTTGTTCCAGTAATTCCTAATAGTGATTGGATCAATGCTTTGCTGCGATGCCAGGCCTACTGAATACAGAACTCTCTTTAGATTACAAGTTTCAAGAAGATCTCCACTTCCTCATCTGAATTTACTATCAGTGAGAACAATTCACTGCAATAATGTGCCTTAAATGCACACATGATGCCCTGATCCTGTGGCTGAATTAATGCCATCATGTCGTTTTAGTAAAAACAAAGTTTTTTTTCTCTTTTTATCTTCCAATTGCAGCACATCAGAAGGTGGAAGATGGACAGTGATCAGGTGCTTACTCACTGACGGAACAAACTCTTCTTGAAATCAACTGGTGAAACTGTCACGTCATCCAAGCATTCTTTGAATGCCTATAAGTGAATTGTAAAGATGACATGTTTACATGCCTGAAACATTTTGGGCTTTTACATTTACCTATACAAAGATGTTTCAGCTTATGTCAGCCCTGTTTATTTGTGGTGGAAAAGAAGAGAGTTATTCTGTCTTTATTCATCTTCAGATCCATTTTGTTTCCGGATTTTTTCTATATCGAGAGGTCTGGTTGGAAGCAACTGGTAATAAAGCACTTCATCACAATTATAACCTTGATTATCATTAAATTTTCATCTACTATTACTATGTCCACAATTTCAGGAAACTGTGAAACAGATTCACTGTTACAAGACCATGCATCTCCTTCAATGGTCATTTGAGTGAATCCCATGGCAATATTTCCGTCTGGGAAACCATCCATTGGAAGCTATAAAACCTTTGTTTCCATGTAAATCAAAGTTAAGTTCTTCAGCTTGGGCTTTAATCATTGGCCTCAATAGTGGCACACCTTCACTTCTCTTGGTTAAATACCACCTAAATGAAGACATTTGTCAAGTTCACTGTCTTCTCCTAGTTTAGTCCTTTTTCTGTCCATTCCCACATCACTTTCAACTGTATTTACAAAACTTCTAAGTTTATTCTCTTCTTTTGCCCATCCTCTGGTAGTTACTTTTGATACACCACACTTGCATTGATAAACTTACTTTTGTTTCACAGCTCTCCACAAGATCAATAATTTTTAGCTTATAATTCACAGAAAATGCTTTCCATTCCTGCAATGCAACAAGCACACAGAAATCTAGCCACTGAATACATAACTTATGATCCACAACCTGCCATTTCAATTATTGCCAAGCACTGCTGCATAGTCACTTTGCTGACCACATCACAATGTTAACTATGAGAGGTGTATTCAAAGCTTCTTTAAAGCAACAGTCCTGATATGCTGATAAGACAAACCGAAGGTTGAGTTCAATTACACCCAGCTATTCTCGTTATTGTTTAGAAAGCTTGGAGGCTGTAGGTTCATACAGACGGTAATAAGATTTTTTTCCCTTTTTTTCAAGTTTATAAAATATACTAGAGTGCAAAAATCATTAATAAATGATATTTTATCTTTATACAAAATTATATCTGAATCTGTGGTGTACTAGACCATGTATATCAGTCTTCAACTGTACAAACATGGAAGAAACTAGAACAGTTAGTCAAGATACTTGGGATGACTTGTGAATTACACAAAAACACAGATGAGACAGGCACCCTGAGTACACAATATAATATCCTAACAGTTCAGGTGAACTTTGATTAAAAGAACTTCGTACTGATGTTTTGGTAAGTTGTGTGGTAGAGGCCAACAGCTAGCCACTTTCTTGAGTGCCGTGTGTTCTACGTCTTTTCTGTGCTTTCAGGGCCTTGTCAAGCAAGGCAGCCTGGTAGGCTGTAAACCAGCAACAATGTCTCCCCCCACCCCGCCTCTGTAATCTGTTATTTGAGATACAGAAAGATGAACACAACACACAGCCCCAAAACACATATCACTTTTTTTTTCTTTTGTCACTTACAATAGGGTGTTGAATAGTTAGTAAACAAGATTCTGGTTTCTCATCATGAAACAAAACACAATAATTTAAAGTGTGACATAGGCCTACTGAAATATATATGCCACAAGAACTTCACAAGGGCAGTTTCTTATGTGGGAAGATCCCTTGCATTATAGAACATTGCCTTAAATGGCAATGCATTAATTCATTCATTAATCATCTACTGTAGATCTCATCAAGGAGGAGAACCTTCAGCGGTGTTGAACACATTCAAATGTGTTCAAATAGCTCTGAGCACTATAGGACTTAACTTCTGAGGTCATCAGTGCCCTAGAACTTAGAACTACTTAAACCTAACTAACTTAACTAACCTAAGGACATCACACACATCCAAGCCCGAGGTAGGATTCAAACCTGCAACCGTAGCGGTCGTGTGGTTCCAGACTGTAGCACCTAGAACCACTCAGCCACACCGGCCGACTCAATGTACACATTAACACGAGTCAAAGAACTCATAGAAACTTAAACTGTATACTATATTAACAATAAACTATCACTATACTGCTTAATGTTATTCATGCTTATGCTGTATAAATTTAATCAAGTAAATCAGTGAGGAAGCTACTGGGTCAATCCAAATGAAGTGGCCCAATAAAAATTAAATTGGTTGCTTGACCACTTTTAAATATTTTTTATATGTGATTACTGTATAATTGAGAAGTTCAAAACAGCCCTTTTTTTTAATTACCTTTCACCTTTACTGAATCGTGGCCATTTTTATTTGAAGGTGCGTGACGATTTTTCAGTTTAGAGACGTTAGAAAAATATGAATATCTCTACATTGGGTTAAGTTACAACATTGCAATTGACATGATTGTTTCTTAGAAAGGTGTCCTCTACAACATTGTCTATTACACAAAATACCCTAAATTCAAAAATAACCGATCAAAATGACCTCTGAAGTTTGGTATCCAAATTTTCAAAAATCCAATTTTTAGGCCCAAAAATAACCTACACGGAGTGATTTGTGAGAGTCTGTTTTTTTCTTATAGTTAGATATCAAACACTACTAGCCTCATATGGAGCAAGAACATTTACAGATGTTTCCTTAATTTTTTATGAATTTTTGAAATTTAAAAATTTTAATTTTTTTTTGAAGTTTGGGGTTAGTTATCTCAGGTGGGACTGAATGTAAAAATTTGATTTATGCACAGTTTGTACACCTATACGATAGCAATGAACTGTAAAAATTTCAACATTGATATCTGACTGTGAACAAAGATATGAGTTTTTGAAAATTAGGAGAAAATTCACATTACAGCTGATCTTATGGCTGTTGCCTATTCATATGCGATATTGGCAGGATATAATCAATTATTATTGAAGTAAGGTACTGAATTATAAACAAAAAAAGGAAACATCACTGAAATTAACATTTATATTATTTTGAAATACTTAAAAAATATTTCCAATTAACATCCTTCGAGATGCGACTGTTCCTAAAACTGGTGGTGAATGTTAATAACACTTATTTTCTTCACACAGCTTCTGTGATGTAGAATAAGACCTTCCAGTTGCTGTGGTAAGTTCAAGCACTGAAAGTTTCCTTAAAACATTCCTCATTGGTATCCAAACTTTGTCACTAGTAGATTTCTTGAATGATGTTCTTGGGCCAGCAGGGTGGTAAAAATGCACAAAAACATCATTGTTTTCCAAACTTATTCTTTCAAACTCTGCAAGCCATCACTGTTCATCATACACACATGCCACTATGTCATTCAACGTTAAAGACAAAAGGCAGCGATGTAATTTTACTGACACAATGATCCTCATAAATTATGGTTTCTGATGTTACATAGCATCACCCCCCCCCCATGAACCATGGACCTTGACGTTGGTGGGGAGGCTTGCGTGCCTCAGCGATACAGATAGCTATACCGTAGGTGCAACCAAAACGGAGGGGTATCTGTTGAGAGGCCAGACAAACGTGTGGTTCCTGAAGAGGGGCAGCAGCCTTTACAGTAGTTGCAGGGGCAACAGTCTTGATGATTGACTGATCTGGCCTTGTAACACTAAGCAAAACGGCTTTGCTGTGCTGGTACTGAGAACGGCTGAAAGCAAGGGGAAGCTACAGCTGTAATTGTTCCCGAGGGCATGCAGCTTTACTGTATGGTTAAATGATGATGGCGTCCTCTTGGGTAAAATATTCTGGAGGTAAAATAGTCCCCCCATTCAGATCTCCGGGCGGGGACTACTCACGAGGATGTCATTATCCGTTTTACGGATTGGAGGGTGGAATGTCAGATCCCTTAACTGGGAAGGTAGGTTCGAAAATTTAAAAAGGGAAATGGATAGGTTAAAGTTAGATATAGAGGGAATTAGTGAAGTTCGGTGGCAGGATCAACAAGACTTCTGGTCAGGTAACTATAGGGTTATAAACACAAAATCAAATAGAGGCAATGCAGGAGTAGGTTTAATAATGAATAGGAAAATAGGAATGCGGGTAAGCTACTACAAACAGCATAGTGAATGCATTATTGTGGCCAAGATAGATATGAAGCCCAGGCCTACCACAGGCGTACAAGTTTATATGCCAACTAGCTCTGCAGATGACGAAGAAATTGAAGAAATGTATGATGAAATAAAAGAAAATATTCAGATAGTGAAGGGAGACGAACATTTAATAGTCATGGGTGACTGCAATTCGTCAGTAGGAAAAGGGAGAGAAGGAAACGTAGTAGGTGAATATGGTTTGGGGGTAAGAAACGAAAGAGGAAGCCACCTGGTAGAATTTTGCACAGAGCACAACTTAATCATAGCTAACACTTGGTTCAAGAATCATAAAAGAAGGTTGTATACATGGAAGAATCCTGAAGATACTGACAGGTTTCCGACAGATTATAAAATGGTAAGACAGAGATTTAGGAACCAAGTTTTAAATTGTAAGACATTTCCAGGGGCAGATGTGGACTGTGACCACAATCTATTGGTTATGAACTGTAGACTAAAACTGAAGAAACTGCAAAAAGGTGGGAATTTAAGGAGATGGGACCTGGATAAACTGAAAGAACCACAGGTTGTAGAAGAGTTTCACGGAGAGCATAAGGGAACAATTGACAAGAACGGGAAAAAGAAATATAGTAAAAGAAGAATGGGTAGCTTTGAGGGATGAAGTAGTGAAGGTCGCAGAGGATCAAGTAGGTAAAAAGATGAGGACTAGTAGAACTCTTTGGGTAACAGTAGAAATATTGAATTTAATTGATGAAAGGAGCAAATATAAAAATGCAGTAAATGAAGCAGGCAAAAAGGAATACAAAAGTCTCAAAAATGAGATCGACAGGAAGTGCAAAATGGCTAAGCAGGGGTGACTAGACGACAAATGTAAGGATGTAGAGGCTTATCTCACTAGGGGTAAGATAGATACTGCCTACAGGAAAATTAGAGAGACTTTTGGAGAAAAGATAACCACTTGTATGGATATCAAGAGCTTAGATGGAAACCCAGTTCTAAGCAAAGAAGGGAAAGCAGAAAGGTGGAAGGAGTATATAGAAGGTCTACACAAGGGCGATGTACTTGAGGACAATATTTTGGAAATGGAAGAGGATGTAGATGAAGATGAAATTGGAGATATGATACTATGTGAAGAGTTTGACAGAGCTCTGAAAGACCTAAGTTGAAACAAGGCACTCGGAGTGGACAACATTCCATTAGAACTACTGACAGCCTTAAGAGAGCCAGTCCTGACAAAACTCTACCATCTGGTGAGCAAGATGTATGAGACAGGTGACATACCCTCAGACTTCAAGAAGAATATAATAATCCCAATCCCAAAGAAAGCAGGTGTTGACAGATGTCAAAATTTCCGAAATATCAGTTTAATAAGTCAGAGCTGCAAGATACTAACGCAAATTCTTTACAGACGAATGGAAAAACTAGTAGAAGCCGACCTCAGGGAAGATCAGTTTGGATTCCGTAGAAATATCGGAACACGTGACGCAATACTGACCATACGACTTATCTTAGAAGCTAGATTAAGGAACGGCAAACCTACATTTCTAGCATTTGTAGACTTAGAGAAAGCTTTTGACAATGTTGACTGGAATACTCTCTTTCAAATTCTGAAGGTGGCAGGGGTAAAATATAGAGAGCGAAAGGCTATTTACAATTTGTACAGAAACCAGATGGCAGTTGTAAGAGTCGAGGGACATTAAAGGGAAGCAGTGGTTGGGAAGGGAGTGAGACAGGGTTGTAGCCTCTCCCTGATGTTATTCAGTCTCTATATTGAGCAAGCACTGAAGGAATTGAAAGAAAAATTCAGAGTAAGTATTAAAATCCATGGAGAAGAAATAAAAACTTTGAGGTTCGCTGATGACATTGTAATTCTGTCAGAGACAGCAAACGACTTGGAAGAGCAGTTGAATGGAATGGACAGTGTCTTGAGAGGAGTATATAAGATGAACACCAACAAAAGCAAAATGAGGATAATGGAATGTAGTCGAATTAAGTCGGGTGATGCTGGGGGAATTATATGAGGAAATGAGAAACTTAATGTAGTAAAGGATATAAAATGTAGACTGGCAATGACAAGGAAAGTGTTTCTGAAGAAGAGAAATTTGTTAGCATTGAGTATAGATTTAAGTGTCAGGAAGTCGTTTCTGAAAGTATTTGTATGGAGTGTAGCCATGTATGGAAGTGAAACATGGACGATAAATATTTTGGACAAGAAGAGGATAGAAGCTTTCGAAATGTGGTGCTACAGAAGAATGCTGCTGAAGATTAGATGGGTTGATCACATAACTAATGAGGAAGTATTGAATAGAATTGGGGAAAAGAGAAGTTTGTGGCACAACTTGGCCAGAAGAAGGGATCGGTTGGTAGGGCATGTTCTGAGGCATCAAGGGATCACCAGTTTAGTATTGGAGGGCAGCGTGGAGGGTAAAAATCGTAGAGGGAGACCAAGAGACGAATACACTAAATCAGATTCAGAAGGATGTAGGTTGCAGTAGGTACTGGAAGATGAAGAAGCTTGCACAGGATAGAGTAGCATGGAGAGCTGCATCAAGCCAGTCTCTGGACTGAAGACCACAACAACAACAACAACAACAACAACATAGCATCAAACTAAGTTTTCTGCAATGCCAAGGAATTTGTGGGTTTTTCATATGCAGAATCATTTCTTCTTTCTTGATCAGAAAATAGGTAATGCCTTTAATACTATCCTTGCAAAAGACATACATGTCCTGTACTGTACCCGAAACACTGTCATGAATCTTTTCTCCAGAAGCTTTAGCACCACAGAAATATCAGTCCTTTCCAAAGGCCTTACCTTTTGTCCCACTCCCAAAGCCAATCATGCACGACTTGTTAAAGACCTCCTCTCCTCCTCCCGCTCCCTACAGGGGAAACACTTGTTCGCCACCAACCCTACCAATCAGACTCAACCCATAACCAATGTTGAACTCTGACTAACTCAGTTCACTCCTCCATCCAACTGTGATCCACCTCCACTGTTCCCAAATCACCCCCCCCCCCCCCCCCCCCTGCCCGTTATCTTTCCAGAATTTCTTAATCTCGAACCTTGCCGCACTATCATTCCCCAAATCCCTCAACATCCAAACTAACCTTACATCCGCAGAAAGAGCCACAGTCCACCATCTAAAAACTGATCCTGACCTTATAATCCTACCTCCATACAAAAGGCTCCACCACTGTTGTTTTGAATCACAAGGATTACCTGACAGAAGGACTCCATCAGCTGTCAGACACATCCACCTACAAACCTTGCCACAGTGAACCCATTCCAGAAACCCAGCAGGATCTCAGCCACTCCCAAATCTTTAGGCCCAGAACCTCTGTCCAGACTCCATCTTTCTGCTCACCCTACCATTCCCCACACTCCTACCTTCTATGTGCTTTCTAAAGTCCATAAACCCAAATACCCAGAACGCCCCATTGTGACTGGTTACTGTGCCCCCAATGAGAGAATCTTTGCTCTCATAGACCAACACCTTCAACCTATACCAGGAACCTACCCTCCTATATAAAATACTCTCCACAGTTCCTGCCCCTTTACCACATGGTGCCCTGCTCATCACTATTGATGCCACCTCCCTTTACATTAACATCTCTAATGCCCATGGCTTTACCACTATTGAACATTACCTTTCCCAATGCCTGACAGATTCCAAACCAACAACCTCCTTCCTAATCGCCATGACCAACTATATCCTCACCACAATTACTTCTCCTTTGAAGGTATTATCTACAAACAAATCTGAGGTATGGCTATGGGCAACCGCATGCCACCACCCTATGCCAGCCTATTCATGGGTAATCTAGAGGAATCCTTCCTATACAGCCAGAATCCTAAACCTCTCACCTGGTTCAGATTCACTGCTGACATTTTTGCAATCTGGATCGAAGGTGAGGGCACCTTATCCAAATTCCTTCAGAACCCCAATAACTTCTCCCCCATTTGCTGCACCTGGTCCTACTCAGCCCAACACGCAACCTTCCTCGATATTGACTTCCACCTCAAAGATGGCTACATCAGTACCTCTGTCCATATCAAACCTACTAACCACCAGCAATAATTCCACTTCAACAGCTGCCACTTGTTCCATACCAAGAAGTCCCTTCAATACAGCCTACCCACCTGTGGTTGTCACATCTGCAGTGACAAGCATTCCCTCTCGAAACAAACCAAGGGTCTCACTGAAGCCTTCACAGACCATAATTATCCTCCCAACCTTGTATAGAAACAAATCTTCCACGCTTTATCTTTCCAGCCACCCACCACCTCCCCAAGTCCCACCGTCCGGCCACAGAGGTGCATTCCCAACGTAACTAAGTACCACCCCAGACTGATGCAACTGAATTACATTCTCTGCCAGGGTTTCGTCTACTTCTCATCATGCCCTGAAATGTAAAATATCCTGCCCGCTATCCTTCCTACCCCTCCCACAGTGGTATTCCGTCGTACACCAAACCTACACAATATACTTGTCCATCCCTACACAATCCTGCTCCCAACTCCTTACCTCATTGCTCATACCCCTGTAATAGGCCTAGATGAAAGCTCTGCCCTGTACATCCTTCCACCAACACCACTACCACCACCACCACCACCACCACCACCACATACTCCAGTCCGATCACAAACATCACCTATCCCATCAAAGGCAAGGCTACTGGTGAAACCAGTCAACTACTGTGCTACAATCTATGTGTAGGCACGACAACTAACAAACTGTGGCCAAGAAACAAGTTGTTCACCCTGTTGCCAAGCATGCTGCCGAACATGACATCCTTCATTTTAATGACTGCTTTACAGCCTGTTCTATATGGATCCTTCCCACCGACACTAGCTTTTCAGAATTGCGCAGGTGGGAACTTTCCCTGCTATATCCGACATTCCCATAACCCTCCTGGCCTCAACTTTTGTCAGTCATTGTTCTCATCCATCCAGCCTCCTTGTTCCCATTCCAGCACTATACAGCCCTCAATTCCACCATCACACCCAGTCTTTCTGTCCTTCTCTCCTTTTCCACTAACCCCTCTCCCCATCTCTGCCCTGCCCTCCATCTACCCTCCGCATTACACATAGCTGCCATATCCTCTCCACCTCGACCTTGCGCGCTCCCCAACAGCACTGCACTGTCCGCCACCCCTACCCACTATCCCTCCCCGTCTCCACTTCAGGCTCCTCCTTACTCCACCCAGTTGCCACTCTCGTAATGCACTGGTGCAGCTGCTCACAGTGTGGCTAAGGTTGTGTGTGTGTGTGTGTGTGTGTGTGTGTGTGTGTGTGTGTGTGTGTTGTCGTCTATTTTTTATGAAGACCTTATGGGCCAAAAGCTTTATTTCTAACAAGTCTTTTTGTTGTGCCTATATGTGACTTAGCATCTCCACTATTGGTGAGTGACAACTTTCCTTTTCATAATATTATTTCTGTGTTTTGTGTTGTGACTGTGAATCTCACAGTTCAGCTGAAACTGATGTTTTGCTATCAACAACGGAAACCATTAAGGAGTCATTGTATTGGGGTGAGAGTGTATGAATTCCAAGACCCTTAAAATGACTTCTGCAAGTTGTATGGTTATCAACTTTTTTCATGTACATCCTCTCGCCTGTTCCAAGCCCATCTGCATTCCCTTGTCAACTTATTAGTTGTTTGTATTAACGTTTTCTATGTCTTTTGTCAATAAACCAGATTGTTACAGTGACAAATAGTTTCCTTTCATAGTTTGATGGATCCCGTTATCAGTATGTCCATGTGAGGTATGACACACATACTCTCATTTTTAATTGGGCCACCCCTAGTAATTTTCATTTAATAAACCATTATCTTTCAATTCACATGAGATTATGAGCAGCTTTCCATATCTGTAGGTGGCTGGGAATAGTATTTGTAGCATCTCAGGTGTATGCCAACCCACAGCCCATAGAAGGTACAGGAAACATGCAGTTACCTTCTTTTAGGCATGAATTTTCGGGTAAATTTTTAAAAAAGAAAGAGAACAGTAGAGAACTATATTACAAACATGGTTAAACAGATAATAAAAAAAATGGCAACTTGGTCGGTGTAAGGGTAACAATGCACTTATCCATTAAAAAATTTAAACAATCTGTCAAGGTCATCTTCTCGTATCACGACAGCAAATTGGAAAAATCTGAAGATATCTCTATGGATGGGTTATGTACAACATAACATAATTTTTAAAGCACAGGAATTGAACAGATGCACCTACACAGATATAAATTGAGAATCATTTAAAGTCAGTCAGGACAATTACAATGGAATCTGAGACTGTGTGGCTACAGTCTGGAATCAAATTACGAGAGGCAGTCATAAAGTTTTACTCATTACCTGAAAAACATCAAGCTGTGGCCATGAAAATCTACATCTACATTTATACTCCGCAAGCCACCCAACGGTGTGTGGCGGAGGGCACTTACGTTCCACTGTCATTACCTCCGTTTTCTGTTCCAGTCGCGTATGGTTCGCGGGAAGAACGACTGTCTCAAAGCCTCCGTGCGCGCTTGAATCTATCTAATTTTACATTCGTGATAAGTAGGGGGAAGCAATATATTCCATACCTCATCCAGAAACGCACCCTCTCGAAACCTGGACAGCAAGCTACACCACAATGCAGAGCGCCTCTCTTGCAGAGTCTGCCACTTGGGTTTTCTTAACATCTTCGTAATTTGCAAACACTCATCACATTTTGCTGAACCCTATGCAATATAAGTGCCTCCACCATTGCCAAAGTGGCATGCACATGAGCTATTAGACCATGTTCATCCAGGTGTGGCATACTATTCACTTATATTAACAAATAAAAATCAAGTGAGTTAAGGTCTGTGGAACTTGGGGGCCAGAACACTGGAACTCCATGACCAATCCATTTTCTGGAAACACTTCATTTAAATAGTTATGCACATTCATTCCAAAGCCTGGCACTGCACTAAATTACTGAAAACATAGCTGCCCCCGAACAACAAGTGGACTGTTTTCTAACGCATCAGTGAAAGTATTGCACAAAACCATACAATAAAGGGGCGCATTCAACTTGTCTGGCAATAGGTAAGGACGCCCCCCCCCCCCTCCCCCCCACACACACAATTACAGCCCACAGGTTTATGCCAAAGTGTACCTGAAAGCCACGTTCATGGCTGACAGAGGTTGTGTTCCCATCAGTAACAGCTGCTCTGGTGGTTGAAAATAATGTCATCAGTGAAGCTATATTCATTAGACCATTTCATGTTATTTATAAAATGTTTGTTATCTTCCACTCAGTGCAAAAGCCATTCACAAATGCACTCTTCAGGCCATTGGTGTTGAGTTAACCTGTAATGATATGGATGCAGTTCTTCATCATGCAACACTTCAACAGCCAGTCTTTGAGATGTCTGGAAAAACTGGCAGAATCTGACCTTGGGAAAGATCAGTTTCGATTCCGGAGAAATGTAGGATCACACGAGGCAATACTGGCCCTACGACTTACCATAGAAGATAGGTTGAGGGCAGGCAAACCTACATTTATACCATTTGTAGTCTTAGAGAAAGCTTTGACACAGTTGACTGGAATGTTCTCTCTTTCAAATTCTGAAAGTGGCAGGGGTAAAATACAGGGAGCGAAAGACAATTTACAATTTGTACAGAAACCAGATGGCACTTATAAGGGTCAAAGTGCACGAAAGGGAAGCAGTGGTTGAGAAGGGAGTGAGATAGGGTTGTAGCCTATCCTTGATGTTATTCAATCTGTGTACTGAGCAAGCAGTAAAGGAAATTAACGAAAAATTTGGTGTAGGAATTGAAGTCCACGGAGAAGAAATAAAAGGTTTGAGGTTTGCCAACAACATTTAATTCTGTCAGAGGCAGCTAAGGACTTGGAAGAGCACTTGAATGGAATGGACAGTATCTGGAAAGGAGGATATAAGATGAACATCAACAAAAGCAAAAAAAAGGATAATGGAATGTAGTCGAATTAAATCAGATTATGCTGAGGAGGGGATTAGATTAGGAAATGAGAAGCTTAAAGTAGTAAGAGAATTTTCCTATTTGGGAAGCAAAATAACTGATGTTGGTCGAAGTAGGGAGGATATAAAATGTACACAGGCAATGGCAAGAAAAACAATTCTGAAGAAGAGAAATTTGTTAAAATTGAGTACAGATTTAATTGTTGCAGAGTCCTTTCTGTAAGTATTTGTGTGGAGTGTAGCCATGTATGGAACTGAAAATAACTTTTGAAATGTCGTGCTACAAAAGAATGCTGAAGATTACATGGATAGATCACATAACTAATGAGGAGGTACTTATAGAAATGGGGATAAGAGAAATTTGAGGCACAGCCTGATTAAAAGAAGAGATTGGTTGGTAGGACACATTCTGAGGCATCAAGGGATCACTACTTTAGTACTGGAGGGAAGCACGTGGGGTAAAAACCATAGAGGGAGGCCAAGAGATGAATACAGTGAGCAGATTCAGAGGGCCGTAGGTTGCAGTAGTTACTTGGAGATGAAGAGCCTTGCACAGGATAGAGCAGCATGGAGAGTTGCATCAAACCAGTCTTTGGACTTCAAGAACAACAACAACGACAACAACGACATGTCCCGTCAAAGCTGTCAAGTTGAACTTAAGTTTACAAAACTGAATTTTTCAACTATGATTGATTGTGATCTGCTAGCCAATTCTACTGTATCTTTTAAGAATGCCATGTGTATTTACAAATGCTGAGTATGTCAATATGGTATTTGTGTAGAATTGTGTGCTGCTGCTGCTGCTGCTGCCGCCTGTAGAGAATACAGAAGGCAATTTCCTAATCACTGAATACCAGATTCAAGAGAGTTTACTCATGTTTCCAATCAAGTGTGTAACTGGTACAGTGCCCAATAGACACATTTCATCTGAATGTAGGGATGAAGAAGATGGCATTATTCAGTTGTTGGAATTAGTTCTTCAACAAGCACTCACAGAATTTCTATGTGTATACATGTTCAACACAGAAGAATATGGTGAACATTATTAATGTACAGCCTCTATCCTTATCACTTACGGTGGAGTCAATACCTTCAATAAGGAGATGAAGGTAGATAATTAGAATTTTGATACTGGGTAATGGCACATCAAGGAGTAATCTCACTAATAATGTGTAGTGATGAAGACACACTCTTGATGGTATCAATAACATTCATAACTCACAGTAGTGGTCTGACGAATATTTCCCAAGCCTTTGTGGACAGACATTTTCAAGAATACTTCTCAGTAAATGTGTGGTGTGGTGGTGTGTGGAGTGGTACTGATTGGCCCTGTTGTGTTACTGTGTTGTCATACAGGGCCCTCTTGTCCAGACTGCCTTGGAAATGAGCTTCCAGCATTACTGAAAGAGGTTCCTTTGGTACAAGGATGAGTGATGTATCATCTAAATTTAATATTTCCCTGAAGACGAATTGACAGAAATGGTTACCTTTTCTTTGCCACTAAGGTCACTGGACCTTATCAATTTAAGTTTTAGTCTGAGGGGATGGTTGAATACCAAAGCTTACAAAGCAAAAGTAAACACAATAGACAAAGTGAGCATTCAGATTATGAATGGTGTTACGCTCATAAAAGAATTTCAAGGTGACTTCAGAAGACATGTCATGTTGTTAAGAGAATTTGAAAGTGCACTGAAGTTGGAATAGGATTTTATTAAAATCATCTTTGAACTTAAATGATTTGCCTTTGCTTAACACCTCCAGTGATTACTTGGGTTACATTCTAACAGCTGTATCTCTGTAATCAATAAAGCTTGGACACACAATATGTGGAATGCTTTATTTGAATTAGTTGGTATTATCACCACCTAAAACACTTCCTATTGCTCCTACGACACCTTGTATACACAATTCAAGGAAGCCTGGTTAACATACAATCATGGAGGCTAGCTGTTTGAAAGTCCTTTGTCCTACTGAACTAGATCAACCTGGAGGTTCCAGCTAAAATGGCATGAAAAACCACTCCACGATCAGCACTACTTTGTAAATTTCCAGTTACTAATGTTCTCTGTCATAATCTTCTGTTGTATGGTAGGTAAGGTCAATAAAGCCTTCATTCTACAGACACATGCAGAAAGAATATTCTTTAAAATTGTTAATTGAAAATCTTTGAGAAGCCTCCTCAAGAACCTTGAGATTCCTGCACACACATACCAATACAATTACTCCCTAATAGGGTTTGTGGTTAATACACTCCTGGAAATGGAAAAAAGAACACATTGACACCGGTGTGTCAGACCCACCATACTTGCTCCGGACACTGCGAGAGGGCTGTACAAGCAATGATCACACGTACGGCACAGTGGACACACCAGGAACCGCGGTGTTGGCCGTCGAATGGCGCTAGCTGCGCAGCATTTGTGCACCGCCGCCGTCAATGTCAGCCAGTTTGCCGTGGCATACGGAGCTCCATCACAGTCTTTAACACTGGTAGCATGCCGTGACAGCGTGGACGTGAACCGTATGTGCAGTTGACGGACTTTGAGCGAGGGCGTATAGTGGGCATGTGGGAGGCTGGGTGGACGTACCGCCGAATTGCTCAACACGTGGGGCGTGAGGTCTCCACAGTACATCGATGTTGTTGCCAGTGGTCGGCGGAAGGTGCACGTGCCCGTCGACCTGGGACCGGACCGCAGCGACGCACGGATGCACGCCAAGACCGTAGGATCCTACGCAGTGCCGTAGGGGACCGCACCGCCACTTCCAAGCAAATTAGGGACACTGTTGCTCCTGGGGTATCGGCGAGGACCATTCGCAACCGTCTCCATGAAGCTGGGCTACGGTCCCGCACACCATTAGGCTGTCTTCCGCTCACGCCCCAACATCGTGCAGCCTGCCCCCAGTGGTGTCGCGACAGGCATGAATGGAGGGACGAATGGAGACGTGTCATCTTCAGCGATGAGAGTCGCTTCTGCCTTGGTGCCAATGATGGTCGTATGCGTGTTTGGCGCCGTGCAGGTGAGCACCACAATCGGGACTGCATACGACCGAGGCACACAGGGCCAACACCCGTCATCATGGTGTGGGGAGCGATCTCCTACACTGGCTGTACACCTCTGGTGATCGTCGAGGGGACACTGTATAGTGCACGGTCATCGAACCCATTGTTCTACCATTTCTAGACCGGCAAGGGAACTTGCTGTTCCAACAGGACAATGCACGTCCGCATGTATCCCGTGCCACCCAACGTGCTCTAGAAGGTGTAAGTCAACTACCCTGGCCAGCAAGATCTCTGGATCTGTCCCCCATTGAGCATGTTTGGGACTGGATGAAGCGTCGTCTCACGCGGTCTGCACGTCCAGCACGAACGCTGGTCCAACTGAGGCGCCAGGTGGAAATGGCATGGCAAGCCGTTCCACAGGACTACATCCAGCATCTCTACGATCGTCTCCATGGGAGAATAGCAGAATGCATTGCTGCGAAAGGTGGATATACACTGTACTAGTGCCGACATCGTGCATGCTCTGTTGCCTGTGGTTCTGTCAGTGTGATCATGTGATGTATCTAACCCCAGGAATGTGTCAATAAAGTTTCCCCTTCCTGGGACAATGAATTCACGGTGTTCTTATTTCAATTTCCAGGAGTGTAATAGAAATGAATTTAGTATGAACCAAAAAAATTCAGGATCACAATAAATTAAACTCCTCCCGAACAGGCCACGAAGGCCCAACAGTACTGATCGGCTGCCAAACAATCCTCAGCCCATAGACGTCAATGGATGCGGATATGGAGGGGCATGTGGTCAGCACACCACTCTCCCGCCACATATCAGTTTCCGAGACCGGAGCCACTACTTCTCAATCAAGTAGCTCCTCAGTTTGCCTCACAAGGGCTGAATGCACCCCGCTTGCCAACAGCGCTCGGCAGAACGGATGGTCACCCATCCAAGTACTAGCCCAGCCCAACAGTGATTAACCTGACAGGAACCAGTGTTCCCACTGTGGCAAGGCCATTGGCCACAATCATGATAGAAGTAAAAATAATTTCCATACAGAATATCCCTGTCTAGAGTTCAGAGAAGAGTTTTATATTCTTGTGAAAAGTCTAAAAGGTTGCCATCAAATATCAATGAATCATTCCCTCTATGGTTTATCAGAATATATAGACTAGGGTTAACACTGATTCCCACATCAAACAGGCCTTAAATGCCTCAGTGCAGAGAGAGCTGATAATTTTATGTGGAGCATTTATATAAAAGCATAATTTGAATTATTTTACACAAACATCACTGAATAGTGTAAGGACAATTTTTTTCTTCTAAATCTGTTATGATTCTGGCAATATACTTCTAAAAAAGTAATCTTAAGTGTACCATAACTGTGCTGTCCAGTCAGATTAATGTGACCACCTGTTAAAAGCCAGAATAACCACCTTTTGTGTCCTGGAAGATACCGATTGGGATGTGGAGCCAACCACAGTGCAGTGGCTAGCTATGCTAGATTTCTCAGCTGAGGATCCGTGGCAATGAAGATGGTCCCACAGTTTGTCAACTGTGTTTAAATCTGGGGAGTTTGGTGGTCCAGCAAGTACAGTAAATTCATCCTGGCGCTCTTCAAACCACACACATACATTGTGAACAGTGAGACACATTGCACTGCTCTGCTGCCAAGGGGAAAAAAAACTGCATGTATGCATGTAGGGGTGGACATAGTCCCCAAGGATAGGTGCAAACTTATATTAATCCACTGTGCCCACCAGAATAATGAAATCACCCAGGGAATGCCACAAAACATTCCCCAGACCATAACACTCCCTCCTCCATCCTGAGCCCTTCCAATGATTGCTGCACAACGTTTACCTTCAGACATCCATTGTCAGATGGAGCACAGAAAGGGATTCATCTGAATAGGCCACCTGTTGCCATTTGGTGGACACCCAGTTGTGGTACTGGCATACAAATTTCAGCCTTCATCACCGATGAACAGCAGTCAACATGGGTGCATGAACCAGGTAACTGCTGTGGAGGTCTATACGCAGCAATGCTCACTAAACGGCTGTTGAGGAGCCACTGTTGGTAAAGCCTTGGTTCATCTGGGCAGTGAGTTGCTCAACAGCTGCATGTCTATTCGCCTATACACATGTTCTTAACTGTCACCTCTCATATCTATGGCACATGCTGCGCCACAGTTTCCTTGGCACTAGTTTTGGATAGTGCCATTTTGCCATGCAGGGTATACTTTAATCACAGTGGCATGTGAACAGTATACAAACATAGCTGTTTCCGAAATGCTTCCACCCTTGGGCCAAAAGCCAATGATCATGCTCTTTTGGATGTCAGATAAATTGCTCCATTTCTGCAATACAACAACAACTGCACTGTTTCCGGTGTCCTCCTGGCACGCTTTATACACTCTCCACTCATAGTGCTGCCACCTGCCAGCTGTGAGTGGTTGCTGTACACTGATGCTGAACATAGGCAGTGGTCACATTAATGTGCAATGTGATTGGACCATGTATCTATGTGACTACATTACCATTAGTTGTAACTGGCTCATTGTCTACTTTACAGTTGTAAGCCAGTAATTATGCTTCTGCCAGCTGACATATAACAAGATTCATTCCACATACCTAAAGGCTCTCCATCATGACATATTTATGGAACCTAATGTGCAAATGAATGACAGTGACTGTTACTGCTTGCAAATCTGTGGTGACTACAACAGGTGAGGTACAATTTCACTACCCTCACATACAGCAATGACTTATTTCTCTCAGCAGTGAGAGCCCTTATGAAGTGTGGGCTGAGTGACAAAGAGTTTACAAGAGTGTATTAGCAAGCCTCGTAAAAAGTCAATATAAAATTGCTTTACTTTTCACCTCATTGAAGAAGTACCTGAATCCATAGTTGAGGACACAAATATACACTACCAAGATGGAACTCAACACAGAGGTAGCTAATTTGAATCCTGGTAGTGGAAGAAACTTTCTGTCACCAACATTTGCAGTAGCAAAAGGAGAACTGGTAGCAGAAAGCTCCTAATCATCAAACCTCAAAGCTCCTAATCATCAAACATCACACCACGGTTCTAGATTAAATTTCAAATCTCCATGCAGTGTTTCAAGGTGTGAAAAAAATGAGACTGTTGGTGGCAACTTTTTTTCAATGAGAGAGTATCTTAGTGCCTTATCTGACACTAAATGAGATGCACAGAATGTTTGCTGGCTGATAATTTCACACTGGTCCATCCTTTGATTGTGTACTCATCCATGAGAACACAGAAATAATACTGTACTGCACAAGCACTCATCACAGTGCAGCCCAAGACAGATAACACACTTGACATTTTACAACAGGCCATGCAAAGAGGACAGGAAAGTACCACACTAAATGTTGCCCAAAACAATAGTTTAGAATTCTTCTGTCATTCTCAATACATTACCTGGTTACTGAACCAACTGTATAAGTGGGGCCTGTCACACTAAATACTATGTTAAGAACACATTCATTTTCTTATTTTATGAAAATTTATTTCCATTAATTCATACATTTTCCAAAACAGGGAATATGAATAAATCACTTCAGGCCAAATCAGAAGAACAATATATGTGAAAAACCAATTCAAATTCCAACTTATGCTTCTTCATTACTGTTATGCTGACATGAGCATTTTTCTACTGTGCCAATCTCGAAGGTTTTCAGTTAACTTCTGTTTCAAACATTTGAATAATGGAGCACAGTAGGATCAAATTATAGTCTTGCCTATCACTGAGTAAGCTAACAGCATTACACACTGGGAATTCAAGAATACAATGTCCATCATTGGCGAAATACTTTCCAATTGCTTTGATGAAATCTCACAAGACTTTGTTCACAATTTTGGTTTCTGTTTCATCCAAAAAATACAATGGTAGGTCCAAACTTTAACTGCTGCCACTATTGCACGAATGAATTCTCAATGAATGGACCTAAAAATTGCTAAATTCTGGATGTAATTGTTTCTCTGCATCTCTTTCTGGTCAAAAGTCTGCTAGTTAGGTACCCAACACAGGATTCTCTCCTGTTCACTTTTCATGATGAATGCAATTTGCTCATTCAATTGAGACATCTACAATATTAACTAGATGGTTTTCTACGTTTAATAACAATGGACAATTCACTTTTTTAATATTTGAAGCTATACATCACACTGCAGATGTCTGCCAACTACCAAATGCACATCATATCCACTTGAAAACTTCAGCAAAAATGTTATTAAATTAATGTTTTCGATGAGATGGCAGTTTAATAACAATTCCCCTTTCTTCATTAAAATTTTCCTAACCTATCACTCTACCCTCTAAACATTCCTCTTGAAGAACTAAATGGGATATTCTTTTTGAATTAGCAGTTTGGTCCATGATTGATCTTCTCACCATTTACATATATAACAATGTGAGAAATAGTGCAACAAGCACAATTTCTTTAATAGAAAGAAAGCAGTGCAACAAGCATGATTTCTTTAATGGAACTATTTATTTACTGATAGTTTTTTTTCTAATTTAAGTCTATCTTTAGATGGGAGCAAACATTTCTTGTGGCATTTACTTTCTTATGCAGATACAGTATTATTTTCTAAAACAGTACAGAGTACACAATGTCTTCTGTTGCCATGATGACTCAAGGGTCTCCAGCAATTTATGGCAAATTTAACTTAATTAAAAGCATATTTGTCAAGCTCACGTACAGAGAAATCTGTAAAAATACTTACGCATACATTGTGTCCATGTGTCAGATATGTCAACCATACCCATGAGTGCAACTGTAGTGCAGTAAAGAATATATAGGCAAAGGACTGGATTGACAACATTCTGCACAAGCACAGGAGTCCTTGCATACAGTGACCAGTGGAGATGACAGACTGCAGCTAGCTGCAGCAACCGTAAAAAGTAGGCGGCAAATTCCAGTTGTGGGACAAGAAGGTTGGCAGCAGCTGCAGCAGCACTGCAAATAACATACAAACGCAAACATACTCTTCAACACATGCACTTGTTGCATTAGCTCTATTGTGTATCAAAATGACAAGGTGTGACTTGAGGAAAGGGTACAGAAGGACTACGTATTGCTCAGTTGTTGACCGTATCCTCCAGCTTACTAAAATGTTAGTAGTTTAGTTATTTACACATTCCACAAACTGTAGACGTGCAATCTTCAAATTTGTCACTTGATTTATTGTAATACACATATTTTCAGCAAATATACAGTTGCATGAAGATCAAATACAAAAGTTCATTGTACTTATATATTTTATACTCATTTAGTTCTAGATTTGTTTTACTTTAAAATTTCTTCTGTCAGCATCTTTAAGAATCAGTTAATAGAGTATTATGGCTGTGTAAATAACTCATAAACCTAAGAAACTGTCAACCAATGACAGGAAAATTAAAGTAATATTAAATACAGACTTCGCTCCAGTTAATATGGCAGTGACAGGCCATTTAATGAACAGAAAGGTTTGTAGGGAACGCAGCACACCACAGTGGTGTCAGGTGGAAAGCTGATTCACTTGAGGAGCTGTCAACAGGGTTCAATTACTGGCTGCCAGGAGTACTGTGATCGGTTTCTCCTTGCCACAGTGTGAAGTTCTGTGACTATTTATTTCTGTGTTTGAATTCTCATTTGGTTACCACACAAACTTGATGCTATGCATTTGTATGTTAAATTATTTATACAACAGCTTCTCTGTGAACTGTTCCAATTGTTCTACACATGAACGTGCATGACTGTCCTGAATAAAACACTGTCTCAAGATACCGCGTTACATGTAATGTGTGTGTCCTCACTGTATTACAACTCAGCATACGTATTAAGTTCATAAGTCTATCAACAGACTGTGACAGTGATGATCCTAATGTGATACAACTACAGGAAAAAAGTCAGCAATACATAAGCATCACACCAAATTTTCAACAAACAGGGAACTTCCAGACAGAAGGCACACCAGTAATATCCAGACTAGCAGTCTGGCTACTCCCATGTTGATGATAGAACAAAGAACTCTGAATCACCATCCACAACAAAAGAGAGGTGCCATTACAATCCTTGCCCATAGAGCCACAAGGATTTGCACACCAGAATACCTGTATGCCAAATTAAAACATCTAAAGCATGCTTTCAAGGAAAGACGTACACAGAATTCTAAGACCAAACAATGAAAGGCCAAAGGACAAGCATGAAAAACAATGATGGGAGATTACAGTTTTTATTCCTTTTAATAAACAAGGTAAAAGATCAGATTGTAAAGATTTTACAGAAACATCACATTAGAACAGTTTTTAGACCAACAAAGAAAATAGGTCAAGCACTCTAATCTGTGGAGGATAAATGTCTTTCTCTGTCAGCATTTGGCATATGTAACATACCTCACACATGCTGAACAACCAAGAGTAGTGTGAATACACCTGTCAGATGGCAAGACTCAATGGAGGAGCAACGCTTCTGAAGGAGTCCAGTGCAGTTCTGGATGAAACGTTATGAACAGAAGAGTTTTATGGACCACGACCTTATACCCTGAAAGGTTTATCAGGAGCAATAACTCCATTTTGGCCACAAAACCCAGAGTTATGGATCGTGCAGGCAGAGGCAAGTTTTCTCCACGCTGGAGTGACCATGGACTCCGCCAAATTCATGCTGGCAGTAAGCCAATCACATCATCGTTAAGCAGAAGAGGTGTAAGGCATGATAACTTTGCCTCCAGATACAAAAGCACTCGCAAAGCTCAAGGTTGAGTTAATTTGTAGTGTGTCTACTTCGCAAGAAGAATGAGTGAGACAGGTACTGAAGCAGGAGGCCACTGGACAGAGAAAACCATTCCAGTGACTAGTCCATTTATGAAGCAAAATTGACGCATGCATGGTGCCAGATACATTGTTATGCACATTATGAAGTTACCACCTCACATCACAGGTAAAAGCCATTATATCTTACCAAATGGAAATGTTGCTACACATTGTAACTTACTTGACAGACAGGATTCAGCATGCAATTGTGCCGACCTCCTGCACTGGAAACCTAACAGGTCACAGCACACCAATAGTGACTCATGAAGATTACAACAGCTTCACAAACAAGGTCAATGCACTGAGTAAACAGATTAGTGAGCTACTTTGTGATTGGCATGCTAGGTAGTGTTTCCGTAAGGACTCGTCCTACATAAGTGACATAAGCGACTGCCAGCAAACGACACCTGGATATGCAACTTTCCAGCTACAAGCAGCAGCTTCATGCAATATGCTGCGGTGGCCTACGTATGAGTGTCAAACTCCTACTCAGAGATGGCTACCAGAACCAATCAGCTATTTCTATAAAAATAACAAGCTACCACCCTGCAGGTAATGGTAGGTTTGAACACTGCCATCGGTCGTTAAAAGCCACACTAATGTGCCATGAGTCAAAATGGACATCTGCTTTACTGTCGGTCTTATTTGGCTTACATAACATATGCAAGCCTAACCTGGACTCTTCACTGGCTGAGTTAGTATATGGAGTTCTATGGCTACTTGACGAATTTGTTGATCCATGTGCAGCCAAAGTCAATACCTTAAATGAATTACATTTCATTACTCACTTAAAGACAATGAATGTCACAAAACCAGCCATGGAAGTCCACAAACCTTTGTGCATCAAGAGCTGCAATCCTATACATATGTAATGTTGCACAAAGATGGGGTAAAACCTAGACATTCCCATCAGTACCAAGCCCAACTCTGTCTCAATTGATAGGGTGACTCCATTTGCAAGAACTATCACAACCAAATGCTGCACAATGCAACCAGTCCCAGCTTACACCCGATATTCAATAACCTCCATCAGAATGATAATCTGCTCAACAACCATGCCACATGTGTTCTGAGCAGTACATACTCTTTACAGTGTAATTCTTGGATGACACTCCTAATGCAAATAAAGAACGATTCTCCGCTTTCCCCAAGAGGCCTAGAGTAGTGACACACAAAGGCTTCAGGAGGACAGTGGATTGAGGAGCTGTCAACAGGGTCACACACTCACTGCCAGGAATGCTGTGAATGGTTCCTCCTTGCCACAGTGTGAAGTTCTGCGAACATTAATTGCTGTGTTTTAATTCTCACTTGGTTAATGAATAAACCTGATGGTATGTGCTTGTATGTTAACTAGTTACACATCAGTTTCTCTGTAATCTGTTCTAATTGTTCTACACATGAACATGCATGATTGTTCTGAATAAAACACCATCTCAAGATACTACACTACATTTCATATCCATCCCCACTGTATTAAAACTCAGTATACATATTAAGTTCGTAAGTCAAGCAACTGACTGCAACAGGTTGATAGCAAAATAGCATCAAGTGATGGTAATATCATGTAGCATACAACAACACGTTGATATGCAAGACAAGATATACACTATGTGATCAAAAGTATCCGGACACCTGACTGAAAATGACTTACAAGCTGTTGCCCCCCATCAATAATGCTGGAATTCGATATGGTGTTGGCCCACCCTTAGCCTTGATGACAGCTTCCACTCTCGCAGGCATATATTCAATCAGGTGCTAGAAGGTTTCTTGCGGAATGGCAGCCCATTCTTCACGAAGTGCCACGCTGTGAGAGGTATCGATGCCAGTTGATGAGGCCTGGCACGAAGTTGCTGTTTCAAAACATCCCAAAGGTGTTCTAAAGGATTCAGGTCGGGACTCTGTACAGACCAGTGCGTTACAGGGATGTTATTGTCGTGTAACCACACCATCACAGGAAGTGCATTATGAACAGGTGCTGATCATGTTGAAAGATGCAATCGCCATCCCCAAATTGCTCTTCAACAGTTGGAAACAAGAAGGTGCTTAAAACATCAATGTAGGTCTGTGCTGTGATAGTGCCATGCAAAACAACAAGGGGAGCAAGCCTCCTCCATGAAAACCATGACCACAACATAACACCACCGCCTCCAAATTTTACTGTTGGTACTACACCTACTGGCAGATGACGTTCACCGGGCATTCGTCATACCAACACCCTGCCATCGGATCGCCACATTGTGTACCGTGATTCGTCACTCCACACAATGTTTTTCCATTGTTCAATCGTCCAATGTTTACATTTCTTACACCAAGCGAGGTGTCATTTGGCTTACCAGCATGATGTGTGGCTTAAGAGCAGCAGCTCAACCCTGAAATCCAAGTTTTCTATCCTCTCACCTAACTGTCATAGTGATTGCAGTGGATCCTGATGTAGTTTGGAATTCCTGTGTGATGGTCTGGATAGATATCTGCCTGTTACACATTACGGCCCTCTTCAACTGTCGGCGGTCTCTATCAGTCAACAAACGTGGTTGGCCTGTACACTTTTGTGCTGTACGTGTCCCTTCACATTAACACTTTACTATCACATCAAAAACAGTGGACCCAAGGATGTTTAGGAGTGTGGAAATCTCACATACAGATGTATGACACAAGTGACACCCAATCACCTGACCACATTCGAAGTCCGTGAGTTCTGAGGAGCACCCCATTCTGCTCTCTCACAATTTCTAAGGACTACTGAGGTCACTGATATGGAGTACCTGGCAGTAGGTGGCAGGACAATGAACCTAATATGAAAAACATATGTTTTTGGGGGTGTCTGGATACTTTCGATCACATAGTGTATTTGTGTGTTGTGGTTGACAATAAAGAACTGTAGATACTACAGTATTTTGATGATGAGGTGGTTTTGTTTCCGCATTTGTTCCACGATTATGATGGATTCAATGTTGGTTCAGTAATTACAAGAACAGCAGTATCTGCTGCAACAGCAACATCAGCACTAACAGCAGTTTGAGTGACAGCAACAGGACTTTGGGTGACAACAGCAGCAGTCAGATTTGCTTTGTCAGTCAGTTATAAGTTCTCACAGTGCTGATGCCCATCAGACACCATCCTCTACATGTCCAACCACTGCTCCAAGTGAATAAAGATTGAGATTGATACGCGCAATGCTTGCAGCAAAATTTCACATTGTTTCAGGTAGAGGACTTGTCTTGGACTGAGTCCAAAACATTTAATTTGTTCCCAAAACTTGCTCCATTGAAGGATCTAGTGGCTTTTTTTTTTTTTATTGTTGAACTGTGCGAGTTGCTCAGTGTGTATTATCTTAAACAAACCCACTAAGTGCTTCCCATAATGATTGCTCTACCTTCGTGGTTTAACTTAACTAGGAAGTGCATATTTGTTTGTGTTCATTGTAGTCAGTCCTATGCTAACTCTTTGATACGTAACATTGCTATCCATTGTGATCTGGCCAGGGAAATATGTCGCAGGGCTTTGCGTTAAGAAGATCCTACAGTGGAGGTGATTCTGACTATTACAGAGGCATTTGAGGTGACCAGGGCTGTGACGTAACTATTTGAGAACACCTTGAAAGCCATGTTGGTGCATGCATTCCCACAGCAAAGGTGTCGATCACTAACACCCTCGTCATGCTCATTGGGTTTGCGCTGCTGTTTGCTGACGGATGGTGCTCCCTCCTGACAAATGAATATGCTGCCCGCACCAGAAGGCATTGTGCATGCCTTGTCATAAACAAGGCCACACAGCAGCTATTTGCTATGGCTACCCGAACAGCCAGTCCTAGTCACAGACATGGAGTCCATAGCATTATCACAGTGCACATACGGGAGCTCAGTGCAGTAAGATCTATATTACGCTTCACATTCAGCTACAGTAATTCCATCTCCAGGTCAATATTGAGGGCCACTACATCTCTCATGAATCTTGAAACCTGTTATCACTTGGGTCGCCCCACTCTTCCTCAACAGATTGCTGTTTGGTCAGTTATGGTGAGCAGCACATTCCTGTTCATTGCTAGTTCACAATTGACATCACCTATCACCAAATATTCCAGAGATAATATAGCCCCCATTCAGATCTCTGGGCAGGGACTACTCAGGACGACTTAGTTATCACAAGAAACAAAACTGGCATTCTAAGGACTGGAGTGTGGAATGTCAGATTCCTTAATCGAGCAGGTAGGTTAGAAAATTTAAGAAAGGAAATGGATAGGTTAAAGTTAGATATAGGGAGAGTTTGTGAATTTTGGTGGCAGGAGGAGCAAGACTTCTGGTTAGATGAATACAGGGTTATAAAGACAAAAACAAGTAAGGGTAATGCAGATGTAGGCTTCAAAATGAATAAAAAAAATAGGAAAGTGGATAAGATACTATGAACAGCATAGCGAACACATTATTGTAGCCAAGGTAGACATGAAGCCCCACAAGTAGCACAAGTTTATAAGCCAACTAGCTCCTCTAATGATGAAGAGGTTGAAGAAATGTATGATTTGATAAAAGAAATTATTCAGACAGTTAAGGAAGACAAAAATGTAACAGACATGTGGGACTGGAATTTGATAGTAAGAAAAGGAAGAGAAGGAAATGTAGAAGGTGAACATGGACTGGGGGCAAGGAAAGAAAGAGGAAGCCACCTGGTAGAATTTTGCACAGAGCATTACTTAATCATAGCTAATACTTGGTTTAAAAATCATGAAAGAAGATTGAATATGAGGTAGAGGCCTGGAGACACTGGAAGGTTTCAGACAGATTATATAATGGTAAGACAGAGATTTAGGAACCAGGTTTTAAATTCTAAGACATTCCCAGGGGCAGATGTGGACTCTGACCACAGTCTATTGGTTATGAACTGTAGAGTAAAACTGAAGAAACTGCAAAGAGATGGGAATTCAAGTAGATGGGACTTTGATAAACTGGAACATTCAGAGGTTTTAGAGTGTTTCAGAGAGAGTATTAGGAAACGACTGACAAGAACGGGAAAGAAATACAGTAGAAGAAAAATGGGTAGCTTTGAGATGAAATAGTGAAGGCAGTAGAGGATCAACTAGGTAAGAAGATGAGGGTTAGTAGAAATCCTTGTGTAACAGAAGAGATATTGAACTTAATTGATGAAAGGAGAAAATATAAACATGCAGTAAATGAAGCAGATGAAAAGGAATACAAACATCTCAAAAATGAGATCAACAGGAGGTGCAAAATGGCTAAGCAGGAATGGGTGGAGGACAAATTTTAGATGTAAAAGCATATATCACTAGGGGTAAGATAGATACTGCCTACAGGAAAATTAAAAAGACTTTTGGAGAAAAGAGATCCACCTGTATGAATATCAAGAGATCAGATGGAAAACCAGTCCTAAGCAAGGAAGGGAAAACAGAAAGATGGAAGGTATATATAGAGGGTCCATACAAGGGCACTGTACTTGAGAGCAATTTAGAGAAATGGAAGAGGACATAGATGAGGATGTAATGGGAGATATGATACTGCCTGAAGAATATGATATAAGCCAAAATAAGGCCCTGGCAGTAGACAACATTCCCTCTAAAATCTGGTGAGCAAGATGTCAGGGACAGGCAAAATAGCCTCAGACTTCATGAAGAATGAAATAATTACAATCCCAAACAAAGCAGGTGTTGACATGTGAAAAAATTACAACTATCAGTTTAATAAGTCATGATTGCCAAATACTAACACGAATTCTTTACAGATTAATGGTAAAACTGGTAGAAGCCGACCTTGGGGAAGATCAGTTTGGATTCCATAGAAATGTTGAAACACGCTAGGCAATACTAAACCTACGACTTATTTTGGAAGATTGGTTAAGGAGAGGGCAACTACATTTCTTTTTTTTGTGGGCTTAAAGAAAGCTTTTGACAAAGTTGATTGGAATACTCTCAAATTCTGAAAGTGGCAGCAGTAAAACACAAGGAGCAAAAGACCATTTACAATTTGTACAGATACCAGATGGCACTTATAAAAATTGATGGGCATGAAAGGGAAGCAGTGGTTGAGAAGGGGGTGAAACAGGGCTGCAGCCTATCCCTCATGTTATTCAATCTGTATATTGAGCAAGCAGTAAAGGAAACGAAAGAAAATTTGGAGTAGGAACTAAAATCCAAGAAGAAGAAATAAAAACTTTGAGGTTTGTCAACGACACTGTAATTCTGTCAGAGACAGCAAGGGGGGCAAGGGATCTGCAAGAGCAGCTGAATGGAGCAGATAGTGTCTTGAAAAGAGGATATAAGATGAACATCAACAAAAGCAAAATGAGGATAATGGAATGTAGTCAAATTAATTCAAGTGATGCTGAGGGAATTATATTAGAAAATGAGACATTTAAAGTTGTTGATGGGTTTTGCTATTTGGGGAGCAAAAGAACTGATGATGGTCGAAGTAGAGAGGATATAAAATGTAGACAGGCAATTGCATGAAAAGCGTTTTTGAAGAAGAGAAATTAATATTGAGTATATATGAAAAGTGTCAGGAAGTCTTTTCTGAAGTATGTGTGCGGAGTGTAGCTATGCATGGAAATGACACATGGATTATAAACAGTTTAAACAAGAAGAGAATAGAAGTTTTTGAAATGTGGTGCTACTGAAGAATGATGAAGATTAGATGGATAGATCACATGACTAATGAGGAGGTACTGAATAGAATTGAAGAGAAGAGATATTTGTAGTACAACCTGACTAAAAGAGGGGATTTGTTGGTAGGACACATTCTGAGGCATCAAGGAATCACCAATTTAGTATTGGAGGGGACTGTGGAGGATAAAAATTGTAGAGGGAGACCAGGAGATGAATGTATTAAGTAGATTCAGAAAGATGTAGGGTGCAGTAGGTATCTGGAGATGAAAAGTTCTGCACAGGACAGAGTAGCATGGTGAGATGCATCAAACCAGTCTCTGGACTGAAGACCACAACAACATCACAAGGGCAATCACATTTTTTGGCAATCAACATTGCAATTTCAGAAAACATTTTCGGTCTTGACACATTCACAGTTTTTGAATTTCATGTTCAGGATTCAGCGCATCTTTTTTCGAACTGAATTCTGTTCCAGCCACTGCCAGGCATTCAGGTCTCTGTTTTCATGTGGCCTGAGTGCCACGATGGATTATGAAGCTCCCATCATCATTAACCCCATGGCCATTACCAAGTTTTAATACGCTCAAGCTATTCTTTTTGCTCTGTGACTAGCTGCCAAGGATGACTTAGGTTGCAAAACCTGAGCATGATTGAACCAGTTCACTCTTCCCAGTAAGCTATGCCTTTGATGGTTATGTGTAAGCCTGAGGGGGCACTTCATTTGTGCAGGAATTTTAAGTCCACGATTAATGTGTTTATAGTCATTTGCTATTGCATTCCATGCACTGAAAAAATTCTCAGGAAGTGAAAGTCAGTGAGTGTTTTTCAAAAACTGAATTGGCAGAGATGTACCTGCCGGTCATTAAAACTCCCTTCTGGTCATAGCAATATGCATGCATGCATGCCATTCAACATCGTGAGTGCTTTCACAGTTTTTCAGAGATTTTTAGATAGTTATTGCAGGATGTACTGTGCTGCACCAACTATCTTGATGATATCATTGTCACTAGTCCCTCACAACAGGAACATCTCACTAACCTTCATACCCTGCTCACTAAACTACAAGAAGTGGGCCTTAAGTGCAATTAGCAAAAGTCAAAGTTTTCCAGATGGAAATAGGGTATCTGAGCCACCTTCTTTTGAAGTATGGTGTCAAACCTATGGAACAGCAAGTGACAATAATTCCCAACCTACCTCCACCACAGAACCTGAAGGAACTCCTTCCCACAGATGCTTCCCCACACACGGTTACAGCAATCTTGGCTCACAAAACTGCTGAGGTTCTAAACAGCCTATCGCTTATGCCTCCAAGATATGGATAGCAACACAATTATTCTCAAATCGAAAAGGCGGTGTGCGCCCGCAAGCTCACATGTGGTACCAAGACGACCGCAACAAATGCCATCTCTTCACCAATCATAAGCTGCTTGTAGCACTCCTCAGCCCTTGTTTGCAACTTCTCCACAGAACCTTTGCGCTTTGTATTCAAGTGTTTATCACTATGAGATTCACTACAGATTGAAATCACAGCATGCAAATATGGACACACTGCAACACTTGCCCATGGCACCTGACCCATATTTTAACAATGCTCAGATTGTTTGTTTTCAGATCAATGATCATTTACAGCAAACACTGGATTGACTTCCAGTTAACAGCCCATCATACAGCCCACACCACCTGTCAGGATCCTATGTTGCATCAAGCAGTTCAGTTTTTGTGCAATGGTAGGCCCAAGTGTTTGCTCACCAAGGAGACTGAACGGTGCACTCCTGCTTAGCACTATTTCAGATGACACCCACGTCATCATCCCTCCAGTCCTGAGAGCTCACATACTGTTCTCCTTCAATGTGGCCAGTGGGGCACAACCAACATTCAGGTACTGGCACAGTGCTTTGTCTACTGACATGGCATTGACTCAAGATACTGAAAAGGTCTTCAGTGAGTGCAGACAGTGAGTCGAGCAGCAGAGGGCTCCACCATAGACTTATGTTCCATGACCCACTCCCAATCAGCCATGATACCACATCCACATCAACTTGCAGGCTCCTTCTGTAATTCCATGTGGTTGACAGTAACTGATGCATTGTCCGACCATCCATACGCTATTTGCATGCGCACCACAGTAGAAGCTACTATGTAGGCACTAACCCAGGTTTTCACAAACAAAGGTGTGCCCTGGACAACCATCTCTGATAATGGCCCATAGTTTGCTTCGGCATTGTTCCAGACTTTTTTGCACCTACCACACTTTACCCACCTCACTTCTGCTCTGTTTCACATGCAGTCAAATGAGATGGCAGAGCATTTGGTGCACATATTTAAGACTGAGTTAAAACAGTGTTTGGCAGATTTGTCAGCAGACTCAGCGTGTACAGGACCACTCCATTGAACTATGGCTCCTGGCAGAAATCTTCCATGGTTATCAGCCCTGAACTCTGCTTCATCTGCTCTACTGTGCACCACAACCTGAGGTGTGTTCGTGTCCTTCACTTTACAGTCTGTGTGATACTGTTTGGGTGGGCACTTCCTGATTGTGGTCTGGGTGGGCTCCATCAATAGTGCAAATGAGGCACAATCAGTGGATGTCAATGGTGGATGCCAGCGGGGTGACCCTCTACTGCCATCAGAACCAGCTGCGCAATCGATGGGGTCCTGAACCACCTTGTCCACGTCCGCCAGCCCACGTGTGAGTGCTACCCCACCTCAGGGGCAGGCGTAATTGGTGTACCTCTGGCCATCACCAGCGGGTCACCTTGGCGGACCCCATGGCCTCCTTGGCCATGCCTGGCTGTTGCTGGTGGCTCTGCACATTTTGTTCTCTGCCTTTGTTCACTTATATGCCTGCCGTGTCGGCTCCCCAGAGGAGGGGAGAGGTGTGATAGCGTGCTCACATATGCTGCCACAACGAGCACAACTTCTACATTCAGCATCACCCACAAGAAGGTAATACGAGGGTGCCTGCTTCATTTGATGGCAGTGCCACTGCTGGACACATGTTTCCAGTGGCACACAGCAAGCAAAGCCTCATTCTCTTGTGCTTCAGCAGTGCTATGTAGATGTTCCACTCACAGACTTAAAACAGTTCCGTGGTGTTGTTGGGCGAACATTGCATGCAATCTGACTTGACCTACACTCTTGGTTAATTTTCACGCATGCTTGCATATTTCCAGTGCTTGGTTGACCACCGATGTTCATATCTGTGTGTGGCTACCAATAAAGAACTGAAGATACTACAACCACACAAAAAAATAAAGCAAAGCTGTATTCGGATAGAAAGGTTGGATTAAATACCACAGTGCTTTACTACTCATGCTCTTATTGGAGATGGTGTGTCCTTGCCTTCCTCAAATCTTTGCACTAACTTACTACATCAGTTATAAGAGGACCTACAGTTAGTATGGACTCCCAACTGTGATGCAACTTGGCATATTCCACATGGATAAATTATAGCCAGATGTGAAATAAGCCTTAAGTGCCAGGGAAAAAAATTCTAGGACTGACTGGAGATTGAATTCCTGGCTTTTAGGGCTTGTAGCCTGGCACTTATCCACTGAGCAAAAGAAAAAAGGACAAGTGCAGCCAGAACTCACACTGTTAGGGTTCGATATAAACTTAATTATGTATGCAGACAATAACAATAATAATAATAATAATAATAATAATAGTGTCATGTAGTCCAATGGCCTGGTGCAAGTCTTTCTATGAGTTTGCAAGTATCAAAATGTGACATGCATGGTCATACATTTTGATTGCACTGAGTTAGAAGTTTAAATCACTTACACTGGCAAGGGACCAAAATCACTTACAGCTCTTCTTAGCATTTGCCATAAATTTCAAATTGATACATAAACCCATTCCTGCTTAAAAGGAGTCTTTACAGATGGCTGCACCTTTTAATTACATTGACTTAGAAGCTTAAATCTTTCACTTTGCCAAGAACCGTAGATATTACTATTTGCCAAGAACCATAGATATTACTATCTGACAAACTTCAGCTTTATACCTCGTCCCGTTCCTGACAAAAAGGCATCTTCACAGTCAGACAGCCAGACAGACATACAACAAAGTGATCCTGTAAGTGTTCCATTGTTGCAGAACAAGTTACAGAACCCTAAAAACTATGGGAAAGGACAGAACTAATAAGTTTATATTTGATTGCACATGGAAAATTCAGAAGATAGTTTTAAAGGTAAGAAACCTCCATAGCAGGAAGGGATGCCAGCTGAAACACGACAAATAAGACATATCCCGACAATCATTCTTCCCACGTACTATTCATGAGGGGAATATGGTTGGAGGGATCAGCTAGTGGTACCGAAAGTACCCTCCGTCACATACCATTAGGTGGCTTGTGGAGTATGATGTAGCTGTAGATATATTAACTGTAAAATGAGTGCTCCCTACAAGGGATGATTTCAGTACCTTGGATGAAAGTTTTAGTAACTATCACCAGTGAAGAGCATGATAACTCCATTATTCTACAGACCCATTTGTCTCTTAAATGTTCTGCATAAGGCATTTGAGAAACTAATATGTTAGTACAGCATGATGCGTCTACATCATCTAGTGTTTAAGAGGCATAAATCCAAATATGGTTGTGGCAGATTTACCAACAGTAGTGCTAGTAGTTTGGTAATCAGGGTAAAATATTAATGGTAGTTATGTAAAGTAGGAATGAATTACCTTGTAACACCACTAGGGCCATACATGAAAGTTCTTGGCCTGTGTCAGAAACTGGGTCAACATCCACAAAATTTTGTTCTGTTATGTTGTTGTTTTTCGTGCAGGGTACTCAGCACTGTAGTTATCACAGCCTGCCTAACAATTTAAGTAACTGAGCTGCAATTAACACGCAGGATTTTATGTGGCAAGGACCACAAACAAACTGTCCACCAGAGTTAAAGCCGCCATTGTGGCCACCACCAAACTGTGACTAACGAAGTTGACCATCCAGTTTTGTTTTGTTTTATTTTATGGCACAAAAATAACTAGGGTCACACACGTCTATGTCAGAACTGTATAACAAGAAGGTAAAGAGAGGAGTTAAAAACAACTACACGTTAATCCCAATCAACAGAAGAGAAGACAGCTGACAACAGGGACATGGAGAGAAAGAGCTATAAAATACGCCATAGAGAAACGGAGGTCCTGAACTAAAAATTAAATCTCCTTTGCCATATTGCTAAGACAGATCAGAAGTAAAATGCACTTGACAACCCATGCTTCGTTCGCTAGAATGGCTGATAACTCAGATGGCAAACACAAACAAGAATGTAAGTGGTTAAAAAAAAAGGCATTCTGTCAAGAAATGGTGGACTGTCAAAGGTTGAGCACAAAGTGGTGAGGGAGCGCTACTTTGCAAATGGCGATGGCTAAAAAGACAGTGCTCAATACACAACCTAACAAAAACGATCTCCTCAGAGTGAGAGGGCTGAGAGGAGGTTGTCCATGAGAGGCTTACTAACCCGTAGTTTGTTCCCATGAATGGAGGACTAGTGGTGATGCCAAAGTGACAACACCTGCTAACAGATGGCAACACAGAGATCATCAGAGGTGTAAGGACTGCAGCCTTGACAGCACCAGTGGCCTCGTTTCCTGTCAGACTGACGTGACCAAGAACCCACATAAACATCACCATGGGTCCATAAAAAGTGAGCAAATGACAGCTTTCCAGGACCCATTGCACTAAGGGATGGATGGTGTACAGCACACAGGGGCTTCAGAGGGCACTGAGAGTCGGAGCAGATGATGCAATTGAAGAGCCTGTGACACAGGATGTACTGCATCATGGCCTGATAGAAGGTGAAGAGCTCTGCTGTAAATACTGAGCAGTGTTCCGGAAGCCGATACTGGAAAAATGTCGGTGTCAATGACGGAGGCACACCTGACACCATGGTCTGACCGAGAGCCATCACTGTACACAAAGGTATTATCGCAAAGTTCCGTGGGAAGATTGTGAAACTGAAGGCAATAGAGTGAGGCCGTAGTAGAGTCTCAGGAAGCGAATGAAGGCCAAGGCAAACAAGTGTGAAGTCAAGCTCCAGGAGCAAGAGCCGAAAACAAACTCCAGGAGGTAATGGAGAAGAATAACGCACCTCATACTGGCAATCAAATGACTCATCAAAGAAGGAGGTATGGGATGCATGGCCAAGCATGGCAGACAAACGACATGCATATCTGCTGAGGTGAAAGTCACGGCAGTAGGACAGCAGTAGTTTGGCAGCTTATGCATACAGAGTCTCAACTGAGATGGTGCAAAAGGTGCCAGTGGCCAAACGGATGCCACGGCCATGATAGTGGAGAGTATTAAGACAGCATAAGAGGGATGGACATGCAGATGCATAAACCAAACACCCATAGTCTAGTTTTGAACTGACAAGGGACCGGGACAAACGAAAGAGAGTAGTTCGATCTGCTCCCCAGGAAGTATCACTGCGGACACACAGGACACTGAGCGGCCTCTTACAGCAGGGGGTGCCAGGTAAGACACATGGGAGGACCAAGAAAATTTCTTATCGATCATGAGCCCCAAGACTTTCGTAGTTTCAATTAACAGAAGAGCAACAGGCCCAAGATGTAAAGACGGTGGATGAAATCAACCGTACTGCCAGAAATTCATACAAACGGTTTTGTCAGCGAAAAAAGCGAAAACCATTGTCAATGCTTCATGAGTAAAGACAATCAAGAAATCACTGAACATGCCACCTATGAGACAAGTCCTTGGAGAACTTAAATAGATTGCAAAATAAGGGAGCCGGAGATGTCCAGTGGGAGACAGATCATTATAGAGTTATGGGCAATAGCAATGAGGACGATGCTCAGGACGGAACCCTGAGGTACACTGTTTTCTTGGATAAAGTCACTGATAAGACAGAACCCACATGTACCTTGAAACCTCGGTCTTTTAAAAAAATCTGAAGAAAACAGGGCATCCGGCCACAGAAGCCCCACATGTAGATCCCAGTTCTCCAGCAGGTGATGTAGGCATTTGCCAAATTGAAAAACATGGCCACAATTTGGAATTTCCGCAGACAACCATTCATGACATGGGTGGACAAAGTGACAAGATGGTCAACTGCAGAATGGCTTGCTCAAAATCCACACTGTGCAGTGGTTAGTAAACTGTGAGACTTGAGCCACCAAACCAGCCGGGCATGAATCGTATGTCCCATTGCCTTGCAAACACAGCTGGCAAGAGAACTGGGGCAGCAGCTAGAAAGAAGGGTTTGTCCTTGCCGCGCTTGGGCATGGGTAAGACTGTGGCTTTACGCCAGCATCTGGGAAATGTGCTCTCCGCCCAGATGCGGTTGTACGTATGAAGCAGAAAGTGCTTACCTGCAAGAGAAAAGCACTGCAACATTGGAATGTGAACTTTATCTGGCTTTGAGGCAGTGGATCAGGATGAAGTGAGAGCATGATACAGCTCAATCATAGTAAAGGTGGCATTTTAGCACTCATGATTCAGAGAAGACAAGGGTATCAACCAGGCCCCTTCTGCTTGTTTCTGATGGAGAAAGGCAGGGTGATAGTGGGAGAAGCTCAAAATCTCCACAAAACGGTGATCCAAGGTGTCAGAGATAGCAATAGGGTCCACTATGACATCGTCTGCTACTGTCAGGTCGGAAACTGGGGAATGGATATTGGTCCCAGCGAGCCGTCGGAGGTTGGCCCACATGACAGAAGAGGGAGTGCAGCTGTTAAAAGAACGAGTGAATGAAATCCAGCCAGCTTGTTTGCTATCCTGAATAACATGATGGCACTGTGCATGTTTATAAAGAATGCAGTTTGCTATAGTAGGATGACAATTAAAAATGCAGAAGGCACATACCCGCGCACAAACTGCGACGTGGAATGCCTCAGTCTGCCAAGGGGTAGGGACACAGCATGGTGAAGAGGAAGTGCAGGAAACAAAACATTCTGTAGCAGTAAGGATTATGTTTTAAGATATTCTACACGGTCAATTGGGGAAGTGCTGTTTGTTTAAGGTCGCCAGGGATGGGTAAAGCCTCCAGTTAGCCTTAGAAAACTGCTATTTAGGTGTGCACGTATGTGCGGTAGGAGCCAGCAAATGGATGGCACACGGGAAATGGTTGCTCATGTATGTGTCAGAGAGAACGGACCATTAGAGACAATGGGCAATGCAGAAGGAAAGGTCCAAATGGTAATAGGTGTGTGTGGAGTATGAAAGGAAAGTGGGTGCTCTTGTGTTAAGGTCAGCCAAAGGGGATGGTGCGCATAAAGGGAAGCAGAAAAGGGAGACATAACTGCTCAATAAGCTGGAGGAAGTCTGCCCTGGTGACATTGAACGATGGACGAATGTACTGGTAAAGAGGGAGAAGGTCAAGTGAGGAAGGAAAAGGCGAACTGCAACAGCTTGAAGGCAGGTAATCAGGGAGATGGGTTGACTATGAACGTCATTCCGTATGAGCAGCATGACTCCCCTATGACACAGAATACCTTCCTTGGGAGGAAGGTCAAAAAAGACCATGAAGAATTGCGAGTGCGGAAAGAAGTGGTGAGGGTGCAATATTGTTTCCTGGAGGCAGAGAACAAGGACACTACTATTCTAAGAGCAGCTGTAAATCCTCTTTGTTTGATTGAAGGCCATGAACATTTCATTGAAGAAGAATTATAACGAGGAAAGGGGAGGAGGGAAAAAAAGGGTTGTCACCTTGGCAGCTGCCTAGTGCCAGCCTTCAAAAGCACGCTGCTACGGGGTGCAGCAGCTGGAGGACCCTGCCCCATGAGATCTACAGAGGCTTCAGCATTCTCTCTCTCTGTTGATCTGTGGAGTCCAGGACAAAAAAAATCAATTAGCAGTGCACATCAGCAACATGGAGGTCAGCCGGGCGAGGGTATCACATGGCAACATTGTCAAAGAGGTTCTCCGAGTCTGTGAAGGAGACGACCATTTGCCTTCTTGGAGCCTTTCTGGTTGGTAGCAGAAGATCGAGATGTTTGTCGGCTGGAGGAACATAGGAAGTCTTTGTGGGAGTAGTCCTTGTCTCCTTTCCAGCCTGCCAGTTGTGTAGCAGGTGACTTCCCCCCGTGAACGAAACTTTGGTGAATTGTTGCACAGCTGGACGAGGAGAGGATGACTTTACCATGACACTGGGTGATTTCACAATCACAGTGCTGAATTTGAGGTCACATGTCTGTGTGGCCACATCCTTCACGAAGCAAGATGTGGCGAGAATAGTACTGTAAGTGCCAGATGGTAGAACGCAGAGTTTGCAACTAGCCAATAACTTGCGAGCGACCAGATAAGGCACTTTTTCCTTTACCCAGATCTCCAAGACAGCCTGCTTAGCGAGATACATGGGACAATCTCAAGAGGAGGCAGCATGGTTGCCATTTTAGTTGATACAGCAGGAAAAAGGAGGCACACAATCACCATCGTGAGCTTCCATATCACAGGTTACACATTTGGCTGGGTGTCAACAGGACATTCGAGTGTGGTTGAAACAATGACAGAGGTAGCAGCACATTGGGTGCGGAATGTACTGTCGGACTGCGATAACTTCATAATCTTCTTGGATCTTGGATGGTGGCACCACTCTACCAAAAGCGAGAAAAAGTATGTGTGTGGACACTGAGGATGCATCTACCTTTCTCATCATTCAATGGACAACAATGACAATCTGATCAGAGTGTTACATTTGGATTTCTGCCTCTGTCAGACCATCAAGCAGCCGGACCTCAACTCTAACACAATAGCCATGGAGAAGCGATGTAGCAAGCTGTTGTTGTGTTTGAGAATCAGAAGTAGTTTCCGAAAGCAAAGTGGCATTGTGTAAATGACAGCAGGATTTCACAAGGGCTGCCAATGCATCAACACCTTTCTGAATAAGAAACAGATTTACCATTGCAAAAGACTGACAGTCTTCAGTATGTGAAGCCACGAGGAACTGTGGTGCAGCTGGGAGGGTGTTTGAATTGGGAGCTTCATTCCATTTATGTTTGGTAGACATTGACTATGAAGATGATGACTGGCTCATTACGAGAAAATCCCCATGATTGCCAGCATCTCCAATGGCATACTCCTTCCAACTGGTAATCCCCTTCAAAAGCGAGCACACCTGCCTTAGGTCACACCTCCTGAACACCTGACAGGGGGAATAATCAGCAATTTGGAAAGGTAGCAGCTCAGGCAATCACCCCTCCATGGGCTTGGCCTGTACCAGCGGGTACGTGCGAACCCTAGCTGTTGACCTGGGACTGTGAGTTAGGCATTACCCAGTCACCTGTTATGCGTCAGATGCATGGACTGGCCTTCAGGAGTGCACAGGGAGGAAGAAGAAAAAGAGGAAACTCAAACTCCAAAGCAGAGTAAGGGTAGAAGGAGGTGAATGAAGAAAGAAAAAAGGTGGGAAAAACAGTGGTAAGACTGTTCTAATGCCAGCTATGGAAAATGAGGAAAACAGCACAGACATGTTCACCAAGGGAGGGGAAAAGTAATAGAAAGAGGATAGACACACAGCACAAAAGGGAAAAGATGCCACAAAGGCTGGGGCCTAGTGGTAGCCAAGCACGAACCTACCAGAAAGCAGCGAGTCCCATGTGGGGTTGACACCCAGTGGCACAACACACTACTGAACACAGTATGCTCAAGTTTAATGGCTGCTTCACAAACTGTACTCTCTGGATCCTTCCCTCCAGCATTGGCTTTTCTGACCCCTGTAGATTGGAATTATTCTTGCAACACACCCGTCGCTCGCATAATTCTCCTGGCCTCAATCTCCACTCACTCACTGTCCTCACACCCTCTAAACAACTGTTTCCCCTTTCTCTGTCTGTCACACCTTCCAATCCACACCACCATGTTGCATTCATGGTATGCTGCACCTCACTGGATATGGTACCTAACTGCCACAAGCTCACCATGTGCACCTGCCACCCTGCCCTTCGAGACACCAGCTACCTGTCTCCAATCCCTCCTCCTGTTACTGCCTCTTTCTCTCTCTACTCACCTCAACCAACACAAACCACACCCCAATCCATTACATGCTAAGCATCACAAATGTGTGGTTCTTCGTGTCTGAGAAGGAAGCCATGTTTTAGGAGGCTGTGTCCTACTCAAAGACATGATAAGCAGATTTCATACTTCTAATTGGTGGAAGGAGATGCACACGCTCTTATAGTCCACTTTACTGATGCAATTTATTTTCCATCATGGACAGCCACCCCCCCCCCCCCCCCTCCCGACATGTTATGGAGCATCTCAGCCATGATATAAAGGCACACATAGGCACAGGACACTGACTGGCTAACTCATTCCCACAAATTATTCTGTGTTGTGGTACAAGCTGTGTTATAACATGATGTGTCAACTTGACCTGAAAAATAGGGATATGCGACTTTTAAAAATCGTAATCCAATGCATATTTCTTAAAAATGTTAAACTGAAATACAATCATGTGACATAATTCTCTGTTTAGGACAATTTACTACCAACAGAAATACTTCTAAATATGTGATGGTTTACAGCTACACTGCAGATTAATTTTCAACAGTTAAAAATGAGAAAACTGAAATCAATGAGACTATACTTCTCTTGTAGAAGACTGAAAGACATCACAAAGCTGGAACAACATATAAAAAACAGTCAGAATGTACAATATCTGACAATCAGCAATTACAAGTGAACACCGCAGATATGTCGTAAGGAACAGAACAATACATGAAGGATTAACTTAGCCTAAGAGAAAAATAGAATTGACATCCCCAGGGGATAAAAAGAAGACAGCCTTGATTGAAATGTGGTAAAAATGTACAAGTAGCCTTTGAAGCCTGAGGACTGCAAGCTGGGGTTTGAGTAGAACAAAAAGCTTTACTAATGAGATGTAAGAGATGGCAGCATGCGTAACCAAACACCAGGTGAGTTAAGTATAAGAAAGCTTTGTGCAAAACAGATCCTATATTTACAAAATGTTGACAAAATGTAAAAGCAAATTTCTACACTCCTTTTAAAATAATGCGATTGATTATGTGTGCCTATTGATCGGTGTCTCAAGAGATACGGATCCACTACTTCACATCATAAATTAAACATCAATCAAAACAGTGGTGGAAGTTTACAAACACATGATAAATCACACAAAGTCTATTTATCATACAGAAAACATGGCCAATGTATTCTGTAATGCAAAAGGAATTATCCTCTTTGGCTAGCTCACAAAGGATAACAGTAGGTCACGAATACTGACTACATCTGTACTTCTGTCCACATCAAACCTACCAACCACCAGCAATTTCTCCAAGACAGCTGCCACCCATTCCATACCAAGAAGTCACTCCCATACAGCCAAGCTATCCATAGCTTTAACATCTACAGTGACGAGTAGTCCCTCTTGATATATACCAAGGGTCTCACTGAGGCCTTCACAGACTGTAATTACCCTCCCTACCATGTAAAATAACAGATCTCCTGTGTCTTATCTTTCGAGGCAACCACCACTTCCCAAACTCCCACCATTTGGCCACAAGAGAGTATTCCCCTCATGACTCAATACCACCCAGGACTGGAGCAACTGAACTACATTCTCTGCCAGGGTTTCAACTACCTCTCATTGTGTCCTGAAATGAGAAATGTCCTACCCACTACTCTTCCCATCCCTCCCACCGTGGTATTCTCCTGCCCACCAAACCTACACAATGTCCTCACCAATCCCTACACAAGCCATGCTCTCAACCCCTTACCCCATGGCTCATATCCCTTTAATAGATGTAGATGCAAGACCTGTTCCATACATCCTCACACCACCACCTACCCCAGTCCAGTCACAAACATCACTTATCCCATCAAAGGTAGGTGTACTTGTGAAACCAGTCATGTGATCTACGAACTAAGCTGCAACCACTGTGCTGCATTTTATGTAAACATGACAACCAACAAGCTGTCTGCCCGCAAGAATGGCCACCAACAAATTGTGGCCAAGAGACTACTGGACCACCCTGCTGCTGAGCACGCCACCCAATACGAAGTTATTCATTTCAATGACTGGTTCAAACCTGTGCCATCTGGATCCTTCCCATCAAAACCAGATTTTCTCAATTGTGCTGGTGGGAACTCTCCCTGCAATATACCCTATGTTCCCGTAACCCTTCTGGCCTCAACCTTCGTTAGTCACTGTCCTTACCCATCTAGCCCCTTCCCTGTTCCCATTCCAGCATTACTCAAGTCCTCTATTCCACCAACACACCCGGTGTTTTTACTTCTCTCCTTTTCCGGTACCCCACCCACTCTCCCCTTCTACCCTCTATCTAACCTCCCAACTGCACCCAACTGCTCTACCCTCTCTCCATCTTGTCCCTGCATGCTCCCACTAGCAGCACTTTACCTATTGTCAACAAAGGTCTCATTGTCCAAAAGCTCACTTTCTGACAGTCTTTTTGTTGTGACTACCTGCCACTCAGAATCTCCACTATATGGTGAGTAGCAATGATCCTTTTCATAATGTTGTTACATTCCATCCTGGATTTTCCACTGTTTTGTGCAAATCTTCAGGATGAACTAGATTAAAAATATGGGAGACACAGCTTCACTGCCAACAGAAAAAAAAAAAAAAATCTTTGAAGATCATGAAAGGAGCTTTGGCAAGGGGAAACAGGAATAGCTCATACAAGACATGATTGCCTACACACAGAATACAAAATTCTTATATTGATCAGGGGAAAGTCTATTACTTTGATATGAAAAGAACACCTCTTCAGGTGCCTGTGGATTGTGTCAGTGCACCTGACTGTTCTTATTAATACCTATCCACCACTCAGACCAGTCTCACACTCATTATGCAGAGAAACTGCAAGCAAGTATTTCTTTATTAGACATGAGAGATTCTGTGTAATATCATTAAATTTATTTCGGAAATAGGGATTGAGGGAGTTAAATATTTGCATCGCACAACGGTTGCTCAACTGAATCTCTGTAAAAAGGTTTTCAATCCAATAGAGGTTATGGCACCTGTAGGTTGATTGGCTGGAGATGGGAGGTATGGGGTGGGGTTAAGTTGCTAAATAGTGATGTCATCAATCCCTCATTCAAGGGATAGTACATCTGGAGTTAGTAACATCAGCCAGAAATTTGATCAAATTGTAATCAAGGAGTAGTAAACTCAGGATACGGAAAGCTATACTGACGCCAGATATGAGAAGTTATTGAATGAGAGGTAAAAGTATATTGTTTGGGTGGGTCTGCAGGTCAGAATCAGACAAGGATTTCTCAGGAGTCATGTGTGGCGAGAGAATATTATAAGGGGGACAAACAAGAATAACTGAATACGGATTTGTAAGATATTTACAGACGACTGGAAAGCATTTGACTTTGTCGCAATAACATCAGTGCTGACATCACTTGAGAAGCAACATAAGTTCGCTGAGGAACATGTACAACAATATTGCAGGTGCCATTCAACTGAATCAACAGAGAAAAATTTCTGAACTGGGAGAGGAATTAGGTAAGTTGATTCCAATTCACCAAAACTGCTTTCTCCCACCTGAGAAGAGGTTTTCAAATGATTAGGTTGCAATGAAGAAGGAATACATGCAAATTAATCTTACCTAAACCACCACTGTTTTGTTGGTTTCAAATCCAGCAAACAAAGGACAGAGGAACTGAACAGAGCAAGAACGACAATGGAACTGAAAATTAATTACAGTAAGACCAAAACACATTATCTGATCAAAACTATCCAGACATCCCTTCGTAATGTGCAATTGTCCACTAGTTGTCATGAGAGGCAGACCTGCAACTGTAAAAGAGGACAAAGAGTATCATGCTCTCAGTAGAAAAGCAGAAACAGCAGAATGAGTCAGTCAGGGGAGCTCAGTGACATCAAACATGAACTAGTCATTGGATGCCATCAGAGTAACAAATCTGGGATGGTTGGTGATGTGATTGTGAACTGGAAACCAAAGGAACAACCATAGCTAAATCAAAGTCAGACAGACCTCATGTACTGACAGGTGGCGACTGTTGAGCAATGTGAAAGGGGTTGTAAAAAATCTCATTAAATCAGTGGAACCACTTGTGAGTTCCTAAGCAATACCAGCAGTCCAACTAGCACATAACTGTGCATAGAGAGTTAGAAAGAATGGGATATAATTATCAAGAAGCTCCTCATAAGCCACACATTTCTGTAGTCAATGCTAATGGGGAGTAAAGATGGTTGGTTGGTGGTTAGTGTTTATCTTCCCGTCGACAACGAGGTCATTAGAGGCGGAGTGCAAGCTCGCGTTAGGGAAGGATTGGGAAGGAAATCGGCCGTGCCCTTTCAAAGGAACCATCCCAGCATTTGCCTGAAACGATTTAGGGAAATCATGGAAAACCTAAATCAAGATGGCCGGAGACGGGATTGAACTGTCATCCTCCCGAATGTGAGTCCAGTGTGCTAACCACTGCGCCACCTCGCTCGGTGTGGAGTAAAGAGCCATGTGGAAAGTGGATGATTGGAAAGGATTGATTTAAAGTGATGAATTGTGCTATACCTGTGGCAAACTGATGGAAAGGCTTGAATTTGGCTGGAGAATGTTACCTGCCACTCATGTATAGTGACAACAGTTAAGGATAGAGGAGATCATGTTCCGTATTGAGATGTTTCTTATAGTCAGAGTGTAGTCTCTTTATGGTGCTTAAGAAAATGCTAAATGCAGAAGGGTATGAAGACATTTTACAGCACTGTGTACTGGGTACAGTAGAGACCATTTCAGATATGATGACTGACTGCATCAGCAACACAATGCACCATGTCACAATGCAGCATTTGTGAGACAATGGTTTGTGGACAATATCATTTCCATAATTGACTGGCCTACCCAGAGTCCATGTCTGAATCCAGTGGAACATCTTTAGGATAAGTTAGAATTTGACTTTGCCCCAGACCGCAGCAACCAATGTTCACTAGTTTCGGCTCTTGAGGAAGAATGGGCTGCCATTCTACAGCAGATAATTCAGACAACTCATTGAATGTGTCCCCAGCAAAGTTCAAGCCATCAAAGGCTGGACAACTGCAATACTAATGTCCACTAATATGTATCCAGATGCTTTGATAAGATAGTGTAATGTACAGTCAATATTATGATAATTATATACCAAAAATTAATGATTAAATTATAGAAACAGTTAACAAATTTGTATACTTATGATACATAAAAACAACAAGCCTTTGGACACTTAAAGAAAGAGACGGTGGTGTAAAAATGCATTGAAGTTCATGTGAGAAACAGAAAGCTGGATTTAGAATTAAATTCCCTACGTTTCTTAAAAGGTAAAACCTTTATGCTGCCACTACTAATTTATGGAAGTAAAAACCAAAGACATTAAAGGTGCAAGATATAAAAAAATTAAGGTACAAGATATAAAAAATAAAGGTTAACAAATAAAAATTGAAAACAGCACTTAAGGAATGACAAGAGGGGGCAGTAACACAAATAACTGAATAATAGAAAAGACAGCAATTGAGGAAGTAATACTGACTGTTACAAAACTAATACAGTGAAACAAACTGATGGTGGGCAGACTAAGGAGATGAAATTCTATGTTTGCAGCAATATCCTGTATTAATTTCTAAACCTCTCTGTAGTTTCTGATGGAGTGAAGGTAAGTTACAATATTGACAATTCTCTATCTGTTAGGAGTGGATGTTAAGCTTGGCTGTTTGATAATATTTCACAACTGTATAGATCACATGCTGCTCTCCCTCATCACGAACACAAACGAACAATTATACTCCATACACTCTCATCACTGTCACCTACCAGGACAGTTACAATTAAAGAAATCTGAAATGCAGGCCTATAACATGGCATCAGCTACATGGAAGGAAGGAAGGAAGGAAGGAAGGAAGGAAGGAAGGATGGAAAATCAATTTTTAACACTGCACTAACAAGTCTTTGCAGACAGAGAACAAGTTCAAATATGAAAAGGCTGGGTGAAGGGCAACACCATGCCACAGTACTAATGCACACAACTGGAGGAGCCAAAACCAAATGTTGTAGATAATATAATAAAATGGAGTATGTGGATCACCCAATGCACTCGAAATCAGGTTAATAACCCACAATAAAACAGTCAAATCTCAATCTAACTTAGACTTCGAGCTGCACTATAGATCAGTAAGTCACCACAACTAAGATTTTGTATTCACATTCAGTAAATACAGCAGCTCACAAACCTAACTAGACCTCGGGCTATCCTACTGATCAGTCTGTCACCACAACTTATGTCAAGATTCCGTTCTCTTTCTATATGTGCATGTATGAAGTCACATGTCACATCATCATTAAATTCCAGGGTGAATCTTACAACTGGTGTTTATAGTCATGTTGACCTGAGTATTGTGGCATAATTTGTTTTCAGCAGCAGCAGAAATATTACAGATGTGTCAGACCAATCTAGTTGACTTCAATGATGAACAAGTTGGCCTGACATAGCTGCAACATTTCTGCTGCTGCTTGACACAAATTATCACATGACACTCCATTTTATCAATAAGTTGCAGCATACTGTTTTGGTTCCTCTAGCTGTGTGTTACACTACTGCTGCACGGGTATTTCAATGTACATACGGACTGCAGGTTGTACTTTCAAATAAACAAATTAGTATGTAACTTTAGTTTATAAGATGATAATTAAAAGTTTATGACCATCCCTTATAGATTTGCAGAAACCCTTTGTCTCAATTTTAATATAATCTATACTAACAATCTATGAGAAACAAGGCACTGATTCAACCTGTATTAGGTACACTGAAAAATGTACTTATTGGTGCTAACACTTCCATGAGACTATATAATGATGAATAATTCAGAACTGACTGTTTCAGGTATTGAAATATCACCAAAATAATACTCAGTAGTCCTTGAATGAATTATCACTTTCCAAAACTGAGAAAACAGAGAATGAACATGAGTTAATGGGAACACACTTTAATCATCTTTGTTTTGCTGCTGATACTGTACTGTTTGCTTCTAGTCAAATAAATTTCAATAACTAATGAGAGTACTTAATGCAGGAAGATTGAATGTAGGGCTAAAAATTGATTATAATAAGCTTAAAATAATGTAAAATAAATCAAACAGAAAATTTTACAATTTAACAATGAAGTAAGAGACCAAGTTTACAAGTATTTGTAAACAGGATGAACAACAAAAGAAACAAACAGAGAAATAAAAATTGCCTTCAGTGATTTTGGTATTATACTCAACAGTTTTCAAAACAAAGTTTCTGATGTGTTTCAAACACAACACCTACAATTAACGAATATTACAAATTCTGAATTGCAATAGTGATAGTGATACACTAACTATAAATCTGAATATCATTAAAAACCTGGCAGTTGCTTATGGGAAATAAAGAAATTCACATTACAAGTTACAAAGAGACAAATGAAAGGGAACAAATTGTTCAAGAAAGTGACAGCTTTATTCACAGCTGCAATGAAAATGAAAAGATGCAGAGGGGGGCATACACTATGGTGATCAGATGGTCTGTGGACTACAGAAGTACTTTGTTAAATTCCAAGAAAAAGACGAAGAAGTTAAGTACATAAAGAGAAACCACACAGGAGCAGAATGGTTGTGGCGATGCAAGAGGAGAATGGATGTGATCTGGTATTATTACAGACCATAATGCTTGAAGAAGTCTGAAGATGCATTAATCCAGACAGTGAATATCAAATGGCCAATAGTGATGATCATAATGACGAATATATCAGCACTCTGCAAATATTTTGTAAGGAATATAAGTCATCAGGCCAATAGTGATGACCATAATTATGAATATGAATATATGAACACTGTAAATATTTTTGTAAAAACATCAACTTGTGCTAATATCCAGCTATTGCATACTATTTAAACTGCCTAAGTGATCACATGTGCACAGTTTAAACAATTCATGCCCAATAACGTGCCAATCAAATCTTGAAACAGCAAAACAAAATTTTTGTATTAGCCTTCTACCTTTTATATTACACATAAAACAAAAATGTACTGGTATGAAATATTTAATAGTCTTATATTCATCTTTTATTTTAATGTTTTCACTCGACTTTCAAAGTCCCCTATTAACAAATAATAAAGTTTATTAATCTCACTAGTTAAGAAACTGGAAACAGCGATTTATTATCTTTGTATCATATTTCCCTTTTTAGTGATCAATGGTCTGATAATACATTTTAAATTATAAATGTAAAGTCTTCCAGTCCATACTCAGTAAAGCTTTACCTACTTGGCTTCTACTAATTTTGCCAAATTTTTATGTTTTCTGTTTAATATCCGCATTCATATTCCTGTAAGTGTGAGAATTACCACTCATCATGAATATTTATACTGTTCAGATAAAGAAGTCTGGCAACATTCTGCAAATATTTTGAGATACAGCAATAAAATGTTTAAAACTCTTTAATTCAGAGTAGGTAGGCCTATAATTGTCATATGAGGTTAACAACAGACAAACATGACTTGGCAAACTGCATACAAAACCTTGTTTAAAAATATGCAGTAGCCTACTGTATTATTAATGAAAAAATGTCCCACACAATTGCTTTAGAGATGTTATTAAAGATGTACTTACACTAATTGATCCATTTGAGGGGAGGGGGGGGGGCAAAAATTGAGGTCATAAGTGTCCATGTCATGACCTTAGAACAAAAAAAAAATAAATTTAAAAGCGACTACACATTAAGCCCTATTGACGGATGTCATTCACATTTAACATACTGTGTAATAATATGAGGCATATAAGCGGACTGGTGAAGCTAAAAAAGGGAAGCCATCAGATGTACTGCAGTATACCACAAAAACTATCTTGCAAAGTAAAATTCAAAAATTGTGACAGGTCATATTTCAAATAAACTGTGCACTAATACTAAACAGAGAACTACACAATTACAGCTCAAATCAATTGTGTGCGACATTTTTTCATTAATAATACAGTAGGCTACTGCATATTTTTAAACAAGGTTTTGTATGCAGTTTTGCCAAGTCATGTTATTGCCTCAACAGTTTCTCGCTGTAAAAGATCCTATTAAAGGTGGTTGCTTAACATAGAACAGACTACAAGGCAGTCTTAATAAAAAAAAAAAAATTAAAAAAACTACCAGTCTTCAAAACAAGAGTACTTGAACACAACATGTCCATACAATGATAAGGAATATTCAGAGACTAGCCTACACCGAAACTTGAAAAAAAGTTATGGCTGTGTCAGTGAGCAGTGCATATATGGCATTTTTTTTATATTTAATAAACACTCAGGCTTGCAGCAGAAAGTGATATTGGGTGTCTATATCTAGTAAGTTCAATAAATAATAAAGTTTTTTTTTTTTTTCTATGTTCTCATTTATTGTGTGGTTTTGTCAAATATTAGAAGTGCTCAAATTATATTTTCCCCTGTAACTGTGCATATATTTTAGTGTAATACAGCTCTAAGAAGTGATCAATGGATGGATAGATGGATATATATGTATGAATAAATAAATAGTCTAATTATTCCTAACTTACATAAGTAACATAGTTAGCCTCCTCTGCTTAACACACTGGTTGTTACTTTCTACATCTACATCTACGTTACACTACAGATAAACTGAGCAATTACATTTGTCTTTACTAAAATTAATGACACTGTCATCCTGTCACCCCAATACTGTGATAACATGCATGTTTACATAGCGTACAGTAAATTATATGGAAAATAAATTGTATTAACAATGTATCTCTGACGCGAAGAATTTTCCAGTGTAGTGAAGAGAAAAATACACCGTAAAAACTCACCATAATACGATTTCTCCTGCTGATATATAGAATATTGCAAAGTGGTGAATTTGAGGATGTCTGAGTACATGGTATTTTATAAGTTTCAGGAGTATCAACAGCAAAGTAAGTATGGCAAATATCACTAAAAGGCATGTACGAACGCATGCTAACGTGTCGAAGTATATAAAACAGCTCTTGTTTGCAACGTCAATCGTATCGTTTCCCAGCTTTCGTCCCCTCGAAAACATTGTTTTAACGCGCCCCTTTATCGCAGAATTCGGGGACTATCACTCTCGCCAAACTCTAACTATGGAACTATTTCTAAAAAGCTGCATTTATAAAATCTAGATGTTTCAAACCATTTTTTTACGCGTTAGTATTACACAAAGAAACCAAAACATTTAGGGAAGCAGCATTTCATAACAGGAATGTCACGGATAGTTTGATTTCCTCATAAAAGCATGGCAGAGCCAAATCGAGATTCATAGTGCACTGGCGAAATAAGATGGTTCATTTTGCGGTAACGTTCTCTCTATTAGTTTTTCCATTTCACGCCCCTCAAATTAACAGCAGCCATACTAGCAGTCTCTTCCCAAAAAAATGTACAGCCGCAGCTGTCACTTGTTTCTGCTTACGTTTAACAAAACACAATCTGGAGAGTGGTTGACATGGGCGTGGAAACTGTAACTAAAAATGTTACTCTTACGCTTTATATCTGACAACGCATCGCGAAAAGTTTAGTGTGTATCGCGATAATAATTATTAAAAACAAAAAACAGTATCAGATTTGCACAGACAAGGTTTTGTGGAAAGAACTTGGGTTAAATAAAGCTTAAAAATTCGGAGACACGAATAAAAATTAGCGTAAGAAAAAATTATAAAATGTAACGTATTCGGTAAAGAATTAAAAAACATCTGTTTCAGGAAAATATATCTGTTTCAGGAAAATATATGCGGGATAATTGAACTAAGAGGAAGTGACTTGTAAAAAATAAAAAAAATACAAATATCCATTTGTGTTGAACATTACCTTTTTTATTAATTCGGGTAGGAAATGCCAGAAATATTTTCCGTCACAGCAAATTTATATTTAGAATTGAGAAAAACATATTGAAAAAAATAAAAGTGCAACTACTTGTAACAAACTGCCCTTTTAAAATTTGAAGAGACAAAGAACAGGAAGAAACATAAATTGGTGATAGTGGTGTTAAAAAATTGTCACTGACAGCTGCTAATTCTTATTGTGATTTGCTGTGTAAATTCTCGGAATAGGAGGTAGCATGATCGAATCCTAGTGGTAGAAACAGTTTTCTTCTGCAGCAGGTCTACGTGGCTGGCCAAGGGAGGTGAGGCTGAGAAGTGAAGTTCCTGAGCACTAGACATTATGTCCTGGTTTAAATCCTACAACTGTGTTCAATCTCTCACAGTGAGAATTTATGTGATTTGTCAGAAGGGGATGTTGAGCTCATTGGCTCTTTCTGTTCAACAGAAGTAGGCTACCTGCCACCAGCAGGATTCCCTTCTGTTAAACAATGGATACCAAAACAAACATGACACTACAACTCCACATGCACTCATTTCAGCCACCTGCTCTAAACACATACGGAATACACTGATCAGCCAGAATATCATGACCTCCTACGTAATAGCCAATGTAATTACTGAATTCCTGTAAATTCTGTGGAGGGGGCTAAGAGGTCTGGCACATGTTCCATAAGATCCCAGATGTGTTTGATCAGGTTCAGATCTTGAGAGTTGGTGGGCCAGCACATCAACTGGAACTGCAACTGTGTTCTTCAAACCACTCCATCACACTCCTGGCCTTGTGACATGGTGCACTACCTTGTTGAAAGAGACATTGCTGTTGGGGAAATGATCATCATGAAAGGGTATATGATACTCCTTGCCTTGCATGAGCTCCACTGGACACACAGATGCCCAAGTGAATATTTCCTAGGGCATAATGGAGCAGCCACCAGTTTGTCTCCACCCTGCGGTACAGGCTTCAAGGAACTGTTCCCTGGGAAGATGATCCAATGGCATGATGATGAAGGTATTGAGATCCATCAGACCGTGCAGTCCTTTGCACACTACACCAAAATCCAGTGCCGATGGTCAGGTGCCCATTTCAGTCATAGTTGCCGATGTCGTGGTTTTACCACTGCCACATATGGGTCATCAGCTGCGGAGGCCTATTCCTAGGAGTGTTCGGAGCACTGTGTGTTCAGACACACTTGTACTCCGCCCAGCATTAAAGCCTGATGTTAGTTTTCCCACAGTTCATCGTCTGTCCTGTTTTACTGGTCTGCCCAGCCTATGCTGTCCAACACCTGTAATTAGGGGTGGCAGCCCAACTTGTCAATGTCTAGACGTGGTTTCACCTTGGTTTCGCCACATATTAAAGACACTCACCACAGCACTCCTTGAACACCCTACAAGTCATGCAGTTTCTAAAATGCTCATGCCGTACCTCCGAGCAACACAATTTGTCCTTGGTCAAACTCAGATAGATTGCATACTTTCCCTATTCAAGACATGGATAGCGTGCTCACTGATAATACATGCACCATGCATTTATCTAACTAGCAGTCATTCCTTTCCATGTGACACTGCTATCACCTGGATGAATTTATATTGATAACAGGTCGGTGGTCATAAAGTTCTGGAAGATCATGCTATATGGATAAGAGGCAACTCCCCTCAGTTAGCCAAATAATTTCCAACTAAGTTGCTGAAAATACCCCTTTATGCCTCTGGCCAGTAATATATGATGCTGCGCAGTGAGCTACGTTAATTAAGTATTAACTGTATTTTTCTTTCTTGTCACTTCTTCTTCTGTCTGTTTTTGCTTTTAGGAAGCTTTAATTTTCAAGTGCTAGTAATAGTGTTCTATAGATTTTGTGTTTGTTTTGAATACAGTCAGAGAGAGTCCCTTTAGTCAGCTGTAGTACCGGTAGTGATAGTGTTTGCTTTGAATACACACCAGAGACAGGTAGTGCTGTTTTCATTGTTTTCTACAAGAAGTGGCTAGCAATCACAGTTTAGTCAGCTATCAGTCGCCTTTAGTGAATTAGCAGTCTAGTTAAAAGTTTATTAACTCTCTACAGTAAATTGATCTCTTAGGATGGATAGGATGTGTGACTGCTGTGTACGGATGCAGGAGAAGCTGGCCACTGTTCACGAACAGCTGAACATGTTGATGGCTCCGGTCAGCCGTCTTCAGGCTGCCGCCTCGGACTGTAGCGGCAGTGGGGAGTCTGGTGCATCGCATGGTACACCCCAGGTGTTACATGCTTCACCCACAGTCCCTGCTGTCGAGACATCTTCGCAGGTACCGGGCGCAGTTGGGCCACCCTCTCCCCAAGGGGAGTGGCGGGTTCAGCGGCGTTCATGGCACACAGGGCGGAGGGTCACTGTGGAGGCTGGCCGTGTGGCATAGCCCACTCTGCCTGTGAGTGGACATGCAGCAGCTCTTTCAGCAAGGTCCGAGCAGGCACATGGGGATAGGGGTTTATTGGTGATTCGGAGCTCCAACGTTAGGTGGGTGATGGAGCCCCTTAGGGAAATTGCGGAAAGGTCTGGGAAGAAGGCCAGTGTTCACTCTGTCTGCTTGCCGGGCGGTCTCATCCAAGATGTGGAGGAGGCCCTGCCAGTGGCAATAGAGAGCACTGGGTGCACCCGACTACTAATTGTTGCTCATGTCAACGTCAATGACTCCTGCCGTCTGGGTTCAGAGGTCATCCTCAGTTCGTACAAGTGGTTGGCGGAGTTGGTGAAGGTAGAAAGCCTCGCTCGCGGGGTGGAATCTGAGCTAAGTATTTGTAGCATCGTTCCCAGAACCAATCACGGTACTCTGGTTTGGAGCCAAGTGGAAGGCTCAAGCCAGAGGCTCAGACGATTCTGGGATGTAAATTTCACGACCTCCACTATCAGGTGGAGAAATGTAGGGTCCCCCTGAATAGGTCAGGCATGCACTAGACGCAGGAAGCGGCTACAAGGGTAGCGGAGTACGTGTGGAGTGCACATGTGGGTTTTTTAGGTTAGAGAATTCCCTCCCTAGGCCCGACAAGACACCTCCTGAAACGCGACAAGATAGTAGTAGGCAAAACGCAACAGGGAATGACAATATTAATGTGGCAATAGTACACTGCAGGAGTGTCTATAGAAAGGTCCCAGAACTGCTCTCGTTAATAAACAGTCACAATTCTCACATAGTACCGGGGACAGAAATTTGGCTGAAACCAGATGTAAACAGTAATGAAATTCTAAACTCAGATTGGAATGTATACCGCATAGAGAGGCTCGACAGTGAAGGGGGAGGTGTGTTTGTAGCGATAAAAAGTGAAATAGTATCGAAGGAAATTGACGGAGATCCGAAGTGTGAAATAATTTGGGTGAAGGTCACGGTTAAAGCAGGCTCAAACATGGTAATTGAATATCTCTATAGGCCCCCTGGCTCAGCAGCTGTTGTGGCAGAGCGCCTGAAGGAAAATTTGGAAAATATTTTGAGTAGATTTCCCCACCATCTTATACTTATGGGTGGAGATTTTAATTTGCCGGATATAGACTTGGAGACTCAAACGCTTATTACGGGTGGCAGGGACAAAGAATCCAGTGAATTTTTTTAACTGCATTATCTGAAAACTACCTTGAGCAGTTAAACAGAGAACCGACTCATGGTGATAACATATTAGACCTTCTGGCGACAAACAGACCCAAACTATTTGAAACAGTTAACGCAGAACATGGAATCAGCGATCATAAGGTTGTTACTGCATCAATGATTTCAGCCATAAATAGAAATATTAAAAAAGGTAGGAAGATTTTTCTGTTTAGCAAAAGTGACAAAAAGGAGATTTCAGAGTACTTGATGGCTCAACACAAAAGTTTTGTCTCAAGTACAGATAGTGTTGAAGATCAGTGGACAAAGTTCAAAACCATCGTACAATATGCATTAGATGAGTGTGTGCCAAGCAAGATCATAAGAGACAGTAAAGAGCTACCGTGGTACAACAACCGAGTTAGAAAACTGCTGCAGAAGCAAAGGGAATTTCACAGCAAACATAAACATAGCCAAATACCTTTCAGAAAAACAAAATTTACGCGAAGTGAAATGTAGTGTGAGGAGGGCTATGCGAGAGGCATTCAATGAATTTGAAAGTAAAGTTCTATGTACTGACTTTGCAGAAAATCCTAAGAAATTTTGGTCTTATGTAAAAGTGGTAGATGGATCAAAACATAATGTCCAGACACTCTGTGACCAAAATGGTACCAACACAGAGGATGACAGACTAAAGGCCGAAATACTAAATGTCTTTTTCCAAAGCTGTTTCACAGAGGAAGACCGCACTATAGTTCCTTCCCTAGGTTGTCACACGGATGACAAGTTGGTAAATATTGAAATAGATGACAGAGGGATAGAGAAGCAATTAAAATTGCTCAAAAGAGGAAAGGCCGCTGGGCCTGATGGGATATCAGTTCCATTTTACACAGAGTACGTGAAGGAACTTGCCCCCTTCTTGCAGCAGTGTACCGTAGGTCTCTAGAAGAGCATAGCATTCCAAAGGATTGGAAAAGGGCACAGGTCATCCCCGTTTTCAAGAAGAGACGTTGAACAGATGTGCAGAACTGTAGACCTATACTTATACCTCTAACGTCGATCAGTTGTAGAAATTTGGAACACGTATTATGTTCGAGTATAATGACTTTTCTGGAGACTAGAAATCTACTCTGTAGGAATCAGCATGAGTTTCGAAAAAGACGATCGTGTGAAACCCAGCTCGCGCTATTCATCCACGAGACTCAGAGGGCCATAGACACGGGTTCTGAGGTAGATGCCGTGTTTCTTGACTTCCGCAAGGCGTTTGATACAGTTCCCCACAGTCATTTAATGAACAAAGTAAGAGCATATGGACTATCAGACCAATTGTGTGATTGGATTGAAGAGTTCCCTGATAACAGAACACAGCATGTCATTCTCAGTGGAGAGAAGTCTTGTAAAGTAAGAGTGATTTCAGGTGTGCCTCAAGGGAGTGTCGTAGGACCATTGCTATTCACAATATACATAAATGACCTTGTGGATAACATTGGAAGTTCACTGAGGCTTTCTGCGGATGGTGCTGTGGTATATCGAGAGGTTGTAACAGTGGAAAATGGTACTGAAATGCAGGAGAGAATCTGCAGCGAATTGATGCATGGTGCAGGGAATGGCAATTGAATCTCAATGTAGACAAGTGTAATGTGCTGCGAATACATAGAAAGAAAGATCCCTCATCATTTAGCTACAATATAGCAGCCAACAACAGGAAGCAGTTAATTCCATAAATTATCTGGAAGTAGGCATTAGGAGTGATTTAAAATTAAATGATCATATAAAGTTGATCGTCGGTAAAGCAGATGCCAGACCGAGATTCATTGGAAGAATCCTAAGGAAATGCAATCTGAAAACAAAGGAAGTAGGTTACAGTACACTTGTTGTCCCACTGCTTGAATACTGCTCACCGGTGTGGGATCCGTACCAGATAGGGTTGATAGAAGAGATAGAGAAGATCCAACAAAGAGCAGGGCACTTCATTACAGGATCATTCAGTAACTGTGAAAGCGTTACGGAGATGATAGATAAACTCCAGTGGAAGACTCTGCAGGAGAGACTCTCAGTAGCTCGGTATGGGCTTTTGTTGAAGTTTCGAGAACATACCTTCACCGAGGAGTCAAGCAGTATATTGCTCCCTCCTACGTATATCTCGCGAAGAGACCATGTGGATAAAATCAGAGAGATTAAAGCCTACACAAAGGCATACCAACAATCTTTCTTTCCACTAACAATATGAGACTGGGAATAGAAGGGAGAACTGATAGAGGTACTGTAGGTACCCTCTGCCACACACCATCAGGTTGCTTGAGGAGTATGGATGTAGTTGTAGATGTAGATATGACTATGACTGACTATATATATGCTGCATATTATTAATTAATTTCAAAGTGTGATGGGAATATACAGGATGTTTCCTTAAAATCACACAAAGCTGGAATTAAATAGTGGCCATAGCACTATGTATTTTAATATAGGGTCATCTGGCCTTTGTGGGCAGTGATGAAGGTACAGTTACAAAACTGTATATGAACCATGATGTTCTTGTAGTTTACCTATCATCCAGAAGGTGCCTCTGTTACATCTAAATATACTTTTTATAGTTATATGGAAGAACTATTAGAAAATTTCAACTCCTTCAAGAAAGACAATTTTGTATTTGGATATTTCAGTGATGATTTCTCCAAACCTAATAAATTTAAATATGAATGTGAAAGGTATACTGAAGTTTCTGAAGGGTTCTGTAAGTCTGAAATAGTGCTATGTTCACACTGTGAGTGCTGTTATTCTTAAATACTGAACTGTGGCCTCCTGATTTACTATTCAGACAATTGCTTAGCTATTCTTGACACGAATTTCTTGATTGTTGCAACTGTTCCCATGCCGGAATCTGGAAGCTCCAATCTATTCTCAATCTTCTCTATCAAAATAATAGAAAGCTCTTCCTTTCAATACAGTTATACTGCAGCTCCAGTTATGATATTGTAAGTAAGGTAACATTTCATTTACAATTTGTGAGCACATATTGATCTGACATTAACCCCTTATAATGTTCATGAAGTACAGTTCTATACATTCTTTACAATAGAATGAATTTTCTTTTCTTTTCCTTGTCTGGCATATGCACAGCTGTCATGTGATATCAGTTTTCTCAATTGTGTGCCCCGCTTTTCTGAGCTGGGACATCATAGATGGAATAGCTTCCCACCCAGCAAGTACCAGAACACACAGAAAAACTGCTAAGCCCTGCCTTGGAGACATATGGCATCCATCAGGGCCAGTGCACATGAAAACACAACACAACTTCCACACAGTTTACAATTGTAAACTCACTCTGCCTTCAGGCCACGAGTGGCCTACCGGGACCATCCAACCGCCATATCATTCTTGGTGGAGGATGTGGATAGGAGGGGCGAGGGGTCAGCACACCGCTCTCCCGGCCGTAAGATGGTATTCTTGACCGAATCCGCTACTATTCGGTCGAGTAGCTCCTCAATTGGCATCACGAGGCTTAGTTCACCCTGAAAAATGGCAACAGAGCGTGTCGGGCTGGATGGTCACCCATCCAAGTGCCGACCACGCCCGACAGTGCTTAACTTCAGTGACCCATGGAAACCGGTGTACTCACTGCGGCAAGGCCGTTGCCACAATTTTAAACAAATGAACTAATAATAAATGATTTCACTGAGGTGATTATCTTTCATTGGTCATGTAAACATTGGGTAACAAATCACTTTACCAAAAAAGTTATATATCACAACAGATATCTCCACCTTTAAATTGAATGATGTCATTGCAACCATAGTAAACAACTACATAAAAGATATTTGTAGTTCTGAACACACTTTAGGGTTAACCACTAAAATAATGACAATTTGTCTCTCTTATTTTATCCATTTTTAAAATTCTTGCACTGGCATCTGTTTATGCATAGCATTTGTGCTGGATACCAACTCCCATAAAATTCAACTTAGCCATAATGTGATTTAGCTAATTAAAACCTTTGTCTCCGTTCATGTTTACCTGTGGACTAACTGCAAAGAGGGTTTGTAAATCAGTTGAACCTGTAATTTATACACCAGTTCTTCAGTTACATCAGGGTAAGAAGACATCACTTAACTATGCTAATTAGTCATCAAGTAATTATCCTTCTGGTTACTGTCTTAACCTTGTTTAATGTCTTCTGGAAGCTACTTGTACATTTGCTACATCTTTGACAATCCTGCAAAAACAGTTTTAATATTTGGATAAGAGAAGGATTTCCTCAATGGAAATTGTTTAATGTGGAAAGAAGAATGATAGATGTGATACTCCAAGTAGAGAAGAAATAAAGGAATGAAAAGACTATAAATACTAGAATCAAAGAAAGAAAGAAAGAAAGAAAGAAAGAATACAGGCCTCAACAACAGAAATCCATCCCACTCCCTGCCACAAGGATCCCTCCCTGGGAGGTACTTCACCAGTTGTCTGGAGGACGAACATGTTCATCAATCCTATAGAATGGATACCACTGGCTTCACATCCACAAGCCTAAAAAATTTGTTTTAACACTCTGTCATTAAGAAATTAAAGAGTATGTAGCAACACAAATAGTAACATCTATCCAATTAATTAGCTAAAGTACTAAAGGAAGTTGTGAGTCATATCCCTCACTGCCGTGCAGAGCGTCTCAACTGCACACAGCTGTGTGCGTTGTTGTGTCACACTCAGCACTGAAAGGCTTAAGAGAGAACTTCAATTTATAGTTAGAAGTGACATGATTTCTTTGAGTGAAGAAAACACTTTGAGCTATCAGTAGTAGAGTTAAAAGAACAAAATACACTTAAAAACTGATTATACTGAATTTATATAAGGATCCTAATTATAATGTCCGTATTTGTTTTTTACTAAGTTAATGCACTTGCTAGATATATGTACTTCTAAAGGACATATTCTTATTTGTGCAAATTCAGATGCAATATGATTAAAGTGGATTAAGTCACCAACAGGGTTTTGAATATTTTGTACAGTTATGGTAGATATCTCACAATGGGTAACAAGTGCAACAAGAATAACCAAACACTCTTTATCAGTTATTGATCACATCCTAATAGTTATCAACAAAAAATACTGTGTGGTTGCCATTAAAAACCTTGTGTTGCCAGGTCATTTTTTTTTCCAACTGCAAAAGGGAAGGGCAGCTCAGGGAAGGGCACACCAGCAGATGCAAAAGCCTGCCATGATTCTTGTAGAGGATTGCAGCCTACAGCACTGTTGTCCACCCTAGTGAGCAAGACAGGCATATAGCATCAATTTGCCTGCAGAAGTTCAAGTGGTGGAACTTCCTCACTGCCCCAGTCACAAATGGTGGCCCTCATGGGCAGAAGGATGGCTGCTACTGGAGTGATCACACAGATCGCCCACCAGCTGGAAGGTACCAGGTCCATAGGAGTTGACTTGAACTAGTAGTAGGCTCATCAGTGATGGAGCCCGTGTCTCGTAGTGGCCGCTTCCAGAATCATGTCACCATAATGCCTGGCATATTTCTTCCTTCATAGATGGTGCTGCCAGAATGAGATGCCTTTGGCTAAAACTGATGGGTATTTACACAGGCTCTGTACCTACTTGTTGCACCAAGGCATCACATCCAACCACATACACCAAAACAAGGTGGCAGCCAGAAGGTGTAGCAAGTGACTTTGCTGCTGTTGCCATGGTCACCCTACCTTTCTACAGTGTCATTGGTATTGTGGCTGATGGCTCTGGCTCACAAAGTGGTAACAGGGTGATGGTATTGCTGCATCTGATGTATAGGTGTTGTGGTCAGCTTTGCTCTCACTTGTTTCCATCCTCAATTTCCAACAGCAGTGGCAGCATTGTTTTTTAACACCATACTGCTGAAAAATAGTGGCAGCAATACATAAATCACCCCCCCCCCCCCCCCCCCTCCCTCTCTCCTCACCCCAGTAAATCCAGTCTCTTGTTCTTAGCTAAGGGTCTGCAAAGACTCAACATACATTTCTACACTAATAATAGTATACCACACATTTTCGTAAGTGTAGACAGTTTGACTCACAAGTTCATCAAATGTATATTAAGCCTACTACACTAGCTCTGCCATTTTATTAACATATGTTCTGCAATTTCTTTAGGTGATTACTTATCAACTAACAGAGTAATGTTAACAAATTCTTCTCCCCCATTGGATATCCCTTAATATGTGTTTAACAGAGAATCGGTTTAATAGATCCCTTGAAAAATTACACACTTCATCATGTCATAAACTGCTTACATCTCTTACTACTCATAATATAAAAAATTCTTAAAGCATTATGTCATCAGTCTCCTTAGTGCACTATAGCTCAAGATCCAATCACACAAAACAGTCAAAAAATCTCCAACATCATCTGTAAAAGATTGTTAATCATGGATACAAATATTCCTATCATTCATCACAAAAAAATGAAATGAAATGATTGTATGGCAATAAATATAGAACAAATGAGTAGAACACTGGGATAAGTTTTTCCCTCTGAACATTCTCTTGTGTTTCTCACTTAATTGCATCCTGCACTTATCAGTTAGTCCAACCTACTGGTATCTGGTGTACATGGGTGGGTGGCTCTCTGGCTAAAGTAAATAAAGGCTGCACAGCACAGAGTCAAAGCTATTAATGTATCGGATATCATGACGCTCAAGGACACAACCACATGATATCGGTTACACAGTATTGCTATAAGTGTTGTGGCATCTGTTCTGCAGAAATATGCCACTCCTGGGTTGCTATGAGTTGGTTCAGTGTGAGCATGATTTTAGGTTCTAGAGTTCTATAGTGACAGGTCAGGTTTTGTGCTGGGAATACCCCTAACAGTTTATCCAGCCAGTACAACAGTGGCAGATTTTTGTTCATCCTGGTGGTTCTTGTAAAAGTGGCCAGGAGTTGGTGCATTGGCTCCAATATGGCACAAGCTGTCCTATTTCATCGCTCAGTGACCTGCTGCCATGCAGATCCAATTGCATCACCCCTCTAAGTCTCCCTTGCTCATAACAATTCATTACTACTGCTACTGCTACTATGGCATGTTCGTGGAGTAGATCCAGTGCAAGCCCGCTCACTGAAAATAGCATTGCAGTTCCAGAACATCCCATTTGCATCCCTATTTGTCTGTCTTGCCTAAGAATAACTGACTTTCGCATGTTTTGTTGCCAGTCTGGAACAAAGGGACCACTTGTTCCTTCTGTCAGTTCAGAATTCTTCCTTTGACATTACAACATGCCTTCCCCTACCCTCTGAGATTAGCTCCATTTCTGGAAGTGATGCCCTCTGAACCTTTCTTAAGCCAGCCAGGTACTGTTCCAGTGCCAGTAGCACCAGTGTCAACTATCTGTGCTTGACATGGTGTATGGCATCCAATAATTCCATCAATTTCACATGAGCAGCCCTTATGCTGTCAGTTAGTAACTGGAAAACCTTACAGCCATTACCCTCATATAAATAAAATCCTGTTTGTATAACCCCAGTATCCTTGTTCACCATATCTACAGTTGTCTTACATATTCCGTTTGCTCTGTGGTCAGCTTTCACAAAGTGTGTGTGTTGTTTACCCCATCCTGCTCCAAGTTCAACAGTTGCATAGTGTGCCCTTCTAGTATTACTGATAATTTTAAAACTATGGCACCCACAGTTAAAGTAGTTATACATAATTGACTGACCAGTTCATACAGTATAACAGGTATTTACACATAAGTGTTAAAACTATTGAAATATAAAATTGAATGAAAAATGCAATAGTCCACTGTAGCTATATTTATTTAAGGCAAAAAAGTTCCACACAACCAGCTTCATAACTTTTAAGTTACACGTTCTGGCATGTATAAATGCCATGTCATATGTAGAGGGAGTTGTTACAGAACACCACAAAGTAACAGTTGATACGGCTAAGCAAAGTTTATGTATATTGGTTGCCAACATAATCATAAACATAGCATCAGACAACTAAAGCTACGAGGTGTCCAGTGTGTTATCACAGCATGTGAAATGGCTGCCATTGGGGTACTGACAAACTTAATAGTTTAAAGCTGTATGTAAACACTGTTATACAGTACAAATTGACCAATCAGTCATGTATTCTAGTAGCACTTTGTTACTATATGCCACTTCCCTTATTCTTCCCATGGTGCCATTCAGTACTCCGACATCATTGTTGTTTGCACACCCAATTACTGTTTTTAATATTTTCTCAACAGCATTCAAACATCTCGTTTTGCACCATTGCAAGTTTTGTGGTACTACATGTACTACATGTATTACATGCTGCAGTTGCCCCTGTAACCACTCGTAGGACATGCACATCCTGCTATATTCCCCCTATATTTCTCCAAATATTCCTTTATCTTTGCTTCCCATTCTAATTTCAAAAATATTTCCTCCAGCTTCCACACCTCATTCCTCATTTCCCGTACGTCAGCCTAAGAGCCCATCAGTGACTGGTGAGTATAATAAGAGGATATACTTTTGTCTGGTGAACAGCACTCCACTTTCCAATGCTGGTTTTGCAGTGCTGCTACTCCACCCTCCATGAAAAGGTGTAGCACTGTTAAGATTAGGATGCCTATGAGATCTGACCTCTAGTATGCAGCAACCTGGGAAAAATAAGCCATTCTTATTACCCCCCTTGAGAAGACCTGACATCCTCCACAGCACTTCTTGCATGGAAGGGAGGGGGGGGGGGGGGGGGAGGCCGTGAAACCCCTGATGCAAATCAACAATTTTTACGGATTTCTTCCATAGTCTTTCTAAAAAAGGAACCATGCTGTGCAACAATTACTTGCTGTCCTCCCCAACTCTTTCATAAGTGCACCTTAATTAATGGTTCAGCCCAAAATAATCTTAGCCACTACTTACATTAAACTACATTTCATGGCACTCCACATCTCTCTTTCTTGCTTCTGAGATATCAACCCTTACAGTATCACACCAGTAGATGGTGCAAGATCTTTTGGTTTTCATTCTATGTTTTCTTGCTCTTTCTTAGCTATTGGCACTGACTCCTGTGGCAATGATTCTGGAGGCCTTGAAACATGTAAATATGTAACATGTAAATGTAACTAGATATTTACTAGTGACATAACCTCAGCCACTTGGTATGGTCCCTGGTACCATGAAATAAACTTCTTGCTAACTTTTCTGTACGTTTCCCCACCTCTTCCTGACATTCCAGGGCTCTGACTTTTGCCCTCTACACGTTTCCATATGTCCCTTAATATCTTTATGACATTCCAAACAGTCTGTACCTTCTGATTTTTGGTTTGGTTATATTGAATGGTGAAGGCATCTTCCCCCATACACTGCCTCAAATGGAGAAAGACCAGTGCTGGTGTGCGTTTTGGAATTATATGTTGCAACGACAAGTGGTGAGTAAACATCCCAGTCATTAAGGTTGTTGCTGACATAGTAACCCAATACCCTATGAATAGTACAGTGCACACATTCCATTCGACCATTAGCTTGTGAGAGCAATGAGCTATTACTTAGTTTCTGAACTCATAGGAAATGACATAATTGCTTCCTCAAGTGTGGCATGAATTTAATACCTCGGTCTGTGATTACCATTTCAATGACACCATACTTCAAAAACTAATTATTCACCATGGTTCTGCCACTGTTGTTGCTTGTTGATTTGAAATGTCAATCATAGCAGTGTATCATAAGAAATGATCAATAGCAGTTAGAGTGTTACAATTTCCCACTTGTGTCTGGCAAAAAAGATCATAAAATGTCCATCCCTATTGTCTCAAAAGGCTTGGCTGCCTCTGGTAACCTCTGTAGCAGTGCTTTCTAAGGGGAGTATCACACAATAATCCATGAGGACAATATTGGTCTAGCGCAAGAGCCATCCAGCACTTGAACGTGTGAAACTATGGAAATTAGCACACACATTATCCATGCACCAGAATAGAGAGCAGTTCTAAACTGCTGTCAATCTGCACATCTGCACTAGACAGCAATAATCTGCACATGCACAGAAGAGGGTACCACAGTGCTTTCTGCTTGTTATTTGCTTATTGTTAGGTGACTAATGGCTAATTTCAGATTTTTGGGTTGGGGATTTTCCGAATTTCTTCAGTAAGTAGATTTTCATAAAAGTAGTGAGAAAATCAATATTTTTTGCCAGTAGACTTTCTGTTATAGAAACTGTTTGTGAAAGCATTTTTTCTACTGATTGCTTCATATTCTATATAAAAAAAGGGATGGAGCAAAGAGGTATCAAGCATCTTAATTCAGGCATACAGCGGGAAAGGTGTGTGTGTGTGTGTGTGTGTGTGTGTGTGTGTGTGTGTGACTTGCACAACCCACTGTATAATAATAAGGTATGTTGGTAACTGTTTATTTCTGAGTAATATACATATAATGTTACATGGTGGCTTTTGATTTGTATCATAATACCTTAGCATACAAAAGTTCGTGTTTCATTTGACTGCATCGCTTGCTTTATTTCAGCATGCCAGGAAAGTGAAACTCGTCTGTATACCAAAACCGCCCACATGGGTTCAATAATGTTGAAGTCCGGAGACTATGCTGGCCAGGGAAGATTCTGCAGTTCAGTTGCATGCTCCTCACACCATGATTATACTGTCATGGCTGTGCGCATAATTGTCCTGAAATATGGCATCATTGTTGGGGAACAACAAGGTGCACCTGATCCCTAAAATGTTCACATAATCATTGGCTGCAACATGGCCATAGAGAGTAATTATGGGACCAGCAGAATACCATGATATGGCTGCCCACACCATCACACTTTCATCTCCGTGCTTCACAGTTGGAATAAAGCAGCCAGGATTGTAGGCTTCTTTTGGTGTTCTCCAGACATAAGCTCAGCCCAATGTTGGAAATAACAAAAACGTTGACGTGTCGGACCTATGATGTGTTTCCACTGATCAGTCATCAAGGATTTATGCTCCTAACACCATGTTTTACACTGCTTGGCATTGGCTGTCATCACTAATGGTTTCATTATAGCAGCTTGTCCAAGAATATTTGCTTTATGGAGTTCTCAGTGGGGTCTTGAAGATAGCTATTGAGCTCTGAAGTCACTTTAGCTGCCATAGTTTTGTGTTGTTTTGACACAATTCGTGTTAGTGTACAACAAGGTCTGTCATTTAGTTTTGATTTGCACCTACTATTACATTTACATTATGATGTCTTTCCATACTTTGTGTAGGCTGTCACAACTGTCAAAACAGTTGCTTTTGTAATATTCAGTAAATTGACTGTCTTGGTTACTGATGCTCCAGCTTATCGGGCCCCCACAATCTGCTATCTTTGTAACTCGTTTAGGTCTTTCATTGCATGCCAACCTTGGCCTCTGAATGCAAATACAAAGTGTGCTCTACTCATAAACAACCTGCAATGATGCCTAGTCTCTACCGAACATGCAACACGTGCCTTACTTCTGTTGTTGACCGTCAAACACAACCACCCCCTTAATACCACTGTTCACATTACTTTGCCTGTCCCCTGTACATTCCAAACTCGGAAAAATAACACAAGTGCACCTGTAATAAGTTCTGGCCATTAAAAGTGTTGAAAATTGCAAATACATCCACAAAAACTTTCGAAATGGTGGGCTGTGCTATTCTGTGGCTAAAAGCCAGTCTCGGAGAAGATTCCCCAGTCACCAGGAAAAGTAACATTACAACCAGCCTGCAGGATAACAGGGCTTTTACCAGTATTTTATCAGTGATCTAGGCTGGTATGATCAGAACACATATAAATATATGATTTAATTCTTACTTTCGAGAAGGCGAGAAAGCCTCACTCATGACTATGTCACACTTGCTAATTCTATCTTTTATCATAGACAGCAGCTTCTTGAAACAGGCCCTGTACATCCTCTCAAAAATCTGAAATCCTTGCTGATCTTTGGGCCTTAGTTCTTTCATCATCAATGAGTATATTCCCCAGCCCTCATCCTTTCTTTTTAGCCAGGTTAGAACCCAACAACAACTGGCTTTTCATTTTTGTCATTGTTCTGCAATAATCCAAAGATTTACTGTCACTACCAGGTCAATTGCTCCAAAAACAAGTTGGTCCTCCATGTGCGAAACACTGTATAAATATAATTTAGATATACACATACCCCTGTAACCAAGTGTCGTAGTGTAAAACTAACTGTTGTTTTGTTGTTGTCTTCAGTCCTGAGACTGGTTTGATGCAGCTCTCCATGCTACTCTATCCTGTGCAAGCTTCTTCATCTCCCAGTACCTACTGCAACCTCCATCCTTCTGAACCTGCTTCAGGAGTCTGTAATTCAGAACAGTAGTAACCTACATAAGAGAATAACAGTTATTTAATAAATAATGATAAAAACAATTTCTTATTAAATGGGAATCTTGAGCTTACATAAATAATTTGAACAAAAGACATTACAATTTATCACATGTTCCCCTAGTGTGGTAGAACGAATGACTTTACAAGAGATCAGACTGTTGTATTTGTGTTTTGCACATTACTACTGTCTACTGTGCATATGTGTCAGGTATATCCCGTGTGGATGGTGTAATAGGTCAACGGAAACCAGTTACAGATTCGCATGACTGGGGTGCTGGTGCATAGGCGCACAGTTTAGATGCATCATGTAATAGGGGCTTAATGGCTCCGACACACTCACTGTGAATATGGTACTCAATTCTACACATACTGGTCTACATCCTTTTTCCTTGTCCTCCTCCTGAAACGTTCTGCCACTCTTGACCCATCACTATACGTCCCCCATACTCTCTGCAGTACTTTTCCTTCAGCTTAGCTGGTAGCGCGGTGCACACTCCCAGTCTCGCTCCCCTACGTGACGACCCATCATGCACAATGAACTGTGGCTGCGTTATAAACATTTGGCAGTCCGCATCAGCAGCCTGTGCTGCCTGCTACTCTACTAGACTGTGGCCTACTGACCATTCTATTGTAGCATTCCTGCTCAATCCATCTATATTCCCATGCTTCCTGCCTAGTTTATGGAATACTTCAAACTCAAACTCAAACTCACTTAGGGCTCAACACACACTTCATGAGTCTGCTTGATGGAGCCTTCAATCCTAACGATCACTTCAATGCCAGTGACCAGTTACCACCTTGAATTGTTTACCACACAGATAACGTCTATGATATGTAACCCCATACATCAGGTTCAATATTGTGTTCTCCACTGTGGAGGAATTCCTCTCAGCATTATTCAGTTGTCATGAGGCATGAGCTACAGTATGTTCTTCGCCATGTTTTACCTGATTCAAAACATATCCCAATGCCTGTTTGGAAGCGCCACATGACAGTACAAACTCCTTCTCATAATCTGGAAAGATCAATACTGGATCAATGTCACATCCTCTTTCAGCCTATCAAACAAGGTGCAACACTATGCTGTCCATTGAAATTTTACCCAATTTTACAGCAATTGCATTGTTGTGGCATCGATAGTTCGTATCGACCATGAAACAATATCTGTGAACTCTAAGCGCTCCGTCGAGCCTCCATCTTAACTTTACTTTAGACAGTTCTTTGTTATACTTCATTCTGTATGGATACAGTGTCAAGTGTAAATATATACGAGCTACAACATATATGGGAATTAAGTTTTCTATATCCCAATTACTAATCTCATTCCCATAGTGGTGACCCCGCAGTTCGTTCGTGTTTTGCGTCTTCCATGCCAATGTTCATGCAACAAGTTATATGCTCTATGTTATGACCACGCCAAACAATGCCTTGTTCAAAGATGGGGGAGCACAACTCCGCTCACCAAGTTTCATCATTTCTTCGCCAATGGTGTATTCATCATTTACGCACAGTGATTTGCATTCTCAACCAGTGCCGTGTGCTAACCTCATTAGTTTTCATCGGTCGACAACTATGCCATTAGAGTGAACAATGGATTCAGGTTTCGCATCACCAGATTATGCCCATATGACAGTGAAATGTGAACTGAACAATGTTTTGAATTGTGTCTCTTCAAATTGAGTGTTTCAAGAACAAAGTGATCTCCATTCAAACACATCTTTAGCCACCCATCAGCATGCTAAATCAGTTACTGTTAGGTCGCATGCAATGCCACCATTACTACAAACTGTGCCAGATCCGTTCCGCACACGTGGTGTTGTTGTGTGCAATTTACGTGCACAATTCGGTGCTTCGCGTATCATGGACCCCTTATCTCGCCTCAGTGGCCCACCGCATGCACCACAGGTATGTTATGCATCAGATAGTTTCCACACGGGTGGTGTTCTCAACCCCCCCCCCCCCCTCTCTCGCTTGCGGGGTTTCTGTTTCCGGTCACTTAACTGCCTGCCGCTCCCACAGCACTGCCTGTGTCTACCACACCAGTGTCTCACCCTGTTCCAGAAGCGGGTCATTTCCATCCAGCACTCATCACTCACGATCCAGTTTCTGGGCCCCCCTCGTGTGCTGTCCATCTGCCCGTTTCCATAGCACCGTCCATGCCTGTCACACCATGTTTTCACGACACACAGTCAACTATGCCAGCTGTCGCTACTACGGATTCACTCACCTGGTTTAAATCTGGGCCTACTGTGCCAGACTCTGACGTAACCTCAGTTCAGCCGTTACCCCAGGAGACACCGAAGCCACCATCGTCACCCCCTCCTGGCCACCTGCCGAAGATACTACGCTTATATGAGGACAACCTGGCATCGTGGTTCACACTCATCGAGTGTCTGTTCGAGTTACAACATGTGTCTGATGACAATTCAAAGTTTCTCTGTCTTGTCACACACCTCCACGACCACTCTAATTTGATTTGTGACCTGCTCCTTTTGCCGCCACCCGCACCAAAATACGAGTTTGCAAAGAAGACTATAATGGAAAGACTTGCCTGCTCACCACAAGAGTTAATAATCAAGATTCTCTACAAGGAGCACTTGGGGGAACGCACCCCCTCATAACTTTGGCACCACCTCTGATTGCTCGTGAATGAGCATATCATGTCCAACACCACGATATGGGCTGTGTGGTCTGCCAAACTACCTACCATCTACAGATGCATCTGTTCTCGTACCTTGCTTCTGCAACTGCAGTCCAAAATGCCGCCACCTAAACAAGATTGCTCGGCTCAGCCTAGCTTCCACAAACTTTACTTGCGTGTGATGTTCCAAACCCCCCATCGCGCTCGCCTCATCCAGTGCTGTGTGTTTCGAACAGTGCTGCTAATGACAGTAGCTAGTGCGTTGCAACCATGCCCACCTCTTGGACTGCTACCACACATGTTGATAAACATTCCTCCTCTCTCACTCACCAGCCGCATGACCCAGGGGCCATTGTGGCCCCACGTGTGATGCCAGCACTGTTCTCGCCCGCGCCAGTTGTCCAGTGCAAGGTTAACAGCGGACAGTCGCCACCCATTCCCCTTCGTTCGGCACTGCACACGCACCCACCCTCTCCATACAAGCGCATGCTGTGCTCCCATAAGAGACATGTGCCTTTCCCCACTTGCGCTAACGGCTACACCTCGTCACGCCCTATTCGTCTGAAGACTCGGAGTCAGGACGTTAACTAATCTTATGTGCAGTTCTCTGTTTCTTCCATCACTGATGGAATGACACACAAGATAGTTACCACTGCTGGCCCACCTATTAGGCATAAGGTCTGACACCTCAACCCTATCAAGTTGCGTTGTGGCCCAGCTGCAGATTAATGAACATTTGGCGGCAGGTGTTCTGCAACCTTCAGACAGCAACTGGACTTCACCAATCAATCTCATCCCTAAATGCGATGCATATTTTCAAATGTGCGGTGATTACAGATGCTTAAATGCTCATACCGTCATGGACAAATGGTTCAAATGGCTCTGAGCACTATGGGACTTAACATCAGTCCCCTAGAACTTAGAACTACTTAAATTTAACTAACCTAAGGACATCACACACATCCATGCCTGAGGCAGGATTTGAACCTGCAACAATAGTAGTTGTGTGGTTCTGGACTGAAGCACCTAGAACCGCTTGGCCACTGTGGCCGGCCGTCATGGACAATTACCTAGTGCCAAACATCAATGACTTCACTCATATGTTCTTGCGTGCCACAATTTTCAGTGTTATTGACTGTAAATGCACCTACTACCAGATTCCCGTGGCACTAGAAGACACTCCGAAGATGGCTATTGTCATGTCGCTCAGTTTATTCCAATATCACTTTATGCCGTTCAGCCTAAGAACACGGTGCAAATGTGGCAACGTTTCATTGAATCTATCTTGCGACAATTCGAGTTTTGCTTTGCTTATCTGGATGGCATTCTCGTTTACAGCAACTTAGCGGAGGAACATGAAAAACATCTGTCTACGGTCATCCAGACCTTGAACTCCAACGGTGTCAAGGTCAACAAAGACAAGTTTCAGTTGCGCCAGGCATCAGTCTCCTTCCTAGGTTACGCCGTCTCCACTGACGGAATACAGCCTCCCAAATCTCGTGTGCAGGCTATCACATCACTGCCGCCCCCGGCTACTTACAAAGAGCTACGTCATTTCCCCAACACCATCAATTACTATTGTCACCATCTGCCTTCTGCCACCTCTGTTCAGGCACCCCTGACGGATGCACTATTAGGCAGACAAACTTCTGGTATCAAACCCGTCTCTTGGACTGCTCCGATGCTAGACAACATGGTTTCTACCCTTTATTTCTTCCCCAAGAAACTATCTATGGCTCAGAGAAAATAGTCTGCATTCGATAGAGAGCTCCTTGCTGTTTACGAGGCAATCTAACATTTCCACCCTGAAGTCGAGGGACGATCGTTTTTTGTGCTCACTGGTCAGAAACCACTGGCAGAAGCATTTTGCAGCCCACCTGAGGACCCACCCCCTCTACTTTACCGCCACTTTGACCTGGTTTCTCAATTCACAGCAGACGTCGGTTACATCAAGGGGGCAGATAACGTCACTGTGGATTCCTTCTTGAGGATCAGTTCTTGCGGATCAGTGCTGTTTCCCGCACTGTTGATCTTTATGATCTGGCCTGCCTCCAAGCTTCTGACAAAGATTCTCAGGCTCTCCTACGAGACCCACAAACAACACTTGTTTTCACAAAGGCTAAATTTCCTGGCGTTTCTGATGAGGTGTGGTGTGATTCTTCGACCGGCACCCTATGCCCTTTGCTCCCACCCGGGCTGTGCCAACAGGTTTTCGACGCCCAGCATAGCCTAGCCCAACCAGGTGTTGGCGCCACCACACGTCTCATGTCAGAATGTTTTATTTGGAACAATATCAAACAGGACTGTCAAACATGGGCACGCAGCTGCATTGCTTGCCAGCTCAAGATCAGCCACAACACCTCCCCACCTCTGGGCAACTTCGACATTCCCGCAGAACGATTCCGTCACTTACATATTGATCTGATCGGCCTCTTCCCGACCATTTGTCTCACTGAGCCAAGCCTGTCCCTTTCCCTAACATTACTGCCAAGACAGTAGCCAAGGCTTTCATTGGCTTGTGGATCACTCGTTTCGGGTGCCCGACCACTATCACTACTCATCAGGGTCGACAGTTCGAATCCTCCGTTTCCACAATCCTCTGCAACATTTGTGTATTAAAAAAATACACACTACCACCTATCACCCACAAAGCAATGGGATGGTGGAGAGATGGCACCGCACCCTCAAGATGGCCCTTCAATGCCTTCATTGTCTCTGGTCGGAAGCTCTCCCGTGGGTGCTACTCGGTCTACGCTCGACATATAAACCTGAGCTACAGGGGACTATATCTGAATTTGATTTTGGCGAGAATCTGGTCCTATCAGGGGAACTTATTCTTCCACAGGTTAGCAAGGATCTTCCCCCTTCACCAGATTTCATTAGCCAGATGCGCATGCATTTTCAACAACCCGAGACTTATGTTCCCACTGCATTCTCTGACTGCTCCCATGTCATGCTGTGTGATGATGCAGTTCGGCAGCCTCTTCAACCTCCTTATCTTGGCCCTTACAAGATCCTGAGGTGGGGGGGACACGACTTTTGATATCACGATTAAAGACCGCTCACAGACAGTTTCTCTGCATTGCCTGAAACTGGCTTTCATCAACCCTGATGGTCTCTCACTGCCGCAGTCAGACTCTGCTGATGATCCATCCTTGATCAAGAAAGAAGACGTGCACCCATCAACCTCACCGCACACCTCTTCTGCCAAAGACTGTTCGCCACTTTCCTGACCTTGCCCCCTGTTTCGCCCTGTGCAGGTTTTGTACCCTCACCTTCAACGTCCTTCAACGTCGGACACACACACACACACACACACACACACACACACACACACACACACACACACACACACACACACTATCAGTTTGTAGTGCAGTGTGCCGCCGCAATGAGTAAACAACGTTTCTATAGTGACGTTCGATGACCGAGTGCACATTCTTTTAACAGATACCGAGGTCCCGCCATCCGACGATCCTTTACATGTCAACTTTGCACACAACCTCAGACTCCCATGCAAGTGTGACCAAGCATCTCTATATGCTTTCATTTCCACAGAGGGCTTGACCCACTTAAGGGCCACGCATGCCTCCACCACACCTTTGACTGTCCCGCCCGCTTACTCCCGGGCTGGCCGCCGTCTCATCTGGCCACGGTTGCTGACCAACTACAAAATGGACCTGTCTCTTCCCACTACACGTGCACAACCCACCTCGTTCGAGATGGAAGTACCTGTGGTGCACCTGCGTATGCACACAATTTCCACCAACGTCGACACCCGTGCACTCTCAACGTTGGACATCTGTAACACTCCGTACTACCGGGTGGGGGGGGGGGGGGGGGGGGGCTGTGACCTCTAGGCGCTCTGTTAAGCCTCCATCTTAACTTTTTACTTTAGACAATTCTTTGTTGTACTTCATTCTGTATGGACGCAGTGTCAAGTGTAAATACATACAAGCTATGACATTTATAGGAATTAAGTTTTCTATATCCCGATTACTGATCCTGTTCCCATAATGTGTAATGTGTGCAAAGCCCTTCAAGAATTTTCTGTAGTAATTGACTATGCCCAAGAATGTCTGTAATTTGTTAGTTGTGCAGTGAGATGGAAAATCCCACAGCACATGTACTAATTTCAGGTCAGTCTTTATCCCTTTGTGACTAATCACATGTCCTAAATATCTCACTTCTTCCTGAGCAAAATGACACTTTTCCATACTTATGTATGGCATGCAGCATATAATCTCTTACACACTTCCCTCAACTGCCATGTCTGTTCGTTCATATCCCTTGAAAACACAATTATATTATCAATGCACATCATATATTGATGAGGTTCCAAACCCCTCAGTAATCTGTCCATCAACCACTGATACACGGTCAATGCATTTTTCAACCCAAATGGTATTTGTCGCTACTGGTAATGGCCAAAGTTGACTAAAACAAAGCTTTTGTTCACTCCCTGAAACTGCTTCAATTGATGAACCTCAATTGATGATACTAGCTACTCAAATTTATCATAGAGAAGCACTGGCACTACTGCAAGTTGTCAAATGTATCATAGTTAGTTATTGGGTATGCATCTTTAACTATTTCACTGGTAGGATGTCAATAACGACAGTTAAATATATATTGTTTTGTCCATCCACTGGTGTTTTCAGTGTCATGACAACTGCTGCCCCCTAAAGGCTAGTGCTCTCATCTAATAAGCCATCATTCAGTTGTCAGTTAAGTCCTCCAATACTGGCTATAGATTCCAAGTCATACATTATGGTTGCATATACATGGGTTACACTGGCAGTGGGCTCTGAGGATTAAATAGTTCCTTGAATTCCAGTAATGTTCGTTCCATCTCTACTCTCTCTGTTACCATCAAGTGCTCTGCCTTTGCACATAAAGTGGTTCGAGTGGCAGCTTGTGCATCATTATGGCCCACATGTCATGTGCCCAAATCATTTTTGTCCAAAAGGTCTAAACTCACTACCAACAATCCTTTGGTTAGCTTTACCCCATTAGTGCTAAAGTTATCTAAACTGATGGATATCATTCTCTCACCCCCCCCCCCCAATTCCGCTGTATTTATACATACTTCTCCATACAAAACACCATGATGCACAAAATAAATCATTCTCTTCTGGTGGCTGTATCATTGTCCATGTTTCACTTCCATACATTGCTACACTCCATACAAATACACCGAGAAAAGACTTCCTGACACAGAAATTTATATTCAGTGTTAACAAATTTCTGTTATTCAGAAACACTTTTCTTGCCATTGTCAGTGTACATTTTGTATTCTTCTACTTAAGTTGGCATAAATTATTTTGCTGCGCAAATAGCAAAACTCTTCTGTTACTTTAAGTGTCACATTTCCTAATCTAATTCCCTTAGCATCACTTGATTTAATTAGACTACATTCCATTATCCTTGTTTTGCTTTTGTTGATATTCAACTTAAATCATCCTTTCAAGATACTACCCATTCTGTTCAACTGTTCTTCTAAGCCATTTGTTGTCTCTGACAGAATTATGATATCATCATCAAACCTTCAAGTTTCCATTTCTTCTCCCAGGATTTTTCTTTAGCTTCCTTCATTGCTTGCACAATGTACAAATTGAACATCAGAGACAGCGTACAATCCTGACGCACTGCCTTCTCAACCACTTCTCTTTCATACTCCTTGACTCTTATTACTTCTATCTGGTTTCTGCACAAGTTGTAAATGTGCTTTTGCTTCCTGTATTTTATCCTGGTACCTTCAGAATTTCTGAAAGTGTATCCCAGTCAATACTTGCAAAAGCCCTTTCTCTAAGTCTACAAGTCCTATAAACGTAGTTTAGCCTTTCCTTAACTTACCTTCTAAGAGAAGTCGTAGGGATAGTATTGCCTAATGTGTTCCTACTTTTCTCCAAAACCCAAACTGCTCTTTTCTGAGGTTGGCACTTGTACGAGTTTTTCCATTCTTCTGTAAAGAATTCATGTTAGCATTTTGCAGTGATACTTTATTAATCCCACCGTTCAGTAATATTCACACCTATCAGCACCGGCTTTTTTTCGTATAGGAATTATTATATTCTTCTTGAAGTCTGAGGTTATTTCACCTCTCTCATACATCTTGTACACCAAATGGAAGAGTTTTGTCATGGCTGTTTCTCCCACAGCTATCAGTAGTTATGACATAATGTTGTCTACTCCCAGTGCCTTGTTGCAACTTTGGTTTTTCAGTGTTGTATCAAATTCTTCGTGCAGTATCATGTCTCCCACCTCATCTTCATCTACATCTTCTTCCCTTTCAATAATATTGTTGCAAGTTCATCTCCCTTGTGTAGACCCTCTATATACTCCTTCCATCTGTCAGCCTTTCCTCCTTTGCTTAGGACATGTTTTACATCTAAGCTCTTGATGTTCATACAGCTGCTTCTCTGTTCTCCAAAGGCCTCTTTAATTCTCCAGTAGGTAGTATCTATCTTTCCCCTATTGTCCTCTAGCCATTCCAGCTTAGCCATTTTGCAATTCCTGTCAATCAGATTTTTTAGATGTTTGTATTCCCTTTTGCCTGCTTCATTTACTGCATTTTTATATTTTACCCTTTCATCAATTAATTTTAATATCTCCAGTGCCATCAAAGGATTTCTATTTTGCCTTGTCGTCCTACCTATTTGATCCTTAACTGCCTTCACTATTTCATTTCTCAACGTTACCCATTTGTCTTCTGCTGTATTCCTTTCCCTGTTCTAGTCAATCACTGCCTCATGCTCCCTCTGAAATTCACAACATCTGGTTCTTTCAACTTATGCAGGTTCCACCTCCTCAATTTCCTATCTTTTTCAATTTCTTCAGTTATAATATAAACAATAAATTGTGGTGAGAGTTCATATATAACCATCATATAATCAGGCTGAAACCCTCCAGTGTTTCCAGGTCTCTTCCACATGTACAGCCTCCTTTCATGATTTTTAAACGAGGTTGTTAGTGATAATTAAACTGTGCTCTGACTAAAATTCTACCAGGTGGTTGCCTCTTTCATTCCTTTCCCCCAGTCCATATTCACCTACAATTTTTCCATCTCTTCCTTTTCCTACTATCGAATTTCGGTCATCTATCACTAATAAGTTTTCATCTCCGTTAACTACGTGAATGATTTCTTTTATCTCATCATACATATCTTCAATGTCAGTGGGGATAGTTGGCTTGTAAACTTTTACTACTGTGGTTTTCATGTCTATTGTGGCTACAATAATGCATTCACTATGCTGTTGATAGTAGTGTACCCACATTCCTATTTTCTTAATCATGATTAAACCTACTCCAGCATTACCCCTATTAGATTTTGTATTTATAACCCTGTATTCACCTGACCAGGAGGTCTGTTCCACCTGCCACCAAACTTAACTAATTTCTACAATTTTTAACTGTAGCCTATCCATTTCTGTCTGTAAATTTTCTAACCTTCCTGTCTGATTAAGTGATCTAACATTCCATACCTCCAATGTGTAGAACGGGAGTTTTGCTTCTCCTAATTACGACATCATCCTGCGCAGTCCGCCCAAAGAGATCTGAATGGGTGACTATTTTACCACCAGAATTGTTTACCCAGGAGGATTCCATCACTATTTAACCATATAGCAGAGCTGCATGCCCTTGGGAAAAATTATGGCTGTAGCTTCCCCTTGCTTTCAGCCATTTTCAGTAGCAGCTGTTTCCCCTGCATCCATTGATAAGGCTACTGCCCCTTATCATGGGCCATACGCATATGTTTGTCTCACCTCCATTGCGGTTGCACCTGCTGTATGGCTGTCTGTATTACTGAGCCATGCAAGTGCCGCCCCCCCCCCCCCCCCCCCCCTCCACACACACACACAGGGCAATGTCCATGGTTCATGGGAGGAGGTTACAAACAGCACTCCACAAATATTAGGAATCAAAGCCGACATGATGCTCATGGCAATCACAATAAGGTAACTTATAATATGAAAACGGTAATAACATGAACTTCTATGTAAACAAAAATGTGACGCCATAATGAGACAATAGTGTGTGTAGCTAGTAAAACATTTCAGTTACTTACTTTCATCAGTAATTAAAATGGAACGAACATATTGGAGTAGTTAGAAAAAGAATTACCACAGTCTGCTATATCCTACAAATATCAACAACAGTGTGTAGTGGCCCGTGCCTATAACAACATACTTTGCAAAAATACATTCTATCATCAATTATGGCATAGGTATTTTAATAGTTACAAGTAAATACATCTTTCAAATTACAGTTTTCATATGGAAATACGTTGAGCAATGTATACCAAAACAGCCCCATACACGATCAGTAAACCAGATAGAGTGTTTACTTGTACCTTGACAGAAAGACTAAAGGTAAAACGCAAATAAGTATGTTTTACCAAGGTGTCAAGCTACATAAGGGACAACCAAAAGAGACAAAAAATATAAAGGATCTGTTTAAATTTAAAACATGTCTTAAAGTATATTCACTAAAAATAGTTTTTGCTCAGTAAGATCAGGCAAGAAAAATTATTACAAAAACATAATCAGGTTGACCAATAACAAAACATGTCTAGTTTGTAAATTGTTCCATATAATTAAAAACTGATCTGTATTATTAGAGAAGTCATGTGATTCATCTCTCTAGATTTAACCAGCTTCTTTCTGTTTCTTTAATCTTGCTTCACATAATTCAGTGATAAATAGCACATACATGTCTGAATCATGAATTTGTTGTGTATATCTTTTTTTCCCCCCATTATTCTCATCTTACATAGTTCTTATACAAATAATGCATGCGCGTACACCCCCCTCCCCCCCACACACATTGAAAACAATCCATTTTTAAAAATAAGTTAATTGGGTACATAAAAAATTTACTTGCCAAGTGGCGGCAGGACACACACATAAAAGAAGATTATAATTAGGCAAGCTTTTAGAACCAGTGGCTCCTTCTTCAGGCAGAAGGGTTGAAGGGGAAAGAAGAGGGGTGAAGGAAAAGGACTGAAGAAGTCTAGGGAAAGGAATAAATTTCAGGAAAGTGACCCAGAATTGCAGGTCAAGGGAAGACTGATTGTTGAGAACTGCATCGGACATGATTGGAAAGCCTGAGAGCTTAAAGGTGGAAGACAGGGTAATAAATGCTCAGGTTTTCAAATCGCATCTGATGTAGTCCCCAGCAATCGTCTTTCCTTCTCATTCTGTCCGATAAGTCTCCCCTGACCCATAGTTCAGGGTGACTTCCCCAAATTGTACCCCTTCTCCGAGATCTGTCCAGTCCTTTTTCTTTACCCCTCTTCCTTCCCCTTCAACCCCTCTGCCTAAAGGAGGAGCCACTGACTCTGAAAGCTTGCCTAATTATAACCTTCTTTTATGTTTGTGTTCTGCTACTGCTTGGTGAGTAGATTTTTTATCTATCAAATTAATATATCCAATTAACATATATATGGTGTGTGTGTGTGTGTGTGTGTGTGTGTGTGTGTGTGTGTGTGTGTATGTGTGTGTTTGTTTTGAGATTTCTATACAGGGCATATCACAATTAGAAGCAGCCCCTTTGGTTTCCAAGTTCAGGTGGGAACCAGATGTGCTTAAGTGCAATATTTGTATACAACACTTCTCACAATATGCTAGCAGTGAAAACTTATATGAGTGAAAGTGTACAAGTTAAAAAAAGGAAAGGAGGTCGGCAGTGTCAAATGATAAGTCACTCTTGTAGAAACATATTCTCTTGAGAAGAGCAAACTGGACTGCTGTTTACAGTTCAGACAATACAGATGACAAGTCTGATAAATTTATGGCGACAAACAAACATTTTTTGAAACAGTTTTTCTCGAGCAAACATCACTAATACACTTTATACACTGTTCAGATTACATGAATACTCAAAGCAAACTACAAATCTTGTTTTTATTAACTGTTTTAAACACTATATTTGAAGACTCACAGAAGTGATACCACAATCAAAGAAAGGAAAAAAATGACAAACAGGTTGCAAATTCCAGGAACAGTATCAAAGAAATCTTGAAAATTATCAAAGACAAACCATAGTACTTGCTACTAAATTTAACAGGTAAGGTGGCAGGTATATGGGTTGGCATGACAGTAGCAACATGCGGGAGGTGGCACATAGTGAGAATGTTTTTGAGACGTGAATTGGGAGGGACTGACAGGACTAGGGATGGGGAAAGTGTTGGATGGAGGGTGCGGAAACAGTGAGTTACCTCTGATTGAGGTTAACTCCCTCTCGCATAGTTCAGAGAAATTGGCAGGCAAGGGAAGCGTCCACATGGTTTGAGTTGTGAAGCAGCCATTGAAACTGAGCATGTTGAGCTCAGCTGCATGTTGTGTCAAAGGATGGTTAGCTTTGCTCTTGACAACAGTTTGGTGGTGGCCATTCATCCTTGCAGACAGCTGACTGGTAGTCATACAAACATAAAAGGCTGCACAGTATTTGCAGCGAAGTTGGTGTATGATGGCTGCTTTCACAGATGGCCTAGCCTCTGATGGGATAGGATAAGCCTGAGACAGGACTGGAGTAGGAAGTGCTGGGTGGATGGGTTTGGTAGGCCTTGAACCTTGGTCTGCCACAGGGATATGATCCCTGTGGCAAGGGGCTGGGAGTGGGAGTCGCATAGGGATGGACTAGGATGTTTTGTAGGTTGGGTGGGTGACAGAACATCACTTTACAAGAGGTGAGAGGATTTTGTGTTGGATGAGAGGTAAGCAAAGCCCTGGCAGAGGGATGGGATTATTGGTAGTTGGGAGCTCCAACATTAGGCAAGTTATGGGACCCCTTAGGAACTTGGCTGAAAAGAAGAGAAATAAAACCAAAGTGCACTCCGTGCGCATACTGGGTGGTGTCATTCCAGATGTGGAAAGGGTCCTCCCGGGTGCCATGAAGAGCACAGGGTACAGCCAACTGCAGGTGGTTGCTCACGTCGGTACCAATGATGTGTGTCACTTTGGATCAGAAGAGATTCTCTCTGGTTTCGAGTGGCTAACAGAAGTGGTAAAGGCTGCCAGTCGTACTTGCAAGACGAAAGCAGAGCTGACCATTTGCAGCATAGTCGACAGGACCGATTGCAGACCTCTGGTACAGAGCCGAGTGGAGGGTCTGAATCAGAGGCTCGGACTCTTCTGCGAGTGTGTAGGCTGCAGATTCCTCGACTTGCGCCAAAGGGTGGTTGGGTTTTGGGTTACTCTGAATAGGTCAGGTGTCCACTATATGCAGGAGGCAGCTATTTGGGTAGCAGGGACTGTGTGGCATGGACTGGGCAGTTTTTTAGGTTAGAGGGTCTCAGGAAACACAAGAAGGGCTTCAGTTACAAAGGGTGCTGGCCAAACACACGAAGAAAGTAGATACAGGAACCATTGGTGTAACAGTTGTAAATTGTCGTAGCTGTGTTGGGAAAGTACCAGAGCTCCAAGCGCTAATAGAAAGCACTGATGCTCAAATCATTATAGGCACTGAAAGCTGGCTAAAGCCAGAAAACACAGCTGAAATTTTTGCGAAGAACCTAACGGTGTTCCGAAAGGCTAACCTAAACAAGGTTGGTGGTGGCATGTTTGTTGCTGTTAGAAGTAGTTTTACTTGTTGCAAAATTGAAGTAGATTCTTCCTGTGAGTTAGTCTGGTCAGACGTTATTGTTGGCAACCGGAATAAAATAATAATGGGATACTTTTACTGACCTCCAATTCAGATGACCTTCGACTCATATGACAATAGCTGGTGGTGACTTTAACATACCCTTGATATGTTGGTGAAACTACACTTTTAATTCTGGAGGTAAGCATAAAATATCAACTGAAATTGTGCTAAATGCATTCTCTGAAAATTATTTTGAGCCGTTAGTTCATGAGCCCACGCCAGTAGTAAACGGCTGTGAAAACGCACTTGACCTCTTAAGCAACAAATAATCCCGAGTTAATAATGAGCATCAAAACCAATACAGGGATTAGTAAATACAGGATTTTCATAGCGAGATTGAATACTGTAATCCCAAAATTCTCCAAAAATAAGCGAAAAATATACCTATTCAAAAAAGCAGATACAAATTCACTTGACGCCTTCCAGAGAGACAATCTACACTCATTCCAAGTTAATAATATAAGTGTAGACCAGATTTGGCTTGAATTCAAAGAAATAATATCAGCAGAAATTGAGATATTTATACCAAATAAATTAACAAACGATGGAGCTGATCCTCCTTGGTACACAAAATGGGTTAGAACACTGTTGCAGAAACATTGAAACAAACATGCCAAATTTAAACAGATGCAAAATCCCCAAGATTGGCGATCTCTTACAGAAGCTCAAAATTTAGCGTGGGCTTCAATGCGAGATGCTTATAACAGTTTCCACAACGAAACTTTGTCTCGAAACCTGGCAGAAAATTCAAAGAGATTCTGGTCGTATGTGTAGTATGTTAACGGCAAGAAAGAATCAATGCCTTCTCTGTGTGATAGCAATGGAGATACTATCAAAGACAGTGCTTCCAAAGCAGAGTTACTAAACACAGCCTTCCAAAATGTCTTCGCAAAAGAAGATGAAGTAAACATTCCAGAATTCGAATCGAGAACAGCTGCCAACATGAGTAACATAGAAGTAAATATCCTCGGAGTAGTGAAGCAACTTAAATCACTTAATAAAAGCAAATCTTCTGGTCCAGACTGTATAAACAATTAGGTTCCTTTTTGAGTATGCTGATGCATACTTAAAAATCATATACAACTGTTCACTTGATGAATGATCCGTACCCAAAGACTGGAAAGTTGCACAGGTCACACCAATATTCGAGAAAGGTAGTAGGAGTAATCCACTAAATTACAGGCCCATATCATTAACATCGATATGCAGCAGGATTTTGGAACATATATTGTGTTCAAACATTATGAATTACCTAGAAGAAAACTGTCTATTGACACACAGTCAACATGGGTTTAGAAAGCATCATTCCTGTGAAAGACAACTAGCTCTTTATTCATGAAGTGTTGAGTGCTATTGACAAGGGATTTCAGATCAATTCCATATTTCTGGATGGCTTTTGACGCTGTACCACACAAGCGGCTCGTAGTGAAGCTCGTAGTGAAGCTGTAAATTCAACTAAATGCCTAGGTATTACAATTATGAACAACTTAAATTGGAAAAAACACATAGAAAATGTTGTTGGGAAGGCTAACCAAAGACTGCGTTTATTGGCAAGACACTTAGAAAATGTAACAGGAGACTGCCTACACTATGCTTGTCCGTCCTCCTTTAGAATACTGCTGCATAGTGTGGGATCCTTACCAGATAGGACTGATGGAGTACATCAAAAAAGTTCAAAGAAGGGCAGCACATTTTGTACTATCGTGAAATATGGGAGAGTGTGTCAAAGGAATGATACAGGATTTGGGCTGGACATCATTAAAAGAAAGGCATTTTTCATTGCGACGGAATCTTCTCATGGAATTCCAATCAACAACTACCTCCTCCGAATGCAATAATACACTCCTGGAAATTGAAATAAGAACACCGTGAATTCATTGTCCCAGGAAGGGGAAACTTTATTGACACATTCCTGGGGTCAGATACATCACATGATCACACTGATAGAACCGCAGGCACATAGACACAGGCAACAGAGCATGCACAATGTCAGCACTAGTACACTGTATATCCACCTTTTGCAGCAATGCAGGCTGCTATTCTCCCATGGACACGATCGTAGAGATGCTGGATGTAGTCCTGTGGAACGGCTTGCCATGCCATTTCCACCTGGCGCCTCAGTTGGACCAGCGTTCGTGCTGGATGTGCAGACCGCGTGAGACGACGCTTCATCCAGTCCCAAACATGCTCAATGGGGGACAGATCCGGAGATCTTGCTGGCCAGGGTAGTTGACTTACACTTTCTAGAGCACGTTGGGTGGCACGGGATACATGCGGACGTGCATTGTCCTGTTGAAACAGCAAGTTCCCTTGCCGGTCTAGGAATGGTAGAACGATGGGTTCGATGACGGTTTGGATGTACCGTGCACAATTCAGTGTCCCCTCGACGATCACCAGAGGTGTACGGCCAGTGTAGGAGATCGCTCCCCACACCATGATGCCGGGTGTTGGCCCTGTGTGCCTCGGTCGTATGCAGTCCTGATTGTGGCGCTCACCTGCATGACGCCAAACACGCATACGATCATCATTGGCACCAAGGCAGAAGCGACTCTCATCGCTGAAGACGACACGTCTCCATTCGTCCCTCCATTCACGCCTGTCGCGAAACCACTGGAGGCGGGCTGCACGATGTTGGAGCGTGAGCGGAAGACGGCCTAACGGTGTGCGGGACTGTAGCCCAGCTTCATGGAGACGGTTGCGAATGGTCTTCGCCGATACCCCAGGAGCAACAGTTTCCCTAATTTGCTGGGAAGTGGCAGTGCGGTCCCCTACGGCACTGCGTAGGATCCTACGGTCTTGGCGTGCATCCGTGCGTCGCTGCGGTCCGGTCCCAGGTCGACGGGCACGTGCACCTTCCGCCGACCACTGGTGACAACATCGATGTACTGTGGAGACCTCACGCCCCACGTGTTGAGCAATTCGGCGGTACGTCCACCCGGCCTCCCGCATGCCCACTATACGCCCTCGCTCAAAGTCCGTCAACTGCACATACGGTTTATGTCCACGCTGTCGTGGCATGCTACCATTGTTAAAGACTGCGATGGAGCTCCGTATGCCACGGCAAACTGGCTGACACTGACGGCGGCAGTGCACAAATTCTGCGCAGCTAGCGCCATTCGACGGCCAACACCGCGGATCCTGGTGTGTCCGCTCTGCCGTGCGTGTGATCATTGCTTGTACAGCCCTCTCGCAGTGTCCGGAGCAAGTATGATGGGTCTGACACACCGGTGTCAATGTGTTCTTTTTTCCATTTCCAGGAGTGTATTTTGTTGACACCGACCTACATAGGGAGAAATGATCACCACAATAAAATGAGGGAAATCGGAGCTCGTATGGAAAGATATAGGTGTTCGTTCTTTCGGCGCACTATACAAGATTGGAATAATAGAGAATTGTAAAGGTGGTTTGATGAACCCTCTGCCAGGCACTTAATTTTGTAGAGTATCCGTGTAGATGTAGATGCCAAAGGGAATGATTCAGTTGTTCCAGCCTAGGGTGATAATTGGTAATGAGGAGGAACTCCTTTGTAGTTGATTCTTGGGGTTTGGTGGAGAAATGGAGATGTGTGAGGATACTACATGTGAAATCTGTTTGTGGACTAGCTTGGGGAGGGGGGGGGGGGGAATTGCCTGTCTTTGAAGACATTTTTGAGGCCTTTAGTGTACTGGGCAAGAAATTCTCATCAGTGAGGCATGTCATCCACGTGTGGGTAGGCTGTATGGAAGCAATCTTTTTGGTATTGAAGGGATGGTGGCTGCCAAAATGCTGGTACTGTTGATGGGTGGTGGGTTTAATGTGAACAGAGATGTGGGTCGAGGTTTCAGAGAGATGGGGGTCAACACTCAGGAGGACCGGGTGAAGTGTATGGGAGAAAAGGTGTTGAACTTGTGAAGGGTGTCTTGGCCCTGAGGTCGGATCATGAAGATATCATCACCAAACCTGAACTAGACTAGGGATTGAGAGTATTGGGAGGTTAGAAAGGTTTCCTCTAGATGGCCCATGAACAGGTCAGTAAAGGATACATATGGCTGTGCTGTGGATTTATTTGAAGGGAAGGTTTATAAACAAATCCATAGCACAGCCATGGGCACCCACAAGGCACTCTCCAACGTCAATATGGTTATGGGCCATCTAGCCTCTGAATCCCTAGTCTGGTTCAGGTTCATTGATGATATCTTCATTATCTGGACTCAGGACCAAGACATCCTATTCACTACGAATGAAAACACACAGAATACTCGTGTAATATTCTACAACATTTATCATTAATTTCATAAATTGACTTTTTGGTGTTATGCTAACACAAGGTATATAGGTAAATATGTGGTGCAGAGAGACTTAGTTGGATCAAAGATTTTAAACTAGTGCATTGACAAAGTATCTCCATTTTCAGAGATGAAAATGTTAATGTTAGATTTAGGAATAAAATGAGAAGAATTCTTTCAGTGTAAATGTGATGTAAGATTATTTCACTATGATAAAATATGTGATATGTTAACTAATGAACTATACACAAATTACAACAATTGTTCACAGAAGAAAATAAATTTAACAATAAACTTTGGTGACAAGTTCCATAGGTGTGGCTGAACAAAATAATCTTGTCTGTAATAGGTTCTCAACTAAAAACAGATAAGATATATTAGTGAGATTAAAAAAGGTAAGTGAAGCAGCTATGACTATACAAAACAATTTTTTGAATACGACAAGAGAAATTATAGTAACTAAGATAAAGAAAAAAATGGAGCACACGAGTACGAGGGGTGAAATATAACATGGCCTGGATGGAACTATGATAACTATCTGCAGTTGGAAGAGGTAAGTAAGGGAACTGTGTCTCGCCATTCAATATTAAGGTTGGGAGCTGGACATCTCATCTGTCCATCTCCTCCTTCCCCTTCTCTATTTCCATTTCTTCCTCCACCCCTTCCTGTCCATTACCTCTTCCCCCTTCTCTCTGACTTTGACATTGTTTATTGTTATTAAAAATTCAGATTCAACAATGTAGGAAAAGACAGATTGTTACTTACCATAAAGAGGACATGTCATGTTGCAGAGAGTCACAATTAAAAGATACTTACATAAAGCTTGCAGCCATAGCCTTCATCAGTAAAAGAGAGACACATGTTACTCACACACAAAAGCAAGCAAATCTCATGCACACATGACCGCCACTCCAGTACCTCAGGCCAGAATGCAGCTATCATGTGGGATGCAAGCAGCAATCTGGAAGGTGCAGGGAAGGGTAAGGGATAGTAGTGTATGGGTGGTGAGGGAGACAAATGCTGTCCAGTGGAGTGTTTAGGGACTTCTGAGCCTGGTACCAGATACCTTTCAATCTCTTAGCAAAATTCTGATCAGAGGATACATAGTTGATACAATTCCAATGGGGATGGCATCTTTTACCCATAAACAACCTCATGTGATGATAACTCTTTACTTTCATGTACCTTTGAATTATGGTGCAAGTCAGTATGTAGCGGCTGTCACAGATGTTCAGTTTCTATTTCATACACAGTAGTTCAGTTTAATTTGTTTTCATGTACTTCTCCAAAAAAGTGAATTGTACCTGTGTATTTTACTTTGTAGACTAGTGAGCATTAACTTACTCAAAGTTTTTTGCATAAATTTTTGGTGCATTAGCTTTGCATGAGTCAACTTTGGAGTGTTGTATAAACTACATGTAGTGTAGCAGCAGAACTTCTTCGCTTAGTGTTACATTACTTGTGACATACACAAAAACTGATTAAAGTTGGACAGGGACTGCATCTATTGTGTATGGATACAAAGGGAATTGGACACACTCTGTAAACAGCTGGAAGCTATGTTGCCCACAGTTGACAGGCTTCCAGCTGCTGCCCTGGTCTGTGGTGGCACTTGGGCACCAGAGAGAGATGTTTTTACTCCCCTGGAGCCTATAGCACCACCTGGGATCCCTGATCTCACTGTGCCTTCCTATTTGCAAGTACCAGCTGGTTGACACTTGCCTGACAGTGGTTGCCAAACAGTGGCAGAGACGAGAAACTCTGGGCAGAGGGCAAAAGTGGGTAACAGTCACATGGCTGTCCCCATACCCCTTAAAAACAGGTCTTAGGTATTTTCCACTTCTGTAAGTATACCTTAGCCAGCACAGGGCACCTCACCTGTTGGGACTGTGGTTGACCTTCCAGAGAGGTCTGGATGAGGACAGAGATTGCTTCTCATTGGGAGGGCCAGTGTTACATGGACCTCTCAGAGAAATATCAGGCAAATCAGGAAAGAATGCTAGTGTCCACTCTGTTCACTTTCCAGAGCTCTTGTCCAAGATGTGGAGGCGGCTCTGCTGGCAGCAACTAAGTGCACTGGGTGCACCTGGCTGCAGTCTGTGGCTCATGCCATCACTCGTGCCACCTGCTGCCCAGATTCAGAGACCATCCTCGGTTCCTACAGGAGGCTTGTTGACTTGGCAAAGGCAGATTGCCTCGCTCATCCATAATGGATCAACAAAGATCAAATCTTGGATGTGGATTTCTGGATTTCAGCTATTGGGTTGGGAAATGTAGGATTCCCCCCCTTCCTTAAGAGATCAGGTCAGCACTGCCGGAAGTGCCTATTAGGGGACTGGAATAGATGTGGCATGCACATATGTGTTTTTTATAATAGAGAAATCCATCTACAGACCCGATAAGATGCATTCTGATTTCAGGCAGGGTAGCATTCATCATAGCAGATCGGAAAAATAAAACGTAAATATAAACGAGATAATTGCAAGAGACTCTACGAAAAGGTCCCAGAACTAGCCTCACTTTTTAATGGTAGTACTAGGGAGACAACATGGCAGAAACCAAAAATTAGTAGCAACTAAATTCTAAACTCTGACTGGAACGTATACTCCAAAGATAGGTTGAACACTGATGGTGGTGGAAATTTATAAACATAAAAAGTACGATAATATCTAATGAGATTGGTACAAATTCAGAATGTGCAATAATTTGAATGAAAGTAAGTGTTCAAGGTGGATCAAATATGGTCATTGGATGTTCTTATAGACTCCCTACCTCAGCAACAGCGGTCATAAAACATCTGAGCAGTAGCTTGGAGAAAATTTTGCATAAATCTCATGATCATGTTATAATTTTAGATGGAGACTTCAACTTACCAGCTATAGACTGGGAGACTCAAGAGATTACGGCAGGTAATAGGGGCATGGAATAGTGCAGAATCATTGTATGTGACTGATCTGAAAATTATCTTGAGCAGTTAAACAGAGAAGTGACTAATGAAGGTAACATCTTAGACCTGCTGGTGACAAGTAGATCTGAATTTTTGACTTGGCATAGGACTGGAATCAGCAATGGTAAGGGCCTTACGGTATCGCTGAATACAACTGTAAATAGGAACACAAAGAAAAATAGGAGGACCTTTCTATTTACTAACAGCAACAACGAACAGATATTTGGTTATCTGACAGGTCAACATGAAAATTTCACCTCCAACAGTGACACTGTTGATTATCAATGGACAAAGTTCAAGAGCATTGTACAGTATATTTCAGAGAATTATGTTTTGAGCAAAGCTGTGAGGGATGGGAAAGACCTGCTGTAGTTAGACAACCATATCACAACACTGTTATAAAAGCAAAGAAAGCTTTACTGCAAATTTAAATGTAGCCATAGCCTCACAGACAAACAAAATTACCATAAGAAGGGCTACGTGTGAAGCATCTCAGTGAATTCGAAAATAAAATTCAGTCTACTGACTGGACAGAAAATCCTAGGAAATTTTGATATTATGTTAAATAAGTAAGTGGATCAAAGACAATCTGTGCTCATAATGGCATTGAAATGGAGGATAAAGTAGAAAAATGCCAAAATACTAAATGCCTCTTGTTCAAAAACTATTGCACAGGGGAGGATTGCATTGAACTTAATTCTTTAAATCATTGCACAAACAACAAAATGACAGCAAAATAAGTGACCACGGGATAGAAATGCAACTGAAATAGTTCACGAGAGAACAGGCCACTGGAATTGAAAGGACATCACTTTGATTCTACATACAGTATGCGGAAGAGCTTGTCCCGTCTTCTCGCAGTAGTGTACCATAGGAGTAAAGCATTCCTAATGATCCGAAAAAAGCACAGATGATTCCTGTTTTCAAGTAGGGTTGTTGAAAAGATGCACAAAACTACAGGCTTAGATTGTTAAGGTTAATAATTGACCTAATGCTAAATGGGTGTGATTATTGGTCCAACCAACCCAGTAATCCTCCTCAGGCTTATATCTATGACACTGGTATGTTGTATAATTTTGGAACAAGTTTTATGATCACATACTACAACATTCCCCTGCATGAACCATGGACCTTGCCATTGGTGGGGAGACTTGCATGCCTCAGTGATACAGATAGCCGTACTGTAGGTGCAACCACAACGGAGGGTTATCTGTTGAGAGGCCAGACAAAGTTGTGGTTCCTGCAGAAGGGCAGCAACCTTTCCAGTAGTTGCAGGAGCAACAGTCTGGATGATTGACTGATTTGGCTTTGTAACACTAACCAAAACGGCCTTGCTGTCTGGTATTGTGAACGGTTGAAAGCAAGGGGAAACAACAGCCATAATTTTTCGTGAGGGCATGCAGCTTTACTGTATGGTTACATGATGATGGCGTCCTCTTCGGTAAAATATTCCAGATGTAAAATAGTCCCCCATTCGGATCTCCGGCGGGGACTACTCAGGAGGACGTTGTTATCAGGAGAAAGAAAACTGGCGTTCTACGGATCGGAGCATGGAATGTCAGATCCCTTAATCGGTCAGGTAGGTTAGAAAATTTAAAAAGGGAAATGGGTAGGATAGGTTAGATATAGTGGGAATTAGTGAAGTTCAGTGGCAAGAGGAACAAGACTTCTGGTCAGGTGAATACAGGATTATAAATACAAAATCAAAGAGGGGTAATGCAGGAGTAGGTTTAACAATGAATAGAAAATAGGAATGTGGGTAAGCTACTACAAACAGCATAGTGAATGCATTATAGTGGCCAAGATAGATATGAAGCCCACACCTATCACAGGCGTACAAGTTTGTATGCCAACTAGCTCCGCAGATGATGAAGAGATTGATGAAATGTATGATGAGATAAAAGAAATTATTCAGATAGTGAAAGGAGATGAAAATTTAATAGTCATGGGTGACTGGAAATTGATAGTAAGAAAAGGAAGAGAAGGAAATGTAATAGGTGAATATGGAATGGCAGCAAGGAGTGAAAGAGGAGGCTACCTGGTAGAATTTTGCACAGAGCGTAACTTAATCATAGCTAACACTTGGTTCAAGAATCATTAAGGAAGGTTGTATACATGGAAGAAGCCTGGAGATACTGGAAGGTCTCAGATAGATTATATAATGGTGAGACAGAGATGTAGGAACCAGGTTTTAAATTGTAAGACACTTCCAGGGGCAGATGTGGACTCTGACCACAATCTATTGGTTATGAACTGTAGATTAAAACTGAAGAAACTGCAAAAAGGTGGGAATTTGAGGAGATAGGACCTGGATAAACTGAAAGAACCAGAGGTTGCAGAGTGTTTCAGGAAGAGCATTAGGGAATGATTGACAAGAATGGGGGAAAGAAATACAGTAGAAGAAGAATGGGTAGCTTTCAGAGACGAAATAGTGAAGGTAGGAGAGGATCAAGTAGGTAAAAAGATGAGGGCTAATAGAAATACTTGGGTAACAGAAGAAATATTGAATTTAATTGATGAAAGGAGAAAGTATAAAAATGCAGTGAATGAAGCAACCAAAAAGGAATACAAACGTCTCAAAAATGAGATAGACAGGAAATGCAAAATGGCTAAGCAGGGATGGCTTGAGTACAAATGTAAGGATGTACAGACACATATCACTAGGGTAAGATAGATACTACTTACAGGAAAATTAAAGAGACCTTTGGAGAAAAGAGAACCACTCGCATGAATATCAAGAGCTCAGATGGAAACCCAGTTCAAAGCATATAAGGGAAAGCAGAAAGGTGGAAGGAGTATATAGAGGGTCTATACAAGGGTGATGTTCTCGAGGACAATATTACAGAAATGGAAAAGAATAACATGAAGATGAAATAGGAGATATGATACTGTGTGAAGAGTTTGACAGAGCACTGAAAGACCTAAGTTGAAACAAGGCCCCGGGAGAAGACAACATTCCATTAGAACTACTGATAGCCTTGGGAGATCCAGGCCTAACAAAACTCTACCACCTAGCAAGATGTATGAGACAGGCAAAATACCCTCAGACTTCAAGAAGAATATAATAATTCCAATCCTAAAGAAAGCAGGTGTTGACAGATATGGAAATTACTGAACTATCAGTTTAATAAGCCACGGCTGCAAAATAGTGACACGAATTCTTTACAGACGAATGGAAAAACTGGTAGAAGCTGACCTCGAGGAAGATCAGTTTGGATTCTGTAGAAATGTTGGGACATGTGAGGCAATACTGACCTTATAACTTATCTTAGAAGAAAGATTAAGGAAAGGCAAACCTACATTTCTAGCATTTGTAGACTTAGAGAAAGCTTTTGACAATGTTGACTGGAATACTCTCTTTCAAATTCTAAAGGTGGCAGGGGTAAAATACAGGGAGCGAAAGGCTATTTATAATTTGTACAGAAACCAGATGGCAGTTATAAGAGTCAAGGGGCATGAAAGGGAAGCAGTGGTTGGGAAGGGATTGAGACAGGGTTGTAGCCTATCCCCAATGTTATTCAATATGTGTTTTGAGCAAGCAGTAAAGGAAACAAAAGACAAATTCTGAGTAGGAATTAAAATCCATGGAGAAGAAATAAAAACTTTGAGGTTCACCGATGACATTGTAATTCTGTCAGTGACAGCAAAGGACCTGCGAGAGCAGCTGAATGGAATGGACAGTGTCTTGAAAGGAGGATATAAGGAGAACATCAACAAAAGCAAAACGAGGATAATGGAATGTAGTTGAATTAAATCGGGTGATGCTGTGGGAATTAGATTAGGAAATGAGATGCTTAAAGTAGTAAATGAGGATTTGCTATTTGGCGAGCAAAATAACTGATGATCGTCCAAGTAGCGAGGATATAAAATGTGGACTGGCAATGGCAAGGAAAGCATTTCTGAAGAAGAGAAATTTGTTAAAATCAAGTATAGATTTATGTGGTGGGAAGTCGTTTCTGCAAGTATTTGTATGGAGTGTAGCCATCTATGGAAGTGAAACATGGACGATAAATGGTTTAGACTAGAAGATAACAGAAGCTTTCAAAATGTTGTGCTACAGAAGAATGCTGACGATTGGATGGGTAGATCACATAACTAGTGAGGAGAGAGAAGAGAAATTTGTGGCACAACTGGACTAGAAGAAGGGATCGGTTGGTAGGGCATATTCTGAAACATTAAAGGATCACCAATTTTATATTGGAGGGCAGCATGGAGGGTAAAAATCGTAAAGACGAAGAGATGAAAACACTAAACATATTCAGAAGGATGTAGGTTGCAGTAGGTATTGGAAGATGAAGAAGCTTGCACAGGATAGAGTAGCATGAAGAGCTGCATCAAACCAGTCTCTGGACTGAAGACCACAACAACATATTACAACCTTTATGGACTTCAAAAATCTCCTGTGTAGAAATCAATATGGATTCTGAAAGTAATAATCATGTGAAACTCAGCTTCCTCTGTTCTTCCATGAGACTCAGAAAGCAGCAGATTCAAGGAGGTGTTTGATAGTGTTCAGGACTGCCACTCAGCGAACAAAATATGAGCATATGGAATGTGAGACCAACTGAGTTACCAGATTGAAGAGTTTCTAGAAAATAGAACACAGGAATGTAACGTTCCATGGAGAGAAGTCTTCGTACATAAAAATAACTTAAGGTTTATTCAAGGGAGTGTTATAGGACCATTAGTTCTCACAATATACACAGTCCAGTCACATTAACATGTTCAATGTTAATGTGTGATGACTACTCATAGATGGCAGGTGTCACACTAGTGCTGTTCGTGAAGATGCAGCAAACAGTGCAGTCATCATCGTAATGTGGAAACGGAGAAACTTATTTAACTTTCAATGATCATCAGACTAAGTTCGTAAACCCTTTGTTTGCCATCATGGTTAAAGTATACTGCCCACAACAAAATGGTAGTATGCAAAACCAGCACCAAAGCAATGAGGTGCACCACGGGCCATAGATCACTGGAGTGTATGACAGCTGGGGAGATGTGTACAGGCGAATAGACAAGCAACTGTTGGCAAGTGCCCACCCACATGAACCCAGGGGCTGCCAATAGTGTCTTCTCAATGACCATTCAGCAAATGTTGCTACATATGTGTCTCTGCAGCAGGCACTTTGTCCATGCACCTGTGGTGATTGCTCTTCATTGGCAATAAATGCTGGAACTTACATGCCAAAACTGCAACTGGATGTACATTAAGTGATGGCAGGTGGCCTTTTCAGATGATTCATGTTCTATGTTTCATCAGACAGACGATCATCTGAAAGCAAACATCCTGCAATGATTGTTGGGAGGGTCGAGGGTGGAGGAGGGAGTGTTATGGTCTGAGGAATGTTTTCGTGGCATTCCGTGGGTGATCTCGTCATTCTGTAAGGCATAATGGATCAACTCAAGTATGCATTCATCCTTGGGGACCATGTCTACTCCTGCCGGTAGGTCAGTGCAAGTGGTCACACAGCTTGCAGTATATGTGTACAGTTCAAAGAACACCAGACTCCCCAGATTTAAATGAAACTGAGAACCTGTGGGTTCTTGAGAAACCTAGGGCATCTGGCCATGGCACTAGGGTCAACATAGCTCCACATCCCTGCCAGTAGCTTAAAGAACCTCATTGACTCTCTTCCTCCATGTCTTGCAGCAGTCTGCACTGTAGAAGATGGTTATTCAGACTTTTGAGAGATGGTCGCATTAATGTGCCTGGATAGTGTGTGTAAATGACGTAGTAGCTAATGTTGGAAGTTCCACGAGGCTTCTACCAGACGACGCTATGAAATGCAGGAAGATCATCAGAGAGAGGTTGCAGAGTACAGATGTAGATGGTGACTATTAATAGAACTTTACATTTACCCTATTGTTCTGTTTAGCCTCTCTGTCGTTATGTATGTTGTGCAGTAATCTGCAACTTTTCAATTTGTACAAGTCGACACAATGGCTTCATCAGTTAAGACATAAAATTAGTTTTCTTATTGGTTGTTATGGTCTCTGGCATCCCAGACTTTAATAAGCAATGGTTTACCATTGCCTGAGCTACTTTTTCTTCTTATTGATTCAGCATAGCTATCAAAGGTACAAATTGCAAAAAATGGTCACTTTTAGACAACACATACGTTTCCCTGTCAGTGTCAGTGGAAAGGGACTGAGAATGTCCATACCAATCTGTCATGTCCAGAGAGGGAGTGTAAAGGAGACTTTGTAATTACAATTACCTCGTTCAACATAATTGTGGATAAATTTCGTGTAGCCAGCTTGCAGGACTCCACCTTGTAAAGAATCTACAAGCTAAAGAGGGTGTTCAGAGTCACAGAACTTGGTGTAAAGAGAAAGGAAACTCAGGTCTAATCAAACTCAGACTAATAAAGTTCATTGGAAGCTCACTTCTGGCTCTACTGAATTTAGCTGCTTCTATTCAACGCACAATGTTGCGATATACAGCTTCACGTAACTCTGTCAGCTGTCTGCCATCTTATGGTCCTGAGACTAGCTTCTCAGTATTATCTCAATCCCGACATGACTCTAACTGTCCCAAATCCTCAGCCTGACGATGCCCAGCACAGTGGTAGCATACTACATGACTACCAACTGTGCTCCCCCTTGGGTTGGGGTGGTCTTCTTTTTACAATGCTCATTGAGTTTCTACAACATCCCCTCTGATGCACATCACCAATGAGGAGTGTACATTACCATATATGGGAAACTCACAATGCACTTCTCTCAATGTTACAAGCTGCTACATGGGACCTCGGTCATGCACTGGCTGACCAGAGGCTGTTTCCATGTGTACTTAGCCTTTGTACCAACAGTCGCCAGTCTGTCACTATTTGAATACCCAATTGTGCCAACTCCTCTGGCATCTTCCCAAGCGGCCCCTTGCTTACAACAATGAAATTTAATGCTGTATTCCATTCTTTAATAGTGGATTTTGTGACATCTTCCATTGCCCAGGAAAAATTTTATAGAACCTGTCTTCAGGGACTATTAAATTTTCTGTTTGCATCATTAGTAGTGCCACTGGATCACTGGTTCATTAGATTTGTTCCGTTCTGTCAACAGAATTATGCAACATGACATACATCGTTACGTGTGACCATTCATTTTTATCATTGTCAGCAGGATTAGGCAACATTACATACATTTCTACATCAGAATCAGAATCAGAATTTTTATTATCCCATAACGTACAAAGTCAAATCACAGATCTGATGTACTGGGGACTCGTCAACATTACATTTACATTACAATTTCAGTTTGTATATACAGTTTTACAAAAACAACATATCAACACTCCAGTTTACATGTATCACAAAGTAATACAGAACAGCAGTGTTTACGTAGTAAACATATTTTTAAAATCATTTATTTTACACAAAACTGCTAAGCTTAATTTACAGGTGATGTTTCCTTGCTCAGACTTCCACATCATCATTCATAAATTCTTCTATGGAGTAATAACATTTCTCCACTAGTAACTTGTGCAGGTTTGGTTTCAGTTGCCCTAGCTCCATGCTGTTTATTTGTTTCTTTTTTAGCATGTTGTAGATTTTCATGCCCATATATTCTGGGGTTTGTGCATATAACTTTAATCTATGAGTAGGGAGCATGAAGTTTGTCTTATTTCTAGTGCTGTATTGATGCTTAAAATTGTTGTCTGTGAATAACGTAGGGTTACTGTACACAAAAATAATCACTTCATAGATGTACAAACAGGGGGCACTTAATATTTTTAGATTTCTTAATAGTGGGCGGCAAGATTCTTTTGGTCTTGCATTACACATATTTCTAACAATTGATTTTTGTAATTTTAATATTCTAATGATTTTGCTTGTATTACCCCAAAAGATAATGCCATACCTTATAACAGCTTCAAAATAGCTGTGATAAACTACTTTTCTTATCTCCATGCTAGTTGAGTATGACAAAATCTTCATAGCAAAGGTCAGGCTGTTTAACTTGTTTGCCAAGTATTCTATATGTGAAGACCAGGATAAATTTTGGTCCAAATGTATTCCTAAGAATTTAACACAATCTGATTCTTTCAGTTCCTGGTTTCTGCAGGCAATATGAATTTCATTTATTTTACAGTTTTTAGTTTTAAACTGTAGTAAATGTGTTTTTCCAATATTCAATTTTAACCCATTTAGTTGGAACCAGTTTTCTAAACTGTCTAGTAGATTTGTGACAGTTGAGGGAATTTGTTCTGAGTGATTGCTTTCAATGAGGGCAGACATATCATCAGCGAATAAAACTGAGTGTGAATTTATGTTTAGTGGCAAGTCATTTATGTAAAGTAAGAATAAAATTGGACCCAGAATAGAGCTTTGTGGAACGCCTTGTGAAATAATCATCCATTCAGAGAAGAAATTTCCCTTGCTTGATGATATAACTACTCTTTGTTTTCTCTTTGTGAGATATGACCTGAACCACTCTAAAACACGACCTCCAATTCTGTATTTTTCCATTTTATACAGGAGCAATTGATGGTTTACACAATCAAATGCTTTTGTGAGGTCACAGAACAATCCTGCAACTTTGCTAGACTTGTCTAAGGCAGAACAAATTTTTTTCACAAACTCATTTATGGCGTCTACTGTGTTTTTGCCTTTCTGAAAGCCGTATTGATTATCTGACAGTATGTTTGATTTTTCTATAATTTTTTTTATTTGTATTACTACCACTTTTTCAAATATTTTTGAGAAAATTGGGAGAATAGAAATTGGGCGGTAGTTCCCCATATCTTCTCTTGAGCCTTTTTTTGAACAAAGGTTTTACCTCTGCATGCTTCAGGGCGTCTGGAAAGTGGCCTTCTTCGAGTGATTTATTGATTATTGAGGAAAGGGGGTGAGCTATTATCTTGGCAGCTGATTTAACTACTTTAGTAGGTATGCCATCCCACCCTGCGGAATTTCTGTTTTTGAGCTGCAATATAGTGTTCTCTACATCTTTGGCTGAAATTTTTTTAAATTTGTTAAAGCATTCTTCTGCCTTCTGACCTAGTTTTTACATTTACAATATAGTTACACATTTATAAAATAATTCAACATCCTAACACTGCAAGCATCATTGTCCAGTCTGTGCTGGGAATTTATCGTTTATCAGTGCGTAATTGTGGGGAATCTCTTATAGGCTTGAGGGAGTCATTCTCCTTAATCCTCCCTGGCAGAGGACTGGTAGCCCTTCTTAGTTGTAGTTCAGCTGATGCAGGATACTGGATTGACCTAGCATCATAAGTGTCTAGCTCATTCTCCTCGTAGTTCACATCAGTTTGCCGAGCTAGGCTATATCTGTGATATACTCTTTCTATGGGGTCAATCAATAAACTATTCTCCCAACCAATTTCAATAACAAGCGACAAACAATCAGTTATCTTTAAAGGTAATGATAAGGGAAAGGATTAATTCGCCCCAACGCTTCACTTTAGATTTTTCATTTACTGTCACACCCTTCAGTGCAAATCACAGAACACACAAGTGTAACAATGAGAGAATATTTGCACTAATAATATTTGGTACATAACTTAAGAATTACTTAATAAATGATAGGAATCTATGATTACTCCTTTAAACAAACATATATTTAAGACCATATTTAGGATCAACAGTTAATAAAGTCCCATAGAACTAGAGCAAGGATCACCTTTTCAGTCTCTGAATGAAGTCAGTAGATGACATATGGGACACTCAGACATACATTAAGTGTTACACCTTTAAGGATGATCAATCATTAAGAATTTTAACCACAGATTAAAGAAAATTCATCTAAGCAATTAACATCAATAGCAAATAATTAAGTCATGTCTCAGCAAATGCATCAAAACTAAGTCTTTCAGTTCTATAACAATGTTGGATTGTTGAATATGGCTCTGAGCACTATGGGACTTAACATCTTAGGTCATCAGTCCCCTAGAACTTAGAACTACTTCAACCTAACTAACTTAAGGACTTCACACAACACCCAGCCATCACGAGGCAGAGAAAATCCCTGACCCCGCCGGGAATCGAACCCGGGGACCCGGGCATGGAAGCGAGAACGCTACCGCACGACCACGAGATGCGGTGTTGAATATGTCGCACTATCGACACAGAAGGCTTAATTTTACCAAACAGCAGTTTCTCCAAACCTAGAACTATCTTAATAGTGTAAAATCCTTAGATTATCCAGAACTACTCTAATTTGCCTTTCTTGGGCATAACGGTGGAGTAGATAATTAACCACTTACTTCATTCTCCTGGAACATTGAGCAGCAACAGACGCTCAGGCAACTCTTACCCCAGCGTGACTCGGGAAAGAGGATGGCTCCACCAGGAGGAGGAAACATTTACCCGAACCGGAAAGGGAACTCGTCTAACACGATCCACTAAGTTGGATGAAGACCAGTTGGTAATTTTTAATTATTACCCAAAGCTTGCTGCCCAGTGGACGAAAATTACAGAGGCTAAGGTAGCTTTATTTGTGCTCACAAGAACTGATACTTTCTGCAAATGAGATTCTGGCATAAATACTGCCACAATGTGAGGGGAGCAAGTCAACAATGGTCTCTACCCAACATTTCAGACAGACTGAGCAACCCTGAGCAACCGACACCAGTCATGGCTAGGAGGATTACCAAGTAGAAACTCTAGCACTACCTTAAATATAACTTTATTAAAAACAAAGATTCCAAGACTTACCAACCGGGAAAGTGCCGGTAGACAGGCACAATAAAATAACACACAAACACACACACAAAATTTCTAGCTTTCGCAACCAAAGCTAGAAATTTTGTGTGTGTGTTTGTGTGTTATTTTATTGTGCCTGTCTACCGGCGCTTTCCTGGTTGGTAAGTCTTGGAATCTTTGTTTTTAATATATTTTTCCCATGTGGAAGTTTCTTTTTATTTTACTTAAATATAACTAAATAGATAACTTAAATGCCACGGGGACCAAACTCCTTAACACAAGAATATGTACACAATAACAGTGACTAAAGTTAAATATGCCTACATACTAAAACACAACAGATATTGGCGAACATTAATATAATCTCTCATTTCAGACATCCATAAAATTACTTGGCTACAGTTCACAATTAATTGGTTACAGTTCACTCTCTCTCTCCGCCAGACAGTACAAGGTTATTTAAATATTTTACAATGTGCTTATCCAAACAGTGACCTACACTGTCCATGGCAAAACACCAGCTTGCAGAAGGTTCACAGCCAAAAATTTTTCTTTTTTTTCTTTTCTTTACGAGACACACCTTAAGTAAGTCAGCACGGTGTTCAAATGCACAGGGCAAGGGGGCAGTAACACACATGCAAGGCAATTTCCGACCACAAACTCAAAGCAGGGAAACGTTGCCACACAGCTACTAATAGCCCCCACAACGCCGGGAGATTGGCCCCACTAGAAGATGACCGTTGCACTAAGTAGATGAAAAATCTTACTTTCAGTGATGACACCACCTTCTGCAGGTTATTAGCAGCCGCAGATGGACTTCATAGCTACCCCAGCCAATGAACGGAAACCAAACGTTGTCCACAGATTTACGGCCTCTTGTATCCTCTTGCCCCAGGTTTTTGGGCCCATCCAGACTTAGCATAGAGAGACTGAGCGTCCCACTGCAGAACAGTCATTCAGGGCCAAACACTCATCTCAGCTCCTCGTCTGCTCTCAGCATGGCACACTGCACCTCCTCCCACCGGGCATGCTAGCAGCATACTTGTGGGGTCTCCGCAACACCCTCTAGGAAAGCGCGGAAAGTCCAAACAGAAGTAAACCAAGGGAAAAACAGGAACCGTGGCAAACGGCACGGTTCAATCTGACACATGTGCCTGGGGCACGTTCATTTACAATGACATTTGTTACACAGATTCTAGCACAAGAATCTGTACTGGCTATTTGACACAATTTCTTACCACAAGTCTTACAACATCTATAATAAAGACAAGACAACACAAAATTATAATTATAATTAATATAGTGGATCCTGAGTATCCCCAGGTGGAATACTGACTCATCGACCATGCCTTGAAGGTAGTTCTTTGTTGATGATTAATTTCATCTTGCAACTCATCAATCTTACGCTCTGCAGCTTTCAAATCATCCAGCTGACAAACTACATGCTCTAAAGGTAACATTACAGGTATTTCTGGTATTTTCTGTTTTTCATCTTCTATAATACAACAGTCTACTTCTCTATTTAAGGCAGGTACTATGTCTACATTACTTATATTGGTACACAGCATATGCTCTGATTGTAGCATGATCTGAGCTCCATAGCCCTTAAATTTTCTTAGAAATGTTAACTTGCCAGTACCACATACTATGACATTGGTCAGCTGTAACTCATTATACAGAACTGTTAGTCCTTCATCCTTAGGAGCCACGAATAACCATTTGTTCTCCTGTATCTGTGCCCAGCTACTTTTGTTTAGAATTATGTATTTTTGATTGCAATTCTTAGGTACCTCTTGAACTGGCTGCAGCATTTGTGCTTCGCATCTCTCATGATCATGGGTAGACATAAGTACAAAACTCTGCTTACATATCTGATGCTTATTGTTACTATGTTTACATTTTACCTGTTGAAGAGACAGCTGCACATTGGCTTAATTGATTATTAAGAATTCTGTTGTGGGACTAATACTTGTAAACAATCTCTTAGTTGTATTAACTTCTGCAGGTTATGGCTGTACCTTACACACAGTATACTTATTGCTATCCACTAATGGTACATTCATAACATAGCTTAAAGCACCGCTGGCTAAAAATACATCTAAATCTATAATATTTAGCAGTTGGTAACCCTCGACCTCAGTTATTGTGATGGGGACCTTCTGTCTTCCATATCATCTTTAATTAACTCTTACATATCGCACTACCTGTACCGGGTTTATTACGTGAGGCTCTAACAACCCTTTCAGTGCGTTCACTATGGCCGTAACTAGCAAACCAAATTCCTTTTCCAATTCATTAAACACTGATGTTAATCGCACCAACTGTTCAGTCACCGTTATCAGAATTAAGGCTTGCTGTAACTTTTTAGACATACTATTTTTGTAATCTGGCACATGTTTACTTAAATTTTGAAATCCTTCAGCGATTATTTTCTCATTCTTCATGACCACATTGACCGCCTGATTAAAACTCGCTTGGGAGGACTTTGCTATCGTAACTTGGTCCTTGGACAGCCTTAGTAATTCCTGTTGCTGTTCCTGCAGAACATCTATCTTAGCCTTGAAAAACAACATGTCCTCCTCACCTAAAGTGCCAAACAAAATCTTACTTGATTCCCCTATAAAATTCAAAATTTCTCTTTTCCGTTAGGCAGTTTCATGTCTCACTAACTGCCCTATCAATTCTTTTGCTGTATTTATTTTTTCCACATGCCACATTATGGTTTGCTGTGTATGTTCACACTCGACTGTCGCCAACTTCACTTTTTGTAAACTCTTTATGCAAGTTGACACCGCTAGGTGTCTTGTCAGACTTATCATGCAAGTCCTTCAAATTAAAATATGTCACTACGCAACAAGTAGTACAGTATAAACTAAGCGTTCCTTGATTGTCATAATAAATTCCAGGTACAGACTGAAGTCGTCATAACTGTATGCCCCTCACCGTCTCTGTTTGTACCGCTATGCTGGTTACCATACTGCTGATGATTATCCACCCCCACAAGTCTTTTACTCCTGCCCTCTGTAATTAGAATAATTCCTTCAACCTATTTGCATGTACCTTCATACATTTCTGTCCTTTTATCCTAATAATCACATTTGGTCCATCCACAGTGACCACTTGATAGGATCCTCTCCATTGGTTGTCTAATTTCCTCGATCTACCCCTTTGTACCCTCTCATCATACAATAACACTCTGTTGTTAAACTTGAATGTCTTGGGATTTTGCGTTCTATCATACTGAATCTTGTTCCTTTCTTTACTTTCTTGTGTGGTTGCCCTGGCATCTTGGTGTAACAATTGCATCCTCTGGCATACCTCTGTGACATAATCATGGTAGTTATAGATAATGTTTGCAGCTTCTTTTGCAAAAGTTCTGGTATGTTGCATTTTCTGCTGAAGAATAAATGAAACAACATATACCCTGTAGCACTATGGGGGGTCATATCCAATACGAATGTTACAAATGGCACCCACATAGAACAGTCAGTTTGATCTCTGTTTACATGTTGTCTTAGCATTTTTGTTAATGTTCTGTGCATTCACTCCAGTACTCCATTTGTTTGTGGGTGGTAGCTCATCGTTTGCAGCTTCTCCATTCTTGTCAGTTTGCATACACATTTCATCATGTCGCTCACGAAATTACTGCCCATATCGCTCAGCAGTGCAGTTGGTATGTCAGATTTTAGTATAATGTTCTCTACTAACTTCCTCGCAGTGGTATCTGTATCCTGTTTGTCTGGTGGCTCTGCCACAACGAATTTCGTCAGGGAATCTTGAAATGTGAAAAGGTACTTGTTAACAGCCTGCAACTATGACAATGGACCCACTATGTCCACATCAAATCACTCGAATATAAATTCTAGGGAGGGATGTTATCTTTAATAGTTGCTTAGTCTTAGCCTGTGTAATTTTATTTTTCTGACAACTTTCGCACTCACGAATAAATGTCTCTATGTATGCCTTCATTCCCGGCTAGCTACAATTTAACTTTATTCTCTCATATGTTCTACCCATACTCTCGTGTCCCCAAATTGGAGACATGTCCAATTGCTTCATTATTGCTAGCTTCTCATTGTTGCTTACATCGGTCTTGTTTACTCCTTTTGGCGGCTCTCCTGGTGCTGTTTCTGACAGTCAGACAGTACTGTTCTCTCCTTGCCTTATCTGCGAGTCATCACTGATGGCCTGTGTCTACAGTGTTATCTTCTCCACTCATGGTGCTTCCTATTGCTCTAGTCGCTGTGTCACTTTCTACTTTGCGTGCAGTCCAAATGCAAGACAATGCATCAGCAACCTTATTTTGTTTGCTTTGTACAAAATCTGAAAGTCATATTCTTCTAATTTCAGCCTAAACTTTATCAGATGGGAAGATGGTTCAGAGATGCTACTGAGCCATGTGAGTGGCTTGTGATCTGTCACTGTCTTGAAATGTCTTCTGAACAGATAAGGCCTGAAGAACTACTATGCTGTAATTTTGTCCAGCTTTGTTGAGTGTTCAGGATGTAAAGGCTATTGGTAGGTCCTTGCCAATTGGTCCTTGACTGAGTATAGGTCCAATACCATAAAGGATTGTGTCCATGGTCACTACACTCTTGTTCGAAACCTGGGCTCTGTAATATAGGTGGACTAATTATTTTCTTCTTTAACTGTTGGAAAGCTTCTTCCTGTTGAGTCCCCCAGCTATACATAGCTCCCTTCTTCAGCAGTTCGTATAACATTTTGGTTATCTTACTGAAGTTGCTTAAAAAATGCCGGTAGTACCCACCAGGCCTAGATACGCTTTCAGCTGTGTCATCATTTGCGGTTGTAGGTATTTCCTGATGGCTTCCACTTTGGATGGGTTGGGTTGTTTGGGGGAAGACACCAAACAGCGAGGTCATTGGTCTCATCGGATCAGGGAAGGATGGGGAAGGAAGTCGGCCGTGCCCTTTCAAAGGAACCATCCTGGCATTTGCCTGGAGCCATTTAGGGAAATCACAGAAAACCTAAATCAGGATGACCGGACGCGGGATTGAACCGTCGTCCTCCCGAATGCGAGTCCAGCGTGCTAACCACTACGCCACCTCGCTCGGTCCACTTTGGATGGATCTGGCTGAACTCCCTTGGCCATCAACATATGATCCAAGAAAGTGACTTCTATTCTCAGAAATTCACACTTATCTATCTGTAGCTTTAAAGTGTTTTGTCTCAGTCGTTCAAACACTGCCTCTAATTGAGCGTTATGCTCCTCGAGGGAAGTTCCCATGATGACTATATCATCTAAATATATGAAAACTTGGTTAACCTGTAACCCTGTGTTCAACACTGTGTTCATCAATCTTTGGAATGTGGATGGTGCTGTCTTCAATCCCATGGCCATTTTATTACATTCAAAGTGACCTGTGGGATTGCTAAATGCAGTTTTCTCATGATCTTTTTTGTCAATATGCACTTTATAGTATTTTTTTGCCAGGTCCAATCTGGAGAAGTATTTTGCTTTTCCTCAGCTGTCCAGTATTTTGTCAATACAAGGAAGAGGATACACTATGTTGAGTAGTATCTCATTTAACTTTCAGTAGCCAACTACTGCTCTTCACTTTTGTTGTTCACTTACATCTAATTTCTTTGGCAACATTATTAAAGGAAAGTTATAAGGACCGTTACTAGGGGATATTATTCCATCTTCTAACATACCGTCAGCCTCCTTCTTCAGTGCCTCTTGCTGGGTGTGCAGAATTCTGTATAGCCACTGATTGATAATCCTGCCTGCTGCGTCTGTAGTAGCGGTATCTGGTGCTTCACTACTGTTGTATGTGTTAGTTGATCACCCGGTAAATGGAACATCTTGTTGTAAGCAACACACAATTCAGTAAGTAATTGTTTCTCTTTGTTTTGATATGACTTACTTGCATGTTCCCTAGCAGAAGGTTTTTCCTAGACTTAACAGTAATGGTTGGGCCTCTTCATATGAGTCTGATTTTGCAGTCAGTTGGTGGAGGCACAGGCTCTGCAATTAACTCTGGTATTGGCATTTGCACTTCCTCTTCACGAGTGTTTATCACACTTGTAATGCACATTCCATCCTTCAAGGTCACTATTGCCTCTGGTGTGAACACACCTGGTCGTATTTCTTGTCTTCAAATAATAGCTTCGGTCCCTTGTTTCGAATTTATCTTACTTTCACAAAACACTCTTCTTGTGCTCCTATCTGCACTTCTGTGTTAACTGCTGGTTGCCGTTGCTGCTAGCTTCTTATCGTTTAACTACTGTTGTTCCTCTGCTGCCTGGCAACACGTCCTTCTGGTGAAATTTGCGGTTGCGATTCCTTTCTTTCTGTGATGCTGATAGGCTTACCGCTAGTTGGCCGCATGAAACATGTGCTAATGATCTGTTTGGCTGCCTCTGCAGGGGGCCCGTATCTCTAGTTCTGCTTGTGTTTACTTTCTTGAGTAAACATCCCCTCCATGACTGAGCGGCTGCTGGTTTCTGCGCTATCGCTTCCCTGTTTGTGTACCTCTGGTTCCATGTAACTCTTGTGTCAGTACTTCTGTTTGGTGGCCTTCCCAATTAGCAATTGTGGCATATTTGTCTGCCTCTTGCAACTCAACCCACTCGTTCCATATATTAAGTCTTTGGCCAGCGCGGTCCACAGTTATGCTGTGCTGGTACAGGAAGCACCTTCCCAATATCCCATCAAAGTGTAAATCAGTTCTTGCCCCAATGACATGGAAATTTTTGGAATGTTCTGTCATCTGTGGAGTCTACAAGAATAATCTCACTCTGCCTTTAGTTCAGATCTCCTCATTCACAATATTTTGAATAGTGACAGCTTTCTTTTTATCCCAGTTTTTCCCGGGCCCCACTATCTATTAATAACTTTACCTGTAGGTTACATGAATATGCACAGTTCAATTGAATAAAATCATTCTTGCTGGTGCAGTCTGCAGCATGTATAATGCTGGATGGAGTGTAACATGGCTGGTCCATTACGCTTTGTGTTCGTTTCCCTACCCAGTCTTCTCGCGCATATTCAGCCATGGCTCTCTGTACAATCCCTGGTGTAGAGTCCCAAGCGGTGACGGGTAAAACATGTCCCTTGTGTACACGGGGGAGTATGTACTGTCAGGTTGCACTGACTGCACTGTACTGTACTGGAGGTGGACACTGCAATCTGGACCCATTTCCTCTGAAGTAACAAATGTCAATCTCTTTAATAGGAATGCTACTCTGACCTTGTCTTGGTGGAGGAATTTGAGTCTCTACAATTGCACGCCAAATTACCTTCCTGACTACACACTAAACACTTAGTATTCACTCCACAGCTTTGTTTTAGAGGGGCTGACCCCTTGAACTTTTCTCGACCTCAGGTCATGGCATCACAGCAGTCTCTTCATTCACAGCTAAATCAGCGGCTTCCAACAATGTCGGACATTACCCCTGAGCTCTAATGATTGTTTTTATCCTATGCTGAATATCAGAATATAAACTGCCCGTCCGAGTTTTCCAATCAATGCGTTACTTCCCGAGACATCATCTGCATTTATTATGCGTTTCATGGCCGCTCTGAAATAAAATTGCATCTCATCTATTCTGGTGCTCCACTGAGCCACACTTTCATCCTGTGCTTGCCTAATGCTGAATAATTTGCAAGTATAATAGTTGAAAGTTTGCTTATTTTCAAAATTTCCAATTAGAGTCGAACAAAACTGCGGACTGGGTTTCTTATGTTTATGTACTAATAATTTATTATGAGCTGACCCAGTAATTTATCCTGTAATAAATTTTAAAAATACTTTCTTACAACTAGGATTCACTAACTCATATGCTTTATCACAGTTGTTTATGAATTTGGACAACTGTTCATGATCACCATCGAATTTTCGTGGCACTAGTTTGGTTGTTTCATTATAAATTAAAAATCTTCTATCCCTACTGTCTGGGAAGTCACTCCCTGCCTCGTTATGTGGATTCATGTTCACTAACCTTGTGTTACTGTCATCGTCATTCTCCCGATGTCTGCTTCCGAGTTAGGTCAGCCTCTCCCTCACATTGGGTGTGTTGGCAGCGGCAGCAGCAGTGATGGCAATGGTGTCGGCGGCAGCAGCGGTGACAGTGCCAGCCCTCTTTGGCCTCAAAATTTTTTCCTCTACACATTCCTGGTCAGTGTTAGTGATCCATTGCGCTTCTCAACACCTATTCCAGTACCCTGATACGTGTAAGTACTTGACTCAATTCGCCTATTCAGTACTCAAAACACATCCTACCCCACACCTAGCACCAAAAAGAGTTCACCACCCTTGTGCCCAGAGAGGGAGAGAGAAGGACATGTTGTAATTACAGGGCTTACCTCGATTGATCTAACTGATGAGCAAATTTTGTGTAGGCAGCTTGCAGAAATCTAGCCTGTAAAGAATCTATAAGCTGAAGAGGGTGTTCAGGAACACAGAAATTGGTGTACAGTGCAAGGAAACTCTGGTCTAATCAATCTCAGACTAATAATGTTCATTGGAAGTTCACTTCTGACTTTAGCTTCTTCTATTCAAAGCACAACATTATGATATATGGCTTCACATGGCTCTAACTCTCAGCTGCCTTCTGTCTAGCAGTCCTGAGACTATCTTCTCAGTATTATCTCGATCCAGACCAGACTGTAACTGTTCTAAGTCCTCAGCCTGGCAACACTCGTCACAGGAGTAGCATCCCAGACTAACAACTGCATTCCCCCTTGGGTTGGGGCAGGTCCCTTTGTTAAAACGCTCATAGTTTTTCTACAACATTCCCTCTGACACACATTGTCAATGAGGTGTGTACAGTACCATATATGGGAAACTCACAAGGCACTTGTGTCACTGTCACAAGCTGCTATACGGGGCCTCGGTCACACACTGGCTGACCAGAGGCTGTTTCCATGTGTACATAGGCTGTGCACTAACAATCACTAGGCTGTCGCTCTTTGAATACCCGATTGCACTAACTCTTCCGTTGTCTTTCCAAGTGGCCCCTCGCTTACAACTTTGAATTTAATGCCGCATTTCATCCCTTAATAGTGGATTTTGCGACAAATTATTTGGAATGGTCTGCTGGCCTGTTAATCTTTATAATGGAATCTGTTAACAACTGAGCTGAGATCTCTGCGTACACATAAGCAGTTGTTAGTGTACTGTACCACATCCAACTTATGCATTCTCTTCCAATAATTTTTCGCAACACGTTATTCTGCAGCTCTCAGTCTGCATCTACATCCATACTCCGCAAGCCACCAGACGGTATGTGGTGGAGGGTACTTTGAGTACCTCTATCAGTTCTCCTTTCTATTCCAGTCTTGTATTGTTCGTGAAAAGAAAGATTGTCGGTATGCCTCTGTGTGAGCTCTAATCTCTCTGATTTTATCCTCATGGCCTCTTTGCAAGATATACATAGGAAGGAGCAATATACTGCTTGACTCCTCGGTGAAGGTATGTTCTCGAAACTTCAACAAAAGCCCATACTGAGCTACTGAGCATCTCTCTTGCAGAGTCTTCCACTGGAGTTTATCTACACTCTTCCACTGGAGTTTATCTATCATCTCCGTAACGCATTCATGATTACTAAATGATCCTGTAACACAGCGCGCTGCTCTCCGTTGGATCTTCTCTCTCTCTTCTATCAACACTATCTGGTACGGATCCCACACCGGTGAGCAGTATTCAAACAGTGAGTAAACAAGTATACTGTAACCTACTTCCTTTGGTTTCATATTGCATTTCCTTAGGATTATTCCGATGAATCTCAGCCTAGCATCTGCTTTACTGATTAATTTTATATGGTCATTCCATTTTAAATCACTTCTAATGCCTACTCCCAGATTATTTATGGAATTAACTGATTCCAGTTGCTGACCAGCTATATTGTAGCTAAATGATAAATGATCTTTCTTTCTATGTATTCACAGCACATTTCACTTGTCTATATTGAGATTCAATTGCCAGTTAATAGATTGTGTGCAGTTGAGTCCTTGATGGAAACAAAGATTTGGATAATGTATAGTGTTTCATTTGCTGCGTTTAGCCTATGTTCAAGAGGATGATGCAAGTTGGATAGTGCCTGTCAATTTGGATAATGTTGGTTCAGTAGAAGTAGAGTTATCAGGAGGTGCAATGATAACTGACTTGGAAGTATTAGAGGAGGAAGAATTAGACAGAGGGAGGAATATTCGAAAACACGAGAGTCTGTCAATTTAGCTACACTGCGGGAAAGTGTCATATTTAGAAGTATGTGATAGGGAGAAGATGAAAAACATTCTTACCAGAATATACAAAGTTGTATAACCCTCCATGACTGTTATCAGCTACCCCACAAATACAGCATAGGAATCCCACTGGAAATGAACCAGCAGATGTAGAAAACCATACCAAATTCCACATCATCTACAACCAGTGATGGAGGAATTTTTAACCAGCAGCTGTGTAAAGGAATTATGGGGAAATGTACCAGCCACTATTCAGCAGTGGTAGTGACTGTACCAAAAAAGAGCTCAGACAGATGTAAGGCTTATAGCTTTTGTTCCAATTATTTGTTTTATGACCAAGGATTTGCAAAGTGGATACCATCCATTAGAGGTAGCACAATAGGATCAATGCAAGATGGCATGTGCAGTCCCATTCGGTATTTTCAGCACTGGTGAATGCATTCGGACTGAAGAATGTGCTGTCTACAACAGCACATTTTTGACAGGGTACTATGTGGTCTGAATACAAAACAATGCATGGTGTACCTGGATGATACTGTAGTCTTTTCTAAGAACATTCACAAACACTTGAGATGATTACACAATGTCTTTAATAGATTACGAGTGATTCAACTAAAACTTTGTTTGGCAATGTATCATTTTGTACTGAAAGAAGTTGACTACTTTGGCCCCATTATCAGCCAGGATGGAGTGTGAACTGACCCTCAGCTTATACAAGCCGTGCAGTAATTCCCAATGTCTAGAACAGAGAAAGAACTGCAATCTTATTTTGGGACAGCTAATTGTTATAGGAAGTTTGCGCCAAAATTTGCAGAAATATGAAAACCCTGACACATTTATTAAAGAAGGGGATGAAGTTTCAATTGACACTGGAATCTGAAGAGCCTTTGTACAATTAAAGGATTTTTTGACCCTTGATCCTATCCTCACTATTCCGTATTATCAGAAACAGTTTGTGTGCCTTGGGGCGCATTTTTAGTCAGGAATTATAGAGCATCCGATTGCTTATGCTTCTAGACAGCTAAATAAGGTGGACCATGATTACTTGATTACTGAAATAAGGGAAGCTCAGTTTGACAAATGGAATAAATTATTTTCGTTGCTTCTTGTAACAGTCGACGTTTTAAAGTTAGAACAGATCTTGCAGCACTGACATGGCTCCTGGTCCTTAAAGATCTGTTTTACTACTTGACGTGGTGGCTATGTGGTCAAGCGTGTTCAATTTTGAAGTCACACGTGGGAATCCAGACATGGTGAGTAGCAGTATTTCTCCCATAGGACAGCAGTTCTTTCTCTGTTCTAGACCTTGGGAATTCCTGCACGGCTTGTATAAGCTGAGGGGTCAGTTCATACTCCATACCTGCAGACAAGTAGCAAAATGCTCAGTCCGCTGACCACAATTGTCAGTTGTTCGCAACATAGTCTCACTTCAATGCTGACAACGGAGTATTGTACAAACAAAAAATGTGAGATTGATGCATAACCATGCTGACACATTTAAAGCGATGAAGCACTGAGGCAGGCTCATGATTCTACCTTCACAGGGCATGGAGACCCATGAGCCTAAGCCTACACTATGGTGAACTTCCATGCAAGCCTTGAAGAATTGCCCCCCCCCCTCCCCCCCGCCCCCACTCAGAAACACAACCTAGCTCCACCTTCACCACTTAGCCTACAAACTCTAAGAGGCATCTCAGGAGGCAAACCACATGAAAATATTTCTACTGTCGTATGTTTTTACCTCCTGCAAAATGGACTTATGGATGTTGTCGTCACCTGTCACTTCATACATTATCTTACTTATGTTTCTGACGAAACTGTCCTCCGACTTTCCCTGTTTCTGACTTATCACATTAAGTTATTCCTGGTAGTATCTAAATGAGTTCTTTCTTATAGGATGGCAGTTCAGAAAGTTGCCACCATTCTAGCATGGCATTAGTATTTGTGTGTGGAGTACCGCCATTTTCACCTTTGCATTTTCCTTGTCTCACTAAGTGTCCAGCTGTGAAAGTGTGAACGTCATTCTTTTGTGCATTTGCTTGTTATAACCTCAAAACATAAGCAATGTAATAAAAAATGCTGCCAAATGGAAGTGCAAGCAATAATAGGATTCCTTTCAGTGCAAAAGTTTCAGCAGCTGACAGATTGTCAATAATGTACTGCATACAGTTCAAACGTTTTGAGTGATGGTGTTGTTTGGCAATGGGTCTTTTCAAAAGTGGTACAACAAATTTTCATGATGTGTTTTCTATTGTGAGTACTGATCTTGTCAAGAAAACTGAAAAACATAAAAACTGACAATTCACTATTTTTGAACAAGTCCTGCAAATTTCTCTTATGGTTTTGTATGAAATTGTTACCGATAACTTAGACGAACAAAAGTTCTATGGTCAGTGAGTAGCAAAATTGCCACAAAACCAAACGAATGGGATCTGCCTTGGACTTAAGTTCTTGCTATGATGCAGAAGGAGAATGTTTTAAGTGAATTGTCTGTTGACTAAACTGAGGTGGAATACATAGATGCCAAAATGCAGTAACAGTAGATTGCTTAGGACCATGTCAGTTCCCCATGTACACCAAAGAAAGCCCACCAAACTTTGTCATCAGTTTTTTAGTAGGACGAGAGGATTTTGCTATTTGAATGTACAGAACATGGAATGATGATCACTTCAGATGTCTACTGTGAATCTTTGAAGATTTGCAGTATGCTGACATCCAGTTTTGTGTTTTTTCATAACAACACTCATCTTCACAGTTCATAAAAAAAAACTCTTTAGAGATTTAGACCCAATTCAGATGGGTGAGTTTTGATCATCCCCAAACTTAGGGCCAAGTGATTTTCAACTCTTCTCTCACATGAAGATGTGGTTGCAAGGCAGCACTTTGATGATGATGACAAATTCAAAATGCTGTGAAAGACTGGCTACATGCCCATGCTGCAGAACTTTATGAAAATGGAATTTGTAAATTTGTGAAATTCTGCAACAAACACTTGATATTAACTCATGACTATGTAGAAAAATGGCAATAAGACATCGGTTCAAGAAGTACATAATAAAATCTTTTTTCCATGCAAGTATTTTTCTGTACAGTCAAATAGAGGTAATTTTCTGAACGGCTCTCATATAATGTTCCACTAGTCCTTCCTACAGATCCTGCAAAGATTGAGCGTTTTGCAACATCTAATACACATAACATGTGCTCTAGCATTAGTCACTAATTTCAGTTGGGCCATACTTAAGAACTGCTTGTTATTTCAGTTCCCTAATTTTGCACCTGTATGTAAATCGTATATAGATGTGTTCAAATTATTAGACTAAAGACCTTTTTCCCAAAACTTTACATTTATTACACATTTACATCCACATACAGAATATATTTGTACATTGAATACTTTGTCTGCATACCTTTGTTCTTAATCCACATTTTTATTCTGTTTGGCATAGTTGTTACTAACTTCTCACATGACATTTTAATATCACTTATTGTAAATTTCCTTATCCTCTGTTTCACAATAGCACATAAATTCTCAACTGGGTTCATGCCAGAGCTACCACCTGGCCAGGGCAACACTTTCAGTTGCTTTTCTTCTAAGTACTTGGAAAAACATTTGGCTTTGTGACAAGGTGCCCCAACATGCATAAAATGGCATCTTTATTAGGAAACCACTATTTTATTTGGGGGGAAAAGTTCCTTTTCAAGGATTTATTTATCATATTCTTGCCTCATTGTCCATTCAACAATGTGTAATCTGAAACTTCCTGGCAGATTAAAACTGTGTGCCCGACCGAGACTCGAACTCGGGACCTTTGCCTTTCGCGGGCAAGTGCTCTACCAACTGAGCTACCGAAGCACGACTCACGCCCGGTACTCACAGCTTTACTTCTGCCAGTACCTCGTCTCCTACCTTCCAAACTTTACAGAAGCTCTCCTGCGAGACATGCAGAACTAGCACTCCTGAAAGAAAGGATATTGCGGAGACATGGCTTAGCCACAGCAGAGTGAAAATCTCATTCTGGAAACATCCCCCAGGCTGTGGCTAAGCCATGTCTCCGCAATATCCTTTCTTTCAGGAGTGCTAGTTCTCATGTCTCGCAGGAGAGCTTCTGTAAAGTTTGGAAGGTAGGAGACAAGGTACTGGCAGAAGTAAAGCTGTGAGTACCGGGCGTGAGTCGTGCTTCGGTAGCTCAATTGGTAGAGCACTTGCCCGCGAAAGGCAAAGGTCCCGAGTTCGAGTTTCGGTCGGGCACACAGTTTTAATCTGCCAGGAAGTTTCATATCAGCGCACACTCCGCTGCAGAGTGAAAATCTCATTCTGGAATGTGTAATCTGCCAGGAACTTTCAATGACATCGCACTCCAGATCATAACAGAAGTTGGATGCTTCACACATTGCTGCACACACTCAGCTTTGAACTGTTCTCCAGGTCTGTGATGAACATAATGGCTTCTTTCTTCCATCACAGTGAATACAGGTTCATCACTGAAGCGCACCTGAAGCATGTGTACAAAATTACAAGTTACTGGATTTACTCAAATCTAAGCCGAACTTTTTTTTCCTGTTTTTGTAATCCAAAAAACCACCTGCAGCTTAGAATCGAGTGCAAAGTAAGCGGAAGTTCTGAAAAATGTTTGTAGGTGCCGCCACAACTAACTTCTGTTGTCAAATATATGTAGCGCTACACAGGCTTGCTTTGCAGGCACAAAGATAAATACTGACGCCAAAACCTCTGCGTCAGTAAATAATAATGATTAAAAAAAAGTGGAAGACGATCTTTTTTCTCCACCCTAAGTTTCTACCACTGCATTTTAATACATTATCCAACGAAGTAAATACAAATTTCGTATTGTTCATCTTCGAATGTAGCAGCATTTCAATGTACTATGAAAATCCGACTGGCAAGACTGTTTGGGGTTTTTGTCAATATGGCCAACTCTACACTCTGAATTTTTTCCTACCTGTGAGAAGAGATGGTTGCTAATAGGAACTTTTATGAATTGTGAATCACATGCAGTATTCTCTTCACCATAAGAATAATACGAATATAAACATTTTGCCATGTATTCTTTCGCGTTTGCTGCTATCTCATTTAAATCCTGTCTGCCTATGAAACTAGAGTGAGACAACAGCAAACCCAGAAGAATATACATCTCATGTCATGTTTATAATCGTATTATTCTTATGCTTAGAAGTGATACAGTCAGAAATGAAGCACGGCAATTGACTAGATTTTTAAATCTAAGATGACTCTAATATCTGTGCAGAAAGTAATATACTAAAGAGGCGTCTGCAAAGATTTTCAAACGGAGAAAATTTTTCGCTAAACTCTCGTTCAGAACATCTTCTATCACACACAGTCTATTATTTGGTTCTTGTTGATCATTATCAAAGAAAGCAGCAGTGCAAGTAACAACAAACAGCAGTCTCTCGCAATTGTTTCGCTAATGAGACGACAGGCCGTAAACGCTCATTATAAGAATGCGACAAACAATGCATGACACAGTATAGTAATGCATTTTCAGCTTAGAGTGACAAACACCTATAACAAAGAGAATGGCAGTTATGAGATCAAAGAAAAATAAGCAAACAATTCAAACCAGACGAAGCACGTGAAAAAGGAAGGGTACGCATATAAATACGGACGGAGCGCCTGACGCATAGCAATGGCTACCTGGTAAAGCTTAACTGCTAAGCTTATGACTTGAACCAAACTACTGTAGCTGTATTGTCATTCATTTGACCTAAATTGGGTTTCATATTAAAATGGACCAACTTTGTATCGATTTGGAGGTTAGGCCTAAAACGTTTCTCTCCCCTTGAATTTCGAGTCTCAAATTTCAGGTGTGGCTTAGATTCGGGAATTTTTTTTCCTTGATTTTGAGTCTCATTTTTCAGGTGCGGCTTAGATTCGAGTGCAGCTTTGATTCGAGTAAATACGGTAGAAAAGTTGGGAATAGTAGCATAGGAGACCCCAACAGTCCCAAAATTCAAATGTGCATTTCTTCAGCATCAATAAAACATCAGAATTTCAAGCAAAAACTCCTCACTTTATACATCAGACCCACTTAATTTACCATATCATTGCGCATACCTTAGCTCAATCCTCGCTTGTCCACTCCTAAAGTTGTTTAGCCCACTGCAATCTTTTGGTTTTCATGCCAGGTGTGATTTTCTGTTTTTTCCTTGGTCTTCATGCCTTTAAAACACATTCAGACGTCACTCTTCAGGCACCCCCATAAACAGTAATCCAATAGGATAAGTTCAGGTTATCTTGGTGGCCAAGCAATGACTCCACGGCGACTGATCCAATGACCAGCATTCGTTATGTTGAGATACTGCGTCACTGGCCATACAGAACGTGTAGGAGCTCCATCATGCTGAAAGTACATAAGAGCTCGTGTTGCCAAAGGGATATCCTGCACATATCCTGGTAACACAATCTGAAGAAACTCAAGATACTGTGTCCCGGTAAGATGGTTATCCAAAATAACTGGCCTGATGAGTTGGCCATCAACAATAATACCGCAACACATGTTGACTGAGAAACATCACTGAAAATTCATTTCCACAGTAGTGTGCACATTTTCATTTGCCCATATATGAGAGCTGTGCATGTTGTCGAGTACACACTGCCAATGGAAGGAATACAGACCATGCTCGTATACTGTGCATATCACTCTTGTTTGTGGAATACCAAGTGGGCAGGAAAAAAAAAAAAAGGTAGGTTCAAATGGCTCAGGACTCAACTGCTGTGGTCATCAGTCCCCCCTAGAACTTAGAACTACTTAAACTTAACTAACCTACGGACATCACACACATGCATGCCCGAGGCAGGATTCGAACCTGCAACCATAGCAGTCGCACAGTTCCGGACTGCGTGCCTAGAACCGCGAGACCACCGCGGCCGGCCAAGTGGGCAGCAATTCTTCTAGAGCTAGTAGTAGGGTTGCGTTCCACTACTTGAAGAATGTTCTCAGCTTCACTAAGAGTTTGTTGTATGGGACGTTCAGACACAACATTTATGTTGGGAAGCATACCGTGCTCACGCAATCAGCGAAAAACCCTGCTACGCACCCTGCTATCTGGCACTCTGTGATTCCGAAATCAGTGTTGGCATTCTCAGACAGCAGCTCTGGAATTCACTTTGGACAAACGATAGACAAACACCATGTCAGCACACTCTGCATGTGTGAATATCTGTGGCATTTTCCCTACACAAAACTGTATTGATTGTTAAACAAATCAATTATTACACTTTTCTCTCCTATTTTTTCACCAGAAAACTTAAAGAGTGCAAAAATAATCGTTTAGGTTAAAAATTTGAACATGTCTGCACATATATAAAATCCTTCCCAGATTTAGCCAGGAACAAAGTCACTAATGAGATGGTGTTTGCCTACAGGACAGGTGGGGATATGTTAGGAATTGACTGTTCCCTTCTTTCTTCCCTTAGACTTACAAAATCCTTACCTAATATTACTTTATCTTCTTGTTAATTTAACTTGTGAGAAACTTTATTAACATTTACAGTGCTGGTCTGGCACATAACGGCCACTACCTGTCGACTGGTTAAAATAAGTGATATTTTGGAAGTTATAACTTGTGTGTACAAATATATAGTTGGAATATCAAAACATTTTTAGGTTTATTGGACTTTCTGCTTTAAATATGTTTTGACCTACCAAGGAAACTTTGGTGCCGCCTCAACAGGTTAAGGACTGGACATGGTTGTTGTAGCTACTTCAGGTACAAATTGGGCTGGTTCAGTTCACCAATGTGTGAATGTAATCAAGAATAGCAGACAATTGAACATTTAGTCCAACGCTGTCCACTTCATTCATACCCTGGGATTCCAGATGACTTGTTCACTCTCACATCCAGCTTAATTAACTGGTTGAAAAACGTGGGCTTTAAGGTTTAATCTTGTCTCATATCATATTATATTGTATAAAATCATTTGCCTTATATCAACTGTATATTGTATAAAATCACCAAACTACTAAATAGAAAAAAAAACTTACCCGGTCGAAGAAACATAAGCAACATCTATCTACTACTGTATTTAAAATGGCACATGTGTGAGGGTATTAACATTTGCCCTGCATTTATGTATGGGTATGATGCCGTTATAACACAATGGAAAGGATAGTTGCTACTCTTCACATAGCTCAGATGCCGAGTTGCAGAAAGGCACATCAAAAAGACTGTTGGAAAGTAGCTTTTGCCCAACAAGGTCTTTGTCAAAAATAGACAGTACACACACACACACACACACACACACACACACACACACACACACACAATTCGCACATACAAGATCACAGTCTCTGGCAGCTGGAGCCACACTGCTCTTAATGTGTTGGGTGTTTGTGCAAAAGAGTTTATAACTGCAGACAGCCCAATAAAATAATTTCTGAAAAATATTTATTTTGTTACATGATTACAACAAGTGTTCTCTTTGAAAAATATCACAGTATAAAATATATTGTATGCTGATACAGCTGCAACAGAAATGCAGACATAAAAGCAAGGAGAAATTCCATTTCCTGCATATAAAAAATGCAGTTTTAAGTACTAATAATGCATATAGCTGACTGTTGTAGTTCAACAGCTGACTTATCACTTTATAAAAAAACAGATCTGACTGAACAATCAGTCAACCTCTGTCAGTGTTCAACTATTCTCTAATATATGCGACCACAGGCTTTCAATTCCAATTTACTGTTGTTCTAATGGTGCTATGTGGAGAAATGAAACACTTTGGATTTCAAATAACCAGCATAAACATTGTCTAAAATGAGAGAAAGACAACCAGTCACATGCAGCAGGCTGATGCTTGGAGCACAGTAAAACATAACAGAGAATAGCATTCACACTAGCTTTAGAGCACTAGCTCATTTTCCTGCAAAGATACCCAAAGATGGCAAGATTTGCTGTGGCCACATGAGTGTCTGGTTGGGTCTCTGTGTGTGAATAAGTGAATTATTGCTCACAAAAGAGCTAGTGTGAAGGCTGTTTTCTGTTACGTGTAACTGTGCTTCATGCATCGATCCACTGTAGGTGAGGGGTTGCCTTTCCCTTATTTTACATATTGCTCCATCCAGTAATTTCCATTATTGCAACACAATCAATGGAAATATTTTAACATCTCACAGCTGCACAAAGCAACTCTTAATATATAAAACTTGGACGAAGTACAGCCAATACATTCATCGAAAAATGGTTCAAATGGCTCTGAGCACTATGCGACTTAACTTCTGAGGTCATCAGTCGCCTAGAACTTAGAACTAATTAAACCTAACTAACCTAAGGACACCACAGACATCCATGCCCGAGGCAGGATTCGAACCTGCGACCATAGCGGTCGCTCGGTTCCAGACTGTAGCGTCCAGAACCGCGTGGCCACTCCGGCCGGCTACATTCATCAAAATACTCTTCTACATAGCACTACCTGCTAGTGTTAAGACAAATTGTAAAATCAAATTACTTAGCATCAGATCAATGCTAAATTACAGTTAATTTTCTAAGTTTCACCAATGAAAGTGTTAGAATGTAGTGACTTCAGAAATTCTGAAACATTTCACTGATCTTCACTACCAGAATGACAAACACATCATCAAAATAAAAGCTGTGGAAAAGTGTTCAATTTTTCTCCACTACCAAAGTACAGGGGAAGAAACCAGTCTCACTGTATAATTTATACAATGCATTATTGTTTAATACTATACTTACACACTGTGTCAGTCTAGCAACACTGGCATGTTATCTGATGATGGGTTTCATTGAAACATCAGACTATAAAACCAGAAATATTGAAGTACTGCAGACACTTGTGTAAAAGTAACAAATTATTACAGAACTATTTACATCACAGGCGACAAAATCCAATGTTAAAACAGTAACAGTCCTGTAATACTAGTATTGATAATCTGTAGAAAGTGTTTTTAGTCCAAATCTGTATTTTGTGTAATGACGTTAACATTACACTTTAATTTTTTTTTAAAGTTGCCCGATGATGGACATTAAATATCAATTATTATGTCAATTCTATAAAATACCTTAAAAATAACTGTTTAGTGGAAAGTCTGATGCCAAGTAGTGAGGTTGGCAGGGTGACAGTGAGTAGAAAAAATTACCTTTTACTGAGAACTGAAAAGTCTCCAACCGACCCTCACTCATCTCTCTTTCTGCGCCTATTTGAGCTGTGTGTCTACCACGATATTCTTCTTTTATTCTCCAGATGTATCTCCCGCTCCCTAGTGCTGACATCACTCTACCATTCACGTCTACCTCTACAGCAAGTGCAGCATTTGATGGTGCACGAGCTTGCTTACACACACACACACACACACACACACACACACACACACACACACACACACACCAGTGCTACCTCCTGATCCTGCTACTGACATACCGGTCTGCAACAATAATGGAAAGGATGTGATCCAAGAAACTAGTGAACATGTATATGGAAACTATTAGTTTGACTCACTTGTCACTTGTTTCATCCTCTTAATGTTGCTGCAATGGAGCAGCTTATGTGCCTGCCCTTTGTTCTCAAGCAGTATGCCACTTACTCAGCTCCATTACAACATGTCTCAGTGACTTACTGTTTTCATAACAACCAACAGTGGCACTTCTTACTGCCACTGATCAATTTTGTGTGTGACATCAATTATATTTCATCTAAATTTGTTACTGACGATGAGTGAAAATACAAACTATATTTCCCAGAGCTATCCAAACTTCTAAGTGCTTTGGATGGTATTATTTTCCTCCTCGATTTAGTGTCTATTACAGGTTCCTATTCCTCAGCACAGAGTTTCTACTGTCATATTGCTCATGGATAATGACAGATTAATTATTAGAAAAGAAACTGCAGTAAATTGTACATAAAACTGTATGAATGTTGCGTCATCATTAATAAAGAGAACTGACTTTGTTGGCATATTTTGACTTTTTCATCATTGCAAAATCATTGGATTTCATAACATTACTGACTGGCTTGGGTGACGATGGCTAAATATGTACTATACATCAGTCATATTGCAAACAAATTGCAATCAGCAGATGAATACAATGGTTAATGCTCAATCACGTAACAAGTATTTGCATTTTGTGTATTATGCCATTCAAGACGATTAACAATGGCAATAGTGCAAAATGTATCAGGAGTGTCTATTTCTTACAGGAACTTCTTTATTTAGCTCCACTACTTGGCAGAGTTATTTTGTTTAGTATAGAATAAAGAAATTGCATATTAAACAAGACCCATCTAAAAGTTGAGCACATGCAATAAAAAATTCAGCAATGAACTCAATTAAATTAAAAATTACCATTATATATCCTGCTCTTCTATGTATAATTTCTGAATTCTTACTTAAATGTCTTTTTTCACTACACTTCCCTCTCTCTGGAAAGTGAAATCTGATGACTAGGACTGAGGGAACTTCGAAGCAGGCTGTGCTTCATCTGGACTAAAATCAATAAGTGGATCTTGTTCATCCACAGGCTGAGCACTTTGTTTAGGAGAGGTAGCATCTGGAGATGAAATACTCTCATAGCTTGTGCGTTGTTCAATCAGGCGTGCAGGAGCACTCCTACTGGTGTCGGCAGCTGGTGAAGCCTCAGGTGCTGGAACCAACAAGCGCGAACTTTCCGACGCACTGCCTGCAGCATACCGGTATGCACCACGCCCTCTTATACGTCGACTGAGTGAACTTCCTGGAATAAAAGATAGCACAATCATGACTTTGGAACAGCATATTTTAAAGTGTTTACAAATGTTCTTTTTCTTATGTGTGTGCAAAATTGTATTAATTAGTAGAACTTGCTGGAACCCATTCTGTTATGCCACTGCAATAGGAGGTGGTTCCAACTTCCAAGATATGTCAGAGAAACGGCAGGTAATTCCCCAAAAAGATACAAAATATTAAAACTTTAACCACATGAAGAAAGCTGATAAAATAAAAATAACTAACGAGATTGATAAAGAAAGGGATGGAAATTTCAAACAATTTTACATCCAAAAGTGTCTGTTATGTCATGCCAGAACCAAGTTTTATTATGTTGAATTAAGGTTATGACTGTCAAAGCAGTTTTCATCTGAGGTACGGCCTGGACTCCAACATCAATGGAAAAGTGAGGTTGGTGAAGTTAATTGGTGAGAGTATAGAAAGTTGGCATGGGGCAATAATGGTCAAATCATATCTGCTGTCATGGGTATGAGGACTAGGACTCTTTTTCCGGTAAACCATGAAGCTGATTATCCTCCATTAAAAGTTTATTCTTTTCTTGATCATGAGCATGAACATAGACACCACAGATACTTGTTCAAAATTATCTATTATCCATCAAAATGTGCAGTCCATTAAAAATAAAGTACACCAACTTGAATTGGTATGCATTACAGGGCACTGGTGTAGAGATAATGAATTGTAGCGTATAGAGCTATTGTCATAAGAATGTGCAAGTTGCTACTGAAAAACTACTGCAATAGGTGGAGGATGTTGTATTCACATCAGAGATGACACACATTTTAAAACTACAGATGATGTGATCACTATTAGACAATGGAAAATGTAAGTTGGAATATCAACATCATATAGACGACACATTGTGTTCCAGACAACAACTCAGACTGGAATGTATTGTCAAGTTCAGCATCAATCTGGAGTGGGGTAGGGAAAGGGTAGGGATAACAGGGTACAGGTAGGGGGAGAGAAGAGCGCTATCTGGTAAAGCATGCAGGGACTAGATGGAGGCATGACAAAGACTGACAGACACAGTGTTGGGAGGCCGTAGGGCACAGAGTGGGGAAGAGGACAGGAGCAGAAAAGGAGAGGAACAGGGAAGAGGAAAGACGGGTGGGTGCATTGGCAGAGGGTGACACACAATGAGGGTGAGGGGACATGAATAGGGAGGAGGTGACAGGATAGAGGGAGCAGAAACTGTTGGATGGAGAGTGTGGGGACAATAAGTTACCATAAGTTCAGGATGGGATAATTTTGGGAGCACAGAATGTGCTGTACGAATAACTCCCGTCACTGCAATTCAAAAAAGCTAGTGGAGGAAGGGAGTATCCAGAGGTCCCAGTTTCAGAAGCAGCCATTGAAGTCAAGCATGTTATGTTCAGCTGCATTATGTGCCACAGGGTGGTCTACCATGATCTTGACCACAGTTTGGCAGTGGCTGTTCTTCCTGGTGGACAGTTGGTTTGTAGTCACACCAATATAAACAGCTGCGCAATGATTGCAGCAGAGCTGGTATATGAAATGGCTGCTTTCACAGGTGGCCCGGCCTCTGATGGGGTAGGAGAAGCCTGTGACAGGACTGGAAGAGGAAGTGCTGGGTGGGTGGATTGGGCAGGTTTTGCACCTGGGTCTTCTACAGGGATATTATCACTGCAGCAAGAGGTTGGGATTGGGAGTGGCAAAGGGATGGACTAGGATGTTGTGTAGGGTGGGTGGGCAACAGAATATTACTTTTAGGAGGGGTGGGAAGAATCTTGGGTAGGATGTCCCACATTTCAGGGCATGATGGTAGGTATTACCTATTGTCATGCCCTGGTATGAGGGACATCTTACCCAAGATCCTTCCACCCCTTCTATAGTGGTGTTTTGACATCCACTCACCCGTCTTCCACAATATCCTTGTCCATCCGTAATAAAATGTAGTGAATTTGAAATGGCTGTGGGCAAAAGCTAGATGTGTAACAGTCTTTTTGTTGTGCCTGTCTGCAACTCAGTGAGTCATCTTTATGGCGAGTGTAGCAATCTACCCTTTCCCTAATATTGGTGTAGACATACATTTTGAACTGGCAGCCACTGAACTAACAAAGCTAGATATCTATGAGAAAATATTATTTGTGTGTGTGTGTGTGTGTGTGTGTGTGTGTGTGTGTGTGTTTGTGTGTGTGTGTGTGTGTGAGCGCACACGCGCAAGCGGTTGCTTACGCGCCACTCTCCTGATGCAATGCCGACACAATCTTTAAAAAACTATTCAATGTCCTGGAAGAGTCTGAACCCCCCCCCCCCCCAAAAAAAAAAAAAACTAGTCTGCTTGTGTCTGTGTATGTATGGATGGATATGCGTGTGTGTGTGTGTGTGTGTGTGTGTGTGTGTGTGTGTGTGTGTGTGTGTGTGTGTGTGTGCACACGCGCGCGCGAGAGTATATACCTATCCTTTTTTCCCCCTAAGGTAAGTCTTTCCGCTCCCGGGATTGGAATGACTCCTTACCCTCTCCCTTAAAACCCACATCCTTTCATCTTTCCTTTTCCTTCCCTCTTTCCTGACGAAGCAGCCGCCAGTTGCGAAAGCTCAAAATTCTGTGTGTGTGTTTGTGTGTTTTATTCATTGTGCCTATCTACCGGCACTTTCCCGCTTGGTAAGTCTTGGAATCTTTGTTTTTAATATATTTTTCCTATGTGGAAGTTTCTTTCTATTTTATTTACTAGTATAATAATATGTAGACATGAATATTAACACAGGTGTTGAGGGCGAATTTAGCAAGAGTCCTAAACTTTTTAGCACTGGAATGAGATTTTCACACTGCTGTGGAGTGTGGGCTGATATGAAACTTCCTGGCAGATTAAAACTCTGTGCAGGACTGAGATTCGAACTCGGGATCTTTGCCTTTTGTGGGTAAGTGCTCTACCATCTGAGATACCCAAGCACGACTCACGCCCCATCCTCACAGCTTTACTTCTGCCAGTATCTCATCTCATACCTTCCAAACTTCACAGAAGCTCTCCTGCGAACCTTGCAGAACTAGCACTCCTGGAAGAAAGAATATTGCAGAGTGCACACTCCGCTGCAGAGTGAGAATCTCATTCTGGAAACATCCCCCAAGCCATGGCTAAGCCATGTCTCCACAATATCCTTTCTTCTAGAAGTGCTAGTTCTGCAAGTTTTGCAGGAGAGCTTCTGTGAAGTTTGGAAGGTAGGAGACGCGATACTGGTAGAAGTAAAGCTGTGAGGATGGGGCGTGAGGCTTACTTGGGTGGCTCAGATGGTAGAGCATTTACTAATGAAAGGCAAAGGTCCCGAGTTCGAGTGTCGGTCCGGCACACAGTTTTAATCTGCCAGGAAGTTTCATTTTTAGCACTTTTTGCATAGCACAAATGGTAAACACTGCTACGAAGATATCAAAAATTTCAGTATCAGCTTTGGACCATGTACTTGCAGATATTGACAAGGAAATTGTGAAGTACTTCTGATCATTACTGTCAGATAAGAAAGCTAAAGAAGGTCTTGGTAAAACCTGGAAAACTGCAGTCCCTCAAAAGGACCTTCCTGGAACATAAAATATGTACTTTTTCTTTGGGGAGGGAGAGACCTAATCTCTCTAATCTTATGTTCATGGTCTTTACATGAAATGTATGTTGGAAGCAGTAGAATTATTCTGCTATCAGCCTCAAATCCTGGTTCTCCAAATTTCCTCAATAGTGCTCCTCAAAAAGAACATAATCTTTCCTCCAAAGATTCCAATTGGAGTTCCCTAAGCATATCCCTCCCCCTCCTCCTCCCTGCTCCACACCTCTTCTCTACCCCCACTACCCACACCAGCCAAGATCGCTACTAACTGCAGCAATACACCACAGCACCCAGAGAAAGCAATGGCCATGTGCGTGCATGAGTTGTACCACCTTGGTGCAGGTCTTATTACATTCGATGCCACACTGGGCGACCTGCGCGCCGTATGGGGATGAAATGATGATGAAGACGACACAACACCCAGTCCCTGAACGGATAACAAATGAACCTTGGCAGCTGGCAGGTTCATATCGCAAAGAGGAATAACATGCACAAACATGTCAGCCCACAAGCTGACAAGGCAACTGTTGACTGCTTTTGATGACACTACCAACACTGGTTCCAAACACAAGCAACACAAGGGACACCACAAACATTCTGCAGCAGCTAATACACGCATCTCTTCACATGCCACCACACAGAATACCACAACAACACTGGCCAGCTTTCCACTGGCCATAATATGAAACTACACTTGCCACAGCAAGCTAAGCCAATAGAAAACACTTCCCCACCACATACCACACAAAACATTCCAGGGACTGTGCATCACTGTACGTGGGAAACAAAACAGATTACACAAACCTCCTCAGCTTCCTCAAAGCTTAGGGAGTAGAACATCACATGTACAGAACCCAGGACAAATAAACACAAATGTATGTCCTGAAAAGAGTTGACTTAACAATCCCAAATGACATCATACAGGCAGAAATTGCTACACTCAGCTGGGGCTGCATGAGCATGAGCTGGATGCACAGTTTCTTCACACACAGACCACAACCAAATTACCTTGTGGAGCTGGCCAACATGGCTCACTCCCGCAGCTTTTTGAAGCAGACACTCCCGCTTCATACGCTAATAGTGTTCGAAATATACACACCACCGTGAAATATACACCCCCCCCCCCCCCCAACAATGCCAGTGGTTTGGCCATGTGGTCACACAATGTAGCAAACGTGCTGGCAACCACACAGTACAACACTGCAAACCAGGCCCATGCACAACCACTAAACGTGCCAACTGTGGTGTAGCACATGTGGCGAATTACAGAGGGTGCAACACATGCAAAGATGCTCTGAGGTGTAAAAATGCCGAGGAAAACCTAGTGATTACCTGAACAGCTCTAAGATGTCAGATCCCTTAATCGGGCAGGTAGGTTAGAAAATTTAAAAAGGGAAATGGATAAGTTAAAGTTAGATATAGTGGGAATTAGTGAAGTTCGGTGGCAGGAGGAAGCAGACTTTTGGTCAGGTGAATACAGGGTTATAAATACAAAATCAAATAGGGGTAATGCAGGAGTAGGTTTAACAATGAATAAAAAAATAGGAGTGCGGGTAAGCTACTACAAACAGCATAGTGAACGCATTATTGTGGCCAAGATAGACACAAAGCCCATGCCTACTACAGTAGTACAAGTTTATATGCCAACTAGCTCTGCAGATGACGAAGAAATTGAAGAAATGTATGATGAGATAAAAGAAATTATTCAAGTAGTGAAGGGGGACGAAAATTTAATAGTCATGGGTGACTGGAATTCGTCAGTAGGAAAAGGGAGAGAAGGAAACATAATAGGTGATTATGGATTGGGGCTAAGAAATGAAAGAGGAAGCCGTCTGTTAGAATTTTGCACAGAGCATAACTTAATCATAGCTAACACTTGGTTCAAGAATCATAAAAGAAGGTTGTATACATGGAAGAGTCCTGGAGATACTAAAAGGTATCAGATAGATTATATAATGGTAAGACAGAGATTTAGGAATCAGGTTTTAAATTGTAGGACATTTCCAGGGGCAGATGTGGACTCTGACCACAATCTATTGGTTATGACCTGTAGGTTAAAACTGAAGAAACTGCAAAAAGGTGGGAATTTAAGGACATGGGATCTGGATAAGCTGAAAGAACCAGAGGTTGTACAGTGTTTTAAGGGGAGTATAAGGGAATGATTGACAAGAATGGGGGAAAGAAATACAGTAGAAGAAGAACGGGTAGCTCTGAGGGATGAAGTAGTGAAAGCAGCAGAGGATAAAGTAGGTAAAAAGACTAGGGCTGCTAGAAATCCTTGGGTAACAGAAAAAATATTGAATTTAATTGATGAAAGGAGAAAATATAAAAATGCAGTAAATGAAGCAGGCAAAAAGGAATACAAACGTCTCAAAAATGAGATCGACAGGAAGTGCAAAATGGCTAAGCAGGGATGGCTAGAGGACAAATGTAAGGATGTAGAAGCTTATCTCACTAGGGGTAAGATAGATACTGCCTACAGGAAAATTAGAGAGACCTTTGGAGAAAAGAGAACCACGTGTATGAATATCAAGAGCTCAGATGGAAACCCAGTTCTAAGCAAAGAGGGGAAAGCAGAAAGGTGGAAGGAGTATATAGAGGGTCTATACAAGGGTGATGTACATGAGGACAATATTATGGAAATGGAAGAGCATGCAGATGAAGACGAAATGGGAGATACGATACTGCGTGAAGAGTTTGACAGAGCACTGAAAGACCTGAGTCGAAACAAGGCCCCCAGAGTAGACAACATTCCATTAGAACTACTGACGGCCTTGGGAGAGCCAGTCATGACAAAACTCTACCAGCTGGTGAGCAAGACGTATGAGACAGGCGAAATACCCTCAGACTTCAAGAAGAATATAATTATTCCAATCCCAAAGAAAGCAGGCGTTGACAGATGTGAAAATTACCGAACTATCAGTTTAATAAGTCACAGCTGCAAAATACTAACGCGAATTTTTTACAGACGAATGGAAAAACTGGTAGATGCGGACCTAGGGTAGGATCAGTTTGGATTCCGTAGAAATGTTGGAACACGTGAGGCAATACTGACCTTACGACTTATCTTAGAAGAAAGATTAAGAAAAGGCTAACCTACATTTCTAGCATTTGTAGACTTAGAGAAAGCTTTTGACAATGTTGACTGGAATACTCTCTTTCAAATTCTAAACGTGGCAGGGGTAAAATACAGGGAGTGAAAGGCTATTTACAATTTGTACAGAAACCAGATGGCAGTCGTAAGAGTCGAGGGGCATGAAAGGGAAGCAGTGGTTGGGAAAGGAGTGAGACAGGGTTGTAGCCTCTCCCTGATGTTATTCAATCTGTATATTGAGCAAGCAGTAAAGGAAACAAAAGAAAAATTTGGAGTAGGTTATAAAATTCATGGAGAAGAAGTAAAAACTTTGAGGTTCGCCGATGAGATTGTAATTCTGTCAGAGGCGGCAAAGGACTTGGAAGAGCAGTTGAACGGAATGGACAGTGTCTTGAAAGGAGGATCTAAGATGAACATCAACAAAAGCAAAACGAGGATAATGGAATGTAGTCAAATTAAATCGGGTAATGCTGAGGGAATTAGATTAGGAAATGAGACACTTCAAGTAGTAAAGGAGTTCTTCTATTTAGGAAGTAAATTAACTGATGATGGTCGAAGTAGAGAGGATATAAAATGTAGGCTGGCAATGACAAGGAAAGCGTTTCTGAAGAAGCGAAATTTGTTAATATTGAATACAGATTTATGTATCAGGAAGTCGTTTCTGAAAGTATTTGTATGGAGTGTAGCCATGTATGGAAGTGTAACATGGACGATAACTAGTTTGGACAAGAAGAGAATAGAAGCTTTCGAAATGTGGTGCTACAGAAGAATGCTGAAGATAAGGTGGATAGATCACGTAACTAATGAGGAGGTATTGAATAGGATTGGGGAAAAGAGAAGTTTGTGGCACAACTTGACTAAAAGAAGGGATCGGTTGGTAGGACATGTTTTGAGGCATCAAGGGATCACAAATTTAGCATTGGAGGGCAGCGTGGAGGGTAAAAATCATAGAGGGAGACCAAGAGATGAATACACTAAGCAGATTCAGAAGGATGTAGGTTGCAGTAGGTACTGGGAGATGAAGAAGCTTGCACAGGATAGAGTAGCATGGAGAGCTGCAACAAACCAGTGTCAGGACTGAAGACAACAACAACAGTGGGACTAACACACTTGCAAGGCTAGATCCCACACAGCCTGGTGTGTGGAAACTAGCACGTCACTTCACCAAGGAGAAACACTACGTACCAACTCTACAAGGACCTGACAGACCAGCATACATGCAGTGGAGCAAGCTAAAATGATGGCCAGAAATTTAGTACCAAATTTGGTTTGCTCTGGCCCAGCTTTCACACTTTAAACATACCGGGAGACCACATGACTTGTTCACGGCCCATGCGCAATGAAATGAGATGAACTAGCACATGTGAGATCTCATGGGTCATCAGACACACCATAGCTAGAAAAGCTGCTGCTCCTGATGGCATTCAAAATTGTGTCCTCCAGGAGTTCTCAGATAAAGCTGTTGACTACTTAACACACACTGCGAATGCCATCCTGTGACACCAACACCTCCCTGACTATTGGAAGGCAGCCAAGGTCCTGATGGTCAGGAAGCCAGGAAAAGAACACTCCCTCCCACAAAATTACTGACCGGTCAGCCTGCTGTGCTTGCTCAGCAAAGTTATTGCGTAGGTAATTCTAAAACAGCTCACTAGGCATTGCATCACTAATAACACTCTGAGGCCGGAGCAATTCAGATTCAGGGATCACCATTCAACAGCACACCAACACCTTTGTGTAGTTGAAGGTATCATATATGGCCACAACACCAACAAAGCAACAGAAGATCTGCTCCTGAACACAGAAAAGGCCTTCGATCATCTATGGCACAAAGGTCTGATTCGCAAGCTCACTGATGTTGGTTTTCCCAATGGATTCATACATCTCATGTACACTAATCTCACCAACAGATGCTTGCACATTGACATTCAGGGTACACAGTCAACACAAAACAGTATACAAGTGGGAGTACCCCATGGATGCATACTGGGGCCCCTCTTGTTTATCCTCTACATCAATGACTTCCCAGCTACACAAAACACATTGATAGCCATCTATGCGAATGACACAGTAATTCATTCTTACAGCCAGCACTCAGGACTGTTAAGCCTTGATTAGAAAAATGGCATGCTAAAGTAAACATCGACAAGTGCGAGGCTGTTCTGTTCACACGCAAACCAAAACACCTGCACAAAACCAAAACAGCAGACAAATAACACTACACACATGCCCAATATGTTTCTGTAAGGAAGTCAGATACGAGGAAGGTTTGAAAAGTTCTCGGAACTGTAGTCTCTCTGTAGATTAATGCACTTGGTCCAACGATGTTCCAGTGTCTTGGTACCCCATCTTGAAAATGAGTTTCCTCCAGGCCTGCTAAATAGTTATCAACTCCGGCTATCAATTCTTTGTTTGAAGTGAATCTTCACCCACCAAGAAAAATTTTGTTTTGGGAAGAGATGGAAGTCTGGCGGAGACATATCAGTTGAATAAGCACATGTGGCAACAGCTCATACCTTAGTTAGTGTAATTTTGCCATGGCAATGGCACATGTTTTTGACCCAGTGTCAAGAGTCATGGCACCCATCTTGAATATAATTTTTTCATTTCTAATTCTTAAGTTAAAATGTGATATACCTTTTCAGATGACATCTGGCAAGCACAAGAAATTTCATACCTTCCTTTACAAAGTACTTAATCGCTGCTTGAATCTCAATTATTTTCCATCTTCGCAAATCACTTTGTGGGAACACCAACAGAGCCACATCATCGCCACAGCTCTCTTCCAAGAGCACTGATGTGGCATGTGTTTACAGGGAACAGTCCAATGAATATCATGTGAACAACTCGTTGCACTAGTGCTGACCTCTCGTGGTGATTCTGAGAACTTTCCAAACCACCCTCTTACCTCAGTATCTGGCTGGAACAGAAACTTACGTGGGAGGACCACATCAAATATGTAGCCAACTGAGCAAACACAAGGCTTCAACAGCTTTACCCCAAGCACACTAAATAGGAGGGTGTCGCAGTCCATGTACACAACACTAATTGGGCTACTGATGACATATGCAGCTTCAGTTTGGGAATTCACAGCTATAACATGTCTGTGCAGCCTGCAGATTATACAGAACAACATGCTATGTACCATAAATAATGATCCGTGATACACGCACACCAAGGACCTTCATAGGGAATACCACCTTGAGACTCTCTCAGAGGTATTCAAAAAGCTTACCACTAGACTGTACAAGAAAATGAGACAATCGAGCAATCATTTCATCCAAAGTGGAAATATGATGGCCCAAAAACACTACTACTTAGGGACCATTAACCACCTATGGATAACACCAACACACAAACATGAGAAACATTGGTGAACCCCAACAGCACAGCAAAATTAACTGGCGCCGCCATTTGTAAGTTAGCTGGCCAATCGGCAACACAGGGAAGTGGTATTGCACACTAAACGCAACCAAACCCAACCAAAACTCTTATACATTGATAGATTTATGACCAGTCAACCACTTATATAACAATCTTGGCAGTTACAGGTACAAGATGCTGCAGCTGGCCCAGGAGACTTCGCAGATGTCCAGCCCAACAGTACTTGCCTTGGCACTTTTCTTCCTCTGCCCTTGAAATACTGTCCTTCATTTGCTTTTCATCTACTATCTATCTCCTAGATGCGACTATGTTGGTGAGTAATCCTACCCAGATGCATGGATAACATAATGGTCCCACATGCCTTACAGACCTTGATTATTAACTAACAAACATGGAGGTGGCAGTAAATCTTTTGAGACAGTCACCATGTTGCTGGGGATGTTGAGGAGCTCCACTCTTTCCTTTCCTTTTTTTTTTTAAATGAAAAGAAAAAGAGATCTGCAAGATCACATAAATCATAAAATAAAAACTTATCACAGTAGTACTGATGAGCGGTCATGGGACAGTGTAAAACAGAAGCTGAAAGTATGTGAATCTTGAAATGATGAATGATAGGAACTGTGTGTTCATGACAACACACATACAGCACAATATAAACTAATGGTCATACCTGATACAATGTCAATCGACAGAAAATCATATGTGGATGCAGTATCAGACCATGACAAGAAATCACCAATTACCATAATGTACAATTCTCTGCAACCCTAAAATAAAACACATGTTAACACCAATTCAAAGTCACGGCACACATGTCCATAAATTTGGGGGGGGGGGGGGGGGGAGGGGGGGGGATGGAGATACAGGAGATTCAGTAAGGTAAGACACAAAAGAAATTAATTGTAAAGGTCATCAGGATGTATGACATGTATACAATGTATCTGATGGAAGGGAGAGTAAGGCAAGGCATAAGAGAAATAGTAATACTAAGTCACAGAGTGTGTGACACGTACCCCACACTGAAATGATGATTTGGCTTTACACAGCTAGAAGCAAACAGCAGTGACAAATGAGAAATTAGGAGACCATATAGACAGAAACAATACTTGCAGCATTAAAGGAAAACAACAGATGACCCTATACTTGAGTATATGAGTAGTGTACATAACATCTCACTAGATGGTGCCTCCATTTCACACATTCCTTACAGTGACTTTGTGTGAGCTTTGCTGATGATCATGAGGTTTGCTGTGGGGCAAGGGATTGTCATAGTTATTTGCACTGAATTTTCAATTGAGTCAGAGAAGATCTTAAAAGTAAATTGCCATCCATCTCTTATGTTTTATACAAACTACACTGCAAGTCTTGATTCTGTTTATATGGTCTCCAAATTTCTCATTTGTCAGTGGTATTTCCTTTTGGCAATACATAGCCTAATCACAATTTTGATATAGAATGCGCTACATGATACATGTCTCACATTCCATTATTTTCAGTATTGTTATTTCTCTTATGCCTGGCTTTAGTCTTTTTTTCTGCATGTACTGTATGATACAAGTCACATATCCAACAACTTTTAATATCAATTTCTTTTGTGTCTTGTCTTACTCTTCCTTCTCATTTTCTGGTAAGTGATGATACAAATGACTATTTTTTTTGCATTATGAATAAGACAGACAAAATTAAAGTTACTTACCTACTACCTCTAGATGTTCTTTTATGTCTCGCCGAACATCAGATACATCCCACATTGCAAGGAAAGCTGTGCAGCATGACAGCTGTTCAGAGTTAGGATTGACATAATCCTTGTATGAGAAGCAATAATGATGTGCAATGGCAGCCAAGAACATTTCAATACAGATCAGGAAATCCTAAAAATAATAACCTTGTTAGAGGCACCTTATTTAAATGCTTAGCTTACAATACTAAATTCATCAAAGGAGATGATACAATAATAAATTTATGTTGATACTCAAAGTGACTGACACATGACCCCCCCCCCCCTCCCCTCCTCCCCTACCCGCCCTATCCAAGTGCATTGCTTACGTCTTGGAGCATATTAATACTGCTATATTTCCATCATATTCTTCACACTTTTACATTTGTCCTTCTGAATAACAGTCAGCATATCTAGTAAGTCAGTGGAATGTTTTAAAAGAAAGTTTTAAAGAGGATTACTATTATACCTCAAGCATTATCAGATTTTTCTAATAAAATGGATAATCATATAATGACAAAGGTGTATTATTATCATTTTATTTTCTTACCACCTCTTTTGGGTGGTTTCTTACTAATCCTTGTAATAAGTATGTATTTACTAGAAGGTCTGTTTTATCTAGCTGTTTTGTTTAGTTGTCTCTTTAACTGTGTTGAGCAGTTTTTTGTAGCATTTTATTTCATTACACAAAATGCTGTTGAGAGTTATTAATTTCAGTTTTCTTTACAAATTTAAGTAAAATCTCTCTCTCTCTCTCTCTCTCTGCCATCGTGAAGTGAACTGTCAGTGTGGTGGTGGTGGTGGTGGTGGTGGTGGTGGTGGTGGTGGTGGTGGTGATACAGGGAGGCTCTAATTAAACTTTCACTACTTAAGAAGGCCCCCATGAAAATTGATGATTGTAGCACAATGAGACTTTGTGGAAATATTCATTAGAACGTGCAGAAGAGAAATAATGAATAAATCACCAAAAGAAACACTTCTTAATGTCTGCAGTCTCAGAGAGCTGAAACCCACTGCGAGCAGCAGAACCGGTGCATGATGGGAGTGGCAACTGGGTCGGGGTAAGGAGGAGGCTGGGGGGGGGGGGGAGGGGGAGGGATAGTATGGTGAGAGTGGTGGACAGTGAAGTGTTGCAGGTTAGACGGAGGGAAGGAGAGAATGTGTGGAGGGGAGAGAATGTGTGGAGGGGAGAGAGTGTAAGTAGCGGAAAGGAGAGAAATTAAAAGACTGGAGTGGCGGTGAAATGATGGCTCTATAGTGCTGGAATGAGAACAGGGAGGGGGCTGAATGGGTGAGGACAGTGACTAACGAAGGTTGAGGCCAGGAGGGTTATGGGAACTTAGGATGTATTTCAGGGAAAGTTCCCATCTGTGCAATTAAGAAAAGCTGGTTCTGGTGGGAAGGACCCATATGGCACAGTTGCAACTGAACCTTGCCTAACTCAGTTCACTCCTCCATACAACCGTGATCCACCCCCACTGCCTCCAAACCACCCCATGTTAACTTTCCAGAATTTCTTAACCTCGAACCTTGCTTCAACGTCATTCCCCAAATCCCTCAACATGCAAAATAATCTTACAGTCTCAGAAAAAACAACAGTCCACCATCTAAAACTGATTGTGACCTTATAATCCTAACTGCTGACAAAACCACCATTGTTTTGAACCGTAAGCATTACGTGGCAGAAGGACTCCATCAGCTGTCGCATACTTCCACATACAAACCATGCCACAGTGATCCCATGCCAGTAATCCAGCAGGATCTTCAATCACTACTCAAATCCGTAGGCCCATCCCAGAACCTCTTCGCAGAGTCCATCTCTCTACTTACCCCTACCACTCCCCGCACTCCAACCTTCTACATGCTTCCTAAAGTCCATAAACCCAACCACCCAGGATCCCCACTGTGCCCGGTTACTGTGCCCCCACTGAGAGCATCTCTGCTCTCGTAGACCAACACCTTCAACCTATCACCCAGTACCTATCCTCCTCTATAAAATATACCAACCATTTCCTCGACTGACTCTCCACAGTTCCTGTCCCTTTACCGCAATGTGCTCTGCTCGTCACTACTGATGCCACCTCCCTGTACACTAACATTCCTAATACCCACGGCCTTACTGCTATCGAACACTACCTTCCCAGACGCCCTATGGATTACAAACCCACAACCTCCTTCCTAGTCTCCAAGATCAACTATATCCTCACCCACAATTACTTCTCCTTTGAAGGCATGACCTACAAACAAATCTGTGGTACGGCTATGGGCACCCACATGGCACCATCCTATGCTGACCTATTCATGGGCCATCTAGAGGAATCCTTCCTAAAAACCCTGAATCCTAAACCCCTCATCTGGTTCAGATTAATTGATGACATCTTTGCTATCTGGATTGAAGGTGAGGACACCTTATCCACATTCCTCCAGAACCTCAACAACTTCTCGTCCATTTGCTTCACCTGGTCCTACTCAACACAACAAGCCACCTTCCTAGATGTTGACCTACACCTCACAGATGGCTACATCAGTACCTCAGTCCATATCAAAACTACTAACCACCAGCAATACCTCCACTTTGATAGCTGCCACCCATTCCATCCCTTCCGTACAGCCTAGCCACCCGTGGTCGTCTCATCTGCAGTGACGAGCAGTCCTTCTCAAAATATACTGAAGGTCTCACTGTAGCCTCCACTGACTGTAATTATCCTCCTATCCTTGTACAAAAACAAATCTCCCGTGCCTTATATTTCCAGTCCCCCACCACCTCCAAAAGTCCCACAGTCTGGCCACAGAGGAGCATTCCCCTAATAACTCAGTACCATCTGGGACTGGAGCAACTTAATTATATTCTCTGCCAGGGTTTCGATTACCTCTCGTCGTGCCCTTAAATGAGAAATGTCCTGCTCACTATCCTTCCCACCCCTCCTACCATGGTATTTTGCCGTCCATTGAACCTACACAATATACTGGTCCATCCTTACACAACCCCTGCTCCCAGTCCCTTACCTCATGGTTCATACCACTGTAATAGAACTAGATGCAAGACCTGTCCCATACATCCTCCTACCACCACCTACTCCAGTCCGGCCACTAACATTACCTATCCCATCAAAGTCAGGACTACCTGTCAAACCAGTCATGTGATTTACAAGCTAAGCTGCAACCTCTGTGCTGCATTCTATATAGGCATGACAACCAACAAGCTGTCTGTCCGCATGAATGGCCACCGACAAACTGTGGCCAGAAAACAAGTGGACCACCCTGTTGCTGAACACACTGCCAAACACAATATCCCTCATCTCAATGACTGCTTCACAGCGTGTGCCATATGGGTCCTTCCCACCAACACCAACTTTTCTGAATTGCGCAGATGGGAACTTTCCTTGCAATACATCCTACGTTTCTGTAACCCTCCTGGCCTCAACCTTTGTTAGTCACTGTCCTCACCCATCCAGCCCCCTCCCTGTTCTCATTCCAGCACTACACAGCTGTCATTTCACCACCACACCCAGTCTTTTAATTTCTTTTCGTTTCTCTCCTTTCTGCTACTTACACCCTTCCCCCTCCACACCTTCTCTCCTGCCCTCCGTCTAAACTACAACACTTCACTGTCTGTCACTCCCACCATTCTATCCCTCCCCCTCCCCGCCCCAGCCTCCTCCTTACCCCCACCCAGTCGCCACTACCATTATGCACTGGTGCTGCTCCTTGCAGTGTGGTTTTTCAGCTCTCAGAGACTGCAGACGTGTGTGCAAGTTTTGTGTGTGTGTGTGTGTGTGTGTGTGTGTGTGTGTGTGTGTGTGTGTGTGTGTGTGTGTGTGTCTATTGCTGACAAAGGCCTTAATGGCCGAAAGCTATATTTGAGTGAATCTTTTTGTTGTGCCAATCATGACTCAGCATCTCTGTTACATGGTGAGTAGCAACTTTCTTTCTCTGGTATTGTTATATTTCATCCTGTGGTTTCCATTGTTTTACTCTTAATTTCAACATGAGAGGGTAACATTTGTTTATTGCCTAATATTTTTAAGTTCCAGCTGACAAACATTGCTCAATGTGATGACCATCTGCATCCACCATGGCCTAGAACTGTACAAGAGTTTCACAACTATTTGCAGCACTTTTCGAACAGTGGGTCATGGAATGTTCAGCTGTCATGACACGGCTTGTGCACAATGTGTCTGGCACTCAGCCATAGAAACAGCAACTTCCTAAATAATTTGTGGCACAACTGGCTATCAGCCTCTCCCAGGAGCAATTCCCAAATTACAGTTAATTCAAACTTTCAAATCCTGTTCTTCAACCCCGATGCAGAAAGAGAACCCCTCTGTATTCCTTCAATGCATCAATACTTGTGAAGAGCAGCAGCACTATTACTGTTGTTTTGAGAAAACAACTTTACAAGTAAAGCCCAGCTCATCTTGTTTGAACCAATATTGACTGTCTGTGACTGTAATGTGCACTGATGCTTGTGTTTCAACCATACATCAACTAATGGTGAAACTAACATTGCTAACAACACAAATCATGCAGTTCAAAGTCTGAACATCATTCCTATGAAGTTGGAATCTATATCATAAATAGTTTTCCATCTACACTGGTTCAAATTGGGAAAGTTTAATTAAAACGATCCTGTACTTTTAATCACATGCTGATCACTTTCACAAGCATATTTGACATGTTGTGTTATTACAACTTACAAATGTGGGAAGCAAATACTTCAGTTCTCCATGGACCTTCCCCTGCACTGATATATTCTGGACCAGAATACTGCATACCACTTTGGCTCTGCAATGCTCATCCGTGTGAAATTGATGTTCGTTTGAATGCAGCTACAAGAACCATTAGTGGTACATTCAGATCTAACCTACATGCTAACTGCCAATACTATCAAACATCTGTCCAGCTCATCTTCCTTGAAAGTTGCCACTCAACAATTTTTGCCAGCACAATTCAAGGAAACATCTCAAATCCAGAAGACCAGGACTCCAAATGCTCTCCAGTGGGTTCAAACTCCAAATGCTCTCTAGTGGGTTCAAATTCCAAATGCTCTCTAGTGGGTTCAACCGAGACGACTAGTGGAAATTTGAGTGACAAGCCACAAAAATCTGGAACAACAAACTTATTGACAACCCAAATGTTATAGTTCCAGGCTTTCATCATCCAAGGAGGTGAGAGTACAGATACAAGACTGAAGGATATATGTGCAAATACAACATGCACAAGTGGGATTTCTGCAATGACAGTACATATGAGCTTGGTGACATTCAGACAATGAACCACATTGTAAATAAGTGTCCACATTTCCCTAGTGGCGTCAATCCACTGGTTGAATCTAATAAATTTGTGTGAAGTTTGGTACATTTAACATTTGTATAGTGTAAATAGTTGCAGAAAGGTATTTTTTTGTTTTAATGTAAATTAGACTTCTTGCAATTGATGCTTATGATAATAATAAAAACCTACACGACTTCTTGGTGGAGGTATTTACAAGTTGCAGCACTGTAGTGTTCCATATCACTCAGGTAGAGTGATATGTAAGCCTATGTCTACCTTCCCAATGAATGACGGTCATGACCTTTAAGAGATATAGCAGTTTAATATTTATGAGACTGAAACTAGCTGGGGGTTTTGTTCTATAATTTTTTCCAGGTATCGTGGTGATTGCAGTAACTCCAGAAGATGAAGTACCTTTCAGTGTACATGCATGTTTCAAGCACCATTGTCACAGGTTGAATGGTGTTGCAAGCCCAGAGTGAATGCCAGCAGCATAACAAAACTGTGGGAGATCCATGCAGACACAGAAGAATCTTACACCACATTCATTGTTGTAACGAGCTGTCGAACTGACATACGCACTCTAATGTCATGTTCCCTATGTTGTAAAGTTGTATCTAGAAGCTGTTGTATTTTATGCAACACTGTATGGAAATTGTTTTAAAAGTCCCATACAGCTCTGAAAATGTCAATTCATGTATTACTCAAGACTGCAGCAGCGACAAAGTCCAATGGATCTGCACGGCCATGATCGGAACACAAATTTCAGGTGCACAACTTCATAATTATGAGAAGTCGAATACCCCAAATCTGAGAATATATACACGGAACGTCACAATGTTCTACTTTTAAGAACACCATTGCAATGAATCCAATTATTGCTTTTGGTAATTATTTTTATGGTAATTTTATGTTTGAATATTGTGTTCATATTTTGAGATCCCATAGCTCAAGGAAATTCCTGTTTGAGAAGAGTATGTCACTATGAGATCTAGAGAAGAAATTTGATAATGCAGCTTGAGATAAGCATGCAACAACAATGAGGGAAAACAGAATGGGCTGGAAAACTGCGTAGCTTGTAAATTCATTGTATTTAAATCAAAAAGCATCAGTGAAAGTGAAGGAAGGAAGTACAACTCAATAGAACTAGAAAAAGGAGTACGACAAGGATGTTGTTTGTCTTCTTCAGTTTGTATTTAGAAAAAATAATTGACCAATGCCCACTAGACAACAAGGGGGTAAAAGTTGGAGGATGAAGAATATGGCATTTGAGGTTTGCAGATGACATAGTCCTTCTAGTAACATATACAAAAGAGTTACACAATGTAGTGGATACTACTGAGCTGAAGGAAAGATTTATGAAAGAAAAGCAATACAAAGAAAACAAAACTAATAGTCTCAGCAAGAAACAAAAAGGTAAAGGTAACACTGAATGAAGAAATATTAGAACATATGCAAAGCTGTAAGTACCTTGGAAGCAGGATGGAAACTGACCAAAAGGGCAGCATAGAAATTAAAACCAGGATAGCAAAGGTGAAAGAGACATTTTGTAGGAAAGGGAGAATTTTTTTGCAGCAATATAGGAAGAGATTTGAGGAAAAGATTAATAAAATGTGTGTCCTCCCATATGATGCTCAAACACAGACAATGGGGAAGAAAGATAGAGCAAGACTGAGATGATGTCATAGCAGACGATGGAACCAATAAGTTGGATGGATAGAGTGAAATATGAAGAGGCACTGAGAAGAGTAAAAGAGAAAAGACAATAGTGAATGTAATAAAAAGGAAACAAAACTGATCTCGGCATATATTATGAAAGAATGAGGGGCTTATAAACACAGTCTTAGAGGGGTACGTCGAAGGAATGAGGTGGCAAGGAATGAGGAGATTTCACATTATGTACCTCCACAGGGAGGAGATGTATCGCAACATGAAGAAATTCTACAAGCTGTGTCAGACTACATTTACAACCGGCCAATCATTTTAATTCCTGGAACTGAGCTTGGATTGGTGGTGTTACCTGCACAGCAGCTGATTCTGCCCATAGAAAGACTACAGGACATAAAATATCAAATTTCTCACATGTCTGACAAACTGTCATTGGAAGACCCGTGCAAGACGGTCATCAATGTGACTGACATGGAGCTGAGTGACAACGCGATTTCAGTTGTAGAGGAAGGACTTAACTTTGCTCCAACCCCTAAGTACACACTCGTTGTGGACATCAGCGCAGTTGAACAAGTTGTGGCATGACTACCACCTGAAGCAGCGGAAGAAGTACGTCGTGAAACCTGCCATGGTCTGATGATAACTCAGTGTACAAAGTCAAACATTACCAGCAGAGAGTGGGTGGCTATTTGGGACCTGAGAGAATGCCCTGAGAGTGTTGTCTTACCTGTTGACAAAGGCAATGCTACTGTTTTTCTTTCCCACAAGGACTACATTTTGAAGATGCAGAGCCTACTACATGATGAATCCTACAGGAAGGTCAACATTGATGCCACAAAGAAAGTGGTGAACAAGACTAGAGTTCCTCTCAAGGAGACAGATTGACCAGAGAGGAGGGGGGGGGGGGGGGGACAAGAAACTGTTACCTCAAGGAGCTGTGCCCACCAAGACACTATTGCATCCCATTGTCAGCTACATTAGGGCACCTGCTGGCAAAACACCTGAAGGAAATACTAAGTCCTTATGTGGGTAAATGCACTCATCATTTCCACAATTCTGTGGATTTTGTAAAACACCTTGAAAACTTCAGGACAAAAGAGTCAATTAACATGTTGAGTTTGGACATCATTTCGTTATTCTATGGGAGTCACTAGAGGTTCTTGGTCAGAAATTTGATGAGAAGACCACCAACCTTTCCAGGCTTGTCCTGACCTCAAAATATTTTCTGTTTAATGGCGAATACTATGAACAAATGGAATGAGATGTTATGGGCAGCCCACTCTCACCTGTGGTCACAAATCTGTGTATGGTGTACTTTGAGTAGGAAGCCCTGGTGACTTTCAAAAGGAAACTCTTGTTTTTCCTGTTATGTGGATGACATGTTCATCATCTGGCCCCATGGAATGGACAACCTTCTTGACTCCTTACAAATTTGTACTCCATATATCCCAACATCAAATTTACTATGGAGACCAAAGCAGAAGGAAGCTTACCATTCTTGAACATCATGATCAAGAGGAGAGCTGATGGCATCCTGGGCCACGATGTGTATCTGAAGAAAATGCACTCTGACCTGTATTTGAATACAGAGAACTGTGACCACCCTGTGAAATAGGGTACTAAAAAACACTAGTTCACAGGGCATGCATTATTTCAAGATCACAAGCGGTACACTCAACAGATGTATATCAACAAGTCAGTGGTCGCAGAGCACTGTTTGTCCGAGAATCACACGATAGAGTACAAACATACCAGGATCTTGGCACAGACTTCCAAATACTGGGACAGTGTTGTTAAAGAGGCCACAGAAATTCTTAACAAGAATGACCTCATCAACTGAGAGTGAGGCTATAATCTTAGCAAGGCTGTGTGTATGTGTGTAGGGGGGGGGGCACACTCTCACGCGTGGATCTGATGGGCACCCAACGGTGAGGTCATCAGTGCCCTTACACTTATGAAAACAAATGAATGTGGAGATGAGCTAAAAGTGTTGTACACGCATGCACTTGAAATGACCACACAGTCATTCTGTCTCACATGCACTGAAACCAATTAGGAGAGAAGAGAGCTAATCCAGAAATTAAAATGCAGAGAAAACAAAACACAGAAGAACTAAAAGAAAAACATGGGGACATGTGACTGGCTGACCATTTACAAAAAAAAGGTCTAGGACTAGCCAGCCACCCATTGACACATTAAGAACATTTCCCTAAAATCTTGTTATAAACGTTGGACAATTCACAAAACTTTAAAACCCTAACCACATTCGTTTGAGCATTACATAAAATAGATGGCAGATTTGCCAGCACAGTCCACTGGTCGGCAAATAAAATGCAGTCCAATAAAATATCGCCCATCATGATCTGCACGCCACAAGCACCACACATTGGAGGGTCTTCTCGCCAGAGTAAGAATCCGTGTTTCATAGGGCTGTGGCCTATGCGATGACGAGTAAGAAGGACCTCGTCTCGCTGACGTGGCTGGAAGTAAGTACTCCACAGTTGAGTTGTGGGCTTGATGACATGGAGCTTGTTATCAGTCACTGCCAGCCAATTGTCTTCCCATTGACACATGACTTTGTACCTCAACAGTGAAGTGTTAGCATGCAGAGGCATAGCACACTGAGATACCAAAGGATCATGACTCGCCTCCTTGGCTGCTCAATCCGCCTTCCCATTCCCCCAAATTCCGATGTGCCTAGGCACTCCGCAGAAAGATACCTCCTTCCGCAGTCGTTATAGTTGTAGGAGAGCATCATGGATATTCTGGGTACAAACGTTGGAGAGAGTAAGGGCACTCACTCAGAGAATCTGAGCAGACAAGAAATCTAACACTGGGAGAATGTCTCATCTGCTCCAGTGCTCACCAGATCACAAGTAATTCTGCATCAAAGGTGGTGTATTCTGGAGGCAGTCTGATCTTGAGGACACAATATAGGGAAACGACAGAACAACCAACAGAGTCCCCCTGCTTAGACCCATCCGTACAACTAGCAACATGGTCATGGTACTCACATAAAATATCAGAGAATATCACTATAAAATGGAAGCAGGAGTGCAATCTCTCGTGTACCGCACCAAATCTAAAATCACTCTGGGCCTCTCCAGTAACCAGGGCGCAGGCAGTTAAAACCCTGGATTTGCGGTTGTACTGGCTCCACACCGAGTGACTCCAGCACACACTGCATGTGCATCCCAAATGGCATTGTGGCTCATGGATGGTTGGAAAAAAGGCATTCCAGAGGTGGACAAGCACCTGTATGGTGTGCAGGTGAAATTGGAGTTGCAAGGAACTTACTTGCCGGATGCACCACGAAGAGCTGGTGCCAGATGGTAAGAGGTGGTTCTCCCAACTCAGCACAGATGCTCGGTATGGGACTGGTCCAATAAGCACCCATGGCCAGCCCCCCATGATGGACAGCATCAATGATCTGAAGTAAGAGGGCCTTGTTGACCCAAACACTGTGCAACCATAGTCCAGCTGCATATGCACGAAAGCCTGATAAAACTGAAGGAGATGCACCTTGTCTGCTCCCCAAGACCTGTGGCTAAGGCACTTGATGATGTGATCAGTGCCTTCAGGGTTCTGACTTCCAGGTCTCGCAGGTGTGGCAACCACAGCAATTGGGAGTCACAAATGAGGCCCAGAAACCGCACTGTGTCCCTAAAATGCAGGACAGTGTCCCCCACATTCAAGGCAGGCAAATTAAAAAGATGACGAGAATGATTAAAATGAACACATACACACTTATCTGCGGAAAACTGCAAACCCATCTTTGCAGCCCACTTCTCTAACCTCCGCACTGTAAGTTGCAACTGATGGCTCGCTGTTGCAAAACTGGAGGAGGAACAGGAAACAGCAAAATCATCTACAAACATGGAGCACTGTACAGGACTCCTTACCATAGATGTGATACTGTTGATGGCTATGGTAAAGAGGGTAACACTTGAAACACTGCCCTGAGGAACACCATTCTCCTGTTCAAATCGATCAGACAGTTTGTCACCAACTCAGGTCCTAAAAAACTGCTGAAAAAGGAAAGACATATGAAGATGGGGAGGTGGCCATGAAAGCCCCATTGATGCACTTGTGCGAGAATACAGTGTCTCCAAGTAGTACCGTATGCCTTACTTATATTGAAGAATATGTTGATACAATGATGCTTACAGAGGAAAGCCTGCTGAATAGCCACCTCTAGGAAGGTCAGATTGTCAACAGTGGACCGAAATGTTTGGAATCCACACTGAGAACAGCTAAGCAGTTGCCTGGTCTCTAAACACCAGACCAGACGATGGTTAACCTTTCGCTCCAGGGTCTTTCCTACACAACTAGTTAAGGTGATATTCTGATAACTACTGGGACATCCAGTCTCATCCTGGTTTGAGAAGAGGGAGCAGAATTGCCTCCCTCCACAAGTTGAGGAAGTTGCCTGTCTGCCGTACTAGATTAAAACATTTGGAGTTGAAGCATGCAGTACTGGATTTGGTCACAACTGGATGCCGTGTCACGAATCTAAGTCAGTACAGATTTGAGCTCCCACAAGGAGAAAGTGGAGTTGTAGGCCTCAGAACTGTTGGACCTGAAGTTCAACTTCTCGCTCTTCACAGTCACATGATAGCAACGAAATGCCTGATCCTGGCTTGCATTGACAGTAGTTTGTGCAAAATGTCTGGCCAGTGTCTAAGTGATGTCTCTGGGTGTTGTTTGGAAGCATCCCTGTTTCAGCACTGCTACTATTGCTAAACAGCTGCTTTTATACGAGAAGCGGAATGATTGATGGAGTCCAGGACACTCGCCATGACCTTTACTTACTTTCCCTAATGAATCGTTGAGCCTTGGCCCTCACGACTCAAAAGGCCCTAAGGTTTTCTGCTATTGGTAGGCATTTAAAATGTTGAAGAGTTGCATGCTTTTCCCAGATTGCAGAATGGCAGTCACCTGTCTACCAAGGTACTGGTCGCCTCATAATATGACCTGAGGACTGTGGGATGGAGAGGTCAGTGGGACAATGGATCACTCGTGATGTGGTCCACCCATCCTTGGATGCTGTCGCATTGTTAGAACAGAGCCAGCTAGCTGAAACTTGTCCAGTTAGCCCTGCTGACCATCAATTTTGGGTGCTTAACTACAGATGGTAAGCCAGTTCGTAGGTGAAGGTGGATTGGGAAGTGGTCACTAGAATGAAGATCGTCAGTGACCTCTCACTGAACAGAGTGAGTGAGGGTGAGAGAATAGAAAAAGAGGTCGATGGCTGAGAATGACGCAGTAGCAGTAGAGAAATATGTGCGAGTACCTGTGTTGAGGATGCACAGCCCATGAGACATCATGAGGCCCTCCGAAACCCAAACCCGAAGGCAAGTATTGGACGAGCCCCACAGAACATGATGGGCATTGAAGTTTCCCAGCAGGAGAAATGGTCACGGGAGATGTGCGATACAATCTCTGAGATCCTCAGAGTCTAGTGCATCTTGTGGAGGTAAATACATTGAGCAAACAGTGATTCTTCGACACACATGAATCTGAACTGCAATGCTTGCAGGTCAGTAGCCAAAGGGAGGGCAGAGGAGTAGTGCGCATTCGTGACAAACACTGCGACACCTCCCTTGGCCCTTTCCCCTGATAAGTCGTCATTGCTGCATAGCGTATATCCCTGTAGCACAGGGACATCTGTATCTTTAAAATGTGTTTCTTGTAAACAAAACCACAAAGGACGTGCCTGTGCTACGAGTTTATGTTCCTCCACATTAGACCGGAACACATTCGTGTTCCACTGTAGTATGGAAGCCATGTCATCCATGTGGTTTTAATTTACCCCTATCTTTGCACTACTGGGGAGGTGAAGCACTTGAAGAGCAAGGGTGAGTGGAGGGGCTGCCTGGATCCAAGTTATCTAACTCCATGATATTCTCCTCATCAGTCAGGTAGGAAAGAATGATGTCTAATGGTGCTTGGGACAGGTTTTGACCTGAACATCATGAGCCTTTCGCTCACACTGTCCTTCGAGGATGAGGGGGAAAGAGGGCGTTGAGAGGCGCACTGCTTTTCTCTTACCTTCTGGATGCTCACTGCAGAACTGTTGTTGGTCTTTCCTGGCACAGCTGCCTAGAATGCTTTGTCCTTGCTCTTTTCCCCTTGATATATACATGTGTTAGTACAGGTGCTTGTGGTGGATATACGCACACTAGGCGTCGTCTGTGTCGAAGTGTCTGCCTTGGGAATAGATTTCTGTACCATGGAAGACTGAAGTGGCAAAGACGGGGATTTGTTGCGTTATATTCTTCTTTGACCTAGGCATAGAGGATCTGCCTGGTCACTTTTCTCCTGTGTTTTGCATTCTTCAGCAAAAACATGGTGGTCTTGGCTCCAGACTGGGTGGTTCCCAGAGCAATTGGTGCATATCGCCGGAGACGGGCAGTCAGTCCCAGCATCTTTAGTGGCTTTTTCACAGTTCCCACAGATCACTTCATTCCCAGACCTGGTGATTGTATGGTTGAAATGCTGGCATTTATAGCACCACATAGGGTTTGGAATGTAAGGCCGAACATTACATGAAAGGAACCCTGCCATATAAGAAGTTTAGGCAGTGTCGGAGAATTGAATGTGACTATAAAAGTGGCAGTCTTTTCAGTTGATCCCTATGTATTCATTGCTCCACATCGACTATTCCCTGGGATGCCCATTCTTGCTTCAGTTCTGCTATGTCCATATCCACGATATCTCGGTAAGTGATGACGCTCTTACTGGAGTTGAGAGGGGTGTGCATCTCAACAATATCATCACAGTACCCAGTTTCTGCTATTTCTTAAGGAAGTCTACCTACTTTGACCTTTTAGTTTTGACCAACAATGAGCCATTACACAATCGTTTTATAGATTTTAATATTCCAGCAAGGCTCTAAAAACTGTTATGGATATAAAAGGGGAACACTTTTTCAAATGTCCCCACATTCCTCTTTATCACCAGAAACACATTGTTATTCACGACTCCATGGGCCCTGTTATTGCAGTCCAAAGTATTCTTATTATCAGGAGGACTAGTCTCTCTCATTCTTTTGGATGCATGAGTGTGAATACTCCCAGGCGGTACACCGTTCCCACTGGGAGGAGAAGAAGATAATTTTGAGGGTTCCATCTCAGCCCCACGAGCAGCTAGGGAAATAAGGGTCCACTCAAACAGAGCCCCTCATACCTGAGTTAGCGTTATACAACTGAAGTGCAACAGGTTCCCCAGAGGCTGCCCGCTAATGACTGTTCCACCTCAACAGCCATGCCTCCCGTCAGTGTGCAGCACACCTTCAGATTGAAGTTTATTTTTATAGAGGTTTATTCCCTCATCACGATCCTGGCGGTCAAGCCAAGATTGACTGTTTCCTAAGAGACACAATGTTCCAACACCGCGCTCCCCAGATGTCGCTGAAGCATACCCAGTGCTTACAGTGACAGGGGATTGGCGGTGCTTACCAGTCCCCAGCTCTGGAATTCTGGGATCGCCAAGCTGGTACCCAGTAAATCAATGCTGAACCCATGAGGGCACCAAACAAAATGATCTGACAACCAGGCAATCAGAGAACTTACATCATGAGGAGATTTTAGATTCTGGATGATGTGATGGATGACAGAACATACAGCAAAATTAAGACGGAAGCAATGGATTGCAGGAAATAGATTTGCAATGGACCTCCTAATACAAAGAAAAATAATGATGATGGTGGTGATTTAATTTAAGGAATTATCAGCTATATATAACATAATATTGTTATTCTTCATCTTGAAGTTAACATGTATGCTATTTATTTTTTATGTTCAATATGCTTTTAGAAGATACCTCCTTAATGCAGCAATGTTCATGAGGGTGAGAGGGTTTGTGTCACATGACATGGAGGGCCATGCCAGCAGTAGCTTAGCAACTGGTACAGGCATGTGGCAACACCGGAAACACCAATAGAGTATACTCAGGCATCAATAGGGTTCTTGGACTCATCCTGAGAAGACTGCCCCACTCAAGTCGTTCAATGGAACGGCCATCACAGATTGTAATCGACAACTGCAATGACAGGTGGATCAGTACTCGATCATCTATTCATGTCCAACCAAACCAGCGCAAAAAAAGGTGCAATTTCTCAAACATCAACTTTCCAAGAGCTGTAAACCATACCTATTAAGGAGGAGCTTCAAAGAACTGTTGCATGTCTTATATGTGGGACACGCCTGGGTAAAGAAGATATCCACACTGAACTTATCAAGCTGACACTACTCCTCCAAGTGCACTACAAAATCCTATTCAAATTTTGGGATGAGGGTACTGCATAACAGAAAATGCTCAATGCAATGCCAACACCATCACACCACACAAAGGTAAAGGTGGTGATGGTGCTTGCAACTGCTACCACTGAATTTCACTGCTGAGTGTCATTGGAAAAATGTTTGCCCATGTGGTGCTAGGCAGACTGGAGAAGCTTGCTAAGCATGTGAACTCTCAAGTCTCAGCAAGGGTTTTGAGGTCAGTTATTGACTGTTGACACTGCAGCAAATTCTGGAAATGGGGTATGAGCAGAAGACCCCATTTTCATAGCTTTCATCAACCTACACAAGGCTCCTGACACAGCCAGCACAGAGGGACTGTACACTTCACTAGTGAAGTAGAATGTCCTCCAAAACTCCTGAGGATGATCAGAGTTTCCACAAAGATATGGAGGATGGTTTGGTATTTGGCAGAGGAACGTTTGATTCATTTTCTGTGCAACAATGAGTTCATCAAGGCTTCAAAGGCTGTGTGCTGGCCCTTACCTTGTTTAGTATATTCTTCTTGCTACTTGTCAAAGTGTGTTTTGGTGGAACAAACCTGGTCATCTTCTACATTCCGTGGTTCACAGGAAGCATCACATATTGCTGCTCAGACCAATTGCTTTCGTGGGGACTTACTTCTAAGCAAGCTCTTATTCACTTGTACTGCAGCATCTGTAGAACACAATACATTCTTCGAAGATTTGTAGACAAAATGCTACTGCATGGAAACTCTTCTCTGTGTGTCTGAATGTAAAGAAGACTGTGATTCATAGATACACGGGTATGCCTACTACAAGATTCAACGGCTCCGTGTGTGTGTGTGTGTGTGTGTGTGTGTGTGTGTGTGTGTGTGTGTGTGTGTGGACGCACGGCGCACATGCGTGCACACACACACGCACGCACACACACACACACACACACACACACACACACACACTTACAAGCATTTGTGGGTTTGGGGTGCTCAATGTTGGGCGCCAGTCGTATAAAAAATAATATTTTTTTTGTTGGGTGATAATATGACATAAAATGGTAATTTCCTGTTTCTGTTGTGGTACTTGATTTAAAGAGAAATGGTCATAATTAGCTTTGGCTTCTGATCTTGGTTAGTATGAAACTGTTCGACAAACTCAATACACAGTGCGTACGTAACAATTTTTGAAACACTGTATGCCACTGTGCCACTCACCACCTTCTATGGTTAAGTTTGTGTGTGTGGCTCGTATTATTATTAAAAATCTGTGTATATTATGTGGAATGTTGTAATAAAAATTAGTTCTCAGGGGGATTGATGGCAACTGGTTTAATTATGTACCAATTTTAAAATGACAATTAATACCTGAGATATTTCTGTTTTCATGATAAGTAATAAATTGCTTTGATTATTTTTCACTAGGAAGGCAAAAAAAAAAAAAAAAAATAAAAAAAATAATCAAAGCAATTTATTACTTATCATGAAAACAGAAATATCTCAGGTATTAATTGTCATTTTAAAATTGGTACATAATTAAACCAGTTGCCATAGGAAGGCAAAGTCCGCAGCTCGTGGTCTCGCGGTAGCGTTCTCGCTTCCCGAGCACGGGGTCCCGGGTTCGATTCCCGGCGGGGTCAGGGATTTTTCTCCTGCCTCGTGATGACTGGGTGTTTGTGTCGTCTTCATCATCATCATCAATCATCCCCATTACGGTCGGAGGAAGGCAATGGCAAACCACCTCCACTAGGACCTTGCCTAGTATGGCGGCGCGGGTCTCCCGCGTCGCTCCCCTACGCTCGGTAAACGGAGTATGGGACTCATCATCATCATCAGGAAGGCAAAGCTAAGCAGATTCTTGTCATCTGTCATTAAGTGGTCCATCGAAAATTTACGGAACTCAATGCAACAAAAATATTAATGATTAAAGCTTTAATTTAATTTTACTGGGTTTAGAATATTGAATGGGAAAAACAGAGAAGTCTCCTACATTTAGATTTACATTTAATAAATGATTTAATAAGAATAGTTGTTTTGCCGGCATAATGACTGACCTATGCTGCAAGAGAAATATTGGTTCCCTCCGGAGCATATGCCAAAACAACAAATTTACACAAAATATTGATTTACTAATATGAGAGAAGCGAGCTGTACAAAAAAGGAAATGTTATTATATGGAAATATTATTTATATACTGAACAGTTTTACAGAACTTAAACACAATTATATCTGGTGTACAATGGCGTCTATCATCCATACAAGAATCGAAGACAAGAGAGTGAGTAACATGATACAATGCCTCTGATCTTTTTCATTGACCAACACAGATAAAATAAAGAAGGTTCAATATCAGTATCTTTAGTTCTCTAGAAATAATTTCTTTTTCTTCCAAATGTTAATATTCACTGCACAAAACATGTCACACTTTAACAGTTCTAGCCTCACATGACGAATTATTCATCAGTATACAAAACCACTTTCCTTAAATACATATATGTGGCGCTCTGCCACAACTTGTCAGGGACTTATTTATTATATAATAAAGGTTTATTATCTAATAAAACCGCTGATGTAACAGGAACTGATAACTGTCTAGGAAGTAGGAAAGGTTGACTCAATTTCACATGTCATACAAAATGTTTTTGAAAGCCTGCAGCCACCATTCATTATTTAAATAATGAAATTCTGCATATTTTTTCATGCTCGGCATGGCACTTTTTGAGAATTTTTTCTCATTGTCAAGTGCAAATATGTACATAAATATTTTGTGTGGTGTTTGAATGTGTGTTATTCTGCATCTCTTTGCACTGTACCATATTTACTCGAATCTAAGCCGAATCTGAAAAATGAGACTCAAAATAAAGGAAAAAAAAATTTCCCGAATCTAAGCCGCACCTGAAATTTGAGACCCGAAATTCAAGGGGAGAGAAAAGTTTTAGGCCGCACCTTCAAATCGAAACAAAATTGGTCCATTGTAATATGAGACACAATTTACATCGAATGAATGACGATACAGCTACAGTAGTTTGGTTTGGTTCGAGTCGTAAGCTTAGCAGTTAAGCTTTACCAGGGTAGCCATTGCTATGTGTCAGGCGCTCTGTCTGTATTTATACGGGTACCCTTCCATTTTCATGTGCTTCGTCTGGTCTGAATCGATCGCTTACTTTGCTTTGATCTGGTAAGTGCTGTTTTCTTTGTTATAGGTGTTTACGTCACTCTAAGCTGAAAATGCTTTACTGTACTGTGTCATGAACTGTTTGTCGCATTCTAATAGTGCGTGTTGAAGGCCTGTCACCACTTGCGACATGGCTTGCTTTTGTGCGAGCTACCACCGCTAACAATATAAAAAGAAAAGGGGAATCGTCTCATTAGTGAAACAATGGCAAGAGACTGCTATTTGCTGTTACTTACACTGCTGCTTTCTTTGATAATGATCAATAAGAACCGAATAATAGACTGTGTATGATAGAACATGTTCTGAACGAGAGTTAGGCGAAAATTTTTCTCCGTTTGAAAATCTTTGCGGCCGCTTCTTTAGTACATCAAACTCCACACAGAAATTAGAGTCATCTTAGATTTAAAAATCTAGTCAGTTGCCTTGCTTCATTTCTGACTGTATCACTATTAGGCATAAGAATAACACGAATATAAACATGACACGATACGTATATTCTTCCGCATTTGCTGTTGTCTCACTCTAGTTTCGTAGTTTATTAGGCAGACAGGATTTAAATGAGATAGCAGCAAACACGAAAAAATACATGGCAAAATGTTTATATTCATATTATTCTTATGATGAAGAGAATACTGCATGTGATTCACATTTCATCAGGTTCCTATCAGCAACCATCTCTTCTCACTGGTAGGAAAAAAATTCAGAAACGTAGAGTTGGCTATATTGACAAACAACCCAAACAGTTTTGCCAGTCGGATTTTCGTAGTACATAGAAATGCTGCTACATTCGAAGATGAACAATACGGAATTTGTATTTACTTCGTTGGATAATGTATGAAAATGCAGTGGTCAAAACTCGGGGTGGAGAAAAAAAAACTCATCTTCCACCTTTTTTTTTTTTTTTAATTTATCTTTGTGCCTACAAAGCATGCCTTTGTAGCGCTACATATATTCGACGGCAGAAGTTAGTTGTGGCAGCACCTACCAACATTTTTCAGAACTCCCGCTTGCTTTGCACTCGATTCTAAGCTGCAGGTGGTTTTTTGGATTACAAAAACCGGAAAAAAAGTGCAGCTTAGATTCGAGTAACTACGGTAGTCATCTTTTTAAGTTTATCAAGTACTGTGCCTCCTCAGTTACATAGAAAACCACAAACACGCAAACACTCACTCACTATTTGTGTAATATCAAGAAAAATACATACGTAAATACTGCACTTGACAATGAGAATAAATTCTTGGAACATGTTTTGCTCAGCATGAAAAAAAAGGTAACCAGTGCTATGTTTAAACTAAAAACATCTGAGCAATGCAAAGTGCATGACAATGTCAACTAGCACTACAAGTGGCCAAATGCCGAAGCACGGTAAATATGGTTTGACAATTGTCACAACAATCACAAACCTGCGTTTGCACAGTAGAGACAGTTTGGAAATTGTTGTGATTGATCACGATATCTTTATTTGCACGAATCTAGTTACTCCCATCAGCCACCGTGCCAAGGAGAGCTTGGCAGCGGCGGGAGATACTGCATGAATTGTTCCAACTTTTACACGTTTACCGGTTCAAATCCATTGAGTAGAGTGCTCTGGTGTCAAGAAACTTAAACACATAATATTTGTAAACACTACTGAACAGCCAGCGTCATTTTCTTCTCCACAAACATTTTTTCATAATGCATCAATTGTGGGAAAATTATAAATATGCTGACGCAAAATCGGGTATGGACATAGGAAATTTGACGGGAGCGATAAAAAAATGCCATGAACAGCGGGAAAACGTTAATTCCGGGAATATACAAATGGGGTTATACTGTATTAAAAACATATGTGGGAATGCAACCTTGTCTTTCTTGCTACATTAAATTAAAATTAATCTCTGAGCCTCTACAGCAACCAGGGTGGCAGGCAGTTAAAACCTGGATTTGGGGTTGTACTTGTCCTGTACCAAGTGACTCCAGCACATGCTGCACGTTGATCCCAAATGGCATTGCTGCTCCACAATTGTAGGCAGATTCACGTAGTTGACCGTTTCTTGCTACTCTATGGCAGTTTCCACAGTTGTTCATTCTGTGTATACTTTTGTAAGTGTGTACAGAACTCAAGAAGTTCAGGAAAGCATTGATAAGAAAAGGCCTAGCTAGGGCCTAGTCATAGGAAGGAAATGTCTAAGTAGTATAGAACTCTCTGAGTAGTGGATATCAGGCAACTTGTATTTTTAAGCTTAGTGCAGAGTTTGATGATTTAGTCTTTCTGGGGAAAGACCTTGGTGACGAACATTGCACATTGATTACCACATCATATAGTTTCCACTACGAGGTTACTAATTTCCAGAAGCATTCAATGTAATTAGGGCACTGTCTATCATGCCCCTGAGGTTTCCAGTATTATGTCTGGGTCCTTTTCATACTAAATGTTTCCAGAAATACAACTGCTTAATAGATAAAACTTAACTGCAAGAATCAGTGAAGAAACAAGAGACAACAACTTGGACAACACAAAGAGTGCCAATCATAACATTTTTTCCATCAAAACTTAAAAGATGGTAGAATAAGAAAGGTGAACATCTTCATGTTTTCGCTTACTCTGAAGACAGCTGAATGATATACAGCTGAAATCTTATAAGAAGAAATGGAATTTATGTGCTGCATACCTGACATTTAATGAGCAATAAAGATGAATTTCTTCTACCACTGCAAGAAACTGAAAAAATAAAGGACTTTCTATAGATGACCTATAGCACAACAAAATAGTCTGAAATAACAGAATTCGACCAGGTGTACTTTTGCACAAGTTGCTATCACATTACTATAGGCAAACTATACAGAATAGGGAGTGGTTATATGACTAATGTGCTGATCAGCTCCTTTAGCACAGCACTTACTAATAGGCTCAGGAACATAAAACACAATGAATCTGGAAGTAAGCAGGCCTCCAAAAAGTCAACCAGGCAATTAGAGAGTATACTGACGAGACATTGTAGAAATATCTGCATAGTGATAGTATGTGCAATTTCAATTTTGATTCCTGTTGGATAGTACTGATTGAAGGTATCTGGAGTTACTGATGTCCGGCTTTACTAATAGTCCCAACTAGAATAGAAGAAAAGTGACTGGTAATTAATTTATAAATCCAGCCCATCAATTAAGTTAACTTAAGGAAGAAAAAATTCAGTTTCACTAATTATAAATGCTGACTCATGTCAAAGAGAATTTATTGGATAAATAATGGGAAGAAGTTTACCAAGAGCATATAGCACATAGGAAATTTAATTCTTTGCTAACAAGTTGCTTACAACACTACGACTCCAGTTTTCCTTGACAATGAATAGGGACAATCACAGTGGAAGTTGAGAGAAAAAGTGGCTAATATCTAGTATCAAAGTGTCCTGTGCCAGGAACAGAGAGTTTTATTCAATGGCAAGGATAATTCCAATCAAGATAATGGCTCACTTTAAGCAGTATGGCAAAATTTTTCACCTTGTCATCAACAAGGTAAAAACCATGTACTATGTGTACAAAATTATAAGTTCTGAGAATAAAGCAAAGGCATCTTGGAGCATTGTTAGGAATGAAATTAATAAACTTGGTGAGGATAATTGGTCTTAAATTCAAATCTTGGCTCCTAAAGTCAGTCATTTTTCTAATAGACCACTACAAACAGACCCATTAGATTTATTTAGATAGGTATTGCATAGTCCACCATCAGACATCACTGTTGCCAAATAAATTGTAAAAAGGAGATCACAAAAATAATTAGGTTGCTGAAAAGCAGTAACTCAGTAACTCTTTTGCCTATGATGGCATTTCAACCTTTGCACTATAATCTAATGCTGATCTCCTTGAGTTATCTTTGTGACTTGCTGAGGTTTACTTCTTGAGAGACTAAAATGTTCAATGGTGACACCCATTTATCACAGTGGACTTAAGCAAGTGACATTAATTATTGATCCATCTTCCTCCTTCCCATGATCTTTGAAATCTATCTCATTCTGTTGAAATGCACATGAGAGAATACTTTGCATTCTATATTGTACTACAGGTTAATCAACTGAGGAAATGCACTTAAGGTAAGAAAAGTATTTATTCTACATCTCTGTATACAAGAATCTGCATAAAGTTGGTAACCAAGCATTTTGCGTAGGCCTCTTCAGGAAACTAAGGATTCTTACTCTTATACACCAGTACAATTGCTCCATAACACTATTTGCGGTAACAAGAATGAATTTAGGATAAACTGCAAAATTCACAGTCACAGTGCTAGAAGAAAAATAATCTCCATATGGACTATGCATCATTATTTAGAGTTCAAACTGGAGTTTCATATTTTGGTGGAAAAGACTCTATGTAGGTCGTGGACAACAAGCAGAAAATGGAAAATACCCCACATACTGAAAAAACAAAATTAAAAATATCTTATTATCCACTATTCCCACGATTTATCAAAATATTTGGACTCAAGGACATAAATCCACTTAATTACTTTTGTATTATGCAGATCTTGACTTTGTGAATATAAAAAAAACAGCTGATAATGTTTTGTGCACAGTTACATAAATGCTTTGCTTGACATATTAAATAAAAACTGCAGCTGAGCAGCTTAAGAGGAAGAGCAATGGTCTTCTCCAAAGTAAAGGTTTTTCACATAACAAACATACTTATAAATATAAACCAATCAACTAGTAATTCCCACAATAATCAGTGTGAGTACATTAGAATGAGTCATCTTTTGTTGTTATCATAATGTACATAAATAGCCTGCCATGACCTATTAATGTATAACTGAGTTAAGTTTCACATACTTGAATGGTCTTCTTCATTATGGGATTTATGGAACATGCTGTGCATGTGAATGAATGAATAAATGAATGAAAAAGAAAGTTGAGTATCAACTGAGGCAAATTTGGCTGCTATGCAAAGGACAGATGATCATGATCAGCTTTTTGGAGAGTGGCTACAAAGAAAGACGGATTTTCTGTCTGTCTGGTGGTGAAGCATGAGGCTGTAGTTTAGATTTACAGTATGGGAAGATGTTCAGTATATTGACACAATTCTGGAAACACATCAAATAAAAGTACTGTAAGTATGCATAAATGGCTGGATCTGAATTGGTAATTTCCACGGTGTTTCATAATAGCTTCATGAGTATGAATATCATAGGTTTCATATCGTCAGTAGAAGAGAATTTTGTATATCTTTGTTTATTACAGTGAGGAACAAGCCAGTGTAAAGATACACACTACAAGTGCGGTCTCTCGTTGTGGCTAACAGGAAAAGTTTTACTGAACCCAAAGATCAATTGTAAAAATGAACTGCATGGCTTTTAATAAACAAGCTACAGATGTATTTGTTCATGTAATTATACAGCTTTTCAGTCAAGCAGTAAAATAATTTCTAAAGGATAGCAGGTTAAGACTCTAGGTTTTCAACATGTCGAGCAGTTTTAAAAGAGAGAATGTTTAGGGGCACGACAATCCCACAGTCATAGTGTCCCAGATTAGACCATCTTCTTTTACAAATTTCAAATTTCTGAAATGAAAAAAATCAGTTTGGTCTCTCTCTCTTTGGAGTGTTAATATTTTGTTTCATGTAACATGCACTGACTACTCTTGCACACACATAATAATATGCTGAGGGCAGAAATTAATGCTGGCAGCTGCCGCTAGGATGGATGAGTGGTGTTAGTTTAAATAAGTGACGTAGAGTACAAGAGACTGTAGCCAGCTGGACACACTAACTGCCAGTATACAACAAGAATGTAAGTAGTTTGAGCATCAAATTTTATATGAGTGACCCTCACACAAAAAAGACTGAGGAGCAAAACTATCCTTTGATAACTAAATAATGCATCCACTACAAACAATTTCCTTCATTGTTAATTACACTTTAGCTCACCTGCAATTTTGATGAGATGTCCTTAATGGTATCATGATCTGAAGCATCAAATACAGATGATATAACTCCAGTGTACACAAGTATTGCTATAATCACTCCTTGGCTATAAAAGAAAAGAATAAAAATAAGATAAAATTAGTACACTTAAAGAAAAGCTAACAGAATCTGTCGACTATTTTTCAGCAACCACTAAAGTTAATAACTATTCACAGTGAATTATTTCATTCCGATCACAACAGAACTTCTATGAAGTTATATATGTCATATGAAGGATGTTCAAAAAGTGAGGTGACTTTTCAAATTGCACAGGCAATGCACATTTGATTATCAATCTTTTTTTTTTTTTGTTTTATTATGTAGGTACACATGTCCCAAACATACATTCATAGTTGCAAGTGTGCAGCATACTTTCTATGTTTTTGACATATTGAAAGGTTAGACGTGTTTTGATATGCTCGCTGATTTTAAATTATTATAAAAATTGGAGTTAAGAATTTGGCATTGAACTTTGTGTTAAAAATGGAATCAAGTGCCCTAAAACACTGGAAATGTTGACAGTGGCATATGATGAGACTGGTCTAAGTAAAAATAATGTTTACAAGTGGTACAAGCTCTTCCAATATGGCTGAGAACATGTCAATGACAAACCTTGCTCTGGACGACCCAGCACATCAAAACAGATGATAATGTCAAAGCTGTGAAGAAAATCGTTTTGTAAAATTTTCAAATTACCATAAGAGACGTTGCTGAGGATGTTGGCATTTCAGTTGGCTCATGTCATGCAATTTTTTTGGATGTTTTGAGCATGAGACATATGTCAGCAAAGTTTGTTCCAGAACTTCTCAGTTTTCATCAGAAGAACTGTCGTGTGACAGGAGCTCTTGAATGATGTCAGTGATGATCCTGATTTGCTCAAAAGGGTCACAGCTGGTGACAAAACATGAGCTTATAGTTATGACGTTGAAACCAAAGCCCAATTGCCCCAATGGGTGCATCCCAGAGAGCCAAGATCGAAAAAAGCACGCCAAGTTCGATCAAATGTCAAAGTTTTACTCACTGTTTTTTTTTTTTTTTTTCCAATTACCGTGGTGTACTGCAAAATGAATTTTTCCTCTAGGTCGTACGGTCAGTAAGGAGTATTGCCTTGACATTATGCACTGTTTGCGAGAAGCAATACGTAATAATTTTCCAGAATTGTGGAAAAACAATTCATGGTGTTTGCATCACGACAATGCACCTGCTCATTCACTGTTGCTTGTGAGAGATTTTTTGGTCAAAATATTCACCGTATTTGGTCTTCCATAACTTTTTCATGTTCCCAAAACTGAAGAGACCTATGAAAGGATGAAGATTTTCAATGACTGAGGAAGTAAAAACTGCATCGCTGGAAGTACTCAAGGCTGTACCAAAAAGTGCTTATGACAAGTGCTTCACGGATAGGAAGAAATGTTGGCACAAGTGTATTGTATCTGAGGGGGATTACTTTGAAGGGGAAACATGAATATTGATGAATAAATAAATATTTTTTCATAAAAATATAAAGTCATCTTACTTTTTGGACACACCTTTTATATGTGATTGTCAGTAAGGTCCCCCACCCCCCACCATCACCACCACCACCACCACCACCACCACCACCACCAACATGGAACTAGCATTTGATCCTGCAAATCCAGGACCTTCCTAACTTCACAAGGTTACCTTGACTTAAGAGAAGGTAATTCTTGTATATCATTTGCTTGCAAAATTGCACAAACTTTGATCAAGTTTAATTGTTTGAGAGTTGCCTTTTGAAGCCAGCCTCCACAGCACAGTTGTAAAAAGAAGGTAAGTGCACTAAACTGCTATGTGGAGGACTCAGGTTGAATGCTGGATACTGCCAGAGATTTTTTGCCTTGGCTGGAAGACTGGATTGGCATCCAATCAGTCTCACTATGGCCAACAGAGGGGCTACCTGAATCAGAAGCACTGGCTTCAAGGTCTGTAAAGCTGACAATGGCTGGGATTGTGAAGTGCCAGCCTCACACCTCTCAAAACTACACAAAACTGTTAAGGCTTTCGTGGCCACTTGTTGACAAACTGCCTCTTTGGGTTGTTTGGATGACTTTAGTCTGAGATTTTACTGTTGTTTCATCAGCACGAGTGGCTGGTATTGTCAAAGCTTCACCCTCCATTGCCGGTGATGAACTGGAGCCAAGCTCGCACCCGCAGGCTATATGTACCTGGCGCGCCAACATCAAAGAGCTCCTCCGCAGTCATTTCCGGTGCGGTTCTCTTGCTACCTACAACGGTCGCTAGCTGCAGTACGAGAAGCCAGGATCCGTTTACCTTAAGGCTTTTCTCTTTCATGTTGTAGCTATTCCTGTGTGTAAGTATTTCTACAGCTTCTATGAACAAGTGGATGTGATAGTACTTCCCTACAGTCAGAACTTCCAAGCCAGTGAATTTTATTACATGGTCAGTCTCACTCAGCGTGTGCTGTGCTATGGCTGATTTCTCCACCTACCCCAACCTACAATGTCGCTTATGTTCTTTGATCTTGTTGTTGATTGATCATCCAGTAATTTCAACACGAACTTTTCCACATGTGCATGGTAACTGGTATATTCCTGACATTGCAAGTGGGCCCCTTTTCTCCTTTGCTGATCTAAGATATTCTTTGATCTTCCTTGTCAGTTTGAATTTACAGAACTAGCACTCCTGAAAGAAAGGATGTTTCAGAGACATGGCTTAGCCACAGCTTGGGGGATGTTTCCAGAATGAGATTTTCACTCCACAGTGGAGTGTGCACTGATATGAAACTTCCTGGCAGATTAAGGAGTGCTAGTTCTGCAAGGTTTGCAGGAGAGCTTCTGTAAAGTAAAGCAGTGAGGATGGGACATTTTGTGGTGCTTGGGTAGCTCAGTTGGTAGAGCATTTGCCTGCGAAAGGCAAAGGTCCCGAGTTCGAGTCTTGGTCCAGCACACAGTTTTAATCTGCCAGGAAGTTTCATTTATTTTTCTGATTTCTTACTTTGCCGAGTGTTTGGCTCTGTTACACTTCTAAGATCATTTGTGGGGTACCCATTGCTCCTCAGAACACTTTCCAAGCGTTGTATTTCGCGTTTTAGGTGGTGCGACTTATATATTCTGTCCTGCTCACGTTACGAGTGTATGAATCGTGCCTCTTTTCTGGCTCGGTTGGTACAACAACCGAGTTAGAAAACTGCTGTGGAAGCAAAGGGAACTTCACAGCAAACATAAACATAGCCAAAGCCTTGCAGACAAACAAAAATTATGCGAAGCGAAATGTAGTGTGAGGAGGGCTATGCGAGAGGTGTTCAATGAATTCGAAAGTAAAGTTCTATGTACTGACTTGGCAGAAAATCCTAAGAAATTTTGGTCTTATGTCAAAGCGGTAGGTGCATCAAAACAAAATGTCCAGACACTCTGTGACCAAAATGGTACTGAAACAGAGGGTGACAGACTAACGGCCGAAATACTAAATGTCTTTTTCCAAAGCTGTTTCACAGAGGAAGACTGCACTGTAGTTCCTTCTCTAGATTGTCGCACAGATGACAAAATCGTAGATATCGAAATAGACGACAGAGGGATAGAGAAACAATTTTAAAAAAAGAGGAAAGGCCACTGGACCTGATGGGATACCAGTTCGATTTAACACAGAGTACACGAAGGAACTTGCCCCCCTTCTTGCAGCAGTGTACCGTAGGTCTCTAGAAGAGTGTAGCATTCCAAAGGATTGGAACAGGGCACAGGTCATCCACGTTTTCAGGGAAGGGACGTCAAACAGATGTGCAGAACTATACACATATATCTCTAATGTCGATCAGTTGTAGAAATTTGGAACACATATTGTGTTCGAGTATAATGACTTTTCTGGAGACTAGAAATCTACTCTGTAGGAATCAGCATGGATTTAGAAAAAGACGCTCGTGTGAAACCCAGCTCGCGCTATTCGTCCACGAGACTCAGAGGGCCATAAACACGGGTTCACAGGTAGATGCCATGTTTCTTGACTGCCGCAAGGCGTTTGATACAGTTCCCCACAGCTGTTTAATGAACAAAGTAAGAGCATATGGACTATCAGATCAATTGTGTGATTGGATTGAGGAGTTCCTAGATAACAGAACGCAGCATGTCATTCTCAATGGAGAGAAGTCTTCCAGAGTGATTTCAGATGTGCCGCAGGGGAGTGTCATAGGAATGTTGCTATTCACAATATACATAAATGACCTGGTGGATGACATCGGAAGTTCACTGAGGCTTTTTGCAGATGATGCTGTGGTGTATCGAGAGGTTGTAACAATGGAAAATTGTACTGAAATGTAGGAGGATCAGCAGCGAATTGACACATGGTGCAGGGAATGGCCATTGAATCTCAATGTAGACAAGTGTAATGTGCTGGGAATACACACAAAGATAGATCCCTTACCATTTAGCTACAAAATAGCAGGTCAGCAACTGGAAGCACTTAATTCCATAAATTACCTGGGAGTACACATTAGGAGTGATTTAAAATGGAATGATCATATAAAGTTCCTCCCCCCATGAACCATGGACCTTGCCGTTGGTGGGGAGGCTTTCGTGCCTCAACGATACAAGTAGCCGTACTGTAGGTGCAACCAACGGAGGGGTATCTGTTGAGAGGCCAGACAAATGTGTGGTTCCTGAAGAGGGGCAGCAGCCTTTTCAGTCGTTGCAGGGGCAACAGTCTGGATGATTGACTGATCTGGCCTTGTAACACTAACCAAAACGGCTTTGCTGTTATGGAACTGCGAACGGCTGAAAGCAAGAGGAAACTACAGCCGTAATTTTTCCCAATGGCATGTAGCTTTACTGTATGGTTAAATGATGATGGCATCCTCTTGGATAAAATATTCCGGAGGTAAAATAGTCCCCCATTCGGATCTCCGGGCGGGGACTACTCAAGAGGATCTACGGATAGGAGCGTGGAATGTCAGATCCCTTAATCGGGCAGGTAGGTAAGAAAATTTAAAAAGGGACATGGATAGGTTAAAGTTAGATATAGTGGGAATTAATGAAGTTCGGTGGCAAGAGGAACAAGACTTTTGGTCAGGTGAATACAGAGGTAATGTGGGAGTAGATTTAATAATGAATAGGAAAATAGCAATGCGGGTAAGCTACTACAAACAGCATAGTGAACGCATTATTGTGGCCAAGATAGACACGAAGCCCATGCCTACTACAGTAGTACAAGTTTATATGCCAACTAGCTCTGCAGATAATAAAGAAATTATTCAGGTAGTGAAGGGAGATGAAAATTTAATAGCCATGGGTGATTGGAATTTGACAGTAGGAAAAGGGAGAGAAGGAAACTTAGTAGGTGGATATGGATTGGGGCTAAGAAATGAAAGAGGAAGCCGTCTGTTAGAATTTTGCACAGAGCATAACTTAATCATAGCTAACACTTGGTTCAAGAATCATGAAAGAAGGTTGTATACATGGAAGAACCCTGGAGATACTAAAAGGTATCAGATAGATTATATAATGGTAAGACAGAGATTTAGGAACCAGGTTTTAAATTGTAGGACATTTCCAGGGACAGATGTGTATCCTAACCACAATCTACTGGTTATGAACTGTAGATTAAAACTGAAGAAACTGTAAAAAGGTGGGAATTTAAGGAGATGGGATCTGGATAAACTGACTAAACCAGAGGTTGTACAGAGTTTCATTGACAGCATAAGGGAACAATTGACGGCAATGGGGGAAAGAAATACAGTAGAAGAAGAGTAGGTGGCTTTGAGAGATGAAATAGTGAAGGCAGCAGAGGATCAAGTAGGTAAAAAGACAATGCCTAGTAGAAATACTTGGGTAACAGATGAAATATTGAATTTAATTGATGAAAGGAGAAAATATAAAAATGCAGTAAATGAAGCAGGCAAAAAGGAATACAAACGTCTCAAAAATGAGATCGACAGGAAGTGCAAAATGGCTAAGTAGGCATAGCTAGAGGACAAATATAAGGATGTAGAGGCTTTTCTCACTAGGGGTAAGATAGATACTGCCTACAGGAAAATTAGAGAGACCTTTGGAGAAAAGAGTGCCACTTGTATGAATATCAAGAGCTCAGATGGAAACCCAGTTCTAAGCAAAGAGGGGAAAGCAGAAAGGTGGAAGGAGTATATAGAGGGTCTATACAAGGGTGATGTACTTGAGGACAATATTATGGAAATGGAAGAGGATGTAGATGAAGATGAAATGGGAGATATGATATTGCATGAAGAGTTTGATAGAGCACTGAAGGACCTAAGTCGAAACAAGACTCCGGGAGTAGACAACATTCCATTAGAACTACTGATAGCCTTGGGAGAGCCAGTCCTGACAAAACTACCGTCTGGTGAGCAAATTGTACGAGGCATGCGAAATAGTCTCAGACTTCAAGAAGAATACAATAATTCCAATCCCAAAGAAAGCAGGTGTTGACAGATGTGAAAATTACCGAACTATCAGTTTAATAAGTCACAGCTGCAAAATACTAACGCGAATTTTTTACAGACGAATGGAAAAACTGGTAGAAGCCGACCTCGGGGAAGATCAGTTTGGATTCCGTAGAAATATCGGAACACGTGAGGCAATACTGACCTTACGACTTATCGTAGAAGAAAAATTAAGGAAACGCAAACCTACATTTCTAGCATTTGTAGACTTAGAGAAAGCTTTCGACAATGTTGACTGAAATACTCTCTTATAGATTCTGAAGGTGGCAGGGGCAAAATATAGGGAGCGAAAGGCTATTTACAATTTGTACAGAAACCAGATGGCAGTTATAAAGAGTCGAGGGGCATGAAAGGGAAGCAGTGGTTGGGAAGGGAGTGAGATAAGGTTGTAGCCTGTTCCTGATGTTATTCAATCTGTATATTGAGGAAGCAGTAAAGGAAACAAAAGAAAAATTTGGAGTAGGTATTAAAATCCAGGAAGAAGTAATAAAAACTTTGAGGTTCGCCGATGACATTGTAATTCTGTCAGAGACAGCAAAGGACTTGGAAGAGCAGTTGAACGGAAAGGAGAGTGTCTTGAAAGGAGGGTATAAGATGAACATCAACAAAAGCAAAACGAGGATAATGGAATATAGTAGAATTCAGTCGGGTGATGCTGAGGGAATTAGATTAGGAAATGAGACACTTAAAGTAGTAAATGAGTTTTGCTATTTGGGGAGCAAAATAACTGATGATGGTCGAAGCAGGGAGGATATAAAATGTAGACTGGCAATGGCAAGCAAAGCGTCTCTGAAGAAGAGAAATTTGTTAACATCGAGTATAGATTTAAGTGTCAGGAAGTCGTTCCTGAAAGTATTTGTATGGAGTGTAGCCATTTATGGAAGTGAAACATGGACAATAAATAGTTTGGACAAGAAGAGAATAGAAGCTTTCGAAATGTGGTGCTACAGAAGAATGCTGACGATTAGATGGGTAGATCATGTAACTAATGAGGAGGTATTGAATAGGCTTGGGGAGAAAAGAAGTTTGAGGCACAACTTGACTAGAAGAAGGGATCGGTTGGTAGGACATTTCCTGAGGCATCAAGGGATCACAAATTCAGCATTGGAGGGCAGCATGGAAGGTAAAAATCGTAGAGGGAGACCAAGAGATGAATACACTAAGCAGATTCAGAAGGATGTAGGTTGCAGTAGGTACTGGGAGATGAAGGAGCTTGCACAGGATAGATTAGCATGGAGAGCTGCATCAAACCAGTCTCAGGACTAAAGACCACAACAACAACAACATATGAAGTTGATCGTCGGTAAAGCAGATGCCAGACTAAGATTAATTGGAAGTATCCTAAGGAAATGCAATCCGAAAACAAAGGAAATAGGTTACAGTATGCTTGTTCGCCCACTGCTTGAATACTGCTCAGCAGTGTGGGATCCGTACCAGATAGGATTGATAGAAGAGATAGAGAAGATCCAAAGGAGAACAGCACGCTTCGTTACAGGATCATTTAGTAATCGCAAAAGCGTTACAGAGATGATGGATAAACTCCAGTGGAAGACTTTGCAGGAGAGACACTCAGTCGCTCGGTACGGGCTTTGGTTGAAGTTTCGAGAACATACCTTCACCGAGGAGTCAAGCAGTGTATTGCTCCCTCCTACGTATATCTCGCGAAGAGACCATGAGGATAAGATAAGAGAGATTAGAGCCCACACAGAAGCATACTGACAATCCTTCTTTCCACGAACAATACGAGACTGGAATAGAAGGGAGAACCGATATAGGTACTCAGGGTACCCTCCGCCACACACCGTCAGGTGGCTTGCAGAGTATGGATGTAGATGTAGATTTGGTTTGACAGTTTATGTAGATTTTAGCCCATGTGTGTTGGTTTTCGGTATACACTATGTCCCAGGTTTTCGCCATCCCTCGTGACCAGCACATCTGGAAATGGTAGTTTTTTGTCCTTTTCTACTTCCATGGTAAATTTTATGTTGGCTTGGAGGCTGTTCAAGTGTCTTAGGAAGTCACCTAGCTGTTCTTCACAATGGCTTCACACAATTAAAGTAACATTGTCATATCTGTACCACACCTTCAGTTTACAAGTTGCAGAGTCCAGTGCCTGTGCTTTGAAATGTTCCATGAAGTTGGCCATCACTGGACTAAGAGGACCACCCCTGGCAACACCTTCCAGCTGTTCGTATAAATTGCCATGCCATGTGAAGTGGCTTGTTGTGAGACATGCATGGAACACCTTTGTGATGTCTTGCGGGAAAATGGAACTGGTGTGCTCAGAGCGACGCTTTCGTAAACAAAGAACCAATATCAAAGCTGATATGACACTACCTGGCTAATTAATACTGTGTTCCGGGCCGAGACACAAACTTGGGAACTTTGCCTTTCGGAGGCAAGTGCTCTACTATCTGAGCTACCCAATCACGACTCATGTCCCATCCTCACAGCTTCACTTCTGCCAGTACCTCGTCTCCTACCTTCCAAACTTCACAGAAGCTCTCCTGCTAGTCCTGAGTTCGTGTCTCGATCCAGCACACAGTTTTAATCTGCCAGGAAGTTTCATATCAGTGCACACTCCACTGCAGAGTGAAAATCTCATTCTGGAAACATCCCCCAGGCTGTGGCTAAGCCATGTCCCCGCAGTATCCTTTCTTTCAGGAGTGCTAGTTCTGCAGGGTTCGCAGGAGACCTTCTGTAAGGTTTGGAAGATAGGAGACAAGGTACTGGCAGAAGTGAAGCTGTGAGGACGGGGTGTGAGTCATGCTTGGGTAGCTCAGATGGTAGAGCACTTGCCCGCGAATGGCAAAGGTCCCGAGTTTGAGTCTCGGTCAGGTACACAGTTCTTGGGATGACAGCGAAATTCCTTCCTTTCTGAAGAACAGGCACTTCCTCTTTGGTCAATTGTCATTCAGTGAGGTTGACCACAGTGCATGACATGTCAGGAATTGTCTTGTCAGTCTGCTTCCAGCATCTTTTTAACTTTTTCTTCTGTCACTCAGTGCATGTTTTGACTTCGTTCTGCATGCTCCTGTGTGTGATGCTGTTGATTTAGTTCCACTCGTTTTGATGCATTCTGCTACTTAGTCGATAGAACATGTCCAAAAGTTTCTGATCCATTCTTGCCAAGACTCTCCATGTTGTATGAATTTGTTTGTTCCATTCTGTCATAGATACAATGTGCTAGGGCAGTGATGAATAGACGCTTACATTTCAAGAACTTCAGTGTAGCATCTTCATCTCTGCACTGTGATAGGAAGGCAAGAGAGGACATCAATCGCGCTTTCTTCTTCTGTCGTTGGTTGTTGGTCCATACTATGACCAAATGTCAACATCTGACAGAGGCTAACACAGTGATTGACCAATACTTTGTGATCCTTTAGGCCTGATTGTGGAGTTACTTTTATTTTTTTATTTTTTGTCTCTCTAAGATACAGATGAGAGGTCACCTTGGCATTCACAAAACAAGTGATGGAAATCACCTGTAATTGGTATAGCAAATGCAGACTGGCTAGTGTCAGAGAAAAACAAACATCAATTCAGTGTGGGATACTAAACCTGGACTAGCTCACTTTGGTGTCTCAGAGTATAACATTCTTGTGTTACAGTACTTAAACATGTTTAAATCATTCACATTTTATGAATATTTTCATTAACTTAACAATAAAATTTCTGTTGGGTATGCAGAAAAAAATATACTTACAAGAATGAGAAAAACACTACAGCTTTAATGCACAGGAACTTTCCAATAGGATGCATAGGGTTAAGCTCCTCTCGGTTAGCACGGTAGAATAGCACCAAACAGTACATAGCAATGAACTGTGAAAAGTTGTTGATAGCTATCATGTAGGGAAATGCAGCATCCGCTCGAAATTCACCCTCGTTGTATACACCATTCAGCTCACAAATACTGCACAGACATGTAATACAGTCTGTAAGTATCATATTACCCACTGCACAATACAACTAAAATTCATAACAAAGCTTGTGGTACAATAGTTTAGAGATATACATTTCTTATGTTTGCATAAAAATGAAAAAAAGAAAATGAAGTATTCCATCTTAACACACAGAACAATCACTCACTTTGGGTGGGACTATTTTAATTGAAACAAGAGTTATGCCCAAAATATTTAACACAAATAGAATGTGTGTGTGTGTGTGTGTGTGTGTGTGTGTGTGTGGGTGTGTGGGCGCGCGCGTGCCTCGCGTGCTCTCTCTCTCACATTTTGATAAAAGGCACAATCTTGGTAGATGTTTATCCTAACAATTTTTTTACCTTCCAACACAGTTTTGCATTATTGTATTAGTATGATTATTTATTATCTAAATGAATGATTGAGTGTAATCTCATTAGAGGTGAAGTGTAGCTCAGTTTAAGAAGGTAGGGTAAGTATTTGTCAGTGACTTGCTGAAGAAACCATCTCACCATTTACTGAAAGTGGTCTAGGGGACACCACAAGAAACCTAAAACGCCACACTGGAGGCAATTTTAGCATTTCTCCACTCAAGTATGAGTCCAGAGCCATGTCACTGATTTGCCTAATTTCAAAAATTAGCAATGTTACCCACTGCCCTGAAAACTACTGTACCGAAAGAAATTGTGTTCATTACTCTGAGTTTCTCCTACTAGTGCTACATCATCTACACCATGTACAGTATTTTCAATAGAAAGATTTGTACAGAAATAGCGACAGTGCACCATTACTCAAAAAAGAAACTATGTACGGGAGGTACAGGGGACAAATTTGAGAACAGAATGTCAGTCGATAGACAGCAAAACTAATTGGTTAAGATCAGAACCAATCATCAATTTATTCATCATTATAGTCTGTAGACCCCGTCATGAAGGAAGAAGTTTACAAATGTGAAAGGAGCCAAGTTGTACATTAACAATCAAAATGTGTAAAGCCACCTTTTATAGACACAGGAGCTCTATAATTCATATTTTTTTTATTTCTGACACACATTTCTAACATAGCTAATAAAATTTCTATTCCACAATTGTTTACAGTGTAATCAGAATGAACAATGCTCCTATCATACCACAAAAATGGTGGTCTAAATAATTAATGGAAAATCTCATATAAAGATGTGAAACAAATACTAACAAAGAGATAGAGGGGCTGGCCAGTACTTACCTCAGCTCAGTACAGCTAATAGATACACAAAAAACAACCAAAAATTTAAGTTCCTAGCTTTCGGAATAAATGTTCCTTCATCAGGGCCTCAAATACATCAATAAATTACTCCGCCAGGGATATGACTTTCTCAAGTCAACCCCTGAAATGAGATCATCCCTTGACAAAATTCTCCCCACACCACCCAGAGTTGCCTTTCGTTGCCCCCCCCTAACCTCCGTAACATCCTTGTTAAACCCTACAATATTCCCAGACTACCTTCTCTACCCAGCGGTTCCTACCCCTCTAACCGACCCCGCTGCAAAACCTGCCTCATGCATCCCCCCACAACCACCTACTCCAGCCCCGCTACTGGTAATACATACACAATTCAAAGCAGGGCCACGTGTGAAACCACACACGTCATTTATCAGCTGACATGCCTGAACTGCACAGCTGTTTACATTGGTATGACAGCAACTAAACTGGCTGAGTGCATGAACGGACACAGATGAACTGTCCACCTAGGAGATGTCCAATACCCAGTAGCGGAGCATGCCCTCCAGCATAATTCTAGGGACCTAGGAGCCTGCTACACCGTATGTGCCATTTGGCTTCTCCCACCCAACACCAGTCCCTCTGAACTGCGGAGATGGGAACTTGCACTCCAACACATCCTTTCATCCTGCCATCCCCCTGGACTGAACCTACGTTAAACAACCTCACTCCCATTTACTCTTCAGTCTTCTCCTCTTTCCCTTTCCTCTTTAGCCAGTCATGCATCTTTTCATCCTACACCTTTATACTATATACCTCTTTACTTCTGTATGCATCCTCTTTGGTTTGAAGCTGGCACAGTACCTACAGTAGAAAATCTTTGGCTTCCCTCTGACAACCATGCCTCCATCCTTGCTACCCTTCCTGTTTTCCTTTCCCTGTTGCTTCATAACCTGGGTTGTGAGTAACTAAATCCACTTTCCCTTCTTCCCTTTCTTTCCCCTCTCTCCTCCCTGATGAAGGAACATTTATTCCGAAAGCTAGGAACTTAAATTTTTGGTTGTTTTTTGTGTATCTATCAGCTGTACTGAGCTGAGGTAAGTACTGGCCAGCCCCTCTATCTCTTTGTTAGTATTTGTTTCACAAAAATTGTGGCTATGTCCTGGGCAGAGTTAGGGATGTAAAGATGGGAACTACTTCTGGAAACTTCAAAGACACTTAAATCAAATATCTCGACACATTTGTGATCTTTTACTTGTTGATATTAGTAATAATACCAAGTAATATAATGCAAGTAAAGTAACATGATATCTGATGTCATATGCCATCATCTCATACAACATGGCATTTGTCATGACGTGCAGTGTGACACAACATGTCATTATAGTTTAGGATGCATGCATTCCCACTCTGAGATACTTCCTTCCTATTGCAGATGCACCCCCACTCTGGATACTTCCTACTGTACATGCATCCAACTCTCTAGAATCACATGTGTTTACTTACACCCCTCACTGCACATGTAACAGGAGATAAGTTTGGTGTCAGAACTGGCCCTTTCTGGAAAAAAATCACCCTTTCTCAACCCAGATATTAAAAAAAAAAATGTTTAACATCCTCCCAAGAACAAATCCATCTGCAAACAATCTCATCTCCCCAGAAGAAATTTTAACTATTATATGTATGCTCTTAAGCCATATGATTATATACACTGTTTACTATTGCTGGCAAATCTGCATTTTGGGCACAGGATCAGGGACTTTAGCTTATAAATTGCAAAATGTAGGCGTGCCAACACCTTGCAGTGAAGAGAGTACACTGTGTTGTATAAGTCAGTTTAACTCACAAAAAAGTGTAAATATGACAAGATGTTTTGATTTAACTGTCTCTGAAGCTGACAGATAAGTCAAAAAACAAGTTCCCTTCTTTCACATTCTTAACTCTGCCCAAGACATATTCACTTTTTTGTGCTATAAGAGCAGTTTTCATTGGGGTTCCCATATTTTTCTCTCCCATAATTGTGACATTAGATCACTATAGGTTGGCAACCAAAGTAGATTTTTGTTGACTTGGGCGATGACTAATCAGGTATAGGCTTTTTATTGTCTTTTGAACCACATTGCCTATGATTGGCAATGGTTAATGCCCTCAGAAAACAACAGCACAACCATTAATTAAATGTATTTGCATACCTCCTTACAAAATCTGAACCGATTCACACAAGCAAAAAATTCACAAAAAATGTGTATTTTGAATGTAAAATCTGAATGAAGCTACATTTTGAAAGAAACATTTCAATTGTATCACAAGAATGCATTTGTATTTATTTGATTCAATTTCAACCATTCCGATGCATTCAGTTCACATGTAAGAATGAATTTCAAATATTACATTTATTTTGACTTTCATCCATTGCATCCCAATGATGGATAATGACCATTGCACAAAAAAATCTTTTTGACTTTATCTATTCATCTACCTTTGTGCAATATTTGAACCAATTCATACAAGTTTAAAGTATAGAAATGCCGTGCTTCAAAAACCTTCCAGAAAAAAAGGGTTTCTGCACATAACATCCAAATGGTGCCATTACTGAGCATTAATTTCAGTCCAATTAAAATATTTTGCAAAATGAATTGATTTGCACAATTAGCCTGGACACCAGCTCCAGTTCATCATTCAAACCTTGCTTAATATACTGTAACAGCCACAGTGAGACAAAGTTCAAATGGCTATACAAATGACCACTGGTCTGGGGTGAACCAAAATTTTTTACCCCATGTTCATAGCTCAAATAGGAACTGAGGACCACTAATCTATGTGCTGCCTTTTCATATTTGCTACAGTACTTCTATGCTTTAAGAATATAGCCACTACAATGATACTCTTAACAACTAATCTTATACACTACTTTGAAACATTCCTAATAAATGAAAAACATATTATTTTACATTTGACATGGTAGATCTGGGTGAAAATCAGAATCTCTAGAGTCAGATCGCTGTTTCATTTTGGTCACAAAAGTACATTTTATTTCAAAATATTCACACTGTTGTCAGTCACGACATAACTCCATAATTGCTGATAGAATCATTTTCTCAGTTCAAGGAAGTTATGTAGTATACATATTTGGATTTGTATATACTTACAAAGAGATGAATGTTGTTAAAGGCCGTACCACAGTATACTGTAAGATTCCATGTTTACACATGTGAATGAACTCCCTGCAAAAATAAGAACACTAACATTAGCAAATGAACAAGAACCGACATAAAAATATTAAATTAAATTTTGAAATATCGAAGATGATTTATGAAATTTTGTCAATACATATAATGCATTCACCCCTTCACATATTTTCTCTCATAAATTCCATCATAGCCAAGAGCCTTCTGGTGTGTGCAAAAAGAGTCAAATTGTGTAACAACATGTAGAACCCACCATTGCAGGCTGATTCTGTGAAGTATACTAACAACCTATTACAACTAATGCTAATCTACTCAACATTGTGACATATGGGATTTACTTTTAGATTATATTTTTTACCATTTTATAAATCAGAGTATTGTCTGTATTAGTAAAAAAGCAGCTATTTTGAAAAAAGAAATTCCACTACTCTCCCTCTTGCACTCATGAGCTTTTGGCTTTGTCCACTATTTCAGGCTAGGAATTTACATAACCTGTTTGATATGAAAATTAGTGTTGGCCAGAATTTACACCTCCCCAGACTAGATAAAACACCTAATCATATACAGGCTAAACAAAAAAGACTGCCAAATGTGAGCCTTTGGCCTAAAGTAGACAATGCATGGACACATTCATGCAAGCACAACACACACACACACACACACACATATATACACACACACACACACACAACCACTGTCTCTAGCCACCAGGCCAACCAGAGATAGTGGTCGTGCGTGTGTAAGTTGTACTTGTATGAATGTGAATCTCTCTCTCTCTCTCTCTCTCTCTCTCTCTGTGTGTGTGGTGTGTGTGTGTGTGTGTGTGTGGGGGGGGGGGGGGGTGTCTGGTCTATTTTAGAAGAAGGCATTTTGGCCAAAGACTCACATGTTTGGCAGTCTTTTTTGTTGTACTGGTTTGCGAATCAGCATCTCTTCTATATGATGACTAGTGATCTGTCCTTCTAATAGTCATTAATCCATTCTTGGCTTTCCATTATTTGATTTAGACTAGATATAAGATACAAGAAAAGCTACACTTGTAGGATAGAAATGAAATGATAAGAAGCCTTTTAAATTTGGTACTGCCAGAGACTGTTAAAGATGATGATGATAATGATTTAAGATGCTAAACTGTAGGTTCATCAGTACCCTTACAGAAAACAATTAGAGAATGTCAGACATTTCATCTTAACGGAAAAAAAACCTAATGCTGCATACAGTAACCTTATCTTACCAAAAACTATTCTATTCATTTGTATCAAATCACCCCCCCCCCCCCAATCCCTCCTTGCCCCCCCCCCCCCCCCCCCCACACACACACACACAAATGCGCCCTTCCTCCCCTTTCAGCTAGTGTCAGGACTTTGATGATACTTATGCCATTCTATCAAATTCATATGGCCTGATGGCCTGACAGGAAAAGCTGGGGCCGCACCTCACCATGATGAATGAGATGCTGATGTTGAGAAAATGGTAAGAGATTATAATTATCCATCACAGACCCTGGGCATATGCTTTTGCAGTATAATTCATTAAAATATGACTATTTTCTTTAGAATGACAGTTGTTTATTATTAAACAATGTACTTTTTATCGTTCCCTACTCCTTGTTATCTAAATGAGTCTTGACTTTATAGTATGAATTATTTACGAGGTATGCTTTAACTGATGTTTAAATATTTGGATTTTAGTTTTCTGTTTAATTTTCTTGGGCAATTTATTCTACAATTTTATACCCTTGCAGACAATATTGTTTTGTGTTTCTTGTCTGTTTACTCTCGGTAAATGTAAGTTTAGTCTGGATCTTCTTCTAAGATTGTGAATGCTGCTGTTCGTGAGATAACTACAAATGTTGTTCTTGATGTGGATAACAGACTGGTAGGTGTATAACATGGTGCAGTTAGAATCTACAGCTATTTAAACAGATTTTTACAAGGAGAGAAATTACTGTTTTAATTATTATTCTAAAAACTATTAAAATTATAAATAATTTAAAACCAAAAACGAACACCAACCGAAAACATCGAACAGGATTTAAAAAACAATATTGACACAAGGGAGGTAAAAAAAAACAAAAACACATGAAACCTAAATAAAAACAATGCAGAATGCTAAAATCATCCTCCCAGTTTATGGTAAGGTGGTCAGGCAACATACAAAACCTGAAAACATGTCTTATTCTCTTTTAAAATAATGGACACATCCTCTGGAAGATACTGACCACCCTTCAGTTCATAAAATAAAACAACCTCAATTAAAATGTGGTGTATGGATGCCTGTGTTCCATGCATTCACACACTGGGGGGTCCTCCCATCATAGCAAAAATTATGTTTCAAGGGGTACTCACTTTGCTCACTGTGGCTGGAAGGAGGTAAGCCATGGTCACATTCGAGTTTTGAATGACCACAGTTTATCACCTCACATTTCCAACAGCTGAGCCTTCCAACAACATATGACCCATCTTGTCAGCTATGTGATGGCGACTTAGAGGGTGGATAAACAAGGTCAAGGTTGGAGAGAGCAAGTTTTCTTGGCAGCAACAGCAAGTACATTTCAGTGGATTCCCACGGCCTGGTACCCACAGGAAAATTATCCGCTTTTCCGGCTCTTGCAAGGGTGGTTAGTCAAGCTCCTACTGCCATCTGGTACATGCATAGAAAGGGCCAGTTATTTATTTAGCTGCTTCTGTGTTTTCTTAGTAGCATAGTTCTTAAATTTTGTGTGTGTGTTTTTTCTATGTTTAAGAGGTTTATTCTCACATTTTGTTACTATGTGGAAATTCAGGCAGTCAGCAGTGAACTAGTTATTCACCTGTTTGTTTTGAAGAGCCAGAGATCATTCCTTTCTAGCCTAGTAAGTGTCTGTCACACACTCCTACTGGCATATGGTACACACCTGGAAAGGGCAAGTTATATATTTAGCTGCTTCTGTTTCTTCTAATAAGTACAGTCTTTAAACTTTGTGCATGTTTTTCTCTATTTAAGAGGTTTATTCTTGCATTTTTGTAACTGTTCAGTGTTGTCAGGCTGGCTGTAGCGCAGTTTTCATTTGTGCTGAACAGTCAGATTCACAGCTCATAAGTCATCAGCCTCCACTGGCGACAAGTCAGGAGGTTAGCAATTTGCATATCTAGATTTCTGGCTTTGCTTTCATAGTCAGTTCTTCAGTTAGTAATACTGGGATAGATGGCTGCTGTTTGCGAACAGCTGAATGTACTTTTGGACACGGTCAGTCGTCTTCAGGATGCCGCCTCAGGGTGTAGCAGTGGTAGAGAATTTGGTACACTGCACGAGATGCCTCATGTGTCACTTGTTTCAACAATGGGCTCTGCTGCCGAGGCACCTTCCCGTGTACCCGATGAAGTGGATCCACCCTCACAGGAATATGAGTGGCAGGGTTAGTGATTGTATCGCTCGAGGTGGAGGGTCAGTGTGGAGGTTGGCTGTCTGGCCTCACCCATTCACCCTGTGAGTGGACATGTGGCCGCTCTTTCAGCAGGTCCGAGCAGATACACAAGGCGGAGAGTTTACTAGTTATCGGGAGCTCCAATGTTTGGCACATTATGAAGCCCCTTAGGCAGATAGGGTTCATAGCTGGAAAGAAAGCCAATGTGCCCTTGGTACGTCCACCAAGGGGCCTCCTCCGAGATGCAGAGTACGCCTTTCCAGTGGCTATTGAGTGTACTGGGTGTGGTCATCTACTAGTTGTGGTTCATGTTGGCACTAATGACACCTGTCACTTGGGTTCTGAGGCCATCCTCAGTTCATACAGACAGCTGGTGGACGTGGTGAAGGCTGCCGGCCTTGTGTGGAGGGTGCACGCAGAGCTCACAATTTGCAACACTGTTGCCAGAGTTGGTCAAAGTCCTTTGGTTTGGAGCTGGGTGGAGGATCTTAACCAAATGCTTCGTCAACTCTGTCACAGTCTTGGCTGCATATTTCTGGACCTGTGTTACTGGGTGGGGAAAGGTAGGGCTTCCCTCGATAGGTCAGTGGTGCACTGCACAAAAGAAGCAGCTACTCAGGTAGCAGAGTACCTATGGAGCACATATGGGAGTTTTTTTGGCTAGGTAATACATTGAGGTCCTAGGATGAACACTTGTCAAAAAATTAGCAGATAGTGAAATCAGCAAAGTAAAGACACTTTGACTATCAAAATTTTATCAGTAAGTTGTCAAAGTATTTGTAACAAAGTTCCCACATTTACTACTCTCCAGGAAACACCTTGCACTAAAATTCTTCCTGGCTGAAATCTGAAGTATGAAGCTCTGAGTTATTTAGCAATTCATGGAATGTATATCAAAAGCAGAGATTAGACACTGTAGGTGGGGGAATGTTCATTGCAATTGACAAAAATATTGTCTCTACTGAGGTCGAATTTGTCCGTGACAGTGAACTTATCTGATCACGTATAACTGGTCTAGATGAAATCATGTTAACTGTTGGATTTTTCACTGGCCACCTAGTTCTGCTGTGATGGTTTTGGAGTCATTGCCAGAAAGTCTATGGTTGGTAGTTCGAAAATACTCAGACTGTGCAATATTAGTTGGAGACAACTTGAACCTACTGAGTATAGACTGGGACATCTATGGATGCATTGCATGCAGTACAGACAGGCAGTCTTGTGGAGTTCTTTTAAACACTTCACTGAAAACGTGTCTAGAGCAGCTAGTTCAACAGCCCACACATAATGGAAATATTTTAGATCTCACACTACAAACAGGCATCAGTATAGAGACAGAGATTAGTGAACATCATTTCATCATAGCAACTTTGGTCACTGAAGTTAATAAATCAATCAAGAAGGCGAGGAGAGTATTTCTGCTAGAAAGAGCAGATAGACAGTTGTTAGCATCCCTCTTAGACAATGAATTTGTATAATTTATTTTCAGTACTATGAGCATAGAGGAATTATGGGCGAAGTTTAAACGGACTGTAAACCATAGTCTGGAGAAGTAATTGCAAGTAAGTAGAGTAAGGGCAGAAAAGACCCACTCTGGTTCAGCAATGAAATTTGAATATGCTAAGAAAGCAAAGGCTATTGCATTCTCAGTTCAAATGAGAAGGTGCAAATGATTATAAGCAAATATTAATAGAAATTTGTGCATCTGTAAAAAAGACCGACACATGGAACATACAACTGCCACTGTCAAACTTGAGCAATAAATCTTGCCAAGAACTCAAGAAAATTCTGGTCCTACATAAAATTGATAAGTGGGTCCAAGGCTTCCATCTAGTCCCCACTGGCTGGTCTGGTGCTGCAGTAGCAGACGGAAAAAGTAAAGATGAAGTTTTAAATTTCGCATTCAAGAAATTGTTCGTGCAAACATACCATTGTTTGATCACCGCACAGACTCTCATATGGAGGATATAGTAATAACCATGGCAGTTGTAGAGAAACAACTGAAAGAGTTGAAAGCAAATAAGTCGCCAGGTCCTGATGGAATACTGATTTGGTTTTATGGAGGGTACTCTACAGCTCTGGCCCCTTACATAGTTTGCATTTATTGGGAATCTCTCTCCCAGTGCAAATTCCCAAGTGGCAGGAAAAAAATCATAAATGAATCCTGTATAAAAGAAGGGTAAAAGAATGGACCCACGAAATTAAAGACCAATATCTTTAACATTGGTCAGCTGCACAGACTTTGAACACATTCTCAGTGCAAATACAATGAAATTCTTTGAGAGGTAAAAGCTTCTACCCACAAATCAGCATGATTTTAGAAAGCATTGGTCATGTGAAACTCAGTTTGCCCTTTTCTCATATGAGATCCTGTGAAGCATGGCAACAGGTGGTTTGCATATTCCTAGATTTCCATAAAGCATTTCACAAGTTGCCACATTACTGAATGTTAATGAAGGTACAAGCATAAACAATAGGTTCCCAGGTATGTGAGTGGCTTCAAGACTTAAGTAACAGAACCCAGTATGTTGTCCTTGACAACGAGTGTTCATCAGAGACAAGGGTATTGTCAGGAGTGCCCCAGGGAAGTGTGATAGGACCAATATTATTTTCTATATACGAAAGTGATCTGCTGTACATGACAAGCAGCAGCCTGTGGCTATTTGCTGATGATGCTGTGGTGTATGGAAAGTATCATCGTTGAGTGACACTAGAGGGATACAAGATGATTTAGACATAATTGCTAGTTAGTGGTTAGTGTGATGAATGGCAGTTAGCTCTAAATGTAGAAAAAAGTAAGTTAATGCAGATGAATAGGAAAAACAAACTCATACTGTTCAAATACAGTATTAGTAGTGTGCTGCTTGACACAATCATGTTGATGGAGTATCTAAGCTTAATGTTTCAAAGCAATATGAAATGGAATGAGCACAAAGACTGTAGTAGGGAAGGCGAATGGTCAATTTTTATTTATTGGAAGAGTTTCAGAAAAGTGTGATTCATCTCTAAAGGAGACCGCATATAGCACACTAGTATAACTTCTTGTTGAGTACTGTTTGAGTTCTGCACCAGATCGGATTAAAGGAAGGAACTGAAGTAATTCAGAGGTGGGGTGCTAGATTTGTTACTGGTAGGTTTCAACAACACATAAGTATTATGGGGAAGCTTTGGGAACTTAAATGCGAATCACTGGAGGAATGGCGACATTCTTTTTGAGGATCACTACTTAGAAAATTTACAAAACCAGCATTTGAAGCTGACTGCACAATGATTATACTGCTGCCAATGAACATTTTGTATAAGGATCATGAAGATAAGATTAGATAGATCAAGGCTCATATGGAGGTGTATAGACAGTTGTTTTCCCCTCACTATTTTTGCAAGTACAACAGTAAAGGAAGTAACTATTAGTGGTACAAGTGGCTTGCAGAGTATGTACATAGATGTGGGGGCCATCCTTTCTGCTGACTACTTCTGTTTGTTGACAAAAGCTTTTCCATAATGTCATCTCATCTGTTCCACTGCCCTTAGGATAGCAAAGAACAATGTTCCGTGAGCCTTATCCTGAAAACTCAATTGGGGGGATGTGACTGTTAAAGTACCCTTGCTGGGTCTCCTTTACACAAATCTCAAAGGTCTTGTTGTCCATGGATAGTTACTGAACAAATGTTCCAGTGGTGGTTGGGCAATAGAGGTGGATACTGGTGATTTTGGAACAAACTAGACCCCATATGCTTGGCACATCATGAGGATAAGTCACCGTGTGCACAGTGCTCACCATAACAACAAACAGCAATATCTCTGCTCACAAGCTAGGAATTGGGCTTGTGTGGTAGCCCTCAGTTGATTATCTAATCCTCTCAGGGCACACTAGGTCAAGTATTTTGAAGTAGGGCTTGCTGTTCTGCAATCTGACATGCATAAATGAGCTGGGACCATATGAAAGTTTTAAAAGATTGGAGTAGGCTTGCTGGTTTTACTCCAAAAGTTCTTTGACTAATCATTTTGAAAGATTTTTTTAAATCTTGAGGCATCTTAATTGAAGTTGGGAACAGTATCCCTTAGTTTTAAAATAGGTAAATGAAAAGAAGAACATGAGTAATTAAAAATAACAAAAATAGTTTTCTCAGAAGAGAACTTACAACCTGTGGCACTCACTGATTTCTCCATCCTCCTGACAGTTTTCTGCAACTAACATATTATTGTTGCACGTGTGGCAGTTGCACAAAAGGTGGAGAAATTGTCAATGAGTAAGGAGCATTATACATACACGGCTCCTTGTCACATTATACTATCTATGGCTATGGTGAATGTCATTACATTTAAAACACTAGCATGATGGACATCATTTCCTATTTAAAACATTCAGATATGACATTTTTAACATGGTATTAAAAAAATAAATCATTCCAGCAGAAAACATTGCTTAAAGATGGGAGATATCCATGGAAACCCCGTTTGTGCAGCAGAATGTTGTTCTTGCAGGTTATAATTTGAGCTATCTCCAGTTTGAAGAATACATGAAAAAAGTGTTGCTTGCACATGAAAGCTTTCCAGATGGGTCTGGTTATTGAGTGTGGAGTGGTATGTCTCATACCTATATTAAGGTCCCAGCTGATGATGTGTTCAAGGTTCTTCTCCAGGCAGCTAATGAGACTGGAGCTAAGGCAATTGCTGGCACAAGCGAGTCCTTTCCTGATTTTGAAATTTCTATCAAAAACGCTTTCTTTCAGGAGTTCACTGAAAGACTTTAGAATGAAATTCTTCGATGCCCATTTAACTGTCTTTGCAAGTCACAAGTTATTTGGTTGTGACCAGATGCAGTGTCACAAGCTGCGATAAATGCAGTATCCAGCTCCCACAGGGAGAAAGGGCAACTGCAGTCCACAATGTTGGTGATGTTGGCTCTACAGAAATCACAAACACCCCTCCCTGTATTGTCTGATATTGAAAGAAAGCTGGATAATATTCTTATAAAATTCAGCATTTGTTCAGAACATGTCACCTGGAGTTGTTACACAACACATCTAATCTTGTAGAGCCATTATTGACGGTCATCAATACTGCCTGGAAATTTTCCTAATGGCTTCCCTTACTTTACTCGCAAATATTGATCTATTGATGGAGTTGAGGACCTCTTCCTGTGACCTCTTCATACACTCTTTAAAATTATGTGTGTTTTTGTCCTTCACAGAGCAGAATGGCACTCTTCATCCCACCAAGAACAGGTTGCCTTCTAAGTATTCTTGGCAACTCTGGGTTGCATACATCAGCAGCTTCACAGGTCATGCTGGCACATGACTGGCCTAGTCCTTGAAACTCTCATGCTGTTCGGAATCAGCCAACTGGCTATAAAGCATTCAGCCAGCCTTTCTGACTACCCATTTCATCAGCCCTGCCTGGCACGTGGACCCAGATGGAGAAGTTGCCTCTTCCGCAGATGTCACAATCCACTTCCCACTGAAAAGTGTCTGCAAGGAGGAAATGAAGAAATTGGGAGGTCTAGCTGTGCACAACGTGTAGCAGTGATGAAACAAATAGCATGAACCACACTCATGAACATGATGTTCTCAGTTTGAGTGAAATTCTTAATTTCGTGACTGCAAGTGCAGGCAGTGGCGAAGCTCCATAGGACACTATGTACATTGAAATCTCCTGAAAGAAGCAGAGGGGAGGGGAGTTCAGCAGCAAGTTGCCTGAGGGTCTCACAATCAATGGGCTTGTGTGGCAGGGAGGTACACAAGGCACACCGGGTAACTCAGACTCAATATATAACAGCATCACTTGCAGTGTTGTGGTTAAGGGCACAGGTAAGGGGTGGTATGTGAGCTTGACAGTCACTGCCACCCTGTTCTTTGTCCTGTCACAAAGTACATCCGTCCCATTACTCACATATTTCTGTATCCATAACATCCTTGCATGAGCTAGTCTCTTAGTTGTAATTTACCATGGTGTGCACTTCAATCACAATTTGGTATTTGCCTAGATGCATGGCATTTAAAAGTGACACTGCTTGATGCGAGGTAGAGGTCTCTATTAGCAAAGCTCTGTTTTTATGTCTTTTCATTTGTTTCCAGCTTCCAGCCATTCCAGACAATATTTTCTGAATAAAGAGTTGTGATAGCTTCGCAACTTCCCTGTTGTCTCTTTACAACTATAAACACTTCCTGGTACTGGAATTTCATTTTGTTGTTGTACTGGCATATTACTTTTGTTCACAAGTGCATGCAATTGCTCACCAAGCGTCCCTTTGATCCAAAGGTGGTGGGGGCAGTTTTAATATGACTAATGAGCTCCAAAGAAGTCTCGTGAAGAGCCATGGAAATATTTATCCAGTCTGAGCTCTCTTGGCGGGGAAGGTCTTATGCAACTGAGATGCGTCATGTTGTCTAAGATTGCAGATTTATTGAAATTTCATCCTGAAAGCTTTTAAAGCATGACCTGCTTGCATTTTTGAACTACTGCGATATATTATGCACAAATATCCAACATAAGAATGTTTTTCTTTGACTCTTTTATAAAATAAAGGTGTGAACTGATATTAATAATTATCACTTTACAAACTTTTCTGAGAAATACTAAAGTAGCTCACAATTATACAATATTGAGGACTTCAAAGACAATGCACGAGGGTGGTGACAGTTATGACTATCACATTACAACAGAGAATAAAATAATTTAGAATAATATATTTTTGCTTACCATCCCATTTCCCACGGACCAAGACAGCACAGGGGGAAGATGTGGTGCACTTGCGGCTTCAGTTCTAAATTGGCCTCCAGATCCATCTCAGCATTCAGATAATTTAAAAGATATGTCATAAAATTGTATATAACATATGCTTCATAACATTCTCTGAGACTATCATAATAAATTGATTGCTGTGGACAGAGAAGACCTATCCACTGTAACAGACAAAAGACATACAAAAACTAGATTAAAAGATGAATACAACAGTACCAAGTAAGTGACTGTAAGATGTACAGCACTGAAAGAACTAAGTCAAAACAAGGCCCCGGCAGTAGACAACATTCCATTAGAACTACAGATAGCCTTGGGAGAGGAGCCATGTCAAAACTCTTCCATTTGGTGAGCAAGATGTATCAAACAGGTGAAATAACTTCAGACTTTAAGAAGAATACAATAATTCCAATCCCAAAGAAAGCAGGTGTTGATAGGTGTGAGAATTAGCGAACTATCAGTTTAATAAGTCATGGTTGCAAAATACTAACACGAATTATTTACAAACAAATGGAAAAACTCATAGCAGCCGACCTCGGGGAAAAATCAGTGTGGATTCCGTTGAAATGCTGGAACACACGAGACAATACTGACCCTACAACTTATCTTAGAAAATAGGTTAAGGAAAGGCAAACCTATGTTTCTAGCACTTGTAGACTTAGAAAAAGGTTTCGACAATGTTGATTGGAATATTCTCTTTCAAATTCTTGAAGATGGCAGGTGTAAAATACAGGGAGTGAAAGGCTATTTACAATTTGTATAGAAACCAGATGACAGTTACAAGAGTCGAGGGGCATGAAAGGGAAGTAGCAGTTGGGAAGGGAGTGAGACAGGATTGTGTACTATCCCCGATGTTATTCAATCTGTATATTGAGGAAGCAGTAAAGGAAACAAAAGAAAAATTTGGAGTACAAATTGAAATCTATGGAGAAGAACTAAAAACTTTGAGGTTTGCCGATGATATTGTAATTCTGTCAGACAGAGCAAAGGACTTGGAAGAGCAGCTAAATGGAATGGACAGTGTCTTGAAAGGAGAATATAAGATAAACATCAACAAAAGCAAAATGAGGATAATGGAATGTAGTCAGATTAAATCAGCTGATGCTGGTGGATTATATTAGGAAATGGCAGACTTGAAGTAGTGAATGAGTTTTGGTGTTTAGGGAACAAAATACTGATGATGGTCGAAGTAGACAGGATACAAAATGTAGACTGGGAATGACAAGCAAAGCGTTTCTGAAAAAGAGAAATTTGTTAACATCAAGTATAGATTTAAGTGTCAGGAAGTCTTAAGTATTTGTATGGAAGGTAGCCCTGTATGGAAGTTAAACATGGACAATAAACAGTGTTGACAAGATGAGAACAGCAGCTTTTGAAATGTGGTGCTACAGAAGTATGCTGAATATTAGGTGGGTACATCACATAACTAATGAGGTGGTACTGAATAGAACTGGGGAGAAGATGAATTTGTGGAACAACTTGACTAAGAGGGGAGGGGGGGCAGTCTTGTAAGACACGTTCTGAGGCATCAAGGGATCACCAATTTAGTACTGGAGGGAAGCGTGGAGGGTAAAAACTGTAGAGGGAGACCAAGAGATGAATACACTAAGCAGATTCGGAAGGATGTAGGTTGCAGTTGTTATTTGGAGATAATGAGGCTTGTACAGGACAGAGTAGCATGGAGAGGTGCATCAAACCAGTCTCTGGACTGAAGGCTACAAGAACAACAGCAGCAAAAACAGATCTTTTATCAAGAAATGCATTTATTTCAACAACTTAATTATTGCATTTTTAAGCTTTTCTGTCACATGTGCACAGTGAACAGCAAAACAAATTGCCCATGACTGTTTTCCCTTCTTTACAAACGAAAGAAAGACAGTCAGGAGTTGATGTTTTATCAGCATTAGGATCATCAGAAGCATGAATGCAAGTATGGATTTTACAACAATTTTTGAAGAAAACATTCTTGTGTCTGCTTAACCTGCTTTAGAGAAACTAAAAATTATCTAAATCTGGATGGCCTGATTGTTATTTATGCCCTACCTCTTCCTTCTGAAAGCCTGTTTGGTATTTCATGTATTGTACCACCTTACTGAGAAAGGGTTTACTGCAAACAGAATACAACTGTTTCATTATTTTAATATCCTGTAGTAATGATAAGTGACAGCCACAGCAGATGTGAGAAGATCAGTTAATTACTTGGCAAATGTTAACAAGATTCACATGCTGGCCTCTGAAATTGTTTCTCCTTGCTGCAATGCAGAGTTCCATGACCTTAATTCTGTTGGTGCTGTATGCTTTGCCTTGTGTATTTGTTCGCTTGGTTACCCACCAAAACTTGTGATTGTGTACACTGTTTGTTAGTGATTTCATCACATTTTATTGTTAATATGTTGAATGTGAAGGAATGTGATTTATAAGAATAAAGTGGTATTCCAAATGAGATATTAATTCATATCTCATTCTTGCTATGACCAAAACACAATATTGAGTTTGCAAGCCCACAGACATGTGACACAGCTGATCCCGATGTGATAACAGCTAGAAAAAATAAATCAGTGACATAGAAGTATTGGGGCGAACTTCCTTCATGAATCATAAATTAGTTAAATGATGGACACACCAACAATATCTAGACTTGCAGTTCGGCTACCCCTGTTTTGGCCACACAGCTTGGCACTATGGTTCAAGTAGGTAGAGGCAAGTTTCCTCCATGCTGACGGGAAACCAATTCCACAAAATTTGCACTGGTGTCTAGTCAACTGGACCACCGCTACACAGCCAAGGTTCGAGACATTATAGTTTCACCTCTGGATATGGACTCTTGCGAAGCTGAAGGCTAAGTTAATTCAAAGGGTGTCCACTTTACAGGAAGAATGAGTGTGGCAGATTCTCATGCAGAACGTATCAGCGGCAGAAAGCCATCCCAGTACCTTCGTCACTTAAGAAGCAAGATTGACATGTACATGATGTCTGATGCATTACTGTACACATTGTGGAGCAGCCGTCTGCCAGCACAAGTGAAGGCCACTATAGCATCAAAAATGGACACGTTGCTTGACTCTGTAGTGGACCTGGTGGACTGGGATTTAGATTGTGATCATACCATTTCCCTGCCATGGTACTATAATGGCATGTAATAGCACCTCGGTGGTAACATGAGTGGATTGTGACAGTCTTGTGAACAAGATTGATGTGCTAAGTAAGCAGATGGGTGAACTTTTCTGCGACCGCATAGCTAGAGCATGGTTCGGCAGAAGATGGAGAAGTCGTTCCACAGCGAACTCTCCATCAGCCAATGATTCAGCCCGGACAGACCTTTGTTGGTACCACAAGAAGTTTGGAGATCAGGTACAGAAGTATACTGTACCGTGTACCTTGCTGAGTGGTAAACAACAGGCAGAAGTAATCACTCCAGATAGTTAGTCGTCGTCCTTGCATCTCTTAATCACAGATGGCAAGACAGGATGCATGTTTTTAGTGGACACTGTTCTCACCTAAATATTTTGTCGCAGACCCAGTTATACAAATACCAACCAGCTAGGTCTAGTTTGTTTTGACTTTATACGGCTAATAATTCAACCATCGCAGTGTTTGGAATGCAGCACACCGAGTTCGTCATGGGACTACAATATGCTATGGCATGAAATTTCACTGTGGTGAATGTAACCAAACCTAAAATTGGAGCTGATTTTTTTTAGCACATTATAGTCTACTGCCAGACATCACCAATGCTCGTCTAACAGACAACATCACTGATCTATCTGCCAATGCATTCCATCAGAATGGGGCATTATATGATGCCAAATTGATTCAAAGGGCTATGGGTACGTCAAACTTGGAACACTTTCCTGGAATCAATAGGCCTCCTGGGCCCCACAAAATATATGTACAACACCACATTATATCAACACTACCACAGACTTCATTCAGATCCCGACATATTGCCCCTAATTGATAAGCTGTTGCAAAGGTGTAAAGGCAGAAATTAATGCCATGTTGAAGGAAGGCATCAGTTGCCTCTCTAGCAGATCTTGGTCATCACCCCTACATCTAGTACCAAAGAACAGTTTATGGCAGCCATGTGATGATTACTGTGCCCTGAATCCTAGATCAATGCTGGACTGCTACTGTGTTCCTTTATTGAGGGATTATAATTATGCACTATTTGGGAAAAAGATTTTAACTTACAACACTGTGCAAGGGAATACACACATATTCTTGTTGTTGATAGAGATATTCCAAAAATTGACATTAAAATGCCGTTTGATACATGTGAAAGCATGTTTATGATGTTTCGATTGAGAAATGCTGCCCAGACATGTCAAAGATTTATAGATTCAGTTTCACAGGGCTTGCAGTATTGCTTTGCATATCTTGATGGAAGACTATTTTTTTTAAGCAACCCCAGATGAACACAAACAGCACCTGATTGAGGTATTTAAGTGCCTTGATAAATACAGAATAATGTTGAACACTTCAAAGTGTTTTTTGCCATCTCATATCATCAGCCAGATCACTGCCATTACTGGAGAAAGTCGAAGTTATTTTAAGTATTGTACATCCAGAAACTGCTAAAGAAGTGTGAAGATTCCAGGGAGTTGTTAACTTTTACTGATGTCACCAACTTCATGCAGCAAACTCCAAGAGTCTCTTACTGCAGCTTTAGCTGGTCGTAAGGTTAATGGCAAAATGCCAGTGCAGTGAACAGAATCAATGGATAATGTGTTCAAAGCAGCTGAAAAAAGTATAGCACATCTGGCTTTAGAAGTACCTCTCTCGTTCATAGTAGATGCTAACCAAACTGCAATCAGTGCTACGATGCAACAGTGAAGTTGGCATTCTAACTGATCCCAAAGACGGTTCATTGGGTTCACCCAATGAACCATCTTTGGGATCAGTTAGAATGCCGACTTCACTCCAACCTCAATGTGCAACATTACTGACTTCTCTGGTTTCAGCTCTTGAGGAAGATTGGGCTGCCCTTCACCCATAGGCCTTCAGATACCTTATTAAAAGTGTGTCCAGCAGAGCTGAAACTGTCATAAATGCAAAGGGTGAACACACCCTGTAGTAATGTCCACTAATAGGTGTCCAGAACCTTTTGACCAAAAAGTATTTATATACAAGGTATAATCAAAATGTAATGGGTATTTTTCTTTTTCTTAAAGAATCTTTATTTATTCATCAATGCCAACTTTGTCCTTTCAAAGTAATTCCACACAGATTAACACACTTGTGCCAGCACTTTTTCCAATCTTGAAAGCACTTCTGGAACACACTTTTCATTATGGTGTCCAGCTCCTTCAGGAATTTTGTTTTTATCTCATCAATTGCAAACAAAACTATGTCCTTTCATTGTTCCCTTCAGTCTTAGGAATAGAATGAAGTCACAGGGGGCCATGTCCAGCAAATACAGTGGCTGATGCAACATAATGGTTTTATTTTTTGTCAAAAAATCATGAACAAGCATTGTGGTGAGAGTAGGGGCATTATCATCATACAGTTTCCATGAACAGTTTTGCCACAATTCTGGCCATTTTCTGCAGGTAAGTTCATGCAAGCAGTGCATAACTTGCAGCTAGTATTCCTTATTGACCATATGACCATAAGGCTCGTGATGTACTGTTCCACTGTAATCGAAGGAAACAGTGAGGAGAAGCTTTACATGTGTTCAAAATTGTTGAATTTTTTTCAGTCTTGGCTTTTCAGAGTTTCCAGTGGGACAACTGGGCCTTGGTTTCAATGTCATACATATTTACCCACATATCTCCATCTGTTAAAGCCTAAACTTTAGAAGTTTTGGATTGTTTTTGACTTAATTCAGCAATTATGGAGCGATATCTACATGACATCATAATTTAAATAAAATAGAAAAAAACTTCCACGTGGGAAAAATATATTAAAAACAAAGATTCCAAGACTTACCAAGCGGGAAAACTCCGGCAGACAGGCACAAGAACAAAACACACAAACAGAATTACTAGCTTTCGCAACCGATGGTTGCTTCTTCAGGAAGGAGAGGGAAAGACGAAAGGATGTGGGTTTTAAGGGAGAGGGTAAGGAGTCATTCCAATCCCGGGAGCGGAAAGACTTCCCTTAGGGGGAAAAAAGGACAGGTGTACACTCGCGCACACACACACACGCACACACATCCATCCGCACATACACAGACACAAGCAGACAGCAATGTCTGCTTGTGTCTGTGTATGTGCGGATGGATATATGTGTGTGTGTGTGTGTGTGTGTGTGTGTGTGTGTGTGTGTGTGTGTGTGTGTGCGTGTGTGCGCGCGCGCGAGTGTACACATGTCCTTTTTTCCCCCTAAGGGAAGTCTTTCCGCTCCCGGGATTGGAATGACTCCTTACCCTCTCCCTTAAAACCCACATCCTTTCGTCTTTCCCTCTCCTTCCTGAAGAAGCAACCATCGGTTTCGAAAGCTAGTAATTCTGTGTGTGTGTTTGTGTGTTTTGTTCTTGTGCCTGTCTGCTGGCGTTTTCCCGTTTGACATCATAATTTGGTCAAAATTCAACAGTACAAACTGCTGCTTACATCTTTCATGTCCAAAACATCCAAAAAATTGCTTGACATGAGCCAAAGGATATGCCGACATCATCAGCAACCTCTCTGACGGTGATTCAGTGATTTTCCAGAACCACTTGCTTTAATTCTTCAACATTTTCATCCGTAATTGATGTGTTAGGGCACCCAGGCTGGTACATTGGACACTCCGGTAAGTGGGGAGCATAGAAATCAGAGCGGATTACACAGTTAGGTGGTGGGATGCAAGGGCTCCTCATAAGAAGAGGGTAGCACAGTCACCACAGATAGAAGTGGCATCGCATCGGGAGGACATGTGGCCAAACTTGAGCCAACAGAAGCAATGCATGGGAGGTGGAATGTATGGTTTGACGTCGCATCTATATACAATTATTTTGACTTTCTCAGGCACGGTATCCCTCTCAAATGCTAGTGTTTACTTGATAGTCCTTACGGCCTCTCTGGACATACCAGATGAAATGAACACCATGTCGTTCCAGATTAACCCCAAGTTCATCATCGGCCTTGAGAAGGTCCCTATGGAAAATTACACTCTGTGTCATTTTGAGAGACTTGTGAGGAGTGGTATTCAATGTGATGTCTGCTAATGGTTGCAAGAATGGAGGAAGGCCAACTGACTGGCAGACGTTGTCTTTATAAGGAAGGAGTCAGATCTCATCCTGCCTAAGGACTCAACTTCAGTGAACATTTCCTCAATGTGTTCCACAAAGAAAAGGCGTTTCATGGCGGTAAAAGTCTCCCTGTCAGTCCTGGTACAGATGAGGAACCATGGAAAGGGTTTCCCCCAAGTCAGCAAGCCTGGCCCTCCTCCCAGGGGTAGCCAAGAGGGGAAAGGCAGAAACAGGAACTGAGACAGAAGCATTCCTAGGAAGAAATGTCACCACAGAAGAGTGGCCAGTGTTCAACATGTCCGTCCTGGTACCCCCTATTCTGAACAGGGGCTCACGTCATGAGTGCACTCAGCCATAGCAAAGGCCGCCTGGCACGATGGTTGTTGGCAGGAGTTCCAATGCCTCAAAAAGATGGGCAACCACAGGCTTGCACAAGGCGTTCACAGTGCAGATACCAGTAGTATGATACCTGTGGTGTCAGAGGGCTCAGAAAAATGGGTACGTAGCAGCCCCCCCATACGGACTGGCTACTGAGCTGGTGACCTAGCAAGGAGGTGAAAGGGTTATGGCAGGGAGAGGGAGTAGGAGAGAAACCCATGCCAAAGACACTAAGGAGGGAGTTCTTCCCCATCTGGATCACACTACAGATTTCAGATTTAGAGATGGACATCAAGCCCCTGAGGGCAACCAAAACACAAAGGTGGAAAAGGAAGAGGAAACCACAAGATGAAGTGAAGTCAAAAGGATAGCCAGGCTGACATAAATAAGAACACCAAGACATATAAATGAAGGGCCAAAGGGAAAGGACTAAGGGCAGGGAAGGAGGAGGAACAGTAAGGTATAGTAGCCCAGAAAATAAGAATGGTTGTAGCTCAGGTATCCGTAAGCGCCACCCATGTACCGGGGGGGGGGGGGGGGGGGGGGGGGAACAGTTGTACAGTATCAAAGGCTGCATTATGGGATAGAATAAATGAGTATATCGACATAACTAAAAGTAAAAGTTAACCAGTTTTCATTGGGAACATATGCATATGCTCAAACAAAGCTTCATCAAAATCCATGACAGTCATGTGGGAACCTTTTCTGAAACTGGACCACTTGACAAGGAATGGCCCTTATGCTATTTTAAATATATAGAAGAAAAGTTATTGACTAATATACTGAAATGGAATATATTTTTATGATTTTGACACCCAGAGTCCTCTTACATTGTATGAATATTTTTAGTAAGACGGAATAGTGGCACACACCTCCTTCACAATCTTCTTATGAGTGCATGATGTGTTTTGTAAATAGAGGACAATCAGCAGAGGCAGTGCAGTCTCATGGCTACCTCAGTTACCTGATCTCTCCCCCTGTGATTTTTACATGTGGGACAAAAGTATCAGGTGTACTCAAATAATCCTACAATAAAATGTATTCCACAGATTAGGGGCATGACAGTATAAAAATGATTAGTGTCACAGAATTGTATGTGCACTTTGCCTGCCAAGCTTCAGAATGGTGTTAAGTAGTCACTCGCTGCAATTAGAGCTTCTAGATGATGTGGCATTAAATCCAAGAGGTCCTGGATATGTTCTTGGGTAAGACACTGACGCATGGTTTGTACATGCAGCCATGAAACTCCGGAAGTGGTTACAAAAGGGCAAGAATGAACATATTGCCACAAGGGCACATTCCAGACATGTTTGGCCAACTTGACAGGTGAACCCACTGGCCAGGGAAGCAGTCATGCAGGTCATTCTTCAAAGAAGGCTCGCACATTTCTTGCCACATGGGGGCAGGCTTTGTCCTGTTGAAATGTGGCATGTGTAGCTGTCTGCAGGAGGGAAAAATGCCTCAGGCTCTAAAACTACCTTAATGAGTGGTTGGTGTACAGATTTCTCTCAGTATGTAAGAGACAAGGTTGTATGTTACAGCTAATGGCATTCACATTTGTCATTCGTCCATTATGCCACTCAACAATGCAGTCTGTTCCACGGCGTTCACCAGAGTAGCATGAAACATGTACACAGCATCACTGTTGGACAAACTGAAGTGCAACTCTTACAAAAACATATACATTACACCACTCAGAATGCCAGTGACGGTGTTCACATGCCCAAAGCAGTATGAGGGGCTTGTGGTTTCTAGTCAGTAGAAGCAGACGCTGTGTCTTGCATGCCAATAGTCTAGCCCTCAGCACACGGTATCAAACTCTCAACACAGAGTTGTCTAAAGGTGTTGCAGTAATCCAACATCAACCTAACACTGTTGACATTGTTCCATTGGTTCAGGTCATGTAAACATGACGATCAACCAGCTCTGTGCTCACATTGTGGAATCCAGCCTCGGTATATGACCCTCTCCGATCCATTGTTTACACACACACACACACACACACACACACACACACACACACACGCACACGAGCATACGGGAGCCCATGCATGCACACACATGTCCCTGTCAGCCTGTGGCTTGTATGAGCCACAGTGTCACAGTAAGATAAACCCATTTCCTAGAGACTAATCAGTCTGCCACATTTGAACTCATTGACATGCTGATATTACATCCTTTGACACTGGTAGTTATACCAGCACTTGCTCACTGTTTCCACTTTGTTTGACACCTTTGCACCTACTGTGTGTGCTGCAACAGTGATGTATCTGGTCACACAAAAGAGGTCACTGCGGGGCCAACATGTATGCCATCTCTCAGCAACCATAATCACTTACTATGATTCCTATGTTCTGCACATACTCTAATTTTGAAGTGACTCGAAGATGATTACCCCCGCGTGCTCCAATTTTCACAAACAGTTGCGGCTGTGTGTGTGTGTGTGTGTGTGTGTGTGTGTGTGGGGGGGGGGGGGGGGGGGGGTCTTGCATGTCAATCTGAGCTATAACTCCAGAGTTTCTAATTTACTAGAATCTTTTACATGTAACAACAACTTTTTTCCAAGCACCGTAAGGATAATTATACCTCTCATCACAGTGATGATTAACAATGTAATCAACACACATGATGATGAAAATCTTATCTCTCTCCTTTTCAAAAGGCAAATAACACATCTGGTTACTCCTAGTAACTTGTTAATTGTTTAAGAATGAAAAGTTACTTTGTGAATTAGGTACAGCAGTGGTTAAGACACTATTATTATTCATCAGGGAGGGTGGTTGAAGACCTCACTGAAATACCAGTGCCAATTACAGAGAATTATCCAATTACATTTTTTTGTGCTTTTTTTTTAATAGTTTCCCACTGCAATGGCTATCATGTTATTAAGAAACAAAAAGTTCCAGGACTTTTTTAGTTCAAATCCCAACACAGAATATTGTGAGTTAGTCACTAAAACTGATTCCAAATATACTTACCGCATTCAGTGCATATATTGGAACCATCCATAGTATCCTGCAACCAGAAACAATGGAGAAGTCAGTTACATAAATTGAAACACAAAAGCCAGAATGTAATTTACAGATAGTGACAGATACAGAGAAAGAAAATTACACAAAACATACAACACTGGAAAATTATAGATGGAATACAAGCAACAGGACAAGTACACACCATCTCTCAATGTTTAGTGATGATGAAGCAGCTGGTTTCAGGGCCCTAATTCCTCAAAAAAATTGAAAATATGTCTTACATTAACCCAGTAGTCACTTAAAACAGTGGACATACCTCTAGCCAAACCATTTATTTCTCTCCTGTCATCACCAAAATAAGGATCAGTTAAAATATGACACACTGTTGCAGAGTTGTCACATGTGGCTCATTCTAGAGGAACTTTAGTAAGGTGTGCGTATTTATTTCTTTATTTATTGCAGTGTAGCACATTGCCTATGATTTAAGTACAAGCTGTATTAATTTGGACTCAAATTATTACTAATCAACAGACATTCCTTTCTCTGTACATCAGCATCCAATGATAGAAAATGCACTATTAAAGTTAACACAATACTTCTTCCTAACCTTGGAAGTTTTTTACAATTAATGATGATTTTGTCATACCCAACTATATCTACTTATTACTGTCCTACAATTTTCTTCCTTCATATGGGCAACTGACATATGCTATAACTAACTGAAATTGGTTATGAATAGAATGACACCATTTTTTGTCTGCTACTGTCCACAACACATTCAGTCATGCCTTGGTCAGAAGGCATGTCCTACTGGTTCCTTGGGTCCTGAGGAGTTTTCTATGGTAGAATCTGCCTCTTCTGTTGTCTGCTGGCTCCACAGTTGCAAGAGATGACTCCCCTTTCCTGAAAGATTATCACAGTTGCTGATGTGGAGCACAGCCACACACCATCTCACATCACTCTGGTTCTAGTTCCTTGGGTGGCAAAGATACAAACCACAGCTGTGTTTCCACTCCAGTGGTATCGTTATGACTGCCGTGCAAGTACTGTTGGCGGTTCATATGCTGCAGCTGTTGACTCCATAAGGTTTTCCTTACACCCACCCAATGTGCAGCAGATAGGGGTTGAGTGATAAGATGACACGCTATCCAAGCCTTTTCCTCAAACAGCATTGGCAGTACTGTCCAAAGATCTGCAAGTTTGTCTTGCAACATAGTATGTTCTTGATGTCAAGTCTTACATGATGGTTCAGTTCAGTTTCAGTTGTTGTCAACTGGTATCGGCAACATTGGCATACAGAGGACAACCCCCCCCCCCCCCCCCCCCCCCTCTAAGTATTTTCTGGTGCACCTTCTTCACCACAGGTATGTTCATAAGTTTGACTGTGCCCCATTCCTTGCCAGTAGGTGGCCTAAGGCCCATAACCTTGGGTATCATCCCATAGTTTCCATCATAGGAAGGGGGTCTTATTTTGGATTTGGTGTTTGCCTGTTTTCCACCTGCCAATTAAATTCTGCAATTCGTAATTGATTTGTGCCTTCAGCCTATGTATCACCGTTTTTTTTTTTTTTTTTTTTTTTTTTTTTTTTTTTTTTTTTTTATCTGGAGATTGAGTGGGCATATCCAAAGTATTACCTACAATACCTCAACTGACACAGTATCAAAAGCTTCTATCACCCACAGAAGTATTCTGCATTGGACCCTATTAACCACCTATGCTGGTGTTATTGGCAGAAAACTAGGTACCCAAGCACTCACACAGTATCCCATTACCACAGTTAGGATAGCCTTATGATTCATTTTATTATTTGTCTTGGTAGTTTATAATCACAACTGGCTAAACCAATAATTCTGTTCATCTTGTACCACCTCTCTTGCACAAATCTTCAATATGTGCACTGTGATTTGTCGTTTGTCCAAAAAGGTGCCAAAGTATCTGGTGATGGACTTTCTCTTTATGAACCTGCTGCTTAGTTTCATGATTGGGTGTCTTAACAGTTTTTCCTTTAACAGCACTAATGCAGACTTCTGAAGTTAATTATGATGCAGTATGAAGCCACAGGTCACATGACAATATGAAACTCCCTGGCAGATTAAAACTGCATGCCGGACCGAGACTCGAGTTCCAGTCTTGGTCCGCCACACAGTTCTAATCTGCCAGTAAGTTTCATATCAGTGCACACTCCGCTGCACAGTTAAAATCTCATTCTGGACACATGACAATACCTTACTTCAAGTAGAGCTACAATGCTCTTATTTTGTTCCAGTACCTGGTCAAGCAAATCAGTTTAAGTGTTTATGTTCATTCTCATTCTCTTCCTGCAATTCTCTTTTCCCTATACCAATAGCTGACATTCACACCAGTTACACCACTGACTGCAAGGAGACCTTACACTGTGTCACTGCATTTTCTACTAAAACTGATGATGCGTGTTAGTACCAGCAGAACAACCCTAATTACCAACAACCCTAATCACCATTTCTTCAAAGAGGTAGAAAGTGATGGTTCACTAGATTCCATGCAGAGGCTTGGAATAGGGCTGTAGGAAGCATGATACTCGGGACTGTAGTTACATATAATAACTAACGGGTTGTATGATTCCACAGAAATATATTTTGTTCTCTTACAAGATAAAAAATATGTTGTCACAAACATCGATCAGAGCGAACTAACTGCAGGTCTAGAGAGGTTAGCTGAGCTACCTCAGGGCAGCGATATTGTTCCGGGTGACCCCATGGAGTTAAGTCCCCACAGAGTTATAAGTCTCCTTTGATTGCCTGAGACCTAAATGGTTTACTACATCCAGCCTCTTTACATACAACATTCCAGCTGAAACTTAGATGGTACAAATTTAGTCTATATAGTACTTGATGAAGACTCTGATGCATTGTTGTAGACAAGACCTGTCTGCACCCTAGACATCTCCTCCAATGATACACTTTAAAAATGCTTTGAGTGATCTAACTTTTAAGGTTTTTGAAATGCTGGTAGCCATGAGAGACATCCATAAAATATGAGATCCAACAATTTGACTGAATGATTACAATGGAGCACGGTGGCACTAAAATATAATTCTGCTTTATGAAAATTGCAACAGAAACATATTATGTTATCAGTGAAAAATAAAAATTACTTTCTTCTATACTCATATCAGTCTCTCGAAGAAGGCATCGGTTGGTAGGACATGTTCTGAGGCATCAAGGGGTCACCAATTTAGTATTGGAGGGCAGAGTGGAGGGTAAAAATCATAGAGGGAGACCAAGAGATGAATAAACTAAGCAGATTCAGAAGGATGTAGGCAGCAGTAGGTACTGGGAGATGAAGAAGATTGCACAGGATAGAGTAGCATGGAGAGCTGCATCAAACCAGTCTCAGGACTGAAGACCACAACAACAACAATCAGTCTCTCAAGTGTAACAGACAGGTTCTGAATGCAAATTGGGAGGAGTTGTAGAGTTTTGACATTTCAGAGTAACTATAACAAGTTCTTATCAATCCCACACATACCTCTTCGAAAAGCTGGGTATTTTGACAAGTACTACACAATACATATATTCAGTAATGTCATTGGTCATTACCAGTAACTGTCTTTTCACAAGAAAGAGTGAAAACTGTTAAAAGTGTAGTAGGGATAAAAACAATCTCTACAAAGACGTCAATGAGAGTACAGAAAACAGTCATGGGTACAGGTAGAGACGTATACAAGAATCCAATGCAGCACATCAAATGTTATCTAGAGAATTTATGAGAAAATTAAAGACTGAATTACCCACTTTCTATTAGGCAACTGCTTTTATTCCATTGAAGAATATCTTCACAGGTTAATTTAGAATTATAATTAGCACTGCAAAACAATAGTGTAAACCCATTTCATTGTACTGCACTTAGATTAAATTAAATGTATGTCTTTGACTTCTTTCCATGTCCCACAGACCACACTCCCTTGGACCCATGGAATGTAAATAATACAATGAAGCCTTCTGTAAAAACCTAAGACATCTACTCTGTTTCATTTACTGATTTTTCCTCATCCATTATTTCTAGACTATGTTAATGAAACTTTCTTACTATACATCTACTCAGCTTTTTTCCATTCCCATCTGACATAAGGAATTCTGCTATGGGGAAACTCACATAGATTAAAGCCTTTATTTAAATGGTAAATTGAGACACCATACACATTGTGGGACTAGTGCCATGGGTATCATGTAGACACTATTTCAAGGGAATTGGTATTATGACAGTCTCTTGCATGTATGTTTATACTGTAGTTACCTAATATACACTAAAGAAAGCGTGGTTAACTTTGATCTTAGGATGTCAATAGACTAACATAACACAAGAAATGGACATGTAATCTATATGCCAAATGTCAGGTTTGCAAAGTACCACATCAGTTGTATGTGTCTTTGTCTTACACATTTTAACAAACTACCTAAAAATAGCCACTTAGTGAATCTGAATAAATTTCATATCACAATAATACAATGGATGAAGGGTACAGCATGTTATAAGGTGAAAGATTTTACGTGTGTACAATAAATGACTGAATTTTGATTCTGGAGTACATCCCCTATATAAAATTATGAATTATAATATTTTATGAAGTTCTTAATGTGACCTGTTGATTCATTTGGCATACCATATTAGATTTATGAACAAAGGTCAGTATGTATAACAGTGTGCATTACTATAGTTAATGTCTTTTTGTAACATAACTGATAACTGAATAGTGCAATGTTAGAACTAAATGTATGTAACATTTACACGACAACAATAACTGCATGTCAACATGTTTAAAGCTGAATAAATATTCTCTTATAATGGTGTGGTCAGGTCTTGTGCAATACTGAGCTGTGTGTTCTGCCTATTATATTTTATTAACATTGTGCAGAGAACCACTTAACTGTCATGGGCATTTTATCCACATATTCAAGAGCTAAAGTTTTTGCATTAGGCTTGATTATAACACTTGCATCATCAACAAATAGAATGATTTATGATTATTGAATCTATGGTAGCAGAATGAATACTGTCCCTTGGGTACATCAGCTGTGATTATTCGCCATTCTGAGGAGGCTATGCAATCCCTGGATTTCTTCATGTGACACAGTGCATTATTTTTGTTAGACTGGATGAAACCCAGTAATCAGGAAGTGGTCGCATACCACAATGCTAGAGCTCCTCTACGAAAATACAATGGACTGTTCATTCAAATGAGTTTCATAAGTCACAGGGAATATCAGCTACTAGTATTCTGTCATTTATGTTTTGTATAATCTACCTGAAAATGGCACTCACAGTTTGTTTATGTGGGGGTACCAGTACACTGTAATCAAGTAATTGTAAGCAAATGGGAGACTGCTGTAAGGCCTTAAAAACCTGCACTGAGTATGCTATGTTTCAAAATGGTACAGGCCATTAAGCTGCATTACTAAACATACCTACTTCCAAGAAAGACACAGTAACAGTTGTCTAGGTCATAGATATTACTTTAAAATAATAATAATCATCAGCCCTAGTTCAATTATTACAGTTTTATGATGGCAAAAACTATCCAAGTTGCTCACCTGGCATTTTGAAACTACGGATTAGGTTTGACATTACAAACGTGTAAAATCCTACTTGCCGTTCGTTATTGTCTTCCATTCATTAGATGACAGGAGACGTTTGTAAACACAGACTTACCTGATAATGTGCTTCTGTAGATGCGGTTTTGTGTAAAATACCATATGCTGAATGATTTCCCATATCGAGATGGGTAAGGCCATTAATGCAAAGACTCCTCCAACGAGTGTCCCTTGGTCTTCCTTCGTGAAACCATTGTTCATAGCATTTACAACAAGTACTGGTAGTACTACAACTATTACAATAACATATATAACCACTACGACAGGTCTTATCCACATCCGCCATTTCTGAAAGAATTCGCGGGCCGACTCCCCACACATTTTTCGCTATCATTACATACACAGTAGCAAACAAATATCGAGCAACTTCAAATGTCAAAGTATTATCCGCAGCTGACTGCCATCCGCCATAGCTAATGTCGACAAACGAAGTTCAACAACGCTTCACCCGATTTACAGAATCGCCGCCAGATGGCGACACCGAAGTACTTAGCACTTGATTGATTACGCGGGTTTTTTAAGAACCACTCCGCACGAGACATGTACGTATGTCGTCCGCAAAAGAGGCGGAGGATTTTCTGGATGGGCTATTTCTCGCAGTATGCGGAATTGGTTTGGACGCTGTAAGTTAGCCATTATTCTTTACTGTTCATTTTACTGTTACTGTTTTCGTGGCCTTAACAGGCCATAGTGGGGTGCCGCCGAGGTGAGCCTGCGCGAAGAGTGCAGGCACATTGGTGCCACGAAGACTGGCTGAAATAAAAAGAGGAAGGACAGTCTAAGAATTAACTGTCTATTGCTAACACGGGTGACACGAAGACTAACCGAATAAAAAAGAGGAAGGACGGTTTAAGAATTTACGGTCTATTGCTAACACAGTGCACTTCGTTCACACTGCTGTCACCTGCATAGTTCGCTCTTGTTTAACTGTGGAGTTCTTATTGCTACTTAACCATGATGTTGTAGGTTCTCAAAGGTCGGTGAATGGATGCTGAAGCAAATGTGCTACTTGAGCGAAGGGTTCCGATTTGTTCAGGTCTGCGCCGGGTGATGATTGGAGTGAGATTCGAGGACCGCGAAGAATAATACCTTTGCGGCTCCCAAGTTTCGTTTGGAAAGATCAGATAAGCAAATAAAGATTCAGGAATAAGCCTTCTCTATCAAGTAAATCATATTACGGGAGTTGTTAGTCGTTGTGTATACAGACAGCTACACTCTGTATCTGTATCCAGATCAGTGGCTCTCAACCTGGGGGTAATTACCGCCTGTGGGCCAAAATTTACTTTTTATATTTTCTGAGGGATAAAAAGTATAAGATCTGATTCTGTTTCAGTCGTGAAACTAAATTATTTTCAAAAGATGATTACTACTATCACAATTTTGTAAGACTATAATAGTGATTATATAAAACCGTGTGCCCGACCGAGACTCGAACTCGGGACCTTTGCCTTTCGCGGGCAAGTGCTCTACCATCTGAGCTACCGCAGCATGACTCACGTCCTGTACTCACAGCTTTACTTCTGCCAGTACCTCGTCACCTACCTTCCAAACTTTACAGAAGCTCTCCTGCGAACCTTGCAGAACTAGCACTCCTGAAAGAAAGGATATTGCGGAGACATGGCTTAGCCAAAGCCTGGGGGATGTTTCCAGAATGAGATTTTCACTCTGCAGCGGAGTCTGCGCTGATATGAAACTTCCTGGCAGATTAAAACTTCTGTAGCTCAGACGGTAGAGCACTTGCCCGCGAAAGGCAAAGGTCCCGAGTTCGAGTCTCGGTCGGGCACACAGTTTTAATCTGCCAGGAAGTTTCATATCAGCGCACACTCCGCTGCAGAGTGAAAATCTCATTCTGGAGTGATTATATAAGTTATCATCAATTACTTTTTGTCAGTTAGTGGCATTAATCTGGTGGAGGTTACAGGTTCCTCATATGGTCCACCCACTAACACATATGTTGTGCCTTGTCTCGTAGATTGCTGATGACAAAAGTGAGGTATTCGCGTAGGAAATGCTAAATATCTCAAAAAAGTGTTCTCCAATTTGTAAAATAGTACCTACAGCCTTTCAGAAATTGCTTCATTGTCGTTCATAACAGGAAAATGAATTAATTGACAGGACGACACAGCAGTAACTACATTAGGCCGTACGCAGTATTATTACACTGAAGCGCCGAAGAAATTGGTATAGGCATGCGTGTTCAACAGTTGTTAGATCGGTTACTACTGTTACAATGGCAGGTTATCAAGTTTTAAGTGAGTCTGAACGTGGTGTTACAGTCGGCGCAAGAGCGAAGAGGCACAGCACCTCAGACGTAGCGATGCAGTGGTGATTTTCCCGTACGACCATTTCATGTGTGCACCGTGAATATCAGGAATCCGATAAAACATCAAATCTCCGACATCGCGGCGGCCGGAAAAAGCTCCTCCAAGAATAGAACCAACGACGTCTGAAGAGAATCGTTCAGTGTGACAGAACGAAACATCATCGATATGGGCTTTAGGGAGCAGAAGGCCCACCCGCCTACCTTCGATGACTGACCTACACAAGGCTTTACGCCTCGACAGGGGCCGTCAACACCGACATTGGACTGGTGATGATTGGAAACATGTTGCCTGGTCGTTTGAGCCTCGTTTCAGATTGTACCGAGCAGATGGACGTGTACGGGCATCTAGACAAACTCATGCGTGAGGAATATTCCAGAACTTGTAAGCAATCTCTTTTGTAGACTAATTGCATTTCCCCAGTGTTCTACCAATAAACCGAAGTCTACCATCTGCTTTACCACACCATATATATACAGATTCAGAACTTTCAAGTTTACGACACACACGACTTCTTAAAACTAGTGGCTCATCACTAGACAGATAACTTCCTCCATATGCTTTATTAGACTGATGTACAATATTAAAAGTCTTCCAAGCAATTACATCAGGAGTTGGAAAGGAGTCCAAAGAACTCTTCTTAGCATCACTAGCTCGAACAAAGGCAATAGTAATCCAACCATTACCCGTTCCTTGCACTGACATAGCCAAACTAAATCTTGCAACAAAACCCATCCACCTGTGGGCACCAGAGAGTATAGAAGCCTCGTCGGTAGCTTTTGGAGAAAGATTGACACTTTTACAAGCTTTAAAAACAGAAGGCCTAAAGCGCCTTCTAACATAACGACGACGAGGCATCGTCATTCCATTTAATGTCCCTACAAAGTGTTACACCCAAATATTTGTATAAGTTGCAGATTACAACAGTGACTCACTGATATTACAGTCATAACATACATACCTGGTTTTTTTCATTTTGTGAAGTGCAAAGTATTACATTTCTGAACTTTTAGAGCAGGTTGTCAATCTTTGCACCACTTTGAAATCTTATTAAGGTCTGACTGAATATTTATGCAGCTTCTCTCAGATAGTACTTCATTACAGATAACTCCATTATCTGCAGAAAAGCCTGATTTTACTATTAATATTGTTTGTGAACAGCAATGGTCCAAACACAGCCGTGTACCGCAAGTCTCCAGAGGAAAGGAAGGTTCCAAGTGATTGGAAAAGAGCACAGGTAGTCCCAGTCTTCAAGAAGGGTCGTCGAGCAGATGCGCAAAACTATAGACCTATATCTCTGACGTCGATCTGTTGTAGAATTTTAGAATATGTTTTTTGCTCGAGTATCATGTCGTTTTTGGAAACCCAGAATCTACTCTGTAGGAAGCAACATGGATTCCGGAAACAGCGATCGTGTGAGACCCAACTCGCTTTATTTGTTCATGAGACCCAGAAAATATTAGATACAAGCTCCCAGGTAGATGCTATTTTTCTTGACTTCTGGAAGGCGTACGATACAGTTCCGCACTGTCGCCTGATAAACAGAGTAAGAGCATACGGAATATCAGACCAGCTGTGTAGCTGGATTGAAGAGTTTTTAGCAAACAGAACACAGCATGTTGTTGTCAATGGAGAGACGTCTACAGACGTTAAAGTAACCTCTGGTATGCCACAGGGGAGTGTTATGGGACCATTGCTTTTCACAATATATATAAATGACCTAGTAGATAGTGTCGGAAGTTCCATGCGGCTTTTCGCGGATGAATGCTGTAGTATACAGAGAAGTTGCAGCATTAGAAAATTGTAGCGAAATGCAGGAAGATCTGCAGCGGATAGGCACTTGGTGCAGGGAGTGGCAACTGACCCTTAACATAGACAAATGTAATGTATTGCGAATACATAGAAAGAAGGATCCTTTATTGTATGATTATATGATAGCGGAACAAACACTGGTAGCAGTTACTTCTGTAAAATATCTGGGAGTATGCGTGCGGAACGATTTGAAGTGGAATGATCATATAAAATTAATTGTTGGTAAGGCGGGTACCAGGTTGAGATTCATTGGGAGAGTCCTTAGAAAATGTAGTCCATCAACAAAGGAGGTGGCCTACAAAGCACTCGTTCGACCTGTACTTGAGTATTGCTCATCAGTGTGGGATCCGTACCAGATCGGGTTGACGGAAGAGATAGAGAAGATCCAAAGAAGAGCGGCGCGTTTCGTCACAGGGTTATTTGGTAACCGTGATAGCGTTACGGAGATGTTTAACAAACTCAAGTGGCAAACTCTGCAAGAGAGGCGCTCTGCATCGCGGTGTAGCTTGCTCGCCAGGTTTCGAGAGGGTACGTTTCTGGATGAGGTATCGAATATATTGCTTCCCCCTACTTATAGCTCCCGAGGAGATCACGAATGTAAAATTAGAGAGATTAGAGCGCGCACGGAGGCTTTCAGACAGTCGTTCTTCCCGCGAACCATACGAGACTGGAACAGGAAAGATAGGTAATGACACGTAAAGTGCCCTCCGGCACACACCGTTGGGTGGCTTGCGGAGTATAAATGTAGATGTAGATGTAGAACACACTTCACTGAGACACACCCACAGTTACTTTTACATCTGACGACGATTCTCCATCCAAACATAACATGCTGTGTCCTCCCTACCAAAAATCCCTCAAACCAGTCATAAATTTCACTTGATACTCCATTAGATGTGGCACTGAGTTAAATGCTTTTCGGAAATCAAGAAATGCTGCAACAACCTGCTTGTCTTGATCCAAGGCTTTCAGTATGTCATATGGGAAAGGTTTTGCATTTGTTTCCTATAAGGAAGCTCCTGTGTCCGTTTCAGCAGCCTGATTTTTCTCTAACAATTCTTCATTTGTACCGCTATCGTTCCATGTGCGGCGGCGTTTGTTGCAGTAAGATGGTACTGTGCTTGGCAACGTTCCTCTGTGCTAATGGCGGGAAAATCTCTTTGGTAACATCATTTCCTTCGGTAACTGACGTACTGTATCACAGTTCTATCTCTCCCAGTATCTGGTTTAGGGTTAGGACATCTGCTAACGTCAACTTTTGATGTTGTTGCAATGTACATAGTGTACATAAAGTCCGGGAACATTTTCAATTATTTATTGCGCAATAACTAAACATTGTGCAGATGTCACACATATTGCATTTTGAAGAGAAACTCTGAAAGTTTCTTTTTACAAACATTCGATATGCGATCCATGAGTGACCCGGCAGGCGACAATACGGTAATCGAATTCTTGCCATGCCCGTCCAGCAGGGCATCGTCGACTGTAGCAGTCGCTTCCCGTATTCTCTCCCGGAGCTCAGCTACATCACGTGATAGAGGTGGTACATACACCAGATCTTTAATGTGTTCCCACGGAGTGAGGTCTGGTGATCGGGGAGGCCATTTCCTGAAACAGCTGTCCCCTTCTGCAGCACGGCCGATCCATCGAAGCGGCAGCTCAGTGTTCAGGTACCCACGGACTTCACAATGAAAATGGGATGGAGCCCCATCCTGCTGAAAGATGAACGGAGACTCCGATTGCGTTTGAGGCGTCAGCCGCTGCTGCAACATGTCCAAATAGGAATATCCAATGACACTGCTCTCGACGAAGATGAATGGCCCGTGCAGTTTTTGATGTGATAAGGCAAAAATAAATAAATAAATAAAAATAAAATAAATTATCTTTGGGGAATCACGCTCAAGTTCAATGCATTCGTGTGGATGCTTTGTACCCTAGATTCGACAATTATGCCTGTTCACTTTCCCATTAGTATGAAAAGTGGCTTCGTCGCTAAAAATTAAGCGATCAACAATACCATCCCCATCCTCATTCAATTGTTGCAACTGCGAATAAAACTCAAAACCGTTGTCTTTGTCGTCTTCATGGAGCTTCTGCACTAGCTCCAATTTGAATGGTTTCATGGACAGCTTCTGTTGCAGGACTTTCCACCCTGTCATTCGAGCCATTTGGAGTTCACGGGGTGCACGACGCACCGATTTCTTTGGACTCCTTGTGAATGTCTCTCCTACGCGCTCCACATGCACCTCACTCACACTGGGACGTCCGTTCTCATCGCCGGACACAAGCAACCCGTCGAAACGAATTTGTTCTGCCAGTGGTAAATGACCTTTCTTGTTGGTGGCTTCTTATCGTACTTAGATCTAAACATCCGTGTTGAACAGCTGTAGCTCACTTGGCCCCTAAGCTACCTTGCGGAGTGGCCTCGTGGTTAGAGGCGCCATGTAACGGATTGCGTGGCCCCTCCCGTGTGTTGTTCTTAGCATAAGTTAGTTTAAATAGTCTGTAAGTCTAGGCTAAAAAAAATGGTACAAATGGCTCTGAGCACTATGCGACTTAACTTCTGAGGTCATCAGTCGCCTAGAACTTAGAACTAATTAAACCTAACTAACCTAAGGACATCACACACATCCATGCCCGAGGCAGGATTCGAACCTGCGACCGTAGCGGTCGCTCGGTTCCAGACTGTAGCTCCTAGAACCGCACGGCCACTCCGGCCGGCGCAAGTCTAGGGACAGCAGTTTGGCCCCTTAGGAATTCATACGCTAGCTTGCATTTATCGTGAATTTCTCGCCCAGCACAAAGTCGCAAGTGACTGGAAAACAGCGCAGGTGGCTCCAGTATACAAGAATGGACGCGCAAAATTACAGACCAATACCACTAACTTCTGTTTGGTGCAGAATCATTGAAAGTATTCTCATTTCGAATATAATAAACTTTCTTCAGTCTAGCCGTGCGAGATTAGCCGAGCGGTCAGAGCGATGCAGTCATGGACTGTACGGCTGGTCCCGGCGGAGGTTCGAGTCCTCCCTCGGGCATGGGGGTGTGTGTTTCTCCTTAGGATAATTCTGGTTAAGTAGTGTGTAAGCTTAGGGACGGATGACCTTAGCAGTTAAGTCCCATAAGATTTCACTCACATTTGAACTTTTTTTTTTCTTCAGACTAAGAAGCTTATGTCCACGAGTCAACACGGTTTTAGAAAGCATCGCTCGTGGGAAAGTCAGATTGTCCTTTACTCACATGACAAACTGAGAATCATGGATGAAGGGCTATAGGCAGATTCCATATTTCTAGATTTCTGGAAAGCACTTGACACGGTGCCCCACTGCACGCTGTTAACTGGGTTACGAGCATATAGAATAAGTTCACAGATATGTGAGTGGCTCGAAGACCTCTTACATAATAGAACCCAGTATGTTGACCTCAACGGCGAGTGTTTCTCATAGACAAGGGTATCGTCAGGAGTGCCCCAGGGAAGTGTGATAGGACCGCTGTTGTCTATGTACATAAATGATTTTGCTGACAAGGTGGACAGCAATCTGCAGTTGTTTGCTAATATGCCGTGTTGTACGGTAAGGTGTCGAAGTGGAGTTACTGTAGGATAATACAAGAAGACTTAGACAAAATTTCGAGTTAAAAAATTGGCTCTGGGTACTATGGGACTTAACATCTGAGGTCATTAGTCACCTAGAACTTACAACTACTTCAACCTAACTAACCTAAGGACATCACACACATCCATGCCCGGGGTAGGATTCGAACCTGCGGCTGTAGCGGTCGCGCGGTTCCAGACTGAAGCTCCTAGAACCGCTCTGCCACAACGGATGGCAAAATTTCGAGTTGATGTGATGAATGGCAGCTAGCCCTAAATTTGGAAAAACGTAAGTTAATGTGGATAAGTAGGGAGAACAAACCTATAATGTTCGGGTATAGTATTAATAGCGCCCTGTTGATACAGTTAAATCGTTTAAATGTCTGGGTGTAACGTTGCAAAGCGATATGAGGTGGAACGAGCTTGTGAAAACAGTGGTAGGGAAGGCAAATGGTCGACTTCAGTGTATTGACAGAATTTTAGGAAAGGGTGTTTCACCTGTAAAGGAGACAGCAGATAGGACGCTTGTGTGACCTGTTCCTTAGTATTGCTCAAGTGCCTGGGATCTGCGTCAGGTCGGATTGAAGGAAGACATCGAAGCAATTCAGAGGTGGGCTGCTAGATTTGTTATCGGTAGTTTCTAACAACGCATTATTGAGGAGAAGTTTGCACGTCTGTACTGACATTATTTTGGTGTAGTAGTTTGCATGTGTGTGGGCTGTGGATTGCATTACTTTGACAGTCTACAATTAGAAAGCTTGTCTGTTGCGTTATTTACGAGTAGTTTGCATGTCTGCAGACTGTGTATTGTGACCCAAAGCACATCATGGCGAGTGTTTTGTGTCAGTGTGACAGGTATACTCCATTTTCTAAAAAAAAATAAAGCACACCCCTTCCTCCCTCTAGCAGCCCATCGCAGGCTGTCATTTTCCCACCAATCCCTAGGAAGAGGTGGCGTTCGGGTGACTTACGTTAGTGGAGGTAAGCTTTGTTTACCGTCACTTTATTAGGTTGGTAGAGAAATCCCAAGTGACCTTTCTTTACCGCCAAAATTCAAACTCTGCGCCAGTTCCTAGGATGAGGTGGTGATAGGGTGACTCAGGTTAGTGGAGGTAGTCAAAGTGACATATCGCAATTTTCTTAGGTTACTGGAGATAACCATGGGGTGATGCATTATTGTGTTGGAGTTTGAACTTCCCACCATTTTTCTGGGGTAGGGGGGTTAATTAGCGGATGTAGCCCAATTGACCTTTTTTCGCCAAAATTTGAACTTCCAGCCAGGTGGGGTGCGGCACTTGCGTCATCAACTGACGCCACGGCCGCCATCTTGGATGACATCATGCGCTCTGCACGTTAGTACACGTTAGTGCACGTTAGTACACGTTAGCCCGACAACATGGGTTGGTATGGGGACATGGCCGTCGGTTGAGGATGGTGGTGGAGACTTTAACTACAGTATTTCCTTTCAAGTCCAGGTGGGCATGGCATTCCCAAAAATTCATTCCAAGTCCACAGTAGCGCTCTCTGGTGGTATCAATATGTACTAGGCCTGATGGTGAACACACTGTTTGCCGCCATCTTGGAAAACAGTACTTGCGCCATCACCTGACATCATGGATGACAGCGCCCTCTGGTGGTGGCGCTGTGTACTAGGTCAGTTTGAGTCTGGACCTCATGGCGAACACATTGTTTCCCTCCATCTTGGATTATGTCACAGATGAGAGCACCCTATGGTGATGGTACTGTGTACTAAGTCAGTTGGAGTCCAGACCTTGTGGTGAACGCACTGGATGGCTGTGGTGCATGAAATTAAACAAAGACTGGTGCATGCAAAATAAAGACTTATGTCTAGCACTGGTCGAGTCCTTTTCCAACTATCCTTAGGAGGAGGTGGCAGTCGGGTAACTGAGGTTAGTCCAAGTGCCCTTTTTTTGCGCCATTTTCTTAGCTTAGTAGAGATACATGAATCTACATTGTTTACAGCCAAAATTCAAACTTGGCGTCGGTTCATAGGAAGAAGTGGCGGTCGAATGACTTAGGTTAGTGGAGGTAGCCCAAGTGACCTCTTCCTGCGATTTTCTTAGGTTAGTAGAGATAACTGTTGGAATTTGAAATTCCCGCCATTTTTGGGAGGGAGGGGGGCATGTCACTTTTCTGTCAAAAGCCACCATCTTGGATAATGGTACTTGCGTCATCAGCTGACGTCATGGCCGGCATCTTGCATAACGTCATGTGCTGTTGCCAAGTCTACACGCCGCCATTTTGGATGACGTCATCGCCGCCATCTTGGATACATCTGGCAACAATGCAGGGTGGGTCAGAATCTGTTTTGTTCCAATACTTACGTGAACAAGAGTGTAAATACCTGCTGGCACATTCTGAGGTTCTGATCCACCATCTTACACTGTAACTGCTCGTTATTTAAGTTCGCATACTGACGTTTTACGTCCTCAATTAGCTGTAATTCTCTCCCTGGAGCATTATATGTAAAGAAATGTCTCGTTTCTTCCACTTCTCACGGTAATGGCAGTATTTTGTACAGGTTATAAGCGTCGTTCTCTACTAGAGGGACATTTAACGCATTACTTAAGATGAAACAACCAGATCAATGATTCTGATTAATTGTTATCGTAAGTCTACCTTAAGGTCGACAAGGAACCACCTGTCTTCGTTGTCATCTTCTATTAGTCTAGATACCTTATGACCTGAACTGCACTGATCAGGTGTGGCTCCAGAATAACTTCTTGAGCGTTGACAATCACTGGTTTTAACATATGGTATTCCCATTCCAGCTCATTGAAAATGTCAGTCAGTTGTCTCAGCTGTTCGTTAATGGTTATAAAAATTCTGGCCTGCTGTCACCGTTTGTCAGTGCTGTTCTCAAATTCTACTATTTGCCGGCTTAATTGCATCATTCCGTGCGTGATAATTTCTTCATTTTTCACAATGGAGCTTACCGTTTGATTAAAACTAGTCAAGGTTACTTTAACTATTGTCACTTGCTCCTTCGAAAGTCGGAGTAGCCGTTCCTGTTCTCCTTCTACGACATCTGTCTTCGTCTTGGCGTACGTATCGTCATCTTCGTCTATGGTTCCGAACAGAATCTTACTGACTTCGCACACAAAGTTTAAAATTCGTCATTACCTTATAAGGATTCATGCCGTACCAATTGCCCAGTCAGATCCACCTTTTTCTATTTTTCCTGCGTACCATTTGAATGCAAGTTAGGCACTGTTGCCCTCATATTCAGTAATGCCAAGCTGTCTTTACAATATTCGACTGCTCGCCTCGTGAGAAGCTCACTGTGCTCAAATTCCTCTCTCAGTTCCATTAAGTTAAAATAACTTACTATTGTCCACGTTACACTGTAAATGTTTACTGGACCCATATTGTCATAATTCAGTCCCAGTGACGACTGGAACTTCGTTTCTTGCACGTACGGTTCTTGTATGTTGTACTCATAACCCAATGAGCATACGACAACACCTACTATGCAGTATTACGCCGACATTTGCAATTAGAAAAATTCCTTCATCGTGTTTGCGTGAACTGCGAGATATTCATTACGTTTTATATACATTACAACATTAGACCCCTTTGTTCGTACCGTCGTGTACGGACCTCGCTATTGTGCATATAAGGTACGTGATCTGCCTCGTCGTAAGTCTCATATCAAACAACACAATCTTATCCCCACAACATATTTCCTTTGGATTCTGGGTCCTATTATAATATTCCTTATTTTTTATCTCACACTGTACATTCTGCGTTCTTGTACATCGGTGCATTTCTTGCATGCGCTCCTTTAGCCCTGCCACGTAATCATCAAAAATATATCTCACTGTACCTTTCTCTAGTATCCGTGGAATATATAATCTGTTGCTGTATGTGGTGTTGTATTATACACAAAAACCGCGAATGGAACCCAACTGTTGCAATTTTTATGTGCTGTTTCTACTTAGCGTCACAACATCTCCGTTAATGTTCGATACATCTCTAACGCTCCGTTTGTTTCAGGGTGGTAACTTGTTGTCTGAATCTTTTCGATACGCAGTAGTTTACATACTCTGTTCGTAGTCTCCCTCATAAAATTATTTCCCATGTCACTTAACAATACTGTTGGTATTCCATACCTCAGTATAATGATCTCAACTAGCACTCTCGCTACTGTGTCGGCATCTTGCCTTTCAATGGCTTCAGCTGACATAAGCGCATCCTGAAACGTGAGAATATACTCGTTCCCTCTGACCATCTGGTTTGATCTACTATGTCAATGTCACGATTTTAAAAAACGTGGCCACGCTTCTTCGTGATCTCTAGAAGCATTTTCATGTTTCCTAGTGCGATTATTCTTTTGACAACTTTCGCATTTCTGGATATATTCTTCTGTACGTATTTCTTCATACCGTTCCATACTCGGTACTTCTTTATTCGCCCATAGGTTCTTCCTATGCCCTGGTGTCCTCCCGTGGGAGAATCGTGATTCTGTTTTAATACTGCGGCTTTTTCAGTCGCACTTAATACATCCGCCTTTCGCAACTCAGTTGCCTCTTGTTTCCGGATGTACTTTTCTATATCCTTGATGCTTTTTCTCATTCCAGAATAACATCTTTTACAGTTCTCAGATCAGCTGTTTTGTGTCCTGTGTCCTTGTCGGCAGCGCATGCGCCAACAGCCTAACTGTCGTCGCCTGCCAGTGGGTCCCCGACCCGCACCACGGCTTCGGTTTCCACCATGTCTTGACCTGCAGGATATTAAATCAGACAGCTTTCAGTCGTCTAACTTTCCAAGCTTATTTTAGATTTTGAAGTAATAGGTTTAACATCAGAAGAGGCACCAATATTAGCACTGAATAGGGGATCCTGAAGGAATTTTATAAGGAAGCTATGCTCCAGACTGAACTCTGAAAGGCATAATCAGTCATAAATGATGATGATGATGACGATGATGATGATGATGATGATACAAGTTTCGGCGATTTACTACGCCATCTTCAAGCCCCTGACCGACGTGTAGGAAGATTCCACCACGGTTCTGGTCAAAATAGGGACTAGCATTCAGGGACCAGATTTCTGTCTGCTGTATTTCAACCATCAGTCGGCAGTATTTGAATGCTGACTCCTGTTTTGACCAGAACCGTGGTGAAATCTTCCTACACGTCGGTTGGTTCAAATGGCTCTGAGCACTATGGGACATAACTTCTAAGGTCATCAGTCCCATAGAACTTAGAACTACTTAAACCTAACTAAGGAAGACCCTGTGCAGAATGGAAAAATCAAATGGACGAGAATATGAAACGAAGAAATTTGACATTTTTGTATAAACGGATTCCCAGTTGGCTGCAAAATATTTTATTTAGCTTGTTGTGGTCGTATTTCTTCACTATAAGCTTGTTTCGGTTAGTATGCCATTATCAATTGTACGTTTTGATGTTACAATTTATAGAGCTTAGTTACGTCTATGTATGTCTCATATAAAGTTGGTTGGTTTACTATTTTACTTACGTCTAGGTGGAATGACTTTCATAATGCATCTTGGAGCGGATATTAGTCTGGTGAGAAGTTGTTTGAATCACGTAATGTTGGTAGTATAGAATACTGTGTCTGACTGATCAAATAACAGTTCTGACGCTTACATGATACTCCATGCTTACACACAGACGTACATTACTGTGTGGTTACAGAGTAGATCATACCCCTACAGGTGGTTTTTATTCGTTTCACTGTCTCTAATATTTCAATAAAGTTTTCAATCTAATTTTTGTGTTTCAAATCGGTTTGAAATTTTCCAAAAAGAAAACTAATACAAACCACATGATACACAAAAACAATAGACAATCTTCAAGAGCAGTCAACAACAAAATTCTAATGTCTATTATCTAACCACGATACCTGACCTTCAGAGATACGAGTTACTCTGTGAACATAGAGCATCGAAGGAGCAAGAACTGTCATTTTATCGTCAAAAATAGTATACTATACAGACGAAATTACTTGATACGTACAGCTTTACACCAGACAAGCATCCACTCCAAGATGCATTAAGAACGTCATTCTACCTAGGTGTAAGTAAAATTATAAAACAACTTTGTATGAAAAACTCATAGACATAAGTGATCTACATTAACTGTAACATTGGCAGGTACATTTGACAGTGGCATACTAGTCTAACCAAGCTTGTAGGCAAGAAATATGACTAGCACAAGCTAAATAAGATATTTTGCTGTTAACTGGGATTCAATTTATATAAAAATTTCGTATTTTGATCTCATACATGCTGCGGGCCCAGCAGAGAAAAGGAAATTTAAAAATAAGAAGAACCTGGGTTTATACAAGGATCGAGAGGCTTCGGTACGAGGTTGCAAGAAACTACCTAAAGAGCTGTAAACAGTTTAAAAACGTATTCATGTATTTTCTCCATACAATGAAGTATACCATGTAAACATGTGTTCAGATGGCTAAACAGAATAAAAATTCTAGAGTCCAAAAGCAAGAAAAACTATTTTTGCGCCATAATAATTAACCTTATGACAACATTTCGTGCGAGACTGCGAGACAAAGAGAGAGAAGGGTAACAGGAAATGAATACGAGAGTACTGGGTGCAACTTAAGGGAAAGGAAAAGACACAGGAGAAATAACGTGATCAGCGAATGACCGGAACGAAAGAAGAAAGCAAAAGAATAGTAATGATCCTCGCGAGATATTCAGAGTAAGTGAGGACAGTAGTATGGCTGGTGAAACACGTAAGTGAGAGCTCAATTTTGTCTCCTACAAGGGGACTTGAGCTCTGGAAGCGAGGTCGAAAATTTGTTCTATTACCAACCGTCCTCTGCGGATCTGACCTTTGTGACTCGTGAAACAGCAGCTGGTGAGAAGATGCGGGAAGCGGACCTTTTAATCTGCTACAGGAAGGAGAACCTTCATAATCTCCAAGCAATTACACGAGGGCGGTAATGAATTCGAAACGATGAAAGGCAGCGCGTGCGTCCTCTCTTCTGATCAGCGATAAAACACTTGCAGCGGATTTGTATTCTTCGCGGGCCTCGGCTGTACTCATTACGCCCTAACGAACGAATTTCCATCCGAAGTAATTAGACAAAAGAAGACAGTCGAACGAAGGACACCTCTGCGCTGCCGCCGCCTTTTGAGAGTCAGTAGCGACTCGAGGAACGTTATCTTAATTAAAACGGCGCGCCTTCGCCGGCTGTACGGAGTATTTCATTAAAGACGGTAAATTACGCAGGAGGGACTTGCTAGCAGAAGACGACGTCCTCTTGCGCCACCGAAGCGCACTAGACTCCATGTTCTACGGCCTCGTCGGGTAGCTGGAAGAAACAGCCGTAAAGAACGCTCGAGAACTGAGGTTTAAGGGCGCAGCAGGAAACAATTAAAATCGCTGCCTAGGCCGCCCCGTGGCTGCCAGCTTTAGTGAGATTAGTGCTTCCCTGAGAGCGGAGTGAGACTGTAACTCAGGTTCCAGTGCCTTCTGGGCGTGGATACAGAGCAGGAAGCCACGCCTCCGAGGCAATCACTGAAGTGACAAAGAAACTGGTATAGGCATGCTTATTCAAATACAGGGATGTGTAAACAGGCAGAATACCGTGCTGCGCTCAGCAACGCCTATAACAACAAGTGTCTGGCGCAGTTGTTAGATCGGTTACTGTTGCTACAATGGCAGATTATCAAGATTTAAGTGCGTTTGAAAGTGGTGTTATAGTAGGCGCTCGAGAGACGAGACAAAGCATCTGCGAGGTAGTGATGAAGAGATTTTCCCGTCCGACCATTTCACAAGAATACCATCAGTATTAGAAATAGCCCGCATCTCGTGGTCGTGCGGTAGCGTTCTCGCTTCCCACGCCCGGGTTCCCGGGTTCGATTCCTGGCGGGGTCAGCGATTTTCTCTGCCTCGTGATGGCTGGGTGTTGTGTGATGTCCTTAGGTTAGTTAGGTTTAAGTAGTTCTAAGTTCTAGGGGACTGATGACCACAGATGTTAAGTCCCATAGTGCTCAGAGCCATTATTAGGACTCAGGTAAAACATAAAATCTTCGACATCGCTGCGGCCGGAAAAAGATCCTGCAAGAACGTGACCAACGGCGATTGAACAGAATCGTTCAAAGTGACAGAAGTGCAACCCTTCTGCAAATGGCTGCAGATTTGAATGCTGGACCATCAACAAATGTCAGCATGCGAACCATTCAAAGAAACATTATCGATATGGGTTTTCGGAGCCGAAGACCCATCCGTCTACCCTCGATGACTGCACGACACAAAGCTTTACACTTCACCTGGGTCCCTCGACACTGACATTGGGCAGTTTTTGACTGGAAACATGTTTTCTGGTGGGACGAGTCTCGTTTCAAATTGTATAGAGCGGATGGACGTGTATGGGTATGGAGACAAACTCATCATCCATGGACCTTGCATGTCGGTAGGGGTCTGTTCAAGCTGGTGGAGACTCTGTAATAGTGTGGGGCGTCTACCGCTGGAGTGATATGGGATCCTTGATACGTCTAAATATGACTCTGACGGGTGACACATAAGTCTCCTGTCTGATTATTTGCAGCGATTTATGTCCATTGTGCATTCCGACGGACTTGGGAAATTGCAGCAGTAAAAAGCGACACCACACACGTCCAGAATAGCTACAGAGTGGCTCCAGGAACACTCTTCTGAGTTTAAACACTTCCGCTGGCCACCAAACTTCCCAGATCTGAACATTATTGAGCATATCTGGGATGCCTTGAAACGTGCTGTTCAGATCTTCAACCCCTCGTACTCTTACGGATTTATGGACAGTCCTGCAGGATTAATGGTGTCAGTTCCCTCTAGCACGACTTCAGACATTAGTCGAGTCCACGCCACGTCGTGTTGCGGCACTTCTGCGTAGTTGAGAGGACCCTACGCGATATTAGGGAGGTGTACCAGTTTCTTTGGCTCTTCAGTGTAATAGCGGACCTATTGCTTTGGGAGTCTATTTCTACGTTACAATGACTAGCTTAGCGCCTACTGCCTCGCTTGCGTAGTATGTATGGTCTACACAGATTTTGCTTTCTGTTTTTCTTTAATCGAATTTTATGTTGTTCACAAATTACATCACCTTATAAACTTTTCACGCTAATTAAGGCCATAGAAGGGTGATCTTCTTTGAATGTACTTGTGATCAAAAAGCGATTCTGGTAGCTGGAGTACAAGGTTTTGGATTAACCCTTAGCTTCCCATGTCATTGTGTTTTGCCACCTGCCACCATCTGTTCCAGATGCGGTATGACAGACCGCCGTATTCAAATAGCCATAAGCATTGCTTTCAGAAACGTCAGTGGAAACTCAGTTTTTTGTGTATAAGGTTACGTCAATACCACACAAAAATATATTTAAATAAATTTTAAATTTTGTTTTTATAAAAAAAACGCATCTAAACAGACAACTGCACAAAATGAACATAACATCACACGATAATATTACTGCTATGAAAACTAAAAAATCCCACTAATGTCCAACATGCAGAAAAATAAAGCCACTGGCCGTCGTTGGAAGAGGCCCCGACGACCAGCGATACTGGTTTCGACCGAAAGTATTTCTAGCTGAACGTTTAGCTAATGGTTCACTTCCTGAACTTCTGTCTACATCACTATGATCACTTGTTTAATTCGAGGAATTCACAACTGGCAAAACAAGTTCGTCTTCATTTGCTTATTGTTCCTGATCTGAATTATGTTCGCTTTCAGTTGCGTTGTCGACATCTGATCCAACATCACTTCCTAAACTGTTGTCACACCGTTTGAAAACGGTGTCCTCAAAGCCAGGGTCCGCAAAACGAACAGTAGACGATGACGTGGCTAATGAACCCACAACACAAAGTCCCAGGTGCGGCCTCAGAGACCGCTAACACAGAAGAAGCAGTAATAGCATAGCGCCACCCCCCGCCCTTCCCCCTTTTGCATTAACAGCAGAGTAACAATAAATGCTAGCGGTCTGCGAGGCCGCAGCTGGGACGTTAAGGGTTAATCATGCCTTTCGCGTTCTTGTGGAGATGTTACCACGGAAAATTTCATCCCCTAACATATATTTTCTTATTTCAAGTCGAGAACTGACACACAAATTTCAAAAGTTTTAGTTCCAAAATTTTTTTTTATGTAACAAAATATTTTCTTAAACATTTTTACAACAAAAGACTTTCTTAAATTTTTTTATCTCCCCTTACACGTTTAATTTCCAAAAACAACAGAATACGTATTTTTTATTTCTAACAGAGAAGGATACAAATTTTCATAGATTTAGCAGACTGGGCTCGCATTCAGGAGGACGATGGTTCAAACCCCACGTCCGACTATCCAAATTTAAGTTTTCTGTAATTTCCCTAAATCGCTTCACGCAAATGCCGGGACGGTCCCTTTGAAAGGGCATGACCGACTTCCTTGTCCATCCTTCCCTAATCCGATGATACCGACGACCTCCCTGTTTGGTCACCTGCCACAAATCAATCGACCAGCCAAGCGCTGTATAAGCAACTTCCACGGATGTTTGCAAAAGTTATCTAAAGCTGTAGAGAGACACTCTGAAAATCGGAACTCTGAGTCGAAGGCCAACCAGCGCATGGTTGACAACGTATAGATGTCTGAGTCTAGCTGAGAGTCATGCACAGACAGCCAAATGGTTAGGCGAGCGCTCGCGATCAGCGGGAATTCAGGGTTCGAGTCCCGATCCGGCATACATGTTCGTTGTTGCCATTCCATTCTACAGCTTATTGGCAAATGCGAATTCATTTGCTGTGTTTCGTAACGGTTGTGGCCACCGCAGTGCCCATACCTTTGGACATGCACACATGTGCAAAGGAACTTTGCATCGTAGTCAGAATAGCACAGGCACCGCAATATCGTATAATCCTTATTGGCAACAGATGTGTACGCACAGGCCACGCAGTTTCCGTCAATTACGGGCTGTGGGTGTGAAGCTGGCGCCGATGGCGTCGCAGACGTGTTTCGTTGGGTTCAGATCAGTAGAATTCGTTGGCTAAGACATCATTATCATGCTTCTAAAACCAAAGTAGTAAGATTCTGTCCATGTGTGATGGGTAGTTATCCTGCTGGGATTCGCCAATGCCATAGGGGAAGAAATCAAGCATGAAGGGATTCAGTTGTATACAGTAATGTTCTTGTAGCCCTCAGTTGTCATACTGCATTCGATTACTATCACAAGTCCCAGGACGATAAGGTGAATGTCTACCATAACATAATAATGCCTCCAAAAGCCTACAGCCAAGGCGCGGAGCATGTTTCAAGCAGCTGTTCTCCTGAATGAAGGCGGATCTGCACACAGCTATCGCTCTTGTATAACATACGATTCATCTGATGAGGCTACACTTTCTGATTGATCCCAGTCCAATCTCGGTGATCCAGGACCAATTGACGTGACTGAGGATGTCATTGCCCATATCATTTGGTCCATAGCTCAGTGGATTACCCCATCTTCAGCCCATATTGCTGCTAGAACGTTTCCATATTCATCTCGGCTTCACTTACACACCTTCCAGACACATTAATGCCAGCACCTGTGAAAAGCCTGAATAAGCACCTTTTCCAGCGTGCATTACTACAAAACGTGCAGGGAGGGAGTCACTGAAGTTTTGGACGATACCAACAGGGATGTGGAGCCATTCCGACTAGCCAGCGCGTGTTTCTCGGCTGAGGATCCATGGTATGAGCATTCTGATGTTCCGCAGATTCTTGACTGGGTTTTAATCCGGTGAGTCTGAACTGTGGGATGGATACAAAACTCAAATTGTGGTGTTGCTTGTTGTAACTGCAAGTGGCGTGCTTACTCTGTGTTATTGTTAGCAAAACTTTACACGAATTGATTGGGCAAGAAACACCCAACAACAATAACGAAATAGAGCCACTACAAAATACATTCAGTTCCTTAGGCACTGGATCATCTGGCCCTGTTCAAAACTGGCAACTTTGGTCCCTGTGCAGATAACAAATAAATTAAATGATCTTACCTCTGGAGCAGCAACGGAATAGCGCGATATATTCTGGTCTCTCACAATTAATATGAATGCTAGCTACCGGCTCATCAGTGTGCAAAGCTGGCCGTAATACTTGAAATGCACATGAAATTCATTTGTCTGATAGATGAGAACAGTTAAGAAAACTCAACTTCCTTAAAAAATAAATGACCTGGACTGGGAGGCGGTACTGATTATGGTGAATTACTAACACTCAATTTTTTACAGCAAAATAATATTGCAAGTTAAGTGATACCTGAGCTTCTCCTGGCGTAAACTATGTTCAAAGTACTTACGGGCATTCAGCCAGGTTGAATTTTCGACAACTGCCGATATTTCGGCGGATGCACAATCCGCCATTTTCAAGGCTTAACTGCAACGACCAGACGGATTGTTAGACTCGCAGAACCGAGCTCTCGTGTTTTCTGCACTTCGTCTGGTCGTTGCAGTTAAGCCTTGAAAATGGCGGAGTGTGCATCCGCCGAAATATCGGCAGTTGTCGAAAATTCAACCTGGCTGAATGCCCGTAAGTACTTTGAACATTGCAAGTTAGGTTCGACTTTTCAAAAACATCTGACAACTGATGTTACATTACTCAAAATTGATTCACAAACAATGAGATTTAAATAGCAAGTATTATCTAACTTCATTAATCCAACATAAATGCAAATCATCAAATTACATATAGCTCTGTTAATAAATCTTCAAAGCATTACAAAAATGAAACATCTAACTAGCCTTTTTGTCAAAACCGTTTACGTACATTCTGGGGTTACTCAACAATTACAAATTATTAACCAACTCACCTATACTATCAAGCTGGCAAAAACAGAAATCATAATTATTTAATATTTTTTACCGTGGTTGCATGAAGACTTCTGCTTTCACGTTCAACAATACTGACATACCTACGTTAATCTAACTCTTGGTGGCTTCACACAACACACCACAGAAACTGCCTACTCCATCGTCTTTCCGCCACAGACAGCTAGCTACCTACGACTGTGCGCTCAGCGCTCTCTTACTCCAACAAAGCTGTACAGTATCTTTGGCTCTGCGGTCGCGCCCGGTCAATGATGCACATTATCCAGCGTACCAGAGACATTCATTGTTTATAGAACAGTAGTTTCATTTTAATTTAGTAATATTCTTATCTTATTCTGTTGCCACAAACAAGTGTGCGCCAGTATACTGCTTTCAGGGTGAGCAAGTGCACACATCGACAGTCCACTGCACTCAATAGAGCCGAAAACAAGAAATGCAGGCTTCAAAATAAAAACAAAGGGATGTAGAGCGTTTCCCTACAGCGCGAGGAGGGAGGGGAATGAAAATCCCTCGATAAATGGGACAAGTGTCCTGTCTGTTACAATTCCGAAATTTCATACCAGTTGGATAACATTTTTTCCCGATAATGATGGACTACACCCAAAAATAGTCGACTAATAAAGTTTTTAATATCTTGTGATATAGGTCCGCGGCCTATTGTTTGAAAGACATGCTCTGATGAGCCAAAACATTATGACCACCCACTGAACAGCTTGTTTGTCCGTCTTTGGATCGAAATACCGGGTGGTCAAAAAGTATAAATTTGAAAACTGAATAAATCACGGAATAATGTATAGAGAGAGGTAAAAATTGACACACATCCTTGGAATGACATGGGGTTTTATTAGAAACAAAAAAATACAAAAGTTCAAAAACTGACCGACAGATGGCGCTTCATCTGATTAGAATAGCAGTAATTAGCATAACAAACTAAGACAAAGCAATGATGATGTTCTTTACAGGAAATTCTCAATATGTACACCATCATTCTTCAACAATAGCTGTAGTCGAGGAATAATGTTGTGAGCAGCACTGTAAAGCATGTTCGGAGTTATGGTGAGGAATTGGCGTCGGATGTTGTCTTTCAGCATCCCTATAGATGTCGGTCGATTACGATACACTTGCGACTTCAGGTAACCCCAAAGCCAATAATCGCACCGACTGAGGTCTGGGGACCTGAAAGGGCCAAGCATGACAAAAGTGGCGGCTGAGCACACGATCATCACCAAACATCGCGCGCAAGAGGTCTTCCACGCGTCTAGCAATATGGGGTGGAGAGCCATCCTGCATAAACACCGGACGTTCCAGAAGGTGTTTATCAGTCAGGCTGGGGTGATGTGATTCTGTAACATATCGGCGTACCTCTCACCCGTCACGGTAGCAGTTACAAAACCAGAATTACACATTTCTTCGAAGAAAAAAGGCCCGATAACGGTAGATGTGGTAAATCCAACCCATACCGTGACTTTCTCGTCGTGCAATGGAGTTTCCACGACAGTTCTAGGATTTTCGGTAGCCCAAATTCTGTAGTTGTGGGCGTTGACAGACCCTCGGAGCGTGAAATGAGCTTCGTCGGTCCACAAGACGTTACTCAACCAATCGTCATCTTCCGCCATCTTTTGGAACGCCCACACCGCAAGTGCCCTCCGCTTCACTAAATCGCCAGGTAACAGTTCACGATGCCGATGGATTTTGTACGGATAGCATCTGAGGGTACACCCCAGTGCCAACCAAACAGTAGTGTATGGAATGCCGGAGCGACGTGCGACTGCACGAACGCTGACTTCCCCTTGCGTAGACGAACCCGCTACAGTCTCCATTTCATCCTGAACTGTCTCAGCAGCATTACGCCTTGTGCTCGGTCGGCCACTACGGGGTATATCATCTAAACAACCTGTGGCTTCGAACTTCGAAATCATTCTCGCCGCAGCTGCATTTATCAACGGACCTTTACCCGTTCGAAACCCCTTCCTATGGCGATAGGATCGTAACGCTGAATTAGCACATTCCCCATTCTCATAATATAGGTTCACTAAAAGCGCCTTTTCAGGTAATGTCAACATGCTGCGACTGCTGGCGCATCTGATTTTCTCTCTCATTACAGCTCCTTTTATACAGGATTGTCATGCGCAGTCACTGACGTTTTGCTGTCCATTCCGTGATTTATTCAGTTTTCAAATTTATACTGACTTTTTGATCATCCGGTACATCACTTATTTTGCGTATCAGGGATCCGACTGTTTGTTGGTAGGTTTATGGAGGTATGTGGCATCAGTTGGCTACGCGTAGTTCATATAAATCGTGTAAATAACGGACCGTTGATTTGCGTACACGATGATGGCGCCCCAATCCTATGGGTTCCATAGGATTTTCATTAGACGAATTTGGTCGCCGAGATATCAACGTGAGTTTACTCTAAAGCTTATATCAATGTGAATTTGCTATAATTCTCCTGAAATCACTGTAGCAAGGTTCCGGCCACGAGACACGGACATTTATACTGCTGAAAATTGACACTGCCGCCGGGCAAGACATCAAGCAGGAAGGGATGCAGGTGGTTCGCAGCTGTCAGCGTGACTTCGATTACTACCACAGGTCCCATGCAAGCGCAGGAGAATGTCTCCCATAGTATACTACCACTCCCACGAGCCTGTGTCGGTAGCGCGCTGCACGTTTCGAGCCACCGTTAACCTTGATGACGGCGTTTGTGAAGACGATCATCGATCTATTGTAGAACAAATGTGATTTAAGAGAGTAGCCGACAAGTTTCCGTTGATCGGCGGTCGAATCCTTTGGTCCCGTGCATAATGCAATAGTATTTGAGGATGTCGTTGGGGTGAACACGTGGGGGTAGTCTGCTCTGGAGCTCCATGTTCTACAATTCGATTCTACACAGAGCACGCGAAAGAACGTGCACCCTCCTAACAGCCGTGTACCGAAAGTTTCTAGAGGAACGGAAGGTTCCAAATGATTGGGAAAGAGCACAGGTAGTTCCAGTTTTCAAGAAGAGTCGTCGAGCAGATGCGCAAAACTATAGGACTTTATCTCTGACGTCGATCTGTTGTAGAATTTTAGAACAAGTTTTTTGCTCGCATATCATGTCATTTCTGGAAACCCACAATCTACGCTGTAGGAATCAACATGGATTCCGAAAACAGCGATCATGTGAGACACGACTCGCTTTATTTATTTATGAGACCCAGAAAATATTAGATACAGGCTCCCAGGTAGACGCCATTTTCCTTGACTTCCGGAAGGCGTTGGATACAGTTCCGCGCTGTCGCCTGATAAACTAAGTAAGAGCCTACGGAATAGCAGACCAGCTGTGGGGCTGGATTGAAGAGTTTTTTAGCAAACAGAACACAGCATGTTGTTCTCAATGGAGAGTCGTCTACAGACGTTAAAGTAACCTCTGGGGAGCCACAGGGGAGTGTTATGGGACCATTGCTTTTCAAATGTTCCGATGTGTGTGAAATCTTATGGGACTTAACAGCTAAGGTCACCAGTCCCTAAGCTTACACACTACTAAACCTAAATTATCCTAAGGACAAACACACACACCCATGCCCGAGGGAGGACTCGAACCTCCACCGGGACCAGCCGCACAGTCCATGACCGCTCGGCTATTCCTGCGCGGATGATGCTGTAGTACACAAAGAAGTTGCATCATTAGAAAATTGCAGCGATATGCAGGAAAATCTGCAGCGGATAGGCACTTGGTGCAGGGGGGGGGGGGGGGGGGCAACTGATTCAAATGGTTCAAATGGCTCTGAGCACTATGGGACGTAACTGCTGTGGTCATCAGTCCCCTAGAACTTAGAACTACTTAAACCTAACTAACGTAAGGACAGCACACACATCCTTGCCCGAACCTGCGACTGTAGCGGTCACGCGGTTCCAGACTGTAGAGAGTGGCAACTGACCCTTAACATGGACAAATGTAATGCATTGCTAATACATAGAAAGGCGGATCCTTTATTGTATGATTATAGGTTAGCGGAAAAAACACTGGTAGCAGTTACTTCTGTAAAATATCTGGGAGTATTTGTACAGAACGATTTGAAGTGGAATGATCATATAAAATTAATTGTTGGTAAGGCGGGTGCCAGGTTGAGTTTCTTTGGGAGAGTCCTTAGAAAATGTAGTCCATCAACAAAGGAGGTGGCTTACAAAACACTCTTGAGTATTGTTCATCAGTGTGTGTGGAATCCGTACCAAATCGGGTTGACGGAGGAGATAGAAAAGATCCAAAGAAGAGTGGCTCGTTTCGTCACAGGGTTATTTGGCAAGCGTGATAGCGTTAAGGAGATGTCTAGCAAACTCAAGTGGCAGACTCTGCAAGAGAGGTGCTCTGCATCGCGGTGTAGCTTGCTGTTCAGGTTTCGAGAGGGTGCGTTTCTGGATGAGGTATCGAATATATTGCTTCCCCCTACTTATACCTCCCGAGATCACGAATGTAAAATTAGATTCGAGCGCGCACGGAGGCTTTCCGGCAGTCGTTCTTCCCGCGAACCATACACGACTGAAACAAGAAACGGAGGTAATTACAGTGGCACATAAAGTACCCTCCGCCACACACCCTTGGGTACTTTGCGTAAAATGCCCTCTGCCACACACCCATGGGTGGCTTGCGGCGTATTAATGTAGATGTGCGATGTGTTCCGAAACACTTGTACGTGCACGAGTATTGTGCTCTTGCGGTAGAGGTGCTACGAATCACCATCTATTCTATTTTACAGAGCAGGCAAGGCTGCTAACCCCACGTTCTGTCAAGAGTCGTGAACGTCCAACCATTTAGCGCCTAGTGGTAGTTTCGCTGTCTTCCCATCTCTTTTCCTAGATGCTCACGACTGTGCTACGTGAATGTTCGACCAGATTCGCCGGTTTCGAGATACTCGTTCACAGGCTCTGCGTCGCTTGTCTCAATGGATTTCCCCTCTTGCAGCCTATAACATCATTAGGGTGATCCCCCACTCGTGTCTGCTTCGCTTGCATTCATTTGTTACCACAGCCTGTGATCGCAACGCCACCAGGGGGCATCCAACGTCGTGGCGGGCAGTGGTCATAATGATTTGGCTGATCAGTGTAATTTTCCGACTATGACTGCGAAAGTTCTTATTCCGTAATTTCAATTCCGACGTTGCGCCATTATCAAGCACGCAATACAAATTATCATTAAAACATAGCGAAGTAACAAAAATAGAATGAGCAACAGATTCGGAAATTATAAAATAGTTGTGTTTACAGAGAACTTGGCAATATTAGCCCGCTTAACAGTATGACGTTGCAGGCCTTTAAACTGGACGCATGCGCTGATTCTGTTGGAAAGTGTAGTAAAGCCATTGTATTCTCTCCTGAACCAAGCTGGCCAAGAATTGTTGTAGCTTGTCCTTGGTACCCAATTTATCCATATCACTGGAATACATACTGTAAGCATTATGTCATAGAAAATTTAAGTGCACTCTGATCGGCTTTGTTTTCCTTCCCTTTCGAAAAACCCTTTCTTAAACGGTGCCTACAGTAGAAGCTCCACACCCTCCCCAAATTTCATGTTTCTGTCGTGAGCGGTTCGGGCTGAGCGATGACGAGTCAGCCAGGACATTTCCTTTTATGTACAGAGAGAGGTCCAAAACTCCCCATGAGGAGTGGACTGGACGTGCTTCTCTGCACCGTCAAACCCAAACTCAGCAAAGCCTTGAAGCTCCCTAAAAGCGCTTCAGCTTTTACAGCGGAGGCAATGGCAGTTTTGGAAGCACTCAAGTCTGTACCAGTATACTCAACTCCATTCGTAAAGATGTTAATCGTGCTCCCTCCGCAATTTGCAAACCATCCACTGGCTCAACTTAAACATTCTGGTTGTACGTCCAGTCATCTTCTCCGCCGGTATGATAAATCCCCTCTCTTCAACCAATTTAATCGCGGCTGCCCTCAAGGACAGTTTCCGCACTCACCTTCCAAGGTCGCACTGCGACACACATATAACATCGCGCACTGCTTTAATCGGAGTGTGACTGTAGCTTATAATTTTCTTTACCCAGTCACTTGACCAGATTACTTCCTGCTATTGCTGAATTATCACTTCGTCTTGCCAAATGATATAGAACGATGAAGCAATTCTCAGTGCACCGCAATTGCTACCTTCAAGTCCTCCTCAGAAGAAAAGTAAGTATCCGCACTGAGAATAGACACTTATGAAAAATGGGACTTAACTTCTAAGGTCATCAGTCCCTCAGAACTTAGTACTACTTAAACCTAACTAACCTAAGGACATCACACACATCCATTCCCGAGGCAGGATTCATACCTGCGATCATAGCGGATGCGCAGTTCCAGACTGTAGCACCTAGAACTGCTCGGTCACCCCGGCCGGCCCAATAGACACTTATCACAAAACATGCTTCGTTTGCAGCACCCCTGCCCTTGGCGACACTTTCTCATTCACAGTGTAGCCTCGTTTAAAATTGACTTCGTTAAAATGTGTGCACTGTACTGAATTTGTAAATCATTTGATTGCTGGACTTGTTAGTTCGAAAATGGCGGAAATGTCAGGACTTCAGATGGCCAAAGCTTTGTGTCGAACCACTGACTCAAATAATAAAAATAATAATAATAATAATAATAATAATAATAATAATAATAATAATAATAATGTGTAGGCCCTACGGCATTGTAGTAGCCATTACATTTGCTGGCCGGTGTGGCCAAGCGGTTCTAGGTGTTTCAGTCTGGAACCGCGCGACCGCTACAGTCGCAGGTTTGAATCCTGCCTCGGGCATGGCTGTCTGTGCTGTCCTTAGATTACTTAGGTTTAAGTAGTTCTAAGTTCTAGGGGACTGATGACCTCAGATGTTAAATCCCATAGTACTCAGAGCCATTTGAACCATTACATTTTTCCTATTGTGTTGTCCTGTCAGTAGTTCATTTATTGTTGGAAAATGAGTAATGAAGCATTTTCTGGTCTGTCGCAAGAACTACGTACAACTCAGCGAAAGCATTGTCGTATTTAAGCATGTGTGATGTACACTGACGGAAAAAAATTGCAACACCAGAAATTAATAAACGTACAGTAATGAAATTTCAGAAATATCTGAGTACCATATTTAAGTGATTAACATTGCAATTCCACAGGTTAACGTAAGAGCGAGATAAGCCACTGAAAATATGAACTGCTGTACATTAATAACCGTTATAGTCACCACAATGTTGAATGCTAGCATACAACTGTGCATGCATTGTGTTGTACAGGTGTTGGATGTCAGTTCATGGGATTGAGTTACGTGCATGTTCCATTTGGCCGGTCAGAACAGGGACAGTTAATGGTATTTGAGGATGACACTGGAGTTATCATCATATGATGTCCCATATGTGCTCGACTGGAGAAGGATCTGGTGATCGCCGAGGCCAAGGCAACATGTCAACAACACTCTGTAGAGCGCAGGTTGGGTTACAAAAGCGGAATGTGTGTGTGAGATGTCCTGTTGGAAGACACTCCCTGAAATGCAGTAAATGTATGGCAGCACAACAGGTCGGATCACCAGACTGATGTACAGATTTGTAGTCAGACTTCGAGGGATAACCGCAAGAGTGATTTTCCTGCTGTCATACGAAATCGCATTCCAAACGATGAGTCCAGGTGTAGGTACAGTGTGTGTAGCACGCAGACAGCTCGGCTGCAGGCCATCAACTGGCCTCCGCTCCTTCTAATCAACACATGGCCATCAGTGGCACCGAGGCAGAACCAGTTTCCACAGGAAACACAACAGACTGTGACGCTACAATACGATAGCTGGAGGCAGTTAGCGCGAGCCATCTAGCGGCAAAAAGGTGACGCTAAGCGGTAGTATTAATATACAATAACGTCGAAAGAGGGCAGCAGGGAATGGAGACAGCCAGCGAGAGGCTTCTACCGCCTTAAGGGGGGTAGGAAGTCAAACGGGCCGACTTATAGCAGGAGAGGCACCACAGAATATTTTAATTTCCACTGTTTATACTTTTACAAATAAATTCATAAAAATTTATCAGTATGACCAAGAAGTATTCAGAATTCACAATGATAGCAGTGAATGTTGAACAACACAACAAAAGCAATTTGTTTTAAATGTGAAATTCGACCATTTTTCATCGAAGATTCTGCAACTTCTTTTACAGCCTCAATCAGTGAGCCATAATACTCTCAAACTTTGCTGGAGGGGGAGGAAGATTCATCACTACACAAAGTGTTCTTGCTGCCTTCTGTCCCCTACCAATACAGTGCAAGCCATATGCTACCCTCAAATTCACATCATAACCTTTGTTTGCGATTTTAGATGTCGTGCAAGACGCCCCAACGTTGCATTTGCTGCATATCACAGATAAGTTCGTAGCAAAGCCTTTCCTGGCCCTCTTATCTTCCACCAAAGAAACACACTGAACACCAAAGCAATGCTTGCACACAACATTGTCCAGTATTAATTGTGACAGTATGTTAACATCAACAATAATATTACATGAACCTTCGGATTCACAGTCTCCATTTCCATTAGCACTAAAAACAAGTTTCCTTCTAGAAACACTCGGTGGTGAATTGTTTACTGGCTCTGAGAGGTTGCAGTCTTGAGCCACTAGTGTAACATTTGTTGTAACACCCTTAACTGTGTATCTGTTGCCGTGGTGACGTTGTTTACGGTTGAAGCAACGAATTCTAGGCATCCTGTGCGATAATACGCCACAAACGAACACAAAACAACACAGCAAAATGAAAATTGTGTCGAATACCACAGCATCACACTGCACGCCTTTCAAAACATAGAGCAAACAAAACCAGCGATCAAAGCAATGCATGCCGACAGCAGCAGAGAAAGTATCGATATCGATAGTCTTTTGTTTTACGTATGACTATCTTCAGCACAAATATTACATTCGAATTTTACAGAGCGAAATACACTTAGGTATGACAGAAGAATGCTGTGCAGAGGGGCGTGGCACTGCACCTTCATACACTCAAGACCAAATTACGTACCTTATAACTCCTCAGATATATATATCTTACACATCAAATTATTCAGGAAGATGTGCGCTACAAAATAAGCATATTTTTGAAAATTCGATTTTTTTAAACTTTTGACGTCCTTACCCCACTCAAAAGAGAAACGGTACTGCTAGCCTTACCAGGGGACAGTACTCGCCCTTTGAAAATGTAAATAGTGTGTAAGGAAAATATATAATAAGTAAACGAGTAAAAATAATAAACTGCCAAATAACTTGACAAGACGCGAAATTCAAGAAATTGTTTGGTCGTGTAGGGATCCGGATGGTTAGCTATCAAACATCTCTCAAGTGGCACCCACTGGTCGTTTTGCGTCTACGCCGGTCTCTCTAGTCATATTTTGATGGTAGCATAAATGATCTCACAGCGATTTAGAGCTAAAGGAAACAGTTAGAGCTTTTATCATGCGTGCGACAAGTTTAAGTTTGTTGCAAATCTTCAGGGGAATTTTCCTTGCAGAATTAATACTTATGCCGCTGTAGCCAAAGTTGCTAGCAGGGCGGCTGGGGGGAGGGGGGGGGGGGGAGCAGAGAACTTTCCATATATCCGACAAAGTTCCCTCCTTAAGAGGAACTCTTGTTCTCGGGCGGGGCAGCGTCACACGCAAAACTTACGCTTGTTTCGGTCTGCCGTGAAACCCACAAAAGTATAAGCGGCGTCCCCAACCCTCCCCTCACCAGCAAGTTTGTCCCCTCTCTTCGTTCCTGGTGCTTGCCTAGCCTCCGCTGCGTTAGCTGGATAAATGAAACGCCCGCTCCCCCACCAGCTGAAGCAAGTTCAGCAAGAACGCCTTCAGTCCCGAGAAAGAACTGCAATATCCCTGTTTGTGTACTGACCCAGTGGCACTGTGGGACTGTAGGAGAGCGTCAAGTCTGACCTAAAAAAATATTTATAATTGCATCTCAGCATCGAGCATAACACTAGGGTGGGCTGAAAAGTAACGCCTCCGAATTTTTTTGTGGTGTTAACTCTTTTTAAATAAAGCTTAGGTTATTAACAGTCTGCACCTTTTTCTTTATGTCTACATACATATTTCTCAAATAATCACCATGGCAACGAACACACTATTGCCGACGAGAGACCATTTTGTTGACACAGATACTGTATGTAGAGCGCCTGACTTTCTTGGCGGAGGCGCAGCCTCTCCTCTGGTTGCACCGCTTCATCACTGTCAGAGTAAAGTCCTCGAAGATGTTTAAATTTTGGATAAGATGAAACTCGGATGGGGCCAAGTCGGGACTATGTGGAGGATGGTCGGTGACAGTGAAACCGAGGCGCCTGACTTTTGCAGATGTCGCAGCGCTCGTGTGTGGTCTGACATCGCCATGCTGAAGGAGGGGTGCTCCATGTGTAGACGAACTCATCGATTTCGAAACTCGATTACAGGACACTGTTTCTCACGCACTGACTTGAACTGAAGAACCAAAACATTATGACCACTTGTAAAGAAACTGGTTCTCTACTTTAAAAAAGCCCCTTTTAAGTAATAAAACACGACCTATGCAAGGAATCTGACTACCTCTGTTAGTCATGGACAAAAAAAAAGATTGGCGTAGTCTTCGTCAGAAAGTGCAGAATCTTATGTGGGGCCAATACGACGTCAGTTTGTAAGTAGGCTGTTTAGATTTTCTTATTGGTAACGCCCGTAGCGCTCTGTATGAAAAATCACTGGCAGTGCTGTGTGCAGTCTGTGGCTAGTTTGCATTGTTGTCTGCCATTGTAGTGTTGGGCTGTTGGCTGTTAACAGCGCGTAGCGTTGCGCAGTCGGAGGTGAGCCGCCAGCAGTGGTGGATATGGGGAGAGAGATGGCGGAGTTTTGAAATTTGTAAGAGTGGATGTCATGAACTGCTGTATACGTTATGACTTTTGAACACTATTGAGGTAAATACATTGTTTGTTCTCTATTAAAATCTTTCATTCGCTAACTATACCTATCAGTAGTTAGTGCCTTCGGTAGTTTGAATCTTTTATTTAGCTGGCAGTAGTGGCGCTCGCTGTATTGCAGTTGTCCGAGTAACGAAGATTTTTGGTGAGGTAAGTGATTTGTGAAAGGTATAGGTTAATGTTAGTCAGGGCCATTCTTTTGTAGGGATTATTTAAAGTCAGATTGCGTTGCGTTAAAAATATTGTGTGTCAGTTTAAGCAGAGTCCTGTATAATTTTTCTAAGGGGACGTTTCAAATTTTAATCTAAATTTGGTATGCCAATGTTTTTGTAAAAAAAATTATGTAATTCAGTACAATTATTATATAGATGCGATAAATCACTTTAACGGGGGCCAAATGAACAATTAAAGTCAATATAATTCCAGTAAAACTTCAAAAGTAATATATATATATATATATATATATATATATATATATATATATATATATATATATATATCACGCATCTGCTAGATGCCCACGAAATACGTAATTTTGTTTTGAAGCTGACAGCCAGTGAGAAAATAGGTGCAAAAATACTATTGGTCAGTTTTCAAGCAGTAATGGCGGACAGCATCAGCTGGTAATATACGTAATTTTATGGTAGCTTATTTCACTGCACAAAAAATAAAATATGTACTCCCTCCAAAAGAAGTTACACACAAACATTAAAATAAAATTATGATGAGCAGCAAAATGTCCGAGAAGAATTTTGAAATAGAATTATTAATTGAACTTTAATTTGGCGGGCTTTCAACACTGTCAACAAGACGAAATAATGGAAAGAATATTTATTGGAACTAAACAAAATTGAACCTTGATACTGTGACAATATTTTTAAAATTGATAATTTAACTACAATTGTCTTTGATTTTTAAATGGGAGAGAGCGTAATAATTTTCTTTTAATGTCTTAACTGTAGCTGCAGGCAGTGAGATGACGTCAGTGGTGGTTCGCGCGGACGATGTGTGAAGTTAATCTTGGTTCGTGGCGTGAAGATAATGATGGATCGTCCTGTTTCATTAATATTTCAGTTACGGCGGCGGTTCACGTCTCTACTGTAGTCGAATCAGATGGCAGCACTGGCGCGGTAATAATAGTTCCAGTGTGTGCGTTGTCGTTGCGCGAGCGACGTTTTATTATTAAAAGTTTATTAATCAAGCGGTGCGGGTAGGTAGGAATTATGCAATGTCTTTAGTATTTACGATATGTGGCCGGTTAATGCCAATACTTCGTACAGTTCTTTCACCGTGTTGACACAGGAAAACAGTCACATGTGTTTATCATTATAACAGTCCGTTAAACATCAGTTCAATTTACGTCGTCGTTTAAGAGAGTTTGGATGATATAATAAATGTTTCTTGATCAAATCACAGCACTGTTCTTTTACTTAACAGTTTGGTTTGTTCCACTTTCACGCAATTCTAACAGTTAATGTCTCCACACGTCAATGGTGTGTGGTTCACAGCTAATTGTCACAAGTTCACACAGTATGTAAAATCGTCACTGCAAACACACGATAGACTTTTCAGGTTTTACTGTTCACTTAATAATGTATGATCTCCTATTAACACAGGGGACGCACTGTAATTAATTGTTCCTCCGCGTATCACCGTCTTTCACGCCGAACTTTGCAACGTTTCTCCACCCGCGAACGGCCACGATATCCTCAACAACTCGCACGCTCTCTATCGATAGTCCTTCGCTCTCTCTCTCTGACACAGTACTTCTCCTAGCCTAACCAAAGATTTACAAAGCATATAAAACCGGAACATTCATATTCGTACAATATAAAATATTAAACAGTAGCAAAATGAATGAAGAAACAATGTTACGTATTAACAAATAAAGAATAGTTGAAATAAATGATACATGCGTACTGTGACAAGGTAATGCACAAAAGAAAAAAAAAATTATCGACTTACGGGGAAAGTACTGTCTTTACACAGTGTCCACCGCGTCGTGGGATACCACCTGGTGCCATTGCAGGCACTTGTCGCAGTAACAGAAGTATGTGAGGGGAACAGACACGGACGGGGGATCGGTGTAGCGAAGATGCGGAATGCAAATGGGGATATCTATTGAGAGAAGCGACCTTGATAAAGGACAGGGTATTATTACGCAGAGCCTGTGAATGAGTATCTCGAAAACGGCGAGGCTGGTCAAATGTTCACGTGCTGCTGTCGTGAGCATATACGGGAAGGGGTAGAAGGACAGTGAAACGACCAAAAGGCGCTAAATTGTTGGTCTTTCACGACTCTTCACAGAACTTATAGTTCGGAGACTTGTCTGTAGGTAGTAGGATAGATGGTGATCTGTTGCATCTCTGCCGCAAGATTACGTTGCTGGTGGACGCTCAAGTGTTTCGGAGTACAACATTCATCGTGCATTGTTGAACGTGGGTCCTCGCATCAGACCATCCCAACGCGTTCACATATTGACCCAACGACATAGTCAGTTACGACCGCAGTGGGCACGGAACGATCAGGATTCGACCGTTGATCAATGGAAACGTGTCGACTATTTGGGTGAATCACATTTTTGCTACACTAGGTTGATGGTCGTCTCCACAAACATCGTCATCGAACGGCGGCTGGAAACGGTCTGATAGGAGCAGTACTGTGCTATGGGAGATATTCTACTGCACTTGCATAGGAGTTGCGGTAGTAAACGAAGACAACTGCTGACAACTGCAAGCCACCTTGTAATGCAATTGTAAATATAATACTGCCATTAACCTGCATATTTTAAAATTTTTTTGTTCCGTAATAATTTTGAAAAATTAAGCAAATACTATAACGAGAGTAAGCTTTTGTTGCGAGTAGTTTATCTGTAAAATAAATCTATTAAAACGTATTTTGTAAATAATTATGTAATATTTCAAGTACAACTGTAATTAATTATGTCAATTTTGTATGTATATGCTGTCATGAAATTGTAGGTGGTTCATACTTAGGGTTTTTGTAAGCAGAAGTGTAAATTGAAAAGGTGTAGGGATTATAGGTAGAACGGAACTCCGTTCTGTGGTGGAATGGAAAAGGTGGTGAGGCGCGCGAGTGAGAATTGGCGCGCAAGTGGCTGACAGTCGGTAGCAGCCCTGCAAGTGGTGAGCACGCATAACGTTGGTCAAGCACTAGAGGCCCCGGATTTACCTGCAACACTGGGTTTTGGCCTCGGACGTGTTCTACATGATTGGCACAGTACGGCAATAAATTAATAGCTCAGAAATTTGCAATTTTATCGTCGCCATCAAGAGGAGGACAGAGCTAAGTACATCAAGAGCCGTACCTGCGCAATGTTACTACGCCACCGCCTCACGCCACCTTCGACGTCAGAAACAGCCAAAGTACTTTATTTAGAAGTGAATCACAGTATGAACCATCCATCTTCAATCAGTGGAATATAAGTGTTAAATCTACCTATGTGTTTAACCGTAATTTTCCTATTTCATTTACCTCAGTAGGGTCCTTACCTAAACGGATTTATTCCGAGCATCCTGATGTTTATTGAAGCTTCAATAATAGTAAATTACTGGCAATAGTACTAATTTGGTAGTAAATTCTGAAAATCATTATTAAATACTAAATTCTGTATGTATCAGTTTAAGGGCCAGCGCTTTGCAGGACCATGAGGATAAATTTTCAATAGCATTTCTGAAAATAAAGTAACGCAATTGTTTAACTGCAACGATCTTAACAGTAATTTTTCGTGTTGCTTCTCCATGTCAAAGAAAGCCAGACAAATATTGGTGTTAGTAAAACGTTAAATAACTGTCCTAAAAAAATGAAATTTAGTCGTGTTAAATAATAGTTTTGGTCATATGAATGATAGCTATAAGTTTAATATTTTTTTGTATCCTTGTTGAAACATATGAGTGTCTTCTTTAAATAATTACTGAAGTATAGTGATAAATTCCATAAGTAACAGAAAGTGGGATTAATAGTACTTACTGCCAAGTGACCGTAGTAAATGGAAATTAAGTGGTTGAGTTTAAATTACGTAGCAAGTGAAAGTAGTTATTTATTCAGTGTCGAAAATTGACTTCATCTTTTTGTGTAGACACTGTGTCCGATTTGGGCTGGCGGCCGTTTTATTAAGCGAAACAGTTTATTGTTATAACAGGCTTTGTCTGATAAAAGGCTTCCAAAAGTAATTGTTCTCACTGCATTTTTTCGGAGAAAAATAGTTCGATACTTTACCATTAGGTTGACCAGCGTTAAAATCTCTCTCCGAGAGTCGATGGTTTGGAGTGTTAGTACTACGTAATTTTGAGGTGGTGTTCCTGCCGCTACTTACTACACAGTTCTGACATTTCGAATCGCGGAAAATTCGACCTTGGATTACTTTTGTTCTCGCAAGCTTGCTTGAGAAAAGTGCCTGAACAGAATCAGTGTGTTGACGAATTAATTATCTCCTTCAAGGGACGCAGTAGTCTTCGACAAAATATAAAAAAACAAGCCAACCAGATAGGGATTCAAAATGTGGGCTAGAGCTGCTTCCTCAGGATATTTGTATGATTTTGACGTTTACCAAGGTGCAGCTTCTAAGGTAACAAAGCATGTACCTGGAAAAGATCTTAGTTACAATGTTGTGATGAAGCTAACGGTAGCATTTGAAGACAACCCTCTATTTAGGGCTTATGTAGACAATTTCTTCCAATCGTATCATGTTGCTGAGAGACTACTGAAGAGGGGTATTTATTATACAGCCACAATAAGAGCTGGAAGATTCAAGCAATGTACTCTACCCGACGAAAAGCAGATGAAAGCGCAAGGACGCGGTACTATAGCTTCACACGTTGACACAACGGGCAAGTTCATCGTTCTGAAATGGTATGATAACAAATGTGTTACACTGTTATCTTCTCTAACAGGTGTAGAGCCAAAGGATATGGCAAAAAGATGGGATAGGACTAAGAAAGAACGTATTCTTGTCCCAAGACCGTCCATTGTTCAAATGTACAATTGTAATATGGGAGGAGCAGATCTTCATGATATGTTGAAATCGCTATACAAATATTCCATAAAATCCAGAAGATGGTATTTGTATATTTTCTGGCACACAATAGCTGTTGTCAATAGCTGGCTGAAATACAGAGAAGGCTGCAAGGCCCTGTCTGGAAAACATGTTTGCCTCAGACTGTTTCAAGCTTTCCTTGGAAGTGCATTGATACCTACTGTAGAACGAAAATTCAAGAGAGGACGTCCAAGTACTGACGATTGTCCAAAAAATTCAAGAAACGTGCTGCTACAGTGACTCCAGAGCTAGAACTCCTAAAGGACGAAATTGACCACTTTCCTCAGTGGAATAACACAAGAGGAAGCTGCAAAATTTGCAAGAAAAGGAGCCTGCCTGTTGTGGCCGAGCGGTTCTAGACGCTTCAGTCCGGAACCGCCCTGCTGCTGCGGTCGCAGGTTCTAAACCTGCCTCGGGCATGGATGTGTGTGATGTCCTTAGGTTAGTTACGTTTAAGTAGTTCTACTTCTAGGGGACTGATGACCTCAGTGCTCAGAGCCATTTGAACAATTTTGCAAGAAAGAGAATATTTTTGTTCAGTGCCAAAAGTGCAAAGTTTTTCTGTGCTTCACCAAAGACAGAAACTGCTTCAGAAGATTCCACTACTAAAAGAAGTGTATGTAAATACTTTTATTGTTACATTATTATGTTAGCTTTTGTAATAAACCGATTCAGAACGCAAAACTGTAATTATACCATTATCTTACCCATGCCGATACCGTTATCTTGAATCCCAATGTTAGATATGTGTAAAGCATTGTAAAATAGGACTCAAAATGAAAAAAAGCTAAAAGTTGTACATTTGTCCTCCAGCATATTGGTAACTGTAAATAGTACTCTGCTAAGAACTTCCTAAAATTAATATTAATTGTTGTGGGTCCTAGAAGGTTAAAACAGTATAGGTCAGAATATCATAGCTCTCATCACTTAAATAATGTCCACGTCTGATATGTAGAGCATGTCATGAATTCCAGATTAACACACAGTACTTTTAAAGGTAAACATGCCAATGAGATGCGTAAACAGATCCGTATACCTCTGATCTTCTCTTTAGAACTGCTCTGTTTACACATATTATTAGTACGTTTACCTTTATAAGACCTGTGTGTTGTACTGGAATTCATGACATACTCTACATATGAGACGTGGTCATTTTTAAGTAATGACAGATGTGATGTTGTGGTCTAAACTGTTTTAACCCTAAACGGTTACGATAGTCTTTGACTGACATAGGTCAATATTTGGCTTTTAAATTAAAAAAAAAAAGCAGCTGATGTAAACGTAGGCTTCCGCGACAATTGTCACAGTCAACAAAATTTTTCTGTGTTTGCGACTGCATTGTCAATAAAATGAAAGATGTTCTTCGCACAACGTAAGGTGCAGTTGACAAACTGCATGCTGCTGGAGTTCACGAAATCAGGAGCGAATGTGGATTAGTGCGTGTAGGCGAGAGGGAGCCAGCCATCAGCACGTGCAATGATACCTGAACACCAAAGATATATCCTACTAAGACAACACACCAAGTGGTCGCAGAACACCAGGATGAGTGCGGCATACAGATTGATTTTGGTGAAGCTCAAGTACTGAGCAATCAGCCTCTTATTTTCCGGAGGAAGATTAGAAAGGCAATAGAAGTCAACAAGCGACCCTCCAATATGAACAGAGAAGACGAGTACCGACTTCCGACGTCTTGGCTGCCAGCAGTAACGGACTGGCAGCTCACGTGAAGCAATACACAGAGGCGCGCGGAAGACCGCAGCGGCCGCAGGTACACAAGAGTACTGGGGAGCCTCAGCCGGCGCAGGAAAGCAGGAAGACAACGCCACGTCACGTCACAACTGCCGCCTGGTTTAAAAAAAGAAAATGGCTCTGAGCACTATGGGACTTGACATCGGAGGTCATCAGTTCCCTAGATCTTAGAACTACTTAAACCTATGGACATCACACATATCCATGCCCGAGGCAGGATTGGAACCAACGGCCGTAGCGGTTGCGTGGTTACAGACTGAAGCGCCTAGAACCGCTCGGGCAGACTGGACGGCGCCTGGTTTTCCATTCGCCGATTTCCACCAGTCACAAGCAGTAATGCAAACACCAATCAAAACGTTGGGTTTCCGCCAATGAAAAGAAATAACAATAACACCAACAAAGAACTTCTAAAATCCCTCCCCTTCATCCTTAACAGCCAATCAGAATTGGATAACAGCCACGTCTGCAGGTACATGGGATAGGCAGAATAATGTGAGCAGTGATGGTTATGTCTGACGGTCAGACAACGCAGATAAGGCACACGTCGCGCTGGACTGTGCATGTTCAGTACGTACAAGGCATCAGTGTAGGTTGTTTACGAGTATTTGCATTCTGAGGCCGATGTCGACGTACTACGAAAGACCTAACAGAGTTCCGAACAGGGCAGATTGTGGAGGTCCTGTTAGATGAAGCATCAGAAACCAAGACACTCAACTTACTGAAAGTTTCAAGAGCGATTGTTTGAAGAGTCATGACAGCCTACACAAAATATGGGAGACATGATCGTAATAGTGGGCGCAAGTCAAAACTAAATGACACAGATCGTCGTACGCTAACACAATTTGTGTCAAAACAGCACAAAACTACGCCGGCTTAAGTGACTGCAGAGCTCAATATCCATCTTGGAGACCATCTATCTATTGGCACTGTCCATTGAGAACTCCAGAAAGTGAATATTCAACGACGAGCTGTTATACCGAAACCATTAGTGACGACAACAAACGCAGAGAAGCTTAAAACATGGTGTCAGGAGCATAAACCCTGGACGGCTAATCAGTAGAAACACATCATATGGTTCGATGACTCAACGTTTTCGTTATTTCCAAAATTGGGCCGGGTTTACGTCTGGAGAACGCGAAAGAAGGCTACAATCCCGACTGCTTGATTCCAACTGCTAATCATCGAGGTCAAGTGTGATGGTAAGGGCAGCCACGTCATGGTATCATTACTCTCAAAGACCGTGTCACAGGCAACGACTACGTGAACATTTTAGGTGATTAAGTTCACCCCATGATTCAAATGTTGTTCCCCAAAAGTGATGCCGCATTTCAGGACGATAACGCAGCCAGTCACACAGCCAGGACAGTACAATCGTGGTATGAGGAGCATGCAAATGAACTGCAGCGTCTTCCCTGGCCAGCACAGTCCGTGGGCTTCAACAATATCGAACCCTCGTGGGCGGTATTGGAGAGCAGATTCCGGAGCAGATTGCCGCCTCCCTCGTCACTACAGGAGTTAGCAGAGGTTCTGATCGAAGAGTGCCATAACGTTCCACTGGAGACCATACAATACGCCAGTATTCCAAGAAGAATCACAGCTGTATTACGGGCAAATGGCGGTCCAACCCATTATTAATAAACGATTCCCAAGTAAGTACAGGAGTTCACATTATTTTGTCTACCCCTATATATAAGAACCTCCCCCCATGAACCATGGACCTTGCCGTTGGTGGGGAGGCTTGCGTGCCTCAGCGATACAGATGGCCGTACCGTAGGTGCAACCACAACGGAGGGGTATCTGTTGAGAGGCCAGACAAACGTGTGGTTCCTGAAGAGGGGCAGCAGCCTTTTCAGTAGTTGCAGGGGCAGCAGTCTGGATGATTGACTGATCTGGCCTTGCAACATTAACCAAAACGGCTTTGCTGTGCTGGTACTGCGAACGGCTGAAAGCAAGGGGAAACTACAGCCGTAATTTTTCCCGAGGACATGCAGCTTTACTGTATGATTAAATGATGATGGCATCCTCTTGGGTAAAATATTCCGGAGGTAAAATAGTCCCCCATTCGGATCTCCGGGCGGGGACTACTCAGGAGATGTCGTTATCAGGAGAAAGAAAACTGGCGTTCTACGGATCGGAGCGTGGAATGTCAGATCCATTAATCGGGCAGGTAGGTTAGAAAATTTAAAAAGGGAAATGGATAGGTTAAAGTTAGATATAGTGGGAATTAGTGAAGTTCGGTGGCAGGAGGAACAAGACTTCTGGTCAGGTGACTACAGGGTTATAAACACAAAATCAAATAGGGGTAATGCAGGAGTAGGTTTAATAATGAATAGGAAAATAGGAATGCAGGTAAGCTACTACAAACAGCATAGTGAACGCATTATTGTGGCCAAGATAGATACGAAGCCCACACCTACTACAGTAGTACAAGTTTATATGCCAACTAGCTCTGCAGATGATGAAGAAATTGAAGAAATGTACGATGAAATAAAAGAAATTATTCAGATAGTGAAGGGAGACGAAAATTTAATAGTAATGGGTGACTGGAATTCGAGTGTAGGAAAAGGGAGAGAAGGAAACATAGTAGGTGAATATGGATTGGGGCTAAGAAATGAAAGAGGAAGCCGCCTGGTAGAATTTTGCACAGAGCACAACTTAATCATAGCTAACACTTGGTTTAAGAATCACGAAAGAAGGTTGTATACGTGGAAGAACCCTGGAGATACTAAAAGGTATCAGATAGATTATATAATGGTAAGACAGAGATTTAGGAACCAGGTTTTAAATTGTAAGACATTTCCAGGGGCAGATGTGGACTCTGACGACAATCTATTGGTTATGACCTGTTGATTAAAACTGAAGAAACTGCAAAAATGTGGGAAATTAAGGAGATGGGATCTGGATAAACTGAAAGAACCAGAGGTTGTACAGAGTTTCACAGAGAGCATAAGGGAACAATTGACAGGAATAGGGGAAAGAAATACAGTAGAAGAAGAATGGGTAGCTCTGAGGGATGTAGTAGTGAAGGCAGCAGAGGATAAAGTAGGTACAAAGACGAGGGCTGCTAGAAATCCTTGGGTAAGAGAAGAAATATTGAATTTAATTGATGAAAGGAGAAAATATAAAAATGGAGTAAATGAAGCAGGCGAAAAGGAATACAAACGTCTCAAAAATGAGATCGACAGGAAGTGCAAAATGGCTAAGCAGGGATGGCTAGAGGACAAATGTAAGGATGTAGAAGCTTATCTCACTAGGGGTAAGATAGATACAGCCTACAGGAAAATTAAAGAGACCTTTGGAGAGAAGAGAACCACGTGTATGAATATCAAGAGCTCAGATGGCAGCCCAGTTCTAAGCAAAGAAGGGAAGGCAGAAAGGTGGAAGGAGTATATAGAAGGTTTATACAAGGGCGATGTACTTGAGGACAATATTATGGAAATAGAAGAGGATGTAGATGAAGACGAAATGGGAGATACGATACTGCGTGAAGAGTTTGACAGAGCACTGAAAGACCTGAGTCGAAACAAGGCCCCCGGAGTAGACAACATTCCATTAGAACTACTGACGGCCTTGGGAGAGCCAGTAATGACAAAACTCTACCAGCTGGTGAGCAAGATGTATGAGACAGGCGAAATACCCTCAGACTTCAAGAAGAATATAATAATTCCAATCCCAAAGAAAGCAGGTGCTGACAGATGTGAAAATTACCGAACTATCAGTTTAATAAGCCACGACTGCAAAATACTAACGCGAATTCTTTACAGACGAATGGAAAAACTGGTAGATGCAGACCTCGGGGAAGACCAATTTGGATTCCATAGAAATATTTGGAACACGTGAGTTAATAATGACCCTACGACTTATCTTAGAAGAAAGATTAAGAAAAGGCAAACCTACGTTTCTAGCATTTGTAGACTTAGAGAAAGCTTTTGACAATGTTGACTGGAATACTCTTTTTCAAATTCTAAAGGTGGCAGGGGTAAAATACAGGGAGCGAAAGGCTATTTATAATTTGTACAGAAACCAGATGGCAGTAATAAGAGTCGAGGGGCATGAAAGGGAAGCAGTGGTTGGGAAAGGAGTGAGACAGGGTTGTAGCCTCTCCCCGATGTTATTCAATCTGTATATTGAGCAAGCAGTAAAGGAAACAAAAGAAAAATTTGGAGTAGGTATTAAAATTCATGGAGACGAAGTAAAAACTTTGAGGTTCGCCGATGACATTGTAATTCTGTCAGAGACGGCAAAGGACTTGGAAGAGCAGTTGAACGGAATGGACAGTGTCTTGAAAGGAGGATATAAGATGAACATTAACAAAAGCAAAACGAGGATAATGGAATGTAGTCAAATTAAATCGGGTGATGCTGAGGGAATTAGATTAGGAAATGAGACACTTAAAGTAGTAAAGGAGTTTTGCTATTTAGGAAGTAAAATAACTGATGATGGTCGAAGTAGAGAGGATATAAAATGTAGACTGGCAATGGCAAGGAAAGCGTTTCTGAAGAAGAGAAATTTGTTAACATCGAATATAGATTTATGTATCAGGAAGTCCTTTCTGAAAGTATTTGTTTGGAGTGAAGCCATGTATGGAAGTGAAACATGGACGATAACTAGTTTGGACAAGAAGAGAATAGAAGCTTTCGAAATGTGGTGCTACAGAAGAATACTGAAGATAAGGTGGATAGATCACGTAACTAATGAGGAGGTATTGAATAGGATTGGGGAGAAGAGAAGTTTGTGGCACAACTTGACTAGAAGAAGGGATCGGTTGGTAGGACATGTTTTGAGGCATCAAGGGATCACAAATTTAGCATTGGAGGGCAGTGTGGAGGGTAAAAATCGTAGAGGGAGACCGAGAGATGAGTACACTAAGCAGATTCAGAAGGATGTAGGTTGCAGTAGGTACTGGGAGATGAAGCAGCTTGCACAGGATAGAGTAGCATGGAGAGCTGCATCAAACCAGTCTCAGGACTGAAGACAACAACAACAACAACATATATAAGAAACAAATGAACCGTGGTACTACTCAATTCTTTAGAAAATCAAAATTACAATCTCACCACAGTTATTTAAAGAAAATAGGAAGCTCAGTATCACTGGTGATGGAAAAGCTGGTGATTTTTTTAAAATTTTAATTTGACTCAAAACAGTCTTTATTATAACTTCAATTCGGACATTTGCTCTCTTACTGATGCAATACACAAATTTTCACTTTAATTGAATTACATTGTAAGGCTGTTGCTTTAATTTGCTCTGAAAGCGGTGCTGATGTTCAAGACCATCACCGTGGGTTAGAAGCTGTGAGCTATCTGAGGAAGTTAACCTTGCATTACTGCGCAACTGTTTCACCAGGTATCCAGTCTAGCTACCAAATTCCCAACCAGACTAACATCAATTATAATCTTTTAGTACTCATCTTACGACAACCGGTGATATATATATAAAGACAATTTAAATAAAAAGAAATAAATCAGTTTATCTTTGGAAATTTCTTTTAACATTGATCATTGAAATGTCATGATTCATAACTAAACTGGTGCCTTATTTAGGATTGTGAAAATGTGAGTTTGTAATCTTACGGAGTACTTCAAATATGGAGCCAAGATTGCGAGACTGCATACAACACTGCATTCATAAAATAACACACGAAGAACGTTGAAACATATGCAAGAGGAAATTAACCACAACCAACCGATTCAATTTTCACCCAAAGAAGTTACGTTCGTAGCGCAATCCTGTCCATCATGGAATTACCACACACTGGTATACTAAATTCATACTATCTCTCTGTGAAATCTTCCCGAAAAGAATAGCTGAGGGCTACTTTGTTGCTTACACCACATGCTTCACGTGGTCAACTTGGTTTACACAAAGAGTGTAACTCCACAATAACTCTGATAATTAAAATAAATTACATCGAAATGCAATTTACAAAAGAAAAACCTCGCACTGGTTACTATCGTCTTACCATTAACCTGATGGGTCAAACAATTGTATAAGCACGTGGTACTGGTCTCACAAAGTACATCCCACGTGAATTGAACATAAAGAAAAGTTGCTATATTGAGAAATATTGTCAAGACGAGACGTTATAATCTCACGCACATTCGCATTTAAGATTGATGATCTTAGTTAGAGTTACTGATCATCACGTGGTTCCACTTTACTCACAAAGTAGTGGCAAAGCAACTACTGGAAGATATTCTGAACTTCACACTCGAAATACACTGCGTTGCATGGTAAAATAACATTAGATATTTTAAAGCTAAACCTGAAATAAAGGTGATTAAATTTTCAGTTAGGCTGAACTTAAGAAATCCATTGTCCTACGGACTTAGCAGACACGCGCTTAGCCGGAGATCTTACCACTTGAGACGCTCGCCGCGGACAGACTCACCTGCGCTCCTACCGAGCGTGCTTCCCAAATACAAACGGAAGTGACCAGAGAGGCAGCTCCCTATACCAACATGACACGGGACGGACAGGACCATACTAAGGATAGAAACCTCTTTGCTTTTAGAAAGCGTAGCTACCTGTTCCGACGTTGGTCCTACTGTTCTCTAGCAGACAGGCTTGTCTGCTACCATCCAGCATGCAACTAGAAATACATTTGCTCATTCATCCTCTCACACAGAAGGGAAGGGGGATGACAGTATCTTATCATATACAGTATATAAAAGAAAGCGGATGTAGGTTCCGTATGAGAGTGTGTGACATGAATTACATATAAACTGTGTTTTAAAGTGTAGTAGTGCGACAGATCGTTCTTGTTTATGTGTAAAAGTAACACGTTTCACTGCTCAGTCTCCTCCCAGATAGTCAGAAACACCATAGTAAATTTAGAAGAGAAATTTATGCTGTAAATGACAACAGATTTAAGAAATTAACATGAAAGGAATCCAACAGAGGCCTTTCAACATAAACACGAATAAGGATCATATTTTGCATCCGCAACCAAACACATAGATTAGTAGGCACGGTGAATAATCAATCATAAAGAATCGTTTTGTTTAACCATATATCAAAAGTCTAGTAACACTATACACTTCCAACCCAAAGTTACACAGCCACAAAATAGAACAACTTCGTTAAAAAAAAAACAAGATCTTAAAGCTTAATAAAACTGAACTGCCGACATAAGGTCCACGGTGAAACATGCTTATACAAAAATGCAAAGTGGGCCAAAACTGGCACACAGGAAAAATAACAAGTTGCACATTCATTAAAGATACACAAATGACTAACAAGCGTTGAACCAGTAAAATAACTTACAGAAACGCTAATAATAACAAAGTGGCCTCACTTAACTTTAGAGAACCACGATAAGGCCCACGGCAGTATTTGGAGGCAATAACGCTACGGCCGGCAGGGAATAAGAGAGTTAACTCCCCACGGCTTGTGCTCAGGCTCACAAGCAGGCGGTATATATTTATATATAGTCCGACTGGCCTCACAATGAGCAGTCTTCACAAGAATCCATAACTGCACCGACGCCAGGAAACGAGCAGGCTTAACAAATGGCCTGCAGCAAAAATAGATTGCAATGAAAACGAGTCAAATCACAGCCACACTGGAATATATAATAACCATCCCCCAAATTGTTATGGAGCAATACTCTAACAGTACCCGTCTCCCAGTAAACTAGCACGAAACTTGGAGATCACTTGCAGTTGCCTTAATGCACTTTCAACATTAAATAAATATACCAAATCCTACCGTGACAAATGATTAAACCATTAACCCTAGGGCTGCCGGGAGCGTGCACAACGGCAACCAGTCCCCAAGCGCTCAATATGTCCTAAAACAAGTTAAAACTTGCATGAAAACCACTTAAAACACACACTCCAGAAATGAGGAACATCAGCCTCCTTAAAATAGCCACTGTGGAACCAAGTTGAGAAAAATCTCCGGCAGCTACGCATGCCACAATAAGTTTCAACAATCTTCTTAGTTAAACAAAGAATAGCTTGGAGCTTGCAAATTACGAGCTCGGAAGCTGTTCAGCGTGAGATGACGAACCCACCACAATTTTGCACGTCAAGGCGCCCAGTGATCGGCATGGTACATCCGGCGCGACAAAAGACAGAGATGGCGAGCGCGGCGAGGCCCGTGCACCACGGTTAAGCCGTCGGCACACGGAGCGTGCATCCGAACGTTGAGCGTTGAGCGTGCCGAGATTCTGACGTCAGAGCGTGGAACAGCACGTTCGGGAGTCTTTGCGACCATGCAGAGGAATATCTAGCATGTCAGATGTTCCGAGCTTCAGTCTGAGCGTTAACCAATGAGATGGCACAACGCCACCTACGTGACACGCACGCCGGCTCCCTTCAGTACAGAGTTGTGAGGCGCCATATTGGCATTCATTTCAAGCCTATATGTACAGGGTGTTTCAAAAATGACCGGTATATTGGAAACGGCAATAAAAACTAAACGAGCAGCGATAGAAATACACCGTTTGTTGCAATATGCTTGGGACAACAGTACATTTTCAGGCGGACAAACTTTCGAAATTACAGTAGTTACAATTTTCAACAACAGATGGCGCTGCAAGTGATGTGAAAGATATAGAAGACAACGCAGTCTGTGGGTGCGCCATTCTGTACGTCGTCTTTCTGCTGTAAGCGTGTGCTGTTCACTACGTGCAAGTGTACTGTGGACAACATGGTTTATTCCTTAGAACAGAGGCTTTTTCTGGTGTTGGAATTCCACCGCCTACAACACAGTGTTGTTGCAACAAGACGAAGTTTTCAACGGAGGTTTAATGTAACCAAAGGACCGAAAAGCGATACAATAAAGGATCTGTTTGAAAAATTTCAACGGACTGGGAACGTGACGGATGAACGTGCTGGAAAGGTAGGGCGACCGCGTACGGCAACCACAGAGAGCAACGCGCAGCTAGTGCAGCAGGTGATCCAACAGCGGCCTCGGGTTTCCGTTCGCCATGTTGCAGCTGTGGTCCAAATGACGCCAACGTCCACGTATCGTCTCATGCGCCAGAGTTTACACCTCTATCCATACAAAATTCAAACGCGGCAACCCCTCAGCGCCGCTACCATTCCTGCACGAGAGACATTCGCTAACGATATAGTGCACAGGATTGATGACGGCGATATCCATGTGGGCGGCATTTGGTTTACTGACGAAGCTTATTTTTACCTGGACGGCTTCGTCAATAAACAGAACTGGCGCATATGGAGAACCGAAAAGCCCCATGTTGCAGTCCCATCGTCCCTGCATCCTCAAAAAGTACTGGTCTGGGCCGCCATTTCTTCCAAAGGAATCATTGGCCCATTTTTCAGATCCGAAACGATTACTGCATCACGCTATCTGGACATTCTTCGTGAATTTGTGGCGGTACAAACTGCCTTAGACGACACTGCGAACACCTCGTGGTTTATGCAAGATGGTGCCCGGCCACATCGCATGGCCGACCTCTTTAATTTCCTGAATGAATATTTCGATGATCGTGTGGTTGCTTTGGGCCATCCGAAACATACAGGAGGCGGCGTGGATTGGCCTCCCTATTCGCCAGACATGAACCCCTGTGACTTCTTTCTGTGGGGACACTTGAAAGACCAGGTGTATCGCCAGAATCCAGAAACAATTGAACAGCTGAAGCAGTACATCTCATCTGCATGTGAAGCCATTCCGCCAGACACGTTGTCAAAGATTTCAAGTAATTTCATTCAGAGACTACGCCATATTATTGCTACGCATGGTGGATATGTGGAAAATATCGTACTATAGTGTTTCCCAGACCGCAGCGCCATCTGTTGTTGACAATTGTAACTACTGTAATTTCGAAAGTTTGTCTGCCTGAAAATGTACTGTTGTCAAAAGCATATTGCAACAAACGGTGTATTTCTATCGCTGCTTGTTTAGTTTGTATTGCCGTTTCAAATATACCGGTCATTTTTGAAACACCCTGTATATATGCCGTTTCTGAGCACCAGCAAATTGAGAATCACTAGAAAACGCGTTGCTGACTGTGTGATTCGCTCCAATAAAATACTGAGAAACATCATGTTAGTGGCAAAAGAATTATTGTAACTTGTGTATTATGAGAGTAGGTTATTTGAAGGCAGCGACACACTGAAGACCCACCAAAAAAGCATTGTTCTTGGTAGAATTTGTTATAATTAAATTTTAATTAGTAACATATCTATGATTAAGGTTTTTAGCAAGGGGTAACATAATACTGTTAGAGGCAAGGGCTGTGTTGTTGGTGTAGCGTAACGAGTAGCGTCACAATCTTGTGTTGAGCTGTATGGTGGAGTGGTGGTTCCTAATTTTTTTCCCTAACATTCGCGTTTTTATTAGGTTCTGATACTTTATTATTAGTTTAATATAAGTATATACTATAATATTTGATGTTATGTAAATATACCCCCCATGAACCATGGACATTGCCGTTGGTGGGGAGGCTTGCGTGCCTCAGCGATACAGATAGCCGTACCGTAGGTGCAACCACAACGGAGGGGTATCTGTTGAGAGGCCAGACAAACGTGTGGTTCCTGAAGAGGGGCAGCAGCCTTTTCAGTAGTTGCAGGGGCAACAGTCTGGATGATTGACTGATTTGGCCTTGTAACACTAACCAAAACGGCCTTGCTGTGCTAGTACTGCGAACGGCTGAAAGCAAGGGGAAACTACGGCCGTAATCTTTCCCGAGGGCATGCAGCTTTACTGTATGATTAAATGATGATGGCGTCCTCTTGGGTAAAATATTCCGGAGGTAAAATAGTCCCCCATTCGGATCTCCGGGCGGGGGCTACACAAGAGGATGTCGTTATCAGGAGAAAGAAAACTGGCGTTCTACGGATCGGAGCTTGGAATGTCAGATCCCTTAATCGGGCAGGTAGGTTAGAAAATTTAAAAAGGGAAATGGATAGGTTAAAGTTAGATATAGTGGGAATTAGTGAAGTTCGGTGGCAGGAGGAACAAGACTTCTGGTCAGGTGACTACAGGATTATAAACACAAAATCAAATAGGGGTAATGCCTGAGTAGCTTTAATATTGAATAGGAAAATAGGAATGCGGGTAAGCTACTACAAACAGCATAGTGAACTCATTATTGTGGCCAAGATAGATACGAAGCCCACGTCTACTACAGTAGTACAAGTTTATATGCCAACTAGCTCTGCAGATGACGAAGAAATTGAAGAAATGTATGATCAAATAAAAGAAATTATTCAGATAGTGAAGGGTGACGAAAATTTAATAGTCATGGGTGACTAGAATTCAGTAGTAGGAAAAGGGAGAGAAGGAAACGTAGTAGGTGAATATGGACTGGGGCAAAGAAATGAAAGAGGAAGCCGCCTGGTAGAATTTTGCACAGAGCACAACTTAATATAGGTAACACTTGGTTCAAGAATCATAAAAGAAGGCTGTATACATGGAAGAAGCCTGGAGATACTGACAAGTTTCAGATAGATTATATAATGGTACGACAGAGATTTAGGAACCATGTTTTAAATTGTAAGACATTTCCAGGGGCAGATGTGGACTCTGACCACAATCTGTTGGTTATGACCTGTAGATTAAAACTGAAGAAACTGCAAAAAGGTGGGAATTTAAGAAGATGAGACATGGATAAACTAAAAGAACCAGAGGTTGTACGGAGTTTCAAGGAGAGCATAAGGGAGCAATTGACAGGAATGGGGGAAAGAAATACAATAGAAGAAAAATGGGTAGCTTTGAGGGATGAAGTAGTGAAGGCAGCAGAGGATCAAGTAGGTAAAAAGATGAGGGCTAGTAGAAATCCTTGGATAACAGAAGAAATATTGAATTTAATTGATGAAAGGAGAAAATATAAAAATGCAGTAAATGAAGCAGGCAAAAAGGAATACAAACGTCTCAAAAATGACATCGACAGGAAGTGCAAAATGGCTAAGCAGGGATGGATAGAGGACAAATGTAAGGATGTAAAGGCTTATCTCACTAGGGGTAAGATAGATACAGCCTACAGGAAAATTAGAGAGACCTTTGGAGAAAAGAGTGCCACTTGTATGACTATCAAGAGCTCAGATGGAAACCCAGTTCTAAGCAAAGAGGGGAAAGCAGAAAGGTGGAAGGAGTATATAGAGGGTCTATACAAGGGCGATGTACTTAAGGACAATATTATGGAAATGGAAGAGGATGTAGATGAAGATAAAATGGGAGATACGATACTGCGTGAAGAGTTTGACAGAGCACTGAAAGACCTGAGTTGAAACAAGGCCCCTGGAATAGACAACATTCCATTGGAACTACTGACGGCCTTGGGAGAGCCAGTCCTGACAAAACTCTACCATCTGGTGAGCAAGATGTATAAGACAGGCGAAATACCGTCAGACTTCAAGAAGAATATAATAATTCCAATCCCAAAGAAAGCAGGTGTTGACAGATGTGAAAATTACCGAACTATCAGTTTAATAAGTCACAGCTGCAAAACACTAACTCGAGTTCTTTACAGACGAATGGAAAAACTAGTAGAAGCTGACCTCGGGGAAGATCAGTTTTGATTCCGTAGAAATGTTGGAACACGTGAGGCAATACTGACCCTACGACTTATCTTAGAAGCTAGATTAAGGAAGGGCAAACCTACGTTTCTAGCATTTGTAGACTCAGAGAAAGCTTTTGACAATGTTGACTGGAATACTCTCTTTCAAATTCTGAATGTGGCAGGGGTAAAACACAAGGAGCGAAAGGCTATTTACAATTTGTACAGAAACCAAATGGCAGTTATAAGAGTCGAGGGACATGAAAGGGAAGCAGTGGTTGGGAAGGGAGTGAGACAGGGCTGTAGTCTATCCCCGATGTTATTCAATCTGTATATTGAGCAAGCAGTGAAGGAAACAAAAGAAAAATTCTGAGTAGGTATTAAAGTCCATGGAGAAGAAATAAAAACTTTGAGGTTCGCCGATGACATCGTAATTCTGTCAGAGACGGCAAAGGACTTGGAAGAGCAGTTGAATGGAATGGACAGTGTCTTGAGAGGAGTATATAAGATGAATATCAACAAAAGCAAAACGAGGATAATGGAATGTAGTCGAATTAAGTCGGGTGATGCTGAGGGAATTAGATTAGGAAGTGAGACACTTAAAGTAGTAAAGGAGTTTTGCTATTTGGGGAGCAAAGTAACTGATGATGGTCGAAGTAGAGAGGATATAAAATGTAGACTGGCTATGGCAAGGAAAGCGTTTCTGAAGAAGAGAAGTTTGTTAACATCGAGTATAGATTTAAGTGTCAGGAAGTTATTTCTGAAAGTATTTGTATGGTGTGTAGCCATGTATGGAAGTGAATCATGGACGATAAATAGTTTGGACAAGTAGAGAATAGCAGCTTTCGAAATGTGGTGCTACAGAAGAATGCTGAAGATTAGATGGGTAGATCACATAACTAATAAGGAAGTATTGAATAGGATTGTGGAGAAGAGAAGTTTGTGGCACAACTTGTCTAGAAGAAGGGATCGGTTGGTAGGACATGTTCTGAAGCATCAAGGGATCACCAATTTAGTATTGGAGGGCAGCGTGGAGGGTAAAAATCGTAGAGGGAGACCAAGAGATGACTACACTAAGCAGATTCAGAAGGATGTAGGTTGCAGTAGGTACTGGGAGATGAAGCAGCTTGCACAGGATAGAGTAGCATGGAGAGCTGCATCAAACCAGTTTCAGGACTGAACACCACAACAACATGTAAATATAAGTTCACCTTTTTTGAAGGGTGACTGTTCGATTGGCTTAATCTACAGGACAGTTTGCGCTACTTGTATAAAGATATTTTGCTCCTTTTTCTTTTACGTTCCGTAATTCACATGTTGCAAAGATTCTGCTACTGGGTAGGAACAGTGATCAAGTAAGACTGACGTTGGGGTTTTACTAAAATGTGGGAATGATGAAATAGTGTTCATCTTATGCGGAGAAGTATTCCAAATTTGTACCGCACTGTTTGTAATGGAACTTTTATAAACCTGTGTCCTTATTGATCGGATATGGTACTTTCATTTTCGTGGAAGATGGAAGAAATGTGCTTTTTTATAGAGCTAACGTGGGAGTTTTACGCGCGCCCGTTGAGTAAACAGTATGCTTTACGAACTAGAAACATCCCTCAACTGCGCTGCGATCAAGTTGGGGCCCACGTACCGTATGCACAAGTCGCATCATTCCTGAGCGTTCAGCAGCACGTTGACTTCGGTACGCTCAACGTTATCGTTCGACAGCACAGTCCGTGTGCCGACGGCTTTAGGGACGCCGGCTTGTTTTCAACACAAGTTGGCTCGATGAATGTCGACCGGTGACACTTCCGCCACACGTTCACCTGGAAAACCCGCCAGGGGGAGCAGTCAAAGATAGCGAGACAGCCGAATATCGATATCAGGAGAAGCAAGTAGAACACCCTAGCGTCAGCCACAACGGCTGAACAAAGTTTTCTCCATCAGCAGTAAACAAAATACCCTGAAATACCTTGCAACAGTGACCGAAACGTCGGTAGTTTTACAAATTGACAATGCGGTCACAAACCCAAAAATTTTTTATCAAGTAAGCTTCTGATGGTCAAATATGTGTAAGGTGGCAACGGCCTTGCACCTTACATGAGTCCATTTAACGTGACACTTTAGGTTTTGTTGGAGTTATACTCTAAATTATGGTGTAGGAAATCTATGTGGAAACGCATCGGGACGCGTGAATTCCGCGATTTTGTAATTATAAGATTTTGCGGAAAGGCAGTATAAGAGACAGAGATCGGCTACCTCTCCGCCTAGCCGCCGAAGGCCACAGCCTAACGGTATGAATGGTGAACTGGGGCATTTCTGTAATCCGTGTAGAGAGGCCACGGCGGTCGCCAACCTCTGAAGGGCGTGCGGCTTCTAACAATCCTACGACAACAAAGATCAACATTTAATAATGATTGTGGTGTTGATCACGCTGCTAAACACTGCTTTTGCGGGCAACAACAAAGTTATTATGTGACAGGTGTCATTAGAGCACAGTTAATAAAGTCATTTCATGTAGTAATGAATAAACTAGACACTCATCTTTTCGTGTTTCCCACGCTGGTCTCGTTGTAAAATCACGGCTCAATCGTCAAAAATCTAGGTGGTGATGACTCCAAGCTCGGATGCAATGAGGCCTAGATTTTATTTTGCTATATTCAAAAATTTTGTAGATGCGCTTGACAAACCATTCTTGAAGATTAAACCTTTCAAAGTTAGCACAATGGTGATGTAAAAAATAATCAGCACTCCGAATTTAAGTTACACTTCTCTTTTTATTACTTTCGCTGCAATATCACGTAACACACAAAACATCACTTCACAATACAAAACATACTTGAAAACATCTTCTTCACTGTTAAAGTTCACATTTTATAAGCTGACTACGTTATGCGTCTTTCTTACATGACGTCCAAGACTTGACCTTTTCAAGGTCCGACTCTCTGTCTACTAACTAATAATCGATTACGCGCCCAAAAATCAGAGTTACAAGTACGTCAAAGACCATAGTGACAAAAGAAAGAAATCACATAAGAATAATATCATTGCAACATAAACATATCGATGTATCAAAGTACCTCTACATTAATGAAATCAGATCTGAATGTTGTCTCAGAAATATGTCAACTACTTTACAGAAATACAGTAGAATATTGCTGGTATCGAGAGGTTCAGGTGAGGTGCCGTAATGGTTGCGTAATTCAAGTACCATCACAGGCTGCGGGTGTTCAAGTGTTTACCAAAACACAGCAGTGGATAGCTGGACGGGCTTTCCTCTGCATCTACATCTACATGACTACTCTGCAATTCACATTTAAGTGCTTGGCAGAGGGTTCATCGAACCACAATCATACTATCTCTCTACTATTCCACTCCCGAACAGCGAGCGGGAAAAACGAACACCTAAACCTTTCTGTTCGAGCTCTGATTTCTCTTATTTTATTTTGATGATCATTCCTACCTATGTAGGTTGGGCTCAACAAAATATTTTCGCATTCGGAAGAGAAAGTTGGTGACTGAAATTTCGTAAAAAGGTCTCGCCGCGACGAAAAACGTCTATGCTGTAATGACTTCCATCCCAACTCGTGTATCATATCTGCCACACTCTCTCCCCTATAACGCGATAATACAAAACGAGCTGCCCTTCTTTGCACCCTCTCGATGTCCTCCGTCAATCCCACCTGGTAAGGATCCCACACCGCGCAGCTCTCGCCTATGTCCCACTAATTTTACGCCTTCGAGTAACTCAAGTGGGGCAGGACAGGAGTTCCGAATAACAAACTTTCAATACAAGAATCTGTGTTCGCTGCGACGGGGAATCATTCCGGGAAAACCTCGAGTGGTCTGTTGAGAGAAAACTTCCAGTAAACGTGTTATTGTCCACAGCTGTTTTCCTTCCGAGCGTGCGAGGGCAGAGTTTACTTGTGAAATTTTGTATAAATAGAAGAATGGAGGAAAAGAGTTCTGTTCCCAGGCCATACATTGGTCAGCACTGGCAAACTGGGTATTTTGAGAGCTTCTAGTGATGTGAATCGCTCGGTAAAAGTTGATGGGAGAAAACAAAGGTGAAGAGCGACCTTGCTGGACGCTCGATAATGGGCTTCCGTTCTGGGCTCCCGTACTGAGAGAACGTTAGCCAAGTCGTCTCCCGTCTTGGTTTTTCGTTCTGAGTGGACGTTAGCCGCGCCAGCTCTTTGCTGCCGGGAAGGTCGTTGCAAATAGAGAAGTTTACGGAGAGCGGTCTGTTGTCCGAGTAATGTAGGAGAGTACTTTCCGAGACGCCACAAGGCAACCGCACAGCCGCGCCGTCGCCGTCGGAGACCGCCGCTGCAACAGGAACATTACGGTGAGATCGCTCCCGCTTCGGCCTGTGTTAGGAGTAACGTTAAATAGTTGGATCACGTGCAATTACTGTTTTCGCAGAGGTTTCACGGTACTTCGGGGTGTAGTGGTTCTTCGTGTTTTACGTTTTGTGTCGATATCAGTCGGTCAGGAAAGTTATAAGAGGTCGCGTTTTGTGCCAATTTTAACTTAGTTCACTGGCAAGGAGGATAATTTGTAAATTGTTCATTGTGATTTATTCAACATTGATCTGAAGATTTTAATAAAATTATTGTGATTCAGTAGAGCCTTTCCTTTCAGTAGTTGATCCTGAATTCAGCCTTTCGCGTTATATTATTTTTGTGTATGTGTTTGATGTCATTGAACACTCTAAGCGTTCACGATCATTCACGTTTGGAAGTAAAAACAGGTGTGATTCATCGTCAACGCTACCACCGCAGATTAATAAGGGGTGACAGTGCTACATTTAAATCTAGCGTTATCCATTTTTGCGTACAGTTCGCATGGCCGGAGTGGCCGTGCGGTTCTAGGCGCCTCAGTCTGGAACCGCGCGACCGCTACGGTTGCAGGTTGGAATCGTGCCTCGGGCATGGATGTGTGTGATGTCCTTAGGTTAGTTAGCTTTAAATAGTTCTAGGCGAGTGATGACCTCAGAAATTAAGCTGCATAGTGCTCAGAGCCATTTGAACCGTTTGCGTACAGTTCCACTCCCAATTTCTCTGTAAGTTCCTAGAATGAAATTTTCACTCTACAGCAGAGCGTGCGCTGATATGAAACTTCCTGGTAGATTAAAACTGTGTGCCGGACCGAGACCCGAACTCGGGATCTTTGCCTTTCGCGGGCGAGTGCTCTACCGGCTGGGTTACCCATGCATGACTCACGTCCCGCCCTCACAGCTTTAATTCCGCCAGTACCTCGTCTCCTACCTTCCAAACTTCACAGAAGCTCTCCTGCGAATCTTGCAGAACTAGCACTCCTGGAAGAAAGGATATGGGGAGACATGGCTTAGCCACAGCCTCGGGGATGTTTCCAGAATGAGATTTTCACTTTGCAGCGGAGTGTGCGCTGATATGAAACTTCCTGGTAGATTAAAACTGTGTGCCGGACCGAGACCCGAACTCGGGATCTTTGCCTTTCGCGGGCGAGTGCTCTACCGGCTGGGTTACCCATGCACGACTCACGTCCCGTCCTCACAGCTTTAATTCCGCCAGTATCTCGTCTCCTACCTTCCAAACTTCACAGAAGCTCTCCTGCGAACCTTGCAGAACTAGCACTCCTGGAAGAAAGGATATGGCGAGACATGGCTTAACCACAGCCTGCGGGCTTTCTTCCAGGAGTGCTAGTTCTGCAAGGTTCGCAGGAGAGCTTCTGTGAAGTTTGGAAGGTAGGAGACGAGGTACTGGCGGAATTAAAGCTGTGAGGACGGGGCGTGAGTTGTGCTTGGGTAGTTCAGTCGCTAGCGCACTTGCCCGCGAAAGGCAAAGGTCCTCAGTTCGAGTCTCGGTCCGGCATATAGTTTTAATCTGCCAGGAAGTTTCTCTGTAAGTTGTTTGTCTGGGACGAACAGAGGCAAAAATGAGACAAGCAACGGGTGGGGTGTTACATATACATTTTATACATTACTTGACGGCTGTTAGTAGTGACCTTCTAAAAATGTTCAACAGTTTAGCGTGTGACTTGCTGCTTGTAGCCAGAAGCAATCCCAGCGATGAAGCCTCTCCCAGGCCGATGGAAGACTGGCGCTGAGGAACGACGCAGCGGCAGGTCTGTTTGCTAGGCGTTCCCCCTCCACCTCCCCCTATCCCACCCATAGACTTATTAAATAAAAACTAGACCGCGCATTGGCGCTAGTGTCGCGTCCCGAACGTGATAGATGCCGCCATTTGCAGGGAAACAGTGCGTAAACATGGTTCGTTCGTGTGCTGCTTTTAATTGTAACAGTATAATGGAAGCAAAGACGAAGACGGAAACAATGTTACATTTCACAGCTCCGTCATTTCAGGTTGTTTGTTACTTAATATTACTTGTATATAGTATTTTCATGGATAAATAATACATCATGAGCGTTTGTTTTTGTTTAGGTCTCCCCTTACAAATGATTTTCTAAATCGGAAATGGTAGTTGCTACTCGGAGAGAGAAATTCCAACTGACAGCAAATCATTTGCTGTGCTCTCTTTATTGAGAGAATTGTTACATGGAAAATTATGTAAACAGACGTCAACTGAAGGATGGTGCTATACCGACAGTATTTGGATTTCCAACTCATTTGAAAACGGTATAGTGTCCTGGAAATCGTGCAATATAGGCCTGGGTTAAACAGCGTGGAAATACTGTCGGTGTGTATAATTTTGAACGTTCCTTTTCCAGGCAATCAAATATATATTAAGTATGAATCAGAGGTAGGTCAAATAATTGCGTTTAGATACTTAACATGTGTTGTCAGGTGGTGATTACACTTCGTAAATGGTCAAATATTTGATCAAACGTTGCAAACTCAACCACTTTCAGAGGTGCTATCAGTGTTAAAAACTAATGTGCGAATGAAATTCCTACGCTTTTTAAAGTGATATGGGTTATTACAATTAATCATACCAAAATTCGAGTGTAGGCAATACTGTGCTAAACAAAAGTAGGCGTGCAAAAATGTACACAGTAGTCGGCAAAAAGCAATCAGGACCTGACAGGAAAATTACGTGAATTAAATAATAATCATACTGTCTGCTACTTTAAAAGTTTCATGTAATTATCTAATTCAAATCACTCGATGTAAACTCGCTGCACCTTGTCAGAAAAGAGCCTCACATTCTTAAGTTTCGCGTCTCTATGCAGACGTATTTCGGAAATTAGGAAACTTCATTCATTTAAGTTCAAAAAATGGTTCAAATGCCTTTGAGCAGTATGGGACTTAACATCTATGGTCATCATTCCCCTCGAACTTAGAACTACGTAAACATAACTAACCTCAGGACATCACAACATCCAGTCATTACGAGGCAGAGAAAAATCCCTGACCCCGCCGGGAATCGAACCCGGGAACGCGGGCGCGGGAAGCAAGAACGCTACCGCACGACCACGAGCTGCGGACTTCATTTAAGTATACTTTTGAAATAGACTCGAATACTCAGTACTTTTTTAAACAAACATGTGTTTAATCTGTGCTTCAATTTTCTCTTGTTGCGTCTCATTCACAACCCCAGTACTAGGATTCATCCCTGCGAATGGCGGCGATCAGCTGCTTCAATTGGGGGACAGTTGCCTCGTTTCTCCGGTGCGGCGTGGTAGGGGCTTGACCCCGCCGTGTGCCAGCTCTCACGTCCCGACGCACCGCGCACTGCCAGCTGTGTCGGCGGCGCGCTGCCGCTGCTGCCGGCCCTATCCCGGCCCGGCGCCGCCTGCCATTCATCTCTGGCTGGACGCCCTCGTCAGCTCGCGCGGCTGCGGCCGCTGGCGGCATCAGCAGCGCTGGAGTGCGCGGCAATAGGGCGCCGGCCGCGCGCCCCATTAGCCGTGATTTAGGGCCGGCGGCGGCGCTGAGTATGCGCTCGCCGCCTCGCCGGCTCGCGGGCGCGCGTCGCGGCGCAGCAGATCTGCCGGCCCGCTGGGCTATCTGCGGGCTCCAGTCCGCTGGCCACGCCGATGAATCCCGCACAGCCCAGCACCGCGCGCAATACTCGCTGCCAGCTCCGCGACGGATGCCACTGCTCCCCGACGGCCGGGCTACACGCGCCAAATACCGGGTCGTTGTAATTAAGCTGACGGTGTTCCCAGTGCAGTAACGCGGGCTGAGTACGTCCATACTTTGTAACGTGTCAGGCAAATCCAACACCTTCCGTGAAAACCCTGACACGATAAGCAAATCCAGTAGCATGTCACATAGCTCCGAATAAATCGTGACATTAAATTAACCAAAGTAATACGAGTAACGAGTGAGCAAATCGAATACCACAGACTAACACAAGAATGCCTAAATGCATGTCGTACCTTCCCACCCTGAGACAGACTCAGTTCCGAGGAGAGAAACGAGAACAGAAGCCGAGAGCAGAACCGTGTTAAGCAAGAAGGCCCTACGATAAGGGACGGACACCCACGTTTCCAGCTAACCAACAGGACTACCATGTTAAAAGCTAGAGCCCTCCAGAAGAACAGTATAGATCTTACGATACCACTAAAAGGGCCACACCACCCGCAAGTTTTAGTGTGAGACTTTTTCGGGTCTCAGTTAGGTTGCAAACGTTAAAACATTGCCCCACCACTAAAAGTAACCGACAGGACCCCCCCCCCCCCCCCAGCCCATGTTAAAAGATAGAGCCCTCCTGAAGAACAGTATAGATCTTACGATAACAGTAAATGGGCCACACCAGCTGCAAGTTTTAGCGTGAGACTTTCGCGTCTCTGTTACGTTGCAAACTTTAAAAACATTGCCCCACCACAAAAAGTATAACGTTTCTCATTGGATGGACAGAATTTTTGTAGGCGGAGCTTAAGGTTAACATTGAGACCCTGATTGGTCAGATGAATACACAGCCATACAGTTTTTTTTTAAACCAACTTCGGTAAATTGCAGTAAGGAGAAGTTAGGAAAGAGTTGCTTCGGAGATGGCGAGCTGGATGGAGCTGCGCCGGCCGCCGCCCCCTGACGAACACCGACAAGGTAATGAACTCACGCGATGCCGCATAACAGCGCATAAAGCATCACATCTATCGCGTCACATCGCAATTTTCAGCTCTGAGTGCACAGTGGCCACATAAAGATAGAGGCCTAGAACAATAGCGTCTCCCGCCGAGTGTGAAGTCGTGCTGAGGGGTTTCGCCTGATTTCATGCAGCCCACGTAACATAACTGCCATGCATTTCATTCTTCATGACAGTTCTTATTCGCACATTGCAGGTGCAACACGGATGCTATTACAATGCTTTCGGTGGAAGTGTTTGATGGCTCCTTCCGATGTTCATCTCTGCTCACATGAACCGCTGGTTTGAAGACAGTATATTGGGAAAGAGAACGATCTGCATACCAGTATAGGCAATTGGTGGAAATCACAGACAGCTGCCTTCTATGATGCAGGTATTGCAAAGTTAGTAACACATTAATGTCTAAATGGGAGCAGCGACTATACAGAGAATTACCTGGAAAGTGTAGCTAGACGTTAGCAAACAAAATATTTTTAATTATGCTGCCGCAAATTGACTGTAATAATTTTTATTTTATTGCTATGCAATCCAGATTTCAGGTACAAAAACTTATTTATATGTCAAAAGACATCAGACTAGTACGAAATAAAAGTCCTTCATTCCAGTCTGACGCCTTTTGACATGTAAATAAGTTTTTGTACCTGAGAATGGCCAAAGGCTGAAATCTGGATCATATAACAATAAAATGAAAAAATATTACAGTCAAATGGCGGCAGTATCGTTCAAAAATTTTGCCATGACACTGGCTCCATCCCAAATAAAAATGATCAGTACATTTTTCATTTTCACTGTGGTTTCCATTTCGCGACCGACCGGACCTTGAGTAAAAAAATAGCTGGCGTACACCAGCAAGTTGTTAGCTGCCACTGAACAGTAGGAACGAAGCTAGTGACCGAGACACGTCTACAGTCTATACTTGGAATATGCTATGTGAGCAAGAATATCTCGACAGCGCTATGTATCTGATTAAAAGTACATGGACATCTATTATTGGGTAGTGTAGGGGCTGTTCAGAAGGTAAGGTCCGATTGGTCGTGAAACAGAAACCACAGTGAATCTCAAAACTGTTGTATTTGCAACAGTTAGCTACACCCTCCAGCTACTTCTCTACATAGTCGGTGCTCAGATGAGACATTTCTCGTAGCGTCGTACCAACTTTCCAATATCCACTGCAGAGAAGGCAGCCGCCGATGCTTTCTGCCAGTTCTCTACGCTGATCTGCAGTTTGTTGTCTGTGCCATAATGTTTTCTTCATAGCCAGCGAATCATGTGAGCATAGGAGAAAATCTGCGGTGTATTGTGGGTTATCAAACTTTTCCCATTAAAAACGGTGCACGAGCAGCCTCATTGCCCCCGTAGTGTGTGGCCGAGAATTGTCATGAAGAAGAAAATGCATGACAGGTACGTTGTGCGGGCTGCATGAAATCAGGCGAAATCTCTCACAAGCATTCGTACTTGGCGGAAGAGACTATTTTCTAGGCATGTTTACATGCTCACTGTGAGCTCAGAACTGGAAAGAGCGACACGACGCGATCGCTGGACATACTAGAGACACCTTTGACCACATTTATGCAAAGCTACATCGGATTTTCACTGTGGTTTCCATTTCGAAATCGATTGGACCTTACTTTCATAACAGCCTTAGTATTTTAGGATGTGCTCACACTCTGTGTGCTGGGAACGCTCTCAGTGAAATGTCTGAATGTGTGTGGAAGGATGGCAGACTATTCTGTATCGAAAGCCGAAACCAGAGCCTCGGGTCTGCAACGAAGCCGACGTTCTAACTCATTGTAAATGTGTACCATTGAACTTAGGTCAGGACTCTGGGCAGCCCAAACCATTTCAGGAATGTTATTGTCCTCAAACCATTGACTCACAGATGTTTGCTTTGTCACTGCATACATTGTCATGATGATTCAAAGACTCATCGTTTCCAAACTGTTTGTCTGCTATACTCAGTTCACAATGCTGTGAGAGTGTTCATATTCTCCCGAATTTAGTGTTTCCTTTGGGTCAGTAAGTGGAGTACACCATAACCCCGAAACCAACTCCTCCATACTTCACTGATGGCACCATACTGGATGGCAGGTAACGTTCTCCAGGCATTCACAAATCTCAAACACTTCCGTCGGACAGCAGTATGTTACAACGTTATTCGCCACTTGGGATCCCACTTCTAGTGTTGTTAGCGTTGACCAGTGAAGTCTGTGGCTTATGGAGACCTGCTCGACAGCTGCACCGCAATCTTTATAATTCCCTGCGCACACTCTTTGTGCTAGCTTTATTGTTGGAGACACTGTGGAACTCAACGAGTGATTTCTTCTGCCGATTTCATGCGGTTTTTTGCTACTACCATGCGCAATGCTCGGAAGCCCCTGTCCAGGAACAGGGTGGCAACAAAGGCCGGAGAAAAAATTTCCTGAGAATTCCAGGTGTGAGAAGGAAAATGGTTTCATACCAGCGATGGTCGGTAGTTTAACCGCAGTTATCAAAGCGATAATTTATATGTATCAATATTCATATAACTAACACACTGAAATATCAAATATTTTAATATTCGTGATGTATAAAAATCAATAAAATTCAATGTCAATCCTAGGTTAAAAATGCAGAATTCGCTGAGAAAATTCTCTGAGAGTTCACTGAATTTTCTGAGTAAAATGTAATTTCCTGAGAACTGTACTTTTTCTAGTTTTTCCAGAAGAATCGCCACCTTAATACGTACATGATGTCTGCCTGGTTTTGGTTTCGCTGTGGATGTTCCTTCGCGCTTGGACTTGACAGCCACATCACCAGCAGTCGACTTGGGGCGTCTGTCCCTGATGGATTTCTCACTCAGCCGGTGTCCAGTGATTTGTCCACAGTCGAAATCAGTGAGCTGTCCTCATCGACCCCTTCTGCTTTTAAGTCCCTTTTACACTATCGAGTCTCTTTTTCTCTGTTCCCTGCTCGAGACGAGTGCGTGTACTGCAGCACCCCTTGAGTTTTATTCCCGTACTGGGTCTCGTCTGTTTTGAGTGGACATTTTCGTTTGAAGTCAGCGCCAAAACTGCCGGTGTTGTGAGAGTTGTCTGTTGCGCAGTTCCGCATCTGAATGGTGAAAGTGACATTTGAATGACTATCCCGTTTACGGAAAAATCGAAATATAGTAACAAAATGTAGGAACAGACGATGACAATAGTTTAATGATGACAAAAGCGCAATTTATAGTGGAAGTTCTTGGCAAAGGTTGTGTGGTTAATTCCCTGCACTCCAGAGAACCGAAAGTATAGGAAAGATGTCATCCAAACATTTCAGAACATTTACATTTATCCGCTCGAGAAAATATATACTTGCAGAAAAACGTCAGGCAGTATGTAGAACATTTTATTCTTTGTAACTTGTTTTCTTGTGAAGCCCCAAATAACAACGAAAATTATTTTTCTCATCCAGTAGTTCTGCCTTTTTCACGCTTGAAATAATTTTCAGTAAAACACTTTTACCTATTTACGTTCTTATTTATGCACAGTGTAGCTTTTGTCTATAGAACGTAAACGCATTTTCATTTCACATATTTCGTCTCTCTTGTAGGAGGAAACTAGTAGGTAGGAAAAAATACGAGGACCTTGTGTAACTTTCCTTTGTGCGACGAAAACAAAACAAACAACCTAACAGAGATTAAGAAGCCACGAAAATACAAAATCCACTTTTAAATAGAAGTGAGCTCGACCAGAGTGTGTTAAAACTTACGATGTTAGCAGACGCCGGCATAGTCCCTTGTCTGTGGGCAACCGCAGCCTACTCGGAAATTTAGAAGTCCGCCTTCGGCACGGGATACAGATCACTGAAGTCATAGACACACTCGCGTCGTGGTTGGTTGCTGATTTACACGGAGGCACGAAAGGTGCACGCACTTCGAGTAGTCGATTTTGAGCAGAAGACGCTCGTGTAAAACGGGCTTTTCGGCTTCTCTATTGACAACTCAGTACACCTCGCCTCCTTTGTTACCGATGGGCACGCCTCTCGTGGCATATGGTGGTAAGTTTCTCGTTACAGAACGCTGTCGAGATATTTCTGATCACATAGAGTATTCCAAGTATAGACTGTAGACATGCCTCGGTCACTAGGCTCGTTCCTACTGTACAACTTACAGATACGATACAATGCAGCTGTCTACTGGTTGAAGGGAACGACGACCACCACGTTTATAACTGCACAGGTCCAAAGCCACATAACGCAAACAAATAAGAAACCAGTAACGCTCCAGGTAGAAACGTTTCCTTTATTCACCACTAAAATGTTAAAATGTAGGAGACCGTATAATAAACTGTTGCTGAGTGATAGGAGGACGGAAAGAAGAAAGAAAAAAATCCCTTTTACGAATAGTTTTGGGAGAAAGTCTGTGGCATGCATACTGAAAACAACATCCGAGCTGCCATGCACTATACATAGCATTCCGGGAAATGCAATGCTAATGTGGATGTGGTGTACACGCGCAACCAGCACCATGCAACAAAAGGAACTTGCACACAATCCACTTCTGGATGTCTCCTAATAAGGAGCAACTAAGGTTTCTTTGTAAAATAGTCAGTCTTTCTATTTCATCCATTCTCGGCTGACCCGTTTATGGTTGTCCCAGGCAAGGTCGACTGAATTTATCGTTGATTATTATGCACTTTTTAGGAAAATTAGTTTGCCGAGGCACAGTGCCCGTAATGTTATCTCAATGTTATTACGTTTTTAAATCATTGATCAATAGTTTACTTCACTGAGTATTGATATAAAACTGTGCTAATTTACTCTCAATAATTATGCACCGTGTGCAGTTCTTAAACTGCTGTGTGAAGAAATAACAATCATTTAATGCTTGGAATTGCTAGTTTTCATTCAACTGTTTAGTTAACGGGGCCATATCGGCAGAATATTTAACTGCAGTCGGATTCCGACTTAGGACCCCAGTTACGATTTCATACTGGACAGAATAAATATCCCAGAGGATTGTTAATTTGGCTCATTACACAGTGTTTCGCCTGAGCCAAACTGTAACTTCTTTGCTGACCTGTTGCACTCGTGCTTGGAAGTATAACACTACATTTTTCTTTATTTAAAGAATAATTAAAATACATAGAGAAATCGTAAAGAGAGATTAGTTTCTGCATTCTGGGACACTGACTACTGTTCATCTTCTGTCACGACAAGATTTGTATCACTTGATTCTGTTTGTCCGTATTCGTTGGTAGTATGTTATAAGTCTCGCTCATGTAAACGTATTCTTTAACAATTACTTCGTTAATTGTGTAGGGGTATTTTATTTGTAGGCATATCTGAAGCACATATTTTTATATACCCTCAACACGCAAAGTAAGCTATTATTTCGCAGGAGGCCGATTTCAACAGGGATTGCGAAGGTCATTGTTCAATGACGAAACAATTAGAGCTTCGAATTGGCTCTTTCGTTCAACATTTTTATCAAAGAAAGAACCTATGTTCATAAAGACGAAGTCCAATAATTTAATTTTCTTTCTTTTCTTACACTTTCGTGCTGTGGGAACTGTATCGAAATTTCATAGTGCAGAGAGTCAATGAGCAATGACGGAAACCACCCACAACGGACTGGGCAGGTCATCCACTATGGGAAAACCCTAATAAATGAAATGAGAACCAGTCGTATAGTTGTTGGGATATGCCTTCATGTCGCGACAAAACGTGTGTATCCCAAACTGTCGAATGAGTCGTATCTTTAAATCTCACATATTTGGAACATTTTTTTAAATGTAATTTATACTAACTTGAAGGCAAATTTCAACTGGCCACCGTTTTTCCATGACCCTTGTTGCAACATATTTACTGTTTGTATTTGCAGTTGAATTCTTTTTGTTCTATGTACCTCAATCAACAACGAGCATATAACAAGAATAATTGAGAAAAAACTAACACTGGAAACCTAATGAAGAAGATGTTAGAAAATACGAAAATAAAATAAAATTTAAAAAGGGGAGAGAATTTACATTATGAGAATCACCCGTAAGAGCATTTTTGTTGAGTTGCTTGTATTTTGCTGTCATGGACCTTAAGGTATTAGCGTATAACCAATAACCTTTGCTAAAGTTTTTTTATTATACATTTAAAAAAAGTGTCCATTTGTAGTTTGCATTGTATGTAAGAATTCATAAGATGGGCGCAATAGTTGGTGCGAAATAAAAATGTGTGACTCCATTCTCTAAATTTACATTTGGAAGATAAATGGTTGAAATATGGGAGTTTATAAAATAAAAATAATAATTATATCTCTGTGTTATGGTTAAATTTGTGAAGGTTACAAAAATGTCATCTGCAAATAACACTAAAGAAGAATTTCACATTGGTGATAACAATATGGCCAATCCGACCATGAAAGGTGCAGATACCCATTCTATTGAAACTATCCCGGAACCCCAATTAGAAGTCTCTGCTAATACTTCTCAAATGGGGATATGGTCAAATCCAGTGACTGAATCATCTGACAAACATATGGCTACAATGGCTACCAATTTCAAATTATTAGCAGAAGAAACTGTTAGCACAAGAACAAAATGCAAAAGTCGATGCTAATTTCAAACATTTGGCTCAGAAACAATCTACACAGGCAGAAGCAAAAATTTTAAGGAATGGGATGCGCAAATGGAAGAACGAGATACAGGTTTAGCTGTGTAAATAGACCGTACTCTAGCAAATATTCCTACCAAAATTACAGGCTTAAAAGAAGCATACCAAAATATACCAGAAATAACTAAGCAGATATCGTCTGATGTCCTGTTGTTTAAAACGCCACAGACTCAAAGTGAACAGAATGTCCTGGCCGGTTCTGGTGCTACAGTCTGGAACCGCGCTGCTGCTACGGTCGCAGGTTCGAATCCTGCCTCGGCCATGGATGTGTCTGATGTCCTTCGGTGAGTTAAGTTTAAATAGTTCTACGTTCTAGGGAACTGATGACCTCAGAAGTTAAGTCTTATAGAGCTCAGAGCCATTTGAACAGAATGTACAGGAATTACGTACTTAAATAAATCTAACTATTAACTGTGGTGGTGTAAGCCGTCATCAGCACTCCAAGAGGCTGTGAGAAGATCGATAGCAGGCACCAGAGCAAGCAGGCCTGTCAGGAGAGAGGCCAAAGACAGACTCGCAGGAAACGCACCGACAATGCCCTTTCGGCGACCAGTATTTATATTGCCTCCGCGGACCGGGGGGCCACTCAGTCAGCCACACCCAGTCACCCAGTCAGTCACCCAGTAAGTCAACGAGTTGAGTCATTAGGCTCAGCCCAGTGGGAGTCGCAGTCGCACTTATCTCAGCCTCTAGCTCAGAGTCAGTCAGTATCTATACGACCAGAGTGGTGTACATAGCGGGACTTGTACTTCACCAGCAGTTTATGGAAGAGCTCGTACCCCAACACCTGGACTATCTTAAGTTGCTTCCTGTTTATGTTAATAAAGAACCTTGTTAATACACACGTGCAGTTGTGTTATAGAAAGAGGATACTGGGCACCAAACAACATTCACTCCTTGCTTCCCATGGTAAAGCCCACAGTGACAACGAGACGGTACAAAATTAACCATGGTCAAGATTTGCAGGGAATAATTAAGACTCATGAAAAGAAATTTTCTGACAGCTTTATGAAGTGGTTTAGCCAGAAAGACGAGGAGATTCCAGAAAGAGTAGACACTGAATTACACTACTGGCCATTAAAATTGCACACCACGAAGATGACGTGCTACATACGCGAAATTTAACCGACAGGAGGAAGATGCTGTGATATGCAAATGATTAGCTTTTCAGAGCATTCACACAAGATTGTCGCAATACGATAAACCGCAATCATGATAGGCTACAACCCGACCTTTGTCAAAATCGGAAACGCGATGGTACGCATTTCTCCTCCTTACACGAGGCATCACAACAACGTTTCACGAGGTAACGCCGCTCAACTGATGTTTCTGTATGAGAAATCGGTTGGAAACTTACCTCATGTCAGCAAGTTGTAGGTGTCGCCACGGGCGCCAACCTTGTGTGAATGCTCTGAAAAGCTAATCATTTGCGTATCACAGCATCTTCTTCTTGTCGATTAAATTTCGCGTCTGTAGCACGTCATCTTCGTGGTGTAGCAATTTTAATGGCCAGTAGTATACTTTGCGTTTTGTTCAAACAGAGCCAGAGTGTGCCCAGTATTTTGTGCATACGCTACGCAATTTTATAATAGTGAATTAAAAGTTTGCTTTGTACTGCGACGATGACAGAGGCGTAGATGAACGTTCACTCAGCGCAACAATACCGACACCGCCATATGCGGTAAGTTGGCTGCTGCGCTTGCTCCTGCTGCTGTACTTCTCTTGGTCATCCAACGATCGATGATAACCTGTTGGTTACGGACGTTACTAATGTGAATAGTGGGACGGAGTAGGACGGTGTTAGTCCTGTATCGTTCCTCTAGAAAAGATCCTTGCACTGGTTAGAGAAGATCAGCGTGCAAAAAGAACGTTATACTCGTAAGTTCGAAATTGGAATTATACTTATTGTGACAAGACTTATTACATCTCTGAGCTAGATGGAAGATTGCACCAGTAGCATAAGCGCCTCACGGAGGGCTATAACCGCAAGACCGTCGTCTTTGTGAATTCTGGGTTGCAGTGTACGGAAGTGGTGTTGCTTCTGGAAGTTTGTAATAATGTTTCACAGAGGCCAGCGCTCTTCAAGAATATATGTATTTTTTACAAGACCTTTGTTTCTTTCTTCGGTAGTGGGAACCCTACATTTCTCCGAATTAGTCTTATCATTCGGTAGAGACATATAATTCACAAGGTGGTGAACCGTGTATGAGTGGCTACACTGCAGGTAAGGCAGGTAGGTTACAGGTTAGGCTGACTACATTGCTGATGTGCATATGTAGGACACATCACGCCTCCCTGTAATGCTGTAACTGACCCTACCGGTCAGAGAGGCTGGTCCGGGTGTTATGTTACGTAGGGACTGTCATTCATCACTTCTCCCGTTAGGACACCGATGTTAGTTCTGATTTTATCTGTATCCAATCAGGAAGAGTAGTGTGTTCCCCTTCAGAGGGCAGCCCATGATGAAATGTTAGAGCGAACCATATCTCTAAACCAAAACAATCAACATAACACCCACAGTTCTTCTCATTTACCAAGACGACGAGAGAATAACAACAATAGGTTCAATCCAAGCCATAATACGAATCATAATGGCCATCACCAGAAAAATCTGGCAAGGTCGATTTGGAAATCAGTGGCAGAACCATTTTACGAATCATCCGCCTCTCAGCATTAATCCCACAAACCCAAACAGCAGAGACAATTCGGAACTTCGTATCGCTTCCTGATTGACAGTAACAGCAGCAGCAGAAGCAACAACAACAAAAACGACAGCAGCAGCAATAAAATCATGTCGTATGTATTGTGAAGGTGAGGGAGAAAAATTCCTCTACACTCCCCGAAGCGTCAAACTAAACGCGACCACATTACGCTTCCCAATGCAGGCCGCCGAACGGGATGGGCGCACAGTCTCAGAACAACAGATTAATATGTTGAGGTATGATGATGGTGTTAACATACGAAATGACCTCTGCCACTACTCTGACTCGTGCAACGAACAGGGAGAAGAGACTGTTCAAGCAGCAGTAAGTGCAATTGCAGGTGGAATACTCACTCCCACTATAACTGACAATGGAGCAACGATAAACGTTTTATCAAGTAATTTTCCCAAGAGGATAAGTGAGTCGATTAAGGTGCCTACATAGCCAAAAGAAAGTCGTGTGATTTATAGTGCTTTGGTACTAAATCACAATATACAAAAATATACTCACAGGTTATAATAGATTTCGGAAGCAGAGTCACAGATTGCACATTTGTTATTGCAAATCCTTGTCTATAAATCACATATTTCGGATGGCTTTCTTGCGAGGAGAGGAATGAAAGAAGCGACCTCCCAAATGCAAAATGTTGTTTGATGACTGATGGACAGAGTATTGCCTTAGGATGGCTAAAGTTTAAGGCCCGGCATGTTAGATATTGCCAAGGAGCAACGATGAAATTATTAAGAACCCAGGTGCTATATACTAATAGTACCCGGCACATTCCGCACAAGAAAACGTGTGACACCTATTTGATGACGTAAAAAATGATCGGCCATATTTGAAAAGAAGCTTTGGAGTCCGAATGTCTAAATGACACACAGCGTGTTGAAATAGCCGGTTCCTTACCACCGTATGCATAGGTTTTCTCTGATAGCTAGGAATTATTATTGGATATAAATACAACATGGAAGCAGTGCCTCACAGTGCATACTGTCATGGAACACACTCCATCCCACAGACAAAGTGGGGAGCGGTAGAATATGCAATCAAAAGTGTGTCTAATAACCAAAAATATCTTTATGTGGCTTAAACGTAAATGAAAAGCTTTTGCTGTTTTGACAAGTAGTCTTAGAAAAATGATATTAGACTCTAAACATAAAGGACGTAGAATGAAATTTTCACTCTACAGCGGAGTGTGGGCTGATAGGAAACTTCCTGGCAGATTAAAACTGTGTGCCGGACCGAGACTCGAACTCGGGACCTTTGCCTTTCGCGGGCAAGTGCTCTACCGACTGAGCTACGCAAGCACGACTCACGCCCACTCCTCACAGCTTTTAATTCCGTCAGTACCTGCAAGGCTCGCAGGAAAGCTTCTGTGAAGTTTGGAAGGTAGGAGACGAGGTACTGGCGGAATTAAAAGCTGTGAGGACGGGGCGTGAGTCGTGCTTGCGTAGCTCAGTCGGTAGAACACTTGCCCGCGGAAGGCAAAGGTCCCGAGTTCGAGTCTCGGTCCGCCACACAGTTTTAATCAGCCAGGAAGTTTCATAAAGGATGTATGTGCACAGAGATGCAGAATGAGTGATGAAAAACAATAATCAAACGTGTTATACACGCTGCATAATTCATCATTGTAGCATACCCTCTGCCAAGCACTTAAATGTGAATTGCAGAGTACTCATGTAGATGTAGATGTAGTTGTAGATGTAGATACTGGTGAGTTACGAAAAGGTACTGTTATAAAGAGAATTTCTGCGTCCATGGGACCATTAATCTAAGAAAGAATGTAGAATAAGTCATTTTAGACTGAAGTGTTATTACAATCTTATCTCAAATTTGTGACCGTATGTATGTAAACACTTTCATGGTCTGTACACTAGAAGATTACTGATTTTCATCACATATGATACAGAACCTCCCCCCATGAACCATGGACCTTGCCGTTGGTGGGGAGGCTTGCGTGCCTCAGCGATACAGATGGCCGTACCGTAGGTGCAACCACAACGGAGGGGTATCTGTTGAGAGGCCAGACAAACGTGTGGTTCCTGAAGAGGGGCAGCAGCCTTTTCAGTAGTTGCAGGGGCAACAGTCTGGATGATTGCCTGATCTGGCCTTGCAACATTAACCAAAACGGCCTTGCTGTGCTGGTACTGCGAATGGCTGAAAGCAAGGGGAAACTACAGCCGTAATTTTTCCCGAGGACATGCAGCTTTACTGTATGATTAAATGATGATGGCATCCTCTTGCGTAAAATATTCCGGAGGTAAAATAGTCCCCCATTCGGATCTCCGGGCGGGGACTACTCAGGAGGATGTCGTTATCAGGAGAAAGAAAACTGGCATTCTACAGATCGGAGCGTGGAATGTCAGATCCCTTAATCGGACAGGTAGGTTAGAAAATTTAAAAAGGGAAATGGATAGGTTAAAGTTAGATATAGTGGGAATTAGTGAGGTTCGGTGGCAGGAGGAACAAGACTTCTGGTCAGGTGACTACAGGGTTATAAACACAAAATCAAATAGGGGTAATGCAGGAGTAGGTTTAATAATGAATAGGAAAATAGGAATGCAGGTAAGCTACTACAAACAGCATAGTGAACGCATTATTGTGGCCAAGATAGATACGAAGCCCACACCTACTACAGTAGTACAAGTTTATATGCCAACTAGCTCTGCAGATGATGAAGAAATTGAAGAAATGTACGATGAAATAAAAGAAATTATTCAGATAGTGAAGGGAGATGAAAATTTAATAGTAATGGGTGACTGGAATTCGAGTGTAGGAAAAGGGAGAGAAGGAAACATAGTAGGTGAATATGGATTGGGGCTAAGAAATGAAAGAGGAAGCCGCCTAGTAGAATTTTGCACAGAGCACAACTTAATCATAGCTAACACTTGGTTTAAGAATCATGAAAGAAGGTTGTATACGTGGAAGAACCCTGGAGATACTAAAAGGTATCAGATAGATTATATAATGGTAAGACAGAGATTTAGGAACCAGGTTTTAAGTTGTAAGACATTTCCAGGGGCAGATGTGGACTCTGACCACAATCTATTGGTTATGACCTGTAGATTAAAACTGAAGAAACTGCAAAAATGTGAGAAATTAAGGAGATAGGACCTGGATAAACTGAAAGAACCAGAGGTTGTACAGAGTTTCAGAGAGAGCATAAGGGAACAATTGACAGGAATAGGGGAAAGAAATACAGTAGAAGAAGAATGGGTAGCTCTGAGGGATGTAGTAGTGAAGGCAGCAGAGGACAAAGTAGGTACAAAGACGAGGGCTGCTAGAAATCCTTGGGTAACAGAAGAAATATTGAATTTAATTGATGAAAGGAGAAAATATAAAAATGCAGTAAATGAAGCAGGCAAAAAGGAATACAAACGTCTCAAAAATGAGATCGACAGGAAGTGCAAAATGGCTAAACAGGGATGGCTAGACGACAAATGTAAGGATGTAGAAGCTTATTTCACTAGGGGTAAGATAGATACTGCCTACAGGAAAATTAAAGAGACCTTTGGAGAGAAGAGAACCACGTGTATGAATATCAAGAGCTCAGATGGCAGCCCAGTTATAAGCAATGAAGGGAAGGCAGAAAGGTGGAAGGAGTATATAGAAGGCTTATACAAGGGCGATGTACTTGAGGACAATATTATGGAAATAGAAGAGGATGTAGATGAAGACGAAATGGGAGATACGATACTGCGTGAAGAGTTTGACAGAGCACTGAAAGACCTGAGTCGAAACAAGGCCCCCGGAGTAGACAACATTCCATTAGAACTACTGACGGCCTTGGGAGAGCCAGTCATGACAAAACTCTACCAGCTGGTGAGCAAGATGTATGAGACAGGTGAAATACCCTCAGACTTCAAGAAGAATATAATAATTCCAATCCCAAAGAAAGCAGGTGCTGACAGATGTGAAAATTACCGAACTATCAGTTTAATAAGCCACGGCTGCAAAATACTAACACGAATTCTCTCCAGACGAATGGAAAAACTGGTAGATGCAGACCTCGGGGAGGATCAGTTTGGATTCCGTCGAAATGTTGGAACACGTGAGGCAATACTGACCTTACGACTTATCTTAGAAGAAAGATTAAGAAAAGGCAAACCTACGTTTCTAGCATTTGTAGACTTAGAGAAAGCTTTTGACAATGTTGACTGGAATACTCTTTTTCAAATTCTAAAGGTGGCAGGGGTAAAATACAGGGAGCGAAAGGCTATTTATAATTTGTACAGAAACCAGATGGCAGTAATAAGAGTCGAGGGGCATGAAAGGGAAGCAGTGGTTGGGAAAGGAGTGAGAAAGGGTTGTAGCCTCTCCCCGATGTTATTCAATCTGTATATTGAGCAAGCAGTAAAGGAAACAAAAGAAAAATTTGGAGTAGGTATTAAAATTCATGGAGACGAAGTAAAAACTTTGAGGTTCGCCGATGACATTGTAATTCTGTCAGAGACGGCAAAGGACTTGGAAGAGCAGTTGAACGGAATGGACAGTGTCTTGAAAGGAGGATATAAGATGAACATTAACAAAAGCAAAACGAGGATAATGGAATGTAGTCAAATTAAATCGGGTGATGCTGAGGGAATTAGATTAGGAAATGAGACACTTAAAGTAGTAAAGGAGTTTTGCTATTTAGGAAGTAAAATAACTGATGATGGTCGAAGTAGAGAGGATATAAAATGTAGACTGGCAATGGCAAGGAAAGCGTTTCTGAAGAAGAGAAATTTGTTAACATCGAGTATAGATTTAAACGTCAGGAAGTCGTTTCTGAAAGTATTTGTTTGGAGTGTAGCCATGTATGGAAGTGAAACATGGACGATAACTAGTTTGGACAAGAAGAGAATAGAAGCTTTCGAAATGTGGTGCTACAGAAGAATACTGAAGATAAGGTGGATAGATCACGTAACTAATGAGGAGGTATTGAATAGGATTGGGGAGAAGAGAAGTTTGTGGCACAACTTGACTAGAAGAAGGGATCGGTTGGTAGGACATGTTTTGAGGCATCAAGGGATCACAAATTTAGCATTGGAGGGCAGCGTGGAGGGTAAAAATCGTAGAGGGAGACCGAGAGATGAGTACACTAAGCAGATTCAGAAGGATGTAGGTTGCAGTAGGTACTGGGAGATGAAGCAGCTTGCACAGGATAGAGTAGCATGGAGAGCTGCATCAAACCAGTCTCAGGACTGAAGACAACAACAAACATGATACAGAATTGGTATTGAAAATAGCTTTCCTTGTTACACTGTATGAATTTCATGGTACGGTATTTGTTAGTATGGGCCATAGGTTATATAATATATGCCTACCTGTAATTATTTCAAGCAGTTTGTTCTTGCGCCTTTCGTTGAATTGTGTTTTCTTTCCGCTTAAGCGGTTTTTATTTTTGTAGGGTTACGTGCCGACTTGTAGGGCAATTTCAGGGTTCGTTGCTCTGAAAGCGAGACAATGATGTCCTCAATTTCTACATTTCCGTCTAACTGATGAGAAAGGAAAAATACTTTCATGTGTAAATGTCAGACCAATGTGTTATATAAATAATCCAACACGGCCATGCAGATGAACAATTTGAAATAAAGTGAAAATAGGCATGGATAAATAAGTGGGTACATACTGTAATTGCTACATACATATGTATCCTCTAAAATCTGGAATATCCTGAGGCAATTATAAATTGTCAGAGGTCCAGCAGCCTGTATCTGTGGAATATTTAGCCATAACTTAGTTACGTTGCCTGGGGTACACCACAGGGAGCCCCTCCTGGATTACACCAGCCTAGGAGTTTGTAGACCTCCCTAAATTGCATACGCACAAAGCACGGAAGATGCCAGAACTTATGAAGCACAAGCCGGGAGCCAGTGCAGGTACCATGTTTGACTGTTGACACCAGCGACAAACAATAGACCATATAGTCACAGAATGTCCTGTACAGAAATACATCCAGCATACATGAGGTCACTGAGGATGCCTTCTCCTGCATGGAAACTTTAGACATCCACCTGTAACCGCCGGTCTGAAAATATTTGAAAATTGTCCTATCTTTTACACTCTTTCTATTCTGTTTGAAAAATTACCGTTCTTTTCTTTTATATGTCATTCATCCAAGTGTTTTTCAAAAATATATTCTATTCTTGTGGATAATGTTGTCTTATCGACTTAACCTAAGAGATTCCTAATCAGGCATAAATGGAATTTATTTTATCTGTAGTTTATGTATATTGTGTTACCATCAACACCATTGCTATTCAACCCAAGTAATGCATCCTTGGTCCCATACAAAATAAAATAAACATATTGTAACTTTGCTTTGAGTGAACTTAGTACTGCTAAATGAGTGGACATCTTCACTAAAGCTTGCGATATAGAACTCTCAGATGAGTGATTTCTAAAGTGAAACTGAACCACGAAAGACTTTCCACTCACTAGAGAGAACGTAGTGAAATTCAGTTACCTCTGCTGAAGTGGAAGTATAACATTGTCGTGGGATAGATCCATAGGCAACCACTGCTTCATGAAAATTCTTCACGCGAACACGGAAGTGAACACACGAATGCAGTGGTTATGAGTCTGCAGCTGATAGCGGTTCACATCAACAACCAGTTCAGTATTTCTGTTTGTCGACTCGTGTGCACTCAACTACAAAACTTTAGATGTTTTAGACAATAGCTTTGCCCTACAGGGGTGCTTAACTAGTGCTTTTAGTTTACGAATCCACAGGAACGTGGGTTAAAAATGTAAGTAATGCAATGGGTCTTTGCCAGTATGCAGGCTTGCCAACCAAGAACTAGTAAGAATTGAAAGTCCCCAATACAGATTAATAAATGTTCTATATGTAACTGTATTTATATAACTGTACTAGCGAAACTTTTATTTTACCACAGCTTAGAGAAGAATTGTTATTATCCAGCACTGATACTACTCAAACAATGCTTTATGTTCAGACTTGAGCCGCGCGACTAAATGTGGAGAAAATTAACACGTATGACCTGAAGTTTACAACTGTCAACTTTCTCGCCGACTTGTCGAATATGTCGCGGGTAACGGGGTCTGCGACTGTCATCCTATCCTGTGGGCAGTCCTTCGAACCATTCTGCACCGCACAAAATGCATTCACAGACGTCAATGAAGAAGTCACAATATTGTTCAATGTGAATACAATGCGAACAGAACATTAAAATAGTTTTAAGAAATATGAAAACGTAATTGTAATTCAATGTACATTTGTAATCGGATAATCATATTTCATTTCTCATACAAGTGAAATTTATGGGACTTAACTGTTGAAGTCATCAGTCCCTAAGCTTACACACTACTTAACCTAAATTATCCTAAGGACAAACGCACACACACACACCCATGCCCGAGTGAGGACTCGAACCTCCGCCGGGACCAGCCGCACAGTCCATTACTGCAGCGCCTAGACCGCTCGGCTAATCCCGCGCGGCCACTGACAAATGAAATTTCGTCTGACCAAGTGCCGTGTCTGTAGCCTACAGATGACGATTATGCAGACTGACGATACCAGTCCTGGTAAAGGTTGCTTCGTCGGTAAACAGGACCGATGACAAAAATCGCATAATTATAACCATCGATAAAATCCTTACCGCAGAGGGAAATCCGCCGCTGACAATGCTTGCCCTCGTTGCAGGCGACAGGGATAGTACCGATTGTGATGCAGGGTACACATAATGGTACCTTGGCTTAAACCATGTTGCCTGCAGCTTGTATTAAGGTTCGTCTGAATACCCTATATCTCCGTTCCTCCCAATCTGATGTACCCACAGTCTGCCGGCTCCATGCAGGGTCGTGTGTCTGAAGGAACGCATGATCACACTAATGTGCAAAAAGGGCTTAAAATGTTGTGCAAAGTGGTTGATGTCTGTGCGTATACTTGTTTTGGTATAGCAGGGATGCCTCTCGACCATTCCCACATGCTTTGAGATACCCAAACACCATATCGGCTCGTTACCGACTTGCTGTTAACAGTACGCTGCGTCAGTCACAAACAACACACAAGAAACGCATGGCACGTGGTCAGAGGAACTTTCATTCGTCAGTACCATCTATCGTGGCAACGACGCATTTCCCCACACGTTGTCGCAGGACCATTTTTCCTTCATTTTAAGTCAGGAGTCCGTCCCTGCAGTTTGTTGCTTTAATTACGCTACTGGCATTTGCACACAATTTGGGTGCATAGATCCTGAGAAATCAGTACCCAGAACAATCACCTCTCGCCGTAATAACGGCCTTGATAGGCCTGGGCATTGAGTCAAACAGAGCTAGAATGGTGTGTACAGGTACAGCTGCCCATGCAGCTTGAACACGATACCACAGTTTATCAAGAGTAGTGACTGGCGTATTGTGAGGAGCCAGTTGCTCGGCCACCATTGACCAGACGTTTTCAATTGGTGAGAGATCTGGAGAACGTGCTGGCCAGGGCAGCAATCGAACATTTTCTGTATCCAGTAAGGCACGTACAGGACCTGCAACATGGGGTCGTGCATTATCCTCCTCAAATGTAGGGTTTTGCAGGGATCGTATGAAGGGTAGAGCCACGGGTCGTGACACGTCTGAAACGTAACGTCCACTTTTCGAAGTGCAGTCAATGCGAACAAGAGGTGACCGAGACGTGTAACCAATGGCACCCCATACCATCACGCCGGCTGATACGCCAGTATGGAGATGACGAATACACGCTTCCAATGTGCGTCCACTGCGATGTCGCCAAACACGGAAGCGACCATCATGATGCTGTACACAGAACCTGGATTCATCAGAAAAAAGGCTTTTTTGCCATTCGTGCACCCAGGTTCGTCGTCGAGTACACCATCGCAGGCGCTCCTGTCTGTGATGCTGCGTCAAGGGTAACGGCAACCATGGTCTCCGAGCTGATAGTGCATGCTGCTGCAAAAGCCGTCGAACTGTTCGTGCAGATGGTTGTTGTTTTACAAACGTCGCCATGCCCGAGGGAGGACTTGAACCTCCGCCAGGACCAGCCGCACAGTCCATAACTGCAGCGCCTTAGACAGCTCGGCTAAATTCAGTAAAAGGTTGAGAGGCATGACGGTTTGTAACCCTTGATTTTCGCAAAACTGACTGTGTTGATGCGTCAGATAATTTTCTACTTTGCTCGTATTTTCCTTTCTGTCGATATCGTGCACCCAATCCAACGAAAATATCCATTGACGATTTGACAATCACAGGGTCCCACTTGTTTGACGCGCCGGTTTTTGCTTTTTCGTCAGACGATAACCTTTTTCCACGTGGGACTGTCACAGTTGTTTTGTGAACACAACAAGGCTGTCACTAATGGTGTCTGTTTCCTATCTGCAGTTAAGACACGTACGCAGACACCAACGCTGCACGCGGGTCACCGCCTTTGTACCGAGTTTCACGCTCTACCGCCTGAATCGTTGATGCCTTGTTGTATACAGTACTACTGATATCAAATGTGATACTGTTTGACTACATTTATCGGTATGAAGGATCTCGTACTACTGCATATACACTGCTCACCTCTGTTCCAACCGACAATGTTAATTCTCCCACAAACATCCATGCCCTCAAGCTGATTTCCAGTACTGTATTAAATTTAAGGTTTTCTGCTACAGCATAAATATTTTAAGAAGAATCTATCACCCAACACTACGTCGTAGTAGACAAAAACTGTCTAACACCTACTTTGCGCCATCATGTAGTATGCGACTGACATAACAGCGGCGCCTTGCTTTTTATTGTATTGCATAGACTCGTACTTGCTCCGTTCCAGATCTCTAATGCAGAATACGTGGAACAGGGACTCCGACTGGAGGGTAGCCTATACTGGCTGTGTCTGCTGTAGCTCAAGCTGAGGGGTACCTGGGGATACATTTGTCCCATAGCTTGTTTTAGGGTCTTAATTAAACAGCAGCAAATGGCTAGATGGGAGTGACAGGGTGGGATCTGCAAGTGTTTCACTCTGTGATTATTTAAATTTAAACCTATTCATATGTTATTCAACCTGAATATTGAGCAAGCAGTAAGGAAACAAAAGAAAAAATTCGGAGTAGGAATTCAAATCCATGGAGAAGAAATAAAAATTTTGAGGTTCACCGATGACATTGTAATTCTGTCAGAGACAGCAAAGGACTTGGAAGAGCAGTTGAACGGAATGGACACTGTCTTCAAAGGAGGATATAAGATGAACATCAACAAAAGAAAAACGAGGATAATGGAATGTAGCCGAATTAAATCGAGTGATACTGCGGGAATTAGATTAGGAAATAAGAAGCTTGAAGTAGTAAATGAGTTTTGCTATTTGGGGAGCAAAATAACTGATGATGGTCGAAGTAGAGAGGATATAAAATGTAGACTGGCAGTGGCAAGGAAAGCACTTCTGAAAAAGAGAAATTTGTTAATATCGAGTATAGATTTGTCAGGAAGTCGTTTCTGAAAGTATTTGTATAGAGTGTAGCAATGTGTGGAAGTGAAGCGTGGACGATAAATAGTTTGAATAAGAAGAGAATAGAAGTTTCCGAAATGTGGTGCTACAGAAGAATGCTGAAGATTAGATGGGTAGACCACATAACTAATGAGGAGGTATTGAATAGAATTGGGGAGGAGTTTGTGGCACAACTTGACAAGAAGAAGGGACTGGTTGGTAGGACATGTGTAAGGTGTCAGGTAAATCCAACACCTTCCATGAAAACCCTGACATGATAAGCAAATCTACTAGTATGTCACATACCCCCGAATAAATCGTGACATTAAATTAACCAAAGTAATACAAGTAACGAGTGAGCAAATGGAATGACACAGACTAACACAAGAATGCCTAAATGCATGTCGTACCTTCCCACCGTGAGGCAGACGCAGTTCCGAGGGAAGAAACGAGGACAGAAGCCGAGAGCAGAACCGTGTTAAGCTAGAAGGCCCTACGATAAGGGACGGACGGGCCAGCCTACCTGTACGACTACCACCCGCACGTTTTAGCGTGAGACTTTTTCGCGTCCCTGTTACGTCAAGGACCACCCCCCAGCCCATGTTAAAAGATAGAGCCCTCCAGAAGAACAGTATAGATCTTACGATAATGCCAAAAGGACCATACCAGCTGCAGATTTTGGCGTGAGACTTTTTAGTGTCTCTGTTACATTGCAAACTTTAAAAACATTGCCCCACCACGAAAATTATAACGTTTCTCATTGGATAGACATAATTTTTGTTGGCGGAGCTTAAGGTTAACATTGAGACCCTGATTGGTCAGATGAAAACATAGCAGATAGTTTTTTTAAACTAACTTCGGTAAATTGTAGTAAGGAGAAGTTAGAGGAGAGTTAGTTCCGAGACAGCGAGCTGGATGGCTGGTGCGCCGGCCGCTGTCGCCCTGACGCTGCCTAAACACCGACAAGGTAATGAACGCACGTGATGCCGCATTTTTGAGCGCATAAGGCTTTACTCAGAACTGCAGAAGTCTCATCTGTTACACCCCCTTTTTTTTGCGTAATACTAGGGTCAATCGTTAGTTAAAACTCATGGCGTTCACATTTGCCACTTGAAGAACAGGTATGAAACGCGATGATTTTTCTTTTATATAGTTATTGAGAAGCCACATCAGCCACTGTAATTTACGACAAGTTAGATAAGTAATTAAAGATAATTGAGGGTCACTGTAGACCATTTTGATAGTTTTCTCTTTTGTGAAACTTAAATTAAACCTAGATTATAGATGTGATATGGCATAGGTCATCCTTCGACCGATTGTATGACTTGGAAACCCATTCAGGGAATATTCGTTCACATTTTTGTTGAACGCAGTTGGTTTTTACCATCCTGTATTGAAACATTTCCTTTTATCAATATTGCAATTTATAAACGACGTTTTGTGAGTAGAATAAAATTTCCAATGGTAAACTTAACTGCTTTTTCGACGTTATTTTACCAGCTAACTAAAAATAGGAAAGCCTTGAACCCTTTCCACTAAATTTAGATTCTTTTACAGGGAGTGTAGTGGAGTTGACTCTGATATCATTTAGTATTTGGTTATATCATCGCTGAACTCTTCTGAATTCTACATGTCATCTGTGGTCTGGCGTCTCCTTACCAGCAACAGGTCCCTGGTTCAAACTAGTTAATTCCCTAAAAAACACCCTCAGAGTGTCGTTGCGCTAAAGTGGTAGGGAGACACGATATAGAACAAATAGACATCACCATGAATGTTTAGAAAATGGCGACCCTGCCAGGATGGTAAAATACCATGATTGAAGGTCGACTACATGCCTAATTAGGTCAGAAAAATAACCTGTTAAAAAATTTTCGTAGTAAAAAATTTTTTTTTTCTAAAGTTATACATAGTAGAAAACAGTAGCTGCAGCGATAGATAGTAAGAAAGGATTCAATAACATTCTAGCAGAGACAATAACATAATTAAGTAATGAATTTTGAAAATTGTTAGAATTAAGTTTTCTCTCCAATGCAAGAGCGCAGGTGGCGGATACATAGTTGACAAGTTGGTTCTGTCCCAACAAGTAAGTGAATGGATTGTCAGTCTTGGTAGTGTCAAGTCTTGTGAACAAAAAATTTATGAAACGCGTGAGATCGTATGAGCGCATTTTGACGCGAAGTAGGGCGCGTGAATTGCTTTTAAAACAGAAAATAAGGGATTCGGAAAGATTAGCAATGGCAGATCGAGACCTTGACCGAATTGAGGTAGAGACCCAGGATGAAAATGGACAGAGAATAAAGGACAGTAGAACAGACGATGCAATATCGCGAGAAATAGGACAGATAACGCACCATAACGAGGATAATGTACGCCAAGGCACAGAAAACCTAGGTCAGCATACGACAGAGGAGCAGGAAAGTAGTGAGACAGTCGATGAGGATTTTAACTTGCGTCTTGAATACGTAGAACCCATAGCACAAGTAATCAGAGCTCCCTCACCACAAAGTACAAGGAATGCGAGCAAAAACATGTCACCGCACAGTTCAATCCAATCGGTTGCGAACCAACACTTGGGCGAAAACACAGAGCGTAGGACGTCGGAAGAAAACGCAATAGGACCCACCAATCTGGCAGAATTATTACAACAAATTACGGAAACGATGACAAGACAAAATAAAGAAATAGCGAACCAAATTCAAATTCAGAATGCAGAAACCACGAGACAAAAGCGTGAGATTAAAGAATAAAACAAAAAAAATTCAGTTACACCTAAGTCATATTGAAGACGAGGCAAAAGAATCTCTAGAAGTGATAGGAAACTTAATAACAGGTCACAATCAATTGAGAACAGACATTGACAAGGTACAAGTGGACGTACAAACATTGCGTAATGACATTCAGGACGAGATCAAAACATTACGTAACGACACCCAGGGCGAAGTCAAGAAACTAAAGAAACAGATAAACGTAATTACTAGACAAGCAGCAGGTACAGGGCGTGAAATTGTTGAAAACAGTGTGTTGCACAAACGTTTCACAAGAGCAGCGCTGAAAAGATGTGATAACCGCATAGTCAAAATGGAAGCGCAAACGAAGCGACAATTTCAGAAATTGCGAACAGAGTTGTTGCAAACCATTGAAGAGCGTAGGGAACAGGATCTAACAAGCACCGGAAAAACAAGTAATTAAGGAAGACATTATGCATTTGCGATTCCAATCACAAGCGGGAAGTAACATACGTGAAATCAGACAGCCTGCACCGCGGGTACGCGAAAGTTACAGTGGACAATATCCAATGGATCTACCACAACAGGAAAGAACGACGAGAGAAATGATCAGAAACAAAAGTGGCGAAGAATCGCGAATTTCATATGGAACTATGACGAAGTACGACAACGATCATTTCCTCACAGTCAGAAAATTTCAACACTTTCGAGAAGGAAACTCATTACATCCACGAACTTTTATTGATCAATTCCGAGTAGGATTACCAGAACACTGGTCGCTAGCACACAAATTAGACTTTATATGTGCACACATGTCAGGAACAGTCGCAGAAACCATGCAGAATGTTGCAGCGACATGCCGATCGTACGAAGATTTCAGAGAGAAGTTTCTCACACGATATTGGTCCAGCGAAGCACAGAACAGAGAAGTACGAATTATTACAGAACCCATATTTTGGTAATTCAGGAGCGAAGAGTCCCGTGAAATTTTTCGAAGTAATGGCAAACAAAAATCAATGCTTAGACGTACCTTACAGTGACGGAGAGTTATTAAATTATGCGCGATGAAGCTACCATTGAAATACCAGCAATCATTAGTAGGTCGCGGAGGCAATGACGTCGAAGCATTTAAAGGTATTCTAAGGGAACTGGAGTTTATATTTTCGGAAGATGACGCAAGAAAAAGACGAAGCGCACGTGAAAACGAAAGCAAAAAGCGGTGGAATCCACAAGACACAGAACGAAGAAACAATAATTACGAACCACGTGATAACTTCGCACCAAGAAACGACAATAGATTTCAACAAAGAACCGGTTATGGATTTAGAAGATAATATGGCAATAATTATAATTCATCCAGGAACGGCAACAACTATTACAGAGGGAACAACGACCACTGGAACGGGTACTGGAGAACCAATAGACCGACAAATTATCAACAAAGAAACCACTATCAACAAGCTGAACAAGAAAAGCGAATGCAGATAGAAGAGGTTGAGGTAAGACCACCAAAACCCGATAAACGTTCGGATTGACAACTAAGCGCCTATTCCAAAAAGAATGACGCACCGACCCAGGACAATTACAGCACCTTGAACAGAGAAATCAAAATCTTATCACGAGAAGAGAAGGAAGAAACACATCCGCAGGGACCAGATGAAAACGAAGAAGAGAAAATAACAATATCGTGTTGGGATGAAATTAATTGGGAGAATACTGACGAGGAAGATGAATTACCAGAGGCATGCACAACGAATGTAGGAGGAAAGGACGAAGTAATGAGTATTGCAGAGCTATTTGAGATGGAAACCAGGGACAGCGAATTCAATGAGGATAATGCGCAGTCAACAGAAGCTGAAAATAAGTTACAAGTGGGCACACAACCCAACGTATATAATGAAGGAAGTTATGAAGCGATAATTAGAGCATTTAGATGCGATTATGTGGAAGTAGCGACGAAGAAGGAGAAGATAAACGAGGATGAGGAAAAAGTAGAGGATGCAGAAGAAAGCGTAAATGAAGGAAGAAATAGAGAAGAGGAAATAAAAGAGAGAGAAGTAGCAGTCGAAGCTTATCCTATAGAAAGTTCGAATTCACAAGGGAAATTCCTAAAAAGACTCATGTATGATTCAGTGGAGGATTCGTTAATGCAAGAAGAAGAAGAAGAACAGAACCAACCCTTTCAGATTCAACCAATTGTGAAGGCCATGGTAAAGCATATCCCAGTCAATATTGTAATTGATAGCGGAAGTGAACTGAGTGCGATCTCAGAAAATTTATTCATGCAGTGTCTCTTTATCACGATGTCCACAGGGTGCATCCAATAACATAGGTTTGGAAGCAGCAGAAGACCAGTTTACAATGTACTATATGAAACAAGTACCGTTCGAAAACTACATTACGACAGCATTGAAAAACATAGGCAAAGAACAGGACAAGGATCCCGAAATACTAGGAATCAAACACAAGTGGAGAAGTAAGGATTTTCCAGACATTCGACAGCACTATCTCGTAAAAAACAATGTTTTATTTTTTAGACGAAATGTTGCAACGAATGAATGGCTAATTTATATCCCAGATGAACTAATTAAAAACTACATATGGTATACACATTTAAGTAATGACCACTTTGGACCAAAGAAATGCTTTTTAAAAATAAAACAAACAAGCCATTTTCCTAATATGGAAAGACGAATTAGAACAGTATTAGTCAAATGCAAAAAATGTATGAGGGCTAAACACGTCACTTTCCAAACCAAACCACCTATGTTTCCAATAATCCCTAAAAGATTAAAACAAATAGCTGCAACAGATTTGATGGGGCCCCTCTCACGCACAAAAAATGGATATATTTTCATATTTGTCGTTTTGGAACTTACTTCTAAATATGTTACCTTGACACCATTAAAACAAGCAACAGGACTTGCTATAAGTAAAGCATTGAGACAAGATTCTCTCAGACAAGTAGGTCGAGTGGAACGAATAATTTCTAATAATGGCCCACAATACAAATCAGTGCAATGGCAGAACATGTTCAAACAACACAAAATAAAACCCATCTACATATCTAAGTACAAACCTAGTGTAAATCCAGCACAACGATCTATGAAGGACATAGGCACTTTATGCCGATTATATGCAGGCAAAAGACACAACACTTGGGATATATACCTTAAAGATTTTCAAGAAGTAATAAATGAAATGCCACATAGCACTACACTACTACCTCCAGTTACTGTACTTAAAAATATTGAACCCCCAAACATAACCAGAGAAAATGTTAGATTTCCTATTGTACCATGTTGTTGTTGTTGTTGTTGTTGTCTTCAGTCCTGAGACTGGTTTGATGCAGCTCTCCATGCTACTCTATCCTGTGCAAGCTGCTTCATCTCCCAGTACCTACTGCAACCTACATCCTTCTGAATCTGCTTAGTGTACTCATCTCTCGGTCTCCCTCTACGATTTTTACCCTCCACGCTGCCCTCCAATGCTAAATTTGTGATCCCTTGGTGCCTCAAAACACGTCCTACCAACCGATCCCTTCTTCTAGTCAAGTTGTGCCACAAACTTCTCTTCTCCCCAATCCTATTCAATACCTCCTCATTAGTTACGTGATCTATCCACCTTATCTTCAGTATTCTTCTGTAGCACCACATTTCGAAAGCTTCTATTCTCTTCTTGTCCAAACTAGTTATCGTCCATGTTTCACTTCCATACATGGCTACACTCCAAACAAATACTTTCAGAAACGACTTCCTGACGTTTAAATCTATACTCGATGTTAACAAATTTCTCTTCTTCAGAAACGCTTTCCTTGCCATTGCCAGTCTACATTTTATATCCTCTCTACTTCGACCATCATCAGTTATTTTACTTCCTAAATAGCAAAACTCCTTTACTACTTTAAGTGTCTCATTTCCTAATCTAATTCCCTCAGCATCACCCGATTTAATTTGACTACATTCCATTATCCTCGTTTTGCTTTTGTTAATGTTCATCTTATATCCTCCTTTCAAGACACTGTCCATTCCGTTCAACTGCTCTTCCAAGTCCTTTGCCGTCTCTGACAGAATTACAATGTCATCGGCGAACCTCAAAGTTTTTACTTCGTCTCCATGAATTTTAATACCTACTCCAAATTTTTCTTTTGTTTCCTTTACTGCTTGCTCAATATGCAGATTGAATAACATCGGGGAGAGGCTACAACCCTGTCTCACTCCTTTCCCAACCACTGCTTCCCTTTCATGCCCCTCAACTCTTATGACTGCCATCTGGTTTCTGTACAAATTATAAATAGCCTTTCGCTCCCTGTATTTTACCCCTGCCACCTTTAGAATTTGAAAAAGAGTATTCCAGTCAACATTGTCAAAAGCTTTCTCTAAGTCTACAAATGCTAGAAACGTAGGTTTGCCTTTTCTTAATCTTTCTTCTAAGATAAGTCGTAAGGTCAGTATTGCCTCACGTGTTCCAACATTTCGACGGAATCCAAACTGATCCTCCCCGAGGTCTGCATCTACCAGTTTTTCCATTCGTCTGTAAAGAATTCGCGTTAGTATTTTGCAGCCGTGGCTTATTAAACTGATAGTTTGTACCATGTAGACAGCACAAACAAATCATAACAACAGCACTCTCCAACATCAGAAAGGCAGCCATTAAAAGAAAAGAAAGAGGAGATAGAACAGCAATTAAAAGAACATTCTCAGTAGGCCAGAAAGTATTTGTAAAAACACATCATCTCTCCAGCAAACAGAAACACAAAATACATAAGTTTTACGCTGCATACAAAGGACCTGTCATAATTAGCCGAATTGCTCATTGTAATGCTGTGGAACTAATGAACCCAAAAACAGGCAAAACCTTAGGACTTCACCATGTGAGCCATATCAAAAAGTTTGAAGATTAATTTTATTACTGGTAAATAATCAGCACAATATTTCAAGATTATGTTGCAGATGAGATCGTCAGGAGAAAGAAGAAAGAAGAGAGAGGAAGGTGGGACAAAGACAGTAGTTTCAATAATAACGCAATAGTACCATAGCTTAAGGTGAAGGGATAAAGCGTAGATGGTCTAACAGCATGAAATACTAAAATGCCATACACCACGATACTACACAAAAATAAAAAACGAATCTGAGGATTCTTGAGTAGACGTTAAGACTCAAAATACCTTAGAATTGTAACATGGAAAGGGCGCCGAAATTTGTAAAGTTTTTTAAGTAGGTGTAAAACAAGTAGATACTAGATATATGTTAGATGATTATAAGTAAAACTTTTTGTAAGAACCATTGTAAAAAACTCCAGAAAGGAAGAGATTCAACGACCCACAAGTTGCAACGCGAGAAGTATCAAGAAAGAAAAGGACATAATTAGCAAGACACGATTCCTACATATCAGGAGTGTCGAGAGAAGGGAAAGGACAGCGAAACCAACTGAAGGCCCTTGTAGCGAAAGTGGGCAATAAATATGCCCGCTAGGTGGAACCTTGCTGGGATGGAACACCGAGCCGCAGAGTGAGAGACCCCTGCTGAGACGCGGCGGGACGGCGCTGGGACGGCTAACGCCGGAAGGGTCTCTGAGCCCGGAATGAACGGAGTGAGCAAAAAACGGCTGGACGAGAAGACCGCTTGGGCAAGCCACCACTGGCAAAAAATATGCGTAAAAGTCACACTACTGCTATTAAAGAGCACACTGATGCACGAAACTGAAGAAGAACTTCCACAAATTAAAAATGACGCACCCAAACAATTTATCAAACTGTTACTAGGAGGAGAACTTCAAAGCGACTAGTTATCAAGAAATATTTCCATATCCTGCCCAGAGAAGAACCAAGAAGCAAGTAAGAAGCAGAGAAAAAGCGGGAAGAACAGAAGTTGAAGATTCGCAAGATTGAGACCAAGAAAGAAGATGGGTGAAGAATAGACGACATACCTTCCCAAATCCCTATCCTATTGTAAACTAGTCGTCTGCGAAGTATTACAACGAAAAACGACCGCTTTCAGCGACACATAACGATGACTTTCACGCATACAAAGCCAGTAAACCACGAGATTCTGCACTCACAGCTCCATTCCATTATGGGACCTCCACAACAGCAACACACACTTGCAAAGCCAACAAGGAACGACGAACGAAGCTGTACATCAAATACTTGCCCACATCCATCACCTTCGTGCAAAAACATTCGCCAACCTCTTGCTTAAACATTCACAGGATTGTGTGAACATGTGAAATCAAACTATGTGATGTAGGAATTGTGCAAAAGAAACATGTGAAAAACTAAATAAGTTAAGCACACCAGACAGCTAATAAACTACAAAATAACAGTCATTGACTATGGACTTAAATAAAGAATAGACTGTCGATCAAAATAAGTCATTAGTTCTGAAATGGACAGCATATAAAGAAACACTATGCCACTTATTTTCTCCTCATAAAAATAAAAGAATAACTATATTTTACTTATTTTCTCCTTATAAAAACAAAGAATAAAAAATTATCTTGTTGGATGTTTTCCCTTTCTTTAACATTTGTACCATTTATTAGGATAATACCTCAATATGTGTGTATGTATATTTCTTTGTCAAAGCAATTTTTTTTAGCATTTGTAAAATTTGTTAGGATAATATCTCAATACTTGTGTGTGTATATTTCTTTGTCAAAGCAATTCTTGGAAATAATTCTTATTTGTTAGTGTAACAATGTGGAAATGAGTGTCTAGAAACAAAATCATTTTACTTGTACATGATATTTAGAAAATGTGTTAGGAATAGATTTTACTTAATTAATATATTTATATAAACAATATTTCTAAGAAAATCTATGTGAAAGACTCCTCACTTTCGAAAACAAACTTCTTAAAAAACAAACTTCACACTTAAATAAAGAAAGAAATCAATTAAAAATTAATAATAGCATAAAAATATTCTTCTCTTGTCATTTTTAATTATAATGTGGAAGAATATAAAAATATAAATTAGTAATACAAACTAGCATAGAACAGAATAACGTGGCTGAACAGTACGCAACAAAATTTAGATAAATTAGAAAATTTTTGACTGACTTAGACAACGATTCAATCATTGCCTAAATTCAGTGCAAAAATTAAGTTCGAAGGGTGGTGATATGTAAGGTGTCAGGTAAATCCAACACCTTCCATGAAAACCCTGACATAATAAGCAAATCTACTAGTATGTCACATAGCTCCGAATAAATCGTGACATCAAATTAACCAAAGTAATACAAGTAACGAGTGAGCAAATGGAATGACACAGACTAACACAAGAATGCCTAAATGCATGTCGTACCTTCCCACCGTGAGGCAGACGCAGTTGCGAGGGGAGAAACGAGGACAGAAGCCGAGACAAGAACCGTGTTAAGCTAGAAGGCCCTACGATAAGGGACGGACGGGCCAGCCTACCTGTACGACTACCACCCGCACGTTTTAGCGTGAGACTTTTTCGCGTCCCTGTTACGTCAAGGACCACCCCCCAGCCCATGTTAAAAGATAGAGCCCTCCAGAAGAACAGTATAGATCTTACAATAACGCTAAAAGGACCACACCAGCTGCAAGTTTTAGTGTGAGACTTTTTAGCGTCTTTGTTACGTTGCAAACTTTTAAAAACATTGCCCCACCACGAAAAGTATAACGTTTCTCATTGGATAGACAGGCGGAGCTTAAGGTTAACATTGAGACCCTGATTGGTCAGATGAAAACATAGCCAGATAGTTTTTTTAAACTAACTTCGGTAAATTGTAGTAAGGAGAAGTTAGAGGAGAGTTAGTTCCGAGACGGCGAGCTAGATGGCTGGTGCGCCGGCCGCTGTCGCCTTCAGTGTTATTTATGCGTCAAACAACATGGGCAAACACCTTCGAAACATAGCCACACTGGCACGCCTAGAAAAAAATTTATTACTTCAGGTGAATCTATAGTTAGTAAATGACGATAAGCAATAGTTACCATCTGATAATGGTAGCATGCTGCAGAAATGCGTTCCGCCAATAAATATTGTTAAATAAATTTGATTCAAGTTGACAAAGTGTTATTTTATAAATACACAACTGGCCATTAAAATTGCTATACCAAGAAGAAATGCAGATGATAAACGGGTATTCATTGGACAAATATATTATACCAGAACTGACATGTGATTACATTTTCACGCAATTTGGGTGCATAGATCGTGAGAAATCAGTAACCAGAACAACCACCTTTGGCCGTAATAACAGCCTTGATACGCTTGGGCATTGAGTCAAACAGAGCTTGGATGGCGTATACACCTAAAGCTGCCCATGCAGCTTCAACACGATACCACAGTTCATCAAGAGTAGTGACTGGCGTATTGTGACAAGCCAGTTGCTCGGTCAGCACTGACCAGACGTTTTGAATTTGTGAGAGATGTGGAGAATGTGCTGGTCAGGGCAGCAGTCGAACATTCTCTGTATCCAGAAAGGACCGTACAGGACCAGCAACATGCGGTCGTGCATTATCCTGGCGAAATGTAGGGTCCCGCAGGGATCGAATTAAGGGTATAGCCACGGGTTGTAACACATCTGAAATGTAGCGTCCTCTGTTGAAAGTGCCGTCAATGCGAACAACAGGTGACCGAGACGTGTAACCAATGGCACCCATACCATCACGCCGGGTGATACGCCAGAATGGCGATGACGAATACACGCTTCGAATGTGGATTCACTGCTATGTCGCCAAACACGGATGTGACCATCATGATGACGTTTTGCCATTCGTGCACCCAGGTTCGTCGTCGAGTACACCATCGCAGGCGCCCCTGTCTGTGATGCAGCGTCAAGGGTAACCGCAGCCGTGGTCTCCGAGCTAATAGTGCATGCTGCTGCAAACGTCGTCGTACTGTTCGTGCAGATGGTTGTTGTCTTGCAAACATCCCCATCTGTTGACTCAGGGATCGAGACGTGGCTGTACAATCCGTTACAGCCATGAGGATAAGATGTCTGTCATCTCGCCTGCTGGTCATACGAGGCCGTTGGGATCCAGCACGGCGTTCCATATTACCTTCCTGAACCCACCGATTCTATATTCTGCTAACAGTCAAAGGATCTCGACTAACGCGAGCAGCAATGTCGCGATACGATAAACCGCAATCGCGATAGGCTACAATCCGACCTTTATCAAAGTCGGAATCTTGATGGTACGCATGTATCCTCCTTACAAGAGACATCACAACAACATTTCACCAGGCAACGCTGTTTGTATATGAGAAATTGGTTGGAAACTTCCCTCACGTCAGCACGTTGTAGGTGTCACCACCGGCGCCGACCTAGTGTAAATGCTCTGAAAAGCTAATCATTTGCATATCACAGCATTTTCTTCCTGTCGGTTAAATTTCGTGTCTGTAACATGTCATCTTCGTGGTGTAGCAATTTTAATGGCCACTAAAGTCGTAAACGATGATAAGCAATAGTTGCCACCTGATAATGGTAGCGTGCTGCAGAAATGCTTTGCACCAATAAATATTGGTAAATAAATGTGATGCAAGATGAGAAAGTGTTATTTTATAAATATGCAATTCTGTCCAGGATTCGGAACAATTTATCATAATGGAAATGTCACGAGGGTGATAGCTGGCTTTTCTGAAGTGAATTACAGAGCACACTGCGTGAGTTAGGTGGCAAGAGGAAGTTTTGGGAGTGTATAAGTGCGGAGGAAGGTCTTTGGTCTCAACAGCGGCGGGGGTGAGAGGGGTTGGGAGTGAGTAGGGAGATACAGGAACTGTTGTTGTTAACGGCGGCAGAATCGATAGGTGGCGGCGGGTTGTGGGAGAGAGAAGGCGAGCGCGCAGCAGCGGCCAGGGAACAGGGAGCTGGGAGGAGGCGGCTGCGTGGCCTGCTTCCGCTCGGCCCACCGTGTCGTTCGGATTCGGCGGCGGCGGCGGCGGCGGCGGCGGCGGCGCGGAGACCGCGGCGTAATATCCGCGCGGGCGCTATCTCGTTCGCCTAATTGCTCTCGCGGCGGCGCGGCTGCATGCAAACTTTGTGTTTTAATATAGCGGCGAGCGGGCGCGGCTAGCGGGCAATTTATGGCCAGACTTTACGCCGGAGCGGTGGGCCGCCTGCGGATATTAAACGTGACTTGTGTTCGTTGTACCTCGGCGGCGGGGGCGGAGGCGGGGGCGAGGGCGGAGGCAGGCAGGAAGCCAGAGAGACGGCGGCGGGGGCTGGGGGCGGCAGGCGGGGCGCGCTCTGCCAGAACCTGCCCCGTGGGCGGCCTGAGCCACAGCTCCAGAGGCGGTGGCCGCGCTCTCTGTATTCGTTACGTTGGCTGTTGCTAGGAAAATGCCGAATATTTTGAGAGGCTGGAATAAAAACCCCTTTAACGACGCTCCGGGAACACCCATTTTCTGACAAACTTGTCCATGGGTCTGGATGACCTTTGCTTGTTTATACACTGCTGTCCAAAATTACATTACAAAACCGCTGTTTCCCCGCCCTGTGCCTGATTAACGATATAATCATACAAACTGTCTACGGATGTCCATACGATCGTGTTCTGCAGGGTAGATGGCATCTCGGTCAACGGTCAACCACGCCAGCGATGACTCGGGTCACCTATCAAACAGGGTAGTGTTTGCCGGACAATTATACACTACTGGCCATTAAAATTGCTACACCACGAAGATGACTTGCTACAGGCGTGAAATTTCACCGACAGGAAGAAGATGCTGTGATAAGAAAATGATTAGGTTTTCAGAGCATTCACACAACGTTGGCGCCGGTAGCAACACCTACAACGAGCTGAAATGAGAAAAGTTTTAACCGATTTCTCGTTCACAAACAGCAGTTGACCGGCGTTGCCTGGTGAAACAATGTTTTGATGCCTCGTGTAAGGAGGGCGAATGCGTACCATCATGTTTCCGGCTTTGATAAAGGTCGGATTGTAGCCTATAGCGACTGCGGTTTCTCGTATCGCGACGTTGCTGCTCGCGTTGGTCGAGATCCAATGACTGTTAGCAGAATATGGAATCGGTGGGTTCAGGAGGGTAATACGGAACGCCGTGCTGGATCCCAACGCCCTTGTATCACTAGCAGTCGAGATGACAGGGATCTTAACCGCATGGCTGTAACGGATCGTGCAGCCACGTCTCGATCCCTGAGTCAACAAATGGGTACGTTTGCAAGACAAGAACCATCTGCACGAACAGTTAGACGACGTTTGCAGCAGCATGGACTATCAGCTCGGAGACCGTGGCTGTGGTTACCCTTGACGCTGCATCACATACAGGAGCACCTGCGCCATACTGGCGTATCACCCGGCGTGATGGTGTGGGGTGCCATTGGTTACACGTCTCGGTCACCTCTTGTTCGCATTGACGGCACTTTCAACAGTGGACCTTACATTTCAGACTTGTTACGACCCGTGACTCTACTCTTCATTCTGTTTCTGCGAAACCCTACCTATGAGCAGAATAACGCACGACCGCATGTTGCGGGTCCTGTACGGGCCTTTCTGGATACAGAAAATGTTCGACTGCTGCTGGCCAGCACATTGTCCACATCTCTCACGAATTGAAAACGTCTGGTCAATGGTGGTCGAGCAACTGGCTCGTCACATTACACCAGTCACTACTCTTGATGAACTGTGGTACCGTGTTCAAGCTGCATGGGCAGCTGTACCTGTACAAGCCATCCAAGCTCTGTTTGACTCAATGCCCAGGAATAGCCATGCCGTTATTATGGTCAGAGGTGATTTTTCTGGGTACTGATTTCTCAGGATCTATGCACCCAATTTGCGTCATAATGGAATCACTTGTCATTTCTAGTATAATATATTTGTCCAATGAATACCCGTTTATCATCTGCATTTCTTCTTGGTGTAGCAATTTTAATGGCCAGTAGTGTACATCGACAGTCGCTGTGTTCACAGTACAGGCAGTGCAGTAAGGCAGAGAGGGGACTCCTACCAGACTCTGCGGTGGAGGGCCTTAGGAAGAATAGAAGGAGGACAGCCGCAAACTGATGTGGCGCAATGGCTTAACTTGAACCGCTCTCTTGTATAAGGGATGTGCGACTGTTTATAGAGACGAAACTGTTCCCTGAAGACCAGGGCAGGTCCGATTATATCTGATATCAGAGAGAGAGAGAGGACCGTTATTTGGCTGTAATGGTGTGATAGTACCGGCTTAATGCTGCAGGATCCGCGCGGGATTAGCCGAGCGGCCTAAGGTGCTGCAGTCATGGACTGTGCGGCTGGTCCCGGCAGAGGTTCGAGTCCTCCCTCGGGCATCGGTGTGTGTCTTTGTCCTTAGGAAAATTTAGTTAACGTACTGTGTAAGCTTATGGACTGATGATCTTAGCAGTTTAGTCCCATAAGATTTCACACACATTTGAACATTTTTTGAGTGCTGCAGGGCAACTGGCATCTCACCTCGCAGCGTCCACTGGGCGTGTCGTATCGAGGCAAACCGCGTACAGAAGGCTTCGGCAGAGTGGCCTTTGCTGTCCGCGACATGCTGTATGTGTACGTCTGACGCGTTTTCACATAACGGAACGTCTAGACTAGAGAAATCTACATGACACCTCGACGGTCGAAGAATGGGCCAATCTACTTTCTACGAATGAGTATGGATTTGGTCTGGAGAGTGATTCTCGACGGATTCGCATCACTCGATCACCTCTTCATGAAACTCTACGGTTAAATCGACAAGGTTTAACTGCTGTCAAGTGTCGGGATGAGATCTTGGGACCTGATGTACGTTTGTTGCGAGGCAGAGTTCGACCAGTCTTCGTACTGATGGACAATAATGATCGACCTCAAAGAGCATGGATGGTTGACGTTTTCTTGGAAACGCAAAGATATTCCTTGCATGGCGTGGCCTGCTCGCTCTCCCAATTTGAATCCTATGGAGCATGTCTGGGATGCACTAGGGAGACGGGTTGCATCACGTCAGCATCCACCAACCACTCTCGAAGACTTGCGAGCAGCTCTCCAAGAAGAATGGGCGTCATTACCTCAACATGAGATTTATGACGTTATTCACAGCAAGCCCCGTCGTTGTCATGCCGGTGTTGTTGTCAGGTGTGGTCACACTCCTTACTGAGCAAATTAACCAGTTGTCGAAATGAGTGTGCAAATTTCTTAAGTAGGAAAAAATGAAGATTTTTGTCTACCGTTATGCATGTTGTAGTTGTTTACACTCTGCATTGTTTACGTAGTTTCTACTTTACTAACACCTGTATACATCGTATTGTGGCATAATAAACGCAGCCTTACAAAATTTCCGTTTGTTGCTTTAATTTTAGAGACCAGCGTATGAACTTAGCCGTTCACCAGCGCTATGTGAACAGGGTAGACCCGTACTCCGCAATTCAGGAAAGAAAGATGAAGGCCCCACTAATCCGCAGCCTGCGTTTCAGATAGATGAACACGTTTTCAGTACAACAGCTTCATCCAGTGTAACGTTCCTGGGTTTTGCAAAATGGCTCTGAGCACTATGAGACTCGACATCTGAGGTCATTAGTCCCCTAGAACTTAGAACTGCTTGAACCTAACTAACCTAAGGATATCACACACATCCATGCCCGAGGCAGGATTCGAACCGGCGACCGTAGCGGTCGCGCGGTTCCAGACTGAAGCGCCTAGAACCGCTCGGCCACACTGGCCGGCTGGGTTTTGCAGCCGTGATATCCTACCCTAACCTTTACTTCATACTTTGGTTGGCACTGCATTAGCCGATGTGTGACTTAAGAAAGTAGAGTGAGGTGCAGACTACAGGTGTTACGATGAGTACCAACTCTGCGAGAAATTGCACTAGTTTAGCAGTCGGATAATGCGGTTCACTGCCACAATTGGTGCCAATGCGCCAAATCTCTAACTTAAATGTATTAATGTTTTGTAAAGTATGACTCAGATTTAACAGTCTATCATGATAACTACTTTTTCAACGGCAAGGTATCACCCACTTATTTAAGATGTAATTTTAATTACAACTTTTAGTAACATTACAAAAACGGTATTCGGACGAAGGATTTCGTACAAGTCCTTAATCCAGACTCTTAGGCATCAACCACCACCACTATGGAAGGATTACAAATAGTCTGACCCATTTATCCCCATGCTGGACAAAGTCCCTCATCCACTGGAAAAGAGCTGTGGCGTCGATAATAGCGGAAAGGACAAGTTTCCTCGCACATTCAGTAATGATTGAATTAAAAATAGCTGCCCCGATGTCTGTAAAACTGACAATACCCCTGAGAATATTTAGCTGATCCCACACTGTCCACAATATATCAAAATGAGTGGATAATGAGCATATAACGGCCCTTAAGACCATTACACAGAGTCGGTAATAAGACTCTCAGCTGAAGCTTCGGTAGTTGATTTTATGTTACGTTTCATTTATGCAATTTATCAGGGTAGTGCTACTTACTGTCAGGTAACATAGATTGAAGCACCAAAGAAACTGATATAGCCATCCTTATTCAAATACAGAGATATGTAAACAGGCAAAATACGGATCTGCGGTTGGCAACGCCTATATAAGACAGCAAGTGTCTGGTGCAGTTGTTAGATCGGTCATTGTTGCTACAACGGCAGATTATCAAGATTTAAGTGAGTTTGAACGTGGTGTTATAATCGGCACACGAGCGATGGGACACAGCATCTCCGAGGTAGCGATTTCACGAGTGTACCGTGAATATCAGGAATCCGGTAAAACATCAAATCTCCGACATCGCTGCGGCCGGTAAAAGATCTTGCAAGACCGCGACCAACGACGACTGAAAATAATCGTTCAACGTGACAGAAGTGCAACCCTACCGCAAATTGCTGCAAATTTCAATGGTGGGCCATCAACAAGTGTCAGCGTGCGAACTACTCAACGAAACATCATCGATATGGGTTTTCGGAGCCTCGTGAAACCTTGGACTCTGCTTGTCAACAGGAGACTGCTCAACCTTGTGGAGACTCTGTAATGGTGTGGGTTGTGTGCAACTGGAGTAACATAGGATCTCTGATACGTCTAGATACGACTTTGACAGGTGATACGTACATAAGCATCCTGTCTGGTCACCTGCATCCATTCATGTGCATTGTGTATTCCGACGGACTAGGGCAATTCCAGCAGAACAATGTGATACTCCACACGTCCAAAATTGCTACAGAGTGGCTCCAGGAACACTCTTCTGGCCGCCAAACTCCCCAGACATGAACATTATTGAGCATATCTGGGATGCACTGCAACATGCTATTGAGAAGAGATCTCCACCCCCTCGTACTCTTACGGATTTATGGATTTATGGTTTCAGTTCTCTCCAGCACTATTTCAGACATTAGTCGAGTCCATGCCATGCCATGTTGCGGCACTTCTGCGTGCTCGTGGCGGCCCTTCACGATATTAGGCTTGTTTCTTTGGCTCTTCACTGTATGAATGTGTAAGCTTCCAATATAAGAGACAGTAAAGTGTAACATATGGTATAGCTAAGCAAGAAGCTGACTATTTTAGAAATCCTTGCATCAGCAAGTAAGTGATACATAAAGGATTAGCAAACAAGTGTGTGAGAAAACATTACTTCCTGACATACCAAACTATTTCATTTCATGGTACAGCAGGAGCTCTCTCTCCCCAACAATTAAATAGGCGATTAGTGTGCGTTTCCTTAGCATTGTTCCAATGAATCTCATGCTTATATTATTCTTCATGCTATTACGTTTAGGTGGACGTTACATTTTAAGTTGTTCCATACAAATATTCCAAAATATTTCACAATTAGGACTCAGTCCAGTTATTCATCATAAGTGGTGCTATCAAATGACAATTGTCTTTGTACCTATTTACAAAAATTACATCTCGTTTGTGGCAGTGGTTGTCTATGGGTGGAGCACTGGACTCAAGCGCTGGAGCTTCCGCTTGAATCCCGTATAGAAGCAGTGGTTTTCCCATCGGTCCAGTCCCTTCACAGGACGGCCGCAGGTGTACCCTGCCTGGTATCTTTCTCAGGTATAAAAAACGGCAAGGGCTGTAGTCTCACCATCTACCTCCTCTTAGTGGCACAGCAAGGAAAAGGTGCACTCTCCCTGCTGAAAGGCCAATACTCCAGTCACGAACTTACTCTACAGAGTGGACTTTTACATTTTAGTGACTCATGTTGATTATCAACTGTAAGTTCTTGCACCACACACCTTTTTGCACGCAGCATCAGCTGGAGGTTGATGTTCGGAGGCTTGATCAACAGCTCTGAGTAAAAGTGAGGAAATGGGATTTGAGATCATAAGAAGGTAAGTAGAAGTGGGATATAGGCTAGGAGCTGATACTGAAAGGTTGTGGGTTCGAGAAAGTATCAGGTGAGAACTGCGAGTATTTGGGTAATGAAACAGGGTCGGGCAGTGATCAGGGTGGGTACTGGGTGCAGTGAGAATGGAGAGGCTGAGAGTGGAAATGGAACCAAACAAGGATTTCTAGTGGGAGAAAGTGAACGGAAATTGTTGCGGGAGTATGTGACGGTGGAATTCAGACAAAAAATGTGATGTACAACTATTATGATCTGTTGAAGAACAAAACGGATTACATTTTCTGTGATACGAGATGAACATAGGGAGATGCTTCGATGAAGTAGTGGGTCGATGTGGAGGATGGGTACAGTCATTTAAGATTCTGTAGGAGTTTGACTGGTTACAGGTACTCAATTACGGTAGGTATTGGAGGTTGAGACATTGTTTTACAAGATACTTGGATCTGCAGTGGGATAAGTGTACAGATTATTCTGTAATTGGTTTGGTTCGTCTTGACTAATCTTATCTAGCCCGTGCCTTTGTTTGTCCTCTGGCCAATGTTACATGACAATCCCGTCAACAGATAATGTGGTGTCAGGAACTGCTGACTCTGACAGCCCCATCCAACTAAAGCTTTGTTAGGAGTAACAGCATCATGGGACTGCGACGACCAGGTGGATGTGGACGGCAGTATGACAGTAGCAGTCCTCACGCAAAAGCTGCGAAGTAGCTGATCTGTATCATTATTTAGAATGTTTTGTGACATCTTTCGTGTTTACATGAGTAGCATATCAATGAGGACTTAGATCCACAGTTCAGGTTTATGCCGTTAGTCGGCACCACTGTTGTGGAACTGCAGTCCCTGTTGGTGGCGGGAAGTTCGAAAAATCCAAGGTGGCGGAATACTGGAAATTTAAAAAATGGAAAATAGCAGATTGTGGAAAATTTTTAAGTGCAGTATGGTAGTGGTAGGAAATTAAAAAAAAAAACACAGAAGACATAAGATTTACGAATCCAAGATGGCGAGACAAGCCTAGTTATGCTTTGTACCCTCCCAGTCCTTCTCCCTCTCTCCAGACAATCTCAGTGTAGCATTTAAATGTTGCCTGGCTTGAAGATATGCAGTAAAAAAATTAAGTAAGCTTTTCTTGAATAGGCGCCATGGTGAAACATATAAAAATAATACTCTAGATATAAAAATTATCATAAAATATTTTTACATTGTTTTTACATGAAATGTTTTTACTTTTCTGCAGTTATATTTCTTCACACACAAAGTTGCATTTCAACATTATCTATTTATGCACTGTAGTTACAACAGCAGATAATCAGAGTTTAAATTGTACAACGTTTTTCACGGTCTCAGCCGTTACTATGGATCACTAATTTTCCATAAAAAATACGCATTAGATGAGAACATTCCTGGCGTTACACCTGCCCTGTCAGAAAGGAGTTTGTTGATTAACATTAGTTACAAATGTTGTAGTGTGTTCAAACTACGATTTACATTTACAAAATATAATTTACATTCTCATACACATTATTCAGACGTTTGCTTTATTTACATTCTTGTGGGTGCTTACGTTTTTTCACGTGTTTACAATAATACCAATGATCACTTTTATTTTGTAATCGCCCCAAGCCAATTTCCTGTACAAATAAGACAAGTTTGTGTTACTTAATAGCATCAACAACAAGTTGCTTAGTCTTATTACATGCTGCACAGTTGTTTTTACTTCTGATTCCAATAGATATCGTCTGTAATCGCCAATGGTTAACCTACTGACAGACGTTTGTTTTATTACCTTTACTCTGTGAATTACGCATCCAGACTTGATCTTGATAGCGTACATTTTTGCGAGCACATCGACAATTTCTGTAATAAGTACACAATAATTCATTCTTCATTCATCTAACCCCTTTATTATTCACCAGCAGAATACCATACCTATTATTTGCAAGGAAATCGGAAGTATTGAACCTTGTATGGACATCATTCCTGATATCTTCACGGAAATCTGGTGTTGTAATGTGATAGATTAAGCTATCACTGTCTGTTTTACATGTTTTGTTGGATTTTAGTTTAGTATGCATCCATAGTGAAAGTCAATAAAAATGGTTTTTAAAAGTATTCAGAGTGTCTGTTACTACTGCAATGGCTTTATCAAAGAGTACATTGAGTTTTTGCAGTTCAGAGGTGACGAAATTGTTTGATTGGATTGAAGAGTTCCTAGATAACAGAACGCAGCATGTCATTCTCAATGGAGAGAAGTCTTCCGAAGTTACAGTGATTTCAGGTGTGCCGCAGGGGAGTGTCGTAGGACCGTTGCTATTCACAATATACATAAATGACCTTGTGGATTACATCGGAAGTTCACTGAGGCTTTTTGCGGATGATGCCGTGGTATATCGAAAGGCTGTAACAATGGAAAATTGTACTGAAATGCAGGAGGATCTGCAACGAATTGACGCATGGTGCACGGAATGGCAATTGAATCTCAATGTAGACAAGTGTAATGTGCTGCGAATACATAGAAAGGGATATCCTTTATCATTTAGCTGCAATATAGCAGGTCAGCAACTGGAAGCAGTTAATTCCATAAATTATCTGGGAGTAGGCATTAGGAGTCATTTACAATGGAATAATCATATAAAGTTGATCGTCGGTAAAGCAGATGCCAGACTGAGATTCATTGGAAGAGTCCTGAGGAAATGCAATGCGAAAACAAAGGGAGTAGGTTACGGTACACTTGTTAGCCCACTGCTTCAATACTGCTCACCAGTGTGGGATCCGTACCAGATAGGTTTGATAGAGGGGAGCGAGAAGATCCAACGGAGAGCAGCGCGCTTCGTTACAGGATCTCTTGGTAATCGCGAAAGCGTTACGGAGATGATATAGATAAACTCCAGTGGAAGACTTTGCAGGAGCTTTTGTTGAAGTTTCGAGAACATACCTTCACCGAAGAGCCAAGCACATATTGCTCCCTCATACGTGTATCTCGCGAAAAGACCATGAGGATAAAGTCAGAGAGATTAGATCCCACACAGCGGCATACCGACAATCTTTCTTTCCACGGACAGTACGAGACTGGAATAGAAGGGAGAACCGATAGATGTACTCCGCCACACACCGACAGGTGTCTTGCGGAGTGTGGATCTAGATGTAGAGAACACTCCTTTTAAAATATTGTTCAGCAGTTAATGAAGAGCCTCCACATCCGCCTTCTCAGGAAGTCGCTAGTCTTATGTCCCGCACATTTTTTCTGATACACTATTGTTCACAATTTTGAAAAAAAATTCTTGAAATTATTGCTTGTGTTCATTTGTTTTTGTACATTCATCTTCATCTATGGCTTCAAGTATGCAGTTTTCCTAAATGAGAAAATTTGGTGAATTCTTTTTAAAACGAATTTATAACGTAAACATTGTTTTTGATTTGTGTAACGAACAACATATTTTTTGGTCATAGAAGGCAAAAAAACATTTCTTCAGTTCTTGCTATAGGATGGTGGCTACATTTTTTTCTGGGCCTAAGGCAAATCCGAATGAAAATCGTCAGTTAATTTGCCGATCATGTTACAGACTAGACGATATGGTCAGAATCCCAGCGTATGGTCATTAAGCAGATTTGTATATTTCTGTTGCCGAGCACTTGAGTTGATTTGAGTTCTTTTGGTTATGAGTGAGACCAAGAGCATTTAGGCAGTTGGCTGTACTTGTTAAATTACCAAATTCTACTGAACTTTTACGCACAGTGATCAGCATTAATGACTCGACAGGTCGCACGTGTTGTAATCCTATCCGATGGCCGTTAGGATTTTTATTTTGTAATTGTTGTTATACATAAATTTATTGTTAACTGGAGAGAGTCGTTAACGTTTAAAATTGTCTTGTTGTCTTGTGGCGATGTTACTTTGGAACCAAATAGACTGATTTATGTCAGTGGCACTTCACATATAACTCTTTTCACCATGTGAATTCTGATTTGTATATTGTACTAGTGAAGTTTAATGTTCTCTCTGTTTCTGTCGTAGGCAGACTGTATGCAGGTTATGCTTCCATTGAATTTCAATATGTGTACTAATCTGTTAATCAAATGTTTTGGTACCGATCATGATCAAAAAAAAGTAGTGGGTTAAAGAGTTGTTAAGTTCCTGTACTCGAAACGAAGCCTATGGTTTTAGACAATTTGATGTTAAATAGTTCCTCTTATTTTACAAATGTGTACCGTTGTATTTTGGATAGTTCGGTAGTTGCTGTGTTGTCTGTTTCAGTTATTGCCAAGTTGTTTTAAATGGACTAAGATAGACGACCACCTGGGGTTGAAGTTTGATTACCTAAGTAGCGTGAATTCGACAGAGCGTAAAAATTAGTTCCATGTCGTGCTAGCATGTGCTACTAGCTAGTTATTCGTTGTTCCACTATTTTAATCTCTGGGTCAGCAGACTGTTTCGTTGTGTTCTGGGTGCAAGATTAATTACTATTGAGACGTGGCGCTTTTGGCGTGTGTATCTGATACGTCTTGGTGGAGCCTCCACCTGTTAAGCACGTGTGTGTGTTAAATAAAAAAACTTAGCCTTAACTCGCGATTTAGAATTGAGTGGTCTGTCGTAATTTTGCATATTGAATTACAACTTGCAATTCTGTCATGAACCGAGAACTGTAAGTTTTAAGTGATATCAGATTCTTTCTATTTTGTTGTGAGCTGTGATGTCTGAAGCAGCTGCTGCTGCCTAAACTTATCATATTGCTCTTTAAGACAGTTTGATTTGGTTGTTTATCCAAGTATTAAAACTTCTTCTATTTGTTTCTATGTCATGAATTTCTTTGACAACAAACCTGACGTAAATTTTGAAGCAGGCGTCAAGATTGTATTTCTGAATTATTTTAAATTTTCTGTGCTTGATTTAATTTCACTTAATGATTCTCTCATTTACTTCACAAATTCTTTCATCCTATTTGAATTTTACTAAATCCCTGTCTTTGTGTAAATTTGAAGCAGCCGCTACTGTTGCTCTCTGAAGTTTGAGTAATCTTAGCTTGATGACCGTAGAGCAAAAAAGAGGGTAAATTTTTATTAAGCTTTTGTAATGCAAAATTGTTTGATCACGTATCCGTGTAATTTTTCGAGATATCGAGTTTGTTCAATAAATTCGTATTCCGTACTTGATTGTTTCATTTGCATACCAGCACCTTACCGCTCCAATCTAGCTCCCTACCGCCTGAGCCATGGAGCGAACACCCCAAAACATCACAGAAGCATCTCCAGCCTGAACTACGCTCTCGACACACTGCGCCATCGGTAGTCAGTGTAGCGTTAGGTATCTATTTGTGACACTCACTACTTGCAGCAGCCGACCAAATTTGTGTACTAAACATTTTACAGTTTTAACTATTTGTTGAACTAAATGTGTGCTGTGAGTGTACAGAAGTGGTCTATTACTTCCATGTCATGGTTGACCATTTGGAGCATACGTGACGCCGCTGAAGACCGAACTGTGCGTGTCTTGCGGAGGGTACCTTGAGTACCTCTATCGGTTCTCCCTTCTATTCCAGTCTTGTATTGTTCGTGGAAAGAAAGATTGTCGGTATGCCTCTCTGTGCGCTCTAATCTCTCTTATCTTACCCTCATGGTCTCTTCGCGAGATATACGTAGGAGGGAGCAATACACTGCTTGACTCCTCGGTGAAGGTATGTTCTCGAAACTTCAACAAAAGCCCATACCGAGCTACTGAGCGTCTCTCTTGCAGAGTCTGCCACTGGAGTTTATCTGTCATCTCCGTAACGCTTTCGCGATTACCAAATGATACTGTAACGAAGAGCGCTGCTCTCCGTTGGATCTTCTCTATGTCTTCTATCAACCCTATCTGGTACAGATCCCACACCGGTGAGCAGTATTCAAGCAGTGGGCTAAAAAGTGTACCGTAACCTACTTCCTTTGTTTTCGGACTCTGTTTCCTTAGGATTCTTCCAATGAATCTCAGTCTGGCATCTGCTTTACCGACGATTCATTTTATATGGTCATTCCATTTTAAATCACTGCCATTGCCTACTCCCAGATAATTTATAGAATTAACTGCTTCCAGTTGCTGACCTGCTCTATGGCAGCTAAATGGCAAAGGATATCCCTTCTATGTATTCGCAACACATTACACTTCTCTTCATTGGCATTCAGTTGCCATTCCCTGCACCATGCGTCAATTCCGTGCAGATTCTCCTGCATTTCAGTACAATTTTCCATTGTTGCAACCTCTCGATATATAACAGCATCATCCGCAAAAAGCCTCAGTGAACTACCGATGTTATCCACAAGGTCATTTATATATAGTGTGAATAGCAACGGTCCTACGACACTCCCCTGCGGCACACCTCTCCACTGAGAATGACATGTTGCGATCTGTTATCTAGGAACCCTTCAATCCAATCACACAATTGGTCTAATAGTCCATATGCTCTTACTTTGTTCATTAAACAAGTGTGGGGCAATGTATCAAACGCCTTGCGGAAGTCAAGAAACTCGGCATCTACCTGGGAACCCGTGTCTATGGCCCTCCGAGTCTCGTGGACGAATAGCGCGAGCTGGGTTTCACACGATCGTCTTTTTCGAAACTCATGCTGATTCCTACAGAGTAGATTTATAGTCTCCAGAAAAGTCATTATACTCGAACATAATAGTGTTTCAAAATTCTACAACTAATCGACGTTAGAGATATATGTGTATAGTTCTGCACAACTGTTCGACGTCCCTTCTTGAAAACGGGAATGACCTGTACCCTTTTCCAATATTTTGGAACGCTACGCTCTTCTAGAGACCTACGGTACACCACTGCAAGAAGGGGGGCAAGTTCCTTCGCGTACTCTGTGTAAAATCGAACTGGTATCCCATCAGGTCCAGCGGCTTTTCCTCTTTTGAGCCATTTTAATTGTTTCTCTATCCCTCTGTCGTCTATTTCGATATGTACCATTTTGTCATCTGTGGGACAATCTAGAGAAGGAACTACAGTGCAATGTTTCTCTGTGAAACAGCTTTGGCAAAAGGCATTTAGCATTTCGTCCTTTAGTCTGTCATCCTCTGTTTCGGTACCAGTTGGTCACAGGGTGTCTGGACATTTTGTTTTGATCCACCTACCACTTTGACATAAGACAAAAATTTCTTAGGATTTTCAGTACATAGAACTTTATATTCGTATTCGTTGCACGCCTCTCCCATAGCGTTCCTCACACAACATTGCGCTTCGAGTAATTTTTTTTGTCTGCAAGGCTTTGGCTATGTTTATGTTTGCTGTGAAGTTGCCTTTGCTTCCGTAGCAGTATTCTAACTCGGTTGTTGTACCACGTGGCTCTTTTCCGTCTGTTACGATCTTCCTTGGCACATACTCATCTAATGCATATTGTACGATGGTTTTGAACTTTGTCCACTGATCCTCAACACTATCTGTACTTGAGATTAAACTTTTGTGTTGAGCTGTCAGTTTTCTAAGCAGAAAAATCTTCCTACCTTTTTTAATATTTCTATTTACGGCAGTACTACCTGTTGCAACCTGCTGGCAGAGTATTACCCCGCCACCCGCCTAGGTGCTGTGGCATGCTTATGCAGTCAGTTTGAAACGAAGCTACTGTAAGCCGGGATGCTTTGGTAGTGCAACAACATGCGGCGTATGGCCCAGTATAGCGACAACTCAACAATAAATCTGTCCTGGTAGGCCAAACTAGTCTCTGGATCAGCGAATCATCGAGTGAATGCCCAATGACTCGTAGGCTTGAACCATGAGGCCGCCACACACGACTGTCATCCTGACACAACCACCTGTTTAGGGACCAGACACAATACTGGTGGGCCGAGGGTCAAACTGACGCCATCGTAGCCGCCAAGCCATTGGGCACCTGCTAGCGCTAGATGTCGCCAACCGGACGTTGAGGCTGTGTTTCACACCCCAGACAACTATGTTTCCTTCACTTGTCTGCTGTAACAGTTCTGACACACTCTGCCACTCGTCCATGGCAAGGTCACCCCACTGTCAAGTCGAGCTTTGCATAGCAAACGCTAGCTACATCTCCTCTACACACTGTGCACCAAGGAGCTTGGATTTGGTGGCCACCAACCCGTGTCCACTGACATAGACATGTGTCTGCCATTATAAACTGTTGAGAAATAACTGAAACTTTCCACTGTCTCTGAGCTGCGTATGTCTTATGCGGCCCACCTACCTCCACCAGAGATCATCTACAATCATACAAGTGGTGCTAGAAATAGTGTTGGAGATTACAACGATGGCCCAACACCTGTCTCAAAAAAGGAAATAACACCATCAGCAATGCTTCTGTAATTTTACTTTCCTTCTTTTTTCTATTTTTGGTATTTTTTTTGTTATGTGCTCCTGGCAGTAATGACAGTAAATAAAGTGAAAACGGGTGAAGATGTATCAGTTTAGAAACGGTTCAACATTTCCTTAATCAGATTGCTCTAAAATAAGCTGACGACCTAGAATTACACAGGGAACTGATAAACATGTGGAAGGAGAGAAGGGAACAGTTTGCTCCTGATTTTTCCCACTTGTCCTAGATACCTGCACTGCCTTGTTAGTAACTCCTTTTCCAGGCTCCCCAGAGCAAGATAGGACTTCAGTGGGTAATTATTTAATTACAGAAACAAAAATTGGGGCATGGCTGGGGGGAGGGGGGGATGGAATAGTTAAGTATGGCTCAATTCAAGTTGACATGACGTGCTGGAATATAAAATGTTTCATCATTCCAAGACCTGCAAGGACGTCCTATTGGTCACAGGTACTGTCCTCAAGTTCTCAGATTATCAAAAACAATTCATATTAACTTGTGATGCCGGCAACCATGCCTCAAGTGTGCATATTGACTCACGAAACATATGGAGTAGAGCACCTGATAAGCTATGCTTCTCGGTAACTAAATACAACAGAAAAGAATTACTCATCCACGGAAATAGAAATGCATAGTCAGATTTATGGTATTAAATATATTTTAGTTGTTAATTGTGTGATAGGCACTTCAAAGTTATAATAGTTCACTCAGAATTAAAATGACTGATCAGTCTTAAAGATCCAATGACCTGTTTTACCTGATGGGCTTTATGTCTTAGTGAAATTGAATCTTAACCTATAGAATGGCCTGGGAAAATATGACACCGACAGGGTAAACTGAGTAATACGATACATGGAGTGGAACATGGTGAAAGTTCTACAGACGAATGGTGGAAGGCCACTGACTGAGACTGTCAGCAATTCAAACATAGTTCTGTGCTGTTGATGGGGTATTGCACGAACAAACAAAACGTGGAAGAGTGTGCAGACATGCTGGCAAATTTACACATTGAGAGTTTGATGCAATCATACAGTTTTATCTTGGCAGGGCATGGTGGCCATCAAACTACTGAAAAATATATCACAGTGAATAATGGTGGAAAATGCAGGACAAGCATGACATGGGGCAATACGTAAAAAATGCTTACCCTGTATGCAAAGAGTTGAGCTTAATCATTAGAAAATTTCATTGCAAAGATTACCACACACCAGAAAACCATTCCAAATGGTTAGTATGAACATTCTTGTAGCCTCTGAATAGGCAATAGCATGGAATTGATATGTTTTGACTGTAATTGATAATTTTTGACGGCTGTGCCAATCAGCAGATAAAGTCAGTAGCTTAGGCAAACACTGGATTCTGAAGTCTGTGGACATCAGAGACTGTGATAACCTGTCAAAGTGCTAATGTTATATCTGAGCTGACACAAGAGTTATGTCGATTTTTTCAAACTTGGAAGTTGCAGATGAATGCACTGGCACCCAAAAGCAAGCGCGAGAACAAAATTAGTGTGAAGGATCATGCAGAAACGTTACATTAGTAAGTAAATAGTCACAATAGTGACTGAGATCCTCTACTGCCATATATGGGAGCAGCCTATCACTCAAAGGTGCATCGATGTATGGGATTACCGCCATATGGGGATGTTTATGGATAGAAGATGCATTCCTCTTTTGAATTATGTAAACCAACCCCTGGGGAGGATGCATCAGCTGCATGTAATTTTGTTAAAAGATTGAGGGCAATGGTGCCAGGTTCAGAAAGCGAATGGAAAAGCCTTTGGAAGAGGGTACACGGAAAGACAAGGCAAGGCTATCTTGTTGGCCAATGGCTCATGTTGATCAACTCTTATTTCCAAGAGGAAAGACAAATAAATTCACAAAGCTAAACCAGTGGCCTTATCAGGTGGTTGAAATGACATTTCCAGTCACTGTAAATTTACACTTACCACTGTGGTGAATATGGAATGAGTCCACCCAAGTAACTATGCTACTGAAGCCCTATCTCATTTGTGGGCAGCTTCATCGGAAGACGAAGAGAAGTGATAGAGAAGAAAGATAGCAACTGGCAAAAATAACGATTTACTCAGATGGCTACTCCAACTTATGTGTGCATCATATGGTCAGGATATAGACTGGGAGACTCAAACGTTCATAACGGGTGGCAGGGACAAAGAATCCAGTGAAATATTTTTAAGTGCTTTATCTGAAAACTACCTTGAGCAGTTAAACAGAAAACCGACTCGTGGCGATAATATATTAGACCTTCTGGTGACAAACAGACCCGAACTATTTGAATCAGTTAATGCAGAACAGGGAATCAGCGATCATAAAGCAGTTACTGCGTCGATGATTTCAGCCGTAAATAGAAATATTAAAAAAGGTAGGAAGATTTTTCTGTTTAGCAAAAGTGACAAAAAGCAGATTACAGAGTATCTGACGGCTCAACACAAAAGTTTTGTCTCAAGTGCAGATAGTGTTGAGGATCAGTGGTCAAAGTTCAAAACCATGGTACAATATGCGTTAGATGAGTATGTGCCAAGCAAGATCGTAAGAGATGGAAAAGAGCCACCGTGGTACAACAACCGAGTTAGAAAACTGCTGCGGAAGCAAAGGGAACTTCACAGCAAACATAAACATAGCCAAAGCCTTGCAGACAAACAAAAATTACGCGAAGCGAAATGTAGTGTGAGGAGGGCTATGCGAGAGGCTTTCAATGAATTCGAAAGTAACGTTCTATGTACTGACTTGGCAGAAAATCCTAAGAAATTTTGGTCCTATGTCAAAGCGGTAGGTGGATCAAAACAAAATGTCCAGACACTCTGTGACCAAAATGGTACTGAAACAGAGGATGACAGACTAAAGGCCGAATTACTAAATGTCTTCTTCCAAAGCTGTTTCACAGAGGAAGACTGCACTGTGCTTCCTTCTCTAGATTGTCGCACAGTCGACAAAATGGTAGATATCGAAGTAGACGACAGAGGGATAGAGAAACAATTAAAATCGCTCAAAAGAGGAAAGGCCGCTGGTCCTGATGGGATACCAGTTCGATTTTACACAGAGTACGCGAAGGAACTTGCCCCCCTTCTTGCAGCGGTGTACCGTAGGTCTCTAGAAGAGCGAAGCGTTCCAAAGGATTGGAAAAGGGCACAGGTCATCCCCGTTCTCAAGAAGGGACGTCGAACAGATGTGCAGAACTATAGACCTATATCTCTAACGTCGATCAGTTGTAGAATTTTGGAACACGTATTATGTTCGAATATAATGTCTTTTCTGGAGACTAGAAATCTACTCTGTAGGAATGAGCATGGGTTTCGAAAAAGACGATCGTGTGAAACCCAGCTCGCGCTATTCGTCCACGAGACTCAGAGGGCCTTAGACACGGGTTCACAGGTAGATGCCGTGTTTCTTGACTTCCGCAAGGCGTTTGACACAGTTCCCCATAGTCGTTTAATGAACAAAGTAAGAGCATACGGACTATCAGATCAATTGTGTGATTGGATTGAGGAGTTCCTAGATAACAGAACGCAGCACGTCATTCTCAATGGAGAGAAGTCTTCCGAAGTAAGAGTGATTTCAGGTGTGCCGCAGGGGAGTGTCATAGGACCGTTGCTATTCACAATATACATAAATGACCTGGTGGATGACATCGGAAGTTCACTGAGGCTTTTTGCAGATGATGCTGTGGTGTATCGAGAGGTTGCAACAATGGAAAATTGTACTGAAATGCAGGAGGATCTGCAGCGAATTGACGCATGGTGCACGGAATGGCAATTGAATCTCAATGTAGCGAAGTGTAATGTGATGCGAATACATAGAAAGATAGATCCCTTATCATTTAGCTACAAAATAGCAGGTCAGCAACTGGAAGCAGTTAATTCCATAAATTATCTGGGAGTACGCATTAGGAGTGATTTAAAATGGAATGATCATATAAAGTTGATCGTCGGTAAAGCAGATGCCAGACTGAGATTCATTGGAAGAATCCTAAGGAAATGCAATCCGACAACAAAGGAAGTAGGTTACAGTACGCTTGTTCGCCCAATGCTTGAATACTGCTCAGCAGTGTGGGATCCGCACCAGGTAGGGTTGATAGAAGAGATAGAGAAGATCCAACGGAGAGCAGCGCGCTTCGTTACAGGATCATTTAGTAATTGCGAAAGCGTTACGGAGATGATAGATAAACTCCAGTGGAAGACTCTGCAGGAGAGACGCTCAGTAGCTCGGTACGGGCTTTTGTTGAAGTTTCGAGAACATACCTTCACCGAAGAGTCAAGCAGTATATTGCTCCCTCCTACGTATATCTCGCGAAGAGACCATGAGGATAAAATCAGAGAGATTAGAGCCCACACAGAAGCATACCGACAATCCTTCTTTCCACGTACAATACCAGACTGGAATAGAAGGGAGAACCGATAGAGGTACTCAGGGTACCCTCCGCCACACACCGTCAGGTGGCTTGCGGAGTACGGATGTAGATGTAGATGTAGAATGTTATAGTATGTACAGTGATGGTAGCAGAAACTTTGTGTGCTTAATTTGGTCTGGTAGGAAACATCGATGGTATGTAGAGTTACATGACGATTATTTTGTGAAGTATGTATGTATTATAATAACAGTGGTTTGTATTGAAGTAGTGCCCTATGCTGTACATACTTGTAACAGAAGATAGGGTTCCATTGAAGCATTATGCATGTACATTATCTTGTTCAGTCAAAGAACATGAGAGTGCATAGTATTGTTTTTGTTGAATAATGCAGTCGTGCGGTAGTGTTAGGATTGTGGAGGTTTCAGGGAGGCTTAATGACACCCCTGGAATTGCTAGTGACACTAGAGGATGGGTTCCTATGTTGTAATTCTTATGGCTGACTTTGACATCACTTATGATGGGACCCAGTTACAGGTTCTGATATGTACAAAGAGTGTTGGTTCATGTGCTATGTCATCCACTCCCACTCGATAATGAAGAGGGCTATGAAGAAGCTCATAGGACTGAAACTGCATGACACACGAAGTCCCACACATTACCTTCTGCATCAGAATTGCTACCAGCATTGGACCAAGCGAGTTGCAGTATGCCATTCAAAGCTGGACATATGGTTCCAGGGGCGTGAAAGTTGGAATTGGCATATGAGCGTCCTGAGGGAGTGATTATGAGTAAAAGCAAATACTGCAGAAATATAGGATCATATTAGATCTTTTTGCTGGCATACCTAATAATTAGCATCTGTACATGTTACACGCAATGATGGGTAAGTAACAGGCAATGCTAGGAGCTGAGCTTCAAGAACAACATCTAATAATTAGTGACACTCTTAATGATATATCTGTCCCCTCTTTTGGTTACCAGCCAACATTAACAGAAACACATGAGGTTCAATCCCATCCAGGAATTCAGAGGGCCGAATTTTTCTATGAGTATAGTAGCGCAAGCCTAGGCAAGGGAATATACTACTAACTGCAAGCTACTGGCGCAGCATTCGTGATGTGACCAGAATTATTCCGAGGAGCTGCAGCATGCCTGTCTGGTAAGTGACCAAGCTGTTATGCTTTGATAGTGCTACAGTATGCAGATATGTACCACATGTGGGGACCGCTCAACAAGAAACCTGAATGGCTCAGGTAAGTACTGACTGTCTGGCTAGTCAGGTCACTTGAATCAATTAGTCACTGAGTAGGTGTCTGCTATACTGTAGGCTTCCACTGTGTGTCTCGCATCACACAATTGTCATCCAGATGTGACCACCTGCCTGGAATCCAGCCACAGTGCCAGTTGGGCTAAGGGTTGAACTGGGACATCCTAGCTGCTGAGATTCTAGGCGCCCACCACCATCAGATGCCAGTTAGCCACTGAGGCCGGATTTTGAACCCTGGGAGTCTACACTTTCTTTGCTGCCCAAAGCTTCAGGGGTCTGTCAGCATGTTCTTCTCCCAGTATAGCCATAGCAGTCTGCCATGCCAAGTCCTGACGCAACAAGACAAAACTTAAAGACGAAAGATTTTTCCACATTATGTGGCACTGCCAAATAACATTGCTTGATGAAACGTGGACCATATGTACACTACTGGCCATTAAATGTGCTACACCAAGAAGAAATGCACACGATAAATGGGTATTCATTGACAAATATATTATTCTAGGGCTGACATGTGATTACATTTTCACGCAATTTGGGTGCATACATCCTGAGAAATCCGTATCCAGAACAACCACCTCTGGCTGGAATAACAGCCTTTATACGCCTGGGCATTGAGTCAAACAGAGCTTGGATGGCGTGTACAGATATAGCTGCCCACGCAGGTTCAACACGATATCACAGTTCATCAAGAATAGTGATTGGCGTATTGTGACGAGCCAGTTGCTCGGCCACCATTGACCAGACGTTTTCAGTTAGTGAGAGATCTGGAGAATGTGCTGGCCAGGACAGCAGTCGAACATTTTCTGTATCCAGAAAGGCCTGTACAAGACCTGCAACATGCGGTCGTGCATTGTTCTGCTGAAATGTAGGGTTTCGCAGGGATCGAATGAAGGGTTGAGCCACGGGTCGTAACACATCTGAAATGTAACGTCCACTGTTCAAAGTGCCGTCAATGCGAACAAGAGATGACCGAGATGTCTAACAAGTGGCACCACATACCATCACGCCGGGTGATACGCCAGTATGGCGATGACGAATGCACGCTTCCAATGTTCGTTCATCGCGATGTCGCCAAACACGGAAGCGACCATCATGATGCTGTAAACAGAACCTGGATTCATCCGAAAAAATGACGTTTTGCCATTCGTGCACTCAGGTTCGTCGTTGAGTACACCATCGTAAGCGCTCCTGTCTGTGATGCAGCGTCAAGGGTAAACGCAGCCATAGACTCCGAGCTGATATTCAATGCTGCTGCAAATGTCATCGAACTGATCGTGCAGATGGTTGTTGTCTTGCAAAACGTCCCCATCTGTTGACTCAAGGATCGAGACGTGGCTGCACGATCCGTTACAGCCATGCGGATAAGATGCCTGTCATCTCGACTGCTAGTGATACGAGGCCGTTGGGATGCAGCACGGCGTTCCGCATTACCCTCGTGAACCCACCGATTCCATATTCTGCTAACAGTCATTGGATCTCGACCAATGCGAGCCGCAATATCGCGATACGATAAACCGCAATCGCGATAGGGTACAATCCGAGCTTTATCAAAGCCGGAAACGTGGTGGTACGTATTTCTCCTCCTCACAAGAGGCACCACAACAGCGTTTCACCAGGCAACGTCGGTCAACTGCTGTTTGTTTATGAGAAGTTGGTTGGAAACTTTCTTCATGTCAGCACGTTGTAGGTGTCGCCACCAGCGCCAACCATGTGTGAATGCTCTGAAAAATTAATCACTTGCATATCACAGCATCTTCTTCCTGTCGGTCTGTACCACGTCATTTTCGTGGTGTAGCAATTTTAATGGCCAGTAGTGTAGAAAGAACTGCTTCCATACAGTAGAGTACAGTATAATACAATGCATAACGTGACTGAAAGCGATACGCAATGAAACGAACAGAAATTATACTGTTATAGAAAGACAATTACAATGAAGTCTCTGTGATTTATAGTGGACCCCCGGACATTGCAAAAGGCGGAACATGGTTCTGAATAATGTTTGTGCTCACCAGCGACGGCAGTGCTATCTTTGTAACGCACTCCCATGCCGGTCACAAGGTTTGTGAGGAGTGCCTGTGGTTGGGCGTTCCATCCCCCACCAACACAGTTGACTGCTGCCGGACGTTCGTTGGTGCGTGTAGACGTATCCCCAGCACATCCCACACGTGCTCGGTGTGATTTAAGTCGAAGAACAGGCAGGTCAGGCCATTCGTAGAATGTTTTCTCGTTCCAAGAGCTCCTACACCTGCACTGGTCTCACTTTGTCTTCCATAAAAGTCTGGGCAAGGGCACAGTAGGACTCGCACATTAAGGGTTCAGTAAAAACTTAACTACGTGTAAATATATATACAGTTCATCCATCCTGGGAATCGCGAACATCAACGATTTTTGCTTGTTTTCAATGTACGAGGCGTGTTTTTTAAGTAAGTACCATTTTGAAATTAAAGAAAAAATAATTTTATTTTTACATGAAAGCCTGTACCTTAATCTATGTATCTACATAATTTCCGTCAATATTGAGGCACTTGTCATAACGTTGAGCTAGTTTTTAAATATCCTCCTCATATAAATCTGCCATCTGACTTGTTAACCACTGCATCACCACTGCATCGTCTTGAAGGTGCTGACCGCCCAGGTGTTTCTTCAAGTGCAGGAACAGATGATAGTCACTGGGCGTAAGATTGGGTCTGTATGGTGGATGATCTAGAGTTTTCCATCGAAAAGATGTGATGAGAGTTTTGGTGTGATTCACCACATGTGGACGGGCATTGTCTTGCAGCTCAACTTGCCAGTCTTTTGTTCTGAATTGAACTGCGCAGATTGTGCATTGTCTTACAGTAAGATGCTGCATTGATTGTCTCATTACAAAGCAGAAATTCCACAAGCAATACTCCTTTTCTGTCCCAAAAAACTGTGCACATAATTATGCGAGCAGAAATTGTTTGCTTAAACTTCACTTTTCTGGGTGAATCTGAATGCCGCCATTCCATGGAATGTTGGTTTGATTCTGTTATGACGTAGGCCACCCATGCTTCATCGCCCGTAACTATTTGGTTTAAGAAATCATCACTGTCGTTGCGGTACCGCTCAAGGAAAGTCAGTGCACTGTCTATACGTTTGGTTTTGTGCACATCCGTCAACATTTTCGGTACCCAACGTGCGCACAATTTTCGGTAATTTAAGCGCTCGGTCACAATACCTTACAAAAAACTACGAGGGACATTAGGAAAGTCATCCCACAAGGAGGAAATCGTAAAACATCTGTTTTCTCTCCTCTTATTGTCCACTTTCTGCACCAAACATCTACATCTACATGACTACTCTGCAATTCATATTTAAGTGCTTGGCAGAGGGTTCATCGAACCACAATCATACTATCTCTCTACTATTCCACTCCCGAATAGCGAGCGGGAAAAACGAACACCTAAACCTTTCTGTTCGAGCTCTGATTTCTCTTATTTTATTTTGATGATCATTCCTACCTATGTAGGTTGGGCTCAACAAAATATTTTCGCATTCGGAAGAGCAAGTTGGTGACTGAAATTTCGTAAAAAGGTCTCGCCGCGACGAAAAACGTCTATGCTGTAATGACTTCCATCCCAACTCGTGTATCATATCTGCCACACTCTCTCACCTATAACGCGATAATACAAAACGAGCTGCCCTTTTTTGCACCCTTTCGATGTCCTCCGTCAATCCCACCTGGTAAGGACCCCACACCGCGCAGCAATATTCTAACAGAGGACGAACGAGTGTAGTGTAAGCTGTCTCTTTAGTGGACTTGTTGCATCTTCTAAGTGTCCTGCCAATGAAACGCAACCTTTGGCTCGCCTTCCCGACAATATTATCTATGTGGTCCTTCCAACTGAAGTTGTTCGTAATTTTAACACCCAGGTACTTAGTTGAATTGACAGCCTTGAGAATTGTACTATTTATCGAGTAATCGAATTCCAACGGATTTCTTTTGGAACTCATGTGGATCATCACACACTTTTCGTTATTTAGCGTCAACTGCCAACTGACACACCATACAGCAATCTTTTCTAAATCGCTTTGCAGCTGATACTGGTCTTCGGATGACCTTACTAGACGGTAAAGTACAGCATCATCTGCGAACAGTCTAAGAGAACTGCTCAGATTGTCACCCAGGTCACTTATATAGATCAGGAACAGTAGAGGTCCCAGGACGCTTCCCTGGGGAACACCTGATATCACTTCAGTTTTACTCGATGATTTGCCGTCTATTACTACGAACTGCGACCTTCCTGACAGGAAATCACGAATCCAGTCGCGCAACTGAGACGATACCCCATAGGTCCGCAGCTTGATTAGAAGTCGCTTGTGAGGAACGGTGTCAAAAGCTTTCCGGAAATCTAGAAATACGGAATCAACTTGAGATCCCTGTCGATAGCGGCCATTACTTCGTGCGAATAAAGAGCTAGCTGCGTTGCACAAGAGCGATGTTTTCTGAAGCCATGCTGATTACGTGTCAATAGATCGTTCCCTTCGAGGTGATTCATAATGTTTGAATACAGTATATGCTCCAAAACCCTACTGCAAACCGACGTCAATGATATAGGTCTGTAGTTAAATGGATTACTCCTACTACCCTTCTTGAACACTGGTGCGACCTGTGCAATTTTCCAATCTGTAGGTACAGATCTATCGGTGAGCGAGCGGTTGTATATGAGTGCTAAGTAGGGAGCTATAGTATCAGCGTAATCTGAAAGGAACCTAATCGGTATACAATCTGGACCTGAAGACTTGCCCGTATCAAGCGATTTGAGTTGCTTCGCAACCCCTAAGGTATCTACTTCTAAGAAACTCATGCTAACAGATGTTCGTGTTTCAAATTCTGGAATATGCCATTCGTCTTCCCTGGTGAAGGAATTTCGGAAAACTGCGTTCAATAACTCCGCTTTAGCGGCACAGTTGTCGATAACAGTACCATCGGCACTGCGCAGCGAAGGTATTGACTGCGTCTTGCCGCTTGTGTACTTTACATACGACCAGAATTTCTTCGGATTTTCTACCAAATTTCGAGACAATGTTTCGTTGTGGAACCTATTAAAGGCATCTCGCATCGAAGTACGTGCCAAATTTCTCGAGTCTGTAAATTTTAGACCATCTTCAGGATTTTGCGTTCTTCTGAACTTCGCATGCTTTTTCCGTTGCCTCTGCAACATCGTTCGGACCTTTTTTGTGTACCACGGGGGATCCGTTCCATCTCTTACCAATTTATGAGGTATGAATATCTCAATTGCTGTTGCTACTATATCTTTGAATTTGAGCCACATCTCGTCTACATTCGCATAGTCAGTTCGGAAGGAATGGAAATTGTCTTTTAGGAAGGCTTCTAGTGGCACTTTATCCGCTTTTTTAAATAAAATTATTTTGCGTTTGTTTCTGATGGATTTGGAAGAAATGGTATTGAGCCTAGCTACAATGACCTTGTGATCACTAATCCCTGTATCAGTCATGATGCTCTCTATCAGCTCTGGATTGTTTGTGGCCAAGAGGTCAAGTGTGTTTTCGCAACCATTTACAATTCGCGTGGGTTCGTGGACTAACTGCTCGAAATAATTTTCGGAGAATGCATTTAGGACAATCTCGGAAGACGTTTTCTGCCTACCACCGGTTTTGAACAAGTATTTTTGCCAACATACCGAGGGTAGGTTGAAGTCCCCACCAACTATAACCGTATGAGTGGGGTATTTATTTGTTACGAGACTCAAACTTTCTCTGAACTGTTCCGCAACTGTATCATCGGAGTCTGGTGGTCGGTAGAAGGAGCCAATTATTAACTTAATTCGGCTGTTAAGTATAACCTCCACCCACACCAATTCGCACGGAGTATCTACTTCGACTTCACTACAAGATAAACCACTACTGACAGACACAAACACTCCACCACCAATTCTGCCTAATCTATCTTTCCTGAACACCGTCTGAGACTTCGTAAAAATTCCTGCAGAACTTATTTCAGGCTTTAGCCAGCTTTCTGTACCTATAACGATATCAGCTTCTGTGCTTTCTATTAGCGCTTGAAGCTCAGGGACTTTTCCAGCGCAACTACAACAGTTTACAACTATAATTCCGACTGTTCCTTGATCCAAGCACGTCCTGTAATTGCCATGCACCCTTTGACATTGCAGCCCATCCCGCACTTTCCCGAGGCCTTCTAACCTAAAAAACCGCCCAGTCCACGCCACACAGCCTCCGCTACCCGTGTAGCCACCAGCTGAGTGTAGTGAACTCCTGACCTATTCAGCGGAACCCGAAACCCCACCACCCTATGGCGCAAGTCAAGGAATCTGCAGCCAATACGGTCGCAAAACCATCTGAGCCTCTGATTCAGACCCTCCACCCGGCTCTGCACCAAAGGTCCGCAGTTGGTTCTGTCAACGATGCTGCAGATGGTGAGCTCTGCCTTCATCTCGTAAGCAAGACCGGCAGCCTTCACCAAATCAGATTGCCGCTGGAATCCAGAGAGAATTTCCTCAGATCCAAAGCGACACACGTCATTAGTGCCGACATGTGCCACCACCTGCAGCTGGCTGCACCCTGTGCTCTTCATGGCATCCGGAAGGATCCTTTACATATCAGGAATGACTCCTCCCGGAATGCACACGGAGTGCACACTGGATTTCTTCCCCTCCTTAGCTGCCTTATCCCTAAGGGGCCCCATTACGCGCCTAACATTGGAGCTCCCAACTACCAGTAAGCCCACCCTCTGTGATTGCCCGGACCTTGAAGGCTGAGAATGATCCTCTGAAACAGGGCAGGCAGCTGCATCTGGCTCAGCCAGAGACAGTGCCTGAAACCGGTTTGTCAGACGCACCCGGGAGGCTTTCTGATCAGCCTCCGGGGACGTCTTTCGCTGCCTGCCACGCCTTGGAACGACCTCCCAATCAACCACAGGCGAGGGCTCAGCCCGACTGCGGGCAGCAACCGTGGCAACCACAGCAGCAGACCGAGCTGGGGACAGACGGGACGCGGTTGACATCCCCGTGATACCCGAGTCCGGCTTCCCACAGTGGTGCCCATTGGCAACAGCCTCAAGCTGCGCGACCGAAGTCAGCGCCGATTGCAGCTGTGAGCGAAGGGATGCCAAGTCAGCCATCATCCGAACACAGCAATCGCAGTCCCTGTCCATTCAAATCGATGTTTAACAACAGTTACCGAAACACGAGTCCGTGCCTAGATAACGCAAGCGGAACACGCAAAGAATGTATCTACTAACCTGTACAAATGCCTAACGACTGCGCTATAATCTGCTGAATTTCATTAACGACCGCTGGACGCCCACTCGGTTATTCATCATGCACATTTGTGCGGCCATCTTTAAATGCTCTCACCCACTTTCTTACCATTCCATCACTCATACTGTTTTCTCCGTAAGCTGCACAGATCTCACGACGGATATCGATCGCTATTAGGCCTTTAGCACTAAGAAATCTTATAACAGCCCGTACTTCACAGTCGGCTGGACTCACGATTATCGGAGGCATCTTAAACACTCAATACACAGCGTAAACAAGGAACAACCAGACTGTAATGGCGCCAATGCGTAGACAACAGATGTAGGTACTCGGTGCGCATGCGCAGAACGCCGACCGCAGCGCTGCGGCCGCGGTGTGGCAAAACGGTTCTTGCTTAAAAAAACACGCCTCGTAGATACTGGCAAGATATTGGTCCAGGAAATTCCGAGACTGTATCAGAATCTCTACAGTAATTCCTCAGACTAGCCCAGTCATCCAAAAAGAAGCGAGGAGTGAACTTCAGTTTCTATATGGAGATACGAAAGATTTAGGAAAATATTTCTTATTTATTTACTAAAAGATGACAACAACTTACATTTTATGTTTGCACGCAGTAGTGTTCCCGTATTATGCTTGTGATGCATGATGAGTGAAACGTACGAGTATGTTCCAATGGCAAAAATATATTTTTGTGTGACATAATTGCAACTGAAAATTTTTCATATTTTTTAAAACTTACTTTTAATGTGGAACCTTGCTTCTTGCCAAATTACATGATTCTACCTCAAGGGGAAGTACCCTATAGGTTTTGGTGAATCTGTTTGCGAGTATCAAAATATGTGACATAAAGGGTCGAAGATTTTGATTGCCATGACAGAAGCTTAAATTATTTACATCGACAAGGCATCATAGACTTCAGCATGCGACAGATTTCAACTTGATACGGCAACCTGTTCCAGAGAAGAAAGGGGTCTCAACAAACGAACTGGTAGACAGATGGATAAAAAGTGATAAGAAAGTGTTGGTGCAGTATAAGTATAAATTAACAGTTTTCCATTTCATTCCTTTACTTGTCCTGTGAAAACTGTCTTCTGGCCAAATTTCATGACGCTAGATCAACGAGAAGTATCCTATATGTTTTGATGAGTGAGTTTTCAGTATCAAAATATTTGACATAAATGGCCAGTTCCTTTGATTGAACTGACGTAGAAGCTTAAAATTCTGGTCGTATGTAAAGTATGTTAGCGGCAAGAAACAATCAGTGCCTTCTCTGCGCGATAGCAATGGAGATACTATCGAAGACAGTGCTGCCAAGGCAGAGTTACTAAACACAGCCTCCCGAAATGCCTTCACAAAAGAAGACGAAGTAAATATTCCAGAACTCGAATCGAGAACAGCTGCCAACATGAGTAACGTAGAAGTAAATATCCTCGCAGTAGTGAAGCAACTTAAATCACTTAATAAAAGCAAGTATTCTGGACCAGACTGTATACCAAATAGGTTCCTTTCGGAATATGCTGATGTAGTAGATCCATACTTAACAATCATATAAAACCGTTCGCTCGACGAAAGATCCGTACCCAAAGTTGCACAGGTCACACCAATATTCAAGAAAGGTAGTATGAGTAATGCACTAAATTACAGGCCCATTTCGTTAACGTCGATATCCAGCGGGATTTTAGAACATATATTGTGTTCGAACATTATGAATTACCTCGAAGGAAACCGTCTATTGACACACAGTCAACATAGGTTTAGAAAGCATCGTTCCTGTGAAACACAACTAGCTCTTTATTCACATGAAGCGTTGAGTGCTATTGACAAGGGATTTCAGATCGATTCCGTGTTTCTGGATTTCCGGAAGAATTTTGACACTGTACCACACAAGCGGCTCGTAGTGAAATAGCGAGCTTATGGAATATCGTCTCAGTTATGTGACTGGATTTGTGATTTCCTGTCAGAGAGGTCACAGTTCGTACTAATTGACGGAAAGTCCTCGAGTAAAACAGAAGTGATTTCTGGCGTTCCTCAAGGTAGTGTTATAGGCCCTTTGCTGTTCCTTATCTATATAAACGATTCTGGAGACATTCTGAGCACCCGCCTTCGGTTGTTTGCAGATGATTCTGTCCTTTATCGACTAATAAAGTTATCAGAAAATCAAAACAAATTGCAAAACCATTTAGAAAAGGTATCTGAATGGTGCTAAAAGTGGCAGTTGACCCTAAATAGCGAAAAGCGTGAGGTCATCCACATGAGTGTTAAAAGGAATTCGTTACACTTCGGTTACACGATAAATCAGTCTAATATAAAAGCCTTAAATTCAACTAAATACCTAGATATTACAATTACGAACAACTTAAATTGGAAGCAACACATAGAAAATGTTGGGGGGAAGGCTAACCAAAGACTGTGTTTTATTGGCAGGACACTTAGAAAATGTAACAGACCTACTGAGGAGACTGCCTACACAACGCTTGTCCGTCCTGTTTTAGAATATTGCTGCGCGGTGTGGGATCCTTACCAGATAGGACTGACGGAGTACATCGAAAAAGTTCAAAGAAAGGCAGCACGTTTTGTATTATCGCGAAATATGGGAGAGAGTGTCACAGAATGGTACAGCATTTGGGCTGGAAATCATTAAAAGAGAGTTTTTCGTTGCGACGGAATCTTCTCACTAAATTCCAATGACCAACCTTCTCCTCCGAATGCGAAAATATTTTGTTGACACCGACTTACACAGGGAGGAACAACCACCACGATAAAATAAGAGAAATCAGAGCTCGTACGGAAAGATATAGGTGTTCATTCTTTCCGCGCGCTATACGAGATTGGAATAATAGAGAATTGTGAAGGTGGTTCAATGAACCCCCTGCCAGACACGTGAATGTGATTTGCAGAGTATCCATGTAGATGATGTAGATGTAGATGTAGAATTTTTACATTGCCGAGGGTTTATCGACCTTAATAAGTGATGTACACTACTGGTCATTACAATTGCTACACCACGAAGATGACGTGCTACAAACACGAAATTTAACCGACAGGAAGAAGATGCTGTGATATGCAAATGATTAGCTTTTCAGAGCATTCACACAAGGTTGGCACTGGTGGTGACACCTACAACGTGCTGAAATGAAGAAAGTTTGCCACTGATTTCTCATACACAAACAGCAGTTGTCCGGCGTTGACTAGTGAAACGTTGTTGTGATACCTCGTGTAAGGAGGAGAAATGCGTACCATAACGTTTCCGACTTTGATAGAGGTCGGATTGTAGCCTATCGCGATTGCGGTTTATCGTATCGCGACATTGTGGCTCGCGTTGGTCTAGATCCAATGACTGTTAGCAGAATATGGAATCGGTGGGTTCACGAGGGTAATGCGGAACGCCGTGCTGCATCCCAACGGCCTCGTATCACTAGCACTCGAGATGACAGGCATCTTATCCGCATGGCTGTAACGGATCGTGCAGCCACGTCTCGATCCTTTAGTCAACAGATGGGGACGTTTGCAAGACAACAACCATCTGCACGATCAGTTCGATGACATTTGCAGCAGCTCGGGGTCTATGGCTGCGTTTACCCTTGACGCTGTGTCACAGACAGGAGCGCTTACGATGGCGTACTCAACGAGGAACCTGGGTGCACGAATGGCAAAACGTCATTTTTTCGGATGAATCCAGGTTCTGTTTACAGCATCATGATGGTCGCTTCCGTGTTTGGCGACATCGCGATGAACGAACATTGGAATCGTGTATTGGTCATCGCCATACTGGCGTATCACCCGGCGTGATGGTATGCGGTGCCATTGGTTACACGTCTCGGTCACCTCTTGTTCGCATTGACGGCACTTTGAACAGTGGACGTTACATTTCAGGTGTGTTACGAGACGTGGCTTTATCCTTCATTCGATCCCTACAAAACCCTACATTTCAGCAGGATAATGCGCGACCGCATGTTGCAGGTCCTGTACGGGTCTTTCTGGATACAGAAAATGTTCGACTGCTGCCCTGGCCAACACATTCTCTAGATCTCTCACCAATTGAAAACGTCTGGTCAATAGTGGGCGAGCAACTGGCTCGTCACTATACGCCAGTCACTACTCTTGATCAATTGCGGTATCGTGTTGAAGCTGCATGGGCAGCTGTACTTGTACACGCCATCCAAGCTCTGTTTGACTCTATGCCCAGGCATATCAAGGCCGTTATTACTGCCAGAGGTGTTTGTGCTGGGTACTGATTTCTCAGGATCTAAGCACCCAAGTTGGGTGAAAATGTAATCACAAGTCAGTTCTAGTATAATATATTTGTCCAATGAATACCCGTTTGTCATCTGCATTTCTTCTTGGTGTAGCAATTGTAATGGCCAGTAGTGTAAATAGGAATTTGATAGGTGTACCTTTGCTTATCAAAGTGGGTTTTTAACAGTCTGACAGACAGACCGACAGGCAGGCTGATTGACTTGAAAGTGATCCTTTAAGGGTTCCATTTTTACAGAGGCTCAGAACCCTGAAAATGAAAAATTGTTCAAATGGCTCTGAGCACTATGGGACTTAACTTCTAAGGTCATCAGGCTCCTAGAACTATTTAAACCTAGCTAACGTAAGGACATCACACACATCCATGCCCGAGACAGGATTCGAACCTGCGACCGTAGCGTTCGTGCGGTTCCAGACTGTAGCGCCTAGAGCCGCTCGGCCTGAAACTGAAGTCAGGACAGAATGCACAACTGAAAGAATGCTCATGGGGTGTCACAACAGCGTTGATCGGTGGTGTACCGCGTTCAAAGATTTGGAGGTCAGTACGCCCATGCAAAATTATGCCTTCCCACAGCATACGTCTTGGACCACCAATACGATGTTGTTCGAAAATGTTCCTCGGTGCGCTAAGTGGTCCTACGTCTCGTGATGTGAAGTTGCGTCTCGAAACACTACTCAGACTGAATCTGCTCTCAAACGAGAAGAGCACGTGACCCCAGTCCTCGTCGGTGCAGTCCTCTCTGGGCATCATACGAAACCGTGCCGCCGATGTGTGGGTGTCAACGGAACACGACGCACTGGTCGCCAGGCGCAGAGACCACCCCCACGCAGTCGGCAGGTCACCGTGACCGTGCAGCGTTGCAATTGCGCCCGCTGTTTGACGTGGTTCCCTTCGTGTCGGACATACAGTGTGGCGGTCACCTGCTGCTGCAGTTTTCCGTGGTCGATGGCCTCGCCTCCTTCGAACAGCAGCGCCTGTGCTTCGGAATTCTCCCGGTGCACGTGGAACGACGCTGTGGGCTACACTCGTCGTACTTCGTCCTTCTTCCAGTTTGCCAGCGATTCGTGCCCATGAGAAGTCATCCAGATGTGGTCTCTGCGCCGTTTTGGACTGAAGAACACCATCACTGGCGCCCGTACTGCTCACTGATTGACAAGCACAGCTTCTTCCTGTTCCTTCAACTGCCACCTGCTGTAGGTCTTTCCCCATTGGCGCTATAGTCACGCTGAACTCTCATCATGTGACGCCCAGCTTCATGTGAACAACTGTCAGATTTCTGGCAGCACACTCCCATACTTACATTCATTTCCAACGAGTTGTCAATATGTTATGTTTTATTAACTTTTGCTGTGCAGTGCATGATTTTATGTGGAAATGAATATCATTACCTCAGAATGATAAATCAGTTTATTGAGAGGATGACAATTATTTTTCACCATCTGATAAATTTCATTACTACCTAGTACATAAGTCAGGAGAAGTATATAGCGGATATTTCAATGAGAGAGTGATGTTTTATGCACCTATCTGAATATATTTTTACATGAGCGAAAAATGTTATATAATTGTTTTCTTTTTTGCTAATGCTCTGTGAGGGGTCCACTTGTGCGTGGAGCCCGATTTGGTAATATATTTGCCGGCCGGCGTGGTCGAGCGGTTCTAGGCACTTCAGTCCGGAACCGCGCTGCTGCTACGGTCGCAGGTTCGAATCCTGCCTCGGGCATGGATGTGTGTGATGTCGTTAGGCTAGTTAGGTTTAAGTAGTTCTAAGTTCTAGAGGACTAATGACCTCAGATGTTAAGTCCCATAGTGCTCAGAGCCATTTGAACCATTTTTTGTAATATATTTAATGAAAAACGACATGTAATGATTATCACAGGTAGAGGAGATTTTCCCTTATACACCACTGAACAAAATATGTTGCCTGAGTGGCAGAATCGATTGTAAGTAGGGCCGCACAGAGCGCAGTAGCAGTTGCCGTTGCACACTGTTGAAGGCAGGATGCAAGTCTTTAAGCTAGAGGCTAGCTGTGAGAATGTGGCGGTTGCCCTATTGACGCAGTGTAATACAGTTTTGTAAGGTAGCGAAATGTTGTATACTCCGTTTCAAGTATGCAGCAATGCAATGTGGCTTTTGCTAATTTTACAGTACTGACCCCTGTATGTAGTATTTGCCATCACATTTAATATATAGGTTGATCTGGTATGCCCATTTTGTAATATTTTGTGTGTGTTTTCATCCTGATACAAGGAAGTTAAAGTCTGGAATCTATTTTGTCAAACTACGTGAGATCTTTTGTCAGGTAACAATCCAAGTACAAGGTTTCCCACTCAAACCTCCCGGATTTCAAGGACCCAGGAGAGAAAAGCCACACTAGATACGACAATGGAAAATGTACCACAATGTAGAGCCTTTCAAAGAATTTATATTCCCGCGTCATAAGTACCAAGTTATAACGCCGGAAATGCATATCCTCCTATTTCCATCTATTGTACTATAATTTTTTTCCTTATTTTGTTACCTGAATATATGACATGTCTGTGCCTTTATGTATTGTAATTATTTTAGTATTTGTATATACATGCATTTATGTCGATGTAAAATTGCTTTGTTTTGTAAATACTATTTGTATTTTTACGCTGGTTCTAAAAAATGGTTCAAATGGCTCTGAGCACTATGGGACTCAACATCTGTGGTCCCCGAGAACTTAGAACTACTTAAACCTAACTAACCTAAGGACATCACACACATTCGAACCTGCGACCGCAGCAGTCACGCGGTTCCTCACTGAGCGCCTAGAACAGCTAGACCACCACGGCCGGCATGCTGGGTCTTGCCTAGGGAAAACTATGCTTCGAACGAATACATCGATAGGTCGTGTGGAGAACCAAAGTGTTTAGGATCTTGGGTAGTGTTAGCTCTTCCGCGTGGAGCGTGGTCAGAGCGGAGTCGGGCTGGAGTAGGGCGGTGGAGCAGGTGTGTTGAGTGACGCTCCCGCAAGTTGCTGCACTTTCGGGGTTTGGCAGCATGTAATTGCGCTCGACTTGCTATGATAGCTTCTGACACGTTATCGCGAACGGGAAGCATTAGCAGGCGCACATCAAGAGCCCGTTTCGCCTGGTGACCGTGTCGAGAAGAAGGCTTGCCAACATCCAGCTTCTGCAACAGCGACGGCCGACAATGAGTGACTGTCGCCACCTCTGCGATCAACGACTTCAAACCTTCAATCAACCAACAAGGAAGACTGGAAGCACGTAAGATTTTAGAACTGTATGGCAGACCTCAGCTTTTCAAACTGTTGTATCACAAAAATACAGCAACTTAGCATGAACCTTTGTTGCTCATTGTCCCAATGGCATTACCAAGCAGCATCCCTTCCTTTTCCGGAATGAACCCGAGTGTCGTTGAAATTCATACGCCAGCATTAAAGTAATATCATTCCATTTCACTGCTTTAATTTCAGAGTTCAGTTAAAGTATTCATAGCTATCTACAATATTTAGATTACACAAGCAGAAATTAAGAGTGCGAGTTTTGTTACCATATTTTAGCTTACCTGTGACTGCAGCTCAGCTTGGTACCTACTAAATTTCACTATTGTTAATTGTTCAGAATCATTTAATTCAAGTTCAAAGTTAACTCTCCTATTTCTGAATTGTGTAGATTCAAGTAACTTCTGAAATGATTGTTGAGGTAGCCCAAGACTAACCTTATTTTATTGAATTTTGTAGTGCTTCAGAAACAAAGTTCTCTATTAATTTCAGTCACTAAATTAACTTTTAATTTTCTGGTATTATTAATTATTTTGCTAAATTAATTCAGATTGTAGCGAAATTTATTACTTCTGACAAACATTCGGTTTTCACACAACATGTGTCAACCTTCAGTTGCCACGCTTTTAGTGCTAATTATATGTGCATTAATCTTTCATTTTCAGTTATTATAGTAATTGTCCATAAAACTGGGGACCGTAATTTTCCCCAAATCTCAAATATCTAATTAACGCCAAATAATTGTTAACGTAACGACCGCACATTTACTTTCTTTATTAATTTTTCCCCTTTCTCAAAATTAATTTCCACCAATTTCATTTGCATTTTTCCTTTCATTTAGATGTAACTCTTTCCTCCCTCTTTACAGACAAATTAACTTCGGTGACGATTGCTTTCTCCCAAATTTCCATTAGGTGCATGCGGTTTAATTTTTCACTGTCATTAATGCCGATAAGTGAGAGGGAGGTTACAAAGTATCGTCACCAGAGTGCAGCATGCTCGCATGAAGTGAAAAAGACGACTCCACAGCAGTGCGCGCAAGCAGAAGTGTGGTTTGCAGAAACAAAATAGCCGATCACTGTGCAAAGAAATTATCGTTGTGTGAATGAATATGATCTACCTGATGTAAAAACAATTAAGGAATGGCACTGGAAGTTTCTGGAAACGGGAAATGTTCTGAAACATTCTGGCACTGCACGTTACAGAGTTTGAGAAGAGACACTGGAGGACGACAAACGTTTCTCAGAAACCCACTTAAGTAAATTCATCAAGCATCTAGGCAACTTGATGTACCTCGATGAACATTGCGTCGTGTAGTTCGCCAGCGTCTTCGTATGTGTGCTTATAAAGTGCAAATTCTGCAACATCTGACGTCGACAACGACTTGCTGCGCCTATACTGCATTGTATTGATATAGATGCCAGCTTCCTGGAAAGATGTTATTTCTCAGATGAGGCAACATTTTATCTATCAGAAAGGGTTAATAGGCATAATGTTCGGATTTGAGGTTTGCAGAATCCGCACATTGTCATTGAACAAGTTCGTGATAACCCTAAACTAAACGTATGGTGCGTTCTAATGCACAACAGGATTGTAGGACTGTTCTTCTTTGCGGAATAAACAATGAATGGGTCAGTGTGTCTGTTGGAGCAGTTTGTGTACCCTCAGATACAAGACTTGCAACCCGACATCCTTTTTCAACGAGATGGAGCTCCGCCGCATTGGTCAACAGCTGTTCGCAAGTAAGTGACAATTGTAGAACAGTTGAGAAGTTCACTGATTTTGATGTTAATGTAAAATGTTTCATATTACATTTTGTGAAGAAGAAACTTAATTTTGAATACAATTTTTGAAATGAAAAATTCGGTCTTAGTATATCCTGTTATCAGTACCTCATCCTCTACCATGTCGGGTAACATTATTTGTATGAAGCTATTTTACGGCCGGCATTGCACTTCTCTGAGCCAAGGTTGAATATTTTGTATGCCTCCTGTGGAGAGAACAGAATACCAAGATCACATCCGTTGCGACTCAAGAGCTAAGGAAAATGTATTTCATTATTTATTTGGTTAGGGAATTTTATCCCTTTATTGCACAAGGCCATAGAACTCGGTGCTCACGAGACTGAGTAAATTTCAGAGGGACTGATTTTATTATAGGCATTACATACTGGTTTCCCAGATTAAGTTGTTTAATTTTTCTTTGGGTTATAGTAGAACTCATTAAGCACACCATTTGCTCAACAACACATCACACAGTAAATTTGAATAACAAAAAATTATTTTTAAAGAATGTCACACTTGTGACAAACACGATTATTTTTAAAGAACGTTACAGCTTATACACACATCAAAAAAAGTTTTGCATCACACCAGTTCCAAGAACTTTTCAAGATAGACGGTGACTGTGGCTACTGTATCACAGAAACACTCCCTTTGGCTGTTCAGAGATGTAACTAAACCCGCCCAAAGGTGTAAACAACCATGCATGAGCAGCTCCTAATAGACGGAGGGGGTGCGACAGCCGATCAGTTCCAGTCATTCCACCAGGAAGGAGGTACACGGCTCCTGTTGTCTGTAATTCAACCACGCCTAGACTGTCAATACTGCGGTTCGATCGCGTCAGCATTGTTACTTTGTGCCAGGAACGGCTCTCAACAAGGGAAGTATCCAGGCGTATCGATGTGAACCAAAGTGATGTAGCCCAAGGGCTACTACTGCAGTGGATGACCGCTACCTACGGAGTAGGGCTCGGAGGAATCCTGACAGCAAGGCCACCATGTTGAATAATGCTTTTCTTGCAGCCACAGGACGTCGTGTTAACTACTCAAACTGTGCGCGATAGGGTCCATGATGCGCAATTCACTCCCGACGACCATGGCGAGGTCCATCATTGCAACCACAACACCATGCAGCGCGGTCCAGATGGGCCCAACAACATGCCGAATGGACCGCTCAGGACAGGCATCACGTTCTCTTCACCGATTGATGTCGCATATGCGTTCAACCAGACAATCGTCGGACCCGTGTTTGGAGGCAACCAAATCATGCTGAACGCCTTAGACACACTATACAGCGAGTACAGCAAGGTGGAGGTTCCCTGCTGTTTTGGGGTGGCATTGTGTGGGGTCGACGTACGCCGCTGGTGGACATGGAAGGCGCCGTAACGGCTGTACGATACCTGAATGCCATCCTCCGGCCGATAGTGCAACCATATCGGCAGCATATTGGCGAGGCATACGTCTTCATGGACGACAATTCGCGCCCCCACCGTGCACATCTTGAGAATGACTTACTTCAGGATAGCGACATCGCTCGAATAGAGTGGCCAGCATGTTCTCCAGACATGAACCCTGTCGAACATCGATGGAATAGATTGAAAAGGACTGTTTATGGACGACCTAATCCACCAACCACTCTGAGGGATCTACTCCGAATAGCAGTTGAGGAGTGGGACAATCTGGACCAACAGTGCCTTGATGAACTTGTGGATAGTATGACACGGCGAACACAGCCATGCATCAATGCAGGAGGATGTGCTACTGGGTATTAGAGGTAACGGTGTGTACAGCAATCTGGACTACCATCTCTGAAGGTCTTGCTGTATGGTGGTACAACATGCAATGTGTGGTTTTCAAGAGCCGTGAAACGGCTGAAATGATGTTTATGTTGATATCTATTCCAGTTTCCTGTGCAGTTTCCGGCACTCTCGGAACCGAGGTAATGCAAAACTTTTTTTTTATATGTTACAATTTGCGAGGGGTATTTAATAAATAATGCAAAACTTTTTTTCTCAGTCAGTTTCTGTTGGAAAAATGATTAAGTTGTTATGGGTCATAGTGGAATATTTCCGCTTCAGATCATATCGTTTCATGAAGTTCCGATGGTTGTGGCTCTATATGTAGCCTTCAAAATGGCGCCTCTAAGCACGGTGAGTCGTTGGGCGAGGCCTCTGTCATCATCACTGAACGGTCGCGCAAACCCGTCCGATCTCCCGCGTTCTGGCTGGCCGCACGCTGCTATATTGGAACGTGCGGACGCTCTCATTCGACGTGATGCAAATGAAGTTCTCCTTCTCCATGACAACACAAGGCCCCACACAAGTCTGCCCACCCGAGAGAACTACACAAAACTTCACTGGACTGTTCTTTCTTGCTCCAAACTTCTACTGGGCCGATGACCTCTATGTCCCAGCTGGTACAAAGGCATACCGCAGACTATTCCGCAGGGGTCGCCTCTGTCGTGACTGCACAACAGTCTCCGACAGGCCACCTTCTGGACACTGGCCCGTCCAAGTGGTTCTGTCAAGCTCACTGCTCCTGACAGAGAGGCCAAACACACATATTCAGGAGAAAAATATAGAAACGAGACCAGAGCCAATACCCAATTTAATCAGAACAAATTAAGCTCTCAGTACCCAATCACGTGTTATTCCGTGACCTTAATAGGCCATTTCCTTCGAGAATATTTCGAGTGGATGATAAAAATAGAAAAAAATGGAAGAGGACAAGTCCACAAGGCCTTGGCGTCTTTAAGCCATTCATCCAGACCTCGTACCTGCCGGCTTCCATGCGTTTGGCCCAGTGAAGGACCCCGTGGGAAGCAGTACAGGGATAATGGGTAGCTTAATGATGCAGGACGACGTTGCAGGCATACAGGTCCTCCCAGTAGGGTGACGTAAGGCCATCGTATTGAACGGCGATTACCCTACATCTACATCATCTACGTGATTACGCTGCCAATATAGTGGCTGGCCGGTGTTCGATGAACCACCTTCAATCTGTCTCTCTACCGTTCCACTCTCGAACGGCACGCGGGAAAAACGAGCACTTAAATTTTTCTGTGCGAGACCTCATTTATTTTATCGTGATTATCATTTCTCACTATGTAGGTGGGTGCCAACAGAATGTTTTCGCAATCGGAGGAGAAAACTGGTGATTGAAAATTCATGACTAGATCCCGTCGCAACGAAAAACGCCTTTGTTTTAATGATTGCCACTCCAATTCACTTATCATGTCTGTGACACTATCTCCACTATTTCGTGATGATACAAAACGAACTGCCCTTCTTTGTACTTTTTCTACGTCATCCGTCAGTCCCACCTGATGCGGATCCCACACCGCACAGCAATACTCCAGAATAGAGCGGTGTAAGCAGTCTCTTTAGTAGACCTGTTGTACCTTCTAAGCGTTCTGCCAATTAATCGCAGTCTTTGGTTTGCTCTACCCACAATATTAGCTATGTGATCTTTCCATTTTAGGTTATTGGTAATTGTAATCCCTAAGTATTTAGTTGAATTTACAGCCTTCAGATTTGTGTGACTTGCCGCGTAATCGAAATTTGGCTGATTTCTTTTAGTACTCATGTGAATGACTTCACACTTTTCCTTATTCAGGCTCAATAGCCACTTTTCACACCATACAGATATCTAAATCATTTTGCAAGTCGTTTTGATCATCTGATGACTTTACAAGACGGTAAATGACAGCATCATCTGCAAACAATCTAAGACGGCTACTCAGATTGTCTCCGATGTCGTTAATATAGATCAGGAACAACAGAGTGCCTATAACCCTTCCTTGGGGAACACCGGATATTACTTCTGTTTTACTCGATGACTTCCCGTCCATTACTAAGAAATCTGTAACCTTTCTGACAGGAAATCACGAATCCAGCCGCACAACTGAGGCGATGCTCCGTAGGCACGCAGTTTGGTTAGAAGACGCTTGTGAGGAACGGTGTCGAAAGCCTTCCGGAAATCGAAAAATATGGAATCAATTTGACATCCCCTGTTGATAGCACTTATTACTTCATGAGTATAAAGAGCTAGTTGTGTTTCACAAGAACGATATTATGCTAAAAAGTAGTATTTTGTAGCTAAAAGAGTCCGGAATAATGTGGTGTACTGGAATGCTAAGTAAAGCCAACCTGTTATAAAAAGATGTTTCGCTTTACGTACTGAACGCCCCTCGTATCTGCCACTCAGTCGCGGATAATTGAATTTATTGGCGGCAGTTTAAAATGAAGAATCTGATTACTGTCGTCATGCATGCTATTCTTCTAACGTCTTTTTTGACCGTGTTGGTGGCTAGAGAACCTACACCATTACTTTTGAAATTATTCGTCTGATTCAGCGATTTACGTGTTGGGAAGAAGTGTTTGGCCAGAAAGAGAAACTACAGTGTGTAGAAGTCAGACAACTCTGCTGACTGAGGCGAATTTATTTAGACTATGAAAATACATATCAGTTTATTTCTTAAAGACATGTTGCATACACCAACAAACAGAGCAACTTTATTCACAGTGTGGCGACGCTCAGGTCCAAAGAGCAATAACTTCTTCCTGCCACTCCGTAATGTCTGCACGCTGACTCGTAGAGGGTCACATGACTGCCCGTTACCAGTTCTACATGTACATCGCTCCAGTGCGATCAGTGTGCTATTTTAAGGAAGCAACTAAAACAAAGACGTAGCGATAGAGGTTTTTAGTATTGCCTTAAGAAAATAAATTGCGACCGGGAAACTTGGTTACGGTGTTAGTCCGCCTCCACGTATTTACCCTCCCATGTGGCACACCCATTCCAACGACCGACGACTTGGCGGAAATTTCGGTTGTAGAAGCAAGATGAGCAGCGAATAGTCGTGGAGCAGAAGCATCTCTTTGGACAATTTATCGCGACCTTCGTCTCGACTACCTCCTGTAGCCACGTCAGGAGATTTCAATATTAGGCTCCTGCGATAGTTTGTCCCGTACAGACATAATGTGTTAGTACTGCAGCTGATGAAGCTGTAGCTTTTTCTGCTATCACCTAGACTGTGATGCGACCGTATTGAGTACCTAGGGCACCAACTGCGATTCTCAGTTTTTCTCGCAGAGGTGGTCTTCCATTTCGTTCTGCGTCATTAAGACTTGTTTTACTCCACTGTACCACTGGGTGGTGCTTCGTTGTCGTACACTTCCACCAGCTCCATATGGACTGTTGTGGATTTTTCTCCCTTAAGATACAGACAATGATATACTTCGCGATTCTCCAATTCACAGTGGGCTGCGCCTTTTTGTTTTGAATCCTCTAGAGGAGTGCTACGGTGCTGCTGCTCGGGCATTTCGAAGTTTACCACAGCTGCAGATGATAACGTATGAATGGTGGGCTCCACGTGGTTCCCAAGTTATGCAGCGACCTTAAACCACAAAATTACCAAATAAGCAGCAACCAGTCGCACAATCATGTTTTATTTATTCACTTTTGCACATCGACTGTAATTTAATGATGACGTACCTTATTTTGTCGACCTATTAGTTGGAACTTTATGGCTATCTGCCATATTTTATCCGAGTAAGCTTAATTTCACAGTTACCAACACACTGTCTGGTTAGAATGTTGTTGGACATTAAAATGGAGTGTGTCCATTCTTCGCCTTACGTCTGCTTAAACTCTGCTGAGGGCACTTTCGATGAGGCTTGTGAATGTCTGTGGCAGAATGGCAGCCCATTCCTCCTCAAGAGGCGAAACAAGACAAGGTAGCGATGTCGGTCGCTGGGGTATGGAGCGAACTCGATATTCTAATTCATCCCACTTTGTTGGGGTCGGGATTCCCGGCAGGTCAGTACATTTCAAAAACGTTATTGGGCACTAACTATTGCCTCACGGATTTGCTTCGTGATGACAGAGTGCATTCTTATGCTGACACAGCAACCTGCGTTCCGAACGGTTGCTCCACTGTGTGCAATACACGAGGCAGTAACATGCGTTTTCTTAATCGCGATAAGGAGAACATACCCTAACCACAGAAATGAACCCTATATCACAACAAGACCTTCTACGTACTTCATTTCTGTCACTACACTACGTTCTCCCGACATTTGCCGAACTCAGACCGCTCCACCGGATTGCCACAGGGTATATCTTGATTCATCCACTCCCAATCACCCACCGCCCATTGGCTTCGCTCTTTACACCAAAGTGCTGCTCAGCAATGACCACAGGACTGTGTGTTTGGCTTAAGAGGAGCTGCCCGTCCACTGTACCCCAGTCTTTTCAGCTCCCTATGCACAGCCATTGTGCTAGCTGCATTTCTGGCAGCAGGTTTGAAATCACGGGTGTTAGATCCAATGACTTGAGTGTGTTTACGAGCACCCTCTGCAGTGCTCTGCAGTACCTGTCTGTCAGTACTTGAGGTCTGCTTGGTCTTGCTGTAGCTGTGGTGGTTCCTTCGCGTTTTCACTTCTCCATCAAATCAGCAACAGTCGACTTGGGCAGCGTTAGGCGGCTTGAAACGTCCGTAACGGATGTTACTCAGATGACATAGAGTGCCTAGTCAACGTCACTGAGCTCTGCCGACCCACCCAGTCAGCTGTCACTGCTTCCTCCTGACAACATGAAAAATCCCCGCCTCCTTTTATACTAACGGGTTGCCCTCTCGTGACATCTAGTAGTCAACTCCACATTACACAGGGATATTCTGATGCTTTTGATCAGATAGTGCAAATCAAGTGTTCAGATGGTTGCTTTTATCGCCTCAAGGAGCCAACAACAATAGAGGAATATTTCCACGTGTCATGGACAAGTTTCGCCGTCGTCTTTGTGGAGCACCAGGTGTACCTCCTTGCAGAGGCGCCGGTGACAGTCCCGGCTGCAGGCAGGGGCGACAGCTTGGCCTGGTGTCAGCGACATACGGCGCACGCTCCCGGGCAGTAGTTTTTGTTGTAAATAAAGATGTATATTTATTCTGACATATATAGAATGCATACAGTAAGCTAATACAAATTTCTTTGGACATACTGATAGCATTATCTCCAGTTACTGTTCCCACCTTTCCATCGGTTATTGTTGTTGTTGTTGTTGTTGTTGTTTTCAGTCCTGAGACTGGTTTGATGCAGCTCTCCATGCTACTCTATCCGGTGCAAGCTTCTTCATCTCCCAGTACCTATTGCACCCTACATCTTTCTGAATCTGCTTGGTGTATTCATCTCTTGGTCTCCCTCTACGATTTTTATCCTCCACGCTGCCCTAAAACACTAAATTGGTGATCCCTTGATGCCTCAGTACATGTCCTACCAACCGATCCCTTCTTCTAGTCAAGTTGTGCCACAAACTTCTCCCCAATCCTATTCAATACCTCCTCATTAGTTATGTGATCTACCCATCTAATCTTCAGCATTCTTCTGTAGCATCACATTTCGAAAGCTTCTATTCTCTTCTTGTCCAAACCAGTTATCGTCCATGTTTCACTTCCATACATGGCTACACTCCATACAAATACTTTCAGAAACGACTTCCTGACACTTAAATCTATACTCCATGTAAACAAATTTCTCTTCTTGAGAAACGCTTTCCTTGCCATTGCCAGTCTACATTTTATATCTTCTCTACTTCAACCGTCATCAGTTATTTTGCTCCCCAAATAGCAAAATTCCTTTACTACTTTAAGTGTCTCATTTCCTAATCTAATTCCCTCAGCATCACCCGACTTAATTCTACTACATTCCATTATCCTCGTTTTGCTTTTGTTGATGTACATCTTATATACTCCTCTCAAGACACTGTCCATTCCATTCAACTGCTCTTCCAAGTCCTTTGCTGTCTCTGACAGAATTACAATGTCATCGGCGAACCGCAAAGTTTTTATTTCTTCTCCATGGATTTTAATACCTACTCCGAATTTTTCTTTTATTTCCTTCACTGCTTGTTCAATATACAGATTGAATAACATCAGGGATAGGCTACAGCAGTGTCTCACTCCATTTCCAACCACTGCTTCTCTTTCATGCCCCTCGACTCTTATAACTGCCATCTGGTTTCGGTACAAACTGTACATAGCCTTTTGCTCCCTGTATTTTACCCCCACCACCTTCAGAATTTGAAAGAGAGTATTCCAGTCAACATTGTCAAAAGCTTTCTCTAAGTCTACAAATACTAGAAGCGTAGGTTTGCCTTTCCTTAATCTTTCTTCTAAGATAAGGCGTAAGGTCAGTATTGCCTCACGTGTTCCAGTATTTCTACGGAATCCAAACTGATCTTCCCCGAGGTCGGCTTCTACCAGTTTTTCCATTCTTCTCTAGAGAATTCGCGTTACTATTTTGCATCCGTGACTTATTAAACTGGTAATTTTCACATCTGTCAGCACCTGCTGTCTTTGGGATTGGAATTATTATATTCTTCTTGAAGTCTGAGGGTATTTCGCCTGTCTCATACATCTTGCTCACCAGATGGTAGAGTTTTGTCAGGACTGGCTCTCCCAAGGCCGTCAGTAGTTCTAATGGAATGTTGTCTACTCCGGGGCCTTGTTTCGACTCAGGTCTTTCAGTGCTCTGTCAAACTCTTCACGCTGTATCGTATCTCCCATTTCATCTTCGTCTACATCCTCTTCCATTTCCATAACATTGTCCTCAAGTGCATTGCCCTTGTATAGACCCTCTTTATACTCCCTCCACCTTGCTGCTTTTCCTTCTTTGCTTAGAACTGGGTTCCCATCTGAGCTCTTGATATTCATACAAGTTGTTCTCTTTTCTCCAAAGGTCTCTTTAATTTTCCTGTAGGCAGTATCTATCTTACCCCTAGTGAGATAAGCCTCTAAATTCTGATATTTGTCCTCTAGCCATCCCTGCTTAGCCATTTTGCACTTCCTGTCTATCTCATTTTTGAGACGTTTGTATTCCTTTCTGTCTGCTTCATTTACTGCATTTTTATATTTTCTCCTTTCATCAATTAACTGCAATATTTCTTCTGTTACCCAAGGATTTATATAAGCCCTCGTCTTTTTACCTACTAGATCCTCTGCTGCCTTCACTGCTTCATCTCTCAAAGCTACCCATTCTTCTTCTACTGTATTTCTTTCCCCCATTCCTGTCAATTGTTCCCTTATGCTCTCCCTGGAACTCTGTACAACCTCTGGTTCTTTCAGTTTATCTAGGTCCCATCTCCTCAGATTCCCACCTATTTGCAGTTTCTTCAGTTTTAATCTGCAGTTCATAACCAATAGATTGTGATCAGAGTCCACATCTGCTCCTGGAAATGTCTTACAATTTAAAACCTGGTCCCTAAATCTCTGTCTTACCATTATATAATCTATCTGAAACCCGTCACTTATCTCCAGGCTTCTTCCATGTGTACAACATTCTTTTATGATTCTTGAACCAATTATTAGCTATGATTCAGTTGTGCTCTGTGCAGAATTCTATCAGACGGCTTCCTTTTTCATTTCTTAGCCCCAATCCATATTCACCTACTATGTCTCATTCTCTTCCTTTTCCTACTCTCCAATTCCAGTCACCCATGACTATTAAATATTCGTCTCCCTTCACTATCTGAATAATTTCTTTCATTTCATCATACATTTCTTCTATTTCTTCGTCATCTGCAGAGCTAGTTGGCATATAAACTTGTACTACTGTAGTAGACTTGGGCTTCGTGTCTATCTTGGCCACAATAATGCGTTCACTATGCTGTTTGCAGTAGCTTACCCGAACTCATTTTTTATTCATTATTAAACCTACTCCTGCATTACCCCTATTTGATCGGGAGGACGACTATTCAATCCCGCGTCCGGCCATCCTTAGTTAGGTTTTCCGTGATCTCCCTAAATCGCTCCAGGCGAATGCCAGGATGGTTCCTTTCAAAGGGCACGGCCGACTTCCTTCCCCGTCCTTCCCTGATCCGATGCGACCGATCACCTCGCTGTCTGGTCTCCTTCCCCAAACAACCCAACCCCTATTTGATTTTGTGTTTATAACCCTGTAGTCACTTGACCAAAAGTCTTGTTCCTCCTGCCACCGCACTTCACTAATTCCCACTATATCTAACTTTAACCTATCCATTTCCCTTTTTATATTTTCTAACCTACCTTCCCGATTAAGGGATCTGACATTCCATGCTCCGATCCGTATAACGCCAGTTTTCTTTCTCTTGATAACGACGTCCTCCTGGGTGTCCCCGCCCGGAGATCCGAATGGTGGACTATTTTACCTCCGGAATATTTTACCCAAGAGGTCACCATCACCATTAAACCATACAGTGAAGATGCATCTTACGGCTGTAGTTTCCCCTTGCTTTCAGCCGTTCGCAGTACCAGCAGAGCAAGGCCGTTTTGGTTAGTGTTACAAGGCCAGATCAGTCAATCATCCAGACTGTTGCCCCTGCAACTACTGAAAAGGCTGCTGTCCCTGTTCAGGAACCACACATTTGTCTGGCCTCTCAACAGATACCCCTCCGTTGTGGTTGCACCTACGGTTCGGCTATCTGTATCGCTGAGGCACGCAAGCCTCCCAACGGCAAGGTCCGTGGTTCTATCGGTAGCTTGCATTTATTTCCACTCAGTTAAGCATACCTTAAACAGAATCAATGAGACAAGTGCTGGACATGTAACATTTTCAGTTCTTTACCTGGGGATAATGGAGCAAACTGTGCTTGTACAAATGTGTGTGTAAATTCTGACAAAGTACTTGCTCTCAAGATAGGTTCTTGATCCTTGCTTATCAATAATGCTTTTACTCCTTTATACGATGGTTGCCCAGAAAGTAATGCACAGCGTTTTTAGTCAACAATTGTTTATTGAACATAATGAGAGCTACACACACGAAAGAATGTTATTTTATCCGCACACCCAATTTTTCCACGTAATCTCCGTCCCTTTCTATGGACTTCCTCCAGCGCGGAACAAGAGCGCTTATGCCCAGTTGGCACCAATCCTTGTCCTGGCGGCGGAGCCAGTGCTTCATTTTGTGAATCACCTCCACATCGTCCTCAAAGTGTCTGCCAATTGCCAAGTCGTAATGCGTCTGTCCTCGCGAATGACAATATCATCTCGCTGCAACATGTCAGGTGTGAGAGCCGTGAATGGTCTCCCTGGCCGCTGCAAATCGTGGAGCTTCACCGAAACGCCTTCTGATGACCTCACCCTCCGTGCCCATCGTCTAACTGTCCTTCTGTCGGCAGCAAACGCTCCACAGACTTTACACAAGCGTTTGTGAATACTCCTCACACCTTAGTTATCTGCAGTGACAAATTCAATGACGGCACGTTGCTTGTAACGTAAATCATCTACAGACCCCATTACTGTTTTGGTAGCCCACTCCGAACTATTAACTTTTCTATTATCTCCTTCACTGTTGACACTAGAAGCAGAGTCTAGACACTTTGAAAGTAAATCCTGAAAATCAGTAAGTTAACTACAGGGTGGCGCACGAAATGTGTTACCATTTTGTTTTTGAATATATACTTTATTGTCAATACAATCTGAAAGGAACATATACTACAATGAAGAGCCGTCCATGGAGATTTGTTCTAACTCAGGACGTGCTTAATATGTCCACTATTTCGTTTTCTAACTTCCTTCAAACGAACGCTGAAGTTAGTGATTACCCTACGGCACATGTCTTCCGTAATTTCACTGCAGGCTTGAAGAGTAAGTCTTCTGAGCTCCATTAAATCACGTGCACGCTTCGGGAATTTTTTTTCTTTTAGTTACCCCCAAAGAAAAGTCAGATGGATTGATGTCTGGACTATTGGGGAGCCAATTTTGTCCGTGATCGAAGCGACCTGGAAATCTGAGTGAAATAATCCGCATGTCGAAATGCTCGTATAAAAACCCCAACACAGTGTTTGCAGTATGTGGCCTTCCTCCATCTTGCCTGAACCACTGCGTGTTGAAGGGCAAGGCAGTAGCAAGAAGCTGTGGAATGAAGCTATTGCGAAGCATGTTCAAATAACGCTCGCCGTCCACAATTTCTTCAAAGAAAAAGGGTCCAATAAGTCCGTGACTGAAATTGTTGCCCACTCTGTAATCCTCGGAGCATAATGTTGTCGTTTATGAAGCACTTGTGGGTTTTCAGTAGCCCAAAAGCGTACATTTTGTTTTTTTAACCACACCGTCTAAATGAAAATGCGCCTCGTCTGAAAACCAAACGTTGTTGAGAGTTTCTTCCCTATCCTCCGCCCACTCAGCAAACAGTAGTCTCTGCTGATTGTGTTCTTGGCTAGTTGGTTCAAATGGTTCTGAGCACTATGCGACTTAACTTCTGAGGTCATCAGTCGCCTAGAACTTAGAACTCATTAAACGTAACTAACCTAAGGACATCACACACATCCATGCCCGAGGCAGGATTCGAACCAGCAACTGTAGCGGTCGCTCGGTTCCAGACTGTAGCGCCTAGAACCGCACGGCCACTCCGAAACGGCTAAGTTTGTAAGCTGTTAGCGTGCTGTCCGATATCCTCAACGACCGCTCAGTGAACATTGCGCCGTGTTCATCCACCCAAACTGACTGCTGTACACAGCCGACGAAGCCTGGAATTTGCAAGCCGTTACCGCAACTGGGCACCCACAGAGTAGCGACAGGTGAATTTTTCAGACGAATCACGTTTTATGATCCATCGGACAGGTGGCCGTTGGCGTGCATGGTGGGAAATGTCTGAAAGCAAACATCTTGCAACAATTGACAATCGTCGGAGGGGTCCAGGTTTGAGAGCATTCCTTGAATTATCCTTTCATTATGGAAGGCACAAAGGATCAACAGAGGTACGCATCTATCCTTGAGGACCATATCTGTTGCTAGATGCATCTTCTGTTTTCTCGGGACGATGGCATCTACCAGCAGGACAATGCAACGACTCACACAGCTCACAGTGTACGTGCGTGGTCGAAGAGCCCCAGGATGAGTTTAATGTAATCCCATGGCTACCAAACTGCCCAAATTAAAACTCAATCGAGAATCAGAGAGAGCAGCTCGATCTGGCTCCATCCTACAGGTGACGTCTAGCTCAGCCGGCCACGGCAGTGGAGTCGGCATGGCTCCACATGATTGTCGGTACCTTCCAGAACGTCAGTCAATCTCTTCCTACACTTTTCTCGCTGCCGAAGGTTCTTATTCAGGCTTTTGACAGGTGGCCAAAATTATGTGACTTGACAACACAGAACTCTTAGAAGTATGGGTAATAATAATGGCGTGTGACTAGGGCCTCCCGTCGGGTAGACCGTTCACCACCGTTCACCACCTCGGCGACTTGCGCGTCGATGGGGATGAAGTGATGATGATTAGGACAACACAACACCCAGTCCCTGAGCGGAGAAAATCTCCGACCCAGGCGGGAATCCAACTCGGGCCCTTAGGATTGACATTCTGTCGCGCTGACCACTCAGCTACCGGGGACGGACAGAAGTATGGGTAATGTGCAAGTACAAATATCTTTATTAAAAATGGTTCAAATGGCTCTGCGCACTATGGGACTTAACATCTGAGGCCATCAATCGCCTAGACTTAGAACTACCCAACCTAACTAACCTAAGGAGATCACGCACATCCATGCCCGAGGCAGGATTCGAACCTGCGACCATAGGAACAGCGCAGTCCCGGACTGAATCGCCTACAACTGCTCGGCCACATCGGCGGGCTACCTTTATTCTCCGAAGCCGCCATAACACTTTCTGAATTTACGTTTCCTCATGTACTTGATATTGATACACTATTGTGACAAAAGTCATATGGTACCTCCTAATATCATGTCGAACCTCCTTTTGCAAGGCGTCTTGCAGCAACACGACGTGGCATGGACTCAAAAATTCGTCAGAATTCCCCTGCTGAAATACTGAGTCATGCTGACTCTGTAGCTACCCATAATTGCGAAAGAGTTGTCGGTGCAGGACATTGTGCGCGAGTTTACCTCTCCATTACGTCTCATAAATGTTCATGAGATTCACGGTGGGCGACTGGGGTGGGCAAATCATTCGCTGGAATTGTTCAGAATGTTCTCGAAACCAATTGCGAACAATTGTTCAAAAATGGCTCTGAGCACTATGCGACTTAACTTCTGAGGTTATCAGTCCCCCAGAACGTAAAACTACTTAAACCTAATTAACCTAAGGACATCACACACATCCATGCTCGAGGCAGGATTCGAACCTGCGACCACAGCGGCGAACAATTGTGCCCCGGTGATATGACGCATTGTCATTGATAAAAATTCCATCTTTTTTGAAAACATGAAGTCCTTGAACGGCCGCAAATTGTCTCCAAGTAGCCGAATACAAGTATTTCCAGTCAATGGTGTGTGAAGTTGTACCAGACGACTCAGTGCATTCCATGCAAAAACAGCCTACGACAATATGGAACCTACACAGTACCTTGTTGATAACTTGGGTCCATGGCTCTGCCCACACTTGAACCCTATCATCAGCTTTTACCAAGTGAGATCGGGACTATCCAGCGAGGCGACTGTTTTACAGTGATCTAGGTTCTAACCGATATGGTCATGAACGCAGGAGAAGTTCTGCAGGTGATGTCGTGCTGTTAGCGATAGCACTCGATTCGATAGTCAGCAGCCATGGCGCACTAACGCTAAATTTCACCGCACTGTCCTTACATATATGTTCCTCGTACATACCACGTTGATTTCAGCGTTTATTTCATGCAGTGTTGCTCGTCTGTTAGCACTGACAACCCTATTGAAACTGCACTGCTCTCGGTCGTTAAGTGAAAGCCGCCAGCCACTGTGCTGGTCTTGGCGAGAGGTAATGCCTGAACTTTGCTATTCTCGGCACGCTTTTGACACTGTGATTATTGGAATATTGAATTCCATAACGAATGCTCCATGTGTCTAGCTTCAACTACGATTCCGCGTTCAAAGTCTAGTAACTCCCGTCATGCGGCCACAATCACCTCTGAATGCATTTCACATGAATCACCCGAGTACAAACGACAGCTCCGCCAATCCACTGCCCTCATATACACTACCGGCCATTAAAATTGCTACACGAAGCAGAAATGCAGATGATAAACGGGTATTCATTGAACAAATATATTATACTAGAACTGACATGTGATTACATTTTCAAGCAATTTGGGTGCATACATCCTGAGAAATCAGTATCCAGAACAAACACCTCTGACCGTAATAACAGCCATTATACGCCTGGGCATTGAGTCAAACAGAGCTTGGATGGCGAGTACAGATACAGCTGCCCATGCAGCTTCAACACGATATCACAGTTAATCAAGAGTAGTGACTGGCATACTGTGACGAGCCACTTGCTCGGCCACCATTGACCAGACGTTTACAGTTGGTGAGAGATCTGGAGAATGTGATGGCCAGGGCAGCAGTGGAACATTTTCTGTATCCAGAAAGGCATTCACAGGACCTTAAACATGCGGTTGTGTATTATCTTGCTGAAATGTAGGGTTTCACAGGGATTGAATGAAGGATAGAGCCACGGGTCGTAACACATCTGAAATGTAACGTCCACAGTTCAAAGCGCCGTCAATGTGAGATGTGTAACCAGTGGCACCCCATATCATAACGCCGGGTGATACGCCAGTATGGCGATGACGAATACATGCTTCCATAGTGGATTCACCGCGATGACGCCAAACACGGATGTGACCATCATGATGCTGTAAACAGAACCTGGATTCATCCGAAAAACTGACGTTTCGCCATTTGTACAGCCAGGTTCGTCATTGAGTACACCAACGCAGGCGCTCCAGTCTGTGATGCAGCGTCAAGGGTAACTGCAGCCACAGTCCCCGCGCTGATAGTCCATGCTCCTGCAAACGTCGTCTGATTGTTCGTGCAGATGGTTGTTGTCCCCATCTGTTGACTCAGGGATCGAGACGTGGCTGCACGTTCCGTTATAAAGAAATGGTTCAAATAGCTCTGAGCACTATTGGACTTAACATCTATGGTCATTAGTCCCCTAGAACTTAGAACTACTTAAACGTAACTAACCTGAGGACATCACACACATCCATGCCCGAGTCAAGATTCGAACCTGCGACTGTTGCGGTCACACGGTTCCAGACTGAAGGGCCTAGAACCGCACGGCCACTCCGGCTGGCGATCCGATACAGTCATGCAGGTAAGATGCCTGTCATCTTGACTGTTAGTGATACGAGGCCATTGGGATGCAGCACGGCGTTCCGTATTACCCTCCTGAACCCACAGATACCATGTTCTGCTAAAGGTCATTGGATCTCGACCAACGTGAGCACCAATGTTGCGTTACGATAAACCACAATTACGATAGTCTACAATCCGACCTTTATCAAAGTTGGAAACGTGATGGTACGCACTTCTCCTCCGTTCACGAGGCACCACAACAACGTTTCACCAGGCAACGCCGGTCAACTGCTGTTTGTATATGAGAAATCGGTTGAAAACTCTCCTCATGTCAGCACTTTGTAGGTGTCGCGACCGGCGCCAACCTTGTGTGAATGCTCTGAGAAGGTAATCATTTGCATATCACAGCATCTTCTTCCTGTCGGTTAAATTTCGCGTCTGTAGCACGTCATCTTCGTGGTGTAGCAATTTTAATGGCCAGTAGTGTAGCTCGTGTAGGCAATGCTACCGCCATCTTTACGTGTACGTATTGGTGTGCCGTGACTTTTGTCAGCTCAGAGTACTGTCGGCGCTATTGACGCGCAGCGAGCGCTCTGCGTCCGCAGCTGAGCCGGCAGCGCTGTGGCGTGGCGTGCCGTGGTGTGCGGCTGCAGGCGTCGTAAATCAGACGGCAGCGGCGCGGCGCGGCGGCCGGGCGGTTCTTCTGAGCCATTGGCCGCGCAGCCAGGCGGAGGCGCGGCGCGGGAGGCGGGTTGAGGCCGCGGCGGGGGGCGCAGATAGCGGCGCCGCCAATCTCTGGCCGCGCACACACGTCACGCCGGCCGACCGCTATTTGCCAAACACTGTATTTATTTGCTCGCGGCCAGCTGTGTGACGATAGCCGTACACTTTTTATGGCCACAGCGAAGTGCACGATACTGCCGCTCCATCGGTACAGCTGGAGCTCTGCGTTCCGTGATTTTTTTTTTTGGGAAAGAAGGCCAAATATTTCGTTAAATGATTTGTCTAAAAGAAAGTAATGTAATACATAAGAGAACTATTTAAATGATTCTCGAAATCATGTGCAGCAAATGAGACTGCAAGTGGTAGAGCAACAGGGTCATCAGCGCGTTTCGTTAGTACAGGGTGCATACATCAGAGGGAAGTACATATTCAGGGGCAAACGTATTGTTCTCTTTTGATTAACAGGACATTAGCTTAGTGTTCTGCTAAGAGGATTAAAACCCCCTGGGGATAATCCACCCTCTTGATTGACACAACCTTAACCTATTGCTCCCTGGCTCCTACCCGCTCCTCCTCCTTCACCTCCACCTCCTCCTCTCCCATCCTGCTGGGAACCCCCTCACTGATGCAAGCACACTTTTGATATCAGTTTGATTGACAAATAAATGAAATTGATCAAATAATTAAAACCACTCTCTGAGAAACCTCCCAACCTGCCCATCCTCTCTTCCTCCTGGAAATTCGCGGGAAAGATTCACTTGTCCGGTCATTTGGAGGAAAATCGATAGTTGTGTGTGGAATAGTGTTTATTTAAACAATTTATAGGAAACAAGGCCATCTATAGAATACAGCTTATTTATTTCTGTAAAGAACTTTGCGGTTGGTAGGAAATAGATTACAGTGTATGGAAATGTGTTTAAACGATTTAGACATTATATGTAGATTTAATTAACTGGTAGATTTAATTAATTAGTCACACAAATTGATGTCAAAAGTGTGGTTGTATCGATGAGGGGAGGGGGGGGGGCTCTGAGGGATGGGGTAGAAGGAGGTGGAGGAGGAGGAGGAGGAGGAGGAGGGGGGAGGGGTGGGGGGGCAGTAGGTTAAGGACCTGTCAGTCAAAAGGGTAGATTATCTTCAGGGGGTCTTAATTCTCTTAGCAGAACAGTAGGTTAAGGACCTGCCACCAAACAGAACAATAGGTTTGCCCCTGAATGCATACTTGCCCTGGTGTAGGCAACTTCCACTAAGAAAACACACTGATGCCCATTTTGCCTTACTACTGCTGCACTGTCTACGTAATCCACCATACAAATATCCTCCACTACTGTGTGAACTGGTGGGTGAGTGAGAGAAAGGAAGGAAAGGGAAATAACTAATATCATGGGCATCGGCGCTTTGTGCAGAATCAGCGGTGACGAGTGAAAATGTGCTCTGCACTGAGACTCGAGTCTGTGATCTGCTTACTAGGCAGTAGATTAACCAATGTGCCACCCAGACACTGTTAATTCCACGATCCTCAGGCGACTCACACTCCAACCAGCGACACCTAGCCTCCATGCTCTCTAATTTTAGATTCCCACTGGAGGTAGAACTTAAATGAGGATCTGTATCGAATGTTGCCCAGAAGAACAGATACCACGCTTTCATACAATCGATTCACCTAATAGGCAATCAATCCACAAGCCTCTCTGTGAATGTATATTTGTATTCGAGCTCCAACGGGGATCTAAATTTGGCGAGCAAGGACCAGGTAGGTGGGAACCATAAACAGCTGGCGCCAGGTGCGAGTGGAAGCCAGCTGAGCAGCATGCCGAGGCAGCTGCCTAGTAAGTAGGAGACACAGGCTTCCAGACCCAGTCCAGCATACTTTTTCTAATCACCGGTGATTCCGCACAAAGTCCCTTTGCAGCTGATATCATTAGTTTCTGTCCTTTCTCCCCCATCCCCTTTCAGTCTACATAGAATGATTCACAGTGGCGGATCCTGTGATGTCTGTTCTTTTGGAGAAATGGTTCAAAATGCTCTAAGGACTATGGGACTTAAACATCTGAGGTCATCAGTCCCCTAGACTTAGAACTACGTAAACGTAACTAACCTAAGGACATCATGCACATTCATGCCCCAGGCAGGAATCGAACCTGCGACCGTAGCAGCAGCGTGGTTCTGGACATGTCGGAAGGAACAGACACCACACATTCATAAACTGAAGTGCCAAAGAAACTGGTGTAACGGGCAGAATACAGCGCCGCCGTCGGCAACGCCTATATAAGACAACAAGTGTCTGGCGCAGTTGTTAGATCGGTTATTGCTGCTATAGTGGCAGGTTATCAAGATTCAAGCGAGTTTGAATGTGTGTTATAGTCGGCGCACGGGCAATGTGGAACAGCGTCTCCGAGGTAGCAATGAAGTGGGGATTTTCCCGTGGACACTTTCACGAGTGTACCGCGAATATAAGGAATCCCATATAACATCAAATCTACGACATCGTTGCGGCTGGACAAAGAGCCTGCAAGTACGGGACCCAAGACAACTGAAGATAATCGTTCAACGTGACAGACCCTTCCGCAAATTGCTGCAGATTTCAATCCTGGGCCATCAACAAGTGTCAGTGTGCGAACCATTCGACGAAACATCATTGTTACGGGCTTTCGGAGCTGAAGGCCTGCTCATGTACCTTTGGTGACTGCACGACACAAAGCTTTACGCCTTGCCTGGGACTGTCAACGACATTGGGCTGTTGATGACTGGAAACATGTTGCCTGGTCGAACGAGTCTCGTTTTAAACTGTATCGAGCGGATGGACGTTTACGAGTATGAAGAAAACCTCTTGAATCCATGGACCGTGCATGTCAGCAGGAGACTGTTCAAGCTGGTGGAGGGCGTGTACAGTTGGGGTGATGTGGGGCCCCTGATACCTCTCTAAACGACTCTGACAGGTGACACATACGTAAGCATCCTGTCTGATCACCTGCAACCATCCATGTCCATTGTGCATTGCGACGCACTTGAGCAATTCCAGCAGGATAATGCGACAACCAACATGCACAGAATTGCTACAGAGTGTCTCAAGGAACACTCTTCTGAGTTTAAACACGTCTGCTGGCCACCAGACCAACCAGACATGAACATTATTGTGCATATCTGGGATGCCTCTCCACTATTTCGTACTCTTGCGGATTTATAGACAGGAATCATGGTGTCAGTTCCTTCCAGCACTACTTCAGACATCAGTCGAGTCCATGGCACGTCGTCTTGCTGCAGTACTGCGTGCCCTCATGGTCTCTACATGATATTAGCCAAGTGTACCAGTTTATTTGGCTCTTCAGTGTATAATCCCCTTGTATTCCTTAATAGTCTAAGATTCTAAGTTAAACACTGAACTTCAGATTCTCAGTCGACTTCTCATTTCCTGTAAATCATTTCGACCATCAGTCAGAGGCATGTCAAATACTTCTCTAATTTATTTTGTTTCTTACTTGTAGACAAATCATTTCACAAAACTTGCAACATGTTTGCAAACAAAAAAAGAATTGGCAGTTAAATGTCATATCAACGTAACATTTTTTGCAAAGGATTGTTATGCCATGAAGAGATCAACTGTTTGACATTTTATTTACATAGCTAGCAGTAGTTGTTCGTGAAATATTTAAATTTTCCCTCAAATCAATAATTCAGTTTTTCTTAATTTTCTTGATTACTTTCAAGCATTTACACCTGTCTTGAGAAAACGCACGTTTCAAACTGTTTTTGGCTATAAAAATTCGGTCAAAAATCCATTGTGTAATTTTCCCTCAAATCCCAAATTAAGGATTTCTTAATTATTCTTATTAGTTTGAAGTCATTAAATATTTTTTGGGAATGTAGGGTTTACGCTGGTCTTTTTGGTACCCATTTTTCCAATTACCGCTCCTCATTTGACTATGAAAATTCGAACAAAAATTGTCGCTCAAGTCACTAACTATATTTTTCTTAATTACCCTGATTACTCTTATGCGTTTAAACCTGTTTTTGCGAAACTACTGCTCACGGTCGTGAGTTTCATATGGTATTTGTCCATTTCACACTCTTCGTTTGGCTATGAACATTCGGACAAGAACTCATTGCGTAACTCCTAGGGCATCCAGTATCCGCTAAGCTCAAACATTTGATGGAAAACCACACAGACAGTAGTCATTGTGGAGAACACAGGTCTGTCACAATGAAAGCTGATCCCTCATCCCCACATCCACGAGGATCTCCTCAACACGGATCTATGGAACTAAAAGCTAATCTAAGCTAATCTAACTGTACAACATATTACCAGGATTGAAACTTTATTAGTGATTTAAAGACACAATGCAACGAAATCAAACAATTGCTCTTATACCACACGTTAGTTACATACACCTACCTTAATCTTACTAAATTATTTATTGTCACCATTCACCAGACTAGTAAGCTGCGGTCCGCTACGAATTCCTCTTCTGCGCCAACCTGTTCATCTCAAAGCAGGACTCACACTATATGTCCTCAATTATTTGTCACATACATTCTAATCTCTGTCTTCCCCTGCAGTTTGTACGCTCTAGAGTTCCCTCAATTTCCTCGACGATTCAGCGGTAGAAGTTAGAAACATTTTATTGAAACTCGTTCGCATTGCAACCGGCGAGTTCAGGTCATGCCAGACACAGAGGCAGAAGCAGGGATTGAGCCAGTGTGTCACACGTGGGTCAGATTGACGACACCGTCCACCTAATGAGGACACGCATTCAGCAGGAAGGTGACTGCGACAGAAAACCAAAGGAAGCGAGACAAACATATTCATTAGCTCGTAAGACACGTCGCAAGATACTTTATCTATTTCGTAGGACCGCAGGGCGAGAGACAGACACAGCAGTTAAAAACGTGTTAAGTGAATATAGCAGCAGAAGAGGGACGCATTCACTGATTACGAACTCAGCCTTGTGTCACAGTCTCAGGCTATCCAGGCTATCTCCCTATGACTACTGCAGCTCTCATCATGAGTTGACCTTTGGGATCGATGGCATTCACAGTAAGAGCACTTATAACCCTTCTACCTCTCCGGCTAATTAGGCTTTTCTATATGAACGTGTACCTCAAGTCCCTAATCTGTGGGAAAAGGGCATCTACTCCGAAGAATAATGCAAAACCGAAAGAAGTAGATGAAGTTATAACCGAATAGTCACTGCCCAGTACTTTAGCAATGACGATTAGAAACGAAGTTCGTTCAACTTTGAAAATTTGGGGGAAAGGTTTTCAAAGTATGTCATTAATGAAAATAACTAGCGGTTGGCAGTTCCTCACAGGCACAACAATGTTTGAATTGAAACTGAACTTTATACACTCCTGGAAATGGAAAAAAAAACACATTGACACCGGTGTGTCAGACCCACCATACTTGCTCCGGACACTGCGAGAGGGTTGTACAAGCAATGATCACACGCACGGCACAGCGGACACACCAGGAACCGCGGTGTTGGCCGTCGAATGGCGCTAGCTGCGCAGCATTTGTGCACCGCCGCCGTCAGTGTCAGCCAGTTTGCCGTGGCATACGGAGCTCCATCGCAGTCTTTAATACTGGTAGCATGCCGCGACAGCGTGGACGTGAACCGTATGTGCAGTGACGGACTTTGAGCGAGGGCGTATAGTGGGCATGCGGGAGGCCGGGTGGACGTACCGCCGAATTGCTCAACACGTGGGGCGTGAGGTCTCCACAGTACATCGATGTTGTCGCCAGTGGTCGGCGGAAGGTGCACGTGCCCGTCGACCTGGGACCGGACCGCAGCGACGCACGGATGCACGCCAAGACCGTAAGATCCTACGCAGTGCCATAGGGGACCGCACCGCCACTTCCCAGCAAATTAGGGACACTGTTGCTCCTAGGGTATCGGCGAGGACCATTCGCAACCGTCTCCATGAAGCTGGGCTACGGTCCCGCACACCGTTAGGCCGTCTTCCGCTCACGCCCCAACATCGTGCAGCCCGCCTCCAGTGGTGTCGCGACAGGCGTGAATGGAGGGACGAATGGAGACGTGTCGTCTTCAGCGATGAGAGTCGCTTCTGCCTTGGTGCCAATGATGGTCGTATGCGTGTTTGGCGCCGTGCAGGTGAGCGCCACAATCAGGACTGCATACGACCGAGGCACACAGGGCCAACACCCGGCATCATGGTGTGGGGAGCGATCTCCTACACTGGCCGTACACCTCTGGTGATCGTCGAGGGGACACTGAATAGTGCACGGTACATCCAAACCGTCATCGAACCCATTCCTAGACCGGCAAGGGAACTTGCTGTTCCAACAGGACAATGCACGTCCGCATGTATCCCGTGCCACCCAACGTGCTCTAGAAGGTGTAAGTCAACTACCCTGGCCAGCAAGATCTCCGGATCTGTCCCCCATTGAGCATGTTTGGGACTGGATGAAGCGTCGTCTCACGCGGTCTGCACGTCCAGCACGAACGTTGGTCCAACTGAGGCGCCAGGTGGAAATGGCATGGCAAGCCGTTCCACAGGACTACATCCAGCATCTCTACGATCGTCTCCATGGGAGAATAGCAGCCTGCATTGCTGCGAAAGGTGTATATTCACTGTACTAGTGCCGACATTGTGCATGCTCTGTTGCCTGTGTCTATGTGCCTGTGGTTCTGTCAGTGTGATCATGTGATGTATCTGACCCCAGGAATGTGTCAATAAAGTTTCCCCTTCCTGGGACAATGAACTCACGGTGTTCTTATTTCAATTTCCAGGAGTGTACTTGTAAACAATCTTACGTAAGAACAGTTATAGGCGTCATGACGTAGGAACAGTACCTAACGCACACTTTCAAGTAGTTCACACCACAGATGTCACAGTGGTCAGATAATAATCAAATAGCAAACACATACAACATACTGTATTAATTTTCAAAGATCAGTTAAAGTAAGATTGTTTACTGACTGTGGACAGAAACTTTTTGTTACGTTACTCACGGCAATACTGACTGTCGTAATTGTAGTAAGCAGAAATAATGTTTGCATTTAATCATTGGTAAGGGCTATCATTTATCTAGCAGTTACACTGGTATGTCTTTGAAATAAAGGTTACAAATTATGCCACAAGCTATAAATTAGAAACTGTGCCTTGACAGTGAAATTCAGTGTCCAAGTTACGTGAAGTTTTACTACAATTATTTACCTGACAATGTGTACGAAAATAATGTTATTTAAGCAATATTACATTTCTAGTTATAAAAAGTCTTGATCTTAATTCATTTCATGATGGCACTAGTTTGTCGAGAGGCTTCAATTAGCGGTATAATAGGGCACAAGTTGATCTTCTTGCCATACCACAGCCAATAACTAGGGCCCACGGTACTCTTGATGTTATGTGAATTACTCTTGCTGCATTTGTACTGTGCCCAATAAATGCCGTACGCATAGCTTGCCCAGATCAAACATCTCCGAAAACAACCATTTCAGTTTTCACTGCTCCGCTCTTCGGAAACAAGCTTGTTATCTCCTCACTTTTGCATAGTAACACTGGCAAGTACACACAACCAACGACAAAAGCAGTCTCTTCGCGACTTCGAACTGCTACTTGTTTGGCGCGCTCGCACCAAGCGATAATGCATTTACGATTTATTATACTCATTGACAATAGCTTCTCCCTGGCTAGGCCATCGTGTCTGCTTACAAAATGTTAACATTCCATCATATTCTCTTCCTTAAATAACAAATTACCGAACTATCAGTTTAATAAGTCACAGCTGCAAAATACTAACACGAATTCTTTACAGACGAATGGAAAAACTGGAAGAAGCCAACCTCGGGAAAGATCAGTTTGGATTCCGTAGAAATATTGGAACACATGAGGCAATACTGACCTTACGACTTATCTTAGAAGAAGGAAACGCAAACCTACGTTTCTAGCAATTGTAGACTTAGAGAAAGCTTTTGACAATGTTGACTGGAAGACCCTCTTTCAAATTCTAAAGGTGGAAGGGGTAAAATACAGGAAGCGAAAGGCTATTTACAATTTGTACAGAAACCAGATGGCAGTTATAAGAGTCGAGGGACATGAAAGGGAAGCAGTGGTTGGGAAGGGAGTGAGACAGGGTTGTAGCCTATCCCCTATGTTATTCAGTCTGTATACTGAGCAAGCAGTAAAGGAAACAAAAGAAAAATTCGGAGTAGATATTAAAATCCACGGAGAAGAAATAAAGACTTTCATATTCAGCGTTGACAGGACTTGAAAGAGCAGCTGAACGGAATGGACACTGTCTTGAAAGGAGGATGTAAGATGAACATCAACAAAAGCAAAACGAGGATAATGGAATATACTCGAATTAAATCAGGTGATGCTGAGGGAATTAGATTGGGAAATGAGACACTTAAAGTAGTAAAGGAGTTTTGCTATTTGGGGAGCAAAATAACTGATGATGGTCGAAATAGAGGAGATATAAAATGTAGACTGGCAATGGCAAGGAAAGCGTTTCTGAAGAAGAGAAATTTTTTAACATCGAGTATTGATTTAAGAGTCAGGAAGTCGTTTCTGAAAGTATTTGTATGGAGTGTAGCCATGTATGGAAGTGAAACATGGACGATAAATAGTTTAGACAAGAAGAGAATACAAGCTTTCGAAATGTGGTGCTACAGAAGAATGCTGGAGATTCGATGGGTTGATCACATAACTAATGAGGAGGTATTGAATAGAATTGGGGAGAAGATAAGTTTGTGGCACAACTTGACCAGAAGAAGGGACTGGTTGGTAGGATCACAAATTTATCACTGGAGGGGAGCGTGGAGGGTAAAAATCGTAGAGGGAGACCAAGAGATGAATACACTAAGCAGATTGAGAAGGATGTAGCTTGCAGTAGGTACTGGGAGATGAAGAAGCTTGCACAGGATAGGGTAGTGTGGAGGGCTGCATTATACCAGTTTCAGGACTGAAGACCACAACAACAACAACAACAACAAATAACAAACAGCATTTGTAACTTGACAACATATTTGCAAGAATAATATTCACCAAAACTAATAAAAAAAACTTTATGAAACACGTGGAAAATGTATGATAATCCACAGAGTTGTGGTGTTATATTCTCAAATCGGCGATTACGACAATGTAGTTAATATATGTCCTAGATCCTCCAGCACAGTCAAAGTGGTTCAAATGGATCTGACCACTATGTGAATTAACTTCTGAGTTCATCAGTCCACTAGAACTTACAACCTATTAAACGTAAGTAACCTAAGAACATCACACACATCCTTGCCCGAGGCAGAATTCGAACCCGCGATCGCAGCAGCAGCGCGGTTCCGGACTGAAGCTCCTAGAACCGCTCGCCTACAATGGCTGGCTCCTGCACAGTCTATGAACTAGCTGAAGATGTACTCAAGATGATGGTCTTCACCTGATGAACTTCCTGCTGCTCGCCGCCAACCATCCACTGATGAAGAAACTGGCCTTTTTTTTTTTGTTTTCCGACAACACCACATCGCAGAGTGCTGCCGGTACCAGACTTGAACGCGGAAGCCAGCAACAGGACCTCTAGGGGCACCAAGTTCCTGTTCAGCACTCAGGCGACTTCGGGTAGTGACACCTACCAGGAGTTGGGAGGAGGTCAACTGACCACATGAGCACCGGTACCAGGTACATCGCGGATGGGTCGTCAAGGGTCATTGTAGAATTCGGAGTGGGACCGAGTAGATACAGGCTGCCAGGTAGATGCTATTTCCCTTGACTTCCGGAAGGCGTTCGATACAGTTCCGCACTGTCGCCTGATAAAGTAAGAGCCTACGGAATATCAGACCAGCTGTTTGACTGGATTGAAGAGTTTTTAGCAAACAGAACACAGCATGTCGTTCTCTATGGAGAGACGCCTACAGACGTTAAAGTAACCTCTGGCGTACTAAAGGGGAGTGTTATGGGAACATTGCTTTTCACAATATATATAAATGACCTAGTAGATAGTGTCGGAAGTTCCATGCGGCTATTCGCGGATGATGCTGTAGTACAGAGAGAAGTTGCAGCATTAGAAAATTGCAGCGAAATGCAAGAAGATCTGCAGCGGATAGGCACTTGGTGCAGGACGTGGCAACTGACCCTTAACGTAGACAAATGTAATGTATTGCTAATACATAGAAAGAAGGATCCTTTATTGTATGATTACATGATAACGGAACAAACACTGGTAGCAGTTACTTCTGTAAAATATCTGGGAGTATGCGTACGGAACGATTTGAAGTGGAATGATCATATAAAATTAATTGTTGGTAAGGCGGGTGCCAGGTTGAGATTCGTTGGGAGAGTCCTTAGAAAATGCAGTCCATCAACAAAGGAGGTGGCTTACAGGGCATTCTTTCGACCTGTACTTGAGTATTGCTCATCAGTGTGGGATCCATACCAGGTCGGGTTGACAGAGGAGAAAGAGAAGATCCAAAGAAGAGTGGCGCGTTTAGTCACAGGGTTATTTGGTAAGCGTTATAGAGTTACGGAGATGTTTAGCAAACTCAAGTGGCAGACTCTGCAAGAGAGGCGCTCTGCATTGCGTTGTAGCTTGCTGTCCAGGTTTCGAGAGAGTGCGTTTCTGGATGAGGTATCGAATATATTGCTTGTCCCTACTTATACCTCCCGAGGAGATCACGAATGTAAAATTAAAGAGATTCGAGCGCGCACGGAGGCTTTCCGGCAGTCGTTCTTCCCGCAAACCATACGAGACTGGAATAGGAAAGGGAGGTAATGACAGTGGCACGTAAAGCGCCCTCCGCCACACACCGTTGGTTGGCTTGCGGAGTATAAATGTAGATGTAGGTGTAGATATATGCTGCAGCAGCCGGCGAGAGAACCGCTTCGCTCTGGGCTGGAGCCACGCTTGCTCGTCGGCAGTCCCCCGCGGCTCCAGGGTCGCTGACATCTCCTCCTGGGCGAGCGAACGCTCAGCTGACTCGACGGACGTCAGCCACAATCCGCCACGCAGCTGAATGAGCAACAGCCGAGGCTGGTGGGAAACAACGACGACACGTAAACACAGTGAATAAATAATGTTGTTGTTGTGGTCCTCAATCCTGAGACTGGTTTGATGCAGCTCTCCATGCTACTCTATAGTCTGCAAAGCTTCTTCATCTCCCAGCATCTACTGCAACCTACATCCTTCTCAATCTGCTTAGTGTATTCATCTCTTGGTCTCCCTCTACGATTTTTACCCTCCACGCTGCCCTCTAATACTAAATTGGAGATCCCTTGATGCCTCAGAACATGTCCTACCAACCGATCCCTTCTTCTGGTCAAGTTGTGCCACAAACTTCTCTTCTCTCCAATCCTATTCAATACTTCTTCATTAGTTATGTGATCTACCCATCTAATCTTCAGCATTCTTCTGTAGCACCACATTTCTAAAGCTCCTATTCTCTTGTTGTCCAAACTATTTATCGTCCATGTTTCACTTCCATACATGGCTACACTCCATAGAAATACTTTCAGAAATGACTTCCTGACACTTAAATCTATACTCGATGTTAACAAATTTCTCTTTTTCAGAAATGCTTTCCTTGCCACTGCCAGTCTACATTTTATATCCTCTCTACTTCGACAGTCATCAGTTATTTTGCTCCCCAAATATCAAAACTCCTTTACTACATTAATTGTCTCATTTCCTAATCTAATTCCCTCAGCATCACACGACTTTATTCGACTACACTCCATTATCCTCGTTTTGCTTTTGTTGATGTTCATCATATATCATCCTTTCAAGACAGTGTCCATTCCATTCAACTGCTCCTCCAAGTCCTTTGCTGTCTCTGACAGAATTACGATGTCATCGGCGAACCCCAACATTTTTATTTCTTCTCCATGGATTTTAATACCTACTCCGAATTTTTGCTTTGTTTCCTTCACTGTTTGCTCAATATACAGATTGAATAACATCGGGGAGAGACTACAACCCTGTCTCACTCCCTTTCGAACCACTGCTTCCCTTTCACGTCCATCGACTCTTATAACTGCCATCTGGTTTCTGTACAAATTGTAAGTAGCCTTTCGCTCCCTGTATTTTACCCCTGCTACCTTCAGAATTTGAAACAGAGTATTCCAATCAACATTGTCAAAAGCTTTCTCTAAGTCTACAAATGCTAGAAACGTTGCCTTGCTTTTCCTTAATCTAGCTTCTAAGATAAGTCGTAGGGTCATTATTAACTCACGTGTTCCAAATATTTCTATGGAATCCAAATTGGTCTTCCCCGAGGTCGGCTTCTACTAGTTTTCCATTCGTCTTTAAAGAATTCGTGTTAGTATTTTCCAGCTGTGACTTATTAAACTTATAGTTCGGTAATTTTCACATCTGTCAACAGCTGCTTTCTTTGGGACTGGAATTATTATATTCTTCTTGAAGTCTGAGGGTATTTCGCCAGTCTCATACATCTTGCTCACCGGATGGTAGAGTTTTGTCAGGACTGGCTCTCCCAAGGCTGTCAGTAGTTCCAATGGAATTTTGTCTACTCCGGGGACCTTGTTTCGACTAAGGTCTTTCAGTGCTCTGTCAAACTCTTCACGCAGTATCGTATATCCCATTTCATCTTCATTACATCCTCTTCCATTTTCATAATATTGTCCTCAAGTACGTCGCCCTTGTATACACCCTCTATATACTCCTTCCACCTTTCTGCTTTCCATTCTTTGCTTAGAACTGCGTTTCCATCTGAGCTCTTGATGTTCATACAAGTGGTTCTCTTTTCTCCAAAGGTCTCTTTAATTTTCCTGTAGGCAGTATCTATCTTACCCCTAGTGAGATAAGCCTCTAAATTCTTACATTTGTCCTCTAGTCATCCCTGCTTAGCCATTTTGCACTTCCTGTCTACCTCATTTTTGAGACGTCTGTATTCCTTTTTACCTGCTTCATTTACTGCATTTTTATATTTTCTCCTTTCATCAATTAAATTCGATATTTCTTCTGTTACCCAAGGATTTCTACTAGCCTTCATCTTTTTTTATCTACTTGATCCTCAGCTGCCTTCACTACTTCATTCCTCAAAGCTACCCATTCTTCTTCTACTGTATTTCTTTTCCCCATTCCTGTCAATTGTTCCCTTATGCTCACCCTGAAACTCTGTACAACCTCTGGTTCTTTTAGTTTGTCCAGGTCCCATCTCATTAAATTCCCACCTTTTTGCAGTTTCTTTAGTTTTAATCTACAAGTCATTGTGGTCAGAGTCCACATCTGCCCCTGGAAATATCTTGCAATTTAAAACCTGGTTCCTAAATCTCTGTCTTACCATGATATAATCTATCTGAAACCTGTCAGTATCTCCAGGCTTCTTCTATGTATACAGTTTTCTTTTATGATTCTTGAACCAGGTGTTAGCTACGATTCAGTTGCGCTCTGTGCAAAATTCTACCAGGCGGCTTCCTCTTTCATTTCTTTGCCCCAGTCCATATTCACCTACTACGTTTCGTTCTCTCCCTTTTCCTACTCTCGAATTCCAGTCACCCATGACTATTAAATTTTCGTCACCCTTCACTATCTGAATAATTTCTTTTATTTAATCATACATTTCTTCAATTTCTTCGTCATCTGCAGAGCTAGTTGGTATATAAACTTTTACTACTGTAGTAGGTGTGGGCTTCGTATCCATCTTGGCCACAATAATGCGTTCACTATGCTGTTTGTAGTAGCTTACCCGCATTCCTATTTTCCTATTCATTATTAAACCTACTTCTGCATTAGCCCTATTTGATTTTGTGTTTATAACCCTGTAGTCACCTGACCAAAAGTCTTGTTCCTCCTGCCGCCGCACTTCACTATTTCCCACTATATCTAACTTTAACCTATCCATTTACTTTTTAAATTTTCTAACCTACCTGCCCGATTAAGGGATCTGACATTCCACGCTCCGATCCGTGGAACGCCAGTTTTCTTTCTCCTGATAACGACATCCTCTTGAGTAGTCCCCGCCCGGAGATCCGAATGGGGGACTATTTTACCTCTGGAATATTTTACCCAAGAGGACACCATCATCATTTAATCATACAGTAAAGGTGCATGCCCTCGGGAAAGATTACGGCCGTAGATTCCCCTTGCTTTCAGCCGTTCGCAGTACCAGCACAACAAGGCAGTTTTGGTTATTGTTACAAGGCCAGATCAGTCAATCATCCAGACTGTTGCCCCTGCAACTATTGGAAAGGCTGCTGCCCCTCTTCAGGAACCACACGTTTGTCTGGCCTCTCAACAGATACCCCTCCGTTGTGGTTGCACCTACGGTACGGCTATCTGTATCGCTGAGGCACGCAAGCCTCCCCACCAACGGCAAGGTCCATGGTTCATGGGGGGAGGGAGTAAATAATATGATTCTAATAATGTTTTGGTAGAGCCTTTGACGGTTCAGAGATTCCCAGCAGCTATCCTGAATTCACGCAGAGGTGTCCCCGCTCGATCCTCTGTACTTCTATAACACCACAACTCATATGCTTCGACTGTCTTCTTTTGCGCTTTTCTCACCGTACATGATTCAATTCATGCAAAGTGTGCAAGCTTTTTCATTTTTATGTTCCCTATGTCTGCTAATACTCGAATTGCAAATACAGATTTGTTAAGGCGTTTCTGCAGTTCTGTGGTGTGCTCCTCCCAACTGAATTTATTGTCAAGTTGTAATCCCAGGAATTTAAGACTGTCAACCTCGTATGTATGGTTCTTTTTTTCCCCAACTTCTTTTCCGCATGTGCACACAATGCAATTGCGCTACTTGCAACTGCTGCGGTTAATAACAAGTTGTTGTCAGCCATCTTGAACTTTGACGAAAAATTTGAAGACAGTGTAATACCCCTTCTAGCGCTACGTCAAAGATCTTTGTCAAATATATTTGACGGAATATTTGATCACATCTTTGATCAAATCTTTGACAAAGAAATTTGATAGTGTAATACCGGCCTAAGCTGCTAGCCAGGCTGTTTCATTATAGTCCCGCTATAAGCGTTGCCAGATCGCTCGCAGTGTTGTCAGTTTCATTACTTTTCCCACTCGCCTCGTACACAGTGTAGACCCATCTCCCTGTCATTTGCGAGTCGCTTCACATCTGGCAGTGCTGCTTCAGACGAGTTGTACCCAGCGACACAGGTCCTCCTCTTCAAGCGGGAGATTGCTTTGCAGAGGCAGTGCAGTTCCGGCTCACGCTGGCAGCGCAGAGAGGAGAGCCTCGTACTCCCGCGTGGCTCTGCCCTGGCAGCGCGGCGGTGCGACACACCACACGGCGCCCCTTGGCCCCCTCGCGGAGTTAAATGGCGTTCTGGCGGCTCCCGCCCCTGCCTGCGCGGAAAACCCATTTATTTTCCCCGTCGCAACAAATAAATCATTCTCCGATATTTGGTTTGCAGAAGAGGATCGGAGCCCGCCGTGGCCTAATCAGCTTTTCTCGATTGAGGCTCCTTGAAGGGAGGTCGCGCCGAGGCGCGGTGCGTCTTGTCGGGGCGACTTCGGCCTCGCAGCGCCGACGAGCCTGCAGTGGCCAACAGCTCGGCGGCAAACCACCGCTGCTCCCCTCCCCTCCTGTCCGTTCTTTGTTCGATGACGCCAAACATGAACCGTGCAGTTCCTCGGTTACAAGTTCCACTGACATGTATTTCGAAGTGGCTACGAACAGATGCAAATAATTTTCTACACATTCTGAGGTGTGGGGTTGATTTGTTATTCTGTTATTCTGGGCAACGGATTAATCTGAGATGTACCCTTTAGCCTGGGGCTCCTGCAAGATGCAATTTCCACCCCCACACTACTACAGAAGTCAGACAGACGCTCGTAACGTTCTAAAGAGAAAAGCCTGAAAAACTTTCAGCAATAAATATCTTCTGGAGTCCTCCGCTGTAAGGAAAGGACACAAAAATTCACAAAATTTCTTACGTAACTAGTGGGATACTAGGGTACTGGAGTAGTGCAAGTTAGTGCAAGAAAAATATGAAACTAACGAAAGTTATTATTTATTTTGCAAAAATTCTGAGAAATCACAATGACACTTTTAGTTATGAATTGAACAAGTTATATCTTGGTTCTTTTCGGAATGTGAAGTTACCTTTCAAGGATAGGATTCCCTAATGAAATTTCTATACAAAGTTTAAGAAGCTTGTTGCCTTGGCAGAATGGCTGAGAGGCGCGCCTACTCAACTTGAATAATTATCCTTTAGAACGTTGTTAGGTACGGTTGAGGCTGTCGCGTGTGAAATGCAGTGAAGTGCACTGTTGTGGAAGAAATATGGGGCTCGCAACAGCTATAGCGCACAATACCGTAAGCTGCGATGACTGCTGTCTGCGCCGCTCGCTGCTGACAAATAAGATAACTCTCGTTCAATCTGGATTCACCTTCGCCAATCAAACTCTCCCTATGCCTTGATGAAGTCAAGGATTCCTATTCGCCCCTAGTCTAACTATTGGCGTGGTACACCAGTCAGATAACCAGTCCACCGCGATGCCACTCAAAATTCGCTCGCAGGCGTTTAACTATAACTCTGTCCATTCACACCGCACAATAAGTGTGTCGGCCAACACAGTGAACAATGCTTAATCGCAAAGACTCAGAATAGAGTAGCACTTCGACTCGCTCTCGACAGACGTGCTCTCCCAGTGAAGTACTGAGGAGGGACTTGTTCCTCGCTCCAAGAGTGACAACGGAACAGCCTCTCTCCACGCCATACGTGAAGGGGTATATCTATTGGTCTCTTCCATTATTCCTTCAGCTCAAGGCGTTAGAGATATAGTCTGCCGATCAGCACTGCTCTTCTAAAACGGGATAATGATGTCTTGTTTAAGGCGACCAATCCGGAAAACTGTAGCTTTGGCGTTTGGCGTTCGCTGTCTCCCTGTGAAAATCTCTGAAAATGCGTAGGCTGGCTACTCCCACACAATGTAGCGGAATTTGCTTTTTTAAGCCGAACACGGGGTCGTTCCCCCCTTTCCACTCGGGCCCACACTGTCTGCTACAGACGGTCACTGGCCGCCATGAGCTGGTCATCCTCTGAAGGGCCTGGCGTCCCACTGTGTGGCCTCTCTCCCGAACTAAAAGCCTCTGTGACTGTCGTGTGTGGAATGTATGTGTGCACACCAGCCTCGAGTATTTCAACCACGGTGCGCTCACTTGTCAATTGCATATCGTTTACATGAATTATACAACATTGACTTTATCTTATCGAGTTTGGGTTTGAATGAAGCGTCTTGATGTGCGGAATGTGATTGTGAGGGCGGAACATGCAAGCAATGAAGGTCAGGAGACCACGACGTCTCACAACATCATTGCGAAAAACAAGTATTTAGCTGGCCCTAGTGGCCAAGTGGGTCTAGGCGCTACAGTCTGCAACCGCTACGGTCGCAGTTTTGAATCCTGCCTCGGGCATGGATGTGTGTGGTGTCCTTAGGTTAGTTAGGTTTAAGTAGTTTTCAGTTCTAGGGGACTGATGGCCTCAGAAGTTAAGTCCCATAGTGTTCAGAGCCATTTGAACCATTTGAACTTGAACAAGTATTTACTTTGAATATCTTTAAAAAGAATACATATTACGAGGGGCGTTTGAAAAGTCGGTGCAAAAATAAAAATTACTTACGTCCAACGCTGTTCTAATTGGTTGATCCCTTCCGAATGATAGGAATTGCCCAAGTCTGCAAAAATAGCTATTACTTGCAACTATCACCTCGTCGTTTGAATAAAATCTTTGTCCTGCCAGGCATATCTTCAAATTGGGGAACAAATAGTAGTCCAAGGGAGCCTAGTCTGGAGGATAGGGAGGATGTGAAATGAGTTGAAATCCTGGTGCACTGTCGTGATGGAAAAGGACTTTTTCGCAGTCCAATCGCTGGCGTTTTTCTTGCATCTCGGTTTTCAAACGGTCCAATAACGATGAATAATATGCACCTGTAATAGTTTCACCCTTTTCCAGATAATTTATGAGGATTATCCCTTGCGAATCCCAAAAGACAGTCGTCATAACCTTTCCGGTCGAAGGAATGATCTTCGCCTTTTTTGGTGCAGATCCTCCCTTGGTAACTCGTTGTTTAGAGCGTTGTTTGGTCTCAGGAGTATAGTAATGTATCCATGTTTCCTCCACAGTGACGAAACGACACTTAAAGCCGTGTGGATTCTTCCTGAACAGCTGCAAACCATCCTTGCAACACTTCACACGATTCCGTTTTACATCAAGTGTGAGCAATTACGGAAACTATCTTGCGGATAGCTTTCTCATGTCCAAATGTTTATATATAAAATATTATGTACCCTTTCGTTCGAGATGCCCACATCTCTAGCAATCTCACGCACTTTAACTCTTCTGTCATTCAGCACCATTACAAGGATTTTATCAATGATTTCTGGAGTCATAACCTCCACAGGGCGCCCAGAACGTTCAGCATCACGTGTGCCCGTATGGCCACTCTGAAAAATTTGAAACCACTTATAAACTGTTCTAACCAAAGGCACAGGGTCACTGTAATGTTTATCAAGCTTCTCTTAAGTCTCCTAAGGCGTTTTGCCTTTCATAAAGTAATATTTAATCGCCACACGAAATTCTTTTTCGTCCATTTTTTGGCAACCACTTGACTTTCTTCACACACGAATGCCAAACACAAAGAAATTGATCAATATGGCTGAAACTCGGTGTGCGTTTTTTCCAAAGATGCTACTAACTAAACATGACCTCCATACGCGCCGGTGGTGCCATCTCTCGAACTTTGCACGGACTTTTCAAACGCCGCTCGTAAGTACCGGATGTCCAGGTAAGGAGTCCCTGATTTCGAAATTAAATATCTCAAAAACTAATATCGGCAGACGAGTTCAAAGAGCCTATGTTTATTGTGAAAGCTGTAAGAATTTTGTACAGAACTTATACAGAAGCTTCGAAATAGTTCGGAAATCTACTAACAGATGGTGGTGTACGCTGTACAGCTCGTACAGCATCAGCGGCATAATTAAACATGTCCTATGCAAGCAGTCTTGGCTGTCATACCACAATTTTTTTGAAATGTCCACCAATCGGAGTACGGAGGTGGCACAAACAAGCAATGAGATTTGTCATCATATCCTGTAGAGCCTCAGTGGAAATGGATCCAGATGCCACACAGATCGCCGATTCAGACTAAATCAGTGTGGTGGGATAGTTCTAGTAGACAGAGTGTTTCAGTGCGCCCCACAAATCGTTGCCCAAATCCACCAGGAAGACACTGAAACGCATCAGCACTGACACTGCCTACACCCCACACCCCAAAGAACCCTAAGCAAATAGAAAGGCCAAACAAACTTCATGCACTGCCAGGCCATCCCATCTGAAAACAGTCTGTAGAACACCTTCATACTATCCCATCCTGACCCAAACTTCCTCATGTACAAAATCTTCCTCCTAGAAATCCAAAAATGTATCTCTTCCTTACTCATCATTCAGATTATCTCCAGAAAAGACTCTGTCCTGATGAAATCTCCCGATCCAGATTTCCACACCAAAATCCCCCAAAAGATTCCCTTTGTCATTTTCGATCCCTATGCAGACCATGCACCCTTTTCCACAACAACCTAGACCAGGCAACGACAACCTACTAGACATCTCCCAAAATTCGCTGCTGTGATCAAAGCGATCGATCCAGAGACCACAGCGGAGGAGTTGGAGTCTGAGCTCAACTCTCATCCTGACCTATAAGTTTGGGAGCATTCCCCATTCTTGATTACTCCAATCCAAGCGTCAAAGTCTGGATCTTCACTGAATCCTCATCCGCAAGTGGTCACCTTCTTCACCAAAGCGCCATGATCTACAAATGAAGACACACTGTTGAATCTTCCAAATCCTGTCCTCAGTTTTACCACTGCAAGATGTCTAATGCATAACAACCACCTAACCACTGAATATAAAGGCCTCTCACCTATCCCCATTGTAAACCTTACCATTTCCTCAAGCACTGCCTTAACCTTACTTCCCCTCCCTCGTGTAATATCTGTGACCTGTCCCACCTGACATATTCCTTCAAGTGCAAGACTCAGCCTCCACCTTCCAAATCTGAGCTAACTATTCCCATGAAACCTACTGACATACCCCTCCACCCCAACCACTCTCTCTGCACATCTCCTACATCTTAAGACATTTTATGACCATACTTCTTCAAAACCTCTACTATTTCTAGAGGTCACACACCCTGCAACAAATTTCCCTTGATGTCTGCTCTGTGTTCCACCTCAACACACAATCAACCTATTTCCACAACCAGGTCCTCTTTCTTTCCATCTGTATTGACGACATAGTGTAATTGAATTATAAACCTTATTCATTCCTGTTAGGAAATGGAGCTACGACAAATGGTATACAAGCTGTTGCACTGGCGAATATTTTCTTCAAACAAGCCAGAACAGTGCGACCACCGACCCACAACCGATATAAACCCGTCCTGTCGATAGCAACGTCACCTGGCGAGGAATGTCCGTGTGCAGAATGGCGAAGGCGCATGATCTACCTGAGTTTGACCGAGGTTCATGCAGGGACGGCCCAGAGGCTCGGCACGAGCATTTCGGAAACAGTACGACTTTTCGGATGTTCGAGGAGTGCTGTGATGATTGCACCGAACACTTAACGATAGCTTCCGCAGACGACGACCCATGCATGTGCCAATGTTAACATACGACATCGGCAACTACGACTGAAATCGTCACGTCATCATTGGCGCTGGACTGTAGTGACAGAACGCCGATGGGAGAGCGCGAATCTGTCGTTACCAACAGAACAGGACGGAGACATGCTGAAGGCGGCTCCATTTTGCCCTGGGGAACGTACACGCAGGCTTCTAAGGATCCAGTCGAACTCGTGCAAGGCGCTATGACGGTCAAGGAGTATCATACACTGGTTGCAGATCACGTACACCCCTTCATGGCGATCACGTTGCCCGACAGCAGTGGTATTTTTCAGTCAGATAATGCGCCATGTCACAAGGCCAGGAGTGTGACGGAGTGGTTCGAACAACACAGTGTTGAGTTCCAGTTGATGTGCTACCCCCACTACTCTCCAGATCTGTAGCCGGTCGAACACATCTGGGTTGTGATTGAACGTGGGGTCAGAGCTCATCGCTCGGTCCCCCGAATTTACGGGAATGTGTGCAGATGCGGTGCCTCCCTCCAGCGACCTACCAAGACTTCATTGCTTCCAAGCCACGACGCGTCGCCGCTGTTATCCATGCCAAAGGTGGGCATACCGGGTATTCGGCAGGTGGTCATAATGTTCTGGCTGGTCAGTGTACTAACATAGATTGAATCAATGTTTTGGTTTGCAAGAGCTGTCGTAAAAATTTTGTTGAAACTGTGTAAATACTTCCCTGATGTCTATGAATCGGAGTCAAAGTAGGTCTCATTGCTCTGTTCTGTAACGTCGGTCAAACATGTACACGGGCCATTCTGCTACATCTACATTTACAGACATACTCCGGAAGCCAACGTACGGTGCGTGGCGGACAGCACCCTCTTTCTCTACTACTCTTTTCCTTTCCTGTTCGACTCACAGAGAAAATTGTCTGTCTATATGCCTCTGAATAAGCCGTAATTTCTCGAATCTTATCTACGAAATTCTTAAGCGAAATGTATGTTGGCGGGAGTAAAACCGATCTGCAGTCGGCTTTAAACTCTAGTTCTCTAAATTTTCTCAGTACGGTTCCTCGAAAAGAATGTCGCCTACTCTCCTGGATTTTCCATTTGAGTTCCCGAAGAGTGTCCATAATACTAGCACGCTGTTAGAACCTACCAGTAACAAATCTCCTAGCCCGCCTTTTACTCCGACCTGATGCGAATCCCAAACACTCCAGCAGTACTCAAGAATAGGTCGCACTAGCGTCCTGTGTGCGGTATCCTTTACAGATGAACGAGTTTTATCCAAAATTCTCCCAATAAACTGAAGTCTACCACTCGCCTTCCCTGTCACGATTCTAAATGCACGTGCCATTGCTTCTCGTTCTGAAACATTACCCTAGACATTTAAAGGACATGACTGTGTCACGCAAGACACTAATAATGCTCTATCCGAACTTTAGGGGTTTCTTTTTCCTACTGATTCACATTAACTCACATTTTTCTACATTTAGAGCTAGCTGCCAGTCATCAAACCAACTAAAAATTGTGTCTAAGTCGTTGTGTAACCTCCTACAGTCACTCGACTTCGACACCTTCTCGTACACCACATTGTCATCAGCAAACAACCACAGATTGCTGCCCACACGGTCAGCCAGATCAGTTATATATACAGAAAATAAGAGTGGTGCTATCACACTTACCTGACGATCTGTATTACAAAGAAAATGCTTGGAATTTGCTCAATGGAAATTTGATATGAGAAAAGAAAGAACCAAGAAAATATGAAAAAATTATCACCTAAAAAATGTCTGCATAATCTGCAGCAACAGCACAGCATGAATAAATCGCGCGAGCTAAAATATACTAAAGTAAAATTTACCTAAAGGGAGAATGAGTGGGATGATATTATCTTACTTAAAAAAAATTACAAAAATAAAGAGTAAACCTTTTTACTTGAAATAAAAATTTTAAGCCCTTATTTCACAACACACAGAATACCACACACTTACCACTTGTTTGAACATCAAGAGCTCAGATGGAAACCCAATTCTAAGCAAAGAAGGGAAAGCAGAAAGGTGGAAGGAGTATACAGAGGGTCTATAAAAGGGTGATGTACTTGAGGACAATATTATGGAAATGGAAGAGGATGTAGATGAAGATGAAATGGGAGATACGATACTGCGTGAAGAGTTTGATAGAGCACTGAAGACCTGAGTCGAAACAAGGACCCCGGAGTAGACAACATTCCATTGGAATTACTGACGGCCTTGGGAGAGCCAGTCCTGACAAAACTCTACCATCTAGTGAGCAAGATGTATGAAACAGGCGAAATACCCTCAGACTTCAAGAAGAATATAATAATTCCAATCCCAAAGAAAGCAGGTGCTGACAGATGTGAAAATTACCGAACAATCAGATTAATAAGCCACAGCTGCAAAATACTAACACGAATTCCTTACAGACGAATGGAAAAACTAGTAGAAGCCGACCTCGGGGAAGGTCAGTTTGGATTCCGTAGAAATACTGGAACACTTGAGGCAATACTGACCTTACAACTTATCTTAGAAGAAAGATTAAGGAAAGACAAACCTACGTTTCTAGCATTTGTAGACTTAGAGAAAGCTTTTGACAATGTTGACTGGAATACTCTCTTTCAAATTCTAAAGGTGGCAGGGGTAAAATATAGGGAGCGAAAGGCTATTTACAAGTTGTACAGAAACCGGATGGCAGTTACAAGAGTCGAAGGGCAGTGGTTGGTAAGGGAGTGAGACAGCGTTGTAGCCTCTCCCCGATGTTATTCAATCTGTATATTGAGCAAGCAGTAAAGGAAACAAAAGAAAATTTCGGAGTAGGTATTAAAGTCCATGGAGAAGAAATAAAAACTTTGAGGTTGGCCGATGACATTGTAATTCTGTCAGAGACAGCAAAGGACTTGGAAGAGCAGTTGAATGGAATGGACAGTGTCTTGAAAGGAGGATATAAGATGAACATCAACAAAAGCAAAACGAGGATAATGGAATGTAGTCGAATTAAGTCGGGTGATGCTGAGGGAATTAGATTAAGAAATGAGACACTTAAAGTAGTAAAAGAGTTTTGCTATTTGGGGAGCAAAATAACTGATGATGGTCGAAGTAGAGAGGATATAAAATGTAGACTGGCAATGGCATGGAAAGCGTTTCTGAAGAAGAGAAATTTGTTAACATCGAGTATTGATTTAAGTGTGAGGAAGCATTTCTGAAAGTATTTGTATGGAGTGTAGCCATGTATGGAAGTGAAACGTGGACGATAAATAGTTTAAACAAGAAGAGAATAGAAGCTTTCGAAATGTGGTGCTACAGAAGAATGCTGAAGATTAGATGGGTAGATCACATAACTAATGAGGAAGTACTGAATAGGATAGGGGAGAAAAGAAGTTTGTGGCACAACTTGACCAGAAGAAGGGATCGGTTGATAGGACATGTTCTGAGGCATCAAGGGATCACCAATTTAGTATTGGGGGGCAGCGTAGAGGGTAAAAATCGTAGAGGGAGACCAAGAGATGAATACACTAAGCAGATTCAGAAGGATGTGCGTTGCAGTGGATTCTGGGAGATGAAGAAGCTGACACAGGATAGAGTAGCATGGAGAGCTGCATCAAACCAGTCTCAGGACTGAAGACCACAATAACAACAACAATCACACACTTTAATTTCTTTTTAAAAGTCTTACAAGGCAATGCTTTTACGATTATGCAAATTGAATTGAACTAAACTGAAGTGACCTAACCTGAAGTAGGGAGGTGGACTCTTCTATTGCAAAAGTCGCTAACATTATCAGTACAAACGAGCAATAATTATTGCCTTGAAAACATCTGCATAATGCAAATCCTTCCTCTCTGTTCCATAAATGCTGTGTCTACAAGTCCCTCTATCAGATTAATAATTCCTAACAGTTTTCTTCAACAAAATTCACCTCAAATATGCACTACGCGAATAGGTCTTCCAGCGTACTCCTGGTCCAATCCTCGACTACTCTCCGCTCTACAACGGAGCCAGAGACACACGAGTTCAGAGATACTACTGTCACTGGCGTTAAGTCGACTATTCCAAAGATGCCACACGCGGCTGCTTGGCTCTCGTAACATGAAATTTCCACTCAGTCTGAAACTATCCGCAAATAAATGTCTAGTTCACCTATGTTTGTCCACTTCTCAAAGCTTCATTTTTTCGTGTTAAAGAATTAAAATATCAAAATTCGTTTATCACCTGTTGTTTCTTAAAAGCAAGTGTTTGCATTTCGCATATTGTTTCAATTTCGCTGTAGTCCAACATAGGTCATTTCAGAAGTTAGCGATCGATCTGTCTGCAGTCAGAAATTTGATAATATTTACTTGCACTACAGGTGAACGTTATTTTTAACAAATGTGGTTAGGTTAGATTCTTTTCTCTCTAGCGAAACGCATAATATGAAGGACATCGCTACTGAGAAAGAAAAATAGTCATCTTACTTTTTAAATGTGTAGCGTTAAGTTTTGAAACTAATAATTAGTCCTATAAACGCTTTATTAGCCCACTGAAAGAGAAATAAAAGGTGACTGCAGGCAAAAATGTTTATGATAAAGACTGAAATAACATAAAGTACTTCTGAAGCTCTACTTTTCGTATTATTGTGACGTAACGTAACATTCTTCACTACATACGACCATACATTTTGTGACCCTGGATAAACATGTTTCTTCTGCTGTTTACGAATGCTATACTATGCTGTAAGGGCGCAAAAAGTCGTGTATTAACAGGAGTTCATCCATGAGACGAACGATACCGGGCCAAAAATATGTATCCGGAAGTAATATAATGAACAATGAAATTAAGTACTGGGTTTCAGGAGGAGAGGTAGACTTTTGCTTTTAAAAATTGGAGTGGCAGTTTTATAATAATAGATATGGAAACTCGTGAAGAAAGTTGCTATCTAAGGCCTCAGCTCCATTACTTAACACTTTCTGCACACAACTGACTGGTCGAACCCACATCTGTCGTCTACAACTGTTAGTTCAAGCTGCCACCGTAGCTAATGCGCTGACATCGCTTATAAGCAAGGAATATTCTCGGAACTTTTTGAACGGGTGGCATATAATAATTCCAAGGAATGAAAAGCTGTTCCTACTGCACATATCAAGCTTCAGATGAAAGGTAAATTGCACTTTATTATAATAAATAGAAAAATAAGACACCATACTGTCAATTACGACGACTGCCCCTCACAAAATCTATCTTTCTTTAAGTGAAATTTAATTTAATTTATTGTTTATTATGTTTGTCTGACCTATATAAATGAATTATGTCCGTCAGAAATGGAACTGGTGTAGAAACCTATACGGTTTACCTGACAGACAGACGAGATGTATTAATGCAAACAGCACCAGTTAAATGCGCCAAAGATATATTAATTCTTATTATGCCGCATTAATGTAATCTGAGGGGTCGGTGGAAAAATTAAAAACAATGTACCTTCAGATTTTTTACAACACCTCCCCTGTTTTAAAGTTATAACATCACGCTTCTGTTCTCGCCCGCCATGATGTACGGACATATATTTGTGCCTATGTGTCTAACAGCTAACAAGTGTATAGTTCATAAAAGGAATCTATTTTATTTCTACGAGCTTCAAGTACGCATGTTCCCCTCTATGCGCGTCATGAACCATTGCAGCAAATCTTCAGCTGCACGGGAGTAATCCTCAAGACGCCGCATAGCATCGGCATTGGTGCATTACGAGAGAGAAGAGGCAGTTATGACTAATAGGGAGAGAACTTTCAAGACTAATCATTTAGTGTTCATGTTACAGAAAACTGAAAACAGTGTCTATCGTCATCTCCTGCATGGTGTTTGTGTAAAAAAAAAAACCTGTGTTTTTATACGACACAATGCAAAAACTGACTCTAGCACATCCATATGTTGTTGTTCGTAGTGAGAAACGTGGCCAGGCGGTTTGTGTAGCACCGTCTGCTCCTCGATGACTGCTTCTAGCCTCCACTGCAACCACGCTGATCAGCAGGCTACTGTGTCTGGCTGTATGTACTGTATGTAGTGCTGAGTGGCCTCTCCTACACTCTTTGATGATGACATAAAACATATTTTTCAAATACAGTTGCTCTTCCATCACTCAGCAAACGTTTTTATTGGCTCTAAGCACTATGGGACTCAACATCTGAGGTCATCAGTCCCCTGGACTTTAGAACAAACCTAACTAACCTAAGGACATCATACACATCCATGCCCGAGGCAGGATTCGAACCTGCGACCGTAGCAGCAGCGCGATTCCAGACCGAAGCGCCTAGAACCGCTACGCCACAGCGGCCGGCAAACGTTTTTAGCGCATCAACCTGGCGTTACTGCTTTTGGGGACCACACCGTGGTTCAGGTAAAAAAAAATCGATTTTCAGGTTTCATCATATTTCGATAGATTAGGGTTTTATTTAAGTACTCTGAAAAGGATTTTGCTGCAAAAAATTTTAAGCATTGTCCTACCACGTGTGTTTTGGTGCCACGCCCACTTTTCTGCATATATTTTAGATCTTTATATCCCCTACATTACACGTTAGGAATTTTTTTTACTCCTGAGTGTGTTGGCTATCCTTGTAATGCAACGGTCAATATTCTTTTGTTTCTGCTGTTTGTAAGCAACACGCTTTCAAGTAGGAGATGGAAAATTGTTGACCGGACAGGGTCAGTTATCTAAAACTGAAACACAAAACTTGCAGGTATACTATGGGCAAGCACTTAGGAGAAATAAAGAAAGTCTGGAAGCAATGAAGAAAGATGTTTGGGGCACATTCTTCCGTAAGTCCTCTACTGATGATAAGTCATGTCATGGATTGTGTTCTAAACATTCACGGTGGTGTCTGTTTGTTCTATATCGTGTCTCCCTACCACTTTCGCGGAACGACGCTCTGAGCGTGTTTTTTAGGGAATTGACTAGTTTGAACCTGGGACCTGTTGCTGGTAAGCACTATGGGACTCAACATCTGAGGTCATCAGTCCCCTGGACTTAGAACAAACCTAACTAACCTAAGGACATCATACACATCCATGCCCGACATGTAGAATTCAGAAGAGTTCAGTGAGATTAGCGATGATATAACCAAATACTTAATTATTTCAGTGTCAGCTCCACCGAACCCCCTGTAAAAGAATCTTAATACTAATTAAATTTAGTGGAAGGGGTTCAAGGCTTTCCTATTTCTAGTTAGCTGGTAAAATTACGTCGAAAAAGCAGTTAAGTTTACCATTGGAAATTTTATTCTACTCACAAAAGATTGTTTATAAATTGCGCTATTGATAAAAGGAAATGTTTTAATACAGGATGGTAAAAACCAAGTGCGTTCAACAAAAATGTGAACGAATATTCCCTGAATGGGTTTCCAAGTTCTACAATGGATCGAAGGATGACCTATGTCATATCACATCTACACTCCTGGAAATGGAAAAAAGAACACATTGACACCGGTGTGTCAGAACCACCATACTTGCTCCGGACACTGCGAGAGGGCTGTACAACCAATGATCACACGCACGGCACAGCGGACACACCAGGAACCGCGGTGTTGGCCGTCGAATGGCGCTAGCTGCCCAGCATTTGTGCACTGCCGCCGTCAGTGTCAGCCAGTTTGCCGTGGCATACGGAGCTCCATCGCAGTCTTTAACACTGGTAGCATGCCGCGACAGCGTGGACGTGAACAGTATGTGCAGTTGACGGACTTTGAGCGAGGGCGTATAGTGGGTATGCGGGAGGCCGGGTGGACGTACCGCCGAATTGCTCAACACGTAGGGCGTGAGGTCTCCACAGTACATCGATGTTGTCGCCAGTGGTCGGCGGAAGGTGCACGTTCCCGTCGACCTGGGACCGGACCGCAGCGACGCACGGATGCACGCCCAGACCGTAGGATCCTACGCAGTGCCGTAGGGGACCGCACCTCCACTTCCCAGCAAATTAGGGACACTGTTACTCCTGTGGTATCGGCGAGGACCATTCGCAACCGTCTCAATGAAGCTGGGCTACGGTCCCGCACACCGTTAGGCCGTCTTCCGCTCACGCCCCAACATCGTGCAGCCCGCCTCCAGTGGTGTCGCGACAGGCGTGAATGGAGGGACGAATGGAGACGTGTCGTCTTCAGCGATGAGAGTCGCTTCTGCCTTGGTGCCAATGATGGTCATATGCGTGTTTGGCGCCGTGCAGGTGAGCGCCACAATCAGGACTGCATACGACCGAGGCACACAGGGCCAACACCCGGCATCATGGTGTGGGAGCGATCTCCTACACTGGCCGTACACCTCTGGTGATCGTCGAGGGGACACTGAATAGTGCACGGTACATCCAAACCGTCATCGAACCCATCGTTCTACCATTCCTAGACCGGCAAGGGAACTTGCTGTTCCAACAGGACAATGCACGTCCGCATGTATCCCGTGCCACCCAACGTGCTCTAGAAGGTGTAAGTCAACTACCCTGGCCAGCAAGATCTCCGGATCTGTCCCCCATTGAGCATGTTTGGGACTGGATGAAGCGTCGTCTCACGCGGTCTGCACGTCCAGCACGAACGCTGGTCCAACTGAGGCGCCAGGTGGAAATGGCATGGCAAGCCATTCCACAGGACTACATCCACCATCTCTACGATCGTCTTCATGGGAGAATAGCAGCCTGCATTGCTGCGAAAGGTGGATATACACTGTACTAGTGCCGACATTGTGCATGCTCTGTTGCCTGTGTCTATGTGCCTGTGGTTCTGTCAGTGTGATCATGTGATGTATCTGACCCCAGGAATGTGTCAATTAAGTTTCCCCTTCCTGGGACAATGAATTCACGGTGTTCTTATTTCAATTTCCAGGAGTGTATAATCTAGGTTTAAATTAAGTTACAAAAAAGAGAAAACTATAAAAATGGTCTACAGTGACCCTCAATCATCTTTAATTACTTATCTAACTTGTCTTAAATTACAGTGGCTGATGTGGCTTCTCAATAACTGTATAACAGAAAAATCATCGCGTTTCAGATTATTACTTCAAGTAGCAAATGTGAACACCATGAGCTTTAATTAACGATCGACACTAGTATTACGCAAAAAGGAGGTGTAACAGATGAGACTTCTGCAGTTCTGAGTGAAGACTTATGCGCTCAAAAATGCGGCATCGCGTGCGTTCATTACCTTGTCGGTGTTTAGGCAGCGTCAGGGCAGCGGCGGGCAGCACAGCTCCGCTCACCTCGCCATCTCGGAAGTAACTCTCTCCTAACTTCTCCTTACTACAATTTACCGAAGTAGGTTTAAAAAAGCTATGTGGCTGTGTTTTCATCTGACCAATCAGGGTCTCAATGTTAACTTTAAGCTCCACCTACAAAAATTCTGTCTATCCAATGAGAAACGTTATACTACAAAAATTCTGTCTATCCAATGAGAAACGTTATACTATTCGTGGTGGGGCAATGTTTTTAAAGTTTGCAACGTAACAGAGACGCGAAAAAGTCTCACGCTAAAACTTGCGGGTGGTGTGGCCCTTTTTGTGTTATCGTAATATCTATACTGTTTTACTGGAGGGCTGTAGCTTTTAAATGGGCTGGGGGGGGGGGGGTCCTTGTCGTAACAGAGACGCGAAAAAGTCTCACGCTAAAACTTGCGGGTGGTGTGGTCTTAGCGGTTAGCTGGCAACGTGGGTGACCGGTTCGTCCCTTATCGTAGGGCCTTCTAGCTTAACACGGTTCTGCTCTCGGCTTCTGTTCTCGTTTCTCCCCTCGGAACTGCGTCCGTCTCACGGTGGGAAGGTGTGACATGCATTTAGGCATTTTTGTGTTAGTCTGTGGTATTCCACTTGCTCACTCGTTACTAGTATTACTTTGGTTAATTTAATGTCACGATTTATTCGGAGCTATGTGACATACTACTGGATTTGCTTATCATGTCAGGGTTTTCAGTTTTCATGGAAGGTGTTGGATTTGCCTGACACCTTACAGTGTCCATCAGGAGAAAATTCGTGGTGCAAATACAATAGGGATCAGGTAACCGGAGAATCTTATTCTCACCAGCATTCTCTTCCTGCTGCTGTTATTACAGCAATTAAACCTATTTTCAGAGACTTGGCTCGTCCTGACCTTCTAAGGGAATGTCTGCATGGGCAGACACAGAACCCAAATGAATGTTTCAGCAGCATATTTTGGAACTGCCTTCCTAAAACTGTATTTGTATTCATGCATACAATGAAAGTAGGAGTTCATGATGCTGTTATTGCATTCAATTGTGGTAATATTGGAATGCGTTGGTTACTGAAAAAGCTGGGAATTAATCCTGGTGAAAATATGATCACTGGGCTGCAACATTGCGATAAAATGAGGATAACCGACGCAGACAGGCCTTCATCTAATGTGGTCAAGAAAGCAAAACAAACTTCCAGGAAGGTGAAAAAGAAGTTGGAAGACCTGCTAGAGGCCAAAGAATGGCAATCATATGCAGCAGGACAGTTTTAATTAACTGTAAGTAACAAATTTCAAAAGTTTTTTGTTTAAAGTCAATTTCCTGTAAACTAAAATTTTCAGTACATATGCTCCATTATATGAGAAACTATCATAGATAAATGAATGAAATTTTCAGAGACTCTGCATAACATAAAAAGCCACCACTGGTACTTCATTCTTTAATATTCCCTTATTAGAAAGTTCACAAAAATATTTTCTTCAGAAAAAATTAATATTTTTTGTTAATAAATTTAAACAAGTATTTCTTAAAAACTATATAATGGATAAAGTAGATTTTAGTACACTTGACTCTATTAGCATCATGTAACATACAGAAAAAATATTAAGGTCCTGCATCAAATAGTTTTTTGAGAAATGGATCAAATACTTGCCTAAATTAACATGGGTAGATAGGCAGGTGTGGTCCCCGTAATAGGCGGAAACAGAAAAATGTACGCCAAATATAGTTGGACCTTCAGAATGTTTCCGGATGTAACGCTCATTTCAGTGAGTTAGTAGCGATAGTACATACTGCACTTGTTATAGAATTCCCGTCTAAGGTATTTTAGGACTTTGCTTCTGAATGTATCCCAAATGGACGACATGTTAGAATGTGGCGGACTTCATTGGCATTGTTGAACTCGAAACGTGTATTCAAAATGGTCGTGTTGTGATGAATTACATGGAATTATGTATCATAAGGAAAGAGTTCGGTTAAGTTAATTAACACACAGTCAGACACAGTGGGAGACAATGACCGTTGTGGCTCTGACTTTTTTAGGTAAGAAGAACACGATTTTTCTACTGACGTGGTGCTGAGACCCCAAGCCCCTCACTCTGACCCGTTGAGATACAATGGTCACGGATGATGCACGCGTGGGTGGGTGGGTGCGGCTGTTGGATCGCTGTGGAAAACACGTACACTGATGGACCACAATATTATGATCGCTGCCCATTGCGATTCTGCATGACAACTGGTGATGCTGCAGGAACGCGATGAAGTTACGAAGGTATATGATGGTAGCAGCGATGACTGGGGAATCATTATTGTGACGAGACTGGTCGCCAATGGGATAATCAAATGACATAAGCGACTTTGACAAAGGGCAGATTGTTATGGTCCAGTGCTTCGATACGTATCTTGGGAACAGCTGTGCTACTCGCCTTTTCGCTGTTGTGAACATTGATGGAAAGCGGTTGAGGAATGGTGTCTTCCTGAGCTGACCCAAAGACGTCGCCAGTTACTTCTGTAGTGGGCATGGCAAAATCAAAGTTAATCGCAGATAAATGGAAACGTGTCGACTTGTCGGATGAATCACGTTTGTTGTTACAAGAGGTCGGAGGTCGTGTCCACATACATCTTCATCGAGGTGAACGGCTCTTCAAAACATGCATAGCGCCACGGATGCAGACCAATGGAGACGGTATGAATCAGAACAACAAAGGAATTGAGAACATGGCAGTGATGTAACGAAATTGATCTGACGATGGGTGAGAAGGATATACTATATGAAATTACGTTAGACTAAGGAGTTTCTATGGTGGATTCCTCGAGATAAGGGAAGACCTAGAGGATAGCCAGACTGAGAATGGATGGTTGACATAAAAAATTGTGGGACAAACTTGGATGCGTAAAGCTTGGTAAGTTGCTGCTATGTCTACTGTTGTACGTAAATGTGCGAGTCGACCGAATTTACCAGGTGCGGAAGTATGAAACCGGTATTTCTCTATAGATGGTGCCACCCGTCAGTTTAGGACCCGTGATACCTCGTATACAGCACCATCTGCTTCCTGTAACGGCTGACGACGAATGTGAACACATAGTAACTCATGATCCATACATTGGTATCTGATTAAACCCGTAAACATGTCGAGTTTTGTGCCTACGAACTACGATTTGCTGACAGCATTGGTTTTTCTGTTATTATTTGAAGAAAATTGCTGCAGAATCGCATCGAATGCTTGTCGAAGCTTTCGGCGAAATTGCTCTATGGAAAACACAGTGTTTGAGTGCTTAAAAAATTTCAAAAGTGGTGATTTTGACTTGAGAAACGACGAGCGCGATAAACCACCCAAAAAGTTCTCACCTCAAGCCTTATTGGTTGAAGATGATATTCAAACTCAACAGGAACTCGCGAAACAATTCAATGTGACGCAGAAAGTGGTAACTCTTCGGTTGAAAGCTATGGGAAAGATGCAGAAAGTGTAAAAATGGGTTCCGCAGAAACTGAATGAAAGACAGCAAGCAAATAGAGAGACAATTTGTGAAATGTCGCTCACCAGATACAAATGAAAGTCGTTTCTCCATCGAATAGTGACACGTGATGAAAAATGGATATATTTTGAGAATCCTAACCGTCGTAAGTCATGGGTGAATCCAGGTAAACCACCGACATCCACTGCAAGACCAAACCGCTTTGGAAAGAAGACAATGCTCTGTGTTTGGTGGGATCAGAAGGGTGTATCTATTACGAGCTGCAAAAACCTGGTGAAACCGTTAACACTGATCACAACCAACAGAAAAGGATCGATTTAAATCGAGCATTACGTGAAAACGACCGGAATGTGGAAAAAGGCAACACAAAATCGTATTGCTCTATGATGGCGTCCCATCACACACAGCTAAACGGGTCAGGGAAACGATGAAGGCATTCAGTTGGGAAATACTAGGGCATGCAGCTTATTCTCTCGACTTAGCGTCGTCCAGTTATCATTTATTTGCATCACTGGGACACTCTCTCGCTGAACAACGCTTCAGTTCGTACGATAATATACGAAACAGGCTAGCTGACTGGTTCGTTTCAAAAGAAGAAGTGTTTTTCTGGCCTGGAATTCATAGCCTACCGGAGAGGTGGAGAAATTTATAAATGGCAATGGAGATTATTTTGAATAAAATATTGTTTGTCAATTTCAAACAACAGACGTGTAATTATTGCAACCAATTTTCGCTTTCATACATTATACCTGGTAGTGCAAGCTGCCCGCGCCACTTACGAACTGAACACGGAGAAGGCCGTATAACTGATTCAACGCTAAGAAAGAATCCAATTCAATCGTACAACAGTTAAGTTGGTAACTATTTACACTACTATACACTAATGCAGCTCAAATTTCATCGCCAACAAAATAAAAATTTCAATATATGAATTTAATTAAATTTTTATTTTGTTCATAACTAAATTTGAGCTGCATTAGTGTATAGCAGCGTAAATATTTACCAACTTAACTGTTGTACGATTGTGTTGGATTCTACCTTACCATAGAGTCGATTATTTGGTCTTTTGTATGTTGAATTCGAAAGTGTGGCAGGCAGCTTGTATTAAATCCCATCGACTCGCACACGTTCATGTAACAGTAGACATAGCAACAAGTTACCAATCTTTACGCACCCAAGATTTTAGCACAATTTTTTATCTCTCCAATCCATTCTCAGTTTGGTTAACCTCTAGGTGCTTCCTTATCTCGAGGAATCAACCCTAGAATCTCCTTGGTCTAACGTAATTTTATCCAGTGTATCCCCCACCCCCTCCCCACCCATTGTCAGCGCAATTTCGTTACATCACTGCCATGTTCTCAGAGGCTGGAATTCTGTGAGCAAGAAACCACTGACAAGTTTTTGTTTGTTAGGGTCGCCTCATCAGAATGTTATGGGAGGAAACGATGGAAGGAGAAAAATTATTTTCAGATGCAAAATTTTGTACATGGCTGCACATTCAGAGACAGTGAATAGTTACAATTGAAAGAAAACAGCCGTCGGTCACTATTTTTTAACGAATTAACCGGGTTTCAACACTGCTAGGAGTGTCGTTAAAAATAGTGACCGAGGGCTGTTTTCTTTCAATTGTATTTTCAGATGCACTAATTTATTTGCTCTGTCACTATGATTTAAATTGAGTTCGTACTGATTCAGAATTACTTTCATCAAAAAAACCTAAATAGCAATAGGCCAACAATTTGTAGGTTTCTCTCTATCACCAACGTGATAATATTCAAATTAATGAAAACTGTATCTGTGCACAAGGCACCTGAATGGTCTCTTGAAGATTTAGAGTGATACGCAAATCAGTTTCCAAAGTGTAGGCAAGCCACAAGACGCGCGTATACTGGATAGCATCAGCCTTAGATCCCAGTGTGATCAAGATATATAATGATAAAATGCAGTCGCAAGAGGCGAAATAGACTCGCAAATTGAGAGCTACACAATGGACAGAAAAACGCAAACGCTAAACGCGGCACTTGCGCGAAAATCGCTAAAGGCACGCCAAGCTGCAGCCGTGCAGCGAACAGCAACTCTCCAATGAGCGAGACACGATCAGCGGTGGCCCTGAAATCGACACCTCCATACCCCAATCTAACCCTGACTAGACCGCCCCTCACATCTCTCAAGATTAACGTAGGAGGAGAGAAAATTGCTAGATTTGACACAGTGACAACTGAAAATCTCCCTCTCTCTTTCTGTGACAGGGAAGGCCTGCAGAATTTTCGCATCTAGTATTTGTTGTAGTCCCTGTTAAAAATCTGAAGTTCGCAGAATACTGGCCCCCGCCTTATTACTGGCAGGATGATACCTTGGCGCATTAACATAGCTCGCTTCCCACGCAGTTAACGGGAACGCAGCGGTGGCTCTGTTCTTTTTCTTCGGGCTTCCGGACCAACTATGTGCTTTGTTCAGATGTTTCAGGACCTCTCGTGGCTAGCACGGCGCTGAAAGGCTTTTTTGTAGCGCTCTGGCTTCAGAGACGCTCAAAGCGGCTCACTTGCGCGACCACTGCCCATGGGAACTTCAGTGGGGAAACCTCTCGGAATTCCGCTGTTGTTAACCCACTGCCGAAGACTTGCGGGTGCCATACCTCGCCACTAGGACTGTTAATATTTTTAAAAGAACATCGGGAATCCGATATATCAATATTTAAGAAATGTCATTATTGGCTCCTGATTTACCGAATAAAAGTATCGATATATCGATAAAGCGACAGGGAAAAAGTCGTAATGTCAGATGGCCACTTGCTACGACTTCTGCAGCACTCGTTATCAGCCGACACAGTGGCTGCGCCAAAGACTGAGACGGCGTGGAGTTTTACAATTATTTATTGAGCTTTCTTTGCAATTTCTCCCTCGTCGTCGCTGTCCAGCCCTGCGGATCCTTCCGCCCGGCTGCTGCTGTGTAGATTCTCCGACAATGCGCGGAACTCGCGCCACCAGTGCTCCGCTGAGGCCAGGATGCCCCGTGGTTCAGATGAACTCGTCGCCGCGCTGCAGCCCAGTATGGGACCCCCACAGAGCCGCGTCGCCGTGAGGTCAGCTTCCGCCTCCAGCTGCACCGGTGGCTGGGAAGCCGTCAGTCGCCATGTCCGCGAGGTCCCGTCACAGACGGACCACGCGCCGTGGGCCCGGGTTGCCGTGGAGTCCGGGCGTCAGTCCCCGGCGGCGCCTGTCACCGAGACCGCGCTCCGGCCGGTCCTGCTGGAAGTTCTCGCTGTAGTTAGTCAGCCATGGCGCCGACCAGACTCGGGCCGACCCCAAGAGCTGAAGTAGACATCTGGCGGCGAACGGGTGACTCCTGCGAGCTGGAACAGACTTCCGGAAAGTCACATACGAAGATTGATCATTCGGTCACGGACCACGTCCGTCCTCAGATCCGAACTGCTTCCTAATGGCTTCTGTCCGTTGCTGCCTGCGCTCCGCTATTTATATCCGGCAGGAGGACGTTTTTGTACCCTCGGTAGCAGCTTCTTGTTATTACTCCCACAGTATATTGCAGCGTAACTTAGCGTGTTGGCCTGACTTCCCTTACTCAGCACTCTCCAGGCTTCGCTCGGCGCTCGGTCTGCGTGCGTCCTTGCGTCAGCCGGTTGATAGACTGCTGCTGTCAGCAAGGTTATCTGTGCCGCACCTACTTCGCAATGCCGCGATCGCCGGCTACAGCTGTTTTGCCATTCTCCACTGCGTAAAGCAACGCTTATTACATATGGCCACAACACTTCCTATAAAAATATCGGCTGCACATTGCAAATATACTGCCGGTTTTAGAGCTGTATATTTAAGTACTGATTTGTTATTAGATATTCTGTACATCAACAAGTTAGCAGCCTACGTATCCCCATTAGACCAAGAATTGAAGGGAAACGATGCACTTCACACTTGGCGATAAACACTTTCCTAACAAAGGTAACTAGATGTAAATGGCACAACAATAGGTGTCTGATGGGTCAGCTGTTCGGATTCGTTACATATCAGATGACAATATGTCGACTTCCCTTTTTTTTTCATTTCTACCAACGCCAGAGACCTAGCAGCTGTAGTGTCAAAACTGCGTGGTGAAGCTGAATATAGCAGTTTCTGTTGGTAGAGCCGAGCGCCGATTACGTCAGCATTTCCTCTCACACGTCTACGTCCACTGTAAAGATCTATCTTATCATTTACATTTTTGTTCATCAGTTTCAGCAATTGTATCTGAAGTATGCCGATGTGAAGATATAACACACTAGCTGCAGTAAAACTTCTTCTTTTTTAACGCTACTGGTGTGCTATTTCTTCTCATCGGAAAACTTGTGATTCCATTCACATCGACACACCACCCAGTGCAATCGGACTTCTTCTTTTGTGTCACATACACTTGCTTCATATAGTCAAAGAAAAAGACTGGCCGTGATGAAAGTTCAAAAAGTAGCAAGAATACTTCACACTGTGAAATTAAAATTGTGTTCTACTACAGTTTCAAAAGGAGAACTTCAAACATTAACCGAAATTTGTGAAAAAGTATAATATAAAATGAAAATATGGGCACTCGATATTGCCATTTTGATATCTATATATCCGGGGGAAAATGTTGCCGATATACAGGGTGTTAAAAAAAGGTATGGCAAAACTTTCAGGAAACATTCCTCACACACAAAGAAAGAAAATGTGTTATGTTGACATGTGTCCGGAAACGCTTACTTTCCATGTTAGAGCTCATTTTATTACTTATCTTCAAATCACATTAATCATGGAATGGAAACACACAGCAACAGAACGTACCAGCGTGACTTCAAACACTTTGTTACAGGAAATGTTCAAAATGTCCTCCGTTAACGAGGATACATGCATCCACCCTCCGTCGCATGGAATCCCTGATGAGCTGATGCAGCCCTGGAAAATGGCGTATTGTATCACAGCCGTTCGCAATACGAGCACGAAGAGTCTCTACATTTGGTACCGGGGTTGCGTAGACGAGAGCGTTCAAATGCTCTCATAAATGAAAGTCAAGAGGGTTGTGGTCAGGAGAGCGTGGAGGCCATGGAATTGGTCCACCTCTACCAATCCATCGGTCACCGAATCCGTTGTTGAGAAGCGTTCGAACACTTCGACTGAAATGTGCAGGAGCTCCATCGTGCATGAACCACATGTTGTGTCGTACTTGTAGAGGCACATGTTCTAGCAGCACAGGTAGAGTATCCCGAATGAAATCATGGCAGTGAATCGAGGAAGTACAGTACATACTGACGAAACTAAAATGAGCTCTAACGTAGAAATTAAGCGTTTCCGGACACATGCCCACATAACATCTTTTCTTTATTTGTGTGTGAGGAATGTTTCCTGAAACTTTGACCGTACCTTTTTGTAACACCCTTTATATCTACATCTTTGGTAAAAGTTACCAATACAACGATATTTTATCAACTGGACTACTCGTCACATTCCTTTAAACGAGGAAACCATGAGCTAATATGCCAGAATTCACACACCCTGGTTTACCTTACACACTGAAGAGCCAAAGAAAGTGGTAAAGGCACGCGCATTCAAATACAGAGATGCGTAAACGGGTAGAATACGGATCTGCGGTCGGCAAAGCCTGTATACGACAAGTGTCTGGCGCAAGTTGATAGATCGGTTATTGCTGCTACAATGTAAGTCATCAAGATTTAAGTGATTTTGAACGTGGTATTATAATCACCGCACGAGCTATGGGACACAGCATTTCCGAGGTACCGATGAAATGGGCATCTTCCCTTACAACCAGTTCAAGAGTGTACCGTGAGTATCAAGAACCCGATAAAATATCAAATCTCCGACATCGCTGCGGACGGAAAAAGATCCTGCTAGAAGGGAGCAACAACGACTGAATGGAATCATTCAACGTGACAGAAGTGCAACCCTTCCGCAAATTGCTGCAGATTTCAATGCTCGGCCACCAACAAGTGTCAGCGTGCGAACCATTCAATAAAACATCATCAACATGGGCTTCCAGAGCCGAAGGCCCACTCGTGTACCCTTGGTGACTGTACGACAAAAGGCTTTACGCCTCGTCTGGGCCCGACAACACCGACATTGGATTGTTGTTGATGTCTGGAAACATGTTGCCTGGTCGAACGAGTCTCGTTTCAAATGTTTCGAGGGGATGGACGTGTACGAGCATGGAGACAACTTCATGAATCCATGGACCATTCATGTCAGCAGGGAACTTGTAAGGCGTCAGGCAAATCCAGCACCTTCCATGAAAACCGTGACATGATAAGCAAATTCAGTAGTATGTCACATAGCTCCGAATAAATCGTGATATTAAATTAACCAAAGTAATACGAGTAACGAGTGAGCAAATGGAATACCACAGACCACAGACTAACACAAGAATGCCTAAATGCATGTCATACCTTCCCACCGTGAGGGAGACGCAGCTCCGAGGGGAGAAACGAGAACAGAAGCCGAGAGCAGAACCGTGTTAAGCCAGAAGGCCCACGATAAGGGACGCACACATACGTCTCCAGCCAACCGCCAGGACCACCCTCCCCAGCCCTCCAGAAGAACAGTATATGTCTTATGACAACACTAAAAGAGCCACACCAGCTGCAAGTTTTAACGTGGGACTTTTTCGCGTCTCTGTTACATTGCAAACGTTAAAAACATTGCCCCACCACGAAAAGTATAACGTTTCTCATTGGATAGACAGAATTTTTGTATGTGGAGCTTAAGGTTAACACTGAGACCCTGATTGGTCAGATGAAAACACAGCCAGATAGTTTTTTTTAACCCACTTCGGTAAATTGTAGTAAGGAGAAGTTAGTAGAGAGTTGCTTCCGAGACAGCGAGCTGTATGGAGCTGCACCGCCCCCTGACACTGTCTAACCAACGACAAGGTGATGAACGCACGCGATGCCGCATAACAGCACATAAACCTTCACTCAGAACTGCATAAGTCTCATCTGTTACACCCCCTTTTTTCGTAATACTAGTGTCGATCGTCAATTCAATCTCATGGTGTTCACATTTGCTATATGAAGTTAAAATCTGGAACGCGATGATTTTTCTGTTATATAATTATTGAGAAGCCATTTCAGCCACTGTAATATACGACACGTTAGATAAGTAATTAAAGATAATTAAGGGTCACTGTAGACCATTTTGATAGTTTTCTCTTTTATTAAACTTAACTTAAAATCTGTATTTTAGATGTGATATGGCATAGCTCACCCTTCGATCCATTATAGATCTTGGAAACCCATTCAGGGAACCTCGTTCACATTTTTGTTGAACGCAGTTGGTTTTTATCATCCTGTATTAAAACATTTCCTTTTATCAATAGTGCAATTTATAAACAATGTTTTGTGAGTAGAATGAAATTTCCAATGGTAAACTTAACTGCTTTTTCGACGTTATTTTACCAGCTAACTAAGAATAGGAAAGCCTTGAACCCCTTCCACTAAATTTAGTTAGTATTAAGATTCTTTTACAGGGAGTGCAGTGGAGCTGATGCTGAAATCATTAAGTATTTGGTTATATCATCGCTAGTCTCACTGAACTCTTCTGAGCTCTACATATCATGTGTGGTCTGGCGTCTCCTTACCAGCAACAGGTCCCAGGTTCAAACTAGTCAATTCCCTAAAAAACATGCTCAGAGCGTCGTTGCGTAAAGGTGATATGGAGACTCGACTTAGAACAAACAGACGCCATGCAGAATGTTAGGGAATGGCGACCCTGCCAGGATGGTAAAATTCCATGATTGAAGGTCGACCAAATGCCTAACTAGGTTAGAAAAATTTCTTGTTGAAAAATTTTTGTAACAAAAATTTTTTTCCTAAAGTTATAAATAGTCGAAAACAGTAGCTGCAGCGATAGATAGTAAGAAAGTATTCAATAGAAAGTGAGACATTCTAGCAGAGACAATAGCATAATTGTGAATTTTAATATTGTTACAATTAAGTTTTCTCTCCAATGCAATCGCACAGGTGGCGGATACATCGTTGACAGTTGGTTATGACCCAACAAGTAAGTGAATGGAATATCAGACTTGGGTATAATAAGTGTCAAGTCGTGTGAACAAAAAGTTTATGAGACGCGTGAGATCGTGTGAGAGCATGTTGACGCGAAGTAGGGCGCGTGAATTGCTTTTAAAACAGAAAATAAGGGATTAGCAATGGCAGATCGAGACCTTGACCAACATGAAGATGGACAGAGAATAGAGGACAGTACAACAGACGATGCAGTATCGCGAGAAATAGGACAGATAACGCACCATAACGAGGATAATGTACGCCAAGGCACAGAAAACCTAGGTCAGCATACGACAGAGGAGCAGAAAAGTAGAAAGACAGGCGATGAGGATTCTAACTTGCGTCTTGAATATGTAGAACCCATAGTACAAGTAATCAGAGCTCCCTCACCATAGAGTACACGGAATTCGAGCAGAAACGTGTCACCGCACAGTTCAATGCAATCGGTTGCAAACCAACATGTGGGCGAAAACACAGAGAGTAGGACGTCGGAAGAAAACGCAATAGGACCCACCAATCTGGCAGAATTACTACAATTAATGAGGGAAACCATGACAAGACAAAATAAAGAAATTGTGAACCAAATTAAAATTCAGAATGCAGAAACGACGAAACAAATTGCAGAAACCACGAGACAAATGCGTGAGATTAAAGAACAAAACAAAAAAAAAAAAAAAAAATCAGTTACACCTAAGTCATATTGAAGACGAGGCAAAAGAATTTTGAGAAGTGATAGGAAATTTAATAACAGGTCACAATCAATTGAGAACAGACATTGACAAGGTACAAGCGGACGTACAAACATTGCGTAATGACACTCAGGACGAGATCAAAACATTACGTAACAGCACCCAGGGAGCAGTCAAGAAACTAGAGAAACAGATAAACGTAATAACTAGACAAGGAGCAGGCACAGCGTGTGAGATTGTTGAAAACAGTGTGTTACACAAACGTATCACAAAAACACCGCTGTAAAGATATGATAACCGCGTAGTCAAAATAGAAGCGCAAACGAAGCAACAATTTCAGAAATTGTGAACAGAGTTGTTGCAAACCATTGAAGAGCGTAGTGAACAAGATCGAACAAGCACTGAGTCTGCAACCACATCCGTATCTGTAACAGCACCGGAAAAACAAGCAGTTAACGAAGATATCATGCATTTTCGATTCCAATCACAGGCGGAAGGTAACATACATGAAATCAGACAGCCTGCACCGCAACAAACACGTTTCGAAATTCTTGATGAATAAACGTCATCACAAACACAAGCGGAACCACAAATATATGTTTCAAGACAGTCTGGATAGTGCAATGAAGCGGCATGGGTAGCCAGACAAGATACCGAACCAATACGTGACAATGGAAAGCCAGCTCGCGAACAGTACAGTGCAATGCATTCAGCTACACGTTCATAACCGATGGAAGAAAATTATTGCGTACCACTCCAACGGTACTACGCAAGTGTACGCGAAAGTTACAGTGGACAATATCCAATGGATCTACCACAAACGGAAAGAACGACGGGAGAAATTATCATAAACAGAAGTGGCGAAGAGTCGCGAATTTCATATGGAACTATGACGAAGTACGACAACGATCATTTCTTCACAGTCAGAAAATTTCAACATTTTCGAGAAGGAAACTAATTACATCCACGAACTTTTATTGATCAATTCCGAGTAGGATTACCAGAACACTGGACGCTAGCTCACAAATTAGACTTTATACGTGCACACATGTCAGGATCAGTCGCAGAAACCATGCAGAATGTTGCTGCCACATGCCGATCTTACAAAGATTTCAGAGAGAAGTTTCTCTCACGATATTGGTCCAGCGAAGCACAGAACAGAGTGAAGTACGAATTATTACAGAACCCATATTTTGAAAATTCAGGAGAGAAGAGTCCCGTGAAATTTTTCGAAGCAATGGCAAAGAAAAATTAATGCTTAGATGTACCATACAGTGACGGAGAGTTGATTAAAATATGCGCGATGAAGTTACCATTGAAATACCAGCCATCATTAGTAGGTCGAGGAGGCAATGACGTCGAAGCATTTAAAGGTGGTATTCTAAGGGGACTAGAGTTCATATTTTCGGAAGATGAAGCAAGAAAAAGACGAAGCGCACGTGAAAACGAAAGCAAAAAGCAGTGGAACCCACAAGACACAGTACGAAGAAACAATAATTACGAACCACGTGATAACTTCGCACCAAGAAACGACAATAGATTTCAACAAAGAACGGGTTATGGATTTAGAAGAGAATATGGCAATAACTATAATTCACCCAGGAACGGCAACAACTATTACAGAGGGAATAACGACAACCAGAACGGATAGTTAAGAACCAATAGACCGACAATTTTTCAACAAAGAAACCAATATCAACAAGCTGAACAAGAAAAGAGAATACAGATAGAAGAGGTTGAGGTAAGACCACCAAACCCCGATAACCGTTCGAATTGACAGCTAAGCGCCCATGCCAAAGAGAATGACACACCGACCCAGGACAATTGCTGCACCTTGAACAGAGAAGTAAATACCTTATCACGAGAAGAGATGAAGGAAGAAACAAATCCGCAGGGACCAAATGAAAACGAAGACAAGAAAATAACAACATCGTGTTGGGACGAAATTAATTGGGAGAATACTGACGAGGAAGATGAATTACCAGAGGCATGCACAACGAATGTAGGAGGAAAGGACGAAGTGATGAGTATTGCAGAGCTATTTGAGATGGAAACCAGGGAAAGCGAATTCAATGAGCATAATGCGCAGTCGACAGAAGTTGAAAATAAGTTACTAGTGGGCACACAACCCAACGTATATAATGAAGGAAGTTATGAAGCGATAATTAGAGCATTTAGATGCGATTATGTGGAAGTAGCGACGAAGAAAAAAATAGTTCAAATGGCTCTGAGCACTATGGGACTCAACTGCTGTGGTCATCAGTTCCCTAGAACTTAGAACTACTGAAACCTAACTAACCTAAGGACATCACACATATCCATGCCCGAGGCAGGATTCGAACGTGCGACCGTAGCACTCGCACGGTTCCGGACTGCGCGCCTAGAACCGCGAGACCACCACGGCCGGCTAGGGACGAAGAAGGAGAGATAAACGAAGATGAGAAAAAGTAGAGGATTTTGAAGAAAGCGTAAATGAAAGAAGAAATAGAGAAGAGGAAATAAAAGAGAGAGAGTAGCAGTCGAAGCTTACCCTACAGAAAGTTCGAATTCACAGGGGAAAGTACTGAAAAGACTCATGTATGATTCAGTGGAGGATTCGTTGATGCAAGAAAAAGAAGAACAGAACGAACCCTTTCAAATTCAACCAATTTTGAAGGCCATGGTAAAGCATATTCCAGTCAATATTGTAATTGATAGCGGAAGTGAGCTGACCACGATCTCAGAAAATTTATTCATGCAGTGTAATTGCAATGAGGAATTGCCAGTTCTGAAAACACGTAAGATTAAAGTAAGAGGTCCTTTTGGTAACAATGCTGCAAAAGTTACGAGACAAACAAGGTTAACTCTTTCGAGTCAAGGTCAAAAGATCGAAGCCAACTTCGTGATTATACCTAAACTAACTGTAGATTTGATTATAGGTGCAATTTTTTAAATGAGAGACGAGCGATAATGGATATGGGGAAAGGTAGCGTAACATTCGGGAACGTCACACTTCTCTTTGAGCAAAAGCTAAAATTAGAAGAAATACCAGTTATAAACAAACAATTAAGAATGATGTGAGATAAAGAGGATGAAGAATTAGAATGGTATGCACAAAAGAGGGAATTGCCTCAACTCATGTTGACACCATAAAGAAATCGACGAAAAATTGCAAGAAGTTCAAGGTATTTCGGAACACAGTAAAAGAGAATTAGAGGGTATTTTAAGAGATAAAGCAGAGGTATTTTTACCTAAGTCTGCCAGTATTAAACACTTTCAGTACAAGTTTGAAGTAAAACAGCACAAACCATTTAGAGTGCCACCCTATACAATCCCATTAAGCTACAGGAATAAAGTATTCCAGGAGATATCTAAAATGTTAGATGACGATATTATTGAACCAGCTACCTCCACATAAAACAGCCCGCTCCATATTGTACAAAAACGAGATGGGAGCATCAGGTAAGTGCTTGTTTCCAGACAGATCAACACAATCATAATCACTGAGACAGATCGCCCAGAAAAATTAGAGGAATTGATACAAAACTTCCATGGTGCTAAGATATTTTCATCAATTGACTTACGGAGTAGCTTCTGGCAAATAGATTTGGCCCCAGAATGTAGAAAATTTACAGCATTTATCGTATTCGGTAGATGTTACCAATTTAAACGATTGCCATTTGGTTTAAACATATCATCAGCAGCGTTTTATTAGGGGATTTAATACTATACCCAGTCCTGAAATTTTACAAAAACATACTTGTTATGTGATTATAGCAGAACCCTCTTGGGAACATCACAACGACGCATTAAATCAGTTTTTACAGATTATGAAAGAGCATGGGGACACAGTAAATGAAATAAAATCCAAATTTGGAAGGCGAGAGGTCAAATTTCTAGGACACATAATTTCAGAGAAAGGGGTAATGTCCGACCCAGAAAAACTAACGGCAATCAAAGAATTCTGAACTACATATAATAAAAAAACTCTCAGAGGATTTCTAGGTATCACCGGATTCCATAAAAAATTTATTTGGATCGACTCTCTCGCAACACCACACCTATGTGCATTGACTGAAAAAAAAACACGGCATGGGTATGGGATCAACAAGCCAATGAAGAATTTTTAAAAGTGAAAAACGCGCCAACAACAGCACCAATTTTAGCACATCCTGATCTAACGCAAAATTTTTGTATGGCCACTGATAACGCTAAAATAGGTTTAGGAGTAGTTTTATTCCAAGAATACGAACAGGTAGGGCTATGATCATATAGAACAACTGCATTTGCCAGTCGTGTACTCACAAAAAGCGAGAAAAGATATTCAGTCACGGAGCTGGAAGCATTGGCCATTATATGGGGCTTCCAACGTTTTCGATACTTCCTATTCGGAAGAAAAACAAAAGTATACCCTGACCACAAAGCATTAGAATTTCTGTTATCCGCCAAACTAATTCATGGGAGGTTTGCCAGATGGATGTTAATACTACAAGAATTTGACTTGACTATTACACACATACCAGGACCAGCGAATGTATTAGCAGATGCTTTATCACGATGTCTACAGGGTGCATCCAATAACATAGGTATGGAAGCAGCAGAAGACAAGTTTACAATGTACTACATGAAACAAATACCTTTCGAAAACTACATTACGACAGCATTGAAAAACATAGGCAAAAAACAGGACAATGATCCCGAAATACTAGGAATCAAACACAAGTGGAGAAGTAAGGATTTTCCAGACATTCGACAGCACTATCTCCTAAAAAAACAATGTTTTAATTTTAGACGAAATGTTGCAACGAATGAATGGTTAATTTATATCCCAGATGAACTAATTAATAAGTACATGTGGTATACAGATTTATGTAATGCCCACTTTGAACAAAAGAAATGCTTTTTAAAAATAAAACAAACAAGCCATTTTCCTAAAATGGAAAGACGAATTAGAACATTCCTAAAATATTAAAACAAATAGCTGCAACAGATTTGATGGGGTCCATCCCACGCACAAAAAATGGATATATTTTCATATTTGTCGTTTTGGAACTTACTTCTAAACATGTTACCTTGACACCATTAAAACGGGCAACAGGTCTTACTATAAGTAAAGCATATAGACATGATTTTCTCAGACATATAGGTCGAGTGGAACGAATAATTTCTGATAATTGCCCACAATACAAATCAGTGCAATGGCAGAACACGTTAAAACAACACAAAATAAAACCCATCTACATATCTAAGTACAAACCTAGCTTAAATCCAGCAGAACGATCTATGAAGGACATAGGCACTTTATGCCGATTATATGCAGGCAAAAGACGCAACACTTAGGATATATGCCTTAAATATTTTCAAGAAGTAATAAATGAAATGCCACATAGCACTACACTACTACCTCCAGTTACTGTACTTAAAAATATTGAACCCCCAAACATAACCAGAGAAAATGTTAGATTTCCTATTGTACGACGTAGACAGCACAAACAAGTCATAGCAACAGCTCTCTCCAACATCAGAAAGGCAGCCATTAAAAGAAAAGAAAGAGGAGACAGAACAGCAATTAAAAGAACATTGTCAGTAGGCCAGAAAGTATTTGTAAAAACACACTATCTCTCCAGCAAACAGAAACACAAAATACATACGTTTTACGCTGCATACAAAGGACCTGTCATAATTAGCCGATTTGCTCATGATAATGCTACTCGCTACATTCCATGAACTGAGCAAAGCGCAAGCTAATATGCCAGAATTTACAGGCTATCGTTTTCTTTATAGAAAGCTTACGAGAATACAAAATAAAATGATTATATACACTACAGGCCATTAAAATTGCTACATCACGATGATGGCGTGCTACAGACGCGAAATTTAACCGACAGGAAGAAGATGCTGTGATATGCAAATCATCAGCTTTTCACAGCATTCACACAAGGTTGGCGCCGGTGGCGACACCTACAACGTGCTAACATGAGGAAAGTTTCCAACCGATTTCTCATACACAAACAGCAGTTGACCGGTGTTGCCTGGTTAAAGGTTGTTGTGATGCCTCGTGTAAGGAGGAGATATGCGTACCAGTACGTTTGCGACTTTGATAAAGGTCGGACTGTAGCCTATCGGGAATGCGGTTTATCGTATCGCGACATGGCCGAGATTCAATTACTGTTAGCGGAATATGAATCGGTGGGTTCAGTAGGGTAATACGGAACGCCGTGCGGGATCCCAACGGCCTCGAATCACTAACAGTCGAGTTGACGGGCATCTTATCCGCATGGCTGTAACGGATCGTGCTGCCACGTCTCGATCCCTGAGTCAACAGATGGGGCGTTTGCAAGACAACAACCATCTGCACGAACAGTTCTACGACGTTTACAGCAGCATGGACTATCAGCTCGGAGACCATGGCTGCGGTTGCGCTTGACGCTGCATCACAGACAGAAGCGCCTGCGATGGTGTATTCAACGACGAACCTGGGTGCACGAATGGCAAAACGTCATTTTTTCTGATTAATCCGGGTTCTGTTTACGGCATCACGATAGTCGCATCGGTGTTTGGCGACATGGCGGTGAATGCACATTGGAAACGCGTATTCGTCATCGCCATACTGGCGTATACCCCAGCGTGATGGTATGGGGTACCATTGGTTACAAGTCTCGGTTACCCCTTGTTCGCATTGACGGTACCTTGCACAGTGGACGTTACATTTCAGATGTGTTACGACCCGTGGCTCTACCCTTCATTCGATCCCTGCGAAACCCTACTTTTCAGCAGGATAATCCACGATCGCATGTTGCAGGTCCTGTAGGGGCTTTTCTTGATACAGAAAATGTTCGATTGCTGCCATGGCCAGCACATTCTCCACATCTCTCACCAACTGAAAACGTCTGATCAATGGTGGCCGAACAACTGGCTTGTCACAATATGCCACTCACTACTCTTGATGAACTGTGGTATCGTGTTGAAGCTCCATGGGCAGCTGTACCTGTACACGGCTTCGAAGATCTGTTCGACTCAATGCCCAGGCGTATCAAGGCCGTTATTACGGCCAGAGGTGGTTGTTCTGGGTACTCTATGCACCCAAATTGCGTGAAAATGTAATGACATGTCAGTTATAGTATAATATATTTGATCAATGAATACCCATTTATCATCTGCATTTCTTCTTGGTGTAGCAATTTTAATGGCCAGTAGTGTATATTATTGCTTAGTGACATGTGACAAGCCACTGTCGTCACAAGCTGAATGGAGAACACTGGAAGAGACCTACACTTAGGAGAGGATGATAAGTGGCCGACGATGATAGCGATGGTAATGTCGATTATCTACAGAGGCAATGGTTCAGACCGCAGTATCTTGAACTGTGAAAAATGAGATATTAATTTTCAGTTTTTTTTTTTAACTTGTATCTTAGCTCGAAGTTCAGTGAACCCGTGGTTTCGTTTGCAAGCGGTACACAGTATGAGAGATGCGCTAGGAGCGCGGAGAGAAATTTGCGAGCGGGAAGTAGCGGCTGGGAATGCAGCGATTGTCGCCGGGGGCGGCGGTGATTTGTGTAATGGGATGCGTGAGCAGCCGAGCGTTACAGCGGAGCGTCGGCGGGGCGTGCGGCTGTCAGCTGTATGTACCGCGGCTTCCGCCGGGCCGCCCGCGGCAGGTGTCGCGCGGATTACGTGCTGTGTACAGCCGCACAGCCGCCTGCGGCCGCGGACCTGTCAAAGGCTGTGCTCACAAAGCGCGCGCGTCGACCGCCTTACAAGGTCCGCAGCGTGCGGGCGAGCTCAGAGCTGCGCGCTACACTCTCATCCCCGAGATACCGTCCAGGCGTCTCTTGTACGTACGTGACACTGTAAAACACGCGTTCTGTTTGATTTATAAACTGACAAAATATTAGGTTGGTGCATAAGTTCGTAGCGTTAGCGTTTTGCATGTTGGTATTCCGACTGGTATGGCTTTATTTATCGATAGTCATATTTTATTTGTAGTTCACTGTTGTTATCTGAATTAACATGTCTTAGTTTTGTCATTTGGACATACTGAGTGGAGCTGAGGACGCTAGAAAAAGGAGTGCTCACTGGACAAATCGGAACGTTTCCGGCATATTCCTCTGTTTGAGTTCAATAGAGGAGTGACAGGAGCGGAGGCAGGCGGAAACTTTTGCGCCGCGAACGGGGATAATGCCACTGAACTGAGCGCGGCAAGAAAATACACTACTGGACATTAAAATTGCTACAACAAGAAGAAATGCAAGTGATAAACGGGTATTCATTGCACAACTATATTATAATAGAACTGATATGTGATTACATTGTCATGCAATTTGGTTGCATAGATTCTGAGAAATCAGTACCCAGAACAACCACCTCTGGCCGTAATAACGGCCTTGATACACCTTGGCATTGAGTCGAACAGAACTTCGATGGCGTGTACAGGTACAGCTGCCCATGCAGCTTCAACACGATACCACAGTTCATCAAGAGTAGTGACTGGCGTATTGTGACGAGCCAGTTGCTCGGCCACCATCGAACACACGTTTTCAGTTGGTGAGAGATCTGGAGAATGTGCTGGCCAGGGCAGCAATCGAACATTTTCTGTATCCAGAAAGGCCCGTACAGGACCTGGAACATGCGGTCGTGCATTATCCTGCTGAAATGTAGGGTTTCGCAGGGATCGAATGGACGGTAGAGCCACGAGTCGTAACACATCTGAAATGTAACGTCCACTGTTCAAAGTGCCGTCAGTACGAACAAGAGATGACCCAGGACTGTAACCAATGGTACCCCATAACCCCTAGCTATCACGCCGGGTGATACGCCAGTATGGCGATGACGAATACGCGTTTCCAATGTGCGTTCAGCGCCATGTCGCCAAACACCGATGCCACTATCGTGATAACGTAAACAGAACCCGGATTCATCTGAAAAAATGAGGTTTTGCCATTCGTGCACCCAGGTTCCTCGTCAAGTACACCATCGCAGGCGCTCCTGTGTGTGATGCACCGTCAAGGGTGACCGCAGCCTCGGTCTCCGAGCTGGTAGTCCGAGCTGCTGCAAACGTCGTCGAACTGTTCGTGCAGATGGTTGTTGTCTTGCAAACGTCCCCATCTGTTGACTCAGGGTTCGAGACGTGGCTGCACGATCCGTTACAGCCTTGCGGGTAAGTTGCCTGTCATCTCGATTGCTAGTGATACGAGGCCATTGGGATCCCGCACGGCGTTCCGAATTACCCTCCTGAAGCCACCGATCGTATATTCTGCCAACAGTGATTGGATGTCGACCAACGCGTGCAGCAATGTCGCGATACGATAAACCGCAATTGCGATAGGCTACAATCCGACCTTTATCAAAGTCGGAAACGTGATGGTACGCATTTCTCCTCCTTACACGAGGCATCACAACAACGTTTCACCAGGCAACGCGGTCAACTGCTGTTTGTCTATGAGAAATCGGTTGTAAACTTTCCTCCTGTCAGCACGTTGTAGATGTCGCCACCGGCGCCAACCTTGTGTGAATGGTCTGAAAAGCTAATCATTTGCATATCACAGCATCTTCTTCCTGTCTGTTAAATTTCCCGTCTGTAGCACGTCATCTTTGTGCACTTTTAATGGCCAGTAGTGTATTTATCGATACTCATATTTTGTTTGTATTTCACTGTTGTTAATTGAGTTAACATATCATCATTTTGTTATTTGGAGATAGTGAATGGAGCTGTGGACGCTAGAAAATGGAGTGCCAAGATGAGAAATCGGAACATTTCCGGCATATTCTTCTGTTTGAGTTCAATAGAGGAGTGACCGTAGCGGAGGCACCCAGGAACATTTTCGCTGGGTATGGAGATAATGGCACAGGACAGAGCGCGGCAAGAAAACAGTTTTATCGTTTTAAGGAGGATCGTTCAGGAAGACCTTCCGGGGGTGATGGAAATCGTTTAAACGCATTAATCCACAATTATCCACGCCAGTGCGTTCGAGAACTGGAAAATGTGACTAACTGTGATCATTCCACCATCGTCCGACAGAGAAGGTTCAAAAATCAGTTGAACGCCTACCGCATGCTCTAACCAAAATCACAACAGCCAGCGGGCGGCCATATGAGCATCTCCGATTGCTCGTCATCAATTGGCTCGTGAGCAACATCGAGCATTGCTATCCTGTATCGTTACTGGTGACGAAAAATGGTGTCTTCATGATAAGATAAGGAAAAGAAAGGAATGCCTCAACCTAAACACTGGAGTAGCTCGCCGTACAGCGACCAGAGTGCATCCACAAAAGACTATGTTATGCATCCAGTGGAACAGTAACAGTATGGTATACTTTGGATTGCTTCACGGAGATGTAATTTACATTGCTGACATTTATTATCAGTAACGGAGAGCTCTTGCAGACACAATCCAAGAACAACGACCAGGAGGACGGCTTGAATTGATTCTATTCCGCCATTAGCTGTGTTTCCGGGCATATTGAATATCACCGACGAGACTGTTGCTCGTCTAGCACCACCCAAGGATCACGTGTAGGGTAATATAGGTTATATCTACGGACGTGAGCAACGATCTAAATGAAAGCTGGAAGCATGAATAGTCAACAAGAACGTTGGGAACAAGAGCCCATCACCTTGATCCCGCAAAGAAGCCAAACGGTTTTGACCTACCGAGGAACATTTGCTGCCGCCTCAACAGGTTAAGGACTGGACGCGGTTGTTATAGGTACTTCAGGTACAAATGGTGCTGGACCAATTCACCAATGTGTGAATGTAATCAAGAAGAGCAGACAATTGAACATTTAGTCCAGCACTGTCCACTTCATTCATACCCAGTAATTCCCGATGACTTGTTCACTCTCACACCCAGCTTAAATAACTTGTTGAAAAACACGGACTTTAAGGTTTAATCTTGTCTTATATCATATGTATATTGTATAAAATCATTTGCCTTATATCAACTGTATATTGTATAAAATCACCTTACGATTAAATAAATAAATAAATAATTCCATTATAACGCCCGCCCGCATTCTGCTAGACTGACAAGAAACACTGTATACGAGGTGGGTTGGGAAGTCATTCCGCACCCACGTTGTTCTTGAGGCCTCAGATTTTCATTTTTCCGCTCTCTGTCGAACAACCTTCAAGGAACTTCCATTCCAGATGAAAATGCGCTTCGAACATGGCTCAACGACTTCTTAGCCTCAAAACCATGTGATGTCTACAGTCTCGGAATCGAAAAGCTACCATAGCAGACTGTTGTAAATAGTGACGGAGAATATATTATTGGCGACTTAAGTCTCTGTTATGTGTATCTGTTTATTAAACGTGTGTCAAAATTCTATGAACTTGTGCACTACCTTATAGAGAAAAGTTGCATCAACTGTGCTCTGTAAATATGAAGACCAAATTCACAGCGCAGAATTCAATAACATTGTGAGAGGAGGACTTTAAATTTCAATTATCACCTAGAAGAATGTAATTACGTCGCTCTTGTCTGCTTGCAGGCGGATGCCTACAGTCTCGGTACACACCGAAATCCCCGCGACACAGCACCGTTTGGCGTCGCTAGCGAAGCTAATCGAAACGCTACAGCTGATGCTTAAGTGGAGTCATCAGCATCATCATCAGGATTTCCTTCCAGTGAGACGGGCAAGATTTTGTAAGCGACATGCCTCCACTGATTTCTGTCCTGGTATAGCCTTTCTTTTTCCACTGCACCCCACGTTACTCCTCTCCCCTTCAGATCTTCGTTAACCTCGTCTGCCCACCTCTTCCTAGACCGCGTAATAGGCCTTCTTCCTGGTATCTCCATCTTCAAATATTGACTTGGAGTTCGAATCGGGTGTATTCGTTTCACATGACCCAAATGCTTCAGGCTCGTAGCACTCATTCTTGCCTCCACGCTAAAGGCCACCCGCAAGTCTTTTCTTACACATTAGTTCCTGACTCTCTCTCTCCTGGTTTCTAGTAGATCTGACCTAAGGAACTTCATTTCACATGCTTGTATTTGTCACTTTTCTCTCTTATTGATGAGACAAGTCTCCAGACTATACGTCATGACTGGTAGGAGATAGGTTTTATACATACTCTGTTAAGCTCTTAGAGGGACTCCAGTGTTCCAGTTTTGGTATCGTACATCCTAGAAAAAAACTGGATCCTTTTGCTGCTCTGTTTATACCTTCTAGTTTGGCACTTCTATAACTTGATATGACACTACCGAGATACTTGAAACGTTTCACACATTCAGCCTTTTCTCAGTCAAGTATGATGTCACAAGACGTGCACATCCTGCTCATCTACATTGCCACTGACTTGCTCTCACGCACTGTCAACTTGAATTCCTTGAATTTTTTATTCCCGTAATCCAGTCATCTCCCCAAATAGCAATGGCACCAGGAAAAGCAAAAACATTGAGGTCTTCATTTTCATCTTCCGTTATTTCTTTCATGATTATGGCCATAAGTGTAATGAAGATTAATGAGTAATGTGAAGTGTCTTAAACCTTTTCGATCTTCCGCATCCTAGTTGTACACTGAGTCCACAACCTTCATACAGTGTCTGAACCTTTTTAATTAAAGAATCAGAAACATTATGTTTTATCGAGCATTCCCGTATTTTACCCATTGGTAAGCGAAGTATCGTGCCGTAATTCGTTTTCTGCATTTCTGGAGGAGCAATTCTGAAACGTTCTGTGGTGAGTTGATGGAACTATACGTCAACAGTCCGCCATTATGTGACACAGTGACGCAGTAACACGGATGAATTAATGAAGACATGTGAATTTGCCACTGCTGAAAAAAGGCAAAGACCGGAACATCATAAGTCAAGTTCTGCTAAGTGTTTGTGGAACTGATATGGTGTGGCGATATTGCTCGTAAGGGGTAATACGTCAAAGGATAATACTATTGAAATTTTCAAGCGAGGTTACAAAAAGATATCAAGGCAAAGTGTTGCAAAAAGCTGACAAAGTATCCCAGCAAACGGAGACCAAAAAATCTCGACTGAGGGAAAAGTTCTTGTAGTCGCAAATTTTTGTAAAGTGGTCGGAGGTAGTGTAATGTATGACATACTAAAAATCCTGACCGGTGCAGTGTGAGCGCAGATCTTTTTACTCCACGACAATGCCCAAGCTTCAAATATCTATGGGAAAAGAAATTAAAACCAAGCCGGATACGAGAAGTTAAAAAATATTTAAAATACAGGTACACAGCACAAAAGTAGAATAAGCAACATATCGACATATTTTCAGGAGGAAGTATTAAATGTAGAAGGATCCAAGGAAAAGTATTAAGAGAACATGTGTGGACGACCCTGAAGACAGAAAAGAGAGAAAGGGTGAAAGAATGTCGGAGGAAAATAATCTTTCATCCAGTGTGTTTGATGCAGATAATTTCTCGGCTTTCCCTGCTGCTGTTGTAAGTATTACTGGAAATGCTGAAGACTTATCATGACAGCAAGACCAGTCGCGAGTACTCGAGAATCAGAAAGAGACGGAGGTAGACAGATAGCATAAATAACTTTACTTTTCACTTGTGTTTGCTTTTTATCTTCACAATATCTAAAAGAGGGTTATATACTTTGGGAGAAAAAGTGCAGACAGTAACACAAAAGTGCACAGTCTGCAGCGGCGATCAAACACATGTCTCAGAGTATATAAGCCACGTACTCTGATCCTTTTTCTTTCCTCGATTGCAATATGAACGCGGATCTTTTCCCGTACAGCCATTATACACTGCCGGAAAAATATTAGCACACCTGGAGAGACGACGTCGATTTTGATCCCATGAAGGCATGCGCCACCAGGGGAGTAGAAGTATTGATAATGGTTTCAGCATCGTCCATCAACGGATAGCGTTGATGGTCGATGATGATGGTTGGTTTGTGGGGCGCTCAACTGCACGGTCATCGGCGCCCATACAAAGTCCAAATTTTTTCACATTCCGGTTTTGTATACAGTCCAATCTATTCACTGTCACTAATGATGATGATGATGATGATGATGATGATGATGATGGTGATGATGATGATGATGATGACCGGGAATCGAACCCGGGACCCTGTGATCCCGAAGCAGCAACGCTGGCCTCTAGACTATGAGCGCGAGCTGTGGGCAGAGGCATCTGTGTCAATCCATTAATAGGAGGGCAGAAGGCTCAGTGTAGGGCAAATGGTAAAGCAAGTAGGCAACGATGCCGCGGGGGCGCACTCGTGCTTCTTACAGCAAACTGAGCGCGTTTGAAAGGGGTGAAACTGTGTCTTTCCAAATGACGGGATAGTTCTTTCGGAGAATTATCATACAAGTTGGACATGCTGCGTCAGTTGTGCAACGATGCTGGTGTCAATGGTCACGTGAACGTTCCCACACCCGTGGACGAGATTATGGACATCCACGCAGCAAAGATGCCCACCAGGATTGTCATACTGTAAGGGCAGCAGTGGCAGATCGTACAGCTACCACACCACAGATAAAAGGGCTTGTGAGCCCAGGCGTATCAACATGAACTGTTGTGAAGCGGTTTTAGCAGTGGGAGTACTGACGGGCAAAGGATTGGAAAAGGGTACAGGTCATCCCCGTTTTCAAGAAGGGACGTCGAACAGATGTGCAGAACTATAGACCTATATCTCTAACGTCGATCAGTTGTAGAATTTTGGAACACGTGTTATGTTAGAGTATAATATCTTTTCTGGAGACTAGAAATCTACTCTGTAGGAATCAGCATGAGTTTCGAAAAAGACGGTCGTGTGAAACCCAGCTCGCGCTATTCGTCCACGAGACTCAGAGGGCCATAGACACGGGTTCCCAGGTAGATGCCGTGTTTCTTGACTTCCGCAAGGAGTTTGACACAGTTCCCCACAGTCGTTTAATGAAGAAAGTAAGAGCATACGGACTATCAGACCAATTGTGTGATTGGATTGAAGTGTTCCTAGATAACAGAACGCAGCATGTCATTCTCAATGGATAGAAGTCTTCAGAAGTAAGAGTGACTTCAGGTGTGCCGCAGGGGAGTGTCATACGACCGTTGCTATTCACAATATACATAAATGACCTGGTGTATGACATCGGAAGTTCACTAAGGCTTTTTGCAGATGATGCTGTGGTGTTTCGAGAGGTTGCAACAATGAAAAATTGTACTGAAATGCAGGAGGATCTGCAGCGAATTGACGCATGGTGCAGGGAATGGGAATTGAATCTCAATGTAGACAAGTGTAATGTGCTGCGAATACATAGAAAGATAGATCCCTTATCATTTAGCTACAAAATAGCAGGTCAGCAACTGGAAGCAGTTAATTCCATAAATTACCTGGGAGTACGCATTAGGAGTGATTTAAAATGGAATGATCATATAAGTTGATCGTCGGTAAAGCAGATGCCAGACTGAGATGCATTGGAAGAATCCTAAGGAAATGCAATTCGAAAACAAAGGAAGTAGGTTACAGTACGCTTGTTCCCACAGTGTGGGATCCGTACCAGATAGGGTTGATAGAAGAGATAGAGAAGATCCAACGGAGAGCAGCGCGCTTCGTTACTGGATCATTTAGTAATCGCGAAAGCGTTACGGAGATGATAGATAAACTCCAGTGGAAGACTGCAGGAGAGACGCTAAGTAGCTCGGTAGGGGCTTTTGTTAAAGTTTCGAGAACATACCTTCACCGAAGAGTCAAGCAGTATATTGCTCCCTCCTACGTATATCTCGCGAAGAGATCATGAGGATAAAATCAGAGAGATTAGAGCCCACACAGAAGCATACCGACAATCCTTCTTTCCACGAACAATACGAGACTGGAATAGGAGGGAGAACCGATAGAGGTACTCAGGGTACCCTCCGCCACACACCGTCAGATGGCTTGCGGAGTATGGATGTAGATGTAGATGTACACTTCTAACCCATCTTCCTCTCATGCCTCAGCATCGATGTGCACGGATCGACTGGTGCAATCAGAGGATCGTCTTGAAGATGGGATGGCGTGCTGTGGTCTTCGGCGATGAAAGCAGGTTATGCCTACACATGAGTGATAGTTGTTTGCCCTTACTGCTTAGGCCTGGTGAGCGCTTTCTAGTAGAGTGCATTCGTCCAAGACACACCTGCCCCATCCGATGCCTTATGTTCCAGGGCGCGATAAGCTACAATTTTCGTACACTTTTGGTGTTTCTGGAAGGGACCAATTCTTTTGCCGTTCTTGCAATAGGAAGGTGATATATTGAGCCAACAGGATAATGCTCGCCCACACACTGCCCGTGAAACTAAATGTGCTCTGAAAGACGTGCAGCAACTTCCCTGGCCAGCACGATCTCTGGACTTGGCTCCAATCGAACACGAATGGGATGTGATGGGACTAGAAGTGACTCATGCGACAAGTCAAGCAACAAATTGTACAGAGCTACGTGAACTGGTCCATCAGGCGTGGCATAACGTATCCCTGCACAGTATTCGCCATCTGTACGGTCGACTGGGTGCCAGAGACAGCGCCTGGATTGTCGCGTATGGAGGCTACACCACGTACTACATTGAAGAGCCAAAGAAATTGGTACACCTGCCTAATATTGTTTAGGGCCCCCGCGAGCACGCAGAAACGTCTCAGCACGACGTGGCACAGACTCGACTAATGTCTGAGGTAGTACTGGAGGGAAATGATACCATAAATTCTGCAGGGTTGTCCATACACCCGTGAGAGAACGAGGGGGTGAAGATCTCGTATGAACAGCACTTTGCAAGGCAACCCAGATATGCTAAGTAATGTTCATATCTGGGGAATTTGATGGCCAGTGGAACTGTTAAACTCAGAAGAGTGGTCCTGGAACCACTCTGTAACAATTCTGGACGTGTTGGGTGTCGCACAGCCCTGCTGGAATTGCCCAGGTCCGTCGGAATGCACAATGGATATGAATGAAAGCAGGTGATCAGTCGGGATGCTTACGAACGTGTCACCTGTGAGAGTCGTATCTAGACTATCAGGGGTCCCATATCACTGCAACTGCACATGCCCCACACCATTACAGAGCTTGAATAAGCCCCTGCTGACATGCAGGGTCCATGGATTCATAAGGTTGTCTCCATACCCATCCACGTCCATCCGCTCGATACAATTTGAAACGAGACTCGGCCGACCAGTTTAGAGTCATCAACAGACCAGTCTCGGTGTTGCCGGGCTCCGAAATCCCATATCGGCGATGTTTCGTCGAATGGTTCACACGCTAACACTTTTTGATGGCCCAGAACTGAAATCTTCTGCAATTTGCGCAAGTATTACACTTCTGTCACGTTCAACGATTCTGTTCAGTCGTCGCTGGTCCCGCTCTTGCAGGATCTTTGCGATGTCGGAGATCTGATGTTTTACCGGATTCCTGATATTGACGGTACACTAGTGACGTGGTCGTACGGGAAAATAACCAATTCATCCTTACCTCGGAGGTGCTGCGTCCCATCGCTCATGCGCCAACTATAACACTACGTTCAAACTCAATTAAATCTTGATAACCTGCCATTGTAGCAGCAGCAGCCGATCTAACAAATGCGCCAGACACTTGTCTTATGCAGGCGTTGCCGACCGCAGCGCCGTATTCTGCCTGTTTACATATTTCTGCATTTGGACATGCATGCCTATACCAGTTTCTTTAGGGTAATGTGTGTGTTGCAGCATGGGTCGATATGTGGGTACCTCAGAACCGCTTGTGCTATTGATATGTAAATGTGATCATTTCATTCAGTCCAAAGGCACTGTTGCTACAATACATCTTGAATGGTTTGCAGGAGAGCTTCTGTAAAGTTTGGAAGGTAGGAGACGAGGTACTGGCAGAAGTGAAGCTGTGAGGACGGAGCGTGAGTCGTGCTTGGGTAGCTCAGTTGGTAGAGCACTTGCCAGCGAAACGGAAAGGTCCCGAGTTCGAGTTTCGGTGCGGCACACAGTTTTAATCTGCCAGGAAGTTTCAATACATCTTGAATGAGTTTATAAACTTCTGAAAGGGCAAAAAACAGCGAAAGGCAATCCTACGTTCCTAGCATTTGTAGACTTAGAGAAAGCTTTTGACAATGTTGACTGGAATACTCTCTTTCAAATTCTAAAGGTGGCAGGGGTAAAATACAGGGAGCGAAAAGCTATTTACAATTTGTACAGAAACCAGATGGCAGTTATAAGAGTCGAGGGACATGAAAGGGAAGTGGTGGTTGGGAAGGGAGTAAGACAGGGTTGTAGCCTCTCCCCGATGTTATTCAATTTGTATACTGAACAAGCGGTAAAGGAAACAAAAGAAAAATTCGGAGTAGGTATTAAAATCCATGGAGAATAAATAAAAACGTTGAGGTTCGCCGATGACATTGTAATTCTGTCAGAGACAGCAAAGGACTTAGAAGAGCAGTTGAACGGAATGGACATTGTCATGAAAGGAGGGTATAAGATGAACATCAACAAAAGCAAAACGAGGATAATGGAATGTAGTCGAATTAAGTCAGGTGATGCTAAGGGAATTACATTAGGAAATGAGACACTTAAAGTAGTAAAGGAGTTTTGCTATTTGGCGAGCAAAATAACTGATGATGGTCGAAGTAGAGAGGATATAAAATGTAGACTGGCAATGGCAAGCGTTTCTGAAGAAGAGAAATTTGTTAACATCGAGTATAGATTTAAGTGTCAGGAAGTCATTTCTGAAAGTATTTGTATGGAGTGTAGCCATGTATGGAAGTGAAACATGGACGATAAATAGTTTAGACAAGAAGAGAATAGAAGCTTTTGAAATGTGGTGCTACAGAAGAATGCTGAAGATTAGATGAGTAGATCACATAACTAATGAGGAAGTGTTGAATAGGGTTGGGGAGAAGAGAAGTTTGTGGCACAAGTTGATCAGAAGAAGGGATCGGTTGGTAGGACATGTTCTGAGGCATTAAGGGATCACCAATTTACTATTGGAGGGCAGTGTGGATGGTAAAAATCGTAGAGGGCGACCAAGAGATGAATACACTAAGCAGAAGGATGTAGGTTGCAGTAGGTGCTGGGAGATGAAGGAGCTTGCACTGGATAGAGTAGCATGGAGAGCTGCATCAAACCAGTCTCTGTACTGAAGACCACAACAACAACATCGGTTCGTTGACGGACGTCTGTTTATTGTTCGTCTTAGTACCTAATGTAGTGCCAAGGTCAGGGTGATTTGCATCGTTGGACGGGAAGGAAAGTAGATGAGGGTGTCAGCAGTCCAGTGTCGGAGATGTGATGTCGGGGGAGGCTGGACATGAGCAGAAGCTGTCCGCTTGTAATGAGGTCACGTCCACGGGCGGTTGAGCACGATAGGGACCTTGAGCTGCGAGAGGAAGAGACGGACTGCGAGAGTGGAGGGAAGGAAAGGGAAGGAAGAGGAAGAGGAAGGGGGAGGGGAAGCGAAGGGAAGCACCTGCCGCCAAACTCGGAGGCTCACAAAAAGCGCGGCGCGGCCCCGCCCGGGCTGGGATTGAATCATTGTGTCCGACTGCGGCGCGGACACATTTAAATCACTCGGCCATTCTTGTCGCATTTCACGGCGAGTTGGCCGGCTGAAGCCCGCTCGGGCGTGCAGCGCCGTCTGAGTAGCGCTCGCCGGCCTCTGCCCGGCGGGGGGGGGGGGGGGGGGGGGGGGGAGGTGGCGCGGTGGGCCGACGGGAAAGGAGGGGGAAGGGGAGGAGGCCAGCAACCTCCCGCACAAACCTTTTCCACGAAGCACTTCCGTGACGAGCGCGGCGGCTGGCGCCACGCTAGGAAACTCCCGCCTCCTGACTTGCAACTGCCCACCTCCCACACACTGAGCACCGCAGGCTGATAAAAATCAGTCGTGCCGCTTTAACATGCCGGAAAAATCGTTGTCGTCGGGGAGAGAATGTTAGTGTTAACTTTCTGTTGACTATTGGGTCATCGGAAGGGAGAAGGACCCGCCGACAGACACGGCGGTTACCAGGTGTGCTGCCGCCCTAGGCAAGAACTGAAAAAAATGATGCGCCCTCTTTTTCACTATACGGGCTATCAAATGAAATGCAGATGGTGTATTGTGGTGGCCCTCAGCTACGCACCCTCTGAATCAGAGTTGAAATACTAAAAGTTTTGGCTGGTTTCGTTGTCTAGGGGCTGGGATGCGTAGTTGCCGTATTACAGGCCAAATATTGCTGAGTCTGCAGTACACGATAAGAATAAACACACGAATCGAATCGTCGAAGGTTTCTATCACTCGGCAATTGCGACTTATGAAAGGAACATATAAATTTATAAATGAAAGACTGCAATTAAATAAAATCTGCACGTACTATCATGAGTACTTTTGAGAATGCGGTATACTTCTGCAAAACACTTACTGGTGTCGATGGTCCAGCAATTAAATAAATATATAAGTTGAATAACAGGGAAACAATAGACTAGTTATGAACGACAGCATAGCTCGCGAAATATTCACTTCTAAACGCATACTCCGTCTTCACTGCAGAAACTACGGAAATCATACAAGAGCACAAATCGGCACTCGGAAATATTAATTCTACGCTACTGGCCATTAAAATTGCTACACCAAGAAGAAATGCAGATGATAAACGGGTATTCATTGAACAAATATATTATACTAGAACTGACATGTGATTACATTTTCACGCAATTTGGATGCATAGATCCTGAGAAATCAGTGCCCAGAACAACCACAAAAATGGCTCTGAGCACTATGGGACTCAACTGCTGTGGTCATCAGTCCCCTAGAACTTAGAACTACTGAAACCTAACTAACCTAAGGACATCACACACGCCCATGCCCGAGGCAGGATTCGAACCTGCGACCGTAGCAGTCGCACGGTTTCGGACTGCGCGCCTAGAACCGCGAGACCACCGCGGTCGGCTACACGTTAGTAATTGGTTCTGCAGTGACATATAAACTGTAGTTGATCGCTTATACACATCGTAGTTCGGTGTAACTCGTATAACGCACCGACTGGCGCTCCCAAGATCTAACTCACAACGATAATGGATCGTACTGTTCCAACGTCGCTATGCCGTTATTGTATGGCTTCCTGCCGCGCAAAATACTTAGGCGAACCAATCGACCACTACAGCTTTAATTACGCACAGTTTTCAATTTCACAGTCGATGTTATGACTGCGGATCGCTATCTGATTTTAGACGATTCCAATCGTAGTGGAGCACCTGACGACTACTCGAACTCTAGCTTCTACGGTAATCGCACTCTCAAGGTACAAATTGAAGACAGATCAACCTTAGTATAATTACTGCTGCGGCAACCTGAACCACTGACTATGCAGCCAGCTCCACAAAGTCGTGATCGAACAATGATACGATTACACTACGAATAGGCGCATCCAAACATTCTAATGACAATGATCACCAATATCAAGCACTAATTACGAGATAGTCCAATTTAGATAACAACTCTACTGGTCAAATCAAAGCAACAAATCTCTTTACATACAGTACCTATTCATATTATGTCGAGACAAATCTCGCATCTAGCTTGAAATTGTTCTCCCACACAACGAAATTCTCACAATACACTACATTTTCTCTGGAAAAGTCTTGTAACTTTTTAATTACTTACAAAACTCCTATTCCATATATCGTCGTGTTACGACCAGTTTGTATTAAGACGCTTTTACCGATATCTGTATGGATTAAAATAGTTTATGCTACCACTAACTCTCTTTCCGCTTAGCCCAGCGTTGATATGTAAATACGCGACCCGCTAAGTTCCCTACTCGTCACTTTGGCTATTCAAGTTTTTGTTTAGCTGCGTGGTGCTTGTAAAATGGTTCCTTTATTTTCTCCTCGCTTATCCACTCAACTACTGGTGCACTCTACCACAATCTGGTGAAACAGTTCGTTTTTATTCGAGCCAACTCTCGGTCCGCTGTAAGATAGTGGTACTTAAACAACAACTACGATTATGTGTTCGAGGTTTTCCATCTCGACACACATAGCAACCATTACCAAATTACTTCAACCAAACGGGTAACAACCCAATTACCTCTGAACGAGTCGCGACCACTAATTGTATAACATGGACAGGATATCGGTTCCACCGATTCCCAAAAACTCAGCACCTACAAATCTACTTCTCTCTCTAACCAGGCTCACGTTGGATTTACCGCAGCAAACTTTACGACGGAAAATGTCCAAAAGACGACTATCATTTGATAGCTCGTGCACCTAAATTCACCAAAACCTGTGTAACACCAGCTACTCTTCAGAAACTCCCACAGAATCTCTGTATATTCCGTTGCTCAGCGTTGGGAGGAAACAACTGTCACAGCCACGTATATGAGCAGGGGCCTAACAGACTAAATAGCCACGCTGCCTTCGCGAATTGTACCCAAATTAAAATACTGGTACTATAAATCAAAACTCCTTTCTCTCTCCCAAGCCTTAACCGCCAGCTACGGTGCCTCACTACACCAAGCGGTGTGTCGCTCTACTATCAGACCTAGACGCACACCGATATATCCACTTAGTCGGTGAGAGGTCTACATGGGATATAACTAACTCTTTATGTCACACCATAGGAACCTTTAAAACGAACAAACACGTAGCGCCACGATAACTTTTGACAATTAATTAATTATTCGTTGCTGCTGTCGGTTCTCTACGATAGTGGCCGGCTGTTGAGCGTCGCTCAGGCAGCATTTCTGGACCCAGCGAAGGTGAGTTGTTGCTTCGCTGAAGTCGCACGCGCTAACCAACTGTTTTCTCGTCCACGCTCTCGGATCATCTACAACATTTTTTTTCCTGAATCCATAGTACACGTATATTTACAGTAACCACCAGGTGTTATTATTAAGTTATCGGGTAGGATGCTCGGCACTAGTAAGGGCGAACGTAGCCCGTGCGATTTGGCACAGCACACTCGGAGTAATCTGCTTCCTGCCGCTGCTGCTGAAGTCGTCCGTTTCATCTGCTAATTGGATCTAGTTACGTGAATTCCATGAAATAATCCAGGTACCAAGTCGTTTTATAGTGGTTTATTAATGACAAGCTGCACCACTTCTTCTTGGTGGTAGCCCACTCCACATAACAGACTACATAGTCACCATACCGTAGTACAACAATTAGAATGTTACACTGAAGTGCAACACAGTAATCGCTTCTGTGAACTGTCGCCAAACGAGCTTTTCTGTCCCTTTCTGACCTTTCCTATCATGTTACTGTTTAGTTTCTTGTGACATAATTCCATATTGTCTGTAGCAATTTTGTTTCTGTCATTTGCAGTGATTTCAGTATGAGCAGAATAATCAATTTATTCAAAATGTTTTCTGGCTTTTTGTCATAGTGTATTTCAAATGTTGTGAAACCTGTGGTAGTATGTTGTGAACTATTCAGTAAGTATTCAAATTGGTTGAGGTACTGAGACCAGGTAGTGTGATCTTTTCATAGTAAGTCCTGCAAAGCCTACGTGTTTTGTACACGTAACTCTCTGTTGCATTGCACGATGGTGAATAAATGGGTATTGAAATATGTTTTATCTTTTCATTGCTGATAAATTCTTTCCATGTGGCTGAAATGAACTGACTGTCATTATCTGATAAGACACTAAAAGAAAACAAAAAATTTCGTTACAATGGTGGAGGAGCTGGGATAGTTGGAAGTCTACCTGGAGTTCTAGTATCTGTGAATTTCCAGGTGCTGTGAACAAAGGACAAATGAACTTTGTTTATGTGTAGATGCAAGAAAAGTGATAGAAACTGATGCTCAACTACAAGGACCTGCAACATCGCTGATGGAGGAAATATGAGTACTCTGGTTTTCAAATACATTGGTTTGTAGTTAATTCAGTGTTAATTTCAGTTGTTCAATGGTTACAAAGTGCTACAATAAATCCTTAATAGTTGCAAAAATGTTAAAATGTGTGTGAAATCTTATGGGACTTAACTGCTATGGCCATCGGTCCCAAAGCTTACACACTACTTAATCTAAATTATACTAAGGATAAACACACACACCCAAGCCCGAGGGAGGACTCGAACCTCCGCTGGGACCAGCTGCACAGTTTTAATAGTTACATCACAAGGTTTTATCTGTGTGATGATTTGTGGCTAGAGAACATTAATTATTGATTTTGAGCATTTTTGAAAGTCTAAAACTCCCATTATGAGTGAGAATAATATTCTTCATATACCTGTGACCACTAGGTCGGTTACGCAGATTTGTGCTTCGACTCCAAACTTATAGTCTGAAACCCATAATTACGAAAGTGCGTCACACAGTTCGTGCCCACCTGTACACAGTTTTGAACAATCAGGCCAACCTATAAATTTAACTAAACAGTTGTCCCGATTGTTGGATACTAAATTGATAGACCATAGCAAGAAAGTAGAAAAGAATATTAATCAAAACATAAATATTAACTTTCAGAAAGTCAATGCAAGTTCTAACTCTTTCAAATAGAATTTAGATACAACCATTACGAAATTGGCCGACACTAACATTTTTTGTCAACCATTCTGAAACAAAAGTTGATTGTTTAAGTCAAGTTACCGACTAAGAAGTAAAAGTAACAAACTATAGAATTGACGTAACTCTTCAGGTTTTCCCGGCGAAATCTTGAATTGTTGACAAATCGGGTCTACTGCCGGATGTTTGTGTCGCTCTGGCACAATATTTCGGCCACGTAACTCGTTGCCTTCTTCAGGTGCTACCTGAGACTGCCATGTTGGAGGATCTTGTCCAGTATTTATGCCCAGAGGGCGCTGGGTGCTCTTTGCCGTCCGCGCCCGTCTGGCGCTGCTTGTAATATGTTGTCTCTTCCCTGGTGTTCCCTCGGACGTCCGTGCCCGACTTGGGCGCCATCTTTGGCAGCTCTCTGAGGCCTGTCCTGTGTCGGGCGTTCCGTTCGCGGTTCGCGCCCTCCAGGTGCTGCTGCTGAGGTTTTTACCCCTCCCTGGTGCTCCCACGGACGTCCGCGCCCAGCTCGTCCACCATCTGTGGTCGTGGCAGTTGTCTGGGGCCGGACCGGCATGTGGCGGTCCGTTCGTGGTCCGCTCCCGCTTGGCTCCTGAGGTTTTGGCACTTCCCTGGTGCTCCGACGGACGTCCGCGCTCGCCTAGTCCACCATCTGCTGTTGTGGCAGCTGTCTGAGGTCAGTCTCGCGTCGGGGGCTCTGTTCGAGGTCCACGCCCGCCTGGCGCTGGTTGTAAGGTGTTGCTTCTTCCCCGGTGCTCCCTCGGCCGTCCGCGCCCGACTTGGTCTCCACCTGTGGAAGCTGTCTGAGGCCTGTCCATTGTTGGGCGCTCCATTCGCGGTCCGCGCCCACCTGGCGCTGATACTGAGGCGTTGGCTCTGATGGTCGTCCATGCTCGGCTCGTCCATCATCTGCGGTCGTGGCGGCTGTCAGATGCCCGTCCTGTGTCGGGAGTTGCGTTCACAGTCCGCACCCGCCTGGCGCTACTCCTGTAGTGTTACTACTTCATGAAGAGTTTGTTGGTTCATTTCGTTGACCCCTGATAAGCTCCAGAGCCGGAATCTACGCCGAGCTGAGCTGGTAACCGCTGTCTCGGTTTATTAGGTTGTCTGTGACCTTGATCTCGATGGCCTCCTTTATGACACTGTCCCAAAATCTTGGCGTCTGTGTCACAATTTTGGTGTTGTTGTAGTCCATTGAGTGGCCGGCTCAAGGCAGTGCTCCACTATGGCAGATTTTGTTGCCTGTCCGAGTCTGGTGTGCCTCTGGTGTTCTTTACACCTGACGTCCACCGTCCTGGTTGTCTGGCCAATGTATGACTTTCCACACTGGCAGGGGATGTTGTAAATGCCTGGTTTATGTAGCCCCAGGTCGTCCTTCACACTCCCTAGCATGGTCCCAATTTTGGAGGGTGGACAGAAGATACTCTTTATATCATATTTTGAAAGAATTCTGCTGATCTTATCAGAAATAGGTCCAGCATATGGCAGGTATGCCACCTTCTTCCCCTCCTCTGGCTCCTCTTGTGTACCCTGTGGTTGACTGGTAGTACGAAGTGCCCTTTGGATGTCTGTGGAGGAGTATCCATTTCTTCTGAACACCAGCTGTAGATGTTCTATCTCTGTGGCCAGACTTTTCGTATCTGACAGAGCTCGAGCCCTGTGAACGAACGTTTTCAAGACTCCATTCTTCTGTGCTGGGTGGTGGCAGCTACTGGCTTGAAGGTATAAGTCAGTGTGGGTGGGCTTACGATACACACTGTGCCCCAAAGTGCCATCTGCCTTCCTCTTGACCAGGACATCCAAGAATGGGAGCTGTCCATCCTTCTCTAGCTCCATAGTAAATTTTATACTTGGGTGGTGTGAATTTAGATGTTCCAAAAAGTTATCTAGCTTCTCCCTGCCATGGGGCCAAATGACAAAAGTGTCATCGACATACCTAAGAAAGCACTTGGGTTGGTAAGTGGCTGATGCAAGAACCTCCTCTTCGTACCTTTCCATGAAAAGGTTGGCTACCACTGGTGATAAAGGGCTGCCCATTGCCACTCTTTCCGTTTGCTCATAAAATTGACCCCCATAAAGAAAATATGTTGAGGTCAGTACATGCTTGAACAGGTCGAGCAGGGCACTGTAGAACTTCTCTCAATGATATTGAGTGAATCGGTGAGTGGCACTCGTGTGAAGTGTGACACCACATCGAAACTGACCATGATGTCAGAGTCCACGATGTGTAGCTGCCTTGGCCATTGTAGGAAGTCCTCCGAGTTTCGAATGTGGTGTGCACATTTGCCCACATATGGTGCCAATATCTTCTTTAGGCATTGTGCAGTGAGGTATGTCGCTGCACCGATGTTACTGACAATAGGTCGAAGAGGTACCCCCTCCTTGTGGACCTTAGGGAGTCAATAGAGTCTGGGTGGTACAGGTGCTTTGGGATAAAGCTTCTTGGTGACCTGTTAAGGTAGATCTGTCTCCTTCAGCAACTTCCGGGTCTTCTTGTCCACCTTGTTAGTGGGGTCACCATCTAGTGGTTTGTAAGCAGTGTCTTCCAGAAGTTGTTGCACCTTCCTATCATACTCCAACTTGTTTAAGATGACCGTGGAGTTACACTTATCAGCTGGCAGAACTATAATGCTGTCATCCTCCCGTAGCTGCCTGAGTGCCACCCTCTCCTCGTTTGAGATTTGGATTTGGGGGCTTCATCCTGGTGAGTGCCCTGGAGGTCTCCCTCGGAGCACCAGGGAAGAGACAACACATTACAAGCAGCGCCAGGCGGGCGCGGACGGCAAAGAGCACCCAGCGCCCTCTGGGCATAAATACTGGACAAGATCCTCCAACACGGCAGTCTCAGGTAGCACCTGAAGAAGGCAACGAGTTAAGTGGCCGAAATATTGTGCCAGAGCGACACAAACATCCGGCAGTAGACCCGATTTTTCAACATGGATAGAATTGACGTTGTTGAGGAATGGGTCAGATTCACAGAAACAAATACTAACCATGAGTTGATCAAAAGCAGAAAGGCTGAAATTAAAGCTATGCAGGAATATGTTACTTCTGAAAGTCAATACGTAGACGAGAAACTGAAACTGAACTCTATTTTAGTTGCAGAAGAGGTTAAATCCATAAACGAAATGGTTGAGTTAGTAACCCAAAACTTTCAAACAGTCAACTTAAGCGTAAATAACTTAGAAAATAACCTTGTTGCTAATTGTTACAATAACAACAACCTGTTTGCCAACCCATGTAACAATGTATTGTTAAACTCTTTCCCTGGATATGTCGAGTTGCATCTTGTAGATCTCCTATATCAATGCAAAGACAGTTTCACACCTTGTATGCCAGAACCATTAAAAGTGAAAGTAACTAAGCGTTTTCTGGATGGCGAAGCTTTATCCTTGGCAAATCAGAATATAAGCCCTGACGTTTGATTAGTTTCAAACAGTGTTTTTGAAGAAATTCTGTTCGGAAAGCAGAGAAGCTAGGATAAAGACTGAATTTTTGAACAGTATCAAATACGGAGACTGGAAATTAAGCATGCATGAGTTTTATGAAATACAGCTAAGAAAACTGATGCACCTAGACAAACCTTAAGACAAGTTAATTCAAGTTGACGCACTGAAATGACATGTACCCAGTTGGGCTCAGTGGGGCCTAGTTTACAGACCAGATGACTCGATTGAAGAATTTTTGAATTATGTGAATAGGTTAGACTATGCATGGCAAAGTCATGACAGGTCAAACAATCAACGTAGGGTGGAGTACCAACACCAGAGTGGTGGGTTCTCTCAAATCAAAATTATCAAAACAGTAACAGACAAAATAACTATGGTAGCAGGAACAGTGGTCAAAATAGAAACAATTATAGACAAAACACCAACTCAAATCAGGACTGAGAGTATAGACAGGGAAACGAGTTAGCACCTCTTTGGCGGTCTGTCAGTTTGAGGTGAGGAGAAAAACTCCTAACCAGGCTAAGAGAAGCAGAAACAGAGACAGATCACACCACCAATATCACACAGATAACAACAGGAACTATCATGTTAATAATGTAAATAAGCACTATGAATTTTGGTACTATACGTTAAAAGAAATGAGAAATGATGACACAAAGACACAAAATAGTTACATGTTTAGTGAAAAGGACCTGACAAATTTATTTGACAAGTGTGTATACAAGGATGGTTGTAACGATGATTATAGTATTGCTGCTTTGTTTGTTACTGGTGATGATGATCCACTTTTGTCTAATGTAGTAGTAAGCGAAAATGATAACATTGTACACATAAATATTGCCGCTTTAGTAGCTCATTCAGATGATGAGGATGATATAATGATATTTTGTTTAAAGAGGAGCTTGATGGGATGATTTTTGTAGAAGTATTGGGAGATGGAGTTCATAATAGTGAATTAGTAGGTATTGATGATTTGATGAGTGATAATAAGGTACATGGAAGTCAGTGGTCTTCTACTGATGTCAGGGAGAGTTTGACTAAGAGTAATAATAAGAATGAACAAACTAAACACATAGGTTACAATGTTTTAGAGGTTTTAAATAAGCAAGAAGCCAGTGGAGTGAAATGTAGCAGCGATGATGGTTATTTGGAATTTGAGAATAATAAAGTCATGGAACACATACAAATAAGCAATGACGTAAATAATAATTCAGGAAGTCAGCAAGGTATGATTAGTGAGCCCTCTTACACAAAAAACAGTAGTTTGTCATATCCAGAAGAAATTAGATCTAATAGTGATATGTATTTGTGTAATTTACAAACAGCTTCAGTGAATAAGCAACAGTCATGCATTAATTTAGATTTTAAAGAAACTGAAGATGATTTGTTAATGGAGAAAGTGAAAGTTGATAAACAAGAGGTATCTGTTAGTTCATATTTTGAAATAACAATTGAGAATTGGAAAGGCATGTGGCTAATAGACACAGGTAGTCCGGTTTGTTGTATATCTGGTAAATTAAGAGAAAGGTTGAAAAACAGTGCTTCATACATAGAATTTCCTGTAACAAGTATTAAGATTAAGGAAGCTATAGGTAAGTGCAACAAACCAATTTCCAAATAGGCTTTGATTTCATTTTTAATTTTGGCTCTATTGTTTGAACAAGGATGTTTTGTGGTGGTAGACCTAAATGAAGATATTCTGTTGGGCATGAATTGGATAATAAAAGCAAATGCAATTTTTGATTGCGAAAACTGAAAAATGAGTTTCATGGAACCAAAACGTGGTAGTTCTGGTGAGGCAAATTTACAATTAAACAGTACAGAAAATTGCAGTAACCAGGTAAGAGATATTGAATTTTCTGATGACAGGTGAATTGAACGTTTAGCGGAGGAATAGGAGGACAATTTTGATAGTAATAGTTTTGCACAGTTGGTTAGTGACAAAGGAATTACTGCAGATAGCTTATCCAATTTTGAGAGAGAAGATTTAGATCAGTTTCTGTAAGAATGTTGTGACACTTTTTGTAATAAACCAGGAAGAGTTAAAAATTATGTCTGAAAATTAAAAATCCATTTTTATCAAACAATGTGGGATCCCAACTTGCACAGGAAAATTAGTGGAAAGGGAATTGCAGAAGATGCAAAAATGGAAGATACTGGAAAGGAGCAGAAGCCAGGACAACAATCCACTGGTTGTTGTTTCTAAGAAAGATGGAAGTGTTAGGCATGTTTTGGATTCTCGCCATTTGAACAAATTCCTTGAATGGAAAACTGACCATCCTCAATCTATGGAGAAATTATTGAATAAGTTCAGTGCCACAAAATATTTTTCCAGTCAAGATTTGACATCAGGGTTCCACCAAATTGTTTTGGAGCCAAATTCCAGAAAATTTATTACATTTTTATACAGTGGTAAAAGCCACCAATATTGTGTGGTGCAATTTGCACTTAACATTTCAGTTACTGAATTCATCCGTCCTTTAGATTATGTCTTAGGTAGGGAATTATTGTCCAAATTGGTAATTTATGTGCATGATATTTTAGTAACTACGTAGTAGCACATGCGAAGAACATATTGTAACTGTAAGGCAAATTGGAAAAAAGTTTAGAAAAGGGGATTTGACTTTGAAATAAAAGAACTGTAAATTTTGGAGTCACAGAATTAAAATTTTTAGGCCACTCTGTTAGTGAAAAGGGAATTATGCCTGATACAGATAAACTCATGGCCATAGAGGAATTTCCAATACTCAAAAATAAAAGCAACTTAGTTCACTTTATGGCTTGGCAAAGTTTTACCGAAATTATGAATGTCTTAGACAACTTCTTCAGGAAAATTCAGTTTGGGAATGGACAACTAAATGTCAAGAGGCATTCAATGAAATTAAGAAGCAAATTTGCAACAGTAAAATACACTACTGGCCATTAAAATTGCTACGCCAAGAAGAAATGCAGATGATAAACAGGTATTCATTGGACAAATGTATTATACTAGAACTGACATGTGATTACATTTTCACGCAGTTTGGGTGCTTAGATCCTGAGTAATCAGTACCCAGAACAACAACCTCTGGCCGTAATAACGGCCTTGATACGCTTGGCCATTGAGTCAAACAGAGCATGGGTGGCATGTACAGGTATAGCTACCCATGCGGCTTCAACACGATACCACAGTTCATCAAGAGTAGTGACTGGCGTATTGCGACGAGCCAGTTGCTCCGCCACCATTGACCAGAAGTTTTTAGTTGGTGAGAGATCTGGAGAATGTACTGGCCAGGGCAGCAATCGAACATTTTCTGCATCCAGAAAGGCCCGTACAGGACCTGCAACATGCGGTCGTGCATTATCCTACTGATATGTAGGGTTTCGCAGGGATCGAATGAAGGGTAGAGCTACGGGTCATAACATCTGAAATGTAACGTCCACTGTTCAAAGTGCCGTCAATGCTAACAAGAGGTGACCGATACGTGTAACCAATGGCACCCCATACCATCACGCAGGGTGATACCCCAGTATGGCGATGACCAATACACGCTTCCAATGTGCGTTCACCGCAATGTCGCCAAACACGGATGCGAGCATCATGATGCTGTGAACAAAACCTGGATTCATCCGAAAAAATGACCTTTTGCCATTTGTGCACCCAGGTTCGTCGTTGAGTACACCATCGCAGGCGCTCCTGTCTGTGATGCAGCGTCAAGGGTAACCGCAGCCATGGTCTCCGAGCTGATAGTCCATGCTTCTGCAAACGTCATCGAACTGTTTGGGCTGATGGTTGTTGTCTTGCAAACGTCTGCATCTGTTGACTCAGGGATCAAGACGTGGCTGCACGATCCGTTACAGCCATGCAGGTAAGATGCCTGTTATGTCGACTGCTAGTGATACGAGGCCGTTGGGACACAGCACTGCGTTCCGTATTACCCTCCTCTATCCACAGATTCCATGTTCTGATAACATTCATTGGATCTCCATAACGCGAGCAGCAATATGGGGATACGATAAACCGCAATCGCGATAGGCTACAATCCGACCTTTATCAAAGTCGGAAACGTGATGGTACTGATTTCTCCTCCTTACACGAGGCATCACATCTACGTTTCACCAGGCAACGCCGGTCAACTGCTGTTTGTGTACGAGAAATGGGTTGGAAACTTTCCTCACGTCAGCACGTTGCAGGTGTCGCCACCTGCGCTAACCTTGTGTGAATGCTCTGAAAAGCTTATCATTTGCATATCACAGCAAGTTCTTCCTGTCGGTTAAATGTCGCGTCTGTAGCACGTCATCTTCGTGGTGTTGCGATTTAAATGGGCAGTAATGTACTTCATAATCCTGATTGGACATTACCATTCTATCTTATTACTCATAGAAGTGATTATGATCTTAGGGTACACCTTTTTCAGCAGAAAGAAATCAATGAGGCAATAGAACACTTTTCAATCAGTTTTGCTAGTAGAGGATTAGAGAAACACGAGAGATATTTCACTGTCACAGAAAAAGGACTCTTAGCTATTGTCTGGGGATTTAAAAAGTTTAAGAGCTACCTAGTTCGTCATAAGACAATAGTTTTCTTGCACCACAAAGCTTTGAGCTCCATACAGGAATGCAAACGTTTTCATGACAGAATTTCTAGGTGGGCTATTTTCCTACAACAATTTGACTACACAATACATTACATAAAAGGACAGCAAAATGTAATAGCGGGTGCTCTGTCTAGGTTACTAGTATGGAGGGGGGGGGGGGGGGATGAACAGGAAAATGACAATTTACAGAACAAAAAAAATTTCGGATCATGTAGATTCAGGGAATAAAAGGGAAAAAGGAAATTGATAATATCTGGAACGAATTAAGGTATAACCAAAATCCAGATGCAGAATGGAAATTAGTTAAGAGTTATAAGGGTAAAAGGGATATGAAAAGGTGAAATTATATTATCAGGTTTTTAAAGGGATTCTATTTCGAAGATTTAGTCCCAACTCAGACAGTTGGAAAGTATCTTGGCCCAAACAACACATAGATACATTAATTAAACACATACACCAAAGATATAGACACTGTGGCATAATGTAATGTGTACAAAAACCGAAGGAAAATGTATATTTGAATAATATCTCTAGAAGAGTTAGGAAGTGTCTATTAACTTGTGACCAATGTCATAGAGTTAAAGTCTCCAATCAAGAAGCATCAGGGTTTTATGCAAAGTATATGCCCAACAGGTAAGCCTGAACCAACTGACACTGATTTATTTGGAAAACTGCCTCGCTCCAAAGATGGTTATTGTTATACTTAGGTCGCATTAGACCCATTTTCAAAATTTACAAAATTGTACCTATTGAGGAAAGCGACCGGTAGGAAAATTATTCAGTGTTTTATTAAAGATTATTTCTTGAAAATGGGTAAGCCACAAGCAGTCTTATCAGATAACGGCAGTCAGTTCACTTCAGCTATATGGAAGGAATTTATTAGCAATGAAAAGGTAAAATATATTTTAATGTCCATTTATTCAACCATCGTGTAATCCAACAGAGAGGTACATGAGCGAAATAGGTAGGCTTTGAAGGACATACTGTGCAAAAGATCACACAGCCTGGTTTCAGTACCCCAACCAATTTGAAGATGTACTGAATGATTCACAACAGACTACCACAGGTTTAACAACATTTGAAATAAACTATGATGTAGCTAGGAAACATTTTGAATAAATTAGTTGATTATCCTGCTCATACTGAAACCACTGCAAATGACAGAAACAAAATTGCTAGGGACAATATGGAATTATGTCACAAGAACACGAAACATAGACTTGATAAGGAACTTGAAGGCATTCAGTATAAGGTAGGGGATACGTTATTAACCAAAACGTATGAAAAATTTAAAGCCATCAATAAGGAGGTAAAGAAATTTTGATATTTACATTGGATCATTTGAAATTCTAAAGATACCTCATCCTAATGATTACCATCTGATATATCCTACATCAAAAAAGTTGTTTGGATTAAGAAATATTACCCAGCTGAAACCATATTTTCAATAACTATAAACCTTCAGGAGCTTACACACGTTCTTTGTGTACCACGTGTGTACCATATGCAAGGTACCCAGCTACTGTGACATTTGCTTAACAAAAATTTGAAACGAGACTCGTCCAAAGGAAGCAACATGTTTCGATTCATCTATAGTCCAATGTCGCTGTGGATGGGCCCAGGCGAGGCGTACAGTTTTGTGCCGTGCAGGGTCAAGGGTACACGAGTGGGCCTACGGCTCCGAAAGCCCATACCGCTGGAGTTTTGTTGACTGGTTGGCCGGCTGACACTTGTTGTCGGCCCAGCATTAAAATGTGCTGAAATATGCGGGAGGGTTGCACTTCTGTCACGTTGAAAAATTCTCTTCGGTCGCTGTTGGTCCCTTTCTTGCAGGATCTTTTTCCGGTCGCAGGGATGTCGGAGATGTGATGTTTCACCGGATTCCTAATGTTCACAGTACACTCGTGAAATGGTCAAAGGGGAATCCCCATTTCATCGCTACCTCGGTGGTGTTCTGACCAATCGCTCGAGCGCCGATTATAGCGCCACATTCACACTCACTTAAATCTTGATAACCTGCCATTTTAGCAGCTGTAACCCGTCTATCAACTGCGCCAGACAGTTGTTGTCTTATATAGTCGTTGCCAACCGCAGCGCCATATTTTGCCTGATTACATATCTCTGTATTTGAATACACATGCCTATACCAGTTCCTTTGGGGCTTCAGTGTAGAAAAGACGTGAGGATATGTTCTGACTCTCACTTGCTACAATAATTAAACCAGAACTCAACAAAAAACGCAAACACTAACGCTCGCTTAGGTGAGACAGGCACTCGGCCCAACAACTCTCAATCCGACGCCAACCCAACCAAGAGACAGTCAACGGACCAAGCGAAAGGGTAACTTCCGCTGCATCCGTCCAGCACACAGCAGGAAGTTCAATGGAACAACGCAGAAGGTATCGGTCACGACAACGAATTATGCATTCAGCTGTCAAACTACACACTGTGCTGGACAGTCACAACACTGCCTGAATTTACGTGAACGGCCAGAGCAGGTAACCGGAAAGTTAACGGCCACAAGGCAGAAGATTCCGCTGGTGCACTTCAATTCAAAAATAATCAGATTAAGTTAAACTCCACAGGAGAGCGGCTAGAATTTCGCCAACTTGTAAACACATATTGTTGCTCGCGGGAATGTCCCAATACCCCACAACGAAATTCAAACGGCACAATGTGAACAGTTGGAGCTGGCTGGTAGTTTAAGTAAAGACTCAACCTTCGTGTCCGGGATCAGTGAGCCACGGTCCTCGTAGCAATGGGAACAGCCCCTCACAGTCCGACCGTGCGTGGACATCGCCAGCGGCCCGGCCAATCACTCGCCACGGAGACTTCCTCGCTCCTCCACGCCAACCGGCCGCCTGCCGGCACGCGGCACAGGCGGAAACTACAACTGCGAGGCGAAAGGTAGTACAAGGGTGCGAATATCGATACACGCTGCTGTCTCGACTCGCGGAGAGAGGATAACAGCATAATGGCGATAACCGCGGGAGACTAATCACAGAATGGTAACCAAGGTTTAATGCAAAGCATAACGCGAACCAGCCAAGGCTCAGACATGCCTAATACTCCCCGATAAATACCCCTTACCGCGCCAACACCGCACTGTGGATATCATACAGATGTCGAGTTGAGTAACTTAAAACTTCTGCCCCAAGCTAGTAACATGAGGTAAATCAGGTTTCGTGCTGGGAAGCGATTATAGTTAATTACTTTGATATATAAAAAGTCGACTTGAAAGTGGTTCTGCAGTTAAAAAGCAAATAAAGTGATTAATTGTTCTGCAGCAACATGGATGCTTGAGTTGTTAAGCTGATTGTGCGATAATTCTCGCACTTTTCAGCTCTTGCCGTCTTCGGAATTGTGTGGATGATGCTTTTCCAAAAGTCAGATGGTATGTCGCCAGGCCCATACAGTCTACACACCAATGTGAATAGTCGTTTTCTTGCCACTTACCCAATGATTTTAGAAATTCTGTTGGAATGTTATCTATCCCTTCTGCCTTATTTGACCTTAAGTTCTCCAAAGCTCATACAAATTTTTAATATCATTATAACTCTAGTACTGACAGATTCCTTTCGTAGGTGTTTTGGATTTGGTATAGGCATTTTGTAGACACCACAATAATTTGTGTTTAATTTCTGGAATAAACTTGGCTCTTAACGTTGAAGAGAAAATGAACAGGCAATTGTCACAGCAATGTCAAGTCACCATGTATTTACACTGCACGTCACATCATTTTACGTAAATTCGCTGCCGAGTACTGAACGGCAGAAGTGAGGTTACGAGTCACCACACGTGATACAAAACGTCAATCCGAGAACGGAGGCCGGCCGGGGTGGCCGAGCGGTTCTAGGCGCTACAGTCTGGAACCGCGTGACCTCTACGGTCGCAGGTTCGAATCCTGCCTCGGGCATGGATGTGTGTGATGTCCTTAGGTTAGTTAGGTTTAAGTAGTTCTAAGTTCTAGGGGACTGATTACCATAGAAGTTGTTCCATAGTGCTCAGAGCCATTTGAATTTTTGAACCAGAACTGAGGAAATAACAGCGACAAAGTTTGTCAATACATGAAATGTTTTCGCAGTTGCGAATGTGGACTACTATCAGCTGCGTGATGGAATGACGACAGTGAAAATGTGTGGCAGACCAGAACTCGAGGCCGTGTTTCCCACTTTCAGCAAACAATCGCCTTCCACTTGGTCCTCCGAGCACGACCCACGGCTAGAGTATGTCGCCAGCTGTGCGTGTACAACTGCAAATACGTTTCATGTACTTCATGGCGGCTGTGGTCGCCGCAGTGTATGCGTGTCGAAAGCAACTTTACATCATAACTCGGGTTAACACAAGCACTGCAATATCTTACTGATGTTTATAAATTTGCAAAGCATCTTCATAACGTATTTTCTTAAGCAGTTTTGTTTGGTAAAGAGCTGAGAAAAGTGAACTATTTCAAAACATCGGCATTTACCTGCTGGCATAAATATATACATACAAAAACATTAAACAATAGCTATATAGGAATAAGTGGTGCCTGTTTACCTTATACATTAGGTTTTTTTTCCTTACGTAACTAATAGCTGGCCTCTGTGGCCAAGCGGTTCTAGGCACTTCACTCCGGAACCGCTCTGCTGCTATGGTCGCCGGTTCCAATCCTTCCTCGGACATGGATGTCTATGGTGTCCTTAGGTTCGTTAGGTTTAAGTAGTTCTAACTCTAGGGGACTGATGAAATCAGCTGTTAAGTCCTATAGTGCTTAGAGCCATTTGAAACATTTGAACCATAACTAATGACATCATAAGCAACTGTATTTTTCTCCTTCATCAAAACTGACTTTTTCACTGAAAATGTTATCTAATGGAAATCGCTCTGTCAATTTATGTTCTTATTTTTGCCGCATTGTGGTTGTGAGCTCTGTTCTTTTATTGTAAAACGTAAATAATTTTTGTCTTTCAGATAGCTGACCTTGCTTGTGAACACACAACCAAAATAAAGAGTACCAGGATACAAAAGCATGATATCTACTACAATAAGCCGAGTGAGCGCGGGGAGAGTAATTTAAATTACGACGTTAGCGGGCGACGATACCGTCAAAATTTTTCCCGAGAAACCTTGATACGTCGTGCCTTGACGGTCCGTTGGTGACGTGTGTCAATGCCGCTATCTGAAATGCATTAAGGAATTTTTTGGCGTTGCATGAAGTGACGTAACGGCTAATGTGAATTGGCCTTAAACAACCAGCGTCGTACAGAGATCACGTGACAATTCCAGCTTAACTTGATATTATGCGCAGACCGCAATGCTCACTCCAGAGATATGTCTGCTCTATGGCTGTTACGAAGGATCTACAAATTGCGTTAAACAAACGAGAAATACACTCCGTTCTTACTGTCCATAGATACAGCATGCGGATAAGATCCGTTACTGTTGTTATTATAAGCAGTGCTTACTGTTCTGCGTTAGTGCAATGCATACATTTGTTCTAATGGAAAGAGTTTGTGTTTTGATAACTTTGTCATATGCTTTTACATTCTAGTTTCATCTTTTTCTTTTACTTGCAGGATAACGGAAACTTATTACTACATGCGGGGAACAGCAGACGTTATCTTTGGTTATGGTGTGGAAAATGGAAGATACTGTCGAACTCGCGCCCTTTATACTGAAAAACATCCAGAAAGCAGAGTACCACCTGCACATGTATTCAACCAACTTTCATAGCAATTATCAGAGTCTGGGTCGATGGCTCCAACAACGGGACAGACTGAGGCAGGCCTCGCGTCATTGGTACGTCTGTGGTTCAGGAGTCGGTATTACAAGGGGAAGATTATCCTGGAACTACAGCACGTCGAATTTGAGCCTTTTTCTGGGTTAGCCATCTTCTGGTATGGACGACGTTGCATGAGCAGTTGCTATACTCATGTCGTGTACAGCGGGTGAAAACCCTTCGGCCGCTAGACCATCCTGCAGACGGCATTTCTACCAATGACTGTTGCAAAGACGTGATGAAATTCCAATTTTAACAACAAAGCTGCAGTCCACAGATGTAACGAGAATGTCATTTTTCACGCGAGGGCAGATGCAAATCTATGCTCAGTTGAAGAGTCAAGGCTTCGGCGTGGACTAAGGAAATGTAAGCCAAAAACAAAGGAAGTAGGTTACAGTACACTTGTTCGCCCACTGCTTGAATACTGCTCACGATTGTGGGATCTTTACCAGATAGGGTTGATAGAAGAGATAGAGAAGATCCAACGGAGAGCAGCGCGCTTCGTTACAGGATCATTTAGTAATTGCGAAAGCGTTACGGAGATGATAAACTCCAGTGGAAGACTCTGCAAGAGAGACGCTCAGTAGCTCGGTACTGACTTTTGTTGAAGTTTCGAGAACGTTCCTTCACCGAGGGGTCAAGCAGTATATTGCTCCCTCCTACGTATATCTCGCTAAGAGACCGTAAGGATAAAATCAGAGAGATTAGAGCCCACACAGAGGCATACCGACAATCTTTCTGTCCACGAATAATACGAGACTGAAATAGAAGGGAGAACCGATAGAGGTACTCAAGGTACCCCCTGCCACACACCGTCAGGTAGCTTGCGGAGTATGGATTTAGATGTAGATGTAGAAAACAGGGTGACAATTATTAACTATATGAAAAAAAACGTAAATTAATTCCAAACTACGGCGTGCACACACTTCATTCAACATGTAAACGTCACTACGGATTTAGGTTATGACATGTTCGATGTGCCTGCCATCATTGGGGATTGTGTGGCGCAGAAGAATAGCGAAATTACGCATTTCCACTGAAGAGTCGGGACTCGATGCTGTCGATGATCTCCTGAATGACTGTTTTCAGCCCAGCAATGGTTTTGGGGTTATTGCTGTACACCTTGTCTTTAATATAGCCCTACAAAAGGGAGTGGCATGTGTTCATATTCGGAGAATGTAGCGACCAACAGAGGCCCACGCCAGGGGCCTCTGGGGACCCCAGAGCCAGACCACGGTCCCCAAAGTGCTCCTTCAGGACATCACTCTTCTGGGGTCCAGCTCCGTCTTGCAAGAACCACGTCGAAATCAGGATCACCTTGGATAATGGGGACGAAATAAGCCTTCACGTACAATTCGGTTGTCACCGTGTCATCAAGGAATATCCTACCGATTATTCCGTGACTAGACACTGCACATCACACAGTCACCCGTTGAGGATGAAGAGACTTCTCGATCGCGAAATACGAATTCTCAGTCCCTCAAATGCGCCAATTTTGCTGCACCGTGTCATTTTCACATGCAAATGGCTGACAACAACAACAACAACAACAACAACAACAACAAGGCTCATGTGCATGCGTGTACTAATTCCCATCATTCTCCGCGGCAAACCGTGCAGTTTGAACATCCTGACGCAAACCGTTCAGAAAATATGACGATTTAATTTCACTTAGTTCAATAATTATCACCGTGTCTATGCGCAGTAATTATTAGCGAAAGACTAATAGGACGTTACATACTGCCGAGCAGGTTGATTGGTGCAAGGTACGAGGGTCACTCCAAAAGAAATACACATTATTTTTGTAAAAATACAGTTTTCATTCTGCATGTGTGAAAGTTTTGCAGTGTGTAGATACATCCTTCCCACTTGTTTACAAACTTAGTTCAACCTCTTCCCGTGGGTGGCGCCGTCACATGAAGTCTTCAAGATGGCTGCTACACTTGACGTTCGTCAGAAGCAACGTGCTATCATAGAATTCCGGTGCTGTGAAAACAAGACAGTGGGAAACGTCCACAAGAGGTTGAAAAAGGTGTATGGAGATGCTGCTGTCGATCGCAGTACAATTAGTCGGTGGGCAAGCAGGTTACGTGATGAAAGCGGGCTCGACAATATTGAGGATTGTCCTCGCAGCGGCAGGCCTCGTACTGCACGCACTCCACACAATGTGCAGAGAGTTAACGGATTGGTGACTGCTGACAGACGCATCACAGGGAACGAATTGTCACGCTATGTTGGGATAGGGGAAGGAAGTGCTGGCAGAATACTGAAAGTGTTGGCGTTAGAAAAGGTTTATGCCAGGTGGGTTCCCAGGATGCTGACAGTGGCTCACAAAGAAATAAGAAAAACGGTATGTACCGAACTTTTCGAACAGTACGACAATGGTGGAGGTGAATTTCTTGGAAGAATTGTGACAGGTGATGAAACATGGCTCCATCATTTTTCACCAGAGGCGAAGAGGCAATTAGTGGAGTGGCATTATGCAAATTCGCCGAAGAAAAAAAATCAAAACCACACCTTCTCCTGGAAAAGTTATGGCTACGGTGTTTTTCGATTCCGAAGGACTCTTACTTGTGGACATCATTCCAAGTGGAACCACCATAAATTCTGATGCATATGTGACGACACTGAAGAAACTTCAAGCTCGACTGAGTCGTGTTGGACCACATCGGCAAAAGCAGGATGTTTACTGTTGCAAGACAAAGCACGGCCACATGTCAGTCAAAAAACCGTGGAAGTGATCACAAAACTCGGATGGACAACACTGAAACACCCGCCTTACAGTCCTGACCTGGCTCCATCTGACTATCGTCTCCTTGGGAAAGTGAAAGACTCTCTTCGTGGACCAAGGTTTGAAGATGATGACTCAAATGTGCACGCTGCCAAACAGTAGCTCCAACAGGTTGGTCCAGAATTTTACCGTGCGGGTATAGAGGCGCTGGTTCCAAGATGGCGTAAGGCAGTTGAGAGGTATGGAAATTATGTGGAGAAATGAAAATATTGTTCTTAAAGGATGTATATACATACTGTAAAACTTTCAAACAAGTAGAATAAAAGATGGATTAAAAAAAAATAGTGTGCAATTCTTTTAGAGTGACCCTCGTATATTCAGTTCCTATCAAACGACTTCCACATTCTGCTAGAAAAGATACCAATCAAACAAAGGCTAGAGGTGTGGTTCATGCCACGTAAAAAGGAAATCTGGACGCCCGGACATGTGTGGGAACCGCCGCCCTTCCGAATGCGCTATGTACCTCGTCTGCACGTGGGGTGGCAGCTAACATTTGCAGCAATGTCCACGGTGGGTTGGCCTAGGCAACCATCTCCAGTGAGTCACTGAAAGTTATCGCCTAGGAAGGCAAATGAAGTCTTGGCACGACTCCCCAGTAAACCTTGCACTCACTCACTTCGGCTTTCGTTCGCAGCTATACCACACGAAAACTAGCAGCGAATTGTGTAACACCAGGAGGACTTCCCATTAGCATTCTTCAAAGGTTTTATGGCTGTCATATCAGTCAACGTTTGTGTTCCATATCACCAATCGAATATTTGCGAACACTTTTTGTTGGTGTTGCACAGTATTATCTAATTGTATGCCTGGAGACACACACTCACCAAGAATGTTCCTCTCTGAAACCATTCCTACAAAATCTTGAGTGTTGTTTAATTTGCCAGAATCTGCAAAGCTTGGTATTATTTTGAATCTTCCATTTGCCTGACCCCGCTGACAGTAGCATTCCACAATTCGCTACCTTAATCGACAGACGAAGACGCAGATCGGGTACTAGAGTTGTAAATAGTAGGATTACCGGCAGTATTGGTAGGGAGAGACACACAAATGCAAGAGTGAGAGAGGAATTGGGAGCCGACAATTTCAGTTTGTTTTTTGTTTTTTTTGCACAGAATTAGATGCGCACGTCGTTCAGTGTTATTTCATATCCTTACAGAATATAACTTGCTTTTTATAAGTAAAAATCGTTAGCTGCTGGCCTAATTTCTGCGGTTTTGGGTAGCAAAATCAGTTACGTTTGATGCAAGTACAGTTTACTCGCACAAAAACACAAAATCTAGATAATTATTGTTGTTATTTTGGACTCAATAGAACGTTCTTGGTCAGATCGAAGGAAATCGTTTCCAGTTATGCCATCTCCAGATGCAGTTGCAAGGGCACTACAACGTTCTCCTTCCTGGTAACAAAATTACCACACATCTGACATACCATTCACAATTTGTTGACCAGGTTTTTCCAAAGGATTTCCCAGCACCCCACAGATCCACATTAGTGTCTGGATGCTATGTGCAACGAGGGTAATTGTTTGTTTCAATTACTGTTGAAGGAGATGATGAGAAACACGACTTGTGGCAATACATAATAGCGCCGGCCGGTGCGGTTCTAGGCGCTTCAGTCTGGAACCGTGTGACCACTACGGTCGCAGGATCGAATCCTGCCTCGGGCATGGATGTGTGTGATGTCCTTAGGTTAGTTAGGTTTAATTAGTTCTAAGTTCTAGGAGACTGATGACCTCAGAAGTTAAGTCGCATAGTGCTCAGAGCCATTTGAAACATTTGAAGAATGGGGAAAGAAAATACTTGACAAAGATTAATATGTTTTCACGATAAGTGAGACCTGAGATCCACATATGTGGACCTCAATTTATGCCTTAGTGATTCAATCAAAAATTATTTCATTTGCATTTGTGTCATGCTTTGTTATTAGTTTGCTGGAAAATACGAAAAGAAATTTTTTTTGATAACTCTTTTAATCTCAGTGGAGAAAAGTTTATGGAAACAGTAAAAATATCCTTTTCTTGAATATATACTCATTTTTCCCCTGTGTCTGCTTGTAACAGGAAAAATGTATTCTGTTTCATCTGCTTGTCCTCACAAAGCTGAGGAAGCTCTTGTGGCAGTGTCGTACGATAGGTTCTTGAAACATAGTGATGACCAAATTGAATGTATGGCAGTAAATCCCACATGTCCACTTTCTTCGTTTTTGTAACCGATCGATGTTTAGTATAACGAGTGCCCTAATGGATGTTACAAAATATGTCATGGGCTGGTTTCTTTCTTAAGACACTTCCGTCAAATCACACAGGAGGGTTCAGAGGCTGCTTAAACATCAGGGTAAAAGGTGATTCTGTTTCATAATGTAACCATCTCATAGCCAACCAGTTGAAGCCACAACCATCAATCTTTTTTCTGTCTCTCACTGAATTCTATAAGTTTCCGGTGACATGAATTTCTCCAATTTCATTTCGATGACCCCAAATATGGAGGAAGTTTTCTTTGGTTGTCTAACGCTATCTATAAAAACATTTTGTGTGTAAATTTGTGAAATTTTCCTACTGGCTCTCTCCACTAAAATTAAAGCACTATTATTAGGAAGTAAGATTGTTCTGATACCAAGGGTTAGTGGTCAGTGGCTGAGATTTCAAGATCGTATCTCGACATAACTTCATGAAAGTCAGTAACATTTTAAAGTTCCTGTTTTGGCTGATACAAGAGTTATTTTATTACGCATAGAAGCTACGCAACTTTGCATATTCACTCCAACCTTTAAGAAATATTTAAATATTTGAAGCAAACGCCTTTAGGATTTCCGGCACTAGCTCTTTTCAGAGTCCACATAATCCGACGTGACTGAACAAGTCCCCAAAGGTACACATTTTGCCGACTGTAGTCACAAAGCCTCCGCAGTGGATTAAATATGTTTTCTCTTTTCTTCGTTGGCTGTGGCTTTCGACTTGCAGCAGGGGGCGTTAGTAGGCAGGCTTTTAGCTACAATTCTCGCTCCCTTCCTCGCGTTACTCTCCAGCCCACAGTTCGGCTGTCATTGTCTAATACTCCTCTTCCACATCTCAGGATGTCCGAAACGTCTTCCTCCACTGCCATCTGCTCCATCTTGGTATCATACTTCATTGTTAGCTGCTGCAAAAGCACCACCTTCCCCAGCACCTGTGCCCTCTCCTGAATTAAAAGGAAATGTGCTGCGGTAACGAGCAATGACTGTGAAAGTACCATAGAATATTGTTATCATACATTTGAGCTCAACAGCTCAGTGTGATTACTGACTCGTTAGTTAATTCACACTTACCAAATTTACACAGTAATTATTCTTTTGCCTGAGCTAAGATGCTCACATTCCGATGTGCTAGCTTCCTTATCTTCAGACTAATCACTCATAATCGTCAGACTACTTTGCTTTGAGCTTCCTCAGCGACAAAACAAAACATGAAAACAGTGACAATGAACATGTTACAATTGCCCTCTGAAGAAACGATTGCTTTCCCCCATTCTTAACAGCATTGTCAATCCTACAACACTTACCTACAATATCTGGACACGAATCGTTTATGCTGCGAATGCAACTTTGTAACTAGAACCTAAAAGTGGAATAAGTCCAAAATGACCAATGATGGACTTGATTCCATTGTGCTCTGAACGCCCCTATATTACTTGCCATCACCTACGCTGTTAACATGCCACTGATGTCCATGAGATTAATATTAATAACAACCGAATGTGCTATTTTTTTATATAATCATCATCATAACGTCGCACCTCCAATTTCCTCGTTGCTGGTGACAAGCCTGTTCGAGTTTTTTCTATCCTTGTACAGCTGTTCCTCATGGATCGTATCGCGAAGGAGACCACCTTGGGCTACGTCCTTTTCAACTATGTCTTCTTCTTCTTTCAATATAATAATAATAAAGGAAATAAATTTCCTGAATGAGTCTGCACTCATTGTGAATGAAGCCCATCCAGAATGTTTAAATATCGCTTTATTTATAAAGTCTTTTCGGCTCCTGCTATCATTACATCTTAAATTAGATTAAAGGAATATAAGAACTAGACGCGTTTGTTACACAGTGCCAGGCTAAAAACGTATGAGAAATTAAGAACCCGCTACTTTTCACTCAAGTGAATATGCCACGCTCGAGTGCTTCCATCAAGGAAAAAGCTGTGGCGTCTCTTTCATTTAGTAGCCAGACACAATGACCATTTTTTTTATATCTCATTTTGTTCGCTTTCGTTCAGTACATCTGCTTGGGGCGGACGTCATAAGACACTCGATTAAGTTCGTTGTTGATCGATTAACTCAGTATTTTTACTACGGAGGGCAGCTTACCCTCTGACCGAACACGCTGAGCTACCGTGCCGGCATCCATAGAGCTATGGAGCTGGACTTTCGTGTAAGAGGGACATTCTAATTCGTCTTCATACATTGCATCAGTTCTATTCCTAGGCTAAATCCTTCTCTTTGTTTATTATGTATTCAAATTCAAATGGCTCTGAGCACTATGGGACTTAACATCTGAGGTCATCAGTCCCCTAGACTTAGAACTACTTAAACCTAACTAACCTAAGGACATCACACACATCCATGCCCGAGATAAGATTCGAACCTGCGACCGTAGCGGTCGCGCGGTTCCAGACTGTAGCGCCTAGAACCGCACGGTCATTACGGTCGGCACCCATTCTTCAATAAAAATACTTCATAAGTGCAAGTTTGTAATAATTTATGGCAAGTAATAATTTGTTTCTGTCAGTAAATAAATCTTCATGGTACGTTTTATGATAAGCTTCAAAACAAATATTTTTCACAATACATAAATACACTGAAGCGCCAAAGAAACTGGTAAAGGCATGTGTATTCAAATACAGAGATATGTAAACGCGCAGAATAAGGCGTCGTGGTCGACAATGCCTATATAAGACAAGTGATCGGTTACTGCTACTACAGTGGCAGGTTGAAACCTCTCCTTGGAAAAATTAATGAATTACTGTGCTGATAAACCTCTTACGCTATTTGATTTTCAAACAGCTGAGCAGAACTGAACGTACTCAGACATTTCTCTCTTTATTAACAGCTGAGCAGAACTGAACGTACTCAGACATTTCTCTCTTTATTTATTGTGATCAACATTAAACAGTCACACAACAGCTGAGCAGAACTGAACGTACTCAGACATTTCTCTCTTTATTTATTGTGATCAACATTAAACAGACACACAGACAGCTGAGCAGAACTGAACGTACTCAGACATTTCTCTCTTTATTTATTGTGATCAACATTAAACAGACACACAATATTTTTAGCGCGACGCAATCTGACTTTCAATAATCCCTACAAAAGAGTGGCCCTGACTAACAATAACATATACCTTTCATGAATCACTTACCTCACAAAAATCTTCGTTAGTAGAACTACTGCAATACAGCGAGCGCCAATACTGCCAGCTAAATAAAAGATTCTAACTACTAAAGTCACCAACTACTGATAGGTATAGCTAGCAAATGAAAGATTCTGATAGAGAACAAACAATGTATTTACATTAATAGTGTTCAAAAGCCATCATATATATCAGTTCATGACATCCAGTCGCACAAATTTACTGTCTCTGATGGACACACGTCCAGATCATCCGCTCTCAAAACTCCGCCATCTCTCTCCCCACATCCACCACTGCTAGCGGCTCACCTCCAACTGCGCAATGCTACGCGCTGTTCACATCCAACTGACCAACACAACAATAGCGAATATTACAACAATGCCAACCAGCCACAGACTGCACACAGCACAGCTAGGGATTTTCATACAGAGCGCTACGTGGCGTTACCAGTATAAAATCCTAAACAGCCTACTCAACAAGGTTATCAATATTCAAGTGAGTTTTAACGTGGTGTTACAGACGGCGCCCTAGCGATGGGACACAGCATCTCCCATGTAGCGATGAAGTGGGAATTTTCCCGTGCGACCATTTCACGAGTCTATTGTGAATATCAGGAATACGATAAAACATCAAATCTCCGACATCGCTGCGGCCGGAAAAAGATCCTGCAAGACGGCGACGGAAGAGAATCGTTCAACGTGACAGACGAAACATCATCGATATGGGCTTTCGGAGCCGGCGGCCCATTCGTGTACCCTTGATGACTGCAGGACACAAAGCCTTACGCCTCGCCTGCGCCCATCAACACCGACACTGAACTGTTGATCACTGGAAACACGTTGCTTGATCGGACGAGTCTCGTTTCAAATAGTATCGAGGGGATGGACGTATATCGGAATGGAGAGAACCTCATGAATCCATGGACCCTGCATGTCAGCAGGGGATTGTTCGAGCTCGTGGGGCTCAGTAATAGCGTGGGGTGTGTGCAGTTAGGGTGATATGGGACCCCTGATACGCCTAGATACGATTCTGACAGGTGACACGTACGTAAGCATCCTGTGATCACCTGCATCCATTCATATCTATTGTCCATTCGGACTTGGGCAATTCTAGCTGGAAAAATGCGACACTCCACACGTCCATAATTGCTACAGAGTGGCTCCAGGAACACTCTTCAGAGTTTAAACACTTCCGCTAGCCACCCAACTCCCTAGACATGAACATTATTGGGCATGTCTGCGATGCCTTGCAATGTGTTGTTCAGAAGAGATCTCCACTCCTTCGTACTCTTATGGATTTATGGTTTCGTGATAGTTCCCTCCAGCACTACTTCAGAGATTACTCGAGTCCATGTCACGTCGTGTTGCGGAACTTGTGCGTGCTCGCGAGGGCCCTACACCATTTTAGGCAGGTGTACCAGCGCCTTTGACTCGTCAGTGTATATTCGACATTTGACGCACATAACTCTTATCTAGATCTGAGTCGAAACAAGGCCCCGAGAGTGGACAACATTCCATTAGAACCACTGACAGCCTTGGGAGAGCCAATCCTGACAAAACTCTACCATCTGGTGAACAAGATGTACGAGACAGGCGAAACACCCTTAGACTTCAAGAAGAATATAATAATTCCAATCCCAAAGAAAGCAGGTGTTGGCAGGTGTGAAAATTACCGAACTATTAATTTAATAAGCCACAGCTGCAAAATACTAACTCGAATTATTTACAGACGAATGGAAAAACTGGTAGAAGCCGACCTCGGGGAAGATCAGTTTCGATTCCATAGAAATGTTGGAACACGTGAGACAATACTGACCTTACAACTTATCTTATTTGTAGACTTAGAGAAAGCTTTGGACATTGTTGACTGGAATACTCTCTTTCAAATTCTAAAGGTGGCAGGGGTAAAATACAGGGAGCGAAAGGCTATTCAGAATTTGTACAGAAACCAGATGGCAGTTATTAGAGTCAAGGGGCATGAAAGGGAAGCAGTTGTTGGGAAGGGAGTAAGACAGGGTTGTAGCCTCTCCCCGATGTTATTCAATCTGTATATTGAGCAAGCAGTAAAGGAAAAAAAGAATAATTCGGAGTAGGTATTAAAACCCAGGGAGAAGAAATAAAAACTTTGAGGTTCACCGATGACATTGTCAGAGACAGCAAAGGACTTGGAAGAGCAGTTGAACGGAATGGACAGTGTCTTGAAAGGAGGATATACGATGAACATCAACAAAAGTAAAACGAGGATAATGGAATGTAGTCAAATTAAATCGGGTGATGCTGAGGGAATTAGATTAAGAAATGAGACACTTAAAGTAGTAAAATAGTTTTGCTATTTGGGGAGCAAAATAACTGATGATGGTCGAAGTAGAGAGGATACAAAATGTAGACTGGCGATGGCAAGGAAAGCGTTTCTGAAGAAGGGAAATTTGTTAACATCGAGTGCAGATTTAAGTATCAGGAAGTCGTTTCTGAAAGTATTTGTATGGAGTGTAGCCATGAATGGAACTGAAACATGGACAATAAATAGATTGGACAAGAAGAGAATAGAAGCTTTCGAAATGTGGTGCTACAGAAGAATGCTGAAGATTAAATGGGTAGATAACATAACTATTGAGGAGGTATTGAATAGGATTGGGGAGAAGAGAAGTTTGTGGCCCAACTTGACTATAAGAAGGGATCGGTTTGTAGGACATGTCCTGAGGCATCAAGGGATCACAAATTTAGTATTGGAGGGCAGAGTGGAGGGTAAAAATCGTAGAGGGAGACCAAGAGATGAATACACTAAGCAGATTCAGAAGGATGTAGGTTGCAGTAGGTACTGGGAGATGAAGGAGCTTGCACAGGATAGATTAGCATGGAGAGCTGCATCAAACCAGTCTCAGGACTGAAGACCACAACAACAACAACAACATCTCTTATCTTCGACTTTCACCCAGGTATCTTGAATTTTGAGGCATGCGTTGCTCAACAAGTTTTGGAAGTTGGCCAGCATTGTAAACCTAACTTCTGAAACTGTTTGCAACACAGCTCTTCTTGTGCCTTTATTCACACGTTCTGCAACATTTGCATCTTCACTGTCAGAGGAATTCACAGTTCAAAGACGTCCAGTTGTCCTAACTACTGGCACAACATCTTACCGCTCTTACTTTTTACCATTCAGTGTCATCAACCTCAGCCGGACAATCTTCAGTCGAAAACGAGAATTCATCCTCTTTCCACTCAGATAATTCCGTATTGCTGACAGTGAGAAGAGCTTCTAATTGCTAATCAGATAAAATTTTCACGCATTGTTCTAGAGCGTAAAATCGACGGTTACGTCGGTATTCCATCTTCGGAGACCAAATTGAAACTAGCAAATACGCGTTGAGATCTGAGGTGCACTACGAGGACCTTCAGAAAGTGGGTAACGAACAAACGTTTTACAAATCTAAACCAGTTGTCAACAGCTAGAAACATCAGCGAACGTTACGTAAAAAACACAGCTCCTCAGTCTAATACTTAGACATAATATTTATTTACATACCCTTTCGTTTTTTAGAGGGGACCATTTTCTGCGTACGAACAGCTGTAAACTAATACACGAATCGTTCCTTGCAAGGTACTGCGCCCCGGTTTTGAAACGAAGAACTAGAAGATCCACACTCGCGAACCGTCGTCCTATACGAGGAGAAATATGTGTTTTTGGAGGAAAAATAATGAACGAAGGTCCACATATGTAAATCGAGGGAACGAAGGCGTTAATAAAACTTGAGGAGTAGAATAAAGTGGAAGATAGCAGTAGGGGGAGGGAGGGGCGGGTCTACAAGCTCCGATTTTTAGCTAACAGCAAAAATCGTTAAGAATGCTTGATTTTAGTATTCATGCGATGCATTCAAAATTAACTTATATATGTAACTTTGATATTAAAACAGTTATTTGGGTCATTTGTTATGAGATTTTTTATTAATAACGTTTTAGTGTCTAAAGTCATAAAATAACAACTTACCGAGACTTGGGGCAAATTGTTAACGAGCCGGGGTAAGTTGTTACCATATTTGTCAAAGCTATTATTTGTGAAATAAAAAGTAATAATCAACAATGTCGTATGAATCATCAGCTAAACATTTGTATGTTATATAACAAGTAACTATAATTTATACCTAAACAATTATTAACCATTTAGTAATTACCAGCTTACCAAATAACTTGTCACTACTCAGCCTCAACAATTCTGTTTTTAATCATCTAGGCCTTGACTTAGACTGAAATATCGATCATATTGCCGTCATAGGCAGAAAACATATATACTTATAATTAAACAATCATCAGAAGATACATCACAGTCACAGTTCGGGTATAGGTAGGTTAATGAGGCCTGATTCTGCCTACATCTGGAATGGGCCCAGGTCCTACATTCTTCACACTCTACCCATTCTTCCCCAGAACGTGAATCTACATCTACATGACTACTCTGCAATTCACATTTAAGTGCTTGGCAGAGGGTTCATCGAACCACAATCATACTATCTCTCTACTATTCCACTCCCGAACAGCGAGCGGGAAAAACGAACACCTAAACCTTTCTGTTCGAGCTCTGATTTCTCTTATTTTATTTTGATGATCATTCCTACCTATGTAGGTTGAGCTCAACAAAATATTTTTGCATTCGGAAGAGAAAGTTGGTGACTGAAATTTCGTAAAAAGGTCTCGCCGCGACGAAAAACGTCTTTGCTGTAATGACTTCCATCCCAACTCGTGTATCATATCTGCCACACTCTCTCCCCTATAACGTGATAATACAAAACGAGCTGCCCTTTTTTGCACCCTTTCGATGTCCTCCGTCAATCCCACCTTGTAAGGATCCCACACTGCGCAGCAATATTCTAACAGAGGACGAACGAGTGTAGTGTAAGCTGTCTCTTTAGTGGACTTGTTGCATCTTCTAAGTGTCCTGCCAATGAAAGCAACCTTTGGCTCGCCTTCCCGACAATATTATCTATGTGGTCCTTCCAACTGAAGTTGTTCGTAATTTTAACACCCAGGTACTTAGATGAATTGACAGCCTTGAGAATTGTACTATTTATCGAGTAATCGAATTCCAACGGACTTCTTTTGGAACTCATGTGGATCATCTCACACTTTTCGTTATTTAGCGTCAACTTCCACCTGACACACAATACAGCAATCTTTTCTAAATCGCTTTGCAACTGACACTGGTTTTCAGATGACCTTACTAGACGGTAAATTACAGCATCATCTGCGAACAATCTAAGAGAACTGCTCAGATTGTCACCCAGGTCATTTATATAGATCAGGAACAGCAGAGGTCCCAGGACGCTTCCCTGGGGAACACCTGATATCACTTCAGTTTTACTCGATGATTTGCCGTCTATTACTACGAACTGCGACCTTCCTGACAGGAAATCACGAATCCAGTCGCACAACTGAGACGATACCCCATAGCTCCGCAGCTTGATTAGAAGTCGCTTGTGAGGAACGGTGTCAAAAGCTTTCCGGAAATCTAGAAATACGGAATCAACTTGAGATCCCCTGTCGATAGCGGCCTGTACTTCGTGCGAATAAAGAGCTAGCTGCGTTGCACAAGAGCGATGTTTTCTGAAGCCATGCTGATTACGTATCAATAGATCGTTCCCTTCGAGGTGATTCATAATGTTTGAATACAGTATATGCTCCAAAACCCTACTGCAAACCGACGTCAATGATATAGGTCTGTAGTTAAATGGATTACTCCTACTACCCTTCTTGAACACTGGTGCGACCTGCGCAATTTTCCAATCTGTAGGTACAGATCTATCGGTGAGCGAGCGGTTGTATATGAGTGCTAAGTAGGGAGCTATAGTATCAGCGTAATCTGAAAGGAACCTAATCGGTATACAATCTGGACCTGAAGACTTGCCCGTATCAAGCGATTTGAGTTGCATCGCAAAACCCCTAAGGTATCTACTTCTAAGAAACTCATGCTAGCAGATGTTCGTGTTTCAAATTCTGGAATATGCCATTCGTCTTCCCTGGTGAAGGAATTTCGGAAAACTGCGTTCAATAACTCCGTTTTAGCGGCACAGTCGTCGGTAACAGTACCATCGGCACTGCGCAGCGAAGGTATTGACTGCGTCTTGCCGCTTGTGTACTTTACATACGACCAGAATTTCTTCGGATTTTCTACCAAATTTCGAGACAATGTTTCGTTGTGGAACCTATTAAAGGCATCTTGCATCGAAGTACGTGCCAGATTTCGCGCGTCTGTAAATTTTAGCCCATCTTCTGGATTTCGCGTTCTTCTGAACTTCGCATGCTTTTTTCGTTGCCTCTGCTACAGCGTTCGGACCTTTTTTGTGTACCACGGGGGATCCGTTCCATCTCTTACCAATTTATGAGGTATGAATATCTCAATTGCTGTTGCTACTATATCTTTGAATTTGAGCCACATCTCGTCTACATTCGCATAGTCAGTTCGGAAGGAATGGAAATTGTCTTTTAGGAAGGCTTCTAGTGACACTTTATCCGCTTTTTTAAATAAAATTATTTTGCGTTTGTTTCTGATGGATTTGGAAGAAACTGTATTGAGCCTAGCTACGACGACCTTGTGATCACTAATCCCTGTATCAGTCATGATGCTCTCTATCATCTCTGGATTGTTTGTGGCTAAGAGGTCAAGTGTGTTTTCGCAACCATTTACAATTCGCGTGGGTTCGTCGACTAACTGCTCGAAATAATTTTCGGAGAAAGCATTTAGGACAATCTCGGAAGACGTTTTCTGCCTACCACCAGTTTTGAACAAGTATTTTTGCTAACATACCGAGGGTAGGTTGAAGTCCCCACCAACTATAACCGTATGAGTGGGGTATTTATTTGTTACGAGACTGAAACTTTCTCTGAACTGTTCCGCAACTGTATCATCGGAGTCTGGGGGTCGGTAGAAGGAGCCAATTATTAACTTAATTCGGCTGTTAAGTATAACCTCCACCCATACCAATTCGCACGGAGTATCTACTTCGACTTCACTACAAGATAAACCACTACTGACAGACACAAACACTCCACCACCAATTCTGCCTAATCTATCTTTCCTGAACACCGTCTGAGACTTCGTAATAATTTCTGCAGAACTTATTTCAGGCTTTAGCCAGCTTTCTGTACCTATAACGATATCAGCTTCTGTGCTTTCTATTAGCGCTTGAAGCTCAGGGACTTTTCCAGCGCAACTACAACAATTTACAACTATAATTCCGACTGTTCCTTGATCCAAGCACGTCCTGTAATTGCCATGCACCCTTTGACATTGCAGCCCACCCCGTACTTTCCCGAGGCCTTCTAAACTAAAAAACCGCCCAGTCCACGCCACACAGCCTCCGCTACTCGTGTAGGCACCAGCTGAGTGTAGTGAACTCCTGACCTATTCAGCGGAACCCGAAACCCCACCACCCTATGGCGCAAGTCAAGGAATCTGCAGCCAACACGGTCGCAAAACCGTCTGAGCCTCTGATTCAGACCCTCCACCCGGCTCTGCACCAAAGGTCCGCAGTCGGTTCTGTCAACGATGCTGCAGATGGTGAGCTCTGCCTTCATCTCGTAAGCAAGACCGGCAGCCTTCACCAAATCAGATAGCCGCTGGAATCCAGAGAGAATTTCCTCAGATCCAAAGCGACACACGTCATTAGTGCCGACATGTGCCACCACCTGCAGCTGGCTGCACCCTGTGCTCTTCATGGCATCCGGAAGGACCCTTTCCACATCAGGAATGACTCCTCCCGGAATGCACACGGAGTGCACACTGGATTTCTTCCCCTCCTTAGCCGCCGTATCCCTAAAGGGCCCCATTACGCGCCTAACATTGGAGCTCCCAACTACCAGTAAGCCCACCCTCTGCGATTGCCCGGACCTTGAAGGCTGAGAATGATCCTCTGAAACAGGGCAGGCAGCTGCATCTGGCTCAGCCAGAGACAGTGTCTGAAACCGGTTTGTCAGACGCACCGGGGAGGCTTTCTGATCAGCCTCCGGGGACGCCTTTCGCTGCCTGCCACGCCTTGGAACGACCTCCCAATCAACCACAGGCGAGGGCTCAGCCCGACTGCGGGCAGCAACCGGGGCAACCACAGCGGCAGACCGATCTGGGGACACACGGGACGAGGTTGACATCCCCATGATATCCAAGTCCGGCTCCCCACAGTGGTGCCCATTGGCAACAGCCTCAAGCTGCGCGACCGAAGTCAGCGCCGATTGCAGCTGTAAGCGAAGGGATGCCAAGTCAGCCCTCATCCGAACACAGCAATCGCAGTCCCTGTCCATTCTAATCGATGTTGAACAACAGTTACTGAAACACGAGTCCGTGCCTAGATAACGCAAGCGAAACACGCAAAGAATGTATCAACTAACCTGTACAAATGCCTAACGACTGCGCTACAATCTGCTGAATTTACGATTACAGCAACTAACACTCGAAATTGCACCTCCTATACGAAACTCACACGCAATTTAAATAAGAATCTACCAAGCAAACACTAAAGCGCGATGCTACAACTGTCAAATACTATAATACGCCCGAAATATGAATTAAACAATGCAAGTACTCAAAAACACTCAAAGAAATTAATTAAACTATCTAACAAATAAGTAATCTAGGGTTATACGACTTGCTGCTGCAGCTGCTTATCCAACGGCGGCAGGGAGCACAATCAGAGTAACTGTCGCATCACACTAGACAATATGAAACGTCCCCTTTGAACAATTATATAAGACTGTGCTTAAACTGACACACAATATTTTTAGCGCAACGCAATCTGACTTCCAAAAATCCCTACGAAAGAATGGCCCTGACTAACATTAACCTATACGTTTCACAAATCACTTACCTCACAAAAATCTTCATTACTCAAGCTACTGCAATACAGCGAGCGCCACTACTGCCAACTAAATAAAAGATTCAAACTACGGAAGTCACTAACTACTGAGGCACAGTTAGCAAATGAAAGGTTTTAATAGAGAACAAACAATGTATTTACCTTAATAGTCAAAATATATATATCAGTTCATGACACCAATTCTTACAAATTTCAAAACTCCTCCACCTCTCTCCCCACGTCCACCACTGCTGGCGGCTCACCTCCAACTGCGCAACGCTATCCGCTGTTAGCATCCAGCTGCCGCTGCCCGACACTACAATGGCAGACAACAATGAAAACTAGCCACAGACTGCGCACAGCACAGCCAGTGATTTTTCATACAGAGCGCTACGTGGCGTTACCAATAAGAAAATGTAAACAGCCTACTTACATGGCCCCCATGCTCCCCACAAAAAAATTTACAAATTATTTTGGGCCATCGCCAATACAGATTCGAAAATTTTTTCATAATTACAATGACAAAGAAATGAAATGCACACACTTATCGATACAATGTTGGTCAAAAGTTAAAATTTTCTCTCAGTCCATAAAGACAGTCCTGATCATTCATCAAAGTAAAATTGCAGTGTTTTTCTCAAAGTCTGAGTAGTAAAAGAAAATGCACACGGAAGTAGTGGATTTCCATGCAGTCTTGAAGAAGTAATGTTGTCCTTCCAACGGAAAGACAGTGCTGACTCTTGACATGCAGACAGGTAATGGGCCACAACAGAGCAAACCCACAGCAGAGTCAGTTGAAGTTTTGAAGATTATTGGTGGGTAGGTCATCACAGAGTAGACCCCTTGTAGTCCTGGTAGAGATTACGGTAATGGTGGGCCACCAAAGGTGCAGACCCATTGCAGTCCTTGTAGAAATAATGGTATTGGTGGGTCATCAAAGGTGTAGACCCACAGTAGTCCTTGTAGAGATGGCCAGCAGCCATCTGTTTGACTGTGCAGGCGCACAATCACCATTGAAGGGTTTTGCAGATAATATAGCAACTCCATAACCACCACTTGTGCACTCATGAAAATTGTTTTTGAAATGTCCTTACAACCATCAATGCTGTTATCCAGTCCCTTACTGAATTATTAACACACGTGCAAACACTATCAGTCCCTACTTCTCACATATTTTCCATATACTATGACCAACAGAAATGTGTGCATGTGCAATGCAACTTACAAGTTACTTAATTTGATGAACTGGTGTCAATTACAATTTTATAACATGAGAATACAATAACAAAGGTACAAAAAACATCATTGAAGAACATAATAGTACAGACAACATTTGCAGTAATACAGGCTTTACAAAAGAATCGAAATAACATATACATCAGTGTTACAGGAATTGTGACAGGAGCACATACATAAAAAATCAGAATAAATTTCGAAACATCAACTGCACACATGAGCATTAAAACAGAACAGAATAAATAATTTCTAAACATATTTACAAAGATAACGACATATTATTAATGCAAATTATATTTGAAGATAACAGTATTCCTCATCATAGTGAATGTAGCTGAATATTAGAAAATTTTACAGCATAAGTCTTATCAGATGAACATATCAAGACAGGAAGAACATAAATACACAAGGGTACACAAACACATAGTGGGATATCTCCCTTCGTTCTTCATTATTTCCAAAAAGTCCTATCTATACCTGCTTTCTGTACTTTTCTCATATAACCTCTCAGTGCATTTCTTCAAATCCATCGCAAGTCATTCTCTTATATAGGCTAACTTAAATCTACTGAGCTCAGATGCTTAACTAAGGGACGAGGCAATGCAGCAGTAGCACAAAACAATTTACACAACAGCAATGAAAAAAAATGGAAATTGGCAAAAAAGGCAGCAATATTACAACTAATATAAAGCAATCCGCAGCAAACAAGAAAAATAAATCAGTAATAAAATTGGCTTAACCTAGTAATACAAAGTGACATTCAGTAGCACTATGAATGGCAAACAGCCGCAGCAAATGCTATAACTTATACCTAAACATGACAAAGCTCAAGCAGAAAAAATAGCACACTAAAGACAACAATGCAGATAAGGACAATGTCTATTCACATCTTAATGTCTATGCAATTAAAGTGGTGCACCACAAAAATTTATTGTAAAACAATATTACCATGTACTTGAAAAGACAATTCTGTATGCAATTTCTGTGAAGGGAAATGTCTTTCTGTGCTATTTGGTTTTTTTTAAGTACATCATAAAGTTATTATTTACTGGATCTGTAGGCATAAAATATTTATATTAGTACATCCATAAAATTTATTTTAACCAAAGCTTCAGTGCAGTTAGAAACTAGATATTAAACAAAATGAGTAAATAAATGCATAAAGCAAGCCACATGGCATTTCTCTCAGCTAGCAGGACAATAGCCATGAAATGTTTCTCGTCGTTTCATTAGACATTTTAGTAAATATCATAAATTAAGAGCTCCACAGTGTAATCATATGTTTTCAAGTTTGAGCGTGTCGTATTTGCGACGCTTTCTACAAAGAAATGTCAACAGCGAGGATAATGAAACCTTTTTTTTTTACCTGTGCCTCTGAAAGGCACACACTAATGGCTTGTTTCCAGGTGGCTGTCGCCCAGCTGGGTGCCCACGACGCATTACGTGCAGCTGGTCATTTAACTGTCTTACCGAAATACACTCCTGGAAATGGAAAAAAGAACACATTGACACCGGTGTGTGAGACCCACCATACTTGCTCCGGACACTGCGAGAGGACTGTACAAGCAATGATCACACGCACGGCACAGCGGACACACCAGGAACCGCGGTGTTGGCCGTCGAATGGCGCTAGCTGCGCAGCATTTGTGCACCGCCGCCGTCAGTGTCAGCCAGTTTGCCGTGGCATACGGAGCTCCATCGCAGTCTTTAACACTGGTAGCATGCCGCGATAGCGTGGACGTGAACCGTATGTGCAGTTGACGGACTTTGAGCGAGGGCGTATAGTGGGTATGCGGGAGGCCGGGTGGACGTACCGCCGAATTGCTCAACATGTGGAGCGTGAGGTCTCCACAGTACATCGATGTTGTCGCCAGTGGTCGGCGGAAGGTGCACGTGCCCGTCGACCTGGGACCGGACCGCAGCGAAGCACGGATGCACGGATGCACGCCAAGACCGTAGGATCCTACGCAGTGCCATAGGGGACCGCACCGCCACTTCCCAGCAAATTAGGGGCACTGTTGCTCCTGGGGTATCGGCGAGGACCATTCGCAACCGTCTCCATGAAGCTGGGCTACGGTCCCGCACACCGTTAGGCCGTCTTCCGCTCACGCCCCAACATCTTGCAGCCTGCCTCCAGTGGTGTCGCGACAGGCGTGAATGGAGCGACGAATGGAGACGTGTCGTCTTCAGCGATGAGAGTCGCTTCTGCCTTGGTGCCAACGATGGTCGTATGCGTGTTTGGCGCCGTGCAGGTGAGCGCCACAATCAGGACTGCATACGACCGAGGCACACAGGGCCAACACCCGGCATCATGGTGTGGGGAGCGATCTCCTACGCTGGCCGTACACCTCTGGTGATCGTCGAGGGGACACTGAATAGTGCACGGTACATCCAAACCGTCATCGAACCCATCGTTCTACCATTCCTAGACCGGCAAGGGAACTTGCTGTTCCAACAGGACAATGCACGTCCGCATGCATCCCGTGCCACCCAACGTGCTCTAGAAGGTGTAAGTCAACTATCCTGGCCAGCAAGATCTCCGGATCTGTCCCCCATTGAGCATGTTTGGGACTGGATGAAGTGTCGTCTCACGCGGTCTGCACGTCTAGCACGAACGCTGGTCCAACTGAGGCGCCAGGTGGAAATGGCATGGCAAGCCGTTCCACAGGACTACATCCAGCATCTCTACGATCGTCTCCATGGGAGAATAGCAGCCTGCATTGCTGCGAAAGGTGGATATACACTGTACTAATGCCGACATTGTGCATGCTCTGTTGCCTGTGTCTATGTGCCTGTGGTTCTGTCAGTGTGATCATGTGATGTATCTGACCCCAGGAATGTGTCAATAAAGTTTCCCCTTCCTGGGACAATGAATTCACGGTGTTCTTATTTCAATTTCCAGGAGTGTATTTACGACACCAGTTTCCGCTACAGTGGCAGTCTCATGTAAAAAATTTCACAGGTCAAGAATTTGCGTTACACATCTGTAGAAACAAAATTCTATTGATATAGCAGTGTCCAAAAAATTTTCGTCGGCATTGTAATACATTCACGCATTTACATACATTTCATAACTCTTAAATTACGATTCTCGGTTTCCGACATCCTTTTTCACAAACCAGAGTCCCTAACCACTACTCATTATTCCTTACCTTATTCGTCGATAGTTCTTCAATATTTCATCATAACAGATACGTAGCATAACCAAATAACTCATAGAGCATCAGCTTAAACATACCTCAGCAGCATAATTCACATCGTCGTCGTAATAATAACATCATAACACCACAGTCAAATTCTCAAAATCTCCGTAGCTTCCTCCAATAATTTCAAAACCTAAAAAAAAATTCTCTGCTCATGTCAAAAGTGTCATCTGCCTCAAACGTACTTTAAAAATCGTGATCCCATACCAAATATGTCATTCAAAGCTCTCATAGTATCACAATAGTTCCGAAAAAATTTGAACAGTTCACAAAGTACAGACAAAATACAACTTCTTAAGTGTGAAGTTATCCAATGGTGTAATTACGTAAACATCTGTCACTGATGTAGTATAGCAAATGTTTGTCTCTCTCAGTTAAATGATCAGATAGCTGTGTAATTTACGTGTTAGAGAAATATGGTACCGATGTGTAAAGTTGTATAAGCAAGTACCATATTAGCTAGGGCTCCTTGTGCTTGCCAAACACATGGTACATAAAGTAAGCGTGTACCCCCCTGAGGATTAATGTAATTGTATCCTCAGGTGTTACAGATTACAGCAATGGAATGAAATGTATCACGGAAAACTTTCTTTGTAATTCAAATATGTTGAAAAATAAATAGTTTAATGCGTGTCCTGTAGCGCTAAATGTGCGTCTTGCTGTAAGACAATCTCTGTGGAAGTGTCGTAGTTGTTGTCCTCCGAAAGCTAAGTTCTGCAGAAGTCAATGTACTTACCTCATGATAAACGAAATTGAAATGCTTTGCGTATAGATATCTTAGTTATTACGCTTATTGCCGTGATGAAGTAAGTACTGTACTGTACGTATTGTTGTGCTACAGAAAAGGCTGTCTCATTGTAGCTATACCACAAACGTTACTACTAAAACATGTTTTACTTTCCAGAATGATACAGAAAATCTGTGCAGATATAAAACAGATACAGTGCAAAAGCAACATTGTAAATTGTCACTCATTAATAGCGTCGTGATAAAATCGTGTAGCTGTCACATAAACTACCACTGAGTCATCTGGTATCTCACAGAAAGTACTTTAAATCCATAATTTATTTTCAAGTAAACCAAAATGTTACATTAAAATCTCATTAACAGTATATGTTCTAAGTATGTAAGCCTTATAGTCGTTACGTAATCGTGCAACTAACAAGCAAGAATGTACAAATAACAACACTGTGTCGTCTGTTCACTATAACAATGCATTCGTAATTTCTGTTTAAAAATGCTCCCTAGGTTTTAGACTGTATAGTTAACTTCAAAACATTGTTGCATGTTAACAGTTTCTCAGTGTGACAAAGCATACTAGAAATGTGAAGTGAAATGTTTTATGGCAAAGACAAAGTTAAAAAGCAGATTATATTTCAATAAACGGTTTTACATGTGAAATGTGGTGCAATCATTTACCCTTTCTAGTGCGCAGAGTTTCAGCTTCCAAGTAATTATCATGTTGTATACGTCGGCACGGAATGCTAAAATTTTTTCTGAAGGTTAGCGTCTACGTTATTTTTCTCTGAGTGAGCCGGCGCACGCGACTGGCTGCGGTCTGAGTCATTGTCTGTCTCTTTGTTGGCGCGCGCCGTTATTGGGATTAGGAGACCTAACTACTACAAATTCACCTTGACGAGAAGGCCCTGACCTGTTTGAAGCTCGCCAATTCTGATGGAATTCAGGTCTGTCGTTACGATCATATTGTCTGTCGTCATGTCGGTAATTTCTGTAATTAATTTCTTGTCGGTCACGTGGTGGAGAATTTCTCCCTGAATCGTAACTGCGCGCTGGACCGTTGCGTCTAAAGTTATTCTGTCTCCCTTGATAGTAATTATTTTGGTTACCATATTGTCTGTTTCTCTGATTGTCTCTGTGATAGTCACTACCGTGGAGAGGTGACCTTTCCCTGTAATTATTACTACTCTGCCAACGGTTGTCATACGGGTGGTGTCTGTTTTGGTCACGATTTGTATTGTGAGAATAGCCTTGTCGTGTCCAGTTATTATTTCTTTCATCGCGGAATTGCGACGGATGTGACCTGTAATTGTTGTGTTCCTGTTTTCGCGTTCCGCGATTGTCAGTGTCAATTTCTAATTCTTGTAAGAGTCCCTGAAAAGCTTCAATGTCGTCTTTGCAACGGTCTGCTAAAACAATACGCCATAAATGTTCAGGCAATTTGATTAAGCAAATGCGGATGAGTTCTGACGGGCTGTATGGGTTTGACAGGTACTGATTCTTATGCAACATGTCTTCAAAATATTTCACAAGACTGGAAAATTCAGATTGTTCGAAATGTTTCATCATCATGATGCCATGTCTTACTCGGTCTTGTGTGGCTTGGGACCAATATACTGAGAGGAAGGCATGATAAAATTCTCCTTCACTGTGGCAATCGTGAATGATCGATCGCATTCTTACAGCTGGTTCATTCTGTAAGTAGCCACACATAAATTCTAATCTGTGCTCTAGTGACCAGTTGGGAGGAAAACAATGAGAGAATTGATGGAGCCACGCTTGTGGATGAATGTCGTTGCCAGGATTCTTAAATGTTTTGAATTTACGTGTAGTAATGAACAGCTTATAGTCAAAATCATCGTGTCGGCGGGTCGCATATCGGTCATTGTTACGTCGTTTCGGCGGTTCCATCTCAAAATTCGGTGTACTTTGCCAATTTCTTTCATAATCTCCAAAGTGCCCTGTGTTGTTATTTTGTGGCAGTTCCGTATTTTTATGTCCCTCTTCCCGTATTGGAGTGCGAGTGCCTCTGAAATACGTAATTCTTGTATTACCTGTGTCAACTGATCTTGTACTTCCCGGATTTCTCTTTGGTGTTGCGTATTAATTTGATTCTGATTTTGTTTGAATTTCCTAATTTGTTCGAACTCTTCTGTGTCATTAAAGACTACCGGTTTTGTGTCATTCAGATTATCATCTACCTTCGTAGATAAATTATTTAGCTGATCCGAAAGTTCAACTACTTTCTCTGATAATGAACTAATGTCCTCCATGTGTCTTTCTGAATCAATTTTCAGAGTATCTACTGTGTCCTTTAAGTTTTCTTGAGTTTTTGCAAGTTGCGTAACCGAATCGGTAGATGCAACTGAGTCAATTTTAGCTTGCAAGGTCTCATGATTTTCATGAACAATTGTTTGCAGTTCTTTTATGGCTGCTTCGTGATTCTGTAATGCATTTTCATGCCGCGAAAAAATGGGTTGGAAATGCTCACAAATTTGTGTTTTTACGTCATTACAGACTTTTTGACATTTAGATTCGATTTTATGTAATTCAGTAGTTAAATCTTCACGTGTTTGTTCAAGCGTATGTTCCACTGAGTCTAACTTTTGAAGCTTTTGCTCCATTGCGTCTAACTTTTGCTCTGTTTGTCTCTGATTTTGTTCCATTGTGTCTAACTTTTGAAGATTTTGTTCCATTGTGTCTAACTGTTGCTGTGTTTGTCTCTGGTTTTGTTTCATTTGTTGCATTAATTGCAATAATAATGTATTAGTGTCTGGAATCTGATCCTCTATGCTTTTCGGCAGTGCATTTGCACCGGCAACATTCACAGTTTGACAAGCAGAAAATGTGTCTCGACTTATTTGAGAAAACGGTGAGGACGCAAAACCTGAATGTACAGTATTTGCAAGATTGTGTCCTGTCATATCGGATTCCTGACGCGAGCTGTTGCTGACCGATCGATCGATAATGCTTCCCTGTTCACTAACTGTTTCACTTCCTACACCATTATTTGCAGCCCGCTCCATTTCCCTATGCACTATTACCAAATTACTACTTTGAACATTTGTGAATTCATTACATGGTGGCGCTAACACATTGCTTTCGTCTTCACTGTCATTTCTCAGTTTACTTTGTAGCCTAGTATTACGTTTTTCACACGCCATTATTGTCACAATATTTCACACAATAACACAGAAAAGCACAATTTGAAGAGCAAAAAGTAAGAGAACACATTAACATAGCACTGAAAATATTATCTAGTTAATTGCAAGGGAAGCTGCGAAATACTTGGTATATGCGTGCCACAACTGTTTTACTGTACAACAATTAAAGACTGCAACTACAAAGGAAATTCTCTCTATGATTACGCGCTAGCAATAAACAAAGGCTACACTAACTACACAAACTACAAGGAAAAAATCAGAAGATTCCAGTGAGGTATCCTTGGCTAAGGGTCGACATAGGAAACGTCCCCTTTAAAAATTTATACAAGACTGTGCTTAAACTGACACACAATATTTTTAGCGCAACCCAATCTGACTTCCAAAAATCCCTACGAAAGAATGGCCCTGACTAACATTAACCTATACGTTTCACAAATCACTTACCTCACAAAAATCTTCGTTACTCAAGCTACTGCAATACAGCGAGCGCCACTACTGCCAACTAAATAAAAGATTCAAACTACGGAAGGCACTAACTACTGAGGCACAGTTAGCAAATGAAAGGTTTTAATAGAGAACAAACAATGTATTTACCTTAATAGTCAAAATATATATATCAGTTTATGACACCAATTCTTACAAATTTCAAAACTCCTCCATCTCTCTCTCCACGTCTACCACTGCTGGCGGCTCACCTCCAACTGCGCAACGCTATCCGCTGTTAGCATCCAGCTGCCGCTGCCCGACACTACAATGGCAGACAACAATGCAAACTAGCCACAGACTGCGCACAGCACAGCCAGTGATTTTTCATACAGAGCGCTACGTGGCGTTACCAATAAGAAAATGTAAACAGCCTACTTACAAATAGTATTCCAAACTGTCCTCTTCACTCTCAGATCTTTCACTACTCATTTGGAAAACCTGTCGTTTAACAGACTTTGCCTCCCCTTTGCCTTTTCCATTTCCTTTTCCTTTATTTGTTCTCACTTTTTGATTGTTGGTGTTCACTTTCCTTTTCTTGCTTTGCTCTTTTGCTAAGCTTTGTTTTACTAGAGTATCGGTTATAATAGTGGATTTTCAGAGACGTCTCTTGTTTGTTCCAATCCTCGGCATTGCCTTCGGGAACGGATTTACTGCTTCTAGAGGGAAAGGGACTTGATCTCCGAGTTGTTCTTCTTGACGCCAGAAGATGTAGGCAGATTAACAACTCCTGATGGCCCTGTTGTCGCATCAACGATTTGTCTTGTATCTGTACTAATGTTTACAATTTCAGCTGCATTAGAGTCTATGCTAGTATCAGTCTCTGATGCTGCTTCCGACCTATTGGTGATGATGTCATGTGAAATTCCTAACCCCACATCTGATGCGTTTACTAAAGCGAAAGGGCGATCTGTAACATACGATGGGGCATAGTAGTTTTCAGTAAAAACATTGCGGTCCTAAGGCCAAATGCCAGCTTTTCTGAAAGCGCTCCTCACATTTATGGGAGTCACTACACTAGGTAGCACGTATCTACCAATTTCTGGGATCTCCTATATCGACATTGTCTTGCCAGGATTATTGCGTAGCCAATTGTCCTGAGCCTTTCACAACAGCTTTTGAAAGGTGCATTTACTCCAACATCCAGTGGCTGTAGGCGATGTGTACAATGTGGAGGGAATGAGAGCATTATAGTGGAGTTAGAGTTAGCTCTTTCGACCACACTGATACCAGTATGAGATTGGTGATTGTCGAGCAACAACAAAATCGGATTTGCAGGTGATGATTTAGTATGTTTGATAAAAATGATCCATATATTTCACGAACTCCATATCTGTCTTCCATCCTGAGCTATTTATTTATTTCATTAACAGTACAGAGTAACCCACCGCCTTAAAATGTAAGGTGGGTCGGATGCTTCTGAATCTAATAGCAAAGACTTCTCATTGTTACAGGCTGATTGGTATACAGTTGCTAATGCTTTTTTTAAAAAAACTGTTTTTTGAACTGTTCCCTGCGCCGATAGATTCTGGTCGTCCGCCTTTTATAAACAAATCCTTGGTAAAATAAACATGGGAGGAACTGCATGGGGCCGTCCGTTGTGACCGAGCGGTTCTAGGCGCTTCAGTTCGAAACCACGCGGCTGCTACGGTCGCAGGTCGCAGGTTCGAATCCTGCCTCGGGCATGGATGTGTGTGATGTCCTAAGGTTAATTAGGTTTGAGTAGTTCTCAGTCTAGGGGACTGATGACCTCAGATGTTAAGTCCCGTAATGCTTACAGCCATTTGAACCATTTTTGAATTGCATGAACTAATGCATTTACTGCCAGCTCCACTGCAAGCGATGTCCCTCGTTCACAGATACTATGGCTACAACTTGCTTAATTCCTATCTTGGCAATAATTTTCTTCGGTTTTAGCACTGTGGTAACGCCTGTTTCATCTAAATTATGTATTCTTTAAGGTGGAAATTTATATTTATCCAACACTGTGTTCAGCTCTGTAAAAAAATCGGTAACATTGTGTTTGTTAAATGATGTCGCCCTGCTGGCACTCGTTGACTCCGGTGTTCTTATTGGCAGGTGAGGATGTCTTTTCAAAAAACCAGTCAGCCAGTCTGGTCCAGCTTTTTTATTTTCGTGCCACGTTGGTGGAATATTGAGAGCACAGAATTTCAGTGCACTTTCGTACGCTAACTTTTCGACTTCTTCTGGCAGAAGACCAAAGATAATTAAAGCACATTGCAACAGATATTCTGCTGACTTATCTTTCTGTTCTTCAGAAAAGACCAATCTTACTTATTTGTAACCAATCGCGATATTTTCTTTTTGACAAATCTGTAGAAAGTCATATGACAAAAGTATCTAAGTCTTTGGCAACAGTTTTTATTTTTCTGCCATCGTTGAGAACTGCATCCGCTGCTTTTTGCATCAGCTCCTGTAACACAGAACCTCGTGTTGTTTTTCGGGTATACGTCCTCATACTACAGAAGAAAAAAAAATAAAGATATTTATATTCCATTGGTGGTACAAGTGAATTGGGCAAGTTGTTCCGAGGTTACGATGTGCCCGAATCACACATGTTGAGCCGGCCGCTGCGGTCGAGCGGTTCTAGGCGCTTCAACCCACAACCGCGCTGCTGCTACGGTCCCAGGTTCGAATCCTGCCTCGGGCATGGATGTGTGTGATGTCCTTAGGTTAGTTAGGTTTAAGTAGTTCTAAGTTTTAGGGGACTGATGACCTCTGATGTTAAGTCCCATAGTAGTCAGAGCCATTTGAACCATTTTTGAACCACACATGTTGAAATAAAAGCAAGATACTGGTTAATTTACGAAATATAGCTAATTTACGCATTGTGCACCCAAATGGTAGATAAATCCTTACAATAAAACACTGAAAGATTAAAGGCTACTCGTTAAAATTCGTGAGATAGATCAAAAATACCAAAAATGAAAATAATCACGTGAACCAGGGACGCTGATGCTGTCGTCCCGATGTTCCGGGGACCATTGGTCTGTTTACGACGGCTGCCTTCGGTTCGCTGTGGCGTTTCATTTCACGACGTGTTTACTTCGTATTCATACCTCTTTCCCTCGCGGAGTTATTTCAATCGTAACAACTTACCTCGCTAACTTTTAGCCCCGTTCTCCCCTACATTCACGGCTCAAATGAATCAAGTTTATAATTTTACTGTTTTGTTTCAAGGTAGCATTTAATAGCACTTAAATCTGTTCTTCTTCAATACGAGAATACAGTGCAGAAAATATCTCCTAACACTTCAACATTTTAAAATTGTGTAAACTTTTTCCTGTAGTTAAATATTCAACAAAAACTTTATTTTTCTTATTGTGACTTGATTCTGGCTCTAAGCACTATGGGACATCTCAGGTCATCAGTCCCCTAGACTTAGAACTACTTAAATTACATCAGATTAGATTTACTTTCATTCCAATTGATCTGTAGTAAGTAGGTCCTCCAGGATGTAGAACATGGCAGAAAAACAACGGTAGATGACAAATATTTACAACTAAAACTAATAAGCGAATGTACCATTCCACATGTCCCAAGTGGAATGATCGTCATTTTTTAATGAACACTATATGAAAGAGTCATTTTACAAATACTAACGCACTGAATTTAAAATAAAAAAGCTTTTTATTTATTTCTAAGATAATAAACGTGTAATACAAGTACTATAACACTTATTTGCAATGAACGCATTACCGCACTGAAATTGTGCAGAAGTTAGATTGTACTTATACACACACACACACACACACACACACATTTACAATGAACATATTACTGCACTGAAATTGTGCAGAAGTTATATTGTACACACACACACACACACACACACACACACACACACACACACACACAAATCAGTTGGTTTTACTGAGAAATTCATCAATGGAGGAGAAGGAGTTGGCCACCAATAAATCCTTTAGGCTTCTCTTAAACTGAATGTCATTCGTTGTTAAGCTTTTTATGGCTACTGGCAAGTTATTGAAAATGTGTGTTCCTGAATAATGCACGCCTTTTTGTACAAGAGTAAGTGACTTTAAATCATTGTGGAGATTATTCTTATTTCTAGTATTGATTCCATGAATTGAGCTGTTGGTTTGAAAAATTGATATATTTTTAATGACAAATGTCATAAAGGAATATAAATATATTGGGAAGTAGTAGTTAGTATCCCTAGCTCCCTAAACAGGCTTCTGCAGGATGTTCTTGGGTTCGCACGCCATATAACTCTTACTGCACGTTTTTGTGCCCACAAAACTTTAGCTTGGCTTGATGAATTACCCCAAGAAATAATTCCATATAACATTATGGAATGAAAGTAAGCATGGTATGCCAGCTTTTTCATTTTTATATCCCCTATGTCTGACACAATTCGCATTGCAAATACAGAGTTGTTAAGACGCTTCAGCAGTTCTGTGGTATGCTCCTCCCAATTGAATTTATTATCATGCTGTAATCCCAAGAATTTAACACTGCCCATTTCTTCTATCTGCTTGTCATCGTATGTTAGGCATATACTCGTGGCACACACCTTACAAGTTCTCAACTGCATGTAGTGTGTTTCTTCAAAGATTAGTGACAAAGAATTGGCTAGGAACCAGTGATTAATGTCCACAAATATTTTATTAGCTGATCTTTCTAAGACTACACTTGATTTGCTATTTATTGCAATGTTTGTATCATCGGCGAACAAAATGAACTTGGCATCTGGTAATGTTAATGATGAAAGGTCATTGATATACACAAGAAGAAGTAAGGGCCCCAAAATGGAACCTTGTGGGACCCCACATGTAATTAGTTTGCAGTTGGATGATGCCTGATACATGCTTCTTTCCTAATAACACCCTTATTTTCCTGCCAGAGATATAAGATCTGAACCATTTTGCAACATTTCCTTTTAAGGTAAAATATTCTAATTTATTTAAAAGGATATTGTGATTTACCCATTAAAATGGCTTCGAGAGATCACAAAATATACCAGTTGCCTGCAATTTTTTGTCTACTGAATTAAACACATTTTCACTGTAAGCGTAGATAGCCTTCTCAATATCAGAACCCTTTAGAATTCCAAACTGTGACTTTGACAGTATGTTATTTGAGATAAGATGGTTATATAGCCGATAGTACACTATTTTTTCTAAAATTTTTGAGAATACTGGGAACAGTGAAATTGGACAGAAATTTGATGCTATTTCTTTATCTCCCTTCTTAAACAGTGGCTAACTTCAGCGTATTTCAACCATTCAGAAAATATTCCACTGATAGCTTAATATGTTACTTAGCTCAGAATCACATTATTTAATTAACTTTGTTGATATTTCATCATACCCACTAGATGTTTTTATTTTAAAGATTTTATGATGGACATTAAACCTAACTAACCTAAGGACATCACACGTATCCATGCCAGAGGCAGGGTTCGAACTTGCGACCGTAGCAGCAGCGCCGTTCCGGACTGAAGCGCCTAGAACCGCTCGGCCACAAAGGCGTGTCTGTGACTTGATTCCCTTATGTGGAACTCTCCATATGCTGAGATAGTTGGGGGGGAGGACAAACTGTAAGCGAAGCCTGGGTCCATGCCTGATGATAGCTGCCTAGGATTTAGACGTGTCGACTTCCTGGAGAACGGAGCAGTAGGCTTATGCCAGAGGCTGGTTGCGGGTTCGTGTCATTTGGTGCAGCCGCCGCACGCATGTACCGGTGGCCGTGCCTACCTCGCTATGAGCTACGGCGGCCGTAGTGCGCGCCGGCGGCGGCAGATGGCGCGCGGGTGCGCCGCTTCCGGCACGTGCGGCTTCCGGCGGCGGGCCGTGATGTATGCGCCGGGCCCGGCCGCACAATGCCTCGTGGGCGACGCCTGTGGGCGGCGGCGGTGGGCGGCGCCTCGTGGGCGCCTCTGCCCGCTCTACTCCTGGCCTGTGTCGCAGGCGCCGTTTGTCACGTCGGCGTGCACGCCGCTGTGGCCGCGTGAATGTGCCGCCGCAGGAGGGGTCGCGGCGCGCAAAATATGGACGTAATTCATCGTACAACAGCTCTTTATTGTAGTGTCAACATTTTACGATGTTCTGAGACGTATTCAGAGTTACGGGCTAATCTCCACATCGTGGTTGTGGCGCTCCAAGGAAGACTTCGGGCTTTTATTTTAAAATAAGCATTCATATAATGTGGTTAAGTTTGTGAATTATTTTCTTGATGTGGCTAGTTAGTGTCAACTCAGTTACTAAATAAAGTGCTTCGCTAAGACAACTACTTGTCTCCAAATTGTTTCTACACTCCTGGAAATTGAAATAAGAACACCGTGAATTCATTGTCCCAGGAAGGGGAAACTTTATTGACACATTCCTGGGGTCAGATACATCACATGATCACACTGACAGAACCACAGGCACATAGACACAGGCAACAGAGCATGCAGAATGTCGGCACTAGTACAGTGTATATCCACCTTAAGCAGCAATGCAGGCTGCTATTCTCCCATGGAGACGATCGTAGAGATGCTGGATGTAGTCCTGTGGAACGGCTTGCCATGCCATTTCCACCTGGCGCCTCAGTTGGACCAGCGTTCGTGCTGGACGTGCAGACCGCGTGAGACGACGCTTCATCCAGTCCCAAACATGCTCAATGAGGGACAGATCCGGAGATCTTGCTGGCCAGGGTAGTTGACTTACAGCTTCTAGAGCACGTTGGGTGGCACGGGATACATGCGGACGTGCATTGTCCTGTTGGAACAGCAAGTTCCCTTGCCGGTCTAGGAATGGTAGAACGATGGGTTCGATGACGGTTTGGTCGTACCGTGCACTATTCAGTGTCCCCTCGACGATCACCAGAGGTGTACGGCCAGTGTAGGAGATCGCTCCCCACACCATGATGCCGGGTGTTGGCCCTGTGTGCCTCGGTCGTATGCAGTCCTGATTGTGGCGCTCACCTGCACGGCGCCAAACACGCATACGACTATCATTGGCACCAAGGCAGAAGCGACTCTCATCGCTGAAGACGACACGTCTCCATTCGTCTCTCCATTCACGCCTGTCGCGACACCACTGGAGGCGGGCTGCACGATGTTGGGGCGTGAGCGGAAGACGGACTAACGGTGTGCGGGACCGTAGCCCACCTTCATGGAGACGGTTGCGAATGGTCCTCGCCGATACCCCAGGAGCAACAGTGTCCCTAATTTGCTGGGAAGTGGAGGTGCGGTCCCCTATGGCACTGCGTAGGATCCTACGGTCTTGGCGTGCATCCGTGCGTCGCTGCGGTCCGGTCCCAGGTCGACGGGCACGTGCACCTTCCGCCGACCACTGGCGACAACATCGATGTACTGTGGAAACCTCACGCTCCACGTGTTGAGCAATTCGGCAGTACGTCCACCCGGCCTCCCGCATGCCCAATATACGCCCTCGCTCAAAGTCCGTCAACTGCACATACGGTTCACGTCCACGCTGTCGCGGCATGCTACCAGTGTAAAGACTGCGATGGAGCACCGTATGCCACGGCAAACTGGCTGACACTGACGGCGGCGGTGCACAAATGCTGCGCAGCTAGCGCCATTCGACGGCCAACACCGCGGTTCCTGGTGTGTCCGCTGTGCCGTGCGTGTGATCATTGCTTGTACAGTCCTCTCGCAGTGTCCGGAGCAAGTATGATGGGTCTGACACACCGGTGTCAATGTGTTCTTTTTTCCATTTCCAGGAATGTACATCTGCATCTGTACTCCTCAAGCCTGCTTACAATTGGATGGTACTCCTGGTACCACTGTCTCATCTTCCCTCCCCTGGTTCATTCGCGATAGTGCACCTGTAGAATGGTTGTCTGTGAAGCTTCCTGTTAGCTCTAATTTCTCCGATTTTCTCGTCGTAATCAGAATTAGTAGTCAACGTTGCGGGACAGTGATTAACGGCTTACGGAAATGTGCGAACACGAAATCTACCTGTTTTTCTGCATTCATCGTATGCAAGACGCTGTGTACAGGGTGGTCCATCTAAAGTTTCGGATGAGATTATCTTGAAAACTATACATAGGGTAAAAATAGTGGGTAAGACAAGTTCGTAAGCTCAAAGGGGGACATCAAATGATACCACAAGTGGCCTCCAGCCCCCGCCAACTTAGGTGGGGCGGGAGCCAGCTTTTAAATCTGAAACGGAAACACCCATTTTTATGGCAGATTCGGATTCTCCATAAAAACGTTATTAAGTTTTTTCTGACACATTTTTTAAACCATTGACAGATGGCGCTGAAATCGAGAAAGAAGTAAAATTGGGGAAGAACTCCGATTTATTTAGAATTATCCGAGAAAGACGCATCAAATCGATAAAAATTATTATTATTATTATTATTATTATTATTATTATTACTATTATTAAATTAAGCTATTTTTGTACACAATGTACTGTATCCTACTTTTAGCGTTACCCAGGAACAACGACTTGAACGTAGTAGAATGATGTCCCCATGGGGTGCTTCATTAGTATGAGTTCCCTTGCCTCTCACATGTTGGGGTGCTTCATTAGTGTGAGTCCTCTTGCCTCTGACATGTTGGGGTGCTTAATTAATTAAACTAGCCATGAAGAAATTGTTCAGAAATATCCCTCCCCATTTGCTTCAATGAATAAAGCCAATCGCCTGCGAAAGTTGTCCACAGCTTTGAGCAGCACATCCCGTTGTATTTCTGCACACGCTCTTCAAATGCGTTGCTCCATATCCTTTCTGGTTGTGGGCTGTCTTTTATAAACAATATTTTTTAAATAACCCCACAAGAAAAAATCAGGAGATGCTAGCTAGGTCTCGTGAGCGTGGAGGCCACTGAATTGGTCCGCCACGCCTTATCCACCGACCAGGTACCGTAAATTTAAAACGTTCCGCACATTTTTAGCATAATGGGGAACTGGTCCGTCCTGTTGGAACCACATTCGTTGCCTAGTTTCTAAATCAACATCTTCCATTAGCTCCAACAAATCATCGCGGAGAAGTTGTGACTAAGATTCCCCTGTTTCGGTCAACAAAATACGGTCATATCAAGTTATCGTTTAAAATTCCACATCAGACCATTAAGGACCATTTGTGTTTATTGTCAACGGGTCTGTGCCAGTGTGGATTGACAGGGGACCAATAATGACAATCGTGACGATTAAATTCGCCAATTTTTTGAATGTGGCTTCATCGGTGAACATAACGTATCGAAAACCTTTTATCATTTCCAAGGCCCATTGGCAGAAATGCACGCGTATTTGCATATCTTGGGATCCAGTTGAACACAGGCGAGAACGGTAGGGGTAAGAGCGTCGTTTTCATTGTATTCGCGATGACGAGGTGGAAGGTGTATGTATCCATTTGCAGCTCGTTGAGTGCAATTTCGAATAATGTTTTCGCTTGGATTTAGTCTGCTTGGGAGACGATCCGCATAAAACTGCGCAGCGTAATTGTTATGGCATTCACCTAAAATTAACATCATATCAACAATGTTTGAGCCGGCCGTCGTGGCCGAACGGATCTAGGCGCTACAGTCTGGAACCGCGCGACCGCTACGGTCGCAGGTTCGAATCCTGCTTCGGGCATGGTTGTATGTGATGTCCTTAGGTTTAAGTAGTTCTAAGTTCTAGGGGCAGATGACCTCAGATGTTAAGTCCCTTAGTGCTCAGAACCATTTGAACCATTTGAACAATTTCTGTAGGAGGATATTGAGCCATTCACAAAAGAATAATTTACTTTCGTCAGTTGATGTTTACGTTTCACAACCTGAAAGTGAAGTGACGTCTGACTCTGACGCTGGAATGACGAGCCTGTCCTTGGGTCGAGGTGGTGCAGTATAGACATACATATGTCGTTCCTGCAGTTCCTGTAGGGGGGAGAAATATTAATCAACAGTCTAGTCGAAAGGCCCTGTCTGGTTTTACCTGAAAAAGACAAAGACGCACTCTGTTGAGGGATTAGTAAAAACTTAATCCCTCAGCAGGTCAGGCCAACGCGTGGTTGGCCTGTGATGTGGTTGTTGGCCCAGTCCACGGATGAGCCGGTTGCGGGAGTGTTCCGTCCTCTCGTAGAACCTCCTGGCGATGGCGCGGATCCTTTCTCGAAGAGGCAGGATTCCGGTGTCCTCGTGGAGTTGGCGCGTCGAAAAGCGCCTCGGAAGATGCATAGCAGTCTTCAGGGCGCGGTTCTGTATCCGAGTAACGTCTGATCTTTTTTTTTTTTTTTTTTTCCTTTATTGTCAGTTTATACCTACAAAGGTAGGCCGGCAGCGGCCTAATATGCCGCTCTTCGGCCACAAGAAACATACAAGAGATAAAAACAGGAAGACATAATCTCAAAACACAGACATGGAGGACAAAAATCAGAAGACAACAGAGAATAAAAAGAATTGAAGTCGTTCACCGACGCAGCACTGTTTCAGTTTAAAAAAAAAACGGGCAGCACAGCACGGAACAGAGAACACTAGCACAGGTGAACGGTGGAGCAGAAAACGAAGAAACACTCGAGGCACAGACGGGACGAAAGACACGGACACTGCGGAGATGGGCTTCGGCGCTTGCAGGGGCACTGTCCACACCGAAAAGCTGGGGGCCTGCCAAGGGAAAAAACAGGGGGAGGGAAGGAGGGAGGGGGAGATAGGATGCCAGGGAGGAGGAGGGGAGAAAACGAAAAGAGGGGGGTGGAAGCCCAGGGAGAGGGGGAGGGGAGGTAAGGATGGAAGGAGGGAGAGAGGGAGGGAGAGAAGGGAGAGAGGGTGCCCACAGGAAAATGAGAGGAGAGGGGAAGGCAAGGCTCAAAGTTGGTAGGAGGGGTAGATGGAGGGGAGGAGGGCATCATCCGGGAGGGGGAGTCGGCGAAAGCCACCTTGGGAGAGGGTGTGGAGAGTGTGAAGATGGAGAGCAGGTGGGATACAGGAGTACAGGCGCGGCAGTGGGTTGGGGTGGGAGAGGATGGAAGAGACAAGCGGGTGGGGAGGATCAAGCTTGCGGGAGGTGTAGAGGATCCGTATCCGTTGGAGGAAGAGGAGGAGGTGTGGGAAGGGGATGAGGTCATAGAGGAGCCGCGTGGGGGAAGGGAGGCGGATGCGATAGGCGAGGCGGAGTGCATGCCGTTCAAGGATTTGAAGGGATTGGTAAAAGGTAGGCGGGGCAGAGATCCAGGCGGGATGGGCATAACAGAGGATAGGGCGGATGAGAGATTTATAGGTGTGGAGGACGGTGGAGGGGTCCAGACCCCATGTGCGGCCAGAAAGGAGCTTCAGGAGGTGGAGTCGGGAGCGTGCCTTGGCTTGGATTGTCCGGAGATGAGGGGTCCAGGAGAGGCGACGGTCAAGGGTGACGCCAAGGTACTTGAGGGTGGGTGTGAGGTTAATAGGACGGCCATAAATGGTAAGATAGAAATCAAGGAGACGGAAGGAAGGGGTGGTTTTGCCTACGATGATTGCCTGGGTCTTGGAAGGATTGACCTTGAGCAACCACTGGTTACACCAAGAGGTGAACCGGTCAAGATGGGATTGGAGAAGGTGTTGGGAGCGTTGCAGGGTGGGGGCAAGGGCAAGGAAGGCGGTGTCATCGGCGTACTGGAGAAGGTGAAGGGGGGTGCAGGTGGAGGCATGTCCGCCGTATAAAGAAGGTAAAGAAGAGGGGAAAGGACGGAACCTTGGGGCACACCGGCAGAGGGGTAGAAGGTGTAGGAATCAGTGTTGTGGATAGTGACATAGGAAGGGCGGTGGGAAATGAAGGAGGCGATCAGACGGACGTAGTTAATAGGAAGAGCAAAGGTTTGGAGCTTGAAGAGGAGACCAGAATGCCACACACGGTCATAGGCGCGTTCAAGGTCAAGGGAGAGGAATATGGCGGAGCGACGGGAGTTGAGTTGTTCGGAGAGGAGGTGAGTGAGGTGAAGGAGAAGGTCATCGGCAGAGAAGGATGGTCGAAAGCCACATTGGGTGGAGGGAAGGAAGCGGTACCGGTGGAGATGCTGGTGGTTGCGGCGGGTTAGAATGGATTCCAGGACCTTGCTGAAGACTGAGGTAAGGCTTATAGGACGGTAGGAGGAGACAGCGGAAGGTGGTTTATCGGGTTTGAGGAACATCAGGATCCGGGAGGTTTTCCACAGGTCGGGGTAGAAGCCGGTGGACAAGACCACATTGTACAGCCTGGCCAGGGTGGAGAGGAAGGGGGCGGGAGCTTCATGGAGGTGACGGTAAGTAACACGGTCGTGACCAGGAGCAGTGTTGCGTTTGGTGCGGAGTATATCGATGATGTCTTGAGTAGTTATAGGGTTATTGAGTTCAGTGTGTGTAATGTTGTCCAAGTACTGGAAGCCAGGAGCTAGTGGAGGGATAGAGGTGTCAGTTCGATCGCGGACATCGGGGAAGAGGGAATAATCGAACTGGGGATCGTCAGGGATGGTAAAGACATCGGTGAGGTAGGAGGCAAAATGGCTGGCCTTACTAAGGTTATCAGGAAAGGGATTGTCATTATGAAGGAGAGGATAGTAAGGGGGGGGTTTTGATCCAGTAAGGCGGCGGAAGGCTGACCAGTATTTGGACGAGTTAATAGGTAGGGTAGCATTAAGACGGGTGCATGTCTGTCGCCAGTCCCGGCGTTTCTTAGCCGCGAGCAAGTTCCGGATGTGTCTCTGGAGTTGCCGGTGGCGTTGTAGTGTGTCCCGGTCACGCGTGTGGAGGAAGGCACGGTAGAGACGACGGGATTCTCGAAGGAGGAGGACGGCCTGTGGGGGTAAAGTGGGACGGTGCGGGTGGATGGCGACGGTAGGGATGGGGGCCTCCACGGCCTCAGACAAGGTCTGCTGGAGAAAGGATGCGGCATGGGTTATGTCATGTGGGCGGTGGTAGGTGAGGGGGTGGCTATCGACTCGGGTAGTAAGGGTATCCCGGTATGCATTCCAGTCGGCACGGGAGTAATCATGGACATACTTGGGGGGAGGGTCAAGGCGAGGATCGGGACGGGGGCGACGACCGTCTGATATGGTAAGAAGGACAGGGAGATGGTCACTGCCAATAGGGTCGAGGACGTCCACCGCTATGCGGCCAAGGAGGTTGGGGGAGGCTAGGACGACATCGGGTGTGGTATTGGATTCAGGGCGGGTGTGTTGGGGAAGAGGAAGGACATCTCCTTGGATGGTGGCGAGGAAACGATGCCACCGCCGTAACTGGGTGGCGGAGCGACTATGGATATTGAGATCTGCGGCAATCACGTAGGAGGAGAAGGTACGGTCGATGTGGGAAAGGAAGTCAAAAGGAATAGGGGCAGAGGGGCGGACATAGATGGTGGCGCAGGTAACGGTGAGGCCGGGGAAGAATAGACTAAGGATCAGGTGTTCCGTGGGGTTGGGAAGGAGGGGTTGGAGCCGAACAGGGATCTGGCGATGGTGGCCAATGGCAACTCCGCAACGCGCTATCGGGAGGGGGTTGTCAGAGCGGTGAAGGAGGTAGGGCGAGGTATGGACAGTATGGTGGGGCTGGAGAAATGTTTCGTTTAGGAGGAAGGCATCCACGCGGTGGGTGGTGAGGGTATGCATAAGGAGATTCTTGTTGACAGGAAGGGAACGGATGTTGTTAAACAGGATACGTTGCTGTCGCGCCATAGTGGGAATTTAGACGAGGGTGTCGAGATGGGAGAAGGTAAAATGGGCCTGGTTATGGGAGTAGGTGGCGTAAGTGTTGAGCTGGAAGACGGAACGGGCGGCAAGGGATATCTGCTGGAGGGTGTGGGGGCGCTGAAAGGGGTGGATGTTCTGAAGGACAACGGTTACAAAGCGGATGATGTCCTCAGCTGTGGGGGGGGGGGGACGGAGGGAATTGCCGGGAGGGGTGGGGGCATCCAAGGGGCGGACAGGGACAGTGAGTTCAGGAGCGGAGGGAGGGGGTCGGGCCATGCACTTTTGGGAGTAGGTTGGGTGTTGGAGGTTACAGGTGTTACAGGAGGGGGGGGGACTGAAGGTTGGGGCACTGCCGGAGGAAGTGTGCTTCTTTGCAGTGCGGGCAGACGGGGGCCTCGCGGCACTCAGATGTAGGATGTGCATTATAGCGCAAGCACCTCTGGCAGCGGATGGACTGTGGAGGGGAGCGGGAGGGGTCGACCTTATAACGGCGGTTGAAAAGGAGGGCACCCTCCTTGAGGAGGAGGTCTATGGAGGGAGCATGCTCGGAGAACACCCGCATGAGGCGGGTGGGGCCGGCTGGATTGTGAATCCGGCGGACAGCTCGAACCTCTAGATAGGGATGGGCCTTCAGCTCCGCCAACACCTCCTCCTCCGTGATCATCGGGCTAAGCCGAGTGATCACGGCAGTGAGGGTCGGTGGGCGACGGGGCGGCTGGGGTTGTCGGGATGAGGAGGGGGAGGGAGCAGGGGCAAGGGAGGCATGGGGACCAAACCGGGTGAGGGGAATGCGGGAGAGGATGTCGGAGTGGAGGGTGGGGCTGGGGGATGTGATCAGGACGGAGTCCCGACGGGGGGGTGAGAAGGGAGATCGGGGCTCCGGGGAAGTGCTGGCGGAGGAGAAGGGTAAGATTGCGGGCCTCCAGGAGAGAGGGATCAGGGTGAGAAAGGAGGTACCTGTAGGAGGGGGAGGTAGAGGAGGGAGTAGATAGGGCAGGTGGGGTGGTATCCATGGCAACCTGGGGGGTTGGAGGGGGGAGAGTCTGCGACTTCTTGGGAGCAGAAGAGGCTGGGGTGCCGCTGGGACGTTTCACAGCGGGAGAGGGATGGGAAGAGGTGTGGGGGATGGGGACGACCGGGAGATGGCGGGAGATGGCAGGTCCCACCGGCGGTGCAGGCACTGGTGGTGGTGCTGGTGCTGGCGCTGGAGCTGGAGCTGGCGCCACAGAAGATGCAGTGGCAGTGGTTGGCACTGGCGATGGCGAGGGCGATGGTGATGGTGATGGTGATGACGATGATGATGGTGTGGCGTGGGTGGTGGCCCGACGGGCAACAACCCTGGCGGGGGTGGCATGAGTTACATGTGGGAGGGGAGGGAATGGGTCACGTGAGGCATGGGGGGTAGGAACAGGGGAGGGAGCAACAAAAGGAGCGGGGGTGGAAAGAGTGAGGAGGGGGGGAATATATGGGGGAGGCGGTGATTGAGCACACCACGTGATGGTGGTGGCAGCAAGTGAGGGGGACGTGTACACGATTGCAGTGGTAGTGGCGGTAGTTGTGGGGGTTGTCATGGTGAGAGGATAAGTGGGAGAGGGGAAAAGAGGAAAAATAACAGGGGACAGTCAAAGGACGAGGACAAGAGACTGACGAAGAGGAAGGGTAAGACGTAAGCAGAGACGACAGAACGAAAGACGGGCAGGGAGCGGCGGCGGCGGCGGCGGCGGCGGCGGCGGCGGCGGCGGTCGGCAACAGCAGCAGCGGCAGGAACCGGATACGGTGGCGGCAACCGGCGGCGGCGTCGGCGGGAGACCGGCGGCGGCGGCGGCGGGAACCGGCGGCGGCGGCGGAAACCGGCGGCGGCGGCGGGAACCGGCGGCGGCGTCGGCGGCGAGCAGCGGCAGCGGCGGCAGGAACCAGATGCGGCGGCGGCGGCGGCGCCGGCGGCGGCGGCGGTGGCGGCGTCGGCGGCGGTCGGCAAAAGCAGCAGCGGCAGGAACCGGATACGATGGCGGCAACCGGCGTCGGCGGGAGACCGGCGGCGGCGGCGGCGGCGGCGGCGGCGGCGGTGGGAACCGGCGGCGGCGGCAGCGGCGGCTGGGACCAACGGCGGCAAAGGCTCGGGACAACGGCAGCTGCAGCGATCACTGAAACTCCTAGCACTTCGATATTAACGACAATAATATCGAAGGGCGCAACCCTCTCGAGTTACGCCGAAGATGTGAACGTCTGATCGCATTGCACCGACCTTTATACTGAGTCATTGTTCGCAGTTTGGCCACGATAGCGCCACAGTCGGGTGTGTAATGGAATTGTGAAGAGTTCCCTAAAGAGATTTTAATACCATTCCGCCTCCCTCCATCAAAAACTGTGGCGGGTAGGATACATTTTGTAAAAAATAGCTTATTTCGCGTAATGAAAGAATGGGTGCAAATTTTGTATCGATTTGATGCATCCTCCTCTGATTATTCTAAATCAATCGGAGTTAACCCCAATTTTAATTTTTCTCGATTTCAGCGCCATCTGTCAATGGTTTAAAAAATGTTTCAGACAAAACTTGATTACTTTTTTGTGTAGAATCTGAATCTGCAATAAAAATGGGTGTTTCTGTTTAAGATTTAAAAGTTGACCCCCACCCACCCAAGGGGGTGGGGGCTGGGGGTCACGTGTAGTATCATTTGATGTCCCCCTTTGAGCTTGTCTTACCCACTATTTTTACCTGATGTATAGTTTTCAAGATAATCTCCTCCGAAACTTCAGATACACCACCCTGTATGATAAAGCTCTGTCGGAATTTCAATGCTAAACCTATCTTAATGCACAACGCCTCTCTGTTGGCGTCTCCCACTGAAATTTCTTGAGCGCCTCCATTTGTGCTCTTGCACCAATAAACTATCTCCTAACGAAATACAACACTCTTCATTGGATGATATTAACTCCACATTGCGTAAAACTGCTAACGTGCAGTTGTACCCGTAATAAAAGGTATGTACAGAAAATATCCACAAGCCATGAACTGCTCCCATCGGTAACTTACCAATTTAACCAATATAGGTGAGCAACTGTTTTCTCTGTTATACGAAACTTAGTGAAACTCCAAATAAAACGAATTCATCCTGCCATACGAATTTCGTCTTTATTATTTGGTTGGCTAGTTGATTTGGGGGACAGGGACCAAACAGCGAGGTCATCAGTCCCATCGGATTACGGAAGGAAGGCGGCTGTGCCCTTTCAAAGGAACCATTCCGGCATTTGCCAGAAGTGATTTAGAGAAATCAAGGGAAACCTAGGTCAGGATGGCCGGAAGCGGGTTTGAACCGTCGTCCTCCTGAATGCCTGTCCAGTGTGAGAACCACTGCACCACCTCGCTCTGTTTTTATGATTTGAAAGGCGTCATCAACTGACTGAAAAAAAAATGGTTCAAATGGCTCTGAGCACTATGGGACTTAACATCTTAGATCATCAGTCCCCTAGAACTTAGAGCTACTTAAACCTAACTAACCTAAGGACATCACACAACACCCAGCCAATCACGAGGCAGAGAAAATCCCTGACCCCGCCGGGAATCGAACCCGGGAACCCGTGCGTGGGAAGCGAGAACGCTACCGCACGACCACGAGATGCGGGCCATCAACTGACTGAAATCAAATGTGTAGCATCTTGTAAATATTTTATGGGCTCTTGTGTAGCAAGAATCTGAGATATCGTTTAGTTCCACAGAGCTACTAGATCTACTAAAGAGACAACCTACACTACACTTGTCCGTCCACTTTTCGGGTTCTGCTGTGGGGTCCTTACCAGACGGGATTGATGGAGTACATCGAGAAAGTTTAGAGAAGGGCAGCATGTTTTTTATCACCGAGAAATAGGGGAGAGAGTGTCACAGACATGATACAGCATTTGAGGTGGACATCATTAAGACAACGGCGTTTCTCGTTGCGGCAGGACCTTCTGTCGAAATTTCAATCACCAACTTTCTCCTCCGAAAGCGAAAATATTTTGTTGACACCAGCTTACATAGAGAGAAACCATCAACATAATAAACTAAGGGAAATCAGAGCCTTCACACACAGATATAGGTGTTCGATTTTACTGTGTGTTGTTAGAGAGTGGAATAACACAGAAGTGTTGTGAAGGTGGTTCGATGAATCCTCCGTCAGGCACTTTAAGTTTGATTTACAGAGTAGTCAAGCAAATGTAGATGTAAATGAATTACACTGAAGCGTGAAAGAAAGTGGTATAAGCATGCGTATTCAAATACAGAGATATATAAACAGGTAAAATACGGTGCTGCGCTCGGCAACGCCTATGTAAGTCAAGTGTCTGGCGTAGTTGTCAGATCGGTTACTGCTGCTAGAATGGCATGTTATCAAGATTAAAGTGATTTTGAACATGGTGTTATAGTCGGCGCACGAGCGCTGGGACAGAGCCTCTCCGAGGTGGCGATGAAGTGGGGCTTTTCCTGTACGACCGTTTCACGAGTGTACCGTGAAAATCAGGAATCATGAAGAACATCAAATCTCCGACATCACTGCGGCCGTAAAAAAATCCAGCAAGAACGGGACCATAGACGACTGAAGAGAATCGTTCAACATGACAGAAGTGCAGTCCTTCCTCAAATTGCTACAGAATCATCGATTTGGGATGTCAGAGCCGAAGGCCCACTCGTGTACCCTTGATGACTGCTCGACACATAGCTGTCTGCCTGGACTTGGCCCGTCAACACCGACATTGGATTGTTGACGACTGGAAACATGTTGCCTTGTCGGACGAGTCTCGTTTCAAATTCTATCGAGCGGATGGACGTGTCCGGGTATGGAGACAACCTAATGAATCCATGAATCGTGCATGTCAGCAGGTGACTGTTCAAGCTGGTGGAGGCTCTGTAATGGTGTGGAGCGTGTGCAGTTGGAGTGATATGGGACCCCTGATACGTCTAGACACGACTCTGGCAGGTGAAACTTATATAAGCATCTTGTCTGATTACCTGTAACTATTCATGTCCATTGTACATTCCGACGGACTTGGGCAATTACACCAGGACAATGCGACACCCCTCACGACCAGAATTGCTACAGAGTGGCTCCAGGGACCTCTTCTGAGTTTAAACACTTCCGATGGCCACCAAACTCCTCAACATGAAGTTTATTGGGCATATCTGACATGCCTTGCAATGTGCTCTTCAGAAGAGATCTCCACCCCCTCGTCATCTTACGGTTTTATGGACAGCCCTGCAGGATTCATGGTGTCAGGTCCCTCCAGCACTACTTCAGACATTAGTTGAGTCAATGTCACGTCGTTTTGAGCACTTATTTGTGCTCGCGGGGATCCCACACGATATAAGGCACGTGTACCACTTTCTTTGGCCTTTCAGTGTATAAACCAGCTCTTCACTGTCATCTTTCTTGCAGACTTAGCGAAAAAGCTGATGTCCACCATAATTTTTGTAGTCACTTCTGTCTTGGGATCGCTATAACGCTGGCATATCTATTTATCTATTCAACTACAATAAAAGCTGAAGTTTGTGGTGTGGCAAGATTTTGCTGCCATATATTCTATAAATTATTTTCGATTTACGTTTATATTAGATCACCGTTTATGATCAGATTATTAATCATTACATTGGCTGATACTGGATAGCTCCACATACTAACAGTTTCTGTATTCCTGCATGTTTGGGAGTTAATTAAAGCTGACCACTGCAGAAAAGATGACTTGGGCATCACTTTCCTCACAAGCTGCTATTGGCTGAATAAGGGCTTGGAAGAGAGTTGTCAAGTTGTGCAGGGGCGGACGTTTACTGCCCTGAGAGAGAGCTGAGTGAGGAGGCGGCGCTACACAACGCTGGAGGCCGCAGGACCCCCACAGCGCAGACAATGCGGGAAGGAGGTTGTACTTTGTTGAGCTGAAAAAAATTCAGAGTAGCGTATCTGGCGGAAGAGAGTTGGGGGTGAAACAAGGCGAAAATATAATCTGTTTAGGAATGCACGGAGTCACAAATGACAGTCGCAAGCTGACCTCCAAGGAATCTTCTCAAGTAAAGCGCTTGGAGCACGTTTCCCACTGAAAAGCAGAGATGTGTATTTGAGTGGCAGAATGCTAAGGATGTAAGAGAGGCATGCAGACTTCCAAAAACTCTTCTGTAAGGTGTGTGAGCTTCTGGCGATTGGATGGCAGATTCATGACCCATACAGTGGGAGATAATGTATTTTTGACAGACACTGGGATTCATCACCTGAGTGCAAACGTAAACATTGTGTCTCCATGAGGGATCGGGATTATAGTGTGCAGAGACGTTTCCCTATGGGGTTCTGTCGAAGACACCTGCAGGGACCGACATACAGAATTGCTGGTGAGACTAACAGTGGAGAATCTGACGGTTAGTTTTTGAGAGGCGTTGATGTCGCCACAAGGAACGCCACGTGAAGTCATTTCTCTGTGAACAGAGTTGTTATTCTGCTTACTTGAATGATTGTTCTTCACCTCTCTATGCAGTCTGACACACGTTGAAGTGCTATTTTGTGGAAGAATACTGGAGGTGGATTTCTGTTCTTGGCCAGTGAGCAAACGGAAACGTTAGTTGTGTTATGTCTTGTACTAATTAATTTGAGCCCCAGTCGTTTGCAGGCAGCCTATTGCGTCCGCTGTGTGGGCAGAGAGTTACAGATACAGCATGCCCCAACGAGCGGATCAGCTGTGCAGAATAACTGCTGTGCGTAATTCGACAGGTGATATGCTCACTACGGTTTGGTGGATAGGGAAACACTCAGAATAAATTTGTTGCCTTCCGTTTGCTTGCTTGCTGAGCTTTGTCTGAAAGTGCCAGTCAGGGTGAAGGTCTTTTGTTTCTCACTGCTGATCAGTATCAGCCAACTTTGTGTCCGTCTCGTAAAAGGGGTCGCGGTCTAAAGAAATTCAAACACGTGTTCTGCCAATCTCTAAATTATATTTATGGTGGAATCCGACGTTGTGTAGTTCATATATACACAATTTTTGGGCTCTACATATTTTTTGAGATTAACTCATATACAGTATCCAAGTTGTGACTCATTCTAGTAGTATCCCAACATTAATAATCGGTTCGATTTGCTAGACTGAAGTGAAGTAAAACTGCAACACGATACTTCGTTTTGCCGGCCGCGGTGGCCGTGCTGTTCTAGGCGCTGCAGTCCGGAACCGCGGGACTGCTATGGTCGCAGGTTCCAGTCCTGCCTTAGGCATGGATGTATGTGTTGTCCTTAGGTTAGTTAGGTTTAAGTAGTTCTAAGTTCTAGGGGACTGATGACCTAAGATGTTAAGTCCCATAGTGCTCAGAGATACTTCCTTTTACGGAAATCCCTAGGTGTATCTTGTAAGTAGTTTGGTCATTTTAATCGTTTTTTGACGTGAGAATGCCATCGTGGAGGCAACATTAGGCAACCACACATATACACGCTCTATGTTACAAACACCATGGGCGTATACAGGTTAACTGCGTAGTAAATACCATGTTCTGTTTTGAGTCACTTTTCTGTTTACAGCATACTTTGAAGTTACAATTAATCGAGAATTTACAATTCTCATTTTACGATAAGAATCTGTAATTGACAGATATTAATTAATTGCGATATTTTTTATTCGGATATTCATTTAGATAAAAATATAACAAACAAATTGTAATATATCATGTACGTATAGTTTGATGATCAGCAGCTGTACAAAATATTATTGTAAATTATTCGCAGAATGCGAATTTTATGATGCTGTCAATGTACACAGATATCTGTACCCGAAATGGTTGTAAGTGGGCTGTTTAGGTTTCTTTATTGGTAACGCCGCCGCCACGTAGCGCTCTGTATAAAAATCACTGTCTGTGCCATGTGCAGTCTGTGACTGGTTTGCATTGTTGTCTGCCATTGTAGTGTTGGGCTGTTGGCTGTAAACAGCGCGTAGCGTTGCGCTGTTGGAGGTGAGCCGCCAGCAGTGGTGGACGTGGGGAGAGAGATGGAGGAGTTTTGAAATTTGTAAGAATTGGTGTCATAAACTGATATATATATTTTGACTATTAAGGTAAATACATTGTTTGTTCTCTATTAAAACCTTTCATTTGCTAACTGTGCCTCAGTAGTTAGTGCCTTCCGTAGTTTGAATCTTTTATTTAGTTGGCAGTAGTGGCGCTCGCTGTATTGCAGTAGCTTGAGTAACGAAGATTTTTGTGAGGTAAGTGATTTGTGAAACGTATAGGTTAATGTTAGTCAGGGCCATTCTTTCGTAGGGATTTTTGGAAGTCAGATTGCGTTGCGCCAAAAATATTATGTTTCAGTTTAAGTACAGTCGTGTACAATTGTTCTAAGGGGACGTTTCATGGTTAAGGCAACCTCTGGCGATAAGCAGGAAATGGGGGTTCAAGTCCAGGTCCAACACAGTCTTTCATATATCACAGTTGGGTATTGTATCTACACGCATTGCAGCTGACGTCATGAAATTCGCATTCAAGGAATAGTTTGGAATAATATTTCACACAGCTGCCGATCGTCAAATCATATGCAAATACATTAGACTCTTGTTACTCCGGCCATTACTTGGACATACGCGTGCTGGATTAGCCGAAGTGCCAAATTATTGAGAGTGCCTTAAATTTAGTGAAAAGGGGATTAGGAGAGAAAGAGATTAGTGCTTAACGTTCCATCGACAACGAGGTTATTGGAGACGGAGCACACGTTAGAGTTAGAAACCGGCCGTGCCATTTTAAGTCAACCATCCCAGCTTTTGTCTTAGACAATTGAGAGAAATTTCGGAAAACCTTAATCAGGATGGCCGAACGCGGTGTCGAACCGTCGCCCTCCCGAATGCGAGTCCAGTGTGCTACCCCTCTAGCTCTTTAGTGTGAAAACATATTAATTATACTTTATTGAATTAGAAGATAGATTCGATTTTCATATACAGTGGTATCACTCATTATGAAACATATCCCAAATGTTCATCTGTCGCAGTGGTGATACGCGACTACTGCATCCTTTATCACACAACGGCCTTACAAATACTATATAGGTCATGTTTCTGGTTGTTGCATAATGTACTCCAGGAAGGTGTCTGCAGCTTCAGTACCAGTAGTGTGAGATATTTTCATATTCTCTCCTCCTGTTTCCTTTTCTTTATCATTTTCGACGTAACTTTCCAGTACGCTTTTATCTCTGTCTGCTAAAGTTTGGTGGTAAATAGTTGCTCATCCATCATTGTACTCAGCAGCAATAGCTTTGTGCGAAGAACCTCAATTCAATTTATCTACAATTTCGAGTTTCTGCTTGAGACCTAGCATAACATGTTTCCTGTTAGAAGTCGCGATACTAAACCTTAAAGAAAACCAAAAGTTCAAACATGTATGGTACTGTTAAACATTATAATTAACTAACAACATTGTTGCACATAAGAATTCATTATTGTATGTTTCATTTCTGCCTGAGCTATTAGATGCTGGATGTGGGCCAGGTTACTGAGAGGTCAGAGTTAGTGAGAGTTAAGTGTATAATAAGCCTAGAGAGGGCATCCTCTAGGTAGTGGCATTCTGCCAGAGAAGGAATCAAGTGATGTTGAGAGCTTAAGGGGGAGATTTACATAAGATTACGATATACGGAAGTGAACAGTGACGTATCGATGTTTGGATATGGCCGAGAAGCGTGCGTAGATAGCCGAAATAATGGTAAAGATGACCGTTCGTGATAAGTGAGAAATATGGGTTCGAGTCCTGGTCGAGCACAAACTTCCGTATGTCACAGTTGGGTAGTATATCTACGAGGGTGAGTCAAATGAAAACCTTAAATTTGTAATAACAAATCGAAATTTATCGCCGTTATCCTGTAAGTTGGTAAGCGAGCAACAAACAGCGTGGAGAATGGCCTGTAGGTGGCACCATGGTGCAGATGCACACATACCGTCGCAGAATCAGGAAAAAGACGGCCGCCCCACTTGCGACTTGCAACCAGGGAAGAACAGCGTTCTCTTATTCGGTTTTTGCGTAGTGAAGGTGTGAAATCTATCGAAATTCATCGACGAGTGAAGGTTCAGTACGGTGATACATGTTTTTCACAGTAGCAAGTCTACGAATGGAGTAGGAAGTTCGCAAATGGTGTGACTTCAGGAGAAGATGCTCCTCGTCCAGGTTAGGTACAACGAGTTGTGACTCTACAGAACATCGCAGCAGTTGAAGCCGTAGTGAAGGAAAACCGCCAAGTGACACTGAATGACATTGCAACATGTTACAGATTAGTCATGGATCAGCACACCACATTGTGCATGATGTGCTCCAGTTTCACACTGTTTGCCAGATGGGTGTGACGGCAGCTGACTCATGAAATGAGAGAACGTCGTGTTGATGCTTGTGAAGAACTTCTTCGGCGTTTTGAACGAGAAGGTGATGGCTTCCTTGCAAGAATCGTTACTGGGGACGAAACCTGGGTTCACTTCCACCGACCGGAAACGAAAAGAGCGAGTAACGAATGGCGCCATTCCTCATAACCAAAACCAAAGAAGTTTCGAACAGAACCATAAGCAGGGAAGGTTATGCTGACTCTCTTTTGGGACTAAAAAGGCGTCATTTTGGAGCATTACATGCCTAGAGGGATCGCTGTCACCAGTGCATCATACACGGATTTCCTAAAACATCATCGGCGGCCTGCAATCAAATCAAAGGGACATGGATTGCTGTCAGCAGGTGTCCTTTTGCAACTTGACAACTGCCCGTACAACAGTTGCAAAAATCACAGACCTGCATTTTGAGTGTCTTCCTCATCCACCATACTCACCAGACCTTGCCCTAAGGGGTTTCCATATGTTTGGACCACTCAAAGGCGCAATGGGAGGAAATAAGTTCCGTTCTGATGAAGAGGTAGGCCACGCGGTGCATGAGTGGTTGCGCGGACTACCAAAAGAATTTTTTTCTAAAGGAATTTATGCACTTTGTAAGCGCTGGGATTTGCATTGAGCGTGGGGGGGATTGCGTTGAGAAGTGATACAGCCTTGTACCACTTCTACACAACAAATAATATTTAAAAATATGTTTAAGGTTTTCATTTAACTCACCCTCGTACACCCATCGCTGCTGATGTCATTAAATTCGCATTCAACAAATAATGTGCAATGATATAGTCTATTAATTAATCAGTTACTTGCTAAATGGGAGCTATATTACAAATGAAATCAGTGATACTGTGTTTGTTATCTTTATGTCCTGTATCTTAGGTCACGTGTGTTTTGCACGGTTCTGTCAGTTTCTCTTTCATAGTGTTTTGCGATTATTTTCTGGAGATGTTCGACGTTAGGTATGTTGGGGCATACCTGAAATTGATAACTGTTCTCATGTGAATTTTGTGTTTGTTTATTTTTAGTTGGCTGCAGAGTGTCGTTATATGTGCGTTCTTCTATGTTATGTAGTATTTCCGTTTATCAGTGAGCAGATGTTGAATGTTTTTAAGTGTCCGTTTCACGTTTGCCTGAAACTGTGTGGTTGGGTCTGATTTCAATATTTTTATATTTCTGGGATTTACGTATACCTTTGCTTTATATCGTCCTTTGGTCATGAGTGCTGCTACACGTTCCTTGTCTGACCCAGTTATTATAATGCTTTTGATTTCAGCTTGTGTTTAATGTTTTCGTAATGACTGCCTATGAGTGATTGTTCTTATCACGTGCCTAGTCCTTCTTCCAATAGCAGCTTTCCTTTTTCTATGTAGTTCTCTTCAGAGAGGTTTACTAAACGTAGATGAAATGTGTGTTGATATTCCTGTGCTTTCTCATTCTGCATGTAATCTTATGGTTGTGTCTTTTTTGCTGTTAGTCTCTCTATTTTCTATTTACGCTCGTTTTGCATATGTTTCACTGCTGTGTAAGTGTACTTTTCAGTTTTTTCTTTTAACGCCATGAGGATGTGGAGTGTGCTGTGCTAAATCTGAGTCTCACACAGTATCATGTTCAACGACTGTATTTTCGGATATAGTCTCCTAATTTCATGGAGTAACCGACACCTTTCTGCAGATTTGTTCGCTTTTGTTGTACCACTGCAGAACTGTTTTTTAACATTTAAATTTATGTAACTGAGAATTGAGTCTGGCTGAAATTTGTAACGGATGGAAGTGGGGTGTATGGATTAAAACTGTGGAGGTAGACTAAAGCGTGGATACAACATGTAGAAGTTATGCAGAGATGAAGAACCTTACATAGGACAGACTAGCATGGAAAACTGCATCAAACCGGTCTTCGGAGTGAAGACCACTACAACAACAAATACCCAACAGCAGATCAAACCATTACATTTGGCATTGTCCATCAATGCCACTACTTTCGCCATGGTAACGTCTTATGCATGTCCAGCCGACATATTAGGCCAGACTGCAGTACGACTAATCCAAGAAAACTGCATTTGTTGCCCACACGGTTTGCAGTTATCATAAGTGTGTCTGTGCGCTAAGAGCTTCACTACAGGAATAACTGGGAATTATTTGCTCTGTTTGTCACTGAAGACTTACGGTATCGCTTTTTACCAGTGTTATCGATACAGCACGACAGAGACCTTGTTCAATTTATTTGAAATTTATGAAATAGCAATTTGGTAGTGATGTACATTAAATGAAAATTAAAACGCCTGCAGCTGTCTCTTTTGTATTTAATTTATTTACGCAACCAGTTTCGGTGTGCCATTAGGCAATCTTCAGGCCTCTTGAACAACGGAGGTTGGGAGGAATCCAGTGTCATGTACACAACAGGAACCAATATTAAATAACAGGTGTCCATAGATTTTTGAATTACGCGATGCTATTCCTTCATTCATTAACCGATCACTTGCGTTGATGAACGAAGGCATAATATTGTGTAAAGTAGAAAACCATGGACACCTGCTATTATTTTTAATATTGGCTCCTGTTACGACTGCACACAAGATTGGATTCCACCCAGTGTACTTTGGTCAAGGGGTCTGACGATGGTGTCATGGAACACCGGAAATGGTTGAGTAAATAAATGAAATGAAAAAGAGACAGCTGCAGGTGTTTTAATTTGAGACAACAGGAAGGTGTCACGTTGTAGAGAAAGCTGTAAGGACATAGCATTTGCAATGGAACACCAGGACTTGGTTATGCCACCTGTTTGCCCATATACTATGAAAGAAAAGGGACATTTAATATTAGTCTATTTACTGTTAAATTATTCATTGCGATAAACCTAAAGTTATTCATTCTTCATCAGAGTGCTAAGTTTACCTTTACAATGGGATTAGCAGCAAAGTAAATCTTAAGGGCAACAGTTCATTAACACAGAAGTGAGTACAACAGCTGACACCTCAGGCATTCTTCAACAGCCATAATTGCACACTTAGCGCGTTAGACAATAATCTCTTCTCACAGAAAAACTAATGGCTTGTAGGCGTCTTCAGATGACAGTTTAGATTTGTAAGAAAGGCTTGGTTGGAAGTAAGCAACAAGCTACTTTGATTGGACAGTTATCTAGAAACGTACAAGTACCTGCTGACTTGCCCTAAGTAAGCGTTTCACTATCTTTGCTGCTCACACTGCATATTAATGAGCCGTCAGAAAATATTAATAATAACGTCAGATTTTTGCAGGTAGTGCAGTTATATATCAGGGAGGGCTCTCTGAAGAAAAAAAGTTGCACAAACATCCAGTCAGAGCTTGATAAGAGATTTCAAAGTGGTGTAAAGACTGAAAATTCCTTTAAATGTTGACAAATTTAAAATGATGTTCTTCACGAAACAAAAAACGACTTCGATATCGATGATTAACAATTGCAGCGGGTAAACTAACAAATATACCTGGGTATAACAAAATGTGCGATATGAAACGGAATGATTACACATGCTCGGTTTTAGGAAAAGGGGGTGGCGGGATGATTGCCAGGATTCTGGGAAAATGCGACCAGTGCACGAAGGAGCCTGCTTGCAAAACGCTCGTATGATTTATTTTAGAATGTTTCTCAAGTGTATGACACCCACAGCAAACAGAGCTAACAGGGAGCATTGAACGTATACAGAGAAGGGCAACACGAATCTTGACAGGTTTATTTGACTCACAGGTGAGAGTTACGTAAATGCTGAATAGCTGGCAGGGCTCATGGACGACATGAGGCAGAAGCGTGAACTTCAGTGCCACAAGTACTAACGGTAACACTGATGTCTTTCCAGTGTGAACGGCGTCTGATAATATTTTTAAAATCTTGTTTCAGATTATTTATGTTAGATTTATTTGCAAAGATTTACAAAATTTTGTTTGCATGCTATTTCATGAGGAGTTTACGAGTTCGTGACAAAGCGCCATCGTACTTATCTGTGGACGAGACGGTTTGCAGTGCAGGTCGCTGCCATGGTTTGACCAACTGTCAACAACCGCGAGAAGATGGCATCCACATTGCCAAGAGCCTCGTCGAGCTTTACTACAATAATTAAAAGTAACTGAAACCGAAAGCTTTGTAATTAAGACCTTAGTTGCATATATGCATATTCTAACGGGTAATGCCATGTTCATGCAATGAAAATCATGTATTTAGTATCTTTCACGAGATGGTTGACGGTGGACGTCCGTCATTTCACAGATACAATATTTCATTTCTTATAGTCCAACAGGATTTTAACCACATGTCTAACAGGCAATAAACTTTGAGCTGAGTAGACTTATCAGAGAATAATATAATGGAATTTGCGTATTTTATTTCATGAACATTAAGTATGGCGCAACCCTGCATCTCGAATGTATGGAAAATCATATAAATAAAAACAATAAATATTTTGGCCTGAAATAGTATTCTCAAATATAATTGAATTTAGAGCATACCACAAATAAGTGGAGTTATACCTTTTACGAATAAAGAAGAAAATAATAAAAATACTACGAAATAGATCCAGATATGCTACGTTTCAGCGACTTTCCTGGAACTCTGATGACTATAAATTTATAAACGGTACAATAAACGCCAGCATCAGTTTGTAGAGAGACCCTACAAACTTTAATGTGAATGAGGCGCTACTTTTGTATTGGAATAATGGTGTCAGAATTATGAATCGTCGTAGTATGTTAGAGGAAGACAAACGGCTTGACAATGTCAAGCATCTACACAGCCGAATGTCAGGGCACTAGTCCACTGGGGGTTTGCAGCCACTCGCACCGGTAAGACGACAGGGTTGCCTTCTTGCTAGGCGTCAAGGCCTCAGGCAGAGTGAAGAATTACACGGGGCGAAGATGTCCAAAAGTAGTTTTATGTGTAACATGTTCATTAATACACGCACTATATACATATCAAATAAGAAATACTGCAGCGCCGAAGAGTCCTGTTTTGAACGATTCTCGTAACGCAGTGTAGCCGCAGACACTGATGTCATCCCGCGTTGCATCAGTTTGTCGACAGAATATCAACCAGTGGGGATCTCGTTGCAGCCAAGAAAGTGAAACACTGGTTGGTTTGTTGGCAGGTGGTTGCAACGGTCCTGAGACATGTGAAACGTCCCCTTAGAACAATTTATACACGACTGTGCGTAAACTGACACACTATATTTTTAGCGCAACGCAATCTGACTTTCAATAATCCCTACAAAAGAATGGTTTTGACTAACATTAACCTATACGTTTCACAAATCACTTGCCTCACAAAAATCTTCGTTACTCAAGCTACTGCAATACAGCGAGCGCCACTACTGCCAGCTAAATAAAAGATTCAAACTACTGAAGGCACTAACTACTGATAGGCATAGTTAGCAAATGAAAGATTTTAATACAGAACAAACAATGTATTTACCTTAATAGTCATAATATATATATCAGTTCGTGACACCAATTCTTACAAATTTCAAAACTCCGCCATCTCTCTCCCCACGTCCACCACTGCTGGCGGCTCACCTCCAACTGCGCAATGCTACGCGCTGTTAACATCCAGCTGCCCAACACTACAATGGCAGACAACAATGCAAACCAGCCACAGACTGCACACGGCACAGCCAGTGATTTTTCATACAGAGCGCTACGTTGCGTTACCAACAAGAAAACGTAAACAGCCTACTTACACATGTACAGCTTCGGGTCTGGACTGACGCCATTGTGTGTTAGGAGTTCGATTATTGGCCACCTTTTCAAGGAGACCGAGAATGGAATTGAATTCCCGAATTCTATCAGATGAGCGTTAATAAATTTTCAGAGGAAATGCTGAATCAACAGAAAATATTAAAGTTTGTCACGGATTGCCACGCACGCTCTTTTAGGCTCGTTAGTGTAATAGCTACACAAACGCTTTGCCGCCTCCTTTCCGGCGGCTGTTTCCTTCTGTAAGAGCGAGAGAGAAGCAACACTTGTGCGATTCGAGTTGGAGGCTCCGCATTAAGATTTTGGTTAAGCAGTATAAAAAGTCGCTGCTCGGCGGGAACCTGCCGTGACAGGAGCACTGGTACTGGAACCTGGTAGATCCTGGAGGACTCCAGCGCGCTGTCTTGGGTCCACTGTTGCAGACATTGCAGCCATCTCCTCGGATTCCCTCTGGGACCTACCACTGCTCTCTTCTGTCGAAATCAGAGGTTTCTATCGCTGTTGGATGGAAGGTTTTACTGTCCAATGAATTATGAAAAGAACAGCTATCATCCAAGGATTTTTTCTTGGAAAGTCTATATTTACACCAGCCCCTCCACAGCCAAAGTCTCTATTTAGTTATCGGTAGACGCCCGTGCAAATGATTCCTGACAATGCACCCACGAAGCATGTCACTAGTTTGAAGTAACTTCGTAGAAAGCCCATTGTTTTTTACTTAATTTTTCAGCAGACAACAAGTAGGTGTAAAAGTACGTCAATGAAAATATCAGTCAGCACCTCTGCTACTAGTTAGCATATTGTGGAAATAAGTCACTGAATGAAACAAACGTTTGGACCACGCTTACTGTGGTCTGCTTCTGAATTTACTACCATTCTTTATCATACAGGGTCCAATATGTTAAGTCATGACATCTACATCTACATCATACTTCGCAAGTCATCTAACGGTTTGTGGTGCAGAGTACTTCTGGTACCACAACTCATCCCCCCCTCCCCTTCCTTGTTTCACTTGCGAACAGCGCGTGAGAAGAATGATTGTTGGTAAGCCTCTCTACTGGCTCTAATGTCTCTCTCGCCTTGATCACTTCGCGAGATTTGTGTTGGGAGAAATAGTATGTTGTCCAACTCTTCTCGAAATTCCAATAGCAAACCTCTTCATTATGCACAACCTAACAACTCTGTACGATGCACAACTCTGTAACGTCCACCAATGGAATTGGTTGAACATCTGCGTTACGCTTTCCCGTCAACTAAACGATCCCTTGACAAAACGTACCGCTCTTCGTTGGATCTTCCCCATCTCTTCTATCAGTCGTACATGGTGACGACGCAGATAGAGTAACAAGGATCTTCCCCATCTCTTCTATCAGTCGTACATGGTGACGACGCAGATAGAGTAACAATATTGAAGAATTGGTCGAAAAAGCGCCTTATAAGCCACTTCCTTCGTGGATCAGTTACGTTTGCTTAAGATACTTTCTACGAATCACAAAATGGCATCTGATTTTCTTACTATTTGCTTTGTGTGGTCATTCCACTTAAGGTCACTCTGGCAGGTAGCCTACTTCTAGATATTTTACGCAGATACTTTTTAGAGCAACTTTTTATCAAGAATGTAGTTGTTAAGTAGCCGATTTCACTTCTTGGGGAACTCCCGAAATTACATTTACACCTGTCGATTTTGTTCAATTAAAAGCGACGTGTTGAGTTCTACCTGCATGTAAGTCTTGAATCCAGTCGCAATTCTGGACTAATACTAGGTAAGATTGTATGTTTTTCACTAAAAGGCAGTGCGGGACGGTGGAAAAAACATTTTATTTAAGTGGCAGTATTGGCGCTCGCTGTATTGCAGTAGTTCGAGTAACGAAGATTTTTGTGATGTAAATGATTTGTGAAAGTTATAGGTTAGTGTTAGTCAGGGTCATTCCTTTGTGGGGGTTATTGAAAGTCAGATTGCGTTGCGCTAAAAATATTGTGTGTCAGTTTAGTGATCTGTATATGTCTGGGCTAAAGGCTCAGGCAATTGTGCTAATGTTAAAATTTTTGGTGATTTGACTCACTATTAAAGAAATTAATAAAATGTCCTGTCCTCTCCTCACCTCCTTTCTAAAAGCCTTTCGAAGTCAAGGGAGACGTCGTTGTCTATATCTCTATTTATGTATTTTATTTTGAAACCTCCCCTTAGAAAAATTTATGAATGATTGTGCTGATAAACCCCTTACGTTATTTGATTTTCAAACAGCTGAGCAAAACTGAACGTACTCAGATATTTCTCTGTTTACTTATTCTGATTCTAGCTACTGAAGTCACTGACTACTGATAGACATAGTTAGCAAATGAAAGATTTTGATAGGGAACAAACAATGTATTTACCTTAATAGTGTTCAAAAGTCATTATATATATATATATATATATATATATATATATATATATATATATATATATATATATATATATAAGTTCATGACATCCAGTCTTATAAATTCACTGTCTCTGATGGACGCACGTCCAGATCATCCGCTCTCAAATCTCTGCCATCTCTCTCCCCATATCCACCACTGCTGGCGGCTCACCTACAACTGCGCAGCGCCACGCGCTGTTCACATCCAACTGTCGAACACTACAATAGCGAATATTTCAACAATGCCAACCAGCCACAGACTGCACACAGTACAGTCAGTGATTTTCATGCAGAGCGCTACGTGACGTTACCAACCTAAACAGCCTACTTACAATTTATTTATTGCTTATTTTGCCTGACCAGATTACGACCTTATGTCCTCTCTTATATCTGACCATTAATAACACATAAAGAAATGCTGCAGAAAAATCAAAATAGTAATAATTTGCGTCATTAATTAAATAATAACTGACGTAGCTGTAAGCTGAGTACCTTCGTGTGGCGCCTTCGGGAGAGAACACTGGCGTTGTCACAGGGTTTTCTAAATAATGTGTATGATTGAGACACCAGCGGAGTGAAATAAATTGACGGCACACATAAATGAAATGGTAAGGATGAGGGAAACCAAGGAGTGGTGAGCGACTGAGGCCACACCTATAAGAAAATTTTTACAATTAATATAGCTCCAACAATTTACTCAAGACATACGCTGGTAATATGAGCACACGTGAGATAATTAATGAATTGTTTGAAACGCAAATAAATAAATCAAATACTACAAAAATCAAACTACAGCGTTGGTACCTAAGTAGGAGCGTTTTCTCATAAGTTTAACAAAAACAATAGATACACGTAACACAGACGTTAGTCATCAGTAATATATTCAGCTTCACAATCTACAACAGTCTACCAACGCTGGGGTAACTTTTCCATTCCGCGGCTGTAGAAATTACGTGGTTTTCAGGCGAAGAACTCGTCGAGCCGTTTTGTGAGCGCATTTTCATCCGGAAAGGATATTTCTTGAAGCTTGTTCGATAGAGAGCGGAAAAGATGAAAATCTGAGGGTGAGACATAAGGTGAATAAGGGGGGTGCGGATTGGCTTCCCAGTCCAACCCCTGTACAGCGTTTTTTGTCAGTCTAGAAGAAACGGGTGGGTGTTATCATGGTGTAGTATCACTTCACACTCTGTTCCTGGTCGTCCGTCTTGGATTGTGTCTGCAAGACGTCTCAGTTGTCGATAATAAATGTCAACAGTGATGGTTACACCTCGGGGGAGCAATTCGTAGTACCCCACACCATCGCTCTTCCACCATAAGCATAACATTGTCTTTTGTGGATGAGCGCAGGTCTTTCTGTGAGGACTTACTGCTTTGTTTTGGATTCAAAGTTTTCTCTATTTTCCTTATGTTAGCATGATGACACAATTTCTCGTCACCAATAAACGATACAACATAGGAATGGACGATGATGTTTACGAGCCAGTTGAAGACGAGCAAGCAGCGATTCACATGTCGCCATCAGCTGATTTGTTTTTTTATTATTTTGGTTTAGAGCTCGCTGTACTCACACAACCGATTTTTGAACCTCCTCGACTGCATGAAAATGTCGCACGATTGCGGAATGTGTAACGCCGGAAATGCATCTTGTGATGTAACAAAATAAAAGTGATGTTGTTATTCAATGGAAAAGTTGGTATTTTGAGATTTCGCTTACTGTTTTATCAATCACAATTGCCGTAAGAATCATGGATTGACCATTGTCATGAAATATTGCATTATGAAATGTGAACAGTCTTTACTTGCAGTTTCGCGTGGCTTCAAGCAATCACAGCTAGCGTGCTATTGATTGAGAAATTGCATTATCGTCTTTCTAATTACTTCATGATCGTAGATACGATCATACCCGGTCGTGAAGTTATTGTTATGACAAAACAATTTCCTAAGGGCCAGAAAGTTCTTAAGGGCGCAAAAACAACTGTAACATCACACAAAAGGAAATTTCAATATTAAAGCTGAAGCAAGAAGACGATAAAACAGTTTTCTTTTTGTCAATGTAGAACGTACATTGGACTGCTGATCTTGGTGTCTGTAATCTTAGCAAAATGCATAATTAAAATGAAGATAATACCGAGGAGATTATAAAGGCACATTTTCATGCCGTGCGTGAGTTTCCTCGGAAACGCGAAATCTTAATTAAATAATCTCTGACAAATAAATAAAGCCTATGGCACAGAACTGCAGCGCTATGCCGCTGATAAAACAAAATACAATTATGACACACTTATGTTTGATTAACAAGAAGAAGGAGATGGAGTAGAATAACTGGTGGGGGAGCACGTATGTTTTATTAACTGGCACACCGCCATATTTGATGTCACATAAGAACATTGCGAGTTACAATCTTACTAGGCACTCGTTTCTGTAAAGAATTTATATCTATGAAAGTAAGTAGAATTATTTAACTGTAGGCTTATTCGTTGAATATATCTGATTTAACTAACTCTGTAAACTTTTTATGTTTAGTAGATAGTGACCTCTGTACGACGTATTGACATGGATGGCAAATTATTCTAATATTGAGATTTAGATTTTGAGTCCTCACCTACCGCAGCAGTCTTTCGAAACGATTTAAATACGAAGTCCGATTGTTTGAGTCTTATTTCACGGTCAACTACGAATAACATTGCATTTACAAAAAAGCCATTGTCAAGCGTCTGATACCAAATAATTAAACGTCCACGTTCCAGATAAGCAAATATTAATTACAACCAATCACTATCATACATATACAATAATTAATATTTTATTTTATTATATTTATTTATTTATTTATTTTATAAGATGATAGGAATGAGCACTGCTAAGTGATTCAATATTTCCAGAACAAATATTTATTATAACCAAGACATATATTGTGCCTTATGCTTAATACTACAATGACGGTAGATTTTTATGTCCGTTTCATGTCCATTAAGCGCTCTTTTATATAGCCATTGTCCTCTTGAGTCGCTCGTGCGTCATCACGATAAGTTATAACAGTTCTTCTTTTTACGCTTCACTAAAACATGGTTTTATACATTCAGTAAAAAATTAGATCAGACCGCCACAAATCTGCGTCCGTCTTACTTAAGAAAAACAGCACAGGTGTTTAACGCTCAAGGCTTCATTTATTCTTCAGCGAACAAAATAGTGAAGGATCGAGTGTCGATCCGTATTCTTCTGTTTATGCTGCCGCCCAAAGACGACGAATTACATTATTTAGGAAATTCCACCATCACTATGCGACGCCTTATTATACATCAGCCATTCTTTATAAACAAGTATTTGCCTTCTGGCTGAAAGTATTAACTATTTGCTGTTTTAATGAAGCCAAAAATAGCTAATATCACAATATCCTCTTATTTCCATTTATTGTACTATAAATTTTTTCCTTATTTTGTTACGTGAAGATATGACATTTCTGTGTCTTTATATATTGTATTTGTTTTACGGTTTGTCTATATATATTTATGCATTTATGTCGTTGTATAATTGGTTCGTTTTGTAAATATTATTTGTATTTTTACGCTGGGTCTTGCCTAAGGAAAACAATGCTATCCAGCTTTCGCTGGCTCTCTGCTTTGTTTTATTATTGCTCGCGTAACAGCTAATATATGAGATAAAATATGTTGCTACGAAAAGAGCCCGGAAATACTTTTTTAGGGATGCTGTGCTGTGACTTCCTTGGGATCATTAATTTTCAACAAAACAAAATATATTATATTCTTATTATTCTAGATCTGGCTATCTATTAAAGGAACATTTTTTCGTTACTGTAACTCGCCATAAAGTTCAACATATCTTCCTCACTTTACAGTTATTGGAAAGGTTACTGAAAATAATTTCGTTATGAATACTGATGTTACAGTACGCAATGTTTGTTCAACATCAAAATTTTGCAGTGGATTTTTATTAACAGTAAAACACCAATAAGTACCACGACTAATACGAGAACATGACACTATAATCAGAAAAAAGATGTTTTTACTATAATGTTTGCCAGACCAGAACTACGCCCAGCAAGATTTCTTTTATGTTATGAAGGTAAATTATCTTGTTGCACTGTTAATAATATATCATCCGCAGCCCGCGTCCACCTGTAAAAGACATCATAAAATCTGCTGCTCTGCCCTGCAATCTCGAAAGCTGAAAGACATAATTTTAGTTCACTATTACCTGTCCGCTTCTTTGCGGTATGATTGTTTTCATTTAATGCAGCTTGAATGAGCCGCGGCAGCGGCTCGTTCGTTCGTAGAGCAGCTCTGCATTACGAATAATATTTAAACAGCTGAACATGTCTTAAAAGGATGGGGTAAAATACCAGGCAAGCTTATTACAAATGATAATGCAAGTTTCACTAAGTAACTCTATTCAATACATTTAAACAGATTAAATTATTACACACCTTTACATATCAGTACTTAATGGCGTACGTCTCTCAATCTTGCCAAAGAATGCTACACAAGCGTACAATATAACGTCACAGGCTCTTCCTACTCACGTAGCTCCAAGAAGACGACAGAGAAATTAATGTTCGGTCACTACTATTTATACTCCTTGTGACATATTCTCATCTTTGTTTGATATTTAATAATTATCGTCTGTGGCTGTTTCAGTACTCGCCGACGCAGGTATTATCTTTAAAAATATCGGCACATAATTCTATACAAGTATAAAACATGACACATAATGGTTTCTCTTTCTTACATAAAGTTCACACTATCATTGTGCACGAAATTACAATCATCCAGTTCAATTATTCTTTTCCCCTTTGTGTGTTATGCCAGGAGACGTTACAGAACGATAACATCGATAGGTCGTGTGGAGAACCAAAATGTTTAGGATCTTGGGTAGTGTTAGCTCTGCCACGTGGAGCGCGGCCAGAGCGGAGTCGGGCTGGAGTAGGGCGGTGGAGCAGGTGTGTTGAGTGACGCTACCGCGAGTTGCTGCACTTCCGGGGGTTTGGCAGCATGTAATTGCACTCGACTTGCTATGATAGTTTCTGGCACGGTGTCGCGGACGGGAAACATTAGCTGGCACACATCAAGAGCCCGTTTCGCCTGGTGACCGTGTCGAGAAGAAGGCGCGCCAACATCCAGCTTCTGCAACAGCGACGGCCGACAATACGCGATTGTCGCCACCTCCTCGATCGACGACTTCAAACCTTCAATCAACCAACAAGGAAGACTGAAGGCATGTAAAGTTTTAGATCTGTATGGCAGACCTCAGCTTTTCAAACTGTTCCATTTGCATCACTAAAATACAGCAACTTAGCATGAACCATTGTTGCTCACTGTCCCAGTTGCATTACCAAGCAGGGTCCCTTCCTTTTCCGAAATGAACCCGAGTGTCGTTGAAATTCAAACGCCAACATTAAAGTAATATCATTCCATTTCACTGCTTTAATTTCAAAGTTCAGTTAAAGTATTCATAGCTGGCTACAATAACCAAACAGAACTATATTTAGATTACACATCCACAAATTAAGAGTGCGAGTTTTGTTACCATATTTTAACTTACCTATGACTGCAGCTCAACTTGGTATGTACTAAAGTTTACTGTTGTTAATTGTTCAAAATCATTTAATTCTAGTTCAAAGTTAAATCTCTTATTTCTAAATTGCGTAGATTCAAGTTGCTTTTAAGATGATTGTTGAGGTAGCTCAAGATTAACCTTATTTAATTTCGTAGTGCTTCAGAAACAAAGTTCACTATTAATTTCAGTCACTAAATTAACTTCCAATTTTCCGCTTTTATTAATTCTTTTGCTACATTAAGTCAGAGTGCAACGAAATTTATTACTTCTAACAAACATTCAGTGTTTACGCAATACATGTCAACCTTCAGTTGCCACGCTTTTAATGCTAATTATATGTGCATTAACCTTTCTTTTTCAGTTATTATAGTAGTTGTCCATAGGACTGCGACAGTAATTTTCTCCAGATCTCAAATATCTAATTAGCGCCAGCTAATTGTTAACGTAATGACCGCACATTTACTTTCTTTACTAACTTTACCCTTTTTCAAAATTAATTTCCACCAATTTCATTTGCATTTTTCCTTTCATTTAACGTAACACTTCCTCCCTCTTTACCGACAAATTAACTTCGGTGATGAATGCTTTTCCCAAATTTCCATTAGGTACATACGGTTTAATTTTTCACTGTCATTAAGGTCGATAAGTGAGGGGGATGTTACAAATGTTCCCAGTTCATCACATTTGCCGGTTCTAGAGTACACTGATTTGGATCATCGTAGATCAATAATTTTTCATCAAACCCAGAAGTTCTTCCTGAACATGGAAAGTCACTTATGTCAGAACGATCCTCCTGAAAACGAGGAAACCCTTTTCTTGTTATGCTCTGTCCAATGGCGTTATGCCCAAACACTGGGAAAGTGTTTCTGGCTGGCTCCGCTGCTGTCACCTCTCTGCTGAACTCAAACGGAAGAGTGTCGGAAATGTTCCGATTCCTTCACTTGGCACTCCATTTTCTATCGCCCACTACTCCACTCGCTGTCTCCAAATGAAAAAATAACAATATGTAAAATCAAATAGCAACAAGCAGCTACAAATAAAAAATGGCTGTCGATAAACAAACCCATAGCAACCAGATACCAACATGCAAAACAAAAACACTACGAACTTATTCAGCAACCTAATAAAATGATAATTAAATGGACACCCTAGCTGCAACCGGGCGTTGATATACTTCACTGGGAACATGTTGAAAATGTGTGCCCCGACCGGGACTCGAACCCAGGATCTCCTGCTTCCGGTCAGGGCACACATTTTCAACATGTCCCCAATGAAGTATACCAACACCTGGTTGCAGCTATGGTGGCCATTTAATTATTTCATTCTAGCAATGCTGCATGGTCATCAACGGTTTTTCGGGAACAGATACTACCGTCTCACATGTAGCAACCTAATAGTTTAAAAGCACAGATAAATAAAACAATCACTATAAAGATTCAAAATGTCATTTAAAAGCGTTAATAAATAAGACACTATAAACGTTAAATTAATTTAAAGGCTTCAATTAGTAGAAAGGTACTATATACATCCAAAGAACTTTCCCTTAAAAGATCTGTGTGCCTTAAAGTTATATAGCGTCCCCATTGCTATATTACGAAAACACTTAAAAAACAGTATTTATAAGGAAGAGACATTTAGAAATTGAATAATATATTTTTATCATGTAGCTGTAAAACAATAATTTCTTTGTCTAAGTTTCGAATGCAAAGAAATATAACAAAGTGATCTAAAGAGACGACAAGATACGCTCTTTTGTTAATTTTGTAGTCGTCTTCACTTCTTCTCTTGTCTTGATTACGTGTAGACGGACATATTTCGATTGCTGGCAAATGTAAGCATATTTGTATGAATTAAGCAGATAATATATTGATTTAATATTATTGTGTACTTTTAATTTGTAAGAGGTGATACCGATTTCATGTCCGCCTTCCTTGAATTAACCTGCATTCAAGTAATTTACATTTCAACAATCGCAGCGGCCGATGCAGACAACGACGCCATTACGTGGCGATATTAACTTAGGAAAAATTAGCGGAAGCGAAATACTCGCCCGCTGTTAACATAATATTAATATTTCTCCACAGTTGCACGAAGTTGCAGATATACGTAGCTTTAAGATTCTTATTTTTCAGTACCATAGCCGACAGCCAGAGCCAGGACTCCGACTACGTGGCAATGGTTAACGGAGGTAAGAAAAAATACTTTCGCGCGTGTTTGGGCCGCAATTGTAATTAATAACTAAAGATCTTTTGCTTTAAAGTTACCTGACTAGCCGAGGAAATTAATATGAAAAGTTTATTACATTGTTCAGCTTATATGCTCATGTTTTAAGATTAAGCGAGTCTAACATTCATTAACGTAACAAATAATTTGAGATTAATATTGTTAAAAAGGAAGAACTTCAGGAAAGCATTTAATCGTAAAATCAAAATTAAATGAAATATCATTTTTATTAAGGCCCACCACGTAAGTAGGCAACAATCAAAAAATAATAATAACAATAATAATATATTAAATTACGACGGCCGACGGACGCGAGAGTTAGTAACTGACAGAATTCCAGTAATAAGAATCAAATGACAACCCACAACGCATTTACAATTCCCAACAGAAGGTCATAATATCTTAAAACAAATACATGTAATTTAAGTGAAGGTAACAGTTGCGCCTTTTCCACAACTCAACAACACACACAAAATTAGCCTACCAATGCTTTGTAAGTGTAACTCCATCCCGTTTTTTTTTTTTACCAATGCTTTAGTTAACAACCTGCACCGTCTGGTCGAGTCGTACACACTAAAACCGAGAACCAACCAGTACCTAGACTACCGCACCTGGGGAATTTACCTTTAACTGGTGTCGTTAGTCAAACTCAACCTCCACACCCCCAGTGACAAACCATATCCACAAAGAGACCATAACAAGACCTTTAACGCAGTCAGTGGCTGCCTCAGTCAGTTCAAAGCAAGGTGAAGTTCGTAGCAAGATCCCATCCAGAAGTGCGTAATTCACAGGGGAAATTAACAGAGGACACAAATTACTATTAGCACGCCCTTTAGACTCTTAAAACCAAAGGATCATATAAAAATAAGATATTGTACCACAACGTTTGGCATCTCTTAAATGCTCATCTGGTTTTGATGATATTGCCAACAGAGTACCAAAGATGTGTTCCCACGTAATAAGCCTAGTCTTATCTCAAATATGTAATGCATATGTAATGCATATTTTTCCAGAGAGACTGAAATATGCCATTGTTAAACCCCTCTTTAAGAAAGGTGATGAGAAAGATGTCAATAACTACCAGCCTGATTCAGTGCTGACATTTTCCATAATTTTTGAGGTGATGTATTTAGAATAGTACCACACCTCAGCAACAATAATAGCCTCTTCAAGTCACAGATTGGGCTTCAGAAGAGTTGCTCTACTGGGAATGCCATTTACATGTTCACTCAAATATTAAATAATAAAATAGAGCCGTTTGGTGTTTTCTGTGACCTATCTAAGGCATTTGACTGTGTGAATCACAGCATTCTCCTAGATGAAGTTCAGTGGGGTCGATGATATAGTCAACCAATGGATAATGGCATATCTAACCAAAATAATGCAGAATGTTTCACTTGGTAATTCAAGGAATATAGTCTGGGGACGTGATTCTGACTGTGGAGAAATCGCGTGCCGGGTTCCCAAAGGCTCAGTATTAGGTCCACTATTGTTCCTCTTGTATGTAACTATCTTCTGTCTAATATACAACAAACAAAATTAATTATTTTTCCTGATCACACTAGTATTCTAATCAGCCCACATACACGCAGAAAGAGAAAAAATTGTTAACGATCTTCTTAAAAGTATCATTGGTTCTTTGGACTCGTCCTCAATTTTAAAAAGGAACAACATATTCAGTTCTACACACCTAGTCCGAAGTTTTCAAGACAGAATAACTAGATCTGGAAAAGTTGTTAAGAAATATTCTGTGCATACACATAAGTTTTCATGCTTATTGATGTTATACAGCTTTAACTGAAATTTTTTCAACAAGGTGAATAGGAATGTGCCTTTTTTCAAAAATCTATCAAAACGAAAGTAATGCTTTTTTGTACCAAGCTTGATACGATTACTACAAATAATTCTGGTGTCTTCTTTTGCTGGATTTTTACGGCTCTCAAATATCTGTGAATAAAATTCTACAAATTTTGGGCTTTTCTCTTACATAAGTGTCTGACAAATGTATAAAACGAAAATTCCTCCCAAAGAATGTTTTACTGTACTATTCACTATGGGCATGACAAATTTAAGTACTCTAACGTTAGTGGTTTCTGAGAAAAAGGCGCATAAAGTTTCCAGAATGTTAGTTGCGCAAACTTGAATCAAAGATTTGATAGTGTTTGCTTTAGGTGTTGCCTTATCTGGGTGAGCTACTGCAAGCCAGTTCATATTCCTCTTTATCCTCAAGCAGTCTTTTCCATGTTTGCCTTATTCGGTTAAGCTGATTTTGAAAGTGAGCAGCAATAATATCAGCTGCGGCGATTCCCCTCTTCGAAGCACTTGTTTTCTTGCCTGAAGAGACGCCTTAGTTCATTATTATTGAGCTAGTTATGAAGTTGTCTTTACGAGAACGAGAAGAACGACATTACTACCTGACCTTTCTAAACACTTTACTGGATCTAGGCACGCTGCACAGAGTAATAATAGATCTACACACAACTTTCGTAAAGTTACTCCTTTGCAACCACTTGTTAACAAACATTATAAACTAGAGAATACAACATTAGTGGCAGTGATACTATTCCAAAGGCTTTTTGATGTACCATAGACACACTGTATAAAACTGTAAGAAAACACAGCAAGAATAAAGAATATGAGCAAATACAGAACAGGGAATGGGTGTAAAATTAAACATCTTTCAGCCGTCTAGTTTCCAAACTTTGGCTACCAGTTTCGGCGATTTACTACGCTATCTTCAACCCCCTGACCGACGTGTAGGAAGAGCCCACCTCGGTTCTGTTCAAAACAGCGGCCAGAAATACTGGCATTAGTAGATTTATGCTTGTTACAGCGATATTTCCAACCATAATCTCCCGACTGTTGATGGCGTAGAAAATCGCGTAGTATGTCGCCGAAAATGGTAGCCAAATAAAGTAAGTCTGGAAACTAGATGGCTGAAAGGTGTTTAATTTGACAGACTGTATCGAACAGCCGAGTCCCGCAAACATTTCGGAATAGACGAAAGTATAAAGAACAAGGAATGGACGTCGTCTCATGAAAGCTTTCGTCAGTTATCATTTTTATAGTGCTTATGAGTGGAACTGGAACGTAGTATTTAGGGACTGACATTTCGATAGCATTTAGTAAACGAAGAGCACTAAAAATTTTTTTCACAATTTTGGCCGGTTTCAAGTGTGTCCTTCCTTAACAATTGTCGTTTGTCGTGCGCATCGTTCGTGACTGGGAGGGGGCGGAAGGAAGGGACAGTCGGGCACGAAGTAACGTTCGCCACACGTCGCGATGTGGCTTCCGGAGTATAGATGGAGATGTCGACATATAGGTGGATTCAAACCGCTTTCGATGCTCAATACCAGCAGAATGAAGGGGCTTGTTGCCCAGGAGCGATGGGCCACCTGTGTAGGTGACAGTTGTGACTGTTGGGGTGTTCGGTAAGCTGTACAGCTACCGTAGGAGTGAAGAGAACGCGCCTCGCCACGTTACGGGGTGGAGGAGAACCCCCTCGTTAGCAGCTTCGTGCTGGATCGGCTCACGGTCAATCAGCCAGCATCAGCAAGCAGCCGGGAGATCCCGCTAGATACGTACTGTGTGCCGCGGGCCTCGGAATCTCAGGGGAGCACACGTCTCTGGGCCGATCGTAGCAGCTCGGGGCGAGCGTCGGGAATTTATGATGTAATCGCGCCAGCGTTGATCCCCTAATTAAGCTCATAGAAATGTTATTTACCCCCTGAGAATAGCAAGCTTGTCGCTTGGAGCCCTTTAAATGGAGTGGAACTGGTACCAGGAGGTAATGTGACCCTCCATCACTAACATGTCATGGTAGAGAACTGATGTACAGGGTGCGTCAAAAAAATGTATACACACTTTGAAGCGTCATAGAAAATTTATTTCTCGTTCTACAATGTTAAATTTCTGGGAATGGAAAGCTTAAAGTCCAATTGGAAAAATAAATGTACTTCGCAAATGTGATTAATGTTCAAACTGGTGGCCTTCAGCATCAATGCATTTCTGAGCACGAGTCACCACTGATTCCGTTCATCGCACCAAAGTGTTCAATGACATTTCTGCGCCCACCACCTGAATCTCATTCCAAAGTCTGTCCAGGTTACGTGGTTTACGTTTGTACACCTCATCTTTTACTGCGCTCCATAAGAAGAAATCCAGCAGCACGAGGTCTGCAGAGCGTGCAGGGAACTGCGTCCTATCCACTGGCCTGGCACATTGTGATCCAGGTATGCTCGTACGTCCCTATGATAGTGCGGCGGGGCGCCATCTTGTTGGAGATAAAACTCATCATTACCGTATAATGCACGAATGGCAGGGAATATGGAGTCAGCAAGCATTGTTAGGTACGTTTCTCCAGTAACAGTACCTTCAAAGCGCAAAGGCCCAATGAGTCCCCTTGCAGGCAAACCACACCACACATCTACACCAGGCAAATTCACAGCCTTTTCAACTGTAATGTGAGGATTATCTTCAGCCCAGTACACACAATTGTGCCTATTGACAGTTCTATTGAGTTTGAATTGGGCTTCATCCGACCAAATTATGCTACCCATAAATCCCGCTTGACGTCTCACTATCTTCTGAACCCATTCACAAAATTCTAACCTTCGATCTGGATCGTCGTCACTTAGCTGTTGCACCAGCCTTGGAATGCACACACGAGACTTGCCTTTTTTCAGAATGCGTAGCACACTACTAGCACTTACATTACTCTCACGTGTCGCTTTCCTTCAAGATTTTTGAGGCGAACGCTGAAACAGTTCCAAGACCTCAGTTGTGGAATCATCACTTGTAGCTGTACGAGGTCGCCCTGATCGACCTTTATGCACATGACACACTGTTCCATGAATTTCGAATTTGTCTCGTAGACGCGTAATTGTTAGCCTTGAAGGTGGTTCTGTACCAGACTCACTTCACCACTGTCTTCCTACCGCAGCTACATTCTCAAACTTCCAGTACCACTTAATTATCTGCTTCCGCGCTTCAAAGCTAAAACGCACGTCCGCCATGTTGCAGTTTCTTCCTTGCCATGCCTGCTACCTATTGAAGAAACATGCTCAGAGATATTTAACCTTGTTTTTAGAACGGGAAATAAATTGTCTATGAGAGTTCAAAGTGTGTATACATTTTTTTGACGCATTCTGTATATGTACCAGCCGTTTGTGTGGTAGAAAGGAGCTGTAGTGTTTGGACGTGAGCCGTGCGTCGCTCATGTTCCCGTCATCATGTATTTAACACCCTGTTCTTAGCATACTTCCACCTCACTACGTTAATTTAAATTGCTACTGTCACTGAGTTGCTGATTTCCCTGACTGTGAGCCAAGCTAACAGCGCGTATCGATATATCCCCCTTCGTATTATCTTTGCTTGACTGCTATTAATCCACGGTCGTTGTCTGTCGTGAAACGTCCCCTTAGAAAAATTTATACACGACTGGTCTATATGAAACGACCCCTTAGAACAATTTATACAAGACTGAGCTTAAACTGACACACAATAGTTTTTAGCGCAACGCAATCTGACTTTCAATAATCCCTACAAGAGAATGGCCCTGACTAACATTAACCTATATGTTTCACAAATCACTTACCTCACAAAAATCTTCGTTACTCGAACTACTGCAATACAGCAAGCGCCACTACTGCCAGCTAACTAAAAGATTCAAACTACGAAAGTCACTAACTACTGATAGGCACAGTTAGCAAATGAAAGATTTTAATAGGGAACAAACAATGTATTTACCTTTATAGTCATAATATATATATCAGTTCGTGACACCAATTCTTACAAATTTCAAAACTCCGCCATCTCTCTCCCCACGTCCACCACTGCTGGCGGCTCACCTCCAACTGCGCAACGCTGCGCGCTGTTAGCATCCAGCTGCCGCTGCCCGACACTACAATGGCAGACAACAATGCAAACTAGCCACAGACTGTGCACAGCACAGCCAGTGATTTTTCATAGAGAGCGCTATGTGGCGTTACCAATAAGAAAACCTAAACAGCCCACTTACAGTCATAAGGGAGTTCGTCTCGAGTTCGGTTTGCGAGTTCGGGCTGCCAGTCAGTGGGTACGCGTCTGGAGCGCAGTCCGGACCTGCCAGTCGGGTTGGAGCAGCAGTGGGTTTGCGTCGACATGGCTCGCCCGACCATTGCCGCCTCGCATCACTTGAGCCGGTTTCGGTGGATCGTCGGTCGGTCGCCCTACCGGACGACGCGTTTTGGCTCGCCTATCGTTCATCCGTCGGCTGTGTGTGTGTTGTCGGCATTCTGAGAGGAATCGGTCGGTTGTTGTTGATGAGGGAAGTTATCCCCGCGCGGTGCAGTCGGCTGGGGCCGCTGGCAGCCCCTGCGCAGTGTCGGAGCGTGTGTGGAGCTGTCCGATCGCTACGAGCTTCGTGGTTCACCGAACCAGGACGGCAAAGTTGAGTAGTGGTTTCGACTACCCAAGCCACGTCCATTCATGTTGTGGTGGTTCGTTTCGGTGGTTTGCTGTTGGGGAGGTTTTCCTGTGAGCAACACAGAGAGTTTCTACTGCTGAAATTCAGCCGCCATGCGGTGCAATTAACTATTTTGGTTGACTAGAGTTTGAGTGAACCAGCGGAATTTTCTGTCTAGTGGCCATTAGTGTTCCGGTTACCTGCCCTGGTCGCTGACGTAAATTCAGGCAGCGTCCTTTCCTCACCTGTTGTCGCTGTCCAACATGGTGTGTAATTCTGATGGCTAATACATACTTCATTGTGGATTATCACGTTAGTAACCTTTTGTGTTTGAGTTCTCATGTACTGATTGGTGGCAAGCAAGTCGTTGTGTCGGTCGGTCTGCGGCTGTCCCCTGGTTGGGTTCTGACGGATAAAGTGTAGTTGGACTCACCACCTGTCTCGCCTAAGTGAACGAGGGCAGACCGACCTCCCTGGAAGCTTTCTGAGTGTCACCGGTGTTTAATTATCTGTTGTCAGCTATTTTAAATTTTAGGCTTGTAGTTATTTTTTCTTTTTCTTAAAAATTTCGCAAAGTTAATTCTTTAGTTTACCTTTCAAGCTTAAACATTGCGGTCTTCTGCCATTAAAAGATTATGGTAATATATTTTAAAATTTTGAAACTTAATTGTGGCCTTCAGCCATTGGTATAGCACCTTGTATATATTTGTTCTATCTACTTTCCTGTGATGTTTTTTCTAATTATTTTATTTCCATCTTAATTGGGTTTTCATCTTGCTGATTTTTTAAGATTTCTTGTTTGGAGGCCTTCAGCCGTGAAAGAGTTGCATTCGGTAAAGGTCCAGCTATGTGCCGCTTTGGTTGTAAAAGTTTAATTAAATTACAATTAGAAGGTGAAACTGTCACCAACCTTATTTGGCTCTTTCGACAATCCTAATTACCTGTTCTGCCCAGCGGGGTTTAGCGACCATATCAGGGCGTTCCCATGATCACGCCGCCGATTTGTTGGTGTATCAGTGAGGACTGTCCAGAAAGTCTGCAGGTAGTAGTGTACTACGCACAGCCGTGCAACTTAAGAGTGAGGACAGTGGTTGCGAAATTATCCTAACCAACGATGACCGGAAACGACTGTCACTCGTTGTCAATGATAGTAGGTTTAGAACCCGACACGAATTGCTTGTGACAGTGAATGCAGGTCCGTCTCATCCAATTTACGGACGAACAGTGCGAAAGAAATTGCGTGCAATGAATATTTGGACTCGGGTGCCTCGCAGAGGACAATTAGGTAGTGTTGCGACTTGGAACAGTTTCCAGATTTTCGCCTGTAGTCCAGCCGTGTAACACAAGTTTAACACTTTTTTTGCTCCATTTTTAAATGATGTCATTCACTTTCTATGTGCTGTAGTTACTTTTCTGAAACCACAAAAATTAGTCTGGCAAAGTAAGGTTTTTACTAATACGAAAAAATGTTACAAAGTATAAGATGGTTATGTACCCAGAAACAAATATTCCAATGAAGTTTTAAAATACTGAAATCGAGAAAATCTTGTCAAAATTGTGTTAAATAGTCTACGTGTTTCGTAATTACTCTGTTACACATCAATGATCAGTATGTGCATTCACATTAAGTATAAATATTACAAAAAGCAGTTACATTTTCAATACATTTTGTAAAAGAACCTATTGGAAACTAATACAAATTTCATTTTCAAGACAGGTATAATTGTTAAGACGTTAAAGGAACTCAGTTAAGAAACTTCCTGGCAGATTAACACTGTGTGCCGGACCAAGACTCGAACTCTGGACCTTTGCCTTTCGCGGGCAAGTGCTCTTCCGGCTGAGCTACCCAAGCACGACTCACGCTCCGTCCTCACATCTGTACTTCTGCCAGTACCTCGTCTCCTACCTTCCAAACTTCACAGAAGGTCTCCTACGAACCTTGCAGAACTAGCACTCCTGAAAGAAAGGATATTACGGAGACATGGCTTAGCCACAGCCTTGCGGATGTTTCCAGAATGAGATTTTCACTTTGCAGCGGAGTGTGCGCTGACATGAAACTTCCTGGCAGATTGAAAATGCGTGCCGGACCGAGACACGAACTCGGGAGTTTTGCCGCTGCAGAGTGAAAATCTCATTCTGGAAACATCCCCCAGGCTGTGGCTAAGCCATGTCTCCGCAACATCCTTTCTTTCAGGAGTGCTAGTTGTGGAAGGTTTGCAGGAGAGCTTCTGTAAAGTTTGGAAGTCAGGAGACGAGGTATTGGCAGAAGTAAAGCTGTGAGGACGGAGCGTGAGTCGTGCTTGGGTAGCTCAGTTGATAGAGCACTTGCCCGCGAAAGGCAAAGGTCCCGAGTTCGAGTCTCGGTCCGGCACGCAGTTTCAATCTACCAGGAAATTTCATATTAGCGCACACTCCGTTGAAGAGTGAAAATCTCATTCTGGGAACTCAGTTAAGTTACAAATGTCACATGTTCCATTTGAAGGTACAACATGGCAACCGACCGACGAAATAAGACATAATCTCACACGCATTATAAAACTATTTTCAAAAATGTATGAGAGTCTACTCGTCATAAAATTCTGTAATTGAAGAATTAACAACATATTCCAAATAGCTTACTTACATGCGTATTTACAAATGATGCACAAAAAACAACCTCATGTCTCACAACAATAGAAGCAGTTGAAAATGCCGAAAACTGCCTATGGCAGCCTCCAGTGAGAGTCTCTTAATGTGATTCTAAAATTGGTCGCTAGATTGAAACACCGACAAAGAAACATGTGTTCCTAGGTACGCTGTCCTCTCTCCCCTACCCACAGCGGTCCACAAAACAGCGCGCCTTTAGTGGGCCACACAACACAGAAATAGGACAGGAGGTGACTGCAGGCGACTACTGTGATCCGATGAGTCTTGTTTCTACAACTTTTTCAAATGAGACAAGGCGTCGAGTGGCCCCATAGCCCAATGAAGTGTTTAACAACAGTGTCTGGAGGATGCAGTCGACCCGGCGGTGGTTGTGTGGTATGTATGGGCTGCAGCAGTGTTCACTGGCTACACCCACACGTTCCTGGTTTGACGAACACTCAAAGCACCATACAATACCACGACTGGCCTGCTAACTCGCCCGATATGGGTCCCATACAAAATATGGGGGAGGGGTATTTGTAACACTGGATGAAACAAAGAAATCAATAAACACTTAGTCTGGTAGTTCTAGGGCGAAAGATGGATGGATTCAATGCCCTTTCTCAAGATCGTGGTTCTGGTGTGAGAGTAGTCACTCCTGCTAAAACAAAAAGCAAAGGCCATATAACTACGCTGACACACAAAAAATTCCACATACCATCTCCAGCAGTTCTACGAGATCTAATGATCAATGAGTAACCTCAGCTGGACGTGGCATTCCTGAAGAAATTCGTCTTCCTTGCCGAGCAAAGGCCACTGTCCAGGCTAGAGGCCTTGTTACATGGTGTTTAGCCTGATGTCTCCTGGGGCTGACTTAGTTTTTTCGTAGTGTGCTTAGTATACTTCCGGCCGCCTTCGTGTAGCCCAAATTCTCCTCCGCAAGATTTCCACACAAGCCCCTAGTGATGATCAGTAATGTTTGATACCAGTACTAGCAATGAACAGCTCCAATGTTTTCAGAGACGTTGGACCGGATTGCGAACCCTTCATTCCCTCGACAGTTTTCAGATGTCATGCGAGTATTGAAATAAGGCAGTCGCGGAGGCCAGAGAGAGGATGTCTGTTATTCCAATCTCATATTCATCAAATGTTCAAATGTGTGTGAGTTCTTAAGGGACCAAACTGCAGAGGTCATCGGTCCCTAGACCTACACACTACTTAAACTAACTTAAACTAACCTACGCTAAGAACAACACGCACACACCTATGGCTGAGGGAGTGACATGGCGCCTCTAACCGGGCGGCCGCTCCGCGCGGCTATTCATAAAGTCGTTAACGACTGCGACTTAGCTCCGTGTGAAAGGTGCTACTGTTCTCGAAGATACAATTCTCTCAACGGAACAATACCTGCGCCGTTGAATGCAGATTCCACCCCATATTGTTTTATAGCCATTACCAGTATCCTTATGTCTCATTGTGACAACAGGATACAACGAACACCAGGAAATGATCATCCAGAGCAGAGCGTTGTAGGATCTCCATAATGGGAAAAACATACTGTACTTCCCTTGGTTTTGTTCAGTGGAACAGAGTAAAAGAACACTCATGTCTTCGTAGGTGTTAGTGAAGACTGTGTGTTTCTCAGCATGTTGCTCCCTTTTTTGCAATATCCTGGTTTGTAAGAAGATTGGAAATAACTCCAACTTGAGTGTTTTATTTTTGTTGCTCTCGTAACTCTGGTTCCGTTCAAACTGCACCGGTTTTTGGCTAAGTAGTCCCTGAGTGATAATATCCCTTATTAGGTAAAAAAACTCAGATTTACCTGTTCACCTTCCGCTTTCATGTTTACCAGACGAATCTTCCCATAATCCCCGTACACTGTAATGATATGTTATACAGTAATTCACTCTAAACGGGTGTAATACATCTGCAGTTTTAGTAACAGATGCATCAACAATTTGCTCTCGTTGGAACTTAAAACATTGTTGGGCGACTGTTTCCAGAAGATAACGTGAAACTTGACACTCACAATCTACACTCCCTTTCTCCACACTTCAGCTCACCTGAACTGAAAAATAAACTTATAATCGATACCTTGAAAAGGAGTAAGCAAATAACGACGAACATTTAAAACTTCACCATATTCAATAATCAGGAACACTGAAAAAATCTATCGTTTGACATGCACAAAATTTTCCCACTAATACACAGAGTAAGTGATTACTATTGAGCCAGGAACCAATAGCACCTCACCTTGAGAATTTTACATCTGAAAGAAATAATTCTACCTTATAAAACCGATCACCAATCCTGATAGGACGAATTTTGAAAATAATTCTGTTTATTAAACATGAAACAAGTGATGAATTTATCTTTCAAAAATTTACTTTTACCTTCCATTATCTACACGAAATTCACAATAGCTATAATGAATTTTTTGAACAATCACTTCACGAAACTTTTCATACAAAAAAGAAAGACAATTATTATTACGAAACTGAATATACTTTTGTACTGAGAGACTAAGCAAATTAATTTCATAGATTAATGTTACAATGCGACGATCCAGAGTTACGTCTCCATTTCTCCTGTAAACGAAACCAACAAATATAGATTTAAATGCAATTTCTTTTCCGCTTAACAAACAATGATTTAAGATAGTATTTAAGCAAAGTAAATTGAAGGAAATAGAAATAAGAAGGTTAGAAATAATTAACTATTACCGTATTAAGAAAAAAGAACAGTCACCACAGTTTCCATTAGCAAAATTTTGGCTTTCATGATACATTAATAATTATGAAATGAATTGACAGTAGCTTGCTTTGTGAGAAGCAGTGCAGTTGAGAATATGGTACAAAACAGCATCCGCAGTATCTTCAAGTCTTATTATTTATATAGAGCAAACAAGCCATATCGTCTACCTTTTTCAATCATCCTTGAAGTAACATGGCAGTTCTTGCAGCAGCATATCATGGTCTGGAAATAACTTACATCTACGGCTACAGTTTTCACGAGACGACTTATACCGTAAAATTACTAATTATCGCGTTGCACCCTTGTTAACACAAACTGTTAAAACCTTGAAGAGCGCATACAACCACTTCTAGCTGCCTACTATTTCGATTTCGGTCTGCCTGCCGTACTTCTAGTTCCAAAGAAATGGATTCCAGAAACGAAAAGGAGAAGCCTCTTGCTAACTCCGTACCGACACTGTCCTCTGGGGCAGTTTAATGCACATTTCTCCCGTAGAACAGGCTTTTCAGAAACGGAAACGGCTAGGTGAAAGTTTATATGTTCACAGGCCTAATGGTTTCAAAATTCGTTAACTGAATACCAGTTTTTTTCATTATAATAAAGTATTGCTTCCTTAGGAAGAGAACAGGATTAACAAATATGACTGTATAACCTGTAACAATGAAATCAAGTGTTCAATTGTTGATGACAATGTAATTTTACAATAATTCTGTCAAATCTCTCTTGCTTTATTCACAATGAAATAATCGTTAATGTTTTTGTATTTTCTCATTTAGCCTATATCGCATAAAACATTTCTTTATCTAAGGCAACCGATTTCGACAGACTTTGCTGTCATCTTCAGGTTTTAAATCTTTTTGTTGTGAAACCTACTCGTTTTACGTTAAATCTCACGCCACATGACAATTCGGCGTGAGGTTCAAAGTAAAATAAACGCGCTTCATAACAAAAAGATATTAAGACCTGAAGATGACAGCAAAATCTGTCGAAACCGGCTGTCTTAAATAACGAAATATTTTATGCGATCTAAACTACTGATTGTTTTTTAGCATTAATAAGTTATGTAAGATACTGACAACATACTGTGGAAATGTAAATGAAACACTGTCCATTTCAATGCGAAAGTTCACATCTGACTGTTCCATAAACATGCAATCGAAAGTTTCTCTAACTCACTGAAAATTGTCCGTAGACAGCCGTCAGCGACTCGCGTTTCCTGTTGCGGTTAACACCACAAGGCACTCCATGATGGAGTAGCTGGACGGCACACACTGTTGCCGAAAGACTTTGAGCGAAAGAACTCTCGAGGCAGCTCTGAGGCTCCTTACACACCCTCGGTTCCGTCCGGAGCATAGGGGCGGGAAAAACCGATTTCGGTATTTTAGTTCTGAATAACAGGTATTTTGCGGTTTTTGTTTGGTCTGAGCTGTAACAGGTATTTTTTTAAAACTGAAAACCGACCTATCAATTTACCACGGCAGTTTGCTAAAACTTTTGGCTTTTAAATAAAACTTTTTTTTAAAAAAACGAGTTTAGTGGGAAGTTCTGACACTTCTGAAAGAGTCGTATCGTCTTTGAATGATGCTGACGAAAGACGTAACTTACAGATAAACCATTGTAGGACTAGTATTTATGAACAGATTGGGCAGTAAATTTTTGCCCAATGTATTAATAAATTACTGAAAATGTAGACAGTGTCATGTAACGGTTCCTAGTAAATGACACATTTTGTCTGCTAATTAAACAGTTCATTTGGTTTTTTGAAAGAAAATATTTGGTTTTGTCAATAACAATCAATTGTATTCGAAGTCCTGCTAAAAAGCAACGATATACTATATATTTGTCTAATGAACAGATTTTTTTATTCGATATAGTTAAAGAAAAAGAAATCTCAAAATTTTACGAAAAAGCTTATTAATTGTCTGTCATTTCTATAAATAATAAAAAGGAAAGGGAGTTATAGCAACAGTAATACAATAAAATCTTAATAATTTATTCAGAATTTGAAATAAAGATAGAAAGGTGCTGATCTGCTTCCTGTGTCTATGTAATATACCTTTATCAACTAGTAATCCCTCTAAATGACAACAAGAAAAATACAGTTCTGCAACATCCGTTTTCACCCTTTAGCACCGACTGTTCGTGATTCTCAAACAGTGATAAGCTCTTACACTACAACATGATTTTTGGGTAGAGATTTAAAAAAACTGAATCGGTAGCAGAATACTGGTGAATTAGTGCAGTATTCAACCCCTCACTACTTTTCGAGAGAGGAGCGAATAGTGGATGAACTAAGATTTCTTTTATTTGCCTATTTTGTTTGATATTTTGATTCTGTGTCTCTTGGAACTTGTATTTCCAAAGTCTGAGGAGTCTTAGAAGTCAAATGTTGATGGTGTTGAGACAGGAATCAACCACAAATTTATTTTTAGTTCCTCTATTCAAAAGATACAATTACCGATTTCGAATCATTACAATTCATCGTCAGACGGCTTTCACGCTGAATTCTGTGACAAATCTAAAGTGCTCAGTGATACAAATTTATGTGTACAACGATAAGAATGTGGTGAAGACTACGAACATCATTTGTTGGACGAAAACAATGAAAACAAATACTCCAGACCAAGATTTCACTAAGTCACATCCCACGTCAGATCTGTAAAGCAACCATCTGTGTAGCGTGCTTATATTATATATACTGTAGGACAACTAATCAACATAAAACGCACCACATGTTCTAACGAAAGCATAAAAGCCTTCTCATGATGAACTGTAATGATTCAAAACTGGTAAAGGAACTTAAAATACATTTGTGGCTGAATGCTGTCTCAACAGCATCAACATTTGACTTCTAAGACTAGTTATGCCACGTTGTTTTAGGAGGAGAAGGCGTTCGCGCCTTACAGTGTATAAAGCTATTGATAACGTATCTATTACTACGAAGAGCGGAGTAGGTGCCCAAGTTATTCTTCATGGTCCTTCAGTGTTTTGTGGATGCGTACTGAATTTCACACTTACTAATGCTGATGCTAGTTCACATGGTAATGGATGGGTTGCTGTGGCTCTAGTTCGTGCTGGTAAAGTGGAGACTACCAGGGCTGGAGACTTTTAACAGCCGAGAAGTTATTGCTTGCGTACATCTCAGATATGTGAAATGTATAACAGGGATCGTGGTTCATCTTACTACATGTATACAATGCTGTTGGTTCTTAGGACAAGGAATCGTCGTAAAGTAAATGAATCTGAGTCTGTGTCTGTATGGGTTAAAGGTGAACTGAATTGTGCCAAGATTAAAGTTGTAGGTCATGTAACACATTACTATAGAAACTGAAATAAAGTGTCTGTCCTTTCCTTGAGAAACCGAAAATCGGTTATTTCAGAAACAGGCTTTAGAGCTGTTTTAACCTGACGGTTACAGTGGAGGTGAATAGAACCGGTATAACCGAAAACCTGTTGTCTCAGCAACAACCACAATCACTACCGGAGCGGAATGCGAGAGGGGACGATGGTTACTAAACACCAGCACCTCTTTCCTCGATTCTCAAAAAGCTCCCTCTCTGCCTACTAAATCATTTGCACGTACTCTAGTTTGGATCTTATCCCCTCCATGATTTTTCCTATTGTAAATGTATACTTAAAGAACATTTAGCTGTAATTTTACTTTTATACCTGACAAATTACAATTTTCACGATTTCCTTACTGAAAACTAAACAGGGTTCTACCCTCTGATCTGTTCCTTTGGTTATCGCTGTAACTCGTAAAATTTATTAAATGCGTTGGAATTTGGTGCATAGTCATAAATACCTATACAGAATACAGTGGCGTGTTTTCTACCCTCTTGCTTATATCTAATTATCATGTTAGGTACTACATTTTTCTGTCTTTTAGTTCAAAATCGACATTTCTTTAAATCTCGAACAGTATAGAAGATAGCTGTAGCAAATCTTCTACACCTTATTTTTACATCAAAATTCATAATCTCTCAAAATTCTTGGTATGGGTTAAAGGTGAACTGAATTGTGCCAAGACGTGTCAGACGTCAAATTACGAAAAACAGCGATTTCTGAAGGAACTAGTTATTGTATTTTGCCAAAACGTCGTGTTTCTTACATTTACATCATTTTACTTTGTTCTACGAACTACTTACGAAATTACATCAATACTCAATTTTTGGGTTAAACAGTCGCGTAACTCAGTGTCCGCTACCTGCGCACACAGAAGGCGCCCTTGCCTTGACCTCGGTGCTGCTGCGTACACACAGTACGGGACGTCGCTCTCTGCCACTAACTCGCCACTGTTACTGGCCGCCAAAAGCGTCTGCTCCTCCTCAGCGTGGTTAAGGCACAGCTAGTGTTCAAAAATCGCTCTGAGCACTATGCGACTTAACCTCTGAGCTCAGCAGTCACCTAGAACTTAGAACTAATTAAACCTAACTAACCTAAGGACATCACACACATCCATGCCCGAGGCAAGATTCGAACCTGATTCCGTAGCGGTCGCTCGGTTCCAGACTGTAGCGCCTAGAACCGCACGGCCACTCCGGCCGGCCATAGCTAGTGTCTTAAGAAGTAAATACCAGAAAGGAAAAGGACTTAGAAAGGAGAAAAAGTATTGTGAGTGTAAAAGAAGACAGATCTATAGTGTTGGGCAGCTGTATGTTAACAGCGCGTAGCGTTGCGCAGTTGGAGGTGAGCCGCCGGCAGTGGTGGATGTGAGGAAGTGAGATGGCGGATTTTTGAGAGCGGATGATCCATCAGAGACAGTACATTTGTAAGACTGGATATCATGAACTGATATATAAAATACGACTTTTGAACAATATTAAAGTAAATACATTGTTTAAAAGTCATATTATATATATCAGTCCATGACATCCAGTCTTACAAATGTACTGTCTCTGATGGACACACGTCCAGATCATCCGCTCTCAAAAATCTGCCATCTCACTTCCCCACATCCACCACTGCCGGCGACTCACCTCCAACTGCGCAACGCTACGCGCTGTTAACATCCAGCTGCCCAACACTACAATGGCAGACAATGCAAACTAGCCACAGACTGCACACAGCACAGCCAGTGATTTTCATAAAGAGAGCTACGTGGCGTTACCAATAAGAAAACCTAAACAGCCTACTTACAAACTTACTAAGGCTACCTTCTTTGTACCTGATATCTGCCTCTATCACTAAACAGAAGACTCTTTGTTCGTCTACCTAATCTGTTCTTTTGTTTTTGAAATATTACCAGTGGAGATTTTGTGTAGTCCTTTCTGCACATCTTTTCCACGGAGAAATTGTAATTGAGACTCCTGCATTTAGGTGCATCATTTCACAATTTTCACTTCATACATTTACGTGCACGTTAGTAAAACGATTTAAGAAGATTTGGTCGCATGTAAATGTAGTCTATAGCACAAAAATGAGTGTTCCAATAATGTTTAGATCACTTTGTGTCTGTGTTTGGGGCTGCGATTGCTTTGTACGAATGCGAGCTGAGTTGGTAACACTTCATTCTCAGCTCCAGGCTGTGATGGTTTCGGCTACGCAGCCAATCTGCATCTCAGGGCATCACTGTTGTGGGCCGGCCGTGAGGACCCAGCGGACGTCCAGAACGACCCACAAGTCCGCCGCTGTGTCTGCACCGGTGGCCAGCCCAGCTACTCCTCCCGTTGAGGTTGATCCCTCAGCCGTGGTCGAGTGGGAGGTCGCCTCGGAGCTTGGCAGGTGACGAAAGACTTCCCGCCTTGTCGAACATAAGACCTCTTCAGTTAGTCTGACAAACAGGTTTCAGGTGCTATCTGTGGCTGACACTGTCCCTCAGCGTGATGCAGTCGTGTGTCCTGTTTGAGAGGAAACTTTTCAGCCTGCAAGATCCGGCCTGCATACCGGATGGAGTTGCTTCAGACATGGTACGGGTCCTTCTGGATGCAACGTCCGTATGCCATGTAGATATCAGAGTGCAGCCAATTGCAGGTGCCGATGTGTGTCACTTTGGATCAGGAAATCACCCTCAGGTTTCGGGCGGCTATCAGAAGTGATAAAGACTGCCAGCCTTGCTTCCGATAAAAGGAAAGCTCAACATTTGCAGCACAGTTGATGGGACCGAGTATGGGCCTCTGGGATGAAACACGGTGGAGGGTCTGAATCAGAAGCTCAGACGGGTCTGCGACCTTGTAGGCTGCACATTCGTCGACTTGCCCCGTAGGATTTTGGTTTCTGCTAAACAGGTCAGGAGTCCATTACGCACAGGAGGCGGCTACACGGGTCGTAGGGACTGTGTGGCTTGGAGCGGGCGGTTGTTTAGGTTAGAGAGTCTCAGGGAAACACAAAAAGGGCTTCAGTCTCAAAGAGTGCAGACCGAACACAGGAAGAACGTAGATGTAGGAACCATCGGCATAACAGTTGAAAATTGTCGTAGCTGTGTTGGGAAAGTACCAAGGCTCTGAGCGCTAATAGAAAGCAGTAAGGCTCAAATCATTATAGGCACTGGAAGCTGGCTAAATCCGGAGAAATGTTCACGCGAAAGTTTTGCGAAGGACTTGACGATATCCAGAAAGGTTAGGCTATATACGGTTGGCAGTGGCGTGTCTGTTGCTGTTAGAAGTAGTTTATCTTGTAACTAAAATTCCTGTGAACTAGTATGAGTAAAGGTCGATCATAGCAACCGCAATAAAATAATAATTGGATCCTTTTACCGACCTCTCAATTCAGATACGATTGCTGAAAGATTCAAAGAAAACTTGAGTCTAACTTTAAACACGTACTCGACTCGTACAATTATAGATGGTGGTGATTTCAATTTACCATCGATATGTTGGCGAAAATATATGTTTAGATCCAAAGGTGCGCATAAAACATCATCCGAAATTACGCTAAAGGCATTCTCTGAAAATTATTGCGAGCACTTACTTCATGAACCCACTCAAACAGTAAACAGTTGCGAAAACACACTTGATCTCTTAGCAACAAATAATCCTGAGCTAATAACGAGCGTCAAAACGGATACACGGCTTAGTGAAGACAGGAATTTCGCATCGAGACTGAATATTGTAACCCTCAAATCCTCCTAAAATAAACGAAAAATGCTATTCACTCCTTCTAAATTAACAGTGTAAGTGTACATCAGATGTGGCTTGAATTCAAAGAGACAGTATCGATAGCAGTTGGGAGATTTATACCAAATAAATTAACAAACGACGGAGCTGGTCCACCTTGGTACACAAAAGGGTCAGAACACTGTTGCAGAAACTTCGAAACCAGCATGCCAAACTTAAACGAACGCAAAATCTTCAAGATTGGAGATCTTTTAAAGACGCCCAAAATTTAGCGCCGACATTAGTGCGAGATGCTTATAACAGTTTCCACAACAAAACTTCATCTCGAAACCTGGCAGAAAATCCAAAGAGACTCTGGTCGCATGTAAGTATGCTACCGGCAAGACACAGCCAATGCCTTCTCTGCACGACAGTTCCGCAATTCTATCGATTACAGTGTTGCTAAAGCAGAGTTACTAAACACAGCCTTCCGAAATTTCTTCACCAAAGAAGACGAAGTAAATATCCCAGAATTAGAATCAAGAACTGGTGCCAATATGAGTAACTTAGAAACAGATACCTTCGGAGTGGTGAAGCTACTTAAATTACTTAATAAAAGCGAGTCTTTCGGTCCAGGCTGTATACCAATTAGGTTCCTTTCCGAGAATGCTGATGCAACAGCTACATACTTAACAATCGTATACAACCGCTCGCTCGACAAAGATCGGTACCCAAATACTAGAAAGGCAGTAGGAGAAATCCACTACATTAACGTCGATATGCGACAGTATTTTGGAAGAACATATGTTATGTTCGACATTATGAATTACCTCGAAGAGAACGGTCTATTGACATGCATTAGACACGTATTTAGAAAACATCGTTCTTGTGAAATACAACTAGCTCTTTACTCATAAATGTGTTGAGTGCTATTGACAAGAGATTTAAAATTGATTCCGTATTTCTAGATTTCCAGAAGGCTTTTGACACTGTACCACACAAGCGGCTTGAAATCAAATTTCTTGCTTATGGTATATCGTCTCAGTTATGTGACTGGATTCGTGATTTCCTGTCAGAGAGGTCACACTTCGTAATAACTGACAGAAAGTCAGCGAGTAAAACGGAAGTGATTGCTGTCGTTTCCCAAGGTATTGTTATAGGCACTTTAGTGTGACTTGCTGAGTATGGATGTAGATGTAAACAATTATAGATCAATTACAAAACAAACGCCGGTATATTTAATTCTTTTTTTAAATATTCCTTCATGAAGAAAAGTCAAGAGGTATTTCACTTTTCAGTTTTCATATCACTTCAAGAATGAGTGGCATAGCAATCAACACTACTGGTGTTGAACAGTGTCTGAAATCGCAGAAACTCAACAAGGCAGTAGAGCAGAAAAGCCTCCGTGTCGGGTTACATACTACATAACTTGCGACTGAATTAACTCCTTTACTAATCACAGATATCTTGGGCAGAGAATATTCTATTCTTGTAAAGGAAGACAGGTGGCGTCCTTCAACAAAAGAAACACCTCAGGACGACAATAGGTGTTGTGAATAAACGTAGTCAAATGGATTCGATGCTTCTAGACATTTCCCAAGCTTTCGTTTCATTGGCAACCGAAGAATAGTACAGACAATGCCTTCGGTTGTCTTATCAACTTTGCGACTAGACTGAAACCACCTTTAAAAGGCGAACGCACTCGATTAACTTCGATGGAGAATAATCTGGTAACACAAGGATGATCGACTGCCCCACTGCCGTTGAAGTGTTCTGATATTATTATGTGTAATCTCGATTTTTCAGAGACGTCTCACTTATCTATGACCAACTCTTACTTGACATTATATGTAATGATGTCTAGAAGATCTAAGAAGAATGTCAACCTGATATAAAGACTGACAACTAACCATTATTGCAGATATTCTGAAACTATGCTCAACATGAAAGAAAAAACTTCGATAACTGCACAATTAATGACTCACAACTGGAGTTACTTACTTAATGGAGATAACAGTTACTTACTTAATAAAGATAACTGGGCGTATAAATGTGTTGAGATGTCAAATGTAATGACCACATAATCTGAGTTGTAGATAAAGCACGTGGCATTTTTTGTCTGTTTGTTCATAATATAGTATGAAGAAGCGTTTTGCCAAAGGGCGTTTCGAATGGTATGCCACTAAAATACACTGTATGACACTCCTGGGGTGATAAGCTAATATGAAACGTACTGCTCCGTATTAAATAATGAATTCTGGTAGGGTCCGCAAATATAAAACGTCCCTGCTGCCTGTTGAGCTGAACATTGCGGAACGAAACAAGTGCCTGCCAAAGACCCTGGAAAGGGGAGATAATAGGGACCTGTCAAAGCGGTTTAGTTGTGCCACTCTGTGGAATGATCGTAAGACTACAAACACAAAAAAGTGGTGAAAAAACGACATGACTTCACTAATGAAGGAAATAGTGTAATGAATTACTGGCTGGCAATAGTTAACAACTTAACATCTTGTAACAATCAAGGTAGTCCTACAATAATGATTTCTTTAAAGTGACCATGGTCACCCTGTGTCCACTCTGCCAAAGTTTAATTCAGATATCAAATAATGGTTCAAATCAACAAATTTGAGTGGAGATATCGTATAGGATCGTGAAATATTAATCACAGATTGCTAAGAATTTCCATATGGGATTTGTTGAACAATAAATGAGCAATTCTCGTTAAACACAAATTACAAAAATGAACTTCATTCTCACAACTGAGAAGATAAGCAATGTAGTTTTTATACAGGAGACGGCACTTTGCTATATGTGCTTGATCGTAAGACTATGATTTGCATCAAGGGATTAAGGATGGACACGTGCCAGTACACGGTGGCTGTACACAGTAAGAAGGGGAGCAGTGGTACGTACGTGCATTCGATATAACGCAAATCAAAGATTTCTTACAGTTCAGGGTGATTCAAGAACTACAGTATCCATCACATAGTAGCAGAACTTTGTTCTCAGGAGAGATACCAAATATCAACCTGCAATTGATTAATTCAAGAACCATGGAATGAAGCGAAATTTACTATACGTGCTAATGTTAGACAGCCTTGACAATTGAGTTCTGTTCACTGAGCAACATTAGAGGGGCCTGCTCTCTATTTGATGATCATGTGACTAAACATGAGTGGAATCAACGACATGGAAGGGCTAAGCATATCAGCTCAAAATTATGTACTGTGTTGGTGCATAACCTCGAAGTGTTTTTCCATCAGTTTAATACAACAGCCGCGCGGGATTAGCCGAGCGGTCTCAGGCGCTGCAGTCATGGACTGTGCGGCTGGTTCCGGCGGAGGTTTGAGTCCTCCCTCGGACATGGGTGTGTGTGTTTGTCCTTAGGATAATTTAGGTTAAGTACTGTGTAAGCTTAGGGACTGATGACCTTAGCAGTTAAGATTTCAAACACATTTGAACAATAAACACAACAGGTACATATAACAGAGACTTCAGTCGTCAAGAACACATTCTTATTACCATTTGCGACGGTGTGCCAACACCGTGGTAGTTTTTCATTTCCGCGACAGTAGAAATCACGTGATGTTGAGGCAAAGAACTCGTCGAGTCATGTTCGGAGTCCATTTTCATCCGGAAAGAAAGTTCCTTGGAGGATGCTGAATAGAGAGCGGAAAAGATGAAAATCCGAAGGCGGAAGATAAGATGAATTAGGTGGGTGCGTATTGACATCCCAATGCAACTCCTGCATCGTGTTTCTTGTCAGTCTAAAAATATAGGCGGTCGTTATCGTGGAATAGCACCACTTCAAGCATTATTCCTGGTCGTTGATCTTGGATTGCGTCTGGAAGGTGTCTCAGTTGTTGACAATAAACGTCAGCAGTGATTGTTACATGTCGGGGAAGCAATTCGTAGTACTTCACACCGTTACCACTCCACTAGCAGCACAGCATTATCTTTTGTGGATGCACACCGATCTTTGAAAGGGGAATCACTGCTTTGTTTGGGCTCAACCTCTCCTTTCTTTTCCTTACGTTGGCATAAATACACAATTTCTGTTCATCATTAACGATACAGGACAGGAATGGTCGATGTTGTTCACGAGCCAATTGATGATGAGGAAGGAGGGATGCACATATGGTCACCAGCTGATCTTTGTGAGTTTGGCTTAGAGCATGCGGCACCCGTTCCCTCGATTTTTGAACCTTCCTCAGTGCATGCAAAAGACGTACGCTGGTGCGACGAACACAGTTCATCACATTGCCAATTCTCGAGAACACTGACCTGGATCATTGTCGATTAATGCATTTAAACGAGCTTCGTCAAATACGAAGGTCTTCCTGAACGTGGAGAGTCATTAACGTTAAAACGGTCCTCCTTAAAACGAGGAAGCCATTTTCTTGCCTTTTTCTGTCCAGTGAGATTATCCCCACAGAAGATGCAAATGTTTCTGGCTGTCTCTGCTGATGATATTGAACTCAAACAGAAGAATATGTATCAAATGTTCCAATTTCTCCACTTGGCACTCCATTTTTTAGTGTCCACAGCTCCACTTGCTATTTCAATATGACAAATTAACAATATTTGAACTCAGAGAGCAACAGTGACCACAAATAAGAAAAGGACAATCGTTAAATGAAACCACAGCAGTTGGGATACCAAAATGCAAAACAAAACCTCAAAGAATTCATCACCAACCTAATACATATGGAATTTTGAGCACATTAAAACACTGAGACACTGGTTGATGAGTTAAGGTGCACATCTTTCTATGTTGCCTAACTCACAAAAATATTGCATGTGGAGGAGTACTCCAAGAAGATACGCCGTACTCCCGCCAACCTAGCAGGACCACCCCGACCAAGGCGCTTCTCGTCGCTACAGTTAATCTTCTGTGTACAAGCGCTAGTATCCCAAAGGTTGTAGGCCTGCTTAGCCGGGTGGTGACGAGCTTGGATCTCATGCAATCGGGCCCGAGTTCGATTCCCGGACGGGTTGGAGATTTTCTCCTCTCGTGGACTGGGTATTGGGCTGTACTCATCATCACTCGATCCTCATCACCGGCGGACAAGTCGGCCAATGTGGCGTCGAATGAAATAAGACTTGCATTTGGTGGCCGAAATTCCCCGTATGGGGCCTCCCGGCTGACGATGACATACGCTTAATTAATTTTTCCATCCCAAAGACTGTCAAACCTGAGTCATTTCTTACGTCGGTGGATCACATCTCTTTGAGATTCTCAGCCTTGCATATGCTTTTCCTGCATTTTGTGTGTGTGTGGGGGGGGGGGGGGGGGGGGGGGCGGGGAGGGTTGGGGAGGGGGGAGGCTAGATGGGGGCTTTCCATTAAGTGGTTCAAGACGCTTATCGCTTATCCATAGTTATGCCACTGTATTAACTATTTTACACTGGTTTATCGCCAATAATATAATGTAACATTAAAGGATCTGTTCGCCTACTTATGCGCAATGCGTTACCTTTACTTACGCTCAGATTCAACGGTCACACTTTGTCCCAGTCGTCAACGCACTGCAGATCTTCCTGCATTGCCCAACAGTCTTGAGGCATTATAATCTTCCTACCGGCAAAAAGCATCGTTCTCGCAGAGCCTCAGGAAGACGCCAATGTTATCTTCTAGAACATTAATGTGTATCGTAAGAATATATACCTTGAAGCGTTTATTAATGGTTCTGCCAACGAAATATTGAAACTGAAGAAGTAAGAATGTATCATTCCCTTAGGGTGTTCCGAAATTACCTTTAGAGCTATCTGTTCTGTGTTGACTTCTATACTGAGATGACAAAAGCAATGGGACAGCCATATTCACGTATACAGATAGTAACAGTGCCGAGGACACAAGGTGTAAAAGAGGAGTGCGTTGGAGAAGCTGTCATTTGTACTCAGACGATTCATTTGAAAACGATTCCGACGTGCTTGTGGCTGCACGACAGAAATTAACAGACTTTGAACGCGGAATGGTAGATGGTTGTAGACGCATGGGACTTTCCATTTCGAATCTCGTAAAATGTAAACTTTCACGGGCGGAAACGTCACAATTAATGAAATGTTCCGGGCTGCTATGCCGTGGTCGAAAGGATTTCAAATTAAAACCCAACGTTTCGTTCCTGTCTGCGACACATTTTCAAGGAGGATCGTAGCTTCTTTGAATATCCGATTGATACAGTCAGTAGCGAGCCAAGACGTGAATCGGACTTCAAAGAAGCTACGATCCCCCTTGAAAATGTCCTCCGTAGATGGGGACGAAAGGTTTGGTTTTAATGTGAAATACATTCGACCACGGCATAAGAGCCCGGAACAATTCACTAACTGTGATTTCGGAAATCGTTACGGAATTCAATATTCTGGGATATTCAGTGTCAAGAGTGTGCCGAGAATACCACGTTTCAGGCATAACCTCTCACTGCGGACAATGCAGCGCCCGACTGAGGTCATCAGTCTCCTAGAACTTAGAACTACTTAAACCTAACTAACCTAAGGACAGCACACACATCCGTGCCCGAGGCAGGACTCGAACCTGCGACCGTAGCGGTCACGCGGTTCCACACTGAAGCGCCTAGGACCGCTCGGCTACAGCAGCCGGCGCGAGGGCCTTCACTCAACGACCGAGAGCAGCGACATTCGCGCAGAGTCGTCAACGCTGGCAGACAAGCGGCACTGAGTGAGATAACCGCAGAACTCAATGTGGGACGAACGACGAACGTATCCTTTATGGTAGTGAGGTGAAAACTGGCGTCAGTGTGCTATGGCGGCAGCCGACCAACGAGAGTGCCTTTGGTAACAGTGCGACATCGTCTCCAGCGTCTGTCCTGAGCTCTTGTCCGTACCGTTTGGACCCTGGAGGACTGGAAAATAGTGGCCTGGTCAAATGAGTGCCGATTTCAGTTGGTAAGAGCTTACGGTAGGGATCGAGTGTGACGCAGACTCCAAGAAGTTATGGAACGAAATTGTCAACAAGGCACTGTGCAAGCTGCTGGTGGCTCCATAATGGTGTGGGCTGTGTTTACGTGAAGTAGACTGGTTCCTCTGGTCAAACTCAACCGATAATTGAAAGGAAAAATTTATGTTCCGCTACTTGGACAGCATTTGCAGCCATTCATGGACCACCAAAACTATGGAATTTTTATGGAAGACACTGCCCCATGCCACCAGGCCACAGCTGTTCCCTATTGGCTTGTAGAACATTCTGGACAATGCGAGCGAATGATTTGGTCAGTTCGTGCACAAAATTCTGCACTGACAACTGTTTCACAATTGAACGCGTGAGTTGTAAATGGTACACATTCCAAAAACATAAACTTTCGATAAATAAAACAAACTGTTTTGTGAGAAAATTGGTTGTTATACAGAAAAATTTACTATTGTGAATGTGTACAATGAAGTGTAGCAAACACATTGCACATGGTACCTATGTATAAATATTTGTTATATACCATGTAACTGCGTAAATATGCTCAGGAATGTGTACCTTTTTCAGCTCAAAAGTTTTTGAATGCACAAACTTCATCCGAATTTGTGGATTATGCTAAAAAGGTTTCAGGGATAAGCAAGTAAAATTACTCAATCTTTGTAAACAGGCAAAAAAATATATTTCAAAACTGTTGGCTACATATATTTACAAAAAAATAATGTTTTCCGATTAAACATTTTTCATTGTTGGACTTTTCATAGTAGACAGTCGTCAATTTTCTTATTCTAGTCTATCAGCAGCTGAAAAAAAGCCTTGTTTCAAAAACATTATAAAAATGTTCTTTTTTATTTTTACTATCATTATTATTTTTAGTTTTATTTAGTAGTATGCCATACATAGCTCATAAATGTCACTTTAAAATATGTTTTTATTACTCTTACCTTGTAGGTGGATCAGTTAGTCATGAGCATCATCTTCATTAACGTCTCTTGTATCCCTGGTTGGCCAAGAGGGTTTTTCATCAAAAAAGGCCGATGCTCATTTGGGATGTAGTGTTTAACTTTCTGGAGGCCCTGCAGTTTCTCTTTCTTTATGGGAACCTTTCCCGTTGGATATGCCTTGGTGTCTGGAATTTCAACAGTGTTTGTTTTCTGCAGCTTGAAGGTCCATTTTGCGGGGTTTCAACAAACCCTTTTGCATCACTTTTGAAGACGAAGTGTCTGAATGTGCTTATTTTAAAAGTAACTGCTCTGCTTTCTATACTTCTAGGCTGTTTCAGAAAGTACTGTGGCCACCAGTTCTTGAATTCCAAAAATAAATCACATTGCATAGTAGTCATTTCGAAAGTAGGTTGTGTTTTCTTCGCAGTACCATTCATCAGTTGTACTGTTCAGGTGAGCAGACACGATCATTTCGCTGAACTTCACGTTTCACTGTGCCAAACATACGATCACATGGATTAAAGCTATGCTCTCTAATGGGGTAATATTGATGTATAACCTTGAATCTACTGTTCATGGTCAAGGAGCACAAAAGTCTGCACAGAGTATGATTTCTATTTTGGCCTCCACATGCATCGCTAAATACATGGAGGTACTGCACTTCTTCGGGAATGTGATGTGTGATAAAATCGAAAACCATTGAACATAAATCATTTGGCCCTTTATTTGCCTCACCTTCTGGATAGGTATAAAAATAGGCCTTGTCACTTTTTCTGTCATAAACATTGAATACATAGAACCATAGTTTTCTAAGGTAAATTATTTCTTGTAGAGGCAGCAGTGGTAGTGGCAGGTTTTGCATATAATCGAAAGCAATTCCCATGACATCAGGCCTGGATTTTAATAGTTGTTTTATTTCCTGCATCTTGTCATAAAAACGCTTAGCACGTCTGTTATGCACCATTAATTTAGCAGATGCTACACATTTTGCATTGTCATTAAGCGTGTTTGATTTAATTTTGATCTTCAGGTCTTCACAAGTACTGCAGACATCGACTTGAGGTCTGCCAAATCGGTAACTAAAGTTTTCCTTCAATTTATTGAATTAAAACTCATACTTAATTACATTCTTCATGTCTGGAAATTTGTATATGAAAAGTTCATCCATTTTTGTCACATTAAGTTGAGCATCGAGATATATGACTGGTGCAGACGTATAGTGAGCAACATATTTTGGAAATGAATCATTATGTTCATGTACTTTAAGTAGATGAGAGGCTGGAACAGGATTAGAACGGTTTTCATGTTTGCCTCTCATGTCAATGGGGGATTTCCCAGTGGCCAAAATATGTGTCAACCTAATGACAACTTTGTGTGACACTGCATGTAGGCTTATGCAAGCATTAGGACATACTTCAACTCTGCTCGTCCCTTTCATGCCAAAGTACTTGAAAGAGGACTCGTGTGGTTTGTAGTTTTCCTTTGAGGGACTGTGCATTGCAATCTATTACCTGAATGAGATTTCACTCTGCAGCGAAGTGTGCGCTGATATGAAACTTCCTGGTAGATTAAAACTGTGTGCTGGACCGAGACTCGAACTCGGGACCTGTGCCTTTCGCGGGCAAGTGCTCTACCAACAGAGAGCACTTGCCCGCGAAAGGCGAAGGTCCCGAGTTCGAGTGTCGGTCTGGCACATAGTTTTAATGTGCCAGGAAGTTTCAACCTCATACCTATCAATTAGGCTCATTAACAATGTGTCCTGCTCGTTCTTAAGTCTGCCTCTATATAGGGTTTTAATAATGTTCTCCTTTTCCTCAATACAGAAACTATCCATGCATTTCTTCCTACACGTACAGTTAGGGGCGGTTGTTTTGGTTGGAACATGAACTCCTGCTGAAGTCACCAACTCCTCACCATGACGCCTTGCTAACTTTTCCATCTCCCGTACATGTTTTTCTTTGTGATGTCTTCCCTTTTTACGTCTTGGTTCACCGCTGTCACTGTCTGTTGCTGACATTGTTACTCGGTTAAAGTAAACCAAACACTAATAAACTTCACTAGACTAATTTTGGCACTGATCTTACCACTTTACACTGTAAACATAACCAAAATAACCTTAAACAGCTCTCTCATCTGCTACATTTCATGCCAAACACATGACTGAGCAGCGACCACTAGTGCTGTGGTGGGTGTCCCCAACACTAGCGCGGCTTTGAGTTGAAGAAGGAAGATCTTCCAGGCGTTTGTCCCTTCTTCAGCTCACTCGTATCTAACTATTGCTGGCAAACGCATTTGAAGTAGAGGAAGATGTTCTTTTTTTATGCTCAATGGATGTCGATACGTCCAAAGAAGAAAATGGCTATCTCAGTTTAACTTGTGAAATTTGTGGAATATGTACCTTTTTCAACTCACCCACTCAAAAAATGGCTCTGAGTACTATGGGACTTAACTTCAGAGGTCATCAGTCCACTAGAACTTAGAACTACTTAAACCTAACTAACCTAAGGACATCACACACATCCATGCCCGAGGCAGGATTCGAACCTGAGACCGTAGCAGTCGCGCGGTTCCAAACAGTAGCATCTAGAGCCGCTCGGCCACACGGGCCGGCTCACCCATTCAATTATGAAAGACAGCAAGAGGCAGCATGGCTAAATATTTTTGCAGGGGACTACCAGCGGCTTGTTGAGTTGGCGCCACGTCGAGTTGCTGCAATCCGCCGTGTAAAAGGAGGTCCTAAGCGATATGAGGTGTCCCTTGACTATTCTTACCTCAGCGTATGTGTAGTGAAGTCGGAAATCCGACCAAAAATCTGGTCTGACTCACGGGAAGCTCGCAGTGTGGAACTGTATCTTTACTTAACTGTCAACAGGTTAATTTTTTGTCTTACCTGCAGTTCGTACGGCAAGTGAAAATCCATGACAGACGATGTGGCGTGGCCAGGCTGCATCGCTCGTCTATCACACCAAACGCGTAACGCGATTTTTTGTGAGTTTCTGTGGCAACGTCTCAGTGTTGCCGCGGTGGCAGCCAGCCATTTGCACTTCATTGTCGGAAACCTGACAACAGTGCCGCTAGATGTCAGGGATCTTCTTTCGCCGTACCTAGAACAGCTATCTTTTTGGTGGCAGTATTGTTATTATTATAGATTAAGAATTGTTTCTTACATTGTACCTTATAAAGCAGTTATGCTATTTGCATGTACAGCGGAAACACCGTTTGGAATACTTTCGCTGAATTAATTACTACATAATATAAGAAATCGAACACATCCACGTCAAATATCTACAATACAATAATTACAAGATGAAAAAGTTTGTTTGACAAAAATTGGTTCGGCGCGGTCGGTGAGTGTTACTACCCAGCGGACCTAGGTACCGTTCTCGCCACCCTTATAGTACCTCTTTCATGTCTGTCTGTCGGAGTGGTAAAAACCCTTTTTCTCAGGAACGAGTAGACATATCAAGTTGAAATTTATGTCACTTACTACAATCTATGGTCACTTTGCGATGTACAAAATTAAATCTTCTAAGTAAATGCAATCAAAAGATACGGCCATTTATGTCACAAATTTTTGGTACCCTCAAGCTCAGTTATGAAAACATATAGAGTACTTCCTGTTTCCCAAGAATCATGAAATTTGACAAAAAGCAAAGTTTCACAGCACAGGTAAAGGAAAAAGAATCAGTAAATCGTTAATTTGCAACTATATCACATGGAAAATATTCCTTTTTTCATTTGTTTCCGAGTTCAAACTTGTAATCAAAACATTCTCCAAAGTCTTGTAATTCCCGGGATCGATATCCTGACAGTATCAAGCCAGTAACGGGCAGAAATCGCCGAGCTCCTCGATTCCCGGGATGGATGAACTGTCTCCGGAACCGTGAGAGCAGGGTTCTACTCTCATCTGGCCAATTTTTGTGTTTATGAGGGCTAGATGGGGGTACAGTCCGTTGCAGGGAAAAAATGAGACTGCATGATGGGGAACAGGGGCTCCAGAACCGAACAATAAGGCTCGGGAGAATGCTGTCCTGAGGTAATACAGAGTTAGGTCACCACCTACTGATACATCTTCACAACACCAATGTCCTTTACACCAAAAATATACAGTCTCATCATCATCTACTTTCCCGCGACCACGAGCACGTATAAATAAAGCTTGCGCAGGAACTTAATAATAACTACTAAAATGAAAAGTACGCTAACAAATTATATCTCTACGTGTAAAACTGTCAAGGCCATCGTACTCACTTATTCCTCCACATCTAGCAAACACAAAAGTTAACCATCCATTACGGGTTATCAAGCGGAGTATCACCAGCCTGAGTTACAGCAAAATCAAATTTAAAAACTAAAAACACACACAGTCCATCAATAACAGCACGTGAAGCAATGCCTTTAACTTTATTCTTCCCTGTGATAACAGCAGTCTTCAACTCAATGTTGTCTATAGCCTCATACACAGCTGAGCGCGAGGTGGTAGGTAACTTAACTCTGTATTATCGTAAATAAAGTCTTGACCTTGAAAAAGACTACACAGTGATCTCGTCAAAATCCGAGAAGCAATTCTTCTTGGTGTTGTAGCTCCCTGGTGCCCTCTGGGATGCTCTCTGTGTTCTCTCCGACGCCCCTTTTTTTTCTGGGGGTCTCTGTGAATGTTTGTGTCTCTATGAACCATAGCTCGTTACCGTAGATACGCAGAGTTAAAAGATGTGTTGCGTTGTCACGCAACTGCTTAAAGAATCGCAACCGCTTGAAATCTTCCCGTCTCCTCTATATCTCGTTTGTTACGCAACCTTCCCTTCTACAATAACCTATGAAACCATCCCTTATGATTTCTATCTCTTGCTTAATAATAACAAATGAAAACTGCCCTTTGAAATTAATTCCCTTTCTCAATCTTCGCATACAAATTTAAATGCTGTTTATTAGAAGTGATTTTCTGATTATTTCGACGAAACAAAGAATGTGTCGTCGTCGTGGGCCTCAGTCGTTACCTGCAATAACCCAAAACTGTTCCTTACCTTTTTTACTGTTACTGGATCGCCATCTGGCTGCTACATCGAACTTGACATGAATATACTTACCCTGTTTTACTATACTCTATTAGCTGCTTGTGTTATAATAATAAGTGGCTGTATTTATTACCAAAACTGACGTTATTCTTTAATAGCAAAGCTTACCTTATTCTTTAATTAATTTGGATGGAGCTACGTAATCCATAGTTTAACTTTTTCTTGATAAGAATAAAATTTTTGCAAAGTTTTACGTTGATGGTTTTTGGGATGGATTATAATCAGTAATACAATATTGTTGGCAAAAATTAATTTTATTCTGAATGAAATGATTTTACAAACGTTCAAATGGGACTTACTTTTTATAATAATCTTAAACTAACATTGCGCAAACATACCCTCAGTAGTCTTGAGTTTCTCAAAAAAATAATTCAATAATATTAGTTCCTCTTATGATGATAGTTGACTGATGTCTCTGTAGATCCGTTTATAATCTCTTGTAAATCATAGCTGGTGGCTGGTAGGCACACCGCTCCTCTCAACCTCTCGCTTCAGACCTGCTACCAACTCGCTTCACATCTCGCTTACTACTGACTTCCGACGAACGCTAAAGTGCGGTCTCTTCCGGCAACAATGCTTTCTGGTGCAGACAATCCCTGCTACCATTACAAAATGTATCAATGCGCGTTCTTTCCCATTCTTTTCTTAAAATGTGTCCATACGTGGTCTTTCCCGCTCTTTTTAAAATTATATCAATGTGCGGTCTCTCCTGCCAACAATACTTTGGTGCAGACATTCCCTGCTACCACAATTATTTCCAAGATGACAAATATTTATTATCCCTACTTAATCCTATTAATAAAATATAAACATCTTTCATAAATTGTGGTTTGACAATAGACAATAGAAATATACACGTCTTACATGGTACCCGCAAGGTCAGTTATCAATACCTATAGAGTACATCCCGTTGCTCTAGAATCATGAAATTTGACAAAGAGTAAGGTTTCACAGCACAGCTAAAGGAAAAAGAATGAGTAAATTGTTAATTTGCAATTATATCACATGAAACAATATTTCTTTTTTCATTTGTTTCCGAGTTTAAACTTAGAATTAAAACATTCACGAAAGTCTTGTAATTCTCTTTTTCGATATCCTGACAGTATCAAGCCGGTAACAGGCAGAAATCGCCGAGGTTCTCGATTCCGGGATGGATGAACTGACTCCGGAACCCTGACAGCAGGGTTCTAATCTCATCTGGGCAATTTTTGCGTTTATGATGGCTAGATTGGGGTACACTCCGTTGCAGGAAAAAAATTGCAGACTGTGTGATGGGGAACAGCGGCTTCAGAATCGAACAATAAGGCTCGGGAGAATGCTGTGCTGAGATAATACAGAGTTAGGTCGCCAACTACTGATACATCTTCACTACAACCAAGTCCTTTACACCAAAAATACACAGCCTCATCATCATCTACTTTGCCACGTCCACAAGCACGTAGGAACTTAATAAAAAGTACTACCAACTACAACTTCACTAAAATGAAAAATATGATAACAAATTATATCTGTGCTAGCAAAACTCTCAAGGCCACCGTACTCACTTATGCCTCCACATCTACCAAACACAACAGTTAACCAACCATTACCGGCAGGAGTATTAACAGCCTGAGTTACAGCAAAATCAAATCTAAAAACTAAAACACTCGCGGTCCATTAATAACAGCACGCGAAGCAATGCCTTTAATTTTATTCTTCGCTGTGATAACAGCAGCCTTCAACTCAGCGTCGTCTATAGCCTCAGATACAGTCGAGTACGTGGTGGTTGTTAACTTAACTCTGTATTATCCTAAATAAAGTGTTGACCCTAAAAAGACTACACATTGATCTCGTCAAAATCCGAGAAGCGATTCTTCTTGGTTTTGTAGCTCCCTCGTGCCCTCTGGGATGCTCTCTGCGTTCTTTCTGACATCCCTTTGTTTTTGGAGGTCTCTGTGAATGTTAGTGTCCCTGTGACCCGTAGCTCGTTATCGTAGGTACACGGAGTTAAAGATGTGTTGCGTTAAGTCACGCAACTGCATAAAGAAGCGCAACCGGTTAAACAAGCTGTTAACGTAGTTGGAACTGACCGGTTCTGATTCTGGTTCTATAGACTATAGGCTATAGACAACGTTGAGTTGAAAACTGCTCTTATCACAGCGAAGAATAAAGTTAAAATTAAAGACATTCCTTCGCGAGGTGTTATTGATGGACCGTGTGTGTTTGTAGATGTGATTTTTCTGTAACTCAGTCTGGTGTTACTCCGCCTGATAACCGTACTGGATTGTTAACTTTTGAGTTTGCTAGATGTGGAGGCGTAAGTGAGTACCATGGCCTTGAGAGCTTTGCTCGTAGAGATATAATTTGTTATCGTACTTTTCATTTTAGTGAAGTTGTAGGTGGTAGTACTTCTTATTTAGTTCCCACGCAAGTTTTGTTTATAAGTACTCGTGGCCACAGGAAAGTAGATGACGACGAGTATAATTTTGGTGTAAACGACATGGTTGTTTGGAAGATTCGAGGGTCACTCCAAAAGAAATGCACACTATTTTTGTAAAAATGCAGTTTTCATTCAGCATGTGTCATAGTTTTACAGTGTGTAGATACATCCTTCCCACTTGTTTCCAAACTTAGTTCAACCTGTTCCCATGAGTGGCGCCGTCGCTGCACATCTTCAAGATGGCTGCTACACTTGACGTTCGTCAGAAGCAACGTGCTGTCATATAATTCCTGTGCTGTGAAAACGGACAGTGGGAAACATCCACAAGAGGTTGAAAAAGGTGTATGGAGATGCTGCTGTCGATCGCAGTACAGTTAGTCGGTGGGCAAGCAGGTTACGTGATGAAAGTCGGCTCGGCAATATTGAGGATTGTCCTCGCAGCGGCAGGCCTCGTACTGCACACACTCCAGACAATGTGCAGAGAGTTAACGAATTGGTGACAACTGACAGATGCATCACAGTGCACGAATTGCCACGCTACGATGGGGAAGGAAGTGTTTGCAGAATACTGAACGCGTTGGCGTCAAATAAGTTTTGTGCCAGGTAGATTCTCGGGATGTTGACAGTGGCTCTCAAAGAAACAAGAAAAACGGTACGCAGCGGTCTTTTGGAACAATACGGGAATGGTGGAGATGAATTTCTTGGAAGAATTGTGACAGGTGATGAAACATGGCCCCATCTTTTTCACCCGAGACGAAGAGGCAATCAATGGAGTGGCATCATGCAAATTCACCGAAGAAAAAAAATTCAAAACCACACCTTTGTAAGTAGGATGTTTAGGTTTTTATATTGGTAACGGCACGTAGCGCTCTCTATGAAAATCACTGGCTGAGCTGTGTGCAGTCTGTGGCTGGTTAGCATTGTTGTAATATTTGCTATTGTAGTGTTGGGCAGTTGGATGTTAACAGCGCGTAGCGTTGCGTTGTTGGAGGTGAGCTGCCAGCAGTGGTGGATGTGGGGAGAGAGATGGCGGAGTTTTGAGAGCGGATGATTTGGACGCGTGTCCATCAGAGACAATAAATTTGTAAGACTGGATATCATGAACTCATGAACTGATATATATAATGAAGTTTGAAGACTATTAAGGTAAATACATCGTTTGTTCTTTATCAAAACCTTTCATTTGCTAACTATGCCTATCAGTAGTAAGTGACTTCAGTAGTTAGACTGTTTTATTGAGCTGGCAGTATTGGCGCTCACTGTATTGCAGGAGTTTGAGTAACGAAGATTTTTGTGAGGTATGTGATTCATGAAAGGTATAGGTTATTGATAGTCAGAGCCATTCTTTTGTAGGGATTTTTGAAAGTCACATTGAATTGCGCTAAAAATATTGTGTGTCAGTTTAGTGATGATCAGAACCATGGACCTTGCCGTTGGTGGGGAGGCTTGCGTGCCTCAGCGATACAGATGGCCGTACCGTAGATGCAACCATAACGGAGGGGTATCTGTTGAGAGGCCAGACAAACGTGTGGTTCCTGAAGAGGGGCAGCAGCCTTTTCAGTAGTTGCAGGGGCAACAGTCTGGATGATTGACTGATCTGGCCTTGCAACATTAACCAAAACGGCCTTGCTGTGCTGATACTGCGAACGGCTGAAAGCAAGGGGAAACTACAGCCGTAATTTTTCCCGAGGACATGCAGCTTTACTGTATGATTAAATGATGATGGCATCCTCTTGGGTAAAATATTCCGGAGGTAAAATAGTCCCCCATTCGGATCTCCGGGCGAGGACTACTCAGGAGGATGTCGTTATCAGGAGAAAGAAAACTGGCGTTCTACGGATCGGAGCGTGGAATGTCAGATCCCTTAATCGGGCAGGTAGGTTAGAAAATTTAAAAAGGGAAATGGATAGGTTAAAGTTAGATATAGTCGGAATTAGTGAAGTTCGGTGGCAGGAGGAACAAGACTTCTGGTCAGGTGACTACAGGGTTATAAACACAAAATCAAATAGGGGTAATGCAGGAGTAGGTTTAATAATGAATAGGAAAATAGGAATGCGGGTAAGCTACTACAGACAGCATAGTGAACGCATTATTGTGGCCAAGATAGATACGAAGCCCACACCTACTACAGTAGTACAAGTTTATATGCCAACTAGCTCTGCAGATGATGAAGAAATTGAAGAAATGTACGATGAAATAAAAGAAATTATTCAGATAGTGAAGGGAGACGAAAATTTAATAGTAATGGGTGACTGGAATTCGAGTGTAGGAAAAGGGAGAGAAGGAAATATAGTAGGTGAAAATGGATTGGGGCTAAGAAATGAAAGAGGAAGCCGCCTAGTAGAATTTTGCACAGAACACAACTTAATCATAGCTAACACTTGGTTTAAGAATCATGAAAGAAGGTTGTATACGTGGAAGAACCCTGGAGATACTAAAAGGTATCAGATAGATTATATAATGGTAAGACAGAGATTTAGGAACCAGGTTTTAAGCTGTAAGACATTTCCAGGGGCAGATGTGGACTCTGACCACAATCTATTGGTTATGACCTGTAGATTAAAACTGAAGAAACTGCAAAAATGTGGGAAATTAAGGAGATGGGACCTGGATAAACTGAAAGAACCAGAGGTTGTACAAAGTTTCAGAGAGAGCATAAGGGAACAATTGACAGGAATAGGGGAAAGAAATACCGTAGAAGAAGAATGGGTAGCTCTGAGGGATGTAGTAGTGAAGGCAGCAGAGGATAAAGTAGGTACAAAGACGAGGGCTGCTAGAAATCCTTGGGTAACAGAAGAAATATTGAATTTAATTGATGAAAGGAGAAAATATAAAAATGCAGTAAATGAAGCAGGCAAAAAGGAATACAGACGTCTCAAAAATGAGATCGACAGGAAGTGCAAAATGGCTAAACAGGGATGGCTAGAGGACAAATGTAAGGATGTAGAAGCTTATCTCACTAGGGGTAAGATAGATACTGCCTACAGGAAAATTAAAGAGACCTTTGGAGAGAAGAGAACCACGTGTATGAATATCAAGAGCTCAGATGGCAGCCCAGTTCTAAGCAAAGAAGGGAAGGTAGAAAGGTGGAAGGAGTATATAGAAGGTTTATACAAGGGCGATGTACTTGAGGACAATATTATGGAAATAGAAGAGGATGTAGATGAAGACGAAATGGGAGATACGATACTGCGTGAAGAGTTTGACAGAGCACTGAAAGACCTGAGTCGAAACAAGGCCCCCGGAGTAGACAACATTCCATTAGAACTACTGACGGCCTTGGGAGAGCCAGTCATGACAAAACTCTACCAGCTGGTGAGCAAGATGTATGAGACAGGCGAAATACCCTCAGACTTCAAGAAGAATATAATAATTCCAATACCAAAGAAAGCAGGTGCTGACAGATGTGGAAATTACCGAACTATCAGTTTAATAAGCCACGTCTGCAAAATACTAACGCGAATTCTTTACAGACGAATGGAAAAACTGGTAGATGCAGACCTCGGGGAGGATCAGTTTGGATTCCGTCGAAATGTTGGAACACGTGAGGCAATACTGACCTTACGACTTATTTTAGAAGAAAGATTAAGAAAAGGCAAACCTACGTTTCTAGCATTTGTAGACTTAGAGAAAGCTTTTGACAATGTTGACTGGAATACTCTTTTTCAAATTCTAAAGGTGGCAGGGGTAAAATACAGGGAGCGAAAGGCTATTTATAATTTGTACAGAAACCAGATGGCAGTAATAAGAGTCGAGGGGCATGAAAGGGAAGCAGTGGTTGGGAAAGGAGTGAGACAGGGTTGTAGCCTCTCCCCGATGTTATTCAATCTGTATATTGAGCAAGCAGTAAAGGAAACAAAAGAAAAATTTGGAGTAGGTATTAAAATTCATGGAGACGAAGTAAAAACTTTGAGGTTCGCCGATGACATTGTAATTCTGTCAGAGATGGCAAAGGACTTGGAAGAGCCGTTGAACGGAATGGACAGTGTCTTGAAAGGAGGATATAAGATGAACATTAACAAAAGCAAAACGAGGATAATGGAATGTAGTCAAATTAAATCGGGTGATGCTGAGGGAATTAGATTAGGAAATGAGACACTTAAAGTAGTAAAGGAGTTTTGCTATTTAGGAAGTAAAATAACTGATGATGGTCGAAGTAGAGAGGATATAAAATGTAGACTGGCAATGGCAAGGAAAGCGTTTCTGAAGAAGAGAAATTTGTTAACATCGAATATAGATCTATGTATCAGGAAGTCGTTTCTGAAAGTATTTGTTTGGAGTGTAGCCATGTATGGAAGTGAAACATGGACGATAACTAGTTTGGACAAGAAGAGAATAGAAGCTTTCGAAATGTGGTGCTACAGAAGAATACTGAAGATAAGGTGGATAAATCACGTAACTAATGAGGAGGTATTGAATAGGATTGGGGAGAAGAGAAGTTTGTGGCACAACTTGACTAGAAGAAGGGATCGGTTGGTAGGACATGTTTTGAGGCATCAAGGGATCACAAATTTAGCATTGGAGGGCAGCGTGGAGGGTAAAAATCGTAGAGGGAGACCGAGAGATGAGTACACTAAGCAGATTCAGAAGGATGTAGGTTGCAGTAGGTACTGGGAGATGAAGCAGCTTGCACAGGATAGAGTAGCATGGAGAGCTGCATCAAACCAGTCTCAGGACTGAAGACAACAACAACAACAGAATAAGTAAATAGAGTAATGTCTGAGAATGATCAGTTTTGCTCAGCTGTTTGAAAAGCAAATAACGTAAGAGGTTTATCAGCACAGTCATTCATAAATTTTTCTAAGGGGACGTTTCACCTTCTGCTGGAAAAGTTATGGCTACGGTGTTTTTCGATTCTGAAGGACTCTTGCTTGTCGACATCACGCCAAGTGGAACCACCATAAATTCAGATGCATATGTGACGACACTGAAGAAACTTCAAGCTTGACTGAGTCATGTTCGACCACATCGGCAATAGCAGGATGTTTTGCTGATGCACGACAATGCACGGCCACATGCCAGTCAAAAAAACCATGGAAGCGATCACAAAACTCTGATGGACAACACCGAAACACCCGCCTTACAGTCCTGACATGGCTCCATGTGACTATCATCTCTTTGGGAAACTGAAAGACTCTCTTCTAGGAACAAGGTTTGAAGATGATGATTCCCTTGTGCACGTTGCCAAACAGTGGCTCCAACAGGTTGGTAAGAATTTTACCGTGCGGGTATACAGGTGCTGGTTCCAAGATGGCATAATGCAGTTGAGAGGGATGGAAATTATGTGGAGAAATGAAAATATTGTTCCCTAAGAATGTATCTACACACTGTAAAACTTTGAAACATGTAGAATAAAAGATGGATTAAAAAAAAATGCGCATTTCTTTTGGAGTGACCTTTGTATATCAGTTGTCTCCGATTTATCTCTGTACTATCGTACAGATACTCTGTGACCAAAATGGTAATGAAACAGAGGATGACTGACTAAAGGCCGAAATATTAAATGTCTTTTTCCAAAGCTGTTTCAGAGAGGAAGACTGCACTGTAGTTCCTTCTCTAGATTGTCGCACACATGACAAAATGGTAGATATCGAAATAGACGACAGAGGGATAGAGAAACAATTAAAATCGCACAAAAGAGGAAAGGCCGCTGGACCTGATGGGATACCAGTTCGATTTTACACAGAGTACGCGGTGTACTGTAGGTCTCTAAGAGCGTAGTGTGCAGATGTGCAGAACTATAGACCTATATCTCTAACGTCGATCAGCTGTAGAATTTTGGAACACGTATTATGTTCAAGTATAATGACTTTTCTGGAGACTAGAAGTCTACTCTGTAGGAATCAGCATGGGTTTCGAAAAACACGGTTGTGTGGAACCCAGCTCACGCTATTCGTCCACGAGACTCAGATGGCCATAGACACGGGTTCACAGGTAGATGCCGTGTTTCTTGACTTCCGCAGGGCGTTCGATACAGTTCCCCACAGTCGTTTAATGAACAAAGTAAGAGCATAGGGACTATCAGACCAATTGTGTGATTGGATTGAAGAGTTCCTAGATAAGAGAACGCAGCATGTCATTCTCAATGGAGAGAAGTCTCCCGAAGTAAGAGTGATTTCAGGTGTGCCTCAAGGGAGTGCCGTAGGATCGTTGCTATTCACAATATACATAAATGACCTGGTGGATGACATCGGAAGTTCACTGAGGCTTTTTGCGGTTGATGCTGTGGTATATCGAGATGTTGTAACAATGGAAAATTGTACTGAAATGCAGGAGGATCTGCAGCGAATTGACGCATGGTGCAGGGAATGGCAATTGAATCTCAATGTAGACAAGTGTAATGTGCTGTGAATACATAGAAAGGTAGATCCCTTATCATTTAGCTAGAATATAGCAGGTCAGCAACTGGAAGCAGTTAATTCCATAAATTATCTGGGAGTACGCATTAGGAGTGATTTAAAATGGAATGATCATATAAAGTTGATCGTCGGTAAAGCAGATGCCAGACTGAGATTCATTGGGAGAATCCTAAGGAAATGGAATCCGAAAACAAAGGAAGTAGAATACTGTACGCTTGTTCGCCCACTGCTTGAATATTGCTCACCAGTGTTGCATCGGTACCAGATAGGGTTGATAGAAGAGATAGAGAAGATCCAACGGAGAGCAACGCGCTTCGTTACAGGATCATTTAGTAATCGCGAAAGCGTTGCGGAGATGATGGATAAACTCCAGTGGAGGACACTGCAGGGCTTTTGTCGAAGGTTCGAGAAGATAGCTTCACCGAAGAGTGAAGCAGTATATTGCTCCCTCCTACATATATCTCGCGAAGAGACCGTGAGGATAAAATCAGAGAGATTAGAGCCCACACAGAAGCATACCGACAGTCCTTCTTTCCACGAACATTACGAGACTGGAATAGAAGGGTACCCCCCGCCACACACCGACGGGTGGTTTGCGGAGTATGGATGTAGATGTAGATGTAGATCGTATAATAGTGCTGCCGTGGGTCTTGTCGGCGAGTTGGTTCGTGTGTGTGTGTGTGTGTGTGTGTGTGTGTGTGTGTGTGTGAGGAGGCCTTGCCGCTTAAGCACAGTGCAACGCGCGCAAACTCCGCGAGGGTGATTAGCTCTTGATCAGCAACCAGGGTGACATCGAGGGCCGGGTAGGTTGGGGTAGCGGCGTGTGGCGTGCTGCCGGCCGGACCCTCATGTGGCCGAGATGTCGCGTGTAGCGCGGCGCCGGCCGGGGGCGGTGCGGGAGCTGTTAACACGGCGACCTCGCCGGATTAAGCAGGAGAGGGGGAGCGAACAATGGCGAGCAGGAGGTGGAGCGTAAAAAACAGCAGCGTACACTGCGGAACCGGCAGTCCGGCAAATGTTTGTTTAGTAGTTTGCGCGTTACGGATAAGGCATGCGTACATTCTGCAATACTGCTTACAGCAAAATATCATTTTTGATGAAGTTATGTGAACTAAGCTAGGTGAAAAAACATCTTCATTTTTGAAACTTCCTGGCAGATTAAAACTGTGTACGGGCCGGGACACGAACTCGGGACCTTCGCCTTTCGGGGGCAAGTGCTCTACCATCTGAGCTACCCAAGCACGACACACGCCCCGTACACTCACAGCTTTACTTCTGCCAGTACCTCGTCTCCTACCTTCCAAACTTCACAGAAGCTCTCCTGGGAACGTTGCACAACTGTAAGGTTAGCAGGACACCTTCTGTGAACTTTGGAAGGTAGGAGACGAGATAATGGCAGAAGTAAAGCTGTGAGTACGGGGCGTGTGTCGTGCTTGGGTAGCTCAGATGGTAGAGCACTTGCCCGCGAAAGACGAAGGTCCCGAGTTCGAGTCTCAGCCAACACATAGTTTTAATCTGCCAGGAAGTTTCATTTCAGCGCACACTCCGCTGTAGAGTGAAAATTTCATTCTAGATCTACATTTTTTATCTGTACTCGGCCACTTTACGTAGTGTGGCCTAGGTACTTCTGATACGCTAGTCATTTTCGGCCTTTCCCTATTCGATTCGCGAATGACGTGCCGGAAGAAACCTCCGCATGAACTCTAATTCATCGATTTTTATAGTCTTTTTCGTTTTTGTCCTGGTCTTCCCGAAACGTGTTCTCTCGGAATTTCATCAGCAAACCTGTACGAGATGCTCAATACCTCTCATGTAGCGTCTGTAATGTAATGACTGTAGAACGAATGGTGAAGAGGTGCACTCAGGACAACAGATTGGCGAGCACAATTGACGTGGGTCCTTCGAGAAGCGCGACATCACTTGAATATACGCTGGTATAGGCGTGGGTATTCAAATACACAGATATGTAAACAAGAGGAAGACGCTGCTGTCGTCGGCAACGCCTACAAAAATGTCATGTGACTGGGGCCTCTAGCCGAGTAGACCGTTCGCCGGGTGCAAGTCTTTCGATTTGGTGCCACTTCTGCGACTTGCGCGTCGATGGGGATGAAATGATGATTATTAGGACAACACGGCATCCAGTCCCTGCGCGGAGCGGAGAAAATCTCCGACCCAGTCTGGAGCTGAACCGCGGCCCTTACGATGACTTTCTGTTGCGCTGATCACTCAGCTACCGGGGGCGGACGGCAACACCTCTATAAGACAATAAGTGTCTGCTGCATGCGTTAGATCGGTTAATACTGCTACAATGGCGGGTCATCAAGGTTTAAGTGCGTTTGAACGTGGTGTCACGGTCGGCGCACGAGCGATTGCACACAGCATCTCCGAGGCAGCGATGAGATGGGGACTTTCCCGTACGACCACTTCACGAGAACACCGTGAATTTTAGGAATCCGGTAAAACATCAGATCTCCGACATCGCTGCGGCCGGAAAAAGACCCTGCAGGAACGGAACCTACGACCAATGAAGAGAATCATTCATCGTGACAGAATTGCAACCATTCCGCATATTGCTGCAGATTTCAAGGCTGTGCCATGAACAAGTGTCAACGTGCGATCCATTCAACGAAACATCATCGATATGAGCTTTCGGAGTCGAAGGCCCATTCGTGTACCCTTGATGACTGCTCGACAGAAAACTTTACCCTCGCCGGGGTGCGTCAACACTGACATTGGACTGTTGATGACTGGAAACATGTTGCCTGTTCGGACGAGTCCAGTTTCAAATGGTGTCGAGCAGATGGACGTGTACTGGTATGGAGACAACTTCATGAATCTATGGACCTTGCATGTCAGCAGGGGACCATTCAAGCTGGAGGATGCTCTGTAATGGTGTGGGGAGTGTGCAGTTGGAGTGATATGGGACCCTTGACGCGTCTAGATACGACTCTGGCAGGTGACATGTACGTAATCATCCTGTCTGATCACCTGCATCCATTCACGTCCATAGTGCATTCCGACAGACTTGGGCAATTGCCGCAGGACCCCATAAGACCAGAATTGCTACAGAGTGGCTCCAGGAACACTCTTATGACTTTAAACACTTCCACTGGCCACCAAACTCCCCAGACATGAACATTATTGAGAATGTGAGACCATAACTTTTCCCTGCGAGTTGAATGTTCAAATAACTCAGGGGTTTACTGCCGGGTAACATCGTCGAACACCGCCGTATTTCGACAGGAGCACACCCTGCCAATCTCAAGGCACACACACAAGGAGGAAGAAATGTGCAAGGAAATTTAATACCTCGGTTCACAGAGCAGAAACATGGAAGACACCACACACAGAACAAGTGTCAACACAACCAAAGATAACCAACATCAGAAATATCGATAGTTACTATTAATCAACAGGTGAGGTAGCACTAATTCTATCCCTCTGTTTTTTGATGAGAGACAGAGCCGGATTACAAGCAGAATATAAACAAAATTCACCATCCCTGTTAATAAGGTTTCTTGATAGTTTGATTTCAACAACTTCCTTAATAAGACTATCCAAACAGCTGGACGTGCAAGCCAGAATCTCCGTGTTGGTGTATTCCATAGGATGATCGGTGTCAAGGCAATGTTCTGCTATTGCTATTGCATATTGCATATGTGTGCATCCACACAGAAGAGGAAGGTCATGGCCGGTATTCCCAGAACTATATACTTACATGGATATGTTGTGTGTTCTTTCGGACATGTCGTCTGTGCCCTCGGTGATTCGGATGGATAGAGCGTTTGCCATGTAAGCAGGAGATCCCGGGTTCGAGTCCCGGTCGGGACACACACTTTCACGTATCCCCGTTGATATATATCAACGTCCGTCAGCAGGTGAAGGTATTAATATATAATTCTAACTCCAGGCATTAGCCGAGTCCATGCCACGTCGTGTTGCGGTACTAATGCGTGCTCACGGGGGCCCTACACGATGTTAGGTTCAAATGGCTCTGAGCACTATTGGACTTAACATCTATGGTCATCAGTCCCCTAGAACTTAGAACTACTTAAACCTAACTAACCTAAGGACATCACACACATCCATACCCGAGGCAGGATTCGAACCTGCGACCGTAGCAGTCACGCGGTTCCGGACTGAGCGCCTTAACCGCGAGACCACCACGGACGGCACACGATATTAGGCAGGTGTACCAGTTTCTTTGGCTCTTCAGTATAGGACAGTTGTACCACTGACTCTGACGAACAGAATGATGACAACAGCTGTATCTCTGGCAGAGGTTACAGTCAGAGAGTCATCATGAACCGCCGGAAATAGATTACTAGAAGCTGAAATAAGATCTCGGCTTGCCATGCGGCGTTTACCGCTGACGCCACAGTACAGTCAACAAAGACGTGCGTGATGTCGCGCCAGTTCAAGTGGAACATCGAGTGGCATTCTTGGTGTTCAACAATGAGTTTCGCTTCAGTTTATGGAGGTCAGATCATTTCCTGAAGCATATTGCGAGAACTACTGGATATACCATCAGGACAGATTTGGTAATTGTTGAAGGGAGGAAAGAACGGCAAATCCCTATTAAATACTCCTCTGGACTAGCGTCCCGAGTGGGATGTGCCAGGAGGATAACTCAGACTGGCACTGATGTTTACACTAGAAACGCCTTAAGGAATGTATGGATGCTTGACTGGCCTTGTTGGTAGCCTGCCTTATCACCCATGGAGTACGTCTCTCCAGGTAGAAGTATTCATGAAACGACATAGCGAGAGTTTCAGGCGTGCTACGAAATTCCTCTAGATAATGTTCGGAGGCTGTTTTTCTTCGTCGCCAAATACGAGAGTGTATTATTTGTGCCCCTGGCGTCACATCTTGAATTTGATGATGGACAATGAAACGAAATTTTAGTCGCTTAATATCCGTTATGTGAAGAACATCTCCACAGCGTTTGATAAATATCGGAGTTGTACTTCGTGATGTAACACTTTTCATTTCTGTCAGTGTAGTCATGTCTATAACCTACATCTGTTTCTAATGGCTCTGAGCACTATGGGACTTAACATCTAAGGTCATCAGTCCCTCAGAACTTAGGACTACTTAAATTTAACTAACATAAGGACATTACACATATCCATACCCGAGGCAGGATCGAACCGACGTAGCGGTCGCGCGGTTCCAGACTGAAGCGCCTAGATCCGCTCGGCCACACCGTCAGGCCATCTGTTTCTCTATTTCTCCATTTGCATTTGTATCTACACTCCTGGAAATTGAAATAAGAACACCGTGAATTCATTGTCCCAGGAAGGGGAAAATTTATCGACACATTCCTGGGGTCAGATACATCACATGATCACACTGACAGAACCACAGGCACATAGACACAGGCAACAGAGCATGCACAATGTCGGCACTAGTACAGTGTATATCCACCTTTCGCAGCAATGCAGGCTGCTATTCTCCCATGGAGACGATCGTAGAGATATTGGATGTAGTCCTGTGGAACGGCTTGCCATGCCATTTCCACCTGGCGCCTCAGTTGGACCAGCGTTAGTGCTGGACGTGCAGACCGCTTGAGACGACGCTTCATCCAGTCCCAAACATGCTCAATGGGGGACAGCTCCGGAGATCTTGCTGGCCAGGGTAGTTGACTTACACCTTCTAGAGCACGTTGGGTGGCACGGGATACATGCGGACGTGCATTGTCCTGTTGGAACAGCAAGTTCCCTTGCCGGTCTAGGAATGGTAGAACGATGGGTTCGATGACGGTTTGGATGTACCGTGCACTATTCAGTGTCCCCTCGACGATCACCAGAGGTGTACGGCCAGTGTAGGAGATCGCTCCCCACACCATGATGCCGGGTGTTGGCCCTGTGTGCCTCGGTCGTATGCAGTCCTGATTGTGGCGCTCACCTGCACGGCGCCAAACACGCATACGACCATCATTGGCACCAAGGCAGAAGCGACTCTCATCGCTGAAGACGACACGTCTCCATTCGTCCCTCCATTCACGCCTGTCGCGACACCACTGGAGGCGGGCTGCACGATGTTGGGGCGTGAGCGGAAGACGGCCTAACGGTGTGCGGGACGGTAGCCCAGCTTCATGGAGACGGTTGCGAATGGTCCTCGCCGATACCCCAGGAGCAACAGTGTCCCTAATTTGCTGGGAAGTGGCGGTGCGGTCCCCTACGGCACTGCGTAGGATCCTACGGTCTTGGCGTTCATCCGTGCGTCGCTGCGGTCCGGTCCCAGGTCGACGGGCACGTGCACCTTCCGCCGACCACTGGCGACAACATCGATGTACTGTGGAGGCCTCACGCCCCACGTGTTGAGCAATTCGGCGGTACGTCCACCCGGCCTCCCGCATGCCCACTATACGCCCTCGCTCAAAGTCCGTCAACTGCACATACGGTTCACGTCCACGCTGTCGCGGCATGCTACCAGTGTTAAAGACTGCGATGGAGCTCCGTATGCCACGGCAAACTGGCTGACACTGACGGCGGCGGTGCACAAATGCTGCGCAGCTAGCGCCATTCGACGGCCAACACCGCGGTTCGTGGTGTGTCCGCTGTGCCGTGCGTGTGATCATTGCTTGTACAGCCCTCTCGCAGTGTCCGGAGCAAGTGTGGTGGGTCTGACACACCGGTGTCAATGTGTTCTTTTTTCCATTTCCAGGAGTGTATAATGTGCAAACCACTGTGAAGGATATGGCAGAGGGTACGTCTCACTACACCAGTTATTAGGGCTTTTTACCGTTCCATTCACGTATGGAGCACGCTAAGAACAATTGTTTAAATGCCTCTATGGGTGCTGTAATTAATTTGTTTTCGTCCTCATGATCCCTATGGAAGCGCTTTTTGTAGGGGATTATAATATATTCTTCGAGTTATCATTTAAACTTGGTTAGCAATTTTTTCCGGATAGTTCCCGCCTTCAAGAGATTGCCAGTTGAGTTCCCACAATATCTGTGTGACACTCTTCCGCGGTTGAAACAAATCTGTCACCATTCGTGCTGACCTTTTTTCTATATGTTCAGTGTCCCATGCTAAGTCGTTGCAACATGATGGTTTCTATGTGCTCGTCCTACAGACATAAAGTTCTTCTTCTGCAGTCATGTCCACACGCCTTCCCTGTTAGAAACGAGTGATGTTCGTCTACTGCAAGAGCTGTAGCAGAACCAGTAGCACTATACGAATTCAACGGGTGCAACGAATGTTTTTCAATATAGGTTAACTGAGCGATGAATTGAAAGGCAATTTATGAGTGAAAACTTCGGTACATTAGCACCTATCTGCTAGAAAACACTGCCAAGCCCTTGCTAATCTTAATTTCTAATTCCGATGCTCAGCCAGATGCTTTTCTTATCCACTAATTCGCATATGGTATATCGTTACAGAAAACAAAACCAAGAAGTTCATAAAAACATGCAAGTGTAATCGGAACAGTATAGTCGATTATTCAAATCCTCAACAACATCAAAATCAAACACTAGAAACAGCATTAGAATCGAATAGTGTTTTTTTGTATAACATAAATTAAAACAAAACAAAAAAACAGAAAAAAGGCGCACCACGAATAAATTGTGTGAATGGAATGGATATCGACAGATGTGATGTACATGAATTAAAATGTTAGGAAAATTATGATGTATTCAAGAGAAAGAGCTTCAGAACTGGACTAAGTCAGTAAGGTATCGTTACACCTCTGGCCCTGATGTAAGCGGTTACCCGACTTGGGGCACGGCCGATTTCCTTCCCAACCCTTCCCTAACCCGATCTTGCGCTCCGTCTCTAATGACCTCATTGTCGACAGGACGTTAAACACTAACCACCACCTCCAACCACCAGTTACCCGACTTGGCATTAATTGATAGAGTTGTTGCATGTACTCCTGAGGAATATCGTGCCAAATTCTGTTCAACTGGTACGTTAGTCAAAATACCGAGGTGCCTTGAGGGGCCATGCCCATAATGCTACAAACGTCCTCTATTCGGATGAAATCTGGCGACTTTGCTCGCCAAGGTAGGGGTTGGCAAGCACGAAGAGAAGCAGCAGAAACCCTCGCCGTATGCGGGCGGGCGTTATCTAGCTTAAAGGTAAGCCCACGATGGCTTGCCACGAAGGGTAGCAAACTGGGGCGTATAATACCACAGACGTACCGCTGTGTGCAAAGGTGCCGTGGATGACAACGAAAGGGTTCTGCTATGAAATAAAATGGACGGAATTTGGCACGATATCCTTCAGGAGGACATCCAACCGAGCCAATGTCAAGTCGAGCAATAGTTTTCATTACGGCAGAGGCGGACCAGCGCCTTATTCACTTGCTAAATTTATGAAGCTCTTTCTCTTGAATAAATTATCCAGGTTTTCTGAGGCGGCCGCTATGTCCGAGCGACTCTAGACGCTTCAGTCCGGAACCGCGCGATCGCTACGGTCGGAGGTTCGAATCCCGCCTCGGGCATGGATGTATGTGCTGTCCTTAGGTTAGTTAGGTTTAAATAGTTCTAAGTTCTAGGTGACTGATGACCTCAGATGTTAAGCCCAATAGGGCTCAGAGCCGTTTGAACCATTTTGAACCAGTTTTCTGAAATTGTAGTCATTTGTTTGTCTGTACATACACATCACATCTACCGATATCCGTCTCATTCGGAAAACTTTTTCATGGTGATTCGTTTTTATTGTCTTAGAGTGTACGTGTGTAATTAAGCCGAGAAACGTCTGAATATACGAGAAGTGGTCATAAAGTTTTAATAATCACATCGAACAAAATAAAATGACATAAGTAGTTTTTTGTTTGCTTGTAGGTACGTGTCCGCAGTCCTATTACACGGTGAAAGCTTCACGCCTCAGTATCACAGTCAAAACAAAATGACATGACATAGTTCACCGATGAAACGGAGCATCTTGTGGTAATTCATATCGTGCATTTGAGACAAAAGAACGTTGCAACAAACCATGCCGAGTTGCTACAAGTGTACCGAAACAATGTACCTCACATAACTCAAAGGTCAGGAGGGACAGACACTTCCAGTGTGTTCAAACATGTATGAAAGATGAAGAACGAATTAGCAGATAATCTTTCTGTGATGAACTGGGGACCGCAAGAGGAGGCTCAGGTATTCCAAAAAAGGCGTTATCACAATCCAGGCGATAACCGAAAAAGTGGAGATCAGTCGTGCATCGGTTTCCAATAAATTCCACAACATTTTGAATACGACAAAGGACGCCTCCCAATGGGTTCCGCGACTGCTCACACTCATTACAAAAGCCCGCCCAACCGAGACAACAGAGGAAATATTGCGTATGTGTCAGCCAAATTATCATCGGCGAATGCTTGGTGTATCACAATGACCCCGAGACACGGCAGCACACAGTGCAGTGAATTTACCATCGCCAAAAAAGGCGAGCCATCATCGTGGAAGGTGATGCAGAGTAGGTTTTTTTTTTTAATACCATCGTAAGGTCACAAGATTATCCTCCGATCCTCCGATAGTGCAAATCTTCAATGGAAAATATTACCGAAATCTCCCGACAATATTATAGCAAGCTGTCAAGACGAATCGTAGTGGGAAATTGTCCAAGGCGATGATTTCGATCCACGACAACGCTACAGCGCACTCTATACTGGTATCAGACAAGGTGCTTCACTGCTTCTCTGGGCTATCAAATTTTGCCACACCTACCGTATTCTCCTTTTCTCGGATCAAGAAACCTTTGGGTGACAGGCAATTCCGGAATGACTGAAAGGTGGCTACACTGAGTCACAGCGCCAGAGATTGTGCGAAAGTTTATTATTCCGCAACCTCCACTGGGGCAGTAGTAGTTCAGAGGATGTCGAGAGCAGTCGTTGTTCTGTTGGGCGAGAGAGTAGACGTTCTGAGGGTTGACTGAAATGTTGTACTGTTCGGTTGGTGTAATGTATTGATGGAAGAAGATGCAACTGTCAGAATATATTTGAGAAAGGAGATGGGCTTTTGATTTATGATGCTGGTGCAATGGAATATTTTCGTCAATTTACAGAGTGTTACAAAAAGGTACGGCCAAACTTTCAGGAAACATTCCTCACACACAAAGAAAGAAAACATGTTATGTGGACGTGTGTCCGGAAACGATTAATTTCCATGTTAGAGCTCATTTTCTTACTTTTCTTCAAATCACATTAATCATGGAATGGAAATACACAGCAACAGAACGTACCAGCGTGACTTCAAACACTTTGTTACAGGAAATGTCAAAATGTCCTCCTTTAGCGAGGATACATGCATCCACCGTCCATCGCATGGAATCCCTGATGCGCTGATGCAGCCCTGGAGAATGGCGTATTGTATCACAGCCGTCCACAATACGAGCACGAAGAGTCTCTTCATTTGGTACCGGGGTTGCGTAGACGAGAGCTTTCAAATGCCTCCATAAATGAAAGTCAAGAGGATTGAGGTCAGGAGAGCGTGGAGGCCATGGAATTGGTCCGCCTCTTCCAATCCATCGGCCACCGAATCTGTTGTTCAAAAGGGTACGAACACTTCGACTGAAATGTCCAGGAGCTCCATTGTGCATGAACCACATGTTGTGTCGTACTTGTAAAGGTACATGTTCTAGCAGCACAGGTAGAGTATCCCGTATGAAATCATGATAACGTGCTCCATTGAGCGTAGGTGGAAGAACTAAAATGAGCTTTATCATTGAAATTAAGCGTTTCCGGACACATGTCCACATAACATCTTTTCTTTATTTGTTTGTGAGGAATGTTTCCTGAAAGTCTGGCCGTACCTTTTTGTAATACCCTGTATAATGAGGTAAAAAGTTATTACAGTTTTCTTTAATAACAATACCTCTTGCTCACAGGTACAGTGATTTATTAGACTTGTAATTCTGGTTTCTATGTGCAATTACAATATTTCTGATTTTCAATTAGTTCATTCTAAATGGTGTTTAAAACATTTTGTCGTATTGAGAAAGAACCGAGCCAGATACATGTACGTTGAGTCACACTACCACACACAGAACAGTTACACTTGTGCTTTGTTGTTTCTTAGCTTTTGTAGTTGCAGGGGACTTACTTAATCAATTGTGTTAATGGAAATTCCTTGTCATTCTTTATTTTTATTTTATGCAGTCAGATTGCGTACTAATAATAGTCAGGGCCAACCGCTTACGAGAGTTCGTAACCGGTCACAAAGCTAGTAAAATTATTGCATTTATTCATTAATATTAGTCTTTTCTTTTTAATTAAGCCACCATGCATGGCGACGGGGTGATTGTCGAGTTGGGTCGTTTCCTAAACAGCCAAAGTGCAAGGTCTCCATCAAGTCATCCGGTTTTGGGGAAAACGTGTCGAATTAACAGAAGGAATTGCAGAGAACAACTAACACCGCCACCAAGTTTGACACCAGCACCTGATTAAAGCTGTATGAGTACCCATTTACCAGTGCATGACCAGCTCCGCACAGCTGCGCAGGCTGTCACCGCACAGAGCTGCGGCCACTGCTGGTGGCCCCAGAGAGCGCCCTCTGCCTGTCCCCCAGCTGAGGTTCGACAGCCACGGCGGCTCCCCCCAGCCCCATTACGCCGCAGATTGTTATCGAGTTGTCGCCGCTCGCCACGAGTCCCACGACTCGGGAGACCGCTATTCCCACAAGTGATTTGCTCGATGTTAGGAACACCACCGCCCGCTCGCGCTGCTCTATTTTGCACCACCGCTAGTGTATCGTATCTGTAAGAGTGACAGCTCATAAGATAACAGCGTAGCCCGTCACGGTGTCGATCGCAGATAGCGCTGAGGTCGCTGCACAACTTCATTATCTTATCCTCAAAGAACCCCACCCCTCCATATACGTCTCCCTATCTACTTGAGAGAAAAGAGCGCCTGTTACACATGAGAATTACGCACGTGTCCAACCCGATAATGCACGATAAAAGGAACGAGGTGGCACTAACTTATGTTACTAAGTTAATTAGTTAGTTAAATGTTCCATACATCATTTCAGTTTAATAAGACACGACTACAAAATACTAACGCGAATTATTTACAGACGAATGGAAAAACTGGTAGAAGCCGACCTCGGGGAAGATCGGTTTGGATCCGTAGAAATGTTAGAACACGTGAGGCAATACTGACCCGACGACTTACCTTAGAAAATAGATTAACGAAAGGCAAACCGACGTTTCTAGCATTTGTAGACGTGGAGAAAGCTTTTGACAATGTTGACTGGAATACTCTCTTTCAAATTCTGAACGTGGCAGGGGTAAAACACAGGGAGCGAAAGGCTATTTACAATTTGTACGGAAACCAGAAGGCAGTTATAAGAGTCGAGGGACATGAAAGGGAAGCAGTGGTTGGGAAAGGAGTGAGACAGGGTTGTAGTCTCTCCCGATGTTATTCAACCTGTATATTGAGCAAGCAGTAAAGGAAACAAAAGAAAAATTCGGAGTAGGTATTAAAATTCATGGAGAAGAAGTAAAAACTTTGAGGTTCGCCGATGACATTGTAATTCTGTCAGAGACAGCAAAGGACCTGGAAGAGCAGTTGAACGGAATGGACAGTGTCTTGAAAGGAGGGTATAAGATGAACATCAACAAAAGCAAAACGAGGATAATGGAATGTAGTCGAATTAAGTCGGGAGATACTGAGGGAATTAGATTAGGAAATGAGACACTTAAGGTAGTAAAGGAGTTTTGCTATTTAGGAAGTAAAATAACTGATGATGGTGGAAGTAGAGAGGATATAAAATGTGCACTAGCAATGGCAAGGAAAGCGTTTCTGAAGAAGAGAAATTTGTTAACATCGCGTATAGATTTAAGTGGCAGGGAGTCGTTTCTGAAAGTATTTGTGTGGAGTGTAGCCATGTATGGAAGTGAAACGTGGATGATAAATAGTTTAGACAAGAAGAGAATAGAAGCTTTCGAAATGTATGTTACAGAAGAATGCTGAAGATTAGACGGGTAGATCACATAACTAATGAGGACGTAGTGGTTCAAATGGCTCTGATCACTATGGGACTTAACATCTGTAGTCATCAGTCCCCTAGAACTTAGAATTACTTATACATAACTAACCTAAGGACATCACACACATCCATGCCCGAGGCAGGATTCGAACCTGCAACCGTAGCAGTCGCATGGTTCCGGGAATAAGAGCCTAGAACCGCGAGAGAGGAGGTATTGATTGAAATGGAGAGAAGAGAAATTTGTGGCACAACTTGTCTAGAAGAAGGGATCGGTTGGTAGGCCATGTTCTGAGGCATCAAGGGATAACCAATTTATTATTGGAGGGCAACGTGGAGGGTAAAAATCGTAGAGGGAGACCAAGAGATGAATACTCTAAACAGATTCAGAAGGATGTGGGTTGCAGTAGGTACTGGGAGATGAAGAGGCTTGCAAAGGATAGAGTAGCATGGAGAGCTGCATCAAACCAGTCTCAGAACTGAAGACCACAACAACAACATTTCAACGATTATTTTATCGAAACGGTGTGGAACGTGTTAGTTTCAAGAATATATATAAACAATTACAGTTAAAATTAACTAACAATTTTTTTTCCTAGTCATGCAACCACACTTAAAGATAGGTATTTTTTACGAGCTCCTACTTTATAAACAGAAATTAATCTAAGGAATAGAAGTTGTCCAGGAGAAATGGTTTTAGGTGAGTGATCACAAATTTTACGATAGAATTTTAAATAAGACAGACATAAATTTTACAAAAGACGAAGTCTCTTTGCTTGAAAAACGTTTAAAGTATAATGTTATGCTACAACTGTCTCACAAAAATGTAATAGGAAATATTGATATAGATGTGAAAACTGAGTTAACAATGCAAAAATAGACAGCTCTCGCAGACCAGAGTAGCACATGATGTGCGCAACATTGTTAGCAAAAAATTAACTATTTCCCATAATCCTGTTAGTTCAAAATGGCTCTGAGCACTATGGGACACATGATCTGAGGTCATCAGTCCCCTAGACTTAGAACTTCTTAAACCTAAGGACATCACACACATCCATGCCCGAAGCGAGATTCGAACCTGCGACCGTAGCAGTAGCGAGGAATCCTGTTAGTAATGATGTTAAAATAATTAAAGCCATTAATAATAAACTTAATGTAAATGATGCTTTAATAACGAAGTCTGACAAAGGGAATGTCATCGTCACTGCTAAAAAGCAAGAATATGTTAGGAAAACCTCGGAGTTTTTTTCAGGAAAACGATATTTCCGAATTACATAAGAACCCTACTCCTGTGTTTCCAAAAAGAAATCAGAGCCGCGGTTATTTGACGAGAGCATTGTTGCTGAAATTTTAACTTTGTTGTGTGAGTTCGTGTAACTTTTACCGTTCTGAAGAAGGCCTATAGAAACCTGGTTAATGTATTATTTTAAAAATTGTGTGCAACCGGTTGGCTGATTATTACATTTTATGTAATTGCATACACTGTTGCTGAGCTCACAGGAACAAAATGTTTAAAATATTTTAGGTTAGATTTATATGTAGCTTTACTACCTCTCTGACATTTTGTGTTTTTTAGCAAATCATCAAAAATATTTGTTGTCTCATATTGAACACTTTTCTGAACAACTGACAATTTTAATATGGGGTAATGTAGGTCATTTTACCTCTATTGTTGTAGGCATGTACATCACTGTTCTTTTCAAATTGTGATGGGTTATGAACCATGGACCTTGCCGTTGGTGGGGAGGCTTGCGTGCATCTGCGATACAGATAGCCGTACCGTAGGTTCATCCACAACGGAGGGGTATCTGTTGAGAGGCCAGACAAACATGTGGTTCCTGAAGAGGGGCAGCAGCCTTTTCATTAGTTGCAAGGGCAACAGTCTGGATGACTGACTGATATGATCTTGTAACACTAACCAAAACGGCCTTGCAGTGCTGAAAGCAAGGGGAAACTACGGCCGTAATTTTTCCCGATGGCATGCAACTATACTGTATGGTTAAATGATGATGGCTTCCTCTTGGGTAAAATATTCCGGAGGTAAAATAGTCCCCCATTCGGATCTTTTGGCGGGGACTACTCAAGAGGATGTCGTTATCAGGAGTAAGGAAACTGGCATTCTACGGATCGGAGCGTGGAATGTCAGATCCCTTAATCGGGCAGGTAGGTTAGAAAATTTAAAAAGGGAAATGGATAGGTTAAAGTTAGATATAGTGGGAATTAGTGAAGGTCGGTGGAAAGAGGAACAAGATTTCTGGTCAGGGGACTACAGAGTTATAAACACAAAATCAAATAGGGGTAATGCAGGAGTAGGTTTAATCATGAATAGGAAAATAGGAATGCGAGTAAGCTACTACAAACAGCATAGTGAACGCATTATTGTGGCCAAGATAGATACGAAGCCCACGCCTACTACAGTATACAAGTTTATATGCCAACTAGCACTGGAGATGACGAAGAAATTGAAGAAACGTGTGATGAAATCAAAGAAATTATTCAGATTGTGAAGGGAGACGAAAATTTAATAGCCATGGATGACTGGAATTCGGCAGTAGGAAAAAGGAGAGAAGGAAACGTAGTAGGTGAATATGGACTGGAGGTAAGAAATGAAAGAGGAAGCTGCCTGGTAGAATTTTGCACAGAGCATAACTTAATCATAGCTAACACTTGGTTCAAGAATCATAAAAGAAGGTTGTATACATGGAAGAACCCTGGAGATACAGACAGGTTTCAGATAGATTATATAATGGTAAGACAGAGATTTAGGAACCAGGTTTTAAACTGTAAGACATTTCCAGGGGCAGATGTGGATTCTGACCACAATCTATTGGTTATGACCTGTAGATTAAAACTGAAGAGACTGCAAAAAGGTGGGAATTTAAGGAGATGGGACCTGGATAAACTGAAAGAACCAGAGGTTGTACAGAGTTTCAGGGAGAGCATACGGGAACAATTGACAGCAATGGGGGAAAGAAATACAGTAGAAGAAGAATGGGTAGCTTTGAGGGATGAAGTAGTGAAGGCAGCAGAGGATGAAGTAGGTAAAAAGACGAGGGCTACAGAAGAAATACTGAATTTAATTGATGAAAGGAGAAAATATAAAAATGCATTAAATGAAGCAGGCAAAAAGGAATACAAATGTCTCAAAAATGAGATCGATAGGAAGTGCAAAATGGCTAAGCAGGCATGGCTAGCGGACAAATGTAAGGATGTAGAGGCTTATCTCACTATGGGTAAGACAGGTACAGCCTACAGGAAATCTAAAGAGACCTTTGGAGAAAAGAGAGCCACTTGTATGAATATCAAGAGCTCAGATGGAAACCCAGTTCTAAGCAAAGAAGGGGAAGCAGAAAGGCAGAAGGCGTATATAGAGGGTCTATACAAGGGCGATGTACTTGAGGGCAATGTTATGGAAATGGAAGAGGATGTAGATGAAGATGAAATCGGAGATATGATACTGCGTGAAAAGTTTGACAGAGCACTGAAAGACCTGAGTCGAAACAAGGCCCCGGGAGTAGACAACATTCCATTAGAATTGCTGACGATCTTGGGTGACCCAGTACTGACAAAACTCTACAATCTGGTGAGCAAGATGTATGAGACAGGCGAAATACCCTCAGACTTCAAGAAGAATATAATAATTCCAATGCCAAAGAAAGCAGGTGCTGACAGATGTGAAAATTACCGAACAATCAGTTTAATAAGGCACGGATGCAAAATACTAACGCCAATTCTTCACAGGCGAGTGGAAAAACTGGTAGAAGCCGACCTCGGAGAAGATCAGTTTGGATTCCGTAGAAATGTTGGAACACGTGAGGTGATACTGACCCTACGACTCATCTTAGAAGCTAGATTAAGGAAAGTCAAACCTACATTTCTAGAATTTGTAGACTTAGAGAAAGCGTTTGACCTTAGAAGAAAAGAGAACGACTTTTATGAATATCAAGAGCTCAGATGGAGACCCAGTTCTAAGAAAAGAATGGAAAGTAGAAAGGTGGAAGGAGTATATAGAGGGTCTATACAAGGGCGATGTACTTGAGGACAATATTATGGAAATGGAAGAGGAGCTAGATGAAGATGAAATGGAAGATATGATACTGCAAGAAGAGTTTGACAGAGCACTGAAAGATCTGAGTCGAAACAAGGCCCCCGGAGTAGACAACAGTCCGTTAGAACTACTGACAGCCTTGGGAGGGCCATTCCTGACAAAACTGTACCATCTGGTGAGCAAGATGTATGAAACAGACGAAATACCCTCAGACTTCAAGAAGAATATAATAATTCCAATCCCAAAGAAAGCAGGTGTTGACAAATGTGAAAATTACCGAACTATCAGTTTAATAAGTCACGGGTGCAAAATACTAACGCGGATTCTTTACAGACGAATGGAAAAACTAGTAGAAGCTGACCTCGGGGAAGATCAGTTTGGATTCCGTAGAAATGTTGGAACACATGAGGCGATGCTGACCCTACGACGTATATTAGAAACTAGATTAAGGAAAGGCAAACCTACGTGTGTAGCATCTGTAGACTTAGAGAAAGTTTTTGACAATGTTGATTGGAATACGCTCTTTCGAATTCTGAAGGTGGCAGGGGTAAAATACAGGGAGCGAAAGGCTATTTACAATTTGTACAGAAACCAGATGGCAGTTATAAGAGTCGAGGGACATGAGAGGGAAGCAGTGGTTGGGAAGGGAGTGAGACAGGGTTGTAGTCTCTCCCCGATGTAATTCAATCTGTATATTGAGCAAGCAGTAAAGGAAACAAAAGAAAAATTCGGAGTAGGCATTAAACCCATGGAGAAGAAATAAAAACTTTGAGGTTCGCCGATGACATTGTAATTCTGTCAGAGATAGCAAAGGACTTAGAAGACCAGTTTAACGGAATGGACATTTTCATGAAAGGATGGTATGAGATGAACATCAACAAAAGCAAAACGAGGATAATGGAATGTAGTCGAATTAAGTCGGTGATGCTGAGGGATTTGTATTAGGCAGTGAGACACTTAAGGTAGTAAAGGAGTTTTGCTATTTGGGGAGCAAAATAACTGATGATGGTCGAAGCAGAGAGGATATAAAATGTAGACTGGCAATGGGAAGGAAAGCGATTCTGAAGAAGAGAAATTTGTTAACATCCAGTATAGATTTAAGTGTCAGGAAGTCATTTCTGAAAGTATTTGTAGGGAGTGTAGCCGTGTATGGAAGTGAAACACGGACGATAAATAGTTTGGACAAGAAGAGAATAGAAGCTTTCGAAATGTGATGCTACAGAAGAAGATTAGATGGGTAGTCACATAACTAATGAGAAAGTATTGAACAGGATTGGGGAGAAGAGAAGTTTGTGGCACAATCTCTACAATCGTAGAGGGAGACCAAGAGATGAATACACTAAGAGATTCAGAAAGATGTAGGTTGCACGAGGTACTTGGAGATGAAGAAGCTTGCGCAAGATAGAGTAGTATGGAGAGCTGCATCAAACCAGTCTTAGGACTGAAGGCCACAACAATAACAACAACATTTACGACTAATTTCATTAGGGAGTATATGTATTGTAAAGATGTAGTTGAAATGGCAACTTTTTCAAGAGGTACCTACGTGACAACTGCAGATTAACACCACATATTATTCTTACTGCCATAGCTCTGATACTCCAGTGATTTATTTTGGTTCTTTGTTTCATTTAATATTACATCGTTAAGCTTCTGTAAAGGTTTTGATTGAATAGATAACACAGAGTAATATACTTCTTTCTCTGTAAGAACTTCAATGTCATGATATGATTCTATGCAATGTAGTGTATCTGTCATTTAAATTCTTTATCCCATTTGGAGGGAACAAAACTTACTGTATATAATTGTAGTTTCGTGTGAATAATTTTTTGTAGCAATGTCAATATGTGCAAATATTCTGTTTTATTTAATGTATTTGATTACTGTTATGTAAACTGCTGATCCTCACTTAGGGTTCTTAGTTATTCTGTATGTAAAAGTTGTTGTGATTCCCCTCGGGAACGGAAGTGTGTAGAGCGCGCAAATTGTGGTTGGCCTAGGTAGAAAAGGTGGAACAAGAGTCAGTCGGGGACGAGCTACCAGGGGGGGGCGAGCCACCAGTCGGGGACGAACTACAAAACTGTGCACTGCCATGTAAATGATGCATATTGTGCTGGTTCCGAGAGAGGCTTTTTCTGCTACTTTACAATGTCTCGGATGGATGCATAAATAGCTGGAGTTATTCTGGAATTTGTATCTATCATCGCCACCAAGAAATGACAGAGTCCAGCAATTCTACCTGCAATTCCACTTACCGACATGCAGTCGCCACCACATTGCACAATCACTGTAATGGAGCACTATAGTAATATACAGTGATGGATCAGCTAAATGGATGTGTTAGTGTGCTCAAATATAAGGTAATTTATAACTGAATTTATGTACCTACCTTGATTTTTCTCCTTATCATAACACCTCTCAGGTTCCTCTCCGTTTGAACTAAAGTGATTTACGAGTGTCCTTACTGAAAGAACATTAAAGCCCAGTGTTTTGCTAATTGATACTTCTTGAACATAGTAGACAGAAAGTTAAAGTTAAGATGCTTGCTGAAAGTAATTTTCCTAATAAAACTACTTATTAATGTACTGTTGCCAACTTCAAATTAAGAGTTCGTAAGACTGAGGCTTATAAAGTTTTGCTTCGTAAATGATCTCATTACTGCCTGTTGTAAATCACAGAAGGTGAGTCAGTATCTTACATATATGTTAATTTTGTCTCTCAATGTAGTAACAGTAGAAAACTGCAGTATGAGACGTTATATACTCATGTTTGCTAAGTGTTTGTCTCTCTTGTGTATTAGAAGTGCATATGAATAGTATAGCAGGGTCCACAGTTTGTCTATTGTGTTAATGCTCGGTAACAAGTAACGGAAAGACCATTAATTATGAAAATCACGATTTCTTTATTGAAATGATAGTGAGAAACAACCTGTTAGTGGATTCCAATTAACTTTCATTTTAAATAGTAAAGTATTTAACTGAGAGAGACTCAACCTATATCCAATTAATGATTCTGCAGTGAATAGTAATAATAACGCTATAAAGACCATCCAGTTTGTGTAAGCCCTGAAAGTAATAGTGTGTTTCGGTATCTGTTATAATTCTGCAAATAGTTTGTGCTGCTCTAACTGTTAGTTTCAATCTTACCGTAAACACATGAGCCAGAGTTCACTGCACTCGCGCGTGACAAAGTATAGGTTGTGTTTATCCATCAAAGTTACTAATAACTATATTCTCGAACGAGAATGTTAATCATTTTCTTGCCTAGTTAGGCTGGCGACCGTTTTCTTTATCCGTTAAACAGTACAGATAGGCAAAAATTTTGTTTGTTACTGCTCAAATATTTACGTAATTCTGACTTTCATTTCCGATAAGCTACCTCCGTTAGGTACAACACGGTCAACATATCAAGATTCCTCCCAGAGGGTAACACTGCTCTGTTGCGTTGTACCATAATTGCTTTAATAAAATAGTTTTATTTCACAACCTGCTTCCAGCTTTAAGGTTATGGTGCAGCGGTAGCAGACGGTAGTGTTATAAGTACTTCTTTTCTAAAGTTATTCCATAAGATTATTGTGTAGAAACAAATACGTGAACAGATTGATACGTTTGTTTCCGAGACTAGCAATTATAGGAAGAGCAAAAGCAGATGAACTTAACTGTTTGAAAAGCTCGGTAATGTGTTTATTTCAGTTCAAATTTTCATAAATATGTGCAGCACAACACCAATTCTTGTATTGAGTGTTTGTTGGACTAGATTGAGTAAGGAGTATTACCTCAATATTTCGGGAGAATAAATTTTCAGAGAAGCTCTTAATAATTCTTCGGAAAAATAATCGCCTGCTAAAAGGACCAATTATAAATGTTACGTGGAAAGTCATTCACATCTATGAGGAATAACAGTCGGCCCAAAATTGAAACCTGTGGCGCTCCCCTGGTAATTTCCCATCGCCAGGAAAACTTTCTGCCTTTCCAACTTTACTTTAAATGTTCAGCACAACTTTTTGCAACCTGTTTCTAACGTCTGATTTGTTGTGTGTAAAGCAATGCTGTACTAATCCTTTGCTCTCATCAATGCTCGTCGCCTTTAACTTTCCTCTAGGTGGCTTCACGAGGAATCCCGAAAGACACTTGAATTTATACAGTGTCTCTTAAGGTACTTTCACGAGCTGGTAGCGGTGAAAAAGAGAAAAAAAAAGTCATATAAACATGTCAGGAAACACTTAATGAGATAAGCAATATTTTAGTTGTGTCCAAATCGTTAGTGTTCAATGGAGCAGTCTGTCTTCCTGATGACTTTCATTGCACGTTTTTAATCGTTTCTCTTTGTACTCCAACTTCACTATGCTGCTGTTCCCACACATCGCCCTCATAAATGTGCTTTACATCAGTCATTCCATACATGCCGTTCTGAAGTTGTGCTGGTATTGCAACAACGTATAGAGTGAAATGGAGTCCTGATATTCCTCGTGAGAGATGATAGAAATGGCGTTCTACTATGGTTAAGTCAAAGGCGTTAAGGGACAGGCACTTCGTCCAAAAAGTTCCGAGGTTGATGTTCTTCCTGGTATATGGGGTGGTCCATTGATCGTGACCGGGCCAAATATCTCACGAAATAAGCGTCAAACGAAAAAAGCTACGAAGAATGAAACTTGTGCGAAAAAAGTGGTCCAACTAAAACATTCATATTTCTTTACGTGCTACACGAAAGTGTAATAAAAAATGGGGGTTACTGTTTTTAAAAACGCAGTTGATATCCGTTTGACTTTTGGCGGCGCCATCTGGTTTCCCCTTTCAAGCTAGACAAGTTTCGTTCTTTGTAGTTTTTTCTTTTGACGCTTATTTCGTGAGATATTTGGCGCGGTCACGGATCAATGGACCACCCCGTACAAGCGATGCCAGCACTGGATCTACTGTGCCACCTTGAACTACGAGTGATTTTTTTTTAATTCCTCTATCCGGCTTTGACATCTATCGTAACGTTAAACTAACTTTCCAATACCCTCGTGATACAGCCGCCGGTGCTTTCCGTTAATTCTCTATGTCACTTTGCAGCTCGTTGTCTGTGCCAAAATGCCGTCCTCATAGCCAAAGGATAGTGCAGCCACGCATGATAGTTACGCTATCTGTGCTGCGTGAAACCAGCCGGAAACCCTCAGCGAATGACAGATCATGCTTCACACTTGATGGGCGACCGTGCTGCTCTAGGCATATTTTTCTGCTCACTGTGCGATCAGAAAGGGGAAACGGGACGTGACACGAGGGACGGCCATACTAGATACATTAAGCAACGCATGCGTGTAAGGTTCGTCGGATTTTCGCTATGGTTTTAATTTAGCGAACGATCAGAGCCTGAAGGAAAAAATAGCTCTGATAACGACTGTATGGAACAGACGTGCACTCGTCCAATAAGTTGTGAGGAGGCGACGTTAAATATTGAACGTACGGCCGTATCGGGTGAACAATGTTGTGTCGCAAATCGCAATGAAGCGACATCTGTAAACCATGTGTTAAGATATTCTTCGGAATGTTCCGAAGAACAGAACAAGTGTTGTGCAAAGTTTGTCCTGCACATCTTCCCTTCTGAACAGAAACAACGACACATGGACGCCTATTGCAACTCTATTGAAACGCAAAATACGGACAATATTCTCCTGAAAAAAAAAATCATCACAAGTGCCGAGAATTTGAGTGGAACGTACCACAAAACGCAGGTGTCAGCGCTTTGACGACATAACCGACATTAAAGCAAATATGGGGCACCAATTGAGCAGTTTCCCAAAGATGAATATTTCTGACAGTTTCACATGGTTATAGGAATGTTCTTTGCTTTGTATTCAAGTAGGTGCAGACTACTTACACCTAAAGCATTAGAACTATCTTAAGTTTTCTCTCCTGTTTATTAATTCAATATCTAAACGTTTTAGACCGACGGGGTGTAAGCCGAACGACATCCTCAGCTCCTCATACCATCAGGGAAGAAAAATGTTCAGCAGGTTGTTCCATCCAGCTGCAGACAAGCAATTAATACCAACTCATCGTGCTTTACCTCCCACATTCCGCACACCTGCTGTGGAAGAGTGAATGTTACGACCAGTAGAACGAATCCTGAAACAAATGCGAGCGAAACTGGATCGGTTGAAGGTATGATTCAAGCTTTTGTATGATGGATTCTGCACGAGCAAAACCACGATACTCGATTATAATTTTAACAATGGATTATAAAACGGAGCTCTGAAGATCCGCATTTCACAGTTCGCATCTTATTTGGGGATACGGTGGGATTCACACAGAGTGGGATTATAACTCACCATAATAAAGAGGTAAAAATAGTCGACTGATCAAGGAAGCAAGGTAACTAGTTTGTTTTGTTGTGAATACGTGGGCAGGTTCAAAAAATGGTTCAAATGGCTCTAAGCACTATGGGACTTGACATCTGAGGTCATCAGTCCCCTAGACTTAGAACTACTTAAACCTAACTAACATAAGGACATCACACACATGGATGCCCGAGGCAGGATTCGAAACCTGCGACCGTAGCAGCAGTACGATTCCGGACTGAACCGCCCAGAACCGCTCGGTCACACCGGACTGCTACGTGGGCAGGAATTGGATGTGACAAACTCAAAGGGCCGTGTACTTTAAGCGACAAATTAAGAGTTGCTGTTTATGACTAATGTTCGCACTACACAAATTTACACGCGCTGTTGGAGAACGTTACCCTCGGAAAAAGACCACGGTTGTGGTTTATGCTCGACGGGGTACCACGCCACGTTCTACGGAAGAACCTAACACAAACGTTTAATAAGTGATAGCTTTGTCAAGGACATACAGTAGCTTGGCCTCTCGGTTTTAGATCCCTGGTTGTATGGAAATGTAAAAGTATTCGTGTAGTTCACACCTACCGACAACGTACACGTACTGTAACAGCGTGTTTCGCTTGCATATAATCTAATTCGAAGGCAGCCAGATGTGTTCACACTGGTTCTTGTTTCTTTGAGGAGGAGGGCTGAATAATATCTGGGAAAGAATCGTAACCACGTCCAGTGACTCATTAGTGTCAACAGACAGATGGAAATCATGGAATAGAATGGATCATATCTCAAAAAGAATTCTTTTCCCAAAACTTGTTTACAGAATATGTATATCTAATTTTCCCTGGTGCTAGCTCTTGTAAGAATCTGAAACAACACAGTACAGAGAAAAACTTACATACAGCGCTGTGATGCTAATTGTATCTTTGTATGAGATACCGATATATAACATTAGACGTGTACGTGTAAGGTCCAGGAGAAAATTTCCGTGTGTGGTACAAATCTGAAGTTGATATAATTGAAATTAAGTTTTCTTGGTTGGTACATGTTTTGCAATAGCGCATCTCAACTTATTTTGATGAAGGAAAGCATATGAATCTATTGGTAATGGATGATAGTATGCGATTAACTGTTGTATGAAATCAGTTTGCTAGTTCACACACAGTTGTGTCCTATATTTCCAATGTTACTCCATCACATTCACACTTAGAAATACCTCGAACATGTTCTCAGTAAAGATGGTCGCGGAATAATCCCTGATCAAAAGTCATATCAATTTTGGAACTTACGAAATTTTACTTGCCTTAATTGTGTGAAACCAGGGCATCGTGAGGAGGTGCGCGGTATTACTTTTTACTATGTATCAGTGACTTGATATTCGTCTTCCCACTGGCGTCTTGCTCTTCTGTCTTACGCAGTCTTCAAGTCTGATGGTGGTAAAACAGCGCTTCTGCACGCAGAAATGGCAACCCGTGCTACATACACCCAAGCACAGTACCACCAGCAGCCTGCTAGTGATCCAGATCTTAGGAATGAATCGTAAAAATTTTGGCCATTTGCTGTGCATGGCCCTCTTGTAATCCTCGGGTTTTGGTCCGCTAGTTTCGAGTGGTATTGCGAAATATTTTCCCAGCAGGTATCGTCAGTGTTATGCTGCACTGCGCTTTTATGCCGTCCTTGTGTAGCGCTATGTATATAGTTGTGTAATTAGGATCGACCTTTGCGTCATTTTCCCGACCAAAATAAATAAAGTACACTAACCTAACCTTCCTCTCCCTGGGACAGTTTCTATGTGTTGGGAGGTGCACTTGGGCTTTCCATCCAGGAGCACCAAGGTTCGAGTCCCCCGGAAAGGGCACCGCCATTTTTAATTTCCCATCAGTTCCCGAGTGGGGACCGGGGTGGGATGTCAGCACAGCTCTGGGACAAAGAAATTCCCGGCAAAATTCGAAATTCCCACCAAAATTCGAAATTCTTGCCAAAATTTGAAATTCCCGCCAATAGATTAGGTTGGGGGGAGGGGGTTGGGGGGTGGAGGGGGAGGGGCAGTATGAGCTGGGGCACACATGCAGTTAAGGGGGTGGGAGTGGTCGGGGGTGAATGTGGGCGGGGGTAATTTATTGATCAATTTAATTAATTTGCATCTCAATTTGATATCCAAATTTCACTACAAACCCCTCTAGCCTACTACTGCTGCTGACGACGAAAATATAGTAAGAAGCTCTTTCCTCGTGCGTTTCCGAGGAACAGCCCATGAACTAATGGTGCCTCCGTAAGTCCCACCAAGTTCACCGTAGTCCACATCAAATGCAAAAAGAACCAACCGATTTGTTCCATTTGCCTTAGCAGAGGGAAGTGTAGAATAATAACACTTTGACGCTGTGCTGTAGGATATAGACACTAAGACGGTCCTTCTTCTGGACACACAAATGATCCCTGGCTCAAGGGCTATACAAAACACCTGGCCCTACCTTTTTATAACCAACAGAACATGGGGTATGAGCACCGACAAATCCTGATTTTATGCGCTGCGCTTTGGAACGTATGAGATACATATGCTGTCACGTGCATACTGATGAGAATTCGACAATCAGCGATAAAAGAATTGCAAACTAGTTGATACCAAAGGCATATCACAAGACTACGGCACATTATACTGGGAAGTTAACCATGTATATGCACTGTGCAAAGTGGATGTCGCTTTAATTAATGCTGACTAATAAACAATGGGAGGACGAGTATCTCATTTCTATTTAGGTCGTTTTAAAAGGAGTCTCCTAAACATCCTTGTGCACTGATTTGGGATCCGCCACTTTTGGAAACGAAGCAATAGTTAAACGTTTGTGTACACGTCGGTAGCTCTGTACTAAAGGAGGCTGGAAATATGATGGCCAGTATTCCCGATGATTCAAGGGGATTCTTTTTGTTATTACCTTGTCAGAGGTAAAAGAATGCAGAAGTCATATGGAGTAACTAGTTCACAAAGAAAGTAAGAAAAGACCTACATTGAAAATGAAAGATCCTTTCATTAGGCAGACACACCTACTGAGAAAGTGCTTTGGCAATGGAAAACAGGGATCTTAATGTAAACTGTTGGAATATCGCCCGTATTCCCCAGGACTCACATCCTATGACTTCCGCGTATTTCTGCACCTACGTAGGCTACATAATCTGAGAAGCATTGTGAAGTGCATGGCACAGGGTACTTATGATTGTGTTACATATGGTTTTATCACGTTCCACTAGCTTATGGGGAGCGCGAAGATTGACTTGAAAAGCTTTGTAAAGCAGTACTTCACATGATGCAAAGTGTTGTGGTTGGCAGGAGAGCTAACACCGTGTTACTAGAGGAGGCCGAAAGGCACGCGATTTAGCTCACGCAGGCTGGCGTGAGGTCTGGAACAGGACAAGGAAATTAGAATTTAAAAACAAGTGACGTAGCTGGTGAAATACTTAACTTTACTCCATTAATAATGAACGTCGGTTTTGACGGTACATAGTTCACAATATCAATAGCAACTGATAATGGCGTCTTGCTAGGTCGTAGCAAATGACGTAGCTGAAGGCTATGCTAAACTATATTCTCGGCAAATGAGAACGTAAGTAGGCAGTGAACTATCGCTAGCAAAGTCGGCTATACAACTGGGGCGAGTGCTAGGAAGTCTCTCTAGACCTGCCGTGCGGCGGCGCTCGGTCTGCAATCACTGATAGTGGTGACACGCGGGTCCGACGTATACTACCGGACCGCGGACGATTTAAAGGCTACCACCAGCAAGTGTGGCGTCTGGCGGTGACACCACACAAAGTTCTACATCTACATCTACATTTATACTCCGCAAGCCACCCAAAGGTGTGTGGTGGAGGGCACTTTACGTGCCACTGTCATTACCTCCTTTTCCTGTTCCTGTCGGGAAGAACGACTGCCGGAAAGCCTCCGTGCGCACTCGAATCTCTAATTTTACATTCGTGATCTCCTCGGGAGGTATGATTAGGGGGAAGCGATATATTTGATACCTCATCCAGAAACGCACCCTCTCCAAACCTGGACAGCAAGCTACACCGCGATGCAGAGCGCCTCTCTTGCAGAGTCTGCCACTTGAGTTTGCTAAATATCTCCGTAACCCTATCACGCTTACCAAATAACCCTGTGATGAAACGCGCCGCTCTTCTTTGGATCTTCTCTATCTCCTTCGTCAACCCGATCTGGTACGGACCCCTCACTGATGAGCAATACTCAAGTATAGGTCGAACGAGTGTTTTGTAAGCCACCTCCTTTGTTGATGGACTACATTTTCTAAGGACTCTCCCAATGAATCTCAACCTGGCACCCGCCTTACCAACAATTAATTTTATATGATCATTCCACTTCAAATCGTTCCATACACATAGAACCAGATATTTTACAGAAATAACTGCTACCAGTGTTTGTTCCGCTATCATATAATCATGCAATAAAGGATCCTTCTTTCGATGTATTCGCAATACATTACATTTTTCTATGTTAAGGGTCAGTTGCCCACCCTGCACCAAGTGCCTATCCGCTGCAGATCTTCCTGCATTTCGCTACAATTTTCTAATGCTGCAACTTCTCTGTATACTACAGCATCATCCGCGAAAAGCAGCATGGAACTTCCGTCACTGACTACTACGTCATTTATGTTGTTGTTGTTGTGGTCTTCAGTCCTGAGACTGGTTTGATGCAGCTCTCCATGCTACTCTGTCCTGTGCAAGCTTCTTCATCTCCCAGTACCTACTGCAACCTTCATCCTTCTGAATCTGCTTAGTGTATTCATCTCTTGGTCTCCCTCTACGATTTTTACCCTCCACGCTGCCCTCCAATGCTAAATTTGTGACCCCTTGATGCCTCAAAACATGTCCTACCAACCGATCCCTTCTTCTAGTCAAGTTGTGCCACAAACTTCTCTTCTCCCCAATCCTATTCAATACCTCCTCATTAGTTACGTGATCTATCCACCTTATCTTCAGCATTCTTCTGTAACACCACATTTCGAAAGCTTCTATTCTCTTCTTGTCCAAACTAGTTATCGTCCATGTTTCACTTCCATACATGGCTACACTCCATACAAATACTTTCAGAAATGACTTCCTGATACATCAATCTATACTCGATGTTAACAAATTTCTCTTCTTCAGAAACGCTTTCCTTGCCATTGCCAGTCTACATTTTATATCCTCTCTACTTCGACCATCATCAGTTATTTTACTTCCTAAATAGCAAAACTCCTTTACTACTTTAAGTGTCTCATTTCCTAATCTAATTCCCTCAGCATCACCCGATTTAATTTGACTACATTCCATTATCCTCGTTTTGCTTTTGTTGATGTTCCCTCCTTTCAAGACACTGTCCATTCCGTTCAACTGCTCTTCCAGGTCCTTTGCTGTCTCTGACAGAATTACAATGTCATCGGCTAACCTTAAAGTTTTTACTTCTTCTCTATGTATTTTAATACCTACTGCGAACTTTTCTTTCATTTCCTTTACTGCTTGCTCAATATACAGATTGAATAACATCGGGGAGAGACTACAACCCTGTCTCACTCCTTTCCCAACTACTGTTTCCCTTTCATGTCCCTCGACTCTTATAACTGCCATCTGGTTTCAGTACAAATTGTAAATAGCCTTTCGCTCCCTGTATTTTACCCCTGCCACCTTCAGAATTTGAAAGAGAGTATTCCAGTCGACATTGTCAAAAGCTTTCTCCAAGTCTACAAATGCTAGAAACGTAGGTTTCCCTTTTCTTAATCTTTCTTCTAAGATAAGTCGTAAGGTCAGTATTGCCTCACGTGTTCCAATATTTCTACGGAATCCAAACTGATCCTCCCCAAGGTCCGCATCTACCAGTTTTTCCATTCGTCTGTAAAGAATTCGCGTTAGTTTTTTGCAGCTGTGACTTATTAAACTGATAGTTCGGTAATTTTCACATCTGTCAGCCCCTGCCTTCTTTGGGATTGGAATTATTATATTCTTCTTGAAATCTGAGGGTATTTCGCCTGTCTCATACATCTTGCTCACCAGCTGGTAGAGTTTTGTCATGACTGGCTCTCCCAAGGCCGTCAGTAGTTCTAACGGAATGTTGTCTACTCCCGGGGCCTTGTTCCGACTCAGGTCTTTCAGTGCTCTGTCAAACTCTTCACGCAGTATCTTATCTCCCATTTCGTCTTCATCTACATCCTCTTCCCTTTCAATAATATTGTCCTCAAGTACATCGCCCTTGTATAAACCCTCTATATACTCCTTCCACCTTTCTGCCTTCCCTTCTTTGCTTAGAACTGGGTTGCCATATGAGCTCTTGATATTCATACAAGTGGTTCTCTTCTCTCCAAAGGTCTCTTTAATTTTCCTGTAGGCAGTATCTATCTTACCCGTAGTGAGATAAGCTTCTATATCCTTACATTTGTCCTCTAGCCATCCCTGCTTAGCCATTTTGCACCTCCTGTCGATCTCATTTTTGAGACGTTTGTATTCCTTTTTGACTGCTTCATTTACTGCATTTTTATATTTTCTCCTTTATATTTTCTCATTTATATGTATTGTGAAAAGAAATGATCCCATAACACTCCCCTGTGGCACGCCAGAGGTTACTTTAACGTCTGTAGACGTCTCTGCATTGAGACTTCATGCTGTGGTCTGTTTGCTAAAAACTCTTCAATCCAGCCACACAGCTGGTCTGATATTCCGTAGGCTCTTACTTTGTTTATTAGGGGACAGTACGGAACTGCATCGAAAGCTTTCCGAAAGTCAAGGAATATGGCATCTACCTGGGAGCCTGTATCTAATATTTTCTGGGTCTCATGAACAAATAAAGCGAGTTGGGTGTCACACGATCGCTGTTCCCGGAATCCATGTTGATTCCTGGGTTTCCAAAAATGACATGATATGTGAGCAAAAAACATGTTTAAAAGTCTACAACAGATCGATGTCAGAGATATAGGCCTATAGTTTTGCGCATCTCCTCGACGACGCTTGTTGAAAACAGGGACTAGAATCGAATTAGTATCCCGTCAGGTCCAGTGGACTTTCCTCTGTTGAGTGATTTCAGTTGCTTTTCTATTCCTTGGACACTTATTTCGATGTCAGCCACTTTTTCGTTCGTGCCAGAGTTTTTAGAAGGTACTGCAGTGCAGTCTTTCTCTGTGAAACAGCTTTGGAAAAAGGTGTTTAGTATTTCAGCTTTACGCGTGTCATCCTCTGTTTGAATGCCATCATCATCCCAGAGTGTCTGGATATGCTGTTTCGATGCACTTACTGATTTAACGTAAGACCAGAACTTCCTAGGATTTTCTGTCAAGTCGGTACATAGAATTTTTCTTTTCGAATTCACTGAACGCTTCACGCATAGCCCTCCTTACGCTAACTTTGACATCGCCTAGCTTCTGTTTATCTGAGAGGTTTTGGCTGCGTTTAAATTTGCAGTGAAGCTCTCTTTGCTTTCACGGTAGTTTCCTGACTTTGTTGTTGAACCACGGTGGGTTTTTCCGGTCCCTCACAGTTTTACTCGGCACGTACCTGTCTAAAACGCATATTACGATTGCCTTGAACTTTTTCCATAAACACTCAACATTGTCAGTGTCGGAACAGAAATTTTCGTTTTGATCTGTTAGGTAGTCTGAAATCTGCCTCCTATTACTCTTGCTAAACAGATAAACCCTCCTTCCTTTTTTTATATTTCTATTTACTTCCATATTCAGGGATGCTGCAACGGCCTTATGATCACTGATTCCCTGTTCTGCGCTTACAGAGTCGAAAAGTTCGGGTCTGTTAGTTATCAGTAGGTCCAAGATGTTATCTCCAATGGGTCGGTTCTCTGTTTCATTGCTCGAGGTAATTTTCGGATAGTACACTCAGTATAATGTCACTCGATGCTCTGTCCCTACCACCCGTCCTAAACATCTGAGTATCCCAGTTTATATCTGGTAAATTGAAATCTCCACCTAAGACTATAACATGCTGAGAAAATTTATGTGAAATGTATTCCACATTTTCTCTCAGTTGTTCTGCCACTAATACTGCTGAGTCGGGAGGTCGGTAAAAGGAGGCAATTATCAACCTAGTTCGCTTGTTGAGTGTAACCTCCACCCATAATAATTCACAGGAACTATCCACTTCTACTTCACTACAGGATAAACTACTACTAACAGCGACGAACACTCCACCACCGGTTGCATGCAATCTATCCTTTCTAAACACCGTCTGTACCTTTGTAAAAATTTCGACAGAATTTATCCCTGGGTTCAGCCAGCTTTCTGTACCTATAACGATTTCAGCTTCGGTGCTTTCTATCAGCGCTTGAAGTTCCGGTACTTTACCAACGCAGCTTCGACAGTTTACAATTACAATACCGATTGCTGCTTGGTCTCCGCATGTCCTGACTTTGCCCCGCACTCTTTGAGGCTGTTGCCCTTTCTGTACTTGCCCGTGGCCATCTAACCTAAAAAACCGCCCAGTCCACGGCACACAACCCCTGCTACCCGTGTAGCCACCTGCTGTGTGTAGTGGACTCCTGACCTATCCAGCAGAACCCGAAACCCTACCACCCTATGGCGCAAGTCGAGGGATCTGCAGCCCACACGGTCGCAGAACCGTCTCAGCCTCTGATTCAGACCCTCCACTCGGCTCTGTACCAAAGGTCCGTAGTCGTCCTGTCGACGATGCTGCAGATGGTGTGAGCTGTGCTCTCATTCCGCTAGCGAGACTGGCAGTCTTCACCAAAGCAGATAGCCACCGGAAGCCAGAGAGGATTTCTTCCGATCCATAGCGACACACATCATTGGTGCCGACATGAGCGACCACCGGCAGATGAGTGCACCCTGTACCCTTCATGGCAACCGGAAGGACCGTTTCCACATCTGGAATGACTCCCCCCCCCCCCGGTATGCACACGGAGTACACATTGGTTTTCTTCCCCTCCCTTGCAGACACATCCCTACGGAGCCCCATTACGCGCCACACCAGCGTCTGGGAGAATAGGACGGAGTGATGTAAGAAGTCAGTTGTGAGAGGGTTCTGCAAAGATGAGTCATGAGTCTTCTGACTGGTCTAATGCGGTACCCCACAAATTCCTTTTCAGTCCTAACCTCTTCATCTCAGACTTGCACATGAAAACTATGTCCTGAATTATTTGCTGGATGTATTCCAGTCTCTGCTTTTCTCTACAGTTTTCATCCTCTACAGCTCCCACTTGTGTCACGTAAATTATTCCTTGCTGTCTTAACATATGCCCGACCATACTGTCCCTTCTGGTTGTCAGTGTTTTCTATACATTCATTTCCTCGCCGTTTTTGCGGACAACTTGCGTACCTTATCAGTCCAGCTGGTTTTCAACGTTCTTCCATAGCACCACGTCTCAAATGCTTCAATTCTCTTCTTTTCCGGTTTTCGCATGGTCCATGATTCATTACTTGACATGTCACTACTCTTAAATAGATTCAAAAACAGTAGTTTCAGTGACTTAATATAAAATTTAAAAAAGGATAGGTGTCACCGGGTGGTGGTTGCGCGTATTGTCGTCCTCAATACGCACGGCTCAGCGCGACAGTACAGCCAGTGGTTTGTACCGAGTTCGCCGTGAAGCTGAAAATGCAGCGAATAAGGGAAATTAACCACCATCAAAACATTTAAATGTCCGAGGGGCCTGCGTGCGACTTGCGTAGCCCGCATAAAGACGTCATTATTGTTAGACAAATGAGCGAATAATTCTTTGCATGGCTTCCGTGAAAATCCTGCAAGATACAAATAAAGTGACCGGCCCAAGTATTTCAGGGATGTATAGCGTAAGACGCAATGAAAAGTAATGACTGAACACGATAAAAGTGACATGGTCTTTTGTTAGAAACAAAAGGCAGAATAAGTTTAACTTTGTACTATATTAATAAATGATTCAAATGGCTCTGAGCACTATGGGACTTAACATCTATGGTCATCAGTCCCCTAGAACTTAGAACTACTTAAACCTAACTAACCTAAGGACAGCACACAACACCCAGCCATCACGAGGCAGAGAAAATCCCTGACCCCGCCGGGAATCGAACCCGGGAACCCGGGCGTGGGAAGCGAGAACGCTATGTTAATAAATCCGAATTATCATTTAGATAATAATCTTTACAAGGAGCACAGCAGTATGGCGTCCGTACCTTAAAGAGCAAGACAACGATACACAAAACTCACTATAGATTTTAAAAAACCATCCGAAGTATAAAAATATCAGACGAACGAAATTAGTCCAGAGATTAGATATGACATTTTAGGAGTCGATACACTCACGATGTAAAGTAAGAGCGCAGGTGCATCGTGCAGAGATTTATTTCACAAACAGTTGACACATACGAAATAGGATGAAATAAAAAGCTGAGCTCCAAACGTACATTCTTAGAAATTTATTCCTCAAATTACGCCCTATGTTTGGTACTAATAGACTTCTCTTGGCGAAGAACGCCCTTTTTGCCATTACTTGTCTGCTTTTGATGTCCTCCTTGCTCCGTCTGTCATAGGGTATTTTGGTGCCTAGGTAGCAGAATTCCTTAACTTCATCTCCTTTGTAATCACCAATTCTGATATTAAGTTTTGCACTGTTCTGATTTCTGCTACTTCTCATTACTGTTTTCTTCCTTCGATTCACTTCAAATCCATATTCTGCACTCATTAGACATTTAATTTCGTTCAGCAAATCGTGTAATTCTTCTTCACTTTCACTGAGGACTGCAATGTCCTCAATGAATCTTATCATTGATATCGTTTCGCCTTGAATTTTAATTCCACTTGTAACCTCCCCCTCACTTATCGACCTTAATGACAGTTAAAAATTAAACCGCGTGCAACCAATGGAAATTTGGGAAAAGCAATCGTCACCGAAGTTAATTTGTCAGTAAAGAGCGAGGAAGGGTTACATCTTAATGAAAGGAAAAATGAAAATAAAATTGGTGGAAATTAATTTTGAGAAAAGGGTAAAATTAATAATGAAAGTAAATGTGCGGACGTTACGTTAAGAATTAATTGGCATTAATTAGATATATGAGGTTTGGGGAAAATTACGGTCGCCAGTCCTATAGACAACTACTATAATGACTGAAAATGAAAGATTAATGCACATATAATTAGCACTAAAAGCGTGGCAACTGAAGGTTGACACATGTTGTGTCAAAACTGAATATCTGTCAGAAGTAATAAATTTCGCTAGACTCTGACTTAATTTAGCAAAAGAATTAATAAAACCGGAAACCGGACTGAAATCAATGGTGAACTTTGTTTCTGAAACACTACGAATTCAATAAAATAAGGTTAGCCTTGGGCTACCTGAACAATCATTTCAAAAACTACTTGAATCTACGCAATTTACAAATAAGAAATTTAACTTTGAACTTGAATTAAATGATTCTGAACAATTAACAATAGAAAAATTTGGGTACATACCAAGTTGAGCTGCAGTCTAGGTAAGCTAAAATATGATAACAAAACTCGCACTCTTAATTTGTGCTTGTGTAATCTAAATATGGTAGACAGCTATGAATACTTTTATCTTATCTTTGAAATTAAAGCAGTGAAATGGAATGATACTACTTTATTGCTGGCGTTTGAATTTCTACAACACTCGGGTTCATTTCGGAAAAGGAAGGGACCGTGCTTGGTAATGCAATTGGGACAATGACCAACAAAGGTTCATGCTAAGTTGTTGTATTTTAGTGATGAAAATAGAACAGTTTGAAAAGCTGAGGTCTGCCATACAGTTCTATAACTTTATGTGCTTTTAGTCTTCCTTGTTGGTTGATCGAAGGTTTGCAGTCGTCGTTCGAGGAGGTGACGACAATCAATCATTGGCGGCCGTCGCTGTTGAAGAAGCTGGATTTTGGCGCGCCTTCTTCTCGACAAGGTCACCAGGCGAAACGGGCTCTTGATGTGCGCCTGCTAATGCTTCCCGTCCGCGACATTTTATCAGAAACTATCATAGCAAGTCAAGCGCAATTACATGCTGCCAAACCCCGAAAGAGCGGCAACTCGCGGGAGCGTCACACAACACACCTGCTCCACCGTCCTACTCCAGCCAGACTCCGCTCTGCCCGCGCTCCATGCGGCAGAGTTAACACTACCAAAGATCTTAAACACTTTGGTTCTCCACACGACCTATCGATGTAATCGTTCGATAGCATAGTTTTCCCTAGGCCAGGCTCAGCGTAAAAATACAAATAATATTTACAAAACAAACCAATTATACACTCCTGGAAATTGAAATAAGAACACCGTGAATTCATTGTCCCAAGAAGGGGAAACTTTATTGACACATTCCTGGGGTCAGATACATCACACTGACAAAACCACAGGCACATAGACACAGGCAACAGAGCATGCACAATGTCGGCACTAGTACAGTGTATATCCACCTTTCGCAGCAATGCAGGCTGCTATTCTCCCATGGAGACGATCGTAGAGATGCTGGATGTAGTCCTGTGGAACGGCTTGCCATGCCATTTCCACCTGGCGCCTCAGTTGGACCAGCGTTCGTGCTGGACGTGCAGACCGCATGAGACGACGCTTCATCCAGTCCCAAACATGCTCAATGGGGGACAGATCCGGAGATCTTGCTGGCCAGGGTAGTTGACTTACACCTTCTAGAGCACGTTGGGTGGCACGGGATACTTGCGGACATGCATTGTCCTGTTGGAACAGCAAGTCCCTTGCCGGTCTAGGAATGGTAGAACGATGGGTTCGATGACGGTTTGGATGTACCGTGCACTATTCAGTGTCCCCTCGACGATCACCAGAGGTGTACGGCCAGTGTAGGAGATCGCTCCCCACACCATGATACCGGGTGTTGGCCCTGTGTGCCTTAGTCGTATGCAGTCCTGATTGTGGCGCTCACCTGCACGCCGCCAAACACGCATACGACTATTATTGGCACCAAGGAAGAAGCGACTCTCATCGCTGAAGACGACACGTCTCCATTCGTCCCTCCATTCACGCCTGTCGCGACACCACTGGAGGCGGGCTGCACGATGTTGGGGCGTGAGCGGAAGACGGCGTAACGGTGTGCGGGACCGTAGCCCAGCTTCATGGAGACGGTTGCGAATGGTCCTCGCCGATACCGCAGGAGCAACAGTGTCCCTAATTTGCTCGGAAGTGGCGGTGCGGTCCCCTACGGCACTGCGTAGGATCCTACGGTCTTGGCGTGCATCCGTGCGTCGCTGCGGTCCGGTCCCAGGTCGACGGGCACGTGCACCTTCCGCCGACCACTGCCGACAACATCGATGTACTGTGGAGACCTCACGCCCCACGTGTTGAGCAATTCGGCGGTACGTCCACCCGGCCTCCCGCATGCCCACCATACGCCCTCGCTCAAAGTCCGTCAGCTGCACATACGGTTCACGTCCACGCTGTCGCGGCATGCTACCAGTGTTAAAGACTGCGATGGAGCTCCGTATGCCACGGCAAACTGGCTGACACTGACGGCGGCGGTGCACAAATGCTGCGCAGCTAGCGCCATTCGACGGCCAACACCGCGGTTCCTGGTGTGTCCGCTGTGCCGTGCGTGTGATCATTGCTTGTACAGCCCTCTCGCAGTGTCCGGAGCAAGTATGGTGGGTCTGACACACCGGTGTCAATGTGTTCTTTTTTCCATTTCCAGGAGTGTACATACACACAAATAAAGAAAAGATGTTATGTGGACATGTGTCCGGTAACCATTAATTTCCATGTTAGAGCTCATTTTAGTTTCGTCAGTATGTTCTTCCACCTACGCTCAATGGGGCACGTTATAATGATTTCATACGCGATACTCTACCTGTGCTGCTAGAACATGTGCCTTTATAAGTACGATACAACATGTGGTTCATGTACTATTGAGCTCCTGCACATTTTGGTCGAAGTGTTCGTACGCTTGTCAATAACAGATTCGGTGACCGATGGATTGGTAGAGGCGGACCAAGTCCATGGCCTCCACGCTTTCCTAACCTCAACCCTCTTGATTTTCATATATGGGGGCATTTGAAAGCCTTTGTCTACGCAACCCCGGTACCAAATGTAGAGACTCTTCGTGCTCGTATTGTGGACGGCTGTGATACAATACGCCATTCTCCAGGGCTACATCAACGCATCAGGGATTCCGTGCGACGGAAGGTGGATGCATGTATCCTGGCTAACGGAGGACATTTTGAACATTTCCTGTTATAAAGTGTTGAAGTCACGCTGGTACGTTCTGTTGCTGTGTATTTCCATTCCATGATTAATGTGATTTGAAGAATAGTAAGAAAATGAGCTCTAACATGGAAAGTAAGCGTTTACGGACACATGTCCACATAACATATTTTCTTTCTTTGTGTGTGAGGAATGTTTTCTGAAAGTTTGGCCTTACCTTTTTGTAACACCCTGTATATACAAATAGTAGAACAATTTCAATATATAAATACACAGAAAGAAAATTATAGTGCAATAGATGGAAGTAGGAGGATATGCATTTCCGGCGTCACACACTGTTGATCTTTCCTGTACAGTAACCAAGATGTTATTGGTTTACAACAAGAGCGCACCCAGGAAGAGAGTGGGGCTAGAGAGGGAGAGAGGACGACGGGGGGAGAGGGGAATTGGGAGAGGGGAGGGGGGGGGGCGAGGAGGACTCGCGTTGGTTTCGTGGTGAATGACGATAAATTACAAGAGAAATGGCTCTGGGTACATTTGCTACTGTTCAATAACGTGTTCTGGCATTCTTAAAACTGCTGAACAGGTACGTCTGTCTTTCAGACGGGCAGGACGCTAGTTCGGTTTACAATGCTTTTAGAATGAGATTTTCACTCTGCAGCGGAGTGTACGCTGATATGAAACTTCCTGGCAGATTAAAACTGTGTGCCGCACCGAGACTCGAACTCGGATCCTTTGCCTTTCGCGGGCAAGTGCTCTACCAACTGAGCTACCAAAGCACGACTCACGCCCGGTCCTCACAGCTTTACTTCTGCCAGTACCTCGTCTGCTACCTTCCAAACTTTACAGAAGCTCTCCTTCGAACCTTGCAGAACTAGCACTCCTGAAAGATAGGATATTGCGGAGACATGGCTTAGCCACAGCCTGGGGGATGTTGGAAGGTAGGAGACGAGGTACTGGAAGAAGTAAATCTGTGAGGAAGGGCCGTGAGTCGTGCTTGGGTAGCTCAGCTGGTAGGGTACTTGCCCGCAAAAGGCTAAGGTCCGGAGTTCGAGTCTCGGTCTGGCACACAGCTTTAATCTGCCAGGAAGTTTCATACAATGCTTTTCTTTGGGGGAAGGGGGGAGGGGGGGGAGGGGAGAGATGCTGACCCCCTCCCCTCCGTGCCTTTGTTCTTTCATTCTACAGCTGCGTATGTAAGGCCACGTAAGCAAACTTTTACCCTTGTGCTCCAGAGTACATCTCTGTCCGCGCGCCCGCGGTCATAAAACACGTTCAGAGGCCTCGCCAACGCTGGGGTGGTGGCGGACGGTCGGCGCTGTCAGTTTAGCCGCACCTAGTGGCGGCAGAGGCTGTGGGGACGGAGCGGCGCGGCGCGGCGCTGTTTCCCTGCGCCGGCGGGCGGACGCGAGGGTAAAGTGCGATGTAATCAGCGCCTCGTACTTAACGGGGGCGACAGCAGCCCGCGTGACCCAGCGCGACCCTGGCCGCCGCGTGGCGGACACGTGAGCCGCGCCGTGACACGTGTGCCCGGCCCATAGTCTGCAGCCTGCCGGCGCCCGATAGGAGCCGCTCGCCTGATGGATGGTGCCAGCGCGGCGCGGCGTCGCCCACGGCTACCGAGATGGCAGCTGGCAGCTGGAAGCTCTAGTCGGGCTGAGTGCCGAGTGGCCTCGACTGTATTTTTCACAGACGTCGCTAATCGCTCCGACCACTAACGGTACGTTAATATTTCGAGCTCTCGAAACAAGATTTTGGGTAACAAGTAGCATGAATATGGGAGAGAATGTTAGTAGTAGAAGTATGGGGAAGGGGGAGGGGGGCATCGAGGAGCCTCATCTTTTCGGGCCAACCATTTCCACTTTCTCAATGAAGGCTGTTAAGCTTCCCAGACAGTCGTGCCTGTGAAATATATGTTTTTATCACTCACCAAAATATCTGGCGACCTCATGATGTCAGGGGGGTGGAGGTTACAGTCATACCTCCAGTAGACACTGAAACGTCCCCTTAGAAAAATTATACATGACTGTGCTTAAACTGACACACAATATTTTTAGCGCAACGCAATCTGACTTTTAATAATCCCTACAAAAGAATGGACCTGACTAACATTAACCTATACCTTTCACAAATCACTTAGCGCACAAAAATCTTCGTTCCTCGAACTACTGCAATACAGCGAGCGCCACTACTGCCAGCTAAATAAAAGATTCAAACTACTGAAGGCACTATCTAGTGATAGGCATATTTAGCAAATGAAAGATTTTGATAGAGAACAAACAATGTATTTACTTTAATAGTGTTCAAAAGTCATAATATATATAGCAGTTCACGACATCCATTCTTACAAGTGTACTGTTTCTGATGGACACACGTCCAGGTCATCCGCTCTCAAAAATCCGCCATCTCACTTCCCCACATCCACCACTGCTGGCGGATAACCTCCAACTTCGTGACGCTACGCGCTGTTTACAGCCAACTGCCCAACACTACAAGACCGAATATTGCAACAATGCCGACCAGCCTCAGACTGCACACAGCACAGTCAGTGATTTTCATACAGAGCGCCACGTGGCAGTGGCGTTACCAATATAAGAACCTAAACAGCCTACTTACAACATATACGCCAGCCACTCTGTCCATATCGTCCCAGCTTCTAACATTCTTCTTCTTCTTCTTCTTCTTCTTCTTCCGTATCCGGATGCACCAATTATATCTTCCCTTCCCGGTAATTAGCAACGTAGGTTGCTTTGTCATTGACTTTCAAAATATCGTCTTTAGTGCATGTTATAGACATGTCTGGGCAAATCAGTAGGTCGTCCAACTCCTGTATTGCTCCGCATTCACACCTGTCGCTATCACTGTAGCCCCATTTAAATAGGTTTGATTTGCACCCAGTTACTCCAGTGGGCAGCCGGTTTAATGACCTCTAAGTTGTAAAAGGTAGTTGAAATTGTTGTGTTGGCATAAGAACCAACACCGTGTTACTAGAGGCCGAAATACACGCGTTTTAGCTCACGCAGGCTGGCGTTACGAGGGAAGAACTATACTGAGGTGAGGTCTGGAACATGACAAGGAATTAGAATTCAGAAAACTGACGTAATTAGTTGGATACTTAACTTTAATCCATTAATGATAAACGTCGCTCTTGACGGTACATGAGTCACAATATTATCTGTTCAGAAGACATAGTAACTGAATATGCCGCCTTGCTAGGTCGTAGCAAATAATGTAGCTGAAGGCTATGCTAAACTGTCGTCCCTGCGTCTGTAGTCAGTGAGCCATCGGTAGCAAAGCCGGTTGTACAACTGGGGAGAGTGCTAGGGAGTCTCTCTAGGCTAGTCCTGCCGTGTGGCGGCGCTCTGTCTGCAATCACTGATAGTGGCGACACGCGGGTCCGACGTATACTAACGGTCCGAGGCCGATTTAAAGGCTACCACCTAGCAAGTGTGGTGTCTGGCGGTGACACCACAGAAATCCTGCAGATCCCTCCTCAAGTAGTTCCATTGTGGAGTGTGGCACCATTTCTTCCCAGAGAGATAGCTACCTTGCGACGGGCTTGGTGGTGAGCTCTTCAGTAGTTTCAATGAAACTCCTGCGGAATTTCAGCCGGACACGTTGTTTTCGATGCATATGCATCGGGTGGCGAGGATCCTTCTTTTGTTTTGATCTTTCGATCTCGGCGGCTACTTGTCTGCGGATACTGGGTAGTGCTATGCCTATGATGGGATAAATTTTGTCTTTGGGAGTTGGTTTGAGGCATCCTGTGGCAATACGTACTGTTTCGTTAACGGCGACGTCAACTTGCTCAGTGTGAGCAGAGTTCCTCCAAACTGGAGCCGCGTATTCCGCTGCTGAGATACTCAGCGCCAGACCCGTGGTGCGCAAAACGTGTGCTTGAGCTCCCCACGATGAACCTGTTAGCTTCCGCAGTATGTTGTTCCTGGCACAGACCTTTTTTTTTGGCGTTGTGGCAGTGCTGCTTAAAAGTAAGCGCTCTGTCCAATGTTACTCCCAGCTATTTTGGGCTGTTTGTATGCTTCAGCTCTTCCCCTTGTCACATTACTCGGAGTTTCCGTTTGGCTTGTTTGTTCCTAATATGGAAGGCGGATACTTGGTATTTACTAGGATTTGGTTTGAGATTATTGCCTTCGTAATAGGTAGCAAGTTCTGTTAAGGCTCCTGTGAGATTCTCCTCCACTTGTTCAAAGGTTTTATCCTGTGTGGCCACTGCTGCATCATTGACATAAATGAACATTCGTGTCTGGTGGCTGATGGGAAGGTCATTCGTATATATGTTAAATAATATTGGAGCCAAGACACTACCCTGTGCAAGTCCATTTTTTCTGTGTCCTCCATCGGCTGTTTTTAGATTCTAAGGTTACATAGTAGCGTCTGTTCTGTAGCATGCATTGCACGAACATAGAAAGGGTGTAGTCCTCAATGACATTATACACTTTCTGTGTACGCAACTTATGGTTAACTGTGTCATATGCGGCACTGAGATCCAGAAATGCGACCTCTCTAACAGCCGTCTTCGATGTACTGTGTGAAATTAAGGATTTGGCCACAGCATTATTTTCCTGGTCGAAATCCAGCTTGTTCCTCAATGAGGGCTTTGTCCACATAATCAGCTATGCGTTTAAGTATCATTCACTCCAGCACTTTAAATAGATGACAGAGCAGAAAGTCAGGCCGGAAATTTTTAGCTCTAGCTGGGTCTCTCCCTGGTTTTAGTAACGCAACAACCCGAGCTTTCCTCCACAGTTTAGGAATTTGCATTGTTATAGTACAGTTATTCATTAGCTCTAGGATCCAAGCTTGTACTCTCGGTCCAAAATGTTTAATTTGCTCAGACCTCAGATCGACGAGGCCAGCGGCCTTATTGTTTTAAAAATCGTTGATGGCGTCTTGTAGCTCCAGAATGAAGAACGGGCGAGCTAGGAAGGTAATCTCTTCGTTAAATTTTCTTTTGATTTTGCCATTCCTGATCTTCCTTTTAGTTTTTCCGTTCATGAGCAGTTGGTGAGATATCTTATCAGGTGTAACTTCACTGTAATTTGGTTGTGATTCTGTTGGGTCGTTGCTGAGATTTTTTGGCGGTTTCCATGCCTTCCTACTGCTGTGCTTCATGTACGTCTATCGTAGGAGGTTGCACCACTTTTCCTTTCTCGATTAGGAGATACCAGACATCAGTACCTCACCTGCCTGGATCAGTTCCTCTGAGAAGGGGTCCTTATTGTAAAGTTCTTCATACTTTTTCAGAGCTTTCTTGCTGCTACCATTGAGTCCAGCAATATACTGAGTGCGGCACCCTCTAGGTATGCGCCGTCGAGAGATTTTCTTGACGAGGTCTACAAAAGTTTCATATGATTGCACTTCTGGTTTAATTTCCATGATCTCCTTATCAAGGTCCACTGTGAAGAGTCCCCAATCAGCTTTTTTGAAGTTGAAGCGTCTCTTGAAGGGCATTACATCTGATTTGATTACTGCCGTAATGCAGCAAGTTATTGCTCTGTGTTGCGATCTTGAAATTGGATCCTCGATTTGCGTTACAGTTTGCAGGGACACCTTCTCGGGGGCAAAGATGTTATCTGGATTATATCCTCGTTTCCATCTTCCGCTGTTAAATGATGCAGGCAATTTTGGGTCATGCATCAATTTCAGTTTCAAGAGGAGGACGTTAATGTATGCGAAGAGGCAGACGCAACTCTCAACAGCTTTGGAGAAAAACCGGAGTGAAAATTTTAAGTGTGCTTATATTTTATTTATGGTCGCTGTTAATCAAAAATGTCGCAGCCGGACGAGTAAGCGCTTAGGTTCACAAGCACGAAACCTGAGGCTAGAAAGTCACTGTAAGTACATTTTTTTTTAACTGTCACGTAATTCTACCAACAGATTTATAATGACTGTGTAAATTATCATTGTTTAATATTCTCTCTCTCTTCTCATCGATCACAGGCCCTGTAGACCACGCGCTGTATCAACGATCTATTTCCACCGCCTTCTCTATCTCTCGCAGTCTCTCTCCACCCTGCAGGAATTCCTAATGCTGCGATGTCCTTCTCTATGTCATCTTTCCACCTTGTACGAGGTCGTCCCAAAGGTCTTGTTGCCTGGAGAGTTCCTTCAAATGCTTTCTCGGAGATTCTGTTGTTTTCCATTCTGGCCACATGCCGAGCCCATTGCAGTCTCCTACTCTTTAATTTCTGGATGATACTGGGTTGCTTCATTAACTGATAAATTTCATTGTGCTTTCGAAATCTCCATACGCCATTCTCCAACACAGGTCCCCAGATTTTCCTCATTACTTTTCTTTCTAAAACATTCAGTTTTTCTATTTCATTCTTTGTAAGTGTCCAGCTTTCTGAACCGTACAGTACTATGGGGCAGAAGATAGTGTTGTATATCTTCATCTTTGTGATGATTGACAAAGCTTAAGCTTTGAGTGGGTTGCTTAGTGAGTACAGACATCTTGACCCTGAGGCTAGTCTTTCATTTATATCCATTGTTATGATAGTTTTGCTGTTGTAACGTGATCCAAGGTATTTAAACTGGAGAACTTTTCTGAATTTAGAATGTTGGTCAATTTCAAAGTAAGTATTTGGGTTTATGACTCGACCTATTTCCATATTTTCTCTTGGTTAATCAAAAGCCCGATTTTGATGGCACTGTGCCTGAGAGATCTGTACATGTCTTTCAGTTCTTCTTCAGTTTCACTCAGCAACACTATATCATCTGCATAAGCCAGGAGTTTTACTTCACTGTGCTCTAATCGGAGACCATAGTATAAGTGTAAATTACTCTCCCGAACCACTTTCTCTAATGCAACGTTGAAGAGGACACATGAAAGAGTGCCTCCCTGTCGTAAGCCTGTTTTAATTGGAAAGGTGGGGGATATGGATCCTCTGAACTTATTTATTATAATAATTAATATAATTGTAATAAAATAATCATTTATTATATAATAAATGATATAATAATATATTATTGTTATTTATTTATTATTTTCCTAATATTTTTCTTGAAAAAAGGAGATAATTTTTTCGTATAAATCGCATACACATGATATTTCAGGCAAATCTGTACAGCAAATTTTATTTCCTTATTGAATCTACATTTGTGGAAAGCATAATGTGTAATCCGTGGAGTACCGCACATATCAGGATGGTACTGATCATAGAAACATTTTTGTATCCAATATGTCTATTTCAAAACAAACTTTGTTTACATTCGTAAACGGCCCTCAGTCACCATACAATTTGAAACTTCCTGGCAGATTAAAACTGTGTGCGCACCGAGACTCGAACTCGGGACCTTAGCCTTTTGCGGGCAAGTGCCCTACCAGCTGAGCCACCCAAGCACGACTCACGGCCCGTCCTCACAGATTTACTTCTGCCAGTACCTCGTCTCTTACCTTCCAACATCCCCCAGGCTGTGGCTAAGCCATGTCTCCGCAATATCCTATCTTTTAGGAGTGCTAATTCTGCAAGGTTCGCAGTAAAGCTTTTGTTAAGTTTGGAAGGTAGGAGACGAGGTACTGGGAGAAGTAAAGCTGTGAGGACGGGGCGTGAGTCGTGCTTGGGTAGCTCAGTTGGTAGAACGCTTGCCCGCGAAAGGCAAAGGTCCCGAGTTCGAGTCTCGTACCGGCACACAGTTTTAATCTGCCAGGAAGTTTCAAGAAACTAGGTGCTTACTCGGACTTCTTGAACATGAATAGCCATTACACGAAGTATATAAGAACGCCTCAAATGTTCAAACGCGATTTTATCGGAAACGTTTAGCAGTTAAATCTTTCTGTTTACATATAATGAAGTCTGAGTCATGCCCTATAGAAACTATCAGTATGAATCAAATCTATGAGGCTACCTCAGTATGGTTCTCTTGTGAGTTGAGGGAGGTGATGCTGCGACCGCCTGGAGCTGGGGAGATTATCTATCCTATCTCGGATTTCGCGTGGCAGTGCTCAGAAACCGTTGCAAAAGTTAAAATTTCGTGTTTACGCATCTGCGGCGTTGTTTGATTGTAGCAACATGGCTACTGCACCACAAGAGAAATCATTTTGTGGGTTGGAATTTGCGCGAAGTCCATCCATTGTTCGAGCGCAACGCGCATTCCGTCGTCGATTGAAGAAGAAGCCTCCTCTGCACAAACAGATGTACGAGTGTCATACAAAATTCGTGGAAGCTGGTTGCATACGCAAAGAGAAGAGCTCTGGTTGGCCACGCACGTCTGATGAAAATGTCGAGCGTATCCGAGAAGCGTTCACACGGAGCCCCCGGAAGTCCACAAGACCTGCAGGCGTGCAACTTCAGCTCCCAACTCACCAGACCTTACATTTTGTGATTTTTTTTCATGAAAGACAGACTCTTTGTCTCAACTATGGCAGCTGCTCTTCAAGAACAGTTGATTCACTACACAGGGATCTGTTGATTTGTGTGTGGAATGAAACGCACTACCGTTTCGGTGTTTCTCAAGCAACACCTGGTGCTCATGTTGTGTGTGTGGTATAGTGTCCCTGCGAACATAAAACTTTTAAGCTTCCTCTATCCAGTGACGTGCGCAAAGTGTTTCTACCTTTCATAGTTTATCTGTAATAAATAAGTGAAATCTGTTCTTTGTTTTTGAATCACCCTGTCCCGTATAGTAAAAGCTATTTTTTTTCTGAGTATGAAGTTGACCTGCAGGACTGTTCATTCTGAGGTGTTTAATTTAACACTTTCACAGCAAAAAAGCTACAAACACATTACTGACTGAGAAGTCTTCCTCTTTGTTTTCTCCCACTTTCATTGATGTTTATTTGATTTTTATAGTGCTCTTTCTTCTGTTGCGCGTATAGAGTGTAAATTTACATTTCAGAAAAATATATTATTATTAGCCTTTTCTGTGGTTTGTCTGCCATCAGTTGTGTAGAGACGTCCAAACTAGCATTTGAAACACGTTCTCTAGCATTTATGAGCAAAACTTCAGCGTGCAACTTCAGCTCCCAACTCACCAGACCTTACATTTTGTGATTTTTTTTCATGAAAGACAGACTCTTTGTCTCAACTATGGCAGCTGCTCTTCAAGAACAGTTGATTCACTACACAGGGATCTGTTGATTTGTGTGTGGAATGAAACGCACTACCGTTTCGGTGTTTCTCAAGCAACACCTGGTGCTCATGTTGTGTGTGTGGTATAGTGTCCCTGCGAACATAAAACTTTTAAGCTTCCTCTATCCAGTGACGTGCGCAAAGTGTTTCTACCTTTCATAGTTTATCTGTAATAAATAAGTGAAATCTGTTCTTTGTTTTTGAATCACCCTGTCCCGTATAGTAAAAGCTATTTTTTTTCTGAGTATGAAGTTGACCTGCAGGACTGTTCATTCTGAGGTGTTTAATTTAACACTTTCACAGCAAAAAAGCTACAAACACATTACTGACTGAGAAGTCTTCCTCTTTGTTTTCTCCCACTTTCATTGATGTTTATTTGATTTTTATAGTGCTCTTTCTTCTGTTGCGCGTATAGAGTGTAAATTTACATTTCAGAAAAATATATTATTATTAGCCTTTTCTGTGGTTTGTCTGCCATCAGTTGTGTAGAGACGTCCAAACTAGCATTTGAAACACGTTCTCTAGCATTTATGAGCAAAATTAAAACAGGACTGTGCGCAAATGCAGTACATATCGTTAGTACTGAACAGTTCTTTGCTATTTTAAGTGTTTAATGAATGTAGAACCATTACAACATGTGTGTCCCCTCCATGAAGAGAACTTTTTTCTGTCAGACTTCATTATCTCTAAATTAAAACTATATGTATAATCAGTGTTTGTAATATTGCAACGTTTACGTCTAAAGTAAGGTGTGATGTTTATGTCTAACAAACAACAGCTATATCAATTGCTGCTGACTGCATATCAGATTAATTGTGTCTGTATATTTACCTGTGTCTCTTTTAAACAATATGTGTACTAGTGAGAAATAAATAGCAGTAAATCCAAACTAATTAAAACCTGTGCGCATTAATGACAATCTAGGGGCAAGTATATTCAGATATACTCGATGTTACTATGTAAGTAGGCTGTTTAGGTTTTCTTATTGGTAACGCCACATAGCGCTCTGTATGAAAAATCACTGGCTGTGCCGTGTGCAGTCTGTGGCTGGTTGGCATTGTTGTAATACTCGCCATTGTAGTGTTGGACAGCTGGATTAACAGCGCGTAGCGTTGCGCAGCTGGAGGTGAGCCGCCAGCAGTGGTGGACGTGGGGAGAGAGATGGCGGAGTTTTGTAATTTGTAAGACTGGATGTCATGAACTATCATATATATTTTGACTATTACGGTAAATACACTGTTTGTTCTCTATTAAAATCTTTCATTTGCTAACTATACCTATCAGTAGTTAGTGCCTTCCGTAGTTTGAATCTTTTATTTAGCTGGCAGTAGTGGTGCTCGCTGTATTGCAGTAGTTCGAGTAACGTAGATTTTTTGTGACGTAAGTGATTTGTGAAAGGTATAGGTTAATGTTAGTCAGGGCCATTCTTTTGTAGGGATTATTGAAAGTCAGATTGCGTTGCGCTAAAAATATTGTGTGTCAGTTTAAGCACAGTCGAGTATAACTGTTCTAAGGGGACGTTTCAACTACAGCCCTGGAAATCTGAGTAACTACAAAAGGGGTCCCTGTATGAAAATTCGTAAACTGTGTGAAATAAACTTATTACCTCGTATTGGTGTCGCCTTGGATAACGCGTTGTTCTGCTCTCAGCACTACTAAACTGACTACAGTTGCAAAAGGCAAAATGCAAGGAATTTGACTCAGACATATTTAGAATTTGTTTAACTAAAAATAACTTGGAACTGGGAGGCGGAACATGACTGAGGAGAATCACTGTAATACCTTAGTTGAAAATCTTACTACACCATGGAAAATGATAACAGAATCTCTTTGTTGGCTCTTTCAGTTATGAGACAGTCCGATGGAAATTTGGAAGTTTCGGAAAGTGATACATACAGACAGGTATTTCCATAAAAGCTCCAGTCACCATCCACAACAAAAGAGAGGTGGCATTAAAAGTCTTGTAGACAGAGCCGAACTTATACGCACGTCGGAACACCTGGACACTGAAATAAAACATCTGAAGCAGGCTTTCGAGAAAAATGGCTACTCAGAAAAGAGGTAAAGAGAATTTTGTGACCGAGGAAGAGAAGACCGAATGACAAGGATGAACAGTTTCTCTCCCTTTTATTAAAAAAGTAACGGATCAGATCGGTAAGATGTTACAGAAACATGACGTCAGACCGGTCTTCAGACCAACAAAAAAAATAAGTCAAGCACTCCGGTCTGTGAAACATAAACGCCCTCCTCTGACGACATGTAGTGCACACAAAATTCTGTGTACGTATGGTAAAGTTTATATTGGGACTACGAAGAGGAGCGTAAATACTCTGCTAAAATAGCGCAAAAGTCTTTGCAAACTGGGTAAAATAGAGAAATCTGCTGTAGCGGAGCATGCTCTTCAGTCAGGAAACCACGAAATGATGTTTTCTGAAAAAGGAATTTTATGTACGTCAAATTATTATCCACGACTATGTAGAGAAGCCAGTGAAATTTATAAGTATCAGAAGAATTTTAATGGGAAAGAGGAGGCAATGAAACTTAGCGACATGTGAACAGAAGCTCTACAGAATCGCTAGACAGTTTCACCTTTGACAAGACGATGATCGATAGTTAAGTCTTATCTCTGACAAGGACTATCTGCTCATCACGTGCTGCTTCGACCACACTCCCTTTCCTACAGTCTTTTGTTGCTCTCGGACGTCCGACCGGTCAGTCGGCAAGACTCAATGGAGGAGCGCCTCTGAGGATGTCCAGCGCAGTCCTGGACGAAACATCAGGAACGGAAGAGTTTCTTGGACCACGAACTTACATCCCGAAAGGTTTGCCTGCAGCTAAATCACCTAGTGCTGGACTGCTCTCTCAAATTTCCCAGTTTCTCCAAACGAGACTACTTAGATACCAATGTCAGTTTCTCTACAACGAAAACATTGATCAAAGTCACAGTGCGTACAGATTAACTAGGGAAGAGCGTGAATTTGAACTTTTCAAGTCAAGAACTTTCACACAGTCATGAAAGCCAAACTGTTCACTTAGACGCAAATCCATAAACAAACAGTTGTTGATGGTTAGAGTTGAGTGGCTGATCAATGGCTTCCTGATGACCGCGACCTGGCAGTATGCTGAATTCTGTGATGTGAAGTGTAACCAGAACCGTCACTGCAACCGGAACTGCAACTGTTACTGTAGCTGGACTGTGACTGGTACTGCACAGGCTCTGTAAGCGGAACTCACTGGATGGAACCCATGCAGCCTCTTAAGTACTGGTGGAGCAGAGGAACTATATCCCACTCACTTGCAGACACGTCGTCAACAGAGCAAAAATAGCGTAGTGATTTAGGCACTGCTTGTGGGGAATCTTGCGCTGCCACACTGAGAGGAGTCTTCCTCAAACCAACCAGCCCGTAAACATCTTGTTAATTACAAGATTTTGGTGTGCGCTGGGTTATGTAACTCGACACACTTGGCTGATTTGCATTTGGCCTAAGCCCCAGGATACAGCAATCCTTTCGCAGAGAAAGGGAGTGCCATAAACAAGGAACGGTGTGACATAAATAAAATAATTTGGTTTTGTGCAACGTGGTACAAAATCTTGGAGGACCTTTTTATGCATGTGATGAAATCTACACAAAAAGTGATTCGGTGAATTCGCAGAGATTACATACTCAGCAAGCTTCTGAATAGTGTATGGAGGGTATTTGGTACGAATAGTTTCGATTGTCTGTCCCATTGTATTCGTCTGTTAAACGAAGGAAAAACATTATTGTCTGTACGTCCCCGTACAGAATCTATTGTATGTTATTTGAATGATTCCTACATGAGGTATGGTGGGAGCATAATGGGGGGTTATTTTGGGGAAGGAGACCAGACATCGAGGTCATCAGTTTCGCGAAGGATGGGGAAGGAAGTCCTCCGTGCCCTTTCAAAGGAACCATCCCGGCATTTGCCTGGAGCGATTTAGGGAAATCACGGAAAACCTATATCAGGATGGCCGGAAGCGGGATTGAACTGTCGTCCTCCCGAACGCTAGTGGCAGCACAATGGTCACGCAGTTTTCTTCAAATACGAGGTCTCTAAATTTACCTATAAGGATTGAAAGAAAACATATATTACGCCCAGAGTTATTACAGGCGTTTATATGGTGCTAATATGGGCTTGTGGACGTTAGTACTCTGAACTATGATAACACTCATGGGCAAGGTGGGAGACTGGACACATGCAGAGGCACAGAGGATTTCAAGAAGATGTCAAGTGGTTACAAATAAGACTAGCAAATACTGTAGAATTACATTTGTTGTATTGTCTCTCATTTGAACATCGGACCAAATTAGTCACAGCAAAGAACACATCAAGTGAAGAAAATTACATGTAGCATCTATCTGCAACAGAGCACAGAAAATGCAGCAGCACAAATTAGAAAACTTACGAAACACCGGCTAGCCTAAGCTCAGCTGAACGTAGGAGTCCAGGCACGACATTTGCGTCTAACCATTTGCATAGCTATCAAACAATAACTGCACATATGTTTGTTAGAAATTTCCAAGAATCACTCTCGCTAATGGTTACACTGTTTTCAAAAATTTACCGCTATTCCACATAAGTTTTTCAAACCAAAATCAGCGCTTCGTTCTAATACACTGTATTCCCTCTTTCCAATTGTCTTCTTTATTCTTTGAATTCATAGTCATAATGTACTAAACGTTTTGGTTTCGTCCAATCCGCCATTGTGGTAGTACTTCATAAGGGGTCATTACGATGACTGAAATTAATTCTGAAGGCGGAAGATGACCTACTGTTCTACACTCCGTACACGGAAGACGTCATTTTCAGTCTATTGTCTTTGAAACCTTTGATGGCAGCAGTAAGGAGGAACTGGCAAACATTTCTGCAAATAGTATACCTAGTTGATTCGGCGTGATCTAATGCTGTTAGAATTACTAGTTTCAAGTGGACTCTCAACTTCGTTAACAATCAATAACTTTACAGCCGGGAACTAAAAACACTGAAAATTGTCAGCATTTGATGTAATTAGCTCTCCGAATTATTGCCGTTGAGGCCATTTTGGAAGCTCATTGGCCAGACACTTGCTAACGAAGTTCAAGACGACGGAATCTTCTACTATTAACTGAATCTCTTTTGACTGATGCTACATTTCAACCAACAAAGATTAATACTTCTCAATACACACCACAGATATTATTACAACTGCCGTGTTGCATTTCTTGGCAGCCAGAGACAATTTGAGGTTCAAGTAATGTTATATTATAACATTCAATCAACTACGTTTGAAATTAGTAGCAAGTAGTAATCCTATGACACCTAGAAATGTAATACTGTGTTACAAAACCAAACGAGCTCGGTGACACTGTAGTTAGGGCGCGATACTCTTACCTGGGAGCTCTGGCTTGAGATCTCCATTGGGCCATCCAAGTTTAGTTTTCCTGGTGTATCAACGAGTCAGTTACGGTGAAAGCCGGTATTGTGCTGTGAAACGCCATGGATGAACGCCAATACATCCAGCGTCACCAAAATGGGCTTGTTCCGTCTCTGATGTAACTTTAAACGCGAGTATACACTTCTTTGTCTAGCATTTGGTGAATGTAGGAGACAATAGGAGATGACAGGGATATTAAGAGTAGGAAACTGCAAATCTTGTTGAAAAGATCTGCCGGCACATGGTATGCAATATGTGGTCCAGTCTTTGTTACAATTACTATATCATGTAAAATGCGATGGTTCTTGAAATCCTAATGTAACCTCTGCATTCAGTGTTAACTCGTAAAAATATCGGGTATGTGTGTGTCAACAAAAGAAAATACACATTGTGGTGCTGCATAATACAACACACCAAACCAGAGAGAGGCAAATCAGAAGCTTTAACGTCAGTTGCACTGCGAAAAGGTGAACCCACTCAGATCTTTAGGGCGGGAAGTTAGCTACGTTTTATGGTTAGTGAGGATTAAGGAAATCAATTAGGGTAAACTATAATAAGGAACGCAGAAATTTTAGTTTTTGCTGATTTTGAACACTTATTTGATTATGTTGAAAGAAAAACACTCCTTGATATTTTTAATTTATCTGTTCTAAAAGAGAGGAAGCGAAAACTTTCGTAAAAGTTGCACAGAAGTAATTCGTTACAATGAGCAAACAGCGGAGGAAATCAAAGAGAAATTTGGGAAGCTTGCCGATGAAATTGCAGTTCTGTGACAGACAGAAAAAGACTTGGGATATCGGTGGAATGGAATGGATGATTTCCAGAAAATAGGTTATAAGATGAAGACCAAGAAAACGAAAACAAGGGTAATGGAATATAGTTGAATCAAATTAGGAGACGCTAAGTTTTGGAATTTGGAGAGCAAGGTAAATGATGACGGCTGAAGTGCAGAGGATATTAAATGCAGACTGGTAAGAGCAAGAAAAGCATTTTTATTTGAGCGAAATATTTTAACTTCTAATGTAAAGTATCTGTCAACAGAGAAACCATGTTCAGACAAGAAGAGAGATCAGGAGAATTCCGAAGATTAGATGAATAGATCAGATGAGTACTGTAGGAAATCGGGGAGGAAAGATATTTATGACGTGTACTGACTAAAAGAGATGATCAGGTAATAGGGCACGTCCTGAGGCATCAAGGAATAGTCAGTTTGATAATGGAGGGAAGTGTGTGTGTGTGTGTGTGTGTGTATTGCCGCGATGGTGGGGGACTGACAACAGTAATCAGATTCAATTGCATGTAGGTTGCAATAGTTATGCAGCGATGAAGAGGCTTGTGCAAGTTAGTCACTGTGGGGAGTTGTAAGACGACGGCACGTATCGACGCACTCACATATGGAGAAAGTTTTCGAGGGTGTTGAGCCTCAGTCATGCAATATTTTTTAAAAGAGTAAAGAGCGATTTAACTATGTATTACTATATTTATCTTCTGTACGATCTAGATTTCGGCTTTTATGCCATTATCACGTACAATGCTAAAAGTCGTTAGACCATTATTAAGGTCTAACAACATTTAGCACTGTACTTGATAATGGCATGAAAGTCGAAATCTAATTACTAGAGAAGACAAGAATATTAATGCAAAGTAAAAAAAAAAAACTGTCGAGAAATTATTTTGGGGGTTGGAGTACAGACATGATTTATTAATGAAGCTAGTTGATGTCCCCTTACGCGTAAGTTTTATTAAAACTGACACACTAAAGATTGTTTTTTACAAGTCCTGAGTTCTGACATGATGATGGAGGTAGCCGAAACGACTTTACAAGTAAAGAAGCAGATTAGTTAGGTACAAGTAAAGAAGTAGATTAGTTAGGTGGTCTAACCATGTGTATTCACACAAAAAAACGCGACTTAGAATCGATGAGAACGGATAAATAGAAATAATAATACTGTTCGGCATGAAGAAGTATTTTCTGTTGCACAACCACATATTCAGAAGTGTTAATGAACATATGACCGAGAAATCTGGAATTGTAATCAATACAAAAGAGTCTCAGAGAAATTGGTATTAAAGAAAGAGAAATCAGTGTCAGAAAATTCGAACACTGTTCTGTTGCACAACCACATATTTAGAAGTGTTAATGAACATATGACCGAGAAATCTGGAATTGTAATCAATACAAAAGAGCCTCAGAGAAATTGGTATTAAAGAAAGAGAAATCAGTGTCAGAAAATTCGAACAGCTGATGCAAAAGAGGGAATCAGAATCCTCAAGACGGAAAGAGACGCTAACTTAGAAGTAAAAGCACTGGCCTATCAGCTCAAGTGATGCAGTTACGATCTGAGTGAAGGCAAGAAAACAACGCTAAAATAACAGTGTCAGCAGGCAACCAGCAGAGGCTGAAAGTGTATACGAAATAAAGAACAGATATGTAGTGGAATAGGGAGAGGGAGGTGACTGTGAAAGTAGTTAAGTTGCGGGAATTAACTCGAGACGGAAGAGCGGAGAGATTGGCTGCGAATGGAGCGAGCAAAGAGGGTGCATAAAGGGAAGAATAATGGCGGAGTGATTAGGTGTGGGGAGGCGCTGTCAGAGCGCCAGGCGTCACCGTGGTGACAGCCGTGGAGCTGGAGCTGGAGCTGGAGGGCCTCCGTCCCCAGGGGCCGGGGGCGGGAGGCGGCCGCAAATCCGCAGCTGTCAGCAGATGGCTATCTGGCCACCGGGGAGGCCGCAGGGGCAGGCAGGTGCCGCCTACCGCCTGCTGGCTGCCGCGGCCTGTTGCTCTGCTCCTGTCACCACACACGCCGGAACCCGGCAGAGCTGCTGGGGGGAGGCCGCTCTGCCGCAGACACGACCGCCGCATGGACAGCGATCTAAGTACACTACTGGCCATTAAAATTGCCACACCAAGAACAAATGCAGATGATAAACCGGTATTCATCGGACAAATATATTATACTAGAACTGACATGTGATTAAATTTTCACGCAGTTAGGGTGCATAGATCCTGAGAAATCAGTACCCAGAATAACAACCTCTGGCCGTAATAACGGCCTTGATACGCCTCGGCATTGAGTCAAACAGAGCTCGGATGACGTGTACAGGTACAGCTGCCTATGCAGCTTCAACACGATAACACAGTTCATCAAGAGTAGTGACTGGTGTATTGTGACAAGCCAGTTGCTCGGCCACCATTCACCAGGCGTTTTCAATTGGTGAGAGATCTGGAGAATGTGCTGGCCAGGGCAGAAGTCGAACACTTTCTGTATCCAGAAAGGCCCGTACAGGACCTGCAACATGTGGTCGTGCATTACCCTGCTGAAATGTAGGGTTTCGCAGGGATCGAATGAAGGGTAGAGCCACGGGTCGTAAAACATCTGAAATCTAACGTCCGCTGTTCAAAGTACCGTCAATGCGAACAAGAGGTGACCGTGATGTGTAACCAATGGCACCCCATACCATCTCACCGGGTGATACGCCAGTATGGCGATGAGGAATACACGCTTCTAATGTGCGTTCACCGCGAAGTCGCCAAACATGGATGCGACCATCATGATGCTGTAAGAAGAACCTGGATTCATCCGAAAAAAAAAATTATGTTTTGCCATTCGTGCACCCGGATTCGTCGTTGAGTACACCATCGCAGGTGCTCCTGTCTATGATTCACCGTCAAGGCTAAATCCAGACATGGTCTCCGATCTGATAGTCCATGCTGCTGCAAACGTCGTCGAACTGTTAGTACAGATGGTTGTTGTCTTGCAAAGATCCCCATCTGTTCACTCAGAGATCGAGACGTGGATGCACGATCCGTTACAGCCATGCGAGTACGATGTCTGCCTCTCGACTGCTAGTGATAAGAGGCAGTTGGCATCCAGCACGGCGTTCCGTATTACCCTCCTGAACCCACCGATTCCATATTCTGCTAACAGTCATTGGATCTCGACCAACGCTAGCAGCAATGTCGCGATACGATAAACCGCAATCGCGATAGGTTACAATTCGACCTTTATCAAAGTCGGAAACGTGATGGTACGCATTTCTCCTCCTTACACGAGGCGTCACAACAACGTTTCACCAGGCAACGCCGGTCAACTGCTGTTTGTGTATGAGAAATCGGTTGGAAACTTTCCTGATGTCAACACGTTGTATGTGTCGCCACCGGCGCCAGCGTTGTGTGAATGCTCTGAAAAGTTAATCATTTGCATATCACAGCATGTTCTTCCTGTTGGTTAAATTTCGTGTCTGTAAGACGTCATCTTTGTGGTGTGGTAATTTTAATGGCCAGTAGTGTATCTACTGCAGACAGAAAAATAGTGTGAACTACTGTACTTACTTGGGAATGGTTTATTACTTGCCCGTAATATGGCTGCGATTCTTCTTGGAATACCGTCAGTGATTGTGTAGTCTCTAGTGGAACGTTATGCCACTCATCGATCAGAACCTCTTCTAACTCCTATAGTGACCACTGAGGCGCAAACCTACTCCGAAGTCTTCACTCCATTACCGCCCATAAGGGTTCGATAATGTTCAAGTCCGGTGACCAGGGAAGACGTTGCAGTTCAGTTTCATGATCCTCTTACCACGATTGTACTGTCCTGGCTGTGTGAGTGGGTGCATTATCGTCCTGAAATAGGGTATCATTGTTGGGGAACATCATTTGAAATATGGGATGCACCTGATCACCTAAAAAGTGCACATTATCGTTGGCTGTAACACGGCCTTCGGGAGTAATGTTGGGACCAGCAGAATACCATGATATGGCTGCCAACACCATCAGACTTCCACCACCAATCAATCAATCAGGATTGTAGGCTCCTTTTGGCTTTCTCCAGACGTAAAGGCGGCCCGTCAGGTGGCTTGCGGAGTACGGATGTAGATGTAGATGTAGATGTTAACTTGGCGCATCATATGACGTGTTTGCACTGATCAGCCGTCCACGATTTATGTACTACTGACAACATGTTTTACGCTTCTTTGCGTTGGTTGCCTTTACTGATGGTTTCGGTATAGCATCTTGTGCATGAATATTCGCTTTATGGAGTTCTCGGCTGACAGGGTCGATAGATACCGGATCTCGAAGATGGGTATTGAGCCCTGCGCCCACCTTACCGCCGTGGTTTTATGTTGTTTTGACACAATTCGTGTTACCGTACGACGGTCTCTGTCATTTAGTTTTGATTTGCACCCACTATAAGGTTCACACGGTGATGTCTTTCCATGTCTTGTGTAGGCGGTCATGATTGTTGGAACAGTTGCTCTTGAACCATTCAATAAGTTGGCTGTCTTGGTTACTGTTGCTCCAGCTAAGAGGACTCCCACAATCTGCCCTCTTTGTAACTCAGTTAGGTCATTCATTGCACGTCGACCTCAGCCTCTGAATGCAAATACGAAGTGTGCAATACTCGTAAACAACCTGGATTGATGCTTAGTTCTTACTGAAAACGGACAGTCCAGCGCGACACGTGTCTTACCTGCGATGTTGACCGTCAAACAACAATCCCATTCTGTCACTGTTAGCATTATTTTGCGTATCCCCTGAAAGTGAGCCGGAGAAGGAAGCTATGCAATTGTTTTGCGATTGGTATTTATGTAATTTTCATGTCATCACAGTGTGACATTGACAGTTCACTTATTAATTATTAATTTTTTCCATAAGTGATTTATGACATCAACGATAAAAAGATACAACTAAAATTCTTGTGTTCGAAATAAAAGAGAACTACCATTTCATTCTACATTAAGAAATACACTCCGCAAATGATATTAGTACATCATACTAGTATTATCGGTCTTCTTTTCTATTACAGTAGGCCTATTCTAGAATCGGTCGCACTAGCGACTTTTGCGCCATTTTCTTTGTCCCTTTAAGAGAAGAATTGTGTCACGAAATTTTAACCATGGATAGCCGGTGCCAGTAGGAACCAAAATTACTAATGTTGTGTAGGCCGACAACGCACCATTTTTAAACTACAGAAACTTCGCACCACGCGCTCCGATTGCCAGCGGGGCTGCCCTGTTGCCGGGTGCTCTGGACAACGCACGACCGCAGATGCTTTTCGTGCCGGAGATCGCGATGTATCCACGCTCTGTGGTAGCGCGCCAGCCTTCCACTCTGGAGGCCTGGGGGCGAATCCATTGTGGTATCGATACATCCATTTTACTTTCATGATAAGACGTACGAGGAACAAACCCGCCAACATCTGTTAGTTCACGTACAGAAAGTCTTTTATAAATTATGTCGGCCCTGAAGAGGGCCTTTTTTTGTGGCTAGGACATAGTTTACTTAAAGCAAGTGGCGAACCTCTGACGCGACACAACGATGTTTTGCTGAACTCTTTCAACGATTTCCGGCATTGTCCTGATGCGACTGGCTGCATGTTGAAAGCGATCCATTAATTCCTGTTCCTTTATAGGTGGTTCGCATTCGGGTGGATGGACTAGAACCTTGAAGAATTCCCACAGGAAAAAGTTCGGTTGCGAGAGGTCTGGCGATCACGGGAGCCATGTCCTACGAGCACCTCTGCCAATTAGCCGGCTGTCGAAGTGTTCATTTAAAAATCCGCGCACAGCAAGAGTCCTATGTGAGGGGGCGGGGGGCATCATGCTGCAACCACAAGTGTAGCCGTATTAGCATGGGAACATCTTCCAGCAGGCCGGGTATCGTTTCTTCCAAAAAGTGAAGGTAATTAGCCCCGGTAAGTCGAAGAGGTAGACGGACCAGCCCAATTACATGGTCACCAACAATACCTGCCCAAATGTTGAGCGAAAATGGTTCCTGGTGTCCGTGGACGTAAGTGGCTTAAGAATTTCCCCGTTCCCAGTAATGAAAGTTTCGAGTGTTGTAAAGGCCATTCTTATAAAAGGAGCACTCGTCGGAAAACAACAAAATGACGGGGAAGTCGGGATCTCGTGCAACGCGTAGCAGAAAGCACTGGCAAAACCCCAGCCCCTGTTCATAGTCCACCACAGGATTTGGGTCTTGGACAGGGTGGACACTAAATGGATGCTGGACGTCATTCCTCAAAACCTCCCAGACTAACCGATGAGTGACCCCCATGTCGTGTCCAACCGTTCGAGTACTTGTCGTAGGCGTTTCCTCGAAGCGGTCGAGAACAGTCTTTTCAAATGCAGCATCCCGTCGTGTGCGAGGTATTCCAGCATCACCCTGATATCCCGCTAACGCCTGTCTCACCAAGCCACCGGTAACTTGCTGTGGATGTGGCTGGCGTCTTGCTGGGCAGTGTTCCTCAAACAACCTCCGTGCTTCATGCGCATTAGCGTCGGCTAGTCCATAAAAAAACAATACCTCGTTGTTTTTCAAACGAATACTGTGCCGCCATGCTTACTGTATAACTACACTACTGGCCATTAAAATTGCTACATCACGAAGCTGACATGCTACAGACGCGAATTTTAACCGACAGGAAGAAGATGTGACATGCAAATAATTAGTTTTTCAGAGCATTCACACAAGGTTGGCGCCGGTGGCGAAACCTACAACGTGCTGACACCAGGAAAGTTTCCAACCGATTTCTCATACACAAACAGCAGTTGACCGGCGTTGACTGGTGAAACGTTGTTTTGATACCTCGTGTAAGGAGGACAAATGCGTACCATCACGTTTCCGACTTTGATAAAGGTCAGATTGTAGCGTATCGCGATTGCGGTTTATCGTATCGCGACGTTGCTGCTCGTGTTAGTCTCGATCCAATGACTGTTAGCAGAATATGGAATCGGTGGGTTCAGGAGGGTAATACGGAACGCCGTGCTGGATCCCAACGGCCTCGTATTAATAGCAGTAGAGATGGCAGGCATCTTATCCGCTTGGCTGTAACGGATCGTGCAGCCACGTCTCTATCCCTGAGTCAATAGCATGGAGTATCAGCTCGGAGACCATGGCTGCGGTTACCCTTGACGGAGCATCACAGATAGGAGCGCCTGTGATGGTGTCTCAACGACGAACCTGGGTGCACGAATGGCAAAACGTCATTTGAATCCAGGTTCTCTTTACAGCATCATGATGGTCGCATCTCTGTTTGGCGATATCGTGGTGAACGCACATTGGAAGCGTGTATTCGTCATCGCCATACTGGGGTATCACCCGGCGTGATGGTATGGGGTGCCATTGGTTACACGTCTCGGTCACCTCTTGTTTGCACTGATGGCGCTCTGAACAGTGGACGCTACATTTCAGATGTGTTACGACCCGTGGCTCTACCCTTCATTCGATCTCTGCGAAACACTACATTCCAGTAGGATAATGGACGACCGCATATTGCAGCTCCTGTACGGGCCTATTTGGATGCAGAAAATATTCGAGTGCTGACCTGGCCAACATATTCTCCAGATCTCTCACCAACTGAAAACGTCTGGTCAACGGTGGTCGTGCAACTGGCTCGTCACAATACGCCAGTCACTACTCTCGATGAACTGTGGTATGGTGTTGAAGCTGCATGGGCAGCTATACCTGTACACGTCATCCAAGCTTTGTTTGACTCAATGCCCAGGCGTATCAAGGCTGTTATTACGGCCAGAGGTGGTTGTTCTGGGTACTGATTTCTCAGGATCTATGCACCCAAATTACGTGAAAATGTAATCACAATTCAGTTCTACTATATTTGTGGAATGAATACCCGTTTATCATCGGCATTTCTTCATGGTGTAGCAATTTGAATGGCCAGTAGTGTAGATTGCAGGTGACGTGTGTGTGCTCCAAAGCGAAGCTTACGTGTGAATGCCTCTGACGTGAGTTGGAGACAAACAGTAAGACCTATTCGACACGTGTGCGCATCACGTAGGGGCAGTGACGGGGTGAGAGACGTTTGTATGTGTGAACCGACAACCACAGCGCTTCCCGTCAACCGACGATCGGCAACAGGGCAACCTGTAACGCCAGAAATGCGTATCCTCCTATTTCCATATATTGTAGTATAATTTTTTTCCCTTATTTTGTTACCTGAAGATATGACATTTCTGTGTCTTTATATTTTGTAATTGTTTTACTATTTGTATATATACGCTCCTGGAAATTGAAATAAGAACACCGTGAATTCATTGTCCCAGGAAGGGGAAACTTTATTGACACATTCCTGGGGTCAGATACATCACATGATCACACTGACAGAACCACAGGCACATAGACACAGGCAACAGAGCATGCACAATTTCGGCACTAGTACAGTGTATATCCACCTTTCGCAGCAATGCAGGCTGCTATTCTCCCATGGAGACGATCGTAGAGATGCTGGATGTAGTCCTGTGGAACGGCTTGCCATGCCATTTCCACCTGGCGCCTCAGTTGGACCAGCGTTCGTGCTGGACGTGCAGACCGCGTGAGACGACGCTTCATCCAGTCCCAAACATGCTCAATGGGGGACGGATCCGGAGATCTTGCTGGCCAGGGTAGTTGACTTACACCTTCTAGAGCACGTTGGGTGGCACGGGACACATGCGGACGTGCATTGTCCTGTTGGAACAGCAAGTTCCCTTGCCGGTCTAGGAATGGTAGAACGATGGGTTCGGTGACGGTTTGGATGTACCGTGCACTATTCAGTGTTCCCTCGACGATCACCAGAGGTGTACGGCCAGTGTAGGAGATCGCTCCCCACACCATGATGCCGGGTGTTGGCCCTGTGTGCCTCGGTCGTATGCAGTCCTGATTGTGGCGCTCACCTGCACGGCGCCAAACACGCATACGACCATCATTGGCACCAAGGCAGAAGCGAGTCTCATCGCTGAAGACGACACGTCTCCATTCGTCCCTCCATTCACGCCTGTCGCGACACCACTGGACGCGGGCTGCACGATGTTGGGGCGTGAGCGGAAGACGGCCTAACGGTGTGCGGGACCGTAGCCCAGCTTCATGGAGACGGTTGCGAATGGTCCTCGCCGATACCCCAGGAGCAACAGTGTCCCTAATTTGCTGAGAAGTGGCGGTGCGGTCCCCTACGGCACTGCGTAGGATCCTACGGTCTTGGCGTGCATCCGTGCGTCGCTGCGGTCCGGTCCCAGGTCGACGGGCACGTGCACCTTCCACCGACCACTGGCGACAACATCGATGTACTGCCCCACGTGTTGAGCAATTCGGCGGTACGTCCACCCGGCCTCCCGCATGCCCACTATACGCCCTCGCTCAAAGTCCGTCAACTGCACATACGGTTCACGTCCACGCTGTCGCGGCATGCTACCAGTGTTACAGACTGCGATGGAGCTCCGTATGCCACGGCAAACTGGCTGACACTGACGGCGGCGGTGCACAAATGCTGCGCAGCTAGCGCCATTCGACGGCCAACACCGCGGATCCTGGTGTGTCCGCTGTGCCGTGCGTGTGATCATTGCTTGTACAGCCCTCTCGCAGTGTCCGGAGCAAGTATGGTGGGTCTGACACACCGGTGTCAATGTGTTCTTTTTTCCATTTCCAGGAGTGTAGTTTTAAGGCTCCTTTACCAATTTAGTAATTAAATTCATGGCACAGTAGTTGCTGTTGTAAGAAGAATGATCTTTGCAAAGATCTTTATTGTTATCGAGGAATAACTATCAGTATTGGTAATACAGTTTTTTAAATGTTGAATTACTTTCAGTCATTTAGCAAATTCAAATTCCATCACCGTCTCCTCACGAACGGATTTTATTTTCTGATTATGTATATCGCCGCACTGCAAGGAGCGGAACACGGCTGCACAAAATAAAAGCAAAGCATGATTTGCTTACAAGGGAAACTCCTCAGCGTCCTGAACCCCACCTCCCTCAGATTTAGTGATAAGCTGGCCCATTGGATAGCCGATCAAAAACTCAGCACAGATGAACCTTGAAAACAGGAAGAAGGTGTACTGAAACGTGAAAAAAGAAGCAGAACAGAAACAGTGAACAATCCAAGGTCAAGACGTTCAACGTCGAACGAATTTGAAGAGACTTGCCGGCCGCTGTGGCCGAGCGCTTCAGTGAGGAACCGCGCTGCTGCTACGGTCGCAGCTTCACATCCTGCCTCGGACATGGATGAGTGTAATGTCATTAGGTTAGTTAGGTTTAAGTAGTTCAGGGGGGCTGATGACCTCAGACTTTAAGTCCTATAGTGCTTAGAGCCATTTGTACCATTTGACTTGGTGTTGGTTATGTGGTCATGGTCCTGGGCTGCGAAGGCGAGTCTCCCACATGTCTGATTCCGTTGACTTTGTCGGAATTGCAAGTCAAGTACTGTGACGTCAGGCGCTGTTGCACTCTGCACTGTACCGCACAATACAGTTCCATAGGATAGCTTACTGAGTTTGACGTTTTAGTTTTGTAGTTACTTTGGCGAAGTTAATAAAAAAATACTGTTATAAAATTTAAGTTTAGATGACTCATTTATCAGATAGAGTTTCCGTAACTACATCACCTGCATTCTTCAGCATTACATCACAGACGCACAAGGGTATAAAGACTAGCAGTTCATTTTACTTCTGTTTCAGTTCAAAAGATCAAACGCTAAACAAGTTACAGTGTTGAAATGTTGAAAAACTGCGACTAGTCACTCTTTTATGATAATTTATTTTCCTTTACAAGTTTCAGGCTGGTTTACCCAATTTCAGACAATTTCTGTGTTAAGTTGTAATGTGACAGGTTGTGAGTTGGTTAATCCAAAAAAAGTGAAAGCGAACAACTAATTGAAGTGTCTTGGGCTCCGCGGAAAAGTCTGCACATTACACCTTCACAAAAGTGGTGCTTCGGATCTCCTCAACAAGCACGTTCTGCATCCTGAATAGGACCATCAGAGGAACGTATCAGATCCTATCAGTGTTAACAGCGTGACAGAAACAGAGAAACAACCAGAAGGGCAGGATGAAACGAAATGAAACTTTACGATTGGAGAGGGTACGTGCATTCATTTCAGTGATTATAAAATTGAGTGAAATGCACAAAGAACATGTCAGGATGAAGTAGCATCCTACCCACGGCTACTGGCACACAAATACTGTAGCTGTTCCTTGATATCATTGATACTAGAGCTGGTATGGATTTGACGTCCGAGCTGGTTCCGCACGTGCTCTACTGGGGACGAGACTGGAGAATTTGTTGGCCGCAGGAGTATGTCAGCAGCAAGCAGACAGTTCATAAAGACTTATGCCATGTGTGGGAAAGCACTGTCCTGTTGAAAATGGCACCACCAAACTGTCATATGAGATGTAGCACTTTAGGACGCAGAATGTCTGTCACGCAGTGTTGGGTACTCAGAGCTCCCTCAGTCAGTGCCAGCTGTGACCTGAAGTCGTACTCGGCGCCTCCTCACACCATGACACCGTGGGTAATACACAACCGTGCCTTCCAAAACACTACAAGGAATGGACGTCTGCCCATTTCGCCGCCGTATTCGCCGACAACGGTAACCGGCAATAGTGCACAACCGCGCCCCACTGCTGAATACAATGCGACGCCATTCGTCAGCAGTGCGCACTTCCCGGTCATGGCACCTCTCCAGACGCAGATATTTGTGTTGGCGTGTTAACAGCAGATTAGGCCTAGGACGGGAATACTCTCGTCCAGCTGCTGCTGGTCTGTGACCTACAATGTTCAGTGGCACAGAACGTTCCAGATGTGCAACTGACCTTCGCGGACAGAGGGCGAGGCTCTGATGTGAGTTGTTTATGGTGTATGTGGTGCACAGTACGGCGATCTTCCCATGTGGTGGTCAGAACTGATCGACCGGAAACCTTTACAGCGAGTATGTCTGCCTTCATGTTTCCAGGCAGTCCAACATCAGACCACTGTTACATCCCGAGTACCCTGGACATTGCATAAGCCGACCACTTGGCCAAAAGGAGATATAAAGTGAGATCCCTTTCAAGCTCTGGCAGGTGGCATAACTCTGCCTGACAGGAGAGCGTGGCATCTGCGTGTCCTTCACAGCGATCACTCAGCACTTGACCCTTTTCACACCTTTTATAGGCCATACCTGGCCGGGTAACAACACTAAACATGAACAACACTGAGCCATGTGCTGCTTGCGTTGGTACCCTTCATAGCTGGACATCTTGTAATAGCGATAGTGGCGTCTCGTTTTCTTATGTGTTCACTGGCGCCACTACGTTTTCTCGCCTTGTCTGGGAGCAGTAGCGCTTATCGATAGCGCGTACTGTGGTACCATCTTTGGAGCGGCCTCTAGTATTCCCGGGTCGTCGTGTGTCGAGCGAGTTGAGTTGGGACGGAGCGGCAGTGAGGGCCGGACAGCCAGTACTCGCCCGACCGCTGGCGACACACATTCACTGTCCGACGGAAGGACGTGGTCGCGAGAGTGCACGACCACGTCCAGGACTGAATTCAACGAGTTTTAGTTGAATGGGCCGTCAGATTGGAGTAGTGCAACTTTCAACAGTGTGTGTGTGTGTGTGTGTGTGTGTGTGTGTGTGAGAGAGAGAGAGAGAGAGAGAGAGAGAGAGAGAGAGAGAGAGAGAGAGAGGGTGAGTGAGTGAGTGAGTGTCTGCCCGTCGAAGTGCCATCATGGGAATAAGTTGTCAGTCCACGATTTATATTGGGATCTTTTCCGTGCCTGACTTGAGTGGGGACGGCCGTTGGTCGTTCGGTCGGTCGTCGCAGTAGACGACGTGCATTTGGTTTTCCGACCGCTTCTGGCTTCTCTGTCTTGGTACAGACTCATAATTCGTCCGTGTCGTTTCACAGTGACTGGTTTTAGTATTTTGAGCTGTTGCTGGAATTGTTGTCCCGCATTCGAGTGTATCTTGTGGTTTTGTTTGAGTACTTATTTTAATGCTGTCTGCGTACTGGATTTGGTCAGGAGATGCGAACGGACACTTCGTTTTGGACGGAGCAGCGAGGAGGTCCGCAGCACGAGTGCAGGCCGGGACTGCTGGCGGCATGCGGGCACTGTCGGACTGAGGAACTGTAGCCAATGACCGAACCCAGGACGTTTGAAGTTGAGTGGACCGTGTCCAGCATTGAAACCTCCACTGTTTGAGATCTCGCTGTTGTTTGCATGTTGCTGCTCTCAGGGTCGGTGAGACCAACCGCAACAAGTGGAGGCTGTCAGGTGGCCAGAAGCTATTAGCCGCCTTCTACTCCTTGATGTTAGTTTGGATTTAGTATTATTCTTATTAGTGAAGTGCAACCAGCGGTGTCTTACTGCCTTGTGGCCGCTAACGCCCCAGTTACCTGCCCTGTAGGTTAGCGTACTTTTCCGGCAGTGTACCTTTCCTCGTCGTGTTGATGCTGTCTGACACGGCGTGTACTTCGACAGCCTCTTGCATTGTACTGTGCATATGTTTTTGGTAGGCCCGCATCTCGTGGTCGTGCGGTAGCGTTCTCGCTTCCCACGCCCGGGTTCCCGGGTTGGATTACCGGCGGGGTCAGGGATTTTCTCTGCCTCGTGATGGCTAGGTGTTGTGTGCTGTCCTTAGGTTAGTTAGGTTTAAGTAGTTCTAAGTTCTAGGGGACTGATGACCATAGATGTTAAGTCCCATAGTGCTCAGAGCCATTTGAACCATTTTTTTGGGAGCTGTACCTTGGTTCTAGTGTTTCCGTCGGCCTTGGGTGTGTATCTGAAGACATGGTGCTGTCTGTCTGTTCGCCCTTGCCTAAAAATATTCCTTCATTTCTAAGTAGGCTGTTTAGGTTTTTATGTTTTAACGCCATGTAGCGCACCTTATGAAAATTACTGGCTGTGCTGTGTGCAGCCTGTCGCTGGTTGGCATTGTTGTAATATTTGCTCTTGTAGTGTTGGGCAGCTGAATATTAACAGCGCATAGCGTTGCGCAGTTGGAGGTGAGCCGCTAGCAGTTGTGGATGTGGGGAGAGAAATGGCGGAGTTTTGAGAGCTAATGATCTGGACGTGTGTCCATCAGAGACAGTAAATTTGTAAGACTGGATGTCATGAACTGCTATATATATATTATGACTTTTGAACACTATTAAGGTAAATACATTGTTTGTTCTCTATCAAAATCTTTCATTTGCTGACTATGCCTATCAGTAGTTAGTGCCTTCAGTAGTTCTGAATCTTTTATTTAGCTGGCAGTGGTGGCTCTGGCTGTATTGCAGTAGTTCGAGTAACGAAGATTTTTGTGACGTAAGTGATTCATGAAAGGTATACGTTATTGTTAGTCAGGACCATTCTTTTGTAGGGATTATTAAAAGTCAGATTGCCTTGCGCTAAAAATATTGAGTGTCAGTTTAGTGTAGATCAGAATAGGCAAAGAGCGAAATGTCTGAGTACGTTCAGTTCTGCTCAGCTGTTTGAAAATCAAATAATGTAAGAGGTTTATCAGCACAGTCATTCATTAATTTTTCTAAGGGGACGTTACCCTTGCCTAAAAATATTCCTTCGTTGTACCAGTGATCGGACGTTAGGCGGATTGGTTAGTCGGTCGGTCGGCGCTTAAGCTACCCCTGGTGTGAGTTGCCATCCTGTCACTTGAGTACAACTCTTAACAGCCTGTCTCACCGCTTACAAAGCTGTTGTCACCTTCCTCAGGCCGATCCAGGGAGCACTGTCTGTGGATCACTCTGTCTTATTTGGACAAGTTGTCATAATTGTTTAAAATTCATCCTAATATTTTAACATGTTATTGACTTCCCCGCTTGTAATTGCGGCCTTCAGCCGTTAATTGTTTGTAACTCTGCTTGTGACCTTCAGCCGACAAATTATTTTCAATTTTCTCTTAATAAGGTCTGCAGCCCTCACTATAGCCTATTACAGTTCGTTAAGATTGTTTTAGAAAGGTTTTAGTATTTTAACATGTAGCGGCCTTCCTTACTTGTAATTCAGGCGTTCAGCCGTTGAGTATTCTGAAAATTGCTTGTGGCCTTCAGCCCCCAATAATTTTGAATCCTTTCTTAATCACGCCTTCGGCTGTTAATTGTTTGTAACATTGCTTGTAACCTTCAGCTGATCAATAATTTGCATTTTTTTCTTAATAAAGCCTTCAGCCGTTACTATAGCTTGTTACCCTTTTGATTGTTAAGAAGAAAATATCTTAGTATTTGTTAATGTGTAACTGCCTTCCTCCCTTGTAATTCAGGCCTTCAGCCGTTAATTGTTTGTAATGTTGCTTGTGGCTTTCAGCCGACAAATAGTTTCAGTTCTGTCTTGATAAGGCCTTCAGCCGTCACTATAACTTGTTACAGTTATTAACATTGTTAAAAGGGTTTTGGTATTTTTAACGTGTAAATGTCCAGCTTATTGGTAATTCAGGCCTTCACCCGTTGTGTATTCTTGAAACTGCTTCCGGCCTTGAGCCGTTGATTGTGTATAACATTGCTTGTGGCCTTCAGCCGACAATAACTCGCAGTTCTTCTAACAAGACTTTCAGCCGCCAGTGAGGTAAAATCTTTTAAAATTGATTACTGAGACTGTTTTTAAAAATAAAGTGTATGCTTGTTCTGTGCAAGCAACGGTAACTGATTAGGCCCCGTCCACACCTTTCCTGCATTCCTTAAGTCCCACGTCTGCGGTATGCTGTATGGTGGCCATTTTACCTGCCACAGAAGACTGCAATCATTTCCAACCCCCCTATGGTGTGTATTTCTATGAAATTTAACTGGCATTATACCATGTAATACGGATGCTTCCCTTTTTTTATCATGCAGTTTATTTCACTCAGCTTATCGATTCCTTCAAGTGCTATGCATCGCAGTGGCAGTCTACACCACAGTCCTTTGCCGTAATGATTCCTCTAGTAATTGTAACGTACTCGTTATTTGCAGATAAAAGCGCATTTTACTTTATTTCCAGTTTTGCTATTTCACATACATGAACTGAATGTATCAGCGCTGCAGTACGTAAAGAGTACGGAGCAAGTGGTAGGTTCCCACGCTGGCTAGCGGAGGCCGTTGGCTATCTGGCACTGTCAGAGCCAGTTGGATGAGGTTCCGATGCAGAAATCGCTCGTGACGTCAGCAAAGGAGACGTAGGGAAAGTACATTTATTCTAGCACGAAAAAAGTAATTTTTATTAATAAATATTTGCTAACAGAAGTTGCCTTTTGCCACTTCAGACATTAGGAGTCTACGGGTCGTAAATACTATCTTTCAGTAATTTTACAATGCCAGGAAATGTTGATATTAATAAATTAATGAAGTGATTTGACATAACCGAAGATTTACGATCGCACACTAACTATACCGAATATACGCTCAACTTACAGACGGTGCGCCACAGTCGGCAGTCGTCGATAGGATGCGTTTCGATCAGTGTGAATAAATTCATTTCACGGTGTTTCTACTAAAAAAAAAAAATAATAAAAAAAAACATAATGCCATCCCGTGTAAAAGTTATGTGCACAAAAACTTCTTCCCAGTTCATTAAGTAAAACGTAGAGGGTAGTTTTGCACTTTCAGAATCCGATGGCGCTGCTACGGCTCTGCATGAGGACATAAACTATGGGAGTATCTCCACAAGAATTCCTCCGCGGCGGCTCACTAAGTCAGTTCAAGGACGGACTGACTTAATTATCGCAAAACTCGGGTGGGTTCAAAAATGGTTCATATCGCTCTGAGCACTATGGGACTTAACATCGGAGGTCATCAGTACCCTAGAACTTAGAACTACTTAAACCTAACTAACCTAAGGACATCACACACATCTATCCCCGGTGCAGGATTCGCACCTGCGACCGTAGCGGTCGCGCGGTTCCAGACTGGAGCGCCTAGAACCGCTCGGCGACATCGGCCTGCAAACTCGGGTCTGAAAGTGTGGCCAGTTATTCTGTGCTCCCCTTTTACCACCATCTACGGATTCACCGGTTAAACCGAGACATTTCTGGAAGTTTAGTACGAGTGACGGGTATTTGTATGATCCTGTTCCAGATGGGAGAACTTCCTGCAGTTTTTTGGATGTAACACGGAAGAACTTCAGTATCAGCGCTGCAGTGCGTAATGAGTAAGGAGCAAGCGGTAGATCCTGGAGGCGAGCTCAGAAACCGAAATGATTCAGGCTGGCGGTCTTCCTAACAGGAGACTCGGCTTCGAGTCCGTGTGTGTTACCTGGTCACGGTAGTCCGACATGTGAAGACCTACTGTCGATGGATACGTTTGACCTCAACGCTAGGAACTGCACGAAACCATGTTTAGACTAGCTCTCGATCATGGTAACACGAGTGGTCTGTGTCACTAGCTGCACTAGGCTGCCAGCGCCATCAGACGGTGGCATTTTGTAGCGGAACTAATAGGTGCTAGTGTTAAGCGAATGGTATGGCTGTAGTACGAATGCGTCTCCTGGAGTGGTCAATGCGAATTACTGTGTAAACTGTGTACAGTGATGTCATGGAGAGAATTAATCTTACAAATGTGGTCCAAATATTAGGGACAAAGGTGTGACATATTGAATATGGAAGAGAGATCGGAGTCTAAGATAGAGAGTTCGCGGGTACATTATACAACATAATAATGCAGAGCTATAATAGGGATGACACAAAAATACATGGTGTTAGGCTGGGTGGATATACTGGAGGGTAGAAAGAATCTGAACCTTAAGGTGGCTGTTCAACAGTACACGACGTTCATCTTCAAAGCAACAGTACAGTTAAGTCAGTACGAACAATAGCCATCCAACAAGTCGAGGCCCAGAGTCTTACACTACTGGCCGTTAAAATTGCTACGCCAAGAAAAAATGCAGATGATAAACGGGAATTCATTGGGCAAATATATTATACTGGAACTAACATGTGATTACATTTTCACGCAATTTGGGTGCATTGATCCTGAGAAATCAGGACCCAGAACAACCACCTCTGACCGTAATAACGGCCTTGATACACCTGGGCATTGCGTTAAACAGAGTTTGGATGGCGTGTACAGGTACACCTGCCCATGGAGCTTCAACACGATACCACAGTTCATCAAGAGTAGTGACTCGCGTATTGCGACGAGCTAGTTTCTCGGCACCATTGACCAGACGTTTTCAATTGGTGAGAGATATGTAGGATGTGCTGGCCATGCCAGCAGTCGAACATTTTCTGTATCCAGAAAGGCCCGTACAGGACCTGCAACATGCGGTCGTTCGCAGGGATCGAACGAATGGTACAGCAATGGGTCATAACACATCTGAAATGTAACGTCCACTGTTCAAAGTGCCGTCAATGCGAAAAAGAGGTGACCGAGACGTGTAACCTATGGCACCCCATACCAGCACGCCGGGTGATACGCCAGTATGGCGATGACGAATACACGCTTCCAATGTGCGTTCACCACGATGTCGCCAAACACGGATGCTAGCATCATGATGCTGTAAAGAGAACCTGGATTCATCTGAAAAATGACGTTTTGCCATTCGTGCACCCAGGTTCGTCGTTGAGTACACCATTGGAGGGGCTCCTGTCTGTGACGCAGCGTCAAGGGTAACCGCAGCCACGGACTCGAGCTGGTAGTCCATGCTGCTGCAAACGTCGTAGAACTGTTCGTGCAGATGGTTGTTGTCTTGAAAACGTCCCCATCTGTCGACTCAGGGATCGAGACGTGGCTGCACGATCAGTTACAGCCATGCGGATAAGATGTCTGTCATCTCGACTGCTAGTGATACGAGGTCGTTGGGATCCAGCACGGCGTCCCGTATTACCCTCCTGAACCCACCGATTTCATATTCTGCGAACAATCATTGGATCTCGACCAACGCGAGCAGCAATGTCGCGATGCGATGAACCGCAATCGTGATAGGCTACACTCCGACCTTTATTAAAGCCGGAAACGTGATGGTACTCATTTATTATCCTTACACGAGGCATCAAAACAACGTTCCACCTGGCAATGCCCGTCAACTGCTTTTTGTGTATGAGAAATCGGTTGGAAACTATCCTCATGTCAGCACGTTGTAGGTGTCGCCACCGGCGCCAACCTTATGTGAATGCTCTGAAAAGCTAATCATTTGCACATCACAGCATCTTCTTAAATTTCGCGTCTGTAGTACGTTCATCTTCCTGGTGTAGCAATTTTAATGGCCAGTAGTGTAGAAGGTTATTGATGGCAGCGTACTAGAAAACATTTATGACGACTATTCTTACAGGAAACTAATGGAGTACTATAAGTGCATTAAAAATAAATAAAATTGCCGCTTAATTTATGTGTCTTGCAAAAGGCGAGCAGGAGCTCGTTTCAAAGGAAGCAGACTGTCGCGATCGCAAACTATAAAAGAACGTGTAGTATCGCAATTTGATAGAGAAATATCGTATGGACCTACAGTTCACTACCGGCATCTGCAGGTGTGGACACTAGAAGCGTGGCTTGGACAGTTTCAAAAATTCGATTTCTTTTATCGACAATCTTAAGGCCGAAATGACATTTCATTCAGGTATATAACTGCATTTGTTACACGTAGTGACATGGAACACGATAATAGTATATGTCAGAGGACACAACAGTTTGTGGAGGAACTGAACATGTTTACGACACGGCAGGAGGAGGAGAAAGAAAATGATTTGAGCAGTGACCATAGCCAGTTCCAATACTAGATGTGTTCGTCATCCACACTGCCTCGCAGAGCAGAGAAAACTACAGCTACTGTGTTGCAGTCTGTGCGTAGCGCTAACCACAGCAGCACGATCAATGGGGCTTTATCAGTGACAGGAAGACCAGCAAACAAGTCGTACATCCGTTTTCAAGAAGCACAAGGCCCTTTCGGTCCAAATATTTCAAAGAAACCTGAAACAACTTGCCCACGAAACATTCCTGTGGAGGCAAGCAAAGTTGGAAAATGACTAAAGAACACATTAAACGTTTTCTAACTTCACTCCTTAACGAACATGTAACAAGTGACAAGGGCTTATTGTTGTCTGATTCCATGTCGGGACGTACAGGTCGTACCCTTCTAGATACAAGTTATTCAAAAAAAGATATTCTGTTGAATGTATTGCTACAGAAAACAACAAAATATTACCAGTCCCTTGATGTATTCTTCTGTTGACAATATAAGCTCTGTATCAGAAGTATTGCTAATTTTGTGAGACTACAATGTGCCAAACCACATGTGAAGATAAATGACCGTTATTTCATCATCAGACTTCGCTCTGTGATTTACAATCAATTTTCTGCAGCATAGCGTACGCCTATGTTGCAGTATCCTTGGTGAAGGGCAGGTTATAATGCTGAAATACCTATGTCATCATTTAAAAACTGACATTGGACTGCTTGAATGCGAAAGTGACTTTGAATGTAAAAACTTGGCTTTAGTGAGGTGTGCCGTTATTCTCTTTCACTTTGTTTTAACGGCTTCACCTAGATCCCGCATATGCACAAAGAGGACTAAAGTAAGCACTGTCAGGAGTGTAGGATATGTGTGTGTTCTGAGCTGTTATGACTGCGTCTTTTGGCACTGTTTGGAAATGTAATGATACACTGGCGTCATTGTGTTACCCATAGTTTCCCTCCTATGGTACTGATAACTTGTTACTTTGTTTCACCTTCTTAAAATGTCACTTGAGATAAAATGCAATGTTTACAGAGAAGTAACACACATCACGGCTTTTTTACTCGTATGATTGACCGTTACTCTAACAAGGGAAATTCTCCATTGCACCCCTCTTAGCTTTAGTGGTAAAATGACTCAGTGGATAGCCTGTCAAAAACTGAACACAGATCAAGCGTGAGAACAGGAAGAAGGTGTACTGAACTGTGAAAAAAGAAGCAAAATAGAAACAGCGAATGGTTAAGCTCAACATATGCAAAATTGTGCAAATGTCAAGAATCATAGGGTGGTGCTTGTGTGGTTACGGTGTCGCGGAGAGAAGCTAGAGATCCGTGTTCAGAACTCCCACCGCCTCTGTTTTTTTTTTTTTTCGCCACGAAATTGTGAACTTTCCGTCCGGTCACTCACGTCTCTGATCTCCTTATGCAGTCATACTACACATTAGTTATAGAGTATGGGTCATGTGGTAAGAATCTTCTAGAAACCTACGGCACACCGCTGCAATATACATAAATGACCTTGTGGATGACATCGGAAGTTCACTGAGGCATTTTGCGGTTGATGCTGTGGTATATCGAGATGTTCTAACAATGAAAAATTGTACTGATATGCAGGAGGATCTGCAGCGAATTGACAAATGGTACAGGAAATGGCAATTGAATCTCAATGTAGATAAGTGTAATGTGCTGCGAATACATAGAAAGAAAGATCCCTTATCATTTAGCTACAGTATAGCAGGTCAGCAACTGTAAGCAGTTAATTCCATAAATGATCTGGGAGTAGGCATTAGGAGTGATTTAAAATGGAATGATCATATAAAGTTGATCGTCGGTAAAGCAGATGCCAGACTGAGATTCATTGGAAGAGTCCTGAGGAAATGCAATCCGAAAACAAATTAAGTAGGTTACAGTACGCTTGTTCGCCCACTGCTTGAATACTGCTCAGCAGTGTAGCATCTGTACCAGATAGGGTTGATAGAAGAGATAAATAAGATCCAACGGAGAGCGGCGCGCTTCATTACAGGATCATTTAGTAATCGCGAAAGCGTTGCGGAGATGATAGAAAGGCTCCAGTGGAGGACGCTGCAGGAGAGAAACTCAGTAGCTCGGTACGGGCTTTTGTTGAAGTTTCGAGAACATACCTTCACCGAGGAGTCAAGCAGTATATTGCTCCCTCCTACGTATAACTCGCGAAGAGACCATGAGGATAAAATCAGACATATTGGAACCCACACAGAGGCATACTGACAATCTTTCATTCCACGAACAATACGAGACTGGAATAGGGGGGAGAACCGATGGAGGTATTCAAGGTACCCTCCGCCACACATCGTCAGGTGGCTTGCGGAGTATGGATGTAGATGTAGATGTAGATCACAAGTAAATGTGATGAATAGAGAGAGATGGCGGGACGCCGCATAGATCTCTCACAGAAATGAAAACAACAAATGGACGGGTCTGAACTACACATAGCAAAAAAAGTTCCGAGAGTTCTGGAACCTGTGCAGAAAATTGGAATTGAGGTCAACATAAACACCATTTCCGCTCTTTTTATTGCTCATGAAAACCACACATTACATGTAGTACCACAATACAGTGAGACATTCAGAGGTGTTGGTCCAGATTACTGTACACACCGGTACCTCCAACACCTAGTAGCACGTCCTCTTGTATTGATACATGCCTGTATTCGTCGTGGAATACTATCCACAAGTTCATCAAGGCACTGTTGGTCTAGGTTGTCCCACTCCTCAGAGTGGTTGGTGGGCTACGTCGTCCACAAACAGCCCTTTTCAATTTATCCCAGGCATGTTCAATAGGGTTCATGTCTGGGAACCATGCTGGCCATTCTAATCGAGCGATGTCGTTATTCTGAAAGAAGTCATTTACAAGATGTGCATGATGGGGGCGCGAATTGTCGTCCATGAAGACGAATGCCTCGCCAATATAGTTACACTATCGGTCTGAGGATGGCATTCACGTATCGTACAGCCGTTATTGCACCTTTCATGACCACCAGCGGCGTACGTCGGCCCCACATAATGCCACCCGAAAACAGCAGGGGACCTCTCCCTTGCTGCAGTCACTGGACGGTGTGTCAAAGGCGTTCAGCCAGACCGGGTTGCCTCCAAACATGTCTCTGACGATTGTCTGGTTGAAGGCACATGCGACACTCATCGGTGAAGAGAACGTGATGCCAATCCTGAGCGGTCCAATTGGCATGTTGTTGAGTCCATCTGTACCGCGCTGCATGGTGTCATGGTTTCAAACATGGATCTCGCCCTGGACGTGGGGAGAGAAGTTGCGCAACATGCAGCCATTGCGCATAGTTTGAGCCGCAACACGATGTCCTGTGACTGCACGAAAAGCATTATTCAACATGGTGACGTAGCCGAGCCATAATACACTGCAGCAGAAGGCCTTTGGCGACCTGAGCGAGGCATGTCATCAACAGCTTCTGTCTCTCTGTATCTGCTCCATGTCCGAACAACATCGCTTTGGTTCAGTTCGAGACGCCCGGATGCTTGCCTTGTTGAGAGCCCTTCCTGACACAAAATAACAATACGTACGCGATCGAACCGAGGTATTGACCTTCTGGGCATGGTTGGACTACAGACAACACGAGCCGTGTACCTCCTTGCTGGTGGATTGACTGGAACTGATCGGCTGTCGGACCCGCTCCGTCCAATAGGCGCTGCTCATGAATGGTTGTTTACGTCTTTGGGCGGGTTTAGTGACATCTCTGAACAGTCAAAGGGACTGTGTCTTTGATACAATAACTACAATCAACGTATCTTTAGGAGTTCTGCCGGCCGAAGTGGCCGAGCGGTTCTAGGCGCTTCAGTCTGGAACCGCGTGACTACTACGTTCGCAGGTTCGAATCCTGCCTCGGGGATGGATGTGTGTGATGTCCTTAGGCTAGTTATGTTTAAGTGGTTCTAAGTTCTAGGGGACTGACGACCTCAGAAGTTAAGTCCCATAGTGCTCAGAGCCATTCAGGAGATTTGGTACCTTGAGTGATGCAAAGTTTGATGTGTGTATGTTACAACAAAGGAATTCAAGAGTCAAAACTTCCAAAACGGAACGCAGAAGTCATAACATGTGGTACATCTGCAGAACAAATAGAAGATACATACGTGTGGAGATCCCTTCCTTGCACCTCGCTGTTGCAAACGGCCGTTAAACCACAAATTTGAATATAGCGTACAGACAAGTCAATGACCGAACTGACAGTTCATAATTTCGTGTAAAAGTTGGTAATGAGGGAGACTTGAACACGGATCTTCCCCTTCGCAGTCCAACACTCTGACCGCACAACCACGACGCCGCCGCTTTTCAAGTCCACTAAATGTTGCAGATCTTAAGCTTGGTCCACTCATTGTTTCTATTTTCCTTCTTTTTTCAGAGTACAGTACGCCTTCTTCGTGATTTCATGCTCGATCTGTGTTCAGTCTTTGACGGGTTGTACACTGGGCCATCTTACCACTAAATCTGAGCGGAGTGCAAAGGGGAGTTTACCTTGTAAGCATGGTTTCGGAGCTGGCTTCTGTGGCCGAGCGGCTCTAGTCGCTTCAATCCGGAACCGCGCTGCTGCGGTCGCAGGTTCGAATCCTGCCTCGGGCATGGATGTGTGTGAAGTGCTTAGGTTAGTTAGGTTTAAGTAGTTCTAAGTCTAGGGGACTGATGACGTTAGATGTTAAGTCTCATAGTGCTCAGAGCCATTTGAACCATGATTTCGGTGGTTCTGAGCGTTCAAAGTGAAAGATGTCACTTGTGAGTATTTACTTTGTGTACATTGTGATACGCAGTTAAGTTAATCTAGACATTTTCAGATTTATTGGGTATTTACTGTACTTTTTATTGAAACTCGGACGAATTGTGTGTTTTAGATCGATATGCCTCGTTCGACACGATCAGCAATAAAAACAGCGTTGAATTTACCCAGAGCAGCAAAACTTGCGAACGTATTAGTCGTTCAGAGCTGTAGGTAAGGCCCGTTCTGGTGTCCCACGCTGTCTCGCTCCGCCAGAGAAAGCTATTCGTGGGTTCCTTTGAGCAGGTGACCTCGAAGGACTGTGTCACAAAGCTCTGCGCGTCTGGTGACGTATCGTGGTTAGAGAAACGCAGATTTGGAGCACGGAGAGGGGAAAAAGGAGCGAGATGTAAGATAGGTGCGCCACGTTTATTCAGTTGGCGGAAGGCCGGAAGCCGTCCACGCGTCCAGCGCGCAGAGGAAGAGGACAGGACAAAGGCTTCCGCAGTCCGGCGACCCTCAGGTGGTCCGGCCGTGTTGTGACAACTCCGTCCGCCCCTGATCTGCACCGATGACCGAGTCAATACACCGGAAGTCAGGTCGCCCTCAGGGGAGCATTTAAGTGACGGCACAAAGCGCCCGCTTCCAGAAACGGCGAAATATTCCTGTGGCCGTGGTCAGCAGCCGAACCACCGTGAGAAACTGGGGCAGAAGTCGTTGAATTTGTTGTCTTAAATTCGAATATTTATCCACACTGGGGTTCTACGAAACAATATTAACGTTTCCCTCCGAAAGGAAGTCCATGGGACCGGCTGGAATAATGCGGCGAACTGGAGGGTGTAACCTCCCACTTACTAATCGACATATCCTGCTTGCGATATAAAACATAACCGTGAATCGCGTGTATACCTAATGGAATATTTGTAATAAGATAAGGCTATCGTTCCCGAAGAAGTAGTACCGGTAAGTAGGGGGAAAGTGTACAGCCGATCTTTTTGATAGAAAAGCCTACTAAATATAAAAAAAACTAATTAAACCGAACAGTGCTACAATTTGGAAAAATGAAAGTTATTTTGTGCATTCACTCACGAACAACACTGGACAGAAAGGGGTACCACTGGTAATGAATCCAAAAGTTACACTAGTGAACGAAAAGGAAATAATTACGGTCGCCAGCCCACTAGGCGATTCACATCCAAATTCCTGTACAAGATGATGGGAAAGAATAACATTTATTATTAAACACTGACGTGGCAACTGAAGGTTGTCACAGTAATTTTAAGTGAGTATGTAATGATAAAGTAAATTGAGGAGTCACTTTTACGTAAAGTTTGTCATTAAATTTTGAAAAAGACAATCGAGTAATTGTTTGAAAATATCCACTTAAACTGTTTGTTAGTATTGAACTTCGTTACGTGAACAATGACTTTCAGAGACATCAACATAACGTCATAAAAGAAATTTTGGAGAAAGGCAAGAACTTTTTACTTTGTAGTTACTTAATTTTTAAATTGGATTTCATATTATTGTCTGAACAACTGAGCCTTTTTTTTTTTACTGGCTTGAACAGAATTAAATACTAGAATACGTACCAGACCAAAAAGCCTTGTGCTCCAATCTATACGTAAAATAAATAAAACGTCCGCACTCTTAATTTGTGCATTTTCTTTAGATTTTGATTTTTTCCAGTGATAGATTCTCAAACTTCGGTTAGCATATATGGAAAAAAGGGAACAAGGACCCTGCTTGGTAACAATGCCTGGGGGCAATGAGGACACAATCGCCCTGAATTTAACTGGTTATTATTTAAACGATATGCTGGCCACCCCTGTACGTTCGTTGCTGTTATCACTCAGCGAATTGTTACGTGTTGTTAGATAGGAAATACACAGAAGAGCCAAAGAAACTGGTACACCTGCCTAATATCGTGCAGGGCCCCGCGAGCATGCAGAAGTGCCGCAGAACTAGTGGCATGAAAGCGACTAATGTCTGAGGTAGTGCTGGGGGGGAACTGACACCATGAAAGCGACTAACGTCTGAGGTAGTGCTGGGGGGGGGGGGGGGGGGGGGGAACTGACACCATGAATTCTACAGGGCTGCATCCAAGACATGCTCAATAATGTACGTATCTGGGGAGTTTGGTGGCCAGCGGAAGTTTTTAAACTCAGAAGTGTGTTCCTGGAGACACCCTGTAGAAATTCTAGACGTGTGAGTGACTCATTTTCCTGCTCGAATTACGCAAATCCGTCGAAATGCACAATGGACATGAATGAATTCAGGTGATCAGACAGGTTGCTTACGTACTTGTCACCTCTTAGAGTCGTATCTAGACAAGTCAGAGGTTCCATATCACTCACACTGCACACACCCCACACCATTACCGAGCCTCCACTAGCTTGAACAGTCCCCTGCTGACACGCAGGGTCACGGATTCACGAAGTTGTCTCCATCCGTTCAATACAATTGGAAACGGCACTCGTCCGGGCGGGTAGCATGTTTACTATCATTAACAGTCCAATTTCGGTGTTGCCGGTTCAAATGAGCTGTAAAGTTTTGTGTCGTGCAGTCATCAAGGGTACGTGAGTGGGCCTTCGGCTCCGAAAGCCCACGTTGATAATTTTTTGTTGAATGGTTCGCTCGCTGACATTTGTTGATGGTCCAGCATTGAAATCTGCAGCAGTTTGAGGAAGGGTCGCACTTGCGCCACGTTGAACGAGTCTCTTCAGGCGTAGGTGCTTTCGTTCCTGCGGTGTCTTTTTCCAGCTGCAGTGACGTAGGAGATTTGATGTTTCAGCTGATTCTTGATATTCAAGGTACGCTCGTGAAATGGTCATATGGGTAAATCCCCACTTCATAGCTACCTCGGAAATGAAGTGTTCTATCGCTCGTGCGCCGACTACAACACCACATTCAAACTGACAAATCTTAATAATCTACCATTGTTGCAGCAGTAACCGATCTAACAATAGCGCCAGACACTTGTTGTCCTGTATATTCTGCCTGTTTACATATTCCCGCATTTGAATACAAATGCCTATACTAATTTCTTTGGCGCTTTAGTGTAGTCAAATGTCTGTTCGCTGGGCTACTTAGCTCTTCATTTCATGTTTTATCGTGATAAAGTGAATCCAACTACATTTAAATTTTTAAAAATAGGCAAAGTCCTTCGGAATAATGTGTCGATGGATTGATCATGAAGTCGTAGGACCCAGTTTTCTTGCAATGACGCCCTAACCTCTCTTTTGATTTAGTAACAAAGCAGGACTGTTCAGTTTCAGCATTTAGATACGTGAGCATTTTGCGGAGGATATCGGAGAAACAAGACGTTAAGATGAAGCTTATGCTAGTAAATAAACCGCTTGTTTCATTTGTGTTTCTTTTGAGTTGCTTGTTTATTTGTGGTAATTGAACGGGTCCATTTCTTAACTTTGTAGATATACTGCTAATCCTTGGAACATATATTACGAGTTCCTAAATGTGCCTGAATGTGCTGCAAGTTAACAGTTAAAGATAATGGAAGCTACCAGATGAAGCTATATGGTTCCACAGGCCTTTTCGATTCTCAAACTTCGAGACTCGGGTTAGAATCTCGGCCTTCGAACAAATTTTTATTCGTCGCTTCAGTCTGAATATAAAAACGACTGGAAGTTACGTAATTCAATTGTTGTGATTAGATACTACACTGCGGGCCGCTAAAGATGTAACGAGATGGCCGACTTGTTATGAATAAATTTTTATCACCACAGTCTATCAATTCAGAGCACGTTGAATTACTTCTTGTGTATTACCCAAATTGCGGAGCCTTAATCCTTTCCTGCCTTCGGCATGTAGTTCATAGTTTTCTTTTCCTGTTCGATATGGCCGACTTGTTATTAATAAATTTAAATCACCACCGTGTGTCAGTTCAGAGCACGTTGAATTACTTTTTGTGTATTAGCTAAATTGCGGAGCCGTAATCCTTTTCGGCCTTCGCCATGTAGTTCATAGTTTTCTTTTCCTGTTCGATATGGAAGTTATCAGCTATTACAGTTAGTCTTCGACCCTTTTGTAGATAAAAGACATCTGTACAAAGATCACATTGCCATCGACGACACATTTTGGCAAACTCGATGAATGCTGTACAAAATCTTTGTTATTTATTTGGAGTGACAGTTCTTTCCTGAAACTTATACAACAACTAAAGAATATTGTAATACCACAAAGCGTCTTTAATTTTTATAGTATTATGTTTTATTGGGACCAATCGGATCCTAAGTGAAAACATTTGGTTGCATATGGAATACAGCACCACTGTGCAGAAAATAAAAGTCTATAAGCGTTCCCCGTTAAGACTACAGACCTAAATTCTGAAAGCGAACTTTCCTGTTTCGGTACGAAGTCGAACAGTGCTTTAGGTTCTTCTTGATTACAGCGTGACCTCATCACTATCAAATATGAGTAATCCGTTGACAAGTTATTACTAATAACGTTGAATCGTTGTTTGGAAACAAGCAGCTCTATTCTACAGTGGTAATACGTCGAAGTCTACAGAACGACAAAAAGTGACGCAGCGGGCAATCATTTCGCCAATCCCTTGGCAATAACGTGTAACGCTTACGTTACAGTCTTCACATAGTTGACGAAAAAATGTTGAGTGAAGTGACACAGCGGTGAAAGCAAAGGACTTCGAAGTCGCTTTGATAAGAACATACAAATTTCCTTTATCATTCTCATCCTGTTAGAGTTTCTGCTACGACTCTAATAACTTCATCGTCGACAGTATGTTGAACTCTTATCTTCCACTGTTGTTTTATGCTAGGAAAGTGTAAAGTCACTTGTCCAATGTGCTTGGCTCATATTAGCTACAGATAGAAAAAAAACCGATTGCTGCCAATCAGAGCATCCATAGAATGTATTACAGCGAATTATACAGGGCGAATTTCCCAAACGGAGACACACTGTAGGAAACGTTTCCTGAAAGCATAAGGAGCGAGACACGTCAAAAGGACGTACAACTGGTTATTTGTTCCAATGGAGGTACACTCACTGGAAGGTGGAAATAAAACATCGTTTCGCGAGTGGAGTAGGGAAGTGGAGCAGGAAAGAGGGGATCAGTTAGTGGTACCAGAAGTAGCCTCCGCCACACACCTTCAGGTGGGTTGCGTACAAGGAAAGTAGCCCTCCATCACGGGATCTTCGAGTAGAAGATTCTCTGCAACTACCCGTATTACTTCCAATGCGTGTAGGTCTTATTCGCTATGGACTTACCTGTGGGACTTTTGTCATCAAAATGGTTCAAATGGCTCTGAGCACTATGGGACTTATCATCTGTGGTCATCAGTCCCCTAGAACTTAGAACTACTTAAACCTAACTAACCTAAGAACATCACATACATCCATGCCCGAGGCAGGATCCGAAACTGCGACCGTAGCAGTCGCGCGGTCCCGGACTGAGCGCCTAGAACCGCTAGACCACCGCGGCCGGCTTTTTGTCATCTATCCTGTTCACAGACGAGGCCACCTGCACGACGAGCGGTATCGTCAACCATCGTAACTCCGACCTGTGGGCTAAGGAGAATGCATGTAGCATGATGGCACTGAACCACCAACACCGGTTGAGCCTCAATGTATGGGCGGGGATTATCGCGTCGTGGGCCAGCCATACTTCCAGAACACCTCACAGGCGAGGTGTATCTGACCTCCTGCATGTGACTCTGTGCCCTCCGCTGGAAACATGCTTTTGATGCCAGGAACGTTGATGTGGCTGCTACATAATGGCGCGCCAGTCCACTGCTCTCTCGAATGTCGACACAAAACTCTAATACCGACATATCATTCTCAAAAGGCAAATGGCTCTTAGCACTATGGGAGTCAACATTTGAGGTAGTTTTGAGTAGTTAGAGTTCGGTACATCACAGTTTTTGTTTTCGCTTGAAAATCCTTCAAAGATGCCTGTTCTTTAGTTTCTTCTTTCACTGACGTGAAGGACCGTAGTGTAACCCTTCTTTCGTGTTCGAGTTTTGCTCCCTCATATACAACAGTGTGTAAAGATTTTGAACGTCCTATTAAAGAAGTTGTTGCATTTGTCTTGCTTATATGAATTGTTTCGCAAATTTTATACCTCGCATTATTGGTGTCGATATCACTGAAGAAGTTCCAAATCACACTTCTCCTAGGTTTCATTATGAGATCTCCTCAGGTTCTGGAACGACTGATAACTACTGACAGTTTCACATGTGCAGTAAGAGATCTTAACCTTTAAAGACAGACTGAGGACGGATCGGAGCTTTAATAGTCGTATGAAAGCTGCTTGTTTATGTTTCTAGTTTCCAAATTTCGAAAGCTCTTTTCTGTTCTAGATGGTTCTTGTGAAATTTTTCTGGTCATTCTCACAGCCGAAAAACACGAGGCGTTTGTGAACAGCGTTTCTCTGCGGTGAACTGCGTCAGCGCCGTAGAACACTGCCACAGTTCGACGCGTTGACTTTTCAGGTGTGCAGATCAAACTTAGAAACTTCATCTTCGGTAAAAATCTCCGCTCCAAAACTGTCGGTTTCGGAGGCCGAGCTGTGCTAGACAACTAGTTTTCGTCCACATGCCGCCAGCACTGACCCGTCACGATCGGTCTACTGACGTAGTTGGAGGTGAATTTATTTGTGAGCTGAGGAGCTAGTCACTGCACGTAAAAGCGAACTTCAGTTTGCACCAAAGTTCTTGCGGAATGATTACACTGGCAGACAGCTCGTGAGCCGCCATTTTACCATTCTGCACATCGGGGTAACGGCTCAGGTTACGTGACACGAGCAACACGCATACTGCCCCGTACCCTTTCCACGGCTACTCTAGCACTAGGCTGCGATAGTTAACTACACGCATACTGCCCCGTACCCTTTCCACGGCTACTCTAGCACTAGGCTGCGATATTTAGCTGTTTCTCTGCCGACAGACAATTACGTTACGAAGCAAGACGTGTCCATTCAACATCAAGAGCAAACACACTTACACTGCCTGAGTGAAGCACTCAGAACAGGTGGAGGAAACGAAATGGAACTTCACAAGTTGGGAGGATCTGTGAAGTTATTTCAGTGATTACAGATTGGAGTCATATTTACAAAGATATTGGTAGTATGAGTCTACTTGTCAGTACTACATTGAACCCATCTAGCCTAGATGCACTTGTTGAATCTGTTGATAAGGGTATCATAAAATGGTTCAAATGGCTCTGAGCACTATGCGACTTATCTTCTGACGTCATCAGTCGCCTAGAACTTAGAACTAATTAATCCCAACCATCCTAAGGGCATCACACACATCCATGCCCGAGGCAGGATTCGAACCTGCGACCGCAGCAGTCGCACGGTTCCGGACTGCGCGCCTAGAACCGCGAGACCACCGCGGCCGGCGCGCCATTAATCGGTAGTCCGTGCTTCTCAGTGGCAGCACCACTCCAAACACAGCGGTATGCGTTAAAGTGTTAATGTCAGCCTACTCACTGGAAGATAACTCCATAGTCCGACTACAATTGCAAGCCGACACATAGTGTTGCAGGGAAACGATTAGCTTTTCTTGGATGGCTGGTGCAGATGCGGGGGGTGGAGAGGGGTGGGGGAGGGGGTGGAGGTCAGAATGTGCGTCGTATGCAGTACGGCGATGCCCCTTGCTGAAATTTGAATGGCGTCAGCTTGATGACCAATACGCCTGCCCCTCACGTCCCCAAGATATCCAAGACAGGGCCACTGTCGCATCCGAATGACCTACAAATCTGAATACTGAATCTGAGAACTACTTGTATGACTTAAGCTGGAAGTACAGGGTGATCAAAAAGTCAGTATAAATTTGAAAACTGAATAAATCACGGAATAACGTAGATAGAGAGGTACAAATTGACACACATGCTTGGAATGACTTGGGGTTTTATTAGGAGCAAAAAAATACATAAGTTCAAAAATGTCCGACAGATGGAACTTCATCTGATCAGAATAGCAATAATTAGCATAACAAAGTAAGACAAAGCAAAGATGATGTTCTTTACAGGAAATGCTCAATATGTACACCATCATTCCTCAACAATAGCTGTAGTCGAGGAATAATGTTGTGAACAGCACTGTAAAGCATGTCCGGAGTTATGGTGAGGCATTGGCGTCGGATGTTGTCTTTCAGCATCCCTAGAGATGTCGGTCGATCACGATACACTTGCGACTTCAGGTAACCGCAAAGCCAATACTCGCACGGACTGAGGTCTCGAGACCTGGGAGGCCAAGCATGACGAAAGTGGCGGCTGACCACACGATCATCACCAAACGACGCGCGCAAGAGATCTTTCACGAGTCTAGCAATATGGGGTGGAGCGCCATCCTGCATAAACATCGTACGTTCCAGCAGGTGTTTATCAGCCAGGCTGGGGATGATGCGATTCTGTAACATATCGGCGTACCTCTCACCGTCACGGTAGCAGTTACAAATCCAGAATCACGCATTTCCTCGACGAAAAAAGGCCCGATAACGGTAGATATGGTAAATCGAACCCATGCCGTGACTTTCTCGTCGTGCAATGGAGTTTCCACGACAGTTCTAGGATTTTCGGTAGCCCAAATTCGTTTTGCTGTTCAGCGCCATCTGTCGGAAATTTTGTGAACTTTGTTTTTTTTTTTGGTTCTAATAAAACCCCATGTCATTCCCAGCACGTACGTCAATTTGTACCTCTCTGTCTACATTATTCCATGATTTATTAAGTTTTCAAATTTATGCTGACTTTTTGATGACGCTATATAATACAGTCCGTGTTGTGTGCACTCTCTATGGTGTCTTCCCGTGACTATGTTGCGGTCTTGCCGTGTGATGTCCTTTCTGTGTGCTGTCACAAAGAAATTACAGACATTGGCTGCGAGTGTAGATTGATTTAAATCATTAGGGAAAGTTGAAAATTAGTGCCGGAGCGGGATTCGAAACGTCAGGGCAACAGCACGGACTACCCTAGCACGCCTCAGGTCAGACCCAAATTCTCAATTTATCCACATGTCCGAAAGAACAGACCTTACATACATGCAACTAAGGCGAGGACGGCCAGTGTTCGTCAATGCGTACGCACGCCAGGCTCGGAGTCTTACGACAGTCGGCGAGAAGCCTTGAGTAATGAGGATAATGGGCAAGGAGCACTACATTAGCAGTGTGTGAATAAGTTGAGGATTCGGTGCTGATGGGAGGCGTGCTAACATAGTCCATGATGTTGCGGTGGATCAGAGCATCTGCCTAGGAAGTAGGAGACCGAGGTTCGATCTCTGTCCAGCACAAATTTTCAACTTTTCCCAATGAATTAAATCAATGCCCGCTCGCAACTAATGTCTGTAATTCCTTTGTCTTAATCCATATTGCTTGCTGGATTCAAAATGGTTATTGTTCTTTCGGACATGTCCGAAAGAACAGGAATCACATATACATCAAAAAGTCGCTGCTTTTTGGCTCTTATACACGTACGAGTTGTAACCAATCCCCTATGTTACTCAATCTTTATATTGAGCAAGCAGTAAAGGAAACAAAAGAAAAAATGGAGTAGGTATTAAAATCCAGGGAGAAGAAATAAAAACGTTGAGGTTCGCCGAAGACATTGTAATTCTCTCAGAGACAGCAAAGGACTTGGAAGAGCAATTGAACGGAATGGACAGTGTCTTGAAAGGAGGGTATAAGATGAACATCTACAAAAGCAAAACGAGGATAATGGAATGTAGTCAAATTAAGTCGGGTGATGCTGAGGGAATTAGATTAGGAAATGAGACACTTAAAGTAGTAAAGGAGTTTTGCTATTTGGGGAGCAAAATAACCGATGATGGTCGAAGTAGAGAGGATATAAAATGTAGACTGGCAATGGCAAGGAAAGTGTTTCTGAAGAAGAGAAATTTGTTAACATCGGGTATAGATTTAAGTGTCAGGAAGTATCTCTGAAAGTATTTGTATAGAGTGTAGCCATGTATGGAAGTGAAACATGAACGATAAATAGTTTGGACAAGAAGAGAATAGAAGCTTTCGAAATGTGGCGCTACAGAAGAATCCTGAAGATTAGATGGGTAGTTCACATAACTAATGAGGAGGTATTGAATAGAATTGGGGAGAAGAAGAGTTTTGGCACAACTTGACTACAAGAAGGGATCGGTTGGTAGGACATGTTCTGAGGCACCAAGGGATCACCAATTTAGTATTGGAGGGCAGCGTGGAGGGTAAAAATTGTAGAGGGAGACCAGGAGATGAATACACTAAGCAGATTCAGAAGGATGTAGGTTGCAGGAGGTACTGGGAAATGAAGCAGCTTGCACAGGATAGAGTAGCATGGAGAGCTGCATCAAACCAGTCTCAGGACTGAAGACCACAACAACAAAAACGCTACGACGGGTGTGAGAAAAGTAATGAGACTGATTTTTTTATCTACCAATCTTTTTTTCAAACAAGCGTAGTCTGCACATTAAAACAGTTCCTTTCGGCAGCTCTACACCAGAGCAGTCGTTGCTACCGGTCTTGGTAGCAGATCTGAAGGACTTTAATTGGTAGGACCTTTACCAAGTCCATCGCATTCTTTTGAATTTCTCCATAGCCCCAAAAGGACGTCCTCTTAAGACTTTTTCACTTTCAGGAAAATAGAAAATTCACAGGGACTCAGATCAGGTGAATAGGGGGTTGTGGAACAACATAATTGCATTTTCAGGTCCAAAATTCCTTCACGGAAGTGGCTGTGTGACAGGGGGCGTTTTGATAACGCAGCATCCATTTGTCTGCAGTGTCCGGTCTCACTTGATCCACCCTTTTCCTGAACCTTCCAAAGAGCTCTTCGTAAATACTTGGTTGCCAGTTTCTCCTGGAGGAGCAGCTGCATGCACGATACCCCTGCTGGCAAAAAAGCAAATCGTCTTTGTTTTGATCTTTGGTTTGCTCATTGATCTTTTTTCGATTGACGGGATGTCTGAATGTGCCACTCTTCCCTTTGCCGCTTTGTCTCAGGATCGTATTCAGAAATCCAGAATTCTTCACCTGTGAACACGCAACTGAACCATTCGTGGTCAATGGCAGTGCACTAAGTAAGATCACTGCATAAGTTTCTTCTATTGTTCTTCTGCTCAGTTGTGAAGTTTTTCGGCACCATTTTGGCACATACCTGTCGCATGTGCAAAACGTCGGTCAAAATTTGATGTATGGTGAAATTGTTTAACAGGTCACCCATCACACTTATTGTTAAACGTCGGTCCCATCTCACAAAACCGCGTACATACCGCCTTTCGAAGTTGAAGAGGTTCAGCATCACTGTGTTCTTGGCATTCCAAAATAGATTTGTGAGAGCGAAAACCTTGTGCTCTTGATAAGGAATGCTCCCAGCAGGCATGTTTCGACTTTTAGAAGGTCACACTTACGGATTCTTCAAGCTTTACCGAAAAATTTGTGGCATAACGTTGCTGTAAAGACCGCTGTTACATTTTCGTAACACACAACAAAACACGTCACTGAAGGCACTTTCAAAAATCACATGACGGCTGTACGTAGCTGAAACTCTGACTGGGCATCTGGGAGAGATGAACACACAGGTCTACACAAGTAGAGCGACACAGCATTGCCAGGCCGCTCACAGTGTTGTTACTCTCTTTGCTTTTCTCACACACCTCGTACTGTTGAAATCACAATTTTACGTTTCCCCCACGCAAGTCTTTTAGCAGTGATAAGTCTTACACTTACGTGAAATGAACAACGTAAGATACATTCTGCTTAAGTCAGTCGCTATATCCGTTCGTCTCTGCCCTGTTGACGAACTACATTATACCCTATTACATATTCTTAACGAGACCACGAGCCTCGCGTCCACACTCCGGAACCAGGATACGACAGGCCCTGTTGATTCAAACAATGCATGTCGGCAACACTGGAGGCGGTGCAGTTCAAAGGGAAGCAACAATGGAACAAACGATACAACACCCTCGCTCCGGCGAGTGGCAGGTTTACAGATGACAGAAAACACTTTTAATTTACTTTTTCTTGATAGGTGCATATTCAATGTAGCTACTGTCTGAGGATGACTGACAGAAATATTTGCGTAATAAACACTATTCAAGGCTCTATTTCCGGGCATATTGTATATCACCCATGCCGCTGTTGCCCATTTAGCACCACCCAGGGGTCACGTGTAGGGTAATTTAGGTTTTATACCTACGGACGTGAGCAACGATCGACCCCCTATGCTGATGACATCGCACTGGTAGCACAGAGCAGTAATTTCGAAGATGGTGAACGAATTCTTACGGAGGATCTGGGGAAGATGTCAACTTTCTTTAAGACTTGGAGATTGGTCCCTTGCACATAAAAAACTGAAGTCTCTTGTTTTCATCTAGCGAATCGTGCTGCGAACTACAAACCAAGAGTTCTGCTCAATGAACAAACGTTGAGGTACAATCCTTTCCCAAAATATCTCGGAATCACTGTAGACAGAACCCTGAGCTACAAAGAGCACATCACCAAGCTTTCTCATAAAGTTGCTGCAAGGAACAACATACTGCATAAGCTCAGTGGTACCACCTGGGGAACCTCTGCTGGCTGTCTGCGTTTAACTGGCATCAATCTTGTGTACTCTGCTGCTGAGTACTGTGCAGCTGTTGGAAAGTGAAAATGTGAAGAAGGTAGACACAAAACTTAACGACACAGTGCGCTGTATTACTGGTTCCATCAAATCAACCCCACGCCACTGGTTACCTGTACTGAGTCACATCCCTCCACCTCACTTAAGGCGGAAACAAGCTCTACTGAGGGAGGCGAAGAAAATCTCTGCATCATCTTCTCTACCACTGCACCAGGAATCCTGTCATCCGCGACAGCAACGACTGCGATCAAGAAGACCAGCAAGTGTTACTGCAGGACAACTCATCGCGGATGGTTTTGATCTAAATGAAAGCTGTAAGAATGAATGGACAACAAAAGCATTGGGAACAAGAGCCCATCACTTTGATCCCACAAAGAAGGAAACTTTGGTGCCGCCTCAACAGGTTAAGGACTGGACATAGTTGTTGTAGCTACTTCGGGTAGAAATGGGGCTGGATCAGTTCACCAATGTGTGAATGTAATCAAGAAGAGCAGACAACTGAACATTTAGTCCAACGATGTCCACTTCATTCATACGCTGGAATTCCCGATGACTTGTTCACTCTCACACCCATCTTAATTAACTGGTTGAAAAACACGGACTTTATGGTTTAATCTTGTCTTGTACCGTATGTATATTCTATAAAATCATTTGCCTTATATCAACTACATATTGTATAAAATCACCAAACAACTAAATAAATAAGGCTCTATTTAATTCCTTTGAAACAAATGCAGATAGCAAATCTCCATTCGGTATTTTTGTACAATAAGTATCGAGCCACTGCAGGGTATCTTCACTTTTCTACGTGACAGGTTCGACGCTAAGCGTCAGCATTTGTGGGCGCCAGATCTGGCCGTGGGGTTGCGCGGCGGCAACATTAGGCCGGAGACAATGGTAGCCGGCTGCGGCGCTGCAGCCCCTCCCCACCGCGGCGGAGGCGTATTTGAATTTATACAAGGCTGTCAGCGCTGCGGGCAGGGTCTGCTGACACTGACGCTGACGTCTGTCAGCGGCGGCGCTCATTACGGCGGGACAGTGCCGCGCTCACTGCTGACACGGGGGCGACGCGGAAACTCGGGCTCCACACGGCGCGTCTCCGGTCGCCGGCCTCTCAAGACTCGTGAAAACAGGCCGAATCTCCAACTGCACTACTAATACCACGACCATCACAAACAGTGAGCACCAGACTTCCTACAATAATCTAAAATGTCACAGAAAGTACTGAAAACTTCCCTATGTCAGGAACCAGCTACAGTGCCCGGCTTTGCTCGGGATGTTTAATATCTGCCACTCAACGTGATTGGCCTCGTACCTTGTTGATAATCGTAGCGAATGCAAGTTGAATGGAAACCTGCAATCGCTTTAAATCGAAGGACATATTTGAATCCCAGGGTGTCAACGGAATCCGGCGCAGTCAAAAAAATCCGGTTTAAGGCTTTCAGTTAAGACTTTTGTTAATTTACACCAATTTCAAACCAAAAGTTTAATAATAATAATTATAATGAAGAGCCAAAGAAACTGGTACACCGGCCTAATACCATGTAGGGCCCCCGCGACCATGCAGAAGTGCCGCTACACGACTCGACTAACGTCTCAATTAGTGCTGGACGGAATCCTGCAGGGCTGTCCATAAATCCGTAAGAGTACGAAGGCGTTGAGATCTCTTCTGAACAGCACGCGACAAGGCATCCAATACATGCTCAATGATGTTCATGTCTGGGGAGTTAGGTGGCAAGCGGAAGTATTTAAACTCACAAGAGTGTTCCTGCAGTCACTCTGGACGTGTGTCATGTCTCATTGTACTGCTGGAATTGCACAAGTCCGTCGGGATACACAATGGGCATGAATGGATTCAGGTGATCAGATAGGACGCTTTCGTACGCGTGAGCTGTCAGAGTCGTTTCTAGACGCATGGGGGTCCCATACCACCACAAATGAACACGCCCCACACGATTATAGAGCCTCCACCAGCTTGAACAGTCCCCTCCTGACATGCATGCAGGGTCCATGGATTCATGACGTTGTCTCCATACCCGTACACGTTCTTCCGTTCGATACTATTTGAAACGAGACTCGTCCGATCAGGCAACGTGTTTCCAGTCATCAACAGTAAAATGTCGGTGTCGACGGGCCGAGGTGAGGCGTAAAGCTTTGTGCCGTGCAGTCATCAAGGGTACACGAGTGGGCCTTCAGCTCCGAAAGCCCATATCGATGATACTTCGTTGAATGGTTCGCACGCTGACACTTGTTGATGGCCCGGCACTGAAATCTGCAGCAATTATCGGAAGGGTTGCACTACTGTCACGTTAAACGATTCTCTTCATTCGTCGGTGGTTCCTTTCTTACAGGGTCTTTTTCCGGCCGCAGCGAGGTCGGAAGTCTGATGTTTCGTCGGATTACTGATGTTCACGGTACATTCGTGAAATGGTCGTATTGGAAATTTCCCCACTTCATTGCTACCTCGCAGATGCTGTGTTCCATAGCCCGTGTGCCGACTATAACACCACGTTCAAACTGACCTAAATAACATGCCACAGCAACAGCAGTAACCGATATAACAAATGCGCCAGGCCTTTGTTGTCCTATATAGGCGTTGCCGACCGTAGCGGCGTATTCTGTCCGAGTACATATATCTATATTTGAATATGCATACCTCTTTCAGTTGCTTTGGCGCTTCAGTGTACACTATGTGTTGAAAACTATCTGGACACCTGGCTAAAAATTACTTACAAGTTCTTGGCGCCCTCCATCAGTAATGTTGAAATTCAATATGGGTTTGGCCCACCCTTAGCCTAGATGACAGCTTCCACTCTCGCAGACATACGCTCAATCAGGTGCTGGAAGGTTTCTTGGGGAATGGCAACCCATTCTTCACGCTGTGCTGCATTGAAGAGAGGAATCGATGTCGGTCGATGAGGCCTTGCACGAAGTCGGCTTTCCAAAACATCCCAATGGTGTTCTACAGGATTCAGGTCAGGACTATGTACAGGGCAGTGCATTACAAGGATGTTATTGTCGTGTAACCACACCGCCACAGGCCGTGCATTATATACAGGTCATCGATCGCGTTGTAAGATGCAATCGCCATCCCAGAATTGCTCTTCAGCAGTGGAAAGCAAGAAGGTGCTTAAAACATCAACGTAGGCCTGTAGTGTGACAGTGCCACGCAAAACAACAAGGGGTGGAAGCCACCTCTATGAAAAACACGACCACACTCTAACACCACCGCCACCGAATTTTACTGTTGGTACTACACATGCTGGCAGACGACGTACACCGGGCATTCTCCATACCCACAACCTGCCATCGCATCGCCACATTGTGTATCGTCATTAGTCACTCCACATAACGTTTTTCCACTGCTCAATCGACCAATCTTTACGCTCCTTACAGCAAGCGAGGCGTCGTTTGCCATTTACCGGCGTGATGTGTGGCTTATGAGCAGCCGCTCGACCATGAAATCACAGTTTTCTCACCTCTCGCCTGTCATAGTACTTGCTGTGGATCCTGATGCAGTTTAGAATTCTTGTGTGATGGCCTGGATAGACGTCTGCCTATTACACATTACGACCCTTTTCAACTGTCGGCGGTCTCTGTCAGTCAACACACGGTTTTGTGGTGTACTTACCCCTTCACGTTTGCACTTCACTGTCACGTCGGAAACAGTGGACCTAGAGATGTTTAGCAGTGTGGAAATCTCTTGTACAGACGTATGATACAAATGACACCCAATCACCTGACCACGTTCGAAGTCCGTGAGTTACGTGGAGCGCCCCATACTGCGCTCTTACGATGTCTAATGATTTCTGAGGTCGCTGCTATGGAATACGTGGCAGTAGATGGCAGCAAAATGCGCCTATTATGAAAAACTTTGGGGAAGTCCGGGTACTTTTGATCACATAGTGTATGTCACATATTATGAATCGGTTCCTTTTTTTAATTACAAATTGATATAATATATCTGTAATCCATAATGTACCTAAAAGCTAACAGTAAAATACGAGAACGTATTTTTATCATTTCTGTACACTAGATTTTCTTCAAGAAATATTTGGACTGTAAAAATATGCTGTACGAAAAGATGATTTGTTGCATCATTTTTTGTTGTTTCAAATGGCTCTGAGCACTATGGGACTCAACATCTTAGGTCATAAGTCCCCTAGAACTTAGAACTACTTAAACCTAACTAACCTAAGGACAACACACACTAATGCCCGAGGCAGGATTCGAACCTGCGACCGTAGCAGTCCCGCGGTTACGGACTGCAGCGCCAGAACCGCACAACCACCGCGACCGGCTTTGTTGTTACATTTTGTGAAAAGTATCTCATTTTTTGAGAATTCGTCTCCTGCTGTTTCAGCTCAGTTTTCACTACTCGAACTTTTCGAACAGTTTACGTCACCATTCGGGAAATCTCGGCTTCTGTTCGATATTTTGACCGGGCTGCGATGTAGTGACTTTTGTTGGCACTATATGTACGACCTGCCTCGGCGCTTGGGTTGCACTGCGGATTTTAGTGATAAAAATAACTGTGGAGCACTGCCTAAATATTTTCTACGATATATGTCATATGTAACACGGGAACTAGTCAGTAAAAAAGAGTTTGCAATCGTTTTCCTGTCAAATTCTCGAGCTTTTTCTCGTCTTGTTATCTACTGGCGTGTGATTGTAGCATTCCAAGATGGGTATTACCACAGTAGTTTATTCTCGCGATATGTATTACAGACAGTTTATAACGATATATTTTGTTTGTTACATATTTAATTTTTCATTAATTTCCCTCATTGTTTCATCTGAGTGTGGAAATTTAGGGTAAAACCACCAAGAACTTTTAAATAGATCGCTCAAGTACTTTTCGAGATGTTTGGCAACAACTTTTCTCCTTTATAAATTTTGTATGTATATTGTTATACTGTGTATCTTAAAAAACATCGAGCCTATGTTCGTCCAAATTTTCTGTAGGGGATCGTGTAGAAATTTGAAGTAAATCGGCCAAGAACTTTTACAGATTTTTGGTAACAAGCTTTCCCCTTCATATATTACATCCATGTATGCTTCAAGTGAGTTTAAGAAATCTTACGTTGCCAATGCTCGTCCTCTTTTCTTGAAGGTAAAGTATTCAAAATTTCGCCATGCTAGAAATAAAAAGGTAGATTTGAATGAATTACAAACAAACAAACGGAGACTCTTCTCTGCTTATATAGTTTCTAGGCCTATCACCTGAAAATTTACGCACTAACAACATCTCGCATAGTGTGGGTGAGAGAGGGCACAACGGTACGATAGTTTGTAGTGGGGGCCTGGACCTTGGAGGGTGAAGAATTTTTAGTAGATATTATGGAAGTAGAATGGCGATAAAAACATACAGTTTGGACCCCGTTAAAACCATGCACAATACCGACTTTTAAATCATTTGCTTGAAAGAAAAACACCTCGCTACAACATACTTTTTTCCTTTGTGTAAGAGCTATGGGGGCGCCTCGCACCATGCACTTTCCGCCCCGCTTGCCAACCGGTATGGCCGCCCTTGAGACGGTTTCCTAGTTCAACGTCATCTCCTATAACAACTATCAAGATCACTGCTTTTACTTTAGTAATTACAAATGTTGAGTATTTATGGAAGCCGAAGTTTAGGGGTTGGACAAAAATATGGAAACGCCGCAAGAAACGTGTGGTTGAACATGAACGCAGACGGTAGCCAAGTCCGCAGGTTGCGCTGTCGTATTTGACGAAAAAAGGCACCTGTGTAAGGTCCCCAATAAGTTCCAAGAGCTATCAAAGGTCAGAAGAGTGTCCTGTGCAGATGTGAGTGCACCGTGTCGGAGCTTACTGAATTGGAAGAGAGCACATTGTTGGTTCTCGTACTTTGGGTGCTGCCGTAATCAAGGTAGCCGAAGTGTTCAGTGCTTCGAGACGTATCGTACTGGAGAATGATAACGCATACACGGAAAGTGCAAAAACTTCATCCACTAACTCACGGCGCGGAGGAAAGTGTGAGCTGATTATGACGGATGGTAGTCGAAGAGGATGGTGACTAAAAACAAGAGAACCGCAGGTGGAAATGTCATATGTTGTACTTGCGAACCCTGTCAGCAGTAAAGTAACACAAAGGGAGCTCCAGAAACAAGCAGGGAATTGCAGTGCCAGCTGTAATTCCAGATCCACTAATCAGTGATGCAAATGCCCGTAAAGATAAATGTAGTGCCAAAACCATATGGACTGTGGAGCGACGGAAGAACGTTATTTGATCGGATGAGTCTTCTTTCACATTGTTTCCACCTTCTGGTCAAAATTACGTCCCAAGAATGAAATACAGTGGGCATTCAGGGATGGTTAGGGCAGCTACATCGTGGTACTCCATGGGGCCCATGGTTGTTCCTCACGGTCGCATTACTGCCAATGACTCTGTAATTTTTCCTCCTATCTATGTAATTATGTAGTTATGTAGTTCTCAATTCATTCGAGCAATCAATCATTCATAATAGGAAACACAGTCATAACTCAGTCACTCAAAATGATACAGAAATTTTACTTGTTAGAATGAAATCAGGCGATGATTCTTCTTCTCTGTAGGCTCGTGCTTTGCGGCAGTCTGCTAATCTGTACAAATAAAATGCCTCGTATTTTGGGAGCGTTGTATAATCGGTCGGGAAACCTCAGACCAAGCGGTTATTTGGCTTTGATGAAGTTTAACCTTCCGAAGAAGTAATGGAGCTCTTGGATTATTAAATGCAGGTTCGTATCCATTCTTTCGGAAGTTCCCCTCTGATTAACAACTACGCAATATATCGATGAATAGCATTAATTTTCAAATATCAAACAATGTAAATTGTTACACACCTTTTGTATGTAGCAGCAATATATATATATATATATATATATATATATATATATATATATAAAATCCCTTTTAATAGTATTATTTCGTATCAGTTACCTTATTGTCATTAATCTCAATATTCAGATTACAATTCTTCAAACAATGCTCACGCTAATCGGCACGGAGACAATCCCGGAAGCTTTTCTCTAACAACCACCAGAGGGGGTACTACAAAGAATAATTATGCGCTCATGGCATAGCTATTGTATGAAACTACTTTGCGCGTGGATTCTGCGAGTATGTAGATAGAAAATTAGTAAACGTCATTCAAGGGTAGAATTGTGTCAGAATAATTCATCGAATATAAAGAAATATTACAACTGTGTGAATATTTTGGCTGATGAGGTTGAAACATCCCCATAGAAGAAATTTGTGTGTGAATATTTTGGCTCATCAGTTTGAAACATCCCCTTAGAAAACATTTATAAATAATAGTGCTCGTTACTTATTCTGATCAACACTAAACTGACACACAATATTTTTAGCGCAATGCTGCCTGACTTTCAATAATCCCTACAAAAGAATGTCGCTGACTAACAATAACCTATACCTTTCTTGAGTCACTTACCTCACAAAAATCTTCGTTGCTCGAACTACTGCAATACAGCGAGTGCCAATACTGCCAGCTAAATAAAAGATTCTAACTACTAAAGTCACTAACTACTGATAGGCATAGTCAGCAAACAAAAGATTTTGATAGAGAACAAACAATGTATTTACTTTAATAGTGTTCGAAGACATAATATATCAGTTCATGACATCCAGTATTACAAATTTCCTGTTGCTGACGGAGACACGTCCAGATCGTCCGCTCTCAAAATTCTGCCATCTCTCTCCTCACACCCACCACTGCTGGCTACTCACCTCCAACTGCGCAACGCTACGCGCTGTTCACATCCAGCTGCCCAACACTACAATAGAGAATATTCCAACAGTGCAAACCAGCCACAGACTGCACAAGGCACAGTCAGTGATTTTCATACAGAGCGCTATGTGGTACTACCAACATAAAAACCTAAACTGCCTACTTACAAGGTCCATGCCATGGTGCAATGGTTGTTCCCCAACGATAGCGCTGTGTTCCAAGACGAAGGGGACCCTGTTCACTCTCACAGCTCACATTGTCCAGGACAAGTTTTGTGATGAATTGTTGCATCTCCCCTGGCCACCAGTCACCAGATATCACTATTACTGAGCCTTTGTGGTCTACATTGCAGAGATGGGTGCGTGATCACTACACACCTCCATAACCGTTACTCTAACATTATTATTTTGCAAGAAGAATGCTATAACATTCCCTTGAAAACCATGCAGACGTGAATTTATCAATTTCGAGAAAATTTATCCGTATCGAGAAAACTGGAATATAGTTTGAAGCCGCGCTGGATTAGCCGAGCGGTTGAAGGCGCTGCAGTCATGGACTGTGCGGCAGATACCGGTGGAGGTTCGAATCGTCCCTCGGGAATGGGTGTATGTGTTTGTCCATAGGATGATTTAGGTTAAATAGTGTGTAAGCGTAGGGACTGATGACCTTAGCAGTTAAGTCCCATAAGATTTCACACACATTTGAACATTTTTCCTTCTTGTGTAAACTATTTATCGTCCACGTTTCACTTCACACTCCATACAAACACTTTGAGAAAGGACTTCCTGACAAATCTATACTCAATGTTAACAAATTTCTCTTCTTCAGAAACGCTTTCCTTGCCATTGCCAGTCTGCATTTCATATCCTCTCTACTTCGACCATCATCAGTTTTTTGCTCCCCAAATAGCAAAATTGATTTACTACTTTAAGCGTCTCATTTTCTTATCTAATTCCCTCAGCATCACCCGATTTAATTCGGCTACATTCCATTATCCTCGTTTTGCTTCTGTTGCTGTTCGTCTGATATCCTCCGCTCAAGACACTGTCCATTCCATTCATCTACTCTTCCACATCCTTTGCTGTTTCTGACAGAATTACAACGTCATCGGCGAGTACGCCGTATTAGGTATGGTGTTGTGTTGTGTTTCTGCTGTTTTCATATTTTTGTGCATCTTCTGTACATTGTTATTGTGTATTGAACAAGGGACCTAGAAATGATGGAGAGACTTCGTCCCGCCCGTAGCCCTCAGTGATTCACAAACCCACAACAGGCCACAGCAGTCCACCCCATCGCCGCCGCACACCGAACCTAGGGTTACTGTGAGGTTCGGCTCCCAGTGGACCTCCCTGGGAACGTCTCATACAAGACGAGTGTAATCCCAAATGTCTGCGTGGTAGAGTAATTATGGTGTACGTATACGTGGAGTCAGTGTTAGCGCAGCGATCGCCGACATAGTGTAACTGAGGCGAAATAAGGGGAACCAGCCTGCAGTCGCCGAGGCAGATGGGAAACCGCTTTAAAAACCATCCATAGGCTAGCTGTCACACCGGACCTCGACACTAATCCGTTGGGCGGATTCGTGTCGTGGACTGGCACGCATTCCCTCTCGGGAAGCAGAGCGTTAGACCGCGCGGCTAGCCGGGCAGGCTTCTGTACATTAGTGCAGACACTCATCACATTGAGATTAGATACAATCTTTAAGTATTGTGTCTTCGAATGCCATAGTGTTAGTACATCATTTCCTTCTGCGATGAGAACAGACATACTGTTCTACCTCGTAAGCTATTGAAAACTGCAGGCAATTTGCAAAAATATATCAGTATGGGTTAAACCATATTTGCCGTTTACATTTGATGATGTTTAGCTACACTGCTCTGCTTGTCAGTTTGTCTCAGCGTCATCTGCACGGCATTAGTTGTGTAGATACTACACAGTTCCTTTGCAACGCTCTTCCTGTTGCACTTGAGTTGAAGAGGTTGCATTTCCTTTCTTGCAGCTACACCATCTCTCGCCTGTGAGCGTAGCGCGTTCACCACTCACCCTAGTCTCTCTGTCCATCAGCTGGTTTACATCTGCCATCTCACTAACTCACTTCCCCGTGGCAACACCATCCAACTGATCCATTAAGCACATCACAGAGATAAGTTTTAAGCTGCTTCGCGTCGTAAAATAGGAAACATATTATAGCAGCCGCAAATTTAAATATTTGACGTGAACAAATAAAATAAAAAAGTCTTGAAACATTTGAATCCACAGAAATTTCTTCCAACAGCAGGTAATAAGGAGATGGCACGCACCTACTTCTAATCCCTCGATGATCGGCACTCTCAGCACAGGAAACAAGCCTGAAAGAGAGAGAGACACAGACATCATTTGAAGGAAGCCAGTAGCGTTACAAAGCCTCCGAGGCTCCATTCTCGAGTAGAACAATAGTGTAGCCTCCAATGTGTGCAATAGTCAGTGTAGTAGGAGATTTGTTTAGCTGTTGTTATATCGATGTTCTCAGTAATACTTAAATATGAAAAATGAAATATTTATCTGGTCTGATACAGTGTTGTAGGGACGGACTGTTAGCTACTTGTGGTGGAGTGAAAGAACACTCGTGGGTCTATCTTCTTTCCTTGCCGTTTGTCTTTGGAGGGTTGCGTAGTAGTTGTATTAGTTGTAAGTAGGCTGTTTAGGTTTTTATGTTGGTAACGCCACGTAGCGCTCTGTATGAAAATTACTGACTCTCTGTGGGTTTGCTCTGTTGTGGCCCATTACCTGTCTGCATGTCAAGAGTCAGCACTGTCTTTCCGTTGGAAGGACAACACTACTTCTTCAAGACCGCATGTAAATCCACTACTTCCGTGTGCATTTTCTTTTACTGATCAGACTTTGTACAATGTAATTATTACTGTAATGAATGATCAGCACTGTCTTTATGAGAACAATTTTTGCTTTTGTCAACAGTGTATCATTAAGTGTGTGCATTTGATATCTTTGTTTTTGTAATTACGAATTTTTTTTCAAATCTGTGTTGGGCACTTTTTTTTTGTGAGGAGCATGGGGGCTATGTAAGTAGGCTCTTTAGGTTTTTATGTTGGTAACGCCACGTAGCAGTCTGTATGAAAATCACTGACTGTGCTGTGTGCAGTCTGTGGCTGGTTTGCATTGTTGGAATATTTGCTATTGTAGTGTTGCGCAGTTGGATGTGAACAGCGCGTAGCGTTGCGCAGTTGGAGGTGAGCCGCCAGCAGTGGTGGATGTGGGGAGAGAGAAGCCAGAGTTTTGAGATGTTAATATGAGAGGACGAGCTGGACGTGTGTCCGTCAGAAAAAGGAAATGTGCCAAACTGGATGTCACAAATTATACATATATATTATGACTTTTGAACACTATTTTCTATCAAAATCTTTAATTTGCTAACTATTTGCCTATCAGTAGTTAGTGCCTTAAGTAGTTAGAATCTTTTATTTAGCTGGCAGTATTGGCGCTCGCTGTATTGCAGTAGTTCGAGTAACGAAGATTTTTGTGACGTAAGTGATTCATGAAAGGAATAGGTTATTGTTAGTCAGGGCGATTCTTTTGTCGGGATTATTGAAAGTCAGATTGCGTTGGGCTAAAAATGTTGTGGGTCAGTTTAGTGTTGATCAGAATAAGTAAAGAGAGAAATGTTTGAGCACGTTGAGTTTTTCTCAGCTGTTTGAAAATCAAATAACGTAAGAGGTTTATCAGCACAGTAATACGTAATTTTTCTAAGGGGATGTTTAGTTTGAGGCTAATAGCAATTAGTCGCGTGCAGTGTACATTTACGGTTTTTAACATGCACTGTCTGTTTCCATTGTTTCTTCCAGAGAGCGGTCGGCAAAGTTCTGGGTGAAGAGGGAACTACAGAGCTTCCGGTTACAGCGCAAATGGAACTCTGGGCATGAGTCTCAGAGCATTCGTGGTGTCAACAGCAGCGCCGGCCAAGTTCTCTCCACAGGGAGCGTCGCTTCCTCCTCGTGTTCCTCCGTTTACCCCCCCCCTCCCCCCTCCCCCTCGCCAAACACATAAAAAGTACCGCCGCAAACAAGCGCATCTTCAGTGTCGTAACAATGCGCGCGCTTCTGCCGTTTAAGTCGGCCCATTACAACTTTTCCTGAGTTAGCCACAACCGCATCTGCGCAAGATTCAGATATTGCGCTAGAAAGAGAGAGAGAGAGAGGGGGGGGGGGGGGGAAGAGAGAGGGATCAAGAGAGAGAGAGAAATATTGCAGATGGAGAACTGGGAGGAGTGGTAAGTTCGTTTCCGTGGCGGCCGTCGCTGGATCGTTTTGATACGGTCGCATCCAGCCAGAAGAGAGGTGGTTCGAATATGACGTGAAGTGTTCGGAAGGCATGCACCGGACGGTTTAAATGATCCGGATCGAATACTTATCATGAGATTCACGAACATACACTTTCTACTAATCTTACTACAACTACATCTACATCTACATACATACTCCGCAATCCACCATACGGTTCGTGGCGGAGGGTACCTCGTACCACAACTAGCACCTTCTCTCCCTGTTCCAAACAGAACCAATGGATATTTTACAACCTCTCTGGACAGAATTATGTGACTGGGGTTCAGAAATTCACTATGCTCAAAGCGATCAGGAAGCAATACCTTTTGGTATAGGATGATGTGATATTCACTGTGAGTGAGATTCGGTCTCGGAAACAGATGTTCGAAAAATTCTTACTCGAGCATTATGGACATCGCGTGCATTATAGTGAATCAAGTCAATACCTGATCACTTAGGTTTCCATACCGTTAGCTATCTAAGGCACGCTTTTTTTGTCAAAAACGACTGCTCGTATTCTTCTAGATGAATAAAATGTTTCTGGCTACTTGAGTACATCTTCAATTTGATATGGGCTGACCTTCATGTCGCTGTTGCGTGTGACCCGCATCAAAAAATTTTGTAAACGGTTTGAAAATATCTGACTAGAGAATCTAGACTAGCCACAACAGAAAATGTCATGGATGGCACTTGAGCATGTATACAGACTCAGTCGTTATAGCCACTGAAATAAATGGCAGAAGTCCAGGGTGATTTAAATCAGGCGGCGAGAAGTAGAGCTTAACGACTTTCATTTATTCCGGAACGGTGTACTGAAGGTCTTGCCCATGAGATTTGCAAACTTACTAGTCAGCCTCGCTTAGGGATTCATTATGACTTTCCCTTGGGGAACAACTGGAAACAGCGGGATTCACGACTTAGTACCCCACAGGGGCTAAGTTGAAAATTCATGAAGCTTTGACTGACAGCGTACCTGGGATCGAAACAGTATCTGTTCTCTTGCAGAGACAGTACAAGAGGGCACGTAAATTCTTATCCTTCGCCCTTCCAAAATTTAACACGTGCCAACGCTGAATCGTTTTTATTGGTTGCCAATAAGGTAGCCGAATGTTGTCCAGATATGAAGCTAAGGTTAAATGGCTCAAATGGCTCTGAGCACTATGGTACTCAACTTCTGAGGTCATAAATAGTCCTCTAGAACTTAGAACTACTTAAACGTAACTAACCTAAGGGCATCACACACATCCATGCCCGAGGCAGGATTCTAATCTGCGACCGTAGCGGTCTCGCGGTTCCAGACTGCAGCGCCTAGAACTGCACGGCCACTTCGGCCGGCAAAGCTAAGGTTACTAAACAACTGTATCTATTTAGGCAAGCTTAAAACATAAACACGTTAAAGGTATACATTGCGAGCTAATATCGCAAAGATGTTCGGGCTCATATGCGGTTCCTCTTAGTCGAAATATCTTGGCTCAAACTCGTCTAGGGGTTGAACCGCACGTGTCGCATTACACACCCTAAATTATAATCTAGTGACCCTTTGGTTAAATTGTCTGGCTGATGGCAAGTCAGCGAAATACAAAGTCAATATAATATATAATAACAGTAATAATAATATCGGGAACTAAATTAACGACTCATAAATGATGTAGCTCACACAGTTGCGATTTTATTAGAATAGTGTCTACTCAGAAAGCAAACTAATAGCGACAGTGGTCGTATTTGGAGTTACTGCTACACTCGAGAGCATATCCACTTGACACAGATCGGTCATTCACAATTGCATCGCGATTCAATACTCCACCTCGTCATTTACACGGAAGTTAAAGAGTTCGCACCAGGCGCGCGGCTGCTCACCGCTCAGAGACTTAGTACTGCGATACGACACAACGCGAAATTTTCTAAGCCGTTTCACTTCCTAGCTACCCAAAGACCGACTGACCGCTTTCGCGTCTCAATCCGAACTGTCCGTTTTCGTGTCTCCGCCATCACTGTACCCTTTGGTATCTAGACCAGAAGTCTCTCTGCCCGTCCATGTCAGCGTCTCCCGCGCCGAACACAGTCGTTAAACTGACTAGTGCAGTTCCCTTTGCTGAGACCGTCCATCTGATTGGCTACAGCTTATTCTGCATTATTTTACGTTTTAACATATTCAAATAATCTAAGCTTGACCACTTTCACGTTCTAAATAAAGCAACAATTATATCAAAATGGCTCTAAGCACTATCGGACTTAACATCTGAGGTCATCAGTCCCCTAGACTTAGAACTGCTTAAACCTAACTAACCTAAGGACATCACACACATCCATGCCCAAGGCACGATTCGAACCTGCGACCGTAGCAGCAGCGCGGTTCCGCACTGAAGCACCTAGAACCGCTCGGCCACAGCGGCCGGCCATCAATAATATCCATTACATAATAAACGTTAAATTCTTTCATATAAACCAATATAATTTCCTTCTTAACCCTCCTAATACCGTGGGGTCTATAACGACCCCAGGCCGTAATTTTCTTTAAAATATACCTTATTTCCTAATCATAAAAATTATAAAAAATTCGGACTTTTCCTGAATTACGTAATGGGTTCATAATATATTAATATAACTTTTTGAAAATATTTAGTTTTGCAGAAAATCAAGAGAGAACCATAGAATACCATTGGGGTTAAATGCGACCCCATTTCTCTCTTGCTGTATTATTACCCAATAATGCTCCATTGAATTCGTAATTGTTATTGTATTTCCTTTGTTTTATTCTTTTAAATGTTGTTGTAACATGTGAGTGTTGGCAATACTTCATAAGCCGACAGTTATTTGTTCCATACAAGTGGAGACTACTATTGTGTGTGTGTTGCATTTAATGGAAAATGTCTCGTCACCTTTCCGAAGACGAAGCGCTTGAGATATTTCTGCAGGATAGTCCTGTATCGGGAGAATCAAATACTGATATCACCGATATGGTTTCTGATGTCTCATGCAACAATGGAGAAATTGACGTCTTCGAAGAGGATATTCCTCAATCAGATGGAAGTTCAGAAGAAGCCTGAACAAGAAGTAACACATATTTCTGACTGTTATATGTAAGTACACAGTGTATTTTTGTAAATGTGCGTTAGGGTCTAGCGCCAGGATATACCCTTGTTTTTTTGTGTAGGTCTAAAAACAAAGATGAAGTGTGGCACAAACACAAGTTGAGAAGAGCTTGTGGAAGAGAAGAGAGATGTGACATAATGCAAGTAAAGCCAGGTCCAACATAATTCGCAGTGAAAACTATAGACTGTGTAGAATCAACTTTTCAGTTGTTTCTTAGTAGAAACATTGTTAATGTAATTCTAAAGTGGACTAAGAAAGACGCTAGTCTTGTTTATGGTAGTAAATGGAAACCAGTAGATGCCATTGAACTGAAGTGCTTTATCGGTGTCTTGATCCTAGCAGGTGCTTACAAGGCCCATAATGAAGCAGTTACACATCTGTGGAACAAAGACGATGGTAGACCCATTTTTAGTGAAGCAATGGCTAGAAATCGCTTTACGCAAATTTCAAGGTGAATCATATTTGATGACGCAGAGGTGAGACGTCACAACCGTGCTCCTGACAAGCTGGCTCCCATTAGAGAAATATTTGAAATGTGGGTACACACATTTCAAGAAGCACATGTTCCTCACAGCAACGTAACAATTGATGTACAACTTGTGGCATTTCGTGATAGATGTCCATTTCGTCAATATATTCCTTCAAAACCAGGAAAATATGGGTTGAAATTATGGGCTGTTTGTGATAGTGCAACATCGTACGTTCTCAATCTCCAAGTTTACACTGGTCGACAAGAAAATGAGTCTCGTCAAGTTGGTCAAGGCAAGAGAGTTCCTTTACATATGGTGAAAGGCTTAGAAAACATTGGCAGAAATGTAACAACTGATAATTTTTTCACTAGCCTTAGTTTGGCAAAACAACTTCTGAAAATCAATCTCACACTCTTAGGAGCAATTAGAAAAAATAAAGGAGAACTAGAACAAACTTTCACTTAGAGCAAAGGTCGAGTGAAAAATTCATCTATTTTTGGATTTCAAGAGCGTGCTTCAATTGTTTCATATTGTCCGAAAAAGGGAAAAGCTGTAACTTTGCTCAGTACAATGCGTTCAAGGAAGGAAGTGAAAGATCATGAAGAATGCAAGCCAGTAATCACTCTGGATTATAATAAAACACAATCAGGAGTAGATACGATGGACAAGCTGGTTAGAAGGTACACTACAAAGATGATGAGCAGAAGGTGGCCAAAGGTATTATTTTACAACATGATTGATATCAGTGCACTGAATGCATTTATCATATGGCTACATCTTACATCAGACTGGGCAGAAAGGACCAACTACAAGAGACTGGCATTTCTCATAGAATTAGAAAAGCAGCTCGTTGGAAGAAAGCCAGACAAAATTATTTCCCCAGTACTTCCATCAAAAGTACAGACAAAAAAAGAGGAAGGTGTCGGTTTTGTAAAAGGCCTGAGGATAGAAGATTCACCGATAAATGTTCTAAATGTGTATGTTCTGTGTGTAAAAACCACTCTGCAATTTATTGCTGTAAGTGTAATAAGTCATAAATGTCAATTCGGAATTTAATCAAAAATATTTGTACTTTCATGAGAATCATAAATTTTAGGAAAATAAATAATTTAAAAAAATATTCATTTTAATTTAATGTAATGTCACTGACATCATGTTTTAGATTGTGGGAAAAATAAGGAATGTGATTTTAGTCTAATATAATTAAAACTATCCTTCAGTGTAACAAAAAATACTTGGTATTAGAAGGGTTAACTAAGAATGTCACAGACAGTAGCCTAGCACCAATGAGCTTTCTGATAAATAAATAAAGAACAAAAGTAACTATTATGCACTAAACCTTACAACAAATATTCTATTACCTGATGATTCAATAAGGTGTCATACTATAATCGTTCAATGTGTTTTTTGTGGAGGAAGTGAATTGATCTGATGCTTAACTCAAAATACTGATTATTTAAATTTACTATATCTTTTAAACAAATAAAGTTACAGAGTTGATATTTACCACTTTTGTCATTTTAATGATGCGCTTCTATATGAAATGTCGATCGTTAAGATCGACAAAGGCGTTAAGATTTTAGAATTCAGGTCTTTGTTACAAAACTTGTTAATTTCACTTTAACAGTAAATCCTAAACTGTTATAGATATGATCAGCATGAAAATTTATGGAGGATGGTACATTAAAATTACTGTGGCTTCATTCCCTGAATTACTACAGTATTAAATACTTCTCATAAATGTTTCCCTTTATGGTCGATCTTAGGTCCGCCGTATTTAACACTGCTACATCTCCCTGGCCACAGACGGCTTTTACTGGCTTTCACTATGACGTAGGTTCTCGTCTGTCTCACTCGCACACTACAGCGCTTAGGCCTCATTCAGCACAATAGATGTCTGTGAGTTGCCCCCTCTCGTGGCGAATCTGTGCTCTTTGTTGCACACGGTCCTGGACGACAGGGATCGCTTCACAATTCCTCAAGGCTGACTCTTTCGGCCATATATTTAAAAGAGAGCGAAATGCTCGTTAACTCATAACATATACAGGTGGACTGGACATTTATTTGCGGACAGTTCATGTTGCGAGAGCAAGCAGTCGTGTGTGACATCTGTGGACTAGTCGACTTAATGACAGTGGCCGTAGTCTGTCTGAACTTGTGTATCTTTGGCTCAGTTGTGGAGCAGAGTGTTGGACATGGAGCAGGCTGGCATAACTTTTAGCATAGTGCATACTGGAGGAGGATTTTGCTGGAGAAAATTGTTACGAATTATTAATCTGATGGAAGGACTTGCAGATGCAGTAGCTATAGAACAGAGAAAGTGGATTTGCATTATGGGTGTGTTTTTAAGGTAATAATTTTTGCTGGCACGTACTGATTGTGTTAGCAATTCTTGCAACAGAACAGTCCCCATCCACATGTCTGTTTAGGTCCTTTCATTAATTCATTTCAGTTTGCATAAACGCAGAAGCGTTGCCTTGTCATACTTTTGCAAAGGAAGTAAAGTTTTTGGTTGTGTGTAATTTTTATGTTCTTGTGAAATTAGAGTTTAAGATACAGCATTTTCATTATAATGAACGGATTGTTATTTTTGTTTCAAGTAAGATGTTTTTCTAGTATGACAAAATCATCCCACTCTTTCTCCAGGTAGTTTAGTTTTACTTTAGCGTATTGTAGGTGGTAAGATTTCCTCATACTGTGCTGTTGCTGCTAATTATGCTGAAATTTTTTATGTGGCATTTGTTTCATATTTTCTTTGTTCTTTCTTTTCTCTTCTTAAGTTTCCATTGCACAAATTCAAGCATTCTCTTTTAATTCAGATTTTTAATGGGCCAGTGAAGAGTATGTGTTTCATAGTGTTGTTGCGTAATGTCAGTGTTTCAATTTTTTTGGGCAGTGCACAGTTTGATTTTGGTAGTGTTTTTGAGTAACAGTTTTAATTTCCTCCACAGTGGACGCCAGTTAGTTTTGTCTTTATGTAAATGTGTGCACTGAAACACACTGTTCGGAATTGTAATTTAATTTCAACATCTTTAAACTAGAGGACAGAACATTCAGTTTTAAGCAAAAAGCAGGAAAACATTTTAATGCTCATGAACGAACGCACGATCGAGTCAGAGCAAATAACTTCCAGTGTGTCTGGCTGAAACTCAATAAGACTATGTTCAAAGTTTAAGACTGGAATGTGTGCCTGGCCAGTATGTAAGAGCGGTTCATAAATCTGTACAGTAATTACTTATTATTCTATGATCTCGACATAGCAAATCGCTTGTCTTCGAGATCCACTTACATTGATGGACCAAAACTATAACGTTCACCTCAACAGTATGTAAGAGGTCCATAATTAGAGAACTTGTTGCTAGCGCACTCGAGCTGATGTAATTTCGATGTATTGCTCACGCGCTGCCTGCGATATGTAAGCTAGAAGAGAATCTGAGACCAAAGAGTAGTATTGACTGCAGTAGGAACTGTGTAGCAGTTGCAGTTAGTTGTTGCTAGCGAGCAGTCGTGTCTGGTGTATCGTGTTGGCTGGGCCGGTCGTGTGCAGTGATGGCAGAGCCTGAGCGTTATAGGATAAGAAAGCAATACCGTGTAAAAGAAATGAATTAAACAACCACAGTGGTTTACTATGAAATGGAAATTTTACCATCAGAATGAAGGAAAGAAAATGCAATATATTATCATGAAGAGTAAATGGATCAGAATTAACAAGCATTAACCAGAATATACTGTACACATCGTATGATTTTTTCTTTCAGAATACAAGGCGATTGATGCAGACTGTCAGACAGAACTACAGATGTTAATTTTAGTGATGAAATATGCTAGAAGTAAGAAACTCTATACCATATGAAGTAATGAATGGTAATGGATAGTTGTATGAAGTAAATGGTAATATGAATATGCATAGTGAAGTGTCTATTTTTTGCAGATGGTAATAAATGATGATGAATAGTTATATGAAGAATATGGTAATATGAATAATGAAGTTTTTCTTTGCAGGTGGTTATAGTGATGAAGTTATGATATTATGAATAATGAAGTTTTTCTTTGCAGATGATGATAATATTTACTGTTAGTTAAGAGATGCTATGTCGTTATTTAAGTATTTGTTGCAGTTCCTTTTGACAGTATGTCTTATGTCGCATAGTATAATGACTGAATGTTTTGGAAAAGGCAGCTAGAATACATACATATTAAGTACACGTTTCATTACCTGTTTATTCAAAGTTCACTATTTTTCAGCATAATATGCATTTCTTCTTTCAGCTCAATTACCCATTTTGTATTTCTTCCAGGAGAAGCTTTTCGTGACATAATATGCTATAAGTAGTTAGTTATTAAACCTGCTCTAGTACTTGCATTTTGTTACCCAGTTGTGTCTATCATTTATGAATGTGATCACATATACTGTACTTGTTTCATGACGTTGCTACAGCTGACTCATGACGAATGACGTTAATAATCCTTATTTCCAGCAATAAGTCAAAAGCAAATATTTTCATGCCCCAGCAATTAATTATCAATCTCAGTGCAATGCATTGCTAAAATAAATAAATAAATAAATATTACGAGTCCCAACTATTACCAGTATACAACTAAATAATGCTACCAGTTAAGATATATTTTAGTTCTAAAGATAATGTAAATTTTCTGTGTATTGATTCCATTATGTCTATGTATTATTGGACTACGACCTTGAGTAATAGTTCCAATGTCTTACATTTTAAATATGTCTTATGTCACTTACATAATATCGTATATGAAGACCAGTAACTTGATGCTACACTCAATAACTCCTGTTTTAAATGATGACTTGTGAATAACACTGAATAATGTTTTGTAACTAGCCAATGAATGTCAGTAACTCAATAGCTGCTGTTTTAAATGATGACTTGTGAATAACACTGAATAATGTTTTGTAACACTATATGAATACTTTGTAACTGGTCAATGAATGCCACTGATTGACTTGTGAATAACACTGAATAACGTTTTGTAACACTATATGAATACTTTGTAACTGGCAAATGAATGCCACTGATTGACTGAATAATGTTTTGTAACTAGCCAATGAATGTCAGTAACTCAATAGCTCCTGTTTTAAATGATGACTTGTGAATAACACTGAATAATGTTTTGTAACACTATATGAATACTTTGTAACTGGTCAATGAATGCCACTGATTGACTTGTGAATAACACTGAATAATGTTTTGTAACACTATATGAATACTTTGTAACTGGCAAATGAATGCCACTGATTGACTGAATAATGTTTTGTAACTAGCCAATGAATGTCAGTAACTCAATAGCTCCTGTTTTAAATGATGACTTGTGAATAACACTGAATAATGTTTTGTAACACTATATGAATACTTTGTAACTGGCCAATGAATGCCACTGATTCAGTCAGATGAGTTATGAATAGTGTTTCGTAATACTCAATATTGTTCATATAGGTTGATACACTAGTGTAATTCTATGATGACTAGCATAAGACTTAATGTGTCCTTCACCTTCTGACCTAATTACTGCAATATCCGTTTATCCTGTCCATCCTCATGATCATGGAGCACTATATTGGTTTTTGCACTAATTCTACGTTGCTGTAAGAGTATGGATTCTACAAGAATATGGTGTTGACATATCAAGCTGTCCACCACCTTGAACGATGGAGATGTTATTATGGTCCTACTGTTTGGTGTACCTAATGTACTACCAAAATGATAACATTGAATATTAATACAACATTTCAGTGTCTTGGCTACACTGATAAATACTTCAGGGAAGAGAACTTCAGATTGTCTCACTTGGTGTTATGCTTCTGTAGAAAGATATGGACTTTCAGTGCAGCTACGTGCAACCTACTGTGCTTCAACCATGATGCAATCCTTCCCATTCCTTTCCTAGTTCTGTAAAATAGTAAAGGCTTATACAGTGCATTTAAATTCTTGTAAAATGATAGAAACTTTTATTGTGCGTGTGCACTCTATTTTGTTAATATATTTTGTACTCATTGTGTATATACTTTGTCATTTCTGAATATGTTTTGTACTCAGTGCATCTGCACTTTATTTAATTTCTTAATATGTTCTGCACTTATCAATGATGTATATACTCTGTGATTGTAGCCTTAGTAAACTAAATAGATTACAGAAAAATTTGTTGTTCATGGCAAGTCCAATTGACTCACCATTGCTGCCAAATTTTTGCCCCCCAGTGGAGGGTTATGTAAGAGGTCCATAATTAGAGAACTTGTTGCTAGCGCACTCGAGCTGATGTAATTTCAATGTATTGCTCACGCGCTGCCTGCGATATGTAAGCTAGAAGAGAATCTGAAACCAAAGAGTAGTATTGACTGCAGTAGGAACTGTGTAGCAGTTGCAGTTAGTTGTTGCTAGCGAGCATTCGTGTCTGGTGTATCGTGTTGGCTGGGCCGGTCGTGTGCAGCGATGGCAGAGCCTGAGCGTTATAGGATAAGGTAAAAGCAGCCTCGCGCATATGTAGTATTGTTAATCAAGTCCCATGTAAATGTTTAAAAAAAAGATCTGTTAATAATAATCTTTCTCATAAAAAGTAACTTTTGACATTAATCTCAAACAATTCAATAATTTCTCCAATCCTTGGCCATCCCGATTATTGAAAAGAAAAATCAGTTCTTCCCTTTTATATAAGACAAATCTATCGGCCAGCATTGCACTTAACTGCGCCAGGAAAAATTTCTTATAGGAGCAGATATATACGTGTTATCCGGCGATCTAATTAAGGTAAGATTTTTCAGTTTATTCAGAATGATGTATCAGGGCCATGACGCAGCATTGCTGACGTCCAAAAATTTACCAGGTTAACTTGATTGTCAATTATTGAAAGGTTATAGGTTTGTCACATTGTATTATATTTGTTGGGTAGTTACGCTAAATGAGAATATTATTCATATTATTTTATATTTTGTGAGGAGGTTACAAGTAGAACGATTCAGTTCCGGAACTCAACACAACACTGATTGCAGTTACTAATGATTCGACGTCTGGAGGTATGTGGTACCATGTGTTTACTCACAAGTCACGCGTTTCCGTACATTATGTGCGAGTGGTTTGTGTGGCAGGTAGCGTCTCAGGTGCGTTCCATGGCGTACAGATCGGGTGAATGTAGGGGCCAAAAGATCAACACGAGTCCACAATCATGCTCTTCAAATTACTACAGCACGATGTGGGGCTTTGATACAAATAATTATCCTGCTAGGAGATATTACCTTTGGTGAAAACATTAAAGCTTTCATCGTGCCTTCGACTGCTACCACACTTTCCATGTATGGCAAGCTGGATGTCTCCCACGGCACACGAAGGGTGTTGATGGGTTTATAAATAAAAAGTGTCGTAATGGATTTGAAAAAAAATTATTTACTCAACATATTCCCCCTTGAGCTCAACATCTCTGATCCAACTTCTTTAACCTACCTGTAAAAAAAACTGTTGTGCTCTAAAACCACTCATCCACAGCCTTTCTGGCTTCCACATTGTTCAGAATCGTCTTCCCTTGACATGTTTCTTGAGGTTTGGTAACAGATACACTACAGGCCATTAAAACCGCTACACCACGAAGATGACTTGCTACAGACGCTAAATTTAACCGACACGAAGAATATGCTGTGATATGCAAATCATTAGCTTTTCAGAGCATTCATACAAGGTTGGCGCGGGTGGCGACACCTACAACGTGCTCACATGAGGAAAGTTTCCAACGGATTTCTCACACACAAACAGCAAGCACTTGAACCGACGTTTCCTGGTTAAACGGTGATGCCTCGTGTAAGGAGGAGAAATGCGTACCATCAAGTTTCCGACTTTGATAAAGGTCGGATTGTAGCCATTGCGATTGCGGTTTATCGTATCGCGACATTGCTGCTCGTGTTGGTCGAGATCCAATGACTGTTAGCAGAATATGGAATCGGTGGGTTCAGGAGGGTAATACGGAACGCCGTGCTGGATCCCAACGACCTCGTATCACTAGCAGTCGAGATGACAGGCATCTTATCCGCATGGCTGTAACTGATCGTGCAGCCACGTCTCGATCCATGAGTCAACAGATGGGGATCTTTTCAAGACAACAACCATCTGCGCGTGCAGTTCGACGACGTTTGCAGCAGCATGGACTATCAGCTCGTAGACCATGGCTGCGGTCACCATTGACGCTGCATCACAGACAGGAGCTCCTGCGATGGTGTACTCAACGACGAACCTGGGTGCACGAATGGCAAAACGTCATTTTTTCGGATGAATCCAGGTTCTGTCTACAGCATCACCATGCAACCATGTTTGACGACATCACGGTGAACGCACATTGGAAGCGTGTATTCGTCATCGCCATACTGGCGTATAACCGAGCGTGATGGTATGGGGTGGCATTGGTTACACGCTTCGGTCACCTCTTGTTTGCACTGATGGCACTTTGAACAGTGGACGCTACATTTCAGATGTGTTACGACCCTTGGCTCTACCCTTCATTTGATCCCTGCGAAACCCTACATTTCAGCAGGATAATACAACACGACCGTATGTTGCACGTCCTGTACGGGCCTTTCTGGATACAGAAAATGTTCGACTGCTGCCCGGGCCAGCACATTCTCCAGATCTCTCACCAACTGAAAACGTCTGGTCAACGGTGGCCGAACAACTGGCTCGTCACATTACGCCAGTCACTACAATTGATGAACTGTGGTATCGTGTTGAAGCTGCATAGGCAGCTGTACATGTACACGCCACCCAAGCTCTGTTTGACTCAATGCCCAGGTGTATCAAGGCCGTTATTACGGCCAGAGGTGGTTGTTCTGAGTATTGATTTATCAGGATCTATGCACCCAAATTGCGTGAAAATGTAATCACATGTCAGTTCTAGTAAAATATATTTGTCCAATGAATACCCGTTTATCATCTGCATTGCTTCTTGGTGTAGCTATTTTAATGACCAGTAGTGTAATAGCCTGAGGTGGCTAAATCAGAAGAAGTGATAGATTTTTGAGGATTTCAAAGTGAAGATCTGCCGATTTTTTTCTACATGATGCAGGTTTTGTGAGGAGGGGCATTGTCTTGCAGAAACAAGAGTCCTTTTCTCTACTTTCATGTACGTTGGTCCTGAAGTTCAATACACAACGTTGCGGTGATGGTTTAACATGTTGTAAGTAGTCAATAAGTAGTATTTTAAAAGAGGGATGCAGGCAACTTGTCTGCTGATCTTTGTGTTTTGAACTTATTTAGACGTGGGGAACAACAGTGTCTCCATTCGTTGGACTGTTCTCTCGTCTCTGGATCATAAGTGCATATTTATGTTTCGTCCGTGGTGACGAGACCATACTACAATCCCACAGGATCCCGGCGAAATTATAGAAAGCAAGCGATCATTAATGCTTTTGGTCTGCATTGACGCATTTGGAAACCCATTTGGCCGAAAGCTTTCTCATGTCAAAAATGAATAATATGACCAACACGTTTTGTTGATATGCCCATGCTCTCTGCCGTCTTTAAGCAGTTATCCTCCTATCATACAGTGTCGTGGAATGAACAGCATCCACGGTTTCCGGAACTCTGACTTCAGCTGGTCTTCCAGCATGCTCTTCTCTTCAGTGCTAAAATTCCCGATTTAAATGCGTTAACCCAATTCTAGTATGTGGAGTAAGAAGGGAAGTTACTACCAATCGTGCCAGACATGTGATAATAAATGTGTTTGGCTGTGTTGCCTTTTCAAAAAAGATACTTCATCACAGCACGACTCTCTTGCAGTGTGAAGCTTTATATTTTCTTGCACGGTGTTTACTTCCTACCTGCAGAGAAAAATAAAAGCCAGTGTTACATCTACACTGTTATTATCACATTTTGTAGTGTAAAGAGCGAGGTTTAGTGCAGAAATAACAGAATTACTCTATATCAATAATCATTTTAACTAGAGAAGCTCTCGTAATCTGCCCCCACCGCCTGGGTCCGTGGCGTGATTCACGTTTCGAGCACCCGTTCGTCTAGACGACTGGTGTCCCAAGAAACGTGATTATTCGACCAGGGTCCACGCTACCATTGATCCACCGTCCAATTTCTGTAGTCTCGTGCCCGCAGAAATCGTAATTGACGCTGTCGTTGTGTCGACGAGAGGAGACGTAACGCTCTTTAGCTGCGCAGCCTCATGTCAACAATGTGCGCTTAACACTGAGCTCCGAAACATTTGTGCCGGCACCAGCCTTGCACTGTCTTGCACGATCTGCCAACTAGCTGCCTATCCTGCCTTAGAGAGTGCGCAAGACTCCGACCTCCATGTTCCATGAGGCGTGGACGTCCAGCACCTTGTTACCTAATCGTCCTTCAAACACTTTCCATAGACGCTAACGACAGCAGGACGAGAACAGACGACCAGATTCGCCGTTTCTGAGATTCTCGTTCGTAGGTGCTGGGCCGTAACAATCTGCCCTTTGTCAGAATTACTTATGTCAGTCGATTTCCCCCATCTGTGGTTCGCATCGTTGCTAGAATGATTCCTATTTGTGTCTGTCCCACTTACAGACTTAAGTGGTCACGTTGCGTGCACTCAGTGTCACCAGATGGTGTTCGTATTTAGCCTCGCGGAGCCGTGGCAGTATTGTTTTGCCCCATGAGTGCATAAATGGGTGCCTCAGCGCTGCCATGTGAGGCAGGAAGGTAAACAAGGACCGCCTCGAATCAACGTTAACTTCGTGTCAGATGGTGTGGTACACCAGTCGGACGGAGTGTGGCTTGTAAGTGGCAACTTATTCCACATTCATTTTATCAGATACAAACTGACAACTGTGGGAGAGAGAGAAGAGAGAGAGAGAGAAGAGAGAGAGAGGGAAGAGAGTGGGAGTGTAAAGTGCCATTGACGACGAGGTCATTATATGGTGACATAAAAATAGTTACAAAATCATGGGTGGTCGACGCCCACTATTACTGGAACACGCTGTAACCGTATAAAATCTGACAGGAAGACAATGGATCTCTCATTTTCATTAAATTTCGTGCGCCCTTAAAACATGTGATTCCTTTCAGTAGAGTTTATAACTCCAATTATGATATGTAAATTGAATGTAATGAACAACAATTCAAACAACTATTGTTAAATTCTGTTATGAGTGTCTAACTGCTCTATCAGCACAAACAACCATGACATAATTTGTTTCACGTTCTTCATTCTTACTAAAGTCGAAGACAGTGAACAAATGACAATAAAGAAAATAAAAAACAAATAAAAAATAATAAGTTGTATGCAACCATGTTAAGTGAACACAGGAAATTTATATAAAATATTTAATTATAATAATACTATAAATACAGATGCACGTAGTTTCCGACCTTTCCTGACGCCTTTTAGGTCAGAGTTTTGTACTGTAATATATGTTCCTTTGCGACGGTTGTTGTTCGACCAACTACATCGGCCTACATGCAGCCTTTTGTGTCGTTGTGTATAATAGGACCAAACGCACTTGCGTCACAATTGAATGACATTTCATCCCACGCCCCCTAAACTTATGCGTGTTGATTATTATGTAACTTTTTGTACTAAGAATGTATCTACATCATGTTATGTATTTTTGCAGAAACAAATGACTGCCAGAGACTTTTTTGAAAGTAACTGGGGTCGTATTTTGGACTTCACGCCTGTTATTCGTGCTGCACTCCTGAATCCTAATCAACCAAATATAGAAGAAGATATCTTTCATTGTGCTTTCTTATTTTATGGAAACAGAATAAGTGAAGGTGCTGCTTTGTTGGTTTTGGACAAAGCGATTCAAAATTCTCTACGCCATTCACCCTATATGAAATGGAGGTAGATTTAGCGGAGGTTAAAAATTGTAAGGGTCCAGTGTCTCATAATGTACATCCAGAAGTTTTATCTCATCTTGGGAAAACCAACAAACACTGGCTTCTTCTCCATTATTTTGAAGACAGTAGTATTTACCAAGGAAATGAAAAATGTTAAAACTATAGCTATCTTTAAAACATAACACATCATTGGATCTCCTCCAGAACTGTTGGCTAGTGTCCCAGCTTAGTGCCACATATAGTCTCTTGGAAATACTTATTTGCAGTAGAATTAGTGGCTGTATTTTGGAACATATTCCAATAGACCAAGCGAGATTTAAGGCTCGCTAAAGGTGCAACAACCAGGTACTAACTTTGGTAGCTTTCTTAGGGGCCGGTTTCCAGGAGAAACTAAAAACATCTTTGGCCTTTACCGACCTTATGCCGTCTGGTGGGAGGGGATGATTACTGGAAATAATTGAACGCCAAGCAACAGTATCTCTTATTAAAAACACGATAAGTAAGCGACAATTTCAAATCTGCTAAAGTGTAAACAGAAGCTCAATGAGGAACCTAACTAATGGCTTGCCACTGGGCTCAATTCTCGCACCTCTCCTTTTCAGCCTTCAGGAAATTCTGCTATGCACACGATTGTCAATCAAAATGCAGTCAGAGGGAACACTAACAGAGGACTAAGCGGCCTTTAACTCATATTTAAAAAAATGGAAACTCATGCCCAGTACCAGTAAGAGGGAAGTTTGCGCGATTCACCTTAACAACAAACAAGCTAACACAAAGCTCAAGGTGCAATTTGATGACAATATACCCTGTCAGAAAGCTTAAGGATCTTGGCATCACACTCAATCTCATTCTATCTCATAAGAAACATCTGGAAAACACATCAGAAAAGATAAAAACTAACAACAACATCATTCAGAGACTGCGTGACACAGCCTGAGTGGCTTCACCGGAGACTTTGCGAACATCAACTCTTGCACTGGTTTTTTGGGCCACAGACTAACTTCTGTCTCATGGCTTCCTCTACTGAGCAATATCTTACCACCATAGATTCTCAGAATCGAGACCCTGCTTAGAGATTACCATAATATACAAGAGAATAAGGTATTACCCGTTCATCACGACATTCCTGTCTTACGAAGAAATAGGCTTTGTTCGAGTCACCCGCCGCTACCATACGCTGAACAGCTAGCTGCAGGTAAGACCAAAATAAGAGATCTCTGGAACGAGAACTGCTAATACATCGGAAATTACTAAGAACGGTAATGGTTCGGGAAATATACCTTTGCTACTGTGGGTATCGAACTTGACAGGAAAATGTGGGTAACATTAAATAGAATCCGCACTGGACGTATCTGGTGCTCCGACTCATTCTGTACATGGGTATTGTGGAGCCTCCGAGTTGTGACTGCGGTAGACTGAAGCAATCTATCAGATATATAAAAGAGTAGTGCGTCCTACCATGCTATAAGGGCACGTGGAATGCTACCGTAAATGCCAATGTCACAGCGGTGGTTTGGATTGGAAACCTAGATATTAATATTTAATCGATTTATGTTTTTTCCCATGATATTCGCTACGTATTATAATTTTACTGCATATGTGTGTTATGATGATGATGACTGTTTTAACGCTCTGTATAGTGATCGGCAGAGTATAAAAGCACAGAATGGCCAACATGAAACTTAACAGCAAATTGTTTTCAGCCTTTCATGGCGAGTCACTCCGTACAGCAATCTAATTTGTAGAAAAAGTGACAACAGATGAGTGGTAGTATGGAGATTTCCTACACAATGGAGCAAGTTGCAGGCTTGGCTAGAGTTAATGAAGTGTTTGGCCTTCACGATTAGCTGACCTCCTTTCCTGCGAGTTTTGCCAGTGGTCCAAGCTAAATGGTAAGGAGTACTAAAATAATCGTCAAACTGATATACAGCTACAACAGAACACCTATTTCCAGTGTTGCCAGGCCTCAGATAGATCTCCCGGCGCTCTATCACCACCAGGGCTGGTAACTTCCTTCACTTTGTTCTGCTCGTTAACTAGGCTACTTATTTTATGTCACACGTATAAACATGTCATGAGACAGTTTCCTTTTGGCTACGCAGTAGATGTGATATGACCGCAACAACAGTCCCTGTTTGGTGTTGTGAGGATCAGTTAGCCATGGGCACAGTGACTATTTAGTTCCGGCCGTGCTCATTTTGAAATTCAGTGTGGAAAAATCATTGTTGTACAACTTCTGGCAAAGCCTTATGGGTACAAATGCATTCATATAGCTGTATGACCATCAACTTTGTCGTCTAGTAGGCGAAACTGGCAGATAGTATCCATAAAATAAAGCACACCCTAGGAATCCCCCAACACTCTCTCTCTCGATGATAAAATCAAAGAATAGGCTGTTTATAACATGTATTACAAAAAAGATGGAGTCGATAAAAAACTGAAATACTATGCAGATATTCGTGGCTTGGTGATACACGGACTGAAACAGCATAAGCCAGCTACTTTGCAAATCTTTAAAATCTCCCAGCTAAAGCTTCAGCATGAGATACCATACACAAAATCTTAAATTCAATTTCCTTATTGTCACCTTAAACACGGAGCAGTTGACTTATGTTCTCAATGAAGCATTGCGTGCAGGAATTGATATGGCACGAATACAAGCAGAGAGCGAAGCCTCGCATTTCACGAAGGACCCATAAGTGCCGTCTTTCTAGCTGAGGATCTACATTTTTGTTGTACTATTTGCAAACAGTGTGGGACGTATACCAACAGACTTGCGTGAGACTAAGCTGTACAACGTTCTTGTCCTCCGACCCTTGTAAGCTTACCGTATGTACAAGGACAACGAGATCTTCGGGAGATGGCAATTCGTTGTGCATTGACTTGCTGACAATGCCAGTTTTACGATTTGACAGCGTTTTCGAAGAGCAGTAAGGGCTGGTCGTGAGACGAATGAGCCAGTGGATCGCGTCGTGAGTGGAGGTAGGCGGTATATGGCGTTTATCAGAGTTGTATCAAATGCTAAAGAAGATTACTAGTTAAATAAACGTTTACGATGCTACAGTGTAGGCTTTCAAAGCTGGTATTAGTTTCACTTAACGTCCGAGCTGACAGGCCGTGGTCGATATGTAAAACTTTCCCCTAACGTTCCGTCTCCCGCTGCGGGAGATATCCTCTGAGGTGAAGCGACGATCTACAGTCACAACTGGAGGGAGCGCCGAATATATGGGTAGTATAGAGGGCGCCACAGCCAGTCATATGACGCAACTATCTCTGGTGGTGCCAAAATTCTCCATCTCCTCACTCTGCCGGTGCAACATTTGAGACAACGTCCGGGGCGTAAAATGGGCCGTAGCAGAACGTGTGTTCCAAGAACATAATCACGGAATAGAATTCTGTGAGACGAGCGTTATATCGAAAACATCGCATTATTATGGGCGCATGTATATAGAGGTCATTGAGATTTATAAACACCGTAAAAATTTTAACCGAACAGGTGAAGGCGTCAAGTTAGATGATATATGGGTGTCGACTTTGCACTGACACATGACTGTCGATTATTGTCAATCGAGAATGTCTTTTAGCCGCAGGTGTCTCCCGGAGCCAGAGACGAAATGCTAGTGGAAGTTTTTACATATCGACCACTACCTGTTAACCCGGAAGTTTTAAGAATGTCAACGATAGTTTAGAAGTAGAAATTTGATGAAAGGGGGGGGGGGGGAGAATTCGGAGGAAAAGAGGTCATTAACGAGGTTATGCTCGCATTTTTAGTGACTGAAGAGTAGAAAGCTAAGAATCATACATGAATGAAGAGGGACAGAAATTGGTTTATAGAATTTTTCGTATAAACTGCAGTAGCCGTCATGGTGAAATTTACGGACGACACTAACGCCAATGAAAATAATACTGAGTAATGATGACTGAGAGGACAGACTTAAGCATTGTTTGCGTGAAATTCTCGTCAAGTAACCAATGATAGTAATTACGTGCTCCTTCTTAATTGCTGAGTATAAATGACGCATATTCTGTTACATATTAAAATTAAACGTTCAGTGATCTGTATTCAAAGTTGGAAATAGGGATATCGGATTGGAACTAGGCACATAGGCACAGTTGTTAACCTACGAGGGAGTACCAAAAAGAAACGGAATAATTTTTTAAAAGCTACATATTTGCAAACTGTTCACAAAACAACCTTATCCCCTTCAAAATTCTCTCCATTACAACTAATACATTTGTCCCACCGGTGCTTCTACAGATCGAAATATTTTTTGTAGTCATTCTTAGAAATGTCTGAGAGCTCCTCCTTCGTTTTTTTTCTTCATTTCTTCAGTGCTGTCAAATCAGTGTCCTTTCATGCCACTTTTCATGCGTGGGAATAAGAAAAAGTCGCACGTAGCCACATCAGGCGAGTAAGGTGCATGGGGCAGCGGACCATGCCATTTTTAGCCAAAAACTGTCCAACAGAAATGGCTGTGTGTGCAGATGCGTTGTCGTGGTGGAAAAGCCAGTCTCCTGCCTGCCACAAAACGGGTATTTTTTGACAAACTCTGTCGCGCAATCTTCTTAAAACTTGCAAATAAAAGGTTTGATTGACGGTCTGACCTGGGGAAATTAGCTCTAAATTAACTGAGCCCTTGGTATCAAAAAAACAAATCAGCATTGTTTTGATGTTTGATTTGGCTTGACGATATTGTTTTGAATGGGGTGACGATGAAGTCTTCCACTGGTTTGACTGTTGCTTTATTTCTGGGTAGTAACCACAGCACCATGACTCATCACCAGCAATGACCTTTGACAGAATATCTGGATCAGTTTCAAGCTGCTGTTTCAAAGCATGGCTTCTTTCGACTCGACATTCCTTTTGACTGTTAGTCAGAACACGAGGAACGAACCTGGCAGCACCTAATTTGTCTCCCAAATATTTCCAAAATTCGCTGAACCGATCTCCAAGGTAACCCGAAAATCTCTGACAGTTGATCAATTGTCTGTCGATGGTCTGTGAGCACAAGCTCTCGAATTTTTTCAATATTTCCGTCGATTCGGGCAGTTGATGGACGTCCAGACTGGGTTTGTCATCAATAGACATGTCGCCATTTTTAAATCGAGTAAACCACTCGTACGCTTAAGTTTTTCAGATAGCGTCATCTTGGCAAGGTCTTTTCAACATTAAAACAGTTTCAGCAGCATTTTTACCGAGTGGAAAACAAAATTTCACAGCTGCACGTTGTTCAGTTAAGGTCTGTAACGTTTGTGCAACCAATATCTGTAACGTAGCAACAGCCAATATGCTTATGTTCGTCTGTGAAACTGTACTCGATAAGCAACCTGAGCTATCAGTAAACGAAATCTAAAATACATAACACTGTGTGCGTGTTGTATGAGCGTCAGTCTCACTGCCATTTAAGCCCTTAACGGATCGTTACATAAAAAACTTAAAACTAACATTTGGATATGCTATCTGACTGCGTATTTGAATAATAATTTACAGGTGAGACAGAATCTGGCTTGTGCAACGGAATTTACTGGATTAGAGTACATGACGTGTTGTGCTGTGTGAGAGTCTCTGTTTTGGCCCTAAGTTTTGCACTTACCTCTTTAGATGACTGCCTTTTTCCACGCGGTTTAGAGCAATTTGCAGCAGCATGTAGTAGCAGCGGCTAAAGCTTAATGTTACTAGGAATTAATTTAATAAAAATCAGTTTGCTTGGGTGCTGTTAACTACTAAATAACTTCTGAGAAGGGATTTCATAAATGAAGTCTATTTAAAACGTCAGAAATTCTAATGACTAAGCATTAATAATGCGAAATGCTTCACAATGACAGTGTAAGTATCAATAATGACTGAGTGCCAGATTAAAGAATTTCAGTTACAAAGTTACATTAACATTTAATAACCGCAGCATATTTATTTATTAATTAGATATGGACAATAGTTATTATTATTTGAGGTTAAGGAGGCTTCTTTCACTGACAAGCAAAACATGGGATTATTGCAAACTCGGACTAACAATCACGAGCCTAACCCTGTAATTGCTTTGGCGCTATGCTTGCGAATTTTACCTTGAATTCCATCTTCAAGCGTAGTTAAGCCACCTAAATCTCTCCTGGCTATATAAATGAAATCAGCTCTTGAGTGTGGTAAGATCTGCCATCACCGACGTGAGAGCAGCGTGACACGTCTTCTGTCTCCGAGCTCTCGACCAACACTATTCTTCCACTTTCGATGACAGACCTCGTCTCACAACAATGCTTAGAATCGCGCTCCTATTTTTTTGAATTCAGATTGTTACTATCGATATCTGAGTTCTTACAAAATGCAAAGAAAAGCGTTAAGTTGACTATATTGTTTTCAATGAAATGGGGAATTCGTACAACTTTCCATCTTTAAAAACGAAATAAGAACAAAAGAGCACTAGCAAAAATAATCACTGCAGATGATCAGAACAAGCCAGGTCGACAACACAGGCGGCACTAAACTGGCAATGAGTTGCGCTATATACACCTAGTAGCAGAAATACATGGTGACCCACGGGAGACGGACGGTTTTGAACTGCGTAGTACTGAGGGCGCGCCGGCCGGGGTGGCCGAGCGGGTCTAGGCGCTGCAGTCTGGAACCGCGCGGCCGCTACGATCGCAGGTTCGAATCCTGCATCGGGCATGGCTGTGTGTGATGTCCTTAGGTGAGTTAGGTTTAAGTAGTTCTAAGTTTTAGGGGACTGATGACCTCAGAAGTTAAGTCCCATAGTGCTCAGAGCCATTTGAACCATTTTTTACTGAGGGCGCGGTGGTGGGAGGTGGTCGTGCTGGGGATAGTTCTGATCCTCACAAGACGCCATTTCATTTACTCAGTCACTATAGAGCAGTGGGACTTTCAACATCGAGTGTTAGTCTATGACAGTTTTGTGAAAAGTGGTGAGTCTATTATTGCTATGCAGCGATTCTTTCGTGCGTGGTCGACATGGAGCTGTTCCGGGTCGCAACAAAATCCTCAGATGGATGGCAAACTTCAGATCAACTGGAAACATACGGGATAAGAAGCATCCTGGCCCGAGACGCAGAGGAACGACACCAGAAAATGTTGAAAGGGTAAGGCAAGCGGCAGTCAGAAGCCCAGGACGGTCAACTAGACGTCATGCTAGTGAGTTACGAATCAATCGTGAATCGGTTGGACGAATTTTGCATAAAGAATTAAAATTTCATCTCTAAAAAATGCAACCGAGCGAGGTAGTGCAATGGTTAGACACTGGACTCGCATTCGGGAGGACGACGGTTCAATCCCACGTCCGGCCATCCCGATTTAGGTTTTCCGTGATTTCCCTAAATCACTCCAGGCAAATGCCGGGATGGTTCCTCTGAAAGGGCACGGCCAACTTCCTTCTCCATCCTTCCCTAATCCGATGAGACCGATGACCACGCTGTCTGGTCTCCTTCCCCAAACAACCAAGCAACCTAAAAAATGCTCATTGTACAACAACTTTGCTTACAGAATGCAAGTGATTTTGGGATTGAAAGAAAATGAAATTTTATTGATGAGCGATGAAGTACATTTTCATTTAAATAAGCAAAACCTACGTTACTGGGCTCCAGAGCATCCACATCTTATCCAGTAGCGTCCTCTACACTCAGAAAAAGTAACAGTTTGGTGTACTCTTGGCTCTGTTGGCATTGTTGGACCTTATTTTTTTGAAGAGAACGGGGCCACCACAGTTACTGTTAATTCGGTTCGTTAACATTGGTATGCTTGAAACATTCTTGAAACCAGAACTAAGAAGACGACGAATCCCTTTAAATCGCTGTTGGTTCCATCAGGATGGGGCAACATCGCACACTGCTGACACTTCAATGGCAGTTCTTAGACGCATGTTTCCTGGCCGGATTATCTCACGCTTTGGGAATGTTCCTTGGCCTCCCAGGTATCCCGACTTGTCACTATGTGACTTTTTTCTGTGGGGGTACCTTAAGAACTGTGTCTATAACCACAAACCACGAAATTTGGACGAGTTGAAGAATGCAATTATTCAAGAAATTGCTGCCATCCCTGCAGAGATTTTAGTCCGTGTGATGGAGGATTTTGAGAAAAGACTTGAGTTCTGCATTCGAAATGAAGGACTTCACCTTGACGACATTATTTTTCACAAATAACTTTGTAAACTAAAATGGTGAATAATGAGCTTTGAATTAGTGTAAATAAAATCAACTGGAAACAAATTGGATAAAAATCATCCTTTCCCGAGACGCAGAGTAACGACACCAGAAAATGTTGAAATTTGGCTGAGTATTATTTCATTAAAAACCGTCCGTCTCCCATGTGTCACCCTGTACGTACTACACAATCTCCGCTCACGGTAATATTACTCCGTTTTTTCTTTTTCCTTTTTTTTCGGTGAGGGGGGTACCCCTTCGTATTTGTTGATTCTTCACCGTGTAATGGTACTTGAATTACGTAACCATTACTGCACCTCACCTCAACCTCTCGATACCAGCAATATTCTACTGTGTTTCTGTAAAATAGCTAACATATTTCTGTGACAACATTCAGATTTGATTTCATTAATGTAGAGGTACTTCGATACATCGATATGTATATGTTGCAATGATATTATTCTTATGTGTATTCTTTATTTTGTCACTATGATCTCGGACGTGCTCCTAACTCTGATTTTTGGGCACGTAAGCGGTTATTAGAGAGTCAAGCTCTGGTCGTCATGTTAAAAAGACGCAAATTGTAGTCAGTTTATGAAATGTGAACTTTAACAGTGAGGAAGCTATTTTCAAGTATGTTTTATATTGTGAAGTGATGTTTTGGGACGAGTTACGTGATATTGCAACAAAAGTAATAAAAAAGAAGTGTAACTTAAATTCGGAGTGCTGATTACTTTTTTACGTCACCATTGTCCTAACTTGCAAAAGTTTAATCTTCAAAAAGTTTATGAAACACATCTATAAAACTTTTGAATATCGCAGAATAACACCTAGGCCTCTTTGCATGCGAGCTTGGAATCAGCACTACCTAGATTTTCGACGATTAAGCCATGAGTTCACAACGAGGCCAGCGTGGGGAACACGGAAAGACGAGTGCCTAGTTTATCCATAATTTCAAGAAATGACTTTATTAACTGTGCTCTAATGACACCTGCTACATAATATAACTTTGTTGTTGCCAGAAAATGCAATATTTAGCAGCGTGAGCGACACTTCAATCATAATTAATTTTTGACCTTTGTTGTGCTAAGGTTGTTAGAACCACCAACTAAATAATTTCCGATTGCCTTTAAATTTGCGACAGCTATTACTCATTGAATTACAGGCTGGAGGGGGTGGAAGATTGCACCCTCCACCCGAAGAATGGAACACGGTGAATCGTAGTAGTCGTATGTGATACTGAAGCTGTTTTCTTATAGCTGTAGAAATGACTGAGGTGAACACAGCAGCTGTAGGCTGCAAGTGAAATGACAGAGGCGAGTGTGGTGTTTAAAAGTGTAGGGGGCCACCCAGTCTGTGTACTGCCTACGGCGTAAGATTTGCCGGCAGACTGTGAAGGAACGGGCGCCGAGCGCCGGGCAAGGTGAGGGCGGCGGGCTAACAAACCCACCCCAGCGGCAGCGCAGCGACGGTCGCAATTAAATGCGACGCCGCGCCGCGGGTTCGCAGTACCGGAAAGCCAAGCCGAGCGCAGCAAGGCGGAGCGGCAGCGACTTTTCCGCCCCCGCTGGCAGGCGACGAAAATTTAAAATTAATTTGATTACGGTCGTTAGCCGGCGCGCCGTATCTGGCTCTGCTTCCCCCTCCGTCGGCGGGGCGCAGACATCCTCCGCGGCGCCGGCAAACAAACGGCTGCTCCCCGCTCCTCACTGAGCAAACCCGCGCCCGGCTGCCGGCTGCCGGCTTCCGCGCCTGCAGCGATACACGGCCGCCTTATCGTATCACCTCCCACGGGCGCGGCACGCTCCCCGGCTCCAGAAGCGCAAACAACGAAAGCGCGGCCCGACCGAGTTCACGGAATCCAATTAACGCGTGTAACGTACTACTTTCCCTGTTTAGCCCACACTAATTCGAGGCTAATAACACGGCTGTCGATTGTAGCGTCTCATTTTTTATTTAACTCTTCTTTACATTCCCTCCTTGGTGTGGCGGTGGGGGACGGAGAGCCAATTTATTGCTCTCCAGCACTCAAGTAAAACAATGAAACGCGTAAAAATACAATGACGTTGACAAAACATATTATCACCATTTGGTAAAACAATGATGCCTACGATCTTCAACTGTAAGCTGGATGGTATAATGATGTTAACGTAACACTTCCTAGATGTGGGTGTTGTACATAGTTGAGAGTGGAGAGCAGGCGATAAGGTAAAGGAAAATAGAGACACTGTTAGACGACCAGAAAAAGTGAGACACTTTTATACGAGTTGTTGACCAAGAAAAAGTATTTGATGGTGTGGAAAGGATACACTACCACCCAACATTGAAAGTCGGTACAACATCCTTCGTTATTCTTGTCAGAACAACATATTTTTTGTAACAATAACTCAATTTTACTTAACACACTGAAGCCGGGTACCAGTGTAGGAAAGAAGGACAAATTGTTTATTTAATTGATCACATGTACACTCCCACAAAATAAATCGCTACATCCAATTTGGTGCGTCTGCTAACCACAGATAGTGAATGTGCAATATGTGATCATCTTTGAGAAGGTCCTTGGTCACCTTTGGTGGAACCAAAGAGATGAAATTTACCTGAGCTCTGAACGCCTGAAATGTGGCTGACCAATACGGTAGCATGATGCTCCCTCACCTCGGCGGAGGTGTGACATGACCTGAAGAACGGCCGTGTTTCGGCACTCTGGTGCTGGATCTAGTGTTGGTAAGACCTGTCTTAGGCGTGCTCCGTAAAGACAAAAGTGTGGAGATATGGTATGCATGTGAAATACTTAAGAGTAGTTTGGAATAATTATTTCTTTATTTCAGGAACTTTTGTGGGGAAAATTAATTTCACGCAGATAATATTAAGGGCATCGTAGTAATCTTCGGAAGTGACCAACGGTGAAACCACGTGTAGCAATAAGTTGAAATACTTACGAGTGCTAAAGTTAAGCTGAATTACTGGCGTGTGTACTATTAGTTGCAGGACTTGAAATTAGAGACGAGTGCTTCCACGTGGTGAGTACTGTGTGAGTCTCAACCTGTGTATGAGACAAAGGATAAAGAGAAGTAGTCGTCCAAGGTATCAGTTGAGGACTCGCGCGTATGACGAATATGATCTTAATATTACTTTGCGTGTTATGTTTCCGTGTGACGCTAGATTCAAACTCTAATATTCTGAGAGAGAAGCAACGTGAGTCAGCCGTCTATCCAGCAACGCCACTTGGCTTGCATTGCACAAGGAGACGTGCATATATTCTCCAGAGTTCGTAGTAGGAAAGAAAAGTTGCGAAGTGGGGCAGTGTCGTGTGAAACTAATACTAATTGAAGTGGGAAAGCTGAAAGTGAAGTGATTCTAACGTAGTGACTATTCTTTGTGATGTATTCTATGTTGCCAGTGTGATGTATTTCATGTAATTTAAGTATGTGTGGTTTGCATGGGAGACTAGCAAGATAGGTTCAGGGGCAGTGGGTTATATATGTTCCTTTTTGTACCGCTCGGTCGGGAGTAAATTTTCGTGATGATGGGTGTGAGAGTCGAAGTGTGAGATATAGCAAAAGATACACCATACTATCCAGAAAGTGCACCGTAGCGTCAGATAATTACGAGACCATAAGATAGAGAATCACCAGTGTAAAGCCCTGCCCACTTAGCGGAGTTACTCATGTGTAATTGTTGTATAAAATGTAATGGTGTGTTTAGGTTGTCTTTGAATCATAATAGAATTTATCGGAATAAAAAAGATAGTGAAAAGAAAAAGATTGGTGGCTTTGTTCTTCGAATAGTGTGTAGTCATGATATCCAGAATTTATCATGTGTGCGCCATTCATATTCAGTGCGATGGCCCCGTGTCTATCAAAGACGTTGGGTAAGAAAGAAAACGTGGTATTGGCAGAGTGTAGTGAACAATAAGAGTTGTGTAAATCCCTAATATTCAGATATGCGTTATCCGTTTCCTTTGCGTAATATTCAAACAGCAAAATAATTTGTAGCTTAATTGTAGGTACTAGAGCTCATAATCAGTCATTGATGTTACTCGAGAAATAATAATAAATCCAATATCTTGGCAGACCACTCATCTTGCAAGCCTGATTGCTTGATGCCACAGTATGAGCTAGGCATGTTGGTGCCTCTCAATATAAAATGTTGCAAGATATTCCAAATTTTCAGAAAGCTGTACCGAAAAACGGGCAATATACAGTATGTACAAGCATGAAGACGGGAAAATAATAATGGAAGACTGAGAATAAAGTGCTCAGATTAAAAAGATGTAAGACAGAGATACAGTCTTTCTCCACTGTTGTTCGATCTGTACATCGAAGAAGCAATTACGAAAATATTAGAAAGACTGAAGAGTTAGGTTAAAAATCAGGGTAAAGGGATCTCAATAGTAAGTGTAACTGACAACATTTTTTTCCGCAGAGAGACTGAGGAAGAATTACAGGACACGTTGAATGCAATGAAAAGTCTCATGAGCACAGAATATGAATTCAGACTTGACTGAAGAAGGACGAAAGTAATGAGGAGCAGCGGAAGTAAGATAACTTAACACCAAAATTGGGGACAATCAGATTGACGAAATGAAGGAATTCTGCTACCTTGAAAATAATACATGATGGTCAGAGCAATGTGGGCATAAAAAGCAGACTGGCACAGGAAAAGAGGGCATTCCCCGCCAAAACATGTATACTACTATAAAACATTGGCCTTAATTTTAGGAAGAAATCTATGAGATTGTATGTCTGTATGAAACTGAATCGCGGACTACGGGAAAACCGGAAAAAATAGAATCGGAGCATTTGAGATGTGGTGCAACAAAGAAAAATTTGGTGAACTGATACGATAAAAAATGAGGTTCTCCACAAAATGGGCCAGGAAAAAATAGTTTGTAAGCACAGAAAAAGTGATGGTATGACGGGACTCATACTAACATATCAGGGAGTAACTTCCATGGTAGACGAAGGAGCTGTAGAGGGGACAAGCTGTGGGGGAAGACAGAGTGTGGGATCTGTTCAGTATATAACTATGGACATGTGTGCAAGTACTACACTACTGGCTATTAAAATTGCTACACCAAGAAGAAATGCACACGATAACCCGGTATTCATTGGACGAATATATTATACTAGAACTGACATGTGATTACATTTTCACGCAATTTGTGTGCATAGATCCTGATAAATCAGTACTCAGAACAATCACCTCTGACCGTAATAACGGCCTTGATACGCCTGGGCATTGAGTCAAACAGAGCTTGGATGGCGTACACAGGTACAGCTACCCATACAGCTTCAACACGATACCACAGTTCATCAAGAGTAGTGACTGTCGTATTGTGACGAGCCACTTGCTCGGCCACCATTGACCAGACGTTTTCAATTGGTGAGAGGTCTGGAGAATGTCCTGGCCAGGGAGCAGTAGAACGTTTTCTGTATGCAGAAAGAACCCTACAGGACATGCAACATGCGGTCGTGCATTATCCTGCTGAAATGTAGGGTTACGCAGGGATCGAATGAAGGGTTGAGCCATGGGTCGTAACACATCTGAAATGTAAGGTCCACTGTTCAAAGTGCCGTCAATGCGAACAAGAGGTGAGCAAGACGTGTAACCAATGGCACCCCATACCATGACGTGAGGTAGGCCAGTATGGCGATGACGAATACACGCTTCCAATGTGCGTTCACCGCGATGTCGCCAAACACTGATGCGACCATCAGGATGCTGTAAACAGAACCTGGATTCATCCGAAAAAATGACGTTTTGCCATTCGTGCACCCAGATTCGTTGGTCCCGTTCCTGCAGGATTTTTTTCCGGCCGCAGCGATGTCGAAGATTTAATGTTTTAGCAGATTCATGATATTCACGGTACACTCGTGAAATGGTTGTGTTGGAAAATCCGTATTACATCGCTTCCTCGGAGATGCTGTGTCCCATCGCTCTGCTATAACACCACGTACAAACTCACTTAAATCTTGCTAACCCGCCATTGTAGCAGCAGTAACCGATGTGGCGACTGCGACAGGCACTTTTTGTCTTATACCCCTAGGCGCTGCCGAACGCAGCTCCGTATTCTGGCAATTTACACATCTCTGTCTATGCCTATACCAGTTTCCTTGGCGTTTCAGTGTAGTTATAAGACGCAGTCAAAAAGTTTCCGTTTCAGGGCGTTGCTGTAATGGATATTCGACGTATCGCAACTCCGATGACTGATATGTTGGGAACGGATAAGTGTGGAATTCATGTCTCTCCTACGTGCGTGTGATAAATACGCAAACGTGAACTGTGGCTGAATGCGTTCAGACTTGAGCAGCGTGCTGTTATTCTTTTTTGGCTGCCGAAGGACAAAAGAAGGTAGACACCAATCGGAGAATGAAGAATGAAAATTACTGAGATTAATCTTAGTAAAACTGTGGTGGTCAATAATGCTTATGAAGCTCGGTTGGTAGATGATATCCTCCAGAAGAAGATTGGCAAGAAAGGTACTATACTTGGTTCTTTCATCAGCGTCCCAGAAGAATCGGAGAAAAAATTCTTCTCAATTCCATTTTTAGGTCCAGTGTCTTACCAGATTCAAATGTTGCTTCGGATTAAATACAAACGTAATACTGCCTTTTCTAAAAATAACAACTTGAGAAATAATGTCATCCATAATTTAAACTACTAGCCCTCTGTAGAATTTTGGTGTCTACAAGATTTCATTTGACACTTGAGGTGCCTATTAGATTGGTCAAACAGGACGTGCCTTTCCAATTCGCTGTAAAGAATATTTTCTGAGGGAAAACGGTTCGTGTGCCCCTAATTCTTCTTTTGCAGATCACCTGTTAATCACAGGGCACTCTCCTAAAGGGGTTGAGAAATTGGAAATTTTGCATATTGAAAAAAAAGGGCGTAAACTTTATGTTTTGGAGGAGCTGGGTATTTTCAAGCATTTACTTTCGAATGACGGACTTTTTCTCAACGAGCCGGTGCAGTTGCGCGGAAGAAATTATTTCAATGGTATAAAGGCGCTGCTTGACGATATGTACCAACAACTTCTTGCAGATTCAGAGATACCGTTTCTTTCTACTTTTTACGGCTCATATACGTAAATTAAATAAACTTTTTTGGTTTTTATAACATATCTATTATAGCAAGCAGAAATGCCATTTAATGGAATATTTCGTATACGTCTTCTTCATGCATTCATTCTGGAATTTTTGTACTACAGCCATTCATTAGTTGTATTTTATATCATGCAGTATCCCGCTATTGTAATTACTTCATGTACACCATTCAGGTGTTTGTTTACTTCTCTCTGTGCAGTTACGAGAGATGTTTACAAAATAGCTTGTTTTACCAATTAGCCACCGGATGGCGGTATTGTCTTGAAGTCACATAATGTTCCACTGCTTATTTTGTTTTATGTTTATTTTCATTTCCTGCAAAAAAGGATTACTCACAATGAAGCATCGCGACTTCTTCCTCCTTTCTAATAACAAATATGTCCCGTTGTATCTAATTTTTGTCTATAGGACCCTCTTGTAACACGTCCGGGAGTACAGATGCGTGGGGTCCCTGAAACTGTTTTGTCCATTTCTTGCCCGTGCGCCCTGTCCACACCACGTATCCGGTAATCCAGCGGCGGTCGCACTGATCTGCTCCACACTGCTGCTTGCTTGCCTGAAATTATCTATCGAAATATGCAAGCCAGTTAGGAGAGCCACTCCACGTCAAAACACAACACTGTCTTACGTTTGGTATGAACAACTATATTCCGAGACGATAAAAGAAAAACGCAGGTTGCACTGTTTACATTATAAGTCGTAAACGTTATCCTAATTAACAATTTTGATGATTATCTGTCCACAATATCACTCAGACGAGCGTACGCGTAACCGACACGACGCGGTGATTGTTGAAGATGCGAAAACCGAATGATCGAACGAAAGTTCTTGCGCTCGTCACACATACAGATATCTGGTAATAGTCCTCTTTGACACTAGTAATGATATAACACTACGCGTAAAGCTAATTTTTCAGTTCTCAGTTCTCGCTTGTACGAGAGAGCGTGTAACCGTCGTGGCGCCGCTGGCTGTTGATCATGCGGAACGCGATGACCGAACGCACGTCCTCACGCTCGCTACAAGACACTGGCACTTGACTGCACTCTTTTATGGTAACTATTTTTTACTGATTCACGTTCCTTCATTCTGGGAGACCGAACACGGCGCGGATGGTTGATGCTGTGCTACACGCAACGAGAGGATGCACAAATACGTTATCAGCAGCACTGCTCATTTTCAAATACTTCTTGACGCACTTTCCTCTGTAGCAGTTACTTATTTTATCACTTTACTGTACTAGCACATGTAGCAGCACTTCAACTTCCATTCTAACAATGCCTCTCACATGCACAGCTACACACTACTCAACATAACAGTTCCGTGTCCCGCGCTCGACTCTCTCCAGACGCGGCTGCCCGCAAAGATACTACACAACTAAACCAGCGATATGACAATAAGCTTACACTCTGTTAGCTTGCTGATGATGGGCCAGTTCCCGAACTATTGCTAAAGAATAAATATGAAACGTCCCCTTTGAAAAATTATACAAGACTGTGCTTAAACTGACACACAATATTTTTAGCGCAACGCAATCTGACTTTCAATAATCCCTACAAAAGAATGGCCCTGACTAACATTAACCTATACGTTTCACAAATCGCTTACCTCACAAAAATCTTGGTTACTCGAACTACTGCAATACAGCGAGCACCACTACTGCCAGCTAAATAAAAGATTCAAACTATGGAAGGCACTAACTACTGATAGGGATAGTTAGCGAATGAAAGATTTTAATAGAGAACAAACAATGTATTTACCTTAATAGTCATAATATATATAGCATTCATGACATCCATTCTTACAAATTTCAAAACTCCGCCATCTCTCTCCCCACATCCACCACTGCTTGCGGCTCACCTCCAACTGCGCAACGCTACGCGCTGCTAGCATCCAGCTGCCGCTGCCCAACACTACAAAGGCAGACAACAATGCAAACCAGCCACAGACTGCACACGACACAGCCAGTGATTTTCATACAGAGCGCTACGTGGCGGCGGCGTTACCAATAAAAAAACCTGAACAGCCTATTTACATAGCCCCCATGCTCCTCACAAAAAATTTACAAATTGTTTTGAACAGTGGCCAATACAGATTTGAAAATTATTTTCATAATTACAATAACAAAGAAATTAAATGCACACACTTATCGATACAATGTTGGTCCAAAGCTAAAATTTTTTCACAGTCTATAAAGACAGTCCTGATCGTTCACCACAGTAAAATAGCAGTGTTTTTGCTCAATGTCTGAGCAGCAAAAGAAAATGCACACAGAAGTGGTGGATTTCCATGCAGTCTTGAAGAAGTAGTGCTGTCCTTCCAACGGAAAGACAGTGCTGACACTTGACATGCTGACAGGTAATGGGCCACAACAGAGCAAACCCACAACTGAGTCAGTCGAAGTTTTGAAGAATATTGGTAGATTTGTCATCACAGAGCAGACCCGCTGTAGTCCTAGTAGAGATTATGGTATTGGTGAGTCATCAAAGGTGTAGAGCCACTGTAGTCCTTGTAGAGATGGCTAGCAGCCAACTGTTGCGACTGTGCAGGTGCACAATCACCATTGAAGAGTCTTGTGGACAATATAGCAAGTCCATAAACCACCACTTGTCCACTCACAAAGAATTTGTTTGAAATGTCCTTAGAACCAGCAATGCTGTTATCCAGTCCCTTGCTGAATTATTAACACACGTGGGAGCGCTATCACTCCCTACTTCTCACATATTGTCCATAAACTATGACCAACAGAAACGTGTGCAGTGAAATGTAACTTACAAGTTACTTAATTTGATGAACTGGCGTCAATTATAATTTTATAACATGAGAATACAATAACAATGGTACAAAATATATCATTAAAGAACATAATAGTACAGATAACATTTGCAGTAATACAGGCTTTACAAAAGAATCGAAATAACAAATACATCAGTGTTACAAAAATTACGAGATAAGTACATACATAAAAATCACAATAACTTTTGGAACATAAACTTCACACATGAGCATTAAAACAGAACAGAATTAATAATGTCTAACATCTTTACAAAGTAAATAACATATTATCAGAAAAATTCTACAACGTAACTCATATCAGCTAAACACACAAAGACAGGAAAAAATACAACTTCACATAGCGTAATAACACAAAATACAGAACAGTGTTTGTTTTCAGTGTGACATTTGGTACTGCAGTCCAACCCAAAACTTCATTCCATAGATCTTTCGTCTTATTTCAACATTTGTTTCCAGCAAAAAAATCCTATCCAACCATGCTTTTTGTATTTATATGTTCACATATTTCTTACCTCATTATTTATTTTCCATTATCTTACCTCGTCATTTATTTCCAAGAAAATCCTACCTAAACCTGTTGTCCCTAAACCCTACTTTTTTTGTTCCTATCCTCTTTCAAAATACTTTTTTGGCCAAACCATTTTCTTATAGCTTCTCAATGCATTCCTTCCAATTCATCACAACTCATTCTCTTATATAGTCTACCCCCTCTTAAGCTAACTTAAATCTACTGAGCTCAGATGCTTAACTAAGGGACGAGGCAATGCAGCAGCACAAAACAATTAACACAAACGGCGATGGTAAAAAAAATGGAAATTGGCAAAGCAATTGCAATATTACAACTAATATAAGGCACTGTGCAGCAAACAAGAAAATAAACTCTTACTAAAACTGGCTAAACGGAGTAATACAAAGTCAAATTCAGTAACATTACTCTGGCACACAGCAGCAGCAAATACAGTAACTTATACCTAGACATAACAAAGGTCAAGCAGAAAAAATAGTACACTAACGACAACAATGCAGATAAGGGAGATGTCTATTCACATCTTAATGTCTATATAATTAAAATGGTGCACCACAAAAACTTATTGTAAAAAAATATTACCATGTAGTTGAAAAGAAAATTATGTATTCAGCTACTGTTATTAATCCCTTCTTATTGTTCTTTCCATTCAAAGTGCTCGTTTTTCGAAGAATATGGATCATAAAATTATTATTTAATAGATCTTAATAGTCATAATATATATATCAGTTCATGACATCCATTCTTACAAATTTCAAAACTCCGCCATCTCTCTCCCCACATCCACCACTGCTGGCGGCTCACCTCCAACTGCGCAACGCTACGCGCTGCTGGCATCCAGCTGCCGCTGCCCAATACTACAATGGCAAACAATGCAAACCAGCCACAGACTGCACACGGCACAGCCAGTGATTTTCATACAGAGCGTTACCAATAAAAAAACCTAAACAGCCTACTTACAAATATTTTACACAACTTGAAGGTAGTTGATTGTAAAAATAAATAAATAAATAAATCGTTGCCGGGAAATATCTCCGAGATCTTTCACTGACAGAAGACTCATCAACGAGCATTAGCGCCCTATTAAACCACCGTGTGGTTTCAGCTCAGGTTCTTTTGACTGCGAGCACAGTGCCTTAACAAAAGCCTTCCCCGCTCAATCGACTGACTCGCTGCAGACCGCCTTGCCGGAGTTTGCACCCGGCACATCCGGCACCCGGCACATCCAGCACCCAGCGTCGCTGAGGAGGCCCCCATCCCCGTCTGGCGGAGCCGCCCACGTCTTATCGGCGTGCGCAGACGGCGCCGTTAATTTCATACGTCGCTGCTGATTGATCCGCTTCGGCATTAGGATTCATTTTCCGGCCGCTTGCGCGTGACGTCACCAGAGGAGGACGCCGCAGGCTGGGGGAGCTGAGGCGGTCCCGACTGGCGTCTTCACCCCATCCCGCTTCGCTCCTTAAAGCTCCGCTGTGACTCCATCCAAACGTACTTCTTTCTGCTCCTCTGTTGCTGCTGAATGTTCGGATGTTTTTGGAAGTATTCAGTTTCGTACTAAACATTTGTTTCACATCTACATCTACATACATATTTTGAAACCACTGTGAAGGACTTGGCGTAGCGTACTTCCCATTCTACGACGTAATGGGGTTTCTTCCTCTACCACTCAATTACGGTGCTGGAACAATGACCATTTAAGACCTTCTGTATGCGTGGTAATTACTACAATCTTCCCCTAGCCCTCAATGCAAGGTACACTATATGATCAAAAGCATCCGGACACCTGGCTGAAAATGACTTACAAGTTCGTGGCGCCCTCCATCGGTAATGCTGGATTCAGTATGGTGTTGTCCCACCCTTAGCCTTGATGACAGATTCCACTCTCGCAGGGATACGTTCAATCAGGTTCTGGAAGGTTCCTCGGCGAATGGCAGCCCACTGATCGCGCAGTGCTGCACTGAGGAGAGGTATCGATATCGGTCGGTGAGGCCTGGCACGAAGTCAGCGGTCCAAAACATCCCAAAGGTGTTCTGTAGGTTTCTCTGTGCAGGCCAGCTCCGTCCAGGGATGTTATTGTCGTGTAACAACTCCGCCACAGCCCGTGCACTATGAACAGGTGTTGCAAAATGTCATCGCCATCCCCGAATTGCTCTGCAACAGTGGGAAACAAGCAGGTGGTTAAAACATCAATGCAGGCCTTGCTGTGATAGTGCCATGCAAAACAACAACCGTGAAAAACACGACCACACCATAACATCACCGCCTTCGAATTTAACTGTTGGCAATACACACGATGGCAGATGACGTTCACGGGCATTCGCCATACCCACACCCTGCCGTGGGATCGCCACATTGTATACCGTGATTCGTCACTCCACACAACGTTCTTCCACTGTTCAGTCTACCCATGTTTACGCTCCTTACACCAGGCGAGGCGTCGTTTGGCATTTACCGGCGTGATGTGTGGCTTATGAGCAGCCGCTCGACCATGAAAGCCAGGTATTCTGACGTCCCGCCTAACTGTCAAAGTGCTTGCAGGGGATCCTGGTGCAATCTGAAATTCATTTGTGGTGGTCTGGATAGATGTCTGCCTATTACACATTACAACCCTCTTCAATCGTCGGCGGTCTCTGTCAGTCAACAGACGAGGTCGGGCTGTACGCTTTTGTGCTGTATGTGTCCCTTCACTTTTCCACTTCACTAACACATCGAAAACAGTGGACTTAGGGATGTTTAGAAGCGTACAGATCTCGCCTACAGACCTAAGACACAAGTGACACCCAATCACATGATCACGTTCGAAGTCTGTGAGTTCCGCGGTGCGCCCCATTGTCGCTGATATGGAGTACCTGGCAGTAGGTGGCAGCACAATGCAGCGAATATGAAAAACGTATGTTTTTGGTGGTGTCCGGATACTTTTGATCACATAGTGTTCGTAGGGGCTTACAAAATATTTCTAGATCCTACATTTAATACTTGTTCTCGAAACTTTGTAAGTTGGTTCCGCGGTGTCACTGGTATAGATCTTCAAGCGTCTACCAATTCAGTTTCTTCAACACCTCTTAGACACTCTCGCGTGAGTGTAACAAACCTGTGACTGTTCGTGCCAACCTTTTTTGGCCAATTACAACGTCCCCTGTTAGTACTGTTTAGGATGGGTCTCACATACTTGTGCAGTTTTCCAAGATGGAATGCATAAGAGACCTGTAAGCTCTCTCCTTTGTAGTCTGACTGTAGCTTCTCAGTACTCTGCTAATGAACCTACGATTGGACCTATGTTGTCATTTCATAACATCGCTACAATACTTTACACGCCGGTATTTGTACTAGTAGACTGATTCCAGTTGCCTTTCGATGGTTTTTGAGTCAACGTCGACTATTGGTGTGCGTTTTGTGAAGTGCACAATTCGACATTTCAGAACATTTGACACAAGTAGCCAGTCTTTGCTCCACTTTCAGTTTTGCTGAAGATGTGACTAGACATTCGTGCAGATTTTTTCAGATGGTCTTCATTATAGATAACTGCACTACCTGCGGAAACTGCGAGGTGGTTAAGTCAAGCCATTAATACACAACATGAGCAAGAAGGGTCACAACACACTTGCCTTTAGCACGCGTCAAGTTGTTTATTAATCTGTGGATGACTTTCAGTTGAAATAATATGCTGCACTGTCCCTGACAAGAAATTCTTAATCTAATCAAAAATAATGTTTGATACCTCAAATTATTATACAATAACACTTCAGTTAATAATCACTGGTGTGATAACAAGTCAAATGCTTTTCGGAAGTCTCTAAATACTGCATCCATCTAATTTCGTGTCTACAAGTTCAGTACTCTGGCCACAAGCAAGTATTATCGCATTATTTTTTGTTGCATCCGCGCCACAAGTCTATACAGCTTCTTCTCTCCTGCTTTCAGTCGATGTTTCTTTATAGGTAGCGTCGTTTCATTATGGTGCAAAAAGGATTTCCTAACTCCCGAAAGACTTTCTCCATAAGTGAGGATTGCATCTCTAGGTACTTTTAAAATATGGCTGTGTTCTTTTTGTTTTGTCCTCAATCGTCAATTTTCTTAAGGAGACTTGTATGGCCACGTTAATATTTCGGGGTCTTAACATTTTAAGGGGGAGGTCTGGTCACGTCTTTTCTTTTCGCTATCGACCACTACGAGTGCATTGCTGAGCGAAGACCTATGTAACTTTTCCTACTGAACCCAGTAAAACTCATAATATGTCTTACATCGCGCAACGGACAACACTTCTGTTTTGCTACGACTCTGTAGTGCGACAAACGTGCAAAAGCCATGACTGAACAAGTTCAGTTATATGCAGTTTCCTAAATCTTCCTGAGAAACAAATCTGAAATTTAAATATTACCAGAGGTGATCTGATGGGAATGACAGAAAGACGGCATCTGCATAGGATGATATCAACCAGGAGATTACTTATGGAAGAGGTGGATATTTATGCTCATCATCACGTCGCTGGCACCGCGTAAAACAAGCCAAACATCATCATCATCATCATCATCATCATTTAAGACTGATTATGCCTTTCAGCGTTCAGTCTGGAGCATAGCTCCCTTATAAAATTCCTCCATGATCCCCTATTCAGTGCTAACGTTGGTGCCCCTTCTGATGTTAAACCTATTGCTTCAAAATCATTCTTAACCGAATCCAGGTGCCTTCTCCTTGGTCTGCCCCGACTCCTCCTACCCTCTGCTCGTCGAGTTCCTCGAGCGTTGAACCACAGTCAAAGCGCAGCGGTACCAACACTGTTTGCAGAAACTGCAACGCGCCACAAAGTCAAAACTGCCACGAATGCTGTAGGACAAATTCAAATGGCTCAAAGCACTATGCGACTTAACAGCTGAGGTCATCAGTCCCCTAGAACTTAGAAATACTTGAACCTAACTAACCTGAGGACATCACACACATCCACGCCCGAGGCACGATCCGAACCTACGACCGTAGCGGTCGCGCGATTCCAACTGAATCGCCTAGAACCGCTCGGCCACGGCGGCCGGCTGCTGCCGGACAGAATCATCCTGTTGCACGATAACGCCTGCTCTCAACCTGCCAATCGGACGAGAGCTGCGTTTCAACGATTTGGTTGGGGAACATTGCAACATCGTCCATACAGCCTTAATCGTTCACCCTGCAATTTTCACGCCTTTGACCATCTGAAGGAAGACATGAGAGAACATTGGTATCAGTGGGGCGAGAAAGTGTACAAGTGGATGCGGTTGAGGATCTGTCAGCGGCAGGGCGCGTTCTAAGAACGAGGAATTGCTCGTCTCGTCTCCCTGTGGGATAAATGTGTTCACGGCTGTGGTGATCACTTTCGAATGGTCCCGTTGAGGCGGGTGTTCAGTTTTCATTTCACTGCCCAGGACGAAAGGGTTGTTGTTGTTGTTGTTGTCTTCAATCCTGAGACTGGTTTGATGCAGCTCTGCATGCTACTCTATCCTGTGCAAGATTCTTCATCTCCCAGTACCTACTGGAACCTACATCCTTCTACATCTGTTTAGTGTATTCATCTCTTGGTCTCCCTCTACGATTTTTACCCTACACGCTTCCCTCCAATACTAAATTGGTGATCCCTTGATGGCTCAGAACATGTCGTACCAACCGGTCCCTTCTTCTAGCCAGAAACTTCTCCCCAATGCTATTCAATACCTCCTCATTAGTTATATGATCCACCCATCTAATCTTCAGCATTCTTCTGTAGCACCACATTTCGAAAGCTTCTATTCTCTTTTTGTCCAAACCAGTTGTCGTCCATGTTTCACTTCCGTACATGGCTACGCTCCATAGTAATACTTTCAGAAACTGCTTCCTGACACTTAAATCTATACTTGATGTTAACAAATTTCTCTTCTTCAGAAACGCTTTCCTTGCCATTGCCGGTCTACGTTTTATATCCTCTCTACTTCGACCATCATCGGTTATTTTGCTCCCCAAATAACAAAATTCCTTTACTACTTTAAGTTTCTCATTTCTTAATCTAAGTCCCTCAGCATCACCCGACTTAATTCGACTACATTCTATGATCCACGTTTTGCTTTTTTTGATATTCATTTTATATCCTCCTTTCAAGACACTGTCCATTCCATTCAACTGCTCTTCCAAGTCTTTTGCTGTGTCTGACAGAATAACAATGTCATCGGCGAACCTCAAAGTTTTTATTTCTTCTCAATGGATTTTAATACCTACTCCGAATTATTCTTTTGTACCTTTACTGCTTGCTCAATATACAGATTGAATAGCATCGGGGAGAGGCTACATCTCTGTCTCACCCCCTTTCCAACCACTACTTCCCTTTCATGCCCCTCGACTCTTTATAACTGCCATCTTGTTTCTGTACACATTGTAAATAGCCTTTCGCTCCCTGTATTTTACCCCTGCCACCTTTAGAATTTGAAAGAGAGTAATCCAGTGAACATTGTCAATAGCTTTCTCTAAGTCAACAAATGGTACAAAAGTAGGTTTGCCTTTCCTTAATCTTTCTTCTAAGATAAGTCGTAAGGTCAGTATTGCCTCACGTGTTCTAATATTTCTACGGAATCCAAAATGATTTTTCCCGAGTTAGAACTACTTAACCCTATCTAACCTAAGGAGATCACACACATCCATGCCCGAGGCAGGATTCGAACCTGCGACCGTAGAGATCGCGCGGTTCCACACTGAAGCGCCTAGAGGCGCTCGGCCACCGCGGCCGGCTGCTGCCGGACAGAATCATCCTGTTGCACGATAACGCCTGCTCTCAACCTGCCAATCGGACGAGAGCTATGTTTCAACGATGTGGTCGGGGAACATTACAACATCGTCCATGCAGGCTTGGTAGTTCACCCTGCAATTTTCACATGTTTGACCATCTGAAGAAAGACATGAGTGAACATTGGTATCAGTGTGGCGAGAGAGTGTACAAGTGGATGCGGTTGAGGATCTGTCAGCGGCAGGGCGCGTTCTAAGAACGAGGAAGTGTTCATCTCGTTTCCCTGTGGGATAAATGTGTTGACGGCTGTGCTGATCACTTTCGAATGGTCCCGTCGAGGAGGGTGTTCACTTTTCATTTCACTGCCCAGGACGAAAGGGTAGAGGTTGAATAAAAAGTATCTGATGCACGTCATAAACGCTGGTAGATTCCATCAAACTTACCTACATAGACCGAACGCTTCTCACGCTGTTGTCTTTGTCGTTTACGACTAGGTCAGAGCCGCCGGACACAAGAGGCTTGCTGTGAGGAATGGAGAGAGAAAGGAGGAACCGACGAACACTGAGGCGCTTTGGACGGCAGCAGCGGAGCCGTTTGGCGTCTCCGTATGGGAAAGCGCGCTCCTCTGCTAGGACCTCAAACAAACCCCAACGTTTCTAGTGGACCGTGAACGTACCGTCTTCGACAGCATAATGAGTGATGGCGGAGGGTCGGAGTCACACGTCAGCGCCGGGTGCGCAGACCGGCGGAGACAGCAGAGTCCCGGGGAGGCCAGTTAATTGCGGCCCGGCGCGCCGACAGAGAGCTGTCGATAAGGGGCCCTGCGCTGGCCTGCTGCCCCGCCGGCGGCATTGTGGCGCGTCCCACGGGAACGCGGGGCGTGGTCGCTCCTAACCGCCGCGGCCACAGGTGGGCCGCGCCGACTCGTGACCGGCGCTCATTATCGACACGGGGACCCCGCCGGAACAGGTGGGCCGCAGCCCGGGCCAGGGCAAGGCGCGTCTGCACAGAAATGCAAAGCTGAAGGGCCGCGCTAGGCACTAATGCTTTGCATTGGGTTCCGGGGCAGCAGGAAAATAAACTGTAAGCCACGCGAAACAAGAAAAATACCTTGCTTTTCTGATGGTACAGTACTTCACATGCCATTAACAGAATACAGGGTGAAACTTCCTGGTAGATTAAAACTGTGTGCCGGACCGAGACTCGAACTCGGGACCTTTGCCTTTTGTGGGGAAGTGCTCTACCTCTATCCTTTGTTTGAGGAGTGCTAGTTCTGCAAGGTTCCCAGGAGAGCTTCTGTAAAGTTTGGAAGGTAGGAGACGAGGTACTGGCAGAAGTAAAGCTGTGAGGACGGGGCGTGAGTCGTGCTTGGTAAGCTCAGTTGGTAGAGCACTTGCCCGCGAAAGGCAAAGGTCCCTAGTTCGAGTCTCGGTCCGGCACACAGTTTTAATCTGCCAGGAAGTTTCATATCAGCGCAGACTGCGCTGCAGAGTGAAAAATCTCATTCAGAATACAGGGTGGTTAGAAACAGACTGAAAACTCGTGGTGGGTTGTGCTGACACCCAAACCTCCAGATGTCAGACACTCAGATCGGTACTAAACGGTGTGCGTCGGTAGAGTATCAGCCAAAACACCGATTTAGTTCGTGCTGTGTGCTCTCGTCCAGTACAAGATGCGTAAACGGTAACTAAAAGTAACACTGAGCTACGGAGTTTAGGCAGACTATATATGTGAGAGCTGAATGTGCAGATCTCTGTTAGGTGAGTTGGATGCAAGAGCAACATGTGATCTTGCGGCGACACGTGAAATATAGAACACGTTTTTCCAATTACTTGAGTTCGTTAGTCACGGACCCTCCGGCTAGCTGGGGAGTTCCAGGTATGATAAGTGAAATGAACGTTCAAACGTGTGTGAAATTTTATGGGACTTAACTGCTAAGGTCATCAGTCCCTAAGCTTACACACTACTTAACCTTGAGTATCCTGAGGACAAACACACACACCCATGCCTGAGGGAGGACTCGAACCTCCGCCGGGACCAGCCGCACAGCCCGTGACGGCAGCGCCTTAGATCGCTCGGCAAATCCCGCGCGGCGAAGTGAAATGAGAGATAGCTCAACGTTCAGGAACTAACGCTCATGTCTGTGCATTCAGGGGACTATATCTCGTTTTTAAGTTAGCGAGAAGCCGACCTGGATACACGCCAACACGGCCGTTGCCGAGTTCCGTCTTTTTTTTCTTTTTTTTTAGTGAACTTTTAAACCGGGACTGCGTTGGGAGCTGTTTTTGAGTTTGGATGTGTTGAATGGCACCTTTAGTTTCTGTATGTTGTGCTTAGCACCTATAAAAGGCAAAAGAATCAACAGCCTCTGAAAAAAAAGAACTCAAATAAAAAATACAAAAAAATATAAAAAATACAAAAATTTGAAAAATTTCACCCCTTGTACCACACCCCCGCCAAAGGGAGGATAGGGAGATAGTGGCCAGGCATACTGCCTCCGCCAGCCCATTACTTGATCCCAATAAAAAATAAATAAGTGAAAGTAAAGAAAAAGGTTGCTATAAAGTCAGATTGTCGTGCTAAAGGGCCCTAGTTCGAAACAAGCTTATGGCGAATTTTTTTTACAGACTACGCGTGAAACTGTTATATGGGAGAACATTTTCCTGCCATGTAAAAGGTCGTTTCAGAGTTTCTTATGGCAGTCTGCTTTCGCTTCGTTAGGTGAAAGTAGCGATCCTATACATTTGTATAGATAACACCACACTTATCTATAGAAATGTACTGTATAGGTTTGTACTTTCAACTAACGAAGCGAAAGCAGGCTACAAAAAGAACATTGTTACAAACTCTGAAACACCCTTTTACATGGAAGAAAAATTTTCTTCCATATAACAATTTCACGCGTACTATGTTAAAAAAAGTCGCCATCAGTAGCTTTCGAACATGTGACCTGCAGTACATCTATCTGACGCTCTGCCATCTCACCTAACAAAACTCTTCAGATTCACCTCTCACAGATTCGTTTTCCTTTCCTCCATAGTTCTGGCGTTACTTTTAATTACCGTTTATGCATCTTCTACTGCACAACAGCACACAGCACGAATTAAATCGGTGTTTTGGTCGATACTCCATATACGTACAGCGTTAGGTACCGATCTGAGTGTCTCACAACTGGAGGTTTGGGTGTGAGAATCACGATGCGTGTTCAGTAAGTAATGCGACACTTATTAGTTTTTCTTCACCATTTTCGGTTGAACAGAATGCGGAATTTGTTGTGGAATATTCCCGTTCCAGCTCGTATACTGTCCGCCCCTGGTAGCTGAGTGGTTAAGTGTCATACCTATCGACCCCGGTTCGATACCCGGCTGGGTCGAAGATTTTCTCCGCTCAGGGACCGGGCGTTGTCCTTATCTTCGTCATTTGATCGCCATCGATACGCTCGTCGCCGAAGTGGGGTCAACTCGACAGCATTGCACCTGGGGGGCGGGAGGCCGTAGCCACACGGCATTTCCATTTCGGCTCCTATACTTTCATGAAGTGCCAATAGGTGGCGTCTTTAATGGAGGTGGATTCCAGGTAGAGAGCTCTCATTGACGTTCTTTTGGCAGAAAACCCGAACAACACAGATATTCGTAGAAGCTTGCACAATGTCTACAGATACTTGGCAGTGAACGAAAGCGCGGTGATTCCTCGGGCGAGGCGTTTGTCATCATCGCAGCAGATCGCGCAAACTTGTCCGATCTCACGTCGGCTGGCCACACACATCTGACTACAGACATGTGGGAAAGTGCGGACACTGCCGTTCGAGGTGCTCGACGGATCACAATCAAACACCGCGCTGCTCAGCTGGACGTCTCTGTTGGTAGTGCTGACTCACGTGTACACCAGTTCAGATACTCGAAGGTCTGTGCCCGCTGGGTTCCTTACCAACCAACAGAATACCATAAAAAACAAACGAAGGAACATGTGAGTGGGACGCAAACGACAATTTATCCCACATGGCAACGCAAGGCCTCCTCACGACAGGAGCTCACAAATCTTCATTGTATTCTTCTCCTCGTACTCCCTACAGCCCGGATCTCTCATCTTTCGTCTTCTATCTACACTACTGGCCATTAAAATTTATACACCAAGAAGAAATGCAGATGATAAACGGGTATTCATTGGACAAGTATATTATACTAGAACTGACATGTGATTACATTTTAGCAGTTTGGTCCCTTAGAAATTCACACACATATGAACTGATTTTTTTCAGATTTCAAGAAGGAATAGATAATTCATCACGAGGGCAGCGAACCGAAATTTTAAATACTATGCCGTGAAACAAGAAAGTCTACTTGCTGCCTATGCTGCACGACAATGTTTTAATTGGCGCATAGTGTAGAGAAAAAGCATTTCAATGGTTGAATAGATGGTATTCTTATCGATAAACTAATTACACAACAGGCTACACAAATGAAGAATGCAATCGGTATTATTCCGAAAGTGTGAGTGTCCTGTAAGAGTCTAATGGTATAATATATATAATTTACTGTGTCTGTCTCTGAGCACTGTGGCTCTGAGCACTATGGACTTAACTTCTGAGGTCATCAGTCCCCTAGAAGATAGAACGACTTAAACCTAACTAACCTAAAGACATCACACACATCCATGACCGAGGCATGGTTCGAACCTGCGACCGTAGCAGTCGCGCGGTTCCGGACTGAAGCGCCTAGAATCGCTCCGCCACCACGGCTGGCTAATTTACTGGAATGTATTGCTGACAACGCAGTCCTACATTCATCGCAATGTTTTTCGATACACGTGAACTCTTCCCCACCCAAGGCACACCTGGCTAGCTTCCACATTCGTATCGCACGCATTGTTCTCAGCTACTGACAGTACACTGACCATCTTGTTGTGCGATGGATCAATTGTTCATTTTTCTCAGTTACAATAATTCTGCTTGTGAATCATATTTTGTCAGTTTGACGAGCCCTAGGTGAGTAACCAACGTCTGGCCCGCCCGGTTGGCCGTGCGGCCTAACGCACGGCTTTCCGGGCGGGAAGGAGCGCCTGGACCCCGGCACGAACCCGCCAGGTGGATTTATGTCGAGGTCCGGTGAGCGGGCCAGTCTGTGGATGGTTTTTAGGCGGTTTTCCATCTGCGTCGGCGAATGCGAGCTGGTCCGCTTATTCCGCCTCAGATACACTATGTCGGCGATTGCTGCGCAAACAAGTTCTCCACGTACGCGTACACCACCATTACTCTACAACGCAAACATAGGGGTTACACTCGTCTGGCGTGAGACATTCGCTAGGGGGTCCACCGGGGGGCCGAACCGCACAATGACCCTGGGTTCGGTGTGGGGCGGCGGAGGGGTGAAGTGGACTGCGGTAGTCGTCGTGGGGTTGTGGACCACTGCGGCTGTGGCGGGGACGGAGCCTCTCCGTCGTTTCTAGGTCCCCGGTTAACATACAAAACAATACAATACAACCAACATCTGGCATGTGCTAGTCACTGCGCCTGAAGGAATAAAACCCTTTCATAAGTTTCCATTCCAGTCATTCAGTGCTAAAAATAGAACGGGTTATGGGGATTCAACCGAAACTGCAACACAACTGGCGATTTATTTTTGTGTGAATTGTTAACCTTTTTCTCATCCGAAGAACCTTCGCCATTTACGAGTACCAGCTGCATAAAAACAGTAAATTATGCACAAACTTACCTTGAAGCAGCTATTGCGACAAAATTCTGAAACAGAGTGCCCCATTAAACAAGCAGTTGGTGAGCAGAGAGATCAGTACCTTACAGAAAATCTCATTTTGTCTAAGAGAAGAAATTTCATGTTTATTTTTTTTACTAGGGAATTCTCGTTTCACTAGCTACCGACGACTCTTAAAAAATCAGTCACTGGAGCTAAAAAAAACTACAACTTGTGATATATCGCCATATATAAGAAAGTTCCGTATGTTAACAATTTATCAAAATGTTGTTCTCCTTGTGCGCTGTCATTCGCAAAAATCTCGTTTCGACGTCTCGACGTGTTTAGGAGCTGTGAGGAATGTTACGAATATTTCATTCCAGCGGGCGTGCGATAGGGAGTGAACGCGGTGCGTACGAAACTTTTATTACAGATTGGTGGCAGATAGAGACCACCTCTCAAGTATAAAGAAAAACTCCATATTCCATGTATTAGCTAAATTTCTACATCATGTGGCGTAATACGCACCAAATGCAAAATCATAGCAACCCCTATTTATCGTTGCAAACCTTTCAAATTTTGCACAGTGTCTTACTCAAATGGATATATCAGAATATGTATGACCATTAGCGAGATGATGGGCACTTCTGCACAAAGCTGACACATAACGCTACAAATAATGCAAAAATCAAATACTCCTACTCAATAGTTTCTGTATAATCGTTTGAGAAAGAGTGCAAGGTGGGCGCGCTTCGGTTCTGTCAGTGCAACGTATCTCGAAGTGGCACGTGCAATGAATGTGTACGTGCAAGACCAGCGCAGCACGTACGGAATGTGTGATGTCACACGTGCTGTACGCGTCTCAATTTGCGATTAACCCTTGTCTCGGTTGTTCTTATAGCGTAGGTAATAGTGCACGAGACTGCTCAGCCTATGGCTTGGGTTCCATTCTTACTACCATCCCACATCCAAATTTGATATCCTTCCTTTGCTCTGTCTTAGGAAACTAAAAAAGAATACATTTGGCGGCACCGTATCTGGCGGTCGCTTGAATTTGCGCGCTCAATGGCCTGATTGGCTACCTTCAATGCAAATTAACTCGGTAAGAGTTATTTATCAGTGCAACCTACCCTGCAACGTCCTTAGGAGGCCTCCACACTGTTTCTCACCATCCTGTATAACTTCTCATACTTCAATAATTATTCAAAACAAAGGTGTGAAGTTCTGAGTCGTGTCCCGTAGTGCTGACACCAGAAATCGCTAGTTCACTCATTTTCCTTCGTAATGTTTTTGTCTGAAGGAATAAAGTTTCTTATCGGTGCATACGATCTGACATGCTCGAGGCGCTCACTAGTAATCTTGTAATAAGATAGTTATAGACACAATCTTGCATTTATCCGTATTTGTATAGATCTTTCATTCATTACATAAAGTGGAAATGCAGTCCAAGTCTTCTTGCACTTCCACAGGAAGTCCGGCAACGATGCTTCTCTCTACACAACTGCAGCGTCAACTAACAGTCTTCTACTCGGAATACGCAGCGAGCCGCGCTCCTAGGCAACTGGACGCCGGGCGGCAGGTTTCTCCATTGGAGGGGCTCCTCCCGCAGGCGCCTGGAGTGGTGGAGAAGGCTGGAAAGTTACGGCACGCGGCCCCAGTCTACTCCTGGAGGGCCCTCCAGTTCCAGGCCGAGGGCCTCTCCAGAGCCCGCAGCCAGTTAGCCTACAGTTAACGCTTCCACTCTGTCCCGGCTCCTTGCTACCTCTCGTTACCCCTTAATTCCGTGTCTCGCTGCTGCGATAACCAATACTTAGTTTCCTGAACGCTCCAGTTTCACGGTGCACTGAGTTAGCAACGCTACGTTCCAAAGCTGCTTGCCCGTTTTTGAAGACCACACAAATCCAAGTCGCGCTGACAGTCACAAACTGTGTTCGATTGTGCAAACAGCAAAGCATGGAACCCGTCTTCGAGAAACAAAGTACCAGCAGTTATACCTCAGGAGAAATACGATCCACTGGGAAGGACAGCTGTTCAGCTGAACCAATTGACTCGCGAGTAAATCTGACCTTTCCACTACTGCGCCACTCTGTGCTTTTTTGAAAGAGTGGAGGACCACAAACACGCTATATCTAGCTTCTGTGTGTGTTTTTTTGACACAGACGGAGAAATGTTTCACCTCCATAATCGTCCAAAACGATGCCACACAGATTATTGTAATTGTGATGAGCTACGCACAAACTACGTGAACAAAAACATGTACATGGTAATTTCTGACAATGTTGTCATTATCTGATCAAAAGTAACGAGACAACCATTAATGGACATTAAAATGAGATGTGCCCACCTTTCACCTTTCTGATGGATTGAACCCTGCTGGGAATATCTACAATGAACATTTTCAAAGAATGTCCGTGGTAGAATGACGGCCTGTTCGTCCTCATAAGCCGAAATCAGAGAAGGTAGTGAATTTGGACTCTTAGAATCTGGAGTGAAGTCGACGTTTAACGCATCCCGAAAGTGTGCCACTGGGGTCAGTTCGGGACTTTGAGCAGACCAGTACGTGTTACGAATGTTACTGTCCACAGACTGGAGACTAGAAATCTACTCTGTACGAATCAGCATGGGTTTCGGAAAAGACGATCGTGTGAAACCCAACTCACTCTATTCGTCCACGAGACTCAGAGGGCCATAGACACTGGTTCAAAGGTAGATGCCGTGTTTCTTGACTTCCGCAAGGCGTTCGATACAGTTCCCCACAGTCGTTTATGAACAACGTAAGAGCATATGGACTGTCAGACCAAGTGTGTAATTGGATTGAAGAGTTACTAGATAACAGAACACAGCATGCCATTCTCAATGGAGAGAAGTCTTCCGAAGTAAGAGTGATTTCAGGTGTGCCGCAGGGGAGTGTCGTAGGACCGTTGCTATTCACAATTTACGTAAATGACCTTGTGGATAACATCGGAAGTTCACTGAGGCTTTTTGCGGATGATGCTGTAGTATATCGAGAGGCTGTAATAATGGAAAATTGTACTGAAATGCAGGAAGATCTGCAGTGAATTGACGCATGCTTCGGGGAATGGCAATTGAATCTCAATGTAGACAAGTGTAATGTGCTGCGAATACATAGAAAGAAAGATCCTTTATCATTTAGCTACAATATAGCACGTCAGCAACTGGAAGCAGTTAATTCCATAAATTATCTGGGAGTAGGCATTAGGAGTGATTTAAAATGGAATGATCATATAAAGTTGATCGTCGGTAAAGCAGATGCCAGACTGAGATTCATTGGAAGAATCCTAAGGCATTGCAATCCGAAAACAAAGGAAGTAGGTTACAGTACACTTGTTCGCCCACTGCTTGAATATTGCTCAGCAGTGTGGGATCCGTACCAGATAGGGTTGATAGAAGAGGTAGAGAAGATCCAACGGAGAGCAGCGCACTTCGTTACAGGGTCATTTAGTAATCGCGTAAGCGTTACGGAGCTGATAGATAAACTGCAGTGGAAGACTCTGCAGGAGAGACGCTCAGTAGCTCGGTACGGGCATTTGTTGAAGTTTCGAGAACATACCTTCACCGAGGAGTCAAGCAGTATATTGCTCCCTCCTACATATATCTAGACTATGAGGATAAAATCAGAGAGATTAGCGCCCACACAGAGGCATACCGACAATATTTCTTTCCACGACCAATACGAGACTGGAATAGAAGGGAGAAGTGAGAGAGGTACACAAAGTACCCTCCGCCACACACCGTCAGGCGGCTTGCGGAGTATGGCTGTAGATGTAGATGTAGATACCATTACCTCGCAGTTGCCACTTTAGGACGGTGTGCATTGTCACGCTGATACAAAAGATCTTCGCCCCCATCGCCGCCTCCGAACTGTTCCTCTACTGTTCACAGGCACAGAATGGTACAAAATGTGTTCCTACCCTTCGGCAATTAGAGTTTTCTTAAGTACAGTAAGGGGACCATACCCAAACCAAGTAAAACATCCGCATACGTACGTTCTCCAGGCATTTGTAAAATCTAGACCATTCCATCGGATTGCCAAAGGTCACTGTGCGAATCATCACCCAAAATCATTCGTTTCCGGTCATCCACTGTCAACAGGCGTCGCACTCCCAACTGCTTCAGGAGTCGCAGGCGTCGATTAGCCCTGACTGCAGAAATACTGGGCTTATGTGGTGCTGCTCGACTTTTTACCCTTTTATTTCTAACTCTTTGTGCTCGGAAATTTTGCTAACTGCGCTCCGAAACTCACGATTGATTCCTTCCCTTGACTTTATACGATTTTTACAGCCTCACTTTGAAATGCTCAACGGTCCCTGTTCATCAGTGAGTGAGGTGTGCATGGCCTCGGCTTAGCTATGGTAGTTCCTCTGCGTGTCTGCTTCCTAGTCAGTTCACCAACAGCCCTGATGGACGTGTTACGCAGGTGATGTCCAATAATAGCCCACGTTTAAAGTCACTGAGGTTTTCTGACTCACTTCTAACTGTTACTCCTTCTCTACTGACAACACAATTCTCCATGCCTCTTTTTATACAATCCTGTCTCTTGTGAGATCTAATGGTCAATTTCAGATAACATAAGGGTGTCTGGATGCTGCTGACCACATGCACTACTGCCCATTAAAATTGCTACACCAAGAAGAAATTCAGATGATAAACGGGTACTCATTGGACAAATATATTCTACTAGAACTGACATGTGATTACATTTTCACGCAGTTTGGGTACATAGATCCTGAGAAACCACTACCACCTCTAGCCGCAATAACGGCTTGATGCCTCCGGGAATTGAGTCAAACAGACCTTGGATGGCGTGTACAGTTACAGCTGCCCATGCAGCTTAAACACGACACCACAGTTCATCAGGAGTAGTGACGAGCCACTTGCTCGCCCACCATTGACCAGACGTTTTCAATTAGTGAGAGATCTAGAGAATGTGCTGGCCAGGGCAGCAGTCGAACATTCTCTGTACCCAGAAAGACCCGTGCAGGACCTGCAACATGCGGTCGTGCATTATCCTGCTGAAATGTACGGTATCGCAGGGATCGAATGAAGGTTCAAATGGCTCTGAGCACTATGGGACTCAACTTCTGACGTCATTAGTGCCCTAGAACTTAGAACTAGTTAAACCTAACTAACCTAAGGACATCACACACATCCATGTCCGAGGCAGGATTCGAACCTGCGACCGTAGCCTAGAACCGCACGTCCACTTCGGCCGGCTCGAATGAAGGGAATAGGCCACGGGTCGTAACACATCTGAAACACGAGATGACCGAGACGAGTAACCAGTGGCACCCCATACCATCAAGCCGGGCCGGCCGAGTGGCCTTGATGTTCTAGGCGCTACAGTCTGGAATCGAGCGACCGCTATGGTCGCAGGTCGAATCCTACCTCGGGCATGGATGTGTGTGATGTCCTTAGGTTAGTTAGGTTTAAGTAGTTCTAAGTTCTAGGCGACTGATGACCTCAGAAGTTAAGTCGCATAGTGCATTTTTGAACCACCGAGCCGGGTGATACGCCCGTATGGCGATGACGGATACACGCTTCCAATGTGCGTTCAGCGCGATGTCGCCAAACACGGATGCGACCATCATGATTCTGTAAACAGAACCTGGACTCATCCGAAAAAATGACGTTTTGCCATTCGTGCACGCAGGTTCGTCGTCGAGTACACCACCGCAGGCGCTCCTGTCTGTGATGCAGCGTCAAGGGTAACCGCAGCCATTGTCTCCGAGCTGATAGTCCATGCTGCTGCAAACATCGTTTACCTAATCGTGCAGATGGTTGTTGTCTTGCAAACGTCCCCATCTGTTGACTCATGGATCGAGACTTGGCTGCACGATCCGTTACAGCCATGCGGATAAGATGCCTGTCATCTCGACTGCTAGTGATACGAGGTCGTTGGTATCCAGCACGGCGTTCCGTATTACTCTCCTGAACCCACCGATACCATATTTTGCTAACAGTCATTGGATCTCGATCAACGCGAGCAGCAATGTCGCGATACGATAAACCGCAAACGCGATAGGCTACAATCTGACTTTTATCAAAGTCGGAAACGTGATGGTACGCATTTCTCCCCCTTACACGAGGCATCACAACAACATTTCATCAGGAAATGCCGGTCAAATGCTGTTTGTGTATAAGAAAACATGGTTCAAATGGCTCTGCGCACTATGGGACTTAACTTCTGAGGTCATTAGTCCCCTAGATCTTAGAACTACTTAAACCTAACTAACCTAAGGACATCACACACATCCATGCCCGAGGCAGGATTCGAACCTGCGACCGTAGCGGTCACGCTGTTCCAGACTGTAGCGCCTAGAACAGCACGGCCACTCCGGCCGGCTGTGTATATGAAATCGGTTAGAAGCTTTCCTCATATCAGCACTTTGTAGGTGAGTGTAGTATGTGAATATATAGGTAATTAAACGATATAACAATTTTGCAGGTCTGGGAAAAATCATGTAGTAAAACGTATTTCAATTTACGTTTTCCGTGTATTCTCGTGGTGGGTATAACCACACACGAAATTTCATGTTTCTGTCAACAGGAAGCTATTTCGCTGAAATAGGATATTGTCCTCCCCCCAAGAACCATGGACCTTGCCGTTGGTGGGGAGGCTTGCGTGCCTCAGCGATACATATAGCCGTACCGTAGGTGCAACCACAACGGAGGGGCATCTGTTGAGAGGCCAGACAGACGTGTGATTCAATGTAGAGGGGCAGCAGCCTTTTCAGTAGTTGCAGGGGCAACAGTCTGGATGATTGACTGATCTGGCGTTGTAACACTAACCAAAACGGCCTTGTTGTGCTGGTACTGCGAACAGCTGAAAGCAAGGGGAAACTACAGCCGTAATTTTTCCCGAGGGCATGCAGCTTTACTGTATGGTTAAATGATGATGGCGTCCTCTTGGGTAAAATATTCCGGAGGTAAAATAGTCCCCCATTCGGATCTCCGGGCGGGGACTACTCAGGAGGACGTCGTTATCAGGAGAAAGGAAACTGGCGTTCTGCGGATCGAAATGTCAGATCCCTTAATTGAGCCGACAGGTTAGAAAATTTTGAAAAGGGAAGTGGAAAGGTTAAAGTTAGATATAGTGGGAATTAGTGAAGTTCAGTGGCAGGAGGAACAAGACTTCTGGTCGGGCGAATACAGGGTTACAAATAGAAAGTCAAATAGGGGTAATGTAGGAGTCGGTTTAATAATGAAAAAAAAAGGAGTGCGGGTAAGCTACTACATACAGCATAATGAACGCCTTATTGTGGCCAAGATAGACACGAATCCCACGCCTACTACAGTAGTACAAGTTTATATGCCAACTGCCTTTGCAGATGACGGAGAAATTGAAGAAATGTATGATGAAATAAAAGAAATTAATCAGATAGTGAATGGAAACGAAAGTTTAATAGTCATGGGTGACTGGAATTCGGTAGTAGGAAAAGGGAGAGAAGGAAACGTAGTAGATGAATATGGATTGGGGCTAAGAAATGAAAGAAGATGCCGCCTGGTAGAATTTTGCACAGAGCACAACTTAATAATAGCTAAACCGTGGTTCAAGAATCATAAAAGAAGGTTGTATACATGGAAGAAACCTGGAGATACTGACAGGTTTCAGGCAGATTATATAATGATGAGACAGATTTAGGAACCAGGTTTTAGATTGTAAAACATTTCCAGGGGCAGATGTGGACTATGACCACAATCTATTGGTTATGAACTGTAGAGTTAAACTGAAGAAATTGCAAAAAGGTGAGAATTTAAGGAGATGGAACCTGGAAAAATTGAAAGAACCAGAGGTTGTACAGAGTTTCAGGGAGAGCATAAGCAACAATTGACAGGAATGGGGGAAAGAAATGCAGTAGAAGAAGAATGGGTAGCTCTGAGGGAAGAAGTAGTGAAGGCAGCAGATGATCAAGTGGGTAAGAAAACTGGGGCTAGTAGCAATCCTTGGGCAACAGAAGAAATATTGAATTTAATTGATGAAAGGAAAAAATATAAAAATGCAGTAAATGAAGCAGACAAAAAGGAATACAAACGTCTCAAAAATGAGATCGACAGGAAGTACAAAATGGCTAAGCAGGGATGGCTAGAGGGCAAATGTAAGGATGTAGAGGCAAATATCACTAGAGGTAAGACAGATACTGGCTACAGAAAAAAAATAAAGAGACCTTTGGAGAAAAGAGAACCACTTGCACGATTATCAAGAGCTCAGATGGAAACCCAGTTCTAAGCAAAGAAGGGAAAGCTGAAAGGTGGAAGGAGTATATAGAGGGTCCATACAAGGGCGGTGTACTTGAGAGCAATATTATGGATATGGAAGAGGATGTAGATGAAGATGAAATGGGAAATATGATAATGCGTGAAAAGTTTGACAGAGCACTGAAAGACCTGTCGAAACAAGGCCCCAGGAGTAGACAACATTCCTTTAGAATTACTGACGATCTTGGGAGAGCCAGTCCTGACAAAACTCTACCATCTGGTGAGCAATATGTATGAGACAGGCGGAATACCCTCAGACTTCAAGAAGAATATAATAATTCCAATGCCAAAGAAAGCAGGTGCTGACAGATGTGAAAATTACCGAACAATCGGTTTAATAAGGCACGCATGCAAAATAATAACGCCAATTCTTCACAGGCGAGTGGAAAAACTGGTAGAAGCCGACCTCGGAGAAGATCAGTTTGGATTCCGTAGAAATGTTGGAACACGTGAGGCAATACTGACCCTACGACTTATCTTAGAAGCTAGATTAAGGAAAATCAAACCTACATTTCTAGAATTTGTTAACTTAGAGAAAGCTTTTGACAATGTTGTATGTAATACGCTCTTTCAAATTCTGAAGGTGGCAGGGATAAAATACCGGGAGCGAGCGAAAGGCTATTTACAATTTGTATAGAAAGCAGATGTCAGTTATAGGAGTCAAGGGACATGAAAGGGAAGTAGTGGTTGGAAAGGGGGTGAGACAGAGATGTAGCCTCTCCCCGATGCTATTCAATCTGTATATTGAGTAAGCAGTAAAGGAAATGAAAGAAAAGTTCGGAATAGGTATTAAAATCCATGAAGATGAAATAAGAACTTTGAGGTTCGCCGATGACATTGTAATTCTGTCAGACAGCAAAGTACTTGGAAGAGCAGTCTCAGGACTGAAGACCACAACAACAGGGAATAGTCCTAAAATTTTGAATGATGTGCAGTGGTCTCTATGTCTTTGTAAATGAGACTATTGGGGCATATAGGATTAGTGTTTTTTTCTGATTGTTAATTTGTTGGTGTTGTTGTGTTATTAAATTGTAAATATTTTAGATCAACAGTGACTTTTATTAATAAAGAATTAGTCAACATTGTACTGAGTTATGGATAATGTTAGGACAGGAACTGTTATGACTGGAACTGAAAAATAAGACAATAAAGATGCAATATATTGACGAAAGTTCGAAGACTATACGACTTAGGGTAGTTCGAAAGTTGTGGCATTAATAGAAGTACACATGTCGACTAGCCAGCATAGAGATGAGGAGGTGGAAGAATATTATTAAAGGATTCAACAACTTATCGACAAAGAAAATTGGAAATACCTGGATTATCATTACAGGTAACTGGAATGCAGTGGTGCACAAAGAAAGAAAAGAAGCAATACGAAAATTTGGATTAAGGATAAGAAATGAGAGAGGTGAACGACTAATTAACTTCTGCAAAGAAAACTCACTAATCAAGGGTAACACATTATTTGAAAATCACAAAAGGAGACGTTATACATGTATCTCAAATTTGAACCGAGAATGTTATCAATTTGAAACGTCCCGTTAGAAAAATTATACAAGACTATGCTTAAACTGACACACAATATTTTTAGCGCAACGCAATCTGACTTTCAATAATCCCTACAAAAGAATGGTCCTGACTAACATTAACCTATACCTTTCATGAATCACTTACCTCATATAAATCTTCGTTACTCTAACTACTGCAATACAGCGAGCGCCACTACTGCCAGCTAAATAAAAGGTTCTAACTACTGAAGGCACTAACTACTGATAGGCATAGTTAGCAAATGAAAGATTTTAATAGAGAACAAACAATGTATTTACCTTAGTAGTCATAATATATATATCAGTTCATGACACCAATTCTTACAAATTTCAAAACTCCGCCATCTCTCTCTCCACGTCCATCACTGCTGGCGGCTCAGCTCCAACTGCGCAACGCTACGCGCTGTTAGCATCCAGCTGCCGCTGCCCAACACTACAATGGCAGACAACAATGCAAACCAGCCACAGACTGCACATGGCACAGCCAGTGATTTTCATACAGAGCGCTACGTGGCGGCGGCGTTACCAATAAAAAAACCTAAACAGCCTACTTACAAATTGGACTACATCCTGATGCAAAAAGAAGTTTAGGAACTGTCTGAAGAATGCCAAAGCTTACGCAGGAGCAGACCACAACCTTGTTGTGGGAGAAATACAAGTGAAGTTGAAGAAAGTGTGGAGACGTAAATCAAAAGAAAGATTAAACTTGGTGATACTAGAGGAGGTAGGTAAGGCGTTAGAGTTGGAAGATAGGTGTATGGGAAAATGGGAAAGAGATAGTAATGAAGAATGAGTAAATGACAAATAGAAAAAATCAGGGAAGTACTTATGGGTTCTGCCCAAGAAGCACTAGGAATTAAAGCGATCAAAATTACTGGGTAGGAATGGTTAATGGAAAACATCTTGAAAATGATTGAAGAGATGAAAAAGTGGAACAATGTGCAAAATGTAGAAGACAAAAAGAAATACAAGAAAGTGAATAATACATTAAGAAGAGAAACTGAAGAAACAAGAGTGAAAGAGAAATGCGAGGAAATAGAGAAAATGAAGAAAGAGGTAAAGTATGAAATGATACACAGATTAGTTAGTGAAACAGTTTTTGAAAGTAAAAGAAGGAAGACTAAATGGAAGTAGAAAGAGTGGATGGCAAATCAACTGAAGAACCACAAGAGGTTTTGAGGAGATGGCAAGAACATATAGAATGTCTGTACAGGATAGGCTAAACACCAAGTGAAATCAAGCCTGAAGAGGAGGGATGTGTGATGGAGGATAGAAAGGGGTAAAGCGCCTGGAAGAAGAAGCAGAAAAGACGCTGAAGGAGATGAAGAATCGGAAGGCATGTGGAATCGATAACTTGCGAACAGATGTGTTGAAGCCGGCCGCGGTGGTCTCGCGGTTCTAGGCACGCAGTCCGGAACCGTGGGACTGCTATGGTCGCAGGTTCGAATCCTGCTCGGGCATGGATATGTGTGATGTCCTTAGGTTAGTTAGGTTTAAGTTGTTCTAAGTTCTAGGGGACTAATGACCACAGCAGTTGAGTCCCATAGTGCTCAGAACCATTTTTTTAGATGTGTTGAAGAGTATAGTAAACAGGGGAAAGAAGGAAAGAGTCTACCTCTATAATGAGATATACGTCAAAGGGGAATTCTCTGATGACTTTCTTCAACGACAGTGATACCAACCGAGATAAAGAGAAATACCAAAAAAAGTGAAGAGCGTAGGACTAACAGCCTAATTTCAAATGCAGCTAAAATATTGTTGCGAGTGCTGAACAGAAGGCTATGTGGCAAATTGGATAGATTGATTGGAGAGGAATAGTTCAGATTTAGAACAGGCAAAGTAACAAGAGATGCTGTTGGCACGTGGAAAATCATAGGGGAAAGATATATTGACAAAGATAGAGAAATTTGTGCTGTTTTTGCAACGATCGTTTGGAAAGATTTTTGCCTCCCTGCTTTACTGTTCAACTTAAAGCTGGAAGAAGTTACTACGGGATGCGAAAGAATACAGCAAAACAAAGAGTATGGTGATCGATAGAGGGAGCAGACTGGCACATATTAGGAAGATAGGACAAGTTGTTATTAGCCAAGTAAGAGCATTTAATTATCTTGGAAATACGATTAATGAAGACTTGCGAGGCCATCAGGAGGTGAAAACTCGCACTGGTATAACGAAAGAGGCATTTAATAGAAATAGAAGATTTTATGTTGCACACTAGATAAAGGTGTAAGGAAACGACGTGGCAAGTGTTTTGTCTGGAGTGTGGCACTCCATAGGGCAAAAACATGGACACTGAGACGAGAGAATGAGAAAAGTCTAGAAGCATTTGAGACGTGGATGAGAGGAGAATGCATAGGATAACCTGGATGGGAGAGTAAGTAACGAAAGAGTGTTGGAAATCGTGATGGGAGTAGAAGACTGCTGCAGGTTAAATGAGAAAGGAAGAAGAACTGTATGGGAGTGCCTGCTAACAGACGCATGGAGGGTATAATTCGTGGGAGGAGATTGAGAGGAAGAAGGAGATACGAGATGATAGACGACAAGAAGGAAATCGAAAATTATGCGGACCTGAAGAGGATGGCAGAAGACAGGTGACCGTGTAAAATGGTTCAAATGGCTCTGAGCTCTATGGGACTTAAAATCTCAGGTTATCAGTCCCCTAGAACTTAGAACTACTTAAACGTAACTAACCTAAGGACATCACACACATCCATGCCCGAAGCAGGATTCGAACCTGCGACCGTAGCGGTCGCGCGGTTCCAGACTGAAGCGCCTAGAAAGTAATGTCGTTACCACGTATTGCGAAATGCATTTAGGTTGACGGACATCATTTTGAGCATTTATTACATTAATGTGGTATTTACAGGTAATTACGCTGTAACAGCATGCGTTCTCAGAAATGATAAGTTCACAAAGGTACATGTGTCACATTGGAACAACCGAAATAAAATGTTCTAACGTACCTAAGTTCTGTATTTTAATTTAAAAAAAACATACCTGTTGCCTACTGTTCGTCTAAAATTGTGAGACATGTCTTTGTGACTATTATAACGCCATCTGTCACAAAGCGAAAAACGTGGTCCAAGTAAAACATTCATTTTTCTTTACGTACTACACGAATATGTAATAAAAAATGGGGATTCCTATTTAAAAAAAAAGGCAGTTGATATCCGTTTGACCTATGGCAGCGCCATCTAGCGGCCCAACCATAACGCCATCTGGTTTCAAGCTAGACAAGATTCGGTCTTTGTAATTTTTTTCCTTTGACGCTTATTTCGTGAGATATTTGGCCCGGTCACGATCAATGGACCACCCTGTACATATATAAAAGCAAAGTATGTGATCGTCAGGAGTTATGAATAGCAAATATTTATTTATAAGTGGGTGAGGTACAATTCTGTCTCTCTGTTCATTAACCAGCTGAATTTAAGCAAAACCCTCCACTCTATTTATACTGTGTAGCAATATCATCACATACATCGCCTTTGCAATAATAAGTATAAAGTAGGCAGCTCAATTCCCTTAACCATGCTGGAGGGAAACACATAATAGTGGCTCCTGGTGAAGGAGCGGTGAATTTCTTTTTGCTGCAGCGGACCTTAGAGAATGTGGTGACCGACTTGAGTGGTCGTAGTGCTACGAATACAGGACGGGGCAAGCCCTCCTCCCCCGCACATTTCCTCCACTGCTGGTCTGCAGAAGTGACGTGGCCGCACGCTGGCCAGTTTCCGCTGTAAGGGTGGCGGTACGGCTATGGCGCGACCAAGCTGCGTTTCCTCTCGGTCGCTGCAAATACAGATATTGCTGCGTGTTCGTTGTGGGAAAGTTCCAGCACCTACCCGTCTGGATGATGTCAGCCAGTCAGGACGGTGTGGCCAGTTAACAGGCGCACTGTAAGCGATAATGGAGCAGTTACGGCAGGCTCACCCTGCGGCTCAGCATGTTCAGTGGAGTTGTCGGTCGCCACTGTGGCGAAAGTTGTCAATCCTCTCCTCCAAGAGATAATTTTCTGGAATTGGAGAGGGTTGCGAGAGAGTCTTGGAGTCGGTGCGGTGACGTGAGGCCTAGGGAGTACAATGACAGAGAGAAGAAGCGAAAGAGAGAGAGAGAGAGAGAGAGAGAGAGAGAGAGGCGCCTGGACGCGGCCTGTGGCGCAGTTTGCTCTGAATCGATCGGGTAAATGTCGCTTTGTTAGCGCTAGTGCTGCTTTTGCGCTGAGCGGCTCACGCCGACAGCAGTACCGCAACTAGTTCAAAATCGTTCAAATGGCTCTGAGCACATGGGACTTGTGAGGTCACCAGTCCCCTAGAATTTAGGACTACTTAAACCGAACTAAGCTAAGGACATCAAACACCTCCATACCCGAGGCAGGATTTTAACCTGCGACCGCAGTGGTCGCGCGGTTCCAGACTGTGGCGCCTAGAACCGCTCGGCCACTCCGGCCGGCCCGCAACTAGTGTTTCTTTCTAGTGTCTTTACTTATTTGGATCTTGGATTCAGTTATAACTTGCATTTGTGAGGTACACTGATTTTGAAAAGTCATTCTTGGTTCCATAGCAGTCTTCCTTTCAATTACAGGTTTCCACCACTTGTTAAGAGAACAGTCTGTCCCAAGTGAGCTTCGCTGAAGCAGTCCTTCATTGTACAGTGCTCTTGAGCACATCGATGTGCATTACATTGTGGAATACAGTATGTTAGATTTTTCAGAGCTAACTGCTCTTTCACTGAGCTTCAATTAAGCAATCATTTTTATCTCACTTACGAATAAATATTCATTTTAATTGTGATGATGTTTAGAGTATAAATCCAGCATTTAAAAGGCGTGATCTGTTCCCTCCCCCCTTTTTTTACTGTCGTACTGCAGTTGACGTCAGTCGACCCACATAAAAAACAAATTCGAGCGATTCTTTTACATTCCTGACTTCTGCTCTGTCTGTGATGGCGTTCCATTGTAAAGGCGGAGCCCTTACACGCAGCTGTATATGTGTGATACGAAATGTAATTAATTTGTATGGTAAACGACTAATGAGAAACGCTGGTAGACACTGACTACGAAGATGATGATTGACTCATTGCGAGAAAATCCCCCATGATTGACAGGATCTCCGATGGCATGTTCCTTCCAACTGCCCCCCCCCCCCCTTCAGACGGGGGTCCACCGTATGTCATGCTATCACCTTCAGAGAAGAGCAGCATGTTTACACGGAGATCGCACCTTCCTGCATATTTCGATAAAGGCAGTGGTCTGCTTGCAGTATGCTTGTCCTGCTTCTGCTGCTGATTATCATCATCATCTTCTTCATCATCATCATCATCAACTTCACCTGGCTTGCATTTCTGCTTCTTCAGGGTGTAAAAATGACCGATATCCAAAGTTTTGTGCTTAACATTTAGGAATGCTTTGCATCTTTAGGGGGAACTTGAGACCATGAAAATTTTAACATCTGGGGATTTTATTCTTTCGTACATTGTATACTGTTCTGCATTCAGGATGGAATTTGTAATGGTAATTTCTCTCCGAAGCCAGGACTGACCATACAAAACAAGCATTATCCTTTTCGTTTTCAATGTTAATACAAGCGTGGTTGTTCTTAATATCCTCAGGGAAATTTATATAACAGTACCCTCCTTTTAACTGATCATAGGCATGAATAAGGTTGTCGAGATGTAGTACTCGGCTAACTGTTTTAGCCGACCCTCTTACTTCAGTTTAGTATAGCTCCCAAGGTGGATTCATGATATCACTCGGTGATTCACATGCTCTGAGATATAACGCCATTATAGCCCCAGATGCTTTGCAGCACCATCCAGGGCTTTGAGGAGCTCGACCTCCAGTATCAGGAGGCACGCTTCTAGAAACCTGACAGCGTCGCGAGACCCCTGGCTGGATTCTCAGTTCTAGTGGAAGACATATACTCCTCAATGGCCTTAGCGACTGCTGAGTACCGCGGTGGTCTAGCGGTTCTAGGCGCTCAGTCCGGAACCGCGCGACTGCCTCGGGCATGGATGTGTGTGATGTCCTTAGGTTAGTTGGGTTTAAGTAGTTCTAAGTTGTAGGGGACTGATGACCACAGATGTTAAGTCCCATAGTGCTCAGAGCCATTTGAACCATTTGACTGCCAAGTACTCTGGAGGGGTCATGTGACCACTAGTCTGACGTCCTTCACTGTCGGGAAGGGGCAGAGCACTCCGCTAGCCACAGCTTCACTATCATCAACAGTACAACTGGGAGATGACTGCGTCCAACTAGTGGACGACACTGCTGGGGAGGAGGCGACTGCTGGGTGGGGGGTGTACACGTGCCTTGAGAGATTGCAGGCCACTCTCACTTCTGATTTAGTGTGGGGAATACGATGTACGGCGACTTGACTTCATACATTGTGATGAAATGGTGGGCAGCAGTTTATGGTCTTGTTTGCGTGCTCTAGGGAAAGAAACACGGTAAGCTTTAACTGCGACTTAAACGACTGCAGTAAAAGCACGGCGTTGGTGGGGCGACAAAGCGCGTTTTTTCTGGAGAACGGCTGAGACATTTCCAGATGGTCCATGCAGCAACACATTAAGCTTGGCGCCACGGACAGGGGCAGACGTCCAGGTATACGGCCTAGCGCCGAAAGGCCGCCGACAGCGCATTGTAGGCCTTGTTAGCGAGCAAGCCACCAAAAGAAATGTAAACGTTCTGCAAATGTCTGTGGGACACGAAAACTGGCGCCCAGACGTACACTCTGTTTCAAAACATATTTTGTCAATGCGATTTTATGGCCGTTCCCTGCAAACTTTGAAACGGACGCAACAGGGGAGATAACAAGCTTTTTATGGCGGGCTGTTCTTCCATCCTGTATTGTGTTAGCAAAAGAATTGGCAAACGTGTGAGAAAGAGGCCACGAAGCTGAAATTTTTTCCGTTTTCTGCCAGTTAACTTTAAATCTCTGATTGGTCAAATCAGTTTGCAGTGCAAAGACCATTCACTGAGCTTAGAATGCCGGGCTCCAGCTCGTGATTGGCTTGTGCGAAATTGGGGGAAGTCAAAAAAGGGAAATGTGCTTTTGGAACCGAGCTGAGGAGGCAACACAGAGAAATGGAGATTGTCTCTCTTGTACAGGTCTCTTGTACTGGCGCTTCGCTAGTAAAGAACTACAGGTCTCTACCTAAACGGCGAGACTTGTGTCCTTTGCTAGGGCGCGACTTAGAGCCTGTGCCGGTCACCTTCTGAACCGTCAGAGGTACTGCTTACATCATAACGGTCACAACAAGTGACGTGTGTGTGTTCTTATTTGTCTTGAGTCGGCCGTCTAAGCGTGTCCCGACACGCACAGTCGTGGCACGGAGTGAAATTGGTATGGCAGACCAGCAAACGGGTCCACCTGCACACTGGAATCCGTCGGGGTTTCAAAGGCTCTTAGGGAAGTACCTGCGTTCTAAATTAACTGAACGAGAGACCGCGTACTTGCATTTTTCGGGCACGCGCATTTAATAACAGGTTGCCGCCGTCCATGACTTCAGTCGCCGAACGCATCGTAGTGTACCGTCTTGAGCAGTAGGATGGTAAAGTATTCACTGCTGCGAAGTAGGGCTATAATATTTCTCAGCACCCTGTTCTTTCGAACCATATTTTTCTTTTTTTGTATGGTAGAACAAATATGCTTGGTGGTGGCGCAGTTTGATGCCATAACCTGGATTCACGTGTATGAAGGGAGACAGAGAGAGTAGTGTTCAGGTTAGTGTCGTGTGTCGACCCTCAGAAGACCGCTTTGTCCACCATAGATCCCACTTTGGTAAGGCTTTTGTTAAATAAATATTTTGGTATGAAGTTTCTTTAATAATTTTGTTGTCTTGTCTTGTTTAAGATCAATAAATCGATTGTGAATTAGACTACAACTTCACCCTGAGTTCTGATTAACAGCTCTTTCGCATTTTTATGGCAGTCTAGATCAGAAACATAAGGAGTAGCTTTTTCATTTGGTGTCCACTGCGTCGATCTTTTGCTTCATTAACCGTAATCCTCTTTCAGTCTTGTGTTGCTGGTGAGGACGAACAGTTGCAGCTGGGGCAGGAGGGGTTGGTGGCGGTGAGGTCTGGTGGGAGCGCCCAGGTTAGGACGGCGGCGTGCAGTGACGCTGCTGCTGCTGCTGCATACTGTAGCCTCCACCGCCGCCCGCCTGGGGGTTCGGAGATCGTAGCTGTTCTTCTTCTTCCTCTGACTGAACCACCCACGGATGCCAGAGGGTACCAGCACTGCAGTGTCCGCAGCTATTGCACATCCACTAGCAGTGCTCCGTACGCTGGTGCATGCCACTTGGGGACGTGCTCCACTCCTGCACCCGCATCCACCACTCTAGGCACCCATGAAACAGCTGGCTGCTGTGGTGCTGGTGGTGATTGTGGTGCCCTTGTAACGTACGAATAATGAAAAAAACTTAAGTACAACACTCACGACATATTAAAAGTATGTGCTGTAAACAAATAGAAACATTTCAGAATGTTGTTGTTCTGGTCTTGAGTCCAGAGACTGTTTTGATGCAGCTCTCCACGCTACTCTACCCTGTGCAAGCTCCCAGTACCTACTGCTACCTACATCCTTCTGAATCTGTTTAGTGTATTCTTCTCTTGGCCTTCCTTCGCGAATACGGCATATCCATCCAACGTGCTATTAACATGTAAACACCATTCGACGGTTTCACAATACAATACTAATAGGAATGGTAAGACTAGTATCGTCAAATCAAGCGAAACTGAATGATTTATTGCTTCGAAGAACAAGTCGATATGCAACCTACATCCTTTTGATTCTGCTCAGTGTATTCATCTCTTCGTCTCCCTCTACGATTTTTACCCTCCACGCTGCCCTCCAGTGCTAAATTTGTGATCCCTTGATGCCTCAGAATATGTCCTACCAACCGATCGCTTCTTCTACTCAAGTTGTGCCACTAATTTCTCCTCTCGCCAATTCTATTCTGTACCTCCTCATTAGTTATGTGATCTACCCATCTAATCTTCAGCATTCTTCTGTAACACCACAGTTCGAAAGCTTCTATTCTCTTCTTGTCTAAATTATTTATCGTCCATGTTTCACTTCCATACATGGCTACACTCCATACAAATACCTTCAGAAAAGACTTCCTGACACGTATATCTATACTCGACGTTAACAAATTTCTCTTCTTCAGAAACGCTTTACTTGCCATTGCCAGTCTTCATTTTATATCCTCTCTACTTCGACCATCATCAGTTATTTTGCTCCCCAAATAGCATTACTCATCTACTGCTGTAAGTGCCTCATTTCCTAATCTAATTTCCTCAGCATCACCTGACTTCATTCGACTACATTCCATTACCCTCGTTTTGCTTTTGTTGATGTTCATCCTCCTTTAAAGACACCTACCATTCTGTTCAACTGCTCTTCCAGCTCCTTTGCTGTCTATAACAGAATTACAATGTCATCGGCAAACCTCAACGCTTTTACTTCTTCTCCGTGGATTTTAGTTCCTGCTCCAAATTTTTCTTTTGTTTCCTTTAAAGTTTGTTCAATATACAGATTGAATTACATTGGGGTAGACTATAACCCTGTCTCACTCCCTTCTCAATCACTGTTTCCCTTTCATACCCTTTTACTCTTATAATTGCCATCTGATTTATGTACATATTGTATATAGCCTCTCTTCCCTGTATTTTACCCCTGCACCTTCATAATTTGAAAGAGAGTATTCCAGTCAACATTGTCAAAGCTTTCTCCAAGTCTACAAATGCTAGAAACGTAGGTTTGTCTTTCCTTTATGTGTCTCCTAAGGTAAGTCGTAGGGTCAGTATTGCCTCGCGTGTCCCAGCATCTCTTCAGAATACAAACTGACCTTCCCCAATTTCGGCTTCTACCAGTTTTTCCATTCGTCTGAACAGAATTCGTGTTAGTAGTTTGTAGCTATGACTTATTAAACTGATGTTCGGTAACTTTCACACCTGTCGACAGCTGCTTTCTATAGGATTTGAATCATTATATTCTTCTTGAGGTCTGATGGAATTTCATCTTTCTCATAGATCTTGCTCACTACATGGTAGAATTTTGTCATGGCTGGCTCTCGCAAGGCTATCACTAACGGAAAGTTGTTTATACTTCAGGCCTTTTTTGACTTAGGTCTTTCACTGCTCTGTCAAATTCTTCATGCAGTATCATATCTCCCATCTCATCTTGATCTATGTCCTCTTCCATTTCCATAATATTGCCCTCAAGTACATCGCCTTTGTATAGACCCTCTATACAGTCCTTCCATCGTTTTGCTTTCCCGTCTTTGCTTAGGATTGGTTTTCCATCTCAGCTTTTGATATTCATACAGGTGGTTCTCTTTTCTCTAAAAGTCTCTTTAATTTTTATGTAGGCAGTATCCATCTCACCCCTAGAGATATATGCCTCTACCTCCTTACATTTGTCTTCTAGCCATCCTTGCTTAGCCATTTTGCAATTTTTTGTCGATCTCAATTCTGAGGCGTTTGTATTCCTTTTAGCCTGCTTCATTTACTGCATTTTGATATTTTCTCCTTTCATCAGTTAAATTAAATATCTCTTCTGTGACCCAAGGATTTCTACTAGCCCTCGCCTTTCTACTTACTTGATCCTCTGCGACCTTCACTGTCTCATCTGTCAAGGCTACCCATTTTTCTTCTGCTGTATTTCTTTCTCCTGTATTTCTGAATCGTTCCCTAAAGCTCTCTCTGAAATTCTCTAAAACCCCTGGGTCTTTCAGTTTATCCAGGTCCCATCTTCTTAAATTCCTACCTGTTTTCAGTTTCTTCAGTTTTAATCTACAATTCATAACCAATAAATTGTGATCAGAGTCCACATCTTCTCATGGAAAACCTGGTTCCTAAATCTATGTCTTGCCATTATATAATCTATCTCAAATCTGCCGGTTTCTCCAGGTCTCTTCTATTTATACAACCTTCTTTCACGATTCTCAAGTCAAGTGTTAGCGATAGTTAAGTTATGCTCTGTGCAAAATTCTACCAGGTGGCTTCCTCTTTCATTCCTTACCCCAGTCGATATTCACCTACTACTTTTCCTTCTCTTCCTTTCCCTACTATCGAATTCCAGTCCCCATGACTCTTAAATTTTCGTCTCCCTTCACTATCTGAATAATTTCTTTTATCACAACATACATTTGTTCAATCTGTTTATCATCTGCAGAGCTAGTTGGCATATAAACTTGTACTACTGCGGTAGGCCTGGGCTTCGTGTCTATCTTGGCTCCAATAATGCGTTCACGATGCTGTTCGTAGTAGCTTATCCGCGCTCCTATTTTTTACTGATTATTAAACCTACTCCTGAATTACGCCTATCTGATTTTGTATTTGTGAGCCTGTATTCACCTGACCTGAAGTCTTGTTCCTCTTGCCACCGAACTTCACTAATTCCTACTATATCTAACTATAACCTATCCATTTCTCTTTTTAAATTTTCTTCCCTACCTGCCCGATTAAGCAACCTGACATTCCACGCTCCGGTCCCTAGAATGCCAGGTATTTTTTTCTCCTGATATCGACATACCCCTGAATAGTCCCCGCCGGTAGATCTGAATGGGAGACTATTTTACCTCCGGAATATTTTACCCAAGATGACGCCATCATCATTTAACCATACAGTAAAGCTGCACGCCCTCGGGAAAAATTACGGCCGTAGTTTCCCCATGCTTTCAGCCGTTCGCAGTACCAGCACACCAAGGCCGTTTTGGTCAATGTTACAAGGCCAGATCACAGTTTTAATCTGCCATGAAGTTTCATATCAGCGCACACTCCGCTGCAGAGTGAAAATCTCATTCTGGAAACATCCCCCAGGCTGTGGCTAAGCCATGTCTCCACAGTATCCTTTCTTTCAGGAATGCTAGTTCTGCAAGGTTTGCAGGAGAGCTTCTGTAAAGTTTGGAAGGTAGGAGACGAGATATTGGCAGAAGTAAAGCTGGGAGGACCGGGCGTGAGTCGTGATTCGGTAGCTCAGCTGGTAGCGCACTTGCCCGCGAAAGGCAAAGGTCCCGAATTCGAGTCTCGATCGGGCACACAGTTTTAATCTGCCAGGAAGTTTCATATCAGCGCACACTCCGCTGCAGAGTGAAAGTCTCATTCAAGGCCAGATCAGTTAATCATGCAGACTGTTACCCCTACAACTACTGAAAAGGCTGCTGCCCCTCTTCAGGAACCACACGTTTGTCTGGCCTCTCAACAGATACCCCTCCGTTGTGGTTGTACCTACGGTACGGCTATCTGTATCGCTGAGACACGCACCAGCGGCAAGGTCCCTGGATCATGGGGGAGGGGGGGGGGGGGTTGTTCCTGTATGCGGAATTTCGCTTATCCGGTATGCGGTATAAATTCGATATGTTGCCTCTTGAAACAGCAAACACTCCGGCTATCTCGGTTACGGAAGCGTCCACTACACGAACATCAACAAATTGCCCTCGTTCGATTCACTAAGCTCGGACATAATGCACTGTCAAGCCCTCGTTGGAATTCACTAAGCTGCGACATAGTGCACTGGCAACTACAAAAACTATGTTCTAACAGTGAAAGGCACTTGCATCGTATTGACGACGTTGCACAGGTGCCGTTCGTGGTCAAACACGACAGCGCAAACTGCAACCTTGGTTAGAATCTGCATTTACGTTCAAGCATACATTTTTCTCGGTGTTTTCATAATCTTGTCCAACGCCTGTAGGTACTTGGACATTTGTCTCAAGAGTTTTCTTGGGAGTTGCTTCTTAGTTTCTGTTTTATTTTCTATATCTTTGGTACCTGTGTAATTTGCTGCACAGTGTCAGTGTTCACCGTAACACTGATGCTGGACAACGTGGCATTTGGATATTAGGGTGGTAGTTACGCAGGTACTTATGTTCGCAAGTTACACAGTAGCTTAACGTGATATTTTGTAACTCTATACTGAGCTACGGGTGCGTCAACTGACTCGGGCTTACCAGTGGTGACGCTAGAGAGGAGAAAGGAGACCTTCAAGTGGCGACCTGGGATAAATGCCTGTTTCCGACGAAGGCGCAATTTGTCGGAAAAAAGCTCTCAGCGGCGCAATTAAATCGCAAGTCGCGGGAAAAAAATCCGCAGGCATCTTCGAAGGTGGCTGCTTTATGGCGCGGAAATCCTTTAATAGAGTCATTAAGGCCGTTTGCGGACAGAGAGAGGGAGGAAATTGGAGGCGCAGGAGGCAGAGAGAGGCAGTTCCAGGGAGCGGCCTGGCTGGAAGATGGCCGCCGGCAACAAGTGAAGTAAGTGTTCTCAGTCAGACCGCGCGCACCAACTGGGGTAAGAGGTGGGACATCAGTCCACAAAGCCGGATAACATGCTCTCACAGAACAGGCAACATATGGTCTGACACAAGAGCATTTTCACAGATTGGAGAAAGATTGTTGTTGTGGCCTTCGGGATCATCAGTCCGTCTAGAAATTGTACTCCCTCCAACCCATCTTCTTCTCTATCACCAAATTAATCATTCTTTGATGCTTTAGGATATGAGTAGGGTAGCTCTGCAGTTTCTAGGAAGAATAAACATCAGGCGATTCATTTCTTTCTTGTGTCAAGTCACAGCTGAGGAAATTGTTTTCTTTATCTTCAAGGCCTCTGGCATCAGATTACCGCTGAAGCAATTGTTCTTGTTATATTCACGGCCAATGATCTCCTCTCCTTCTTCCTCTCCCCATGCATCCCCCACTTTTCATTCGGTCAACCACGCATCATCATCATCATCATCATCATCTTGCTCTCGGGCAGTAGCTGTAGAACCACACTGCTTTTGGGCAATTTGCTCTTGGCCCATACGAATCAAGTTCCTCCTTTCATCCCCTCCCCTTTTTTACTATAAAAAGCAGATTTTTCTTCTTATTCAATATCTGTACATCAGGGACTAGCCACTGAATCCAGCCAGAAAACAGCAGAAGAAGATTCTCAGATTCGAACGTAAATCCATCTGAGATGTGCCCAAAAGTACCCGAATGACCTGAATTATTTATGAAAAAGTACGTCCCGCACCACTCTCTTCTCCAATCATAGCCTAGTGCAACTATTGCAGCGTAGCTCCGTCTGGGCTGTGTTGAGAAGTATCCAAAATATTTTTCAAAAATATACTCAAAGTACCTGAATTGCATAAACAATGATGAACTATATTTGCATTACTGAATTCCAAAAAAATCGTTTGTGGACTGGCTTGTCAGAAACATTGATAATACTCATTCAAAACTAGATTCCATTCGCTATGCAATTTTGGAATCGGTAAATAACATACTCTCTACAAATAATTAAAGACCAATGTTTTCTTATGATTTGTAGTTAACAAAATAGTAAATATAGTGGTCAAATATGATTTTTACTTTAAATACTACTCCGCAAACCTTCAAAACCACAAAATAAAATCAACTGCTATTTCGTGTTCCAGCTGCTCACTGTCACCAACAGATAGCTGCACTGTTGAAAACATCAGTTGTTGGTTCTTTGTTCCATGATTCATTTAGAGTCACGAACAGATGGATGGACTGGTAAAAGTTTCAGTTATTTGTTCATTTTACCACGATTTCTCCCAGCGAACTTTAATTCATACATATCAGCCAATATCTTTGCAGTGACGTATACAGAAACTGTGACAATTCATTTTCTGTATTTCATGTAAATTTACACTATAACACTGATTTCGAAAGCCAGCTTCTTGCTGTCTGGAGAAATTAACGATGGCTATTCCTTGGAGTGACAATGGCATGTGAAAGACATTACTCAGGGGACTTCTTTTTGAGTTTTGGTGCAAAACGGACAAGAAATTAAATCTATTATTGAGATTGGCACTGCATTTTGTTGATGGCCACTGTTATACACAAAACTGTAACCCAACGAAATTGTGTCTCTTTAAAAAAACTATGGGGTTAGAATAAAACTGGAATGCTAGATTGAATTTTATGTCAGCATAATAATTGTTCTGATATGAATAGGGGCCACAAATGGAGTGAAAATGATTATGGTTCAAATGGTTCTGAGCACTATTGGACTTAACTTCTGAGGTCATCAGTCCCCTAGAACTTAGAACTACTTAAACCTAACTAACCTAAGGACATCACACACATCCATGCCCGAGGCAGGATTCGAACCCACGACCGTAGCGACTGTGCAGTTGCAGACTGTAGCGCCTAGAACCGCTCGGCGACTCCGGCCGGCCGAAAATGATTATGTTTAGTCTGCCGTTATGATAGGATCCAAAGGATACTCCACGCTGGACCTGAATCTGCTCTTTGTTGCCTTTTAACTTTGCTGTTATGCTGAAACCAGGAGCAGAGACACTTTTAGGAGAGAGATAAGTTTGGTGATGGTTGTCCGCATTAAAATGCAACACAATGAGGTAATGAATATATCAGTGTGTAGCAAGAGTAATCGTACTTTGCATAACAAACAATTTAGACTGCAAGTTCTGTGTTCAAAAAGTGTTCAAATGTGTGTGAAATCTTATGGGACGTAACTGCTAAGGTCATCAGTCCCTAATCTTACACACTACTTAACCTAAATTATGCTAAGGACAAACACACACACCCATGCCCGAGGGAGGACTCGAACCTCCTCCGGGACCAGCCGCACAGTCCATGACTGCAGCGCCCCAGACCGCTCGGACAATCCCGTGCAGCGGCAAGTTCTGTGAGAAAGGATGCACACATGCATATGATTGTGCTGTGGGGTTAACAAGTTCATTTTCTTGCAACATTTAAAACTATCCCATAACTCATAAAATGTCTTCTACATAGAAAATTCAGACAGCAGAATAATTACAAAAACAGAGAGTGAACCTAAGTCAAAGAGAGATTGTGTCAAAGATACTCACTGCACCGAGTAATCACTTGCGTGCATAGCACTACACTTCAGTTAAGTCATAAATCGTGTCGGCTGGCCATATACATGTTCTGTGGTCGTGGCATCCAGATCTTCTTTCACCAATGCATGGAGACCCAGGAGGACGATGGGTAACGTCTGTGTCCACCGCTGCGAATCATGGCCCCGAAGAGACTCTCTTAACGGCTGGTGCATTAACTCAACTAAGTCATTTGCTATCAGGTAGTAAGCTGTGATTATAATAAGCTTTGTATCCAGTATGTTGACGAGGGCTTTGAACAGATATGAGTTGAATTACCTTGCTTGGACTGTTGTAACTCACAGTGGAACGCCGAAACGGGCGATCTATCCCCGGAAGAACATGGTCGCGACAGTTTCGGCCGTTTAGGCAATACATCCTTCAAGGGTATGAAACTATCAATAACTGGAAGACAGTAGTGGGACAGTAATCGTGGGAGCGGCCCGATGATGCCCAGATGCAGGTGCTCAAATCTTTGATTTTGGGGAAAGAACGTGCCACAAAGCGCCCCGACATGCTGTCTAACTTTGTTCCGTTAGCAGGCCATACACTCGAGCACATATTGCTTATAATCTTTGTCCATGTCTGGCCACATAAAAGCTCACTTCACCTTGTTCGTAGTGCTATGCAACAGGTCATGTAGGGAGGCGATTGTTTGCTACCAAAAGACAAAAGCCAACAAGCGGTCGCGGTTTAGTGGTTGCAATGTCACAATATAGCAGCGTGTTTGACGATGATGCTGCAACATGACGGATCTGTAGACCTACTGCCTGCACCAGAAAATATCGCAGCCGGGTGTGTGCTTGCCACGCTGCAGGGACAGCTCGGAAATCAACTGCGTCAATATCGCTCTGAGTCGAGAGAGGGTGTCTACTGACACAATCAGATCTGCGACGACTCTGTGCCTGGTGAACTGTTGGATACAGTCTAGATAGCGTAGCTGACGCACCGATGCTTTCTCTTGGCGCTGGCGGAAAGTGTGCGTCACTGCCTTGTGGCCTGTGACTAGAGAGAACTGTCGCCCCTCTAGCATGTGGTGAAATTTTTTAATGGAGGCATATGCAACATACGGTTGATGGTCTTACGTGGAGCAGTTCCGCTGTGACGACGATAACTTTTGAGTGAAAATGGGCGAGGGCTGCCGGTGTTGGCCTACTTGGTGCTACGCTGTAGCACGGACTGGAGCCACAGACGCGTCGAACATAAAGGCGAGAGGCGCCTGTGGAACTGGGTGGGCTAACACAGTAGCTTGTGAGGTGGCAGTTTTTACCTTGTTCAGTTACAACTCAACCCCGCTATCCCACGGCAGTTTGCCCTTTGGCGTCAGTGCACCACGCAACGGTTCATTCAACGGTGCAGCCAGGAGGACATGATTGGGAATGAAACGGCGATTGAAATTGGTGACACCAAGGTTTCTCGTAATTCTCTAACTGTCGTCTGCGGGGGGGGGGGGGGGGGGGGGGACATTAACTATAGCTTCGACTTTCTCCTGTGTCGGCCGTATACTTTCAGCATTGATACTGTAGCCTAGTAACTGAACCACAAAATCCACTTTGATGGGTTGACAAGCAGACTTTGCTCCCAAAGACGAAAATCTTCCATAACTGTGACAAGTGTTCTTCCTCAGAGCTTGACATGACCAAAATGTCTATCTACACATAACAAATATCTAGGTCGCGTGTAAAATCTTCTGTTAATCGTTGACATTTTTGGGCAGCGAAGTCCAAAGGCCATACGAGGGAACTTAAACAGCCCGAACGTGTGCAGGCAGCAGTTTTAGCAGTGCCGTCTAGTGTCACAGGTATATGTTAGAACATAAGTACCAAGCGCATCACATTTGAAACTTCCTGGCAGATTAAAATTGTTTGCCGGGCCGTGACTGGAACTCAGGACCTTTGCCTTTCGGGGGCAAGTGCTCTACCGGCTGAGCTACCCAAGCACGAGTCACGCCCCGTCCTCACAGCTTTAGTTCTGCCAGTACCTCGTCTCCTATCTTCCAACCTTCACAGAAGCTCTTCTGCGAAACTTGCAGGAAAATCTCAGCAGCCGTCTTAGGTTGTTTGCAGATGATGCTGTCGTTTATCGTGTAGTAACTTCATCAAATTGCAAAAAGATTGAGAAAAGATATCTGTATGATGCGAAAATTTGTAATTGGCCTTATAAAATGAAAAGCGTGAGGTCAACTACATGAGTGCTAAAAAAAATCCGTTAGACTTCGGTTACACGATAAATCAGTCTAATCTAAAGGCCTAAATTCAACTAAATACGTAAGAATAACAATTATGAACAACTTAAATTGGTAAGGACACACAGAAAATGTTGAGAGAAAGGCGGACCAAAGAATGCGTTCTATTGGCAGAGCACATAAAAGATGCAATAGATCTGATAAAGAGACTGGCTACTCTACGCTCGGACGTCCTGTTTCCGAGTGCTGTTGCGCGGTGTGGGATCCTTACCAGACAAGATTGACGGAGTACATCGAGAAACTTCAAAGAAGGGCAGCACGTTTTGTATTATGGAGAAATAGGGGAGGGAGTGTCACGTACATGACACAGGATTTGGCGTGGACATCGTTAAAAGAAAGGTGTTTTTCGTTGCGGTAGTATCTTCTCAGGAAGTTTCAATCACCAACTTTCCCTCCGAATGACAAAATATTTTGCTGACACCAATCTACTTAGGGAGGAACAATCTTCATAATAAAATAACGGAAATCAGACTCGCGCGGAAATATTTAACTGTTCGTTTTTCCCGTGTGTTGATCGGCAGTGGAACGGTAGAGAAATAGCGTGAAAGTGGTTCAGTTAACTCTCAGCCAGTCAGTTAAGTGCTATTTGCAGGATATCCATGTAGGTGTAGAGAAAAGGGCAAGCCGAGTTTGCTTCTTAAAATTGTGCTGATTCGTGGACATGATTTCCGGCCTCAAGGATATTAATGACATTCGAACTCAGAATATGTTCAAGAATTCTGCAGAAATCGATATTAAGGATAATGGTCTATAGTTTCGCGATTCCGTTTTTTTTACCCTTCTTATACACAGGAGTCACCTGCATTTTCTTATGGTCGTTTAGGTCTCTGTACAGGGCGAGAGATTCGCGATAAATGCAAGCTAAGTAAGGGGCGAATGCCGCTGAGCAAGTAGACGGATAAGGTAATAAATGAGTTCTTCGAAGAATCGTAGATTAACGAAATATAAGCAAACACTAAACAGAAGAATGAACAATATCCTCTTCTAAATGTTAAGACATTTGAGTATAATTTTCGCAGTAGTATCTGCTAGATTGAACCGTAAAGGGCAAAAACTGTGGGGGAAAACGGAAGTTGTAATGTATGCAGTAAATAATCGACGACGGTGTGTGTAAATATTTCTCTGAGAAAAAGAAGAAGGGAGCCATATTAAACCAGTCAGGCAACTAGTATGAGAAAAATTTTAAAACCTTGAAAAAGTTGTTCCCCCCCATGAACCATGGACCTTGTTGGTGAGGAGGCTTGCGTGCCTCAGTGATACAGATAGGCGTACCGTAGGTACAACCACAACGCAGGGGTATCTGTTGAGAGGCCAGACAATCGTGTGGTTCCTGAAGAGGGGCAGCAGCCTTTTCAGTAGATGCAGGGGCAACAGTCTGGATAATTGACTGATCTGGCCTTGTAACACTAACCAAAACACCCTTGCTGTGCTAGTACTGCGAACGGCTGAAAGCAAGGGGAAACTACAGCCGTAATTTTTCCCGAGGGCATGCAGCTTTATTGTACGGTTAAATGGTGATGGCGTCCCCTTGAGTAAAATATTCCGGAGGTAAAATTGTCCCCCATTCGTATCTCCGGGCGGGGACTACTCAAGAGGACGTCGTTATCAGGAGAAAGAAAATTGACGTTCTACGGATCGGAGCGTGGAATGTCAGATATCCCTTAATCGGGTAGGTAGGTTAGAAAATTTAAAAAGGGAAATGGGTAGTTTAAAGTTAGATATAGTGGGAATCAGTGAAGTACGGTGGCAGGAGGAACAAGCCTTCTGGGCAGGGGAATACAGGGTTATCAATACAAAATTAAAAAATGGCTCTGAGCACTATGGGACTTAACATCTATGGTCATCAGTCCCCTAGAACTTAGAACTACTTAAACCTAACTAACCTAAGGACATCACACAACACCCAGCCATCACGAAGCAGAGAAAATCCCTGACCCCGCCGGGAATCGAACCCGGGAACCCGGGCGTGGGGAGCGAGAACGCTACCGCACGACCAAGAGCTGCGGACAATACAAAATCAAATAGGGGTAATGCAGGAGTAGGCTTTAGTAATGAATAGGAAAATAGGTATGCGGGTAAGCTACTACAAACAGCTTAGTGAACGGATCATTGTGGCCAAGTTAGATACGAAGCCCACGTGTATCACAGTAGTACAAGTTTATATGCCAACCAGCTCTGCAGATGTAGAAGAAATTGATGAAATGTATGATGAGATAAAAGAAATTATTCAGGTAGTGAAGGGAAGACGAAAATTTAAGAATCATGGGGGACTGGAATTCGATAGTAGGGAAAGGAAGAGAAGGAAACGTAGTAGGTGAATATGGATTTGGGGTAAGAAATGAAAGAGGAAGCCGCCTGGTAGAATTTTGCACAGAGCATAACTTAATAATAGCTAACACTTGGTTCAAGAATCATGAAAGAAGGTTGTATACATGGAAGAAGCCTGGAAATACTAGAAAGTATCAGATAGATTATATAATGGTAAGACAGAGATTCAGGAACCAGGTTTTAAATTTTAATACATATCCAGTGGCAGATGTGGACGCTGACCGCAATCTATTGGTTATGAACTGTAGATTTAAAATTGAAGAAACTGCAAACAGGTGGGAATTTGAGGAGATGGGATCTGGATAAACTGAAAGAAGCAGAGATTGTAGAGAGCTTCAGGGATAGCATTAGGGAAAGATTGACAAAAATGGGGGAAAGAAATACAGTAGAAGAAGAATGGGTAGCTTTGAGAGACGAAATAGTGAAGGCAGCAGAGGATGAAGTAGGTAAAAAGACGAGGGCTAATAGAAATCCTTGGGTAACAGAAGAGATATTAAATTTAAGTGATGAAAGGAGAAAATATAAAAATGCAGTAAATGAAGCAGGCAAAAAGGACTACAAACGTCTCAAAAATGAGAGCGACAGGAAGTGCAAAATGGCTAAGCAGGGGTGGCTACAGGACAAACGTAATGATGTAGAGGCATATCTCACTAGGAGTAAGATAGATACTGCTTACAGGAAAATTAAAGAGACCTTTGGAGAAAAGTGAACCACTTGTATGAATATCAAGAGCTCAGATGAAAACCCAGTTCTAACCAAAGAAGGGAAAGCAGAAAGGTGGAAGGAGTATATAGAGGGTCTATACAAAGGCGATGTGCTTGAGGACAATAATGTAGAAATGGAAGAGAATGTAGATGAAGATGAAATACGAGAAATGACACTGCGTGAAGAGTTTGACAGAGCACTGAAAGACCTAAGTCGAAACAAGGCTCCGGGAGTAGACAATATTCCCTCAGAACTACTGACAGCCTTGGGAGAGCCATACCTAACAAAACACTACCATCTGGTGAGCAAGATGTATGAGACAGGCGAAATACCCTCAGACTTCAAGAAGAATATAATAATTCCAACCCCAAAGAAAGCATGTGTTGACAGATGTGAAAATTACAGAACTATGACGTTAATAAGCCATGGCTGCAAAATACTAACACGAATTCTTTACAGACGGATGGAAAAAGTGGTGGAAACCGACCTCGGGGAAGGTCAGTTGGATTCCGTAGAAATAATGGAACATGTGAGGCAATACTGACCCTACGACTTATCTTAGAAAATATATTAAGGAAAGGCAAACCTACATTTCTTGCATTTATAGACTTTTGACAATGTTGACTGGAATACTCTCTTTCAGATTCTGAAGGTGGCAGGAGTAAAATTCAGGGAGCGAAAGGCTATTTACAATTTGTACAGAAACCAGATGGCAGTTGTAAGAGTATAAGGGCATGAAAGGGAAGCAGTTGTTGGGAAGAGAGTGAGACAGGGTTGCAGCCTCTCCCCGATGTTATTCAATCCGTATATTGAGCAAGCAGTAAAGGAAACAAAAGAAAAATTTGGAGTAGGTATTAAAATCCATGGAGAAGAAATAAAAACTTTGAAGTTCGCCGGTGACATTGTAATTCTCTCAGAGACAGCAAAGGACCTGGAAGAGCGGCTGAACGGAATGGACAGTGTCTTGAAAGGAAGATATAAGATGAACATCAACAAAGGCAAAACGAGAAAAAGGGAATGTAGTCGAATTAAATTGCGTGATGCTGCGAGAATTAGATTAGTTAATGAGACGCTTCAAGTAGTAAATGGGTTTTGCCATTTGGGGAGCAAAATAACTGATAATGGTCGAAGTAGAGTGAATATAAAATGTAGACTGGCAATGGCAAGGAAAGCGTTTCTGAAGAAGAGTAATTTGTTAACATCTGGTATAGATTTGTCAGGAAGTTGTTTCTGAAAGTATTTGTATGGAGTGTAGTCATGTATGGAAGTGAAACATGGACGATAAATAGTTTAGACAAGAAGAGAATAGAAGCTTTCGAAATGTGGTGCTACAGAAGAATGCTGAAGAATAAATGGGTAGAAGAAGGGATCGGTTGGTAGAGCATATTATGAGGCATCAAGGGATCACCAATTTAGTATTGGAGGGCAGCGGGGAGGGTAAAAATCGTAGAGGGAGACCAAGAGATGAATACATTAAACATACTCAGAAGGAAGTAGGCTGAAGTAGGCACTGGGAGATGAAGAAACTTGCACAGGATACAGTAGCATGGAGAGCTGCATCAAACCAGTCTCTGGACTGAAGACCACAAAAAGAAAAAAGTCGTACATGCTACTAAGTTTCGTTAAGTTTCTACATCTACACACATATTCTCTACAAATCACTGTACAGTGTATGGCGAAAGGTATTACCAGTTTTCTTTCAGACTGCTCTGTGTACTGTGTGAGGAGAAAACGACTGTCTATATGCTTCTGTATGTGCCCTGATCTCTCTTCTCATGATCCCCAGAGTTAAATGGCGAAGACGGCGTATTTGTCGCACAATCATCTTTGAATTAATGTTTTCTAAACATTTGTAGCAGTGCTCCGCGAGAGCTACGACATCTTTCTTCAAAAAGTTCCCATTTAAGTTACCCGATCGTTAGATATACGATCCTAGAAGAGTGCATTTGCATTAATTAGGTGTTCTTTGTCGAATACATGTAAAGACCCCATAAAGTGGAACAATACTTCCAGAACGCTTCCAGGTAAACTAAGTCTTCTATTCGCTTTCACTATACTGATTTTACGTGACCATTGCATTTCATATCACTATTTATTATTACACATAATTACTTACTATTACTATGTGACGTACTCAAGACGTTCGACACTAACCTTGTAATCAGATACTGTGCAGTTCTTTTCTTTATTACAGGCATCATCTTATATATATTCTCATTTAAAGAGATTACCATTCATTACACCAAGAAGAAATTTTGTCCAGGTCTTTCTTGAATCCCTTAGTTATCGTCCAACAATACTCTCCTGCACTCAATAGCGATCGTCAGCGTCAAATCTGATATTGTTGCTGATATTACCCGATACATCGATGATTATTGAGAACAACAGAGATCGTATCATACTTCCTTGGGAGGTGAAGCGTGGGGGGGGGGGGGGGGGGGACACACTAAATTCACCTCGGTAAAAATTCTCCATGACGTACTGCGATGTGTACATACACATCGTTGGGGACGTCTCTCGACTTCCGCAGTCGTATCGAATCCAAGCGCAGTGAGCCTCGCGTGGAACAATCGTCCATCTTGTGTTTACGGAGATATGTCATCACGGTGAGCCTACAGGGTCACAATTACACTTGGCAGTTTGAACTACCACCTAGGGAACGTTTCTATAATAGCAGTTTACAGATTTGTAATAACGTGACTGGTAGCAGTTTTCAATACCTAATTATTTCCAAGCATGAAAGTAATGTGCGGACAACAAAGCTGTCTTTACAGAAGTGTTCTGCAGATACCCAGTCATTGTTTGTGTGCTTATTAGTGTTAAAAATTTGAAATGGATTTATTGGCTGAGTACCTGTACATAACTCACATCTTCCCTCATCTCACTCGATCTAACCTGTATATTAACTTCCTTGTAATTGATCTGTTTCTTTCTTTTAGGATGATACACGCAGTTAAACATAAAATTATGTGTGCATTGCACACCAAAATAATACTTATAATATGAGGATAAAATCAGAGAGATTAGAGCCCACACAGAAGCATACCGACAATCCTTCTTTCCACGAACAATACGAGACTGGAATAGAAGGGAGAACCGATAGAGGTACTCAAGGTACCCTCCGCGACACACCGTCAGGTGGTTTGCGGAGTATGGATGTAGATGCAGATTATCATAACACTCTTTTGAAAATGTAAAAAGATTGTAAATATGGAATATCGTTGTGACTGTGGTAACCATTCTTGTTCACGAATTAAAGCAGAAATTCATATCTTCAGATGGTACATTCAATGCAATTTTAGAACTTATTCTTACCTCTTCTGTCTTTGAAAGTGAGAATATGTGAACTTGATACTCGTTATTTACATACCGTAATTATGTATTTCGAAAAGTACTTAGCAATAAGCTTCCGCAATGGTAAGAGTATGGTGGTTGAGTGAAACATGATCTAATTTGTGCGAAAAATTATATTGCACTGCGAGAAAATGAACTTCTTCTTTTGCACGTTTGGAAGTAGCTGAAACAACGAGAAAAATAGCTATACGAGAAAAATAGCTCCTGTACCAGTACCTGAATACATTACATCTGTACACATATAAGATGGTATTATTTGGAAAAGAAGTCTACTAAAATAACTAGCTTGTAAATTTTATTTTATAGTTTACAGACAGCTAAGAATACATTTTAATTAATTTTCAAATGAATCTGTCTTTTCTCCGCTTTTTATTTTGAGCGGTGCTTACTTTGTTTTGCGAAATGATCAACGTATTTGAACATTTACTGGCATTTGCGTGTTACATGTTTAATTTGTAAACTATTGACTATTATAACCAACTCCTGGGAGACAACGTTCTTATATGTACATAGAATCAAATATTACAGAACGCACTTTCCTTAAATTAATAAGGTCCCAGTATCTTTCAAAACAGTGAAGGGAGACGCATCTCGTAGATTCTTTTCCACAACCCGACATTCTAACCATTACATCACGATAGAGCTTTGCAACATTTATCCCGGTTTTCAGGTCCCGTTATGTTTTTAGCTTATATTTAATTATAAAAAATCGTAGCAACAACGACACCTTTTCGAGAGATCTTCAGTATCTAAGTAACTTATCTATGAAACTTCCTGGCAGATTAAAACTGAGTGCGGGATCGAGACTCGAACTCGGGACCTCTGCCTTTCGCTTGCAAGTGCTCTACCATCTGAGCTACCCAAGTACGACTCTCGCCCCGTCCTCACAGCTTTACTTCTGCCAGTACCTCGTCTCCTACCTTCCAAACTTTACAGAAACTCTCCTGCGAACCTTGCAGAACTAGCACTCCTGAAAGAAAGGATATTGAGGGAGACATGGCTTAGCCACAGCCTGGGGCTTGCTAGCTCTGCAAGGTTCGCAGGAGAGTTTCTGTAAAGTTTGGAAGGTAGGAGACGAGGTACTGGCAGAAGTAAAGCTGTGAGGACGGAGCGAGAGTCGTGCATGGGTAGCTCAGATGGTAGAGCACATACCCGTGAAAGGCTAAGGTCCCGAGTTTGAGTCTCGGTGCTTCACGCAGTTTCAATCTGCCAGGAAGTTTCATATCAGTGCACACTCAACTGCAGAGTGAAAAGCTCATTCTAGGATCTTACCTATTTTCATAAGATATACATAACGATTTAAAACCTAGCGAATATGGCTTCTCCCATTTCTCAGAACTCGATACGTTGATGGAAGTCGATAGACGTTCACTACGATCGGAACTGGGCATGTACGGATCATAGTGATCTCAGAGAGAAATGTTATCGAGGTGAATGTAACGTCCCCCTCATTGAGGCAGATGCGAAGTTAGCGTCGTTTCCGTGGAACTTTCGCCGTCCAGTATAACGAATTGGATTCTGTTAGTAAAATACTCTTCGAGCCCATCACATATCTGCGAAGATACACTTTATGATAGTATCTTGCTATCTGGTGCTCCAAACGGTTTAGTCACTTCGGAAAATCGACGCCTCCGCCTCCATTGAGGATGTCTGCAGGGACTGAATTCCGGTGTGTCAATAGTTTGCTTGCGTAGCGGGCGAAGAGAACCCTCGTGGCGATACATCCACCGTGAAAGGGCTTTGTGCGACGCTCCTTTGTAAACTCCAGCAGTGTGGAGGGCGCTCATCCACTTAGGGATTACCGCAGGTGGCAGACTTCCTCCGCCTAACACTCGCTGGGTCGTGAAGGAGTGCTTCCCGTCTGCATTCCGGGCCACTCTGCTAAAAGAGGTCGGCAGGCGCGAGGATTACATCACACTGGAGCAGCCACAAGTATTTGCTGGTCGCAGCGCTCTGGCACCTCTCGACAAACACGCGCCAATCGGATTATGAGAGCGCACTGCAGGTGGTCCCTTTTCGCAGTTCTCCTTTACTCGGCACCGAGCAAAGTTCACCTCGGTGGCTACTGGAATAACTGAAGGCATTTGCTTCCTCCAGCAGTACCCGTCATTTTTTGTCATCAGCTAAATCAGATTCGGCCTTCGCTTTCAGTCTAGGATTACCTTCCGATCCAGGGGAGGGAGAAGCAACATTAGTGTTTAACGTCCCGTCGACGTCGCTAGAGACGGACTGAGGAGGGGCGGGTAAGAAGATCGGCAGCGCTCATTCAAAGAATCCATCACGGCATTTACCTTAAGCAGTTCAACGAAATCACGGGGAACCTAAATCTGCTGGTCAGATAGGGATTTGAATCGCTTGTAATGTCCCCCTTCCCTTCTATCGACAATGTTAGAAATGCGTGACAGTGTGAACATGTGCCTAAACAATTGGAATAAAATTTTGAAAAGGCTATCGTTCCAAAGATTCAATATAAAGTCGATAAATGAGGATGAGGTTAACAACGAGATGCCTTCTAGGACAACTTATTCCGCCTACTTAATTACTGTAATAAAATTTAGTATGGTTGTTCGAAAGGTTTGTGCTATCATTCACGTACTGTGCCAACGAGAAGGGGTATCACGTGGATCAGAACAGAATAATAAGAGTTACTGAAATATTTATAGCTAAAAGAAATACGGTCGCCAGCCCAATTGGGCAAAATTTCTGTTCGGTAGGTGGATTAACGAGTCGAACAGTCAATGTCAAGAATTACTCGAACACGCGCGGCAACAGAGGGCTGCACGCACGTTAGCAAAAACAATTGAAACATTTACATAATAAAGCGAGAAAGAAAATAGTTTGCACTCGAGATATCATTAACTAACAGGAATCAAATTTTGAAAACATACAAGATAACACTTAGGTTAATGGTTACTTACTGTTGTAAGTGACAATGGCGCTACCTCGCAATAACGTCTACTATTTTCATATGAATTTTGGAAAATTGCAAAAAAATAATTAAAAGAAGCTCTGTTGACTTCTGAACAGGGAAGTAGAAACTGATAATTACTGTATAAAAAGGTATTTATTATACTTTAACACGACTGAAAGTCAAAATGTGAACCAGAACTTTACTAACAACAAATTACAATAATCACTGATATTTCCATTCACTCATTAATTCTAGTTAGTGCTTTTGTTCATAGTGCCAGGAATCATTTTAATTTGATTAGTTGATTTACTATTCGCAACAATTAGATCGCCTCACATTAAAGTTCAAATTTAAAGTCAGTGAGACTGAAATTACTAAATGCTTTAAGATCAAATATTTAATCTAACTGAATCATTTAGTTCATAAGCAAAATTAACTGGCACTGAAATTTTCACTTTTTATAAACGGTATTCGGATTATTGTAACAATAGGACAGGATAGTAACCTACTTGGTGAATGATTTTAGGAGACTCACGGGTAAACAGTTTTGATTAAACTATGGTAATTATTCACTCACAAAATACCACAAAGCTGAGTAACGCCGTTACAAAACTAGCTGACAATAAGCTGTGATGCAGCAATCTTACTTCAGTCGATTTTCGCTGTAGCGAAGTCGCTGACGACGATACTGCTGCTGGCTCCTTTCCATGATAATTAGTGAGCACGGGAGTTATTGGCAATGATGGCGGGTTCTTGATGTTGCTGCAGCCAATATTTCCTCCGCCCACGCTCATCACTTGTCACGTGCCGTTAAACAACCACTCTCCCAGTACAGTGCACGCCATCCATGCGTCCGCACTTCACAAGTCTCACACCAGAGTTCTCTGTCTCTGTGTAGCGCGCGCTCTGACGTAACATCCTCCCGCGTCCAGAGACGCCGCTACTCCAACGACACTTATTCGTTGACAAATACCTAAAGTAAGATTCCCTCAGCGATATCTACATAATATACATAATTGATTATACAGCAAAATAAACAAACTAATTCATACATCGTGTAGATATAAATTTACATAAAGATAAAAGCAAGAATATACAATAATAAATGGTCAAAGAGCACATCGGCATGAATGTGTTACACGCTGTCCTTCCGAATATGTGTCCAATGATTTAACACCGCAAAGCCTGTCTCTCTCGTTTCTTCACCTCTATTTGGGCTCTAGAGATTTGGCTGGCCTGTATCTTTCTCACAATTTCTTTCGGACTTGACTGCTCAAAGATTTTTCAACTCACCCTATGTGCCTCACACTATTTCCTAACATTTCAAGCTAAATCGATCCATTAGCATTACTGAGGCCTGTCTGTCTCCTGAGATATCTTCCACCTCAGTGGAAGATCTGAACCTGCAACCGAGGCTGATTTAATCAAGCGGGCACGATGGATGGTTATGTGCCTCGAATTCACGACGTAGAAAGGATTTTCACAATCAGAATCTGGATAGCAGTAAAACACATTGTTCGCAAACGTCAGGTACTGCACATCGCATGTCCACTATAAATGATTTTGGGAAAGCCTGCGACTGTGAAAACAATGGGCTTGTTTATAAAAAAACTTTTCTGCTACCAGTCACGATTTTCTTTTATTCGTATTTTACACGACAGGTTTTTCACAATCGGAATATGGGTACCAGTGAAAAAGATTGTTGGCAGACATAAGGTATTGTACATCACATGTCCGTTATAAATGATTTTGTGAAAGCCTGCAACTATGAAAACAATGGACTTGTTTATAAATAACTTTTCTGGTACCAGTCACGATTTTCATTTATTCGTATTTTACACTACGCGTTCCAGGAAATGATTCCTTTTTCCAAGTGCGTTTTCTCTGTGTACAAAGCCATTTTTACGTAATGTTTTTGATGTGTGAGTTTCTGCTTTTTTTTTAATTAGCTGCAGTCTTATTTATTGACACTTCATTAATGATATGGACCTAAATATAACAGCAACACATGTGCATTCAAAATTTATGGGAAAAATATGCTGATCGACAGCACAATGACTGGAACCTTATGTCACCCAAACATCTATAAACAGGCAGCATACAGGTCAGTGCTACATAGGTCGGCTAAAATACCTTTGAACCAAGGAAACATGCAACAAGAAATAGACGTAGTGATTGCAGTAGCCAATTATTATACTCCTACCATGGTTGACAAGTTCAAAACAAAGTGAAAAAAGATCCGAACCCAAAGTGCACCACACAATAAAAAGACAAAAACAAGTGTATATCTAGCATCCCATATAGTGGCCATATATCACGGAACAATGGAAATATTTTCAAAAACCACAAAGTAAAAGTTGTTTTTTTTGTTTCAAATTAACTACAACAAAAACTATTGCACACTGCATTAAGTGTCATCGTGATCGATATTCAGACTCTGGACTATACAAAATAACATTCCAGGAAAGCTCCATGTTCTGCCTAAGATAAAGAGGCCGAAATTTCAACATATTTAGTACAGGGCACTCATTTGCAAAGGTTAAGCGGAATATCAAAGTACTCTAACGACTAAGTAAAGGGCATAAAATGGAGATATGTAATAAATTCACATTACTTGAAAGTGAATCAGTTAATTTCTTCAGATGCTAGGACGGTATACTTAAATAATAATACTGACATATAGAAATAAGCAACATTGTAAAATAGATATAAGTAAATGACGATCCAGGTGCAGCACAAAAACTTATCGTACTCCGAGAGAGATCTGTCTCTACGACTACATCTAAAAGCATCTTTGTAACTGTTTGTTTATGCACGTTATTCTCGATGTATACTGTGCACAGAAAATTGTGTGTGATGTCCAACATCTGCAAGACTCGGCCCAAATGGACCGTAGGACAACTATAAGTACAAATTCTTCCAATTTTCGTGTATATATAATAATCGAAAGCCAACTAAATAACTCCACATTTTATATATTGCAGTAAAGTCAATAAAACAAAGCAGAACTTCACACACCAAAATCAGAAATGGCATATTATACAGGGAAAACGCACTTGAAAATGGGAATCACTTCCAGAAATCCGTCGTGTAAAATATGAATATGAGAAAATCGGGCTGGTAGCAGAAAAGTTGTTTATAAAGAATCCGCTTGAAATATAAATAATACATGTACCTGTAATAAGCGTTGACGTATCACAGGCATTATGATGCTGTCACTAACGACACCTAGTGACAACGATGGTTTACTTATAATATGTTTTACTGCCTGAACAAGTCCGGAAATTGATTTTACAGTGGCATGAGTAGAAATGACTTATTTAACTTCTGTGTCTAAGATACATTACTGTGCTTCACTGCTATATTGTAATCTATATTAGCCCGCATCTCGTGGTCGTGCGGTAGCGTTCTCACTTCCCACGCCCGGGTTCCCGGGTTTGATTCCCGGCGGGGTCAGGGATTTTCTCTGCCTCGTGATGGCTGGGTGTTGTGTGATGTCCTTAGGTTATTTAGGTTTAAGTAGTTCTAAGTTCTAGGGGACTGATGACCATAGTCCCATAGTGCTCAGAGCCATTTGAACCATTTTAATCTACATTATTTTCTCAATTTTGTCTTACATTGCATTCTTACGACAAGGATCTGATGATCGAGTAAACCGAAACGCGTCATGAAAAGTTAAATAACAAAAATTTTGGTAACCATGACAAGTGACTCCTGGCGCTGCAACTTTCCTACAGACAGCATCATCATCAGGTTTGCGAAGTATATACACAGTTTGACGATTTTAATATATATATATATATATATATATATATATATATATATATATATATATATATATTAAAATCGTCAAGGTATATATATATATATATATATATATATATACCTTAGGTATTCTGATGTAATTAGTACACTTATTTTCCTTTGAAATACAAATTTCTACTTGTGAGTGGTTTAAAAGTGATGCATATGAAGCGAGGTGTGAGCAGCCAACTGACATTGACATAATGTGGAAAGCATGCTCGGTAAAGGAAGAGAGTGAAATGAGGCTATCGAGGATACTATTACCATGAAGCCGAGCAGAGCATGTGCTACAAAAATCCATTTTACTATTCCAATGTTGGGACTCTCCGTAAAATGAGTACTTTAGTCAGGAAAAATAAAAAAAACGGCGATTATTGCCCGAAGGGAAACTGAAAGGAAATACAGAGTTTCCAGTATTGTTTAGTAAATAACGAGTAAGCAATGCAGGGGGGTTTTGTGACATTTTGCATTCGAATTTTTGTAAAACAATACATACTGTTATATTTGAAAAAACTTTGAAAGCGTACTGGTAATTTTAATGGAGCAGCTGTCAACGTTCATCACCGTGAGGTTAAACTTCTAATGGCGAATGTACAACTAGCAAAAGTTCTAAAATTTTTGGAACTCTGGGAATTAAAATTGTTAATTTCCTGGATTTTTTGTAACTACGTTAATAACCGGACAGCTGTTTTAGTTTAAACAGATAATAAAAGCATGGCCTTCACTGAGTTTTGATGTTAGGGTGCTATAGTAGCAACTAGGACAGACTATTCGCCTTAACTTTGAACGTAATAGCGATTGACTTGCCGGACGCTACCACCGTCTATAAATATTCAATATACTGTTCGGTTTAGTGCGTAATTGGAATTAGAATTCAGTTAAATATCTCTGATACTACGAACACAGGGTGTGTTATTATAAAATATGGTCACAAATTTTATATAAGTAGAATTTTAGTAGCAATACATGTTTACGTCGAAAATTAAAGAAATACATCTCATAAATGGTTAATAGGGAAAAAATTAATTCAGATTTCAATTACTCATTGAATTAATTACTAATAGAACACAAAACTGACACAGTGAAGTGCCTCTTAGAAATTTCGTAAATCTTTCGCTACTCCCCTTATGCCGCATTGTGAGCACGGTCGACGGTCGGCAGGGTTAAATACGCATCTGGCACGGTTAACTGTAAGGGGTGGCCGGATGTCCTTCCTGCCGCCACCCCATACACTCTGGGATGGAAATAGTGCACCCCAGCTGTCTGCGTCAAGTGTAAATCGTGAAATAGTGTGAATGTGTTACAAATGTATGCGAGTCGTGTAACTGACGCGGGACGTGGGAACCAGCCCGTTATTCACCTAGTAGGATGTGGAAAACCGCCTAAAAACCACATCCAGGCTGGCCGGCACACCGGCCGTCGTCGTTAATCCGCCGGGCGGATTCGATCCGGGGCCGGCGTGCCTACCCGAGGCCAGGAAGCAGCGCGTTAGCGCTGTCGGCTACCCTGGCGGGATGAAATTTCGTAAATAATTTTAGGTTAATATCAAGTTGTTGCAGTAGATTCTGGAATATTACACAAAGTAATTTTAAGTAAAAGAGAAATAATTTTAAAGTCTAAAGGCGTAGTATTCGGTGTGATTGTATTTGAAGAATGATAATAAATCAAAATTTGGAAAAGATCACGTTTAAAGTAAATACGAAAAGCTTACGTAAATTCGATCTTTGGATCGGGTACTTAATTAAAGCAACGGGATCAGATTCTGCACTGACCATTACGATTATAAGTCTCAAATAACAGTATTGTATTTTGCATTATCCGTGTTCTTCGATTATTCGTGGAGACTGGGATCATCATTACCGAATATAATAGAGATCTTGCTGTACACTGAAAAGAATAGTGGTTCTATAACACACTCATGCGGTGCTCCGAAATTATCATTACGCTCGTCCATTTCGGGGGTCACGAAACTAAGGCCCACGGGCTGGATACGACCAGCAACGTCAGTTCATCTGGCCCGCCGATGGTACTTGAACTTGGTTGAGAAAACGTACGGAACACGAGACGTTGCGATACAGTTTAAATTTCATTATTATGTTTAGTACTCTAGGATCTTCAGGAGGACGGGAAACCTCCTAGCTATTAGGTGCCTTACTTTATTATGTCAAATTTTAAATTATTGTATCCAGATTTTCTTGTTTATTGTAGTGATTGCTTATTTCGCGCCATCCCAAAATTTTTATTTGTTTGTAAATTAGTGTCTGTCATTTTCACACACCGCTTTCTTCACCCCTCATTATGGATAATATAAAAGAAAAGTGTATGCCGAGTGCAAATTTTTCGATAAAGAATGGGGAGTAAATTACTTCTTTGTGGAAACAAAGGACAAGAAAATTACTTGCGTAATCTGTGCCGAAAACATTCCCATTTCGAAAGAATACAATCTTCTGCCTCGCTATGAAACAAAACATCTATCAAAACATTCAAAGTTTTCTGGAAAGTTACGGTCCGAGAAATATGAATCCATGAAACGTAATTTAGAAACTCAAAGAAATAATCCCGAAAGAAAGTTTGCTGTAAATGATTCTCTCAACTCGTACAAACAAATGTCTTAATGAAGGAGAAGCACGCAGAAGGAAAACTTGTTGAATATTGCTGTTGCTTCCTTGATTTGAATTTCAGAAAGTGATGAAGTTTGCCGCTGGTATGGCATCAGTGTTTGGAACAATTTTCAAAATAGAAGTAGCCCCATATGAAGTGAGCACATCGAACGAGATTGACTGATGAACATTTCAAAGCAATTCACTTGATTGGATACAACAATGCCGAACCAAACATTGGCTATATATTGAAATATCAGTTTCACGAATCCCACTAAAGTTTTTTTTTTTTTTATGCTGCTGCTTAGTTTGTGAGATTCTTATATTTGCACGCTTGGTCTGATGTAACTATCTTTTTGCTGACGTCGACTGCCTTTGATAACATTTTTATGAAATAACTACATTGGTTGGCCTTACTGTTAGTACACTGCGTGCTACTCACCAATGATTAATACAGAATGCTGAACTTAGTTTTTCTTCTTTTTACCCATGGGTTTTGTTTTGGCTTGCGAGTACTGTACGGAATATCGATGCAGCCCACGCTCCCCATTTTGTCAGTTATCCGGTGCGCTGAGAAAAGTTGCTGATCTCTGGTCTCTTTCGAAATGATAATTAAATCAAGTCCTTAAGTGTCGACAGGTGTTGATATATATAAACGGGGACAGTTGAAAACGTGTGCCGCGACCGGGACACGAACCCGGAATCTCCTGCTTACATGGCAGACGCTCTACCCATCTGAGCCACCGAGGGCACGGAGGATAGAGCGACTGCAGTGTCTTATCCCTGGCACGCTCCCCGTGAGACCCACATTCCCAACTTACTGTCCACACACTACCTTCGTAGTGTCCCTCCCCATTCCACTCATTACTCGCAGCAGACAATCTTACCGAGTCCCGTAAGAGGTCGGGCAATGCTTGTGCATCCGCACAGAAGAAGAAAGTCAATGCCCGGTTAGCCTTAACTTTATATGAAGATGGTACCTGTTCTTTCGGACATGTCCGAAAGAACAGATACCATCTTCATATACTGGTCTCTTTCATACCGTCATGAAAAACATCTTCAATTCCGTCTTCTAGGAAGTCCTGTACCCAATAATATATTTGGTCCACTATTTGGTAAGGTCATAAAGTGTTCACTAAACGGCAATGTGGAAGTGCATCTAACGTCGTTCGGCCGCTGTTGAATGTGGCCGATGTTTTGAGTACTGCTAGTGCAGTGGTCTTTACAATTCGGGCCGCGGTTCGCTTGTGGCTCAGAGGTCAGAGGTTCTTGCGATCTGTGGTTCTCAGCCGTGTTTTATAACAACATATAGATTATGTTTGTTATTTTCAGCCATAATGGCTAATGTTTGTATACCGTGACTGTGCGGGAAAATTATTTATTTCAAGTTTCTGCTAGCAATCACTTTTTATTTTATGTTTATGTTTAATCTAACATAACGCAACGCGTTTCGAACATATTTTGTTCTTTTTCAAGCGTTTGTACATACATATATACATCGAGAAATGTTACTTAAAACAAACAGTTTGTTTTTTACTGTAGCTGCTGGTGTGGCATTTGGGGGGAAGTAGGGGGGCAGTATATATATAGAGATCGAAGTCAGTGATGCCTTCTGCTGGTTTTCTTCTCTGTTGTTGGTTATGTGTCTCACAGCCTGTATCGGATGCAGATAGATTTGCATCAGTTATGTGTTACGAAAATAGTGTGAAAGGCTTTTATATGGTAGTTGATCTCTTACAGTTACTTCCTCTTGCTGCTTCACTTGTATCACTGGTGTAATGGCGGAGCTGTTGATAGACATCACACTATTGCACATTATTTTGTCACTGAATGTCACTGCACAAATTGCTTCGATGTTGTACGCACAACACAAGATGGCGGACTGTAGCATGTGAGACTGTATCGATTATCAAGGGTTTGTATCGATATTCTTGGTTCTGGTAGATTATTTACATCGACATTTCGTGAATCTATTGAGTTAGAACTGGCTTAAGACTGTTGAAGAATTTTGAGTTTTTGAATACGGTTATTTCATTAAGAATGTTATCTCCATGCTTTGTGTTATGTATGAAAATTTCCATTTCTTCCGTGATATCCATTCTTTTACTTTTTCCTATTTTGTGTAAAATTTCGAGGTTATCTTCTATTTTCAGAGGGTGGCCTGTGTCTTTAATGTGAGTTGCTACTGCTGATTTGTCACATTTATCAGGCCTGTAGCAGTCTAAATGTTCTTTGAATCGGGTTCTGAAATTTCTGCCTGTTTGGCCGATATAATATTTATTACATTCGCTGCAGGTAATTTTGTAAATGCCAGATGCATCAAGACTTCTATCTGGTGGCTTTATATTGTGGAAAAGCTTCACACTTAGGTTGTTGTTGGTGCTGAAGCTAATTTTTACTTCTGTGTTTTTGAATAGTCTTGCTAATTTGTCAGATAATATTCCAAGATATGGCATTTTTACATATTTGACTGCTGGGGCACTGTCAGTTGTGAGTGTAGTTTGATGTTGTTTGTGCTGTTTATTTTTTATCTGTTGTGACATGGTGTTAATTAGAGAAGGGTCATATCCATTGTTTATTGCAGTATATGTTATGGTTTCTATTTCTTGTTGGAGTTCTGTATGTTGAAGTGGAAATTTGTGTGCGCTGTACAGCATTGATCTATAAGCAGCTTTTTTGTGGGTGGAGGGATGTGTTGAGGAGTTTGGTACAGTGGTGTCAGTGCCAGTAGGTTGTCTGTAAACATTGAAAGCAACCTTTTGGTTCTGTTTTGATATTTTTATGTCAAGAAAAGGTATGGTGTTGTCTTCTTCCTGCTCGAGGGTGAATTGAATATTTTTATGTAGACTATTGAACTTGTTAAAAAGGTTTGTCACTTCATCCTCTGTGCCATCAAATAGAATGAGGGTGTCATCTACATATCTCTTATATAATTTAACTTTGCTTGTGATGTTATCATTTAGGGCTAGAATTTTATTCTCTTTATGGTTGATAAATATTTCAGCTAATAGGCCACTGAGAGGGCTTCCCATTGCTAGTCCTTGGTCCCGCTTGTAAATTTTATTGATGTTTGGTTTGGGGGGCGCTCAACTGTGCTTTCATCAGCGCCCACACAGAGTCCCAGTGTTTTCACAGTTCACTTTTTTCTTCACAGCCCGAACTAGCCACTGTGACGAATGATGATGAAATGATGAGTACAACAGAAACATCCCGTCGCGGGGTAGAGAACATCCCCAACCCGGCCGCGAATCGAACCCGGGTCCCCGTGATCCAGACGTAGCAAGGCTAATCACTAGACCACGAGCTACGGACAGATACATCTAGAAACTATCATCCAAATTCAAAATCGTCAGCTAACATTAAGAACGTCTAAAGAGCATATTTGGTTTGCTCTTTAACAAACAAAAATATTTACAGAGACAGGAATATTTTAAGATGTGCTTAATTTTAATCGGCTTTGGTTCAAGTGGTTCAAATGCTCAGAGCACTATGGGACTTAACTTCTGAGGTCATCAGCCCGCTAGAACTTAGAACTACTTAAACCTACCTAACCTAAGGACATCACACACACCCATTCCCGAGGCAGGATTCGAACCTGCGACCGTAGCAGCAGCGCGGTTCCAGACTGTTGCGCCTAGAACCGCACGGCCACTCCGGCCGGCAATCCACATTGGTGAATTAGGCTGTGAGTTAAGTAAAGTTTTCCACGTACTTCAGGTGCAGAGCGGAATCCAACACGGCCCCTGGGTAGTTAACAGAAGTGAGAGGAAGAGTATTTTACCGCTTGTCTTCCGATGCTAATAACTGACTAGTGGGCGCAACTAGCACCAATCCGAGGCCCACAAGAAAGATAGGTCGCGGCGCGTACGTCACGAAGGTAGTCCTGAACTCGCTCGCTCCCTCCGTTCAGCAGACAAAATGCGTTTCCAAACCTGTTAAGTCGCAGCTGGGAGCGTAAATACTAACGAGAATAGCATATTCCACTGGGATCTGCTATTATGAAGTCTTGTTGATTCAGAGTACTACAGAAAAATTTAATTTTAGATCAATACATGATATACATGGTAAACGGCTTGTTTATAGCATTTAGTCTCTTCAGCTTAACAGTACTCATTATGCACTGGAAGTAGTGCCTTATGCAAGTGGTAATCATTTTAGTATGATTTTATTTTATTCCACGCCAGTGCAGCCGTAACAATTATAAGTTGGCCCACGGAGTTCTCATCATTATAGGAATAATAACAGAAAGATTCCATAATAGCGGATTCCAGCAGAAGATTCAGTTTTCGTTTGTACGGACGCGCCTAGTTACGAGTTATCAGGTGCAGAAACATGGTTTGTGTGCTGAGCTGAACGAGCGAGCGAGTTCGTGACCACCTTCGTGTCGTCTGCGGCGCGGTCTGTCTTTCTCGTGGGCCTCGCACCAGTCAGCTGCTATGACATAAATGTCAAAGTGAAGTAACGTGATTCGTAAATGGGCGCTGTAGAGACGGTTCTCTTCAAAAGTGGCACATGTTTGTAGCAATTAATATGAAATCAAATTAAGCTGTTGTAATACAATGCAACAAGTAAAAGAAAAACAACACTCAGAACATTTAGTAAACGCTTGTGGTCATGTCTCGTATTGCTATCACTGTAATTAATTAATATAACAAACTATGTTGCTTAGCAACTAACAGTAAAATTTCCAGGAGAGGAAAGGTGGCCATTGCACATTTTTGGGCCTGAACAGCCCTGCTGTCTGCTAAAATGTGGTCACACTAGTTCCACTATACATCGCCGTTGTTGTCAGTGAGACTCACAGAGGAAAGTTTGCTCCACTATTTTTTAGTAAAACCTTTTATTTTTGAGCGTCCTGATGTAAGGTAAGACGTTTATATTATTCTTGACACCTCACGGATATGGAGAATAATAATTTTTCACAGTACCAGTGTTTGAACAACGTTCTTGCGCCTACAAATTTAGTAACTTAGTTATCACTAATGCCGACTCCCGTCCGGTCGGGAAAAGTGGTCCCACTAAGGGACGGGAACAGAGGCCAAGCTGTTCACCTCAATAAGAATTTTAAAAAATAAAGAAACAGTCATAATACAACAGAAAAAACTGACTTCTAAACCCTTTCATGTGCAAAGCTGTCAAAAATGACTCTGAGCGCTAAGGGACTTAACATCTGAGGCCATCAGTCTCCTAGAGCTTAGAACTACTTAAACCTAACTAAACAGACATCACACTCTAACATTACGTGATTGCCCTACCATTTTAAATCATTCACTAACCGAGCAGTCGCTCGGAAACAGCTACAGTTAGCAAATAACGTCCTGTGACGTGACGTGTTTATTGTGGAAGCTCCGTCAGAGATACAGTGAGCTACTGACTTTGAAAGCAGCTGCTCGAAAGGCGGACAAAAACAGAACATTTTTACACATTATTTTGATGTACGAGATATTCTCGATGAACAGTGACTCATTCTTCTGTCTCTCGTATTTTGTGACGGACACGCATGTCTTGCCACCGTATTATTATTTTTTAAAAAAATATTATTTTAGTGTATGTTAAAGTGCCATACTGCATAGCAGTACATTCATGAGAGAAGCTATATTGTGCGACGTATATCTGGAAATGTGAAAAAACGTAATTTCGTTATATATTGCCTTGCCATAAATTCAAAATTAAATGTAACTTGTGTATCCACTAATGATTTAGTATTTAACCTATGTGTCACTACTTCATGAACATATGTATTTAATTTTCTTTAATGTTTCTGCAAATTTTGATGGTTCACAGTCACAAATTGTTTCGTCGAAACTGGACGGAAACTGCATACGCCGAAATAGTTTCTCCGCAACTTATTCTACTGATAAATGCATGATAAACTTCAGTCTCTTAGTAAATTCATGTTGAGCTATCCAAAAACAATTATATTTTCAATAGTCATTTAGCCCTGACCAGTAAAAAACCACTACAATAACTAGTTATGTCTATTGGCCTAAAATACAATATATATATATATATATATATATATATATATATATATATATATATCATTATGTGCTTTTCTCTACAAATATATTTCCACCGTCGATTATAGCTGTAAGTTAAAGCACAAAAGCTGTCATCAGCCATTCTATCCCTTTGTGACAATTTCGAATTTATGTTAAACTTGGCATAGAACGAAGCGGTCTGCTGCGGCGGCAGTCTATTTTTCCAGATACTCGGGCGTGAAGATACCTAGAAAACGTGCCCAGAAGTGAGGACAACAAACATGGCTTCCTGTTGCGATAGCGCTGACGACAACAATGAACTGGTCACTATGTAAGCCTTCAGAAAAATGCATGTAGGTCCAAGACATTATTTTGTCCTTCAATTAAAATATTTGGTGTGATGCCTTATAGCATGTAGCTGGCCGGTGTCGCCGAGCGGTTCTAGGCGCTTAAGTCTGGAACCAAGCGACCGCTACGGTCGTAGGTTCGAATCCTGCCTCGGGCATGGATGTGTGTGATGTCCTAAGGTTAGTTAGGTTTAAGTAGTTCTAAGTTCTAGCGGGCTGATGAGCTCAGAAGTTAAGTCCCATAGTGCTCAGAGCATTTGAACCATTGTACCTCAGCCCCTATCCGCGCCCTTCCTATGCAGTCCGAAGCCTCGCCAGGCTGGAGAGCCTGCGCTGTCCATTCGGCGCCTTCTCCTCGTGGTACGGCAAGCATGCAGGGCCAAGTCCACTCCTCTTCGTTGGCGTCCAACACCTTTTGACAGCCGGCACTGGAACTTCTCTTCCGCCACCGTCCGAAGGCAACAAAGCCGTTTGGCATCCGTGCAAAGGAGAGTCTCGAGGCAGTACACCTGGAGGGCATTAAGGTCCTCCACCAGGGATGGAGTAGGGGATCTCCCTGGCTACTACAAAGGCCAAGATTACTTCCTGATCTGGCTGCTTACAAGAAGTGTTGTACCCCGGACCACCTTTTTAAAATTAAATTTACTGAGAATTTTGACCGCCATTCAGATTTTATTACTGTTTACCCGGATGGGTCTAAACAGGTGGATTTTATACGCTGCTCTGCTGTGTTTTCCGATACTGTCCGTAGGATAGGGCTCCCAGAGCAGTTCTCAGTTAACTATGCAGAACTGTTCGCTATTCTGCAAGCATTAGAGCATATGGGACGACATCGTGGCACGAAATTCATCATCTGCTCCGATTCGCAAAGTGCTCTACACACTCTTGAACAGATGTACCCACCAGATCGGATGGTGCAAGAAGTGCAAGACGGACTCCTGCTCCTGCAAAAGCAGGGTAAGGATGTAATCTTCTTCTGGGTTCCAGGGCACATAGGTATTCCTGGAAATGAACTTGCAGACGCGGCTGCCAAGGAGGCTTGCTCCATCCCTACTCCTGCTCGCTGTTCCGTCCCCCTGCAGGTAATGACATCATTCGTGACTCGGAAGGTCATGCGTTGGTAGGAGGCTCAGTGGCTGGAAGTGAGGGATAATAAGTTGCGAGCGGTGAAGGATTCTGTCCGACCGTGGCTTACCTCCTTCCGACAACGAAGAGCTGAGGAAGTAGCCCTTACACGGCTTAGGACATTGTCCGTTGACACATAGTTTTCTGTTACGTCGTGAGGAGCCACCAACAAGTCAGACATGTGGGACACAGCTGTCGATACGACATACACTCCTGGAAATTGAAATAAGAACACCGTGAATTCATTGTCCCAGGAAGGGGAAACTTTATTGACACATTCCTGGGGTCAGATACATCACATAATCACACTGACAGAACCACAGGCACATAGACACAGGCAACAGAACATGCACAATGTCGGCACTAGTACAGTGTATATCCACCTTTCGCAGCAATGCAGGCTGCTATTCTCTCATGGAGACGATCGTAGAGATGCTGGATGTAGTCCTGTGGAACGGCTTGCCATGCCATTTCCACCTGGCGCCTCAGTTGGACCAGCGTTCGTGCTGGACGTGCAGACCGCGTGAGACGACGCTCTATCCAGTCCCAAACATGCTCAATGGGGGACAGATCCGGAGATCTTGCTGGCCAGGGTAGTTGACTTACACCTTCTAGAGCACGTTGGGTGGCACGGGATACATGCGGACGTGCATTGTCCTGTTGGAACAGCAAGTTTCCTTGCCGGTCTAGGAATGGTAGAACGATGGGTTCGATGACGGTTTGGATGTACCGTGCACTATTCAGTGTCCCCTCGACGATCACCAGAGGTGTACGGCCAGTGTAGGAGATCGCTCCCCACACCATGATGATGGGTGTTGGCCCTGTGTGCATCGGACGTATGCAGTCCTGATTGTGGCGCTCACCTGCACGGCGCCAAACACGCATACGACCATCACTGGCACCAAGGCAGAAGCGACTCTCATCGCTGAAGACGACACGTCTCCATTCGTCCCTCCATTCACGCCTGTCGCGACACCATTGGAGGCGGGCTGCACGATGTTGGGGCGTGAGCGGAAGACGGCCTAACGGTGTGCTTCATGCTTCATGGAGACGGTTGCGAATGGTCCTCGCCGATACCCCAGGAGCAACAGTGTCCCTAATTTGCTGGGAAGTGTCGGTGCGGTCCCCTACGGCACTGCGTAGGATCCTACGGTCTTGGTGTGCATCCGTGCGTCGCTGCGGTCCAGTCCCAGGTCGACGGGCACGTGCACCTTCCGCCGACCACTGGCGACAACATCGATGTACTGTGGAGACCTCACGCCCCTCGTGTTGAGCAATTCGGCGGTACGTCCACACGGCCTCCCGCATGCCCACTATACGCCCTCGCTCAAAGTCCGTCAACTGCACATACGGTTCACGTCCACGCTGTCGCGGCAGGCTACCAGTGTTAAAGACTGCGATGGAGCTCCGTATGCCACGGCAAACTGGCTGACACTGACGGCGGCGGTGCACAAATGCTGCGCAGCTAGCGCCATTCGACGGCCAACACCGCGGTTCCTGGTGTGTCCGCTGTGCCGTGCGTGTGATCATTGCTTGTACAGCCCTCTCGCAGTGTCCGGAGCAAGTATGGTGGGTGTGACACACCGGTGTCAATGTGTTCTTTTTTCCATTTCCAGGAGTGTATTTTAACTGTGTGTGTGTTTTATATGCGGGTTTGAGGGAAGATTTCAGTTTCCCACCAGACCTGCCCTCTATTTTAACTAATAACGAGGCGAGTGTGGCTAGAGTTTTACGTTTTTGTGTCATGTCTGGACTTGTTCCCAAAACATTGGGATTGAGACCTCAATGTGGTGTAAAGTGGTTTGGTCACCCATTATATGTAAGTGGTCACACAGCCACCGTTCATTATTTTTGCTTGTTTTGTACTGCTGCCCGCATCTCGTGGTCGTGCGGTAGCGTTCTCGCTTCCCACGCCCGCGTTCCCGGGTTCGATTCCCGGCGGGGTCAGGGATTTTCTCTGCCTCGTGATGGCTGGGTATTGTGTGATGTCCTTAGGTTAGTTAGGTTTAAGTAGGGGACTGATGACCATAGATGTTAAGTCCCATAGTGCTCAGAGCCATTTGAACCATTTTTTTGTACTGCTACTTTATTTTTAGTTTTACCTAGCTGCTTTGATGTGATCTCGCACAGATCGGCTCTGAATTGATACTTGTTTAACAGATCTTGGCTGCATCCGTCAACATTTCTTTTGGGAACGGGCGCTGATAACCTCGTTGTTGTGCGCCCTCAAACACTAATCATCACCATCATCCGAAGACTCGCACTGTAGCGCCAACTGTGGCCCAGGGCAGTGCCAGTGTGTTCCGCTGAGGCGCGGCGCCGTCGCCACGTTCTCACGGCGCGGCCAGGAGTCGGTCGGCCCCGGCTACCATCTGCAGCGCCTCCGCTACGTCTGCTGGCTGCGGCCGGCGCCCGCTGCGCGCCGCTGCAGATCGCGGTGCACCGCGCCGCCCCCCGCAGCCGATACTGCAATTTGCGGGCCGCGCAGCCCCTCGTGTGAACCGATCTAATTAGGAGCCGCCCAGCCCTGCGTGACTTGGGTCAGCCCGCGGGGATCCCGCAGTCAATTATTCCCGTCGAAGCCCATTCTGCGCAGCTCCGTCGTAACGTTCCTCCCGCCATTGTCGGGAGGCGGAGTTGTTTTTCTCAGTTATATCGCAAAGGCGGCGCCACAGCGGGGAGTGCGAGCGGAATAACTAACAGTCTGCGCGGCCCCAGGTCGGCGATCGCCGCGTTACCTGCGGCGAGAGCTCTCGTCTTGCAGCAAAGAACTCGCCCCCGTCCGCGACTACTGGTCTTCTGTCCGTTGTGGTTATACGAAACATTTCGGTCGGTCTGAACACGATTCGCGATGATTTACTTGTTTCCCGTCATAGACCTTATCTCAGTGACAAGAACAATGGATTGTCAGAGCAGAAAAAGACTGCAACGCTGCAATAGACACGTCCGCGTGTAGACATAGTGGCTTAATTGGGCTGTGAGAAAAAAGTGAACTGTGGAAAAATTGGGACTTTGTACGGGCAATGATGACGCGCAGTTGAGCGCCCCACAAACGAAACATCATCATCATCTAGATATATGTTATTATAAAACACGGTTGAGAACCACAGGTCGCAAGAACATCTGACTGGAGCCATAAGCGAACCCCGGGCCGGATTGTAACGGCGATTGCACTAGCAGTACCCAGAACATCGGCCACATGCAACAGCGGCCGAAACTTTCACCTTCGGAAGACGTTAGATTCACTTCCACATTGCCGTTTGATGGAAACATTGCCACCTTACCAAACAGTGGACCAAATGGTTCAAATGGCTCTGAGCACTATGGGACTTAACATCTCAGGCCATCAGTCCCCTACACTTAGAACTGCGTAAACCTAAATAACCTAAGGACATCACACACATCCATGCCCGAGGCAGGATTCGAACCTGCGACCGTAGCAGCAGCGTGGTTCCGGACTCGAGAGCCTAGAACCGTTCGCCCACCACGGTCGGCAACAGTGGACCAAATTTATTATTGGGTACAAGACTTCTTAGAAGACGGAAATCAAGATGTTATTCATGATGAGATGAAAGAGACCAGTATATGAACATGGTATCTGTTCTTTCGGACATCTTAAGGCTTACCGGCCATTGGCCTTCTTCTTCTGTGCGGATGCACACACATTGCCCGAACTCTTACGGGACTCTAAGATTGGCTGCAGCGAGTAATGAGTGTAATGGGCTGGGGCACTACGAAGGTAATGTGTGGACATTAAGTTGGGAATGTGGGTCTCACGTGGAGCGTGCAAGGGATAATTCCCTGCAGTCGCTCTATCCTCTGTGTCTTCGGTGGCTCAGATTCTGATAGACTCCTCATAGACCAAACTTGCCTCGGCGGTAAGAGTACCGTAGATACGGCGCTCGGTGACTACCGAGGTATCATCGCATTAGCAGCGGCATGCAGAGTGCGTGGCGCACTCGTCGCTATTGACTTCGATCATGCGTTCTGTAGTGCTACAACGATGAAAATTAATATTACGACGATGTCAAACCTTATTTTCATGATTTAAAGAAGTATTCATGATATTAAAAATTTAATTATAATTTTATTATTTTCATTTTTGTGCTCAGTGTATCAAAGATTTTCTAGTGCACGGAATAAATTAGCATTGTTGTAGTACGAAACTATATATGATTGTTAAGGGAAAGCATGTAATAATTCGATAAGACATTTTGTTGAGTCTGAATTTTGTTCTCGTACTGGTCGGTAGAGAACGAAAACTTCCTTAATCGATGTGAAGGTATAAAGGCTGTAAAAAGGAGAGAGAGAGAAGGTAAATATAAATTATTCAAAACAAATATCTCTAAAGTGTAACGTCTTGTGATTTCCTATAACTAAAAATTGCAAGGTCTAATCTGAGCCTGTCCTGAATAACAGCGAAGAACATTTATGTTATCATATATTTTCTTCGTTTGATCACGGTTGTGATTCGCATGTTTCTTTTTGTTACGCGACGTGTTATGAATATTTACATTATACGCGCAAAAGTGCAGAAAGCTTTAATCGAACCTGCGGCTTTCGGAAACGACAACTTTTAATCAATACAATCACGCGAATACCGTCTAAATCGCAACCGTGATCGCAAAAGTGTTTCCTGGACCAAATAAGTCTTATAAAAATGTGTATTCTCCTAAGCGAGCAGCATTACGCTATCGCTGACTTGCAACAATCGAAAGAGTAAAACGGTGCTTAAATAAAATTGCCACCTTTTAATAATTATTATTATCCATTAAATAAATAAATGGCTATGCAATCAGTAAACAGAGAGGGCAATGCAGTGGCAACCTATTGACAGGATTAGCTTGTATGTGTGTGCTAATGTGTGTTTTTTTTTCTATTTGTTTCATGCTGTAATGAGCGGAAATCTACGACGACTCTAAGCACGATATTTTTGCTGTACCATTCCATCCCAGTGGCAGCAGAACGAAGCACTACAGTTCGACAGAGTGGATCATATCTTTTTGCACGCAGTGATGGGCACATTGGGAATCCCACACGCCTTCATTCTAGTGATCATGCAACTATTACACGGCGTACGATCAAAGGTCTCGGTGAATGAGAGGGGCACTGACTACATTGTTATTTCAAGGTCAATTCGTCAAGGTTGCCCCCTTTCGATATTTTTGTATGCAATGGCTTTGGAACCCTGTCTATATGGTCTCCGAAGACGGCTGGAGGGAGTGCCGTTGCCACAACTGACCTTTCATTGCCGCGCTTATGCTGACGATGTGGTGCTGGAGGCACGGACAGGCGAAGAAGTACGTACGGCGTTGGCATGGATACAGCGATACGGGATGGCGGCAGGAAGCGTGCATAATCTACAGAGGTCACGCTGCATGAATGTCGGTCGAGGATTACAACCGGGGGAGGAAGGCCCGCGCATGTTAGTTAAGACCATAAAATGCCTAGGTGTTACGTTCCACACGGATGTGCAGCGGACATCAGCGGATAACTACCGACGCATATTTAAACTCATGCGGACAATGGTGCTGTTGCAGAAATTGAGAGCATTGGATATGATTCAGAGGGTGACCTGTGTTAACGTATACCTTGCACCGAGACTCACTCACGTAGCTCGTGTCCTGCCTTTAACGCGCACGATGGCATCACGGATACAATCAACTTTCGGAACCTACGTGAGTGTGGGACACCTGTTTAAGATCCAATCCACAACGCTTACGCTACCACCTGGAGAGGGTGGACTTGGTCTAGTGAACGTATATTGTATTCATCAGTGCGATTTTACGACAGTGGCGCGGCCAATTTCGCAATATCTCGGGTGAGTTGGCCGATGTACTAGCGCCCACTTCAATGCTGCCCCCAGTCAATGTGGGACATATTTCAACGAAGATGTCACATTTCAAGTTTTTTTTTTTTTTTTTTTTGAGCTTAGCTCTGTCAGGGATTCCTTATACCGACGACGCGAGATGTATACCAACTCTTACTGCGCATGTGTCCCACGAATACCCTGTAAAAGAAGTACCCAGACAAGAACTGGCGACAGATTTGGCGCGTTATACGGAACGTTTACCTCCCAACGTCGGTACGCTCAACATGGTATGTGGTGGTAAATAGGAAGTTCGCAACGAATCAACGGCGGCACGCGCTTCATTTGGCAGACACTCCACTATGTTTATTTAGGCTGCGCAACAGTGGACACTGATGAACATCGTTTAGCATGTAGTGGGACGGCTCCAGGGTGGCAATTGCCACAACAGATATTGGTGTCCCTGTTACGCTCCGCCCCTCACACAATTTAATCAGACACACTTCCCTCCCTCCCCCCCCCCCCCCCCAAGAATCTTATTTTCCGGTCCAAAAAACCAATGTAGTGACATGGGTACGGGGAATGGTGGTGGGCTACGTCCATAACGAATCGGAAAAGGACAAAATGGATTTTTGGCATTTTCTCCTGGAGGGACAAACGAAGCTGCAACAGCATAAGAAATATGGGCAATACTTCGCTAATTACTTGTGACTTACATTTACCGACCCGCCGGCTAGATGGGGTGTGACAGGTGAGAGATGAGATAGACGAAGAAGCCCAGATAGACATCGATCACACTTACGGACGCTTACTCAATTTCGAGAAAACGACCCAGTCTTACACCAACGTCTGGAGAACGAGTCGACAGATGGCTCTCTGGCTCTATCGAACGTCGGGTCGTGAGCAGGTGTCGCCCCCGACACGAATTTCATTTCATTGCTACAGGAGCATGTTTCATTAGTATTTGTACTATCCGCAATGTCTTCATGTCGTTCATTTGGACATTTTCAGTTTTATTCATTTCCTTAATTAAGTAATTAATTTTCTAATTAGCAACTATTTGTCAACATTTTTACATTGTAGACACTATTTATGCGGTAGTACAACAAAATGTGTGTGAGCAAAGGTTGTAAGTCTGACATTGGAAAAAAAAGATGGGTACAGAGTTTTCCATATAAGCAGGAGATCCCGGGTTCGTGTTCCGGTCGCGACATACACTTTCGACTGTCTCCGTTGATATATATCAACGCCTGTCGACAGCTTAAGGTCTTGATTTAATTATCATTTCGAAAGAGACCAGAGATCAGCAACTTTTCTCAGCGAATCGGATAACTGACAAAATGGCGGGCGTGGGCTGCATCGATATTCCGTACAGTACTCGCAAGCCAAAACAAAACCCACAGGTAAAAAGAAGAAAAACTAAGTTCTGCATTCTGTATTAATCATTGGTGAGTAGCACGCAGCGTACTAACAGTAAGGCCAACCAACGTAGTTATTTCATAAAAATGTTATCAAAGGCAGTCGACGTCAGCAAAAAGATAGTTACATCAGACCAAGCGTGCAAATATAAGAATCTCACAAACTAAGCAGCAGCATGAAAAGAAGCTTTAGTGGGATTCGTGAAACTGATATTTGAATATATCGTCAATGTTTGGTTCGGCATTGTTGCATCCAATCAAGAGAATTGCTTTGAAATGATCATCAGTCAATCTCGTTCGATGTGCTGACTTCATATACGCCTACTTCTATTTTGAAAATTGTTTCAGACACTGATGAAATACCAGCGGCAAACTTCTTCACTTTCTGAAATTCAAATCAAGGAAGCAACAGCAAAATTCAACAAGTTTTCCTTCTGTGTGCTTCTTCTTCATTAAGTCATTTGTTTGTACGAGTTGACAGAATCATTTTACAGCAAACTATCTGGAGGGATGATTTCTTTGAGTTTCTTAATTTAGTTTCATGGATTAATATTTCTCGGAGTCTAAATTTCCATAAAACTTAAAATATGTTGATAGATGTTTTGTTTCATAGTGACGCTGAAGATTGTATTCTTTCAAAACGACAATGTTTTCGACACATGTTACGATAGTAATTTTCTTGTCCTTTATTTCCACAGAGAAGTAATTTACTCCCCATTCCTTATTGAAAACTTAGCACTTGGCGTACACTTTTCTTTTTTATTAGCCATAATGAGGGGTGAAGAAAACGGTATGTGAAAATGACAGTTATTAATTTATTGGTACTTAACATCTGAGGTCATCACTCCCCTAGACTTAGAACTACTTATATCTAACTAAGCTAAGAACATCACACACATCCATGCCTGAGGCAGAATTCGAACCTGCGACCTTAGCAGCAGCGGGGTTCCGGACTGAAGTGCCTACGACCGCTCGGTCACAGCGGCCGGCTGTTGGTAGTCTTTCGATTTTCAAAGAACTCGTGATTTGGCAGCGCGACACATGGACAATGAACTGATGTGAGTGGTATACGTTAGTAGTTCTGCAGTCAGTTCCTCAGACTGGAAAATAACAGCGGAACGAGGACACAGTGTGACGGTGTAACGCTGCGGGAGCTCGGAAAACGCCGTCTTAATTACCTCACGTAAGCAGCGACAAAAGGAGCGGAGCATGTTTGGTGCCGCTAATCAGAAACCAGTTGTAGACTTCTTGCGGCGCGAGCGCTTAGGGCGGGTGGACAACGGGGACCTTTTAACGCGGGCCATTATTGTCGCCGCGCGGCTGGAGGCGGCTCGAACAATGCGGCGGCAAGACGAGGGGCAAGAAACACGGAGAACGGAGCGGGCCGGAGCGGAATGAATCCCGTAGTCAGGGCGGGGGTCGGTAAGCCGCAAGGCGCCCCCTAGAGCCGGTGGCGGCATTAGCGGCCACCCGCTGGCCTCTGGAGCAGTCGCCGGACCATGGGAACACCACCTGCCGATGGCAGGCGCGCACCAGCCTCTGCACGGCGGGACGCCCCAGGAACTGTAAACGCCGCGCGACCTCTAGGAGTGTCAGGCGCGCGATACAGCTCCCCGCTGTCGCCTCGAGAACAGTGCTATTTTGAACAGTAAGATCAGGAGTCCACTCCAAGTGTACACGGTTGCGTAAACATACTTCATCTCTTAGCAACAAATAATCCTGTCCAAACACGGAGCATCATGACACATACAGGGATTGGAGGCCACAAAACTGTTGTAGCGAAACTGAGTACTGCAAAATCCAAACGCTCCTAATTCCGTTGAAGAAAAAAAAAAAAATGGTTCAAAGGGCTCTGAGCACTGTGGGACAACAGTTGAGGTCATCAGTCCCCTAGAACTTAGAACTACTTAAACCTAACTAACCTAAGTACAACACACACATCCATGCCCGAGGCAGGATTCGAACCTGCGACCGTAGCGGTCGCGCGGTTCCAGACTGAAGCGCCTAGAACCGCTCGGCCACAACGGCCAGCTACGCCGATGAGCCACAGAAACTAACACAGGGTGTTACAAAAAGGTACGGCCAAACTTTCAGGAAACATTGCTCACACACAAATAAAGAAAAGATGTTATGTGGACATGTGTCCGGAAACGGTTAATTTCCATATTAGAGCTCATTTTAGTTTCGTCAGTATGTACTGTACTTCCCCGATTCTGATGATCAAATTGTAAATTTTCACAAGCAACATGTGTGGGCTGAAGGGAATCCGCACACAATTGTGCAATCACGTCATCAACGGAGATTTTCTGTGAATGTTTGGGCAGGCATTGTTGGTGATGTCTTGATTGGGCCCCATATTCTTCCACCTTCGCTCAGTGGAGCACGTTATCTTGATTTCATACGGGATACTCTACGTGTGCCGCTAGAATATGTTCCTTTACAAGTACGACACAACATGTGGTTCATGCACGATGGAGCTCCTGCACATTTCAGTCGACGTGTTCGTACGCTTCTCAACAACAGATTCGGTGACCGATGGATTGGTAGAGGCGGACCAATTCCATACCCTCCACGCTCTCATGACCTCAACCCTCTTGACTTTCATTTATGGGGGCTTTTGAAAGCTCTTGTCTACGCAACCCCTCTACCAAGTGTAGAGACTCTTCGTGCTCGTATTGTGGACGGCTGTGATACAATACGAGATTCTCCAGGACTGCATCAGCGCATCAGGGATTTCATGCGACGGAGGGTGGATGCATGTATCCTCTCTATCGGAGGACATTTTGAACATTTCCTGTAATAAAGTGTTTGAAGTCACGCTGGTACGTTCTGTTGTTGTGTATTTCCATTCCATGATTAATGTGATTTAAAGAGAAGTAATAAAATGAGCTCTAACATGGAAAGTAAGCGTTTCCGGACACATGTCCACATAACATATTTTCTTTGTTTGTTTGTGAGGAATGTTTCCTGAAAGTTTGGCGGTACCTTTTTGTAACACCGCGTACAGGCATCCGTATTCAAATACAGAGATATGTAAACAGACCGAATACGGCACTGCAGGCGGGAGCGCCTATATAACAAAAGTGTTGGCGCAGTTTTTAGATCGGTTACTGCTGCTACAATGGCAGGTTATCAAAATTTAAATGAGTTTGAACGCGGCGTCGGTGCACGAGCGATGGGACACAGAATCTCCGAGGAATCGATGCAGTGGGGATTTACCCGTACGATCATTCCACGTGTGTACCGTGAACATCAGGAATCCGGTAAAACATCAAATTTCCGACATTGATGCTGCCGAAAAAATATTATGTAAGAACGGGACCAACGACGACTGAATAGAGTCGTTTAACGAGACAGAAGCGCAACACTTCCGCAAATTACTGCAGATTTCAGTGCTGCGCCATCAAAAAACGTCAGCGTGTGAACCAATCAACGAAACATCATCGATATGGGCTTTCGGGGCTGATGGCCCACTCGCATACCCTTGATGACCGCACGACATAAAGCCTTACGCCTCGCCTGGGCCCGTCAACACCGACGTTGGACTGTTGACTGGAAACATGTTGCCTGGTCGGACGAGTCAGGTTAGAAAGTATATCGAGCGGATGGATGTGTATGGGTGAACCGAAGTGCCATTGAATTAGTAGACTGTTCTGTGTGGCGCCACTGACTCAGGTTTAGTATCGACTGTCCCTCCTGCTGCCCTGTTGCCAACATCTATGAGGAATAGTTGGTATCTGTGGGTTGTGTCCTTAGAAGGTCTTTGCTTGGCCCAACGAGGGCCTGCGCAGAGCGAAGACACCGGAGTACTTCAACGGGGTTAGCGTCGACTACAGGCAGCATGCCGACATCCCGTCGGTTGGTTGGCAACATCACAGCACTTCTGATTTCTTTTGCAAATTTTAAAGGCTTGTTCAAGTTAAGGTTTAAGGTCCAAAGAATTTTTCAAATTTGCTCATTTTCTTAAAGGAAATTGGATGGTTAAATGCTTCGATTATCTGTAAAACACAATATATATATTGTTCAATAAACAGGTTGTGTGAAAAGAAAGTTATGTTGGTGGGTCCTTCCTTCTACTTTTTCCTTAATTCCAGTAAGTTACACGTCTCAATGGGTATAAAGACAACCTCATGAATCCACTGACCCTGCATGTCAGTAGGGGACTGTTCAAGCTGGTGGAGGCTCTGCAATGCTGTGAGTTGGAGTGATATGGGACCCTGATACCTCTAGATACGACTCTGACAGGTGATACGTACGGAAGCGTCCTGTCTGATCACCTGCATCCATCCATGTCCATTGTGCATTCTGATCGGCAATTCCAGCAGGATAATGCAACACCCCTCACGTCCAGAATTGCTACGGAGTGGCTCCAGGAACACTCTTCTGAGTTTAAACACTTCCGCTGGTTACCAAACTCTCCAGACATGAACATTACTGAGCATATTTGGGATGCCTTGGAACGTACTGTTCAGAAGAGATCTCCACAGCCTCGTACTCTTACGGATGTATGGACAGCCCTGCAGGACTCTTGGTGTCAATTCCCTCCAGCACTACTCCAAACATCAGTCGAGTCCATGCCACGTTGTGTTGCGGCATTTCTGCGTGCTCGCTGGGATCCTACACGATTTTACTCAGGTGTACCAATTTCTTTGGCTCTTCAGTGTAAATGCAAAATACGTTCACCAACAGTTAGTAACGGCCGCATAGTTCACAAGATCCAACACGGATAAAATAACAAAAGCAGATAAAAATTCGCTTGACGCCTTCCAGAGACACAGTCTTCAGTCCTTCCGATCTGACTATGTAAGCGTAGATCAGATGGTGTTTAAATTCAAAGAAATGGTATCGATGGCATAAGAGAGATAAAATAAGACATGGTCTTCATTCCCCATGGTACACAAAACAGGTCAGAACAATGTTGCAGAAGCAACGCAAAAAAACATGCCAGATTTAAAAGAACACAAAATCCATCAGATTGGCGAGGTTTTACAGAAATTCGAAATTTAGTGCAAACTTCGGTACGAGATGCTTTTAATAGTTTACAGAGCGAAACTCCTTCTCGAAATTTGGCAGATGTCTTGTCGCATGTAGAGTGCACCAGCCGCAAGACGCAGTCAGTACTTTCACTCCGCGACAACCATGCTGATGTTATTGATGTTAGTGTCACTAAAGCAGAGCTACTAAACGCATTTGTCCGAAATTCCTTCGCAAAAGAAGACGAAGTAAACACTCCATAATTCGAATCTAGGACACTTACCAACATGAGTAACGGAGAAGTACATATCTTCGGTGTAGTGAAGCAGCTTAAAACACTTAATAAAGGCAAGGCCTTAGGTCCAGATTCTGTACGATTCAGATGCTTTTCAGACTACGGGAATATTTAAGTGTTCATTTTTCCCGCGTGCTGTTCGAGAGTGAAACGGTCGAGAAATAGCCTGAAGGTGGTTCGTTGAATACTCTACCAGGCACTTAATTGTGTATTGTACAGTATTCACGAAGATGCAGCTTCGCCGGTCAGCCATAAATTATGACCACCGAGTTATAAACCCGTCCAAGCGATTACAGCGTCACCTGGCAAGAAATGACTGCCAGTCAGACACACGCACGGTGCATGTAGTGTCAGTAAGCGGGCCGATCGTGTGTAAAATGGGGAAGGCGCGTGATCGATCTGAGTCTGACCGAGGTCAGATTGCGATGGTCCGGAGACTCGGTTCAAAATGGTTCAAATGGCTCTGAGCACTATGCGACTTAACTTCAGAGGTCATCAGTCGCCTAGAACTTAGAACTAATAAACCTAACTAACCTAAGGACATCACACACATCCATGCCCGAGGCAGGATTCGAACCTGCGACCGTAGCGGTCGCTCATTTCCCGGAGACTCGGCACGAGCATTTCGGAAACTGCACGACTTGTCGGATGTTCGAGGAGTGCTGTGGTGAGCGTCTTCAACGCGTGGAAAAACCAAGGTGAAACCACTTCTAGACGTCGTGGCGTTGAGCAGCAGATGTCGGACTTCGTGGGCTGGACGGACTGGTAAAACAGGGCAGGAGGCGAACTGTGGCGGAACTAACATCAGACTGTAATGCTGGGCAGAGTAAAAGTGTGTCTGGACCCACAGTGCACTGAACAGTCCTAACGACTGCCCTTCGCAGTCGACGACCCAATCATGTGGCAACGTTATCACCACGACATCGGCAACTACTACTGTAGTTGGCACGTGATGATCGGCACAGGACGTAGGCGGAGTGGCAGAGCGTCGCACGGTCTGATGAACCCCGATACCTTCTCCATCATGTCGATGTGAGGGCGCGATTCCATCATTTTCTAGGAGAACAGCTCCTTGACACCTGTACTGCGGGATGGAGACAAGCTGGCTGCGGGTCCATTATACTCTGGGGAACTTTCGCATGGGCACCATGATTGCCAAGGAGTATCGTACACTGGTTGCAGATCATGTACACTCCATCATAATGACCATGATTCCCGACGGCCGTAACATTTTTCAACTTGATAATGTCCCATGTTACAAGGCTAGCAGTGTGATGGAATGTAGGAACACAGTGGTGAGTTTTAATTCATGTTCTGACCCGATCGAACACATCTGGGATGTGACTCAACGTGGCGTCAGATATCCTGGCCGCCCTTCCCGGAAATTCTGGGAATTTGGTGACGTGCGCATAAGTGGTGCCAACTCCCTCCAGCAACCTAAGAAGGCCCTATTGTTTGCATTCCACTGCGTGTCGCTGCTGTTATCCGTGACAAAGGTGGACATACCAGCTGTTAGGTAGGTGAGCATAATGTTCTGGTTGATAAACGTATAAGACATGGTTGCCAAGTACCAACAGGATTTTGAGACACCGAGCGAGGTAGCGCAGTAATTAGGACATTGGACTCGCGTTCAGGAGGACAATGGTTTAAACCCGCGTCCGTCCATCTTGATCCAGGTTTCCCCAGTCGTTTAAGGCAAATGTCAGAATGATTCCGTCGAAAGGGCAAGGCCGCTTTCCTTCTCCCTAATCCCAGCCTGTGGTCCGTCTCTAAAGACGGGACGTCAAACACTAAACTTCTCCTCCTCCTCCCCTCAGGTATTTGCGCTGCGCCAGCACGTCTTTGGCAGTCGGTATAGCCTGTCGGTAAACTGAAGAGCGAGCGCGCGAGTCCACATTCTGCCAACTCTACTACGTCACAGGGCGCTTCTACAGGCTGTTCCACAACGTAGTACAGTCCCTGCCGCGGAGGCGCGCTTTAAATCTGTGACGACGCCGTGTACAGATACGTCCCGGCTGCGTTTATTTTTAGACAAATGCGTTAAGAGCATAGGAAAACAAAAGACAATAGCTTCTTCGAAACAAAACATTATACAGTAAATAATATTAACATAAGAACGGAAGTCAGGATTCTACTACAAACATAGAACCGAATGCCTATTCATATGAATGTATGTTCGTCTATTCGTGAGACGAACCAATATAGTGCAATCAGTCTGTAGAATTTAAAGCTTGTTCTTACTTTGTGTTTCTACTAAAAGGTAGAAGTTTTCTTTGAAGGGCTGCATTAAAACTTAACAATTCTTGCAACACAAAGAGTGTTTAAAAAGTAACCAGAAATTTATAATTTCGTGTGTTGCATTAATTCGATTCGCACTGGTTTTTCTTTTTTTTTTTCATTGTCTTCGTAAACATGTCTGAAAAGTATTTCTAGGTAAATCCCATTTCACACAATGTCTTGGGTAAAACATCTTTCTGCAACGAAAATGTATTTTTTGTTTCACGCCAGTGAGTAATTTCCGTATTGTGGACATTATTTTTCGGTTTATGTAAGAGTCCCCCATCCTTTGTCGAATGACCGATTTTGTGATACTGTCTATAACGATGGGTTTCCTCCCTAAATCATTAGTAAATAATGCGCCATGCGCCTTGTATTAGCGTTCCTTCCTTATGCGTCCTATTTTGGCGAGGCTGACGTTTGCATAAACTGCATCCCTTTGATTGGGACTGGTAATATTAGCCAACAGTTCTTTTTGTGTATCCTCCTTAACACAAGTTGTAATAACGTTAGAGACGATCGAACGCTCGTTCTGCGCAAATTTCTCCTTCGTATTGTGCACATTTTCTTGCAATGCAGGGCGATTATCCATCACTTCCGGATACTGAAGTATATCCATGAGTATACAAAGTCAACTGACTGAGACTGGCAACTAAGATCCCACGAACAGAAACGACGTATATCACTGCACGCCGAACTACACCGCTAGATAGGTAACGGGCATCTGATTTTGGGTTGCCCTGTAGGCCAGTGGCAGGGTTCTTCCGGGAAAGGCCACTTCCCCCACCAAAAGCGCTGCTCGCTCTTGAGTTTACAGACAGACTATAGCAGAGAGGTTCGCTGCGAGTACGCTGTGGCGCTAGTAAGTAACCTGTAATCCAGGGTGCGTGGCCGAGCGGTTCTAGGCGCTACAGTCTGGAACCGCACGACAGCTACTGTCGCAAGTTCGAATCCTGCCTCGGGCATGGATGTGTGTGATGTCCTTAGGTTAGTTAGGTTTAAGTAGTTCTAAGTTCTAGAGGACTGATGGCCCCAGAAGTTAAGCCCCACAGTGCTCAGAGTCAATAACCAATAACGCAAACGAAGTCAAATATCGTTGGCTGGTCTCCCTAGCAACGAGAAAGGAAACACATGGTCTGCTGCAGTTCCTTGGGTAGCAGCCGGCCTGTGTGTTGGGAGATGTGGCGATCGCTGAACACGGAGGGAGTCCTCAGCCGTGGTCACTGAGTGCGAGGTATCTGTCTGCCACTTCTCGGAGTCATGCACAGAGGACGTGGGCCGCATGGATGTTGTGGAGCAAAAGACATCGGAGACAGACTGTTGGTCCGTCGTTATCTCGATGTCGAGTACGGAATACCGTGACCAAATCGACGCTGTGGATTCACCAGCAATGGCTGTAAGATGTTGACACCACGGTCACTCCCATCTAGCATGTTTCTTGCGGGCTTTACCAGATAAACCTAACTCTGGTTTAAATTTGTTTCGATGTTCATAACTGACAAGTTCTCTCGCTTTGTATTTTATTAATCATGTTAACGTGTAATTTCTTGGCAGTGTAATACACTGGGGACAGTCTGGGCCAAGATGAACTACCTCCTCGAAAAATCATAGCGGTGGATGAGTGTGCAGAGATTTTCCCTATCGTGCCAGAAAGACGGACGAGTTCGAAACGCAAACGACAAAGCCTGCTTGGTCGTGAATGAGCTCTCGGATACTTGAGAAAGTGTTAAACTACGGAACCTAAGAAAGTTTAAAAGCCATGGACCAAAGAACTCCTAACTGCTCTCGGTCTCGGGTAACCTGTAATGCCACCACAGCTGACGAGTTGGACAGTGAAATCCTGCATTTCGCTGGCCCTGGTGTTAACGGCTATTCGCCATTCTCTGTATGATGAGCTGGCCCCAGAAATGCGAGTCTGGCTTCAGCCGTGTCTCCAGTCAGAGTTATCACAGAGTGTCCATTTCTCCACGTCTCGAAAATCCTAGTATCAGCTCGGTATTCCTATCCAGAGTACCCGTAAAACTCTGTTTTTCCTTTCTGCTCTGCATAAATCCGCGGCAAAGATAGCTGATTAGTCTGAAGGCTTCACTAACTATTGGGCAATATATACTGGGTGATCAAAAAGTCAGTATAAATTTGAAAACTTAATAACCACGGAATAATGTAGATAGAGAGGTAAAAATTGACACACATGTTTGGAATGACATGGGGTTTTATTAGAAAAAAAAAATAAAATACATAGTCCACAAAATGTCCGACAGATGGCGCTGGACAACAAAACGTCAGTGGTTGCGCATGACAATCGTGTATACAAGGAGCTGTAATGAGAGAGAGAATCAGATGCGCCAGCACTCGCAGCATGACGTTACCTGAAAAGGCACTTTTAGTGAAGCTGTATTATCAGAATGGAGAATGTGCTAGTTCAGCGTTACTATCCTATCGCCGTAGGAAGGGGATTCGAACGGATAAAAGGTCCGTTGACAAATGCAGCTGTGGCGAGAATGGTTTCGAAGTTCGAAGTCACAGGTTGTTTAGACGATAGACCCCGTAGTGGCCGACCGAGCACAAGGCGTAACGCTGCTGAGACAGTTCAGGAAGAAATGGAGACTGCAGTGGGTTCGTCTATGCACGGGGAAGTCAGCGATCGCGCAGTCGCTCGTCGCACCGGCATTTCATACACAACTGTTTGGTTGGCACTGAGGCGTACCCTCCGATGCGATCCGTACAAAATCCATCAGCATCATGAACTGTTACCTGGAGATTTAGTGAAGCGGAGGGCATTTGCGGTGTGGGCGTTTCAAAAGATGGCGGAAGATGACGATTGGTTGAGTAACGTGTTGTGGACCGACGAAGCTCATTTCACGCTCCGAGGGTATGTCAATGCCCACAATTGCTGAATTCGGGCTACCGAAAATCCTAGAACTGTCTTGGAAACTCCATTGCACGACGAGAAAGTCACAGTATGGGTTGGATTTACCACGTTTACCGTTATTGGGGCTTTTTTCTTCGAGGAAATGCGTGATTCTGGTTTTGTAACTGCTACCGTGACGGGTGAGAGGTTCGCCGATATGTTACAGAATCGCATCATCCCCAGCCTGGCTGATAAACACCTGCTGAAACGTACGATGTTTATGCAGGATGGCGGTCCACCGCATATTGCTAGACGCGTGAAAGATCTCTAGCGCGCGTCGTTTGGTGATGATCGTGTGCTCAGCCGCCACTTTCGTCATGCTTGGCCTCCAAGGTTGCCAGACCTCAGTCCGTGCGATTATTGGCTTTGGGGTTACCTGAATTCGCAAGTGTATCGTGATCGACCGATAACTCCGACGCCAGTGCCTCACCATAATTCCGGACATGCTTTACAGTGCTGTTCACAACGTTATTCCTCGACTACAGCTAATTGTTGAGGAATGATGGTGGACATATTGAGCGCATTTCCTGTAAAGAACATCATCTTTGCTTTGTCTTACTTTGATATGCTCATTATTGCTATTCTGATAAGATGAAGCGCCATCTGCATTTTGTATTTTTTTGGTTCTAATAAAACCCCATGCCATTCCAAGCATGTGTGTCAATTTGTGCCTCTCTATCTACATTATTGCGTGATATATAAAAATGGTTCAAACGGCTCTGAGCACTATGGGACTCAACTGCTGTGGTCATCAGTCCCCTAGAACTTAGAACTACTTAAACCTAACTAACCTAAGGGCATCACACACATCCATGCCCGAGGCAGGATCGAACCTGCGACCGTAGCAGTCGCACGGTTCCGGACTGCGCGCCTAGAACCGCGAGACCACTGCGGCCGGCGCGTGATATACACTCCCGGAAATAGAAATAAGAACACCGTGAATTCATTGTCCCAGGAAGGGGAAACTTTATTGACACATTACTGGGGTCAGATACATCACATGATCACACTGACAGAACCACGGGCACATAGACACAGGCAACAGAGAATGCACAATGTCGGCACTAGTACAGTGTATATCCACCTTTCGCAGCAATGCAGGCTGCTATTCTCCCATGGAGACGATCGTAGAGATGCTGGATGTAGTCCTGTGGAACGGCTTGCCATGCCATTTCCACCTGGCGCCTCAGTTGGACCAGCGTTCGTGCTGGACGTGCAGACCGCGTGAGACGACGCTTCATCCAGTCCCAAACATGCTCAATGGGGGACAGATCCGGAGATCTTGCTGGCCAGGGTAGTTGACTTACACCTTCTAGAGCACGTTGGGTGGCACGGGATACATGCGGACGTGCATTGTCCTGTTGGAACAGCAAGTTCCCTTGCCGGTCTAGGAATGGTAGAACGATGGGTTCGATGACGGTTTGGATGTACCGTGCACTATTCAATGTCCCCTCGACGATCACCAGAGGTGTACGGCCAGTGTAGGAGATCGCTCCCCACACCATGATGCCGGGTGTTGGCCCTGTGTGCCTCGGTCGTATGCAGTCCTGATTGTGGCGCTCACCTGCACGGCGCCAAACACGCATACGACCATCATTGGCAGCAAGGCAGAAGCGACTCTCATCCGTCCCTCCATTCACGCCTGTCGCGACACCACTGGAGGCGGGCTGCACGATGTTGGAGCGTGAGCGGAAGACGGCCTAACGGTGTGCGGGACCGTAGCCCAGCTTCATGGAGACGGTTGCGAATGGTCCTCGCCGATACCCCAGGAGCAACAGTGTCCCTAATTTGCTGGGAAGTGGCGGTGCGGTCCCCTACGCACTGCGTAGGATCCGTGCGTCGCTGCGGTCCGGTCCCAGGTCGACAGGCACGTGCACCTTCCGCCGACCACTGGTGACAACATCGATGTACTGTGGAGACCTCACGCCCCACGTGTTGAGCAATTCGGCGGTACGTTCACCCGGCCTCCCGCATGCCCACTATACGCCCTCGCTCAAAGTCCGTCAACTGCACATACGGTTCACGTCCACGCTGTCGCGGCATGCTACCAGTGTTAAAGACTGCGATGGAGCTCCGTATGCCACGGCAAACTGGCTGACACTGACGGCGGCGGTGCACAAATGTTGCGCAGCTAGCGCCATTCGACGGCCAACACCGCGGTTCCTGGTGTGTCCGCTGTGCCGTGCGTGTGATCATTGCTTGTACAGCCCTCTCGCAGTGTCCGGAGCAAGTATGGTGGGTCTGATACACCGGTGTCAATGTGTTCTTTTTTCCATTTCCAGGAGTGTATATTCATTGCGCAAAAGGAGACCATAAGAAAAATTTGTGTCACTCACTTTCGGTCGTCTGTAGACAACTGTTTAAGGAGCTGGCTAAAGTATAGAATCTCGGTACGTATTCTATGTCCTGAAATTTCTTGGAAACAGTCCTTTCGTGTTCATAAGGAATAACGACATCCATATAGTAATATTAGAAGATAAACAATGTCCTTCATATTCTTAATTAGAATTGACTTGAAGCTCAGAAAGACGTGAAAAATGTTGCTATAAATATATTTGATTACTTAGCCAATGATACTGAAAGCCTGACGGACAGTAAAGATAACATTGAAAGTAAGGTAAGAATTACATCCTGAGAAACTCCTTCTACTGCACAGGAAAATTTTTAATGAGAATGTTGCAGTTTATTTAGTGCGTAAGTGTCAGTTACTTGCTAGTGTGATTAAATTCAATGTGGTTTCCTGTTATGTGAACTAATTTGCAAATGATTAACTTGCGATTATATTTAAATATGAAAAAATAAGCTAATATTCTGTAGCCTGACTCGTTCCGTTTTCTTACGATATATTGTCCAAAAAAATCCGTGATATATTTAAGTAACTAAATCAACAACTAATGCAGCCCCAGCAGCGAACAGGACACAATATGTCGTTCTTAAAAAAGACAACAGAAACAAAAGTAGCTTAAGGCGTAACTTAATGGAGCGTTAAACGACTATTGTGGCTCTCAATAGATACTCATATTCCGTAAAAACAGAACTCCTTGAACGATTAGAGATAGGAGTATTTGCATTAGTGAACCGTGATTTATTTCTAAAGAATATTCTTAAGAATTTATTTTATTTGCTAGCGATTCATCAAGAACATTAACACATTTAATCACACTATGTAAGCATGAAAGTAGTTGCCAGGGAATAACTAATGAAAACATAACCAAATTCCTTTTAACAAATGGGAATTTTATTCACTTTAATAGTGCCTACAAGCATTTTTAAAAGAAACAGATTTAAATTATAATCAGAAAGCACGCTTTAAATATCAAAGTTACAATTTATTCAGAGGCAGAAAGAAACAAGTTTTGACTGTATGAGCTTTTGGGTAGAGAACCTTGCCACTCCCTTTTGACACGGCCGTAGTTATGACCGCTCACAACAGCCTCTGAAAGACTACACTGGTGCAAATCTGCAACACACCAGATAACTTTAAACTAAGAGTTTTAACAATTTACACAAGCACACAAACTACGCACCCCCCGTAGGAGGGATGGAAATGATACAAAACACTAACAATTAAAATATTAACTGTGCCACCGAAGGAGCAACTTGATTTTAACTTCTAAGAAAAGTCTCACGGTGAAAGGGTGGCAACATTATAAACTAAAATGGTCATTTAAATAAAAACCCATGAAATGCAATATTATATAAAATTCTACAAGGTTGGCCAAACAAGTTAAGATGCTCTACAGTACACAGATACCGCCTCTCAAGATCATAGGCAATAATATCAAAGTTTCCAAAGATCAAAACATATTTCAGGTATTAGGCCGTTACACTCCAAGCAATAAATTCATTAACACACAAAATCCGACAAACATGACAGAGGCAGCTACTAACGTATGATAGATTGATGGGGAGATGCGCCGACTCTCAAGGCGGACAAGTCATCTTGTGTCTCAGTGCGAGACCGACCAACCGATCGATCCAACCGCCAATGACCATTGCCTGAGCAAACTCGAGCAGACTGGCGGCCTAACGCGCGGACTCAGATGCACGACCGAGCGAGGTGGCGCAGTGGTTAGCAAACTGGACTCGCATTCGGGAGGACGACGGTTCAATCCCGTCTCCAGCCATCCTGATTTAGGTTTTCCGTGATTTCCCTAAATCGCGTCAGGCAAATGCCGGGATGGTTCCTTTGAAAGGGCACGGCCGATTTCCTTCCCAATCCTTCCCTAACCCGAGCTTGCGCTCTGTCTCTAATGACCTCGTTGTCGACGGGACGTTAAACACTAACCACCACCACCACCATCAGATGCACGAACTAAGCCCCGACCGGACGACCACTCACTGAGTTCTCTTACTGGTGGAGTGGAAAGACTCTCATTTTGCTGGCTTTAAAGGCTGATCCAAACGACAGACATACTAGCACTCCGAAGGACAGATAGACACTAATTGCCTAACAAATGCGGACGAGAGACAGATTAGCAAGCTGGGGACGAGAGACTGACCCATACTGACCGACTGTCGAGTTTTTTTTTTCTTTATTGATTTTCAATTCCTCCCGAAGGTGGCGGGCTGGCAGCAGCTTAGTACGGTGTTCTACAGCCTACAGACTTTTTTAAAAACGGAAGAAGAAAAGAAACAAGAAAAACAGGTTATAAAATGGTGACTTAAAGTGTAAAATGGCAGAAAAATGCGGAAAGTTAAAACAGAAAGGAAAGGGGTTGGCAATGTTAATAAAATACACAGGAATCAGACAAGTAACATAGTAGACACACAATTAAAAAACATGGCGATAGTCTGGTTTCTGTATGCAAGAGATAAAAAAATGACTCCCAGCGACAGTATGAAGGCCAATCGCAACACTTCCCAAAAGACACAACATGGAACACTCACTGTAAAACACTCACTGTAAAGCACTGCACGAAAATGGCGGCATAAAGATGACACTCCCGAGCCAAAGGCAGATGGGGGGGGGGGGGGAACCTAGAGGAGTGGGAAAACAAGGAGGGAGGAGAGGAAAAAACGAAGGGGGGAACCAAGGAGGGAGATGACTCATAAGGGAGAGAGGGGCAGGGCAGACGCGAGAGAGAATGAGAAGAGGCAGAGGAGGGAAATGCAAAAGAGGATGGAATGGGGGGAGAGGGAGACCGGAAAAAGGAGGGGGAGTGAGGATCAGAGTTGATAGGAGGGAGAGGGGGTATCATCTGGGAGGGGAAGTTGATGGAAGCCACCTTAGGAAAGGAGATGAAGGGTGTAGAGATTGAGGGTAGGGGAGACACAACAGTGAAGACATGGCAGGGAGCAGAGATGGGAGAGGAGAGAAGCAACCAGGGGGTGAGGGGCATCAAGGTGATGGGAGGTGTAGGGTATGCCGATATGTTCGAGGAATAGAAGCAGATGGGGGAAAGGAATGAGGTCATAGAGGATCCGCATGTGGGACGGGAGGTGTATACAGATGGCGAGGTGGAGTGCATGACGCTCAAGGATCTGGAGGGACTTATAGAATTTGGGGTGGGGGGGAGGGGGGCAGATATCCAGGTGGGACTGGCATAACAGAGAATGGGATGGATTTAGGGTTTGTAGGTGTGAAGGATGGTAAAGGGGTGCAACCCCCATGTCTGGCCAGAGAGGAGTTTGAGGAATTGGAGGCGGTTGTGGGCTTCAGATTGGATGGAGCGAAGATGAGGGATCCAGGTGAGGTGATGGTCAATGGTGAGGCCAAGGTAGGTGAGGATGGGGGTGAGGCGGACAGAACGGGTGCAGACAGTAAGGGGGAAATCCAGGAGCCGGAAGGAGCGAGTAGTACAACCTACGATGATTGCCTAGGTCTTGGAAGGATTGATTTTCAGGGGCCACTGGTTACAACATGCACCAAAAAGGTCAAGGTGACTTTGGAGAAGGCGTTGGGACCGTTGGAGGATAGGAACGATGGCGAGGAATGCAGTGTCATCAGCTTATTGCAAGAGGTGTACTGGAGGCGGGGGGGGGGGGGGGGGGGGGTTGGGGCATATCTGCCGTGTACAGGAGGTAGAGGAGAGGAGAGAGGACAGAGCCCTGGGGTAGAAGGTGTGGGGATTGGCATTATGGATGATAACATAGGAGGGGCGGCGGAAGAGGTAGGAGGCCATCAGACGGATGTAGTTGATAGGAAGGGTGTAGGTTTGGAGTTTAAATAGGAGACCAGGATGCCAGACACAGTCGTAGGCCTTTGCGAGGTCGAGGGAGACAAAAATGGCGGAGCGACGGGAGTTAAGCTGGAGGGTGAGGAGATGAGTGACTCGGAGGAGTTGGTCATCGGCAGAGAAGGAGGGTCGAAGGCACATTGGGCGTTGGGGAGGAGGTGGTTTTGGCGGAGGTTGTGATGGATGCGCTGGGAAAGGATGGAGTCCAAGAGCTTGCTGAACACCGATGAGAGACAGATAGCACGATAGGAAGAGGCATCAGATGGAGGCTTGTTGGGTTTGGAGAACATCAAGATACGGGAGGTTTTCCACAGATCAGGATAGAAGCCAGTGGCAAGGATGACATTGTAGAGGGTGGCAAGGACTGAAAGGAAGGAGGGAGGGCAGTGTTTGAGGTGGCGGTAGGTAATGCAGTCGTGGCTTGGAGCAGTGTTGCGTCTAGTGCGGAGTGTGAGGCTGATGTCCTGTGTAGTAATGGGACTGGCGAGTACATAGGGCCCTTAAATGCATGTGAACAGGCAACCTTTGTCCATTTCCACCAGAGGGAAACACCAAAGTTGCCACAGCGGCGCCACCACCAGAAACGTAGGGCGACTGCTCCACACTACGCTCTGCGGCGCGCTCTTCAAAACAGCAATTTTTACCACGGCTCAATTAGTATGTTCTGCAGAAATGAGAAACATTTCAGTCATCTCGGTTCAGCATATGTCCTGTTGCCTAGTATGCACAGGGCCCTCAGTTGAACCTGATAACTTATTCCATGCGTGATGGCATCGACGTGCATAAGGCACGAATGGAGTCCTGTGGCTATCCATGCTGCGCTACCTGGCTCCAAAGTTCATCTTTGACGATTGGCACTGGGTCACAGCGCTGTAACGGTCATTTCACCACATCATACAAACTTTTAGTTGGGGACGAGTCTGGTGGTCTGCGAGGCCAGGAAAAAAGGCTGAGACATCAAGAAGGCTCGTGTTTGATGAGCAACATGTGGTCGTGCATTGTCGTGCCGAAAAATGGCGTCTGGAGTGTTGTGGAGAAAGGGTTGCATGATGTCATTCACTTATGTCACACTGGTCACAGTACTCTGGAATCGCGCAAACTGTGAGTTTTGATTGTACCCAGTGACGCCGCGCATCACAAGGCCTTCAGTTGGCGCTGTGTCTTGTGGGAAAGCAGTCATTATGATTCCGCTCCCCTTTTCTGTAGCAAACCAAATAAACAGAACCTGTTTCCAGTGACATCGTTCGATACGCCATTGCCATGTCGCACGTTTCTGCACATTCGTCAAATGTAAGCTGCAAAATTCTAATGAAAAATTCTCCTGTGTCACAAAAGGAGTTTCCCAGAAAGTAATTCTTAGTTTATTTTCAAAGTTATCTTTATTGTCTGTCAGGCGTTCAGCACCACGTAAGCAGTGTTAGTAATAAACGGTGACAGACCGTCGCCCCCGATAGTGTGCGATGTGCTGCACTGTCCCTCTGATGCGCCAGAGCCGAAGAGGACGCAGATCTGCCAGCCATTCGGATAACGTGCCGATCTTCGCGGGCGGTGGTGTGGGTGGTGCGACCGGACACATCTCGTAGTGTTCTACGGCACACACCCGTTGTAAGTAGGCTGTTTAGGTTTTTCTATTGGTAACGCCGCCACTACGAAGCGCTCTGTATGAAAATCACTGGCTGTGCCGTGTGCCGTCTGTGGCTGGTTGGCATTGTTGTAATACTCGCCATTGTAGTGTTGGGCAGCGGCAGCTGGATGCTAACAGCGCGTAGCGTTGTGCAGTTGGAGGTGAGCCGCCAGCAGTGGTGGACGTGGGGAGAGAGATGACGGAGTTTTGAAATTTGTAAGAATTGGTGTCACGAACTGATATATATATTATGACTAGTGAGGTAAATACATTGTTTGTTCTGTATTAAAATCTTTCATTTGCTAACTATGCCTATCAGTAGTTAGTGCCTTCAGTAGTTTGAATTTTTTATTTAGCTGGCAGTAGTGGCGCTCGCTGTATTGCAGTAGCTTGAGTAATGAAGATTTTTGTGAGGTAAGTGATTTGTGAAACGTATAGGTTATTGTTAGTCAGGGCCATTCTTTCGTAGAGATTTTTGAACGTCAGATTCCGTTGCGCTAAAAATATTGTGTGTCAGTTTAAGCACAGTCTTGTATAATTTTTCTAAGGGGACGTTTCATATGTCGACCCTTAGCCAAGGATAACTCACTGGAATCTTTTGATTTTTTCTTGTAGTTTGTGTAGTTAGTGTAGCCTTTGTTTATTGCTAGTGCGTAATCATAGAGAGAATTTCCTTTGTAGTTGCAGTCTTTCATTGTTGTACAGTAAAACAGTTGTGGCATACATGTAGATTTGCACAAAGTATTTCGCAGCTTCGCTTGCAATTAACTAGAGATTATTTTCAGTGCTATGTTAATGTGTTCTCTTATTATTGCTCTTCAAATTGTGCTTTTATGTGTTATTGTGTGAAATATTCTGACAATAATGGCGTGTGAAAAACGTAACACTAGGCTCCAAAGTAAACTGAGAAATAATAGTGACGACGAGCGTCGCTTATCAGCACCACAGTGTAGTGAATTAACAGACATTCGAAGCAGTAATTTGGTAATTGTACATAGGGAAATGGAGCGGGCTGCAAATAATGGTGTAGACAATGAAACAAGTAGTGAACAGGGAACAATTATCGATCGATCAGTCGGCAACAGCTCGCCTCAGGAATTCGAAATGACAGAACACGATATTGCAAATACTGTAGACTTAGGTTATGGGTCCTCACCATTTTCTCAAATGAGTCAAGACACATTTTCTGCCTGTCAAAATGTAAATGTTGCCGGTGAAAATGCACTGCCAAAAAGCATAGAAAAACACATTCCAGACACTAATACATTATTATTGCAATTAATGCAACAAATGGAACAAAATCAGAAACAAATGGGGCAAAATCTTCAAAAGTTAGACACAATGGAACAAAATCAGAGACAAACACAGCAAAAGTTAGACACAATGGAACAAAATCAGAGACAAACACAGCAAAAGCTTCAAAAGTTAGACACAATGGAACAAAATCTTCAAAAGTTAGACACAATGGAACAAAATCTTCGGAAGTTAGACACCACACTTGAACAAACACGTGAAGATTTAACTACTGAGTTACATAACATTGAATCGAAATGTCAAAAAATCTGTAATGACGTAAAAACACAAATTTGTGAGCATTTTCAACCTATTTTTTCGCGGCATGAAAACGCATTACAGAATCACGAAGCAGCCATAAAAGAACTGCAAACAATTGTTCATGAAAATCATGAGACCTTGCAAGCTAAAATTGACTCAGTTGCATCTACCGATTCAGTTACGCAACTTGCAAAAACTCAAGAAAACTTAAAGGACACAGTAGATACTCTGAAAATTGGTTCAGAATGACAGATGGAGGACATTAGTTCATTATCAGAGAAAGTAGTTGAACTTTCGGATCAGCTAAATAATTTATCTACGAAGGTAGATGATAATCTGAATGACACAAAACCGGTAGTCTTTAATGACACAGAAGAGTTCGAACAAATTAGGAAATTCAAACAAAATCAAAATCAAATTAATACGCAACACCAAAGAGAAATCCGGGAAGTACAAGATCAGCTGACACAGGTAATACAAGAATTACGTATTTCAGAGGACTCTCGCACACCAATACGGGAAGAGGGACATAAAAATACGGAACCGCCACAAAATAATAACACTGGGCACTTTGGAGATTATGAAAGAAATTGGCAAAGTACACCGAATTTTGAGATGGAACCGCCGAAACGACGTAACAATGACCGACATGCGACCCGCCGACACGATGATTTTGACTATAAGCTGTTCATTACTACACGTAAATTCAAAACATTTAAGAATTCTGGCAACTACATTCATCCACAAGCGTGGCTTCATCAATTCTCTCATTGTTTTCCTCCCAACTGGTCATTACAACACAGATTAGAATTTATGTGTGGCTACTTGGAGGATGAACCAGCTGTAAGAATGCGATCGGTCATTCACGATTGTCATAGTGAGGGAGAATTTTATCATGCCTTCCTCTCAGCATATTGGTCTCAAGCTACACAAGACCGAGTAAAACAAAGCATCATAATGATGAAACATTTCGAACAATCTGAATTTTCCAGTCTTGTCAAATATTTTGAAGACATGCTACGTAAGAATCAGTATCTTCCAAACCCATACAGCCCCTCAGAACTCATCCGCATTTGCTTAATCAAATTACCGGAACATTTACGGCATATTATTTTGGTAGGACGTTGCAAAGACGACACTGAAGCTTTTCAGCGACTCTTACAAGAACTAGAAATTGACACTGACAATCGCGGAACGCGAAAACAGGAACACAACAATTACAGGTCACATCCGTCGCAATTCCGCGATGAAAGAAACAATAACTGGACACGACAAGGCCATTCTCACAACACAAATCGTGACCAAAACAGACACCACCCATATGACAACCACTGGCAGAGTAGTAGTTACAGAGAAAGATCGCATTTCCGTAGTAATGAATATCACAGAGACAATCAGAGAAACAGACAATACGGGAACCAAAATAATTATTATCAAGGGAGACGGAATAGCTTCAGACGCAACGGTCCAGCGCGCAGTTACGATTCAGGGAGAAATTCTCCACCACGTGACCGACAAGAAATTAATTACAGAAATTACCGACATGGCGACAGACGATATGATCGTAACGACAGAACTGAATTGCATCAGAACTGGCGGGATTCAAACAGAGCAGGGCCCTCTCGGCAAGGTGAATTTGTAGAAGTTAGGTCTCCTAATCCCAATAACGACGCGCGCCAACAAAGAAACAGACAATGACTCGCACCGCAGGCAGCCGCGTGCGCCGGCTGGCTCAGAGAAAAATAACATAAGCTAACCTTGAGCAAAATTCCAGTGCTCCTTACCGACGTAATCACATGATAATTGCTTTTCAGTTGACAGTCTGCGTACTAGGAAGAGTAAAGGTTTACACCACATTTCACATGTAAAACCATTTATTGAAAGATAATCTGCTTTTTAACTTTGTCTTTGCCATAAAGCTGTTCACATCACGTCACTAGTATACTTTGTCACACTAAGAATCTGTTAACTTGCAACAATGTTTTGAAGTTAACTATCCAGTCTAGAACTTAGAGAACTTATTTAGACAGTATTTACGAGTGCATTGTTATAGTGAACAGACGTCACAGTGTTATTGTGTGTGTACATTCTTGCTTGTTAGTTGCACGATTACGTAACGACTATAAGGCTTACATACTTAGAACATTTACCAGTACTGCTAATGAGATTATAATGCAACATTTTGGTTTACTTGAAAACACATTCTTTATTTGAAGTTCATTCGGTGAGATTAAAGTTGACTTAGCATTTGGTTTCTCTAATAGCTACACGATTATATCACGACGCTACTAATGTGTGACACAATTTACATTGTGCTTTTGCGGTGTATCTGTTTTATATCTGCACAGTTTTTCTGTATTATTCTGGAAAGTAAAACATGTTTTAGTAGTAAATTTGTGGTATAGCTACAATGAGACAGCCTTTTCCATAGCACAGCAATACGTTACAGCACAGTACTTTCTTCATCACGGCAATAAACGTAGTAACTACGATATCCATACGTAAAGCAGTTCACTTCGTTTATTACGAGGTAAGTACATTGACTTCAGCAGAACTTTGCTTACAAAGGACGATAACTACGACACTTCCACATAATTATCTTACAACAAGACGCACAGTTTATCGCTACAGTACACGTATTTGAGTGATTAATTTTGTACTTAAAACATTTATTTTTAAAGATATTTAAAATACAATGATACAAAGGTTTTCCGTGATACATTTCATTCCATTGCTGTAATCTGTAACATCTGAGGATATAATTACATTAATCCTCAGGGGGGGTACACGCTTACTTTGTGTACCATGTGTTTGGCAAGCACAAGGAGCCCTAGCTAATATGGTATTTGCTTATACAACTCTACTCATCGGTACCATATTTATCTAACACATAAATTACACAGCTATCTGATCATTTAACTGAGAGAAACAAACATTTATTATAATACATCAGTGACAGATGTTTACGTAATTACACAGTTGGATGACTTCACTCTTACGAAATTGTGTTTTTTTCTGTACTTTGTGAACCGTTCATATTTTTTCGGAACCATTGTGATACTATGAGAGCTTTGAATGACGTATTTGGTATGGGATCATGATTTTTAAAGTACGTTTGAGGTAGTTGACACTTTTGACATGAGCAGAGAATTTTTTTTAGGTTTTGAAATTATTGGAGGAATCTACGACGATTTAGAGAGTTGACTGAGGTGTTATGATATTATTATTACGACGACGATGTGAATTATGCTGCTGAAGTATGTTTAAGCTGATGCTATGAGTTATTTGGTCATGCTACATATCTGTTATGATGAAATATTGAAGAAGTGTCGACGAATATGTAGATGTATAATAAGGTAAGAAATAATGAGTAGTGGTTAGGGACTCTGATTTGTGGAAAAGGTTGTTGGAAACCAAGAATCGTACTTTAAGAGCTATGAAATGTATGTAAATGCGTGAATGTATTACAATGCCGACGAAAATTTTTTGGACACTATTATATCAATAGGATTTTGTTTCTATAGATGTGCAACGCAAACTCTCAACCTGTGAAAATATTTTTATATGAGACTGCCACTGTAGCGGAAACTGGTGTCGTAAATATTTCGGTAAGACAATGAAGTGACCACCTGCACGTAATGCGTCGTGGGCACCCAGCTGCGCGACAACCACCTGACAAAAGAGAGCCATTAGTGTGTGCCTTTCAGAGGCACAGGTAAAAAAAAAAAAAAAGGCCATTATCCTCGCTATTGACATTCCTTTGTAGAAAGCACCGCAAATACGACACGCTCGTTACTGAGAAAGATACTTACATCTGACACCTGATTATAACAAACGTCTTTCTACGAGAGTTGAGAGAATTCTACTAACTTATGAAATGTCACATGACTATTGAATGTTATTTTTATGCTTTGTCCATAGTTGCTTATATCATTTCATATCTGTCTTCCAGCTGTGTTGCAGCATTGGTTTTATAAAATTAAATGCATTTGCTAATGTGAACACTTTCTGTCGACAGATCTATTAAATAATTATTTTATGATCCACATTCTGCGAAACAGGAGCTCTTGGAATGGAAAGAGCAATAAGACGCGACTAATAACAGTAACTGTATATATAATTTTCTTTTCAAGTACTTGGTAATTTGTTGTAGCATTAGTTTTTGTGGTGCACCACTTTAATTGCATAGACATTAAGATGTGAATAGACATTGTCCTTATCTGCATTGTTGTCTTAAGTGTGCTATTTTTTCTGCTTGTGGGTTTGTCATGTTTAGGTATAAGTTATAGCATTTGCTGCGGCTGTTTGCCATTCATAGTGCTACTGAATGTCACTTTGTATTACTAGGTTAAGCCAATTTTATAAATGATTTATTTTTCTTGTTTGCTGCGCATTGCCTTATATTAGTTGTAATATTGCTGCCTTTTTTTGCCAATTTCCATTTTTTATCATTGCTGTTTGTGTAAATTGTTTTGTGCTGCTGCATTGCCTCGTCCCTTAGTTGTGCATCTGAGCTCAGTAGATTTAAGTTAGCTTAAGAGGGGGTAGCCTATATAAGAGAATGAGTTGCGATGGATTTGAAGAAATGCACTGAGAGGTTATATGAGAAAAGTACAGAAAGCAGGTATAGATAGGACTTTTTGGAAATAATGAAGAACGAAGGGAGATCTCCGAGAAGTAAAGAAAGTTTTGTTTGCAAAATACTGCAGTAAAACAAACCCTGTCCTTTCCTTTTGTGTTATCCCACTATGTGTTTGTGTACCCTTGTGTATTTGTTTTCTTCCTGTCTCTGTGTGCTGTTTCATAGAATTTTTTCTCTTCTAATACTAAGCTACATTCACTATGATGAGGAATACTGTTATCCTCCAATATAATTTGCGTTAATAACATGTCATTTACTTCGTAAAGATGTTTACACATTATTTATTCTGTTTTGTTCTAATGCTCATTGTGAAGTTGATGTTTCAAAAGTTATTCTGATCTTTTATGTATGTACTTATGTCGTAATTTTTGTAACACTGATGTATTTCCTATTTCGATTCTTTTGTAAAGCCTGTACGACTGCAAATGTTATCTGTATTGTTATGTTCTTTAAAGATGTATTTTGTACCTTTGTTATTGCATTCTTATGTTATAAAATTGTAACTGACACCAGTTCATCAAATTAAGTAAATTGTAAATTACATTTCAATGCACACGTTTCTGTTGGTCATAGTATATGGACAATATGTGAGAAGTAGGGACTGATAGTGTTTGCACGTGTGTTAATAATTCAGTAAGGGACTGGATAACAGCATTGCTGGTTCTAAGGACATTTCAAAAACAATTTTTGTGAGTGCACAAGTGGTGGTTATGGACTTGCTATATTATCCGCAAGACTCTTCAATGGTGATTGTGCGCCTGCACAGTCAAACAGATGGCTGCTGGCCATCTCTACAAGGACTACAGTGGGTCTACACCTTTGATGACCCACCAATACCATTATTCCTACAAGGACTGCAGTGGGTCTGCACCTCTGGTGGCCCACCAATAGTAATCTCTACCAGGACTACAGTGGGTCTGCTCTGTGATGACCTACCTACCGATAGTCTTCAACGTCGACTGACTCAGCTGTGGCCTATTACCTGTCTGCATATCAAGAGTCAGCACTGTCTTTCGTTGGAAGGACAACACTACTTCTTCAAGACTGCTTAGAAATCCACTACTTCCAAGTGCAATTTCTTTTACTGCTCAGACTTTGAAAAAAAAAAACACTGCAATTTTACTATGATGAACGATCAGGACTGTCTTTATGGACTGTGAGAGAATTTTAGCTTATGACCAACATTGTATCGATAAGTGTGTGCATTTCATTTCTTTGTCATTGTAATTATGAAAAAAAAAATTCAAATCTGTATTGGCCACTGCCCAAAACAATTTATAAATTTTTTTGTGGGGAGCATGGGGGCTATGTAAGTAGGCTGTTTAGGTTTTTCTATTGGTAACGCCGCCGCCACGAAGCGCTCTGTATGAAAATCACTGGCTGTGCCGTGTGCCGTCTGTGGCTGGTTGGCATTTTTGTAATACTCGCCATTGTAGTGTTGGGCAGCGGCAGCTGGATGCTAACAGCGCGTAGCGTTGTGCAGTTGGAGGTGAGCCGCCAGCAGTGGTGGATGTGGGGAGAGAGATGGCGGAGTTTTGAAATTTGTAAGAATTGGTGTCACGAACTGATATATATATATATTATGACTATTAAGGTAAATACATTGTTTGTTCTGTATTAAAATCTTTCATTTGCTAACTATGCCTATCAGTAGTTAGTGCCTTCAGTAGTTTGAATTTTTTATTTAGCTGGCAGTAGTGGCGCTCGCTGTATTGCAGTAGCTTGAGTAACGAAGATTTTTGTGAGGTAAGTGATTTGTGAAACGTATAGGTTATTGTTAGTCAGGGCCATTCTTTCGTATGGATTTTTGAAAGTCAGATTCCGTTGCGCTAATAATATTGTGTGTCAGTTTAAGCACAGTCTTGTATAATTTTTGTAACGGGCCGTTTCACCGTTGCACTGCCGAAGCACTTCGTCACACACGAGCAGTAATTTCCCGGATGCATGCACAATATTCTCTCGTGGCAATAATGCACCCTCTCCCGTACTCACTCGACGATACCGTTCGCGCATACTTCTGCCAGGCATCCTCCACGTCCGCTCAAGTCACACTGGTCCATTAACTTCGGTTTTTAGCGACAACGGCAGCCGGGGGCACATTTTACCGGTAGATGGTGTTGCGTCCCGATATCGATATTGACCTTGAACCCGCGGACCTACATGGTTTAAATGCTAATCATTTCTGCAGAACATACTAATGTACATATACTGTGAATATGAATGTCCTATCTGTAGTCGTTCAAGGTCTTCTGTTTTTTTTTTCTGAACTTGAGTTTATGTAAACGTTCTTGTGAATAACGTCCTAATTGCAGAATGAGATTTTCACTGTGCAGCGGAGTGTGCGCTGATATGAAACTTCCTGGCAGATTAAAACTGTGTGCCGGAGCGAGACTCGAACTCGGGACCTTTGCCTTTCGCGGGCAAGTGCTCTACCAACTGAGCCACCCAAGCACTTCTCACAGCTTTACTTCCCCCAGTACCTCGTCTCTTACTTAGAGCACTTGCAGCGAAAGGCAACGGTCCCGAGTTTGAGTCACGGTCTGGCACACAGTTTTAACCTGCCAGGAAGTTTCATATCAGCACACACTGCGCTGCAGAATGAAAATTTAATTCTGGAAGCATCCCCAAGGTTGTGGCTAAGCCATGTCTCCGCAATATCCTTTCTTGCACGAGTGCTAGTTCTGCAAGGTTCGCAGGAGAGCTTCTGTGAAGTTTGGAAGGTAGGAGACGAGGTACTGGCAGAAGTAAAGCTGTGAGAACAGGGCTTGAGTCGTGCTTGGGTAGCTCAGTTGATAGAGCACTTGCCCGCGAAAGACAAAGGTCCCGAGTTCGAGTCTCGGTCCGGCACACAGTTTTAATCTGCCAGGAAGTTTGAACGTCCTAATTTACAAGAAGGCGTTAGTGTATCACGCCGGCAGCTGACTCTCAATTAAAAAAAAAAAAAAAATATAACGTATTAGCATGAATAGGCGGAAATACTAGTTATTGTTTGACTACACGATTGTCAAACAATCACTGCAGATATATTCGTTAAATATGTTGGAGAGTGCGTGTGGAGAAATTTAAAGAGGAACGAGCACATAATGTTGAAGGACGCAATGGCAGATGCCAGTCTAAAGTTCATTGAAAGAGGGAGTGTAGTCTACTTGCTATGGGTGTGAAACCCTCGTTCGAACGATAGTTGAGTTCCTCAGTCAGAGGTCATTACCAGGTAGGATTGTCTATAACCGAAGAAGTGCCAAAGAGGAGCAGCGTACTTCGTCACGGCTTCCTACAGGAATCGGGAAGGCATCATGAGCTCGAGGTGCAGGCATTACAAGTGAGGTATTGTGCATCAGAGCGTGGTTTACTGTTAACAATCAGGGAGACTCTGTACCTGGAAAAGCCAATTATGTATCACACACACCTGACTGAAATGACGATGAAAGTAAAATCAGATTTGAGTTCATATGGCAGCTTACCATTAGTCGTTCTTCTCGCTCACCGTTCACCACTTCATCAGGGAGGGGGCATGTATCAGAATACACGAAGTTCCCTCTGCCACACGCTATAAGCTAATGTTAAGTGGTTAGGGATGGAGGATGTTAGTAATGTTAAGTAGATAGTCTGAATGAAACTGGCTCTGTTTATCTGACATAATTGCATACTTCCCCTCGAAAATCCAAGCAATTTGTTATTTACAACATTAAACAAGAATCAAAATCAACTTAGTTTATTACATTAAAATTCATGAAGATCGTTTGACAAACGTTGATAATGACAAGCTAATGCTCTGGAAAGTCTGGACTGGGGATCTGAAATATGAATCAAATGAACACGTGTCAGAATAAAACCATTATGTCCGCGGTGGGGTTAGTGTTTAAAGACGGAAGCGGCTACAGAAGGGTATGTAATTCTATCGATGACAGGAGTTGGAAGCATATTTAACCTTTAGCTGCAGAAAATCTTCAGAATGAATCTTGAAATTGCTGAATCTCGGTCAAAATAACTCTCTAACGTTCATCTCACAGTTGCGGCTAGATTTCACAGTGTTCATCTGCAGGTGGAGGCTGAAGTGGCTGCAAAATCAGTCATTGGTTTCGTACCAAAAACTTGAATCTGCGTCTAAGTTCAAATCAGTCATGAAATGGCCTAAGCCACCTGTTCTTAAGTATGCTCAAAGAAGCGCTTTGCTGAGGTGGCGGCCATCCCAAGAGATTATCCTGTGGTGGCTCCTGGCTGCAGGGTAATTTTGTTCTGCCTGCTTCCTACAGTGAAGGCTCATGTCTCTGTGTTTTCCTGGCATCACATAACTTTGATCGGGTGAACAAGAAATATTCCGAGCCTCAACCAGTGAAAATTTTTCTTAAAAGACACAGGCCTTCTCCCCTTTCTTTTCAGGTTGTTAAGCAACAATAAGCTTCGTAACATTTGGCGCTGCAAAACTGTGCTCTCCTTCATTTCACCTGCATCTTCGTCTACATCGATACTCAGCAAATAACAATTAAGTGTCTGGCAGAGGGTTCATCGAACAACCTCCACAATAATTCTCTGTTAGTCCAGACTCGAACAGCGCGCGGAAAAAACGAGCACGTACATCTTTCCGTGCGGGCCTTGGTTTCCCTAATTTTATCATGATGATCGTTTCTACGTGTGCAGGTCAGCAGCAACAACAGTATTTTCACATTCGGAGGAGAAAGGTGGAGACCGAAATTTCGTGGAAAGATTCCGCCACAACAAAAAAACGCCTATATTTTAATGATGTCCACCCCAAATACTGTGTCATGTCCGTGACACTCTCTCCCCTATTTCGCGATAATACAAAACGTGCTGCTCTTCTTTGAACCTTCTCGATGTACACCCTTAATTCTATCTGGTAAGGATCCGGCGCCACGCAGCAGTACTCCAAAAGAGGACCGACAAGCCAGTGCAGGCTTCTACGTTTTCTGCCAATAAATCGTAGTCTTTGGTTCACCTTCCCCACAACATTTTCTATGTGATCTTTCCAATTTAATCTGTTAGTAACTGCAATTCTTAGGTATTTTGTTGTAGTTACGCCATTTAGATTTGACTGATTTCTCGTGTAACCGAAGTTTAACGGATTCATTTTAGTACTCACATGGATGACCTCACATTTTGCATTATTTAGCGTCCATTGCAAATTTTCGCACCATACAGATAACTTTTCTAAATCGTTTTGGAATTTGTTTTGATCTTTTGACGACTTTACTAGACGATAAACGAGAGAATCATGTGCAAACAACCTAAAACAACTGTTCAGATTGTCTCCTAAATCGTTTGTATAGATAAGGAACAGCAGAGGGCCTGTAACACTACCTTGGGGAACGCCAGAAATCACTTCTGTTTGACTCAACGACTTTCTGTCAATTACTACCAACTGTGAACTCTCTGACAGCAAATCACGGATCCAGTCACACACCTGGGACGATATTCCGCAAGCACGCAATTTTATTACAAGCCGCTTGTGTAGTACAGTGTCACAAGCCTTCCGGAATATTAGAAATACAGAATCAATTTGAAATCCTTTGTCACTTGCACTCGACACTTCGTGTGAGTAAAGACCTAGTTGCGTTTCACAAGAACGATCTTTTCTAAGTCCCAGTTTACTGTGTGTCAATAGACCGTTCTCTTGTAGATAATTCATAATGTTCGAACACAATACATATTCCAAAATCCTGCAGCATATAGATATTCTCTTTCTACGGATGGAGCTCTGTAAGCACGGCCGTTTCTGTCCCTCTCACTTCTAAATTATTTGTTATCCAATGGGAGCCGTTTTGACATTGCGTCAAACTATTTGTTTTGCAGAGCCTGAGCTCGGCGGTGGTCCCTTCGAAGGCGTCCTAACTTGACCTGTTCCCCACTTCACTTTCAGATGTTATTCATAGCAAATCTGTGTATGTCGACGAAGTCTAGCTTTCTACTGTAATATTTGCAATAACGTCCTTCCAGGACACCACCCTCGTCCGTGAGCTTGCGGTATTTTTGCGCATTCAGCCAAGTGCTGTTTTCCTCGCCGGCTCTTATAACGTACAGCGTCTGCTCACTCGCTTACAACATAGTGCAAGACGCTACTACTTCAAAGGCTGCTGCCCCTCTTCAGGAACCAACCGTTTGTCTGGCCTCTCAACAGATACCCCTCCGCTGTGGTTGCACCTACGGTACGGCTATCTGTATCACTGAGGCACGCAAGCCTCCCCACCAACGGCAAGGCTCGTGGTTCATGGGGGGGGGGGGGGGGGGGGGGTATAGATGTACAGTAGAGAAAATTATGGCTTATTGTGCACAGATACTCTGTTTAGCCATTCCAGTATTAATATTTGTGGACTATGAAAACATGCTGTTCCGAGGCTCTGGAACATCGAAAATATATAAAAAATTCTTAGGTGTTGGTACTGCTCATCATTACGAAATATCAGCAAACAGTACAAAGATGGTTTAATGTGTTGCCACGTTTCTAAGTTCAAAGACATATTACGGTATTTCAGATCTTCTTCGTTACGGAAACACCTGTTCCTTTTAACGCCCAGGAATGGTTTTTTTTATTCAGTTCTGCAAAATGCAATCTCGCATTAAGTAATGATTACTATAAGGAAAATAGCCCTAAATAGTAAAAGATGTTTGAAATTCTGAGAGAAATAGGAGTAAGTTTTACAGCAAAACGGATAATATAAAATATATGCAAAAAGCAAGAGGGACCGGCCGCCGCGGTCGAGCGGTTCTAGGCACTTCAGTCAGGAACCACGCGGCTGCTACGTTCGCGAAGGTTCGAATCCTGCCTCGGGCATGGATGTGTGTGATGTCCAAAGGTTAGTTAGGTTTAAGTAGTTCTTAATTTAGGGGACTGATGACCACAGATGTTAAGTCCCATAGTGTTTAGAGCCATTTGGACCATTTGAACCAAGCAAGAGGGAACAATAAAAGTGAAAGATCAAGAACGAAGTGTTCGAATTAAAAATGGTGTAAGACAGGGATGTAGTCTTTCACTCTTGTTCTTCAGTGTATACCTCGAAGAAGCAATGTCGAAAATAAAAGAGAGGTTGAGGAGTGGAATTAAAATTCATGGTGAAAGGATGTCAATGACAAGATTCTGTGATGACATTGCTATCCGGAATGAAAGTTGAGAAGAATTACAGGATCTGTTGAACTGAATGATCAGTCTAATGAATACAGAGTATGGATTGAGAGTGAATCGAAGAAAGACGAAAGTAACGAGAAGTAGCTGATATGAAAACAACGAGAAACTTAATATGAGGATTGGTGATCACGAAGTAGATAAAGGAATTCTGCTACCTGGGGTCTACAGAAGCGTCCGATCCCACCCGTCGGCTTTGAACCGTGACGTAAGGCTGTTGTGGTGTGTGACGTCACGACGTCACGGAATTTAATTTGTGAGAGTAGCGTGTTTGTAGGTGTCGTTTTGATGTGATCGGTGGTGCTCTCTGGTGGTGTGTTAGGTGATTTTTTTGGTTTAGTTAACGTGTGTGGCGTGTTTATAGGTGGCGTATTGTTGCGGTCGGTGGTTCTCTCTGGTGGTGTGTTTATGGGTAGCGTGTTACGTGGTGTATGGGGTTCATCTGCGTGATAGCATTGCTCGTGCGTGGTACCGGAACTGTGCTTGCAGCGGAATATTTTTCAGTGAGTTAACGATTATTATTTCGACGTTTTTGTAGTTTTTTTCTGTTCGTTGTGTGAATTTGGTAAATTGCTTCTTTTTTATGTCTTTGGTAGGTATGGATATGACTGACATGGTTAAGTTTTCGGTTGTCTGCGATGATGGGGGACAGTGCGTTGTCTCTAATAAAATGTCTTCAACTATTTGGATTTTTGGATGAAGTCTTGCAGTGTTCAATATGTCTTGAAGAAATGAGGCTTACTAACGTTCCGGCGTCTCGGACCAGGGACGGCTGTATGTGGAGAATTCGTAAGGCTAACAGGTCAAGGGAAGCGTTAGATTCCAATTTTGTTGTTTTGTTGTGTTTTTTGAGGTAATGATGATTGTGGACGTGGTTGTAGTTTTGGGTTTTATGATTTGGTATCGTCAGTTTCTGTTAACCTATATAGGTCAAGGGAAATGTCCGATCCCAGAGGATATTGTGTTTAGTGGAATTTGGGGAGTTTTGTGTTGTCGTTTTTTTCGTCGTTTTGTGTGGTTTGGTATGGTGGTGTGTGCCTAAATTTGTTTATATTTACTTTGTCCTCATCCAACAAAACCCAATTTCCCACGCTTGTCCCGTTAGTTTCATTAGGTTTTTGTGGAACGTGTGTACTTGTTTTTCTATATACACTCCTGGAAATTGAAATAAGAACACCGTGAATTCATTGTCCCAGGAAGGGGAAACTTTATTGACACATTCCTGTCGTCAGATACATCACATGATCACACTGACAGAACCACAGGCACATAGACACAGGCAACAGAGCATGCACAATGTCGGCACTAGTATAGTGTATATCCACTTTCGCAGCAATGCAGGCTGCTATTCTCCCATGGAGACGATCGTAGAGATGCTGGATGTAGTCCTGTGGAACGGCTTGCCATGCCATTTCCACCTGGCGCCTCAGTTGGACCAGCGTTCGTGCTGGACGTGCAGACCGCGTGAGACGACGCTTCATCCAGTCCCAAACTTGCTCAATGGGGGACAGATCCGGAGATCTTGCTGGCCAGGATAGTTGACTTACACCTTGTACAGCACGTTGGGTGGCACAGGATACATGCGGACGTGCATTGTCCTGTTGGAACAGCAAGTTCCCTTGCCGGTCTAGGAATGGTAGAACGATGGATTCGATGACGGTTTGGATGTACCGTGCACTATTCAGTGTCCCCTCGACGATCACCAGAGGTGTACGGCCAGTGTAGGAGATCGCTCCCCACACCATGATGCCGGGTGTTGGCCCTGTGTGCCTCGGTCGTACGCAGTCCTGATTGTGGCGCTCACCTGCACGGCGCCAAACACGCATACGACCATCATTGGCACCAAGGCAGAAGCGACTCTCATCGCTGAAGACGACACGTCTCCATTCGTCCCTCCATTCACGCCTGTCGCGACACCACTGGAGGCGGGCTGCACGATGTTGGGGCGTGAGCGGAAGACGGCCTAGCGGTATGCGGGACCGTAGCCCAGCTTCATGGAGACGGTTGCGAATGGTCGTCGCCGGTACCCCAGGAGCAACAGTGTCCCTAATTTGCTGGGAAGTGTCGGTGCGGTCCCCTACGGCACTGCGTAGGATCCTACGGTCTTGGCGTGCATCCGTCCGTCGCTGCAGTCCGGTCCCAGGTCGACGGGCACGTGCACCTTCCGCCGACCACTGGCGACAACAGCGATGTACTGTGGAGACCTCACGCCCCACGTATTGAGCAATTCGGCGGTACGTCCACACGGCCTCCCGTATACGCCCTCGCTCAAAGTCCGTCTACTGCACATACGTTTCACGGTCACGCTGTCGAGGCATGCTACCAGTGTTAAAGACTGCGATGGAGCTCCGTATGCCACGGCAAACTGGCTAACACTGACGGCGGCGGTGCACAAATGCTGCGCAGCTAGCGCCATTCGACGGCCAACACCGCGGTTCCTGGTGTGTCCGCTGTGCCGTGCGTGTGATCATTGCTTGTACAGCCCTCTCGCAGTGTCCGGAGCAAGTATGGTGGGTCTGACACACCGGTGTCAATGTGTTCTTTTTTCCATTTCCAGGAGTGTATTTTCGTGTTTGTGGTCACGCTTACGTGATGAAGTCATAGGCGCCATATCGGAGTCGTAGTATATGGTCGTTTCCGCTATATTTGTGAGGTCATGGGTCAAAGCAGGCAGGTGAAATCGGACGGTTCTGTATTTCCGCTACCTAATCAGCAAAATAATCTTTGACGGAAGGAGCAAGGAGGACGTAAAAAGCAGAATATTACTGTAAAAATGGGCATTCCTGGCCAAGAGAAGTGTACAGTATTAAATATATGTCTTAATTTGAGGAAGACGTAACTGACAATGTACGTTTGGAGCACAGCATGGTCCTGTAGACAGACATGGATTGTGGGAAAACCGGAAGAAGATAATCGAAGCCTTTGAGATGTGGTGCTACAGAAGAATACTGAAAACTAGATGGATTGGTAGGACAAGGCGTGAGAGGAAATCAATATATGGAAAACACTGAGAGGAAGAAGGGGCTGGTTGATTGGACATATGTTAAGACATCAGAGAATAAAGTCGATCGTACCAGAGTGAGCTACACAGAGTAAAACCATTCAGAAGACTGATGACTCAAAGAAAAAGAAAAAGTTTTCTCTAGACTGACTCAGTATCCTATCAGTTCCTCAGAAATTCGTCTATTAAGGAGCTATAAAATGCACCTGTGACAGATTTTCCAGTTCCCGTGTAATGAGGAAGTACATACATGTGTAATGCTTTACGAAGTTTCGATTACACTTTTCAGCATTTTAGTGGTTTTCTTCAAGTCTTTAACTCAGTTTACAGCGTAAAGACACTCCTCTAGATGTTCCACGCTCTCTGAAGGAGCGTTGTTAATCACCGTCCGGCCATTTAGATATAGGTTAAAAGGTATATTACCGTGTGTTTCTACAAGACGATCAGTAGACATTTTCACTTAGTTTCTGTAGCACTTTGTTTGCCAAGCTAACAAATTACTTACTCTATAAATGTAGTTTTTACGACTGTCCTCATCCACAGCGTTATTTATTGCGAAAATACGATACATATTACTGAGACATTCCACTCACAAGCTACACTTTCGAACTTCACAAACAGAATGTTTATTTAGCTATTATGTAATTGACTTCTGTTTATTTTTACCTGTTTTCATACTCGGTTTGACATGAAATTTGATGCTTTTCTTTACTTCTCTCTCTGTGCGTGTGTGAGTGTGCGTTTACTCCTTTTGATCTGTTAGTGTCTACTTTTTGAGTCGTCCCTTTAACGTAATAAATAATTTGCAGTTGCTTAGTGTAGGGTAGTGTCGTTTGTAATCTGTTTGTGTTCTGTTAATGTTCTCTGTGCGCCAAAGTTTTCTTCTGTTGTAAGTTTTTGGTATGGGCTGTGCCTGGATTTTATATTTCTCAGTCCCTACCTATTGTAGTTGGGTTGTGGCTGTGTGTGGGCTGTTAAATGGTGAGCAAATGTGCTTTTACTTTTTATGGCTCTAAGATGTTCTGACTATGTACTTTTAAAGTTGATGCGGGCCTGTCAAATGAAGGGCGTCTATCCTGAGAGTCGTTATGCGCATTTCCTCTGGTGTTGAGGTGGATATTTGGCATGTTTTTTCAGTGGGTAGCTGGAGTCAGCTTTAACAAACATGACTCATCACGTCTGTCATGACACGTCCAATGTGGACTATTTGTTTCCCGTTACGAATGAAATGCTTTTTAAAGCAGAATTTTATGAGTCGATTCGAAAGACGGCACCAAATTAGCCTACTGCGATATTCGTGTTATCGGTGTGTATTAACAGGGACAGTAAAACACGAAGAATAACCAGTTTTCAAGCATCGCCCTGGCCGTTACCGCCGTGCAGCAGCACTGCTCAATCGCTTGTGGAGTACTGATAATTCATTGTCTTTTACTGTTAATTTACTCACCTTGATTGGTAAGGGGCGATTTGTAAAAATTATTTGAAAGAAGGCGAGGTTCTTAGTCCATATCGGCTTTAAACAACCTTTATTGTAAATTAACAACTTCGATAAGCCAAGTTACCACCTTCAGATCTCGGTATAAGGTTATTGCATGTTTCCTATACTGGCTGTACAAGTACTCTTTCTAAAACACTCCCAGGTACTTGAGGGACGAGATGAACGAAGCATCGGCAAATGAAGGTTAAAACCAGAATGATAATTTTTTCCACCGTGTTCAAACTCTAGGGACTGTCCGATGGGAGGATACGGAACAAAAAATGAATTTATGTCAGGAAATGCATGGTTTCTGTGTCAGAGACCATTTATTCAATCATAATTAACTACAGAGACTGCGATCTAATACACGCTGTACCATGCAGGTGCAGTTACAATGCTCATGGTTTCCTCCTAGAGGCTGGTACTGTTCCTCATACGTCACGCCCTACTGCCCTCTCCTGCTACAGTAACCGGTAAGGTTGCTTCCAATTCACTTCTCTTGCTGACTCACCTTGTAGTGGATGTGATAACAATGGTTCCGTCTTCGAAACCAGAGCTTACCGACATGGTGTTTAGTTACGGAAAGGCAAATGGCGACGCGCGGCGGGCAGTAAGGTTGTATCAGGAGACTTTTCCCCGGCGACAACAAGCACAGTATTCAGTGTTTGCAACAGTGTTTCGCCGTTTGTCTGAGACAGAGTCATTTCAGGAACCAGGAAATCATGAAGGTCATACCCGAAATGTTCGAGCACCAGACTTGGAGGGAAATGTGATTAATCCTGTGGAAGGCGACCACCGTGTCAATATCAGGCAGGTGGCCCGCCAGTACAGGGTAAGCCAGACGATCGTGGGGAACGTTCTGTATGACAATTGTTACTACTCTTATAATTAACAGCGTGTGCAGGGCTTACTACTGACACACTTTCCACATCGGGAGCAGTATTGTCATTGGTTTGTTCACCAGGCAACCACGATTCCGCGACCTGTGTCATCCATCCTATTCACAGATGAGGCTATCTTCTACGGAGTGGTATCTTCAAATTGCATAACAATCATGTATCCAACATAGAGAACGCCCATGGTATGGTGACAGCGAATCATCAGCGTCGGTGCACCCGGAATGCGTGGGCCGGGATAACTGGCGACCGTATTTTGGCACCAGTCTTTCCTTCCACGTCGCCTAATAAGCTGGAACTATCGGCGTTTCTTGTTGGTAACTATGCCTCCCCTGCTAGAATAAGCGCCATTGATGATTCGAAGAGCTATGTGGCTGCTACGTGATGGTGCTCCAGTCCACTTCGCCGTTAACGTCAGGACGCGTCTCAATCCTGTCTGCTCTGGTTGTTGGATCGAACGAATGGGACCACTTGCATGGCCTGCAAGTTCACCGGATCTCAACCCGTGCCATTCCTGGTTGTCGGGCCATCCCACAAGTATCGTTTACGCAAAGCCTGTTCGAGATGTGGAGACCATGGAGCACCGTGTTCATGTTGCCTTTGACACTGTTCGGATGTAGCATGGCCCATGTGAACATGTGAGACAGAACATGCCACAGTGCGTACGTGCATGCGTTGAGGCAATTGGGAACCATTTTCAACACATACTCTAACTGTGGCTGCATGGTTCAGCGTGTATTGGACGGCGGTCTCTGTAACAAGGTATCAGTGAATAAATTGTCTTTAGCATGGAAACAATGAATTTACGGACATAAGTTCATCAGACGTTTTTTGTCCCGTATCCTCTCTTCGATCACTCTCTAGAGTCCGTAAACGTCGGAAAAAACCATCCTCTACAGAGTAACTTACCAAATGTTCATGTCCCATGCTGTACTCTACTATGTTCTTCATTCCAGCCAGGACACCGCTGGAACCTGACAGTATCTCTCCAACGTTCTGCAGTACTATAATCAAACCTATCCACGAGTCTATGAATCCCAAGGAAGAAGGACTAGAGTGCTCGGGTCGAAGTGCTTTCGCTAGCGTTATCACCCCTGACCAGCTCACCCATAAAAAATGTGGGCGAGTTAGTCAGGGAGCTGTACCTCCTTCCACGCTAATCGAGATTTTAATGTAATTTTATATTATCTGCTTCTCTGAAGAAGTAATTAATATTGACAGATTGCATGGTGCGAGACCGACACTTTTCGCCTCGCCAAGGCCTAAATAGGAGAAGATGTTCGAAATTCTGAGGAAAATAGGAGTAAGTTATACTGAAAAACGAATAATATACAATTCATACAAGAAGCAAGAGGGACCAATAAGACTGAAAGACCAAGAACGAAGTGTTTGGATTAAAAATGGTGTAAGACAGGGATGTAGTCTTTCACGCTTGTTGTTCAATGTATATCTCGAAAACGCAATGTCCAAAATAAAAAGAAAGGTTCAGGAGCGGAATTAAAATTCAGGGTGAAAGGATGTCAATGACAAGATTCGCTGGTGACATTGCTATCCTGAATGTAAGAAGCAGTTTCTACTTTAAATTGCAAACACACAATTTAAATGCACAGCTGTGATTCGATGGCTCAGTTTCTGTGAGATATGCATAGACACGCAAGGCCACCTGGACCGGTGGGGTCCTGGCCCCTTGCGATAAACAGCTGATCCTGTGCTCTCCCTTCAGTAACTTTCTGGCCCCCATTTCACTTCTCCCTTCACAAAAAGCTGTTGTGTCTCTCGAAATCCTTAGCCAGCATTCCTGGCCGATACTTTCCACTTATGTGTCCAGCACCTGTATTAAACTCGGTGTTCCCTAGATATGTGTTCTGTTCCATTATGTTAGTCCTAGGTGTCATTCCCGTAATTATGGGAGAGCGGATTGTAAGGTACCACAGGCTACACCAGGAGTTGGAGGCTCCATCTTTGGTTGGCCTTTCTGTTACTAGTGGAAATCACGAGACAGACAATGGTGGTGGCCAATGCTTGGTCTTGCAGAGTGTGCTAGCATTACATTCAGGGGTATACGCATCCTTTCAAGATTGGCAAGCCCAGTTTGAATCTTCTTACAAGGTCTGAGCGCGTGGGGTTGATCTGTTATTCTGCGCAACGGATTAACCTGAGATGTACCCTTTACCCTGTGGCTCCTGCAAGATGCAATTTCCATCCCCACACTACTACAGGAGTCAGACAGACGCTCCTAACATTCTAAAGAGAAATGTCTGAAAAACTTTCATCAATAAATATCTTCTGGAGTCGTCCGCTGTAAGGAAATCACACAAAAATTCACAAAATTTCTTACATAACTAGTGGGATACTTGGCTACTGGAGTAGTGCTAGTTAGTTTAAGAAAAACATGAAACTAACGAAAGTCATTATTTATTTTGCAAAATTCTGAAAAATCACAATGGCACTTTTAGTTATATTCTGGTTCTTTTCGGAATGTGAAGTTACCTTTCAAGGATAGGATTCGCTAATGAAATTTCTATACAAAGTTTAAGATGCTTGTTGCCTTGGCAGAATGGCTCAGAGGTGCGCCAACTCAACTTGAATAATTATCCTTTAGAATGTTGCTAGGTACGGTCGAGGCTGTCGCGTGTGAAATGCAGCGAAGTGTACTGTTGTGGAGGAAATATGGGGCTCGCAATAGCTGTAGCTCACAATACCATAAGCTGCGATGACTACTGTGTGCGCCACTCGCTCCTGACAAATAAGAAAACTCTCGTTCTATCTGGATTTACCTTCGCCAATCAAACTCTCCCTATGCCTTGATGAAGTCAATGATTCCCATTCACCCCTAGTGTAAATATTGGCGTGGTACACTGGTCAGATAACCAGTCCACCGCAATGCCACTCAAAATTCGCTCGCAGGCGTTTAACTATAACACTGTCCATTCACACCGCACAATAAGTGTGTCGGCCAACACAGTGAACGACGCTTAACCGCAAGGACTCAATATAGAGTAGCCCTTTGATTCACTCTCGACAGAGGTGTTCTCCCAGTGAAGTACTGAGGAGAGACTTGCTTCTCGCTCTTTCGAGTACACGTACGAGCGCGCACGCTCTCGTTACGTGTTCTCGCTCCAAGAGCGACAATGGAACGTCGCCTCTCCACGCCAGACGTGAAGGGGTATATCTTTCGGTCTCTTCCATTATTCCTTCAGTTCAAGGCGTCAGAAATATCGTCTGTCAATCAGCATTGTTCTTATAAAACGGGTGAATGACGTTTCGTTTAAGGTGACCAATCCGGAAGCTTGTAGCTTTGGTGTTTGGCGTTTGCTGTCTCCCTGTGAAAATCTCTGAAACTGCTATGTGTAAAGAACGCGTAGGCTGGCCACTCCCACACAATGTAGCGGAATTTGCTTTTAAGCCGAACACGAGATCGTTCCCCCTTTTCAATGGGGCCCACGCTGTCCACTACGGGCGGTCACCGGCCGACATGGGCTGGGTCGACCTCTGAAGGGCCTGGCGTCCTGCTGTGCGGCCTCTCTGCCGAACTAAAAGCCTCTGTGACTGTCGTGTCTGGAATGTATGTGTGCACGCCACCCTCGAGTATTTCAACCACAGTGCACTCAATTGTCAATTGCATATCGTTTACGTGAAGTCATACAACACTGACTTTATCTTATCGAGTTTGGGTTCGAATGAAGCGTCTTGATGTGCGGAACATGACTGTGAGGGCGGAATATGTAAGCACTGAAGGTCAGGAGACCACGACGTCTTACAAAGGTCATGGTATGTTTGTATCACAGCACAATAAAAATGAGATGTTTTTAACAAAAATCATAATGCAAACAGAGGGGAACTCCTAGGATTAAAGCATTCCATCGAATATGTGTTCTATAACGCCCTGGTAGTGGAAAATTTGGAAATTTGTGGTGAGTTCCTATGGGGCCAAACTGTGAGGTCATCGGTCCCTAGGCTTACACACAACTTCATCTAACTCAAACTAACTTACGCCAAGGACAACACACACACCCGAACCTCTGACGTTGGGAGCCTCCCGAAATGTGGCAAGAAGCCTCAGACTGCACGGCTACCCGAAGCAGCATTGGCAGTGAGGAGTGGCGTTGCAAAAATGTCCTGCTATTATTTATGGGGAATAATACCTTGACTGATAAGATCCATATGGACGAGGTGGTGTCAAACACTTACATAAAACTCGCATGTGGGAAGAGAAAATTAACATGGTAAGACTGTCGCGAATCAGCAGCTCTGATGTGAAGTCAAAGAGTGGTGTGACTTTACCCATGGTCACCTTCTTGGTCAATGCATACCGGTATGTCGACAAATTGGACCCGTGTACATAAGTGTCTTAAGAGAAACGCTGGCTACGCTAGTGCATTAAGTGCCAGATCGTGGAGTTCTGGCACCATTCACTTCGCTGCTACCCTGGGCTTGGGGCAAGTGTGTGGTTTCGGAGTTGAGACCCAGTATATCTCATTAATAGCATCAGAGTCCTGGTACAGTGAAATAAGAACACAAGAGAGAGTGTGTGACTGGAGTCATGAATCACTGAGTGTCTTTGTGGGATTAAGTTAATGCAGGCACACGGTAGTGCTTATGGTGGAGAGTTAGGGAATCTCATGTGGTATGGTGACTGTATGCCCTGTGACGATGCAGCACGTAACTAGTATTAACATTGGCCTATGTTCATAGGAATGTTTAGACTTGTTTGGGTGCTTTTCTTACACGTGCTTTTCTTACAGTGTGCAGTAGTAGACCAATCTGGGTAACATGACTCGTCAACTAGCATATGATCAAATCCATTTTAATTGCCTTCTTTTTGATGCTTGATAAATGGTACAGACGTGAGGCAACAGTCACGTGTTAGACGTATTTATGTGATATTTCTACTAGCAGAAGATCGGAAGTGAGCGGCGTGTGACAGACTAGAGGTAACCAGAAAGGAGTATTAAGCAGGCAAAAGTGGTGGATGATCAATCTCTCTCTGCTACTGAATGCGTGTGATGTGCAAACTTAAACAATGGCTGACTTCCGAAGATGAGTGAGGCAGCGTGGGGAGTGGTAGAGTGGGGATGGTCATAGCACCTGTTGCTAACAATAACACTGTTATAGAGGAGAAACATTAAACTGTAAGAATTCCATGTGGTTTATACAATGAAGAGCCAAATAAACTGGTACACCACATACCATGGACTGGACTATAGTCTGAAAAAAGTGCTGGAGGGAACTGACACAATGAATCCTGCAGGGCTGTCCATAAATCTCTAAGAGTACGAGGTGGTGGAGATCTCTTCTGAACATCACGTTGCAAGGCATCCCAGATACGCTCAATAATGTTCAGGTCTTGAGAGTGTTTAAATTCAGAATAGTGTTCCTGGAGCCACTCTGTAGCAATTCTGGACGTGTGGGGCGTCGCATTGTCCTGCTGGAATTGCCCAAGTCCATCGGAATGCACAACGGACGTGAATGGATGTAGGTGATCAGACGGGATGCTTACGTACGTGTCACGTATCGGAGTTGTATCTAGACGTATCAGGTGTCCCACATCACTCCAACTGCACACACTCCACACCATTACAGAGCCTCCACCAGTTAAAACAGTCCCCTGCTGACATGCAGGATCCATGGATTCATGAGGTTGTCTCCATACCTGTACGCCTCCATCTGCTTCAAACAATTTAAAACGCGACTCGTCCGACCAGACAAAATGTTTCCACCCATCCAGTCCAATGTCGGTGTTGTCGGGCCCAGGTGAAGCGCAGAGCTTTGTGTCGTGCAACCATCAAGGGTACACTGCTCTCAAGCCGATATCGATGAAGTTTCGTTGAACGGTTCTCACGCCGACACTTGTTGACGGTCCAGCATTGAAATCTGCAGCAGAGTGCCGAAGGGCTGCACTTCTGTCACGTTGAACGATTCTCTTCATTTGTCGCTGATCCCGTTCTTGCAGGATCTCTTTTCGGTTTCAGCGATGTCGGAGATGTGATGTTTTACTGTATTCCTTATATACACGGTACACTCGTGAAATGGTCGTATGGGAAAATCCTGTTTATCCCTACCTCCGAGATGCTGTGTCCCATCGCTCATGCGCAGACTGTAACACCATGTTCAAACTCACGTGTATCTTGATAACCTGCATTCTAGCAGCAGCAAGCGATCTAACAACTGGACCAGACACTTGTCTTATTTAGGCGTTGCCGACCGCAGTGCCGCATTTTACCTGTTTACATATCTCTGTATTTGAATTCGCATGCCTATACCAGTTTCTTTGGCATTTCAGTGTATTATCTGTACGATGAAATTGACGTTAGTATAGAATATTATTTGAGAACTACTGCTACTTGTTTCTGTTCTACCAAGCCATTTGTTTAATTCTTCTACATAAAATTAAATGCTCATTATTTGTTATGCCATCTTGTCATCAGCTGTTGTTTGGATCGTCTTCCATCTTATTAGTGATTAATCAGTATATGAATAGCGGAATAGGTTAATTGCACTCAGCTCTCCCCTTTTATTAATAGCAAATATCCAGCCCTATGCATGTACAATTTTCATATACTCAAAGGTAAGTTTGGATGCTGTTTCCGGAATGCATGTTGCTATGGGAAACTTTGCAGGCTGGTTATCCATATAACAACAACGACAAGATAGGCGTGGCTTCCCTCTTTCTCAACAGTACAAGCAAATTTTGTCTTTAATTACGTTATGATTCAATCGCGTTTATCATGTATTTCAACGACAGATCGTTTTTACATCCAAGTTTCGTACTTACAGCCGAGAGGAACAATCTTCATTGCACAGCGTTCTGCAACAAGCTGAAGTATCCACACTATAATTTTTTTTGGGTTTTATGAATCATTGCCTACTGCTTGATGTTCATTTCCATAAGCAATGCATATATCTTTTCCATTGCGCAGATTTATCTTAATGTGTGTTACTGTGACAAACTTATTTACTGACATGTAGTCAAACACCGTTCACAAATGGCATATTGGGTTGTAAGGTGTCAGGCAAATCCAGCAACTTCCATGACAACCCTGACATGATAAGCAAATCCAGTAGTGTGTCACATAGCTGCGAATAAATCGTGACATTAAATTAACCAAGGTAATATGAGTAACGAGTGAGCAAATGGAATACCACAAGAATGCCTAAATGCATGTCATACCTTCCCACCGTGAGACAGACGCAGTTCCGAGGGGAGAAACGAGAACAGAAGCCGGTTACAAGTGATTGGAAAAGAGCACAGGTAGTCCTATTCTGCAAGAAGGGTCGTCGAGCAGATGCGCAAAACTATAGACCTATATCTCTGACGTCGATCTGTTGTAGAATTTTAGAACATGTTTTTTGCTCGCGTATCATGTTGTTTCTGGAAACCCAGAATCTACTCTGTAGGAATCAACATGGAATCCGGAAACAGCGATCGTGTGAGACCCAACTCGCTTTATTTGTTCATGAGACCCAGAAAATATTAGATACAGGCTCCCAGGTAGATGCTATTTTCCTTGCCTTCCGGAAGGCGTTCGATACAGTTCCGCACTGTCGCCTGATAAACAAAGTAAGAGCATACGGAATATCAGACCAGCTGTGTGGCTGGATTGAAGAGTTTTTAGCAAACAGAACACAGCATGTTGTTATCAATGGAGAGACGTCTACACACGTTAAGGTAACCTCTGGCGTGCCACAGGGGAGTGTTATGGGACCATAGTAGATAGTGTCGGAAGTTCGATGTGGCTTTTCGCGAATGATGCTGTAGTATACACAGACGTTGCAGCATTAGAAAATTGCAGCGAAATGCAGGAAGATCTGCAGCGGATAGGCACTTGGTGCAGGGAGTGGCAACTGACCCTTAACATAGACAAATATAATGTATTGCAAATACATAGAATCATTGTATGATTATATGATAGCGGAACAAACACTGGTAGCAGTTACTTCTGTAAAATATCTGGGAGTATGCGTGCGGAACGATTTGAAGTGGAATGATCATATAAAATTAATTGTTGGTAAGGCGGGTACCAGGTTGGGATTCATTGGGAGAGTCCTTAGAAAATGTTGTCCATCAACAAAGGAGGTGGCTTACAAAACACTCGTTCCACCTATACTTGAGTATTGCTCATCAGTGTGGAATCCGTAGCAGGTCGGGTTGACAGAGGAGATAGAGAAGATCCAAAGAAGAGCGGCGCGTTTCGTCACAGGGTATTTGTTAATCGTGATAGCGTTACGGAGATGTTTAGCAATCTCAAGTGGCCGACTGTGAGGGAGGCGCTCTGCATCGCGGTGTAGCTTGCTGTCAAGGTTTCGAGAGGGTGTGTTTCTGGATGAGATATCGAATATATTGCTTCCCCCTACTTATACCTCCCGAAGAGATCACGAATGTAAAATTAGAGCGATTCGAGCGCGCACGGAGGATTTCCGGCCGTCGTTCTTCCCGCCAACCATATGCGACTGGAACAGGAAAGGGAGGTGATGAGAGGGGCACGTAAAGTGCCCTCCGCTTCACACCGTTGGGTGGCTTGCGGAGTATAAATGTAGATGTAGATATAGAAGCAGACATACAACAGTGAATAGTTGTATAGATGGGAGCTTTGCCTAACTACTAATGATAGTAGACATGTTTTTTACCACAGTACACAGGTCTTAGTAAGTAATGAGGGTGGCGAAAACATTTGTTGAGCGGGTAATGAGCATACAGTATATAGTGGAAATAATCCTCTGGGTGCTTCTGCAGTGTTCATAAATATTATCGTTGGTGGGACTTCCACTGCAGATTTTCAGCATTCTGTACTGTCTTACTTCCCCGTCACCCCCGAGGCGGCCGCGACACAGCGTCTTTGCCAGCTCCAGCGCTCCTGGTGTCTGGAGACCCGCGCAGCGTGGCGTGGTGTTGCATTAGGTTTGGGGGAAGGTGGGAGGGGAGAGGGACGGAAGCGTTGGGGAGGAGGGGAGTTTCCGTGTAATTACCTGTCAGCCACAGCGCGGCGCCAAACAGCCAAATGTTTCTAAATGAGGCCGCCACCGTAGCCGTGGCGCCACCGCCGCTGCGACACCCAAGTGCGGACGTCTCGCCGAAACAGCTCAGCAACAGATGGGCTGCGCGCCGTTTCACTACACTGGCTGCCGAACGCTCTGAGAATTGCAGTACTCACGGAGGCGAGAAAAACGAGACTGCTCTCGGAAATCTGAACACTTGTTTCCGCGAGGGACTCAAAGACGCTCGCTTGCAGACAGGAGCATTGTCCAACAGTAGTGCTTCGTCAACGGGGTGGACAAAGTGTCGTGTCCCGAGAGGGAGTGAGATTGACACGAATTGGATTCAGGGGGCTTACCTCAATCGGTCTTCTCGAAGTGTAGAACTAGGGCAGCTTCTGTAACTCCGACAGCTAGAAGGAGCAAGCTAATGCTCAGGTGTAGGATACCGAACTCGGTAAGGAGTGATTACAGCTGCAGGGTAGAATTCATAAGAGCCCTTATAGTTTGATAACTGAGAATCCGTACTGGCACTATCTTGCACTACTTTCTGTCAGTTGAATCTCTTACTCTGGAATTTATCTCCCTGGTTGTTGCGGAGCCGAGGCTAGCGAATCGTACTAAGTTCCCACTTCTGGCGTAAAACGACACGGAGCTTGCGTCGTTATACTCAGCAGATCTCCACTGCCCATAGGGTCCTCCTGGACCCCTATTTATACTACCTTCGTGCGTCACTGAAATCTTCTAGAACATTCCAGAAGGTTCTATATATCTGGCCCAGAAGCTGGCCACACTTACTAGTAAATTTCCATCATTACGAGACGCGTGAAAGCTATTTGGTTCCCTGTTATCGTCACGTAAGCTTATTTGCCTCCTGGCGCAACGTTTCCTTCCTGGAACTGGCTGCTTCGTTGCTTTAAGAGCTGAATTATTCCTACTATTGTTAATTTATACCTGTTGTTGAGTTAGATTCGCAACGAATGAGTACACATTAGATTAATTATTAGGTAGTTATCAGTCATTTGCTTGGCACGAGTCCTATTGTATTGCAGTTTCAGTCGTGTTGTTCATTAGCATCAGTAGGACTAGAAACCAATATGTTCATTAATGTCAACACTAACAGTGTATGTATATTCTACATCCACAATCACTCTTCGCTGGCTACATTACTGTGTGTGCAGCGGGGTACTTTGTGTATCGCTGTCATTTCCTCCATTCCTCTTCCAGTCGCGAATGATGCGCGGGTAAAATGGCTGTTTTTAAGTCTTTCTACGAATTTTAGAAATAAACCAACTCGGAGTGCAAAATTTCTCTCTCATAGCGTCTGCCACTAGAGTTGAGTGTACATCCCCGTGAGGCCTTGGTGCTCGTTAAACGTAACTGATGCGCTGTTCTTCTCTTTCGTAGCCTGCCTTCTTCATTAATCGACTACACTTCCTGGGTAACCATAGAATCTCTGTCAGAATATGAGCTTTCCTACAATCCTACAATTAGTTTCATGTAATGGTTCCACTTTAAATCGCTCCGTAGACATATTCCCAGATAGTTTGTTCGTATGTATGGATGGTTCATTACATTTTCTTTCCTCTCTTCCACCCATTGTTAACAACGGACACGTACTACTCTATAAGTGATATCTCGAATACTATTTGAGATTTGCCAAATGGAAGTAGCCTCAAAGCCTGTATCCTCTCAGTTGTAAAATATCCACGCCAGAGGGTACCATCTGATAAGTTGCTCCATCGACGTTATCAGCGTCTGGGGACAAAGGTTTCCCAACTCTCCAAGAAGTGAACAGTGGGAGCCCTCGCTCAGTCCGCACCCCGGAGAGTGTGCTGCATTCAGATGATAATACTGCTGAAACCAGTGTGTAACGATAAGCAGCTGTAGAAAGAGTACTAGAAAAACGACTGCTGCGTCCATACTATCTTCAAAGTGTCCAGGCCCTAAGACCACAAGACCACCATGGCAGATTGTAACTCTGCCAACAACTCTTGCCTGAATGCCTCAATGGATCTTGGCTCAGATCAACTGCTCTCATCTAACATTTTATTGCTGATATGGCACGGTTCGTACGAGATCGTTTTCTTTCGGATGGCCCTCCACATCCTAATAAATGTGAAGAAGGACATTACTCCACCAGGTTGTGTTTAAAATATTTCGTTTGCGCTACCAGTTTCGGGCACTGCTCATTCTGATTAGTAAGAGGGGGGTTACAGGTTGACACTATAAATCTATAGCCAAGAAGAATTGCCTCCAAGAAGAATACCCCTTTTCCGACATTCCAAGGGCGTTTCCAGTGAATCACGAACGCTACTTATCTAAATTTTCAGCACCTTCTGATGTGAATTTCAAGAAAAACATTATTTGACTAACTTGTGTTTAATATATTTTATTTGCACTGCCAGTTTAGGGCACTGCTCATTCTGAAGTGGGTACATTGTTGTCGCTTCATTATGCACAAATAAGAATGGCACACAATTTGTTAACGAAGTGACAACGATGTATCCATATCTGTTACTGCAGATACAGTTGATAATGGGCGGTGCCCGAAACTAATAGCGCAAATAAAATATCTTAAACAAAACCTAGTCAAATAATGTTTTTCTTGAAATTCACATGAGAGGGCGCTGAAAATTTAGATAAGTAGCGTTCGTGATTCACTGAAAACGCCCTTGGAATGGCGGAAAGGGGGTATTCTTAATTAACGTATGGCAATTCTTCTTGGCTATAGATTTATAGCGTCAACCTGTAAACTCCCTCTTACTAATCGGACTATCCTGCTTGCGATATAAATTATGACCGTGGATCGCGTGTATGCCTAATGGTTTTTTTTCTGATTGTATAAGGCTATCTTTCCCGAAGAAGTGATACCGATAAGTAGGAGGAAAGTGTACAACCGACCCTTCTGATGGAAAGTCTACTAAAAATAAAAGTAATTAAACCGAACAGGGCTATAATTTGGAAAATGAAAGTTATTTTGTGCATTCACTTACTAACAACACTGGACAGAAAGGGGTACCACTGATCATGAATCCAAAAGTTACACTAATGAACGAAAAAGAAGTATTTAACGGGGCGCCAGCTCACTAGGGCAATTTACATCCAAAATCCTGTACAAGATGATGGGAAAGAAAAACATGTATTATTAAATACTGACGTGGCAACTAAAGGTTGCCACTTTTTTTTCTTTTTACACTAGTTTTAAGTCAATATGTAATGATAAAGAAAACTGAGAAGTCACTCTTACGTTATATTTGACATTAAATTTTGAAAAAGGCAGTCGAGTAATGATTTGAAAATATGCATTTAAACTGTATGTTAGTACTGAATTTCGTTATTTGAACAATCACTTTCAGTACATCAGCATAACGTCGTCAAAGAAATTTAAAAACAAGCAAGCACTTTTTACTTTGCCGTTACTTATTTTGCAAATTGGATTTCATATTATTGTCTGAACAACTTAGCCTTTTTTACTGACTTGAACAGAATTAAATACTAGAGTATGTACCAAAACAAACAGTCATGTGCTCAAAGCTATATGTAAAATAAATAAAACTTCTGCACTCTTAATTTGCACATTTCTTTACATTTGGATTTTGTCCAGTGATTGATTCTCAAACTTGAAAAATGAAATTGCTTTACTTTAGTCATATACTGAAGCCTCTGCTTACAACAGTTAATTGTAAGTAGACTGAGGCTAAAATTCTTAAAAAAGAAATTATTCATTAATAAAGTGGCTGTAACTACTCAATTTGTTTCTTATGGCACTTGGTTAACATATTAGGAAAAAAAGGAACAAGGATCCTGCGTGGTAACAATGTCTGGGGGCAATGAGCACACAATCGCCCTGAGTTTAATTGATTATAATTTAAATAAACATTATCAATCACATCACATTCAGTGGTGCTGCTGGGTTAGCCATTAATACTTTCTACCAATGAACAGTGTTACTACAGTGCTGTGCTTCCGACGAAACCCGAAGCCGACGACGAAACTGTGTTGCTGGAACTGCTGCTGTTGTTGAAGATGGTAGCGTATTGTGGAGCCACGGCTAATTATAGAAACGGGCAATTATAGGAACGGGCAGCCTCTTCCGCCCGTCAACTGTCTGTACTCCTGCTCTAGACATCTGGCCGGCGCGCGTACATGATGACGCTGAAAATGGTACTCTCTACTGAGAGAGCCTGAACGCCACACTTCCGCACACTAAAAGTGCTGGAACCCATCTCCCGCTCTCTCCACGCGCTCTGCGCAACAACCCCCTCCCCGAAGATTTTACGACGTACAAGCACTGCTATTATCGTTGCTAATCCATGCAGATAACAATTCCTTTGGCTTTTTCCCAGAGCTTACAAGTTTCACAGTAAAACACAGATAAATACAATGAAACGTCAACAGACTTCTAACTAAATGTACACATACAGTGAAACAATGTCCTTACTTATTAAAAGAAAGCACTTAAATTACACATATTTACATACAATTCAAAAAAAGTTATATATCGGTAGCAGGTGCCATGCATCCTGCATTTTCGGTTTACAAACACTACCACAGCATATGTTAATTGTGCACATTAACTGGACTTGCTGTAAAGGCCTACGCATCGCGTCCTCAATCGCCAAGTCCTTACGTTATGAACGGTGAACAGTGCCAAGAACATCGCAGACAGTGGGACCTCTCTGACCTAGTATTCTGCTACTGATAAGTGTACCTTTTGCTAATTGAAGTAAACCGTTGTTTCTTTTCTTCTGTTATATTTTCTTCTGTAGCTTTGGTGTCGAAGCCCAGGTTCTTATAGGTGTGCAAGACACTCAAGATAGTTCTCCGTTTCCTCCTGCCCTGCAACATCATTCGTAAATGTCCATATGCCGAAATACTTTGCTACTAGACAAAGCTCGAGCTACACATTCTTTTAGGATTATGGGCGTTGATTTTGATGGGCCACTTTAAATTACAGTCTGTATCCACAATGAGAAATCGTACATGGTTCTCTTCGCACGTACCAAAACATCTTCATCTCGAGCAATTCACAGACACGTCCAAGAGCAAATTTCGTAAGGCGCCGCAAATGTGGAACTAAACGTGTTTAAACACAGGCTTTGCTATCCACTGATGACCATAGCCAGTTGCCTGTTGCGATCCTTCGCAGTTACCGCGGTTTTCTGTATGTAAATACTGAATAAGTGTGGTTTGCCCTAACACATGGCAGTGTCAGAGGGAAACCAAGAACGTCTGTGCAATGATATGCGAACACTGGCAGGATTTGGACAGGTGGCAAAAGGTCGTCGGCGCATGCTGTTCGGCAACTGCCCCACAAGGAGCTAAGGCGGGACTCTTACTTACACAGAGGTGACGAAAGTCATGGGATATACAGATGGTGGTAGTATCTCGTACACAAGGCATAAAAGGGCAGTGCATCGGCGAAGCTACCGTTTGTACTCATGTGGCTCATGTGTAATGGTTTCCGACGTGATTATGGCCGCTCATCGGGAATTAACAGACTTTGTACGCGGATTGGTAGTTGGAGCTACACATATGGGACATTCCATTTCGGAAATCGTTAGGGAGTTCAATTTTCCGAGATCCACAGTGTCAAGAGAGAATAATAAATTTGCTGGATAATGAAGATCTAAGATACATTCGAGTGTGACGACATAAATATAACTGTACACAACTAAAAATCCTTAATATACTAAGGTGAGAAAAGCCATGGGATAGCAGTGTCAACGTATACACAATGGAGCGCCAAAGGAACTGGTATAGGCGTGTGTATTCAAATACAGAGTTACGTAGACAGGCAGAATACGGCACTGTGGTTGGCAACGCCTATATAAGGCAAAAAGCATCTGAAGGAGTTGTTACATCGATTACTGCTGCTACAATGGCAGGTTGTCATGATTTAGTGAATCTGAAAAGACGACGCACGCCAGATGGGGCACAGAAACTCCAAGGTAGCAATGAACAGATTTTACGAGTGCACCGTGAATATAAGGAATCCGGTAAAACATCAAATCTCCGATATCGCTGAGGGCGGAATAAGAGTCTGCAGGAAAAGGACCAACGACGACTAAAGAGAATCGTTCAACGTGACAGAAGCGCAACCCATCCCCAAATTGCGGCCGATTTCCATGACACATCATCGATATGGGCTTTCAAGGCCGAAGGCGCGCTCGCGTACCTCTGATGATTGCATGACATAAAGCTCTAGCCTCGCCTGGGCTCCTCAACACCGACTGTTGATGACAGGAAACATGTTGTCAGGTCGGACGAGTCTCGTTTCAAATTGTATCGAGAGGATGGACGTCTACAGGTGAGGAGACAACCTCATGACTCCATGAACCCTGCATATCAGCAGGGCATTGGTCAAGCTGGTACAGGCTCTGTAATTGTGGGGCGTATGCAGTTGGAGTGATATGGGACCCCTGATACGTCTAGATACAACACACATCCGTACGCGTCCTGTCTGATCACCTGCATCCATTCATGTCCATTGTGGATTCCGACGAACGTGGGCAATTTCAGCAGGACAATGCCACGCCCAAGACGTCCACAATTGCTACTGAGTGTCTCCAGGAGTTTAAATACTTCCGCTGGCCACCAAACATGAACATTACTGAGCATATCTGGGATGCCTTACAATGTGCTGTGCAGAAATCGTCACCCCCTCGTACTCTTATGGAACTATTGGCAGCCCTGCAGGATTTTTGGTGTCAGTTGCCTCCAGCACTACTTCGGACATCAGTCGAGTTCATGCCACGTCGTGTTGCGGCATTTCTGCGTACTCGCGGGCGCCGTACACGATATTAGGCAGGTGTACCAATTTCTTTCGCACTTCCGTGCAGATGGTAGTAGGATCGTGCTTTGGGGGCACTGTCGTTTGTACACAGGTAATTCATCTGAACAGGTTTCTGGCGTGATTATGGCCGCACAATGTCAAGATTGGGCTGAGAATACTAAATTTCAGGAATTGCCTCTAACCACGGAGAACGCAGTGCCCAACCGTCTTCTCTTAACTACCAAGGGTTGCAGTATTTGCATGATGTTGTCAGTGCTAAGAGACAAGCAACACTGCGTGAAATAACAGCAGAAATCAATATGGGACGTACGATGAACGTATCCATTCGGACAGTGGAGCGAAATTTTAGAGGTCATCAGAGACGGGGCGCAAGCTCGGATTAGGGGAGAATGGGGAAGGAGATCAGCTGTGCCCTTTCACAGGATCCATCCCGGCGTTTGCTTGAAGCGACTTAGGGAAATCACGGATGGCCGGACGCGGGTTTGAACCGTCATCCTCCCGAATGCGAGCCCAGTGTGCTAAACACTGCGCCACCTCGCTCGGTGACGATTCAAGTGGATGGTTTTTTGGCAACACGACATGAATCAAGTCGAACATTTATGGGATATACTCGAGAGGTCAGTTCGTGGGGTATATCCTGCACCGGCAACGGTTTCGGAATTATGGACAGCTATATAGGCAGCATGACATAATATTTCTGCAGGGACTTCCAAAAACTAGCTACTCTACGCTGGACAAAAGGAGATCCGACACGATGTTAGGACGTATTTTACGACTTTTGCCACCCCACTGTACAAAATTCGTGGCTTGTGAAATTAGTCAGCCAGTAAACGAATAACAGCTATGGTGTTAAAACATTTAAAAATGTCTTCCCGTCCGTATTTGAGAAGCGCAAGACACCACATATTGGAAACGTTTACACCTGACGTTCGTCTGACGAACTTAAGTGCAAACGATCTAACCTCTTTGTTAATTCAAATGTCTCTAAACGTGTCAAAAATATTCTTTGTTTGACAAACACATCAAGCAAATCAGCATTGCCAATTAATTTGGAAACACGCAATACGTGACATCATTTCATGGCATATAGGGGAGTACAAACACGGCTTGTGGTGTTCAGCAACGTAATTACTATTTGCTCTTTACCAACCTGGCTCTTATATGCCTCTGATGGTGATATAAGTGATAATATTCATCGCAGCAACGTCTTAAAGCACTATTTCTTCGACTAACACTGGAAGGTTTCTTTTCGCAGAGTCCATTCTTCTAAGAGGGATGTTCACAAATATTTCCTACGCATTTCTCCACTACTTATTTTACCCTTTGGGATGGGAACTATATTTCGGAGTAACTACATGTTTGAACACTTACTGTCGGTCCTGACTAATATTTTCATGCAGTACTTGGCAGATTAAACAGAAATGTAAAAGGTGCCGAGTTTTCATGCTATTCATCCTTCAATTTACTTACAGACTATACTTCACATCAGATTTTCATCCAGTAACAAACGTTTTCTTTGTTTTTTAGAGGAAATTGTATTAGCAATTAACTGTAGACTATTTAGCATTGACTGTAGAAATGATTTCACAACTGTGAAATAAATAATTTTCTGCGTCAATAGCGAAGATGACTGTGAACCCCAACAGTGAGAAGTTAACAAACAATTATGCTTTACTGTCGGACAGAAAGAAAATTGAGTGATTTTAGGCATATCTTCAAAGCATTATTGGTGGGTACAATGACATTTACAGGATCCCACATCAAAAAGCAGTGGCGTAACCGAAAACTCGTTTTGGGTATCTAGACATGTACCATTAGTACAGATACCACTATAAAGCAAGACTTCTTTTTTTATAATAATATTTGTTTGTGGTGTTGCACATCAGGTTTTTTGCAGAACATCTCACTTGATGTGTGTTCTATGCTTATTACATATTGAACTGTTTTATTTAGGTCTCCGTGTATTTACTAATTTTATAGAATGTATTTCTTATGTCTCGAAGCTGATAGTATGTGTCTGAACTTGTGAAGGTATTGCTAATTACGCATATAATTTTTTTCGTAATTTTCTTTAGATTTCTAGTCTTTTTCTTTTGTTCACCAATAAATACAAACTTCTTCCTGTCATTAGAACTAATTCTCCTTACATGTCAAAATTATTGTAGTTATTTTATGTAGTTCTATGTATTGTTATGAGACTAGATATATGACAGTTATTTATAAGAGTATTTTGTCGCAAAATATGTCTTCCCGCGAAAATTACGGCGACCGCCATAATTGCTTGCGTTCTGACCAATAACGTAAAAGCTGCTATTCCCGTATTGGTGCATTTCCTGGCGTGAGCGGGAATTATAAATGACAGCTGTCAAATCACTTAGGGACTATTCATCCAGTAATGAAAGTTTTTGATATTGTGTTGCTACGAGTCGTAGTATTAAGAGACACTGGTTCTACTCAAACGTGGGTAGATGTATGGTGGAAACCCCCAGTGTTCATGCTATTGTTAACAGTATTGTGTGTGATTCATGAAATTTTGTCATTTTTTCTAATTCCTTTCAGATATTGTCTTAGATGTCTTTGAAGTTTCAGAGAATATTTACACAATTTTTGTCGGTTCAGGTTAATTTCAGAGCAGTTTCTCGTGAATATTAGAGTTTCAATTCATAAACAAAGTGGGATCGTGACCGATTGAGAAGTATAACTAGAATTTTGGATGACTTCACAGTTCAGATTTTGATAATTATTTTTCCTGTGGGTTGAAGTTATCACAAACTGAACTGTGTTATTTATAAGTTTACTTCTCTAGGTAGACCAGGCTGGTCGTTTTATAACCGTGTTAGGGCCAAGTAGCAGGTGAGATATAGCGAAGCCAAGTGAATTCCAACTGAGCACATGTGAAAGGGGACATCTAGTTCTGGAATTTGCCATACAACCAAAGAAAACCTCCCAAAAATATTGGTCTCAGTCAGAGGAAAGTAACTACTTTCAGTTTGTTACTGTACAATTATGTGTAAGGCAAAAAATTTTGAAAGTACAGTGTGTATGAAAGTGAATTTATATAAACTAAACGAAACATTTTTTGCATTGTTTCATAGTATTTAATTTTCTTACGATCTCGTTTCGTATCGTAAGCTCACAATCGAGTAAACAATTGATTCAAAAGATGGCAACTAAGTACAGATAAATACATATCAAATCAATCTATCACAGAGTAAATGTTATCCTAAAGAATGTCACAAGGCTCTATAATTAAAGATATAACTGTTCCAGGATTAAAATAGTCAACTGAGGTAATGTTTATTACGTTTGTAGTAGCCAATAGTAAATAAATAACAAAGAATGATGTAACTTTCTGCGTTGACTATCTTAGTTACTAAACAGTTTATTGTATAAGCTCATGACCTTCATTAGGATAGTATTTACTACAGTTACTACTAAACTTTTCCTGGAAAGAGTTATGTGTACAGGAATGGGTATTACACAATCTCTGATAATTTAAAAAGCTTTACAGGTACTGAAATTCATTTTGCCTTTAAATGAAAGTTGTATTTTTGTCATCTCTTATTACGAGGGCAGTTTGCACTTGACCTGAATTATGATGTTGCTATATACGTATTGCTGCTTATGACGTCTGAATACTACAAGGTCGTTTGCCAGATTGTCATGAAACAACGCACACCAAAGGTATAATCCTACGGGAAGTCCCCACGACTTTCCCTAGGCAACAAAATAATCTATGATCACACTAGACAAGTGGGTGCAATGCTGGTTATCTTCATTGAATAATAACTGATCGGTCAGTTTGGCCAATGTGTACAATGACAACAGCGTCATTGTTATTAGTGGGTCACCTAACCATAGAAAAGCTGTAGGAGAATTTTCGAAGCTCCGACTGTGTAATGAACGGGAGCCTTCCGACTGCTTTAAGGACCTGCCTCAGCTGGGCTAGCGGTACATCGTGACAGATCGCTCCCCAATGAAGTCAGCTATTAAATTAATAACTGTGTAACGGATTTGGTCTAATTGAGGGGATGGCCCTTTCAAACGAGTCCTGGATGCTACGCTTATCAAAATCATTAACAGTATACTGTATGGAAAAGGGGTTCACTAACCACGGAATTAAAACGTCGCCCCGAATGAATCTAAGTTTATTATTATCATTATCAGTGTGCTCAATTCAAATAATGATATCGATATGAATTTCCATTAAGCACACGACAAAAACAATATTTAACTGGAACAAATCTGTAAATGAGATACAATTATTACTGATTAAATTGACTGAGTTTTCGGTAAAGGAAACCAGGTTCAGAAATCATTATACAAACGCTTGCCTCAGCATCACGTTGCCGAAGTATGAAGCTTCTAATCGTAACTCTGAAGTGTGTACTGCCTCTCAGAGTCTTTATCAAAACTGCGCCTCCTCCCAGAGTCTGTGTTTCCTCCACGTCTCCTGCCCCTGCACTCAGCAGAGTCCGCTCCACAAACGTAATCCTCCAGTGAAAGAAGGTGCACCAAACTCTGGCCAATGACAAAACTGTTCTCTCGCCAAATAATCAGTGTAAAAAGTTCTCCAGTCAACCGATTCCGCACAGACGCTGTTTCTAGAACATTCTATTTCGCTTTTTTGTGTTATCAATTACTTGTTTAGTCCACCAATCCGTGGTTTTTGTTGCTTATTTCACGAAAAAGTAGAGAAACTCAATGTTGTTGGTGTACAAAATGTACATTACCAACCACGAGGTTGGCAACAGCCTGACGCAGTGTGTCTTCCGTTGGTCGGCATCTTCACGTCGAGCGTGGTGTCAGTGATGACAAATTCAATTGGGTACACCAAAACTTTTGGAGCAAAAACAACCGACTTTCTAACACTGTCCGGGGGGCTCCGTGGCATCTAAATCTTTGATGTTGGTGCAGAAAATGGAAAGATATCATTCCCAGCTACTCTCAGGAGACGGAAATGATGGTATGGCATCCTTTTCCCTCAGCAAGGAGCAGGCCGCAGCTCCAATTCCGCGAAAACTGTTCATCTCGCAAGGGAGGCTTGCCTTTCGTAATGAGATGCACCGACTATATTCTGCCAGCAGGTACGAACCTGAGAACACCCCCTACGAGAAAGACTCAGCTCTTTCCTCCTTAGCAAACACAGGGTGAACATTAATAAAACGGGTGAAGCGCAGGGACTGATTTCTGAACGGAAACGGACGGAAAAAGGTCCGCGAACAAGTCTCCGGAAATGCAACGCTGCCACGCTAGATGACGCTGACGAATGACAGTTCCTGTGAGCACGTGCCGTGAGCTCCTTGTGTGTTGCAGGACGTGTGATTGACGCAGCACACACTGAGCAGCAGAACTGTCCGGTATTCGTGTAGTTGTGTATGGCTCAGCAGATGGAAACGGCCGAGAGGCAGTCAGCTACACCAAGACAAGTACCCTCTCACACACCAACCACATCACACAACATTTCTTCAAGTTTTGCGAGTTTGTGTGATCATGGGCTAAAATAAGATTACTGTTAATGAAGTAAACACTGCATGGGCACCAAATGAAAAAGCTACTCCTTATGTTTCTGATCCAGAATGCCATAAAAATGCGAAGGAACTGTTAATCATAACTCAGGGAGAAGTTGTAGTCTAATTCACAATCGATTTATTGATATTAAACAAGACAAGACAACCAAATTAATAAAGAAACTTCATACAAAAATATTTATTTTAAAAAAAGCCTTACTAAAATGGGATCTATGGTGGACAAATTGATCTGCTGGGGATCGACACACGACACTAACCAGAACACTACTCGCTCTATCTCACTTCATACACGTGAATCCAGGTTATGGCATCAAGCTACGCCACCACCAAACATCTACGTTCTACTATACAAAAAAAGAAAAAATATGGTTCGAAAGAACAGGGTGCTGGGAAACAGATATTATAGCCCTACTTCGCAGCAGCGAATACTTTACCATCCTACTGGTCAAAGCGGCACACTACGATTCATTCGGCGACTGAAGTCATGGACGGCGGGAATCTGTTATTAAATGTGCGTCCCGAAGAATGCAAGTACGCGGTCTCTCGTTCAGTTAATTTAGAACGCAGGTACTTCGCTAAGAGCCTCTGAAAGCCCGATGGATTCCAGTGTGCAGGTGGACCCGTTTGCTGGTCTGCCAAACCAATCTGACTCCGTGCCACGACTGTGCGTGTCGGAATACGTCAAATGTTTAGATGGCCGACTCGAGACAAAGAAGTGCATGCAAGCAATACTCGTTGTGAGCGTGATGATGTAAGCAGTACCTCTGACGGTTCAGAAGGTAACTGGCACAGGCTCTAAGTCGCGCCCTAGCAAAGGACACAAGTCTCAGCGTTTAGGTAGAGACCTATAGTTCTTTACTAGCGAAGCGCCAATACAAGAGACCTGTACAAGAGAGACAATCTCCCTTTCTCTGTGTTGCCTCCTCAGCTCGGTTCCAAAAGCAAATTTCCCTTTTTTGACTTCCCCCAATTTCCCACAAGCCAATCACGCGCTGGAGCCCGGCATTCTAAGCTCGGTGAATGGTCTTTGCACTGGAGACCGATTTGACCAATCAGAGACTTAAAGTTAATTGGCACAAAACGAAAAAAATTCAGCTTCTCGTCCTCTTTCCCACACGTTTGCCATGTCTTTTGCTAACACAATACAGGGTGGAAGGACAGCCCTCCATAAACAGCTTGTTATCTCCCCTGTTGTGTCCATTTCAAAGTTTGCAAAGAACGGCCATAAAATTGCATTGACAAATAATATTTTGTAACAGAGTGGACGTCTGGGCCCCAGTTTTCCTGTCCCATGGACGTTTGCAGAACGTTTACATTTCTTTTTGCGTCTTGCTCGCTAACAAGGCCTACAATGCGCTGTCGGCGACTTTTCGGCACTAGGCAGTTTGCCAGACGTCTGGCACCAATGCTTAATGTGTTTCTGCACAATGCGTTTTCAAACGTCTCCTCACCATTCTCCAGAAAAAAAAACGCGCTTTGTCGCCCCACCAACGCCGTGCTTTTACTGCAGTCGTTTAAGTCAACACCCTGTTCCTTCAAATGCAGGTAAAGCTTACCATATTTCCTTCCCAAGAGCATGCAAACAAAACCATAAACTGCTGCCCACCATTTCATCACAATGTATGAAGTCAAATCGCCGTAGACCGTATTCCCTAGACCGAATCAGAAGTGAGATGCCCTGCAATCTCTCGGGGTCTTTTCAGGCAGACGAATGGCAGTGAGGTGTCAGACTGTGTGTACAGCACCCTTGAAGAACGAGGTTCTACAGGATACTGAGGCGACTCCTAGTACAAGCTCCACATAAAAGGAACACCAACAGTAGGAGCAAAAGGTAGGTTCTGGCTCACTAGTTCACTTTCTGATTCACCCGGAGGGCTTGTCAGAAAGTGACACAGTTATCCAGAACCTACCTTTCGCTCCTACTACACTCCAAATGTTCAAGTCAAAGTCACCCCACTTTCATTCGAAAGAATATATATTTTAGAAAGGTGCATGTAAGAAAAACGAATTTTAATGTTTTTTAATGTAACAAAATAAAGTAAATACAATTTTTATAAAAGGTGCACATAAGAAAATAAATAAATGAATTGGATAATGAAGATGGCCATTGTCAAAAAATGCAAAACCTTCGGCGCCATTTGAAGGAAACACGGAGGTTTATTTTTTCTTCTTGATGGTACTCTCTTTATTTCATTTTTTCACCCTACGGGTTTTTTGCTGAACGTTGCTATTGTTCTGTGATTGCTTCTCGTCGCCCACCCATCATACTCTTCAGTCAGCATCTTGTCATCTATCTCTGGAATTGATGGAAGAGCTGCTGACAGCAGATGTTGGCATCTTCTTGATAGGTGGACGAGGATGGCAAATTACAATAGTATTGGATGGCCGAACCAATTCTATAGAAATTCAGCTTTTGCCCCTGCAGGGCAAAGCAACAGCGCTGCCAGTTGTATATATAGTCGGTATTCAAGTTTCAAAGTACTTTCTAAAAGCTCTAATTTTATGAACGAATTTTGAATAAAATAGGTAATACTTTTCACTTTACTACATTTTGTAAATAGAGAACACATGCGAAAAACACATAAGTGTGAGTGTAATTGTAAAAATTAAGTTAAAAAAAGCATTATTTACGTTTGAAACAGAACATGTTCCGTTGTTAATTGTAATGTAACTTGCATCAACGCCTTCTATTATACACTCACGAAACTTTTGAAACGCCAATTCATTTTAGTAGCTTAGTAGTGAGTCGCTGTACTAGGCTACTAGAATGTCTAAGGAGGTAGCGCATTTCTGTGGCAGTGAGAGGTGGCTCAGAGTCACGATAAGTGAGTGCGGCCTTCACATTGACGGAGTAAGACCTAGCCACAGAGCGAGAAGGCGCAACCTTCAGATAACAAACCACAGGTCGCGTGCCGCAAGCCATCGCTGCTTCCCCTCGCTGTCAGTTTGAGTCAGTCTTCGCTTGGAGCAGGATCTTACGTAACACTGAGCTTTCCACAGTGACAGTAACAGATCGATTTTTCGCTAATTTCTCAGCGAAATATTAACCGATTTTAAAAATTCAGAGTGTTAAAATGACGGAGTCAGTTTCGCTTTTTACTTTCTCTATCTTCTTTAAAATGTTTCGAAAATTAAAAATTTATAATTTAAAATATTCAGTAAGCAATCTCTGTTGAGCATCGTATGTAAGATCCTTCTTTCCATACATAACTACATATGCTAAAGTGTCTGCAGGAATTTTATCATTAAAAGTTGCACACAGTTTCATAGTCGTTTTCTGTGATGTTACACTATACTTTCTTCGAGTCATATTAATGATATAAATCGGATAATTTGTTATGAAATTATATGAACTAATGTCAAGATCTGCTTTCAGTTGTGTAACTCGTTTAAAATCGAGAAATGCATCGTATACTTTGAGAAAAATATTTTGAGGATTAATATTACACATCTCTTGTGGGAAAATTTCGTTTCTTCCATTTTTCAAATATATATTCTCTAGGTTAACGTGATCGAATAATGAAGAGTTGACTAACTGATTATTTGTACGATTTGTATGAAATGTAACAAATATGAAATATGGCATATCAAATTCTAGTGAGTTATGATAATTCGTGATATCTAGTTCATAATTATTCTTACAATTCAATCCAGCAACTTCCCTAGTTTGTAGTTCATAAAAATATATCGGAATTTTCGGATTTTTCGGTATATATTCGCTGTGTAATCTGGCTCATATTTAACAATTGGTACAGGAAGTTCCATGGATTCTACATCAGTTTTACCTTCCTTTGGAAGAGTGTCTTTTACTTCACTTCTATTATATTCAGACCACTGATGAATAGAATCTCCAGCACTTGATGACCATGTAAAACTTAATGTTATATCTCCCTGTCACATAATTTCCTTATAATCTTTAAAAATCCACCAAGCATTCCTAATGGATAAAGCACTTTTTTGTTCTTGCTCTTTATTTTTCATTTTTAAGAATATGTCCTTCCATACCTATTTTATCAGCAAAAGATGAAGTCAAATGCAGTAAAACTAATGAGAAAATAAAAGGATGCTCTATTCTAGACATAACATTATTTCTCTTCTTTATGGTTATAAAATCAAAAGTTTTGCACATAATTATATATAAAATATAAAGAACTACAATTGGCTGTGAAAGAAAGAATGCATGCCAGTGATGCTTCAACTGGCGAAAAAATAGCTGCAGCTGCAGTTAGAGGAATAATGTATGGAAAGAGAAAATTAGGAATGAGCTTAGGCATGGATGAAAATGGTTGGGGATTATGAAAAATATTAATAAATATTTTAATCTATGTAAATGAATAACTTTTCAATCGATTATACTTTGCTACATACTGGCAAGACTAAACCAAAATCAATTACATTTAAACTGAATAAGGATCAATTAAATAGCATTGAATCATTTTTAACTGATGCACAAAAAACAAAGAAAGAGAAAAAACTGGCGGTAATTTAATCATTACACTAGGTATTCCTGCTGTGAAAATGATTATTGAATATCTAACGATAAAGAAAGAAGGAAAAGGACTAACACAACAAGAAGGTGGATATTTATCATTACTTTTGCTGCATTACCATATCTAGAAACTATTAGTTCACTTGCTGGTAGATCTGCAGCAATTGCAAATGCAGTAATAAACAAGAAGAAACCTGATGCAGAATTGGAAGAACAAAAAAAGACATAATGGAAAACAAAGGAAAGGGATTAAAAAATTTTAAAGAAATGATTAATAAATATAATAATCCATTATGAAATTTTGATGTAGAAGAATTAGTTAAACAATTAAAAATCAAACACTTTCATGGCGTTTTATGGTTGATGAATTACCAAGTCATCCTAGGGAACATGAATCTGGAATAATTAATTTAGATACATCTGATCATGTTGGTTCTCATTGGATTTGTTACTATAAGAATAAAGACATAAAATTTGTGGTTGGTTAATTTAGTGCTAATACATCAAAACAACTAGTTAATTATTTCGGAAAAATGGTCTGCAATACAATGCTAAGAGAATACAAAATTTAGATAAAGTATTATGTGGTCACTTATATTTGTTTGCTTTAAAAACTACTCTGTGATAATTTTGAATTTAATGATATTTTGAGTTCAATAAATTGACATTTTTGGAAATAAGACTAATAAAGAGAGCAATGAAAAAATAAAAAATGGAAAGTTAGAAAAAATCAAAAGTGAAATAGAAAATTTAATTAAACAATTTCATAGATAATTAATATCCATTTTAAATTAGCTAAAGGATATATTGATTTTAAAGGCAGAAGAATAGTAGATATAAAATATCCAATAAATGGTTGTGATGCAGTTACTAAACAATACCTAGAAAAAAATATGTTACAAAACCTGAATATCCATGTATTTTAACACAGGTCAATAATTATGTAACTGATTCATCAAGATAACAGTAACAATATAAAAATTTCTTTACAAAAAAGGAAGTAGAAAAAGCTTTTACAGATTACTTTTCAAAGGCAAATTTAACACCATATTTGAGTCAAATGTGATCTTCAGAAAAGAATGTGTGACAACCATCAATTGAAATTAGATTTTAATACTGGTACAGAAATATTTGGGTATGATGTAAAAATCAAGAGAATTACTTTATTTGTAGCCACTTTAAATCGTGACCTGTCACCTACTGACTTTAAACTAGAGATAAGGAGATTCAATGTTGATGACCTGCAAATTTTAAATTCAAGACAATTCAATAATCCATCACTTGAAATGATAAAGAAAGATAAAATATTTATATCTCTAAAAGGAACTCTGATTTTTAAAGTTTACTATTGAAGATAGACAACTGTCAACTGAATCTAGAAAACTCACATACAGTGAAAAACCAAAAATATGAACCAAGTGGGTTCTGTTATTATATAAAGTATGTTAATGGAGATTATAAAGATCCTGTTGTTTATAGAGGATCAAATTGTCATCAGAAATTTATTCAATGTATAAAAAAGAGGTTGAAGAAATTGGAAGAATTTATTCTGAAATTGAATAAATGAAACCATTAACTCCTCCAGAACAATCAAGACATAATAAATCTAAAGTTTGAACATTGTGTGGATGTCATTATACAAGAAATAATGAAAATATTTGACATCATTTGACTGGAAAATATATAAATCCATTGTGTAATAATTGTAATTGAAGGTAAAACATCCAAATTTTGTACAAATTTATTTACATAATTTATCTGGCTGTGATTCTTATTTGTTTGTGAAAGAACTTGGGTATGATAAGAAAGAGATAGTTTTAATACCTAACAATGAAGAGAGATATATTAACTTTGGTAAAAGGACAGAAAATCTGAAGATGAGATTTGTTGATACATTTAAATTTATGGCTTCTTCACTTGACAGACTGTCACCAAATCTGAAGGGAGATCAACTGAAAAATATTGAGAAGTTTTTCAAAGCAGAAGTATTCGATTTAGTGACAAGAAAAGGTGTATATCTTTATGATTACATAGATCCTTGGGATAAATTTGAAGAGACACAGTTACCAGCAAGAGAAGAATTTTACAATAAACTGAATGACTGTGAAATATGTGATGAAATAACAAACAGATTTGCAAAAAATACAACATGAAAAATCTTGGTGAATATCATCATTTGTATCTGAAAACTGATGTTCTGTTATTGGATGATATGTTTCAAAATTATAGAAAAACTTGTATACAAGCTTATGATTTAGATCCTTCTTGGTATTTTACTACACCCAGTTTATCTTGAGATGCAATGCTGAAAGTGAGCAAACAACCACTTGATTTATTACATGATTATGATGTGATTTTGATGGTTGAAAAAGAAATAAGAGGAGGAACATCCCAATGATGCAAGACATATGTAAAGCCAAACAACAAATTTCTGAGTGATTGTGATATGACTACGACATCGAATTATATAACTTATTTAAATGCAAACAATTTATATGTTTATGCTATGAGTCAATATTTACTATATGGAGGATTTGAATGGGATGAACCAGATTCTTTCAATTGTACAAAAATAAGTTAAATGTCAGATACTGCTAAAAATAGATATATTTTTGAAGTAGGTTTAGAATATCTAAAAGAATTACATGATTTACATAAAGATTTACCACTTGCACTTAAAATACAAGCAAGTTGATCACTCCTCTGTATGACAAACATTATAGTTCATTGTAGTAACCTCAAACAGTATCTGTCTCTTGGATGAAACTCACAAAAAATACACAGTCTTAACATTTAAGCAATCTGATTGGTTGAATAAGATATAGACTTGAATACAAAAATGAGAACAAAAGCCAAAAATTATTCTGAAAAATATTTCTACAAACTGATGAACGATTCTGTGTTCGGTAAGATGATGGAAAATATAAGAAACAGAGTAGACATAAAATTAGTTTCAGATGGAGAAAAATTTGATAAATTAATAGCAAAGGCAAACTTTAAAGTAAGAACTATATTTAATGAAAATTTTGTTGTCATTCATATGAACAAGACAAAAATCACATTTAATAATCCCATCCATGTCAGAATGAGTATACTTGATTTATCTAAAGAACTGATGTATGATTTTCACTATAGAATAATGAAACCGAAATATGGAGAAAATATTGAGTTGTGTTATCAAGATATGGATAGTTATATCTAGACTATACAGACTGAATATTTTTATGAAGACATGAAATCGATGACTGATTACTATGATACAAGTGATTATCCAGCAGATAATATTTATGGTATTGCACAAGCAAACAAGAAATTTTTAAGAAAAATGGAAGATGAATGCAATGGAAAAATAATGAAAGAATTCTGCAGCTTAAGAGCAAAAATGTATGCTTATGAAGTTGTAGATAAAATAGAGAAAAAATCTAAGAAGATTACAAGGATTGTTTGTTCAATGATAGTGAACAGTATAGAAGAATTAATAAGGTTTGAATTGAAAGACGCGAAATTTACAATGTTGAAGTAAACAGGAAAGCATTGAGCCCTCATGATAATGAAAGACATGTTTTGAAAAATGAAACAGTGACCCTACCAAATGGACATTAGAAATTATGAAGAATATAAATATTTTCCTATTATATTTTATGTTCTTTAAATGGACAATACCAGACAGCTCAAGGAATGTGTAGTCTGTGTAGAGAAAAAGGGTAATAATGAAGTCTATACTGATAAGTATCAGAAAGACGGATATCGTTGGATTTGTAAAGAATGTAGTAAATATCTTAATGGAACTGAAATTAGATATGAATGTGGAAGAACTGTGGGTAAGTCTTCTCTCAAAAAACATAAAAATTCGACAGTTCTTAAAAGTCTTAACGTTGCTGAAGGAGGAAGAATAAGGGTAATTTTATGTAAGGAATAGATTTCGTACACTCATCATAATTCATTTGTTTATTTTCTTATGTGCACCTTTTATAAAAATTGTACCTTTTATAAAAAAATCATTTTTCTTACATGCACCATTGTAAAAAATATATTCTTTTGAATGAAAGTGGATTGAGCTACACTTGAACTTTTGGAGTATACTAGGAGCAAAAGGTAGGTTCTGGATAACTGTGACACTTTCTGACGAATCCTCTGGGTGAGTCAGGAAGTGAGCCACTTAGCCAGAGCCTACCTTTTGCTACTACTGCCAACATACAATTATGTGTATCCTGCACGCCAACCTCTACTATCCGTATCACCTACAGTCCCATGGATGGCAGTTTGAACATCTGTTGTGACCTGGGTGCGATGCAGCTCTGTACTGTGTTCTGAGACGATTTATTGTCTTTGCACGCACGCTGTCCATTTCCAGATTGGTGTTCATAGTACCGTTTTTTCGCCATTTCCACTCAGGAATCCGTTGCTGCAATTTGTCACTTTTGTCAACGTTCACCTTTTGCATACAGTACTCACAATAAAATAACACTGAAGCAATGACAGAAAAAGCAGGTTTGCCTAACCAATGTGACAGTAATATTAAAAATATTTTATCAAGGTATGCATGTACAAACATTTCACTTTTGACATTTCTTTCTTTCTTTCTTTCTCACATGTCCTTGAGCACTCTGCAGTAATCTGTCTCTTTCCATTTCATATTTTTCCCACTTCATTATAGACGAATGTATACAATGTTTGTATTACTCCCTTATTTTTGAGTCTACACAGAGCTCAGATGGAAGTTTTTAATAATTTTCACAATGGCTTGTTGAAATCAGGCTATGAAGTAGGATGCGATTTTAAGCCAGCTAGTTTCAACTAATAAATAAATAGTAAATAAAGTACTGAGAAAAATGTATGTAGCAGTGAAATAAACTAAACAGTGGAGATTAAGGAAAAACAGAGAACTTAGATAATTATACATACTGCTTGAGTAGCGAGTGTGAAAATTAAGAGACTAAGATGGTACGGACATGTGAGGAGGAGAGGGGAGAATGGGGTAATAAAGGCTGTAATGGATGGAGAAGCTGAAGGAAAGACAGCACTGGAACGGCCGAGAATAAGATGGAAGGATGATGCCATGGGAGACATGTAGATGACAGGAGAATGTGGAAGGCTGGACTGAGAGAGGCCAAGGACCGGCTGAGGTTTGCGTGGCCAGTACAAGTAAGTAAGTAAGTTAGTTTCAACTAATAAAGAAAGAGTGGATGGCTTCTCATTGGTATGCCATTTGGACCATGGGAGAACTTCATGTCAACAGTAGAGTTTGTTCCAATTTCAGATCTTGTAATTCTGCAGTGTTCCAAAGTCAGTGTCGGAACTTACACTGTCTGATCAACAGTACCTGTACACGTATTAGCGGACACTAAAATGGAATGTGCGAAGGTAGTGATTTTGAACGAAGGACCTGGAGCATAGTCGACTTTCTAAATTATACCGAAGATATTCTACTGGATTTAGGTCGGGACTCTGGGTCGGATAGTCAGTTCCGATAACGTTAGTGTTCACGAACCATTCACAACTTTGCCGCACAGATTCTACTTTAGTACACTGTGCATTGTCATGCTGGTACAAACAATCATCGCCAGCAGTCTTTTCCTCCATTGTACGCAGTACACAATGCTGTAAAATGTGTTGATATCTTTCCACATTTAGCGTTTTCTTGAGTGTAACAAGAGAACCAGAGCTTAATCATCCCCATAGTATAACATCACCTCCACTACATGTAATCCGAAGAAACATTCTTCAGGCATTTGCTAAATACAAACCATTTTATCCGATGCCACAGAGTATAGCGTCATTCGTCATTCCAAATCGTTCGTTTCCAGTCATCCAGTATCCAGTGGAGTCGATGATACACCCCTTCAAGCATCGCTTGGCGCTGACCAGAGGAAGGTGTGGCTTATGAGGAGCTGCTTGGCCCCTTCATTTTAACCACCAGCCCACAGTCGTTACGTTGGCTGTAGTGCTGGTAGCACTTTTGAACATTCGAGTGGTTCCTTCCACTGATTTTTTACGACCACACTCCGCAATGCTCGACTGTTACTATCCGCCAGTGCAGGAGGTCTCTCTGGTATTGGTTTAGCTGTGATTGTCCTTTCGTCGTTCCGCTAAACAAACACATCGTTAACAGTGGACTTTAGCTGTAGTAGGTTTGAAACGTCCGTGATGGATTTGTTACTCAAGTGACATGTAGCAACTGGTCTACACCCCGAAACCATTTAACTCTCCCGACCTTGTATTTCTGTTGATACTGCTTGTCTACTGATCACACAACACCAAACTACACTAAAGAGCCAAAGAAACTGGTACACCTGCCTAATATCGTGTAGGCTCCCCGTGAGCACTGAGAAATGCCGCAACACGAGGTGGTATAGACTCAATTAACGTCTGAAGTAGCGCTGGAGCGAAGTGACACCATGAGTCCTGCAGGACTGTCCATAAATCCGTAAGAGTACATCGGGGTCGATATCGCTTCTAAACAGCACGTTGCAGGTATCTCATACATGCTCAATAATGTCGAAGTCTAGGGAGTTTGGTGGCCAGCGGAAGCGTTTAAACTCAGAAGAATGTTCCTGTAGCCACTCTGCACCAAAATTATGGACGTGTGGGATGTCGCACTGTCCTGCTGGAATTGTTAAAGTCTGACGGAATGCACAATGGACATGAAATGATACAGATGGTCAGACAGGAAACGTATGTACTTTTAACCTGTCAGAGTCGTATCTAGACGTATCAGAGATCCCATATCACTCCAACTGCACACGCCATAGACCATTACAGAGCCTTCGTCAGCTTAAAGGCTCTCCTGCTGAAATGCTGGGTTCATGGATTCATGAGGTTGTCTCTACACCGTGCACGTCCATCCGCTCGAAAGAATTTGAAACGAGACTCGTCCGATAGGGCAACATGTTTCCAGTCATCAACAATCCAATGTCGGTGTTATCGGTCCCAGGCGGGCTTTGTGTCACGCAGTCGTTAAGGACACACGAGTGGACCTTCGGCTCCGAAAGCCCATATCTATGGTGTTTCGTTGAACGGTTCGCACGCTAACACTTGTTCTTGACCCAGCCTTCTGCGGCAATTTGTGGAAGGGTTGCACTTCGGTCACGCTGAATGATTCTTACCAGTCGTCGTTGGTTCCGTTCTTGCAGGATCTTTTTCCGGCCGCGGCGATGTCGGAAATTTGATGTTTTACCGGATTCTTGATATTCACGATACATTCGTGAAATGGTCGTAAGGGAAAATCCCCATTTCATCGCTACCTCGGAGATACTGTGTCCCATCGCTTGTCACCGGTTACAACAGCACGTCAAACTCACGTAAATCTTGATGCCTCGCCATTGTAGCAGCAGTAACAGGTCTAACAACTGCGCCAGACACTTGCTGTCTTGTGTAGGCGTTGGCGACATCGCAGCGGTCTGAAAAAGATCCTGTATGAACAGGGCCAACAACAACTCAAGAGAATCCTTCAACGTGGCAGAAGTGCTACCGGTCTGCAAATTGCTGCAGATTTCAATGCTGGGTCATGAACAAGTGTTAGCGTGCGAACCATTCAACGAAACATCGTCGACATGGGCTTTCGGAGACAAAGGCCCACTCTTGTACCCTTGATGACTGCACGACACAAAGATTTACGCCTCGCCTGGGGCCACCAACACTGACACTGAACTGTTGATAACTGGAAACATGTTGCCTGATCGGACGAGTCTCGTTTCAAATTGTATCGAGCGTATGGACGTGTACGGGTATGTAGACAATCTCACGAATCGTTGGAGCCTACATGTCAGCAACGGACTGTTCAAGCTGGTGGAAGGTTTGTAATGGTGTGGGAAGAGTTCATTTGGAGTGATATGAGACCTGCTACATCTAGATACGACTCTGACAGGTGACACTCACGTAAGCATCCTGTCTGATCACCTGCATCCATTCATATAAACTGTGTATTGTGCATTCCGACGGAGTTGGGCAATTCCACCAGGACAAGACACCACCTCACACGTCCAGAACTACTACAGAGTGGCTTCAGGAACACTCTTCTGAGTTTAAACATTTCCGATGGCGACCAAACTCCCCAGTCTACATCTACATCTACATGATTACTCTGCAATTCACATTTAAGTGCTTTTCAGAGGGTTTATCGAACCACAATCATACTATCTCTCTACCATTCCACTCCGGAACAGCGCGCGGGATAAATGAACGCCTAAACCTTTCTGTTCGAGCTCTGATTTCTCTTATTTTATTTTGATGACCATTCCTACCTATGTAGGTTGGGCTCAACAAAATATTTTCGCATTCGGAAGAGAAAGTTGGTGCCTGAAATTTCGTAAATAGATCTCGCCGCGACGAAAAACGTCTTTGCTTTAACAACTTCCACGCCAACTCGCGAATCATATCTGCCACACTCACTCCCCTATTACGTGATAATACACAACGAGCTGCCCTTTCTTGGACCCTTTCGATGTCCTCCGTCAATCCCACCTGGTAAGGATCCCACACCGCGCAGCAATATTCTAACAGAGGACGAACGAGTGTAGTGTAAGCTGTCTCTTTAGTGGACTTGTTGCATCTTCTAAGTGTCCTGCCAATGAAACGCAACCTTTGGCTCGCCTTCCCCACAATATTATCTATGTGGTCTTTCCAACTGAAGTTGCTCGTAATTTTAACACCCAGGTGAATTGACAGCCTTGAGAATTGTACTATTTATCGAGTAATGGAATTTCAACGGATTTCTTTTGGAACCCGTGTGAATCACCTCACACTTCTCGTTATTTATCGTCAACTGCCACTGCCACACCACGGCAATCTTTTCTAAATTGCTTTGCAACTGATACTGGTCTTCGGATGACCTTACTAGACGGTAAATTACAGCATTATCTGCGAACAGCCTAAGAGAACTGCTAAGATTGTCACCCAGGTCATTTATATAGATCAGGAACAGCAGAGGTCCCAGGACGCTTCCCTGGACAACACCTGATATCACTTCAGTTTTACTCTATTCTTTGCCGTCAATTACTACGAACTGCGACCTTCCTGACAGGAAAAATCGCCCGCATCTCGTGGTCGTGCGGTAGCGTTCTCGCTTCCCACGCCCGGGTTACCGGGTTCGATTCCCGGCGGGGTCAGGGATTTTCTCTGCCTCGTGATGGCTGGGTGTTGTGTGATGTCCTTAGGTTAGTTAGGTTGAAGTAGTTCTAAGTTCTAGGGGACTGATGACCATCGATAGTAAGTCCCATAGTACTCAGAGCCATTTGAACCATTTGAACAGGAAAAATCACGAATCCAGTTGCACAACTGAGACGATACCCCATAGGCCCGCAGCTTGATTAGAAGTCGCTTGTGAGGAACGGTGTCAAAAGCTTTCCGGAAATCTAGAAATACGGAATCAACTTGAGATCCCCTGTCGATAGCGGCCATTACTTCGTGCGAATAAAGAGCTAGCTGCGTTGCACCTGAACGACGTTTTCTGAAACCATGCTGATTACGTATTAATAGATCGTTCCCTTCGAGGTGATTCATAATGTTTGAATACAGTATATGCTCCAAAACCCTACTACAAACCGACGTCAATGATATAGGTCTGTAGTTCGATGGATTACTCCTACTATCCTTCTTAAAGACTGGTGCGACCTGCGCAATTTTCCAATCTGTAGGTACAGATCTATCGGTGAGCCAGCAGTTGTATATGATTGCTAAGTAGGGAGCTATTGTATCAGCGTAATCTGAAAGGAACCTAATCGGTATACAATCTGGACCTGAAGACTTGCCCGTATCACGATCTTTATTGAGCATATCTGGGATGCCATGCAACGTGCTGTTCAGAAGAGATGTACTTCTACGGATTCATGGATAGCCCTACAGGATTCATGGTTTCAATTACCTCCAGCACTACTTCAGACGTTAGTTGAGACCATGCCACGTCGTTTTGCGACACTTATGGTTGTTTTCGGTAGCCCTATGCGATATTAGGGAGGTTTACCAGTTTCTTTGGCTCTTCAGTGTAATATAGTGTATTGCAATCCTGACTAAAGGTAACCTGCTTTCTGAAAAAAAGAAGTGTTGCATTACGTATTGAACACCTTCCGTATTTTGAAAGTTTTTAGTCTATATAATCATTTACGGTGGTATATTACTTTCACCGAATGCTGAAGATTAGATGGGTAGATCATATAACTAATGAGGAAGTATTGAATAGGATAGGGGAGAAGAGAAGTTTGTGGCACAATTTGACCAGAAGAAGGGATCGGTTGGTAGGACATGTTCTGAGGCATCAAGGGATCACCAATGTAGTATTGGAGGGCAGCGTGGAGGGTAAAAATCGTAGAGGGAGACCAAGAGATGAATACACTAGGGAGATTCAGAAGAGTGGGGCTGCAGTAAGTACTGGGAGATGAAGAGCTTGCTCAAGATAGAGTAGCATGGAGAGCTGCATCAAACCAGTCTCAGGACTGAAGACCACAACAAACAAAAAAACAATTACTTTCACCAGGTATTAAAATTTGTTGTTCATAACTGTACTCGAAGATTTAATTTGTTGAACAATGCACTGTGCACGCAAACAGTGACGTACGGATGTCAACTTGGCCACTCGGGTGAGTGCTGTGAGCGAGCGCCGGGCGGCCGCCGCAGAGCTCTCCAGAGAGAGGTGTCAGTTGTGGAGAGGCGGGTCCCCTCGCCCCCAGCAGTGGCTGGAGGCTCTGCGGGGGGCGGCGGGGCCGCGCTGGCCGGCGCTCCGCCTCTGTAGGCCCACAAGTCGCTCTGTTGTCCCACAGGGGCAGCTGCGTCTACACCTGATTACCTCCGCTGCCACAATGGCCGCACTTACGCCACATTACTTCCCGCCTTGTCCTCAATGCTCCATTTGTCGCCTATTTACCTTATCTGTCCCACCCACTGGCCGACCACTCCCTGCAACTTCCACCCAACAATGATCTGCCAGTCACAAATTTTTTGTACGGCACGAATCCTTCGAGTAGCACCCCTCATCTCATCCTATCGTGTCAGCTGTACGTACTCACCACACCAAATTTTCTACATAATCCCTTACGGCTTATTCCATCGATTACGAATTGATCAGAATGTACTAACACTGTAAGTAATGAGAATGAAATGAATGAACGTTACAACAGTTGTAGATTTAGAGAAAGTTTGTGACAATTTTGACTGAAATACAATAAATTCGGGAGCTACAGGGATAAAATACAAGAAGCGAAAAGTAGAAAGTTTGTGACAATTTTGACTGAAATACAATAAATTCGGCAGCTACAGGGATAAAATACAAGAAGCGAAAAGTTATAGACAGCAATCGGGGGAAGCAATAGTTGAGAAAGGAGCGAAACAGACTTGTAGCCCGTGCCTAATGTTATTTCAATCTGTACTTTTAGCAAGCAGCAGAAAAAGCAAAGCAGAAATTATAGACGACATTGAAGTTAAGGAAAAGTATAAAGACTTTGAGATTTTTTCCACGACAGTATAATTCTGTCGAGAAGGCAAAGTGAATAGTGAATAGAACAGCAGTTGAACAAAAAGGACGGTGTTTTGAAAATAGGTTATAAATGAACATAATCAAAAGTAAGGCAATGTAGTCGAATTAATTCAGGCGATACTGAAGGGATTAGATTAGTATCGACAGATACTCAGGGAGTTAGATTAGGAAATGAGACATTAGGAGTTTTGCCATTTTGGGCAGCAATCTCACTAATGATAGCAGAAATAGAGAGGATGTAAAATTCAGACTGGCAATAGCAGGAAAAATATTTCTGAAAAAGAGAAATTTGTTCACGTCGAATATCAATTTAAATTTTAGGAAACCTTTCTTGAAGTATTTTTCGGGAGTGTAGCCTTGGACAGAAGTAAAACATGGACGATACACAGGCAAAGTAGAATAGAGGCTTTTAAAATGTGACACTACAGAAAGTTCTGCTTTAGATGGATAGATGAAGAAGAAGTGATGAATCGAATTGTGGAAAAACAAATTCCACGGTACATCTTGGGATTGGCTGACAACACATGTCCCGAGGCCGGCCGGCGTGGCCGTGCGGTTCTAGGCGCTTCAGTCTGCAACCGCGTGACCGCTACGGCCACAGGTTCGAATCCTACCTCGGGCATGGATGTGTGTGATGTCCTTAGGTTAGTTAGGTTTAAGTAGTTCTAAGTTCTAGGGGACTGATGACCTCAGAAGTTAAGTCCCATAGTGCTCAGAACCATTTGAACATGTCCAGAGACAACAAAGGATCGTCAAAACATTATCGAAGGGAAATGTGTGTGGGAGTGAGGGGTTGGGGGGAAGGGGAATAAATGTTGTATACGGAGGCCAAGGCCTAAATACAATAAGAAGGTTCAAATGGATGTAGGTTTCAGTAGGTATGCAGACATGAAGAGACCTGCAGACTAACACGGAGAACTGCACCACACCAGTCTTTGGACTGAAGACCACAACAAAAACAGCACCTATGACCCTTACCTCCTAACATACCTCCTTATATGCTCTTATCGATTTTCAGTAAAAGCTACTCAGGCTTTGTATCGAACTACACCAGTAACTCAATTCAGATCGAATACTAGCTTACCTGGTTACTTTTCCTCTTACCCTTCTCACCTCATGATCTGCAAAAAAACTGTGCGGCGTGAGTCCCAATTTTTTGATGACGAGGAAGGGTTCTGAGTGTCACTAATACTAGAATTTGCTGGCAGTCTTCGTTACTTTTGCACACATTTTTTTTCCTTGTGCAAAACCTACATCCGCCAAAACTGTTGTCTATTGGCACTCAAGAGCAATTTGTATTGTTCTAGTAATTTTAGCAGCTACTATAACCTTATGTGTCCATACAGTGGCAGTCTTTTGTGGCCTCTAACCGGGTTATAGGTATTTGTTGCGAACTTGTGATGACCCTGCACAGCAGCAGTTTTGAGTTTCTGTCAGCGGCTGAAGTGGTAGTTCACTGAGGCCGCATTGATGGACAAGACACATTTCTATCCATCATCAGACCTGCCTTCCCCTCCCCCCCCCCACCCCCGCCCCCCCCGCCCTTACACACTACACTGCATAAATCCATTCATCCGGACCTAGGTTCTAACTATTTACGAATGATTAATATTTCCTGGGATGTAAAACTGAACCTTCTTATTTTCCACTTTTCAGAGAATGAATTACGAGTGTTTTGGAACTGGAAAACCATGGAACTGAAGTGTGGATTTATTGGAAGATGCGCGCTATTCATTAGACTCGGTGCCCTCTGGTTTCTGTTCACAGCAGGAAGGATACTAGGTGCCGGGCCTGTTTGTTGTCTCGGAACCTCTGCACACGGATATGTTATGGTGATGCTACAAAAAGAATTGGGATGTGTTTGAAAAGACGACGTGGCTCCACCCTTGTGCGCAGTTACTCTGTTTGACACTGCATGCTGCTCCAGACGCCTGTGCTGTGCCTTGAAGATGTTTGTCTGGCTGTAAACAAATCTGTTTCTTGACTACAGGTACGTCACGTGTCTGTAGGATCCTGCACGGCCTAACAAACAATGCAGACGTCCTCTCAAGTGCTACGTGGGCTGATCTGAAGACAATCTCCACGGCTTCGAGTATGAATCTCCTGAGGCATCGATTCCATGTTCACATGACAGTCGTGGGATCCCGACCAATGCGAATAGAAATATTGCGGAACGATAAACCACAATCGGGAAACCCTACACTGAGCGAGGTGGCGTAGTGAAAAATGATATGGCTCTGAGCATTATGGGACTTAACTGTTGAGGTCATCAGTTCCCTAGAACTTAGAACTACTTAAACCTAACTAAGCTAAGGACATCACACTCATCCATGCCGGCGGCAGGATTCGAACCTGCGACCGTAGCAGTCGCGTGGTTCCAGACTGAAGCGCCTAGAGCTGCCTGGCCACATCGGCCGGCGTGGCGTAATGGTTAGCACATTCGACTTGCGTTCTGGAGGACGACGCTTCAAACCCGCGTCAGGCCCTCCAGATTTAGGTTTTCCATGATTTCCCTAAATCGCTGCAGGCAAACGCCGAGATGGTTCATTTGAAAGGGCACGGTCGATTTCATCCCCATCCTCCACACAATCCGAGCTTGTGCTACACTTGTGATCAAATATATCCGGAAGCCCCCCCCCCCCCCAAAAAAAAATCATATTAGATGCATTGCACTGCCACCTACTGTCAGGTACTGCATATCAGTGACCTCAGTAGCTAATAGACAATGTGAGAGAGCAGAATGGGGCGCTTCGCGGAACTCACGGACTTCGAACGTAGTCGGGTGATTGGGTGTCACTTGTGTCATACGTCTGTACGCGAGATTTCCACACTCCCAAACACCCCCAGGTTCACTGTTTCCGATGTGATAGTGAAGTGGAAACTTGAAGGGACACGTACAGCACAAAAACGTACAGGCCGACCTTGTCTGTTTTGCCTGACAGAGATCGCCGACAGTTGAAGAGGGTCGTAATGTAATAGGCAGACATCTATCCAGACCATCACACAGGAATTCCAAACTGCATGGAGGATCCATTGCAGGTACTATGACAGTTAGGCGGGAGGTGAGAAAACTTGGATTTCATGGTCGAGCGGCTGCTCGTAAGCCACACTACACGCCGGTAAATGCCAATCGACGCCTCGCTTGGTGTAAGGAGCGTAAACATTGAACGATCTTACAATCGAAAAATGCTGTGTGGAGTGACGAATCACGGTACACAATGTGGCGATGCGATGGCAGGGTGTGGGTATGGCGAATGTCCGGTGAACGTCATCTGTCAACGTGTGTAGTGCCAACAATAAAACTCGGAGGCGGTGGTGTTATGGTGTGGCCTTGTTTTTCATGGAAGGGGCTTCCACCCCTTGTTGTTTTGCGTGGTACTATCACAGCATAGGCCTACATTGATGTTTTAAGCACCTTCTTGCTTTCCACTGTTGAAGAGCAATTCGGGGATGCGACTGCATCTTTCAACATGATCGAGCACCTGCTCATAATGCACGGTCTGTGGTGGAGTGGTTACAAGATAGTAACATCCCTGTAATGTACTGGCCTGCACAGAGTCCTGACCTGAATCCTATAGAACATCTTTGAGATGTTTTGGAAGGCCGAATTCGTGCCAGGCCTAATCGATACCTCTCCTCAGTGCAGCACTGCGGGAAGAATGAGCTGCCATTCCCCAAGAAACCTTCCAGCACCTGATTGAAAGTATGCCTGCGAGAGTGGTTGCTGTTATCAAGGCTAAGGGTGGGCCAACAACATATTGAATACCAGCGTTACCGATGGGGGGCGCCACGAACTTGTAAGTCATTTTAAGCCAGGTGTCCGGATACTTCTGATCACATAGTGTATGCCTCTAACGATCTCGATGTCGTCGGGACGTTAAATCCAATCTTCCTTCCTCTCTTCCTTCCTTCCCTCTTTCTTGGACAACCCACATTATAGCAATGTCGAATTCTGAGACGTGTTGGTTGACTCTTCTCCTTCTTACAAAAGGCATAACGCGAACTCCTCACAAACAAACAACTTTCAGTTGTGAATAAGAGAAACTCGCTGCATCATATTTTCATATACAGGGCGTTCAAAAAAAGTCTCGAATGTTTTGAGAGGTAGTAGTAATCATCGAAACAAGTAAAATAAGTCCCATAACAAGGGTCCAGAAATGCATACTTTCTGAGATAATTCCAATAAGCGCGAGTTCGGTAATACCTACTCTCTCCGATAAACAAGTGTTTACAGGAGGTGTTCAACGTCGCGTCCATTCATGAGAATGCACACCTCTGAACTCCGGCGTAAGGAATGTCGATTAGCGTGATGTAGACCAATCCCCTCAATTGTCCTCATAACCAGAAGTCTTGGGGTTTGAGGTCTGGGGAACGAGCAGGCCAAGGTTTGGGGCCCACCGACCAACCCAGCAGTCCTGAAACGTCTGCCTCAGATGTTGGCGCACACTGTGAAGAAAGTATGCTGATGCACCATCATGCACGAACCACCTTTGTACTGTATTCGTTGCTGCTATGGCACATCATCCAGCAAGTTAGGCAATACAATAATGAGAAAGTCTAGATAATGAGCCAAAGTTAACATATTAATCTGTCGCCAAGTACACCTACCAATACGTTGATTGAGAATTGACGCCCTCTTTCCTGAACTGCTTGGAGAATTATATCTGCCCATGCATGCTTGTTATGGAAATTCACAATACTTTCTTTGTGAAGCCTGGCGCATTGGTAAACAAAATCTTGGATGTGAACAATGGATATGCGGCACACGTCTGCAACGGCCATTGAAAGAACCACCGTCTGCCATGATGATCCTGTGGCCTGAGGACCCGAACGTGCTGTAGATGATAGGGTCCAGCAATTGTTCATGAAGAAGCCGCCCCCCTCCCCTCCCCAGATAGGAAAGAGAGAGAGAGAGAGACACGCCTTCTGCTATAGTTGATAGTCCCACACTGGTCCCAGGGGTTTATTCCACCAACGTAGCACACGCTTCTCCATGTCAAGTGTGTGGACTGTCCCGGGCCTTCCACCATCACTCCTCTGAGGTACTGTGTCCCTCAGACGCTCGAAAAGTCTACCGAACGGCTTATCAGGCAGCACCCTGCGCTGTAGATACTTTTCAACGTAGAAAGCACCGGCTCGCAGACTAGCTAGGTCCATTGTCTAAATCATAGTAGAATATCATCTCCGCCATGACACTCGTCAAGTGGTAGACTTCCAGTGCTAACAAGTGGTCGAAGAGAGAAAATGTAAAAGTACTACACCACTTGTACTTACACTTCTGGCCATTAAAATTGCTACACCAAGAAGAAATGCAGATGATAAAGGAGTATTAATTGAACAAATATATTATACTAGAACTGACATGTGATTACATTTTCATGCAATTTTGGTGTATAGATCCTGAGGAATCAGTACCTAGAAAAACCACCTCGGGCCGTAATAAGGCCCTTGATACTCCTCGACATTGAGTCAAACAGAGCTTGGATGGCGTGTACGGGTACAGCTGCCCATGCAGCTTCAATACGATACCACAGTTCATCAAGAGTAGTGACTGGCGTATTATGACGAGCAGTTGCTCGGCCACCATTGACCAGACGTTTTCAGTTGGTGAGAGATTTGGAGAATGTGCTGGACAGGGCAGCAGTCGAACATTTTATGTATCCAGAAAGGGCCGTACAGGACCTGCAACTCGTGGTCGTGCATTATCCTGCTGAAATGTAGGGTTTCGCAGGGATCGTATGAAGGGTAGAGCCAGGGGTCGTAACGCATCTGAAATGTAAAGTGCACAGTTCAAAGTGCCGTCAATGCGAAAAAGAGGTGACCGAGACGTGTAACCAATGGCACCCCATACCACCACGCCGGGTGATACGCCAGTATGGCGATGACGAAAACACGCTTCCAATTTGCGTTCACCACGATGTCGCCAAACACGGATGCGACCATCATGATGCTGTAAACAGAACCTGGATTCATCCGAAAAAATGACGTTTTGCCATTCGTAAACCCAGGTTCATCGTCGAGTACACCATCCCAGGCGCTCCTGTTCGTAATGCACCGTCAAGGGTAACCGCAGTCACGGTCTCCGAGCTGATAGTCCATGCTGCTGCAAACGTCGTCGAACGGTTCGTGCAGATGATTGTAGTCTTGCAAATGTCCCCATCTGTTGACTCAAGGATCGGGACGTGGCTGCATGATCCGTTACAGCCATGCGAATAAGATGCCTGTCATCTCGACTGCTAGTGATACGAGGCCGTTGGGATCCAGCACGGTGTTCCGTATTACTCTCCTGAACCCAGCGATTCCATATTTTGCTTACAGTCATTGGATCTCGACCAACGCGAGCAGTAATGTCGCGATACGGTAAACCGCAATCGCGATAGGCTACAATCCGACCTTTATCAAAGTCGGAAACATGATGGTACGCATTTCTCCTCTTTACACGAGGTATCACAAGAACGTTTCACTAGGAAACGCCGGTCAACTGGTGTTTGTGTATGAGAAATCGGTTTGAAACTCTCCCCATGTCAGCACCTTGTAAGTGTCGCCACCGGCGCCAACCTTGTGTGAATGCTCTGAAAAGCTAATCATTTGCATATCACAGCATCTTCTTCCCGTCGGTTAAATTTCGTGTCTGTAGCACGTCATCTTCGTGGTGTAGCAATTTTAATAGCCAGTAGTGTACAAACAGCGCAATAACAGTAAACATATTTACTTCAATCTGCATCTGGAAGAAGGTAAAACGCCATGATTCGTACGTAAAGGTAGGTAGAGTACTGTGAGTAAGACATCATAATACCCTGCCGAAACATCTGACGGAGCGCTAACGTAATGCCTGTACTAATATCTGCAACCAAGCGTCGGGGAGCCCTTCCTATAAACACGTGTTTATATCGGAGAGTATGCGTGTCCGGACCCATATGTAGTGGACTTAATTTCCTTGTTTCGATGAGTGAGTGCGACCACCTCTCAAAGTATTGACCTTTTTTTTTTTAATACCCTGTATACAAGGTGGTCAGAAACAGATTGAAAACCTTGTAAGGGTGTTGTAGGGATACGTGCGCTAAGAAATAATTTTTAAGAGAAAAAATTGATACATTGCGCTGTTTCCGAGTGAGTTAGTAAAGACCGTTGGTCGCGCAAATTCAAGAGGCCCGCTAGATATATGTAGTATCGGTCGTTTTTATAGCATAGACGATAGCGCCCGAGACTACTCAGCACCTACTCGGGTTCGATCCTTACTACCATCCCATGTCCAGTTTTTGTATCGCTCTCCTGTCGGTTTTAAGAAACCAAAGGACACGTTTGGCGACATCGTATCTAGAGACCACTTTAATTTTCGCACGCAGCGGCCTGATTGGTTAACTTTAATGCAACGTATCGATATTTTTTTTGTTAACACCTATTTCTCAGCAGAACCTACCCTGCAACTCTACTACAAGCTTTTCAGGCTGTTTCTGATCAGCCTATATACAGCATTTAGACGGCGTAATCCTACCTACATTGTTGGGTTTACCTGTAAGGATAATCATTTCCATATCTATGCAAGCCAGTTTGGCGATTTTATGGTGTTGCAATTTTAATGGCCAGCAATGTATTACCACACCTATGAATTTTGTGCCAGAAAACTTTTGGTGCCCAGTAAGAAGATTGCATATGACTGAGCTGGCGACATCAACGTTCAGTTCCCCAGTCATTATACCGTAGTAACGGATTGCATATACTCCCTTGAAAACAAGTTAGAAAATGCACATTGATTTAAATCAGGCTTCTTTAAGGAACACGTTCTTGTCTTAACCTAATGAACGCTACTGTTACCTCATATCTTTGAATGTATAGCAAGTTACGACTCCGTAATTACTGCCCTGAAAATATTCCCTTTATTCGAATTTTGGCTCATGAATGAACAACAACGCGATGTGACTACCTCTCTGTGAAATGTGAGGTAATGAGCAAACTTTCATAGCACAATGAGACTATAAAGAGGCCATTAATGTATAGACAATGTAGATAAATTGCGGCCAAAATTTTCAACTGTCCTAATACTATCAATTAGTATACCTGTTTCCTCCTCTCCCCCGCCCCCCCCCTCCCCCCGTAGGAGAGGCGTGTTCAATACAGACGTAAGTGCTCAGTGCGCATGTTCTAAAAGCTATTGAAAGAAAGACGCAAGTATTTACTGCTGCAACAACACATGCTTTGAAGTTCAGTCGCATTTACTCTCATCTTAATAAGCTGAAAATTGTGCGTAGAATAGTAAAATAGCCTGCTGAGGGCAGCTTCTGTGAACATTAACTGCGCTGAAGGCAATTCGTTTCAATTACCTTACACTCGTACATGGTGACTGAAACATCCAAACTGAAGGGAACAAACGTGCAAATGGCTATTAAAGACCGAATGATTGAAAATGACATCTCGAGGAAAATACGAGATGATTTCAGGTGCACTTATTATTCAAAAAATAGACAACATGAAAGTGGCTGTCCTATTTGTCATGTCGATTTTCAAGAAGTTTTGGTCATAAACGTGAGTGAAATTGTGAAGTTGATAAATGTACTCAACCTCCGTAATATCAATATAACCCTATTCTTGGAAGACTGTTCCTGAGGCCACAGATGTTGGTCAGAGAGGTCACTTCTCTTGTATAGAGTAGCAGTCAGTGTGTGTTGGATATCTGGCCATCTACTTTCTTTGAAAAGGACGGAGACTCGCCTGCCATGCAGTTCTCTGATAGTTGAAATATGTGTCAAGGAAGGCAATTATAGACAAGGAAGTTAGTAAAAAATATTTTGCTAATTTGTCTAGTTGCAAGAACTTTATCAAAGGGTATATTGTTGTTGAAGCTTAATAAAGCCTTTTATCAGTCGTTTAAAGTTTGCCCCCCATTTTTCATTCTTAGCTTTATGAATGTGTTTGTATACTCGCATTCGACATTGCGAGCTGTGTGGTGCAGTAACATTTTTATGAAAGCTGATAAGATAGCATATTGCACTGCGCATCGCAAGTACGGTAAATGAAATTAGACAGTTTAACCGTTATCTTAACGGTAACAAGTTGCAGAATAGACGAGCGTTTCGTACGCACACGTAGGCCAATGAATTTAACTACCATTAAAGTTCATGACCACTGTAAGGTACATAGATGGTTCGAATGTATTTGTGAAAATATCATGTCATTTCAGAGGCCTAATACCACTAAAAGATTTCAGTAAAGTGCTCCCTTGTGTATTTTCAAGCACTTTTATCAGATAGTCAGGTGCGTTAAGTTTTATGTTCATTTGCTGCGTGATTACAAACATTTCTGGTATAATGATTGTTTGCGAGACTAATGACAAACATGAACAATATTCAGGGCCAGCATTTTAATCTGTATCATTTTGTTTTGCGATCAAATGACATATGTAAATTTCATTGAAAGCGGATTTCTTTCCTGCTGGCGAATTATTTGATGTAGTGGCTAGTCTGGATTTCGCATCGTGTAGCGTGAGCTTTACATATTTCCGTTAAAAATTTAATTTTAAGACAATTCTGTCGCCCTGCAAAACGATTTACGTATTTCGATACCAAAATAAGTATTACATATTTTACGGATATTAACCAGACACATAAAAACATGACTTAAGAAGATTTTACATTACCGTTTCAACCAAAGCTCACGAATAAAACATAAAAATGTTCTGTTCAGTTCTATACATTTACAAATAAAAATATAAGGGGCAGTCAGATGAGTACGAGTGAGATGGAAAAAAAGAAACTGAACTGTTCATTATTTGAAAAGTAATCGCCATAACTGTTAATACGTGTGAGACAAGACGGTCACTGCCTTGATGGAGAAATGTTTCTAGTTGCGCACCCTCATGTTGCGAAGGTTATTTCCACTACCCTGTAGAAGTTTCGCTTGGGAGCCCTTAGACATTCTCCATACTATCCCGAACTCTCCCGAAGCGATTTCCATCTTTTTGGACTCGCAAGAAAAGTCTTTCGTCGCCATCGTTTTGCTACGGACGAAGAGAGGCACACCTGGTAAAATCATGGTTCCGTAGTCAATCAGAAATATTTTTCCATAGCGGCATTGACCGCCTAGTCTCACGGTGGGTTAATTATATTTACAGTTATGGTTTTTAGTTTTGAACTAATAAACAGTTTACTTTTTTCCATCTGTTTCGTTTTCATTTCACCGCATGATACAAGCCCATAAGCTTCCTTATCTTGCTGATACCACTTCCAGGGTGGGAAAGTAAAAGCGTTAGGCGACCGATACACTCCTGTGACTCAGTGAAAAGTGTGTATTGATGTTCGCGTGTTCAAACAAATACACGGACTGAAAAAAAGAGGTAATCTTGGTTACCCTACATGCATACACAATTGCAAAGCACGCCCCGGCAATGGACCTGAAAATCGTGTAATATACTGAGTGATTGTTATTAAGGTTGATAAACTCGCTGAGACAAGTAATTTAAAATCAGACACATGAGACCGCAGAAAGCGGATGAGAAATGCTGAACGTATGACGTCACTAGATGCACTCAGCACGTGCGTTGGTGGAGCCCATCGGTCTGTCGCACCTGATAAATCAAACCCAAGTCTGAGTAATCACATCGGTGTGCCTCCGGGCTTACTTGCACTACTCCAGCGCATAGGGTTCAAGATTCGGGTCTTGTCTCTCCCACGCAATGATTTTTTTTTCGTTACGTTAGGCAGTTACGTGTTTATACAACAAAAACCTACTGCACTATCTCATTATTAAATAAAGTAAAAGGTTCGTAATTGCATCGCTACCAATACACAACCTCCATGTTCATTGCTAAATGAAGTCTAAGTGGCTCTCAGCACTATGGGACTTAACGGCTGAGGTCATCAGTCCCCTAGAACTTATAATTACTTACACCTAACTAACGTAAGGACATCACACAAATCCATGGCCGAGGTACGATTCGAGCCTGCCACCATAGCGATCGCCCGGTTCCAGACTGAAGCGCCTAGAACCGCTCGGCCATACTGGCAGGCTAAATGAAGTCTCTAAAAAGAATGGACAAAAGGAAAGAAACACAAAATAATAACAGGGTTTGCTTGGCTGCAGCGAGGGCAGTAATTCTGTTAATTGACGTTTACAACAGACTAAATTTACAAGAAGTGTTCAAAACAGAGTAGCCTAGTGGAGCAATGTGTAGTACTGTCCCTCCTAGCGAGGGTAGGATTGACAAGGCCAGTCGCTGCACATGTGGCGAGTTACGTCATATGGCGACGTCACATGTTCAACACTTGCCACCCACTTTTGGGGTTAGAGTGTCGTAATCCCAGCACGCACCGCCAGGCAGCACCACAAGCGCCAGTAGGTCGACAACGCACTCCAGAGACGGTGTATAACCCAGTGATTGCCGCAGCAAGAAGTCGCCACCAGAGGCGCGGGCGCCACAGCAGACCAGCCAGTCCCAAGTCAGCTCGACTACCGAGAAGAACGCCCTCTGCTTGTGTACTTCGCGCCGCATCGTCTCTTTACCGTAACAACACCAGCCCGTCGTCAGTGAACATTCTAGTGCGATAAGAACTGTTTGTTGCTAGCCTTGACTTCTCAAATAGTAAGTGAACTTCAGGATCGCCTGCCTGAGTCGATCTGAGTTGAGCGCTCGTCAATAAATATCTGTGTTCTTGTCACTAATCATTATTAGTGTTTCAATACTCTTCTCGTTCTCCTTTCATGGTGCTTTCCTCAGTACACTATAAAGACACTAATGGACATTAAAATTGCTACACCAAGAAGAAATGCAGATGACAAACTGTACTCGTCGGACAAATATATTTTACTAGAACTGACATGTGATTACATTTTCACACAATTTGGGTGCATAGATCCTGAGAAATCAGTACCCAGAACAACCACCTCTGGCCGTAATAACGCACTTGATACGCGTCAGCATTGAGTCAGACAGAGCTTCGATGGCATGTACAGGTACAGCTGCTCATGCAGCTTCAACATGATACCACAGATAATCAAGAGTAATGACTGGCGTATTGTGACGAGCCAGTTGCTCGGCCACCATTTCTGTATCCAGAAAGGCCCGTACAGGACCTGCAACATGCGGTCGTGCATTATCGTGCCGAAATCTACGGTTTCGCAGGGATCGAATGAAGGCTAGAGCCACGGCCCATAACACATCTGAAATGTAACGTACACTGTTCAAAGTGCCGTCAATGCGAACAACAGGTGACCGTAACGTGTAACCAATGGCACCTCATACCATCACGCCGGGTGACACGCCTGTATAGCGATTAGGAATACACCCTTCCAATGTGCGTTCATCACGATGTCACCAAACACGGATGCGACCATCATGATGCTGTAAACAGAACCTGGATTCATCCGAAAAAATGACGTTTTGCCATTCGTGCACCCAGGTCCGTCGTTGAGTACACCGTCGCAGGCGCTCCTGTCTGTGATGCAACGTCAAGGGTAACCGCAGCCACGGTCTCCTAGCTGATAGTCCATGCAGCTGCAAACGTCGTCGAAGTTTTCGTGCAGATGATTGTAGTCTTGCAAATGTCCCCATCTGTTGACTCAAGGATCAAGACGTAGCTGCACGAACCGTTACAGCCATGCGGATAAGATGCCTGTCATCTCGACTTCTAGTGATACCAGGCCGTTGGGATCCGGCACGGCGTTCTGTATTACCCTCCTGAACCCACCGATTCCATATTCTGCTAACAGCCATTGGATCTCGACCAACGCGAGCAGCAATGTCGCGATACGGTAAACCGCAATCGCGATAGGCTACAATCCGACCTTTATCAAAGTCGGAAACATGATGGTACGCATTTCTCCTCCTTACACGAGGCATCACAATAACGTTTCACTAGGAAACGCCGGTCTACTGGTGTTTGTGTATGAGAAATCGGTTTGAAATTCTCCCCATGTCAGCACGTTGTAGGTGTCGCCACCGGCGCCAACCTTGTGTGAATGCTCTGAAAAGCTAATCATTTGCATATCACAGCATCTTCTCCCTGTCGGTTAAATTTCGCTATTGTAGCACGTCATCTTCGTAGTGTAGCAATTTTAATGGCCAGTAGTGTAGCTGAGGGTGGCAACGAGTAAAATCTCATTCTGGGGTTGCATCAGAATTGCGGTACAACAGGGATATTTGTCGCCATTTGCGGGCACATGTGACTTGTATTAAATTACCTGTCTGAGCATCATCTCCGTCGCTTATGCGATTTTTAAACGTTAATAAGAACCACGGTGTAGAATTACGACAGTGCAGAGGAAGCAGGTGACGGTCTTACCAATATTCATGGAAGAAGTAACTTCGAAATGTCCATCTCAGTAATACACAGGACACATGACTGTATTTTGCAAGCCATCAGCAGCAATACGATGTTCGTAGCTACCGACGAAGAAGAAGGATAGAAGAAGACTACCTACCTACGCCTCCTATCGAAGTCGAAACTTGGCGCCAAACAACATGACAGGCTAGATAGGCTCTGCACTGGAAATATTGCTCAAAGACAAGCTTTTCACTACTCGCTCAAAGATAAGGCTTCTACAGCAGACGAAAACATAGGCTTCAGAGTCAATGAGTCATACGAGTGCTTCTTTTATAACAGACAGCTTGCACTAAAAACTGTATTTCACTGGCGTCATAGCCATCAGAATATTTTTATTTACCATTTGAAGTTCACGCGACAGGACGTATACACTGAGGCGGTCTCCTTTCACCCGGCGTAGTCGATCAACTCGATGTGGCATGGACTCTATAATTCGTTGGAAGTCCCCTGCAGAAATATCGAGCCATGCTGCCTCTATAGCCGTTCATAATTGCGGAAGTGTTACCGGTGCAGGATAATCTCTCGATTATGTCCCAAAAATATTCGTTGCGATTCATGTTAGGGGCTCTGGGTGACCAAAAAATTCTCTCGAATTGTCCAGAATGTTCTTCAAACCAATCGCGAATAACTGTGGCCTGGTGACATGACACATTGTCATCCACAAAAGTTCCATCTTTCTTTGGAAGCAGCCTGCCGCTGTGTCCGAGCGGTTCTAGGCGCTTCAGTCTGGAACCGCGCGACCGCTAAGGTCGCAGGTTCGAATCCTGTCTCGGGCATGGATGTGTATGATGTCCTTAGGTTAGTTATGTTTAAGTAGGTCTAGGGGACTGATGACCTCAGGCGTTAAGTCCCATAGTGCTCAGAGCCATTTGAACCATTCTTTGGCAGCAAATGGTCTCCGAGTAGCCCAACATAGCGATTTCCAGTCAGTGATCGGTTCAGTTGGAACAGAAGACCCAGTCCACTCCCTGTAAACACAGCTTACACCACTATGGAGCCACTGCCAGCTCGCACATTGGCTTGTTGACAACATTGCTTCGTGTGGTCTGCGCCACATTCGACCTCTACCATCGCTCTTAGGCCAACTGCAGCCGGTGCTCATCTGACCAGGCCACTGTTTTCTAGGATCCAACAGATATGGTCACCTGCGCAGGAGAGGCGCTGATGGCCATGCCGTGCTGTTAGCAAAGCCATTCGCGGCGGCCGTGTGCAGTCATAGCCCATCAGCGTCACACTTCGCTGCACTGTCCCAGCGGATACGTTCGTAATACGCCCCACATAGATTTCTGTGGTTATTTCACCCAGTGTTGCTTGTCTGACAACTCTATGCAACCGCCGCTGATCTCGGTCGTCTATGGTTGTCTATGATGAAATTTGGTATTCTAGAGCCTACGGAATATTAGACCAATTGTGCGGCTGGATTAAAGAGTTTTTAACAAACAGAAGACAGCATGTTGTTCTCAATGGAGAGACGTCTACAGATGTTAAAGTAACCTCTGGAGTGCCACAGGGGAGTGTTATGGGACCATTGCTTTTCACAATATATATAAATAACCTAGTAGATAGTGTTGGAAGTTCCATGCGGCTTTTCTAAGGGGACGTTTCACTGTATTATACAAAAAAGTTGCAGCATTAGAAAATTGCAGCGAAATGCAGGAAGATCTGCAGCGGATAGGTACTTGCTGCAGGGAGTGGCAACTGACCCATAACATAGACAAATGTAATGTATTGCGAATACATGGAAAGAAGGATCCTTTAGTGTATGATTATATGATAGCGGAACAAACACTGGTAGCAGTTACTTCTGTAAAATATCTGGGAGTATGCGTGCGGAACGATTTGAAGTGGAATGATCATATAAAATTAATTGTTGGTAAGGCGGGTGCCAGGTTGAGATTCATTGGGAGAGTCCTTAGAAAATGTAGTACATCAGCAAAGGAGGTGGCTTACAAAACACTCATTCGACCTATACTTGAGTATTGCTCATCAGTGTGGGGTCCGTACCAGGTCGGGTTGACAGAGGAGATAGAGAAGATCCAAAGAAGAGAGGCGCGTTTCGTCACAGGATTATTTAGTAAGCGTGATAGCGTTACGGAGATGTTTAGGAAACTCAAGTGGCAGACTGTGAGAGAGGCGCTCTGCATCGTGGTGTAGCTTGCTGTCCAGGTTTAGAGAGGGTGTGTTTCTGGATGAGGTATCGAATATATTGCTTCCCCCTAGTTATACCTCCCTAGGAGATCGGGAATGTAAAGTTAGAGAGATTCGAGCGAGCACGGAGGCATTCCGGCAGTCGTTATTCCCGCGAACCATACGCGATTGGAACAGGAAAGGGAGGTAATGACAGTGGCGCGCAAAGTGCCCTCCGCCACACACCGTTGGGTGGCTTTTGAGTATAAATGTAGATGTAGCCACTCTTGACACTGTTGATCTCGGAGTATTAAATTTGCGAACGATTTCCGAAATGGAATGTCCCATGCGTCTACCTTCGACTATCATTTAGCATCCAAAATGTGTTAATTTTCATCGTTTTCAGGCGAGGCACCTGAGTACCAATGACAGCTCCGCCAATGCACTACCCTTTCATGCCTTGTGCACGCTATACTACTGTCTTCCGCACACGTGCATGCCGCTGCCACTGTACGCACACCCGCTGCGCTTCACGCCTTTGAGCGGCTGCTCCGCGGCGGCCTTGCCGGCCGTGCAGACAGCGCGCCCGGTTTCCCGGCCATTGGTGGCGAGCCGCCACCCGCTATTCACTGCTCGCTGCCGTGCTGCCCCAGCCACGTCACTGGAGATGTGCACCGCGACACTGTGTTTGCCTAGGCGAGCGCATCCAACAAGCACCTCTGTCGCGCTTCCTAGCCGCTTTTACATCTGCAGTGTGTCCGGTAAGTCCCCTACTTCCAGGACAAAATGGTATTGTTGTTGTTGTCTTGTGCTCTTCAGCCCTGAGACTGGTTGATGCAGCTCTCCATGCTACTCTATCCTGTGCAAGCCTCTTCATCTCCCAGTACCTACTGCAGCCAATATCCTTTCTACCCACCACGCTGCCCTCCAGTACTAAATATGTGATCCCTTGATGCCTCACAACATGTCCTACCAACCGATCTCTTCTTCTAGTCAAGTTGTGCCACAAACACCTCCCCAATTCTATTCAACACCTCATCATTAATTATGTGATCTACCCATCTAATCTTCAGCATTCTTCTGTAGCACCACATTTCGAAAGCTTCTATTCTCTTCTTGTTTAAACTATTTATCGTCCACGTTTCACTTCCATATATGGCTACGCTCCATACAAATACCTTCAGAAACGACTTCCTGACACTTAAATCTATACTCCATGTTAACAAATTTCTCTTCTTCAGAAACGCTTGCCTTGCCATTGCCAGTCTACATTTTATATCCTCCCTACTTCGACAATCATAAGTTATTTTGTTCCCCAAATAGCAAAACTCCTTTACCACTTTATGTGTCTCATTTCCCAATCTAATTCCCGCAGCATCACCCGACTTAATTCGACTACATTCCATTATCCTCGTTTTGCTTTTGTTGATAATCATATTATACCCTCCTTTCAAGACACTGTCCATTCTGTTCAACTGCTCTTCCAAGTCCTTTGCTGTCTCTGACAGAATTACAATGTCATCGGCGAACCTCAAAGTTTTTATTTCTTCACCATGGATTTTAGTACCTACTTCCAACTTTTCTTTCATTACCTTTACTCCTTGCTCAATACACAGATTAAATAGCAACGGGGAGAGGCTACAGCCCTGTCTCACTCCCTTCCCAACCACTACTTCTCCTTCGTGCCCCTCGACTCTTATGACTGTCATCTGGTTTCTGTACAAATTGTAAATAGCCTTTCGCTCCCTGTATTTTACCCCTGCCACCTTCAGAATTTGAAAGAGAGTCTTCCAGTCGACATTGTCAAAAGCTTTCTCTACGTCTACAAATGCTACACACGTAGGTTTGCCTTTCCTTAATTTAGCTTCGAAGATAAGTTGTAGGGTCAGTATTGCCTCACGTGTTCTAACATTCCTACGGAATCCAAACTGATCTTCCCCGAGGTCGGCTTCTACCAGATTTTCCATTCGTCAGTAAAGAATTCGCTTTAGTATTTTGCATCCGTGACTTATTAAACTGATTGTTCGGCAATTTCCACATCTGTCAGCACCTGCTTCCTTTGGGATTGCAATTATTATATTCTTCTTGAAGTCTGAGGGTATTTCGCCTGCCTCATACATCTTGCTTACCAGATCGTAGAGTTTTGTCAGGACTGGCTCTCCCAAGGCCGTCAGTAGGTCTAATGGAATGCTGTCTACTCCCGGGGCCTTGTTTCGACTCAGGTCTTTAAGTGCTCTGTCAAACTCCTCACGCAGTACCTTATCTCCCATTTCATCCTCATCTACCTCTTCTTTCATTTCCATAATATTGTCCTCAAGAACATCGCCCATGTGTAGACCCTCTATATACTCCTTCCACCTTTCTGCTTTCCCTTCTTTGGTTAGCACTGGGTTTCGATATTCATGCAAGAGGTTTTCTTTTCTCCAAAGGTCTCTTTAATTTTCCTGTAGGCAGTATCTATCTTACCCCTAGTGAGATAAGCCTCTACATCCATACATTTGTCCTCTAGCCATCCCTGCTTAACCATTTTGCACTTCCCGTAGATCTCATTTTTCAGACGTTTGTATTCCTTTTTGCCTGCTTCACTTGCTGCAGAATACTGGTATTGTATACTGCACAATGCACTACTTACACGTACAAATTAAGTATCCAATGGGTCTGTGTGTAGCATCACGAATTACCTCCGAATGCACCAGGGTCTATTAAAAGGTAACGGCTGTAAAATCGGCGTTTAAGTCCCGTTCAGCGCAAAATTCTCATGCGTCGACATCGATCAATGTTTATGTAGTAAGATGGTATCTGTTCTTTCGGACATGTCCGAAAGAACAGATACTATCTTAGCATATATATAGTTAAGGCTCACCGGCCACTTGACCATCTTCTTCCCCTGTGCGAATGCACAAACAGTGCCCAAACTCTTAGGGGAATCGGTTCAAATGGTTCAAATGGCTCTGAGCACTATGGGACTCAACTGCTGTGGTCATCAGTCCCCTAGAACTTAGAACTACTTAAACCTAACTAACATAAGGACGTCACACACATCCATGCCCGAGGCAGGATTCGAACCTGCGACCGTAGCTAAGGGAATCGGCAACGCGGCGCGAGTAATGAGTATAATGGGCGGGGCCACTACGAATGTAGTGCGGGACAATACGTCGAGAATGTGGGTTTCGCGGGAGGCGTGCCAGAGATAAATCGCTGCCGTCGCGCTATCCTCGGTGGCTCAGATAGAGCGTGTGCCATGTAAGCAGGAGATCCCGACTTCGAGTCCCTGTCGGCGGAAACATTTTCATCTTTCCTTGTTGACGTATGTCAACGCCTGTAAGCAGCTAAGGGTGTTCATTTCATTGCATTTCATCGATCAAAGTTAAACGAGGGACATACACTACTGGCCATTAAAATTGCTTCACTACGAAGATGTACTACAGGCGGGGAATTTAACCGACAGGAAGAAGGTGCTGTGATAGGCAAATTATTACCTTTCTAGAGCATTCACACAAGGTTGGCGCCGGTGGCGACACCTACAGAGTGCTGACATGAGGAAAGTTTCCAACCGATTTCTCATACACAAACAGCAGTTGACCGGCGTTGCCTGGTGAAACGTTGTTGTGATTCCTCGTGTAAGGACGAGAAATGAGTACCATCACGTTTCCGACTTTGATAAAGGCCGGATTGTAGCCTATCGCGATTGCGGTTTATCGTATCGCAACATTGCTGCTCGTGTTGGTCGAGATGCAATAACTGTTAGCAGAATCGGTGGGCTCAGGAGGGTAATACGGAACGCCGTGCTGGATCCCAGCGGCCTCGTATCACTAGCAGTCGAGATGACAGGCATCTTATCCGCATGGCTTTAACGGTTCGTGCAACCAAGTCTCGATCCCTGAGTCAACAGATGGGGAAGTTTGCAAGACAACAACCATCTGAACGAACAGTTCGACGACGTTTCCAGCAGCATGGACTATCAGCTCGGAGACCATGGGTGCGGTTTCCCTTGATTCTGCATCACAGACAGGAGCGCCTGCGATGGTGTACTCAACGACGAACCTGGGTACACGAATGGCAAAACGTCATTTTTTTGGATGAATCCAGGTTCTGTTTACAGCATCATGATGGTCGCATCCGTGTTTCGCGACATTCCGGTGAACGTACATTGGAAGCGTTTATTCGTCAGCGCCATAATGGCGTATCACCCTGCGTGATGGTAGGGGGTTCCATTGGTTACACGTCTCGGTCACCTCTTGTTCGCACTGAGGGCACTTTGAACAGTGAACGTTAGATTTCAGATGCGTTACGACCCCTGGCTCTACCCTTCATTCGATCCCTGTGAAACCCTACATTTCAGCAGGATAATGCACGACCGCGAGTTGCAGGTCCTGTACGGTCCTTTCTGGATACAGAAAATGTCCAACTGCTTCCCTGGCCAGCACATTCTCCAGATCTCTCACCAATTGAAAACATCTGGTCAATGGTGGCTGAGCAACTGGCTCGTCACAATACGGCAGTCACTACTCTTGATGAACTGTGGTATCGTGTTGAAGCTGCATGGGCAGCTGTACCTGTATACGCCATCCAAGCTCTGTTTCACTCAATGCCCAGGCGTGTCAAGGCCTAGATGTGGTTGTTCTGGGTACTGATTTGTCAGGATCTATGCACCCAAACTGCGTGAAAATGTAATCACATATCAGTTCTAGTATAATATATGTGTCTAATGAATACCAGTTTCTCATCTTCATATTTCTTGGTGTAGCAGTTTTAATGGCCAGTAGTGTAATTTCGTAGCACTTAACTTCTGTGATCTGGCGGGAACCGATGCTACCACTGCGGCAAGGCCGCTGGAAATATATCCAAATGAGAAATACGGTAGGAACCCAGCTCATATCATAATGTGAGGTGCGTTCGTTTCCGACTCATGCGAATAATGGGGACCTTCTTCAGACGAGAAATACAATATGAAGCACGTTAGTCAGAATATAAAATTGTTCAGTATTGAGGGAAATATTGCAATGGGATATTGTGCCTATACAGCACAGTAGGATGCAAGGTTCTGATCCATGTCCTTGCTGCACTACACTTCAAGATGGCACGTAATAACATGACATTATTTTTCAACTTAGTTAATAAATCCCAGCAAATAACGGCCCGAACTCCTTATACAACTCTGGAAAGTGACACGTACTTAAGCATCCTGTCTGAATCCATTCATGTCTATTGTGCATTATAAAGGACTTCGGAAATTCCAGCAGCGCAATGAGACATCAGACACGTCCAGAATTGCTACAGAGTGGCTTCAGGACCTCTCTTCTGAGTTTAAACACTTCCGCTAGCAACAAAACTCCTCAAACATGAGCATTATTGAGCATATCTGGGATGCCTTGCAACGTGCTGTTCGTAAGAGGTCTCTATCCCCTCGTGCTCTTACGGATTTATGGACAGCCCTGCAGCATTCATGGTGTCAGTTCCCTCCAGCACTACTTCAGACATTAGTCCACGCCACGTCGCGCTGCGGCACTTCTGTGTGCTAGCTGGGGCCATACACGATATTAGACAGATGTAGCAGTTTCTTTGGCTCCCAGTGTATAAATGCATTCTTTATTCTGTCATTATTTGCTCTATTTGTGGAACTTCCCCACTAATCGCTTCTGAAAAGTGTGTTTGTATCGCCTCACATCAGTTGTGGCTTAACAACTGAAACAAAAAACTGCAACTGTGACCACTCTGCTTTTCGTCTGCTTCAAAGAAGGGATACCAATAAAACAACTTTTTATTTCTCCAATTGTACAAAGTCAAAAGGGGTACGGAGTCTTCTCGGGAACAGAGTACATAGTGACCTGACGGTCAGTTAATCTGACACTCTCAGCTGCAAGAACATTGACTGGAACATGTGTGGTGCCGTGAAGTGGAGCGTTGTAATGAAAAGGGACTTGATGCTGCTATCTGGTCATGAAGCCGAGTTTTGACATCTGGTTGTCAATCTAGATAGCACCTGTACTTTCGAAATGAGGTGCTACAGAAGAATGCTGAAGATTAGATGGGTAGATGACATAAGTAATTGGAGAGAAGAGAAATTTGTGGCACAACTTGACTAGAAGAAGGGATCGGTTGGTAGGGCATATTCTGAGGAATCAATGGATCACCAATTTAGTACTGGAGGGCAGCGTGGAGCGTAAAAATCGCAGAGGGAGACCAAGAGATGAATACACTAAATAGATTCAGAAGGATGTAGGTTGCAGTAGGTACTGGGAGATGAAGAACCTCTCACAGGATAGAGTAGCATGTAGAGCTGCATCAAACCAGTCTCCGGACTGAAGACCACAACAACAACAACAACAACAACAACAACAACAGCAACAAGTACCAGACGCTCACAGAACTCTGTTCAACTTAACTCTGAAAGCTTACAGCGTAAAGATAATTCATTTACTGACTAATTCTGATACTGTAGTTCGAGATCAGTACTGCAACTGGCTATTGTAGTCGTGTACATGACGCACGTATTGATGCTGAAATGCTCATTCTTGTGATGAAGAATCTTGAATTAATATTCTGTCATCAAAAGCACCTCGCGAATCTCTCAAAGACACAACCGCTGTAAGTTCATGTGTTGTAGCGTGTGAAATAACTATATATCTTTCCGTTAGTTTTAAGCTCTCTGTAAAAACGGTTTCAGTGTATTGTTCATGCGCCTGTCGGAAGTTATGGTTAGGGGGCAAAGATCGGTCCAGAAATTCCTGTTGCATTAAATGCATACCACAGTTCTATCTTCACCGTATACAGGCTCATGGCGCAGTTGATGAGCAGTTTCAGAAATTCAACTTTGAATCTTCTGCGAGTTTCCGAACTGCTAACCATGTTTGACCAGAAAACAGAACATTACATAATGAACTACTTAGTTATTCACAGAGTGCAACAGCCAGTTGCTGTACTAACGAAGAGAAACAGTGTCTGAGTTGATTAATAGACGCACTACCGTTACTTTGTAAGGTTTCAGTCTCAGTGTGCGCACAGCGCTATGGCTGGATGTTTCTGGCACGGCAGTCCGAAGTGCAGAGTGGTGCAACGATTTCCTCTAACTTCTTTCCAAATTCCTCCTGCAGGTTTCTCGCAGCAAGCACCGCGTGATGTGGCGCTCACGGCCTGCCTGCATAAGGGTTCCCGTTCAACGGCAGGCACACCATTTGTATTGTACGTGAAACAGCTCTACTTCTGTACTTCCACCTGTGTTCTTCTTAACGTCTGCTATTACAACACATTCAAATCTACTACTATACACCAACTAGCGGCCGGCTTATGATTGTTCGGCGATTACGTACTGCCGGCCGGAGTGGCCGAGCGGTTCTAGACGCTACAGTCTGGAGCCGCGTGACCGCTACGGTCGCAGTTCGAATCCTGCCTCGCGCATGGATGTGTGTGATGTCCTTCGGTTATTTAGGTTTAAGTAGTTCTAAGTTCTAGGGGATTGATGACCTCATAAGTTAAGTCCCATAGTGCTCAGAGCCATTTGAACCACCAACGAGGGGTGCTAACCAGTTCAATATGGGTGCGTCTGGATAAACCTTCATTCACGAGACGCTGGTCTACTCCTGGTTAGTTGCAGATAAAATTGGTAACACTGCGCGGCGTGGTATTAGCCGAGTGGTCTAGGGGCGCTGCAGTCATGGTCTGTGCGGCTGATCCCTGCACACGTTCGAGTCCTCCCTGGGGCATGTGTGTGTGTGTGTTTGTCCTTAGGACAATTTAGGTTCAGTAGTGTGTAATCTTAGGGACTGATGACCCTAGCAGTTAAGTCCCAAAATATTTCACACACACTTTTTTTTTTTTTTTGTGCTACAGTGCTACAGTGCAGGTTCGTCAAAGACTGTGCGAGGGGGTCTTTCAGTCTCTAAGTTTATCCTAAGACTACTAGAATGCCCTGTGACTTCCTTCCGTATAGAGACCGATCATAAATTACGCACTATACTCTAAGTATTAGAAATACGTAGATCGGTCTCTGGTACACTTTGATGATGTATATGTTCGAGAATTAACAATTAATGAAGGTACTGCACAGCCATCTATCTACATTCGCAATGGGACTCGCAAAGTAGAGGAGGAGTAGTTTAGCGATGATACTGAAACTGAGAAGCATCCTGTCGCATCATTGGTTGGTGTTGAAATTACTGTAAAATTGCTAAAATTGTTCGCACTATCAACTGTGATGCTTACAGTAGTGTGATACTTACATTGACAGTCTCTTTTCTATCCCATCTCTCAGCTCGCGTACCGTTGATTACCACGTAATGATTGACTGACATCCCTTTTTGAGATGGAGAGAGAGTCTTGGTGGAGGGGTGACAGCTTCTGGGGGGCGGCTAGCACCGAAACAGTGATCACGTACATGACTGCAATGTGATGAATCAATAGAAACAGAATACAGAGTCATCAGCTATACCATCACTATGCAGATGAGTTTATATTTAGAGGTCGTCAATCACCTTTGGAGAGCAGTTTGGAAACGCTCCACAACGCCACAAATCTCTTCCATTTTCCTTATGTTGGCCGGCCGCGGTGGTCTAGCGGTTCTAGGCGCACAGTCCGGAACCGCGCGACTGCTACGGTCGCAGGTTCGAATCCTGCCTCGGGCATTGATGTGTGTGATGTCCTTAGGTTAGTTAGGTTTGAGTACTTCTAAGTTCTAGGGGACTGATGACCACAGATGTTGAGTCCCATAGTGCTCAAAGCCATTTGAACAATTTTTTTCCTTATGTTGTCACTGCCTTTTATTTAATATCACCCAGTGTGTGTGTGTGTGTGTGTGTGTGTGTGTGTGTGTGTGTGTGTGTGTGTTATGGTAGCAGCAGCAACATGCGGCGTCTACTTTTCTGTGAGAGACAATGGATCATAACATGGTAATGTCAGTTTAGAACCTGACACAGATCTCGAAGTTGTGTCAGGAAAAAACAAAATGTATAACAGTGTAGAAAGCAGAAAAAAAACAATCTTTCCATCAATGGCACAGGATCACACGTAGGGTCTCTTGCAACTGATAGTATAGTCTGTGGGATACGGTCATCCTCCTGCAGTACAGGTGATGAAACTTTAAACTGGTCTGTGTGATGGGTCAATACCCGTATTTTTAATAGGATCGCCACATGAGTTCGTTGCTGACATGCAGGCGATATTTGTTTTCAATATACGGGAAGAGGGAGATGCTATAAAAATCTTATCCAGTTCTCTATTGGATGAAGTGAGTGGAGCTTTTATAGTTCGAAATTTTTCTCTGTTGGATAGTACAGAATAAAAATGATAGAATGTTGGGATGATAGAAGTGAATGGACCCAGAGGAAACATGAATCTGCTTCAGACTGCAGTACCTGTATATAGTTTGGAGACACACCACAATCCAGTAGCGAAACCCTCATTCTTCTCCCAGTTCCCGTACTGTCTTTTATCCTACCTCGAGTTGCAGGAGCAGGCTCCGTTTGGCACTGTCCTTACACATCATAGACTGTTCGCAGAGCTACGACAACATGTTCCCATTTCCACCAAATGGTTAAAACACGGTCCAGTCGCACTAACTCAGGTCACTTTGTTCCTACCTGGGTTGCAGAAGGTGATAGATGTAGTTCTCTCTGACTTCTGCTCAGTTCTGACTTGAACTGGAACGATCACATGCACAAAGCCGCAGGAATGGCAGCAGTTGCAAGAGGAATAAGGACTGCCTAAAGAGCCACGTTGGAATTTTACTATAACAGACAGATTCAAAACAGGTTAAATCCATTCGAGAGCCAGAAATATGATTCACTAGTGGCTGTAATCATTAAAGGACTTCACCATGGGATCCAATGCAGGTATGTGGTTGAATGGCAAGACTTGTCCAAATCACAGACAGCATTTCTAACGACAGAATGACAGAATGCATTACAGATACTGGAGAAATACCTAGCGGCGGCATGAGGAGTTGCAAATACTGGATTCATATCACGTTCCTTAGCCGAATCACTTTCTAAATACGGTGATTTTATCGCGAGGCTGCATCGTTGGTGACGTGTAACCGCACTGTTGGTCTGACAATATACATTCCGGCGATCATCGTCTATATTCAGTGTTGCGGTATTTGTCTGGAAAAACCAATTCATTCGGAGGTAATGCCAGACTTCGATTTATAAAGCCAGCATAGCTTTTAGCATGGACACTTGTGTGCACCTGTAGAACCAAGACCGATTGTGGTAGTAACATGGTCGTTGCGATTGTGTTTTTTCAACATCTGGCGATTTTGATTACATCTCTCTTTCCAAGGCATAGTGGTACCATGCACAGGAAAAACGTATGGGACATATCCACCCATCGCTGATTTTCAAAAATGTTTCAAATGGCTCTGAGCACTATGGGACTTAACATCTTAGGTCATCAGTCCCCTAGAACTTAGAACTACTTAAACCTAACTAACCTAAGGACATCACACACATCCATGCCCGAGGCAGGATTCGAACCTGCGACCGTAGCAGCCCCGCGGTTCCGGACTGAAGCGCCTAGAACCGCACGGCCACCGCGGCCGGCCGCTGATTTTCGGACAGTATTATTTCGTATCACCAGCAGTCAGCTATTGGCAAAATATTATACTTAATAGTAGGGGATGTGTGATAGGTTCACCTTGAGGATCAGGCTTATATAGTATGTTTTTATGTCCCAACATGTGCAAAGGAAATGACTATGTACGGTCACAAGGAAGGTATGGATTTGACATGGAATATTGTGATAGCAAAGGGAAAAGTGTGTCAAGTTATAAGAATGATACAGATATTTCTATTTCCAGGGCCACAGCCATCAGCAGGGTGTATTTCTGTTACTTCGCTCATTGTCGAATGTCGTCCAATTGAGACCGCGATAGAAATATTTAATTGTAAGAATAGCGATGAAATATGTATGTGGCTGGTTTCTTAGGACGATTCTGTCTCTGGATGCGTGGCGAGCGGTGGCGGTGTCCCATGACGGGAATGATTCACGTTTCCCGCTAACTGCAGGAGACATCTGACTGGAAAGGCCTGATGGGATGCGTGGCGAGCGGTGGCGGTGTCCCATGACGGGAATGATTCACGTTTCCTGCTAACTGCAGGAGCCATCTGATTGGAGAGGCCTGTTGGGATGCAGGAATGCAGCTGACTTTACCTCGTCGTCCTCTAGGCGGATGAATTGCGAACTAATATTTAGCATGCTTTGGACAGCTTTCGTAATCGCATGGAAATTTGAAAAGATTCAATATGGACATGTGTTTGCGTTGGATCACTATTTCCTCCCATGTAAATATTCTGGATGACTGCTTCTGCACATTTCGCGCATTTATTTAGCTGGTATCTGCATCTATAAGGTGAAAGATGGGTGGAAGAGACTTTTGGTGGTTCTCTAGACATCAGAAACACCTTAGTTGACTCTGTAAATTGCAGGGATGATTTGGGATCTGTTTCATCACCGACATCAGTATTCACGAGTGGAAATACCAGTTTCCTCTATTTTTTCGAGTTTTCATGTAAAGGTCCTCGCAGACGGTATTAGTTTCTAGTTAATCAGTGGTTTATAGCACGCTCCACCTCGCTAAAGTTTAGGGTTTCTAAGAAATAACTTCCAGTCTATATCTTCGGAATTATACTGTGCAAGCGATACTGTAATGCAAGCGATATTGCTATGTGCTTGATATCGAGAAGTAACCTATCAATGGTATAATATTCTTGCAAACCACGTGAAAATACATGTGTTCTTGTAATCCCAGAGTCTGGAAATGGGTGCAAAAAGCAAGCAAGCAAGCAAACAGGTCGGGGCCAAAATCAGTGACATATTTGTGTAGAGGGGAACTGACCGAGCCTTTGTACAACAGTCTTTGCGGTATATGTACGTCTGGTGGTCGCTACTGTATGTCCTATCGTGAGGGAGGTATAAATTCAGCACATTGATAGCCGTAAGGAGAATGAAAGACTTTTTTTTTACATGAAACATTATGTGTGTTATAGATATTGAGATTCGTTCCAGAAACACGGATATCAAGATGAGACATTTCCAGTACATTGCTTGATGTCAGACTGCAGCAGCAATCCCATTGAATTGTAGTTACAGTGATAAATATGTGGCTGGTTCCCAATATTCTTGTGAGTCTGGAGATGGCCGTAGAAAGCACAGTACCAAGTAAGCAGGCCAGGGCCGGAAACAGCATCTCAGCAGACGCTGGGCCTTGCCCATCCTTTGTACGTCAGTGCAGAGAGTCCGAGAAAGCTTCTGACTTATGACAATTTGGCTCGTGGCTCCCCATGAACAGGTAAATAGTGAACTAATACCCTATTTGCATTGAGTTGCCTTCGGGATCACGTGTGTCACATGTATACTCTGCAGAAATTTGAAAAGATTCAAATAGTTTTACCACTGAAAGTCTCGTTTGCAGAAAACAATGGTGGGTGGTACTCCCACACCAGCAGCAGCAGCAGCAGTTTGACAGGTAGATTCAGTGATGGATCTGCTGTCCCTTTAGGATGATCGGGAAGAATGCGTTCAGTCTTATTCGGGGATATTTTCGTAAACAGATCCTGTTTGGACAAGAATTTATATGCAGACAATCTGACACATCGCGAAAGGTCTTACAACAGCAACAACAAAAGAGACCGTTAACTGTTTCTGCAACACTTTACAAATTCTGAGAAGGGGCTGATAAGTAATGGACGAGCTGTGCCATTAGCATCGCGAGGAAGAATGCATCGTGTGTTATTCTGGGAAGCATTGCAAAAGATTTCTATAGTGGGTCGAGAGGGAGGCTTGGTTGTTATTCACATAGACATGACACATCAGCATAACACTGAGAACCATTTAGTGCGCCTGTGCGGGCGAGTCGCTACGCAGACATCTGTTGTTTGGCGAGTAGGTCCGTGCCGGGCCGGCATGTATGTGTCGTGACTGGGGAAACACATACGCAGCCAGAGGTGTCTCGCATGTAAGGCAGTTGTCCCATTAGGAACACTAGGAAGAATGTTCCCTGTATTATTTTCAAAAAAAATGGTTCAAATGACTCTGAGCACTATGGGACTTAACATCTGTGGTCATCAGTCCCCTAGAACTTAGAACTACTTAAACCTGACTAACCTAAGGACATAACAGACATCCATGCCCGAGGCAGGATTCGAACCTGCGACTGTAGCAGTCGCGCGGTTCCGGACTGAGCGCCTAGAACCGCGAGATCACCGCAGCCGGCGAGTATTATTTTCAAATGGTTCAAATAGCTCTGAGCATTGTGGGACTTAACTGCTGTGGTCATTAGTCCCCTAGAACTTAGAACTACTTAAACCTAACTAACCTAAGGACATCACACACATCCATGCCCGAGGCAGGATTCGAACCTGCGACCGTAGCAGTCGCGCGGTTCCATACTGTAGAGCCTAGAACCGCTCGGCCACAACGGCCGGTCTGTATTGTTTTGGGAATCATTGCCACAGTTTTTTGTAGAGCATCTGGGGGAGCGGGGGGGGGGGGGGGGGAGGGGGGGAGTAGACTTGGCTGTTATTTATACAAGCGTATGATGTCAGTATAACATTGAGAACCTCTTAGCTGTATCTGCAAGGGTGAGCTGCTATTCAAACATCTCGCTCTCGGCGCTGGGCCCGCAGCTATGTGTTATCGTGCCAGCAACGGTGCCTAGGTGAACATGTGTTTCAACAGGTATTCCTCAGGTGTCATGTATGAATGGATGCCGCCGCCTCGTCCTTGCGGGATCCGCACTGACACCTGCAAGTAGTCTGGCATCCGGCAGCCGCGTTATCACTTCGCAGGGCCTGCCTGTGCATCACAACTCCTGGCAGTTTGTGCGGTGGTGTTTCATGCGGTCCAGTGTCCAGGGGATGGTGGGCAGTGTGTGCTTCGTGATCGAAAGATTTTTAACTATCAATTATGTGTGAGGTGTGTTTCATGGCAGCATTCCTTGCGCAATTGGAACAAAAAGAAGGGTGATCAATTTAATTACTTCTTACAAGACCTGCATCTTTCCAAACAGCAGAGAATGATAAAGAAGAGAAATCCAACCAAAGAAAACTTTTTTATAAATAAACAATATACCCTTGAATTTCCCTTAGTGAGATCCTTTCTGTCCACCACAGAGCCTCCCATTTTCCAGTTATGGGAGAGGAGGCAGAGAGGGGTTGGGAAGAGGGGAGGGGGATGGATGGGGTGTTTACCAGAGGGGGAGGGGTTGCGGAATTGATCAATTTAGTTAAGTAGCCATTCAAACTGGTAAGAGTAAGAGGGGCTATTCGAATAACTCACACCTGAAAGTGTACCTGTAACAGCGAGAGGGAGGGGTTGGGTCGTAGGTTTCTTGAGGGGTGAGGGGTAGAGTGGGAGGGGGTACAGAAACAATAGGTTAAGAACCTGTCAATCAAAAGGAAGGAGCCTTTTAGTAGAACAGATGGTTAAGGACCTGTCAATCAAAGGAGAACAATAGGTTAATGACTTGTCAATCAAATGAGAACAATAGGTTCTACCTGCATACCTGCCCGTGATGAGTCAACCCGCACCAAAAAATGTGTTCGTGCTGCCCTTGTTCCCCTACTTGCATGACCATTGTCAGCCATAGGTGATGATTTTCTTTGCTGATTAGCTTGTGATATTAGAGCAAAAGAATTCATCAACTGAATTAAACAAGCTGAAATGAAGTAAAGGAACTGACGGCTATGAAGCAAACAAAGATCTAATAACGTGGAATGCTACCAGTGAAAGATCCTTCAGGTATGCCGATCTTCCAGCGAAACGAAAATGTAGTGACAATTCCCATAAAATACGTTCCGGTGGCTTTTGGGTTTGAAGCTGACACCCCTGATGTGTTCCATCGGTTTCAGATCAAGCGAATTTGGTGACCAAGACATCAGCGTGAGTTCACTACCACGCTCTTAGAACCATTACAGCATGATTCTTTGCTTGCAACACGGGCAATAAACGCGCAGAAAGATATCATGGCCATTGCTGAGTTTCTCTACTGACAATTTTTTAAACAGCTCATCACCTCTCTAAGACCAGCACATTCACACAACATGCCCTCACACATACTGGAAAGGTACAGAGAGGATGAGGAAATGTGACACATTGAAAAAGTAATCGAAATAAAGCACTTAGGTGCCTTTTTTCGTGTCCATTAGTTGGTTGTTGACTTAAAAAGTGAGTATCATATGGTAAACCTGCAATCTACTGGGTTGGCCGAGAGGTTCTAGGAGCTACAGTCTGCAACGACGCGACCACGGCCTAGGGCATGAATGTATGTGATGTCGTTAGGTTAGTTAGGTTTAAGTAGTTCTAAGTCTAGGGGACTGATGACCTCAGGATGTTAAGTCCCATAGAGCTTAGAGCCATTTGAACCATTTGAAGACCCTCTGATAGCAGTGTTCCGAAATAGCAGGCGGAAACCTCAGCAACGATGAAAGTTTGAGTGAGGAGTGGAAGCGTACTGAGGTAGCATAATGGTTAGGCCGAGTCGCCGCAAAAAGCAGGGATCGACGATTAGACTTTCGATAAGATATACATTCTCATATATCGCATAATTCGTCTTGTGGGCTCTGAGCTCTATGAGACTTAACTTCTGAGGTCATCAGCCCCCTAGAACTTAGAACTACTTAAACCTAACTAACCTAAGAACATCACACACATACATGACCGGGGCAGGATTCGAACCTGTGACCGTAGCGGTCGCATGGTTCCAGACTATAGGGCCTAGAACCACTCGACCACCTCGGCAAGTAATTCGTCGTGTCATTTGGTTACATTTGTTGGAAAATGGCTGTTTGAACACTATTCGGACTTCACAATTCTTTACTGTCTTCAAAATTCCTCAGCTGTGAAATGTACTGAACGTGCTGCGACGTTATCGATCGTTGCCTTTCCTGTAAGAACCTTCTGCCAATATTTGTAGCAAGCTCACTCGACAGCGCCCTTCATGAAAACGCGAAAGGACTATCAACAAATCCTTAGTCACTCCAGATCCCGTACTGCAGTGTCGAGGGTAGTAACTGTCATTCATAGTGAACGATGTATTGAATGAAGGCAGATCAAAAACAGGTTACGAAGTAGTCATACAGCTTGATTTGATATTAGCAAAAGTTAAGTGCTTAGTTTAACGCTTAATCATGTCACTAAGACTAGCCAATCGCCTGAAAGGAAACTGCAGAATTAGCCCAGTTTTGTAATAGTAATTATTTGAAAAAACTAGTGATACGCAGTGAGTTTATTGCAGCTGCATCAGCATCGACAGAGATTTAAGTTTTTGCTCTGCCATCCGTATCTTGGATTTTTGGAGTGTCCCTACATCCTTCACGGTAAATCACGAGATGGTTCCTTCGAAGCATCCACAGTTGAATTTCCCTCCCCTCCACATCTCAATTATCGTTTTTATCCTATCTTGCACTGCGTCTGTAACGATCTCGTCGTTGACAGAACGATTAATCTTAATTTGAATACAATTTTTAAAAATATTCTTTCCAATTTTCATTTTCATATGACCGCGAGTGAAATATTAAGACATTGTAGAAAATACGGATTTCGTGAGCAGCTAGAGTATTGGTCTGTTCTTCGAAGTGTGGCGTCATTTCTCATGTATTTTTATTGGTATTTTTTTTTAGCTGTGCTGTCGTTCGTATTCGTTACCAATACGTCGTATAAGCACGTGTGAGTCGAAACTTGTACTGAGGCTACAGAAGTCGTGGGACGCTTAATATTATGTCGGACCTCCTTTTGCAGCAGCAGCTCGACGTGCTATAGACCCGCCAAGTCGTTGGAAGTGCCCTGCAAAAACAATGAGCCTCGCTGCCTCTACACCCGTCCATAATTGCGATAGTGTTGCCGGTGCAGAACTTCCTACCCGAACTGACCTCTCGATTACGTCTCATGACTGTTCGATGGGGTTCATGACAGCCAGTTTGAGACGCCAAATCATTAGCTCAAATTGTCCAGAATGTTCTGAAAACCATTCACGAACCATTGTGGCGCACTGAAACAGCGCATTGTCATTCGTACAAAATTCCATCGTTGTTTGGGATGATGTCCATGAACGGCTGCAAATGGTCTCCAACTAGACGAACACAGCCATTTCCAGTCAACGATCAGTTTAGTTGGAACAGAATGCCCAGTCCACTCCCTGTAAACACAGCCCACACCATAATGGAGCCACTACCAGCTTGCACAGTAATTTGTTGACAACTTGGGTCCACTGCTTCGTGTGGTGTGCTCCACTTTCGCAGCCTACTATCAGCTCCGGGACTCATCCGCACAGGTCACGGTTTTCCAGTCCTCTAGGGTACAGCCGACATGGTCACCAGCCCAGGAGAGGTGGTGGTGTTAGCAAAGCCATCTGTTGCTATAGCCAGTTAAAGCCAAATTTCGCCGCACTGCATTAACGGATACGTTTGTCGTAAGTCCATAATTGATTTCTGCCATTTTTCCACACAGGGTTGCTAGTCTGTTAGTAAAGAGAAATCTACGCAAACGCCGCTGCTGTCGGTCGCTAATTGACGCCCGTCGGCCACTGCGTTGTCCGTGGTGAGAGGTAGTGCCTCAAATTTGGTATATTCAGCACAATCTTAACACTGTGGATCTGGGCATATTGTATTCCCTAACGATTTCCGAAATGGAATGATCGATGGCCTTATCTCCAACTACCACTCCGCATTCATAGTCTGTTAATTCCATTAATCACGTCGGACTACAAGTGACAACTTCACCAATGCTCTGCCCTTTTACGAGGTGCACTCAAGTTCTAAGGCGTCCGATTTTTTTTTCTCCAGTCTGGAAAGAGATAGAAACATGCGCATTGTTTTAAAATGAGGCCGCGTTCATTGTCAATACGTCCCAGAGATGGCAGCACCGTACGGCAGATAGAATTTTACTGCCAGCGGCGAGAATGAGAACTGTTTTAAATACTTAAAATGGCGACGTTTTCCTTCCTCGAACAGCGTGCAATCATTCGTTTTGTGAATTTGCGTGGTGTGAAACCAATTGAAATTCATCGACAGTTGAAGGAGACATGTGGTGATGGAGTTATGGATGTGTCGAAAGTGCGTTCGTGGATGCGACAGTTTAATGAAGGCAGAACATCGTGTGACAACAAACGGAAACAACCTCGGGCTCTCACAAGCCGGTATGACGACATGATCGAGAAAGTGGAGAGAATTGTTTTGGGGGATCGCCAAATGACTGTTGAACAGATCACCTCCAGAGTTGGCATTTCTGTGGGTTCTGTGCACACAATCCTGCATGACGACCTGAAAATGCGAAAAGTGTCGTCCAGGTGGTGCCACGAATGCTGACGGACGACCACGTGGCTGCCCGTGTGGCATGTTGCCAAGCAATGTTGACGCGCTACGACAGCATGAATGAGACTTTCTTTTCGTCGGTTGTGACAATGGATGAGACTTGGACGCCATTTTTCAATCCAGAAACAAACCGCCTGTCAGCTCAAAGTAAGCACACAGATTCGCCGCCACCAAAAAATTTCGGGTAACCGCCAGTGCTAAAAAAATGATGGTGTCCATGTTCTGGGACAGCGAGGGCGTAATCCTTACCCTTTGCGTTCCAAAGGGCACTACGGTAACAGGTGCATCCTACGAAAATGTTTTGAAGAACAAATTCCTTCCTGCACTGCAACAAAAACGTCCGGGAAGGGCTGCACGTGTGCTGTTTCACCAAGAGAACGCACCCGCACATCGAGCTAACGTTACGCAACAGTTTCTTCGTGATAACAACTTTGAAGTGATTCCCCATGCTCCCTACTCACCTGACCTGGCTCCTAGTGACTTTTGGCTTTTTCCAACAATGAAAGACACTCTCCGTGGCGGCACATTCACCAGCCGTGCTACTATTGCCTCAGCGATTTTCCAGTGGTCCAAACAGACTCCTAAAGAAGCCTTCGCCGCTGCCATGGAATCATGGCGTCAGCGTTGTGAAAAATGTGTACGTCTGCAGGGCGATTACGTCGGGAAGTAACGCCAGTTTCATCAATTTCGAGCGGGTAGTTAATTAGAAAAGAAATCGGAGGACTTACAACTTGAATGCGCCTCGTATACCTCGTGTACACGATACCACTGCGAGATGTGTATGTGCGTATCGCTATCCCATGACTTCCCTTACCTTAGCATAACTTAATGTAACTGCGTCCGAGCAGGCCCTGGAAGGCCCAACGGGACCGACCGGCCACCGTGTCATCCTCAGCCAACAGGCGTCAGTGGGTGCGGATGTGGAGGGCCATGTGGTCAGCACACCGCTCTCCCGGCCGTATGTCAGTTTACGAGACCGGAGCCGCTACTTCTCAATCAAGTAGCTCCTCAGTTTGCCTCACAAGGGCTGAGTGCATCCAGCTTTCCAACAGCGCTCGACAGACCGGATGGTCACCCATCCAAGTGCTAGCCCAGCCCGACAGCGTATAACTTCGGTAATCTGACGGGAGGCCGTTGGCACCTTAGCGTAAGCCCCTGCTAGAAACTGTGTTTACCACAGTGGTTTTATAGTTTCAATACGATTAAAGCGTTAATAACGAAAACATATTCATAAAAATACATGCAAAGAGCCTTATTTCCGAGGGGATTCCATTAGCAGAGATACGGGTCTCAAGGAATCTCTGACTTGTTAATGATGTCTGGTTCTTTGGCGTGATAGAGCGTTGTTTACTTATCGCAACAGAACATGACTGAATTCGGGAGGACGACGGTTCAATCCCGCGTCCGGCCATCCTGATTTAGGTTTTCCGTGATTTCCCTAAATAACTCCAGGCAAATGCCGGGATGGTTCCTTTGAAAGGGGACGGCCGACTTCCTTCTCCATCCTTCCCTAATCCGATGAGACCGATGACCTCGCTGGTCTCTTCCCCCAAACCAACTAACCAACCAACCATGACTGAATGAAGCGGGAAGACGTAATTGTCTTTTGTAAAGACACAATTCCCAAAACCAGAGTGACTTCTGTTTGGAACGCGGCGATACGTAAGACCAGCGAACTACATATCCTGTGGTAAGCGATTACAAAGCTCCCAGTTACTTATTCCATTAATGTAGTCCCGCAGAAACCCCTTCTACGCGTTTCCCTCAGCCGGGCTCGTACAATTGCTTCCGTAACGTCATTATCTCGGCACATCTGCCACCCTTCCATCCCCGAGCAAATAGCCCGGCAATGGAGCTCCGGCACGAGAAATATTGACTCCGACTCGATTTGCGCGCGAATAGCCCGGGCGCGATCTGGCGGGGCACGAACAATCGCCGGCTGGAAAGCGGGTCCGCCGAGGTAATACCGAGGCGAGGGGGCGTGGCCGGCGGCGGCCGTTAGCCACCAGCTGCGGACAGAGTTAAAGACGGCGGCGGCGGCGGCGGCGGCGCGCCACTTTAGAAAACACGGCGGCGCGGCGCGGCGCGGCGCCGGCTCACTGCGCCCGAATGGCGCGCCGCCCGCTGGCGCCAGCTTTGTCTCGCGACTTGTTAAATTATTCCGCGGCGTGCGCCCGTGGTGCGAGCGCGGCCGCGTGGATGCGCGCCTAACGCGCCGCGCCGGCCGCGCCCGGGCCACGCGCCCCATCCACTGCCCTGCGGACGCCGGCGGGAGGCCGCAGCCGTCCGCTGTGTGTCCCCACACAGCCTGCCGCCGCCTCTCTGCAACTACTCCTCGCTCCCTAACGCACCAGTCCGCGTCACCCTTATCGCTCGGCACCGCCTGTCGACTAAAATCTGCGCCTGTCAGGGTCGCCATCCGCAATGAAAGCCACGACGACTCAGGGACCGCTCACATTCGCAGGGAAACTCAGTCCAATGTGGTTCAACCAATCGCTACCCTTCTGGTGCGTCCGGGACCGACTCTCCACGATGTAAAAGTCAACGGCAGCCTCACTGGCTGATGGGAAAATTCTGTCACGGCCGGCCGTAGTGGCCAAGCGGTTCTAGGCGCTACAGTCTGGAACCGCGCGACCGAGTCCTGCCTCGGGCATGGATGAGTTTGATTGTCATTAGGTTATTTAGGTTTAAGTAGTTCTAAGTTCTAGGGGACTGATGACCTCAGATGTTAAGTCCATAGTGCTCTGAGCCATCTGTTTCACAGAGGAAGACTGCACTGGTTCCTTCTCTAGATTGTCGCACAGATGACAAAATGGTAGATATCGAAATAGACGACAGAGGGATAGAGATACAACTAAAATCGCTCAAAAGAGGAAAGGCCGCTGGACCTGATGGGGTCCCAGTTCGATTTTACACAGAGTACGCGAAGGAACTTGCCCCCCTTCTTGCAGCGGTGTACCGTCCAACTCTACTCGGCACTGAAATTCCAGCGCGTTAATATTATCAGACGTTATTCAGTTATCTCTTTCGTACAAACCTCTGGGTGCAATGACTATTAAAGTTATGTAAAATGTAAAAAAAAGACATTCTAGCAACATTATTGATCGACAAATGATAGGTAAATTTTCTTTATAAAACAGAAAGACTCGTGTATTTTGGCTTTTAGTAAGCACAGAACCAATGAAATATAATTTTTACTTGGGCATTTATTTAGAAAAACACATTATAAATTGCAGAAACTGCGCTCACACCCTAGTGACGACGTTACTTTCTTGAAGCCACAATTAATCGGCTTTCTTGTCCGTACCTTCCGTTTTACACGGACATGCATGGCGGTTGTGTTTTTAGAACGAAACTTTCTCGTGGCTCTCGACCGTTACTCTATTAAACAAGTACTACTTTCCATTCAAATAATTGCACAGTTATAAATTTTACTGATATAGAGCGGACACAATTTTAACTGTCAGAATTCGGCACGTGTCTCCAGCCACATCTCCCTCTTCGTCCTGTGGTATTTTGTGAACGATTGTACTCGTATTTCCATGCGTCGTCTCACTAGCCTTCATCAGGGACTCTGCCATCTGTCAGTTGGTTCCTTGACATTTTTGTTTCTCTTGGTGGCATTTGGTCATCTTATCTACATCCACTGGAGGAAGGGAAAAAAAACAAGAAAAACGCTACAACCTCTAGGACTGAGTTCAGTGGCACCAGGGTGTAACGTGCGTAGTGTTTCATTTGTCGTGGTCGTCAGCGATCAGATGGAGGTGCGGAGGCCCGTCTGTGCACCCATTGTTTTGACTCTGCAGGCATTTCGTGTGCTGAGCTTGGAGCTGATCAGTTCTTTCAACGTTCATTCCATGGTACAACCATGCACTCCGACACTGATCATATACACCACATGGTACAACGTTTGTTAGGAACTGGTAATGGCATGTTCCAAGACAACACCGCCTCTGTTCGCACAGCTCTCAGCGTCCAGTACTGCTCTCGTCAGCACGAGGATGAATTGTGGTATCTCTCCACAACAGTCACCAGATCTGAGTTTGGGGAGGAGTGTGTGCTATAGCTACTGACTGCCATCGTCGTTACCTGCGCTTGGCACTATTTTGCAGGACGAATGGTATAAGGTTCCCTAGAAAACCAGACAGGAATTGTTTTTACCCAATTCCAGACCACTGGGAGCAGTTTTGAATGTTAACTGTTTTCCCGCATCGTATTCGGCATTGTCAAGTGTTGTGTTTCTGGTGTATATTTTTGTTCAGGCCCTGTATGTAATGCCTGCTTTTATTCTAATTAGAAAATCATTGACAAAATGCTATTTGCACCTGTCCATAATTCCTGATCCAACATCATTGTATCTTCCAGTCAGGTCTCGCTCTATAACTGATTGAGTCAAGGATTTAGTCCTAAGGAAGTCTACCATTTAAAATTTCACATATTTTTACTTGTTTGCTTTCCACTGTATTATTGTGAAAGATGCCACTGTGTCTAGAACCCGGAAAAAATCGTCATTATTAGTGCTTGCTTATTCATAGCGACTTCTTTAATAAGCAAAATGGCCAAAAAATTAGTCAGTCCCAAGAAACGTCTCGCCAATACCATGCAACACCGCCTATAAACTTGATAATGACATAGTTTGGCGGGTAAGAGAGTCCCCAAGTTTTTTCAGGCAGGCCTATCGCATAAGCAGCTGAAGCCACTCATTGCTGAACTACTAAATTGTGCCGATCTGTACTGCTTCGTTTGATCCGCTGTTACAAATGTAGTATGGGTCTGAGATCGGGTGATTTAGAGGGTCAGTCGATGTTAGTATTCGTCAAACCACGATCAGTGCGTCCAACGCTGCCACGCGGCTGCTGTTGAAAGACGGGAGTGTCCAACTCAGCGTGGATTTTTCGAATCCTGCAAAACGTCACTGAATCACCTTCGGTCTGAACTGTACACTCCAAACACTTTGGGTTAAGCATTTCGTAAGGCCGTCGTTGCACTCATAGCCTCGGATTACTTGAAAAGAGGCTAAATGCCGGCTCTGCGAACCACACCACACGCCTCCCTCCAGTCGCCCACTGTGTAGTGTGGAGCGTTCAAGACTTGCAGCTTTACACTGAGGAGACAAAAGCCATGGTATGGCGATGTGCACATACGCATATGGTGGTAGTAGCGCGTGCACGAGATATGAAAGGGCATTGCGTTGGTGACGCTGTTATTTGTACTGAGGTGATTCATGTGAAACGGATTCCGACCGGAATTAACAGGCTTTGAACACGCAATGGCAGTTGCAACTAGAAGCGTTCTGTTTCGGAAATCGTTAGTGAATTTAATGTTCCGAAACCAACAGTGTCAAGAGTGTATCGAGAATACCATATCAGGCACTGCCTTTTACTACGAACAACACAGTGGCTTCAATTTACGATGGAGAGCAGCGGCGTAGAGTTCTCAGTGCTAACAGACAAGCAACACTGCGTGAAATAACCACGAAAAAGTATGTAGTACGTATGACAAACGTATACGTTAAGACGGTGCGGCGAATATTGGCGATAATGGGCTATGGCAGCAGACGACCTTTCTAACAGCAGGACATCGCCCGCAACACCCTTTCTGGGGTCGTGACAGTATCGGCTAGACACTAGAAGACTAGAAAACTGTGGCCTCGTCAGGCGATTCCCGACTTCAGTTGGTAAGGGCTAGTGGCAGGCTTAGGGTGTGGCGCAGACCTCACGAAGCCATGGACTCAGGTTGTCAACAAGGCTCTGTGGAAACTGGCGGTGGCGTCATAATGGTGTGGCTGTGTTTATGTGGAATGGACTGACACTTCTAGGAGAACAGACACGATTATTCACTGGAAATGGTTACGTTGGGCTACGTGGGCTTTCATGGACGATCCCAAACATCAATGAAATTTTTATAGATGACAGTTGTAATGGTTCTTTATTTACGTGACCATTACGGGACTCCAACCTCAGTTCTTGATACCAGTAATATCGTACTACTTTTCTTCGAAGTAACAGACATATTTTTGTGACAATATTCACATTTGGTTTTATTAATGTATAGGTACTCCGATGTATCGATATATTACAGTGATATGGTTCTTGTGTGTATTCATTTCTGTGAGCCTGTCATAATCTTTGACATACTTGTAACCGTTTTGGCGCGAATGTGCACAGACCATTCTTTGTTTCACTTTGCAGAAGTTAAGTTGTTATTTCGCTTTGTAAAAGAAACAGTCAAGTCTTGTGTTTGGTTAAAGTGGAAATTAAATATATGAAGACTGATACAAAAGCGTTTTCTTGATGATGTGACAAGTAAAAAGAAGTATATGTGACTTTACAAGAAGTTTAATAAAAATGTGGATCGTGAACACCAAGTCAAAAATAATTTCTACCATACCATTTTTTTGATCTGGGATTGTTTGATCATTAACAATTTGCTGAAAAATGCATTTGTTGGATCTTCAAATACTACTAAAATGCAGGTCGAGCTAATGCTTTGGCCACCCACATCGCCCGATATGAATCCCGTCGATCATTTTACGAATATAATCTAGAGGTCAACTCGAGCACAAAACCCTGCACAGGCAACAGTTTTGCGGCTTTGGACGGCAGTAGAGGTAGCGTGGGTCAAGGAGGTATCCCATGACTTCTGTGAGCTCAGTTTACTGTCCGGGTACCTTATACTTACAAGCGAGACATTTTTGAAGAGTTTTCGTTTCTCAGCCTCCTTTAGTACACTTACGGAATTGGTTAATCTCACTATATCACATCATGTGTTAAATCGGCAATATTTTACTGTTGGATCAACAGTAGGGGCATCCACATCGTACGTTGTCATTTCTGCGTGTGGAGAATGTGGGCCATGAAAATATTGTGCACAAGGGTGTGTTCTCCTTTCGATATCTATGCTGTTAGAAGTCTTCGTGTTGTTCGTTCACAACAATTCGTCAAACATGCGACAGCAATCTTTTTTTCCCCTCTCCCGAAATTTACTGTCGAAAGATCCGAAACGGAGTGAATGAAAGCATAACGTTGTAAACGTGTCAGTTGGCAGCAGTTTGTGTGCGTTGCTGTTGCCAGATCGCTGTGGGAGATTAGTATCGACCGGACGGGAGTAGCGGCTTCCGGTCGCACACACAATCGGCAAATAATGTGACGATTTATGACCAGTGCTAACTGGGTATGAGGAGAGAGAGAGAGAGAGAGAGAGAGAGGGAGAGAGAGAGAGGGGGGGAGAGTGGAGTGGCACAGACCATAAATAAGAGGCGCTCGCACTTGTCAGCACTGGCGCTGGTGCCGATTAAAACGGCCCGGCTGCCATTGAGGCGAGGTGCGGCGGTGTGCAGCCGGTGTGCCGCTGATGGAATTAGGTACTCGATGGCCGGAAAGCGGCCGCACTCACAGCCACCGGGCTAATCCTGTACTGGGCGGCCGCAGTCGGCCCGTCGCCCCGCAATGCAAACAGACCGACGGCCGGCACGCTTCCGGGACCTCAACGCAAACAACCACTCAACTCGTCCGGGTCGACTCGCGTCACTCTGGTCACAATTTAACTTCAGATCCATATTTGTTAAATTCACCGTTGTTCAATACCTACAAGCTGCAGTCCAACTGAAAGCAATCTGTATCATACCTTTATCCAGTTGAAGATACGCTGAAGAGCCAAGGAAACTGGTACATCTGCCTAATATCCTGTAGCCCCCCCACCTTCCCCCCACGAGCATATAGAAGTGCCGCAGCACGACGTGACATGGACTCGACTAATGTCTGAAGTAGTGCTGGAGGGAACTTGTGGTGTTTCAAAACTCTAATAACGAAACATCGCGTTTATTTTCGGATTGAGCGACGCGAGATAAGAAATGTTGATATATATATATATATATATAGTATGTTAAGTGGATTCTTATTTAAAAACATTTTGTTTCTATTCTTTCATGTCGACCGTGGCAGCAAGATGATCCAGTGGGGACTCCAGACGCGGCGGACGGCGAGAGCTAACCACTACTGCATCGTGGTCGACGGCCGGCGGCTGGAAGAACCGTTAAAACATCATGCTGACCATTACTAAAATGTTTTATGTTTTATTTTTATATATAAAAGGAAAGGGGTTGAGAGGCCAGACAAACGTGTGGTTCCTGAAGAGGGGCAGAAGCCTTTTCAGTAGTTACAAGGGAAACTGATTGATCTGGCCTTGCAACACTAACCAAAACGGCCTTCATGTGCTGGTAATGCGAACGGCTGAAGGCAGGGGAAAACTACAGCCGTAATTTTTCCCGAGGGCATGCGGCTTTACTGTATTGTTAAATGATGACGACGTCCTCTTGGGAACAATATTCCGGAGGTAAAATAGTCCCCCATTCGAATCTCCGGGCGGGGACTACTCAAGAGGACGTTGTTATCAGGAGAAAGAAAACTGGCGTTCTACGGATCGGAGTGTGGAATGTCTGATCCCTTAATCGGGCAGGTAGGTTGTTGTGGTCTTCAGTCCTGAGACTGGTTTGATGCAGCTCTCCATGCTACTCTATCCTGTGCAAGCTTCTTCATCCCCCAGTATCTACTGCAACCTACATCCTTCTGAATCTGCTTGGTGTATTCATCTCTTGGTCTCCCTCTACGATTTTTACGCTCCACGGTGCCCTCCAATGCTAAATTGGTGATCCCTTGATGCCTCAGAACATGTCCTACCAATCGATCCCTTCTTCTAATCAAGTAGTGCCACAAACTTCTCTTCTCCCCAATCCTATTCAATATCTCCTCATTAGTTATGTGATCTACCCATCTAATCTTCAGCATTTTCCTGCAGCACCACATTTCGAAAGCTTATATTCTTTTCTTGTCCAAACTATTTATCGTCCATGTTTCACTTCCATACATGGCTACACTCCATACAAATACTTTCAGAAATGACTTCCTGACACTCAAATCAATACTCAATGTTAACAAATTTCTCTTCTTCAGAAACGCTATCCTTGCCATTGCCAGTCTACATTTTATATCCTCTCTACTTTGACCATCATCAGTTATTTTGCTCCTCAAATAGCAAAACTCCTTTACTACTTTAACTGTCTTATTTCTTATTCTAATACCCTCAGCATCTCCCGACTTAATTCGACTACATTCCATTATCCTCGTTTTGCTTTTGTTGATGTTCATCTTACAGCCTCCTTTCAAGACGCTATCCATTGCGTTCAACTGCTCTTCCAAATACTTTGCTGTCTCTGACAGAATTATATCGGCGAACCTCAAGGTTTTTATTACTTTTCCATGGATTTTACTACCTACTTCGAATTTTTCTTTTGTTTCCTTTACTGCTTGCTCAGTATACAGATTGAATAACATCGGGGAGAGGCTACAACACTGTCTCACTCTCTTCCCAACCACTGCTTCCTAAACAAAGCAGGCGTTGACAGATTTGAAAGTAACCGAACTATTAGTTTAATAAGTCACGACTGCAAAATACTAACTCGAATTCTTTGCAGATGAATGGAAAAACTAGTAGAAGCCGACCTCGGGGAAGATCAGTTTGGATTCCGTAGAAATATTGGAACACGTGAGGCAAAACTGACCCTACGACTTATCTTAGAAGCTAGATTAAGGAAAGGCAAACCTTCATTTCTAGCATTTGTAGTCTTAGAGAAAGCTTTTGACTATGTTGACTGGAATACTCTTTTTCAGATTCTAAAGATTGCAGGGGTAAAATACAGGGAACGAAAGGCTATTTGCAATTTGTACAGAAACCAGGTGGCAGTTATAAGAGTCGAGGGGCATGAAAGGGAAGCAGCGGTTGGGAAGGGAGTGAGACAGGGGTGTAGCCTCTCCCCGATGTTATTCAATCTGTATATTGACCAAGCAGTAAAGGAAACAAAAGAAAAATTCGGAGTAGGTATGAAAGTCCATGGAGAAGAAATAAAAACATTGAGGTTCGCCGATGACATTGTATTTCTGTCAGAGACAGCAAAGAACTTGGAAGAGCAGTTGAACGGAATGGGCAGTGTCTTGAAAGGAGAATATAAGATGAACATCAACAAAAGCAAAACGAGGATCATGGAATGTAGTCAAATTAAGTCTGGTGATGCTGAGGGATTCAGAAGGATGTAGGTTGCAGTAAGTACTGGGAGATGAAGAAGCTTGCACAGGATAGAGTAGCATGGAGAGCTGCATCAAACCAGTCTCAGGACCGAAGACAACAACAACAACAACAACATTAAAATTCAGACATCTTGAATAGGTTATAGCAGGGTTTTGTCGAGAGTGTGGACGATCTTCAATGGTTGACTGCTTTGAAGTTTTATTGGTGAGAGGTCGACACGTATTGATATTTTGAAAATAATCCACACTGTGAAGTGTGTTAGGATTCTGTTTTGAAACTTTATCCCCGGCCCCTGGTGGCCGAGCGGTTCTAGGCGCTTCAGTCTGGAATCGCGCGACCGCTACGGTCGCAGGTTCGAATCCTGCCTCGGGCATGGATGTGTGTGATGTCCTTAGCTTAGTTAGGTTTAAGTAGTTCTAAGTTCTAGGGGACTGATGATCTGAGATGTTAAGTCCTATAGTGTTCAGAGCCATTTGAACCATTTTTGAAACTTTATTGGTGATTGTGGTCCGGAGGATCGGTTTTAAAGTGGAATATTTCGTTGAATGAGAACTGGATTGATTCTTTAGTGATATGAATTAATTATTTAAGGAAAAATCAGGAGAATTTTAATTTATTCTGGCAAAGATATCAAGGAGTGTCAGACCGCATAATAAATATATAGAAACTCTGTGACTTTGTTGAACTGTCAATTTTCTTTACGATAAAACTTGTCTACAACAGGGACTGGTGAATTTTGCTGCGTCTATCCCTATCTTCTAGGTTGAATCTGCTACAGCTCAATGTTTTTCTTTATGAATTTTTCAAGTAACTGGGAAAACAACTTATAATTTGATCTGCGGCGGACCGTCGATATTGGGTACACGGTTAGGCTGTTGTGAAGCCTGTTGGTTTGCAGATTGTCTTCCTTTCCCCTGCTGCAGACATCGTTGCTGAGTTGCTGCGACAGGATCGGCGGTTCAGCCCAAACTGACACTATGAACCCTGCAGAGCTCTCCATAAATCTGTAAGAGTACGAGGGGGTGAAGATCTCTTCTCAACGGCACGTTGCAAGGCATCCCAGATATGCTCAATATTGTCCAACTCTGGGGAGTTTGGTGGCTAGCAGAAGTGTTTAAACTCACAAGAGTGTTCCTGGAGCAATTCAGGACGTGTGAGGTGTCGCATTGTCCTGATGGATCTGCCCATGTCCGTCGGAATGCACAATGAACATGAGTGGATGCAGTTGGTCAGACAGGATGCTCACGTACCTGTCACCTAACAGAGTCGTATCTGGGGTCCCATGTCACGCAACTCCACACGTCCAGGAGGTTGTCTCCATACCCGTACACGTCAACCCACTCGCTACACTTTGGAACGAGACTCGTCCGAGCACGCAACATGTTTCCAGTCATCAATGTCTAATGTCGGTGTTGACGGCCCAGGCGAGAGGTAAACCTTTGTGTCGTGCATTTATGAAGGATACACGAGAGGGCCTTCGCCTCCGAAAGCCCACAGCGATGATGTTTAGTTGAATAGTTCGCACGCGATATTTGTTGATGGCCCAGCATTTAAATCTGCAGCAATTTGTGGTAGGGTTGCGCATCTGTCACGTTGAACGCGGTCGCGGTCAGGGTCTTGCACCATCTTTTTCCGGCCGCAGCGATGTCGGAGATTTGATGCTATACCGAATTCCTTATATTCAAGGTACACTCGTGAAATGGTCGTTCGGGATAATCCCCACTTCATCGCTACGATGGAGATGCTGTGTCCCATCGCTCTTGCGCCGACAATATCACCACGTTCAAACTCATTTAACTCTTCACAACCTGCCATTGTAGCAGCAGTAACCTATCTAACAACTGCGCTAGACACTTGTCTTACATAGGCGTTGCCGAACGCAGCGCCGTATTCTGCTTGTTTACATATTTCTCTATTTGAATACACATGCCAATAGTAGTTTCTTTGGCGCTCCAGTATTTCATTACCTGTATTTGTAGTTAATAAGATTCTTTTCTTTCTCACTCTTCGATATATTCTGTATTATATTACTACTGAGTGTCAGTCGCAGTAAAATTTGTCGCTCTCCAGGAAACACTCTATGGCAAGGTATTCTGGAGCTTTCCCGTCTGTAAGCGAAACACATGCAGAACTGGCGCAGTCTATTAGGTTGGTGCACAGGTCTGAAGCGTCTTTGTTTTGCTTGTTAGTATTGATAGTACCGGAGACAGCAAGAATCATTTGCGTCGTGTATGGGGATAATGCCACTAGACAGAGCTCACCAAGGAAATGGTTTTCTCGTCTTAAGAGGGATCTTTTGGATATTAGTGACTCTCCACGTTCAGGAAGTCCTTCGGCGTTTGATGAAGATCGTTTAAAAGCATTAGCCCACAATGATCCACGCCAGCGTACTCGAGAACTGGGGTATGTGATGAAACGTGATAATTACTTCGTTGTGTGACATTTGCATGCAATTGGGAAGGCTCATAAATCGGATATATGGGTACCGCATGCTTTAACTCAAAATCCCAAAAATCAGAGGGTGGCCATATGTGCATCTCTGCTTCTTCGTCATCGATTGGCTCGTGAAGAGCACACTATCTTGCATCCTACATCGTTAGTGCTTACGAGAAATGGGTTTATGCTAACATAAGGAAAATAATTGAGGATGTAGGTTGCAAGAGCTACTCTGAGATGAAGAGGTTGGCACAGGAGAGGAATTCATGGTAGGTCGCGTCAAACCAGACAGAAGACTGGTCTCAGAAAAAAAGGAAAGGAAAGACTGGGTTAGCCCAAACAAAGCTGCAACTCCTCGTACAAAAGACTTGCGCGCATCCACAGGAAATAATGTTACGCATCTGGTGGAACAGCGACAGTGTGCTTCCCCGAGGTGTCACCATCACTGCTCACATTTACTGGTAACAACTGTGACGTCTTGCAGATGACTGTGTAAAGTGACGCTACTTTATGATAACGCCTGCCCGCATTCTGTTGGACTGACAAAAAACACCGTAAAGGTGGTAGGTTGAGAAGTCATTCCACACCCACCTTATTTGGCTTATCTTGCGCCCTCAGATTTTCACCTTTTCCAGTCTCTATCGGACCACCTTCAACGAGCTTCTTTTAAGGATGAAAATGCGGTCCGAACCTGGCTGGTCGAGTTCTTTGCTCAAAACCACGTGATTTATGCAAATGCGGAGTTACTCCACCGTTGGCAGACTGTTGTAAATAGTGAAGTAGAATTCACTATTGATGACTAAAGTCACTTTTATGTGTATCTGTTTTGTTTATTAACTAATGAAAAAATTTTCAAAATTATGCACCGACCTAATACTTTTTTTTGCTAGACATGAAACACGTGTGTGATGCTTAAGTAACGTTATTCTCCCTGTTTTCTTTATTTATATGAGATTAGTTTTTGTGAACATGATCGATCCACAAAATTGTACATTCTGTGTGTGTGTGTGTGTGTGTGTGTGTGTGTGTGTGTGCGAAACAGAAATAGACAGCCAGAAGGATGGTCTGAACCGAGCAGTCACACTGTTCATTGCATGTGGGAGAGAAGTGAACGTTATCTTTACCGCCTTTGATCTATAACTTACCATACGTGTACTTACATGGCTGACTCGAACCCCACTGTCAAAATTTCAGAATTTTTTCACGGATATTTGGTGACTATGTTCGTATAAGGGACCTGTGGCCTCCGATGTCTGTTTTCACAGTAATATTGGGGAAGTAAAGAACTTTTTTCTACAGGAATTTTTATCTGATATAAATAAACGAAACCCAAGCTACTTTTCTATGTAGTCACCGTTCAAATTTAGGCACTACTCCTACAGTTTTACCAGCTTTTCTAAGCCTTCTCTGTTGCCGCCATGTTGTTGAACCACTGTTTAACGGTTTCTTTAAGTTCATAATTACTTCCGTAGCTTTGACCACTCAAAAAGTCTTTGAGGAATAAGTGATAATCACTTGGGGCTAAGTCTGCACTGTATGGCGGCTGTTGCAACATTTTCAACTGTAACTGCTGAAGCCAAGTTCTGTATCACTCCAACTGCAAGCGACGTGCATTTTCGTGAAGGAGTGTGACTCCACTGCCTAGTATCCCACGCTGCTGTTTTTTAATGGGGTGTTGAAGTCAACGAAGCGTCTGACAGTAGGCTAATGAATTTTTGGTCTCACCTCTAGACATGTAGTGGATTAGCAGGACACCGTTGCGTTCCCAATACACAGTAGCCGTAATCTTTCTGCTGCTCAAGATTTGTTTCTGCTTTTTTCGGTTTCATTGGTGACTGCGAAGGATTCCATTACATTGACTGGCGCTCTGTTTTTGGCGTGGGATGTGATATCCAAGTCTCATCACCAGTGAAAATGTGATTCAAAAATACATCACCATCCTTTTCATAAGCGACTGAAAAATGTCACTGCAGTTGCCATTTTTTTGTTCCTGTACTCACTGACAAAATTCGTGGAATCCACCTGGCTCACACATTTTTATAGTCCAGATCTTTAATAAGAATCTTGTACAACGCAGTTCTTGAAATGTCTAGAAAGAATGAGTGCAGTTCTTTAATTGTGAAACGCCTGTCTTCTTGGATTTTTGTTTCCATCCTTGACTTGAGTTGGTCACTCACAACTGCGGGCCGGCGCGAGCGATCTTCGTCATGAACAGTCTTCCGACCGCCGTTAAGCATGATGCATCACTCCCAGACTGATGCGTCGTTCATCGCATTACCGTAAACCTCAGTTATCTGTGTATCGATTGGTGGGAATTTTCACTCGTTTAAAAGCGCGTAATACTGCTCCCCTTACACGTGGTGGGATCGTCAGTTTTGTTACGCATTTTAAAGTCTCACAGGTAAGCAGTAGGCAGCCGTGTTTGACCATTGCTGCTGCGGTACTGAAGCTGTTGAGTACCGAGGCCAGTGGTGTCGGGGGACGCAGTCACGTGACAGAACAACACGTTCTCCACTTTCCGAATGACCCTGGTAATTACGATTATTCTGTTTTAGACACAAATTACTTTTGATTCCCTTACCCACGGGGATAGCCGAGCGCTTTAGCACGTTGCTTCCGGGATTCGGGAAGTTGCGACGACCCCCGATAGAATCCGTCCAGCGGATTAGCGATGGGAGGCGGTATACCGGCGAAGCTGGATGTGGCTTTTAGGCGGTTTCCTACATCTAAATGAATACTGGACTGGTACCTACATTACACGACTTACAAACATTTAGAGAACATAATGTCGTCTTTGTTTTGTTTGTTCTAACGTATATAACAAATATTTATAAAGCTTTCAACCACCTTCACATTAAGGGTGGAGAGAAGGAGGGGTGGCGACAGCGAGGGCATCCGGCCACCCTACCACCTACACCGTCAGCTCTGGAAATTAACATATCAACCCCTGAAGATACGGGAGGAAGGTCAGGGAAAAAACTGCTGCTGTGAACATTCTTTCCAACTGCGAAAAAGCCTTTAATATCCATTCATCAAAACGTACAAAACTCTAACACATAGTTGACGCAACAACTGTCAGATGCAAAATGCTGTGGTGTGGCTGCCATCGCTGCGGGAACAGGTCACCATTGCGTCATTGTGTCTCTCTTCTGACGCATTCAATGACCCAGTACACGGGGTGCATATCGCAATGAAACTATACGTACTGCTGTGTATCACTGTTAACGCACAACTGACACTCTCGGGAAAATAAACGCGAGACAGAACCAAACAATATCGAGAGCAAGCTTGAGGTTGAAGGGTAAGGTTGATGCTACTGTTGTCGGTAGTAAATGAATGGAATATGTTTGTTTCCAGCCGGCCTTGACGTGTGTCATGTCCTTAGTTAGGTTTAAGTAATTCTAAGTTCTAGGGGACTTATGACCACAGATGTTAAGTCCCATAGTGCTCAGAGCCATTTTTTATGTTTGTTTCCAAACTAGACATGCAGCAGATAATATCGACATTTTTATGCTTTGTGTGTATTTTCAGAACAATAGATATACAGAGACAAATGAGATAATAAAGCAAACGCAAAACAATTACTCTGCTACGGCGACAATGAATTCCTTACACCAAAAGACTGGACAGTAGCCCAGAATGACATCTATTATTTTTTTCTGAATATTCGAGTTCGACCTGTGTACATATATGTGGTGCTGGTCTTTTGATTCTGTTTTTAATTTTTTTTTTTCATTTTTCAACGAGACCTTCTTCTGTGTGCATGATACAACCATCACACGGTAAACCATTTAGTGTGAGAGAAAGAGACTTGGAATTTTTTCTGAACCAATAAAATCTTGCCATACACTACTGGACATTAAAATTGCTACACCACGATGAGGACGTGCTACAAATGCGGAATTTAACCGACAGGAAGAAGATGGTCTGATATGCAAACTATCAGCTTTTCAGAGCATTCATCCAAGCTTGACGTCGGTGGAGACACCTACAACGTACTGACATGAGGAAAGTTTCCAACCGATTTCTCATACACAAACAGCAGTTGACCGGCGTTGCCTGGTGAAACGTTGTTGTGATGCCTCGTGTAAGGAGGAGAAATGCGTACCACCACTTTTCCGACTTTGATAAAGATCGCATTGTAGCCTATCGCGATTGCGGTTTATCGTAACGCGACATTGCTGCTCGCGTTGATAGACATCCAGTGACTGTTGGCAGAATATGGACTCGGTGGGTTCAGGAGGGGTAATACGGAACACCGTGGTGGATCCCAACGGCCTCGTATCACTAGCAGTCGAGATGACAGGCATCTTATCCGCATGGCTGTAACGGATCGTGCAGCCACGTTTCGATCCTTGAGTCATCAGATGGGGACGTTTGCAACACAACAACCATCTGATCGAACAGTTCGACGACGTTTGCAGCAGCATGGACTATCAGGTCGGAGACCATAGCTGCGGTTACCCTTGACGCTACATCACAGACAGTAACGCCTGCGATGGTGTACTCAACGACGAACCTGCGTGCACGAATGGCAAAACGTCATTTTTTGGGATAAACCCAGGTTCTGTTTACACTATCATGATGGTCGCATCCGTGTACTGGCGTATCACCCGTCGTGATGGTGTGAGGTGCCATTGGTTACACGTCTCGGTCACCTCTTGTTGGCATTGACGGCATTTTGAACAGAGGACGTTACATTTCAGATTACCCGTGGCTGTACACTTCATTCGATCCCTGTGAAACCCTACATTTCAGCAGGATAATCCACGACCGCATGTTGCAGGTCCTGTACGGTCCTTTCTGGATACAGAAAATGTCCAGCTGCTGCCCTGGCCAGCACATTCTCCAGATCTCTCACCAATTGAAAACGTCTGGTCAATGGTGGCCGAGCAACTGGCTCGTCACAATACGCCAGTCACTACTCTCGATGAACTGTGGTATCGTGTTGAAGTTGCATGGGCAGCTGTACCTATACACGTCACCCAAGCTCTGTTTGACTCAACGCCCAGGCGTATCAAGGCCGTTATTACGGCCAGAGGTGGTTGTTCTGGGTACTGATTTCTCAGGATCCATGCACCCAAATTTCGTGAAAACGCAATCACATGTCAGTTCTAGTACAATATATATGTCCAATTAATTCCGGTTTATCATCTGCATTTCTTCTTGGTGTAGCAATTTTAATGGCCAGTAGTGTATATGTTCTACGATGTTTTCTTGCAAAACTTTGTCCAATTTACTTCTTTTATTTGTGATACTGATCACGCACATGGTCGCAGTTTATGGTCCAAAAAATGAACAGCTTAGAGGAAGAAGTGTGCGACACTTTCTCGAGGGCCTGCACATCATTTTGCAGTACAATTTTCGGACACATATGGCGCAGTTGCGACTGATTTGTTCGATCGACGGGAATGGGATGTGCTGCACCATCCACTACATTCCTCAAGCCATTGCGACTTCATCTTGATTCTAAAAATGAAGGAGCCACTTCACGACATTCGCTTCAGAACTTTTGCACCAATCCGTAGGGTAGTACACCGCTCCACTCGAACTGTTCATGCAGTGCTGCAAAAGGCGTACTATGGCTTTCACATCGCTGGCAGTGGGCTATACACAATGGTCGTGATTCCTTTGACAAAGTTTGAAACACTGCTCTATTTTGTATCAGCTGTAAATAAATGGTTACCATTATTAAAGTTCCAACGTCGTATATCGAGGTAGAGTTTTCGCTAACCACTTAGACATCGGTTCTGTGAAGTAGCTCTGCATATGTGCACATATGATGTGCTGGCGGTTGTTCGTTTGCCGGCATATGACACCTAGAGTTTCCTCGAGCAATACCATTACTTCGTGCCCTATCAACCTCATTACGTATGAGATCACATGTTATATCTAATTTACACCAAAAACATAAAACCTTGTGATTTACCGCTTTTCCCCTGAACTGCACAAGTACCATGTAATAATTTGCGACAAACGCTGAGGAAAGGTCTGGATCCAAACTCGCTCCAAAGTGCGGCATTCTAACAGTCAGCTCGCCGGCAGCGGCTGCCACGCGCCCATTGCCATTTGAGACGTGCACATCTACATCTACATCTACATCTACATCTACATCCATTCTCCGCAAGACACCTGACGGTGTGTGGCGGTGCGTACCTTGAGTACCTCTATCGGTTCTCCCTTATATTCCAGTCTCGTATTGTTCGTGGAAAGAAGGATTGTCGGTATGCTTCTGTGTGGGCTCTAATCTCTCTGATTTTATCATCATGGTCTCTTCGCGAGATATACGTAGGAGGGAGCAATATACTGCTTGACTCTTCGGTGAATGTATGTTCTCGAAAGTTCAACAAAAGCCCGTACCGAGCTACTGAGCGTCTCTCCTGCAGACTCTTCCACTGGAGTTTATCTAACATCTCCGTAACGCTTTCGCGATTACTAAATGATCCTGTAACGAAGCGCGCTGCTCTACGTTGTATCTTCTCTATGTCTTCTATCAACCCTATCTGGTACGGATCCCACACTGCTGAGCAGTATTCAAGGGGTGGGTGAACAAGTGTACTGTAACCTACTTCCTTTGTTTTCGGATTGCATTTCCTTAGGATTCTTCGAATGAATCTCAGTATGGCATCTTCTTTACCGCCGGCCGTTGTGGCCGTGCGGTTCTAGGCGCTTCAGTCTGGAAAAGCGTGACCGCTACGGTCGCAGGTTCGAATCCTGCGTCGGGCATGGATGTGTGTGCTGTCTTTAGGTTAGTTAGGTTTAAGTAGTTCTTAGTTCTAGGGGACTGATGACCACAGATGTTAAGTCCCATAGTGCTCAGAGTCATTTCTACTTTAACAACGATAAATTTTATATGATCATTCCATTTTAAATCATTCCTAATGCGTACTCCCAGATAATTTATGGAATTAACTGCTTCCAGTTGCTGATCTGCTATATTCTAAATGGTAAGGGATCTATCTTTCTATGTATTCGCAGCACATTACACTTGTCTCCATTGAGATTCAATTGCCATTCCCTGCACCATGCGTCAACTCGCTGCATATCCTCCTGCATTTCAGTACAATTTTCCAATGTTATAACCTCTCAATATACCACAGCATCATCCGCAAAAAGCCTTAGTGAACTTCCGATGTCATCCACAAAGCCATTAATGTATGTTGTGTATAGCAACGGTCCTATTACACTTCCCTGCGACACACCTGAAATCTCGCTTACTTCGGAAGACTTCTCTCCATTGAGAATGACGTTTGCAGCTTCTGGACAAGGAAAGCCGGCGCAACCGCAGCAGCGAGCAGTTACTGCGCCACATACTCCTTCTGACGCGCGTAAAGCCAAGCCCGTAGACGTAGAGAGAGCCAACCAAGTGTTATGCCTCAGCTGAAAATTTAATAAAATCAAGGATACCGAATTTTTCTGCCTTGTTTAGTGTTTGTCTGCCACTCAGAGACACAAACTACCTACAGAGTGCTTTTTGCCGAACGTCTTCCTAATGAAGTGTAAGTCAGACGGGAAAGTAAAATTTCATGTATAATACTCTGTAAGCAGTTTACGGGCGTGACTTGTCAAACCAGTAGTCCGATAACTTTTTCATTCTGCAGGGAAGTGTGCTGCGATTCTAAAAGACGAAGACTGGGGTTTAACGTCCCGCCGATTTGAAACGGGCTAAAATTTGAAATATACTGGCAGATTAAAAATGTCCAACGTATTGCAACTCGAACCCGAGATTTGAAAAGGAGGAGAAAGTTACTGGTGCATGTAAAGCAGTCAGGGTGGGTCCTAAGTGATGCTCGAGTAGCTCAGGGTCAAAGACTTGCAGGGAAGGCACTGGTCCCAGGTTCGAGTACCGATCCGGCGCGAAGTTTTAATCTGCCAGAAAGCTTCTAACTGTACAAAGTTTCCTTATTTATACCCACAAGTCATGCTTGGTAAAGTGACGAAAATACTTTTTTGAAAGTCTGATGGTAACTTACCCATTTCATACACTCACAAGAACAATTTAAATCAACGTTTGTTCCTAGAGCTCCAACGGATAGCGATAACGTTGAAGGTTAAAATCGACTCTTGCTTGTTTGAATTCGAGTCATTTGGTTCTTAGTCCGCCTGCTTAGCTGGGTGGTAACGTGCTTGCCTCGCATGCACTAGGCCCGCCTTCGATTCCCGGCAGGGTCGGAGATTTTCTCCGCTCGTGGACTGGATGTTTTGTTCTCTTCAGCATTTCATCCTCATCATCGGCTGGAAGTCGCCCGATGTCGCGCCGAATAAAATAAGACGCGCACTTGGCGGGGCATCCCGGCGAATATTGCCATACGATAATACCCTTCTTTCATTTCATTTAGTACTTAGTTTTATTCAGGCCGCAAAGCGCGCGGGCACCAACCGGTGTATATTAATATGTTGTGTGCCCACACTCCTTAAATTTTGCAGAGGACACTTTCAATGAGGTGTCTGAAAACGTATGGATGAATGGCAATCCATTATTCTTCTACAGCCGAAATCAGGGAAGGAAGTGAGCTTGGATGTCGATGTTCTAACTCTACCCTAAGGTGTTGCATGAGTTCAGGTCGGGACTGTGGACGAGTTAGTCCATTCCAGAGATGTTATTCACCACAAACTACACTACTGGCCGTTAAAATTGCTACACCACGAATATAACGTGCAACAGACGCGAAATTTAACCGACAGGAATAAGATGCTCTGATATGCAAATGATTAGCTTTTCAGAGCATTCACAAAAGGTTGGCGCAAGGGGCGACACCTACAACGTGCTGACATGAGGAAAGTTTCCAACCGATTTCTCATACAAAAACGGCAGTTGACCGGCGTTGCCTGGTGAAACGTTGTTGTGATGCCTCGTGTAAGGAGCAGAAATGCGTACCATCACGTTTCCGACTTTGATAAAGGTCGGATTGTAGCCTATCGCGATTGCGGTTTATCGTATCGCGACATTGCTGCTCGCGTTGGTCGAGATCCAATGACTGTAAGCAGAATATGGTATCGGTGGGTTCAGGAAGGTAATGCGGGACGCCGTGCTGGATCCCAACGGCCTCGTATCACTATCAGTCGAGATGACAGGCATCTTATCCCTGGCTGTAACGGATCGTGCAGCAACGTTTCGATCCTTTAGTCAACAGATGGGAACGTTTGCAAGACAACAACCATCTCCACGAACAGTTCGAGGACGTTTGCAGCAGCAGGGAGTATCAGCTCGGAGACCGTGGCTGACGTTACCTCTGACGCTGCATCACAGACAGGAGTGCCTGCGATGGTGTACTCAACGACGAACCTTGGTGCATGAATGGCAAAACGTCATTTTTTCGGATGAATCCAGGCTTTGTTTACAGCAACATGATGGTCGCGTCCGTGTTTGCAACATCGCGGTAAACACACATTGGAAGCGTGTATTCGTCATCGCCATACTGGCGTATCACCTGACGTGATGGTATGGGGTGCCACTGGTTAAACGTCTCGGTCACCTCTTGTTCGCATTGACGGCACTTTGAACAGTGAACGTTACATTTCAGATGTGTTACGACCCGTGGCTCTACACTTCATTCGATCCCTGCGAAACCCTACATTTCAGCAGGCTAATGCACGACCGCATGATGCAGGTCCTGTGCGGGCCTTTCTGGATACAGAAAATGTTCGACTGCTGCCCTGGCCAGCACATTCTGCAGATCTCTCACCAATTGAAAACGTCTGGTCGATGGTGGCCGAGCAACTGGCTCGTCACAATACGCCAGTCACTACTCCTGATGAACTGTGGTATCGTGTTGAAGCTTTACACGTCATCCAAGCTCTGTCTGACTCGACGCCCAGGCGTATCAAGGACGTTATTACGGCCAGAGGTGGTTGTTCTGGGTACTGATTTCTCAGGATCTATTCACCGAAATTGCGTGAAAATGTAATGACATGTCAGTTTTAGTATACTATATTTGTCCACTGAATATCCTTTTATCGTCTGCATTTCTTCTTTGTGTAGCAATTTTAATGGCCAGTAGTGTATCACTCAACATGCATTATGACATGATGCACTGTAGCGCTAATACAAACAATCATCGTCTCCAAATTGTACTCTCAAAACACTTTGCTACACAGTGCGGTGATATCCTTCCGCATTTAACGTTTTCTTAGGCGCAACAAAGGACGACACCCTGCCCACGAAAAACACCCCTGTACCGCGACTACCCCTTCCGTACTTCACTGCTGACATTACACGATGTGGCAAGTAACGCTCTCCAGCCGTTCACCGCTGGGAATGCTCGAAAGTCTCTGCCCACAGACGAATGAGGTCTGCCTACTCATTGTTTAGGTGTGGTTGTTCCTTCGCGTTTCCACTTCACAGACACATCATCAACAGTCGACTTGGGCAGCTCTGGAAGTGTTGAAATGTCCCTGATGGATTCCTTACAAGCTTTTATCTAATAATTAGTCCGCGTTCAAAGTTACTGAGCGCTCCTGAGCCACCCATTCTGCTGTTACCACGGCTCTGCTGTCTACACACTGATTCCCTCTCCTTTATGTTAGCGGGTCCACAACACAGTGCTTCCCGCCTCTCATGACATCCAGTGATCTTTTCCTTATTAGATACGAACGACCAAATACTTCTGATAAGGTACTGCATATCTGTTCAGCAACAAATTCCTCCTTTTCCTCCTTCTCCTCCTGTTGTATGACACTTTCGAGCAGTTTTTCGCCAACCTGCAGTCCTGTAGAATACTACCAGCAACTTTCTCGCTCTGCTTCTGGTTTGTTTTCAATCTGTGTGATACATGTCAACATGTCAACACCTCTAATCATTACCTCTCCGAAGTTAACATTTATTCTTCCATAATGCCATCACGATTTTTCCTTAAGTCATATGTTTCTTAATATCTGAACATGTTTCTCACATAAACTTTCCTTTAGTCTGTTTGCAGTTTCTATTAATTTTGTTCCCAAGCAGCTTGTTGTACTGCTGTCTTCATACTTCATTAGTAAGATTTTTTCTTCCTTACGCTCGAGTACTTCGTGAGTCATCCGTGATTACTTCACCTCTGCTTCCGCTGTACCTACAGTGCCCTGTGTAACGCCACTTTCAATAGTTCAAAGCATCACAAACTAAAATTAATTTTAATAATCAACAGCCTCAGCTGCACCGTTTACCTAGAATTTACCTAGGTTTCAGTCGGGATAACCAAACCTTTTTCGGAATAAGAGTAACTACCGTTTGTCCATAGTGGACATCGTCAAGCTAAAACTACAAATCCATAAATTATCGTCAGATTGCAAAAACGTATCTGAAACTGCGTCGGCCCCACTTCGCGACCGCGATGCGGCAGCCACGAGTGGTGTACTGTACTATAGTTCCAGTTGCTGACAGGGTCGTGAATTATTGAAAATATTTAACTAACAAATATGACTGGAGATGAATTCCAGTTTGCTGAATTTTAAAAGCGGATATGCTCATTGTAAATAATTTTTGCACTGGTACGTGGCTTCTTTTACATGATGGCTTCGTTTTCTTCTGGGTGTCATTGTTGTTTCCGGATTTTGTTTTAAGATGGGACCTAAGCCTTTTCAGGATTGTAAAACTAAAATCCGTTGCTAACTGCGAAATAATAAGTGTTCACACTTTCAACTTCTGTATTCTTAAACGTTTCAACTAACAGGTTGAAAAAATAATTCCCATCAGCTTCTGTGGGCTACAGCTTCCAGCTCGACACAGGGTGAACATAAATGAAACCGATAAATTCCAGGGACAAATTCCTAACTGGAAATCGAGGAAAAAAGGTTCTATCAACAAGCGTCCAGAAAAGCAACTTTGCCGCGGTAGATGTCGCTGACCAATGACAGTTCCTCTGGTCACGTGCGGTGTGTTCCTTGTCTCTGGCAGACTGTGTTATTGACGCATCGTACTGTAAGCAGCAGAATGGTCCGGTATCCACATCGGGATAAAAACTGAGGTGGTCAAGCAGATGGAAACGGTCGAGAGGCAGCACGACTGTATCAAAACATTCCCACAGGCTCCAACCATGTCACACAACATTTCAAATCAATCTTGCCCGCTTGTGTATCATGAGACTTTTCAGAGAAACGAACGCGTACACCACATTTGGATGACCTGGCTCTGCAGCGTATCGAGACGAAACCTAGTACAAGCTCCAGGCAGGTGGTCCGTCGACATAGTTAAGACAAAGTACGATTATGTGTATCGTGTAAGACACTGCATCCCTTGAAGGACGCTTTGAACATGTGTTGTGTCGTGGATGCTATGCAATTCTGTACTGTGTGTCCGGGACGATTTGTTGTCGTTGCACGTACTCCGTCCATTTCCGGTCACATATTCACAATAACTTGTTTCTTCCATTTGTCGTCAGATATCAGTCTCTGCACTTTGTCGATTTTCTTATTGTTAACCCTGTGTAAAACACGTGTAGCCTTTACAGGCGAGTTCACACTGCTCCCTTCTTGCAAATGTATTCCCGGCAAGCAAGTGGGAACAGCAACTACGTTTGTAGATACAAAATCTAATTATTGCAGTATTTAAATTAACTTATATACAGGTATATTCCGTATGTAAACAGCAACAAATGTTATTGGAAGTGTTGGAAATAACTTTATAGGCTATATGGACATTGATGATTGTCTCAGAGAAGTTAAAACTGTGTTTATCTTGCCAGAATTCCCCATTAAAGGTGTGTGCCAGAACTCATCTCGCTCCGTGATTCTTCGTCTCGAACTCATCTCGTAAGGAGATTCACTCATTTATCGTACTGCAATACATATGTAAGGTTTCTGCGTGTTATCGATGTGCTCTCATCAGAGAGCGAGCAAATTACGTTACTGGCAAACAATCTTTGGTCTTGTCGTGGCACAGTGCAGCCTGATACATTCTTAGTTGAAGTGTGGTAAGTGATGGGCGTATTTAGTAGTGCTGTGTGGACTTGTGACTGTATGTGTTGGATAAAGAAAGAATGATTGCAGAGGGCAGGGCAGCAAGGATGAATAAGACGTATGTATTAGAAAGCGAAGAGAATATAAATTTTGAATACCTTCCGTTTACATAAGGTGTCCGAAGTGATGACCATTGGTCTCAGTGCAGAACTGCAATATTCTTATCGAGGATTGAGTGGTATTCCTTATCACTTCGGCTCTTATCGAAGTACATGCTCTGACAATTCTGTCCCGTATGTCGTGCAAATAGTAACGTGCCACTGACATGTAAACACCATTCGATGATTTCGCAATACAACTCTAACAGGAACGGTAAGACTAGCATCGTGGAATAAAGCGAATGTGAATGATGTATTCCTTCGAAGAACAAGTCGATGTGCTTCTCACTTACGGAGAATGCCAACGAAATCCAGTGAGAGATAGACTCTTATACGCTGAAAGATATCCTCATTGTACTCATCCTACACATAGTACATTTAAATATGTGTATGATAAATTGACAACAACTGGACATCTAATGCATAGGAAACGTATTCGGCAAAGGAAAGTTACTAACGAGGAAACGGAAACTGGCACTCTTGCCACTGTGGCTGAGATCCTTGTGTTAGTTCGCGTCCAATCGCAAGGAAATCTGGCATGAGCCAGAGCAGTGTTGTTCGTGTTCTGCATCACCATAAGTATCGTCCTTACCACATCAGTCTCCACCAACAATTACCTGGTGCGGATTGTATGCGTCGCATTGAATTCTGCCGATGGGCTCAACTTCAGATTCAGAGGGATGACACATTTATTAATTTCATTTTATTTACTGACGAGGTCAGAATTATAGGCCCCTATTTCATCGACGTAAATCTTAATGGAAGGAAGTACGCGACATTCCTGCAAGAAACATTAAGTCTGAACATGATGGCTCTGAGCACTATAGGACTTAACTTCTGAGGTCATCAGTCCCCTAGAACTTAGAACTACTTCAACCCAACTAACCCAAGGACATCACACACATCCATGCCCGAGGCAGGACTCGAACCTTTGACCGTAGTGGTCGCGCGGTTCCAGACTGTTGCGCCTAGAAATGAGTTGCAGAGACAACTCCCAGATCGTTGAATTGGTCACGGAGGAGATGTGTCGTGGTCGGCTCATTCGCCGGACTTGACGTCTCTGGAATTTTTTTTTGTGGGGTTTCATAAAAGGCATTGTTTATAAAGACGTTCCAACTACACCCAAAGATATGCTAGAGAGAATTGTCAGAGCATGTGCTTCGATGATAAATACTAATCAATCCATGATAGGAAGATTACAGCACTTTATTGATACCAATGGTCATCACTTCGAACACCTTCTGTAAATGGGCGTTCATGCCACCTTTTTGACCTTCGTTGACCTTCAAAGAACTTACTGTTACACATCATTGGATTCGTCTTCGTAGGCGCTATCAGAAAATATGTACCAAACTATAGCATCCCATTGAAAAGAAAACAAAGTTGACCTTCATATCTCTGACGTGACCCCACCTAGCAACAAAAAACCAACATCATATTGTGAGCCACCGTTGTCACATGCAACATTTGTCCCACAAACGTTTCAGCGATTATCATACTTTCGGAGTTATTCTTCGTAGCAATAGCTAGTGACTCACCGTGTATACTTCATTCTAAAATCTTGGAATATCATTTCATAGGAATAGTTACTCTCGTCATTCCACTCTTTAACCATTTCGCATTGCCACATCTCGCATTTCATTTAGAAATTGAAATCTAGCTTAGCCACTGCCTGCTTGCTGTTTGCTATTGTGTTTTCGAGAAATCTGCAACAATGCTGTCAAGACGCGAGATAAGTGGAAATTTTGATTAGGGCCAGATAATTGTTTTACTTCAGCTGCCTGTTTTATATAACACAAGTTGTATTCAGGTCAGTTACAGTTCAGTTCAAATTAGGTTGTTTTTACTCAAAGGTTAGCATACGAGTGTAAGTTGGATAACAGTTTGTCGATACATAGTTTTGCTAATATGCAGATTTTATAGAGTCGGCGGTAAAGTTGGGCCTAATTCCACACAGAAACAAATATAGCGGAGAGGCTACATATATACAAAGATTACAAAACTGCTACATGTCAACATTTAAACAAGGCTCTCCAACATAAAATAACAGACCGTAACAACAGCTATATACCGATGTCAAGGTCTTTTACGTATTACGTCATTTCACTCATCGTTGTCGGAAAATATTGCAAAGGATCCTTTTCGACACAGGTGCAACATGTTAATACGCCGTAGCAACAGTCACACGATGCTGATGGAGATTTACCCAACTTGTAGTGGGTGTCTGCACATCTTTCATGGTTCATTCGGGTGCGGTTCAATGTAGCTCGAATTTCCCGAGGTTGGTCGAATCCAGGGGGCGTCCTCTGGAGGCAAGGCAGCTTCAGGCTTTGTGAAGGACAGTTTTGTTTCCAGCAGCGTTTCAGTTCATCGATGGTATTGAATTCAGTTTCTGTGAGAGTGCTGGCTGTGATGAGAGTGAAATGTCTCGCTCTTAGTCTTTTTCACTCCGCACGGAATACATCATTCAGCACTGGAAGGTCAGTGTTATCTGCGATCTTTTGGTGTTCAGGCAATACCGTGCTGTTCCGTCTGATATCAGGAGGTGGAATATGGCTCCATATAGGTAACCAGTGGGCGGGAATGGATCTTATTGACCCACTAACAACGCGCATCACCTCGTTAAGTGCGGACGTAAGCCAGAGAGACGCACAGTACTCTGCTGCGGAGTATACCAAACCGAGTGTTGATACCCGAATAGTGTCTGCTGGCGATCGCAAACGAGTGCCACGGAGTTTACTGAAAATATTGTTTCTGCATTTGAGGTTAGCAGATGTTCGTGTCAAGTGCTACTTAAAGGAAATTGTTTCGTCTAACGTGATCCCAAGGTATTTTGAATGCGTGTTAAGAAGAAGTTTGTCTCCATTAAAATAGCCATCGAGGGCTCCGTTCAAGGGTGTTCAATTACCCCGACACTACCGACGTTATGTCGGTAATACTCGACAAATATTGAGCATGTCCAGCGTGAACAAATATGATCGCTGACATCAGAACACGCTCTCACTGAAGAAATACTGGTGGGACTGATCAGCGGTGCTGGGACGTCAGTGAGCGTGTGTGCTGGAGGTAATGTACGAGGCGCTGGCGCTGGCGGTGCGTGGGCGTCGCCTGCCGCGATACGGCCCCCGACACCCGACACCGGCGGTCTTTACGGCGCTCCGCCCTTCCCCCCTCCCCCACCCCACAGCAAGGTGCGGGCGGCAGATAAGGCGCCCGCCACGCCTCTCCTCTGCTCTCCTCGTAAACGCGGCTGCCGTCACCGCCGCGGGAGCCGCAGCTGAGCGAAGCGACGCCCTGCTCCCATCGCCGGCTAAGGGAGTGCCTAACAGTGCACAACACGACGCAGAACGTGCTGTGGCCACAACAGCTCAGAACGCAAGCCCGAGCTACGGCGGGAACCGTCTCAGTAATCTCGTCTGCCCCCGAACTACACTGAGCGGGATAGCGATATGCATGTGCATTTTCAACTTCTCGCCGCGTAATGAATAATCCATTAAATTTCGGGCATGCAGCCGAGCAAATAAAATTTCCCTCACTGATATTTCGGCCGCGTATCGTCCGGCCATCCTCAGAGTGAGACCTGTAACTAGCCATCCTGAGAGTGAGACCTGTAACCTGCCAAATATTTAGCTTCCTTATTAAAACCATTGGTAGGAAAATGTAGACACCACATTCCTAATTCTATGGATTTTATTCAGAGACTTAGCAATGTCAAACTAAATAGTACAGATGCGCTTGTTACTTTTGACGTGGTATCATTATACACCAAGGTACCTTTAAAGGACTCTTTATCTCTTATCGGCCAATATTTTGATAAGAACATTACGGCCTTAGTTGAACATGCGCTTTTACCACCTTAATTTCAGTATAATGGTGAATTTTATCAGCAAATTGATGGTGTTGCCTTGGGAAGCCCCCTCTCCCCTCTGGTAGCTAATTTATTTATGGAAGTCTTCGAGGACAAGGCACTGGACTCAGCAAGTTTTAAACCAACGGTCTTCTGGAGGTACGTGGACGACACATTCGTGGTATGGCCCCATGGTATGGATGAATTACATCGATTTCTCGAGAATTTGAATTCCATCCATGCTAGCATTGAATTTACTGTGGAAACAGAAAAACGGCCTTGCCGCTGTGGATACACCGGTTCCCGTGACCTCGCCGAAGTTAAGCGCTGTCGGGTGTGGTCGGCACTTGGATGGGTGACAATCCAGGCCGCCATGCGCTGCTGCTATTTTTCGGGGTGCACTCAGCCTCGCGATGCCAACTGAGGAGCTACTCTACCAAACAGTAGCGGCTTCGATCATGAATACCATCATAACGACCGGGCGAGCGGTGTGCTGACCCCACGCCCCTCCTATCCGCATCCTCCACTGAGGATGACACAGCGGTCGGATGGTCCCGGTAGGCCACTCGTGGCCTGAAGACAGACTGCTTTTTTACATGGAAATAGAAAAAGACGGCTGCCTCCCCTTTTTGGATGTAGTCGTTCGCCGTAAAGGTGATGGCCCGTTAGGACATGTTATATATAGGAAACCAACACACACAAATCTATATCTTCATACCAGTAGCTGCCATCACCCTTCACAGACCATAGAGGTCCTTTAAGACCTTAGTGCGTCGGGCGCACTGTATATCCAATAAAGACAATTTGCAAGAGGAGCTCACATACCTCAAGAGCATTTCTAAATCGAATGGATTTTCTCCACAACAAATTCGCAGGGCATTCGATGCAAAACCTAAAATGCAGGTATGTGATGGAGAAGAAGATAGTAATTCCTTCAGATCTAGTGAGTTTTTGCCCTATGTAGGTGCTCTTTCCTCGAAGATAGGCCGTATTCTTGAGAAACATTGTGTTAAGGTAAACTTCCGGCCCCCCACGAAGATTGCAGCTTTACTGTGAAGGACATTTACAGCTTCGTAAAGCGGGTGTGTATCAGATTCCTTGTGTAAATTGTGAGAAGTCGTACATAGGTCAAACAACACGCACCGTTCGTGAGAGGTGTGTGGAGCATCGAAGATACACACGCTTATTACAGCCAGAAAGTCAGCTGCGGCCGAACATTGTATTTAACGGGACATTCCATGAATTACAGTGATGTGAAGATTTTAACATCCACCTCTACTTTTTGGGAATCTGTCTTCAAGGTAGCTATAGAGACTAGATTAGCCAATGATTTAAGAAATAGAGATAATGATTTGGTGGCTGGAGTGGCCGTATGGTTCTAGGCGCTTCAGTCTGGAACCGAGTGACTGCTATGGTCGCAGGTTCGAATCCTGCCTCGGGCATGGGTGTGTATGTCGTCCTTAGATTAGTTAGGTTTAAGTAGTTCTAAGTTATAGGGGACTGATGACCTCAGATGTTAAGTCCCATAGTGCTCAGAGCTATTTGAACCATTTTGATAATGGTTTTAATTTGGATGAAGCATGGAATCCCGCTCTTGGCGTAATTAAACTGCAGAGAAGTCGTCATGGAGTCACCGCCGCCAGATCATACATCGATAAGCGAATCGAATGTATGTACTCCTTCGCCACAGGCGGCGCATGTGTCAGCGTATGTCTCTGCCCCCGACCAGCATCTGTGGCCCACATGCACAGTACCGCTGCGGTGAAGCATATAAGGCCGCGCTTGGCATCTTGTCGTCTCCGCCCAATCCTTTGTTACGCCCATCCACCCTGGATCTCCACCCCCCCCCCCCCTACCTGTTATAAATCCCTTCAGATCCTTGAACGCCATGCTCTCCGCCTCGCATACAGCATCCGTCTCCCCTCCCCCACGCGGATCCTGTACGACCTAATTCCGTTCCCCCACCTCCTCCTTTTCCTCGAACAGATACCGATCTTCCACACCTCCTGTAAACTCGATCCTCCTCACCCACTTGTCTCACCCATCCTCTCCCACCCCCGCCCACTGCCACACCTGTATTCCAGTGTCCCACCCGGTCTCCATCTCTCCACCCTCCTTACCCTCTCCAATGGTGGCTTCCGCCAGCTCCCCCTCCATGATGATGTCCTCCTCCCCTCCATCTACCCCTCCTATCAACTTTGATCCTCCCCTCCCACTTCCTGGGTCTTTTCCTTTGGGCACCCTCCCTCCTTTCTCTCTCGTTCCCCCCTCCCATCCCCCCTTCCTCCACCCCTCTTCCCCAGGCTTCCCCTCCCCCTTCCTCCCTTCCTTCCTCCCCCTATCTCCCCTGCCATGGCATCTCTGCTCTCCCCTCTCCATCTCCCACCCCCCCTCCTCCTCTCTTGGCAGGTCCCTGGACTCGTACACGCTCAGTGGACATTCGCGCGACGGATATCATCGACATCAGTGTCTATTGTGTGTGTCTTCGTATTTGTGTTTAGAGTTCATCCGCCATCCCACCACCACCGTTCACCTGTGACGTCGCAGTCGTCCGTGTTTTGTGCGCCGTTTTAGTGTTTTTTCTTGTCTAGCGTGAACGGCTTCATGTATCTTGTTTTTCGTGTCTACAGTTTTTACCCGCCATTTTTATTGTATTATCTGTACCTACTTTATGTCATTTCTTGTACCACTCGCGGCTGAAGAGCAGCGTATTATGCTGCTGACAGTCCACCTTTGTACAATGTGTTTAAAATAACAATAAAGAAAAAAAAAACAAAAATCTTGTCGTCAGTCTTGTGACTTACTCTGAGGATAGCCGCACGATACGCGGCCGAAATACCAGTGGAGGAAATTTTATTTGCGCGGCTGCATGCCCGAGATTTAATGGATTAGCGATATGCATGTTTACAGATAGTGGTAGTGGTGTGCACAAGGTATACAAGGGCAGTGCGTTGGCAGAGTTGTCATCTGTACTCCAGTGATTCGTGTGAAAACGTTTCCGACGTGATTATGGCCGTATGACGAGAATTAACGGACTTTCAGCGCGGAATCGTAGGTGGAGGTAGACGCATGGAACATTCAATTTTGGAAATTGTAAGGGAATTCATTATTCCGAGATCCACTGTGTCTAGAATTTGCTGATAATACTAAATTTCATGCATTTGAAAAACATTGGCAATATGATAAAGATATCTACAGACTGTTCGTCGAGTTTCAACGTGCATATGACAGCATCCACAGGAATAGCCTATACAATGCAATGCGGGATTTCAGAATCGAGTGAGAATGGTGCAAGCTTGTATGGAAGGATCAAAGGCAGCAGCACGTTTCCGAGGAGCCACATCAGAAACATTCGAGATTGAGACAGGTCTCAGACGACGGGATGCTCTCTCATGTGTTCTGTTCATTGTCATCTTAGAGAAAATAAAAGAATGTTGCCAACAGAAGTGGGCTGGAGCAGAGATGGACGGTAACTTAAATTGTCTCGCATATGCAGATGACATAGTACTATTAAGTGAATCAAAGCACGAGTTGAAAGAAATGTACCAGAAAATGGTCAATAATGCACAGAAAGTAGGGCTCAAAGTGAATTTTTTGAGATAGATGGCAAGAGGTTCAAGAGAGTAGACTAGTTCAAATACTTGGGATCTTGGTTTACCACGGACAACAACATAAAAATGGACATCAAGGAAAGAATAGCAGTGGGAACGAAATACATGCATTCCCTCAAAGAGACGCTTGGTTATAAATCGATCTCAGTGAACACTAAGATGAAAATCTACAACATAGTGATATGCCCAGCAGTAATGTACGGCTCAGAAACATGGAGCATGACTAAGCGAGAAACGGAATATTTGAAAGAAGAGTACTGAGGAAGATAAAGGGACCAGTTTTAGATAAAGGAGAATGGAGGAGGAAAAATGAGGATATCTACCTTCTGATGCGACAACCAACTATCCTACACAAGATAAATAGCAAAAGAATACAATGGGTGGGCCATGTAGCCCGTTTGCCAGATGGAAGACAGGCGGAGATGGCAATAGCGGGGAAACCAAACACCAAACGCGCCGTTGGGCGACCAAGGCAGCGCTGGATGGACAACGTGGCAAATGACCTAGCAGCCCTGGGAACTGAAGACACCTGGAGGAACCGGGTACAAAACAGGAAGGAATGGAGGCAGTTTGTGGAAGCAGCGCGTGGTGTGCAGGGCCTGTGATCTCTGAATATCTATCATGCATTACCTCTCACCACGAATACGTAGTGACCGACGGCCGTCACTTACCGAGAACAGCGGCGTTTGTGTAGAGTAATCGGTGCTAATAGACAAACAACACCGCGTGAAGTAACCGCAGAAACCATTGTGGGATGTACGAAGAACGTATCCGTTAGCACAGAGCGGCGAGATGTCGCGTCAGTGGGCTGTGGCGGCAGACCACCGACGCGAGTGCCTTCGCAAGCAACACGACATTGCCTGCAGTGCCCGTGAGCATATCGGTTGGGTCCCAGGCGACTGGAAAATCGTGGCTTGGTCAGATTCCATTTGGTAAGAGCTGATGGTGGAGTGTGAGTGTGGCGCAGGCCCTACGAAGCCGTGGAGACAAGTTGTCAACCGTGTGCAGTACGAGCTGGTGGTGGCTCTACAGTGCTCAGAACATTCTGCAACATCCCGAGTGTATGATTTGGCCATCCAGATCGCGCAACATGAATCCCACCAACGTGTAGGGAAGACCAGTTCGTGCACAAAATCCTTTACCGTTATCGCTTTAGCAATTATGGCAACTATAGAGGCAGCAATGGTCAATATTTCTGCAGGGAACTTCCAACGGCTTGTTAAGTCCACGCCACGTCTAGTTGGTTCAAGAATCATGAAAGAAGGTTGTACACACGGAAGAACCCTGGAGAACTAAAAAAATGGTTCAAATGGATCTGAGCACTGTGGGTCATCAGTCCCCTAGAACATGAACTACTTCAACCTAACTACCCTAAGGACATCACACAACACCCAGTCATCACGAGACAGAGAAAATCCCTGACCCGCCGGGAAACGAACCCAGGAACCCGGGCGCGGGAAGCGAGAACGCTACTGCACGACCACGAGCTGCGGACAGATACTAAAAGGTTTCAGATAGATTGCATAATGGTAAGGCAGAGATTTAGGAACCAGATTTTAATTTGTAAGACATTTCCAGGGGCAGATGTGGACTCTGACCACAATGTATTGGTTATGATCTGTAGATTAAAACTGAAGAAACTGCAAAAAGGTGCGAATTTTAGAAGATGGGACGTGGATAAACTGAAAGAACCAGAAGTTGTGCAGAGTTTCAGGAAGAGCATAAGGAAACAATTGACAGGAATGGGGGATAGAAATACAGTAGAAGAAGAATGGGTAGCTTTGAGGGATGAAGTAGTGATGGCAGCAGAGGATCAAGTAGGTAAAAAGACGAGAGCTAGTAGAAATTCTTGGGTAACTGAAGAGATACTGAATTTAACTGATGAAAGGAGAAAATACAAAAATGCAGTAAATGAAGCAGGCGAAACAGAACACAAACGTCTGAAAAATGGGATGGACAAGAAGAGGAAAATGGCTAAGCAGGGATGGCTAGAGGACAAATGTAAGGATGTAGAGGCTTATCTAACGAGGGGTAAGATAGATACTGCCTACAGAAAAATTAAAGAGCCCTTTGGAGAGAAGAGAACCGCTTGCATGAATATCAAGAGCTCAGGTGGAAACCCAGTTCTAAGCAAAGAAGGCAAAGCAGGAAAGTGGAAGCAGTATATAGAGGGTCTACACTGGGGCGATGTTCTTGAGGACAATATTATGGAAATGGAAGAGGAGGTAGATGAAGAAGAAATGGGAGATGTGATAGTACTGAAAGACCTGAGTCGAAACAAGGCCCCGGGAGTAGACAACATTCCATTAGAACTACTGATGGCCTTGGGAGAGCCAGTCCTGACCAAACTCTACCATCTGGTGAGCAAGATGTATGAGACAGGCGAAATACCCTCAGACTTCAAGAAGAATGTAATAATTCCAATCCCAAAGAAAGCAGGTGTCGAGAGATGTGAAACTTACCGAAATCAGTTTAATAAGTCACAGCTGCAAAAATACTAACCCTGCAAAATGAGCAGCTCGTTTTCTATTGTCACGTAATATGGGAGAGAGTGTGTCAGATATGATACACGAGTTGGGATGGAAGTCATTAAAGCAACGACGTTTTTCGTTACGTCGAGATCTATTTACGAAATTTCAGTCACCAACTTTTTCTTCCGAATCCGAAAATATTTCGTTGAGCCCATCCTACATAGGTAGGAATGATCATCAAAATAACATAAGAGAAATCAGAGCTCGAACAGAAAGGTTTAGGTGTTCGTTTTTCCCGTGCGCTGTTCGGTAGATAGATTTATTGTGGTTCGATGAACCCTCTGCCAAGCACTTAAATGTGAATTGCAGAGTAATCATGTAGATGTAGACAGACGAATGGAAAAACTGGTGGAGACCAACCTCGGGGAAAGTCAGTTTGGATTCCGTAGAAATGCTGGAACACGTGAGGCAATACTGAGCTGTTGGCGTATCTTAGAAGAAAGATTAAGGAAAGGCAAACCTGCGTTTCTAGCATTTGTAGACTTAGAGAAAGCTTTTGACAATGTTGACTGGAATACTCTATTTCAAATTCTAAAGGTGGGAGGGGTAAAATACAGGGAGCGAAAGGCTTTTTACAATTTGTACAGAAACGATGTGGCAGTTATAACAGTCGAGGGACATGAAAGGGAAGCAGTGGTTGGGAAGGGAGTGAGACAGAGTTGTAGCCTCTCCCCGATGCTATTCAATTTGTATATTGTGCAAGCAGTGAAGGAAACAAAATAAAACTTCGTAGTAGTTTTTAAAATCTATGGAGAAGAAAGAAAAACTTTGAGGTTCGCCGATGACACTGTAATTCTGCCAGAGACAAAGCAAAGGACCTGGAAGAGCAGTTGAACGGAATGGACACTGTCTCGAAAGGAGGGTATAAGATGAACATCAACAAAATCAAAACGAGGATAATGGAATGTAGTCGAATTAAGTCGGGTGATGCTGAGGGAATTGGATTAAGAAATGAGACACTTAAAGTAGTAAAGGATTTTTCCTTTTTCAGGAGCAAAATAACTGATGATGGTCAAAGTAGAGAGGATATAAAATGTAGACTGGCAATGGCTAGGAAAGCGTTTCTGAAGAGGAGAAATTTTTTAACATCGAGTATTGATTTAAGTGTCAGGAAGTCGTTTCTGAAAGTATCTCTACAGTGTGTAGCCATGTATGGAAGTGAAACATGGACGATAAATAGTTTGGACAAGAAGGGAATAGAAGCTTTCAAAATGTGGTGCTACAGAAGAATGCTGAAGGTTAGATGGGTAGATCACATAACTAATGAGGAAGTGTTGAATAGGATTGCGGAGAAGAGAAGTCTGTGGCACAGCTTGACCAGAAGAACGGATCGCTTGGTAGGACATGTTCTGAGGCATTAAGGGATCACCAGTTTAGTACTGGAGGGCAGCGTGGAGGGTTAAAATCGTAGAGATGAATACTCCTGAGCATATTCAGAAGGATGTAGGTTGCAGTAGGTACTGGGAGATGAAGAAGCTTGCACAGGATAGAGTAGCATGGAGAGCTGCATCAAACGAGTCTCAGGACTGAAGACAACAACAACAACAACAACAACGTAAAGTTTCTGCACTACGCCGGGCAAAAACTAGGTCTCATGACTTTTATCACCTCAGAGTAAAGAACAGCATTCTCTACTTGCACAGCACTAAAAAATGTCACTCTAGTTCTATTTACCAATTAACTGAGACGAAATCGGATTGTACACTAATAAACCAATACATTATTACCAGTCCATGCAGCCTTGAGCGTTGCGGCCACGTGTACAAAAGTATGTAAGCGAAAGAGACATGGACGGGGGATCACTCTAGCGGAGATATGGGCTGCAGATGGAGAAAGCCGTTGAGATAAACGACTCTGCGACTGTGACAAAGGGCACGTTATTATTACGCAGAGCCTGTGAAGCAGTATCTTGAAAGCGGCGAAACTGGTCGAATGTTGACGTGCTACTCTCGTGAGCACCTACGGAAAGAGGTAGGACAGTGAAACCACCACCAGGCGCTGAATGGTTGGGCGGACAAGACTCTCCACAGGACGTGGGGTTCGCAGGCTGTTGTGCTCTGCAAAGTGGGACAGATGGTAACCTGCGGCGTCTCTGCCGAAACAGTACAATGCTGCTTTCACGCACAAGTGTTTCATAGCACACCGTTCACCGTTCGGCAGACCACCCCTACATGTTCACATGTTGACCGAACGACGTCGTAAATTACGATTAATCAACTGTTCAACTGTGTGTGAATTCCTAAGGGGCGAAACTGCTGAGGTCATCCGTCCCTAGACTTACACTACTTAAACTAACTTACGGCAAGAACAACACAGACACCCCCATGCCCGAGGGAGGACTCGAACCTCCGGCGGTAGGGGCCACGCGATCCGTGACATGGTGCGTCAAACCGCTCGGCCAATCCGCGCGGCAATCACGGTTGCAGTGAACAAGACCAGCGGTATTCGACTCAATGGGAACGTCTCCACTCTTCCGGTGAATTACATATTTGCTACGCTAGGTCGATGATCGTCTCCACAAGCGGCGTCATCAAGGTAAACGGCGGCTCGAAACGTGCAACGTGCCACTAACACATGCTGGTGGGAGCAGTATTATCGTAGGCATGCGCTTGCATGGAACCAGTGGTTGTAATTGAAGAGACACTGACAGCTGCAAACCACCTGAATGTCTTCATGTTTGATGTCTTCTCCACGGTGATGTCGTCTTTCAGCAGTATAATTGTCCCTGTCCTATAGAAACCATCTGAGTCGCTATGGGGCGCCATCATCACGTACGGAAATCAGCGACCCGTTGTTTACGCGACCTGTTCGTAGACATCTAATATCACATACCTCCACAAGCCTACCTGCAAACGTCCAATTCCCTGATAAGCAGAATCAGTGATTTATTTTGTTCCAAGACGGACATACAAGCTACTAAGCAAGCAGTCATAATGTTTTGGTTCATTGTACAGCAAACAGGAACTGATGAGATTGCGAAAATCTAGTGAATTTTCATAGAATACCTCCAAATAGGAGCTTTCTGTTCGAGCCAGTAATGCCGAATATGGCTCTCCATCAACAAATGAAGTTCTGCGACACAAGTGTCACGGTGATGGTCACATCGCGCAGCAGTCGATACTAGCGCTTTTAATTCAGGCTACTTCCACGACAAAAAGTAGTCTATCTTAAAAAGGAGAGGCACACGGCTCTGAAGAATACTGTATGCAACCATTAAAGCTGCACCTGAATCGCCCTACAAAAGGAACGATTCTGTAGTCATCATTCGATTGACAGTTCGGTAAGGTTTTTTTTTTCTTTATTGTAATTTTAATCACCTCATACAAGGTGGACTGGCAGCAGCATATTACCCTGATCTTCAGCCTTGAGTGGTACAATAACATGACATATAGGTGGCACAGACAATACAATAAAAACGGCGAGCAAAAAATGTAGATACAAAAAACAGTAAACATGAAGCCCTTCACGCTGGATGAGAAAAACACTAACACTTGTTGACACAGCGCACATAGCATGGATGACTGCGACGGCACACGTGAGCAGTGGTGAAGTGACGGCGAAAGGACACTGAACACAAAACGAAGGCACACACACTCACACATACGCGCGCGAATGTTCACTGAGCGTGTGTGAGTCCGCGGACCTGCCAAGGGAGGGGGGGGGGAGGAAGGGGAGTGGGACAGGGAGAGGGGAGGTCAGATGCCATGGGCAAGGGAGACAGGGGGAGGGGAGGAAAAAAAGGGGGAGCCCAGGGGAAGAGGGGTGGAGGAAGGGGACGGGGGAAAAGGAGAGAGAAGGGAGGGAGGGTGCCAAGTGGAGAGGCCACAGGAAGTGTGGGCGAGTAGGATAAAAGTTGATAGGAGGGGTAGATGGAGGGGAGGAGGACTTCATCAGGGAGGGCGAGCTGCCGGAAGCCACCTTGGGAGAGGGTAAGGAGGGTGGAGAGATGGAGACCTGGTGGGACGTGGGCATACAGGCGCGGCAGCGGGTGGGGGTGGGGGAGGATGGGCGAGACAAGCGGGTGAGGAGGGTCGAGTTTGCGGGAGGTGTACATGATCTGTATCCTTTCAAGGAAAAGGAGGAGGTGGGGGAAAGGAATGAGATCGTACCGGATCCTCTTGGGGGAGGGGAGACGGATGCGATAGGCGAGGCGGAGAGCATGGCGTTCAAGGATTTGAAGGGATGTATAAAAGGTAGGGGGGAGCGGAGATCCAGGCCGGATGGGCGTAGCAGAGGATAGGGCGGATGAAGGATTTATAGGTGTGGAGCGTGGAGGAGGGGTCCAGACCCCACGTGCAGCCCGAAAGGAGCTTGAGGAGGCGGAGTCGGGAGTGTGCCTTGGCTTGGACGGTCCGGAGATGGGGGGTCCAGGAGAGGCGACGGTCGAGGGTGACGCCAAGGTACTTGAGGGTGGGAGTGAGGGCGACAGGACGGCCATAGATGGTGAGATAGAAATCGAGGAGGCGGAAGAAAGGGGTGGTTTTGCCTACAATGATAGCCTGGGTTTTGGAGGGATTGTCCTTGCACCAAGTGGTGAACCGGTCAAGATGGGATTGGAGAAGGTGTTGCGAGCGCTGCAGGGTGGGGGCAAGGGCAAGGAAGGCGGTGTCATCGGCAAACTGGAGAAGGTGGATGGGGGTGACGGCGGCGGCATGTCCGCCGTATACAAAAGGTACAGAAGGGGGGAAAGGACGGAGACTTGGGGCACACCGGCGGAGGAAAAAAAGGTGTAGGAATCCGTGTTATGGATGGTGTCGTAGGAAGGACGGTGGGAGAGAAAGGACCCGATCAGATGGACGTAGTTAATGGGAAGGGCGAAGGTTTAAAGCTTGAAGAGGAGACCGGAATGCCATACGCGGTCATAAGCTCGTTCAAAGTCCAGGGAGAGGAAGATAGCAGAGCGACGGGAATTAAGCTGGTCAGAAAGGAGATGAGTGAGGTGAAGGAGAAGGTCGTCGGAAGAGAAGGACGGCCGAAAGCCACACTGGGTAACCGGAAGGAGGCGGTGCTGGCGGAGATGCTGGTGGATGCGGCGGGAGAGGATAGATTCGAGGACCTTGCTGAAGACCGAGGTAAGGTTGATAGGACGGTAGGAAGAGACAGCAGACGGCGGTTTGCCAGGTTTAAGGAACATCAGGAGATGGGAGGTTTTCCACAGGTCGGGGTAGCAACCGGTGGACAGGACTACATTGTAGAGCCTGGCCAAGGTGGAGAGGAAAGAGGCAGGAGCTTCGCGAAGGTGACGATAGGTGACACGATCGGGCCAGGAGCGGTGTTGCGTGTTGTGCAGAGTGTAGCAATGAGATCCTGTGTAGTGATTCGGGCATTGAGTTCCGTGTGTGTAATGTTGTCCAAGTACTGGAGACCAGGTGCGAGGGGAGGGATAGAGGTGTCAGTTCGATCGCGGACATCCGGGAAGAGGGAGGTATCGAACTGGGGATCATCGGGGATGGAAAACAAATGAGACAGGTAGGAGGCAAATTGATTGGCCTTACTAAGAGTGTCAGGGAAGGGGTGATCATCATGGAGAAGAGGATAGTAGGGGGAGGGTTTAGTTCCGGTAAGGCGACGGAAGGCGGTCCAGAACTTGGATGAGTTGATAGGGAGGGTAGCATTTAAACGGGTGCATGTCTGTCGCCAGTCCCGGCGTTTCTTGGCCGCGAGCAAATTAAGAATGTGTCGTTGGAGTTGCCGGTGGCGTTGTAGTGTGTCCGGGTCACGCATGTGGAAGAAGGCACGGTAGAGATGGCGGGATTCACGGAGAAGGAGGACGGCCTGTGGGGGTAAGGTAGGACAGTGGGGGTGTATAATGACAGTAGGAACGTGGGCCTCCACGGCCTCAGACAAGGTCTGCTGGAGAAAGGTGGCGGCACGGGTTACATCGTCAGGGTGGCGGTAGGTGAAGGGGTGGCTATCGACCTGGGTGGAGAGGGTATCCCGGTAGGCATTCCAGTTGGCACGGGAATAGTTATGGACATACTTAGGGGGAGGGTCATGAAGAGGGTTGGGGCGGGGGCGACGACCGTCTGAAACGGTGAGGAGAACAGGGAGAAGGTCGCTACCAATAGGGTCCAGGACATCCACCGTTATGCGGCCAAGGAGATTGGCGGAGGAAAGGACAACATCAGAAGTGCAATTGGATTCGGGTCTGGTGTGCTGGGGGATGGGGATGAGGTCGCCTTGAAGGGAGGAGAGGAACCAATGCCACCGCCGTAGCTGGTGGCGGAACGGCTGTGGATGTTGAGGTCGGCGGCGATCATGTAGGAGGAGAAGGTGCAGTCAACGTGGGAGAGGAAGTCGAAGGGAATAGGGGCGTTAGGGCAGACATAGATGGTGGCGCAGGTAACGGTAAGGCCGGGGAAGATGAGACTAAGGATCAGGTGTTCGGTGGGGTCGGGAAGGAGAGGTTGGAGTCGAACAGGGATCTGGCAGTGGTGACCAATGGCAACTCCGCCATGCGCAGTTGGGAGGGGATTATCAGAACGGTGAAGAAGGTATGGTGAAGTATGGACGTTGTGGTGGGGTTGGAGGAAACTTTCATTGAGGAGGAAGGCGTCCACGCGGTGGGTGGCAAGGGTGTGCACGAAGAGGTTCTTGTTGGCGGGAAGGGAGCGGATGTTGTTGAAAAGGATACAGTGCTGTCGCGCCATGACAGGGATTTAGACAAGGGTGTCAAGGTGGGAGAAGGTGAAATGGGCCTGGTGGTTGGAGTAGGTGGGGTATATTTTCAGGCAGAAAACGGAACGGGCGGCAAGGGATACCTGTTGCAGGGTGTGGCGGCGCTGGAAAGGATGAACATTCTGAAGGACGATGGTGAGGAATCTGATGATGACCTCAGCGGCAGGGGGTGGACGAAGGGAATTGCTGGGAGGGGTGGGGGCGTCCAGAGGGCGGACAGGAACGGTGAGCTCAGGAGTGGTAGGAGGGGGACGGGCTTTACATTTCTGGAAGTAAGTGGGGTGATGGAGGTTATAGGTATTACAGGAGGGGGGGGGGACTGGAGATTGGGGAACTGCCTGAGAATGTGGGCTTGCCTACAGTGCGGGCAGGTGGGGGCCTCGCTGCACTCAGATGTAGGGTGCGCATTATACCGCAAGCACCTCTGGCAGTGGAGGGATTGAGGAGTGGAACGGGAAGGGTCAACTGGGTAGCAGTGGTGAAAGAGAAGGGCACCCTCCTTCAGGAGACGGTCGATGGAGGGGGCGTGCTCGGAAAAGACCCGCATAAGGCGGGTGGGGCCAGCGGAGTTATGAATGCCGCGAACCGCACGCACCTCCAGATGGGGATGCCCCTTGAGCTCTGCCAACACCTCCTCCTCCGTGATCGCCGGACTAAGCCGAGTGATCACGGTGTTGAGGGTCGGCGGGCGACCCGGGGGTTGGGATTGGCGGGAGGGAGACGGGGAAGGACCAGGGGTGAGGGAGGCATTAGGGCCAAAGCGGGTTACAGGGATGCGGGAAAGGAGGTCCGTGTGGAGGGTAGGGCTGGGGGAGGAGATGAACACCGAATCACGGTGAGGAGTAAGGAGGGAGATGGGGGCACCAGGAAAATTCTGGCCAAGGAAGAGGGTAAGGTTCCGGGCTTCAAGAAAGGAGTGATCAGGATGGGAGAGGAGGTAGCGGTAGGAGGGGGTGGAGGAGGATGAGGAGGGGGGCAGGCGGGGAGACATCCATGGCATCATGAGTTGGGGAAGGGGGAAGAGGCGGAGCCTTTTTGGGAATAGACGAGGCAGGGGTACCACTGGGGCGCTTGAGGAGGCGTGGGGGATGGGAACAACTGGAATGTGGTGGGGAGCGGCAGGTCCCGGTGCTGGAGTCGGCGCCGGAGACGGTGAGGGTGATGGCGAAGGCAACAGTGATGATGATGATGATGAGGGCGAAGGGGAGAGCTGAGCATGAGCTGTAGCCCTCTGGGCAACCACCCTAGCGGGGGCCGCAGAAACGGAAGGAGCAGGGGGAGGGAGGGGAGGAAAGGGATGGGAGGAGGCACGGGAGGGAGGAGCCGGGGATGGGGCGACAAATAGGGAGGGAGATGGGAGAGTGAGGAGTGGGGGGATGGACTGAGGGGGGAGTGATGCTGCACACCATGTGATAGTGGTGGCAGCGGCTGAGGGGGAGGTGTAGACGATGGCAGTGGTGGTGGCTGTAGAGGAGATTTGACATCATAATGAGAGGAGGAACACAGAACAAGGCAAGGAAACAAACGAGAGAGGGGCAGTGCGACGAGAGACACAGAGTAGAAGGGGACAAAGAACGAAGGAGACTGGGGTCGAAGCCCCACTCTGCTGTCGCTGGCGGTGGGGGCGACCCGGTTGGCTGGCTGGTGGGGACGCCTCCGCTGCTGCTGCTGCTGCTGCTGGAGGCAGCTAGGATCACCGCTGGTTGCTGGCGGGAACCGGCGCTGGCGGGAGCCGGCGCTGGCGGGCTGGTGGCGAAACCGCTACTGGCGGGGACCGCTGCTACCGGGAACCGCTGCTGGCTGCTGGCTGCTGGCTGCTGGCCGCTCGCTGCTGGTGGTGACTGCTGCACGGAGACGAACGGGCTGGCTGGCTGGCTGGCCGGCTGGCTGGCTGGCTGGCTGGCACCTGCAACACCTATCACTTCGATTGGTACCGCAACAGTACAATCGAAGGGCAGTATTCCAGCGAATTACCGCCGGAGAATGTCCGTCGTTCGGTAAGCTGAAGGCACCCTCTATGTACGAATGGCGCTACCAAAGGAAGACTGGGGAGAAATAATAGCGAATTCTTAATCTGACATTGAAACTCATGCTATAGACAGATAATAAACGTAATTGAGCCGTGGTAAAATTTTGCTGTTTTGAAGAGCGCGCCGCAGCGTCTAGTGTAAAGCAGTCTCCCTCCGTTTCTGGCGGTGGCGCCGCTGTGGCTCTCGCAGCTTTGGTGTCTCCCTCCGGTGGGAAGGGGGAAAGGTAGCCTGTTTACGTGCATTTAACGGGCGCTATGGGCTCGCTAGGGGGCGAGTCTGGTCAGTTGGTCAGCCGGGTCACTGTGAGGCAGTCGGTGTCTGTCTGTCGTCCAGAGTGCTAGTATGTGTTAGGTCGCTAGTCTGCTCGAGTTTGTTCAGGCAATGGTCACTGGCGGCGATTGGATCGATCGGTTGGCCGGTCGCGCACTGAGACACAAGATGACTTGTCCGCCTTGAGCGTCGTCGCATGGGAGGTCGCCACTTCATTCCAGTGGGCTGTATAGCGAGGAGTAGTGGCTTCGCGGTCGACACGAGAGCAACAGGAGTCAACCCACGACATCGTCTGGCCGGTGCGAGCTGCGACGAAGTGAGACGGGAGATCGGCGCGTCTTCCTGCGTCCGTTGAAGCGGCTGGCATCGGACGGTTCGGGTGAGCGTTGGGGGTGCTGCGCCAGGTCTTCGTCAGAGATCGCAGTTTATTAGAAGTTAAGTGATTGGAGATATGTTATTTCATTTACTTGTTAAATTCTACTTGTTTTCTTGGTGAGGTCACCAGCCGCTTTGTTTTGGGGTCGTTCCACCATTATTCTGCGTTTGCCCACCCGTGGGAAAGCGGTTATTTATGAATTCGGTGGTCCGTTTTTCCCTTGTGGAGTAGACGCGGATTAGAGCAATCTGCAGTTCGGGTTGTTAAGTAAGCCCCCTGTGTTTGTCGGATTCGGTGCCAACGAATTTATTGCTTAAGGTGTAAAGGCCGAATTCCTGAAATATGTTTTTATCTTGCCTAACATCTTGAGAGGCGGTATATGTGTAATGTAGAGCATGTTTGTAGATTTTATGTAAGACTACATTCTTTGGTTTTTTATTTCAATGGTGATTTTAGTATATAAAGTTGCCACCCTTCCACCGTAAGAGTTTTCTTTTAAAAACAATTTGCACTTTCGGTGGGAAGTAATTTTTTTATGTGAGTGTTTTCTACAATTTCCATCCCTCCTACAAGGAGCATAGGTTATGTGTTAGTGTGAGTTGTTAAAAATGTTTAGTTTAAAGTAATCTGGTGTGTTGCAGATATGCACCAGTGTTGTCTTTCCGAGGTTGTTGTGAGCGGTCGTGACTACAGCCGTGTTAAAATAGAGCGGCGAGGTTCTCAGCCTGAAAGCTCATACTGTCAACAACAAAAAATTGTTATTTCTGCCTCTCAATAAACTGTAACTTGATATTTAGAGGGTGCTTTCTGATTATAATTTTTAAGTCTGTTTTTTTAAGGGAAGGGTTTTTAGGAATAAATTTTTCATTTGTCGAAAGAAATTTGTTTTCATCAGTTACCCACTGGCAACTACTTCCACGTTCACATAGTGTGATTAAATGTGTTAATGTTCTTTATGACTAGCTAGTAAATGAAGTAAATTCTTTAAGAAAAGATTTTGAAAGTATATCCACGGTTCAGTAATATTTCTACAAAACATTATGTAACTTAAGAAATTTTATTTTACCAATGATACGAAGCGTATTCCGAAAGTAAGGTCCGATCGGTCACGAAATTTAAGCCACAGTGAAAAACAAAAGTGTTTTACCTGCAATAGTTAGCCACACCTTCCAGCAACGTCTCTACATAGTCGCCACTTCACCTGTGACATTTGTCGTAGCATTGTACCAACTTTCCAATACCCTTTATATATATAAGGTCATACAAGGCAGCCGCCTGCACTTTTCGCCGATTCTCTACGTTGATGTGCATTTCGTTGTCGGTGCCAAAACGCTGACTTCATAGCCAGCGGTTCATGTCAGCAGAGACGAAAATCAGAGGGAGTGAATTCCCAGCTGTGTGGAGGTCGATCAAAAACTGCCGCAGCGTCCTCATTGCCCCTGCACAATGCAGCCGAGAATTGTCATGAAGTAGGAAATGCATGACAGTTATGTTCTGCGGGCTGCATCAAATCAGACGAAATCTCTCACGGGCATTCATACTTGGCGGGAGACCCTGTTTTCCAGGCATCTTCACGCGCTCACTGTACTTTTAGAACTGAAAACAGACGTGACACGATCAACGGCCATACTAGAGACACTGTATACACCTGCTCAAAGCTTTGTCGGATTTTCATTGCTCTTTCCATTTCCCGACGGATAGGACCTCACTTTCAGAATGCGGCTCGTAATTTTCTGTCTTTCTACTCAGAACACGATGGCAGTTAGCCCTTATGCTGAAAGAGACATCTCAGTGACTTACGAAGTACAGTTTTGTTCTCTCTCTCTCTCTCTCTCTCTCTCTCTCTCTCTCTCTCTCTCTCTCTCTCTCACACACACACACACACACACACACACACTACATAGCACTCATCAACAAGAGATGAAATATTTAGTTTGTTCAATATTGATTGGTACTCCTCCTAATCCCTATGCAGAGCAGCAGTTTGAAATGTGTCCCAATGTATGCTGTGCTTGAAGACTGACTGTAATACTGCCTATCTCCACCAGATGGTTTTGTTTATTTCAATGGGTGGCGGATTACAGCAGCAGTTGTTTCTACCTGCGAGTGTGCTGGTGGATATCAATAATACAGCATGGAAGCAGACAATCACGTCTACAGTGCGGTTTCTCTGGAGAGAAGGGGTGACTGCTTCAGAAATCCGCAAGGACTTAGTAGCGACATGTCGGGAAACAGCACCAAGTCGCAGATCCGTGTTTCGTTGATTACCAGAGTTCACAGACGGCAGGTAGGCCCCTACTGTTCTGAAAAACATAAAAGTACTGGGGGTCCAGAAACAGGAAGAAAACGAACTATTTCCAAAGTGTCAACGACTTGACAATGAGGCACAGGCGAATCACGTTTCATGAACTACAGAATGCAACAAGTCTATTGCGCGGAACCCTCAATACCATCATACATGAGGAAGTTCGTGCACATTAAGTGCCCAATCTCTCACTAGTGCGTAGAAGCAAAAGCATGTGGAAATATGCTAACAGTTGGTGCAGATCCACTGGAGTTATTTGAACGTCTGGTCACCGTCGACGAGACATGGTTCTTCCATGAGACTCCAGGAAAGAAATGCCAGCCTATTGAGTGGAATCATAGTGGGAACCCTAGTCTGAAGAAGAGACGGCCGGGACTATCCGTGCAGAAGGAAATGGCAACTGTGCTCTGAGGTCAGGAAGGGATATTGTTGGTGGATTGGCCCTCTCTCAATGCGATTCTCAACAGTGATCGGTATTGCCGTTTACTGTACGAACTCGGCCGACACATTCAACAACGCTCACACGGAAAATTAGGCCGTGGCCTTCTTCTCCAGCGCCATAACGTGCGGCCACATGCAGGTCGCCAAATTATTGCCATCGTGCGTGAAACCAATGACTTAACTTCATGCAGTTGTCCACTAGCGGCATAGGGATAACCCTACAGGAATGGTTTGCTACACAAACACTGGAGCTCCCAGAACGATAGAAAAAGTGCATAGACATAGAGGGGGGGGGGGGGATATCTGTAACATTATCTGTATGCGTAGGTATTATAAAGAACACTCTGATGAAGTACTCTGATAAAAATTTACACTCATGTTCATAAATTAAGGATAATTACAGAATGTGGTACCACACAACGTGGCACTACACAAATCTGGCGCTAATAGCATAGGCACATAGGGAACATATACCACACAGATATGTAAGTCCATGGTATTGATGATAAGTTGAGAAAACCGCCCGGGAACACATGTGCTGCAAAACGCCACTGTTTCCTGCGCTTTTACCCCGACATCATTATGGGATATGATCACCATGCACACGTACACATGCTGCACAACGGGTTGGCATACTCTGGATCAGGTAGTCGAACAGCTGCTGGGGTATAGCCTCCTAGCCTCCCATTCTTGCACCAGTGTCTGTCGGAGCTCCTGAAGTGTCCTAGGGGTTTGAAGACGTGCAGCGATACGTCGACCGAGACCATCCCAGACGTGCTTGATGGGGTTTAGGTCTCGAGAACAGGCAGGCCGCTCCATTCGCCTGATACCTTCTGTTTCAAGGTACTCCTCTACGATGGCAGCTCGGTGGGGCTGAGCGTTATCATCCATCAGGGGGAAGGTCGGACCCAGCGCACCCCTGAAAAGGCGGACATACTGGTGCAAAATGACGTCCCGATACACCTGACCTGTTACAGTTCCTCTGTCAAAGGCATGCTGGGGTGTACGTGCACCAATCATAATCTCACCCCATACCATCAAACACGACTTCCCTACACGTACCTTTCAAGAACATTAAGGGGTTGGTATCTGGTTCCTGGTTCGCGCCAGATGAAAACCCGGCGAGAATCTTTGTTCAGACTGTACCTGGATTTCTCCGTGAACACAACCTGGGACCACTGGTCCAGTCACCATGAACTGTGTTTTTGACACAAGCTTTACGGGCTCTCCTGTGACCAGGGGTCAGTGGAATACACCTTGCAGGGCTCCGAGCGACTAAACCTTGTCTGTTCAGTCGTCTGTAGACTATATGTCTGGAGACAACTGTTCCAGTGGCTACAGTAAGGTCCCGAGCAAAGCTACCTGCAGTACTGATGGTGAGATATTGGTCTTGTTGTGGTGTTTTACACTGTGGATGTCCCGTACTGTAGCGTCTGGACACGTTTCCTGTCTGCTAAAATCGTTGCCATAATTTTGAGATCACACCCGTGCTACGACCTGCTGTGTTTGACCATCCTCCAGTCGCCCTACTATTCTACCCCTCATAAGGTCATCAACATCTGTTCTTTCAGCAATTTTCAACACACAGTCACCATTAGCACGTCTGATAACGTCTTCACACTTACTCGCTGCACCGTGCTCTGACATGCACTAACACACCTCTGCGTATGTACGCTGTTGCCAGCGCAACCGTGCGATGACCGCAGGTCAAATGTACCGCATGGTCAAACCCCGAGGTGATTTAAACCGGAAAACCGCCCACCAGAGCGTTGTTTACCATGTATCAGCGTTATCATTAATTTATGAGCATAAGTGTATTAACAATGATGATTCCAAGGTCTCCTCCAATTACCCTACCCAATAAAACCGAACATTTAAGCGGAAAAAAGAGATTCTTCACTCCCCCTCATCTCTGCAGACCTTACTGAAATCCAGGACGATCGAATTCAGCTGGCGTAATTTAAACTACGTTTTAAGGCGCAACTCATACGTAGCGAATCGCAACAGCGAAAACTACACATCTCAGATGCAAGATGAAAAAACTTCAGAGTCAGTAAGCACTATGCCGACTGGAACGTCTCGGACTTCTGTGCTTCTAGAGTGGAGGAGAATGTTGTGCCACTATACATTTTGAAACAGAACCTATTGCAAGCTAACACAGTTTGCATTTTCAAGAGAGGTTAAATTGTTACAACGTTAAAGAAATTCAATTCATTTGCAAATTTCACATGTTGTATAATAGCTCTTCCGTTTGAAGTTGCAAGACTGTGCGCGGCCAGCGAAGAATGACTTAATCGCCCAAATTATATACAGTTTTAAAAAAAACATAGAATTCGGTTCAACATAAAATTATTTAACTGAAATAGCTGTAATAGATCGCACAGCATTTAAATAAGTAGATCTGAAAAATTTTATAAATGTTGCACAAAACTTGTAACACCATAGTTCAGACACTACATACCTTTTGTTGATTCATTTTACTTTCTGTTCTGTAAATGCTGTTTGATTGAATCGATAACACAAAATTTTATACTCCTTTCTTTGTAAAAACTTTGATGTCATGGTTTGATTCTATGCAATGTAGTGTATCTGTCATTTAAATATGGAGGGAACAAACCTTACTGTATATAAATGTAATTTTGTTGAAATAATTTTTTTATAGAAATGCCAATATGTGCAAATTACATGTTTTGTTTAAAGTAACTACTTGCTATTGTGTAAATACTGATCCCCACTAAGGGCTCTTAGTTATTTTGTATGTAAAATGTGGTGTGGTTCCCCCGGGAACGGAACTGTATAGCGCGCGCAAAACGTGGTTGACATGGATAGAAAGGTGGAATCAAGAGTCAGTCGGGAACGAGCTGCCAGACTGTCAACTGCTCATGTAAAAGTTGTGTATTGTGCTGGTTCCGAGAGAGGCTTTTGCTGACGCTTTCCAATGCCTCGGTGGATGGATAAAGAGCTGGAACCATTCTGGAATTGGTATATATCATCGCCACCAAATGGCTCTGAGCACTATGGGACTTAACATCTGAGGTCATCAGTCCCCTAGAACTTAGAACTACTTAAAGCTAACTAACCTAAGGACATCACACAGATCCATGCAGGATTCGAAACTGCGACCGTAGCGCCTAGAACCGCTCGACCACTCCGGCCGGCGGCCACCAAGAAATGATAGATTCCAGCATTTCTACTTGCAAATTCTCCTATCAACATGCACTCGCCACCACATTGCGCAATCACTGTAATGGAACAGAAGAACTATAGTAATGTACAGTGAAGGATCAGCTCATAGGATGTTGTAGTGTACTAAAATATAAGGTGAAAATTGACTGAGCTCTTGTACCTACTGTGATTTATCCTCAGTCACGCAGCCACGTAGGGTCCCTCCCACACTAAAGTGCTTACTGAGTGTCGTTTATTGAAAGCATATTAAAATTAGTATGGCAATAGAGTGTGCTAAAATTAATATTGTTTGTTGAAAGAATCTTACAAATATCTCAACTTTGTGTTTCACTGCAGTAAAGGTTCAGAACTGCAATGGTTGAGACTTATATGTTCATGTCTGCTAAGTGCTGGTTTCACTAATGAAATGGAAGTGTGTTTAGTTGGCTCTGCTACAGTGGTCAAAATTAAGGCACCCCCCCTCCATTGAAAATAGTTCAAATGCACAAAGTTACTTAATTATAGAAAGTTTAAATTACTCTTGCTATTCAAGTCAAATTCTGTACAATACTGGGTTCCTCTTGTGTATTAACAGTGCATATCAGTGGTGTAACAGGATCCACAGTTTGTCTATTGTACTCATACCAGATAATTATTAATAGAAAGACCACTATCTATGAAAACAGTAACTTCTTTATTCAAAAGACATAATTTGCTAGTGAACATTTAATTTTCATTCCAAGTGGGAAAGTGTTTAGTAGTGAGACATTTAATCTATGCACAATAACTAATTTTGCTGTAAAACATATCCATATTTCATGTCAGATAGGAATTTGTTTGAAAAGTAATATTACATCTATGTCCAATTTACGGTTCTACAGTGAATATTAATAGTAACGTTATGGAGACCATTCAGTTTGACTAAGTCCTCAAGGTAACAGTGTGTTTTGTTATCTGTTATATTTATGGAAATAGTTTGTTCTGCTCTGTCAGCTCCAACCTTAATTTGAACTTACAGTATGCAGGTGCCAGAGTTGATTGCACTCTCATGCGACAAAGTATAGGCTGTGTTTGCCCATTGAAGTTACTTATTTTCAGTTTCTTGAATAAGAATGTTACTCATTCTTATGCCTAATTAGGCTGGCGACTATTTTCTTTATTCTTTGAACTATATGGATAGGTAAAATATTGTTTGTTCCTGTTTAATTATTTATGTAATTCTGACTTTCACTTCCGATAAACCACCTCCGTTAGATACATCACGGTCAACACGACAAAATTCCTTTCAGAGGGTAACACTGCTCTGTTGCTTTATACCATAGTTGATTTAACAAGATAGTTCCATATTACGATCTGCCTCCAGCTTTACGGTTATGATATAGCAGTAGCACACGGTAGTGTTATGAACTCAACTTCGTGTCTCCCACCAACAAAAACAGAATAAAATGGCTGAAACTCTTTGTTGCAATCTGTAACGCGCCTTCCTTCATGTGATTCTAAAACCGATCACTTAGATAGAAACGCCTGCGAGGTATTGCTGAGCTTTCCCCTGAGGGTGTCAAAATGACCGCCACGGTTGGACTGTGAGCGGTCAGATTGCTACCCATGGACTCACGGGCGTTTAATAAATGGAGTCCTACACTCTAGGACAAAAAAAAAAAAAAATCTTGCACCATGAAGGAAATATCCGAAAGAGACGGAAATCGGTTGATGTGATGTACAGGTACAGACAAACAAATGATTCCAATTTCACATAGCTGGATGATTTATTCACAAGAAGGAGCTTCACAAAGTGAGCAAGTCAATGTCGCGTGGTTGCACCTCGGGCCTTTATGCACGCAGTCATTCGTCTTGGCGTTGATGGAGTTGTCTGATCCCTCCCGAGGTATATCTTGCCAAATTCTGATCAAGTGGCTCGTTAGATCGTCAAAATACCAAGCTGGTTGTCAGGTCATACCCATAATTCTCCAAACGTTCTCAATTGGAGAGAGATCCGGCAACCTTGCAGGACAAGGCAGGGTTTGGAAAGCACGAAAACAAGAAGTAGAAACTGTCGCCGTGTGATGGCGGGCATTATCTTGCTGAAAAATAAGCCCAGAATTGTTTGCCATCAAGAGCAACAAAACGGGATTTAGAATGCCGTTGACGTACCCCTGCATTGTAAGGATACCACAGATGACGGCCAAAGGGGTCTTACTATGAAATCAGGTCGATTCCGTAATCCTGGATTTCCGGAACGGTTTTGACACTGTATCACGCAAGCGGCAAGAATTGAAATTGCGTGCTTATGGAATATCGGCTCAGTTACGTGACTGGATTTGCGATTTCCTGTTAGAAAGGTCACAGTGCGTAGTAACTGACGGAAACTCATCGTGTAAAACAGAAGTGATTTCTGGCATTCCCCAAGGTAGTGTTATAGCCCCTTTGCTGTTCCGTATATATATAAACGATTTGGGAGACAGTCTGAGCAGCGGTCTTCGGTTGTTTGCAGATGACGCTGTCGTTTATCGACTAATAAAGTCATCAGAAGATCAAAACAAACTGCAAAACGATTTAGAAAAGATATCTGAATGGTGCCAAAAGTGGCACTTGACCCTAAATAACGAAAAATGTGAGGTCATCCACATGAGTGCTAAAAGGAACTCGTTAAACTTCGGTTACACGATATATCAGTCTAATCTAAAAGCTGTTAATTCAACTAAATACCTAGGTATTACAAATACGAACAACTTAAATTGGAAAGAACACATAGAAAATGTTGTGGGGAAGGCTAACCAAAGGCTGCGTTTTATTGGCAGCACACTTAGAAAATGTAACAGACCTACTAAGGAGAATGCCTACACTACGCTTGTCCTCTTCTTTTACAATACTGCTGCGTGATGTGGGATCTTAACCAGATAGGATTGACGGAGTACATCGAAAAAGTTCAAAGAAAGGCAGTACGTTTTGTATTATCGCGAAATATGGGAGAGAGTGTCACAGAAATGATACAGGATTTGGGCTGGAAATCATTAAAAGAAAGGCGGTTTTCGTAGCGACGGAATCTTCTCACGAAATTCGAATCACCAACTTTCTGCTCCGAATGCGGAAATATTTTGTTGACACCGACCTTCATAGGGAGAAACGATCACCACGTTAAATAAGAGAAATCAGAGCTGGTACGGAAAGATATAGGTGTTCATTCTTTCCGCGCGCTATATGAGATTGGAATAATAGAGAATTGTGCAGGTGGTTCGATGAACCCGCTGTCAGGCGCTTAAATGTGATTTGCAGAGTATTCATGTACACGTAGATGTAGATGAAATGGCACCTCAGACTATGACTTTGGTTGGCACCCCACTAGTCTATGGGACGTCTGCAGACACGCCTTCACTGGTCATCGACCACGTTAGAAACTGGATTCAGCACTGAGAACAATTCTACTCCAGTCAATAAGATTCCAGATTCCAGGCAGAAAACGTGTGTGGAGTCACCCGGGACAGCGGTGGTATACCAGGCAGACTGTCGCTCTCCTTACGGCCCGACCAGGAACTATGGTGATGGTCTGGGGAGCCATTTCATTTCGTAACAAGACACGTTTGGTTGCCATCCGCGGCACTCTTACAGCATAGCGGTACGTCGACGATATTTACCCCCCCCCCCCCTTTCATGGCAAATCATGCGGAGCTTGCTTTTAACTGTTCCCCATTGGAGAATGTTTTTGACGTTAAGAATAGAATCCTCCAATCAGCTCGGGATTTTGACGATTTAACGCACCAATTGGACAGACCATGGCACGATATCGCCCAGGACGCCATCAAATATCTCTACTAATCAGCGCCAAGACGAATAGATGCTTGCACAGCATATATGAGATGAAGAGAGATACGTTGTGTTACAGCCGGCCGGGGTGGCCGAGCGGTTCTAGGCGCTTCAATCTGAAACCGCGCGACCGCTACGGTCTCAGGTTCGAATCCTGCCTCGGGCATGGATGTATGTGATGTTCTTAGGTTAGTTAGGTTCAAGGAGTTCTAAGTTCTACGGGACTAAGACCTGAGATGTTAAATCCCATAGTGCTCAGAGTCAAAATGATTCAAATGGCTCTGAGCACTATGGGACTTAACTGTTCAGGTCATCAGTCCCCTAAAACTTAGAACTACTTAAACCTAACTAACCTAAGGACATCACACACATCCATGCCCGAGGCAGGATTCTAACCTGCGACCGTAGTGGTCGCGCGGTTCCAAACTGTAGCGCCTAGTACCGCTCGGCCATCCCGGCCGGCGCTCAGAGTCATTTGAACCATTTTTAAGAAAGTGGATTATTGCAACTGGGCTCAGGTTGACAACATTCTTATCTGCACCGACCAGAGTGTGTTCAGCTATAAAGATTTAGATTTTTATATGCAGATTATACCATTAGATGACGTCTCGCAGCCACGGCCTTTTAAAATCTGCACCACCAGTGCGGCATGGACGGCCTAGTAATAACTCGCTGGCGGCGCTGCGCCACGTCTATCGCGACACAGGCACCGCTGCGAGGACCTTCTGGTGAAGAGGAAGCGGGGATGGAATCTTGTTTTGGAGAGCGAGGGGGCAACAAGCAGAGGGCACAGTCCGAAATGGGAAACGGCTGTTGGATTTGAGTGCACGCCGTGGCTGCCGTATCGGGACAGCGGAAATAAGGAAGAGTCCGCTGGTCGGACACTTGCGTTGCGGCGGGGCTGGGAGCAGTTTGTTTCAGATCTGTCTGGCTGGTCGTTTCCGAAGCAGAGCCCGCAGAGAGCAGGTTTCCTTGTGTGAGTGTGTTTTTAGAAGAGGCTATTCTCTGCTGGTTGGATGTCTGCAAATGTTGGGGTTGCTGTATGTAATTCGTGTAATTCACCCTGATCAGCATACATTATATTACCAGAACTCTCTGTGTGACTTCGATTCATGTCTCTGAATTCCTGATACAAATTGTTTAAAGTTTTCAGTTACCTGCTTGGTTAGTCACTTTCACTTTTATGTAATTTGAGCTTAATTCGTGTGTATTTCCCTTTAAGATTTGAAGTGTATTATGCCTCTTTGCGTAATGTTGTTTAGTGTGTGATAAAAATTACTAACAATTTCTGAACAAGTTAATAAGCTATTGCGTGAAATGTATTAATTCTTGACCGTGTACTTACTTTTAATTAATTTTAATTGAGTAGCTTCTCTGGTGTTTCATGTACGCTATTGTCCAGTGTAAGTGATTTTTACACTATTTCCAGGGGATCTTGTTTCTTTTGTAGTTTTTTTCTTTTCACTTGCTACATAGTTGACTCGCTCTTTCAAGCTGTACTACTTCTTCTGGAAGATAAAAATTGCTGTAAAGTACACTTAAAATTGTACTATATACAGGGTGTTTGGGGAGGAAACCGTGATAGTGTAAGTAATTCTGAACAAAATATGTTATATGAATACAGGTCCGCATTGCCAATGCTTCCTTAGGGAGGTATGCGTATTGAAAGGACCTTTATTTCTGCATAATTGATGTGCAAAACGTGAGCGTACACGTAATGCAACTGCACCGTAATGTGAATTTCTTGCAAACGATGCACGGGAGCATGCCATGTTTACACTATGCAACTTACCACGTATTATGGGCATGTGACGTACATAGTACAATGACGCGTTGTTTGCGGTTAGGTGTGTAGTGTATGGTGTTAACTGTGTTCGTACAAGAGCCGCTAACAATGCCACACATTTACAGTAATGAGGAATACGCAGATATGTTGTATGTTTATGGCTTCTGCGATGGTAGTGCTATCGCCGAAAGAGAAGAACACCACAGGCGCATTCCGATTCGATGATAACCTGGTAGCAGGGTGTTTACCAAGTGTTTATCAGCTTGCACGCAACAGGCTCTCTTCCAAGTAGACATTTTTCGTCCGAGCGTGCACGTCAACCAATTTTCCAAGAACAGGGCGAAATCATCGCAAGTGTTGAGCGAAGCCCCAGTACGAGGAATACGAAGAATGCCCCTGCATATGAATGTCCCACAGACCCGTGGATAGAAAACACTACATGCCGAAAACATGTATCCATTTCACATACAGCGTGACCAAAACCTCCTCGTTGGCGACAATGCCCTACGACTTCAATTCTGTCACTGGGTAATTGAGAATAGTCATTTTCTTCCATACATAGTATTCACTGACGAAGACCATTTTTCACGACATGGAATAAACAACACACGCAATAACCATCGATGGTCACGGGAAATACACACCCTTCAGTGGATAGCAATTTCCAAGTTCGTTTCGCCATAAATGTTTGGTGCGGCAAGATCGGTAAACTTCTGATATGTCCATTTATTATCAATCAGCGGTTGAAGGGAGAGAGGTACGTACATCTTAGGAAAATTCATTAATGGAACTATTGGAAGACGTTCCTTTAGCCAAGCGAACTGGAATGTACTTGCAGCATGACGGCGCCCCTCCACATGTTACCTCGCGTGTGAGGGTCCATCTCAGCCCCACTTACTCTAATCGCGGGATTCGCCGTGGCGGTGATATTAACTGGCCTCCAAGATCACCTGACCTTACAGCTTTAGATTTATGTTTATAGGGTTGTATGAAATCAAAGTTGCTCAAAGTGAAGGTAAATACACAAGATGAAATGCTTCGTCGCAGCATGGACGCTGCTGAATTGATTAGGAACCAACCGCAGCAATGAAGTCGCAACACAACACGTTATCGCTGGAGCGCAAAAGTGCATTGACGTTCGTGGTGGGATTTTCGAACCTGTTCTGTGAATTGTACAACATCTCTGCGATAAGTGTTAAAGCCGCTCGTAACAGACGTGTTACGACTTTCTGAACTGCATACATGTAACATGCGTGTTGTAATGCATTATGTAGTAAATGCGGCGTAAATAAACATTATTTAAAAATGTGTAACATAACTGTGCTTCTCTGTAACATTGTTTTCAAGAAAATCACGTAACGGTCCCGTTGTATTGCGTATACGTTCACGTTGTGCGCATCAGTTTTGCAGGATTAAAGTTCCTTCCAATACACACGCCTTCCTAACGAAGGACCCTATGTTCATATAACATTTTTTGTTCACAATTACTTATACTATCACTGTGTAAAATATTGACCTTTCCTCCCCAAACACCCCGTGTATGAGTAAATAAATGTGAGAGCTTGTTTAAACAAAATAAAAATAATTTTAGCAAGGTGAAATAAAAATAATTTTAGCAAGGTGCAAGAATCAGCCACAGCTCAACGCAGTCCTACCATTCCCGCTAGCTGTGCACTGCTATTAGACGCCATGCTTCTACTTACTTTCTCGACTCCAGCAGGTCTCACCTCGCGACAGCAGTGCCCTGCGACTGATGTATTCTTATTTTCATGAACTGAAAATTCCGGGAGGGTCGTGGTGGCCACAGTCGTAGATGGATTACTCCGTCCTTTTGATTTAGTGTAGATATTCTGGGTGCAGTCCAGCTTAATGTGAAACTTGGAATAAGAGTAACGATAAATCGTACACTGGAGAGAAGTATCTCTTCATCTATTGAGGATCGTTATGTGTGTGAACGAGTCCAGATGTTTAGATGGTTACTCCATCACAGTAGGACAAAATCCTGTTCTTTGCAAAGACTCCAGACAAACAACTTGTAAGGATTAGTATTTACCGTTAAGAAGTTTCATGTTCAGGAAAGTAAGAACTTTCTAATATTAGTAAATTGCTGACTGCGCTTTTCGAACGGGAGCTACTGCAGCCTACATCCTTCTGAATCTGCTTAGTGCATTCATCTCTTGGTCTCCCTCTACGATTTTTACCCTCCACGCTGCCCTCCACTACTAAATTGCTGATTCCTTGATGCCTCGGAACATGTCCCACTAACCGATCCCTTCTTCTAGTCAAGTTGTGCCACAAACTCCTCTTCTCCCCATACCACCCAGTTCCTGAGCGGAGAAAATCTCCTGCCCCAGCCGGGAATCGAACCCTGGCTCCTTGGCGTGGCATCCCGCCTCGCTGACCGCTGAGGAAACGGGAGCGCACGATTGCACACATTAAATTCAACAAAGAATTCCTAACTACATTAACTACAGACTGGGATACAGAAGCCGCTGTACAAAGATTGTGAAGTGGAAAACACAAGCAATATGGTTAAATATAAAAATAAAGCTTCTATACAAGAAGAAAGACATTGTAAACAGACAACTTTTGGACATACATTTATTAATAGCAAAAACAGAATGTACTATAATATATGGAACCTTGTATTTGAGAAAATTCATGACAGTTTGTAAGGAATATCTTAAGATCTGTGACATACGCAGTAAGGAACTGCATAATCTGAAATCTAAACAATATCAGAATAATAAATAAAGGAACATTGTTAAAAACACACACACTTTATACAACATGGTAGTGAATAAAACAGACAAAGCATTTAATGAAAGAGAGTTAATAATGTTAAATGAAGGTTTAAAATGCAATGCAAAAGAAAACCTATCAGATAACGCAGTGAAAAAGCTCATAGTTGTAACGTAAATGCAACAGACATGGTAAAACTAAATAGCAATGAAAAATCTGGCGTAAGTCAAGAACTAAAAAAACTCGAAAAGGAAGTAGTGAAGTATGAACATAACCATAGACGTGTACAAAATGATTAAAAAAAAGGAGCATGGCGAGCTGCAGCAAACATTTATTCGGATTGCAGACCACAGCACAAACACGACACACATCAGGAAACTTTCACGACTTGCTTCACAGGTGCCATGTTGGCAGAAGGAATAAATTTCCTCTTGCGATTTTCGACGTACTAATTTGTTTTTCTCCAGTATTTGATTGGCGAACGGTTCATTGGAATATGACCAAACCATCCGCTGTAACACCTGCAGCAGTCGAGCGTTACCCTTACGGCCAAGGTACTATTGTCCACAGCAAGTGATTGGACGTGATTGCTCTTTCTGAATAGAGGTTCTCATGGAACACCTTGTCCAGTACTTACACGACCTCGGATACGGAGCGTGTAATCGTGAGTCCATCCCAAGCTGCAGTCGACGATCACGTCCATTGTTAGCGCAAAGTTTGACACGTAGATAGTTGGTTGGTTGGTTTGGGGGAGAGATGACATGACACGTAGTCATGACACAATACCACACCAGCGAACAATCATGAGGCTGTTGTTGTTGTTTAGTGTATTAAATTTTCTAACCTACCTGCCCGATTAAGGGATCTGACATTCCACGCTCCGACCCGTAGAACGCCAGTTTTAATCATGGGGCATCAGATGAAATTCCTGACCACATTACGCATTTATTGGTAGGTGGACCCAGCATGTTATCTTAGACGGAGAGTCATCGACAGGAGTAGTAGCGGCTTCGGGCGTGCTCCAGGAAAGTGTGCTGGGACGCTTTAATTATTAATGAACTAGAATTAATAGAAACCTCAGACAAATTTGAGATGAATAAAGGTGATCAAAAATTCGGACAGATCCTCATAAGGTTTCAAAGTGCTGCAAAGACTGGCAACTCCTTTAAACGTACTGAAATGAAGCACTGTACACTTCAGAAAACGTTGGGAAGTAGTATTTTATAACTACAGTGAGTCACAACTGAAATTAGTCAAGCCAACTGGGTCTAACAATTTATAGGGATATGGGATGGCATGATCACATAGACTCAGTCATAGTAGGTAAAGGGAGATTACTTACAATATATTAAAATATAGTGACAAATCTTAGAATATTGCTCTAGTGTGTGTGATACATATCAAATAGGCCAAAGTGGGGCATTGCATGTATACAGAGAAGAACAACATGAATTTTTCACTAACGGGAATGCTAAAAAAACCTTAATTTGCAGATGGCTGAATATTTATGCCACTTATCTCGCGAAAAACTAGTTACAAAGTTTCAAGTTGCGGTATTAAGTGAAGAATCTATGAATATTCTACATGTCTCTTCGTATTGCTCCCGTAGGCCGGCGAAGTCAAGGTAAAAATCATTACAGTGCCCACAGAGACTTTTAAACATTCCTCTCGCACGATAAAACGCTAACATGAGTTGCAATGGTAATTATCTCAGGCCGTGCACTTCACAGTGCTATGGAGTGTATGTAACTCTATGTGGTACTTCGAAATGATACTGTCTTCTGTGGACAACAAAAATCTCCTCCACATTTCAAAAGCACTATGACTCGAGTGACAGCTCCATTACCGCTAGAAGAAATACAGTTAGCACAACATATAACATAGCGGAAACATATGGAAAACAGTAAACTTAGAAGTCACCATTCTACCCATGAGTGATCGTTGTTAATAGTGAATCAGTGCTTTCAAGGGGAAGAATCAGCGTTCTAAAGCTTCCTCATGTTACATACCATGCAACGTTTATGAGGAGGAAGTCAGGAAGTCATAGGAAAAGGACGGCTCTATTCTCGGATACGGCGTCCGCTTCTGCGAATGTTCTTCGAATAGAGCGCTTTCGTAGCTTGCGACGGCTCCGGACAGGGGCCGTGGGTGGCGCTGATGAGAAGAGGCGCCATGTTTTGAGGGCGGTGCTAATAGGAGCGGCCCATGAATACATAAATTTTGATCCACGGATTAACGCCTAACGCCAGTAAGGCGACCAAGTAGTGCGCGCCGGGTTGCCTGTTTGCTAGGGGCGGCAGCAGTCTGGGAGCAACTCTGCCACTTCTAGTAGGGGCCGTGGCTAATGACGCAGGACGGACTAAAACACCGGCATACATTTGGGGGTATTTCGCGATTTGTGAGTGTTTTTGTGTCTGTATTTGCCGTAATTTGTTCTGACCAGGCATCAAGTTTCCTGTAGTGGGCCGGTTCTTGTCGAGGACTTCAGTCTGACGACTGGACTGACGAAGCACTCCACACCAGCCTATCCCGTACAAGTCTACCTACTGCAGCTCACATTCGCCTGAATATGCCTTCTCTAAACAAGCTTTGTCTCCATCTTCAGTTTCGCTCCCCTCCCTCAGTTAAAAAATTAAATCTTCATCGATGCATCGAACCATCCCTTACTTTACTGGTGTGTCATTAATTCTTTTGCCCACCATTAGATTTGCTGTGTTGGCAGAAGAGCCAACACCGTGTGACTAGTGGAGGTCAAAATGCACGCGTTTTAGCACACGCAGGCTGGCGTGAGGAGGAAAGAACTATACTGACGTGAGGTCTGGAACATGACAAGGAATTAGAATTCAGAAAGAGGAAGTAATTAGTTTGATGCTTACCTTTAATCCATTAATGATGAACGTCGCTCTTGACTGTACATGATTCATAATATTATCTATTTCAGAATACATTCATAGTAAATGAATATGGCGCCTTGCTAGGTCGTAGAAAAATGACGTAGCTGAAGGCTATGCTAAACTGTCGTCTCTGCAAATGAGAGCGTATTTTGTCAGTGAACCATCGCTAGCAAAGTCGGCTGTACAACTGAGGCGAATGCTTGGGAGTCTCTCTAGACTAGACCTGCCGTGTGGCGGCACTCGGTCTGCAATCATTGATAGTGGCGACACGCGGGTCCGACGTATACTAACGGACCGCGGCCGATTTAAAGGCTACCACCTAGCAAGTGTGGTGTCTGGCAGTGACACCACAAGATTCACTGCCCCTTTGTTAGATACTCGTTCTGCCTATGTAATTTCAGCATTATGTAAAACTTAATTTCGAAAGCTTGTGTCTTATCTTGTCTGTGGCTTTAATCGTCCACGTTTCACTGCAAACAAATAATTTCCGGAAAGTTTGCAAGGGTACAGTACCGCCCGACATTGAAAATAGGTACAACATTCTTCATTAGTCTTGTCAAAACAACGTATTTTTAGTAATAATAACTCAATTTCACTTAATACACCGAAGCCGGATACCAGTGTAGGAATGAAGGACAATTTATTTATTTAATTGATCACATGTGCACTCCCACAAAGTAAATTCCTACATCCAATTTGGTGCGTCTGCTAACCACAGATAGTGAATGTGCAATATGTGATCATCTTTGAGAAGGTCCTTGGTCACCTTTGGTGGAACCAGAGAGATGAAATTTACCTCAGCTTTGAGCGCCTGAAATGTGGCTGACCAATACGGTAGCATGGTGCTCCCCCACCTCGGCGGAGGTGCGACATGACCTGAAGAACGGCCAAGTTTCAGCACTCTGGCGCTGGATCTTGTGTTGGTAAGACCTGTCTTAGGTGTGCTCTGTAAAGACAAAACAGTGGACAGAATGGTATGCATGTGAAATACTTAAGAGTACTTTGGAATAATTACTTCTCTATTTAAGGAACTTTTGGGGGGAGAATTAATTTCACACAGATAATATCAAGGGCATCGTAGTAATCTTAGGAAGTGACCAACGGTCTCAATGAAACCACGTGTATCAATAAGTTGAAATACTTGAGAGTGCTAAAGTTAAGCTGAATTACTGGCGTCTGTACTATAAGTTGGAAATATTTAAGAAATGGCGTGTGCAGGACTTGAAATTAGAGACGCACACTTCCACGGGGTGAGTACTGTGTGAGTCTCAACCTGTGTATGAGACAAAGGGTAAAGAGAAGTACTCGTCCAAGGTAGCAGTTGAGCACTCGAGTGTGTGACGAATATGATCTTAATATTACTTTGCGTGTTACGTTTCCGTGTGACGCTTGATTCAAACTCTAATACTCTGAGAGAGAAGCAAGGTGAGTCAGCCGTCAATCCAGCAACGTCACTTGGCTTGCATTGCACAAGGAGACGTGCATATATCCTCCAGAGTTCGTAGTAGGAAAGAAAAGTCACGAAGTGTCTTGTGAAACTGGGATGAATACTAATTCAAGTGGGGAAGCTTAAAGTGAAGTGACTCTAACGTTGTGACTACTCTTTGTGATTGCATTCTATGTTGCCAGTGTAATGTATTTCACGTAATATAATTATGTGTGGTTTGCATGGGAGAGTAGCAAGATAGGTTCAGAGGCAGTTGGTTATGCACGTTCCTTTTTGTACCGTTCGGTCTGGAGGAAATTTTTGTGATGATGGGTGGGAGAGTCGAAGTGTGAGATATAGCAAAAGATCCACCATCCTATCCAGAAAGTGCACTGTAGCGTCAGATAATTACGAGACCATAAGATAGAGAATCAACAATGTAAAGCCATGCCCACTGGGCAGAGTTTCTCATGTATAGTTGTTGTATAAAATGTAATCTTTGAATCATGATACAATTTATCGGAATAAAAAGAAAGTGAAAAGTAAAAGATTGGTGGCCTCGTTCTTCGAATAGTGTGAGGCCATGATATCCAGAATTTATAATGTGTGCGCCATTCATATTCAGTGCGATGGCCACGTGTTGAACAAAGCCGTTGGGTAAGAAAGAAAATGTGGAATTGCCAGAGCGTAGTGAACAATCAGAGTTGTGTAAATTCCGAATAGTCAGATGTGCCTTATCCGTTTCCGTTGCGTAATATTAAAAAAGGAGAATAGTTTGTAACTTAATTGTGTATACTATAGTTCATAATCAGTCATTGTGTTACTCGAGAAATAAAAAAAAAATAATCCACTCGCCTGCAGGCCTGACTGCTTGATGCCACAGTATGAGCAAGGCATGTGGGTCCCTCTCAAGTTTTCCTAACAAACCATTTTGTATTCAATTTTCAAACATTCACTCGTTCCAGAAAAGTTCTGATATTGCCAGTCCTCATTTTATATCACCTTCGTCTCTCGTTGATAATTTTGTTGCCCAAATAGCAAACCTTATCTATTTGTGTTGATGTCTCGTTTCTTAACTGAATACCTCTCAGCATGACCTGATTTAGAGTGACTACACTCCGTTAACCATCTTGTCTTTTTTATGTTTGTCATGCAAACTCTTTTCATGACACTTTCGATTCCGCTCAACTGCTCTTCCCAGTGACGTCAGCAAACCATTAACTTTTTCTTTCATCTCTCTCAACACTCACTATCATTTAAAATTTCTCTTCAGTTTGCCGTCACAGTGCCGTCTGCAATCCATTAAACCTTTATTTCATTCCTCTGAACACTAATTACCATTAGAAATTATTCTTAGTTTATTTTACTGCTTATCCATGTACAGTCAGCATAACATTGGGATAACATGCAAAGCTGTCTCTCTTCCTTCTTCATTACTGACAGCCTGCCATGTCCTTCCATTCTTAGAAGCAGTCTGCTTTCTGGACAAGTTGCACATGTCCTATCGTCTCGTGTACAGTTTCACTGATAATTTCAGAAATCGAAAATGTTTTTTCCCTGTCAATAATATCAAAAGCTTCTCTTTCTAGATCTAGTGTGTCGTAGTACTTCACATTTTGATACTCTAACAACTTAATAACACCTGATAATTAATTATTTAATGCAGAGAGTATAACAGCTTCCTAAATAACTACTGAGATAAGTACAACAAAAAAAATACGGATAAAGTAAACTAATGTCTAAAGTTATAATAAAAACAGCAGTAATAATAATAAACAAAAGAATTCCTAGAATATAAAATTGTGACGCCATTATCAGATCTTTATTTCGCTAGCTGAGCGACGTTAATTTTCATTCCAGACAGACGAGCCCTACTAATGTCTTTTATTACAACCTATGCCCCACTGGCCTAAGCTGTCTAGTGTCATGGATCCCATAGTTAGCTATAAACAACGTGAATTATGTGGTAGTCGTATTCTAGGGAAGCCATAGTGGCTATTATTGGCAGACCGACGCTGTGCGTTTCTGTTCTTTCAGACATGTCAGAAAGAAGAGCCACCATTTTTATCCAGCAGCCAATATGAATTAAGACACAAGGCAGTTACAGACATTGGCTGCAACTGGGCACTGATTATATCAATGGGGAACATTGAAAATTTGCGCCAGACTGTGATTCGAACCCGGGTCTCTTGCTTACTAGGCGGATGCTTTGACAACTCAGCCTTCCAGATACAATGGTCATCTCTAACCCAGCACGCCTCCCGTCAGACCCACCACACCAGACTCGAACTCTTACGGGAATCAGCGAAATGCCACTAGAAATGAATATAATGAGCAAGGGGCACTACATCAATAGTGTGAGGATAAGTTGAGATTTGGATCTGACGGGAGACATGCAAGGGTAGTCTGAGCAGTTGCGATGACCACTGATTCCAGATGGTTCAGTGCTATGTGACCGGGCCTCAGAAGGTGACCCCTGCCACGTTTCCCCCCTCCTCTCGGGATCCTCTTAAAAAATGGTAAGGTTGCCGCTCGCGATAGGCGGGAAATAATAATAAAAGTGCACAGCGCAGCTGCCCAGTAAGCAGGAGTCGCGGGTTCGAAACCGGTGTGGCAGCAATTTTCAACTTTCTCCATTGTTATAAATCAAGGCCCACTACCAGACAATGTCTCTAATTTCTTTATGTCGTCCATATAATGTCTTTGTAACATCTGCATTACCCCAGTTTAGATTTCGAATGTAAGGACGTTCATCGCGATGTCAATGCATCAGATAAGCATATCTGTGAATTTTGTTGAATCCTGAAAACAATATGTTAGTCAACGTCTTGCCTGTCTACCTAAGACATTTTGTAGCAATGGAAAAATTTTAAAGGATCAAACAGTTGGCTAATGCCTCACAGGTTTTGACAGATGCACAAAATAATTTGCTCAAATCGGAAAGAAGGATCGCGCTACCATCTCGGCACCAAAATATTCCATACCTTGTCTTACGGCACCAAGGCTCCGTTAGTGACCGATGAGAAACATTTGACAGCCCCTTTTGGTCTAATATAAAAGTTCCCACTAAAACCTCCAAATACCTGGAACATGGAGTTATTTTCCTAGGTTGATACTACACTGAAGTGCCAAAGAAACTGGTATAGGCATTCGTATTCAAATACAGAGATATGTAAACAGGCAATTGTTAGATCGATTACTGCTGCTACAACGGTAGGGTTATCAAGATTTAAGTGAGTTTGAACCTGGTGTAGCTACGCGGGTCTGAAGCCCTCTTGTCACGATCCGCGCACCCCCCCTCCCCCCCAAATCCCGTTGGAGGTTCGAGCCATCCCTCGGGCATGGGTGTGTGTAGTCCTTAGCGTAAGTTAGTTTTAAGTTAGGTTAAGTAGTGTGCGTAAGCTTAGGGGCAGACGACCTCAGTAGTTTGGTCTTCCGTTGTAAGATGGTAAGGGAGTATGCTGTTCTCCTGACACATCAGTTCTTCGGCTTTTTGTTTGGGTCCAGTTCTTAGTTTGCCGTTCTCCACGAGCTGACTTGCAATTTGATTTGCAGAAATGTTACTATGTAGTAAGGACTCTGTTGTATCATTAGTGAGGTGTCTAAGTAAGCTCCAGGCATTGAAACTGTTTCTTCCCATGTCCAATTCTTCCATTAATTTACCCCATTGTTTGCCTTTGGATTCAGAAATGAATAACACGGTGCCCGACAGAGATAGTTTCATCACTGAAATGGTCGTTTTTGAATAGGTCTTGATATTCTTTCAACAAAGTGTATGTTTCGAAGGTAAGGCCTAGAATGTAACTGGTCCAGCAGCGTCTAGGAATAGTTTTCTTGAGCAGTACTGGACTACTTCCAGAAACTCTTCATATGCCTCAGGAACACGATCAATTATTATAATCGTTTCATCAAGCATTGTGAAGAATGTTTGCCAGTTTGCCTTCTTGAAATTGTACCTTCGCCTGAAGGCCACGGTGTGTTGGCGGATTACTGGTACCAACTGACACATAACTGGACGGTGTTGTGTGACCGGAATCGGTGTGCAAACAGATTTGATACTTTGTTCAGTCAATTTCTCACTCACAAAAATAAGATCAGGGTTGTATCCGCGTTGCCATCTACGACTATTGATAGACGGAGGAAATTTATTATCGTGGATCAAAGATAGTTGATGCAGTTCTGCCCGATCTACTACGGCATCTCCATTTGGATCATCCTGAGAGTAGCCCCAAACAGTGCTATGGCTGTTGAAGTAACCAATAATTACAGATGGCTTCAGGCTGTTGTAATTGGCAGGAGGATTAAATAAGAATGCTTCATTAGGAGGCTTGTAGACAGAGGAAATTACAAGTTCACTAACGTCTACAGTAATTATTTCAATATTATTTTGCTCTGTGATGGTAGTCGTGAGAATCTGGAGATCGGTTTTGGCAAAGATGACACTGCCATATTGGCCATGAGGTCTTTGAGCCACCAATTTCATTCCTGGGGTCTTAGGACGTCATTGACGAATGTCTCTATGTGTTTCTTGGACGCATAATGGATCGCATTTGTGTGTATAACACAGGTTGTGTAATAGCTCTTCTTTACACGTTGATAAACCTTCAATGTTTACAGAGATGATTGTAATGGTTGGCTCTGGTACGAGCCTTTCACGGTTGTTGGATACCATCTTGCTCATCTTACTTGTGAGGAAGGAGAACATGATTATTATTGCTATTAGTTTCACTCGTAGCAGTTTGTCCTTTTAGGTTCCTACCTAACCACAGACTCGGAAATTGCGAAATATTTATTTCATGCTTCGTTCTCTAATCAAACGGAAATTTAAATAACATTGAATATTTCAAAACATAATAATATTACATTCGTAATAATGTCCCAGAATGTGTTAACAGAGCTGAGATGAATATATTCAGATGGGGTGGGATGCGAACCTGCATCTTTCGATTCCATAAACCACGATATACGAGTATTCCGTTACTCTAGCGCTCACTAACGTGATATTAATTTCCTGACTCAGCTATTTTAGCATCTCTTGAAGGATTATATAGTAGATACATTATTAAATGACAATTTGTGATAATGTTTACGAGTTAATGAGAAACTTCATTGCATCGTTACCTTGAAATGACATACTGAAAGTTTTCATACAAGCGCGTTTCATGCTTAATTTGTAAATATTGACGATAACAACTCTCTGCTGAGAGAGAACTCTTATATGAGAATGTTAACCGTCGAAAAAAGATTATGTGACGTTTAATTATAAGAACAATTATAATAAATCGAACGAAGAACGACACGTTTTTACAGGGTGTTTAAAAATGACCGGTATATTTGAAAGTTCAATACAAACTAAACGAGCAGCGATAGAAATACACCGTTTATTGCAATATGCTTGGGACAACAGTACATTTTCAGGCAGACAAACTTTCGAAATTTCCGTAGTTACAATTGTCAACAACAGATGGCGCTGCGGTCAGGGAAACTCTATAGTACGATATTTTCCACATATCCACCATGCGTAGCAATAATATGGCGTAGTCTCTGAATGAAATTACCCGAAACCTTTGACAACGCGTCTGGCGGAATGGCTCCACATGCAGATGAGATGTACTGCTTCAGCTGTTCAATTGTTTCTGGATTCTGGCAGTACACCTGGTCTTTCAAGTGTCCCCACAGAAAGAAGTCACAGGGGTTCATGTCTGGCGAATAGGGAGGCCAATCCACGCCGCCTCCTGTATGTTTCGGATGCCCCAAAGCAATCACACGATCATCGAAATATTCATTCAGGAAATTAAAGACGTCGGCCGTGCGATGTGGCCGGGCACCATTTTGCATAAACCACGAGGTGTTCGCAGTGTCGTCTAAGGCAGTTTGTACCGCTACAAATTCACGAAGAATGTCCAGATAGCGTGATGCAGTAATCGTTTCGGATCTGAAAAATGCGCCAATGATTCCTTTGGAAGAAATGGCGGCCCAGACCAGTACTTCTAGAGGAAGAGGGGACGATGGGACTGCAACATGGGGCTTTTCGGTTCCCCGTATGCGCCAGTTCTGTTTATTGACGAAGCCGTCCAGGTAAAAATAAGCTTCGTCAGTAAACCAAATGCTACCCACATGCATATCGCCGTCATCAATCCTGTGCACTATATCGTTAGCGAATGCCTCTCGTGCAGCAATGGTAGCGGCGCTGAGGGGTTGCCGCGTTTGAATTTTGTATGGATAGAGGTGTAAACTCTGGCGCATGAGACGATACGTGGACGTTGGCGTCATTTGGACCGCAGCTGCAACACGGCGAACGGAAACCCGAGGCCGCTGTTCGATCACCTGCTGCACTAGGTGCGGTCGCCCTACCTTTCCAGCACGTTCATCCGTCACGTTCCCAGTCCGTTGAAATTTTTCAAACAGATCCTTTATTGTATCGCTTTTCGGTCCTTTGGTTACATTAAACCTCCGTTGAAAACTTCGTCTTGTTGCAACAACACTGTGTTCTAGGCGGTGGAATTCCAACACCAGAAAAATCCTCTGTTCTAAGGAATAAACCATGTTGTCCACAGCACACCCTTACAGCACAAAGACGACGTACAGAATGGCGCACCCACAGACTGCTTTGTCTTCTATATCTTTCACATCACTTGCAGCGCCATCTGTTGTTGAAAATTGTAACTACTGTAATTTCTAAAGTTTGTCTGCCTGAAAATGTACTGTTGTCAAACGCATATTGCAACAAACGGTGTATTTCTATCGCTGCTCGTTTAGTTTTTATTGCCGTTTCAAATATACCGGTCATTTTTGAAACACCCTGTATAAATCTTCGATACGCGTGCACGATACGAACTCTTGTGAGAGCACCACGTCGAACGTTAACGGAAGTCGACAGTAGTTCCTGTGGTCGTCGATATTACACGTGTCGTTAAAATGACGTAAAATTTGCAGAAAGTCTTGTGAAATGAGTGTTATCCCGTCGTATGCGGCGAAGATCATAATTACTGTAGAAATATAGAAGACAAAGAATTCGCTCACAACATGTCGAGAGACACTGCACAGGTAACGAGAGTGAGCGCTACAACGATTCAGTAATTTTCTCAACGTGTTCCGCAGCCAAATATTGTGTGTGCGTAAAATCGGTAAGCGGGTCGAAGACTCCCATCCACTTACTCACTAATCAGTCTGGCCTGGCAACTAAAGACAGCAAAACGAAAGCTGAAATTTTAAATTTAGCATTTGAGAAGTCTTTCACGCAGGAGGATCGTACAAACATACCGCCGTTTTAGTCTCGTACAGATTCCCGTATGGAGGACATAGTGATAGACATCCCTGGGGTAGTGAAGCACCTGAATGGGTTGAAAATAAATAAATCGCCAGGTCCTGATGGGAGTCCATTTCGGTTTTACAGAGAGTACTCTACTGCATTGGCTCCTTACTTAGCTTGCATTTATCGCAAATCTCTTGCCCAACGTAAAGTCCCGAGCGACTGGAAAAAAGTGCAGGTAACGTCTGTATATAAGAAAGGTAGAAGGACGGATACTCAAAATTACAGACCAATATTCTTAACATCGGTTTGTTGCAGGACTATCGAACATATTCTCAGTTCGAATATAATGAATTTCCTTGAGACAGAGAAGTTGCTGTCCATGAATCGCTCCTGCGAAACGCAACTCGCCCTTTTTTCACGTGGTATCTTGTGAACCATGGATGAAGGGTATCAGACGGATGCCATATTCCTTGAATTCCGGAAAGCGTTTGACTCGGTGCCCCACTGCAGACTCCTAACTAAGGTACGAGCATATGGGATTGGTTCCCAAGTATGTGAGTGGCTCAAATACTTCTTAAGTAATAGAACCCAATACGTTGTCCTCGATGATGAGTGTTTATCGGAGTGAGGGTATCATCTGGAGTGCACCAGGGAAGTGTGGTAGGTCCGCTGTTGTCTTCTATCTACATAAATGATCTTTTGGATAGGGTGGATAGCAATGTGCGGCTGTTTGCTGATGATGCTGTGGTGTACGGGAAGGTGTCGTCGTTGAGTGACTGTAGGAGCATACAAGATGACTTGGACAGGATTTGTGATTGATGTAAAGAATGGCCGCTAACTCTAAATATAGATAAATGTAAATTAATGCAGATGAATAGGAAAAAGAATCCCGTGATGTCTGAATACTTCATTAGTAGTGTAGTGCTTGACACAGTCACGTCGATTTAAATATTTGGGCGTAACATTGCAGAGCGATATGAAGTGGGACAAGCATCTAATGGCAGTTGTGGGGAAGGCGGATAGTCGTCTTCGGTTCATTGGTACAATTTTGGGAAGATGTGGTCCATCTGTAAAGGAGACCGCTTATAAATTACTAATACGACCTATTTTTGAGTACTGCTCCAGCGTTTGGGATGCCTATCAGGTCGGACTGAGGGAGGACATAGAAGCAATTCAGAGGCGGGCTGCTAGATTTGTTACTGATAGGCTTGATCATCACGCGAGTGTTACGGAAATGCTTCAGTAATCTCTAGAGGAAAGGAGGCGTTCTTTTCGTGAATCGCTACTGAGGAAATTCAGAGAACCAGCGTTTGAGGCTGACTGCAGTACAATTTTACTGCCACCAACTTCCATTTCGCGGAAAGAGCACAAAGAGAAGATAAGAGAGATTAGGGCTCGTACAGGGGCATGTAGGCAGTCATTTTTCCCTCGTTTTGTTTAGGAGTGGAACAGGGAGAGAAGATGCTAGTTGCGGTACGAGGTACCCTCCGCCACGCACTGTATGCTAGATTGCGGAGTATGTATATAGATGTAGATGTAGATGCAGATGCATTTGGCATACGCCGAGGGTAGAAGGGTAAGTAAAATAAAACAGTATTCTGCATGCTCGGTTTTTGTTCATTAGGCGACGGATTATTTCGTCCACGGTCCTTTAAGCAGCGTTTAAGAGTGTGTCTGTGTGCCGGAGGTGGGAATCGCGGCCGTCCGGCACAAAGGCCGTGTACTCGCACAGCGCCGGGAGGGGAAGTCTCTTTGACGCGGCCGGTCCGCGCGCGACACGCGCCCATTACGCACGGGCGGCCGGTCACGTGATTCTGTTAGAGCGTCCGCTGCCGCTGCCGCACCTCGGGCGCCGCTGCCTGCCCCAGCCGCGCCGTCGCGACGCCCCTGCCGGCCGCTGATTGGATGCAAACTTATCGGCGCGGCGGTTACTTCCGCTTGATTGGCCGTCGCCCTGGCTACGCCAGATAAGCCCCCAGCGCCCTCCTCCAGGCGCCGCAGATAACCGGCCCCTCGCGCAGACACCCTCCACCCGACACCCTCGCTATATTTAAAAGCTAGGCAGGGGCGCGCGCTGCACTCGTCGCCAAGGGGCTGCTCGCTTACAGGCGCGAGGTGTGTCTCTGTGCCGAGACCGGCCTTCTAGCACTCTACGTTCACACATTCTATTTATCCTTGCATTTATTGCTCGTATATTCAAACTCTCCCTTCATTTTCAAATGTGCGCTATTAGTCTCTGATTCGGATTTCCTTCGCAGTTGTTTCTAATCATATCTACACTACTGGCCATTAGAATTGCTACACCACAACGACGACGTGCTACAGACGCGAAATTTAACCGACAGGAAGAAGATGCTGTGATACGCAAATGGTTAGCTTTTAAGAGCATTCACACAAGGTTGGCGAGGGTGGCCACATCTACAACGTCCTGACATGAAAGTTTCCAACCGATTTCTCATACACGAACAGCAGTTGACCGGCGTTGCCTGGTGAAACGTTGTTGTGATGCCTCGTGTAAGGAGGAGAAATGTGTACCATCACGTTTCCGACTTTGATAATGGTCGGATTGTAGCCAATCGCGATTGCGGTTTATCGTATCGCGATATTGCTGCTCGCCTTGGTCGAGAAGCAATCACTGTTGGCAGAATATGTAATCGGTGGGTTCAGGAGGGTAATACGGAACGCCGTGCTGGATCCCAACGGACTCGTATCAGTAGCAGTCTAGATGACAGGCATGTTATCCGCATGGCTGTAACGGATCGTGCAGCCACGTCTCGATCCCTGAGTCAACAGATGGGGACGTTTACAAGACAACAACCATCTGCACGAACAGTTCGAGGACGTTTGCAGCAGTATGGACTATCAGCGAGGAGACCATGGCTGCGGTTACCCTTGACGCTGCATCACAGACAGGAGCGCCTGCGATGGCGTACTCGACGACGAATGGCAAAACGTCATTTTTTCGTATTAATCCAGGTTCTGTAACGGTCGCATCTGTGTTTGGCGACATCGCGGTGGACGTACATTGGAAGCGTGTATTCGTCATCGCCATAACCTGCGTGATGGTATGGGGTGCCATTGGTTACACGTCTCGGTCACCTCTTGTTCGCATTGACGGAACTTTGAACAGTGGACGTTACATTTCAGATGTGTTACGACCCGTGGCTCTACCCTTAATTCGATCTCTGCGAAACCTTACATTTCAGCAGGATAATGCACGACCGCATGCTGCAGGTCCTGTACGGGCGTTTCTGGATACAGAAAATGTTCGACTACTGCCCTGGCCAGCAAATTCTCCAGATCCCTCACCAACTGAAAATGTCTGGTCAATGGCTCGTCACAATACGCCAATCTTTACTCTTGATGAACTGTGGTATCGTGTTGAAGCTGTATGGGCAGCTGTGCCTGTACACGCCATCCAAGCTCTGTTTGACTCAATGCCCTGGCGTATCAAGGCCGTTATTACGGCCAGCGATGGTTGTTCTGGGTACTGATTTCTCAGGATTTATGTGCCGTAATTGCGTGAAAACGTAATCACATTTCAGTTCTAATACAATATATTAAACCAATGAATACCCGTTTATCATCTGCGTTTCTTCTTGGTGTAGCAATTTTAATGGTCAGTAGTGTACAATTAAGAATTATATTATTATTCCCTACACATTGCCAAAAATGCTTACACTCGTTCCTCTTATTTTCCGTCACACCGTACACTTTATATATAGTGTCTGATCAAAAGTAGCGGCCCACTTATTAGTGGACATTAATATGAGGATAGTCAACCATTCGCCTGTACGAAGGCTTGACCTCTTTTGCGGACACCTTCAATGAGGAGTATCAATGTCTGTGGAGGAACGGCAGTCTGTTCTTTCTCAACGGCTGAAAGCAGAGAAGGCAGTGATGTTGGTCTCTGGTGTCTGAATTGAAGTTTAACTTCTCCCAAAGCTGTTCCATTGGCTTCAGATCGCGAATATGGGCACGCTAGGCCTTTTGAGGAATATTACCGACCATAAACCATTGCCACACGCTGAATTGTCAAGCTTAAGCATACAGATCATCGTCTCCAGATTGTTCATCTACTGTGCACAGTATACATTCCTGGAAAATGTGTTCGTATCCTTCCGCATTTATCATTTTTTCTAACCAAGAAAAGAAATTCTTACCGTAACTCCACATCCTCCGTACTTCACAGCTGGCATAGCAGGTAAGGTTCTTCAGTCGTTCGCCAAACACAAACCCTTCAATCGGATTACCAGACGATATAGCTTCACTCCTCAACCCAAATCAGTGTGAGACGGGTGTTACGATTAATCAAGGAAAACCCCCAGTTACTGTCGAGTTGCAATTTACAATCTCTTTATTGATTACTTCAACCATTAAAAGTCATTTCTTTATCACTTGACCAGGAACAGATCCAAAAAGGCTAGTAGGCATGAGTGCCTTTTCAAAACAATTTACTTTACAGTTAACGGCCAAGCCATTTTGCTTAAAACAGAGTTTGATAAAGCATTTAATAACACAATTAAACCGTTCCAAGTAATGAAACAAAAAAAACACCAATTTGCATACAATTTCGCTGTCGAACATGTAGGGAGCCAACTTGTTTTGCCACAACAAGATATTAAATTACAAGGGCTCGCTAACAGGGAGACAGAACTAGCATTTTCAAAGGATGCCAAGTAGATTAAACAATCAAAGTGAAGATACAGTAAGTCACCTTTTACAATAACTAACAATTTTAAAGCCACGTATTTTAAAAACCCACCAATGAAAGGCAAACTTAACCTTTTTAAACTGTGGCGAAAAACAATCAGAGTTGAATACAGCCATTTAACATTTTACAATAACTAACAACTTTAATACCATATCCTGCCACCAAAATGTCTTGGGATAGAAATAATTAACCGACCGGGTGTAAGGGCGGCCACAATTGCCTCCCGAAGGATGCTCCGGCTAGAAGCGGACTAACAGACCCACAACGCCTCACATTCAGCAATCACATCGACCTCACGTGAGGCCAGGGGAGGAGGAATCAAATCAGGAAACGTAATCCCTGTCCAAAACTACACTTCCTCCCAGGCAGTACTAATAAGAAGCCAAAACTTCACTATCTATAACTACACCGGCGACAGGGACAGGTAATCCGAACGCAGGAGGCCACAAGGCAGAAAACACGCTGGTTGCACAATTCTTCAATTAACATCTAAACCTTTAACCAACTTAACTTGCAGTTTATCAGAGAAACAGCAGGTGAACTCCGATGCAAAAGTTCCTCACACCCGACCGCGTCCACGTCGCCAGCGTACCCAACTGGGAACAGTCACGCAGCCACGCGCTCTGTCACCGGAGCCCTCGTCTTCTCTGCACCCACGGCGGCGAAATACCACTCCTCAGGTTAGGCGAGTTACTAGTTCATCATTCCCGCCTCCAGACGGAAAATTTAACATCCGTTGACGCTCCCACCAAGTAGTGACTCGGAACCAAACGCGTAGGCCTACCGACTTCATCACAAAACGCTTCATTATTTCAACTCGGATTTAAGATCACAAACGTTAATTACGTACTAAAAACGATATACAACTAAATCGAATATGCATGCACAACGCATAACAAGTCTCTCAATAATTCAAATACCTTTTAATCGTTTCCAAAAGTCCTCTGAACTTCAATTCAACTGAAAAGCACGGGGAACATAGGAAGCGCGAGAGACGTTTGGCGCCACTTTTCTGCCAAAGCTAATCGACCAATCACGGCTACTCTCTCCCTATACAGACTCTCTATAGTGGTCCCGCCTCCCGTGAGATCTAGTGGTCAGTCCACTAACACATACGATGCTTTTAATCAAATATTGAATCTCTATTACTACAGTAACGAATGTCACTGTTGTCCGTCATCGCCTTCAGATTGCACTTAACCCTTTCACAGGTTCCTCTTATTATCAACTTCTCCCTATAGATACCAGTATTTCCCATTAAACCCCGATTCAAGCCTGTCGCAATTGTGTTTCAATTAAGACATATCTTAGCCAGTGACAGTGAGTAAATTCGTTTTTCACCTTTGCCTTATACGACAGTTTTAAACATGTCAATCTGTATTGCAATTTCTAGTATTACTCTGCTGGCCTCTAATATAGAAAAATCAAGAATCATAGCAAATAACGAATCTTCGTTATTGCCCGTACACACGTTAGGAAGAATACCTGATTAAATTTGTAGGTAATCTGGGGAAAATTTACAGGATGCGAAATTTAGTAAACATAGCTACCACCTCTTGTGATTCAAGAATCACAAGAGGAGGAGGTGTACTTGGAGAAGGCCGGCAGATACGGGAAGATTTCAATTAGATTACATCATGGTCAGACAGAGATTCCGAAATCAGATACTGGATTGTAAGGCGTACCCAGGAGCAGATTTAGACTCAGATAACAATTTAGTAGTGATGAAGAGTAGGCTGAAGTTCAAGACATTAGTCAGGAAGAATCATTACGCTATGAAGTGGGATACGGAGGTTCTAAGGAATGACGAGATACGTTTGAAGTTCTCTAACGCTATAGATACAGCAATAAGGAATAACGCAACAGGCAACACAGTTGAAGAGGAATGGACGTCTCTAAAAAGTGCCATCACAGAAGTTGGGAAGGAAAACATAGGTACAAAGAAGGTAGCTGCGAAGAAACCATGGGTAACAGAAGAAATACTTCAGTTGATTGATGAAAGGAGGAAGTACAAACATGTTCCGGGAAAATCAGGAATACAGAAATACAAGTCGCTGAGGAATGAAATAAATAGGAAGTGCAGGGAAGCTAAGACGAAATGGCTGCAGGAAAAATGTGAAGACATCGAAAAAGATATGATTGTCGGAAGGACAGACTCAGCATACACGAAAGTCAAAACAAGCTTTGGTGACATTAAAAGCAACGGTGGTAACATTAAGAGTGCAACGGGAATTCCACTGTTAAATGCAGAGGAGAGAGCAGATAGGTGGAAAGAATACATTGAAAGCCTCTATGAGGGTGAAGATTTGTTTGACGTGATAGAAGAAGAAACAGGAGTCGATTTAGAAGAGATAGGGGATCCAGTATTAGAATCGGAATTTAAAAGAGCTTTGGAGGACTTACGGTCAAATAAGGTAGAAGGGATAGATAACATTCCATCAGAATTTCTAAAATCATTAGGGGAAGTGGCAACAAAACGACTATTCACTTTGGTGTGTAGAATATATGAGTCTCGCGACATACCATCTGACTTTCGGAAAAGCATCATCCACACAATTCCGTAGACGGCAAGAGCTGACAAGTGCGAGAATTATCGCACAATCAGCTTAACAGCTCATGCATCGAAGCTGCTCACAAGAATAATATACAGAAGAATGGAAAAGAAAATTGAGAATGCGCTAGGTGACGACCAGTTTGGCTTTAGGAAAAATAAAGGCACGAGAGAGACAATTCTGACGTTACGGCTAATAATGCAAGCAAGACTAAAGAAAAATCAAGACACGTTCATAGGATTTGTCGACCTGGAAAAAGCGTTCGACAATATAAAATGGTGCAAGCTGTTCAAGATTCTGAAAAAAGTAGTGGTAAGCTATAGGGAGAGACGGGTCATATACAATATGTACAACAACCAAGAGGGAATAATAAGAGTGGACGATCAAGAACGAAGTGCTCGTATTAAGAAGGGAGTAAGACAAGGCTGTAGCCTTTCGCCCCTACTCTTCAATCTGTACATCGAGGAAGCAATGATGGAAATAAAAGAAAGGTTCATGAGTGGAATTAAAATACAAGGTGAAAGGATATCAATGATACGATTCGCTGATGACATTGCTATCCTGAGTGAAAGTGAAGAAGAATTAAATTATCTGCTGAACGGAATGAACAGTCTAATGAGTACACAGTATGGTTTGAGAGTAAATCGGTGAAAGACGAAGGTAATGAGATGTAGTAGAAATGAGAACAACGAGAAACTTAACATCAGGATTGATGATCACGAAGTCCATGAAGTTAAGGAATTCTGCTACCTGGGCAGTATAATAACCAATGACGGACGGAGCAAGGAGGACATCAAAAGCAGACTCGCTATGGCAAAAAAAGCATTTCTGGCCAAGAGAAGTCTACTAATATCAAATACCGGTCTTAATTTGAGGAAGAAATTTCTGAGGATGTACGTCTGGAGTACTGCATTGTATGGCAGTGAAACATGGACTGTGGGAAAACCAGAACAGAAGAGAATCGAAGCATTTGAGATGTGGTGCTACAGACGAATGTTGAAAATTAAGTGGACTGATAAGGTAAGGAATGAGGAGGTTCTACGCAGAATCGGAGAGGAAAGGAATATGAGGAAAACACTGATAACGAGAAGGGTCAGGATGATAGGACATCTGCTAAGACATGAGGGAATGACTTCCATGGTACTAGAGGGAGCTGTAGAGGGCAAAAACTGTAGAGGAAGACAGAGATTGGAATACGTCAAGCAAATAATTGAGGACGTAGGTTGCAAGTGCTACTCTGAGATGAAGAGGTTAGCACAGGAAAGCAATTCGTGGCGGGCCGCATCAAACCAGTCAGTAGACTGATGACCAAAAAAAATGCTACCACCTGTGACACCAACAAGGACTGTACCCCGACTGGGCATCCCGCCGAACCGAGCTTGGATGAAAGCTTCGGTTACGCCATTCTGTGCTGCCTTAGTCACTGAATTTTACGTCTACAGTTTTCTGTCATCGCACTCTGCCTTCACTTTTCCCACTTATTCTCCGCCTCTCCCCACATTTTCAAGAATATCCTATTAGTTCTTGATTCTAGTGATTGTTGCAATTGTCGGTCGTTGACTGGCGTTGATTATAGCCCTGTAACCCCCCAACTATATTTGTTTATGTGCGAAATTTAGCCCAAATTTGCCTCTCACACTGTAAAAATCTGCATAGTACTAAAACTGTGTATTCACAAACTGTTATCCAGCTCACACTCGTATGCTAATCTTTGGCTAAACAGAACCTCATCTGAAGTGAACTGTACCTGATTTGAATGCAGCTTGTCTTTATACTAAATGCGCAACTGAAGTAAAACGGTTATCTGGCCCTAATCAAACTTTCCACTTACCTCTCGTCCTGACAGCGTCGTTGAAGATTTCTCGAAATACAACAGCAAACAGCAAGCAGGCACTGGCTGAACCAGATTTCTATTTCTAAGTGAATATTCAAACGGTTGCGTCCTACATGGTGCAATGTGGGAATATGTAATGATGAACATCAGGGTCTTGAGAGTAAGTATTCCAATGAAATTATATTCCAAAACAACGATTTTAGAATGAAGTATGTATTAAAAAGATAGTAAAATTTTGGGTGTTCACACATAACATTGGTCCGAACAATACAGTGCTTAACAAAGTGTTCAATGATTTAAAAAGAGTACAATGTAAACGGATTTTTTTAAATAAAAAACAAACATTTTTTAAACAGTTGAAATCTTGGTGTAGGATTCAGGGAAGTGGGGTGGTCTATCTCTCAAGTCTGAGCAAGTGAACAAACGATAATCATTTCTACAAATTGGGTGCGTAGTGCTGCAGTCTTTCCCTAAGCTTCTTCTCTTCAAGAAAAGAAAAAAAAGCGTTATTCAACACCAATACATACATTATATTGATCCTTGCTGTCCTGTACGATCTTTTTCCTTCGTCTAACACATACAATCATTAGTCCACATAGCACTACTAAATACGTCATCAACTACCACACTTCAACTAAGGATGTATCAGAATGCGCAGAGGCGAAGACTGTGCCACGACAAGATCAAAGATAGTTTAACGGTAACGTAATTTGCTCTCACTCTGACATGCACATCGATAACAAAAGCAAAATGTAATGACCACTTTACAAGCTTACTGAACCCATCTATTCTGTATTCGTGTATTTATCTTGAAATTCAGACCGAGGCGAACAGCAATATCGCGGAACGATAAAACACAGCCTCAATCGTCCACACACTTATGGCGTTGAATTTCGACACATGCATCAACCACATAACGTGCAACGTGTTTCACAAGTTAGTACACAGCACTCGCATTCTGAAAGCGTTTAGTTAAGGCGAATGCTGTAATGCTTCCCTCGAACTGTCTGCCAGGTTTTTATAATCGTAGTTCAGTCACTATTGACCTCGACGTAGATTTAATGGTACACCTTATTCTTGTCTAACACCTTTCACTGAATACTGCCCGAGATTTTCTGAATGAAACCAGGAACATTAATCAAAACCGAATTTGCGTGAATCCTCCTTGGGGTATCTGAATGTAAACTATTAGTAGGATATTGTAACAGCACTCTGAAATAAAGTTAGAATTTTTTGGGATGGTGCAGGCTGGTAACAGATTCAGCTGCGTTCGACACTCTAGCTGTATAAAATCCAAATGGAGCTATTTTAACGTAAGGAAAAGCGATATTGTGTCTTCGTACACATCAAATTCAATTTGAACATTCCCATCTGCGTGTGTGCGGCAAATATATTCCACTGCTGTTAGAAATGCAAGGACCAGTGATCGAATATGGTCATCTAAACTCGATTCCACAATCTTCTTTATTTCTAATATGTCCACAGGACGTACTGAAATTTGGAAATTTGTGGTACGTTTCTATGGGACCAAACCGCCGAGATCATCGGTCTCTCGACTTACACACGACTTAATCTAACTTAAACTAACTTACGTGAAGGACAACATACACACCCATGTTCTTGTTTCTCTCACACTCTTCAAACAGAAAGATAAACGTCACAAATTGAATGGGTTAATAAATCAATAAATTTATATATGAATATCTTTAGTTAAGAACTTTTGAGCACTGTCGTTTTAGTAGTATGATTCTAAGTGACAACACACAGTATACTGATGCTAAAGATCAGATGATGTAGTAACCCGCAACGCGCCATGAGAAGTTGAGAATAAAGAAAATTTGGCTACCAAGAGGAGTGTGTGACAAGATGGTAGCAGATACCCGCAAAAACTTTTTGTCTTAGGTGATGAGAATTTACATCATCAAAAAAATTAACACGAATATAGTTTTGTGATACGCACTCAATATTGCAGAAATTATAACGCTAGTAACAGCGACAAAAAAAAATCGCAAGAGGAGGTGGACTTAAAGGGTTTCATAAAATTCGATTTCGTAATGCCCATGGTCTGATCTAAAACACATTTGCAGTCGCAACGTTTTCTGGACCAATCGAAGAGTTTCCTTCGATATCGATGTACACGCTGTGACTTCGTACGCTTTCCCGGCGTAAAAAGTCTTGAAAATCTCTTCGGGTTTGGTGTCGGATCCTAAAATCAACTTGACTCGATATTCGGCGATTCAGCTGGTCGCCATCTCCATGCTGAATGCTGCTTCTGCTGATGAGTCCCGCTGAGAACTGACGCCAGGCTGCAAATCGACGTCAAATAAATTCTCTTTGTCATGGCATGGATTTCATCTTTGACTTTATTCTGTAAGGTGTCAGGCAAATCCAACACCTTCCATGAAAACCCTGACATGATAAGCAAATCCAGTAGTATGTCACATAGCTCCGAATAAATCATGACATTAAATTAACCAAAGTAATACGAGTAACGAGTGAGCAAATGGAATACCACAGACTAACACAACAATGCCTAAATGTATGTCATACCTTCCCACCGTGAGACAGACGCAGTTCCGAGCGGAGAAACGAGAAGCCGAGAGCAGAACCGTGTTAAGCTAGAAGGCCCTACGATAAGGGACGGACTGGACACCCACGTCGCCGGCTAACCACTAGGATAACGCCAGCTGCAAGTTTTAGCGTGAGACTTTTTCGCGTCTCTGTTACGGCAAGGACCACTCCCCAGCCCATGTTAAAAGCTAGAGCCCTCCATCAAAACAGTATAGATCTTACGATAACACAATAAGGACCACACAACCCGCAAGTTTTAGTGTGAAACTTTTTCGCGTCTCTGTTACATTAGGACCAACCCCCAGCCCATGTTAAAAGATAGAGCCCTCCAGAAGAACAGTATATAGATCTTACGATAACGCTAAAAGGACTACACCAGCTGCAAGTTTTAGCGTGAGACTTTTTCGCGTATCTGTTACGTTGCAAACTTTAAAAACATTGCCCCACCACGAAAAGTATAACGTTTCTCATTGGATAGACAGAATTTTTGTAGGCGAAGCTTAAGGTTAACATTGAGACTCTGATTGGTCAGATGAAAACACAGCCAGATAGTTTTTTTTTTTTTTTTAAACCAACTTCGGTAAATGGTAGTAAGGAGAAGTTAGGAGAAGTGAGTTAGTTCCGAGACGGCGAGCTGGATGGCTGCTGCGCCGGCCGCTGCCCCCCTGAAGCTTCCTAACCAACGACAAGGTAATGAACGCACGCGATGTCGCATAGCAGCGCATAAAGCTTCACTCAGAAGAGAAATTTGTTAACATCGAGTATTGATTTAAGTGTCAGGAAGTCGTTTCTGAAAGTATTTGTATGGAGTGTAGCCATGTATGGAAGTGAAACGTGGACGATAAATAGTTTAGACAAGAAGAGAATAGAAGCTTGCGAAATGTGGTGCTACAGAAGAATGCTCAAGATTAGATGGGTAGATCACATAACTAATGAGGAGGTATTGAATAGGATTGGGGAGAAGAGAAGTTTGTGGCACAACTTGACCAGAAGATGGGATCGGTTGGTAGGACATGTTCTGAGGCATCAAGGGATCAGCAATTTAGTATTGGAGGGCAGCGTGGAGGGTAAAAATCATAGAGGGAGACCAAGAGATGAATACACTAAGCAGATTCAGAAGGATATAGGCTTCTGCAGGTACTGAGAGATGAAGAAGCTTGCACAGGATAGAGTAGCATGGAGAGCTGAATCAAACCAGTGTCACGACTGAAGACCACAACAAGAACCTCTAATATAAATATGCTGAAATAAAGATAGTGAAATATAAACATCGCACATTAATTTAATTCAGAGTCCCCCTTTCACAGGCTGACAGAAAACACATCTGTTTTTAGCCAGTCACACCAGCAACGTGTGCTTCTACCGTACGAGAGGTCACTGTCCCTCGCTATCACCCACCGCAGAGGTAGCCACCAAACACGACCTTGGCACCCACTTGTCGACCTTAGGAAGACTATCCCCTCAGACACCTGCTCTGAAGATCACCGTAAAATTCTCTCACTCTCTCACTCATCCATCTCGACAGTTACTTGGTACTATCAAGAAATCAAAGTCAGCTCTCGAATACGTTCCCAGCAGCAGAGTGTCCGTTTGAGGCCGAAGTCGGTGGAGGCGATGGCTTTGGCTGTGGCTGCTGGCACCTCACTGCAGAGTTGCTGTGGTGATCCTGCTTGACTGGCAGTGCATCTGCTGCTGCTCGCTCTGAGACCGGACGGCCACATGACCAGGGGCTTGGCGGACTGATACTTGCTCGATGTTTCTGCGGACACGTGATCGGAGGAAGAGGTCGGCCCGAGCATGTAGCACCGCCTGCCGTGACGAATGCACCGTGGCTGGTGAACCAGGCGCCGCACGTTTCCACAGTGTCCGCTGGAACCGTAACTTACAAGCGAACATTCCCAAGTGTCAATAAGTGAGCCTGATGAAAACTGGCAGGTGTGTAGAGGAGCAAAATATCGCAGTAATTACTCTTTTGTTTGTGCCCAGTTTCACTGCTAAGCGGTAAAAAACACCCCGAAACGTAATTTGGCATATTGGTTTGCAGGAATTATCTTCGAAAAGATGATGCATGAAAAAAGTTTCTCATACAAAAGTTGACATGTAATTAACGTTTTCTAAAACGGTTTAATCGAATTTTGTAATAATTTGAAATTGTGCAAAATGCCCCATACCATTAATTTATTTTGGAAGCGAAAACTTTCGTTAAAACATTAACTAAAGGAGCCATATAATCAGGTGCAATCTTCATGGTGAAGAGTAACAGTTTTTTTAAGTCGTGACAGGTTTGATGCAGCCCGCCGCGAATTCCTCTCCTGTGCCAACCTCTTCATCTTAGTGTAGTACAACATACGTGCTCAGTTAGTTCCTAAATGTACTCCAATCTGTGTTTTCGTCTAGAGCCTTTACCCTCTCCAACTTCCTCTAGTACCATGGAAGTTATTCCCTCACGTCTGAACAGATGTCGTATCATCCTTCCCTTGTTCTTTTCAGTGTTTTCCATATATTCCTTTCCTCGGTGATTGCCTGGAGAACATCCACATTTCTTATCAGCCCACCTAATTTTCAACATTCTTCTGTAACAACACATCTCAAATGCTTCGATTCTCTCCTTTACCCATAGTCCCTGTTTCACCACCATACATTGCTGCGCTCCAAGCGTACATTCTCAGAAATTTCATCCTGAAAGTAAGGTGTATGTTTGATACTAGTTGACATCTCTTGGCCAGGAATAGCCTTCTTGCCAGTGTTAGTCTGCTTTTGATGTCGTTCGTGTTCCGCCCGTCATGTGCTACTTGCTGCCTAGGTAGCAAAATTCCAAAACTTCATCTACTCCGTGATCACTAATCCTGATGTTAAATATCTCTCTCTTCCCATTTCTGCTACTTCTCATTAATTTAGTATTTTTTCGATTTACTCTCAGTCCATATTCTGTACTCTTTAGAATGTTCATTCTACTCCGCAGATCCTCTAATTCTTCTTCCCTTTCACTATGGATAGCAATGTCCTCAGCGAATCTTATCATTGATATCCTTTCACCTTCAATTTTTAATTTTATTCTTGAACCTTTCTTTTTATTTCCATAATTGCTCCTTCTCCTGGGTACGACTTACAATACAGTATCTGATTTCGGAATCTGCGCCTTACCATGATGTAATCTAACTGAAATCTTCCCATATTTCACGGCCTTTTTCAAGTATACCTCCTCCCTGGTGATTCTTTACCAGAGTGTTCGCTATTACTAGCTGACGTTTATTGCATAACTCAATTATTCGTCCTCCTCTGTCATTCCTAGTTCGAAGCTCATGTTCTCCCACAACGCTCTTTTCACCACTACTGGCCATTAAAATTGCTAACCAAGAAGAAATGCAAATGACAAACGGCTATTCATGGGGCAAATATATTATTGGGTGCATAGACATGTGATTACATTTTCACGCAGTTTCGGTGCATAGATCCTGAGAAATCAGTACCCAGAACACCCACCTCTGGCCATAATAACGGCCTTGATACGCCTGGGTATTGAGTCAAAGAGAGCTTGGATGGCGTGTACAGGTACAGTGTCCATGTAACTTCAACACGGTACCACAGTTCATCAAGAGTAGTGACTGTCGTATTGTGACGAGCTAGTTGCTCGGCCACCATTGACCAGACGTTTTCAATTGGTGAGAGATCTGGAAAATGTGCTGCCAGGGCAGCAGTCGAGCATTAACTGTATCCAGAAAGGCACGTACAGGACCTGCAACATGCGGTCGTGCATTATCCTGCTGAAATGTAAGGTTTTGCAGGGATCGATGAACGGTAGAGCCGCGGGTTGTAACACATCTGAAATGTAACGTCCATTGTTCAAAGTGCCGTCAATGCGAACAAGAGGTGATGGAGACGTGTAACCAGTGGCACCCCATATCATCACGCCGGGTGATAGGCCATTATGGCGATGATAAATACACGCTTACAATGTGCGTTCACTGTGATGTCGCCAAACACGGATGCGACCATTCGTGAACCCAGTTCGTCGTTGAGTACACCATCGCAGCGCTCCTGTCTGTGATGCAGCGTCAAGGGTAACCGCAGCCATGGTCACCGAGCTGACAGTCCATGCTGCTGCAAACGTCGTCGAACTGTTCATGCAGATGGTTGTCGTCTTGCAAAAGTCCCCATGTGTCGACTCAGGGATCGAGACGTGGCTGCACGATGCGTTACAGCCATGCGGATAAGATGCCTGTCATCTCGACTGCTAGTGATACGAGGCCGTTGGGATTCAGCACGGCGTTCCGTATTACCCTCCTGAACCCTCCAATTCCATATTCTGCTAACAGTCATTGGATCTCGACCAACGCGAGCAGCAGTGTCGCGATACGATAAACCGCAATCACGGTAGGTTACAATCGGACCTTTATCAAAGTCGGAAACGTGATGGTACGCATTTCTCCTCCTTACACGAGGCATGACAACAACGTTTCACCAGGCAACGCCGGTCAACTGCTGTTTGAGAAATCGGTTGAAAACTTTCCTCATGTCAGCACGTTCTAGGTGTCGCCATCGGCGCCATCCTTGTGTGAATGCTCTGAAAAGCTAATCATTTGCATATCACAGCATCTTCTTCCTGTCGGTTAAATTCTGCGTCTGTAGCACGTCATCTTCGTGGTGTAGCAATTTTAATGGCCAGTAGTCCACTCCTTCGCCTACAATCGCATTCCAAGACCCATTGATTATTAGATATTCATCTCGCTTTGCGTACTGAATTACCCGATCAATGCCGGCCGGAGTGGCCGAGTGGTTGTAGGCGCTACAGTCTCGAACCGCGGGACCGCTACGGTCGCAGGTTTTTATCCTGTCTCGGGCATGGATGTGTGTGATGTCCTTAGGTTGGTTAGGTTTAAGAAGTTCTACGTTCTAGGGGACTGATGACCACTGCAGTTAAGTCCCATAGTGCTTAGAGCCATTTGAACCATCTCGTAATGTTCGGCTTGCGACATCGACATATACAGGGTGTTACAAAAAGATGTGCCAAACTTTCAGGAAACATTTCTCACACACACATAAAGAAAAGATGTTATGTGGACATGTGTCCGGAAACGCTTAATTTCCATGTTAGAGCTCATTTTAGTTTCGTCAGTATGTTCTTCCACCTACGCTCAATGGAGCACGTTAACATGATACTCTACCTGTGCTGCTAGAACATGTGCCTTTACAAGTACGACACAACATGTGATTCATGCACGATGGAGCTCCTGCACATTTCAGTCGAAGTGTTCGTACGCTTGTCAACAACAGATTCGGTGACCGATGGATTGGTAGTGGCGGACCAATTCCATGGCCTCCACGCTCTCCTGACCTCGACCCTCTTCACTTTCGTTTATGGGAGCATTTGAAAGCTCTTGTCTACGCAACTCCGGTGCCAAATGTAGAGACTCTTCGTGCTCGTATTATGGACGGCTGTGATACAATACGCCATTCTCTAGGGCTGCATCAGCGCATCAGGGATTCCATGCGGCGGAGGGTGGATGCATGTATCCCCGCTAACGGAGGACATTTTGAACATTTCCTGTAACAAAGTGTTTGAAGTCACGCTGGTACGTTCGGTTGCTGTGTGTTTCCATTCCATGATTAATGTGATTTGAAGAGAAGTAATAAAATGAGCTCTAACGTGGAAAGTAAGCGTTTCCGGACACATGTCCACATAACATATTTTCTTTCTTTGTGTGTGAGGAATGTTTCCTGAAAGTTTGGCCGTACCTTTTTGGAACACCCTGTATAACTGACCTATTGGTGTCGGTATTGGTGTTACTTTCCTATGAATAACGAATCTTATTCCCGTTATACCATTTTCTGCTTCTATTGATATTATCCGATAAGCTTCTGACCAGAAATCCTTGTCTACTTTCCATGTCACTTCAGTGACGCCCACTATATCTAGAATGAGCCTTAGAATTTCCCTTTTCAAATTTTCTATCTTCCCTACCACGTACAAGTCTCTATCGTTCCACGCCCCGACTCGTAGAACATCACCTTTTGTTTACTCAGTCTTGTTCTCATGGTCACCTCCCCCTCGGCAGCCGCACCCAGAGGTCCGAATGAGAAACTAATCCGGAATCTTTTGTCAGTGGAGATATCATCTGGACACTCTTTCAGCTGCAAGCCACGTATCCTGTGGATACACAGTATGTGTCTTTAATGCAGTGATTTCCATTTCCTTCTGCACCCTCATGCCGTTGATCATTGCTGATTCTTCTGCTTTTAGCGGAAGTGTCCCCCCTCAAGGCAGAATGTGGGTGACTTCTTATGTCTTCGGCCGCCAGGGCTGATGATCGCTCCCAGTCAACATTTATTTTTAAATGAATATTGTCTACATGAAAGGAAACAAAGACGTGATCCATTAATTTCGCAGAAAGTAATCGTTGATGGGCGGATCATGCAGTTATAAAGCCATGTTTTAAAATTTATCTGTCTCTAAAAGAACAAAAAGTCTTTTGTGGTGAGAAAACATTAAAATTTCTTAAAGAGAATTGTTCCTACCAACATTGTTAGTCGGGGCACAGTGTACTCATAAATTACTGTGTGGAATAGTATGAGGTGGCACTTTCTACCCGGTGTGTCGGCAGGGAAACCCCGTGTTGGGAAGGGTAGAAGCCGTCCGCACAGACGGGCTAACGGGCTGGCGGATTGGAAACTATCTACGTGGCCAGTGTGATACCACGTTCTCATGATCAGGAGCACTTGGTCGCTCCGTTTACAAGCGAGGATAATACTGGATTTTATTGCATGTTAATTCCTAATCGAATAAATAATCGAAATTATCTAGAATCTTAGGGGGCTTCAATTCTAATCGAATATTCAACGTTAACCCTGCAATCTCATTTTGGCGTCTAAGAATTTCAATCTAATATATTCAAAATATGACATTTCTTGTGAAGTATTTTTAATTTTCCTGAACGGCTTGTTATTCTGTGCCCCGCTTCGTGTACATTAATGCAGATAGGGGACTGTTTAAATTAAGATGTTCCTGAAATGACCTACCAGTTTGCCCAACATATTTCATAGGGCAATCACAGGTATTGCAGTACACATGCGCTTCATTATATTTTATTTATCATAGCTTTTTCCTTATGCTAAGTTCGCTACCTGTACCCGAAGAAGTGAAATACGCTGGAATGATGTTTTTGGGTCTCGTAGATCTGTCTGTTTTCTCTGATATTACACTGAGATATGGTATTCTGTTCGGTTGGTCCAAGAGTTATAAGATCTGTCTCTGATCCTCTATGGAAAAGAACATTTTTCCTTTTTAATGTATTTCTGTTAGTTGCGATAACAAATTCTATGTCATAAAAGTTTTGAACACTATACGCGGTATAACCTTACAGTGATCCCTTACAGTCAGCCATCTCAGCTTCACTAGTAAGAAGCATTTCATACATACGGTTTAACATGGCTTGGAATGTTGCGGATTTATAATTTATTAGGTAACACGACTGCCTGTGGAATTCTTCTTAACATCATGCCTTTCAACAGCTGCGGATGCCAAGAATACAAAATAATTTGAGATTAATTTTTCAGTTCCTGCACCTCAGAGTGCGAGCTCTGTATCCGATCTATCCCAATTTGATCTACGCAAGTTATATTAATCATCAGTCAATTACTATTTGAATGTGAGAAATTTGTGGGAGCGATTAACGTCTTTTACGACGGTTTGTTGTACACTTCCTGTACTTCGATTCGGGATCGATGCTTCGTTTTCTAACCATTCATGTGCAGAAGCACACGGTCTAGCGCTCAACCGATCGGAGCTACAAAGGGGATACGTTACAAACTCATTCACCCGTTGCCTAGCTGAGAGGTCGCCCCGACAACACACCTGCATCGGTTACCCTCATCTGTAGTGACACTTTGTGACGTCATTCTATTGAGTTCTCTGCTCTTTAGCTAACCCAAAGGTCGATTGCGAGCGTTCCAACTATATTTAACCGATTTGCTTCAGAAGGAAGACCATCTGTCAACCTATCCGACATTTTATGTCAACAAAAGCAGGGTCTGATGGAACATTAGACATTTTCGGTAACAATATAAAATTACTTGAAATGATCCGCTCCTTTTTATATTAACCATTTTACTTTTACACTGATGAGCCAACACATTATCTCTACCTGCTTAATAGCTTTTTTGTCCGTCTTTGGAACGAAATACATAGCCGATTCTGCGTGTCAGGCATCCGACAATTTGTTGTGAGGCTCGTGGAGGTATGTGGCATTAGAAGTCTAAGAACGGGCAGCTGACTTGCGTATGCGATGATGGCACCCGACAGCGACCCAGATACGTTCCACAGGATTTACATCAGGCGAATTTGGTCTTCGAGACATCAACGTGAGTTCACTATAATGCTCCTCGAACCACTGTAGCTGGTTCTGTCTCCGAGACACGGACTGCTGAATGATTACGTCGCTGTGCTAGAAGACATCAAGCATGGGGGGATGCAGGTGGTTCGCCTTCAGTTACTACCAGAGATCCCATTCAAGCGTAGGAGAATGTCTCCTAATAGAATAACACTGCTCCCACCAGGCTACATCCGTGGCGCGCAGAGTGTTTCGAGCTGCCGTTCACCTCGATGACGAAGACAAGCGACCTAGCGTATCAAAAATGTGATTCACCAGATGATCGACAGTCCGTTGATCGACAGTCGAATCGTAATAGCTCCGTGCCCAATGCAATCGTAACTGACTATGTCGTCAGATAAACATGTGATCATCCAGGGGTGGTCTGCTGCGAAGCTCCATGTTCAATACTGTACGGTGAACGGTGTGGTGAGAAAACACTTGACGTGCACGAGCGTCGTGCTCTTTGAGCAGAGATGCCACAGATCATTATCTATTCTACAGAGGAGACAATCCTCCGAACTCAACGTTCTTTCAAGAGTCGTGATCGTCCAACTAGTGGTAGTTTCACTGTTCTACCTCTTTCTGTGTATGCTCACGCAGTAGCACGTGAACATTCGACCAGCTTCGCCGTTTTCCAGATACCCTATCACAGGTATGAAACGTCCCCTCAGAAAAATTATACATGACTGTGCTTAAACTAACACATAATATTTTTTAGCGCAACGCAATCTGACTTTCAATAATAACAAAAGAATGGCCCTGAGTAAATTAACCTATACCTTTCACAAATCACTTACCTCACAAAAATCTTCGTTACTCAAACTACTGCAATACAGCGAGCGTCACTACTACCAGCTAAATAAAAGATTCAAACTACTGAAGGCACTAACTACTGATAGGCATAGTTAGCAAAAGAAAGATTTTGATAGAGAAGAAAAAATGTATTCACCTTAATATCCAATATTACAGATTTACTCTTTCTGATGGACACATGTCCAGATCGTCCGCTCTCAAAATTCCGCCATCTCTCTCTCCACATCCACCACTGCTGGCGGCTCACCTCCAACTGCACAATGCTACGCGCTGTTAACAGCCAACTGCCCAACACTACAATAGCAAATTCCAGCAATGCCACCCAGCCACAGACTGCACACAGCACAGCCAGTGATTTTCATACAAAGCGCTACGTGGCGTTGGCGTTACCAATATAAGAACCCAAACAGCCTACTTACACAGGCTCTACGTAATAATGATCTGCTCTTTATCAAAGTCGCTTATGTCAATTGATTTCCCCATTTGCAGCCCCTTATCTTCGCTAGGGTGATCCTCCGTTCGTTTCTGCTCCACGTACATACTTTTGTTACCGCGTCACGTGCCCGCAGCGTCACGTCTCGGTCAGCAGTGGTCGTAGTGTTTTGGCTGATCAGTGCAGATGATGAAGTGCTGAGAAGAAGTGATCTATGCGGCCTGCACAAAATTGTTACTGAAAGAGACTGTAGTCATGAAAAATCGAAGATCAGTGCATTTACTTTATCAGGATTCTTCGTGTAATTCGGATTCTGAAAGCGTGTTCCTTTTTTAGAAAATGTCTTCCGAAATAGTAAAAGTTATTGGAACTCAGACACCTCTTATTCGCTTTAACGTAATAGGTTTTGTGGGGGGTAGCTCCCATAAGCTAATATCACAGAGCCTGATAGCGCACAGCTCAACTTACTTTTTGGTACTTTCTTTGAAAACCATTCGGGAGCTGTTAAGTATCACAATCGACTCATGAGGACGAAATACCTCGATACAGGTGATTTAATCCCGAAGACTTTTTAATTATTATTGATTAATTCAAGTGTCGATTCAAATGCATCCATAATTTACGAAATAATTTTCCATGGAAAAACCAAAGTCCAGATTTGTGATCTATGAATTAAATAGAATCTTTTTATATATGTATCAACCACAATATGTATCTGCTTCTTAAACTTCTCCCAGCGTAATTCTGGACGAAATTTTTCAATGTGAACAGCTGGATGTGATGTTAATGTTCGATGGGCGCAATCTTTTGGCAAGCGACCACATTCCCATTATCAGATGCGCTGATGAAGGGACTGCCCGGGAGCCAGCACAGGGCTTATATCTCCTTCCTGGTCACCCCTTTCCAACCTACGCCTCGTCACTCCATGTGTAGTTCATGTCCAGGGACGAGTGTTGATGGATCTCTGATGTTACTCCTGCTGCCTCTGAAATCAATTCGTTGTCACTCTTTCCTCTGCTTAATCAGACTAATTTTGGGTTCCCAGACCTAGATAAGGATGTACCACTGTCATGACTCATCAGCTGTTCCCTTACTGTAATCTCGGTAGATTCATTAATCATACGGTCCCAGAAGTCAGAACGTTAGTATGGTCGTATCCGTTCTGTGTAGTTTCGATAGGCAGTGTGTCCACAATTACTGACTGATTTACGAGCAGGAGCCAAATCATAGATACTACTTGATAGTGTCTTGGACTGTAGAAGTGCTGGGTCTATCAGATCCCCCACCAGTATGGCATGCTCTACATTGGTGAGAAGCCACGTTCGGTAGAAGATCGCCGTTGTGAACACCAAAGGCACCCCAGACTACAACAGCCTATCTGGTTGACAGTAGCAAGACAGTGGCTATCGGAACTATATGCGATGGATTACGACCATACTAAGGTTCTGGCACAGACTAACTTCCGGGCCTGTGTCATTAAGAAATCTATGGAGATTCCAGTAGCTTATCAGTCGTGAAAGTGGCTACATCCTCAGAAAGGCCTGGTAACCCGCATCTAGAGTGGTTAAGAAGAGGAAGGAGTACCACACTATGGAGTGGCTGTGGAGACAGCCAAAACAACAATAGAGATGCCGACGGGACGCAACCCTGAGCACGATCCGCTGACGTAGCGACGGGTTGGAGTGAGGGACCTGAAGGTAATGGGGGGGGGGGGGGGGGGTTGAGATATAAGTACCGTGCCGGCTGGTGGAGAGTTAGTTCATCAACGCACCTGCTGATGGGAACGAAGCCGCTTGTTGAAATACTGTGTCTGTGGGACGTTTGCAATCAACTTTTCATCCGTGAACAATTTCGTCACATTGTGTTTCATTTTCACACAACTGGCCATTAAAATTGCTACACCACGAACATGACATGCTACAGACGCGAAATTTAAGCGACAGGAAGACGATTTGGTGACATGCAAATGATTAGCTTTTCAAAGCATCCACACAAGGTTGGCGCCGGTGGCGACACCTACAACGTGCTGACATGAGGAAATTTACCAACCGATTTCTCACGTGCTGACACGAGGAAAGTTTCCAACCGATTTCTCATACACAAACAGCAGTTGAATGGCGTTGCCTGGTGAAACGTTGTTGTGATGCCTCGTGTAAGGAGGAGAAATGCGTACCATCATGTTTCCGACTTATTGCGGCTTACCGTATCGCGACATTCCTGCTCACATTTGTCGAGATCCAATGACTGTTAGCAGAATATGGAATCGATGGGTTCAGGCGGGTAATACGGAACGCCGTGCTGGATCCCAACGGGCTCGTATCACTAGCAGTCGAGATGACAGGCATCTTATCCGCACGGCTGTAACGGATCGTGCAGCCACGTCTCGATCCTTGAGTCAACAGAAGGGGACGTTTGCAAGACAACAACCACTGCACGAACAGTTCGACGACGTTTGCAGCAGCATGGACTATCAGCCCGGAGACCGTGGCTGCGGTTACCCTTGACGCTGCATCACAGGCAGGAGCGTCTGCGATGGTGTACTCAACGACGAACCTGGTTTCACGAATGGCAAAACGACATTTTTTTCCAATGAATCCAGGATCTGTTTACACCATCATGATGGTCACATTCGTGTTTGGCGACGTCGCGGTGAACGCACATTGGAAGCGTGTATTCGTCATCGCCATACTGGCGTATCACCCGGTGTGATGGTATGGGGTTCCATTGGTTACACGTCTCGGTCACCTCTTGTTCGCACTGGCGGAACTTTGAACAGTGGACGTTACATTTCAGATGTGTTACGACCCGTGGCCCCACCCTTCATTCGATCCCTGCGAAACCCTACATTTCAGGATAATGCACGACCGCATGTGCAGGTCCTGTACGGGCCTTTCTGGATACAGTCAATGTTCGACTGCTGCCCTGGCCACCACATTCTCCAGATGTCTCACCAACTGAAAACGTCTGGTCAATGGTGGCCGAGCAACTGGTTCGTCACAATATTCCAGTCACTAGGCTTGATGAACTGTGGTATCGTTTTGAAGCTTCATGGGTAGCTGTACTTGTACACGCCATCCAAGCACTGTTTGACTCAATGCCCAGGCGTATCAAGGCCGTTATTACAGCCAGAGGTGGTTATTCTGGGTACTGATTTCTCAGGATCTATGTACCCAAAGTGCGTGAAAATGTAATCACATGTCAGTTATAGTATAATATATTTGTCCAATGAATACTCGTTTATAATCTGCATTTATTCTTGGTGTAGCAGTTTTAATGGTCAGTAGTGTAGTTTGACCTTCATGTAGCGATTAATGATTGGGCTGTTACATATTCTCAGCACTTCTGTCCCCATGCCACCTACATTCACTCAAAATACAATCAACGGCATTTGCATGGCAATACAACTGGCAACCTGTGAGAGTCCTGGAATACCATTTTGTTTGACCGATTCATAATGAAACTTGGTCATTTAATACCGTAGAAAAAATAATTTTATTCATAAGACATTTCGTAAATCTGGCATAGGGCTTTGTTGACACCATAAGTATGACATCACAAGCCAATATAATAAAAGGAGTTTGCATCAACTGAAAATGGGCAGCTGTGGGCTGTTCTGGAAAGCTGTCAATGAGTTACATCAGTCACTGGCAGATTTATGGGAGAAACACCTTCAAGTGATACGTTTCTAACAAGAACCACAGTGACGATGCTATATTGAAGTGAGCAGTATGGTTTGTGTTCAATAACAATAAACAAACATTATATGAATCTGAACAAAACACTGGACAAAACGAGATAAGACAGTCAACAGGAGCTACGGATTTGAAAATCCACTGATGTGGGCTCACCTTTAATGCCAAAATATACATAGGAGTTGGACAAAAATATGGGAACACCGCAAGAAGTGCGTGCCTGAACATAAACGCACGTATTAGCCAAACCCGCAGGCTGCGTTATTCAAGCGTTAATCGTAGTCAGATCAGCGTTCTGTGTAATTGTGAGTGCATTAAGTCGCAGATAGTGAATTCGAACGTGGAGAAATTGTTGGTAATCTTATGGTCCGTGCTTCCGTAATCACGATAGTCAGTGTCTGGTGTTTCAACAGGCAGTATATAAAAGACTTCTACCGAATACATGAAAAGCAGGTGAAGGTCATCCGCTAAGTCACAACACGGACGAAAATGTGTGTTCAGTAATCGGCCAGACGGCTCACTGAAAAGAGTTTGGACGAATAATGAGAGGACCATACCTGCAAAAGTCACTACAGAATTGACTGTTGCACTCGGAAATCCTGTCAGCACCAAAACAAGACGAAGCGGGCTTCAGAAGCCGGGAATTACACGGCGAGTTGGAATTCCAGAACCACTGGACACTGACGCAGATGGCCATAACGAGAAAACGGGGTGCCAAAGCCACGACACTTGAACTATGGATCAATGGAAGAACGTCATTCGGTCGGACGAGACATGTTTCACACTGTTTCCAATTTCTGGCCGAGCTTACCTCCCAAAAGTGTCACATGATGGGATACATTAATTATTTCTACATATCTACATATACACTCCGCTGGCCACCAAGCGGTGTCATATTGCACCCCCCCCCCCCCCCCCCTCTGCTCCACTCGCCCATCAAGGGAGGGAAAAACCACTGTCTGAACGCCTCAGTACGAGCTCTTATTTCCCTTATCTTTGAATGATGATCATTACGCGATTTGAAAGTTGGTGGTAATAATATATGCTCTACATCCTCGGTTAAGATTGGATTTCGGAATTTAGTGAGCAGCCCCTTCTGTTTAGCGCGTCGTCTATCTGCAAGTGTGTCCCACTTAAAAATTTCTATCTACATCTACATCCATACTCCGCAAGCCACCTGACGGTGTGTGGCGGAGGGTACACTGAGTACCTCTATCGGTTCTCCCTTCTATTCCAGTCCCGTATTGTACGTGGAAAGAAGGATTGACGGTATGCTTCTCTAATCTCTCTGATTTTATCCTCATGGTCTCTTCGCGAGATATACGTAGGACGGAGCAATATACTGCTTGACTCTTCGGTGAAGGTATGTTCTCGAAACTTTAACAAAAGCCCGTACCGAGCTACTGAGCGTCTCTCCTGCAGAGTCTTCCACTGGAGTTTATCTATCATCTCCGTAACGCTTTCGCGATTACTAAATGATCCTGTAACGAAGCGCGCTGCTCTCCGTTGGATCTTCTCTATCTCTTCTATCAACCCTATCTGGTGCGGATCCCACACTGCTGAGCAGTATTCAAGCAGTGGGCGAACAAGCGTACTGTAACCTACTTCCTTTGTTGTCGGATTGCATTTCCTTAGAATTCTTCCAATGAATCTCAGTCTGGCATCTGCTTTACCGACGATCAATTTTATATGATCATTCCATTTTAAATCACTCCTAATGCGTACTCCCAGATAATTTATGGAATTAACTACTTCCAGTTGCTGACCTGCTATATTGTAGCTAAATGATAAGGGACCTGTCTTTCTATGTTTTCGCATCACATTACACTTGTCTACATTGAGATTCAATCGCCATTCCGTGCACCATGCGTCAATTCGCTGCAGATCCTCCTGCACTTCAGTACAATTTTCCATTGTTGCAATCTCTCGATACACCACAGCATCATCTGCAAAAAGCCTCAGTGAACTTCCGATGTCATCCACCAGGTCATTTATGTATATTGTGAATAGCAACGGTCCTATGACACTCCCCTGCGCCACACCTGAAATCACTCTTACTTCGGAAGACTTCTCTCCATTGAGAATGACATGCTGCGTTCTGTTATCTAGGAACTCCTCAATCCAATCACACAATTGATCTGATAGTCCGTATGCTCTTACTTTGTTCATTAAACGACTGTGGGGAACTGTGTCAAACGCCTTGCGGAAGTCAAGAAACACGGCATCTACCTGTGAACCCGTGTCTAAGGCCCTCTGAGTCTCGTGGACGAATAGCGCGAGCTGGGTTTCACACGACCGTCTTTTTCGAAACCCATGCTGATTCCTACAGAATAGATTTCTAGTCTCCAGAAAAGACATTATACTCGAACATAATACGTGTTCCAAAATTCTACAACAGATCGACGTTAGAGATATAGGTCTATAGTTCTGCACATCTGTTCGATGTCCCTTCTTGAAAACGGGGATGACCTGTGCCCTTTTCCAATCCTTTGGAACGCTTCGCTCTTCTAGAGACCTACGGTACACCGCTGCAAGAAGGGGGGCAAGTTCCTTCGCGTACTCTGTGTAAAATCGAACTGGTATCCCATCAGGACCAGCGGCCTTTCCTCTTTTGAGCGATTTTAATTGTTTCTCTATCCTTTTGTCGTCTCTTTCGATATCTACCATTTTGTTAACTGTGCGACAATCTAGAGAAGGAAGCACAGTGCAGTCTTCCTCTGTGAAACAGCTTTGAAAGAAGACATTTAGTATTTCGGCCTTTAGTCTGTCATCCTCTGTTTCAGTACCATTTTGGTCACAGAGTGTCTGGACATTTTGTTTTGATCCACCTACCGCTTTGACATAGGACCAAATTTTCTTAGGATTTTCTGCCAAGTCAGTACATAGAACTTTACTTTCGAATTCATTGAAAGCCTCTCGCATAGCCCTCCTCACACTACATTTCGCTTCGCGTAATTTTTGTTTGTCTACAAGGCTTTGGCTATGTTTATGTTTGCTGTGAAGTTCCCTTTGCTTCCGCAGCAGTTTTCTAACTCGGTCGTTGTACCACGGTGGCTCTTTCCCATCTCTTACGATCTTGATTGGCACATACTCATCTAACGCATATTTTACGATGGTTTTGAACTTTGTCCACTGATTCTCAACACTATCTGTACTTGAGACAAAACTTTTGTGTTGAGCCGTCAGGTACGCTGTAATCTGCTTTTTGTCACTTTTGCTAAACAGAAAAATCTTCCTACCTTTTTTAATGTTTCTATTTATGGCTGAAATCATCGATGCAGTAACCGCTTTATGGTCGCTGATTCCCTGTTCTGCATTAACTGATTCAAATAGTTCGGGTCTGTTTGTCACCAGAAGGTCTAGTATGTTATCGCCACGAGTCGGTTCTCTGTTTAACTCCTCAAGGTAGTTTTCAGATAAAGCACTTAAAAATATTCCACTGGATTTTTTGTCCCTGCCACCCGTTATGAACGTTTGAGTCTCCCAGTCTATATCCGGCAAATTAAAATCTCCACCCAGAACTATAACATGGTGGGGAAATCTACTCGAAATATTTTCCAAATTATTCTTCAGGTGCTGAGCCACAACAGCTGCTGAGCCCGGGGGCCTATAGAGACATCCAATTACCATGTCTGAGCCTGCTTTAACCGTGACCTTCACCCAAATCATTTCACAATCCGAATCTCCGTCAATTTCCTTCGATACTATTGCACTTCTTATCGCTATAAACACGCCTCCCCCTTCACTGTCCAGCCTGTCTCTGCGGTATACATTCCAATCTGAGTTTAGGATTTCATTACTGTTTACATGTGGTTTCAGCCGACTTTCTGTCCCTAGTACTATATGGGCGTTGTGACCGTTTATTAATGAGAGCAGTTCTGGGGCCTTTCTATAGACGCTCCTGCAGTTTACTATTAGCACATTAATATTGTTATTCCCTGTTGCATTTTGCCTACTCCTGCCTTGCCGCGTCTCAGGAGGCGTCTTGTCGGGCCTAGGGAGGGAATTCTCTAACCTAAAAAAAACCCATGTGCACTCCATACGTACTCTGCTACCCTCGTAGCCGCTTCCGGCGTGTAGTGCACGCCTGACCTATTCAGGGGGACCCTACATTTCTCCACCCGATGGCGGAGGTCGAGAAATTTGCACCCCAGCTCTCCGCAGAATCGTCTGAGCCTCTGGTTTAAGCCTTCCACTCGGCTCCAAACCAGAGGACCGCGGTCGGTTCTGGGAACGATACTACAAGTAGTTAGCTCTAATTCACCCCGCGAACGAGGCTTTCCGCCTTCACCAACTCCGCCAACCGCCTGTACGAACTGAGGATGACCTCTGAACCCAGACGGCAGGAGTCATTGGTGCCGACATGAGCAACAATTTGCAGTCGGGTGCACCCAGTGCTCTCTATCGCCGCCGGTAGGGCCTCCTCCACATCTCGGATGAGACCCCCCGGCCAGCAGACAGAGTAAACACTGGCCTTCTTCCCCGACCTTTCTGCTATTTCCCTAAGGGGCTCCATCACCCGCCTAACGTTGGAGCTCCCAATAACTAATAAACCCCTCCCCCCGTGTGCCTGCTCGGACCTTGTTGAAGGAACAGCCACATGTCCACTCACAGGCAGAGCGGGCGATGCCACACGGCCAGCCTCCACATTTACCCTCCGCCTCGTGCGCCGCGAACGCCGCTGAACCCGCCACTCCCCTTGGGGAGAGGGTGGCCCAACCGCGCCCGGTACCCGCGAAGATGTCTGGACAGCAGGGACAGTGAGTGAAGCATTTAACACCTGGGGTGTACCTTGCGACGCACCAGACTCCTCACTGCCGCTACACTCCGAGGCAGCAGCCTGAAGACGGCTGACCGCGGCCATCAACACGCTCAGCTGTTCGCGAAGAGTGGCCAGCTCCTCCTGCGTCCGTACACAGCAGTCACACATCCTATCCATCCTAAGGAATCAATTTACTGAAGAGACTTAATCAACACTAAAGGCGGCTGATTATTGACTAAACTGTGATTGCTAACCACTTCTTGTAGAAAACAATGGAAATAGCACTACCTGTCTCTGGACTGTATTGAAAACAAACACTAGCACTACTAGCACTATGGCTGACTAAAGGGACTCTCTCTGACTGTATTCGAAACAAACACGAAATCTATGGAACACTATTACTAGCACTCGACAATTAAAGCTTCCTAAAAGCAAAAACACACCGAAGAAGAAGTGACAAGTAAGAAAAATACAGTTAATACTTAAATTAAGGTAGCTCGCTGCACAGCAGACGTGAAGCAGACGGCGGTTAGGGCGACACTGACGATGAGATTTGCAACGCTCTCGCGATGGCTAAATGTATCAGTCACTAGCCTTGCGCTCTTCTTTGAACCTTCCCAGTCTCTTGAATCAGACCCAACTGGTAATGGTCCCACACAGACGAACAATACTCTAAGACTGGACGAACTAACGTATTGTAAGCTATTTCCTTTGTTGAAGTACTGCATCGCTAGATCACATTACTGCCAAGAATTGTGTGACCAATTCGGCTGATCGAGTCCATTCCACGGTAGAATGCCTGTTTCTCAACGGTGATGCTGTTTTCCTAGATGGCAGGGTAACTGTTTATAAAGCTCGCATCTTCCAGGTCCGCTTTTGTGAGCACGAGGAGAAACTCTCACATCACTCCTGGTCTCCACAGCCATCGGATCTAAGTATTTTTTACCCTTTGTAGACTAAATTGGAGAGAAGAGTTCGTGGTTGCTATGCATCTCCATCACCGTTACTTGAACTCTCAGTTATTTTGAAAGACGAATGGTATAAGGTACCCTCACAAACCATACAGAAGCACTCCGTCTTCAGACCACGAGTGGCCTACCGGGACCATCCGACCGCCGCGTCATCCTCAGTGGAGGATGCGGATAGGAGGGGCGTGGGGTCAGCACACCGCTCCCCCGGTCGTTAGGATGGTATTCTTGACGGAAGCCGCTACTATTCGGTCGAGTAGCTCCTCACGAGGCTGAGTGGACGCTGAAAAATGGCGGCCTGGATGGTCACTCATCCAAGTGCGGACCACGCCCGACAGCGCTTAACTTCGGTGATCTCGCGGGAACAAGTGCCACCACTGTGGCAAGGCAGTTGCCTGCAAACCATACAGACGCGATATTCAATTCCGCGACTGCTGGAAGCCGTTTTGAATTCCAATGGCTTTTGTACCACGTATTAGGTACGGTAATATGTTTTTTTAAGGCGCCGTTTCAGTGCTGAAGCAAGCCAGCAACCTGAAGGTATGCCGTGCGTTACCTCTGTTCAGCCGGGCACTTAGCGAAACACCTGTGCCGGAGTACGGAAGTCGACTTGCGGGCGAGTGCAGCACGTGCTGGAGGGAGCCATCAGGGGGCGGCGGCGCCCCGGGCGGCGAGACGGAACGGCCAACAAGTGTCAGCGCCGGCACCTGCCCACTGGCTGCGTGATGCGATCCGCCGCTTTGATCGCGGCGACGGGTGGCCGCGCAGAGGCCGCCACGGGCGAGCGCCGCCGCACGCCCGCACTTCAAAGGCGCCGCGCCGCTATAAATGGACACCGGCGACGGCCGCCGACGCACGGCGGGCGGGCGTCGAGTGGTGCGTAACGCGCCCAGTGCGAGCCGCACGCAAAAAGGCGCGCCGCCTCTTTCTGTGACCCCTCGGCCGGACGGCTAGCTGATAGCGACCACACACACGGACGCAGACAATGGCTGCCAGATACGAGTGTCTCGCGGGGCCCCACTGTCACTGCAGCGGGTGCTTCGTAAGCCCGCGTTTACTCGCTCGTCGATTCTCATCCACTATTAGCTGTGCTGCCTTCTCGTGGTGAGTAACCGGCCGTCGTATCAGGGAAAGGCTACCATAGAAGCACTTTAATCGAAGTCAGTAAATGCATTAATAGCGATCGTGATTCCAACCCGAACAGAATGGGTTTGGTTTTCCTGCTAGTCTTTTTACATTTCGAGCTAACTGCCATTCATCACACAAACTAGAAATTTTGTGTAGGTCATCTAGTATCCTCCTACAGTCACTCAAAGCCGGCACTTTCCTGTATCCGGTGATCAAGAAGTCAGTATAAATTTGAAAACTGAATAAATCACGGAATAATGTAGATAGAGAGGTACAAATTGACGAAAATGGTTCAAATGGCTCTGAGCACTATGGGGCTTAACATCTATGGTCATCAGTCCCCTAGAACTTAGAACTACTTAAACCTAACTAACCTAAGGACATCACACAACACCCAGCCATCACGAGGAAGAGAAAATCACTGACCCCTCCGGGAATCGAACCCGGGAACCCAGGCGTGGGAAGCGAGAACGCTACCGCACGACCACTTGATGCGGGCTACAAATTGACACACATGCTTGGAATGATATGGGGTTTTATTAGAACCAAAAATACAAAAGTTCAAAAAACGTCCGGAAGATGGCGTTTCATCTGGTCAGAATAGCAATAATTAGCACAACAAAGTAAGACTAAGCAAATATGATGTCCTCAACAATAGCTGTAGTCGAGGAATAATGTTGTGAACAAGACTGTAAAGCATGTCCGGAGTTGTGGTGAGGCATTGGCGTCGGATGTTGTCTTCCAGCATCCCTAGAGATGCCGGTCGATCACGATACACTTGCTACTTCGGGGAACACCAAAGCCAATAATCGCACGGACTGAGGTCTGGGAATCTGGAAGGCGGCTGAGGACACGATCATCACCAAACGACGAGCGCAAGAGATCTTTCACGCGTCTAGCAGTATGGGGTGGAGCGCCATCCTGCATAAACATCGTACGTTTCAGTAGGTGTTTATCAGCCAGGCTGGGGATGATGCGATTCTGTAACATATCGGCGAACCTCTCACCCATCACGGTAGCAGTTTTGCTGTCCAGCCCAATCTGTAGGACATTTCAAATTTATACTGACTTTTTGATCACCCGGTACATCACAGTACCATCAGCAAACAATCACACATTACCGCACATTTTCTCCTCTCGACCATTCATGTATAAATAAAATAACAGCGGCAATGTGATACTTCTCTGTGGCACTCCTGCTGATACCCTCGTCTCTGAAGAACACTCGCCGTCAACGTACTGGGTTCTACAATGAAGAGCCAAAGAAACTGCTACACCTGCCTACTACCGTGCAGGGCCCCCGCGAGAACGCACAAATACCGCAAAACGATGTGGCATGGACTCCACTAATGTCTGAAGTAGTGCTGGAGCGAACTGACACCACGAATCCTGCAGGGCTCTCCATAAATCCGTAAGACTATCAGAGGGAGGTCGGAAGCACCGACCATAAGAGCACCAACAATTTGTTTACGTTCGCATTCACTTATCTCCGGCATAATGCACTCACGATTACACAGAGCACTGCGCTGGCCACTATTAACGCTTGCAGCGTATAGAGGAGATTTCACAGGTGTCGTTCGTGGACAAATAGAAGAACGCAGCTAGAGGGCTTGGCTGCTATCTGCATTTATCTTCAGGCACGTATTCCATACTTTTTTCATATTTTTATGTTTCCATATTTTTGCCAACCTCTATACATACACTACTGGCCATTAAAATTGCTGCACCAAGAAGAAATGCAGGTGATAAACGGGTATTCATTGCACAAATATATTATACTATAACTGACATGTGATTACATTTTCACGCAATTTGGGTGCATAGATCCTGAGAAATCAGTACCTAGAACACCCACCTCTGGCTGTAATAACGGCCTTGATACACCTGGGCATTGAGTCAAACAGAGCTTGGATGGCGTCTACAGGTACAGCGGCCCATGCAGCTTCAACACGATACCACAGTTCATCAAGAGTAGTGACCGGCGTATTGTAACGAGCCAGTGCTCGGCCACCATTGACCAGACGTTTTCATTTCGTGAGAGATATGGACAATGTGCTGGCCAAGGCAGCAGTCGAACATTTTCTGTATCCAGAAAGGCCCGTACAGGGCGTCCAACATGCGGTCGTGCATTATCCTGCTGAAATGTAAGGTTTCGCAGGGATCGAATGAAGGGTAGAGCCACGGGTCGTAACACATCTGAATGTAACGTCCACTGTTTAAAGCACCGCAAATGCGAACAGAAGGTGAACGAGACGTGTAACCAATGTCACCCCATACCATCACGCTGGGTGATACGCCAGTATGGTGATAACGAATACATGCTTCCAACGTGCGGTCACCGCGATGTCGCCAAACACGGATGTGACCATCATGATGCTGTAAACAGAACCTGGATTCATCCCAAAGAATGACGTTTTGCCATTCGTGCACCCAAGTTCGTCGTTAGTACACCATCGCAGGCGCTTCTGTCTGTGATGCAGCGTCAAGGGTAGCCGCAGCCACGGTCTCCGAGCTGATAGTCCATGATGCTGCAAACGTCGTCTAACTGTTGGTGCAGATGGTTGTTGTCTTGAAAACGTCCCCATCTGTTGACAAACGGATCGAGACATGGCTGCACGATCCGTTACAGCCATGCGGATAAGATGCCTTTCATCTCGACTGCTAGTAATACGTGAGCGTTGGGATCCAGCACAGCGTTCCGTATTACCTTACTGAAACCACCGATTCCATATTCTGCTAATTGGATCTCGACCAACGCGAGCAGGAATGTCACGATACGATAAACCGCAATCGCGAGAGGCTACAATCCGACCCTTATCAAAGTCGGAAACGTGAAGGTACGTATTTCTCCTCCTTACACGAGGCATCACAGCAACGTTTCAGCAGGCAACGCCGGTCAACTGCTGTTTGTGTATGAGAAATCGGTTGGAAACTTTCCTCATGTGAGCACGTTGCAGGTGTTGCCACCGGCGCCAACTTTGTGTAAATGCTCTGAAAATCTAATCATTTGCACATCATTGCATCTTCCTCTGGTCGGTTACATTTCGCGTCTGTAGCACGTCATCTTCGTGGTGAAGCAATTTTAATGACCAGTAGTGTATTTCGGCATTAAAGGCGAGCCCACATCACTAGATTCTCAAATTCACCACTCCTGTTGACTTTATTATCTTGTTTTGTCCAAGATTTTGTACAGATTCATGCAATGTTTGTATATTGTTATTGAAAACAAAATAAAACCTTAGTGCTCCACTTCAGTGTGGTTTCGTTAGCGTGTCCACTGTGCTACTTGGTAGAAACGTATCATTTGAAACTGCTTCTCCCATAAATCTGCAGCTGACTGATCCAACTTATTGCAGTTTTCCAGAACAGCCTACAGCTGCCCATTTTCACTTGATGCAGCTCCTGTCATTGTGGTGGCTTCTGGTGTAATACTTGTGGTGTCAACCAAGCCCTGTGCTAGATTTACGAAATGTCTTATGAATCAAATTATTATATCTGCAGTTTAAAATGACCAATTTTTATTACGAGTCGGTCGAATAAGCATGTTGCAAGGCATCCCACAGTTGCTCAATAATGTTCGTGTCTGGGGTGTCTGCTGGCCTGGAGCCGCACTGTAGCAGTACTGGAAGTGTGGGGTGTCGTATTGTTGTGCTGGAATTTCCGAAGTCCGCCGGAATTCACAATGGACATGAATGGATGCACGTGATCAGACAGGATGCTTACGTAAGTGTCACCCGTCAGAGTCGTATCTAGACGAATCAGGGGTGATGTGCAGGGTCCACTGATTCATGAGGTTGTCTCCATATCCGTACACGTCTATCCGCTCGATACAACTTGAAACGAGACTCGTCCGACCACTCAACATGTTTCCAGTCCTCAAGAGCCCAGTGTCGGTGTTGACACGTCCAGGTGAGACGTAAAGCTTTGTATCGTGCAGTCATGAAAGGTACACGAGTGGGCCTTCGGCTCCGAAAGCCCATATCGATTATGTTTCGTTGAATGGTTCGCATGCTGACACTTGTTGATGGCCCAGGAAATCTGCAGCAATTTGCGGAAAGGTAGCACTTCTGTCACGTTGAACGATTCTCTTCAGCCGTCGTCGGTCCCGTGCTAGCAGGATCTTTTTCAGGCAGCAGCGATGTCGGTGATTTGATGTTTTAGCGGATTCCTGACATTCACGGTACACTCATGAAATGGCCGTACGAGAAAATCCCCACTCATCGCTACCTCGGAGATGCTGTGTCCCGTTGTTTCTGCGTAGCCTTTAACGCCAGTTTCAAACTTACTTAAATATTCATAACCTGCCATTGTAGCAGCAATAATCGATCTAACAACTGTGCCAGACACTTGTTTTCTTAAATAGGCATTGCCGACAGCAGCGCCATATTCTGCCTGTTTACATATCTCTGTCTTTGGATACGCATGCCTACACCAGTTTCTTTGGCGCTTCAGTGTATAACTTAAGAAGTCTTCGAGCCACTCTTATCTGGGAACGTATAGCGTATGCTTGTACCTTCGTTAACAGTTGGCTGTGTGGCTCCATGTCAAAAGCTTAACGGAAATATAGGAATGTGGAATTCACTTGTCCCGCTTCATCCACTGTTCTAAGGCTACCATGAAAGGAAAAAAAGGACAAGCTGAGTTTCGCATGAGCAACGCTTTCTAAAACAATACTGATTTGTGGACAAAACCTTTTCCCTCTCAAGGAAATTTATTATATTCGAAATAAGAATATGTCCAAGGGCTCTGCAGCAAACCGATGTTAAAGACTTTGGTCTATAATTTTGAGGGTCCGTTCTTTCACCTTCCTTATATACAGGAGTCACCTGCGGTTTTGGTAGTCGCTTGGGACTTTGTCCTGGGTGAAATATTCGCGATAAATGCAAGCTAAATAAGGGACCAATACCACAGAGTACTCTTAGGATCTGGCGACTTATTCGTTTATAACGCTTTCACTTCTTTCTCTACACCAGGAATTCTTATTAGTATGTCATCCATCCGGCAGTCTGTGCGTAGGTGGAATAACGCTATGTTTGTACGCCTATGCGTGAACGATTTCTTAAATGCGAAATTTTGAAACTTCGGCTTTACCTTTGCTGTCTTCCACTGCCACACCATACTGGTCAACAAGTGACAGGATAGAAGCCTTAGACCCACTTAGCGATTTTACCTAGGACCAGATTTTTCTTGCACTCCTTTGCTAAAGCATGACGGTTGTATTTGTTGCAAGCTTCTCTCATCGAACTTTTTTTACAGACGCACGAATTTCTATTAACTTTGCTGTCGTCATTTGGACGTTCTGTTTTGTATCGAGTGTGCAAAACCCTTTGGCTCCTCAGAAGTTTTCGAATTTCATTGGTAAACCACGGTGGATCTTTCCCATCATTAATCGTCTTACTCGGCGCATTCTTCTACCGTTTACAATTCGTTTAGATTTTGCCCATAATCCCTCTATGTCCATCGTATTGGAACTAAATGATGTCAGTGCTTCTTCTAAGTGGGATGCTAATAACAGTCTGTCTGCTCTTTTTAGCAGAAATAATTAACTTTAGTAACCAAAGTCGCTATGATGACGTCATGGTAACTAATCTCTGTCTTTAATCTGATGCGGTCGATTAGGTCAGGCTTGTTTGTAGCTACAATTTCTAAATGTTTCCACTGCGTTTGGGCTGTCGAAATATCTGCTCAAGACAGTTTTCGGAAAACATGTTCAAAAGAACTTCGCAAGACTTTTTGTCTCTGGTCCTTGCAATGGATCTATAGACGTTCAAACAAATACTCATGATCTGAGTATTTCCGAGTTACTGACCATGAAACTTCTTTGAATGATTCTAAATCCGTCACAGCAGAATCGAGCGGCCGGTAAAAAATCCAACAATTAGCTTGATTTGACCTTGACATGTTACATGCGACCAGATAATTTCAATGTCGCAATCAGTTTCTATCGCAGTAGAGAGAATATTTTTTGTCAACTGCAATGAACACAGCCTTTGGGGACCAACCTGTCTCTTCGATATATGTACCATGATTCGCTAACTATCTCAGAAGTTTCCACTTCAACTTTCAGCCAGTCTTTGCTCCCGAGAATAATTTGACCGCGATGCGTTTCTTGGAAGGCAGTAAATTCGGGAACTCTGTTCCGACTACTTTGACACTTTACTTATAAAATTTTGAGAGTGAAAGTGCGTCTAATCCGAATGTGGTTCAGATCGCTGTCTGCGAGTCGTCTATCGAACACTCATCGGAGTACCTCAACCTACCGCCTAAAAAGAAATAACCGATGTGCACTCCACAAGTACTCTGCTACCTGAGTAGCTGCTTCCATTGAGTAGTGTTCCGCTGAGCTATCAAGGGGAGTCCTACAGATCCCCACACGACAATGAACATCTATAAATCTGCATCCAAGACCGTCACAGAGTCGACCAAGCCTTTGGTTGAGACCACTCAGGTCCAAACCAAAAGACCTCGATAGACTCTGGGAACAATGCTACAAATTTCGAGCTCTGTTTGTACCCTGCGTGCGAGGCCAGCAACCTCCACCACCTTCACCAAACGTCTGTACGAGCTGAGGGTGGCCTCAGAACCCAAGCGACAAGCGTCTGTAATACCGACATGAGCCACAACTTGCAGACGACTGCAGCCTGTGTCTCGGTAGCCGCAGGCAAGGCCTCCTCCTCAGACGAGGCCCCCCAACAGACAGACCGACTGCACATTGACTTTCTCTCCGACCCTGAATGCTATCTCGCTAAAGGGCTCCACAACTAGTAAACCCCTCCCACCGTGTGCCTTCTCGGTCCCTCCTGAAGGAGCGGCCACCTGTCCTCTCACAGGGTGAATGGGCGAGGCCTGATGATCAGGGCGGGCCCACCGCGTCGGGTACACTGGGGGGTGCCTCAGGAGCAGAGCCCGTGGGCGAAAGAACAGACACCAGGTATGTGTTGATTGACATTTAAATGCTACCAGTATGCAATTAGTTGTTGTGTACAGTACTACAGAATCAGTCTGCAGAATGTAGTGTTCCGAGACAATGTGGCACTAATATGTCACTTTGTGGGCTGCGATCTATCATATCGTGTACAGTTACATCAGCTGTTGTAGCGATACAAGCCGGCAGCAAATGCACTATTTCATCTCTCAAAGCTGCCCATTCTTATTCTACTGTATTCCTTTCCCCGGTTCTTGTCAGTCGTTCCCTAATGTTCCCTCTGAAACTCTCTACAACCTCTAGTTCTTACAGTTTATCCACGTCCCATCTCCTTAAATTCCTACCTCTCTGCAGTGTCTTCAGTTTCAATCTACAGTTCGAAACCAATAAATTGGAGTCCACATCTACATCTGAAAATGTCTTACAGTTTAAAACCCGGTTACTCAAACTCAGTCTTACCATTATATAATCAATCTGAAACCTTCCGGTTTCTCCAGTACTTATACAACCTTCTTTCATGATTCTTAATCCAAGTGTCAGCGATAATTAAGTTATGCTCTGAAACTTCCTGGCAGATTAAAACCGTGTGCCCGAGCGAGACTCGAACTCGGGACCTTTTCCTTTCGCAGGCAAGTGCTCTACCATCTGAGCTACCGAAGCACGACTCACGCCCGGTCCTCACAGCTTTACTTCTGCCAGTATCTCGTCACCTACCTTCCAAACTTTACAGGAGCTCTCCTGCGAACCTTGCAGAACTATCACTCCTGAAAGAAAGGATATAGCGGAGACATGGCTTAGCCACAGCATGGGGGATGTTTCCAGAATGAGATTTTCACTCTGCAGCGGAGTGTGCGCTGACATGAAACTTTCTGGCAGATTAAAAATGTGTGCCCGACCGAGACTCGAACTCGGGACCTTTGCCTTTTGCAGGCAAGTGCTCTACCATCTGAGCTACCGAAGCACGACTCACGCCCGGTCCTCACAGCTTTACTTCTGCCAGTATCTCGTCTCCTACCTTCCAAACTTTACAGGATCTCTCCTGCGAACCTTGCAGAACTAGCACTACTGAAAGAAAGGATATAGCGGAGACATGGCTTAGCCACAGCCATGAATTTTCTCCCAAACGTCCACTAGATGAAAATCTTCGATTAAGGTGAGAAGCGCCGGGCATGGCGAATAACCAGGCATTTGGTCCTGCGGATGGAGGACACAGTTGAAATCGCCTCCCATGATAAGGCGATCACAGCGTCCAGAAAACAGGGGCGCCACGTCATGTCCGAAGAAAGCGGACCGCTGCCGACGGTTCGTGGAGCCAGACGGAGCGTAGATATTGATGACGCGCGTGTCGAAGATGGTAACAGCCATGCCTCTTCCACAGGGAAGGATTGTCGTGTCCTTGAGTGGGATTCCTTCGCGTATGTAGAAAGCCACTCCACGCCCTAATTGATCACATGTGGACGTGTGTGAGTCGTAGCAGTAGACTGGTGGTATTGTGGCAACGCGTACTTCCTGAAGAAGGGCGACGTCGACGTCAGAGGCCCGAAGCATGTCACATAGGAGTTTCAGCTTGGGTACAGTGCCGATCATGTTGATGTTCAGCGTGGCAAACCGATACGTTTGTTTCAATGGTGGTGGACGCGCATCTACCATCACCGAGGGAAGTAAGAGGAGGGCACCGACAGGAAGTCCCGTCCCATCAGCTGCAGGGCCTCGCTTTTGATGTTAACAGGCAGCCTTGTCCGGCGGAGGCAACTCATCCGGAGGAGGGGGCGTATCTTCCTCAATCTCGTCGGCCCATGCTCCTGTGCCATGGGTCCGTCCAATGTCCATGGGAATTGCGTCGTGGTGAGAGAGATCTGGAGTTGTCGGCGAGGAGACAGGCGTCTCAACCGGCGCACCGATCGTTACATTGTGCGTGGCGACCTCCATAGAGGTCCCGTTCTGCGAAATGTCTTGATCATCGTGAAAGTTGTCCGCCGACCTCTGCGTGGAAATGTCGGCTGGTTGGGTGTCGTCTTCGTCGTCGCGGGTGGCGACGCTTTGAGAGCCCATGGGTGAACGGCGACGGCGTTTGCGCCTACGTGGCGAGCGTTGTTTGCGCACGTGTTCCTCAGTGTCGGACGACGGCAAGGAAGAGCGTCGACCTGGTTCGAATGCGTCGATGGGTACAATGAAATTGTCAAACGGGTGTTGTGAAGAAGTACTGTTCTCCTCAGCGTCCGGTGCGGGAGCCTGTTCGGCGGCAAGGTCGTCAGGTGGGACGTCCACACCGTCCATAGGTGACTGGGACGGTGGGACGTGCCGATCGGAAGGACCGGGCGACGGACTGGACGAAACTGTAGACGTGGCAAGAGCCGCTGCGTAAGTGACCGGTAGGGCGGTCATCGTGGGTGTGACGGACGCTTCCGACAACGGGAGCTGCGCGACACGTCGTTGATTGCATTCAGACCGTAGGTGATCTTCTTTCCCGCAACCGGAACAGGTTCGAGGTTGGCCGCCGTACATTATAATGGCACGGCAGCCTCCGATACGTAGATAAGAAGGCACGTGTTTCTGCAACTCGATGTGGACCTGTCTAACACCGTTTAAAACGGGATAGGTCTGAAATTGTACCCATCGTTCGGTAACATGTTCCAGAACGCTGCCATAGGGACGGAGCGCCTCGATGACGACGTCTGCAGGTAGTTCTAACGGCAGTTCGAAGATCCTTATCGTCCGTGTGCCGAGACCTGCGTGATCGACGGTAACGGGTCCGACGTTGCCGTCAAAAGTTGAAACGTAATGTCTTCTTCCGATAGTTATGCGCCATGGTGGTCTAGAAGGGAAAACGGCACTTACAGCGGCCGAAGTAAACACAAACACACGGTGCGCGCCTCGCCCGCAGCGCTCTGGCGCGTGACCGCCTCGCAGCACTGCCGGCGGCAGACTGTGAACTGCCCATCTGAGCTACCGAAGCACGACTCACGCCCGGTCCTCACAGCTTTATTTCTGCCAGTATCTCGTCTCCTACGTTCCAAACTTTACAGGAGCTCTCCTGCGAACCTTGCAGAAAGGATATAGCGGAGACATGGCTTAGCCACAGCCTGGGGGATGTTTCCAGATTGAGATTTTCACTCTACAACGGAGTGTGCGCTGATATGAAACTTCCTGGCAGATTAAAACTGTGTGCCCGACCGAGACTCGAACTCGGGTCCGTTGCCTTTCGCGGGCAAGTGCTCTACCACCTGAGCTACCGAAGCACGACTCACGCCCGGTCCTCACAGCTTTACTTCTGCCAGAATCTAGTCTCCTGGAAGTTATGCTCTGTCCAAAATTCTACCAGGTGGCTTCATCTTTCATTCCTTACCCCTTTCCTTTCATTCCTTACTTTTCCTTCTCTTCCTTTTCCTACTATCGAATTCCAGTCTCCTATGACCATTAAATTTGCGTCTCTCTTAACTATTTGAATAATTAGTTTTATCTCATCATACAGTTCTTCAATATCTTCATCATCTGCCACATAATGCGTTCACTACGCTGTTCGTAGTAGTTATTCGTCTTCCTATTATTTTATTCATTATTAAACCTACTCCTGAATGACCCCTATTTGATTTTGTATTTGTAACCCTGTATTCACCTGACCAGGACTGTTATTCATCCTGCCACCGAACTTCGCTAATTCCCACTATATTGGCCAAACAAGAAGAGCCTTATTAACAAGGTACAAGGAGCACATTCCGACTAAAACTGGAGATTCCACACGTGGTTCGACATTTGCTGACCATTTAGTGCAATTGGCTCATGCACCCAACTCCTTCCCCTCCCCGTCCCCCACAATACTCATCTCTTGCATTGTGAGGCAAAAGGTGCAAGGTTAGACATTTTAGAGGAAATGCAATTTTTTTTAACATTCAATACATGACAAAAACAGTCTTCTTAACGACCAACTGCAGCTGCGAAATATAAGCTTCTTTGAAGGTTTACAACCATTATTTCATCCGCCGTAATGTTGATGCGGGGTATGCTTTACCCTTGCCAACAGACGTCTGAACTCCCGTAGGTTGAATAGCGAGGTGTGTTAGTTTGACACCGTAAAAAAAATTTTGGACCCATCTATGAAGATGTGTATTAGTTATATAGGAATATTCAGTTACCTAATTAACATTTCATTATTATACAGGGTAGCAGCGTAAATAGTTAATGTTTGGCCTATTGAACACGTTGAAGATGCACACAGATGCTCCACCGATATTCGGTATGCACGTTCTAGAGTTAACAACGGTTTCAACACTTGATTTAATTAATGGATAATAACTTCGTCGGTCAATAGCATGTAAGTGTAGTAACCCATTATAGAATGTAGGTGCTTCCACATAATCCCTCAGTATGACTGACTGTGGTCAACATTATGTGTAAATGATAGCAGTCATGCCATCACTAGTCATACACAACTTTTCATTAACATAATTAATGGCAGTCATATCACGGGAGGGTAACGTCACCTTGCCACAATCTACTGGATACGAAGTTTTGGTTCAGACTAGCCGGATCAGTTTGAATTGATCTTACGCAGTGACGTTTAAAGGTGTCCTTTGGAGTGTTGTTCAGAGTATCATCCACCTTCGTAGATAAATTATTTAGCTGATCCAAAAGTTCAACTACTTTCTCTGATAATGAACTAATTTCCTCCATGTGTCTTTCTGAACCAATTTTCAGAGTATCTACTGTGTCCTTTAAGTTTTCCTGAGTTTTTGAAAGTTGCGTAACCGAATTGGTAGATGCAACTGAGTCAATTTTAGCCCGCAATGTCTCGTGGTTTTCATGAACAATAGTTTGCAGTTCTTTTATGGCTCCTCGTGATTCTGTAACGCATTTTCATGCCGCGAAAAAATAGGTTGAAAATGCTCACAAATTTGTGTTTTTGCATCATTACAGACTTTTTTGACATTTAAGTTCGATGTTATGTAACTCAGTAGTTAACTCTTAACGTGTTTGTTGAAGTGTTTCTTTAATTTGTTTCTGACTTTGTTCCATTTGTTGCTGTGGCTGTTTTTGATTTTGTTCCATTTGTTTCTGATTTTGTTCAAGCGTTGTGTGTAACTTTTGTACCCTTTGTCCCATTTGTTGCATTAACTGTAATAACAGTGCACTGGTGTCTAAAACATGTTCCTCAGTGCTATTCGGCAGTGCATTTTAACCGGCAATATTCGCATTTTGAAAAGCAGAAAATGTGTCTTGACTTATTTGTGAAAACGGTGAGGACCCAAAACCTGAATCTACAGTATTTGCAAGAATGTGTCCTGTCATTTCAGATTCCTGAGGTGAGCTGTTGCCGACCGATTGATCGATAATGCTTCCCTGTTCACTAATTGTTTCACTGTATATACCATTATTTGTTGCCTGGCCCATTTTCCTATGCACAGTTACCAAATTACTATTCCTAATATTTGTTAATTCATTAAACAGTGGCGCTAACACACTACTCTCGTCTTCACCGTCATTTCTTAATTTACTTTGGAGCCTAGTGTTACGTTTTTCACACGCCATTATTGTTCCAAATTCCGCACGATAACACAGAAAAGCACAATTTCAAGAGCAAAATAAAAAAACACATTGACATAGCATTGAAAATAATATCTCGTTAATTGCAAGCGCAGCTGCGGAATACTTGGTGCAAATCTACATGCATGCCACAACTGTTTTACTGTACAACAATGAAAAACTACAACTACAAAGGAAATTCTTTCTGTAATTACGCACTAGCAATAAACGATAGCTACACTAATTACACAAACTACAAGAACAAAACAGAAGATTTCAGTAAGGTATCCTCGGCTAAGGGTCGACATATGAAACGTCCCCTTAGAAAAATTATAAATGACTGTGGTTAAACTGACACACAATAATTTTAGAGCAACGCAATCTGACTTTCAAAAATCCCTACAAAAGAATGGCCCTGACTAACAATAACCTATACCTTTCATGAATCACTTACCTCACAAAAATCTTCGTTACTCGAACTACTGCAATACAGCGAGCGCCACTACTTCCAGCTAAATAAAAGATTCTAACTACTGAAGGCACTAATGAAAGATTTTGATAGAGAATAAACAATGTATTTACCTTCATAGTGTTCAAAAGTCATAATATATATATTCATTATATCCAGTATTACAAATTTACTCTCTCTGCTGGACACACGCTCAGATCATCCGCTCTCAAAACTCCGCCGTTTCTCTTCCCACATCCACCACTGCTGGCGGCTCACCTCCAACTGCACAACGCTACGCGCTGTTAACAGCCAACTGCCCAACACTACAATAGCGAATATTACAACAATGCGAACCAACCACAGCCTTCACACAGCACAGTCAGTGATTTTCATATAGAGCGCTACGTTTCGTTACCAACAAAAAAAAACTCAACAGCCTATTTACAGGTTCTTTGATGATATACTGTGAACTTCCTGGTCTGATTTACAAGACTTGTTGAAAGGAATGGACAGTGTACTTAGGACAGAGTATGGCGTAAGGCAGAACAGAGAAAATACAACGGTCATGACGAGTAAAAGAAAAGACAGTAACGTCTTGCTTAAAAAACAGGCTTGTAATGGCACCATGCTGAGAGACATGAATATCACATACAGGATGCAAAATTACACACATTGACTAAAGACACGACGATGTCAAAAGTAGACTGGCACAGGCAAAGAAAACTTCCTTCAATAGCAGAGCTCCTTTAGTTATCAGGTATTGATAGCCTGAGGAAGAAATGCTGTATCGAAGTGTAATGTGAAGCATCAAAAATAAAAAAATCCAAAGAATAAATTGCAAGCATCTGAAATGTGGTGTTACTGAAAACAGTCAAAAATTAACGCCACAGAAAAATATGAAGTGAATCCATATTACTAAACAGTTAAGCCAGTGCATGGTTCATTATCCTACTTGAAGACTGCCTGCCTAACGGATTCCAAGGGCAACAAAAGTCTTTTCAGCAATTCATATATTTATTGACCAACCTAACCTTTTCCCTGCGGCCCAATAGATGCCTGTATTGGACACACCTCTCACTCCCCCTCTTTCTATCCTCATCCTCCCACCTCTCTATCCTCCTCCCACGCCCTCTGTTTCTTCATCCCCTCCTCCTACTCTCTTTGTCCATTTCTACCACATGTCTCTTTAGCCACATCTTCCTCCCACGCCCTCTGATCATGTCCACCTCTCCATCTCCACCTCCTCCTCTTCCTTTTCCACCCACCTGCTACCTCTCCTCAGGTTTCACCTGTGTCATACATTTCTCCCTCCTCCTCCTTGTCCATTCCCACTTCCCCTTACCTCTGGCCATCCCCTGCTTTACCCATCAATGATAATCGATATGAGTATCATGTGTGATACAGTTCAATAAAGTAGGCCAACACTACTCCAACAACACACCTGTTTTGCGGTGCAGGGTACACACCAGGCACTTCAAAATTCTTTATTTGACTCTGATGTACAGTGCACCATGAAAAGCACATTGCTAAAGCAAACTGATACTACTCCAACCCAACACACCTGTCAAGCTGAGCAGACTAAATGCTGTACCCGGGAGAAACCAATTTTTGCGCCGACATGTAGACTGCCCTGCAAAGCAATTTTATTTGACAGGCTGATACTATTTCCACAGAACATGCATATCACACACGACAACCTGTATACCAGGTGCTGTAAAGGGACACATTTTTGGACATACCTCTACTCTTTTGGAGGTAACAGGTTACAATTCCACAGTGCTGATACTGGTGAGGCCTGCTGTTTCTGTGCCAAATTTGATTGAAATGGATGCAGGGTTTGGGGAAGATGCAGGACGCACAATACATACACTCTGATTTACACATATAACAGGTTTAAAATTTTAAAATCCTGTCAGTATATACTCATTAACAAGTATAATAATTTGGTAAATGTTTAATATACACTACTGCCCATTAAAATTGCAACGCCACGAAGGAGACGTGCTACAGACGCGAAATTTAACCGACAGGAAGAAGGTGCAGTGATGTGCAAATAAATAGCTTTTCAAAGAATTCACACATGGTTGGCACCGGTGGCGACACCTACAACGTGCTGACATGAGAAACGTTTCCAACCGATTTCTCATACACAAACAGCAGTTGACCGGCGTTACCTGGTGAAACGTTGTTATGATGCCTCGTGTAAGGAGCAGAAATCCGTACCATCACGTTTCCGACTTTGATAAAGGTCGGATTGTAGCCTATCGCGATTGCGGTTTATCGTATCACGACATTCCTACTCGCGTTGGTCGAGATCCAATGACTGTCAGCAGAACATGGAATCGGTTGGTTCAGGAGGGTAATACAGAACGCCGTGCTGGATCCCAACGGTCTTATATCACAAACAGCCGAGATGACAATCATCTTATCCGCATGGTTATAACGGATCGTGCAGCTACGTCTCGATCCCTGGGTCAACAGATGGGGACGTTTGCAAGACAACAACCATCTGCACCAACAGTTCGACGACGTTTGCAGCAGCACGGACTATCAGCTCGTAGACCATGGTTGCAGTTACCCTTGACGCTGCATCACAGACAGGAGCGCCTGCGATGGTGTACTCACGACGAACCTTGGTTCACGAATGGCAAAACGTCATTTTCTCGGATGAATCCAGGTTCCGTTTACAGCATCATGATGGCCGCATCCGTGTTTGGCGACATCGCGGTGAATGCACATTGGAAGCGTGTATTCGTCATCGCCATACTGTCGTATCACCCGGCGTGATGGTATGTGGTGACATTGGTTACACGTCTCGGTCGCCTGCTGTTCGCATTTACGGCACTTTAAACAGTGGACGTTACATTCAGATGTGTTACGACCCGTGGCTCTACCCTTCATTCGATCCCTGTGAAACCTTACATTTCAGCATGATAATGCACGACCGCATGTTGCAGGTCCCGTACGGGCCTTTCTGGATACAGAAGATGTTCGACTGCTGCCCTGGCCAGCACATTTTCCAGATCTCTCACCAATTGAAAACATCTTGTCAATGGTGGCCAAGCAACTGGCTCGTCACAATACGCCAGTCACTACTCTTGATGAACTGTGGTATCGTGTTGAAGCTGTATGGGCAGCTGTAGCTGTAGACGCCATCCAAGCTCTGTTTGACTCAATGCCCAGGCCTAGCAAGGCCGTTATTACGGCCAGAGGTGGTTGTTCTGGGTACTGATTTCTCAGGATCTATGCACCCAAATTGCGTGAAGATTTAATCACATTCAGTTGCAGTATAATATATTTGTCCAATGAATACCCGTTTATCATCTGCATTTCTTCTTGGTGTAGCAATTTTAATGGCCAGTAGTGTAGTAAGACACACATCAAGGCTAGAAACAGTGTATATGTTTTGAGGCAGCAGGACTCATGGTGCACAAAGTATCCTGACTATACACATCCTGTGCTTGATAATGAAACCACGTATCTGTTTCCAACAAACATAAAATACAATTTCAAATCTTTTCTTATCTTTTTAATGACCTTATGGACGAATAATCTGAAGCCAATAAAACCAGTAGAAATAGGGTATTGTGTCTTCAAACATGAGGGTTTTACATATCCACATGAAATACTTCATACATTAACTCATTTGTAAGATAACCAGACATTTGAAGCTGTTTTGTACATGAGAGTTTGATTCTTTAAAGTGTCAAGGGAGGAGAAGTTACTAGTAGTACTGGTAAGTACTGAAACAAGTAGGTGAGTATACAAGTAGGTAGAAGAAACTTACCAGAAGACAAGGTAGCGTGGCATTAATGTCTGACTGCAGCTGTTGGCAATCATCCCCCTTCAGTTTACATATAGTGTTTCACAGATGCGGGATCTGCGAGGTGTTTGTTCTTTCGAAGGAACAGACACCAAGCATTCAAATAATTCATAAGCGTGGCTGGGCGGTGGAGCCACTTTCTTCAGTGCAAACGCACGAATACGTCGTAAATCCCGTGGGAATCTCTAAGTAGCGTACAGGAGTGTAGTGAGCCGGAACTGCAGGCGGATAGGTGGCACTCAGTGGGAGTGTTAATCGGCCGTGAAGCGTACCGAGATAGTGCAGTTACGATAACGCTGCGTCTCGGATGGCGCAGTGGTTACCGCACCTGCCGAGTAAGCAGGAGATCCTGGGTTCGAGTCCCAGTCCGGCACACATTTCCACTCGTTGCTGATGATTCCGCTTAATGTCCCGCTGCAGCTGAGAGCAGTCATCCCCTTCAGTTTACGTAAAAAGAATGATGCTCTAAAAATTAGTTGGCAGAAGAATTCAACATCTGTCATACAAGGTACACATACAACGTTCTGCAGCTGTAAAATCATCGCAAAGAACTCATATTAATCAAAATAAAAAGTCACAGTGACATCTGCAGCTACAGTCAAGGTGACTGTCTGGCTAAACAAGCTGAAACTACTTGCACTCTATGCCACCAAAAGATACTGCTCAGTGATTATCTACAACGAATTGAAACAACAATGTGAATAGAATTGGTGGCAGAATGGAGAAATAGAACTAACAACAAAAGGAAACATTATAGAGAAAGGTACCGTGTGATATAGATAATTTACTGCTCTCTCACGATGTCTAATGACTACCGAGGTCGCTGATATGGAGTACTTGGCAGTAGGTGGCAGCACAATGCACCTAATATGAAAAACGTATGTTTTTTGAGGTGTCCGGATACTTTTGGTCACATAGTGTATAATTTCGAAACTGGGAACGTCATATGACTGCAAGTATGCTGTTCAAATTGCTTATTCGAAGTATAAAAACAGAATAGAAACAGTGTCAGAGACTGGAAAGAAGAAATTACCCATGAGCCTGAACCATATGAGTCATTAATAGTGGCAATCCTAATAGTGATGCGCCCTCAAGTCAATAGAATACATTAGACAGAAGGTATGTTACACATAGAATTAAACAGAGTACTTTTATCAGAACGATGATTACCACAGTGTGTTGTATACTGCACTCATACGGCCGGCCGGGGTGGCGGAGCGGTTCAAGGCGCTACAATCTGGAACCGCGTGACCGCAACGGTCGCAGGTTCGAATCCTGCCTCGGGTATAGATGTGTGTGATGTCCTTAGGTTAGTTAGGTTTAAGTAGTTCTAAGTTCCAGGGGACTGATGACCTCAGAAATTAAGTTCTATAGTGCTCAGAGCCATTCGAACCATTTCGCATTCATATGAAGTACGGAAATAGAAATAAGTAAACTGCCAACTGCCCTACATTTGAAGAAAGGCTATACACATCAGGAGCTGTGTAACGGAAGCGAGATTAATACGCACATTCATTACAAAATCAAGTAAACAGCCAGATAACTAGGACAATAATAGTACCATGACAGTGAAAGCACTGGCTCATTTTAATATAATTTACTACCACAACTCGTGATCGCCAATAAGAAATACAACTTCGTTAGTTGGGCTCTCACGTAATTGTGCTCTGTCTCTCTCTCTCTGGACCCTCTCTGGCGCTCCCCATTTCCTCACCCCTCTCCTCCCCCTCAAATGCTTGGTGGCCAACGGCGTTCGACTTCTGGACCTTTTGGCCAATCCTCTGAAGCTTTTTCCATGTAGAGTGCCATATCACACTGTCAACTGGCCAAGCCGTACCAGTGCCACTCGTCTGCCAGTGGCAGCAGCAGCAGTAACAACATAACTTTGCAGTGTAGCAAAAAGAAAGACATATTGAGCTGGCAGCCAGTAAGTACACTCCTGGAAATTGAAATAAGAACACCGTGAATTCATTGTCCCAGGAAGGGGAAACTTTATTGACACATTCCTGGGGTCAGATACATCACATGATAACACTGACAGAACCACAGGCACATAGACACAGGCAACAGAGCATGCACAATGTCGGCACTAGTACAGTGTACATCCACCTTTCGCAGCAATGCAGGCTGCTATTCTCCCATGGAGACGATCGTAGAGATGCTGGATGTAGTCCTGTGGGACGGCTTGCCATGCCATTTCCACCTGGCGCCTCAGTTGGACCAGCGTTCGTGCTGGACGTGCAGACCGCGTGAGACGACGCTTCATCCAGTCCCAAACATGCTCAATGGGGGACAGATCCGGAGATCTTGCTGGCCAGGGTAGTTGACTTACACCTTCTAGAGCACGTTGGGTGGCACGGGATACATGCGGACGTGCATTGTCCTGTTGGAACAGCAAGTTCCCTTGCCGGTCTAGGAATCGTAGAACGATGGGTTCGATGACGGTTTGGATGTACCGTGCACTATTCAGTGTCCCCTCGACGATCACCAGAGGTGTACGGCCAGTGTAGGAGATCGCTCCCCACACCATGATGCCGGGTGTTGGCCCTGTGTGCCTCGGTCGTATGCAGTCCTGATAGTGGCGCTCACCTGCACGGCGCCAAACACGCATACGACCATCATTGGCACCAAGGCACAAGCGACTCTCATCGCTGAAGACGACACATCTCCATTCGTCCCTCCATTCACGCCTGTCGCGACACCACGGGAGGCGGGCTGCACGACGTGGGGGCGTGAGCGGAAGACGGCCTAACGGTGTGCGGGACCGTAGCCCAGCTTCATGGAGACGGTTGCGAATGGTCCTCGCCGATACCCCAGGAGCAACAGTGTCCCTAATTTGCTGGGAAGTGGCGGTGCGGTCCCCTACGGCACTGCGTAGGATCCTACGGTCTTGGCGTGCATCCGTGCGTCGCTGCGGTCCGGTCCCAGGTCGACGGGCACGTGCACCTTCCGGCGACCTCTGGCGACAACATCGATGTACTGTGGAGACCTCACGCCCCACGTGTTGAGCAATTCGGCGGTACGTCCACCCGGCCTCCCGCATGCCCACTATACGCCCTCGCTCAAAGTCCGTCAACTGCACATACGGTTCACGTCCACGCTCTCGCGGCATGGTGGTTCTGACACACCGGTGTCAATGTGTTCTTTTTTCCATTTCCAGGTGTGTATTTGCAAATATTAGTGTACTGATATTGTTGTTGTTGTTGTTGTTGTCTTCAGTCCTGAGACTGGTTTGATGCAGCTCTCCATGCTACTCTATCCTGTGCAAGCTGCTTGATCTCCCAGTACCTACTGCAACCTACATCCTTCTGAATCTGCTTAGTGTATTCATCTCTTGGTCTCCCTATACGATTTTTACCCTCCACGCTGCCCTCCAATGCTAAATTTGTGATCCCTTGATGCCTCAAAGCATGTCCTACCAACCAATCCCTTCTTCTAGTCAAGTTGTGCAACAAACTTCTCTTCTCCCCAATCCTATTCAATACCTCCTCATTAGTTATGTGATCTACCCACCTAATCTTCAACATTCTTCTGTAGCACCACATTTCGAAAGCTTCTATTCTCTTCTTGTCCAAACTATTTATCGTCCATGTTTCACTTCCATACATGGCTACACTCCATACAAATACTTTCAGAAACGACTTCCTAACACTTAAATCTATACTCGATGTTGACAAATTTCTCTTCTTCAGAAACGCTTTCCTTGCCATTGCCAGTCTACATTTTATATCCTCTCTACTTCGACCATCATCAGTTATTTTACTTCCTAAATAGCAAAACTCCTTTACTACTTTAAGTAGTATTCCAGTCAACATTGTCAAAAGCTTTCTCTAAGTCTACAAATGCTAGAAACGTAGGTTTGCCTTTTCTTAATCTTTCTTCTAAGATAAGTCGTAAGGTCATTATTGCCTCACGTGTTCCAACATTTTGACGGAATCCAAACTGATCCTCCCCGAGGTCCGCATCTACCAATTTTTCCATTCGTCTGTAAAGAATTCGCGTTAGTATTTTGCAGCTGTGACTTATTAAATTGATAGTTCGGTAATTTTCACATCTGTCAGCACCTGCTTTGTTTGGGATTGGAATTATTATATTCTTCTTGAAATCTGAGGGTATTTCACCTGTTTCGTACACCTTGCTCACCAGATGGTAGAGTTTTGTCAGGACTGGCCGTCAGTAGTTCTAATGGAATGTTGTCTACTCCGGGGGCCTTGTTTCGACTCAGGTCTTTCAGTGCTCTGTCAAACTCTTCACGCAGTATCTTACCTCCCATTTCGACTTCATCTACATCCTCTTCCATTTCCATAATATTGTCCTCAAGTACATCGCCCTTGTATAAACCTTCTACATACTCCGTCCACCTTTCTGCCTTCCCTTCTTTGCTTAGAACTGGATTGCCATCTGAGCTCTTGATATTCATACACGTGGTTCTCTTCTCTCCAAAGGTCTCTTTAATTTTCCTGTAGGCAGTATCTATCTTACCCCTAGTGAGATAAGCTTCTACATCCTTACATTTGTCCTCTAGCCATCCCTGCTTAGCCATTTTGCACTTCCTGTCTACCTCATTTTTGAGACGTTTGTATTCCTTTTTGCCTGCTTCATTTACTGCATTTTTATATTTTCTCCTTTCATCAATTAAATTCAATATTTCTTCTGTTACCCAAGGATTTGTAGCAGCCCTCGTCTTTTTACCTACTTTATCCTCTGCTCCCTTCACTACTTCATCCCTCAGAGCTACCCATTCTTCTTCAACCGTGTTTCTTTCCCCCATTGCTGCCAATTGTTCCCTTATGCTCTCCTTGAAACTCTGTACAACCTCTGGTTCTTTCAGCTTATCCAGATCCCATGTCCTTAAATTCCCACCTTTTTGCAGTTTCTTCAGTTTTAACCTACAGGTCATAACCAATAGATTGTGGTCAGAGTCCACATCTGCCCCTGGAAATGTCCTACAATTTAAAACCTGATTCCTAAATCTCTGTCTTACCATTATATAATCTATCTGATACCTTTTAGTATCTCCAGGATTCTTCCATGTATACAACCTTCTTTTATGATTCTTGAACCAAGTGTTAGCTATGATTAAGTTATGCTCTGTGCAAAATTCTACCAGATGGCTTCCTCTTTCATTTCTTAGCCCCAATCCATAATCACCTTCTATGTTTCCTTCTCTCCCTTGTCCTACTGACGAATTCCAGTCAGCCATGACCATTAAATTTTCGACTCCCTTCACTACCTGAATAATTTCTTTTACCTCATCATACATTTCATCAATTTCTTCATCATCTGCAGAGCTAGTTGGCATATAAACTTGTACTACTGTCGTAGGCATGGACTTTGTGTCTATCTTGGCCACAATAATGCGTTCACTATTCTGTTTGTAGTAGCTTACCCGCATTCCTATTTTTCTATTCATTATTAAACCTACTCCTGCATTACCCCTATTTGATTTTGTATTTATAACCCTGTATTCACCTGACCAAAAGTCTTGTTCCTCCTGCCACCGAACTTCACTAATTCCCACTATATCTAACTTTAACCTATCCATTTCCCTTTTTAAATTTTCTAACCTACCTGCCCGATTAAGGAATCTGACATTCCACGCTCCGATCCGTAGAATGCCAGTTTTCTTTCTCCTGATAACGACGTCCTCCTGAGTAGTCCCCGCCCGGAGATATTAGTAAGCAGTGAGTAGGTATTTGTCAAATATATTTGTGTGATATTCTTGCTATTATAACTGCTTGTAATTGTTTTTCAACAATCAAACATTGATATTGTTGCTATTATTATTTTTATAACTGTGTTTCGGCACCCAATCACAGTGTTGCTTCCAGCAGCAGAATATTAGAGCGTGCCTACTCAACAGCATATGTCGAGAAGAAGACACCGGAATCCGCCAGCAAGTTAACTTTTTCATCAGCACACACTCATGTGAGTAGGTAGTTGAAATTATTAATTAATATTTCCCCATGCCAGTTTATCTGTCATTGATCATTGCCCAATTAATGCAATGTGAGCAGCATTGTCAATATGCAGTAGTGTGCGGGGTAAATAACTGAAAAAATTAATTAACATTTCTATATGTAGGTCTACCTATTGTGATCAAATTAATGTGATGTGTGAATATCAATAGCAGCAACGTCAATAAGCAGTTATGTGTGGGGTTAGGGTGTAGTGAACTAAAGAATTAATAATGCAATGCGAGTGCAACGGTAGCAGAATTATTATTATTATTATTTGGTTCCCTCCTCCACAACTGTGTCAGGTTGCATACTATCTACATGGCTACCAGATTCGACAGTACTGTGGCAGCGGTCACGAATTAATAAGTGTTATCGTCTGGAGAGAAATAAGGATTGATGTAAGATCCTCAAATACTTCCTCCTCCATTCTAAGAAAGAACATTTAACCAGTGCTGCAGCGGATTATTCTAACGAAAGGTACACCAAGACAGAAAGGAATTAAAGACATCAGCTGTCAGTGGATTATGATTTATGTCAGTGGATAAGCTGAAAATTGTGCTGTAGCAGGATTCGAGCCTACGTTTCCTGCTTACTGGGCAGCTGCGTTGATCATTACCCCATCTGGACACAGTGGTCACCAGGAATATACGAATTACCCTAGCATGCCTCCTGTCTTGTGAATTGATTCTCTGTGGCAGCAGGATCAAAAATGTAAAAAAATACAGCGATAAACAAGCAGCACAGTGTCAGAAAGCAGTATAAGCAACACACCAAATAAACACTTTTGTTACATCCTCCCTGGATTATTGTCGTGCACCATCATTATAGTCACAGAAACATCTACCAAAAAAAGACTGCCAACCATGGCTGCCACCCGCCACTGCTCTGCCCAGTGCCACATCGTAACATACACTACTGGCCATTAAAAATGCTACACAACGAAGATGACGTGCTACAGACGCGAAATTTAACCGACAGGAAGAAGGTGCTGTGATATGCAAGTGATTAGCTTTTCAGACTATTCACACAAGGTTGGCGCCGGTGACGACACCTACAACGTGCTGACATGAGAAAAGTTTCCAACCGATTTGTCATACACAAACAGCAGTTGACCGGCGTTGCCTGGTGAAACGTTGTTTGATGCCTCGTGTAAGGAGGAGAAATGCGTACCATCTCGTTTCCGACTTTGATAAAGGTCGGGTTGTAGCCTATCGCGATTGCGGTTTATCGTATCGCGACATTACTGCTCACGTTGGTCGAGATCCAATGACTGTTAACAGAATATGGAATCGGTGGCTTCAGAAGGGTAATACGCAACGCCGTGCTGGATCCCAACGGCCTCGTATCACTAGCAGTCAAGATGACAGGTATGTTATCCGCATGGCTGTAACGGATCGTGCAGTGACATCTCGATCCCTGCGTCAACAGATGGGGACGTTTGCAAGACAACCACCATCTGCACGAACAATTCGACGACGTTCGCAGCAACGCAGACCGTGGCTGCAGTTACCCTTGACGCTGCATCAAAGACAGGAGCGCCTGCGATGGTGTACTCAACGACGAAGCTGGGCGCGCGATGGCAAAACGTCATTTTTTTTTTTGATGATTCCAAGTTCTGTTTACAGCATCATGGTGGTCGCATCCGTGTATAGCGACATCGCAGTGAACGCACATTGGAAGCGTGTATTCGTCATCGCCATACTGGCGTATTACCCGGCATTATGGTATGGGGTGCCATTGGTTACACATCTCGGTCACTTCTTGTTCGCATTGACGGCACTTTGAGCTGTGGACGTTAAATTTCAGATGTGTTACGACCCGTGGCTCTACCCTTAATTCGACCCCTGCGAAACCCTACATTTCAGCAGGATAATGCACGACCGCATGTTGCAGGTCGTGTACGGGCGTTTCTGGATAATGAAAATGTTCGACTGCTGCGCTGGCCAGCACATTCTCCAGATCTCTGACGAACTGAAAATGTCTGGTCAATGGTGGCCGAGCAACTTCTAAACATTCATGGTGGTGTCTGATTGTACTATATCGTGTCTCCCTACCACTTTCGCGCAACGACGCTCTGAGCGTGTTTTTTAGGGAACTAGTTTGAACCTGGGACCTGTTGCTGGTAAGGAGACGCCAGACCACACATGACATGTAGAATTCAGAAGAGTTCAGTGAGACTAGCGATGATATAACCAAATACTAAATGATCTCAGCGTCAGCTCCACTGCACTCCCTGTAAAAGAATCTTAATTCTAACTAAATATAGTGGAAAGGGTTCAAGGCTTTCCTATTTTTAGTTAGCTGGTAAAATAACGTCGAAAAAGCAGTTAAGTTTACCATTGGAAATTTATTCTAATCACAAAACATCGTTTATAAATTGCACTATTGATAAATGTTTTAATACAGGATGGTAAAAACCAACAGCGTTCTACAAAAATGTGAACGAATATTCCCTAAATGGGTTTCCAAGTTCTACAATCGATCGAAGGATGACCTGTGCCATATCACATCTATAATCTAGGTTTAATTTAATTTTCACAAAAGAGAAAACTATCAAAATGGTCTACAGTGACCCTCAATTATCTTTAATAACTTATCTAACTTGTAAATTACAGTAGCTGATGTGGCTTCTCAGTAACTATATAAAAGAAAAATCATCGCGTTTCAGATCTGTTCTTCAAGTGGCAAATGTGAACACCATGAGTTTTAATTAACGATCACCATTAGTTTTACGGAAAAAAGGGGTGTAACAGATGAGACTTCTGCAGTTCTGAGTGAAGCCTTATGCGCTCAAAAATGCGGCATCGCGTGCGTTCATTACCTTGTCGGTGTCTAAGCAGCGTCAGGGCGGCAGCGGCCGGCGCAGCAGCCATCCAGCCCACCGTCTCGGAACTAACTTTCGAACTTCTCCTTACTACAATTTACCGAAGTTAGTTTAAAAATGCTATCTGGCTGTGTTTTCATCTGACCAATCAGGGTCTCAATGTTAACCTTACGCTCCGCCTACAAAAATTCTGTCTATCCAATGGGAAACGTTATACTTTTCGTGGTGGGGCAATGTTTTTAAAGTTTGCAACGTAACAGAGACGCTAAAAAGTCTCACGCTAAAACCTGCAGCTAGTGTGGTCCTTTTAGCGTTATCGTGAGATCTATACTGCTCTTCTGGAGGGCTCTATCTTTTAACATGGGCTGGGGAGTGATCCTAATGTAACAGACACGCGAAAAAGTCTCACGCTAAAACTTGCGGGTGGTAGTGGCCCTTTTTGTGTTATCGTAAGATCTATACTGCTTTTCTGGAGGGCTCTAGCTTTTAACATGGGCTGGGGGTTGTCCTTGACATACCTGAGACGCGAAAAAGCCTGACGCTAAAACGTGCAGGTTGTATAGTTGTACAGGTAGGCTCGCGGCGTGGGTGCCCAGCCCCTCTCTTTCCTAGCTTAACACGGTTCTGCTCTCGGCTTCTGTCCTCGTTTCTCCCCTCGGAACTGCGTCTGCCTCACGGTGGGGAGGTACGACATGCATTTAGGCATTCTTGTGTTAGTCTGTGGTATTCCATTTGCTCACTCGTTACTCGTATTACTTTGGTTAATTTAATGTCACGATTTATTCGGAGCTATGTGACATACTACTGGATTTGCTTATCATGTCAGGGTTTTCATGTAAGGTGTTGGATTTGCCTGACACCTTACAAACTAGCTCGTCACAATACGGCAGTCACTACTCTTGATGAACTGTGGTTTCGTGATGAAGCTGCATGGGCACCTGTATACTGTACACGCCATTCAAGTTCTGTTTGACTCAATGCCCAGGCGTATGAAGGCCGTTATTACAGGCAGAGGTAGTTTTTGTGGCTACTGATTTCTCAGGATCTACGCACCCAAATTGTCTGAAAATGTAATCTCATGTTAGTTCTAGTATATTATATTTGTCAAATGAATACCCGTTTATCATCTGCATTTCTTCTTGGTGTAGCAATTTTAATAGACAGTAGTGTAGGTCCATGCCCTGCTGTAGTAGCCAGTGTTCTGCTGCCCCTCCCCACAACAAAAAAGGATAGGATGTGCACTTTATTCATTAAAAATTGCATGTCACAAAGTCCCTGGCGCTCACAAGAAGCTGGTCGGCAAGTAGACTGGACGAAGACTGGCATGGCAACAGAAGGAATCTCCAGACAAGGATCCATTATTCTCGATGCCCAGGCAGTGTAGCGATGAGATGGCAAATGGCTCCATGAAGTAACGAGCAGCAGCTGTATTAAACACTACTAATTTTCTGTGTGCTTACACCTATTACAGAACCGAGCGGACACCTTAGACTTAGCGGCGGGAAACGCTATTTTCTAGACATCTACTACTGCAGATGGAAAATTCATTCTGGAAACGATCCCCTGGGCTGTGACTGAGCCATATCTCCACAACATCGTTTCTTCCAAGAATTCTAGTCCAGCATAGTTGCAGGAGAACTTCAGTGAAGGCTGGAAGGTAGGAGATGCGGTACTGGCGGAAGTAATACTGTGAAGACTGTGAAGGAGGGCTGTGAATCAGGTTTGGGTGGCAGAGTCAGTACAGCATCGGTCCCAGGTTAAAGTTCTGGTCTGGCACATAGTTTTAATCTGCCAGGAAGTTTCAAACAGAAAACAGCCAGTCACAGTGATTACATTATTGCACTGAAGGTGGGCAGAAATAAGACTTTAGTGCTATTTGATATTAATTATAACGTATATTTCATTCAATTCTACTAATAAATTCATGAACTGGGTGGGAGTCAACCATAAATAAATGCTTTAGGCTCCTCTTAAACTGAACTTTATTGGTTTAAGATGGTAACTTGTTGAAAAGCTATATTCTTAGGTAATATGTAATGATTACTCTGTATAAACGATATATATTTGACTTTTTTTCCTACCTAATTCACTGTTGAGCCATTATGCAAAAATATTGTGAGATATCAGCCTTTCTGAGGATGTCATATGGGTATGATTCAGAACGACTGCTTATTGGTGGGAACAGTGAGGAGCGTTTTTCAATATCTGGAATAGAGTTTCTTAAACAGAACATAAAAACAATTGATAAATAGGAAAGTAAATAAGAATGAGACAATGATTTTATTCAGAAACTGTAGTGAAGAGAATCATGAATCTTAAGGACAGACATATGCCCAATGCATTCTTGTACTGAAACATACGTATCTCCAAAAATATTACAGATAAAAAAGCAAAGCTTGAGGCTTTTATATACGACATAATACTTGTAACTCTTCGGGCTTTCCCGGCGAGATCTTGACATGTGGAATAATCGAGTCTACTGCCGGATGTTTGTGTCGCTCTGGCGCAGAGTAAAACGCTCTGGCACAATATTTCGACCACGTAACTCGTTGCCTTTTTCAGGTGCTACCTGAGACTGCCGTGTTGGAGGATCCTGTCCAGTATTTATGCCCAGAGGGCGCTGGGTACTCTCTTTGCCGTCCGCGCCCGCCTGGCGCTGCTTGTAATGTGTTCTCCGGTGATCCCTCGGACGTCCGCGCCCGACTTGGGCGCCATCTTTGGCAGCTCTCTGAGGCCTGTCCTGTGTCGGCCGTTCCGTTGGCGGCCCGCGCCCGCCAGGTACTGCTCCTGAGGTTCTTACACCTCCCTGAGACGCGCACAGTCGCTGAGATGTGCAGCCGCGAGAAGGACGTACCTGCGCCTGCTAGCGATGCGAAGGGTGTGGCAGATCGCCGTCCGGCCGCGCTTGCGCCGTCGGCGGCCCCATCTGGCCCCCCACTTATGACGACCAGTGCTATGGCTATGGATTTGGTGGACACAGCTCAGGGCACTTTGAAGACAGCGCTGTCAGCTCCGCTCCCCGATTCTGAAGATGAGAGCTCCACCGCCCCTCAGCAACGCGGACGAAGTGGGAAACAGAAGAGGAGGGCAACAGCCGCGACGTCCGCTGATCGCAGCTCGCCGATCGAGAAGAGGGCCAAGCAAGATTTCGCCCCTGACGCTGAAGGTTTTGTCCCGGCCCGGCGCACTGCAAGACGCATGCAGTCATCGACGACGCTTCCAACTGCCGTCGCCAACTCATTCGACGCGCTCGCTGACGCGCCGGACCAGCTGCCGCGCGATCCTGCGCCGAAGAAAGACTCCCATCTTCCGCCGGTGGTCCTCCAGTTTCGGCCGCCCTATGGGGAACTGCAGAAGTTGTTGCGCAGCTAGACAACGGCCGTGTATACCGTGAAGCCTGCCGGACGAGACCTGTACAGGGTCACACTCCGAACTGCTGACGACTATCGCCGGGTCACTCAGGAGGCGCCTGAGCGTGGTATCCCGTTCTATACCCACGCTTCCGCACCTGACAAAGTCTTGAAGATTGTACTCCGGGACCTCACATTCAACATGGAAGCCGATCACCTGCATCGCGAACTCGCTGACCTGGGCTTCTACATACGGACAGTCGTGAAGATGAAGTCGCCTAAATCGCGCGATGATATGCCGCTCTTCCTGGTCGTCTGCTCCGACACCGTGGAGAACCGCAAACTATACCAACTGACGCGGGTCACCGACGTTCCGGTTCAGACCGAAGATCTTCGCTCCAGGAGAGGCCCTGTGCAGTGATTTCGCTGCCAGGGGATCAATCACGTCGCGCGCCACTGCTCTATGCCGGACAGATGTGTTAAATGCGCCGGCGCCCACGCAGGAAGTGCGTGCCCCCGTCCGCCCACCGAGAAGCCGACATGTGCACTCTGTGACGGTGCTCACGTGGCCAGCTATCGTAGGTGTGAGGTGTGGAAGCGTGCCATCGCTCGCCAACATGGCCAAACACCAGCGCCACATCCGAAGAAGCCAGCAACGAGGCAGCGCGGCGTCTCTTTCACGGCGGCAACGTCAGGGGCGCCCTCCGCCGTCACGGCTGCGTCGGCTGCTCCTGCTCCTGCCACGTCCGAGGCCGTGCCGATACCTGAGGCTCCTGCGCCTCCACCACAGCTGCTAGTGGCGGACCCGGGTACTGCCTCTCCCCGCCGTCGGCCAGACCGCGCCCCGCCAATCGCCTGCGCGGGGGTCAGCGCCCCGTGGGTACCCAGCGCTCAGCACCGTCAGTCGAGCAGCCCCAGGTGGACTCTCCAAGCGAGTCAGCCACGCCTCCCCCTTCCAGCGACGGGGCCGCGCCGACTGCCTCCACCGCTGACCTGGCCAACCTCGTCGCGCAGCTCACTGCCTTGGTGACCAGTGCTACGAAATTGATTGAAGTCCTGTCGCAGCAACTCACTGCTGCAGTGCCGCTGGCCTCTCTGGCCCCGACCGCTGTCAGCACTCACCAGCTGCACCATGGGCAGCGTTAGAGGGCTCACGGTCGTCGCGTGGAATGCCAACGGCGTCCGCACTGAAGCTGGTGAAGTTCGACAATTTCTTCGAGATGAAGCCGTCGACATCTGCCTTATCAACGAAACCCACCTGAAGCCTGGGGTCGACGTCAGGGCGGCCAACTACTCCAGCTATCGCACTGATCGACTGACGGCGGGTGGTGGGACAGCCGTTTAAGTCCGCAATGGCATTCGTCATCACGTGATACAACTTCCACTACTGGCAACCCTGGAGGCCACTGGTGTCGTCGTTCACACCACGGCGGGCGCCATCATGTTTGTCGCTGTCTATTGGCAGCCGTCTCGTCCACTGGACCCTGCTGACAGGGATGCTCTACTCTCCTTGAGGGGGCAGGTGTTCGTCGCCAGGGACTTCAATAGTAAACATGTCTCCTGGAACTCCAGGATCACCAATGCCGCTGGCCGCTGCCTGCTCCAGGTAGCAGAACGCCACCATGCGCTTGTGGTGGGGCCGTACGATCCGACAATCTTCCCTGCCCGTGGCCTCCCGGATATCATCGACATCGCAGTCGTCAAGGGCATCCCTCATCAGATCACCGCCACGACGAGGACGGCTCTGTCTTCTGATCATGTCCCAGTGGTTTTCGATAACGACTTAGACGCCCTGCTACAGCCCAGGCGAGGCATCTCACGTGCTGGCATCGACTGGGGCAGGTTTCAAGCAGCCGTGACGGACTAACTCGCCGCCGCGCCGCCCCCTGCAGAAGCTAGAGCGGACGCAGCACTTATGAACTTTGCGGCCACCACGATCGACGCTGCCACTATAGCAACGCCGCCCCGACCTCGAACTCCGACTGACTACTCCCGCCAGCTGCCACCGGACATCCTTGCGGCCATCACTGAGAAGAACTGGGTCTACCGGGAGTGGCAGCGGACAAGAAATGCTGACACCAAGCGCCTCCTCAACAGGATGCGGCGGGATATCCGGGTCGCCATTGACAACCATCGCAATCGCGACTGGAATAACAAGGTCGCCACCCCCTGTCTTGACGACGGCACGGCCTGGCAGACGACGAAGCGTTTCCTACGCCGCACACAAAGTATCCCTCCACTGCTTGTCAATGGTCAGGCTGTCTGCGAACCAGCTGCAAAGGCTGATGCCCTCGCAGACGTCTTTGAGGTTGCGTTTACGCCGATCGAAGACCCGAGCGACGCTGTCCACTACGACCTGGTTGCTGACCGGCTCCCACGCTACTTGTAGGCACGCGACGACGATGACGTCATTGAAGAGACGACGGCGGAGGAGGTAACGGCCATCCTGCGTGCCCTGAACCCCAGGAAAGCTGTGGGCCCAGACGAAGTTTCCAAAGCCCTACTCCAGAAGTTGCCGCCGGTGGCTGTCACTCATCTCGCCGCCGTCTTTAATGTAATCCTCCGGTCCTGCAGTTTTCCTCAGTCCTGGAAGCATGCAGAGATCGTGGCGATTCCGAAGATGGGGAAGGATCTGCGTCAGCCCGCGAACTACAGACCTATTAGTTTACTGCCAGCCGTCTTCAAGGTCTTTGAAAGGGTGTACATCAGGCGGCTGCAGCGCCACGTTGACGAGGAAGGCCTCCTGTCCGAAGAGCAGTTCGGCTTTCGCAGGGGCCACTCGGCAGTTCAACAACTCCTACGGCTAGTGGAAGATATGTTCGTCGCCCGCGAGCGAGTTCTTTGGCGCGGTGTTCCTGGACGTGTCGCATGCTTTCGACAGTGTGTGGTAGTGCGGCCCCTTGTTCAAACTTTTTGAACTTGGGGTCCCGACGTCGCACGTCCATCTCATCCATTCCTATCTTGCCGATAGGACCTTCCATGTGCGGGCCGCACATGGCTTGTCCTCCGTCCGCCGCATCAACGCCGGTGTGCCACAGGGCTCGGTCTTGGGACCACTCCTGTATTCGCTGTACACTTCTGATGCGCCGAAGATAGACCGTGTGCGGCTCGCTCTGTACGCGGATGACACGGCTCTATATATGAGGAGCCTCAATGCCTGGGCCATCAAGTGGCGTCTACAATTCAATGGGGCCAAGACACAGTTCCTGATCGTCACCAGGAGACTTGTTCCTTTCGGGTCTGCAACCGCTCACCGTCAGTGGCAGTCCTGTCCCGTGGCGTCCCACAGCGCATTACCTCGGCGTCACCATCGACCGGCGGCTCATGTGGGTTCCGCACATCCACGAACCGCGAAGTGAAGGCCAAAGTGCGGAACCGGCTTCGCGTCCTGTACCCGGTGCTGAACCCCAGCTCCCGACTACCACCGCGTCTGGGCATCACTCTCTACAAGGCGCTGCTCCGCCCTGTAATCCAATACGCCGCCGTCGTTTGGGGGAACGCCGCCGACAGGAACCTGAAGAAGCTGGAGACACTGCAGAATCGCATCCTTCGGCTGGACTTGCACCTGCCTTACGATTTCCCCACCGCTCATCTTCACGACATCGCGGCAGTACCTCTGCTCTGTGACCTCTTCCATGCGGCCGCCCGCACCTTTTATGAACGTGCTGGCCGGTCACACAACACCCAAATCCGGACGCTGGGCCGCAAACTGCGGCGCAGCGTCAACACCCGCTGGCCACGCCTGTTAGCTGCATAGCTAGCACTGTAGAACTGTGCTGAGGAGACAACCAAGAAGACAATGTACATGTGAAGACGCATTACATCGGCATGCATGGGAGGCAAAGCACTAACTGCTGCAAACTCCATCACACATCGGAGGAAAAGTTATCTCCGTGCAGATCCACGCGAAGCAAGCAGCCAGCCTCAGGGAAGCCCTCCCTGGTGCTCCCACGGACGTCCGCGCCCGGCTCGTCCACCATCTGTGGACGTGGCAGTTGTCTGGGACCGGACTCGCATGTGGCGTTCCGAGGAGTAGTGCCAGGCGGGTGCGGACCGCGAACAGAGCCCCAGACGCAGGACGGGCCTCTGACAGCCGCCACGACCGCAGATGATGGACGAGCCGAGCACAGACAACCGTCGGAGCACCAGGGAAGTGCCAACACCACAGGATCAGAACCAGGCTGGCGCGGACCGCGAACAGAGCCCCAGACGCGAGACGGGCCTCAGACAGCTGCCACAACTGCAGATGGTGGACTAGGCAGGCGCGGACATCCGTCGGAGCATCAGGGAAGTGCCAACACCTCGGGAGCAGCGCCAAGCTGGCGCGGACCACGAACGGAACGCCACATGCGGGTCCGGCCCCAGACAACTGCCACGACCACAGATGGCGGACGAGCCGGTCGCGGACGTCCGTGGGACCCCAGGAAGGGGTAAATCCTCAGGAGCAGCACCCATTGGTTTGGTCACCACGTTGGTGTGGGCGTGGAGGGGCCCCATCCTTTCTCACCTGGCGGGCGCGGACCGCGAACGGAACGCCCGACATAGGACAGGCCTCAGAGAGCTGCCACAGATGGCGCCCAAGTCGGGCGCGGACGTCCGAGCGAACACCGGGGAAGCAGCGCCAGGTGGGCGCGGACGGCAAAGAGAACACCCAGCGCCCTCTGGGCATAAATACTGGACAAGATCCTGCAACATGGCAGTCTCAGGTAGCATCTGAAGAAGGCAACGAGTTGCGTGGCCGAAATATTGTGCCAGAGCGACACAAACATCCGGCAGTAGACCCGATTATTCCACATGTCAACATAATACTTGATGTTCCGTACAAATTTTATTTGAAAATGAGCATCGACATAAATTTTATTAGGATCTGAGTTTTAAATTACTGTTATTTCTATAATGTACCTTTTCTCGTAAACTAATCAAGCAATAAAACTGGAATTTCACAGTTTTTGACTGCATAAGAACCTAATAAAACGTATGGAACAGATTTTTCAGCTGTGTGCTACCCTGGACTCCTCTATTTTTCTCAGATTTTAAAGGAGAAGTTTTCTCGGAGTAAAGATAACGGAAATGTGCTGCACAGGATTATTCAAGAAGTAATTTTCAAGAATTATGCCAAATTTCGGAATTTTAGCTTTTATAGTTCCTGAGAAAAGTTCTGTTGTAGCTCAAATAAGTCAGTTTAGAGCCATTCGCATTTAAAGTTTTTATTTCAGTTTTTGACAATCTTGCTGTACTTGTAGTGACTAATGCTGTCCATATCCATAATCTTTACTCTCTTCGTCGTCTTCTTAGAGTAATCTCTACCCCTACCTTCATTGCCTAGCCAACTTCTGCATTTTTTCTTCTGTTGCCTGGGCTTTGTCCAGTCGCACTCCATCGATGCTTCTGAGTATCTTCAGTTTGAATGCACCTGGTTGGAAGTCTAGTCTCTAGGGGCACTTAATCCTACCTACATTTCCACTATTGAACACTAGGTAGGCATCACATGCAGCTATCTTCACAACAACTGAGGTCACTGCCATCATACAGTGTAAGGCCATTTTTCCCACAATTACTACATGCACATGAAACATTAATCATACCTGCAAGTATTTCTAAGGCAATTGACCTAAATCCACTGGAAAACTCGTCTTTGGTACTGTACACAGCATCACCAGTTCCTTCACTAATTTTCTTCTTCGATTCAGTTAGTGAGTTTGTCGAAATTTGTTATCCACATTTAGGAGCTGCATCTGTAGCACTGTTATTTAAATGTCATGTATCTTTTACGCATTAAATTTGACATTTTCTCGCTTTTTTTAATATGCATACACTGTTACAACCCATTTCGAGCAAAACAGATTAATGTATGCAAAACTAAAAACTGAAATCAGTCTGTAGCTCCCACTATTCCAAAAACCCATGTTATAACAAAGGAACAATCAAAGACAATCTCTCTCACAGCCTTCTAGACTCATCTGCAATTCGTTTCGATTGTGTGAACGAAAAATTAACGCACGAAAAATTTCTAGCGTAGAGAAGGTGTAGATCATAGCATAGAAAGATGGGGCATAGCATGCGCAGACGCCCAAAAAAACTTTTTTAAAACATATTTCTAGCCAGAATTCTATTGTGAAACTCTGTGATGTTATTTTTAAAGAATCAGTCTTATAAATTACGCAGTAAAAATCTAATATTTTCCCAATTTTGCCCCACATCTGCTCTTAAAACAACATAAACTAATAAGAATTTATTATCTGCAATGCAGGAAGTCGAGTGATTAAACGATTGGCGTGGCGCCTTCTTTGCAAGACAGGCAGAAGAGTCGCTTGTTGTTAGCTGGCGCAGCAGTGCGTTTCTGCACTCTGTTTTGAACTAACAGAATGTAAGCATTAACTACATAAAAAATAAATATTGGGTGTGCGTACATAAGTTTGAGCAGAGCTGAGGAAGCTGTGCTATAGACGAAGATTATAATTAGATAGCGGATCTTTAGGTCTTAAAAAGCGCATTTACAGCGTCTTAAATAAGCTCTTTCAGTACCTCACATTGGCTGTATATATCCTGAAATAGGCCCTAAAATGTATTATACAGAAAAACTAAACATAATGTAATATACACAGTGTTGATTTATGAGCATATTATTATTTATTAAGAACCAGGAAATGCACTTTGGCAAAGCACTGCAAACATTATAGTACTTTAATGTTTTAGTTTATCCCAGACTTTGTACTTCTTTTTTTCCAAGATAAAAATGCAGAGTAAAACGCGCAAAGCCATATCTTGAAATACATGCAATATGTAATTTAACGACTGCTGGATAAACCACTAGTTTCAAACATTCAGTCCGTAGTTGGTTTCACAGAGAAAAACTATGGCGATAGACTGTCAGCATAAATTTATATGCCATAAAAGAACGTTATACATCTATATAAACGGATTTGGCAGGCGCGTACTTCGTTTTAGTCACATGTTGGGCAGAGACGCTCCAACCAGGGTAGCTGGATTTCTTGCTAAGTATGTACGTTGCTGCACACAGGTCTTTCAGGGCGGTGCGCTCCTGCAAAACCTTTTGCCTTTTTCGCAGTACTTTCTCTTCCACTTCAGCTGGTGCTTGAGTAATTTTCTTTTCAGTTTCCAAGACGTATAATTCGGAAATAATTCTTGTCATAAATGTGTAGTTGGTTCTAATATAAGCTAAGCCCCATTGGATTGACGGATCTTTGAGTAATTGTTTTGCTGAAGTTACACAAACGCAGAATCCTCCGTTAGATATTCAATTACATTTTGGACTGCAGCGAGACACTCTGCTGTAGTATTTCACTGCTGCGCACAACGTGCTCCAACGGGTAACAACAGGTTCAAATGGGAAGGAGACATCTGTAAGTTGATTTTTGAATGCCTGTATCGTTAACGATGGTTTAACAAAAACTGCCTTTACAGTCGAACATTTACTGCATCCAGAAAGATCCATACAGAACCTGCAACATGCGGTCGTGCATTATCCTGCTGAAATGTAGGGTTTCGTAGGGATCGAATGAAGGGTAGAGCCACGAGTCGTAACACATCTGAAATATAACATCCACTGTTTGAAGTGCCGTCAATGCGAACAAGAGGTGACCGAGATGTCTAACTAATGGCACCTCATTCCATTACGCCGTGTGATACGCCAGTATGGCGATGACGAATACAAGCTTCCAATGTGCGTTCACCGCTATGTCGCCAAACACGGATACGACCATCATGATTCGGTAAACAGAACCTGGATTCATCGGAAACAATTATGTTTTTCCATTCATGCAACCAGGTTCGTCGTTGACTACACCATCGTAGACTATGTGACACAGCGTCAAGGATAACCGCGGCCACGGTCTCCGAGCTGATAGTCCATGCTGCTGCAAACGTCGTCGAACTGTTCGTGCAGATGGTTGTTGTCTTGCAAACGTCCCCATCTGTTGACGCAGGGATCGAGGCGTAGCTGCACGATCCGTTACAGCCATGCGGATAACATGCCTGTCATCTCGACTGCTAGTGATACGAGGCCGTTGGGATCCAGCACGGCGTTCCGTATTACCCTCCTGAACTCACCTATTCCATATTCTGCTAACAGTCATTGGATCTCGACCAACGCGAGCAGCAATGCCGCGATACGTTAAACCGCAACCGCGATAGGCTACATTCCGACCTTTATCAAAGTCGGAAACGCGATGGTACGCATTTCTCCTCCTTGCACGAGGCATCAGAACAACGTTTCACCAGGCAACGCCGGTCAACTGCTGTTTGTGTATGAGAAATCGGTTGGAAACGTTCGTCATGTCAGCACGTTGTAGGTGCCGCCACCGTCGCCAACCTTGTGTGAATACTCTGAAAAGCTAATCATTTGCGTATCACAGCATCTTCTTCCTGTCGGTTAAATTTCGCGTCTGTAGCACGTCATATCCGTGGTGTAGCAAATTTAATGGCCAGTAGTGTAGTTTTACTCCCTACTTGTCATTGTCATTGAATGTATTTTTGTTACAACTCTAAGCTTTAAAAAATCAAAACTAGGTGATTAATTTCAAAAACATTTACGATTTGGCTGTAGGTATGTAATTTTCACATTACTTACTTTTCCTTGATAGCAAAATTGAGCTCATCATTTTAAAAGCTACAATCAAAGCGATCACCTGATGCAAAGTTCTCATAGTATAATTTCAATCAATAGTTAAAAAATAATCAGCTTCATGAGTGCTATAGTTTCAAAAGATGTGAGAAGAAATTCGCAGTTCCGTAATGGCAGGAAAAACTAAGATACGTAACAACTAACCTCTTTCTTGCATGCTTGTCAGGATATAATTTTTCCATCTTTTAGTGCGGAAACTCTGGCGCCACAGCGTTAAATGACTAGATTCTGAACTAGCTGTTTTCGCAATTTTCTTTCGTTGAACTATTCGTGCACAAAACTAGGATAGATTTTGAACAATGAACCTTTATACGTCTGCCGGGAAGTAATGTACTGGTGCAGACTGATGGGTGGATGAAATAAATTCGACAATGGCCTCGCGTTTCTACAATGAGATCCTCGTTTAACCTCAGAGAGAGATGAAGTTTTTTTACCACAATGGCTAGGCAAATTTAATTGTCCCCTTGCGTAAGTTGGTGGTTTTTTTTCTGAGGTCAGTTCAAGGGCTAGAAATACCATTCTTCTTGGACAGGCAGCTGGCGAGGTTTCCGTGAAATATAGATCTTTGCTTTCCCAATGTCGACTTCAGTCTCCCCCATCGATTCTTGTAAGCAATTCTAATCTTTTGAATTTTATGTTACATTAAACAAATAGACACCTTTCAGGATTTTAAAGCTGAAATATGCAGAAATAGACATTAACGTCGAATCTGCTTTAGGTGGTATAAAATTAACAGTTTCGAATTTAATTAGTCACAAACGCGTAAGTACAAGTTTATTTTCAACTAGGAACTCCGGAACGGAACAGGTTTTAACGTAAAGTTTCCCGGTCTAGTTACAACTGTGTTGGTTGACGCGATGAAGCATATGTCTACGCGGTTTGTAAACTGATGATGTTTAGCTGTTCATGTTCCACTTTAGACGAACAATTTAAAGTCGCAACAACTTTGTGGGTGCTAAAAATTACTTCTTACTGTGTAAGTTGTTAGGAAGCCTAACCGCAAGAACAGTGATAACGTGCTAACTACTGAAGCTCTGAACTAACCAGCGGCCGTGTTATTGTTCCCCTATTACGTGAAGAAATCTGTCAAAAAAGTGCGCGGCAGACATCCAAACCACCATCAGTTCTTATAGTTTCGAGGATCCACGTTCCCATAAACAAAAATCAGCAGCCAGGTTTTCTTTCAACCGAGCGATTTAAGTGGCTTTTGTATTACGAGTTCAGTCAGTCCTGAGTATGTCATTACATCATCCGTGAGACGTTCGGTACTAGGACCCATATTGCTATATCATTTAGTGGAGGACTTTTATGACTGAGGAACACTGTTCGACACTTCTCAGGATTGTGGATATACCAAAGCTTTGCCCCCGATAGAAATAGGTCTAAGCCGCGCGGTCTAAGGCGCTGCAGTCATGGACCGTGCGGCGGGTCCCGACGGAGGTTCGAGTCCTCCCTCGGGCATAGGTGTGTGTGTTTGTCCTTAGGATAATTTAGGGCATGCAGCTTTACTGTATGATTAAATGATGATGGCGTCCTCTTGGGTAAAATATTCCGGAGGTAAAATAGTCCCCCATTCGGATCTCCGGGCGGGGACTACACAAGAGGATGTCGTTATCAGGAGAAAGAAAACTGGCGTTCTACGGATCGGAGCGTGGAATGTCAGATCCCTTAATCGGGCAGGTATGTTAGAAAATTTAAAAAGGGAAATGGATAGGTTAAAGTTAGATATAGTGGGAATTAGTGAAGTTCGGTGGCAGGAGGAACAAGACTTCTGGTCAGGTGACTACAGGGTTATAAACACAAAATCAAATAGGGGTAATGCAGGAGTAGGTTTAATAATGAATAGGAAAATAGGAATGCGGGTAAGCTACTACAAACAGCATAGTGAACGCATTATTGTGGCCAAGATAGATACGAAGCCCACACCTACTACAGTAGTACAAGTTTATATGCCAACTAGCTCTGCAGATGACGAAGAAATTGAAGAAATGTATGATCAAATAAAAGAAATTATTCAGATGGTGAAGGGAGTTAAAAATTTAATAGTCATGGGTAACTGGAATTCGGTAGTAGGGAAAGGGAGAGAAGGAAACGTAGTAGGTGCATATGGACTTTGGCAAAGAAATGAAAGAGTAAGCCGCCTGGTAGAATTTTGCACAGAGCACAACTTAATCATAGGTAACACTTGGTTCAATAATCATAAAAGAAGGCTGTATACATGGAAGAACCCTGGAGATACTAAAAGGTATCAGATAGATTATATAATGGTAAGACAGAGATTTAGGAACCAGGTTTTAAATTGTAAGACATTTCCAGGGGCAGATGTGAACTCTGACCACAATCTATTGGTTATGACCTGTAGATTAAAACTGAAGAAACTGCAAAAAGGTGGGAATTTAAGGAGATGGGACCTGGATAAACTGAAAGAACCAGAGGTTGTACAGTGTTTCAGGGAGAGCATAAGGGAGCAATTGACAGGAATGGGGGAAAGAAATACAATAGAAGAAGAATGGATAGCTTTGAGGGATGAAGTAGTGAAGGCAGCCGAGGATCAAGTAGGTAAAAAGATGAGGGCTAGTAGAAATCCTTGGGTGACAGAAGAAATATTGAATTTAATTGATGAAAGGAGAAAATATAAAAATGCAGTCAATGAAGCATGCAAAAAGGAATACAGACGTCTCAAAAATGAGATCGACAGGAAGTGCAAAATGGCTAAGCAGGGATGGCTAGAGGACAAATGTAAGGATGTAGAGGCTTATCTTACTAGGGGTAAGATAGGTACTGCCTACAGGAAAATTAAAGAGACGTTTTGAGATAAGAGAACCACTTGTATCAACATCAGGAGCTCAGATGTAAACCCAGTTCTAAGCAAAGAAGAGAAAGCAGAAAGGTGGAAGGAGTATATAGAGGGTCTATACAAGGGCGATGTACTTGAGGACAATATTATGGAATTGGAAGAGGATGTAGATGAAGATGAAATGGGAGATACGACACTGCGTGAAGAGTTTGACAGAGCACTGAAAGACCTGAGTCGAAACAAGGCCCCCGGAGTAGACAACATTCCATTGGAACTACTGACGGCCTCGGGAGAGCCAGTCCTTACAAAACTCTACCATCTGGTGAGCAAGATGTATGAGACAGGCGAAATACCCTCAGACTTCAAGAAGAATATAATAATTCCAATCCCAAAGAAAGCAGGTGTTGACAGATGTGAAAATTACCGAACTATCAGTTTAATAAGTCACAGCTGCAAAATACTAACACGAATTCTTTACAGACGAATGGAAAAACTAGTAGAAGCCGACCTCGGGGAAGATCAGTTTGGCTTCCGTAGAAATGTTGGAACACCTGAGGCAATACTGACCTTACGACTTATCTTAGAAGAAAGATTAAGGAAAGGCAAACCTACGTGTGTAGCATTTGTAGTCTTAGAGAAAGCTTTTGACAATGTTGACTGGAATACTCTCTTTCAGATTCTGAAGGTGGCAGGGGTAAAATACAGGGAGCGGAAGGCTATTTACAATTTGTACAGAAACCAGATGGCAGTTATAAGAGTCGAGGGGCATGAAAGGGAAGCAGTGGTTGGGAAGGGAGTGACACAGGGTTGTAGTCTCTCCCCGATGTTATTCAATCTGGATATTGAGCAATCAGTAAAGGAAACAAAAGGAAAATTCTGAGTAGGTATTAAAATCCATGGAGAAGAAATAAAAACTTTGAGGTTCGCCGATGACATCGTAATTCTGTCAGAGACAGCAAAGGACTTGGAAGGGCAGTTGAACGGAATGGATAGTGTCTTGAAAGGAGGATATAAAAAGAACATCAACAAAAGCAAAACGAGGTTAATAGAATGTAGTCGAATTAAGTCGGGTGATGCTGAAGGAATTAGATTAGGAAATGAGACACTTAAAGTAGTAAAGGAGTTTTGCTATTTGGGGAGCAAAATAACTGATGATGGTCAAAGTAGAGAGGATATAAAATGTAGACTGGCAATGGCAAGGAAAGCGTTTCTGAAGAAGAGAAATTTGTTAACATCGAGTATAGATTTAAGTGTTAGGAAGTCGTTTCTGAAAGTATTTGTATGGAGTGTAGCCATGTATGGAAGTGAAACATGGACGATAAATAGTTTGGACAAGAAGAGAATAGAAGCTTTCGAAATGTGGTGCTACAGAAGAATGCTGAAGATTAAATGGGTAGATCACATAACTAATGAGGAAGTATTGAATAGGATTGGGGAGAAGAGAAGTTTGTGGCACAACTTGACCAGAAGAAGGGATCGGTTGGTAGGACATGTTCTGAGGTATCAAGGGATCACCAATTTAGTATTGGAGGGCACCGTGGAGGGTAAAAATCGTAGAGGGAGACCAAGAGATGAATAGAGTAAGCAGATTCAGAAGGACGTAGGTTGCAGTAGGTACTGGGAGATGAAGAAGCTTGCACAGGATAGTGTAGCATGGAGAGCTGCATCAAACCAGTCTCAGGACTGAAAACCACAACAACAACAACAATGTGTAAGTTTAGGGACTGATGATCTTAGCAGTTAAGTCTCATAAGATTTCACACACATATAGGTCTAAACTTGCTATTGAAACTGCACCTCTGATTCCAATAGTTCGAAACGGAGGCTTCGTTGAAAATGACGGTTCAATATTCGAATTCGGGCATCAAAGATCCAAAAGTCAACTTGAGCCACAAAATTAATAGCCGTGTAATCTGGACGGTCGTCAGTCGTTGCTCTTTCGAGAGTTGCCTCGCCCTGAGGAGCGGTTGTAAAATTTCCTAAGAACTTAACTGCAACAGAGAAGTGTGCTCGGGGTGTGGAAACTACAAACGCACCGCAAACGGTTTCAGGTGACGGGTGGAGGTATGAAGAATCTTTAAATTCAATCTGTTCTTTAAGTCTTTCACATGTTATTCAGTTACTTCGTGGATGAGCCAATAAACCTAAAAGGAATCATAATGAAGCAAAAGACAAATGTAATTTGGTAACACACCAGTAGAGTTGTCGCAAATATTGCGAACTGTAAAATTTTCGAGAAAATCTATTCAATAAAAGAAAGACTAACTATTTTTGAAAGGGTGTCAAAACCTTTGCACATTACTGAATATGAAGAATGGAGAAAAGTCGAGCACGAAAGAATTCGGCTGAGCTAGAAGAAACCAAGCAACAAGTAATATCGAAAAAATCTTTGATGAGAAACAAAAAATACATTGAACCCTAAATAACAAGAAACGGAGTAGCTGCTTTGTAAAATTATTGCCTTTCCACATTTCCCGTTAAATTTCGTGAAGGGCTTCGGATATGCTACTTGCATGTAGTTTGGTGCTCAAGTGACGTTGGCATCCCAGCGGAAATTTAGTTTGAATGTTCTCGAAAAGGTTTTTGTTTGTTGTCAACGATGAGCTTCGTTGACATAAAAGATAAAGTTTGGTTGTTCTAGAAGAGAAGCTTTGTATGATATAGGAGAGGAAACTAGTTTAGCGATCTCGTTTCAGAGCAGGAGCAATGCTCAATATTCAGAAAAGGAGTCTTGTTTGTTTTCAAGTGACGTTTTATTTGCTTTTTAAGAGGGGTCCTGTTTCTTTGAGAAGAGCTATCTTATTCGTCTTTCTAAAAAGAGACATTTTTGCTGTTTTGACGAGGAATCTTGTTCTTAACTAATATTGAAGAGCGGTATCATTTGTTACACTTTAACGAAACAGAAGACTACAGCGTGAGAAGCTAGCCCTAACTTGTATTCTTTGGAGGCAGACAGGATGGGCTATATGGGGCGACGGAAGGGCAATCAAGAGTGGTTACGTATCACACTACAGTGTTCGATCCCATTCAGCCCTAGAATTGTTGTCCGTCACTTGTCACTTCTTTCACCTCTGGCAGTTTTTGTTAATGTGAAAAATGCCGAGATACACGGTGGTTCGGAGTTCACTTTAAGCTGTAGATTTTCCTGTGACTAGCTAGGTGGGTCAGTTCAAATATCAGACGGAGCCAACGGCGTACCATCTCCTGTAGGACTCTCCATGCCTAGTAAAGTAGTGCAGTGTTGAGATCGACGTTCGGACTATGACACTTCACTTACGTCAAACCATCAGTTTAGGAGACGCCATTTATTTCTATTTTAGGGATACACATTTCCATTATGTCTACATCTACATCTACATTTATACTGCACAAGCCACCCAACGATGTGTGGCGGAGGGCACTTTACGTGCCACTGTCGTTACCTCCCTTTCCCGTTGCAGTCGCGTATGGTTCGCGGTAAGAACGACTGCCGGAAAGCCTCCGTGCGCGCTCGAATCTCTCTAATTTTACACTCGCGATCACCTCGGGAGGTATAAGTAGGGGGAAGCAATATATTCGATACCTCATCCACAAACGCACCCTCTCGAAAACTTAACAACAAGCTACACTGCGATGCAGAGCGCCTCTCTTGCAGAGTCTGCCATCTGAATTTACTAAGCATCTCCGTAACGCTATCACGCTTGCCAAATAACCCTGTGGCGAAACGCGCCGCACTTCTTTGGATCTTCTCTATCTCCTCTATCAACCCGACCTGGTACGGATCCCACACTGATGAGCAATACTCAAGTATAGGTCGAACGAGTGTTTTGTAAGCCACCTCCTTTGTTGATGGACTACATTTACTAAGGATTCTCCCAATTAATCTCAACCTGGTACCCGCCTTACCAACAATTACAACATTCCACTTCAAATCGTTCCGTACGCATACTCCCAGGAATTTTAAAGAAGTAACTGCTACCAGTGTTTGTTCCGCTATCATATAATCGTACAATAAAGGATCCTTCTTTCTATGCATTCGTAATATATTAGATTTGTCTATGTTAAGTGTCAATTGCCACTCCCTGCACCAAGTGCCTATCCGCTGCAGATCTTCCTGCATTTCGCTGCAATTTTCTAATGCTGCGACTTCTCTGTGTACTACAGCATCATCCGCGAAAAGCCGCATGGAACTTCTGACACTATCTACTAAGTCATTTATATCTATTGTGAAAAGCAATGGTCCCATAACACTCCCCTGTGGCACGCCAGAGGTTACTTTAACGTCTGTAGACGTCTCTCCATTGATAACAACGTGCTGTGTTCTGTTTGGTAATTGTTAATTAAAACACAAGTTAAAAATGAAATTTTGGTTGAGTAAATAAATGAATTGATAGTTTCATGCTGTGATGTTATTCAGAATTACAGCCTCTGACTCTAAAGCCCCGGGTGTAGACAACTTTCCATTGGGACTACTGACGGCCTTGGTAGAGCCAGTCCTGGCATTCAAGAAGAATGGAATAATTCCAATCCCAAAGAAAGGAGGTGTTGACAGATTAGAAAATTACCGAACAATCAGTTTAATAAGTCAGAGCTGCAAAATACTAACACGAATTCGTTACAGACGAATGGAAAAACTGATCGAAGCCGACCTCGGGGTAGATCAGTTTGGATTCCGTAGAAATGTTGGAACATGTGAGGCTATACTGACCCTACGACTTATCTTAGAAGAAAGATTAAGGAAAGGCAAACCTACGTTTCCAGCATTTGTAGACTTAGGAAAGCTTTTGACAATGTTGAATGGAATACTCTCTTTCAAATTATAAAGGTGGCAGTGGTAAAATACAGGGAGTGAAAGGCTATTTACAATCTGTACAGAAACCAGATGGCAGTTATAAGAGTCGAGGGGCATGAGTGGGAAGCAGTGGTTGGGAAGCGAGTGAGACAGGGTGATAGCCTATCCCCGGTGTTATTCAATCTGTATATTGAGCAAGCAGTGAAGGAAACAAAAGCAAAATTCGGAGTAGGTATTAAATTCCATGGAGAAGAAATAAAAACTTTGAGGTTCGCCGATTACAATGTAATTCTAGCAGAGACAGCAAAGGACTTGGAAGAACAGTTGAACGGAATGGACAGTGTCTTGAAAGGAGGATATAAGATGAACATCAGCAAAAGCAAAACGTGGATAATGGAATGTAGACCAATTAAGTCGGGTGATGCTAAGGGAATTAGATTAGGAAATGAGACGCTTAAAGTAGTAAAGGAGTTTTGCTATTTGGGGAGCAAAATAACTGATGATGGTCGGAGTAGAGAAGATATAAAATGTAGACTGGCAATGGCAAGGAAAGCGTTTCTGAAGATGAGAAATTTGTTAACATAGAGTATAGATTTAAGTGTCAGGAAGTCGTTTCTGACAGTATTTGTATGGAGTGTAGCCATGTATGGAAGTGAAACATGAACGATAAATAGTATGGACAAGGAGAGAATAGAAGCTTTCGAAATATGGTGCTACAGAAGAATGCTGAAGATTAAATGGATAGATCACATAACTAATGAGGAGGTATTGAATAGAATTGGTGAGAAGAGGAGTTTGTGGCACAACTTAACAAAAAGAATGGAGCGGTTAGTAGGACATGTTCTGAGGCATCAAGGAATTACAAATTTAGCATTGGAAGTCAGCGTGGAGGGTAAAAATCGTAGAGGGAGACCAAGAGATGAATACACTAAACAGATTCAGAAGGATGCAGGTTGCAGTAAGTACTGGGAGATGAAGAAGGTTGCACAGGATAGAGTAGCAAGGAGAGCTGCATCAAACCAGTCTCAGAACTGAAGACCACAACAACAACTACAACAGGGATACACATTTCCATTATGTCTTGCAATTGTTAATTAAAGCACAAGTTAAAGATGATATGTTGGTTGAGTAAATAAATGAACTGACAGTTTAATGCAGTGATGTTATTCAGAATTACTGCCTCTGGCTCTAAGTTCGATTGTTGCCAGCGACTGCGATTAAACCACGTGGGCTGGAAGCCAGTGGCGGCGCCGCCCCCGGCCCCCCGCCGGCAGCGCGCCCCGCCGCCCCGCTCCGCCCCCCACCCCCGCAGCTGCGGGGTCCTCGCCCGCCTCTGGTTTGCAGTGCGGCCGTGCCTCTCGCCGGACGCAGCAGCATCGGCAGCCGCCTCTTACCTCCGCCACACAAGGTAGGACGGCGCGCACATGTCTAGCTTCACTCATCCACGGGTTTCAAGGGTTTTGGACGTACCGTGGTATCACAGATTAACAACAAAGGGCATAATTCGTACGTAAAGGCATTTACGTTTGTACGGATCTAGTTTGACACGGATGCGACAGGTAGTCGGCTGTGGGCTGTTCTAAGCCCACGGCCTACCACCCCAGTAACTGCCCGAACCAAATGAAACTTAAATGATCGAATCCTCCCGAATACCAGGCCAGCCTGTTTAAAGCAGCGCAACTTCATTCATTTCATCTCTAGTTCAGAAGCCTCTTACAGTACTGTTTTCTTTACGCAGCGTGGTTCACGAAAACGAGTTCTACACTGCTCACCGTCACCCGCCCGTTCTCATCTATTGTTTCGAAGCTGTTGCGACTACGTATTGTATTGCAAGTACCAAAGCCGTTGCGACCTGACTAAGACGTGTGAAGTAAATATCTCAGTGAGCTGTATCATTTACAAGAAAGAATCGCAGTAGCCGAGGCATATGTGTCTATGGTTAATTTAAAGAAACGAGGGATATTTTAGTAAAGTAGTTTTCTGGCGTTGCTATAACAGCAAGGAACAGTATACAGGATTTAGTGACAAAGTGGGGTACTACAGGGTCAGTTGCTAGCCCAAAAAAGAATGCTGGCCCGTCCGTTTGTACACCTGCAATGAAAAACGAAGAGGTCATTTTCAGCACCTAAAGTCGTGTGCTGGAAAAGACAAGATCAATTCAGTAAATATAGACCTTTGCATTAGCTTATTTGTTATTTCTTTATCAGATAATTATTACATGTTTATCCACTTGTTGTTGTATTGTACTGGCGGACAACAATTCGTGCCTAATTGGTGAGCTTCGTGCTACTAAGTTACTTCATGATGAAAACGTCTAGAGCTTCTGAACGCCAGTCAGCACACAAACTAAAAATACAGACTATCATCTGACATCAGGACCATGACAATGTTTGGTTTCTGTTTTGTTTACCACAACTATCCATTTGAGTGCCTGAAAAACTTGGTCACTATCCATCAATTTTGAGAACTTCACCTCAGAAGGAGGATAAGCCCTTTCTTATATATATTCCAAACAGTAGTACAAGCTTTTCTATAAAAATATCATGATGTGAACGCGTGTTGTGAAATGACAAAACTGTTTTTTATTTACTTTTGGTAATTTTTTTACTAGACCCTCTACTGTGTGTTATCTAAGTAATGCTTCAATGTCACGCTCAACAGGCACTTTTTAACTGCGTTTTTAAACAAATTTCTTTTAGTAACGCCTTACACTCCTCTGACTGTTTATTTCAAAAATTTATTCTGTGGTAGCAATTGCAGTTTTGAGTTTATTGTTTATTATTTCTTGTTAAATGCACTCGGAATCTTGGTCTGTGGTCAGAGATGGAGCTGTTTTTGTAGCAATTGCCAACTTTTTCTTCGATTTGCATTGGTAAATTTACGCTTGTGTCGTAGTTAAAAATCCCATTGTCTTGAACAGATATTTATAATGGCCACCATGATGATTTTTTTCTCTAGTTTGAAAAATGTTTTCGTATTTTATTGAATTTGTTCCCAGAAAAGAAGATCCATCTCTAAGAACTTAGTGTACGAACTGATAGTATTTAACTAACAGGTACTGGCTGTTACACATTGATGAAAACAACTCTTAGGAAGTTTGCTGGTGCACTTGTGTTTCACATAATGTACGACGCGAACCCGAATTTCACCGTGAAAATTTCGGTTCTTGCTAAGGGTTATTTTTGAATATTTTGGCGAAATATGAATTTGTTTCTGGTGACTCTTTACTGCAGCATAACTGCATTTCGTTTGATTTCTAACTCCCATTTTTCTTTGTGTGTGTAGAACACTGAAAACATCTGGGGTAATAGCGCCTATGTCGATATTATGTGGTGCGTGTCTTGTTTGAAAACAAACGTGTTCCACTTTCTCAACGCATTCGCTGTTGATATCAGTAGCGCCCGCTTTACTCTTCGCCCTCTGTTTGGTTTCAGTACGGCACGGCTCTGTTTCGCATTACTTTCTCTGACACTGTGAGCTATACGTTAATCCCCACCCACAACGACACTAACCAAACCACAGTACTTTTGCGTCCCTGCATAGGCATTTCTGAGCAAACAGATGCCTTTTGTACGATTTTGTTATTGCATCTACAGGATTTTACTCGGGTGTGAACATATTTTGCAGAATAACAAACCGAAAAAAAACACAATTACATTATAACTCTTTATTGAGCCAACCACGAAATATCTGTGTACAGCTTTCGAATTTGTTTCGGTGTACCGATTAAACTTATGTAGAGGTACCATTTACATTTAGTTTAATACCGTCACTGTCTCTCTTTAAAAAAAAGCTGCCCCTTGCGATTATGTGCCGATTTTCCGTCCGTTTGCAATTCTCATAACGACCTCATCTCTCAAATACGTTTTGACTTGCTAGTTTCTCTCTAGCACGGTAAAGCCATTAAACGTTTCGTTTCTTCCTTTAGACGGCTTGCCACATCTCCAGTCGAACGTCAGTGAGCATTCTCAGTACAGCTCTGTTTCCTCGCTCTTTTCTATTCTTAACTGTGCAGATTGTTTTATCTTAGTGGATTATTTTTGTTGTTACCGAGGGCCACTAAAAATACAAAACGTATTTATGCTATTAACACTAAAAAAAGCGTTGAAAATTTGCACATGTTTATGTATTACTTCGTCGCCATTCTAATGACACTTTCTCTGCCTAAGGATTCCATCTCTACCTTGATATTCACCAGCTTTGTTCTGCAGTAACTCGGTCAGTTTTTAAATAAGAATTCAATTATTTTTGGAAACTTCCAAAATACTCAACCATCTCTGTCACTCGTCTTTTTCAGTTCACATATTACATCACGCTTAATAAGTACTGGTACTCTTCTTTTTTCTCAATGTTAATTTGGTTCTTTTTTTTTTTGGAAAAGAAATGTTATTATTGTACTGATCACACTGATAACATGTTGCGAAACTATTCTCACTCCTAGGAGAGTCAAAACGTGGTAGTTCTTTCTGGTAAACGTGATTCCGACGTAGCGGTTAATGCACACGCAGCAGGCACTCAACTGAAAAGAAGACCGTGAACCTGAAGGAAGTAACCAAGCATTCCGTCCTTGTGATTTAGGGAAAACCCGGAAGATTTGAATCTACATCACAGGACAGGGATGTGATACACAAGCCCTTCTCATTCGAACCCAACGTCCTGACCATTATGCTACCGTACTCTACAGTCTACAGTCTTTACTAATAATTTATGGCAAGTTCGTGGTACCTATGAACCTCTTCTATGCGTGAATACTATAGGAGAAACGACGTGTATCTTGTAGCACCCACTGAAGATGGGACTCGGCCCCAGCATGTTCAAGACTAAATGAAGCATCATTTGATGAAATTGTGATTGAAGGCAGGGCCGTATCTCTTTATTATTGTAACTTACAACAGTTCCAGAACTCTTCACCCACCATGCACAAAATAATGTACATTGTTTTTGTTTGTTTCACCTTGTCTTTGTGTTACGTCAGTCAGTCTTAAAATGAGGATGTGAATTCCTTTCTATACTTGACGCTTCAGCAAAATTTTGGGCAACGATTAGCTATTTACTTTGTTTTATTCCTACACTTGCGAACGTCAGTTGTGAAAACACATTTTACAAACGTTATCTACAAGTGCGTCCAGGCAGCATATTTCCTAAATTCTCGTTGAGCTTCGAAATTTTATGCCCGCAATTGTCCTAACTTTACTTCAGTTAAGTCTGCTTCCCTGGAACCCTTATTAATCTCATTATTACCGGTATAAAAGTCACAAAACTTGATTTCGTTACATTTTCAGTTTCAATTTTTCTACACTAATAATAGTTTCTGCGTCATCTGTAAAAATGTAATAAACCTTGCCTTTAAAGACGACTATGAAAATTTATTAAAAAAATGTAAACCTCAGAAGGAGCTTATTAATATATCTTAAAGTATATCATCACTTTAATACTGCCTGTGTCACATTTTGCAAATTAGCTAAAATAGGTATAAGCACTTCTGAAATGTAGGCCGAATACTCTAAATGTCATAGATAATAGTCATATTCTGCAACTCATTGTAAACAATTTCAAGCTCTATTGTCTGGCAAAATTATTAACGGTTTTGTAGAGGTTTAATGAGATGTGTTTTCTGAAACAGCAAATTTCCATGTGAAAAGTTTCTAAATCAATTCATGTGAAACGAATAGCCTGCACATCGTTTAGCAGATTTACACTTCCCGGCAATGTGCTTACTCTTTCTTAGCATTTTGAAAATTTGTTATTTACGAACGTTAGAATCGGGAGTGAACGAAAAAAATGTTCAACTTGTATACCATTGTTTATTTCTTAATCTCGGTGTGAAGGTGGCATTAAGGTACTGTGTTCATCCTAAAGTGTAATTTAGTAGTCTCGTGTGCAGATGTTAAAGAATGTAAGATGAAATACTGGAAGTATACGATAGAGAAACGTGCGACATCAGGTTGCGACACGCATTCGTCGTAGAAAAATGCGTAAATGCTATGTTTGCTCGTGGAACATCATGAGAAGCAAGCTCTTTTCCGAAATGTGTCTTCATTGTCTGACAGCCTACGACATTTCTTAGATTTACAACCCTCTATTCCATCACCGCCACTCCACAAAAATTTAACCACAGACTTGTGACTCAGCTCCTAAGAACACACAGCAATGAAATGTTGAAGACATTGTATGCACCTTGTAGTGCGATGTGATAACGAATCTTACAACCGAGAACAACTCTATATTACAACCAGTGACCCCTGATTCTTTAAGGAATCAAACGCCCATGTAGAAAATAGCTTCAAACGTCTGATTACTTTACATACGAGTTAATGCGTTAAATATTTGACTTAAAGCGCTAAGTGGCAAAAAGTTTAGCAAGGTTTAAAATTATACTTAAATTTTGTTGGAAGTCGTTAAGCGCTCTCGTTGTGAAATACTGGATGGGTATAGTCTGGGTTATTTGTGCTCCGTTTAAGCAAAAGCCAGTTTTTTTTACGATTTCTAATGTTTTTGACTTCAAACCTCCTGCGTTATGTGTAATTCTGCAGGTACATTCAGTGGTATATGTGAACACTGTCTGCAAACTGTTGCGAAAGGAGTTTTTTGTAAGGAGGTAACAAATTAAAACGTCATGAATAAAGCTGATTTAACAGCGAAAATGTAGTAAGCGATCATTTTGTAGAGGTGTCAACGAGAAAAAGTTCCGTAAGCGTTTGAAATTATGCGTAAAGTTTGTTAGAAGTAACTAAGTGCTCTCATTTCCAAATATTTGCTGAATAAAGTTCGAGTATTTGCACGCCTTCAGTGACGTTGTCACAAGACGACCACAGTTTCTAATTCCGTTACTTATTGTGTTAAACTTTTAACGTGAAGTTAATACCTCCTGATGAGTGATTCCAACAACATTTTAAATTTGTAATTGCGAGGAATAGAACATACGAACAGGCCTTGAAGGCCCAACGGTACCCACCAGTCGCCGTGTCGTCTTCAGCCGTTAAGCCGTCGGCACACGGACGTTGAGCGTGCCGAGATTCTGACGTCATGGCGTGGAACAGCACGTTCGGGAGTCTTTCCGAACGTGCAGAGCAGTATCTGGCATGTCAGATATTCTGAGCGTGCGTCTGAGCGTTGACCAGTGAGATGGCACAACGCCACTTACGTCACACGCACGCCGTCTCCCTTCAGTACAGAGTTGTGAGGCGCCATATTGGCATCCATTTCAGGCCCATATATATATATATATATATATATATATATATATATATATATATATATATATATATATATATATACCGTTCCGAGCACCAGAAAATTGAGAATCACTGCAAAACCCGTTGCTAACTGTGTGATTCGTTCCAATAAAATAATGAGAAACATCATATTCGTGGCAAAAGAATTATTGTAACTTGCGTATAGTGAGAGTAGGCTATTTGAAGGCAGTATCGCACTGAAGTTCCACCCAAAACGCATTGTTCTTGGTACAATTTGTTATAATTAAATTTCAGTTAGTAACAAATCTACGATTAAGGTTTTTAGCAAGTGGTAACATACTGTGATTTGGAACGAAAGCTGTAATGTTGGTTTAACGTAATGAATAGCGTCAGTGTCTCAAATGAGATTTTTTTTTGTTGGGGCGGTGGTTCGCATCCAGACACAACCAATTTTTTTTTCCTTACATTCACGTTTTTATTAGGTTCTGATACTTTATCATTAGTTTGCTATAAGTATAGACTATAATATTTGATGTTATGCAAATACAAGTTCAAGTTTTTTTGAGGCGCGACTTCGTTCGATTGTCTTGATCTACAGGACAGCTTGCGCTACTTGTGTAAAGCTATTTTGCTCCTTTTTCTTTTACGCTTCGTAATTCATGCGTTGCACAAGATTCTGCAAGTGGGTAGGAACAGTGATCAAGTAAGACTGACCTTAGGGTTTTACTAAAATGTGTGAATGACGATGGCTCTGAGCAGTACGGGACTTAACATCTATGGTCAGCAGTCCCCTAGAACGTAGAACTACTTAAACCTAGCTAACCTAAGGACATCACACGGCACCCAGTCATCACGATGCAGAGAAAATCCCTGACCCCGCCAGGAATCGAACCCGGGAACCCAGGCGCGGGAAGCGAGAACGCTACCGCACGACCACGAGCTGCGGGCTGAGAATAATGAAACAATGTTTATCTTATGCCTAGAAGAATTCCAAATTTGTACCGCACTGTTTGTAATGGAACTATTATATGTCTCTGTCCTTACTGATTGGACGTGGTACTTTCCTTCTCGTGGACGATGGAGGAAATGTGTGTTTTTAATAGAGCTAACGTGGGAATTTTACGCGCACCCGTTGAGTAAACAGTGTGGTTTACGAACTAGAAACATCCCTCAACTGCCTCTGGAGTGCGCTGCGATCGCGTGTGCCACATTGGGGGTCCACGTACCGTATGCACAAGTCGCATCGTTCCTGGGCGTTCAGCAGCACGTTGAACTTGGCACGCTCCGTGTGCCGACGGCTTTACGTGTCACCGGATGCGGATGTGGAGGGCCATGTGGTCAGCACACCGCTCTCCCGGCCGTATGTCAGTTTACGACACCGGAGCCGCTACTTCTCAGTCAACTAGCTCCTGAAGCGGCCTCACAAGGCCTGAGTTGACCCCGCTTGCTAACAGCACTCGGCAGCCCCGGACGTTGACCAATCCGAGTGCTAGCTAAGCCCGACAGCGCTAAACGTCGGCAAACTAACGGGAGCCGGTGTTACGACTGCTGCAACACCGTTGGCTGATTACGTGAAGTACGGTACTGGGAATAAAATTTTTGTTGCCCCTGAGAGCCGTTAGACAGGCAACCTGCAACTGACATTGGGTTCGGGGATAGCGGCTTACAAGGGAACCTCCTCATAGCACCCCCCTCAGATTTAGTTATAAGTTGGCACAGTGGATAGGCCTTGAAAAACTGAACACAGGTGAATCGAGAATACAGGAATAAGTTGTGTGGAACTATGAAAAAAATAAGTAAAATATACAAACTGAGTAGTCCATGCGCAGCATATGCAACATTGAGGGTTATGTGAGCAAAGGAGCGCCGTGGTCCCGTGGTTAGCGTGAGCAACTACGGAACGAGAGGTCCTTGGTTCAAGTTTTCTCTCCAGTGAAAAGTTTACTTTTTTTATTTTCGCAAAGTTATGATCTGTCCGTTCGGTCATTGACGTCTCTGTTCACTGTAGTAAGTTTAGTGACTGCGTTTTTCGACCGCGCCGCAAAACCGTGCGATTCCTAGACAGGAAAACACGTCTGATATATTGTATAGGACACTGGTGACGGCATGTGCGTCACATCATAGAATATGTTGTCGACCCACCTAACTTGTACATTTGGCGAATGGGTAAAAAGATTCTTCTACCTTGCCCGATTTAGGTTTTCTTGTGGATGTGATAATCACTCCCAAAAAAGTGATGAAAACATAAGAGTTTGTCACATAAACTGCAACAAATGAATGCAACAGTTTCACAGTCGCACAGTTTTCCCTGTGCTCTGTCAAAACATGTGTTTTTAACGTTTTCAAATTTTTCCGTGTGTAGACCGTCAAATCATGCATATGTCCAAGCAAATCTGAACAAGTCCTGGAATTTTGGAGAGCGAAGTTCATTATGTGCGAGAGCCTGAACTTTGATAATTGAAACACGATCAGGTAAACAATACTGCTCTGTGTACCTGTGCAGCTTCGCAAAATAATTGTCTGAAAATAAAAAATGAATCCTTTCTTTCGAGGGAAGACTTGAACCAAGGACCTCCTGTTCCGCAGCTGCTCACGCTAACCACGATACCACGGCACTCTAGAGCTCAGACTATCCTTGATGTTGTCTATCTTCCACATGGACTACTCTGTTCGTATATTTTGCTTTTTTTTCATAGTTCCACACAACTTGTTCTTGTTTTCTCGAGTGATATGTGTTCAGTTTTTTAAGGCCTATCCACTGTGCCAACTTATGACTAAATCTGAGGGGGTGCGATGAGGAGGTACCCTTGCTAGTAATATGGATAATAACTGGTTTACGTCTTAATTTCTGTAAAAGGGCCCTGTATATGTGTGGAAACAGTCATGGTCTCACATTGCCACTTCCTGACAAGATAGCATTCAGCTGTGGTCTGTTTGAGAGGTATCAGTGACATCAAAAGCGATGTTAACGGGCAGAGCGGCAGGGAGAGTTATTGCAATCCATTAGCTGTAGCAGCCACCCAATTGGAAGCGCATCGCGTGACAGATCGATTTGTGCACCTGAGCGGACTCGATCCCGGGACTTTGCCTTTGGCGCTTCTCTGTGCAAATATGCCTCGTCACGCACTATCAGGTTTCTGCCCACGAAGGCAAAGGTTTGGATCAGTATATGTTTGCTTTTAAGGCGGTAGCTCCGTGCTCGGAGTTAAAACGAATAAGAGCTGTGTTGCTTTACAAATTTATTCGATAGTTACTTTCACGAATCATAAACATTGAAGGACTTTTTCCACTTACCAAAGACGTTATAGCCAAAACATAGCTCACTAAAATTCTAATATGGACGTTCGGCTGCAAAACTTAATCAATGTTTACGGGTGCCATTCTCTCGGCGTTCCAAAATATTCACCTCATATTACATCACACACAACAAAACAAAACAAAAATCAAGATTTAAAAATGCTTTTACATTTACTACGTCAGCTGCACACAGTGCTGGCGTTACCAATTGAGAGAGTTCACACGCTTCTCAGAATTCGAGGTCAGTGTCTCACCGAATATGTCACAAGACTAAAATTAAAACGTTGGAGCCTTAAAATATAAAAGAAGTACCAAACGGTAAATTACAGGAAAAATACTTTCAAGTGGCTTTCAGTCTTAAGAGCATAATCTTGGTCGTCCATGCGAAAACTTGTCAGATGAGAGAGTCGCTTTCTCACCCACACAGAACAACTGAAAATAAGTTACAAGAATTCGAGGACCGAAATTGATTGTTCCACAATGAATAGAATAAGCAACCCGGTAATCTTTGGTACTGTTACAATGTCCCGAAACAAATTTTATCAGATTTACCTGAAACCTCCCCTTCTAAATAACTACATAGGTTTTTGAAACAGCAGGTCACTGTTCTATTTACACATACTTCACAGTTAGAATCGGAATTGCTATTACAAAGATAGTGAGCTAATGTCAATTTCTTTGTTTTTGAATTCTATTTCTTTCTTTAATTGATTCTGAGAAAGTGCAATTAGCAGAACTTTGTTTTTAATTATAACCATACGTAGCCTGATAGAGTAACATTTTCTTTGAGAAGAAGAAAAATTAGGGAAAAGATAGCATGCAAGTTCCTGTGGAATAACGTTCTATAATTGCTGGACAGATGCCAGACGTGTATGGAAAATCGAAGATATTTGTTAATAATATAAATACGATCTAGTAGAAAGCGTCGGATGCTCTTTAACGCTAATCGCAGATGGTGCAGTTTGTACCAAAGTAGCAACGCCAGAAGATAGTAAGAATTTGCAGAACGACGTGCAGAGAATTGATGAATGGTGCAGACTCTGGCAGTTGACCCTGAACGTAAACAAATGTAACATATTGCCATACATAGGAAAAGGGTTGGGTTGGGTTGTTTTGGGTGAGGAGATAAAATAGCCACATCATCGGTCTCACCCGATTAGGGAAGGACGTCGGCCGTGCCCTTTTCAAGGGAACCATCCCCGAATTTGCCTCAAGAGATTCAGGCAAATCAAGGAAAATCTAAATCAGGATAGCCGGAGGCGGGTTTGAGCCGTCGTCCTCCCGAATCTAGGCGTAAATATCCAGAGCGACCTTAAGTGGAATGACCATATAAAACAGATAGTGGAAATGCAGACACAAGACTCAGAGTCATCGGAAGAATATTAAGGAAATGTAGCTCAGCCACGAAAGGAGTGGCTTATAAGGCGCTTGTTCGCCCGATTCTTGAGTACTGTTCATCTATCTGGAGTCCCTATCAGATAGGACTGATAGAGGAGATAAAGAAGATCCAACGAAAAGCGGCGCGTTTCGTTACGGGATCGTTTAGCTAGCGAGAGAGCGTTACAGAGATGCTAAACAAACTCCACTGGCAGACGCTATAAGAGAAACGTTGTGCATCACGGAGAGATTTACTACTCAAATTTCGGGAGAGTTCATTTCAGGAGGAGACAACATGTTACTTGCAATGTGAGACCATGACTGTTTCCACACATATACAGGGCCCTTTTACAGAAATTAAGACGTAAACCAGTTATTATCCATATTACTAACAAGGGTACCTCCCCATCGCACCCCCCTCAGATTTGGTTGTAAGTGGGCACAGCGGATAGGCCTTAAAAAACGAACACATATCACTCGAGAAAACAAGAAGAAGTTGTGTGGAACTATGAAAAAAAGCAAAATATACGAACTGAGTAGTCCATGTGGAAGATAGACAACATCAAGGATAGTCTGAGCTCTAGAGTGCCGTGGTATCGTGGTTAGCGTGAGCAGCTGCGGAACAGGAGGTTCAAGTCTTCCCTCGAAAGAAAGGATTCATTTTTTATTTTCAGACAATTATTTTGCGAAGCTGCACAGGTACACAGAGCAGCAATACAGAGGCTTGCCGACAATCATTCTTCCCACACACTATTCGCGAGTGGAACAGGGTTGGAGAGATCAGATAGTGGTACCGAAAGTACCCTCCACCACACACCATTAGTTGGCTTGCGGAGTATGATTTAGATGTAGAATGAAGCCTCAAGTTTGCTGCAGTATTATACTAACTCCATGCATTTTTGTCAGCAGTTGTGTGGTCCAAAACTCCAGCTGTGAGCATATAACACGCTACACTGCCCTTATTCTAACATCATTGGATCCAGCAGGAGGACAATGGATGGTTGCTGAACTGTTGTTTTGAATAGCTCTCTGTACCAGCAGTAATCACGAAGTTCCTTCGAATTTTTAGTTGAGACTAATGAGATACCTTCATGTACGTTTTATTCATCTATATTGTCTGTTCCCCTCGGTTAAGTAACAGACTGTGAAATGTACGAGGGTCGGTCAAAAAGTAATGCCTCCCATTTTTTTTCTACTTAAAAAAATTAAGTTAAGTGAAAAATTTGAATTTGGCGCCATTCCTCAAACCTTCTTCTGCAATCCACTGCAGTAGTAACTTTCTGTGTCAACAGGTGGCAGCACAGCAGAAGTTTGTAAGATGGCCGACATCGATGTTCGTTTGAGACAGCGTTGTGTGATTGAATTCTTGAATGCAGAAGGTGAAACGCCCATACGCATTCATGAAAGACTGAAGAAGGTGTATGGTGTTGTGACAGTGGATGTCAGCACTGTTAGACGATGGGTTCGTCGTTGTAAGGAAGCTGAAGGGCAAACACCGTTGACTGACGAAAAGCGGAGCGGCAGGCCGGTGAGTGCAGTGACTCCACACAACATTCAGCAAGTTGATGACATCATTCGTGGTGACCGTCGGGTGCCTGCAGATGAAGTGTGTCGCATTATTTCTCTTAGTAAAGGCAGTGTGATCACGATTATTAAACAATTGGGGTACTCAAAAGTTTGTGCACGGTGGGTTCCAAGAATGTTAACCGATCAGAATAAAGAGGCAAGGAAAACAATAGCCTCCCAACACTTGCAGCGCTTCCGTTTGGAGGGAGATGAGTTTCTGAAAAAAATTGTGACCGGGGACGAAACATGGGTGCATTTTTTTGAACCCGAATCAAAGAGGCAGTCAATGGAGTGGCGTCACACAAGCTCGCCGAGGAAGAAAAAATTCAAAACTGTGCGATCGGAAGGGAAGTTATGGCAACAGTTTTCTGGGATACAGAGGGTGTGATTCTGGTTGTTTTTTTGGAGCAGGGATGCACAATAAATTCTGTTCAATACGTCACAACCCTCAAAAAACTTAAAGCACGTCTTCAGCGAGTTCGCCCAACAAAATCAATGGCAGATGTTCTTCTTTTGCATGACAATGCAAGACCACACACCAGTCGTCACACCTCTGACGAGATTGTCAAAATTGGATGGGAAGTTTTGCCTCATCCCCCATACAGCCCTGACCTGGCACCATCAGACTTCCATCTGTTCGGGCCACTAAAAGAAGCTCATCGTGGGATTCATTTTGAAGATGAGGAGCCGTCAAAACATCCGTGCGTCAATGGCTTAGGAAGCAGAGCTGTGATTTTTACCGTGCTGGGATACATGCCCTTGTTCAAAGATGGACCAAAACTGTAGAGATGGGCGGAGATTACATTGAAAAATGACAAAATGATCCTCAATGTTGTGGTTTTCAACCTATGTAATTGCATTTAAATTTCCTGACAATTAAATGTAGAAAAAAAAATAGGAGGCATTACTTTTTGACTGACCCTCGTATTTCATTTGATTTTTTCTCAAGATGCTTTTATCTAATACTTGCTCTCGTAGGGGAAGTGTCACATGGATTTTAACAATGTCTAACTGCACAGTTTACGGTAATATTTCTTCTGTAACCTTCGATTGTATATGAGACCAAGATTGTTCTATGAACACTGTTACAGATGTTTTGTGACTCGAACCTACAATATAATTTTCGTAAATATTTATTATTTTATTTGTTGGTAACAATCTCCCACTAGGTGGGAGTAAGTGTAAGGTGACACAAGACAGTCCTCGAAAAGAGAAATGGAATAAATATTTATGGCAGTTTTAATGTAACTGGTGTGTTGCCCATTAAAAACAATACCAGCCTTCTAAATGTGCCTACTTCGCCAGTATGCTCTTACAATAAATGACGTTGCGGAAGCTGAATCCTTCTACTACCTATAGAAATTCGTTAATTTTTCTTGTACACCAAATCATACAGAAGTGCACTGCATACATTTAACACAATTTATGAGCAAAACTTATAAGTAGGCTGTGTGGGTTTTTTATTGGTAACTCCACGTAGCGCTCTGTATGAAGATCACTGGCTGTGCTGTGGGCAGTCTGTGGCTGGTTTGCATTGTTGTCTGCCATTGTAATGTTGGGCAGTTGGCTGTTAGCGGCGCGTAGCGTTGCGCAGTTGGAGGTGAGCCGCCAACAGTGGTGGACGTGGGGAGAGAAATGGCGGAGTTTTGAAATTTGTAAGACGGGATGTCATGAACTGCTATATATATTATGACTTTTGATGACATTAAGGTAAATACATTGTTTGTTCTCTATTAAAATCTTTCATTTGCTAACTATGCCTATCAGTAGTTAGTGCCTTCAGTAGTTTGAAACTTTTATTTAGCTGGCAGTAGTGGCACTCGCTGTATTGCAGTAGTTCGAGTAACCAAGATTTTTGTGAGGTACGTGATACATGAAAGGTATAGGTTAATGTTAGTCAGGGTCATTCTTTTGTAGGGATTTTTGAAAGTCAGATTGCGTTGCGTTAAAAATATTGTGTGTCAGTTTAAGCACAGTCTTGTATAATTGTTCAAAGGAGACGTTTCAAATTCTGTAATTCACTTTTATTGATAATTTCAGTAACACGAGGACTATTTTCAGAAGCGGTAGTGTACAGATTCATCGCAAAAGTACATTAACATTTGCTCAGTTCTCAGTCTGATCACTAGCAATAATTGTTCACCAGTCCAAAACGAAGCTTACTGCTACTCATATCTCAAAATCTATTTTTCACAATAAGAATGGGAAAGATCTATACGAAAGTCGTAAGGGAGTTGAAATCCGTTATCTGTGTTTACACTGGCTTCCCTAATTCACACTAAGCAAATGTGCAAGAAGGTCGGTCCAGTTAATGCAACTTTGAATCATTTCTTCTATATGTCCACCTGCTCTAGGATTCCTTCTCTGAGGAGGATAAGCTCCACGCGTTCCTTACGTAGGTGACTATTTCATAACATGCATTGGTTATGAGAGGGGGCGAAGCTGTGGGAAACTTTCAGACACGCAATCGCAGGCTATGGTTCTAGAAAACAATCTTAATTTGTATAATAACCGTCTCATTATGCCTATACCGAATTTTGTAATTTTAAAGATTTTTTCAGGTTGCGCTGAAACAAACAATGGATTAATCGCAGAATTTAGAGAAAATGTTTGGATACTGGCGATCCGTTTGGTAACCTGGTGCACTTAACTAGTGTATCTGAGCTTCAAAACTAGTTATGGACAAAAAGATACGATAACGTTTGTCAGGAATACATTAAATAAATCCTTCGGCAGCCACTGTTAGGTGCTTCCTGCTCGCTCATTCAGATCGCTAGTTTCGAGACAATAACTATCATTAAGAGATGCTATCTGCACAACAGTTCAAAAAATCAGTAAATAAAGAAAGTAAATCTCCTGTAAATTGCACATTGTCAATTATAAACGATAGGAACTCTTGTGGTTCTTTAAGTTGGACGTTCGGGAAAAGCAAAGTTAAACTGCAGTGGAATGTACTTACGACGTGAAATGTTAAGACACATACCATGTCTATCTATGTACACAGAACTCCAATTTAACACTTATTTCGCTAATGTATGTGCAACTTCAAGCCTCCAGGTAAATTTTAAGTCACACAGTCAAATCAAGATATACGCACAAATGACAGGAGTTCTTTTGGGCAGTCTAACAAAACCAGAATGTGATCTGCATTTCTACTCAATTTATGTTCTCTGCGAACCAAGATATCTGTTAGACATACTCTACAGTGTACATCAAGACAAGGCAGACGAGCTGACTCCATACTGCAAAGAATTCTCAACTACTACAACGACAGGGGTAGTTTGCCCAGTCAGATGGCTTGTGTAACCACGGAGCAAACATGAGAGCAGTCCAAGTAATAGTAGTGACAGTATTCACAGATTATCCGCAGCTGTGAGGCAACTCATGGACAATAAAAATTCAACAAGAGCAGTGCCATTTCAACCTCGGACTCTCACAAACGTCATCAAGATGAACAAAACCATGAAGTTCATGTTCAGTGTCCATTACGGGTAGTCTATGACAGAGAACTATGTTCTCCCGACATGTGTCTACAATACATGAGGGAGTCATTGTTAATGTACTCAAACAATAGCACAGAGCACTTTCCCGAAGACAGGATACAGTCATTGGAAGTTCGTGGCCTTCTGATCCCATGTCTTCACCATTGACAGACTAGACGACTGGTGCTTTCAACGACGGAATACACAGGACTGCTGAGAAAATGTGGTGTTACGTACCACCAAATTTCGCAACATACGTTAGAAATGTTTGCTATGATTAATGTCATTCAGTTTATTTTATTGAGCGACGACTGTCTGGGAGACCTGGCAGTACAATGGAACTCAGATTGATATTATAGTAAAGATATAGTGTGTTGAATAAGATAATTCATGGAAAAAGGAACTTTGTATAGAAAAAGTTTTTAATTTTATAGACTATAAAAAAGCTTTCGACCGCGTTAACAGGCACGTTTTGTGAATTACTTTAGAAACAAGAGGGTACCTTAACAGAAGTTGTTAGAAGCTTATATCAAGAAAGTAAAGTCATAATAAACGAGAGTAGAGAGAAAGCTGAAACTATAACAATTAATAGAGGCGTTGGACAAGGTAGTAGCTTACCGCCCAAGCGCTTTAATCTTTGCACTGACAACATTGTTAGACAATGGTCAGCCAAGGTAAACCTTGGCGTTAAAGTAGGACCAGATATCTGAATGAGTGCCGTGATATCCGCTGACGATCAATTTTACCGACGGCGAGGACGATCTTCAGTGAGCAATACATTGCCTAGGTCTGGTACGTAAGGACTAAATTATTATTATTTTTCGAAGAAAGACTAAGACCATAGCTTTAAAAAGAAAAGGCCCTGAACATTTCAAAATATTTACAAATGATCATGCTGTAGAACGAGTTTCCCGCATTATCTCCTTAGGTTGCCTAGATGAGATACTCAAGGATTACACTATTAATATATCTCGCATAAAGACTAAGCATATGGCTTTTATACTGAAGCGCCAATGAAATTGGTGTAAGCATGCGTATTCAAGTACAGAGAGATGTAAACAGGAAGAATATGGCGTTGCGGTCGGCAACGCCTGTATAAGACAACAAGTGCCTGACACAGTTGTTAGTTCGGTTACTGCTGCTACAATGGCAAGTTATCAAGATTTAAGTGAGTTTGAACGCGGTGTTATAGTCGGCGCACGAGCGATGGGACACACAGCACCTCCGAGGGAGTGATGAAGTGGGGATTTTCCCATACGACCATTTCACGAGTGGTTGCCTCAAGAAAGGAACCAAGCCCTCCAAAAACAAGTTTAATCGAACGGGAACATCTCAATAAGATGGTCCACTAGTGTAAGAGAGTGGCCGTCGTACCGCAGAAGATAGGTTAACGCTCACTTATAAGCTTTCTGTAGTTTGTTGGTGTTCAATGCCTCACACCTCTGCGAGATAACTAGGTAGAATGTACTAAATATAATTCTTATTTGAGTTGTGACTTTCATTAAATAGCTCTTCCACATTTTTGCTAACAAATGATTGACCACTGTCGTACCTAAAGAGTAACTCTTGGTATTCGATATTGTGGATGCGCGCCCTGCCATTCTTAAATGTGTTGTATGAGGCATCCTCCGTAGCATTCCATTCTGCAGTGGCAGTTCAGATGGCTGTCAGTGTCCCTTGAAAACAACAGGAAAGAAAAATGTGCTTGTGTACGCCTCCCTATCTGCAGTCGCCTTCGGCTTGTTCGGCGATACAGCCGTTGACCGCATTTTTCGAATGTAGTGGGCCAATGGCAACACCCACCGTGGACAATTACTCACTCATAGCGCTTCCATGCGGCTGATCATTTTTTGTCATCTGGAGATCTGCCCTCAAGTGGAAACTATCGAAAAGTATCACCCTTCATTACAAAATAAAAGCATACGGGTTTTTCAAGGACGCCACACGATCGCCTGCGATCTCTGAAGGGATTAATTGAAAACTCATTGGTGATGGGGTATTTGCTATACATCGTTAAAAAACCGTACGTAATTGTTGTTGTTGTTGTGGTCTTCAGCCCTAAGACTGGTTTGATGCAGCTCTCCATGCTACCCTATCCTGTGCAAGCATCTTCATCTCCCAGTACTTACTGCAACCCACATCCTTCTGAATCTGCTTAGTGTATTCATCTCTTGGTCTCCCTCTACGCTGCCCTCCAATGCTAAATTTGTGATCCCTTGATGCCTCAGAACATGTCCTACTAACCGGTCCCTTCTTTTTGTCAAGTTGTGCCACATACTCCGCTTCTCCCCAATTCTATTCAATACATCATCATTAGTTATGTGATCTACCCATCTAATCTTCAGCATTCTTCTGTAGCACCACATTTCGAAAGCTTCTATTCTCTTCTTGTCCAAACTATTTATCGTCCACGTTTCACTTCCATACATGGCTACACTCCACACAAATACTTTCAGAAACGACTTCCTGACACTTAAATCTATACTCTATGTTAACAAATTTCTCTTCTTCAGAAACGCTTTCCTTGCCATTGCCAGTCTACATTTTATATCTTCTCTACTTCGGCCATCATCAGTTATCGTACATAATTACAAATTTCTAAATCACACAGCGTATTCAAATTTCTAAACTAAGGATTTAAAAATAAGGGTACTTATTCTAAAAATATTTTTACCGCATTTAATATTGCAGATGTTATTAAATGTGCACCTGGAAGGTTAACTAACTACAGATTCTTGGAGTAATCCCTCTGAATCATCTGTCATTTGATTTTGCATGTCCATACCAGGGGAGCCGGAGTCCTATCTGTAACGCTTTCTTGATTCTGGGTCATTTTCCTAAAAGTAGTATTTCTTACGTGGTCTCGCCGAGATATTCTAACAAGATCTTTTGAATAGATCATTTCTACAACTCCGAATTTGTTTTTTTTTTTTTTTTTTTTTCAGTAAGCTCCCAGCATTCATAAGTGTTTATAGGCTCTACAGTACTTCTTTAGTTGTCAGCTGACCTTAGAGGACCATAACAGAGTGTTTAAATTCTGAAATACTGTTTTCCGATGAGCTACTCGTTGCTTTATTGTCAATTTGCTTCATCTGTCTTTCGATAAAATGCTAAGCAAATATTTCAGCTGCCATAATTGAGGGGATGTAGCTTATACGTATGCATAAAGAATTTACTAAGCTGGTACCAAGTTTGATTGACGAAATTTCTCACGTTTCTTGGGAGCAGAACGATGGTAGTCTTGTTGACAGATGTTCTGAACAGAGGGACCTGATAATCTCAGGGCAGCAGAAGCATCCTTCTGGCGGAAAGTAAGCGATTAATTCGTGGAAACCGCAACTTCATAATATGCCAAGAACGCCCTAAGTGCCACTAGAGAATGCCACCCAACTTGAGCAAAGCCTTTCTGCTGCAGCACCACAGTAAGCACAGGATGTCCTGGATCCTCCCTACCTGCTTACATGAAACATAAGCCCCCAACAACTTGCACTACTCACTTTAATAATGAAACAAGCGTAACCAAAATAATACACGATCGTGAAGCGACCTCCACCAGTCATGTTACAGGCTTTTCTCTCACACTTAGCAGTTCTCAGTGTTTGAGTCAACTTCAGTGATTGTTCCACTTATCTCAGGACTCATTATGATTACGTTCCAGACTGAAGAGCAGCTGATAAAGGCATACAGCCTCACGTTGACACACATTGTAACTGAACAGGACAAAAGTGTGTACATGAACTATGACTTTCTGGGCTGCTAAGACTCTTATGCGTAACCTAAATGGCAGTTCTGGTGTGTTTCCAGTTCCCGCATCGTGAATACTATTCTATTCTGTGTTGCAGAAGATTCTTAGGAGCCGGATGGAGTGGCCGAGCGGTTCTAGGCGCTTCAGTGAAAATCCGAGGGAACTTTCCACAGATGAGTTGGCAGTGTCTTTAGTGTGCCTGACGATCCTTTCACGCCGCCCTTTTCAGAGCGCAAAGTGATCACGTAGAAATGCCTAAAACAAGTGTCTCCCACCAAGTATGTGGATCTCGTAACAGATTTCGCCTGAAGCTATACAGCCCACATAATGTAAATGTCGTGCGTTTCTTGTTTCAAGACAATGTTCATCCGAAATCTGCAGGGCCAGTGAAGACACACTTGCAACGTTTTCGATGGGAAGTGTTTGATCAACCACAATACAGCCCTCAATTGGTTCTGCCCATTGTTCATCTCTGCTCACACGAACCGCTGGCTACGAAGATAACATTTTGCCACAAACAACGAAAGGTAGACGAGCGAAGAGAATTGGCGGAAAGCGCAGGTAGATGCTTTTCGTGACGAGGGTACTGGGAAGTTTGTACAACGCCACGACAGATGTCTAAGTCGGAGAGGCGACTATTTAGAGTCGTAGGTGGAAGATTGTAAAGTGTTACTATGTTTACGACGTTGCTCATCGAGCCACATTCGTTATCTCGCATTTCTGGCTGCTTCTCTCACGCAATTAATGATACGAATTCAGAAATTCAGGGTCGCCACCAGCCCAAGCCCTTCCTAATAATTTACAAAAAAACGGAGCTGGAAAATTACTAGTTTAATTACTTTAATAATTTAATTACAAGTACGGAAACTTCTTTAAGCAGCGAGATAAATAGCCCTCCATGTCGTGCATGAAACAACTTGATTAATTCAGGGATGGAAATCAGAGTAAGGGGGTAAGATCGACACCAAAGAATTTATCTTTCACGTAAATTATTTATTGTAAATAAATATTTGCTTGCACATCCTAACTACAGATAACTGTTGCCTGACTCGAAATATTTAAGTAAGAATTACGTGAGAATGAAACAGAGCACAATTTAACTACAGCAAGAAGAAACACAGGAGACGGGGGTGGGAGACAATTATACTGACATCTCCTTTGCATTAATACCATAAAAATATCTCAGTGAGATTTGCATTACGCATGCTCTATTCTGGACACAGGTTTAACCAATTCACAAGGCTGTGCGATAATTATTCAACATACTAACTCCGTCTGCTGCTTGCAAACGGCCGAACTAGAGCAAGTGGTGCACTCTGACTCAAACTGTTGTGCTGCGCACGAAAGAACAAACATTCTTGCAGAAATTGTAGCTCATTAAACAAGCAAACTGTTCAAATAAAGCCTATTGCGGCGCCGTGGTGGACCAGAAGGGGCATTGATTACCAAACACGCGGCACAAAATCGACACACAAAGACAAAAGCGATTTCCAGAAAATATAAGATTAAAAATCATTAAAAAAATAATTCGCTTCAGATAAGCTAAAGTACTTAAGTATTTCACCAGTTAAACATAACGAAGTCCTAACTCAACCTCATTCCTATCACCTGAAACCCCCCCTTGAGAGCTACGATCCGTACTCACCAAGCGTTCTCCGAAGAGTGCCCCTTTTTCATTAAAGATTACGTAGCTAACCGTGCAGCGGAAGCTACCAGAAGGGTAGCCCTCCGTCACCAACCTCACACACAAAAACAGCCTTCGAGATAGCCTTCGACTAAGATGGGTAAACCTCTCTGTTCAGGTATTGGAAACCTAAGTTGGTCATCCTGTGCTCTCCTTTGAACGAGAAGCAACATCGTCTGCTCCCAGCAGACGATGACAAATTCTGCGATTCCAACAAAACAAAACCGAAACCCACATTAAAACACTCATATAATAATCAATAGGCCTTCTTTGAGTGCTCAGTCTTCCTGGAAGAGTTCACGAATTCTACATCTACATCTACATCTACATCCATACTCCGCAAGCCACCTGACGGTGTGTGGCGGAGGGTACCCTGAGTACCTCTATCGGTTCTCCCTTCTATTCCAGTTTCGTATTGTACGTGGAAAGAAGGATTGTCGGTATGCTTCTGTGTGGGCTCTAATCTCTCTGATTTTATCCTCATGGTCTCTTCGCGAGATATACGTAGGAGGGAGCAATATACTGCTTGACTCTTCGGTGAAGGTATGTTCTCGAAACTTTAACAAAAGCCCGTACCGAGCTACTGAGCGTCTCTCCTGCAGAGTCTTCCACTGGAGTTTATCTATCATCTCCGTAACGCTTTCGCAATTACTAAATGATCCTGTAACGAAGCGCGCTGCTCTCCGTTGGATCTTCTCTATCTCTTCTATCAATCCTACCTGGTGCGGATCCCACACTGCTGAGCAGTATTCAAGCAGTGGGCGAACAAGCGTACTGTAACCTACTTCCTTTGTTGTCGGATTGCATTTCCTTAGGATTCTTCCAATGAATCTCAGTCTGGCATCTGCTTTACCGACGATCAACTTTATATGATCATTCCATTTTAAATCACTCCCAATGAGTACTCCCAGATAATTTATGGAATTAACTGCTTCCAGTTGCTGACCTGCTATTTTGTAGCTAAATGATAAGGGACCTATCTTTCTATGTATTCGCATCACATTACACTTGTCTACATTGAGATTCAATTGCCATTCCGTGCACCATGCGTCAATTCGCTGCAGATCCTCCTGCATTTCAGTACAATTTTCCTTTGTTGCAACCTCTCGATACACCACAGCATCATCTGCAAAAAGCCTCAGTGAACTTCCGATGTCATCCACCAGGTCATTTATGTATATTGTGAATAGCAACGGTCCTATGACACTCCCCTGCGGCACACCTGAAATCACTCTTACTTCGGAAGACTTCTCTCCATTGAAAATGACATGCTGCGTTCTGTTATCTAGGAACTCCTCAATCCAATCACACAATTGATCTGATAGTCCGTATGCTCTTACTTTGTTCGTTAAACGACTGTGGGGAACTGTGTCAAATGCCTTGCGGAAGTCAAGAAACACGGCATCTACCTGTGAACCCGTGTCTAAGGCCCTCTGAGTCTCGTGGACGAATAGCGCGAGCTGGGTTTCACACGACCGTCTTTTTCGAAACCCATGCTGATTCCTACAGAGTAGATTTCTAGTCTCCAGAAAAGACATTATACTCGAACATAATACGTGTTCCAAAATTCTACAACTGATCGACGTTAGAGATATAGGTCTATAGTTCTGCACATCTGTTCGATGTCCCTTCTTGAAAACGGGTATGACCTGTGCCCTTTTCCAATCCTTTGGAACGCTTCGCTCTTCTAGAGACCTACGGTACACCGCTGCAAGAAGGGGGCCAAGTTTCTTCGCGTACTCTGTGTAAAATCGAACTGGTATTCCATCAGGACCAGCGGCCTTTCCTCTTTTGAGCGATTTTAATTGTTTCTCTATCCCTCTGTCGTCTACTTCGATATCTACCATTTTGTCAACTGTGCGACAATCTAGAGAAGGAAGCACAGTGCAGTCTTCCTCTGTGAAACAGCTTTGGAAGAAGACATTTAGTAATTGAGCTAAAAACCAGTAGTAAAATGAATAGGTTGTACCGAATTCGACAAGCGTCTTATGAAACGACTTCACAGAGACGTTTCAAGGTGTGGATAACTGTTGCGATTAAAATATTTTTGGTTTTCACTGCGGCTTTCATATCGCGACCGATCGGACCTTTCTTTCCGAACAGCCCTCGTAGTTTTTCGTTACTTTCTTCGTCAAAAGTTCAAATATTGAACCAGCAACTCTGGGGTAAACCTTAGTTTCAAAAACTCTAGAACCAGAATGGGAGTGGGAATTTCTGACCTTTCGGATTCGGAGGCGAAGCTCCGGCAGGTCGCTACTGCGGACGGACTGCCACCGACAAGACGGTAGCGGTGCATTACGGATATCGCATTAGACCCGCAGCCGCCACCAGCTGAAAATTAACTGCGTGTTTATAATTTCACTGCGAGCCCAGCTGGCGGCCACGGAAGAGACCTGGACGCGTTAGCGAAGCGCGCCCGCTGCTATGAATACGAACTGCGTGTAATAAGTCGGCGCGCTGTTTACCCGCGCCGCTGCTAACGAGAGGGGAGCCGCTGCGCGCGTCGCATTAGCTCGCTTCGCGAGGCGTCGCCCCCCCTCCCTTCACCCCTCACCCATGCCAGCCCTCGTTACGCAGCTTAGCAGGCGCGACCGCCAGTCAACACGCCGCCGCCGCCTCCCTGTCACCGCTCCCCGGCAGGAAGGCTTCTTTATTAAAGCCTGGCTCTTCACTTGCATTACGGCCTCCAGCAAGTGTGACAAGACATTCACTAGTCTGCGTCTCCGTATACGATCGCAAACCACCTAACGGTGTATGGAGGGTGTACCACTGTCACTTCCCTCACTTCTCCCCTCCACGTCTACAAATACACTCCGCAAACAACAACACGGTGCACGGTGGAGGGTACACAGACGTGTTAGGCAGCGTCTCTCGTCACGTCACTCTTTTTAGTTTTGAGCACACAGTGAACACGTAAACATCCCTACAACAGTAGTGTCTCCCGCCACGTACAGGGTGAAAAGTATTTAAACCGACAAACTCTGGGAGGTTGTAGGGGGACATCAAAACAAACATTTTTCCTTAATGTCATTTTTTCCTATGGAGAATTTTTAAACCGGTAGAGGAAGATTTCTCTGGCGGCAAATTAATCAAACCAACAAACACTTTTCCATTTTTTTATGACTAAGAAAAAACACATGAACACAACCCAATTTCAATTACAGTAGATTTTCAAAAATGCCTCCATTGACACGTAAACAAAGGCTACACCGTCGGATCATGTTTTGTCTGACACGGACGAAAACCCCAGGAATATCCTGAATTGTTCCTGCTGCTGCTACTATCAGGGCAACCAGATACTCTTCTGATGCAACAGGAGTTGCGTAAACAACGTTGCGCATCTCTCCCCGCACTAAAAACTCCAGAGCGGACATATGGGGGGATCTAGCAGGCCACGGTACAGGACCACCTCTGCCAATCCACGTTTCTGGGAACCGTCGGTTCAGCAATCGACGACTGAAATGTGCCGGCGCCCCGTCATGTTGGAACCACATGCGTTGTCTTGTCCAGCAATTCTGGCAATGCTCTGGCGAGAAAATTGTAATACTGTCTGACATTTAATGGCCTAGGTAGCAGATACGGCCCAATTAAACAGTCCCCAACAACACCGAACCACACATTAACGAAGAACCGCACTTGATGAGCGCTAGTAACTGCGGCATGTGGGTTATCCTCACTCCAAACATGCGAATTGTGCATGTTGAAGACTCCGTCACGCCCGAACGTTGCTTCATCGGTAAACAACACAGAGGATGGAAATGTAGGATCCATTTCACACCGTTCCAGGTACCACTTCGAAAACTGTGCTCTGGGTGGATAATCAACTGGTTCCAGGTTGTGCACACGCTCTAAGTGAAATGGACTTAACAATTGCTCTCGAAGGACTGTTCTTACATTCGTCTGATTCGTCCCCGTGTTACATGCAATTGCACGAGTGCTGATTGAAGGATCCCACTCTACATATTGCAAGACAGCTTCCTCAAATTGCAGCTTTCTTACCGTGCGACGGCGTCCCTGTTTAGGTAAAGTACTAAATGACCCGGTCTCACGCTGACGTTGGTACACAGCAGCAAAGGTGCGGTATACGGCGATTAGGATATTGTTGTTGATAAACCCTCTGTGCAGCTCGACCGTTGTGGTGCGCTACGTAGTACGCTCCAACCATATCAGTGCACTCGCTCCAGGTGTATCGTTCCATTAGTAAACAGAGACAATGCACTGCTACACTGATGGACAGCAGTTGCCTACAACTGAAGAGCGTAGTACGTCCTCTAACAACTGAAGGTCGTAATACGTCCTCTTAACAACTGAAGAGCGTAATACTAGCTCCACCGATTTAAATAATCCCCGTGAGAAAAAATGACATCAGGGAAAAATATTTGTTTTGATGTCCTCTACAACCTCCCAGAGTTGGTCGGTTTAAATACTTTTCACCCTGTATAGTGCCCGCTGCGAGACTGCTCCTAATTTGATGCAACCCCACAGAATGTTCATGCCATGCGTTTCCTTCTTCAAGGCTTGGTCGCACAAAGCAAGGGTAATGAGGACGCTTCTGCAGCGTTTTTGATGGCCTCCGTCTGATGTTCATCTCTGCTCAGATGAACCGCTGGCTATGAAGGCAAAAGACAACATTTTGACACACAGAACGAACTGCAGATCAGTGTAGAGAAGTGGTGGAAAGTTGGTACAACGCTTCGACAGATGTCTAAATCGGCGACTCTGTAGAGAAGTAACTAGAAGCTGTACCAAACTGTTGCAAATATAACATTTTTTTAAAATTTTTACTATGGTTTCCATTTCGCGACCGATAGAACCTCACTTTCCGGATAGGCTTCGTAGTCTTGTTACCGCATGTACGTTATTCACAGGAAAGCAGGTCAGTGCCACCTGAATGTTCATAATTCCTGGGTGGTTTCAGTCTTCCGTGCATTGGTGCGTTGAATTGTGTCTGGTAACGAGCGAAATGCAGCAGTGCTACTCCGGTCGTTGTGCTTAAAGGGATGAAACACATTCGAAAACAATCCTAGATTCTGGTATCGAATGTACCGAAGTTTTTTACTGATCTGGCCAACAGTGAAGAAACCAGGAATGACATTAATTTTCGCTAATTCATAGAATGGCAATAAAAATTTGTGGTATTTCCAAATTGGCTGTATTCCGTATTAACAGTGCAGTAACATCAGGAGAATACCTAAATGTGACCATGTGTTTTGATTATCCAAGAAAGGGATGTAAATTAAAGAGGAAATTGTAGAATTGGACGATTTCGACAAAATGTTAGTTCAAATCGCTCTGAGCACTATGGGACTTAACTGCTGAGGTCATTAGTCCCCTAGAACTTAGAACTACTTAAACCTAACGTAAGGACATCACACACATCCATGCCCGAGACAGGATTCGAACCTGCGATCGTAGCGGTCGCGCGGTTCCAGATTGTAGAGCCTAGAACCGCTCGGCCACCCCGGCCGGCAATATGTTAGTGTATAGAACTGTACTTCGATACTGCAACAGAGGAGATTAGTATCTTACGAGTAGAAAAATAGTTATCTCGTAAATATGATATGTGACACGATACATTAATGATATCTCAGATGTTATCAAAATTATTTTGACACTTTTCTTGACAATTTTCTAGCTTGAAATTTCTACAGGGTCCAACAGAACATACATTCATCAACGACGACGTTTTTCGTCACACAAGTGGAACTACTATACTTCGACGTTTTCACGATACAATATTTGTCCCGTACATCTGTATAGTTTGAGAACGTTCATGTATTATTTTAAGTGTAAGGACTTCAGAAAGAACATAAAACAGAACCATAAAACGTACTAGATAGGTAACAGAATTTGGGTGCTCTTTCAAAACGCTTTTTAGTTTTATCTAAATGTCTTAATAAACAGGTTTAAGCTTCTTTAGCTAAAAAAGCACTATAATAAACTTTATAAACGGCAAAAGATAATAGTGCCAAACACCCTGATTATAACTGACTTGTATAACGCGGACATGTGAGGAAACGCGTATGACAGTCACCATTTTAACGTAATAAAAAAGGGGTGCTTCCAGAGAGATTACAACTTTTAACAAACGCAAACACTGGCCGAAATATGACAACACAAAGTCCAGTCTACAGGTGAACACAATAGGAAACGCCTGGCAATAGAAACCAAAAGCGAAATTAAATTACATCCAAGAGGGAGGCTGAACATAGCGTTGCTATATGGACACGAATCGCCACAGGGACACTAAATAAGCAGTAAGGGCACGTGTCGAAATAAAGAAGTGATTACACCATAACAGGGAAAACGAGCAAGCCGCCGAATAACATTCGAAGTGCTAATCACTCCACTACCCGGATCTATGGAAAACCAAAAACGCTTGGAGATAGTTACGATGCTCACTCAGTCCTAAATCTAGGAGCAGCGAGGCTTAGTCCCCAGTCTCCTTTTTTTTTTTTTTTTTTTTCATCAGTCTACTGACTGGTTTGATGCGGCCCGTCACGAATTCCTCCCTTGTGCTAACCTCTTCATCTCAGAGTAGCACTTGCAACCTACGTCCTCAATTATTTGCTTGATGTATTCCAATCTCTGTCTTCCTCTACAGTTTTTGCCCTCCACAGCTTCCTCTAGTACCATAGAAGTCATTCCCTCATGTCTTTGCAGGTGTCCTATCATCCTGTCCCTTCTCCTTATTAGTGTTTTCCACATATTCCTTTCCTCTCCGATTCTGCGTAGAACCTCCTCATTCCTTACCTTATCAGTCCACCTAATTTTCAACATTCGTCTATAGAACCACATCTTTTCACTACCATACAATGCTGTCCTCCAGACGTACATCCTCAGAAATTTCTTTCTCAAATTAAGGCCGGTATTTGATATTAGTAGACTTCTCTTGTCCAGAAATGCCTTTTTTGCCATAGCGAGTCTGCTTTTGATGTCCTCCTTGCTCCGTCCGTCATTGGTTATTTTATTGCCTAGGTAACAGAATTCCTTAACTTCATTGACTTCGTGACCATCAATCCTGACGTTAAGTTTCTCGCTGTTCTCATTTCTACTACTTCTCATTGCCTTCGTCTTTCTCCGATTTACTCTCAAACCATGCTGTGTACTCATTAGACTGTTCATTCCGTTCAGCAGATCATTTAATTCTTCTTCACTTTCACTCAGGATAGCAATGTCATCAGCGAATCGTATCATTGATATCCTTTCACCTTGTATTTTAATTTCACTTCTGAACCTTTCTTTTATTTCCATCATTGCTTCCTCGATGTACAGATTGAAGAGTACGGGCGAAAGGCTACAGCCTTGTCTTACTCCCTTCTTAATACGAGCACTTCGTTCTTGGTCGTCCACTCTTATTATTCCCTCTTGGTTGTTGTACATATTGTATATGACCCGTCTCTCCCTATAGCTTACCCCTACTTTTTTCAGAATCTCGAACAGCTTGCACCATTTTATATTGTCGAACGCTTTTTCCAGGTCGACAAATCCTATGAACGTGTATTGATTTTTATTCAGCCTTGCTTCCATTATTACCCGTAACGTCAGAATTGCCTCTCTCGTGCCTTTACTTTTCCTAAAGCCAAACTGATCGTCACCTAGCGCATTCTCAATTTTCTTTTCCATTCTTCTGTGTATTATTCTTGTAAGCAGCTTCGATGCATGAGCTGTTAAGCTGATTGTGCGATAATTCTCGCACTTGTCAGCTCTTGCCGTCTTCGGAATTGTGTGGATGATGCTTTTCCGAAAGTTAGATGGTATGTCGCCAGACTCATATATTCTACACACCAACGTGAATAGTCGTTTTATTGCCACTTCCCCCAATGATTTTAGAAATTCTGATGGAATGTTATCCATCCCTTCTGCCTTATTTGACCGTAAGTCCTCCAAAGCACTTTTAAATTTCGATTCTAATACTGGATACCCTATCTCTTCTAAATCGACTCCTGTTTCTTCTTCTATCACATCAGACAAATCTTCACCCTCATAGAGGCTTTCAATGTATTCTTTCCACCTATCTGCTCTCTCCTCTGCATTTAACAGTGGAATTCCCGTTGCACTCTTAATGTTACCACCGTTGCTTTCAATGTCACCAAAGGTTGTTTTGACTTTCGTGTATGCTGAGTCTGTCCTTCCGACAATCATATCTTTTTCGATGTCTTCACATTTTTCCTGCAGCCATTTCGTCTTACCTTCCCTGCACTTCCTATTTATTTCATTCCTCAGCGACTTGTATTTATGTATTTCTGATTTTCCTGGAACATTTTTGTACTTCCCCCTTTCATCAATCAACTGAAGTATTTCTTCTGTTACCCATGGTTTCTTCGCAGCTACCTTCTTTGTACCTATGTTTTCCTTCCCAACTTCTGTGATGGCCCTTTTTAGAGATGTCCATTCCTCTTCAACTGTGCTGCCTACTGCGCTTTTGCTTATTGCTGTATCTATAGCGTTAGAGAACTTCAAACGTATCTCGTCATTTCTTAGAACTTCCGTTTCCCACTTCTTTGCGTATTGATTCTTCCTGACTAATGTCTTGAACTTCAGCCTACTCTTCATCACTGCTATATTGTGATCTGAGTCTATATCTGCTCCTGGGTAAGCCTTACAATCGAGTATCTGATTTCGGAATCTCTGTCTGACCATAATGTAATCTAATTGAAATCTTCCCGTATCTCCCGGCCTTTTCCAAGTATACCTCCTCCTCTTGTGATTCTTGAACAGGGTATTCGCTATTACTAGCTGAAACTTGTTACAGAACTCAATTAGTCTTTCTCCTCTTTCATTCCTTATCCCAAGCCCATATTCTCCTGTAACCTTTTCTTCTACTCCTTCCCCTCCAACTGCATTCCAGTCGCCCATGACTATTAGATTTTCGCCCTCCTTTACATACTGCATTACCCTTTCAATATCCTCATACACTTTCTCTATCTGTTCATCTTCAGCTTGCGACGTCGGCATGTATACCTGAACTATCGTTGTCGGTGTTGGTCTGCTGTCGATTCTGATTAGAACAACCCGGTCACTGAACTGTTCGCAGTAACACACCCTCTGCCCTGCCTTCCTATTCGTAACGAATCCTACACCTGTTATACCAGTTTCTGCTGCTGTTGATATTACCCGATACTCATCTGACCAGAAATCCTTGTCTTCCTTCCACTTCACTTCACTGACCCCTACTATATCTAGATTTAGCCTTTGCATTTCACTTTTCAGGTTTTCTAGTTTCCCTACCACGTTCAAGCTTCTGACATTCCACGCCCCGACTCGTAGAACATTATCCTTTCGTTGATTATTCAACCTTTTTCTCATGGTAACATCCCCCCTTGGCAGTCCCCTCCCGGAGATCCGAATGGGGGACTATTCCGGAACCTTTTGCCAATGGAGAGATCATCATGACACTTCTTCAACTACAGGCCAGATGTCCTGCGGATACACGTTACGTGTCTAATGCAGTGGTTTGCATTGCCTTCTGCATCCTCATGTCGTCGATCATTGCTGATTCTTCTGCCTTTAGCGGCAATTTCCCACCCCTAGGAAACCTCTATCTGCTCCTCCGCCCTCTTTGACAAGGCCGTTGGCAGAATGAGGCTGACTTCTTATGCCGGAGGTCTTCGGCTGCCAATGCTGATTATTTATCAAAATTTAGGCAGTGACGGGGATCGAACCCAGGACCGAAGACGTTTTTGAATCAAAGACGCTACCCCTAGACCACGGGTCTAACCAGCACATATAAGGAGATGTGGAAAACAGAAATTGTCACAGGTCGCGCTTCTTCTGGTCACTGTGGTTCCCGGTGCAGGAATATCCTTCTTGGCGTGTTTATGCTGTTCCTCCTCACTCGCCCACCGAGCACCAAACAGAGTCTTTCGCACCGAGAGCCTCGTAGCCAAAACAGACCGCCAACGACCTCTTTCAAGGGCAACCACCGAAAATCTCTCTTTCCCCCCTCCCTGCTTCCCCTCCCCCCAAGCTTACTCTGTCCAAACAATCTGCAAGCAATCCAAAGACAGCTTCACATCGCAGCACAACAGACATACTCGCGAGTCGAGTGCGAGGAATCAATCTTGCAGTACGGCTCAGCTGCACCCCCCCCCCCCCCCCCCCCCCCACTCCGACCAAATAAAAGCTCTATCACCAGGGCGCGATTGGCCAACAACTTTCCGCCAGTTGGGGCTAGCAGTTTATTGTTGGCTAACATGTACTTTCTCGCCTTGCTCCGTGTCTTTGTTCTGGACATCCAAGGTGACGAGGTTGGGAACCCCCCAAGATGTGCCAAGGGCCAATGAAGCGTCACGCTAACTTTCTCGGCATCGTACCTCTCTGCTTCCGCTCTCCAAAGTTTTTAACAAAAACAGTATCGTTTCCCTTAAAGTTTGTAGTTTCGTGCCCACCTTTATACCACTCTCTCTGTCTTACGGCCTCTTTCAGTGTTCCTATTTGCCATTTGCCAATTATCTCGGAGAAATCCTCAATGTCCCACAAACTGGAAAGCTGGATGTTTACTGGGTGTGCGAAAAGCTAACGTTGTCCGATGGGTCTCATGCTTTGTCGTGCTGAAACGAAAATTCAACCACGGCAACGAACGACCCCACTTCGTTTACGACTCGGCATGGCAGGTGATTAACAAAGGTGCTAAGTTTCAATTAAATATTTTGGCAAAAGGAGGTTGAGAGGAATGTGGCGTAGTTGTGACATGAGTGACACCATAACGAAACCAAAACCGCTGAAACTCCCGACAAACAAAGGGAGGACCAATGTCACTGACTAATACCTTTGGTGGACCAAAGAGCGAAAATATTCCGATTATATGTTTGGCACTGACTTAGGCAGACACCTCTCTATTCGAATATAGCCAAAAAAATCTAGTGAATGCGTTAACAGCCACGAAAATATATCTGTACACAGACTGGGTACGGTGTAACGGACCCACATAATCAATAAAAATTCTTTCCTTGGGCCGTTCTATCTGTGATGACTGCAGAGACTCGTTCCGGTTACCTGAACTGGGTTTCGCAAAGTTAATGGCCTGACACAGTCCGATTAGCCGCCTAATATCTCTATACAGTGGGGTGCAAGTTGCGACTTTATAATCTTGTGTATAGTCTTGTATACGCCAATATGTCCTCGTGAAAGGGACTCGCGATAATAAATAAGGACTGCCGGCATCAAGGCGTGGGGCAAACGAATCTTAAACCTATCTCTGCCTCGAGGCCGGAAACATAAGATCCCTTTTTTTGAACTGATGTGGCACCTCCTCGTCGCCTAACAGCACACAACTCGGGATCTGCCTCTTGTTGCTCTTCTAAGTTGGTAAACATTGCCGGCACCTCGGCAAGAACAGCTCTCACGATTCCGAGCTCATCAGAGGGCCGAACGACATCTTCCGCCCATTGCGCCTCGAACATGCGGATGAGGGCATCAGCCACCACTTTCTCACTGCCCCTACTAAATCTTACCGAGAATTTGAAAGCCGGTAGGCGCAATGCGGCTGGCTGTAGTGGGCGACCCGGAACCAAGGCACGGGGCTGGTTGTCAGCTTCAAGTTCAAATTGTCGGCGCTCGAGATAAAAAAGTTTTCGACCTCGAGCAGGACAGCGAGTGCCCCCAACTCATACGAGGTATACTTACCTCGCCCGGAGTCAAGGAACGGGAAGCATTAGCATTAGGTTTTTTCTCCATTTTGCTTCTGAAGTAGCAATGGTGCTACTCCAAAGTTGGAGGCACCAGCTTTGCACAATAAATGGAAGGCCAAAATTAGGGACAGCCAGCAGGGGAGAATTACTCAGTGCGTCCTTCAAACTACCGGAGGCCGCCTGCTGGGTTTCTGTCCACTAAAACTCCACGCGTTTCCGACGGAGGCGTGGAAAGGGGGAGCTAGCTGGGCAGAGTGTGGAATATTCCATCGGAAAAAAATTTTCATTTCCACGAACCGGGTTAACACATTCTTGTTTTTCGGAGGTTGGAACCTATATTTTGCCCGAGTTCGTGAGTGATCCACACGGAGCCGGCCAGTGTGGCCTAGTGGATCTAGGCGCTTCAGTCCGCAACCGCGCAATCGCTACGGTAGCAGGTTCGAATCCTGCCTCGGGCATAGATGTGTGTGATGTCCTTACGTTAGTTAGGTTTAATTAGTTCTAAGTTCTAGAGGACTGATGACCTCAGATGTTAAGACCCATAGTGCTCAGAGCCATTTGAACCATTCTGATCCACACGGAACCCACCAGCAGATACCAGGTGCCCCAAGGTGCTTCATCGTTAAAACTGCCTCGCCCCACCTACCCACTGCCTGACTGAAGTGTTCCAAATTATCGGAAAAGGTTTTACCACAATGTAAATAATTACAGAATCCAGCAACCTACGTAAAACAGCTGCGGTGGTAGAGAGACCAAAGGGTAGCTGGCTGAAGCCATACAAGTTCCACAGAGTCCTCTGCCAGTGATACGTGGTAATACGCTTGCTTTAAGTCAAGTACCGTTAACACCAGGCACCAGTGAACCACGTGAAGCAATGGTGAAGGTCAGGAAGACGGACGGATTTAAGAACTTCCGATCCAAAGAGGACGGAAACTCCCCCCATTTGCCTTTTGACTGTTATGTGTGGACGGCGCGCAGGGGGGGGGGGGGGGGGGGAGGCGAAGAACGAATCACTCCGCCTGTTAACATTTTGTCAACTTCCTGCATTAACGCTCTCATCTTAGGTGGTGAAAGTATACAGAGGGACTGCCTAACAGGCTCGCGATCCGATAACTAAATTAGGAACTGTATTTTATTAGTTTTACCTAACCTGTCGGTTAACACATGAGAGAAATCACGAAGTAGTTGCAACACCTGTTGTGCCTATTCATTAGATAAATGACTCACCTGAAATTCGTTATATTCAGAAATTTTAGAAGAAACACCAAGACGACGAGTTTGTAGCAGAACAAAATATTTAAAGAAGTGCGAAACCTGAAATAAAGAATCCCTCGACATGGCCGAACACTGACCCAGTTTTTCCTATAAAATCGCACCCTGGCAGGAGCTTGGTTACACAACACTTCCAACACTAGAAAATTTCCCAATACCGCAGTACATTCTCAGTGTGCATACCGCATCCAATTTCTGCCCGTCAGCTGCCCCACAGCTTCCTACGGTGGGCTGTACCCTGCGCCGATATCAGGAATTCCACCGGTACTCCAACAGCGACATAGTACCACAGGAGTTGTGGTTGAGGTAAGCGCAAGCGAAAGGCGAAGGATCTATAACACCAGTCAACGTCTTAAAATCTCGCTGAAAGATATGTGAAGCTGAGCACCTACCTTTAGGAGTCAGCTATTCCAATGCTTTCTACATCAACTTCTACATCTACATCCATACTTCGCAAGCCACCTGACGGTGTGTGGCGGAGGGTACCTTGAGTACCTCTATCGGTTCTCCCTTCTATTCCAGTCCCGTATTGGTCGTGGAAAGAAGGATTGTCGTTATGCCTCTGTGTGGACTCTAATCTCTCTGATTTTATCGTCATGCTCTCTTAGCGAGATATACGTAGGAGGGAGCAATATACTGCCTGACACCTCGGTGAAGGCATGTTCTCGAAACTTCAACAATAACCCGTACCGAGCTACTGAGCGTCTCTCCTGCAGACTCTTCCACTGGAGTTTATCTATCATCTCCGTAACGCTTTTGCGATTATTAGATGATTATGTAACGAAGCGCGCTGCTCTCCGCTGGATCTTCTCTATCTCTTCTATCAACCCTATCTGGTACGGATCCCACACTGCTGAGTAGTATTCGAGCAGTGGGCGAACAAGCGTACTGTAACCTAGTTCCTTTGTTTTCGGATTGCATTTCCTTAGAATTCTTCCAATGAATCTCAGTCTGGCATCTGCTTTACCGACGATCAACTTTATATGATCATTCCATTTTAAATCACTCCTAATGTGTACTCCCAGATAATTTATGGAATTAACTGCTTCCAGTTGCTGACCTGCTATATTGTAGGTAAATGATATGGGATCTTTCTTTGTATTCGCAGCACATTACTCTTGTCTACATTGAGATTCAATTGCCATTTCCTGCACCATGCGTCAATTCGCTGCAGATCCTCCTGCATTTCAGTACAATTTTCCATTATTACAACCTCTCGATATACCACAGTATCATCCGCAAAAAGCCTCAGTGAACTTCCGATGTCATCCATAAGGTCATTTATGTATATTGTGAACAGCAACGGTCCTACGACACTCCCCTGCGGCACACCTGGAATCACTCTTACTTCGGAAGACTTCTCTCCATTGAGAACGGCATGCTGCGGTCTGTTATCTAGAAACTCTTCAATCCAACCACACAATTGGTCTGATAGTCCCTATGCTCTTACTTTGTTCATTAAACGACTGCGGGGAACTGTATCGAACGCCTTGCGGAAGTCAAGAAACACGGCATCTACCTGTGAACCCGTGTCTAAGGCCCTTTGAGTCTCGTGGATCACGACGATTCCGGGCGAAATGCCCGGGTTCACCGCAACGATAGCAAAGCGCTTGCATCCTCTTGCCTTTGCCCGAGTAGCTAAGTTTACCGAGAATTACAAGTGCTGCGCCTCGCACCCGCTTGAGAAATCCCAGTGATATTAGTAACCAGTAGATCTAGCTCCTGGTAGGGAATACGTTCTTTTAAAAACAAAATGCGATAACGCTACTGGGGATTAATTTCCTGTACAATAACACTGACTAACTGTACCTTTGATGGACTCACATCGAAAGCGACGGCGGCGGCGCGCACTTCACTTATGTACTGGCAGTCAGGAGTTGCCATTGCGCTGAACACGAAAAATATGCTTAGTAATTTAATCACTCCGGAGTCTTTTGGAGAGCCGTTCTATTAAACTGCTGGTACACCCCCGCCACTAGTTAAGAGAGCACTAATCAAGTTGCTTAACGAACCTTCACACGAAAGAGATATCAAATGGTTCAAATGGCCCTGAGCACTAAGGGACTTAACATCTGAGGTCATCACTCCCCTAGAACTTAGAACTACTTAAAGCTAACTAACCTAAGGACATCACACACATCCATGCCCGAGGCAGGATTCGAACCTGCGGACGTAGCGGTCGCGCGGTTCCAGACTGAAGCGCCTAGAACCGCACGGCCACAACGGCCGGCAAAGAGATATCACCTGAAAACCTATCCCCTAAGTAATATTAAAAACACTGATCTGCTTTCCAGGTCGACATAAAACAACAACAAAATAATTTTCTATACGAGGAACATAAGGTATTGCTAAATAATCTACTTCTTGTATAACGCTGCAAAGGGGATTCAAAAGCTTGCCGATATGATCGAAGTCGCCACCATTTCGGGCGTCTGGTGGACTTTGATCCTGATCGGTGTTTTCCACTGACAAACTACCATCAGCGCTTCCGCGTAACTCCCCACTCTAAAGCAGTAAACTCCTCTGCAAGGCCATTACCGCAACGAGTAATTCGCTAACCCTGCCGTTTAAAGGAGGATTAGTTGTTACCTAATTTAAATCGTCGGTGCGGTTACTTACGTGAGTAATAATCTGCGTCTGAAGCCTGCAGATTTGGGACCGAGCAGTCGATATTCTTGCCCGAATCGCTGAGAGGGTCCGAACAGTACTGTACGGCGGCATAAACCTGCCCAGCACGCTCCGGCGTAATTTGCCCTGGGACCATGAGGACGCCACGAGTCCGCGAACACGAACCCGGTACGTCACCGTGTACGGACTGGCCACGAACCTTGCGCTCGGACCTGAGCTGCTCCTCGTGCAGCACACCCAGCTCGATCAGCCGGCACGGTTCCATGTCGGACAGAGAAAGCCTGCAAACATCAACAACCGGCAGTCTCTGATCCAAGGTCAGAATTAACCAAAACCTAAAAGCAACAAATGTGGAAACGAACAAGGCCCGATCGACTTGAAGTCGCAGAAAGTAAACAACAAAATCGCGCTCTTCCTACAACATCAATCGTGGCTCGCCCCCGGTGCTAGAACGTCCTCAATGGCGTGTTTACGCTGTCTCTCCTTAAGCGACCAGCGAGATTCAAACAGAGTCCTTCCGTACCGAGCGTCCCGTACCAAAACAGACGCCAGCGACCTCTGTCAACGGCAGCCACCAGACATCTCCCCCTGCACGCTGCCCCACCTGCTCTGTGTAAGCAAACCACGCAGCAGCACCACAGACTTACTCGCGAGTGGGGCGCGAGGTATCGACCTTGCAGCACGGCTCAGCGTGCTGCGTCTTTCATACCAAGAAATTCTGAGGTCAGTCATAAATTTCAATAGACACCCCTTAGTAACACATTCTTATCTTTCTTGATCTTTCACTTTCATTGCTCCGTACACCTACACACTACGTATGTTAATCAGATAGTGAGCTATTCTGCTCCTCGAACAGCAGGAGGCTCTTCCACATGTCTGTCGTATCGATGATCGATGCGCGTTGCAGACTTTGGTGTGGCCCCGCGATCTGTGGACGTTACGGCAATATTTTTACCAGAAGAAGTAGTAACTCAGGAGATACCTGTTGTGGCACGCTGGACTGCTGGAATGCTTAATTAGGAGATAGTAGAAGAAGTAGAAGGAAAACTGTAGGAACAAATAATGAGTAAAATATTCAATGCACGTTATCGACGATACTGACTGTACAGTGGATGTAGAGAATAAATTATTAACATTAGACAGAGGACGAAATTAAATTACTTGGAAGGCTGACGATCGGAAAAATTTAAACGGTTTTCGTGCCGCATGCAGTAGATCGGTTGGCTTTGCCAGAATTTTTTCGTTACTGTTACACCTTCCATATTGCTATGTTTGCATCACCTTCTTGTCTACTTCTTTCTGACGGTACGGCTTATCAAATTACTAGGCCTAATTTTCTATATCCGCGCTTTTACCGTTCGATAGAAAATGAAAGCAAAACTGGGGATGATTTCCAATGTCGACTCTGCAAAAGTGTTTACACTTTAATGACGAAAGTTTTGAGAAACAATAAAACGGTTGTATCCCAAAACGGTTTTCTTTCATTGTTTTGGAAGAAAGAGGCACCCTTTCTGCCTGACCCAAGATATAGGAAAGTGACTGCTACGTCTAATATTTCTACCCACCATTTGGATTTTCAACAACACATTCCCCTACTTTTTGTAGGTCAGAGCCAGCAGGATCTGCCGCGATCTCGCAGAGTTGGAGCACTTGTGCAGAAAGGCATTTCTGCACACCCTGGGCTCGTACTGGGATAAGCAGCTTGTTGCAGTTAGCATACAGGCACACTAAGAATCTGTTTCCTGTCGAGCGGTGTAGCACAACGAGCTATAATCTACGACACATATTACCAGGAATTAATTTTAATGTATTGAAAGATTGAAAAAATCTGATACAGCCACATTTTTGTGGTAATTTATTTTGCTTTTATCAGTTCCACTTTTTTTCTCCATTTTCAGACCGGTCAAGGTTAGGTGAGTGTGTGACGGTTTTGTTGTGAGCTGACGATGCCAACGAATGTGAGAGTAGGAAGCTACCCGAAGTGTCAGTCTATCTCACTACACAAATCACACTACACAAGTGCCACAAGCTCGGAACCAGCACAAGACACTCAGGCACAATTTGGTACGTAGGTATCCCACGTCACCACATCCCGTCCCTATTTGGCAACATTGCGGCAGTTAACATACCAGAATTATAATACACTTCTGGCAATTAAAATCACTACACCAAGAATAAATGCAGATGATAATCGGGTATTCATTGGACAAATATATTATACTAGAACCGACATGTGATTACATTTTCACGCAATTTGGGTGCATAGATCCTGAGAAGTCAGTATCCATAGCAACCACCACTGGCCGTAATAACGGCCTTGATACGCCTGGGCATTGAGTCCAACACAGCTTGGATGACGTGTACAGGTACAGCTGCCTATGCATCTTGAACACGATACCACAGTTCATCAAGAGTAGTGACTGGCGTATTGTGACGAGACAGTTGCTCGGCCACCATTACCAGGCGTTTTCAATTGGTGATAGATCTGGAGAATGTGCTGGCCAGGGCAGCAGTCCAACATTTTCTGTACCCAGAGAGGCCCGTACAGGACCTGCAACATGCGGTCGTGCATTATGCTGCTGAAATGTAGTGTTCCGCAGGGATCGAATGAAGAGTAGAGCCACGGGTCGTAAAACATCTGAAATGTAACGCCCACTGTTCAAAGTGCCGTCAATGCGAACAAGAGGTGACGGAGACATCTACCCAATGGCACGCCGTACCAACACACCCGATGATACGTCAGTATGGCGATGACGAATGTGCGTTCGCCGTAGTGTAGCCAAACACGAATGCGACCATCATGATGCTGTAAATAGAACGTGGATTCATGCGAAAAATGACGTTTTCCCATTCCTGCTCCCAGGTTCGTCGTTGAGTACACCATCGCAGGCGCTCCTGTCTCTTATACAGCGTCAAGGGTAACCACAGCCATGGTCTCCGAGCTGATAGTCCATTCTGCTGTAGACATCGTCGAACGGTCTGTGCAGATGGTTCTTGTCTTGCACACGTCCCCATCTGGTGACTCAGGGATCGAGACGAGGCTGCACGATCCGTTACAGCCATGCGGATAAGATTGCTGTAATCTCGACTTCTAGTGATAAGAGTCCGTTGGGATCCAGCACGGCGTTCCGTATTACTCTCCTGAACCCACCGATTCCATATTCTGCTAACAGTCATTGGATCTCGACCAACGCGAGCTGCAGTGTGGCGATACGATAAATCGCCATTGCGATAGGCTACAGTCCGACCTTTATCAAAGTCGGAAACGTGATGGTACACATTTCTCCTCCTTACACGAGGCATCACAATAACGTTTCACCGGCAACGCCAGTCAACTGCTGTTTGTGTTTGATAAATCGATTGGAAACTTTCTCCATGTCAGCACGCTGTAGGTGTCGCCACCGGCGCCAAGCTTGTGTGAATGCTCTGAAAAGCTAATCATTTGCCTATCACAGCATCTTCTTCCTGTCGGTTAAATTTCGAGTCTGTAGCACGTCACCTTCGTGGTGTAGCAATTTTAATGGCCTTTAGTGTAGGTAGCTTACCTCCCTTACCCCGAACTAGTGAGCATGACTGCGTAGGCTCGTCTACAACCAGCAACAGCTGTCAGATCATTTTTTGGTGTTGCCAGTACTTGTATTCCTTCATCACCTGCATATGAAGTGCAGACAACAAACAGAGCAACCAGTAACCTGACGACAAGACGCGATATTGAAGTTTAGGAAAGCGGCAATCAGTACACACCTACCGGCGGCGGGCCACACAACACGGGCGGGTGAGTGGAGACGCTGCTCAAGTAGCGGAGGGCGTCAAGGCTCCTCGGGACGGCCCTTAATTTCCGGCGTCTGCCGACACGGGGTGCTGAGCCAGCCACAATGGAGGAGGGAGGAGGGGCCCGGTCCACGTGCGATACGTCAACAGGGGGCTCTGCAGTTCAGTTCGCTGAGTAATTACTTAAATACAAAAGAATTTTTAACAAACCAAGTTTTTAAATGGAACGAAAAAGTACAAAATAATTTATCCAAGACCCATACAGATTTCTGATAACATACAGATTGTCCTAAAAAAGTATGATTGCGATTTTTAATATCTATGAAAATACATCTGAGATTTACAATGAGAAACGTGGGTCACATGAAATAGATAACAAGTCGGTGAACTGTTCATACATCAGTTATTAAGTATCGAACAGCAGGGTGGTGAGCTATTGATAAATCAGTTATGTACTGCAGAGGCCCTGCGCTTTTTGTTTTAAGTCATACAAGAATTCAGATAGCCATTAAAAACTCACAACCACAATTTTTCAGGAGTATCTGGAGATATTAACATGGTACATTAAAAATTCATTTTCAATTTAATCATTATTTTCTGCTTTTTAGTTCTTGTACGTGTGACATTTTTCAGTCAATTCCAAACATTTTGATGAGACTGGAACAGAGACCTGTGGTAAATTTCAGGTTTATTTCAGCTTCTCTTCGCCTGACTCAACCAATAAGTTGTTTCCTCTCACATATATCTCTCGTAAAGAACGTGAAGATAAAAATTAGAAAAACTGAAGCTCACACAGGAGACTTCCTGGCAGATTAAAACTGTATACCGAACCGAGACTCGAACTCGGGACCTTTGCCTTTCGCGGGCAAGTGCTCGGTCCGGCACACAATCTGCCAGGAAGTTTCATATCAGATCACACTCAGCTGCAGAGTGAAAATCTCATTCTGGAAACATCCCCTGGGCTGTGGCTAAGCCATGTCTCCGCAATATCCATTCTTTCAGGAGTGTTACTTCTGTAAAGTTCGCAGCAGAGCTTCTGTAAAGTTTGGAAGGTAGAAGACGAGGTGCTGGCGGAAGTAAAGCTGTGAGGACGGGGCATGAGTCGTGCTTAGGTATCTCAGTTGGTAGAGCACTTGCCCGCGAAAAGCAAAGGTCCCGAGTTCGAGTCTTGGTCCGGCACTCACTTTTAATATGCCAGGAAGTTTCATATCAGCGCACACTCTGCTGCAGAGTGAAAATCTCATTCTGGAAACATCCCCCAGGCTGTGGCTAAGCCATGTCTCCGCAATATCCTTTCTTTCAGGAGTGCTAGTTCTGCATTCTTTACGTAGTATCATATTTCTCATTTCATCTTCATCTACGTCCTCTTCTGTTTCCACAATATTGTGCTCAAGACATCTCCCTTGTATAGACCCTCTGTGTATTCCTTCCACCTTTCTGCTTTCCCTTCTTTGCTTAGGACTGCCTTCTCATCTGAGCTCTTGATATTCACACAGGTGGTTCTCTATTCTGCAAATGTCTTTTTAATTTTGCTGTAGGCAGTTATCTATCTTACCCCTAGTGATATATGCACCTACATTGTTACATTTGTCCTCTAGCCATCCCTGCTTAGCCATTTTGCACTTCCTCTCGATCTGATTCTTGCTTCGTTTCCTGCATATTTATATTTTCACCTTTCATCAATTAAATTCTATATATCTTCTGGTACCCAAGAATTTGTAATAGCCCTAGTCTTTTTACCTGCTTTATCCTTTGTTGCACTTACTATTTCTTCTGATGCTGCATTTCTTTCCCCTGTGTTTGTCAACCGTTCCGTAAAACTCTCTCTGAAACTCTCTACAACCTCTGGTTCTTTCAATTTATCCAGGTCCCATCCCCTTAAATTCCCACCTTTTTTCAGTTTGTTCTGTTTTAATCTACAGTTCATAACCAACAAATTGTGGTCAGAGTCCGCACCTGCCCCTGGAAACGTCTTACAGTTTAAAACCTAGTTCCTAAATTTCTGTCTTACCATTATATAATATATCCGAAATCTTTCACTGTTTCTCCCACGCATACAGCCTTCCTTCATGGTTCTTAAACCAAGTGTAAACTAAGATGAAGTTATGCTCTGTTCAGAATTCTACCAGGTGGCTCCTTCTTTCATTCCTTACTCCCAGTCATTATTCATCTACTACTTTTCCTTCTCTTCCTTTCCCTACTATCGAATTCCAGTCCCCAATGACCACTAAATTTTCGTCTCCCTTCACTATCTGAATATTTTCTTTGATCACATCATACATTTCCTCAATCTTTTCCCATCTGCGGAACTAGTTGGCATATGAACTTGTACTGCTATGGTAGACGTGGGCTTCGCGTCTATCTTGGCCACACTAATGCGTTGACTATGCTGTTCGTAGTAGCTTATCCGCTCTCCTATTTTTTTATTAATTATTAAACCTACTCCTGTGTTACACCTATTTGACTTTGTATTTATAATCCTGTATTCACCTGTGAGAAGTCTTTTTCCTCCTGCCACCAATCTTCACTAATTGCCACTATATATAACTTTAACCTATCCATTTCCCTTTTTAAATTTCCTAACCTACCTGCCCGATTAAAGGATCTGACATTCCACACTCCGATCCGTAAAACGCCAGTTTTCTTTCTCCTGATCACGACGTCCTCTTGAGTAGTCCCCGCCCAGAGATCCGAATGAGGGACTATTTTACCTCCGGAATATGTTACCCAAGAGGACGCCATCATCATTTAACCATATAGTAAAGCTGCATGCCCTCGGGAAAAATTACAGGTGTAGTTTCTCCTTGCTTTCAGCCGTTCGCAGTACCAGCACAGGAAGGCCGTTTTGGTTAATGTTACATGGCCAGATCAGTCAATCATCAAGACTGTTGCCCCTGCAACTACTGAAAAGGCTCTTGACCCTCTTCAGGAACCACATGTTTGTCTGGCCTCTCAACAGATACCCCTCCGTTGTGGTTGCACCTACGGTACGGCCATGTGTATCGCTGAGGCACGCAATCCTCCCCACCAACGGCAAGGTCCTTGGTTCATGGGGGGAATGGAATGTAGTAGACTTAAATCAGGTGCTGCTGAGGAAATTATATTAGGAAATGTGCCATTTAAAATAGTAGCTCAGTTCTGCTATTTGGACAACAAAATAACTGATGATGATCACAGTAGAGAGAATATAAAATGTAGAATAGCAATGGCAAAAAAACGTTTCTGAAGAAGATAAATTTGTTAACATCGAGTATAGATTTAAGTGTCAAGGTCAAGTTTGTTTTCTATAATACAGCATACAGTCTCCTACAATCTTTATCGTACAATTTTTATTGCCTTCTTTAGCCCAAGTAAACAAATGCTTGTCAGAGTTCAGCTTCTTCTTTCGTCTAGTTGACAAAGAGAATGGCTTCTCTGAAACCAAAATACCATAAGGAATCTTAGCCAGAAGTCCTGTATTCTCAATTATACTCCGCGTCTTTCAACCCAGAATATTAGTACCAGGGAAAGCTTCAAGGCCACCGTAATCTACGTGACTGTTCATACAGACGCCAAGGTTAACCATGTACTACCTCAAAACAGAACTAAAACATCACAGGCGAACTGTATTCGCAATCCACGAAACACACATGGACCTCCAATAAACTGCTGCTTACTAAATTGCCCAGTAAGGTCAATATTTACTGTAGTGCTGCGACGCCAACGGCGACGATGAAAACGTCGAACAGGCATTGCAGCGGAACATATTGCATCACCTCGGTTCCGAGAGTTCCGGAACCTGTACAAAAAATTGGAATAGAGATCAACATAAACATCATTTCCGCTCTTTTTATTGCTCGTGAAAGCCACACATTGCCTGTTGTTCCACCATACCAGAAAGCTGTACTCATCGGTACCTCTAATACCCAGTAACACGTCCTCTTGCAATGATGCACGTCTATGTTCGTCGTGTATCCACAAGTTCATCAAGGTACTGTTGGTCCAGATTGTCCCACTCCTCAACGGCGATTCGGCGTAGACCCTCTCAGTGTCGTTGGTGGGTCATGTCGTCCATAAACAGCCTTTTCAATCTATCCCAGGCATGTTCGATAGGGTTCATGTCTGGAGAACATGCTGGCCACTCTATTCGAGCGATGTCGCTATCCTGAAGTAAGTCATTCACAAGATGTGCACGATGGGGGCGCGAATTGTCTTCCATGAAGACAAATGCCTCGCCAGTATGCTGCCGATGTGGCATTGACGTATCGTACAGCCGTTACGGCACCTTCCATGACCACCAGCGGCGTACGTCGGTTCACGTAATGCCATCCCAAAACAGCAGGGAGCCTCCACCTTGCTGGTCTCACTGAACAGTGTGTCTAAGGCTTTCAGCCTGCCCGGGTTGTCTCCAAACACGACTCCGACGATTGTCTGGTTGAAGACATACGCGACACCCATCGGTGAAAGGAACGTGATGCCAGTCCTAAGCGGTCCATTCGGCACGTTGTTGGGCCCATCTCTACCGCGCTGCTTGGTGTCGTGGTTGCAAAGATGGACCTCGCCATGGACGTCGGGAATGAAGTTGCGCATCATGCATCCTATTGCGCACAGTTTGAGTCGTAATGCGACGTCCTGTGGCTGCACGAAAGGCATTGTTCAACATGGTGGCGTTGCTGTCAGGGTACCTCCGAGCCATAATCCGTAGGCAGCGGTCTTCCACTGCTGTAGTGGTCGTTGGGCGGCCTGAGCGAAGCATGTCATCGACAGTTTCTGTCTCTCTGTATCTCCAGCGCTTTGGTTCACTCCGAGACGCCTGGACACTTCCCTTGTTGAGAGTCCTTCCTGGCACAAAGAAACAATGCGGACGCAATGTAACCGCGGTATTGACCGTCTGGGCATGGTTGAACTACAGACAACACGAGCCGTGTACCTTCTTCCTGGTGGAATGACTGGAACTGATCGGCTGTCGGACACGCTCTGTCTAATAGGCGCTACTCAGGCATGGTTGTTTACACTTTTGGGCGGGTTTAGTGACAAATATCCACAGTCGACGTTTATCTTCAGGAGTTCTGGGAACTGGGGTGATGCAAAACATTTAATGGGTACAAGTGCAGATATTTCTATTGCTGACTGAAGAGGACAGTGTAATGTACTACATTGCATCCAGTATTTATGTCATTTGCAAACTAATAATTATAGCTGTTATAGATCTCATGTTTCTAGTACATGTGGCGAGAGCAAGCATTAATCCTTATTTTTGCCTGGGCAGCAGATCAGGTTTGAAATGTTGTTTATGTGAAGACTGTAGGAAACAGAGAAAAAAGAACCACCACACTGATGTTTGTACCTCTCAAGGAACAACATATAAAAATATCTGTCCTTATGTGCGTTACACCCTGTACACACCTTAAAACGTGTATGGATCTTTATCTGTGCCGTAGTGATACGGTAGTTTGTCGCTTCTTTGTGCGGTCTTTGCTCGTTTTGGTTGTGCAATCCTGGTACAGACTCGTCGAAGTGGAAGCACGTAACATAGTTCAGAACTTTTTTGTGGCGCTTTCAAAGAAAAATGCAGGTCGTACCAGTCTCTGTATCTAGATAAGTCTGATCATTTATATTAGTACTCCCAATGTTTTGATATCCATGCGAAGAAGTTAAATTGCTCAGACGTCCGTTGCCTCGAGTGGATATTTGCGTCTCATAGCACACATGCGTTTTGTAGTACTTCAGTCGAGCATTTCTTACGGGAACTCCGTAAGATTATGTCATTCACCTTTCTTCATCTTCTCTACTACACAGAGGTGTGTCTCTCGGTGCTATCGTTGGTTAAAAAGCACTTGGCACCGTTAAATGAAATAACAATGCGTTGTTAAAATCACGAGTTGATGGGACGAACAAAAGGTTCTCAGAATGTCAAAGTAGACAGTGGACTGAACTGACAGAATTTTCATATTTTTAATGTCATATCGCCCTGCGATGATGTAAATCTATACGCTTAGTTCTGCGTTTTATACCGTAATTTCTTTCGTTGGTTATCAATGTCGTTTTCCGTAGTGAAAGAGCTCACTTGAAGGCATTAAATGCAGCGTTACATTCGGCAGTCACCGGAACACGAAGACAAGACAAGACAAGGAGAGACAGAAATTATTAGCTTTGTATGAATAGGGAAGTTGTGGATGAATCGGGAGTTTGCCGTACACTGATATAGAAAGAGTAAACCTCTCTTATTGCTTGACTAGATGTATACTACTAGTGCTAGCGCTGTGGGTGACATCTGCATCTACTACTCTGTGACTGACCCAAGTGCTTTGCAGAAGGCTCGTCGAGACTCTTTCGGCGGACTATTTGTATGCCGTTCAGTTATCGAATAGTGCCTCGGAAAAACGACACTTAAATCTTTCCATGCGAGATCTGATTTCTCTTGTTTTATTATGATGACCGTTTCGTTCTATGTAGCTGGAAGTCAGCAACCTATTTTTGTATTGTGAGGAGGAAGTTGGTCACTGAAACTTGGTGACAAGATATCTTTGCAACTAGGAACACCTGTGTTTTAATGACTGCCATCCCAACTTGCGTATCGTATCCGTGACACTCTCTTCAATTTTTCGCGACAATAAACGAAATACCCTTTTCCGAACTATTTAGATGTCCTGCGTCAATCTTATCTGTAAGTAACCATACGTACCAGCAACATTTCTGAAGAGGGTTGTCAAGTGTAGTGTTGTCTGTCTCTTTGACAGAAGTATTGCATTTCTTAAGTGTTCTGTCAATAAAACGTAGTCTGGTTCGCCTTCACCACAGCATTTTATGTGATATTTTCAGTTTAAGACGTTCGTAGTTGTAGTCCCTAACTATTTAGTTGAATTGGTAGCCTTTAAATTTGTGTGAGTGATCGTGTAACCGTAATTTAACGGATTATTTTTAGTAGTCATGTGGGTCAAGTTACGCATTTTATTGTTTAAAACCAATTTCCACTTTTTGCACCGTAGAGATGTCTTGTCTAAATAATTTTGCATTTGGTTTTGATCTCATGATGACTTCACTAGACTGTAAGCGACAGTATCATCCACAAACATTCTAAGAGCGCTGCTCAGATTGTCTCCTGATTAGTTGATATACAGATCAGGAACACCTTAGGGCGTGCAGCAGTTCCTTGGGGAACGCCAGATATTACTTCTTTCATACATGATGGCTGTCCGTCAATTACTACGAATTGTAATCTTCCTGACGAGAAATCAGATCTGTTGCCACATTCTCACCTTGCCACCTTGTTTCGTTTGATGTGGACCGACACCCGTCGATTTACCATTGACAGAATCGCACCAAGTGGGACACGCGACGGATACGTCCGCGCCACGTCATCCGTGGACGGAGCCAGCCGGCCACGAGCGGCCCGGCGCGGACGCGACGTAAACAGAACGGGAGGGCCGCCCCCGCCCCCGCCCCCGCCCCCGCAGTTTCCACGCGAGCAGCTCTGCCTCCGCCCTCGCCTCCCTGGGGGCCACACCGCAGCGGCTCGCCTCTGTCCGCCGAAGCCGATAACGCTGGCGCAGACAAACTTTCCTCGCCTTAGGCCAGCTCCGGCGCCTCGTATAGGCTTGCTACCGGGTACTTATTCTTCCAATGCCGTCTGTTGTAAACGAAATTACTATTCGTCCCACAGAAAACTAGCAGTGCAGTAGAACTACAAACGAATCCATAATAATCTCATTCGGCGTACAACGAAACCAGAAAATATATATACAGGGTGCTCCATTGATCGTGACCTGGCCAAATATCTCACGAAATAAGCGTCAAACGAAAAAACTACAAAGAATGAAACTTGTCTAGCTGGAAGAGGGAAACCAGATGGCGCTTTGGTTCGCCCGCTAGATGGCGCTGCCTTTGGTCAAACGGTAATGAACTGCGCTTTTTTAAATAGGAACCCTCATTTTTTATTACATATTCGTGTAGTACGTAAAGAAATATGAATGTTTTAGTTTGATCCCTTTTTTCGCTTTGTGATAGATGGCGCTGTGATAGTAACAAACATATGGCTCACAATTTTAGACGAACACCTGCTAACAGGTGGGTTTTTTAAATTAAAATACAGAACGTAGGTACGTTTGGACATTTTATTTGGGTTGTTCCAATGTCATACATGTACCTTTGTGAACTTATCATTTCTGAGAACGCATGCTGTTACAGCGTGATTATCTGTAAATACCACATTAATGCAATAAATGCTCAAAATGATGTTCGTCAACCTCAATGCATTTGGCAATACGTGTAACGACATTCCTCTCAACAGCGAGTACTTCGCCTTTCGTAATGTTTGCACATGTATTGACAATGCGCTGACGCATGTTGTCAGGCGCTGTCGGTGGATCACGATAGCAAATGTCCTTCAACTTTCCCCACAGAAAGAAATCCGGGGACGTCAGATCCGGTGAATGTGCGGGCCATGGTATGGTGCTTCGCCGACCAATCAACCTGTCATGAAATATGCTATTCAATACCGCTTCAACCGCACGTGAGCTATGTGCCGGACATCCATCATGTTAGAAGTACATCGCCATTCTGTCATGCAGTGAAACATCTTGTAACATGGGTAGAGCATTACGTAGGAAATCAGCATACACTGCACCATTCAGATTGCCATCGATCAAATGGGAGCCAATTATCCTTTATCCCATAATGCCGCACCATACATTAACCCGCCAAGGTCGCTGATGTTCCACTTGTCGCAGCCATCGTGAATTTTCCGTTGCCCAATAGTGCATATTATGCCGGTCTATGTCACCGTTGTTGGTGAATGACGCTTCGTCCTTAAATAGAACGCTTGCAAAAAATCTGTCATCGTGTCGTAGTTTCTCTTGTGCCCAGTGGCAGAACTGTACACGACGTTCAAAGTCGTCGCCATGCAATTCCTGGTACATAGAAATATGGTACCGGTGTAATCGATGTTGATGTAGCATTCTCAACACTGACGTTTTTGAGATACGCGATTCTCGCGCAATTTGTCTGCCGCAACAGCTGCTAAAACACCTACTTGGGCATCATCATTTGTTGCAGGTGTTGGTCAACGTTTCACATGTGGCTGAACACTTCCTGTTTCCTTAAATAAGGTAACTAACCGGCGAACGGTCCGGACACTTGGATGATGTCGTCCAGGATATCGAACAGCATGCACAGCACACGCCCGTTGGGCATTTTGATCACAGTAGCCATACATCAACACGATATCGACCTTTTTCGCAATTGGTAAACGATCCATTTTAACACGGGTAATATATCGCGAAACTAATACCGTCCGCACAGGCGGAATGTTACGCGCTACCACGTACTTATACATTTGTGACTATTACAGCGCCGTCTATCACAAAGCGATAAAAGTGGTCCAACTAAAACATTCATATTTTTTTACGTACTACACGAATATGTAATTTGGGGGTTCCTATTAAAAAAAAAACGCTGTTGATATCCGTTTGACCTATGGCAGCGCCATCTAGCGGGCCAACCATAGCGCCATCTGGTATTGGTAAAAGTTCGCAGTGGTGCAGATATTGGAAACCTGCTTCAATCGATGTACTGCACGAAACGATGAAACATTAACACACTGTTCGAATCCGGTAACTAATATAAGTACCTGAGTGTAACAATTTGAAGGGACATGAAATGTAACTATCACACAGGCTCAGTCGTAGGTAAGGCAGGTGGCAGACTTCGGTTCACTCATAGAATACTAGGGAAATGCAATCAGTTTACAAAGTAGATTGCTTACAAAACACTTGTGTGACCCATTCTAGAATATTATTAAAGCGGGTGGGAAGCGCACTAAGCATATCTACCAGGGGATATTGAACGTATACAAAGAAGGACAGAACGTATGGTCTCAGGTTTGTCTGACCCATAAATGCTGGAAAACTGATGTGGTAGGCGTTTGAAGCCTGTTTACGAGGCTTCAAGAAGGAACTTTGAATGATGAATCTATGAAAATAGTACAACCCCCCCCCCCCCCCCACTGTGTATCTTTACCGCAGGGATGGCGAGTAAAAAATTGGACTAATCACGAGACAAATGTTCCGCAGAAACCCCATACGTGAATGGAACGGAAGAAGCAGTAATAACTGATACAATGGGGAGTTCCATCTGCCACGTATTTCGCAGTGGTTTGCTTAGATTTACTGGGAGACAATTATAGAACAATATGAAATAAAATGGTCATAATTTCTGAACGGTTTGCGTTAGGACGTTCAAAGTGCACGGTTGGCCGCGTGGCATGGTGGGTATTAGTATGATTTGGTTTAGCGGCGAAGTCCATTTTCATTTGGGAGACTGAGAATCCGGATTTGCGATCGAGAAGTCTCTTCACCCTCAAACGGCGACTGTGTGGTGAGCAGCGTCCAGTGACTGAATAATCGGTGCGATTTTCCTTGATGGCACGGTGACTACCGAACGGTACGCGAAGGGTTTGGAGGATGATTTCACCCCATTATCCAAAGTGTCTCTGATTGCGACAAGATCTGGTTCATGTAAGCCGGAGCTCGGTCCCACCGAAGCAGGAGAGTGTTTTATCTCATGGAGGATCACTCTGGGGACCGCATTCTGCCTCTAGGGTACCCAGGGGCCAATGGCATGGGTCTCGATTTGCCACCATATTCTCCGGATCTGAACACATGCGACCCCTTTTCGTTGGGCTGTATTAAAGACAAGGTGTTTACCAATAACTCCAAAACCATTGCTCAGCTGAAAACAGCCATTCAGCAGGTGATCGACAACATCGATGTTCCGACCATTCAGCGAGTCATGCAGAATTTCGCTATTCGTCTGCGCCACATTATCGCCAATGGTGGTAGGCGTATCGAACATGTCATAACCTAAATCAGAGTATCTGTAGTGACAATTACATGTTGAAAAAAGTGTGTGCACGCCGTAGTTTGTAATTAATTTACGTATTTTTCTCCAGTGCAAGTAACTTGTGGTCCAATGTTTGTCATCTTGTAGATGTGGAAGTAAACTTAGAGCAGACCCGCCTGGTTAGCCGTGCGGTCTGACGCACGGCTTTCCGGGCGGCAAGGCGTGTCGGTCCCCGGCACGAACCCGCCCGGCGGATTAGTGTCGAGGTCCGGTGTGCCGGCCAGCCTGTGGACGGTTTTTAAAGCGGTTTTCCATCTGCCTCGGCGATTGCGGGCTGGTTCCCCTTATTTCGCCTCAGTTACACTACGTCGGCGATTGCTGCGCGAACACTGTCTCCACGTACGGCTACACCATAATTACTCTAACACCCAAACATTGGGGGTTACACTCGTCTGGTGTGAGACGTTCCCCGGGGGCTCCACTGAGAGCCGAACCGCACAATAACCCTGGGTTCGGTGTGGGGCGGCCGTGGGGTGAGTGGACTGCTGTAGCCTGTTGTGGGATTGTGAACCACTGAGGGCTACTGCGCGGACGAAGCCTATCCGTCGTTTCTAGGTCCCCAGTTCAATACAATGCAATACAAACTTTGAGCAAACGTTACTGCCTCTGACTCGGGCTCCACGATGCTTGCTGGGAACACGAGCAAATGCACCAGCCAGTGACGAGCGTGTCACGAGCTTTCAGTGTCTGCAAGCCGGCGATGCGCTGTTGACTGTGGAGTGTTCGGCGTTTGTAGGCTTTGTGCGCGGCAGTCTTTGTGCGGCACGAGCGGCCCGCCAGCTCCTCGAGTTTCGGGTTTCGGCGCGGCGAGTGGCCCCTGCCTCTGCCCCTGCTAGCCGATCCCACGGAGAAACCATTAGTAACCGGCAGCGACCGCGCCGTGTAGCGACACCGCCGCCGGGCGTTTTTCTGCCCTCGCGCGGGCAGCGCTTCTGTGCTGTTGAAGACGTCAGCGCCTTTGGAATTGCCGCGGCTAATCGGCGACAAAGGCCTAACACGGCTCACAACAAGCGGCCGCGCCGACACCTGGCGGCCATTTATCTCGGCCGCACAACACTGCGCGACGGCCCTTCAGCCCTCGAGGGCTCTCCGCGCCCTTTCTTTGCGCGAGCCCCGAGGGGCTGCCGCGGACCGCCGAAATATGTCGCGGGGTCAGCGCGTATCGCGCTCCCCGTGCAGAGTGCGGCTGTACCACACGGCCGTACCGCCAGCGGGGGGCTGCACAATATCCGCCGCTAGCAAATGTTACACTTTGTAGCCAAAGACAACACAAACACCCCGCTGTGATCGGCTGAAGAACGAATACAGTGACCTAAAGATGGCTTTATAATATTTCCATACACGTCCCGAGAAATTTTCCGTGCGTTACCACTTCGCGCAAGTCTCATAGTTGTCATCATAATCATCATCATCATGATCTTGCGAGTATTCTATGGCTAGAGCAGCTTCTTGCTTGTCATATTGCACTTGTCCGATCATACCAGTATCCTCCTTTGAGTCCTCTGGCATCCATCGCGTCCTGGGTATCTGCACCATAGATTCTCCCATGTCATTCACGCTTTCCTCGACCATCGGCTATCGTACATCTACATCTACATCTACATCCATACTCCACGAGCCACCTGACGGCGTGTGGCGGAGGGTACCTTGAGTGCCTCTATCGGTTCTCCCTTATATTCCAGTCTCGTATTGTTCGTGGACAGAAAAATTATCGGTATGCCTCTGTGTGGGCTCTAATCTCCCTGATTTTATCCTCATGGTCTCTTCGCGAGATATACGTAGGAGGGAGCAATATACTGCTTGACTCCTCGGTGAAGGTATGTTCTTGAAACTTCAACAAAAGCCCGTACCGAGCTACTGAGCGTCTCTCCTGCAGAGTCTTCCACTGGAGTTTATCTATCATCTCCGTAACGCTTTCGCGATTACTAAATGATCCTGTAACGAAGCGCGCTGCTCTCCGTTGGATCTTCTCTAGCTCTTCTATCAACCCTATCTGGTACGGATCCCACACTGCTGAGCAGTTTTCAAGCAGTGGGCGAACAAGTGTACTGTAACCTACGTCCTTTGTTGTCGGATTGCATTTCCTTAAGATTCTTCCAATGAATCTCAGTCTGGCATCTGCTTTACCGACAATCAACTTTATATGATCATTCCATTTTAAATCACTCCTAATGCCTACTTCCAGATAATTTATGGAATTAACTGCTTCCGGTTGCTGACCTGCTACATTGTAGCTAAATGATAAAGGATCTTTCTTTCTATGTATTCGCACCACATTACACTTGTTTACATTGAGATTCAATTGCCATTCCCTGCACCATGCGTGAATTCGTTGTAGATCCTCCAGTATTTCAGTACAATTTTCCACTGTTACAACCTCTCGATATTCCTCAGCATCATCAGCAAAAAGCCTCAGTTACCTTCTGACGTTATCCACAAGGTCAATTCTGTATATTGTGAATAGCAACGGTCCTACGACACTCCTCTGCGGGACACGTGAAATCACTCTTACTTCGGAAGACATCTCTCCATTGAGAAAGACATGCTGCGTTCTGTTATCTAGGAATTCTTCAATCCAATCACATCGCACAATTGGTCTAATAATCCATATGCTCGTACTTTGTTCATTTAACGACTGTGGAGAACTGTATCGATCGCCTTGGGTAGTCGAGAAAAACGGCATTCTATACGTTCATGCCATTTTAGCCGTTGTATGATTATGGTGTCTATTACTGATTTGTCGACAACCATAGTGCACGGTCCTGCTTCGAGATGCCGTACCTTCGCCTCCAAAATTCCATCTCCAGTGCAAGTAAGTTGTTCGTCTGGCGCTTGTTTATACTAACCATATTTCTCCTCCGTACGTATCGATGTTTTCGACAATTGAGCTATAATCACCTGTTTGGTTCTTTCTGGTTATTTTGTTGTTCCTAAGGACCGAGTTCAGTTATCGCAAGGCCCTCTTACTCTGCCCTATTTTATTAATTACGTCATCTTCACTTTTCCGTTTAATGATACCTTAACCCCAGGTGCTTAAAATATTTACTGTCGTCATTAGCTCAAACCTCCACATCCTCTACGGTATTGTCGCCAGCCTTCAGATATTCGGTGTTTGTCGAACTGATTGTAAGGCCCCATTTTTATATACCTCTTTTAACTTCTGAACCATGTAATCACTATTATCTGTCGTGTACATGAATGATCGTCGTCTTCTGTCGAATTTAACATTCCTTGTATGTGTGCCTTTCTCTTCTCTGTAAGCAGGACTTCGCTCACTTCTCCGTGCTTGTTAGAGTAACCGCAACACTGTCTTTGTTTTCACCTCTCATTGTCCGCAGTATCTTCCATATACTGCTTGCTCTAGTTCCACCAAAGTGTCCTTCTATATCCTCTCGCACTTTCTGCGAGGCCTCATATGTAGCTTTAGTAATGGCTCTTGGTTTAGCTCCACACGTTCAACCTTTTACTATAGGCTTCCTTTTACATCTTCACCAATTCCTCTACTTCCTCTTCTTTTTTCCATTTTTTTTTCTCTCCTACATTTTCAAATGCCGCTTCATGATTGATACATATTACCTGCTGTTTCATTCGTGATATGCGATGCCAGTCTAGGTTTTCGTAGTGCAAACGTAGTTCCCATGGCGGAAAACCCTGTGCGCGGCTGTTTCGTGGAAAGGCAAGGTAGCAGAGCCCAGTCGGTTTTGGGTGCGCAGTGCAGTACACTCGTGCATTGAACTACAAATGTTGTTTTAACTACTGTTTCTTGATTTGGCCTCCAGAGTGTGTACTATATTAGCCATTTGAAGCACGTGGTTATACTGTACACTGAACTGTACGAAGATAATGCCTAAATGCATCTTAACAGATATAGGAACCCAAGCTGTCACAATTTTGTCCACCGTAGACTGTTAATAAATAGATACAGAAGTAAATTGATTTTGCTTTAGCAATTCACACGATTTCTGTAATTCTAAGGCATAAAAAATGAAATATGCATACTACTAAAACCAACAGATTTTTCCTAGTGCTCTTGGGGAAATTAAGTATCACTCATAAAGGCGAATGTCTTTAGTAAACAAAAGAGAAGAAGAGCGAGGTACCTCTTCCTCATCTATGTTAGCAAATGTCCAACCTTTCGCACAAAGCGGAGACACGAAAACAAGTACCTTCCGATTCAGAATCGGGAAAAGTGTAAACGGATGTTTAAGAACCCGTGACTGTCTATGCAATGCAAATATAGAAAACTGCAACCAGTCCCTTTTCTGAAATTCTTATTTATTCCATGTACTGATTTTCGAACCTTTTCAGCGCAAGAAGATGAGCCTAAAAGAGTTTGAAAACCGGTTCATGGAATAAATAATGATTTCAAAAAACTCTAAATGTTGATTCTATGTAGAATGAGAGGAAAAGAGACGTGGTTGAAGCGGAGTCGAATGATGGTGTAAATGGTTGATCGGTCCAAATATGTCCTCGTAAAGCACGGCTTTGAAGGTATTCCAGGGTGTGACACTGCACAATAACCGCCTTTTAATCACTAACTAAAGCCAGTGGACGCCACAAAACAAGTGTTAGTTAAAATTAATTCTTTCAGTTAAGTATTCTGAAAGATTAACCCCCATATCTCGTATTTTTCATATTATGTTTATCTCGCAATTTGATTCTTCTATATACTTAGTAGCTATGGTCTAGGAATATGATGCGTCAGGTCCAGAAGCTAAATTTTGATAAGTTTCATAAATAAATGTGTTAAGTTACAGTTAATCCAGGTCCAAATGTTAAGCTTTTCTTTGTCAAATAGTTTATTATTCCGGTAGTGATTTACACTTGTATTTAGTCTCGTCAGTTTTTGTAGCTTCATAGTAAATAAGCCAAATTAGATACAGATTTAAACCTGTCTAGCACAGAATTTGACTTACTACTACTTCGTAAAGAGCGATCCGCTTTTATTGTAGCATGAAGAACTACGTAAGTTTTAGAACCTTACATAATCTCCTTCCTTAAATGGACAAATTTTTTATTTCTTACGTACATTCAGCGAAGATGAACAGAAAAAGGAATATGACAAAAAGTAGGTCATAGCTGATCAGTACAACTACAGTTACAACGATATTTAAATAATACAACTTGCACAGTACCTACTGTGGTTCCTGAAGGCTGGTGTTGTCGGTCTCTGAATGAGTACACGAGGCGACTTTACAAAATAACAAAGTACACTGCTTGAAACTTACAGTAAATTCACGAACTTAGTTTACATTTTGTTAAACAAATATCATTTTCTGGTTAAATGAATACAGTTTCATGTCCTGAATTATCAACAACGTAACCCAACGATTGACAATGTTCACTTTTAGAATTACGGATACTTTTCCCTTTTAACCTATTATTTCACTGGTACACTTCTCCAGTACATGTAAGAAACAGATGAATAATTTCGTTTCTTAAGCTATGAAACATCTAATATTTCAGTGCTTATTTGTAACATTTTGACCCTATTATTTCAACTGGATCAAAGCATAATTTATTTCTCCGATGTACGTTTATAATACCTGAATAATTTTGTTCCTTAAGTTGTGAAATGCTTAACTCCATTTAATGTAAGGTAAAAGGTACATGATATTCGAATGGCAGTTTTAGTAGAAATCCGTATCCAAGATCGAAATTATCATTTATTTATCCACTTCTATTTATATATTTTTCATCTCAAAACATCCCAAAACTCGTTCTTTTGAAAGTCATACAGTTTTCAAACACTCCAATAGAAATATATCGACTCAGGTGAACATATTTACTAATTAAATATGACAGAGAATAGATCAAGTCAAATACACAACAGTTGGAAGTAATTGTAACTGTAACAAAAAAGCAACAAGCCCGTATAAACAATTCATCAAAGATGGTCGTAAAGTTTTTCCGGTTTGTAAAGTAAATGCTGGAATACTGAATACCTTTTCACACATTTCCGGGTAATACACCTTTTTCCTAACTTTCGGCTGGCCAGGATTAGACTGAGCATAAGAGTAAGTTCCTCAGCAGCGCGCACTTCCAAACTTGATTTGAGATGGAAACATTAACAAAAAACATTCGTTGAAGCTGTTGTGAAAACTCCAGCGTGACACAAACTATGAAGTTGAAAGCGCTCCCCAGTGCTCTAGGTGCACCTAGAGAATGAAAATGGTCTGTTCATCTGTCAGGGGAAATGTAACCGTGTCGGAGAGTCATCACTTTGCTGTTGCATCACGGCTATTCCAGTCATGAGATGGGTTATGTTCTGTTTAGAGAATGTACATGAAGGAAACGAAAAAAGGGAAACAAAAGTGAAGCATTTTTCTCGCACTCTGACTTGGAAAATATTTCTTTTTTCGCGTCGAACTAGGGAACATACGCTGATTGGGTACAACGAAATTTCTAATAATTTAAAAATGCTATCTATAGAAAAATATAAACCATATAACATTTTGTAACGTACCAGTTGGAGGTGTGGGTTGAAACTGTAGTCGTGTAAAAACGTTTGGCTTGCCTAGACGCCACATCTCGCACGGCACAACACGTTTTCCCGCTACCGAGTTTGCAGGAAATTCCTTGTCTGGTGAACTGAAAAATATTCATGAGTGGGACGTTATTTGTACTCTGTAAGGCTTCAGTGTTGCCTTATGTCGAATATATAGGGCAATCTTAATGTTATTAAAATGTCAAGTGAGCAATAATAATCGATTCTAAGCGTTCATCACTTCTGGTGAATGCAGCTTAAGGCGAAGCTTACTGAAAATGAGCGTGAGTTCTCTAGCAGCGTGCATTTCAAAGCTGGTAACATGCGGGGAATAAATTCGCTCTTCTTGTCAGTAAATCTCCAACACGACACAATCCGTGAGCGTGGGGCCGCTATCTAGTTCTCTGTGTCTCTGTGTGCGCGTGGGCGATGAAACCGGACACTTCGTCCACCAGGAAAAAGGGAACCGTATTGACGGAGTCATAGTAAAGCTGTCGCGTCGTAACTCCGTTAGTGAGAGGGGAAGTATTCGTTGTAAAATAGATGTGAAGCTATCAGAAAAGTAATTTAACGTGACGAAAGTCAAATATTTTCGTTGCATTTGAAACACAATGTCTACCTTTTCTGTGTCATATTAGAAGACACAAATAGATTAGGCGCAACGGAGTTCATCAGTAGTTAAAAACTGTCATATCTCAATAAGTACGAAATAGCATCTGGAGATGTAGGCTGAAATAGCAGTCGTGTGAAAATCTTTTTCCTGCTAAGACCTCGCAGTTCACTTGGCTTCGGTCGCTTTACAGCTACAATGTTTCAGTAAAATCATTGTGACTAATGAACGATAGGATGTTCATAAAGAGACGTTGTTTACATGTGCATAGATGATTCTATAAAATAAAATTAATTAGCTTCGACATATTCTTTTTTGAGTCGTGACACCGGCGCAGAAATGATGGGATATAATCACTAGACTTTCGCAATATACGCAGTTTAAAAGGCAGAAGCATAAAAGGACTACCAGAAACGTTCTTACATCCAAACCTCCATGTGTCAGGCAGTCAGATCCGTACAACGTTTTATATCGACAGCAAATCAATCAAAACGCCGGTATTCTTTGTACTATGTTCCGTCGTCCGGAAGAACGTGCCTGAATGGTAAGTAAAAAGCAACACCTGACCTACGGAACATAGCAAAAGCCTAAGCGTGTGCGCCTCCCACGTAGAGCTCCCGTGGGCAATTCGGGAGAGCGCTAGTTTTTCGTTGCAAGGGCCACGGGTCAAGCCCTGCTCATGCCAGTTTTTGTGGTATAGTACGTGTGAAACTGTTACAGGGGCCAACATTTACCTGATAGGCTGAAATATGCTATTGTTATACCTTTGCATAAAAAAGGGGATAGATCTGATGTCAACAATTACCGTCCAGTCTCCCTTCTAACAGCTTTATCTAAATTTTTTGAGAAAGTAATGTATTCAAGAGTAGCTTCACATATCTGTAAAAATGAAGTACTAACAAAATGTCAGTTTGGTTTCCAGAAAGGTTTTCAACAGAAAATGCCATATATGTTTTCACCAATCAAATTTTGAATGATCTGAATAACCGAACACCACCCATTGGGATTTTTTGTGATCTCTCAAAGGCTTATGATTGTGTAAATCATGAAATTCTGCTAAACAAGCTCAAGTATTGTGGCATGAGTGGGACAGTGCACAAATGGTTTAATTCGTACCTAACTGGAAGAGCGCAGAAAGTTGAAATAAGCAATTCTCATAATATCCATAGATCAGCACATTCCTCAAACTGGGGAACTATCAAGAATGGGGGTCCACAAGGGTCAGTCTTGGGCTCTTTGTTGTTCTTAATATATATTAATGACTTGCCATTCTATATTCATGAAGAGGCAAAGTTAGTTCTTCTTGCTGATGATACAAGTATAGTAATCACACCTGACAAACAAGAATTAACTGACGAAATGGTCAATAATGTCTTTCAGAAAATTACTAAGTGGTTCCTTGTAAATGGACTCTCACTGAATTTTGATAAGACACAGTACATACAGTTCCGTACAGTAAATGTATGACGCCATTAATAAATAATGACCTTAATCATAAGAATATAGCTAAAGTAGAATATTCAAAATTTTTAGGTTTGTCCATTGATGAGAGATTAAATTGGAAGAAACACATTGATGATCTGCTGAAACGTTTGAGTTTAGCTACTTATGCAATAAGGGTCATTGCAAATTTTGGTGATAAAGATCTTAGTAAATTAGCTTACTACGCCTATTTGCATTCATTACTTGCGTATAGCATCATATTTTGGGGTAATTCATCATTGAGGAATAAAGCATTTATGGCACAAAAGCGTGTAATCAGAATAATAGCTGGAGTCCACCCAAGATCATCCTGCAGACATTAATTTAAGGAACTAGGGATATTCACAGTAGCTTCTCAGTATATATACTCTCTTATGAAATTCAAAAGTAATAGCAGTGTGCATAACTACAATACTAGGAGAAAGGATGATCTTCACTATTCAAGATTAAATCTAACTTTGGCACAGAAAGGGGTGAATTATACTGCCACTAAAGTCTTTGGTCACTTACCAAATAGTATCAAAAGTCTGACAGATAACAAACAAGTATTTAAGAAGAAATTAAAAGAATCTCTGAATGACAACGCCTTCTACTCCACAGAGGAATTTTTAGATATAAATTAAGAAAAAAAGAAAAAACCAAACAAAAAATTATTAAAAAATAAAAATAAAAAATTGTTATATTAACTTAATTATCTTGTTAAATCAACTTAATTATATCATGTATTGGAAAATTTGACACGTTCCACGTCATTACGAAATATCGTATTCACGATTCATGGAACTAGTATTAATCTAATCTAACCTAATCTGACATGTAGAACGATTGTTCGGAGTTTATAGTAATATTCTATTGGCAGTCCACTTTGGCTTCCATTATTTGAAAGAAGCAAACTTCTGGAGTAATATGCATACACAGTCGAAACAGAAGAAAAAGAATCAGTTGCGTCACACATAATAATAATAAGCATAATAAAAGTAATTATTATGCAGAGAAGTGGTAAACAGTATGCTGCTTGATATCTTATTTTAGTAAATAAGCTTTTCCTTCATCAGTACATCAGAAAACAACGACATTTATTTATAATTTACATAATATATTATGTATAAAGTCTTTTACATTTCATGTTGTACTCAAGTCCTGTCGTTGTAGATGGAAATAAGTCAACCATTATTTCTGTCTTAGTTGTTGGTTGTAAAATTATTTTCAGCTACGATTTAAAGTTATTTGGTAATTTGCTGACGCACGTTAACTATAATGGGTTTTTTACTGCCTGACAGTTGTAGAAATTCACGTTTGACAACTTGCTGTTTACTCAAAGATATCTACGTTGTTGTGGATCGTGTGTTTATGGAACTCTAATTGATGTGTTTGTAATTTCTGGTGTTTCACTTAGCCGTTATTCCTGTACAAAATTTCAACAATTTTTTAAAAAAAACTATGTGTGCCTGAAATCGGTTTGTTCATTTAGTATATCGCAGGGCTAATCCTTGGTGTGCATTTATACATCAAACTCCTACAAAATATTCAGGACTGCAACATTTGGGATTTTCTGCACGATTTGTAGTGCGTGGTCAATGTTGTCAATTTCGTGTTTTCCATTTTTGATAAACGTAAAGAAGGTGGATTGCTTGTTATTTGTTTCTCTCGTATGTTCTCTGAATCGAACGATAAAATTTATTCCCGTCTGTCCTATATATTAAAAAGACATCAATAACAGGTCCATGTGAATAAATGGAACGTAAATGTCTTTGAGTAAACAACTAGCTGACAAACGTGAATTTCTACGACTGTCAGATAGTAAACAACTTATTATAATACGCGTGCAACAGCAAATTATTGAATAATTTGAAAACGTTGCTGAAAATAATATTACAACCCACAACTGTGGCAGCAGTAATGGTTTACTCGAAGCTGACATATGTCCATCCACAACATCGGGATGTGAGTACAACACCAATTGTAAAAAACCCTTATAAATTATATATTATCTAAATTATAAATAAATGCGATTGTCTGCAATTGTACTGACGAAGGCAAAGAAGCCGAATAAGCTTATATACTAAAAGAAGATATCAAACAGCATATTGTTTTCCAATTCTCTGCGTAATTTCCCACTGTGACCATATACTCTGCAGGTCCCACAATAAAGAAAAAATACTAATTATTCATATGAATAATAATAATAAGTACGTATCGTTCTGCACAGTGTCGCTTATTCAGGAACAAGGGCTTCACAAAAGTGATAGCGTACAAGTAAGTGTGTGAAGCAAATTATGTGTGACAAATATGTTGTCCCAAATAACAGTTTCACACGTACTACAGTATAAAAACTGACATGAGCCTTGGTACGACAAACTATCACTCTGCCTACTTCCCCAAATGAGCTCTAGACGACAGACACTAATTGTTATATTTTTCCCGTGCTCCGTAAATCATGTACTACTTATTACTTACCGTTTACGCACTTTCCCGTGGTCAATAGTGCATAGCACAAACTATATCTGTGTTTTGGTTGGTTATTGATGTACAACGTTTGGTACCGATCTGACTGTCTGACATCCGTAGCCTGGGTGTTAGAACCGAGTATACGGTCGCTTCGTGAAGATATCGATACCACACAAGGCAACTCACGGCCCGTTAGTGGCGCGCAGCAGGTGACGCAAACGAGATTCGGCACGTGGTGGAGCGAGTAAACGGTCTGCATACGGACGTCGCTGAGGAAGTTCCCAAACGGAATGGAGAGGCAGATCCAAGACCGGTTGCCGAGTTTAACATCTCGCCTGATTTGTCATCCGTGAAATTCCGTTCACACGACGACGCAGAAAACGTTCCTACAGTTCCTGTTCGGCCTGACCTTGAATATGAGCGTCCGTGTAACAGTTTCATTTTAAGCCGGTCACCAATAAAATCGCAGCACTCTCTGGTGACGAATTCCTATACGAAGACAAATACGATACCGAAAGATGTTCTAATTGAAAACCGCAGTGCGGTAGAGACTAGTGTTCGGTGTTAAATCGAATCAAATATTTAATAAATTCCTCTGCCGGCGAAACTGTCTTTTCCGAATCCAGTGTACAAGTAGCAAGTAATAAAACGTTTGGTTAAGCAGCACATGTGCTGTTATTACACTCCTGGGAGAACTTTTATTGCCCTAACGTTAGGCAGAAATGTTCGAACAATGTGTAAATCTTACGTCTCCTATTTCTCATCCTATCACCCGGTGTTCAACAAATGCATGCTGCCTATAAAATGTAAAAGTGAACATGAAGGGCAGAACTGTTTTAGTTTCGACAATCTACGCACTAACATAACGATAGTGCTTCCGACACTGCCTGCCCTCACTTATTTGCTGGATGAGCGTCGTGACATTTTTGAGAAGTGATCAAAGACAGTGAAAATAGCTAAAACATTTTTTTCGGAACCTGTTAATTTTTTCTGATTGTATCACTAAATCTGACTTTGCTTTTGAGCGCAGCTATATGTAAATAGAACTCGTCGACCTAGAAAAAAGTCCACGTTGTAAAGTGGCGGAAGATGTTCTCAGTGCTAAGAAAATAGAAGTAAGTTGTAGGGAAAGACGGGTAATATTAAATAAGTACAATAACCAAAAGAGAACGCTAAGAATGGGAAATCATGAGCGAAGTGATCGAATTAGAACATCTTCTTCAGTCCCTGCTGTCCAGTCATTACGTCGAAGAAACGATGACAGAAATAAAAGTTAGGTTTAACAGTGGGAGTGAAATTCAGAGTGAAATATCAACGATAAATTGCTATGAACAGTGAAAGTGTAGAAGAATTACAGCAGCTGTTGAAGATAATGAACAGTCAAATGAGTGCAGGGTATGGACTGAGAGTAAACGGAAGATGGACAAAAGTAGTGATGAGTAGCAGAAATGAGATCAGCGAGAAACATCACAATTGTGACGACGAAATAGACGAAGTGAAGGAATTCTGCTACCCTGCAAGCAAAATAACGCATGACGGACGAAACAAGGAAGACTTAAAAACCACACTAACACACTCAATAATGGCATTAGTGGCCAAAAGAAGTCTTCTAGTATCAAATATGACCTTAATTTAAGGAAGAAATTTCGGGATACGTTATTGCACGGAAGTAAAAGATAAATCGTGGGGAAACCGAAAAAGAAGAGAATCGAAACGTTTGAGGTATGGTGCTATAGAAGGATGTTGAAACAGGTGTAATACTAATGTAATGAATGAGGAGATACTCCGTAGAATCGGCGACGAAAGGAACTTACGTAACACACTGACAAGAAGAAGGGACAAGATAATAAGACATATGTTAAGAAATCAAGGAATAATTTCCGTGGTGTTAGATGTTGCTGTGGAGCGTAAAAACTGGGATATTTGCACTTACTAGTACATAAAAGTAAATGAAGTGACTCGTAGAACCTGAATTTCACTCAGACTGGTATGGAGGAAATAACATGCAATGTTCAAACGAGAACCAATCCCTTCAGTTTTGTTCCATGCTAATTATTTAACTTGTCTGGTCTCTTTCCAATGTCAGCATACACGTCAATAAAAACGCATTACTTTCGAGCAATGATCATGAAAACCAGTTTGAGACATAACCTGTTTTGAAAGGAATTTTACTAAATTCTTCAATACAGGTGCGATTCGAAACACTTAAACAAAAGAAGTAAAAAAATAAAATTCTTATCATTAATTTCTGAAGCACGGTCATCATAAGACAAATCACTTAATACAGAGCAGATTCCTGTGCAAGGTGCTTTGGAGTCCTGTCGATATAGAATGAAAAAGTTATAAAAGTGATCGCTGAGTTACTGGTAGTTCGTAAACCGCTATGTTAAGGCCCAGAGTGAGTGAATCCTGTAGATTGCAATGTCGCAGAATTGTTGACGCTAGCGTCCGAACTCCACCATACTTGCTGTCTTCTTCGATTGTGACAGTAGCTCCCAGAAAAATAATTTTCTATGTCAGCTGGCCAGAATCGTCCTGCAGCGATTTGAGAAGCATAATAGCGAAGTCACGCCTACGTCCCGGCCATCAAATTCCCTCAATCTCAACCCGATTGAATACATACGGTATACAGTTGCGAATATGGACGACCATCAGCTGTAGAATGGAATGAGAACAGTGACCATTTGTGGCAGACAGGTGCTGAAACCCGGCCTACCCTCTGATCGCGAGCGCTCGCGTTACCACCTGATTATCTGTGCGCTACTCACGGGAGGACCCAGACTTCCACATGTCGTCAACTGTGCGTCTACGACCTGTTCTCGTACATCCATTATGTATATTCCAGTACAGATTAGACATTTTACTTTAAAGTCGCTTGCCCGGTACATGCATGTCCAAAGGACATACAGGGTGTTACAAAAAGGTACGGCCAAACTTTCAGGAAACATTCCTCATACACAAAGAAAGAGAATACGTTATGTGGACATGTGTCCGGAAACGCTTACTTTCCATGTTAGAGCTCATTTTATTACTTCTCTTGAAATCACATTAATCATGGAATGGAAATACACAGCAACAGAACGTACCAGCGTGACTTCAAACACTTTGTTACAGGAAATGTTCAAAATGTCCTCCGTTAGCGAGGATACACGCATCAACCCTCCGTCGCATGCAATCCCTGATGCGCTGATGCAGCCCTGGAAAATGGCGTATTGTATCACAGCCGTCCACAATACGAGCACGAAGAGTCTCGACATTTGGTACCGGGGTTGCGTAGACAAGAGCTTTCAAATGCCCCCATAAATGAAAGTCAAGAGGGTTGAGGTCAGGAGAGCTTGGAGGCCATGGAATTGGTCCGCCTCTACCAATCCATCGGTCACCGAATGTGTTGTTGAGAAGCGTACGAACACTTCGACTGAAATGTGCAGGAGCTCCATCGTGCACGAACCACATGTTGTGTCGTACTTCTAAAGGCACATGTTCTAGCAGCACAGGTAGAGTGTCCCGTATGAAATCATGATAACGTGCTCCATTGAGCGTAGGTGGAAGAACATGGTGCTCAATCAAGACATCACCAACAATGCCTGCCCAAACAGTCACAGAAAATCTGTGTTGATGACGTGATTGCACAATTGCGTGCGGATTCTCGTCAGCTCACACATGTTGATTGTGAAAATTTACAATTTGATCACGTTGGAATGAAGCCTCATCCGTAAAGAGAACATTTGCACTGAAATGAGGATTGACACATTGTTGGATGAACCATTCGCAGAAGTGTACCTGTGGAGGCCAATCAGCTGCTGATAGTGCCTGCACACGCTGTACATGGTACGCAAACAACTGGTTCTCCCGTAGCACTCTCCGTACAGTGACGTGGTCAACGTTACCTTGTACAGCAGCAACTTCTCTGACGCTGACATTAGGGTTCTCGTCAACTGCACGAAGAATTGCCTCGTCCATTGCAGGTGTCCTCGTCGTTCTACGTCTTACCCAGTCGCGAGTCATAGGCTGGAATGTTCCGTGCTCCCTAAGACGCCGATCAATTGCGTCTAATGTCTTCCTGTCGGGACACCTTCGTTCTGGAAATCTGTCTCGATACAAACGTACCGCGCCACGGCTATTGCCCCGTGCTAAACGATACATCAAATGGGCATCTGCCAACTCCGCATTTGTAAACATTGCACTGACTGCAAAACCACGTTCGTGATGAACACTAACCTGTTGATGCTACGTACTGATGTGCTTGATGCTAGCACTGTACTGTAATGAGTCGCATGTCAACACGAGCACCGAAGTCAGCATAACCTTCCTTCAATTGGGCCAACTGGCGGTGAATCGAGGTAGTACAGTACATACTGACGAAACTAAAATGAGCTCTAACATGGAAATTAAGCGTTTCCGGACACATGTCCACATAACATCTTTTCTTTATTTGTGTGCGAGGAATGTTTCCTGAAAGTTTGGCCGTACCTTTTTGTAACACCCTGTATAATATTTTACTGTAATATCGTATCCGTCCGCCGACAACGGGCAAGCGACTTTCAAGTAAAATGTCTCACCTGTACGGGAATTTACGTAGTGCATGTACGAGTACAGGCTGTAGACACATGGGTGGCGACATATAGAAGTTCGAGTGCGGTTTGGGTCCTGCGCGGATAGCCAAACGGTAAGGCGACTGTTCGTGATAAGCGGGAAATCAGGGTTCCGACTCCCGGTACGGCACAGATTTTCATTGTCCTCGCTCCATTTTGCAGCCGATGGTCGTCCATATTCGCAATTGCGAACACTTTTAACGCACTTCACAATGGCTGCCGTCGCCGCAGTGTCTGCTCCTTTGATCATGCAGGCATGGCCAGAGGGACTTGGCAGAACAAACACAGCCACTGCGATATCTGATACGTATGGGACTCTATTTGGAACCAAAGGCCCATAATATAAGGCCCATAATATAAGAGAAACGCGTTACCTGTGTGTAGACATCTAATGGCACGTATCTGCGAAAATATACCAAGCACCTTTGGTATAAATAAACCATTCCAAAAGTGGATCAAGACGCTATTAAGTAGATGGTCATAAAATTTTAGTCTTATCAGTTCATACATTTGTAAGTATTATACGTCGCTTACTCCTACGTACATCTCGTCAAAAGAACATGAAAGTAAAAGCAAAGCCCACATGCAGGCTTACCAAACAATCGCTACTGCCGCGAACGATTAGCTACAGCAATAGCAAACGGGAACCGGTTATTAGCACACATAGTACCCTCCGCCACACATCATAGGGTGGCTTGCGGAGTATATACGCAGTTAAATCGTATGTAAGTATGGTCTCACATGTTCCTAGATTTCTCTGGACGCAAAAAAATTTTCCGCGAGATCGTCTTCTATCACCTTCTCCATTCCTTTGTAAATAATGTTGTGCGCCAGTATTATGACTTACTAAACTTATGCTTCGGTAATGTTCACAACTGCCAGCACCTGCCGAATTTGGGATTCGAATTAGTGTATTCTTCTCGGTGAGTGGGCTATTTAACTTATCACGTATCTTGCATAACAGATGGATTTGTTTTGTCAAGACTGTCTCTCACAAGGGCCTGAGTATTTGAGAGGGTATGTCACCTAGCCCAGATGCCTTGTTTCGACTTTGGTCTTTCAATACTCTACAAAATTCTTCTCTTAATATCTTTATCTCCTATCTCATTTTCACCTACTGCCTCTTCCATTTCAATAATGTTATCGTCAACTTCATTTCCTTTTTAGAGCCCCTACCATCTTTTAGCTTCCCTTCTTTGTTTAGTACTGACACCTCAGAATCCTTGATATTCTTAGAGCTGCTCCTCTTTTCTCCGAAGGTCTGTAATTTTCCTGTAGACGTACCGGTATGCATACTTCTACAGCTCTGAGTTCCTCCTCCACCTAATCGTGCTGTGCCATTTTGCACTTCCTGTCAATCTAGTTTTCAGTAAGTCTGTCTTCTCTTTTGCTTGATTCATTTGCTGCATTTTTGTATTTTCTCTTTTTCTGAGTTAAATGAACATGTAGTGTTCTATCCGATGATTTCTACTGTGTCTTTTTTCCTACTTAATACTCTGAGGCCTTCCATTGTCTTCTGTCCTCTTGTTCTACTCAGTATTTTCGTAACGCACCCATAAAAACTCTCAGTTCTAGTTCTGTTAGCTTACACACATCCCATATTCTGAATTTCCTAACTTCCTCCATTTACTTCAGTTCTTATTTACAGTTCGTAAATAATAAATTAATGTAAGAGCCTACATTCCCCCTGGTAAACACAAATTAATAACGCAATCATTTGTTCAATGGCCGGCCGCGGTGGTCTCGCGGTTCTAGGCGCACAGTCTGGAACCGTGCGACTGCTACGGTCGCAGGTTCGAATCCTGCCTCGGGCATGGATGTGTGTGATATCCTTAGGCTAGTTAGGTTTAAGTAGTTCTAAGTTCTAGGGGACTGATGACCACAACAGTTGAGTCCCATAGAAAAAAAAAATTGTTCAATGTATGTATTCCATATTGATCGGTTTTCCTTTATGTAATTGGTCCCCATCTATGTAAATAACTGTAAATTCACTTTCAGAATAGTGATACTACGATATCATCAACAAAACTTGCTGACAGAATACTGTGGTACCCATACAATTTGGCACTCTGCGTAAAGAGGCTGAACTAGCCACTTCTGTGTTTGTTCTCTTGCTTTCTATGTTCTGTAGCTATGTCAACTGATTTAACTCTCAGACGGAAATCATAAAACAACATGTAAATTAAGAACTGAAACTGTACTTGAAGAGAGTGGAATCTGATTCCGAAGCAGTGTCATTTAAATTCTATTATTAACTATTTACAAGGAAGTTTTCGTTGAGTCGGCTAAATCACTGTGATGGCCAATTTCTGCAAATTATTACAGTATGTGCTGCGTATAAATACTTAGTAACGTGGTGAAGCAGTACTGTCGAGTGTGAGTCTATCACTGCATCTTAACGAGCATTCAGCGAGCACTAGGCATGGAGGCCACAGCCCGGCACCCCACCCACACTGGGGCAATGTTAACTGCCCGGCCGTAACGCGGCCGTGATTAACTCGCGCTCGTCCACACAAGAACAGCGGTTCTGGGCGGTTGTTATTCGGAGGTGTTGAGTGTCCCGCGCCATTGTCGCCACACCACATTTACACCCTCTGCCAACCCCTCCTCTCGGACAGAGGTGGTGCACACCCCTCATTCCGGCACACAACGCGGCGTACCGACTGCGGGGGAGTCGCTTTCAGCCGCTGCTGTGACCATCAATCGGCCTGCTTTTCCCTTACCCTGCACTATACACTGTCTCTCCCTCAAGCTGTCTCCCAGCAGCTGGAAAGCGATCACATGTTTCCGTTACGAGTTGCTAAGTAGAGTTAGCACACCGAACGTCACCGAAAAACCTCTGCTACTTTTTTATATACATGTATATACTACCCAAAAGGTAGCTCTCTATTGAAAGGGCATCGTTTTTTACAGTCAGATGCAATATTCTTATTATTTTTCATCTACTTTTTCTTTATATTCACTTATTCACTGTTCCCCCTAAAGCATATTTTGATATGCATTTTGGCCGGCAGAGGTGGCCGAGCGGTTCTAGGCGCTACAGTCTGGAACCGCGCGACAGCTACGGTCGCAGGTTCGAATCCTGTCTCGGGCATGGGTGTGTGTGATGTCCTTAGGTTAGTTAGGTTTAAGTAGTTCTAAGTTTCAGGCGACTGATGGCCTCAGAAGTTAATTCCCATAGTGATCAGAGCCATTTGAACCATTTGATATGCATTTACTTCTTAGCTGTATCCCAACACTTCCTGTACCCTTCACTATTCTCAGTATTTGCTGACCTTTAATTATCTTCTTTAAGTATCATGTGTCTCTTACCCTGGAGTAAAATAAAATCTAGCTACCTGAAAATACCCGAAGTTGAAATGGGCTGCGTTAAGGGTAATTATTTATAACTTTGTGCTGTGGATGCCGTAGCAACGTGACTGTTCTGAAAGAGCCGTCTACGATTTTCTCTCGGGTACCCACCTCTTCATCTCAGAGTAGCACCCACACCCATTCTTTGTTACTACTCGGATGTATTCTAATCTCTGTCCTTGCCGATTCTGCAGAAAACATCGGTAGCATATCGGTAGTTCGAAAGTAACGAGCTGTCAAAGATCTTAATGCTCTCCAGCGGTACGGTTGCCACTCATGGTACAAATGTCTCTCAGCACTATGCGACTTAACTTCTGAGGTCATCAGTCCCCTAGAACTTAGAACTACTTAAACCTAACTAACCTAAGGACGTCACACACATCCAAGCCCGAGGCAGGATTCGAACCTGGGACCGTAGCAGGCGCGCAGTTCCGGACTGAAGCGCGTAGAACCGCTCGGCCACAGTGGCCGGCTTGCCACTGATGTCCACCAAAAGCAGGCGAAGGAAGTCGCCTGTAAAAAGTCGCACCAGGTGGAGCTAGTGAAACAGTTAACAGTACGTAGTGAAGCCCAGTGGCTCCAGACGGGTTTCTTCCAAATATACGAGACCTTTGAAGAAAACAGAATCACTTGTATGAATATCAAGAGCTCAGATGAAAACCCAGTTCTAAGCAAACATGGGAAAGCAGGGAGGTGGAAGGAGTATATAGAGGGTCTGTACAAGGGCGATGTACTTGAGGACATAATTATGGAAATGGAAGAGAATGTAAATGAAGACGAAATGGGAGATATGATACTGCGTGATGAGTTTGACAGAGCACTGAAAGATCTGAGTCGAAACAAGGACCCCGGAGTAGACAACATTCCATTAGAACTACTGACAGCCGTGGCAGAGCCAGACCTGACAAAACTCTACCATCTGGTGAGCAAGATGTATGACAGGCGAAATACCCTCAGACTTCAAGAAGAATACGACAATTCCAATCCCAAAGAATGCAGGTGTTGACAGATGTGAAAATTACCGAACTATCAGTTTAATAAGTCACAGCTGTAAAATACTAACGGGAATTCTTTACAGACGAATGGAAAAACTGGTAGAAGTCGATCTCGGGGAAGACCAGTTTGTATTCCGTGGAAATATTGGAACACGTGAGGCAATACTGACCCTACGACTTATCTTAGAAGAAAGATTAAGGAAAGGCAAACCTACGTTTCTAGCAATTGTAGACTTAGAGAAAGCTTTTAACAATGTTGACTGGAATTCTCTCTTTCAAATTCTGAAGCTGGCAAGGGTAACATACAGGGAGCGCAAGGCTATTTACAACTTGTACAGAAAGCAGATGGCTGTTATAAGAGTCGAGGGACGTGAAAGGGAAGCAGTGGTTGGGAAGGGAGTGAGACAGGGTTGTAGCCTCTCCCCAATGTTATTCAATCTGTACACTGAGTAAACAGTAAAGGAAACAAAAGAAAAATTCTGAGTAGTTATTAAAATCCATGGAGAAGATATAAAAAGACATTGTAATTCTGTCAGAGACACCAAATGACTTGGAAGAGCAGTTGAACGGAATGGACAGTATCTTGAAAGGAGGGTATAAGACGAACATTAACAAAAGCAAAACGAGGTTAATGTAATGTAGTTGCGTGATGCGGAGGGAATTAGATTAGGAAATGAGACGCTTAAAGTAGTAAATGAGTATTGCTATTTGGGGAGCAAAATAACTGATAATGTTCGAAGTAGAGAGGATATAAAATATAGACTGCCAATGACAAGGAAAGCGTTTCTGAAGAAGGGAAATTTGTTAACATCGAGTATAGATTTAAGTGTCAGGAAGTCGTTTCTGAAAGTATTTGTATGGAGTGTAGCCATGTATGGATGTGAAACATGGACCATAAATAGTTTGAACGAGAAGAGAATAGAAGCTTTCGAAAGTAGTGCTACTGAAGAATGCTGAAGATTAGAAGGGTACATCACATAACTAATGAGGAGGTATTGAATAGAATTGGGGAGATGATGGGTTTCTGGCACAACTTGACTAGAAGAAGAGATCGGTTGGTAGGACATGTTGTGAGGCATCAAGGGATCACCAATTTATTACTGTAGGGAAACGTGGAGGGTACATCTCGTAGAGGGAGGCCTAGGGGTGAATGCACTAAGCAGATTCAGAAGGATGTAGGTTGCAGAAGGTACTGTGAGATGAAGAAGCTTGCACAGGAAAGAGTAGCATGGAGAGCTGCATCAAACCAGTCTCAGAACTGAAGACCACAACAACAACGAAGCTATCTCGTGCGCGACGTACATACAGTTCCTGATTAGGATATTGACTCGTATTCATTTCGTTTGTATCGGCAACTGTCGAGCTCTGCAATCCCGTCCTGCTGAGTCTGTCCGAGCACAGTGTACAAATTTCTCGCATAACCAAGAATAAAAAAGCGGTGAAGAGGCTCTTTGGTTCCCACGCCCGTTTGGTTGTTTACGCTTCTGGATTGAAAGGTCTTCGGAAGACGGCTGTAGCAGTAAACAGTGAATTTCGTCTTGTGCTGGGTGGCTAATCTGTGACGTAGCACAGCGATCAGCTCCTGACAAAGAAGTGACGTCTAAAGTGATGGGTACATCAGAACCAGGCCTTATCGATGTGCTCAAAGTTAGATCTTTTAAGGTAGCTCGCGCAGCTCAGTATACATTCAGTAATGAGGTAAAACTAGCTCATGCTATGGGAGACCCAGACATAGAACCACAATTAAAATTCAGTCTGTAGAGAATTTAAGATGACTCACTCTAACGTTATGAGTATTATAGCTCTTAATCGAACCAGTCACATGCCACACAGCCATACCCTTATAGACGTAACAGCCACAAAGAGGTCACATAAAGTAACTTACCCCAGTCAGACTTCTGCCACAGGCTGCTCTACGCATTACGTGATATTCTTAATGTCCTCAGTCCACATCACTAGAGAAAAATGTTAGCTGCTAACTTAGAAACATAAAACAGAGCTAATCATGATGCTCCACAGATGGACTGAAGCCAAATTAGACGGTAGAGCCCAGGAGTTTCGTTGCAGACTTACTGCGTGGTATGACAAGGGCGCGCTTAAATCATCGGTCAAAGTACAGAGATTTACTGCTCCATGGTTGACTGCACAACTACGCCACATCATCAATAAACAATACTTTACACAGCCTACAAAATTCCTCTGTGTTTGGGGCCGCATTGTCAACTATAAAAGGCCGGCCGCTGGTGGCCGACCGGTTCTGGCGCTACAGTCTGGAACTGAGCGACCGCTACGGTCGCAGGTTCGAATCCTGCCTCGGGCATGGATGTGTGTGCTGTCCTTAGGTTAGTTAGGTTTAATTAGTTCTAAGTTCTAGGGGACTTATGACCTCAGCAGTTGAGTCCCATAGTGCTCAGAGCCATTTGAACCATTTTTGAACTATAAAATTCCGACGTCTCGGCGACTATTGCACGTCGCCTGCCTCAGGGTGTATTGCTAACTGCAGCAGGAAGGGTTCTTGCAATATTCGCCGAAACGTCGGAATTTTATAGCTGACATTGCGGCCATTAACGCAGAAGAATTTTGTCGACTGCGACAACGGCCGCGGAAGAGTACATTTACAACACTTTGCACGTGCAAGAGTCAAGTGAAATCTAACACCTGGACTGTATAAAGTGTACAGGATCTGCGTAACAAAGCGAAGGAAAGCATGAGGTAACACCAAAATCACGCCTTCCCACTTACCTGTATGCTCCGAGTCGAATTAGGCAGCACCGTGAAGAAAACTGTGTAGCTTCGATATCGGAAACGGAAAGTATGATACTGTCTGTGAGATCTCTGCAGACAAATTTAACGACTTTGTCTCAAAATCAGTCAGTTCTCAAGTTGCAATAAATCATCACCTACAACATAAAACCTTCTCGACGGAATTGTTGTACTTAAATCGTGTTTCTACAAACACAATACGGAAACAATCATGAGAATCTCATCTGAATAGTAGATAATATTGGACTGAGGATAGGTATAATTAAAAGAGTTGCTGATACGAGAACGTCCTGTTCCAAAAGACGTCTTTAATCGATCGATCTCTTGTTAGTGATACACATCTTACTTGAGTGGATGCAATACCTACCCAGTAATTATAACCCAAACCGAAATCACCAGACAACTATTTGTCGAAAGACAATTTCCTTGTAGTATCTAAAGACTTCGGGTAGATCTCATAAAGAGTTGACAGATTACTTTAAAACATAAATCTCTATATTATATTAAAATGTATGTATGCATGTTTAAGATCTCCTCCTAAACTACTAAACTGGTTTCAACTAATTTGGTACACGTATTGCTATCTGGAAAGAAACACATATCTCTAAAAGAGGTGGGGGCGTAAAAGAAGAACTTTACGGATCATTTTAAACCACTGAAAATTTTTTTCTCGCAGACACCCCCACAAAATGTTGAAAGGAAAGTAAAACAGTCGTGTCATTCATAATGGTTTAATTTGTTACTCCTTTATTATTAACTCTATTCGCAAACTGTTTCGCAGATTGCATAAACAATATACACTACTGGCTATTGAAATTGCTAAACCAAGAAGAAACGCAGATGATAAACCGGTATTCATTGGACAAATATATTATACTAGAACTGACATGTGCTTACATTTTCACCCAATTTGGGTGCATAGATCCTGAGAAATCAGTACCCAGAACAACCACCTCTGGCCGTAATAACTGGCGCATTGTGACGAGCCAGTTGCTCGGTCACCATTGACCAGACGTTATCAATTGGTGAGAGATCTGGAGAAAGTGCTGGCCAGGGCAGAAGTCGAACACTTTCTGTATCCAGAAAGGCCCGCACAGGACCTGCAACATGTGGTCGTGCTTTACCCTGCTGAATGTAGGGTTTCGCAGGGATCGAATGAAGGATAGAGCCACGGGTCGTAACACATCTGAAATGTAACGTCCACTGTTCAAAGTGCCGTCAGTGCGAACAAGAGGTGGCCGAGACGTGTAAGCAATGGCACCACATACCATCACGCCGGAAGATACGCCAATATGGCGATGACGAATACACGCTTCCAATGTGCGTTCACCGCGATGTCACCAAACACGGATGCGACCATCATGATGCTGTCAACAGAACCTGGATTCATCCGATAAAATTAACATTTTGCTATTCGTGCACCCAGGTTCGTCGTCAAGTACACCATCGTAGGCGCTCCTGTCTGTGATTCAGCGTCGAGGGTAACCGCAGCCACGGTCTCCGAGCTGATAGTCCATGCTGCTGCAAACGTCGTCGAACTGTTCGTGCAGATGGTTATTGTCTTGCAAACGTCCCCATCTGTTGACTCAGGGATCGAGACGTGGCTGCAAGATCCGTTACAGCCATGCGGATAAGATGCCTGTCATCTCCACTGCTAGTAATACGAGGCCGTTGGAATCCAGCACGGTGTTCCGTATTACTCTCCTGAACCCACCGATTCCATATTCTACTAAGTCATTGGATTTCGACCAACGCGAGCAGCAATGTCGCGATACGATAAACCGACATCGCGATAGGCTACAATCCGACCTTTATCAAAGTCGGAAACGTGATGGTACGCATTTCTCCTCCTTCCACGAGGCATCACAATAACGTCTCACCAGGTAACGCCGGTCAAATGCTGCTTGTGTATGAGAAATCGGTTGGAAACGTTTCTCGTGTCAGCACGGTATAGGTGTCGCCACCGGTGCCAACCTTGTGTGAATGCTGTGAAAAGCTAATCATTTGCATATCACAGCTTCTTCTTCCTGTCGGTTAAATTGCGCCTCTGTAGCACGACATCTTCGTGGTGTAGCGATTTTAATGGCCAGTAGTGTACATATATCACTAAATTTACCTGCGAAATTGTACCATTGTACGACACATACTTGAAGTGATACGTCATCTGTTGTGTAAGATTTCACACCCAATGGCAAGAAGAGAGCCGGCCGGGGTGGCCGAGCGGCTCTAGGCGCTACAGCCTGGAACAGCGCGACCGGTACGGTTGCAGGTTCGAATCCTGCCAAGGGCATGGATGTGTGTGATGTCCTTAGGTTAGTTAGGTTTATGTAGTTCTAAGTTCTAGAGGACTGATGACCTTAGAAGTTAAGTCCTATAGTGCCCAGAGCCATTTGAACCATCTTTTGGTAAGGAGAGGTCAGCTGCAGAGGGTGTGGCAACAGTTGTCGTAGGAAAGCTGAACAGGAGCAGAAATAATTAGCGAACAAGTTATCACAACAAATGGAAGATTTACTTAATTTGTACTACTGCAAATGTACAAAGAGTTAGTGAAAATAGTGCAACAAGAAACAGAGTCCAGCTGTCACAGTGTCCACAAAGATGAGGCCCGAAGGAACGTGCTTCGAGCGGGGCTGAGTCACCGCCGCCTCCATCCTTTACTGCGGCGTCAGAGGGCGCTGGAAGTAGAGAGCTGCCGCAGCTGTGGCTCAGCGGGCACTCACCACTGGATCCGCCACAGCCCGCGTGACCAGTATCGCCACTGGACAGAAACTTGCAATCCTGCCGCCAACGGCGATACGGTGGTAGGGTGCTATCGATACATGATACCTCATCATCAACACTGAGATGCATCAGAAACTAGGTTCTTCTAAAAAAGAGCGCATATATCCCAGTTTGATAATGAGAGTAATTAGCAACGTCCAACGACCTTACACATAATTTCAAATATTTTCATAATGTTTCCTCACTTAATCCTCAACATCAACTATTTAATAATTAACTCATTTGTAAAGCAGTCAGAAGTTGGAAGCTCTTTTATACAGACGAGTCCAGTTCTTTAAAGAATCAGATTTTTATTGATTAGTAACTCAGGAAACCTGGATGAATTTTAACCAGACGTTTTAGGTGCATGATATATTATTTGTATAAAAATATTGTGGCGGTAAGAAAAATTATCTAAAATGAGTATCCGGTATTTATTTCCTTTATTTAGTTGACTTGTAATATTTTTAGACATATGCAGTGCAATTAGTCACTTTTTTGTGCCGTTCAGTGTGTCAATCCAAAAACATTTTTCCTTCTCAAATTAAACGAAAATTAGTCCACTTTTAGTCCTGCCAAAGCTTTATTACCATTGATGTAGTTCAACATCGCGAAAATAGTGAAAACTCAGTATATCCGAGTTAACTATGAATGCTTGCATAAGCTTTTTTACATTAACTTTGTACTTTAATAGAGAACTTATATACTCACACACATATATACCTTTTTAAACTGATGCGAGGAGCTGCAGAGATTTTTATCATATACAGAGGAAGACACTGTTTATACCAACATTAGTAAAGAAAAGACGGTATACTACGTTTCTCATAACAAAAAAAGTCAATCATTACTTTTCCCTGTTTGCTTGTAAACAGATTTTTATACAATTAATTTTTTCTTTGTAGTGCAATAAACTATATAACATGTAGGATGTATCATAAATTATGGCACAAAAGCATACAGTTGAATGTACACAATATTAGAAGCAATAAATTGTAGCAAACATGGGCTCTAAGATGCATACCTGAAGAGCTATCGGCACTTCTTCATCTTCCACACTGTGAAGCAGAGATCCTCTGCTGCAGGCGCTCTGTTTTCCATATTTTCTGAGGAGGTAGTATGGACAAAAAAAGTGTAGTAAACATGTGTCCTAAAATGCATATCTTAAGAACTATAAGCACTTGTTCAGTAGAAGATGTTTGTTTCACAGCAATGAATATGAAGAAATGCTAATGGCTCTTAATGTATGCATTACGTTTCCTTTTTTTCTTTTAATAATCCATACTATCACATCTGAAAGTATAGAAAGCAAAGAGCATGCTGTTGAACAGATTTGTTTCACAGTATTGAAGATGGAGAAGTGCCCACAGCCCTTCAGACATGAATCTTAGAGCCGATGTTTACTCAACTTTTTTACTTCTAGTGTTGCCCACTTTCAACTATACTTGTTTGCACCATTAACTATGATACACTCTGTATAGAAGCTTTTACACGTGAAACCATACATCAATAATGTAACTGGTACAACTGTCAACAGGTGAAGAAAAAGACACGCGCACACACACACACACACACACACACACACACACACACACATACACATACATACATACACAACTAGACTGCAACAATTAACTCAGGTGCTCATACATGTACACACCTACGACAAAAGTGTCCACACTGCTAGTCTGCATGCATTCATGCACATGCACATTCTTTGCAGATAATTACCGATTTACGCTATATCACTCAAGCAAATAGTGTGTGAAGAGGAGGGCTCTGCACCCATCCTCATAGATGAACTGGTTGTCACCATAGCACTACATACTGACTTTCGGCTGCATTATGGTATGTACTACTGGGTCTCGATTGAATGCTTACTTCCTGCACCATATGCAGATGTCGAGAGGGAGCGCTGGCAACACCATCAACAGGCACTACTTGTAATCATTAATGGTTATGGCTACTGAGGCCACGTGATGCACACTCTTAGGATGCATTTGGGTGACAAATATATCTGTAAGGTGTGTACACTTTTTCGATCTGAGGACCACAGACTCCAAAATCTGTGATCCAATCGCCTTGCCATATATCAGGCCAATGTCTTATTTTTTTAGAGGTGTAATGCCATGATGATTATCCGCCACACACCCAGACATGTAAAATGTATTCAGGTGCACCTTATTACTTCATATGAATGGTACCCTTTCACCCAGCAGATGAAATTGTCTGTAGCCATATAAAGTTACTTTGGATAAATTAAGATAGAGCTGCAAACTCACGGTGAAGTCAGTATATATGGGGTTTTGACAAGTCCAGTATACACATACCAACATAGACATGATAATATAATCCCTTGCGCAATAAAGCCCAGCCCAGAGGTAAACTATGTGAATTTCACACTATTTGTTGAATTTCCTACAGTTTATCTAACAGAAGAATATGACAGTTCTGCCTCTGTAATATATTGTGCATCAAAATCTAGAGCCACATTTTGGATCTTAATGATCTGATGATTTTCTTGTGGGATATCCATCGAAACCCTCAAACTGGCAGAGATTGTTGCATGATGTACCAGTATATGTTGTTTAAATCCAATTATAGAATTTAATTCAGATCTACAGATGCCTTGTACAACTACTTACTCATTCATGTGTTATTGGCTTTGGCGTGCCTATTCAAACATGGGCAAAGTCTCCCATGAAGCCGACTTTCGAAAAAGAACAGCATAGCTACAATGGTCTAAAATTCCAGACTTACACGTGTCCATTGACCCAAAAAAGCCCTGGAATTGTGTAATAAAAGGCAGCATCTAGCATTTAATTGTCCATACAAACACTCCAGAATTTCTAAAAATTACTTTTAAGCTGCCATATGCCTGTGTCCATTCATGGTCTAGCATGCTCCCCTAAATCAAGGGAGTTGAAATCCAGCCAAAAAATTACCACATGCCCATATTCCAAGTCCCGTCTGGGAGTGCGTGTAAGTTTTCTGTTAGCTCTGCCAGGCAAGTTTAATGATGAATACAAGCAATATGGCTTTGTCAAGACTGCACTGAATCTAGGTATTCTTATGGAAAGACTCCCTCCCTTGCCACAAGCTGAAACTTTGCATCATTGGGATATGCTGTTCCAGACTTAAGATGTCCTCCTGATGCATTGCTTCTGCAAGTTTTTGAATATGAGCGTGCATAAATCGGATCAAATCTAGGAAGCACAGAGTAATTGTCAGCACGATTCACTTGGAAATTGAAATGTAATTTTGACACTCTTAGGTAGCAAACTGGCCTTATCTTTTTACAAGCCGTAATCACCGTGGTGCTCATCAAAGAAGTCAGCTTTCTACCTGCTCAAATTACGCAAGAGAACTCGTACGTGTCTTGGCAGTTGGTATTTAAGTTACATGCATTGTGGGCTTTATTGCAGAAATTCCCTGTTAGATGACCGTCGTTTCTACATGAAGTTTCCACCCTTCTGTCCAATGGAAGTCCACAGATATGACAGTCATCTACCTGCTTGTATAAGGCATCATTCTCCTGTGAATTAGTCACTGGAATGTTGGTATCGTAAATCTCATCAGCACACCCTGCAACATGTTCAAGAACGGTGAACAACCTTCTCACAGGATTATACCTGATCTATAGATCGAAATGGTTAGGACTAAAGTTATTTGAGCATACAACTTGATATTCTGCTGCGTATGGTACGTGCCATTCTGTGAAATACAGTGGGGACACCTTCACAATGTGCCACAGGAGATAGTTGGTACTCGAAATATACTGAAACCACAAATGGACAGTGCTTCTGGCAGTGGGTGTTCTTAATCGCCCTGGTAGGCACGTACACACATACTGATACCTGGTTAGAGCAATCAATTAGACGCTTTTCTTGACCCCCACTCGAATAAACGAGTTGAGGTATTTATGATAAAAAATGCTGTTTTTTACTGTCTTTGATCAATTGGAAGGAAAGTAGGCAGGACATGCTTTTGGTACAGATGATTTTTTCTCAACAAAACATTTGCATGTTTGTGATGCTGACCAGGTACTTCTGAAAATCAGAGGTGTCTGATTACTTAATGGTTTACAACTTCCTCTTTGTTCTGCACAATATGCTCTTCATCTTTCCTGGCTTGCTATAGTCTACCTCCAGGATATAAACACAGAACAGAATATTCAGGATCCTATCTCTCAGATATTGGTACATACTGGAGTTTGAATGGGGACTGTGACGCCACTGGAGTTGTAATTAAACGTTTGGTATGTAGATATAAGCGCTGCATTTTCAGGTAATTGCTCTTGCAACCCAGAAATGACAATGCAAGCAAGTCATCACCCTCAACTAGATTCATGGCAGTAATGCATACGATTTTAGCGGTAATATACCTTGGAAGCGGGTTAAAGCTGGACCATCCTTTTACTGGAATGTAGACATGTGAGTGTACGTCAAGGTGGAGTACACAGATGACTGTCTTACTTAACGTTCTTTCGTGCATTGTGGAAAAACGACCCAGTACACTCTTGGTGAAAGTTCTGAAATAGTCTGTCCCATGATATCAAGTAACTTTTCCCCTAAATGGAGACAACAACTTTTGCTTCAAAACCATAACTACCTTCTTTCGTTGGGAGAGGTGTGGGGGGGGGGGGGGGGGGGACGCATAGCATGAGCTCGCAGCATAGAACTGCAGTAAATGGTGGGATACTGCAGGATGTTGACGATTTTGGGAAGCACCAAACGCAAATGGGTTGACACACATTGAGGAAAGTGGTGGGATCGAGAGCTAGCGTTAGAGCAGTCTGTATGGGTGTACGAGATCCAGAGCCCAAAAGCACCTGCAATAACGGGGCAGTTCAAAGTGGGCAAGCATCTGACCTGGTGCTCATCAATAGGACTCACCAGGGACTGCTGCTAGGTCCAGAACAAGGTGATAGCCAATGTTAAGGTGACAGCCGGTGCCAAGATGGTCCAGTGCATGGTGAATGCTTTGTGAATGTACCAGGCTGGGGTGAGTGCAGTATTGACAGACCCATAAACCTTTATGGTTTGTTCATCAAACACATCATCAACATGTCCAGCCATATTGTTGTTGGTACAAGCCTGCCTCCAAACAGGTCCACTGCTCCTGCAGAGAAAGAAAACGAAACCAGATTGGTAACTATAACTTGAAACTATTTCTAACACACAAATGCACATGTCTAAAATAGTTATTTCCAGTACTTACACAGAAATTCATCAACACCTTTGTTCATGAAATAAATGGCCCTCATATCATTATCAATTGGCATACTGCCTCTTAGGAGTGTACAGATCAAAATTGTCATTCCCCATCAGACTGTTATCATCAAGTGCACCTAGTACTAAAAACTCTCATAACCAGTGCATCGAAGTTCAGAGAAATTATTATTTTGCAAAAGAGAAAAGAAAAGAACTATTACCGCTTATGTATCTGCCCCTGAACAGTTGGCATCATTCCCCATGAGCTCACATTGGAGAAAAACATCATGGCTTGAAATGGGTCATTCAGTTGGATATCCGAGGCTACAGCATCAACCCATTCTCCCATCAGTAGATCCTAGAGTGAAATAAGAATGTCTCATAAGTAATGCATGCAAGTGTAAAATCATTATTATTCTACCAGAGAAAAGAAAATTAAGTACTACTACTTGTGTATCTGTCCCTTGATGAGTGAAATCATGACACATGAGTTCACACTAGAGAAATCCATCATGGCTTTGGATGGGTCGTTCAATTGGATTTCAGTGACTGTGGTAGCAACCCATTCCCCCATTGCCATACTGTCATTAATAGCCATAGGAACAAACAAGAACATCTCATATGTAATGCATGCAACTGTAAAATGATTATTATTGTAAAATAGTTGAGTGACATTATTCCCAATGCGCTCTCATTGGAAAAATGTGTCATAGCTTGGGATTGGTCACTCAGTTGGATCTCGGATTCAGGTGAACTGGGCATTGCATCAACTTCATTCATAGGTTTTGGAGTGGATATACTCTGTGAGTGCACAGATATATGGTTGATCTGGACTTCGTCTATCCACATTGAAGGTACCATATTGAAAAATTAGACAAGGAAGAAAATCAGTATGTCAGAATACCATATTATTATTATTATTATTATTATTATTATTATTATTTGCACATACAGAGAGAGGAAAAAACATACAATGAAGAAACCGTCTTAGATTCATACCAGCAGTATCTTCTATTCACAGACATATTGCAACCTCTGCAGATGCATCAGCCTAACGTTTATGTATGCTAAAAGGCTGGCACTGATGATGTAACCATGATTCAGACAAGAACAGAAGTGAATTCTGACAGAAAAATGCATTTTATTTATAGCCAGAATGCCACATTCATCTAGATTCTATATTAGACTGAACCAATAGGAATTGAGGAGGGTTAATCTGTAAACAGTGTATGCTTTCATCATTACATGATTTGAAGGCATTGGAGTGGTGTTATCTGAGCATGCTTCTGTGGCTGCCAGCGCTGGTCAAATAATATACTGTTATATTTACAATGCCCTTTCTGACAGCAGGTGCAATATGCACCATTGCAGGTGACCAGTAGTGTGGATTACTTATTCCACCAGTGACATCCTAGGTAAGCACTGGATTGTCCTGAGTCTGGTAGGCAGCAAAGCGTGTGCTGCTTCCACAGTAATAATGGCATAGACAGTGAGAATATTTTACTTCACCAGTGAGAGGACATGTGAGCATTGCTCAGTGTCCAACTTGAGATGGATGCTATCATGTTTAGCTCACCTACAGCCTGCACACTGTGTGGTACCTGGAGATACAGCCACATGTATCTACCAAGGTGCTACTAGCCTCAGCATGTGTTAGCAGATGATAGAGACCTAAATGTTTTACCAGTAGCACTCTACAAGGAATAAATGACATCTTCTTAACTCTGGTGAAGAATGTGGACAAATGATGCTATTGTACTAAAATCATGCCTCCTAATGTTAACCAGTTTTACTTCTGAAGGAAGTGTCAAGAATAAAATGTTTTCATGTTGAGAATGGACCCAATAGATATAGTCTATTTCTGTATATATATAGAAGGTTGCCTTTTTGGTGTCTCACCTCAGCAAAAAAAAAGCCACATCCTTTGGATGTGTACATAATTATATGTAGATTTGATGACAGGTAGTCACACAACTACATTTTGTTAAAAAATCAGACAAAAAGATTGCGTATATATTCACATCTGTAGGGTGATATTCGTCTACACAAAGTTAATCTAAAGGTCCAGATGTTTAGTCTATTGGAACATGTATTTTTACATTGGCCAAATATTCTTTATATGTCATAGTCATAACATCTTTAAATAAGTGTTCAGGGTGTCCTGAAGTGACTTCCAGCGCTTCTATACTGAAAAATTCTTTCTGATATATCTATTTCTGATGCTGTATGACCAATGTTTAGAGAAATATGACAGTTTCATCTTGATCCCTTAATTCCTGTACCTGTGGTACACATTACTTTGTGTATGCACACGCATTAGTTGCTCATGAGAGCCCCCATGGTTCAGAGTAGGTCTGCAATAGGGTTCAGAAGTCCAACATAACATTTGGAGATGGATCCACCCGCATTACATTCTAGACAGCTACTAAATGTGGACCCACCAAGCATTTGAACAGATATATATCCAACTACTTTGCATCTGGAGTAGCATCTGGATATGTATCCACCAGTGGTAGGCCCTGGAAAAGGGGGGGGGGGCGGGTTGGAGTGTCTGGAGCCCCTATGAGAAACTATCACATTCACACACACACACACACACACACACACACACACACACACACACACACAAAATAGGATAATTTGGCTAGTGTGTTTACAATCGGCATTATTGATTGATCTATCACGTTCCTTGTGTTTCCTTGGCAGATGACAGCAATCTCTACATGGATATTCGGCTTTTCTATCTAAAAGCAACCCATAAATATGACAATCAATTTCCTCCTCGTATAAGGAATCATTCTGCTGCAAAATGGTCAATACACTGTTGATGTCATAAATCTCAGCAAGACACCTTCCCAGTTGTTTGAACTGGGTGAGTGAAAATCTTGCATAATTATCCCTTCTTTATTAATCAAAATGCTAAATGTCATACTGTGAAAGTAGTATAAGTATAGTAAAGCATAATCTATAAGTATAGTAAAGTCAGTAGATTATCTTTCCAATGCACCACAGGAGCAAGCAGTTACTTGAAATATGCATAATTTGTAGCAAGACAGTGCCCCTGTTTGGGGGTGTTCTTGAACTTCTGGCATTTTAAGAATGTGTTCTCACATATACCAGTTCCTGGCTAGAGCAATCAATTACATGTTTAGCTACGCCCTCATTCGAAGGAAACGATTTGAGGCATCTGTGATAAAAGTGCCGGGTTGAGTCAGCTGAGAGGAAAGTAAGTGAAACAGGCTTTTTTTTGATTAGACATTGTGTTCTCTCCCACCCTTGGAGAATAACAACAAATTTATGTGTTTAGGCAGCTGATGGCATACTTTTGAAAATTAGATTCGTATGATTACTTTATGCTTTACATCATTATCTTGTTCTAGACAGCATGTTCTTCGTTTTATTCTGGCTTGCTGTCATCTACCTCTAGGCCATAAATATGAACTGAATTACATGGATGCTACCTCTCAAATTTTGGTAGCAGATGGCATTGAAGTTACAATATTTACAAACATCAGATTTTTGGTATGCATATGTAAACACTCCATATTCCTAGTGGAAACAACAATGTAAATTTGTTACACTCAACTAGATTCTGGATATTAATACACGCTATTTTAGTGAACCCCTCCCATGAATCATGGACCTTGCCGTTGGTGGGGAGGCTTGCGTGCCTCAGCGATACAGGTGGCCGTACCGTAGGTGCAACCACAACGGAGGGGTATCTGTTGAGAGGCCAGACAAACGTGTGGTTCCTGAAGAGGGGCAGCAGCCTTTTCAGTAGTTGCAGGGGCAACAATCTGGATGATTGACTGATCTGGCCTTGCAACGTTAACCAAAACGGCCTTGCTGTGCTGGTACTGCGAACGGCTGAAAGCAAGGGGAAACTACAGCCGTAATTCTTCCCGAGGACATGCAGCTTTACTGTATGATTAAATGATGATGGCATCCTCTTGGGTAAAATATTCCGGAGGTAAAATAGTCCCCCATTCGGATCTCCGGGCGGGGACTACTCAGGAGGATGTCGTTATCAGGAGAAAGAAAACTGGCGTTCTACGGATCGGAGCGTGGAATGTCAGATCCCTTAATCGGGCAGGTAGGTTAGAAAATTTAAAAAGGGAAATGGAGAGGTTAAAGTTAGATATAGTGGGAATTAGTGAAGTTCGGTGGCAGGAGGAACAAGACTTCTGGTCAGGTGACTACAGGGTTATAAACACAAAATCAAATAGGGGTAATGCAGGAGTAGGTTTAATAATGAATAGGAAAATAGGAATGCGGGTAAGCTACTACAAACAGCATAGTGAACGCATTATTGTGGCCAAGATAGATACGAAGCCCACACCTACTACAGTAGTACAAGTTTATATGCCAACTAGCTCTGCAGATGATGAAGAAATTGAAGAAATGTACGATGAAATAAAAGAAATTATTCAGATAGTGAAGGGAGACGAAAATTTAATAGTAATGGGTGACTGGAATTCGAGTGTAGGAAAAGGGAGAGAAGGAAACATAGTAGGTGAATATGGATTGGGGCTAAGAAATGAAAGAGGAAGCCGCCTAGTAGAATTTTGTACAGAGCACAACTTAGTCATAGGTAACACTTGGTTTAAGAATCATGAAAGAAGGTTGTATACGTGGAAGAACCCTGGAGATACTAAAAGGTATCAGATAGATTATATAATGGTAAGACAGAGATTTAAGAACCAGGTTTTAAGTTGTAAGACATTTCCAGGGGCAGATGTGGACTCTGACCACAATCTATTGGTTATGACCTGTAGATTAAAACTGAAGAAACTGCAAAAATGTGGGAAATTAAGGAGATGGGACCTGGATAAACTGAAAGAACCAGAGGTTGTAGAGAGTTTCAGAGAGAGCATAAGGGAACAATTGACAGGAATAGGGGAAAGAAATGCAGTAGAAGAAGAATGGGTAGCTCTGAGGGATGTAGTAGTGAAGGCAGCAGAGGATAAAGTAGGTACAAAGACGAGGGCTGCTAGAAATCCTTGGGTAACAGAAGAAATATTGAATTTAATTGATGAAAGGGGAAAATATAAAAATGCAGTAAATGAAGCAGGCAAAAAGGAATACAAACGTCTCAAAAATGAGATCGACAGGAAGTGCAAAATGGCTAAACAGGGATGGCTAGAGGACAAATGTAAGGATGTAGAGGCTTATCTCACTAGGGGTAAGATAGATACAGCCTACAGGAAAATTAAAGAGACCTTTGGAGAGAAGAGAACCACGTGTATGAATATCAAGAGCTCAGATGGCAGCCCAGTTCTAAGCAAAGAAGGGAAGGCAGAAAGGTGGAAGGAGTATATAGAAGGTTTATACAAGGGCGATGTACTTGAGGACAATATTATGGAAATAGAAGAGGATGTAGATGAAGACGAAATGGGAGATACGATACTGCGTGAAGAGTTTGACAGAGCACTGAAAGTCCTGAGTCGAAACAAGGCCCCCGGAGTAGACAACATTCCATTAGAACTACTGACGGCCTTGGGAGAGCCAGTCATGACAAAACTCTACCAGCTGGTGAGCAAGATGTATGAGACAGGCGAAATACCCTCAGACTTCAAGAAGAATATAATAATTCCAATCCCAAAGAAAGCAGGTGCTGACAGATGTGAAAATTACCGAACTATCAGTTTAATAAGCCACGGCTGCAAAATACTAACGCGAATTCTTTACAGACGAATGGAAAAACTAGTAGATGCAGACCTCGGGGAGGATCAGTTTGGATTCCGTCGAAATGTTGGAACACGTGAGGCAATACTGACCTTACGACGTATCTTAGAAGAAAGATTAAGAAAAGGCAAACCTACGTTTCTAGCATTTGTAGACTTAGAGAAAGCTTTTGACAATGTTCACTGGAATACTCTTTTTCAAATTCTAAAGGTGGCAGGGGTAAAATACAGGGAGCGAAAGGCTATTTATAATTTGTACAGAAACCAGATGGCAGTAATAAGAGTCGAGGGGCATGAAAGGGAAGCAGTGGTTGGGAAAGGAGTGAGACAGGGTTGTAGCCTCTCCCCGATGTTATTCAATCTGTATATTGAGCAAGCAGTAAAGGAAACAAAAGAAAAATTTGGAGTAGGTATTAAAATTCATGGAGACGAAGTAAAAACTTTGAGGTTCGCCGATGACATTGTAATTATGTCAGAGACGGCAAAGGACTTGGAAGAGCAGTTGAACGGAATGGACAGTGTCTTGAAAGGAGGATATAAGATGAACATTAACAAAAGCAAAACGAGGATAATGGAATGTAGTCCAATTAAATCGGGTGATGCTGAGGGAATTAGATTAGGAAATGAGACACTTAAAGTAGTAAAGGAGTTTTGCTATTTAGGAAGTAAAATAACTGATGATGGTCGAAGTAGAGAGGATATAAAATGTAGACTGGCAATGGCAAGGAAAGCGTTTCTGAAGAAGAGAAATTTGTTAACATCGAATATAGATTTATGTATTAGGAAGTCGTTTCTGAAAGTATTTGTTTGGAGTGTAGCCATGTATGGAAGTGAAACATGGACGATAACTAGTTTGGACAAGAAGAGAATAGAAGCTTTCGAAATGTGGTGCTACAGAAGAATACTGAAGATAAGGTGGATAGATCACGTAACTAATGAGGAGGTATTGAATAGGATTGGGGAGAAGAGAAGTTTGTGGCACAACTTGACTAGAAGAAGGGATCGGTTGGTAGGACATGTTTTGAGGCATCAAGGGATCACAAATTTAGCATTGGAGGGCAGCGTGGAGGGTAAAAATCGTAGAGGGAGACCGAGAGATGAGTACACTAAACAGATTCAGAAGGATGTAGGTTGCAGTAGGTACTGGGAGATGAAGCAGCTTGCACAGGATAGAGTAGCATGGAGAGCTGCATCAAACCAGTCTCAGGACTGAAGACAACAACATTTTAGTGAAAGCATCCCTTGGAAGTGGGACAAAGCTGTAGCACCCATTTACTGGATCATAGTAATGATAGTGCACAGGAGAGTGCCTTATCATATCTTCTTTCAGCATTTTGGAAAAATGGTCCACTATGCCACTTATGGTAAAAGTTCTGAAACATGCGATTGAGATGCCTCACAATATATAACCACTGCTCCCCTAAAAGTAGACAATGGTTTTTTCTTCAACACCATAACTACCTTCTTTCCAAGGGTGGAGGGGGAATACATGAGCTCACAGCATAGAACTCCACTGCTCTTAATGGCAGGATACCATGGGTCTCTGACTATTTTGGGAAACTTCCTCTCCAAAATGTGTTCAAAACCCACCTGCAACCAGAGAGTAGTTCAAAGTGGATGAATATGTGACTTCGTGCTCATAAACAGGAAAGGCTGAGGGAATGCTGTTACATTTCATTTTCCAACCCATTCACAGTACGAATTATGCTCTCCATTCTGTATTCAATTTGAATTATGTACACACCTCTCCAGAAACTTGCACAAACAATTCATCAGAGGATAAGTATATCATTAGAGCTACATAGCCCAGTGATGTAAAGTTTCAACTTGTGACGAAGTCGAGGGTCTCTTCATACAAATATGTGGATTCAATGCAGATACTGAACGAAACCACATTTCCTGCACTCACTTACATGCTCTGATTCAGGGGAGTACGTTAGACTGTTCTTGAACACATAGATATGGCTCCTTGCAGGTATTTTTTAGAAATCTGGAATGGATGCCTGGGCAGTTACACGCTTGGTCCTGCCTTCTACCACTCAGTGCCAGGTCTTTGTTCGCTGCAATGTTAAAAAGGACACATGTCAGCATGTAGCTGATGACAAACATTGACATGCTGCCCTTTCCAAATGCGGGAATCATGGAGGAATTTACCAGTATCTTTAAAGTACACGAAGGCACATAACCGATCAACGAATGAGAAGGAGTACGAGACATTTGAAGATTTGACATAGATATTATGCTTGGACATAAAAGAGTTATACAGGCACGCCATGAAACAAATTCTGCCGACTGGAGGGTTTCTATGGCTTTCAGATAAGGAAATTGTCAGACTGGATGAGTTCCAAGCTGTACCTGCGAATTCTGGGGCAGGTTTTTCTTTTTATGTGCACAGTAACATGCCTCCATGTCAGAGCACTTACTCCCACTCAATGGTTTCATCCCCAAGCTGATGGCGACGCTAGGAATAAAAAGAGGTAGAGCATACACTACAGAAACCTCCAGAAATGTCTCAGTTTGGTGATGAAACGTATTAGAATTACGAGCGCTAGCTCCTCGAATCAGTCACGCTGGTTAAAGGAGTATACATAGGGTGATTCAGAATTCCTAGTATACAGTTATAGGTGTTGTAGAGGCCACCCAGGACACCAATATTTGGTAATAAATTCATGGCCAAAAATGAGCCGCTTGAAAGAAACGACCTTTAACGACAGGAGGCAGCACACATTGACAGAGGTCACTGTCTCATGTCATGTGAAGTCTTGTGTGATATCATGTCACATGTCGTTAGAGAATAACCAAATGAATTGAAGCACATGTACATCAATTGCGTGATCGATAAAGACAGTGCATTACAGAACAGTAGAGTAGACGTATTCTGATTACACTGATATGTTGCTCATATATGGTGAAAGTGAAAGAAATTGTCAGTTACCATAATTCTTGTATCATGAACAATTTCCAGCTCATGTCCCTCACTCACATGCTGTTTTTGCAAAACTGGAACAATGGGTTTGGGAAACCGGTACCTTCAATATTAATAGTGCCTAATGGGCGCTGCACTGTTGACGCGGAAGAGGAAGTCCTTCTGCTGGTAGGCCCGAATTTGTCAGTGAGTACCCGCAACATCACATATTCTGTGCCTGTATACCAGAACCCCATCTGACGAGTTCTCCATGAACAGTAACTTCACCCATACCAGCTCCAGAGGGTGCAGGAATTGTGCCCTGCTGATTTTGAGCGATGTGCTGATTACTTCAAATGGTGCTACACCATTATGTCGATGTACCAGATTTACCTATGAGCGCAGGAGTGATCAGCCATCATAACAGCCACATTCGGTATGAGAAAAATTCTCATGCCACATGTCCCTATCGATTCAATATCGTTTCAGTATTAATGTGTTGCCTGGTATTCTCCATGACTCGCCCACATATTCTACTACCCCATCTAAGAGGTCACAGCTATTGGGCTTCCTGCAAGAGACACTGGTGCAGCCTTTGGAAGCTGTGCCATTGTCTGTGGTTCCAGCATGATAGTGCATCAGCCCATTTTTCACACAATGTCCATCAGCGCCATCACCAAATATTCAGGGACAGGTGAATAGGCCACAGTGAACGGATTAGTTGCCACTACGGTCACCTAATTTAACACCACTGGACTTTTTCCTGGGGGGCTACATGAAGAGCATTGTACATGAGACACCTGTATCACAGGATGATTACCTTCCCCATATAATGGCTGGAGTTGAGGTCGTTCAAGACATTCCAGAAACTACAGATAGTGTGTATGTGAACTTCGCAGGTACACTTTGTGGTCGCCACTTCAAGCGTCTGTTATAGTTCACGCAGGTATAAGTTGGTTGATGCACATGCAGTGTATGTTTTGCATTCTTTCAAAGTCGTGAATCTTCCAAATGGCACATTTCTGGAAATGGGTCTACTACAAAATATTGCAGCCCTGGGTCCCATTTACGATACCAGTAACTGTGTAGTAGGAACTCTGAATCGCCTTGTAGATGTCAACACCGAAAGGAGGGCTTTTGCAATGTCTGATTTTGAAAAATATTTTTTTTACACTAATGAAGAACTCAATTTTCGGAGAAACAATAGTAAATTTAAAAAAAAACGCCATGAAATGCACACAGTTTGCCGCTGGGTTAATAATGCCGCAAGAGTTAATGTCACCAAATTTTAAGTAGGCCACAACCTTCAATGGAAATGTCTTAAGTTTCGCCACAGTTCACAAAACCTGCCTACGTTGGTACGTACATACTGGACCTCTGTGAACCACATATGTGCCGATTTAACTATGAGTTTGCGAAATCTGGCTTCGATGATCCAAAGTAACTACATGTGGCCCCAGATAATTTCATCTACTGGTTGTAAAGGTGCAAAACGTGTGAAGTAATAAGGTGTACCCCAATGGATTCGACACGTCTGGATCTGTGGCTAATAATCCTTAAGGTACTACACCTCAAAACAAGAAAGTTGTTGGCATGATGAAAGATGTGGCTAAAGGGTCACAGATTTTGGAGTTTGTTGGCCTCAAATCTAATATGCACTCATATCGTACAGATTTAGGTTCCACACAAAAGTGGGCTACGTATGTGCATTAAGCAGCCTCAGTGGCTCTAACTATCAATAATTAAAAGCGCTGCTCTTCGTTGATGTTGCCAGAACTTCATTTCAACCTCAGCATATGGAGCATGAAGCAAGGATTCGACCATGATACCGTGAGGTACACACTGTGTCACAGCTGAAAGTTAGTTTGCTGTGCTCTGACCGATTGTTATTGGTGTATAAGTGCATGTGTGCCTGAGCGTTCATTTGTGTACTGTGTACACATCTGTGTTTGTGTGTGTGTGTGTGTGTGTGTGTGTGTGTGTGTGTGTGGTTTTTTCTTCACTGCTACTAGTTGTACCAGTTAGTATCCTTCATATAGGATTACTCATGTAAAAGCTACTCTGTATTGTGTGAAAGGAAAATGGTATTAAAAACCAATCACAAAAAAAATTGGGATTAAAATATTTTTGTTCTGAGATAGATATATATAGATTTTTATCTTTACTAATATTTGTGTGAATAGTACCTCTCTCTGTACGTAACAAGTATCTGTTAAGCTGCTAGTATTAATATAAAATGTATATCTGTACATAAGTATAAAAATGAACGTATAAGAAAAAAATTATTTGGAAAATTATTGTTTATAACATGCAAAAACTGTTAACAAAAATGTGTTTTAAAAATTTTGAAAAAATATTATTTCTAAACAAGGAATTATTTTGTTACATATACCTGATTTTACACAGGAAGACCTATAGCATGATCCCAAACAGACGTCATCGTTCCACTACCGTGCACAAAGCAAGAATGACAAGGCTTGTGCAGTTGAACTAGAAAGGAAATAGGCAGGTGAGGGGTGGGTCCACCATTTTCAAGCCACCCTATGTTGAAGACAGGTAGAGAAGAGTTTCCCATAATCCCAATGGCCAAGATGGAGATGGGAGGGTGACATGTTTTAGATAATTACTTGGGCTACCTTTCTTGCAGTGTATGAGTGACTTTTATTTCCCAACTATTTGTACTCGCACTGTTACCCAAGATGCATATGTGGGGTATCCGATTACATCCTGACCTTGTGTGCACAGTGGCGCAGTGGGGTCAACCCCCATACACTGAGACAAGCTGCATTCAAATGAGCAACTAGGGTGGAAGCAGTATCAGGTTACACCGTTATTTTATTTTGAGAAATGCACCCCTTGAAATTTAAAACTGGTACATTACTCATGTTTGACAAGAAAATAGTGAAGAAACCACGTCCAAGACGTTGTAGGGCTGGGTGCCACTCCTCATTAAAAATGTCGGAGATCCTAGGCTGGGCAGACTGGTAAAACAGGACTAGCAGCGAACTGTGGTGGAACTAACATCAGACACTGCACCGAACACTCTTAATGATGGGCCTCCACAATGATGACCAAACCATGTGCTAGTATTAACACCAGTGCACATGCAACCGAAATGGGCTCATGACCATTGGCACTGGATGTTGGCACAGCGGAAGAGCATTGCATGATCTGATGAATCACGATATCAACTTCATCATGCCGATAGGAGGGTGTAAATCCCTCATTTTCCAGGATAACAGCTCCTTGACACCTGTTCTGTGGGACAGAAACAAGCTGATGACGGCTCCACTATGCTCTGGGGAGCTTTCATCTAGGAATCTATGGGTCAAGTGGAGCTTGTGCAAAGTACCATGATGGCCCAGCAGTATTGCACACTGGTTGCAGACCACATACACCCTTCATGATAGCCATGTTTCCTGATGACAGCGGCATTTTTCAATAAGGTATTGCGCCATGTCATAAGACCAGGAGTGTGATGGAGTGGTTTGAGGAACCCAGTGGCGATTTCCACTTGATATGCTGGTTCCAAGTCTCCAGACCTCCAATTGAACACATCTGGGATGTGGTTGAATGTGACATCAGAGCTCATCACTCCCCTCCCCAGAATTTACAGGAATAAGGTGACTTGTGTTTGTGTGTGTGTGTGTGTGTGTGTGTGTGTGTGTGTGTGTGTGTGTGTGTGTGTGCGCCAACTCCCTCCAGGAACTACCAAGGGCTCATTGCTTACGTGCTACGATGCTTTGCACTGTTATCCATGCCAAAGGTGGACCAGCTATTAGGTAGTTGATCATAACGTTCTGGCTGATCAGTATAAAATGTTCAAATGTGTGTGAAACCTTATGGGACTTAACTGTTAAGGTCATAAGTCCCTAAGCTTGCACACTACTTAACCTAAATTATCCTAATGCCTTGACCTCCACCGGGACCAGACACACAGCGCATGACTGCAGCGCCTTTGACCACTCGGCTAATCCTGCACAGCTGGTCAGTGTGTGTGTGTGTGTGTGTGTGTGTGTGTGTGTGTGTGTGTGCGTGTGTGTGTGTGTGTGTGTGTGTGTGTGTGTGTGTGTGTGTGTGTGTGTGTGTGTGTGTGTGTTCATATACATTGCGTGATAAAAATGTGAATTATCTACAGGAAATAGTCAGATGTCAATGGAAGTTGATGCATACATATCGACAGATAGCTAAATTGTCTTGTCACTTGAAGATGATGGGTATAAAACTCATCAAAAGATTGTGGTAAGATGGCGTCTCCACTCTGCTGATCACTCAGGGAGATTTCACCACTGTCTGTAACAGGTTCAATGGCCACCACAGACCCCATCTAACCACCACAAGGCAGGACTGCAGCGTTGTGCACAAAGCACATCATGGCCCCTTCACCTCAGCACCTTCCATCCTGATACAAGTAAATTTCTGTGTCACCCAACAACATTGGCTAGAGACTAGTAGCAGCTGGACTATGGTATTACTGTGCCCTGCTTATATTGCTTATAAGACCACAACACATATGGCTGTTTTTGGGGTGGTTCTTTGACCAGGATGCATGGATTGCTGATGACTGGAGTTTCATTGTGTTCAGTAATGAATCACAGTTCTGCATGACCCCTTATGGCCGAGTATGGTGGCTTCCTTGGAAGAAGTTCCAATCTTCCAATGCTTTGGAGCGACATAGTGAAGTTATACCTGGGGTCATGATGTGGAGAGGCACTACTAATTGTGGGAACTTTGATGGCACAATGATATGTCATGAATGTCCTGCATCCTCAGTTGTTACCTCCTGTGCGACAGTGTTAATGTGCCATTTTTCAACAGGACAGTGCTCATCCGTATGTGGGACTCTCTGTGTGATATTCAGATAGTCCTGTGGCCAGCAAGATCCCGACAAGTGTGGTACCAGCTCAGACATCAACTCTGTAGGACAACATATAGGGCATCAACGACTAGTTACAGAAGTTTTAGGTTAGCTTGTCTAAAGAAAGGACACAACCGAATAAGTGTACGGACCCAGGCCTTATTGGTAAGCGTGCTCATATTGACAAGTTATTTGTAAATTTGACCCGATTTTGTAATCACTGAAATCGTTTTACATCAGGCAGTGAAAGTATTATTACTCTCTCATATACGATTCGAATTTTAAGGTCGACTCACTAAGAATGCCTGGTTAGACGTCAGAGTAGGCATGGAGGTCCTGATCTTGTCAGATGAATAAAAAAATACTCTACAGTCGGCATTCCAAACCACATTCATCTAACGACAGTCTAACATAGCTCTATACTGAGCTCTATACTGAGCTCTATACTGAGCTCTATACTGAGCTCACTGTCAAGCAGCAATCAAGTGCTGGGGATGTTAGAAGTAAGCCTGTAGCGATCCATGTCATCCAGCCTCAACTAACAATCAGTTGTCATTTCGGTTGATACACCACAAATGGCCCACGGCGTAGTGTCATCCCATCAAAAGGAGAATCCTACAGTCGTTTCCAGACTGCATCCAGACAAGAAATCACTTCCTTCACAAAAATCAGGGCTTATTTGTTGAGGAAATGATGGCCATTTGATTGTTGTGGCATGTCAACACTTCTACTAACACATCTGTGGACTAAATCAAAAGTGTCATCAGTGGGACAACCAGTCAAAGAAATTCCAGTCGTGCTGATTCAACCCCTTCACAAACTTTCAACCTGTGACATTTCAAGTAGACATGGGAATTCGAGTATCACTATCAGTACACACAGGTAAGGTCACAGCCATTTCAAAAGACCAACTGAGTGTGTTGTAACAGCTATCTGCTGTGTACAGTTGCCTCACAAACTTTATTTAGGCTAATCTGACAGTGTAACCCTTGATGGTGACACAGGTAAACAGCATGTGTAAAGCAAATGATTGATTTTGTGTATTCATAAACAACTACACTCCCACAAACACTAGACTTCCATTTTTTGTCTGGGACATATTGTCCCAGTATTAAATTACAAATAGTTCCCATTTCCTGTTTCTGAGCAAGGGTTCTGGGAGCTTTCTTTTGGTTATTTTGGAGGTTACATATACATCCTGACAGGGTCGCCGTTTGTAACCTCCCCACTATATTTTATTTCTTTATGGAATTTAGCCCAGCTTTACCTCCCACTCTATAAAAGTCTACATATTACCAGAACTATTTATTCATAAACTGTTATCCAACTTAAACTCATATGCTAACTATTTGACTAAACACAACCTAATTTGATCTGAACTGTAACTGATCTGAATACAACTTGTCTTATATTAAATGCACAACTTAAGTAAAACAATTATCTGGCCCTACTCGAAATGTCCACTTATCTAGTGTCTTGACAACATTGTTGCAGATTTCTCAAAACAGCAAGCAGGCAGTGGCTAAGTTAGATTTCTATTTCTAAATAAAATTTCCAAACTGTGTTCAGACACTTTCATATCACATGGTACAATGTGGTAATGTGTAGTAATAAAGAATGGTATGGGGAGAGCAATTACTCTTACAGAATTATATCCCAAAAATGATTTTAGAATGAAATATATATTCAAAAATACAGAATAAAGCTTTGTGTGATCTTCACACGTAACGTAGATCTCAACAATACTATGCTTGCCAAAGTGAACAATTATTTAAAGAGGGTACAGTTTTACCAAATAATTTCTACAAAAATAAAACAGCTTAATCAGTTAATGTGTTAACCCATGACTCAGGGAAGTGGGGTGGTATCACATCTATTTATCAGACATAGTTTGTCGGCTTCACATTTATGGATAATATTTCCATTGGCTTCGTTTTTTCTCAGTCACACAGATATTTACAATAAATAAAAATACACGTCGTTACTCAAATAATCAGAATTTGATGCATACGGTTCATTCCATTCATGAATCGGTGTTGCGAGTGTATCATGATGCACTTCAGCAACACTAGCTAGGTTTATGGTATTTTGTATAAAGAAACACGTAAAAATTATAAAAACACACAATTATCGTTACGAGAAAGCTTCATAAGTCATGAAAGCTCTTTGTTGCTTACGTCAAAATGCTTTGCCGGATATTTTTATCCTGGTATTTAATTTTCCAGTTAATCACATGTAAGATTTTCATCTTGGAACTCGAAGTGCGTTCCCAATCCAAGGAATTCTCCTAGCTTTAATTTTGGACTCGATGTCTGGTTCTTGGTTTTCTGTATATATCATATACTTCTTTGCTTGTTCATATTCTAAATTCCACTTTGTTCTTATCTTGAATCCCATCAAGTATCTTCTTATAATTTTCCCTTCAAATGTTCTTAATTTTGGTTCTTCTGATTTTGTTAATGTCAGGATCTCACAAGTAATGTCAAAACAGTTATGTTTTACATATGCGATTCTTCAGATTTCTTGAAATAAGTTAACTTTTTAATAGTCCAGTAATGCGACATAACATCTACTGGCTTTTCGCATTCTATTATTTATCTCTTCATTGACACTTTTGTCTGTATTTAGAAAGGTTCCAAGACAAGGCGATTAATTTATTGTTCTGGTTTTCTCTGCACCAATTTTGAGGGTATGATCTGCTTCAGTTTGCCATGAGACAATGAAGTACTTGGTTTTACTGATGTTTCCAGATCTGCCCCAATTAACTGTTATATCATGTACATAAACAGTGAATTAATAAAACTAAAGTTGCTTTAATGTCTTTTTTCTCTTCAGCGGAACAGAGAGGCATTGCCAGAGTTCCAATTCAACAGCCGCAAGAGAATTCGACGAAAATCTGAATATCTTGAAGTCCATTGCTGGCAGGAGAGTTTTCACGCTGATTGATTGACTACGTCACGTGCTCTTTAACTGCAGGAGTAGTCAGTATCACGTACTTAGACGACGAGTACGTTCTCCCGAGTCGATTTCTGTAGCGTCTGTGGTTAAACTTCAGGCTTGCCACACTCATGTAAAATCTGTGTGTGATGGTCTGTTTTAAATACCAGCCTGTGATTAAAAGCAGCTGACTATAGAACATGCCCTCAAGACGCTAGGGCTCTCCATTCAATATCCCAATACTTCTTTTTCTTCTGACTGCTATGAGCGGCCCGCCACGAATTCTTTCCATCTCAAGTAGCACTTGCTTCTTACAGCCTCAGTTATTTGCTGGATATATGCCAATGTCTGTCTTGCTCTACAACTTTTACCCTCTATAGCTCCCTCCAGTACAATGGAAGTTCCCCAGATGTCTTAACAGGTGTCGCACCACCCTGTCCCTTCTTGTCAAAGTCTTACCTATATTTCTTTTCTCGCCGATTTTGCGCAGAACCTCCTCATTCCTTACCTTATCAGTCCACCTAATTTTCATCTGTTTCCTTTAGCAACAGATCTCAAATGCTTTGATTCTACTCTGTTTAGGTTTTCCCACAGTCCATGTCTGACTGCCATCCAGTGCTGTGCTCCAAAGGTACATTCCCAGAAATTTCCTTCTCAAATTAAGACCCATGTTAGATTGCAGTAGCTTTCTCTTGGCCAGGAATGCTCTTTCTACCAGTGCTAGTCTGCTTTTCATGTCCACATTGCTCCTCCGTCATGGGTTATTCTACTGCCTAGGTAGCAGAATTCCGTAACTTTATCTATTTCGTGATCACCAGTTATAATGTTGAGTTCTCATTTCTGCTGTTTCTTATTACTTTTGTCCTTCTTCGGTTTACTCTCAATCCATATTCTGTACGCATAAGATTGTTCATTCCATTCAACAGATCCTATAATCCTTCTTCACTTTAACTGAGAATCGCAATATCATCAGCGAATCTTAATATTGACATCCATTCCCCTGGAATTTTCACCCTACTCTCGAACCTTTCTTCTATTTCTGCTACCGCTTCTTCGACGTACAGATTAAACAGCAGGGGGCGAGAAAGACTAGATCCCTGTCGCGCACCTTTTTTAATCTGTGCACTTCGTTCTTTGTCTTGCATTCTTGCCATTCCCGTTTGGGTCTTGTACATATTGTATATCATACGTCTTTCCCTAAAGCTTACCCCTATTTTTCTCTGAATTTCTAACACCTTACACCATTTTATATTCTTGTTGTTGTGGTCTTCAGTCATGAGACTGGTTTGATGCAGCTCTCCATGCTACTCTATCCTGTGCAAGCTTCTTCATCTCCCAGTACTTACTGCAACGTACATACTTCTGAATGTGCTTAGTGTATTCATCTCTTGGTCTCCCTCTACGACTTTTACCCTCCACGCTGCCCTCCAATGCTAAACTTGTGATCCCTTGATGCCTCAGAACATGCTCTACCAGCCGGTTCCTTCTTCTTGTCAAGTTGTGCCACAAATTCCTCTTCTCCCCTATTCAATACCTGCTCATTAGTTACGTGATCTACCCATCTAATCTTCAGCATTCTTCTATAGCACCACATTTCGAAAGCTTCTATTCTCTTCTTGTCCAAACTATTTATCGTCCATGTTTCACTTCCATACATGGCTACAATCCATACAAATACTTTCAGAAACCACTCCCTGACACTAAAATCTATGCTCGATGTTAACAAATTTCTATTCTTTATATTGTCGAACGCTTTTTCCAGGTCGAAAGATCCTGTGTAGGTTGAAACTTCTTTATTTTCCATTGTGATTCTGTACTTAAACTGCTGAATGAAATGAGAAGTTGAAGCTTCCACGTTATTTGATTCTGAAGCTGCTGAGTGAAACTCAACGTACTGAGCTTGCTTTCTCTTTACTTTCTCTTATCATGTCAACACTGACCTACAATATCCTCGCGCAACGCAATCTGATTTCTCAAAACAAGATAACCTGACTTCAAATAATTAATTCAAAAGAATGACCCTAACTAAAACGAAATCCTAACAATAAACTATATATTTCATTAACACTTACCTCACAAAAATCTTCATTACGCGAACTGCTGCAATACAGCCACCGTCAATAGTGACAGCTAAATGAAATATTCTAACTACTAAAGTAACTAACAACTAATAAGCATATGATTAGCGAAGGGAAGATTTTGTTGCAAACCAAATAATGTATTTCTTTTCCTTAATAATGTCACATCCAGTTTAAACAGGAATATAAATCGTCATTGACATCCAGTAGAAAGGTATGTAATCATGAATAATATACCAAGTCAGATACTTCCAGATTGTTAGCTTACGCTAACACTTCATACCTCTACCCTTCATCAATGTAACTTCTCACATCTGACATCCATCACTGCTGGGCGTTCACCCCCAACTGCCCTACAGTACTTCCATCATTGCTGGCGACTAACTTCCAACTGTCCAACAGTACTGGCGATTAACTTCCAACAACGAGTCCGACCAGCCACAGAGTCTCTTACAAAGAAAGTGCAGTCAGAGTGTAAGTAGGCTGTTTAGGTTTTCTTATTGGTAACGCCACATAGCGCTCGGTATGAAAAATCACTGGCTGTGCTGTGCGCAGTCTGTGGTTAGTTTGCATTGTTGTCTGCCATTGTAGTGTCGGGCAGCGGCAGCTGGATGCTAACAGCGCATAGCGTTGCGCAGTTGGAGGTGAGCCGCCAGCAGTGGTGGACGTAGGAAGAGAGATGGCGGAGTTTTGAAATTTGTAAGAATTGGTGTCATGAACTGCTATATATATTATGACTAGTGAGGTAAATACATTGTTTGTTCTCTATTAAAATCTTTCATTTTCTAACTATGCCTATCAGTAGTTAGTGCCTTCAGTAGTTTGAATCTTTTATTTAGCTGGCAGTAGTGGCGCTCGCGGTATTGCAGTAGCTTGAGTAACGAAGATTTTTGTGATGTAAGTGACTTGTGAAACATATAGCTTAATGTTAGTCAGGGGCATTCTGTCGTAGGGATTTTTGAAAGTCAGATTGCGTTGCGCTAAAAACTATTGTGTGTCAGTTTAAGCACAGTCTTGTATAAATTTTTCTAAGGGCGCGTTTCATAAGAGATCCAATGCAAAGCGCTACACAGCGCTGCCAGCACAGAAGCAGCCCACTTACAAGGTGTCACATTTTTCTTCAGTCTCTGTGGTTTACTACCAATCGGTATGCGATGCTCAGTAAACAGTTCATTATGTTAAACAATTCCTGTAACTCACCCTCACTTTTGAAGAGGATATTATTGTCATCAGCGAATCGTAGCAATGATGTCCTTTCGCCGTAAGTTTTAATCCCGCTTCTGAACCTACACTGAACGGCCAAAACGCTATAACCACTGCCCACGGCGACGTTGGATGCCGCCCGGTGACGTTGTGGACACATGACGTGGTAACAATAGTACGTAAGCGGAGCGGATACGGACGGGGGATCACCGTAGCGAAGATACGCGCTGCATATGCGGAAATCCATTCAGATAAGCGACTTTGACAAAGGACAGACTGCTATAATACAGAGCCTGTGAACGAGTATATAATGCAGAGCCTGTGAGCGAGTATCTCGAAATAGGCGAAGCTAGTCCAATGTTCACGTGCTACTGTCGTGTGTTTCTATGGATAGAGGTAGAACACAGTGAAACTAGCACTAGGCGCTAAGTGGTTGGACGTCCACGACTTCACAGAACGCGGGGTTCGGAGGTTTGACTGCTCTGTAAAGTAGGACGGATGTTGATGGGTGGCACCTCCACTGAAAGATCACAATGCTGGTGTACGAACAAGTGTTTCGGAGCACACCGTTCATCGTGCGTTATTGAACGTGGAGCTCCGCAGCAAATCACCCGTGCGTGTTCACATGTTTACCCAACGCCAACATCACTTACGTTTGCCGTGGGCACGAGACTACCGGTATTCGACCGTCGATCAATGGAAACGTGTCGGCTCTTCGGGTGAGTCGCGTTTTTGCTATATTTGGTTGCTGGCCTTCTCCTGAAACGCCGTCATCAAGGAGAATGGCGGCTCGAAACGTGCAGCGCGCCACGGAAGCAGGTTGGTGGGAGCAGTATCGTGCTGTGGAAGACACTCTCCTGCGCTTGCATGGGATCTGTGGTAGTAACGAAAGACGCACTGACAACTGCGAATTAGCTGCATCCCTTCATGTTTGGTGTCTTCCCCGAGGGCGACGTCATCTTTCAGCAGTATAAGTGTCCGTGTCTCACAGCCACAACTGGTCTGAAGAGCATTGTAGTGGACTCACGTATGTCTCGGCGGCCAAGTTCGCCTGATGTAAATTCTGTGGAAACCATCTGGGTCGCTATCGGTCCCCATGACCGCTTACCCAAATCAGCGGCCCGTTATTTACGCGAATTACATGACATGTGCTAGGCATCCAATGCCGCATATCTCCACAAACCTACCAACAAACTTTCAGAGCACTGATACACAGAATCAGTGACGTGGCTCGCTCCAGAGACAGACAAACAAGCTATTAAGCAGGTGGTCGTACTGTTTTGGCTCATAAGTGAACCTTTGGTGCAGGACATTGTACAATAGTTTCTTTTAATTAGTAAATGCAGTTGACTCATGTTGCTGGGGGTCTAGCAGCTGCCGACCAGAGTGGCCGAGCGGTTCTAGGCACTACAGCCTGCAAGCGCGCGACCGCTACGGTCGCAAGTTCGAATCCTGCCTCGGGCATGAGTGTGTGTGATGTCCTTAGGTTAGTTAGGTTTTATTAGTTCTAAGTTCTAGGCGACTGATGACCTCAGCAGTTAAGTCCCATAGTGCTCAGAGCCATTTGACTAGCAGCTCATGCAGGTTGCTAACGTTAACTTTATAGGGGTCTCGGTTTTACACCGCTTAATTTTGTAAGAATGCTATACTAACGTTTAGGTTCTTGTCGCTTGGGCTGCAAGCGCCGATCTTTGTACATCGTGGTAGTCAACACAGTCCCTACCACCTACTTTCGGGCGTTGCAGATTTCGTAGTGGGCGGAAGGGTTTTCAAATATACCATATTTTAACTTTATTTTCAAAAAATTGTGACAAAAATTTTGTGGTAGGTAATTCCTATTACACGCATTGACTTGTAACTCTGCATAATAAATTTTATGAAAGTAAAATTATTTCCCAACTTTATAATACTGTGGAGCCGCTGGTCGGTTAGAAGATTTTACTACTAACAGAGATACAGAAGTGGGCGATAGATAAAAAAAGTTGACTACCCCTGGCCTACATGACTGACTGGTGTGCGAAACCCTGACCTATTGGAGTTTGGATGTCTGTCAGCACGAGTTTCGCCGCGTGGATATCCACTGCACAGTTGGTGCATTCATATTTCTCGTTTCTGCTGATGCACGCGTGTGTATTTTCCGCACTTACGACAGAGTGACACAGAAGTAGCGCTCATTTATCAGCGACGGGTGCACCGGGAGGGTGAGGGTGAGGGTGAGGCAGGTCGCAGAGACGGCGACAGCTGCCGGCGGCAGATGTGCGCACGCACCGCTGTCCGGGGGCGGGGCCCGGCCCGGCCACGCCCACCGGCCGCCGTGGAGGGGAGCAGGAGGGGCGGGTGGCCAGGCTCCGCAAAAAAGTCCGTTCAGTCGTACGCCGGCACACGGGATGCGGCACATGGCCAGTGCCGTACTCTAACCCTAATCTGGGAACGTACCAGTGGAAATCCTCACCGGTGAACACTACGAATAACTGGAAAGGCCTCCTAAACTGGAAGGCTGGGTTGAAAACCGCTGTGCGTAACAAATCTGCATCAGTAGAGATTGACAAATGACCGTTTACAGGGCAGCTGCCCTAGCAACAAGCAATGGGAGAGCAAGGTCGGTGAGGACGTCTGGTCCGTCCGTTGTTGCCACATCGGTCCACACTAGCGCCGGTACCACGATCAGTTGTTGCTTGCGGCCGGCAACCTTTAATTGATGCACGTGAAATGTATTCGCAACTGCGAACAAAATGGTTCAAATGGCTCTGAGCACTATGCGACTTAACTTCTGACGTCATAGTCGCCTAGAACTTAGAAGTACTTAAACCTAACTAACATAAGGACATCACACACATCCATGCCCGTGGCAGGATTCGAACCTGCGACCGTATCGGTCACTCTGCTCCAGACTGTAGCGCCTAGAACCGCACGGCCCCTCCGGCCGGCAATATGGACAACCATCAGCTGTATAACGGAATGACGACAATGAATTTTATTTATTTCTTTCCGTGCGCGAAGGAACATCGTATCGTAATTCTAAATGACGCAGATACTGCAAAAAAAAAAAAAAAAAAAAAAAAAAAATGTGTGTGAAATCTTATGGGACTTAACTGCTAAGATCATCAGTCCCTAAGCTTACACACTACTTAACCTAAATTATCTTAAGGACAAAAACACACACCCACGCCCGAGGGAGGACTCCAACCTCCGCAGACACTGCAATATCGTATTTAATTGTTACCATCCGACTTCGTTGTTTCTCCCTGCAGCATTTTTAATCTACGCAGCAGAGTTTCTGCAACGGTACCTGATAATGTAATGAAAAAATGACAAGGCTTTACGAGTTTCCAAAGGAAACACAATAACGTACGTCAACAAAGGATCATATGAATAAATTCTGTAGAGGGTGGTGAGGTAAATTAGCAGCTTTAAGGGAAACTGAATTTTCATTTTACCATACCTGCTGACAGTTTGTCGCTTACACATTTTGAATACGTATTATAAGGTATCACACCAAATATTCTTAAACGAAAAAGAACATTATATTCCTTGATGCTGTTGTGGTCTACAGTCCAGAGGCTAGTTTGATGAAGCTCTCCATGCTACTCTATCCTGTGCAAGCTTCTTCATCTCCCAGTAGCTACTGCAGCCTACATCCTTCTTAATCTGTTTAGTGTATTCATCTCTTGGTTTCCCTCTACGATTTTTACCCTCCACGCTGCCCGCCAATACTAAATTGGTGATCTCTTGATGCCTGAGAATATGCCCTACCAAGCTATCCCTTCTTCTAGTCAAGTTGTGCCACAAATTTCTCTTCTCCCCAATTCTGTTCAATACCTCCTCGTTAGTTATGTGCCAGAAACCCATATTCTCCCCAATTCTATTCAATCTTCAGCATTCTTCTGTAGCACCACATTTCGAAAGCTTCTATTCTCTTCTTGTCTAAACTATTTACCGTCCACGTTTCACTTCCATACATGGCTACACTCCATCAAATACTTTCAGAAAATACTTCCTGACAAATCTATACTTAATGTTAACAAATTTCTCTTCTTCAGAAAAGCTTTCCTTGCCATTCCCAGTCCACATTTTATATCCTCTCTACTTCGACCATCATCAGTTATTTTGTTCCCCAAATAGCAAAACTCATTTACTAATTTAAGCATCTCATTTCCTAATCTAATTCCCGCGAGCATCACTCGGTTTAATTCGAATACATTCCATTATCCTCGTTTTGCTTTTGTTGATGTTCATCTTATATCCTCCTTTCAAGACACTGTCCATTCCGTTCAGCTCTCTTCCAGATCCTTTGCTGTCTCTGACGGAATTACAATGTCATCAGCGAACGTCAAAGTTTTTATTTCTGATCCATGGGTTTTAATTCCTACTCCGAATATTCCATATACGGTACATATTACATGAAATTTTCTAGAGGTTTAAATAGAGACCACTTTGCCCTGCCTAAGAGAACTGGAAAAAATTAATTACACTTTCAGCCAACAGGTGAAAATCTGGCGCTGTGAATGCGGGCAAGATGTGTAGAAATGTTTCCACATTTAATAGATCGGGAACGGGACGTGGGCAGAAAAGGTCAAACAAGTTCGGAAGACAAAATGTTGATTTTATTATTAACTGCCGCTTACACAGTTTGTTCAATATGGGCCCCGGAGACTTCGGCAAGATGCTGCATCCTTAAAATGACGTTATCAATCGTTGCTTGGAGCAGTACCGCTGGAAATTGTTACTGTATTCTAGCCTTCAGGTCAGGTAGAGACCAAACGTATGCCTCGTAAACGCGTCTGTCTGAAGTAGTGATGGAGGGAACTGACATCATGAATCCTGCAGGGCTGTCCATAAATTCGTAAGAGTACGAGGTGGTGGACATCTCTTCCAAACAGCAAGTTGAAAGGCATCCCAGATACGCTCAATAATATTCATCTATGAGGACTTTGATGGCCAGCGGAAGTGTTTAAATTCAGAGGAGTGTTCCTGGAGCCGCTCTGTAGCAATCTTGGAGGTGTGGGATGTCGCATTGTCCTGCTGGAATTGCCCAAGTCCGTCGGAATGCACAATGGATATGAATGGATGCAGGTGATCAGACAGGATGTTTACGTACGTGTCACCTGTCAGAGTCGTATTTAGACGTATTAGTGGTCCCATATCACACCAACTGCAAACGTCCCACACCGTTACAAAGCGTCCACCAGCTGACATGCAGCATCCATGGATTCATGTTTTTGGTCGTGTTTACATTATCAGCCAGAAATTAACAAATTATAATCAGATGATTCATACATCAAATAACACGTAACAGTTGACATTAAGCAGGCTAATGAATCAATGCAAAAGTTCACTCAAAAGAATCAATTCAGAACAATTAAATTTTCGGTCAATTGTTGATCAATCTTGAACATGTATTAACGGCTGTACTAGTGCAAGATGCTCACAACAGCTAGCAGTCTAGTCAGTGTAGTTACCGTCACACAATTAAGCGCTAAGTAACCAGCATGGTGAGTTGAAATCCACACACACACACACACACACACACTTGAAATTCACCAAGAAAGCAGCTCACCATTAATTTCGAGCAGAGACAGTTAGCTAAGGCGCCATACTTCCAACGGCTGAGAGTCCACCTCATTCAAATGGTATCTGTTGTAGGGGCACACACAGGCCCCGCTCATAGCAGGTGCAGTTCCCTACGTTTAGCTCTGGTCGCAGACAAATGCGTCCACCACATTGGTGGACACTGAGTGTCGTCTTCTTATGTCAGGAAGGATGCAGTCTGTGCGGAATCACTATTTCCCCCTCACGATGATGATGTTTGGTTTGTGATGCGCTCAACTGTGCGGTCATTAGTGCCCGTACAAATTCCCAATTTTTTCACAGTCCAATCTATCCACTGTCACGAATGATGATGGTAATGATGAGGACAACACAAACATCCAGTTCCCCGGCAGAGAAAATCCCCAAACCGTCGGGGAATCGCACCCGGGACCCCGTGATCCAGAGGTAGCGGGAGCAACGCCAGCCACTAGACCACGAGCTGCGGAGATCCCCTCATGCAGCTCGTGGCTGCCTGAAGCCGCCAGGCGACGAGGCAGAGAGGTTCCGCCAAGCAGAGTACATCGATACCAGAGCAAGTCAGAGATATTGCCTGTGCACGCCACTGTTCTTGTTTCATTTTCAAAGGCTTCAAATAACGTCATAATTATGAAGCTGTAGATCTGTAATCTTAGAAGAAAACAACTCAGAATAAATATAAGTACATCTACAGCAGTTGTGGATTTGAGAATCGGTTGGGCCACGAAAAAAGAAAATGACGACGTCGAGATATAGGTTGATGCCCAGACAATAAAAACTTCTCAAATATGGTGCTAAGGAAGAATGCCCAAGACCATATGGGTATATCGAATGGCTACTGAAGAGATATTGCATCAAATTGCAGAGAAAATAGTTTTCTGACACAATTTGACTGAAAGAGTTGAGTAAACATGTTCACTTGGGGGTAGGTTGCAATACTTGTGCAGAGATGAAGAGATTTGTACGGTATAGACTCCATAAAATCATATTTCTAAAACATATGCCAGATAGTGTTCTACTATGAATACCCTTTTCCAATAAGTTCTAAAATGTATTGTCAGTCTGAGACAGGACAGGTGAAACGTCCCCTTAGAAAAATTGTACACGACTGTGCTTAAACTGACACACAATATCTTTAGCGCAACGCAATCTGACTTTCAAAAATCCCTACGAAAGAATGGCCCTGACTAGCATTAACCTATACGTTTCACAAATCACTTACCTCACAAAAATCTTCGTTACTCAAGCTACTGCAATACAGCGAGCGCCACTACTGCCAGCTAAATAAAAGATTCAAACTACTGAAGGCACTAACTACTGATAGGCATAGTTAGCAAATGAAAGATTTTAATAGAGAACAAACAATGTATTTACCTCACTAGTCATAATATATATAGCAGTTCATGACACCAATTCTTACAAATTTCAAAACTCCGCCATCTCTCTCCCCACGTCCACCACTGCTGGCGGCTCACCTCCAACTGCGCAACGTTACGCGCTGTTAGCATCCAGCTGCCGCTGCTCAACACTACAATGGCAGACAACAATGCAAACTAAACACAGACTGCGCACAGCACACCCAGTGATTTTTCATACCGAGCGCTAAGCGGCGTTACCAATAACAAAACCTAAACTGCCTACTTACACAGGTGCTGCCTTTCTCCAGTTACAAGCTGACATTAAGCTTGTGGTGAATACATTTAGGCATTCTCCCCTGCCTTGGATTTTTTTTTTTTCGTCTGGCATGATGAACGTGAAGCTAAATAGCTCAAATAACGTTGTCGTAACGGTAAATCCATGTTCATGACTTTAATTTTCCATGGTCTCAAGATTCTTCAGTTTTTCCCAGCGAACTCATTGATCGAAGAGTCCACCTGTGTATTGCCAGTTATTAGTGGCTGCTGGACATTAAAAACCAGCAGTACACCAGTGGATTGTTTGTGACTTGATCATGTTTTCTTTGGGTAGCATTAACTGAATCCCAATACTGTCCTCCTGGTTTTAGCAAGGGTTCTGATTAAGAAACACAGTACTGTTGAAATTACTCTGTGATATTCGTTACAAACAGACGGGAGTGTGCCTCATCCAGTCAGAGAAGAGAACGTGACGGAAGTGGAGAACCAACCATGTCCATTACTTAGACAAAAGCTAACAATATTTAACATGGCACTAATTGCCTGAAAGAGAAGACGTTAAAAATTTTCTAAAGAAATTGTGATAATTAAAAATTTGGACCACACTGGAAATCGAGCTGGTATTTTCTGTTTATCGCGACAAGTCTCCATGACCACTATGCTGTCTGAACGATACTCCAGACAACACTCAGACATTCATTGTCACTGATAAACTATGACAGACGTCATCCCCATCGGTCCACTCCTTTTATTTCAACGTATTTAATTCATTTCACTTACACTGACGAACCCCAGCATAATGGCCACATGCTTAATGGGACTCAATAATACGTCAGTTCTGCGTGGGACGGATTCCAAAAATCCGTAGTAGGTACTGGAGATATATGGCACCAGACGTCTGTGTACAAGCCAGACGATTCCCGTAAATTACGAGTCGGTGGTTTGTAGACACAGAGCTGGTGCCCGACAGCGTCCCAGATGTTCTCCATTGGGTTCATACCAGGCGAATGTAGTCACCAAGACATCAACATGAGTACACCATCATGTGCCTGAAACCACTGCAGCACAACTGTGGCTTTATGACAGGACAGTTATCGTGGTGTAGGATGTCATCCCATCGTAAAAGTCATCAAAACTGAAAGGATACAAGTTGTCCGCAATAATGTTCACGTAGTCCAGAACTGTCAATGTTGTTGTTGTTGTTGTGGTCTTCAGTCCTGAGACTGGTTTGGTGCAGCTCTCCATGCTACTCTATCCTGTGCAAGCTTCTTCATCTCCCAATACCTGCTGCAAGCTACATCCTTCTGAATCTGTTTAGTGTATTCATCTCTTGGTCTCCCTCTACGATTTTTACCCTCCACACTGCCCTCCAATACTAAACTGGTGATCCCTTGATGCCTCAGAATATGTCCTACCAACTGATCCCTTCTTCTAGCCAAGTTGTGCCACAAACTTCTCTTCTCCCCAGTCCTATTCAATACTTCCTCATTAATTATGTGATCTACCCATCTAATCTTCAGCATTCCTCTGTAGCACCACATTTCGAAAGCTTCTATTTTCTTCTTGTCCAAACTATTAAATCCTCCATGTTTCACTTACATACGTGGCCACACTCCATACAAATACTTTCAGAAAGGACTTCCTGACACTTAAACCTATACTCGATGTTAACAAATTTCTCTTCTTCAGAAGTGCTTCCCTTGCCATTGCCAGTCTACATTTTATATCCTCTCTCCTTCGACCCTTATGTCAATATGCCTTCTATTTCTACCACAGGTCCCATGGAACCCCAGGTCAGTGTCACCACAGCGTGACACTGTGCATGCTTCGAGCAGCTGTTCGCCCAATTGGCGGTGTGTCCGGATACGGCCATTCCGACCGAGCGACACATGTTCATCAGTCCTATGACTCCTTGCCCACTGTAATCGCAACTGGACAAATAGTTTAATCAACATGGGAACATGTAGGAGTCGTCTGCTTGGTAGTCCCATATTCAACAACGAATGCTGAACGATCTGCTCCGAAAGTCTCGTGCCTGCACCAGGATTATTCTCTGTTGTCAGTTTTGCCAGAGACCACTGGCTCTCCTGATTTACGGAGTGGGAAAGCCTCCGACTTTCAACTTCTGTGGTGAGGTGTGGGCATCCAACACTTGGTTGTCTCTTCGTGGTTTCACTGTCGTCCATTCAGTTTCCGCAGACAACAACAGCACACGCACAGGTGAGCAGCTTCCCCGTTTCCGGACGGCCGTTCCAGGCTCCGGGCCACAGCCATCAGTGACTTTACAGCGTCGCCTGTGGAACATCAGTGACAGTGGAAGTTGAGTCAGGGCCGGTGGGATGCCATACAGTCTAACGGTTAAGCCGACTGCTTGTGATCTGCAGGAAATGCTGGCGTGGCTACCCAACCGGTACAAATTTCCGGCTGTCAGGACATATTTGTTACATTACGGTTTCAGGATAAATGAACTGTTTACTCTGATATTATCGGATGTAGTGGTCACCTATGTTGACCCTCACTGAATTGACGATTTGAGTCACTATTGCCTGTTTATCCGACATCAGCTGCTATGCCTCGAATACTTGTAGGAAATACACCAGAATGGCAAGGTCCAGTAGGTATGATATTTCTCTGCAAGCCTACTTCTTGCAAACTTGAGGCGTTCCTGATGACAGAATGACACCTGCTTGGCGCCGCCTGTATATCCTCCCTCCCCCAGCAGCCTCCAGCCAGCCGCCGGGGCACCAGAGTCTCTGACCAGGGACCTGATGCGCCGCTACTGAGGACCCTGGATCGTCACCTGAAGTAAGAGTTGCTAGAATGAAGGTCTGACAAACAAAGATCTTAGTCATGGCTTAGATGATTCTGAAGATGGTATCCCACTTGAAATTTTTCCTGGCGCTATAACCTCCTGCGCAAAAACGAGCAAACCCCAGTAAAATAAATGAATTTCGCGGTATTCTCTAACATTTTCTGTAGTTTCCAGAATACCTAATTGTTGTTAATTTGTAAAAAAATCTATTTCAAAGTCACTAGTGGCGGCAGCCCCTGATCTGGTGTACACAGGGTGTTACAAAAAGGTACGGCCAAACTTTCAGGAAACATTCCTCACACAGAAATAAAGAAAAGATGTTAAGTCGACATGTGTCCGGAAACGCTTACTTTCCATGTTAGAGCTCATTTTATTACTTCTCTTCAAATCACATTAATTATGGAATGGGAACACACAGATCAGAACGTACCAGCGTGACTTCAAACACTTTACAGGAAATGTTCAGAATGTCCTCCGTTAGCGAGGATACATGAATCCACCCTCCGTCGCACGGAATCCTTGATGCGTTGATGCAGCCCTGGAAAATGGCGTATTGTATCACAGCCTCCCACAATACGAGCACGAAGAGTCTCTACATTTGGCACCAGGGTTGCGTAGACAAGAGCTTTCAAATGCCCCCATAAATGAAAGTCAAGAGGGTTGAGGTCAGGAGAGCGTGGAGGCCACGGAATTGGTCCGCCTCTACCAATCCATCCGTCACCGAATCTGTTGTTGAGAAGCGTACGAACACTTCGACTGAAATGTGCAGGAGCTCTATCGTACATGAACCACATGTTGTGTCGTACTTCTAAAGGCACATGTTCTAGCAGCACAGGTAGAGTATCCCGTATGAAATCATGATAACGTGCTCCGTTGAGCGTCGGTGGAAGAACATGGGGCCCAATCGAGACATCACCAACAATGCCTGCCCAAACGTTCACACAAAATCTGTGTTGATGACGTGATTGCACAATTGCGTGCGGATTCTCGTCAGCCCACACATGTTGATTGTGAAAATTTACAATTTGATCACGTTGCAATGAAGCTTCATCCGTAAAGAGAACATTTGGACTGAAATGAGGATTCACACATTGTTGAATGAACCATTCGCACAAGTGTACCTGTGGAGGCCAGTCAGCTGCTGATAGTGCCTGCACACGCTATACATGGTACGGAAACAACTGGTTCTCCCGTAGCACTCTCCGTACAGTGACCTTGTACAGCAGCAACTTCTCTGACGCTGACATTATGGTTATCGTCAACTGCAGGAAGAATTGCCTTGTCCATTGCAGGTGTCCTCGTCGTTCTAGGTCTTACCCAGTCGCGAGTCATAGACTGGAATGTTCCGTGCTCCCTAAGACGCCGATCAATTGCGTCTAACGTCTTCCTGTCGGGACACCTTCGTTCTGGAAATCTGTCTCGATACAAACTTACCGCGCCACGGCTATTGCCCCATGCTAATCGATACATCAAATGGGCATCTGCCAACTCCGCATTTGTAAACATTGCACTGACTGCAAAACCACGTTCGTGATGAACACTAACCTGTTGATGCTACGTACTGATGTGCTCGATGCTAGTACTGTAGTCCAATGAGTCGCATGTCAACACAAGCACCGAAGTCAACATTACCTTCCTTCAATTGGGCCAACTGGCGGTGAATCGAGAAAGTACAGTACATACTGACGAAACTAAAATGAGCTCTAACATGAAAATTAAGCGTTTCCGGTCACGTGTCCACATAACATCTTTTCTTTATTTGTGTGTGAGGAATGTTTCCTGAAAGTTTGGCCGTACCTATTTGTAACACCGTGTACATCAAAGTACTCCTACAACAAGCAATGCTGCTTGTAGGAGATGCCACAGGTGATTCTAATTAACACCATCCCCAACCCGACACGATTCTGGAGGTCTCTGTAGTGCACATTATATCGCTGCTCATTCCTCAGCGTTGTCAACAGGTTTAAGATGGAACCATTTCGCTGCACTGGGCGCTCCAGGCACGGGAGCAAGTCGATTTGAGCGTAGTGCAAATAATCAAATAGGCGGTGTACACCAGTCCTACCTCCACAACGTATCCCTCACCAGAATCAGCAGCCACGCCACGAATCTTTTCCTTTAGTCTGACGGTTTCTTCATAAGCCAGCCATCAGAACGCTCCAAACGGTAGAGGTTTTTGAATGGCATGCCCGTAGAGTTTGTTTACATTCAAGTAAAGGATGTAACTTAAATCGCCAGATGACCTGAACTCCTCCTCGCTCTTTCATATGTTATTTGTCATGGGGTTCCTTTGCAACCACTGGCAAAGTCCCGAGTGGATCTTACGTTCGAAGAAGAGCTGCTTTTCAAAACAGATCAACGGTTGGACCCCAAGTGCGTTTTATTTTTTTTAACATTGCATACCACTAAAGCTTTGAAGCAATGAAATAGGAGGCTAGGTCCACAGAGTATATGCCCAGGTATACACTCCAGAGTTAGCCAAATATGTCTGTGAACAGTTGTACATTTGTGTTGATGTATAATCTCGTATATTCTCCTAAATCAGTGATGCCAAACTTTTGCGAACCATTCACCGTTTGTGCACACTGCGCATTCTTCATGGCGATGCCTGTTACTTTAGGGGAAAATGCGGTTATGTCAGATAATGTGGCTTCTAGAATTTCTCCTTTAAATTCGTATAGTCATATGGAAAGTCGCCCTTTCCCCATAAGCTGAAACTCTGTATCATCGGAATATGCAGCTCTGGTGATGTTCGTGTCCTCCTGGCTTATCACCTCAGCAAGTTTCTGAAGAGATACATCCATGAAACGCGGCGAGTTCAAGAAGTGGAGAGTTATTTTTGATATGATTTGCTTGGAAAACGAAATGTATTTAACAACAGTACCCGGAATGACACTGGCATTATCGTCTTTCAAAGCAAAATCACTCAAGTAATCAACAAGGAAATGAGCTTCGTACCCCCTTAAATTATGGAAAAATAGGCTATGCGCCGTGGATGTTTGTACTTCACGTTGTATGTCTTGTGAGCTGTGGTGTAGAACTTCCTCGTTAGATGACAGTGATATCTAAGTTGAGTTTCTGCTTTTCGAAGCAGTGACAACACAGAAATTTGACGCTGAACTGCCTGCTCATATAAGGCATCATTCTTCTGTGAGCTAGTTATGGGAACTTTATTGTGATAAATCCTGTCAACTTCCCACGCAAGTTTTTCAGGGACAGAGAGCAGCCATACAGCGAGATTATGCCTGACATATAATTCAGATTTCCTGACGTTAGTGCCATACGAACATACAACTTGATGTGATGGCACAAACGTTACATGCCATTCTGTGAAGGTAGTATGAGAGGCATTAGGATCACTTCCACAATGTGCTACAGGAGATAGAAGGCGCTGTAAGGCAGCATGCATGGCGAAGGGTCATCCCTTCTTGTGGTGGACATTTTTAAGAGCTTTTTACGATTCATATTCATTTCCGCACATGCCGGTTCCTGGTTTGAACATTCTCTGTGGTTCTCTTCTGAAACCTCAAACTTTCTAAAAGAGTTTAGACATCTAAGACCAAAATAACATGCTACCTTCTTTTTTACTTAGTTGGGAGGAAGATACACGTGACTTTTGATACACAAGTAGTGTTGGCGTTCACTCTAAGAACAGTAATAACCCTACATGTTTTAGTGCTGACCAGCTAATTTTGAAGAGTACAGTGGCTCAATTACTTAGTGCTTTTCTTTTCTTTTTTCTGCAGCATGCTAATGCTTACCTTCTTCTTGTGTCTTGCTATCATCAACACCCTGATTATATACATTAATTGAATAGGTCGTATTCTGCCTCTGAATTTTGGTAAGTCCTGGTGTTATACAGGGAATGAGACGCAGTTGAAATTACAGTGGTTGTGGAATCACATGCTTTGTACGCAGTCGTATGCCGTGCAAGATTCTGCTTCTTTCTATCGCTAGCCTAAAGTGACCACGAAAAGCAAGATTCACCCACCTCATCTGCGTTCTGGAAATTAATGCAAGCCTGTTTTGATGCAATGTCTTCCAGAAGATGGATAAAACTGGACAGCCCCTTAAGTGGATCGCAGACATGGGAGTATACATCAAAGTGCAGCAGATGACTCAGTGCCTTACCCGACTCTCTTTCTAGCATATCGGAAAAAGGCCGAGCATGACACTCTTGACAAAAGTTGCGATTTATTTGGCCCATGATATCATGCCAGTTCTCCCCTTATTTGGATGATGCTCTTATCCCCTCTAGGATCGCTGTTCTCTTTCATCGTGTAAATCAGCTCACAGTAACTGCTTTGCACTTGATGGCGTGTACATTGCAGGTCGTTGATTTTGGGAACCACCATTCCCAAAAAGCCTTGACAGGCCCTGAGAGAAGTTGTGGGATTTCAGCAGACCACATTTATGCTGTTAATACGGGCTTGTGAGATACTGCCGCCAAAAAATCAGGCAACCACGAAGTAGTCGAATGCAGCTGCAGGACTTAATTGCTGCTGCCAGGTCCAGAATGATATCAAGGTGTGTTCGTGGCCGATGATATCAAGATGGTCCAGGGCATCAGGACAAGGAGAGCGTGCTTGCATCGGTAAATGATCTGGTGTCATCAGCCTGGATCATTTTAATTTAAGGGACCTAGCTTTAGTGTTGTTTATAGTCTTGGCCAATACATCGTCTACAGACCAGGCCGGAGCAATGAACACATGATTGTCAGGTGGTGGAGTAGTTGCAAATGCAAGCCCATGAACATATACAGCCTCCATCACATCTGCCAAAACGTAAAACTATTGATAAATAACATGCTTCAAATAAATACGTGTGGATGTTGCAGTTTTTTACTTAAGTTCAAATTCAGCGGCATTAATATAAGTCCACGTGTCTCTCATCTCATTGTTATTTGCTGCAATGTCATGTAATATCTTATCCTTCCGATACATCTGAATATTATCATCAAGTATCCCTAGAAATGAAGGTAGATGACCATTGTGAGATGATGCAGTATGTGGAGAGCGTGGCTGCATTGGCAGACGCGTGTCATCGGTCCATACGATGACACACCAGACTGTGGCGCTTTTCGCAGGAGTGGAAAAGTACGTCATCGATGAACTGGGCTGTGGTGACAAAGGCACCATCATGATGTCAGTTGGTGGAGTAGTTTTTGCAGGTGTAATCCTGAATTCTCACATACCCTTCACGTCTGCAACAGAAGAAGACAAAGAAGAAATTATTATTAGATTGCAGCTATTACGACCACACTCAGACATGGAAAAAATTCGTCTTAAATACGAGGCGTTTTTATAAGTAAATACCGTTTGTACAAGAAGAGAATAGAAGCTTTCAAATGTGGTGCTACAGAAGACTGCTCAACATTAGATGGGTAGATCACTTAACTAATGAGGAGGTATTGAATAGAATTGGGGAGAAGAGGAGTTTGTGGCACAACTTGACTAGAAGAAAGGATCGGTTGGTTGGATATCTTCTGAGGCATCAAGGGATCACCAATTTGGTATTGGAGGGCAGCGTGGAGAGTAAAACTCGTAGAGGGAGACCAAGAGCTGAATACACTAAGCAGATTCAGAAGGATGTAGGTTGCAGTAGGTACTTGGAGATGAAGAAGCTTGCACAGGATACAGTCGCATGGAGAGCTGCATCAAACCAGTCTCAGGACTGAAAACCACAACAACAACAACCGTTTTGAAATTAAAAAGAGACGTGCTATGATATCTCAATAATTTTATTTTTACATGAAAGCCTGTAGCTTAATCTACTTTTCTACATAATTTCCGTCAATATTGAGGCACTTGTCATAAAGCTGTACCAGTTTTTGAATACCCTCCTCATAGAAGACTGACGCCTGACTTGTCAACCACTGCATCACCACTTTTTTAACTTCGTCATCGTCTTGAAGACGCTGACCGCCCAAGTGTTTCTCCAAATGCAGGAACAGATGGTAGTGACTGGGCGTAAGATCGGGATGTACGTAGGATGATCTAGAGTTTCCCATCAAACAGATGTGGTGAGATCTTTGGTCAGATTCGCTACATGCGGACGGGCATTGTCTTGCAGCAAAACGATGTCCTTGCTCAACTTCCATGGACTGTTGCTTTGATTCTGGTGTGACGTAGGCCACCCACGTTTCATCGCTGGTAACAATTTAACAATTTGGCTTACGAAATCATCACCGTCGTTGTGGTACCGCTCAAGGAAAGTCAATGTACTGCCTAAACGTTTGGTTTTGTGCACATCCGTCAACCTTTTCGGTACTCAACGTGCGTACAATTTTCGGTAAATCAAGTGCTCGGTCACAATACCATACAAAACATACGAGAAACATTAGGAAAGTCATCCCGCAAGGAGGAAATCGTAAAGCGTCTGTTTCCTCTCACCTTATTGTCCACTTCCGGCACCAAAGTTTCATTAACGACCGAAGGACGCCCACTCCGTTGTTCATCGTGCACATTTGTGCGGCCATCTTTAAATGCTCTCACCCACTTTCTTACCATTCCATCACTCATCATGTTTTCTCCGTAAACTGCACAGATCTCACGATGAATATCGATCTCTTTTAGGCCTTTAGCACTAAGAAAGCTTATAACATCCCGTACTTCACAGTCGGCGGGACTCACGATTATCGAGGCACCTTAAACACTCAGTACACAACGTAAACAAGGAAAAATCAGACTGTAATGGCGTCAGTGCGTAGATTAAGGTACAGGCTTTCATGTAAAAATAAAATTATTGAGATATCTTATCGCGTCTTTTTTTATTTCAAAATGGTACTTACTTAAAAAACACGCCTCGTACTTACTTGTAGGTTGACTAGAGTCAACTAAGAGACACTTATTAGCCCCTGATAAACCATAATCATAACCATTTCCATCATGGTTTATCATCTCAGTTGTCGCTGCTGTTGATATCGCTAGCAAGTGTTAGACTGGAAAGACTCTTCACAGCAAAACAACTAGTGTTAACAGGCAAAAATCACATTCCGTTGCTTATTTTCTCCAACGCAATGGAGTGGCCATGTGACTTTAGGCAGGTTAACACTAGCTCACAGATAAGCATAGACAATGCTGTCTTACCCTGCCTCCATCAGTATGCTTATAGAAGGGATTGAGTGCATCTGTACGCACTGGTCCATCAGCTTAACGGTGCATCTCCTGATGGATGAGGAGAGTAATTTTGCACGGTCTGAGACTTGCCGAGTGCCGGTACCGGTATCTGCAGAGTACTACCCACGCATCAGTCACTTCTTTCACCTCTTAGTAATGCACCTTTTGCAGGTGTTTGCTAGTGTTGAAGCCTTTAATGTCATATGTGAGCATCACGCAGTAGCTATGAAGCTATGCACCGCTTTCAGTACAATAGTAACCGACGTTAGTGAGAATACATCTTTACTCCACCAGCGAGACAATGCCTCAGAGCTTCGCAGCATCACGGAGTAACAGGCATCCACTATATCACAAACAACCCACTCATAGCCCTGCATGCGCTGTCTGGAGGCAGAAGCGCGTGGCTGTATCGAGACATTACTAGCATTTGATAGGTGTTTAAAAACACGATAAAAACACAAATTAGTTTATCAATGCACTCTTTGAAGAGTTTTTATAAGTCGTTCTATGGTTTTTTATACGAGTATATCAGTTTGCATAATCAGTTTTCATGTTAAATAATTAAAATTACTGACAGACAGATAACATTTTGGATTAGACACCCACCTGTCAAACGTAATTTAGTCGATTATTCGTTAGTATGGGTGTAATTGTAGTCCAATTAACTATTTTGTGCATGTGCCACGACTTGGATACCCCAGGGGATGGGTTAGGGTGGATACGATTTTTTTCGTATGCACAGTATTACTCTGAGTTTCATGTCGTGGTCCTCAGTCCTCTAGACTGTTTTGATGCAGGTCTCTGTGTTGCTCTATCACGTGCAAGCCTCTTCATTTCCGACTAACTTCTTAAATCTACATCCTCCTGCATCTGCTTACTGCATTCATCTCTAGGTCTCCCTCTACGGTTTTTACCCCCCATGCTTCCCTCCACAACTAAATTGATGATACCTCGATGCATCAGAAAGTGTCCTATCAACTGATCCCTTCTTCTATTGAGGTTGTGCCACTGATTTCTTTTCTCCCCGATTCTGTTCAGTACCTCCTCATTATTTACGTGTTCCATTCTCTAATCTTGAGCATTATTCTGTAGCACCACATTTCAAAAGCTTCTATTCTCTTCTTGTCTACAGTTTTATCATCCATGTTTCACTTCCATACATGACTACGCTCCATACAAATACTTTCAGAAAAGGCTTCCTGACACTTAAATCTGTACTCGAACAAATTTATCTTCTTCAGAAACGTTTTTCTTTCCATTGCTATCCTACATTTTATATTCTCTCTACTGTGATCATCATCAGTTATTTTGCTGTCCAAATAGCAGAACCGAGTACTAATTTAAATGGCACATTTCCTAATATAATTTCCTCAGCAGCACCTGATTTAATTCTACTACATTCCATTGTTCTCGTTTTGCTTTTGTTGATGTTCATCTTATATCTTTCTTTCAAGACACTGTCTATTCCGTTCAACTGCTCCTCCAAATCCTTTTTTCCCCTCTGACAGAGTTACGGTGTCATCAACAAAGCTCTAAGTTTTTATTTCTTCTCTCTGAACTTAATTTCTTCTCCAATTTTTTCTTTTGTTTTCGTCACTGCTTGTTTAATGTACAGATTGAATAACATCGGGGACAGGTTACAGCCTTGACTCACTCCCTTCTCAACCATTGCTTCCTTTTTACTCCTCTCGATCCTTATAAAAGCCATTTGGTTTCTGTACAAATTGTAAATAGTCTTTCGCTCCCTGTATTTTACCCCTCCCACCTTCAGAATTTGAAAAAGAGTACTCCATTCATCACTGGCAAAAACTTTCTCTAAGTTTGCCTTTCCTTAACCTATCTTCTGTGAGAAGTCGTAGGCTTAGTATTTCCTCGCGTGTTCCTTCCCCGACGTCGGCTTCAACCAGTTCTCCATTCTTCTGTACAGAGTTTATGTTAGCATTTTGTAACCATGACTTATTAAACTGATAGTTCGGTAATTTTCACACCTGTCAACACTGCTTTCTTTGGAATTGGAATTATTACATTCTTCTTGAAGTCTAAGGGCATTTCCCCTGCTTACCAGATGGAAGAATTTTGCCAAAGTTGACTCTCCCAAGGCTATCAGTAGTTCTAACGCAATCTTTTCTATTCCTGGAGCCTTGTCAAGACTTAGGTCTTTCAGTGCTTTGTCTAACTCTTCACGCAGTATCATATCTTCCATCCAATCTCCATCTGCGACCTCTTCTATTTCCATAATTTGCCCTCAAGCACATCTCCCTTTTATAGACACTTTATATACTCCTTCCACCTTCCTGCTTTCCCTTCTTTGCTAAGGACTGGTTTTCCATCTAAGCTCTTGATATTCATTATTACTCAACACGCTAAACTGCCTAATAAGTGAGGAAATCATGTTCGACACCTCCTGGGGCCACTATATGAGAAGAGTATTTGTTTATTTAAAAAAAAACAGTACTGCATGATGGTAAAATATAAAAAATTAAAAACAGTAGGGTGATGACAGGAGCTCACATCACGGCAGACAACGATAGCGGATGACCCTGACGCATCAGCAGAGGCAGACCAAACCTCCCACTCCGTAGTGAAGTGATATGAAATAACAGTCAAGATAGCAAGTCTCTCCAGTCTCCTCTCTCCCGAGGGTACGATAGCTCTTGTCCAAAAAAAGTCAATTTTCTATGTGGCAAAAACATTATATTTCCCGCATCTGATACTGCAAGAGAGAACAATCGAAAAATGGCCAAAAGAGAGAAAAATCGTTAAGAAACTAGACAGAAGTCGAGCTGATGTGAGCCATGCGGATAAAATGTGTGCCACCCATGTTGTGCACGGCGCACTTTCATTCCCTGTCAGCAATTTTCTCGTGATTTCATCGGCCGGAGTGGCCGAGCTGTTCTAGGCGCTACAGTCTGGAACAGCGCGACCGCTACGGTCACAGGTTAGAACCCTGCCTCGGACATGGATGTGTGTGATGTCCTTAGGTTAGTTAGGTTTAAGTAGTTCTACGTTCTAGGGAACTGATGACCACAGACGTTAAGTCCCATTGTGCTCAGAGCCATGTGAACCATTTTTTGATTTCATCTGTAGTAGGGTCAGTATGTGATCTAAGTGTATCGCCTTTCTTTTATGGACTCGTTGCATTTCACACTGCATCCAAATATTTTACGATTACAAACACATACGACTTGCAAGTCGCATGGAAAATCACAGCATTCAGAATCCAAATAAAACATTAACATTTCCTCATGCACACAGAACAAGTGGGAGTATGACGCTTTCGTCTTGTTGGCCTGTCTCTTTAGAGAGCACAATTTTTTCATTATTGAAGCTTATATTTAGTCGTTACATCAAGGATTTACAGCCTTCTCTTCTGAATATTCCGATTACTTCATCTATACGTCCTGGTCTTTTTTTTTTCTTTTACTTCTGAGTGTTTGTGTGATACCATGTCTCTCCCTCGCTCTGCATAAATAACAAACTCCATATATTTCTTTCAAGCGATCTGCGAGCTCTCAACTTTTAGCAGGGAGTCTCAGTCATTTTTGGAGAAGATCGTATTGTGACTTAATCGTTCTGCTGCCGGCCGGTATGGCTGTGCAGTTCTAGGCGCTTCAGACCGGAACTACGCGGCTTCAAAGGTCGCAGGTTCGAATCGTGCCTCGGGCATGGATGTGTGTGATGTCCTTAGGTTAGTTAGGTTTAAGTAGTTCTTAGTTTAGGGGACTGATGACCACAGATGTTAAGTCCCATAGTGTTTAGAGTCATTTGATTTGTTACTGTGAGTACTATGGGACTTAACATCTATGGTCATCAGTCCCCTAGAACTTAGAACTACTTAAACCGCACTAATCTAAGGACATCACACAACACCCAGTCATCACGAGGCATTAGAGTCATTTGAACCAGTTTTTTTTTTTTTTTAAATCGTTCTACTACTCGGCGCAAACTTGTAACTTTGCAGGGTAGTCTCCACGAGACGTCGAGACATATTGATCTAGCGATTATGTCACAAATTTCAACTACTCCCTATGCATGGATACAGATATCCTGTATGACCCTGCCGTATCCGGATTTTACCGTCTTTTCGAACATTTGTTATTGTTTTGCATATCTTTCCAATTTTTCATTTTTTTCCGATTTTTTCATATTCTGTATGGAAATGCACAAGTGTATAAATGCTCTTGTTGCTTATATTACCAGGTGACGCTGCTCTTTTTACCATCCAACTGTGTTACAGAATCCCAACCCGGCCAGGATTTCTACAAATTATACTTCTTCCAAACTTCAACACACATAATACCAAGTACCAAAGCCAATGCTAAGATACACATACTTACATGGATTGCTGTAGAGGTAAGATGTTGACATTATGCCGTTATAAACTTACATGCATAGTTCAGTCACGCTATTTTGTCCGTCTGTTTCCCGCGGAGGCCCCCCTGTCTGGAATATGTTTGGGATAGGGTCTCGGGAATTGTTCTAAGGTGGATGCATCAGTAATACACTCAGAACTTTGTTGGAGGAGGAGAAGGATTTAGTATTTAATATCCCATCGATAACGAGGTCATTAGAGGTGGAATGAAAACTCGGATTATGGAAGGGTGGGGAAGGAAATCGGCCGTGTTCTTTCAAAGGAACCATCCCTGCATCCGCCTTAAGCGAGTTTGAGAAACGGGGAAAACCTAAATCAGGATGGCCAGATGTGAGTTTGAACCGCATTCCTACCAATGCGAGTCCAGTGTGCTGACCGCTGCGCCACCTCCCTCGGTAACACTGTCCGACATGGGTCCACTGGCGTTAAGTCACAGGTAACGTACAATGGTGGACACACTAGCACTGCACCCAGGACATACTTCTGGGTGGATCCGCCTCTGCTACATCCAGGATAGTCTTCGAAAATAGATCCAAAAGTCTTAAGTCTGTTGCAGCAGCTGAATGTGAATTCATCGTACGGTAGGCCCGAGCTAGTGGATCCTCCCACACATCATCCAGGGTACCGTACAGAGGATGACCCACCACAGTGGGCCTGGGGTGGGGGTGTAGCCTCGGCCACAAGCCGAAATTGTCGTGCTCGCACTAGTTCAGTGTGTGTGACGAAACGGTAATGCTTTTTCCTTGGATACCAATACAAGCGAGTTGCAAGTCACATGTACTTCAATGGTAAAATATGTGGATCCGATGTCAAGAGGCTATACAGATGAGTCACATATTGACGATACTACAGACGAAATCACGAGAAGCTGCCTGATGAACGATAAAAGGCGTCTCTTCACAACATGAGTTGCATACATTTTATCTATACGTTAGGTTAGTGTTTTTTTAACGTCCCGTCGACAACGAGGTCATTAGAGACGGAGCACAAGCTCGGGTTAGGGAAGGATGGGAAAGGAAATCGGCCGTGCCCTTTCAAAGGAACCATCCCGGCATTTGCCTAAAACGATTTAGGGAAATCACGGAAAACCTAAATCGGGATGGCTGGAGACGGGATTGAACCGTCGTCCTCCCGAATGCGAGTCCGGTGTTTTAACCACTGCGCCACCTCGCTCGGTTTTATCTATACGAACTTAGATTAGCTCCTAATTATGTTGCTCGGCGTTTGTACGATTTTTAAACATTTTCTCGACTATTCTCTCCGGCAGTAACAATTAGGGAGAAATTCTGCTTTCGACACATATACAACTGACTGCTTTGGGTGAGAGTTAACGCACAGTGGAGACAGCAGACAGTGCAGATATGCTGTTCGATTGTTGTTTCATATCACGCTGTTACAGTGAGGAAGGTTAGTTCTGCCTCTCGACAACTCTGTCTCAGAACCATCGCGAATCCTTATCTGTCAGCCAACCTGCTCCTGTCATCGTATTATGTTTTTTTAATGTTTTAACATACTACCATCACGCAGTATTATTTAAAAAAAAAATCAATTACACTATTCCTATAAAATGGTTCTGAATGGCATTAAAAAGGGTTTTCCTGCATTAGTACACATCTTGGTGTATTAAGTAAGAGTACACATACAAAAAAATTATATCCACCCTACCCCATATCCTGGGGCATCCACAATGCAGCAAATACACAAAATAGTGTAACTGTACTGCAATTACATCCAAACTTAGAGGGGAAGACCAAATCTGCTATCATCTTAATATAGTCCTATATTTAAGAACACGGTCGGAAGTTGGATAACATAGTGTTACTTATGCCCGGCTGTGAGCTATCCTGCGTGAAACCATACTCCATTTCTATTGACTGATGATGCATAGGCCACACTAGCCCGGTTTATCGACGATGCATTCGCCTCACTCGTAAACAACACTGCAGCCAGTCTTCATCAACAGCGTGGTACGCCCTGGTCACGCTAGCTCCTTTGCTGATGCAACCACACTGTCCTCGCCCTGGACTGTCTCAATATCGTCACCGTCGAACAAAAGCTTGACATCACTCTAGGCCTGGCAGCAACAGTATCCTTGCCCTCATTCTTCTAAATCACAAGTAAGTCCGAAGCCTCGGTGGACCACTCTCTGGTTGCAGGCGCTTTTGCGGACAGGATCTCACAAGTCCTTATTGACAACACAAATGCGGGCTGCAACGTTTCTCGGTGCCTGTCAAGGCGTTTCGGAAGCGCGCTACTAGAAATAGTCAATGTCCCATGGCATCCCCCCATTAAGTGGCAGGTAAGACGCTTAGCCATGCACTTCACCTTGATGTTCACTCGCTTGTCTACGATCCACGTAATAGGGAATCCAGTTTCATCCCTCTTCTAGAAGTTATTGCTGCTAAAAAGGTAAGCGTTAATGTCCACAATGTAGATGAGAGGGATGGATATTGCTTTGCATGGTCGACTCCGGCTTGCAATAGAAATAACCCGAAATATGCATAGCAGTGACGTACACACAAAAACTCTAATGTCCTCGACCATTGTAATTTCAAAGTCATCTCATTCTCTGGAAGACTCCAGGAATTACCAAAATTCTAGAGGCAGAATACAGGCTATTCAGTTCACACATACAGCTTGGGTTTTGATGACAGAAAGCCATAAGAAGATGACCATGAGCACAACGTGCAGAACAAAGAAGGAAGGCGCCGCAAATACCCAGATTTACTACTGTTCTCCGAGGGCGAGAAGAAACTCTACGTGTGGATCAAAAGCATGCTCCACCAACATTTCTCCCGACCAGGTAAAAGTAATATACACGGTATTCTTGCCAAAGATGACTTAACTCTCTTAGCAATAGTGAGGTTCTAGGAAGGCATCTCATTGACTACTCGAACCAGGAACATGTCTGTGAGGAAACGTTTACCGACGATAAAAACTTAAAGAATGCCTACCACTATGAGAGATTTCCCTTGGTCGTAAATGCTGACTCCTAGCTGTGTCAGCGAGTTGTGAATGTCATCCCAATGCCTCTCATACTACCTTCACAAAACATATGTCCATAATATTCGTGACATCATATCAAGTTCCATCCTCCCTTAACTCCAGCTGCAACAAATTCTAGTAATACGTCGGAATAATCCTTTTAGATGGTTGCTCTCTGAGGTCGACACGCTTGAAAGGCAAGTTGATGGGATTTATCGCAACGACTTTACCGTGACCAACTGGCGACAGAATGACGCCTTATATGAGAAGGCAGTTCAATGTTTGTGGTCCATCATTGGTTAACAAACCGGAAACTCCACTTAGAGACCACTGTCATGTAATGGGGAAGTTCCGCAGCACAGTCCACAACGCATACAAATTTAAGTACAAACTGCCACGGCCCATACTCTATTCTTCCGTAATTTGAATGGGTAGGATGCTCACTTCCTTGTTGAGCACTTCGGTGATTTGGGTTTGAAAGTTGATAAGGTCAGCGTCCCTCCTAATACTGTTGATAAGTACATTTCATTTTCCAAGCAAATCACACCAAAACTATGTCTCCACTTCCTGAACCTTCGCGAAACCATACTGTCAGACATAACCACAGTAAAGTACGTAACAGGCACTGTGATAAAGGATGCGCAGTATGAGCACACGGTGAATGTTTGGCAAGAGTTCGGTATCCCTGATTTAGCAGACTGTGCAAGATTACATTATCAATACAGTTGTACAACTGCTCACAGACACGTTTCGCAATTTCCGGAGTGTATTTATGGGCACATACTCTCTGTATCTTGCCTCCTATTTCATTGCGTCATAACTTTGGTGCCGTGCAGTGTTATGAAAGATTTATGGCAGCAGTGAACTGTTGGCCAATCTTGAAATGCAGCTCATCTTCGAATGCAGGATTGACTGGTTACTTTGCCAGTGCTTGCACAGGTACCCCAAGGAAAATCATCCACGAACAAGCAAGGAGGAGTACAGGCCAACTGACGATAAAATACATCCTTCACTTGGATGTGAACAACCTCTTTGGACAAGCCATGCAACACGCTCTCTCGTTTGGAGCGTTCTGATGGCTGCCTGAGGAAGAAATCGCCAGACTGAGGGAAAAGTGGTTCAAATGGCTCTGAGCACTATGGGACTTAACATCTTAGGTCATCAGTCCCCTAGAACTTGGAACTACTTAAACCTAACTAACCTAATGACATCGCACACATCCATGCCCGAGGCAGGATTCGAACCTGCTACCGTAGCAGTCCCGCGGTTCCGGATTGCAGGGCCTAGAACCGCACGGCCACCGCGGGCGGCTGAAGGAAAAGATTCATGATGTGGCTGCTGATTCACTACGCTCAAATCGACTTGCTCCTGTGTCCGGAGCGCCTAGTCCAACGAAATGGTTCCATCCTGGAGCTGTTGGAAACGTTGTGGAATAAGCAGGGACATAATCTGCACTACAGAAACCTCCGGAATTGTATCAGGTTGAGAATCACCTGTGGTGTCTCGTACAAGCAGCATTTCTTGCTGTACGAGTACATTGATATAAACACAAACCGAGAGCTTTCACGACGAGACTTTTTCAAATGAATGAACAATTCAGTTTTCGGAAAAACAATGGAAAATGTTAGAGAACAATGCGGAATTCATTTATTTGACCGGTAGCTTGCTCTTCCTAGTGAAAGAGATTACATCGCCAGTCCAGACTTCAAGCGGGTCGCCATCTTCATGAAAGACTAGCCACTGTGGAGATGCCCAAGATGGCTGTGGAGTTGATGAACTTTGCCTATGTCGGTATGTACGCTCTGAAGCAGTCAGAACTCCGCATGTGCCGATTCCCCAAAGAGTCAGAAGCCAAACCAGGTGCAGGTGTCACGCAGAGGCGGGCTGTGGGTGTACAGCGTGCAGCCCCTCAGGCTCTCACTAGAAGTGCCTGCTCGAGAGCGCAGGCGCCGCTCTGCAGGTGGTGCGGCAGGTAACTTTTCTGTCGAGGGACCAACAGGTGTGGACTGCCGCTGAAACGAGAACTGCCGCGTCATGACGACAAAAGATTCATCTGTGGGAATGGGATTGGCACCCTCCCGTAAACACACTGTTCACTGAGTGATTGAGTGTGTGGCAGTGTATTTGTAACTAGTGGAGGGGTGGCAGAATAGTGCCCTTCTTCCAAGTTTCTTGTTTAATGCTATAGTTCTTACCACTGCCCAGTAACAAAATGGAACTCGCAGATCATTTTCTACCACGCAGTTACGTTCAAACTATGTTCTTAGCTAGAGACTTAATACCATCAGATATTTTCTTTTCCGTTATAGCGTATATGTCAAATGACAACTTCGAAATTAACCCTTAATAATTAAAATTCCCTCTCCATTACCGAAGTACTTCAATGCTTGATGCTTGGATAAAAAGTCAACTATCAACTTCAGAATTATCACAAATCTGTTTACCCTGACATCGGAATTCAGTACATACTCGTTTTTTCTTTATTCGACACTTTTTTCCTGGAATAGCTCCCTCGATTTTTATTTATTGTAAAGGAAGAGTTGACCATGACATTCCTCTACTACACTTCTAAGTGCCGTTTCGACACTGGACTACCAGTGTTGAGTACACATGTTATAGTAACACCATTCACTTCTGGAACTTCCTGGCAGATTAAAACTGTGTGCCGAACGGAGACTCGAACTCGGGACCTTTGCCTTTCGCGGGCCAGTGCTCTACCAACTGAGCTACCCAAGCACGACTCGCGCCCCGTCCTCACAGCTTTACTTCTGCCAGTACCTCGTCTCCTACTTTCCAAACTTTACAGAAGATCTCCTGGGAACCTTGCAGAACCAGCCCTCCTGAAAGAAAGGAAATTGCGTACAGCACGAGAACAAAGCAGTCGGCTTACCTCACACTAGCGTGATGCGACGAAAACAAAGAAGCCCCCTTAATAACTATACCGTAAATAAGAAATGCTTCTGAGAACTCGTAACTGGCCACTCAGAACACCAGCTGCAAAACCATTACTGGCTCCACATTTTATTTAGTGGCAATAGAATTCCGAGCCCATTACGTTTCTTCCAGATCCACCCACCTAGCGCCCAGCTGTTGACACCAGTATGCAACTGATATGGAACGTGATGCTTTCAGCCTCGTGATGCCATATTGGGGAGCTACTAGCATGTGAAGTAGCGGCCGCGAAGTCTGCAGAGCCTACAACGGCATGGGGAGCTGTGTGCTGGCCGTACTCCGCTCCACGTCCAATCTGAATGACGTCACTCATACCGGATGAGACAGCCACCGGTCGGCGTCGCGCGGTCCTCTCTGCCTGATCGCAGAGTTTGGTCTTCATTTCTTTAGTATTCCCTTGTGTCTGCTTGATCTGATGGAAACTATTTTTGTTTGTTCTCTTTTCATGAATTAAATTCAATACATTGTGTGGTTTTCTACTTGGCCTCATCTTAATAACTATTTCTTCTGCTGCATTTGCTACTTCCTCTCTCAAAGCAGCCGATGTGCACTGAGCGGCCAAAAGCCATAGTAAGGACAGGGTCACACAGGCATGCGTATTCAAATAGAGAGATATGTAAACAGGCAGAATACGGCGCTGCGGTGGGCAACACCTATATGAGGCAACTACTGTCTGGCGCAGTTGTTAGATCGGTTACTGCTGTTACAATGGCAAGATATCAAGATTTAAGAACCATTCAACGAAACATCATCGATATGCGCTTTCGGAGCCAAAGACCCATTCGTGTAGCCTTGATGACTGGACGACACAAAGCTTTACGCCTCGCCTGAGCCCGTCAACACTGACATTGGACTGCTGATGACTGGAAACATGTTGCCTGGTTGGACGAGTCTCGTTTGTAATTGTATCGAGCGGATGGACGTGTACGGGTATGGAGAGAACCTCATGAATCCATGGTCCCTGCATGTCAGCAGACGACTGTTCAAGCTGGTGGAGGCTCTGTAATGGTGTGGGGCGTGCGCAGTTGACGTGATATGGAACCTCTAATACGTCTAGATACGACTCTGACAGGTAAGACGTACGTAAGGATCCTGTCTGATCACCTGCATCCTTCGTGCATTTCGTCATGCTTGAGCAATTTCAGCAGGACAATGCGACACCGCACAAGTCCAGAATCACCACGGAGTGGTTCCAGAAACACTCTTCTGAGTTTAAACACTTCCGCTGGCCACCAGACTCCCCAGACATGAACAGCATTCAGCATATTTGGGACGTCTTGCAACGTGCTGCTCAGAAGAGATCTCCACCCCCTCGTGGTCTAACGGATTTATGGACGTCCTGCAGGATTCATGGTGTCAGTACCCTCCAGCACTACTTCAGAGATTAGACGAGTCCACGCCACGTCGTGTTGCGGTACTTCTGCGTGCTCGCGGGTACCCTACTGAAATTAGGTAAGTGTACCAGTTTCTTTGGCTCTTCAGTACATATGGTCCATTTACATACTCAGTGTCCTGCTATAAATGGCTTCCTGAAGCCCCACATTCAAACGCGGTGATCCGACACAGATCGTCGGTCATTCCGTGTGGCTTGTCGGAGACGACCTAACACGACGTCCGTTCGTCAGGCCATTTCCGGCCCCCTTTGAGGCGGTTTACGCGTGTAGTAAAATTTCGTCTGCGATAGTGAAGATACGTTCTTGACACTGCTGACCGCGGAAACTCCAACTCTTATGTGATGTCTCATACGCTACGACCTGTGCCTGTTCCGCTGATTATCGTCCCATAGCCAAAGACGTTAATCTGAAATATGTTGCTACATTCACTGCAAACCTATCTGTCTCAGATATGGTTTCTACACACGCGCCATATGTCGCGTTTTGCTGCAACACATCCTGAAATAGAACAAATTTTCCCATGACATTAGTTACTCACATTCAGTTAGTCGTTACAAAATGTTCTATTTACAGTTCTGGACGATATTTACCTATTTCAACTTACCGATATATGCTCAACTTCCAGAATGAGATTTTCACTCTGAAGAGGAGTGTGCGCTGATATGAAACTTCCTGGCAAATTAAAACTGTGTGCCGGACCGAGACTCGAACTCGGGACCTTTCCCTTTCGCGGGCAAGTGCTCTACCAACTGAGCTACCCAAGCACGCCTCACGGCCCGCCCTCACAGCTTGACTTCAGACAGTAACTCGTCTCCTACCTTCCAAACTTCACAGAAGCTCTCCTGCGAACCTTGCAGAACTAGCACTCGTGGAAGAAAGGATATTGTGGAGACATGGCTTAGCCACAGCCTGGGGGATGTTTCCAGAATGAGATTTTCACGCTGCAGTGGAGTGCGCGCTGATATGAAACTTCCTGGCAAATTAAAACTGTGTGCCGGACCGAGACTCGAACTCGGGACCATTGCCATTCGCGAGCAAGTGCTCTACCATCTGAGCTACCCAAGCATGACTCACGCCCCGTCCTCACAGCGTTAATTTCTCTAGTACCTCGTCCCCTGCCTTCCAACTCAACTTTATTTCCAAACTCTTTGTAACTTCTTCGGCTTTAGTCTGCAACTCAGAACCAACCAATTACAGTCGGTGACCACGTATGCTTCTGAAAATGTTTTGTCGTTTAAAACGTAATTTCTAAATCTTCTTTTCTTTCTTGTGCCTATGGCTCCCGTTTGCGCAGCATCGACTTGGATAATAAGGGATGCGACACGGTTAATTTAAAGGGTGGCCGGATGCCCTCCCTGTGAGCATACTGTTACCCGTCCGGGACGGAATACGTGTACCCCAACTGTCTGCGTGTAGTGGTTTCCTTATGAAAGTGAGCGGAACTTGTCGAAACTTTGCGAATCTTAATCGATGCGAGACTTGGGTACCAGGCTGGTATTCACCTAGTGGGGTGTGGGAAACCGCCTGAAAGCCACACCCAGGCTGGCCGGCACACCATTCGTCATTAATCCGCATGGCGGATTCTGTCCGAGGCCGACGGGCCTCTCGTTCCGGAAGCTGCGCTTTAACACGCCTAAGGGCTGGTAATGTGTCTCGAACAGTCTTCCACACGTAGAGCCTTCTTTTACGATTCTTTATTAGAGCGTTTGCAATGATTAAATTGTTCTCTGTACAAATTTTATGTTGTATGTCTCCGTATTTTCGATGCAAGAACCCCCGAACATTTCTAGAATCATTTCTGCACGGCAACCTAGCAGCTTTCACGGCCTTAGGAGTTAATTCTTCCCTCACCTTCTACATTATTGACCAAAGTTCGTCCAATAGTCGTGAACATTCTGAGTACGTAGGTTTTCGTTGTGCCTAGAACGCTCAAACCCAGTATCGAATTGCTCGTCTGTTCCTAGCGTAAAATGCTGTCCCTATTTTTCTCGTGGAAAACAGCACTGCTTGTTAACACCTCTCAGAGTTGACCCAGGTGGGCCGCAAGCAGTCCTCAGACCTCCAACGGCCCCGTCATCAAACTGATAATATCAACGTCACTCTCAACGGAACAAAATTGACATACGTAAATGTAATCATTAGATAGCCCCACGGAGTCTGATACAGTTTACAGAATGCATAAATGATATAGTGCAGGAGTAGTCAACCTTTTTTTACCTACAGCCAAATTCCGTATCTCTGTCAGTACTAAAAGTTTCTAACCACTTCCAGTTCCACAGTAATGGTGGTCTATAAAGTAGGGATGTAACTTTACTTCATAAAATTTATATAACAACAGTTACGCGAAGTTAAATCATACAATAACAATTAGTTAAAAAATAGGTTATGTCCATTTTTTATGAGAACTAATGAAAATGTTTTTCAAGTCTGTCACCCCTACCGCTCACCACGAAAGCTGGAAAGCCCACCAGTGAGCGGCAGGAAGCACTTTGACTAACGCTAGTGTAGTGGATAGTGTCGGAAGCTCCTTGAGGCTGTTCGCAAATGATACAGTCGTGTAGGAGAGGGGAGCAACGACAGAAGCCCTGCAGGGAGCCGATCATTGGTGCGGCGATAAGCAGTTGACACTGAACCTAATAAATGTAACGTACGGCGATAAACACGCGAAGAAATCCACTACTGCATCGTTACACACCTGGCGACAAAACAGTGGAAACAGTAACTACCGTAAAATACTTAGGGGCAACAATCCACAGCAGCATAATGTGTGACGACTACATAAAACAAACTGTAGGAAAACTAGATGCCAGGCTGAGATTCACTAGAAGAATCTTAAGGAAATATTTGGAGCACAGCATTGTGTTTTAGAGAAACGTGGACCGTGGGAAAACCGAAACAGGTGAGAATCGAGCATTTGAGATGTCGAACTAGAAGAATGTTTGAAATTAGGCGAACTGATAAGGTAAGGAATGAAAAGGTTATCCGCAGAATGAGTGAGGAAGGAAACACATGAAACATTGACAAGAAGAAGGGACAGGACGGTTAAGACATCAGGGAGTAACTTCCCTGGTAAAATGGAGAGCTGTAGAGGGTAAAAACTGTAGAGGAAGACAGAGGTTAGAATTCATCCAGCAAATAATTGAGGACGTAGGTTGTAAGATGAAGAGATTGGCACAGGTGAGGAATTCGTGGCGGGCCTCATCAAACCAATCAGAAGAGTGATGTCCAAATTTAAAAAAGTTTAATCCTCGAAAGAAGTGACACGAAAAAATTTTTTGACACGTTCTTGAAAATTATTCATCAGTCTCTAGTCGCTAACTAGTATGATAAACAGAAGAGATGATAAAGATCCCATGAAGAGCGGCACGTTTAGTAACGAAATCTTCTAGTCGGTGTGACATCGTTACGGAGATCCTCAACAAGCTCCAGTGATAGGCAGTACTGTAGAGGCATTGTGTTTCACGGGGGGCTTTACTACTGAAATTGTGAGACAATGCATTCCAGGAAGAATGGGGTAACATATTACTCCTCCCCCCCCCCCCCCTCCACAGGTCTCCTGGGCATGTCAGAGAAATTACAACTAATATACGAGGTTCATTAACAGTCGATCACCCAAAACCATCCACGAATGGAGGAGGTAGTGGGTAGATGTTAGCGGTAGCTGTAGTGCCTCTCACCAAACATCGGAAGTTGGCTTGTGCAGTATACGTGGTCGAATCTGTGGTCATAGGGTGATATTCTGAATAATTCTTATATACCAACAAGTTTTTTATTTCTACTGACTTGGGAATGTTAAGAAATACTGCTGTAACACTTGTCATGTACTTGCATAATTTGTTTTCTACACTTTTTTAAAAAGCATTGTTGTTTTTGTTGTTGTCTTCAGTCCGAAGACTGGTTTGACGCGGCTTCCAATGGTTCTCTATCCTGCACAAGCCTCTTCATCTCCGAGAAACTACTGCAATCTACATCCTTCGAAATATGCTTACTGTATTCATCTCTCTCTGTCTCCAATTTTTGCCTCCCACATTTCTCCACTATGAAATTGGTGATCCCTTGATGTGCTACAACGTGTCCTGTCAACTGAGCCCCTCTTTTAGTCAAGCTGTGACACTCATTTCTCGTCTCCCCAATTCTAGACAGTACCGTCTCATTAGTTACGTGATCTACACGTGTAATCTTCACCATTCTTATGAAGCACCTGTTTATCGCTCATGTTTCACTTACGTACATGGCTACATGCAATACAAATACCTTCAGAAAACATTTCCTAACACTTGTATATATTCGATGTTAACAAATTTGTCAGTCTACACTTTATATCGTCTCTACTTCGACCATCATCAGTTATTTTGCTGCCCAAGCAGCGAAACCTGTCTTCTACTTAAAGTGACTCTTTTACTAATTTAATTTCCTCTGCATCTCCTGTTTTAATTTGACTGAATTCCATTATCCTTGTCTTGCTTTTATTGATGCTGATCTTACATCCTCCGTTCAGGGCACTGTCCTATTTCTTTCAACTGCTCTTCCAAGTCTTTTGCTGTGTTTGACTCAATTACAATGGCATTGGCAAACCTCAAAGTTTTTATTTCTTCTATCTGGACTTTACATCCTAATGCAGATTTTTCTTTCGTTTTTTTGTGCTGCTTGCTCAAAACACAGCTTGGATAACACCAGGAATAGGTTACAACCCATCTCACTCCCTTCTCAACCATTTCTTCCCGTTCATGTCACTCGACCCTTATAGCTGCCGTCTCGTTTCTATACAGGTTGTTAATAGCTTTTCGCTCCCTGTATTTTACCCCTGATACCTACAGAATTTCAAAGAGAGTATTCTAGGCAATATTGTCAAAAGCTTTCTCTGAGTCTACATAAGCTATAAACGTAGATTTGCCTTTCGTTAACCTGTCCTGTAAGATAAGTCATAGGGTCAGTATTCCATCACGTGTTCCTATATTTCTCCGAAATCCAAACTGATGTTCCCCATGGTCGACTTCTGCCAGTTTTTCAATTCTTTTGTAAGCAATTAGTGTTAGTGTTTTGCAACCATGACTTATTAAATTAATAGTTCGGTAATTTTAACACCTGTCAGCAACTACTTTCCTTGGAATGAGAATTATTACATTCTTCTTGAAGTCTGTAGATATTTCACCTATCTCATACATCTTGCCCGCCAGATGGAACAGTTTTGCCATGGCTGTCTCTCCCAAGGCTGTCAGTAGTTTTGACGGAACGTTGTCTACTGCAGGAGCCTTGTATAGACTCAGGTCTTTAAGCGCTCTGTCAAATTAATCTTTCAGTATCGTATCTCCCACCTCATCTTTATTCACATTCTCTTATATTTCCACAATACTGCCTTCTAGTTCATCTCGGTTATATAGACACTCTATATACTCCTCCCACCATTTAGCTGTCTGTCTCTTAGTACTGTTTTTTCATCTGAGCTTTTCATATTCCTACAACTGCTTCTCTTTTCACCAAAAGTCTCTTTAACTTTCCTGTAGGCAGTATCTATGTTTCCCCTAGTGAAATATGCTTTTAAATCCTTACATTTGTCTTCTATCTGTTCCTGCTAAGCCGTTTTGCACTTCCTTTCATTATCGTTTTTAGATGTTTATATTCCCTTTCGCCTGCTCCATTTGCTGTATTTTTTAAATTTTCTCTTTTCATCAATTAAATTCAGTTCCTCTTGTGTTATCGAAGGATTTCTACCAGGTCTTTTTACCCACTTGATCCTAAGCTGCCTTTACTATTTCATCTCTTAGAGCTACCTATTCGTATTCGCCTACATTCCTTTCCCCTGTTCTAATCAACAGTTGCCTAATGCTCCTTGTAAAACTCTGAACAACAACTGGTTCTTTGAACTTATCCAGGTACTCTCTCTTTAACTTCCTACCTTTCTGAAATTTTTCCACTTTAATCTATGGCTCATAAGAAAAAAAACTGTGGTCAGAGTCTACATCTAGCCATGGAAATACATTACAGTTTAAAATCTGGTTCCGAAATCTCTGTGTTCCCATAATATAACAAATCTGAAAGCTTCCGGTGTCTCCAGGTTTCTCCCAATCACACAACCTTCTTTCATGATTCTTAATCCAAGTGTTAGCAGTAATTAAATTATACTCTGTGCGAAATTCTACCAGGCAATTTCGTCTTTCACTCGTTTCCCCAGTCCATATTCCTTACTTTTTTTGCTTGTTTTCCTCTTCCTACTATCGAATACCAGTACCATTAACTACCTAATTTTCATCTCCATTAACTACTTAATTTCTTTTATCGCATTATGCATTTCTTCAATTTCTTCACCATTTGAGGAGCTAGTTGGCATATAAACTTCTACAACTGTGACAGGTGTGAGTTTTGTGTTTGTCTCGGCCACGATAACGTGCTCACTACGCTGTTCACTGCAGCTTATCCGCTTTCCTATTTTCTTATTCATTATTAAACCTACTCCTGCATTATCCCTGTTTGACTCTGTACTCATAACCTTGTATTCACCTGACCAGAAGTCTCGTTCTTCCTGCCACCAAACTGCACTAATTCCCATTACATGTAATGTCAACCCATCCATTCCTCCTATTTAAATTTTCTAATCTAGCAGCCAGATTACGTAATCTATCATTTCACGCTCCGATCCGTAGAATGCCAGTTTTGTTTCTCCTGATAACGCCCCTGCCCGGAGATCCGAATGGGGGACGATTTTACCTCTGTAATATTTTAGCCAAGAGGATGCCATGGCAGTCACGATTATTTTCTGATCTCAGAACATCTAATGCATAATCTGCGTGTTACGCAACTTGGTAGTAAGGCTCCGAATGTGCTTGTGCGCCGCTGGCAGCCTTTTTTTCTGGTCGGTAAAGAAGTCTGCTGCTGTAGCGGGTAGCAGCTGGCGTCAGTTGCGAAGCGTAGCGGCAGATGGCTCTAGAGGCAACGCTCTGCTCGGCAGTGGAGCAAAGCAAGTAACCCAGTTTACTGCGAGCTCAGGTGTTCAAAAGAGTTTTAAAATCCGAAATCAGAGCCGCCTGAATCAGCCAGCTGTAAACTCTGTGTAATTATTTCTGTAGTTCAGTGTAAAAACGGAAATACAGACTATGTTCATTTACTGTAACAAATGTCACCTCAGAGCTCAGTCATTTCGATATTTTGGTTGTCGTAATTAATTTGGAAAAGAAGATAAACTGTAATTAATTATGTTAATACAACTTTCGGAGGGAATAATGTTGTGCGTGCTTCATTCAAAAATTAAACTGGAATAACGAGTTGACATAATATAATTTATTGTGGACGGTTTATCGTCAACTGGACTTCATTCAAAATTGTTGAAAGTTAATGAGAATATCTTCATGGCTACGAAATGGGCAGCTGAAACCAAACGTGGTAGCATCTCTCTTGTGCTTCGTTACCGGGAAGAACGCCGCAAGAAGCGCAAATATACATTTAAAAAATTGGGCAGATGCCTCGCGATTTGAGGGTTCCACACAATCTTCATTACGCACGAGGGTTGGAACTTTAATGGTGGGAACAATTTATTTACAGTCCGTACAAAATAGATACGTGTTTCAAAGTTTTACTGACCTTCAAAGTAGTCACCAGCATTGTGTATAGCCCGTCGCCAGCGATGTGGATGTCGTAGGATACTCTTAGCAGTGCCAGTTGTGTTGACAGTTCGGGCGGCGCGGTCTATTGCCCGGCGAATTTGTAGCAGTTTTGAAGTGAAAGTTTAGAAATCGAATTGAATTCACAACGGCTTAAGTCAGGGGAGTGCAGTAGGTGGAATAGCACTTAGCAGCCCCATCAGTCAAACAAATCAGTAACAGCTTTCACTGTACGTGCTTGAGCATTGTCCTGCAAAATGATGGTCAGGTCCTGCACAAAGTGTCATCACCTCTGTCTCTAAGCTGGTCGTAGGTTGTGTTCCAAAAATGAAGAGAACTGCTAAAAATTCGTCGGGAAATAGACCGCGCCGCTTGAACTGTCAACATAACTGGCACTGCTAAGAGTATCCTACGACTTCCACGTCGCTGGCAACGGGTTATACACAATGCTGGTGACTACTTTGAAGGTCAGTAAAACTTTGAAACACGTATCTATTTTGTACGAGCTGTAAATAAAGAGTTGCCGTAAAGTTCCAAACCTCGTATGTAGACAGTTCATCCATCAAAGAAATCTAGGATCTCGACGATTTTTGCCTGTTGTCTACATTGATGCTGGCAAGATATCGACCCAAAATGACAAAAAGAAACATGTTCTTTGGGTGATATAATTACAAATCAAGGATTTTCTGATTTTTTTTCTCTTTACATGTTTTCATGATTCTAGATCAACGGGAAGCACCTTAAAGATTGTAATGAGGGAGGTTGCTAGTATTAAAATATGTGTCGTAAATAACCGGGTCTTTTGACTGCTTTAACTTCGAAGCTTAACTTTCTTATATCACTAAGGGACCATAGGCCTTAGTATGTAACATAAATTTCAGATTGGTACGTCTATCAGACAGTCTAGCAACAAATGACTGGCTGGCAGATTAGGGGGAGGGGACCAATCAGCGAGGTCATCGGCCCATCGGATTAAGGAAGGATGGGGAAGGAAGTCGGCCGTGCCCTTTCTAAGAAACCATCCCGGCGTTTGCCTGAAGTGATTCAGGGAAATCACAGAAAACGTAAGTAAGGATAGCCGAAAGCGGGTTTGAACCGCCGTTCTGCCGATTGCGACTCCACCGTGTTAACCACTGTGCTACCTCGCTCGGTTAACAAATGACCAAAAACAGTTTTTCTTGTGTAGTATAATTACAAATTAACGCTTTTAGTTGTTTTTCACTGAAGTTGTGCTGCTGAAACAATGCTTCTTACCAAATTTAACGATTCTAGAGCAACGGGAAGTACTCCACAGGTCTTGATGAGTCAATTTGCGAGTATCTATTTAAAATATGTGAGATAAATGGAGGTATCTTTCGATTAAATTGACTTAGAAGATTGTTTACACCACCAAGACATCATAGATACTAGTATGTGACATAAATTTCAAGTCGATACGTCTACCTTTTCTGAGATCAAGGGTTTTTAAGACTCGGATGCATAGATAGACAGACAGACAGATAGACAGACAGACGACAACGAAAGTCATTCTATAACAGTTCCATTTTTATCAAACTGGGTACGGAATCCGAAAAAATACTCACATACAAATAGTAGACAGTTTGGTATTGGACGATCGACTGTTAAAAGTATATTTAAAAAAACACGGTATAGTTAAGAGGAGGAATTAAGTCTGAGGAAATCATTGTGCAAAAGGTGAGGGCATTAATTTTGAGAAATTGATGATACTGATTCAGAAACAGAAGTTTGAGTATTTGTTTTATAAATAGAAACGACGTTATCTCGCTGCAATTAATAATATCCTATTTCCGTACTCTTTTCGCCATTTTTACTAAAGGCGTCACATGTGGATATTTCTGTAATAATATGTAGTTTTTTTACACCACAATAAAGTGCAAGAAGAAACCCGTTCAGAAAAATCCACCGATGGTGCGTTTAACATAAAAAGTGAAACACATTTGCAAAGTGAACATTATTAACACTAGAAAAGAAACATGTATACTTATATATTTACCGTGAAAATGGTCGCATCGGTTGACATGATGTTCAGTTTGTTGGAACATTATGTTATCTTCTAGACGCCGTTCGCCGACAGACGACGTCTGTTTCGCTGTGCAAGCTTCACTGCACTTACCAATGTTAAGATAAGATCGAATTATGTCACACATACACTGAACCAGTCACATGTCCTGGCAATGCAGATACATCTCCTAGCCAGAGGGGACAGTCAGTCAACGCAAACAACTGAATGTGGCTTGGCTGCTCAGACTTCAACATTCAGTCATCAAAAATGTAATGATGCGATGATTGAATCCCAATGGAACTTTCATTTTGTTGTTTAATGTGTTCGACTCCCTTTCCCCTACTATTGAATATGCTTCGCATACACGGAACGCTGCGTGTTGTAACATGTTTCGGTTTCCATTTTAAGCTGCAGGTTACCTCTGCTACATCCCTCCTTCCCTAACCTCGTGTCATTGGTTAGCAGGATCCGGTTCAGAAGGTCAAGGAGTACTTTCTTCCATAGGACAAGCACTAGTAGAACTCTGTGCTGTCCACAAAATCAGCTTACACGCAATCTTGCCACAATCTCAAAAGCGCGTGGTCCACCTGAAGAACAGATAGGCTACGGGGACCTTGCAGCTGACCTAGCATGCTACTCCTATAGAACTTTGTACAGCCCCAAAATATCTTAGGTTTACCTTGGGTAGAAGCCAAACGTAAAGAAAACACTGTACGACCATGAAACAGGAAGTTACAGTAAGAAACCACCAACTGCGACATGGTCGCACAGGGCAGAAAAGAGTCGTACTCTTGACTTGTTGGAGCAGTTAGAGATTCGCAAAGCGAAAAATCATTAGCCCACTAGAGTGCTCAATGGACAAAGCGATTTTTTAGCCAACGCCTACATTGCTTTGTTTGATAACGTACTACGATAACCAAATAATGCCTCGCGTATTTATACCTAGCCTTACTTGATGATTTATGTCGAGAACAGTAGGCATTTGCCTTACTTCCATACATTAATCGCACTAATCCTGAAACTGATTATGTCCTACCTATTCATTGAATGTATAACCAGACTATATAATCTTATTTATTGACTGTTAATATGTTGTTTAAAAGTTTTCTGTGAGAGATATATCACGTTGCATGTAAAGCCCTCTAGTGGTCAAGTTCTTAAGATAGTTGCACGCCTAAATAACATCCTGGCGGCCGACCCAACAGAGGGCGCTGATCATTGATCTGTCCTTTTTTCAGCTGTCATACAGACATTTTATCTTTCATAGGCAATTTATAGGTTGCTACAGGCAATGCAATACGTATATTAATTGTTGACCGTAAATTCACCATAAAAAGGATCGGCCCTATTCTATTCATATATTTCCTTTTAATAATTTTATATGGGTAACTGTATTCGTCTTTTAATGTATCACAATTTAGTTTCTACGATAGTTATCAATTTTAAAAGTTTGCTACATGTATTTTACATAATGTGTTTTTATCAGATTATGTTTGTTGCGTAAATGATGACTACATCTGAGCCGACCATAGCGACATCTAGGGATGATGTAGGCAAACAGATTTCTGGTAGCTACTGTACTTCAGTAGCCAGTTGCAATAATCACTGTATGGACGATGTGGCCTATTAGACACCTTATTTTAGACGTATATAACGATGCTATGCTGATTATATTTATCTCTTTTGACAATCCCATTGCAACCTTATCACTTTAGGGCATGGTGTAAAAAAAAAGGTACGTTTTACCGTATTTTCTGTACATCTCCTTGGTTGTATGATAACATATTGTGAAACGTATTGCTGTATTATGTTGAAAGACACACTGCTCACTAGGTTTATATATTTGTATATAATAGATCTGAGGATGGCCATTATGGACTGAAATCGGTCATTGGCCAAATAATTCATATTGTGATCAAAGACTGGAATAAAAGACATATGACAGTAAGAAACGGTACCATCCACAAAGAGCCAGGAACTACGTAAGACGCACAGCCTCCGGTAATAAGGTGCACACCCCCAGCTTTATGCTATTCAGCAGAAGGATTTGCGAGCCTGCTAGCAGTGAGTCACTGAACGCACGAAATAACCTTCAAATGACCTTTGGGGTACTATTACAGCTGAATTTTCAACTACCTTCAAGGCCATTCCGGAAATTCTGACATGAGAATCAACGTTTCGTTATCTCCAAGACCGTTCCGAGAACGCCACAGCGCTCATGCAACTGCGCAGCCACCCGTCGCTGGAATCAACACAAGCACTTCGTTATCATTCCGGGAACCACATCGGGCCACGCGCACCCCGTCCCCCGGCCTCCAACGACGCAGCGCAGCTTGAGAAAGGCCGGGCTTGCAAGGAACAGACCACTCGGCACTCTGCCTGCCTGTTTCAACACGTTTTACACTATTTGCTTAGCATTTATAGCCATGGAGGGCATCGATACGATGGTGTGCTCGCAGATAATGTTTTCAATTAGACGTTGGGCATTACCTTAGGCGTCTTATACCTGCAATGTTTGGGAAATTCTACATATAACGCAGTTTTGTTTTGCGCTAATTTTCTATAGAGGTGTTGCATATATTACGAAAAGCATTCATTTTAATAAGCAAGACAAACGATTTAGATGCTGAAATATTTATTTCTTGGAAATTCATTGTGCCTCCAGAGTGTGAAATATCTCACAACAAATGGTGAGCAGTTTTATTTCCGAGAATCGACTCTGACATTGTCTTTGGAAATGTGACATGTCTCACTGTAACCATCTTTGGGAGTCCTTATCGTGAGTGTTTGTTTATAAACAGCCCATGTCGTTCTGTAGTTTAAGAGCAGTTTATTCCCACCTAAAATCGAACGCCGGACCGGCACGTGGTCGGATGCAATCCCCAGAAAGACCTTGGAAAGAAGGAAGGGCTGATGCCAATGCCAGCGACATATAATATGCTTAAGTGCATGAGCATTGTGCAGTTCCGGGAAAGATAAGGTAGTGCTGATGCTGACGTCAGGATTCCCGGAATGGACATGAAGGTAGTTCAAAGCTCAGGTGTAATACGACCCCAAAACTCATTTGAAGGCTATGTCGTACCCACAGTGACTCACTACTCTTGCTATGGAAAAGTCATGTTGTGCTAAGCGGGTCGGCGTAGACCTTAACGAACGACGCTTATCGTAACAGGATAACACCCGAAGACAAGTTGTACTGCCTTGCTGGTACTGCGTCATCGGACGTTAGACGTAAAGTGACGGCCAGACAGGAGCTAACAAACGCATTTACCTCGACGATAAACCCGACGTATACTCGCCCGCCAACGTATCAACTGTTTAAGTCTAGGAAATGCTTTCTGTGTATCGCATAGAGTCTCACAGGTACACCACAACGAACAAGACTGCATCTGTGGAAAAAAAGAAAGAAAGTAAGAAAGTGCACCTCAGCGACTGGTAAACACCCACAAACGAACTGCCCCCGGGCTCCATGGAGGGGTGGGCGAGCTGGAAGTCTCAACAGAATGCCTTCTGAAGATGCAAAGTCTGAAGAAAACAGCTGGTTGTGGGGCCTCCTGGACGAAAGACTCCATCTCCAAGAATAAATAACTCACTGGAGAAATGCAATTATTACTTTCACTGGTGCGCCTAGCTACCTTTAAAATTTTCGTCGACACTGATTTCGATCCATTTAGATTACTTTCATAGCCAACGTTTTATCGTAACCACGCCCACGCCTAACAGTGCTAGGTCTGTCTTAACCTGTTTCCCGTGACAGTAACTGACATGTGTATCAAGTGAGGATGGGGTTGTTCTATGGGTATCACACGCTTAATATGCTACTTCCTCTCCCTCCTCATCCCCCACACCTCTGGGTCAGGACTGTCACGAACAAGGAAACAAGAGTACTGTGGAGTCGCACATCGGCTCTAGCTGTTTGATGGGTCAAACACCTACAGGTTGAAATCTCTCTATTTCGACTTTATTTATGTACCACTCCCTTCATGCCACCAACTGCTCCGTGAAGGCGCTACTGGTGGCTTACCCATCAGTAGTCCTAGTTTTTTCTTTTGTGTCGTCATTGCCACTGTAGAGTCTTGTACCGTGGGAATCAGGGAGAGGATGTTGTTTGGTGACTGGTATCGTCTTTCTAAAACTCAACTCCACACATATGTACACTCCTGGAAATTGAAATAAGAACACCGTGAATTCATTGTCCCAGGAAGGGGAAACTTTATTGACACATTCCTGGGGTCAGATACATCACATGATCACACTGACAGAACCACAGGCACATAGACACAGGCAACAGAGCATGCACAATGTCGGCACTAGTACAGTGTATATCCACCTTTCGCAGCAATGCAGGCTGGTATTCTCCCATGGAGACGATCGTAGAGATGCTGGATGTAGTCCTGTGGAACGGCTTGCCATGCCATTTCCACCTGGCGCCTCAGTTGGACCAGCGTTCGTGCTGGACGTGCAGACCGCGTGAGACGACGCTTCATCCAGTCCCAAACATGCTCAAAGGGGGACAGATCCGGAGATCTTGCTGGCCAGGGTAGTTGACTTACACCTTCTAGAGCACGTTGAGTGGCACGGGATACACGCGGACGTGCATTGTCCTGTTGGAACAGAGTTCCCTTGCCTGTCTAGGAATGGTAGAACGATGGGTTCGATGACGGTTTGGATGTACCGTGCACTATTCAGTGTTCCCTCGACGATCACCAGAGGTGTACGGCCAGTGTAGGAGATCGCTCCCCACACCATGATGCCGGGTGTTCGCCCTGTGTGCCTCGGTCGTATGCAGTCCTGATTGTGGCGCTCACCTGCACGGCGCCAAACACGCATACGACCATCATTGGCACCAAGGCAGAAGCGACTCTCATCGCTGAAGACGACACGTCTCCAATCGTCCCTCCATTCACGCCTGTCGCGACACCACTGGAGGCGAGCTGCACGATGTTGGGGCGTGAGCGGAAGACGGCCTAACGGTGTGCGGGACCGTAGCCCAGCTTCATGGAGACGGTTGCGAATGTTCCTCGCCGATACCCCAGGAGCAACAGTGTCCCTAATTTCCTGGGAAGTGACGGTGCGGTCCCCTACGGCACTGCGTAGGATCCTACGGTCTTGGCGTGCATCCGTGCGTCGCTGCGGTCCGGTCCCAGGTCGACGGGCACGTGCACTTTCCGCCGACCACTGACGACAACATCGATGTACTGTGGAGACCTCACGCGCCACGTGTTGAGCAATTCGGCGGTACGTCCACCCGGCCTCCCGCACGCCCACTATACGCCCTCGCTCAAAGTCCGTCAACTGCACATACGGTTCACGTCCACGCTGTCGCGCCATGCTACCAGTGTTAAAGACTGCGATGGAGCTCCGTATGCCACGGCAAACTGGCTGACACTGACGGCGGCGGTGCACAAATGCTGCGCAGCTAGCGCCATTCGACGGCCAACACCGCGGTTCCTGGTGTGTCCGCTGTGCCGTGCGTGTGATCATTGCTTGTACAGCCCTCTCGCAGTGTCCGGAGCAAGTATGGTGGGTCTGACACACCGGTGTCAATGTGTTCTTTTTTCCATTTCCAGGAGTGTATTAAGAGGGTTCTTTATTCATTAGTTCAAGAAGCTGCTTATCTTAAGCTTGTCTGTGTGCTGTGATACAACCTCTTCTGCAATAGTCGATGTTAGCCTGACTGCTGGTGAAGGACAAGTCCCGCTATAAACACTACACTACTAAATTAATTAAGAGTCCCACAGCCGGTAATGTAAACTGACAGATGCCAACTAGAATAGTGACTGACTCTGTGACATCGACTGACTGTGACTGCGGCTTTGGCTGACTGCGCCCTCCGGTCCGCGGCGGCCATCTAAATACTGGCGGTCAAGAGGGCGTTGGTAGCACGTTGCTTGCGAGTCTGTCTTTGGCCTCTCTCCTGATAAGAGCGCTTGATTCAGCACCTATTATCGATCTGCTCGCAACCTTTCTGCCGGCCGGTGTGCTGGTGACAGCTTACGCCAGGACATTGTCATATAGTAAATCATTTGTGTACAATCTTTACAGTCTTTGGTTGAAAGTGCTAGGCGTTCCAGTGCTATAACAAAATAAGTGAGGCATCCAGAAGGGGAGGAGGAAACTACATGAAACTTCGTGAAGTTCAGAGGATATGCGATGCTATTTCAGTATCGAATCAAATTTGACTTGTCAGCAAGTGCCCACTTGCCAATACGAAGTTGCACCCCTTGTGGTCTGCAGAGACTGATTTGGTTTGGACGGCTGTCACAAAAGCTTTGTATCCTCTCCCTGAGGAAAACTCGCACGCAGTTGTTGTAACTGGTATCTGATATCCTGGACACTAGCTCTGGGACGGAGTTGACGTTGTAGCTGGTCCCAGACACATTCACCAGAGACAGATTTTGTAATATATGAGGACCTAGGATGTCAATCACATACCGCTGTGGCGTCACAGTTCCCTCATTCGCTAGCAGACGTGACCCGAGGCCACGACTGATGGCTCCCCTCACCGTGACCTCAGGAACAGCATCACTGAGCCTCTCCAGGACACTGGAACCATGGGTCCTCACCCCCGACCGCCGCCATACTCGCCATCCGGGGTAGCACAGAACCACAATTCGTCACAAAACACAAAGGGAAGCTGTTCATCAGCAGTCCATGCTTCCCAGTCAAGGCTGTTTGCGATGCGGTGTTAACGTCGTGGGACAGTAATTGCCCTATTCCGTCCACTGCTAGGCTCCATCCATGTTGTTCGGTGACAAAATGTTGCAGTGAGCCCATTACTCGTTCTCGGATGACAGCTGCAGATATGAAGTGATTGGTGCACAATACGTCGATCCTCCCTTCTGGTGATCGGATAGATCAGCTGGAACCTTATCGATGAGTACGCCCCCCCCGCCCCCCCCCCCCCCCCCCCCCCCGCCCTTACGTTCCCATTCGGTCCAACATCAGGCCACCGTCACATCCGAATTGTCCACAAATATGGATATTGCGCTATTCGACTATTTGGTCGAATCGAAAAACACACTTTTTCAGTTGCTAATAATTCTGCCTTACTCGCATACGTGGCCTCTCTCTGTCATCCATTTTGATCATTCAATATCTGAGGCTGTTCAAGTGGTTTGTGTATCCTACCTCGTAACAAACACTAAACATTGTTGTTGTTGTTGTTGTTGTTGTTGTCTTCAGTCCTGAGACTGGTTTGATGCAGCTCCCCATGCTACTCTATCCTGTGAAAGCTTCTTCATCTCCCAGTACCTACTGCAACCTACATCCTTCTGAATCTGCTTAGTGTATTCATCTCTTGATCTCGCTATACGATTTTTACCCTCCACACTACCCTCCAATGCTAAATTTGTGATCCCTTGATGCCTCAGAACATGTCCTACTAACCGATCCCTTCTTCTAGTCAAGTTGTGCCACAAACGTCTCTACTCCCCAATACTATTCAATACCTCCTCATTAGTTACGTGATCTATCCACCTTATCTTCAGCATTCTTCTGTAGCACCACATTTCGAAAGCTTCTATTCTCTTCTTGTCCAAAGTTGTTATCGTCCATGTTTCACTTCCATACATGGCTACACTCCAAACAAATACTTTCAGAAACAACTTCCTGATACATAAATCTATATTCGATGTTAACAAATTTCTCTTCTTCAGAAACGCTTTCCTGGCCATTGCCAGTCTACATTTTATATCCTCTCTACTTCGATCATCATCAGTTATTTTACTTCCTAAATAGCAAAACTCCTTTACTACTTTAAGTGTCTCATTTCTTAATCTAATTCCCTCAGCATCACCCGATTTAATTATCCTCGTTTTGCTTTTGTTGATGTTCATCTTATATCCTCCTTTCCAGACACTGTCCATTCCGTTCAACTGCTCTTCCAAGTCCTTTGCCGTCTCTGACAGAATTACAATGTCATCGGCGAACCTCAAAGTTTTTACTTCTTCTCCATGAATTTTAATACCTACTCCAAATTTTTCTTTTGTTTACTTTACTGCTTGCTCAATATACAGATTGAATAACATCGGGGAGAGGCTACAACCCTGTCTCACTCCTTTCCCAACCACTGCTTCCCTTTAATGCCCCTCGACTCTAATAACTGCCATCTGGTTTCTGTACAAATTGTAAATAGCCTTTCGCTCCCTGTATTTTATCCCTGCACACTAAACATGAACAACACTAAAGCACTCTGCTGGCCGTTCCATCTGTCCCTGACAATCAGAACCAAAAGAACAGTCTTGTTTGCACAAGACAGGTTAATTTAACCTTCACATGTGACACGGTTGGGCTATTCTAGATATCATCAGGCAGTCGACAAAAACTTCTTGCTAATCGCAACCGAGGCGTCGAAAGTAATTAAGAGTCCCATAGGACCGGGAGATAGCAGCCAGACAGCCACTGTCAGTGCTTCATTATGTCACAGACAACATTCTTCCTATTCGTGACCGAGGCGTCGAACGTAATTAGAGTCACGAAGAACCGGGAGGTAACAACCAAATAGTTGCTGTTACCTCTCAGTTCTTTGGAACTCTTAAATCACGTTTGACTCCTTGGTGTCGAGTAGGAACAATTTTAGCGGTGATGTAACGGAAAGTTGACGCTGGCTATCTGCCCTTACCTCCCAGTTCTTTCGCAACCTCAGTGACGTTCGACGCCTAGGTTACGATTAGCAAGAAGATTTTATCCACTGATGGTGATGCCTGGAACAGGCGAAACGCGTCGCATGTCAAGATTAAATAATCCTGTCTTGTGGAACCAAGACTGTTTCTCCAGTTCTAAAGCTCTATTACGGTTGCCACATCAATGCCGCTTGGTAATAATGGAGTGGAGTGACTTTAATTGTTCCCGACAATTGTAACTCTAACTATTTACATGCTACCCACCAACGGTGTGTACATGTACGTAGTTACATTCACGTGAGACTATCTCTTCTGGTTGCTTCTTTTTCTTTGTCTGGAGGTGTACATACATTTTTACGAATAAATGTAGACCGTTGCTGAAGTTTTAGGAGCTCTCCCTATAAGGGACAGCAACATCTGCTCACCAACAAGAGTTGGACTGAATTATGCATTCAGTGTATCAGCACTCAGAGAAAAGTTTCTTAGGACATTAAGTGCTCCTGTCGTAGCCGAACGAAGGTGGTGAAACTCTGATCGCCTAAGGCAGGACTGCGATAAAATTCCTGTCCAGCTATCCAGATTTAGGTTTTCAATCATTTTCCTGAATCGCTTAAGGCACATCCCAGTTTCCTTCTGTTCTTTAAGAAAACGGAGACTTCTGCTATCGTTTCCATTCCAGCTTGTACTTTGTCACCAACGATGACGGTATGCCAAACGCTAATCTTTTTTCTTTTCTACTGTATCGAAAGTAGGACCTGCGCGGTAAGGAGCAGAGTGGGAGGAATAAAGCAGGCATGCGCAGACGTTCGGACAGACAGTGGTGTTGTCCTTGAAGTACCAGGGGGCGATGTCGTTCCTGCGCATGTCCATATTCGCTCGTCATTTATCAGCTCATCACGTACTTCAAAGTCATGCCAAAGGCGTTTGAAGGTTAGCGCGGCTTGCTTACGCTTAAATACTTAACGTCTGTTGTGCCATTTACGGTGAAATGGCCAGACAAATACCAGAAAAGGTATGCTTTTTGAGTTTTACAACGGTAGTAACGCAACAGTTGCAACCAAAAAGATTTTCGGTGATTACCCAAGTGCATTACGCTGTCATAAATGCCAAAGATGGTTTTCTAATTTCAAATCCGGTAATTTTTATCTATCCGGCTCGTATCGATTAGGAAAATCTATCACTTTAGGCGATGACATTGAGGGCGAAACTGCAAGAAAACCCCTGTCGAACAATCGAAGAACTATCCAACACACTTAACCTTGTTCGACCATCCAAGAGCATTTGCAGCAGATTGGTGAAGACAAAACAAAGCTGACGATCCACCACATGCAACTTGTTGCTTCAACGGCACAATACAGATGCATTTTGTGATTGCTTTATCACTGGAAACGACAAATGGGCCCCCTTTGATAATCCGAAACGCAAAATTCTCTCCGAACGAATCCCTAATAAGCACAGCTAAGACGGCTTTGTGTATTTGGGGGAGTATTGGCGAGGTCAAAAGTTGAGACATGAGCAAACTGTGACTGCACGCTTTATGTGAACACCTGGGTCGAGTTAATGAATATTTAGTTGGAAAGTGCCGTGCCATTACTGATCAAGGAAGAATATTTCAAGAGGCTGAAAAAAAACTGACATGCTCTTTGCACACCTTGGGGAACTACTATGAAGGAAGTCACCTGCACCTTAACCATAAAAAAGCGCAACTCTGTGCATTCCACCTGCGTAATAGACAAGCCTCAAGACAGTTGAAAATAGAATTGAGAGGGGTTGGACTACGACATTCCATCAAAACAAAATACTTGAGGGACATTAAAATAAAACTGTACTGATCTAAAAGGAAACAGATATCCAAGAAACAGTAGTATGCGTAAACTGCCTGGTCGAACATGGAGAGCGCAACCTTAAATTCATCGATCATTAGCATATGCCACACTAGCACAGTAGGCGTGTAGCCATTTCAGACAGGTAGACGTCTCCGTAAATGAGACTGTCAGGATTGTCAGACTGTCATCGGATACCTGAGGCCTACACATGTCCACTCAATTTACCAACCTGCGGCCATAACACGAGCAAATACCAGACGCAAAGCAGCCAGAGAAATAGGAAAAAGCAGCAAATCGACCCACGGCACTTAATATAAAGGGTGCGGCAAATCAAAGTGGCCTGCAGAACAGAGATCCAGGGTACAAAGAAACAAAGCAGAGGAAAGGAAATACAGTACTAAGCTGACAACAGCAGATGTTGAAAGTGACCACCATTCATCTCTTGGCACTTTTGCGCCGTGGTCAGCAAGTGGCTGGAGGTGGATGAAGCTGGACTGCTGTAAATTGACTCGAAATGTTATGCTGCAGTTCTTGAAGACTGTGAGGGTGGTTGCGATACGCCTTAGACATGAAGGCTCGCCACTCAAAGCAGTCGCACACTGACAGATCGAGTGACTTGGGTTGCCAGCTAGGGCCGCGACTTGACTGACCTCTGCTAACATCTCTGTCAGGCGTGTAGATTATGTAAATGTGCTCCAATGTCAGGCCGGCTGTATGGGCAGTTGCCCCATCCTGTTGGGAGTAACTGTAGGTCTTTTTCTTCTCCGTTAATGTCGCCTAAAATTCACGCCAAATCGTATCCTCTCGTGCAGGCCACTTTTATTTTCCTCGCCCTGTGTAACCACCAAGCAGTTCCAACTCGTTTTAAGACACGGAAGAGTCCGAACTGCTCCTCTAGAAAGCCGACCTGAGACCCGCCGCCTATCTTATGGTTGAACTCTATGGAAAATATAGACCTGCACTCCAAAACAGAAATCACGTAAGTGGAGCAACTACAGTGTAATATATGAAGAGCACCGAATAGATTAATAACAGGAGTTGCAAAATGCGAAGTGAACGTGGTTAAGTGGCGCTACTCTGAAGATGGCCAGTGTGAATGTGGAGAAAAACAGATGATTGAACGTTTCCTCATGTTCCAACGGATGGCATTCGTTTGGAGAGTGGAAGGTCTTTTTTGTGCAGTGACAAGGTGATTAAAGCTGCAACGTTTTGAACGAAAAGAGTTTAGATGTTCTCGCCCGCACACGGAAAGTAAAGTAAGTAGCCGGCCAGTGTGACCGAGCGGTTCTAGGCGCGTCGGTCTGGAAGCGCGCGACTGCTACGGTCGCAGGTTCGAATCCTGCCTCGGGCATGGATGTGTGTGATGTCCTTAGGTTGGTTAGGTTTAAGTAGTTCTAAGTTCTAGGAGACTAATGACCACAGCAGTTGAGTCCCATAGTATTGAGAGCCAATTGACCATTTTTTTTAAAAGTAAGTAAATACTGAAAAGCGCCCAGAGACTGCAATCAGGAAAGGCGTTATTCTGCAACGCGATAATGCCAAACCGCACTGCGCAAGACGATCTCTGGAAAACATTAATCAATTCAGGAAGGAGCTACTGCCTAACCCACCACATTCGCCTGACGTAGAGCCGTCGAATTTGCATTTATTCCGATCGCTACTTTGTCTAAGCGGCAAAATATTTGAAAATCTGGATGGTGTCCAAAATGCCATCTCCAGATATCTTCTTCAAAAACGAACTGATTTTTATCGATCAGGCATTGAAAATTTAGACACCACGTGACAAAAGGTTTTTGATAACAAACGTGATTATTTTATTGATGAAAAATGAAAACTTGTTAACAATTTATCCGTTCGAATTTAAGGAAAAAAACGACCTTACTTTCCGCTCGCTATAATATGCGGTGAGGCAAGCTTCCTGCAGCAGGCTGTAGGTCGATACAGTTGCGGGCACCGTGCGCGCCTTGCTACAGCCAGCTGGCTGGGGAGGGGGTGATGTCAGCCCGTTACTCGCGCCTCACTGACGCCCTGAGTCAGCGCACTCACTCACTCACACTCTCGTTCCTCCGGCTTATCTTACGAACGCGACGCCTCTAAATATAGCTTAAAACAGTCTTCCGGGAGTCCTCTACATTGCTTATCAAATCAAGTGATAAGGCTGAAAAAGGGCGGCTCGTAAATTATATATGGAATACTAGTTCACAGTCCCCCCGTCTACAGTAGAGTCAAGTGTCCGACTCGTTAATTATTAACACTGGAAATACCGAGAAGTACCGGACGTGACGACAGCAAACAACTTCCTGTCAACAACGCTACACAGGATAAGGTGTTTCTGACTTGCGTTTAGTGACGTGTACCTCTTTCTTTAGGGGGGACTACGAAAACTAATTACACCTCCCTATTTGGTTCATCTACGACCAGAATGTTGCTGTGAGTCTGCGTGCGATTCAGGCGTTTTGCTTACAAGAAGTGCACTGTCGCGCGTCCTCCATCTCTGGAGTACTGCGATGCACCTGTTATCGGCAGCGACGCAGGACTGTACCTGCGAGAAACCGGGGACCTGTACTCGCCTCTTATAACGCGGCACTTGTTGTGCAATGCTCAGTAGCGTGGGACTGATTTTCTGAAATTCCTACTTACATCCCTAGGCTTCTGGGAACAAGCTGCTGTATTTGTGAGTAACGTGCTTGTGCAAGGTTCTGATTAAGTCGGCGAAAGAAATCACCAAATATGAATCATTATATAGGACTGGATTCATATCTTCCGAAGGGCAGTACTCTAAGTATCGACTATTCCGGCGTTAACTATTGGATTGAATTTTCTTATTTTGAGAGAACTGAAGGGCGATCTGTTTAATTGTTAAAAACAATTCAGCAGCCAAGATCGCATTTCAGACAACCGGTTTCAACAGATTATACCGTCTTGTTCAGATCTTAAAATCTTTTGTTGTAAAACATGCTCATTTTACGCTGAACTGACGCACAAGACGTCAGGTGGATAAAAATAGCCCATTATGAAACGTTTGTTGTCGCTAAAATATTTAAAAACATAAAGCAGTTCGTGCAACAGGCTGTGTCCATATGCGTATTGCTCACAGGTTCTTGTTGCATCATACAACGGCGGTGCAGAATAGTACAACTGCTTACATATGCTGGATATATTCTATATCCTCTGTTTAGAATATGTCCGGCATATGTAAACAGTTGTGACATTGTGTACCGTCGTTGTAGTCTGTTGAAACCGGTTGTCTTAAATTAAAAAGAAAATATTTTATGCCGTCGGCTATAGTATGGTTGTTAACTTTCACATGGCGCGCTACAAGAGAAATGGATGAATGGAGATTTTTTCTTTTGGCTTAGACCTGCGGAATAGATGTTTCGCATTTATTCTGTCGCCAAAAAGTGGCGTTTTCTTTATTATGAACTGCTTCTTCTCGATAGGATGACAGTGAATAAACACCTGGATTGGCAGATGGCGAGCTGATAGTGGCGCAAAAGGGTTCTCAATTGGGAATGTTATGGAAGAGCATTTCCTATTCTTGCACTTGCCTTATAGTCAAAGGAAACCTCTCGAAAACCTTGGTGAGAACTGGGGATGGGAACCGTCTCTGATGTAATTGTGGGATAATATATTCTAGTGGAAAAAGTGATAGCCTAGTGCATGAGTTCATCTGTACACAGAGCAAAGTCGACGACTTACTCGAGATGCTCAGTGTAGCTACCTGTATGTCGCTGTCAACCGGAGGCCAAGCAGTCATCGGCCGGTGTACCTTGCCGGAGCTATTTCTTTTTTTTTTATGGAACGTTTCATTTGCCCCACATTAGCAGGAGGAGAGCGGTTGCCAAGTGTCCTGTGCTTTTCAGCGAAATGACGATGGTTTTAATACAGGTAAAAAGATTAAAATACAAGAATTTCTTTTCGTGAGCATTTATACCATGTAGTACGCGCTCCGCTGTACTCAGGACTTGGCAGTTTATTTTCTTTAACTTTGCATCCAGATGCCCTTCCTGTCGTCGCAGCCATCAGTACCTAAGGGAGGGAAATCGTGTGAATAATGTAAATTTTGTTCTGTGTGAGATCGTATGCTGACTATTGCAAGGTGGAGACTAGCCCAGCACTTGCCAATACGAGCGAGGGATAAAAAAAAATCTACTGATTTGCTATAAAGCGCAGATGGTGATTGCGAGGCTAGTACTAATGTGGTAACGGTGATGGTGGTGGTGGTGGATCTGGCAAGCTGTTAGAGGTCAGCTCCCAGTAAGGGCCGTGTACGTAGGAAGAGGTGGCAGGCAACAGGTTAATGCATGTAAATGTGTCACTATGTTTGGGAGGGGAAGTTGGATGTAAAACTGGAGGCTGAAGCATGTGGGACCGAGGGTGAGTCAAGAATCTCGGAAAAGTAGCGGAAGCTTATTCTAAGGAAAGGATAATTGCGCTATGGCTGTAGTTGGTAGCACCGGTGGATGTTCGGACGGGTTTTTGGGCCAGGAAGACGGGTTTTATTGAAGTTGCCTTGGACCAGGATGTGCGGAGTATGGAGGTGTAGGTGGACGTGAGGGTGTAGATGCGAGTGGAGAGTGGGACGAAGTGCTGTAGGAATAGAGATATAATTGGATTTTGATATTCGAGTTCATAGGGTGGGAAGGATTTGGAGAGATATGTTCCGTAGAGATGTTATAAGTAGTGTCCAGATTCACTGCTATGTGATATTATTTGTTTTTTCTTTCACTACACACCTGTTTCGACCACATTACCATTATGGAGTGATGTATATAGGTCTTCTGTCTAGATGGACTGACATAAATTACACATAACATCGTTGGTGACCGTAATTTGACTGTCGTTCTATATTTGCTGTATTATGGGGGTAATTAACTGGTTATGACAGTGCTATGACAGTTTTGCAGGTACGAAAATGGCAGGTTAGTCGAAATAGACCTGTAGTGAGGAAAAAAAATTAATATAACATAGCAGCTAATGTGAACACTCCTTTTGAAAAAGGAAAAAAAAATAATTTTACGAGAGGGATACTTTCCTAACTAGGAGATGATACATGAAGGAGAAACTCAGATACGTAAAGCGAGGTGGAGATGGAGAGCACAGCACTGTAGAAGTTGCAAAGAGTGCTAAGTCTTGGGCAGTTTGATGATCCAGGCTATGTTGGCAAAGACTTTATGGCTATGTTGGGAAAGACTTTAGAAGGTGTAGAGTACGTATTCAACAAGGACACGTGAGATCTGCGGAGTCGCAGATTTGTAGCTCGGAGGAGGTACTTTGTCACGTGAACTTCTTTCAGGGTAAGGGGGCGTGCCCCAAGTGCCGCGATGGCAGGCTGCCGTGTCAGCGTCCTGGTTCATCTGGCTACCCGCCACTTGGACCACCGCTGACGTCTTATCCTCTGCCTCGTGACCGCCCGACGCCGTGTCGGATGCTACCGTCATGACTACGCCCTCGCTGGTCTCACTCAACATTCGTATTGCTACTTCTTTGCTATCGCTTCGGCCTGCTATGGACTACGAAGATTTGTATCTCTTCCCTGATTGTGTTTTCATCTCTTACCAGTAGATTTTCATTTTATCTGACTGTGCTTTTTTCTCTGTTTTGACTATTTGCAGGCAGGCCGTGGAACTGGCGTAGTAAGCGAAATAAGGTTTTTAGTAATTTTGAATTATTCTCTGGAAACTTCTCCATCCTGAATGTCATCAAATGAAATTTCTGCTTCCCGTAAATCCTTTTTAACTTGGCTTGCCCATTTTGAATACGATTTTGTTTTTTAAATTGATGAGTAAGTCTTTCTTTGCAGGTTCATTCTTTCCAGATGACCAAAAAACATCATTATCCGCTTCTTCATGCTGGTAACAATGTCTTTTGTATGTTCGTATAATTCACAGTTATGTCTTCCGCGGAATTTATTTATTTATTTATTTATTTTTTTTTTTTGATAGGGCCAAGGATTTTCCTCAAAATTTTCCGGTCTTTTATTTTAAGTTTTCGTATTGGTCCTTTCTTTGTGATGTTTAAACATTCTGATGCATGCAAAGCTGAAGGTCTAATTACGGTGTTATTATGACAAAGTTTTGAGTTTAAAGACAGGCTTTTGCTTTTGTATAAGTCTTTGCAGAGGTGAAAAGCACCTTCTAGTTTAGAGCACCTACTTTCTACAGCTGCATTTTCTGAACCGTCAGGCGTAATTATTTCTCCAACATATTTAAATTTCTTCGACTGCTTGATTTTCTCTTGTTGTATTTCAATATGAGGAAGAGCGTGTTTGATGTTTGTGATGAATTCAGTTTTGTTAAATGCTATTTTTAGGCTAGTCTTAGCAGCAGTTGATTGTAGGCTGGACACGTGAACCTTAGCTTCGTCAATATTATTTGCGATAAGTGCCAGATCATCAACAAAAGCCAAACATTTTCCACTGAGGCCATTTTTTTTTGTGTCCAATTTGAATCCAGTAACCTGGCGGTACGGTTGTTTTCCACTCTCAGACCATATTTTCCAGGTCACAGTTGAAACGCAATGGAGAGAGCAGGTCACCTTGTCTCACCCCTGTACAGATTTCAAATATTTCTGATAGTTAGCCTCTGAACTTGACCTTTGACACTGTGTTATTTAATGTGGCGCTTATCAGATTGATTGTTTTCCTAGCTAGACCAAATTCGGCAAGGGTGTTCTTTATTGTTTCTCGATCAATTGAGTCATACGCTTTTTGAAAGTCTACAAAGGTCACAAAAAACGATTTTGATCTGGATTTGGCGTATGATATAACAGATTTCAAGTTATGGATCTGCTCTGCACAGGAGCTTGATGTCCTGAAACCAGCTTGATATTCGCCCAATTGTGGCCTATGATTCAGCTCTGTTTAACAACAGTCTGGAAAAGATCTTGTACGTCGTTGGTAGCAAAGAGATTGCTCGGTAATTATTCAGATCACTCTTATCGCCTTTTTTATGAAGTGGGTGAATAATTGCTACGGTCCAATCTGGAGGTAGAGTTTCAGTTTCCCAAATCTTCACTATGATGCCATGGAGATGTTTTATTATATCATAATCTGCATATCTCCACACTGCAGCCAAGATGCGATTCTAACCTCCAGGTTTGTTATTTTTCAAGTCTTGTATAGCTTTTATGATTTCATCTAATGTGGGAGGGGACTATCTGCAGGAGGAACAGTAGGATAGTATTGGTACTATCGTAATAAGCATTTGATACTCTACAATTCTTTCTAATGGTTAGTAATAGTGGCCATAGCAGCTGCAGTCGCTTTACACCAGAAAATGGTTACTTGTATGGCCAAACACCTCTCGTTTCATTGGCATTTCCTGTGTTATTTCCGCTTGCGCAATTTTCCAGATATTCCTGCGTTTGGCACTGATGTTTTGAGCCTAATCTCACATTACTTTGCAGCACTACACATACGTGAAATGTGACACAACACAACCTCTGACAATAAACTTCAGTGAATGAAGTCAGAACGGTCAATCCGGCTACACTGACGACTCTGTACCTGCGTAGTGGCCGGTGTTGACAACCTGCCCCGATCGTAGTTCAGTTGAGCATCGTGTTAGACCTGTTGGACGAAATGCTTGTTTAGTACGTTGGTTCTGAACTGAGAAAGGACAATAACGAGCAGACGATCAATTTAAAGTTTTGTTTTAATTTTGGGAAGACACCGAAAGAAACGCATGCAATGCTGGTACGTGTTTATGGAGATCAGGCACTCTCCATGAAGAGTGTGTAAGAGTGGTCCGCCCGTTCTCGTGGAGGCCGGGAAAGTGTTTCTGACAATCCCCGTGGCGGACGACCGGCGACCGCCGTCAGTGACGAAAACATTGAGAAGGTGAGGACATCAGTCACGAACGACCGTCGATGAACTGAGCGCACGATGGGGGATGAACTGCAGACGAACCCAGGAGAGGAAAACGTGTTGTCGTCTTGCTCCACATCACTTGACTGACGATCAGAAGCAGTCACGTTTAGAGGCTTCACAGGACTTTGTCGAAACGGTGGATGCGACACCCAGTTTCTTGAACTATGTCAGTGAGAATGAAACCTCAGGTACGAACCTGAAACGAAACGGCAAAGCACGGAATGGCGTTCTCCGACATCATCTCGTCGGAAAAACCTCAGAGCCGAAAAATCACGCATCAAAACGATGCTCATCAACTTTTTCGGTAGTCAAGGCATTATCCACAAGGAATTTCTACCTCAAGGGAACGACGTTGAACGCTGCGCGGTACGTTGAAATTTTGACCCGTCTCATGCAACGTCTACGCACGGTACGACCCCAGTACGCACAACGAGGCTCCTGGTTTTTTGTTCGCGACAACGCTCGCCTACACACAGCCAACATCGTCAAACAGTTCCTGGCAAAAATGCGGTGGTGCGACTAGAACATCCACCATACTCGCCGGACCTCAATCCTCCAGGCTTGTTCCTATTCCCTCGCCTCATAGTCGCTTTGAAAGCAAAGAGATTTGACGATATTCCTGGCACCCAACGAAACGTGATGCGCTGCATAGTTATGGGAGGTGATTAGTTGGAAGGACAGTAAGGTAACAGTACTTCATAGTTCATCTACGTTAATGTTTCAGGACTGTTCGCCGAATATTTAACATCGTCCAGCCCTGTCAGCAACTCTGATAATTGAACATGTAGCACGTCAGCCTCAGTTGGAAATAGAAACCAGTCTTTACCCAGGTTTCAGCCAAAATAATATGGCCTTCCTCAGAAGCCAGTGAGACTAAACTATCGCATGCCAAAGTTTGGCACTGTCAAGTATAAAACTGTAGCACCGTAGTAACCAGTCAAAAATCTACATTACTTGGGCTGAAGAGAGACAGCAGGTCCCACTGCGCGAACTAGGTCGGCAGTCCGCGAGTGTCCCTGGCCTCTGAAGAAGGCCAAATTATTTGGGCTGAAACCTGGGTAAAGTTTGGTTTCTGTTTGCAGCTGAGGCTGACGTGCTACACGTTCTATTCCCCGAACTTTATTGTCACAGGTTGTATATGACCACTAGTGTTTACTTCCTTACATATGGCTAAACGTGTATATGTGTGTTTTCCTTCTTTCCCATACAAAACACACAGATACACGTTTAGCCATATGTAAGGAAGTAAACACTAGTGGTCATATACAACCTGTGACAATAAAGTATTTACGCTAGTATACATTTCAAAAAAAATTACAGTTTTCAGTTTCAATGAATTGAATAGACCTCTCGATTTTTCTCAGAAAGCTAAAAAAATTGTCGTAATTTAAATATCTAAAGTATACAACTAAACTGTGCTTTAAAACAAGTCCGCCACACTCCAGACGCACTTGCTTCATTAGTTACATCACATTTCTGTAACCGAAAGAAGCAGCGCTCTGAAGAAGAACTGTCCTCTTATTCGGAGAATAAGACACGCAGAGTTAGACTGTCGGACTCTTTCTTCAGACACATGAGGTAAGTACTGTGTAGTTTCTTCGACAAGATAACATCTTCTTGCTGGCCGCGGTGGCCTAGTGGTTCTAGGCGCTTCACTCCGGAAAGGCGCGACTGCTACGGTCGCAGGTACGAATCCTGCCTCGGGCATGGACGTGTGTGATGTCCTTAGGATAGTTAGGTTTAAGTAGTTCTAAGTTCTAGGAGACTGACGACCTCAGATGTTACGTCCCATAGTGCTCAGAGCCATTTGAACATCTACTTATTTCCCTGCAGTTACCTATATGTGTCAAGTAAATTTTTGGCGGATTTTTCTGGGTACTAACAAATATCGTCACCGGAACATACAATGCACATTTTGTTGCAATATGAATTATTAACGTCATTTTTCTGTTTTCCGTCTTTCCCTTAGTTGCTTTGAATTCACGGAGGTATGTACCGTCTATGAAACTAATTGAAGGCAGTTTGTTTAGTTGCCATATGCGTTTCGCTTCTTTTATTTGGAAACCATTCGTGGCGATTCCCAGAACTGCTAACTCTTGTGCGTGGTCCTGGAGATGTATTCGTTACTCCAGCTGACCGATATCTGGCGTTGTTTCACCCGCATTTTTCACATCGCTTATATCACTTGCACCGTCCATTTTTGTGATCAACGTATGGACAGTGCAAGTGATGAACGCGATGTGACAAATGTGGGTGAAAGAACGCTAGAAATCGGCCAGCTGGAGTATGGAAACTAACGAATACATCTCCAGGACCACATAGATAAATATACACTCCTGGAAATGGAAAAAAGAACACATTGACGCCGGTGTGTCAGACCCACCATACTTGCTCCGGACACTGCGAGAGGGCTGTACAAGCAATGATCACACGCACGGCACAGCGGACACACCAGGAACCGCGGTGTTGGCCGTCGAATGGCGCTAGCTGCGCAGCATTTGTGCACCGCCGCCGTCAGTATCAGCCAGTTTGCCGTGGCGTATGGAGTTCCATCGCAGTCTTTAACACTGGTAGCATGCCGCGACAGCGTGGACGTGAACCGTATGTGCAGTTGACGGACTTTGAGCGAGCGCGTATAGTGGGCATGCGGGAGGCCGGGTGGACGTACCGCCGAATTGCTCAACACGTGGAGCGTGAGGTCTCCACAGTACATCGATGTTGTCGCCAGTGGTCGGCGGAAGGTGCACGTGCCCGTCGACCTGGGACCGGACCGCAGCGACGCACGGATGCACGCCAAGACCGTAGGATCCTACGCAGTGCCGTAGGGGACCGCACCGCCACTTCCCAGCAAATTAGGGACACTGTTGCTCCTGGGGTATCGGCGAGGACCATTCGCAACCGTCTCCATGAAGCTGGGCTACGGTCCCGCACACCGTTAGGCCGTCTTCCGCTCACGCCCCAACATCGTGCAGCACGCCTCCAGTGGTGTCACGACAGGCGTGAATGGAGGGACGAATGGAGACGTGTCGTCTTCAGCGATGAGAGTCGCTTCTGCCTTGGTGCCAATGATGGTCGTATGCGTGTTTGGCGCCGTGCAGGTGAGAGCCACAATCAGGACTGCATACGACCGAGGCACACAGGGCCAACACCCGGCATCATGGTGTGGGGAGCGATCTCCTACACTGGCCGTACACCTCTGGTGATCGTCGAGGGGACACTGAATAGTGCACGGTACATCGAAACCGTCATCGAACCCATCGTTCTACCACTCCTAGACCGGCAAGGGAACTTGCTGTTCCAACAGGACAATGCACGTCCGCATGTATCCCGTGCCACCCAACGTGCTCTAGAAGGTGTAAGTCAACTACCCTGGCCAGCAAGATTTCCGGATCTGTCCCCCATTGAGCATGTTTGGGACTGGATGAAGCGTCGTCTCACGCGGTCTGCACGTCCAGCACGAACGCTGGTCCAACTGAGGCGCCAGGTGGAAATGGCATGGCAAGCCGTTCCACAGGACTACATCCAGCATCTCTATGATCGTCTCCATGGGAGAATAGCAGCCTGCATTGCTGCGAAAGGTGGATGTACACTGTACTAGTGCCGACATTGTGCATGCTCTGTTGCCTGTGCCTATGTGCCTGTGGTTCTGTCAGTGTGATCATGTGATGTATCTAACCCCAGGAATGTGTCCATAAAGTTTCCCCTTCCTGGGACAATGAATTCACGGTGTTCTTATTTCAATTTCCAGGAGTGTATAATGCGAGGTAGTGCCCCAGTGACTGGGCGACTGCGCTGGTGCGTGGGACTGACCGAAACTGACACTGGCTGAGTCTCATCACTGAGACTGAGTCCGATGACTCAGCCCTCCGGTCCGCGGCGGTGACCTAAACTTTTGCAGGCGAGAGGGCGTTGGTGGCACATTGCTTGCGAGTCTGTCTTTGGCCCCTCTCCTCGTAGGCGGGATCGATCCAGCACCTGCTATTGATCTTCTTCCTACATCTTTGCCAACCAGTGCGCTTGCGACAGCTTACGTCAGCACACATTGCATGTTCCTAAATTTTGTTATTATGTATAATTGTTTTCGTGAGGAGAACAGTTGCACATAATCTCACATCTACAGGTGCCAAACTGCACAGCAGACAGCACTCACAACATATGCAGTTTTGAGGCTCATATATGATACTGCGTGAAGAGTTTGGCAGAGCACTGAAAGACCTGAGCCGAAACAAGGCTCTGGGAGTAGACAACATTCCATTAGAACTACTGACAGCGTTGGGACAGCCAGTCCTGACAAAACTTTACCATCTGGTGAGCAAGATGTACGAGACAGGCGAAATACCCTCAGACTTCAAGAAGAATATAATAATTCCAATCCCAAAGAAAGCAGGAGTTGACAGATGTGAAAATTACCGAACTATCAGTTTAATAAGTCACAGATGCAAAATACTAACACGAATTCTTTACAGACGAATGGAAAAACTGGTAGAAGCCGACAACGGGGAAGATCAATTTGGATTCTGTAGAAATGTTGGAACACGTGAGGCAATAGTGATCATACTACTCATCTTAGAAGATAGAATAAGGAAAGTCAAACCTACGTTTCTAGCATTTGTAGACTTAGTGAAATCTTTTGACAATATTGACTGGAATACTCTCTTTCAAATTCTGAAGGTAGCAGGGGTAAAAAACAGGGAGTGAAAGGCTATTTACAATTTGTTCAGAAACCAGATGGCAGTTATAAGAATAGAGGGGCATGAGAGGGAACAACTCCCCGACGTTATTCGATTTGTATATTGAGCTACCAGAAAAGGAAACAAAATAAAAATTCGGAGTAGGTATTAAAATCCATGGAGAAGAAATAATAACCTTGAGGTTCGCCGATGACATTGTAATTCTGTCAGAGACAGCAAAGGACTTGGAAGAGCAGTTGAACGGAAAAGACAGTGTCTTTAAAGCAGAATATAAGATGAACATCAACAAAAGCAAAACGAGGATAATGGAATGTAGTCGAATTAAGTCGGGCGATGCCGAGAGAATTAGATTAGGAAATGAGACACTTAAGTAGTAAATGAGTTTTGCTATTTGGGGAGCAAAATAACTGATGATGATCGAAGTAGAGAAGATATCAAATGTAGACTGGCAATGGCAAGGAAAGCGTTTCTCAAGAAGAGAAATTTGTTAACATCGAGTATAGATTTAAGTGCCAGGTAGTCTTTTCTGAAAGTATTTGTATGGAGTGTAGCCATGTATGGAAGTGAAACATGGACGATACATAGTTTGGACAAGAAGAGAATAGAAGCTTTCGAAATGTGGTGCTACAGAAGAATGCTGAAGATTAGATGGGTAGATCACATAACTAATGAGGAGGTATTGAATAAAATTAGGGAGAAGAGAAGTTTGTGGCACAGCTTGGCTAGAAGAAGGGATCGGTTCGAAGGACATGTTCTGAGGCATTAAGGGATCACAAGTTTAGTATTGGAGGGCAGCATGGAGGGTAAAAATCGTAGAGGGAGACCAAGAGATGACTACACTAAGCAGATTCAGAAGGATGTAGGTTGCAGTAGGTACTGGGAGATGAAGAAGCTTGCACAGGATAGAGTAGCAGGGACAACTGCATCAAACCAGTCTCAGGACTGAAGACTACAACAACTACATGTAACGGAAAATGACGAAGCTGAGCGCACGAATAAAACGTCAGGGACGCTGTAGTAGAGTCACTTGTCTCGCATACTCTTCTGAGACAAGAAAGTCGGTCGTGCTAAATAGGTTTCAGGTAGCCGACCCCACCCTCGCAGCCAACAGCACTGCCCTGCCGCGCCCAGTTTGCGGCAGCCGTGTGCCGCCTCCCCCCCCCCCCCCCCCCCCCCTCTCCCATCCAGCGCACCCCGGCTAGCAGAGCACAGTACTGCAGAGCTCCCAGCGGGATCGGCTCCCCTCACCAAACCATTTAGCCGCCGATAATCAGCGTTAAACCGGCCCACGGGACACGCAGCGATTTAAGCGTACGTCGTGAGGAGCAGCCGAGTGTCAGGCGCGATCCCGAATCACCTCAACCTGTGGTTACCGACAAACTGGCGTTAATCGGGCGCGAATCCACGGCTAGGTCCTGAGAGAGAGGAGGGGGGGGGGGGGGGGCTTTCAAAGATTGTTACTCCTCCCTCCAAACGTTGTGACGATACTCATTAGCAACTAAAGCAGAGTTACTAGTCATGGTTTTTCAAAGAAGAGGAAGTAAATAGTCCAGGACTCAAACCAAGAACAAAAAAGAAAATGGCTCTGAGTACTATGGGACTTAACTACTGAGGTCATCAGTCCCCTAGACTAAGAACTACTTAAACCTAACTAACCTAAGGACATCACATACATCCATGCCCGAGGCAGGATTCGAACCTGCGACCGTAGCAGCAGCGCGGTTCCACACTGAAGCGCCTACAACCGCTCGGCCACAGCGGCCGGCAAACCAAGAACAATCGCCAACATGGGTAACTTAGAGGTCGACATCCTCAGTGTAGCACAGGAGCTTAAAACACTTAAGAAAAGCAAGGCCTCTGGTCCAGATTGTGTGCCTTTCATGTTCCTTTCACAGTACGCTGAGACAATAGCTCCACACTCAGCACTCTTATACAACCGCTCGCCCGCACAGAGAGACTGGAAAGTTTCACAGCTATCAGCAGTACCTAAGCAAGGAAGAAGTAGTAAGCCGCTGAACCACAGCTCCACACTACTAACGTTGATTTGCTGTATGATTTTGATACATATATTGCGCTCGGACATTATGAATCACCTCGAAGAAAATGATGTATTAACGCCGGCCGGAGTGGCCGTGCGGTTCTAGCCGCTACAGCCTGGAACCGCTACGGTCGCAATTTCGAATCCTGCCTCAGGCATGGATGTGTGTGATGTCCTTAGGTTAGTTAGGTTTACTTAGTTCTAAGTTCTAGGCGACTAGTTAAGTCGCATAGTTCTCAGAGCCATTTTTTGATGTATTAACAAATAGGCAACACGGATTCAGAAAATATCGTTCTTGTCAAACACAATTAGTTCTTTTTTTTTTTTTTTTACAAAGTAATGAGTGCTGCCGACAGGGGACATCAAATTGATTCCATCTCTTTAGTTTTCCAGAAGACTTTTGACACCGTTCCTCACAAGCGACTTCTAATTAAATTGCGTGCCTATGTTGTGTCGTCTCAGTTGTGTCACTAGTTTCGTGATTTCTTGTCAAAAATGCTAAAGTTCGTAATAACTGACGGAGAATCATTGATTAAAACGTAAATAATTTCTGAAGTTCCCTAAGGAAGTCTTATAGGCCCTCTGTTGTTCGTGATCTACATAACCGATTTACGAGGCACTCTGAGCATCCCTCTTAGACTGTTCGCAGATGATGCTGTCATTTACCATCAAATAATGCCATTCGATGATCAAACGAATTGAAAAATGATTTAGACAAGATATCTGTATGGCACAAAAAGTTGCAATTGATTCAAAATCCTGTAAAGAGTGAAGTCATCTACATGAACACTAAAAATAATCCGCTAAATTTCAGTTACACGATAAATCACACAAATCTCAAAGGTGTAAACTCAACTAAGTACTTACGGATTACAATTACGAATAAAAAACCTGGAACGATGAAACAGATGATGTTGTGGGGAAAACTAACCAAAAACTGCGATTTATTGACAGAACACTTAAAAAATATAACAAGTCTTTTAAAGAGACTGCTTGCACTACGCTTGTACACCATCGCCGGCCGTTGTGACCGAGCGGGTCTAGGCACTTCAGTCTGAAACTGCGCTGCTGCTACGGTCGCAGGTTAGAATCCTGCCTCGGGCATGGATGTGTGTGCTGTTCTTAGGTTATTTACGTTTAAGTAGTTCTATTGGGACTGATGGCTCGTGCGGTAGCGTTCTTGCTTCCCGCGCCCGGGTTCCCGGGTTCGATTCCCGGCGGGTCAGGGATTTTTTCTGCCTCGCGATGACTGGGTGTTGTGTGATGTCCTTAGGTTAGTTAGGTTTAAGTAGTTCTAAGTTCTAGGGGACTGATGACCATAGATGTTAAGTCCCATAGTGCTCAGAGCCATTTCTAACAATTGACGAGGTACTGAATGGAACTGTACAGAAAAGAAATTTATTGTATAACTTAACTACAAGAAGAGATCAATTGATAAGACACATTCTAGGACATCAAGGTACAAGGTTCTTTAATAAAAAGAAAGAGAAAGCTTACGGTTACGTTGAATGAAAGTCTGATCTGTGGAATGAGTACAGAACTCGAATTGTCGTGTTGCGTGTTGTAGCTGCAAGTGGTGTGCTCATTCTGTCTTATTGTTAGAAAAACTTTACACGAATTAATTGGGCAATGCAACTCCCAATACCAATAAATAAATACAGACACTGAAAAATACATTCAGTCCCTTAAGCACTGAATCCTAAGGACCTGTTCAAAACTAATAACTTTGGTCCCTGTGCACATAACAAATAAATTAAATTGTCTTACGTCTAGAGCAGAAACGATGGAACGCTATATATTCAGGCCTCTCAGAAAAATATAAATATGCCAGCTACAGGCTCAGCGATGTGCAATTCTGGCTGTAATGCTTTGAAATACACATCAAATTGTTTTGGATGATAAATGAAAACATTTATGAAAATTCAACTTCTTTAAAAAATATATGACATGAACCAAGAGAATGGTACTGACTATGGTGAATTGCTAACAGTCAGTTTTTTAGCAAAAATTATATTGCAAGTTAAGTTTGTCTTCTCAAAAACATTTGACAATTGATGTTACATTACTCTCAACTGATTCACAAATAATGAGATTTAAACGGCAAGTATTATCTAGCTTCATTAATCCAACATAAATGCAAATCATCAAATTACACATAACTCTCTTAACAAATCTTAAAAGCATTACAGAAGTGAAATATCTAACTAGCCTTTTTATCAAAACCGTCTACGTATATTCTGGAGTTACTCAACAATTACAAATTATCTGCCAACTCATCTATACTAACGCGCTGGCAGAAACAGAAATCATAATTATTTAACATCTTTACTTTGGTTGCATGAAGACTTCTGCTTCCATGTTCAACAATACTGACATACCTACATTAACCTAACTCTTGGTGGCTTCACAGAGCACACCCCAAAAACTGCCTACTCCATCGTCTTTCCCTCACAGACAGCTGCCTACGACTGTACGCCCGGCGCTCTCATACTCCAACACTATAATAATCTCAGACCAGAGATCTTTGTCTCTGCGGTCGTGCACACTCAGAGGTCCGCATTATCGAGCCTAACAGGGACTTTCATCGTTTATAGTATACTAATTTCATTTTAATTTATTAGTATTCTTATCTTATTCTGATGCCACATACAAGTGCGCGCCAATATACTCCTTTCAAAGGAATCATCAATTTAATATTGAAAGAAGTGAGTGCGTGTGTATGGGGGTGGGGGAATTGTATGGAGACACCAAGAGATGAATAGAGTAAGAAAGTTCAAATTGATATAGGTTGTGATAGTTATTCGGACTCCGGCCTGAGGTTCGAATCCTGCCTCGGGCATGGGTGTGTGTGTTGTCCTTAGAATAAGTTAAGTTAGTTTAAGCATAATTCAAATACCTAGGGGCATTTTTCACTGAGAACTCGTCGACAGCCTAGCACAACTGCTTCGGTCCAAATATCTCTCCAGACAGTTCAAGATTCGACTGTACAAAACCCTGATCGTGCCTGTTGTTCTATATGGCTGTGAGACATGGAGTATCCGGAAACAGGACTTCCATAAGCTCCTTGTTTTTGAGAGAAAAGTGCTTCGGAAGATCTTCGGCCTGGTTCTGAATGCAGATACAGGGGAATGGAGGATCAGATATAACCAAGAGCTTGAGGAACTATACCTGCAGCCCAACATAGCAGGAACTGCCAAAGCCAAACGATTGCAGTGGGCCGGCCATGTGGCCCAGATGGAGGCTCACAGATGGCCTCGGAAGATCCTGGATTTCACACCTACAGGAAAGAAACCGCCAGGGAGACCCAAGAAGCGTTGGAGGGAGATTTAAACCAAGTGTCAATAGATGTGGGCGGATGGCGTATAGCAGCAATGGACAGAATACAGTGGAGGAGGAAACTTGTAGATGCGTGCGGTCCACTGGGCTTGATCACGTAGTAGCAGTGGTAGTAGTAGTGTGTAGGTCTAGGAATTCACACACATTTGAACATTTTTGAGTAGAGGCCAGCGCAGGATAGTGTAGCGTGGAGAGTGGCGCCAGATCAGTCTTCGGACTGAAGGCCACAACAACAACACCAATATATACACAGATCAGCCAAAGCATTACGATAAAAGAACGATTATCGATATAAACCCGTCTAGGCGACAGCAGCGTCCCCCGGCGAGGAATGACTGCGAGTCGCGCAGCGTTCTGTGCATGTAGTATCTGTGAGCACGTAGAATGAGGAAGTCGCATGATCTATTTGAGTTTGTCTGGGGGCAGATTGTGATGGGTCTCAGGCTCGATGCGATCATTTAGGAAACTGCACGACTTATAGGGTGTTCGAGGAGTGCTGTGGTGAGTGTCTTCAACATGTGGCGAAACAAAGGTGATGCCTTGTCCACATATCGTGGGGTTGGGCGGCCACCTCTTATTACTGATGTCGGACGTCGTAGGTGGGCATACGAACTATGGTGGAACTAGCATCAGACTTAAATGCTGGCCAGAGTACAGGTGTGTCTGAACACACAGTGCACCGAACACTCCTAAGAATGGGCCTCCGCAACCGACGACCCATGCAATGTTAATACCACGACATCAGCACGCGACCGTCGCCGCTGGATGTTGGCGCGGTGGCAGAGTGCTGCATCGTCGGATGAATCCCGATACATTCTTCATCGTGATGATCGGAGGGCGCGAATCCGTCACATTCCAGGGGAACAGCTCCTTGACCTCTGCACTGCGGGACGGAGAGAAGCTGGCGGCGGCTCCATTATACTCTGAGGAACGTTCATGTGGGCATTCATGGGGCCAATGGATGTCGTACAAGGCACCATGACGACCAACGAGTATCGTACATTGGTCGCAGACCACGTACACCCCATCTTGACGATAATGTTCCGCGATGGCAATAGCATTTTTCAACAAGACATTGCGCCACGTTGCAAGCCTAGGAGTTTTGTTCGAGGAAAGAGTGTCTAGTTCCAATTGATCTGCTGCCCCCCCCCCCCCCCCAACTCGACAGATCTGAACCCCATGGTACACATATGTGATGTGACTGAACGTGGCGTCAATCCTCATCGCCCATTTCCCCGAATTTGCGAGAATTATGTGACCTGTATGTGCAAATGTCGTGCAAACTCCCTCCAGTGACCTACCAAGACCTCGTGGCTTCCATGCCACGTCGTGTAGCCGATGTTATCCATGCCGACTGTGGTCATAATGTTCTGGCTGATCAGTGTAGTGTTGCAGCCCAATAAAAATAATAATATGCTTATATTAGTTCTTAGTGCACCGCTTCAGCATACAAGTAACGTCCAAGAAATTGACGTTCCGGGAAATATAATATCTCGAAAATGTTAAGTCCGGAAATCTGAGAAGTACACGGCCCTGTCACGTTAAGGTGAGCACCTGCCAAAAGCCTGAATACCGACCTTTAGCAGGGCGGACGTGCAGGAAAATATAGGCAGAGTCAGTGAGGTCCCGGAAGGTGGCGACAGGGATGTGGACCCATGCTGACTCCAGGGACGTGCCCAGCTACGCCAGGTTTCTCGGTTCAGGCCGCGCGGGATTAGCCGAACGGTCAGGCGAGCTGCAGTCATGGACTGTGCGGCTGGTCCCGGTGGAGGTTCGAATCCTCCCTCGGGCATGGGTGTGTGTGTTTGGTCACAGGATAATTTAGGTTAAGTAGTGTGTAAGCTTAGGGACTGGTGACCTTAGCAGTTAAGTCCCGTAAGATTTCACACACATTTGAACATTTATCTCAGTTCAAGATCCGTGGTGCGAATAGCCCGATCGAGGTGGCCCCACATATTCTCGACTGGATTTAAATCCGGAGAGTTTGGTGGCCAGAGGAGAGCGGCAGACTCATTCTCGTGCCATACGAACCACGCACGTACACTGCGAGTTGTGTTACATGTTGCATTGTCGTGCTGGTAGATGCCATCGTGCCAAGGAAAGAACAGACTGCATGTAGGGGTGAAGACTATGCCCAAGAATAGATCCATGTTTGTACTGGCCAACTGTGCCTGGCAGAACGACGAGATCACCCTGGGAATCCCACAAAAACATTCGGCAAGCCAGAACGCTACTACCGGGTTGCAGTGTGAGGTGATCCACATGAGTTACAAAAGAAATCCGTTGGAATTCGATTACTCGATAAATAGTGCAACTCTCGAGGCTGTCAGTTCAACTGGGTGTTAAAATTATGAACAACTTCAGTTGGAAAGACCACATAGATAATATTGTGGGGAAGGTGAGGCAGAGGTTGGGTTTCATTGCCAGGACACTTAGAAGATCTAACAAGTCCAGTAAAGAGACAGCTTACACTACACTCGTTCGTCCTCTGTTAGAATATTGCTGCGCGGTGTGGCATCCTTACCAGGTGAGATTGACGGAGGACATCGGAAGGGTGCAAAAAACGGCAGCTCGTTTTGTATTATCACGTAATAGGGAAGAGAGTGTGGCAGATATGATACGCGAGTTGCGGTGGAAGTCATTAAAGCAAAGACGTTTTTCGTCACGGCGAGATCTATTTACGAAATTTCAGTCACCAACTTTCTCTTCCAAATGCGAAAATATTTTGTTGAGCCCAACCTACTTAGGTAGGAATGATTATGAAAATAAAATAAGAGAAATCAGAGTTCGAACAGAAAGGTTTAGGTGTTCATTTTCCCCGCGCCCTGTTCGGGAGTGGAATGGTAGGGAGATACACTCCTGGAAATTGAAATAAGAACACCGTGAATTCATTGTCCCAGGAAGGGGAAACTTTATTGACGCATTCCTGGGGTCAGATACATCACATGATCACACTGACAGAACCACAGGCACATAGACACAGGCAACAGAGCATGCACAATGTCCGCACTCGTACAGTGTATATCCACCTTTCGCAGCAATGCAGGCTGCTATTCTCCCATGGAACGATCGTAGAGATGCTGGATGTAGTCCTGTGGAACGGCTTGCCATGCCAGTTCCACCTGGCGCCTCAGTTGGACCAGCGTTCGTGCTGGATTTGCAGACCGCGTGAGACGACGCTTCATCCAGTCCCAAACATGCTCAATGGGGGACAGATCCGGAGATCTTGCTGGCCAGGGTAGTTGACTTACACCTTCTAGAGCACGTTGGGTGGCACGGGATACATGCGGACGTGCATTGTCCTGTTGGAACAGCAAGTTCCCTTGCCGGTCTAGGAATGGTAGAACGATGGGTTCGATGACGGTTTGGATGTACCGTGCACTATTCAGTGTCCCCTCGACGTCCACCAGAGGTGTTCGGCCAGTGTAGGAGATCGCTCCCCACACCATGATGCCGGGTGTTGGCCCTGTGTGCCTCGGTCGTATGCAGTCCTGATTGTGGCGCTCACCTGCACGGCGCCAAACACGCATACGACCATCATTGGCACCAAGGCAGAAGCGACTCTCATCGCTGAAGACGACACGTCTCCATTCGTCCCTCCATTCACGCCTGTCGCGACACCACTGGAGGCGGGCTGCACGATGTTGGGGCGTGAGCGGAAGACGGCCTAACGGTGTGCGGGACCGTAGCCCAGCTTCATGGAGACGGTTGCGAATGGTCCTCGCCGATACCCCAGGAGCAACAATGTCCCTAATTTGCTGGGAAGTGGCGGTGCGGTCCCCTACGGCACTGCGTAGGATCCTACGGTCTTGGTGTGCAACCGTGCGTCGCTGCGGTCCGGTCCCAGGTCGACGGGCACGTGCACCTTCCGCCGACCACTGGCGACAACATCGATGTACTGTGGAGACCTCACGCCCCACGTGTTGAGCAATTCGGCGGTACGTCCACCCGGCCTCCCGCATGCCCACTATACGCCCTCGCTCAAAGTCCGTCAACTGCACATACGGTTCACGTCCACGCTGTCGCGGCATGCTACCAGTGTTAAAAGACTGCGATGGAGCTCCGTATGCCATGGCAAACTGGCTGACACTGACGGCGGCGGTGCACAAATGCTGCGCAGCTAGCGCCATTCGACGGCCAACACCGCGGTTCCTAGTGTGTCCGCTGTGCCGTGCGTGTGATCATTGCTCGTACAGCCCTCTCGCAGTGTCCGAAGCAAGTATGGTGGGTCTGACACACCGGCGTCAATGTGTTCTCTTTTCCATTTCCTGGAGTGTAGTATGATTGTAGTTCGATGAACCCTCTGCCAAGAACTTAAATGTGAATTGCGGAGTAATCATGCAGATGTAGATGTTTCCGGCCGTACACTTTTCGTTCAACGCAGGATACTTTTTTACTGCTTGTGTTAGGGCTCGCACACGTGGACGGTTTTGTACCGCGACCAGTAGCATTGTAGTCAGGTAAAGGCGCGAATTCCTGTTCACCTTTTGTGAACAACAAATGCGATACTTTTAATGTGTGCACAGTTAGAACTGGCAGATGGCAAGAAGTTACTTAACTGAAGACAGTATGGAGAAATGAAATGAAATGATCGTATGGCATTGTCGGCCGGGAGACCCCATTCGGGGTTCTTCGGCCGCCGTATTGCAAGTTTTTTTTTTTAACTTATATAAACTTTGATTTACAATTTTCAACTATTACAGATTTTTACATGAAATGGTGTGCTTGATTATTGAACGGTGGTGTACATTTTCTCGTTTCTGTTCTTTCGTTGAATTGCAACACTTTTATTCTCTGAGTGACCTTTAGATGATTTTTCTGACATTTGTTTATGTCTTTTTTTTATTTCAAACTTGCGTTACTTCGATTTTTTTTGTATTTTGATTTTCATAAAGAATTTTTATTCTGTATGGTATCAGTAACGCACCTATTTTGGCATGTTCGCTATATGTTTGCCTAAGGTGAAAGGGGAATATAGACCAGAACATCTATGTGAATAAATTAATGCATACAGAAGGTTATTAATGTACTGCGTAAGGGTGGACGCAGCAGTTTTCACGGAATTTTGGGGCAAAGAATGACTGATGTTAAAATTATTATAAGTCGCAAGGAGGCATGCTACAAAACAAAAACAAAAAAATAAGAAAGAGATAAAGTAAAAGGGAGAAAAAGTACCTTGAATGGAGAGAGCGAGCGAGCGAGCGAGAGAGAGAGAGAGAGAGAGAGAGAGAGAGAGAGAGAGAGCACATTAATTACATGGAATACACTGTTTGACGTTTCGTTGTTATCTTGGAACACTACTTTGTATACTTTGCACTAAATTAATGGCCATTTCCTTTTTGCCTGCTTTATTTGGCTATTGGGCACTGGACACTATATGGCTATAACTGGCACACATCACTCTCACTTTGGCACTGCTACACGTACACACTTTCACTTTGCACAAATTTTCGCAAACGCTTGCCGCACTACACCACTTTTGACGTCGGGGCTTTAGAGGGATCGGTTGGCGACGTCCTCAGCGACTGGGGTGTGGGTGCTGTGGGAGGGCGTCGATCGCGTCGTGTTGAAGGCGTGTCGGAAGGCGGCGTACAGCGTGATAAGCCGTAACGCTACCGCTATGCTACGGAGGCGGACAGAGTGGAGAAGACCCTCTACCAAGGAAAAAACAGGCCTGGCTCACTTTCGTAGTAACGACTGAAAGAGAGAAACTTCCCTTGCTTACACTCGGCCAGGGCCACGTCTGTCTACGCGGGTGGAGCACAAACGTGATTCATCTGGAAGGCACCGCCTGTCGCGACTCAGTGGACGTCGAGTTGCGGTGTGGCCCTCGGTGCTCCTCAGTTACCTCGGCGCCGGTTTTGAATAGCGCCATTTTGACGTGTACGGTATCTTTAACCACGGCAGCACGTCAACAGTTTATCAACCTAGTCGTCACGGAAACGCTTCCTCCTTAAGCTCGAAAGCCAATAATCCTTTCATTTTGGATGTCAGATAAAACTCTCTGTTTCCGGATTACGACATCGACGGCAATGTTTTCCGCATCGCTTAAGGTATCCTCCACTGCTTGTGCAAACACGTACCATCTGTGAGTAGTTGTTGCACGTACACGTCTAACATAGACGGTAGTCGCGTTAATCTAAATGGACTGCTTAAATGTGTTATATCATTAACTGAAGAACTATAGTACACTACTGGCCATTAAAATTGCTACACCAAGAAGAAATGCAAATGATAAACGGGTATTTATTGGACAAATATATTACACTAGAACTGACATGTGATTACATATTCACACAATTTGGGTGCATAGATCCTGAGAAATCAGTACCCAGAACAACCACCTCTGGCCGTAATAACGGCCTTGATACGCTTGGGCATTGAATGAAACAGAGCTTGGATGGCGTGTACAGGTACAGCTCCACATACAGCTTCAACACGATACCACAGTTCATCAAGAGTAGTGACTGGCGTATTGTGACAAGCCAGTTGCTCGGCCATCATTGAGCAGACGTTTTCAATTGGTGAGAGATCTGGAGAATGTGCTGGCCAGAGCAACAGTCGAACACTTTCTGTATCCAGAAAGGCCCGTACGGGACCTGCAACATGCGGTCGTGCATTATCCTGCTGAAATGTAGGGTTTCGCAGGGATCGAATCAATGGTAGAGCAACGGGTCGTAACACATCTGAAATGTAACGTCCACTGTTCAAAGTGCCGTCAATGCGAGCAAGAGGTGACCGAGACGTGTAACCAGTAGCACCCGATACCATCACGCCGGGTGATACGCCAGTATGGAGATGACGAATACACGCTTCCAATGTGCGTTCACCGCGATGTCGCCAAACACGGATGCGACCATCATGATGCTGTAAACAGAACCTGGATTCATCCGAAAAAAATGACGTTTTGCCATTCGTGCACTACGTGGCGTGCAAGACCATTTATGAAGATTTTCGACGTGTAGAATTAAATCGTTGTCTCAAGTATGACACACATATCACCGACGCGAATCGATTTAAAAATGGCCACAGGGCGAAATCAGCCAGTGTAATGTGATACAGGATGCAGTAAAGGTTCCTTGCATAAAAAAATCTTGACAGCCTACGGTGGGTATTTAAAATGGTTTTATCATTCAGACCTTACAGCTTTGACGACATCGGAATCCACGCAAAACAGATATAGGTGTGCACACACAGTTATCAGTATTTCTCTAAGCACTAAGACTGTGAACGCACATCTGCAAACAGACTATGGGCCTGCGAGAGCCACTATGGCTGCAGTGCATTAGGACTTGGATTTTATGAGACAGATCTGATGATGGGCATTAAAGACCGAAACCGGTAATCTGTTAAACAGAAAAGATTGTGAGCATAGACGTAAATTAAAGGAAACTTATTACATATACGGGTCACTGTGTTTTTTCGCGACGATGTCGCAGCTTGTGAAAGTCTATATTTGTTAATGATGTCATTCCATTTACTGTGTTGAACTCTATGATCTGCGTTTTGTCGAAGTTTAATGAGAGCCCATTTGCAGAGAACCACTTAATGATTTTCTGAAAAATATCATTTACAATTTCATCAGTTAATTCTGGTCTGTTGGGTGTGATAGCTATACTTGTATCATTGGCAAAAAGTACCAGCTTTGCATTTTCGTCAATATAGAGTGGCAAGTCATTAATATATGTTAAGAACAGCAGAGAACTCAAGACCGAACCTTGAGGCACCGCATTCTTGATTGTTTCCCAGTTTGAGAAATCACCAGTTTTTTGCATATTATGTGAACTGCTTATTTCAACTTTCTGCACTCTTCCAGTTAGGTATGATTTAAACCATTTGAGCTTTGTCCCATTCATACCACAGTACTTGAGCTTGTCTAGAAGTATTCCAAGATTTACACAATCAAAAGCCTTAGAGAGATCACAAAAAATCCCAACGGGTGACTTCCGGTTACTCAGAGCATTTACTATTTCATTAGTGAAAGTACATATAGTATCACTGATTGATAAGCACTCCCTCGCATGCTGCTGATGCCTGTGTGTGGGTACAGCTTAGCCTTCGGCATACCCCTGTGGATGCCAAAATGACCAGCATCGGCTGGACTGGCAAATAGTCATATCGTTCCCCACGATTTTTTTATTTCGTTCATTTATTTACAACATGCTCCATTACAATATTTGTGATACGTATTTTGTGTGTGTGTGTGTGTGTGTGTGTGTGTGTGTTGTCGAGTGTAGTAATGTTTGTGTTGTATGACAATGATGGCGAAACACAGTGCCGGCACATGGCCTTCACCAAAGGGACCGCCGAACTTAACGTCCGCATCCAACGGGCGGATCGGCATCAACAATGTCGCATGCCCTCACTTCAGGAGACACTGCAGAGAGCTTTGGTATTTAAATGATCAGGAACTTTACGCCGTCTCTTCTGCCCAGGGGTCACGTGCTTTTAACAGAAAAGTTGTCTCGCAATAGATAAATAACAGCACAGAGGTTGATCTAGGAAAACATGCGACATGGGTTATGGACCCAACAGAAGATAAGAAACCAGTTATTCATAACTACGAAATGACACAGTGGTCTATGTTTATCCCTGTTTATTACAAAATTCTCTGATAACATATGAGGGTCACTCCCAAAGAAATGCACACTATTTTTTGTAAAAATACAGTTTTCCTTCTGCATGTGTGAAAGTTTTACAGTGTGCAAATACATCCTTCCCGCTTGTTTTCAAACTTAATACAACATGTTCCCGTGAGTGACGCCGTCACAACATGTCTTCAAGATGGCTGCTACACTTGACGTTCGTCAGAAGAAACGTGCTGTCATAGAGTTCCTGTGCTGTGAAAACGAGACAGTGGGAAACATCCACAAGAGGTTGAAAAACGTGTATGGAGATGCTGCTGTCGATCGCAGTACAATTAGTCGGTGGGCAAGCAGGTTACGTGATGAAAGCGGGCATGGCAATATTGAGGATTGTCCTTGCAGCGGCAGGTCTCGTACTGCACACACTCCAGACAATGTGCAGAGAGTTAACGAACTGGTGACTGCTGACAGACGCATCACAGTGAACGAATTGTCACACTACCTTGGAATTGGGGAAGGAAGTGTTTGCAGAATACTGAAAGTGTTGGCGTTACAAAACGTTTATGCCAGGTGGGTTCCCCGGATGTTGACACTGGCTCCCAAAGAAACAAGAAAAACGGTATGCAGCGAACTTTTGGAACAGTACGAGAACGGTGGAGATGAATTTCCTCGAAGAACTGTGACAGGTGATGAAACATGGCTCCACCATTTTTCACTAGAGACGAAGAGGCGATCAATGGAGTGGCATCATGCAAATTCACCCAAGAAAAAAAAAAAAAAAACCAACCCCACACCTTCTGCTTGAAAAGTTATGGCTACGGTGTTTTTCGATTCCGAAGGACTCTTGCTTGTGGACATCATGCCAAGTGGAACCACCATAAATTCTGATGCATATGTGACGACACTGAAGAAACTTCAAGCTCGACTGAGTCGTGTTCGACCACATCGGCAAAAGGAGGATGTTTTGCTGATGCAAGAGAATTAACGGTCACATGTCCGTCAAAACACCGTGGAAGCGATCACAAAACTCGAATGGACAACACTGAAACACCCGCCTTACAGTCCTGACCTGGCCCCATGTGACTATCATCTCTTTGGGAAACTGAAAGACTCTCTTCGTGGAACAAGATTTGAAGATGATGACTCCCTTGTGGACGCTGCCGAACAGTGGCTCCAACAGGATGGTCCTGAACTTTACTGTGCTGGTATCTACATCTACATCTACATCTACATCCGTACTCCGCAAGCCACCTGACGGTGTGTGGCGCTGGTTTCAAGACGGCGTAAGGCAGTTGAGAGGGACGGGAATTACGTGGAGAAATGAAAATATTGTTCCTAAAGGATATGTCCACACACTGTAAAACTTTCAAACATGTAGAATAGAAGATGGATTTGTAAAAAAATAGTGTGCATTTTTTTTGGAGTGACCCTCGTACATTGTAACGTCCCCTTAGAAAAATTAATGAATTACTGTGCTGATAAACCACTTACGTTATTTGATTTTCAAACCGCTGAGCAGAATTGAACGTGTCAAACATTTCTCTCTTATTCTGATCATCACTAAACTGACACACAATATTTTTAGCGCAACGCAGTCTGACTTTCAATAATCCCTACAAAAGAATGGCCCTGACTAACATTAACCTATACCTTTCACAAATTACTTACCTCACAAAAATCTTCGTTACTCGAACTACTGCAAAACAGCGAGCGCCACTACTGCCAGCTAAATATAAGATACAAACTACTGAAGGCACTAACTACTGATAGGCATAGTTAGCAAATGAAAGATTTTAATAGAGAACAAACAATGTATTTATCTCAATAGTGTTGAAAAGTGATTTTATATATCAGTCCATGATATCCAATATTACAAATTTACTCTTTCTGATGGACACAGATCGTCTGCTCTCAAAATTCCGCCATCTCTCTCCCCACGTCCACCAGTGCTGGCGGCTCACCTCCAACTGCGCAACGCTACGCGCCGTTAACAGCCAAGAGCCCAACATTACAATAGCGAATATTACAACAATGCCACCCAGCCATAGACTGCACACAGCACAGCCAGTGGTTTTCATTCAGTGCGCTACGTGGCGTTACCAATATAAAAACCTAAACAGCCTACTTACAACATGAACAATAATTTATTACAGGATGAGCTAGATCTCAAGCAACGCAGAGAATAAGAAAGCTATCGATTGTTCACATATGTCAATAGAAATCTAGCACGTGAATACATCGGCAAAGACGGGATGATTCAGGTCGATGGGGCAAGCCCGTAGTCTACACACGATTCATGTAGAGCTGAATGTACGGTGACCATGCAGAGACTGGCTGCCTCCATCAGAAGAAGTAAAGAACTACACATGCAACTAAGAATTCCAACTGATTCGTAATCAGCCTGCAAACTCTCGCGAAATCATTGAATATCAGAGTGTACCGATAGACCTACTTGAAAAGTCGTACGCTGCTCGCCAACGCTGCGATGTCTCACCATGGTGAGCTCGCAGATGCTTGAGGCAAACTGGGCACCCCGCTCTGCTGCAGACAGCAACGCATCGGCTGAAGTCTCCGAGTGTCGTCTCCCATCTCCTGAATCCAAGTCGCCCCCTCTGTGTCTCGCAACAAATTCTCCTCTCCCACGCCTCGAACTAGCACTCTCTATCGAAACTGAGTTCATTGTTCACTCCGCCAGTCTATACAATAGTTGTGCACCAATCGAAATGGCTCTGCAAAGTGCTGGCCAATGAAATATTTGTTAGCAAGTCGACAATTTCACCTCACAAAAAAGTTTTGTAATATTGACCAATCGTCAACACATCCAGAGTTGCAGTTCTTCAGCTAGGTCCTAATGGAGGCAGTTTGCCGTTGGCTCCCTCCGACCTTTTGTGAAGCGTCGAGTCTGTGTCACTCTCGTGTGGATCACCGTGATGAGCGCTTGTGCAGTGTGGTTTGTGTTTTTATGGATGAAGGGAGGAGAGGGGGTGAAGCTTGACGTCGGCAAATAGTCTATTCCTGACTAACAGCACTAAGGGAGCCGAAGAGTTTAACATTCCCAGCCGACGGAAGGATCACCGTCGACAGTGTAAATTTGGACGAGACTCTGTGGAGAAATCTGGAATGTAATTCATGTCATCGATGCTAAGGCTGGTGATCAGAAAATTAATGCAGTCACGTCTCCTTCCCTAGCCGGCCATATAGTAACAGTTAAATTTGTTTCTTTATATGCTCGTATCATTGGGAATTAGAGTGAATGAGCACCCGCTTTTTATGATTTTTTTACCAAATAGGAAAAGTGCAACAAATTTGCAAGAAAGTAAAAAGTGCGAAATGTATCTCTTGAGCTGATTGAAATTAAAAATATATGAAAGACACGATCATTCTCTTTGCTTCCGTTCTTGGCAGCAGCGATTACATCACTTATGTATCGCTGTTATGTTACAGACTTAATAAATAAATTTTTTTTCACGAGGCAACGCTATCTGCTTATCTTACTTTTGTTGGGAATCAAGAAATAGTTTTGTGACTTCCCAAGGAAAACCTCTAGGTGCACTTGCTACTAGTCAACGCACATTACATGTTCTAGTTTTCTACAAAGTGACACTGAATCAATACGTCTGAGAGTTTGTCGATGCAGGATGTGAGATAGGTTCGAAAAAAAAAAAAAAGTGGGAGGGACCTGTATGGGGGATGGGGCGCTGCTATCCTTGACTTCGGCCTGCTGAGTACGCTCTTGTGCAAAGCACTGCGGTCACCTGACGTGTGGCCCTAGTGTGTAGAGTCGACGAAATAAGATCCCTGATAGCTGCAACAGGCTACTTCATCTGTCCACCTCAACTAATCGCACAACATGATTTTGTATACGTCTCTATGGCAGCGCCTCAGAGTTTCCAGTGTTCCATAGATGGCTGTGAGTTTCTCCTGCAGTAATTTGCCCCTTGCACTTGGAAGCTGGAAACAGTACTACCACCTTTCAGGGATAGTCTGTCGCCGAATCTGCTGTAAACGAGGAAAGCGCAGATGGGCGGCTATGCGATCACACACGGCTTTTTTGCTTTGCATTGTGCACTGCGAAATGGTTCAGAGAAGGAGTATGCATCAAGAAATACATTTTCTACCAGAAGTTGTCCTGAAACAAGTGGAAAAAGAGATTAAGATGTTAAAAAAAAGAAAATGAGTACGAAAATTCCGTGATTGGAGAGATTTGCGGATTTAAAGAGTTGTTATGGACCATTCAATATACTTCTCAGAGAACTCGCAGCTGCAGTCCGATAATGGTACCCACAGCGAGAATCCTTCAGTTCTCTATTAAAAAAAAAAAAAAAAAAAAAAAAAAAAAGTATGCGGTGAAATTCAGCCTGCCGACACTTATATAAGTGAAGCCATACCTGCATCACCATTACTGCAAATAGTATTGTACCTTCTTGCAGTTTAAGCATTGTATGTTCGGACACTTTCTACCAGTGAAGACAACTGTTACTGCATTCCTAATTTCACGCTTGAATTTTTTTGATTAATTTGCTTCCTCTTGAACTTCGGTATGTCCACCGCCTGTTCCAACCAGTCATTTCGGCTGCCCTGACTTGTATTTTTGCACAGGAGACGTTTCGAATTCCAGGACCACTGCTGTTCTATATCTCTTGTTGCTGTATCCTTCCGTTTGAAGACGAATCTGACGGTGCCCTTGACGTATAACGTTCAATGGCGCATATTCCTGTCCTCAAAGACATGATCTGTTCAGTGCCAGTTATGGCGATACATCATGCTTTATTAACGTTCATGCGGTTAGTTGGGCAAAAAACAAAAAGTACTTCACTTTGCTGTTATCATGCTTCCATCCAGGATTGCTCTAAATAAGAGGCCCATGAAAAATATGTGTCTGGTCCTATCCAAACACGTGCTGCATGAGGAACAGAAAGTACAGAAAGAAATTTTCGACAATAAACACACAATTTCCACACATTCTGGCTGTAGCCTTGCCGTACAAAGAAAAAATGAAATAATGAACAGGAAATAAAAATAATTAAATTTGGGTATATAAATTTTGACGTATGAAAACTGATAAATCATAACTCATGAAAAACTGATAAATTTTGACGTAAGCAGCGCTATACCATGGCCCTGTGAAATCAATCTGCTGGTAAATGGCACAGCTTAGTGCAATGCTGGCCTTTCTACTAATACTGGATGACATTTGTCTGGGATCTGAAATACGAGAAAAACTTACTTTACTTAGTGACTCAGCTGCACAGCTGGGCGTCTGATTACTAAAGAGCACATGAGTATGATCTGACAAAAATTCTGGAATATTTTAATTTAGATAAATGACTGGATCGGGACTGGGCAACGACTTAAGGGGAAATTATACTTTTATAGTAGACCGGTAAAAGCAATTATATTGTGAAATTTTTTTACGTTATTGATAAAGATCTACAATCCATTACACAGGAAACCTGAGTATGTTACAAATCTGGGTCAACTGGTGCTGACCAATCACAAAAGAAAAAAAATGGTTCAAATGGCTCTGAGCACCATGGGACTCAACTGCTGTGGTCATTAGTCCCCTAGAACTTAGAACTGCTTAAACCTAACTAACCTAAGGACATCACACACATCCATGCCCCAGGCAGGATTCGAACCTGCGACGGTAGCAGTCGCACGGTTCCGGACTGCGCGCCTAGAACCACGAGACCACCGCGGCCGGCCAAAAGAAAAGATTGAAACAAATTCATATTAACATCTCAGACAAGTGACTTAACTACACGCATGGCAATAAAAAATTAAAAAAATTACCTTACAATAGATGGTTGACTTAATTACACTGTTGATTTTTCATTACATGAACAATTATTCATTTGTTCATCATCACCTCATTCCAAGGTATCATTTAGCTCTGCGGCTGATCACAATTATTATTCAATTCCATATAATAAAATTTCACAATTTGTTCTGCACTGTGACTTTAACAACTAGTAAAAATAAACAGCGCTGTTCCCGCGACAGACTACAACTACACTGTAGCAGCGAGCGACTGCAACTGCGGCAGAGACTGCTCTCACCTGCGACTCTACTGGAGCTCTCTTTTAACAGGGGCAAAGATATTTTATGTCTCAGGCAGCGCCTGTGAATTGTCGTTCTAACAAGTGAGCAAATACATCCAGATTGCTCCAGAAAGGTGGTGAACCCCTTACATGGCATTTTAAGGTTAATTGTAAATCTTGATTTATTGCTTCTTAGTGAAAGAAAATTATTCTTTCCTACTCATTGTAGTGTCCTGTACCGTAGGAATCAAGGGAGAGGGTGTGGTTGTGGGTGGCCAGTATTCTCTTTCTACAACACAAATTCTCACATGATTCATATGTCCTTTATTTACATGAAATATAAGTTTTCATGTAACTGGAAGAGAGTTCGTGAGCTGTAGTACAAGCTTTTCAGTCATTGTTCTCTTGCAGACAATATCGGTAATCTTGTTATAATCTGACGCTATGTACTGTCGCAGCCTAAGCCTGGTCAGCAAATGAATGACAGATACCAAACTAGAATGAGTCAGTGAGGGTGCCTGAGGTAGTGAGTGACTGAGTTATAGACTGAGGCCCTCCGGTCAGCGGCGGCGGCCTAAATAATAGCGGCCGAGAGGGCGTTGGCGGCGCGTTGCTCGCTAGTCTGCCTCTGGCCTCTCTCGTGATAGACGCGCTCGATCGAGAGCCTACTATCGATCTTCGCGCTACAGCTTTGCCGACCGGTGCGCTGGCGACAGCTTACGCCAGCACACTCGTAGAAGAACACACCCGATAATGTGAGGCGGATGGATAAAATCACGCTCGTAATGCCAGAGAGCTCAGGAGACAACTGACGTTCCCCACCAACATCTCTGGTGGTGACGTCTGCTAGAAGTTAACAGTGTTGGTATAGTATTATACAGGAGGGAGAAAAATTGTGTCACGAAATTTTAACCCTGGATAGCTGATGCCAGTAGGAACCAAAATTGTGTAGGTCGACAGCTCACCATTTTTAAACTACGGAAACTTAGCGCCACGCGCTCCCATTGGCTGTGGGATGGCCTTGTTGACGTTCGTCGGTTGACGGGCAGCGCTGTGGTTCTCGGTTCACACATACAAACGTCCTTTTCCCCGTCACTATCCCAACGCGACACGCACACGTGCCGAATAGGTCTTGCTGTTCGTCTCCACCTCACGTCAGAGGCATTCATACGTAAGCTTCACTTCGGAGCACAGACACGTCACGTACGATTTAGCCATACAGGAAGCATGGCGGCACAGTATTTGTTTGAAGGACGACGAGATATGGTGTTTGTTTATGGACCAGCCGACGGTAATGCTCATGAAGCTCAATGGTTGTTTGAGGAACGGTACCCAGCAAGACGCCACCCACACCCGCAAACGTTTACAGCAATTCACCGGCGACTTAGCGAATCAGGCTCGTTAGTGGGATATCAAGGTGACGCTGGACGACCTCTAACACGACGGGATGCTGCATTTGAAGAGACTGTTCTCGAGCGCTTCGAGGTAGCACCTACGACAAGTAGCCTACTCGAACGGTTGGACACGACATGGGGCGCACTCATTGGAGAGTCCAGGAGGTTTCTAGGGGTGACGGCCGGCATCCGTGTAGTTTCCACCCTGTCCAAGACCTAAATCCTGTGGTGGACTTTGAACACGGGCTAGGGTTTTGCCGGTGGTTTCTGCGAAGTGTTGCTCCAGATCCCGACTTCCCCTCCGTTGTGTTGTTTACCGACGAGTGCACCTTCCATCGGGATGGCCTTTACAACACTTGCAAGGTTCATTACTAGAAAAGGGGAAATCCTCACGACACGTACGTCCACAGACACCAGGAACGATTTTCGCTCAACATTTCAGCAAGCATTGTGGGTGACCATCGGATTGGGCCAGTCCATGTACCTCCTCGACTTACTGGAGCAAATTACCTTCACTTTTTGCAATGAACCCTACCCGGCCTGGTAGAAGATGTTCCCCTGGAAATACGGCAACGCCTGTGGTTGCAGCACGATAAAGCGCCCGCATATTACAGTCGTGCTGCGCGGATATTTAAATGGACTCTTCGGCGCCCGGCTAATCGGCAGAGGCGCTCGTAGGACATGGCCCCCTTGCTCAGCAGACCTCACGCCACCGGACTCTTTTCTGTGGGGATTCTTCATTCTAGTTCACGCACCCGGACGCGAACCACCTAGAAAGGAAGAAGTTCGCATTCAACATGCCACAAATCACATCAGGACAATGCCAGGAATCTTTGACGGAGTTCGGCAAAACACCGTTCCACGTTACCAAGCTTGTGTCGCGTCAGAGGGTCGCCAGTTCGTGCACCTGCTTTAAGTAAACCATGCCCTAGCTTGAAAAAAGGCCCTTTTCAGAGCCGACACAATTTGTGAAAGACTTTCTTTACGCGAAACTAACTGCTGTTGACGGGTTTGTTCTCGGTACGTTTTATCAAAGGGTCTGTCAGGACCCCGTCGGATTCGCCCCCAGAGAGGAAGGCTGGTGGTCTACCACTGAGCTTAGATACATCGCGATCTCCGGCTGGCAAAGCATTCCCGGCCATGCGTTGTCCAGAGCATCCGGCAACAGGGCAATCTCGCGTGGCGTCAAGTTTCCGTAGTTTAAAAATGGTGCGTTGTCGGCCTACGCAACATTAATAATTTTGGTTCCTGTTGACATCAGCTATCCAGGGGTAAAATTCCGTGACACACTTTTTCTCCACCATGTCCGTCCCAGTCTATCCTCGATTACCCTCTTCATTTCTGCCATATTACATGCTACGTGCATTTGAGCCTGGTTACTCGGTCATCGCCTTGTTTCCCTCTACAATTTATCCCCTCCCCCTTCCTGCGTCCCCCTCCCCCCCCCCCCCCCACATATACATTGCTTACTTTGCAAAATCAACGATTCTTTTATGCCTCAGAATGTCTCATATTAACTAATGCCTCCTTCTGGTCAAGTTGTGGCATAAATTTCTTTTATTCGTAAAACGAATCAGTGTCTCTGCATTAGTTATCCGAAATATACACTCCTGGAAATTGAAATAAGAACACCGTGAATTCATTGTCCCAGGAAGGGGAAACTTTATTGACACATTCCTGGGGTCAGATACATCACATGATCACACTGACAGAACCACAGGCACATAGACACAGGCAACAGAGCATGCACAATGTCGGCTCTAGTACAGTGCATATCCACCTTTCGCAGCAATGCAGGCTGCTATTCTCCCATGGAGACGATCGTAGAGATGCTGGATGTAGTCCTGTGGAACGGCTTGCCATGCCATTTCCACCTGGCGCCTCAGTTGGACCAGCGTTCGTGCTGGACGTGCAGACCGCGTGAGACGACGCTTCATCCAGTCCCAAACATGCTCAATGGGGGACAGATCCGGAGATCTTGCTGGCCAGGGTAGTTGACTTACACCTTCTAGAGCACGTTGGGTGGCACGGGATACATGCGGACATGCATTGTCCTGTTGGAAGAGCAAGTTCTCTTGCCGGTCTAGGAATGGTAGAACGATGGGTTCGATGACGGTTTGGATGTACCGTGCACTATTCAGTGTCCCCTCGACGATCACCAGAGGTGTACGGCCAGTGTAGGAGATCGCTCCCCACACCATGATGCCGGGTGTTGGCCCTGTGTGCCTCGGTCGTATGCAGTCCTGATTGTGGCGCTCACCTGCACGGCGCCAAACACGCATACGACCATCATTGGCACCAAGACAGAAGCGACTCTCATCGCTGAATACGACACTCCATTCGTCCCTCCATTCACGCCTGTCGCGACACCACTGGAGGCGGGCTGCACGATGTTGGGGCGTGAGCGGAAGACGGCCTAACGGTGTGCGGGACCGTAGCCCAGCTTCATGGAGACGGTTGCGAATGGTCCTCGCCGATACCCCAGGAGCAACAGTGTCCCTAATTTGCTGGGAAGTGGCGGTGCGGTCCCCTACGGCACTGCGTAGGATCCTACGGTCTTGGCGTGCATCCCTGCGTCGCTGCGGTCCGGTCCCAGGTCGACGGGCACGTGCACCTTCCACCGACCACTGGCGACAACATCGATGTACTGTGGAGACCTCACGCCCCACGTGTTGAGCAATTCGGCGGTACGTCCACCCGGCCTCCCGCATGCCAACTATACGCCCTCGCTCAAAGTCCGTCAACTGCACATACGGTTCACGTTCACGCTGCGCGGCATGCTACTAGTGTTAAAGACTGCGATGGAGCTCCGTATGCCACGGCAAACTGGCTGACACTCACGGCGGCGGTGCACGAATGCTGCGCAGCTAGTGCCATTCGACGGCCAACACCGCGGTTCCTGGTGTGTCCGCTGTGCCGTGCGTGTGATCATTGCTTGTACAGCCCTCTCGCAGTGTCCGGAGCAAGTATGGTGGGTCTGACACACCGGTGTCAATGTGTTCTTTTTTCCATTTCAGTGTGATCATGTGATGTATCCGACCCCAGGAATGTGTCAATAAAGTTTCCCCTTCCTGGGACAATGAATTCACGGTGTTCTTATTTCAATTTCCAGGAGTGTATATCTAATCTTCAGCATTATTTTGTAGTACTACGCTAGAAACGCTTCAACTCTCTTCTGGTCTCAACTGCTTATCGTCAACATTTCACAACCCGTACATAGACAAACGTCTTCAGAAAAAACATGCTAACTTCGCAATTTATATTTAATGTTAACAAATTTTTCTATGTTTTTCATAATTGCTTTTCTTGTCATTGGGAATCTCAATTTTATATCCTCTCTGCTTCTGTCATCAGTTATTTTGCTACCCAAATAAGAAAATTAATCTACCACTTTCAGTGCCTCCAGCGCCGCCTGACTTAATTCCACCACGCTGCATTACCTAGTTTTACGCCTACTTTTGCTGCTGTTCGTCTTCTAAACTCTAGAGAAACTGAACTCTTTTCCAGATACTATCAATTGCGCTGAACGTATCTTCCAAACCGACTCTGACGCAATCATGGTGTCATCGGCAAACCTTAATCTAGTTCTTCAAGAATTTTAATTCCCTTCCACAATTGTCTTTCAATTGCTTCACATTTTATTCAAGGTATCTATCGACAGAATGACACCGTGGTTAGCCTAAAAACCAGTCTTGCTGCCTTTTCAACTACTGCTTCCCTTTCGCGTCCTTCGACTCTTTCAATTGCATTCAGTTATTGTGGAGAAACTTTGTCTCCGTTACTTGATCCAGGTATGAAAGAGTCTATACTAGCCAACACTGCACAAAGGCTTCTCTAAAGTTACCTACAGGTCCAGTGGAGGCAGTGTGCCTTTCCTCAATCTGTAACAAACTTGGCTATCGTATTATCACTTCAACGAGTCGTGTTGCAGAGCTATAAGAAACAGATGATTAAAAACAGGGAGCGGAACGAAGAGAAGCAGTTTACTAAACAAATGGCGCTCGCGCCTGTGTACTGGCGTGTTGCTGGGGAGGAGGAAGCATCTCGACCCGTTACTACCCTTCTTACCAGAACGTATGAACCCACAACAGTACACTTTAATAGACAAGACTGCAAGTAGGAACGGAGGCACAGAAGGGGGAGCAACTCGAATTAGTTTCGTGGAGACGTATGGTTTGGAGGAAACGAAACAAAGATTCTTACAAAATAAAACTCACGAGCACTGAAAATTGTGTTTATTAATCACCAGTTTTGTAACAATAGTCTGCAGACTGAAAAGCGAGCAGGCGAGTCCCCCTGCAGAGTGCGCCACTACAAAGCTCATTCAAGGCTGACCTACAGGCTGTTATAGGCCAGCCTGCCCTTCCGGAGGTCGCCCTTTGATTCAGGAGCGGCAGGGGTGTTTATTTCCCCCTCACTGCATTAACACTATACGGAACACAGGTAGTATTAGCTGATACAAGAAATTCACATCAGTAAAATCTACGTAACCTACCGTAAGCCAGGCTGCACTGATAGATGAGAAACTGACTAGTTCCAAAGGCCGCATTTATGATGCACAAAACATACGAATCACTAAGTAACTGCTAGTGTTCCTGCCTGCAGTTGTAACATTCCTGAGGAAAAGGCGACTTCACCACCAGGAGCGCCGCTCAGCCTCCAGTTTGCAGGCAGACTGCACCACAGTACATCGCGTCGCCTACCTGTGTTCCGGGAGCGGGGGCGACGTTGCTGCCACCCTGCATAGGTCTTCGACTACGAAGTCTTTCGTGAGGGAGTCCTTGGACGAGAAGTTCTCACACCCAAACCTCCAGACGTCAGACACTCAGATCGGTACTGAACGTTGTGTGACGATAGAGTATCAACCAAAACACTAAATAAGTTATTACTACGTGCTAGCCGGCTCAGCGTGATCGGTCAGAGGGTTAGTTGGCCTCTGCAATAAAAAATAAAAAAACTGAGTCAATAGACCAACGGTGAACTTGAACAAACTTCATCGGACGTCCGCCACGAACAAATAAAACGTCCAGTAACGAACAAAATGAGATTTAGAAAAAAAAGAAAGAAACAGAAGTTCGTAGAGCGTTGTGTTGTCGTACTGTGGGTCCTGGGTTGGTATACCAATGGTGACAATTTTTTAACTGTACTGTGTCTGAAAGTGTTATATAGGATTGTTAATAATTTCGTACATGTGTTGCAATTGTTTACTTATTCTACTGTTCCGATTGTTTATGTTTATTCTGTGAAACTAGAAATGCACTAGCCGTCTCATCACGAATGGTGTCTGTCCCGTCGCAAATGTCCGTCAGAATACAACACCTGTTATACAGGTGGACTCTATAGGTTTCCTACTTTCAGCTAACGAAACGAAAGCAGACTGCCAAAAGAACAGTGCTCCAATCTCCGAAACGTCCTTTCACGTGTCAGGAAAATGTTCTCCCATATTATAGTTTCACGTGTAAGCAGTTAAAACAAATAGTAGTTACTGGGATTTGAACGCGTGACGTTTTACGTCGTGTCCTCACGCTCTACCAACTCACTCACAAGAGATCTGTAAAGCCATTCACAGGTACCCCCTTTCTGTGCCCCTCAGCTCTGGTGTTACTTTTAATTTAATGTTCTACTGGACGACAGCACACAGCACGAACTATATCGGTATTTTGGTTAATACGCTACCGGATGTCTGACATCTGGAGGTTCCGGTGTCAGTTAACTTGCCACGTCAAATCTGGTAAAATCTCAAGCTTTCGATGACTACCTCTGTCGTCTTTAAGGGCTACGTCTGCTTCTCGTGGAACACGTGACGCTCCCATTTTTATGGCAAATTGACGGCATCTGACTGGCTGGATTACGTCATGGTTACAGCAAGGGGGTGGGGCTTGCTGAAGTGACGCATTCTATGTCCACAGACGCGCACGCTACGCTCGCAGCGCCATCAAGCGCGTAGACGAGTAAACTGGCACAAGTCTTGCGCTGTGCTCTTTATTTATCAAGTACATTCTTCCATGCATTGCTATGTGTATAATGTGTGCCTATTGAACCGTGGATTTAGTTTCAAAATCATTTCTTAAAGAATTTACTATATTTACTAGCGATTCATCGAGAATTCATCGAGAACATAAACACATTTAATAACACTATGTGAGCGTGGAAGTAGTTGCCAGTTGGTAACTGATGAAAAAAAAATTCTTTCAACAAATGGAAAAAAGAAACAGATTTAAAAATTATAATGAGAAGGCACCCTCTAAATATCAAGTTACAATTTATTACTATAAACTAAAAATTTTAGCAACTCACACAAACACATAAATTATGCAGCCTGTAAAAGGGATAGAAATGGTACACAGCATTCACATTACAAAAATTACTTGCCACCGAAAGTGCAACGTGTTTCTAAAAGAAAACTCTTACGGTGGAAGGGTGGCAACTCTATATACTAAAATGACCATTTAAAAAAACGAGAAGAAGCAGTCTTACATAAAATATACAAGGTTGGCCAAACACGCTCTACATTACACATATACCGCCTGTCAAGTTGATAGGCAAGATAATAACATATTGCAGGAATTCGGTCGTTACACTTCAAGCAATAAATTCGTTAACACCGAATCCGACAAACATGACAGAGGCAGCTATTAACGTACGGCAGATTAATAGATTACCGAACAATCCGAAGCGCAGGTTGCTCTAACCTGCCCCTGCTCCACAAGGGAAAAAGGACCACCCGATTCATAAATAACCACTTCCCGCGGGTGGGCAAACGGAGAAGAATGGTGGGACGACCCCAGAAGAAAGCGGCTGGTGGCCCTGCCAAGAAAACAAGTAGAATTTAACAAGTAAATGAAAGAACATATCACGAATCGCTTAACTTCTAATAAACTGCGATTTCTGGCGATGACCTGGCGCAGCACCCCCAACGCTCTCCCGAACCGTCCGCTGCCAGCCGCTTCAACGGACGCAGGAAGGCGCGCCGATCTCCCATGTCACGGCGTCGCAGCTCGCGCCGGCCAGACCGACGTCGTGGGTTGACTCCTGCTGCTCTCGTGTCGGCCGCGAAGCCACTACTCCTCGCTATACGGCGCGGCCCACTGGACTCACGTGGCGACCTCCCATGCGACGACGCTCAAGACGGACAAGTCATCTTGTGTCTCAGTGTGCGACCGACCAACCGATCGATGCAACCGCCGATGACCATTGCCTGAACAAACTCGAGCACACTGGCGGCCTAACACATACTAGCTCGCCGGACGACAGACAGACACTGACTGCCTCACAGTGACCCGGCTGACCAACTGACCAGACTCGCCCCCTAGCGAGCTTATAGCACCCCTTAAATTCACTTGAACGGGCTACCTTTCCCCTTTCCCACCAGAGGGAGACACCAAAGCTGCGATTGACACAGCGGCACCACCGCCAGAAACAGAGGGCGACTCCTTCACACCACGCGCGTTCTTGAAAACAGCAAATTTTTACTACGGCTCACCTATATTGAAGCTTTTCTCACACTTTTTTCACAGAGTCTAATTTCTAGTGATTCTCTAACCACAGAGTTACAGGTGCAATAGTTATCCGGAGTAATACCTGACCGAGAGAGTATAATTTGTTTACACCTTATCTATAAAAGGAGCGTACAGACAAGCGCTTCCCCCCCCCCCCCCCCCCCCCTCTCTAGCAGCACTCCCTCCCACCTTCTTCCCTTCTCCCACGTCTCTGTACCCCAGGTAGATCCTCTCAGTTTGTTCCTCGTCGTCAGTGTGCTACGTCAGTGTTGTACTTGGTGCTGTTCTCCCGTGACGTCAACAGCTGTGATTTTAATCGGGTGGTGGACTTGTACATGGTGCTCCTGTCGGTGACTGTTGTGTGCTACGCTGCCCACGCAACTTTTATGCTCCGGTCGTACTTCGCCTTCTGTTTCTTTTAGTCGTTACAGTGTGTCGTTTTTTGTCTACAGTTTTTAGATTTATATCACCGTTTTTATAGTCACCCCCTTTATACGCTATCTTCCATTATGTTTCCCCTTTTGTATGTCTGTTTCGCAATGTTTTCTCCTTTAAGTTGTTTTAAATGTCTCTCTGTTATGTACTGTCTCTCGGCTGAAGAGCGGCGCCTATGCTGCTGCCAGCCAACCCTATATGGGGCCCTGAAATACAATAAAGAAAATAAAAGCGCCTTCGAAGAACCTCTTTGTGTGGTTGAGATACACTTTTCCCCCCTTTTGTGCGCTAAGTTTGGTCCCTCACTGCACTCCCGACTCATCAACTAAAAAGCCTGCGTGATGCTACTTCAATCTTCAGTTACGTGTACAGGCATTGACGATAATGATAATTTGTATGAGGTTTGTAAAGATTATTTTGCTGTAAGGCATATAAACTGGTAGAAATCCTTGGATAACACGAGACTGGCTGCATTACGTCATGTAATGTAATGTAATAAAATAAAAAAAATATTTGTTTTTTGACTATTGGTGTAATGTAATAAATTAAAATATGACCCGTGACTTATACAAAAAAGAAACACACATTAATGCAACGGCTCAGCATTAAAGAGAAATAACTAATGCAGGAATATTATTAACAGTGTAATGCGTTGTTTAATTTAGCCCGACGCGTATAAGCACTCAGTAAACTAGCTCAGTTCTCAGGGTAGTTACGTAATCGTCGATACATCGTGGTTTCGTCTCGATCCCCCAATATAACAAGAGTAGCATACACAAATGAAATCCTATAATGGAACTGGAATCCTGTGGCCAGACCTTTTCTGCCTGGGATGTTATCTCGTTATATAAAGAAAATCTGTAAGCAAAATTGTTAAATTATTAGTAGCTGCCCCGAGCTCGTTGAATCTGGAATAAAGTTAATTGTCCTAACCGACGTCTCGTAGATATGCTAGAAGCAAAATGTTGAAGATCTAAGATGGCGCCTAACAATGAAAATTCTTTGTTAAGTCCCATATCTACTTAAGACAATAAAGGTATCAGATTTACAATAGATTGACCACATACACAAATTCTTTTGACAAAATAACCATTATATTTTTCCGGTTTTAAGTATAACTTACATTATCAGCTGGTAGAGCAAGTTAAGCTTTACACAAGAACGTCCTCTTAGGTCCGAATCGAAACAGATAAGATAAGCGAATGACAAAGGAAAGATATTTAATGCATAGAAGCGCAAGAGTCCATGGAATAACATGTCCATTGTGGTTCTATCTCTTCGTCTTCTGAGTACTTGTCGATTACTTATAAAATTTGTCGTAATATTTAGTTAATTTTTTTTTTTTACCCAAGTCCATCCAGGTACAGACATTGATGATAATGATAATTTGTATGAGGTTTGCACATATTATTTTGCTGTAAGGCATATAAACTGGTAGAAATCCTTGGATAACACAGGAGATATTCAATTTATTTGATGAAATCTGAAAATATAAAAACATAGTAAATGAAGCAGGCTAAAGGGAATGCAAACGTGTAAAAAATGAAGTTGACTGGAAGTGCAAAATGGCTGAGCAGGAATGACTATAGAAAAAAGGAAGAAATTAGAAGCATATATGACTAGGGGAAAGACAGATACCGCCTAGAGCAACGTTAAAGACATGTTTTCAGAAGAGAGTATGAACATTTAAAGCTCAGATGGAAAACCAGTCTAAGTAAGGAAGGGAAAACCGACAGGTGGAAGGAGTATATCGAACATAAGGGAGATGTACTTGAGGGCAGAAGAGGACGTAGATAAATGTGAGATGCTATATACGATATTGTGAGAAGAATTTGACAGAGCACTGAAAGACCTGATCGAAACAATGCCCCGGGAGTAGATGATACTCCGCCAGATCTACTGATAGCCTTGGCAGAGCCAGCCATGACAAAACTCTCCCATCTGGTGCGTTAGATCTGTGGGACAAACCAAATACCCTCAGACTTCAAGAAGAATATAATAATTCCAATTGCAAAAAAAAGGTCAGGTGTTGATAGCTGTGAATATTACCGAGCAGTTTAAAAAGTCATAGTTGCAAAATACTAACACAAATTCTTTATAGAAGAATTGCAAAACTGGTAGAAGCCGACCTCGGAGAAGATCAGTTTGGATTCCGCAGAAATGCAGCAATACGCGATCCAATACTGGCGCTGTGAGCTCTGTTAGAAAATAAGTTCACGAAAGACAAGGATTTGTAGACTTTGAGAAAAATTTTGATAATATTGACTTGAATACTCTCTCCGAGATTCTGAAGGTAGCGGGGCTAAAATACTAGGAGCGAAGGGCTATTTACAATTTGTACAGGAACCAGATGGCAGTTATAAAGAGTCAAAGGGTATGACAGGGATGCAATGGTTGAGAAAGGAGTGAAACAGGGTTGTAGCCTGTCACCGATGTTATTCCATTAGTACAGTGAAGAAATAGCAAAGGAAACCAAAGAAAAAAGCTGGAGTAGAATTAAAATTCAAGAAGAAGAAATAAAAACTTTAGCGTTACCCGTTGATATTTTAAATCTTTCAGAGACGTAAAACGATGTGGAATAGCCGTTGAACGGAATGGAAGTGTCTAGAAAGGAGGATATAAGATGAACATCAACAAAAGCAAAACAAGGCTGATGGAATATAGTTGATTTAAATCAGATGATGCTGATGTAATTAGATTAGGAAACGAGACATATAAAATAGCAGATGAGCTTTGCTATTTGGGCAGCAAAATTACTGATGTTGGTGGGAGTAGAGAGAATATAAAATGTAGACTAGCGAAGGCCACAAAAGCGTCCCGGAAGAAGAGAAGTTTGTTGACATCGAATATAGATTTAAGTGTCAGGAAGTTTTTTCTGGAAGTGTTTGTCTGGAGTGTAGCCCTGTACAGAAGGGAAAAACAGACCATAAACAAGAAGCTTTTGAAATATGGTGCTACAGAAAGATGCTGAAGATCAGATGGGTAGATCATGTAACTAATGGGGATATACTGAATAGAAACGGGCAGACAAGAAATTTGTGGCACAGCCTGATTAGAAGCGATCAATTGCTGGGGCACATTCTGAGACATCAAGCGATCGCCAGTTTAGTACTCGAGGGAAGTGTGGAGGGTAAAAATCGTAAAGGGAGACCAAGAGATGAATACAGTAAACAGAATCAGAAGGATGTAGGTTGCAGTAGTTAATAATAATAATAATAATAATAATAATGCAGTTCATAATGAATAGTAAAGTTTTCCGGCCACGTTCGGTTATATTGCACGTTGAATAATACATATCACAATTTTTATGTAAGGTGGTGAGAAGCCTAAAGGCATGTTGCAGTAGTTATTCGGGATGAAGGAGCATACACAGAAAAATTACGATAATAACACAACAACGTAACTGACGCTGTAATAACATTGAATATACAATACCAGTGTTGTTGCTATTGTCACACCAGTGAGTAGAAAGTTAGCTAGTAAGTTTTCTATCACTAGAAAAGAACTTGTCCATAGAGTACAACCGTAGTTCCTTTAGGGCATTAGACCTTTTTTGGTCCAAACATCTACACAGACTGAACGCTGTTTGATAGCGCACTAAACATTTGCATGCCCACCATCACGGAAATGTATTGTGTATTGCTCAGTTGACATCTTGGTCTCTCCAGGCTGTCCTGATTCCGATTGCTGAGATGACTGTGTAACGTTTTATTGCAAAATAGTTCAAATGGCTCTGAGCACTATGGTACGTAACATCTGAGGTCATCTGTCCCCTATAACTTAGAACTATTTAAACCTAACTAACCTAAGGACATTACACACATCCATGCCCGAGGCAGGATTCGAACCTGCGACCGTAGCGGTCGCGCGGTTCCAGACTGAAGTACCTAGAACCGATCGGTCACAACGGCCGGCGTTTGTTGTTAAACACACGTGTTTTGATTCAGCTTCACCTGAATGAAACAGTTAAACATACACCTTTAACATATTAGCTGAACCAATTGTAGCTCCTAGTTTCGAAAAGATGGGTTTACAATGGTCACTTTTTTTGCTATAAGTAATGATCCTCACTGCTTTGTTCAGTAGCAGCAGCGCGTTGCTACTCCCTGCCCTCGCTAGGTGTGTTCTTGCCACTTGACTGAAAACACGTTGAGTTACTTAATCGACAATGTTGTAGTGACACCTTAACTACTCAGCCACGCGGCACTCGACTAAATGCTTGGCCTAGCGTGAAGCAGCCGTAAGAAGTCGCACGTGGTCGATTTGCGTGAAATGTGTCTTTTCACGGTGGCGCCTCGTGTTAGGCAAGCCGCAACACCCGTGCAACGGCACTGCCGGCGGTCGGCTCTCTGTGGTGGGGATGCGGGCTCGCAGTGCGCATGCGCGCGCCGCCGACAGGCGCGCGAAGCCGTTGATTGGCTGGGGGCGTGGCCCAGCGGGCAGTGGCGGGGAGGCCGCGTTCGGCCGGCGGCCAGTTGCAGTGCGTCTGCCGCCGCGAGGACAGCCGAGCCTAGCCTAGGCCGCAGCCCAGCGCACCGCAGTCCACCGCCGCTGTCGATGGCGCCGCGCCGATAGCCGCGAGCAGCTGCGCCCTGGCCGTCATGTCGACCGCCGAGCACAGCCTCATGTCTGCCAGTAAGTGCCTAGCCGCGATATGTCCCGTGTCACCAAACTTACCCTCGTTGTACCTGAAGATCGTGCCAGCGAACCTCAGGGCCAATGTTTTACTTACTATAGCTAAAACCTCTGTAAAAGCGAAGATTTTGTGACGTTAAAATGCTGTTTTAGGCTACGGCACGCGTCTGTAGCATGTATTAATAAACCCTGTTCATGAAATCCAGGTTAATAAATTCTAAAATTGAGTCCAGTTATAAATTAATAACTAACTTATACGCGGCGGTTATTTTCGGGCTGCAATTCCAACACGACACTTTAAGTTTGAATGAAATGATTATTTGCGCCACAGCACTAGACATTTTACTTTATCTACACGAAATAGCCTGACGACCTTGTAATACTCATGCAACGCTTAAACGCACATCGCTGCTACGACTATTCGCGCCAACGCACTTTCGCAGACTGCGCAGATTGTGTCGGCCGTTCGCATTATTACAACGGCTCCCACAACAATAAACAACGTTCACATTATTACAACGGCTCCCACAACAATAAACAACGTTCACATTATTACAACGGCTCCCACAACAATAAACAACGTTCACATTATTACAACGGCTCCCACAACAATAAACAACGTTCACATTATTACAACGGCTCCCACAACAATATACAGCGTTCACATTATTACAACGGCTCCCACAACAATGTCCAACTTTTAAGATCATTCGTTTTCAGTTGTTCAAAGCCATGCTTTCTGAAGAGTGTATTATCGGAATGCGGAAGTCACTACAACCTCAGTTTCATTTCTAAATACGTGACAACGAAAAATGTCGGTTGTTTATTTCTGGATACTTGATTTTTCCTGTCTTAAGAGTTTTGCACTTTAAGTGTGTTTTGCTTTTACTGACAAAGCATCATCATTGCTTGGCGTTTATTAACCCTTTTTGCGTATTTTGACGTAGACAACTTTAACCCCGTTCTATTTCGATAAAGGTGTAACAATAATTTAAACTGCTGTATGCTGAAGACAGAGAAAAAAAGCAAATAACTATTGATTTTTAACAGCAACCAAACAAATAAAATAAACGATGTAGAAAGTGTTATGTAGTGTGCTCCCCCTCCATTCTTTTTTTTAATAGTTTTGTGTACGTATTATGCATCAAAATATTAGCTTTAGATTCGTCAATTGTACTACACAACTTTCCTGAATTTGTCTCTCAATTTTTGTTTATATAGATAGCGTAGAACACTGTAGTGTAGATTAGCCTGTTACCACACTTATGATACCAAAGGAGGACTGTCACACACTAGGCAAAGTAGAATTGCAGATAGTCTCCGGGAGAAGGGTTTGCTTTAAGCTACGGTTCACAGTGCAGAATTCGTTTCTTTCATTATCCTCACCAGAATAGACAGTCGAAGAAGTATTCCCAATATTTACAAGTAGCCTAATGCGTAATGGAGGATCTCACCAGTAGGAAGTTTTCATTTGCCACTCGTCGTGATTTTAGTACCAGTTTTAATTTCTCACTAGTGTCCATTTCAGAGAACACTCTGCTAAAGTAATACAGTTACATATCATTTCAGATTGTCGCTTAAATCTTTGACGGTTTTCCATCCTGTTCTTTTTTAATTTTGTACGACAGTGCTAAAACAATGTAAGTACCTCAAATGCAATAAATATTCAGGTAGGCCCTAAGTCTTCAGTCTACCATGAGACGTGTGTGTGTGTATGCCTATTTGCTACAGAGTAAACCTGTCAATGTTGATCTAACAGAACAATTAATACACTAGTGGTAGTTATGAAATGACAAGATAACTGGAAGATCTTTTAGTGTCTAGTGCAAAGAATTTTTTTTGTCATGCTTAATTTTCTATAAGTTATCTCAAATTTTCATTCTGATGAAGACACCCGTAGATGCGTCGAAACCTTGGTCAATGTACCAAACAGTTATTTCCAAACGGTTGGCTGTGTAATTCCTATGTTTGAAAATTTCTGTGTTTTTTTTTTCTGGCTGCTATTCTAGATGTAGAATCAAAATTCTCTGTTACGACCATTATGAATCATTCTTTTGCTTTTCGCATCACTTAATCACCAAAATACTCAGGCAATGAATTTAGGAAATTACGTCAGCGTCGCATTACGTGCTCGGTTTACCAAACCTTTGTTAGTGACAATCAACAGTAGTTCTATTGAGAGTGAGCCACATAGTCCTACATCTAACACTATCTGTTGTTCGATGAGCCAGAGTTTGCTGAGGTCCATCAGAGGGTAATTTGTTTCTTGTGCGCGGGAAACTTCGGAGGTTCCACATACTAGGCACAAGTTTAACGACCATTGTTCTTACATACTGCGACATAAAGGAAGTCTTCCGTTTTAATGATAGCTGGCTGTTACACGCTGAAGTGTAACAGTCAACAACGCGTAGGTTAGTTTGAAGAATTTGGTATACAGAGTTGTACATCCTTGCGTGCCTTTGACGTATCGACTGATTTATAGAGCGATCTACCGCTTAACGAGAAATTAAAGCAGGGTGCAGCCTGGACACTGTTACTGGACGTTCTAAGGACCATCGAGGACATCACACCTCTTTTCTATATTCCAGAAAAAAAAAGCTTCGATAGTCTGAGATGTAGTAGCAGTAATTTTGATGTTTATTAATATTCTCTATTGGAGATGTGTGTACGCTGGAATAAAAATTAACGTGTTAAAGTTGCGAATTCGGATATACAGTTCAGAGTTGTACACATGCACAACTGCAATTCATGCTTTCGACTTACAATTTCGGTACACTCGGTGGCTGATGCACGGTAGGCACATTTAGAAGAAAAGCTGTGCGGACTCCAATCCGAGCACTTTTGCAGATCCCCGTGGCAGCCCCAAATAAACTCAGCCGAATATCGCGGTATTTATTTCAACAACGTAAAGGCTGATTATCTATCCTGTCTTTGCGAATTACGCTTCTGCCACATCTTTAATGGTCCCAAATTCGACAGGGCCGCTAAAATCCTAATCTTCCTTCATTCTACTCTAAGTATCAATGGATCAGTTGTGGCTCTCACATGGCGACCAGCTTCTCTGTTTTATGAGTAACCTATATCGAACATACCCGAAGAGTGTGTTGCACGTTGCCAAATAGACACGTCACCTGTGTCTACCAGTTTGTTAGTTCCGAGAACACATAAGAAGAGTCAGAAAATAAGCTATCAAAGTGACTGTTCTGCAGCCAGAAAATTCATCCACCGATCAGAGGACTCAATTTTCTTGTCTGACAACATTTTCATAGATTTAGTTCTGTCTTTCTAGATTTCAGTATTCTGCAGACGTCCGCGTCAATTAGTGACTGCGCAGAGCTGTACTTAGTGCCAGGACGTCTGAGGGAGTTGTCTGCGAACATCAGTGGAAGACTGTGTGCGGCGTTCGCTAAAGCTAGTGGCAAACAACACGAAGAACTCCCCACGAAAGTTTGCGAATAATTTTCTGTCCCGCGCCACTGCTCTAGTTCAATAAACTTTAAATTTATATTACAGAAACATAAAAAATACGGTAAAATAAAAGCTGCTTTCCAGTTATATATCGTGTTGTTTCATTTCATTCATCACGTCTTTGCCATCTTACTCTGACAAAGGGTGGAATCTGTCCGTTTCCGTGACCAAATAAACACAGTAATGTGCGTGTGTGCTTTAGGTGATTTTTGACACTAAATCGAAACCTGAAATACGTGTGTAACTCGCAACAACTGAGCAAGCAAGCAGCGCAATTTGAATACGCTGAAACGTCTCCTAAGCAAGGAACAGGGACGGATAGCGCTATCTAATGCGCAAAGACAAATCGATTCCAAAGTAATGTACAACTTTAACTAGCAACAACGCTCTCCGGCAAATTTAAGAAACGTAAAATTAAAGCTAGTCCCCCTTAGCCTGATTGTTTAGGAAAGTCTGGACTTTCCGATTTTTTTTTCTGCAGACGTAACTACGTAGCCTGTCATTTCGATTGAATATTTTCTGAATTAAAGGCTATTTAGATGTGGTGGTTCCGGATTTCTAGATAAATATTATGCTACATTGGATCACTGCTAGGAAATAACGTCGTTTCGGTGCCAACCAGTAACAGCTAGCCTCTCAAAGGGGACTTGGGGGTAACTGGCGCTTACTTTTTAAATGGTTGTGTACTCGCGATAGCAGAATACAGCCTCAAACTAGTATATCAACACAGCATACGTCATCGAAAATAGTTCAAAATTCAGAGTATGAAGTTTGAATGTGATTTTTGAAGAGAAACTGACAAAGAAACATAGCAAGTAGTAATCCGCTAGTATAGTGTAATATCAGCAACACCCATCGCGCTTCTAAGAGTGGGAGTGCTACTATCTGGAGTAACCATTCACAACAGAGCTCACGTTCTAAATGTTATATTTAATTCTAGCACCTCAAAGCGCTTTCTCTATTTCATCCCTCCTAAGCAGCATTACTTACATAATTAACGATTATTGACCTCCGAATCAAAACAAATTTAATAGCGTTCAATAACAGCTCAGCTCACCTCGTGTTTGGTGCTGGTACTTTGGCTGCAGGATCCGGATTGTTTTCGGATTCACTCCAATGATTATTCTGCTCCTACTACCACTGTCACTGGCCACCTGGGCGCGCTGGGCTCATATTTGAGAGGACGGAGCTTCGAATCCGCGCTCTGCCATCCAGATTCACGTTTTCCGTAATTTCGCAAAACCGCTCAAGGCAAATGCCGGGACGGGTCCTCTGAAAGTGGCTACATGGGGTAATTCTTTCTCCATCCTTGTACTGTTCGAGCCTGTGCTCCTCCTCTAACGACCTCGTCGTCTCTGGGACGTTAAACCCCGTATTTCTTTTCCTTATAAATATTATGATCCATTCTTTGCAGGTTAACCCACGCATGTCATCTAGCACATTTTCAATAGTAGGTATACTAAAAAACAATATAACTTGAGACAAGTTATGCTTGTAATAGAATTTGAAACTTACAGTGTAAAAGAACGGAACTCTAAAGCGTATCGGACAAATATACTGATACTGGATATGCATTTGGATTCATTGGTCGCAAAAAAGAATTACTATGAAATATTCGCGTGTTATTATTAATTAGTTGTTCTTGAAACACTGAAATATGTTTAATTACGTTGTATAATATCTACAGCAGGTAACAGGCGTCTGTTCTTATACACACCGACGAAGCGCACGCACTCTACAGAGTACACGCCAAGTGTTGACATGCGAAAGAGGCGAGTAAAACCAGGGAAAGTACATCCAATAAGGCTCCCGGCTACAGTCATCGCTATTACTTTGAGAAGATATTCCGTCTTTCGCGATCTACCGGCTACGGAAGAGCTTAGACAAACAAAACATTTTCTTTGGAACGAGTATATTATCAAGATCAGCGTTTTTTGAAACAGTTTCTTCATTAATTAGTTCAAATATTACACATCGGTTCATGTTATAGTCGGCATCAATGTGGATGAACGCAAAATTTCAATTATCGATAAAAATACTGGTAAGCGGAACACACTTCTTTTACAAAAGCTGTTTTTAAAGTAGCCGAAGCAAAAGTATCACGTGGAAAACACCGTTCCGCGTATGGTGGAAGGTGGAAGTATAATACCAGATCACATTAACATTTCCTGTTCCATTGCATATGGCGCACGGGAGGAACGCCACCGTGTACGTTTCCCTTTAAGTTCCTTAACGCTACTGCCGCTTTCACTACACTAAATGTACGTGCAAGGCACAAATTTTTTGACTAGTATTGGTATGTAGGCCACGGAATTTTCAGAGTAATAAAGCTGTAACGTTTCCCAATTATTTCTGATACGCGTGTATCGTCCAGATCTTCTTTATACCTTCGCCGGTTCCCGGGTTCGATTCCCGGCGGCGTCAGGGATTTTCTCTGCCTCGTGATGGCTGGGTGTTGTGTGATGTGCTTAGGTTAGTTAGGTTTAAGTAGTTCTAAGTTCTAGGGGACTGATGACCATAGATGTTAAGTCCCGTAGTGCTCAGAGGAATATACCATCGCTCCATGTTTTGATACAAACTAGTAACAGTCACAGAGTGACGAACGGTGGTAAATTATCGATTACATGAGATATTCGTAAGTAGTTACCTTCGTCGTTGAATAATGCCAATTATGATTCATTAGAATTATTACAATGAATCTCATTCTGGGATCTGCCTTACGTAGCTGAACGTAGTCAGCCAATAGGTCTACACGAAGCTATTGCGGCCCTACATTCAGTCACCTTCATATTGTATCACACATGACGTGACCGTGGTCTCCTCAGAGAGTACTACACTACAGTACAAGGTAATTAATATTTGGGGTGTTTTCTGGTGTCAGAGTTCAGGACAGTATCTGGCGGCGAACTTAGTGTCACCGAAGTGTGGCGAAAGTAGTGCTAAGAGCCCTCGACAGCATGTGCCTGTAACAATTCTTGTAGCGCTCTTCACAGAAAAAAAACTGAGCGTCGTCTTTTTCATTAAAAAAATGACCAATCTTAACTGGATGAGCTCAAACTACGGAATAGGTCTGAGCTCTTTATACCAAGGGGGAGAGACAGAAAAAGCAAACATCAGGATTTAACGTTCCGTAGACGATGAGGCCGTTAACGCCGCAGCTGAAGTTCGGATTGGGAAAGGAACTGGCCCGGGATATGCGGTAAGCGTTGAGGGAGCCAACGAGAAACCTTAATTTTGGATGTCTGGATTTCAACAGCTGCCCATTTCAATTAGGCGGTCAGTACGGTGTTTTGTTACTCTCAAAGCATTCCATTCTCCTGGCCACAAGCCCCAGTCATCTGCCATTAATTTCCGTTTAAATTGCGTCTTGCACTCCAGCCTGTTCCCCGACACACTTGTTTCTCTTCCTGCCTCTCTCAGTAACTCCATTATGCATCTCTCTACTGCCCGCTGAGGGACAGTTTTTCAACGAACTAAAAGTTCGTGTTTCATTGACACAAGTGAAAACTGACAATTCAAACTTTTTACAAAATTTATTTTTCAGGTACATAGAATGCTTAGTTTTGAAACTACTTAGTTTACCAATAGCAGGCTATTTTCGTAATTTTGTTTAATTATCTTACTCTCCATCCGCTCATTGTCCTATCTACAAAAACGCACCCACTTGTTCCCTGTCTTCTATAATGCTGTTTATTATTCATTACAGTGTTCTGATTATGAAGCCTGCTTTCAAACTTGCCCAATTAAGTTCTTCAGTTCGTTGCTGACGTTTATTTGCATTAGACCCAAACGATAAAAAGTGATCAGCAAAACGAGGATGCTTCAGATCGTTCCATTAATCCGCATTTCTACTTCATTTTCTTACTTCAAGGTTCTGAAAACTTCCTCTAACAATTCTGAGAATAGTTTTGGTAGTGTAACATCTCCTTCTCTCGGGCATGTTTCAGTTCTAAACTTCTCACTTACCTCACGAAGCCTAATGAAAGTTGTACCGTGAATGTATTAACTCTTCAGTATATTAACGTAAATTTAACCAGTTACCCGTTTCCGAAGGGCTGTTACTACCTACTTTGTTGAAGCTGCGTCAAAAGCTTTCTCAAAATGTGTGAATGCCATACGAAGTGATACTTAATACTAATTGCTCCGTTGTGTAAATTTGTTGACGCTATGCAAATGGCCCATTGTGCTATACTCACTGTTGAAGCCAGCTTGTTCCTATGTCTGATGAAAGTGCACAGTTTTTTTCCTATGCTGTTGGTTATAATTTTGATGAAAAATCTTACGTTGCTGATAGGAGAGTAATAGATCTGTACTTTCTTTTACACCTTGTCTGTCTCTATTCTAGTGTAGGAGAATAACTACGTCTCTGTTAGAGTTCTTTGGCATTCTTCTTTCGAAAACGTTTTGCAAATATTGATTTTTTTTCGTGCATCTTTGACTATTTCAATTGAAACGGCATTGTCCCTTGTCTTTCCTTTCCTCTCCTCATACTTTCATTTTATTTACTCACCTCATCTCGCATTGCTTCCGCAATCTCATTATTTTCAGTTCAGATGTCTGTGATATTTTCCAACACTTTACAAGTAACCAGAGGTTTCGTGCGCTGTGTTGTCGTATTGTTGACGCACTGAATGTTCTCATCAGTGTTTAAATTTTATGAATTTTCTTAGGTTCAGTTTCAGTTTTTGAGCTAAACTGAACATGAAGAACTCCCTGTGCCCGGTCTTGTCTTCCGACAGTCGAAACTGGTGACGCCTGACGCTGTTAAAACATAATTGCAAATTATTATCTGTGTTTCTGATTCACATCTTCAACTATGCAAATATTTAAAGGAATTTTGATATGCTTGAACAATTTTCTCTCAGTTGTTGTTAATGAGTCGACTGCCATCGTAACTGATAATTTGTGGTGTCTAAAGAATATAACTTTGTGGTGTCTTCTTCATATACGTATTGTTATCAATTGTTTCTCCTATTTTATTTTCATTTTATCTTTTTAAATCTTCTCGAAGACATTTATTAACAGTTTTGTCTAATTCATCACATTTCCTCGTGCTCTTGGTAAAAAATACGGCCTTCTCTTTATGTTCTATTAAATTAAAACATAATAAATTGAAAATCATGTGTGATATTCTACGCGTTTCTTTCTGCTTTTTTTGTCATCGTAGAGAAGAACCGCAGACATACCTGCAATATTGTTGGTAGATAGTATTTCAGGCGAACGGTATTTTACTAACAAATGTGCCAAACCCACGATCTTTAACCATGTCAAACTTGTGTGCCCGCTCAACCTCATGTATTCATTCGCAGTGCTAGTAAATATTTTTGCTATAACACTTGTTCCTTGCTATCTAACGTTTCCAATATTTACATTTCTTACGCTCCTTACGTTTTTCAAAACTAACATGCGTTAGCTAAACGCGACTAAACTCTCACAATTGTTTTACTAGTTTTTCACACAATGGTTTTTTTTTAAATCATATTTTGTCGAACACTGCACAGCTAAGAAATGTCTCACGTTAAATCTACAACTATAGCTCCCTACGAAGTTTTTCATCCTTAGGCATTCGATTTTTCTACCGCTGACCTACTTCAGAGTGCCTATTTACTTTGCACAACGGATTTATCCACACAAATGCGATTGAAGCTTGACACTAATCGCTATCGATTGCTTAGCCACGCGGTTTGATCCAAAAGCACACAGGGCGGGAATCGATGCATGACGCATTCTCAGATACATCATATGATCAAGAGCCAACATATATCCGTCAACGGTTGTGGCTGTACCTCGACCTGTTGCGTAGTGAAAAATTTTAGCATCCGGTGTCCCCATCTCTCCTACCGCGCTAAAAACGACGAGACGCATTTGCTTCGTGTTTTTGTAAGACATTTAACACAAAAGCGTGTTACGTGAGCTGTGTGTATTTATTGACCGGAGCGAGTAGCGTTTAAGCAAACGCCGGAGTAGGCGAAACGACGCAACCAGCGCAGCGCCATGCGCCGCTTGTATAACCGGCACTGGAGCGAAACATTATGCCACGAGCAACTGTGTAGTAGTCTCGCCGCAATTCGCTGAAGCACACTTCAAATAATCGCTAATTTTTTGTTCCTGTTGCCCCTTCAAGAAAGAGAACTGCGTTCTGATCTTTAAGAAATCGTCAGCTGATTCGCAAATCCGGCCATATGTCCAGTATGAACCAAGTGTTCTGGATCGTATCGGTAACACTGAACTGTAGCCTCCTCATAAAACTATAAAGTTGCTATCTGACTGTTCAACCAAGAAACACGGTTTTTTTCAGATGCTCTGTCCCAAACAAGGCTGCAAAAGATTGTTCGGTTTAGAAAGTACATGTTCATGCACAAAAACTCATTTCATTAAACAAGCTTTCATTCACATTTTCGCAAAAAAGCACTGTAAGGTGTCTCGAGAAGTTACTGTATTTCCGAAAAACACAGTTTATTAAGATTTCTGCATTTGCGATTTATGGAATTTAGTAAGGAACTGTACTCAGAATGAAGTCTCAAAATCTTGTCTTACATTGAGTTTTTCTAGGATTTAGAGCCTCAACATCAGGTCAAAAACGGTAGCGCAATGGTCTGCTATTCGGAGGACGACAGTTCAAATCCGCGTCCGACCACCCTGATTTACGTCTTCCGTGATTTCCCTATATCGCTTCAGGCAAATGCCGGGATGGTTCCTTTGAAAGGGCACGGCCGATGTCTTCCTCATCGTTCCCTAAAGCTTGTGGTCCGTCTCTAATGACCGTGATGTCGACGGGACGTTAGACACTAACCTCCTCCTCCTCAGGTCAGAAACAAATTATCTCTCATTGTACTGGTGACAACATTGGTTCGTTACGTAAAGTGTGTGTGTGTGTTTAAAATATTGACAGTATTAGTTTCTATTCTTTCTTAGTTTCCTCATTCAGAACGTACATTGTTTAATGGTGTATGCAAGTCCATTGTGTGGTCTTTGTTTAGTTGGAGAACCTTGAGCTGATCCTCAACCCTGTTGAGCACTTATCACATGACATCCACTGGTTGACGGATTTTCCGTGTTAACATTGCAAACGACGTGGCGTTTTGAACTGTATGTAAGTTTGGTGTATTGCTGAAGAACTCATTGTCTCGTAAATGTTTCAAGTCTTTTAAAGGAAATATGTAATGTCTTACTGAAATAATTCAGTCCAGTGGCGGGAGTCAGAGAATTCGATTACTACTATAAGAACAGTTTTCCTGGTTGCCAGAGACTAATCCAAAAATATGCCTCGAGAGAAAAGAACATTGCCGGCCGGTGTGGCCGTGCGGTTCTAGGCGCTTCAGTCTGGAACCGCGTGACCGCTACGGTCGCAGGTTCGAATCCTGCCTCGGGCATGGATGTGTGTGATGTCTTAGGTTAGTTAGGTTTAAGTAGTTCTAAGTTCTAGGGGACTGATGACCACAGCAGTTAAGTCCCATAGTGCTCAGAGCCATTTTTTTTAAACAAAAGAACATTAGATTCCAGGGTGCTACGTAAAATGCCTAATGCCTTGTGACGAGGTCAACGAGATAACTTTGGTCGAGCATACAGCTCACCTGTCCAGACAGACAGCATTAGACAGTGGGGAAAGGAGAATTTATCACCTGGTAACTGGGCTAACATTCACCCGTTTTATTATATTTTACATGTAGTTCAGAACGAAGACTTAGTATATAATTATTTTTTTTTCGTTCGATGTGGTTTACAACATGAGGCATATTTTAACAGATAGAGGCAGAAAAGATTAGGCGTACATGCGAAGAAACACAGACTGCGTTGTCTTTCCAGTTTGAGATGAGGAAGGCACAGAAATATTCAGTTGCGTGGATACGCTTTTTATCACAGAATTACGGTTAGCCACTTATGAATAACGAGTGTTGAATATAAAAAGCGGAGTAATACACAGATAGACGTCGATGCTGGACAAGATATAACAAAAGCGAAGAGGTTCTTGCATTCAGGAAGCGGGACTGCGTAAAAAGAGTTCGATGCAGTGAAACCGTAAGCAAGCGAGGAAACCCAATTTCAATTAAAGTGTGGTACTGGTGGCTTGATGTCGAGGGTTTGTGTACGCTTGGAGTACAGCACCGATTGGAAGCGAGACATAGACATAGCGAAAACGTGCAAGTTCGTAAGAATGCTAAAAATTCAACTAAACGGAATGGGTACACAGTAAGGAAAATTTGTAAAAAGACACCAGAAAATTTTTTCTGTACAAAATATATAATATACATACATCTGATCCGGTAATCAAAGGAACTACAAGATCAGAACTAAACATGTCAAAAGAGTTATCCACGATGAGGCTATTATCACCGCAGTGTTTTAATTTAAAGGAATATGCTTGCTCATGCACTTTACAATAGATCAGCTACACCACCGATCGCTGATAAAAATGCTCGCGATACTGAAATAAATGTTACGGTGGAAATAGCTTGGGCGCTGCTGTAATGCTAACTGTTGGTTGGTCTTTTCTTTTTGCGGTCCTTGTATGTCCCTGTATGTGGCAATGTGAAAGCAAAATAGATTATCATAATGCGATGCGACGAAGCGAAAAGTGGAGTAGAGAAGACACGAAAATTAAGGAGGGAAAAAAAAGAGTATGGAATTGAAAGCGAGACGAATTGCGCGCCTGCCTGAGCAATCTGCGATAACGCGACTGTGGCGCACTTCCGCTGAATCACTTGAGGGAGACGCTGTGTAACGTGCCGTGCGCGCTGCGCGGGAACCTGCTACAGCGGCCAGCGGTTCCACAGCTGGCTGAAACTCGGGCTGCATGCGTGCGGAAGAGCATTAAAGATATTTCAGATGGCGATCAGTTTGGCTTCAGGGTTGATAACAGATGCAGGACTTCAAACAGATCAAAACGGTGCAAGATTTTCGAAATTCTCAGGGAAGCAGGTGTCGACTGTAGGGAAAGAAGAGTAATTTCTAATATTTACAAGAACAAAGAGGAAAAAATATAAATGGTAGACCAAGAATTGTGTCTCGCACATACTGTTCAATGTATATACCGAAGTAGCAGCGACGGAAATTAAAGTATTGTTTCAGAAGTGGGATTAAAATTCAGAGTGAAAGAATATCTGCATCTACATGGATACTCTGCAAATCACATTTAAGTGCCTGGCAGAGGGTTCATCGAACCATCTTCACAATTCTCTATTATTCCAATCTCGTGTAGCGCTCGGAAATAATGGACACCTATATCTTTCCGTACGAGCTCTGATTTCCCTTATTTTATCGTGGTGATCGTTCCTCCCTATGTAGGTCGGTGTCAACAAAATACTTTCGCATTCAGAGGAGAGAGTTGATGATTGGTGTTTCGTGAGAAGATTACGTCGCAACGAAAAGCGCCTTTCTTTTTAATGATTTCCAGGCCAATTCCTGTATCATTTCTGTGACACTCTCTCCCATATTTCCCGATAATACAAAACGTGCTGCCTCTCTTTGAACTTTTTCGATGTACTCCATCAGTCCTACCTGGCAAGGATCCCACACTGCGCTGCAGTATTCTAAAAGAGGACGGACAAGCGTAGTGTAGGCAGTCACCTTAGTAGGTCTGTCACATTTTCTAAGTGTCCTGCCAATAAAACGCAGCCTTTGGTTAGCCTTCCTCACAACATTTACTATCTGTTCTTTCCAATTTAAGTTGTTCGTAATTGGAATACCTAGGTATTTAGTTGAATTTACGGCTTTTAGATTAGACTGATTTATCGCGTAACCGAAGTTTAACGAGTTCCTTTCCGCACTCATGTGGATGACCTCGTACTTTTCATTATTTAGGGTCAACTGCCACTTTTCGCACCATTCAGATATTTTTTCTAAATCTTCTTGCAGTTTTTGATCTTCTGATGACTTTATTAGTCGATAAACGACAGCGTCATCTGCAAACAACGGAAGACGGCCGTTCAGATTGTCTCCCAAAGCGTTTATATAGATAAGGAGCAGCAAAGGGCCTATAACACTACCTCGGGGAACGCCTGAATAACAATAAGATTCATTGATGACATTACTACCCTCAGTGGAAGTGAGTAACAACTGCAGGGTGTATTATGTGCAACAATCACACAGTATAGACTGAGAGTAAACCGAAGAAAGATGAACGTAATGATGAGAAAAATGAAGTAGATAAGCGACAAATTAAACACCAAAACTAGGGACCAAGGAGCAGACGAAATTGAGGAATTCTACTAACTTGAAACAAAATAAGACATGGCGGACGAAGTAAAGGGTCCATAAAAGACAGACTAACACACTGAGAGAGAACATTCTTGGCCAGAAAAATCTGTTAGTATAAAATATCGGACTTAGTATGAGAGAGAAATTTCTGAGAAGACGTTTGGAGCCAGCATTGTTTATAAGTAAACCATGGACTGTGAAAAAATCGAAAAAAACCAGCAGTGAAGCGTCTAAGATGTGATGCTGTACCAGAAGATTGAAAGTTAGTTCACATTCAACCAGATCTATAGTCGTCGTGCAGTAATAAATGTGTGATAGGTTATATCGATACTGAGCTGATCCAGTGAACGTACCAATGCTAATGCTACTATACTCAGCCTTACACTTCGACGTAAAAAAGTTGTACGCTGTAGAAAACGAAACCAGTTAAAAAAATACGAGCGTGTGCTGTAGTCCGCACGGCGAGACAAGACCACTGACAACAAAAGTGCACCATGTGTCGCAAAACCAAGCACGTAACGCGAACGTGTTTACTTTTCTGTGGAAACGCCTCAGTCTTGCAGCAATTCTAGGTGACTACACATTTCAGACAGCTAAAGGCATCCTTTTGGACTTTGCAGTTTATGGCTTGCAATGCATATTCTGTGGCTGAATGGAGTATAGGTACGATTAGCATGCAAAAGACGACAAAAAAATCCTGTGTGTTGAATTCATAGCGGCAATATTACAACAGTTGAAAAAGGCTATGATTCTAGTACTAAATAACTTAACTTACTCTGAAAGAGAATTTCAATCTTTAGATTTAAACGTTGCAGGGAACGAATTCAGTATAAATCTACTTGCACGTCAGAAATACAAATCCTGGCGTTAACTGTTCGATCCCCAGCTGACCCCACGTTAATTAATGTGGAGAGGCTCCCTGTATATCAAACATTTAAATCTGCATAGTGATTGAGACTGCTGACTTTTTGAAGCAATTCTCAGGTCGTATGAATGTAACAATATATCACCTCCTATAGGATTTTGCTTCCCAAAACAGTATCTGATGCATGTTTACCATCTGAACTACGCAAATTTTGATTTGTGTCTGTTGCATCAGGTTGGAACGTGCGTTTCAGTAAACCCACATAATATTGGATTCATAGCTCACTAACTGAGTCAGTAACCTGGGTCAGTAACAGTGATGTACCATACCTATTATTTCCTCGGGTACAGACTGGACAGAAATTTTAATGTGTGGTACAAAGAAAACATTCCTCAGAACTACACGTTGGAGTGATTTGCGAAGTATAAAGCCTGTAGACTATTTCCGCTCTCTGTATTACCACATCCAGATTTCTAAGTTGCGAGTGCGACTCCTCGCTCGATCAAAACATACAGTATAAAATGCGGTATGGTTCTGCAGTACTAGTCGAATTTCGGGTGTCGGAGACTTACTGTCGGTACTTATCTTCCATTATGGTTTTCCCGTCACGGGATACGCAGGGTCCTGCGAGTTCGGCTGAACGGACGAGCTACATGGTGTCGCCTTGTAAGTGCTCCCCATTCTCTCCCAGTCTCTAGCTGGTGGCACCTCTTATACCAACTCTGTCAGCATTCAGTAGTAATTGCACAGGTTCCTTGAGCAGTTGTGATGCGCTGTACCAGATATCTTTCAAGAACTTGTCGCCTGTGTCTCGCTTCCCCTTCTCCCGTCGTCTGCAACACAGTGCCCCACACACTTCAGTCTGAAGCGCTGTGAATACCACGTAGTAACAACGGCGGCGTGCTTACACCCGCAGTCAGTGCTGGACGTCGCCGAAATCTCAAAAGTTTTAGTTTAGTGATTTTCCTAACAGTAATTACGGTCTCTCGTTCTGAGGCAGCACAGCCGTTGAATGGCGGATGTGTAATTTCTTTCACAGTAATGAGAAAGAATATGAGCCGACCTCTTGGGCACGGTTAAGTGGGGAATACCTTAGCGATCATGCTCGAAACCCAACTATTTCTTATATATATTAGTTAAATTGTGTGTTATTAACAATTTTCTTCAAGCGATGGCCTTTAAAGGTAGCTGTAAAATATTTGTATTTACTGCTGACACTAGCTTGAGAGTGGGGATATAAAGTGGAACACAGGCAGGAAGAGTATCAAACAGCGCAGTTCAAGACGTAAATCCATCGCTTGCAGGAAATAAATTGATGTTAAATCACAATATGACTCAGTTTTTATAGTTTCTAACACACAATTTCACTAAAACTGGCATTTTGATTACATGGAAAGCTGTCATGGAAATCGCATTTTCCGGATCTTGTACCATTAGAACAGTATCTGCAATAAGTGATTGTCTAACTGGGAAACTTACCGACTTTGGTTATGAATACAGCATTATATTCTGGTGCAATTCTTCCCGTTAACAAAGAGTGTTTTTGGCTCATAAACGGGTAGTTCAACCTGTATACGGTTTAAGTTCACGAAACTCTTGTCGATCCCTCTTCATAAGTCTGGGAATTCAGACATTAGCCTCTCCACATTCATTATATTAATGTTATAAGTTGTTAACAGTACGAGCTTATTCCCAACAATGAGCAGCTTTCACGCATTTAATATTAGGCAGAAATCGAATCTGCGTTTGGACCGCACATACTTGATTCCTGTGCAGAAAGGTGTACATAATACTGTTGCACCTATTTTTAGTAGTATCCCACATGAATTTAAAAAAAAATCTTAGCAGTAATGCTTGCTCATTTAAGTCTAAATTGAGGTTTCTCATGACTCTCTCCTGTCATTCTGTTGAAGAGATGATCGAAAAAAAAAAGCAAGTTCATGTGTTGTATTGTTGATTATGCTAATACATTACCAGCAGAGTGGTACTACCCTTCTAAATTTTTTTATTAACTTTTCTGATGCAATTTCATGTAGTGGCTCGTTCTATGACCATGGTGATTTGCTGCCCAAATTGGTCCTACGGAACTAGACGTGTAAACAAATAAATAAATGTCGAGACAATAAACCTCGGTCAAGTCTCATCGATGACTACGCTTCGTATTTCTGACACAGACTATACAACGCGGAACCTTTTCTTTACACTTGTGAATTTGCTCTGCAATTTTTTTTTTTTTTTTCCATTTCCTTTGTTAGTCTGTTGCGTCATATATAGTCACAGCGTGTTCTAGTTTTTGGATCCTTGAAGACTTTGTAATGTTTGTCATATGGTCCAGAGCGATTGGTTACAATTTAGTAACGTGGTACACGATGTGAGGTACTCTGCTTTACTTGAAGAACTTGTTTCAGCACGAAGTAATCCACTCTCACTTCACTGTTTATTTCGTGAACTAGCTACACTCCTTGGATGATATTGACGTATTTTATTTGGCTCGATAGGTCAGCTAACTTGGTCCTCCCTCGATTGTTTTCTGTGTGAATAACTAAAATAACTTACTTATGCGATCCCCGTAACGAGGGCATGGAAATTTTCCCCCAGAATCGAAGCTGTCTCTGGGTAGTCGGGTAAACTGGGCGGTTTCGAAATGACACGGCAGAATTGTCTAAGCATATATTTTCCGTGGGTTAAATTGGTGCACGTAATTTTGAACAACTGCTGTGATGCATAAAATACTACAGTATTACCTGAGAATTGAGAATTACTTGGCAGTGACTTAAATTTCTAAATAAATAGAACAATTCTACGGGTGTGTTACAGAATACTTACGCACTGACATAAGCAAACGCGGCTGCAGAAAGGCAGGAAATTTGTTACAGTGCAAGCAAGGAGTTTTGCTATTTGGGAGCAAAATAACTAATTATGGTCGAAGTTGAGAGGATATAAAATGTAGACTGGCAATGGCAAGGAAAGCGTTTCTGAAGAAGAAAAATTTATTAACATCGAGTATAGATTTAAATGTCAGGAAGTCGTTTCTGAAAGTATTTGTATGGAGTGTAGACATGTGTGGAAGTGAAACATGGACGATAAATAGTTTAGACAAGAAGAGAATAGAAGCTTTCGAAATGTGGTGCTACAGAAGAATGCTGAAGATTAGATGGGTAGGTGTCATAACTAATGAGGAGGTATTGAATAGAATTAGGGAGAAGAGGAGCTTGTCACACAACTTGACTAGAAGAAGGGACCGGTTGGTAGGACATGTCCTGAGAAATCGAGGGATCACCAATTTGGTATTGGAGGGCAGAGGGAGACCAAGAGATGAATACACTAAGCAGATTCAGAAGGATGTCGGCTGCAGTAGGTACTGGGAGGTGAAGAAGCTTGCACAGGATAGAGTAGCATGGAGAGCTGCATCAACCAGTCTCAGGACTGAAGACCACAACAACAACAACAACAACAACAACATGATAAGTGGTGAAATGAGAAAAGATTAAATGCGAAGCATCTACTCTTCCTGACTTCAGAAGAAGAAAAGTAGCCAGGTGGAGTCCGACACGAGGAACTTTGGATTAGAACAGACTAGATGATAAATGTGTCAAAATCCTAATCAGATGAAGGAAAAGGATGATGGAACAAGCCGGCCGAAGTGGCCGTGCGGTTCTAGGCGCTACAGTCTGGAGCCGAGCGACCGCTACTGTCGCAAGTTCGAATCCTGCCTCGGGCATGGATGTGTGTGATGTCCTTAGGTTAGTTAGGTTTAAGTAGTTCTAAGTTCTAGGCGACTGATGACCTCAGACGTTAAGTCGCATAGTGCTCGGAGCCATTTGAACGATGGAACATGAGCCAAGGCGTAGATGAGGAGCTGATAAAACAGTAAGAGCAGTAGAAATTAAAAGTTGTGTGGGGTTAGGGGAAGACGAAGATTGGAGCATGCGGATCAGAGATTTGCTGTCGGATGCAGCCGGCATGTAACGTAAAGTGGTTAACATAGTGTGAAAAGAAGTTAATGCTCACCCCGTTCTAGTAGGACTGTTCAGATAGGAACAGGATCACAACAGGGGTGGGGAGTTGCTGAGGTGGCGAGGATTTGCTCTTTCTGCAGCTACATACATAGCATCCAAATTAGAAATATGTTAATGTAAAAGATTGTGATACTGAAATTGTTGAATATAATTTTGAAACAATATTTAATTTCAAATAATTAACGATTTCTAAACAAAAAATACCGTCTGTGGTGCCTTGCTACGGTTATATCTGTATTTACAACCAGTTTAGCTATCGCATGCTGTTCTTGGAAGTGGTGCCTGCTCTTCATTCTTTGCTGGTGCTGGGTCTGGAAGGAGTTTCCTAGTGCGTGTCGATCTAATGCACGCCGTGCGTCATGTGACGCAATCAAAAGTAATATTGCATAAACGGTTCTAAAGATCTAAACAAGGTACTCGACAAGATATAACACGGAGAATTCTAACTGTTTTGGTGAATTATAAAGACAAGTAATTTTTTAAAAAATTACAGTGTCTTTGCCAACAATCACCGATTCCTTATACGGTTTTTTTATTTTTTATTTTATGTATTCATTAGGCCGTGAGACAGACTTGATAGGATTTTAGCACAATGTCGCTGCCCATAGGGACAGTTTTGAAAAATTAGCAAGAAAGGATGGAGTCTGCCAACACAGCCAACTTATGGTTCCGTTAAGAGAACAAGAAAAATTTGTTGGCTTGTCGCTGAAATATTTTTCTCTAGATAACAAAAAACATTTTTGTGGATTTCTACGTACTCCTACTTCATGCCAGAGTACTATACCGAACATTACGACATTCTGCAAGGTTTGCGAAACAATCATCCGAAGATGCCGCAATATCTTCAGTGCACCGAAACCTTTCTCTGTGAGAACTTTCTGCAGGACTTGGTGTAGGAGGAAGTCGAGCATTGACAGACTTGCTGAATGGATGGATACTGCACCAATTCGTACCTCATTTCGCCTTAAATAAAAACATATTTGTGAACTGGTGAATTGTCTTGATTAAAATGTTTTTTCATCCACTTGGTTCAGAAAATTTACGTACCATTCGCCAAAAGTCGTTTAACTTTCTGAAAGGCAATAAAGCAAGTAACCGACTTTTCACTCCAGTAAACACTGGCCGTGACCTTTCCATCGGATGAAAGAGACTCCTTTTTGATCAATTACTTTGATCGCCGATTCGTTTCTGGGGTGATGTAATGCACTCAAGACTGATCCACTGTAAGAGTTTTACCTAATACATGGAAAACATTAACTACCTGACAGGACAGAAAGTTGAGGACATACGTTAAGACATAAAGGCGTGGTTCTGTAGTACTAGAGGGAGTGGCAGAGGGCAGCAGTTCAACATGGCACAGATTACAAAACAAAGAATAAATAATTGAGGAGTTTGGAGTAGGTGCTACTTGTAGATGAAGAGATTAGGACAGTATAAAAATCGTTATGGGCCGTAGCAGACCTGTCAAGAGACTATTGATCCGCGAAAGAAAAAGCGACAGACGTTACTGTGCAATACACAGCGGCTCGCGTAATGCATCTGGAACTGCGACTTCCCGCGCCACAGTAAAGAGTTGCTGCCTTGCTGGAGTGGTGTCACAACTCCCCCACTGTGCTATCGTCAGCGAAACACTCGCTCCCACATTTAAATACGTCCTCGCATTCCCAACGATGTGAGCGCAATTAGGATCGTTGCTTCTCACACCTTCTTGTCTTTACTACATGGTGCATTTTGATGTGACTAACGAGAACGTAGTACCACGAACACTCTTCATGCAATATTTTCTTTTTATGCAGTTCAACACAAGAACGTCTGTCTTTTAGGGGGTTAATGTTCGTTTTATTAAAATTATTCTCACAATAAGGATTCGCGTTCTTTCGTGTTATTAAGAAACGGATCTTTCTTCACTGTCTCGCACCCACCTCGTGCTTACAAGATAAACGTACGTTTCACTGTTATGTTGTTAGTTGATGCGTCAGGTTTCAACATCGATTATGTTTTTATGCTTTGTTGTCTTCCCACCTTTGTTCTGAATCTATTGGTTTATTTTTCAAACACATCTCTTTAAATCTTTGTGTTTTACTCACTCCACAAATCGAGAAATACTTAGTTACGATACATTCGTCAGTAGTACATACTTGTAATTGTTACTGCAGCTCGATGAATTTCAATTTTTAAGCATTAGTCCTTACACAATTACGTAGTTTTACTTTCCATTGTTTCGTCACAAATACAGGGCTGCCATAGACAAACCCAACTGTACTTTTCCTAAGCAAGTTGTTTTCTGATTTCTACTGTGTTGTGTTGTTCGGCACTCGTCATTGAAAAGTCAGATTTCTGGTCTACGAGACACTTTTTCACATTATGCACCAGCGATGTCTGCTGATATCGACCGGAGAAATTTTAGGTACTCTTCAATCGGCTGATTTTAAATTGGTTTGAAACGGTTATTTGAAAATACGCTACTGGAAATTAAAATTGCTACACCACGAAGATTGCGTGGTACAGACGCCAAATTTAACCGACAGGATGAAGATGCTGTGATATGCAAATGATTAGCTTTTTAGAGCATTCACGCAAGGTTGGCGCCGGTGGCTACACCTACAACGTGCTGACATGAGGAAAGTTTCCATCCGATTTCACATACACAAACAGCACTTGACCGGCGTTGCTTCGTGAAAAGTTGTTGTGATGCCTCGTGTAAGGAGGAGAAATGCATACCATCACTTTTCCGACTCTGATAAAGGTCGGATTGTAGCCTATCGCGATTGCGGTGTATCATATCGCGACATTGCTGCTCGCGTTGGTCGAGATCCAATGACTGTTAGTAGAATATGGAATCGGTGGGTCCAGGGGGGGTAAAACGGAACGCCGTGCTGGATTCCGACGGCCTCGTATCACTAGCAGTCGAGATGACAGGCATCTTATCCGCATGGCTGTAACGGATCGTCCAGCCACGTCTCGATCCCTACGTCAGCAGATGGGGACGTTTACAAGACAACACCATATGCACGAACAGTTCGACGACGTTTGCAGCAGCATGGCTGCGACTACCCTTGACGCTGCATCACAGGCAGGAGCGCCTGCGATGGTGTACTCAATGACGAACTTGGGTGCACGAATGGCAAAACGTCATTTTTTCGGATGAATCCAGATTCTGTTTACAGCAACATGATGGTCGCATCCGTGTTTGGCGACATCGCGGTGAACGCACTTTGGAAGTGTGTATTCGTCATCGCCATACTGGCGTATCAGCCGGCGTGATGGTATGGGGTGCTATTGGTTACACGTCTCGGTCATCTCTTGTTCGCACTGACGGCACTTTGAACAGTGGACGTTACATTTCAGATGTGTTACGATCCGTGGCTCTACCGTTCATTCGATCCCTGCGAAACCCTACATTTCAGCAGGATAATGCACGACCGCATGTTCCAGGTCCTGTACGGGCCTTTCTGGATACAGAAAATGTTCGACTGCTGCCCTGGCCAGCAAATTCTCCAGATCTCTCACCAATTGAAAACCTCTTGTCAATGGTGGCCGAGCAACTGGCTCGTCACAATACGCCAGTGACTACTCTTGATGAGCACTATGGGACTTAACACCTATGGTCATCAGTCCCCTAGAACTTAGAACTACTTAAACCTAATTAAACTAAGGACATCACACAACACCCAGTCATCTCCTTGATGAACTGTGGTATCCTGTTGAAGGTGCATAGGCAGGTGTACATGTGCACGCCATCCGAGCTCTGTTTGACTCAATGCTCTGGCTTATCAAGGCCGTTATTACGGCCAGAGGTGGTCGTTCTGGGTACTGATTTCTCAGGATCCATGCACCCAAACTGCGTGAAAATGTAATCGGATGTCAGTTCTAGTATCATATATTTGTCCAATGAATACCCGTTTATCATCTGCATTTCTTCTTGGTGTAGCAATTTTAATGGCCAGTAGTGCACTGAAATAGAAAAAAAGTGAGTCCCAGGTGATCAAAAATTGTACTCGGATACCGAATCATTCATCACGGAGATGGTGGTCCATTGGAAGAGTTTCCTGGTGGGTCCGTAACTTGTCGTATTTAGCCGTGAGAGCGATGAGGACAGCTGCCCCACACGGGCCTTGTGTACACGTGTAGCGGCGGGTACCTGCCTCAAGGATGCCGGTATACTCGTATCTGCCGTTGCGTGATTGCGACTGCGACCGCAAACGAAACGCGACCGGCTGCCGCGCGCCCGAGCAGCGGCCGGTACAGATGAGATAAACAGTTCGAGTCACAACTAAGCTACTGGTGGGGACGGAGGCGGACGACTGGGTAGGCGAGCATCCAGGCGACGGCATCGTACAGCAGCGAAGGTGCCACCGGCCTCTGCAGGGGCTCACTGCTTCTCATGCCAAAGAAACTCGTACAGGTATGGGTATTCAAATACAGAGACGTGTACACAGACAGAACACGGCGCTGCGGTCGGCAACTCCTATATAAGACAACAACACGCTTGTTAGATCGGTTACTGCTGCTATTACGGCAGGTTACCAGGATTTAAGCGAGTTCGAACGTGTTGTTAGTCGGAACACGAGCGGTAGTACACAGCATCTCCGAGGCATCGATCAAGTGGGGATTTTCCCGTACGACCATTTCACGAGTGTACCGTGAATATCAGCAATCCGGTTAAACATCAAATCTCGGACATTGCTGGGGCCGGGGAAAGATCTTTCGAGATCGGGACCAATGACGGCTGAAGAGAACCGTTCAACATGACAGAAGTGCAGCCCTTCCTCAAACTGCTGCAGATTTCAGTACTAAACCATCAACAAGTGTCAGCGTGCTAAACACTCAACGAATCGTCATCTATATGGGCTTTCGGAGCCGAAGGCTGACTGCACGACACAAAGCTTTATGCCTCGCCTGGTCCCGTCAACACTGACATTGGACTGTTGACAACTAGAGACATGTAGTCTGGTTGCACGAGTCTCGTTTCAAATTGTATCGAGCGGATGGACTTGTACGGGTACGGAGAGAACTTCATGAATCCATGGACCCTGCATATCAGCAGGGGACTGTGTGCAGCTAGAACGCACCAGTACACCCAGAAGAAGGCCGCTCCAACCGTGGCCGAAACGTTGGTTTTCCTCCAGCAGCAGTAGTTTCTAACATTATGACGCGGTACCATACCCAGAAAACTTTTATGTCGAAAACTTTACTGAGTTTGTGATTGCTTCGTCGTATTGCGTTATGCACCAGAGTTGAGGTAACTGACACAAAGTGCTGCCATTACGGTGACGAGAAAGGCCACTCATAACAGTAACCGAAACACTGACCTATAAAACATACCGAACATCTGGTCACATACCAGGAAAATACAGGTACAGAAATCTGTCGCCAGCAAATTATTAGAAAACTTAACGAATATTAGTAACCTGCAATATCGAAATGTCATTAAATAAAGGGAAATTCCAGGGCAAAAAGAGGCATAAAAATGCAAGAGGTAAAACTAGTGATATGTAATCAAATGCAGGAACAAATAAGTTCGTTCAAAAATTACGAATTTAAAATTTAGAGGAAAAACAGAGTACACCAGAATGAGGGTAACTGAATACATAAAAATATATCTGCAGAAAAATGAAGTAAGGGCTAAGAACAAAATTGTGTAATGTTACGTAAAACATGCAATAGGCTACTATATGTCAGTGAAACAAGAATTCTGAGACATAATGATAAACGAAAAATAGACGATGCAAAAATGAGGTTTCTAACGTTGATGTTAGGTGAGCGTTTAAGACATGAATTCAGGTACGCTGATACATGGAACCACTTGGAGTTAATCGTGGTCCAGTCATAGAGTATCAAAATAAATGGTTTCAACTGCACAGCATCGTCAAGGTTGGAAAGTTCCAAACTTGCTGATGTTGTGTTATATGCCTCAGCCACGCGTACTCACAATAATAAATAATGACGAAAATAATTACGGAATACATTTTAAAACTGTAGACACGTGGTATACACCATGAAAATTTTTAAGAATTCTGGAAGATGAAGACCTCAAAATTAATCTCGTTACATGATAATAAAAATAAATACTCCTAACAGCTTGTAGTCATTTTTTAGAATAAAAAATATTAATAATCTCAAAAGCTATAATAATTTAAAGGTCTAGATGAACTTCATGTGAAAACATCAGTTGTTAACTGTGCTTATAATCAGTCACCATAAAAAGTTAGGCTGCTTGAGTGAGGAAGGGGGACGAAAATGATGAGAAATTTGTTTGTCATGTTTATAGTTTCAGGTTTCACTTTCATTTGTAGTAAGCATTGGAGAGGAGAAAAGTAAACATTTGATGGGACGTAATGATGGCAAAAAGTCGACATCAGATTTTTGTAGGGTTTATTCGTATCTTACTTTGGCGGACCGGTATCGAGTTTCATGACCGTCTTCAGTGGCACACTACAAACGACCACAATATTAAAGTTCACATGATTATCCAAGTAACTATTTTTATCGGCAGTCTCGTACAGTATGTTGATAGTGTCATGTTAGTCACACCAGGTGCAGAGTGTGACATTTTCTGTGGTTGGGCTCCATAAAAATAAATTGAGCTTCCATCCAATGACACCACAAATCCAGCTTGTCGATCCCACCAGTGTCATGTTACGAATTTCAGTAGCGGTAGCGCACAGTACCTGATTCCTGGTAACAGTTCACTTCAGCTATCAGGTTCTACTACGTGCCATATAAATACTAGTGACTCAAAACATTTCTTAACAATACAATATTTATTACGTAAACTTACGAAGGAATTCGCAGTGACATCAGATGCGTTTTCACTGTTGACAACCTACTTTTGGATTATTCTCACACTAATTAAAAGTACTGCAGGTCTCTACGACCTACCCTCAACATCAATTCACTCTGAATCGTCGTTTAGTCTCTCTTGAGAAACCTATTTAAAGACATCTCCCCTCTCACCAGTTTAAGAGATGTTAGGTTACGAAGTCGAAGTAGAAACACGAACTTCAAAGCAGAGGTAAACTGACTGAAGACTAGCGCTACTTTAATTATTGTTAGTATTTCATAGAAATATACATCCATTTGTATAGAAATTTTTTAAATATATATTAATGTGGTAGCAATCATGCTTGAGCCCACTGTTCTTCCATCAAACCTGTCTGCCATCTTATCAAAATAAAATAAATGTGACTTTCACGAAATTTAAAACTGAGAATTGGTGTGTACAGAATCTCAACTTGAAGGAATTTTCGATGTGCAAATGGTCGCTGAAAGTGTTACCTGGCTGAATTCCCGGAAGTTATTTGAAAGTTGTATACGCCAGGAGAAACTCAGGTCTCATATTTCCGACGTTATAGATAACTTAATATCATAATTTATATTTTGCTAATGTTAATTGAGCTAATGGTTATTGGTTATAATTATAAGTAAACAAGATCTTTTATGCTCCAGCGTCTGCTGAATGAATGTTACCTTTCAGCTCAGTCGTTTAATTGAATTTCAGCATTTCACGATAGCTTCATTTGTTAATAAGTGATATAATTTTATAATTATCCAAATGAGTAGGTCCCCCATGAAATGTATTACTTTTATGGTCGTAAGTTGTTGTAAACCCTCACTTAATGGTACCAAAATGTCAGATGATGAATTCAACAGGCTTCAACAGTGGGAATACGGACGGATTTCTTATAGGATTCCTAAGATAAAGTTTCAAACATATATGTGGTATCTATGGAATGAGCAAGCAATCAGCAATGTTGTGCTGTTGTTAAAATATGTCTTCTGTACAAAAAAATGTAATTCTCGTAAATTAAGATCAGTGTCAAGGAATTGTGACTTTTCTCGATAATGGAAAATAGATTATGAATTTATCGCAAAATTAGAAACTTCTGGTCACACAGGTATTTTCATATTCACGCAAGAATGTCGTAATAGTACTGCATGACAATCTTAAGTATGAGGTGCTACATCGTGGTCCATGTTGCACTGTATTTGATCAACCACATTTATGCTTTCCGTTACTCTGCCGTTGAAGTGACTGTATCTTATGACGCGCTAACGATTGTTTATCCTGTGACAGTTGAGTGGAGGATCCGAGACGCATTTAACTAGCTTCCCGCATCTAGAAGCAAGGTGTTTAATATTCTCTGCTATCCTCGTACGTACCCCACGAATCAGAAAAAAATTCGAAATTACTTGGCAATTTGCAACGTACACACAGGATAATGTAAATGCAATCCACATTTTTGAGTACAAACGCAAGCTAGCCGTCGGAATTTCGAAGTGGAACGCAACGCAATGCAGGTAGTGGCGGAGGTGGGGGGGGGGGGGGGGGTGAGGGGGTGTACTGTGCCCGCAAGCCTCCCCCTCTCTTCTCCCCCACACAGTACGGGCTACCGCGTTCCGACGCCACTGCATCCTCTTTTTTTTCATGTTTTTTATTTTTTTACCTCCGCTATAAACGCGTTAACATTCTTTTTTTTTACTGCCGTCAGAATCCAACCGCATTTGTGTGCTCTTTTTTATTTCTTTTTATTTTTAGGTTTTCGGTTTTCGGCCGGTTTAATAACGGTCCCGCGTCCGGTGTGCGAGAAACGAGGCGAAAAATCACGAAATGCGCGGCGCTGGCCGGCTTTTAATTGCGCCGGCCTTTGTGGGCGGCGCCGCCCCGGCCCGGTCTGCTCTGACCTGTGGGCTGGCCGGCACCGCCCCTACCCGGGCTACTGTGCGCCCGCTCTTCTCTCTAATGCACACCCGGTGCGGCGGCACGGGACACTTCTCTACCGTACCCGACGCAGGCAGAACACAGTTTGCGACCAGTCGCACCGGCTGCGGCGCAGAGACCGCTGTAACAAACGAGCGGCACCTGTGGTCGATGACGATGGACTTTACGAAGCGAACGGCTAGCCAGAAGTCAACTCCATAGCGTAGCAAAAGTCTTGCAAGCGTGCGCAGACACTCCAGGGTGCGACCCGAATCTGAAAGCATAAATGCAGTGAAGATCAATCACTCTTCTATCAGTGGCACAAAAAGGCCTCAGAACAGTGGACACCAGACCTTTTTACTCAAGAGCCAGTACTGACGTCACGAGGTGACGTATGTTCCCATACGCACCGATGTTATTATTAATGAGAAACCTACGTTAGTTAAAATCTTCTGAGCTATTAGGCCATGTCATGTTTCTTCTAAAATGTTCGACGTTTCGACCCCTCTGCTGGCATCTTCCTCAGGATCTTTTGGTGTCCTCTACTACTAGAACACTGTCAGAGACGAATGTCGCGTCCACTTATAAAGGGGGCGTTTTCTGGCGTTCGTGCTGGAGAAGTGATAGTATTGGTTAAAGTTCATATGGCTACCAGTGGTCAGCCATAGTCATAGGCTAATATTCCCGCTCTGATGCAGAAGAAGGGGCGCTGGTAGCTCATCTCCTGTGGATACCATTGGCGGGCCATCGTCATTCGATAGAAAGGCACTATTCCACACTTATGCTCGAGAAGGGTTATTGATTGAAATGCCTGCTACCGCTATTAGTTGGTCATCATCAGTGACTAGATTCGAAACGGGCAGGGCAAGAGAGGGGGAATGTTTACCCAAAATATTATTGTCCGCCGAGGTGACTTGCAGCGCGTTGTTTATGCCGCTCACACACCGCGACCGCGTATTTACTTCCTTGATGGTGGGGAGCCACGATGCCGGAAGCCTATAGCCGTCCTCTCTATTGAAATTAGATGCATTCTTAGAAATTTCAACCGCTTCTCGGACCTTTCTTCTATAACTGTTTGTTTCTTTACCCAGCGCACGTACGTTATTAAAATCGATGTCAGAGCCACTGTTCTCTTGATATTTCGTTACTGCCGATTTTGCCGTTCGTGTTCTTAAGGCGTTCTTTAACAGTTCTTCCCGTTTCGCCTATGTACACTGTGTCGCAGCCACATGACACTTGATAGACGCTTGCATTGTGGAGGCAATCAAGTGCATCCGTTTTCCGTCGGAAAAAAGTCTTTTATTTTGTTTTGACTAAAGAAACATGTCTCAATACCATTTTTCTGTAAAATTCTGCCTATGCGGTCAGTGACCTCAGAAACGAACGGTAACCTGACGGAGTGAGAGGGCGGTTCGTCTTCATTCTTATTAGTGGTATAATTATTCCGCCTAAGCAGCGGTATCAGGCATTTCAACCTATAACCCTTCTCGAGCATAAGTCTGGAATAGGGCTTTTCTATCCAATGACGATGGCCCTCCAGTGGTATCCACGGGAGATGAGCTACCAACGCCCCTTCTCCTGCATCAGAGCGGGAATATTAGCCTATGACTATGGCCCACCAGTGGTACCCATACGAACTTTAGCCAATACCATCACTTCTTCAGCACCAACGCCAGAAAACTCCCCCTTTGCAAGTTGAAGCGACACTCGTCTCTGACAGTATTCGAGTAGTAGTTCACACCAAAAGATCCTGAGGAAGGTCCCAGCAGAGGGGTCGAAACGTCGAACATTTTAGAGGAAACATGACATGGCCTAATAACTCAGAATATTTTTAACTTCAATGATAACGGCCACGGAAGCCTGCACACCTACGTAAATTAGTATGTCATGAGTCCGCAATGGATTAGCTGTAACAAGCGAGCGGTAAGTTGCCCGCCGGCCCCCAAGCGATGATTCGGAACACTTCTTGCCGACTGTTCTGTTTAGCGTCTCTAATGACCTCGTTGTCGACGGGACGTTGAACACTAACCTTCTCCTCCGGTTCTCTGTTTAGATAGCTTCCACCGTCAGCGACCCCAAAGTTGTGACACTCTAGCTGCCCCAGGAAGTTTTACTGTGTTGTCGAATGATTAATTCATTAATCACAGTAATTCCACTTACGTTTGAATGCGTTATGCAACATGAGACGTGATTACAAATAGAGCGATCTCTATATCGATGTAAAAAGCTTCCAAAATAGTTTTATTGCTCAGATCGCGGTTGATACCTATATTGGTTACTAGTTTCGTCAAAGTTGTCATCTTCAGGTCGTCGGATATGTGAATTACAAAGCACCTCCGGGCGCCATATTGCCATCTGGCCAATTAAAACGTGGAGACAAAGTCACGGAAGAGACGTTCCCACGCAACATTAAGGACACTCAGTACGGAGTCCGCTATTGACATACACACATCTGACGGCAGGGAATATGTCCCGTCTGATGCATTTGACGCCTCTGTGCCCTGCTGGTACAGTTATGGCTTTTACGTTAGTGCACTTATTGCTGCATGGAAGTGTCTTTCCTGCGAATTGACTTCCATGTTTTCAATTGCGAGATGGTTATGTGGCACACTTACGGGTTTTGTAATTCACGCATCCGATTATCTGAAGATGACAATATAACTTCGCTGAAAATACTAACCAGGGTAGACATATACTCCGATCTGGGCAGTAAAGCTACTGTTTTGGAAGCTTTTTACAATTATTTCAAATTTTTACTAAATATTTTCAATCCCATTTTTCTTTTACTCATTGCGTTGCATTGCAACAACCTAAGTTTAATTTTTTGTTACAATGAAGTACAGAATTTGAAGGTGGCCAGCTCTGTAATGTGCATTCACAAATCCATGTTACTTCCATAGCAAAATTTGTACCATAGCAGCTGTCTTCTATGAGTTTCGCACGCCCGCCAGTTATCTGTACTGGAAGACAAACAATAAAACATTTCTTATTCCACAACCTCTAACTTTTAGTTCAGACTGAAAGTCTTGTTAGTGATAGGCAATCATGACAAATCCAATAAAAATAACTCTAAAAATGCCTGTTGATTGCTGAAAAAAATCTTCCAGCTGTTTTTGGAGATTTTTTTATTTCCACATTCACAACAAGTTTCGGAACCATCCCGTCATTTGGTGAACTGTCAGTAAATAAAATTTGGGATTACAAACTCTTCCCATAACACAAATGCAAGTATATAGAGTTGCAAGGTTCACATACATGCGGAAATAATGAAAAATCGAAGATGTCAAAATAGGCGAAAAATTACGTACCATTTGCAAACATAGGCTCAAGAGGCAGTTTTAAATGCCTTACGTCTAAGAAATGCATATTGTGTGTCAGGTGCAAAAACTCTCCACTCGTGCAGACAGAAACCAAATGTACGAGAAGCAGAGCTGCTGTCAACGTACGCTGTTGCCGATGGAGGGCATCTTGGCCTAATGCAATGCCAGGTATACCACCAGTATATCAGGAAATTTAATATAATACAATTTATATTAAATTACAGTACATTGGGCCAAACAGATGGAAGTCGAAATGTGAGAGATCCCTGCTGCAGGGTGAATGAGGAAGCACAGTCCAGTGAGGTTTTGTGAGCTTCTCTCGGGTGCATAAACTTGCATGAGGCCTTGCGTTCTCACCAAGAAGGTGAAGATCGTGTTTATTTTTTTAACGGCGGACACGCTGAAGTTGTTTCTTCAGTTTCCTGAGGGTAGCACAATACACTTAAGAGTTGATCGTTCCACTACGAGGGAGGACATGAGATCCAGAAGATCGTCGCCACGTTTTACCGGCCGAGGTTGAGGCTTTGAAATTTTTCTTCGGAAGAGAGATGGAGTAGGGCCACCCCGTGAATTGTAATTTTGTTTCCGGTTCCAAGGAATAAACCCATTTTTCGTCTCCTGTGACGATGATCGACAAAAATTGTAAACATCGATCGTGTAACAAGCAGGAAATTTCGTACGTTTAGTTTTTCGTTGCTCTTTACGAAAGTCTCTTAAGGGGGGGGGGGGGGGGGGGGACGACGACATAGGCCTACCTTTCAGTACACAAAGTGGAAGTGTGTCAGCACTACCAACAGAGACGTCCAGCTGAGCAACAAGGTGTTTGCTTGTGATCCTTCTGTCTCCTCGAATGAGTGTCCGCACGTTGCAACATTGCAGGAGTCACAGCTACTTTCGGCCGGCCGGCACGCGGCAGATTGGACAGCTTTGCGCAACGTTCATGCTATGACCGCCGCCTCACCCAACGACTCAGCCTCCTTTGGTCCACTCTCGGGCCTCCCTGGACATTCTGCAACCGCCTATGAACATCTGCGATGCTCGGGTTTTCTGCCAAAAGAAACTCAGTGACAGCTCTCTGCTTCGAACGCATCTCTTTTACAGACGACATTCCGAATGCTACGTACAGCGCCCCCAAGTATATGAACTTGATGAAACTATAGGAGCTGAAGCGGGAATAATCCACGATGTTCCACTAAAAATTCCGCATTTTTCAGCAGAAATTGGCGAGAAAAAATGTTGCATTGCTTATTCAACGCCCTTTGTCATATTGGTCAGATGATCTTTACGATAACGGGATCCGGTCATCACCAGTACAAATAAAAGTTCTTATTTACACTGTTACATTTATCCTTATATAAAGTAAAAATCGCTGAAGCTCGACCTTTGTCTCGAAATTTGTAAATTCATTCAAACACCGTGTACCGTAGACTACATCACGGAGAGCCCACAGGGATATGCACCGAGTCAACATGTGCATTGGTAGGCAGAAGTAATCACTTTGTGAAACTTCTTTAAAGCATACTAACAAGAAATTGTCTATTCGTAGCAATCTAATCAGACTAACAGTTTTGCTAGTTTCTTGTAGATTACTATGTGTATGTTATCAGAAAAATAGCTACTTCTAAGAGGTCCACTACTACTGCTCAGTTGCTGTTTTCATCTAGGCTTAAAATTTCAACAGGGTGTTTATATATACAACTTTAAATCTGCTGTCTGTATACCGTAAGTCAGGATCTATCTAATACAAATATGAGAGTTACGCGGAGTATACATTCCTGAGTCAGTGTATTCTAATAAATTGTGGCCAGTGAGGTATTCTTTTACTTCGTTTTTGATTATCTCAGATCTTATAGTTTCCTACCTGATGTACACCGGCAGTCTGTCAGACTTTTGCACCAGCGTATAAAAATCCATTCAGAACGCTGTAGAGGGGAAGCCTAATCCATATGAAAATTACTTTTGCTTCGAGTATTAAGACTGTGAATTGCTAACTTCATAACAAGTTCAGTCTTGTTCTCAGTCAGAGATACTACTAGAGAGTGTCTGTGTTTGTAAGCAAATGTAAAAATGTTTTAAAGTGTAAAGGTCTATGATGACGGTTGTGCAAGATATTCGGTCATGAACTTCACTCCGTATTCTTATTGTACGCTTATATATCGTAATTTTTCCCCCTTCAGACCTAATGAATGACTCGGAAGGTAACGCCATAGGACAGGACTGAGTGAAACTGTAACAGAATCCATCTAGTCTGTCTTGGCCACCTTAACAAAATGCAGTGTTCTGAGTAATGACCGCTTGGCCGTCCTTGTAGATAATTTAATCACCGGTTTCGTAGCCTAGAAGTAACGTTGTCATCAGATTAAATATGATTAATCATGACATTAAAGTTGCAACATGGGCTAGGCCAAACATTCTTTGTCTATTCGTAAACTTTACGCCACATCGAATCCATGTTTCACCATCATTACGTTTCCACTGATCGATCACCCTAGTGGGTCTTTTCATGTGCAACACACTACATTACATTTATATTGAAAATCATGCCGTCCCTGTACCAAGCATAGATACTCTGCCTGTCTTGCTATAGTTCTCTGCAATTTTATGGCCTTCAAACTTTTCCGTACACAATAGCATCGTCTACCAACATCGTGACCCGAGAATCACCCCACTGTAGCGATTGCTTGCTTATTTACATAGAGACCACAGCGATCAAAGTGTGGAGTTGGTGTTCCCGAGTGCGATTGGAATGTATGGGAAAGAATTACCAACTCCGGAATTCACCCTATAATCGAGGGAGACCTTCCGAAAATTTTGGTCGGCAACGACATATCTTCTTTCTTTTTCCTAACTACAAGAGACAGAGCTTCACGTTTGCGATCCTGTCCACTACAGCCGCAACTTTTTTCAGTCAAATGGCAGGCGATCTGGTAGTGGGACTGATGAGGTCCCTGATTCGAACAAATGTGAGGATGTTACTAACTCCAGCATTGCCCTTACAGGCAAGGAAACCCTCTAGAATACTTCGGGAGCTACCGGAGGATTAGTAATATTTTTCATTTATTTCCGAGACAAATTTCCGCTTTGTCCCAAACAAAAAAAACTGTGTGTGTGTGTGTGTGTGTGTGTGTGTGTGTGTGTGTGTGTGTGTGTGTGTGTGTGTGTCCATCGTACATTACTGGCCATTAAAGTTGCTGCACCACGAAGATGACGTGCTACAGACGCGAAATTTAACTGACTGGAAGAAAATGCTGTGATATGCAAATGATTAGCTTTTCAGAGCATTCACAGAAGGTTGGCGCCGGTGGCGACACCTACAACGTTCTGACATGAGGAAAGCTTCCAACCGATTTCTCACACAGAAACAGCAGTTGACCGGCGTTGCCTGGTGAAACGTTGTTGTGATGCCTCGTGTACGGAGGAGAAATCCGAACAGTTAGACGACGTTTGCAGCAGCATGGACTATCAGCTCGGAGACCTTGGCTGCGGTTACCCTTGACGCTGCATCACAGACAGGAGCGCCTGCGATGGTGTACTCAACGACGAAACTGAATGCACGAATGGCAAAACTTCATTTTTTCGGATGAATCCAGGGTCTTTTTACAGCATCATGATGGTCGCATCCGTGTTTGGCGACATAGCAGTGAACGCACATTGGAAGCGTGTACTCGTCATCGCCATACTGGCGTATCACCCGGCTTGATGGTATGGGGTGCCATTGTTTACACGTCTCGGTCACCTCTTGTTCGCATTGACGGCACTTTGAACGGTGGACGTTACATTTCAGATGTGTTATGACCCGTAGCTCTACCCTTCATTCGGTCCCTGCGAAACCCTACATTTCAGCAGGATAATGCACGACCGCATGTTGCAGGTCCTGTACGGGCCTTTCTGGATACAGAAAATGTTAGGCTGCTGCCCTGGCCAGCACACTCTCCAGATCTCTCAGCAACTGAAAACGTCTGGTCAATGGTGGCCGAGCAACTTGCTCGTCACAATACGCCAGTCACTACTCTTGATGAACTGTGGTATCGTGTTGAAGCTGCATGGGCAGCTGTGCCTGTACACGCCAACCAAGCTCTGTTTGACTCAATACTCAGGAGTATCAAGTACTGATTTCTCAAGATCTATACACCCTAACTGCGTGAAAACGTAATCACATGTCAGTTCTAGTATAATATATTTGCCCAATGAATGCCCGTTTATCATCTGCATTTCTTCTTGATGTATCAATTTTAATGGCCAGTAGTGTAGCTTAAGCTTCTACTAGAAAAAGCGAAGAAAACATGTAAAGTTTCTGCTAGTCTTCATCAGCTGCGATACTCAACGACTGCTGTTGATCCAACGTAATATGGAACGAAAGACGCACGCACACGCACTCAGCAGGATTGCCAGTAAACAGTCGGTATCAGTCGCCAGCCCCCTGTCACTCACAAATGACAAATGTACTGCCCTAGGGACGCCAGCAGGCGCCCACAAACGCTGTTCCTCAAAACAACCTGTTGTCCGCACCCGATACCTGTTCTGTTGTCAATGCACACGTGTCAAAAGAGAGCACACGTCCATAAAGCTCTGGTATTGAGTACGACAGCGCACTGATTGCTTATCGTTGACAGTTGGAAAAATGTGGTCATTCGCTATTTCCGGCCTAATTTTAAATGTCCCAGTCTAGGGACGAAGTGTAATCTAGAGTCGTAACACAGTATCTTCCACGTTCAGGGATTCAGGAAGCTCTAGTTTCGTTCAACAAATCTTGTAAACTATAGGCCTTACCATTATAATCACTCACCAGCCGTTCTCTGTTACCACAATACATGTTGCGTCCACGTCCTTATAATCATGTAGATCTTAGATAAATGAAATAGGAGCTGCTTTTTTAAAAGGAAAGGTGCTCCTTGCCAACGGAATAGTTTGTCTTGTCGCGTGACTGTGGTCTACTTCTAAATCTACATCTACATTTCAAAAAGCACCTGATGGTGTACGGCGGAGGGTTCTTTCCGTACCATTGCCACATCATTCCATCCCTGTTGCAGTCGTGAATGGTTCGCGGGAAGAACGATAGTTGGTAAGCCTCAGAGTGAGGCCAAATATCTCTAACTTTGCCTTCATGATCTTACACGTAGGAGGAAGAAATACACTGGCTGACTCTTCTAGAACGGTACGGTCACAGAACTTTAACAGTAAACTATATCGTGTCGCACATCGCGTCTGTTGCGCCGTCTGCCACTGCAGTTGGATGACCGTCTCCGTGACGTTTTTACACTTCTTAAGTAAACCTGTGACAAAACTCGCTACACTGATTTGGATTCCTTGTTACCGCTATCAGTCCTACCCAGTAATGTTCCAAGCTTATGAGCAATGCTACACACCGATAGAACGAGTGTTTTGTTAGCAACCTCCTTCGTATGTAAAGTACACTTAGCGAGGATTGTTCCAATGAATATGTGGTGTGACTCTACAAGCTTTCACGGCGGAGGTGCTGTAAATAGTCCTCACGGCTTTGCCGCCGGATCACGTTGTGCAAATCCCACAATATTTCCTCGAAGCAACTGTCTAACATTCCTTTGAGCTTCACCAAATGAAACATTATCAGTTTGGATCCTACAGTCTTTGTCCACCTATGTTCGAAAGTTAATGAGTGAAACCAAATGTAGGATACAAATAAGATTCCTAGATCATTTTCCAGATCAAAATCGTTTAGAAAATCTACACTGAATTTACGACAGACTGATTGCAGCTGCCTGACAGATAGCACAGTAAGAAATCCAGACTCGTCACAAACAGTTCAAAAATTTCCTAGTGGGATCATATAGCTACAATTCACCCTTGCTGGTGGCTAGGCACGTCGTGGTTCGGAGCCAATTTTTGTACCTAGCCACCAGCAAGGGTGAATCACCTAGAGACGTCGGACAGTCGCTCCGAGGAAATATTGTGTGATTTGCATAATGTGATCCGGCGGGAAAACCCGTGAAGACTATTTACAATCTGTGTGGTATCTGCTTTGTTTTTATATTTCCGTTCCACTTTAAATCATTCCGTAAGCATACCCTCAGATGCGACTGCTTCTAATAACTGCCGCCATTCCGTAATTGGTTTTTCCGCCCATTCACTGTAAGCTCCACTAACTTAAGCTGAGAGTCAACTGCCAAACCCTCCAGCAATCGTGATCCTTTACAGCTCTGCCTGCATTTCGTTAAATTTTTGTAGCGTTTCGACTTGTAAGCATTAACTGTAAAAGCCTCATGGAGCTTCCGATGTGACGCTCTAAGTTATTTAGATACATACAAACCAATAAAAGCTTAGCATCACCACTTTGTTTCCATAGTTTAGAAAACAAAAATTGGTTCTGAACCACGTGTATGTATTCATTTACAATGTGTCCAAATCACTAAACCATGGGTCAGTGCCTAGTTTGGGGAAGCGTTTCGCAGTATGTGCAGGGACGTGAAGACTTGGGGGTGGCCCTGTCTTTTGCAGTTGGACCAGAGCAGAATAGCATAGAATGGTGAACTGCGCAGACTGTCTCTCGCCAAAATCGGCTATTTCCCAGGGCGGTTCCTTAGCATTCCTGAACAACGTCACTTCGTTGTGAGAAGTCCACTCATTCGAATGCAGGCTTGAATCCGTTGTGCCACACTGTTGATGATAACATCAACCCAGACCTGGTCGCAACTGACATACAGTGGCGGCACGGAATACGCAGTCATTGTCTCCGTCCAAAAACGGCTCGTTTCAGTCGATTCCACACATTTTCGATTAGATTGATGCAGGTTCCTCCACTGCGGTGATCCTACCATGCTGAAGAAACGTGGGCAGGCGAGTTATCACCCACCAATATGAAATGGTCAGCAAATGGTTGGCGATGCGATCCTGCTATTGGCTGCAGAATCTCATCACTGTAATGCAAAGCTGTGGGATTGCGTTGAAAGTGTTACATGTTATCGGGTTGTTTCCAAACACGTCACCTGCGATTATCAGCGTACAAATGGGTCCGACTTTCTTCCATAAACGTCACCCGAAGCCTACCTTCTAGCATCCATTCTGCATGATTCGTTCCCCAACTCTGACGGAGTCCATGGCGTTTTGGTGTACCATGTGGTGCTCACTATGGTCGTCGGAAATGGAAATTTGCACCATACAGTCGTCTCCTAACAGTTTGATGCGATACATGCCGTCGTGTCTTTCTTTCTTTCACTGGTGCCGTGTCCCGCACTGACGCTGGGTCTGCATTGTTAGGAACGGATTTGGCAAGGTTAGTGGAAAGGGGTGGCTGGATGCCCTTCCTGCCGCCACACCGTACCCTCCAGGATTGGATTAATGTACCCCTGCTCTCTGCGTCTAGTGTAAGTCATGGAAAAGTGCGAACGTCTTCAGATGTCTGCGAGTCGTGTAACTGAGGGGGAACGTGGGGACCAGACCGGTATTCACCTAGGGAAATGTGGAAAACAGCCTAAAAACCACATCCAGGCTGGCCGGCACACCGGCCCTCGTCGTTAATCCACTGGGCGGATTCGATCCGAGGCCGGCACGCTTACCCGAGTCCAGGAAGCAGCGCGTTAGCGCGCTCGGCTACCGTGTAGTCTCTTCTAAAGCCAAATTCAGTTCTGTAGCACTCAGCCCACCGTTCCTTTGACAAAAAAGTTGTAGATATCGATCAGCCTCTGTACTTGGTTCAAATAGCTCTGAGCACTATGGGACTTAACATCTGACGTCATCAGTCCCCTTAGAACTTAGAACTACTTAAACCTAACTAACCTAAGGACATCACACACATTCATGCCCGGGGCAGGATTAGAAACTGCGACCGTAGCGGTCGCCTCTGTCCTTGTCTAAAGAGGATGGCCTTTGTCGACTTCTCAACACTGAGTGACAACTGCAACCGATTCCGTGTCTACACCCACATCTCTTTCACTCCGATGCACACGTACAGGAACTTCCTTAGCTGTCAAGCCATCTGGGCGTAATATGATGATGCGGTGCCCATCATTGGTCGCGATTGACGTTTGCGGCATGATGGATGTTCACTCAACCGTTCCACAGATTTCTCTAGTGCGTCCCTAGCGTTGCTTTACTTTCAACTAAAACGCTACAATCCATATGAGACCAGTGTTCTACCCGTAAGTAGCGCTTCTGCTAGCTGTGTATATTTTTACAGACATCAGGAATGGCCTTCCAACAGTACAGGAACTGTCACAATAGCAAAATACCTGGACGACATATCGCGGTGATGCAACACTTCTGTTGAAGTGTGTAGTATATTTCGAATAGTAGTGGTCCCGTAACACTCACTCGGGTTATACATAAAGTTACTTCTATGTCTGAGGATTTCTCTTCATGAAGAATATCAGGTATGTTCTATTTGCTAGGAAGACTACAATATAATCACAAACCTTTTCTGATATTACAGGGGTTCGCATTATTTTTCCATCGCAGTAATCCAGAAACCTGTAACCGCCTTCTGAAAGTCAAGAAACAGAGTACCAACCTGGAGGACGACCTTTTGCATCTCTTGCACAATCAGAGAGAGTTTCACACGAACTTCGTTTACAGAATGTGAATTGATTATCGCAAAGGAACTTTTCGGTCTCGAGAAAATCAAAAATACGCGATATGATCCAGCAGTATTCTAGAACAACTGATGTCAGCGACGTAGGCTTCTAGTTGACACGTCGTTCTATCGTGCAATGGCCGCTGATGCTGGAATCGAGAGCAAGATAGGTGAGACTTGTGATCTGAGAGCATTTGCAAGTCGCACAGGCTCGGAGCACATCAGTGCCGCCGTGCCAGTATGTACAAGTTCCTCGATCCGTGGGCAACGTCGTGTTGCTAGCAGGGGCCGCCAGAACCATTTTATCGTTGTCAGACACATACGCCACTGACCCAAACGTGTACCTCTTCTCACCCCACGTCTCACTGCACAGAGATGTGTGTGGGTGCAGGCAAATCGCCATTGGGCACTCGAAGCATAGTAAAAGATAGCCTCGACTTACGAGTCACACAGTTCATTTTGGGGCGTAACAGTGGTGGGGTACGGGTGCGTCGGAATATTCCTTCCACTACACTACAGAGCACCGTGCAGGCAGGACTGGAGATATTCTCCTGCAGGATGCGTTCACAGAGGTTGAACAGCACCTCTCGTACGTCGCAATCATTAACTCTCACCGGAAACTACTGCCTGTTCAATTACATATTTTTGCTCACCTACATCTACATCTACATGATTACTCTGCAATTCACATTTAAGTGCTTGGCAGAGGGTTCATCGAACCACAATCATACTATCTCTCTACCATTCCACTCCCGAACAGCGCGGGGGAAAAACTAACACCCAAACCTTTCTGTTCGAGCTCTGATTTCTCTTAGTTTATTTTTATGATCAATCCTACCTATGTAGGTTGGGCTCAACAAAATATTTTCGCATTCAGAAGAGAAAGTTGGTGACTGAAATTTCGTAAATAGATCTCTCCACGACGAAAAACGTCTTTGCTTTAATGACTTCCATCCCAACTCGCATATCATATCTTCCACACTCTGTCCCCTATTACGTGATAATACAAAACGAGCTGTCCTTCATTGCACCCTCTCGATGTCCTCCGTCAATCCCACACCGCGCAGCAATATTCTACCAGAGGACGAACGAGTGTAGTGTAAGCTGTCTCTTTAGTGGACTTTTTGCATCTTCTAAGTGTCCTGCCAATGAAACGCAACCTTTGGCTCGCCTTCCCCACAACATTATCTATGTGGTCTTTCCAACTGAAGTTGTTCGTAATTTTAACACCTCGGTACTTAGTTGAATTGACAGCCTTGAGAATTGTACTATTCCAACGGATTTCTTTTGGAACTCATGTGGATCACCTCACACTTTTCGTTATTTAGCGTCAACTGCCACCTGCCACACCATACAGCAATTTTTTCTAAATCGCTTTGCAACTGATACTGGTCTTCGGATGACCTTACTAGACGGTAAATTACAGCATCATCTGCGAACAACCTAACAGAACTGCTCAGATTGTCACCCAGGTCATTTATACAGATCAGGAACAGCAGAGGTCCCAGGACGCTTCCCTGGCGATCACCCGATATCACTTCAGATTTACTCGATGATTTACGGTCTATTACTACGAACTGCGACCTTCCTGACAGGAAATCACGAATCCAGTCGCACAACTGAGACGATACCCCATAGCTCCGCAGCTTGATTAGAAGTCGCTTGTGAGGAACGGTGTCAAAAGCTTTCCGGAAATCTAGAAATACGGAATCAACTTGAGATGCCCTGTTGATAGGGCCCATTACTTCGTGCGAATAAAGAGCTAGCTGCGTTGCACAGGAACGATGTTTTCTGTAACCATGGTGATTACGTATCAATAGATCGTTCCCTTCGAGGTGATTCATAATGTTTGAATACAGTATATGCTCCAAAACCCTACTGCAAACCGACGTCAATGATATAGGTCTGTAGTTCGATGGATTACTCCTACTACCCTTCTTAAACACTGGTGCGAACTGCGCAATTTTCCAATCTGTAGGTACAGATCTATCGGTGAGTGAGCGGTTGTATATGACTGCTAAGTAGGGAGCTATTGTATAAGCGTAATCTGAAAGGAACCTAATCGGTATACAATCTGGACCTGAAGACTTGCCCATATCAAGCGATTTGAGTTGCTTCCCAACCCCTAAGGTACCTACTTCTAAGAAACTCATGCTAGCAGCTGTTCGTGTTTCAAATTATGGAATATTCCATTCGTCTTCCCTGATGAAGGAATTTCGGAAAAATGCGTTCAATAACTCCGCTTTAGCACAACTGCCTGCAGGCCACCTACACCTTCAGAAAAACGATTTACCGCTCCATCGCTAGCAAAATGTGCCGGTCTCAGAAAGTAGGTGTTGGTAGGAGGGAGGGGTGAGGAAATCAACGTTCACGAAAAAGACCGTGTCATCTGCAAACCTCAACCACTAAATTATTCCACTGATTTTTACCTTCTTGTCATCTAGCGATGAATTGATCACGGATGTGATCGATCCATTCGCGACGCGGTTGGCGAATGATGTGCACGTCGTCAGGTGGCGCAATGTAGCACGGGTAGCGAGGTTTGACCAGACAGGGCTTAGAACGGAAAACATGGTGGGTAGTGGACGCTGACCTAGTGTCGTACAGTGCGGTGAGTAGGTGGCGCTGATCTGCGCTGCAGCCGGGGGACAAAGGAGCTGCCTCCGTAATGAAGCTGAGCGGCAAAACAACGCGCCGAGCTTCCCAGCGCCCAAGTCTATAGAAAGGGGACAGGGGGAGGTGGGGGGGGGGGGCAGAAGAGCTGTGGAGGGGATGGCAGAAAGGGTTGGGTTGGGGGATGGTTACGGGGGCAGCGGAAGGCGCGCAGCCAGCCTTGTCCGGAAACCTGAAAAAGAAGCAGAAAGCCGCGACAGATGCGCGCCGCTGCCTGCCATTATGCTCGTGTGGGAACGCGGACGGCACCGGAGTTAATTAACGCGGGATGCGAGATAAGGGAGGCGCAGCGCACCCGTCCGCTATCTGCACGCGCGGGGACCACCCGGCAACGCTCCGCCCTTGCGAAAGCCGACAGTCCGGGCAAGCAATGCATACGTATTTCTCAGCGTCACACATTTACATCTACATGTCTGTACACATACTCAGCGAACCAGTGAAGTGCATGGCTGGGCGTACTTAGCACGGTACCACAAGTGAGGCTGCGTTCGCAGCGTCACCGATAATGGTTGCAAAGGACCTCCGACAGGGGTCGCCCGATAACGTCGGCCGATAGTTTGGTTACACTGCGTTCGATCACCGTCAGCTTTTTGTGGGTTCTAGGAGATCAAGATAGGCTAGAATTTATTCTATGGAGAAGGTTAGAATCTATTTTAACCTCCTCGGAAGGGATGGATGCCACGGTCGTGCTTGGAGGTGAGTGCTGCATTGCAGCTTTTCCTGTTAAAAAAAAAAAAAAAAAAAAAAAAAAAAAAACGCCGAACGGATATGAATGACCTATACCTATCTCGAATGAGATAGGTATAGGTATATATGAGGTATATATGAGACGAAGAGAGATACGTTCTGTTACATCTGGAAATGATTCGTTGATGACATTGAAAAGAAAGATTGCGTACACTTCGCAGAATTCAAATAATTTCAGTAAATCAGACACATGTCAGTTAGCCTTGAATGGCTGTCATTCAGCGAATCTGTGAAACATAAACACCTAAAGCACTGAAAAGCGCAATCACATACACTACATTTGTAAGCCACCTAACATGACATAATCACCACCATACCGGTATAAAAAGCCAGTGAGCAGTAACAATAATTTGTAGCTGCTAATACCCACTTACCACAACCTGAGGAATGCCCACCACAGGAATTTTATCAAAATGATCATACACATGCTTCTCTCTTGAACACACAACGTTTTGAGGTGATAACCTAGGCCTAAAATTTCAAATACAGATATTGCCAGTATTGCAGATAACACGCTGCATTAAGTGCAGACGTGAGGATGAAATGGCTAGACAGCCACAGAAAACGCACAAGGTAATTATAAGCTAACGTTCAATAAATTATTATAAAATTATTATATTTCAGACCACATTTCCGTGACATGTAGCCATTATCTTGCCCATTATCAGGTACGTGAGTGGCTTAAGTAACAGAACCCAGGATGTTGTCTTCGGAGACAAGGGAACCGTGGTAAGGCCGCTGTTGTTTTCTATGTACAGAAATTATCTAGCGGAGACGGTGGGCTGAAATTTGTGGTTGTTTGTTGATGATACTGTGGTGCACGGGATGGTGTCGAAGATGAGTCACCGTAGAAAGATACAACACGATTTAGACAAAATTTCTAGTTGATGAATTTCAGCTAGCTTTAACGGTAAAAAACATCTAAGTTAATGAGGATGGAGGAAAAAAAAGTAATGTTTGCATATAGGATTATAAGTATCTTGCCTGACACAGTCACGTTGTTCAAATATCTCGGAATAACGTTGCAAAGCGATATGAAACAGATCGAGCAGCTGGTGGAGAAATGGAATGATCGACTTTGGTTTATTGGGAGAGATTGGATTGGATTGCTTGGGGGGAAGAGACCAAACAGTGAGGTCATCGGCCTCATCGGATTAGGGAAGAAAGTCGGCCGTGCCCTTTCAAAGGAAGCATCCAAGTATTTGCCTGGAGCAATTTAGGGAAATCATGGAAAACCTAAATCAGGATGGCCGGACGCATGATTGAACCGTCGTCCTCCCGAATTGTAGGAGATCATCTGTAAAGGAGACCGCATACAGGACGCTGGTGCGACCAATTCTTGAGTACAGCTGGTGGGTTTGAATTCACATCAGGTCGGATTAAAGGAAGACGACGAAGCAATTCAGAAGCCGGCTGCTGGGTTTGTTATTGGTAGGTTCTAACGACGTGCGAGTATTAGGGAGATGCTTCGGCAACCCAAATGGGAGTCCCTGGAGGGAACACGACGTTCTCTTGGAGGAATATTACTGAGAAAATTTAGAGAACCGGCATTTGAAGCTGGCTGCACAACGATCTTACTTCCGCCAACATACGTTTCGCGCAAGATCCACGAAGATCAGGGTACTACAACTCCACCTTTCTAGTACTAAACTTAAAAAATTCTCACAATCCATGCTTTTCGTCCGTGTATGTTACCCGTTTCGATTGAACAAAACAGATTCGAATTTCATACCGTCGACCGAAGTCTGTACGTTCGAGCATCGAGATCGGTTACTTTGAGACCGTGCGGGTTCTGGCGTCCTGATTTGAAAAGATCGACAGTCTTTGACGTCTGTCGGTCGTTGACGGAATGGCCCGATGTCGGCAAGATTTTATTCCATTTCATTAGAGCATAAGGATTTCCTCCCGCTGGAATCGTGTATGGTGCGTGAGACGAAAAACTGTTTGAACGCCTCTCTGCGTGTTGTAATTAGATTAATGGTGCCTTCCCGATCCCTATGGCACCGATACATAGGAGAACGTAGTATAGTCTCATATTCATGGCTTATGTTGATCATTTCTTCGTGCGTAGGTGACAATCAGAAATATATTTAATCCTTCAAAGGAGAAAGTTGGTGACTGTAATTTCTTTAAAAGGATTGTCAGTTCAACTTGATTATCACGTTCGTCACACTATCTCCCCTACTTCAAGATAATGCACGTGTGTCCAAAATTAAAGCAACAAACCGTTATTTCCCCGTCCTTTGTCTAATTTACGATATAATCATACGAACTGTCAATCTGGTGTCCGTACGATCTTGTTCTGGGCGGAAGATGGTATTCTGGTCAACGGACAACCATGCCAACGATGATGTTAAGGGAACCTATGAAACGAGGTAGCCTTTGCCGGGTAGCCTCACACTCACAATCGCTTTGTACACAGAGACCAGCTGTGTGTCTGCCTCTGACGCGTCTATACAGAAGAGGACGTCTACAGGGAGTCATCAACATGCCACCTGGCTGGTCGAACAGTGGACCAATGTTGTTTTCACAGATGAGTCTCGATTTATCCAGGAGACTGATTCTCGATTGATTAGCTTCTGGAGGGGACGTGGAACACGATTTCGGAACCCAAAATTGTGGAAAGAGATGGATATCGAAGAGGATCCCCAATGGTGTGGGTAGTGATTATGTTTACCACTCGAACGTCTATTCATGAAATTGTACGGATGAATCGACGAGGTTTAACTGCTGTCAGGTATCGTGACGAGATCTTGCGACTTCATTTGCGGTTGTTGCGAGGTGCTGGGATGCACCAGAGACATGGGCTGCTTCACGTTAGATCCAACAAGGGCTCTCCAAGACTGTGGGCAGATCTGCACGAAGATTGGGCGTTATTGACTCAACATGAGACTGATGACATCGTTCACAGCATGCCCCATCTTTGTCACGCCTCTATTGTTGTGCAAATCGTTAAGTTGGGGAAAAAAGGAAGAACATTCTTGTCTACCGTTATGCATGTTGGAGTTGTTCCCGTTCTGAATTTTTCGCATTGTTTCTACTTTACTATCAACTGTTCCATACTATTTTGTGGAAAAATAAAAGCAACCATGCAAAAATTCCGTTTGTTGCTTTAATTTTTGACACCAGTGTACAACACAAGTTGCCTTTCGTTGAATTTTTTTGATGTCCTTCGTCAATCATATCTGATAAATCCCATACCGCGCAGCAACACTCTACAGGGGACAGCCGGCCGCGGTGGTCTCGCGGTTCTAGGCGCGCAGTCCGGAACCGTGCGACTGCTACGGTCGCAGGTTCGAATCCTGCCTCGGGCATGGATGTGTGTGATGTCCTTAGGTTAGTTAGGTTTAAGTAGTTCTAAGTTCTAGGGGACTTTTGACCACAGCAGTTGAGTCCCATAGTGCTCAGAGCCATTTTTTTACAGGGGACAGACAAACATAGTACTGGTGACATCTTTAGTAGATGTTTTGCATCTTCTAAGTGTTCTGCCGATAATACAAAGTTATTTTTTCGCCTTCCCCACAACGTTTTCGTGTGTTTTGTTCCAGTTTAAGTTGTTCGCAATTGTAATCCTCAGGTATTCAGTTGTATCAAAAACTTTATATTTGTATGATTTATCTTGTTACTGAAATATAACGTGCGAAACAACTTGAACTTTTAATTGTCCAGTGTCAACTGCCAATTTTTGCGCCCTTAGGCAGCAAAACTCCGTAAATGAGTTTATTGCTCAGTTAATTCGAATGTCTATAAATTACACCTATATCACAAATTCTCTGCAGGCGCTATGATACATTCATTTCCAAGACAAGTCAGACTGTAATGTTCATTATCACTGATTACTTCTTACCACTCTCATACTGACCTTTTAATTGTAATGCTTCGCCAAGTGGCACCATAGCGTTTCAAGGACCTACAATGGAACGGAACGTAGAAAAAATGGGTATCTGTTATCGAAGGAGTGAATTCAAAAATGCATCGTCGTAATCCATACAAAACAATCTCTATTGTTAACTCCTTCAGTTTAATTAACCGATTACTTTCGTAGTTAATATTTAAACATTCACAGTTAGGCCTAATCTACAGTGACTGCTTCTTAAGTTAGGGAAGCGAAATTCTTGAATAGAGACACGCACACCATTCCTGCTAATAACCTAAGTCGTTAGATAATTTCAGTTTCAGGAGTCTACGGTACTTCTATCAGGAAATGTTGACTTGGCTTCTCGTAATTTTGTTTTTACCACGGAAGAGTTACAGAGCTCTTCCGTTAGGGCTATTTTTGTAATAAATGTTACATTCTCCCGGTTTCCTTTTTTTACTGGAATTGTTCATGTGTGATCCGATTAAAAGTAATGAGAAATTTTTTTTAATTTTCATAACTGCGTAGTTTCTGCGAATATTTTTGTCCACCTGGATAACTCTGCACTGTGGAAACTAATGTAAAATACTGCAACAGTTGCCGAACAAATTTCGTTGAAAACATTTTTGCCATTTAGTTAGTTTAATATTTCATAACATACAAATACGAGAAACGTAATTCTTGGTACTTTTCAAGCCTCAGACTTTTTATGCATATGATATCAACGTTAGTGCTCATCGTTGAGAGATAGTCATAAAAAAAGCAGAGGCAAACGGTGTAACACAAGACGGAGTAAATACGTATATACAACAAGGAAACAGAATTTTCATTCCGGGTTAAACTTTTATCCAGTTCTGAATGAGAACGTTTAAATGAGAAATTGATTGGAATTTTATTAATTAGGCCTTCAAATGAAACTGATGCGCATCTTGTCTGAACAGGTGAATTTTGGGGATCGCTTGTCATTTGGTGGTATTCAAATTCAATCCGTTTTAGTAGACCCACTCGCAATCAGCTTCGGTAATAGACTTTTTAGTTCTTTGTGAATTTTCATAACTGACTTACAACACACAGGCTTGGGGGATATCTTACGGTGCGGCCTCCAATTGCAGCCTTAGCATTTCATTCGTTATTAGCTGTTGGCGACCTGTAAAGTAGGGGTCAGAATGTTTGTGGACTGTAACACAGAATTTATTTCCGTAAGCAGCATGCCGAACTTGACTAGGCTAGAAGCTTTAGTGAAATAAACTACGATCCCCACTGCTGCTTGTGCTCGACAACAAGCTTCATGATTATGGAAAACAATAACGCTCTGAGGTGGCAGAAGTCACGTGATACCTCCTAACACAGTGTCCGACCTCCTTTTGTTCCAGCGTAGTGTAGCAACACGACTAGTCATGGACTCAACAAGTCGTTGAAAGTCCCCTGCAGAAATATTGAAACGTGCTGTTTCTGTGGCAGTACACAATTGTCAAGGTGTTGGCGTTTATAACATTACCTCCACTAACAGTTAATTAGTTCAAAAATTATCACGTCGCGCACTCAAAGTATTATTGCGCAACTAAAAGGTCTTCAATGTGCCAGGTATTGCTACATCAATTGATTACAGTCACTGAAGAAAATTAACAATAATATCACTTATCTGTCAGCAGCTCGTGGTCGTGCGGTAGCGTTCTCGCTTCTCGCTTCCCGCGCCCGGGTTCCCGGGTTCGATTCCCGGCGGGGTCAGGGATTTTCTCTGCCTCGTGATGGCTGGGTGTTGTGTGCTGTCCTTAGGTTAGTTAGGTTTAGGTAGTTCTAAGTTCTAGAGGACTGATGACCATAGATGTTAAGTCCCATAGTGCTCAGAGCCATTTGAACCATCACTTATCTTGTATTTGCAATCCAACGACGATCTCGCTCTGGCTTTGGCTCGTAATTAAAATGTGTCTAGCTAGCATGACTATCGCTGTTGGTGCGAAAGGCACTCGGATGTTAATTACGCCGACTTGAAGAACTTACGAAGACAATCTTTCAGGATTAATTTGAGGATTGTTTTTCATTGCACTGTGCTTCATACTTTTTTAAACAATGATCATTTGAAAATAATTCTTGACACTCACTTTTCACAAAAATTCAAATTTATTAAACTTTTTATACTTTCGCTTGCTCAAACATTACTTCATCATACAATTTCGCAGCCGTTACTGCTCTTAATAAAACTCACAATATTTTTCATTGTCCACAACTCAGACTCATCTTTTCATTTCCAACACAAAGTCAAGACTGTTCACATTCAACATAAAAACTTGACTACTCTGTACGCTTCCGCGCCAAAAAATCACAAACCGGCATCAAAGATAACAATAAGTACAAAGATATTCACACTAGATATTATATCGTTTTGAACATCTTAAAATATCGACGTACATAGATATAAAAATGAAACCACATTTGAATAGAGTGAAAAAATTAGGCATTACGTAGAAAAATATTCATTAATCTACGGTTTCGAAAAATAGGCTTGGCGGGTGGTAATGGTTTCGCAAATAAAGAACCATTGCACGTTACAAGATTTTGTCACTAACTGATCTCTTGATTATTTCCCATAAATATTTGATGGGCTTCGTGGATCTCGGTGGCCAAAATATGCGCTCGAATCCTCCACAATGTTCTGACATGGCGCGTTGTAGTCCATAAAAATTCCATAGTTGTTTGGGAACGTGACTTCCATGAATGGCTGCAAATGCTTTGACCTTATGTGAACATAACCATTTCCTGTCAATGATAAGTTCATCTGAACCAAAGGGCCTAGTGCATTCCATGTAAACACAGCCCACAGCATTATAGAGTCACCACCAGCTTGCAAGGTGCCTTGTCGACAACTTGGATCCGTGGCTTCGTGGAGAACTGCACCATCAGTTCTTAGCAACCGAAATGGGTGCTAATCTGACCAGGCCACGGTTCTCCGGTTGTGTAGGGTCCAACCGATACGGCCACGAGCCGAGGAGATGTACTGCAGGCGATGTCGTTCTGTTAGCAAAGGCTCTCGCGTCGGTCGTCTGCTGCCGTAGCCCTTTAACGCCAAATTACACCTGACTGTACTAAGATATACTACCATATTGTTTTCTGCGCTTATTTCAAGCAGTGGTGCTTGTCTGTTTGCACTGACAACTCTACGAAAACACCTCTGATCTCGGTTGTTAAATGAAGCCCGTCGGCCACTGTGTTGTCCGTGGTGAGAGGTAATGTCTGAAATTTGGTATTCTCGACACACTCTTGACACTGTTGATCTCAGGATAATGAGTTTCCCAACAATTTCCGGAAAGTAATGTCCGATACGTCTAGCTCTAACATTATACGTTCAAAGTCTGTTAATTCCTGTCGTGCTGCCATAATCACGTCGGAAACCTCTTCACACGTATCACTTGAGTACAAATGTCAGCTTGAGTACCCAATACTACCGCCGTCTGTATATGTGCATATCCCATGACCTTTGTCAGCTCAGTGTAATTTACAATGTTTATGACATGTCGACATACATAAACATATGATAATTACTGAAGTTCTAACACTACCAGTTTTGGTCTTATATGCTTATTTTGGCCATGTATGTCAAATGGGGATAACTGAAGAATTTGTACATTGTCAGTTTAGGATAATTTCCTGTAAAAACAATCAAATATGGAGTGAAACTCTTCTGCAGCGGGATTTACTTTTAGGCGGTTAAGGATTATTGAATTTCTAACCATGGAGCAATTACAGTAATTCGTGTGTCTTGTTTTAAACAATGTGGAGTTTGCTTCTGTATAGTCGCAGCATATCCCCGAATGGGGATGCATACAACAACACTAATTTTGATATAGGTTCGATAAGTAAAAGATTGTTTTCCCTGTTGAGACAGTCATGGAATTGTTCATAAACTCTTTGAGTACCCTTTCATTAGGTTTTTATCTGAAGTACCAGTGCCGTTCGCATGACTTTACCTGCGCTATTGCAAGACAGAGACATCTATTTGTACACAGGGGCGCTTTACGAATGTAGTGCGTTGCAGCAGTCACTTACGGTGCTCAAAGCAGCAGTCACAGCGGATACTAGGCTATGTGATGGAAGAAGATTGTGAATTTACTTTTAAAAAAAGAAAGGAGAGATAATGGACAGTGGAAGTATATCTAAAGTTACTGCGAAATGAGCTTGCGTTCGCGCTACTCCGTTCATCAGTGATTTGGAAATGAAACCACTGGGGCAGTATGTATCTTTGATTTAAATTTATTACTTGATGAATATCATATTCGCCGTTGATTGTAGAAATTATTTATTTCACAATTGCAGTTTCGGCTTTTCGTCCTTTCGCTGGCTCTCTTTACTCGCGTAACAACTAGTATATGAGATAACATATGTTGCTACGAAAAGAGCCCCGAACTACGTTTTATTGATACTGTGCTGTGACTTTCTTTGGATCATTAATTTTCAACAAAACAAATTGTATTACGTTCTTGTTGTTCTGGATCTGGCTTTCTATTAAAGGAACATTTTTTCGTTACTGTAACTAGCCATAAAGTTCAATATATCTTCCTTACTTTACTGTTATTGAAAAGGTCACTGAAAATTATTTCGCTATCAATGCTGATGTTACAATACGCAATGTTTGTTCAACATCAAAATTTTGCAGTGGATTTTTATTAACAGTAACACACCAATAAGTACCACGACTAACACGAGAACATGAGACTATTATCAGAGAAAAAGATGTTTTTACTATAAGGTTTGCCAGACCAGAACTACGCACAGCAAGATTTCTTTTATGTTACGAAGGTAAATTATCTTTTTGCACTGTTAATAATATATTATCGGCAGCCCGCGTCAACCTGTAAAACACATCATAAAATCTGCTGCTGTGTTCTGCAATTCCGTAAGCTGAAAGAAATAATTTTAGTTCACTATTACCTGTCCACTTCTTTGCGATATGACAGATTTCTTTTAATGCAGTTTGAATGCGCCGCGGCAGCGGCTCGTTGTTTCGTAGCGCAGCTCTGCACCACTAATAATATTTAAACAGCTGAACATGTCTTAAAAGGATGGGATAAAATACCAGGCAAGCTTATTACAAATCATAACGCAAGGTTTCACTAAGTAACTCTATTCAAAACATTTAAACAAATCAATTAATTACACACCTTTCCAAGGCTATGTCTAATGGCGTCCCTCTCACAATCGTGACAAAAGAATGCTACGCAAGCATACAATATAACGTCACAGGCTCTTCCTACTCACGTAAATACAAGAAGACGGCAGAGAAATTAATATTCGTTTTTTACTATTTATACTAGTCACCTATTCTCATCTTTTTTTGATACTTAATAAGTATCGTCTGTAACGGTTTCAGTACTCGCCGACACAGATATTATCTAAATAAAAAAACCAATACATAATTCTATACAAGAACAAAACATGACACATAATGCTTTCTCTTTATTACATAAAGTTCACCCAATCGTTGTCCCCGCAATTACAATCATCCAGTTCAATTATTCTTTTCTCCTTTTCTTTCACCACATATAATATGCGTTTTGCTAAGAGACGTTAAAGTCCAATTTCAAGTGGTACTGCAACAGATTTTGTTTCAGCACATGTCAGATTTCAAAATACTCCAGCATGTATCCACGTCATCGTCCAAAATAAGTCTTTTCGCTGTGGAAGTATAGTAACATCAGACGAGTGTGAAACCCTGTACATCGTGAATTAAGTCTGGCTTATGCGAAATTGGTTTAAAATGTATCACATGGAATGACGTATTGTTAAAAATTGTATGTCTCAGTGGTTCCAAAGTGAAACCACCTGCTTAGAACAATTGCTTGGTTACTTTTTGCAAATTTATTCTTGAATTCGTTGGTTACTATGATCAGAGGGTGCGTTTGCGATAAATTTTGAAATTATATTCCAATTTGACACTACCTCCTTACGACAATTGTTTACTTTTTGCCGATTTCTTCCTGTATTCCTGGCTTACTATGATTAATTTTGTGAAAAATTTAAAAATAGCACTTGGAGAGCCACTATGCTGCAGAGACGGGGTTCTCTCTCTGGATGTCCACAGGTCGCTAAAGTGACCACGTGACCGGGAAAACCCTTCCGTTGGGCACCACAATGGCTGCTCGTTTCTCATACCCAGAGCAGAATTAAATTTTTTGCCCAAAATTAATAAATAGTGAACCGTAAGTGTCACTGAAGAGCCAGTATGCTCATTTGTAGCGAAGAAGATGGCCGACCACGCGGAGACGCGACTTCGATATCCGCATCAGTTTACAAGTTACTCTAAGTTAAATGTTATAAATAATTCCTGAACTTCAAAAGTGAATAACTCGGCAACGCATAATGCGATTGCAACAAACAAGGTGTCTACTGGTACATCTCGTACAACTGTATCGGATTGTGATAGCAGATTTACTGAAATTATTGACATATTTAAATGAGAATGCGAAAAGTGGGTTCCTGCACAACTAAAAACAAGTTCTCTTACTAAATAAATAAACATTAAAAGCAGCGGCAGTACAGTAAACAGGGTATACAGGAAATTGTTTCTTGATATTTAAACCTGTAAATCTGAAAATGGATGCAAACCGTAGAAACTGTTTATAAATAGACTATGGTGGATAAAATAAAATTGATAACACCACAATATTTCCAGGAAAACTTCCGTGTGGTTTGATGCATAATACGCGTATAAAAGTTTAAAATAAAGAATTTCAGCGAATTTCACGTTCAGTACTTTAACTGACTTCACTGGTGCTTGACGGACGCTTCCTGGGCCTTGGGAGAGCCAGCCCTGACAAAACTCTACCATCTGGTGAGCAAGATGTTCGAGACAGGCGAAATACCCTCAGACTTCAAGAAGAATATAATAATCACAATTCCAAAAATAGTTCAAAGGGCTCTGAGCACTATGGGACTCAACTGCTGTGGTCATTAGTCTCCTAGAACTTAGAACAACTTAAACCTAACTAACCTAAGGACATCACACACATCCATGCCCGAGGCCGGATTCGAACCTGCGACCGTAGCAGTCGCACGGTTCCGGACTGCGCGCCTAGAGCCGCGAGACCACCGCGGCCGGCCACAATTCCAAAGAAAGCAGGTGTTGACAGGTGTCAAAATTACCAATTTGTCACTTTAATAAGCCACGGCTGCAAAATACTAACGCGAATTCTTTACAGATGAATGGAAAAACTGGTAGAAGCCTACCTCGGGAATAATCAGTTTGGATTCCGTAGAAATATTGGAACACGTGAGGCAGTACTGACCGTACGACTTATCTTAGAAGATAGATTAAGGAAAGGCAAACCTACGTATCTAGACTTAGAGAAAGCTTTTGACAACATTGACTGGAATACTCTTTCGAATTCTGGAGGTAGCAGGGGTAAAATACAGGGAGCCAAAGGCTATTTACAATTTGTACAGAAACCAGATGGCAGTTATACGATTTGAGGGGCGTGAAAGGGAAGCAGTGGTTGGGAAGGGGGTGAGACAGGGTTGTACCCTCTCCCCGATGTTATTCAATCTGTATATTGAGTAAACAGTAAAGGAAACAAAAGAAAAGTTCGGAGTAGGAATTAAAATCCACGGAGAAGAAATAAAAAGTTTGAGGTTCACAGATGACATTGTAATTCTGTCAGAGACAGCAAAGGACTTGGAAGAGCAGCTGAACAGAATGGACAGTGTCTTGAAAGGAGGATATAAGATGAACATCAAAGCAAAAGGAGGATAATGGAATGTAGTGGAATTAAATCGGGTGATGCTGAGGGAATTAGATTAGGAAATGAGACGCTTAAATTAGTAAAGGAGTTTTGCTATTTGGGTTGCAAAATAACTGATGATGGTTGAAGTAGAGAGGATATAAAATGTAGACTTGCAATGGCAAGGAAAGCATTTTTGAAGAAGAGAGATTTTAGTGTCAGGAAGTTGTTTCTGAAAGTATTTGTATGGAGTGTAGCCATGTATGGAAGTGAAACTTGGACGATAAATAGTTTAGACAAAAAGAGAATAGACGCTTTCGAAATGTCTTGGTACAGAAGAATGCTGAAGATTAAATGGGTAGATTACATAACTAATGAGGAGGTATTGAATAGGATTGGGGAGAAGAGAAGTTTGTGGCACAACTTGACCAGAAGAAGGGATAGGTTGGTAGGGCATGTTCTGAGGCATCAAGGGATCACCAATTTAGTATTGGAGGGCAGCGTGGAGGGTAAAAATCGTAGAGGGAGACCAAGAGATGAGTACACTAAGCAGATTCAGAAGGATGTAGGTTGCAGTAAGTACTGGGAGATGAAGAAGCTTGGACAGGATAGAGTAGCATGGAGAGCTGCATCAAACCAGTCTCTGGACTGAAGACCCCAACAACAACAACACTTGGTTCTATCAAGTCAGGTACGTAACTGCTGTGGGAGTTAAATATTTGCGTCGAGGAAAGCTTCCGTAGCGTTTCCGTTAACAAGTATAGCGTGACTCATCCGTGCCCGAGCTGTGAGTTGATTTACGGGCGAGCGTGTCTCGCAGCTGGCAGCGCGCTAGCTGCGGCTCTGCTCGGAAGGCGCAGTGCGGGCAGCTGTAGGGAGGCGGCGTGGAGCTGCCGGCGGCCGCCAGCTGTCAAACCGGTGGCCGGCCGGTCCGGCTCGCTCGCGCGGAATGGCCGCGCTGACGGCCTTATCAGTCGCGCCGCGAAATACGAGACGCCGCGCCGTGCCACGAGCTGGCCGCTTTGGGACCTCGCTCACCCCCGCTCCGCCCCCACACCGCTCCACCACTCCCGTTACGCAGCGGCCTCACGTCCACAGGAGCAGGATGCCTTCTGCTGTACGAAACCATCAGCTCGCTCTCCAGCTAATTTCTTCCGAATAGTTCCACCGTCTAGTTGTCTCATTTTGCAGTCTGTGTGTAAGGTGCCAGGACATGGGCACTTACACGTTACTTGCCAACATTAGTATTAATAATAAAGGGACTGTGCAACGGCATCAGATCATGACTCTATTGAATTCGGTTAAATATGTGGCACTCCCGAGCAGTATTCCTGCACGTCTGCATGATTAAGTCACTAACTTCAAGCGTTGGTGAAAGTGTCGGAAGTTGAGAATTGTGGAATATAAAGTCAGCAGCTGGCCGTAGCTCGCCGGGACGCCGTGGGCGGCAGGTAGCGGTCAGCCGCGGGACAATACGGCGCTTTTGGGGATAGCCGGGCATCCGGAGACACCTGTGCTGGGCAACACGTGGCGAAGACGGGAATTTCGTTTGCCTAGGGGCGATATAACAGACACCATCATTGGGTAGATAAAAAGCCCGTTGCAGGGATTTCGGCGATGATAGAGCGTTCGACATTGGCCGAAACTGAGTATTCTTCCGCCGCGTTTTCGTACTCGTGGGAAACGAGGGAATTGTGGAAGGACTTCCCCTTCAGCCATCGAGCGGTACGAACTTGGGAAGGGCGTCTTGGCCATCGTCTTCCAAGGGAGATATACGGTCTGTATCGCAGCACTGCACCAACGCGTGTTCCGTGCAGAGTTCTGAGGTTAGAGCTCAGAAGCGAGATTTTCACCAACGCTTAACCACTTCCAGCAACTTACTTAATGGTCTTGATCTGGTAGTTGTCCTTGCGAGGTCCCGAGTATTTATCAACGTAGCTGCCGGTAATAGGGGCGCGTAATTGCAAATCGTTAATGTGCCATTCTCAGGAGTGTGTGGGTTGACAAAGAAATTCATATTTTTTGTAAATTTTGTCAGTTGTAGGGCGATATCAAATTAAAATTCCAGTATTACAATCGAATTATCGACTTCATCGTAGCTAGCATTTACCCTGCCCCAGTAAGCTTTACATATAATCTACTCACTGCACAGCTTGCCCAGAGGGGAAGGAAACAAGGTTTGCGGTCTTCTATGTCAGGAACGGACAAATAAGTTTACATGTGGACCGCTGCTTTTAATTTCCAAAGTACCGGAATCGAGCAATGTCGCCCATCTCCAGATCATATGTTGTACCTACAGAGTAACCTGTCGTAAAGGAACTGAGCTACCATGCACCTACACTGAAGATACTGGTATACCTGCCTAATATCGTATAGCCCCCGTAAGTACGCAGAAGCACCGCAACACGACGTGGCGTTTACTCGACTAATGTCTCAAGTAGTACTGGAGGGAATTAACACCATGAATCCTGCAGAGCTATCCATAAATCCGTAAGAGTTCGAGATCTCTTCTGAACAGCACGTTGCAAGGCATCCCACATGTGCTCAATAACGTTCACGTTTGAGGAGTCTGGTGGCGTGCGGAAGTGTTTAAACTCGGAAGAGTGTTCCTGGAGCCACTCTGTGGCAATTCTGGACGTCTGGCGTGTCGCATTGTCCTGTTGGAATTGCGCAAGTCCGTCAGAATTCACAATGGACGTGAATAGATGCAGGTGACGTGTCACCTGTCTGTCTTATCTAGACGTATCAGGGGTACTACATCTACATCCACACTACACAAGCCACCTGAAGGTGTGTGGCGGAGAGTACTTTGAGTAACTATCAGTTCTCCCTTCTATTCCAGTCTCATTCGTGGAAAGAAAGATTGTCGGCATGCTTCTGTGTGGGCGCTAATCTCTCTGATTTTATCCTCATAGTCTCTTCGCGAGATATAAGTAGGAGGGTATGTTCTCGAAACAAAAGCCGGTATCGAGCTACTGAGTGTCGCTCTTGCAGAGTCTTCCACACGCCAACTGCACACGCCCCACACCATTACAGAGTCTCCACCAGCTTGAACAGTCCCCTGCTGACATGCAGGGTCCTTGGATTCATGAGGTTGTCTCCATATCCGAACACGTCCATTCGCTCGATACCATTTGAAACGAGACTCGTTTGACCAGGTAACATGTTTCCAGTCATCAACAGTCAAATGTCGGTGTTGACGAGGACAGGCGAGCTGTAAGGCTTTGTGTCGTGCAGTCATCAAGGGTACCGAGTAGGCCTTCAGCTCCGATAGCCCATATCGATTATGTTCCGTTGAATTGTTGGCACGCTGACTCTCGTCGACAGCCAAGCATTGGAATCTGCAGAAGCTTCCGGAAGGGTTGCGCTTCTGTCACGCTCAACGATTTCCAGTCGTCTTCGTCGGCCCCGTCCTTGCAGGATCTTTTTCCGGCCTGAGCGATGTCGGAGATTTGATATTTTACTTGATTCCTGATATTCACGGTACACTCGTGGAATGGTCCTATGGGAAATTTCCCACTTCATCACCATCTCGGATATGCTGTGTCCCACTGCTCGTGTACCGACTGCAACACCGCGTTCAAGCTCACTGACCTACAAGTGCGCCAGAAACTTGTTTGTCTTATATAGGCGTTGCTGACCGCAGCGTCGTATTCTGCATGTTTACATATCTCTGAATTTGAATACGCATGCTTACACCAGTTTCTTTGGCGCTTATTGTAGTAGAATTTTTTAAAGAGTTTTCAAGATTTAGTTTCCATTGAATCTGAAATGGAAAGGCTAAAATCAACTCGTATCTGCTTCTACATACATCCTCCGCAAGCAGCTGTACGGTTAATTCCTTTCCTCTTCCACACGGGGATAAACGACTGTCTGTAGGTTGGGTAATTTGGGGGAGGGGACCAAACAGCGAGGTCATCGGTCCCATCGTATTTGGGAAGGGTGGGAAGGTAGTCGGCCGTTCCCTTTCAAAGAAACTATGCCTGCATTTGCCTGAAGCGATTTAGAGAAATCACGATGAACGTAAATCAACATGGGTGCGCGTGGGTTTGAACCGTCCTCCGGAATCGATCCCACGGTGCTAACCACTGCGCCACCTCGCTCGGTGGACTTTCTGTATGCCCCGTATGAGCCCTGATTTCTCACATCTTATCTTCGAGGTCCTTACGCGAAATGTGTGTTTGCGGAAGCAGAATAGTTCTGCAGTCAGCTTGAAATTCCGGTTTTCTAAGTTTTCTCAGTAGTGCTCCTGCATTCTGCAGCAAACCGATGTTAAGGATATTGGTACGTAATTCTGTGGGTCCACTCTTTTACCCTTCTTATATACAGGAGTCACTGAAGAGCAGAATATCAACGCAATATATTCGCTCCTTCAATGTGCTTTATTATAAAGCGCTATTACAAATTGCTGGCGTAAACTTACATGGACCGTGTGTCTTCATTCGAGGCATCTGGTGAGCAAGCTGCTCAATCAGCTAGTAACTTTCCTACTTTGTAATCGACGGCAAAAATAACAAAAATTAGCGCTTTATCCAACACTGGAACGAGTTCGTAGCACTTTATGTAAAAAAATAACTGAATAAAATGGGACTACAACACAAAAATTATTTGTATAAAAGAAATTAACTGAGCAGAATGGGACTACAACAGAAAAATTACTCATCTTTTATGCTAATCCAAAACAGTCTTCATTGCTTGAATTCCGTTTTGTTCTTTTCATATGCTTGTCATTCAAGATTAAGTATGATTAGTAGTTACTGGTATTTCAAAAAATAACCTCCTTCAAACAAATTTTTCGGACAGGACCAATTTTTATTTGTGTGAAGTAAACGTATTTTTGTACGACACTTCGAAAACGTTCCGGACCATTTCTACTCCCCACACCCTTTCTCCAAAAACTAACATACGAAACAATTGCCTGCCAGAGTTGACTGGAAAACAGTGATCGTACATAGAAACAGTAATTCAACGTTTAACAGGGAAAGTGATCTGTAAAATACAGTAACTTATTGCAGCTTTAGTTCTTCATGAAGATATTTGTAAGTTAAATATTGTTCTTTATTTTGTAAAGGATATTTTTATTTTAGTATTTGTAGACCTTGATTTGATGAGTTTCGTTGTTCTAAATATATTTCGGCATTCAGTGTGGTAGTTGCTGACGCTATAATTTAATATTTGATGTTACAAAACAGGTTAAATCATACAGTTTAAGACTTCCATGAATTAAAATATGGCTAACACTAAAAATATATAGTAATCTATATTACCTGCCTTTTCCGTCGGTGTTTAACACGACAGCAATATTAGATTGGAAACTCGTTCCTAATGTTCTACAAAATATTATTAATTTCATCACAAAACCAGCTTTCGGCTTCTTGGACCGTTGCGGTAGACAGATGGTGGTCTAATAAGCCGAAAGCAGACCTGTGATTAAATAAATGGTAGTTTCCAGAGCATTAGGAAACTGTACCGTAGTTCATACTATTCAAACATGTTATAAAACTGAATCGTAAATGGAATATGTAGTATCTCAACTCTACACCATCCATTGTGACAACAATACTGAACTGGCCGATATGCTTGATAATGTTACAATCCTTGACGGCGAAACCGGAACTGATATTTATCCTCCAGACGGTTCTTCATTGTTGGCTGGATCACTTTCCGGTCCTGCTAGCAATGGGAAAGCTCGTCGAAGACCGATAACGAGTTCTCAGTGTGGCTGTAACACAAACTGACTACTCTGTTACGGGTAGAATCGATTTTTGTTAGATTGGTCGTCACATCTCCTTGACACCCCATTATTGTGTAAATCTCACGGTTTGTACAAAGCAGTGTGGCAACCCATGTCGAGAGGTATCGTACCGTATTCGTGACCGGTCTGTAGCTAATCTATTCCACTTGCTACAGCTTAAATTTAATTCACTGTTGTTTGTACGTCGGCATTGCCATTGAGACTAGTGTATCAGCTGGCCACGCCGAAGCCGAGACGCCTCCTCTAATGCCCTTGTTTGATGTTCGCAGGCTCGCGGTAGCGACGGTACTATCGATGGCACTGCCGTAGTACGCGACCGTAGCGCGGAATATGATTTCCCCAGAGATGCGCGCGTTCCGATTTGATGTCTTCTCGCCGCCGGACGTTCGCGCTATCGGCAGTAACTACCCCCGCGCTCACGAGGACCTACCGCTCTCTGATGACCATTATCCTAATGGGAGTAAGTATGTGCTCAGCAGGACTTCAGCTCTTTTGTGTTGGTGTGACAGGTTGTGGACCCAGCAAGTGTGCACGTGCTTTCACATGTACGAGGCATGTTCAGAAAGTGAGTGCAACGGGCTCTATTTTTTTTAATGGTTGGCAACGCTGAGTGGTGAAAGTCGATCCCCTGGCCACAGTGAGTATCACAGGAACACGATAGTACGGAAACTCAAGTTGTTGTGTTCATTTTCGTGAAATGTGTCTGTAAGAAATCCCACCAACTGCGAGCCACGTGCTGTGATTAGCTTATGCTCAAGGAAGAAATAACACGTACAGAATCAAAACTGTTTACAGCGAAGGTATTATGGACAAAACGAGTGTGTTTGAGTGGTGCAGGGAGTTTAGTGAAGGCAGAAAAAATATTCTTGACGAACAATGGTGAGGAGGACCTTCCATTCTGGCTGATAAGTTGGTCCAAAAAATCGAGAAAACTGTTAGTTAAGACCGCAGACTGACAGTGGATCAAATTTCTGCGATTTTTCCATGATCATCCAGAACTCTCTTATGCAGTACACTCACAGAAATTCTGGAATACCGGAAACTGTGCACAAGATAGGTTCCAAAACACCCGACAGCGCAGCGAAGTATAATCGGGTCAATAACACTGGGGTTTTTCTTGACCGAGTTGAATTGGAAGAAAGAGTGAGGTGGCACCATGGTCAACACAATAGACTCGCATTCGGGAGGACGACGGTCCAAACATGCGTCCGGCCATCCTTATTTAGCTTTTCCGTGAGCTTCCTAAATCGCTTCAGGCTAATGCCGGTATGGTTCCTTTGGCAGGGCACGGCCCATTTCCTTCCCTAATACGAACTTGTGCTCCGTCTCTTATGACCTCGAAGTCGACGAGACATGTAACACTAATATCCTCCTCCTTGAAATCGAAGGTGAGGATTTTCAGAGCTCTACTGTAACTCGAGATCGTGGCCGGCTCATTATACGCCTGATATAAGAAGCAGTCGTCACAGTGACGTCTTACCAATTCCTCATCTGCTAAAGAATTCAGAACCACAATTTCGGGCAAAAAAATCATGGTCTTAAATTTTTGGGACCGAAAAGGCATCATTTTGGTCGAATTTTTACCTCAACGGTAGACCATGAAAGCACAGGATATTGGAAAACCCTAAACAATTTAAAACGAAAGGAGGGGAATGCTGACGAGATTTGGTCGGGATGTTTCGAATCGTGATCGTATCCTCCTGACCTGACGCCTTCAGATTGTCATTTTTTCGTCTCCCTGAAGACACACATAGTAGAATTTAATGTTCAGTCGATGAAGAGGGAAGATGATCCTGATGTTCTGCTGTGGGGGGAAGGAGCTGGCGGGGGGAGATCTTCCAGGACAGTACAAAGAAGCTCGTGCCAAGGATCGACGCATGCACTGCACGGGGTGGCGGTTGTGTGGAAAAACAGTCGTCAACTGTATCAACAATATCCCTTAATTTCTTTTCAAATACACTTTTCCCAAAAAATATAAAATCTAGTACACATGACTTCTGAACATGCCTCGTACCTATACATTCCAGAAGAAAATGCTTTCCAAAACGAATTTAGACTGTCTTTAACTCATATTGAGTTCTTTCAAACTCATGCAATGTGGCCGTTTGCGGAATATTTTCGTCCAAACGAACGACCTACTGTTTTATTAAAACAGTCAGCACGTCTGACAATTTTTTTCAGGTTATATAGAGTAATTACAGTTTTGTTGCAATTGTAATCCAAGTCTTTAGATCAAACGCGTTTCGTTTTATTGTAAATCATCTAAAGTGGAAAGTGGTCACTGTAACAAATGGTTTTTTTCTCGTATAATTTTGTTTGCTAGGATCGTGAACAGTTCGCATGCTTTGCTTAGTACTATAAACAGTTTTGATTCTTATCATTACTCATTCTAAGGCATACAGAATTTAAGCTCTCTGACGGGTACGATAGCCAATCTTAAGACTCCTTGTTACAGTCGACTCGGCTTTCACCATTGCTAATGGTGTTTTGGAAACAATAAACGTCAGGTAGTGTGTGCTCACTTAAATGTAGATCTTCCCATAAATGAGTGAAGAAGCACATTCACTGATGAGGAAGACAACGGCATTCGAAGCACAACAGGAGGCTGGTTAGCGCGGTTGTTTCACAAAAAATCTTCAGGTTGAAAATCCGGTTTATTTTATTGTGAAATTGTTTCCTCCGCATACAAAGACTTAAATGACTAAAAATTATCATGTCACACGCATACGTTATCGACAGCCATTCACGGGCTGTGACGTCATTCACTAAGAAGCTAACAGTGCTCCTATCGCAGTTGCTTGCAAATGAAAGCGTACCAGCATTTTTAAATTTCCGTACGTTGTGGTCTAAACTTCAATAAAATAGACACCGTTTGCAGATTTTCCCCCAAGTTCGCCTTTCAATCTAGTTTTGTTTCTCTACTTATTGAATTCTTCTGTATTATTCGATTCTGATATTAGTTTCTTGATGAACGGCAGATGCACAGTTCTGATGCTGAAATTTCGTCCATGACCAGTTGCTGGCGTTTTTTCCGTCTAGGTCCTTTCTCGCATGGCATTCTTGACCAACTGTGTTTCCTTTGTTTTTCCGTTCGGCTTTTAACATTCGATGCAGAGTGAAATCGCCAGAGACGGAGCAAAGATGAGGCAAGTAATCGGTCTGTATCGAGGGATAGAACAAATCTTCCAATATTCCTGGAGTGACTAAGTCAGAAACATGCAAAGAACTTGTGTGAAAATTATTTTCAAAGACAACAGGGTGTCCCAGGAGAAATGGCCAATATTCAGGGATATGACGGAACGATGACTTGAAGCGACAGACTTAATACGAACAAAGTTCGTCACCGGATAGTTTCCGAGACAGAACACGTTTAAATGTACAGTGTTATTTTCTATGTTGTTAATACCCTGCCAGTTTACACATGTACACGTGTAGAACAGTTAGTAAATATTACAACGTACATTTTACAAAGTACCAAACGAAAAAATACGAATTTTTAATGCATTCCCATCTAAGAATTGTCGTACGACACATTAAATCTATTTTACAGTTCGCAATAAATATTCGAATCTCCCACTGTCAGCTTCACTGCATTTGCTCACTCTTGGGAGAACCTGTTGTGGTGCTTGTTCAACAATGAGGGGAGCACCGTCCATGATGCGACCAGGCAGTTCATCTCGCATACGCACCTTTCGTTTCTACACCTCAGACTTCATCCAATCCAACAAATAAGTTTTTGGACTAAGGTCTGGCGCTGTCGGTGAGCAGTTAGTTTTACTACCACGACCACGGCTGCTATTAGGGTAATTACTGTTAAGATTTTCCCCTCGTACGACTGGTCAAATTTGGAGGGGCTCAATCATGGTGGATATACGTATCAGTCTGTGTGGCCAAAGCAACATCCTCAACCTGTTCAACAAACGAATTTTCCAAAAACTGCAATTAATTTTGTTCCGTTTTTCGCTCTTTTCAAATGTCTGTCCAAAAATAAATGCACTGTGTGTCCTGTTTCGGAAGCCATCTGGAACAGGGCATATGTCAATATGTAGATCTTGCTTCAAATAAACGTCCCTTTCGTATCCCTGGATACTGTACATTACTCTTGGGGCATCCTGTATTTTATTACATTTCAGTGAGTATGCCTGCAAAATAAATTGAGTGACGTACATGCGATTAATGCTTAAGCCTTCGATATGGCTACAAAGACAGTTTCTAGGTAAAAAAATTGAAAAAAGGTCAAATGTTTTGTGAAATGATTTGCCTAAAAGTAAGAAATAAAACATATTAAAAAAAAAACATTTCACGTGGCTTTGACTAATTCACGAAATCATATACTGCAAACTAGGCACCAATTGAGAATTTAAAGTTCATTGTCTAACTTAGAATTCTAAACAGTACTACAGGATGCTTGTCTATTGCTGTACATGATTTCAAGCCTCGTTCAAAGATGTCATGTTTATCCAAGCTATTTTAGTTACTACTTTTAGAAAAATCATTTCAAAACCTTTCACCGTCCTTTATGTACTTTTTTATTTTCAAGTTTTGTTCTCAAATAATTCTATAATTAAATCTTTTTTAAAAAATAGACGTCACGCTGGTCAATTTAATACGGCATTTGTCTTTTTCTCAATCGCCGTTGACTGAAAATTCGTACAAAAATTTTCTGCCAACTGCCTGTGGAAGTCTTTCTTAATTAACTTGATTACTTTGAAGCAATTAAATTTTTGTTTGCAATACTAGATCACATGCTGGACAATTTGATACGTCATTTGTCCATTTTCCACTCTTTATTTTTCCATGAAAAATAGGACAAAAATCCATTATGTAATTTGTGGGAAATCCTGTTTCGCTCCGTTAAAACATTTGACCAAAAATCACAAACATATTCACAGTTTCTTCGCTTTATGTTCACGGTTCACTGTACAGCTGTATTTATTTAATTTTTTCCACCACTGTGTCTACGGGAGAAGTGCGTGGAAAAAAAATTAGTGAATAGTAGCAGATTCCACCCCACAAAAAGACGTGGTAGTCGCATGAGGACAGATGTAGGCTACAGAACGGGTGCTCAAATGTCTCCCACTTGATCTGGCGTAACTTGTGTGTCACAGCATCTGCCATACGGGGGCGTGCAGTATAAAGCAGAAGCATTCCTCAACGCTGGTTTCCGTCAGGCCTGCTGCCCCCTACACATTTTTCATCCTCCGATGGATGTCAACCGGTATTTGTCCGTCGCAGCAAAAGAAAGAAAAGAAACAGTGGTCTTGTTTGTAGGCGTTTCGTAATAACTTCGTCATAGTTCACGTTTCCCCATATACCGTTTTCACGCCTGAAAGACACGAATACGACACTAATGCCTTGCTTACTAGTCGGTGCTTATATACAACTATCGGAGTCCCGCTTGCATATACGTTGCAGCAACGGCCTGAAACGAAAACCTTTTCAGCACCCCCTTTATACATTTCCGCTGTTCGTGCACTAAAACTGCGGCATCAGGAGTGCCGTTGTAATTTATTACTTCTTTGTACTTTATTCACAACACATTTTGCAGACGGTATCCACGTGTACCACCGAGTGTTCCCGCAAAATTATACACTGCGATCACAAAAGTCACGGGACAGCGCAGACGGCGGTATGAAAGGGCAGTGCATTGGTAGAGCTGTCATCTGTTCTCAGCTGATTAATGTGGAAACGTGTCCGAAGTGATTACGGCCGCACGGCGGCAATCAACAGACTTTGAACACGGAGTGGCAGTTGGAGCTAGACTTATAGGGCACTGTTTCGGTTTTCGTTAGGGAATTCAGTATTCCGAGATCCACAGTGTCAAGAGTGTGCCGAGAATACCACATTTCAGGCATTACCTCTCACCACGAGCAACGCAGTGGCCATCTTCTTCACTTAACGACCGAGAGCAGCGGCGTTTGCGTAGAGTTGTCAGTGGTCACAGGCAAGCAACACTGCGAGAAATAACCGCAGAAATCAATATGGACGTGTGACGAACGTATCCAGTGGAACAGTGCGGCAAAATTTGTCATTAATGGACTAAGGTAGCATACGACTGAGGAGAGTAACAGCACGACATCGCCTGCAGCGTCTATCCTGCGCTCGTTCAATATCGGTTGGACTGCAAAACCGTAGCCTCGTCAGAGGTGTTCCGATTTCAGTTGGTAAGAGCTGATGGTATGGTTAGTGTGGCGCAAACTAAACGAAGCCATGGACCAAATTTGTCAACGAGGCACTGTGCTGGCTCCATAATGGTGCGGGCTATTTTTGCATGGAATGGACTGGGTCCTCTGTTCCAACTGAACCCATAACTGACTAAATAGTTTGTTCGGCTACTAGGAAACAATTTTCCCTCATTAGTGGACTTCGTTCCCAAATGACGATGGAGTATTTGTGGATGACAATTCGCCTTGTTACCGGGCCGCAATTGTTCGCGATTAGTTCGAAGGACAATTCGAGCGAATGACTTGGCCATCCAGATCTCCCGACATGAACCACATCGGAAATTTATGGCACATAACTGAGAGGTCAGTTCGTGCACAAAATGCTGCACAGGCAACAGTTTCGCAAGTATGAACGGCTATAGAGGCAGCCTGGCTAAATATTTCTGCAGGGGACTTCCAACGGCTTGTTGAGTCCATGCCACATCGTGCAGGAGCACTACGCCAAAATATGTCTGACAGATGTTAGGAGGTGTTCCATAACTTAAGTCACCTCAGTGCATCACTGTTCGACACACAGTTAACTGAGATGCTTGATTAACTAGCTTCTGCTTGAAACGGAACGCCAATTACCCAGAACATACTCAACCAGAGCCCTTTGAGTCCGCCGCCAAACTTTAATGATAACTTCAAACCTTTTATAACCATTTTTTCGCTTACATTCATAACTTAAAATACCTAACACGTTAACTTATGTATAAAGAAACCAAACGGCAGATAGCACCGAGGGGCATGGAAGGGAAACAGTGGCCGAGAAGGGAGTGAGGAAAGGGTATAGTCTATCACCGATGTTGTTCAATCTGTACATTGAGCAAGCAGTAAAGGAAAACAAAGGAAAACTTGGAGCAGGAATTAAAGTTCAGAAAGTAGAGATAAAAACTTAGAGGTTTGCCATGAACATTCAACAGCAAAGAACTTGGAAGAGCAGCTGAACGGAATGGACAGTGGCTTGAAAGGAGCATATAGCATGAACATTAACAACAGAAAAACAAGGATAATGCGATGTAGTCGAGCTAAATCAAGTGATGCTGAGGGAATTAGATTAGGAAACGATCAACTTAAAGTAGTAGATGAACTCTGGTACATGGGCAGCAAAATAACTGATGATGGCTGAAGTAGAGGGGACATAAAATGTCTACTGGCAATGGTAAGAAACGGGTTTCTGAGAAACATAAATTTAACATCGAATATAGATTTAAGTGTTGGGAAGTCTTTCCTGAATTATTTTTATGGAGTGTAGCCATGTATGGAAGTGAAACACGGACGATAACAGTTAAGACAAAAAGAGAATAGAAATTTTGAAACATGGTGCTACAGAAGAATGCTGAACATTAGATGGGCAGATCACTTAAATAATGAAGAGGTACTGAGTAGAATTGGGGAGGAAAGAAATTCGTGGCACAACCTGACTAGAAAAAGGGATAGGTTCGCAGGACACATTCTGAGACATCAAGGGATCACCAATTGAGTATTCGAGGGAACTGCTGACAGCAAAAAAGCGTAGAGAGATCATGAGAAGAATATAGTAAGCAGAGTGAAAGATGTAATTTCAGCAGTTGTTCGGGGGTGGAGGCTTATAGAGGATAGAGTAGCATGGAGAGCTGCATCAGACCAGTCTTAGAACTGAAGACTGCTGCAACAGCAACAGTAACAATTTCTTTGTAAAGTAATTCGACGTTTGAATCTACATGTGAGATCGATTCTTTAAACAATAAGGAGTGGGGATTTGCGGTTGCATTCAGACTGACACTGGTCGCGAAAGTCTTCGGACTTCTATCAACAAAACTGCTCCACAGATGCGACTCCCGGCGGATTCATCGGAGTGTGTGTTTACACGAACTGGCTCACGAACCTTTGAGCGAACGCGTCGTACTTTAACGACTGCAGGGGGAGTGTACGTAGTGTGTGTGGCGGGGCTACGGGACGAGAGGTGTCGCCTTTTAGCCGCTTATCACAGCGAGGAGGGGCGCCAGGGGGTAACTCAGCTATACGCGGACCACAGCACGCCACGGTCCGTCCACCGTGCAGGCGCTTCACGGCCGATAAAGCAGGCGCTGTGGGGACGCGCGCACACACACAGTGCTATGTCCCAACTGACTCATCATCGCTCAACTCAAACCACTTCGCTACCTAAACGTTCATGAATAATATTAGATAAACAAAATGAACCAGAAGAACATAAATCATGACCAACTATTTCAAATTAGGAGCTGGCCGTTGATCGTCTACTGTAGGCGTCGTTTAAGAAGGGATCTTTCGAAATTCCATCCCTAAGGGGGTGAAAAAGGGATAAAACGTTTTTTTAAAATATATTAATATTAAGGCAATTTTGGAATTAGACCTACAAAAACTGGTACTTGGTTTCTCGGTCAGAAATAAGTGTTTCAGCATTTTTGAAAATTTAATCCGTATGGGAGAGAAATAGAGTGAAAGCTTTTAGAAACTGAATTACTATTAAAGAATTAATAAAATATTTTTAAAGCTACGTCTATGAAAATTGCTATTTGACTTCTCGGTTACAAATAACAAACTCATAGTTTTTTGGAAATTCAGCACCTAAGGAGACGAAACAGGGGAAGAAATGTTTTATGAAATATTAAATTTTGAAAGAGTTTTTAAAACTAAATCTATGAACAATTGAATTTGGCTTTCCGGTTTGAAATAAAAAAATACTTGTTTCACGGATTTTGCAATTTCAATCCCTAAGTGTGTGAAATAGGACAAGAAAATTTTTAAGAAATTTTTCATTATATTAAAAATATTTTAAAGGTAAATCTACGAAATTTGGTATTTCGCTTCTGAGTTAGATGTAAAGAAATGTGTGTTTGGGACAAAAGTTTCTATAGAAATATCAACACAAGAGTGCAAAGGTCATGATTACCAGAAACCTTAGATTCCAGATACCAGAATCGCTTTTTTCTTCAGAACTATCTTAGGAAAAGACCATGCTGCATGGCCTTAGTTAGGGTGGAAAGTTTAGAAGGTACTACACTTTGTGAGCAACATAAAATTTTGTGTAAAGAAAAAAAAACCTGTGCTGACCATACAGTCTATGCGACCGAAGCAGCCGGCTCGAAATTAGTTCTTAAATATTGCGTGACCAGCTTATGAATCTCTCTCTAGCATACCATAGCAGGCCCTTATGTACTTCTCTAAACATCAAGGAAAATTTGTTAATAGTAGAAGAGACTTCCTTTTCTAATAAACGTTTCAGATAAGTCAAACTAAATTCATGATATTATAGTTTTCATAGTTTTATTCACGTGAGTCGCTGCCTAAAATGCAAGTCCCCTGAAATATAAATTTACTGGCATAAAAATCGTTACTGGAGCCCTAAAATACGCATCTCATTATGGGAATAAAGGTAATTGCTTACCTGACAAGAAACTATGGTCAGCTGTTTCGCACGAACATGCACAGAGGCCCATTCGAGGTGTAAATCTTCGTGTCGTGCACTCATCAAGGGTACTGAAGTGGGCCTGCGGCTCCGAAAGCTCATATCGATTATGTTGCGCTGAATGGTTCGCACACTGACACTTGATGGCCCAACAGTGAAATCTGCAGGAGCTTGCAGAAGGGTTGCACTTCTGTCACGTTGGACAATTCTCTTCGGTCGTCGTTCGTCCAGTTCTTGCAAGATCTTTATCCGGCCGCAGCGATGTCGGAGATCTGATGTTTTACCGGGTTCCTGAATTCCCGGTACACTCGTGAACTGGTCGTACGGGAACATCCCCTCGGAGATGGTGTGGCTCAAATGGGTCTGAGCACTATGGGACTAAACAACTGAGAACATTAGTCCCCTAGAACTCAGAACTACTTAAAGCTAACCAACCTAAGGACATCACAGCACATCCATGCCCGAGGCAGGATTCGAACCTGCGACAGCAGCGGTCACGCGGTTCCAGTCTGAAGCGCCTAGAACCACTCGGGCACACCGGCCGGCCAGATGATGTGTCGCTTCGCTCCTCTGTCGACTATAACACCACGTTCAAACTCACTTAACTCTTGATAAACTGCCACTGCAGCAGCAGTAGCAGCCGATCTAACAACTGCACAAGACACTTGTTATCCTATATAGGAGTTGCCGATCGCAGCGCCGTATTCCTGCTGTTACCATTCCTCTGGATTTGAATACGCATGCCTATACCAATTTCTTTGGCGCTTCAGTGTAATTGCTACTGTGCCTTTGTGCGCTCGTTACCGTTGTACATTCTTCTTCCCATTCGGACCTTCATTTCGCATTGTTCTTCGTTGGTGCATTCTCCTTAAATTTCCTCTCCCTACATCAGAGAAAAATCTACTTTGTACATCTACAAATTCTTTTTTATCTGTCACTCACTATTATTATTATTGTCATTATTATTATTATCATCATCATTGTTAGTGGCAACAGCAGCGATATGAATAGTGAAAGTACTGCCAGTGGTAACTATTGCTTCATAGTCAGTATCATTTACTCACATTGTCACTATAGACACTGGTGTCACTTCAATACAATTTGTGCTATTAAAATCGTTACTTCTTAGGTAACTATGATATAAAAATTATACTGTATATGTGAAACCCTCGTCCGATGTGAGAGGACCTGATAGCCCTAATCACATCAGATTAAAAACAACTAAGTAAATAAATAAATAAATAAATATGCTGGTACTGAACGCGTGCTGTAGCTGTAGCAGACTCTGCCAAACAATGAAGTTGTTGAAACCTTCTGGCAGCTTAAAACTGTTTGCCGTACCGGAACTCGAACCTAGGACCTTTGCGTTTGGCAGGCAAGTGCTCCATCGGCTCACGACCAAGTCTCACAGCTTTACTTCAGCCAGTACCTCTACTCCTACCTTCCAAATTTCACAGAAGTTGTCGTCATACCTCGAGTGACTAGCACTCCTCGAAGAAAGCATATTTGAAGATGTTGTCCGCCAAAGGCAAAGGTCTTAGGTTCGAGTACCAGTCTGCCACACAGTTTTAATTTGCTAGCATAATTGAGATCGAGGCGTATTCCGCTATGGAGTCAATATTCATCCTGAATACAATCCACCAAGCTACGGCTAAGCCATATCTCAGTATTATCTTTTCCTCCAGGAGTGCAGATCCCGCAAGGTATACAAGAGAACTTCTATGGTGTTACGAAGGAGATGTGGTATGGGCTAAAATACAGCTGTGAGGAAGGGACATGAGTCTTAATTGGGTAGCTGAGTTGGTAGAGGATTTTCCCACAAAAGGCAAAAGTCCCAGAGTCATGTCCTGTCTAGTACACAGTTTTAATTTGCCAGTAAGTTTTGAATCAGCTGACTCTCCGCTTCAGAGTAAAAATACGTTCTGGAAACTAAGTAGTTGACCAAGGGAATCAGAGTTCCGAAGGCAGTTACCTTTCCGATCTCTGGTCGGTCACAAAATTGAATCCCCTACGAAAATCCGGTGAAGTTTTCCGGAGATGTGTTATGCAGTGACTCTAGTATGGCCATCTACTGCGCAACATTGCACATTTCATTTCTAAGGGCACAGTGAGCAAATAAAAACGCCTAGAGCAATAGTGTCTCCCATCAAGTGTGAGATGTATGCTGAGATGTTTCCCCTGATTTCATGCAATCCACATAACGCAACTGCCGCGCATTTCCTCGTTCACGGCAATTGTCGGCGATACACTGCAGGTGTAAGACTAAGTAGGTCCTGCAGCATTTTGATGGGAAGTGTTTGATCACTACCATACAGCCTGGACATAGCCCTCTGATTTTCATCTCCCCGCCCACACGAAACGCTGGCCACAACGACGGCATTTTGGCATCGACATCGAGCCGAATACCAGCGTAGGGAATTAACTACTTACCATTAAAATTGCTACACCAAGAAGAAATGCAGATGATAAACGGGTATTCATTGGACTAATATATTATACTAGAACTGACATGTGATTACATTTTCACGCAATTTGGATGCATAGATCCTGAGAAATCAGTACCCAGAACAACCACCCGTAACAACGGCCTTGATACGCTTGGGCATTGAGTCAAACAGCGTTTGGATGGCGTGTACAGGTACAGCTGCCCATGCATCTTCAACACGATACCACAGTTCATCAAGAGTAGTGACTGGCGTACTGTGAGGAGCCAGTTGCTCGGCCACCGTTGACCAGACGTTTCCTATTGGTGAGAAATCTGGAGAATGTGCTGGCCAGGGCAGCAGTCGAACATTTTCTGTATCCAGAAAGGTCCGTACAGGACCTGCAACGTGCGGTCGTGCATTATCCTACAGAAATGTAGGGTTTCGCAGGAATCGAATGAAGGGTTGAGCCATGGGTCCTAACACATCTGAAATGTAACATCCACTGTTCAAAGTGCCGTCAATGCGAACAAGAGGTGACTGAGACGTGTAACCAATGGCACCGCATACCATCACGCCGGGTGATACGCCAGTATGGCGATGACAAATACACGCTTCCTATGTGCGTTCACCGCGATGTCGCCAAACACGGATGCGACCATCGTGATGCTGTAAACAGAGCCTGAATTCATCAGAAAAAATGACGTTTTGCCATTCGTAAACCCAGGTTCGTCGTTGAGTACACCACCGCAGGCGCTCTTCTCTGTGATGCAGCGTCAAGGGTAAATTCTGCCACGGTCTCCGAGCTGACAGTCCATGCTGCTGCAAACGTCGTCGAACTGTTCGTGCAGATGGTTGTTGTCTTGCAGACGTCCCCATCTGTTGACTCGGGGATCGAGACGTGGCTGCACGATCCGTTACAACCATGCAGATAAGATGCCTGTCATCTCGGCTGCTAGTGATTCGAGGCCGTTGGGATCGGGTACGGCGTTCCGTATTACCCTCCTGAACCCACCGATTCCATTTTCTGCTAACAGTCATTGGATCTAGACCAACGCGAGCGGCAATGTTGCGATACGATAAACCGCAATCGCGATAGGCTACAATCTGGCGTTTATCAAAGTCGGAAACGTGATGGTACGCATCTCTCGTCCTTACACGACGCATCACAACAACGTTTCACCAGGCAACGCCGGTCAACTTCTCTTTGTGTATGAGAAATCGGTTGGAAACTTTCCTCATGTCAGCTCGCTGTAGGCGTCGCCACCGGCGCAACCTTGTGTGAATGCTATGAAAAGCTAATCATTTGCATATCACAGCATCTTCTTCCTGTCGGTTAAATTTCGCGTCTGTAGCTCGTCATCTTCGAGGTGTAGCAATTTTACTGGCGATTAGTGCATGAGCGGCGACAATTTAAAGAAGTAGCTGGAAGGTGTAACTAAATGTTACGTAATTGAAGGTGGAGGGGGAGAAGGAAAGGGAAGGAACTAATTCTATCAGCTGCATGGGGAATTTATGCGGAACTGACGGCGACGAGTGAAAATGTGTTCCGGACCAGGATTCGAACGCGGGATTTCCTGCTTGCTAGGTAGTTGCGTTAACCGCTGATTTCGTACTCTCTCGGCTCGCGCCCCAACCCACCGGTATTGCAACTTAGCGCCGCGTATCGGCAATCCCCGTCCTGTCTTCCGTGATCGTTAATTTTGAATTCCCGCAGGAGGTCGAACGATATTGTGCATCCGCACTGAAGGTTGTAGAGTCACTGCCCATCGAGGCGAATCGAGTATTTGACTGCATGGTGTCGGTTCTTTCGGACACTACGCTCGTAAGGGATCACCGTGTCTGAATGTGATTTTTTTGCCGTTAACTTGTCAGGTGACCTTTCTTTTTGTCCAGTGAGCTTATTATGGTTACCGGAGGCTTACGTGTACTCGAGTGCCTTTCGTAAATGTTTTAAGAGTTATTTAGGCGATACAGATGTGAAGGGCGGAGGCGGGCATGGGTGCGCTGAATGGGCCGTGCTCCTTCTGTCTTCCTCCCGCGGTCTCCATTCGTCGGGGGCGACACTTGTGCCGGGGCGGTGAAGAGCGCGGCCCGGCATTCAGGTGCCGGTCGAGATGACGCTAATGAAGGCGTCGAGATGGCTAATTGAGGATCCGCGGTAATTAGCGCACGGGCGCCATTGTGGGGGCGCGCGCTTTTTCTCGCCCACGCGCCGCGCCTCCGAGCAGCGGCGACGGCGGCGGCGCCGGCACGGCTAATTCTGGCCACGGCCGCGGCCGCCACTAAATGGCCGCAATTGTGGGCGTGTGTTTGGGGCCGCGCCACGCCACGCCACGCCACGCGCCTGCCAATTACGCCAGCGCGGCGCTGCGCGCATTCACGCCGCCCCCGCCGCCGCCGCCGCCGCCGCCGCCGCCGCAGCCGCCCCCGGCGTCAATTAGGCGCTCCGCCACCGGCGACGACTTGTTGCCCTCTGCTGCCGCGACGCGAGGCAATTCGCCCGCGTCCCCCGAAGCGTCCTCGTGCGTCTTTTATCGTCTACGTCTGTACTCGCGTGCCACCTTACGGTGCGTGGCAGAGGGTCCTTCTCACTGTGGTATCACTACATTCCAGTAGGCACGTAAAACAGCTACTAAGGGCAGTCAATAAGGCGGGACATTTTCGTTCAGAGTGCGGGTCGGATTTATCAGGATTCCAATAAACCGTATTATTCCCCACTGTCCGCAGCTCGTGGCCTCGCGGTAGCGTTCTCGCTTCCGGAACGCGGGGTCCCGGGTTCGATTCCCGGCCGGGCCAGGGATTTTCGCCTGCCTCGAAATGACTGGGTGTTGTTGTGTCGTCATCATCATAATTCATTCCCATTACGGTCGGAGGAAGGCAATGGCAAACGACCTACTCCAGGACCTTGCCTAGTACGGCGGTGTGGGTCTCCTCATCGTTCCCCTACGCTCTCTCAAGGAGTATGTTAATTGTCTTATGGGAAATATAGTCGAGCGTAAGAACTGTTTAAAATACATATTATTGTGCAACTTCTACTACGTGATAGACGAGATTCTTTAGCGACCATTACACTAACTTCAAAAGGATTAATTTTGTAATGTTCGGAGTTGTAATTCGTATTGGTACTTGTGCATGTTTAAACTAATACACACGCAGTAACAACCTACCCAGTTGTCACTATTTCCACCTTTGGCACGGATAACAGCCGCGACGCGCCGTGGCATGCAAGCTGGAGGGCGTTGCCACCACATTTGTGCCCACGAGTCACCTCATTCCTGTAGATTCCAGGGAAGTGGGAGGGGGCGGGGGGTGCACGACTGGCAAAACGTCATTTTTTCAGATGAATCCAGGTTCTGTTTACAGCATCATGATGGTCGCATCCGGGTTTGGCGACATCGCGGTGAACGCACATTGGAAGCGTGTATTCGTCATCGCCATACCCGGCGTGATGGTATGGGGTGCCATTAGTTACACGTCTCGGTCACCTTTTGTTCGCATTCACGGCACTTTGAACAGTGGAGTTACATTTCAGATGTGTTACGACCCGTGGCTCAACCCTTCATTCGATCCCTGCGAAACCCTACATTTCAGCAGGATAATGCACGACCGCATGTCACCAAGTGAAAGCGTCTGGTCAATGGTGGGCGGACAACTGGCTCGTCACAATACGCCAGTCACTACTCCTGATGAAGTGTGATATCGTGTTGAAGCTGCATGGGCAGCTGTACCTGTACACGCCATCCAAGCTGTGTTTGACTAATGCCCAGGCGTATCAAGGCCGTTATTAGGGCCAGAGGTGGTTGTTCTGGGTACTGACTTCTCAGGATCTATGCACCCAACTTGCGTGAAAATGTAATCACATGTCAGTTCTAGTATAATATATTTGTCCAATTAATACTCGTTTATCATCTGCATCTTCTTGGTGTAGCAATTTTAATGACCAGTAGTGTAAAACATGTGAAGCTCAGTCGCTGGGGCATTTCCATTGAGATTCGTATCAGTATTTACGGAGAGCAGCTCTTGAAGAGATTGTTCTGGTGATGTAGGCAAGAAGAGGGGCACTCGCTTCCCAGAGAGGAAGCAGTGAAGAGGCACAGATGATGAGCGCCCTCCTCAATACCTGGCAGTCCACTGAGAGCTGCGCCGCCATATCAGCCGTGGCCCCGCGCGCAGTGCACTGTAGCCTGCATTCCTGGCCGCCGACCACCCTCGCCCTGCAGACACTCTGGGCCCCGCTCTACTTGCCACGCCTCCCCTCGCAGTCTCCCTCTCTCCCTCTTTCTCTTTCTGTCCCTGTCTAGCAGTCTTTTTAACAGTTCACAACCGTCCGCCGAATTACAGAGACAAATAGACTGGCAGTCCCCTTAGCAGATCTAAATGACGTATGTTGTCTGATTACAGTGGTTAATCCACCCCTCTTGCTTCTCTCGTTGGCATCGTAGTCATCAAACCAGTTTGTTCTCGAATCCTTACAACAATAAAAACTCCTGCTAATTTTTCTCATATAAGTTCATGTACTGACTCGTTCGAAAACGATGTAGACTTGCTCCACAATTTGGTCCTACGAAAATAGACGTACATATAAATAAATAGAGGGTTATATACGCACCCACATCCTAAACGACCGCTGTGACTTACTTTACGTAGTTATCATCGAATGTTACCCACTTACCGATTTTTATGGCATGCCGCTTTCACCAATAGGGCTGGAATGTCAGGACTGTTGCCAGTAACATAACAGCAGGAAGGACTTTGGATGGTACACTAACATCAGTCATTTTCAAATATTTTATGTCGCCACCATCCCAACCCCAACGCATACGGGTGCTAGGCCAGTCTTATGCCCACCGCTTTTTCCGCAGGTAATAAGTGATGTGAGCATCAAGTTTATTGGCATTGCTTTTCGCATATGCTCCACACTTAAACTTTACATGTCACCTCTTCCGATTCTCACCCCAAACCCACCCCCACGGGTCAGTAGTCATCATCACTCCCACAATTCACCGAGAGAGGTGCCACAGTGGTTAGCACACTGGACTCGCATTCGGGAGGACGACGGTTCGATCCCGTCTCCGGTCATCCTGATTTAGGTTTCCCGTGATTTCCCTAAATCGCTTCAGGCAAATGCCGGGATGGTTCCTTTGAAAGGGCACGGCCGATTTCCTTCCCAATCCTTCCCTAACCCGAGCTTGCGCTCCGTCTCTCGACGGGACGTTAAACACTAACCACCACCACCCATAATTCAGCCTGTAGGTGTTTTTCTTTATTTGTCACAATAGTAAACGGCCGTCGTCCCAGAGATGTCCTGCTAAACGGATGGAGATACAAAAGATTTGCACGTCAGTTCCACTTCCGTCCCAGCGTTCATTTGCAATCCAACTCCCACCTCCACTGCTATCCCCACCAAACCACTGGGGACGAAATGTAACCGGAACTTTTCACCTAGCATACCAACACCTAAATCTGTGGGTTTCGACTATTTTTCTGTACCACCTATTGCACACCCTCAATCCCCACCTCGATGAATACTAACGGACAGAGTGAACCAAAACTCCACCAAACTTCGGAACTTGGTGGCCCGTTATATAGTAATAATGTAATTGTAGCTTACTCGCTTTGTTACCTCACCGACCCGGATGGCCCTGCGTGCTAAAGCACTGCTTCCGGCACGCGGAGGTGCGCCGGCCACAGATCGAATCTGCCCAGCGAATAAACGACGAAGGTCGGTGTGCCGTTCAGCCTAGTTGGTGGTTTCCCTCATTCAACTAGGCGAATACCAAACTGATATCCAACTCCCATCTCATTTCGACGATTCGCAAACATTTGCAAAACTTTGTCACTTTCACATGTATAACACTACACTCAGACAGTTGGGGTGCACTTCTTCCCTCCCCGGACCGGGAGTGGGGGTAGATAAGGGGATGGTAACAGGTATTCCTCAGATTAACCATGCAATATTCGTTAATGACGTTGCCAACGTTACGCCGATGCGGGACAACGGAAGAACCAAAAGAAGATACAGTTTGTTACATCAATTACCTTTGTTTTGTAAAACTGCAGCAGCTTCACAACAGTGAAAGAGCCTCTAATATTCGGTCACCAGAACGAGCAACACAAGACGCTGTTGCCGGCGCTGCGGGAATTGCTGAGGTAGGGTCTTCGTGCGGCCCTGCCATTGCATTCAGTGAACTCATACGCGAGGTTCTTATCGGCCAACCCTTCATTGGCGAACCTGTCCTTACTGCTGCGTATCACTGCTAGAACACTGCTGGCACTACGGGGAAAAACAAACCTGGGACTGGACCGAGCAGTACTGAGTGCAAACATCAGGGTGAGGCGTAAAGTATTGGTTCAAATGGCTCTGAGCAGTATCTGAGGTCATCAGTCCCATAGGACTTAGAACTACTGAAACCTAGCTAAGGACATCACACACATCCATGCTCGAGGCAAGATTCGAGCCTGCCACCGTAGCGGTCGCAAGGTTCCAGTCTGTAGCGCCTAGAACCGCACGGCTGTACCGGCCGGCGATGCACTTGATACATTAGTCGAGTCATGTTGCGGCAGTTCTCCGTGCTCAAGGGTGGCCTACACGCTGGTAGGCACGTGTACCAGTTTCTTTGGCTCTTCAGTACGTAACGGCTTGTTACTGTTCTGCCAACGCGCTTTTCTTTTAGTGTCTGCTGGCACGGATAAGGACTCGGAACACCGGGAAGAACCAGCATCTCGTATGCGATTTCCTTCACACGTGCTTTGCGTTTTCACGGAAATCTTTGAAAAAACCGTAGCCTCCCATGCGCCTGCCCCAGTTCTAGTAGCGCAGGTAGCGGCGCGATTAGCAAAGGCGAGCGACAGTGCGGGATTTTCCGGCGGAGGCCACGCCCAGGTCGGGATGCGCGCAGAGCGGCTGACTCGGGCGCCGGTGGGGGGAGGTGTGATCGCGCTTTGTGGCGGCGCCAGCGCCGGCGCGCTGTCAGCGGCAGCTGTCAGCCGCAGTCAGCGGCGGCGCGGTCAAAGCGCCGCCCGCGGCGGCCGGGGCGAACTCTGCAGCCGCGGCTGCGCCAGACACGCCGCCCGCGGCACGTGCAACGCACACGGGTAGCCGGCCGCCGTTACAAGCACTTTGCCTCACCTCCCTTCGACCTCTACACCTCACTCATTCACCCATCTCCTCCGATATCCTTCTCCCATGGTTCCTACTCCGTCACCTGCCTCCTCCTGCCCCTCCTCCCACTTCCCTCCACACAATGCTTCAAGTGTCATTGTTCTTAATTACTCATCTACATCGACATTTATACTCCGCAAGGCACCCAACGGTGTGTGGCGGAGGGCACTTTACGTGCCACTGTCATTACGTCCCTTTCCTGCTGCAGTCGCGTATGGTTCGCGGGAAGAACGACTGCCCGAAAGCCTCCGTGCGTGCTCGAATCTCTCTAATTTTACATTCGTGATCTCCTCGGGAGGTACAAGTAGGGGGAAGCAATACATTCGATACCTCATCCAGAAGTGCACCCTCTCGAAACCTGGACACCAAGCTACACCGCGATGCAGAGCGCCTCTCTTCCAGAGTCTGGCACTTGAGTTTACTAAACATCTCCGTAACGCTATCACGCTTACCAAATAACCCTGTGACGAAACGCGCCGCTCTTCTTTGGATCTTCTCTATCTCCTCCGTCAACCCGATCTGGTACGGACCCCACACTGATGAGTAATACTCGAATATAGGTCGAACGAGTGTTTTGTAAGCCACCTCCTTTGTTGATGGACTACATTTTCTAAGGACTCTCCCAATGAATCTCAACCTGGTACCCGCCTTACCATTAATTAATTTTATGTGATCATTCCACTTCAAATCGTTCCGCACGCATACTCCCAGATATTTTACAGAAGTAACTCCTACCAGTGTTTGTTCCGCTATCAAATAATCATACAATAAAGGATCCTTCTTTCTATGTATTCGCAATACATTACATTTATCTACACTCCTGGAAATGGAAAAAAGAACACATTGACACCGGTGTGTCAGACCCACCATACTTGCTCCGGACACTGCGAGAGGGCTGTACAAGCAATGATCACACGCACGGCACAGCGGACACACCAGGAACCGCGGTGTTGGCCGTCGAATGGCGCTAGCTGCGCAGCATTTGTGCACCGCCGCCGTCAGTGTCAGCCAGTTTGCCGTGGCATACGGAGCTCCATCGCAGTCTTTAACACTGGTAGCATGCCGCGACAGCGTGGACGTGAACCGTATGTGCAGTTGACGGACTTTGAGCGAGGGCGTATAGTGGGTATGCGGGAGGCCGGGTGGACGTACCGCTGAATTGCTCAACACGTGGGGCGTGAGGTCTCCACAGTACATCGATGTTGTCGCCAGTGGTCGGCGGAAGATGCACGTGCCCGTCGCCTGGGCCCGGACCGCAGCGACGCACGGATGCACGCCAAGACCGTAGGATCCTACGCAGTGCCGTAGGGGACCGCACCGCCACTTCCCAGCAAATTAGGGACACTGTTGCTCCTGGGGTATCGGCGAGGACCATTCGCAACCGTCTCCATGAAGCTGGGCTACGGTCCCGCACACCGTTAGGCCGTCTTCCGCTCACGCCCCAACATCGTGCAGCCCGCCTCCAGTGGTGTCGCGACAGGCGCGAATGGAGGGACGAATGGAGACGTGTCGTCTTCAGCGATGAGAGTCGCTTCTGCCTTGGTGCCAACGATGGTCGTATGCGTGTTTGGCGCCGTGCAGGTGAGCGCCACAATCAGGACTGCATACGACCGAGGCACACAGGGCCAACACCCGGCATCGTGGTGTGGGGAGCGATCTCCTACACTGGCCGTACACCTCTGGTGATCCTCGAGGGGACACTGAATAGTGCACGGTACATCCAAACCGTCATCGAACCCATCGTCCTACCATTCCTAGACCGGCAAGAGAACTTGCTGTTCCAACAGGACAATGCACGTCCGCATGTATCCCGTGCCACCCAACGTGCTCTAGAAGGTGTAAGTCAACTACCCTGGCCAGCAAGATCTCCGGATCTGTCCCCCATTGAGCATGTTTGGGACTGGATGAAGCGTCGTCTCACGCGGTCTGCACGTCCAGCACGAACGCTGGTCCAACTGAGGCGCCAGGTGGAAATGGCATGGCAAGCCGTTCCACAGGACTACATCCAGCATCTCTATGATCGTCTCCATGGGAGAATAGCAGCCTGCATTGCTGCGAAAGGTGGATATACACTGTACTAGTGCCGATATTGTGCATGCTCTGTTGCCTGTGTCTATGTGCCTGTGGTTCTGTCAGTGTGATCATGTGATGTATCTGACCCCAGGAATGTGTCAATAAAGTTTCCCCTTCGTGGGACAATGAATTCACGGTGTTCTTATTTCTATTTCCAGGAGTGTATTTTAGGGTCAGTTGCCACTCTTTGCACCAAGTACCTATCCGCTGCAGATCTTCCTGCATTTCGCTACAATTTTCTAATGCTGCAACTTGTCTGTATACTACAGCATCATCCGCGAAAAGCCGAATGGAACGTCCGACACTATCTACTAGGTCATTTATATATATTGTGAAAAGCAATGGTCCCGTAACACTCCCCTGTGGCACGCCAGAGGTTACCTTAACGTCTGTAGACGTCTCTCCATTGATAACAACATGCTGTGTTCTGTTTGCTAAAAACTCTTCAATCCACCCACACAGCTGGTCTGATATTCCGTACGCTCTTACTTTGTTTATCAGGCGACAGTGCGGAACTGTATCGAACGCCTTCCGGAAGGCAAGGAAAATAGCATCTACCTGGGAGCCTGTATCTAATATTTTCTGGGTCTCTTGAACAAATAAAGCGAGTTGGGTCTCACACGATCGCTGTTTCCGGAATCCATGTTGATTCCTACAGAGTAGGATCTTTCCGAATCAAGTAACTTAGCGGGAGCAGGCACACTCCCTCACCTCCCTCCGACCTCTGCACCTCATTCATTCATCTCGTCTACTGTCCTTCTCTCAACGTTCCTACTCCGTAACCTGCCTCCTCCCCCTCCTCCTACCCCTCCCCCTCCTCCTACCCCTCCCCTTCCCCCTACCCCTCCCCCTCCTCCTACCCCTCCTCCTCCCATCCCCTCCTCCCCCGTGTCCCTCCACACCCAGTGTCAGGTACCGTTGCTCTTACAAGGAGACGGGACGACCGTGTGGTCTGGGATTTGTCCGCAATGTTGTGTGGTGTTAGAGGACCCCTAACACCTCGCGCGGTTAAAATATCAGGACGCGCTACCCGGAAAATCCCGGGAAGAATCGATCCAAAGTTTCTTAGGTGCCGCATGAGTATAAAATGTTAAGCCACTGCCGAGCCACCGTATGGCCTACATGGTTAGCGCTCGGACCCTTACGCCAAAGGTCTCGGGTTTTTCTTCTCTTGCTTGGAATATTGCAGCGCATTGGTACAGGAGAATCGTGAAATTAATTCCCGGGAAGATTGTATAAAAATTCACTCTGTAATTCACCATCCATTATCGTCACCAGTATTCCGAGACATGATTCAGTATGCCTGGTTTGCCTCAAAATCGTCATAAACTCGAAACATTTTCGTAAATGTTAATGGGACATGTTTTTGTGCAGATTTATTGCAAACGCCCTGTCATTGTAAAAAATCCGCTTTTATACGTTGCGCAAGATTGTCGCAAAAATTTATTGCTTTGTTTGTTTTTACGATAATCACTACTGCGGTTCTTGTTTATAATTATTATATGTATAAAAATTGAATGTTTTGCAACCGAATTTGTTATTCTGATTAAAAAGGCAATGTTTCTCCTTATATACCTTACAATGAAAAGTGGAAAACCAACCGCCATTTATTGTATTGTTGCACAAAAAGAAGATAATTTTTATTCAGTAATGGTTCAAATGGTTCAAATGGCTCTGATCACTATGGGACCCAACTGCTGAGGTCATAAGTCCCCTACGACTTAGAACTACTTGCACCTAACTAACCGAAGGACAACACACGCATCCATGCCCGAGGCAGGATTCGAACCTGCGACCGTAGCGGTCGCGCGGTTCCAGACTGTAGCGCCAGAACATTCAGTAATGGAAGTAATTTGTTAAATATAATGTAGGTTTGGGAAACTTTCTGAATAATTGGTGGAATAACCGAAGGAAATGAAACAGAAGGGAAAAAAGGGCCAGAGGAGGTATCGAACACGAGACCTCTGGCGTAAGAATCCGAGCCCTAAACACCTAGGGCAGATGGCCGCTCGGCATTGTAATAAAGATTTATACTCATGCGGCACCTAAGAAACTTTGGATCGTTTTTTCCCGGGATTTTCCGGGTAGCGCGTCCTGATATTTTAACCACGCGAGGTGTTACGGGTCCTCTTTCACCACACAACATTGCGGACAAATCCCAGACCCCACGGCCGTGCCGTCTCCTTGTTAGCCTGACCGGATAGCCGCGCGGTCTATCGCGCTGCTTCCCGAGCGGGAAGGCGTGTCCCGGCCAGCCTGTGGATGGTTTTTAGGCGGTTTTCCGTCTGCCTCGGCGAATGCGGCCTGGTTCCCCATATTCCGCCTCAGTTACACTATGTCAGTGATTGCTAAGCAATCACTGTCCTCATGTACGCGTACACCATAATTACTCTACCACGCAAACATTCGGAGTTACACTGGTCTGGGGAGAGGGGGGGGGGGGGGGGGGCGAACTGCACAATACACCTGGGTTCGGTGTGGGGCGGCGGTGGGGTGGGTGGACTGCTGTGGCCTGTTGTGGGGTTGTAAACCACTGAGGGCTACGGCGACACGAAGCCCCTCCGTCGTTTCTAGGTCCTCGGTTCAATACACAATCCAAACAGTTGCTCTTAACTAATCCCTTATTCAACTTTCCGAATGAGTTAAAGTAGCGGAGGATATCAGTGGTAGCATCTGTGACCACGGAATTTACAACGATTGTTACGAAAGGTGGGAAAGAATGTTTGCTTAGGAGGAGTGGCAGGGTATAAATTTCCGAGTATCCTAGTAGTGAACCTCTAATATTTAGTGTGAAGCACAAAGATGCAGATTGGAAATGGAAAAAATTCACATGCATTGTTAAATATGAATTGACAGGTACGTTCCAAGCGAGGTTTTAAGGAATTGGAAAGATCCACCAGGTTTAATAACCGTGTTGGCAAACTGCTACCTAAAGACAACATAACAAATTCAAGAAAATTCGAAACCTAGTTGACGAACAAAAGCTGATCGATCCGAAAATAAACGTTGGAGAGCAATGAGAAAAGGTTTCAGTGACCTTGAAAATAAAATTTTGCCATCTGTCTTTCGAAATTGTTTCACCGCTGAACATCGTAATAGGCCTACGGTCCCTTCTTATAAACATCGAACGAACATCGACGTGGCAGACAGGGTTATATGTGACAGCGAAATAGAAAAACTGCTACAATCACTGATTAATGGAGAGATCTCAGATGAGATTCGTGTAAGATTCTACAGTGTCTCGCGAAAGAATTTGTTCCCCCACTAGCAGTAGTTTATCGTAGGCTGCCGCAGCAACGGAGGGTGTCTAGTGACTGGAAAACGGCGCAGGTCATTCCCGTTTCAAAAAAAAAAAGGTCGTAAGAGAGATACACGTAACTATAGGCCTATATCGCTAACATCAGTCTGTTGTACAATTAAGATGGTTCAAATGGCTCTGAGCGCTATGGGACTCAACTGCTGTGGTCATTAGTCCCCTAGAACTTAGAACTACTTAAACCTAACTAACCTAAGGACATCACACACATCCATGCCCGAGGCAGGATTCGAACCTGCGACTGTAGCAGTCGCACGGTTCCGGACTGCGCGCCTAGAACCACGAGACCACCGCGGCCGGCTTACAATTACGAAACATGTTTTACGCTCTTGTATAATGACGTTTTTGGAGAACGAAAACCTCCTGCATAAAAATCACCATGGATTCCGTAAACGGATCTTGCAAAACTCTGTTCGCTCTGTTCCTACATGAGCTCCACAGTGCTGTAGACATCAGCGTTCCCGTTGGTGCCATGTTTCTACGCTTCAGGAAGGCATTTAAGACCTTCTTGCACCGCCGTTTAGAGAGAAAAATAAGAGTTTACCGAGTATCGAACCAGATTTGCGACTAGATACAAGACTTCCTTGCAGAGATAACTCGACACATCGTTCTTAACGAAACAAAATCGACTCGAGTAAAGATACTTCCATGAATTTCCCAAGGAAGCGTGATATGACCGTCATTGTTTGCAATATATACAAATCAGACAATAGAAAATGACTGAAGCTCCATTACTCCATTCACAGGTAATACGATTTTCTACAAGAAACAACGAGAGGAGACCGTAGCGATTTGTAGGAGGCCGTGCAGAGGATTGATGAATGTTGCAAGGATTGGCAGTTGACTTGAACGTAAATAAATGTAGCACATTGCGGATACATAGGAGAAGAAACTCACTACTGTAAAACTACACTCCTGATGACAATTTGCCGGCCGGAGTGGCCGTGCGGTTCTAGGCGCTACAGTCTGGAACCGCGAGAACGCTATAGTCTCAGGTTCGAATCCTGCCTCGGCCCTGGATGTGTGTGATGTCCTTAGGTTAGGTAGGTTTAACTAGTTCTATGTTCTAGGGGATTGATGACCTCAGAAGTTGAGTCCCATAGTGCTCAGAGCCATTTGAACCATTTTTATGACAATTTGCTGGAAACAGTATCTACTGATAATATCTAGGACTAAACCATCCGAGGTCACCTTAAGTGGAATTACCACGTAAAGCAAAAGAAGCAGGATAAACAGACGCCAGACTGAGATTCATGGGAAGAATTATTAACGAAATGTATCTCATCCACGAAAGAAATTGCTTGGTCGCCTGACTCGTGAGTATTACGTAACTCTGGAACCCATACCAGATAGGACTAATAGAACAGACAGAGAAGATCCAACGACGAGCAGCGAGTTTCGCCACAGGATTGTTTAGTTGGCTCGAGAGAGTCACAGAGGGGCTCAACAAATTCCAGCAGCAGACGCTACGAGAGATGATGATGGCGTTTGGTTTGTGGAGCGCTCAACTTCGCACTTATCAGCGCCCGTACAAATTCCCAACCTTTGCTCAATCCAATCTCGCCACGTTCATGAACGATGAGGAGAACACAAACACCCAGTCATCTCGAGGCAGGTGAAAATCTCCGACCCCCCGGGAATCGAACCCGGGACCCCGTGCTCGGAAAGCGAGAAAGCGAGAAAGCGACCTCGTGGCCACCAGCTGCGGACGCTACGAGAGAGACGATGTGCATCACGGAATGGTTTATTACTGCAATTCTGAGAGAATATGTTCCAGGAAGATTCGGACAACAAATTACTTCCTTCGATATATGTGGCCACAGCGAGAGAATTAGAGAAATAATACCTAAAATAGAGGTTCACCTACAATCATTCTTTCCAAACGTTATTCGCAAACGGAGCAGGGAATTGGGCACCAGAGAGTGCCTTTGTGTAGGGGAAGACAAGCCCACCGAAGAAAGACAAAATCTAATCGCTTTTCAGGCCTCAGTCAAAAATCCGGTAGTTACTGAGACCAGTTACAGATCCATTGTAAAATACAGCCGTCATTTTCGTTCAAAAATGGCTCTGAGCACTATGGGACTTACCATCTGAGATCGTCAGTCCCCTAGACTTAGAACTACTTAAACCTAACAAACCTAAGGACATCACACACATCCATGCCCGAGGCAGGATTCGAACCTGCAACCGTAGCAGCCGCGTGGACTGAAGCGCCTACAACCGCTCGAACACAGCCGCTGGCCGTTCTTTTGGTATTGTTTAACTAGCAACCAGTTTCATCGTTCTAATCACGTCATCTTCAGGCCTGTCGCATGAATGACGCCAAATACCACTCGTGCCTGTGTAAGACCAGGCACAGATACTCGTACCTGGTTCCGTAGATATACGAACACACATACTCATGAAGTTCGGGTATCTACGGAACCAGATACGAATAATGATGTCTTGTCTTATTCATGCGACAGACCTGAAGATGACGTGATTGGTACGTTGAAACTGGGTACTTAATAAAACACCAAAATTACGGCTGTTGGCAAAGCATCATAGTTCATCTACCAGCCGCTGTCCAACGTTCCTGAGCCCAAGATCGAGTTACATTTACTTTAGTTACAGATCCGACAGGTTTCGGAAAACAAAAAAACCCTGCGAGTGTAGCCAACATTACGTCGAGCGAACTTAGTTCACTGTAGAACAACACAAGAAGGAACTTGAAGCTTCATCTCCTATGCTTACCCAGAGAAATTCCTTTTAGTTGCTTTGGACTGCCTTAGCGGATATGACATAATAATTCTCAAACAATTTTTAGCGTTGTATTTGATAATGGCATAAAAGCCGAAATCTAGATGGTACAGAAAATAAATGTGGTAACACACAGTCAAACGGCGCTTTACTCTTTTAAAAAGTATTGCATTACTGCGGCTCAACACCATCGAAACCTTTTTTTGTCCACAGAGTTCTCGGTCGAAAGCTGCTGGCATGCAAGCCCGAGAACATATTCTTCCAACAAGAAGCAGCTAGATCCTGCAATCTACCAATTTCAATGAGCTTCGTCGTGTGAAGGGTAGTTGTAAATTTCAACTATCACGTTGACAAAATAAAATTATAAAACTATTTTTTTCTCACAATCCAGACTTTCGTGGCCGGTATTTTGAGCGTAAATGATTGTTATATGGGCAATAGGCCGTGGTCCTTTCTGTGCCTAAGGTTTCGTCGCCTCATGATGGAGACATCATCAGAGGCTATAAAGACTCGTGCAGGAGTTACAAATTTAAAGATCAGCAATCTGATCTGTTTATACGCATCTACACTAAGCTGAGACCGAAATGTTGTCAGACCGCTGCCACGCGTGACATGTATGTTGCAGTGGCAAAAAGTTGGCATTCATTGCTTTGTTTAGCGCGAACAAAGTGCCATAATTTGTCTAACTCCAGTCGTTCTTTCCTGTTAAAGATCATTTGCGCTTCTGAATTTCTGTGGCCTGTGTACATCCTAATAGAACAATGATTGGACCTTGATGAAACCGTCTCGTCGGAGAAGCGAGTTTGGTGGCTCCCTGGTGGCGTGGCTACGGGACACCGGCAAGACGAAATGTCACTGCAAGCTGTCAAAGAGCCGAAGCCAGCTATACGCGTCTCCAGACGGGCACGTTAAACCTAAATTTGTAGCCGATATAGTGCAGAAACAGCACCACTAGATAAAAAGAGCATTTATGAATGAAATATACCAACCACATACATATAACGATACAAGAACTAAAGTTAGTATAGAATAGTAATTAAAATAAAATAGCTGGAAAATAGACTAAAGGCACCGACACCAGGTTCATTCGGATATGCTTCCCTACCGTCGGTCAATCATTAGGATTAGATATCAATATGCTATGCAGAGGCGAGGACCTCTAAGTGTACTGCCGAAATCCTCGCATCTGGTTGTGGTAACTCTCACACTCTACTCTATCTTCTTCCTTCTCCGCTCCAAGTCATATAATCTTTAGTTAACTCACAAAGGAATTAAAGACGTTCTGCCCGTGGAGACTGATTTATATCAATGAGGCAGGTTGAGGATGTACGGTTATGGTGACCACTGTCTTCAGGTGGCGTAGAGGTCAGCGCTTCTGCCTAGCACGCAGCATCAATGGGTTCGAATCCCGGTGGAAAACATTTTCAACTTGCCTCATCGATAAAAGCAGTGCCCACTGGCAGCTCATGTATTCAGTTCGTTTGTGCCTTGACTCATAGTGGCAGCTGGGTTAAATAGTGTCTCTTCTTTCAGATATCTCCGAAAGAACACACACTACATACACAGTACGTAATCTTTAGTAATCTTCTTCTGATATATCAGTCTGAGGTTATTTTTAAGTTTTTAATTAATTTTAAAATCATAAGTATACACTACGCAAGCGCAAAACTGTCTTAATGTGATGCCAAGAAAAGGTCCATTTAGCTCCCTAAGTGATGTTGTTGCTGTGGTCTTCAGTCCTGAGATTGGTTTGATGCAGCTCTCCATGCTACTCTATCCTGTGCAAGCTTCTTCATCTCCCAGTACCTACTGCAGCCTACGTCCTTATGAATATGCTTAGTGTACTCATCTCTTGGTCTCCCTCTACGATTTTTACCCTCCACGGTGCCCTCCAATACTAAATTGGTGATCCCTTGATGCCTCAGAACATGTCCTACCAACTGATCCCTTCTTCTAGTCAAGTTCTGCCACAAACTTCTCTTCTCTCCAATGCTATTCAATACTTCCTCATTAGTTATGTGATCTACCCATCTAATCTTGAGCATTCTTCTGTAGCACCACATTTCGAAAGCTTCTATTCTCTTCTTGTCTAAACTATTTATCGTCCATGTTTCACTTCCCCTAAGTGATGGGCCATCAATAAAAATAAATGTAAAAGTAAATGTCGAAGAGCATGTTTCCGCTCAAAGGCAGTGCCCCAGCTAAATTGGAGTGGGCGGCGCTGGGTCCACTTCCCTTCTCCCAGCACACATGTGAGAAGATTTGTCGCACACTTAGCGCATGTGTGTGTGTGTGTGTGTGTCTCCACGACCTGCTGCCCTCTGTCGTTGCCGCAGCACTCAGTGAGTGCGGCAAGGCGCGCACCGCCCACCTGATCTCACCTGCTCGTGTGTGCCCGCAGGCTGCCGCATGCTGCCGAGCCGGCTGGGCGTAGGCGTGGGCGGCGCCGCCCTGCTGCCCGTGGCGCAGCACCCGCTGGGCGCCCCCGCCGCCCACGTCACGCACGCCTCCGCCTGGCCTGCCGACGACCTGCCCCACAAGGGTGAGTCCGCACTCCACTGCCAACAGCCTGCATGTCAACTGCTGCTGCTGCTACTACTATTTCTTTCACTTTACTTACGTAAGTGTTGGTCCGTCGGGAAGCTGTGTGGTAAGTGTTGAGTTGAACTGAAGATACAGAGCTAGTCTGGCAGACATGTAGCTGGTCTGTAGGTTACTGAACACTGCCTGCGACTTTCAAGAAAAGTAGTGTATTTTTTTGTGATTTTCTTTTTATCTAACGCATCACATCTCACACTAAATAAAAGATTTTTAAGGGCTGCCATAAGCATTTCCCTTCTTTGCGTCTGAACCATCTTTTGTGGACAGTAACTCAATTTGTTGTTACAGACAGATCTCTTTGCCACCGCTTCTCATACACTGAGCTGACAAGTCACGGTATACCTCCTAATGTCGCTGCGGCGGCGCGGTTCTTTTCGTCCCTTTACGACGAACCTGCACCTAACTGTGAACATTGTCTCAGCAGATCATCAGCAGCGAAGTCGACCGAAACCTACTGTACTTGAACCAGGCTGCAACTAAAGCTGCTAATCAACGTTTCGGGTGAAAGTTTTCACACTAAATGAAAGGTTGGAAATTTTGTCCTCAATTAATATACTCTGAAACTTAGGTGAACAAGTATCACTGCCAAGCGCGTGCTAGTCTTAACACAGTCACTCACAATATCTTTCGCTCACGTTAGCAAGTTTATGGTGTTGCATTTCCCGAAAAGGTAATAGCTACAAAAATAATGATTGTTTTTGATTGAGAATGCTCGCCAAATAGTAAGTCTGTCGGTACCAAATGCATTCACAGTTTTTTAGCCACCGACCTGCTCAATATGCCACGCGGAATTTGTCTTTTCTCTTTACAAAATACACTTAAAAATTCCAAAATTTCTATACGCCCGGCGGAATAAGTATGCCGTCACTTTACCACACTTTTGATGTATGAAACACTGCTAGATCCGGCAGCTTATCATTTCCGTTGGAACTACTACTACACACGTCCGAACTCTTTCATGGATAGGCTCCGACTCCTCTCTAGAATACTCTTAAGTCTTCTCTACCAGCAGAGAAGTGCGCGCGTAGAACATTGCTTTACCATTGGTCAGTTTACTCAACAGCCAGTAGCAAAACAGCACTCTCCCGCTTCAATCCGCGCTTTTCATCAGTAACCAATCGCAAAATAGTAAACATAACGACTGCACTTTTTACCGACGTTTATTATCTAATATGCTAGAGCTTTGTTTATGCATAAAATTATATACTATTGTTAGTTATACCTGAATTAACTTTGCCCGCATCTCGTGGTCGTGCGGTAGCGTTCTCGCTTCCCACGCCCGGGTTCCCGGATTCGATTCCCGGCGCGGTCAGGGATTTTCTCTGCCTCGTGATGGCTGGGTGTTCTGTGATGTCCTTAGGTTAGTTAGGTTTAAGTAGTTCTAAGTTCTAGGGGACTGATGACCATAGATGTTAAACCCCCTTGGTGCTCAGAGCCATTTTTTTTTTAAAATTAACTTTCCCTTTAGCATAAACGAACTTTACATGTGTTCAGACCCGGAGAATAAGACGGTGAGTCGAGGCCCACGGCAGAGGCCTCTGGGTACCCCAGAGGCACAAAGCGGTCCACAGCGCTCCTCGTGGACATCAAACACTGCCCTGCTTCGATGGATTCGAGCTCGGTCTTGCATGAACCACATCTTGTCGAAATCAGGGTGACTTTGGATAATTTTATTCCATATACACTACTGGCCATTAAAATTGCTACACCACGAAGATGACATGCTACAGACGCGAAATTTAACCGACAGGAAGAAGATGCTGTGATATGCAAATGATTAGCTTTCCAGAGCATTCACACAAGGTTGGCGCCGGTGGCGACACCTACAACGTGCTAACATGAGGAAAGTTTCCAACCGATTTCTCATACACAAACAGCAGTTGACCGGCGATGCCTGGTGAAACGTTGTTGTGATGCCTCGTGTAAGGAGGAGAAATACGTACCATCAAGTTTCCGACTTTGATAAACGTCGGATTGAAGCCTATCGCGATTGCGGTTTATCGTATCGCGACAGTGCTGCTCGCGTTGGTCGAGATCCAACGACTGTTAGCAGAATATGGAATCGGTGGGTTCAGGAGGGTAATACGGAACGCCCTGCTGGATCCCAATGGCCTTGTATCACTAGCAGTCGAGATGACAGGCATCTTATCCGCATGGCTGTAACGGATCGTGCAGCCACGTCTCGATCCCTGAGTCAACAGATGGGGTCGTCTGCAAAACAACAACCACCTGCACGAACAGTTCGTGGACGTTTGCAGCAGCATGGACTATCAGCTCGGAGACCGTGGCCGCGGTTATGCTTGACGCTGCATCACATCGTCTACGATGGTGTACTCAACGACGAACCTGGTTGCATGAATGGAAAAACATCATTGTTTCCGATGAATCCAGGTTCTGTTTTCAGTGTCACGATGGTCGCATCCGTGATTGGAGACATCGCGGTGAGCGAACATTGGAAGCGTGTATTCGTCATCGCCATACTGGCGTATCACCCGGCGTGATGGTATGGGCTGCCGTTGGTTACTCGTCTCGGTCACCTCTTGTTCACATTGACGGCACTTTGAACAGTGGACGTTACATTTCAGATATGTTACGACCCTTCCTTCGATCCCTGCGAAACCTTACATTTCAGCAGGTTAATTCACGACCGCATGTTGCAGGTCCTGTACGGGCCTTTCTGGATACAGAAAATGTTCAGCTGCTGCCCTGATCTCTCACCAATTGAAAACGTCTAGTCAATGTGAGTGGAGTAACTGGCCCGTCACAATACGCTAGTGACTACTCTTGATGAACTGTGGTATCATGTTGAAGCTGCATGAGCAGCTGTACCTGTACACGCCATCCAAGCTCTGTTTGACTCAATGCCCAGGCGTATCAAGGCCGTTATTACGGCCAGAGATAGTTGTTGTGGGTACCGAATTCTCAGGATCTATGCACCCAACTTGCGTGAAAATGTAATTACATGTTAGTTCTAGTATAATATATGTGTCGAATGAATACCCGTTTACATGCTCGTTTCTTCTTGGTGTAGCAGTTTTAATGGCCAGTAGTGTAGTTCAGTAACATCCTGGTCACAATGCAAATCCCAAAGCACCGGAGTAAATTTCTGAAAGGTGCCGTGATTTGCACCACGAACCTCTCGCTGCTGCACGCCAAGAGAAACATAACCAGTGTTGGCGTCGCTGCCGGACCGTGTCCGGCGGGCGGGCGCCCTGGCTGCGCGGCAGCCACCCCTTGCCATCTCAACCCCCGCGCCCGCGCACCCGGGACCCGTCAACGAGCTCACCTGAGCGGAAGATCCGCCAGCGGGGCCCCTGCAAAGGAGCCGGCAGCCGGCAGGCGGCACCAGCCAGCACTAGGGGCGGCCCGTTGTTCTGCCGGCGCATTCCACGGCCGCAGAATGCACTCGCGTCGCTGCCAGCGTATTCCGAGAACACTCAGCTTCCGATACGGCGGGTAAGCCGTGACCTGTAACGAGGAGAAAGAACGCTGCACACTTTTATGGGGAAGAATCACCAAGTAATAAGAACACACACAGACAGACAGCTATCTCAAACCTTATGGGTCAAGCTGAAACAAGTGACAGTGGGCCGACAACCAGTTACACTGAGGAAGAGAATAGTCAGAAAGGCATATTCATTGTATTGCGGACATACAGTGTACACCATATAGCAACAACGTATGTCATAATAATTGTTCAAAGTGACGACTGCCAGTCTAGATGCATGCATGGCAGTGAATCTCTGCTGCACTTTCTCAAGGATCCCTGGTGTCTGCTGTACCAGGAGACAGGCAGCTTGGACCCAAGCAAGCAGATCTTCATCCGTTTCTATGGGAATTTCATACACCAATGTCTTGACGTAATCCCAGAGGGAAAAACGGCCCTCGGTCACTATTTGTATCCAATTAACCGGGTTTCGACACTGTTAGGAGTGTCTTCTTCAGAATTTAAATCAAATATTCTATAACATTAGTCACAAAGATATTTAAGATAAGGGAAACTGTGATGGCGAGCCACTAAGCGCTGCTCATTACTTGCGTGGCGCATGTTGCAAAACGAACTGAGGTGCCCGCATTTGTTACCTTGAATATCTTTGTGACTAATGCCCTTTTCGCATATTAACTATTTTATAAATTACGTATAAGTACTGCCAGTCTTTCACGATGATTCCGTACTTATACTCTATCATACGTTTATAGTCATAATTCTGTGACCATGTTATAGAATATAGACCATTATTTGATTTAAATTCTGAAAAAGACACTCCTAACTGTGTCGAAACCCGGTTAATTCGTTAAAAATAGTGAGGGAGGGCTGTTTTTCTTTCAGTTGTAACTATTCACGGTCTCTGAACGTGCAGCCACGTACCAAAAAAAAAAAAAAAATCCGAGTGGGAAAGTCCAAAGCTGTGAGATCTTGCTATCGCATTGGCCGTGGGACAGGACCTCCAGGTAATTCAGGTGCTTTTGGCCATTAACACCGAAGTGGGGTGGTTCACCACCCTGTTGCAACCAAATGCTTTCATGGACAACAAGGAGCACAGTCTGCAAGAATTGTGGCCGAACATTTCACCCGAACGCCATATAATGTGGTTCAGTCTAATGGAGAGGCATCAAATAAGGTCCTACTAGGTGACCTTAGACAACGCCCGCTAATACGATGACAGAACTGTTCTTGAGGGCACTGACTTTGGGTCGCGCGGGATTGTTTTTGTTGCATTCTGCCTAGTCGGCGAATATGGGATATCTAGGAAACCTGCTTCCTCGGATCGCTAGACAACAATTCAAACAAATCGTATTAACAAGGTTTTATTACAGTAAGATAAATACAAGACTTATCTTTGAGATGTACATGTATGTGTCGCAAGCAAAGGGCGATAGACAAAATAAGAAATCTCTTCAGTATATAAAATCCCTAAGTCGGTGCTACACCAGTGTCTAATCTCGATGCTGCTGTAGAACTGACCGCGACCAGTCGGATGCAGCGCTCATGTCCTCTTGACACAAAGGCCGCAGCTGTCGTGTTGTCGTCCTGGAGAGGGGTCGGTCACTGTGCAGTTGGCTGGCGTCTTCTCACAGCCCTCTCTGCTCTCTGTCTGCCGACTGCTGTGCCCGCGCTTGACTTTACGCCGTAACAATCTACACTGCATGTTGCGGCTGTTCAAACACAATCAAGGGTGAGCCGTACAACACGAAATGTACGAAATTCGGCACTGCAGCATTGCAGTGGACAATCCACTTCCTTCAGAAGTGAAAGGGGTAGGAGGGAGGGGGGGGGGGACAGAATCCGTCGGTACCAGTGCTTGCATACGTTCGTTACGACACAGGTGTAATACCCGTTCCGCTAGTACTCTCCGCATTGTATCGTTCAGAGTATGTGTTTCACGGGAAAGTGCTTACCGCTGCGTGGTCTGGTGTTCGGACGTACCTTCAGCGTAAAGCTTGTGGTGTGAACGACCCCATCTCTCGTAAGTTGGAAAATATTTGATAAGATGAACATCCGCAACCGCGGAACATACTTGTAGAATAAAAATGAACTTCAGTCGCTAGTAACTGGAGCGAACTGTTATTCTGTAAATGCACCAAGACAAACTTCTTGCAGTTAGCATGACGCCTGTTAGGAGAGCGTACTCTGTACGTTTGTGCTGCTTTACGGGCAGTACATTCTGCTACAATGTACGTTTAATTCGTATCTGACAACCCGCATGAGGAGTAACGTTGCACCTTTCACGAAGCCTCGTGCGCTTTACGCGGTAACACACCTCACCACGGACACATCACAAGGTGTCTGATGAAATGGACAACTGACACCTGGCATACTGGAGTGCCGGTGGCTCAGGCTAGCGGGCAGGTGCGATGCGTGAGGTCGTCACACGGCACTCGTGTACAGAGCCAAGTTAAGTACAGTATGTCTGTCTGGTGGTCAGCAAGTACGCTGTTCATCACAGACTGCCTGTTCCAGTGTAAAATTGACACCTGGGATCGTTGACAGAACGCAGCAGAATTGCATGCGCCATTTAAATACACGCATCGACACGTGTTCTTAACTTTGAACAATTAGTATGAGGCCGGCCGGAGTGGCCGAGCGGTTCTAGGTGCTGCAGTCTGGAACCGCGTGACCGCTACGGTCGCAGGTTCGAATCCTGCCTCGGGCATGGATGTGTGTGATGTCCTTGCGTTAGTTAGGTTTAAGTAGTTCTAAGTTCTGAGGGACCGGTGACCTCAGCAGTTAAGTCCCATAGTGCTCAGAGCCATTTGAATTAGTGTGAGCTGCGACGTTGTTACGCGACGTACGCTGTGTATGTCCATAACATAGTAAATATCCATTTCCGACCACTGACACCCTGTCTCAATATTATCGGTTGTCGACCCACTGTCCGTTGTGGCCGAGCGGTTCTAGGCGCTGCAGTCTGGAACCGCGCGACTGCTATGGTAGCAGGTTCGAATCCTGCCTCGGGCATGGATTTGTGTAATGTCCTTAGGTTAGTCAGGATAAAGTAGTTCTAAGTTCTAGGGAGATGATGACCCCAGATGTTAAGTGTCATAGTGCTCAGAGCCATTTGAACCATTTTTGGACCCACTGTCACCAGTTTAAGTTTGACCAAAATGTTTGAGACACGTTGTGTGTGTGTGTGTGTGTGTGTGTGTGTGTGTGTGTGTGTGTGTTTGTGTGTGTGTAAGCTGCGTGACGGACGCAGAATGGTTCGGTATTTATGTAGGGATTTTGTTTATGTACGGCCAAGCAGATGGAAACGGTAAAGAGGCACCACGGCTATACCAAAACGAGTACCCTCGGAGATACAAACTACATCACACAACATTTCAAGCTCCTTTTGGACATTTATGTGATCGTGGGTGCTTCCAGGCGGACGTACGTGCACGGAGGTGGCGGGCTGTGCGTACACCAGATTTGGAAGGCTGGGTTCCACAGGATATTGCGAGCACGAGTTCCAGGCAAGTGTGTAAGCCGAAGTAGAATTATGTGTACCCTGCATGACAACCGCTGTTACACATATCGCCTGCAACGAGTATCAGCAGCGGATTTCCCTTTACGGAAAGGATTTTGTCGATGGTTTTTGCACCAGACCACCAAATTATACCATTTCTGTCATCAGTTGCTGAAGGAAAGAACCTATGACAGAATTGGAATCATCAACCTGCATAATGGTCATCTGTGGGCTATAAACAACCCTTCGGGGAGGGGGAATGGTTGAATGGTCTCATTAGCATCAATTCGGCATGAATGTGTAGTCAGGGATTCTTAGCGATCATTTACTTGAACCGGTTATTATTCCACAACACCTCGACGGAGGAACGTACTTCGACTTCCTGCGGAATACTCTGCTTGGGCTGTTTGACAGTGTGCCTTTGGCAATACCACAGGTTATGTTGTTTCTAGATGACTGAGGACTACACCACTTCTGCATTACAGCTCGGTGACACCTCATCTTCATCTCCGCAGACACTGCATAGTATGTAGAGGCCCCTACAGCATGGCTTGCTAGATAACCGTAGTTAAACCCCCTGGATTTTTACCTATGGGGGCGTCTGGGAAGCGTTTTGTATTCTGAACCATTTCCTGATGTGCAGACCCTTCAACAGGGTGTTCAGGACGCCTGTGACGCTATATGGAGAGAGGTGGCAACGTGAGAAAGACTGGGCAGTCCATGATGCGACGTTTGAAAGTGTACATTGCAAAAGGGGACAGAAGGCCGAAACAACAGGGACGCAGGGACGCAGGGACGCAGAACAGAAATGTAGCCACTTGCCCCTCCTTTTCAATCTATACATCGAACCACCAACGACGGAAATAAAAGAAAGATTCACGAGTGGGTTTAAAATTAAAGATGAGAAGGTATCAAAAGATCCGCTATTCCCAGTGAAACTGAAGAATTGCAGGTTGTATTGAATGTAACGAACAGTGTAATGACTACAGAATGTGGGTTGAGAGTAAATCGAAGAACGGAGAAATTAATGAGAAGGAGCAGAAATGAGAACTTATCATAATTGGTGATCACGAATTAAGTGACGTTGAGGAATTTTAGAATGAGATTTTCACTCTGCAGCGGAGTGTGAGCTGATATGAAACTTTCTGGCAGATTGAAACTGTGTGTCGGACCGAGACTCGAACTCGGGACCTTTGCCTTTCGCGGGAAAGTGCTCTACCAACTGAGCTACCCAAGCACGACTCACGCCCGTTCCTCAGAGCTTTACTTCTCCCAGTACCTCGTCTCCTACCTTCCAAACTTTACAGAAGCTCTCCTGCGAACCTTGGAGAACTAGCACTCCTGAAAGAAAGGATACTGCGTAGACATGGCTTAGCCATGACGGGGCGTGAGTCGTGATTGTGTATCTCAGTTGATAGGGCACTTGCCCGCGAAAGGCAGAGGTCCCAAGTTCGAATCTCGGTCAGACACACAGTTTTAATCTGCCAGGAAGTTTCTTAAGGAATTGTGCTACCTCGACAGCAAAATAACATATGACGGACGGAACAAGGAGGACATAAGAAGCAGACTAATACCGGCAGCAAACAGGGCATTCTTGACCAAGAGGAATCTATTAGTATCAAACATAGGGCTTAATTTGAGGAATAAATTTCTGAGAATGTACGTTTGGAGCGCAGCAGTGTATGACTGTAAGACAGGAAAGTATAGGAGAACCGGAACAGAAGAGAACAGAAGTATTTGAGATATGGTGCTACAGAAGAACGTTGAAAACTAGATGAACCGATAAGGTAAGGAATGAGGAGGTTCCCCTAAGAATCGGCGAGAAAAGGAATGTACGGAAAACCCTGACAAGTAGAAGGGACAGAATGGCAGGGTATCTGTTAAGATATCGGGAAATGACTTCCATGATATTAGGAGGAGCTGGAGAGGGTAAAAAGGAAGACTGATGGGAATACGTCCAGCAACCAATTTAGGTCACAGGCTACAATGGCTATAAGAGAGGAATACGAGACGGGATGCATCAAACCAGTCACAAGAGAGATCTATTGAAAAAAAAAGGTTAGAATAAACAAGGAAGTTCCACACCCAGATGTCAGCTCATGATGCTACCTGTTCTGGTCAGAGCTGTTCTATGTTTGACTTTCACATTGCGTGCACTGCCGAACTGGCATATTTTATGCATAGAGTAGCACTATTGATTACGATATGGTCACGTTTCGGTCTTCGATTGCCTTGTATTACCACTAGCTCGTCTGAAGATGAAAATTTACACTGCTGGCCATTAAAATTGCTACACCAAGAAGAAATTCAGATGATAAACTTGTATTCATTGGATACATATATTATACTAGAACTGACATGTGATTTCATTTTCACGCAGTTTGGGTACATAGATCCCGAGAAATCAGTACCCAGAACAACCACCTCAGTCCGTAATAACGGACTTGATACGCCTGGCCATTGAGTGGAACAGAGCTTGGGTGGCGTTTACAGGTACAGCTGCCCATGCAGCTTCAACACGATACCACGTTTCATCAAGAGTAGTGACTGGCGTATTGTGACGAGCCATTTGCTCGCCCACCGTTGACCAGACGTTTTCAATTGGTGAGAGATCTGGTGAATGTGATGGCCAGGGCAATAGTCGAACATTTTCTGTATACAGAAAGGCCTGCACAGGACCTGCAAAAAGCGGCCGTGCATTAACCTGCTGAAATGTAGGGTTTCGCAGAGATCGAATGAAGGGTAGAGCCACGGGTCGTAACACATCTGAAATGTAACGTCCACTGTTCAAAGTGCCGTCAGTACGAAGAAGAGCTGACCGAGACTTGTAACCAATGGCACCCTATACCATCAAGCCAGGTGATACGCCAGTATGGCGATGACGAATACACCCTTCCAATGTGCATTCACCGCGATGTCGCGAAACACAGATGCGACCATCATCATGATGTAAACAGAACCTGGATTCATCCGAAAATGTGACGCTTTGCCATTCGTGCACCCAGGTTCGTCGTTGAGTACACCATCGCAGGCGCTCCTGTCTGTGATGCAGCGTCAATGGTAACCGCAGTCATGGTCTCCGAGCTGATAGTCCATGCTGCTGCAAATGTCGTCGAACTGTTCGCGCAGATGGTTGTTGTCTTGCAAACGTCCCCATCTGTTGACTCAGGAATCGAGACGTGGCTGCACGATCCGTTACAGCCATGCGGATAAGATGCCTGTCATCTCGACATCTAGTGACACGAGGCTGTTGGGATCCAGCAGGGCGTTCCGTATTACACTCCTGAACCCACCGATTCCATATTCTGTTAACAGTCATTGGATCTCGACGAATGCGAGCAGCAATATCGCAATCGCGATAGGCTACAATCCGACCTTTATCAAAGTCGGAAACGTGATGGTACGTATTTCTCCTCCTTACACGAAGCATCACAACAACGTTTCACCAGGCAACGCCGGTAGGCTGCTGTTTGTGTATGAAAAATCAGTTGGATACGTTCCTCATGTCAGCACGTTGTAGGTATCGCCACCGGCGCCAACCTTGTGTGAATGCTCTAAAAAACTAATCATTTGCATATCACAGCATCTTCTTCCTCTCGGTTAAATTTCGCGTCTGTAGCACGTCATCTTCGTGGTGTAGCAATTTTAATGGCCAGTAGTGTAGAAGGAGCTGGAGAGGGTAAAAAATGTAGAGTAAGACTATCAGAAATACATCAAGCAACTAATTGAGGTCACAGGCTACAACTTCTATAGGAGAGGAATCCGAGCCGGGATGCATCAAACCAGTGAGAAGAGTGACCTCTAAAAAAATGATTAGAATAAACTAGGAAGTTCCACATCCAGATGTTGCTTCGTAAATCAGCTCATGATGCTATCTGTTCTGGTCACTGCTATTGTATGTTTGACTTTCACATTGTGTGCACTGTCGAACTGGCATATTTTATGTGTAGAGTAACACTATTGATTACGATATGGTCACGTTTTGGAATACATCAGTCTTCAGTATTTCGATTGAGTTGCAATACCAGTAGCACGTCTGAAGACGAAAATTCATCATTTCAGAATCGATCAGGTGACTGAAATGGTATCAGAAAAGCTGTTGAATCAATTATTCGACTGGAGTGTATTGATTTTACTGACTTTCTTGAGCTCGGAGCGTTGAGCATTGAGTCCGCCTTGCTGAATCACCTGTTTGTAGCACAGGAGATCGTTGTTTTTGTTTTGTTCTTACGGCTCGTTCCTGCAGGCTGCGCTAGCCGGGCAGCGGCAGGTCGGTCCCCTGGCAGGGTCGCCAGCTCGGCTGAGTCAGCCCCGAGCGGAGCGGAGCGGAGCGAGGCACACATGCGGAAGACGCGCGCGCGCCGCCTTGCCGCCGCCGCTGATTCACGCCGCTGCCGCTGCCGCCGCCGCCCCCGCCGCCCCCGCTCCCGTCTCTTTACGAGGCGAGGCTCGCCCTTCACTCTCGTGCGTGCCTAATGCCTGCGTATTTTAGGCACCGACCGTTCTCGCGCATCGCTGCGAGCGGCGGGGGCGGCAGCGTCTCGCGCCAGACACTGTTCCATCCCTTCCCTTCCCCTCTCTATCCCCTCACAACGGCTGCGTTCGTTTCACGAGCGCCAGAAGCGCGCTTTCGATTCTTCGTCACCGGTCGCCGGTTTTGTCCATCGGTTATACGCCAGAGAAGAAGTGGCGCGATATGTACAGCGTACCCTTGTTTGCGGCGTTAGGAAATTTTCAGTTTTGGTGCAAAAAGGAATGCGCACAGAGTCAGATATAAGTAAAGCTCCACGGGTACGGATATCCGCAGTCAAAACTGCTTTTTGTAGACTCCCTATATCTACATTTTGTGTTGTTATACTTAACACTGAAGAGCCAAACAAACTGGTACACCTGTATATTATCGTGTACGTGTACCGCGAGCAGTCGACCGGTGTGGCCGAGCGGTTCTAGGCGCTTCAGTCTGGAACCGCACTACCGCTACGGTCGCAGGTTCGAATCCTGCCTCGGGCATGGATGTGTGTGATGTCCTTTGGTTAGTTAGGTTTAATTAGCTCTAAGATCTAGGGGACTGCTGACCTCATATGTTAAGTCACATAGAGCTCAGAGCCATTTAAGCGCGTGCACGCACAAGTGCCGTAACAAGACGTGGCATGGATTCGACTAATGTCTAAAGTAATGCTGGAGTGAATTGACACCATGAATCCATAAATCCGTAGGAGTAGGAGCTGGTGGAGATGTCGTCTGAATAGTACGTTGCAAGGCATCTCCGCTATGCTCAATTATGTTCATGTCTGGGGAGTTTGGTGGCCAACGGAAGTGTTTAAACTCAAGATAGTGTTCCTGGACCCACTCTGCATCAATTCTGGACGTGTGCGGTGTCGCATTGTCCTACTGGAATTGCCCAAGCCCATCGGAATGCTCAATGGACATGAATAGATGCAGGTGATCAGACAGGATGCTTACGTACGTGTCGCCCGTCAGTCGAATCTAGACGCATCGGGGGTTCCATATCATTCCAACTGCACACGTCCCACACCATTACTGAGCCTCCACCAGCTTGGACAGCCCCCTGCTGACATGTGGGCTCCATAGACTCATCAGGGTATCTCCATACCCGTACACGTCCATCCACTCGGTTCAATTTGAGACTCATCTGACCAGGCAACATGTTTCCCGTCATCAAATGTGGTGTCGGTGTTGACGGGCCCAGGCGAGTCGTAAAGCTTTGTGTAGTGTAGTAATCAAGGGTACACGAGTGAGACTTCGGCTCCGAAACCTCATGTGGCCTTTCGCTGTCTGGTTCGCACGCTAACACTTTGTGCAATATGTGGAAGGGTTGCACTTCCGTTACGTTGAACGATTCTCTTCAGTCGTCGTTGATCCCGTTCTTGGAGAACCTTTTTCTGGATGCAGCGATGTCAGAGATGTATTACCGGATTCCTGATATTCACGGTACACTCGTTCAATGGTCGTACGGGAAAATCCCCACTTCATCGCTACCTCGGAGATGCCGTGTCGGCCAACACCATGCTCAAAGTCACTTAAATCTTGATAACCGGCCATTGCAGCAGCAGTAACCGATCTAACAACTGTTATTATAGGCGTTTCCGACCGCAGCTCCGTATTCCACCTGTTTAAATGTCTCTGTATTTGAATACGCATGCCTAGACCAGTTTCTTTGGCGCTTCAGTGTACTTAAAATACCTTCTTTGCTGTTCTTTCGGGGTCGCAATGCCATTCTCAAGCATTCATGCCATCAGCCAATTCATATGCAATGATTTTAATTAGGCTATCACGATATATCTCATTCTTACTCAAATGGGAATGCGATCTGTCAGGTTTCTATGCAGTTCCATGCCCCTACAACCACTGTAGCACTGTTCCGGCCTTGTGACACTGACAGTTATCCCGACAGAAGATTCAACTCGATTGGGGAAGATACCAAGCTTGAAGGAATGGAGGTAATCCAAAATAATGTTTCCGTAGTTGTAACGGTGCTTTAGATTGGTACCAAGACTTCCACCGAAAGCCAGAGGAACGTATCCCATATCATAATAGGGCCCCCATCGGCCTGAGTCCATGGCGGAATGCATGTTTCGAGCAGCTGTTGTGTTGGATGATGGCGTATTTGGATGTTACCATGGATCTGACGTAACTCGAAACGTGAGTCGTCCGACCTGGCGACATGTTTTCGTTGATCCACAGTCCAATTTTGATGATCCCCAGGTATGCAATCTTAATTCACGAAGTGGTTGGGTGAATGTAGAAACTCGTAGGGGTCGCCAGTCGTGTATAAAATGACTAGCATCTGTCCTATTACGCTCACGCTGGATCTCATCACAGATTACTTCAGTGACTGGATATGATTCTTCGAACGTAATACCGAGCTGATTGCCACCCGTCAGAAAAGTTTTCATCCAGTTGTAAACCTTGATAGATTTCCCACAACAAGGAATTTTTCATAGAAGGCGTTTACTGACGAGACAGAAACGCTATGGCCACCTTATTCATATCATGTTTGTCCTTTTGAACGTAGTGCAGCAGCGATTCTGCACGTCACGGGTTCGACAAGTCCTTGGCAGCGTTCCGGAGGTATGTTGCACCTCTAACGTCTACGCACTGATCGCAGAATTCCCGGAAATTACGAGTCAGGCGCCAAGAGCAGGCATCTGGCACTGGACATGGTCATAGATGTGGGACGTCTGGTTCACATTGTAAGAATTTGATCGAGAAGACAGCAATGTGAGCATAGTGTCATGCTCTTGAATTCACCGTAGCACGATTCTGCCCATGTGGTACAGACAGTTATACTCCTGGAAGATACCACTGCCGTTGTGAAAGACATCAAGGATGAGGCGATATGCAGGTCGTCTGCAGTAATCTTAAAGTGTGCTCAGTTGTAATGCTGCCTTTGATTACTACCACAAGTCTCAAGGATGCCCATGTGAATGTATCCACTAGCATAATAATCGGCCTGCGTCCGTAGCGCAGTGCAAGTTTCTGGATAATTGCGTACCCGCACACGGCCGAAAAATTGGGGTAACGTGGCTCATGTTTCCATTGATCCACTGACGAGTTTCGACGATCCCATGCTCATTGCGATCGTAACTGACCATGTCGTCGCGTCGACATGGGAACATGTAGGAATAACCTGCTGCGAAGCCCAGAGTCGAACAATGTATGCTGAATAGTGGTCGCTGAAACACTTGTGACTGCACGGGCATTGTACTCTTTCGTCAGAGCCGCCACAAATAGTCTTGTATCCTTGACCGAAAGGGCATGCCCAGATTGTTCACGCTCTTTGGTGAAGTGTCCAACACCGAGTCCCCTGCTCCTGCTCTCACCACCCTGCAACCACTCTGTGACGGTGGCACACGAGCAGCCGACCAGCCTCCCAGATGTCCGCCCGAACAGTCTGCCCTCTGTCAGTGTACTTCCCCATTTGCGGCGCGCTAGAGTGATACCCATTCGTCTCTACTCCGCTTCTATACACTGACGGAAAGAAATCGCACCACCAAACACGAGTTGTGCGACACCTACGGACGTTGGTAGACGTGTCTCTGCAACCGTCTGCTTGGATTTCGAGCCAGTCGCATAAAAACGCCGCTAATTGTGCCAATATGTGGATGCAAATCAGGTTAGCTTTAAATACACGGTGCAACCGTTGTGACCAATAATTACCTTTGAGATTCGACGTGGTGAGTTGATAAACACCAAATGTATTCGCAGCTTCGAATATGGATAACCGTGAGCTGTATAATGGAATGACAGGGAAAATGTGTGCCGAATCGGGCTTCGAACCCAGATTTCCCGCTTGCCTTAGCATTTGGCTATCCAAGTACGGCTCATGCCCAGACACAAGCTTATCCGTCGACACCGGGCAAGTGACTCAATTAAAATATCTCCCCTGTATGGAAATATACACAACGGATGTACGAGTGAGGTTGTAGACACATGGCTGACTATACTGTATGTGGAGGTTTGGGTCTGGCCGTGAGTCATGCTCGGATAGCCAAATGGTTCGAACCCTGGTCCAGCACAAACTTTCATTGTCGGCATTCCATTACACAGCTTATGGTTATCCATATTCGCGACTGGGGCTACATTTCATTCATTTCATGACGACTGTGGTCGCCGCAGTCCCTGTTCCTTTGGACATGAGTGCATGTCCGAAAGAAATTTGCGTCGTAATTCGGAATTAGACAGGGACTGCAATGATGTAATTATTCACTACGTTTCGTAGGATTTTATGCACTGTGCTCGTAGTCATGTTCAACGTAAGGGTAATTTCCCTTCCACTGCATGTTAGACCGCCATGTTTCAGTTTGGAACCGCTCGACCGCTATGGTCGTTGGTTCGAATCCTACCTCGGGCATGGTTGTGTGTGATCTCCTTAGGTTATTTAGGTTTAAGTAGTTCTAATTTCTAGGGGACTGATGACCTCAGAAGTTAAGTTCCATAGTACTCAGAGCCATTTGAACCATTTTGAGCAGTGCTTCTCTTTCTACAGCGTTTTGAAAATTGAACTTTAATGGTGGACAACCTGCATACAAACAGGAGCCATCACCGCGATTCCCTTATACACTCCTGGAAATTGAAATAAGAACACCGTGAATTTATTGTCCCAGGAAGGGGAAACTTTATTGACACATTCCTGGGGTCAGATACATCACATGATCACACTGACAGAACCACAGGCACATAGACACAGGCAACAGAGCATGCACAATGTCGGCACTAGTACAGTGTATATCCACCTTTCGCAGCAATGCAGGCTGCTATTCTCCCATGGAGACGATCGTAGAGATGCTGGATGTAGTCCTGTGGAACGGCTTGCCATGCCATTTCCACCTGGCGCCTCAGTTGGACCAGCGTTCGTGTTGGACGTGCAGACCGCGTGAGACGACGCTTCATCCAGTCCCAAACATGCTCAATGGGGGACAGATTCGGAGATCTTGCTGGCCAGGGTAGTTGACTTACACCTTCTAGAGCACGTTGGGTGGCACGGGATACATGCGGACGTGCATTGTCCTGTTGGAACAGCAAGTTCCCTTGCCGGTCTAGGAATGGTAGAACGATGGGTTCGATGACGGTTTGGATGTACCGTGCACTATTTAGTGTCCCCTCTACGATCACATTTTATCAACTCACACAAGCACATAAACTATGCACCCCGTAGGAGGGATGGAAATTGTACAAAACAGTAACATTAAAAAAATTAACTTGCCACCGAAGGTGCAACTTGATTTTAAAAAGAAAAACTCTTACGGTGGAAGGGTGGCAACTTTATATACTAAAATGATCATTTAAATAAAAACCCATGAAATGCAGTCTTACATAAAATATACAAACATGCTCTACATTACACATATACCGCCTGTCAAGATAATAGGCAAGTTAAAAACAATTTCAGGAATTCGGCCGTTACACTTCAAGCAATAAATTCGTTAACACCGAATCCGACAAACATGACAGAGGCAGCTATTGACGTAGGGCAGACTGACAGGCAGACAGACACTAACTGCCTAACAAATGTGGACGAAAGACAGACGAGCAAGCTGGGGACGAGAGACTGACCAAGAAACAAGTAGAATTTAACAAGTAAATGAAACAACATATCACAAATCACTTAATTTCTAATAAACTGCGATGTCTGGCGAAGACCTGGCGCAGCACCCCCAAAACGCTCTGCCGAACCGTCCGCTGCCAGCAGATTCAACGGACGCAGGAAGGCGCGCCGATCTCCCGACTCACGGCGTCGTAGACTGATGTCGTGGGTTGACTCCTGCTGCTCTCGTGTCGGCCGCGAAGCCACTACTCATCGCTATACGGCGCGGCCCACTGGACTAACGTGGCGACCTCACATGCGCCGACACTCAAGGCGGACAAGTCATCTTGTGTCTCAGTGCGCGACCGACCAACCGATCGATCCAACCGCCAGTGACCATTGCCTGAACAAATTCGAGCAGACTGGCGGCCTAACACATACTAGCACTGCGGACTACAGACAGACACTGACTGCCCCACAACTGTGGACGAGAGACTGACCCAGACTGACCGACTGGCGAGCTCATAGCGCCCCTTAAATACACGTGAAAAGGCAACTTTTCCCCTTTCCCACCAGAGGGAGACACCAAAGCTGCGATTGACACAGCGGCGCCACCACCAGGAACGGAGGGCGACTGCTTCACACTACGCGCTGCGGCGCGCTCTTCAAAACAGCAGTTTTTACCATGGCTCACCTGGAAAGGAAAAAAGAGACAGCAGGGATTTTCCATCCATGGACGTCGTGCACCTCAAACTAATTGCATAACATGGTGGTGTTTCTTTTTATTTATTTATTTTTAGACGCTCTGCTGTGGACTTCTTGCGTACTAGCGACCATGCAGAGTATTACGCATAACATTTTCAAATTAGATTTTCTCGAAAACGATTGAGACTTGCATCTTCTTGTTTACATATGTTCAGTTCTTAGTCATTCCCTAAACATTCTGTTGAGATGAATAAAATCGGTGAGGTGAAGTTTGTACTGTCCCTTAGTGAGCGGTCAAATATTTGACAGCCGCGCAGAGGCCCCGTGTTAAATCATCAGTCTCGCCACGGCACTTAATTTTTTTGTGGTTGTCGGATGGTCACGGGCAGCACATAGGTTCACGGGGCCGACTGAAGAGCTGCCTTAATGAAACGTAGTGGCTGTAAGGTCTGCGAAGCCGTCAATGACCAGGAGAGCGATATGCTGATCCCATACCTTCCAGGTACATTTTGAGCAGTCTAGTACAGGGCACCCGCGGCCTCCGGTGTCTTCATTCCGAATACTTTCGGCGTTTATAGCACTGAAAATAGCTGCACAGCAGTACATATGTCGACGATATGCGCTGTATGTGTTCGTTCCATTCAGAGGCGTACACATTCTTCTTACAGCCTTGTCTCCATCTCCGGCGCTACCACTAAAGCAGTTCGGCCTGCCGCAACGGAGACGCGAGAGTGCATGTTTACTGAAGCACTGTGCTTAAAATAGGCCAACTTGGGATTCTGCAACCCTGGTAAGCTTCACGGGACCCGTTCAGCATGCTGCGTCTGCCAACAGCTTGTGCTGTCAGTCCAGCGTGTCTACAGAGCAGCCAGGTGTACGTTCGCGTAGGCACTTTCACTGCAGCTCATTTATCATAACAGTGGGAGCAGCAAAACGAACAAGAGAAACTTAAAGGCGATTTATGATAAACTAAGAACTGGGGATTGTATTACAGTCACGAAAAAGAGCTCAAATACAGCAGCGGAAACATTTTAGTTTGTTTATGAGGCAGCTTCAAAGATATCAGTACGCGTTTAGCAGCGAAAATTGTGAAAAAATTCGAGTACGTTACGACATGTTTGTAAATCAGACCAGCACTTTCCTCATTCCATAATATTTTGAAAGAGGACGAAGACTTAGTGGTGGGTGAGTGTGTGGAAATGTGTGTTAAGGACTTGAGGCCACTGTTCAGCACACAGGCTTTCTGAACATTGGTTGGAATAGGAAAAAATATGGCGCAGTCGATATTAAAAGTCATATACTGGTAGTATGAAATGTAGTGCGAAAAAAGATTGGTACAAAAGGAAAGCTTCTTATTTCAAACATGTACTTTTTAGATTAACATTATAAAAAAGACGAACTTCATGTTCACTAAAATGCGTTAGGCGAATTTAGAGTGAATTATTTTAGCCACTTAGAATGAATTCAGCAAACTTGCCCAACACATCCTGAAAAAAATAATTAAAATTGGTAGAACTGGGTTCATATTTGGATGAAAGACACTACATTTAAAGAAACCTTACTTTAGCTGGCATTGCATTATAACAGGCATGTTCAGACTCTTACATACAAAGGACCTCGACTTTCAGAGATGGCTCTGCTTACTACAGAAAACATGTATAACTGGTGATCTGATTAGGGCTTGAATTGAGAATAGCCAGATCTAGCCGAAAGAGCGTGAAGTTGCAGAGAAAACCGTTCATATTTAAATTAATTTATGAGCCAGAAATACGCCAAAAGCAAAAAAGACAAATAAAATCCACCATTTTTTCTGGCTTACAATGAAGTAAATGAACATATAATTCATTGAGATTCGTCCTGTGATAGTAGAATAAAGAAAGGGTTTACATCAACTTCCAAACTCGGCTGGTAACACTACAATGAAAGCATACAGATATGGATTCAGATTTCGATTGTTTGGGGGAGGAGACCAGACAGCGAGGTCATCGGTCTCATCGGATTAGGGAAGGAAGGGGAAGGAAGTCGGCCGTGCCCTTTCCAAGGAACCATCCCGGTATTTGCCTGGAGCGATTTAGGGAGATCACGGAAAACTAAATCAGGATGGCCGGACGCGGGATTGAACCGTCGTCCTCCCGAATGCGAGTCCAGTGTGCTAGCCACTGCGCCACCTCGGCCGGCAGGAAAGCATACAAAATAAACTGCTACGTAGCATAGCACAGCGGGAAGACGATCCTTTCAACACACATTCGCTGTGAATAGATAAGATGGTTTTGTTAACGATTGTGTGAAGCATCAGTGTACTTAGAGATAAACTGAACGGATTCAGGTACAAAACGTTTCAACCTCTCCGCTCACAATTCCACGAAGTTGCCTGCGCCTCAGGGAATTTGTGAGCTTACATGGTCTCAGCATGACAGGCTACCGGCACGCTTTGCATTAGATGTCAGGAATTACAATGACCTACAGTTTGAACAACAATGGGCTGGTCAGGTTCCACGTCCATCTCGGTCACCAGACACGATACCTACGGACTATTTTTTCTGGAGACACGGGAAGAGCGTAGTTTTCGTGATTCCGGACGATAACCACACATACATGGCTGCTAGGATTGTCGCACCCGCAGAAACTAGGCCCCCAAATTCCTTACAATCTCGTGCGTGGAAGACAGTCGATTGTACGCTGTTGTACACATTGCCGCGATCAAGGAACTGTACATTTTGAACAATACTTCTCAGGGAACAATTCTGCATTTATTGCATACTGTAATGTATGCTGGCAGAAAAGACTGAACGCATTGTGGTAAAGTGTACGCATTTCTTCTATCCGTTGTTGCATAACCCGTCGTCTCATGCTGTACTTTTTGGTGATGGCATATTACGAGCTTTCTTACTATTACGAAGGAAATTTCAGCGAAACAAAGATAACTGAAGTAAAAAACCGGATAAATGGCAGTTAGATTATTACACATAATAATCTCCAAAATTTTGTCAGTGGATTTGGTGTTGAGCCAGTATGTCATCAATACCACGGGCTCCGTCACACTTGCTCGACGCATTCCCCACGCTACTTGGAGCTCTGATGCGGTCTCCCAGTGGAGAACAACGCAGTGAGTCAGGTCAGCTGAGCAGTCAGCCTTCTGTGCAGTCGCGCGATCAGTGGCCACTAGCTCGGCGCGCGTGTCTTTCCCGAGCAGGCCACCGGCGTGCGAGCGTTTAAACGGTGCGGCGTGAGCTGAGCTGAGCTGACTGACTGACGCGTTCACAGGCCGCCTTTGTCTGCAGGCTGGGCGCCCTAATTGCATTAATAGCCGGCGCCAGGCCCTCCCTCCCTCCCTCCACCTCTCCCTCCCACCCTCACAGCACCGGCTGCATCCGCCAACCCCGCTGCAAGCGCTCCCCGACGTATACAGCGCGTCACGATCTGCTTATACCCACCCTCACACGTCAGTGAAACGATAAAGAACGTAAGGAAATACAGCAGTGATTCTGCAACGAAACGTACATAGGTATCGCCTGTTCGTTAAAGTTCTCTTCTATCCGTTATCTTGAAACGTTTCTCGTCAGTAGAGAAGCAAAAACAGCAGAATGACTGTCAGGAGAACTGGCTGAGTACAGATGTGGCCAAGTCATAGGATGTCTCCAGAGCAACATATAGTAGTGGGGCAACAAGGACATCAGCACATTTTGTTGGTGTGGGTTGTTTGAATCAGCAGCAGATATGCACTCGGGGCCAAACCTATTGCTCTCCTTTGATTAACAGATCATGAAACTATTCTTCCGCTAAGATCCTTCCTTTTGATTGACAGGTCTTTAAGCTATTGTTCCTCCTCCTCCTCCCCCTCCCCCCAAACCCTCTGGAAACCTCCAACCAGCCCCCTCCCCCTCTCTGATATAGGTAGACTTTCAGGTCTGAGTTATTCAAATAGCCCCCTCTCAGTCATATCAATTTGATTGACTGCTTAATTGAATTCATCAATTAATTAACCCCCATCCCTACCCCCCTCTCCCAAGCCCTCCCCTACCTGGAAATTGGTGGCTCTGTGGTGAAGAATCTTAGCAGAGCAATAGGTTAATGACATGTCAATCAAAGGAGAACAATAGGTTTGCATACCTTGATGTAGACAACCTGCACTAACAAAATGCGCTGATGTCGTTTTTGCTCTACTACTACAGATTGATCAAGGACATTAAAGTCCTTCTAAAGCTGTCTGGCATTTGGTGATGTGATTGTGAATTGGAAACGAGAAACAACAGCTGCAACTTAACCAAGACCAGAGAGGACTAGGAGATTAGTGTTTAATGTCCTGTCGACAACGAGGTCGTTAGAGGCGGAGCACAAGCTCGGGTTACGGGAGGATGGGGAAGGAAATCGCCCTTACCCTTTCAAAGGTACCATCCTGGGATTCGCCAGAAGCGATTTAGGGGAATCATGGTAAACCTACACCAGGACAGCTGGGCCCGGGTTTTAACCCTCGTCCTTTCGAATGCGAGTCCAGTGTGCTAACCACATCACCTGTTACACTGAGATTCAAAAAACAGTCTACCTAGAGGATGACACCACAGCTTCGCTAGGGATGACACTTGACAACGTTTGCTTTGAAGTGTAGAGTAAGCATCATGCTGATCCTTCCCAAAGTTGAAGTTCTGTTGTAGAAATGAAACCGTGGTATAGTGTGGAATTTCTGGTCAGCTCATATACGAGGAAGAAGTTTTTGTGGGCTACTGGGGCAGGGCTTTGTGAGGAGATTGAGGGGAACGAGGAGATACAATATGTTAGACATAAAGTGAAGCAGAACTTGTGCAGACTTGAAGAGGATGGCACCAAAAAAAGAGCATCGAGAGTGACCATGTGAATACCTGTGTTTGAGCAGAGCACTAAAGATGATGATGATGATGATGATGATGATGATGGCTGGTGCGATATCAAGAGCAGTAAGATTGAGATTGACGCTCTGTCCCTAGTGACAGCACGGTGGATTGCCAGTTGTTTTCAAATAGTTGGAGTACATGATGTGTCAAGTCGCTTGTTTGGGCAGTGCATTGTACGAACGTACTGGAACAATATAAACATTAACACAAAATGGAAACTATGTGTTGGGGTCAGTTATCTAATGTCATCGGCTTCTTACATTGACTCCTGGGATTTCTGCAGTGAACCAGTTATTACAAGTATTAAGCTCCTCAATTAACATTGAAATGGTAGAGAAAAGTCGTCGAATCCAACAAGATAAGTACACATTCGAAACATTTCATTGAAGTTAACACAGGCTCGTAAACTACGAGCACGAAGTGTTGAGTGCTGTTGACAAGGAATCTCAAACTGATTCCATATGTCTGGATTTCCTGAAGGCTTTTGACACTATACCACACAAGCGACTTGTAGTGTAATTCCATGCTTATGGAATATCATCTCAGTTATGTGACTGGATACTTGATTTCCTGTCAGAGAGGCCACAGGTCGTAGTAATTGACGAAAAGTCATCGAGTAAAGCGGCAGTGATTTCTGGCGTTCCCCAATATATTGTTATAGGTCCTTTGCTATTCCTTATCTGTACAAACGATTTGGGAGACAATCTGAGCGGCCGTCTTAGGTCGTTTGCAGATGAAACTGTCGTTTATCGTCTAGTAAGGTCAGCAGAAGATCAAAACGAACTGCAAAACTATTTAGAAAAGATATCTGTATGGTGCGAAAATAATTAATTGACCCTAAATAACAAAAAATGTGAGGTTATCCACATAAATGCTAATAGGGATTCGTTAAACTTCGGTTACACGATAAATCAGGTCGTAAATTCAACTAAATACCTAGGGATTACAATTACGAATAACTTAAATTGAAAGGAAAACACAGAAAATGTTATGGGGAAGGATAACCAAAGACTGCATTTTATTGCCAGGACAGTTAGAAAATGTAACAGACCTACTAACGAGACTGCATACACTAAGCTTGTCAGTCCTCTCTTAGCATAGTGCTGTGCGGTGTGGGATCCTTACGAGATGAGATTGACGGAGCGCATCGAGCAAGTTAAAAGAACGGCAGCACGTTTTGTATTATCGCGAAATAGGGGAAAAGGTGTCACTGAAATGATAGAGGATTTGGGGTGGACAGCATTAAAACAAAGCCATTTTTCTCTGCTGCGGAATCTTCTCACGATATTCCAATCACCAACTTTCTCCTCAGAATGTGAAAATATTTGGTTGACGGCGATCTACATAGGGCGCAGCGAGCACCATAATAAAATAAGTGAAATCAGAACTCGGACGGAAAGATATAGGTGTTAGTTTTTTTCCGCGCGCTATACGAGATTGGAATAATAAAGAATTGTGATGGTGGTTCGATCAACGCTCTGCCAGGCACTTAAATGTCACAGAGCATCCATGAAGATGCAGATGAACATTTTTAGCTAGAACTTGTTAAAGAATGTGTTACAGGCTCAAAGGATTCAGCGATTTGAAACCGTTTATCCGCGAAATGAGGTCGTTATTATGCACTCACGAAAGTAACAACAAAATTTTGCTTATCAATCAACAGAGCAAAACATCACGTCATCGCTAACACTGTGTGGACTCCGGCCACTCTGTAGGAATCAGCATGGGTTTGGAAAAAGACGACAGTGTGAAACCCAGCTCGCGCTATTCGTCCACGAGACTCAGAGGGTCAGAGAACGGGTTCCCAGGTAGATGCCGTGTTTCTTGAGTTCGGCAAGGCGTTTGATACAGTTCCCCACAGTCGTTCAATGCACAGAGTAAAAGCATATGGACTATCAGACCAATTGTGTGACAGAATTGAAGAATTCCTAGATAATAGAACGCAACATGCCATTCTGAATGGAAAGAAGTCTTCCGAAGTAAGAGTGATTTTAGGTGTGCCGCATGGGAGTGTCGTAGGACCGTTTCTGATCACAATATACATAAATGACCTTTTGATAACATGGGAAGTTCACGGAGGTTTTTTGCGGATGATGCTGTAGTATAGCCCGCATCTCGTGGTAATGCGGTAGTGTTCTCGCTTCCCACGCCCGGGTTCCCGGATTCGATTCCCGGCGGGCTCAGGGATTTTCTCTGCCTCGTGATGGCTGGGTGTTGTGTGATGTCCTTAGGTTAGTTAGGTTTAAGTAATTCTAAGTTCTAGGGGACTGATGACCATAGATGTTAAATCCCATAGTGCTCAGAGCCATTTGAACGATTTTTGCTGTAGTATATCGAGAGGTTCCAACAATGGAAAATTGTAATGAAATGCAGGAGGATTTGCAACAAAGTGACGCATGGTGCATGGAATGGCAATTGAATCTCAATGCAGACAAGTGTCATGTGGTGCTAATACATAGAAAGAAAGATCCTTTATCATTTAGCTACAATATAGCAGGTCAGGAACTGGAAGCAGTTACTTCCATAAATTATCTGGGAGTAGGCATTAGGAGTGATTTAAAATGGAATGACCATATAAAATTAATATTCGGTAAAGCAGATGCCAGACTGATTAAAGTGGTTTAAATGGCTCAGAGCACTATGGGACTTAACATCTTAGGTCAGCAGACCCTAGGACTTAGAACTACTTGAAGCTAACTAACCTAAGGACATTACACACATCCATGCCCGAGGCAGGATTCGAACCTGCGATCGTAGCAGTCCCGCGGTTCCGGACTGCAGCGCCTAGAACCGCACGGTCACCGAGGCCGGCGATGCCAGGCTGAGATTCATTGGAAGAATCGTAAGGAAATGCAGTCCGAGAAGAAAGGAAGTAGGTACAGTACAATTGTTCGCCCCCTGCTTGAATACTGCTAACTGCTGTGGGTTCCGTACCCGATAGGGTTGATAGAAGAGATAGAGAAGATCCAACGGAGAACAGAGCGCTTCGTTACAGGATTATTTAGTAATCGCGAAAGCGTTACGGAGATGATAGATAAACACCAGTAGAAGACTCTGCAAGAGAGACGCTCAGTAGCTCGGTGCGGGCTTTTGTTGGAGTGTCGATAACATACCTTCACCGACGAGTCAAGTAGTACATTGCTCCCTCCTCCGTATATCTCGCTAAGAGACCATGAGGATAAAATCAGAGAGATTGGAGACCGCATACCGAGAATCTTTCTTTCCACGAACAATACGAGATTGGAATAGAAGGGAGAACCGATAGAGGTACTCAGGGTACCCTCCGCCACACACCATCAGGTGGCGCGCAGAGTACGGATGTAGATGTAGATGTAGACTTGGTGTGATGCTGCGACATTGGTATCTTCGAAGAGGAGACGAAGTAACATTTCAGTCTGAGGCCGATAATGGAAGGTGGATCGTCGACAGCGCCAGTCACTCGCCTTTCGAAAGTCAGGAAAACAACTGTGAGCCGAGAGGGAGGCAAACGTGCGTCGCGGGAGGAGCGCGTCAGCCGGCGGGGCGCGACGGCAGCCGACGGCGGTCGCGGGCGGCGTGGGCGGCGGCGGCCCGCATACCTGGGTGTCGGGTGACCGGCGGGGCCGCGCCGCCGGCTCGGGTGTCGGTGCGGTGCCGTGCTGTGCTGCGGTGTCTTCTGGCACGGCCGGCTGGCGCGTCGCCCCTCGTTACCCACAGGCCGGAGAACGGACGGGCACGCCTCGCCGAGCCGCGCTCGCCGCTGAAACCGACACACTCCGCCCTGAACACCCCCCCCCCCCACCCCCCTCCGTCATTCTTCTCCGCCGCCACAGTGGATCCTCTTATACCGATCAACACGTTGCACGCCCACCAAAATTAATCGACACGCCACTACTACTCGAGAATACGAAGATGGTCCATCTATTTACACACAGCTGCAGCGTTACAAGGTGTTCCTACCCTGCACTTTCTCCTGCTTCCCCCCCCCCCCCTCCCCCCTCACCCTGCGCTCATCCAGTAACACTCTGCAGTCCTTTAACCCTTTCGTGGTTAAAACTCATTTTACACATCCTTGAAAAGTAAAAAGTAGAACTCATCCATCATGATCAACACTACGCTTACACCAGCAAAAGATTCTTAAAACATCCTGGTAGATAAAAATTGTGTGGCGGACCGAGACTCGAACTCGGGACCTTTGTCTTTCTCGGGCAAGTGCTCTACCAACTTTTTTTTCATTTTGTTCGTTATTGACCGTTGTGTCTGGTCGTTGCGGACGTCGCAAGACATCCTGTTCAAATTCGGTGGTTGATCCTTCCACTCAGTTTTTTTATTACAGAGGCCAACCGGCTTTCTGACAGAACACGCTGAGCTACCGTGCAGGCATTTTCATTCTGTTCGATTTTGATCGTTGCATCTGCTCGGAACGGAGATCGTAAGACATCTCTTTAAGTTCCTTGGTTGATCGATTAACTCAGTTTTTTTTTTTTATTGTAGAGGGCTGCTCACCCTCTGGCCGAATACGCTGAGCTACCGTCCCAGCCAACTGAGCTACCCAAGCATGACTCACGCCCCGCACTCACAGCCTTACTTCTGCCAGTACCTCGTCTCCTACCTTCCAAACTTAACACAAGCTCTCCTGCGACACTTGCAGAACCAGCACTCCTGAAAGAAAGGATATTGCGGAGACATGGCTTAGCCACAGCCTGGGGGATGTTTCCAGAATGAGATTTCCACTCTGTAGCGGAGTGTGCGCTGATATGAAACTTCCTGGCAGATAGCAGGAGAGCTTCTGTAAAGTTTGGAAGGTAGCAGAAGAGGTACTGGCAGAAGTAAGGCTGTGAGGACGGGGCGTCAGTCGTGCTTGGGTAACTCAGTTGGTAGAGCACTTGTCCGCGAAAGGCGAAGGTCCCGAGTTCGAGTCTCGGTCCGGCACACAGTTTTTATCTACCAGGAAGTTTTAAAAATCTTTTGCTGGTAAAAGCGTAGTGTTGATCATGATGGATGAGTTCTACTTTTTACTTTCCGAGGATGTGTAAAAGGAAGTTTCATAACAGCGCACACTCCGCAGCAGAGTGAAAATCTCATTATGAAAAGATTTTTAACTTCAATAAATCTGAACGTCGGTGAAATGAGGTGCAAACGATCCACGAACGTATCTGTCCTGCTGTTTCCACTTCGACGCAGCATTTTCAAAGTTAAAGTCTTATTTTTAGGAGGATTTTACTGCGCTAACAAATACAGTCCAATTATACACTGAAGAGCCAAAGAAACTCGTACACTTGCCTAAGGCCGGTATTACACTACCAAAATTCTTTGTCAAATAACTTTGTCAAAAAATCTTTGTCAAAGAAATTTGATGGTGTAATAGGGAACTTTGTCAAATGTCGTCCAATATTTGATCAAATCTAAGGCCTCGCTGTAGATTTGATCAAAGAAGTCGTTTGTCTTCTGTTCACTGCAATGTGACCTGTTACCACATGGAGCGCTAGCACCGCTGCAGCGTTCTGTCGTCTGTATTGTTTTTATAAACATTGCCGGTAAATACAATTGGTGTGTTCCGACAACTACAAAATTAATAGAGGTGTATGAAGCTGATGAGGCGCTTTACAACGTGAGGCACCCTGAATACAAAAATAGATTAAGAAGATTGGAGACCTGACCTAACCTAACCTAACCTAACCCTCTCCTGTAACAAAGAATCGGAGTGTTACAGAGAGCCTGTCTTCTGTAGATGCAGCAGTTCTTAAGTGAATATTTTGCTTTGTGTAATTGATGTACGACTTGACGTCCTCCACTATAAGCTCACATAACAATTTTTGTCGAATGCTTTTATCGTGTCGTCGTAAAACCCACGGCTTTACCTGGGTTTTGTTTCCTTTTTTCCCCCGCTTCTCCTCCGCATGTGCACACAGTGCAGTTGAGGAACATGCAACTGCTGCGGTCAATAACAAGTTGTTGTCAGCCATCTTGAACTTCGACGAAAAATATGATGACAGTGTAATACCCCTTCTAGCGCTAAGTCAAAGATCTTTGTCAAATATGTTTGACGGAATACTTGATCACATCTTTGATCAAATCTTTGACAAAGAAATTTGGTAGTGTAATACCGCCCTAATAACCTTTAGGACCCCCGCGACCTCGCAGTAGTGCCACAACACGATGTGCCATGGACTCGACTAACGTCTGAAGTAGTGCTTGAGGGAACTGACACCACGAATCCTGTAGGGCTGTCCATAAATCCGTAAGAGTACGAGAGGTTGGAGATCTCTTCTGAACAACACTTTGCAAGGCATCCCATACATGCTGAATGGCGTTCATGTCTGGGGAGTTTGGCGACCAGCGGAAGTGTTCAAACTCGGAAGAGCGTTCCTGGAGCCACTCTGTAGCAATTAGTGTCGTGTGGGGTGCTGTGTTGTCCTGCTGGAATTGCCCAAGTCCATCAGAATGGACGATAGACATGAGTGGATGCAGGCGATCAGACAGGGTGCCTACGTCCATCTCACCTGTCAGCGTCGTGCCCAGACCTATCAGGGGTCCCACATCACTACAACTGAACACCCCCCACGCCGTTACAGACCCTCCACCAGCTTGAACAGCCCATTGGTCACATGCAGGGTTCACTGATTCCATACCCGTACACATCCATCCGCTCGATACAATTTGATTTGAGACTCGTCCGACCAGGCAACGTGTTTCCAGTCATCAACAGTGCAATGTCGGTGTTGATGGGCCCAGGCGAGGCGTAAAACTTCGTGTCGTGCAGTCATCAAGGTTACACGAGTGGGCCTTCGGCTCCGAAAGCGCATTCGATTATGTTTCATTGAATGGTCAACACGCTGATACTTATTGATGGCCCAGCATTCAAGTCCGGAGCAGTTTACGAAAAGGCTGCACTTCCGTCACGTTGAACGATTCTCTTCAGTCGTCGTTGATCCCGATCTTGCAGGATCTTCTTCCGTCCGCAGCGTTGTTGGAGATATGATTTTTTTTACCGGATTCCCGAAATTAACAGTACTATCGTAAAATGCTCGTACGTTACGGCTGTCTACAAGGAGGGGAGGGGAGGGGGGCGTGGTTGAAGCGGTAAGATTTACCGACGGTCATCTTTGTCGTTACTAAAAGACCCTCAGCCCAATGCGAAGCTCTTCTCTTCCGCACACGCAGTCCAGCTGAACGCAAACGTAAAAAATGGAAACAAATATGTTGTTCCTGAAACGAATCGATGTCGCATACCGATTTGTGACTTACAAAGAACTGTGTGGTAGTTCTCGAATGCCTCCTGTAAATTAAATAACACACCATCAACATGTGCTCCTATTTTTGGTCTTTTGGGTCTCCGTTTTTCACATGATTGTTGTTTGCACAATCCTTTTTGATTCCAACACAGAAGACTTTCGGTCTCGAGAAAGGTCAAAACACGTCAGTATAAAACGACTTCTAAAATTCCACAACAAACTGAAGTCAGCAATATAGCAGTTTAGTTTTGTACGTCTACTAGACAATCGTTCTTGAAAACGGGTCTGACCTGCAGATTTTTCTAATCAACTGAAAATCTTCTCTCTTCCAGCGATATACAGTAGAATGCTGCTAGAAAAGGAGCAATTCTTCTTGCATATTCTGTGTACAATAATATACCGCGCCACGTGTAATCTGCTTTCGTCTGTTGAGGGATTTTAATTGATCTTCTATCCCGTGGCTACCTATTTTGACGCTTGTTCCACTACTGAAAAGGGGAACTGCAGGAATATCTTCCACACTGAAAAAAGTAATTTTTATTTTGGCCGTCTCGTCACCGTCCGCTGCCATGTCAATATCGTCACTAAGCGTCTAGACAGTCGTCTTCCCTCTGTTAAATGGTTAAACATATGACAAAAATTTCTTGGGATTATTTCATACGAAAAACCAAGCAGTAAAACGAAAGCACTATCTGTCGTTTCACAAGGACGTTTTACAGCGCCTCAGCTGTTCCTGATCTACGTATACGGTTTAGGAGACAATTTTTTGCAGATGATGCTTTTATTTACCTTCTTATAAAGTCACGAGATGATCAAAACAAGTCCCAAAGCGATTTGGACAAGATATTAGAATATGAAGATGGCACTAGTTCTTTCGGACATGTCCGAAAGAACTATGCTATTGGTGACCGCGCAGCTCTCTAGAATGAAACTACTATCAAATCAATACCATTAGCTGCTGACGGGGACAGCTGAAAATGTTAACCGCTGTCCTTTGTAGTCTGGTCCCTTCAACTCCCACAAACCAACCAGGTAAAAATGTGTGCCCCGACCGGGACTCGAACCCGGGATCTCCTGCTTACATGGCAGACGCTCTATCCATCTTTTTTTTCTTTTTTTATTCTTTGTTTATCTCATTTCGTTCTATTCTGTTCGTTGTATATGTTCGGGGCGGACGTCTCATGACACCCGTTCAGGTTGTTCGTTGATCTGTTCACTCAGTTTTTTATTACAGAGGGTAGCTAACCCCTCTGACCGAACACGCTGAGCTACCGTGCCGGCTATCCATCTGAGCCACCGAGGGCACAGACGATAGTGCGATTACACGGACTTATCGCCGGTACGCTCCCCGTGAGACCCACATTCTCAACTTATTGCCCATGCACCACATTCGTTTAAGGCTAACCGGCTGATGATCTTCATCAGTGCGGATGCACACGAATTGCCTGAACTCTTACGGGACTCAGTGGATTGTCTGCCGCGAGTAATGGGTGTAATGGCAGGGGCACTACCAATGTAGTGTGTGGACTATAAGTTGAGAATATGGGTCTCACGGGGTGGCTCAGATGGATAGAGCGTCTGCCATATAATTAGGAGATCCCGATTCGGGCACACATTTTCAACTGTCATCGTTGATTATCAACGCCTGTAAGCAGCTAATGGTATTGATTTGATTGTAATCTCATAGATACCACAATGGTTCAAAAAGTAGCAGTTGAATTTAAATAATGAAAAGAGTGAAGCCATCCATGCATGTGAGTACCAAAATGAGTCCGTAAAAATTTCGGTTATGCAGTAAATCACACAAATCTAAATGCTGGAAGTTCAACTAAATACTTACGGATTTAAATTACGGAAAAAGTAAATCAAAGACTACGATTTATTATCAGAGCACTGAGAAAATGCAACAGGTCTACTAAAGAGACTGCCTACACAACGGTCTTCTGCAGTATTGCTGTGAGGTGTCAAACATGCGTCAGATAGGATTAGCGGAGGACATCGAAAAAGTTCAAAGGAGGACAGCTCGTTTTGTGCTAGTTGTATCGCGAAACAGTGGAGAGAGCGCCACGGATATGATACGTGAATTTGGGTGGCACTATTAAAACAATGGCGTTTCTAGTTGCGACAGGATCTTCTCATGAAGTTTCAATCACCAGCTCCTCAAAGTGCGAAAATATTTTGTTGCCTCCCTTGCACTTGGGGAGGAATGATGATCATAATAAAATAAATCGTAACAGGAAGGTTTAAGTGTTCGTTTTCTTCCGCTGGCCTTTAGATAGTGGAATGGCAGAGAAGTAGCTTGAAGGTGGTTCGACGAATCCTGCGCCAGACACTTAACTGTGAATTGCAGAGTGATCCTGTAAATGTAGATGTAGATCAGTTAATAGAATTTCACTTTCAAATTCGTTGAACGCTTCACACATGGTCCGCATCTCGTGATCGTGCGGTAGCGTTCTCGCTTCCCGCGCCCGGGTTCCCGGGTTCGATTCCCGGCGGGGTCAGGGATTTTCTCTGCCTCGTGATGGCTGGGTATTGTGTGATGTCTTTAGGTTAGTTAGGTTTAAATAGTTCTAAGTTCTAGGGGACTGATCACCATAGATTTTAAGTCCCATAGTGCTCAGAGCCAGAGCTTCACACATGGCTCTCGTTACGCTAATTTTGGCTTCTTTCACTCTTTTGTGGTGTTTTATTTACGAGGCTTTACTTATGTTTAAATCTGTGGTTAAGCTCTGTTTGCTTTTGGATCAGCTTTCTGACACGGTTGCCGAGCCATGGCGCAAATTTCCCATTCCTCACATCGAACATCATCCCCAGGGAACAGCTTTATGGAGCCTGCAAGTTTATCCGCTAAAATTATAAAGCTGTCATCAAACGATAGGTTAGTTTGGAGACCGAAGTGCCTCGCTAGGCATTGTCCTATTGCTGTTGCTATGTCGATGCCTTGGTTGGCCTTTTAACTGTCTTAAGGGGGGTAGGACGTCAAACGGACCGACTAGGAGCGGGAGAGGCACCACAGGACATTTTAATTTCCACTGTCTATACTTTTACAAAAAAAATTCATAAAACTTTGTCAGCATGACCAGGAAGGATTAAGAATTCACACTCATTGCAGTGGAAGTTCGAAAAAATAACGAAATAATTTTTTTTGCATTTGAAATTTCAGCATTTTTTCACTTACTAATGGCAGTATTGTTGCTATAGGTACACTTTTCTTCATAAGTAAGAGATTTTTCGATGAATGGTGCACAGCATACAAACCATACCTAAAAGTGTATGAAACTCTAGAATTTTCGAAATCTATTAAAAACTGTGGTAAAAATTGAGGTAGTTAACTATAAAATTTGTGAAACTTCCTGGCAGATTAAAACTGTGTGCCCGACCGAGACTCGAACTCGGGACCTTTGCCTTTCGCGGGCAAGTGCTCTACCAACTGAGCTACCGAAGCACGACTCACGACCGGTACTCACAGCTTTACTTCTGCCAGTATCCGCCTCCTACCTTCCAAACTTTACAGAAGCTCTTCTGCGAAACATTCTATAAAATTTGTGTTTTTCCTAAAAATGAATTTTAAAATATAACAGTCACTTGTTTTTTCATAAATTAAATAAATTCTAGAGTTTCATACACCTGTGAGTATGATATGTATGATGTGCAAAATTCATCATGAAGAAAAGTGTACCTATAGCAACCAATGCAGCCATTAGTAAGTGAAAAAAACGATGAAATTTCACACGTAAAAAAAATTATTTTGTTATGTTTTCGAATTTCCACTGCAATGAGTGTGAATCCTGTATCCTTCCTGGTGATGCTGACAGTTTTATGAATTTATTTGTAAAAGTATAGACACTGGAAATTAAAATGTCCTGAGATACCCCTCCTGCTCCAAGTCGACCCGTTTGACGTCCTACCCCCCTTATGTAGTCACCCATAAAAAAATTACAGATTAAGGTGAATTCTGAACCACTGCGCAACTCAGCACTTCTACAGACACACGCAGACATTTAAAAAAGTGTTAACCGGCAGATAAAAACTCCTAAATCTGATCAGAAATATAATTAGAGACCTTTGGCTCCATAGTCTTGCATTTTACCTCTAAGACACATTCACGCATCCTTATTGACTTCGTCATTTAAATATTTTGTGAAGATTGTGTAAGTAGGCTGTTTAGGTTTCTATGTTGGTAACGCCACGTAGCACTCTGCTGTGTGCAGTCTGTGGCTGGTTTGCATTGTTGGCATATTTGCGATTGTAGTGTTGGGCAGTTGGAGGTGAGCCGCCAGCAGTGGTGGGTGTGGGGAGGGAGATGGCAGAGTTTTGAGAGCGGACGATGTGGACGTGTGTCCGTCAGAGAAAGGAAATTTGTAAGACAGGACGTGTGTGTTTCTTTTGAACGCTATTGAGGTAAATACATTGTTTGTTCTCCATCAAAATCTTTCATTTGCTAACTATGCCTATCAGTAGTGAGTGCTTTTAGTAATTAGAATCTTTTATTTAGTTATTGTTAGTCAGGGCCATTCTTTTGTGTTTTGTGGGGAATATTGAAAGTCAGATTGCGTTCCACAAAAAAAAAAACTAAGAAGAAGAAAAAGTATTGATCGGAATAAGTAAAGAGAGAAATGTCTCAGTACGTTCAGTTTTGCTCAGCTGTTGGAAAATCAGCACAGTAATTTATAATTTTTCTAAGGGGACCAATAAAGCGAGCGTCAATACTGCCAGCTAAATAAAAGATTCTAATTACTGAAGGCACTAACTACTGATAGGCATAGTTGGCAAATGAAAGATTTTGATGGAGAACATATAATATATAAATAATATATTTACCTTAATAGTGTTTCTGACGGACACACGTCCATATCGTCCGCTATCAAAACTCTGCCATCTCTCTCCCCACATTCGCCACTGCTGGCGGCTCACCTCCAACTGCACAACGCTATGCGCTGTTCACATCCAAGTGCCCAACACTGCAATAGCAAATATTCCAGGAATGCAAACCAGCCACAGACTGCACACAGCACAGTCAGTGATTTTCTTAAAGAGCGCTACGTGACGTTACCAACATAAAAACCTAAACAGCCTACTTAAAAGTGCTTGGGGTCATCATGAAGCTACTTGTAAGTCTGAAGATTTCTCTCTGCTACGTTTTTGCAGGAGTACTAACGAAGTTTTACCTGTATGTTACAGAGAAAATAATTAATTTTTCTTACTTTCCTTTCTTAGTTGTTAAATGCTAGTAGATGGCTAAGACCTAGGCCCCACCTGGTGGCGAACTGCAGGAGCGGGCCCTGGCGTGGCGGTAAGTAGGCGATCGCGTTAGCCTGGCTAGTGGTAGCTAGAGGTAGCTGGATGGACTAGAGCTAGATGACGGCTGATGCACGCGCACGTCGCTTTCTTCTCTTTGCAGGGGTCGACGTCCTCAAGGAGGCCGGGTCGCGGGGCAGAGCGGCCGACTCCCAGCCGAGGAGAGGTAGGTAGCCCCGCCCGTACACACCACCCTCTGCCACTGACCTCTCTACCCAGGCCTCGTCCACCACCGTGCGCTACTCCATTCCTTACCGTGCTCATAGCTGAAGCTTGTACCACAGTAGGATGGAAAATGCCCAATGGATCCTTAGTCTTTTGACTGGTTTGGTGTTTACCGCCACAGTTTTCTCTCTTGTGCCAATGTCTTTTCCCCATTGTAGCACTTACACCCGACGTCCTCAGCTAATTATTTTTGTACACTCATCAGCCAGAACATCATGACCAGCTGCCTAATAGCCGGCTACCTAATAGCCTTTGGCACAGACGACAACGGTGATGCACCGTGGCATGTGTGCTATGAGACCTTGGTATATCGCTGGAGGGAATTGGCACCACACACACACACACACACACACACACACACACACACACACACACGCTCGCAAGCGCGCGCGCGCGTAATTCCCGCAACAGGTGTCGGACAACAAACTGCGGTCGCTCAAACCGACCACAAAAGCTTGGCGGACTTCGTGTCAGTCTTACCGCTGGAAGGAGGTTTTGCTTACCAGACTCCACACCGGACTATCACACATGGCTTCCTCCTTCGGGGGGAGGATCCACCTTCCTATGAAGTTTGTGGCGTGGCGCATAGCATATTGTGGCCCCGTCTGTCCTGTATACTGATAATAGGGCAGCCCTTGATCTCGCTGGAGCTCTGCCCACCGTGCTCGCAGAAACCAGTGTTAACAGAGTGGTGAAATTTTGTGAACTGTCAGGCCTCATCCCTTAACTGGTGCGGAAGGGCGGCAGACATTAGTACGCTATAAACTGCTCTGCTGTGGGGACAGCCTCCGTCCCCACCCATGAGATTTCGTGTTGACTTTCCGTCAGGGCGCTGATGACGAGCGCCCCCTCAACCCAACTCATCATCACTCATTCCGGGGAGAGGGAGCAATGAGCTCTTACGCCATGTTCAATTGCATACCAGATGTGTTTCATCGGGTTCTGATCTGGTAGGTTGGGGGGCCAACACATCTATTGGAACACGCCACTGTGTTGCTCAGACAACACTATCAAAAACCTGGCCTTCTGACACGGCGCATTATCTTGCTGAAAAATGCCACCGCCATGATCGTCATGAAGGAGTGTACCTGATCTGCAACCAGTGTACGATACTCCTTGGCCGTCACGGTGCCTTGCACGAGCTCCACTGGACTCATGGACGCCCACGTGAATGTTCCCCAGAGCATAAGGGAGCCGCTGCCAGCTTGTCTCCGTCCCGCAGCACAGGTGACAAGGTGCCGTTCCCCTGAAGACGATGATGAATTCGCGCCCACCCATCGGCACGATGACGAAGGTATCGGAATTCATCAGAACGTGCAACGCTCTGCCACTGCACCAACGTCCAATGTCGATGGTCACGTGCCCACTGCACTCGCAGATGCCGACGATGTGGTGTTAACTTTGGCACATGCGTGGGTCGTCGGCTGTAGATTCACGTCGTTAGGAGTGTTTGGTGCACTGTGTGTCCACACACACTTGTATTCTGCCCAGCTTTAAAGTCTGGTGTTAGTTGCGCCACTGTTCGCCGCCTATCCTGTTTTCCCAGTCTACACCTACATCTACATCCATACTCCGCAAGCCACCTGACGGTGTGTGGCGGAGGGTACCTTGAGTACCTCTATCGGTTCTCCCTTCTATTGCAGTCTCGTATTGTTCGTGGAAACGAGGATTGTCGGTATGCCTCTGTGTGGCCTCTAACCCCTCTGATTATATCCTCACGGTCTCTTCGCGAGACACACGTAGGAGGGAGCAATATACTGCTTGAGTCTTCGCTGAAGGTATGTTCTCGAAACTTCAACAAAAGCCCGTACCGAGCTACTGAGCGTCTCTCCTGCAGAGTCTTCCACTGGAGTTGATCTATCATCTCAGTAACGCTTTCGCGATTACTAAATGATCCTGTAACGAAGGGCGTTGCTCACTGTCAGATCTTCTCTCTCTCTTCTATCAACCCTATCTGGTACGGATCCCACACTGGTGAGCAGTATTCGAGCAGTGGGCGAACAAGTATACTGTAACCTACTTCCTTCGTTTTCAGACTGCATTTCCGTAGGATTCTTCCAATGAATCTCAGTCTGGCATCTGCTTTACCGGATATTAATTTTATATGGTCATTCCATTTTAAATCACTCCTAATGTCTACTCCCACATAATTTATGGAATTAACTGCTTCCAATTGCTGACCTGCTATGTTGTAGCTAAATAATAAGAGATCTTTCTTTATGTGTATTCGCAGCACATTACACTTGCCTACACTGAGATTCAACTGCCATTCCCTGCACCATGCGTCAATTCGCTGCAGATCCTCCAGCATTTCAGTACAATTTTCCATTGTGACAACCTCTCGATATACTACAGCATCATCCGCAAAAAGCCTCAGTGAACTTCCGACGTCATCTACAAGGTCATTTATGAATATTGTGAATAGCAACGGTCCTACGACACACCCCTGTGGCAGACCTGAAATCACTCTTACTTCGGAAGACTTCTCTCCATTGAGGATGACATGCTGCGTTCTGTTATCTAGGAACTCTTCCATCCAATCACACAATTGGTCTGATAGTTCATTAAACGACTGTGGGGAACTGTATCGAATGTCTTGCGGAAGTCAAGAAATACGGCTTCTACCTCTGCCCAGCCTACGACGTCCGCCATCTTTAGTGAGGAGTGGCCGCCCAACCCCACGACGTGTGGGCGTGGTTTCACCTTCGCTTCGCCACGTGTTGAAGACGCTCACTACAGCACTCCTCTAACACCCGACAAATCGTGCAGTTTCCGAACTGCTTGTGCCGAGCCTCTTGTCTGTCACAACCTGCCCTCGATCAAACTCAGGCGTATCGAGGTCCTTTCCCATTCTCCTCACAGACAGCACGCTCAATGGTACAAGATGCACGGTGCGTGTGTCTGACCAGCAGCCATTCCTCGCCAGGTGACGACTCTATCGCCCGGACGCGTTTATATCGATAGTAGGTCGGTGGTCATAATGTTCTGGCTGATCAGTGTATATGTTGCACAATCTGTTTTGCCCTATAGTTTTCTGTATGGCCCCCTATAGCTCCAAGGAAGTATTCTCTCAAGTCTTAACACACCACCTGGTATATCTTGTTCCTTCTCTCAGACTCTGCTTTTCTAGCCCATTCTCTGAAGAACCTCATTTCTTACCAAGCCATTTCACGTTCAACATTTTTCTGTAACACCATACGCCGAACAATAAGATACCGATTTCCCTATAGTATGTGACTGACTACCGTACAAGGTTGTGACCGGGATAAACATTCCCACAAATTTCTTTTTCAAATTAATTTAGTGTTTGATACTATAAAACTTCTTTTGGCGAGGAATGCACTCTAGATTAGTCTAACTCGTATTTCTGGCTTGTCTTGTTCCTCAAGTGTTATTTTGCTTGCTCAGTAACAGAATTCCTTCATTTCCTGTACTGCTTGGCTCCCAGTTTTCATGTCAAGTTTGCCGTTAACCTGATTTCCGCTACTACTCGGTATTTCTTTCTTCGCTTCATTCTGAACCCGTAGCGTGTGTTCATTAGATTATTCTTTCTTTTCGACAGATCTTGCAGTTCTTCCTCACTTTCACAGAGGATAGCAGTGTCACCGGAGAATGTAATGTTTGATATCCTTTTACCCTATGTTTTAAACCTATTCCTGAACTTTCCGCTTATCTACTTAAATGTGTCTTCGATATATAGATTGAACGGTAGAGCAAAAATACTGCGTCTCCACCTTACACCCTTTCTGATCCAAGCATGTTGTCTTGGTCTTACATCCTTAGTCTTATGCGCTGCTTACATGTACGTCTGAAAGAACAGACACAGGTGACGACTCACAGCTGTAGGAAATACTTCGAAACTTATTTGCTGTCTGCGAATTCTTCGGCGAATAAATACTTCCTACAGCTGTGGGTCGGCAACAACGCCTTTTCTTTCAGACATGCGTGTAAGTATTAGAAAATTAGGAGACCACACGACGATAACATCATTTGTCTCGATTCCCCAGTGTATTACTCTCCCTGTTGCTGGAATCCAAGCAATAGTCCGAGCATTAGTTAGTGAATTTAGTGGACTACTACATAAAGATGTAGACAGTGTTATGTGGAAGTTTGGGTCTGACTGGATAGTCGAAGTGGTTAACACAACAGCTCGCGATAAGCGGATACACAGCTTCGGGGCACAGTCAGGCACAAATTTTCATCTGTCACTATTGAGTACCAGATCGATACCTAACAAAGCTGACGTCAAAGAATTCGCGGTCAGCGAATAAATTTCGAAATCTCGTCTGTTGCTTCTTGTCCCAGTATGTAGCTAACATGTATTTTTCCCCGAACTTCCAACATCTCGTATCATTTTACATTGTCGAACGCTTTTTCTAGGTCGAAGAATCGTACAAGAGGGTCTCGCTTTTTGTTAAGTACTGCCTCAGTTAACAGGCGCAGCGTCAGAAGCGCCCATCTGCTACCTCTACCTTATACTCATCTAACAGAGCCTCAGTTTTTCTTCTTTACTGCCAGCAGCCTAATGTGTGTCTGATAACGACACGATTATCAAAGTAGATACACCAAATAGCTGCTTATAATAAGTAGTCTTAATTTACGACAGACTGTTTCGGCTTTATCGCCAGTTTCAAGTACATGCAATTACAATTTTGATGAGGACAGGTATGGACGCCAATGTCGTTGAGATATTAAACTAGCTGTATTGTACTCACGCCTAGACTGAAGTGACGTCCATATTAAGTCGTTAGTGAACTGTTTTACAACTGACACTGCTTTAATAAGATGGTAAGTGATGCCAAGAAGCTGAAAATAAAATGTAAATTACGTCGTGACAGCAGTTTAACGATGCTATTTGCTTACAAAGATTGTACAGATGAACAGCGATATTATATTACTGACTAAAATTTGTTAGGATTATATTTGTTGCATATGTTACTTCCGACTATTCCATTTTCGTGTTCTAAAAGTTCAATAAAGTTTTTAAGGTAGTACTTGTGTCTAAATTCTGTAGCAATTTTGGACTTTGAGATGTCGTATTGTCCTGCTTGAATTGCCCAAGTCCGTCGACATGAATGGGTGCAGGTGATCAGACAGGATGCTTACGTACGTGTCACCTGTCAGAGTCGAATCTAGACGTACCACAGCACCCATATCGATGATGTTTCATTGAATGGTACGCACGCTCACACTTGTCGATGGCCCAGCATTAAAATCTACAACAGTTTGCGGAAGGGTTGCACTCCTGTCACGTTGAACGATTCTCTTCAGTCGTCGTTGATCTTCTTGCAGGATCTTTTTCCGGCCGTACTGATGTCAGAGATTTGATGTTTTACCGGATTCCTGGTATTCACGTTACACCCGTGAAATGGTCGTACGGGAAAATCCCCACTTGTTCGCTACCTCGGAGATGCTGTGCCCCATCGCTCTTACGCCGACTATAACACCAGGTTCAAACTCACTTAAATCTTGATAATCTGGCACTGTAGCAGCAGTAACCGATCTAACAACTGCGCCAAACACTTGTTATCTTATATAGGCTTTGCCCACATCAGCTCCGTATTCTGCCTGTTTGCATCTCTCTGTATCACATGTCTATGGCAGTTTCTTTGGCACTTTAGTACAAAAGGAAGCGGAGACTATTGTCAGTACAGAAACAGTAACAGACAGGAGAGTTAAGTTACTTCGAACGTGGATTAGCCACTGGATGTCACCTGAGTAACAAATCTACAAGGGGCGTTCCAGCCATTCTAAAGCTGCCTAAGTCGACTGTTGGTGATGTGGTTGGGAAATTTAAACACGAAGCAACAACCAAGACGACGCAGACCTAATGTACCGACGGACAGGAACTGTCCCGTACTGGGGAGGGTAGCTTTCTAAAAATCGCATGAAATCAGCGGAAGGAATCATTCGTAAGTGTCAAAATAATATCAGCAGTCCAGGTAGAACAATGTCTGTGGATGTGGTATTAAAGAGAACGGTGTACAATGGTATACAAGTAGTTAAAACTTCCGGGCTGAGAGGCCGTGGTCGAACAGTAGAACTTCTTCTCCCTGACGTTTCGTTGCCAGCTGCGGACAACATCTTCCGAGGCGAGGCGTAGACTCCCCTCGGAAGATGTTGTCCGCAGCTGGCAACGAAACGTCAGGGAGAAGAAGTTCTACTGTTCGACCACGGCCTCTCAGCCCGGAAGTTTTAACTACTGACGATGCCGGCCGTGAAAGCCTACACGCTATGAATGGTATACAAGTTACACATTTCCGTAATCTAAGACAAGTGACGCCACAGGGCAGTGAATGAGTGGAAACGACTTATTTGACAATGAATCGTGCTATACCATGTGAAAACGTTGGAAGGGTTTGGTTTTGGCGAATGCCTGTAAAATGTAGTACCAACAGTGAAGTACGGATTTGGTGATATTACACTTTGTATGTATTTTTCATGGTCAGGGTGCGCTCCCTGTATTGCGTTTAAGAAAGCGCTAAATGCCGAACGATATACATGCAGTAGAGGAACAGTTCGGAGATGATGATTGTTTTTATCAGCATGACAATGCAGCCTGTCATAAAGCAGAATCCCCAGAGGCAAGGATTTGTGGTCAATAAAGTTAGTGAGAAGGACTGATATGACAAGAGAAGCAACCTGCACACAATGGAACGACATTACAATGAGTGAGAACGTCGGCTTTGCTCCAGATTCCAGCGTCCATTATTATTCCCTTTTCTTGTTTCTGATCTTGGGGAAGAATGGACTCTGTATTGCGGGGTCCTGGGTTCGAATCACAGTCGGGTCAGGGATTTTCTCTGCCAGGGGACTGGGTGTTTGTGTTGTCCTCATCATGTCATGATCTCATCCTCTTTCGGGAAGTGACGGGACTGGAAATGGAAAAACTGGGAACTTGTACGGGCGCTGATGAACACGATGTTGAACGCTCCACAAACCAACATCATCATCATCATCATCAATGGGCTGCCATTCCTTCACAGTCATAAACACCCGACTGAAAGTACCCACAGCAGTATCTGAGCCACCATAAAAGCGAATGGTACATCCACCCTATATTATTGCCTACTTATACATATGGGGATACTTTTCATCATATAGTGTAAATCTTGGTCAGAACTTGAGGATAGAAACTTTCTTTGTTTAATTCTCCGACAATGTGTTCAAGATGATGATAATGGAAGTCTGTTGTATGTGAAAGTGTATGAACTTGCAGTGCGCAGTGTACCTGGAGCGATAAACTTGGCACAACCTTTATCAACGTCGCCACCTTCCGTTTGCCCCGAGAGCCAGAGTTGATATTTTCACTACTCCAACACAAAAAAATTAAATGCCCTCTAGTACTCTATCTAACTCCATTCACAGAGATCACGATATCCGAGTATCGGACTGGAAAATTTACCCCGCTAGCAGTACTCCCCTTGCAACATCCGGAGCTAATTTACGGAAAGCCAAAAGGGCATAACAGTTCAGTGTTAATACTGTTCGGACAAAAGTCTACGCAGAAACTCAATAATTCAGCCAGAACAAATTCAGTTTGTTAGCTTCATTTAGAACCCGTGTCAAATGCCATCTTTGGCTAGCCACTGGCTCCATGATCTGACAAGAGGCCTCTGCCTAACGGTCACACACTAAGCTACCACCCGCGCCCACCACGCCCGGAAAAGACCAACAACACGTCAGAGCGCGGCGACGGTCTTTTAAATTTTTGTAACCTCTTGCAGCTCCCCACAGTTGCAATATGGCGGTGGTACGAGGTGGGGTTTATAAGGATGTTGTCGGTGACAGGCGTGATTGAATTTCAACCTGACAGTGTTCCTCACAAACAGTCTCTCAATCACTATGCCACTTGGATTGTATTTTAGAGCCCACTTTTCAGCATACCATTGGGCCTTTTCGTCAGTTCAATAATATACGTAATTCACCGAATTACCGTCCAACTTAAGGAACTGGACCCGACCATTGAACCACAAAAAATTAACATAAGATTTAAGGTGCCTCTGGTAAAGCACATGCGAACTCTTTTCTTGTTTTACTTTGTATGACATTTGCTGGGGCATATGCGTCCCATGAACTTCAAATGTTATGCAAGCCAACAGAATTACTGAAGAAAATAGTATTGCTTTTCGCGAAACAGAAGCACGGTGTCATTTATTAATACACGCTTTATCACTTCATCGCTTACTGTTTTCTATATAACCAGACCATGGTCGGTAGTATTTTCTTCCAAGTTCCAAAAGCTTGTCGCTAAATTGTACCACTGAACAGACGTGGGACGTAGATTCCCAACGCTCAAGACAGTGAAATAATTAATTTAATGATAATATTCCCCTTATGTACAACATATAATTTATTGGTACACAGCAGCTTTGCAGTTATACAGGGTGTTCCAAGAGGAATGGTCAATCTTGAGGGACATGGCAGGAACGACCATACGATCATTCGAAAAAAAGAAAAATTGGTAAATATGGGCCCTGAAATTCATATCTTAAGAGCCATGACCACTTCATCTTCGATATTGTGAAACAGATCTACAGCAAGTTCTTTGCTTTCCATATTGTGAGAACAGGGTCAAAACAAGAAAAAGGGTGTCCAGTAAACATGTCTGGCGCAGCTTTTAGATCGGTTATTGCTGCAAGTTATCAAGAACTGAGTGTGTCTGAACGTGGTGTTATAGTCGCCGCACGAGCGAAGGGACACATCATCTCCGACGTAGCGGTGAAGTGGAGATTTACCCGTACAACCATTTCGCGAGTGTACCGTGAATATCAGCAGTCCGCTGCGGCCGGAAAAATATAGTGAAAGAACGGGACTAACGGTAGCTGATGAGTATCGTTCAACGTGACAGAAGTGCAACCCTTCCGCAAACTGCTGCAGATTTCAATGCTGGTCTAGATACGCCTCTGACAGGTTCGTAAGCATCCTGTCTGATCATCTGAATCCATTCATGTACATTGAGCACTCTGACGGACTTGGGCAATCCGAGTAAGACAATGCAACACCCTACACGTCCAGAGTGGCTACAGAAACACTCGTTTGAGTTTAAACACTTCCGCTGGCCACCAAACTCCCCAGACATGAACATTACTGAGCATATTTGGGATGCCTTGCAAACGTGCTGTTCAGAAGAGATCTCCACCCCCTCGTACTCTTACGGATTTATGGACAGCCCTGTAGCAGTTATGATGTCAATTTCCTCCAGCACTACTTCAGACATTAGTCGAGTCCATGCCACGTCGTGTTGCGGCATTTCTGAGTGCTCGCGGGGGCCCTACATGACATTGGGCAGGTGTACCAGTTTCTTTGGCTCTTCAGTGTATGTTCGATGTCAGACGAACAATGTTAATTAATAATTAGCATAATGAACTAGTGTTCTGCCGAGATATTGGGATACGCTGGGAACACGAAAACTGATACAGGGAATGGAGCCGCTCCAGCTCCGTGGCGCACGTATTCTGTCGTAAGTTCCCAGCATGTCAAAACATGGCCATCACTGTCATCCCTCCCCAGTTTCATAAGGACGCCCCATTCTTGCCCCGCAATGGGATCACAACATTAGTTTACCATCTGTCTGTGGACAGTGCAAATCCGTGATGGATTCACGAGTTTGCACGAGTTTACACAACAGAACTTTCAGAAGAACGGAGCCACACGATGTTGCAAGTGTTGACATCTGCACTTGATACCAAACGCACATGACGAAAAAAGAAAAAAGCATTTTCTGAGGACGAAGAGAGGAAAAAAGTGTGAAATTGCAAGGTTGTTTTGGAACGTTTTCCACTTTCATCTGGTCGTATACCTAACCAGCGCAACAATTGTACCTTCTAAAAAGTGTTTTGTTCAATTGAAGTTATGCCAATCGACACTTCAAGTTAGAATACACGAAAGCAATGCAATAAACCTATGAGCGTGAACAGCTGTGAAGTTTTATAAGCAAAGCAAGTGTTGTAGATGGCGTCAAAGTTGAATAATATTTTTTAAATTTATTTTCTGATTCTATACTTATAGAGGTTTCAGTACGGCATTTTTATTGATATCCATCAGGATTGTCGTCATTCTGAATTTTTTCCTTCCGGTTTGTTAAAGGGGACAAAAAAACGCTCATGTTTTCATTTATTCTCAAAACACCTTTTTTTTTAATTTTACCTAGATAATTTTCTTTTGGGAGGCATTCATACAAATAACATTTGGTGTATAAAATTAAGCAAGGGAAGTTTATCTTAATTAGAACATAGATTCTCAATAGTGTACATACTGAGGGGAAAAAATCGCGACGCGAAGGAGGAGTCGTTCGACGTAAACGAAAGTGTGTCTGTTCAGTGTTCGCGCCTGTAGCATAAAAGCGGTGCTAGGTTTGCTTTAAATACAGACTGTAGCGGTAGTGAGCGTTACTTACCTTCGCGAATGTACGAAGTGAGTTGATGTTAGTCAAGAATGGCTTTAAGATGACAAGGATCACATTTATCAATTTTCAGTTTCCGCCTGACAATATGGGACTGTGAATAAATTATTTTTGTAAACATTTTATAGCTTTATTTCATAGCTTGTGGGATACCATACAACTTAATCGTATGACAATTTGGTTTCATATTGTTGACTCAAAAATTAGCACCGTTATTAAGAGTAACAACACAAAAATGCGTGCTTTGCATGTACTATTGAAATGTGCTTACCGTTTAGGTACCAAAGCAGTCAACCTTAGGAGTACTAAGAAGACAACTATCAAACTTCTGATACACAGTCAGCTTTGTGTACTTCGTGCTGATTTACTTCTTCGGACACGATACGTTTCCAGACTCACAGAATCAGATGTATCACAAATGATACTTTTTTAACCTTCACCTCTTTGAAAAATTTCTGCAGACGCCCAGGCCTCTGACCCATGGCTTTGCAGTTCCACTGTGCTGGCAGATCTATGTGGGCATGTCTTGTGTTCATACGAACGACCCTTTTTTAAAAAGGTTCTGTTTTCTTTGCGTCTGTATTTTCTTCTCTGCCCTTTCCTTCAGAACTGGGTCACACAGTTGCGAAAGTGTCAGCGTTTCATTTACCCTACGTTAATCATTGCAAGAGTAGTCCTTTTTGATTTCTTAGTTTTCGCGTATTTATTCTTTTCTGTAAATTATTCGTCATGTTTCTCTTATTTACACAGTAGGTCATTGGCTCATGAATCCATAGCTACGCAGACGCGGCTGCTTACAAATAGTTATATTCTGAGATCCAGCTTGATTTCGACAGCCTACCGAACTGGCACTGTTCTCGCTTCCATACGCCATCTGATCAGAAGTATCGGGGCACCAACTAGTGAACATTAATATGAAATGTGTCCGCGCCTCGCCCTTGTGATGGCTTGAATTCCGCTGGTGACGCATTCTGTGATGTGGTGGAATGTCTGTGGAGGAATGGCAGCCCACGCTTCCTCAACAGCTGAAACTAGAAAAATATGCCGGAAGCTGGCGTCGGGAACAAGTTCATGTTCTGTCTCATCCCAAAGGTGTTCCACTGGTTCCAGATCGTGAATCTGGCCTGGCTAGTCTACTTAGAAATGATACTGTCCATAAACCATTGCCTCATAAATGCTGTTTCATGGCAGGGTCCATTGTCATATTGAGACAATCATCGCCACTGAACTGTTCCTCAACAAAATGAGTTCACGCCCATCAGCATTTAGCGTTTTCTTAAGCGCGATAAGGGGAGCACACCCTAAACACGGAAAACATCCCCATACCGTAACGCCACTTCCTCTGTACTGCACTTAAGTCACTACACATGATGGCAGGTGACGTTCTCCAGCCAGTCGCCAAACCCTAAACCCAACCCCTTGTCGGCCGGAGTGGCCGTGCGGTTCTAGGCGCTAGAGTCTGGAGCCGAGCGACCGCTACGGTCGCAGGTTCGAATCCTGCCTCGGTCATGGCTGTGTGTGATGTCCTTAGGTTAGTTAGGTTTAATTAGTTCTACGTTCTAGGGTACTGATGACCTCAGAAGTCAGGTCGCATAGTACTCAGAGCCATTTGAACCTGCCCAACCCCTTCTATCGGATAACAAGAGAGTACATCGCTCTCCACACCAACACAAGTGTCGCATAACGCTGACGTCAGCAGCGTGTGGCTTATGAGGACACTTCGATCGTCGTGCCCTATTCTTTGTAACTACCTATGCACAGTCGGTATTTTTTTTTCAACCACTCTTCGAAATGCTTGACTGTTCCTCTCCTTCAGTATATGACACGTCAGCCTTGTCTTTAACTGTTGTTGGTCCTTCGCTTTTTTTGTAGTCACACCACCAACAGTCGACTTGGGGGAGCTTTAGGAAGGTAAACATGTTATCAGGTGACAACAAGTAACTATTCCACGTTCGAAGTGACTGAGCTCTCCGACCGACCCAATGTGCTGGTACAGCTTCTCGTTCTGATCACGCAGTACCTCCGACACACTCCCCTTTCCTTTAATTTTGTCGAGTCTGCCCGTCGTGACATCTAGTGATAAGTTCCGCGTTACAGAGGAGTACCCGGACGTTTTTGATGAGATACTGTGTAGTAAACTCTTGTGTTCTTTGGTTCTGTACGTAGCAAATTGTGCAAATTATGCAGACTGGGATGCGCCTCTGTTGACACGCTGCCTGTATTCGACGGCAGCTCGCTGTGTGCCTGCAAACTGCCGGAGCGCCGGCAGCGGCCTCGCTTTTAATTCCACTTCCACTCGCGGAGCGTGTCGCTCGCACCCACAAAGTTTCCGGTCGCGAGATAAGGCCGGCTGGCTCCACGGAATAAAGAGCTGCCAAGTGCCACGGCGTGAACGCAGCGGGCCGGCGGGGAAGTGGGGGGGAGGGGCGGCTGGAGGCCCCGCCCCCGCGCGCCGCGTCCGCCAATGGCGCGCCGGGCTCGCGCACACGCACCTGTCCAGTGGCCGCGCGGACACGTCAGCGCGCCCAATTACTGCCGCTCCGTGACGTCTGCTTAGTCACGAATAGTCTCCTGCCCTGATAAGCCATCTTCAGCTCCGTAACCGAAACGACGAGAGAGGGAAGAATTAAAAAACGAGAAAACGGCGCAGTTCCACAGCAATGTACTGTTTCAACGTTGATACCCAGTGGCAGAGCTAAAGTTTCATACCCTTCCCACCGTTTCTTTCCATTTCTGCTTCGAAGCTAGTCTACCTATACGTACACATATACTTCACAAGTCAATGCGCAAGGTTACTGCATACCAATTCGAGATTTTCTGCCTTTGTACATGACCCAGTGCTCGTTTTGACAGCAGGCTCATAGTACCTGGGGCCGTCCTGGAGGGACTGGAATGATGAAATCTCGCCACCCGCCTGCATATCTGGAACTGAACCCAAGACGTCCAAGACTGGAGTCTACTCTCTGCACAACCACGATACTCGGAAGAATTAAATAAATTGAAATGCCTTGCGGAAATCATTCAAACCAAGAGAGTGAACAAAGACGCAAACAGTATCAGAGCCCAGAGGAGGGAAATGGCGTGTCAATTCTCCAATGACACCTTCAGTTAAAAAAGCAAAACAAAAAGTCTCAATTAAAGTGAAATTAGGTACTGTGAAACAGCCATAAAACAGCAAACACTCTATGCAGCATAATCCATTTACCAAAATTAAAGTGGCAGAAATGGGACAAAATGGAGTAAAAAGAGGAGAATCTCTTCAAAAATGTGCGACAGGGACATATGGCAACTACACATTAAGAAGCAAGAAATAACTCTATAAAAATGCCCGAACTCTGAGACAATCTAGAAAAGGCAGGTCAGTTTCTTTGGGCATGCGAAAAGAAGGAACGAGAATGGGTTAACTTAAAGGAATATACAGTATTTCAGTAACAAAAGGAACAAAAATCAGTTGATCAAATAAACTCAAAATGAATTATGAGAGAGGAACGTAGCTAAGGAAAACATTGAAAACAGAGACAAATTTAGAACCAACATAAAAAACATCAAAGGTTTCCAAGAAAAAGAGAATAACTGTGAAAGAATCTTCACCCAGGGGCAAAAACAACAGGAGAGTGAGAGAATGACAAGTACTGACAAGACGGGCAGAAGCATCTTATCTGAAAAGGTTCACCATACTCAGTCCCACGTAGATTTAAAATCACAGAAACGCTACTTAGACATATACTTACTGAAATACTGTGTCATTTTTTAAAAATACACTGAAGCTCCAAAGAACTTGGTATAGGATTGCGTATTCAAATACAGAGATATGTAAACAAGCAGAATACGGTACTGCGGGCGGCAACGCCTATATAAGATAACAAGTGTCTGACGCAGTTGTTAGATCGGTTACTGCTGCTACCATGGCAGGTTATCAAGATTTAAGCGAGTTTGAACGTGGTATTAAAGTCGGTGCAGGAGCGATGCATCACAGAATCTCCGAGGTTGCAATGAAGTGGGGTTTCCCCCGTATGACCATTTCACGGCAAAACGTCCAAACCCCGACATAGCTGTGGCTGGAAAAAGATCTTGCAAGAACGAGACCAACGACGACTGCAAAGAATAATTCAACGTGACAGAAGTGCAACCCTTCCACAAATTGCTACAGATTTCAATGCTGGGCCATCAACAAGTGACAGCATGCGATCCATTCAACGAAACATCATCGGGCTTTCGGAGCTGAAGGCCCACTCTTCTGCCCATGATGTCTGCACGACACAAGGCTTTACGCCTTGCCTGAGTTCGTCAACACCGACTGTTGATGACTTGAAACATGTTGCCTGACCGGACGAGTTTCGTTTTAAATTGAATCGAGTGGATGGACGTATACGAGTATGGAGACCACCTCACGGATCCATTGACCCTGCATTTTAGCATGGGACTGTTCAAGCAGGTGGAGGTTCCTAAATGATGTGAGATGTGTGCACTTGGTGACTGGGACGTCTGATACTTCCAGATACGAGTCTGACAGGTGACACCTAAGTACGCATCCTGTCTGATCACCTGCCTCTTTACTTGTTCATTGTGCATTGCAATGGATTTGGGCAATTCCCGCAGGACAATTCGAAACCCCACACACTCATAATTGCTACAGAGTGTCTAGCGGGAGCCCTACACGATACGTGTACCAGTTTCTTTGGCTCTTCAATGTATGTAATCCCATTGACAAAATAGTGAAATTTCGTGACTTTGATCCATGACACCTAAAAATAAGAGGCTTTGTGGCAAAGCGATCCAGCTCTCTTGCGTTGAAGAGCCATTTGTCTGCTAATAGGCACATAATCTCAGTATCTACGTACCTAATGGTAGTTGAATTTGTCCAGCAATGAATCACAGGCGTGTCGACTTCATCAGGACAGGATATTGTTTTCTCAGGCGCTTCCGTGATAGCGTTGCAACCATCGGTGCCCTCTTGTAGTTGTGTTTTGCTCTCATAGTTACAAATAACACTTTCTGCGATACTTAGACTGAAATTACTTAGACTTAGTGTGCTATAGTCTAAATCTTATTGACAACAATCTCAAATGAGAATGGTGCATCGTTCAGCAGTTTACTCCGAAGCTGAACACTTTTTGTCTACAATCGTGAAAATTGATTAATGTAGAGACACATAAGTTTTGCACAAGCATGAGCGACAAATAAGAAAAGATATTCATTCGCCCTAACCGCAAAACCACTGCAGCCGGCGCAAGCGCCTGCAGTTAGACATCCCGGTGTGACAATCTTACGTGAAGGCCCGGCTTGTGCTGTGGTCGTGTACACACAGACGCTCGGCCGGTGGGCGCAGCGCTGCCGCTGCAAGCACAAAAGCCAGAGGAAAATTGCTGCAACTGTGTCGCACTTCAGCCCGTCACGTCTCTGTCTGTGCTAAAGCACTCCGTGCTCAGTATCAACTAAATGGACTCTGTTCAAGGGTATATTAGTAGGCCTCATGCTGCACCAGCTAGTAACACTATGAAACGACCGCTTAAAAGAATCATAACACAAAAATCTTCGTTACTCGAACTACTGCAATACAGCGAGCGCCACTACTGCCAGCTAAATAAAAGATTCAAACTACTGAAGGCACTAACTACTGATAGGCATAGTTAGCAAATGAAACATTTTGATAGAGAACAAACAATGTATTTAACTTAATAGTGTTCAAAAGATATCAGTTCATGACATCCAGTCTTACAAATTTACTGTCTCTGATGGACACACGTCCAGACCATCCGCTCTCAGAACTCCGCCATCTCTCTCCCCACATCCACCACTGCTGGCGGCTCACCTCCAACTCCGCGACGCTACGCGCTGTTCACATCCAACTGTCCTACACTACAATAGCGACTATTCTAACAATGCCACCCAGCCGCAGACTGCACACAGCACAGCCAGTGATTTTCATACAGAGCGCTACATGGCGTTACTAACATAAAAACCTAAACAGCCTACTTACACCACGAAGAACAGATGCACACCAAGACCGAGGAAAGGATGATCAGAAGTGTGCAATTGTCGGACAGAATGCAAAGGAAACTTAAACGGGAGAAGAATGGGTGCCTTTTTGACTGACATCCTTGAGAAACTTGCTAAACACTGACGAATTATCTATAAAAAAAAGGAAAAACTCGTAGAAGCTCACTTTAGGGAAGATAAATTTGAGGTCCGGAGAACATATGTAAGATAATATCACTTTGGCGCTTATCCTACAAGATAGGTTAAAGCAAGGCAAACCTGCGTTTATATCTTTTATGAAAGTAGAGAATGCTTTCGACAATTTTAATTGTAATACACTCTTTGGAATTCTGAAAGTAGCAGGTATCAAATAGAGGAAGCAAAAGGTTGTTTACAACTTATACCGAAATCAGACTGTAATGTAAGAGTCGAAGGTCATGAAAGAGAAGCGGTGGTTGAGAAGGGAATGACACAGCTTTGCAGTCTATCCTCGACGTTGTTCAATCTGTACATTGAGCAAGTAGTAAAGAGCCCCAAGAAGAAATTTGGAAAGGGAATTAAAGTTCAGGGAGAAGCATACGTTGAGGTTTGACGATGGCACTGTTAAGTCTGCCAGAGATAGCAAAGGACTTGGAACAGCAGTTGAACGGATGTGTAATACGTTTAAGAGCTTACAAGTCAAACAGAGGCAATGGTATGCAATCGAATTAAGTGACATTGAGAAAATGAGATTAGGAAATGACAGTAAATATACTAGATGAGTTTTACCATTTTGCCAGCAAAATGACTGTTCGAAGTGTAGAGGATATAAAATGTAGATTAGCCGTAGAAAGAAGAGAGTTTCTGAAGAAGAGAAATTTGGTAACATCGAATATAAATTTATTATTAGGAATTGTTTTCTGAAGGTTTTTTTATGGAGTATAGTCTTGTATGGAAGTGAAACTTCAATGAAAATCGGTTCAGACAATAATAAAATAGAAGCTTTAGAATTGTGGTGCTACTGAAGAGACAAGGAGATCGAGTAATTGATGAGGTGGTACTGAATCGAATTGGGGAAAAGATAAATTTATATCAGAGTGTTATTAAACGAAGGGATTGGCTCACAGGACAGATTCTGAGGTATCAAGCAATTGTCAGTCTGGTAAAGAAAGAATGTGTAGGAAGTTAGAAATGTAGAGAGATACAAAGGGATGGATACTGTTAGCAGATTCCATTGGACGTAGGTTGCTGTGGCTATGCACAGGTGAAGAGGCCGCACAGAATACACTAGCATTGAGAACGACATCAAACAAGTCTTCAGGCTGAAGACTCCATCATAATCAGCAACAGCATGGTTTCAGGACTGACTAATCTATAAGCGCACACGAGAACAGTTCTGCGTTTTGAGCTCTCTACATGAAGATTTGTTTAGCTTTAGACATAATTTAAGAGACAGATATGAAAGCACTGATGTTACATGAATCCACGCCGCATTTAGATTATTTCATTTTCTGATAATCGCTTTCAGATATGGCACTTCCAAAACAGAACGTTAGTATGGTGACAGCGAAGGCAGCAATGAAGTACCTACTGCCCTATGCTGGGCACCACTCGGCCTTTCAAACAAAACAACTTGTGTCAAACGCTCTGGTCTGAAGCTGGAGTAATCCTGCCTCGGGCATGGATGTGTGTGATGTCCTTAGGTTAGTTAGGTTTAAGTAGTTCTGAGTTCTAGGGGACTGATGTCCTCAGAAGTTAAATCCCATAGTTCTCGGAGCCACTTGAACCATTTTGAAGCTGGAGTGACTGAAACTGGGTACCAGAGAAGAAGATAATAATAAAAATAAAAAATAAAACATGAAACGTGGCCGGATAAGAGACTCAAGTTTGCTACTATAATAATGCGTAGTCATAACATACATCTACAAACATACTCCGCAAGCCACTTTCCGGTGCGTGGCGGAGGGTATCTTGTACCCCCACTAATCATTTCTTTTCTTGTTCCACTCGCAAATAGAGCGAGGGAGGAACGATTGTCTTTCTGCCTCTATACGAGCCTTAATTTTTTTTTACCTAATATCCATGGTCCTTATGTGAAATGTATGTTGGTGGCAGTAGAGTCGTTGTGAAGTCAGCTCCAGATGTCGGTTCTCTAAATTTACTCAACAGCGTTCCTCAGAAAGAACGTCGGCTACCCTCCAGGAATTATCTTTTGAATTCCCGAAGCATCTCCGTAATCCTTGAGTGTTGATAGGGTCTACCGGAAACACATCTAGCAGCCCACCTCTGAACTACTTCGATGCTTTCCTTTAATCCGACCTGATGCGGATCCCAAACGCTCGAGCGGTACTCAAGAATCGGTCGCACTAGTGTTCTATATGTTGTCTCCTTTACAGGTGGACCACTCTTTCCAAAAATCTCCCAATAAACTGAAGTGGACCGTTCACCTTATCCACTATAATCCGTACAAGCTCTTTCCATGTCATATCGCTTTGCAACGTTACGCCTAAATATTTAATCGATCAGACTATGTGATTCAGCACACTAGTAATGCTGTATTGGAACACTACTGGATTGTTGACCCAACACACCTGCATTGTCTTACATTTCTGTACACTTCGAGCTACCTGACATTCACCACAGAAACCAGAAATATTATCAAAGTCTCCTTGAATCCTTCTACAGTCACTTGACGATCACAGCTTCCCATATACCATAGCAAACAGCCACAGACTGTTGGTTACCTTGTCTGTCAGATCATTTATTTATGTAAAGAATAATAGCGATCTCTTCACACTTCCCTAGGGCACTCCTGACGATACACTTGTCTGTAATGAACACAAGCGTTCTTGCAGATTGTAGTTACATGTTCATCTCAGTTTAAATTTTACACTTAGACTGCTTTTTGAGGGACAGGATGTTTACGTATGTCCCATTCAGGATTAAAAATGCTCCTGGGTCTGACGAAACCTCAGGCCAACGCGTCTTGTGTCAGTTCGTTTGGGTTATGGCGTAATTGTGCTTTAATTCTGCATCTGTGTCGACTGCCTTTGTCCACATGTCGGTACCGACACAACTGTCCACAAGCCACATCGCTAGCTCTTAAAACTACACGGCCAGTGGTGTGCCCACCGACAACGCTGGCCTCGGGGGTGCAACACAGTCTTTTCACACAAGGCTGCATACACCAACACGATGCACGCGTCCGTGTGTGGAGGCTCAGAGGAGAACGAACGTTTCCAGAATCCATTCATCACCGTAACACGGGTCTGGCCCTGGCGTGATGGTGTGGGATGCCAGTGAATACGCAACACAATCACCTCTCGTCCTCATAAGCAAGCAGTTTAAGTAGCAGCCTTCACGTTTCTAATGTACTTAGGCCAGTGACCGTGTCGTATCTTCTAGGTCTCCGAAACGTTATGTTTCAACAAGATAACGCGGGACCACATATTGCCCGTGCTGATGTGAGTCTCCTCGATACAGAGGGTGGTCAACTGTTTCCCTGGACAGAACCTTCACCAGCTCTCTCAGTCGTTGACAACGTCTGGTCATGAGTGGTTGACAGCCTGCACCGGGCGACTCATTATCCACCACAGTATGACAGAACAACAGGGGCAGCAGCTGAAGCAGCGTGCAGTAGCTTACTTCTGTCTGTAGTTTAGTTCGGCTGGAATCCTGGCTGGGTTAAGGCCGTTGTTGCCGGCACAGGAAGAATCTCGGTGTACGAATTTTCACACTGTCTATCCTCCCAACTCGGCAACGGTCTTGCCGCTGTGGATACACTGGTTCCCGTGAGATCACCGTAGTTAAGCGCTGTCGGGCATGGCCGGCACTTGATGGTTGACCATCCGGGCCGCTGTGCGCTGTTGCCATTTTTCGGGGTGCACTCAGCCTCGTGATGCCAATTGAGGAGCTACTCGACCGAATAGTAGCGGCTACGGTCAAAGAAAACCATCATAACAACCGGGAGAAGGGTGTGCTGACCACACACCCCTCCTATTTGCATCCTCCACTGAGGATGACACGGCGGTCTGATGGTCCCGATGGGCCACTTCTGGCCTGAAGACGCAGTGCTACCCTCCGAACTCAGCTACGAATTCAATCATTCAGTCTCCCTAACACACTGTGCTAGCAATCTGTCTCAGCTTCGCACGGACAACACTGAGTATCTGCAAGCAGAGGTCTGTTTATATTACTTAGTGATACACTAAAATCTTCCTCATGAATTACTTAGCCATTAGCAGCAATCGTATCATAATCCATACAGTAATTCCTGACAGAAGAGACGGAACAACGAGGCAGAGGTTATTAATTTATAAGATGCATAGATTCTCGTCGATCTTCGCTGTTCTGCTGATTTGCGGTGGCTCTTTAGTTTACTGCTTTTCCCACCAGATACCGCCTTCTATGTAGCTGACCAGCTCGTAGGTCTCATCAGTGCCACGAGCCATCACAACAAATGGCAATTAAAAATGAATACTCTGACAGGGAAAAGAAACATCAAGAAGGCGTTGTGAGAGATAAACCAAAGTTGGTAGGTGTGGGCGGAGCGCTTGTAGCACCGCTATGTGGATGCAAATCTGGTTTGGTTTAAATACACGCTTTAACGGTCGTGAGTATTAGTTACCTCCGAGACTGGACGTAGTAATGTCAGTCGACAACGCCTTTAAGATGACGAAGGCGCCATTTTCAGCACCTCAGCGAGGTCGTTTATAGGACTACGAAGCACTGGACACGCCTTCCGCGATATTGCAGGTATGTAGCCACTGCACATCACTGTTGGCAATGGTGTCACGGGAAGGTACGATCGCAAGAAGACCGCGCTCCGGACAGCCAGGTAGCTCTAACAAGAGGGAAGCGCGTAGTGTTCGGCGGACGGCTGTGGCTCACCGTACCGTGCCTCCGCCAGCAACTCGAGCAGCAGTCGGCACCACAGTGACACAATGAACTGCTCCAAATCCGTTACTTCGAGGACAGATCCGAAGCAGACGCTCCGTAGCGTGCAAACTACTCACGCGAAACAACCGCTGTTTGCTACTTCATTGGTATCAAGTGAGGGCTCAATGGAGGGCGCAATTGGTTTTTTTGTGTGTGTTTTCTGATGGAAGCCGATTCTGCATCGGTGGCACACATGGTTGCGTGTTGCCTAGGAGGAACCCAGTAGTTCAGCCAGTTTTGTCGAAATATTTATAAATTACATAGACTACTGGCCATTAAAATTGCTTCACCAAAACAAATGCAGATGATAAACGGGTATTCATTGGACAAATTTATTACACTAGAACTGACATGTGATTACATTTTTATGCAATTTGGGTGCATAGCGCCTCAGTAATCAGTACCCAGAACAATCACAACTGGCCGTGATGACGGCCTTGATACGCCTGGGCATTAAGTCAAACACAGCTTGGATGGTGTGTACAGGTACAGCTGCCCATGCAGCTTCAACCACAGTTCACCAAGAGTAGTGACTGGGGTATTGTGACGAGAAAGTTGCTCGGCCACCATTGACCAGACGTTTTCAGTTGGTGAGAGATCTGGAGAATGTGCTGGCCAGGGCAGCAGTCGAACATTTTCTGTATCCAAAAAGGCCCGTACAGGACCTGAAACATGCGGTCGTGCATTATCCTGCTGAAATGTAGGGTTTCGCAGGTATCGAATGGAGGGTAGAGCGACGGGTCGTAACACATCTGAAATGGAACGTCCACTATTCAAAGTGCCGTCAATGCGAACAAGAGGTGACCGAGACGTGTAACCAATGGCACCCCATACCATCACGCCGGCTGATACATCAGTATGGCGATGACGAATACACACTTCCAAAGTGCGTTCACCGCGATGTCGCCAAACACGGATGCGCCCAACGTGATGCTGTAAACGGAACCTGGATTCATCCGAAAACATGACGTTTTGCCATTCGTGCACCCAGGTTCGTCGTTGAGTACACCATTGCAGGCGCTCCTGTTTGTGATGCAACGTCAAGGATAACCGCAGCCACGGTCTCCGAGGTGATAGTCCATGTTGCTGCAAACGTCGTCGAACTGTTCGTCCAGATGGTTGTTGTCTTGCAAAAGTCCCCATCTGTTGACTCAGGCATCGAGACGTGGCTGCACGATCCGTCGCAGCCATGCGGATAAGATGCCTGTCATCTCGACTGCTAGTGATACGAAGCCGTTGGGATCCAGCAGGGCGTTCCGTATTACCCTCGCGAACCCACCGATTCCATATTCTGCTAACAGTCATTGGATCTCGATCAACGCGAGCAGAAATGTCGCGATACGATAAACCACTATCGGGATAGGCTACAATCCGACCTTTATCAGAGTCGGAAACGTGGTGGTACGCATTTCTCCTCCTTACACGAGGCATCACAACAACGTTTCACCAGGCAACGCAGGTCAACTGCTGTTAGTGTATGAGAAATCAGTTGGAAACTTTCCTCATGTCAGCACGTTGTAGGTGTCGCCACCGGCGCCAACCTTGTGTGAAAGTACTTTAAATCTAATCATTTGCATATCACAGCACCTCGTTCCTGTCGGTTAAGTTTCACGTCTGCATCACGTCATCTTCGTGGTGTAGCAATTTTAATGGCCAGTAGTGTACCTTCCTCCTGAATCAGCCTACCTTCTAATCAAAAGTGGATCAGCCCGAACATACGGACACAAGCTGCAGAGGACTTCAACTTTTATGTGAAGAGAAGTTCCACACAGTAACTAAAATTTCGTTATTTGCTTGATTTTCTCATGCGGAATTTTATTGGCTAAGAGCGTACGTTTAATTTTCAGATCCATAGGAGACAACTTTTAATATTTCTATAGGCGTTCGAGATGGTGAACGTTCTCCTAATTGTAGTTGTATTTTCAGCCTAATTTAGGTTTTCATCCAAAATTAATCACAGAATCTTCCCTGAGGGGAAGCAATTTATGTTTGTCGCGTTGACGATGGTAGAAATTTCCGAAATTTAAGGTTAATGAGTCTAGAATGATAACTATACCTTGGGTTTGAATGGACTGGGCTTTCCTTGTGTGCCCATATTGAGAACGCATCAGGTCAGCTGTCCTGAATTGAATCTGTTCGAAGGGCATCAACAAGCAATCGCTCTGGAGGCTTCCCTACTGTGTGGCTGTGTGGTGTGCGGTGTCGGGTGGCGGAGGGAAAGAGAAGAGCGTCGTTGTAGGCGGGCAGACCGGCCACCAGATGGCAGTGCGGCATCTGCTGAGCGGAGAGGAGAGTCTTCCCCCTGCCCGCGACTCGCTTCAGGTTTCATATCGCGTCTCCGACACCGTTCGGCGTGACTCTAATCTAGTGCCAAGTTACTCGCCAGCGTAAAGTTTGTGGGTGTGGCTGAAAGGAAAACATTTTGTTTTATAATTATTCCGAGCAGTAAATCGCCTTCTACAATGGTATACTAAGGGTTCGGCCACCGTTGCAAGTGCATTCATAAGGGTATGTGACACTAATGTAACTGTGTTTTTTAATGCGCCGCCTTCACTCCTGGATTTGCAGTTCCCGAGTTGAAATGAAATTCGGCTTATGTGTATTGTACGTCCCGAATGTAGAGAAAGTGAGCAGATTTTGGTCTTTGTAGGCTAATTGTAAACTGAAGCCTCGTTGAGCTTCGAAACTCACTTGCCACTGCAAATGGCATCTAGTGGCAGCTTACAAACTCAACAGGTCAGTCTAGCCCGTCTAATCTGAAGCGCCAAAGAAACTGGCACAGGTGCCTAATGTGCTGTGCTGTATGGCCCCCGCGAGCACGCAGAAGTGCCGCAACACGACGTGGCAATGGACTCGACTTATGTCTGAAGTAGTGCTGGAGGGAATTGGTACTATGAATACTGCACGGCTGTCTATAAATCCGTACGAGTGGATGCAGCTCTGTTCTGAGTAGAAGTTCCAAGGCATCGCAGACACGCTCATAAAACTCGTGCCTGAGGAGCTTAACGACCAGCGAAAGTCTTTGAACTCGGAAGAGGGTTCCTGGAGCCATTCTGTAGCAATTCTGGACATTTAGGGTATCGCATTGTCCTGCTGGAATTGCCCTAGTCCGTCGGAATGCACAATGGACGTAAATGGATGTAGGTGATCAGACAGGATGCTTACATACATGCCACCTGTCAGAGTCGTATCTTGAAATATCAAGGATCCCATATCACTCCAACTGCTCACGCCCCACACCATTACAGAGCCTGCACCAGCTTGAACTGTCCCCTTCTGACAAGCTGGGTCCATGGGTTCATGAGGTTGTCTCCATACCCGTACACGTCAATCTGCTCGATACAATTTGAAACCAAACTCGTCCGACTAGGCAACATGTTTCCAGTCATCAGCAGTCCAAAGTAGGTGTTGACGGGTCCTGGCGAGGCGTAAAGCTTTCCGTCGTGCAATCATCAAGGGTACACGAGTGGGCCTTCGGCTCCGAAAGCCCATGTCGATGATGTTTCATTCAATGCTTCGCACCCTGTAACTTGCTGATGGCCGAGCATGGAAATATGCAGCAATTTAAGCAAGGGTTGCACTTCTTTCACGCTGAATGATTCTCATCCGTCGTCGTTGGTCCCGTTCTTGCAGGATCTTTTTCCGGCCGCAGCGGCGTCGGAGATTTGAGGTTTTATCGGATTCCTGATATTCACGGTACACTCGTGAAATGGTCGTACGGGAAAATTCCTTCGAGGGTAATTCCAAAAGTAAGGTCTCCTGTTTTCTTATAAGTACATAGACCTGTTTATTTCTACAAGGGTATACATCAGTTTACAGCTTGAACATTTAGCTATTTTTCCGCATAATCACCATTTCTGCCTACGCACTTTTGTAGACGCTGTGTCAGTTTTTGTATGCCCTTGTCATAACAGCTCGCCACCAACTGTTCAGAAAGTTACGAACCTCTTCTTTCACCTCGTCGTCGTAGCTGAACCGCTAGGACCAGAATTAAAGCTGACAGGTACTGTGAGACTCTGAAAAAACTCAAACGGGCAATTCAGAACCGGAGAAGAGGAAAGTTGAGCAAGGGCGTACACATTCTCCATGACAACGCTCGCCCACACATCGCTCGGCAAACCGACCCTATAGTCCTGACTTGGCACTTACATCTTCCCTAGGTTAAAAGAACATTATGACCCAAAGCGATTCACCTCCGACGACGAGGTGAAAGAAGGCGTTCATAACTTTCTGAACAGCATGGTGGCGAGCTGCTATGACATGGGCATACAAAAACTGCCACGGCGTCTACAAAAATGCATCGACAGAAATGGTGAGTATGTCGAAAAATAGCTAAATGTTCAAGCTGTAAACTGATGTAAACCATTGTAGAAATAAACATATCTATGTACTTACAAAAAGAGACCTTAGTTTTAGGATCACCCTCGTACCTCATCGTTACCTCGGATTTGCTGTGTCCCATCGCTCGTGTGCCAACTATAACCCAACGTTCAAACTCACTTAAATCTTGATAATCTGCCATTGTAGCAGTAGTAACCGATCAAACAACTGCGCGCAGACGCTCTTTATCTTATATAGGCGTTGCCGACCGCAGCGCCTTATTCTCCCAGTTTACATATCTCTGTATTTGAATAAACATGCCTATACCAGTTTCTTTCGCACTTCAGTGTAAACATTTCGTGCAAATTGGATGAACTATGATAAACTGTAGTCCCCAGCCACTTCAGTACGATACCATTGTACGATTGGCGCCTAGCGGTGAATGGCGGAACGTGTAAGGCTATCCGACAGCGGCGGCAGGTTTGGACGAGCTAGCGATGAGTGCCGCTTGTTTACCACTTCCAGTTAATACGTAGTTCTGGCAGGGCGACTTCGTCTCAGAGCTTAACTTTTTACCCATCGAGTAATTTTTCTGCAGATATTACTAAACTTATTCACTTGGTTTTGTGTGTGAATATTAAATCATTTGACATTCACACTGCTCTTTACGATGTGACCTCTCTCCTGTTTTACTTGAAATCGTTCTAACAGTGCGTTGTCAGTAATACACAAACAGCGTAGAGAGACAGCTTAGATGCGACCTTCAGGATAATTGTGAAAGCACTACATTTATTTACTGATGTGCTCTGCAGCTCAGAGAAGATGGTCGAAAGAAGTGAACAACCTTCCTTACATCTGCACCAACATACTGTGAAGTGAGTGGAAGAGGGTACTTCCATTATACCATATTAGGGTTTCTTCCTGTTCGATTAGAGCCTGCAGCACGGAAAGAGTATGTGCGCTGTAATTAGCCTGATCTCGTCTTGTCAGCGTCATACATTGGTGACTTAAGTAAGTTCAAAGACTCTGAATATTAGACAGGTAGGGGTGTGGTGGGGGAAGGGCATCCACAGGTAATACGACAGTCCGCCCCCCCCCCCCCCCCCCCCATCCGATTCAAATGGTTCAAATGGCTCTGAACACTATGGGACTTAACTTCTGAGGTCATCAGTCCCCTAGAACTTAGAACTACTTAAGCCTAACTAACCTAAGGACATCACACACACCCATGCCGAGGCAGGATTCGGGAACCTGCGATCGTAGCGGTCGCGCGGTTTCAGACTGTAGCGCCTAGAACAGCTCGGCCACCCCGGCCGGCCAGGTAGAACCGGTAAATGACGGCAAGATACGCCAACACAGAAGGGGACAGACTCTCCGAAGCAGAAAAGATAACAGAAGTACTGATCTTTTCCGTACACAGGCGGAAACGACTGAAAGAAACAGTCTTCCTTCCATTTACGCGCTTGAATAGCCATAGCTTGTAGACATGTGTTGACAGTCCAGTGCGTAGTGGAATACTGATCAAGCTGAGTACACACTATGATTTTATGTCACATAAATTACGACACTGTTAATGTTGTATGACTCTGTCGCTATTATACGAGGGCGTGCTAAAAAGTAATGCCACCGAATTTTTATTACATTCTCAATGTTGGTTGAGGTGTTACGTACCATGCATATTGTATTACTCGGTCGACTTCCCTGCATCACTGACGCAGGCTGCAACCGTCTTCGGCTCGAAGGCTCCGAACTGTACCGTACAACATGACGGTGAGCGACGTAACTACGTATGTGCGTGAGAAGCAGCATGCCGTGATAGAGTTTGTAACTGTCCACTCACCGGGCACCCCCTCCTTCAGTATGACAATTCACAATGCCAGGCGACACACGAGCACTGCGACATTTCCAATGTTCCGGCGCCTTGGGTTCACTGTCATCGATCATTCTACGAGGGTCATTCAATAATTAAAGAAACAAATTTGTCTGGAGAAAAAAGCGCCTATTTCTACAAAAATTACTTTTTCTACTTTTCAGCATAATCCACTTGAACATTTATGCACTTGTTCCAACGGGGTGCTAGCTTTTTTTTATTCCAGCTGCAAAGAAATTTTCATCTTGATGTTTGAACCAATTTCCCACAAACTTTTTCATGTCTTCCTTGTCCTGGAACTTCTTCCCACGAATTCCTCCTTCACTGCACGAAACAAATGTAAATAACTAGGTGCTAAATCAGGACTGTAAGGGGGATGAGGCAGTACTTTCCAGCCCATTTTGTCGATGGTTTTACGGGTCAGTTGAGCAATATGAGGACGTGCGTTGTCTTGCTGGAGAATCACACATCTCCTCTGATATCCACGTGTCTCTCTCATGGCTGGCTTCACCTTGTTTAAAAGCAAATCCGAGTAGTATTGGCTGTTCATCGTAAACTGCTCTTCGAGATATTCACAAAAAGCTGGTCCTTCAGCACCCCAAAACACCGTCAACATTTTTCCTGCTGATGATTGGGTTTGGAATTTTTTCTTGACACGTGAATTGGTGTGATTCCACTCCATGCCTTGCCTTTTGATTCTGGCTCTTGCTATTGAGCCCAAGTTTCATCACAAGTAAAAATTTGGTTGAGGAAGTTCTCACCCTCTCTTTTATAACGATCCTTTAGTCCTGTTCACACTCTTAATCTTGTTTCCTGGTGTAGCCGCGTGAACTCCTTTATAGCCCACCTTGTACATGTTTTGCGGTACTTCAGCCTGTTACAGACAATGTTATGAACTGTAGAGCACTAACTTGAACCTCACCAACTATCATTCCCACAGACACACGGCGGTCGGCACGAATAACGTCATCAGTTCGAGTTTCAAGTGAGGGAGCTGAAACAGCAACTGGTCGGCCAGAACGGTGTTCGTGAGTCACTGTGTCGCGACCATTTCTGAACTTGTAAAAATTTGCACGATTCGTAGTACCTTCACTATAAACTTTTGACATTCTACAGTATATCTCCACTGGTTTCTCGCCTTCAGCAAGTAAAAAACGAATAACAGAAGGTTGTTCAACTAATGTGGACGTTTCAAGCGGACTGGCCATCCTGAAATGTATTTTTGAGGTTATAAACAAAACAACGTTAATACATCAGCTAATCAGGGCTCATCCCAGTGATGACAAACTTGCCCTACTAACAGTTTTTTCCCCAGACTAATTTGTCTCTCCAATTATCGAATGACCCTCGTACATAACAGTCGTCTCTTGGCCCCATCCGACCTTCATCTGTTTCCAAAACTTAGAGGACTTCACGTTGTGTAAACATAGTGATGAGGCAGTTGTGGCTCCGTCAACAAAGTCAAACATTCTACAGTGACAGTACCGTTGGGAGAAATGTGTTCGTCGTCAGGGCGAATATGTTGACAATTACAATTGAAAGAAAACAGCCCTCAGTCACTATTTTTAACGAATTAGCCGGGTTTCAACACTGCTAGGAGTGTCTTCCTCAGAATTTAAATCAAAGAATGGTCTATAACATGGTCACAAAATTATGACTGAAAACGTATGATACAGAGTACGGAATCATCGTGAAAGACTGGCAGTACTTATATGTAATCATCATTATCATTTAAGACTGATTATGCCTTTCAGCGTTCAGTCTGGAGCATAGCCCCCTTATAAAATTCATCCATGATCCCCTATTCAGTGCTAACATTGGTGCTTCTTCTGATGTTAAACCTATTACTTCAAAATCATTCTTAACCGTATCCAGGTACCTTCTCCTTGGTCTGCCCCGACTCCTCCTACCCTCTAATGCTGAACCCATGAGTCTCTTGGATAACCTTGCTTCTCCCATGCGTGTAACATGACCCCACCATCTAAGCCTGTTCATCCTGACTGCTACATCTGTAGAGTTCATTCCCAGTTTTTCTTTGATTTCCTCATTGTGGACACCCTCCTGCCATTGTTCCCATCTGCTAGTACCTGCAATCATCCTAGCTACTTTCATATCCGTATCCTCAACCTTGTTGATAAGGTAATCTGAATCCACCCAGCTTTCGCTCCCATACAACAAAGTTGGTCGAAAGATTGAACAGTGCACAGATAACTTAGTCTTGGTACTGACTTCCTTCTTGCAGAAGAGAGTAGATCGTAGCTGAGCGCTCACTGCATTAGCTTTGCTACACCTCGCTTCCAGTTCTTTCACTATGTTGCCATCCTGTGAGAATATGCATCCTAAGTACTTGAAACTGTCCACCTGTTCCAACTTTGTTCCTCCTAATTGGCACTCAATCCGTTTATATTTCTTTCCCACTGACATTACTTTCGTTGTGGAGATGCTAATCTTCATGCCATAGTCCTTACATTTCTGATCTAGCTCTGAAATATTACTTTGCAAACTTTCAATCGAATCTGCCATCACAACTAAGTCATCCGCATATGCAAGACTGCTTATTTTGTGTTCACATATCTTGACCTCACCCACCCAGTCTATTGTTTTCAACATATGATCCATAATTAATACGAACAACAGTGGAGACAGGTTGCAGCCTTGACTTACCCCTCAAACTACTCTGAACCACGAACTCAACCACGAACTCAATTATATGTCATTTATAAAATAAAAAATATGCCAACCTGTAACCGCGGAAGTAACGAGCAGCCCTTAGTGGCTCGCCATCGCAGTTTTTTATCTTAAATATCTTTGTGACAAATGCCCTTTTGGCATATTTATTATTTTATAAATGACATATAAGTACTGCCAGTCTTTCACGATGATTTCGTACTTATACTCTGTATGACACGTTTTCAGTCATAATTCTGTGACCATGTTATAGACCAGGGCTTCCCAACCTTTTCAGCAGGCGGACCCCTTCTGCAGCTGAAAATCCATGACGGACTCCTAGTCATTCAAGAGCACAGTAACTTTTAATTTAAGAGCGAAACGCGTGGGAACTGAAAGCTTCTTAATGCAAGTGCCATGTTCCCAATGACCGCACCTCCACCCGCATCCTCACCCCCCCCCCCCCCCCCCCCCCGTTGTATCAATAATCTTTGGAGCTTCTTGTGATTGTTCTTCCGTTGGTCGTCCTCCCTCCTCATTCATTTCAACTGGAAACTTCCCTTGTTGTGAAGGCGATGGAGAAACCGCAACCTTCTTCAATGATCCTGGATCCACGGATCCATGTTAGAAGTAATTAACTGGTCAAAAATCGACTTATGAAATAGGTAGTGCACTGACAAAGCAGGTTCAACATTTAACGATGTCTGGAGCCGCATACGTGCCAGCGAGCGCTGTGATTGGTCGACAAAGCTCGCTCCGCGGATGCGTAAAAGGTTTCAGCGCATCTAGCGCCGTGATCAGGCGCACAAACGACCGCCGTATTGTTGCGAAACAGTCGATCAGAGAAGCCGCGTTCTCCGGCACTAAACTGTCTATGGATTCCCACTTAGTAACGCAAAGGCTGCTTGGGATACGACCTGAAGTAAAAGTACACGTTTTTCACACGAAAAAAATAGTGATGATTTTGATTTTCACATTTTTATTCAATAATTTTACTCATTATTTTACACGATTTGGTGAAAGGTGGTTGCGGACTCTCGAGAAAGAGCCGGCGGACGCCCAAGGGGTCCGCGGAACACACGTTGGGAAGCCCTGTTATAGACCGTTCTTTGATTTAAATTCTGAGGAAGACAGTCCTAGCACTGTTGAAACCCGATTAATTCGTTAAAAATAGTGACCGAGGGCTGTTTTCTTTCAATTGTAACTATTCACGGTCTCTGAACCTGCAGCCATGTACAAAATTTTGTTGACAATTGTTTCATTTAAATATCTTTATCAGCTTCCACATAAATTCGGAGGCGTTACGTCTCAGCATACCCCTGATACTTCTTAAACCAACTGCATGACACATGTACGTCTCGAATTTTCTGATGACTGCTTCGCGAATGGTATATTTCTCTGTAAGTTTGGCCAGTGTGATGTACTAAGAACTGCTGTCTGTAAAGAAATTATATGAAAGCATTTATATACATTATTGAAGGCAGGAGGGCCAATTATCCTCACATCAGCATCGACCATTGTGTACAATAGGGGGAACGCCTTCTTCTGTGCTCGCCACAGCCATTCCGGTGGCCCAGTTCCGCGCGAGACGCTGTTCATTGACGTCGGCCGTAATGGCGGAACGCTTAGGTCACTTAGCTAAGAGCTTAGTGTCGGATGTAGTGAGGACGACATTTTTATCAGCGGCTCTCGGCGTGGAAGCGGCGGCATTGTGTGCGGTTGACACGTAGGCTGCGCGATTCGAGGCGGCAGCTCGGCCGAGCTCCGCCCCCTTAGTGCGGCGCCGCCTTTGTGGCAGCTTATACCTGCGCGGCCAGCTGTCAGAACGCGCCACAGACACCCCGTCCCCTGTAATCTCCGCACGCCGTCTGGCCACCTCCGACCGAGGTTTCTCGGCGGCCGGGGTGCGCTGCGAATCAGACCCGCCATTCACGCGGAGTGGATCATCGCTGCACGCAAAGTAACACGGCCTCTGATTTTACACGGGTTTTAACGCCACGTGTTGGCCGGCCAAATTTTCGCGCTTGTCACCAACACAAGAGTCATAGCTAAAGCAGGTGGCAGTCTACGCTTATCGGTATAATACTCGAAAAACACAGACAGCATACAAAACACTGTGCCTAGAAAATTACTCACGTTTGTGGGATCCGTACCAAATCGGACTAACAGGGAGGGAATGCTGGGCATATACGAAGATGGGCAGCACGTAAAATCACACGTTTATTAGAACCACGGAACAGCGTCACGGGACTGCCGAGACTCTTAGCAGGTGCTTGTAGCCAGACACCAACCACGCAGCAAAAGCTTGTGTAAAAAGTTCAAGAACTTTAGTGTTGAGACGTGAAATGTTCATGACCAGTACGTACCCTTATCTCCAGACATCTACACCTATATTCCGCAAGTTATCTTGCAGTGCGTGAATCTGCTAACACTGCCATTTCCACCCTGTCCTGTTCCAGTCACGACTGCTTCGCGGGAAGAACGTTTGCTGTAAGCCTCCGTATGGGCTCAAATCTCTCCAATTTGACCTTAATGGTGTATCTGAGAGATACACGTAGGAAGAAATAATACATCGGTTGACTCTTCTGGGAACGTACGCTCTCGGAACTTTGTCAGTAAACCACACAGTCATGCAGGAGGCTTCTCATAAAAGGTACACCAGGAATCTCTGAGAGGGTGCGGCGTCCAATGCAGCGTCGATGTCGGGCGTGTATCGATGCCTCTGGATAAAACTTCTAATATCTCCTGCAGTTGGCGTCTATTTATAGAATGTGACTAAATAGCTGCAAAGTCGTTTAGTAGCCCCGTATTGCCTTTACGAACCTCGGTTCATGTGTGATTACTGATCCATGCATGCCCGATGTGTCATGTCTCTTTGTAAACTTTTTTTTAATCACTCTGTATATTGTGAAAAGCGTTGGTCTTGTAACAATTCCTTGGGGTAAGCCCTAAATTATTTTTATTCGAGAAGATCCGTTGAGAATTACGTGTTGTGTTCTATTTACTAGAAACTTTTTCAGTCCAATCTCGCAGCAGGTGTGATATTCCGGACGAACTTAATTTTTTCCTTAGATGACAACGCCTTCCGGAAGTCAAGGAACACGGCATCAACCCCGGCGTCATCATTATCTATTCTTTTATGAGTCTCATAAACAATGCGCTAATATTCTGCGTTAAAAACCAAATTTTTCTACACGAACTCCTCCTTACTAACGTATTCGGTAGAAATAGTCCTCTGCCGTATCACATCGTAATCACCTTGCCCTCGGTTACTCCTCGACTTTCTGTTAAAGCAGAGCAATTATTGGTTAGGAAACAAGATGCCAGTGTGCCCCTCAGCCTTGCACCAAACTACGCAGTATGACTTAGACTTGCGAAATTAGCCTCTCATCTACTGAGAAGTTTTCTTGAATTCCGTTGTTTTATGGGCTTACACTCCAGCAAAATGTTGAGATTTTGTTACTGTCCATTCACCCATTACATTCTTGTCACTGTATTTTTGTCTGGTATGCTGAAAGTTTACTGTTCCTTTCTGTTATCATCAGGACGACAACTTTTTTTATTCAGGCGTGAATAGCATGTAAAACCGCGTGCCGACAGCCTGTAACATCCTCTCGTGTGATACGCTTGTGCAGTTGCTGCCGAATGTTGGTACAACCACTACCATCACCTTGTAGAACTTGATGCGTCTAGAGGTTTATCCCCTGCAATGTCCTGTTGATTACACCATACATGCAAAATTTTCTTCGGTTGTTAGTCTCTCGCAGTAAGGTGTTATGAGCTAAAGTAACTGCAACTGTGCGTAAGTTCTAAAATTTCATAAAATATACATCCGAACGCCTTGGTTTTCGTTACAGATATCTTTAGGTTACAATCTTTGACTATTTATTCCACATTAATCGAAAAACCAGTTATTCGAACAATAATATAGTAACGAGAAGTGACTTTTACGGAAAAAATCCAACGTAAAGAAAAATGATGATTATCGGCATCGATTTTGGACAGTTCATTTTTCTAAAAGCTAAAACTGCCATCAACCTGAAGGGCGATCTGTACACCGTGGTGCTTCGCCGGGCGTGACCCTGTTGGAGGAGGTACACCACTGCCTTCCTCTGACCGCTGAACTGACTTGCCCAGACATTTTCAGGGGACCTACAGTTTAACATAGATTCAAAATCACGCTACATCTCGCCAGAGTTGGACGAAATGAGAAGTGAAAGATAAAAATTCTAGGACTGGACTGACATCGAACCCAAGGCCTTTGGATCCATAGTCTACAACTGTAAACAGTTTATAATAGCTTCGTTGATCTGGAAAACGAATGACTGTTAAAGTAATGAGGATTGCCACCCATTTTCCTTCACAGTTACTGCCAAACATTACAGCTCTTTTACGCAGAATCCAAATCTAAATGCACTGATATTGTGTTTCACAACATAATTCTCAAACGATGCTGGGTGACCATCCACAAAACATTTTTAACTTCTAGTATTTAGTTTGACCATTCCTCTAGCTCCTTTATAGGGTCGTAATACTAATAAAACTTCCAATGTTTAACGAAGTATAGAGCTGCTGTAGTGTTGCTATCAATTACATAATTGTAACGGCTAATTTATACAATTATCTACTTTCACCACTTAGTATGCCCAATGCTGAGTGTCCTTCCCTCCACCAGGAAAGTGGGAAGATGTTTACTTCATAACTGAGCCCCACCATTGCTATACTTCACTAGTAACCCTATCCGTAATTAATAACAAACGAAATTATCTTCTGCAGAGAAGCGCTATGAGTACAAAAACAATACAATCCACTTCTCCTTTTCAAGTTGGGCTATACTGATACTTTAACAACTCGTACTTTGACCTAGCTGTGTGAAATACAAGACGAAATCTAAATCTGTAATACTGTAGACGGAATAGGTGGTCATGTGACCATTCAACGCCGACGTAATTATAGCAGAGAACTGGTGTGTGAGTGCCAGTAGGTTGTATGGAATATGTACAGTAAGAAGGATCAACAGGGAGTCGCGACAGAATGGCAGAAAGTAGGTGGTGTTTTGGAGGAGCCCACAACCATTCCGCGGATTTGTTGGTGTATCAGAAAAAACTCTCTTCCCCGTCCGCAAGCAATGACGTGGCACTCGAATGCGTGTAACACGGCATAATACGGTGGTTGTAAAAAGATCCCAGCCGACAGACGCGAAACAACTGTCATCGACTGTCAGTGACTGACAGAAATAGCTGCTGTCGGTGGATTTGGGTCCATCTTAATTTCCGAGCGAACATTGCGAAGGGAACTGAGTGTTAAAGACATCTGGAGTTGCGTACCTCGTAAATGGCCATTGTTAACAGCGATACATAAAACTTAACGTCTTCAGTGGGCCACGCAACGCAGAAACTAATTGCAGGCGTGTCGTGTGATCAGATGAGCTGCACGATAACATCTTTCCAAATAATGCTAGGTGTCTGGTGCACTGACTACCTAATAAGTCATCTACCCCGCGGTCTGTGGAGATAGTAATTCAGTTCAGAGATAATTCTATGATGTTTTAGTGTGTTTTCGTAGCATGATCAGGGCCCACTCATTCGGGTTACCGTGAACATGAATCAGGATATTTATTTCAGCTTCTTCGTTGCTTCTCATGATAGTATGATGAGGCGACTCCGCAGATAACAGCCATTCTCACAGGGTTGTGCTCATACTTTCCTGGTTTGACCAACACTCGGACACCCTACCGCACATCTACTGCCCCGCTAAATCAACCTATCTTAATTCCGTGCAAAATGTCGTGAGCTCTTGCAACAGGGAGGGTAACGTAGCAATCAACGTTCTGCAAGATGTTAGATCTGTGAAAGATAACTATGAACGAAAGCCGACAGCTGGTTATGAAGCACCTCAGGAAATTTGGAGCCCCTCTTCCTGGCCGAAATGAGGGCATTATCAAAGATAGAGCCGGTGTTACACGGTATTAGTGTACTGTCTTCACGGAGTGACTAATTCTTTGTCGGGCGTGCTTGTTGTCCATGCTGCTGCCGGACATTAAATAACAGTCGCCCATAGAGGCACACTGCGTAACAGTGGACACTGGACCACCAAGCAAACCGTGCGTGGACGACAACGCGAAGTTTAGCAGAGCTGCTAATTAACTCGGATCTCAGCTAAATTACTGGCCTAGTGTGAAACAGCCTGAGGCCGCAATATATCGAAATTGCGGCCTCCTAGGGCGCAGCACGCAGTGTGCAGCCGTCCTCATACAATGCGTGAAAGCGAAATCCAACGTCGACGTTCCTGAGTTCGACTCTCACTGTTCGAGAATTTGACGTAACAGCTCAAGGAATTTCGGGCTTTGCACGACCTGGCGACTTTTGTTCGTACTATCTCCATGACGTGTCATTATGGATTGTAATGACAAGCCGCGCGGGATTAGCCGAGCGGTGTAGGGCGCTGCAGTCATGGACTGTGCGGCTGATCCCGGCAGAGGTTCGAGTCCTCCCTCGGGCATGAGTGTGTTTGTTTGTCCATAGGATGATTTTGGTTAAGTGCTGTGTAAGCTTAGGGACTGATGACCTAAGCAGTTAAGTCCCATAAGATTTTACACCCATTTTTTTGTAAGCACAAAAATAACCGTATGGTTCAAATGGCTCTGTGCAGTGTGGGACTTAACTTCCGAGGTCATCAGTCCCCTAGAACATAGAACTACTTAAACCTAACTAACCTAAGGACATCACACAACACCCAGCCATCACGAGGCAGAGAAAATCTCTGACCCCGCCGGGAATCGAGCCCGGACATGGGAAGTGAGAACGCTACCGCACGACCACGAGATGCGGGTTCTCAGGATGTATGCACGCAAATTGCGTGAAAATGTAATCACATGTCAGTCCTAGTGTAATATACACTCCTGGAAATGGAAAAAAGAACACATTGACACCGGTGTGTCATACCCACCATACTTGCTCCGGACACTGCGAGAGGGCTGTACAAGCAATGATCACACGCACGGCATAGCGGACACACCAGGAACCGCGGTGTTGGCCGTCGAATGGCGCTAAGCTGCGCAGCATTTGTGCACCGCCGCCGTCAGTGTCAGCCAGTTTGCCGTGGCATACGGAGCTCCATCGCAATCTTTAACACTGGTAGCATGCCGCGACAGGTGGACGTGAACCGTATGTGCAATTGACGGACTTTGAGCGAGGGCGTATAGTGGGCATGCGGGAGGCCGGGTGGACGTACCGCCGAATTGCTCAACACGTGGGGCGTGAGGTCTCCACAGTACATCGATGTTGTCGCCAGTGGTCGGCGGAAGGTGCACGTGCCCGTCGACCTGGGACCGGACCGCAGCGACGCACGGATGCACGCCAAGACCGTAGGATCCTACGCAGTGCCGTAGGGGACCGCATCGCCACTTCCCAGCAAATTAGGGACACTGTTGCTCCTGGGGTATCGGCGAGGACCATTCGCAACCGTCTCCATGAAGCTGGGCTACGGTCCCGCACACCGTTAGGCCGTCTTCCGCTCACGCCCCAACATCGTGCAGCCCGCCTCCAGTGGTGTCGCGACAGGCGTGAATGGAGGGACGAATGGAGACGTGTCGTCTTCAGCGATGAGAGTCGCTTCTGCCTTGGTGCCATTGATGGTCGTATGCGTGTTTGGCGCCGTGCAGGTGAGCGCCACAATCAGGACTGCATACGACCGAGGCACACAGGGCCAACACCCGGCATCATGGTGTGGGGAGCGATCTCCTACATTGGCCGTACACCTCTGGTGATCGTCGAGGGGACACTGAATAGTACACGGTACATCCAAACCGTCATCGAACCCATCATTCTACCATTCCTAGACCGGCAAGGGAACTTGCTGTTCCAACAGGACAATGCACGTCCGCATGTATCCCGTGCCACCCAACGTGCTCTAGAAGGTGTAAGTCAACTACCCTGGCCAGCAAGATCTCCGGATCTGTCCCCCATTGAGCATGTTTGGGACTGGATGAAGCGTCGTCTCACGCGGTCTGCACGTCCAGCACGAACGCTGGTCCAACTGAGGCGCCAGGTGGAAATGGCATGGCAAGCCGTTCCACAGGACTACATCCAGCATCTCTACGATCGTCTCCATGGGAGAATAGCAGCCTGCATTGCTGCGAAAGGTGGATATACACTGTACTAGTGCCGACATTGTGCATGCTCTGTTGCCTGTGTCTATGTGCCTGTGGTTCTGTCAGTGTGATCATGTGATGTATCTGACCCCAGGAATGTGTCAATAAAGTTTCCCCTTCCTGGGACAATGAATTCACGGTGTTCTTATTTCAATTTCCAGGAGTGTATTTGTCCAATGAATAGTCGTTTATCATCTGCGTTTATTCTTGGTGTAGCAATTGTTATGGCCAGTAGTGTAATTTTCGAACGTGAACTGACCACGCAGGAAAAAAACTTCGGCGTTCTTCACGCTGTGAAACACGCTCCGTGTCAGGGTGATGTGAGCAGTGGACGGCCACCACACAACGGGTCGTACCACGGCTGCTGCTGCGCCACGGAGGCTGCGAGGGCCGCGCAGGTCGGCAGACGGCGGCCGGACGCGGCGCATCCGGCGTCGACGCGCGCCCTTCCGGCGGGGGAGGGCCGCCCTCCGCCCTCATTTGACTCACAAATGGCGCGGCCCGGCGCCGGGGCGTCGCGACGCCACGCGTCCCCCCCCCCCCCCTCGTTCCCCCTCGCCGCTCTCTCCTGCCCGCGGCGTGCGACGCGCGCTTCCGGCCGCGTTAGTGACACTTGGAGCCGCCACCCCCGCCTCCGCTGTGGCTGCAGTGCTCCGGCTCGGAGCGCCGGAGACCCCCGGTCTCACTCGGAGGGCCCCTCTTTACGCGAGCGAGGCGCGGCGCGTTCGCACATCTCGTTGTGAAGCGACCACCACTACTCTGAGAGTCGCACATCCCAGCCGAAGACAGTCGCCGAGGACGTCGCCCACTAAAGCCGCCCTCACTCGCGACTTGTTTCTCACCGCTGACCGCGACAGACCTGCTTCACACCGTGGGCTGAGCACACTTAGGAACGAGTCGGTGCAGCCTCATCACACAGCGACCGTTATCGGCTCTATCTGGTTCGCAAATCACACAGTTTGTTTACAAAAATGGACGTTAGTATATTTCCTACCGTAGTTCTATACTACGCACTTTTCCCCCCCTTGTCGGTATGCTAGTCATATTATTGTCTGTAAATACATAGCCGCGCGGGATTAGCCGAGCAGTCTCAGGCGCTGCTGCCATGGACTGTTCGGCTGGTCTCTGCGGTGGTTCGAGTTCTCCCTCGGGCATGGGTATGTGTGTGTGTTTGTCCTTAGGACAATTTAGGTTAAGTAGTATGTAAGCTTAGGGACTGATGACTTTAGCAGTTCAGTCCTATCAGATTTCACACACATTTGAACATTTTTTGTAAATACATAAATAAAAACTTCAATATGCATGAATACTTTGTTACATTTTGATGGGTTTTTAAGTTACTTTCGTGGGCGCCTATCATTTACATACGCATCGAAACAAACGGCAACCATTTTCGTGAAAGAAATTTAATGTCTTAACCGGTTTCGGGCACTTAGTGCCCTTCTTCAGAAGGTTCTACCTGTCGCTTTACTTGAGTGTCAAAAAACGTCTCTGAGCACTATGGGACGTAACTGCCGAGATCATCAGTCCCCAAGAACTTAGAACTACTTAAACCTAACTAACCTAAGCACATCACACACATCCATGCCCGAGGCAGGATTCGAACCCGCGACCGCAGCGGTCGCGCGGTTCCAGACTGTAGCGCCCAGAACCGTTCGGCCACTACAGCCGGCACTTGAGTGTCGACAATAAGCTGCATAAAGCTCAATTCCATTCTCATACGGTTCATAGTGCCTCTACCAAAATAGTGGATGCCGAACTGGTGTGAGCTCTGCACTTGTTGTTCAGCTTTTTTATACCATTTTTGTACATGCACTATGAACGACATGACCAGGGCATTTTGCTGTATGCATCTTATTGCTAACGCTCGCAAATAATGTGATAGGTATAACCTTCTGAAGAAGAGCACTAAGTGTCCGAAACCGGTTAAGACATAAAATTTCCTTTATGCAATTTTTTACACATTATTTCTATATATACAACCACAATTTGTTAGGATGGATAAATTACTAATCTTCATATGTAATTGTACGTATGACTCTCGTATTATATTATTTAATTAGACTCATCTGGTAAAAAAACAGTATATTCAAACACCTCCCACATTCCGTGAGCTGTTCGAACTGTTGTGCAACCATCTCCGAACTATGCTGAAAAGTTAAGTGACTCCATACAACATCGTCCTGAGCTGATTGCATTAACAAACTGTGTGACACGGTTATTGTCTCTCATTGCATTTTCGATAGGCTAATTACACTTTTTAGTCAACTGTTACTATTACACACGTGTTCTGGATCGCATTTACAGTCACTGTGCAACAAGAGTATAATTCGACACAATATTGTACCCTATTTCACACTAGTAGTCATTTGTCCTCAGGAAACAAAAAGTCTCCAACAAAATTGTGCTTTTGTTTATGTTGGTTAAATACGAAGTACACGACTTATTAGTTGTAGTTATTGTCCCATAAAAATGTTTTCCCAGAAATACTAGGATTACAGAGGTTTCCAAATCCAGTTTTACGTAAATCGGTTTCTCGATAACTTTTGGCTAGTCAAGTAGATAATCAAATACGGCGTAAATAGATCAGTGTCTGGCTGCCGTATTTTAGCCACCGCAATCGATTTTCGCTCCACATAAATACTCTACCACATCTGAGTCTTGAGTGGGTTGTCGGATTACTACTTGCTTTTTAAAACGTAGCTTGATTTAGAAGTGATTTCCCAGGGTAGTTGAAAGTAGAAGTGACTTCGCCTGGAGTCAAGGAAAAGTAGGAACCATTCTGTTATACGTATGGAAAAGGATAAGTAAATGTTGACATATTTGCTGATTCAGCAAAATCAAAGAGTTTAGCAACACGCCATATATCCTGCGTAGGTGCCTAATTCGTAAATTATTATAACCATTCTTTATTTGAGTGGCAAAGACCCTTGAATAGGACTTATGTCAAAACATTCACTAATTCTGTGCACAAAACAAAAACGTGTATTGACTCATTCCGAAATTTTACTTCCACTCCGAGTGTCCAAAGAGTTGGAGTACAGCAGTGATCACTTCGCACGCATTTTTAAACATCTCTTCTTCAATAGTCTCCTATTCCTCTCCATGGTGAATTCACTGATATCTATAAGGCAACAGTACTGTCTCTATTAAGAAAATACGAATATACCGGTAACCGCACTTCACCGCGCAGACGAATCGAACAATAGTCGTGCAAAACAACAATGTCTAGAAAATCAATTCTGTCCTAACATGTAAACGCGATAGCAAAACTTGTTTATTTCATCTTACCCTCTCTTACATCTAACCTAACATTATTTGTGAATGGATATTCCTGTTTGCGTCGTGCACGAGGAATAATAATAATAATAATAATAATAATAATAATAATAATAATAATAATAATGTTTATTAGTAAACATTTTGAATTTAAGAACTGTCAGTCTTCTTAAAATTGTCTCGTTACGTTGTTGTTAAATGCGAGTAATGAGCCTTAACAGAGATGTGTGGCGGCAGTAAAGAAAGAATTAATGTGGAGAAGAAGCTGAATGATCTGATAAGTGCGAGAAACAATAGGGTAAGATTAGCACATGAAACGGAAGGAAGAAAACAATAGAAAGAACTAGAAAAGTACGAATACTGTTAGCTATTGGACAGAAGGAAAACAGCTGCGCTGCGATGTGCCGAGAGAGAATCTACGCTAAAGGTAATAGATAATGCTTCGGTCTCCTCTTGAAAGAGTAGTGGCTTTTCACAAGCCGGAGTTTAGAGACTAGTTTGTTTCACAGTAAAGGCACAGCCATGATGCTGAACGTGTCCAGCCTGGATCTGCAGTTACGGAATGGTAAGTGCATTGCTGCTGCGGAAGTGCCATACTCCGTAACAGAGCATAGGAGACGATGCGGGAGGGAGACCAGCACCGCCGTACTTGGCAAGGTCCTAGTAGAGGTGGTTTGCCGTTGCCTTCCTCCGACCGTAATGGAGATGAATGATGAGGAAGACGACACAATAACACGCAGTCATCTCGAGGCAGGTGAAAAGCCCTGATCCCGCCGGGAATCGAACCCGGGACTCCGTGCTCGGGAAGCGAGAACGCTATCGCGAGACCACGAGCAGTGTATTAAATTATTAAAAGTGAGGAGAGGCATTAAGGGCGACACAAGTGGCCAAGAAAATGGTGAAGTAATAAAAAAAAAATCACATCCAGCGTAACTGAGCATTACTCACTCAAGCATTCAGACAGCTGGATCCGCTATTTTTGACGTACTGAATTAGTAAAGGTTTGGCATGACTAAAGAAGGACTAATTTTAATTTGACGTGGAATAATTTTGAACTTTTTATGATTTAAAGGCAGGCAAGAGACAGATTTGCTACATGTTGCAACAGTAAGTTCTTTCCAGTTTAGATGTTCATCCAAGATTCTGCTCAGATTGTTTACTTTTTGAATATGGCAATTGGATGCCGTTAAGAATTCCGCTGATCAGCTTTCGCGTGAGTATCCGTGTGACACCTTAGGGTTTAGTTGAAGATCCAGCTGTTTGCTCCCATAGTGACTCAGAACAAACGCCGTCTTCCGTGCCTGATGCAGCAGTAGCAATGTTCTTGGCGCTGGCTGCGAGTGGGTACCACCAGCATATAAGTGGCAGTTACTCGAATAAACAACAAATGAAGCGCCATTGCCATACGGCGAGAAAAGCAATGGTTCGAGGTTTGAACCCTGAGGGGCTCCATAATGTTTCTACGATGACATGTCCGGCCCACAGACGACTTGTTGGACTTTCGTCTTCCACGAGTTCGGTCCCGTGTAAACGCAGTGAAAATGAGATTCAGCCGCGGCCAAAGCATTTGCCGCTTCCCAGACGGGCCGAAGCGGCACCGGCACGCTTCCCTCCTGGTCTGCGCTGCGCGGGCCGGCAGCGTCCAGCGCTCTGAAGCGCAGCCGGCGCTGGCGGTGTCCGCACTTTGTAGCAAGCGGCGCGCACAAAGGCGGCTCCCACAATGGCTTTGTGCCTGGCCGCTGCTGGCTCGGCAGCTGTCGCCTCTCATCTCGCCGATACGTCTCGAGCTTTGTCCTCTGCCTCCCAGTCTACCGCGCTGTAAACATATCGCCTCCAGCCGACAACACGGCTCCCCCTCCAGTCCCCAGACCCGAACATCATTCTCACTTTCCTGTTGGTGCAGCAACCTCTCTTGTCACTAGTCCTCAGTGGCCTAACGACTCCCGCGACAACATCTTCATTTGTTCGGCCCGTGAGACCTGGGTTCAGTTCTGGGTGGGATGGTTTACAGTTTGTCGCTTCTTCTCCCTCCCCTCCCCCAAACGCAAATTGCTGGCAACCCCACTTTTACTGTGGCCCAGATTCATAACGTTTCAATTGCACTACTGGCCATTAAAATTGCTCCACCAAGAAGAAATGCAGATGATAAACGGGTATTCATTGGACAAAGATATTATACTAGAACTGACATGTCACTACAGTTTCACGCAATTTGGGGGCACATATACTGAGAAATCAGTACCCAGAACAATCACCTCTGGCCGTAATAACGGCCTTGATACGGCTGGGCATTGAGTCCAACATAGCTTGGATGGCGTGTACAGGTACACCTGATCATGCAGCTTCAACACTATACCACGGTTCATCAAGAGTACTGATTGGCGTATTGTGACGAGCCAGTTGTTCGGCCACCATTGACCAGACGTTTTCAATTTGTGAGAGATAAGGAGAACGTGCTGTCCAGGGCAGCAGTCGAACATTTTCTGTATCCAGGCTCGTACAGAACCTGCAACATGCGATCGTGCATTATCCTGCGGGGATCGAATGAAGGGTAGAGCTACGGGTCGTAATACATCTGAAATGTAACGTCCACTGTTCAAAGTGCTGTCAAAACGAATAAGAGGTGACGAGACATGTAACCAATGGCACCACACACTATCACGCCACGTGATAAGCTAGTATGGCGATGACGAATACACGCTTCCAATGTGCGTTCACCGCGATGTCGCCAAACTCGTATGCGACCATTATGATACTGTAAACAGAACCTGGATTCATCCTAAAAAAATGACGTTTTGCCATTCGTTCACCCAGGTACGTCGTTGAGTACACCATCGCAGGCGCTCCTGTCTGTGATGCAACGTCAAGGGTAACCACAGCTGAGCTGATAGTCCATGCTGCTGCAGACGTCGTCGAACTGTTCGTGCAGATGGTTGTTGTCTTGCAAACGTCCTCATCTGTTGACTCTGGGATCTAGATGTGGCTGCACGATCCGTTACAACCATGCGGATAAGATGCCTGTCATCTCGACTGCTAGTGATGCCAGGCCGTTATGATCCAGCACGACGTTCCGTATTACCCTTTGAATCCACCGATTCAATATTCTGCTAACAGTCACCGTATGTCGACCAACGCGAGCAGTAATGTGGCGACTCGATAAACCGCAATCGCGATAGGCTACAATCCGATCTTTATCACAGTCGGAAACGTGATGGTACGCATTTGTCCTCCTTACACGAGGTATCACAACAACGTTTCACCAGGCTACGCTGGTCAACTGTTGTTTGTGTATGAGAAATCGGTTGGAAACTTTCCTCATGTCAGCATGTTGTAGGTGTCGCCACCGGCGCCAACCATGCGCGAATGCTCTGAAAAGCTAATCATGTTCATATCACAGCATCTTCTTCCTGTCGGTTAAATTTCGCATCTGTACCACATCATCTTCGTGGTGTACTAATTTTTTGGTCAGTAGTGCACAATTACAATAAAATATGTAGGCCTGGCCGAAAATATCGAAACACCACAGGACACGCATGTTTGAATATAAACGCAGATGCTAGCCAAGTGTGCAAATTGCGCTGTTGTGTTTTACCACGAGCGGCACCTGTACAGTGTTCTTACTACGTTGCATGTGCCAGCCGTGGCCAGTAATGCGTTCTGTGTATTTATACGTTATGTCCGAGCTACGTGAATTCCAATGTCGACTTACAGACGGTGCTTTCGTAACCATCTTAGCCGAAGTGTTTGAGTTACAAGAGGCACCGTTTCATATCGCGTAGACGGAAAGCGGAAATCATGATCTGTTGAGTCACAACGCGGACCAAAGTAAGTGTTGTGCTATAGTGAGGGACGGTCATTGATTAAGACTGAGACGAAAACTGAAGGGACGACAGCTGCAAAAGTCACTGCCGAACTGAGCGTAACACTCGCGAGTCCTGTCAGCACCGAAACAATAAAGAGAGAGCTCCATCAACATGGAATCGATGGGAGGGCTGGAATTCCAAGACCACTCGTCAGTGATCCAAATGCGCTTAGTAGGAAAGCGTGTAGTCGAATCCATAAAACCTGGACTAGGGAGCAATTGTAGCAAGCCATTTGGCCGGATGAGTCCAGCTGCACACTGTTTCCAGCTCTATGACACAAAAGTGAAACATGACTGGGGTTAGGTGCTGATTTGGAACCCATTTCATGTTACTCCATGACCTCCTGTCAGGTCACATTACTGCCAAGGATTACGTGATTATTGTCTCTTTGTCCATCCAATGCTACAATGTGTGCTCCATAGTGGTGGTGTTCTGTTCACACGTCAAGACCACTATTCACTCACCTCGAACCGTCCAGGAGTGGTTTTATGATCACGAGATTGAACTGTCCCATCTCTACTGGCAACCACAGACACCAGATCTCTACACTACTGTGCCTTTGTGGTCTGCTTTGCAGAGAAGTGTACATGATCGCTATCTACCTTCAAAATCGTTACCTGAACTTCCCACTATTTTGCAGAAAGAGTGGTCTAAGCACTCCGTCTTCAGGCCACAAGAGAACCATCTGGACCGTCCGACCGCCGTGTCATCCTCAGCGAAGGATGTGGATAGGAGGGGCGTGTGGTCAGCACACCGCTCTTCCGCTCCTTATGATGGTTTTCTTTGACCGGCGCCGCTACTGTTCGGTCGAGTAGCTCCTCAGTTGGCATCACGAGGCTGAGTGCACCCCGAAAAATGGCAACAGCGCATGGCGGCCTTGATGGTCACCCATCCAAGTGCCGGCCACGCCCGACAGCGCTCAACTTCGGTGATCTGACGGGAAACGGTTTATCCACTGCGGCAAGGCCGTTGCCGAGAGTGGTACAAGATTCCCTTTAAATCGGTGATGCACCTTTATTTATCCAATATAAGACGACTTAAAGCTCTTTTTAACACCAATGGGTTCCTGCACCTTATTAGGCATGGTAATGTGTTGTGTGTTTCGTATTTCGACATTTTTGTCCTGCCCCTGTATATAATGTCTCAATATAGTAATAAATTGTTTGAATGAATGCTTACAGGTAGTAGGTGACTTTAGCACAATTAACAACTAATTACAATTCAGACAAATACAGCGTTTGAAAAGCCTATGTCAGAAAACAAAATTATGGTAGCAGTAAACTGTTAGGACTTTGACATCATAATTTACACTATATACATTGAAGAGCCATAGAAACTGGTGCACCTGCCTGTTATCGTGTAGGGTCCCCACGAGCACGCAGAAGTGCCGCAACCCCACGTGTCATGGACTCGACTGATGTCTGAATTAGTGTTGGAGGGAACTGACACCTTGAATCCTGCAAGGCTGTCGTTAAACCCGAAAGAGTTCGAACGAGAGAATATCTCTTCTGAACAGCACATTGCGAGGCATCCCAGATATGCGCAGTAATGTTCATGTCTGGGAAGTTTGATGGCTAGCGGAAGCGTTTAAACACAGAAGAACATTCGTGGAGCCACTCGGTACCAATTCTGGACATGTGAGGTGTCGCATTGTCCTGCTGGAATCGCCCAAGTCCATCGGAATTCGCAATGCACATCAATCGATGCAGCTGATCATACAGGATGCTAACCCACGTGTCACATGTCAAAGTCATATCTAAACGTATCAGAGGTTCCATATCACTCCAACTGCACATGCCCCACACCGTTCTACAGCCTCCACCAGCCTTAACAGACCCCTGCTGACATGCACGGTCCATGGATTCATGAGGTTGTCTCCATACTCGTACATCTTCATCCGCTCGATAGAATTTGAAGTAAGACTCGTTCGACCAGTCTTCAACAACCCAATGTCGGTGTTGACGGTACCAGGCAAGCCAAAAACTTTGTGTCGTGCATTCAAGGGTACACGAGTGGGCCTTCGGCTCTGAAAGCCCATATCGATGATGTTTCGTTGAGTGGTTCGCACGCTGACACTTGTTGATGGCCCAGCACTGAAATCTGCAGCAATTTGCGGAACGGTTGCACTTCTGTCACACTGAACGATTCTCTTCAGTCGTTGATGGTCCCGTTCTTGCAGGATCTTTTTCCGGCCCCATGACGTCGCAGATTTTATATATTCACGGTACATTCGTGAAATGGTCGTTTGGGAAAATCTCCACCTCATCGCTACGTCTGTGATGCTGTGTCCCATCGCTCGTGCGTAGACTAAAACGCCACGTTCAGACCCACTTAAATCTTCATAACCTGGCATTGCAGCAGCAGTAACTGATCCAACAACTTCGCTTGAGACTTGTCTCATAGAGGCGTTGCCGACTGGAGTGGCGTATTCTGCCTGTTTATGTATCTCGGTATTTGAATATGGATGCCTATACCAGTTTCTTTGGCGCTGCACTGTGAAATCGTACAGTCACTTTCATAATCACTAAACACTACGGCTGTGAATACCAGACTGCAGATAATGGCTATGTAGTGAGGGGAATGCTGTGCCTTTCAATCGTTTCCACCTACGTTCTGGAAGTCAATCTTTCTGTTAATTTTTTCTTAAGTTCTATCTTCCATTACGTAAGTTGCTGTGGTCTAACGCTTTTACCTGTGAACTCACGAACCGTGGCGGATTTGTTGTCAGCAGGTACCGTCAGCCTATGAATGAGTGCGTTTACCTGGCCCAAATTTAGAGGGTAAAGTGAAAAGACCATCGACATAGTCAGGTCCTCACTGAAGCAATTGTGTTAAACGTAGCTTGTTATTTCTAGAATCCGTTGCCACCTTGCCACTTTCGAGACAGCTTATCAAGATTTAAGTCAGTTTGAACGTGGCGTTATAGTCGGTGCACGAGGGATGGGACACAGCGTCTCCGAAGTAGCGATGAAGTGGGGATTTTGCCGTACGGTCATTTCACCAGTGTACCGTGAATATCAGGAATACGGTAAAGCATCAAATCTCCGACATCGCAAGAACGGAACCAATGACGACTGAAGACAACCGTTCAACGTGACAGAAATACAACCTTACGCAAATTGCTGCAGATTTAAATGCTGTGCCATCAAGAAGTGTCAGCGCGCGAACCATTCAAAGAAACATAATCGATATGGCTTTCGGAGCCAAAGGCCTACTCTTGTACCCTTGATGAGACAAAGCTTTACGCCTCGTCTGGGCCCTTCAACACCGACATTGGACTGTTGATGAATGGAAACGTGTTACCTGGTCGGAGGAGTCTCGTTTAAATTGTATCGAGCAGATGGACGTGTATGGATAGGGAGACAACTTCATGAATCCATGTACCAAACATGTTAGCAGGGGACTGTCCAAGTTGGTGGAGGCTCTGTAATGGTGTGGGGAGTATTCAGTTGAAGTGATATGAACCTCCTGATACGTCTAGATACCACTCTGACAGGTGTACGTAAGCATACTGTGTGATCAGCAGCATCCATTCATGTACATTGTGCATCTCGACGGACTTTGGCAATTCCAGTACTAATTGGTACAGAATGGCTCCAGTAACACACTTCCGCTGGCCACCAAACTCCCCAAACATTAATATTATTGAGTATATCTGGGATGTCTTGGAACGTGGTCTTCAAAAGAGATCTGCACGCCCTCGTACACTTACGGATTCACGGTGTGAATTTCCTCCAGTCAACTTCAGACATTAGCCGAGCCCATGTCACGTGTTGTTGCGGTACTTTTGCGTGCTCGTGGGCCCATACACGATATACCAGTTTCTTTGGCCTTTGAATGTAGTTTGATGGACGCTCACGCCAGGCAGACGAGTGCCCTGTGGCTCGAGGCATTGTCGTTCATGAGCAGGACAGCTGACTGGCGCCAGTGTGGTGGCGCCGGCAGCTGACGACGACAGCTAAGTGGTGACCGGCGGTCAGGCGCGGCAGCGGGACCTGTTGCTGCGGGCTTGTTACTTGTTAGCGGCCTCTGCCTCCCTGGAGGGCCATCTAGCCGAGCGGCGCCGGGGACCGCGGCTGGGGTGGCTACAATAGCCGAGCCGCCCTCTCCGCCACTCCACGTCTTGCCGCGAGTGGAGCGTTCTTACCTGCCAGCCATAACACTTACCAGTCGAGAGCGCCTGGCGTCTGTTGGTCCACCAGCTCCTTCACTGGGGGGCCCTTCCAATTGCTAACCTGCATTCACTTCTCAACGAGTACCATTGTACCTCGCCGGAAGGGTCCGGTTACATTCAGGTGGAGAGAAAAATATCAACTGCAGTGGCTATTAGCTGGCAGAGCGAACTGAAGAATGAGCCTGAGTGGCCGCACAAGAAACAGGGAGGGGAAGGAAGGCAGTTAGGAGCACCCTTCTGTATTCTGACGCGTGGAGCACTGTCACGCGATACATGTCATTGCGCTAATGTCTTCATAGCACAAGGGCTAAACGGTGACCAGAACTTTTATTTTACAGAGTGAGATTTCTGCAAAAATGTATCCATAAGTGAAAATACTGAATATTCCTTTTAGATATCGTATTCAACTGTAAGGATGTAGAGGCGCATATCACTAGGGCTAAGATAGATATTGCCTACAGAAAAATTAAAGAGACCTTTGGAGAAAAGAGAACCACTTGCATGAATATCAAGAGCTCTGATGGAAACCAAGTTCTAAGCAAAGATGGGAAAGCGGAAAGGTGGAAGGAGTATATAGAGGATCTATACAAGGGCGATGTTCTTGAGGACAATATTATAGAAATGGAAGAGAATGTAGATGAGGATGAAATAGTCGATATGATACTGCGTAAAAAGTTTGACAGAGCACTGAAAGACCTAAGTCGAAACAAGACCCCGGGAGTAGACAACCTACCATTACAACTACTGATAGCCTTGGGAGAGCCAGCCCTGACAAAACTCTACCATCTGGTGAGCAAGATGTTCGAGACAGGCGAAATACCATCAGACTTCAAGAAGAATATAATAATTCCAATCCCAAAGAAAGCAGGTGTTGACAGATGTGAAAACTAGCGAACTATCAGTTTATTAACCCACGGCTCCAAAATACTAACACGAATTCTTTACAGGCGAATGGAAAAAATGGTAGAAGCCGAACTTGGGGAAGATCAGTTTGGATTTCGCAGAAATATTGGAACACGTGAGCCAATACTGACCCTACGACTTATCTTAGAAGCTAGATTAAGGAAGGGCAAACCTACGTTTCTAGCATTTGTAGACTTAGAGAAAGCTTTTGACAATGTTGACTGGAATACTCTCTTTCAAATTCTGAAGGTGTCAGGGGTCAAATACAGGGAGCGAAAGGCTATTTACAACTTGTACAGAAACCAGATGGCAGTTATGAGAGTCGAGGGACATGAAAGGGAAGCAGTGGTTGGGAAGGGAGTGAGACAGGGTTGTAGCCTATCCCCGATGTTATCCAATCTGTATATTGAGGAAGCAGTAAAGGAAACAAAAGAAAAATTCAGAGTAGCAATTAAAATCCATGGAGAGGAAATAGAAACTTTGAGGTTCGCCGATGACATTGTAATTCTGTCAGAGACAGCAAAAAACATGGAAGAGCAGCTGAACGGAATGGACAGTGTCTTGAAAGGGGATACGAGATGAACATCAACAAAAGCTAAACGAGGATAATGGAATGTAGTCGAATGAAGTCGGTTGATGCTGAGGATATTAGATTAGGAAATGAGACACTTAAAGTAGTAAATAGTTTTGCTGTTTGGGGAGCAAAATAACTGATGATGGTAAAAGAAGAGAGGATATAAAATGTAGACTGGCAATGACAAGGAAAGTGTTACTGAAGAAGAGAAATTTGTTAACATAAAGTATCGATTTAAGTGTCAGGAAATCTTTTCTGAAAGTATTTGTATGGAGTGTAGCAATGTATGGTAGTGAAACTTGGACGATAAATAGTTTAGACAAAAAGAGAATAGAAGCTTTCGAAATGTGGTGCTGCAGAAGGTTGCTGAAGATTAGATGGGTAGGTCACATAACTAATGACGAGGTTTTGAATAAAATTGGGGAGAAGGGAAATTTGTGGCACAACTTGACTAAAAGAGGGGATCGGTTGGTAGGACATACTCTGGGGCATCAAGGGATCACCAATTTAGCATTGGAGGGCAGCGTGGAGGGTAAAAATCGTAGAGGGAGACCAAGAAATGAATACACTAAGCAGATTCAGAAGGATGTAGGTTTCTGTAGATATTGGGAGATAAAGAAGCTTGCACTGGATAGAGTAGCATGGAGAGCTGCATCAAACCAGTCTCTGGACTGAAGACCACAAGAACAACAAAAAACATTCAGCTGCTGAGCGATGCTGACTTTTGTTTGGCCCTGCATTGCTCATGTGAAGAGTGTCGTGAAACAAAACTTTGGACTGTGTGAAATAGTGAATCTAAAATAGTGAAAACTAATTCAATTAAATGTCAAAGGTAAGTTACTGGGTACTCAGCGAAAACTATTTAACTGATACTCAATACTGAAATACATTATGAAAATTGTGCGACTTGAAATGCAGTTTCTGTCTTGAAATGTTCACAAAAATAAAAACTGCGCAACTCAAAAGAAAAATAAGTTTCAGATTACTTACACTGTTCACTATAAATTAATCTGCTTAATAACCACAATACCCGAGAATTATTACTACGGGCTGTTACCTCATAAGAGTGCAAAGTGTGATCTGCCCTGGAATAAAAGCAACTTACCTCATTCTCGTCATGCTATTTCGCCTCTGTTGTACTGACGATCTCGAAAGCAAATTGAAATCAGCAAATGCAGAAGCTACAGAAAAATAATCTACTGATTACAAAATTTGTTTCTGCTTATGAGAAACAACCTGTGGTTGCGTTTAGTGTAAGGTACAATGCACACACGATAAAATACTTTAAACTTTACAAAGAATGGCGGAGGAGGGTTTTTCTTTAAAGAAGACCATTCTTGAGAAATCGAACTCCGATTATTGTCACAAAGACTATAAAACAGAAGACCACTAAGGATTAAAAAATTCTCTCATTACTAAAAAAGATGCAGACCTTTACACTAATTGCACTATTTGTGACGTAATTGAAACAGACCAAATTAAAGCTAATCATGAATATTATTAGTTTTCAATTAATAGTACTGTCAAATAAACATTTGATTATTGGACTTGCATTGATTCCCTTGAAATACCCCTTCAAAACATGTGTCCATCCGTAGAATCAGTAACACATTTTTACAACCAAGTTTTCATCTACATAACTAGGTATTTCAGATAATTTCTCCCAAATGCACAAATATCAGATCTCTTTCTCTGAAAATCTAGAGTGCTCGCTGCTATGTCTCAAATAAAAGTGCCCCACCGCTGCACACCTGACAGGCGAGCAACCCAACCACCGATCAACTTTACTACAGGGTCAAGTATCGTATTCACTACTCGTACAGCGAGCTCATTTATCTTTGTCCCTGTGCAGTAAGGATGAATTATTTACAGTGGCAGAAAAGACCTGCAAACCTTATAACAGATACTATTTGCACACCGTCGCTGTGACAACACTTACTCACAGTCATGTGTCTGCATAAACCACTGGACGCTTTAATCCTGACGCTTCATATTTTTCAAAATTGTAATATAACGTGCGTTTTTTGTGAAGCTATGTCGTCTTATTCTCACCCGATGACACGTTTATTCTGACACATCACAAAAGGGGTACTTTTTGTATGCACTCTAGTTCTTCTTTGGGTAGATATTTCCGTTCCACACTATATCTTACTGTCCCCCTTTCTTCTGTTGTTGGCACACCACAGACTACTTAGCTTTCAACAGTTTGCTTGCACGTCCGTCAACATATCCTCTAGCACTGTCGCCCCCATTTCTGAGAATTCTTACCCGTCAGATCTTACTGTGAAGCTGTCTCTGGCGGCCAGATCAATGTTGCTCGTTTAGCACCACGTGTAGGGTGTGCTCGAACAACCTTCTCGTAAATGGAGATAAGGTCTCAGCTTAGTACAACAGTACGAATCATCGCTGGGCGCAAAGTCCCTCGTCTGTTAAGAAGACAAGAAGTCCTGTTGAAGGAATATTCCAAAATAATAAATAATAATAGTCTTCAATAATTTTAAAGTTCTCATCCAACCCATTCCATTCCCGGGTTATCAACAAACTGACTTCGTTCCCCAATTTCCCGCCCTCCCCCCCCCCCCTCCCCCACTTTCCTGCGAATGGCCCAGTAGTTTGCTGATAGTAATTTCACCATCGACAGCAAATGGCGTGAAACGTGGACTGCAAATTCTCCATCTCACTGAGACATCGTATTCATCCTCTCTACAAACACCCAGAGGTTTTAAAATCCACAGCACGAGTGAAAGAAAATGAATCGCATTCTAACACTACACGGAACGTGTGCATACAACATTCACAAATGGGATAAGCAGTTGTCCCCAAGCTGCGATTCTGGAACACAGAACCAGATCATCCGACACATCGAGGAGTGCAAATTGAGAGTTTATCTGGGTCATCCAGACGATTTCTTCACCACTGGATATGGAGACTCAACATTATAATCTAACGACTCTTCATTAGATTACTTTCCCGTTTCCATATATATATATGTTTTAGGGTACCGAACTTAATCGGTAGAAACGGAATCCTTATAAGATCAGTTTGACGCCCGCACAGTCTATCCATCTGTTCAGACCCCTTTTTCTCATGAACGGTTAAAAGTTTATTCCAGAATTTGAAACACGAACAGCTGCTAGCATGAGTTTCTTAGAAGTAGATACCTTAGGGGTTGCGAAGCAACTCAAATCGCTTGATACGGGCAAATCTTCAGGTCCAGATTGTATACCGATTAGGTTCCTTTCAGATTACGCTGATACAATAGCTCCCTACTTAGCACTCATATACAACCGCTCGCTCACCGATAGATCTGTACCTACAGACTGGACAATTGCACAGGTCGCACCAGTGTTTAAGAAGGGTAGTAGGAGTAATCCATCTAACTACAGACCTATATCATTGACGTCGGATTGCAGTAGGGTTTTGGAGCATATACTGTATTCAGACATTATGAATCACCTCGAAGGAAACGATCTATTGATCCGTAATCAGCATGGTTTCAGAAAACATCGCTCTTGTGCAAAGCAGCTAGCTCTTTATTCGCACGAAGTAATGGCCGCTATCGACAGGGGCTCTCAAGTTGATTCCGTATTTCTAGATTTCCAGAAAGCTTTTGACACCGTTCCTCACAAGCGACTTCTAATCAAGCTGCGGGCCTATGGGGTATCGTCTCAGTTGTGCGACTGGGTTCGCGATTTCCTGTCGGGAAGGTCACAGTTCGTAGTAATAGACGGCAAATCATCGAGTAAAACTGAAGTGTATCAGGTGTTCCCCAGGGAAGCGTCCTGGGACCTCTGCTGTTCCTGATCTATATAAATGACCTGGGTGGCAATCTGAGCAGTTCTCTCAGGTTGTTCGCAGATGATGCTGTAATTTACCGTCTAGTAAGGTCATCCGAAGACCAGTATCAGTTGCAAAGCGATTTAGAAAAGATTGCTGTATGGTGTGGCAGGTGGCAGTTGACGCTAAATAACGAAAAGTGTGAGGTGATCGACATGAGTTCCAAAATAAATCCGTTGGAATTCGATTACTCGATAAATAGTACAATTCTCAAGGCTGTCAATTCAACTAAGTACCTGGGTGTTAAAATTACGAACAACTTCAGTTGGAAAGACCACATAGATAATATTGTGGGGAAGGCGAGCCAAAGGTTACGTTTCATTGGCAGGACACTTAGAAGATACAACATGTCCACTAAAGAGACAGCTCACACTACACTCGTTCGTCCTCTGTTAGAATATTGCTGCGCTGTGTGGGATCCTAACCAGGTGGGATTGACGGAGAACATCGAAAGGGTGCAAAAAAGGGCAGCTCGTTTTGTATTATCACGTAATAGGGGAGAGAGTGTAGCAGATATGATACGCGAATTGGGATGGAAGTCATTACAGCAAAGACGTTTTTCGTCGCGGCGAGATCTTTTTACGGAGTTTCAGTTACCAACTTTCTCTTCCGAATGCGAAAATATTTTGTTGAGCCCAACCTACATAGGTAGGAATGATTATCAAAATAAAATAAGAGAAATCAGAGCTCGAACAGAAAGGTTTAGTTGTTCGTTTTTACCGCGCGCTGTTAGGGAGTGGAATGGTAGAGAGATAGTATGATTGTAGTTCGATGAACCCTCTGCCAAGCACTTAAATGTGAATTGCAGAGTAGTCATGTAGATGTAGATGTAGATGAAGTATCACGTTCAGATTAATGTCAAATAATAAGTTCTACCGTCCCTTGTCACTGTAAGAAATTTGGGCTTTTAAGTCAATGCCGTCAGAAATATACCCCTTCATGTTACATATTTTAATACTAGGAAACTCGCTCCTCGAAGGCTACAGAACTATATACGTACATACATAATTAAGTTTGTATGGAACCCTCAAAAAGCAAGTCGTATTCGCGCCTGTTCGAGTTTTTATACACTGAAGAGACACAAAAACTGGTACACCTGCCAAATATAGTGTAGGGCCCCCCGGGAGCACGCATAAGTGCCGCAACACGAAGTGGCGTGGACTCAACTAACGTCTTAAGTACTGCTGGAGGGAATTTACACGATAATCTTGCATGTCCATAAATCCATAACAGTACGATGGGGTGGAGATGTCTTCTCAACAGCACGTTGCAATCCATCCCAGATATGCTCAATAATGTTCATGTCTGGGGAGTTTCGTAGCCATCGGAAGTGTTTAAACTCAGAAGATTGTTTCTGGAGCCACTCCGTACCAATTCTGGACGTAGTAAGTGTCGCATTGTCCTCCTGAAATTTCCCTACTCCGTCGGAATGCACAATGTGATCAAACAAGATTCTTGCGTACTGTAACCTCTCAGAGTCGTAACTAGGCGTATCAGGGGTCCCATATCACTCCAACTACACACGCCACACACCATTACAGAGCCACCACCAGCTTGAACAGTCTCCTGCTGACAAGCAGCGTTCATGGATTCGTGAGGTTGTGTCATACCCGTAAACGTCCATCCGCTCGATGCAATTTGAAACAAGACCCGTTCGACCAGACAACACGATTCCAATCATCAACAGTCCAACGTCGGTGTCGATGGGCCCAGGCAAAGCGTAAGGCTTTGTGTCGTCCAGTCATCAAGGGTACACGAGTGAGCCTTCGTCTCCGAAACCCCATATCGATAGTGTTTCGTTTAATGGTTCGCACGCTGTAAGTTGTTGATGGCCCAGCATTGAAATCTGAAGCAATTTGCTGAAGGGCTGCAGTCCTGTTCTCTTCAGTCGTCGTTGGTCCCGTTCTTGCAGGATCTTTTTCCGGCAAGAAGCGATCTCGCAGATTTGATGTTTTACCTGACTCCTGATATTCACGCTACACTCGTGGAATGGTAGTACGGGAAAATCCCCACCTCATCTCTACCTCGGAAATGCTGAGTCCCATTGCTCGTGCGTCGACTATAACACCATGTTCAAACTCACTTAAATCTCGATAACCTGCCACTGTAGCAGCAGCAACCGATCCAGCAATTGCGCCAGTAACTTGTTTCTTTACGTAGGCGTTGCCGACGGCAACACTGTATTCTGCCTGTTTACGTATATCTGTATTTGAATATGCATGCCTACATCACTTTCTTTGGCGCTTCAGTGTAAAATACTGTACCGAAAAGCATGGAGACCTGCAGAGGATTGACATTGGGAGAAGAGACTGACACTTCAACCTGAACGCAAATAAATGTAATGTTTTGCGCATAAAAACGTGAAGCAGTCCACTACATTTTGATTCCACTATTCACCGCAGATCATTAGAATCAGTAAGTAAAGTAAAAAAACCTTATGAGCAACCATACGGACAAAAGTGAAGAAGAACCAGATAACGCAGATACCTGGATGAGATGCATTAGAAGAGTCGTAAGGAGAATGTTATTCAGTTATGAAAGAAGTGACTTACAAAACACTTGTTCACCTTATTCTTGAGTACAGTTCATCAGTCTGGGACACTTGACAGATTGGGGTAATGGAGGGAATAGAGAAGATACAACGAACAGCAGCGCTTTTCATCACGGAGTCGTTTAGTCGGCGGGAGATCGCTACGGAGATGCCCAACAAATTCTGGTGATGGACGCTACAAGACATGCATTATGAATTACGGAGTGTTTAGTGTTGAAAGTCGAAGAACGTACATTCCAAGAAGAGGCGGGTAAACACATTTCATCTTCCCACATACATCTTATGAAGTGACCACGACGGGAAAGTGAGGTAAACCAACACGGAAGTTTATCGACGTCCATTCTTCACATGCGCCAGTCGCGAATAGAACAGGGCAGGGGTGCAGATTGTGTAGAAGAGGTATTCTCCGCCACACACCGTAAGTTCTCCTGTGGAGCATATACTTTAACGTACATTTGATGTCTTCCACTTTCAAGTGCAATTAAGCTTCGATGTCAATAGGGACAACGGAATAAAAATTTAAATTTTCTTAGTCCCCTTCTGTTACGGCGTAAGGTCAGCGCCGGCACGCCAGTGGGGAACGACAGGGAAGAGAAGGCTGTGAGGAGAAGTCAGCCAATCGCACGCTGACCGCCCTCCCTTCCAGGAGGACAACGCGACAGCAGCGGCCCCTACGTGAAGAGGACAACAGCGCCGCCCCCGACTGCTCGCGGCCCACTTCGTCAGCTACTTGTATAGCAGCTTCAGGGTTAGCCACTTCGACAGCAGTTCAGGACAGACTTTTGTCAGTCAGACATCAGCAGTCACTGCAAAGACATTATTTCGTATGTCGCCGTTTGCTTACGGCACATCTGCATAATTGCCAAAGTTTTGTATTTGATTAATTGTAATAGAACTCAATAACACGAGTTGTTCGATTGTTTGTCTAGTGAACTGAGTAAGTTAGACTCTTATACACACCACCTTCCATTTGTATGACTTATCGAGCACACGTTACATCATCCATTGTGATGTGCACGTTAGCGTCAGCCCAGATCTGGGGCGCCAAGCATGAGGACCGCGGAAGCCATCCCGGCAGGCTGAGGAATTTCAACTAGGCCTCTGCGCTCTGTGAAGGGACGAAGCGAACCGGTTCTGCGCCTTTGTGCTGCCGATGGGTGATAAGCTAACTAAGGGACAGGCGTACCAACCACACGCGACCGCCGCCGGCCGGCCGGCTTTCAAAGGCCCGGCGGCGTCTCATCTGCGATGTTGACAGCACTGGGGGGCAGTCTACCGTTAAAAATCCCGTGCGTCGCATCGCTTAGCAACGGCCAACAAGTGTAAATGTCCGTCCGTCGCACAACACAGCCTGCGTGAGGCGTTGAAGCTAAGGCTCTCGCTGTCGTGACTAAACGTTCCGTTCTGTGAACGTTAACTGCATTTCGACAAACAGTTTTTCTGGCTTAAAAAGCTGCAGACAGCTTTGAAGAACAATGATCACCGTAGCATCACTATCATCAGCATCACCGTCGTCATGATCAGCAGCAACATCATGATCATCATCGTCATCGCCATATACTGGACATTCTCTGCGGTATATTGGCCTTCTTGAGATTTTTGCTTGCAGTTTTGTCAACAGCTATTCTCATCCGTGTTTCTCCTGTGTGTTTTGTTTTGTAAAACAGTAAAACACTGGAACAATGAATATCTGGAAGAAAAATCTCCCAAATGCGTCTCGAAATGACCACGACGAGAATAAGAGAAATTAGAGATCGCGCACAGATTCCCCTATAGTCATTCCTCCCAAGCAACATTCGCGAGTAGAATAGAGAAGTGGGAAGACGATTTTCGCACCAGAGGCATATCAACCTCCGTATCTGAGTGGACAGTGCATCTGACTGTCATACGCAGGACCGTCTTCAATTCCCTGTACTGCCAGGGATATTTCCCTTGTTGAGAGGGCTGGTAGGGGTGCAAACAACCTCGTGAAGCCACCTGATCAGCCACTCCACCGATCAGTAGCCGTCCGGTGTCCAGTAACCCGACAGCGACCGGGAGAACGGTATGCTGACAGGCGATGACATGGCGGACGGTCGGAGCCGAATGGCACAACCAGGGCCAGGTCACGGAACTTAACGATATCAGAGACATTCTCCGCCAAGTATTGCTGTAAAGGTACCTAAGGAGATTTACAAATTCTGGATGTCAGTCAGGCAAATAGATGATAGATACAGGATGGCATCAATAGTAAGCGTAAAATAAAATCATTGCGAAGAACGACTTCAGTACTTACTAAAATACACAGCCGAAAAAAAATAGTACATCTGGAGTGACGACGTCGAATTCGATCCGATGGACGCATACGCCATTTGGGGGATGGTAGATGTACTGATAATGATTTCAACGTTGACCGCCAACAGACAGCGTAATGATCACGTCGTGAATAACACTCCACGATTCGTTTGTGTCAGTGTGCCTACAAGGTATGGCGTATCAACTGCAGCCATATTAACACGACGTAAGAACACTGAACAAAAAAGATGGAACTGATACGACGTGGCCGGCCGCGGTGGCCAAGTCGTTCTAGGCGCTTCAGTCGGGAACCGCGCGACTGCTACGGTCGCAGGTTGAATCCTGCCTCGGGCATGGATGTGTGTGATGTCCTTAGGTTAGTTAGGTTTAAGTAGTTCTAAGTTCTAGTGGACCGATGACCACAGATGTTAAGTCCCATAGTGCTCAGAGCCATTTGAACCATATCTGATACGACCTGAGACCAGTGTCACGCTTTGTCAGTGTGCGATTGATTTCAAACCTGGCATGAACTAATCTTGTGTGGAGAGTGTAGTCAGCCTGGAGTCGTTTGCGTGTTTCTGATACCATGATTGAGGCCCATCGATTCTCATATCCGTGAACACAAACCAATATGGTTATATCAATATCCTCGATGCACACTCTTCACCTTTCTTTTGCACCTACATAATGAACATAGTGTGGGTACTGTTGCCCTCTAAGATGAAAAGTCTGTCACGTTCTCAGGGCCGCACACGTAGGTCCCCGGTTTAACAAGCACCCAGGCAGCCTGTGATATTTAGATTCTTCCACTAAACTTCTCATCTCATTTCCATAGAAAGTGTCTGGGTCTATACTGTCTGATCAAAAGTATTCGGACATATTCATGTAATGCAGATTTGGCCAGCAAATGCCGAGAGAGATTGACCTGCCGGTATGCAGGGAGGCAGGCAGTATTACCAGCAGAGAAGCATTTACTACTGAGTGGGTCAACCACGAGAGTTCAGCGATCGAACGAGTGCTAGTCATTGGATGACAGCTGAGTGACAGAATGCAAAAGGATATGAACACATTTTACAACGTTGTGTACTGCATACTGTTGAGGAACAGTTTTGAAATGATGGCAATGCACCCTGTCATGAAGCTCTATCTGTGAGGCAATGATGGTGGACAATAAAATTCTTTGCCTCGAGATGACTGGGTGTTTGTGTTGTCCTCATCATTTCATGATCATTCATGAAAGTGGCGAAATTGGACTGAGTGAAGGTTGGGAATTTATATGGGCTCTCATAACCTCGTAGTTGAGGGACTCACATACCAAACCATCGTCATCATCATCATCATCATCATCATCAAAAACATTCTTGAAATGCCCACCCAAAGTCCTGGCCTGATCCAATGAACCACCTTCAGGAAGAGTTAGTGACGACATTGAACCTCACCCTGCAGCCAATGTCACTAACTTCTCTGCTATCGTTTCTTGAGTAATAATGGACTGCCATTCGTTCGTAGACATTAAGACGTCTCACTGATAGTGCTGCAGTGGAGTTCAAGGCGACATAAAGGTGGACACACCCCATATTAACGTCCACTAATAGGTGTCCAGGTACTTTTAATCACAGAATGTAGGTAAGTACAGTAAATGTGTTGACGCAAGCTGCCGCTGCCTCGTAGTGACTGCTCCTCTCCTGCCACAGCTCCTCCTCAATGTTGAAGCCAGTAACAGGTGGTTGCTCCTGACCAGCCACTTCCCCACGGTTGATCCTGACCATCAACAGCTATGTAACATTGTGATAGCCAGTAGCTGATGGCTGTTCCTCACGAGCCACAGTCCCCTCCCGAATGTGGCAGCCAGCAACTACAGCGACATTCCAGTGTTGTTGCCAGCAGGGGGTGGTTGTCCCTCACCAGACACAGCCCCATCCTAGCTTGATACCTATTAGCTGTGGTGACAAGTATGTGGTAGTGGCTCCTCGCTATCTGGAACCTCGTCCCAATATGGTGGCCAGTTCTGGTAGTTTCTCCTCAGTGGCCAGTCTCCTCTCCAGTGTGTTGCAGTAGCTGGCAGTTCTTCCTCACCAGTTCAAGGCGACATAAAGGTGGACACACCCCATAGTAACGTCCACTAATAGGTGTCCAGGTACTTTTGATCACAGAATGTAGGTAAATACAGTAAATGTGTTGACGCAAGCTGCCGCTGCCTCGTAGTGACTGCTCCTCTCCTGCGACAGCCCCTCCCATGTGGTAGCCAGTATGTGGTGGTTGCTTCTCACCAGCCACATCCCCTTCCCGCGTGGAAGCCAGTGTATGGTGGTTGCTCGTTACCAGCCACAGCCCCCTCCCATCGTGATAACCAGTAGCTGGTGGTTGCATTTCGCCAGTCACAACCTCGTACCACCGTTGTAGCCAGTAGCTGTCAGCTGCAGCCGCACACCAGTGTGGTGGCCAGTAGCTGGCGGCTGCGCCTCAGCAGACACAGTGTGGTGGGCAGTAGCGAGCGCCGGCCGTGTGTTGCAGGGCACAGCGGCGTCAACCAGCTGGGCGGCGTGTTCGTGGGCGGCCGGCCGCTGCCGGACTCGACGCGCCAGAAGATCGTCGAGCTGGCGCACTCGGGCGCGCGGCCCTGCGACATCTCGCGCATCCTGCAGGTCTCCAACGGCTGCGTCTCCAAGATCCTCGGCAGGTAACGCTCGCCTTACCTCGCCTCACTTTCCTCTCCTCTTGTCTTTTCTCTGATTGATGGGGCCTGTTACAGTACTTCTTACAGATAACTACACTAGTGGCCATTAAAATTGCCACACCACGAAGATGACGTGCTACAGACGCGAAACTTAACAGACAGGAAGATGATGCTGTGATATGCAAATGATAAGCTTTTCAGAGCAATCACACAAGGCTGACGCCGGTGGCGACACCTACAACGTGCTGGCATGAGGAAAGTTTCCAACTGATTTCTCATACACCAACAGCAGTTGACCGGCGTTGCCTGGTGAAACGTTGTTGTGATGCCTCGTGTAAGGAGGAGAAATACGTACCATCACGTTTCCGACTTTGATAAACGTCGGAATGTAGCCTATCGCGATGGCGGTTTATCGTGTCGCGACATTGCTGCTCGCTTTCGTCGAGATCCAATGACTGTTAGCAGAATATGGAATCGTTGGGTTCAGGAGGGTAATACGGAACGCCGTGCTGGATCACAACGGCGTTGTATCACTAGCAGTCGAGATGACAGGCATCTTATCCGCATGCCTGTAACGAATCGTGCAGCCACGATCCCTGTCAACAGATGGGGACGTTTGCAAGACAACAACCATCTGCACGAACAGTTAGACGACGTTTGCAGCAGCACGGACTATCAGATCGTAGACCGTGGCTGCGGTCACCCTTGACGCTGCATCATTGAAAGCAGCGCCTGCGACGATGTACTCAACGACGAACCTGGGTGCGCGAATGGCAAAACGTCATTTTTTTTCGGATGAATCTAGGTTCTATTTGCAGCATCATGATGGTCGCATCCGTGTTTGGCGACATCGCGGTGAACGCACATTGGAAGCGTGTATTCGTCATCGCCATACTGGCGTATCACCCGGCGTGATGGTATGGGGCGCCATTGGTTACACGTCTCGGTCACCTCTTGTTCGCATTGATGGCACTTTGAACAGTGAACGTTAAGTTTCAGATGTGTTACGACCCGTGGCTCTACCCTTCATTCGATCCCTGCGAAACCGTACCTTTCAGCAGGATAATGCACGATCGCATGTTGCCGGTCATGTACGGGCCTTTCTGGATACAGAAAATGTTCGACCGCTGCCCTGGTCAGCACATTCTCCAGATCTCTTACGAATTGAAAACGTCTGTTCAGTGGTGGCCGACAACTTGCTCGTCACAATACACCAGTCACTACTCTTGATGAACTGTGGTATCGTGCCGAAGCTGCATGGTCAGCTGTACCTGTACACGCCATCAAAGCTCTGATTCAATGCCCAGCCGTATCAAGGCCGTTATTACGGCCAGAGGTGGTTGTTCTGGGTACTGATTTCTTAGGGTCTATGCACCCAATTTGCGTGAAATTGTAATCACATGTCAGTTCTAGTATAATATATTTGTCCAGTGAAAACCCGTTTATCTACTGTATTTCTTCTTGGTGTAGCATTTAATGGCCAATAGTGTACACTTTTTTTAATACTGAATCAGATGGTTTCGAAAGTTTTACCTGTGTATTTTACATACACCCAAACCTCCGGATGTCAGGCATTCAGATCGGTATCAAACGTTGTGTGTCTCAAAGACTTAACCACAACTCCGCTGTAGTTCGTATGCAACAGAATGCTAGCAAAAAGTTAATTAAAAGTAAAACGAGATTGGCGAAGCATATAAAAATCATAACTGTGAATAACACATTTGCATAGCTTCCGTGATGAAGTACAAGCCTGCTTGGTAGTTCAGCGTGTTCAATTAGAGGGCTAGCTGGCGTCTGTAATAAAAAATAAATAAATAAAAATAAACTTAAAAAACTGGGTGAATGGATTACCGATAAACTTGAAGGGGTGTCATCGGACGTACGCTACGAACAAATGCTAAGAACAAAATGAGATTAAAAAAAAACTTGGTAGAGCGTTTGATCTCCGTCCAAAGAGTGGTGGGTTCAAACCCTCGCGACGGATTTTGTTTTACTGCATTGTGCATGAAAGTGTTAAATGCGACAACATTTTTACACATATAAAACGATGTTTGGGGTTTATAGCAATTTTCTCTTGACAGTCTGCTTTCATTTCGTTTTTTTGAAAGCAATACACATACATAGTACATGTGTAGTGCCATAGAATATACAATCAGAAGCGAAAAATAATAGTTGCATAACTCGTGTGGAAGTAATAATAATAGCAGTAGCATTAGTAGTAGTAGTAGTAGTAGTAGTAAACAAAATAATAAGGTCAATAATAATTTCAAAGCGTTAACTAACAAAGTAAAAGCAGACTTTCGAAATAACATCGCTACAAACTCTGAAAAATGTTCTCCCTTTTAAAAGATTGACACGTGAATAGTTACAAAAATTGTCATCAGTAGTGCTTGAAAGTGTGACCTTTGCTACGACCACCACATGCATTACCATATCACTCACGAGAGATTTGCAGAACAAACACTGAACAGATACCGTTTTCCTGTGCTTCGTGGATCAGGTGTTACTTTTAACTGCCGTTTATGCATGTTCTACTGCTCGGCAGCACATAGTACGAACTAAACCTGTGTGTTGCTTGATACTCTACCGACATACGTTGTATCTTTGGTACCGATCTGAGTGTCTATACCTGTTGGTTTGGGTGTTAGATGATCAGTCTCTCCACTGGATACATGCCATGGTGTAATTCGTATAACACAGGGTTTAACCTAAAGATTCTTCCGATTTCACAAGAATTTGTTGTACTTGAATTAATACAGAAAGTTATGGTGGATTTTGACTTACGCATAGGACTACAAAGGACTTCTCCTGTAGGAATTATATTATTTTACAAGGGTACATCTATTACAGACCACCTTAGTAGCTGAATGGTCAGCACAGATGACTGCCGTACGGAGAGCCGGGTTAGATTCCTGGAACTTCAATCGAATTTCTTCCCTGGTAGCATGAATGGAGCGGGGTAGACTTAGGCCTAGTGATGCCAATTGTGGGGGAGGGGGGGGGGGGGTGAGTAGCAGCGACTCCAGGTGACGAAAACTGAGAATGTGACTGGGACAGCGGGGGTGCAGACACAGTGCCCCTCCATACTGCATCCAATAACGCTGTTAGCGAAGGATGGCAGGGTGGTCGGTTGGTACCGACTGGCCCACCGGCGCCTGTGGATCGTGTTTGTATTACACCTGTTGCGACGGTCTTCAAAAAGTTAAGTTACACGTGCCTCCCAAGCTAAGACCACAGCGTAACAAGAGAGTCGCGTTGTCTAAAAGAGTACGTGTTCTGACTTTCCTGCAGACAGTTCTGTTGCTTTAACAGGTTCATCAAAGAGTGGGAGCCAAATGGCGCGACAGCTGGAGGCATACTCCTAAGCTGAAGTACGTGAGATAGTAAAATTCCTGTTGACAGAACATCTAAACTGCACACTGGTTCACTGTGAAATTCTGGCCGTGTATGGACCAAATGCAGTGTCGTCTCCAGCTGTGGTGAAATGGTGCCAACAATTTGGCAGAGGTCACGCAATCGTTGTCGATGCTGATGGGGAAAGAAGGTCATTGCCATCGACGACAAACGATAATGTTCACGGAATCGAGGAACTGATTCACATAACTTGCAAATTTTCCCACGATGAGGGCGTTCACACAGCGTTTCTCGAATGGCTCCTTAACCAATGAGAGGATTTCTGTCGTCGAGGAAATGAACGAGTGATAGGACGGACATTCCCACCATTGTTTACGGACCCGGCGACTGTTCAAAAATAATGTATTGTATCTGTGTCACTTTCATGTGTAGTGCAGCACTCAGTAAGAGTTACTGTGCCTACTATAATAATTTATAGTTTACAATCGTCGAGAATTTAAACTGGAGAAAGCACATTTTGGAACTCGTAAAACAACTTTGTTCAGCCACATTTGCATTTAGGATCATCGCAAATCTTGGAGAAACACAAATCTGTAAGTTGGAGATATTTAGCATGTTTTCATTCAATAATGTCATATGGAATAATGTTCTGGGGTAATTCATCTTTAGGAAAGAAAGTCTTCGTTCCTCAAAAACGTGCTGTAACAATATTATGTGGTGCTCACCCACGATCATTTCGCAGTCATATGTTTAAGGAGTTGGGCATTCTGACTACAGCTTTACAGTATATTTATTCCCTCATGAAATTTGTTGTAAGCAATCAATTGTTCAAAAGGAATAACTGGTAGATTAAGACTGTATGCCGGACCGAGGCTCGAACTCGGGATCTTTGCCTTTCGCAGGCAAGTGCTCTACCATCTTTTTTTTATCTCATTTTGTTCTATATTGTTCGTTGAATATGTTTGGGGCGGACGTCCGATGACACCCATTTAGGTTCTTCGTTGATCTGTTCACTCAGTTTTTTGTTACAGAGGGTAGCTAACCCTCTGACCGAACACGCTGAGCTACCGTGCCGGCTGCCTGAGCTACCCAAGCACGATTCACGCTCCGTCTGGAATGGTTGTGGGGTATTGGGTCGTTCGGGGAAGGAGACCAGACAGTGAGGTCATCGGTCTCACGCATTAGGGAAGGACGGGGAAGGATGTCAGCCGTGCCCTTTCAAAGGAACCATCCCGGCATTTGCCTGGAGCGATTTAGGGAAACCACGGAAAACCTAAATCAGGATGGCCGGACGCGGAATTGAACCGTCGTCCTCCCGAATGCGAGTCCAGTGTGCTAACCAGTGCGCCATCTCGCTCGGTGTCTGGAATGGTGAACATAGTTACAATACGTTCATTACTCCCCACTAAAGTTCTTTTTAGCACAAAAATGGGTACACAATGCTGCAACAAAAAGTTTTGAGCACTTATACAGAGACATAAACTGTGTGACAGGCAGCAAAAGAAGATTTGAAAACGAACTGACAAAGTTCCTCCTTGGCAACTCCTCCTATTCCGCAGAATAATTTCTATTGTTATAATGTGAAAAAGGTGGTGGGTAGGAAGGGTGGAGGGTAGGAACTACTAGCTCACGTCTGTACATCTCTTTTTCTAAAAAAAATTTAGAAATTTTCACCATGCAACCACGTGAACAAATTAATTTGTGAAGTGAATGTGAAATGATTCGCTCCAGATTATCACGATTTATGGTGCAAAATGATCCATGGAATGTGCACTCCTACCGGCAACCATATGAACCGGCAGCTTCCAGCTGGCGCCGAGGCAAATTTGCAATTTCGACGCTTAGGTTAAAATTCACCCCAAATTTGTGCTTCATTACGGTTGAAAATATAGCTGAGTGAAATCGCATGAATCTTTTTGAAACCCCGTGCACTTGGCGAAACTTTTGATGTCTGCATTCCTACCATTACCAGCAACATCAAGATCAGTTGAATAAACTGCTGACAATTTTTTCTCCACCGGCAACCATGTAGGCTTATATTCAGTGAGAGCACGGAATTAAAGACAAAGACTATTTCTTTAAAAAAACTGCACATCTTAACGTATTTGTGGAATCAAAAATTTGTTGATGTGTTAGCCGTGCAACATTCGGTACCCCTTTTACTTCACCCTTTTATGTTCGGTCCTGACAAATACGTAATCCATAAACAGCGCTAGACCATCGACAGCAGTAACGGTCACCAGAAAGCGAAAGTCCACGGGCGGGTCGATACCCAAATAATAGCTAAGCGGGATTTGTAACAGCTCTTGCGGCGTTCTGTCGAAGGCTAACGTGTGCCTGCATGCCTAGCTAGCTGTGTGCTGCGAGTGGTCGGGCTCGCTAGCTGTGATGCCTCCGAGACGCTGTCGATACGGTCTGTTGGAGAGGTTGTTGAACACCCTGAGCGTTGTGCCAAGCGTAGACACTTCTTGACATATTGTGCACATGGTGTCGAGGCTTCGGTGTTCAAACCTGCGCCACTCGTCAAAAATGGTTATCCTACTGCCATCCAGATCACTTGAAGACGTACTCAAGTGTCAACTGGTCCCAAGCACGCTCTGCGTCGTGTCAGCAGAAACTGCAGGCCATTCTGTTCGTTTGATATCTGCCTCCTGGAGAAAGATATTCACTAGATGGACTCGACGTACTAGGGTGTTATCGTCTTGAAAGACGAACCTACAGTCAGTTTGTTGATTGTAGGAGTGGACATTGGCGTGCAGGATCCTGCCTCAATACTACACAGCCGTTAAATTGAGTTCAACAGCGATGATAGGTGACCGACATCCAAATATGATACGGCCCCACGCATGACTTAGCCGTCAACAAGCTGGACGTATGAGGTAGTGCGTGTCTGACACGAACAGTGGTACTTGGCCGCCTCCTTGTTGGTGAAGAGAACCGGCACTACTGATCCTGTTTCCATTCCAGGTGTTCGCTTGCTCACCTTCTCCGCACACACTATGCTTCGGGTTGGTACTATTGTGCACAGTGGGCTCCTAGAGGCCAAATTATTTGTGTAGATGACGCATATCTTTCCTGAGAAACTGATTTTGAGATCTTTCGTATGCCCCAACATTTTTCTTTCCTTCCACACGTACATGCAATGTCGAATTAATTAGTTTTGTATAAGTTGGCAAAAGTTGTTCTTTCTTCAGAACGACAGATTTATTATTTACACTATTCGTCATAGTTTTTCTACGCTACGCACTCTATCTGTCCATTTCATACTTAAACTCCTTTTGTAGCACCCTGTTTCCAGTGTTTACTGTTGCGTTTTTACACAACTCGTGTTGGAATATACACCGACAGTGGATCTCTTGTGTTGCCAATTTCCATACACAAGATGATCATCATCAGGTCCTGGTTTGTGGGATACATGAAACAGGAACATCATCAGTACGAACAGTACTGTTGATTTGCTGCCAAGTCGCGTTTAATAGTGCTACCACCAACACCACAGCGTATGTCTGCACACGCTTTAAAACGCATTGAATTCGATGGTCACGTTTTAGTTCGGATAGAAACAGTGATGTAGAGACATGTTACTAAAAAGGCTTCGTGGAGGCTTCAGAGTGGCAAATTACGCCAGTAGATATCGGTACGTTGCTCGGTGACATGCTAAAGCAAGCTTATGATTTCTGCTGTCTTAGGAGTCCGTCATTGCTAAGCGAACGGACTTCGGCTTGAACTGTCTTCAAGGCCTTAAGGCGAACGATATCGTGTCTGACATGCGACGCACGCAGAGGGAGTGCGGCAATACGGTATTGTGACATCAAGGACTCAGTGTTCGTCGGGTGTGAGGTCTCACATCGTAGACCGTGGCTGTAGAGCAGCGGTGGCCGCGCAGTCCCTACACTGCGACGGCCAACTTCTGAGCGTCTGAACGTCTTCCTGGAAGTCGCTAGGCGGATCGTCACGCACGTCACGAGCTGCTTCGAAGCCACTCCTATCTCAGGAAAGTGTAAGTGGACTGTTTCCAATCCTGCGGCTTATGCGTTTCGTGAGAGCAGTCCCAGATAAAGTGCTTCTCGGAATACCCAAACACTTCCGTAACGCAGCAGATATTGATTGCGTCTGGCAGTCCGGTTCACCACACACGTCACCGCCTGACAGTGTGTACGAATGAGTACTGAAAATCTGTGCCTTCATTGTGCTCTGACACTCCGAACACGCCAACTGTGAGGCGAACCCCGGAGTCCCGTGTGTAAGATGTGACGCCATAACAGCGTGAGTCTCTTACGCGTATGTACCAGTCCGCCCTAATCGAGTCATGGCATGTGACGATTGTAAAACATGGAAGTGAAGTCCCAGAGAGGTGGCGCTCAAATCGAAACGTGTACTGCAGTGAGCATTTCTGAAAGGCGAGAAATAAATGGTGAAATAATTTTAGCCGGCCGCCGTGGCAGAGCGGTTCTAGGAGCTTCAGTCCGGAGCCGTGCGACTGCTACAGTCGCAGGTTCGAATCCTGCCTCGGGCATGGATGTGTGTGATGCTGCAGAGTGAAGGTCACATTGTGGAAGCGTCCCCTAGGCTGTGGCTAAGCCATGTCTCCGAAATATCCTTTCTTTCAGGAATAAAGAGCCAAAAACTTACGTAAACGTCAAGAATCGTGAATCTTAATGTGAACATCCATCAAAAGATAAAACTGTCGGTTCAAAGCATGTTGCGGAGCTATTTATACGAATAAATAAGGTTATCGATAATGGCTGGTTGCTGTCTACATCTTCGAAAGAATCAACCTGTGTGCGTTGCCTCAGATATTTCTCTTAATGCTGTCTCTCCTTTTGCCGAAGCTAGGTGGCTCCCTACGTTAGTAAAATAATAACCAACACCCAGGAAGGGGACCGTGAGATAAATACTCGTACAATGGGCACATACCATTTCTTTGTTTTTAATCGTAATGTGTAACAGAGGGATGTTAATCGTAAACTTTAACTTCAGTCGCTTCATCTGTGGTCCAAAGTAGACATGTTTCGTAAAATAATTACAGCCTTAGAACTAGTACACCCATTCCTATTATTTGTGGATTTTAAACGTTGGTTTTAAGTGAATATTTTATAATTAGTGAACGTAATTAAGATAAACAGGCGAAGTTAACGATAGGAAGTGTCATTAGCTTAGCATAAATATCACCAGAGGACGATAACTCCGTCAAATCATTCGCATATTGGACGTACCACGGGCGATGACGTAGGGAATGTTGTGGGTGTGCCTCGTGAGTGTTTACATCACCGACGACGAGCGGCGTTGGGAAATCGGCTATACGGTAAACCGGATTTAGGAGCCCATGTAAACGTGACACACACACACACACACACACACACACACACACACACACACACAGGACGAGCATTTGGCATCCGAATGGAAATCGAAGCCGACTCAAAAACTTTGGCCGAGCTACGGCAACTGGTTGAGGAGGGGGCAGGGCGGAAGTGTGGGTGGGGTGGGGGGAGGGGGGGTGGTAGAAGCGAGGACGAGGTGTGGCGGCACCGGCGTCTCCAGGGCGACGCTGGCCGCCGCTCGATTGAAGATGGCGCGGAGCGGCGCTTCGTTTGGGGGAGGGCGCCTTGGGACCGCGGCTGCGACTGCCTCCACCGCACAGGCTGCGTTCACGCTTCAGCCATCCTTATATACTACTGGCCATTACAATGGCTACACCACGAAGATGACGTGCTACAGACGGGAAATTTAACGGAAAGGAAAAAGATGCTGTGAATGCAAATGATTAGCTTTTCAGAGCAATCACACAAGGTTGGCGCCGGTGGCGACACCTACAACGCGCTGACATGAGGAAAGTTTCCAACCGATTTCTCATACACAAACAGCAGTTGACCGGCGCTGCCTGGTGAAACGTTGTTGTTCTGCCTCGTGAAACGAGGAGAAATACGTACCATCACGTTTCCGACTTTGATAAAGGTCGGATTGTAGCCTATCGCGATTGCGGTTTATCGTATCGCGACGTTGCTGCTCGCGTGTGGTCGAGATCCAATGACTGTTCGCAGAATATGGAATCTGTGCTCAGGAGGGTAATGCGGAATGCCGTGTTGGATCCAGACGGCCTCGTATCAATAGCAGAGATGACAGGCATCTTAACCGCATGGCTGCAGCGTCTCGATCTCTGAGTCAACAGATGGGGACGTTTGCAAGACAACAACCATCTGCGCGAACAGTTCGACGACGTTTGCAGCAGCATGGACTATGAGGTCGGAGACCGTAGCTGCGGTTACCCTTGACGCTGCATCACAGACAGGAGCGTCTGCGATGGTGTACTCAACGACGAGCCTGTGTGCGCGAATGGCAGAACGTTATCTTTTCGGATGAATCCGGGTTGTGTTTACAGCATCATGATGGTCGCATCCGTGTTTGGCGACATCGCGGTGAACGCACATTGGAAGCGTGTATTCGTCATCGCCATACTGGCGTATCACCCGGCGTGATGCTATGGGGTGCCATTGGTTACACGTCTCGGTCACCTCTTGTTCGCATTGACGGCACTTTGAACAGTGGACGTTACATTTCAGATGTTTTACGACCCATGGCTCTACCCTTCATTCGATCCCTGCGAAACCCTACATTTCAGCAGGATAATGCACGACCGCATCTTGCAAGTACTGTACGGGCCTTTCTGTATACAATAAATGTTCGACTGCTGCCCTGGACAGCACATTCTCCAGATCTCTCACCAATTGAAAACGTCTGGTCAATGGTGGCCGAGCAACTGGCTCGTCACAATACCCCAGTCACTACTCTTGATGAACTGTCGTATCGTGTTGAAGCTGCATGGGCAGCTGTGCCTGTACACGCCATCCAAGCTCTGTTTGACTCAATGCCCAGGCGTATCAAGGCCGTTATTACGGCCAGAGATGGTTGTTCTGGGTACTGATTTTTCGTGATCTATGCACCCAAATTGCGCGAAAATGTAATCACATGTCAGTTCTAGTATTTTTGTCCAATGAATACCCGTTTGTCGTCTGCATTTCTTCTTGGTGTAGCAAATTTAATGGCCAGTAGTATATATATATATAAGGTAAACGTTAATAACAGACTGCAGGGACGGGACTGGAAATGGAGGAGAAAAGGCACTATGAACAAGTGTCCGGAAATTCACCGCTCCCATGGTAGATGGCGCTGACGAGTGAGAGTTCCTCTGACCACGTGCCGTATGTTCCTTGTGTGTGGCAGGCAGTGTGGTTGACGCAGCGTGCTGTAAGAAGCAGAATGGCCCAGTATTCCTGCCGGGAAGAAGCTGAGATAGTGTTTGTGTAGGGCCAAGCATGTGGAAACGGTCGGGAGGCATCACAGCTATACCAAAACAAGAACCCTCACCGACACCAACCTCATCACACAACATTTCAAGCCCTTTTGGGGCGTTTGTGTGATCATTCAGGCACATTAACGTGTGAACGTGCAGGGAGGCAGGGGACTGTGCGTACACCAGATTTGGAAAAACGACAAGCTGCCTGTGGAACCTGGTCTTCCAGATCTGGTGTATGTCTCTCCCCACTCGAAGAATCACTCATGTCGTTCGATTTCCGCTGGATCTGGTCGAAGCTGGAACCCTAGACGAAAGAAACTGCTCCAGAAGTTTCGCTGCCCCGCAGGACTGATACACCGGTGGCTCTTCAACTACCCATCCACCCATCGCCGCCCTCACGCCAGAGACGGTGTCCGACGCCCTTCTGCCCGCGACACGGCGTCTGTAGCTGCGCCGACGCCCGCGTACAAGCGCCGCCCACAACCGCCGCAGCCAGCAAAGCACACAGGCCTCCCCCCCCCCCTCCCCCCCCCCTACCCCCAGCCATTTGAAGCTGCCTTTGTTAAGCCGCTGGCCCCGGGCGGATCTAATTAAGCGTTGACGGATAAAACGTCCGGAAAAGCATAAACGTTCTGAAACAGCGGCCAAAGTTTTGCCCCGAGGCTAGCCGAAATAAAGTTGAAAGCGCCACGCCAGATTGCCAGCAGTGGAGCGCGCTCGTGTTGGCTCAGTTCCCACTGAGATTCGTGCGGCGAAGACCGCGAAATCGAACCCTGCAAAGATACGCCAATGTTTAGACAGCTCGCAGAACTGCACCATTTTGAAGAAGGGTGCCGTTGCCAGACGACGAGTACAGTGCTCTTGGGGAATTTGCAGAGGCTATGCAGTCAATGTTAAATAAGCCAAGTTTATGTACCTTCTTCTCTGCTATCAATAAAGATAACGATCTAACATTTTTACAGATAATTTATTCATGCTGAAGCAGATTTAAGAGATAGGATACAAAAGAACCAGAGAGAAACTTTTTGAATTATTCCATTTTTCATCTTGAATATTTTTGTACTTCTAAGCCCTTAAATTCATACCTACTCAAATCACTACCATTATTGTGCTTCAGTAGACATAGTGTGTTATAATAAAAAAGGTCACGAAGTTTCTCTAGCTATCATAAGTAGTTTTTGGTATATAGGTAGATAAAATACAAAAAAAAACATTATGAGAAAAACGAGTTTTAAGTTTAAAATGCCAGAAACTCTCACTAATTGAATGCGCGCTGTGCATCTGCAAGTCTCGACTTCTCTCACAGTTTCAACCACTTTACAGTACGACAGCGTGGGAAGATGTTAATATGACTAGAACTCTTATTCTCCTCATGTTTTCATCATTAAATGCTAATACAACACAAGTAACTCCCAGTTGCATTGTATTTAACCCTACAAACACATTTTTGCATAGTCGGGTTCAAATGGCTCTGAGCACTATGGGACTTAACGTCTATGGTCATCAGTCCCCTAGAACTTAGAACTACTTAAACCTAACTAACCTAAGGACAGCACACAACACCCAGCCATCACGAGGCAGAGAAAATCCCTGACCCCGCCGGCAATCGAACCCGGGAACCCGGGCGTGGGAAGCGAAAACGCTACCGCACGACCACGAGATGCGGGCATAGTCGGGTCCAGACAATATTATAGAAAAACTTATTTGGATTTTGAGTCCGCCCATGTAGGCGCTTTCGTATGACGTCTCAATGAGCTAGATTCCTATAAATTCGCTTGATGCTTCCCATAACAGCTTCAAGAATAAAGTACTTGTATTCAAAGCACACTCATGAAACGTCATCCTTCCAGAATTTATAACACGATTCAGGTCCAAGTGGGCAAAATTAATGTATCGGTTTTTCGTTTGAGCGTCTGTGGAAATTTCTGAGAGCCATTCCATAAAACTGCTGAAGCTGATCTATTGTTTTATCAATCAGCGACCCTTAGTGACTTTCCACCTGACATAAAGATGGTGCGAAAGTTTGTTTTAATTTTTCTGAGGCGTGTTCCCAACCTGATTTGTACATCTCCAATGCCACGAGTTTCTTTATGTCCACATTTTCATATGGATTTCATTTAGCTACACACCTATAAGCTTCAGAATCGCGTATAGAGCGAAGCACGTCCGAAATTAGGTAGTTTCAGGCATGCGCAAGGAATACGATAAAATTAAAAATAAAGCACTTTTCAGTGTCACAAGAAGATAATTTATATACCATTTTGTGCAGGAAGGAGTGAAGAACATTGTAAGACTTGTTTTGTAAAATGTCAAAAATGTTTATTTTTTAGCCTGCAAACTCCCCTTACGAATTGCGAAGCCACTTGACTGTTTTGCTCCCACATCGAGTGACCGCTTATAGCATGTACTGCTAGTGTTGACAATGCGTTCTTTCACATATAGTGTTTCTCACTGCTTTTCATGATTGTTTCCGCTAGTAAATATCTTCTATCCCGTTTAGGAGACTCCTCTCTTGTAACTTTCATCTCCCGTATATAGATATGCTTTTGTCACGTCTTATCGCTCAGAAAAGTTTATAACAAACAAGGGCACCGTGTAGGTCACTTGGCTCGTTTTATTACGTTAACCAGTTTCTGCCTTTTTACTAGTCATAATGATATCCTATATCTAACTACTAAATAATTGGGCAAATAGAAAAGACTAAAAAAATTTAATTTCTTAGAGAGATTTTAATCGAAAGTAGTTTGAAAAAAGCATACTGTAGAAGAAAGGATACACTGGATGGCAATAGGATATGGCGTACCGGTAACTAAGATCTTCACAATGAAAAACACCTATCTGCCAGCGTTATAATTTATATAATTCAGAAATGCTAGAAAGGCGAATCATTAGAAAAATATTAGGCCATGGAAAATTATGGAAGCATAAAAATTAAGAAGTGACGATGAAATTTATCGAAGCAAACAAAATACTTTAGAAATAATGGGAAAAAGAAGACGCTGTTTTTAACATTTATGTCGAATGCAAGACCGTAAATTAATCAAAAAGATGTCAAATATTTGTCTGATTGAAAGTCAACCAGAAGTTAGATCCACGAAGTAAAAGGGGATGTAGAAAAAAATGCAGTGTAAATTCTGAAGAAACAAGTGACAGAATTGTTTAGGGAAAAAGTATTGAATACTGATGGATTGCAAGCTAGAAGAGTCAAAACACTGGTCTGAAGCAGTGAGAAGGCAGGAAGAAAAAAACATAGTGAACAGATTAAAGCGTACCGGAAGAAAGAAAAAGAACAACGAATAAGGAACTGAAATTGGCACGTGGTCTTCATTTAGCCCATCCGAGAAAAAATCCTAATGAAATAAAAATAACGCTAGAAATTACAAAAAAAGAATTTGTGTTCAAAAGTGAGATTATGACACAATCATTCTATGGGAAAGAACTCAAGGTGGACTCGGGACTTGAGTAAATGAGAAAGAAAGGTACTGAATTGTAATGGGGTAAAGGGGGCGTAGAAAAGCAATGGCTGACGTTGTTGTATTGTAAATAGATCGTTATTTGTCTTTTCAAGATAGACCTCTGACTCTGTTCTCTGATACAACGGGAGAGAGCGTTCTAACGTTGGGTTTCTGCTATTGCAAAGGACGAAGAACAGGCATCCTTGTAACTGAACGGGGAGGAAACAGATTTTGCTCTGACGAGAACCAGAATTCCTGCAGCGTCATTCAGACAAAAGCGTTAAGGATGTAGAGCGATGTGAGACATCTACGTTGACAACAGACCCAAGGACACAGACAGTATGGAAGTCGCCGTACTGGTCTGCACGAAGCTGGAATAGTTGTGGGTAATATGGTAAAATATGAGCCAAGTTAAGATTGTGACAGATATATTACAGGCACTGACTCCAGCTTTCCTGGGAAAGATCTTGCAGAATAACATCACTCTAAAACTTTGTTTCTCAGACCCAAAGGGAATACCTTTTTAAATATATATAGGAGGTGGAGAGATATTTGCAAATAGTAGCAGCGTGTTCCGTCCATGTTAGATTTTCATTAGCTATCACCTCTAATATAGGTTGCAATGTTCGTTGGGAGCGATCTGACACTAGTGAATAGAAAAATATTCTGCATCCAAGATCGTTTGATATTTTATTTCACAATAACCGGTTTCGACAGAATCTTGCTGCCATCGTAGGGTCTGCAATGTACCAACAGTATTGCTATTACAACGAGGATTTACCACTGTGTATAGACTCGCATATCAGTGATAAGAAGTAGATAATGATAATTTTACATACTTTCAGAAAATTATCATTAACATGCATACATGCTACCAGGACAATGAAAACACTTCCCACTCATAGGAAGCGACACGGCGTTGGCCTGCGAAAGGAATATCAGTTCATTATTCTCCTGTGTATTTCTGTAAGAATGTCAAGCATCGATATGTGCCCACATACGCCACCTGTTGACCATTCATGTAACGGCTCCCTCTGCCGTAGGCTGTTTGCCCGCTCAGTTTCACCTGTGCTGTTCTTGGATGGCTCTGAGCACTATGGGACTTAACATCTATGGTCATCAGTCCCCTAGAACTTAGAACTACTTAAACCTAACTAACCTAAGGACAGCACACAACACCCAGTCATCACGAGGCAGAGAAAATCCCTGACCCCGCCGGGAATCGAACCCGGGAACCCGGGCGTGGGAAGCGAGAACGCTACCGCACGACCATGAGTTGTGGACTGCTGTACACGCTATTTGCCCACTCCTGAGAAGACAGTTGATGCAACTGATTTTAGGCCTATATTTTTTATGTATTTCACCAGCTAACGCGTTGTCGTTTCCTATGAGTGGAAAGTGTTTTCATTGTCTTGATGGCATGTATGCTTGTTAATAAGAATTTTCCGAAGGTATATAAATTAATCCTTATATACTTATTATCCGTGCTGTATTGTTTTATACACAGCGATAAAGCCTCTTTGTTATGGCTTCGGTATTAGTACATTGTATATCCAGTGATGACAGCAAGGTTCCGACGAAACCGGTTATTGTGAAATAAAATAAAAATATCAAGTGATGTTGTCTGCAGAAGATTCTCCTATATTATTTCCAAATTTATCTCTGAGGGAGACAAACTTGTGTTTGCCCCGTAAGGACGGTAGCGGTTCCCGAAATTGTGAGCTAATGAGCCTTGAATGATAAATCTCTGAACAATACCCACCAAGGTTGTATAATTGCGAAAAAATAAAGAGCTTAAGAAGATAACTCCACAAAATCCGTCACGTACTGAATGTAGATGGGTAGAACATCTCTCCAAGTTTTAACTCATACTACAGGTGCTGAGTATGGGCTCCATTTGCGACGCGAGAAACGTCAGTGGGTGATATCAATTCGTTGAAATCTTCGTCACTAATTATCCAGGAAGGCCTGACAGTTTTGTATATGTGTTCATTGGATTGCCTATTTGCAGTTGCAAAACTAATTCGATGCAACATGTTCTGACAAGGCTGTCCCAGAGTAAAACTACGCCACGGCGCGAACCACGCATCGCAACGTGGAGACGTGCTCTATCCAATGATACGTTGTATTATTCTGTATGTATTGTAGTTTTCACGCAGTTTTCTTCTGAAACCCTCGACGTATTTACAGATAATTCTGAGTGTGTCGAAATCGCGTACTGACAACTCTGCGGGAACATCCAAACTCGAGATGCGGGCTATGCGACACTACAGGGGCAGGTGACGACGATAAGCTGACGTGGGCAGTGAGCGGCAGGCGGGGCTGAGGAGCCACGGCCGCTTCCACATGGCAGAGGCGCCCTGTCCCTGCGATGGCGCAAGGTAGCCGCGCTCGCAGTTTGCATGGCGTGTAGGTCATCAGAGACCGAGGGCTGACTCAGGTGAACAAAGATGTGGAATAATAATAGGCGCCTCTTCGTTAGTCGTTTATAGATTCGTCAGAAGTGATTTAGTGAAACCAGAGGAACATCATTTTACGACAGCAGGACTTGGATCTGAGGCCCGCTGCAGACTGATTGGAAGTCATTTACTTACTGAAAACAGATTGACAGTTCCTGGTTTCACAAAACTCATTACATTACAGCTAGAAGTAACAATACTAATAAGAATCAGTCTACCATCTGTAACTTCCTATTGTATACACACGCTTTCTTCACTCGGATGACTCCAACGTTTCTATACTTTTACGATGGTATTACACCGACAATTACAAAAAATTGGTACGCAATTTTCCCAGTCACAGCTCGGAGTGGACTGAAGAATCACTGACAGACAGAACGAAGTCGGTTAGCTTGGACGGTGATTCATCCACGTAGACATGGACGCACTTTTGGGTGTACTGCAGAGAAGTGTGTCCCGTGTGCTATTGTTTATGTTGTTATTAAAAGCTTAAGGGGTAGTTTTAGCTGCGGTCCAGCTTTTTAGCATTGTACGTCGTTATCCACGGGTAGATGTTACCCAATACATACACTCTAAGAGAAAAAGAAGAAGCAACACGAAGGAATTTTCGAATGCGACAGCAGCGCGGTTCCGGAGTAAAGCGCCTACAACCGCTCGGCCACAAAAAGGTAATAGGAGTAATCCACTAAATTACAGCCTCATATCATTAGGGTTGATAGGCATCAGGATTTTGGAACGTATATTGTGTTCGAAGATTATGAATTACATCGAAGAGAACGGTCTATTGAGACACAGTCATCACCGATTTAGAAAATATGTTTCTTGTGAAATACAGCCAGTTCTTTACTCACATCAGGTGTTAAATGCTATTGACAAACTATTTAAAATTAATTTCGTTTTTCTAGCTTTCTAGAATGCTTTTGTCACTGGAAAACACAAGCGGCTTGTGAAACTTCCTGGCAGATCAAAACTGTGTGCCGGACCGAGACTCGAACTCGTGACCTTTGCCTTTCGCGGGCGTGCTCTACCATCTGAGCTACCCAAGCACGACTCACGCCCCGTCCTCACAGCTTTATTTCCGCCAGTACCTCGTCTCCTACCTTCCAAACTTTACAGTAGCTCTTCTGCGAATCATGCAGAAGCGGCTTGTACTGAAATCGTGTGCTTATGGAATATCGTCTGTTATGTAACTGGATTCGTGATTTCCTGTCAGAGAGGTCACGGGTCGTAGTAATTGACTGAAAGTCATCGAGTAAGACGGATGCGATTTCTGGCGTTCCCCAAAGTAGTGTTGTAGGGTGTCTCTTGTTCCTTATCTGTGTAAACAATTTAGGAGACAATATGAGCAGCCGTCTTAGGTTGATTGCAGATGAAGCTATCATTTATCGACTAGAAAACTCATGAGAAGATTAAAACAAATTGCAAAACGATTTAGAAAAGATATCTGTATGGTGTGAAAATCGGCACTCGACATAAATAACGAAAAGTGTGAGGTCATCCACATGAGTGCTAAAAGGAATCCGTTAAATTTCGGTTACACGATAAATCAGTCAAATCCATAGGCCGTAAACTCAAATAAATACTTAGGAATTACAATCACGAACAACTTAAATTGAAAGGGACACACAGAAAATGTTGTGGGGAAGGCTAACCAAAGACTGCGTTTTATTGGCAGGACAGTTAGAAAATGTAATAGATCTACTAAAGAGACTGCCTGCACTACGCTTGTCCGTTCTCTTTTAGAATACTGCTGCGCGGTGTGGGATCCTTACCAGGTAGGACTGACGGAGTACATCGAAAAAGTTCAAAGAAGGGCAGTACGATTTGTATTATCGCGAAATAGGAGAGAGAGTGTCACTTGGGGTGGACATCATTATAAAAAAGGCGTTTTTCGTTGTGGCAGAATCTTCTCACGAAATTTCAGTCGCCAATTTTCTGCCCGAATGTCTGCCCCCGGTAGCTGAGTGGTCAGCGCGGCAGACTGTCAATCCAAAGGGCCCGGGTTCGATTCCCGGCTGGGTCGGAGATTTTGTCCGCTCAGGGACTGGGTGTTGTGTTGTCCTAATCATCATCATTTCATCCCCATCGACGCGCAAGTCGCCGAAGTGGCGTCAAATCGAAAGACTTGCACCAGGCGAACGGTCTACCCGACGGGAGGCCCTCGTCACACGACATTTCATTTCATTTTTTCCCCCGAATGAGAAAATATTTTGCTGACGCCGGCCTACATAGTGAGAAACGATCATCATAGTAAAGTAAGGGAAATGAGAGCTCACACGGAAAGCTATAGGCGTTCGTTTTTTCAGCGCGGTGTAAAGGATTGGAATAATAGAGAATTGTTGTGAAGGTGGTTTGATGAACCCTCTGACAGGCACTTAAATATGATTTGCAGACTATACATGTAGATGTAGGTGAGGATACTGAACGGGTAATTCAGAATGTAAAAGGAAATGAATATCTATGGGGGATTGGAATGCAGTTGTAGGGGAAGGATTAGAAAAAAGGTTTACTGGACAATAAGGGCTTGGTGTAGGAATGAGATAGGAGAAAGCCTAATTGAGTTCTACAACAAATTTCAGCTAGTAATAGCGAATACTCCGTTCAAGAATCACGAGAGAAGGAGATATATTTGGAAAAGGCCGGGAGATACGGGAAGACTTCAATTAGATTACACCAGGCAGAGATTCCAAAATCAGATACTGGATTGTAAGACTTACCCAGGAGTAGATACAGACTCAGATCACAATTTAGTTGTGATGAAGAGCAAACTAAAGTATAAGAGACTAGTTAGGAAATATCATAGCGCAAAGAAGTAGGATACGGAAGTACTAAAGTATGAAGAAGAACACTTGGCTACAGCTACAGATATTGCGATAAGGAATAGCTAAGTTGGCAGTTCCGTTGAAGAGGAAATGACATCTCTAAATAGCGCAGCCACGGAAGTTGATAAGAAAAACACTGGTACTATGAAGGTAACTGTGAAGAAACCATGGATAACAGAAGAACTGCTGCAGTTGATCGATGAAAGAAGGAAGTACAAAAATGTTCTGGGAAGTTCAGGAATAAAGAAATAAAAGTCGCTTAGGAATGAAGTAAATAGGAAGTGCAGGGAAGATAACGCGAAATGGCTGAATGAAAAATGTGAAGAAAGCGGAAAGGAAATCATTGTCGGGAGGAGTGACTCAGCATATAGGAAAGTGAGAGCATCCTTCGGTGAAATTAAAAGCAAGGGCGATAACAAGAATGCAATTGGAATTCTATTGTTAAATGCAGAGGAGAGAGCGGATAGGAGGAAAGAGTACATTGAAGGCCTCTATGAGGGGAAGACGTGTCCGATGACGTGATAGAAGAAGAAACAGGAGTCGATAGGGAAGAGATAGGAGATCCAGTATTAGAATCAGATTTTAAAAGAGCATTGGGGCCTTAAGAGCAAATACGGCAGAAGGGATAGATAACATTCCATTAGAATTTCTAAAATTACTAGGGGGAAAGGGAACAAAACAAGTGTTTACTTTGGTGTGTCGAATGTATAAGTCTGGCGACATACCATCTGACTTTCGAAAAACTATCATCCTCAAAATTCCGAAGGCTGCAAAAGCTGACAAGTTCGAGAATTATCGAACAATCAGCTTATCAGCTCACGCATTCAAGTTTCTGAAAAGAGAAATATACAGGAGAATGGAAAAGAAAATAGAGGATCCGTTAAATGACGAGCAGTTCGGCTTTAGTAAAGGTAAAGGCAGAGATAAGGTTCTGAACGTTACAGTTGATAATGGAAGCAAGACTAAAGACGAATCAAGACACCTGCAGAAAGCGTTCAAATGGTGCAAGTTGTAGGAAAGTAGGGGTAAGCTAAAGGGAGAGACGGGTAATATGTAATACGTACGAGAGCCAAGAGGGAATAATAAGAGCGGAAGATCAAAAACGATGTGCTGGGATTAAAGCAATGATGGAAGTGAAAGAAAGGTTCAGGAGTGAAATTAAAATTCAAGGTGAACGGATATGTGAAAAGATTCGCTGATGACATTGCTAACCTCAGTGAAAGTGAAGAAGATTTACAAGATCTGCTGAACGGAATGGACAGTCCAATGAGTACGGAATATGGGTTTAGGGTAAATCGAAGAAAGACGAAAGTAATCAGAAGTAGCAGAAACGAGAACAGTGAGAAACTTAACATTAGGTTTCATGGTCACGAAGTGGATGAAGTTAAGGAATTCTACTATCCAGGCAGTTAAATAACCCGTGATGACGTCGTCCAGGATATCGAGCAGCATACATAGCACACGCCCGTTGAGCATTTTGATCACAATAGCCATACATCAACACGATATCGACCTTTTCCGCAATTGGTAAACGGTCCGTTTTAACACGGGTAATGTATCAGGAAGCAAATACCGTCCGCACTAGCGGAATGTTACGTGATACCACGTACATATAAGTTTGTGACTATTACTGCGCCATCTATCATAAAGCGAATTAAGTGGTCCAGCTAAAACATTCATATTTCTTTACCTACTACACGAATATGTAATAAAAATGGGGGTTTCTATTTTAAAAACCGCAGTTGATATCCGTTTGACCTATGGCAGCGCCATCTAGCGGGCCAACCATAGCACCATCTGGTTTCCCCCTTCAATCTAGACGATTTCGTTCTTTGTAATTTTTTCGTTTGACACTTATTTCGTGAAATATTTGGCCCCGTCACGATCAATGGACCACCCTGTATAAGAAAACAGTTTATTTCGAAATACTCATGTATCTTCAATTCACTTTTTTAAAAGCAATTACTCGAAATTCCTGCCTCCAACATCTCTACAATAGGGTTGTCCAAAAAATTATTGGCACACCCACTAGAAAATTCCTGGCACTTTGCGAATGACTAAATTAGCCTCCACCATCCGTGTGACCAGCTCTTGCCGGACGAACTTGCAGGCCCTAGTTGCTGATTTTATAACCATAGCTCTGAAGCAGTGTATTTCAGATCTACGGTTGTTTGGCAAATTTTGCTCGATCTGACGCCATCAATATCTGCTAGGCGGTTTCGTGTGCGCAAATGCCGTAATCGGTAATGCGGCGGTATGCCCTCCCCACCCCCTTCCTCCGTCATTACGAGTTATGGTTCCGGGTCACATTCCTATGAAGGCGTTTCGAGCCAGGTGTTCGCCTCAAATTATAACAGGCCTTAGAAGGCCCAACAGTACCAACCGACTGCCGTGTAATCCTCAGCTGACAGGCGTGACTGGATGCGGATATGGAGGGGAATGTGGTCAGCACACCGTTCTACTGGCCGTTGGCTGTTTTGGTGACTGGAGCCGCTACTTCTCAGTCAAATAGCTCCTCAGTTTGCCTCAAAAGGGCTGAGTGCGCCATAGTTGCCAACAGCGCTCGGTTGACTCAGACGGTGACCCGTCCAACTGATAGCCGGGCACGACACCACTCAACTTCGGTGATGTCACCACAGCGGTAATACCGTTTGCTGCAGATTCTAAAATCTTCTCTCTTCAAACTGTTACTGCACTTGCGAATGTCTGCCATTCCTTTTACTGCGTAGTTGCGTACGGTTGCAATAAGTACTTTAGCCGAGCACTGCACTGACCGAAGACGGTACATCAAGTACAGAAATTTTGAGAAATCAGCGATATCGGAACACACAGCCTTTCCAAAATGGACAAGTCTGAGAAAATGAAGGTCAATTCGCATGTGTCTACCTACTGGATTTCCATAGTAAAAGAAGCAGTAGAAAAGTACCGCGCAGTAACAGTTAAAACGGGAACAGACCTTATAATATCACTTGAGACGGGACGGCTTCAAAGAAATGCAACCAAAAGCCATAACTCTTAACAGGAGAGCGGCTGCTGAGGTTGAGGTTCGTCCCCCCCCCCCCCCCCCCCCCCCGCTTCACAATAGGAGAGAAGTGGGGATGGTTGCGTGGGAGTTGGGACATATCGCCGCATTACCGACTCCCCGCATTTGCGTATGCGAACCCGCCATGCAGATGACGCCACCGCGAACTGAAACTAGAATTCCTAGCAACGCCACACGACCTACCACGAGCCCAACTCCACAATACAGGAAGCAGACTTTGCTGCTGGCCCATAATTACACTACTGGCCATTAAAATTGCTACACCAAGAAGAAATGCAGATGATAAACGGGTATTCAGGGGACAAATATATTATACTAGAACCGACATGTGATTACATTTTCACGCAATTTGGGTGCACAGATCCTGAGAAATCAGTACCCACAACAGTCAACTCTGGCCGTATTAAACGCCTTGATACGCCTGGCCATTGAGTTAAACAGAGCTTGGATAGCGTGTACAGGTACAGCTGTCCATGCAGCTTCAACACGATACCACAGATCATCAAGAGTAGTGGCTGGCGTATTGTGACGAGCCAGTTGCTCGGCCACCATTCACCAGAAGTTTTCAGTTGGTGAGAGATCTGGAGTATGTGCTGGCCAGGTCAGCAGTCGAACGTTTTCTGTATCCAGAAAGACCCGTACAGGACCTGCAACATGCGGTCGTGCATTAACCTGCTGAAATGTAGGGTTTCGCAGGGATCGAATGAAGGGTAGAGCCACGGGGCTTAACACATCTGAAACGTAACGTCCACTGTTTGCCGTCAGTACGAAAAAGACGTGACCGAGAGGTGTAACCAATGGCACCCCATGCCATCACGCCGAGTGACACGCCAGTATGGCGATGACAAATATACGCTTCCAATGTGAGTTCACCGCGATGTCGCCAAACACGGATGGGACTATCAGGACGCTGTAAGCAGAACCTGGATTCATCCGAAAAAATGGCGTTTTGCCATTCGTGCACCCAGGTTCGTCGTTGAGTACACCATTGCAGGCGCTCCTGTTTGTGATGCAACGTCAAGGATAACCGCAGCCACGGTCTCCGAGGTGATAGTCCATGTTGCTGCAAACTTCGTCGAACTGTTCGTCCAGATGGTTGTTGTCTTGCAAAAGTCCCCATCTGTTGACTCAGGGATCGAGACGTGGCTGCACGATCCCTTACAGCCATGCGGATAAGATGCCTGTCATCTCGACTGCTAGTAATACGAGGCCGCTGGGATCCAGCATGGCGTTCCGTATTGCCCTCCTGAACCCACCGATTCCATATTCTGCTAACAGTCATTGGATCTCGAGTAGCATTGTTGCGATACGATAAACCGCAATCGCGATAGGCTACAATCCGACCTTTATCAAAGTCGGAAACGTGATGGTACGCATTTCTCCTCCTTACACGAGGCATCACAACAACGTTTCACCAGGCAACGCCGGTCAGCTGATGTTTGTGTATGAGAAATCAGTTGGAAACTTTCCTCATGTGAGCACGTTGAAGGTGTCGCCACCGGCGCCAACCTTGCGTGAATGCTCTGAAAAGGTAATCATTTGCATATCACATCATCTTCTTAGTGTCGGTTAAATTTCGCGTCTGTAACACGTCACCTTCGTGGTGCAGCAATTTTAATAGCCAGTAGTGTACGTCCTGTCGATAAAGGTGTTGTTAATCTTAGAAAGTTCGACTTCAGCTCCGATTTGACGCGGTCAGGGCACCGAGATTTTAGTATCCGATTCGTTTAGTTGCCCTTATGTAACCCACCTGCTGACAATAGATGGAGCATATGTGGGAGCATGCTGACGTGTGGGCGACGCGGCGGCGGCTGTTGCAGGTACTACGAGACGGGGTCTATCCGGCCGCGCGCCATCGGCGGCTCGAAGCCGCGGGTCGCCACGGCCGAGGTGGTCAGCAAGATCTCGCAGTACAAGCGCGAGTGCCCGTCCATCTTCGCCTGGGAGATCCGCGACCGGCTGCTGCAGGAGGGCGTCTGCTCCAACGACAACATCCCCAGCGTGAGTACCCGCGCACAGCGGCGCCGCTGCCTGACACCAGCTCACTGAATACTTCGATCCACTGTTCCTCTGCGGCTAGTTGAAAGACGTCAATGAAGTACGGTCGCCATATAAATGTTGCTCAACGATTCCTCTGGAAGAGCAATCTCTCACATTAATCGATATAGTGTAACACCCCACCCGTCACTTATCTGGTTTTGGTGTGTGTTCACCCCAGGTAATTGACTAACAGACCAACAGAGTGTGCAAAACTGCCGCAGTGTCGGATAACGCAAAGAAAGTAATAAGCCCCTGTGACTCCTGATTGAACTGCTGCGGCAGTTTTGACATTGATTGATTCAGAATTGATCCCTTTTAATGAAAAAGGGGTGCACATTGATCTTATATTCAGCTATTGAACACCAGATGCAAATGTTGAACATAAAATTAATTAAAAAAGTGACTTGGGAGTTCAATTACTTGATTGAAAATAGATACAGTCGGTTAACGTAGATTTATTTTAACTCACGACCTTCAATCATCACATTACATGACTCTCCTAACAGGCAGTGGTAATAAATTGCGTTTGCGTGGAGTAAAGCGCGATAAATCAAAAGTAATTCCTATCGACTGACCCAGGCCTAATGCGAAGTGCGAGAAGAATTCTACAAAAGACAGCCCATGAAACCCTCGTGCAAACTTTGCCGACGTGATCCAGCAAATTAATCAGTGGCCGGAGCGGACGCAATATCACCGAATTCAGCGTGGCGGGGCGGTGTCGTTGTGCGGACGTCGGCCGCCTTCTTGGTGCTGCAAGGTTGTGCTCGTCTTCTCACTCCTAGCTATCTTGCTCAGTAAATAGCTGAACCAAAACTTCCTATCTTCAAGCTCAATCGCTCCGTTTGCTATGTCCTAAACTGCAGAGATGCTCACTCTTTCTCAGGCAAGCTGAGTAAAGAATGCCACGTCCGCACTCTAGGCATGCTGGGAACGGAAGACCCCTACTGAGACGTCTGTCAGTCCGCTCTTCGCCTCGGTTTCCCCTCCAGCAAAATCACTTATGCCAATTGCAGCGCAGGTCGCGTTAATTATGCGTCGCTTCCCAGTGCCGACCAATGCCTGCTCTGGGAAGTGAACAAATTCCCACAACATTTCCCTTCCTCTCAACTTCTTCCATTTAGCTCCCCCTAGGCCACCCATCAAGGTTAGCGTCTGCACAAACACCAAGTTTTCCCGAATTCTGACTCCCAGGAGAGTACGTCAAATTCCTTGGTCCTACGTTCCCATCGGAGGCCGCGTAATTCATTCTGTCGCTCTTCACTTTATTTACTTCAGACTCTGCGGACCATGAATTCAGCGTGAAGTTTCTATAGTCACGAACACGCATATTTTGACCTCGGTTGACCGCTCCACCGTAGCTTTGCGCGGCTTTCTCGCATGTTTCACTGAAAAGGGGACGATGGACATTTATCAACGGGTGTACAAGTTCTCTGTCTGCTTCCCGGTACACCAGCATGGGGTCAACCACCCACTCACTGTCACTCATCTTAAGGTGGCTGGAGGCTGCACCCCGTTACCGCTTTCTCAGAGCTTGAGCCGCCCTAAGCTGCCTATTGTCGCTTCCCTTCGCCGCTCCCCCGGCGGCCACGGTCTGTTCTGAGTACTTCCCTGGGATAAACTAGCCTCCAGTAAATCGACGCATTTCCACAAAGTTTTCATGTCGTGTGAATTACTTTAAAACCATCACCCAACATTAATTATTTCAATACGTCCATACTATACCCTCTACAAGATGCATTGCGCCTTGTCAGTCATTTTTGTTCAGCCCTACTGTTCGCTCAATGTGACTTAGGTGATCTTTAATGACTTCATGTAAAGGGCGTAGTTCTCGCCATTTTACAATAGAAACGCACTGGTTCGATCCTGCTTGCTGGCTTGGACACCAATATGGTGATCGTTCATCGATTCCAAAGTTGCGAGAAAAGTTAAGGTACCAACAGAACATCAATTGTTTTGGCTGGTCATGCAAGGGAAGTTATAAGATAGGAATCCTAGCAAACTTATGTGCTTAATGACTTTCAACAAACAAACTATGCTGAGAAGGACGCACAGTATCCCATTGAACGTAGAGAAGTCATCTGTGATTTCATCCGGGTTCTACTACGCATAGAGCGTTTACTGCAGTGTGGGTTGCCGCGATGAGAGACTTGAAACGTGCACAGGCCCGGACTCAGAACCAGAGGCTTGTCCCTCAGGAATAAGGCCGCACAACGCGCCACGTTTCTTGGCAAGGTGGAGTTGAGTCACCTGACTTCATGTGTGGTGTCAACAGCGAAGTACAGAGGAATTGGTGTTAGGGTATGAGAGTGTTTTTCATTGTTACAGTGTAGTCTCCATACTTCACTTAAGAAAATGATAAATGCGGAAGGATATGAACACATCGAACACTACCCTGTGCAGCAGAGGAACATATCGAAGACGATGCAATGAATCCTGTTTGCAAAGCAGCATCCGTGAGACAATGCTTTGTGGACAATGACATTCCTGAAATTGGCTGGCCTGCGCAGGTTCCGCATCTGAAAATAGAACACATCTGGAATGAGTTAGAACGTAGACTTAGCTCTCGACTCAAGCGTCGAACATCTGTACTGTCGCTGGTTTCGGGTCTTGAGGATCAGTGAGCTGCCATTCCTACACATCTAGACACCTCACCACGTTTAGTCACACATCTCTGCATTTATGAATGCCATTTGCATAATGAATTCTTTGGCGGAATGTTGCACATTAGACAGGCTGCAGTTACAGAAGAGGGTCCGTCGGGAGTTGCCCCGTGACACAGTGCGGCCGTAACGTATTTGCGGCGCTTGGGGAAGCCGGCGTTCTCCATGATTTAGCGTCGGGCCCCGTGGGGTGGAGGGCATTACGCTGGGGACCGGGACGGGACCAGACGCAACGGAACGCAACAGCCGCGCCGCACTGTGCCGGGAAGAGAGGGAAGGGAAGGGAGCGGGCGGCGGCGGCGTTTAGGGCTCGTTTAGCGCCGCCAGTCGACCGTGGCGCCGCAGTTTCGCCGCGCCCGGCTCCGCTCTTGGCATAACACGGCCATTTTATTCCCCGCTGCAGCGGCGCACAGTGGAAAAGTTGAGGCTATCGCAATAAGACGCGAAGTCTGAGCACCAGAATCGGGAAATTCTGCGGCCTGTTTAAAAACCGTCTTTCTTGGCACCACACAGTATTTCATCTCATATCGATTGTTCTCTGTGGTATGCGAGCCAAGAGGGCATGGTGAGTATACACAAACTTTTATTTATTTATTTCAGTTTGTATTGGCCCCTATTTGTAGACTATGGCAAGTCTTACTTGACACAAAAGTAAAGCCACCATCTGCATCTACAGGGTGTACAGAAATGTGTGACCAAACTTTCAGAAAACACTCCGGACACTAGAGGAACAAAATGCCTTACATGGACACGAATCTGGACACGCTTTATTTCCGCAAAAGAGCTCATTTTCTACTTCTCTTCATAATCACATTATTCGTGGGAATAAGACAATATTGGAAGGGGGAAAAAGTTTAGGAATAAGGGAGAAATCACGAAGAATCCCACAAGGTTCACTTTTGGGTCCACTCTTATTACATGCTCTCGGCAATCCTCACGAAGTTGTGCAGTCACGTCATCAATAATGATCTTCTGTCAACGTTTGTGCTTGCCTTGTTGGTGACTGTGTATTAGGGCCTCAAGTTCTTTCAACCCGGCTCAACAGAGGAACTTGTCCAGTTTTCTTAGAGAACACTCAACCCATTCTGCTAGTAGCGAGTCAAAACCCATACTTCATGCACGATTGAGCTCCTCCTCATTTAAGTGTTAATGCTCGTTGGTTTCTAAATAACAGATTCCTTGGCAGATGGACGGGTAGAGGTGGACCATTATCTTGGTTTCGACGCTCTCCGAAACTAAATCCACTAGGCTTTAATTTGTGGGGGCCATTTGAAAGCTCTTGTGTACAGAACCCCAGTACAAGGTCTACAGAGTCTTCTTGCTCGTCTTGTTAAAGGCTCTGTAATAATGCTCAATTCTCCAGGGATATATCGTCGCATCAGGGATTCAATGCGACGGGGAATGATGCTCGTATTCAGACTACAGGAGGGCACTTTGAACATCACATTAGGAAAGTGTGTCGTACTGCGCTGATATGTTCTACTCCTTCGTGTATCCCGTGATTGTGCCGGAGTTGCAGAAACTAAGCTCTAAAATAGGAATAAAGCGTTTTCGGGCTCATGTCCGTATAACATGTTTTCTTCCTCTACGTGTGAAGAATGTTTCCCGGAAGTTTGCCCACAGATTTATGTTACACTCTGTATACTCTGCAAGCTATCTTATGGTGCATGGCGGAGGGTGTTTTTGTATCACTGCCGCTTCTCCCCCTTTTCCGTTCCAGTTGCGTTTGGGTACGGGCGAAAAATGAGTGTTGGTAAGATTCCGGGTGTGTTCAAATATCTCACGTTTTACCTTCATGGTCCTTTCGCTAGATATACGTAGGAGGAAGCAATGTACTGGAATGAGATTTTCACTCTGCAGTGGAGTGTGCGCTGATGAATCTTCGCGCGAGATTAAAACTGAGTGCCAGACTGAGATTCGAACTCGGGGCTTTGCGTTTCTCGGGTACGTGCTCTACCGGCTGACCTACCCAAGCACGCCTCACGACCCGTCCTCGCAGCTTTATTCAGAACTCGCTCGCGAAAGGGAAAAGTCCCGAGCTCGAGTCTCGGCTCGGCCACAGTTTTAATTAGATAGGAAGTTTCAGTGATATACTGATGGACCCTTTCAGGAGAGCGCGCTTTCGAAATTTAGAAGTCCAAAGTCCCACATTAATTTCTGCGGTTATTTAACACAATGTTGGTTGTCTGCTAGCACTGACATCTCCAAGCAAACGCCGCTGCTCCTTGTTGCTAACTGAAACCGTCGGCCACTGGGTTGCTCGTGGTGAGAGGTAATGCCTAAAATTTTGTAGTCTCGCCATACTCTTGATACTGCGGATATAGGATATCCGAAATGCTATGCCGCATGCGTCTAGCTCGAACTACCCTTCCGCATTCAGTCTGTGAAGTTCCGTCGTGCGGCCACAATCACATCTGAAAACCTTTCACGTCCGTCACGTGAGTTCAAATGACTGCTCCGCCAGTGCACTGACCTTCTATACCTTGTGCACGCGATACTACCGCCATCTGTATACGGGCATGTAGTTATCGCATGGCTTTTCTCACCTCAGTGTGTTGCTGTCACACCTACCAGAGGTTACGGTTTTGTGGAAAAAGTTCGGGACATAATACTCACTGCTCCCCCATTTCCACAAGACACATATCCTTTTGGAGTAACTGGGGTTTTTCACAACTCCAGCGTCTATGGTTCTGCAAGATCACGTACCCCGGTAAATGCAGCCGTGCTTCATAAGATAAATAGCATTTTAGCACCAAAGTCTCCATTGTGTGCAGTTGCAGTAAAGTCGCCGAGCAGCAGAGTCTGAACTCGCCAACCGGTGCACTGCCGTGTCACATGTATTTTCTCGAACTTGTTTCCAGAGTCAAGTTCACTCCTAATTCGTCTATTCTCTGACAAAACCGATTCTCCGGCTGCCGCACTGCCTAGTGACGAGCTGCTGAGTGTGTGGCGACCGGTACTTGCCTACCAGATTGTCTGCCACTCGGTAACACTACCGCACTTTAAATACTTTTCAGTCAGTAAATATATTAGCAATACTTTTCCACCGACGGCCGGGGAAAGATTAGCCAGGTGTTTTGTTAGGAGTGTGCCGCTTTATGATGCTGAAACATTAACATTGACAAGACGGGGTGAGAGGAGGTGAGAAGCATTTGAGATGCAGATGTGGATGGAAAGGATTTGTTGCGTACAGAGAGTTACTAATGAATAGCTGGTGGACGGACAGCGAGAGGGGGGTGGGAGGGGGGAGGACGGAGAAGCTTGCTGGCAATTAACTTAAAGAAAAAAAGGAAAACTTCGTTGGTTTACATATCGCGACAGGACTGTTTGATGCTGACTGCACTGGAATGATTAGTGCGTGAGAGAAAAATGAAAGGAAGAGAAAATACAAAGTGGTTGACGACATGAAAGAACGTGGAAGTTACGAGGACATAAGGAGAGCAGCAGGAGACATTAGGATATGGAGAGCTACCGAGTGAAGACCTTCGGTAGAGCACAATAATACATTGTCCGAATAAAATATCAAGCATCCAGAAGGGGAAGCGGAACGTAATTAAGACATGACGGGTTGAGAATTTATGTAATGTTATTTCAGTGATTACAAAATAGTCTAATTTACGTAGAACTTATCAGTATCACGTTGCACCCCCTCTGGCCCGGATGCAATCACTGCCTCGATTGCGCAGGGTGGCACAAAGCATCTGTGTCCTCTCCCGAGGCGAGTTGGCCCAGGACATCCCGGACAGGGCAGCGGGGCACACAGTTCACGTCCGAGTTGGCCCCCAAACAAATTCTGTCGGGGAGAAATCGGGAGGATTTTGTCGGCCACCGCCTCTGTGCCATTTGTGAACGACCACTGTCCTGTCGAAAAATGATACCATGATACTGCCGTATGAGAGGTAACGAACGAGCGTACAGGATGCCCGTGATGTACCGTTGTGCCGCAAGAGTGCCTTCCATTAGCGTCAGCCGTGATCTACAACTACATCGATACTCCGCCAGTCAGAGTGCTGTGCGTGGTGGAAATTATCCTGCCCCACTACCTGTCATTTCCTTTCCTGTTTCGCCCGAAAACAGAACGAGGGGAAAAACGACTGGCCCTAGGCCCGCGTAAGAGCCCTAATTTCTCGTATCTTCCCGGTCCTTAAGCGTTCTGTATGTTGGCGGGAATGGAATCGTTCGGCAGTCAGCTTCAAATGGCGGTTCCCTAAATTTTCTCAATAGTTGCAATGTTACTTATAATCCGTCTTGATTGCAAAATGTTTATTCATATGATCCGTTCCGGTTCCTCTAGAACCATCTTCAGATCTGATATTTCGGATACACACCCGTCCACAGACAGCAACCTTCACATGCTGCGTCTGTGGTCGGGTCTGTATCCGAAATATCAGATCTGAAGATGGTTTTAGAGGAACCGAAACCGATCATACGAATCAACATTTTGCAATCAAGACGGATAAAAAGTAATATTGTAAAACCACTGATTCTGGCTATCCCATCAAACATTATGTCAGTTTCGGACAATTTCTCAATAGCGTTTCCGGAAAAGATCGCCGCCGTCTCTCCAGAAATTCCCCTTTGAGTTCCCAAAGCATTTCCGTAACACTAACGTGTTGCTCGAACCTACCGGTAAGACATTGAGGCTGCAAACACTAATAAGCTTCGATTTAGGAACCCGCCAACAAGAACAACAAGGAACTGTGTACAAGAAGATTTCAGCATCACAAACGCATGGTCTGAAAAATGGAACGCATGGTAAAATCATAAGATGCCTTGCGTCACACAAAAGCCACCTGATTTTGACCTACCACGTAAAATGTGGTCCACTCTAAATAGGATTAGAACTCGTCATGGCAAATGTGCTTACTCCCTGTATAAATGGGGTAAAATACCATCCCCTCAGTGTGACTGCGGAGAAAATCAGATCATCAGCCACATTGTTGAAGAGTGTTCCAGAAGAGCCTATTATGGGAGCCCCGGCGACTTCCTGCTCGCAACTTCAGAGTCGATAGATTATATTAATACACTTGATGTTTATTTATAATCCGTAAACTTTGTTATATAAGTAATGTTGGTTTGCAATTATTAACGTTTCTTATATTAGTGATTTTTCTGTTTGTTTGTTCTGTGTCTGTATTGCCATACGATAAATAAATAATAACCGTAACGAATGTAACAGTCCGCTTCTGGATTGCTTATGTCTTCCTTCACTCCAACCTGTTACACTTACCAAACAGTCCACCGATACGCAAGAATAGGTCGCACTAACGTCGTATATGCGGTCTCCTTTACAGGTGAACCACTCTTTCTTAAAATTCTCCCAATAAACCGAAGTCGACCATTAGACTTCCCTACCACAGTTCTCACATGCTTGTTTCACCTCATATAGCTTTGCAACGTTACGCCCAGATGTTTAAACGACCACAAACAGCGTCACGTTCAAACTCATTCAAATCTTGACAATCTGCCATTGTAGCAACAATATCCGATATAACAACTGCGCTAGACACTTGTTTTCTTACTCTGCCTGTTTACACACCTCTGTATACGCACGGCTACGCCAGTTTCTCTGGCGCTGCAGTGTAATTTGTAGTAACGAGTGTACGTGAGGTACCTGAGACGGGTGGTGGCTGGCGAGTAGCGAGCAGGCGTAGGTAGCGGCAGGGCGGGCGCAGGCAGAATGCCGGAGCAGGCCGAGGCCGCGATACGGCGTCGCGTGGGGTGCGCGCGGCGGCGGCGGCGGCGGCGGCAGCGGCGCGACAAAGCGCTATGGATTTTTCCCCGGGGAGCCGGCGGCCAGGCCGGCAGGCACAAAGGACGCCCCGCCTCGGCTGCGCCCGGCGCCGGCGCTTCATCTGGCGAGTGGCGGCGCCAGTGGCAGGTAATAACCCGCTACCTGGCCACCGCCCCCTGACAAACTCAATCCATCGCCTAATGGGCCACCACTGCACGCCAGGGTACCCACATGTGCATCGGAACTCGCGGACCACGGAGGAGTGCGACACATTGTGGGCCTGTACTATACTACTGGCCATTAAAATTGCTACACCAAGAAGAAATGCAGATGATAAACGGGTATTCATTGGACAAATATATTATACTAGAAGTGGCATGTGATTACATTCACACGCAATTTGGGTGCATAGGTCCTGAGACATCAGTACCCAGAACAACCACCTCTGGCCGCAATAACGGCCCTGATACGCCTGGGCATTGAGCTTGGATGGCGTGTACAGATACAACTGCCCATGCAGCTTCAACACGATACCACAGTTCATCAAGAGTAGTCACTGGCGTATTGTGACGAGCCAGTTGCTCGGCCACCATTAACCAAACGCTTTCAGTTGGTGAGAGATCTGGAGAATGTGCTGTCCAGGGCAGCAGTCGAACATTTTCAGTATCCAGAAAGGCCCGTACAGGACCTGCAACATGTGGTCGTGCATTATCCTGTTGAAATTTAGGGTTTCGCAGGGATCGGATGAAGGGTAGAGCCACGGGTCGCAACACATCTGAAATGTAACGTCCACTGTTCAAAGTGCCGTCAATGCGAACAAGAGGTGACCGAGACGTGTAACCAATGGCACCCCATACCATCACGCCGGGTGATACGCCAGTATGGCGATGACGAATACACGCTTCCAATGCACGTTCACCGCGATGTCGCCAAACAGGGATGCGACCATAATGACGCTGTAAGCAGAACCTGGATTGAACCGAAAAAATGCACCCAGGTTCGTCGTTGAGTACACCATCGCAGGCGCTCCTGTCTGTGATGCAGCGTCAAGGGTAACCGCGGTCACTGTCTCCGAGCTGATAGTCCATGCTGCTGCAAACATCGTCGAACTGTTCGTGCAGATGGTTGTTGTCTTGCAAACGTCCCCATCTGTTGACACAGGGATCGAGTCGTGGCTGCACGATCCGTGACAGCCATGCGGACAAGATGCCTGTCATCTCGACTGCTAGTGATACGAGGCCGTTGGGATCCAGCACGGCCTTCCGTATTACTCTCCTGAACCCACCGATTCCATAACCTGCTAACTGTCATTCGATCTCAACCAACGGGAGCAGCAATGGCGCGATACGATAAACCGCAATCGCGATAGGCTACAATCCGACCTTTATCAAAGTCGGAAACGTGATGGTACGCATTTCTCCCCCTTACACGAGGCATCGTAACAACGTTTCACCTGGCAACGACGGTCAACTGCTGTTTGTGTATGAGAAATCGGTTGGAAGCTTTCCTCATGTCAGCACGTTGTAGGTGTCGGCACCGGCGCAAACCTTGTGTGAATGCTCTGAAAAGCTAATCATTTGCATATCACAGCATCTTCTTCCTGTCGGTTAAATTTCGCGTCTGTAGCACGTCATCTTCGTGGTGTAGCAATTTCATTGACCAGTAGTGTATATTCAGACATCCCTGACATGACACTACTTCCACAGACTTCATCAGTCTTTCGCGAGATAGTTGACGTGATCTCAAAGTATCTGTCTGTTCAGACTTTTGAATATACGCTGCCGGAAAAAAAGGTACACCTCGAAAGACGGCTTCGATTTTGAGCCTATGACGGCATATGCCACTTGGGGGATAGCAGATATACTGATAACGCTTTCGACGTCGATGGGATAGTGTAGTGGCATAGCTATCAGAGAGGCAAATGTGTCTACCCTTTAATAGGGAATGCTCACAGCGGGAAGCCTCAGTGTGGTGCAAATGTGCGAAGCATGCAGGCAACCGCGCCTCGGAGCATTCAACATCTTCATTCTGGTGGTTGACAAAACAAATGGCATACTAGGAACAAGACTACCATATGGGACTTTGGCAAGAATTTTTGGAGTCTCTGCTATACTCCACGTCTTCCAGGCCAGAATATTATTAGGATCAGGAGAAGCTTCAAGGCCACCATAGTCTGCATGATTGCCCCAAACAAGAGCCAACGTAAGCCATGTTGAGCCTCCAAACACAGCTTGTGCATCACAAGTGAAGTTCAGACGCAGTCCTCGAAAAACATTTGGTCCTCCAACCAATTGATGTTTGGAAAATTGGCCAGCCAGGTGAATATCAATGGCCTTTAAGGACCTGTACACAGGTACACTGCGTCGCCAGCGACGACGGTAACCTAGACGTCGCAGAGGCGCTGCGACAGTTGCTGGTATCAGTGGTCACGTGAACATTCTCACACCCGTGGACGATATTATGGACGTCCAAGCTGCACAGACTCCCGCACCAGTACAAATAAGACGGCTTGTGAGCCAAAACGCCTCAGCAGGGTTGCGAACCAGTTACTAGCGCTGGGACTACTAGCACGCACGCCCTCGCCGACCTCCCACTCACGAGAGGATCACTTGGGAGATGGAACAGCGTGGCGTGGCATTCAGCGATGCAGGCGAAAGTGAGGATCACTTGGGAGATGGAACAGCGTGGCGTGGCATTCAGCGATGCAGGCGCAAGTGAGGATCACTTGGGAGATGGAACAGCGTGGCGTGGCATTCAGCGATGCAGGCGCAAGTGAGGATCACTTGGAAGATGGAACAGCGTGGCGTGGCATTCAGCGATGCAGGCGCAAGTGAGGATCACTTGGGAGATGGAACAGCGTGGCGTGGCATTCAGCGATGCAGGCGCAAGTGAGGATCACTTGGGAGATGGAACAGCGTGGCGTGGCATTCAGCGATGCAGGCGCAAGTGAGGATCACTTGGGAGATGGAACAGCGTGGCGTGGCATTCAGCGATGCAGGCGCAAGTGAGGATCACTTGGGAGATGGAACAGCGTGGCGTGGCATTCAGCGATGCAGGCGCAAGTGAGGATCACTTGGGAGATGGAACAGCGTGGCGTGGCATTCAGCGATGCAGAGCGAAAGTGAAGATCGTTGGTAGGGGACAGTGGTATATTCCAGTTTCGTGATTTAATTCTGGTCCTTGAAACTTTACTATTGGCTTTCGCGGTATTGTTGGCGCCCATTTTCAAACGTCTGCCAGTTCACGCTTCGCAACGTTACTGTCGTTCTCTCCAATGGTCCAAACGAATCCGTGACCGTTCATGCTGCCCTATACGTTCAAGATGCCCTGCCTAGTCCTATTTGACGTGAGACACACACACTCTTGAGCACTATTGTAGAATGTGTCACACGAGTGTATTGTTAGCTTAGTTGGCACATGAAATTGTCCTACTTTTTTGGAAATGAACCAACGTCTGCCACCTGCTTTCCTATGCGATACTGCGATCGTTCCATTTCATATCCCCACAAAATTTTTACACCCGGGAGTTTGCAAAAGTTGACTGATTCCAATTTTGGCTTGTTGCTATTTTAGTCACAAGATAATATGTTTATCTGTTTTGTGAAGTGCACCGATTTACGTTCCTGAACATTTGAAAGAAGTTGCGTTTCTTTACACCACTCTGAAAACTTATCAAGAGCTGAATAGGTATTTGTGCCCTTTTTTCAGACAGTAATTCATCATAGATTAGTGCATCATATGAGATTATTAATGCTATTAATGTTGTCACCAGGGTCATTAATATAAAAAGTAAACAACAAAGGTCCCAAGAAACGTCCCTGGGGGTCCCTGCAGTTATGTTACATCTATCGGTGGTTCTACATCCAAGAGCACAGGCCTTATTATCCTTACTAAGGAATCCTTACTCTACTCTCAAATTTTGTTTGACACCATATCCGACTGTACTTTCGTTAATAATATTGAACCAATTGTTCTTTTGATGCACACGAGAAGGAAAAAAATCGAAAGGAATATGACGTTTATCATACTTTGAGATGCGACACGAACAGAAAGCATGCGAACATATTATATAATTTGAACAGTACTGCAAAAATGCTGAATAGGTCACCTAGTAAAACGTCATCCGTTGATGAATGAATCGCTGTGGAACCGTCAGTCTGCCTCTGACGGTTATTTACCGGGTGATCAAAAAGTCAGTATTAATTTGAAAACTTATTAAACCACACAATGTTGTAGATAGAGAGGTAAAAATTGACACATATGCTTGGAATGACATGGGGTTTTATTAGAACCAAAAAAAACATATTGCTAGACGCGTGAATGATCTTTTGCGCGCGTCGTTTGGTGATGATCGTGTTCTCAACCGCCACTTTCGTCATGCTTGGCCTCCCAGGTCTCGAGACCTCAGTCCGTGCGAGTATTGGCTTTGGGGTTACCTTAAGTCGCAAGTGTATCGTGATCGACCGACATCTCTAGGGATGCTGAAAGACAACATCCGACGCCAATGCCTCACCATAACTCCGGACATGCTTTACAGTGCTGTTCACAACATTATTCCTCGACTACAGCTATTGTTGAGGAATGATGGTGGACATATTGAGCAATTCCTGTAAAGAACATCATCTTTGCTTTGTCTTACTTTGTTATGCTAATTATTGCTATTCTGATCAGACGAAGCGCCATCTGTCGGACATTTTTTGAACGTTTGTATTTTTTTGGTTCTAATAAAACGCCATGTCATTCCAAGGAAGTGTGTCAATTTGTACCTCTCTATCTACATTATTCTGTGATTGATTCAGTTTTCAAATTTATACTGACTTTTTGATCACTCGGTATGTAACATACAACTTCAGTTCATCTGTACAACTCAGTTTATTTGATATCTGATAAGGATTTATGTCAGTCATTTATTTACCAACTGATGACCTTTCACTGAGTGACCAATTCAGCATTTGTGCCATACTGTTCCACTTTGCTATACTACTGTCACACTAACGACTAAACACGACGATTCGATGATATGTAAACAACAAAACTTCTCATAAATGTCAAAATATCACTGACTCTAATCTTTTTCTTTTTTTATCTGGGATCTAACACTAGGCGGACAATGTTGAGTATAAGACAAAGGAACATCAGGCGTATCTGAAGATGTGTAACACGACCGCTAATGTTGTCAGTATACGACATGAACGATTTATCAGGAAGGATCTGCAGCGCTCTCCAACAATTCACTGGCGATGCTATTGTCTGTAACATAATATCCTAGCTGTATGATGGTAAGGAAACGAAGAGCAACTTAAACAGTACCCTTACCGATGCTATCTTCCTTGAAATGTGAATTATATCTACGTGGCTCTTCCCCTGCACTGTGTGCCGCGGAGGATACTTCGTACCAGCATTTTGCATTCTCTCCCACTCGAGTATCGAGGTTGTCAGTGTCTCAAATGGCTCTGAGCACTATGAGACTTAACATCTGTGGTCATCAGTCCCCTAGGACTTAGAACTACGTAGCGGTCACGCGGTTCCAGACTGAAGCGCCTAGAACCGCACGGCCACACCGGTCGGCGTCAGTATCTCATTTACGTGTTCTACTCTCTATTGTCCCATTATTGTTACTTGAAAAACACAATTCAATCAAAAGCATCTGAACTCTATTACGCGTTCAACTATTCGCCTTTATGATGGCTTGAACTGTTTTGAGGACGCTTTCAGTGGGGTGTCTGACTGTCCATGGTGGAATGGCAGCACATTATCTCTGAAGAGCCCGAGTTACAGAAGGTAGTGATGTTGGACTCTGAGATCTGTAGCGGAGTCAACTTTCTAACTCATCCCAGAGCTCTTCCATTGGCTCTATAGACAGGCCAACCCATTTCACAAATTTCTCTGCAGACTGTCGGTCCACAGTTGCTGCTTTACGATTGGGTGCATTCTCATGCTGATACAGTCATAGTCCCCAGACTGTTTCTCTTCTGTCTGTAGTGTTGAGTGCGCATCACTCTGCATTTACGGAGGAAGGTGGTGCAGTGGTTAGCACACTGGACTCGCATTCGGGAGGACGACGGTTCAAACCCCTGGTTTAGGTTTTCCGTGATTTCTCCAAAGCGCCTCAGGCAAATGTGGGGATGGTTCCTTTGAAAGGGCACGGCCGACTTCCTTCGACATTCCTTCCCTGATCCGATGGGATTGTTAACCTACCGTTTGGTCCACTCCCCCAAATCAACCAACCGTCCTGCATTTACCGTTTTCTCGAGCTTAACAAGGGGACCGCATCCAAACCACGAAAAACACTCCCATACCGTAACACCATCTCCTACACCACACGTGATGGCAGGTAGCATTGCCCAGAAATTCGCCAAACTCAAACCCTTCCATCGGACTGCCCCAAGTTACACCCGATCCAGCACTCTAAATCACTCCACAATGCTCTGGCGTCGCTCTTCGCAGCACCTCAGTCATTCCTTAGCACCGACTACGGAACTGTGAGGCTGCTCGACAACAGTACCCTATTCTTCTTAATTCCACGCGCATAGTCACTGCACAGTGGTCGACGGTCCCTGTTCGGTGGTACATGTAGCGTCCCTAGTCTTCACTTACCTGTATTTGTCCACTCGCGTTCGCACTTCACAGTCACATCACCAAGAGTCGACTTGTGCACTTTGCCGGGGTCGAAACGTCCCTGATGTAGCCATCAGTCAGCTGACATCAATGACCAGTCCGCATTCGAAGTCACCGGCGTGTCTGCCTCACGTGGTATCCAGTGATCAATTCCGCATCACATAAGGATGTCCGGGTACTTTTGATCAGATAGTGTGGCTGCATAACGATCACATCGTCTTCTTCTTAGATACTTTTCCTTGATTTGCCCAACAGGGTTACACTTCCGTGTTGCTATCCTCAGTGAAAGTGAAGAAGAATTACAAGATCTACCGAGTTGAATGAACAATCAACTGAGTACGGTATATAGATCGATAGTAAATCGAAGAAGGAAGCAATGAGAAGTAGAAGAAATTAGAACAACGAGAAACTTAACGGGACTGCCGATCGAGAAGGACATGAAGTTCAGGAATTGTACTGCCTAGGCAACAAAATAGCCCATGACGGACGGAGCAAGGTGGACATGAAAAGCAGACGAGCACTGGCAAAAAGGGCATTACTGGCCAGGAGAAGCCTACCAGTATCAAGCATAGGCCTTAAATGGTGGAAGACATTTCTGAGGACGTAGGTTTGGAGCACAGTACGGTCTGGTAGTGATATATGGAAAGTGAGAAAACCGGAAAAGAAGAGAATCGTAGTATTTTAGATGTCATGCTACAGAAGAATGTTGAGAATTAGTTGCACTAATAAGGTAAGGAATGAGCACGTGCTGCGCAGAATCGGAGAGGAAACGAATATATGGAAAACGCTGATGAGAAGGAAGGCAGAATGGTAGTAAAACTGTTAAGAGTGAAACGTCCCCTTAGGAAAATTATGAATGACTGTGCTGGTAAACCTCTACGTTATTTGATTTTCAAACAACTGAGCAAAACTGAAGTTACTCTGACATTTCTCTCTTTACTTATTCTGATCAACACTAAATTGACACACAATATTTTTAGCGCAACGCAATCTGACTTTCAATAATCTCTACAAAAGAATGGCCCTGACTAACAATAACCTATAACTTTCACGAATCACTTACCTCACAAAAATCTTCGTTACTCGAACTACTGCAATACAGTGAGCGTCAATACTGCCACCTAAATAAAAGGTTCTAACTACTGAAGGCACTAACTACTGATAGAAATGAAAGATTTTGGTAGAGAACAAACAATGTATTTACCTTAATAGTGTTCCCCATGACACCCAGTCTTCCAAATTTCCTTTCTCTGACGGACATACGTCCAGATCGTCCGCCCTCATAATTCTGCCACCTCTCCCCCCCCCCTCCCCCCCCCACACCCACCACTGCTGGCGGCTCACCTGCAACTGCCCAACGGTACGTGCTGTTCCCATTCAACTGCCCAACACTACAATAGAGAATATTCCAACAATGCCAACCAGCCACAGACTGCATACAGCACAATCCTTGATTTTCATACAGAGCACTACGTGGGGTTGCCAACATAAAAATCTAAACAGCCTACTAACAAGACATTGTGGAATAGCTTCTATGGTACTACAGGGAGCTGGAGAGGCTAATAACTGTAGAAGAAGACAGAGAGTGGAATAGATCCAGCAGATAATGGAGGGCGTTGGTTGCAAGATGAAGGGTTGATGCAGGAGAGGAATTCGTGGCGGGCAGCATCAAACGAGTCAGAAGTATGATGAATCGAAAAAAAATGCGTTATACCGACCATTACTGTCCTAGCAGCACGTCCGTCAATTCGTTCGGTAGGTCCTATTCCTGTCTAGGCTGCTTACAAACCCTGGTGCGTTACAGTAAAATTGGTGGCAATACGAATGTCGAGATTCCCTAGGAGTAAATGTACAGTGCGGGGTCTCTACTACTCTCAATGATCCGCACATAAAAGACGGGTCTGATGACAGCCCCGTCATAACACACGCGCGTCATTTGAGAGTGTGCGGGCACATCTGGTGCCAACAAAGGAAATTAATGAACGCTGATGACCTTTATTTCTGTCTACCCTTCCCGGAGGAGTGTATAAAGACCTTTTTTCTCTTTAAATGAGTGATTTCTTTTTAGCTGCAGCCCGTGTCACAACAGTTGGTAGCGGAACGAGGGAACCCCCCATTATCGAGAGAAGATGCGAGAGTGCGCCGGCGGCGGCGTGGAGCGCGGAAGTCTTTTGAAGGGGGCGGCCGCGCCGAGATGGGAAGGGGGTGTGAGGCGAGGGGGGGAGGGGCTGATTTCTTGATCCACGCTGCCGCCGCGTCCCGCTCCGCTCGGCTGTTCGGGTCGCGCCTGAATGCGAGCGCCGTCTCCGGAGCGACAAAGGAACAGCGGGCGGCGTGCGCCCCTGCTGCCGATATTCTACAGGCGCCGTAATGAAACCCTAAGAGAGTGCGCGCCATTACTTCCAGGCTCTCCACGTCCGCCGCTGCAAACACAGTCGCACTCGCAGCTGCACACTTTCAGCTGGGCCGGCCACTCGCCGGGCAATTCGACTCTTCGAGTGTTCCCTGGCGTACGCTCATTGCTTAACGACTCGGCGCGACGAGATCAGTGCGGCAGCAACGTAATCCTTCCTATGACAAGGGAAACTCACTATCGCCCCCCCCCACCCTCTCTGTCTCTCTCTCTCAGATTTAGTGGTAAGAGACCCACTGGACAGCCCCTGAAAACAGAAAGAAACTATACCGAACTGTGTAAAAAAGCAAAATAGAAACAATGAGCGGTCCAAGAACAATAAGTGCAATATCGAGCAGCCAGGAGTCCTCCTTCAGGCGGCAGAAAGGTAGTGGCCTTCGAATGGGAAGCGCCAACGTTTGATGATAAGACGAGAAGTCAACCGAATCCTCCACCGGAAAACACGTCTGGTGTGTCGTACACGGCATTAGTGACAGTATGTGTGCAATCTTATCTCTTAATTACGTACCTAATCTGTACGCCTAGTAAGTCAGTGAGATATGCCTCCTTGCCCCATTTAGGTGTTCGTATTAATGTGATTGTGATCATTACCAAGGAAATGATGCCGGCCGGGGTGGCCGAGCGGTTCTAGGCGCTACAGTCTGGAACCGCGCGACCGCTACGGTCGCAGGTCCAAATCCTGCCTCGGGCGTGTATGTGTGTGATGTCCTTGAGTTAGTCAGTTTTAAGTAGTTACAAGTTCTAGGGGACTGATGACCTCAGAAGTTAAGTCCCATAGTGCTCAGAGCCATTTGAACCAAAGGAAATGATGAAAACATAATAGTTTGTCACATAAGCACATAAGCTACAACAAATGAACGCAACAGTTCCACAATAAAAATGGTTCAAATGGCTCTGAGCATTATGGAACTTAACATCTGAGGTCATCATTCCCCTAGAACTACTTAAACCTAACTAACCTAAGGACATCACACATATATCACAATATCAAGCGACCATTGGATGAAGGACAACGAGCAGATATCGTATTCCTAGATTTGCGGAAAACGTTTGACTTAGTGCCCCATTACAGACTGTTAACGAGGGCCAAAGTATATGGAATATGTTCTCAAATATGTTCAACAAATGTGTTTGAAATCTTATGGGACTTAACTGCTAAGGTCGTCAGTCCCTAAGCTTACACACTACTTAACCTAAGTTATCCTAAGGACAAGCACACACATCCATGCCCGAGAGAATACTCGGAAACTCCGCCGGTACCAGCGCCTTAGATCGCTCGGTTCTCAAATATGTGAGTGGTTCAGTAATTGAGCCCGGAACGTTGTCCTGCATGGCAAATATTCACTGGAGACTAGGACATCGTCAGGAGTGACTCGAGGAGGTTGAAAGAACCGCTCATGTCCTCTACGAGAGTCATTCCGTAATCGTAGTAAACGCATTCGGAAGCCCGTGGCAAACAGCAGCGGCTTCAGCCGACAGATTGCGACCGCAAGCGAGGATGGCTCGGTACCAGTGTGATGAGTGGCATCTTGTTCCAAACGTGGAGAAGTTAATGCAGGTCCATAATATCCGAATAGAATGTCAGAGTCGTGCTGCTTGACATAGCCACATTTATTAAATCTGTATGGGTAAGCGAGATGTAATTTAACGAGAACGTAAGGCCGGTAATGGGGAAAGAGAATTACTGATTTCGGTTTATTGGGAGAATGGTAGGAAAGTGTAGCTGACCTAAAAAAGAGGCGGAGTAAAGAAGATTATTCGTATTAAAGGAAGACAGTGAAGCGACTCGGACACGTGCGGTGGAAGAGCGGTTCTAGGCGCTTCAGTCTGGAACCGCGCGACCGCTACGGTCGCAGGTTCGAATCCTGCCTCGGGCATGGATGTGTGTGATGTCCTTAGGTTAGTTAGGTTTAAGTAGTTATAAGTTCTAGGGGACTGATGACCTCAGATGTTAAGTCCCATAGTGCTCAGAGCCAATTCGGACACGTGCTGCTAGATCTTTTAGCGGCAATTTCGATTAAGACGCGAGCGGTTCTAGGGGCTTCAGTCTGGAACCGCTCGGCGAGACCAGCCGGCTACACAGAAGATTTACTTAACTTGCATTCCTCCAAGTGTAGGAATACTTATTACAGATAATGCAATAAGAAACAAAGTCCAGCTGATGAATGCCAACAACAAAGAGTCTCTGGGCACTAAAGCAGGAACTGTGGTATTGAAGCCCCAAGTATAAGGCGTGCCACAGGGGAGTTTCGTCACAGGGTTATTTGGTAAGTGTGATAGAGTTGCGGAGATGTTTAGCAAACTCAAGTGGCAGACTCTACAAGAGAGGCGCTCTGCATCACGGTTTAGCTTGCTGTCCAGGTTTCGAGACGGTGCGTTTCTGGATGAGGTATCGAATATATTGCTTCCCCCTAATTATACCTCTCGAGGAGTTCCCGAATGTAAAATTAGAGAGATTCGAGCGCGCACGGAGGCTTTCTGGCAGTCGTTCTTCCCGCGAACCATACGCGACTGGACCAGGAAAGAGAGGTAATGACAGTGGCACGTAAAGTGCCCTCCGCCACACACCGTTGGGTGGCTTGCGCAGTGTAAATGTAAATGTAGATGTGTATGTGTAGCGCCCCACGGTGAAGTGACTCGGAGCGCAAGTGGGGTGAGCGGATGCCTCCGGCACGTGCTCTACCGCGGCGGCAGAGGCCGCTGCGCCTGTGGGACGGAGTCGCTGCAGCAAGCGCGCCGTGGGACACACGCGATCCTGCGCGACCGCTATCGCCGTCGAACGGAAACTTCTACACTACTGGCTACTAAAATTGCTTCACCAAGAAGAAATGTAGGTGGTAAACGGGTATTCATTGGAAAAATATATTATACTAGAACTCAAATGACATTACATTTTCACGCAACTTGGGTGCATAGATCCTGAGAAATCAGTTGAGTCAAACAGAGCGCGGATGGCCTGTACAGGCACAGCTGCCCATGCAGCTTCAACACGATGCCACAGTTCATCAAGAGTAGTGACTGGCGTATTGTGACGAGCCAGTTTTCAATTGGTGAGAGATCTGGAGAATTTGCTGGCCAGGTCAGCAGTCAAACATTTTCTGTATCCAGAAAGGCCTGTACAGGACCTGGAACATGCAGTCGTGCATTATCCTGCTGAAATGTAGGGTTTCGCAGGGATCGAATGAAGGGTAGAGCCACGGGTCGTAACACATCTGAAATGTAACGTCCACTGTTCAAAGTGCCGTCAATGCGATCGAGAGGTGACCGAGACGTGTAACCAATTGCACCGCATACCATCGCACGGGGTGAAACGCCAATATGGCCATGACGAATACACGCTTCCAATGTGCGTTAACCGAGATGTCGCCAAACACGGATGCGACCATCATGTTGCTGTGAACAGAATCTGGATTCATCCGAAAAAACGACGTTTTGCCATTCGTGCACCCAGGTTCGTCGACGAGTACACCATCGCAGGCGCTCCTGTCTGTGATGCAGCGTCAAGGGTAACCGCAGCCACGGTCTCCGAGGTGATAGTCCATACTGCTGCAAACGTCGTCGAACTGTTCGTGCAGATGGTTGTTGTTTTGCAAACGTCCCCATCTGTTGACTCAGGGATCGGGACGTGGCTGCACGATCCGTTACAGCCATGCGGATAAGATGCCTGTCATCTCGACTGCTAGTGATACGAGGTCGTTGGGATCCAGCACGGCATTCCGTATTACCTTCCTGAACCCACCCATTCCATATTCTGCTGACTGTCATTGGGTCTGGATCAACGCGAGCAGCAATGATAAACCGCAATCGCGATAGTCTACAATCGGACCCTTATCAAAGTCGTAAAAATGATGGTACGCATCTCTCCTCCTTACACAAGGCATCACAACAACATTTCACCAGCCAACGCCGGTCAACTGCTATTTGTGTACGAGAAATGGGTTGGCAACTTTCCTCATGTCAGCACGTTGTAGGCAATCTTGTGTGAATGCTCTGGAAAGCTAATCATTTGCATATCACAGCATCTTCTTCCTGTCGGTTAAATTTCGCGTCTGTAGCACGTCATCTTCGTGGTGTAGCAATTTTAATGGCCAGTAGTGTATTTCCTTTGCCGGCGCATCGACTCGTGTGAGCTGGTATCGGTATGTGATAGCACAGCCCTAAATGACCACAAACACTTTCACCTATTCTTCCCTCTTCCAGCCACGCAGCTGCTCCCACCTCCACAATCAGTCCCACTGTTCTGTCGAGCTCTAGACTCGCTGCAGGTGGACTGTATCGACGGAGGATGTTTGCAGTGTTTATACCCGAGTGTCGGTATTGTTTACTTCCGGACGTTTCGGAAGCCTCTGCTGGCACGGGAGTGTCGGCGAGTGCGGGTGCCGGCGCGTTTGTATGCGGCGCGGTCCGCCTTGGCAGTGAGCAGGCTGCGTCGGCTGATTTCCAGAGCGGCGGGCAGCGCCAGACAGCCAGAAGAAGGGGGCGTTTCCTGCGGGAGCCGAGGTGGCAGGCTGCGCTATCGACCGGCGCGCCGGATACATAATGCATGTCGCCGGCCCCGGACCTCCACAGCCGGCAGCGGCAGCGGCACCAGGGCAGGGCAGGCGCCGGAGACAGACCGTCTGCCGCCTTCACGCCCGCCGCGCAGCTCGTGGCGGGGTCCTACTGTCCTCCACTCTAACGTAAACAAATCCCGACGCCAGCTCACAGCGCTCAGCGGTTGCTCATCGGGTGCAATGTGCCTACACCACGTGCTGTGACAACACTGGAAAAGGCTCACACTGACTCCATAATATATGCTCATTCACCTAACTCTGCGACATACACGGTCGTCCATTGATAGTGACCGGGCCAAATATCTCACGAAATAAGCATCAAACGAAAAAACTACAAAGAACGAAACTTGTCTAGCCTGGAGGGGGAAACCAAATGGCGCTATGGTTGGCCCGCTAGATGGCACTGCCCTAGGTCAAACGGATATCAACTGCGTTTTTTTTTTTATATAGGAACCCCCATTTTTTATTACATATTCGTGAAGCGCGTAAAGAAATATGAATGTTTTAGTTGGACCACTTTTTTCGCTTTCTGATAGACGGCGCTGTAATACAAACGTATAAGTACGTGGTATCACATAACAATCCGCCAGTGCGGACGGTATTTGCTTCGTGATACATTACCCGCGTTAAAATCGACCGTTTGCAAACTGCGAAAAAGGTCGATATAGTGTTGATGTATGGCTATTGTGATCAAAATGCCCAACGCTCCTGTGCTATGCATGCTGCTCGCTATCCTGGACGACATCATCCAAGTGTCCGGACCGTTCGCCGGATAGTTACGTTATTTAAGGAAACAGGAAGCGTTCAGCCACGTGTGAAACGTCAACCACGACCTGCAACAAATGATGATGCCCAAGTAGGTGTGTTAGCTGCTGTCACGGCTAATCCGTGTACCAGTAGCGGACAAATTGCGCGAGAATCGGGAACATCAAAAACGTCGTTGTTGAGAATGTTACATCAACATCGACTGCACCCGTGCCATATTTCTATGCACCAGGAATAGCATCGCGACGACTCTGAACGTCGTGTACAGTTCTGCCGCTGGGCACAGTACGGGACGATGACAGATATTTTGCACGCGTTCTATTTAGCGACGAAGCGTCATTCACCAACAGCGGTAACGTAAACCGGCATAACATGCAATATTGGGCAACGGAAATCCACGATGGCTGCGACAAGTGGAACATCAGCGACCTTGGCGGATTAATGTATGGTGCGGCATTATGGGAGGAAGGATAAATCGCCCCCATTTTATCGATGGCAATCTAAATGGTCCATTGTATGCTCATTTCCTACGTACTGTTCTACCGATATTACTACAAGATGTTTCACTACATGACAGAATGGCGATGTACTTCCAACATGATGGATGTCCGGTACATAGCTCGAGTGCGGTTCAAGCGGTACTGAATAGAATATTTCATGACAGGTGGCTTGCTAGTCGAAGCACCATACCATGGCCCGCACGTTCACCGGATCTGATGTCCCCGGATTTCTTTCTGTGAGGAAAGTTGAAGGATATTTGCTATCGTGGTCCACCGACAACGCCTAACAACATGCGTCAGTGCATTGTCAATGCATTTACGAACATTACGGAAGGCCAACTACTCGCTGTTGAGAGGAATGTCGTTACACGTATTGCCAAATGCATTGAGTTTGACGAACATCATTTTGAGCATTTATTGCATTAATGTGGTATTTACAGGTAATCACGCTGTAACAGCATGCGTTCTCAGAACTGATAAGTTCACAAAGGTACATGTACCACATTGGAACAACCGGAATAGAATGTTCAAATGTGCCTACGTTCTGTATTTTAATTTAAAAAACCTACCTGTTACCAACTGTTTGTCTAAAATTGTAAGCCATATGTTTGACTATTACAGCGCCATCTATCACAGAGCGAAAAAGTGGTCTAACTACAAGTCATACTTCTTTACATAGTACACGAATATGTAATAAAAAATCGGGGTTCCTATTTGAAAAAACGCAGTTGATATCCGTTTGACCTATGGCAGAGCCATCTAGCAGGCCAACCATAGCGTCATTTGGTTTCCCTCTTCAAGCTAGACAAGTTTCGTTCTTTGTAGTTTTTTTTTATTTTGATGCTTATTTTGTGGTTTTTTTGCCCGGTCAGTATCAGTGGAGCACTCTGTAAAGTGCGTTCACAAATTGATTGCGCAAACTTAGAGGTGTGTGGGGGACACCAGCAAACGTATTTTGATAAGTAACAAAGTGTCGAAAATGCATACTGAGAACGTAGTATCTAGAAGATCACTGGGCGTGATTGTTTTATTTGCAATGTTAAATGTTCTTCAGTCACTTATTGTTCTAATGAATGTTGCGATAAATGTTCAAAATTAGCGCCGGTAGCTTAAGCGCAGCAGGGCGTCCTGCTTTCCGTGGAAAATGTGTGGCGTGGTTTGTACGTGTCTGCCCGCTGAAAAAATTCTTACAAACCAATTCCTCTTCAGAGAGAAAGAATACGCTCCCGTTTTCCTGTATCCCCACATAAAATAGCCTAATGGGCTGCATATCTGTCAGTTCTCACCGTAGGTAGTGCTCCATGTTACGTGCTGACGTAGTCTCTACAGCGCTATAAGTTGTTTACGGACTCAATGCTAACGTCTGGACGTTACGAGATTATGTACTTCAATTCACTTTTGATGTAACGCTATTTTAAGAAGGTACTTTCTGTAAGGTATTTCGTTTTTTTTTTCATACCATCACTTTTTAATGATACAATTATAATCGGTTTCGGCCTTAAAAGGCCATTTCAGATACTATTGGCGGCATCTGACGAACAAGTGTTCATGCATTGTCAACACATGAACACTTGTCAAGCAAATGGCACCCGTAACATCTGAACATGGCCTTTGAAGGCCGAAACCGGTTATAACTGTATCATAAAAAAGTTATTGTGTCAAAAATAAAAAAAATAATGCCTTACAATAAGTGAGTCACCGCCTCGGAAGCGGAATGCCGTTTTTTCCGAGGTACTTATCTCCTCCGTCACGGTCGTTCCTACCTATAATTGATGTTCAGTTTCTCGTCACTGCTAAGTACTTATAAACGGATTGTAGCACCAGGTTAATTGGATCTATCGGTGGGGCACAAAATTTGGAATCTGGACCCAAACAATGTCTTCCGTTAACGACGGAACTTCATTAAAGAAACAGGTGAGTTGACTTTGCTTTTACTGACTCCACCTACACTTCACAAAATTAAGATTGAGAGTGCCTTCCTAAGCATAAAATAAGATGAATAACATCAGCAAACGAAAGTTTTCTTCGGTATATATGATGGAAGTTAAAATTCTTGTGGGCACGTAGTAGCCTAGTGGAAATGCTTTCACCAGTGGTTAAGAGTAACGTATGAGGGCAGCGTCAACTGTGAGAAATCCACACGGCTGTGCGTGTAGTTATCGGTGTTATGTTGCGACAGCGATAGTTCAGATGTTCATGACAAAGGAGGGTGTTTAGCGCCGAGTCTGTCTCGGGCGCGCGCTTGTGTGTGTGTGTGTGTGAGAGAGAGAGAGAGAGAGAGAGAGAGAGAGAGAGAGAGAATGTGTGTGAATTTAGCGGGACAGCGCGTGATGTGAACGCGGAACAAAGGGCATTGTGACGGAGACAGGCCATAACTGCTTGTTATTGGTATTCTCAGCTAATAACGGGGCGCACCGAGGTCCAGTGTTCTGGCACCACAAGCGTCGCGCAGGTGCAGCTTACCTTGCCCAGGTACGAGTGTCCGTGCAAGCCGCCCCCTCACATTGCTCGTCGAATTAAACCTTATCTCCCTTCCGCCTCTCTCTCTCTCTCTCTCTCTCTCTCTCTCGAAGAAAGAAACGAAGAGCATAAGTGTACGTCTTCATCGGCAGTTGATAAGCAGAACGTGGCTACTACACTATTGGCCATTAAAATTGCTGCACCACGAAGATGGCGTGCTCCAGACGCGAAATGTAAGCGACAGGAAGAAGATGCTGTGATATGCAAATGATTAGCTTTTCAGAGCATTCACACAAGGTTGGCGCCGGTGTCGACACCTACAACGTCCTGACACGAGGAGTTTCCAACCGATTTCTCATATACAAACAGCAGTTGACCGGCGTTGCCGGGTGAAACATTGCTATGCCTCGTGAAAGGAGGAGAAATGCGTACCATCACGTTTCCGACTTTGATAAAGGTCGGATTGTAGCCTATTGCGATTGCGGTTTATCGTATCGCGACATTGCTGCTCGCGTTTGTCGAGATCCAATGACTGTTAGCAGAATATTGAATCGGTGGGTTCACGAGGGTAATACGGAACGCCATGCCGGATCCCAACGGCCTTGTATCACTAGCCGTCGAGATGACAGGCATCGTATCCGCATGGCTGTAACGGATCGTGCAGCCACGTCTCGATCCCTGAGTCAACAGATGGGGACGTTTGCAAGACAGCAACCATCTGCACGAACAGTTCGACGACGTTTGCAGCAGCATGGACTATCAGCTCGGAGACCGTGGCTGCGGTTACCCTTGACGCTGCATCACAGACAGGAGCGCCTGCGATGGTGTACTCAACGACGAACCTGGGTGCACGAATGACAAAACGTTATTTTTTCGGATGAATCCAGGTTCTGTTTACAGTATCGTGATGGTCGCATCCGTGATTGGCGACATCGTAATGAACGCACATTGGAAACGTGTATTCGTCATTCCCATACTGGCGTATCGCCCGGCGTGATGGTTACACGTCTCGGTCACGTCCTGTTCGCATTGACGGCACTTTGAACACTGGACGATACATTTCAGATGCGTTACGACCCGTGGCTCTACCCTTAATTCGATCCCTGCGAAACCCTACATTTCAGCAGGATAATGCACGACCGCATGTTGCAGGTACTGCACAGGCCTTTCTGGATACAGAATATGTTCGACTGCTGCCCTGGCCAGCACATTCTGCAGATCTCTTACCAACTAAAAACGTCTGGTCAATGGTGGCCGAGCAACTGGCTCGTCACAATAGGCCAGTCACTACTTTCGATGAACTGTGGTATCGTGTTGAAGCTACATGGGCAGCTGTAACTGCACATGCCATCCAAGCTCTGCTTGACTCAATGCCCAGGTGTATCAAGGCCGTTATTACCGCCAGAGGTGGTTGTTCTGGGTACTGATTTCTCAGGATCTATGCACCCAAATTGCGTGTGAATGTAATCACATGTCAGTTCTAGTATAATATATTTGTCCAATGAATACCCGTTTATCATCTGCATTTCTTCTTGGTGTAGCAATTTTAATGGCCAGTAGTGTATTTCGACAAAGTAGTGACTTCTTCAGATGTAAGAATTGATCCGGAGCCTACCCCTAGGGACTGTTGTAATGTTATTATTGTCAACGATTAATACACAAGGTGCGTCTGAAAAGTTTGGTGAATGGTTTCAGACAATAAAGGACACAAGAGCTATAGACAAGATACCTTTATCGAAGCACCACGGTCACGCGTTGTTTGATACCTGCCAAGTCTGCGAATGTTCCTGAACAATGGAGCTTACACTGTATTTTCTCGTCTTGGATCTTCTGCCCCCATTCTTAACGACAGCTGCCTGTCATCTTCCATCATCTGTAGCACTTGCGCCACTGCATAACGGAGCGCTAAGTAGAGAGACGCGTTAACTTCAAGATTTGCTTAAAATTGGGCAAAACGCCGACGGAGACTTATGAAAAACTAAATTAAAGTGTACGGTGATGAAGCAGTGAGTAATGTGTGTGTGTGTGTGTGTGTGTGTGTGTGTGTGTGTGTGTGTGTGTGTGTGTGTGTGTGTGTGTATGTGGTTTAAACGTTTTGGAGACATCAAAGACCATGTCGAGGATGGGCCTCGTTCGGATTGACACCCACAAAAATCCCAGACAACAACTAACGAGTGCGACGGATGCTTGAGAATGATCGGCGAGTCTCTATGAGAATGACAGCAGAGGAGTTCGCGATCAGCAAAGACAAGACAAGCACTATTGTTTGCGAACATTAGCACACGTTACGGATATGCAGCAACGCATGACCACGGCGCTTCGAGCGATTTCACAAGAAGCGCTTGCCGATAGCTTCCAACAGTCTTACAACCGATGTCAAAAGTGCGTTGTTGTTAATGATCACTACTTTGAAGGACACCAAAGGTATTTTATGTGTAACACCTGTTTTCTTTAATTTCTGAGATCGCTCATCGAACTTTTCAGATTCACATTGTAAACGACCCAGATCACAACGTCAGAATCGGCACGATATGGCAATGTTACAAAATTGTCGGCAAATCCCGAATGTCTGCAGACGATCGAAGTTTGCTTTACGGATTAGTATTGACCCTTGACATAAATAAAAGGCATTTACGGTGCATAAATAGCCGGAAGACCCGTTATTGTTTGATTATACGAAGCCCGTAAATCATTGGAAATCGTCACACACTTCAAATACGTCGAAGTACACGCACCGAGAGATTCGAAGCGGAACGACGACATGACACCGAGCGTATAAGTGTCGACCAAACCTAAACGAGCCACAGGGAAGAAAAGCTAAGTTTATTGTTTATTATTGCAAAAGCAAGCGTCATAATTGAGGGTATTTTCGTTCCGTCGTTGCAACAGCAATAAAATGCGTTTGCGGCTTTATTGAGGTAAAGCATATCAGTGGTCTGTAATTAAAGATATGTACAATCTGACTTGTTTTTAAAGTCAAAAACTGTTCGTGAACAATTTTTTGGTTTGCACTTACGATAATTTCTCCTTCGAGGAACGTGTAAGGTCTTGCCAGAGAAACTTCTGCAGCGTAGGCGAAACCGCCTTGGCAAGATGTGGGCCCAATCTCTCCGAATGCGATTTCCATGTTTTTGGAGCCCAGAAGAAGGACATTCCTGGCTGTCGATTTGCTGCAGACGAAGAGGTGCACGCCTGTGTTCGATCATGGTTACTTAAGCAACAGCAAACACTTTTCCGTGGCGTGGGATAAACGTATTAACGGTTGTGGCGATTAATTTTGAAGTTCATCTGTCTCATTTTCGTTTGACTACCCCTTATAGGAATGGCAGACGCTAGACAGATTTCGATGGAAAAATTCTCACGAGGTGTAGTCCACCGAGCTTACAAAACATTCACCGCTCCTCGCTTAGGACTCTTATCACGCTGCAGACGATACAAGATAAATATTGCTCATCGCGGTGTGGTTTACTGTTGAAATTCCCTGAGCGTGCATCCCTAGAAGAGTTAACCGACATATTGTTTCTTGTTCCATAGACCATTCGGAACGGTGAAATGAGAGATTCGAGACCATACGATGGCCTGCGAACAGTCATTAGAATTCGCGACTGGGACAGGAAACAAGTGAATCTACGGCTATATAAGAAATACTCTCCACCACACACAGTAACATAGTATACGCCTCAGCAGCAAGGCTACAGAAATAACAGAAACGTAAAAAATTTACAGGAATTGTATATCAAAAGCACACAAGTTTTATCATATCCTCTGTGAAAAATCTAAAGTTTTTCCGCTATTCGTTACAGACACCTGTTCCTCACAAAATTTTAAATTTTCACGTTACCCGAATTATAATGTGCGCTGTGACACTTGCTTCGCAGACCTCCGTTCTCTGTCTGCTGGAGGTGCTACAGTCTCCGACTCAGTTTTTACCCTCCACAGCTGGCTCTAGTACCATAGAAGGTATTCCCTGGTGTCTTAACAGGTGTCCTAACATCCTGTCCCTTCTTCTTGTCAGTGTTTTCAATATATTCCTTTGCTCTCCGATTCTGCGGAGAATACCCTCATTCCTTACTTTAACAGTCCACCTAATTTTCAAAATTCTTCTGTTGCACCACATCTCAAATGGTTGGATCCTCTCCTTTTCCGGTTTTCCGACAGACCACGTTTCATTGCCATACACTGGTACATTATCAAAAATTTATTCCACAAATGAAGACTTATATTTAATACTAGAGGACTTTCCTTGACCAGGAGTGCCCTTTTTCCCAGTGCTAGTCTTCTTTATACACTCCTGGAAATTGAAATAAGAACACCGTGGATTCATTGTCCCAGGAAGGGGAAACTTTATTGGCACATTCCTGGGGTCAGATACATCACATGATCACACTGACAGAACCACAGGCACATAGACACAGGCAACAGAGCATGCACAATGTCGGCACTACTACAGTGTATATCCACCTTTCACAGCAATGCAGGCTGCTATTCTCCCATGGAGACGATCGTAGAGATGCTGGATGTAGTCCTGTGGAACGACTTGCCATGCCATTTCCAACTGGCGCCTCAGTTGGACCAGAGTTCGTGCTGGACGTGCAGACCGCGTGAGACGACGCTTCATCCAATCCCAAACATGCTCAATGGGGGACAGATCCGGAGATCTTGCTGGCCAGGGTAGTTGACTTACACCTTCTAGAGCACGTTGGGTGGCACGGGATACATGCGGACATGCATTGTCCTGTTGGAACAGCAAGTTCCCTTGCCGGTCTAGGAGTGGTATAACGATGGGTTCGATGACGGTTTGGATGTACTGTGCACTATTCAGTGTCCCCTCGACGATCATCAGAGGTGTACGGCCAGTGTAGGAGTTCGCTCCCCACACCATGATGCCGGGTGTCGGCCCTGTGTGCCTCGGTCGTATGCAGTCCTGATTGTGGCGCTCACCTGCACGGCGCCAAACACGCATACGACCATCATTGGCACCAAGGCAGAAGCGACTCTCATCGCTGAAGACGACACGTCTCCATTCGTCCCTCCATTCACGCCTGTCGCGACACCACTGGAGGCGGGCTGCACGATGTTGGGGCGTGAGCGGAAGACGGCTTAACGGTGTGCGGGACCGTAGCCCAGCTTCATGGAGACGGTTGCGAATTGTCCTAGCCGATACCCCAGGAGCAACAGTGTCCCTAATTTGCTGGGAAGTGGCGGTGCGGTCCCCTACGGCACTGCGTAGGGTCCTACGGTCTTGGCGTGCATCCGTGCGTCGCTGCGGTCCGGTCCCAGGTCGACGGGCACGTGCACCTTCCGCCGACCACTGGCGACAACATCGATGTACTGTGGAGACCTCACGCCCCACGTGTTGAGCAATTCGGCAGTACGTCCACCCGGCCTCCCGCATGCCCACTATACGCCCTCGCTCAAAGTCCGTCAACTGCACATACGGTTCACGTCCACGCTATCACGGCATGCTACCAGTGTTAAAGACTGCGATGGAGCTCCGTATGTCACGGCAAACTGGCTGACACTGACGGTGGCGGTGCACAAATGCTGCGCAGCTAGCGCCATTCGACGGCCAACACCGCGGTTCCTGGTGTGTGCGCTGTGCCGTGCGTGTGATCGTTGCTTGTACAGCCCTCTCGCAGTGTCCGGAGCAAGTATGGTGGGTCTGACACACCGATATCAATGTGTTCTTTTTTCCATTTCCAGGAGTGTATGTCCTCCTTGCTCCGTCTATGATGTGTTATTTTGCTGCCTCTGTAGCAGAATTCCTTAACTTCGTCTGTAATCGCCAATCCTGATGCTAGGTTTCTCGCTGTTCTCATTTCTGCTATTTCTCATTACTTTCGTCTTTCTCCGATTAACTCTGAGTCCATATTTTGTACTCATCAGACCATTCCATTGCGCAGATGCTGTAATTCTTCTTCACTTTCACAGAGAATACATACGTCACATCGAATTTTATCATAGATATCCTTTCACCTAGAATTTTTATTCCACTTATTTCAGTCATTGCTTCTTCGATGTATAGAGCGAACAGCACAGGCGAAAGATTACATCCGTTTCTTAGACCCTTTTTAATTCGGGCACTTCGTTCTTTGTCTTCAGATCGACAAGCTTGGGTAGCTCAGATGGTAGAGCACTTGCCCGCGGAAGGCAAATGTTCTGAGTTCGAATCTCGGTCCGGCACACAGTTTTGATCTGCCAGGAAGTTTCAAATTAGCGCACACTCCGCTGCAGGGTGAAAATCTCATTTAGTAATACAGTGTTCATACATGTGATCAAGGCAATAGAAAACATCATATCAGAAGCTTTGTTTACATTTAGAAATATTTCTCACACTTGCACATGAGACCTACTCTAGACGAGAACACATGGGGTGTATATATTCCGTCTTAGGGAGTGAATGAGTGATTGATGACCAAATATGTTTAACCCCTTTAAAACCCATAGTCATTATCATCACGATATCATAAACTCCAGTGGAAGACTCTGCAGGAGAGACGCTCAGTAGCTCGGTACGAGCTTTTGTTGAAGTTTCGAGAACATACCTTCACCGAGGAGTCAACCAGTATGTTGCTCCCTCCTACGTATATCTCGCGAAGAGACCACGAGGGTAAAATCAGAGAGATTAGATTGTTCATATGGCTCTGAGTACTATGGGACTCAACTGCTGTGATCATCAGTCCCCTAGAACTTAGAACTACTTAACCTAACTAACCTAAGGACATCACACACACATCCATGCCCGAGGCAGGATTCGAACCTGCGACCGTAGCAGTCGCACGGTTCCGGACTGCGCGCCTAGAACCGCGAGACCACCGCGGCCGGAAGAGAGATTAGAGCCCACACAGAGGCATATCGACAATCCTTCTTTCCACGAACAATACGAGACTGGAACAGAAGGGAGAACCGATAGAGGTACTCAAGGTACCCTCCGCCACACACCGTCAGGTGGCTTGCGGAGTATGGATGTAGATGTAGATGTAGATAACAAAGACCGTCACCAGGATTCTTAATTCCAGACCGATTTTTTCCAGTTGATAACGAAATGTGTGTTACTACCCTCGGGTAAAGGAATCTCCCCTCCCCGCGCGACCTTGCTGTTTTCGCCTGACACACGAAAGCCACTGCTCGTCGTCGATGCGGAGAGTGGCGGCGACGGCGGGAAACGGATAGCGCGGACTGCTGGAGGAGCACTCCCGTTCTGCAGTGCCCAGCCGTTGGCGGCCGGTGTCACAAAGCCGGCAGGCCGCCCCCCGCAGGCCGCCTCAATGCTCGCCGTATCGGCCGGCTCCTTCAATACTGCGCCGCTAACGGGTCCATTGGCGTTTCGCTTTCCCATGGCCCGCGCCATTGTCTCGGCGTCTTCGATATTCAAAGCGCGCGGAGGAGAATGGGCTGAGTGACGTGTCGCCGGGGCCGCAGCGCTCTCTGCGGTGCCAATCACTGTCAGCGCGTCGAGGGCTCTCGAGGCCACGTCGCGGGGGACCGGATCGAGAAGGCCGGAGCGCGACGCGACGCGACGCGGCGCGGCGAGCCAGCGGCCGCGAGGCCGGGGGCCGGGGACCTACTCGGCCACAAAGCACACGCGACTCCAAACAGTCGCGGCGCACTTCTCGGCGGGAGGCCGGCTACAGTGTCGGCGAGGGCCGCGGCGTTTAAGGCCGGCAGCCACGGCGCGTGCTCCCATTGTCGGACTTCGAGAGCTGGAACGCGCCCTGTGGGTAAAGAGGAAATCAGCTGCCCGCCCCAGCGTCACATCCGAGGTCCTTCTCGAAATGACACAGCATCACTTCCTTCCCACCTGTACATTCAGTCACTCATTTCTAGCATTCCACACTTCAATCTACGCTACTGGCCATTAAAATTGCTACACCACGAAGATGGCGTGCTACAGACGCGAAATGTAACCGACACGAAGAAGATCGTGTGATATGCAAATGATTAGCTTTCCAGAGCATTCACACAAGGTTGGCGCCGGTGGCGACACCTACAACGTGCTGACACGAGGAAAGCTTCCAACCGATTTCTCATACACAAACAGCAGTTGACCGGCGTTGCCTGGTCAAACGTGATTCCTTCATCTTAGGAATCAGTTTAAAATCACAAGGGATTAAATCTGGAGACTGTATCGGGTGCGCTTCGCAGCCATCATCGACAGAGCAAATGTCACAACTTGCGCCGTACGTACCCGAGCATTGTTCTGCTAAATGACGTGCGGGTCCTACAGCAAGTTTCGATGCTTATTTCTCTGAGGTGTTCGTTTTTCGAACACAAACTGTCATCAGATGAAGGAATCAATTCATGCCGTTCGCTTCAGAGCTTTCACCGATATTCATCGGGCAATAGATCGATCCACCCGAACTATTAGTACATCTGGCGCTACTTAGGGTATACTATGACTTCCACATTGCCAGCAACGCGTCATACAGAATGCTGACGTCTGCTCTGAAGGACAGTAACACTTTGAAACACGTATCTATTTTGTAAAGGCTGTAAACAAATAATTCCCAATGTTAAAGTTGCTCAGATGACGTGTTATACGGCAAGGAAAGTCTGTACGTGGAGCAGAGACGAGCAGGGCATCACTCTAACCGCGATGCGGGGAGCAAATTAGGGAATCCGCTGATCTAAGCGACTCCGGCAAAAGGCGGATTGTTGCAGTCCGAACGAGGTTCTCGGAACGGGTAAGCTGGTCGACTGTTCGCGTGCTACTGTCGTGAACATGTACGGAAAGTGATTCACGAACAGTAAAAACACGACTGGACGACAAAGTTTTGGGCTTGCACGCCTCCTTCGCACGACGTGGAGCTCGGTGGCTTGCCCTCTCTGTGGAGCAGATACGCGGCCGTCTGTGGCAGTTACAAGTACACAGCTCGCCGGGATTGCCGAGCGGTTCTAGGCGCTTCAGTCTGAAACCGTGCGACCGCTACGGTCGCAAAATAAAAAAAAAATGGCTCTGAGCACTATGCGACTTAACTTCTAACGTCATCAGTCTGCTAGAACTTAGAACTACTTAAACCTAACTAACCTAAGGACATCACACACATCCATGCCCGAGGCAGGATTCGAACCTACGACCGTAGCGGTCGCGCGGTTCCAGACTGTAGCGCCTAGAACCGCTTGGCCACCACGGCCGTCGCTACGATCGCAGTTTCGAATTCTGCCTCGGGCATGGACATGTGTGATATCCTTGGGTTAGTTAGGTTTAAGTAGTTTTCAGTTCTAGGGGACTGATGACCTCAGAAGTTACGTCCCATAGTGCTCAGAGCCATTTGAACCGTTTTTGAACCTCTGATGTTACGTCCCATAGTGCTTAGAGCCATTTGAACCATTTTGAACAAGTACACTGGGCGCAAGGTCGATATTTGGTCGTGGATCAATGGAAACGTGTTGCCTGGTCGATGGCCGGGTTCGTATAAGCCGTCTTCCGGACGAACGGTTTCTGTAAACATTTATTACGTTGCAGGACAAGGAGGCTAGTATTACGCCATAGGGGGCTCCAACGAGAGCTATGGTAGTAATTGAAGGTTGGATTGTTGGATTGTTTGAGGGAGGAGACCAGACAGCGAGGTCATCGGTCTCATTGGATTAGGGAAGGATGGGGAAGGAAGTCGGCCGTGCCCTTTCGAAGAAACCATCCCGGCATTTGCCTGGAGCGATTTAGGGAATTACGGAAAACCGAAATCAGGATGGCCGGACGAGGGACTGAACCTCCGTCCTCCCGAATGCGAGACCAGTGTAGTAATTGAAGGCACCATGACAGTTGTGGAGAACGCGAAAATTACATTAAATGTATGTGAAGTAGCGAATATGGACACACATCAACTGTATAATGGAACGAAGACAATGAAAATTTGTGCCGGGACGGGACTCGAACCACGATTTCCCGATCACCGTGAGCGGTACCTCGTCATGTGGCTATCCTAGCACGACTTACCTCCAGACTGACCAGACAATAACTTCCTTATGCTGTCAAACATGTGTCTACATCCTCTAGTCGTACATCCCTCGCAGTGGAGACATTTTTACTTGAAAGTCGCTTGCCTGGTGTCGGCGGACAAATACGATATTGCAAGGACTGTGTTGTTCAGAAATACGAGGCAAAGAACCTTTGGCCACGCATCTATGTTCGAAGAAGCTGTGGTGTCACCGCCAGACTCCACGCTTGCTAGGTGGTAGCCTTTAAATCGGCCGTGGTCTGGTAGTATACGTCGGACCCGCGTGGCGCCACTATGAGTAATTGCAGACCGAGCGCCGCCACACGGCAGGTCTAGAGAGACTTCCTAGCACTCGGCCCAGTTGTACAGCCGACTTTGCTAGCGATGGTTCACTGTCTACATAAGCTCTCATTTTCAGAGACGACAGTTTACCATAGCCTTCAGCTACGTCATTTGCTACGACCTAGCAAGGCGCCATATTCTTCAAGAATGTATTCTGAACAGATAATATTGTGAATCATGTACCGTCAAGAGCGACGTTCATCATTAATGGATTAAAGTTATCAAACTAATTTCGTCCGCTTTCTGAATTCTCATTCCTTGTCACGTTCCAGACCGCACGTCAGTATAGTTCTTCCCCTCCTCACGCCAGCCTGCGTGAGCTAAAACGCGTGCATTTCGGCCTCCACTAGTAACACGGTGTTGGCTCTTCTGCCAACACAACAGAAGCGTTGCACCGTATTTCTGAACAACACAGGCCTTACAGTCTCGTATACACGAAAGTTATTTCCAATCATCTAAATCCTTTTATACTCCACGACTTGGCCCAACATGGATGGGATCTTCTATCGGGATAACAGACCGTGTAGCAAGGTCAGAATCGTGTTACAGTGGTTCAAGGAGCATGAAAGCGAGCTTAGATTGATATCTTGCCCACTGAATTCGGCTGATCTGAACCGCATGGACCACATTTTGGGCACTGTCGGATTGCAGCTCCACGCCCATAAAACCACTGGCCCGTAGTTCACGGAAACTGCGTGCGTAGGCATACGGTGCCATTTACCTGGACTAGTGACCCTACGCCATTCAGAATCGCTGCTGCAATGCGTTCCAAAGCTGTACCAACACGCTGTTACACAGGACCCACCAGTGTAGTCTACTCGCTCTCTCTGCTCCAAGTGCGTGTGCATGAGCACAGAAATCTCGCTGAGCTGCCCTGCCGTGTGACAGAGAGAGAGGTGATCGGAAGGGGGGTTAGATTAGCGTCGACACCGGCTGTGTGCCCCAGAAATGAAGCCGCGGGGGGCCGGCGGGACCTGCGGGAGGTAGCCCCCCTCTCCCCCCCCCCCCCCCTTTCCCTTCCGCCACACGGCGCCTCACCCTTACAATAGCCACCTCCTCCCACACACCTCACGATGTGCGATATTAATAGCAGACCCCAGCCGGGAGGTGCGTGCGTCATCCGCTTCTTACTCTACGACATGACGCGCTTATTTACAGCCATTATCCGACGCATCTATACAGCCAGTAATCAATCCCGGCTAACTAGGAGAGGCTGCACCCTGCGACCCATTGATTTCGACGCGCTTTAGCGTACTAATTTTGGTCGTTTGAAACCAACTTCAGCAAAAGGTGTAGGTCACTATAGCACTGCTCTTTTTTTTTTTTTTTTTAATTCTGGGTGTGATATGTCACATATACATGTCGGACTCCCAGCTTAAAAGTTTCCGAAACATTGAAAAATTTCTGAAATCGGTATGTTACAGTGCCACGATAGAGGATAAGAGGGAAGACAGGGGGTTTTGGGGTCAGTCTGCAATTTCCGAGGCGTGAGAACGAAATGCAGAAAGACGAATTCTCCACGACAGCAGGCTGACCACTTGTATCGACATGTATATGAAGATAGTAACTGTTCTCGAAAGAACAGATTCCATTGATGACCGTGCAGCTTCTCTAGAATAAATGATAATTAATTGAAAACCTCAGCTGCTGACAGATGTTGTTCATATACCTCCATAGGGACAGCTGAAAATGTGTGCCCCGACCGGGACTCGATCCCAGGATCTCCTGCTTGCATGGCACACGCTTCTAACAACACTACCACAACAAAGCTCAAAATTTAATAATGATTGTGGTGTTGCTCATGCTGCTAAATACTGCATGTTCGGGCAACAACAAAGTTATTATGTGGCACGTGTCATTAGAGCACAGTTAATAAAGTCATTTCATGTAATAATGAATAAACTAGGCACTCATCTTTTCGTGTTTCCCACGCTGGTCTCGTTGTAAAATCATGGCTCAATCGTCGAAAATCTAGGTGGTGGTCATCCAAGCTCTGATACAAAGAGGCCTAGGTTTTATTCTGCTATATTCAAAAGTTTTATAGATGTGTTTCACAAACCATTCTTGAAGATTACACTTTTTCAGGACAATGGTGATGTAAAAAAGTAATCAGCACTCCGAATTTAAGTTACACTTCTTTTTTTTATTACTTTTGCTGCAATATCACGTAACACACAAGACAGCACTTCACAATACAAAAGATACTTGAAAACATCCTCTCCACTGTTAAAGTTCACATTTTATAAACTGACTACAATATGTGTCTTTCCAACATGACGTCCAAGACTTGACTTTCTCACGGTCCGACTCTCTAACTACTAACTATCGCTTACGCGCCCAAAACTCAAGAGTTACAAGTACGTCAAAGATCATAGTCACAAAAGAAAGAATACACATGAGAATAATATTGCAATACAAACATATCGATGTCTTCTTCTTTCGTTTCACCCTCTTTGGGGTACGCTGGATCAATCATTTCTTTGTGCGTTGTTTTTTTTTTTTTTAGGGCCCAGTCTTTCTTCATTCTTTCTGATCTTCTTCTCCTCTCTTCTTCCGAGATGAAGGATTTTGACTTTTGTGTGGATTTGTCTTGGAACCTTATGTTTTCATCTTTAGTAATTAATTTAGCAGTTCGATCAATAAGTGAATTTTCTGAAATCTTTAATTCCACTGGGTCTTTCTCAGTTTCTTTAAACCAGTTGGGCTTCGTTTTTCTGTTACGAAATATACATATCGATGTATCCAAGTACCTCTACATTAATGAAATCAAATCTGAAGGTTGCCTCAGAAATATGTCAACTACTTTACAGAAACACAGTAGAATATTACTGGTATCGAGAGGTTCAGGTGAGCTGCCGTAATGGTTACGTAATTCAAGTACCATTACACGCTCTATTCATCTGAGCCACCAAGGCCATAGATGAATAGCGCGACTGCAGGGCCTTATCCCTTGCACGCTTCGCGTAATACCCACATTCCCAACTGTCCGCAATCTACATACGTAATGTGCCTAACATATATTTGCCCATCCACTCATTACTCGGGCACACTAAGGTGACGATTCCCGTAAGAGTTAGGGCAACCTGTGCGCATTCGCACAGACGAAGGTCAGTGGCTGGGTAGCCTTTATATATGAGGATAGTAACTGTTCTCGGAAGAACTGATACGACTGATGACCGTGCAGCTTCTCTATAATAAATGACAATTAATTGAAACCCTCAGCTGCCGACAGGTGTTGTTCATATACCTCGAAGGGGACAGCCTTGGTGGCTCAGATGGATAGAGCGTCTGCCAGGTAAGCAGGAGGCCCAGGGTTCGAGTCCCGGTCGGAGCACACATTTTCAGCTGTCCTCATCGAGGTATATGAACGCCGAACACAGCCACAGGGCAACTAGGAGAGGCGCGGATTTTGGGATTCTACAGGATGCTTGGAGCAGGAGACTCGTGGAATTCTGCGGTCCGATTAACACTACTTATTATCGATCAGGCTAATTACTACATTGAAGGCAATTAAAAGCAACAGAAAGCAAATGACGCAAATGGTTACACAACAGAAGTCGGCATCTGAATTCACGGGAGTGAGTAGCGACACGAGCAGCATTTTAAGTACAAACTTGCGAGCAGCAAAAACAGACATGTCGGAGCTTACTGAGGCCGGCCACGAGCCACACAGAGTCGGCGCCCCGGCGATCTGACAGAACTCCCTCTGAACACAAAACATGGGTTTTTAAAGAATCGTGGCGGCCCGCTATTTCTCCCTTCCTATAGTCGACCTCCAATCCATCGGCACTTAAACAGCTTCCACCCGTCAGACGACTAGCTATGCAACGCCAGGTCGCCTCTGGCCAACCACATTTACACTACTGGCCATTAAAATTGCTACACCACGAAGATGATGTGCTACAGACGCGAAATTTAACCGACAGGAAGAAGATGCTGTGATATGCAAGTGATCAGCTTTTCAGAGCATTCATACAAGTTTGGCGCCGGTGGCGACACCTACAACGTCCTGACATGAGGAAAGTTTCCAACCGATTTCTCATACACGAACAGCAGTTGACCGGGGTTGCCTGGTGAAACGTTGTTGTGACGAATCGTGTAAGGAGGAGAAATGCTTACCATCACGTTTCCGACTTTGATAAAGGTCGGATTGTAGCCTATCGCGACTGCTGTTTATTGTATCGCGACATTGCTGCTCTCGTTTGTCGAGATCCAATGAATGTTAGCAGAATATGGAATCGGTGGGTTCACGAGGGTAATACGGAACCCCGTGCTCGATCCCAACGGCCTCGTATCACTAGCACTCGAGATGACAGGCATCTTATCCGCATAGCTGTGACGAATCGTGCAGCCACGTCTAGACCCCTGGGTCAACAGATGGGAACGTTTGCAAGACAACAACCATCTGCACGAACAGTTCGACGACGTTAGCAGCAGCATTTACTATCAGCTCGGAGACAGTGGTTGCGGTTACCCTTGACGCTGCATCACAGACAGGAGCGCCTGCGGTGGTGTACTCGACGACGAACCTGGGTGCACGAATAACAAAACGTCATTTATTCGGAGGAATCCAGGTCATGATGGTCGCATCCGTGTTTGGCGACATCGTGGTGAACGCACATTGGAAGCGTGTATTCGTCATCGCCATACTGGCGTATCATGCGGCGTGATGGTATGGGGTGCTATTGGTTAGACATCTCGGTCACCTCTTGTTCGCGTTGACGGCACTTTGAACAGTGGACGTTACATTTCAGATTGTTACGACCCGTGGCTCTGCCCTTCATTCGATCCCTGCGAAACCCTACATTTCAGCAGGATAGTGCACGACCGCTTATGTTGCAGGTCCTGTACGGGCCTTTCTGGATACAGAAAATGTTCGACTGCTGCCCTGACCAGCACATTCTCCAGATCTCTCACCAACTACAAACGTCTGGTCAATGGTGGCCGAGCAACTGACTCGTCACAATACGCCAGTCACTACTCTTGATGAACTGTGGTATCGTGTTGAAGCTGCATGGGCAGCTGTACCTGTACTCGCTATCCAAGCTCTGTGCAGGCGTATCAAGGCCGTTATTGCGGCCACAAGTGGTTGTTCTGGGTACTGATTTCTCAGGGTCTATGCACCCAAATTACGTGAAAATGTAATCACATGTGAGTTCTAGTATAATATATTTGTCCAATGAATACCTGTTTATCATTTGCATTTCTTCTTGGTGTAGCAATTTTAATGTCCCGTAGTCTAGATTCCTGCCTGCTCCTTCTCGGTAGATGGGGATGCTACTAGACTTGATATTGACAAACTCGAATTTGGTAGCAACAGCGTTGACCTGAAATCTAAACGTCAATTCCACTCCTATTGTGGCCAGCAACAACAGCGTTTTACATCACTTGGCCTCCCCCTCGCTCTTTTGTGAGTGGTGGCTGCTGTAGTAACATCTTACGTCTCTAAACCCACTGACGCTGCAGTTCTCAGGGGCAAGTATCAAGCTTGCTGCCTCTGCTAAAACGTGCCTTTTCGTGGCCATCCTCTACCGAGACCGCTTACAACAGCGTCTAGGCGGCAGGCGGAGTTACGAGATGAGTTTCTGAAACGAAACTTCTCCCCTTTAACAGAAGCCCAGAGCGCCTGTAATTTTCAGAGCTGTATTGTTGCTATTTAGCTCCGGTACCTTAAAAGCTACCACTTTTGCCAGCTCTCTGCACTGCGTCTCTTTCCTATCTTGGATGGCCCTTGATGTCTACCAACAGCCTTAGGCGTAAGAACGTACAAGTCATTACGTCGTCAATGTATGACACTGTTGCTGATGTGCGTGAGGAAGAAAGCTTTCTTTTGCTGGTAAGCTGGGCGAAAGCTATAATGCTTGTGTTCAAAGTACAGTCAAGTTAGAGGAGCGCGCGGGCTCGAATAACATATCGACCAATACGTTTTTGTACTCATTTTCAAGAGAACGAAATCTGACATGAAATTTTATACTATTATCAACATTATCGGTCCTACTGGGCGACGTGTTGTACAACATGGGCGTTTTCAGAGTTTTGTTTCAGCTTATGAAACGTTCCCTCAGCAAAATTATGAATGACTGTGCTGGTAAACCTCTACGTTATTTGATTTTCAAACAACTGAGCAAAACTGAACGTACTCAGACATTTCTCTCTTTACTGATTCCCATCAACTCTAAGATGACACACAATATTTTTAGCGCAACGCAGTCTGACTTTCAATAATCCCTACAAAAGAATGGCCCTGACTAACATTAACCTATACCTTTCATGAATCGCTTGCCTCACAAATATCTTCGTTACTCGAACTACTGCAACACAGCGAGCGCCAATAGTGCCAGCTAAATAAAAGATTCTAACAACTGAAGGCACTAACTACTGATAGGCATAGTTAGCAAATGAAAGATTTTTATGGAGAACAATCAATGCATTTACCTTAATAGTGTTCAAAAGTCATTATACACTCCTGGAAATTGAAATAAGAACACCGTGAATTCATTGTCCCAGGAAGGGGAAACTTTATTGACACATTCCTGGGGTCAGATACATCACATGATCACACTGACAGAACCACAGGCACATAGACACAGGCAACAGAGCATGCACAATGTCGCCACTAGTACAGTGTATATCCACCTTTGGCAGCAATGCAGGCTGCTATTCTCCCATGGAGACGATCGTAGAGATGTTGGATGTAGTCCTGTGGAACGGCTTGCCATGCCATTTCCACCTGGCGCCTCAGTTGGACCAGCGTTCGTGCTGGACGTGCAGACCGCGTGAGACGACGCTTCATCCAGTCCCAAACATGCTCAATGGGGGACAGATCCGGAGATCTTGCTGGCCAGGGTAGTTGACTTACACCTTCTAGAGCACGTTGGGTGGCACGGGATACATGCGGACGTGCATTGTCCTGTTGGAACAGCAAGTTCCCTTGCCGGTCTAGGAATGGTAGAACGATGGGTTTGATGACGGTTTGGATGTACCGTGCACTATTCAGTGTCCCCTCGACGATCACCAGAGGTGTACGGCCAGTGTATGAGATCGCTCCCCACACCATGATGCCGGGTGTTGGCCCTGTGTGCCTCGGTCGTATGCAGTCCTGATTGTGGCGCTCACCTGCACGGCGCCAAACACGCATACGACCATCATTGGCACAAGGCAGAAGCGACTCTCATCGCTGAAGACGACACGTCTCCATTCGTCCCTCCATTCACGCCTGTCGCGACACCACTGGAGGCGGGCTGCACGATGTTGGGGCGTGAGCGGAAGACGGCCTAACGGTGTGCGGGACTGTAGCCCAGCTTCATGGAGACGGTTACAAATGGTCCTCGGCGATACCCCAGGAGCAACAGTGTCCCTAATTTGCTGGGAAGTGGCGGTGCGGTCCCCTACGGCACTGCGTAGGATCTTACGGTCTTGGCGTGCATCCGTGCGTCGCTGCGGTCCGGTCCCAGGTCGACGGGCACGTGCACCTTCCGCCGACCACTGGCGAAAACATCGATGTACTGTGGAGACCTCACGCCCCACGTGTTGAGCAATTCGGCGGTACGTCCACCCGGTCTCCCGCATGCCCACTATACGCCCTCGCTCAAAGTCCGTCAACTGGACATACGGTTCACGTCCACGCTGTCACGGCATGCTACCAGTGTTAAAGACTGCGATGGAGCTCCGTATGCCACGGCAAACTGGCTGACACTGACGGCGGCGGTGCACAAATGCTGCGCAGCTAGCGCCATTCGACGGCCAACACCGCGGTTCCTGGTGTGTCCGCTGTGCCGTGCGTGTGATCATTGCTTGTATAGCCCTCTCGCAGTGTCCGGAGCAAGTATGCTGGGTCTGACACACCGGTGTCAATGTGTTCCTTTTTTCCATTTCCAGGAGTGTATATCAGTTCATGACATCCGGTCTTACAAATTTCGTTTTTCTGGCGGACATACGTCCAGATCGTCCGCTCTCAAAATTCTGCCATCTCTGTCCCCACATCCACCACTGCTGGCGGCTCTCCTTCAACAGCGCAACGCTACGCGGTGTTCACATCCAACAGCCCAACACTACAATAGCAAATATTACAACAATGCAAACCGGCCACAGACTGCACACAGCACAGTTAGTGATTTTTCATACAGAGCGCCCATAGACTGGGCTCTATTCAGCTCCATAGACCAAGCTCTTCCGGTCTTCTTGGGTTTTCCTGCCAGGCCAATTGTCAAGTCTGAGTTTCCTGCCTAAATATCCTCTAGACTGGTATATCAAGTTGTCATTCCTCCTTCTTCCAAGTCTTCTTTTACTGCGCTCCTCTATTTTATTGTTCCTATTTTTGTTTTATGCGAGTTTCTAGCTATTCCAGTTGGTGCCTTTCATTTAATATACCTATAGAATTTTAGCCTTCTTTTGTCATATCCTAATACAAGTAGGTAAACTTTTCAGTTTCTTTAATTTCTCTTAGTCTGTACGTTCCTTCTTCAGCACAATTTGAACCTAAAATTTTCCTGATTACTTTTCCTGATTACTGTTTATTCTCTCATTTGGATTTTTTTCAGTATCTCCCTATTTTGAATGAGTTTCTCAGCCCCATAAAGACACTCTGGTTTCGGGATACTGTTTTAGTGCCACAGTTCAGCTTATTTTGGGATGAATTTTGTATTGTGGAAATCTTTTCAAAACTTGAAAGCTGATTTCAGTTTGTAACAATTTCGTAACCATTATTTTCTCGGCCCGTTTCCTAAAAATATTTTACGTACTCCCTCTTGATTGCTCCAGACTTAGTTTTTACAACTTTGAGTGCCAGATTTCTGATGAAAATGATTTTTTGTTTTTTTCGAACTATATTTGGAGTCCCACTTCTTCTTCTTCTTTTTTCTTAAGAGTGTTTGTTTGCTCTTGCGTTGTTCGGATGTCGTGACATATGATAGCCAAGTCGTCCGGAAAAGCTAAGAAGTCTATCCTAATATTATATCTCCATAATTTTATTATTTATATGCTATTATTTTAAATGTCATAAATTTGTCAACAAAGAAAATTAGTGGTTAGTGTACTATGACGATGTATATATTGTCCCTGGTGCAGAATGTGTCTTTTTTTGCTTCTAACTATTTATTCCTCCGTAAGTCAAAGGTTGGCGGGGGAGGGGGGGAGGGGGGGAGGGTGGAGAAAGGACGTGAAATCATCGGACATTGCTGTCCTAGGCAGGGTCCCTAAGGAGATGTTTTTCTTTTGCCTTCCTCCGACCTCTAGCGAACTGTCGCATGCGTACCTGTGTCGTGTGGATGTCTGTCGTGAGTGGAGGGCCGCGTTGGAGAGGAAGAGAAGGCGGACGTGCAAACTGATGTCAGCACACATTCTACATCTCTCGCGCACCAGCTAGGGCGCAGCCGAGCTTAATGTCTCTAGCCAACGAAGGGTTCGCTATCAAATGTGACTCATGCCCTCACTCCATGAGAGACTGCGGAGAAATTTGGAATTTAAACCAGGACAATGAGGCAGATCCTGAAACTTCCTGGCAGATTATAACTGTGTGCCCGACCGAGACTCGAACTCGGGACCTTTGCCTTTCGCTGGCAAGTGCTCTACAAGTAGTAGAGCACTTGCCCGCGAAAGGCAAAGGTCCCGAGTTCGAGTCTCGGTCGGGCACACAGTTTTAATCTGCCAGGAAGTTTCATATCAGCGCACACTCCGCTGCAGAGTGAAAACCTCATTCTGGAGGCAGATCCTGGTAATCACAAACTTTCCGCCACCATTATTCCTCCCCTTGTCGTCCAAATACCACCGATGGAAATATCTTCCATCATCAGGATTCGAACCAATTCTCTCAGAGTCTAACGCCATTGTACAGAAGCGGGTGTTTCTTTTCCCCCCTCAAAATACATTATCCTCATTTTAGGGTTAAGTTACGATGAAAGCCATCAAAAGTGTTACGCAGCTGTTGTTAGCATATCTCTCTCTCTCTCCCTCTCTCTCTCTTTTTGAGCGCGCGCGCGCGCGCGTGTGTGTGTGTGTGTGTGAGTGTGTGTGTGTGTGTGTGTGTGTGTGTGTGTGTGTGTGTGTGTGTGTGTGTGACTATATCTCCAGTACCAAAACCGAGAAAAGTGGCGAAGGGATAACAGACTGAACTCGTATTTGGGAGGACGGGATTTCTGGTCTGGCCGTTTAGTTGTAGGTTTTCCGTGATTTTTCTAAGGAGTTTAATGTGAATGCCAGGATGGTTTCTCTGAAAGAGCACAGTCGGTTTCCTTCCCAGTCCTAACATAAATTCCGTCTCTGATGACTTGTAGTCGACGGAACATTAAACCATAATTTTCCTTCCTTATACTATCAAAGCTCATTTACGCCCTAGATGGATTGTAAGGGGAAGCCAGGCCAGTAATATCCTCGCGCAAACGATTCCTTCTGGTCTATGTTGACACTCTTGTGCAACTTGCGTTACAATTTGTTACGTGCTCTTCGTGCGAGCATATATGTCTGGTTATCTGTTGCAACGTTGAGGGTAGGAACCTGCATGCCGCTACCCTTGCATCGAGAAGAGCAGAAACCTCTCGTTCCACTGTGTTTGCTGATTCTGCGGAAGAAGCATCGAGCCGCCGTCACACCTACAACATGGGCTTTCTCAGTTACTGAATGAGACAGTCAGCACACTCCTCAAGCACCTTCAACGCTCTAGATTCGGTAGAACGCATTGGTGGGCCTGTTTAGGCAAGTTCACATACCATTTTTCTAGGTCAGACAAGGAGGCGTGGTGGTGAATTGAAGGAGCAGTGAGGAAACCGACGAGAAGTTGCGACGAAAACATGAAGATTAGACACGGAATGGATAGTGTTCTGCTCATGCCCTGCAATAAAACTGAAACAAGGGTAATGGAGTGTAGTCAGATCAACAAAGTTGACACTAGATGGATTAGACTAGGAAATGAGAAGCTGAATATTGATGGTTTTCTTCTATTAGTACAGCAAAATAACTGACAATGGCAGAAGTAAAGACAATATACGACGCACACGCAACATCAATGAAATATTTTCTGAAAAAATAAAAATTTTGACATCGAACACATATTTAAGTTTTGGAAAAAATGACATAATGTCTCCGAGAGTGAGTGATTTACACTGTCTGATCAAAAAGTATCCGGACACTGATTTGTGGACATTACAACGGCCTCTGTCCGCTCTTTGCCTTTATGACGACTTGACATTCCTTTCAATGAGATTTTTGAATATCTGTGAAGAAATGGCAGCCCATTCAAGAACTGAAACCCATGTAGGCACTGATGTTGGTCGCTGGAGTGTGGAGCGGATTGGACGCTCTGACTCATCCCACTGGCTTCAGGTTTGGACTCTGGGCAGGCCAGTCCGTTTCAGGAAAGTTAGCGTTTCCTTAAAGGCAGTGGGGGGTCACACCCTAAGCACACCCCCATACCGTAACACCCTCATCCTTACTTCACTGTTAACAACCTCATCCGTACTTCACTGTTGACACTAAACATGATGGCGGGTAACAAAACCAGACATTCGCCGAACAGAAATCCTTCCATCGGACTGCCGAGGGGTATAGCTCGATCCGTCTTGCTAAATCACTCGTCTCCAATCACCCACGGCACAGTGACGTCGCTCTCTTCCACTGCCTCAGCTGGCACATGGCTCTGACTGGAGAAATGTGTGGCTTACGAAGAGCTGCTCCAACGTTCTACCACGTTCTTTGTAACTCTCCACAGACAGTGAGTGTGCTAGCTGCATTGCTATTGCGGGTAGCACTTCGGAACTCACGAGTGACTGCTACCACTCATTCGATGCCTTTTCTTTTTTTTTTTTTCCGACCACCCTCCACAATGCTCGACAGTACATGAGTTCTGCCTGGTCTTTCTTTAGATGTGCTTGTTCCTTCTGGTGCCCACTTCAGAATCACATTACCCTTACCAAAAGTCAACTTGGGCAGTTTTACATGGGTAGAAATAACCCTAATGGATCTGTTACTCATGTGACATCCAATGACTAGTTAACGTTCGAAATCACTGTTCTCTCCTGACTCATCCAGTCTGCCGTTATTGTTTCTCTACTGATAACACAATTCTCCCTGCCTCCTCTCGTGACATGTAACACCCAATTCCGCATTACATAGGAATGTTCAGATACTTTTGATCAGACAATGCATATGTTTCCCGGTACAAACACATGAGGATATAACAATGCCGTAACCGGTGTAGTGTAGCCAGGAATCATCTTCAGACTGTCAGTAAATAATTATCTACTAACAGTCTGAAGAGGACCACCGGCTGGTCGAAACCGACTTCAGCATTTTGAAAGGCTTATTTGTTTGGGTCGCTGTTGTTGTTGTGGTCTGCAGTCCAGAGACTGGCTTGTTGCAGCTCTCCACGCTATTCTATCGTGTGCAATTCTTATCAATTCCGAGTAACTATTGCAACCCACATCCTTTTGAATCTGCTTAGTGCATTCATCCCTAGGTCCCCCTCTACGAGTTTTACCCTCTACGTTTCCCTCCAATATTAAATTGGTGATCCCTTGTGCCTCAGAACGCGTCCCTTTTTCTAGTCAAGTTGTGACACAAATTCCTCTTCTCCCCAGTTCTATTCAGTACCTCTTCATTAGTTACGTAATGTACCCGTCTAATCTTCAGCATTCTTCTGTCGCGCCATGTTTCGAAAGCTTCTATTCTCTTCTTGTCTAAACTATTTATCGTCCATGTTTTACTTCCGTGCACAGCTACACTCCATACAAATACTTTCAGAAAAGTCTTCCTGACACTTAAATCTATATTCGACGTTAACAAATTTCTCTTCTTCAGAAACGCTTTCCTTACCATAGCCGGTCTACATCTTACATCCTCTATACTTCGACCATTATCAGTTATGTTGCTTCCCAGATAACAAAACTCATTTACTACTTTAAGCGTCTCATTTTCTAATGTAATTCCCTCAGCATCACCTGATTTAATTCGACTATATGCCGTTGTTGCCAAAAAATAAAATAACGTAAGTTTTTCCTGATAGTATTTGTTTTGAGTGTAGCACAGACAAAAACAAAAGAGAAGTTTTTTAAATGTGCCATTGCATAAGAACAATGGGGAGCAAAGAGATACGTCGGATGGATATACCCTGGGACATTAAATAGGTGTTGTTGTTGTAGTCTTCAGTCCTGAGACTGGTTTGATGCAGCCCTCCACGCTACTCTATCCTGTGCAAGCTTCTTCATCTCCCAGTACCTACTGCAACCTACATCCTTCTGAATCTGCGTAGTGTATTCATCTCTTGGTCTCCCTCTACGATTTTTACCCTCCACGCTGCCCTCCAATACTAAACTGGTGATCCCTTGATGCCTCAGAACATTTCCTACAAACCGATCCCTTCTTCTGGTCAAGTTGTGCCACAAACTTTTCTATCCTCATTAGTTATGTGATCTACCCAGGTAATGGAGTGAAATGGGTGGGGATGGGTGTAAAGAGTATAGAGGAGGGCCAAAGCTTGACTACAGTAAGCTTGGTCAAGCAATGCAGGTTTCAGTTGTTATGCAGAATTGGAGAGGCTTGCATGGGATAGACTACAGTGGAGACCTGCATGAGAGCAGTCTTCAGACTCACGAGTACACACAGTACACTCAAACAGATATACAGCCATACGTTTCTGCTACAGTGGTGGAAATATTTATTGCATCACCTCTCACATTTAATAACTTTTGTTACAAACATTGAATAACTGAGCTAAATTTGCCTGATTTGTCTTGATTTCTATCAGAAATAAATATACACAATAATTTTTGTCAATTTGTTTTATTCTTAATTTTTGTTTCTATAAAAATGTTTGTTTTTATAATTTAACACTTTCTTGGAAAGTCTGCCCTATTTTGTTTGGTATTCTGAAATATGAATACTAATGTTGAAATATGGATACTAATGTTGGAAGAAACACTGCATATTAATGTTGTAACATAACACTGATGGATTTTAGTGTTTGTATTGCCTCATATGAACACACTGTTGCGTTTTATACATTGTTTCTCCACCATGCGCCTTAATGACTGCGTGGCATCATGAAGGCATTGAAAGTATTAACTTTTTAATGTACTCCTCACTTAGTTCATGAAACCACACACGCACAATGGTCTTCAACAGCCCCCACTTATTCTGTGGCTTCTTTTTGGTAATAGCACATCCCATACCTTCCAACAGTTCTCAATAGGATTGAGATCAGGACTGTTTCCAGGCCACTCTAATACTCGAACCACATTTTGTTGAAGGAAAGATTTTACCTGAAATGTAGAAGTACGTGGTAATTAACCAAGAAAGTAATCTGCTTCGTGTTTGTTACAAACATTAGTCATAGGACTCACCTTCAAAGTTCTACGGCAAGTAGCGGAGTCATTCTGAAAAATGCAATTGGAAACACCTCCAAACTGGTCTCTAATGGTTGGCGTAAGCTTCCTTTCAAGGATGCTTATGTAGGCATCTGCATTGACACTGCCATTGATGATGTCCAGACGACCTGCTCCGTGACTGTAAATGCATCCTCAGACCATCTGTCCTTGTGGATGTTTGACTGTACGTGTTATGCATGACGGCAAAGACACCTTTTCTTCGACGCACGAACACTTATCCAACTGAGCCATGCTGATTAAATTTGGACTCGTCTGCAAAGATTACTTCGTTCCACTTCCCTGGTGTCCATGTCACATGTGCCTTTGTCCATTGTAGTCGCTGTTGTCGCATTATCTTGGCCAATAAAGGCTTCCTTCTCGGACAACAGGGTGAGAGTTCAGCCTCCAGTAGTCTATTTCTTACAGTTCTACAGGTTACTGAGGTGTCGCACATTTCTTCCCAGTCTCGCTTTAGTTCAGTTGATGATATGCGACGATCGTTGACCGAAAGCCCTTTCAATACCCTGTCCTGTTTGGCAGTAGACGCCCTTTTGCGACCTCTTTCTTTCTCACGGTCAACATTCCCTTTTTCCGTGTATTTTTTCAGTAACCTCAAAATCGTAGACTGATTAAATCCTGCCTTAGAGGCGATCTCTCTGGTGCTGAGGCCAACAGACGAATAAGCGAGTATAGCGGCTTTTTTTTCTGGCGTTAATTCAACTGACCAGCCCATCTTCTCACTGCAAAGCTTCAACTCAAAATGGCAGTATAAACACTGGTTTCATTGTAAAACCAAACGACAACAACAAAGAGCTGTGTATTGTTGGAAAACATGCGTGAAGAAGTCAGATTATTACGGCAAGAATATGTCAGCAAGGTTTAGCAATGGGACTGGTATCACCTGAAGCAAACTGCTGCAAAAGACAAAAAGACGAAGTAATTCATGGCGATGTAATAAATATTTTCACCACTGTACATTTCAGAGGCTTACACAGGCACAGCCCGCTATTACAAGTAGTCTGCCTTAGGTCAGGGTGTTTGCTACTGCGCACGTATGTGGCTCAGCAGCAGTGTCCGGTGTGCCCGCAGGTTTCGTCCATAAACCGCGTGCTGCGCAACCTGGCCTCGCAGAAGGAGCAGCAGCAGCAGCAGCAGCAGCAGCAGCCGCCGCCGCCCCCGCAGGACGCCGTCTACGACAAGCTGAGAGTCCTCAACGGCCAGCCTGCCTGGCCCCGGCCGTCGCCATCCCCCTGGTGAGTGCCTCTCTCTCTCCCTCCTCCTCCTCTCTCACTCTGACATGCACTAAACAGATACCGATTTTCACTGAGGTGTCTACATCTTAAGGTTTGAATAAATTTTACCAGCCCAATCAAACATCTGTTTTCTAAGATTGTTGGAAATTGACTGCTCGCGTTCAATAGACACAATGAACTTGAAGTTATCAGTAAGTTTGTTCGGCGGACTGTACAAGGTGTGATGTAAGTACGGATTTTTTATATGTGGCACCTTAATACGCACACACATCATGTATTTGTCGTTTCTTCTCTTTGTCGAACAGTCTGCCCTCAAACACGTCATAAACTTCACGACCTGGTATCTTCTGCACGGAAGCACCTGGGCCACGAAGTGAACGACGCCCGCCAGTATAGATTATCTGTTTCGCGTTCACACTTCATCACCTTGTAACCTCCCCCTCATTTATCGACCTTAATGTCAGTGAAAAATTAAACCGCTTGCACCTAATGTAAATTTGGGAAGAGCAATCGTCACCGAAGTTAATTTGTCGGTAAAGTGGGAGGAAAGGGTTACATGTAAATGAAAGGAAAAATGCAAATGAAATTGGTGGAAATTAATTTTGAGAAAAGGATAAAATCAATAAAGAAAGTAAATGTGCTGTCGTTACGTTAACAATTAACTGGCGTTAATTAGATATTTGAGATTTGGGGAAAATTACGGTCGCCAGTCCTATGGACAACTGCTATAATAACTAAAAATGAAAGATTAATGCACATATAATTAGCACTAAAAGCGTGGCAACAGAAGGTTGACACGTGTTGTGTGAAAACTGAATGTTTGTCAGAAGTAATAAATTTCGCCACACTCTGACTTAATTTAGCAAAAGAATTAATAAAACCGGAAAATTTAGAGTTAATTTAGTGACTGAAATTAATAGTAAACTTTGTTTCTGAAGCACTACGAAATTCAATAAAATAAGGTTAGTCATGGGCTGCCTCAACAATCATTTCATAAGCTACTTGAATCTACGCAATTTAGAAATAAGAGATTTAACTTTGAACTTGAATTAAATGATTCTGAACAATTAATAATAGTAAAATGTAGTACATATCAAGCTGAGCTGCAGTCACAGGTAAGCTAAAATATGGTAACAAAACTCGCACTCTTAATTTGTGCTTGTGTAATCTAAATATTGTAACCACCTATGAATACTTAAACTGAACTTTGAAATTAAAGCAGTGAAAAAGAATATTACTTTAATGCTGGCGTTTGAATTTCAACAACACTCGCGCTCATTCCGGAAAAGGAAGGGACCCTTCTTGTCGACACGGTGACCAGGCGTGATGTGCGCCAGCTAATGCTCGACACCGTGTCAGAAAATGTCGTAGCAAGTCGAGCGCCATTACATGCTGCCAAACCCTGAAAGCGCGGCAACTCGCGGGAGCGTCACCCGACACACCTGCTCCACCGCCCTACTCCAGCCCGACTCCGCTCTGCCCGCGCTCCATGCGGCGGAGTTAACACTACCAAAGATCATAAACACTTTGGATCTCCACACGACCTATCGATATAATTGTTCGATAGCATAGTTTTCCCTAGGCAAGACCCAGCATAAAAATGTAAAAATACAAATAGTATTTACAAAGTAAACCAATTTTATATATATATATATATATATATATATATATATATATATATATATATATATAGTAAAACAATTACAATATATAAAGACACAGAAATGTCATATCTTTAGGTAACAAAATAAGGAAAAAATTTATAGTACAATAGATAGAAATAGGAGGATATGCATTTTCGGCGTTACAACCTGACCTGTGGGCCAGGGGTAAACAAGCATTAATGGCGTGCTCTTGCCACACATACTTGGAGGTACTAACCAATCTAAAAAAACATACGACTTGTAATCTTCATATGCAGATGAGGTAAATACTGATGTGTTGTTGAGCAGTACACAGTCCTCAGTCACCAATACAAAAATCTGCAGTTATACCCATTACACCATGTATATGCAGTGTGATATTGCTAAATGGGGACAAAATGCAGGAACGTTCCACCAGGAGACAAAAAAACAAAATCAAACACGATCCAAACAGGCCATGACGGCCCAACGGTGCCTATCGGCCGCCGTGTCATCCTCAGACCTTGGGATACGGAAGGGCGTGTGGTCAGCACACCACTGTCCAGGCCGCCGTGTCATCCTCAGACCTTGGGATACGGAAGGGCGTGTGGTCAGCACACCACTGTCCAGGCCGCCGTGTCATCCTCAGACCTTGGGATACGGAAGGGCGTGTGGTCAGCACACCACTGTCCAGGCCGCCGTGTCATCCTCAGACCTTGGGATACGGAAGGGCGTGTGGTCAGCACACCACTGTCCAGGCCGCCGTGTCATCCTCAGACCTTGGGATACGGAAGGGCGTGTGGTCAGCACACCACTGTCCAGGCCGCCGTGTCATCCTCAGACCTTGGGATACGGAAGGGCGTGTGGTCAGCACACCACTGTCCAGGCCGCCGTGTCATCCTCAGACCTTGGGATACGGAAGGGCGTGTGGTCAGCACACCACTGTCCAGGCCGTCGTCAGTTTTGGTGACCAGTGCCGCTACTCCTCAGTGGAGTAGCCCCTAAAATCGTTGAAATTGCTCTGAGCGCTATGGGACTTAACATCTGAGGTCATCAGTCCGCTAGAACTTAGAACTACTTAAACATAACTAACCTAGGGACATCACACAGGTCGATGCCTGAGGCAGCATTCGAACCTGCGAGCGTAGCGGTCGCGCGGTTCCAAACTGATGCGCCTAGAACCGCTCGGCCACCACGACCGTCGAAGTAGCCCCTCAATTGGCGTCACAAGGGCTGAGTGCAGCCTGTTCGCCAACGGCATTTGGCAGACCCAGACGGTGACCTATGAAAGTGCTACCCGGGACCGACAGAGTTCAACTTGACGGGAACCGGTGTTAGCACCGTGGCAAGGCTGTTGGCTGCCTCAGAGAATAAGGAACAAGAAAGGTTGTATGGACATGTCGGAAATGCGTTGCAATGGAAGTGCACCTACATCAAGATGAGGACGCAAGAAATTTTTCAGTGACGCCAGTATCAGCAACTGGCAGCTAAACGCTAAACATGTTGACGTCTCAAAACTTCTACAGCAGTCAACCTCACCACTACAGATCACCGCTCTTCCGCAGCAGTCAACTCCAATAAAGTATGGTGCACTTAGACTGCTGTGGCAGTCTACCATAGTCAGAGGCCAATCCCGTAATTCTACCCCTTACTCCAGAAAAAATCACATTGTTTACATAAGGCAACATTTCACAAGAAAGTAGCATCCTGGCGTGCCAACCACGATTCAGATGCGGCAGAGTGTTACATGAAACAAAAACCGGTTGTCATTGTCGACGTTCGGCAATGAAACATAATTTCGAGAATCGGTGATAAAACATTTACATAATTCACCACAGGCGGTATTGGGAAAAAGCCCATGGAAAGACGGAGATGGCGGTGCCTGCAAACGTAGTGTAAGCTGAATCCACACTCTCCACAGAGCCACAGTGGTCTCTCTCCTAATGCCCGTCACGATGCCGTATCTAAAAGGCATACCCAGAACCTGAGGTGGCTTGTTCTTCAGGCTGAGAGAGAGCTTGTGCTCTTCCCCATCACGTCTACGTCTCAATACATACTCCGCAAGGTACCATACAGTGCATGGCGGAGTGCACCTTGCACCGCCACTAATTCCCTTTCTTCTTCCACTCACAGATGGGGTGAGGGGAAAAACGACTATATGTACCTCTCAATGAGCCCTAACTTCTCTTATCGCGAAATGTACACTTGCACCAGTATGACTGTTCTGCAGTCAGCCGAAAATGCCAGCTGTCTACACTTTCTAAACAGGTATTCGCATCTCAGATCACGAAGCATCTCTTTTAGATGTATTAACCCCGATCCTACCAAACAGCACGCCTGTGAATTTCTTACGTGGCTTCCTTTAATCCGACCTGGCGGGGGAGCTTCTTCATCTCCCAGTACCTACTGCAACCTACATCCTTCTGAATCTGCTTAGTGTAGTCATCTCTTGGTCTCCCTCTACGATTTGTACCCTCCACGCTGCCCTCTAATACTAAATTCGTGATCCCTTGATGCCTCAGAACATGTACTACCAACCGATCGCTTCTCCTGTTCAAGTTGTGCCACAAACTTCTCTTCTCTCCAGTAAAATTCAATACATCCTCATTAGTTATGTGATCTACCCATCTAATCTTCATCATTCTTCTGTAGCACCACATTTCGAAAGCTTCTATTCTCTTCTTGTCCAAACTAGTTATCGTCCATTTTTCACTTCCATACATGGCTACACTCCATACGAATACTTTCATAAATGACTTCCTGACACTTAAATCTATGCTCGATGTTAACAAATTTCTCTTCTTCAGAAACGCTTTCATTGCCATTGCCAGTCTACATTTTATATCATGTCTACTTCGACCATCATCAGTTATTTTGCTCCCCAAATAGCAAACCTCCTTTACCACTTTAATTGTCTCAGTTCCTAATCTAATTCCCTCAGCATCGCCCGACTTTATTCGACTACATTCCATTATCCTCGTTTTGCTTTTGTTGATGTTCATCTTATATCCTCCTTTCAAGACACTGTCCATTCCGTTCAACTGCTCTTCCAAGTCCTTTGCTGTCTCTGACAGAATTACGATGTCATCGGCGAGCCTCAACATTTTTATTTCTTCTCCATGGATTTTAATATCTACTCCGAATTTTTCTTTTGTTTCCTTCACTGCTTGCTCAATATACAGATTGAATAACATCGGGGAGAGGCTACAACCCTGTCTCACTCCCTTCCCAACCACTGCTTCCCTTTCATGCCCCTCGAATCTTATAACTGCCATCTGGTTTCTGTACAAATTGTAAATAGCCTTTCGCTCCCTGTATTTTACCCCTGCTACCTGCAGAATTTCAGAATTTGAAAGAGAGTATTCCAATCAACATTGTCAGAAGCTTTATATAAGTCTACAAATGCTAGAAACGTAGGTTTGCCCTTCCTTAATCTAGCTTCTAAGATAAGTCGCAGGGACAGTATTGCCTCGCGTGTTCCAACATTTCTACGGAATCCAAACTGATCCTCCCCTAGGTCGGCTTCTACTAGTTTTTCCATTCGTCTGTAAAGAATTCGCGTTAGTGTTTTGCAGCTGTGACTTATTAAACTGATAGTTCGGTAATTTTCACATCTGTCAACACCTGCTTTCTTTGGGATTGGAATTATTATATTCTTTTTGAAGTCTGAGGGTATTTCGCCTGTCTCATACATCTTCCTCACCAGATGGTAGAGTTTTGTCAGGACTGGCTCTCCCAAGGCCGTCAGTAGTTACAATGGAATGTTGTCTACTCCGGGGGCCTTGTTTCGACTCAGGTCTTTCAGTGCTCTGTCAAACTCTTCGAACGTTACAGAACTGTTTTTATTACTCACAAGAATTACCTTACAGTTTCCACATTTATATGAAAGTGTTATTCATCACACGGTACACACATTCTGCGCAACAGATATTCTGTACCCTCCTAAAATCACGACTAGACTTTTCGGTACACTGCACTGCCATCAGATCGCTGCCCACCTTATCCCCCAGACAGAGAATAGCAGCAGTCCTATCATAGTTCCCTGCGTACTCCTGACGATAAATTTGCCTCCCAAGAGCAATCGACATCCACGACAACTCCCTGGGTGCTGTTTCTTAAGATCTCATTCACGTATCTGACAAACTATTCCGCATGGTCCGTCTATCGTTAACAGCCTGCAGTAATGCATCGTGTCAAATACTTTACGGAAATTGGAACTGACAGTTGCCTTCCATTCATGTTTCGTAGGATATCGTGTGAGAAAGTGGGCGATCGATTTTTTACGCACTGTTTCTCCGCGTATTGTCACTATTCAGGTGGTGAGCAAAAACCCTTCAAAACCTTCCCCGACGAAGAAGCGCTGTGAAAGTACTTACACTGAAGAGCCAAAGAAACTGGTACACCTTCCAAACGTCGTGTAAGGCCCCGCGAGGACCCAGAAGTGCCGCAACACGACGTGGCCATGGATTTGACTATTGTCTGAGGTAGTGCTGGAGGGAACTGACACCATGAAGCCTGCAGGGCTGCCTATAAATCCGTCAGAGTACGAGGGGGCGGAACTCTCTCCTGAACACCACGTTGCAAGGCAACACACATATGCTCAATAATGTTCGTGTGTGGAGCATTTGGCGGCCAGCGGAAATGTTTGAACTGGGAAGAGTGCTCCTGGAGACACTCTGTAGCAATTCTGGAAGGGTGTGGGGTGTCGCATGGTACTGCTAGAATTTCCCAATTCCATCGGAATGTACAAGGGACATGAATGGATGCAGGTGATCAGACTGGATGCTTACGTACGTGTCACCTGTCAGAGTCGAATCTAGACGTATCAGATCACCCCAACCGCACACAGTCCACACCATTAGAGAGCCTCCACCAGCTTGAACCGTCCCCCGCTGACATGCAGGATCCATGGATTCATCAGGTTGTCTTCGTATCCGTACACGACCAACCGCTCGATAAGATTTGAAACGAGACTCGTCCGTCCAGACATCACGGTTCCACTAATCAACAGTCTAAAGTCCGTTTTGATGGGCCCAAGCGAGGCGTAAAGCTTTGTGTTGTGCAGTCGTCAAAGGTACATGAGTGGGCCTTCAGCTCCGAAAGCCCATATCGATGATGTTTCGTTGAAAGTTTCGCACGTTGACACTTGCTGATGCCCCAGCACTGAAATCTGCAGCAATTTGCGGAAGAGTTGCACTTCTGTCACGTTGAACGATTCTCTTCAGTCGTCATTGGTCCCGCTCTTACCGGATCTTTTTTCGACTGCACCGATGTCGGAGATTCGATGTTTTACAGCATTCCTGATATTTACGACACACATGAAATGCTTGTAGGGGAAAATCTCCACCTCATCGCTACCTCGGAGATGCTCTGTTCCACCGCTCGTGTGTCGACTATAACACCACGTTCAAACCAACTTAAACCTTGATGACTTGCCATTGTAGCAGCAGTAATTGATCCAACAACTGCGCCGGACACTTATTGTCTCCAACAGGGGTAGCCGACCGGAGCGCCGTACTCTGCCTGTTTACATATCTCTGTTTTTGAACACGCATGCCTGTACTAGTTTCTTTGGCGCTTCATTGTGCGTGCTACTCACGTCACCGTTCGGTGCATGGTGAAGGGTAACTTTTGCCACTACTAACCATTGTGTGTGATGGGGTGCAGGAGCATATTTAGTATTTTGTAAAAGGTTGGCTCTGGTAAAGCGCTTGCTGGCCGTGCGTTGCAGGTACCCAGCCGGGGGATCGCCGTTCGCGCCCCTGCAGCCCAGCCCGGGGTGCGCCGTGTTGGCCGACCCGGACCTCGACCTCCACACCAAGAAGGGTAGGTCCGCCAACTGCGCCGCTGCACAAGCCCTTCACTAAAGGAATTCCAAAATAAAACTCTGTTTCTGTGAATATATATTCGCCGTGCATACGAGTTCAGTTAGCCCAATCTGTGCGACTTTTTAGTTGCTGTGTAGGTGTGGGAGAGGGTCAGAGAGGGGGATGTGAATATGGCCAGAAAGAGTTGGAGGAGAAGATGGACAGAGCGAGGGGATGGAGCTGATGAACCTAGAGAAGATTAGGAGGGGACTGACAGAGAGAAAGGGGGAGGACGAGATTGTCAGAGAGAGAGAGGGGGGGGGGGAAGAGGGTTTAGATATAAAAGGCAGGCGCCACATGGAGGGGAACGGTGGGCAGATGAAAAAGGAACATGAGGGTGACGGATAGAGGGATGGACAGAGATAGGAGGAGGAAGAGGAGGAGCAGGAGGAGGAGATTAAGAGAGAGGGGGTCAAGAAGAGATGGACAAAGAGAGGAAGAGCCGGAGATGGAGAGGGAGGAGTAAGCAATGGACGGAGTGGGTGGTCAGGAAGAGCTGGGTAGAGATGGAGGGCTGAACAAGAAATGTGATCACTATATGTACAGTGGTGAGATCTCTATAAAAATGGATGAGAGAATTTGTATTAAATTCTGCTACAGGAACGGAATAGACTACGGTATAGTAGTTTTATAAAAGTTAAATATTGATTTTTTTTGTAGTCTGCCAGGTCTAAAGCAACAATTATAAAAGCTTTTGGAAAAAGTCCGTGAAAATGTTGAAGAGGACGAGCGCCATGGACGATCCACAACACCATCAACCTATGAAATCAGGAAAAAAATGAAGGAAATGATTACGAACTGTCGTCGGGTCACAGACAGAGAAGTCACTGCTGATGCTTAAACATCATTTGGCTGTTTCCAAGAAATGTTTTCTGTTGTTTTTGGAACGGAACGTGTGACAGCAAAATTAGTTACAAATTTGTTGAATTTCGAAAAGAGACGGCGAGTAAAAGTTGCTGTGGAATCGCAAGGTAAAGCAACGACGATGCAGAGTTGTTAAAACTTGTCATAACAGTTGCCGAAACATATAACCACGGATATGACATCGAAACTAAAGATCAATCGTTCCAGTGGAGTACTTCAGGATGACTAAAACCGGAAAAAGCTCGACAAGTTAACTTTATGCTCGCCCTGTTCTTTGATAACGCATTGATTTCTTGCCAGTAGGTCTAACGATCAATAACAAGTACTCCTTAAAAGTTCAACGCTGTTAACGTGAAAAAATCGGAAAAATGTCCCAATTTGTGGCGAAACAATTCATGGCTTTGGCAGCATGATAATGAACCTGCTTACACTTCATAACTGTTCGTGAATGTTTGGCCATAATAATACTGTAAAGATGTTCCAACGTCCACATTCGCCAGAAATGGCCCTATGTGATTTTTTTATGTTTCTAAAAATAAAGAAGGCCTTGAGGGCTCGTCGCTTTGCAGGAATAGACAGTATTTTTTAAGTAGAGTCTTGTTCGATAGGAAGCAAGGGAGAGGATGTTGTTATGGGTGGCCGGTATCCTCATTCTGCATACAAATGCACACGTGGATTAACACAGTTCTTTACTTGCATCTTGAATAGAGTCCATGTTCGTGGTACAAGCTCATCAGTAATAGTCCTCTTGCAGACAATGTTGGTAATCTTGATAATACAATCTTTAGTCTTGCTAGACTGGTCGCTATGCGCTGTCGTAACCTGAGACATGAAGACAGCCCGCACTGCAACTAACTGACAGATGCCAAACTGGAGTGTGAGCTAGTGATTCAGTGAGGCCCCACGGACAGCGGCGGCCGCGGCGGCGGCCTAAATACATCCTGTCGAGAGGGTGTTGGCGGCATGCTGCTTGTCGGTGTGTCTCTGGCCTCTCTCGTGATACGCGCTTCATCCGGCGCCCACTATCAATCTTCGCGCTTCATCTTTACTGACCGGTGTGCTGGCAACAGCTTAGGACAGTGCACTTTACGCATCGCTGAGACACCTAAAATCCACCAAACAGTTCCAGAAGTCTTTCGGAGCTCGGAAAAAGCAATGGCGTATCTAACGGGGGGCTATTTTGGAAAAGAATAATATTTAAATACACTAATAAATGAAATTACCTTCGAAAAAGAAAAATTCTCGTATTTTTTAAACGCACCTTGAGCACTCCTGTTGAAATGCTCAGGAGAACTCAGCCAGGTAGCAGGGTGACGTTTCGGCGGGTCTCATTCTCACTACTTCGAGGCTTAAATTGTGAGAGGTTTTCGTAAAAAAACTTTTTTGTTTATGGAGTTGAACATGTTTAGGGAAACAGAGAAATGGAAAGATAAAAGATGATCCATCACCGTCAAGTAACCGTCCGTATCGCCGTACAGACAGGAATTATGCTTTCAGAATACAGTCTGGAAACAAACCCTAGGTTGTGGCTAAGATATGTCTCTGCAATATCCTTTCTTCCAGGAGTGCTGGTGTCGCATGATGTGCGGGAGAACGTCTGTAAAATAAGGAACCGAGAACCTGGTGGAAGTATAGCGTGAAGGTGGGTTGTGAGTCATTCTTTGACGGATCAGTTGATGAAACAGGACGAAAGGCAAGGATTCTAGTTTCGCGTCTAAGTTCGGCACATAGTTTTAATCCGCCAGAAAGTTTCAGGAACCACATTAGCTGCGTAACTGAGAAATACTTTTGCTTCTAATACGAGCTTGATTCAAATATGACGAAAATAGTCGATTACGTACATGACGTCTTTGTTAGTCGAGTTTTCATCCTGAATAGTGTGTGATGTCTTGGTGAAGATCACGTCATCTGCAAAGAGACACTTGCGATGTAGAACAGTAGATCAATAGGTGAGAGACCAATAACAGCCTTAGCAGCGTTCGAAGTGCCACAAACTGGACTCCGAAACTTTGGGGACCTCTCATGGAAGGTTCGTCATAGATCAGTTTAAAACAATTGCCTGTGGAGCTTAAATCTGTCGCAGAAGTTGCAATTTCCCTACAAGCTGCCGGTGGCTGGCGTGAAGGAGGAGGTCGTTGTGTGTGTGTGTGTGTGTGTGTGTGTGTGTGTGTGTGTTGTGTGTGTGTGTGTGTGGGTGTGTTATGAATGGTGCGTGCGTGTGTGCGTCACTCGCGGCGATGAACAATGACGCCTTCATCGTCCATATCGAAATGGGAACACTTGCATTTTTTTTTTTTTTTTTGCAAAAATGCATTTTGGTTACTTGTAGTCCATCACAATCAGCTCTCTATTTCTAGACTTTTGGAGATTGCCATTTGATCTCGCAAAAGAGATGACGCTGCATGAGCATTATGCTTCAGCAGTATTAACCGCTCATCACGGGTTGGCAAGTCGTAACATGATTTTGGAGAAGTTTAAAGTTTGTGTGTTTCAGGGTATAATATCAAAGCAGTTCAGTTCATATTTAACTGATGGGAAAGCAAAGGGTTAACTTAAATAGCTCCTGCAGTTGTCATGACGAACATTTTTATGAGAGTGCAAATTAGTACTGGCGTTCCATTGGCTTAAATTCTTGTACCATTCCTGTTTTTACCTTACATAAATGCCTTTCAATTTTGAGCTCATAAAGCAGAAATAGTGCCCTTACCTGATGTAATCGTAATAATCAAGCACAACGTGGCTGCAAAAACAGAACGAGCAATAACTGAAATACTGAAAAGTGTTACATATTGGTTGTCAGTGTACGGTCTACCATCTAACTTAGAAAAAACACAATCTGTTCAGTTACGTACGGAGAAAGATACGACATCATCATCGTTAACAACAACAATTAGAAATAGCTCACATCGGACTCTGCCACTTACCGATATCATATGGAATAATTTTGTGGGGCAATTTCCCCACAGAAACAAAAGTATTCACTGGACAGAAATATGCTTTAAGGGTAGTATGTGGTATCCATCCTCGAACTTCAGCTAAGTAGTTTGTATAAAAAAAGTGCTAATAACAGCCTCACAATACGTTTACTCCTTTACGAAGTTTCGTGGAAGAATAAAGAACAACTGATACATAAGAACAGCTGTCGTAAATACAGCGTGGTCAGAAACACTCTGTAAACCTTGTAAGGGCGTTTCAGGGTAACTGATAAGAAAAATATTCGATACGTTACGCCGTTTCCGAATTAATTAGCGAATCATGCCGTTGCGTACCCGATTTCAAGCGGCCCGTCAGATACAATTAGTGTCAGATGGTCTCATAGCGTAGATGGCAGCGCACGAGACTGCTCAGCCTTTGGTTCGGGCTCCAACCTTCCTGACACCGCATGTCCAATTTTTGTGTCGCTCACTAGTTAGCTGTTAGGTTTTAGGAAACCAAACGAATAACACGTTTGGCGACACCGTCTGTGGCGGGCTACTTGAATTTGCGAGGAACAGCCTAATTGCCTAACTTAAATGTTAATTAATTTGAAGACGCTGCAATGTATTGAATGTTTCTCTTAACAATTATTTCTCAGCACGACCTACCCTACAACAGCTTTACAAGCTTTTCAGATTGCCGCTGACTATGCTGTATGACGTAGGAAAGAAAATAGCCTCTGGCACAGAGAAAAGAAAAGCATGAGGCCTCAAAAACAGTTGCTCTGCTGATATACACTGTGCTTCAAAACTTAAGGGCGAGCTACATAAAGTAACATTACATGTTAACTATTCGGTGCAAATGAAAGTAAGTCCGGGAGCATATTGCATAGTTTTGCACAACAGTGTCTAGCGAAAGTTTTAAAAAGAAATTGAAGTAATTTATACTTCACAATTTCTTCTAATCCGTAAAAAACGTACAAGACTCTAATGCGTTTTTGAGTTACACTAATCAACATTTGTTGTGAATTATTATTAAAACAAAAACAGTTATGTAAATTGTCAGCATGTAGTCGTATTGTCACAGAGGAAAGATATCTTATTTGTTAACCTACTGACACGTTCTGCATCATAGAAAAAAAGTAAACTAAGCGTAACACTGTTCCACAGATCTACGAGCCACTGTTTACGTGTGGTGCTGCTTGAACAAACGATGGTGTCTATTAACACCTGGGGGCCAAAAAAGCGAACAGAGATTAGTACAGTGTGGAGACCTGGAAGTCTGTCGCGTGTATGAGAAGAAGGCGAAGAAAGACTGTAACGATCCCACACCCGCTATTCCATTCGTAACTACAGCGTTCTCTTGTAACGTTTTATTCCGACTGTCATGCCGTGCCTGTTAAACTGCATCACCACACTAGAACCTTGACTGTCTGTCGTAACGTATAATTTCTGACTCGCTACTAAGAACAAAAGTATTAACAACTGTATCACTATTTTATACATAGAACTCGTCTCACTCATGTTAACGGTATTTGTACCTGTCTGTATATTAACTAGGCTATCGTACTACTTCCGGAGTGTTTAGTGGGCAAACTAGAATGTCATTGTACCTAGAAACAAATTATACACATCACTGTTAGCTGTAGCTATAACTCTGTTAATTTTTTCCCATTAAAATACAGTGATAACATTCATGACTGGACCATCAACCAATACCAACTCACCTTTAGTGTTTTCTTCCGGAATATCAATTATACTACATGTTAGTACGGGTCGGCACGACCTGAAGGGACTGGTTTTGAAAGAAAGTCTGTTCCTTCATCTTAGAATGAATTTGTAAGTCCTGAAGTGGAATTATTAGTTTTTGTATCAGAATGAAACATTACTTTACGAACTTTACAAAACAAAAATGAAGTTAGTAATTGTCATTAGAAAGAAGTTATTTTAATGTTGTGACTTTTAGAAAATGAATTTAAACAAAAGAAATTTAATCAATTATTATAACAATGCGAGGATGTGTGCCACCACTTTCTTACTTCAATAAATCACACACTTATGACATTATTGTTGTTACTTTCCTACACAATGAACTGTAATTTTGAAATAGAATGTAAATAAACAGTTGAAATGAGATTGTACACTGGTTTAAATTAACTGGCAATATATTGACGTAAGAGCACTTTTCAACACAATCTACGTTAACGCAGTCTATACTTCCTATATACGAATAACGAAATTAATTCTTTGTAGCTTGCCTTCTCAGAATCAGCGAATCTGAGAATGTGATGCAAAAATACTTTCGCAACTTCTTAACGTCTCTGATTAATTAGATAGACCAGACTGCATAATGTCAGACTTTGAGGAACATTCTTGAAGCAAAATGGCGTAATTCTTGCAACACCATATTTTGGCCTGGAAATGCCTTACATCGGAGGCCATCATGGGCAAGAGATAATTTACTGATGCAGAAGTGCTAATTATCGACTCCTTCCGTAATTTTTGATACTGTTAGCACTAATACTTATTTTCTTGCTGAGGCCATTAAAACATGGTCTCTCTCTAACGCTGCAGGCAGGCTTCTCGTCGTAGTTCAGTCAGTGTGCGGTATAATTCCGACAGCTTCAAAGCTCACAAAAACGGAAAACAGTATGACACCTCTGTCAATCATACACTCTTGGAACTGGAAAAAAGAACACATTGACACCGGTGTGTCAGACCCACCATACTTGCTCCGGACACTGCGAGAGGGCTGTACAAGCAATGATCACACGCACGGCACAGCGGACACACCAGGAACCGCGGTGTTGGCCGTTGAATGGCGCTAGCTGCGCAGCATTTGTGCACCGCCGCCGTCAGTGTCAGCCAGTTTGCCGTGGCATACGGAGCTCCATCGCAGTCTTTAACACTGGTAGCATGCCGCGACAGCGTAGACGTGAACCGTATGTGCAGTTGACGGACTTTGAGCGAGGGCGTATAGTGGGCATGCGGGAGGCCGGGTGGACGTACCGCCGAATTGCTCAACACGTGGGGCGTGAGGTCTCCACAGTACATCGATGTTGTCGCCAGTGGTCGGCGGAAGGTGCACGTGCCCGTCGACCTGGGACCGGACCGCAGCGACGCACGGATGCACGCCAAGACCGTAGGATCCTACGCAGTGCCGTAGGGGACCGCACCGCCACTTCCCAGCAAATTAGGGACACTGTTGCTCCTGGGGTATCGCCGAGGACCATTCGCAACCGTCTCCATGAAGCTGGGCTACGGTCCCGCACACCGTTAGGCCGTCTTCCGCTCACGCCCCAACATCGTGCAGCCCGCCTCCAGTGGTGTCGCGACAGGCGTGAATGGAGGGACGAATGGAGACGTGTCGTCTTCAGCGATGAGAGTCGCTTCTGCCTTGGTGCCAATGATGGTCGTATGCGTTTTTGGCGCCGTGCAGGTGAGCGCCACAATCAGGACTGCATACGACCGAGGCACACAGGGCCAACACCCGGCATCATGGTGTGGGGAGCGATCTCATACACTGGCCGTACACCTCTGGTGATCGTCGAGGGGACACTGAATAGTGCACGGTACATCCAAACCATCATCGAACCCATCTTTCTACCATTCCTAGACCGGCAAGGGAACTTGCTGTTCCAACAGGACAATGCACGTCCTTATGTATCCCGTGCCACCCAACGTGCTCTAGAAGGTGTAAGTCAACTACCCTGGCCAGCAAGATCTCCGGATCTGTCCCCCATTGAGCATGTTTGGGACTGGATGAAGCGTCGTCTCACGTGGTCTGCACGTCCAGCACGAACGCTGGTCCAACTGAGGCGCCAGTTGGAAATGGCATGGGAAGCCGTTCCACAGGACTACATCCAGCATCTCTACGATCGTCTCCATGGGAGAATAGCAGCCTGCATTGCTGCGAAAGGTGGATATGCACTGTACTAGTGCCGACATTGTGCATGCTCTGTTGCCTGTGTCTATGTGCCTGTGGTTCTGTCAGTGTGATCATGTGATGTATCTGACCCCAGGAATGTGTCAATAAAGTTTCCCCTTCCTGGGACAATGAATTCACGGTGTTCTTATTTCAATTTCCAGGAGTGTATTTAAATGTGAACATCTGAGGTGGTCGCACAGATTCTTGACTGGATTTAAATCTGGGGAGTTTGGTGGCCAGAGGATTCGGCACGTAAGGGTGGACATGGTGACGAAGGATAGATGCTTAACTATGTTGATACAGTGCGTCCTCTAGAATGAAGAGCTCACCCGGGACTGCCCCGGTAACACTCCGTAGAACCGACGGTTGTTGCGGAGTGTTTGCTTCCAGGCGTTTCACGGCGTACGCGCCATCGGCCATGTGTCAGAAGGAGCATAACCATCATTCATCAAAGAAGTCACACGTGCCACTATAAATTATGCTTGTCCTTTGGAAGTCAGATCTGGGAGCTGGAGAGATCTGGAGAGATTGAATAAGAGTCCCTAACCGTTCTTTTCACCAACCTGTCGTCTTCTTAAGTTGTGTCCCCAGCACAGAAGACAGCTGATCGGTCGTGGAATCTTCTTCGCCAGAGGCTGCTATGCTGTCAATTTGAATCTGTGATTGTGCTTTTCATGGGAGGTCACTTGCCCAGATTAGTCTCCGTATCTACAGAGTGCTAGATCTGTAGTTCAAAATGACTCTGAGAACTATGGGACTTAACATCTGTGGTCATCAGTCCTCTAGAACTTAGAACTACTTAAACCTAACAAACCTAAGGACCTCACACACGTCCATGCCCGACGCAGGATTCGAACCTGCGACCGTAGCAGTCGCGCGGTTCCGGACTGAGCGCCTAGAACCGCTAGACCACCGCGGCCGGCGCAAGATCTGTAGTACTGAAAATAATGGTAGGCGACGCTTCTCATTACTATATCCTGTTTTGTTACATTTTAAATAATCACACATTTTACACTGTGTTTTGCAACACTCGACATAGCTTTCTTAATTGTACGGTAACTTTCCTGACAACTTCCTATACGGAGTACATGTCCGTTCCTCCTGAACGACCGAAACATAGTCACACGTCTGTTCTTCTAGAACACCCGAAACAGAGAGACGTGTCCGTCCGTCCAGAATGCTCGAAACGGAGTTACGTGTCCGGCTCTGAAGAACGCCCGTAACAGTGTTCCACGTCCAGTCGCCGGGACACCCGAAACAGAATTGAGCGAGTGGACCGTTAGAACGCACGAAACAGAGTGGCTAGCGCAGCCGAAGTACTTCGTCTCCCAGGTACGCCAGACAGACCCGAAGGTGTCCGAGCAATTCGGTTTCAGTATCGTTACTCTTAAGATTCTTAAAACTAGTGAAATTTAATAAACAAAAATGATAGACTTGTACGGTAACCATGAAAAATTGTCACACTGAAAACTGGATTAAATACAATGCAAAATGTATAAATAGTTAATAAGAGACGTTAGGTGTATTGGCGCCTTGCACCCCAATGTGGCGACCAGTCAGAAGCAAGTTCAGTAAAGTTGGCGGACTCTCAGACGAACTGGTACGAGGCTTGTTTTTTAAGTAAGTACCGTTTAGAAAAAAAAGACGTACTAAGATACCTCAATAATTTTATTTTTACATGTAAGCCTCTACCTTAATCCTCTTTTCTACATAATTTCCGTCAATATGAGGCACTTGTCATAACGTTGTACCAGTTTTTGAATACCCTCCTCATAGATGCCTGCCGCCTGACTTGTTAACCACTGCATCACCACTGTTTTGACTTCGTCATCGTCTCGAAGACGCTGACCGCCCAGGTGTTTCTTCGGGTGCAGGAACAGATGGTAGTCACTGGGCGCAAGATCGGGGCTGTACGTAGGATCATCTAGAGTTTCCTACCGAAAAGGTGTGATAAGATCTTTGGTCTGATTCGCCACTTGCTGACGGGCATTGTCTAGCAGCAAAACGATGCCCTTGCTCTACTTCCATGGATTGTTGCTTTGATTCTGGTGTGTCGTAGGCCACTTATGTTTCATCGCCCGTAACAATTTGGCTTAAGGAATCATCACCGTCGTTGTGGTACCGCTCAAGGAAAGTCAGTGCACTGTCTAAACGTTTGGTTTTGTGCACATCCGTCAACATTTTCGGTACCCAACGTGCGCAAAATTTTCGGTAATTCAAATGCTCGGTCACAATGCCATACAAAAGACTACGAGGAACATTGGGAAAGTCATCCCGCAAGGAGGAAATCGTAAAGCGTCCGTTTTCTCTCACCTTATTGTCCACTTCCTGCATCAAACTTTCATTAACGACCGAAGGACGCCCACTCCGTTGTTCGACATGCACTTTTTTGCGGCCATCTTTAAATGCTCTCACCCACTTTCTTACCATTCCATCGTTCATAATGTTTTCTCCGTAAACTGCACAGATCTCAGCGATGAATATCGATCGCTTTTAGGCCTTTAGCACTAAAAAATCTTATAACAGCCGGTACTTTACAGTCGGCGAGACTAAAGATTATGGGAGGCATCTTAAACACTCAGTACAGAACGTAAACAAGAAAGAATCAGAGTGCAATGGCGTCAGTGCGTAGATTAAGGTACAGGCTTTCATGTAAAAACAAAATTATTGAGATGTCTTAGCACGTCTTCTTTTAATTTTGCGAGGTGCCGGGGCTAGCAGTGTATTTAACACTAAATTCTTCTCGAATCTTCATATGGAAATGATGCTCTAAGCCCCCCCCCCCCCCTCCTTTTCTAACGCCTACTTTTGCTTTTGCACATGGGTTAAGAAGGAACGCGAACTGACTGTAATTGACCCTGCAAGTGGAGTAGAAAAGAGTTTGGCACCTGCAATAATTTAATTTGATAGACATTAATTAAATAAAGGAAAGTTTCACTAACGTAGTGAGAAATGAAAGGGTTGCTCTACCGATTAAAAAAATGAAAGATCTGTCCAAAATAACTATTTGATTTATTATGATTGAACTCAAAATCATAAACAAAACACATGAAACATTTACAATACATCAATTTGGATCAAATTGGATACTCAAATAAATGCTGTGAAGGTGAAGTTGTCCATAAACTAGATTGTGACATTTATGACCAAGTGGTATGTGGAGCCAATCCCTTGCAACTCAAATCTTATGACAAACACCCAGCCAACCCAACATTAATTGCTGCTACAGTAGTGAGAACTCAGACAGTGAACACCCAAGACAGAACCACGTAAGAAAATACAGGAACAGGCGCACTCTGCTGAGCTCTGATTATCACAGAACAAATTCCCTAATCTGCCGATGCTGCGGACATACATTACCAAGCTGTCTTCTTAACTGCAAGGACACGATCTGGCGTACCGGAAGCCATGGCTGGTTGCTTGGACGTCCCGTCGTGGTGATGATAATGTCGCAAGTATAGCCCGAAACAAATTATCCTGAACTGGTTGTTCCAGACTAAAGACTTCCTATCAATACAAATGCGCCTCTGAGGGAGACGAAGAAGGCTCGCCACACAATCACTGACGGTACAGTGATTGATTTTAACAAGCGAAGTCACACAGTAACTCCGATACAGTCAAATTTAGCCAAAACTGCTCAAGACGGACAACATCGGCCGCTTGTGCGCAGAACGCTCAATTGCCAACTGCACTCGGAAAGCTACGTTGAAGTCGAAACTTCAGCAACTTCGTCAAACTGTTTCCATCAAATGAAAGTATATTAGACAGGCAACGGAAGGCAGGCTGTCCAGAGCAGCGAGAGCTCAGTCTTGTAACCTACTCCAACCGAAAGGCGAGAGCCGACTCTCTCAAGAGCACCCGTACAAACCGAACACAGAACATTCCTGCCCCCACGACAGTGGCCGTGGTTAAACGTTCCAGTCAGCAACTCGAAAAACCGGCGGAAAATTCCACTCTATTGCCGAAGCACAACCATTCCACCAACGGAGATTCTTGGCGCCAATTTCTGCGCCGATTTTGCTACGTCACGGAGCTATGCCCTGAGCAAGCCAATCACAATTACGATTTTGCAGAAAACGCAGGAATTTGCCCGCCATGACTGCCTGGGAACACAAGTCATTCCCACGCCTCGCTGGTAGCCCGCCAGAAAGTGTTTTCACTAAGTTTCTACGAAGTAACGGAATCTCTAGCCCAGCCACTCCTTAAGGCCCCTGTGGGCGTGTCGCTCCCGCTCTTGTGACAATGTCGGCGTCTGGAAAGCATCCACTCGACTCCCTCACACCCGTCGGCTTATCCTTTCAAGCACAGCAGAACCCGCCTGTCACCGGACCACCCGGGTAACGGGAGACGCTGCGTGGGAAGTCTGCATGTGAAGTAATAGCAACTTTTCACCGCATGCAATTAGAGAGGAAAATCGAATTACTCAGAGTAAGATAGAAATATGAGAGGGGGGCTCATGCCACCTCTCAACTTTAACGACAGCAGCGCACAAACGGTTTACAAACATGGCCTTTTTGGAAATGCTGCCACTCTCTGCCCGAAAGCCAATGAGTATGCCCTCTTGGACGACAGGTACATCGCTCCGTTTGCGCATTACAACGACTGCGCTATTTTCAGTATCACCTTGACACGCATTCTACACCTTCTACTGTTAGTGCGGCCACGTTGACGTCGAACGTAGGTGGTGATCACTTCAAATTCTGTCGAAGAAATTAATAAGCGATTAGGCTGAGTTCATCAGTCAGTTCAGATCTCGGCAACACAGAACCTAAATGAAAACTGAGCGTGTTGCAAAGTGTTGTTTACATGGGCGGGCGACCGCTCGGCTGTTGCGCCCGCCCGGCGACGTCCTGTGCCGTGCCGTCCCGGGCCGGCTGCGCAGGTGGCGCCTCTTAACGCAATTATTCTGGTTTGTTGGCTGCGGCGTGCGGGGGAGGCAAGGGTTGGCGGCGAGGCGCGCTGCGTTTGATGCCCCGCTCCCGTCCAGGAAATGATCTTATCTCGCTGCGGTTGTTGTGAGGGGGCGCCGGATAAACTTGGCGCGCATTAGCGGATAATTTGCAGCAACTTGCGCGTTCGCCGGCCGTGATTAGTTTACTGAAGGCGCTGCCTCCTGGGAGGGTTTTGGGGGCGGGAGGGGGTGGAAGGGAGTCATTCAGCGAGAGGCCTCTCCCCCTACGGCGCTGCTCCACGGTTCCGCCGAGGCTTCACGCACACCTCGCCTGCTGCGTTTCTTTACAGCTGACAGTTAACTACTCTGGAAACACGCACACACGCATTCTGTTACCACAAAGAAGGCATGTCGAGGTACCGAGGAGCGAGATACGCAGCACGAAATTTTTGTCGCCAACACACAGGCTAAGTCCGGCAGGACTGAACCACTGGGTGAGACAGAACTGTGGCGTATTTCATAAACGCGCCGCTACTCAGCACCTCCCGCCACTTGCAACGAGCTCTTTCCTGAATAAATGTAGTGAAAAAGTGTCGCTACCATTTTCTAAATAACTGCATCTCCATATATACTCCGCTAGCCACCAAGCGGTGTGTGGCGGAGGGCACAATTAAATTCGCGCCAAAGTCACATTCCCCCCTCCCTCCCTCCCCCTCTCTGTTCCACTCGCGGATCACGTGAGAGAAAACTGACTGTCTGAACGCCTCAGTACGAGCTCTAATTTCCCTTGTCTTTGGATGGTGCTAACTGCGCGATTTGTAAGTTTGTGTTAATAATATGTGCTCTACATCCTCGGTGAAGATTGCATTTCGGAATTTAGTGAGCAGCCCCTTCTGTTTAGCGCGCCGTCTATATGCAAGTGTGGCCCACTTCAAACTTTCTATGAGATTTGTAACGCTCTCGCGATAGCTAAATGTACCAGTCACGAATATTGCCGCTCTTCTTTGGATCTTCTCAATCTCTTGAATCAGACCCAACTGGTAAGGGTCCCATACAGACGAACAGTACTCCAAGACTGGACGAACTAACGTATTGTAAGCTATTTCCTTTGTTGAAGGACTGCATCGCTTCAGGATTCTACCGATAAACCGCAATCTACAGTTTGCATTATCCGTTACTTGTGTAATCTGATCATTCCATTTGAGATAATTTCGAATAGTCACACCCAGATACTTGGCGGATGTTACCGCTTCCAAAAACTGGGCATTTCTTTTGTACTCGTACATTAATGGTGATTTTCACCTTGTTACACGCAGTAGGTTACACTTACTATTATTGAGACATAATTGTCAGTCATTACACCACGCATTAATTTTCTGCAAATTCTCACTCATTTGTTCACAACTTTCGTCTGATACTACTTTCCTGTAGACTACAGCATCATTGGCAAACAGGTTAAGGCCGCTATCAATACCATCAACCAGATCGTTTATGTAAATCGTAAAAAGCAGTGGACCTATTACGCTGCCCTGTGGCACAGCTGTAGTTACGCTTGTTTTTGTTGAAGTCACCCCGTTCAGGACGACATACTGCTCCCCGTCTGTTAGGAAACTTTCTATCCAACAGCATATGTCATCGGATAGACCGTAAGCGCGCACTTTTTGCAGAAAGCGACAGTGCGGAACTGAGTCGAACGCCTTTCGAGAGTCGAGAAGTATAGCATCAACCTGGGAGACAGTATCTAGAGCCTGTTGTATATCATACACAAAGAGGGCCAGCTGTGTCTCGCATTACCGCTGTTTCCTAAAACCGTGCTAGTTGCTGCAGATGACTTTCTCAGTGTCTAGAAAGGTCATTATGTCTGAACACAAAATGTATTCCATTATTCTACAACAAATCGACGTCACTGAAATTGGCCGGTAATTTTGTGCATCCGATTTTCTACCCTTTTTATAGCTTGCTATGACCTGGGACATCTTCCAGGCCCGTGGGACTTTCAGTTGTTCCAATGATCTCTGGTAGATGATGGATAATAATGGTGCTTTGTAGCATAGTCAGCATAATATCTTACGGGGATACAGTCTGGGCCAGATGCCTTCCTGGCTTCTAAGGATCTTAACTGTTTTACAATCCCAGATACACTAAACATTATGTCAGCCATACTTGTGTTTGTTCGATAATTGAAAGGGAGAATGGTGCTGCATTCCTCTACTGTAAACGAGTTTTTGAAAGCTACGTTTAGCATTTCGGCTGTTTATAGTCATCAGTTACATTACCCGTACTGTCAGCAAGAGAAGGTATTGAATTATTTATAGCGTTCATAGATTTTACGTACGACCAAAACTTTTTGGGGTTATTTTTAGAATCTACAGATAAAATATTGCTTTCAAATTCGTTAAAAGAATCTCTCATTGTGCTTCTGACAGCTGCTTTCATTTCGCCTAATTTCTGTTTGTCAGCGGGGCAGTGACTACGTTTAAAACGACTGTGCAAAATTCTCTGATTTCTCAGCAACTTCCTAATATGTTTGTTGTACCAATGTGGATCTTTTCCCTCCCGTTTATTTTTGCTAGGCACATACTTCTCTAGCACGTGGTGGACAATACCTTTAAATTCTGGACAAAGATGCTCAATATCTTGTAATACTCGCCAGTGTAGCGTTGGGCAGTTGGAGGTGAGCCGCCAGCAGTGGTGGATGTGGGGAGAGAGATGGCGGAGTTTTGATATTTGTAAGACTGGATGTCATGAACTGCTATATATATTATGACTATTGAGGTAAATACATTGTTTGTTCTCTATCAAAATCTTTCATTTGCTAACTGTGCCTATCAGTAGTTAGTGCCTTCAGTAGTTTGAATCTTTTATTTAGCTGGCAGTAGTGGTGCTCGCTGTATTGCAGTAGTTCGAGTAACAAAGATTTTTGTGCGGTAAGTGATTTGTGAAAGATATAGGTTAATGCTAGTCAGGGCCATTCTTTTGTAGGGATTATTGAAAGTCAGATTGCGTTGCGCTAAAAATATTGTGTGTCAGTTTAAGCACAGTCATGTATAATTTTTCTAAGGGGACGTTTCAATCTTTGTGTCCCGCGGTGAACGCTTGGAGCTGTCTATGAAGATATTTATTAATGACACTTTGATTTGCTTTCCCAAACAAGAAATCTCTACGCTGTTTCTTTGTTGTTGTTTTTTTTTTTATCGCCAAGATATCGAATATGTTCCCATCTCGGGTTGGTTTTCTAACCAGTTTCTCAAGGTTGTATGTTGAGAGCGCTCCTAGAATAACTTCACATGAATCTCTGCTTCTGTCCGCTGTGATAAACGTGTAATTTTTTTAGTCAATGGATACCCGATTAAAGTCTCCACCTATAACTAATGCCACGTTTGTTGCGAATGCTGGTGGTCTATAAAAACATCCTAATACGATGGTCAGTCCTTGTCTGATTGACAGCTTTATCCAGACTATTTCACAGTCCGACCCAGTACCGATCTCAACTGCGTTTAAACAGCTTTTAACTGCAATGAACACACGACCTTCCTAGCATCAGTCCTATCCTTCCTAAACATTGTCCAGTCCGAGTTAAAATTTCACTGCTTTTTATGTTTGGTTTCAACCAGCTTTCGGTACCTAATACAATATTGGCATCGCTACTGTTTATTTCGGAGAGTAACTCGGGGATCTTGCTACAGACACTTAGACAATTTACTAACATGAGATTAAGCCTATTTAAATCCTTTGGAATGACCTGTTTTAGCGAACTAACAATTTCGTGTTAATTCTGGAAAAAATCCCGTTCTTTTTTTCTGGTAAGCCCAAAAGTTTCATCATCTTGTTACTTAATTTTAGTCTTAAGGCACAATACTGCATAATATTGATGTTATTCTTTTACTGAGAGCATAGGCATAAAACTAGTCTAGGCATAAAACTAATCTAGGCATAAAACTAGGCATAAAAGTAATCTAGACAATGTTAGCGTTCAAGTTTATGTCTTATTCTTCCAAGGACTCGAACAGAAGTAAGTCTTAATAGTTTGAGTCTTCACACAAGTAGTGTTAACAATAAACATTGTATTTTCTTTGATTTCGTTTCTTCATCGAATTGAAAACGGTCTACCCGACAGGAGGCCCCAGTCACACATTTATCGCAAATACGACTATTCCCTAGTTTATTGGATTTTGAGCTTTTGTCACTTCGTGTCTTTTCACAAGCAAGCAAATATTTATTCAGTACTTTTTCCGTTCCCAGGCGACAGTACATCTTCCACTAGGAACATAAACGTCCTTACATAACGTTAAGGTCACACACAAAGAAGACAATGCATTGACATCTGTGTGCCGATGATCTGGTCTTCCGCGTAGTGAAGCGGCCCACCGGATGCCGTTACCTGGATCTGCTCCGCTCGTTCACTGTCCCAGTAGAGCACCCGTTTTGCATTCCAGTCTGCCGCACTAACTCCCTTGGGATGTGTTTCAAAGCCTCTTAACCCCGGCCACATTCCGCCCCTACCCAGGGCGCTCACTTGTAGTTGCTAGCCTCTGCCCACTTCACCCGTCGCTTCGCTCTCGACAATCGACTCCGGTGCCCGTGCGCTCCAGGCATAAAAGACTCAATAGTACACGCAGATTAAGGAGATCTCAAACCACCCTCAGATTCATCCGTACAGATATTCGTACAGTTAAATGAGGACTGGAGCCTTACACGCCATCGAGATGACTGGAGACGGAGAAACAAGTTTTGTGATATGTTTTGCCTTTATGGGTGTCTGAAGGTGGAAACAAACACATGAAACTGGCCCGTTGCACTTTGTTGGTTTCTCTGAGTAACTCCTGACAGTCAAGTAAACTGATTACAGATTACCATGAGATCAGTATTAATGAATTTGAAATGGAATTAGTTTTATTTAAATGTGTGGGAAAAAACGACTTTAACAAAACTAGAAATTACATACATCGTACAGTTGCGAGCAAACTGTTAGAAAGCAAAAGCTAGACTGCAAAAGAAATTGATTTCACACTGTACTGGTTTGTTTTATCGTTCACATATATACAAACGCAATATTAGCCTGCCAAACATTCTGCTGAGTTCTAGATACGCTTTTCTTCTGCGCGCTCAAGCGTCTTCTGAACCAATAAAGTAGATCTTGATGTGCTTTTCTTGCTGAGGTCTTAACTGTTCTCTCTCTTCCAGATTAAACTCGTTAACTGTTTCTTCGAATTTAAATATTAAGGCCGGGTCTTTTTCAAATTGCAGCCAGTGAATGCCGATTTAATTGTCAGACTAACCGTTTTCCCTTTGGTTTTTGAGTATTTCTAAGTTTCATTATTCAAAAAATCATTTCTGAACATTAAAACGACTGCGAATTCGGTTTACTCCTCTTTATTGATTTTATCATTTTTAACAAGTTCTCTGGCGTTAACGTATTGTTCCTTTTTAGTAGCTTTTTGGATTATACCGAAGTCAACATCGTAAGGTAAAAATGAACGCCTAGACTCTAGAATATTTCCAGGTCAGAAATTTGGGCTAGTTTCCGTATAGTTTCGTTCTTGTCTCGTACAAGAACCTGAAAACATAATTACATCCCTGAAGTTGTGTGTATTATCTCTTAAATACTTGCTCATAGAAGAATGGTATTGTTATATTATTTTACTTCTGCCGCTATAGTAACACACAAAAGTAAAAGTTTTGGAGTTTATTTCCGAAACATTTAAACCAAAGAGATACACCATGAATATATAAGCGCCATAAAACAATACGAATGTGGACTTGGTTTACTGTAACTGAAAAAAAAACTGAAGAGTCGAAATGCCAAACCTTCTAAGTGACATTTTTTCCACAAAACGCGTTTTCAGTGCTATTGAGCTATTGTGTTGTCGGCTCTCTGTTGCATACCCCTAGACTTATTCCAAGAGCAAAATTATGGAGAAAATGATTGAGATACTCCTTACTAGATTGAGCACGGTCTTTGTGCCAAATAGTGTTTCTCGCTGGAGTTCAAAATGCCATGTGTCAAGGCCACCTCCGTTTAGTTGATGCACAGTTTGTGTGATAAGCAGAGTGCACACGTAACACTTATTTTTAATCATAACATCTTTGTAATTAAAAAGAGATAATTCACATAAGAAACATGTCATCTGGTCAGATAACTGTGCTGGCCAAAATGTAACTTGCACGGCTGCATTTTCAATTAGGTTTCTGCTAGGCCAGGGATGGATTTAAGTGATACCATACAGGTTCCTGGTGAGTGGGCACAGTTTTTTGAGTTGTGACAGAGGTTTTGGGACTATAGAGTAATGAAGAAAAGTAAACGAGTCCTTTGATCCGCAAGATTTACGTAAGATCGTTGATTCAGCTAAAGGTATTAACCCTGCGATTTAACTTCAATGCATACACTGTCTCTTTTTAGTTTAAAGATGTGATATCAGAATAACATCTCAAATTTTTTGCTACAAGTAAGTTGTGTTAAAAAAAAAGATACATTGTTTTTTGATTCCCCTGGCAGATGAGAGATTTGGCACTTGGAACGTTTGAAATACCTAGTCTTCAGTTGACTGTACGGTCTAGTTCTGAGGCGAAAGGTCTAACTGGTGGATGTAGATTTAACCGTGGACTTCGTTCAATACTCCACTGAACAGTAACATATTTGTACGATACAGCCGAGAAATAGCAAAACGTATACTTGGGTAACTTTAACTCCGAAAGCTGCAAATGTACCAGAGCGAGCTGATAATTAATGCCTCCGAAATTTTTTCTCTGTTCTCAACAACGGTTGGGGTATTACACGTCACGCATATTACTCGGTAGAATTTCCCGCTTCACCGCTAGAGAGCCCCGAACTGTAGAGTGTAACATGGCGGTGTAGAAAGTAACTATGTCGGTACTGTGAGAAACAGCGTGGTGTAATTGAGTTTAGAATTCGAAGAGTTCGTCCACACACGGAGCACGGTCTCCTTCAGCATGACAATGCTCGGCACTGCGACATCTGCAACACTGCGACGCCTTGGTTTCATCGTCATCGATCATCCTCCATACAGTCCCGACTTGACAACACCCAACTTCCATTTCTTTCCAAAAATTAAAGAACTCCTTCGAGGACATCACTTTGATAGTGATGAAGTGGTGCAAGCAATAGTGGTGTTGTGGCTCCGTCAAAACAGTGGAACGTTCTACGGGATAGTATCAACAAACTGGTCTCTCGGGAGAAGTGTTCATCGCCAGGGTGACTGTGCTGAGAAATAAATATGTAGAATGCAGAATGTTAACAGTGTGTGTTTTATTTAAAAAAGGTCTAAGAGTTTTTTTACACAAAGAAATCGGAGGAGTCACTTTCCAGCAAGCGCTCGTAGTGTACAGTAGAGCGGCAGGCCGTTGCGTACTGCGGGTTGCCGGAGCGCCAGGCGCGCTGGTCCCGCAACCCTGCTGGCCCGCTGACAGGCCAGGCCGTTTGTAGGAGGCAGATAGCATCGGCACAGATTGCATCTCGCCAGCGGCCATCAAACGGCGCTGCACGTGCGCTCGCACAACAAAGCTGCAGCCGCCCACCCCACCCCCGCTCGCTGCGTACAGGGGCGGCCTTTGTAAGCGATCTGCTCGCCACCAAAGGACTGCCGCGCCTCCTCGGAGAACGCATTCTGCCGGCCGGCCAAGGATGCGCGCTCCTCCACGCGGATCTCGGTCGCGCACTGCCGTCGGACTCGCAGTGAAGCGTCCCTTCGCGTCTCCCTGAACACCGTGTTGCTCCTCGGCATTTGCGCGTGACCGCTACGGCCGCAGGTTCGAATCCTGCCTCGGGCATGGATGTGTGCGCTGTCCTTAGGTTAGTTAGGTTTAAGTTCTAGGGGACTGATGACCTCAGATGTTAAGTCCCATAGTGCTCAGAGCCATTTGAACCAATCCTGGCCGTTTGGCTTGCTTGTCACGGCGCCTGTTGCCTAGGAGGATTCCGTTCTCGATTTGGAGCTGCGGAAAACGTACTCGTAAAAAATAGGGACCTGACACATCTCTGCTGATCTCGCTACTATATTTCGTGTTAGTACAGCTGTGAAGCAGCTCTGCACGGGTAATTTGCCAATAGCTGAACGTTCCCAGAAAAGCACAGGATACAATTTGATAACTACTACTCAGCATCAGTGTACACTGCCGGGGGAGGGGGGGAGGGATGGTGGAATGCAACATCGTCAAGGACAAGGCCATTTTATTAACAAGAGAGTTGAGAGGCACATTCACAATAAATGAAACGCACATGACACAGCAAAGGGTGCCCAAATAATGGGATCGACACAGTGTGCCCCCTCTGACGGCAACGCAGGTGTGTATTCTAGACTGCAAACCGTCATAAAGGTGACTAATGCCAGCCTGCAATAGAATGTCCCGATCGTCTTGTGCCTATTGTTGCATTTCGACAATGGTTCCTGGAGAATTAAGTTCCCGCTACATGTCCCACACACGTTCAGTTGGTGAAAAATCTGGTGAACTTGCTGGCCACAGCAGTTGTTATGCACCACGAAGAGCACCTTGCATTACAATAGTCGTATGCAGCGTGTCCTGCTGAAGAAGAACATCACATTCCTGTCGAAGAAATAACAGTAGCACGGGAATAACAGCGTTTCCCTGGTTACGTGTCTCCGTATTTGAAAACGCATGCCTGTACCAGTTTCTTTGCAGCGTCGGTGTATAATCAACATGGCTGTGTTAATGAGGAAACTAGTAATGCTGTAGCCGAATATTAAACGTTTGTTTTTCCTGCTCATCCGCATAAGCTTACATTTTTCTACATTTAGACCTAGCTGCTGCTCATCACTCGGACTAGAAATTTTGTCTAATTCATCTTGTAGCTCCCTACAGTCACTCAACAACGACAGCTTGCCATAGACCAGAACATCATCGGCGAAGAGCCGCACACTGACGTTGTTTGCCACATCTTTCAGGTATGTGGGGAATTATAGCAGTGCTGTCACTCTGTCCTGGTGTCCTCCTGACGACTCCCTTGGCTCTAATGAGCACTCACCGCCCAGGACAACACACTGGCTTCCGTTACTTTAGAAGTCTCCGAACAAACTCGAGTACCTGGAAACCTATTCCGTATGCCTGTACCTTCATTAACAGTCGGCAGTGTGGCACCACGTCAGATGCTTAAGGGAAATCTGGGGTTATGGAATCCGTCCGTTATCCTTCATCCATGCTTTTTCTGGATCTCGTGCAAGAAAAGGACAAGCTGAATTTCACACTGGTGAAACTTTCTAGAACCGTGCTGATTTGTAGAAAGAAGCTTTTCCTTCTTAAGGAAATTTATTATGTTCGAACTGAGAATATGTTCAAGTATTCTGCAGCAAATAGGGGTATTGATCTGTAATTTTTCGGGTAAGTTCTTTTGCCCTTCTTATGTATATGAATCACATGAGCTTTTTTCCAGTCGCTTGGGATTATGCGCTGAGAGAGAGATTCGAGATAAACGTAGGCTAAATAATGGGCCAGTGTTGTAGAGTACCGAGTTGGGATACCATAAATACCCGGCTACTTATTTGCTTTCAACTCTTCCAGTTGTTTCTTTACATCAGGGATGCTTATTACTGTGTCCTCCATACGGGAGTCTATATGACGGTCAAACGACGGTATGTTTATAGAGTTCTACTGCGTGAAAGGTACCTTAAATGCGGAGTTTAAAAATTCGGCTTTAGTTTCGCTATATGTGCTCTGTTGGCCGTTCTATTTGTGACAGAGAATTCCAACTCTATTCCTATACGTACCAGTGGATGATATGTTCGTATACGACGTTACATTGACACCCGATCATGTCTTCCGCATACTACAATTTTTGTCGGAGGGTGAAGGTTATCACATGTAGCTTTCTGTTACTAAACCGTGTACCAATAGATGAGCCTGAGTGTGAGGTCAGTGTTGTGGACTGGGAGACCACTTTGATGAAATCTCGTTACTGTTGGACTGGTAGGATAGATGCGGGTGTTTTAGGTCGGCACAAACGCACAACAGAAGAAGACAGAACAGTGAATTCTAAAATGTGCTACTCAGCTTCGGTAACGCCGGTTACATCAATTTTTGGATGCAGGTTTACCCTATCTGTTCTGCGTTCACTACACGTCCACGAGCGCAAACTAAATAATGTTCTTTGAACTAAAGTGGGAAGAAAACTTAATCTTCTGTCTTGATTTACTATTCGAAGAATGGGTCAAAAATGGTTCAAATGGCTCTGACCACTATGGGACTCAACTTCTGAGCTCATCAGTCCCCAGAACTTAGAACTAGTTAAACCTAACTAACCTAAGGTCATCACACATATCCACGCCCGAGGCAGGATTCGAACCTGCGACCGTTGCGGTCGCGAAGATCCAGAGTGTAAAACCACTCGGCCACTCCGACCGGCGAGGAACGGTTACAAACTTGCAGTATTCAGTTAAATCTCTAGACAAGTGAGTTCTGTCCATACACGATGATTCTATTTTACTGAAGACTAACCACTGTCCATCAATCGATCACTGTTTTTATCTCACGCGAAGACTTGAAGGCAACGACTAATGTTCTGTAGGAATTCCCTACCAAGAGTTGGACTGACGTACAATTTGCAACTGACAATTTCTAGTTGGTTGGTTGGTTCATTTGGAAGAGGGGACCAAACAGCGAGGTCATCGATGCCATCGGATTAGGAAAGGATGGAGAACGAAGTCGGTCGAGGCCTTTCAAAGCAAACATCCCGGAATCTGCCTAAGTGATTTAGGGAAATCACAGAAAGCCGAAATCAGGATAGCAGGACACGATTTCTGATTGTGCACGGTTACTGAAACGCGTCTCTCTCTCACTGGTGGCGCCGGCGGTCCAGAGAACGTGATTCTCGCTGGCAGCGTGATCTGTTTCCGCGCAGCCACGTTCTTTCTGCGGACGGACGTCCACGGTTCTTCTGGTACCACCTGTCGCAAATTCTTCTCGTGTGGTACCTCAGTGCACCACAGCCAGTGTGTCAGGTAACGCGGAGCAGCGAGTTATGCGGAAGGCGCTACGCTGTGCCCCGGCGGAAGTTTTGAGAGGCGGCAGCGGCGGCGGCGGCGGCGGCCGGGCAGACACAGAAACGGCCGGCTCCTTTGGGGGCGGCGGCGCTGCAGATTTATTAAAACCGCGGCCGGTTCGGCGGGCCGGGCACAAAGGGCAGGCCGGCCGGCGCCGCGCCGATATTAAACGCGTGGAATGCCGCCGCCGCCGCCGCCGCCGCCGGCGCCGCCCCTGCAGCTAGGCCACCTGCCACCCGCCCCCGCCGCCCTGCTGGCCAGCAGCGCTCCCCCGCTCCCCTGCAGCCGCGCCGTGTCCGCGTTATTACACGAGCCGCCGTTTACATTCGCCCACGCGCCCGCCGCAGCGCTAAACTACTCGCCACTCCGGTCCACTCCTGCACGCCGGCGAAGAAGGCGCTAGGCGCTCCTGTCCGGGCCGCGTACTGCTCAAAAGGGGGCCACCGACCGGCCGCAAACCTGGCAGTGCGCGTCGAAAGTCAGTGGATCAGCGCTGGGGCAGACACGAGAATCTCATATTGAGGTCGTGGCCAGACTAGTGCGGAAGGTTTGCATTCACTCTCCTGCACCTACATACACATCTACGTGTACAGCTCGCAGGCCACTCACCATTAGTAGGACCTCGTACGTTGTCGTGGATGACCCGCCAGGATAGCCGAAAGCGCTAACGCGCTATATGCGAGTGCAGGCTTTCTCGGCGAATTTCATATATGAAGTCGTAACGAGTTGTCAGCCGAGTAGCAACGTCGCCTCGCAGCAACGTTTCGATGGAATGCGTCTCCATCATCTTCAGGCGAAGGCGCTGCTTCCTGGACTCGGGTATGCGCGCCGGCCCCGGATCGAATCCGCCCGCCGCATTAAACGACGACGGCCGGTGTGCTGGCCAGCCTGGATGCGGTTTTTAGGTGGTTTTCCACATCCCACTAGGTGAATACCGGGCTGGTCCCCACTTCCCCCCTCAGTTACACGACTCGCAGACATTTGAAACTCATTCACACTATTTCACGATTTACACTAGACGCAGAACGCTGGTGTACATTACTTCCGTCCCGGGGGGTATGGGGTGGCGTCAGGAAGATCATCCGGCCACTACTTAAAATTAACCATGTCAATTCCGTACTTAACCCTGCCGACGCTGCACACAATGCGGGATACAGGCTGTAGCAAAGAAAGAGCAAAGAGTACGTTGTTGTAGATGGAGAAAGGTATTGGCGGCAGTGCGCCAAGAAAGTGGAGCAGGATCGCTCTTGTTCTCCATATACGTAAACTATCTGACGGACAGGGTAAACGGTAACTGGAGCTCTGTGCTGATGACGCTGTTGTCCATGGGAAAGTGTCGTTGAGTGACTACCCGAGGACACAGGACGACGTGTTGGACAGAGTTTGAATTTGGTGTGATCCAAAAGAGGAGAAGTCTACTTTAACGCAGATGAGTACGAGAAATAATTCTGTAATTTCCAAATACATATTAGTGGTGTGCTGCTTGATACAGCAATATCGATACATACAGGGTGACAATTATTGAACTATACGAAATTACGGCGTGCACACACTTTATTCAGCATGTAAACGTCACTACAGACATTCGGATTTACGTTATGACATTTTCGATGTACCTGCCACCATTGGCGATGATGTGGCGCACACCAATAGCGAAATTCTGCATAAAATAATTTAAGTCGTGTGACGAGGGCCTCCCGTCTGGTGGACCGTTCTCCTGGTGCAGGTGTGCAGGTCTCTCCGCTGAAGTGTCGAAACATCGATGCTGTCGATGCTCTCCTGAATGGCTTTTTCCAGCTCCGCAGTGGTTTTGCGATCATGGCTCTACACCTTGTCTTTAATATAGCTCCACAAAAAGGAGTCGCATGTGTTCAGATTCGGTGAATATGGCGACCAATCGAGGCCTATGCCAGTGGCCTCTGGCCAGAATGAGGTCATCAAAGTTCTCTTCCAGGACATCAAACACACTCCTGCTACGATGGGGTCGAGCTCCGTCTTGCAAGAACCACGTATTGTCGAAATCAGGGTCACTTTGGATATTGGGGATGAAATCGTCTTCCAAAACCTTCGATGCCGTTCGGTAGTGACGGTGCCATCAAGGAATATCGCACCGATAACTCCGTGACTGGACATTGCACACCACACACTCTCCCGTCGAGGCTGAAAAGACTTCTGCATCGCGAAATGCGGATTCTCATCCCCCAAATGCCCCAGTTTTGCTTATTGACGAACCCATCCAAATGAAAGTAGTCTTCGTCGCTAAACCATACTAATTCCCGCCATGCCCTGCGGCCAACCGTGCAGTTGGAACGTCCTAATGCAAACCGTTCAGAAGTTTTGACGATTTTATTTCATATAGTTCAATAATTGTCACCTTATCTAGGTGTAACGTTGCAAAGCGACATCAAATGGAATGAGCACATACCTGTAAGGTCCGTTGTAAGGAAAGCGAACGGTGGACTTCGGTTTATTGGGAGACTTCTTCGAAAGTGTAGCTCATCTACAAAAGACTTCGCAGATGTAACGTTAATGTGACTCAGTTCTGCTAGAGTATTTGGGATCCCCTTTAGGTCGGATTAAAGGAAGACACCGAAGCAACTAAGAGACATGCTGGTAGATTTGTTGCCGGTACGTTCGTCTAACACGCCAATGATGCGGAAATGCCCCATGAATGGAACTGGGAATCCCTGGAGAAAAGAAAACGTTCTTTTCGCGGAACACTATCGAGTAACTTTGCACAACTGCAGACTGCAGAATGATCCGCGAAGATAAGAGAAGAGAAATCAGGGCTCGCTCAGAAGCACAGAGAGAGGCGTTTTTCTCTCGGTCCATTTGCGAGTGAGACAGAAAAGGGAATGGCTAGCAGTGGTACAAAGTAACCTCCACCATACACCATATGGCGACTTGCCTAGTATGCACCTAGATGCAGATGTAATATTATTAAACAGTAATGAAAAACAACTGTAAAATAGAGTGAAAATATTTTAGAAACACGCTTTATGATGTTGGATTTAATTTCTCAGTCCAGTCAGCTGTATCTGAGGTCACTGTCGAGAAGTTATTTGCGCTCTCTCGATAAAATCTTGAAAGTGCGCTCCTGTCCGAAGTGTCGGATGACCTGAGAGGTGTCGCCACAGACGCGACACGGATCGTTAACTTTTTTTCCCACTTAGAGAAAAAGACCCTGCGTACTTCAGGCTTTGTGCGTTTCTAACTGCTGTTGTCCTTGGGCACAGAGCACTCCTAAAGCTGCTGGCTTATTGAAAGAATCTTGGTTGGTTTGCGTTCCTGATGGTGCTTGCTGGATCCATATCTGTTGCCATGTATGGCATATATCAAATCCTTACTCAAAAAGTTCTGCAACAGTTTTTATTCCTGGTTGTCTCTATTTTAGCCTGTAACATATTACACTTGGAACACAGCCATGACTGGGAAGCTTGGAGATTGTGCAGTATCTTCTTATAGTCACGTAACGTATCTTCCCACCTTCTCACTTTAGGTGAAGTACGGCACCCAATATGAAGCCATCACTCTAAACCTCAGTAAGCTTTATTACATGACTTTAAGAAGATACTGGACAATTATCCAGCTTCTCATTCATGTCTGTATCCCAGGCTAAAATACTTCGTACCAACATTAGCATTTTGTTCTATACCATTACCGAATGTAATGAGGGATAATTACTCTCTGCTGGTTGGAGTAAAACAGCCTGGTAATAACATCAGGGTGGTGTACGTACCTTCTAATCGAGCAAGATCCTCCAGATAACCACAGGGTGGAAACGCACCCCTGCTGAACTACGTCCATAAAAACAACCACCAATCAGCGACGAGCGCTCGGAATTGTGTGCACTTAACGTAACATGTTCCAGGTAATAGCTGTTTAAGCTAAAGAACTCAGTTACTAATAAAATTCTCTGAATATAATGGCTTCGACTGAAGAGTCAAAAGTTGGTAAACTTTTGGTTCCTATCCAAGGCTGATTGCATTGAGCGCATATTTTCTGTGATGTTTACTCGTTAAAACTTGACTGCTAAATCTACTTCTCTAAAAGTATCGTAATACCGTTAATTTGCTAATACGAAAAGTTGTACTGCGTAAACAGAAGGCGTTTTATGCTTCTATGGACTAGAGAGTCACATAGCTACGCACCCAAACACGTTTGTTCAGAAGACAAACTTCGCACGCTGCTGGCTAATTGGCTGTTATTTTACGACCGCAGTTCCACAATGGCGCAATTTCCATCGAAGGTTATCGTGCAAATTTTACATGACTGGACGCCCGCCCACCCTGACGTCATAACGAGGTCATTTTCCTCCATCATGTACATGCCTTTCTACGCGCCATAGTCTCTTATATTGTATTCTCATGGTTCGTACGCGAGAAATTCGATGGCTGCAACAGAATGTTGACACGTTGGTTTGAATACAGGTTCTCTAAATTTATCCGCTATGATTCTACGACAAAGAATCCGCCTTTTTCCAAGAGATTCTCTGTTACACTTTCTTATTGTTTGTACCAACCTGTTACGATCGTAGCAGTCCGCCACTGAAATGGTTCGATATCTGTTGTCAAGCCTGCTTGATAAGGACTCAAATCGCTGGAACAGTACTCTAGAATTAGTCGCAATAACGTCTTGTATACGATTTCCTTTAGAGAAGCACCGCACTTTTCCAGAACGCTTCCAACAAATCTAAGTTGCTGTTTTTATAATTGTTTTACAGTAGACGATTATTCGTAAGTACCTCCATGGTTTCAAAGGACTATTGCACGAAAACTACAAGACATACAGAAAAATGACACATATCAGTGGATAGAGAACCTTTCTAAGTTTCGTTTCGCAATGTGGTTTAATTGCGAAGTGCACCAAAAGAGAGGCAGAAGTGTTAGAATATTGCGTATAATGGACCGATGCAAGTGTTTTGTGTCGTTTAATTCACTAAATGTGAGTGAGCTGTGACGGTTCAGCGCCCACTTAGTGACAAATATCAGGTAAATTCTCCAGCAAACAAAACGGCACATGAGTCGTGCAACACTTTCCGTGAGTATAGCTGTTTATACCGTCTGACGAAAAGAGGCCAGCCGGGACCTGCAGATACCGCATCAACTGTCCTGCCAAGGTCTTCGTGTAAAACCGTACCAGATGCAGCTGCTACATTCGCTGACCATTCTGGACAATGAGCGTCCTTCAGATTTTTGCAACGACATGTAGCGGCAATTGGAGGGAGGTGGTTTTTCGCAGAAGCCGGTTTTCAGTTATGACGGTTCATGTGTCTTGAAAGGTGAATCGTCATAATGTGCACTTTTGGACTGGAACACGTTCGTGATTCATCTGATGTTAACGTCTTTTGTGCAATGTTCTCTTCAAAAGACTATGGACCAGTCTTTCTTTGCGGAGAAAACTATGACCGGTTTCGTATGCATGAACGTGTTGCAGCAATGGATTACCCAAAAATTACAGCAAACAGTGGAGATTTCAGTTGCCAACAAGACGCCTCCACCACCCTTTTCTTCGGACGTTCGCGTCTGCTTCAACACCGTACTTCCCAGTGTTGTATTGGACGCGCTTTCCGTCATGACACAACTATTCTTCACTGGCCCCCGTAGACACATGACTCCGTGCGATTTCTTCGTCTCCGGTTATGTCACAGATCATACGTTCCTGTCTCCAGTGTCACTTAATTTGGAAGAGTTGCAAGAAAAAATAGTTAATGCAGTCCTTGATATAGACGTGTTGAGAGGTGTGTGGCAATATTTTGACTATTGCATTGGCGTTTGCTGCTTCACAAACGGTGCCAATCCTGAGCACCTGTAATGCCGCCTAAGAACTTGGCAAGTTGTTCCATTCATTTATATGTATCTGTTTTCTATCAATCTTGTAGTTTCCCCGCAGTCGTCTTCTGAAACTCCGACCTACTTATGACTAACCACATATCTCGTATATAGAATGAGTCGAATACTGTAAGCAAGTTTTAGGAGCTGATTAGACGAACAGTTTCCGTCGAGGGTTCTCTGGTCTCCGCAGGAAGAATACTTCCTCCTGTTTGGTGGCACAGGTATCTCTGCGTCTGTACTGCTCTGAAAATATCTACACATCACTGAAAATTCTTGTAAATGGGACCATATGTGGTGTTTGTAAAGGAAGAATATTCCTCCAAACTGCGCATATGGCTGACGGCCTTACCGCAGTGCTAACACCGCTTCCCGTCAGATCACCGAAGTTAAGCGCTGTCGGGCTGGGCTAGCACTTGGATGGGTGCCCATCCGGTCTGCCGAGCGCTGTTGGCAAGCAGGGTGGACTCAGCCCTTGTGAGGCAAACTGAGGAGCTACTCGATTGAGAAGTAGCGGCTCCGGTCTCGGAAACTGACATACGGCCGGGAGAGCGGTGTGCTGCCCACGTGCCCCTCCACATCCGCATCCAGTGACGCCTATGAGCTGAGGATGACACGGCGGCCGTTCAGTACCGTTGGGCCTTCATGGTCTGTTCGGTAGGGGTTCAGTTTACTTTTGTTTTTAAACTGCTGATATCGAGTGTGTGATCGGCCCCTCTGTTCTCCGCACTCAGCCTTTTCCCTTGTTCTGTCTCTGTCAGCGACGGCAACGCATAAGCAGCGGCACGTTGTTGACGGATGTACGTGTGCAGAGCCGGGTCGATTCCTTAGCGCATAACGCAGTCTGTGTTGCGTAGCTGCACGCTCTGACGGAGTGATGCCAATCTGCTGTTTGAACAGGCACCGTGAACAAACTCCAGTGTATTTTTATGCGATGTACATTTCCATATGCTTTTGTTCTGGTACACATTTTATTATAACTACAACACAGTCCAGTAGCTAATCAGCGTAAGAATCCAAGCAAAGTTCTTTTGTAACTGGTTACCGAAGACCGTTGGTTCTTTCTTTCTAAATGCTTTGTACATTTCTCTGATAAGCCAAAGAAACAAGAAACACTCCTTCGTCATCAGAAATACAATACCGATTGTCAAGGATTAACGTACGTAGATTGCTGCCTGCTCACATTCTAACACCGTACGTTCTTCTAAACACAACAATCTAGAGTAGGTTTTCGTTTCATGTCGAACACAGAGCGCTCTCGGTCAGTAGTAGCGCTCAAATTTTATGTGTAGTTAGGACACTGACCAAAAGTAATGAAGAAGATTCGTAGATTCTTTTTTTATTAATGCAAGGATCGTCATGGTAGTACAACGAAAATCAATAGAACAAAATATAGATATAGAAAGAATACCTAAGCATCTTTTAGAGGTCAGGATAAGTGGTCGGCCGTGGCCCTGATGAAGAAACCATAACAGCATTTGCCTAAAACGGTTTAGGAACACCACGGAGAACCTAAGTTAAGATGACACCACGGAGCAGACTCCAGACTCCCAAACTTGAGGTCAGTGTCTTAACAACTGTACAAAGGTGTTTTGATCACACGCAATTTGCACAAGATAAGTTTTAATATGAAAAGTAGTTTTGCACGCTTCTTCCCATCTCATCACAGCGTCACTCCACTCACTACAAACATCCGTTGGTTACTCCAGAACAACAAGCATCCTGCGATGCCTCCCGCGCTACCTTCAGCCCATTCAGGAAACTAACTCCAGGACCATAAACGTGCTACCATTCGCATTCGTATTTCCGTGTCATCCCTTCAGTCTGCCTGGAAAACTGTGCCAATATCCCCCAACGGTGAGTGAGATGTTGAACTGAGAAAAAATTTGACATTACTAACATGCAGTGCAGACCTTGGCAAGTGATTTTCTTGCAAAACCATAACGGTATTGTAACGTGACAATGTGTTCCAGTTATTCCCTTTCATTATTAATCGCTACTCGGATTTCTGTGAATAATCTTTAACTCATCAAATGAATTCGCAATTGGGAATAAGGTATACTATCAGCTGTAGAATGGAAAGACGACAGAGAAAATCTGTGCCGGACAGGGCTCGAACCCGTATTTCCGGCTTATCGCTAGCGGTCGCTTTACCATTTGGCTATCCTTGCACGACTCACGGCCAGACCCAAGTAGTTGTATGTCGTGAGTCGTGCACGGATAGCCAAATGGTAAAGCGACCGCTAGCGATAAGCCGGAAATACGGGTTCGAGCCCTGTCCGGCACAAAATTTCTCTGTCGTCTTTCCATTCTACAGCTGATAGTAGACTTTATTCGCAATTGTGAATTCATTCGGTGAGTTTCGTAACGGCTGTGGTCACCGCAGTGCCTGTTCATTTGGACATTCATGTACGCAGTCTCTGCATCTACATCTGCACATATACTCCGCTAGCCACCAAGCGCTACGTGGCGGAGGGCACAATTCACACCAAAGGCATATTTCCCGCCTCTGTTCCACTCGCGGATAGGGCAGGAAAAAACGACTGTCTGAACGACTCAGTACGAGCTCTTATTTCCCTTATCTTTGAATGATGACCATTACACGATTTGAAAGTTGGTGGTAATAATACGTGCTCTACATCCTCGGTGAAGATTGCATTTCGGAATTTAGTGAGCAGCCCTTTCTGTTTAGCGCGCCGTCTATCTGCAAGTGTGTCCCACTTCTAACTTTCTATGAGATTTGTAACGCTCTCGCGATGGCTAAATGTACCAGTCACGAATATTGCCGCTCTTCTTTGGACCTTCTCAGTCTCTTGAATCAGACCCAACTGGCAAGGGTCCCATACAGACGAACAGTGCTCCAAGACTGGACGAACTAACGTATTGTAAGCTATTTCCTTTGTTGAAGGACAGTATCGCTTCAGGATTCTACCGATAAACCGCAATCTAGAGTTTGCCTTACCCGGTACTCGTGTAATCTGATCATTCCATTTGAGATAATTTCGAATAGTCACACCCAGATATTTGACGGATGTTACCGCTTCCAAAGACTGGGCAATTCTTTTGTACTCCTACGTTAATGGTGATTTTCACCTTGTTATACGCAGTAGGTTACACTTACTAATATTGAGACATAACTGCCAGACATTACACCACGCAATAATTTTCTGCAAATCCTCATTGATTTGTTCACAACTTTCGTGTGATACTACTTTCCTGTAGACTACAGCATCATCGGCAAACAGTCTAATGCCACTGTCAATACCATCGACAAGATCGTTTATGTAAATCGTAAAAAGCAGAGGATCTATTACGCTGCCCTGGCAACTGCAATATCGTATAATCTTTAATTATGTAATATGCATTACTTATGAAGACCAGATGTATTTTTGTAATCTTTTTCATTTCGTTGGACGGTTTATTATACAATTTTATTTCTTGATAGAGATTCCCTGATACAGAATGCTGTTTGAGTCTGGTAGGAGACTGCCTACCTCCTCTTAGGTAGGAACGCGAACTTTGCCTGCATGACGTGCTAAGTAGCTGTATTTTGCATGTAAAGTGAAAACAAGTAGACTAACAGAGACTGCGATTCAAATGTAAATAAAGTAGATGTGGTCTACTGCATAGTAAGGCTATCTGTAGATACTAGAGGAGAGGCTTCTCTTACATGGAACAATGAAAAAAAAATGTTGTGCCGAGTACCATGAGCAACTGAAGAACTTGGGTTTCTCCGTTACATCCCACCATTCACCTTATATTTCATAACGTGGACGTACATATTTTTCCATAGCAATTATTGAAATGGTGCTGCAGTAACTGATATATGTTGAAACTGTTGCGAAAAATCAAATCACACGGCGAGAAAAATAACGATAGAAACAGATAATGAAAAAGAGAAAGTGAGAAAGGGAGCAGGCAGATAAAACGTGGCTAACACATTGAGTAAAAATCTTGAAATCGTATGTTTTGGTGTGTCAGGACTCGACGATAAGCAGAGACAGCATCAACATTATTTGAAGAAATAAGCCATTAGTTACTTTTTCGGCCTCGGGAAATGTGCCAAGTAAGGGGGCAACTATATCAGCTACATTCATACTCGTACTCGAGTAGTTATAATACACAAGGACTTCGTAGTACAGTCGAAGTGGGAGACGTGAGTGAAAATACTAATAGTTCAGTAGTTCAGAACGTGGACATCAGGGTATCTCGTGATTATTGCTGCTGTAGTTCTATTTTGTGGACATGGCTTTGGAGCTGTGCGTTTTGAGGCGTGGATGGAACAGCTGCTTGGTTTACAATAAGCGAATTCGCAACTGCGAATGGAGACAACCATCAGCCGTAGACTGGAATGACGACAAAGAAAATACGTGTCGGGCTGGGACTCGAAGCCCGTCACCAAGATGTTTGTTTCGGAACTCTCGATGACCAAGTGTTGTTCTTCCTTCTGCATCTTTATGAGGAGTACGACGTAGACTCTCCCGCCTTCCAACATGATGGCAGTCGTACTCGCAGTGTATCACGGAGATGTTCCTGGTTTGGCGAATACTGAGGCTTTCTATACCTCCTCGGCAGGACCGATAAATCACCAAATCTTAATCCTATAGAAAATCCACTCCCTCCCTCGTAGTGGCAGCTATTGTCCACAATAAGCAAAGTCATTTATGAAAAATTTGAGAGGAGCGAAGATTACAATAAACTTTCTAGTTTCCTTAGCTTCTTGTGTAGAGTTGGTTCAGTTCTTCTTGTCTAGGGTTCAGGTTCTTGAAGGTGAAATGTTGAATTGATCTAAATAAATTTGGAGATTGTTGTTGCAGAATTTCTGTTACGTTAATACATTTTGTCACATTTTAGTACATCATACATCTCTTGAATTTTCAAATTAACAAAGTCGAAATTACACTGTCGCCCAAAATACAGCAATACCTCCGATGACATCAGAGGTATGCTTAATACTACTTTACTCACCGGACATAAAAAGATTCCAAAGGGTTTACAATTTTTCTTGACAAATTAATTTCTGTTAGTTTCGATTATTATTTCATAAATGAATCCAGAAATAAGCATAATACAACAGTACTAGATTGGGTAATTAAGAAATATTAAGTGTGCCAACAAATTTGTAATTTCAAATGTTTCTAAAAAAGAAAAATTTTAACTGTACGTTCAGAGCTAGTACTTATCGACAGTAAAATCGAAAATTAGGTAATTCCTTTTCATAAATTTTCGCTTGAAATGTAACATATTATGTATAAAATTATACGAAAGTTTTCAGAAAAGCAGCTTAGAGAATATTGACCTGTCCAAAATTCGAAAAATAATACTGGTATCGACAACTAATCTTGAGAGAAAGTAATCCTAGAGAAGTATGTCCCGTTAAACACTCTTTGGAACTGAGGCTAAATCGTACTAATTTGGAAGCTCTGCGGGATCTAATGAGCAATGAGTCCTTCAGCTGGGTACGACATACTTGAGGAACTTGTGGAGTCTCAGCCTTTCAACTGAGAAATTTGCTAAAGTTTGAAGGGGACATTGAAAGATGCAAGGTGACAGTTACTGAACTATATGAAAAGAAACGAAAATTAGTTACAAACTACTGCGTGCACACAGTTTATGCAACATTTAAACGTCCCATATTCGGATTCAGGTTACGACACGTTCGATATGACTCCTACCATTGGCGATAATGTGGCGCAGACGAGTAGCGAAATTCTGCATTCCGTGTCTGGTCACTGCACACCACAGAGTCATCCGCTGAGGGAGAAGAGACGTCTCCATCGCGAAATACGAATTCTCATTCACCCAAATGCGCCAGTTTTGCTTAATAATGAACCCATCCGAAATGAAAGTGGGCTTCCTCGCTAAACCAAACTATACTAATTCCCATCATCCCCCGTGGCCAACCGTGCAGTTTGGATGTACTAACGCAAACCGTTCAGAAGTTTTGACGATTTTATTCCATATACACTCCTCGAAATTGAAATAAGAACACCGTGAATTCATTGTCCCAGGAAGGGGAAACTTTACTGACACATTCCTGGGGTCAGATACATCACATGATCACACTGACAGAACCACAGGCACATAGACACAGGCAACAGAGCATGCACAATGTCGCCACTAGTACAGTGCATATCCACCTTTCGCAGCAATGCAGGCTGCTATTCTCCCATGGAGACGTTCGTAGAGATGCTGGATGTAGTCCTGTGGAACGGCTTGCCATGCCATTTCCACCTGGCGCCTCAGTTGGACCAGCGTTCGTGCTGGACGTGCAGACCGCGTGAAACGACGCTTCATCCAGTCCCAAACATGCTCAATGGGGGACAGATCCGGAGATCTTGCTGGCCAGGGTAGTTGACTTACACCTTCTAGAGCACGTTGGGTGGCACGGGGTACATGTGGACGTGCATTGTCCTGTTGGAACAGCAAGTTCCCTTGCCGGTCTAGGAATGGTAGAACGATGGGTTCGATGACGGTTTGGATGTACCGTGCACTATTCAGTGTCCCCTCGACGATCACCAGAGGTGTACGGCCAGTGTAGGAGATCGCTCCCCACACCATGATGCCGGGTGTTGGCCCAGTGTGCCTCGGTCGTATTCAGTCCTGATTGTGGCGCTCACCTGCACGGCGCCAAACACGCACACGACCATCATTGACACCAAAGCAGAAGCGACTCTCATCGCTGAAGACGACACGTCTCCATTCGTCCCTCCATTCACTCCTGTCGCGACACCACTGGAGGCGGGCTGCACGATGTTGGGGCGTGAGCGGAAGACGGCCTAACGGTGTGCGGGACCGTAGCCCAGCTTCATGGAGACGGTTGCGAATGGTCCTCGGCGATACCCCAGGAGCAACAGTGTCCCTAATTTGCTGGGAAGTGGCGGTGCGGTCCCCTACGGCACTGCGTAGGATCCTACGGTCTTGGCGTGCATCCGTGCGTCGCTGCGGTCCGGTCCCAGGTCGACGGGCACGTGCACCTTCCGCCGACCACTGGCGACAACATCGATGTACTGTGGAGACCTCACACCCCACGTGTTGAGCAATTCGGCGGTACGTCCACCCGGCCTCCCGCATGCCCACTATACGCCCTCGCTCAAAGTCCGTCAACTGCACATACGGTTCACGTCCTCCTGTCGCGGCATGCTACCAGTGTTAAAGACTGCGATGGAGCTCCGTATGGCACGGCAAACTGGCTGACACTGACGGCGGCGGTGCACAAATGCTGCGCAGCTAGCGCCATTCGACGGCCAACACCGCGGTTCCTGGTGTGTCCGCTGTGCCGTGCGTGTGATCATTGCTTGTACAGCCCTCTCGCAGTGTCCGGAGCAAGTATGGTGGGTCTGACACACCGGTGTCAATGTGTTCTTTTTTCCATTTCCAGGAGTGTAGTTCGATAATTGTCACCTTCCATCTGACTTTCTTCAGGGGGCAGTGGTCTCAGAAAGGTTGGGGACGACTGGCCTAAAGTGATGGTTGTGTCAAATGCGACGGAATCAGCCAGGCTGGGAAGACTTGACCAGTTGTTTCGCCACCGCACAACAGCGTGACATCGGCTTTAGAACGGCCGGCAGTGAAGTTGGCGGCGCGGCGCTACAGAAGGGGCGGAGGACGCGTCGCAGGTGCGGCGTCGGCGGCACGTCTTAAGGCGTCGCGGAGCGGCGCGTCGCGCCCGGCGCCGTTCAGATCAATACCCTGGGGCACGCCTGGCGGGGGGGGGGGGGGGTGGGGGGGGGGCGGGGGGGGGGGGGCGGCGTCCCACTGCGCGCTGTCGCCCTAACCGCTGGCATTTCCTCTGCCGGCGCCTGCTCCTGGCCACCGTCTCGTCGCTCCAGTAAAGGGAACCGTCACATCACGGCGCTCCTACGACTCGACAGGTACCTCCACTGTGGCGTTCCTCGGCGGTCTTCGTCTGGGCAGTGCTTCAAATCCCCACCCGGCCATTAAGGTTTACTTCATTCCCCTAACACGCTGTGCCTCAGGCCCAAGCAGTGTCTCTCCACTAGGAGTATTAGAAGATGTACTGTGTCAATGAACACGAGCGTTTGATTCTCATAGCGAAGGTATCCGCATTGTATTATGTGACTGTAACTGAGAAGTACTTACTGACGATGATAGAAAAACACGAAGTGTTTCTAGAAGGAGTAAGGTATCCAACGGCCGTCGCAGTGGTCGACGAATTTTACCACGGGAGTTGAAAGAACCATCTGAGTGTGCCACATTTTGATATAAATAGGCGAACAAGTTTACAAAAATATTTTAACTGCCTATACTGAACCCCCCCCCCCCCCCCCCCCCCATGAACCATGGACCTTGCCGCTGGTGGGGAGGCTTGCGTGCCTCAGCGATACAGATACCCGTACCGTAGGTGCAACCACAACGGAGAGGTATCTGTTGAGAGGCCAGACAAACGTGTGGTTCCTGAAGAGGGGCAGCAGCCTTTTCAGTAGTTGCAGGAGCAACAGTCTGGATGATTGACTGATCTGGCCTTGTAACAATAACCAAAGCAGCCTTGCTGTGCTGGAACTGCGAACGGCTGAAAGCAAGGGGAAACTACAGCCGTAATTTTTCCCGAGGGCATGCAGCTTTACTGTATGCATGGAAAGCTGCATCAAACCAGTTTCAGGACTGAAGACCACAACAACATCAACATACTGAAACGTCCCCTTAGAAAAATTTATGAATTACATATGAAACGTCCCCTTAGAAAAATTATAAATGACTGTGCTTAAACTGACATATAATATTTTTAGCGCAACGCAATCTGACTTTCAAAAATCCCTACAAAAGAATGGCCCTAAATAGCAATAACCTATACCTTTCATGAATCACTTACCACACGCGTTCTCGCTTCCCACGCCCGGATTCGAATCCCGGCGGGGTCAGTGATTTTCTCTGCCTCGTGATGGCTGGATGTGTGTGATGTCCTTAGGTTAGTTAGGTTTAAACAGTTCTAAGTTCTAGGGGATTGATGACCATAGATGTTAACTCCCATAGTGCTCAGAGCCATTAGAACTTACCTCACAAAAATCTTCGTTACTCAAACAACTGCAATACAGCATGCGCCAATACTGCCAGCTAAATAAAAGATTCTAACTACTGAAGTCACCAACTACTGATAGGAATAGTTAGCAAATGAAATATTTTGATAGAGAACAAACAATGTATATACCTTAATAGTGTTCAAAAGTCATAATATACACTCCTGGAAATGGAAAAAAGAACACATTGACACCGGTGTGTTAGACCCACCATACTTGCTCCGGACACTGCGAGAGGGCTGTACAAGCAATGATCACACGCACGGCACAGCGGACACACCAGGAACCGCGGTGTTGGCCGTCGAATGGCGCTAGCTGCGCAGCATTTGTGCACCGCCGCCGTCAGTGTCAGCCAGTTTGCCGTGGCATACGGAGCTCCATCGCAGTCTTTAACACTGGTAGCATGCCGCGACAGCGTGGACGTGAACCGTATGTGCAGTTGACGGACTTTGAGCGAGGGCGTATAGTGGGCATGCGGGAGGCCGGGTGGACATACTGTCGAATTGCTCAACACGTGGGGCGTGAGGTCTCCACAGTACATCGATGTTGTCGCCAGTGGTCGGCGGAAGGTGCACGTGCCCGTCGACCTGGGACCGGACCGCAGCGACGCACGGATGCACGCCAAGACCGTAGGATCCTACGCAGTGCCGTAGGGGACCGCACCGCCACTTCCCAGCAAATTAGGGACACTGTTGCTCCTGGGGTATCGCCGAGGACCATTCGCAACCGTCTCCATGAAGCTGGGCTACGGTCCCGCACACCGTTAGGCCGTCTTCCGCTCACGCCCCAACATCGTGCAGCCCGCCTCCAGTGGCGTCGCGACAGGCGTGAATGGAGGGACCAATGGAGACGTTTCGTCTTCAGCGATGAGAGTCGCTTCTGCCTTGGTGCCAATGATGGTCGTATGCGTGTTTGCCGCCGTGCAGGTGAGCTTTACAATCAGGACTGCATACGACCGAGGCACACAGGGCCAACACCCGGCATCATGGTGTGGGGAGCGATCTCCTACACTGGCCGTACACCTCTGGTGATCGTCGAGGGGACACTGAATAGTGCACGGTACATCCAAACCGTCATCGAACCCATCGTTCTACCATTCCTAGACCGGCAAGGGAACTTGCTGTTCCAACAGGACAATGCACGTCCACATGTATCCCGTGCCACCCAACGTGCTCTAGAAGGTGTTAGTCGACTACCCTGGCCAGCAAGATCTCCGGATCTATCCCCCATTGAGCATGTTTGGGACTGGATGAAGTGTCGTCTGACGCGGTCTGCACGTCCAGCACGAACGCTGGTCCAACTGATTCGCCAGGTGGAAATGGCATGGCAAGCCGTTCCACAGGACTACATCCAGCATCTCTACGATCGTCTCCATGGGAGAATAGCAGCCTGCATTGCTGCTAAAGGTGGATATACACTGTACTAGTGCCGACATTGTGCATGCTCTGTTGCCTGTGTCTATGTGCCTGTGGTTCTGTCAGTGTGATCATGTGATGTATCTGAACCCAGGAATGTGTCAATAAAGTTTCCCCTTCCTGGGACAATGAATTCACGGTGTTCTTATTTCAATTTCCAGGAGTGTATATATCAGTTCATGATATCCAGTATCACAAATTTACTCTTTGTGGCGGACACACGTCCAGAACGTCCGCTCTTAAAACTCCGCCATCTCTCTCCCCACGTCCACCATTGCTGGCGGCTCACCTCCAACTGCACAACGCTATGCGCAGTTCACATCCAACTGCCCAACACTACAATATAGAATATTTCAACAATGCCAACCAGCCACACGCTGCACACAGCACAGTCGCTGATTTTCATACAGAGCGCTAGATGACGTTACCAACATAAAAACCTGAACAGCCTACTTACAAAACAAAATCTGAGCAATTATACGAGAGGAGAGATTGAATTGCTTTAAAGAGGTTATAAAGTCAATCGATGAAGGTCCACCGGCAGGACGACTTTCCTACTCAGCAGAAAGTCACCATGCAGACGATGAAAACGTGAGGATCGGCGAGGATTAGTAGGGAATCAGATCACGATTCTCGCATGCTTCGTGTCATTGCAAAAATCGTTCTTTGCCTCCTGGTTGCACGAATAGACAGAGAATCTGCGACAAATGACATTAAATCTACAAAGAAGGATTACTGTTATATGAAACACTGTTTTTCTTTTAGACAGTGTCGCGAAATATAATTCGAAACGTAACCTGCTTTGGCCATACATTCGCCATCTTCAGACCTTTTACATCACACGCGATATTTAGCGAACTAGCATGTCGTGAACGCTACAATTTGTAGAATTTGTAAATGGCCACAACCGATAATAATTGTAATCATTTTCTACGACTGTGTCTAAAAGAAAAAGCAGTGTGTAGAAAGAGAATCGGCCCGTTATCAGTCTACAGCAACCTCGAAATACAGAGGAGTCGAGAGAGAGGCCATGTCTACGGCTGATACGTTGTCGTCACCCGAAGCAAACCAATTAACCCCCAAGGTAAAGACGACTTTTACAAGGACATGATGCGTCACAAGGTATGTACCCTTTGACCTCGAACCCAACCGTTCTGACACGTTCGCAGGAAGCTGATACAGGAAGAGGTCCGAACTGTTGGGAAACCACAGGCCATCAACTTAGACATCGCTCTTGGAGGTAAAACAAGTCGCAGCTGTTGTGATCCAACAAACCTCCTCTTCCCGTATGGGCCCGACGGACTTCTTCATATTCCCCAAACTGAAACCACATTCTTCTTCTTCTTTTTGTTTATGTCTTTGTCCCGTGGTCGCAGGGTCGGCATAGTTAGGAATAGATTACGTAAGGTTTATGTTAAGGGGTGGCTGGATGCCCTTCCTGCCACCACCCCTTACCCCCCGGGGGGGAACTAGTGTACATGGAATAGTTGAACGTGTTCAAACGTCTGTGATTCATGTACCTGAGACGGTACGTGGGAACAAGCCCAGTATTCACTTAGTGGGACGTGGAAAACCGCCTAAACACCACACCCAGCCCGGCCGGCGTACAGGCCCTCGTCGTTAATCCGCCGGGCGGATTCGATCCAGGGCCTGCGCACCTACTCGAGTCCAAGAAGCAGTGCGTTAGCGCTCTCGGCTACCCTGGCGTGTCCCCAAACTGAAACCACATTGATGGGACGTAATTTTCACAGATGAAATCTAAGAAAATTTGGTGAAAAAATTTCAAGCCGTCTCAAGCAAAGCGTTACAGGAAGCAGTCGGACATCGGGACAAACAAATAAATGAACATTGCCAAAGGGTAAAACTACTTTAAATGGGGCAGTATTTAAACTGCAGTGAACAATATACTACTATGAACATACAAACATGTTTATTATAGATATATTAAATTTCTATAACAGAAAGCAAAATGACTATAAGACCGGCACTAATATGGAAGTACGTCAAGAACCCGGAACTATGATGATAACTGGAAGATCTCAAATCAAAAATATTAAGAAAAATAAATTTTTAAGGAAAGTTCTTGAACCAAAATTCAAAAATGGAATTTCGATTAATAATGAATAAGAAATCAAATTAAAGACGTCAAATTACATAAAAAATCACAAAAGCAATTCGGACACGGCAACCACACATACATATGGTCGGTTACAGTGTGTGTGTAACTGATACATAAAGAAAATATATAGCTTAGCTTTTTATCGATGAAGAACTGAAGCAATGGATCAACTGGCTAATAAACATTCATGAAGACGTTAATCATACTGGATGCTTGAAGAAATCTACCAGTCCATAACTAAATTCTTAACCATAATTAACAACTATAATTTTACTGAAAAGCTCCATCGACATGCTACAGATTGAATGGAAGAAAAAACACAGCGAACGAATTGGGAGGAGAAAAAGGTCCTACATAAGTTCAAATCACTCAGCAGCTGTTCGCAGGAAATAAATAAATAAATGACAAGATGTAACCGGCCAGACGTTGCTGTGGCTCTGTCTGGTCATATAGAAAAGAAAGAAAAGAGAAAGCACAAGTTTTATAATATGTATGGGATCTGGACGCATGTCCAGATCTCTTTCTTCCTCCTCCCTCTGTCCATCTCTCTCTTTCCATCACCACCTCCTTCAACCCCTCTGTTCATCTCTTCTCCCCCACATCTGACCTTGAGCCTTGTTTATTGTTATTGCAATTTCAGATGTTATAGTAGTATCCTAATAATAAGTCGATGAGCCAGAACTACAACCGTCTTTTTTCTGTGAAATTTGTCTGCCAGGATTAAAACAAAACAGAGTATTGTTGCGTATATAATTTATGTTTTAAAATATATGTATTAACAAACAATGTGTATGAGAGAAACAATTTGTCTAATGGTTTAAACGGCCCACTATCGTAGTTAAGTGACTCAGACAAAGGAAAAAAAACTTTCCCAAGTTTCCTTAGCGCTTTGAGATGGGCTTCGATGAGTCAGACAGATAGTCAGGACAATGCCTTTTTTGTACACGTACAATAAATGATCTGGCGGACAGGACAATCAGCAATCTGCGATTGTTTGCTGGTGATGCTGTGGTGCACGGGAAGGTGTCGAAGATGAGTAACTGCAGGATGATAACAAGATGACTTAGATAAAATACTTAGTTGGTGTGATAAACTCCACTCGTCATGAATGGCACTTGCCTCTATATGTCGAAAAATGTAAGTTAATGTGGATGAATAGGAAAAACAAACCCTTAGTGTTCAGGTACAGCATTAGAAGTGCCCTGCTGAACACAGTCAAGTCATTTAAATATCTGGGTGTAGCGTTGCAAAGCCATATGAAGTGGCACGAGCATGTGAGGATTTTGGTTGTTGTTGTTGTTGTTGTTGTTGTGGTCTTCAGTCCTGAGACTGGTTTGATGCAGCTGTCAGCCATACAGTAAAGCTGCATGCCCTCGGGAAAAATTACGGCTGTGGTTTCCCCTTGCTTATTGGTAGGAAAGGAGAATGGTCGACTTCGGTTTATTGGAATAATTCTAGGAAAGTGTGGTTCGTTTGTAAAGGAGATCGGATATACGACGTTACTACGAACTATTCTTGAATATTGCTCTAGATTTGGGATCCGTTCCAGGTCGGATTAAAGGAAGAGATCGAAGCAATTCATAGGCGAGATGCTAGATTTGCTACCAGTAGGTTCGATCATTTCGCAAGTGTTATGGAGATGCTTCGGGAACTCAAACAGGACCCCTGGAGGGGAAACGATTCCCTTTTCGACGAACACTACTGAGAAAATTTAAAGAACCATAATTTGAAGGTGATTACAGCAAGATCCTACTGCCACCTACATACACTGACGCGCCAACGGACCTTGTGTAGGCATGCGTAATCAAATACAAATGTATGTAAACGTGCAGCATACCGCGCTGCGGTCGGCAACGTGTATGTAAGACAAAGAAGTATCTGGCGCAGCTGTTAGATCGCCTACTGCATGTACAATGGCTGGTTGTCAAGATTTAAGTGAGTGTTATAGTCGGCGCACGAGCGATAGGACACAGGATGTCCGAGGTAGCAATGAAGTGGGTATTTTCCCGTACGCGCATTTCACGAGTGTACCATGAATATTAGGAATCCGGTAAACAAATCTCCGACGTCGCTGCGACCGGAAAAAGATCCTGCAAGAACGGGACCAACGATGACTGAAGAGAATGTTCAACGCGACAGAAGTGCAGCCCTTTCGCAATTTGGAACAGATTTCAACACTAGGCCGTCAGGTGTCACCATGCGGACCACTCAACGAAACATCGTCGATGTAGGCTTTCGGAGCCGAAGACCGACACAAAGCTTTACGCCCCGGCCGGCCGGGGTGACCGAGCGGTTCTAGGCGATACAGTCTGGAACCGCGCGACCGCTACGGTCGCACGTTCGAATCCTACTTGGGCTTGGATGTGTGTGATGTCCTTAGGTTAGTTAGGTTTAAGTAGTTCGAAGTCTAGGGGACTGATGACCTCAGAAGTTAAGTCGCATAGTGCTCAGAGCCATTTGAACCATTTTTTACGCCTCACATGGTACCGTAACACCGACACTGGACTGCTAATAACTGGAAATATGTTGCCTGGTCAGACGAGTGTCGTTTCAGGTTATGTAGAGCGGATGGACGTGTACGTGTATGGAGACAACCTCATGAATCCATGGACCCTAATGTCATCAGGGAACTGTTCAACCTGGTGGAGCCTCAGTATAATGTTGTGAGACGCGTGCAGTTGGGGTGATATGGGGTCCCTGATATGTCTAGATACGACTCTGACATGTGACACGTACGTAAGCATCCTGTCTAATCGCCTGCATCCATTCATGCCCACTGTGCGTTCCGACGGACTTGGGCTACTCCAGCGGACAATGCGACACCTCACTCTTCCAGAATTGCTACAGAGTGGCTCCAGGAACGTCGTTCTCTGTTTAAACACTTCCGCTGGCCACCGAACTCCCGAGAGATGAACATTACTGCGCATCTCTGGGATGCCTTGCAATGTGCAGTTCAGAAGAGATCTCCATCCCACCCTTCGAACGCTTACGGATCTATGGACATCCCTGCAGGCCCCGTGGTGTCAGTTCCCTCCACCACTACTTGAGACAGTAGTAGAGTCCATGCCACGTCGTGGTTGCCGCACTTCTGCGTGCTCTTGGGGACCGTACACGATATTAGGCAGGTGTGGCAGTTTCTTTGGCTCTTCAGTGTATAATGCGCGTAACGACTGCGAAGACAGGATACGAGAAATTTGGGCTCATTGTTGTTGTTGCGGTGTCCAGTCCAGAGACTAGTTTGATGCAGCTCTCCATGCTACTCTATCCCGTGCAAGCTGCTTCATCTCCCAGTACCTACTGCAACCTACATCCTTCTGAATCTGTTTAGTGTATTCGCCTCTTGGTCTCCCTCTACGATTTTTACTCTCCGAACTGCCCACCAATACTAAATTGGTGATCCCTCGATGCCTCAGAATATGTCGTAGCAATAGATCCCTTCTTCTAGTCAAGTTGTGCCACAAATTTCGCTTCTCCCCAATCATATTCAGTACCTCCTCATGAGTTATGTGATATACCCATCTAATCTTCAGTATTCTTCTGTAGCACCACATTTCGAAAGCTTCTATTCTCTTCTTCTCTAAACTATTAATCGCCCACGTTTCACTTCCATACATGGCTACACTCCGTACAAATACTTTCAGAAACGACTTCCGGGCATTGAAATCTATACTCGATGTTAACAAATTTCTCTTCTTCAGAAACGCTTTCCTTGCCATTGCCAGTCTACATTTTATATCCTGTCTACTTTGACCATCATTAGTTATTTTGCTCCCCAAATTGCGAAACTCATTTATTACTTTAAGCGTCTCATTTCCTAACCTAATTCCCTCAGCATCACGCGATTTAATTCGACTACATTCCATTATCCTCGTTGTCCTTTTGTTGATGTTCATCTTATATCGTCCTTTCAAGACACTGTCCATTCTGTTCAGCTGCTCTTACAGTCCTTTGCCTTTGGGCTCATACGGAGGCATATACACAGCTGTTTTTCTCTCACTCTATCTGACAAGGGAACCTCCCCATAGCACCCCCCTCAGATTTAGTTATAAGTTGACAGAGTGTATAGGCCTTGAAAAACTGAACACAGATGAATCGAAAATACAGAAAGAAGTTGTGTGGAACTATGAAAAAAATAAGCAAAATATACAAATTGAGTAGTCTATGCGCAGTATATGCAACATTGAGGGTAATGTGAGCAAAGGAGCGCCGTGGTCCCGTGGTTAGCGTGAGAAACTGCGGAACTAGAGGTCCTTGGTTCAAGTTTTCGCAAAGTTATGATCTGTCCGTTCGTTCATTGACGTCTCTGTTCACTGTAATAAGTTTAGTGACTGTGTTTTGCGACCGCACCGCAAAACAGTGCGATTCCTAGACAGGAAAACACGTCTGATATATTCTATACGACACTGGTGACGGCATGTGCGTCACATGACATGAATGTGTTGTCGACCCACCTAACTTGTACACTTGGCGAATGGGTAAAAAGATTCTTCTACCTTGCCCGATTTAGGTTTTCTTGTGGATGTGATAATCACTCCGAAAAAAGTGATGAAAAAATAAGAGTTTGCAACAAGTGAATGTAACAGTTTCACAGTCGCACAGTTTTCCCTGTACTCTGTCAAAACATACGTTTTTAACGTTTTCAAATTTTTCCCTGTGTAGACCGTCAAGTCCTCCATATGTCCAAGCAAATCTGAACATGTCCTGGAATTTTGGAGGCGAAGTTCATTATGTGCGAGTGCCTGAACTTTGATAATTGAAACACGATCACGTAAACAATACCTGTGCAGCTTCGCCAAATAATTGTCTGAAAATAAAAATTTAACCTTTCATTCGAGGGAAGACTTGGACCTCTCGTTCCGCAGCTGCTCACGCTAACCACGAGATCACGGCCCGCTAGAGCTCACACTATCCTCGATGTTGCCTATCTTCCACATGGACTACTCAGTTTGTATGTTTTGCTTATGTGTTTCATAGTTCCACAAAACTTCTTCTTGTTTTCTCGGGTGATCTGTGTTCAGTTTTTTAAGGCCTATCCACTGTGCCAACTTATAACTAAATCTGAGGGGGGTGCAATGGGGAGGTTCCCTCGTGAGAGAGGAAGAGTAAAGAAAACGGTTAGTAGTGATACACGCTGACTGGCTGAGTGTCTATGTAGATGTAGATTTAGATCAAAGTGAGCGACCTGACCGCGGCAGCTCTTCCACTTCATCAGTAGCGTCCGCTAATGCGCCTGCCCGACGCCGGTCGCTGCAGTGCAAATACAGCTGTAGCCGACACGGGCCGCGCTAGAATAATGCCGCCGCAGTCGGCGGCGCGGTGTAGCGCGGGTACGCTCGCGGCCCCTGTGCGCGGAGGCAGCCCGGGGGACCGGGCGAGCCGGGGCCCGCAGCGGCAGCGGCAGCGGCAGTACAGATAACGGCGCCGGCCGGCGGCTAATCGTGCTCGCGCTCGCAGATAATGTCGGCCGATTAATAAAACGGATTAATTAAAAGGTGGGCGTGGCCGGGGCGTGGCGCCGGGGGCGGCCCTTTGTGGCGGCCGCGCGCCTAATTGGAATCGCTGAGCGGCCGCGTCCGCGCCAGGCGCGCCGGGGGCAGCGCCGCGCACAGCAGGCGGCGTAGCCGGCCGGCCGGCCAGCCAGAGCGGCGGGCACGCTCCTCACGACAGCACACCCAGGCTTTCACAGTCTGACACTTTCACATTAACATGCACACACAGGGACTCTCATAAAAGAGTCGTCAGTCGCATTTCCTCTTGTGCTTCGGCATTTTTTTCCCCCAACGTGTACTTGGATTCAGCCCAAAGAAATACTACTTCCACATCTACGTTTATACTCCGCAAGCCACCCAACGGTGTGTGGCGGAGGGCACCTTACGTGCCACTGTCATTACCTCCCTTTCCTGTTCCAGTCGCGTATGGTTCGCGGGAAGAACGACAACCGGAAAGCCTCTGCGCGCTCTCGAAATTCTCTAATTTTACATTCGTGATCTCCTCGGGAGATATAAGTAGGAGGAAGCAATATATTCGATACCTCATCCAGAAACGCACCCTCTTGAAACCTGGACATCAAGCTACACCGCGATGCAGAGCGCCTCTCTTGCAGAGTCTGCCACTTGAGTTTGCTAAATATCTCCGTAACGCTATCACCCTTACCAAATAACACTATGAGGAAACGAACCGCTCTTCTTTGGATTTTCTCTACGTCAAAAAAATGGTTCAAATGGCTCTGAGCACTATGCGACTTAACTTCTGTCATCAGTCGCCTAGAACTTAGAACTAATTAAACCTAACTAACCTACGGACATCACACACATCCATGCCCGACGCAGGATTCCAACCTCCGACCGTAGCGGTCGCTCGGCTCCAAACTGTGGCGCCTAGAACCGCTCGGCCACTCCGCCCGGCTCTCTACGTCAACCCGACCTGGTAAGGATCCCACACCAGGGATCGTTACCAGGTCGGGTTGACATAGAGAGCCGGGCGGAGTGGCCGAGCGGTTCTAGGCGCTAGAGTCCAGTATAGGTCGAACGAGTGTTTTGCAAGCCACCTCCTTTGTTGATGTACTACATTTTCTAAGGACTCTCCCAATGAATCTCATCCTGGCACCCTCCTTTTTATATGATAATTCCACTTCAAATCGTTCCGTTCGCACGCCATAGGTTACTTTAACGCCTGTAGACCTCTCTCCATTGAGAACAATATGCTGTGTTCTGTTTGCTAAAAACTCTTCAATCCACCCACACAGCTGGTCTGATATTCCGTAAGTTCTTACTTTGTTTATCAGGCGACAGTGCAGAACTGTATCGAACGCCTTCCGGAAGTCAAGAAAAATAGCATCTACCTGGGAGCCTGTATCTAATATTTTCTGGGTCTCATGAACAAATAAAGCGAGTTGGGTGTCACACGATCGCTGTTCCCGGAATCCATGTTGATTCCTACACAGTAGGATACTGCTCATGACGTCTTCCATGCGACGGCCAGCGTCGATGGAGAGCGTCGGTTCATTTCCTGGTACGAAGAAAATCATTTTCATTGCGTACGTTTACTTGCCTATTCCACAGAGCGGTCCCAGATTAGTCTACTGGAATATTCCTTTTATCAGTGTGTATTAACACTGACAGTACAACACGAAGAACAGCCGCTACTTCGGCACCTGTAGCACAACCCTGGCCTGCGATGACTGCTACCGCCATGCAGAACCGCTGCGGAGTCGCTGCTGAAGTACTGATCATTGACCGTCTATTACTGTACCTGTTAGTACATATCGATAAAACGAATGACGCACTAGCCTAATGTGGGATCGCTCTATCTACATCTACATACATACTCCGCAAACCACCATACGGAGCGTGGCGGAGGGTATCTCGTACCACAACTAGCATCTTCTCTCCCTGTTCCATTCCCAAACAGAACGAGGGAAAAATGACTGCCTATAGGCCTCTGTATGAGCCCTAATCTCTCTTACCTTATCTTTGTGGTCTTTCCTGTATGCATTTCAAGGCAATGATATACCATCATCCTGCAGAACAGTGACAAGTTCAGGTAACGATGATGGACCGTTCTGTCAAAAGTAAGTCATAAAGGCTCAGTAATATTGAAATTTTGAGTGCACTAGTCAGACGAAATAAGATAATTCTTCCTCGAGCTCACAAAAAACGCCCTGGACGATGAGAGCTGTGTGGCCAGGTGCTGTGTCGCCTTGGGACACAGCATCACGATTGAGAAACAAATATTGTGGTTTGGGATGGACCTTACCAGCCAAAACGTTCACATAATTCCTGGCAGTAATACGACTTTGCAGAGTAACCACGCTATGGCTGCCAAATCGTGACCAAACCGCCGCCATGTTGGCTAGAAGTTGGAAACAGTGTGAAACAAGACCCACCCGGCTAAATGAATTTCTTCCATTGCTCCACAATCCAGGTTTTATGGCTTCGGCATCACATTTTCCTGTTACGAGTATTTGCATCACTGGCTAATGGTTCTGGAATCCCAGAAGTTCGCCCTGCAATTCCCTGTTTATGGAGCTCACTTCGTGTTTTTTTGGTACTGACAGAGTTCTCGAGTGCGACATTCTGTTCTGCAGTAACTTCTGCTGCTTCCGTCCTCTTACTTTTCTTCACAGTCCTCTTCGGTGACCGCCCGCCACGATCAGTCAACACACCGTCTCGTACGCGTTGTGACTTAGCGGCTTATGTTTCTCCGCTTTCCCTGTATGTCCTATAAATCTTCGATATGGACACTCTTGAAACATCAAACACTTCGGCCAGCTTGGATACGGAAGAACTCACCATACGAGCGCTAATAATTTGTACATGTTCGAATTCACTTAGCTCCGCCATAATGCAGTCATAACTACGTAGATAACTGCTCTGATCATGACTGACATTTGCAACGTACTGAGGGCATTGCACAGGTGCTGTTCGTAGTCACACACAACATGGCTAGAATTTGAGTTCATGTTCAAGCACGCTTTACTCGCATTGCTTGCATAGTCTTATCCAACCCCTGAAACTGCAGATGCCAGACTGAGATTCATTGGAAGAATCCTAAGGAAATGCAATCCGAAAACAAAGGAAGAAGGTTACAGTACGCTTGTTCGCCCACTGCTTGAATACTGCTCAGCAGTGTGGGATCCGTACCACATAGGGGTGATAGAAGAGATAGAGAAGATCCAACGGAGAGCAGCGCGCTTCGTTACAGGATCATTTAGTAATCGCGAAAGCGTTACGGAGATGATAGATAAACTCCAGGACTCTGCAGGAGAGACGCTCAGTAGCTCGGTACGGGCTTTTGTTAAAGTTTCGAGAACATACCTTCACCGAAGAGTCAAGTAGTATATTGCTCCCTCCTACGTATATCTCGCGAAGAGACCATGAGGATAAGATCAGAGAGATTAGAGCCCACACAGAAGCATGCTGACAGTCCTTCTTTCCACGAACAATACGAGACTGGAATAGAAGGGTGAACGATAGAGGTACTCAGGGTACCCTTCGCCACACACCGTCAGGTGGCTTGCGGAGTATGGACGTAGATGTAGATCTGCTTTATGCGGCTGCGTGAAACACTAAACATTTGCATATCTAAGCTTGCGGCGCACTTTATACCACTTTGACTTTTGATGCCTGTCGCTTTCTGCTCCTGCATTTTTTGACGCCAACAATGTACTTACGAAGTCACGCAATATATGAGGTTTGTCGGAAAAGAATGTAAATGAGAGCACTATGCACGAGCCGACAATCCTACTTACTCCCCCTTGGCACAGATGTCCGGTACCACTGTGGCCTTGACCCAGTACCACACTGCCAGACTCGTCTCCCTGCTGCTGCTGTCCTTAACGGGCGTCAAGAGAGTCTGAAATGAAGTTTTGTTATCAAATGCTTTATGGACGTGCACTGGCAATTCTGCGCCATAAAATTTTATGTGAAGCTTCACAAAACCGCTATTCTGTCTCACGTAAAGTTAGAAAGGGCTTACGCAGAACACAAAGCCTATTTAACGAGAGAAGAAGATTTACAAGACAGAGCTCGTGTTTGTAGACTTTGAAGCTCAAGAAGTATCTTGTGATATCAGATCGTCTATTCACAAATAGAATGATCAGCAATGAGCTCAGTGCGAATGTGGTTAGAATCCATCAAATTTTAACCCAGGATTTGGTATGAGAAAAATTGAGCGAAGAGGTTTCCAAAGAACTTCACGACAGAGCATATGAGTGACGGGAAAGATGCGTGTCTTCATCTTATGGACTGCCTTGAGAAGGAACTAGAATTATTCAATCGCGTAATCACAGATGACGAATAAATGATTTTCTAACACCGTCCCGAGACAAAACGCCAGGGTCGGGAGAGGCACACTGCAAAATCTTCCTGTCCCAAGAAAACGAGAATTAGCAAATCCAAAATTAAAATCTTTGTTCATTTCTTTTGTTGACTGTCGATGAATTGCTCAAAACGAATTTCTGCATCCGAGACAAATTGTCAAATTTTTATATTGGGAGCTTCTTGAAAGGACAGGAAAATAGTGGCGTGTGTTAAGATGTTCAAAATGTTCAAATGTTGTGAAATCTTATGAGACTTAACTGCTAAGGTCATCAGTCCCTAAGCTTACACACTAGTTAACCTAAACTATCCTAAGGACAAACAAACACACACACACACACACACACACACACACACACACATATGCCCGAGGGAGGACTCGAACCTCCGCCGGGACCAGCCGCACAGTCTACTGCAGCGCCTCTGACCGCTCGGCTAGTGTGTTAAGACAAGGCCTAGCTCGCACTTTGGATGCTGCACCACGACAATGAACCGTGTCACTCGGTAATGTCCATCGATGAATTTTTCGCAAGTTGGGAATCCTTGCTTCCTCATTTCAATGATAATTAAGCCTCTCGTTGCCGTTTACGGATTAATTATCCTTACATGACAACTGCGTAGAGTCTAGTAAGCACAACTGATATCAAGTCACTATTGGTTATATTCTTTGTTGTTCCCGATTACTGAATTGTAGTGACTAAATTATACCAGTAGATTCGACTAAAACTTCAACTTTGATGAATGCATCACTTTTAGAGGACATACTTCTCTCGTTATTTACTGTTCAGTATTATTATTACACTTGGCTCTAAACGCCACTGTAGTGTATAATACACTATTCGACTACCATTCAGCTACTTGCTCCGAACGGGTGTCGGCACCTGTAGGTTGGATTTGAACGAAGTCCGCACAGGCGCGCTCCAAATCGAGCAACCATTAAACTCGTTGTTGAGACCCAAAATGCTTAACCGCGTGTTGTCACACCTCGCAGGGGCTGTATTTGTTCTCGTATCGACAGTGATACGGCAACGGCGATCACACAAAAATTCCTGTGGTTTCTCAGCCTCTCTATTCACAGGACCTGTCCGCAGCTCGTGGTCGTGCGGTAGCGTTCTCGCTTCCCGCGCCCGGGTTCCCGAGTTCGATTCCCGGCGGGGTCAGGGATTTTCTCTGCCTCGTGATGACTGGGTGTTGTGTCATGTCCTTAGGTTGGTTAGGTTTAAGTAGTTCTAAGTTCTAGGGGACTGATGACCATAGCTGTTAAGTCGCATAGTGCTCAGAGCCATTTTATTCACAGGACCACTATTACCATTGTTTATTTCCCCGTCCTAAACACCACTTGGAAGGGTGTCACTTTGGTTCTCTCTACCGTATCCAGAGGCGCTTAACTGACGGAAGTGTATTCCAGCAGAAACCTTCCGGAACTGATAACAATACTGGAAACAACACTACCATTGCTGTGAAACTGCCGAAGACAACATTTTCTTTAGGGGACTGCCTTGATGTATAAAAAGAATAAAAGTTATGGTTAAAACAATCAGTCTCATTGCTTGTGTATATATATCACACTTCGCAAACAACTCAAAATTTCTCGCAGGGGAAGTTGAGAAAAATCAGTGATTATATGCCTGTGGCCTGTGGAAATAATTACACAGAAGTACAAATAACTCACTTCGCATTACAATTATTTTCCTAGCTACAGAAGTTAAGTCAGTGCTGACATAATACATTGTTTAGTGGATAAGCTGTTTCCGACACACGCCTTGCTCAGTGGCCAGTGGCCAATGGATTGTATACCGGAAGTCAGCGTTGACTGTTAACCTCTGTAGTCAAATAAAGTGTGCCACTGATGCTCCATACACACAACATGGCAAATGAGAGTCTACATCCTACATGAATTCGTTATACGCAAGTGTAATCTGGTAGTGAGGGAGAAGCAAGATAAGGCAAGGATTGTGGATGGGGCCGTAATCAGCTACCGTTGGCTCCAGCAAACACATACACTTTATTTGAGGAAATAATTTTCAACAATCATTTTAAAAGATTTTACTACACTGACGGCTGAAGGCCTTACTAAGAAGGATTTCAAATTATTTCTCGGATGAAGGCCACAAGCAACTTCAGCATACTCAACAGCTGAAGGCCTGAATTACAAGTGAGGAAGGCAGTTACACTTTAACAAATACTAAGATATTTTATTCTTAAACAATCAAAAACTGTAACAAGCTATAGTAATGGCTGAAGGCCCTATTAAGAAGGAATTGCAAATTATTTGTCGGCTGAAAGCCACAACCAATGTTACAAACCATTAACACTTGAAGGCCTGATTAAGAAATAATTCAAAATTATCTGTGACTGAAGGCCACAAGCAATTTCGGAATACACGACGGCTGAAGGCCTGAATTACAAACAAAGTGGACAATTACACGTTAAAAATACTAAAACTCTTTTTAACAATCTTAACAAACTGTAACATGCTATAGTGACGGCTGAAGGCCTTATTAAGACAGAATTGAAATTATTTGTCTGCTGAAGGCCACAAACAGTGTTACATACAATTAATGGCTGAAAGCCTGAATTACAAGTGAGGAAGGCAATTACACGTTAAAACATTAGGGTAAATTTTAAACAATAATGACAACTTGATCAAGTACGACTGAGTGATCCACAGACAGTGCTCCCTGGTGCGACCTGAGGAAGGTGACTACAGCTGTGCAAGCTGTGAGACAGGCAGCCAAGAGTAATGTTTACCTAAGGAGGGCAACTGAAACTAGAGACGGTTTAGACGCCGACCAACCTTCTTAGTAAATCCACCTAACGTCAGATAACCAGTACAACGATGGAATAATTCAGGCGAGAACGAAGTGACAGACAGCACCGCGTTTCCAGAATCCGGTGTTTAAAACACCAAAAGGCAAACCCAGGTAGACAAGGAAAGCAATTATCCATACCCCAGTCAAGGAAGCTGTCAAATTACACGCCATGCCGCACAGCACTGGCAAGACCAGGAAAAGTGCACTGCCGCAAAATAAGCTAACCTCCAGGGCAGGTAACTGGGGCGTTTGCGGCCACTAGGCAGTAAGACACCGCTGGTTGCACTTCACTAATAACAATAATACTAAATCCAAACTAACATCAAGCAGTAGAAGGCGGGTAATAGTTTCTGCCAACCTGACAGCCTGCGCTTGTTGCGGGTGGTCTCACTGACCCCGGGAGCAGCAACACGCAAACGACAGTGAGATCTCAAACAGTGGAGGTTTCAGTGCCGGACTCGGTCCACTCAACTTCCGACGTCCTGGGTTCGGTCGTCGGCTACAGCCCCTCGATCACACAGTGCCCGCACGCCGCCATCAGTCCCGGCCTGCCCTCACGCTGCTGACCACCTCGCTGCTCCGTCCGAAGCCGACCTGCCTGACACATACGACGACCCGGAAATACTAGCCGTGGCACCAAAGACAGTACCACAGTATTGGCTATCGATAACCGCTACTGCCGCCACCCGCGGACAAACAAGACCAGCAAACTCCGTGGCGCCATGAACACAAGAAGGAAACGAGACGCCAACTTATGGACGGCAGGGACGCGAGCCGCACACGGCCCAGCAAGTGTGTTAACAAATGCCAGGACAAAAAAGAAGCAGAAATTTCGAAACGCCATCTGAAACATCTGGGCCTCACTTCTGTACAATCACTAACGGAGCAAGACCAGCAAAAATTGCAAACAAACATCGGTGAAAAATCGCTTTAAGTATCTGAAGAAGACCACAAACAACTCGAAATACAACGTACGTCTTGATATGATCGTAATTTGTAGCTGTAGGTGGACTTTAATGCTTATTTTAAACACGAAACTATTCACCTGATATGGTGAAGCCAGTCGATTACAGGTACCGCGAAATGAGAAGGTCCCGGATCTTGGAAGCTAACCTCAAAGACGGAAGTAGAGCTCGGTGCCTGAAGCGTTCGCCGTGCATAACACTTGGCACAACTGCCACGTGACGCAGAGACAACAGGAGTTCTCAGAACACCAAATGGCTCTCCGCATGGGGAGTGCCAGGTATACTAGGAACTTATCTCTTGTGTCAGACGTCCCGCCTACGAAGAATTTGCTTCAGCCTGCAGCAGGAAGACGACCACGAAGGAATGGCAGCGCTGACGTGTGTTCCTGCTTGTAGCTAAAATCAGTGCAGACCATCAGCGCTGTGGTGTCACCGCCAGACACCACACTCGCTAGGTGGTAGCCTTTAAATCGGCCGCGGTCCGGTAGTACACGTCGGACCCGCGTGTCGCCACTATCAGTGATTGCAGACCGAGCGCCGCCACACGGCAGGTCTAGAGAGACTTCCTAGCACTCGCCCCAGTTGTACAGCCGACTTTGCTAGCGATGGTTCACTGACTTCTACGCTCTCATTTGCCGAGACGATAGTTAGCGCAGCCTTCAGCTACGCTATTTGCTACGACCTAGCAATGCGCCATTATCAGTACTATTGATATTGTAAACCCTGTATCGTCAAGAGCGACGTTCGTCATTAATGGATTAAACTTAATTATTCCACCAGCTACGTCCGTTTTTCTCAATTCTAAGTCCCTTGTCATGTTCTAGACCTCACGCCAGCGTGCGTGAGCTAAAACGCGTGCATTTCGGCCTCCTTTAGCAATACAGTTTGCCCTCCTGCCAACCACAACAAGCGCCGTTCCGTCCCGAGCCACTTCCAACAAAGTGAGTGTCACGTGGCCATTTGGAGTCGAGCTGATGCAAGGGTCACTTGCTCACTCCTGCCCATCACAAGAGAGACACAGACAGTGAACCAGGCAACTGGAAACGCGGCATGAATGGGCTCATCCTACCGATTTCTTTTTGTTCTATGTTACTTTTGGGAATGTAGGTTGTGGCGTAGGACTGGAATACGGCACAGCCCGGCGTCTAGGCTACGTCGGAAAATGATAGTTTGGTTACGAGCTGGCGAAGCCAGCAAATGTGAAGACTAAATCTCTGCTGTAGTGTCATACAGATCTGTAGCATAGCATTAGGTCTACGTTAGGTTGAATGGTGACAGTCTGGCTGCCAATTGAAGCTCCAACGAATGTTATGTCACGATAATAACCATAATTCTTGCTATGACACCTTATTCTACACATATAGCGCCCAATAAGTGGCTTTTCCACCGCCATGGTGACGTCATGGGTCAAATCAAATATCGGCAGGTTCAATACGTCCTGCATTATTTTCTTAGTCGAACCACTCCTATGCAAGCGCAAACGATTATGTGCGCCGACAGTTTCAGCAAATCTTATTCAAAGTGGGAAAAACTTGAAAGAGAAGTAACGTCCGGGTTGGAAAGTGGGGAAAACTGCCGGGAGAGCGGTGTACTGGCCACATGCCCTTCATGCGCCATCCGCATGTCGCCTCAAGACAGAGGACGACACGGCGGCCGGTCGACATCCCTTGGCTTTCACAGCCTGCACTAGGAGCTCACTTTTTTTTTTTTTTAATTGTATAACCTTCTCTTCCATTCAAAGTGAAAACTGCGATTCCTTTCTGTCAATCCTACAAGCCTTCGTTCAGTTACATCTAACCTTCTGACTCTTCCCAATCCGAGTCACGGGTTCTTTCCTCATCTAGCAATCGTTCTCCAAGTTTCAAAACAACGCACATTACCATCTCACCAAAGATAATGTAACACTTTATTTCTTGTCAACATTTTCTAGGTATTACTTCATTATTTTATTTTTCTCGTTCTTTGAAGATCACGAGTAGTGTTACCGGTGCTGCGAAGGTAATAAGAATATTGGAGGCAACATCTTTATGAGTTTCCACCATCTCGCTTGTGAATTCCTTCGCAGCGGTGTAAGTTCGCTTCTTGCTCTTGGGAGTATATGACGGATAAATTTTAAGCAGACGTAATTTTGATAAAGTGTAACCGCAGGTGACAGTGTTACATGGGGACATTTTCCACCACGTGACAATGATGTACCGCTTTTTGCTAAAATTAATATCTTTTTGTTTTGCCAACGTTTTCTCTTGCTCGGAGAAGTCAACACAGTGGAAGTAGTACCCTGTTGTCATTGGGTTTCGATGATGCGCGTGGGGTGCTTCCTTTGTATATTTGTGAATGTCTCTCTCTCTCTCTCTCTCTCTCTCTCTCTCTCTCTCTCTGTCTGTGTGTGTGTGTGTGTGTGTGTGCGTAATGGAGCGGGCGGCAGCGGCGCGTCCAATTAGCGGGCAACGCATTCCGGAGCTTCAGCCAGCAGCCACCAGCCGCCAGCTGCCAATCGATGCGCGGGAGGCGGAGGCGGGGGCGGAGGCGGGGGTGGAATGGGCGTGCCGTGCCGTGCCGTGCCGTAGGCAGCCGGGCAGGCAGGCAGGCACGTCGCGTGCCCGGCGCGCCCCGAACCCGTGCCGTACCTCGCGCAGAGACGTCATCACCGACTCTGCTGGGCGGTCTCCTTGTCTACATTTCAGAGCCGTGGAACGGCTATGACTGGGAAACGTCGACGCCCGGAGAGGAATGGTCCACTTCCTGACTGGACTTTAGCCTTACCCAACGCAGTCACACTGAATGCACCTCAGTGGAAAGGAAGAACGTGCTTGTGGAGAGAGAGGTTCCACACAACATGTCGTAATACACTGCACAGTCCTCACACGGACCGGATGATTAGAGCACACATACGAGGACTTCTGCAATGCTGTTGAGGAAGGAACAGCGTGAAAATAAATTGGATTGTTTGGCAGACTCCATTTCAAGCACCACCCGGTACCTCAGTACGTAAAATAGTGACAAAATAGACGTGACATAAAACCCAGGACACCACACACAGCCCGAAAAACACCTCGTGTCCGTTGCACTCGTGACCTATGATGTCGCTGGGTCCACGTAAGGGTCTCTTGCGAAATTCCGTGTTGGAGAGTGTGCGCTGAAAGGCTGGAGCCCGCACCAGCATTATACTCAGTCATCAGATTTGCCATACATCGGCCTATCCTGCCTTACAGAGAGGACAAGCCTCCGACCTCCACGTTTTGTAATTACGCGTCGACGTTTGGGGCTTATACGTCCATAAATCAGCGTATCAACCTTATCACCGTATTCTCTCTGTTATTAGTAAAATTTTCTAACCGTTCACTGCTTCCACAGCAGTGGTGATATAGAGGATGATGAGAAACAGTGTGGAAAGCTTGTGTGTTGCAGGATAACTTGTGTTGACAAATAATTGTTAAGAGAAAGATATGAATGTTGTGCCGTTTCCGAGTTAATTTGGCATTGAAGTTAGCCAATCAGGTCGTTTCGTGCGCAGATTCAAGCAGCCTGCCAGAGACGGTATCGTCAAACGTCTACTCCGTCTGGTTTCGTATATCTGAACACGAAAGCGATACGAAGATTGAACATGGGACGAACCCGAGCCAAAGGCTGAGCAGTCTCGTGTGCTCTGAGAACAACTGACACTAACTGTGCTTGGCGCGCCGCTTGAATCTGCGCTTACAATGGCCTGATGGACTATTTCAATGCTAATTAACTCGGAAACGGCGCAACGTATATAACTTTTTTCTCAACAATTATTTCTCGGTACAACCAAGCGTGCAACACCCTTAGAAGCTTTTCGGACTGTTTCTGGCCGTTGTGTATACAGTAAGGAAGTAACTTTACATTACGTTATGACGAAGTAATGAACATGTTTTTAAAACCGTTGCCACCTCCACCCACTATGAAAGCTGGAACGCCCACTAATGGGGCGGTAGGGACCAGGTTAACTGCCTCTGCCGCAGATGAGCAGGAAGACAGCGGAGCTGACGATGATGACGACAACTTCCTTGGGCGTTCAGCACTGGATGGATATCTGTAGGACGGGCCAGATTCAACTGTTATAATGGGACTCTCAGGTTCGACTACACGTCACAATTAATTGACGTACAGACGTCGGTTCATGTTGAGAAAGTACGATGGAAACCAATAACGCTAGCGCAAAGGTATGTACAGGCGACCTTTGCAAGTGCTTAACGCACATAGTTAACTCAGTCCGACTCCTCACTTACATTGCTTCAGCTGTAGACTCATTCATCCGAGAGCGCTATTACTGGATCTCTTCCGTTCGCTGGAACTTTCGCAACTCTGGTAACCTCTGCCTTGCTTGGCGTTTGAGGGTTTCTGTATATGGCGTTGAGGCTTTGTGATTATAAATGGTATGTGACGGCGTCAATTTTTTACTTCCAATTTGCAATCGGTTAACATGAAATCTGCTGTTTCTCCGTAAAGAATTAACGAAAGCGACTTGCACTATGCGCCTCTGGCAAATTTACAAGGCTTAGCAGCTAATATTCTTACTTGGATGATTTTTCTTTTAGCAACATTTCATAATTCGGTCATTACACGCCAATTGATAGACGTTGAGGAGACAAACCATTATGACAACCTGCTTAATAGTTTTTTCGTCCATTTTGCAATGCAATACAACAGTGATTCTATGTGGGATGGATTCGGCAAGTCGTTGCTAGATTTCTAGAGGTGTGAGGTGCCAGATCTCTACGCACAGGTCACCCAGATCCAGTAAATTATGGGCCGGCGGTTTGCAGGCACAGTGCTGGCGTCCACTAACGTCCCAGATGCGATTCATTGGGTTCAGATCAGGCGAATTTGGTGCCCAAGACAAAAACGCGATTTCATTATTACGCTCGTCAAAACCCTGTAGCAGATTTCTGGCCTTGTGACACGGACAGTTATCACGCTGGAAGATGCCACAGCCGTCCGGTCGGGGAAAGAGTCGAGTATGAAGTGCCACGCATTTGGCCTGTTCATGCGCTCCACAATTGTCTTGATGCCTTCTATGACTACCACAGGTCCTACGGAGACCCAGGTGAGCGTCCCCCACAGCAAACTGCTCCCCCGCCGGGTTGCGCTCGTGGAGCGTGCGAGCAGCCGTTTGTCCGATGACGGCGTATCTGGACACGCCCGTCGATCCGACGTGACGAGAAACGTGATTTGTGAGACCGCGCGACAAGTTTCCATTGATCCACGGTCCAGTCTGTCTCAACTCGTGCCCGCTGCAATCGTTGTTTATGACGTCGTTGGGAACTCGTAAGGGTTGTTTGCTGCCAAATCCCATATTCAATAATGTGCGGTGAACTGTGTGTTTCAAAAGCTTTTGCCTGCACCAGCATTGTAGTCTGTCGTAATATCTGCCACAGGTCGTCGCTTATCAAGCTTCACGGAGAGGACAAGCCTCAGACCTCCACGTCTTGTTATGAGGCGTCGGCGTCCAATGTCTTATCCCATACCCGAGGTTTCTCCATACTAAAACCACTTCCCATCGATCCCCATGACAACAGCACTCGAACAGCTGAAAAGCTTTGCCGTTTCCGACACTCCGAACCATAATAAACTCGACTTTGTCAAAGTCTTTGGATTTTCCCATATGCGACCCGTATCTTTGCAAGAGTGACCCCTGAATTCGTCTTCGCTCCGCCTACATACTTGACTTACCGCATTCCTCCCTGCAACACCACCAGGCGATAGCTACTGAATATCCCAGCCCTGACGAAAAAGGCTTCATTTGAGATAAGTAAATATGCAGGAAAGTGAGAATTCGCCGTACGGTGACGCGGCAGCCATTGGCTTAACGTGGTGTTTGGCCGGAATTCAGAATAAACGAAAGTTTAAGGATGAAGATGATATTGGTAAAACATGACTCGAGTACTAGTAAGAAAACAACATATTTTGTCCACAGAGGCAACTTACTTATACTCGCTCCAGTCAGATTACTGTGCCACCGCCTATGTTCGATATCAGCGTGCAATAATTAACCAACGGACGGCGAGGTGGCAGCACTAGCAGTGGAAAGTATGTAAGGGTGCCGCAGGGACACGCAAAACACTGCAACCGCTGTCGTAATATGAAAAGCTAAAGATTTAGCTGACGTCCAAAAACGGAATGATCATCGGCTTTCGGACCAAGGCTGGGATTGTTTCCGAAATGGCTATGTCTGTAAACTACTCGCGTGCCACCGTGGTCAGAGTAAACGGTGCGTGGTGTAACACCTACAACGCCTCTCGATGTTAATAAACCAAAAAATAGATCCCAAATTAGCTCCCATGCCCTCGAAATATAAATTCAGAAAAGGTCCCAAGCCCCTCCACAAGTAGTAATTTACGAAATAAGAGACAAATAGCGGGAAATCTATAGTAGAAAAATAATAGAAAAAGAAAAGAATTTGAATCATAAATTTTGGAAGCATGGGAAGGGGGAAAACGATAGAAATTGTTACATTATTAGTTATTCTTATATATGAGAAAATCAATATTATAGACACTGAACGTAGGTCTTGAACACCAAAGATAGCGTTAACTAAAGTATATATAGACATACAATGCAATTATGATACTCCAGTCTCTATCCTCTAGTCTGTTCGAAGTCAATTAGGACGTACAGCTTTAGGAAGCAACAATAGGAGCTTTATTAAACCAGGACGCAAGAATAAATCGCGACGAGATTGTTTTTTGGGAAGCATTAATTTCAGATCAGAATTAGAACTTTTGTCATATTAGAGGAACGGGGAGGTGATCAATAATCTCTCTGACTTTAACGTCACTTCGTATGAAAATTTAAATATTTTACGGAATTAACGATTTTTGGATAGACTCGGACTTCGTCTTGTGACAGTGGAAAAGCTTTACTTCACGCGACTAGTAATCATAGTTCGTGACAGTTTATGGATATTAAACGGGAACAATCTTTTTATCGAAAAGTGACAGAACATTGTTTAGTATCTCTGATATTGACGGGATTCCAGATTAGATACTTATTCACAGAACCCCTTTGAATGCGATAGTGTGAATGAACTGATTTATTAATAATTATTGTTAAATAAAATAACGTGTTAATTTGAAACTGACTATTCGTCTTGAGCTTTACTTCGATTTAGGTTCTTAAATAATTAGGTTACGTGATTTTCACCAAGAACAATCTGCAGACTAGTAAGTGAAACAAGTGAACGAGAATCTAGTGAAAACACTAGTATTAATTTACTTATGGTTTTTTCCTTCAGAACTGGGAAGGCAATACGTGTAGTGAATCACTCGGGTTAATTTAAGAACTAGCCGGGATAAAACAAAACGCCTCAATACCAGTCAATGTATAGATAAATTAACATTGCTACTTTCATGCGAGATACGGAAGTCGGGATAAAAAAAAAAAGGTCGCTACAATGGCAAAAAGGCGCTATCCAAAACCAGCGCCAAAGCAAGTGTGTTGAACTACGGGCCGTAGATGACAGCGGTGAACGATGGCTGCAGAGAGGTGTACGGGCGAAAAGGCGTGCAACTGTTGAGCTGTTGATCACCCAAATGAACCTAGGGGCAATCAGTAGTGTCCTCTCATCGACCGTTCAGCGAAAGTTGTTGCGTTTGTATGCATCAGGCGCCTGGTTCACGCACCCACGCAGACTGTTGTTCATCGGCGACAAGGCTGGAATTTGTGCCTTGTTACCGGAAGTGGACGTCCACTGAGAGGCGACAGATGGCCTTTGCCGACGGATCACGTTTTGTGCTCCATCGGACAGATGGCTGTTGGCGAGTATGGTGTGAAACGTTGTTCTCGGCACGACGGCATCTACCAGCAGGACAACGTAACGTGTCACATAGCTCACAGGGTGCATGGCTCCAAGAGCACCAGGACGAGTTTGCCGTACTCCCGTGCCCACCTGCTCCCCGAATTTAAACCCAATTGAGAATCTGTGGAACGATCTCGATCGGGCTGTTCACGTCATGGATCCTCAACCGAGACTCAGCGCAGCTGGACACGCCAATGGAGTCGGCGTCTTCCGGTGGCTCACCGACTTCCTGCTGCACGTCAAGCAACCATCTGCGCTGCGAAAGATGGTTATTCGGGCCTTTGACAGGTGATCACATTAATGTAACTGGACTGTGTAGCTCAATATATAACAACCACAAATATGTACAGTGGTACTGAGGTTAACTGAGCCGTCAGTTTAATCAGTGTACCGTGTAAGTTCTGTTCTTGGTCGTTAATACTGTCTCTTTCTTTCGAAATTGGGGATTTACTGACGTAATACGGCTTACACGATTTCCAGGACAGTTTCGAAACGTACCTAGGTCTTGGAATGTCTGAGCTCATCGATGTCATAAAAGTAATGGGATCTCTCCCTAGGAAGGGATGCCAAAATTTTAATCATCTGGAGATACCACAAGTGACAGCTCTGATCCAAATCGTTGATGCTTTTTATGGTCGTAGTGTGACTGTTTTATGTGGGGAAACCATGTTGCTCTCGGAACACTGGTAGGGGATTTTACGTAATGGTGTCCATTTGAGAGTTGGGAAGTCAGCCAATTTTTGTCCCCTTTGTGGAGTGCTTGCTTCCTTAATATAGCATCAAATCCTGTGCACGGTGGGACGTTGAATGAGATTGGCCTACTGTTATACATGTTTCGCCATTGATGTCCAACAATTCTAACTGAAGTGTCAAAATGACCGAGAGTCTACATTAATTGAAAACATTTATATTGACACTTCCATTGACGAATCTATGAGGATTGGAAAGCCATACAAATGAATTATGTTTTTAGGAAAGCATTCTTCCTCGACAGAATTTGTAATGTGAAGATACTAACTTCCGTTGGAAGTTCTTATGTCCCATACGATGGCGTAACCCAACCCCCCCCCCCTCTCCCCATTGATTTGAGCCAGCTGTGAACACTGTGACATACGTCAGCTATCTTCTCAGAGTAAGAGGCGAGAATTTTACAGGTGTGATGAATCATGCAGGCAAAATGCATCTGTGGCTCACTGGTGGAAGTGAAAAACTGTTTCGCTCATCCTCTTGTTTTCATCTTCACTGTAATCTTCGAACAAGTCTAGAATCGGTTCAATAGATGGCTTTAAATACACACCACGCTCCAGATTATTCGAAATAGTGCGAATCCGAAGCTGCACGGATAACCGAATACACCGATAATCCAAAATACACATGATTTTACCGGAAACTAATGTTTACTGTACTCACAAAACATCCTACACTTAATGTTGAAAACTGCTGCATTGCCTATACGTTACCTGTCGGAGACAGCCAGTGTCTTAACAAAATTATACATAAAACTCACTGTATTTTGAGTCAGTTCCTTTCAGTTGGATGTCGGAAAATAAAGGTTCATTTTTTCGTGTTTCTCTTTTTCATTAACTTTTATCCTGACAACAGTTCTTTTTTTCCAGAGAGCCAAAACGTATTATATCCTCCGTAGTCTAACAATGAATCAATGCATTTCAGTGCACGCTGTGGGTGATAATGGGTCCCTCTAAAGCGTCGTCTTCCATCTCATTCTCTATCAAACCTATTTTGTTCACTGTATCTGCATCACTTACCTGCTCAGATCCCGGTTGATAGGTATAGCTCTTTACCACTCGCGGATGTTTTCGTTGTGTACGTTTTCTAAACAAAACAAAAATTCTCATAATGTTGTTTCTGTGGCGAACCACAGCCGCTAAATTCTTAATAAAATAAAACATGGTCCATAGTAGGCTGTAATGTAGACTATATTTATTTTATTTCGATGACTTGTCATTTTCAAGCACATGTATAATGTTATGAATTACGTGTCGTGACTGTCAAAGTATTCTTCACTACACGTAAAAAATAGACGTTATATTCCACACTTATGTTGTTCAGCGTAAGGATGGAATATAACTTCTACTTTTTACGCGTAGTGAAAAAACAATAACTTGACAATCACGAGATGTATTACATAATATTACATCTGTTCTTGAAAATGACTAGTCGTTGAAATTAGCTAACCGCAAGATTTACATAAAGCCTATTATGAACCACTTTTTTATTGAAAAAAAAAACATCCGTTCTTTTTACAGTAGGCAACTACGTGCTTCGTATTTTATTTCTTCGAAAATCGCCAACTGATGCACGGAGAATCCGCACCCGGATAATCTAAAGATTGCTGGATACATACACATATCGAATATTATGAAAAGGAACGAAACTGGGTTAATACGGTCTCTATAAACACACTGATTTAGGGATTTCTCTGTCTGAATAAGCAAAACTAAACAAAACAATCCTCGTGTACTGGTCAAAAGACCACGTTGGTATTGAATACTAAAAAGCATTCCATTCTTATTCCGTACATAAGTATCCTGCCATGTGTCTAGATTCCGATTATTCGTAGTTTCCCTCAAAACAGGTTCGATCGAATGCAAAGACTAAACCTTCTCGAACAGGGTATTAATACATTCGTTGTCGAACAGTCGTTACTTTACAACAATTATAAGTGCTGTTTGAATTGTGGAAAAATGTGGACACAATATATGATATTGCGATGCCTTTTTTATGCAACGAACAGTTTTCGCACGGTTCACATGACCGTGAAACAACCAATAGGAGCGAACAGTCCATCACCATTGTGCTTCTCGTTAGTAAAGTCACGAGCAGGGTGGTGGGCGGTGTGTACGTGCTTGCGTGCGTGCGCGAACTCATTTCTGCAGCAGGCATCCCTAGCAACAACTGATGCTGCTTTGTTTTCAGACATGTCCGCTGTTTAACGATTTTAATTAAACGGAAATCCATTTCGGCTGTGAAAGCATTAATTATCGGAATATTGTGGAGCCATTTATTTGCGAGCCGGAAGCTAATGTGGCGTGTAACGAAGGCGGGGCGGCCCAACAGCCAGCATAGCGGCGGGGCCGGGCGTCCCACGCCGCGGTTCGCCGCTCGAATCCCGTGACAGGCGCGCCTGTCGCCGCCATTGCTTGCTTCAGTGACGCCGTTCATTAGGAAATAATGCATCGTCCAGCCAGCTATACTAAGCATGCGCAGCCTCTTAAGCGTAAAAGATATCCTTATTGACTAGAACTTACATATACACAGAAGCGCCAAAGAAACTGCTATAGGCATGGGTATTCAAATGCAGAGATAAGTAAACAGGCAGAATACGCCGCTGCGGTCGGCAATGCCTGTGTACGACTGTTGAACAGGGAATTATGTGTCATAACAACATGGACATTCGACAGCTGTCAAATAGTCGTAGCTGGTACAAAGTCGAAAATAATAGATAGGTCTGCTCTTACGTTTTAATATTTGCAGAACTGACGAACTGGCCACTAAACTGTAGGAATGAAACACATGACGCATTACACGATCTAACACCACCTGAAGCAGTTTCATAAAAAGTCAAGAGAGGTGCAATGAGACAATATGTAAAGAAGGGAAAAAAACGGTCATAATTTAAATAATAAAGTTACTGAGCTAGTTACATCTTTTCTTGGCTAGCACGACCAGTTTCAAGAATTTATTCTCATTTATAAGTTATGTCGGGGTATACATCGTTTTTGAACATGACATAATCTCTTATAGTATTTGAAAATGAGAATACGTTATCGAAACACAGTGTGCTACGCAAGAGAAAACGTGGCTAGTGCAGTAACTTCATAATTTCAGTCATTATTGATCAGTTGCAGACGTTTAAGGAATATTATTTATGACATCATCATCGTCATCATCATCATCATTTAAGACTGATTATGCCTTTCAGCGTTCAGTCTGGAGCATAGTCCCCCTTATAAAATTCCTCCATGATCCCCTATTCAGTGCTAACATTGGTGCCTCTTCTGAGGTTAAGCCTATTACTTCTAAATCATTCTTAACCGAATCCAGGTACCTTCTCCTTGGTCTGCCCCGACTCCTCCTACCCTCTACTGCTGAACCCATGAGTGTCTTGGGTAACATTACGTCTCCCATGCGTGTAACATGACCCCACCATCTAAGCCTGTTCGCCCTGACTGCTACATCTATAGAGTTCATTCCCAGTTTTTCTTTGATTTCCTCATTGTGGACACCCTCCTGCCATTGTTCCCATCTACTAGTACCTGCAATCATCCTAGCTACTTTCATATCCGTAACCTCAACCTTATTGATAAGGTACCCTGAATCCACCCAGCTTTCGCTCCCATACAACAAAGTTGGTCGAAAGATTGAACGCTGCACAGATAACTTAGTCTTGGTACTGACTTCCTTCTTGCAGAAGAGAGTAGATCGTAGCTGAGCGCACACTGCATTAGCTCTGATACACCTCGCTTCCAGTTCTTTCACTATGTTGCCATCCTGTGATAATATGCATCCTAAGTACTTGAAACTGTCCACCTGTTCTAACTTAGTTCCTCCTATTTGGCACGCAATCCCTTTATATCTCTTTCCCACTGACATTATTTATGACAGATGGAATTAAATTTCTGCTCACACACACACAATGTTTTGGTTCAAGACAGAACTACATGTCCTGCTGACACGAACATATACAACTGTGGGTCAAAGATTTACACTATATGACGCAGAGACGATGCACTCCAAGGATATTACATAGACAGCTGCTGCTGCCTTAAAAGTGCAAGAAAATTTATAATTTTAATAATGATGCGAAGAGCAAAAAGGTATGTGCTATGACCTACTTTTGGCTGCACTTCTCCCTCTTAAATCTGAAGGGTACAGCGATCTCGACCCATTATGGAGTGTTGATTGTTTTCCGCCAAATATCAAGCTACCTGGTAATAGGGCCGAGGAATTCCCAGTTGTGGATGAATGGTATGGTGATTTCCAGTTGCAGTATTTGCCTTAAAAGCAAGGAAAACTTGCAGAAAATATTGATCAGAAATAGAGAATTGGAACTATTTTAATTTATTCCTAAGTCACAGTTGTCCATTTCTCGCATAAAAATTAAAAAAAAAGGGGGGTGTGTTTGGGTGGGGGAGGTGGTGGGAGAGGGGGGGGGGGGGGCACGTGGAACTGTTCTTGGGTCGTACTAGTAAAGTTTTTCTTTTATTATTTCTCCGTCGTGTGTATGGAATAGCGACTTCATTTTATTTTCATAGTTCGATAGGCAATACATGTTTATGGGATACGTTGCATTAGCTTATGTTCACATGGCGACGACTGTTCCATAAAGTATTCGCTGCCATGTGCAACTTTCGTTTGCATGACGTCGTTTTTGAGAAGGAGCTGTCTGGAAGAACGTTAATGTAAAAACCGCTGCAACCAAACCAGTAACAGATTAAAAACATATTCTGCATGGAAGTCACGCTCTCTTGGAACGTATGTACACCAAATAATCACAGCCAAAGTCACATAAAACAACGTAAATATATGACATACTGAAAAAATATGTTTGCGAGTAGAAGCACAATGTCAACTTGCAAGCTAGGAAATTTACTGTGCACGGTGCACGAAAGTGTGAAGTGGAATTTTTTTTCTAAGACAACGCTGATTCAATATATGTACAATCAATAAATTTAGAGGCACTTCGTAAAATAGATAAAGCGTAGCCGAGCTGTCAATGTAAGTGACAAAAAATATGGAGATGATTAACAGCAGCGTAAATAATGTAAGAGAATCACAACTACAGGATTGTGACTGTCAAAAGTATTTCAATTCTAAAGCTGCACCCGTAGGAACCGATAATCTTAATGTAATAACGAGAAAGAATCGAAATTTGACATTTATGAGGGCTTGGTTCAGCCTGGAAGGTACTAGCAGTGAGGGAGTGGGTCCGTGGACTGCTAACACTGCTCTGCTTTTGTGTTTAGTGCACTCCCCGCATTTCCTGACACTGTCTAGGTTTTCTTTCTATCGTGTTCCGTTCCTTAAGGATTATACAATAGTATGTTACTAGCAGGTCTTCACTTAGTAACAAGAGTTTAAATTGGTAGTAGATTCAATTTCCTTAACATTATAATCGTATTCGCATCATTTAATTGCGTCCCACAAATAAGTTTGCCTGTTAAATGGCTAGTACTTTAATTGAACAGAGCAGTACATATTGCTTCCATTCATGTTTAAGATGATCTTGTTCCAAAACATAATTTTTTGCCGTTATGTGCCTGCTAACAGTTATAGAGTGACGATAACTACATGAAAATATGGGCAACAAATATTTTCACAACGTTGCTCATCTTTGATAGATTTTTTCCAAGCAGTTTGTTTGACATAACATGGACACCAGTTATACTTCATGAATAGCACAAATTATCGATACAACGTTTTCGACAAGTTTATAGTGAACTCCGCTGTACTTTTAACACGTATGATATTGAAACAACTTTCACGAAACGAAACAATGCGAAAGCGATGAGTAGGTAGCTTTTTTTTGTAACAGAAGCTTTTTAACTATCGAAATATTGAAACAACTATAGTTTTCAATGGATTATGGGTTCTTTTATTCTGCAGTGGAGTGCGCGATGATGTGAAACTTGCTGGCAGATCAAAACTGTGTGCGGGCCCGACACTCGACCTCGGTCCACGGTTCGCGTCTCCATCCGGTACACACATTTAATCTGCCAGCAAGTTTCAGTACATACTTTTCTTGTCTTTGTTCAGTATTTACGCCAATATTACTGCTGCCTGACGCTTTTCCACTTTCATTTGTGCCTCTATGTATACAACATTGACGGACATGTGGTCCCTTCTCACTATGAGACTGTTACAGGGACATATTAGCAGCAGGAGGTCTTCAAGATGCCGTAAGTTCTCAAAAAAAATTTTTAACACGGGGACTGCTGAAATGGGCTTCGGTTCAAAACAAGCTCAGTCTGACTAATAAAAGCTTATAGTGCAGCTGCATGTGTCTGAAGATGGTGTCAATTAAACAGTTTTTAGCAGTGTTTACTAGCTCTCAAAAAAGGGAGTATAGTGATACAAGGCTTGGCTTATTTCTGGATTCATTCTTGTCGTAGACATAGCGGGAAAATGTTCTAAAAGTGCAGGTCGAAGATGCAGTCAGGCCACTGAAAATAATGTATCTGCTGATTTTTAAAAAAATGAACACCCACCATTTGACTTTATTGTTGTTTATTTCATTACGACCTAGGTTTCGGCCTTTTATGCCATTTTCAAGTGATCCAGTCTATGTCATTAACGTATATTGAAGGACATCAAGCTCAAAACTGACCACAAAATAAGAAAAATATTGGCTCGCCACGAAATATCAGATGTAAAAATCACCATCTTGTAAAAAGGTCAGTAAACAATAGTGGTAACACATCATATTTAGGAAACACACTATTATTTGCTGATATTTTTACAAGATGGTGATTTTTACACCTGAAATTTCGCTGGGAGCCAATATTTTTCTTAATTTATGGTCAATTTTGAGCCTGATGCCCCGCAATGTATAAATTCAATCACTTGAAAGTGGCTTAAAAGGTCGAAACCTAGGTCGTAAATACAAATGGCGGTGTGTTAATTTAAAAATTATTGTATAACTGTTGCTCAGCAACATCAAAAGCTGTTTTAAAAAATTTGGTTCTTTTATGTTTCAATGGAAAAAAAATTATTTTCTCACATAGCCAAATGTTGTTGAACGTATGTCTGTGGCTGAATATGAAACAATGAAAGCAATAACTTAGTCACTAGACTTTATCTTTATTGGGCTTGAAGAGATTTGAAACCTTAGTGTTATCCTCTTAGGAATTTTATTTCATGAGAATAATTCTCAGAAACGCAGTTCTGAGGTGAAAACTGCATAGGTCACTAGAACAATGTTGCTGTGGTCTGTAGTACACAGACTGGTTTAATACAGCTCTTTACGCCAGTTTGTCCTCTGCATGTGTTGGAACCTGCTTACTCTACAATATTTTCGCCCCACACTCCCCTCTATTACCAAATTACTTGATGACTCAGGGCGTGTCTAGTCAACCGATTCCTTCCGTCAGTCAAGCTGTGCCATCAATTATTTTCTGCCTAATTCGATTCTAATTTTCAACATTTTTCTATAACAAAACATTTCAAAAGATTGTATGCTCTTTTTGTCTGAACTGTTTATCGCCTATCCACATTTCACATCGATGTAAAGCTGTAGAAGTACAATAACTTTCAGATAGTGTTTTCTAGCACTTATATTCGTGTTCGGTGGTAGCAAAGTTCTGTTTTTGAGGAAGGCTTTCCTTGATGTTCGCAGTCTCGACCCATATGTTCTCTACTTTTGGTGCCTAAGCAGCAAAGCTCATAATCCAGTCCCCTGAGCATCACATAACCTTGATCAGACACATTACATTACCCATATTTTTTACTTTTATTAATATTCATATTACAACCTCTCTTGAAGATCTCTTCGTTTCATGTAACTGCTTCCAGTTATATAGAATTATAGTGTCATCGGCAAACCTGAAAGTTTGTATTTCACTTCCAGAACTTTAGTTTCCTTCAGTACAGAATGTAGGATGAACAAAATCGATGGACATTTAACAGCGTTCGAGAGCTGTGCTGCCAGATAACTAGAAAGGCCACGATCTTCAACTGTAGATGGACCTGAAGTTGCACAGACCTCGGCTGATAAATAGTCCAAACCCAATCGTTACTTACTCTATCGCAGGCAACAAGCCATCAAGGATCAAGGTGTGACATTTATCTGCCTGGTCGTGTTCTGGGTTGTACGTACTTTATGATAGACACCTGGCATGTCATTCTAATACCTCGACTCTTTTGCGCGTATTGTATAGTCCTCATGTGACAGAGTGTTGTTAGCATTGTATGATATAGCTACTGCCTGCTTTTATAGATGCGAGGATGCCAATATATATTGCCGAAACTAGTAATATAATCCAGTAATTGTGTTCACATAGCCACCTTGGCAAATAAATTGATTTTCAAAACGAGACTACAAATACAGTAAATAAAGTTTAGTGATTGGGTACGGAGTTGTTGCTTTAACAGACACGGATGTTATACTCTACATCTACATTTATACTCCACAAGCCACCCAGCAGTGTGTGGCGGAGGGCACTTTACGTGCCACTGTCATTACTTCCCTTTCCTGTTCCAGTCGCATATGGTTCGCGGGAAGAACGTCTGCCGGAAAGCCTCCGTGCGCGCTCTATTCTCTCTGATTTTACATAAGTGATCTCCTCGGGAGGTATAAATAGGGGGAAGCAATATATTCGATACCACATCCAGGAACGCACCCTCTCGAAACCTGGACAGCAAGCTACACCGCGATGCAGAGCGCCTCTCTTGCAGAGTCTGCCACTTGAGTTTGCTAAACATCTCCGTAACGCTATCACGCTTACCAAATAACCCTGTGACGAAACGCGCCGCTCTTCTTTGGATCTTCTCTGTCAACCCGACCTGGTACGGAGCCGATACTGATGAGCAATACTCAAGTATAGGTCGAACGAGTGTTTTGTAAGCCACCTCCTTTGTTGATGGACTACATTTTCGAAGGACTCACCCAATGAATCTCAACCTGGCAATTAATTTTATACGATCATTCCACTTCAAATCGTTCCGTACGCATACTCCCAGATATTTTAGAGAAGTAACTGCCACCAGTATTCGTTCCGCTATCATATACAACGAAGGGTCCTTCTTTCTATGTATTCGCAATACATTACATTTGACTGTGTTAAGGGTCAGTTGCCACTCTCTACACCAAGTGCCTATCCGCTGCAGATCTGCCTGCATTTCGCTGTAATATTCTAATGCTGCAACTTCTCTGTATACTACAAAACCAAACTGTTCAGTTCTTTGTGAATTTTGTATGCGAAAAAGATAGTTTCCATAACTCGAATCGTAAATAACGTCTCGATGTTCTGTGGGTGTACTGAGGAAACGAACGGCCCCAAAACTCATCCGTGAGGGACACCCACGTTTGACCTTGAATTTATGTGTGACGAAGAATCTTCCTCGAGTACAGCGTACTGTAGTGACAATTTCTGCAGTCGGTGACGTAGAGGGAGAGATACGAGGCTGTTTTAGTGGCGGAGCGGGGAGGCGGCAGGGTGAGTGAGGCAGCGCTTTGCGCGCAGGGCGGCTGCAGGCGCTGCGCCGGCGACCCCTCCCGTGGCGGCCCCTCGGCCCGCGACGCCGCCAGCACTTCTTTTGTTCCGATATTGAAATAGAATCGTTTGGGTGTAAATAATTTGCTTTGGGTTCCCCGCGCGGGGCGGCGCGGCGGCGGCGCTCGCAACTGACAAGTTATTAGCCGGCAGCCGAAACACCCCTACCGCTAAACCGGCCCGCGGGATGCCGACACAGTTCCTCGAAGGAGCGGCCGCCATTCTGCGCGGCGTTTAGCGCACAAAGCAGCGGGACACCGGAACAGCTGCCCGTCATACGTCTGCCCCGCGGGCCGTGTTACGCACCGTAACAGCTAGAAAATCAACCTGCATTCGGCGGACCCAAATAGTCCAAGTACCTCGAAAGCTACACTATTTTAAGGTTCCTGCGCCTCTTCGTGGCGTAATAACTGCCCATTCGGCACCGACGTCGATGGTTCAAATGGCTCTGAGCACTATGCGACTTAACATCTGTCGTCATCAGTCGCCTAGAACTCAGAACTAATTAAACCTAACTAACCTAAGGACATCACACACACCCATGCCCGATGCAGGATTCGAACCTGCGACCGTAGCAGTCGCACGGTTCCGGACTGCGCGCCTAGAACCGCGAGACCACCGCGGCCGGCACCGACGTCGAGCTCTTGCTTAGGAGTCGGGAGTCGGATCAGTCCTACTACCGAGATGGTGCACCGGAAATGTAGCGTACTCACACTCGCGGGGACCTCAGTTCAAATCCCCCTCTAGTCACTCAGACCTGCAGTGAAGCCTTACATTTTCTCCATAGTTTGAAGGTCAGTTCCCGAACATCAATTTCCATAGCAGTACGTCTACTTCTCAAAATCTCTCGATGAATTCGCCTTTCGAGACTTCCAACCGATATTTAGAAGAAAAAAATTTCGACCTTTCTAATAGGTCAACTACATGTTGTTTGTGTTGCGTTATTGTCTTGTAATTGCAAACATGCTGATCCGATTTTCAGTGGACGTATTTTTTTTTTTTTTTTTTTACTTTTACCTGAACTGTACATCTATCATCAAATTGATATCCTGATTTCAAAAGTTGGATCATTATTTTCTAATAAAAATAACATCTGTTTTTTACTTCTGACAGCATGAAAACGGATGCGCTCAGAATAAATTTTATTAAAAACAGTGGGTCAGTATTTGTTAGTGAACAATTTAATTCAATAATGAATAATGAGGAAGTATTGAATAGGATTGGGGAGAAGAGAAGTTTGTGGCACAAGTTGACCAGAAGTAGGGATCGGTTGGTAGCACATGTTCTGAGGCATCAAGGGATCACCAATTTAGTATTGGAGGGCAGCGTGGAGGGTAAAAATCGTAGAGGGAGACCAAGAGATGAATACACTAAGCAGATTCAGAGAGATGTAGGTTGCAGTAGGTACTGTGAGATGAAGAAGCTTGCGCAGGATAGAGTAGCATGGAGAGCTGCATCAAACCAGTCTCAGGACTGAACCACAACAACAACAACAGCAAGCAATATAGAACTGAAATAAAAGAAGAAAATTTGTATCTACCGAGAATCGAACCATCAACATTGCGATTACAAGGTAAGCTCCTGGCGTATCTAGCAGAAAGTTCGAATTTTTTTTTTTCTTGATTGTATGGTGTTTTCTGAAGAGGTGTTTCGTGACCTTCATACCATTTACTTAACCATTTGAGGACCGATGATTTCTGCCTGTAACCGCCATTTTATTACTTTTTTTCAAGTACTAGTGCCATGAAACTACAGATGATATTACAAGACAGACACATCTAGTGGTACACTGAGTTACGTTTTTTACGTATGCTGTGTACTGTAGGAGTCACAGCGTCCAAAGCAACAGTAGGCGCTGGGATTTAGCTACCCAATTGTCGGAGATTATGACATGTCGTTTTCATTTTTTTATGGTGCTGGTATAGAGGAGATCATTGACAGTGAAAGTAGGTATATCTAGAAACATTGTAACGTAAATTTGAGTCTGTACTACTGCTGCTATGAGTGGTTTGGAAATGAAGCCACTGGAGCAATATGTACTTTTGGTGTAAATTTATTAAATTGTAGGACCATTGTTGGTTGTTATTTAAGACTATAATTTGTTTTAGGCATTATGCGTTCACGGAAGATTGGAGATGTGGGGTGTATCTAGCACAAATGCGAAATTGCTTTCAAATATATTTCATGAAGTGAGGAGCAGCTGAAACTGTATGTCCCAATGTTTGTAAAGTGAAACCAAAACTTCAAAATAATTTATTGTTTACGTTTTGCCTATTTCTTCTTGTATTCGTTGCTTACTATGATTATTAAGGTCAATTTTTGAAAAATTATAAAATTAATTATGTTCGGTGGAGAATAGTGCTCTGTGAGGCCGGTGCACTAGTAGAACCGTCGTTTAGCCGTGGCGCGGACTCCATCCTGAAGGAAGATTAGAGTTTAACTTCCCGTCGACAATGAGGCTGTTAGAGACAGGATTGAACCCGGGCTCAGCTCACCTCCCTACTGGGTGCAAACGATAACTGCTACAACGTATCACAGTGGGGAAGGTGAAGCCGAGACGAACGACTTGCTATATGACACTTGTCGTCTCTCAAGCCGGAAGACCACCGCAGATCGGGCTACGAAAGCTACCCAATCCACAGCACATTAGTGCTGAGGCAGATTTTCAATATCCTCTCGCCCTCTAACGCCACACACTTAGTCTGCCTTGAATGTTCATTCATTTTTCTCGTTAAAATTGCAACAGCGTCAAGTTAACAATTAAATCGTTTTGCTTCTCTGGCCTTCTTACTACGACGCTACTGTGCTTGTAACAGTTTGCTTTAGGACGAATTGCAAACAAAATTAGGTTTTGCATGAAGTTTACAAACCTTGTTTTTCTTTCATTACCCTGTATATTGCAAAAAGTGGTTCAAATGGCTCTGAGAACTATGGAACTTAACATCTGAGGTCATCAGTCCCCTAGACTTAGAACTACTTAAACCTAATATACCTAAGGACATCACACACATCCATGCCCTAGGCAGGGTTCGAACCTGCGACCGTAGGAGCAGCGCGGTTCAGGACTGAAGCGCCTAGAACCGCTCGGCCACAACGACCGGCTTGTATATTGCAAGCTAGTACGTTGCACGTCGAGCAGAATCTATCAAATTTAAATTAGTTTCACTAAATCGCTCAAGGTAAATATAGCGCGTACTTCAATACCAGATGCTATTAATAATTTCAATAATTTCCATAACGAAACTCTGTCTCGAAATCTGGCAGAAAACCCAAAGAGATCCTGGTCATACATAAAGCACACCAGTGGAAAGGCGCAATCAATATCTTCACCTCGCGATAACAACGATGAAGTCACTTATGACAGTGCCACTAAAGCAGCGATATTAAACACGGTTTTCCGAAACTCCTTGACCAAAGAAAACGAAGTAAACATTCCTGAATTCGAGTCAAGAACAACTGCTAAGATGAGGCACATAGAAGCAGATATCCTCGGTGTCGCAAAGCAGCTTAAATCACTTAGTAAAGGATTGGCTTCTGGTCCAGATTGTATACCAGTCAGGTTCTTCTCTGAGTATGCTGATACAATAGCTCCATAGATCCGCATCTAAAGACTGTAAAACTGCACAGGTCACACCAACACCCGAAAAGGGAAGCACCAGTTTCTCCTCCGATTGCGAAAACATTCTGTTGGCACCCAACTACATAAGGAGAAATGATCATCACTTCGGCTTATTTGGACTTTAAAAAAATTTGAGAAGTTTCTGCCGCCAACTGCTCCTCCAGTTTAGCGATTTGCCCCACACCATACCACACTGCTGCCGAGTATCACTCTCCCCTGAATTAAATAAAAACATACTCGCCTTTGAGAATCGGGAGTGCCGATATAATTTCGCGAGGCTCATGATGACGTCCCGCCCGTAAAACGAAGCTTTATCGAACTCATGTGCGTCATCTCTTAAGAAATTTAACAAGTGCCGAAACTGACGCAGAGAACACTCTTTCTGGCGCCCAAAAGAGTTTTCGACATGTTCCATCGTTTTCGGATTCTGAACATTTAAAAGTCTTTTAATCAATCAGCACTGTTTCGTTGCTGCCACTTCTCGACTCAGCGCCCTCCCCCAGAAAGACATACCATCCTGTGTTTACATTTATCAATTAAGGGCCGCATTTATTTTTATTTTCAATGCATCTCGACTCAGCGCTCTAACCCCAGAAAGACATACCATCCCGTGTTTATATTTATCAATGAAGGGCCGCATTTATTTTCAATGCATTTATTTCTACTATATCTTCCAATCGTTTATCATTGCATCTATGACAGAAATAATATTGTTATATAAATAAATAAATAAACCGACAATGCAGCGTTGTTGTCACTGAGAAATGAAAATGACATAAATACAATCTCCTCGGTGTGTTTCGACTTTGACAAAACAATTGCATAACCTCTGACCCCCACGTTAGTTCACGTAAGACATCCCTACTTTCTTAAATTTATTTATTGTTATTTCATGAAGACCCGTCCTCTTGAGTGACTATTGCAGGTAATTTGATACAAAAGACGTCTTACAATTCTTTATTGTTCAAATTACAATCATAAAGTTATTTCTAGTAAAACAATGTTTAAAATAACGTAATGAGTAGAATAAAATGAAAAGACACGAAATGAAAATGGTTTAAGCCCACAACCATCTAATGATAAAAAACTAAGCCCCATCTACGTACTACTATTCTACATGGTTGCCTCGCAAAGAGTTAATCATGCCAGTCGATTATCGTGCAGTCTAGCCTATGCAACTGCACTATTTGTAATCTACGTACATGGTTCAGTCCTTTCGTTATGCATCTCAAAAAATGGTTCAAATGGCTCTGAGCACTATGGGACTCAACTGCTGTGGTCATCAGTCCGCTAGAACTTAGAACTACTTAAACCTAACCAACCTAAGGACATCACACACATCCATGCCCGAGGCACGATTCGAACCTGCGACCGTAGCAGTCGCACGGTTCCGGACTGCGCGCCTAGAACCGCGAGACTATGCATCTCAGCACTACTCGAGTTGCCGTATGTACGTACAGGTTACTGCTACTCTAAATCTAAATTTTAACGCTATTCGTGTATCACTGTAGAAAAGAATTAAATACGCAGTGGTAGTATTTCCTATACATGTTATAAAGTCCCTCGCCCCATTTTTTTTGTCGAAGACAAATCTCAGGAGGTACTGAAGGATTATTTTTTTTTTCTCTACTAAATAGGCTGATTCATGAGGAACAATTGTGTATATCACTACATATTACAAGCAAGACGTCCGACCGTAGACACTTCGTGGTACCCGTAGGAAATTGGGGCGGGTCGCTATTTATATTTAAACTGGCGTGTATCACTGACAAGGGTTCGAACAAGAATATGCGGAGCCCTGTTTCCGAATTTCTGCATGCTGTTGTGTCCCCTGATGAGCATTGTACTGAGTCTCTTAGAAGGCTACAAAAATCTTCAGAAGACATTTGTTCTCTAACTCCTGCCATAACACGTGAAAACTACTACTACTACGTTCTCGAGAGTCCCCCCCCCCCCCCCCCCCCCTGTAAGCAGTCACACATATGAGTGCTGTTTTATAATTTTAAACAATTATTACAGGTTGGGGCCTTGATTATTATGAGATATGCCATGCCCTGACTTGGGTGAAAGTATTGAAACTGTCAGTCTTTACCCAGCGGTTGTGGTTCCAATTCTTTTTTAATGGGACCCACAATCTTTCTGGAAAAGTTTTCGCGGCCCACTACCACTAAAGCGACTTCACAGCAATCAAAAGCAACATAAAGGTTACATATAATTTGGAAACTGATGGTATTATCATATGAGCGAATGCTTCGCTGAGTAAGAATTTTCAAAACGATGAAGAGAATATTATTAAAGAAAAAGAAACAATATTTTTTCAATAACAAATTTATTTAAGTTAAATGGCAAACTCAAGGAGATTTGTAGTATCTAGTCTTGGTGTTAACATCCGTATCTGGATTGAATCTTGTAAGTTTTAGGCGTAAATTATTTTCCACGTAAAGTGTTTGTTTCTATATCTTTTTATAAAAAACGAGCTAGAAAATGCACGCTCGCATAAGTAAGCGTTCTGAATCCTATTAATTTGTTCAAAAATATATGTGAAAGCTATCGATATTCACCCTTTATTTTGATCCAAAATGGGATTAGGCTTGACTATTTAAAGGAAGTTTTTAAAAGGAGGTTAACTTGATAGTTCCATGAACGAGTCTTCCTCATATGCTGACAGTTTTAGCTTTTTAAGATTATCCTTTATAAACGGATTTCTTATCCACAACAATTCATTAGAAATTCTAGGAAAGTAACTCCTAAAACAAGAACCAATTTTAAATAATTTACGTAAACAAACAACTTTCAGTGGACCGAAACCTGTAACCATTATCATCTTGAATTAGAAGGCTGTAGAACTTAACTGTTACTTTTCTTTAACGGGTTAAAAGTAATATTATGAAAATAATAAGAATTATGTTTAATAAGAAATATTTCAAATCTGAGAGGTTACTACTAAAATCATTTGAGAATAATATCTAATACTAGATCTCAGTGCTTAATGGCAGTTGAAGTACCTTTTTATAACATAGATTCCATATGTTTGTAAGAATTCGTTAAAAACAACTGTCTTTTACTTTATTGGCCGATATTTAATGTTTTTTAATAATTGTTTCTATTTTGTCTTGAACATAGAACTTCTCGTGCAGCGATAAACTGAGAGCACTGAATATATCACCCAAATATGAAGCCCATACTAGCCAGTTTTCGTCGATTTCGCGTCACCGTTGTTCACAAAAACATTCTCAGTTCATCTCGAAGCTCAAATAATGTTGATTGCACTTACCCTCTTGCCAGCCTACACAGTGCAGGAGTTTCTTCAGCCTTTCGGCCAGATCTTTTAGTACAAGGACCTCTCGTTGCAGGCTACAATGAGTCCACTGAACTGAAGGGGCAACTGCCCTAACTTTAGCAGTCAGAACTGAGTAACTGCCAGACATAGCATGGGCACCACCGATCGTCAGTACAACAAATTTTGACTACGCTTTCATTTTCTAGTAGAAAGCCATCAATACGTTTAAAAGTTTCTTTCCCCGTTGTTGTCGATGCCAAACATTTACAAAAGAGTATTTCATACTCTATCCTCCCATCAAATTCAAACCTAACAAAAACTAACAGAATAGCCTCGACACCTACATCTGTGCTTTCATCAAGCTGAAGTGAAATCTACTCACTTCGCTTTAAAACTATGATCATTGACTGTTTCACAAAATCTGACATTCCATAGATTCTTCACTTTACCTTTGTATTTGATAGGGGTATTTCACCAATTAGTCTCGTTTGCTTTTCGTTAAATAAAGCACCAGATACTATTTTGGCAGTTGGTAAAATAATATCTCCATCTACGGTGTGAGCTGTCCCTTTTTGGCTGTCAATAGAAACAGTCGCTATAAAGCGATTGTAGTCTGCTTATTTTGTTCACCAGAAGTCGATTTTGTCCTCACTGACTTTCACTTAACAGCTTATCGTCTTCTTTCTTCTGGAAACAATCAATTCTGCGTGTTTTCGTGATAAATATTTTTCCAGTTTTGACGGTTTCATATTTTCATTAGCAAGTACTTCAGAACACACAACTCACTGAGGAAGCGACTCGTCTTGTGTAGCACAAAACATAAACCCATATTTCAAATAGTCAGCTGGTTTTGCCTCCTTCAGGAGTTCATTTCGCTAACTTCACTAACACTGTCATCACATGAAGCACTGGTACCGGATACGGAAGGTTTGTCACAATTAGCTGAGCTCTGTCTTTTATCTTTAATCTATGCGCAGACAGTGAGACAAATAGAAAACAGAAATATAGTATAAAATAAAATAAAACACTATAAACACGCACTCACACACTAAACGTCAAGCAGATAACGCACGTACATACATTTTCATATTATAAAACTTTCCTCTTGAAAAACACTTTCATATTTTTTCTGTCCGTACGAAACTTTACTTAGATAAATTAAAAGTCGTCCGGTGACCCAACTGAATAGAGCCCGCGAACCCAATAGTGCATCGCAACCCACATCTTGGGAGCCACTTCTTCAATCTAGCAGGGAACATACCACAAATTCCCCTAGATTTTGTGAGTGCTTTCTAGATACACTACCATTTGTTTATCTTTCAGAGGTTTAAGCCGTTTTCGTCCGTGATTTTGGGAATGGTGATTTTGCAGACGCTGTTTATGTACTCGACGCCATAGCTGTTACGGTGCACGAATATTTATGACAGTTCTGTCGACTGGACGTACGGCAAGATCCATAAACAGGCTTTCGGCGGGCTAGTACTGCCCGTGGCAGCGGCCTGGTGTGTGTGTCACGGGCATCGGTACGGCGCTGTGTGGGGGGTTCCCCTGAGCGGACGCATGACTAGCCGGCGCGGCCAGTGGTTGAAGCGCCCACAAAGGCCGCCTAATCCCGGATTACACGTCTTGCCGCGGGCCGTGTGAAGTGCTAATACAGCAGACAGCCGCCACAGCCCGCCCCGCAAGTGACGCTGCCCGACTATCTCGTCCTTCACAGATATCCGTCGCGAAAGCCCGACGCGGCTGTTGATGCGCGTAATATAGGATCGAGAGAGATGCCGCAGACGTTAGTGTTTGGTAGGAATGGAGTTGGAAGGCGTCCGACAGCCCTGATAAAGTTTTCCGCCATTTTCCTAAATCATTTCAAGCGAAAGCTGCCATGATTCCTTGAGTGAAACCACAGTCGGCTCCTTTCCCTGTCATCTTTCAAGTGACTAATCGTCCCATACCTTAGGACTTTACGGTAACCAGGACGTAATTTCTAACCACTCTCCACATATATGAATATTTGCAAGTTTTCTGCTTCGTTCATAACTAATAATTGTTTGGCGTGAGGTATTTCAGCAATAACATGCGGTTCAAAATGGTTCAAATGGCTCTGAGCACTATGGGACTTAACATCTGTGGTCATCAGTCCCCTAGAACTTAGAACTACTTAAACCTAAGTAACCTAAGGCCATCACACACATACATGCCCGAGGCAGGACTCGAAACTGCGGCCGTAGCAGTCGCGCGGTTCCGGACTGAGCGCCTGAACCGCTAGACCACCGCGGCTGGCTACAACATGCGAAACTCATATTTGCGACTGCAGTCTATCTCGGCGTATTCCACTGATGAATTCTTCTCGGGTTATCCTCAAGGACAACATATGCGGAAGTGGTTTCTCCCTCGAGAAACCACGAAAACGTAGCCCTGTCACCACAACACCAAACACAGTCACAAGAACAACACCGGGAAACACAACAACAACGACGACGACGACCAGGACCACCAAGACAGAAGAAGCCCTAGGGAACTCCACACTCAGTCCACCCCGTCGGATCAGTTGTCACGCATTATGGTGCAGACCACGAACCTCGTCACGGAAATGATGAAGGAACTCAGGGAGGCCCAGACGCAGAACACTCAGTCGCTCCCCTCTGCGACTTCCTGAGTAGTTTCAACACCCCATCATGGATAGATGACCAAATATCCAAGGTATAACAATGAGCGTTTTTAACGCAGACGGCATTGTTAATCAAAAGCTCGAGCTCAGAGAACTCATAAAGGAATTCTCCATCGACATACGCATCATGGGGGAAACTCACCTAAAACCGGGAATAAAAGTGACCGTCCCAGCTACCATAAAGACAGGCTAACCAAAGGAGGAGTGGCCATATACATAAAAAAGAGGGATCCCCCATCACCAATAAAATCGAAGCAGTGGCTGTGGAAGTAACCACTGCCACCGGATCCCTAACATTTTTGAAATCTGCCGATCCCCACAAGGCGAGATAGACGAGGGAGATATAGCTGCTCTAGGGCAAATTGAAGCAAACTCATAATAGGAGGCGACTTCAGTGCCAAACACCCCATCTGGATCTCTAAAGTAACCTCCAGAGCAGGCGCCAAACTGCAACAATAAGCGTGCGATCACCACTTCGAAACATGGGATCCGGTCGACCATCGCTTCGCACTTTTTCCGTACACAGATCCTATTCGAATAGCAGGAGTCACCCAAAGGTTGTTAGACTACTAAAAGGGAATAGTAATAATAGGGAATCCTGTAGACTCATCTCAACATGTAACACATTTCCAGTGGTGTGCAGTCCGCATCTTACACTTCTGTGGCGCCTCACAGCTTTCACACGGTTACTATGCGTCTGGCATTAGCAACTACGACAACAACGTTTATTTCTCTGTCGGTCCATTATGGCCTGGGAGACATCGGCTGGTACATATTTCTTGATTCAAGAAACTTCACCCGTTCACAGAAATCTGTTGCATAACGATCGGATTTACGATTCTAGTTTTATGACACCATTCTATAAGATTGTTAATACAATAATAGCTTATGGAGCCTGAAAATGGCAATATTGAGTTGCCGAAACTGTAGTATTTGAGATGTAAAAGAAAATAACCCAAAACACACGGCTGTTAGTAAAGTTTTTTGGATCAAGGAATAACGTTAATTTGTTTAGTCTCCGTCACAGTGTTGTCTTCGATACTTGTTTCACTCTGCAGGCGCTTCCCTAAAGGCGTTTTCTTAGACTTAAGAAACATTTTTAACTCCCTCCTGATGTTTCAGCTCACCTTTCTCTCCAGTGTTTAGTTTAGCAGACACGATGTCACAATAGGTGGACCTAAAATGATAATAGCCGAGACGTACTGACCCCTCAGAATCCTTGCAGATATGATGTAGTAGGACAGAAAATCAAAAGACGACTGCAGTTTAGCTCCGGAATGAGGTGATTACTGCAGGTGTCCGTGTTATGGTGCTGAGCCTCCAGAGAGAGACGGGCTGAGCCCTGAGTGCCGGCCACCCCCGCGGTGGCGACAAATAAACAGCTCGCTCCGCTCCGCGCGGCAGCCTCGTAATAAACACCCTCTCGCAGACAATAGCGGCCACAATCCGACACTCCGCCTCCCCCTGTCCTTATGTCCCTGGCAATGTTTCTCCGGCCGCCGCTCTCGAGTTGACAACACGGGAAGTTCCTGGTCAGTAGCGCTCATAGTATAAACCTACCTCCTGTAATTTGTCTTTCCTGGTTTATTTGTCTCGAACCAATACAACTGAATATATGAGTTGAAAAAAGGGGTTATGCCTACTTCTTTTCTTTTATTTTATTTTTTAGTTACGTTTTGGAGATAACTGATCTTTGCGTGCACGCATCGTTTGGTACAACAGGTCTTATGCCCCCTCCATAGAAGTGCTCGTGAGAAAGACATTTAGATAAAAAAGGTGATCATCTTCATATAAACAAGCGCATAGCGGACTTGTTCCAATAAAAAAGGAACTAGAAGATGTAAAGAAAATTCTCCAACACTTACGTGACGAGTAGAAACCTTTTCATAACACTATCTGCAAGTGGCCAGCGAAGGATGGGCAAGATAAAGGTGAAGCATACCCATCATTGTCTAATTTGCTGTATTTTGCTTGCGGTTGTATTTTTGGTACATTATGAATAAACCTGTGTGCTCGTAACACATTCTTTTGCTGCTATAATGAATATGAATAATATAAACTTGCATAACACAACCCTTCCGCTGCAAACACAATGTTTGTTGCTTCATCACCATCATCAGGCTCGAGAGGGGGTCATCTCTAACACATTCGTACTGGATTCCTAACCACAGTTGGTGGTTAAAATATGTTGTAATGGTGTATGTTACTTCGCCCTGGGGGCCAGTTGATACAAGGCAGCTCCACGACAGTATATTTAAACCTTTGGTAGACTAAACGACTTTTTGTCCCTTCCCGAAAAACTTATATTCTGGCGACCCCTTTTCCAGCTCAACGTTTTAAATCGTTTTTCTGCAAAACAGTAAGTCGTAAAAGTTGTTTGCTGTATTAGAAGTAACTTATGACATGCTTGTTGTGATGAATGTGATGTGGAACATACAGAATGCCTGATTACATGTGTCAAATCGCCTGATGACGTTGATCTCGCTACGTTAAATAAATCTACAAAAAACACGGCGTCAGGAAAGGCTAAGGTACCCAGTTAACAGTCCACACTGCACAATCAATGGAACTAAGAGACCAACTGACGTTGACGAATGACGCAAAAATCAAAACATCCGATCGAAGACAGAGTAGCAGTAATAACACCAAAACCTCACTTGTCAGCCACCAGCGGGCTTCTCGTAATTGACTGGCTGGCCAGTGTGGCTAAACAACTTGTTGAGCGGTTGACCAGCATGGCTAAGTAACTGGTTGACTGTTTGGCCAGCAGGCTGATTAACTGGTTGGCCAGCATGGCAGATGTAGTATAATTTTGTAATAGATTATCGAAGCAAAATCTATCGTGATACCTAGCAACGAATGGTTTGACCCTAACCTAAGTTTATATCATGTAAATTCCATTTAATCTCTAATACATAAGACATACATATAGCAACAGCTCAGCTGTGCTGGTTCCATAGATACCACACTAACTTTCTGAAATTTTATTTTGTGTTACTCTAAGAAATCACTACTTCGAATCTTGAAGCTGGTTTAATCCGTAAGCCCATATTTTGTCATCACGAGCTGAGGATATTAGTAATGTAAGACAATAATAGGATGTAAAGTTTCGTGGGGGACCTACTCATTTGCTTAATTTCAAACTGTATCACCATAGGAACATTTAATGCAATGTTTAAATTGATTTATTTATTTACATTTAATCTGATATGATTTGTGCTCTCAGACCCTCTCTTACCTCAGACTGGGGTCTCACACACGCAATACCTTTTCTTAAATGATACTTTTCTAAGAAACAACAATTTTAGAATGGTAAGTAGCATTAATTCTTTGTCTATACTTTCAATGTGAGTAAGTAATACTGACTATGGAGTAAGGAAGTTAACATTGAGAGTACTTCCACTACTGCTGCTGCTGCCACTAATAGTGATAATAATAATGACAATAATAATAATAATAGTGGCAGACATGAAAAGAATTCTTAGGTGCATAAAATAGATATTTTATGAGATTTCCGGTTTGATAAGTAATTTTCATTCAAATGATACTAGGTACCAAAGATCATGTTTTACAAATACAAGTCCAACCTGAACATATCAGCTGAGTTAATATTACCAAAATATAAATTGTAATGTTAAATTATCCATAATTTACGAAATATTACAGACTCGCAAAATCTAATGCAAGTTTTGGAGTCTGTATGAAAATTCCATTGAAATGACACTTCACATATCAGTTGTCAAAAGTTTCACAGTTGGTAAACCAAACATGTGTTTCGTATGTGAATGTAGCCCTTCCCAGCATATACTGCTGGAGAAATCTACTCGGGTTGCCATCTGAGCTCTTCTAGCGAAGTGTCGAGATGATGTGGGTTTCAACCAAAGTACCGGCTGCCTCTCCCCGCCTCTCCCCAACTCTTTCCTCTGGCGCATAGTCAGTGTCCCATAGTTAGAACTGAATCGCTGTTCAGTTCTCAGCGCACTCAGTCTTGGCTAGACTCGCGGGATGTCATCTTCTAGTCGCAGTCTCAGCTTACAGTCGCTACTGCAAGCCGAAGTTACCTGGTAGCCCTCGCCATTGATTCTTTAATACTGCTCTGCCAAAACTCAAGTAGGTTGGCACAATATTTTTGTTTCCTCGGATTCGAATGCATGTCATTTGTTGAAGCTGTATTCTGTCGCCGGTGACATATTTTTATTTTATTTGCTAAGATGGCACAAAAGGTTGTGGAAACAATGGTGAACTTACGTATGGGTGCTACCACATTAATATACATTTAAAAAATTTAATATACGACGGAAAAATTCTTTTAAACTAATATTAATGTAAATTAAAATTTCATAAGTTTTCAGGTAGATTAATTCTTGTATTGGATATATGTTTTTAGTTATTTTCTGTGACCTCACATCCATTAAAATGATGGGGAGAGGAGGCCTTTAAGTAGATGTTAGAGAGAGGCCAAAAAGTGGTTCAGAGTGAATTATTGTGTTACGTAGGGTTAGGGTAGAACCTGCAATAATTTTAATTCCTGTGAATACCATCCTCATGCAGATTGGCAGCAGGACGAAGACATGTCCAATGTCTGTTGTTACCTTGAAATTCCTTTGTGGGTTGTGTTAATTAATAAATACTGTAGTAGGAAGACATATTTTGACTTATAATTACTTACATGGTACAGAGAAACCTGATAGCACAAGTGTTCTATGGCACCAGAGACCTAGAACTTACTTGTACTTCAGCCAGGCTAATACATCTGGTGACACTGATGGAGTGCACAAGCTGGATTCGTGTTGCATTGAACGAAGTCTCAGACTTTAATTTTTATTTGTCCCAAACATAGAAAACTCCATAAATGGGAACTCTACGCCGGGATTATTTTATGCTCTGGTTATTTTATGACGAATTCTGTTCAAGTATTTTTTGAAGAGAAGCCCCGAAATTCTAGGTGGATGGCAAATACACTGATGGTAAAAAATCGCAACTAAGAAAGAGCTGTCTGACATAAACTCTGAGGATGCGAATCAGGTTTGCGTTAAATACATCCTGTAACGGTCGTGAGCGTCATTAATCTTTGAGACTGTGGTGAGTCGATATTGGTCAACAATGTCTTCATGGCGCCAAAGACGCCGTTACGAAGACGTCACTGAGTCTGAACGAGGTGGTGTAATAAGGCTACCAGGAGCTGCATGTTCCTTCTACGCCACTGTAGAAAGACTTGGCAGAAACTAACAATAGTATATGTTAGCTGGCAGCGGTGGTCACGCGAATAAACGGTCGCAAGGAGATATGGGCTCCGGACGTGGCCGTGGCGCATCGTGCAGCATCTGCAGCAGACAGCACCACAGTGATACAACGAACTGTTGCGAATCGGTTACTTCAAGGACAACGTGCATTCCACTGACCCCAAACAACCGCCATTTACGACTTCAGGGGTGTCACGCGAGAGCTCATTTGGAGTGCAGGGTGGAAGTCTGTTGTGTTTTCTGATAAGGGCTCGTTCTACCACGGTGTCAGTGATGGCAATGTGTTGGACAACCAGAAATAATTAAACCTTAAAGCCAAATAAGAAATATCTTTTACTACACGAAAAATACCAAAACCACCTAACTTTAATAAAAGACCAGCAACAATTATTCTACCAGAAATAGGAGCCTCTACATGGGTCTTAGGAAGTCATAAATGAACTAAAAATATTGGCATCTTAACTAAAAAGGCCAGAATTATAAAAACATAAAATATAAAATAGTAATAACCAAAATCAACCAATAAAAGGAAATATAAAGTACTAGAAAAATCATAAACCTTAAATAAAACTAGCAATAAAGGCAATCTAGCAACCAAAGCCTGCAAACGATCAGGTTGATAACCCCAACCTAAAATCAAAAGCAAAGTAGGAACCAAACTAGCCTCGAAAAAAATATAAACAGAAAGAAGACTCAATCTAGCAAATGAACAATAAAGTATAATTATCAGAATCAAAACCATAAAAACCCAAACTTAGACTGATAAGAACTTAAATAAAGAGAACATCTAGCAGTAATTATTAAAGAAAAAATTCAAAAACTCAACAAAATTAAACTAAAAGAAAAATAATCAATACCAAAATAATATGTAATTATATTCAAATCAGCATATGAATACACACAAATCATAAAAACAAAACTTGACAGGAACATTAAAGAATGAACCAACCACCAACAATTATTTAATAAACAAAGAGGGATAAAAAATAGTTATAAATAAATACTTTTACATAAAGACAAACCAAAAGAATATAAAAAGCTTTACCATGAGACCGAATTATTGAAACCAAAACAGGGAAGACCGAAAGCCCCTTCACAAAACGAAAAAACTAAAAAAAATAACAAGAAAAAAAAATCATAATCATATTCAATAAGAAAAACAATAATTAATATAAATAAACAACAAAATATTCCAAACTCAAAAGAATAACTGAACTTTCAGTTGGAGTTATGGTCTGGGGTACGATTTCGTAACAACAGCAGGAACACTCTCGTGTTTATCCCGCGCACCCTGACTGCAAATTTTTGCGGCGGCAGATGATTCGACCTGTCGTGCTGTCATTCATGAACATAATTCCAAGGGGCGTTTCCCCAACATGCTCGCCCACATACCGGTGTTGTAACCCAACACGCCCTACAGCGTGTCGACATGCTGTCCTGGCCAGCTCGATCACCAGATCTCTCTCCAATCGAGCACATGTGGCGGATCATCGGAAGACAACTACAGCCTCATCCGTTACCTGTATTAATCGTACTTTTATTTGACCGAACACGTGTAAAAGTCGAACCCCATCCCAAAAAATGATATCCAGCTCCTGTACAACACAATGCTTGCACGTTTGCACGCTTGCATTCAACATTCTGGCGTTTAAACCAGTTATTAATATACCAGCATTTCACACCTGCAAAGCGCTATCTCGCGCTTACATTAATCTGTGATCTTGCAAAGTTAACCACATAAATATGTTACCTAGACAAATGCATTCCAGAAATTTCATTATTTTACGTTATTTAGTTCTTGCTGTTGAGATCTTTTTCTGTCATTGTATGTCTTTAACGTAAACCTGTGTTGCTTTGCGAGCTCACAAGATAAGTGTATTTGGGTTCAAATGGTTCAAAGTGCTCTGAGCACTATGGGACTTAACATCTGAGGTCATCAGTCCTTTACAACTCAGAACTACTTAAACCCAACTAACCTAAGGACACCACACACATTCATGCCCGAGGCAGGAGTCGAACCTGCGACCGTAGCGGTCGCGCGGTTCGAGACTGGAGCGCCTAGAACCGCTCGGCCATAAATGACGGCAGTGCATTTGGGTTTTTACACTCCGCCTTAAGCAAAACACAACGTATTCCTTTTTTTCTTTACTCATACATGCCTAGACACCTTTGTGTCACCTTCCATGGGACTCGAATTATTTCTAAAACTACATTACTTGTGAAAATTGTTTTCTATAGATCGGCTTGGTTTTATACATTTTGTCTTTTCAACAGTACCTCATGTTTTTTGTCCATCTGTGTTTATTTGGTGTGTTTTCGACACCTTTTAATACTTCACTCTAATCTATTTTTACAAGATTTTTACACAGAAGTGAGATTTGAACAAATACTTATGCCGCCATACTCATAGAGAGGTGCTATGTCCATGTCGCCGACAGTAAAAAGATGAGGAAACAATGTATACAATTCAATAGAAGAAGAACCTGGTCGATAAACATAGCATGCCATCGATGTGATAGAAAGAATGAAAAAGCCGACCTGTAGAAGTAAGTTTTCATAATTAATTTAGTTTCAAAAACAAATAGGCCACAGAAGATGACCCTTAGATGTCAAAACATATCTGAATAAACATACATTGTGTTTTGCACAAGGTGGGGTTTAAAAACACGAACTTCATTCTATAACGTCAACAGGAGTTCGAGACCCCAGCAACATGACTATGACAAAGATAACCACAGTGTTTACTTTTTTTCCTCTAAAAACCAGTAAAGTGTAATATATATACAATTTGTGGAGTATGGATGTAACAGCAGGCAATCACCAGAAAGGCTTAGCTCCTGATTCTATCAAGTGCACTGCCTTCTTACGTACCATTACTATATGTGGTGCCATTTGGCTAGAATATCTCTGTTGAAGACCTCATATGAGCCCTTCACTTCATGTTTGCAGCACATCTAGCATATAGACAGACAATATATGTAGGTGATGTTTTAATATCTACTGCCAAATGAAGAACTCATCTTGAATTGCCAAAAGATGTTTTCAAGTAAAGAAGTGCAGTTTTCAATAAGGGCTATTCCAGGGTTATAAAATCACAGAACATTGGAACATGCCTGATATTGAGAAACATAAAGTAGTCGCTTGTTTCCCACCCCTAAGAAGCAAGAAATAACTTAAATCACTTTATGGTTTATGTAGTTTCTATGGACCATTTATGAATGGACTGTGTTTAAATGCACCCTGACTAAGGAAACATCTAATAGTTTGTGTCTGTGCCAGTAACTGTTAGAAAGTAGTTGATGCTGCAAGAGAACCTGTGCAATAGCAAAATTTTATTAGCACCTGATTTCACTCTACTCTTTTTAATTAGCCACGAGTGGTAGCAATATTGGGCTGGAAGTTCATTTGTTTCAAGAATATGAAGTAAATAGTGAATATAGACATCAGACAATTACTTTTGCAAGTAATATCTAGTTCTGAGAACTTAATGAGTAGTCCACATCATACTTCCCCCACTTGAAATTATGTTCAACAATCAACCCACAAATTTGCTTTCAGCAATGGCTGATTTCCCTCCACGCATTCCCATGCTGCCTGAAGAAACGAAATCAGTAGTCAAAAAGGTAAAGAAGAAGCAAGCTAACATCAGGATAAGGACCCATAATGAGAAATGAAGAGGTACTTATTTTAAAGTTGGAGATCCAGTACTGGTAAAAGCTCAAGGAAAATCATGTCAGATGACTCTAGAATTCAGAAAATCAGACTCTTACATTGGACCTTCTTTAGTCATGGAAAGTACATATAGAAAAGCACGTATGGTATACCCCAAGTCGAAAAAACTGTTTGAACTTTGAAACACTATTGAATTAACACTGTAAACATAGACTGATATATAAAACCCTGATTGTTCCTTCCTTCCTACTTCTCACATTATATGATTGAACAATTCATTTTATGTTATCTCTAATAGCAGTAATGAAGACTGTAACAGTTTAGCACAAGTTCATTCTCGAGAAGAAATATTCTGCATGTTGCTAATAAATACAAGCTAATATTCATTGTTGTTCATGTATGAATGAGAACAATGTTTTTCATGGAGTATGTCTAATATCTGTAGTTAAAAAAAACACTTAATTCACATCTATATATTCTATAGCTGCATTATTATGGATTACATAAAAAACAACCTACAATTGTGAATAAATTATAAGTTTGAGTTAAAAGACAGTGGTCAGGTAAAACAAAAAAATTATGTGCAACAATGATTTGCTCATATTACTAAGAAACCAAATCAATGTCTCAGAACTACTTCAGATGTATAGGAGGTTTCTGTTTCATTATGAGTATTTATGCTAATTGTATTGTACATATAAGAATCTGTCAAATCTACTCTGCAGCACAGACACTGAGTACTGTTAAAGCCTTAAGCTGTAAATATCCTCTGAGAGCCAAATAAAAAGGAATTTATTTTTTAACAATTAACATGTTGAATTGGGAAACCTGAAACTTTTTTCTTCAGTCATGCTTTAATGCTTTTAAGTCATGGGCTTAAACACAGTAAAAATACAAAGATCTATCTTTCACTTGGCAGTGATACCTATATTTATTTTTTAAGAAAAACTAGCCCTGAAAAACTGTCAAATTAAAACTGTAAACATGATTGTAAATTCAGCAATTGTACGTCGGTAAACTTAGAGACGTTGAAAAAAATCAGCCAAACAATTGCAAACAGAGGTTTCTTGAAAACCTTGACCTAGGTCAAGGCTTGGTGTAACAAGGTCCATTACACATTCTGAAAAAGATAATTTTAAAATTGTGGAAACCCAAGTCAAAGGTTCCAATAAACATTTATTTGCTACTGGCTGACTGATTTTTTGTTTCAACCTGTCCAAGTTTTTATAGTTCAAGTAAAGAAATTTATGTGCAACACAATGAACCAATAGAACAAGATGGGATAGTATTAGCATGTCAGAGGATCTCCCATAAACACTGAGAAGCTGTAAAACTGCTTTCTGGCTGAGTGGTCGGCCAATGTGGATGAGAGACTTGTAGGTCATTATGGTTGACTAATTGGTTTTTGTGACTGTCCTCTGTGGCTGAGCAGCTTATTGAGTTCAGTGTGGCTCAGCACCTGGTTGACTGCCTGACAAACCAGACATAGCAGTGAATAGAGTGATTAGTCATAATGACTGAGTGACTGGTTGAGTGGCTGGTCACTATGGCTGTGTGACTGGTTGAAAGGCTAACTGACTGGCCTAGCAACTGGTTGACAAACAAATGTAGCTGGCCAGTTGTTTGAGTGACTGACAGTTGTGGTAGAGTGACTTTAAGTGGCTGGCCAGGATGTCTGAGTGATTGGTTGAATGGATGTTTACTGCAGCTGAGCAACTGATTTAGTTGCTAGTGTGGTTGAGTAACTAGCTGAGTAGCTGGCCAGCATATCTGAGTAACTGGTTGAGTGACTGGTTAGTGAGGTTGAGCAACTGGTTGAATGGCTAGCCAGTGTAACTGGCTGACCAGTTAAGTCGCTGGGCAATATTACTGAGTGAATAGATGAGGGACAGCCCAGACTGAATGATCAGTCAGTTGAGTGGCTGACAAGAGTCTCTGGCCATTGTTGATGACTGAACTGCCAATGTGGCTGAATGTTTGGTTGAAAAGCTGGGGTGTGTATTGGGTGGTTGTTTGAGCATTGGACTGTCGTTTCTTAGCAATTGCTTGAGTACCTGCCCAATGTGGCTGAGTGATGAGTTGAGCGGCTGATCATTGTGGATGATCTGCCAGTTGACTGCCTGACTAGTGTAGATGAGTGGCTGATTGAGTGGTTGACTGTTGTAGATGAGTATCCAGTTGAGTGCCTGACCAATGTGGATGAGTGGCTGGTTAAGTGCTTGACCATTGTAGATGAGCAGCCAGCTGAGTATTTGAGCAGTGTGGATGAGTTACTTTTTAAGTGTTTGACCACTGTAGACGAGCAATCACTTGTGTGCTTGATTTCAGTCGCTGAATGGCTTGTCAAGTGCTTGACAAGTGAGAATGAGCGACCTGTTGACTGATTGACCATTGCAGATGAGTGAGCTTTTGTGTGGTTGACCAGTGTGGATGCCCAACCAGTTGAGTGCTTGACCTGCTTGGTAGAGATACTAGTTGAGTGGTTGACCAGCATGGCCGAGCAACTAGAGGCCCACTTGATCTGCGCAGATGAGCGTACAGTCGACTGGCTGGCCGCCGTGGCTGAGTGACTGGTCGAGAGGTTGACCAGTTTGGCTGAGTGATGGGTCGAGTGGCTGAACTGCATGGCTGGGCGACTGGTTGAGTAGTTGATTATCATCACAGCGTGCTCCTGGCTGCGTCTGGCTGGGAACAAACAGAGAGTGGCCAATGAGAACATCGTTCTGGACTGGCTGAGAGCTTAGGAATTCAAATTATCAGAACTATTTTGAATATTTTCCACAGTCCATTAATAACACCTGGAATTTTTTTCAGAGCTCTTGACGTAAAGTGATTTTACTCAAACAAGTACTAGCTAATATTAAAGATTCTTACTGAGAAATCAGTGTGTCTACAGTGAAAAGTGAGTAAGGCTTGTTGTAGGGAACTGCCTCATCCGGAAACACGTTACAACTGCCGTGAGGACGACTTAGTCAGTTTCCCGCTTAACAAGCGGTGATTTTAGTTAGACGATGTTCATCTGGGTTTCTTCTGTTTGTTATGCTTTATGTATTCTGTCTAGTATTTACGCATTTAATGGAAAATAAACACTCCCTGGCCGTGTATGTGCATTGCAGTGTCAAGGATTGAGAAGGCGCGCTTCGGAAGAGACGCACAACCTCGTGAAACAGCCTGTAGCTGCTGCTTGTGGCGTAGCAGGGCAGAGAGAGAGTGCGGACTCGCCTGCTCGCTCTTCAGTTAGCTCAGAGTAGAAGAGGATTGGTGGTGTGACTTCTGTGGAGTACACCTTATATGGGCTTCTAGAAGGCACAAGCTTCCTATGGGAGTCGAACCAACGTCGATATGATTTTCACGCTCCGCTTCTTATAACGAAGAGGAACCACGAGAGTGGCTGTACTTTTTACTTTCTAACCTGTGTACATGAATGAGTGTAACTATTAAGCTATGTTGCGTCATTAATCGAAGTTTACTAATAATATTATAATTGTGTTAAGGATACTCTTTTGTTACTGGCGTTAGCAGTTCTATCCAATGAAGTAAGACATGCTATGTTCGTAAATGTACTGCTAGAATGCCCTAAAAACGGCATCATAAATGTCAGTTCACGAAGAATTTTGGTAAATAATGGTGCGAAACACTGGTCATTACGTTAAGTCGTTACAAGCTCCTTGACAGTTAATGTTGTATGTTTGATAAAGGATGCTATTTGCGATTTTTTTCTGGAGCTGTATTATAACGATTTTCCCTATGCGCGCGTTAGATAGAACTACCAGGAACACTTACGCTGTCTACCCAGAAATAACCGCGGCCATTATAAAAGGAAACGGGGAGTATCGTGTTGTCAGTAGAGGAGCTGTAACATCAGAATGGGTCGCTCAGCGGTGCTAAATAGCTTCGAACGTAGACTAGTCATTGGATCTTACCTGTATAACAAATCGTTGGGAAATTTCAACCCTTCGAAAGCTTCCCAACGTCAACTGTCGATGTGATTGTGAAGCGTGAAGGAAGAAACACTGCCAATGGCCACCCTGTATAGTGGCAATGTGAGTAAATAATTCTGACTATGAACTAATAAATTTAATTCTGGCAGTTGCTGCCACTAATAGTGATGATGATGGGGAGGAGGAGGAGGATGATAGAAACAATAAGGATAGTGGCAGATATAAAAAAATTTATAGGTGTTCAAAATAAATGTTTTCTCATACAGCGAAATATGGATAAAGGAAATTTAAGGAAACACACCAGATAACAATACTGGGAAATGAGAAAGATATGGCTGAAAAGGAGGAGGTACAATGCTAACAAAAGCACGCAGGCACAATGACAACCATTACTGTTGCCTTAGCCGGCCGAGCGGTTCTAGGCGCTATAGCCTGGAACCACGCGACCGCTACGGTCGCAGGTTCGAATCCTGCCTCGGGCATGGATGTGCTGTGATGTCCTTAGGTTAGTTACGTTTAAGTAGTTCTAAGTTCTAGGAGACTGATGACCTCAGAAGTTAAGTCCCATAGTGCTCAGAGCCATTTGAACCATTTTGAACTGTTGCTTTAGTTGACATGTCACTAACTGTCTTCTGAAGTTCGAGATGTTACGCAGTTCTGTAATATAATGCGGGGTATTATTCCAGAAACGGGTTCCTGCTACTGATGAGGATTTCGAGAAAGTGACTGAACTATGGAATGAGACACAAAGGACTTTGCTCTGATGCGAACAGGTGTTTCTGCCATCTAATTCAGACAAGAGCGTTAAGATCTAGGAGAGATATGGGGACAGTGTTTCGATAAGACAGTAGAGACACGCAGCCGGATAGCTGTGCATATGATGGTGACATGTGATTAAAGAGTCGGACATCACAGGTATAAAGGACGCAGCCACTGATAATCAGTTGTAGCCACCGTTAGCTTTCCTGAGGAAATGCTTGCAGGATAACATTGTCGTAATCAATAGCTGGAAGTATAAGCGTTTGTACGAGGTTCTCTTTCAGAACAAGAGGGAAGAATTTTGATGATTTGACGTGAATTGTTCGTACGATATTTGCAATAGTAATGTCTGTTACATTTCTGTGATTGACTAGTATTGGGTAGCTTTAGTACAGACTCTTAGGAATCGATTTTGGAGCAGCTGGACTTTACTTGTATGTTAGAGGCTACAGACCAAATTTAAGATGCAAGTGTGATAGATTATAGGATAATCGTGTTAAAAATTCTGAGCTTTCCCTCAGTAGTAAGCCCGTTGACTCTGATTAATGGGTAGAGCGTGAAAAACGTTCCTGATCCTCTTTTCTAAATTTATGCAGTATATTCATAAGGCACCCGACAGACTGTGGCATAAAGGTATCACACATAAACTACCTAAATGTCGCTTTCCGAAGCATATGATCAAAATAACAGGAATAGGACTGTCTATCTTCGTTCACCTGGGGCTGACAGCATTACGAGACCAGTAGAGGAGCAAATGGGCGCGTCCTCTCGCAATGTCAACAAAGCATTGTAGCACGCGATGGACGTAACTGCGCTGAAGTGGATGTAGAGTGACTTCACCAAAGGAAATTATATGGTTCCAGAGACATTTTCAAGTCTCAAACATCTATGATGTATTTATGTAGACTGAAGCGATGAATGAAAATTTGTACCAAGACTGGGAGTTGAATCCAGGTCTCCTGATAACTTGACAGATGCGCTAACTACAGGGTGGCGGAGGGAAACGGGAAATTCCGAAATAACGTCATTTCCATGAATAAATTCATAAAACTAGTAATTTATTAACGAAAATGAATGTATTCAGTATTTCATTATTCAGTATGTCAACAAATGTCTCTCTACTTTTTAAAGATGATATCGGAAAGATGTGCTCCCATTCGGCGTTCACACACTAACAGCCTGTTATGAAAACTGTGGAATGTGCGATGTAGCAAATCTTGGGGAATGGCAGTGATTTCGTTTTCAATGTTCTCCTTCAGTTCGTGGATTGTTGCAGGACGTGTAACGGTACACCTTGCCTTTAAGATATCCCCACAGGAAGAAGTCGCACACACTAAGATCAGGGGATCTCGTAGGCCATGCAATGTCACCGTCCAAACAATTGACGAACTGCTGCCATCGATTGTCGAGCAGTGTGTGACGTGGCTCCGTCCATTGTCGAGCAGTGTGTGACGTGGCTCCGTCCTGCTGAAACCACATGTTTTCGATGTTAAGATTAAGCTCGTACAGTCTCGGTGTAAAGAATGTTTGAAGCATTTCAACATATCGAGCGGATGTTACTGTCACTGCACTACCATCCTCACTTTCAAAAAAATAAGGGCCGATAACACCATGACATGATACAGCACACCATATTGTGATCTTGGCGCTATGTAGTAGCAGCTGATGAAACTCACAAGGATTGTCCTGCGCCCAATAACGAAAATTCTGTTTGTTCACGAATCCGTTCAGGTGGAAATGGGCTTCGTCTGATATCCATAAGTTACCAAGGAAATTCGCGTCCTCGTTGATTTTAGCCAATATCTGGCTACTAAACTCCATACGTGACGCTGGGTCTCGTTCATGTAAGTGTTGCACAGTCTGAAACTTATAGGGATGGAAGTCTAATTCGTGCAGTATTCTTTGTAAGCTAGCGGCGATGCATGCTGTCGAACGGAGCGGCGAGGACTTCTCTCGATTGCAGCTCTAGCAGCTGCAATGTTCTCTGGGGGACGTACCGTTGGAATGTCACCTTGAGGTTTCATTTTCAAGGCAGATCCTGTTTCTTCAAAATTACGCACCCACGTTGTAATCGCATGCGCAGATGGGACACATCCATGACGTCCAAGCTCGTAATGCTGTTGAAATGTTCTCTGCGTGGCAGTCGCACTATCACCATTTTTGTAAAACGCTCTCACAGCTGCTGCACGTTCCGCACCTGTCCAATTCTCCATGATTACTAAATAGCAATGCGTTCACATCAATTGTGCAAAGTTTCGAACATCTGCCGGCGTTACAGGGCTGCCAACTGTAACGTTCAAAATTTCCCATTCCCTGCGCCACCCTGTACTATGCCACCCTGTCACAGTGGCTTTGCACAACTTGCCATCGCGTAATATCCTTTGGATACAGGCCCCTTTTAAGCAACGTTTGGAACATCTGCCGGCGTTACAGTGCTGCCAACTGTAACGTTCAAAATTTCCCGTTCCCTGCGCCACCCTGTACTATGCCACCCTGTCACAGTGGATTTGCACAACTTGCCATCGCGTAACATCCTTTGGGTACAGGCCCCTTTTAAGCAACATTTCTTCACTATGTCGTAATCCTTTCCGAACTCCGGCGACACTGTGGCGTACGGTCGAGTGTTTGGTGAGCAGGGCCAGGGCAGCAGAGTCGGTGCCTCTTTCTGGCACTCCCGGCTGTCGCATTCCTTTCTGCGCCAGAGATCGCGCCCAGCGTAAGACTTATAATACATTTTTCCCATTTTTTTGTTCTCCTCGGAAGGAGGTTTAATCTTATTTCTGAGGGGTTTCTAGGGGTGAGGGCGGCCTCCTACGCTTCTCGAGGGTGAGGCGGCCGCGTGGCGAAACAAGCGGACGAAAGGAGAGGCTGCTTCCGAAAGCGAAGACGACGGAAGGGGGAAAAGTGATGGCGAAGAAAACGGCGGAGGACGAGAACGCCGGCACAGGAAAAAAGGGGGGGAGGGGCGGAGGGGGTGCTGTCGCGGTAACGTACGGCCCGCGCGGCGCTAATGGATGCCTCGACTAACCCAACATAACCTCACTCTCGCGCAAAATGGCCTCCATAAAGAAAAGGGAAGAGGAGCGCGGCGCCGGCAAGGAGGGGGTGGGGGCGGAGGGGAGGGGCCGCAGGCAAAGCGCGCGATCTTTGTTTGCGCTCGCGGCTTTTATTGACCATTCACGTGACCTCGCTTCAGTACCTCATCTCCCGACAAAAACAGTACCCTGGACGTCACCAATGTGGTACACCAACCAATCCGCAGAAGACTCGAGCGCCACTTTCCTTCACTGGACACGAGACATTTCCAGTACGCTCAAACAAGACCACCCCTGGCGCTTCACAGTGATTTGTGGGGTATAGATGTAAATGCTACTAGATTTACTACCAGTAGGTTCGACAGAATGAAAGGATTACGGAGATGCTTCTTCAACACTAATGGGAATCCCAAGAGGGGAGACGACGTTCTCTTCGCGAGGTATTATTGAGAAGATTAAGTTAACTGGTATTTGAGGCTGACCGCTGGACGATTCTATTGGCACCAACGTAAGAACCACGAAGATAAGATACGATAAATTAGGGCTCTTAAGGAAGAATTAAGACAATAGTTTTTCCGTTGCACCATTTGTGATTGGGACAGGAAAGGAAATGACTAGTAGTGGTACGAGTTAGCCTTCACCATGCGCCGTACGGTGGCTTGAGTAGTACGCACAATGAAGCGCCAAAGAAACTAATACAGACATGCGTATTCAAGTACAGAATTATGTAAACAGGCAGAGTACAGCGCTGAGGTCGGCAACGCCTGTAAGTGTGTGGCGCAGTTGTTGGACCGATTGCTTCTGCTATAATGGCAGGTTATCAACATTTAAGTGAGTTTGACCGTGGTGCTATAGTCGGCAGGCGAGCGATGGAACTCATGATCTCCGAGGCATCGATGAAGTGGAGGATTTTCGCGAACGACCATTTCACGAGTGTACCGTCATCGCTGCGGCTAGAAAAATATCCTGCAAGTACGGGACCAACGAGGACGAGAATCGTTCAGAGTGACAGAAGTGCAACCCTTTCGCAAATTGCTGCAGATTTTAATGCTTGGCCATCAACAAGTGTCATCGTGCGAACCATTCAACGAAACATCATCGATATGGGCTTTCGGAGCCAGAGGCCCACCCGTGTACCCTTGATGACTGCAAGACAGAAAGCCTGGACCCGTCAACACCGACATTGAGCTATTGATGACTGGAAACATCTTGCCTGGTCGGACGAGGCTCGTTTCAAATTGTGTCGAGCGGATGGTCGTTTTCGGGTGTGGAGACAACCTCATGAAGCCATGGACTCTGCATATCACCATGGGACTGTTGAAGCTGGTGGAGAAGTGATAGGGGACCCCTGATACGTCTAGATACGACTCTGACAGGTGAAACGTGCCCATTGTGCATTCCGACGGACTTGGGCAATTCCAACAGATAATGCGGCACCCCGCACGTCTAGAACTGCTACAGAGTGGCTCCAGGAACACTCTTCTGAGTTTAAACACTTCCGCTGGCCACTAGACTCCCCAGACATGGGCGTTATTGAGCATATCTGGGATCCCTTGCAACGTGCTGTTCAGAAGACATCTCCACCCCCTCGTACTCTTACGGATTTATGGACAGCCCTGCAGGATGCATGGTGTCAGATTCCTCCAGAAATACTTGAGACATTAGTTGAGTCAATGCCACGTCATGTTCCGGAACTTCTGCGTGCTCTCGGGGACCCTCCGCGATATTACGCAGGTGTACCAGTTTATTTGGCTCTTCAGTGTACGTAGATGTTACGTAGTAAACTATACTCTGTCCATCTGAAATCTGACACGGAAGACAATACTGCACGATTAATTCCTCTGTCTTTCTTGTTACGTCACTGGATTATCCTTTTCCTGGAACATAAACCCCTCTAATAATCCCATTCCCCCCCCCCCCCCCCGCCCTTTGAATATAGTCTGTACGACTGTTAGGGTAGATTTATAGTGCAGTCTCGCGGATAGCACATCAAGCCTATCGTCCGCGCTTAAGATGCATCTGCCTTTCCATCTTCACGGACCGCTGGGATCTGCGCCAGACTAGATAGGTTACACGCTTCACAAGCGATCAGACGAAAAGAGTAAGTTAGACGACAGCCCGAGCAAACATAGCACATTTTTCTCTGAATGATGCAGACATTCCTCTGTATAAACAAATATTGAAGACAGTACTTACTAATAGTTGCCCTCTGCCAAAACTACGGTTGTGTGCTTTTGCTACACTATATAAATGACGTAGTAAATGGTAGGATGACGGATAGTATGGGTAGCATTGGTAGGGAAAGAAGCCCAAAAAATGTGCAAGAGAAGTCTGCTGTGCATTTTAAATCATTACAAAATATAAATTGCATTTTATAAGTAATAAAAGTTAGTTGATGGCGTAACTTCTGCACTTTTACATACTTACTTACTTCTTACTCATAGGTCATACCGGACTCGAGAGTCCATTACCGCAGCAACGTATTTTCGCCATCTGTCCCTGTCTTGGGCTATTTACTTACATCCCCCTTCAATACCCAGGCTCCTCAAATCAGCCTTCACATTGTCGTCCCATCTACGCCTCGGTCTCCCCACAAGACGTTTTCCCTCTAGGTGCCCTACCAGTACTCTGCGGGCTGCCCTGCCCTCATACATTTGAGCTACGTGACCCGCCCATCGCAGCCTACGTGATTTAATAATACTGATTATGTCAGGGCTTGGACAGAGTCCGTGAACCTCTTCGTTATGCATTTTTCGCCACTCTCCGCTAATGTCATCCCTTTTTGCTCCGAAAATTTTCCTCAAAATTTTGTTTTCAAGTACTCGAAACAGCTTTTCATTTTGCACAGTGAGAGACCAAGTCTCACACCCATACAGAATAACTGCTAGAATAATAGTTTTGTATATTCCAATCTTTAAATTCCTAGACAATATCCATGATGAAAGTAATCTATTCAGTGAGAAGTAGCACGCATTTCCCGCCCGTAATGTCTTCTTCAGTTCGGATTCGATCTCATTTCTCGAAGTGATGTCCACGCCTATATACTTAAATGTGTTCACTTTTTGAAACTGCATGTCTCCAACTCTTAACATTTCCTGATCTACTGCTGTTGGCATTCTAGTAGTAACCAGGTATTTAGTTTTCTCTTCACTTATCCTTAGACCTACATCTTCACTAGCCTTGATTAATGCATTCGCATTTGTTGTTACAGATTCTTTCCTATCGCTAATGATGTTTAGATCATCTGAATACCCTGATATCTTAATATTTCCATTTAACTTCACACCCTCTGAATTATCTGCTGCCATTCGCACAATATATTCTAGGACTACATTAAAAAGTAGCGGAGACAGGGCATCTCCCTGCCTAAGTCCGTTCTTTATTACAAATTCTTGTGACTCCAATTTCCCCACGCGTACTCTATCTTTTGTGTGTTTCAAACTCGCTTCTATATGTCTAACATACTTCTTTGGTATTCCAATTTCCAAAAGAATTCTGTACAATTTTAATTGCAATACTGAATCATATGTACTTTTACATAACTAAAGCAATTCCGTTTGATGCAGTTACAGCTTACATGCACAAACTTTTCAAAATCTATATAGTTGTTGTCATTTTGTACTGAACGGAACGTTCTTCATCACGATGAAAGACTAGAGTTTCTTGTTATTATTGACAAGTGCGAAAGTTGTTAAAAATAACAGGGACATGGTTTATATTAGCACGACGAAGCACTGAACTGATGTTTGGTAAGTTTTTGTTTTGCTGTGGGTTTGTTTCAGTTCTACCTTCATTTGGGGAAACTGCGTATTATAGCCCTATATCATGAATCTGTATTGTTTTTACTGCAACATCCCTCCGTTTCACGAAACAAATAAACAATTTTCGAATAAAACCTCAATTAAACATTGGAAATTTCAATTTTGCTCTAAATACTGCTTATTTTTAAGTAAAAGGTACCGTAGGTTATGTGGCCATTTACATACCCTCACTCAGTTTCTAGACGGATCATTACTTCCGGTTTCTAGGAGAATATAGCAAGACACTGATCATATACCCAAACAAAGAGATGGAGATAGGCAGTGTCCGATGGTATGCAGACACCTAATGTACAAGTTACGTAGTTATGATCTTAACTGACCGGAGGTACAATATTCTATCCTTACTCGTAATAGTCTACAGCAGGCAACGTCAGTTTTAGCTCTACATTCTAACCGTCGACGCCTGCTAACCTCTCAATGCGCTGGATACGCGCTGCGGCCGACACCAACCGTTCAGCGAACGTTTCTTTACACTAGGGCTCAACTTGTGATGAGGAGAGTGGAGTAGGTTGGGCCCTTGCCTCATCCATTAACAGATGATGTGCGGGATGCAGAGTATCGGCACGCCTCGGCACTAAGTTAATGTCTCTAACTGAACACTCGTAGTCATGCTACGGTGCACAGTGTATGCCACACAAGGGAGTATACTACTTAATTAGTCTTTGAAGTGACAGTCTAGAGCTTTCAGGATGGCAAGAGAGAGAGAGGGTGGAGCAATAACGGGAGGGGGAGGGGAAGAAGGAATGTGCGATCACCTCATTTGTAGGCAATGTTTGCCTAAAGTGATACAGGAAACATGCATGGCTAGTAGGAAATTTGAATAACGGCGCCTTGACTAATGTCAATAAAGATGGAATTATGGTGTTGCTTCACTGCTGGCAAAGGTAACTTACGTGTCACGCTTCCAATTTCAGCAAGATTCTGCAAGCTTACTCAGAGAATTGACTGAAGTGATTAAAAAAAATTCATTTTTCATTTAAGCATAATACTGAATACCCACATACATGACCGAAATTCCTCCTAATTTGAGGATAGCATTTGTGATAAGAGGTAAGACACCTTTGGAAGTGAAAGAGCTGTAAAATTTAATCTTTCACAGCCAGAATTAATAAAATGTTCCGACCTATTATGTCGTGGTCGGATGTATTTCACACTTCAACCCAACGTTTCGTCCCCCTCTGGAGAGGGCATTTTAAAGGGCGGTGGTAGCTTCTTTGAGTGTAAGTTTCACAACGTGGCTCGCTACTGCCTGCGGCAAAATTCCGTTTCCGCGTGCTTCTGTGCTGCGGCGACACGTCGCATGTTTCGTTCATCCGAGCGCAACTGGCCGTTGTCCATTGCGGTCTTCAAAAAAATGCTTCAAATGGCTCTGAGCACTATGGGAATTAACTTCGGAGGTCATCAGTCCCCTAGAACTTTGAACTACTTAAACCTAACTAACCTAAGGACATCACACACATCCATGCCCGAGGCAGGATTCGAACCTGCGACCGTAGCGGTCGCGCGGTTCTAAACTGAAGGGCCTAGAACCTCTCGGCCACACTAACCGCACTACACTTGCAGTATCACATTTATTGTTAAGTGCCTTCTACATCTACATACATACTCCACAGGTCACCGTACGGTGCTTTCCAGAGGGCACCCTGTGCCACTATTAGTCATTTCCTTTCGTCTCCCACTCGCAAATAGAGCGAGGGGAAACGACTTCTATACGCCTCAGCGCGAGACCAATTTTCTCTTCGTGGTTCTTATGCGACATTTACTTTATTTCTAATCAACGCTTAGCAACTTTGATAAGATCGTAACGTTTTCAAGAACATACCTGCTTCTTGTCTTCTCCTCTTGACCGGCGTGGACATATATATATATATATATATATATATATATATATATATATATATGTGTGTGTGTGTGTGTGTGTGTGTGTGTGTGTGCTACTTCACACACACACACTTTCACAGTGCTAACGAAACAGAAAACCATGTGGACAGAAAGCGACTATTGAATTAGATCTGAAACAAGAACGTGTGTAATATATTTATACTGCGATTAAGAAAAGCTATGAAGACTTTCAGCGTTTTAGCGGACCTCAGTGCATCAATGTGATGAGGTGCTGGAAAGTAATGCCTCCGAGTTTGTATGTGAAAATTTTTGAAGCTTTTTAAATAAAACTAACAGCATTAACATCCTACATCATTACTGTTCATGTCTACATATTTATTTCTCCACTTAGTCAGCGTAGTGACGAACACATTTCTCCCAGCAGGAAAAGAAGTTTGTTGATACTGTCGCTGTAAAATGTTTGAATTTGTTGACCGAACCACAACCCCACTTCTGGTTTCACTTCTTCATCACTATCAGACAGACGTCCTCGGTGGTATTCTTCAGGTTTTGGATACAGGTGAAAATCGGAGTGGGTCAAGTTGAGTTTAGCATCACCGTTCCCTTCATGAAGAGAACGAATAATCCAACGTCGCACTTTACTGACGTTGATACAATCATCACCGTACACAGCTTTCATACTTCCGTGGACTGCAATTGGAGGAAAATTTTCTGCTATCAAAAACCCGATTACAGCACGCTGTTTCTCTCGCACCGACCTAGTTACGTTACAATTCTCGACCAATTTCCTCACTGACATCTCTTTCCGAAATGTTCAAGAAAGTAATGTACTCATGAGTAGTAACACACGCACGTGCGCTAGCGTTCTCGCTTCCCGCGCCCGGGTTCCCGGGTTCGATTCCCGGCGGGGTCAGGGATTTTCTCTGCCTCGTTATGGCTGGGTGTTGTGTGTTGTCCTTAGGTTAGTTAGGTTTAAGTAGTTCTAAGATCTAGGAGACTGATGACCATAGATGTTAAGTCTCATAGTGCTCAGAGCCAGAGCCAGTAACATACGCAAATGGAAACAGTTTACTCAACAAATCACAGTTTGCATTCCAGAAAGGTTGTTCGTCTGATAAAGCTATTTATACATTCACTCATCAAATAGTACAAGCCTTAAATAATACTAGATCGCCTGTTGGTATTTTTTGTGATATCTCCAAGGCCTTCGATTGTATAGATCATGGTACTCTATTAGAAACACTCAAGTTTTATGGCTTTACACTCAGCTGGTTTGCATCATTCTTTACAAACAGAATGCAACAAAAGGTTGTGCTGAACAGTTGAGACGACTTCGGAAAGATATTCAGACTACTTCGCAAAAATAGGAAATTTTAGTGACTGTGTGTGTGTGTGTGTGTGTGTGGTGGTGGTGAATCACAAAGGGGGTCCGTACAGGGCTCTATTGTCCGCCCACTCATATTCCTTATGTATGTGAGTGAGAGTTGGTAAATGATATTTTCCAAATAATTATCAAGTGTCTCTCTGAAAATGGACTTTCCCTATGTTTTGAAAAAAATAATAAATAAAACACTACATTCAGTTCTGTACAGCAAATAGTCATGCCAACAACTGATGTAGCACATGAGCAGCAGTCACTAAATAGGGTAGAACGCTCCAAATTGTTGGGTGTGCATACTGAAGAAAACATGAACTGGAAGAAGCACGTTACTGAGCTTCTCAAACAATTAATTTCGCTACTTCTGCTCTTCATGTAATTATTAATTTTTCAAACGAGCGTATCAACCTGCTGACACATGTTGCGTTTTTTCACTCGGTAATATCTGACTGGATAATTTTCTGGGGTAACTCATCAGAAAGAAAGAAAGTAGACCTACATTTTCACAAAGGCGAGCAATAAGAACGATCTGTGGTGTTTACACACGGACGTCATACAGTCACCTCTGCATGTAGCTAGGCATTTTAACTGCGGCGTCACAATAAAGCTGTTCAGTAATGAAATTCGTCATAAATAATCAAAATTTGATGAGAAGAACAGTGATGTACTTACCTACAACACTAGAGGAAAAATTGCCTTTATTATTTATACACTGTTACAGCTGCCAGTTGTTCAGGAAGGAGTTCAATATGAAGCATCAAAATTTTTTGACCATCTGCCCAATAACATAAAATGTTAGGAGCTATCCATGAGAATCTTTTTAAACTATATGTAAAACATGCTCCGATAGCTATCTGTTCCACTGATGAATTTCTACTTAAAAACTGGTAGCCAACCAAAACTGTAGTTGCATAAGTAGACTAAAAATAATAATGAGTAAAATCATGTATACATATCCTGTAAACTGACTTTCCACAAATTTCGATAAAAGAATCGTACAAATGATCCATGGAACATATAACTAACTAACTAACTAATTTCCTCACTGCCATGTTACATGCTACAATTCGGAGCCCTCTAGCGGTAAAAAGCTGCAATTTGCCTTACTTTTCAGAACGCCTTCTTACCGAGTTTGGTAGAGTTATACCACCAGATGGAAGTGCACTTCGGCTGACGACCGATTGCCGAACGTGCCTTTGTTCGCACCATAACTAAATTTTGACTAACAAAGTACAGTACGTTATTGGTCGTTAACGCAGTCATCTTCATTATCGGCAACATACGCGTTTGCCGCTACATCCACATTGAAGAGCCAAGGAAACTGGTACACCTGCGTAATATCGTGTAGGGTTTCCGCGAGCACGCAGAAGTGCTGCAACACGACGTGGAACGGAGTCAACTAATGTCTGAATAACGCTGGAGGGAATTGACACCATGAATCCAGCAAAGCTGTCCATAAATCCGTAAGTGTACGAGGGGTGGAGACCTCTTCCGAACAGAACGTTGCAAGGCATCTCAGATATGCTCAATAATGTTCATGTTTAGGGAGTTTGGTGGCCAGCGGAAGTGTTCGATCACAACAATATTCCTGGAGGCACTCTGCAGCAATTCTGGACGTGTGGGGTGTCGCATTATTCTGTTGGAATTGCCCAAGTCTGTCGGAATGCACAATGGACATGAATGCATGCTGGTGACCAGACAGGATGCTTACATATGTGTCACCTGTCAGAGTCGTATCTAGAAGTATCAGGTGTCTCATATCACTCCAACTGCAAGTGCTCCACATAATTAAAGAGCCCCCACCAGCTTAAACAGTCCCCTGCTGACATTCAGGATCCATGGATTCTGAGGTTGTCTCCATACCCGTACCTGTCCATCTGCTCGATACAATTTGAAACGAGACTCGTCCGACCAGGCAACATGTTTCCAGTCATCGACACTTCAATGTCGGGTTCGGTCGAGGCAAAGCTTTGTGTCGTGCAGTCATCGAGGTTGCACGAGTGGACCTTCGGATCAGAAAACGAATATCGATGATGTTTCGTTGAATGGTTCGCACGCTGGCACTTGTTGATGACCGAGCATTGAAGTGTGTAACAATTTGCGAACGTCTTCCATTTCTGTCACGATGAACGATTATCTTCAGTCGTCGTTGGTCTCGTGCTTGCAGATCTTTTTCTGGCAAGTGTTGTCGGAGATTTGGTATTTTACTGGATTGCTGAAATTTACGGTACGGGAAAACCTCCACTTCATCTCTCCCCCCAAGATGCTGTGTTCCATAGCTCGTGTACGGACTATAACACCACGTTCAATCTAACTTAAATCTTGATAACCTGTCATTGCAGCAGCAGTAACCGATCTAACAACTATGCCAATCACTTAGTGTCTATAGGCGTTGCCGACACCAGTGACGTATTCGGCGTGTTTACATATCTCTGTATTTGAATACGCATGCCTATACCAGTTTCTTTGGCGTTTCAGTGTATTTAGTTAGTTAGTAACATTTCCGTAGATCATGTAAACGATTTTTTTTGTCGAATTGATGTGTAATATGTCACATTACAGGATGTGTGCATGATTAGTGTTGTTGTTGTTGTTGTTGTTGTTGTTGTCTTCAGTCCTGAGACTGGTTTGATGCAGCTCTCCATGCTACACTATCCTGTGCAAGCTGCTTCATCTCCCAGTACCTACTGCAACCTACATCCTTCTGAATCTGCTTAGTGTACTCATCTCTCGGTCTCCCTCTACGATTTTTACCCTCCACGCTGCCCTCCAATGCTAAATCTGTGATCCCTTGATGCCTCAAAACATGTCCTACCAACCGATCCCTTCTTCTAGTCAAGTTGTGCCACAAACTTCTCTTCTCCCCAATCCTATTCAATACCTCCTCATTAGTTACGTGATCTATACACCTTATCTTCAGTATTCTTCTGTAGCAATGATTAGTGTTAACATTAATAAATGCATTATTATTTTAGTGCTGCTCATGCAACTATACTTAAAAACAATATTTTTTACAAGTTTTTAGGTATAAATTTGTCAGTGAAGTAGGAGTTGCCCAAGAGAAATTATTTGAAGTTAGTTTTAAACCCTACTTTGCTAACTAATCTTTGAGCCACTAACAGCTTTAACTATTGGTAATAAAGCTTATTTTTCTATACTCTTTTACGCATGGACATCACTATTCTCTCAAATTATGATTATTTATGACGAATTTCATTAGCGATTGTATGTATTGTGACGGCGCATTTAAAATGCTTCGCGTCTTGAAGAGGTATCTACATGACGTCCGTGGGTGAACATCACATATTATTCTTACTGATCGCCTGTGTGGAATCCTGTTTTCTAAGTGATGAGTTACCCCAGAAAATTATTCAGTCCTACATTACTGAGTGAAAAAATCCAAAATGTCTGAGCATGTTGATAAGTTCGTTTGGTAATTAGCAATTATGCGAAGAGAAAAGTAGCTGAATTTAATCCTTTAAGAAACTCAGTAATGTGCTTGTTATAGGTCAAGGTTCCATCAGGACATACACCCAAAAATTTTGAGCATTATATCCTATTTACTAATTCCTACGTATGTGCTACGTCAATGGTTGATACGATTCTATTTGTTATACAGAACTAAATGTAGTGTGTTTTTCAAAATTTAAGTAGAGTCCATTTTCAAGGAACCACTTAACAGTTATTTGATAACTATCATTTACTAGCTCTTCTGTTCTATCTCTCTAAAGGGATTTATTATAACACTGGTATCGTCTCCAAAAAGTACGAATTTAGGTTGTTGAATGTTATGTGGAAGGTCATTCACTCACATAAACAGGAGTAGACCCAAAATAGAACCCTGTGGGGCTCTCTTTGTGGTTTTATCCCAGTCACTAAAATTTTCTACCTTCTCGACATTGTCTGACCTGCTCAGCACAACCTTTTTCATTCTGTTTATAAAGTATGATTCAAACCAGCAGTGTGTAATGCCTTGAGTTCGATAGAACTTGAGTTTTTCTAATAGAGTATCATGATCTATACAGTCGAAAGCCTTGAAGATATCACAAAAAATACCAGCGGGCGATATATTATTATTTAAGGTTCGTACTATTTGATGAGTGAATGTATAAAGGGCATTCTCAGACGAGCGACGTTTTGGAATACAGACTGTGATACGCAAAGAATTTTTTTCTACTTAAGTATGCGACTTATCTTGAGTACATTACTTTTTCCGATATTTTGGAAAGAGATATCAGCAAGGAAATTAGTCGATAATTGTTTAAGTCTCTTTCTGATGAAGTGATTTACCTTGCCACGCTGGCGCCAAAACCAAGTATTCGCCCAGCGTGCTGGCCACTCTTTGTAATCGGCCCGTACACACACGGCGACAGATGTTAAAGACGAGGGCAGCGGACATGATAATGAGCCGGAGGGCGCCGCTTTTGTTGTGCGGCGCCGCCTAATTTCAAAATGGCGGCCGCAGCGGGCGTCGGCGCGGCTGTTATCAGGTTTCCATTAGCGTGCGGCGGAGGCGCTCAGGCAGAAACTGCAGATAGCGCGGGCGGCGGGGGCGGCACCCGGAGGTGACGGCGCGCGCTGGCGGCGGGGGCGGCGGGGGCGGGGGCGGCGATACGCATCGCGCCAGGTGGTGGCGTGCGGGCCCTCAATATGGGCAGCCCCACTCCCTCCCTCGCTGCGCCGCATTTTTCCGCCATGTTCGGCGCTGCACTTTCCTGCCATGTCAAATAACCGTCGTGTCGTAATTCTCCTAGAACGGCGGCAGTGCGCAAAGTGGCGCATGCGAAGACCTGAACACAGGAGTTACTTTTACTCACAGACTCACTGGAGGTGTTTACCCGCCTGATGAACAGTTACAGTATTTGCACTTCCAGAAGACGTCACGTTAGTGCCGTGTAAAACTGACACTATCTATGATGATGGGCTCAGTTCGGCGGAGAAGAGAACGCACGAATTTCGTCAGATATTCCACATCCAGCTCCGGGCTGCTTCTTGATGATCACGAGGGCTATATTTTGTTTTGAAGCTCCGATTCGTCTCGGAATGGAAACCATAGGATAGATCAAAAATGTTTCATTTGCAATATTTGGCTGTCTCTTCCAACTACTTCTGCATATGAGGGATATTTGGAAGGTGAGTTACAGTACTTCGAGAAATGGAAATGACAGTGAAAATACGATGAAGCTTTGCACAGGTGTGTTGAGCAGTGTCTCTAGTATGCCTGTCGATCGCATCAGATCGCTGTTTTCAGTTCTGAGCATGCAGTCGCCAGTTTACATCAGTCTCCCGAAATCGGATTTCTTAAACCAATTTCTCCATACGCTTTTAGATAGTCACGTAAACATCTCAAAATCGATTCTAGAAATCCGCTTCTGGTTGCCGGTTTTCCAATTCCGCAATCGATTTTCACTCTCATGTAAACGCAGCCGGTTTTGAAACGTGCTTTGTCTGTCAGTTTTGTATTGTTTTTAAAAAATTTCGGCTAATATGGACGAAGTGGCTTTTTGTACAGTTTAGGATAAGTATTAGAATGAAGCTGTTTTCACCTCGTCTAATTGAAGATAAATAACGATTATGCTAACCAAATCACAGACTGCAATAGCTGTTTTCGAGGCGCCGTATTTAACTGAGCTAGCAAATCCGCTTCAGCACTTAACGTGCAAACGCGACAGCGGAAAACGGTTTCCGAAATTCGGTTTTCGTCTTCCGTAAGATCTGCTGCGTGTAAATGTAGTGAGTGAGTACTTAAAGAAGCCTAGAGCAATAGTGTCTCCCGCCAAGTGTGCGTCGCCATTGTGAGGTTACGCCCTATTTGATACAGCCTCACATAATGTACCTGTCATGCGTTTCCTTCTTCTTGACAACTCCCGCCCGTAACGAGCACGCCTTTACAGCGTTTTGGATGGGAAGTGTTTGATCACTGACCATACAGTCCGGACGTGGCTCCCTTTGATGTTCATCTCTGCTGACTTTTGGCACAGACAACGAACTTGGTACCAGTGTAGAGAAGCGGTGGAAAGTACAAGCGGCTGGCTTCTATGACGAGGATATAGGAAAGTTGGTATAACGCTACGACAGACATCTAAGTCGGAGCGGCGACTATGAAAAGAAGTAGCTGGAAGGTGTTGCAAATAAAACATTTTTTTATTTTCACTGTAGTTTCTATTTCGCGACCGATTGGGCCTTGCTTTCCGAATAGCCCTCGTACTATGTCATAGCGTGGTAACAGTTTGCCAATACCATCGTCATAGAATTTCCTATGCTGGTCTGCACTTCGTTGTTTATGCCAAGATGCTCAAAAATGTTCAAATGTGTGTGGAAACTTACGTGACTTAACTGCTAAGGTCATCACTCCCTAAGCTTACACACTACTTAACCTAAATTATCCTAAGGACAAACACACACACCCATGCCCGAGGGAGGACTCGAACCTTCGCCCGGACCAGCCGCACAGTCCATGACTCCAAGGTGCTGTCCTCATAGCCAGCACTTCATGTGAGCGAAGAGATGAAAGTCAGAGGGAACCATGTCCGGGCTGTGTGATGGTGATCACACTTCCCGTCGAAAACGCTGCAGGAGCTGCTTCGTTGCACCTGCTGTATGCGGCCGACAATGGTCATGAAAAAGGAAACACAAGGCAGTTACGTCATATGGGCTGCGTGAAATTAAGCGAAACATCTCAGCACGCACCTCACACTTGGAGGGAGCCATTTTCTAGGCCCCTTTACGTGCTCACTGCGTGCTCAATACCGAAAAGTGTGACTTGACGCGATACATGGGCATGCTAAGGTCACTGCACAACACATCTGCGCAAAGCTTCATCGCATTTTCGCTGTGGTTTTAATTTTGCAACCGATCTGAAGTTGAAAAAAAAATATCGTCGAAGACACTAGAGAGCTAGCAAACTGCGGACATGTTGATTGCTACTTCACCTGCTTTCCCCATAGACAAAGACGTTTTCTGTGGAATTAAAATCGGCTGATTAAGCAAGCCAATCGACGTATTGCATTGTGCCTGAGTGGTAGTCAAACGAGAAACTTATGCACGCACCACATAATGGCTATCATTATTTTTATGGCATGAGTGTCCACAACACACTCATAAGAAAATGTAGAAGAAAGGGCAGCAGTTACTTATCGAGATTGATTAAATAAACAGTCTGGTTCGTATTTAACGTTGGAAAACAGACACCGTTAATATTTCTTTATTTCGAACCGGTGTTCGGCTAATTACACCCGTATCAGGAAACAACTGAATGACCTCCACAGACGCTGGCGCCAAAAGAGACGTTCATGGAGGTAACAAGGGGAGACGGCGCTGCAGACTTTACGCTGTACGTTGTACTGTTCTCGGCGCCGCTATGTTAGATGCCCCAAAACATAAGCAGACTACTGTTTACCATTCCTTATTGTTCTTAACTCCTGTGGCGTGCACGCAACTGTTGTTTTAGTACTAAAACGTTACAGTGCGTTCTTGAATAACAGAGTAGCAGGAAGGCATTTTCAGTAGTTTTTCTGGTCTTATTTGCATATTTGATCCAATAATATGACGTATTTCGCCTCATTAATGTAACTTTATTTTTGTTATAAGTTTCGAATAACCAAGGCTGCTTTCGTAGTCCAGTATTTTCCTTAATATGGAGTGACAAAACTTATGGTTCGTCTACGTTTTTCTACTGAGGATGTATTTTGCAATGTTTGATCGGTGTACAATCCCTCCTCCTCACAACCTTCACCCCGACTGGTTTGATAGGTAGGAAATCGTAAGTCAAATAACAGAAACAGAATCACTACAGTAAAAGCAAACAATGCAACTAAAATTCATGTACCAAATATAAAAGAAAATATCGCTTGAAAAAGTCCGCTTATGAATGAAATACGATTTCTTTATCCTCTATATCGCAGACGATAATTAGAACAATTAGTACACCCCTAAATAACCCATTCAGCTTTTTTTTTTATCAAAGCATTTCCACCAGAAGCTAATGTTTGGGGCAACTAACATGGAGGACGTCATGACAACTCCCCATGGAGACTCTAGTACGTAGTAATCCAAACGTTAGACACAAAGATACAATCAACCCACACAGAATCATTGATTATGATATTAGGTGAGAGTTATCAAACCGAGTGCTCTTTCACAAGCTCCTACCTCGTCACAGAGCTACATCCTTCAACTGCCCAAATTCCCAGAATATCTCCAAGTTCCGTAATCCCTCCAAACCACATCTAAGCGAACCACCATCTACGGATCCTTACCAAAGTGAGCCGCTTCCAACTCTATGCTGCGTACTCCCGCCACATATTCCATATTCTACCCCAACGCAACGTAGGCATATTCTCTCCCCCCGATCCCGAAATCTACCCCTCTCATCAGCTGAGGCCTTTCCTCTCCTGACTTCACGCTCTGTTTATCACACCCTATCACCGACCTTCATTACGTTACCCTCCTAGTTTCCACACCACGCGGCTCCGCCACAAATCTGCCACTGCTTCCAACACTGTCATTCCGACCACCGCTGTGCATCTATATAACAAGGCGAACCCGAACTTCAGCGACAAAATGTCGGAAGATGCTCAGGAGTATTTCCTGCGTATTTTGATACGTCGTTTAAGAGCAATAACGTAATTATGATTTATTCGGTTTGTTACATTAATTATCTGTGTGTCTATGAAAGTATTTTCGCCGGCCGCGGGGGTCTCGCGGTTCTAGGCGCGCAGTCCGGAGCCGTGCGACTGCTACGGTAGCAGGTTCGAATCCTGCCTCGAGCATGGATGTGTGTGATGTCCTTAGGTTAGTTAGGTTTAAGTAGTTCTAAGTTCTAGGGGACTAATGACCACAGCAGTTGACTCCCATAGTGCTCAGAGCCATTTGAACCATTTGAAAGTATTTTCACAACAATGAAAAATCCTATAACATGCACTGTGAGAAGTTTCCAAATAAAAAGAGAGTGTTCTTGGATTGGGATCAAATACGTAACTCATGTTGTCAGGTTCGAAGAGTTGACCTTCCTGCAGTTGTTATAGAAAACAAGAATAAATTAACGCCCTGGAGGTACAAATACTGATCACATTAATTGGTGCCACACTTTGTTTTGAGCTTTAGTTTTGTTTATTTTCGAGTACAACTGTACCGAGCTGTTACAGTGTGCGCCGTTAAGAATCGATTACATGTTAACTGATCAACACAGGTGCCCCGTCGATACTTCAAGCATAACTGAGCGTAAAACAGTAGCTCCATATGTGCCTTATATAGATTTTGCTAGAATGACGTAATTGGTAACAACAGAAATTAATACAATTACAACGAATTTTAGCAGATGACAGGACAGTAAGTAACACTGAATAAATAGTAAATTAAAATTACATTATAAACAAGTCTCAACCAAAATCAAAATAGTCAGACACGTGATTATAACAATATATATTACATTTTAGTGGATTATTCGAACTATACGAATATAAATTCTTCGCCGGCCAGTGTGGCCGAGCGGTTCTAGGCGCTTCAGTCTGGAACGGCCGACAGCTACGGTCGCAGGTTCGAATCCTGCCTCGGGCCCGGATTTGTGTGATGTCCTTAGGCTAGTTAGGATAATTAGTTCTACTTTCTAGGGGACTGATGACCTCAGGTGTTAAGTCCCATAGTGCTCAGAGCGATTTGAACCGCATAAATTCTTCCTAGCAATAAGGAAATCATTGTGTATTTCTACCATACGTGATACGGATCTTCAGGCTCAGGAAGACTATTAAGTGACTTAGTCGAAATTTTGACAGGGTACTAGTACGATATTACAGTGCCTGTGGTGTTAAAAAGTATTGCCCATATCCAGCCATGCTTAGGATTGCCGGTTGATATGTTATTAGCTTTTCAATAAATTAATGTGTGAAATGGTTGGTAACAAGGGGTAAGGTCCTAGCTGCTATGTTTTAACGGGCAGACACTTCAGGTCTATGGCGAAAGACTTGTGTTTTTCGTAGACGCCTATCTACACATGCAATAGTACTGTGCAGTGGTGGGCGTCGCATCTCAGGGTAGAGTCGCTTTGCATCTCAGTGAACCCATACACGAGGTGCATAGCAGCCAACTGTTCATCGGTAAACTTATATATGTTGGTGTGCATCACTGTTAAAGTACAACTAACACTGCCAATAAGGAAAGACAGAGCCATGACCCAGCAGTACTAAATGGTTCAAATGGCTCTGAGCACTATGGGACCTAACATCTGAGGTCATCAGTCCCCTACTCAAACGACCTACTACTGAACCTAACTAACTTAAGAACATCACACACATCCATGCCCGAGGCAGGATTCGAACCTGCGACCGTATCGGCCGCGCGTTTCCAGACTGTAGCGCCTAGAACCGCTCGGCCATTCCGGCCAGCCCCTCCTCCTCCTCATTGCAGTCTAGTGTGTTTCTACACATTCGTCAAAGATAGGGGAAAAAGTGGACGACGGGCACGTAACCCATGCCGTAATAGCCGGCGTCAGACTGCCACCCCTGATAGTGTACGATGTGTTACACTGTTCCACTAGAACAGAGGAGGACACATATGTACTGAAATGCCATTCGGATGAGGTGTCGATCTTCCGGTGAGGTGGTCCGGATGGCGCGAAATGACTCATCTCGTCGTGTTCTACGGCCTTCTGTGGATCATTCGCACACGGCCGTTGCACTGTCGAAGCACTTCGTCTCTTATGATTAGCAATTTCCCGCATAGATGTATCACATTCTCCCATGCCAATAATGCGCCCTCTTTCAAACTCACTGATTTGACGGTTCGCGCAAATGCCTGCGAAGTGTCCTCCATGTCTGCTCAATTCATATTGATCCATTACCTTCAGTTTATAGTGGCAACGAGAGCCGGGGGGCACATTTTTCCGGTAGGTGGTGTTGCGTCGCGATATCGAACCCGATGCCCGAAGTGGTCCAATTGCTAATCTTCTCTGCAGAGCATACTAATTTACGTATCCTGTGAATACGAATGTCGTACGCCTAGTAGATGTTGATGTGGGTGAGGACGTACAGAGGCGGACTGGTGGCGGTTGCAGGGTCGGAGCTGGACGGCACGGGCGACGAGACGGCCTCCGGGGACAACAGCAACGCGGGTTCGAGCGCGGGCGGCGCCGACGAGGACCAGGCGCGCCTGCGGCTCAAGCGCAAGCTGCAGCGCAACAGGACGTCCTTCACCAACGAGCAGATCGACTCACTCGAGAAAGGTACGCACCCCCCCCCCCCCCCCTCCCCCTACGCACGCAGCTCTACGTCTCCGTGCACTGCTTACCTGCCAGTGGTGATGGGGCGCGAGCTGGACACCGACGAAGCCTCCGTTGTGTTGCGCCAACTCCACAAGCGGCAGTGCCCACAACCGGGGCCCGTGAGAAATACGGGCCCCCGCAACGAACTTGTGACGTCACACTAGTTGCCTTGCCCGACATACCTCACGAACATTCGGCTCCGTTTGCGGCCCACGGATGAAAAGGTACTCACTAACTTCGTCATGTATTATCTATAGCTTGCATATACTCAAGCAAGCAGCTACGAATTATTAAATTCCTCTGAAATATTTTTCACTTCTCCCAGCACAATGAATAAGCCATTAAATTTCTGGCAACCAACTGCGATAATACTACACTACTGGCCATTAAAATTGCTACACCAAGAATAAATGCAGATGATAAACGGGTATTCATTGGACGAATATATTATACTGGAACAGACATGTGACTCCATTTTCACGCAGTTTGGGTGCATAGATCCTGAGAAATCAGTACCCAGAACAACCACCTCTGGCCGTAATAACGGCCTTGATACGCCTGGGAATTGAGTCAAACAGAGCTTGGATGGCGTGTGCAGGTACAGCTGCCCGTGCAGCTTCAACATGATACCACAGTTCATCAAGAGTAGTGAATGGCGTATTGTGACGAAAGAGTTGATCCGCCACCACTGACCAGACGTTTTCAGTTCCTGAGAGATCTGGAGAATGTGCTAGCCAAAGCAGCAGTCAAACATTTTGTGTATCCAGGCTCGTACAGGACCTGCAACATGCGATCGTGCATTATCCTGCTGAAATGTAGGGTTCCGCAGGGATCGAATGAAGGGTAGAGCCACGGGTCGTAACACATCTTAAATGTAACGTCCACTGTTCAAAGTGCCGTCAATGTGAACAAGAGGTGACCCAGACGTGTAACCAATGGCACCCCATACCATCACGCCGGGTGATATGCCAGTATGGCGATGACGAATACACGCTTCCAATGTGCGTTCACCGCGGTGTCGCCAAACACGGATGCGACCATCATGATGCTCTAAACGGAAGCTGGATTCATCCGAAAAAATGACGTTTTGCCATTCGTCCACTCAGGTTCGTCGTTGAGTACACCGTCGCAGCTGCTCCTGTCTGTGATGCTGCGTCAAGGGTAACCGCGGCCACGGTCTCCGAGCTGATAGTCCATGCTGCTGCAAACGTCGTCCAACTGTTGGTGCAGATGGTTGTTGTCTTGCAAACGTCCCCATCTGTTGACTCAGGGATCGAGACGTCTCTGCACGATCCGTTACAGCCATGCGCATAAGATGCCTGTCATCTCGACTGCTAGTGATACGAGGCCGTTGGGATCAGGCATGGCATTCCGTATTACCCTCCTGAACCCAACGATTCCGTATTCTGCAAACAGTAACTGGATCTCGACCAACGCGAGCAGCAATGGTACGATACGATAAACGGTAATCGCGATAGGCTACAATCCGACCTTTATCAAAGTCGGAAACATGATGGTAAGCATTTCTCCTCCTTACACGAGGCAACACAACAACATTTCACCAGACAACTCCGGTCAACTGCTGTTTGTGTATGAGAAATCGGTTGGAAACTTTCCTCATGTCAGCACGTTGTAGGTGTCGCCACCGGCGCCAACCTTGTTTGAATGTTGTGAAAATCTAGTCATTCGCATATCACAGCATCTTCTTCCTGACGGTTAAATTTTGCGCCTGTTGCATGTCATCTTCGTGGTGTAACAATTTTAATGGCCAGTAGTGTAGTAACTTACTCCACGCCGAAGACGATCGCTGAGAGTAAGATCTGTAGTGTCATGTGTTGTGACGCACACCACAAAGGCTGTATATCTTTCGGTGCTTCACAGGATTCAATCGGAAACATTTATTACCTTACCCGGATTAATTCTCTGCACTGCTATACATGTAAAACCAGCATAACTGAAGGCCACCAGCCTCGCTTTGTCCCAGAGACAAGATTAAACTTCTGACTACTCCAGCTGCAATAATGAAATCCGAATCGCAATCAATCCGCTTTCAGAAAGGTTCCGAGATGCGACCCCTGGACTGGAATATGTTAAAAGGTCTCTTTTTTTTCTGAAGTGATAGGAACAGAAAATCCTCGTTTTATCCTGGTTCCATTGAATACAATGTCGTGTGAAGTCATTACAAGAATGTGGCACATTAAATTATACCAAGTGCGCAACGGAAATTTGTATCGTGATTTCAACAATACAATCAAAGCAACGCATCCTATCAAATTTACAATAATCGTTTCTCAAGTAGGCAGTGCTATCGCCACTGGTTTTTGGAGAAAACTAAAATATAATTATGGTCCGTGAAATAAACATTTATTAGCTTCTAGGTTTTCCTTTCTTAACTTGTCCATCATGTACCAAAAACAGAATCAACTTGTTGATATGTTTCCTCAATGTGGGGCGGTTTTTATCCAATAAAAATCATCAGCAACAAAGGATCGTTACACAAATGGGATAATTTCTGGATGCAGTTTGGAATATAATAAGCTCTAACAATATTGAAATCTAAAAATTTACACTGGCTAACAAGATACTATAGGGGAAAATCACACAAGTTTCGCATACCAATAAGCAACGTCATTACCGGGGGATGAAAAGGGGGGGGGGGGGTGGGCAGAAAGTAAGTTCGCCATGCTGGTTAAAATTCCGGTGATTGGGACAAATCCCAGGTTACCAATATCTTCTCCTGCTTGCAAGTATTCACAGTGATCAAGAAATCACTCAGAAGACATCGCTGTGGTTCTATTATTAAACGCCATACTAGTGCACCACTGGTGTTAACAGCGCGTGTTTGTGACATTCTGTGTCCTATACTGTGTAAGTGGTTACTTGTGAAATTTGCGTGGGAAAATGCGATGAAAACAGTAAACTAATGCGCAATAACAAGAATGATATATATCAAAATATCTGTCAATCAATCAGTACAGACTATTGGAGAGAAACTGATGAGAAATATCGTAACATAAATCAAACAAGCACTGTCAACTGAACATTTTAGCCATATTAACGTTGCTCGGGTCTAGTTTCAAAAACATATACTTTAAAGACTCTTTAGCATGTTCGAAGTCAATCAAAACCATAAAGGATTTGCTTGCAGCTGTTGAAATGTTTGTCAGTGAGGATAGGGCAAAACGCTGATACATTACAGAAAAACAGAGAAACCAATTTGATTTATGGAGTGAACATTAAAAAGTAGCACAAGAAAAGAATAATAGTCAGACAAGAGCACAAACAGGTCCGTCATCACAGTTGATTTATTATCCGAAAGGTCTTTCGGATTGTAAACAGAATCCAAAGGAAATATGGAATCACATCTTCGGTATTACCTATCTAAAGCTACAAAAATTGCGCTGAAGTATTTGAGCTGTATAGCCACATCGTCAGCTTTTGAAAGAAGGTTCACAAAATCAGGATACGCTATCTGTCAGCAATTCAATAGACTGAAGGGGAAACATCTCTCAAAATGTTGTTTTTAGTGTCTGTAACTAATTTTTGAGATATGTAATGTTAATTATTAATTATTTATTGACTAATATTTATGACATTACAGGTATTAGCATACTGATTTTTTCGCTATTCTGTAACGCATTACTATCGGACATGAATTTTTAGACGTCAGTTGTGAAATCTAAATCAGCATCGATAATTTGCCACCATCTCACATTCCTATCTTCCTTACATATATGCTGATAGGACGTATAGAACTTCGTTAACCGGACGAAGTGGCGCAGTGGTTAGTACCACAGTACTCGCATTCGGGAGGACGACGGTGCAAACCCGCGTCCGGCCTTCCATGATTTCAATAAATCGCTTCAGGCAAACGCCGGGATGGTTCCTTTGAAAGGGCATGGCCGATTTCCATCTCCATCCTTCCCTAATCCGAGCTTGTGCTCCGTCTCTAACGATCTCGTTGTCGACGGGACATTAAACGCTAGTTCCTCCTCTTTCTTCGTTAGATCCATTTGTCACAAGCTTAGTTTATTTAACAGCTTGACACCGATTTCTACATTACTTCAAGACAGAATTCCGAGATTCTTAAGTTTATTAGCTGCATAAATCTCAATAGTATTTCGACAAGCAGAATGGCATCCAAACTCGAAGAACACACACACACACACACACACACACACACACACACACACCAAATGACGGTGATGAGACGTATTCCTAACATAGACTGCCCCAGTACCTCACGATACGCGGAAACGTCTTTTTTTGGCAGTGTTCCTGCAAGTGAAGCTCGACCCAACCCAGTGGGATGTATACATTGCGACACGTGAGGGGTGAACCACGCGAACGTTGCAGGGAATCAACAAACGACTTCAATTATCTCGGGTACTAACTAGCTCTACATTATGCTAGATACTCGAGCCTAGGACAACTTTTACAGGAACTGTACGATCCTTTTTTTTCTTATTCTACACCTTCTCAAGATCACAACAGTTGCAGTAGAGCTGTTCATTGATCGCCATCAGGAATTTAGGCTGAAACCAATCTCATCGAAAACCGCCGTGGGTTGTTTCCATCTTCTAAATAGAAGACATAGATGTAAAATGAATATCATATCGGATGAGACTGCACTGGAGCATTGCTATACGTTTAAATACCTTGGAGTAACTTTGGGCAGTGTCTCTTCCTTGTGGCGAAGTGACAGGTCGTAGCAGGTTCTCTTGCAAACCCGTCAGCTGGAAGCGGGGCGCCGTGCGACAACGCGGTGTAACTACCGGTTGTTACACTTTGCTCTCCAGTGGCTGAAGATGCTTCCCCACTTTGATCTGGTTCTGTTCATTCAAAACATGCGGACATCTCAGTAAATAAACTGTCGAATCACTACAGGGGGTGTAGAAGCCACACCAGTGGATAACCTATATGTATCTTCCACAATTCATGCGAAAAGACTTTACAGCTGTACGATTAGCAGCAATCGCACAAGAGTTTAGGACCAAGGAGGAGTCTGTTGCCAACAGCAACACCATCCAGATGTGACGCCAACAGTCACACGATGAAATGGTCAGTGAAATGTCATTTTTCTCGAGAAAGAGATCAAGTCTCTCACAAGAATGGAATACGCTGAAAGCCTTGAACTGCCTTTACTCTGGAGAGATTTAGACTACAGGCCAGCTCTCTAAGTGGGGTTCTCTTGGACACATTGCGTATATTTGGGGATTTATTCATCTATTACTGCTTACAATCTTTACAACCGCCGTGTAGAACTCTGTCAGCGGATCGTCCTATACTTGGGCAGCGACTTAGAAATCTAATGGAAAAGTATAAAGTTATCGCAATTCAGCAACAGAGGCTTTTTAAAGAGCAGCGTTCTTTAATGCGCAGATATTCCGGCCACTAAGACCATGATTCGAAGAAAGACGAAAGTAATGAGAAACAGCAGAAATGATAACAGCGAAAAACTTGACATCAGGATGGCTGATCAAGAAGTAGCTACCTAAGCAGCAAAATAACCAATGTCGGACGGAGCAAGTAGGACATCACAAGCAGACTAACACTAACAAAAAGGGCATTCCTGGCCAAGAGAAGTCTACTAGTATCAAACACAGGCTTCAGTTTGAGGAAGAAATTTCTGAGAATGTACGTTTGGAGCACAGAACAGTATGGTAAACATGGACTGTGCAAAAACCGGAAACGAAGAGAATCGAACCATTTGACATGTGGTGCTACAGAAGAAGGTTGAAAATTAGGTGGACTGATCAGGTAAGGAACGAGGTGATTCTCCGGAGAATCGGGGAGCAAAGGAATATATGGAAAACGTTGCCAAGAAGAAGGAACAGGTTGGCAGGACATCTCTTAAGACATCGCAGAATAACTTCCATGGCACTAGATGGAGCGCCGACAAGTGTGGCCGAGCGGATCTAGGCGCTTCAGTCTGGAACCGCGCGACCGCTACGGTCGCAGGTTCGTATCCTGCCTGGGGCTTGGATGTCCTTCGTCTCGCGGACGAATACCTGTAGGGGTGGTATTGTGCTACGGGAGACATTAACCAGGAATTCCATGGAGCATATGGTAGAAAAGGAAGGTATCATAACGTCTTGGGACTACGTGAACATTATTGAAGGCCACAAGCATCCCTTCATACTTGATGTCATCTCCGACTGGGATGGCATCTTCCACCAGGATAACTGTCCGTGTCACAAAGCCAGACTCGTGCTTCAGTAGTTTCGGGAGCGTAATGGCTGATTCTTGTTGACATCCTGGCCACCTAATTCGTTTGATCTGAACCCAACGGAACGCATCTGCGACGCTATCATGTGCCTCTTTGACGCTGACAAAACACTGGCCCATAATTTACGGGAATTGTTCGACACGTTCGGGGACGTGTGGTGCTACATACCTTCGGAAGTCTACCTAGGACTTGCCGAATCCGCAGGGCGCAAAACCGCTCCTCTACTGCGTTCCAAAGATGGACCAGCACGCTACCGACCAGGTCACACAATGGCTGTATTCCCTCGCAAGCAAGAAGAAAGGCGCCGCGGGCCACGGGGACAGACGAGTCGCGCAGCCAGAAAGCGCGGCAGTGCGGGCGTCGCTTGCCAGCGCGGGGGCGGACCGCCTGCGCGCCTCCTTTTGTCGCCGGGGCCGCCCCTGGCATTCACGAGGAAAGTGGGGGCGGGTGTCGCGTGAGGAGCCGCTTATCGAAAATCGATAGTTTGCAGCGGAGGCGGCGCAGCCGAGGGTGATAGTGCAATTACTGGCGCCGCCGCCGCCGCCGCCGCCGCCGCCCCTGCCCTTCGCTCACTGGCACCTGCCCAGTGCGCACCTCCTCACACGCAGTCCAGCTGACGTATTTCACTGCATCCAGTCATTACACGCTAATTCCTTGCAGGTTCCCGACGGAACAGCTTATGGAGAGAGAGAGAGAGAGAGAGAGAGAGAGAGAGAGAGAGAGAGAGAGTCAGCTGATCCGCTATGCCTGTAGCGATTTCCAAGACATTGAGATAGCATTACTTGAGTGAAACACTATAACTGTAAGGGCTATTGCCGTACAGGCAGTGTGTCAGGCGTACACGCGGGCGAGCTGCCGCTATCTCGGAATGTCGACCAACTACTTCTGTCACAAGCGGACGTGGGCCGCGCCGTGCCACTTTAGCGGAGTCTCGGTCGCCCGCGCGTCGTAAAGCTGTGTAAGGCACGGTGGTGACGGCTTGGCTTAGTGTGCGTCTTGTCGTAAACTGTATTTGGGATTAAATTTGCGAAAGTCACTTACTTGGGCGGCATTTTTGTGCCTAACAGATCCATTGCCTTAAATTTCCTCATAAATAACACGCGGTATCCTCAGCCGAGGATAACTAGTTACAAACTCAACTCACTGTTGTCAACGAAATCTGTTAATACTTACTGAAACTTTTCTTGTTACAGTTTTGTAAATTTTTAATTAAAAAACCGCTAAATTCAGAAAGTCAGTTTTTGATTCGTTATTTTTAAAAATCTAGGAAACGATGTTGAATATATGAAACATTCTTAATGATACTTAATTAAAATTACTTGTGGAGTTGTGACTACATCTAAATTGTGATTAACGAAGCGCAGGGTTCTGAATTTCTGTGCACATTATTTGATCCCTAACAACAAGAAGCATTTCTATTCTACATTTTCTCAAATAATGATACCCAAAGAAAGAAAGAAATCGGTTTCGTGAAACTAACTTGGAGTTTGTGTTTGCTTATGACCTAAAGTTTTTAAGCATAGTTTACGGCCTAAAGCTAATAGTCTTTTATAGGAAAGACAGACCACTGGTTGCAATGGATTTTATAGTCTAATTGACCATGATTTCGACTCGTAAACTAAGGGAGTCTTCATCAGAATTTATGTTACATACGTAAGAAGTTGAGCATAACAGCTCTCGTCTTACAATTTTAACGCAAAAAGGCCACGTCACGTAATAAAACATCCTACGTAAAAGTTTTACTGTCATTTCTAGTTAAAAATTAAAGATTACCGCTAAGGGCTGCTTGTGTATACTGTAAGCTTCAGTATATGACGAGATGTATGACGAGAGCTGTTATGCTCAACTTTTTACGTATGTAATATAAATTCTGATGAAGACTCCTTTAATTTAGGAGTCGAAACCATGGTCAATTAGACTATAAAATCCATTGCAACCAGTGGGCTGCCTTTACTATAAAAATATTTTCTCGGTTGCTGCACACAGCTTTGTTTAAAGTTGTAATAGTTTATTGTTTTGGGTTTGAGGGTGTCTAAACGCTAGACATCAGTAACTCCTTTCCTCTTTGCTTTTAAGGTCTTTGGTCTATTTTTCTGTTGAGTATCCCTGAATCTATTTTTCCAACGGTCACGAAAATATTCTGTATTACCTGGCTTGTTTTTCCCCTACATTGAGTCGTGGTTTCACTAAACAAGCTATTATTCTTGATATGACACGGTCATATAAATTTAATCTGAATTAAATGAGACGGTAGTAAAACAAAATTTCCTTTTCCAGCTTTCGACGACTTATTGACTGATCTACTCACTCACTCACTCACTCACTAGTCTCTTACGACCGTCCAGAATTTCATTCCAAATAATAACACCATCACATTCTTTACATCGTATATTCGCTTTAATACTTTCACTCAGGATGATCTAATCGACGGTAATAGTTCCAACGTTTTATTGATTTCACATACTTTTCTCAAAGGCGTAAACAGATCTAATTTCTGCTTCATTTGTTCTCTGACGCACTGGTTGTCTGCCTGTTTTGGTATTAGGCGTACAGGAAATGCATCATACTTCCTCTGTTCAACCAGTATTGTTAATCACTTTTGTATTTATTTCCCCTGAATTTCGTCTTGATAAAAGATATAAGTATTCTCAGCATTACATTTACAAAGAACGAAACTTATATACATCTCGGACCGGAAAATTACGTTCAAATGTCATTTAGCGATGAGACTGGAAAAACGTTGAAATGTTGTTTAAGGCCGATAAATTCTTTCACGTGACAGTGTCAGTGACAGTCATGTTTCAACGTATTTTATACGTAAATACGTGTACATTTGTCGGTTTTCAATGATGCGTTTTATGCTAAATAAATTTCGCTTTTCCAAGAACACTGCACCTCATTTAAAATGACACAAAAGAGAACGGGAGTTTGTCTCCAGTAGAAATAGCAACCAGCGAATGATACTCGTTGGAACATAAGGGGAAAAGATACTGGAAACCGGATGTTTTCAGCTTTTTACGGAGTAAACGCTGCGTTGATGGTGTGTGAGGAAACTATGTGCAGGATGCCGGCAGGCCATGCGGTGCCAGCCGCACGCAACTTACAGAATGGGAGAAGTTCGCGGCAAGATGGGGCGTAAAGCGTGCACAGGTGACTGCAGTCCTAGGCGGAAATCAGAAGCCCTGACCTAGTCACTGTCTTGCAGATTGCATTAAGTGTCTCTGCGCACGTATACAACTGATAAGTCACATCTAAGGCTGACTAAGCCTACACTCGTCCTGATAAACGATTAATATTTTTCTGTGGAACTAGACGTACATCGAAGAAATCTTGTAAATTAATTTTACACCTACATCCATACTCTGAAAATCACTGTGAAGTGCATGGCAGAGGGTACTTAGCATTGCGTCAAGTTAGGATTTCTTACTGTTCCAGTCACATATGACTGCCATTTTCAGAGCGATATGTAGAAGCATGAAAGATGTCTCTAGATTCTTCATTTGATACTCGTTCTCCAGACTTCGTAACTACGCTTGTTCTTGGGGAAAACAGACACCTAGTTTTAAGAGTATGCCAATTTAGGCTTTTCGATAGTTCTGGCACTTTCCCGTCAAACAAACCTATCATCAATCGTGCCCCCTTCTCTATATACGTTCAATACCCCCTGTTAGTCGCATCTGACATGGGACCCACAGACATGAGCAATATTCTAAAATGTAATGCTCAAATGATTCCTAGACAGTCTCCGTTTTGTAGACAGTCTCCCTTTTGCAGACAGTCTGCATTTTCCCAGTATGCTACAAATGAACTGACATCTGGCAGCTGCTTTACTGACGACAGATTATTCTTTCTGACAAAACTTTTACTTGAAACTATAGAAATTGTATTTGGAAATAAGAAACCACTACATTATTACTTGGACAAGTCTAATTATATTTTGTTTTCGAGTCTGCATAACTTTGAAATATCTCAAATGATACAGTATTGATAACTGCCGAAAATTATCTGAAGAGTATAGTCGGCAGTGGCGTAATCCGTATAACATCTAAAATATTAATGGTTCCTTTACTGGGACTACTGGCTAATTTTATGACCTCCGCCTCTCTTTCTTCCTGTTGTTCGGATGCATCACGTGTCCTTTTTTTTATACGGACGAAGCACCTGTCCTGCCTGTACAGAGGCCACTGTGCTTGTTGCAGAGTTCGAGCGCACGCACTACCCGGATGTGTTTGCGAGGGAGCGACTGGCCGCCAAGATCGGGCTACCGGAAGCGAGGATACAGGTGAGTCCACCCTAGCCGCGTGTGCATGGCCTCAGCTCCATAGGACACTGCACGCCCACACCGAGAGATAGCTAGCACTCAACCGTACACTATCTCGCAATATTCAAAACCCCAAGTGATATCGTCCTACCAAGGTAGGCTGCTAAATCTGGTAAAAAGCACTACTGAATTTTATGTAGATTATTTTATTTATATACGGTAATGTCGTGTAAGACGCTGTGAAATTCCAGTTGACTTCATCCCACAACTGAACAGTATGTCCAAGTAAGGGCGTGGGAACAAATTAGTTGATTTGAAATGAGAGAATAAAATTTATGAAGAACCACTATGCTCTCCTGGAAAAGATCACTTTCACGAGATGAACCACGGTCGTTTTTCAAACACCGTTTCATGTGATCAAATATTGAAACTTACATCGCCGGTCACCAAATTTCGCGAAACTTCCAGTGAACTGCACATAAACATTATCTGATTCAGCGTTGACATGTCCTCTTGCATCCCATTTTGGTCAAACGTCAGCAACAGTAGAGAATAGTTGTTTGCTGCCTAGCTTCTAATGCAGGGAGTAGAATTCTCTTTGATTTGAGGTCTGGAAAGGATCTGTTATCAAGCCAACTTCAGTTCTGTCATCTACCATTACCATACTGTCGCAGAAGAAGCTGTATAGTACCGTGGTGTAGTGGTTACGATACTGATCTGTTGCTGGGAGGGTCGCGAGTTCACAACTCACCTGGACTGTACAATTTTAATTTCTATATTCGGTTCGAGTACATTCTAGAAGTATCCACAAATATCAATCATTGTACTGGAATGTTCTGTAGCTGTATATATTTTGTATGTGTTCTGGCCGGAGACAGTTCGCTCTGCGCTCTTGTATGTGCAAGTGCTGAATAAACCTTCGTTAGGTGAAGTTAGTGTTCGTCATTCATCTAATTACACCTTCTTCTACGTGACAATATCATTAGCTTGACTGAATTTTCTATCGGCGCTTGACAGAACGTGACGTAAATATTAAATAGGATACAGAGTATTAGGGAAGTTTTTCCTATTTAATAGTAACATCATGAGCTGTTTTTGCAATTCATTGTAACGTCATGACCTCTGTTATGTGACCGGATCGCTCATTTAACTTCTATCCTTTTGCAATCACGTTTACTATGTTTAATCCAGAAAGAATTATCCTTAGATCTCAGCGCAGACTTGGCACGGACCTACTTAACTCTAACCGCGCAGTTATCGAACCGTACCAATAAACATGTTCAATGACATCACAAAATTAGTCCCTCTGCATCTTCTACGGCATACTTGACATTAACCCTGGACTATTGGGGGGCCAATTTTATCCGTCATTCAAGCGACCTGGGCCGGCCGCGGTGGTCTCGCGGTTAATGCGCTCAGTCCGGAAACGCGGGACTGCTACGGTCGCAGGTTCGAATCCTGCCTCGGGCATGGATGCGTGCGATGTCCTTAGGTTGGTTAGGTGTAAGTAGTTCTAAGTTCTAGGGGACTGATGACCACAGATGTTAAGTCCCATAGTGCTCAGAGCCATTTTTTTCAAGCCACCTGGAAACCTGAGTGAAATGATCTGCATGTCGAAATGCTCGTGTAAAACTCCAACACAGTGTTTGCAGTATGTGGCCTTGCTCCATCTTGCATGAACCACTGCATGTTGAAGGGCAAGGCAGTAGCAAGAAGCTGTGGAATGAAGCTATTTCGAAGCATGCTCAAATAACGCTCGCTGTTCACAGTTTCTTCGAAGAAAAAGGGTCCAATAAATCCGTGACTGGAAATTGCTGCCCACGCTGTAATCCTCGGAGCATAATATTGTCGTTCATGAAGGACTTGCGGGTTTTCAGTGGCCCAAAAGCGTACATTTTGTTTGTTAACCGAACCGTCTAAATGAAAATGCGCCTCGTCTGAAAAATAAACGTTGTTGAGAGTTTCTTCCCTATCCTCCGCCCACTGAGCAAACAGTAGTCTCTGCTGCTTGTGTTCTTCAGTGAGCTTCTGTGCACAGGTCATCTTGTATCGGTACATATGGAGGTCACTTTTAAGAATGTGTTGAACGTACGTCTGGATGTTCCCAGTTGCACTGCTCCCTTTCTACACGATTTCCCGGGACTTCTCTGTACAGCAACTCGTACCGCTTGAATATTCTCCGGCGAACAAACAGGCTTAGGCGGAGGTCGCTTCGCGTCCAATATTGTTCCTTCCTGTACAGATTTATCGTACTACCTGTGGATGGTCTTCCTGCAAGTGACCCATCGTGTGTTAAACTGTTGTCGAAAACGCCTGTGAGTCACAACAAGGCTTTTCGTTTCATGAAAAAGTAACAGAATTGCCGATCGTTGCTGTGTCGTCAGTCTTCCATTGTCAGCCATTGGTGCTTATAGTCTCCTAGCGGCAGTATCGTGAATTACACGTCATTTACTAACTCATTTGTTTTTGCAAGCTCTGCTGGTACTGTTGTAGAGATCCCAGCGGGATATCTAATGCGCGTTGTAAATTGTGAAAGAAACAATTGGTAACACATTTCGTGCGCCACCCTGCACATACCGCTGTTGTAGCCCAACATATTCTGCAGATTATCAACGTGTTGCCTTGCTCTGCTCGATCACCAAACCTGTCTCCAGTCGAGCACAAATGGGACACTGCTGCATCACAACTCGAGCGTCATCTGACCGACCGAGTGCAGTGTCTTGTACCTCCATCCCACAACCTGACATCGGGCACTGTACAACACAATGCGTGAACGTTTGCATGCTTGCACTCAAATTTGTGGCAGTTGCATGGGTTATTGATGTACGAGCATTTCACATTTGGAGTGGCTTATCTCGCGCTTACATCAACCCTCGATCTTGGAATGTTCATCATTACAAAAGAGAGGTGAAGTGCAAATAATGCCAATGCAGCTTAAGAGGGAGTGAAAGAAGGTCAAGAACTGCCAAGTATATATGCACAACGAAGTTTTTTTTCGACCTCAGCCTCCGCTAACAAAAAAGGAAATATTAATAGTCTGGTGAATATGTAAACAAGAGGCAGAAACACCGTAATCAATGACACGGCAACTATATAAAGAAATGCTGTTTTAATCTACAAGAACCAAACGTGTAGCCACATTATCCATATTTAGAGAATGACGGCAGGAGATGCTTTGTAAATAAAAGTGAAACGTGTCTCGTGTAAAATCATCTCCAATTAACTGCAGAAAGCTTAAGGCAGAGAAACCAAGATCAACTGAATGAATTAATAACTCAACCGATACGTAAAAGTAGTCATAAGAGTCAGCCTACGAATCTGTTGTTTCTACTCGCTTGTTCCAATAGCTACATAATGCGTAGGTGTCGGAGGCACTTTCAGTGTGCCCAGGCAAGACCGAATGAGGAAGAATGAACTGGCCTTCGTACTCAATATACGGCGTTTCACAATCGAGCCGATTGTAGGTAAAACGAAAATCAGTCCCGAGTCAATCTCTGAAGTTATCAAGGCGTGAGCGGTTAGTGATGCACTTCTGGGTGTTCCTCCGAGTTGTTGATTGCATTTTATGGTCTATGTTTTGGCGAACGACCTAGCTTTCTTCTTCAGGTGGTGCTAGTTTCGTGTTACGTGTACTCGTTGCTTCTAATTACTGTTGGCCTCGCGCCGCAATTTTTGGCTGAGTTCGAGTCCCGACAACCCTACCTAGTGATGAACCACCTAGACAAATGTATTCCCGAAATTTCGTTACACTACTTTTTTGTGATGCGAATTTTATTTTCGTCAGTGTATTTACTCGTTACTGATATGTTGGAAATAGAGTGTCTTAGATTCCCCACTCTGCCGACCGAAGTGGCCGAGCGGTTCTAGGCGCTACAGTCTGGAACCGCGCGACGGCTCCGGTCGCAGGTGCGAATCCTTCCTCGGGCATGGATGTGTGTGATGTCCTTAGGTTAGTTACGTTTAAGTAGTTCTTAACTCTAGGGGACTGATGACCTCAGAAGTTAACTCCCATGTGCTCAGAGCCAGCCAGATTTCCCACTCTAAACGTGAATTATGATTTTAGTTCTTGATGTGTAGTACCTTTAGATTTCAAATATTACTGAAAACTTATCAACGGAGATATAAAATGACTACTGGTCGAGTACTGCACTCGGGAGGCGAGTAGGGAGCTGTAGCGCGGTGCGTGTTGTCGAGCAGGTGTGGTTCTCGAACCGGCGGGCCAAGTGGCGGCGGGAGGAGAAGCTGCGCAGCCAGCGGCGGTCCGCGGAGCCGGTGGCCGTGGCGTCGGCGTCGGCGTCGGCGTCACCCACGTCGCGCCTGCTGGCCGGCGCTGCCTTCCCCACGGCCGCCGCCTACCCTGCCTCCAGCCTGCCCGCCGACTCTTACAGGTACTGCGCGCTGCACTCACACCGGCCTCTCAGTAAAATTTTGTTCCTCACTCAACTTGCAATATCCCTCGGTGCGTGAGACTGCGAAACCCATCTACATCTACATCAATACTCTGCAAGCCACCTGACGGTGTGTGGCGGAGGGTACCTTGAGTACCTCTATCGGTTCTCCCTTCTATTCCAGTCTCGTATTGTCCGTATGCTTCTGTGTGGGCTCTAATCTCTCTCATTTTATCCTCATGGTCTCTTCGCGAGATATACGTAGGAGGGAGCAATATACTGCTTGACTCTTCGGTGAAGGTATGTTCTCGAAACTTCAACAAAAGCCCGTACCGAGCTACTGAGCGTCTCTCCTGCAGAGTCCTGGAGTTTATCTATCATCTCCGTAACGCTTTCGCGATTACTAAATGATCCTGTAACGAAGCACACTGCTCTCCTTTGGATCTTCTCTCTCTCTTCTATCAACCCTATCTGGTACGGATCCCAGTGGGAGAACAAGCGTACTGTAACCTACTTCCTTTGTTTTCGGATTGCATTGCCTTAGCATTCTTCCAATGAATCTCAGTCTGGCATCTGCTTTACCGACGATCAACTTTATATGATCATTCCATTTTAAATCACTCCTAATGCCTACTCCCAGATAATTTATGAAATTAACTGCTTCCAGTTGCTGACCAGCTATTTTGTAGCTAAATGATGAGGGATCTATCTTTCTATGTATTCGCAGCACATTACACTTGTCTACACTGAGATTCAATTGCCATTCCCTGCACCATGCGTCAATTCGCTGCAGATCCTCCTGCATTTCAGTACAATTTTCCATTGTTACAACCTCTCGATACACCACAGCATCATCTGCAAAAAGCCTCAGTGAACTTCCGATGTCATCGACAAGGTCATTTATGTATATTGTGAACAGAAACGGTCCCACGACACCCCCCTGCGAAACACACATCAGAGTAATGGATCTACCCAGACTCCTCGACACTCCCCTTAAGACCCCACGCTAACCGTAAATAATTCAACGGAATCTCTACCTTCAAATGCCCTATCACAAAATGATAAGGTGGGAAATGGCAATAATCCAACTATATATAGTCATTCAATCAGTAAAATAAATCAGTAGATTGAAGATAACTGTGTGCTCATTCAAATAAAAATTTGAATGAAACAAAACCGGTGGTTTACACTGAAGAGCCAAAGAAACTGGTACACGTGCCTAATATCGTGTAGGGTCCCCGCGAACACACACGAATGCCGCAACACGACTTGTGTCTTGTGGTGCGCGTACTGTAAGACCTTCAGTACACATACCATCAGATTATTTGACTTGTCGCTCTAACGAAGTAGGCGAGGGTCAGCAATATGTCTCGTAGCCTTATCGTGGCGTGTTTATCTTCTGCCGTTGGGTCAGACGATAGAAATGCCACTTGCACGCTTAGAATAGCAGATTGACGGTAACCAACTTTAAACAGAGCTTGATTAATTTTCACACCCATTTATTAAAAATAATTACAGGCATAAAAATTGCTTAACTTGGTTCTGGATGCTATTTACAATTGACAATCTGAAGTTCCTTTGGTATTAGTACGCTAATCTTATTCTCACATATATCTCTGATACTTACAAAAGTGTCTATACATTTATGTTCATGGCTACGTACAGGAAAGTGGTAATCTTATTAGGCTCAGACTGAAACTTAACTATAGACTGGTACAGACAAATGCACACTGGTACAGACTGGCGCAGACAAATGCAGACTGGTACAGACTGATGCAGACTGACTAATCGGAGGTCTGTACACTCGTTATAATACCTCTCGCGTTCGTGTATCACTGTGCAAGTGTGATCCGTGAGGAGAAAAGGTTCTATGTTAGCAGCAATCTCATTGGCTGCGTTACATATTAATACGCGGATCGGCGGAAGCAGAATTTGGTCCGTCTCTATGGCAGCGCCATCTCGTAGTGTGGAGACGGACGAGCGCTGCGCCTGCGCTGTTGTGCTTAACGGGGCGCGCTCTAGTGGGAAAGTTGTGTACGCACTGACTACGCGGAACTATGTACACAACATGTCTGAAGTGGTGTTAGAGGGAACTGACACCATGAATCCTGCAGGGCTGTCCATAACTCTGTAAGAGTACGATGGGTTGGAGATCTCTTCTGAACAGCACGTTGAAAGACATCCCAGATATGCTCAATAATGTTCACGTCTGGGCAGTTTGGAGGCCAGCAGAACCACTCTATAGCAATTCTGGACGCGTGGGGTGTCGCTTTGTCCTGCTGGAATTGCCCAAGTTCGTCGGAATGCACAATGGACATGAATGGATGCAGGTGATCAGACAGGATGCTTAGGTATGCGTCACCTGTCAGAGTCGTATCTAGACGTATCAGGTGTCCCGTATCACTCCAGCTGCACACGCCACACTGTTACAAAGCCTCCACCAGCTTAAACAGTCCCCTGCTGACATGAAGCATCCATGGATTCATGAGGCTGTCTCCATACCCATACATGTCCGTCCTCTCGATACAATTTGAAACGAGATTCGTCCCACCAGGCAACACATTTACAGTCATCAACAGTCCAATGTCGGTGTTGACGGGCCTTGGCGAGACGTAAAGCTTTGTGTCGTGCAGTCATCAAGGGTAGACGAGTGGACCTTCAGCTCCGAAAGCCCACATCGATGATGTTTCGTTGAATGGTTCGCACGCTGACACTTGTTGATGGCGCAGCATTGAAATCTGCAGAAACCTGAGGAAGGGTTGAACTTCTGTCACTTTGAAAGGTTCTCTTCAGTCGTCGTTGGTCCCGTTCTTGCACGATCTTTTTCGGCCACAGCGATTTCGAAGATTCGATGTTTTACAGGATTCCTGGTATTCACGGCACACTCGTGAATGGTCGTACGGGAAAATCACCACTTCATCGCTACCTCGGAGATGCTGTGTCCCATCGCTCGTGCGCCGACTATATCACCACGACCAAACTTATTTAAATCTTGATAACCATCCATTGTAGCAGTAGTAACTCATCTAACAACTGCGCCATACACTTGTTGTGTTACATAGGCGTTGCCTACCGCAGCGCCGTATTCTGCCTGTTTACATATCTCTGTAATTGAATACGCATGCCTATACCAGTTTCTTTGGCGCTTCAATATGTAATATTCACCAATTACAAAATATTTTCCTCAACATTCTACAAAAACAAAGTTAATTGCTAACAAAAACTAACAAGACAGGCAAGCGGAGAGATGGCTACAGTATCCTAGCTGCACATAAATCCCTAATTCAATAAAACCCAACGACTGATTTAGAAGCTCCATTAGTCGACTGAATACCACAACAATGATTTGAATCGGGTTGAGCGGAACTGTGGCAGCGGTACGTTTTCTATATAAACATTAACTCCCATCTAGTGAGGCGTGCTGCTGTACACTCTCACGAATCTTCCGTGGCGGTATGTCGGAGGACCGTGGTCGTACTGGAGAATCAGAATCTCGGTCATCAGAACTCGGATCCCTCCAAGCGCCAAGTCGTCTCGAACCAGCGACCTGTCCATATTCGGCGTTTCACAGTCGAGGCGATTGTAGGTAAAACGAAATTCAGTCTCGGGTCAGGCTCTCAAGTTATGAACGCGTGAGTGGTTAATGATGCACTTCCGGGTCTTTTTTTCCCACCAGCTGCCGACTGATCATTTTGCCCTTGTCCGGCCACAAACGTCAATCAGGGAAGATGTTACTCTTTTTATCATTGTTGGGCTATATTATGAGATGTTTACAGGTCCCGACCAAGGTAATATCTCAGACTACTGTTCACAGCTAAGCCAGTCTTTGAAATATTGTGGATAAAAACACATTCAGTAATAGAGTTGTGCCTTCTGGGACGTATAACGAACTCTCGGTGGATAACTTCAAATAGAAATCCGCTCCAGACTCCCATGCTGCAGTAACAAATATTTAAATCAGTGCGTTCTGCTTTCCGCAAGAAATGAATGAAAAAGTGATACTAAAGTACTGCCAGGCCTATGATGATTACGTTTGTTGCCAAGTACCTAACGAGGTAACAATGGCCAACTCTAACCGTTGTTAAGTAGTGGAACTACGTTCAGAAGAGACATTAAGTGATACTAAATGGTGTACTCGAATCTCTCCCCGGTACCTTAAAGCTGACCATTGTTATCTCATTACTTACTTGGTTACAAACGAGGTAAAGACGAGAATAACAGTGAGCTGTTATACTTTTTCCGGACAAATGACGCGAAAGAAGTGGAAATATTGTTTTCCAGTTTTGTTGCTGTATCAAGGAACTGTTTCTTTTCCAAAAAAAGTTTCCTTTTCAGACTGTTGCCTTGCTCATCATATTCTATGTCTGCTAAGTGTGCATGAGTGCGATTTATATAGAGCCAGGATGTCTTCTACTAATTTCCCGATGTCAGGTACTTCTCGATATCTTCCAACACACTAAGGGTTGTAGCTCAGTGATTAAGGTATCAGACTCTTATTCTAAAACAGAGAGGTTCATATCTCCGTCCAGCAGACCTCATTTACGTTTCCTGAGTTTTGCAAGCAACGTTACTTTATGCCCCCGGCCCCCGCCACCTCAATAAGACCGTTTGCAGTTCCTTTACAGCCTCTGTACAATCAGAGTTTCCGCTTCGTCGTTGGTGGCCTCACTGTCCACAGGACGTTTAAAACTTCGTCCTTACTTCCCGTTCCGTATCACAAGGCCGCGTCCTGTCCCCTCCATTATCATAGATTTTGTGTCTTCCCTTACCCTTTGTGTTATTCCCTCATTTCCATCGTTATCCATCCACTCAGTTTCTAACATTTTTCTGTGACAATACGTTCTAGAACGTACTTCTTTCTATTTTTCCATTTTCCCCCATTTCACGTTTTACTTCTGTCCCCTAGGGTGTACCGTATTTCTAATAGTTGTTCCGCTAACAGAGTACAATGTTTCAACCGGTACGTTCATGGTATCTAATACTTCTGCTCTTCATACCTCCCCGAGTTCAATCAGTCACTTCCATCCAAGCGTTCCGTCTGCCCCCGATCTTCATAGCCAGGTATGATCCTAAATTTTTGCTTTCTTCATTAATTCCATATTTGTACAGGTCGTTTAAGGAGTGAACGGCGTACGTGAAGAACTGACAGTACTGATGATTCTGAAGCACCGACCCCAGTGGCATCATGGCAAGACACCAGATTCTCATTCGAAAGGATAGCGCCTCAAATCTCTTTCTGGTGATACACTTTTACGTTTTCCATAGACGAAACTGACGATTTCCTCCTCACACATTCTGAATACAAGCTTATGCGTTATCTCTGATGATCTCGTTGTCGGCGACACGATAAACATTTATCTTCGAACCTGAAGGGAAATTATCATCTGAACGTATGTTCTACTCTCATCGGTTTTTCAGTAAACACATACTTCGCACTGTCTGACATTAAAATGATGCGTAATGTAGTAAATTAAGCAATCTTTACGGCATGCCTTGTATTTCCCTTCAAAAATCATGTTGAAACAAAGCAAAGAAGAGCGGAACGGCAGCTTGCGTTTCGAATGGTTATGTATATGTTAAATAACAATGTAACCGTCAGCTCATATTAGTGCACAAAATCCGTCCATTTGAGCTGTAAAACGCATTCAAGTGGAAGTTATAAACGTCGTCTTTAAAACTGCACTAACGATGAAGTACAACAAACAACCGTTAATGTATGACCGTTCGTAAAGCTTCCGTTCCTGACTGTTCTAAAAAGTGTAAGTCAGAAAGTGCGCACAACTGAATCCGGTGAAATGGGCGCCGCCTGAAACAAAATAAAGAAGAAGAAAAAAAAAGTAGATACCATGCGTTTCCGTGACTTCCTTTTTTTTTACTTCCATCCAAAATTACGTGCTAAGTAGCCCGTCCATTCCTTATTATAGTTATTGTAAATCTTCATCCGTTTGTCTGATTGTCTGTTTCTATTGTTCCTACTTGCTTATTTCAGGTTCATTTATTGATCTATCTCCTTAGATGCATCATCAGCAAAGAGAACTACTTCTGCATTTTGAATGTAAGGTGGCTAGTAATTTATACACAACTAAAATATGAACGGATACAGTTCCTAAACCTTAAGAACCCCACCAGTCATTCGCCTACAGTGACAAGATATCTCAGAAATCTAAAATGGCTCTCTGCAGTGGATTAATTGGGCATTGAGACTTGCAAACCGTGACCTTAAATTTATTCCAAAATAATGTTGCGAATATCCGCGTCTGAATACCTTAGACATTTCATTAAAAAGAACGGAAGTTAAAATTTGTCACAAACATCTTAATACATAAAACTTACTAAGAGATTAAAACTGTATATTAGACCGTTACTCTAACCCAGAATATTGCTCAGAGCCATTTGAACCATTTTTGTGCCGCATACCTTGAGGCACTAGCACTCGTGGAAGAAACGATTTTGCGGAGAGATGTATTAGCCACAGCCTAAGGCACTGCTGTCAAAATGAATCTTTCACTAAGCAGCCGAGTGAAAGATTGATTCTGGAACCTAAAACACAGTCGGCAAAATGGTAGATGCCACGAACCTTTCTCTTTGCTGGGATGTATTTCTACTTTTTTCTAAGGAACTTAATCTTGAAATGTGCTGCTTCTTTTGCATGTATAAAATGATGTGATGTGTAGGTAGTGAGTGTCGGACACGTTCTCCTGGAGTACGGGGTGGTTCTCAGCACAGGGCAGCCGCACGTGGCGTTTAGCAGGGACTTGGACAGTAGCTGCGGCTGTTGCAGCCCCATGGCGGCCATGCCGACGTTCGGCATGTCGCCGCCGCCGCAGGGCCCTCCGCCCCCGCAGGCCGGCGCGCCCGCCCCCGCGTGCGTGCTGCAGGCGCGCGGGCCCGCCCCCGCGCCCGCCCCCGCGCCCGCCGGCCACGGCTACGAGGCGCTGTCGCTGGGCTACGGCGCCCGGCCGCCCGCCTGCAGCCCGGCGCAGCCTCCGGCGCCGGCGCCCGCCCCCGGGGGCGGCTACCAGGCGTCGCCCGCCGCCGCCGCCGCCTGCGCCGCCGCCGCAGCCGCCGCCGCCGCCGCCCTCAACGGCCACGGCCAGTACGGGGAGTCGCCGCCGCCGCCCGCCACCAGCATGTCCATGACCGTCGGCGTCGGCGTGGGCGTGGGAGCGCACTCCGCTTCCAAGGCGCCGCCGTGCTACGACTACACCGGTCAGTACCCGCCCCCACCTACGTAGCTCGCAGCACGCTTGTGGTTGTCTGCATTAGGCAGCGTTTCTACAGGCAACGAAATCTTGCACACGTATCCCCACCACCATCGTCGCAGGAGTCCAGAAGGTGTTTCCACAAGGGCGATCTGATTTTCCATTTGTATTGTATTTCAGATGCCAACGGCCTTGCCGCAGTGGCAACATCGGTTCTCGCCAGGTCATCGAGGTTAAGTGCTGTTGGGCTGCCGAGGGCTGTTGACAAGTGGTGTGCACTCAGCCCTTGTGAGGCAAACTGAGAAGCTACTCGAATGAGAAGTAGCGTCTCCGGTCTCATAAGCTGACATACGACCGGGAGAGCGGTGTGCTGACCACATGCTTCTAATCCAGTGACACCTGTGATCTGAGGATGATACGGCGGTCGGTCGGTACCGTTGGGCCTTCATGGCCTGTTCGGGCGGAGTGTAGTTTAGTTATACTGTATTAAAGATGTGTGAACTGCACATTTTAGCCCAAGAGCTCACAGAAAGCTTAACATAAAGAATACAGTCCCTCAAATATACGGTACGGAAACAGATTAGTGCAAACTGTACTGTAAGACACAGAAAACGACGCACCACAAAGGAATTATCCGAATGGAACGGAAATTGGCAGATGTGATGTACACGTACAGACAAACAAATGTTTACAATTTTAGACAAATTGACTGATTTATTCGAGAGAAAGAGTTACGCTAGTTGAGCCAGTTAATAAAGCGATGGTCCACGTCTGTCCGTTATGCGAGCAGTTATTTGGAGTAGCACAGATTGACAGAGTTATTGGATGGCTTCCTGAAAGCTATCGTTTTTTGCATTTCATTTCTCCAGGATCTGGCAGACGACATCTTTTCCGATCGACTCTGAAACGCCTGATTATATCCGCAGGACAGAACAGGTAGTTGGAATTGTGGAATGGGGCCAAAAATGAGCAGCTGTCAGTTACACTCGAACACATAACTTTATTTAGTTGCCCAAACATTACAGCGCAAATTTCCGAGCTTCATTGATTTGATTGATTGATTTTAACAGGAGAGCTAAAACAGCTTAGGTCTGACCCGCCACTGCCCGCAACGAAACTAGGTTTATTGTGCGATATCGCTCCCTGTATATCTATTAAAGCCAACCAGTGCCCTTAAATAGAGCAAGGAGGCCCTCTATCAGTTTTTTGTTAGACACAATTTCTTCAGGTCTAGTTGTCCCGAAGATTCTGCATCTTTTTCTCTCCAATGCCATGCATTCGAAGATTAGGTGTGATGCAGTTTCTTCGCCCTCATCACAGATCCTACATTTAGGGTCCTCTTCCGTTATACCCATTGAGTGTAGGTGTGTTTTGAAGTTCCCATGGCTGGTCATCAGTCCAGTCATGAGTTTGATCTCTTTCTTGTTCAATCCCAGGACTACAGAGCTTCTTTTAAAACATGGCTCGGGCATCATTACCATACCATGTTTTTGTTTATGGACCTGAGCTTAACTATCCACTGAATATGTCACACAATCTTATGGCTTAAGGGCACAAGCTCTTTAATTTTAAAACGGCTGAAGGTCCATGGTTTAAAAACACAACTACAATACATTTTCAAGGTAATAAGGCCCACAGCTTTAGCCTTAAATAATTTTTAAAAAAGGAGGCTGAAGGCCCAAACAATCTAAGATTTAACAAGGAATTTAAATTTTAAGACGGTTGAAGGCCCATGATTGAAAAACACAACTACAATAAATTTTCAAAAGGTAGAAGGCCCAAAACGTTATCCAAAAAAATATTTTAAATGAGGCTGAAGGCCCAAGCCATGCAAGACTTGACAACTAAGGAACTTTCAATTTTAAAACGGCTAAAGGCCCATTATTTAAAACCCAACTAAAAGCATAAAAATTCAAACCAACGGCTATGACCCATTAAAATACACAATCAAACACCAATAAGAAAAGGCAGTACAGCCAGCGGCGCTCAGAAGTTTCCGGGGGTCGGTCAGCACTTGAAATATTAACGTTCGATTAGGGGAGACAGGTACTCGGCCCAACTATATCCGATCCGCCGGCAACCCAACCAAAAAACAGTCAACGGACCCACCGACAAGACAACTTGCTTTCCAGGCGACCAGTACACAAGGAACTCCAAATCCAAAACGTAAAAGCCGTAGCCGCCCACAACCAAGTATGCATAAGTTGTTAAAACTACACACACGTGTTTGACAGCGACAGCACGGTGAGGAAAGGACACTGCCTGAATTTTACGTCAGCAGCCAGGGCAGGTACCCGGAACGTAACGGCCACAAGGCAGAAAATTCCGGTGCGGCACTCGGACGTCAAATGACCAAAATACAGTTAAACTCCGCCGGATGGTGGCCAAACGTTCGCCAACTCGAACACTCGCTGTTCCAAACAGTCTCAGACTTTTTGAGTGAGATTAAGATCCGGTCACTCGAGATACCCGAGTGTCGTCGTCTCATGAAAGATGCGTGCAGCTCTGTTTACATGACAGTCGTCATCTTGGAAGATAAGAGTGCCCACAGCATATTCATTATTCTGATGTAGCAGAGACGGTAACTCTAGTGTCCAATAAAGTGTTTCATGTTCACGTTGGCGTAAATGACTGGGCTCAAGTCCTGGCATGGAAAGCACTCCAAAAACATCACATAAGTTTCACCAGCCGGATGTACAACCTCCACAAAATGGGGTTTAAACGCCTTGTATTGTCAGAGAGGTAACATCGGAACTCGTAGGACTATAGCACACGCCACCTTCGAGCTGCTGTCTAACTCCTGTGTTCTTCGCCTCATGGAAGAAGCGTAATTTTATGTTGCGCTGTGAACAATACCAGACTCAGAACATTCCTTGGGAAACTGCTTCAAGATGACCTAGAATCATTGAGAGCAGCAGTGACAACCGGGTTTGAAGTCGATTATCACAGGCAAGGCGTGACATTAAATTCCAATCCGTTTGGACTAGAGTCTCTTTATGATCACTGTTCTTGGGCCATGTTACATGGCTGCGAGTGGTAAACCATGCCTTGCTGACATTTAGACACTCCATGTGTCACACCAAGAAATCACACAACCTTATTCAAGGAGTGATCATGGCCACTCCCAAGCACGACAGCTCCATTCTGCCGTTCTGTCACATTTCTCTATCGACCCACCTTTCTACGCCCATTCCACTCAAACCATTAGCACATAGACACCACTTTAGCGCCATGGTGCTCATATTAAGAGTACGGTACACTGTCTATGCGAACACGAAACTTTGAACTTTCCCGTATACAGTGACATTTGCAATGTGTTCCCTTCTTATATAATTTTGGTTGTAATAAACTAGAGACTTGCCATTAAAATTGCTACACCACGAAGGTGACATGCTACAGACGCGAAATTTAACCGACAGGAAGAAGATGCTGCAATATGCAAATGATTAGCTTTTCAGAGCATTCACACAAGGTTGGCGCCGGTGGCGACACCTACAACGTGCTGACATGAGGAAATTTTCCAACTGATTTCTGATACACAAACTGCAGTTGACCGGCGTTGCCTGGTGAAACGTTGCTGTGATGTCTCGTGTAAGGAGGAGAAATGCGTACCATCACGTTTCCGACTTTGATAAAGGTCGGATTGTAGCCTATCGCGATTGCGGTTTATCGTATCGCGACATTGCTGCTCGCGTTGGTCGAGATCCAATGACTGTTGGCAGAATATGGAATCGGTGGGTTCAGGAGGGTAATACGGAACGCCGTGCTGGATGCCAACTGCCTCGTATCACCAGCAGTCGAGATGACAGGCATGCTATCAGCATGGCTGTAACGAATCGTGTAGAGACGTCTCGATCCCTGAGTCAACAGATATGGACGTTTGAAAGACAACAACCATTTGCACGAATAGTTTGACGACGTTTGCAGCAGCACGGACTATCAGCTCGGAGACCGTGGCTGCAGTTACCATTCACGCTGCATCACAGACAGGAGCGGCTGTGATGCTGTACTCAACGACGAACCTGGGTGCACGAATGGCAAAACGTCATTTTTTCGGATGAATCCAGCTTCTGTTTACAGCATCACGATGGTCACATCCGTGTTTAGCGACATAGCGGTGAACGCAAATTGGAAGGGTGTATTCGTCATTCCCATACTGGCCTATCATCCGGCGTGGTGGTATGGGGTGCCATTGGTTACACGTCTCGGTCACCTCACCCGTGGCTCTACCCTTCATTCGATCCCTGCGAAACCCTACATTTCAGCAGGATAACGCACGACCGCATGTTGCAGGTCCTGTACTGGCCTTTCTGGATACAGAAAATGTTCGACTGCTCCACTGGCCAGAGCGTTCTCCAGATGTCTCACCAACTGAAAACGTCTGCTCAATGGTGGCCGAACAACTGGCTCGTCACAATACGCCAGTCACTACTCTTGATGAACTGTGGTATCGTGTTGAAGTTGCATGGGCGGCTGTACCTGTACGCGCCATGCAAGCTCTGTTTGACTCAATGTTCAGGCGTATCAAGGCCGTTATTACGGCCAGAGGTGGTCTATGCACCCAAACTGCGTGAAAATGTAATCACATATCAGCTGTAGTATAATATATTTGTCCCGTTTATCATCTGCATTTCTTCTTGGTGTAGCAGTTTTAATGGCCAGTAGTGTACTTAAGTCTCTCCTTTCTTTTTGAGTCACCCTGTGTTGCTAACTGCAGTCCTCCCGTTATCTGATAGCAGCCGTGCTTTGTCGTTATCCTGTGACGAGCAGCGTGTGCGGTGTGTGTCTGCAGGCCTCATCTCGCCCGGGGTGTCGGTGCCCATCGCGGTGCCCGGGCCGGGCCAGCAGGCGGACGTGGCGGCGCAGTACTGGCCGCGCCTCCAGTGACGCTGGTGGAACTGAGCGCCACCGCCGCCCCCGCCGCCCCCGCCCCCGCCCCCGCCCTCCCCGCCGCCGCCCACGCCTCTGCCACCGAGCCTAGGACGACCGCGCAGCTGACGGCGCGCCACCGTCAGCCCACCGGTGCCATCGGATCGGGACGCCAGCGTCAACTTACCGCAGACGTGTGCTCGCGCCCGAGCTGTGGTCCTGTAAGCCACAAATTCCTCGCGTCCGAGCCAGAGGATTCGTTATCACACTCCACGCAGAAAGCCCATTACCTTTCCTCTTCCACGTGCCTACTGCTTCCTTCCAGCCCTTCTCCTACTCCACATTCTAACACATTTCGGCTGTTAAGCTCTCGACTTGCAATGAGACTTACGCAGTTGTCTGAGATACTTCGTCATGACAGCTTCAAAATAAGTCATAGTGGCCACATTGGGACGCTCTGCACTGTTACACCCCCGTCTGCGCTCCGCATCTCACTGAACAGGAGTACAAGTGTATCTGTGCAGTTTTTCTTAATTTTTGTGACTCTTTGCTGCAAACAAAACAGCCATTTACTTAAGACAGTTAAATACGAATACACAATTATTTTATACACGCATACATTCAGAAACGTCAGTATTTGAAACGTCAGAGATCTGCGTCCGCTTCTCACACGTAATACGATATTACGGTGCTAATTTCATTATTTTCCCTCTCATTAACGTTTTAATGTTTTTTGGCAAGAGAATCTGATTTTTTGCGAGGTTTTGGTACAAAGCTTATTTAGTACATTTCAACATAACGTGGATGCGAGCTCTGTCGTCGTCTGCATGTTCATTGCATCTGTGAGAGTTTATCACCGCAATCCCGTGAAGGTGCGCACGGAAACATGCTTCACTCCTACAATATTCGAATAAGTTGTGTAACAGATTTCATTGTAAGATTCTTTAGCTGCACCGTCGTTTTCATGATGTTACGCGCTGCAAAACCCTTTTCTCCCGCTGAATTCTTTGCCACTACAGTTGCCATTTCTGATATGCCTCTTTTCTTGAAATTTGTGAGAAAGTAGGAATAACAAAGCTGTATAGTATCGTTTTCCTGACTTTCAAGGTCCTCTAATAATTCATTGGGCCAAATTCCTAAGAGTCCATTTAACCGTCTTAAGCCAACTCTTTCTCTCATTATTAATGCCACACATCATAAATGTAGCTGTTGAAATGAGATTCCCACTTACGATGCTTTAACTGATTGAATGCGCTCCCAAAGTTGGTAACTATTAGTGTTTTGCTCCATTTTGAGAACCACATATAACTGCTCCTTTAATAGTGTTTATATCTGCAGTATATACACTGCTTAGTTATGGTTCCGAAAAATTTTTCGCTGTCTGCCAAGCAGAGTTCTAATATGCTCAACCACTTCCCTCGCCTCTTTTCGATCCATCTGTATATGTATTGCAGGAAATCTGGCCATCCGATATCCGTTGCATCATTATTAACGCTTGTGTTGAGCAGTACTGACTATTAGGAAAAACCCGTTAGTTATTTCCTCCCCTATTCCGTATGCGGATTCTCTACAATCTCCATGTGTCTGATTTATCGTCATGCTCACTATGCGAGATATATGTATGACGAAGGACTATATTTCTTATCTCGTCTTGCAACACACGTTCGCAGAATTTCGAAGGCGAGCGCTTCCTTGATGCATACGGACTTCCACACCCTGGATCTATTCAGAGTGTATGCGACATTCTTGCAATCATTAAACAAGTTCCTGACGAATAGCGCAAGTACTCCCCTGACCTTTTCTATCTATTCCATTAATCTAGTATAGTATAGGTTCCAGAATGAGGAACAAGAATCGGCTGGAAGGAAAAAAATTCTTGCTCTTCTCAGTCTTCATGAACGCAAATATATTTTGACAGATTGTTTAGTTGCTTAGTATTGTTAAAGCCTACTATTTATGAGAAAGGTGTTGAAAATGTGCTAAATATTTTACAGCCCTTTTTACTATCCGTCATTCATATGGGAAAACCCTGTTGAAATTATGGAACGAAGGATCTGTTGAAGTATGAAGTTACAAGTTGAAACTCTTCCACGAAATATGCTTAGATGGCCCAACTGCAAGAACACAGCCCTTAATATTCAGATGTCCAAAATGGAGTATGGGTTTCAGCTTGTCTCAGACGTTTCTCTTAAAAACGCGAATTACTCTGCTTTTCCCGATCACCACGTACACGTGCGTCTCTTTCTTGAGCTGTGTACGCTGCTGCCTTAGCTGTGTACGCTGCTGCCTCACCATGATGACCGTGTTAATGGTGAACAGGAAGTGCTAAAGACAAGGATACCAAGTAAAACATGAAGAAGCTATATAGGAAATACTTGTTCCACCGAGGACGTTGACTGCTGTTGGAATCACGGCACAGAAATGATGTATTTCAAACGTAGAGTTCCTAACATAGGTAGAACTTGACACGCAACGACTCATTATCACCTGTTGGCAGAACTTTGCGCCACTGTTCTCACCAATTACGCAAAAAGGCTCTTCTTCATTTCATTATTTCTAATCTCCACGCCTTGCTTTTGTCAAAATTTCACCTCTCAAGACTCCAAAGCAGACCTACTGCATCTTTTACTCTCTCTCACACTGTGAGCTTGTTTAGAAGATTTTGTAAAGCGTCTATTACAATGGCAGTTTCCCTGTCATCAGAATCAGTCATGTCTGTTCCATGGCTTTCCTGAAGCAATGTTCACTAGGTACTTATACGCTAATCAAAGTTTCCTCTACTGTCCACCCACTTGACAAAAAGTGACTACAAGCGACGCTAAGTTTTGTAGTTATCGTTAACGGGAAATATTTGGTGGCCATATACATTGTCTGTTTATGACGATCTGTAACACAAGCCTACCGATAGATTCTGCATCCGCTTCTGTTCTAGATGTGGCCAAAGAAACCTACCGTATAACACCAGAAAGCACCTTCCAGACAATTTTGACAGTCGCACGTTTACGTACAATACAGTTAGTCTATTTGTAAATAGCTTCATGTTTTCATCTTCAGCGAAGGGAACACGAAACTACACAACGGTGAGACACTACGGAATCTGTCGTAAACCAAAAAAAGAATTTCCTCTTGGCATCGCGTGAAGAGCCGTTTCTCGCACCAACGCCATGAACGTCACGTTTATAACTTCTGGGATGACGCTGGTGATTATGTGCCCACTGGCACACTGTTATTAACAACTTGCCTACTTGCCCTACTGTTTATGAAAGTTGGTGTCTGCTCAACTGTTCAGCATTCTTTCGAACTTTGTTGTATTATCGTCATTACACGGCACTTTCTCTGCTACTGCTGCTTCTTTACTAACTTTATCATTTTCTTTTCAGCGTCCTTCAAACACCTATGGAATCATCATTTCGCCTCTCGTGATCTTCAACAAGATAGGGCAAGTTTGTTGGTCCTCCAGTAATTTTTGGCTCGTTCTGTGTCACGCTCTGACACAATTAATTCACACAGTGAGGTTCTGCTCGAGCTTAATCACCTGTATCAACTGTTCACATTCCAACAGTCTGGTAACTGACCTACGACTTTTATCGGAAAATAAAGGGGATTTTAAGCTTTTGAGGATACCGTTGTTCGTTTTAGATCACAGTGAAACGGTGACGAGCCAATTGCTATAAGACTTTTTGAGCGCTCTCACCACGACGTTACTTGTTTTGTGGTCGTCCAGACTCGTCTAAATGTTCTGATTGCTAAGGCGAGGAGCTTGAATGGAGATCGCCACAATGATTCTTGCGTTTCCTTGGACTGGAATCAGCAGCCCATATCATGACCAGGCGACGACTTTCCTTCTACGAGGAGTTATAACAAGATACTTTGTGTCCACAGAGTCCGTTAACATCATTGAAGGAAGAAAGATTGTTTATTTAATTCTGCGAAACTGATTCAAGGTGGGTGGATTTATTTTTTTAATCAGTTTGTTTGATTTCCTCTGGCGTCGAAAAGCGTGAGGTGCTCGTGCATGTATCATGACTGGTAACTGGTCGCCATCATCGCTCCAAACTTTTCTTCTCTGAAGATGACAAGTATTATAGTTACCACGTACGAGATCGGATTAATGCTCACCTGTCGTAGCCGTCACATATTCCTGAGCAGTTCCTGATGGAATGCCTTTTCGAGGCGTTCACTGGTTCAATGTAAACACTTGGCCGTCTTCACAGTCTTTATGTTTAGCGTCACTGGCAAAGGACTGTTGCTCTCTAGACCGCAGATTTTTCTGCTTAAGAATCTCAGTAACGTTGCTGCCCCAGTGTTCACGGCCCCATCAGGAATTCGGAAGCAAGCGAGAGCGGGACGATGTCAAACTGGAGCTAGCCCAGAGCCCAGGTGGAGTTTCCCTCAGCACCCTTTCTGTTCTTCCACTGTGGTGTTGTAATTACTCTGTAACAGCGCCTGGAGTGTGTTTTACTGCAGAGGTTCGCAGCCTGAGCAACATACGGTGGACGAGGTTGTGGGCCAAGTGTTGGGGGCGGAACTTCAGCACAACATGCGGCGTCCGCGCTGTGCGTTTCTCTCCGCACAGCCAAACAATTGATTATGTATTTAATATTTGTGTGAGGTGCAATCAAACTGTCATATCAGTGTCAAAGGCAACAGGAGTGTCCGTGTGATAGTAGTTATAGGTTATTACTGTTTGTGTAACCGTGCAAGAAACCAGATTAAATAAAATGTGTGAATCTTTGTTTTTTTTTCCTTTGTCTTTCTGTAAATTAATCTTCTCGCACTTGCGAGACGGTTAGTAATAATACTGTCGATATAGATTGTTAACGCACTGAAGGCATTCTCAATTCTGCATAACAATGTATTTTATTTAAAATTTCATATATAATTTGTAATATAATGTTTGTGTAAGATGTTTAAAAATAAAATCTTTAGCCTGAACGTCACCAAATTAATGTTGGGCCAATGTAAAATTTATGCCTTTTACTGTATCAGTTGTCTGAGTCACAATGCCACAAAAAAAGTACGCACCACCAACAAAGCTCTCGCCCACTGAAGGAATCTTAGCGATCAGGTTCTAGGAGGAGGATCATTCGGAAAGTAATTATTCTGCTGTCGATCGCCATCGCTAGGTTACATGGATGCTTGTGTGACGTCAGAATATACACTGAAGAGCCAAAGAGATTGGTACAGCTGCCTAATATGTGTACGGCGCCCTTGAGCACGCAGAAGTGCCGCAACACGACTTGGTGTGAGCTCGACAAATGACTGAAGTAGTGCTGGAGGGAAGTGAAACCATGAATCCTGCAGGGCTGTCCGTAAGTCTATAAGAGTACAAGTGGGTGGAGATGTCTTCTGCACAGCCCAGATACGCTCAATAATGTTCATGTCTGGGGAGTGTGTTGGCCAGCGGAAATGTTTAACCTCAGAAGAGTGACCCTGGAGCCACCCTGTAGCAATTCTGGACGTATGGGACGTCGCATGGTCCTGCTGGAATTGCCCACGTCCGTCGGAATGCGCACGGACATGAATGGAAGCAGACAGGATGCTTACGTACGTGTCACCTGTCTGGGTCGTATCTAGCCGTCTCAGGGGTCCCACGTCACTCCAACGGCACGCGCCCCATACCATTACAGAGCCTCCACCAGATTCCTGACATTCACGGTACACTCGTGAAATGGTCGTACGGGAAAATTTCCACTTCATTGCTACGTCGGAGATGCCCTGTCCCATCGCTCGTGCGCCGACTATAACACCACATTCAATCTTACTTTATTCTTGATAACCTGCCATCGTAGCAGCAGTAGCCGATCTGACAACTGAGCCAGACACGTGTTGTCTAATATAGGTACTACCGACCGCAGCGCCGTATTCTGCCTGTTTACATGTCTCTGTATTGTAATACACATGCCTACACCAGTTTCTTTGGCGCTCAGTGTATTTTAGCTCTCAAGCATACAAGATGAGACAGGTAAGACTCCAAATACAGTACTTTTGAGTACAAAACTTACGGACCAAAGCAATTTTCTCCTGATGTTACTGCCAAGTAACATAACTCAATGAAACTTGTACATACGTAAGAAGAACTGCTAAAATACAGTACAGACAGTAGCTGAAGGAAATACGCAGTGAGACGAACAAAAGTAACACCGTGATTCAAAGATAATAATTACACTGAAGTCATCGGGATTTATGACGGTCCCCTGGACATTACAAAAGACGGGGATATGGGTCTTAATAGGGTGTGTGTTCACCTCCATGATGATCGCTGTTCGATGCGGTTGCATTCTCCCATCAGCAAAAATGAAGCCAGGGCCGAATGCATCCCTGAAAAGACGCACATGGGCAAAGGAGTACATTGTCACAATAATGCTCACCGGTGGGCGTATCGTGTTCTTAAATTTGGAGATCAGTACGCTCGTGCAACATTACGCCTCCACACACAAAAACACGATCATGCTGAACAACGGTGGGAGTCGCCTCAATATGGCCATTGAGCCAAAAGAAATTATTAACAGATAATTAATTGATTCTTTGTGTTCCATGGATCCCACCAAAAAGATGAACCTTCAGTTTGATGAGTCAAATTATATCTCAACAGAAGCCAAACGAACCGAACCATACACACTGATAAGCCAAAACACTATGAACACTGCCCATAAGCGGAGTAGACACGGACGGCGAGTCACCCTAGCGAAGATATGGGCTGTAAATTGACAAATCCATTGCAGTAAGCGACTTTGACAAAGGGCTACTTTGACAAAGGTCAGGTTATTTTTACGCAGAGCCTGTGAACGTGTTTCTCAAAAACGGTGAAGGGTGTTCACGTGCTACTGTCGTGAGCATCTACGGAAACTGGTAGGAGGACAGTGAAACTACGATTACGCGCTAAATGGTTGGACATGCACAACTCTTCATAGAACGTGGTTTGCGGAGGTTTGTCTGCTCTGAAAATTAGGATACATGGTGATCTGTAGCATCTTTGCTGACAGAGCACAATCCTGGTGAACGCACAAGTGTTTAGGACCACACCATTCATCGTACATTGTTGCACAAGGAACTCCGCAGCAGACCACCCCTCCGTGTTCACATGTTGATCCAACGGCATCGTCGATTACGACTGCAGTGGACACGGGACTATCGGGATTCGATCGTCGATCAATGGAAACGTGTCAGCTCTTCGAGTGAATTACATTTTTACTACACTATGTTGATGGTCATCTCCACCAACGCAGTCATCGAGGTGAACGGCGGCTGGAAACGTGCAGTATTATGCTACGGGAGACATTCTCCTGCACTTGCATGGGACCTGTTGCAGTAATCGAAGACACGCCGACAGCTGCGAACCACATGCATCCCTTCATGAGTGATGTCTTCTCCGACGGGGACGTCATCTTCCAGCGGTATAACTGTCCGTTTCTCGGAGCCAGAAACGTGCTTTAATGGTTTGAGCAGCAATATAGTGAATTCACGTTGATGTCTCGGCGACCAAATTCGCCTGACGTAAATCCTATGGATCCGATCTGGGTCGCTATCTGGCGCCATCACCGCATACACAAATCAGTGGCTTATTACTTACGAGAATGACATGACCTGTGCATAGATGTCTAAAGCAACATACCTCTACAAAGCTACCAACAAACTGTTGGATTCCTGATACGCAGAATCAGTTATGTATTCCGCTCCAGAGACGGGCAAACAAGCTATAAAGCAGGTGGTCATAATGTTTTGGCTCATCGGTGTAAACTAGATGTGTAGACTCCGTAAACAGTCAGCTAGCACTAGATCCCTTAATACTACTTGTGCTTACACCAGCTGACTGCCACATGGTAAATTACAAGGACCCCACAATTTTTTTAGAAAATTACTGCTCTCTCAGTTACATTCAATAGCCTCAGTTTATCTTCTGCTGACAGTTTAATATTTACTTGATTTCATTGGTATATTTTCAAAGAAACTGATTACTTACATTTGAAAACAGCAGGGGTCTATTCACAATATATCACTGCTCCTTATGCATCATTACAATCAACAATGCTATATTCCCCACAGGTAACAGGAATTTTTAAAATTCTACTCTCTGCGTCGTGTATGTTGCCCAACAAAGAGGATAAGAGAGGTTGATAGGAGATGTGAACACACGCAGGTACTGGATTTTTTTGCCTCCATATGCTATTAGAACAGGGAATGCACCGACTATCACTGGTGCTTTGAGTCGTATCAAACTTAAATAACGTAAGGAGACGCACGATGTGTGTAACATACAGCCGGCAGAAACTAGACGGACATTAACAGTGTCAACACAGAGAGGCCAAACAGTTATCATCTCGAGTTTTCTGCCTGCCAGAGTACAATAAGCTCTATAAACTTTGTCTCTAGAAAGAATGAGCAGTATTTAACATTTTCCTGTCTGTTAGACTATGTCGTGTATCATCAAAACAAGTTGCAAGCAAAGCGCTCGTCTCTGTTAGCGAAACGAAGAACTCAGGAACTGGAAGTTGCCAGAAAGGCCAAACCTATAGAGTGATAGGGCGTACTCATTGATTTGCAAAAATTACAGCCACTGTGAAACACCTCTCTCACTAAGGTTAAACTGCTGGGAAAAACTTGTTCTCAAATTGAATTCTTAAGTGTTTGCAACATTATACACTTCCTTGTCCTCTCCGGTCCAGAATCACCGGAGCTAAGTACTCTAGGAGATTGTCTCCGTTCCACCCTGTTAAAGTTGACTCAGCAGACCTGAGTCCATGATAAAAATATTGTCGTCAGTGTCCTGCGGACCACGCAGATAGGACTTCTGTACAAGTGTCCGCAGATGTTTCCTCAGTATTTGTGCACTCACAAAGCACAGACACGCACTCAGGCACACAGATGTCGAAGCCATGGAAGAGACTCAAGACAGACCAGGGGAACAACCCAGTAGTACCTGAGCTCTGGCGAATGGCAGCGCAGGCAGTACAAAGGGTTGTGGTTAACAACTGAAGTAGCAAACAGTCTATGAGGATCTATTAGATAACGATCAGTTTGACCTGACAAAAGATAAAGGTACCAGAGATGCAGTTCTGGTGAGCTTGACAATGGAGGCGAGGCCTAAGGACAACCAAGAAACTTTCTTAGCAGATGTCGACTTAGAAAAAGCATTCGGCAACGTTAAATGGAGCAAGATGTTGGAAATTCTCAAGAAAACAGGTGTAACTCATAGGGAAATACGAGTAATATATAGTACTAGCTGACAAACCCAGCATTGCCCGGGTATTCATTTTGCCACTTTTCTATTAGAAACCATAACAAAAAATGAACTGTGTTTGCAGTAAAGAATCGGAAAATTTCATTGCCGTGTATTCGTGAAAACATCTTTGAAACGGTTGTATAATGTACGAATGTAGGAGTGTGGTATCAAAAATGATTCAAACGGCTCTGAGCACTATGGGACTTAACTACTGAGGTCATCAGTCCCCTAGAACGTAGTACTACTTAAACCTAACTAACCTAAGGACATCACACACATCCATGTCCGAGGTAGGATTCGAACCTGCGACCGTTAGGGTCGCGCAGTTCCAGACTGTAGCGCCTAGTACCGCTCGGCCACCCCGGCCGGCAGCATGGTATCCAAATAAAGAAAGGTGATCCCGAACAGTTTCCGTATGTTGAGTGCAGATGCCTCGCGTGTTCACAACGCTATTTTTGGACGTCGTTATGGTAACGCCTGTTCGTGGCGACGGCTATTGTTTTCGCCTACAACGGTTTGCGCTTCGCAGTTCAAAGCTGTCAAAAGCGCCGCCAAGCGTCAGGGATTTCCTTAAGTTGACTCAACTGTAGAAATCTCTTAGTAGTAAAGAATAAATGTATTAAAAGTTCATGCACGATGCGGTATTTTTTTTTCACGTATCTCTGTTTATGAGGTCATATCACTTTAACTAAGTGTCACACACAAATATATTTCTGTAGGTACATTTAGCGGCATATGACGATACTATCGGCGAAATATGTTGCGCAGAGAGTTGGTAGCAAAAAACTAATAAATTTAATCGTCATGCATGATACGGCAGTTTCTCGGGCATCTCAGTGTTCATGAGATATCTCTTTAACTATGATAGGTAGGTGGTTCTTACCCCCAGAGCGATTGCTGCCTGATAGTAAGGGACATGTGTACCAAGTTTATGTGACATCGGTCCTGTGATTTAGGAGGAGATGATGTACACACGTCTCTTCCCCCCACCCCCTCCACACACACACACACACACATATATATATATATATATATATATATATATATATATATATATATATATATGTGTGTGTGTGTGTGTGTGTGTGTGTGTGTGTGTGTGTGGATGTGCAGGTTAGCAAGAGGGAAAAATAAGAATGGAAGACCAAAAAAGAAGTGCTCGGATTAAATAGGGCATAAGGCATGCGGTATTTCTCCACTATTGTTCAACTGTATGTCGAAGAAGAATGACTGAAATTAAAAGGTTCAAGATTAAAACTCAGACTGAAAGAATGTCAGGGATTAGATCAGCTGATGACATTAGTGTTCTCACGAGGAATTACAGGATCTCTTTAATTAAATGAAGTGCCTAACCAGCACAGAATACCGACTGCGAATAAAACAAAGGAAGCCGAAAGTATTGAGGAGTTCCAGAAATGAATAAGCGACAAACTTGTTGTTAAAATTGGAGACCACGCAGTAGATGAAGTGAAGTAACTATGCTGCTTGGAAGCAAAATTACGGGCAAACCGAGGAGGATATAAGAAGCAGCCTAGCACAGGCAGAGACGGCATTCGTCACTGAACGGTGTCTTCACGTGTAAAAAAGAGGCTGATCTTGCAGACAAAGTTCCTAAGAATCTACAGCAATTTTTTGAAGTGAATCATGAAGTGCGAGAAAACTGCAAGAAAAAAGTATGGAAGGGCTTGCGATGACCTGTTACAGAAAGATGCTGAAAATTCAGCGAACTGATACGAAATGAGCCCGTTCTTCGTAGCATCGGCGACGAAAGGAATAATACGTCGAAAACACAGACTAGAAAAAAGGTCAAAACAGTAGTAGATGTGGTAAAACATCTGGGAGTGAATTCCATGGTACTAGAGGCAGCTGTAGAGGATAAAAAGTTAGGAGTAGGCAGGCATTGGTATAAGTCCAACCAGTAATTGAATACATTGGTTTTTGGGTGTAGGTGCTACTCTGGGATGGAGAGTAAGGATCAGGAAGGAAACTCGTAGTGGGACACATCAAACCAGTCATAAGTGTGATGAGCCGAAATAAAAAGAAAGAAAACACGTGAAATACAGTTTCAATGTGTCTCCGCATGTGGAACAACGAACAGGACACTACACAGGACGTCGACAACCCACCCAGTGTCTTGGGAACATGTTGTCCAAAAATGGATCTACATCCAAACTGAAGTACTCTATCACCGAATTATCGTGTGTGCTGTCAACTGCTGAGGCACATTCTTCAGTACCGTGACTATCTTACTGTCAAGGTGATCAAGTATAGTGGTGGAATGAGCCGCCATGACAGCTTGCAAGAGCTGATAATACCATATCACACCTTCAGTCAAATAAACTGTTCAAAACAACAAAAACAAAAAATGGATCGAATGGCTATGAGCACTATGGGACTTAACTTCTGAGGATATCAGTCCCCTAGAACTTAGAACTACTTAAACCTAACTACCCTAAGGACATCACACACATCCATTCCCGAGGCAGGATTCGAATCTGCGACCGTAGCGGTCGCGCGGTTTCAGACTGTAGCGCCTAGAACCGCTCGGCCACTCCGGCCGGCCAAGCATGTCAGCCTCAGATACTTCCCACTCGGACTAAACATAACTCCAATGGATAAAGATAGCTATACACACGCCGGCCGCGGTGGCCGTTCTAGGCTCTGCAGTCCGGAACCGCGGGACTGCTACGGTCGCAGGTTCGAATCCTGTCTCGGGCAAGGATGTGTGTGCTGTCTTTAGGTTAGTTAGGTTTAAGTAGTTCTAAGTTCTAGGGGACTGATGACCTAAGATTTTAAGTCCCATAGTGCTCAGAGCTATTTGAACCATTTTTGAGCTATACACAATAACTAAACGTAATCAAACAGGTCGGCGCAGAAAACGATCACAGAATGAACTTAGTAGACAAACTGAACCCAAAAATAAAAACGCAACTGACACCAAACACACAAAGCAGGATTACAGCACGACACGCCAACAATGTTCACAAAACCGAGAAGACACAAGATAAAGAAATCACAAAAAACAGGAAACATGCCACACCTTGAAATTTGACAATAAGACAATGCACAGAATGGAAAACATTACGAGAAAACAAGGACTACACGTTGTATATAGAACAAACAACACTACGTTAAACATTAAAAACACCCAACACTGCCACAGATAAATTCAGCACAGTCTCGTATAACAGTTAATCTGCAAAGATTGCGACGCAACATACGAGGTGTTTATGATTAAATTTTCGCTGCTGCACAGGGCCCTCATGAAAAACGAGTGATCGTAGGAGAAAGAAACTTGAAACATTTGTAAGGACAAGTGGAAGAGAAACAACGAATAGACCTTTAAAAGAAACATATTTTAATTTCCACATGAGAGGGTAACAGTGTTTGCCTTCCAAACGTTGCTGCATCCACGACAGCCTGAAACTGCGCTAGAGACGACCCTACTGCCGCCCGAAACATCGCAGATGGGATGTTGGCTTCCCGCCTCACCAGGCTGATCTTCAACCACGAACGTGTATTAATGTCTCGTTGATGAATCCAGTAGGTTCTTCATGAATTTGTGGCGCAATTGGCAGTCATTCTCTCCCAGGAGAAATTCCCAAATCGCCAGTTAATTCGGACTTCTGAATCATGTTATTCAACACCAGTGCGGCAAGAAGACCTCTCTGTATTCTTTAATGAATCGATGCTCGCGAAGAGCACTACCACTATTGTTGTCGTTTTGGTAAAACATCTCTACAAGCAAAGCCCTGCTAATCTTGTCCTGACGCATGTTGATTGTCTGCAACTGATTCTTGTGTTTCAACTCTACGTCGGCACTTGGATGGGTGATCATCCAGCCGCCATGCACTATTGACATTTTCCGGGGTGCACTCAGCCTCGTGATGCCAATTGAGGAGCTACTCGACCGAATAGTAGAGTCTCCGGTCAAAGAAAACTATCAGAACGACCGGGAGAGCGGTGTGCTGACCACACGCCCCTCCTATCCGCATCCTCAACCAAGGATGACACGGCGGTCGGATGGTCCCAATGGGCCACTTGTGGCCTGAAGACGGAGTGCTTTTTTACGTTGGACGGATACGTAGAAATTTTAGAATAAGTATTGGAAACATTTAAGGTGGGATGTAACGGAAAACGTAAACACTCATTTAAATAATCATTACAGCTATGTTTATTAATGTACGAATCTAAAATTTTGCATGTGTAAAGCAAAAGAGCTGTGTTTTAACGGAAAAATATAATAAAATATGGAGGATTAATATTTTGCCAGAAATTTGAATTTTTAATTTTTTTATTGTCTTTTTTTATAAAAAGCCATAACTCAAATTCTAATCATGCAATTAATCTGAAAATTTTATTGTAGTGTCCTGAGAAGGTTATAACACCATAGAACTACAGTTATTAATTTTTGGTACAAATAGTATCATTAACAGAGTTTTTAATTTTGCACATCCAAATTTAACTATTTTCTACACACAATCATCTAAAAATCAGAATGTAATTGTAGAATCTCGTATTATTTAGTTCCAGGGAGACAGAACACGTTGCGAACAGTTCCTGAAAATTTCACAGCATTAGCTTATACACTTTTTGAGAAAAAGTTTCTAATAACGTACAAAATGTAAAACAGAAAAAATGAGGTTAAAAATTTTCTTCTCATACTTCTACATGTAATAAGCTTACCCCAATTTTAAAGTCCTCCATACTGATTCTTCTCATCCTCCAGATTTCTCTGCTCTTCTCTTCGACTCTGCCTGGCCTGTATTTGCACGTAAGACACTGATCTGTTAGATTCTTGACCCTGCTCTCGCCTATGGTGTAAAATGCTTCTGTTGTAAACACATCAGGATCTATACCAACTCTCTTCAGGAATTCAATTCTGCCATTATTTCCGTTATTGTAACATAAAACTGCATCATAGACAGCTAGAATCCCACCTTTATCAAAGTCGAAAACGTGAAGGTACGCATATCTCCTCCTTACATGAGACATCACAACAACATTTCCCCAGGCAACGCCGGTCAACTGCTGTTTGTGTATGCGAAATCGGTTGGAAACTTTCCTCATGTCAGCACGTTGTAGCTGTCGCCACCGGTGCCAACCTTGTGCGAATGCTCTGACAAGCTAATCATTTGCATATCACAGCATCTTCTTCCTGTCGGTTAAATTTAGCGTCTGTAGCACGTCATCTTTGTGGTGTAGCAATTTTAATGGCCAGTATTGTGCATCTACACCTACGCAGATACTCTGCAAGCCACCGTACGGTGCGTGGCGGAGTGTACCCAGTACCACTACCTGTCATTTTCTTTACTCTTCCACTCGCAAATAGAGCGAGGGAAAAACGACTGTCTGTATGCCTTCGTATGACCCCCATTTTTCTCGTATCTTCGTGGTCCTTACACACAATGTGTGTTGGCAGCAGTAGACTCGTTAGGCAGTCAGCTTCAAATGCAGGTTCTCTAAATTTTCTCAATAGTGTTTCTCGAAAAGGACGTCGTTTTCCCTCCAGGCACTCCCAGTTGAGTTCCGAAGCATCTCCGTAACACTTACGTGTTGTTCGAACCTACCTGTAACAAATCTGGCAGGTCGCCTCTGAACTGATTCGATGTCTTCGTTCAATCCGACCACGTAAGAAACCCAAGCACTCGAGCATTACTCAAGAATAAGTCGCCTCAGCGTCCTATATGCAGTCTCCTTTACAGGTGAACCACTCTTCCCTAAAATTCCCCCAATAAACCGAAGTCGACCATTCGCCTTCCCTAACACAGTTTTCACACGCTCGTTCGACCTCATATCGCTTTGCAATATTGTGCCCAGATATTTAAACGACTTTGCTGTGTCAAGCAAGACACCAGTAATATTGTATCCGAACATTACAGGTTTGATCTTCCTACTCATCCGCGTTAGCTTACGTTTTTCCACATGTAGGGCTATCTGCCTTTCATTACAGCAACCGGAAATTTTGTCTAAGTCGTCTTGTATTTTCCTACAGTCGCCCAACTTCGACAGCTCACCGTACACCACGGAATTATCGGCAAACAACAGTAGATTGCTGTGCACCCTGTCGACCAAAGCATTTACGTATACAGAGAACAAAAGCGGTCCTATCACACTTCCCTGGGGCACTCCTGACAATACCCTTGTCTCTGATGATCACTCGCCATCGAGGACAACATACGGGTGTCTATTATTTAAGAAGTCTTCGAACCACTCACGTATCTACAAACTTATTCCACAACACTAAACTGACACACAATATTTTTAGCGCAACGCAATCTGACTTTCAATAATCCCTACAAAAGAATGGTCCTGACTAATAATAACCTATACCTTTAATGAATCACGTACCTCACAAAAATCTTTGTTACTCGAACTACTGCAATACAGCGAGCGCCAATACTGCCAACTAAATAAAAGATTCAACCTACTGAAGGCACTAACTACTGATAGGCATAATTAGCAAATGAAAGATTTTGATAGAGAACAATCAATGTATTTACCTTAATAATGTCCAAAAGTCACCATATATATATATATATATATATATATATATATATATATATATATATATATATATATCAGTTCATGATATACAGTATTACAAATTTACTCTTGCTGATGGACACGCGTCCAGATCGTCCGCTCTCAAAATTCTGTCGTTCCCACACCCACCACTGCGGGCGGCTCACCTCCAACTGCGCAACGCTACCGGCTGTTCACATCCAACGCCCAACACGACCATAGCAAAAATTCCAACAATGCAAACCAGCTGCACACAGCACAGTCAGTGATTTTCATACAGAGGGCTACGTGGCGTTACCAACATAAAAACCTAAACAGCCTACTTACATTATTTATGCGGTTTATATGACTTGCGCGTAGACCTCTAATGCCACATACATCCACAAACCTTCCGACGAACTGTAGGATCCCTAATACACAGAATCAGTGACGTATTTCGTTTCAAAGATGGACAAACAAGCTATTAAGCAGATGGTCATAATGTTTTGATTCATCAGTGTAATCAAAATTATGTAGCTGGATCAAGAAGCAGCACGCAGAACATTAAACTAGGGTACAAAAACAAAAACATAGCAAGCTAATGATGCCAAAGCCATGTGAAGTGTTGGAGGTCAAAAGACACAGAATATTCAGTTTATTAATTCCTGAAGAAACTGTGTCTAACAAAGAACTAGTAAAGGTATCCTCTATTACTCTTTAAGGGTGCTGGCTGGCTTCACTAGAATCACAGTGAGAGGAACCACACAATAAAGTGAGTTTTCGTGTAAGGCTGCGGTTATGTTGACCTGCCGCACAAATAAATCAAATACCTCCCCCCCCCCCCCCCCCCCCCCCGTGCTCTGCCGTGCACAGCTAAGTAAACCCCCTGTAATACATTGTGATACTGCCCACACAGTATACCGCTGAAGTAGTGTGGCCCAGATGTCAGGTGTTACCAACACTTTTCACCCACCCCCACCCCCACTCCCACCCCTACAGGAGCTAGGTGGTTCTTTCCCGTACAGTATTATTTTAGAAACAGTAAGTAGTATGGGGTACCACAGCTGGTTAAAATCGATCCAGAAGGAAACTCAAAAAGTTAAACACTTTTAAAAAGTTCGGTTACCAAGACTCAGAACTTGTAACAACATTCAGTGACAACCAATAAAACCTATGCTTAAGTCGTGTAACAACTGTTAACTTGGCTCAAATTTTCTTCACAAAGATAAAAGTTCTTCATTTTTTCAGTTAATACCTTTAAAATGAAAGACTATCTTTAAAATTATGGGTACAGTTTCAATTCATAAATTAGCTTTAAACAGTTTGCTGCAAAAAGTTCATTTGGAGTTCACCTAAATATGACATGTTCTCATCAAATGTGCCTTACAATCATACATGTACAATAACCACATAAAACTTCAGTATTACACATATTTTTTCCTTAACATGATGCTGTGATTATGAAAGCCGTATATGATTTTATAGTTATGTGTGTCTGATACATAAAAAGTTTGATATAAGCCTTGAAATTTGCATAATCACTACACTAAAAAGTTTTCGTCCTTTCTAGCCTTATTATGTATAACAAACATCTATCATTCTTTGTTACCTTAATCTCAACTAAAGATCTGATGAATGCTGTAGCAAAAACGACATTATAAATAAAGTAATAGATGTACTAAACGATCTGGACACCTTCACGAAGTATCCACAATGGTCACAAACTCGTTTTGGAAATTTATTTCCTTCATTAATGATAGAGAAGCTACTGTACATGACATGTGGAGATTTTTCTTTACCTTATGCTCTCTCACTCAAGTACATTATAGGTAGCAACTATCTATTAAGAAATGATGGAAGTAATACATTTGGTGATTGTTAAACTACAGTCTTCAGCAGTTTTATGTTTTATTTTATATGAAATTGTGCCCCATTTTTTCCTCCACTCCTCCCCCTTCCATGAGAATGAGGAGTTCCTTATTTCTGTTGACATTTGGTTCAACAAGGTCTTATAGTCATTGTATCTGTACATTATTACTACGGTCATCTTACATTTCAAATAAATTAAATAGCATTTCTTAGAACCTAAGTTGAAATTATCATCTTTCATTGAGTTAGCTAAGATATACAACTATCGAAAGCACACATTTAACTAATTGAATTAAACTTTAGGGTCAGATGTACTACAAGCAATAAAAACCATAGATTGATAGGGATATTATTTTCTAGAGTAAACCTACTCATCTGTATAAACTCGATAAGATTGTAATAATTCTCATTTTATCGTAACTGAAAGACAAATTGATGTCTCGTGAGAACGGAACACACAATGCTCTCACTTGTTACTCGGGTTTGTTTCTCGTAACATATTTTTATCGAATAAGACCAAGTAAAGACTAATATCTCACCTCTGCGTATTTTCCCGATCATATAATGGCGTTTCGTTGGTGTTCATTCTATAATGAGGAAGAAATCTGTGACCAAATCTCAAACTGAAAATCACGGTCACAGTTCGTCTTGAGAAGATATAGCCTTTAAATTAGAGCTTAGACGAGTTTTGATATTGAAAATCGGATCCCTAATGCCTTCCACTATCGGCTTTTCTCTTAATCTGGACGACTTGTGGGTCTTGGTTACTGAACCAGTAAATCCCCCATCCGCCATTCTTTATAGAATCAAACTCTTACGTATAAAAAAGCTTCAAACTTCTGATTAATTTACAACATTGGCGTAGCTGTTCGGATCTTTTTGAAGCCTAGCCTAACCTAAAATTTATAGAAGATGCAAAGTTAATAGAACACAATTAAGCAAAGAAAACAGTGAAAGTTTGTTTTGTATCTTACTACAGTTTCATTCGATCTATCCATTACTTGAGAGTTCACTACGTTACGCATGCTACCCAGTTAAACAGTTGGCTTGAGGCTTCTAGAAATAGCCTCTTGTTTCCATGCTTCTGGCGAAAAGACGGAAGGCAGTCGTGCGTGTCGTAGGAGCGTGGCAACGAGGATTACCTCAGAAGTGAAGCTGTGAGTTATTTCGCGCGCTGTTCAGTCCTGCCTTAACAAAACTTGTTTTAGAAGTAAAATTCGTGAGTGCAAGAGATTAACTGATTATATTATGACTTGAGCAAAGGGAACACTTTTATCTCTATTTCGCGAGTTAGATGACAAACAATTTTCAAGCTGGGCTTGTGAAACAAAATGCGCTTATAAAATGTGGGTAATTCACACCACTCTTAGCCATTAAAATAATTGATCGGAAAAAATCAGAAAATTTCAAATTTCTTGGTATAAAAAAGTATCCTTGGCTTACAGGTTGCTCTGTAACAAACAAATTGTAATGTTCCGCATGTACTTGTTTGTTCTGCCTGGGAGTGAAAAAAATAGACATCAGCTTCTTTCGGAGTACGTGTGACAAAAAATTTTGACAGAAAAGCCGAGAAACGCCACAATTTAAGAACGCACTTTCACGATCAATAGAGTTTTCAGTTGTTGGGTTATGGACGAACTTAACATCCAGTTTCTGAAGGAGCCAAACTTCTAGCCATAAAACATAGTGCGACTGTGAAACAAAATAGATTAGTAATCGAGAGACTTATTGATGTTCTTTGTTTCTTCGGAAAGCAAGAGCTTGTATTCAAAGGACACTTTGAACACGAAAGTTCTGTGAAAAATTCTGACACCAAAGGCAATTCTTCAATTACTGAAAGTTTTGCCTACAGGAACAGTTTATTCGTGATCACTTGCAGAGCTTTTCGGCGTTCAAAGGAAACTCAAATACAGTTCAAAACGATTTAACTGAATCGGTTACCGATCTCGTTAATGATCGCATTAAAGAAGAATTACTCTGATGGAGTTTGTTCGAGTGCAAGGAGATGACACGCTGGATGTTTCTTATAAGTTATACGTGAGTATTATTCTCAGGTTCTGTCCCATGGACGTGTTTACTGGTCTCTACAACGTCACTACTGAAAAATTGTACTCAGAGCACTTGATGTTCGGGGAGCAACTGATAAAATAGTGGGCCAAATTTATGGTGAAGCAGGTAAACGTCCAGCTCTCCAAAATTTTGTCAAACAAAATTGTCCGTGAGCTACATTTTTGCACAGTTATGCTCATAAATTTAATCTAGATCTGTTTCATTGTTCTAAAAACAACAAATCAGTTAGGTTTTTCATTTTGAGACTTATAGCGTCCCATTCATTTACAAAGACAGATCTCGAAGAGAACGTAACTTTCAGATAATAAAGGATTCAAGCTGTCTCCAATATGTACTACACGCTGGAATTTCAGTCCACGAACTGTTTCGACAATATATCTTAAATACCATGAAATGAAAGACATTTCCAAAATATCACCACAAATGACGAAGACTGAGATGCAGAGTCGTTTAACAGTGCTTCTAGATTGCTTCATATTGTTAATATAACTCAATTCTTTTTCCTGCTTTGCCTTTACAAGGAAATATTCGTATATGTTGACCGTCTCTACGCACTTCTTCAACACAAAATTGCATGTGATATTAGCAGGTGCAATGCTGGAATCAAGAAGACGATCAGCTTGTTAAAGGAGTTGAGTTCAAACAAACTGTGTCCTCATCTATTGAAAGCTGTAACAAGAAATTTCACAGTGAAACAGATGTCAGTGATCGTGACTTCCAGCCCCTTAAGCTGCTATCTTCTGAGATCTTACATAACATGATAATGCATATTGAAATGCGTTTTGTATATCTTCAGAATATTCAGTTTATAGAGTTGCTTGATAAGAATCAGTTTGGAAATTATAAATAGAATTTCCCGTAAATGAAACTGAACAGCCTTCTCACATCTTACCCATTCCTCAACAAACAACGACTGGAAATTGAGTTAGAAAACATTCACATTCATGATTATTTATCACCTGCAGAACTTCTTAAATCATAATGGACAATGATTTTCAAAATATTTATAACGATGCAACAAAGTTTATCAAACTGATTCTTACATTCCCTGTTACTAAAGCTTCTTCTGAAAGACGTATGAACACGCTTGAAAGAATTAAAAATTGCCTTCGCAATTCAGTTAAGTTCTCACTGCACAATTGCACAGAAAAAAGTCTGGTTAAACAAATTACAAGTGAGCAGAAATTTAAAGATAACGTAACTGATAATTTTGCTACCAAGACGGATCGACGCATCAACCCCCTTATCAAACGCTATAAGGTAAGCCTACCCACAATTAATCCATTAGGTTCGCCAGTGCTTTATGAAGGAGATAATGTGTTAAATATTTTACATTAAGCATGTAAGCGAGACAAAGTTTGGGAAAGGTTTGAAATTCCCCCCCAAGCGGGAGGCAACGGAACAATAAAAAGTATCGTTACAGACAATTTAATAAAGAGCGATGTACTGTCACTCCTGATAGTGTACGATGTGTTACACCGTACCACTGTTGCCCAGAGCCGGAAGGACGCACATGTGTCCTGCAATGCCGTTCGGATGAGGTGTCGATCTTCTCTGGGGGTGATCTGGGTGGTGCGACCTGACTCATCTCGTCGTGTTCTACGACCTTCCGTGGACCGTTGTACACACACCCGTTGCTCCGCCGACACACTGCGTCCCACACGAGCAGCTATTTCCGGATGGATGCAACACATTCTCTCACGCCAAAAATGCGCCCTCTTTCAGACTCATTGATGTGACGGTATGGTCCACGCGTACCTCTGCGAGGCATCCTGCACATCTGTTCAAGTCACAATGATCCATGACCTTCGGTTTGTAGCGACAACGAGAGCAGCAGGCACATTTTACCGGTAGGTGGTGTTGCGCCGCGATATCGGTGTTGACCTTGAACCCGCGGGCAGACAAGGCCCAATGCTAATCATTTCTGCAGAACATACTAATGTACATGTCCTGGGGATATGAACGTCCTACCTCTAGTCCTTCAAGGTATTGTGTTCTTCCTGCACATGAAAGCATATAATTTTGCAGGTATATTCCTGGTGTATCCGAATACTACACTACTGGCCATTAAAATAGCTACACCACGAACATGACGTGCCACAGACGCGAAATTTAACCGGCAAGAAGAAGATGCTGTGATATGCAAATGATTAGCTTATCAGAGCATTCACACAAGGTTGGCGCCGGTGGCGACACCTACAACGTGCTGACATGAGGAAAGTTTCCAACCGATCTCTCACACACAAACAGAAGTTGACCGGCGTTACCTGGCGAAACGTTGTTGTGATGCCTCCTGTAAGGAGAAGAAATGCGTACCATCACGTTTCCGACTTTGATAAAGGTCGCATTGCAGCCTATCGCGACATTGCTGCTCGCGTTGGTCGAGATCCAGTGACTGTTAGCAGAAAATGGAATCGGTGGGTTCGGGAGGGTAATACGGAACGCCGTGCTGGATCCCAACGGCGTCGCATCACTAGCAGTCGAGATGACAGGCAACTTATCCGCATGGCTGTAACGGATCGTGCAGCCATGCCTCGATCCCTGAGTCAACAGATAGGGTCGTTTGCAAGACAACAACTATCTCCACGAACAGTTCGACGACGTTTGCAGCAGCATGGACTATCAGCTCTGATGCTGCATCACAGACAGGAGCGCCTGCGATGGTGTACTCAACGACGAACCTGAGTGCCCGAATGGCAAAACGTCATTTCGGATGAATCCAGGTTCTGTTTACAGCGTCATGATGGTCGCATCCGTGTTTGACGACACCGCGGTGAACTCACATTGGAAGTGTGTATTCGTCATCGCCATACTGGTGTATCACCCGGCTTGATGGTATGGGGTGCCATTGGTTACACGTCTCGGTCACCACCTATTCGCATCAATACGTTTCAACAGCATTCCATTTCTCGTTAAGGTTTGGTATTGCAAGCGATTTTTTCTCCTGTTGGCTGTTACCAAAATTCAGCCTGCGGATGTCTGTGCTCGCAAAACTCGAAAAGTAGTTGGTCAGTTGACGTGAAATTTTGAGACAAAGTTGCATTCATATACGAGCTTGGTTTTACAAACCTATTTTAAACACATCTAATTTATAAATAAATATGTTGTTGTTGTTGTTGTTGTCTTCAGTCCTGAGACTGGTTTGATGCAGCTCTCCATGCCACTCTATCCTGTGCAAGCTTCTTCATCTCCCAGTACCTACTGCAACCTACATCCTTCTGAATCTGCTTAGTGTATTCATCTCCTGGTCTCCCTCTACGATTTTTACCCTCCACGCTGCCCACCAATACTAAATTGGTGATCCCTTGATGCCTCAGAACATGTCCTACCAACCGTTCCCTTCTTCTGGTCAAGTTGTGCCACAAATTTCTCTTCTCCCCAATCCTATTCAATACCTCCTCGTTAGTTATGTGATCTACCCATCTAATCTTCAGCATTCTTCTCTAGCACAACATTTCGAAAGCTTCTATTCTCTTCTTGTCCAAACTATTTATCGTCCATGTTTCACTTCCATACATGGCTACACTCCATACAAATACTTTCAGAAACGACTTCCTGACACTTAAATCTATACTCGATGTTAACATATTTCTCTTCTTCAGAAACGCTTTCCTTGCCATTGCCAGTCTACATTTTATGTCCTCTCTACTTCGACCATCATCAGTGATTTTGCTCCCCAAATAGAAAAACTCCTTTACTACTTTAACTGTCTCATTTCCTAATCTAATTCCCTCAGCATAACCTGAGTTAATTCGACTACATTCCATTATCCTCGTTTTGCTTTTGTTGATGTTCATCTTATATCCTCCTTTCAAGACACTATCCATTCCGTTCAACTGCTCTTCCAAGTCCTTTGCTGTCTCTGACAGAATTACAATGTCATCGGCGAACCTCAAAGTTTTTATTTCTTCTCCATGGATTTTAATACCTACTCCAAATTTTTCTTTTGTTTCCTTTACTGCTTGCTCAATATACAAATTGAATAACATCGGGGAGAGGCTGCAACCCTGTCTTACTCCCTTCCCAACCACTGCTTCCCTTTCATGTCCCTCGACTCTTATAACTGCCATCTGGTTTCTGTTCAAATTGTAAATAGCCTTTCGCTCCCTGTATTTCAACCCTGCCACCTTTAGAATTTGAAAGAGAGTATTCCAGTCAACATTGTCAAAAGCTTTCTCCAAGTCAACAAATGCTAGAAACGTAGGTTTGCCTTTTCTTAATCTTTCTTCTAAGATAAGTCGTAAAGTCAGTATTACCTCACGTGTTCCAATATTTCTACGGAATCCAAACTGATCCTCCCTGAGGTCCGCATCTACCAGTTTCTCCATTCGTCTGTCAAGAATTCGCGTTAGTATTTTGCAGCTGTGACTTATTAAACTGATAGTTCGGTAATTTTCACGTGTGTCAGCACCTGCTTTCTTTGGGATTGGAATTATTATATTCTTCATGAAGTCTGAGGGTATTTCGCCTGTCTCATACATTTTGCTCACCAGATGGTAGAGGTTTGTCAGGACTGACTCTCCCAAGGCCGTCAGTAGTTCTAATGGAATGTTGTCTACTCCGGGGCCCTTGTTTCTACTCAGGTCTTTCAGTGCTCTGTCAAACTCTTCACGCAGTATCGTATCTCCCATTTCATCTTCATCTACATCCTCTTCCATTTCCATAAAATTGTCCTCGAGTACATCGCCCTTGTATAGACCCACTATATACTCCTTCCACCTTCCTGCTTTCCCTGCTTTGCTTAGAACTGGGTTTCCATCTGAGCTTTTGATGTTCATAAAAGTGGTTCTCTTATCTCCAAAGGTCTCTTTAATTTTCCTGTAGGCAGTATCTGTCTTACCCCTAGTGAGATAAGCCTCTACATCCTTACATTTGTCCTCTAGCCATCCCTGCTTAGCCATTTTGCACTTCCTGTCGATCTCATTTTTGAGGCGTTTGTATTCCTTTTTGCCTGCTTCATTTATTGCATTTTTATATTTTCTCCTTTCATCAATTAAATTCAATATTTCTTTTGTTACCCAAGGATTTCTACTAGCCCTCGTCTTTTTACCTACTTGATCCTCTACTGCCTTCACTACTTCATCCCTCAAAGTTACCCATTCTTCTTCTACTGTATTTCTTTCCCCCATTCCTGTCAAATGTTCCCTTATGCTCTCCCTGAAACTCTGTACAACCTCTGGTTCTTTCAGTTTATCCAGGTCCCATATCCTTAAATTCCCACCTTTTTGCAGTTTCTTCAGTTTTAATCTACAGGTCATAACCAATAGATTGTGGTCAGAGTCCACATCTGCCCCTGGAAATGTCTTACAATTTAAAACCTGGTTCCTAAATCTCTGTCTTACCATTATATAATCTATCTGATACCTTTTAGTATCTCCAGGGTTCTTCCATGTATACAACCTTTTTTCATGAGTCTTAAACCAACATGATTAAGTTGCGCTCTGTGCAAAATTCTACCAGGCGGCTTCCTCTTTCATTTCTTATACCCAATCCATATTCACCTACTACGTTTCCTTCTCTCCCTTTTCCTACACTCGAATTCCAGTCACCCATTACTATTAAATTTTCATCTCCCTTCACTATCTGAATTATTTCTTTTATTTCATCATACATTTCTTCAATTTCTTCGTCATCTGCAGAGCTAGTTGGCATATAAACTTGTACTACTGTATTAGGTGTGGGCTTCGTATCTATCGTGGCCACAATAATGCGTTCACTATGCTGTTTGTAGTAGCTTAACCGCATTCCTATTTTCCTATTCATTATTAAACCTACTCCTGCATTACCCCTATTTGATTTTGTGTTTATAACCTGGTAGTCACCTGACCAGAAGTCTTGTTCCTCCTGCCACCGAACTTCACTAATTCCCACTATATCTAACTTTAACCTATCCATTTCCCTTTTTAAATTTTCTAACCTACCTGCCCGATTAAGGGATCTGACATTCCACGCTCCGATCCGTAGAACGTCAGTTTTCTTTCTCCTGATAACGACATCCTCTTGATAGTCCCCGCCCGGAGATCCGAATGGGGGACTATTTTACCTCCGGAATATTTTACCCAAGAGGACGCCATCATCATTTAATCATACAGTAAAGCTGCATGCCCTCGGGAAAAATTACGGCCGTAGTTTCCCCTTGCTTTCAGCCGTTCGCAGTACCAACACAGCAAGGCCGATTTGGTTAATGTTACAAGGCCAGATCAGTCAATCATCCAGACTGTTGCCCTTGCAACTACTGAAAAGGCTGCTGACCCTCTTCAGGAACCACACGTTTGTCTGGCCTCTCAGCAGATACCCCTCCGTTGTATGTAGTACATAAATTGGAAATATTGGTACCAAAAACTCTCGAAACTTTCTTGATAAATTTTACATGGTACTCCAATGAAAATTCAGACGAACATAGGCTATACATTTTTAAATGTATAGCTACAATGGATATATAATTCATAAATGGGAAACATTATTACCAAATATCTATTTGGTTTAAAAATTGGCTTGACGGCTGAACTTCAATTTTTTACCCGTTACTTTAATAAACGTTTGGATACGTACAGGCTATATACGTTTAATATGAGGAGAAGTCAAAAAGTAAAGGGACTTTTGAGAAAAGGAATATTTATTATAATGATAGAAAACTGAAACAAACATAATTTTTCTACATTATTTCACTGTACTTCAACGCACAAGCGTTTTGATTTCTTCTGAGGAAAAACTTTTTGTTTACACTTATGACCAATTTTGCATCACATCTATGACTTTTCCATTGGTTGCCAATCTTCTTCCCACGAGCACTTCCTTCAATGGTCCAAATACACTCCTGGAAATGGAAAAAAGAACACATTGACACCGGTGTGTCAGACCCACCATACTTGCTCCGGACACTGCGAGAGGGCTGTACAAGCAATGATCACACGCACGGCACAGCGGACACACCAGGAACCGCGGTGTTGGCCGTCGAATGGCGCTAGCTGCGCAGCATTTGTGCACCGCCGCCGTCAGTGTCAGCCAGTTTGCCGTGGCATACGGAGCTCCATCGCAGTCTTTAACACTGGTAGCATGCCGCGACAGCGTGGACGTGAACCGTATGTGCAGTTGACGGACTTTGATCGAGGGCGTATAGTGGGCATGCGGGAGGCCGGGTGGACGTACCGCCGAATTGCTCAACACGTGGGGCGTGAGGTCTCCACGGTACATCGATGTTGTCGCCAGTGGTCGGCGGTAGGTGCACGTGCCCGTCGACCTGGGACCGGACCGCAGCGATGCACGGATGCACGCCAAGACCGTAGGATCCTACGCAATGCCGTAGGGGACCGCACCGCCACTTCCCAGCAAAATAGGGACACTGTTGCTCCTGGGGTATCGGCGAGGACCATTCGCAACCGTCTCCATGAAGCTGGGCTACGGTCCCGCACACCGTTAGGCCGTCTTCCGCTCACGCTCCAACATCGTGCAGCCCGCCTCCAGTGGTGTCGCGACAGGCATGAATGGAGGGACGAATGGAGGCGTGTCGTCTTCAGCGATGGGAGTCGCTTCTGCCTTGGTGCCAATGATGGTCGTATGCGTGTTTGGCGCCGTGCAGGTGAGCGCCACAATCAGGACTGCATACGACCGAGGCACACAGGGCCAACACCCGGCATCATGGTGTGGGGAGCGATCTCCTACACTGGCCGTACACCTCTGGTGATCGTCAAGGGGACACTGAATAGTGCACGGTACATCCAAACCGTCATCGAACCCATCGTTCTACCATTCCTAAACCGGCAAGGGAACTTGCTGTTCCAACAGGACTATGCACGTCCGCATGTATCCCGTGCCACCCAACGTGCTCTAGAAGGTGTAAGTCAACTACCCTGGCCAGCAAGATCTCCGGATCTGTCCCCCATTGAGCATGTTTGGGACTGGATGAAGCGTCGTCTCACGCGGTCTGCACGTCCAGCACGAACGCTGGTCCAACTGAGGCGCCAGGTGGAAATGGCATGGCAAGCCGTTCCACAGGACTACATCCAGCATCTCTACGATCGTCTCCATGGGAGAATAGCAGCCTGCATTGCTGCGAAAGGTGGATATACACTGTACTAGTGGCGACATTGTGCATGCTCTGTTGCCTGTGTCTACGTGCCTGTGGTTCTGTCAGTGTGATCATGTGATGTATCTGACCCCAGGAATGTGTCAATAAAGTTTCCCCTTCCTGGGACAATGAATTCACGGTGTTCATTTTTCAATTTCCAGGAGTGTATATGGAAATCGCTTGGAGCCGTGGCGGGTGTTCCAGCAATTCGAATCCCAACTTCTTCATTGTTTCGGCCGTCCGTTTGGCAGAATTTTGCCAAGCGTTATCTTGCTACAGGATGACACCTTTCCGCAGTTTTCCGCGACGTTTGGATCTGACTGCAGGCGTTAGGTTAGTTCGCAACACATCACAAAAGTTCTCACTGTTCACAGTTTCGCCTCTTCGAGTAAAATGAACATCTGCCACACCTTCCATGTCCCAGGATAGTGTTAGCATAACCATACCAGCTGATGGCTGACGTTTAATTTTCTTAACTTCTGATGATAACCGATGTTTCCAAACCACGTCCGCCGTCTTACTTTCCGGTTAGTGAAGATGAACCCACGTTTCGTCTACAGCAACGATTTGCTGTAAAAGTCCATCTCTCTCGCGATGATTACGGACCAAATGGTTACAAGAGATGTCCATCGTTTGCGTCTTATGCAGCGCTGACAATTAATTCGGTGTCCAATTTCCAAAAATTTAGCCTGTCGTGTAAGATGGAATGCGCTGAACCATTATTGATATGCAAGGTACTGGCGATTTCGTCCACTGTGATTCATCTGTTTTCTGTCACCGCACTCTCAACGGCTTCCTGAGTTGTTGCCGTCGATGGCCTGCCAATCTTTCCTCATCATATAGAGAAAGTGTTCCCTGTTTGAAGTTTTCTATCCATTCGTAGACTTTGCTTCGTGATAAACAGGTGTCACCACATTGCGCTTGCATTCGACGAATAATATCCGCAGGTTTAACACCTATTAAAAACAAAAAGCGAATCACTGTTCTCATTTCCTGCTTGGTGTAGATCGACAATGGAGTTGCCATGTATCAGTGTGTCCTACAATACAACGACTAAGCGGGAATGGAGTGACACGTTGTGTAGAATTGTTGCAGACGACAATACTTCAGTCCTGGATACCAACAGTGTTACCAAGCCCTAGGCAAGGAATCCAAAAGATCGTTTACTTTACGACTTCCCCGTATACCCGTGTATATATACACTATGTGATCAAAAGTATCCAGATACCCCCCAAAACATACGTTTTTAATATGAGGTGCGTTGTTCTGCCACCTAATGCCAGGGGCTCCGTATCAGCGACCTCAGTAGTCATTAGACATCGTGAGAGATAAGAATGGGGCACTCCGCGGAACTCACGGACTTTGCACATGGTCAGATGATTGGGTGTCACTTGTGTCATATGTATGTACGCGAGATTTCCACACTCCTAAACATCCCTAGGTCCACTGTTTCCGATGTGGTAGTGAAGTGGAAACGTGAAGGGACGCGTACAGCACAAAAGCGTACAGGCCAACCTCGTCTGTTGACTGACAGATACCGCCGACAGTTGAATAGGTTCGTAATGTGTAACAGGCAGACATCTTGCTTCACACTATTGAAAAGCAATTCGGGGCTGGCGATTGCATCTTTCAACATGGTCTAGCACCTGTTCATAATGCACAGCCTGTGGCGTAGTGGTTACACGACAATAACATCCCTGTAATGGACTGCCCTGCACAGAGTCCTGACCTGAATCCTATAAAACACCTTTGGGATGTTTTGGAACGCCGACTTCGTGCCAGGCCTCACCGACCGACATCGATACTTCTTCTCAGTGCAGCACTCCGTGAAGAATGGGCTGCCATTCCCCAAGAAACCTTCCACCGCCTGACAGAACGTATGCCCGCGAGAGAGGAAGATGTCATCAAGGCTAAGGGTGGGCCAACTCCATACTGAATTCCAGCACTACGAATGGAGGGCGCCACAAACTTTTAAGACATTTTCAGCCAGGTGTCAGCAAGAAAAAAAAAAAAAGGCTTATTCGATTATGATTAGAATACTACTAGAGGATTTTAATATGCAGTAACAATAAACAAGATCAAGGTCAGAGAGAGGAGGAAAGAGGAGATGGGCAGAGGAGTGGGAAGAATGGATACAGAAAGCGGAAAGAAGGTGATGGACAGAGAGGTGGCAGGAGAAGATGGTGAGAGAGGGGGCGGCGTGGACAGAGAGGGGGAGAGAAGAGCGGCAGGAGGAGATGCGGAGAGGGGGAAGGAGAAAATAACAAGGACTTGAAGATGACGGACAGAGAGAAGAGTACAAGTACAGGGGTGAGAAGGACATGAGCACGTGTATCCACTTCCCGTATATATTTAGCAGTTTTCCACTGAGCCTGAGAGACAGCATTGTATGCCCGGGTACATGCAGTATTCATAAAACTTTCTTTTTCAGCGGTGGAGATAGATAATGAGTGTATCTATATTGTCTCCACAGCGTCAAGACACAACTGTTGCATCAGGTTCATTATTCCTACGATCTGTGACTATGCACTGTATATGTGCCGTTTTTTTCCCCTAAGCCCTGTCAAACGACATTTGCGCTAGAGATTTGTTAATGATCTCGTGCAGTCGTGCACATCTATTCCGAGGAGAGTAGGGGAAGGGTGAAAGTGGAGGGGGTACATTCCGCACTCACATGCACAAAACGCAAGTTCGGTTTGTGCTTTATGAGCCCCGATATAACTAGTGTTTTCCATTAAGAAAGTTGACAACAAAATAACACACAAAATTGGAAACTATGAAAAAAACGAAGTATAAATGTGATGTAACATACGGAACAACAATGCATTGCTGATAACATTAAAAACGCCCAACATCAAATGCACAAAAAGCCGGTTGTATTCAGTAGACACCGGACAGACATGCAGAAACTGTAGGATAAGATAATCAGAACATTTAAGAGCACTGGAAAGTGACGGCACAGACTCCACATTTGCAGACCCCAGTGGCATAGAAACAGACCTCCAGATCCCAAAACGTAGTAATCATCTACACAATTTTTAACAATAGAAGAAAATTACCACATTCAAAAAGCTGTCACGAAGGATAAGAAAGATTTAAGCAATCAAACAACATGTCGCAACAAAACATTATTCAGCACTCTAAACGAACTATCAAACAACACAAAATAAAACGCGCACATGCAAACGCACAGAGAGAGAGAGAGAGAGAGAGAGAGAGAGAGAGAGAGAGAGAAAACAAACTAAAAAAAAATTCGAATTTCGCTGCCGTTAATCAAAATCAAAACAGTGAAACAAATGGCTGTCACAAGCGCATCAGAAACGTTAATTGTGTAGTGAAACGTGCGTCCAGGCCTCAACAACATAAGACACAAAATACAGCAATGAAGAGGAGAAAACGTGAGTAAACGCTGTTGAAATACGAAGCATTATCCGCCAACAACGAACCACACAAAATAGTTCTAAATACCGAAGCTTCACAAATAATTTTTAATGATGACTACAACTCATTTTAAACACACAAACAACAACAAAAACTCATTTGGTAGGCAAATAAAAATCAGTCAGGCGTAGTAAAGCCAAATAGAGCAGTGATGACATGGTCTATTAATGTAGACCTGTTGCTGATTTCGGTTTGCAGTACGGGACACATACAATGTAAATAAAAAGTAAAATCAAAGAAAAAAAACCACTGAGGATGCCACTAATGTGGTAAAGCATGTATGGGTATTGAAGCAAAACAATTATTGTTTACTCAATTTCGTTATTACTTCTCTCGCCAGTTATTCTTGAATTACTGTTTGTTAAGTTACGCACGAAAATGCTGCAACTTAGTGTCTCCAGAATGCAAATAACTTCTTGAATCGAGACAAGTTTTAACATTTTCACATTACGTAGACAAACTGTACTTCCTCGCAACCAAGGTCCTACATTTTGTGCTCCGTCTTTCGTTCTTTTTTTTTTTTCGCCGTACAGTGAAACTAAGTACACGTGTAAAAAATTAAAGGCGGATTACAGTTAGAAACGTGATGGTATTTACTTACAGAATGCTGCGCTTTAGGAGCTCAAGAAATCCACTCTTGCAAACTGCTATTACAAACACGGAGGTCGATTACAAATCGCAAACACAAACCTTCATTTCATAGATCACATGTTCATTTACAGAGGTAACTACGTCAGACTTATTTACATGGAATATTCAAGAAGAAGTGACGTAATTTTTACTTCTGAGTTACGTGATGACTGAAAAACTTTTTTAAAAAGTAAACTGATTTCAGTACTGAATATTCAAAATATTGGGGTCTACTAAAGCACGGGATACATGCCGACGGCTTTGACCAATGACGTCAGAATTTGCCAGGGATCGTTTATTATAGAGATGTAACAGCTGAGAGGAATGTTCAGAAACAAAGAAATACAGGAGACATAGAATATGGTAGACATATATCAAGGCGAGTAATATTCCAACCTTAATGTTAAGAATATCGCTTATTTGTGTCCTAGTACTTCTGTGGAAATAAAGGGAAAAAAAGGGGTAGAAGTAGCGGTAGCATAGAATACCTCGCGTCACACATATATGAGTTGTATCCCGACTCTCAGTCGAGATGTATAGGTTAACTTCAGTACGAGATACAAATTTAACGTACATCGATTTCTTCGTTTTCCTGTTGTTCAGTTGAACAATATACCTCAACTGAAGTACGGGATACAAATTTTACATGTGTTGTTTCTTTCGCCTCCGCTACCACTAATGGTGTGTTCTTACGTAGATAGTAATACTACCGACGCCGGAAAGATCTACGTACATAATATTTGCATCCCGTATTTCAGTTGACCTATATATACATATACTGCTAACGAAAACGAGAAAATCGACGTACGTTACATTGTATCTCACTTGAACTACGCGAAGGCGCAAGAAGACGACACACACAGAATTTGTATACCATACTTCGGTAGCAACGTTATTAAATAATAAGGTTGGGCAGTAAGCGCTCTGCTCTGCCATTGGCTGGCCTAGTGACGTCAGCGTGGAAGCAAGCGCTCACAAGCAGACGGCACGGCATGCACTTTTAACGTCAAGTTTTTTGCGAAAGATTTTGTTTCTACCAGATCTGAGATGTCTAAACTGCTTTTCTGCTGCTAAAATATTACAGTTAAAACTGACACACACTTGAAATTCGAAACCTCGGCTCAAATAAATCAGAAACTATTCATTTAATCGCATTGAAGTGAATTTACTTAAAAGCTTAACTACTTTAAATTAGCATTATATAAAGAAAAACAAAAGTTTACTCACCATTTCTCCTCTGCAGTGAAGCTGCGAAGCAGTGTTGCAAATATACAAAAGCATTCGTAACATGTCTTGTAACACCATGACAGTTTAAGAAGTTTACAAACAGAATATCACACGCAACGACACCCTATATCCAAATGTTCTGTCAAAAATGTACGTACATATATACACTACTTTTATTTGCAAAACAGTTACACTATGTAGTGAATTGATTACTTTGATGACATATGTCATTTTCTCCCATTTTTTCTCTGAGCTGCCCAGATGTTCTTGCTCTGTCTTTTGATGAAAGCCAGCGCAGACGAATAAACGTGCAAGTTCTAGCATATGTTTTAATTATTTCTTTGTGTAAATTGGGGAACCGCTCAACAAGTGCTGCACACAGCTTACTAATTATGTCTCTTTCTGTAGACAAACTTTCACTGCCGTGGAACTGAGTAAAAGTCAGCTCGAATTGGCTTATTGTCTCAAGCCAAGTTTCTGATGCCACAAGTAAGCTTCCCTTAGAAATCGTACACAGCCAGCTGACTGGTTTTTCCCCTGGGACCGACATTAGCTTTTCAGTGGGTGTGGCTAAGGTTCTGTCGTACTGCCTGCACCGATGGGCTATATATCCGGCCAGGTACTGAAATCCCTCCACGCTACAGCCCGAACCCACGGATGCTGAGGATCTCTCACAATTTTCTGCTGTCAGTTCTATCCCCTCAATTTCTTTCTGCCCTTCAATCATCGACAGTGCTTCAGACATATCAGGAAGAATGCTGCTGAACACTGCTGCAGTAACAAATGTTCCTTCTTCATCAGGTTCAACAAAAGAAGCACTAGGCAGAGGAATATCGGAAGCATTTGCACTTAACAATAATAGCCAGATTCGGCTTTTTACGTCTATCGGAGTTGGATCGTCATAAAAATGTCCCAGGCCCCTTACAAGAGAAAAGAAGTTTTTGAGACAGTCCTGATTCAGCCTGGCAGTAAGTATGTATTTGACATCGTATTCTCTTAAGTCACTGAATAGACCTAAAATTGACCGAATACACTTCATGAATCCTTTCTGAAAAGGTAACAAATGCGTCGATGCTCCAACGTGCATCCTCTCACAGCAGTTGTAGAACTTGCGCAGACATTGTTCTTGTGCTTCAAAATGAATTCCGAATCCACATGCCAGAGGTTTCTTACTTTCGGGGGTCCTTGAATTGAGGACATGTAAAGTATCGTCGACCAACTGTATGAAGTCACTAGCGTGTCCTTCTTCTGGCACTATATACCGAACGGCCTGTGAAGTTGTGTGAGACCGCAATTCGGCTGCTAAACGCACTCTCTGTCGGTCTCTTCCCTTAACAGTGATGTGTTGCAGGGTTAACTTTGGGCACATTTTTATTTCCCTACTGTCTAAAGCCAAAAGTCTTTCAAACACGGATTTCGTCACTGCCTTATTTTCTACGATAATACCTTCATCCAGGAAATGATTCCGTAACAGCTTAAGCAAATGTGGGGCATCAGCGACACCCACACACGTTTCCGTGTGTCGCTAGCTCATTTCACAAGCAAGCGTTTTTTGTTCCCATGTCTGCTGCACAGGCTAGAACATTATACGAATTACTGTCTAAGACGACAATAATTTCATTCAAGAGGGCAGCTGTCATGCAAACATCAAAATCAAAATACACAGGGTGTTTCCAACTTGCAAACAGTCCACGCACCATAACAACTAAAACATTACTGTGTGGTCCTAACACCGGCGGGGTCAAGGATTTTCTCTGCCTCGTGATGGCTGGGTGTTGTGTGATGTCCTTAGGTTAGTTAGGTTTAAGTAGTTTAAGTTCTAGGGGACTGATGACCATAGATGTTAAGTCCCATAGTGCTCAGAGCCATTTGAACCATTTTGTGGTCCTAACACCCTGTCCTCTTGTTGATCATAGCAAATCCTACTGTCGATGTTCATTTCGTCGAAGGACAAAACGCAAACACGTTGCCTGTCAGCGAATGTTTTTGACTGCATTTTCATCATAATCAAAACATCTTTCAAAATGCCAGGACTGCAACTAAAAGAGCGGTTTATCCAGGCCCTCAACGTCGACACTGCTGGTAGAGGATACCCGATTTTTTTCCTCAGAAAATTATAACATTTCCGAGATATAGCACGGAGAGTAGTTGATTTACAAAATTCTTCATTACTCCATCAAACTCTTTTCGAGTCACTTAAAAACTTTTTATTTGATTGGGTGAAAATATTTTTCCCAGCACACGAGTAATTTCCTTAGACACAAGAACCTCTTTATTAATTTCTTTCTCGCGCATTAGTCGTCGCGTTCTAGACAGCTGATTCTGAAGATATTTATTCCTCGCTCGAAGTTGCACACACTTGTTTGTAAGAACAGCATTCCTTCTTTCTAATGCCGCTATGGTATTCATCAAAGTAACTTTACCTGTGTCTGAAAAAAAACTGTCATCTGTACATGTGCTCTCATTATGATGTTTCTTATTTGGTGACAGCTTTTCCAGAGATCTCTAACGTAGTTCTCGTTTCCTATACCGTTTGGTTCTGTGTTCTGTTGCGGGTGACACATTGACAGTCACATTACTGCACGGCAAATTGCACGAAGGAACTGCATCTAGCTTGAACATTCTTTTTCGGGGCAAATTAAGCAATTCAGACTGTAAATCCCTTAAGTAATCTGTTTCTGCGAAATGGCGAAAGCATATTCGTGCATGCGCAACATTTACACTGTCTTTCCTACAACATTTCGACAACCATAGTTTTTGTAATGTTTCATTACACGGGAAACTGTGATACATTACGTCGGTTCCCTTTGTGTTCTGGTTGTACGAAAAACAGCCCGTAACAGTACAGCCTGGCATTGTAAAAATTAATTAAATAAATTCTCCAATAAGAATTTCACAGGACGAACCATAAACTATAGAGCTGGCGAACACAATGTTGATCCCGCTGTCCACTATCGCTAACTATTTCAGTTCCGAATCAAATATCAATTACAGCAAAAACCGTAACACTCCCGAATTCCGAATGTCTCCGCTTTGACTAAGTACCTCAGAAGAAAGGGCTCCTTCAAACACAACACAACAAAAACAGTCACACACACAATTCGAACTGTGTACTGTTTGGCACAGTTGCTTCCACCGTGACGTCATGCGCACAACTGAGAAAACACGTTGCATTCTGCGCATTGCTTTCTGCGCCCCCCTGTTCGGTAGTACGGGATTTTTTTTTTTTTAATCCTAATAGTATCGACTGAAAGGTATAGTGTTGCTAGCGACTACAAGAAAACCAAAGAAATTTATATTCCATTCTTTAGTTGAGCTATATAGGTCAACTGAAGAACAGAAAAGTAGGGGAAGTGGTGGTAATATGAAACGGTTGTAAAATGAAACACCGTAGTATTTGAAGACTAGTAGTGTCATCTGGCGTCAGTTTCAGTTATCACAAGCGCAATGTTCTGTTTCCGCCACTGGAGGCAGCAGAGGTCAGTGTCTCATTGTTGATAGTCGCGAGTAGTCGCACATTGTTTTCCAACCTCGAAAAGTTTTTGCAACTTAACATTCAAATGTTTTTCCTGCCACCTTTATTTGTAAGTTGCATACTGTTTCTACATTACGATTTAGTAATGGAATTAAACCTACAAATGATAATTTTAGTTACTTGAAATTGTTTATCGGAAGTGTAGTCTGGTTAGTTTCAAAAATCGCTTTGGGTGGAAATCTGAAACAGACTGTTCCATATTACAACCCCTTTTTTGTTTTGTAGATATCGCCATGCCAAGAATCAGGTTATGGCCTGGAAAAAGGGGAATGCTACAGAAATGGCGACCTGAAGATATGGTTCAAGCAATAATGGCTGTTAGGGATAAAACTAAAACTCTAAATGAAGCAGCAAGATGTTTCAGTATACCAAAAGCAACTCTCCTTAGAATGGTGGCTAGAAATAATATAGATTTAAATACTTTAACACATGAAAAATTAGGTAGAAAGCCTATTCTTCCCCAAGAAATTGACAAGAACCTTGTTGAGTATTGCCTATTGATGGAAAAGAAATTTTATGGGCTCACTCATAATGACGTGAGGCGAATGGCTTATCAGCTGGCAGTAAGAAATGGACTCAGCAATCCGTTCACTCACGATATGGCTGGAAGGGCATGGTTCGATCACTTCATGAACAGACACAAGAATCAGCCTGAAGGAACATCACTTGCTCGAGCCACTGGCTTTAACCGAGAGAGTGTCATGAAATTTTTTGATCTTCTGGAAGCCGCACACACTAAACATCGCTATCCTCCTGACCGGATCTTCAATGTTGACGAGTCTGGTCTTAGTGTGGTGCAAACAAAACTCCACGTGTAATTGGCATGAAGGGAAGAAAACAGATAGGAGCCCTCAATGCCGCAGAGAGGGGAAGTCTGGTGATGATCATTGCATGTATGAGTGCAGGTGGCAACTTTGTGCCTCCGGTGATGATTTTTCCGCGCACCAATTGGACAGACAGATTAATGAAAGGTGCACCTTCTGGAGCTATTTGAAAATGTCATCCGTCAGGCTGGGTACAGTCCTATCAATTCACTGGATGGTTTACCCACTTTTTTGAACATATGAAACGTACAGGTGAATCCCCAGTCTTGCTCATACTGGATGGACATTATTCTCACACCAGGAATATAGATGTCATGTTGTTGTTGTTGTGGTCTTCAGTCCTGAGACTGGTTTGATGCAGCTCTCCATGCTACTCTATCCTGTGCAAGCTTCTTCATCTCCCAGTACCTACTGCAGCCTACATCCTTCTGAATCTGCTTAGTGTATTCATCTCTTCGTCTCCCTCTACGATTTTTACCCTCCACGCTGCCCTCCACTACTAAATTGGTGGTCCCTCGATGTCTCAGAACATGTCCTACCAACCGATGTCATAATAAAAGCAAAAAATAATCATGTGACCATTCTCTGCTTGCCACCTCATACTTCACATAGACTACAGCCGCTTGATAGGACTTCCATGTGCCCCCTAAAAACATACTACAGCGAAGAGATTAGGCAGACACTAAGAACAGGCGGTATGGACACCTACGATATTGCGGAGAAGTTTGGAAAGGCGTAACTCAGAGTCAAAAGTGGTGCAGTAGCAGTCAATGGATTCAAATTTACCGGCATTAATCCACTAAACAGAGGTATTATTACAGAAGCAGATTTAATTGCAGCTGAACATGAAGCAGAAAAGTTTGCTGACAGTGGTGAAGCACTTTGTGACGATAGAGATGCCGGAGGTGATTCGAAGCAAGGCGATGGGGGGCGAAGGGAAGACCAGACAGCGGGTCCATCGACACCTGTAGGCTATCTAAAGCCACAACACATCTCTCCAGTCAAAAAAGAAGACATCAAACACAGGTCGGAAAGCACTTCCGGTTACTATCCTAACCTGTTCACCCTATAAAAAGGTTTTGAAGTGTTTCATAGAAAAGAAACAAAACACTGAACTGAATCTACAGAAGAAAAAGGCATCAATTCAGGTATCTTCCTTTTATAGTCCTATATCAACCAGGAACCACCAAAATGTCAGAAAGACCTACAAGAGCGAAGACTGACACCGGTAAACGGACACTGTTCTCAACTACTAAAAGAAGTAAGGGCGAAAGTTGTAGTGAGGAAGAGGAAATAGAACTATCTTCTGGTAGTTCAAACCTCTTGGGAAAGACGTTCCTGAAAACGATGATCCAGACTGTTTGTTTCGTGGTGAGGCATTTAAAAAGTCAAAACCTGGAGAACTTTGGGTTCAATATGTCATGTGTCAGAAATGGGCTGATATGTTGCGCAGTGTAACTCAAGTCTTCTTTTGCGACTTTTGTTCGTGAAGAACTTCAAATTGTGAACTGGAATTGTTATCTATATCTCATAAAAACTATTTTACTACAGATTTTCATTGTAATTTGTGATTTTTTTCATGTAAGGTCAAAATACCATTTTATAATTTCATTAATAAAAATCTAAACTGGAATTGTATATTTTATTATTTATTTTAAATCTGTTCCATATTACCACCCCACTTCGAAATGCTCATAATTTACAGCAAGTTAATAAATCTATTGTAATTATTTATTATGTTCATTTTTCATCAAAATTATTATTCATCTTTTGTAATAGATGTAAAAACTAACACAGGTGACGTTTTTGACGAAATAGCCACATTTTAAATCTAGTATTTTGCATTAAACAAAAAAGTGTTCCATATTACCACCACTTCCCCTAGTGCTAGCGAATGGGAAATAACGACATTTATAACATGCCTATTCTGTACTTCAATTGACCTATGTATGTCAATTGAAGAATAGGATGCTAGTGCTACGGAAGACGAAAAATATCGCCAGTTGACATATATAAGTAAATCACATCAATGTTACATATATCGGTCTTTTCGTCTAGGTAGTACCAGTATCCCGTACTTCAGTTGACCTTTATACGTCAACTGAAGTACGGTATACAAATTTACGTGTGTCGGTCTTTTCGCATTTAGTAGTGCTAGTATAGACCCGAAAAGTCGTAATGCTGGGAAAGAGAAGAAGAGTAACAGCTGCAAAATTTGTATTACGTAATGCAGTTGACGAAAACATACGTAACTGTATAATACAACAATGAAATACGTCAAAATAGACAAATGCAGTAAAACAACCAAATAAAAAACTGAACTTACCACACGGAAACTCCTCCGCAAAAAAAAAACCGAAACTCGCCTAGAAAGACATCAACAAAAATCACATACCCACATACACAAGAAACACAACATTACGAAAACACACACACACATTCCCCCACCCCACCCCCATCCCAATCTGAAATTAACTAAAAAATTTTGAACGATACATTTCCCAAACACGTTTAAGAAAACACTTAAAGGGGCAACATGTATCGGGTACACTACGCCTCCATGAATATTCATCTAAGTGATTCTGTAGTGTGGAAATCCGTCGTGTCCCCCTCCCTACAACAGATTTTATAGCCGACCAATATCCTTCTGTGCTATTTGTACAAGCCCCAGTGGATAAAGATCTGAATTCAATATTGTGATTAACAACAAGATGCTGATAACCCCTATTCCTCAAATCCCTATATGAAGAAAAACCATACGGAACCCTCTGCAACATGATCTTTAATTAATGTTGTAAGACGTGTATATTTCTATTGTCTATTGTCTATTGTCAAACCACAATTTATGAAAGATGCTTATATTTTATTAATAGGATTAAGTAGGAATAATTAATATTTGTCATGTTGGAAATAATTGTGGTAGCAGGGAATGCCCGCACCGAAGTATTGTTGGCAAGAGAGACCGCACATTGATATAATTTTAAAAAGGGCGGGAGAGACCGCGTATGGATACATTTTAAGAAAAGAGTGGGAAAGACCGCGCATTGATACATTTTGTAATGGTAGCAGGGATTGTCTGCACCAGAAAGCATTGTTGGCAGGAGAGACGGCACTTTAGCGTTCGTAGGAAGTCAGTAGTAAGCGAGATGTGAAGCGAGTTGGTAGCAGGTCTGACGCGAGAGGTTGAGAAGAGCGGTGTGCCTGCCAGCCACCAGCTATGATTTACAAGAGATTAAGAAAGGATGTACAGAGACATCAGGTAACTATTATCATAAGAGGAACTAATATTATTGAAATATTCTCTTTGCGAAACTCAAGACTACTGAAGGTATGTTTGGGCAATGCTAGTTGCAAGATTGCTGTAAAAAGTAAGTCCCATTTGAACGTTTGTAAAATCATTTCATTACCAGCAGTAAATATTTGAAGAAACGTTTTCAGAATATAATTAATGTTTGCCAGCAATGTTGCATTACTGATTATAATCCATCCCAAAAACCATCAACGTAAAACTATGCAAAAATTTTATTGTTGTCAAGAAAAAGTGTAACTATGAATTACATAACTTAAGTCAAATTAATTAAAGAATAACGCCAGCTTTGGTAATAAATACAGCCACTTATTATGACAGCCCACCAGCAGTTAATAGAGTATAGCAAACCAGAGTAAGTATAGTCACGTCGCAGTTCGATGTAGCAGTCAGATGGCAATCCAGTGACAGTAAAAAAGGTAAAGAACAGTTAAGGGGGCCGGCCGGAGTGGCCGTGCGGTTCTAGGCGCTACAGTCTGGAACCGAGCGACCACTACGGTCGCAGGTTCGAATCCTGCCTCGGGCATGGATGTGTGTGATGTCCTTAGGTTAGTTAGGTTTAGTTAGTTCTAAGTTCTAGGCGACTGATGACCTCAGAAGTTAAGTCGCTTAGTGCTCAGAGCCATTTGAACCATTTTGAACAGTTTTGGGTTATTGCAGATAACGACTGAGGTCCACGACGACGACACATTCCTTGTTTAGTCGCAATAATCGTAAAATCACTTTTAATAAGCAGCAATTAAATTTGTATGCGAAGATTGAGAAAGAGAATAAATTTAAAAGGGGAGATTTCATTTGTTATTATTAAGCAAGAGAGAGAAATCCTAAGGAAAGGTTTCATAGTTTATTGTAGAAGGGAACGAAAGAGATATAGAGGAGTCGGGAAGGTTTCAATGTGACCAAAACTTCCTTCGTTCGATTGGGAACTACTTTAAAAACTACATCTTCACATTCTTGACCAGAAGCTGCAGCCCCCCAAACCCGTAATCCTGCCGGAGGTTTCCCCCGTTTTACTTCTTTTGACAAAATGCGACTCGTCGATTTCGACTATAAACCCCCCCTCCCCCCTCCCCAACGGCCCCCTATGCTTTAAATATTCCCCACAAACTTCCCTACAAAAAGAGTACCAATCGACAACTGTACGCTCACTACACGACATTCAAGCACACACATGATACCTAAAACACCAACAGTATGTAATTGTTATGATATCCCTCAAGGCGAGCTTAGATTCCTCGAACCATGTTCCTCGTCTAATGGACCACCACAACCGATCTTTGCTGCAGCGCCATACGAATAAGTCATGAATACGGCGAGCGAAAACACTTGTCAGGGGCATATGTTCGCCGCACTCACGACTTCGAACGTAATCGGCAACAAGGTCAGACATTTGTAAAAATCGAATCGTCACTATCATGTCTACGCCCATAGCCTCCTTTAAATCATCCAGATTCATTGGAATAGATAAGTCCAGAAATGAAAAACTAAAAATTCGCCTAATAAAACTATTAGTCCAAATTATCTCAACCTCAGTAAGAATGAAATTAACTACCGATTGAATTGCAATTACTTAAATCAATGCACACGAAAAACAATTACGCAATATCTAGCGCTGTCTTTTAAAACCACATTCAATTTTTTAAATGTACAATGATGGCTCTTATCCGCAGGAGACAACCGATTTATTAACTACGGCTGCAAAGTTAGGACATTAATATCTATGAGTAACCTACGACGTCATTGGTCAAAGCCGACGGGTGGTATCCCGTGCTTTAGTAGACTTTAAGACAGAATAATGTACTTAATAGTGATTTAAAACATCCAAATCCCCCCTGAATTTTGGAAAAAAAACTCGGGAGGCAAATTGCTATTTGACGCTCTGCATGGGAAGCTAGAAAGTGAATCAGTAATTTTTTTCAGATTTTGTCAGTCATCATGTAACGGTAGAAAACAACTCATAAAAATGGAAACCTATTAGTTTCCTCACGTCATTCTTTATAAGCGCAATGGCAAAAATACAAATAAAAAAGAAATACTTTCCAAAGTTAAATATCGCAAATCAAAACACCACAAATGTTCTTTATGACGTACCTTTTAAATTATTGGAGTTTCTTTGGGTTCCAATGTAACCACGCAATAGAAAATTATAAAGAAGCAGAATATCACTTCCAAATTTCAACATATGACTTCACCTTCTAATAATCTGAAAACAGTAAAATCAACATCTACAATTCTTGTTAAGTTTAGCGAATTGCCAACATGTATGGGATTTGTAATATGGACTCAGTTGCAGACAGTGTTACTGTAAATATTGTTTCATCATTGGTAAGTTCAGTTCACATATTATTGACGTTCGTAAAGCTTTTTAATGCGATGGTCGAAAAGGAATTCTAGTGAAATAACACTCTGCTACAGAACTTCAGCTGTACATGATTTAGAGGTGAAAACGTTCTCTCTCATATCACAGTGTCGTTAAACGCATTATCTGCCATGTGGGTTACCACAGGCCTACAGTACAAAAATAAAAGCTAGGGAATAGGACTGGAACTGATTAAACAACACTGAAATGAAACTATGTGGCTGTTGGGGCTTGTTACATAATCAATTTCTTGATTTCTGAAAAAAATTCACTCAATACAAAGCCAGAGCTCATTAACAAAAGTACGGTCACATATGGGTAGCTAACGAAATTTGTTACCAGAATCAGGATTTCTTGGTAGGCAGGACGCAGCATGTTACTTTGGGTAGAGCGTCATCGAATGATGTAAGAGTAACTTCAGGCTAGTATGTTGGAACTTTTGTTGTTCATGTTTTACGTTAATCACCTAGCAGACAGTATTAATAATAACATCAGAGTTTCTAAAAATGATGCGGTTATCCGTAATAAAATACGGTCTTAATAAAACTGCACAAATTTGCAGTAAGTTTTAATAACGTATCGAAGTGATGGAAAGATTGTCAATTGCTGTAAATGTTCAGAAATGAAAAATTGTGTGATTCACAGAACAAAGAAACTTAGCATCCTATGAATATATTGTCAATGAGTCACAAGTGGAATTAGAGAGATCATACAAATAACTGGGTGTAACAATTTGTAGGTATATGAAATGGAATGATCATACAAATTCAGTTCTAGATAAAGCAAGTGGTAGATTCCAGTTCAGAGGTAGCACGCAAAGAAAATGCAATGAGTCTACAAAGTGGATTGCTTACAAACCACTCGTGCGACCCGTCCTAGAATACTGCTCGGTTGTATGGGACCCATACTAAATACGGCTTCGTTTCCCGGACGGGTCGGAGGTTTCTTTCCGTTCAGGGACTGGATGTTGGTTGTCCTCACGTTCTTATCGTCATAACCGACATTGTTACTGAGATGGAGGAATGAGCACGGTCCGAAAACCAATAAATTGAAAAAATAAAGCGGCCTAGTGCTCTCTACGTGGCATTGTGGCAAAGCTGTAACAACTTGTGACAATCGACATAACATGTAGCTTAATCAAAATGCACAGTAGCTGACAGGGGCCAATGATTTTACATGGCGAACAATACTGCTTGTAAACGTAAAGAACGTTTGTGATTGCTTGTGGGATTAAAAGTTACGCTCTCCTGACATGCTCTAGAATAAGGCACACTATAAAAACGAACTACAGTGTCTGGTGGATGTAACTTCTTACCGGTCTTAAATATGTTTTGTTCTTACTCCTTCGCGTATCGAGCGAGGTTAAAATTACTTCATGCCTCTGCAGACATCGTAATCTCTCTTATCTTCACCTCATGATCCATAAGAGAAGTATACGGTGCCGGCAGCACAGGGTGTGCGAGGTACGCCACCACCATAGGCAAGTGCTCTACCAGATGAGCTACCTAAGCACGACTCTCGCCCCGTTCTCACAGCATTACTTCTGCCAGTATCTCGTCTCCTACCTTCCAAACTTTACAGAAGCTCTCCTGCGAACTCCGTATTTCAGCAATATTTGAAGACCCAACAGATGCGTTTTTCAGGAAATTCTTAATGATCAAACAATCCTAGATCTGAACAATGGCATGATAGAAATAATTTTTGACTTGGTGATCACGATCCACATTTTTAATAAAATCCTTGTAAATTCACATATACTTCTTCTTAATTGTCACATCATCAAGAAAACAGTTTTGTATCAATCTTCACATATATAATTTCCACTTTAACCAAACACAAGACTTGACTGTTCCTTTGCAAAGCGAAATAACAACATAACTTCTGCAAAGTGAAACAAAAACTGCTCTGTGCACATTCACGCTAAAACGATTACAAGTAAGTCAAATATTATGACAGTCTTACAGAAATGATTACACACAAGAACCATAACACTGTAATATATCGATACATCGGAGTAACTATACATTAATAAAACCAAATGAGAATATTGTCACAAAAATATGTCTGTTACTTGGCAGAAAAGTAGATCGATATCACTGGTATCGAGAACTGGGGTTGGAGTGCCGTAATGGTCACGTAAATAAAGAAGCATTACAAACTTTATTCGCGGAACATTTCACAGGCAGTATCGACATGAACCACTAGATATACCTGCAAAATGCATCATTGTAGGCACACAGTTCAAGAGATATGCCGTTAAAAACATTGAGATGCGTGAAAAATAACTTTCATTTAAAATGGAGCAGAAACTACTTCCAAGTAACTTCATACATAATTTCGAAACATTTGTAAGCTTTTCGGCGCTTACGTACTTGAAGGTAATGGTCAGCTTCGCCCACAGGCCCTGGTGGACCTATCCTTACCCACCGACCACCGTCTCATGCTCTCCCAATGGTGTTATTGGACTCGGTATGGAGGGGTGCGGAATCAGCGCACCGCTCTCGCGGCAATTATTAGTTTTCGTGACCTGTAGCCGCTACTTCTCGCGGCTGCGTGCACCGCCTGTTCCGGTCTTCTCAACAAGGAAAAGTTCCAGCCAGTACTGGGAGTCGAATCCGAAACCTTCGCGTGGCAGCCAGCTGCGCTGGCCAATCAGCTACAGAGTGGAAATCTCATTCTGGAAACATCCCCCAGGCTGTGGCTAAGCCATGTCTCCGCAATATCCTTTCTTTCAGGAGTGCTAGTTCTGCAGGGTTCGCAAGAGAGCCTATGTAAAGTTTGGAAGGCAGGAGACGAGGTACTGGCAGAAGTACAGCTGTGAGGAGGGGCGTGAGTCGTGGTTGGGTAGCTCAACCGGTAGAGCACTTCCCAGCGAAAGGTCCCGAGTTCGAGTCTCGGTCCTGCACACAGTTTTAATCTGCCAGTAAGTTTCACTTCGCTCATGTTCAACTGGGAAGTTCTTGCTGCTTCTTCGCTACCATAATGAAGGTCGCCGAGCGGGTTCTGAAGCTATTTGGTGCCATTTGACTGAAGACTGATTTTTCTGGTTTTTGCAGACCAAGGACTGGAAGGAGATGAGACAGCGAAGGAAGCAAACAAGGAAGTGGAGAGGACGCGAAATGTATTTGACCCTCCAGCCAGTACTTTCGCTGCAACCTAGTTTTGAATCGTAAGATATGCGGTACAAATAAAAAATAATTCAGGGTAGCCTTCCGCGGCTGATTAATATTATTACGAGAGTTTTTAATCGTTGTGCTTATCGACAGCTAGGCTCAGTTCCTTTAACAATAAGGTGAACCCTTCTGTAAGGAAACGTATCCTCTACCATTGGTCATCGGTTGCGTTGCTCAAGCATATTTTGTAACACCACTAGAAGTACGCCTTATTTATGTGTGATATATCCTTCGTTATTAAAAAAATGAAAAAAACGAAACTCTTCCCGAACAGTCCATGAAGGCTTAACGGTACCGACCGGCTGAGGCGTAGCGCCGTGTAACTATCCTGCCTTGGAGGCGGTTAAGTGGGAGATGTGTCTCAGAGCTGCAGAGTGACAGATGGTGACGACAGACTGGATGCGCACGTAGTTTATGTATCAGCCGATAGAGGACAACATTGAATAGAGGGACTGTGATTTTAGTTTCGATTGTGCCCACTAGAGTGCACTAAAGTAATAGAATGTTTTTCATAAACTGTTCTAGTATTTTAATAAAGTGTTATTATTTCTTTTCATGTAAGTAAAGTGTTATACATGTGTTTCAGCAGTATGAATGATGCGTGAGTGTGGTTTAAGGTTAATATGAAGATAATTGTTTAACGAGTTATGTAGTAGGATTTAGTGTGGGAACATTTCAAAGAAGTATGGATATGAACAAAGGGGACTTTTGTAGAATAGATTTGTAAAGTAAGTTTATGGTAAAGGGAAAGTTAATTCAGGTATAAATAACAATAGTAAATAACTTTTTGCTTAAACAAAAATTTAGCATATTAGACAATTACGTCGGTAAAAGGTGCAGTCGTTAGTTGTCCGATCTAGCAGTGTTTCATACATCAAAAGTGTTGGAAAGTGACGGCAAAATTATTCCGATGGGTATGTAGAAATTTCGGAATTTTTAAGTGAATTTTGTGACAAGAAAAGACATATATTCCGCGTGGCGTATTGAGCAGGTCGGTGGCTAAAAACTGTGACTGCATTTGGTACCGACAGACTTAATATTTGGCGAGCGTTCTCAGTCAAAAACAATTAGTATTTTTGTAGCTATTATGTTTTCGGGAAATGCAGCACCATAAACTTGCTAACGTAAGTGAAAGGGATTGTGAGTGACTGTGTTAAGACTAGCACTGGCTTGGCAGTGATACTTGTTCACCTAAGTTTCAGAATATAGTAATTGAGGACAAAACTTCCAACCTTTCATTTCGTCTTTCTCCCGAAACGTAGATTAGTGATTTTAATTGCAGCCTGGTTTACGTCGGAGTACGGTAGGCATCACTCGGCTTCCCTACTGATGATCTGCTGAGACATTGTTCACAGGTAGGTGCAGGTTCGTCGTAAAGGGACGGAAAGAACCGCGGCGTCGCACGGCCTCCGTGTCATCCTCAGATCATAGGCATCACTGGATGCGGATATGGAAGGGCATGTGGTCAGAACACCGCTCAGTTTCCGAGACAGGCACCGCTACTTCACAATCAAGTAGCTCCTCAGTATGCCTCAAGGACTGAGTGCAGCCCGCTTGCCAACAGCGCTCGGCAGACCGGATGGTCACCCATCCAAGTGCTAGCCCAGCCCCTTTGTTACTCTAGCGAGAATTAAAGTGACACATGCTACAGCAATTTCTTTGCTAACACATGAAGTTCCTAGCATTTTCATTCTGAAGCGGATTGTGCGCTGATATGAAACAGTTTTGATCTGCCAGGAAGTTTCATATCAGCGCACACTCCGTTGCAGAGTGAAACTTTCATTCTGGAAACATCCCTAGGCTGTGGCTAAGCCATGTTTCCGCAATATCCTTTTTCCTGGAGTGCGAGTTTTGCAAGGTTCGCAGGAGAGCTTCTGTGAAGTTTGGATTCCTGAGTTCCTGGCGGAAGTACAGCTGTAACGAGCGCTCGTGAGTCGTGCTTGGGAAGCTCATTCGGTTTACGCAAAGACGAGTCGGAAGCTTCTGGCGGTGGAAGTAGGTCCTGACTTGGTGTGTGTATATAGTGAGGTGAGATCAAGTAAGCTCTGCAATGGAAATCGAGTTCAAGGCGATACTACGGCTAATTCTAGATTTCTAGAGTAGTGCTCTAGCGTTTTGAATTCTTACCAAGTAGACATGAGGATGAACATGAGGTCTCGATCCGCCACGCAGTTTTAATCTGCAACGAAGTTCCATGTAGTTCTTATATCAAAATTCAAGGTGAAAGCTAACTTTTGTTTTTTAACTCTAAGTGTTGTAAAAATTTTGAATAACTTTATTTTACAGCAATTTTTCATAGCTACCCGACTTTGACAAGCTCAACGTTGATTCATTGACGTGTTCATGAAGGAAAGGTTAGTTAAAATTAGCAAGGAATTTTACAAAGGTAATGAATGCTCCATGAAATTCGCTCCATCTTGTAGACGAATATTCGTGCAATGCAAATGTATTTGCTATCTGTATTATCCGAACATAAGTATCTACCACAAATAAAACATTTAAACTAACCGTGGAGTGGAAAATATAATGTAAGATAGGGGAATAGAACGAGAACATTTCTTTTTGAATCAGAGCCGTTAATGGGATCAGTCATGAGAAACCCAGTACTGCTCGTGAATACGCAATTCCACTTGGTTTCATGCTCAGACAAAGGGAATGTTTAATGTACTGAAAAGACGAATACTCATTCTCTTGCAAAAATGAACAAACATTAAAGAACTTTAATTACAGGAAGGCAGCCCATTATGGAAGATTACAAACGGTCCCAAACTCTGCTTAAGTGCCATCAAATCCCTAGGTTCACAACGCGAATCGGAAGCAGTCTTTTTACTAACAGCTCTCAGAGACTGAATGCTGCGAATGCTCGAGAATGTGGGCACCGTTATGTAGTGGGCCCATGTTTCCGGACCAGCAGAAGAGTCGGACAGTTTCCTCAGAATACTGCTTTTTTTTCTTTTTTAATTTCCGCAACAGGATTTCGTGAGAACCACGACGAATTCCTAATACATATTCCCTTTTAAGTTTCTTCAGCATCTTTGCTACACTGTGGAAAGAGATACAACGTTGTAAAAGGATCGTTTCAGCGCTTCTCTTAATTATTTGTGTGTTCATCCTCATGTCTACTTGGTAAGAATTCAAAACGCTAGAGCACTACTCTAGAAATCTAGAATTAGCCGTAGTATCGCCTTGAACTCGATTTCCATTGCAGAGCTTACTTGATCTCACCTCACTATATACACACACCAAAAAAAGTTTAGCATCACCTCAGCTCCGACTGTTCCTGAACCTGTACAGAAAATTAGAAAAGAGATCAAGATAAACATCATTTACGACCTTTTTATTGCTCATGAAAACCACACATTGCATGTTGTACCAACATACAGCAAGACCTTCAGAGGTGGTGGTCCACACTGCTGTACACATCGGTACCTCTAATACCCAGTAGCACGTCCTCTTGCATTGATGCATGCCTGTATTCGTCGTGGCTTACTATCCACAAGTTCATAAAGATTGTTCCACTCCTCAACGGCGATTCGGCGTAGATCCCCCAGAGTGGTTGATGGGTCACGTCGTCCATAAACAGCCCATTTCAATCGGTCCCAGGCAAGTTCGATAGGGTTCATGGCTGGAGAAAATGTTGGCCACTCTAACCGAACGACATCGTTATCCTGAAGGAAACCATTCACAAGATGTGCACGATGGGGGCGCGAATTGTTGTCCATGAAGACGAATGCCTCGCCAATGTTCTGCCGATACGGTTGCACAATCGGTCGGAGGATGGCATTCACGTATCGTACAGCCGTTACGGCGCCTTCCATGACCACCAGCGGCGTACATCGGCCTCACATAATGCCACCCCAAAACATCAGGAAACCTCCACCTTGCTGCACTTGCTGGACAGGCGTTCAGCCTGAGAAGGTTGCCTCCAAACACGACTCAGACGATTGTCTGGTTGAAGGCATATGCGACACTCATCGGTGAAGAGAACGTGATGCCAATCCTGAGCGGTCCATTCGGCATGTTGTTTGGCCAATCTGTACCGCGCTCCATGGTGTCGTGATTCCAAAGATGGACATCGGTATGAACGTCGGGAGTGAAGTTGCGCATCATGCAGCCTATTATGCACAGTTTGAGTCATAACACGACGACCTGTGGCTGCACAAAAAGCATTATTCAACATGGTGGTGTTGCTGGCAGGGTTCGGTAAGTAGCAGTTCGGTAAGTAGCGGTCATCCACTGTAGTAGTAGCATGTCATCGACAGTTCCAGTCTCTCTGTATCTCCTCCATGTCCGAACAACATCGCTTTGGTTCACTCTGAGTCGCCTGGACACTTCCCTTGTTGAAAGCCCTTCCTGGCACAAAGTAACAATGTGGGCGCGATCGAACCGCGGTACAGACCGTCTAGGCATGGTTGAACTACAGACAACAGGGGTCGTGTACCTCCTTCCTGGTGGAATGACTGCAACTGATTGGCTGTCGGACCCCCTCCGTCTAATAGGCGCTGCTCATGCATGGTTGTTTACATCTTTGGGCGGATTTAGTGATATCACTGAAAAATCAAAGGGACTGTGTCTGTTATACAATATCCACAGTCAACGTCTATCTTCAGGATTTCTGGGAACCAGGATGATGGAAAGCTTTTTTTGATGTGTGCAGTTAATTTCAGTATACCGAACATCCTGATCATTTTAGAGAATAATATCTTACCGCCACAACATCTTCCATTCGAGTCGTACCCGTTCTACCACATAACTCGTACTGTCAGCGTTGAAGAGGGTGTGAAAACCATTGAAATAATAAACAGTTACATACTGTATTACCTTTAACGTAACTGCTTTAGAAAAGCATTTTGGAATTTAATGTGACTATTGTAATTGTGGTTGTTAAATATTTTGTGTGGTAACTTTAAAAATATTATTGCTGTTATAGAAATTTTATAATAATTCCGATGAAACTTGCCTCTATAAAATATAAATGAACTAGTAGATAGCACTCGACACAAAAATAAGAAAATGAACAAGTTGATACCACTTCAGGAAAATAAATGAACTGACCGATAGTCCGTGAAAAAATATCTCATACTAATGAAAACAGAAGAGACACTGCGGTTTTCCGAGACGGTTGCAACAAATCTGTCTTCCATTTTCGTTACCTATTACAGATTTTACCTATTAGTCTCATTTCATATCGCTTCTCAGTAATGGGTTGATTCATAGTTCATAGCGTTTTTATCCAGAAGTTTAATAAGCATAAGAGATACGCATTAGTCAACACATATATTTTCCTTCACTATTTGCAACAGTCTGCCAATGGTGGGATAATTTCTGGATTGAGCGACTGTAGAAATCACGTGTTTTGAGGCGTAGAACTTGTCGAACCACGTTCAGATCGCATTTTCATCCGGAAAGGAATTTCCTTGCAGGTTGTTCGATAGAGAGCGGAAAAGATGAAAATCTAAAGACGCAAGATCATGTGAATAAGATGGGTGCGGAATGACTTCTCAATCGGACTTCTAAGTGTGTTTTTTTTTTTTTAAAGACCGACAGAAATTCCGGTTTCGGCCAGTTTCAGTGAAAAACATTGCTTTCGGCCGTAATTCCAGTTTCGGTCAGAAATCAGCCGAATCTTTGGCTTGGCCCCGGATCTAGCTTTCGTGAACTCACAGATGGAGTTGGGTCGCGTTCAGAATGGATTCAGCCAACAACAGTCCTTAACCTAAGTTGTCGAGGCACTGTTTAACTATTATGAGAGTCTTCCTGGCGCTTAAAAATTGTATTTTGTTGTTTACCACTGTATAATGTAATCGCATCTGATTGTGATATTCTCATACGAGTTAATGACAATTTAACTTACTCAGTATTTTACTTAATGGAATGGTTCATAGTACTGTTATGCTGTAAGGTGTATTAATGAGTTTTCTTGAAAGCGAGGAGCTTTTTTTAAAAACCAACATGGGTTTAGAAAACACTGATCATGTGGCACACACCTTTTCCGGTTCACTTTGCGTAAATTTATACTGAAAACAATCATAGTGTTAGTCGGAACTGTGACTTTAATTATTCCACCTATTTTCCGTAGCACTGACTGAAGTTAATTTCCTGACTGTAACTAATATGCGTTACGCAATTGTTGTTGTTGTTGTGGTCTTCGGTCCTGAGACTGGTTTGATGCAGCTATCCACGCTACTCTATCCTGTGCAAGCTTCTTCATCTCCCAGTACCTACTACAATCTACATCCTTCTGAATCTGTTTAGTGTATTCATCTCTTGGTCTCCCTCTACGATTTTTACCCTCCACGCTGCCCTCCAATACTAAATTTGTGATCCCTTGATGCCTCAGAACATGTCCTACCAACCGATCCCTTCTTCTAGTCAAGTTGTGCCACAAACTCCTCTTCTCCCCAATCCTATTCAGTACCTCCTCATTAGTTACGTGATCTACCCATCTAATCTTCAGCATTCTTCTGTAGCACCACATTTCAAAAGCTTCTATTCTCTTCTTGTCCAAACTATTTATCGTCCATGTTTCACTTCCATACATGGCTACACTCCATGCATATACTTTCAGAAATGACTTGCTGACACTTAAATCTATACCCGATGTTCACAAATTTCTCTTCTTCAGAAACGCTTTCCTTGCCATTGCCAGTCTACATTTTGTATCCTCTCTACTTCGACCATCATCAGTGATTTTTATTCCCTGAGCATCACCCGACTTAATTCGACTACATTCCATTATCCTTGTTTTGCTTTTGTTGACGTTCATCTTATATCCTCCTTTTAAGACAATGTCCATTCCGTTCAAATGCTCTTCCAAGTCCTTTGCTGTCTCTGACAGAATTACAATGTTATCAGCGAACCTTAAAGTTCTTATTTCTTCTCCATGAATTTTAATTTACTCCGAATTTTTCGTTTACTGCTTGCTCAATATACAGATTGAATAACATCGGGGAGAGGCTACAACCCTGTCTCACTCCCTCCCCAACCGCTGCTTCCCTTTCATGTCCCTCGACTCTTATAACTGCCATCTGGTTTCTGTACAAATTGTAAATAGCCTTTCGCTCCCTGTATTTTACTCCTGCCACCTTTAGAATTTGAAAGAGAGTATTCCAGTCAACATTGTCAAAAGCTTTCTCTAAGTATACAAATGCTAGAAACGTAGGGTTGCCTTTCCTTAATCTTTTTCTAAGGCAAGTCGTAAGGTCAGTATTGCCTCACGTGTTCCAGTATTTCTACGGAATCCAAACTGATCTTCCCCGAGGTCGGCTTCTACTAGTTTTTCCATTCGTCTGTTAAGAATTCGTGTTAGTATTTTGCAACTGTGGCTTATTAAACTGATTGTTCGGTAATTTTCACATCTGCCAACACCTGCTTTCTTTGGGATTGGAATTATTATATTCTTCTTGAAGTCTGAGGGTATTTCGCCTGTCTCATACATCTTGCTCACCAGATGGTAGAGTTTTGTCAGGACTGGCTCTCCCAAGGCCGTCAGTAGTTCCAATGGAATGTTGTCTACTCCGGGGCCCTTGTTTCGACTCAGGTCTTTCAGTGCTCTGTCAAACTCTTCAAGCAGTATCGTATGTCCCATTTCATCTTCATCTACATCCACTTCCATTTCCATAATATTGTCCTCAAGTACATCGCCCTTGTATAGACCCTCTATATACTCCTTCCACCTTTCTGCTTTCGCTCCTTTGCTTAGAACTGGGTTTCCATCTGAGCTCTTGATGTTCATACAAGTGGTTCTCTTATCTCCAAAGGTCTCTTTAATTTTCCTGTAGGCAGTATCTATCTTACCCCTAGTGAGATAAGCCTCTACATCCTTACATTTATCCTCTAGCCATCCCTGCTTAGCCATTTTGCATTTCCTGTCGATCTCATTTTTGAGACGTTTGTATTCCTTTTTGCCTGCTTCATTTACTGCATTTTTATATTTTCTCCTTTCAGCAATTAAATTCAATATATCTTCTGTTACCCAAGGATTTCTATTAGCCCTCCTCTTTTTACCTACTTGATCCTCTAGGAAAGACAAATAGAAGATACGTCAAGTTGTTTGTCGACGGCAAAAACGAAAGCGAAGATGGCTATACAAAGCTAGCGCTTCCAGAAGAGGAATTTTAACTACGGTTTGTGGAAGGAAGCGAATTATTCCTTTCTGCGTGTTTTATATTGTGGTGTGATATGATATTAGACATCTCCAGGCTATAGCATTTTGTAGTATGTACCCGACAGGTTTTTAGCGCACCTGAAGAGTTGCGATATGCAGGGCTCTAATTTTTTAATACGATGTGGAATTTTTGTTGTTGTGGCTATATCTAGTTCTCTAACGTCCTTTAATTTTCTTAGGTATAAAATATCACAACAAAGAGAAAAGAATCCAATTTGGAAGCATTTTAATAAAAGTACCACCGATTTACCAACAGAACACTTGCAACAGAACGCTTTCGTTGGGCAGCCAAGCACCGAAAGGCAAACACTGTCTGGACTGAAGCACCATTTATTAAAATTTCACGGCTCAGAATATACAAAGGTTGTAAAACGTCAGTCATAATTAGACGACACGAAAAATGGAGCCAAATCAAAGCGGATGGACTCCAATGGATTCCATAGTCTTCTTGAGTAGCGGTACCAAGAACGATGAAGAGCACAGTCTAATTCAGTCAACCATTCTGAGTCTGACCATCAAATCTGTACATTGGCCAGACGACCATGACATTGTAGATTAAAACTGTGAACCGGACCGAGACTCGAACTCGGGACTTTTGCATTTCGCTGGCAAGTACTCCACCACCTGAGCTACCCAAGCACGACTCACGCCCCGTCCTCACAGCTTTACTTCTGCCAGTACCTCGCTTCCTACCTTCCAAAGAGCACTTGCCCGCGAAAGGCAAAGGTCCCGAGTTCGAGTCTCGGTCCGGCACACAGTTTTAATCTGCCAGGAAGTTTCATATCAGCGCACACTCCGCTGCAGAGTGAAAACCTCATTCTGGAAACATCCCCTAGGCTGTGGCTAAGCCATGTCTCCGCAATATCCTTTCTTTCAGGAGTGCTAGTTCTGCAAGGTTTGCAGGAGAGCTTCTGTAAAGTTTGGAAGGTAGGAGGTGAGCTACTAGCAGAAGTAAAGCTGTGAGGACGGGGCGTGAGTCGTGCTTGGGTAGCTCAGTTGGTAGAGCACTTGCCCGCGAAAGGCAAAGGTCCCGAGTTCGAGTCTCCGTCTGACACACAGTTTTCATCTGCTAGGAAGTTTCATATCAGCGCACACTCCGCTGCAGAGTGAAAATCTCATTCTGGACCATGACATTACTTAAATATTGTGGGTTTAATAACTGTTGATATGCTGCCGTGTTCTTTGGTAGAGGGCAATGCTTGCCAACGGCTCAGTTTTACTGATCCACAAGCTGTTCACAAATATCGGCTCAAGTCTGAAAAATTCTTTAAAAAAAAACGTTGATGCCGCAGACCTATGACAAAGTGAAAGCTAAAGTAAAGAACCTGATTGCGAAATACCAGTGGTTAAATGCCACCACCGACATCTGAATCAACGCAAGCAGTAATTGCTCACTCCGCAGCTTGACAGGTCATTGCATCATTGAACACCAACGTTTGATAGTTATAATGAGTGTAACTATGTCAGAACAAGATCTTACTAGTCAGTATAGCGAACAGAGACGGTTAATGAATAGAGCGTAAGCGGCAAGATTTTTCTGATATTACGTGATAATGCACAGAATATGGTTTGTGCAGTACGTGGGCAGTATGAGTCTATAGGTCGTGTGTCACAATACGCTCCAATTGGTGATAAGACATTCCATGTTCTCAAATGAACAAACCAAAGTCATAACAAAAATTGCAGGAAAATCGTGGGTCACTTTCAGGCTGGGTAGTGTCGAGTTTACAGATAATGTATGATCGTCGGAGGTGTTCAAGATGGAAGAGTAGGCTGGGGAATTTTATGACTTGGTAGTGGATGTGGGTGGGGGAGGGTAAGCGGAACCGAAAAGCCAGGCTGAATGCATGTTGTTCGAAGACCTGTAGAGAAAGAAGTGGAAGCCCATGCCACATTGGCATAGCAGAGGATGGGTGGGATCAGGGCTTTAAAAGTGTGGAGGACTGTGAAAGGATGCAGTCCCCACATTCGGTCAGTTATCAGTTTTAGTAAGTTTAGTCTGTTGTGTGTTTTCTGTCGAACGGTTAGTACATGGGTCTCCACGTTAGTCCGAGGTATTTCTAGTGCGTTTGTTAACTGGATAGGACGATCGTAAATGGTAAGGTAACAGATGTGGCGGCAGACGATGCGGGCGGTTTGGTCTATAATTGCTGCCTGCTTTTTGTTAGGGTTGATTTTGAGGACCCACTGTTTGCACCAGGAGGTTAACTGATTGAGATGGAGCTGGAGGGATTTTTTGGAGGGTGGGATACAGGGCAAGGAAGGCGATCTCATCAGCATACGGGAGGAGATGAACAGGAAGAGGCGGCGTTGGCATATCAACAGAGTAGAGCACATATAGGAGATGCGAGAGGACAGAGCCTTGAGGCGCACCTGCAGTGGGAGGGAAGATATGGGAATTTGTGTTGTTGATGGTGACGTAAGATGGGAGTTAGAGAAAAAGGATGCAATGAGGTGGCATAATTTATGGGAACTGAATAGGTCTGGAGCTTAAGGCCAGGTTCTCATTCAAAATAGTCGAAAATTTGATTTTTATTCTTGCATTCTTTGAAAGCTATAGGTGCCTAGTATGTTGGGACAAAAAGGTTTTTTAATCCATGTATTACAAAAGTTTCTACAGTCCATTGTTCGAAGCAATGTCACAGCCGCCGTGGGACACACTCAATTGGAGATGCTGCAAGCTAGCCTATGGTCGGCGCAGTTCTCCGTCTGCCAAACAACTAAGAAGTCGTCATCATCACATTTGTTGATATCGCAAGGAAATCTGACATTAAACACTGGTTCCTGTGAGTTGGCTAACTAGACACCAAATTAATTTAATTACTTCAAACCCACAACAAAATAAATGACATCGTACGGAATGAGAATGGGTGTCCTTGAAAAATTAATAACAAGGACCTATGGTATCACAAAGAGATTTATATCATGGTCAAGAGAGAGCAAAAATATAAACAGAAGCTTCAACTGTGTAACATTTCATTAACACTAACTCAGGTTGGTTGGCAATGGACTTGGGAACCTAATTTGAATTTACGTGTAAATGAGACTGGTTAGTGTGAGTGCAAGGCGAGCACACTCTGCTGTTTCGTTCCACTAATTGGTCTCTTGCATCAAGACATAATTAAGCATGCAATGGACACTGTCAGTGACTACTGCGAGTATAAGGCTGCCATGAAAAAAGATGGCCGTGAAAACGATTGATAGACTTCCGAATTTGCTGAAGGTGCACAACGTTACCGATATAGACAGTGAAAGACGAGACACTGTTGCCTGCGTCAGGGTGCTGCTGAAGCATCGTACTGCAGGAGATGAACCCACGCTCGCCGGTGGTTGTCTCACGTTCGTGACAGTATCAAGTTACGCCTGGGTGTTCGGACAGCTTTACAACTAACTGCTCTCTCTGGAAGATCTCCAACGTTGGTCAAGAAGCAACTCCTCCTCTCCCTTTTTCTCAAAACCTTCTGAAAAACAGCCATCCCCCCTGATGTTCTCGATAAAATCCTATCATGGCCCGGCTGTGGTTACTGTGCCAGTCATGTTTTCTATCTAGGAGACCCGGTATTCCTCAACCAACCACTGCAGTGCAGTACAGTACAGATACTGCTCTCCAAAAAAGCAGCACACACTGCCTGGAGGTCCTGCAACCGAGTCCCCGGTGCGTCTCACAAGATGAGAGGAGCTTCCTAGTGAAAACAAGCTCCGTCTCCTCCACAAAAGGACTTAGTGGGTGCCGTTTTGGCGGGGCGCGGCGGCATTTGGAGAAATTCCTCATCCCGTCTCACAGGGTACGCTATTCCTGTAACACTCATATTAGCCGGGCACCAGCCCGACGCCGCCTTACCTGGACCCACAAACGGGATAAGAAGACCAGGCTCCCACATCACGTCCAGTCACTGACAACGCAGTTAGGCCGGCCCCAGGGTTCCCGGCGCTGCCAGTTACCGAAGAAGTATCATTTCGCATTCAGCCATGGCGTTTCCACCCTCTTGCTTGGCCGCTAGCGGAACAAGAACCCACAAACCAGTCCCCTGCTAGGCCATGGCCCATTTCGGTGACTCCAAATGAATCCTAGCAATGAGAAGTTCCCGAGAACTTGCCTGCTACTCGGGGAAAGTTCTAAAGCTGCCCCTAATGCAATGGTCACCTCCATCATCCAAAAATCTGTCTCTATAGCCGAATTTAATTCTACTACCGCTACTCAAGTCATGCAAGTACTGAGAGATCAATTAGTAGTTTACACTAACCCTAATACACTCCTGGAAATTGAAATAAGAACACCGTGAATTCATTGTCCCAGGAAGGGGAAACTTTATTGACACATTCCTGGGGTCAGATACATCACATTATCACACTGACAGAACCACAGGCACATAGACACAGACAACAGAGCATGCACAATGTCGGCACTAGTACAGTGTATATCCACCTTTTGCAGCAATGCAGGCTGCTATTCTCCCATGGAGACGATTGTAGTGATGCTGGATGTAGTCCTGTGGAACGGCTTGCCATGCGTGCAGACCGCGTGAGACGACGCTTCATCCAGTCCCAAACATGCTCAATGGGGGACAGATCCGGAGATCATGCTGGCCAGGGTAGTTGACTTACACCTTCTAGAGCACGTTGGGTGGCACGGGATACATGCGGACGTGCATTGTCCTGTTGGAACAGCAAGTTCCCTTGCCGGTCTAGGAATGGTAGAACGATGGGTTCGATGACGGTTTGGATGTACCGTACACTATTCAGTGTCCCCTCGACGATCACCAGAGTTGTACGGCCAGTGTAGGAGATCGCTCCCCACACCATGATGCCGGGTGTTGGCACTGTGTGCCTCGGTCGTATGCAGTCCTGATTGTGGCGCTCACCTGCACGGCGCCAAACACGCATACGACCATCATTGGCACCAAGGCAGAAGCGACTCTCATCGCTGAAGACGACACGTCTCCATTCGTCCCTCCATTCACGCCTGTCGCGACTCCACTGGAGGCGGGCTGCACGATGTTGGGGCGTGAGCGGAAGACGGCCTAACGGTGTGCGGGACCGTAGCCCAGCTTCATGGAGACGGTTGCGAATGGTCCTCGCCGATACCCCAGGAGCAACAGTGTCCCTAATTTGCTAGGAAGTGGCGGTGCGGTCCCCTACGGCACTGCGTAGGATCCTACGGTCTTGGCGTGCATCCGTGCGTCGCTGCGGTCCGGTCCCAGGTCGACGGGCACGTGCACCTTCCGCCGACCACTGGCGACAACATCGATGTACTGTGGAGACCTCACGCCCCACGTGTTGAGCAATTCGGCGGTACGTCCACCCGGCCTCCCGCATGCCCACTATACGCCCTCGCTCAAAGTCCGTCAACTGCACATACGGTTCACGTCCACGCTGTCGCGGCATGCTACCAGTGTTAAAGACTGCGATGGAGCTCCGTATGCCACGGCAAACTGGCTGACACTGACGGCGGCGGTGCACAAATGCTGCGCAGCTAACGCCATTCGACGGCCAACACCGCGGTTCCTGGTGTGTCCGCTGTGCCGTGCGTGTGATCATTGCTTGTACAGCCCTGTCGCAGTGTCCGGAGCAAGTATGGTGGGTCTGACACACCGGTGTCAATGTGTTTTTTCCATTTCCAGGAGTGTAGTCCTTCAGATTATTATCAATCAGGGAAAATTCCGATACACGAAAGGCGAATGAAATTGTATGATGATCACCGAAAAAAATGAAAGGGGAGGTGCTCGACAAATACTTACACGGCAGTGGTCTGCTCGGAAGGCACCACCATCTTTCAGTGCCTGGCTCAGGTAGAAAACTTGTCGTGCCGTGATGCACATTCACACAATAATTTATATTGCAGTATGCATGCAAACATATCCACCGAAAAAGTTGACGAACAATGTCTGCAGGCTGCCGAATGTCGCATATTCACTTCAGCTAGATCGACCACAAACAACAAGGCCATTTGGCATCCACATGAAGCAAGTGCTGGAGTCAATTGGTGCGCAGCAAGTACAACCCCAAATCCAGGATTTTAACTCTTGCCACTCTCGTTACTGTGGGGGCCAGGATAAATGTAGATTTGATGCGGTACAGGAGAGATTACACCCTGGATATTTTGTAATACATTATTTTATGACATTTTAAATGAGCACCACGACTCCACAGCTGTCATTACAGATGGGTAAAAACTGGGGGCTCTGTTGGTTGCTCTGTTGTTTCCCCAGGTCGTGTCCTTAAAATTCAGTTGCCTCCAGAGTTCACTATATTTGATACCAAACTGTCTATGATCTTGAGTTCACTGGAGCAGACGAGATGTCAATGCCTGCTAGATTCCACGCCGGTTTCGATTCCCTGAGTGCCCTTCAGTCTCTGGAATGCTTGTATCCAGCTAATAAAGTCGTTCAAGATATCCAGGATGCCCTCCTCCATCTGCAACAGCTGGGGAAGGTGGTGTCCTGCTGGGTGCCAGGATACATTGGAATTGCGGGGAACGAAAGAGCAGATGTAGCAGCCAAGTGGGTGTGCCTTCATCCTAAGTAACTTCAATGTGCCATCTTCCTGCAAGCACTCGTCTCGCTGTTGAGGTACAGAGTCATGTGTTGATGGGAAGATGAGCGGCTGGAAGTGACTGATAATAAGCTGCACATAGTAAAGCCCACTACAAGGCCGTGGTGTACCTGCTTTCGACCACAAAAACAGGATAAGGTCCTGTTTACTCGTCTTCAGATAAACTACAGTCCTATGACCAACGGCTTCTTGTTCTGGGGAGAGGATCCTCCAATGTGTGATAGTTGTGGTGTACAGATAATTATGCACCACATTTTAGTAGACTTTGTTTCATTTTCAGGCCAGATGGCAGTGGCAGATTTGATGGCAGCTCTGCCCTCTCTTTTAAGTGGCACTGATAGGAATGTGGTTAGATTTTAAAGATTTTGTGATGTGTCTAGCTTATTTCCAAAACTTTTGGTGAGATGCTATTGATATGTTAACAGTGTCACCCACGTTTTTTGTAACTGCCCATTCAGTCACATTTTAGTGTGCCTTTGTTTTAGCTCTTCTGTGGCTTTACTTGCGTTTTAAACCCAGGCATAGCACCTTTCACCCTTCTCTGTTGTATTAAGGCCTGTGAGATAGAATGATTGTGTGGATTAAAGAGAGTGAGGCGAGAATGCATGAGAGGCTGTACTTTTATAGATTTCCTTCTCACTGTGTGACAGAAATTTTACATGTTTTATCCACATTTATTTCTTTTAATATATGTAAAGCCATCCCCCCTCCCCCCCCCCCCCCCCCCACACACACGCACACAAACTGTTTATCCCTAGCTGCAAGGTTGTTACATGAGTCCATATTATCTGCTCTCAGTTGTGCTGCTTCAATAACCAACAATTGAGCTACCTCCTTTCCAGTGACAACATGCATCAGATACTGTGTCGTTGTAAAAACTTAATCTTCAATGCACACTAAGTAACACAGAATGCACTTACAACAGGTCATATACTACAATACATTTACATCTTACGTCTTATAATCAAATGTCTTGACTCTGTGCATTGACTAGCCATTTGCTCATACCCACAATTAACGCAAATTACCATTGCCGATTCTGGACACGGTGCAGGATACCCTAGTAAAATACACTGACTGGACCTCACCAGCTGTAAATAATGCTACTTTTTATTTTCAGGCCAGAGGGCAGTGGCAGATTTGTTGGCAGATGCCCTCTCTTTTAAGTGATCTTCGAGAAAGATTAGCCACATCCACTTGCTGTATAAGTTTAACTATAAATTTCTGTGACCCCATACCCTCTACACACAAAATGCGCAAAAATTCACAAAAATCTGCTCACACACCCCACTCTGTGATGAAACTGTGTGTTGTGGGTATGAAGCCATGCTATGTGGAGATCAGATGCACTGGCACCGGCCGCCAGACAAGTTACACTGGTTATTGACACCAGTTTGTTGGTACCCGGAGTGAGTGGGATCACTCAAGTAGACAAGTAGGACTGGCAGCGTTTTCAGGTGGTAGTGCTGACCAGGGGTGGGTAGAGAAACTCAGCTGCAATGAGGAATGTGATGTCTGTGTCCTGCTTTACTGGCACTGTTTGCTTCACTCAGTAGGGCATGCCGCCGTTAATGTTGTGCGGCTGTGACTGAGAAGTGCTAGTGGCATGAACATCTACTCAATCTCTTGTAGAGAACTTTGTTACTGAAAAAAAAGCTCATCTCAGTGCAAGTGAATGGCAGTCATGCTGTCCCAGCTGTTAAAGTGCTGCCCTCCAAAGCAGAAGTTGGGCTGAGTCTAGAGATGGTTTATCCATTCTACTGCTCCAATTACATGGGTGTGGACTAAACCACATGAGCTGGTCCGGTGGAGGTGGCTGCCGAGACTGGTATTGACAGCTCGGTGGTCCGTAATATGATGGATTCTTGCATGGCCCTGATGCCACGAAGGGTGCTGCTAGACTGCAGGTAACAGTGCTCCAGGAACCTTTGTAGCCTAATGTTACGGAAACTCGCCTCAAGTCAGTTCATAGTTGCACTGCTTCCCTACGAAGTTGTCAGTATAGCACATCTCAAACTGGCTACATTGTGACAGGTAAACTTCCCCGTTTATGGAATTGTATAGTTGCACCCGTGTGATTGCCTCACATACAGCTCCACTGGAGCTGCTTTTCTCACAATAACACCCAGTATTAGTGATGGCATTACCTTATTTCCTTAGATCAGAAAGTTGTTTTCAGCTGTGCACAACAGTCACTTATTACCTCTTCATTTAGTGAAATTCGTTTTCTTAGAACTTTATCTCAGTGTCAAAATTGTTGTCAGGCAGATTGTACTGTTGCTGATCTAATTCATCCTGTTTCAACCCACGATGCTGGGAGCTCAGTAACATTCTGTAATGACACCTCACCACCGTTTCTCAAATAGTCGCACATGCTGACACATAGCAAAAAAAAAAAAAAAAAGAATCATCACATTTTTTACTGCGAAAATGATTTATACATTCTACAATCAATTGTTTGGGCTGCACTGTTGACTTGATGGTGTAATGACGCATCAATATTGTCTTCATTGTACTGGGTTGGTAATAAGTTCGTAGTGTTTTCCCTGAAGTTTAATGAACACAACAGAGACTTTAGTCATCAGTAATATATTCTCCTTCAATATTTATAGAAGTTTTCCAGCGCTGGGGTAACTTTTAGATTCTGCGACTATAGAAATCACGTGGTTTTGAGACAAAGAAATACTCAAGCCATGTTCTCATCTGAAAAGGAAATTCCTTGAAAGTTATTTGACAAAGTGCAGACAGGGTGAAAATCGATGGTGCAAGATCAGGTGAATAGGGTGGGTGTGGAATATCTTCCCTGCCCAACTAATGTATAGTGTTTTTTGTCAATCTAGGATAACGTAGTCATGCATTAGTGTGGAGTAGCATCACTTCGCACAGTCTTCCTAATCATTGTTTTTGGACTGTGTCTGCAAGACATCTCAGCTGTTGATTACAAATATCAGCATTGATGGATGCACCTTGGGGAAGAAATTCATAGTATAAAAAAACTGTTGCTGTTCCACCAGATGTATAACATTGTCTTTTGTGGATGGGTGCAACTTTGTATGGAGAACTGCTGCGTTGTTCAGGCTCAAACATTCCTTTATTTTCCCTATGTTAGCAAAAGGACACCATTTCTTATCACCAGTAACGATAAAGGACAGGGACAGTCAGAGTTGTTCAAAAATCAACTGATGATGAGCAAGTCGAGATGTATTTATGATCAGCCACTGATTTTGGCTTAGAGCCTGTGGTACCCATATGTCCAATGTTTGAACCTTCCCCACTGCACACAAATATCACTCAATATTGGAACTCTAGTAGCAACAGTCGACTACAAATAAAAAGTGACAATCTATAAATAAACCCACAGCAAACATAACACCAACATGCAAAACGAAAACACTACGAACTTATGCACCAACTTAATACGTATGGTTCCGAAATTCATCTAGTCATACTATGTCCCAAGAAGTCCTTTGTATTATACTTTTGCTTTTACAAACATGAATTTGAGCTTGTATTATTTTTGGAGTCAACAGGCACAGCACCCATGATACTCTGTTCTTTTTATATCCTAAGCTTCAATTTGCCACTTGGTGAAGTGATACGATATTGGACTTGTATGTGGAAGGATGCTGGGTCAAATTCCAGTTCTACCATCCAGATTTTTGTTTTCTGTCATTTTCCTAAATGGCATGAGGTGGATGTTGGGATAGTTCCTTTCAAATGGCATGGCCGCTTTCCTTCCTTAAACCGAGCCATTCATGCTAGACAGGGCCAGTTTACCTACCACAATACAGCCAGTCTGAGCCATGCAATATCACAGAGAAGCAGTGCTACAATGAATTGACTTGAGCCAAGTTTCCACAACAATGGGCTACAAAGGCATTTGATTGTAGTTCCTGGAGCACTATTACATGCAATCTGGCAGCCACCACTGTGGCATCAGGGCTATGCAAATCTCCATTACATTACGGACCAACAAGCAGCCAATGCCAGTCTTGGCAACCACTTCCACCAGACCAGCTCCCTTGCTTAAGTCCACACCCATTGAATTGAACATACAATGGATAAGCAATTTCCAGACTCAGCAGCAGTAGTCAACTTCTGCCTTGGAGGGCAGCAGTTTGCATCCAGGAGAGTATGAGTGCAATTCACCTGCACTGAGACGTCATTTTCTTCCAGTAATAATGGACCTCTACAATAATCTGGGCGGATGTTCACGTAGCTAGCACTTCTCGGTCACAGTCACACAATGTTAACTAGGCATGTGCTGCTGAGTGTAGCAAACAGTGCCACCAAAGCAGGACACGGGCATCACAAGTTCATAATGGTGCCACGGCTTTCTTCAGCTGACGATGCAACCAGCAGATCACATGACAGCACAGGACACATCTGAGGTGTCACAGCACTTCAGTCACTGTAGTCCAGTACTGAATAAAGATGCTTTACCTTGCAGCTCAGTTCTCCTAGTCACCCCTGGTCAGCACTACCACCTGAAAGCACTGCCACTCCACCATGTCTACACAATAGTGATCCCACTCACTTTGGGTACTTACAAATTGGTGTCAATAGTATTTTAGTACCGGTGAATCTAGTCTGACAGCTGCTGTTTTGTGTGTAGAGGGTGTGAAGTCTAAATGTGAGATTCACACTTACACAGCAAATGGAACTGGCTGATTCTTCTCAGTTATACATTAATATACAGCAGCATTATTTAAATCTGATGAGGTCCAATAAGTGTAATTTACTAAGGTACCCTGCACTGTACCCAGAATCAGTAACGGTCATTTGTGTTAATCGTCAGTATGAGCAAATGACTAGTCAATGCACAGAGTCAAGATGCTTGATGGTAAGACGTAAGATGTAAATCTATTGTAGTATATGACCTGTTGTAAGTGCATTCTGTGTTACTTACTGTGCATTGAAGATTAGTGTTTACAATGACACAGTCTCAGACACATGGTGTCACTGATCGGGAGGCAGTTCAATTGTTGGTTAACGAAGTAGCACAATTGAGAGCAGAGAATATGGACTTGCGCAACAACCTTGCAGCTAGGGATAAACAGTGTGTGAGTGTGTGTGTGTGTGTGTGTGTGTGTGTGTTTGGAGATTACGGTCGCTCAGTGGCGAGATCATCAGTGCCTTTAAATATGTTAAAAGAAACAAATGTGGATAAAGCATCTTAAATTCCTGTCACACAGTGAGAAGGAAATCTATAAAAGCCATTCACGCATTCCCACCCACCCTTACTTTGATCCACACAATCACTCTATCTCATGCTATGCCTCGGGTTAAAATTAGAATAAAATCACAGAAGAACTAAAATAATGGCAGAGTGAAATGTGACTGGCTGACCACTTACAAAAAACACAGGTGATCCAGTCATCCACATTAAAAGCATCTCCCCAAAATTTTTGGAGATAAGCTGGTCATGTCACAAAATATTAAAACTTGAACCACATTCCTATCGGTGTCACTTAAAAGAAAGGGCAAAATCTGCCATTGCCCTAGGGACTGAAAATGAAACAGTCTACTGAAATGTGGTGCATAGTTATCTGTACACCACAACCATCACAAGTTGGAGGATCCTCTCCCCAGAACAAGAAGCAATGTGTCATAGAACTGTGACCTATGTGAAGATGAGTAAGCAGGACATCATCCTGTCTTTGTGGTTGAAAGTAGGTACACCATGGCCATGTAGTGGGCATTACTATGTGCAGCTTATTATTAGTCACTTCCAGCCACTCATCTTCTCATCAATGCCCGACTCTGTACCTCAACAGTGGAACGAGTGCATGCATGAGGATGGCACACTGAACTAGCTGAGGATCAAGACACACCTACTTGGCTATTACATCTGACCTTTCGTTCCCCGAAATACCTGTGTACTCTGACACTCAGGAGGACACGACCTTGCCTGCTGTGGGGTCATGGTGCTCATTTAAAATGTCATGCTCCATGCGCATCCCAAATGGCCTTTTTGCTTGCATATGATTGGAGAAAATGCATACCAGAGGTGGACAAGCAACAGTATGATCTTTGAACAGGCAGGAGCTACAACTGCTTGCAGTTTGTAGCTAAGAGGAGAGCAGAGGATTGGTATTGGTGTGTGTGTGTGTGTGTGTGTGTGTGTCAGATGTGTTTCCTGCAAACACTAGCACAGGGAGCATTTCTGTGCTAGCATTTTCAGTTCTTCCACATGTCCTGAACCCATTAATTTTCCACTGTAACATGGGAACCATCATACACAGGGGTTGCACTTTCAGCCTGACTTTCTGGCATGGAGGAAGGAAAGGAGGAAAAAGGGGGGGGGGGGGGTAACCCACAATATGTGGAGGCTCGGTCTTTGGGGCAAGATGATTGCCCCAGGCCAACATCGAGGTACATTGCCTCAAAAGAAAAATTGAGAGAGACATCAGAGAGAATGATGTCAACATCATCTGACAGTTTACTTCCCGATTCGAGCATTGGTTGGCACTTTGCCTTTGATTTTTTTGCCCTGGTCAGGCTTTGGATCCGCATCTGCTGTCTCTGTCCCTATACAGAATGTAAACTATTCTCTCTTACTTTCTTGGTCTTAATCCATACTTCATCTCAAGCGCAAGGTTTTTGTGCTTCACCTTCTTCCCACTCATCATAGCTTCACCCTCGACTGATAATGACACTATAGTTGTGGCAGCACTGGACTGCGTCCCAAACTGAATCTTAGGAAGGGCAGGGAGCTCCACAATGTCAGCAATCATGGCCTTTTCTGAAGTGCTCGGGAAGAGGGACAGATTTCGAAACAACTGCAGCAGCACAAATGCACGGACAGACATAGGTACTAGAGCTGACACTAGCAACCTCTGTTTGTGTAGCAACATCAGCTTTCTACACTGGCTGTGTATGAACTGAAGCAGAGGATGCAATGAACGTTGGGGGCAGCATGGCTGTATGCACCTTTTTACCCTTGGTATATGGGATGTGCTTTGTAGTCTTACGCTATTTATCTTTTGTTCTTCAAGGTGTCCAATGCAGCCCCGACTCCATACAGGGTGAGCTCCAGAGCATTCACACACTTCAGATGATATGTACAAGCCACCCCTTCATGAGCAGCCTTACCACATTTGCCACAAGTGACTTCTCCATGACATCCAAGAGTAGTATGCCCAAAGCACTAGCTTTTGAAAAAGCACATTGGGTCGCGGACATAATGCAACACCTCTACATGAAGGAAACCTGCCTTCATGTGCTCAAGAAGTTTCGTACTATTAAATGTCAGAATAAAGGAGTTGGGTTTGCCAGGGCCCCATCCACCCTCTTCATGACATTTTGGACGTCAACTATACCTTCAGGAGCCCACTCATCTTTCAGTTCCACCTTCTGGATGTCCATTAGATTCCTGCATGTTACAACACCTTTGCTGTAATTCAAGATGGTGTGCAGCTCAGTTTTGAAGGCATATTCCCAAAGTCATGGAACTTTCTGTAGATTCTTAACTTGTTAGGAACTAGATGTTTCCACCAACAGTGTCCCATTACACAATCGCTTAAATGATTTTAAATTGCCAGCAATGCCTTCAAACAATTTTTGATATAGAAAGGTGAAACTTTCTCATAGCTGTCCTCTTTCCTTTTCGCTATTAAAAACACATTCTGACAGCCAACAAGTGTTCTTTTACTAGGCCTGAAACATTTAGAAGTTACTCCTGAGTAAGGACAACTGGATACACAAGCCCTCATATTTGACTGGGTGTTAAAACCACCCAGTACTCCATCCCTTCTGCTGGGAGGTGAAGGAGATAGTTTCCAAGGATTCCATCTTGGTTCCACTAGCTTCTAGGGAAATAAATGTCCACTCAGACAGAGCACCATGTGCCTAGGTAAGCCTTATGCAGCTGAGGTTCAGCAGATTCCCCAGCGGTTGCCCACTTAGAACTGTTCCACCTCACCTGTCACGAGCCTCATCAGTGTGCAGCACATCTTGAGATTGAGCGCTTTTTTATAGACCTTTTTACCATCCTTACAATCCACGTGGTCAAGCCGAGATCCCCATTCACTCTGACACACTTCCATGCCACATGGCAGTTGCTGAAGCATGCCCAGAGCTTACGGAGACAGAGAATTGGTGGTGCTTATCAGTCCTCAGCTCAGGAACCCCAGGGTTGCCACACCTATACCCAGCAAATGAATGCTGAGCCCCTGAGGGCAACAGACACAATCAGCCAAACAATATAGTCCTTTACTAGAAGCAGCCACTGCCAGTTTGATTGTGCCTTTCTCTGGAAAAGCTAGTGATGATTTATTGACTTTTCAGTTGACCTGCAATTAACAGTCAGAACTGGGGGATGGTCGCTGTATCAGTTACTGCAGGTGATGACATTATGGCTTGTAGTGGAAGCCAAGATATGTAACAGATGTACGGAGGAACTAAAAGGCATGCAAACATTTGATGAACTGAAACAAGGCCTGCTGCAAAGATAAAAGAAGAAAAAATAGCACGGTTTCTTCACCAACAATTGAGTAGACTGTCGAAAAAACAATGTGTCAATACAGAATTATGCAGACAGGGTACATAAGATAAATGTGCTGCCACATGAATGTGGCGAGACTGATGGGGCAAATAAAGTTATACTCCAGGAAGTGGAACAGAGGGCATTGGATGCACTTTTAAAGGGCTTATTGCCCGCTAAGTCAAGAAGGACAAGAATGGGTACTCCAAAAGACTTGTATTCTGTGGTCGGATTAGCCACAGAGTTTGAAGAAACTGATGTAGCAACAGGAATGTGGGGTAAGAGGGAGTATTTTCTGCTACAGTTGTGGGCAGACAGAACATGCACAAAGGCAATGTTGAAAACCTGAATGTGGTAGAAGTGGTGTGGTTGTACACCACCAGCAGGACTGCAGGAATGTTAAGAGGAAGAAAGGGATGAATAACGAGATATTGTTCATTGTTCCGATAAATTTTGATGCACCAAGCAAGGATGCAGAGGCAGAAAGTGATGTAGTGAGAACAGTGAAGGATAGAAAGCACAAATGTTTGTTGGACTTGTGGATGCATGTGTCAGTAGCAAGTGACTGAATGAGCCAAGCTATTATGTATGTGAGGTTGGAGACAATGATGTGGAGTCTTTGGGGTCAAACTTTCTGATAACTCAGAATGCCAAACTTGACCTTGGCAAGATGCAGCTGCACTTACAGGGACAACATTACACCTAGAGGGAGGCTATCACCAGTGAACTAGTGTCGCAAGGTGCATCAGTGTTGTGCAATGAACCACTTGAACTGCGGTCAACAACAGTTAGGATTAATAAGCATGTTATTGTCCTGCAAAGCACTGGGACTTTGGTCTCAGTAAATGCAGAACTGGAATGGCCTGCTAATGTATTGTGTTTGGTAAAACACTTGCAGAAAACGATGTATTTGACACATCACATTGCTTTGTAAGGGGAAGTAGTATATGCATACGGGAGAGATTGGATGGGAAAGTAGCACCCATGAATTTGAATAATTTTGGTGTCGATGGAGTAGAGCTGACCAAAGGAATGTTGGTAGCTAATTTGGAAGTCCTGGATGATGTGGATAGGGACTCAGTCAGTGTGCACAAGGGTACCATGCAAACTGCCAGGAAAGCTGCACTGCAGAGCATCCTAAAGGTGCAGATATGTTAGAAATGAGGAATTACTGTTTGAGTTTGAGAATTTGTCTTATCCTCAAGCACTTTCACCCTCAATACCCGAGCACAAAATTGTATCCAAGCAGAAAATGAGTCGTTGGTATATGGTACACCTTACCACACACCACAGTATTTGCAACCCATGTTGGAAGAATTCATTGATCAATAAATAGAGGATGGAGTGATAGAGGAGAGCACTAGTCCTTGAGGAGGCAGCCATGGTGGCTGTGATAAGGAAGTTATGGGAGATATAGAGTCTACTGTAATTACAGGCACCTTAACCGTAAAACGGCAACCAATGTATATTCTAGAATAAACACCAATGAGACTATTGACAGCTTAGGGCACTGCAAGTACTCCTCTATCGTGGATCTAAGGAGGGGGTACCTCTGATTGAGGTATTCCCTGAAAACCATTCAAAAACAGCATTCTTGACCTACTGAAGCCACTAACAATGTCATACGATGCTGTTTGAGTTGATGAATGTTCCGACAATGCTTCAGCATTTGCTAGATGGGGTACTGAGACCTTGCCAGTGCTTGGTATACCAAGACAATGTCATTGTTTTCACAAAGGATATGGCACAACACACCGTACATTTGTGAGACTTTTCAGAAGATTATGAGCATTGCATTTAACACTGAGCATTAAAAAATGTCACTTTGCTTTATAAGAAATAGCACATTTAGGGCATGTCATTAGCAGTTAAGGAGTTATGATGGATCCAAGGTTGATACAGATAGTACGGGAATTCCTAGTTCCTGATAATACTAAGGAATTACAGTCTTTCTTAGATTTAGTGAATTATTACAGAAAATTTGTAAAAGTATTTGCAGATATGGCAGGACCATCCATGCAATTGGTAAAACAGGGCAGAAAGCTCAAATGGGTGAAGGAATGCCACAACACGTTTGACGAGTTAAAGAGAATGTTAGCATTAAGTCCAGTATTAATTTTTCCAGACAATGAGAAAGAGTTTGTCATGTCTAATCAAGCTGTGGGGTGTCTTCTTAGTCAATTAGTAAATGGAGAGAAGTATCCAGTACCACATGCATCTAGGCAATTAAATAGAATGAAGAAAACCTACTCCACAATAGAAAAAGAAATTATGCTTTGTGTGCTGCATAGGATTATATATTTTCAATGTTATCTGTATGGAAAGAAGTTTCAAGCAGTAACTGACCATGCAGCTCATACGCGGTTGTTTGGACTTAAAAGACCTTTTGACATTGTACACAAGCCCGGCAAGAGACATACAAAAGTGTATGGTTTAAGCAGAAAGGTAATGGTGTTACAGACATTAGATCACAGCCTTGGGCAGCTGAAAGTAGTGCAGCATGCTGAAGAGAATGTACACTGTTCACGTCACAGCTGTAATTCTATGTGTGACAGGTTGTGCTAGAACAGTGAGGTTGGAGCAGCAGATAGTAGTTCCGAAGGACCTAAAAGAAGTAGTTCTGAAAGAAGAACATGATGATTTATTTTGGGGGGGATGGGGGTTGTAGAATGACAAATAGAGTAGTGGAAAGTTAATGGTAGGTGTCAAAGAAAGCAGTTATGGATCAATATGTGAGAAGTTGAATACAATGCGTGCAATGGTCAGATATGAGCTGAAAGTTATTGTCTTTATAAAGCTTACAAGAAGTGATGAACATTTACAAATGACTGAGTTACACATCCTTGGAACATTTAACCAGAGTCCAGCAGGTCAATTTGTGTTTACTATTATTGATCATTTTTTGGAAATGGTTGCAATCCCTAACCAACAGACAGCAACAGTAGTGCAAGTATTGGTCAACAGATGGGTGCTGAAATTTAGAGTGCCAGAAACAATAATCATGGATCAAGAGACGAATTTTATGTTGGAATTGTTAAAGAAGGTGTGCCATTTGTTAAAGGTTAGAAAGTTAAGAACTAGCCTGCTGCATATTCAGGCCAAAGGTAAGACAGAGAGGGTAAATCACACTATAGGTGGGATATGGAGTCATTATGTGAATTCACACCAAAATAATTGGGACAGATAGCTATCATTTGTTGTGGTCACATATAATTCAAATATCCACTCTTAAACAGAGCTCTCATCGGCCACATATAATTCAAATATCCACTCTTAAACAGAGCTCTCATCTTGAGGTAATTACAGGAGCAACATGCCTTTGCCTCGAGACAAGACAAGACCAGAAGTTACCAAGGACAGAGAGTCTGTCAAGAATTTGTTAAAAACATTAAGGGAAACATGGAAGTACGTTCAGGGAGTGAAAACCAGCGCCTCTGAATACCAAGAGCCCTTAGGAGTTGTTTGGGCAGATCATCACAGCAAAATGTAGATAGGTGGGTAAAGTTACCGAGTCATTACATCCCGAAGGGTATGAACAAGGAATTTCTAATTAGATATCAAGAGCCATATCAGGCAAGTGAAACAACATCACCGATTCTAGATGCTCCGGATGTGTTGACAGCAAGCGTCATTATCAGTCGAGGATAAAGCTATGATGAGTAGGAAGAAGGGGAAGCACAAAAACTTTACGCAACCTGCACTTGAGATCCAGTATGGATTAAAACCAAGGAAGTAGAAATGAATAGTTAACATTCTGTGTTAGGATGGATATAGTTGAAAAATTAAGCTGAATGGGACAGAGTGTCATTTAGGTGTTAGTGTGAAAGCATGAGTGGGTGTTGTGCAAATAGAGAGAACAACATGTGTCTCACGTTATGTGTAGTGTTACACCTCTGTGTTCATTTGTACGTAAGTTAGTGGAGTTGCTGAGTCAGAGATAGGCACAACAAAAAGACTGTCACACAAAGTTTCCAGCCAAACAGGCCTTCATCAGAGCAGAAACATCAGCATAGAGGACAAAAAACACTCACTAACGACCACAGTCTCTGGCTGCCAAGGCCAGACTGCGAGCAGCAGCGCATGATGGCAGAAGCAAACTGAATGGTGGGGGTTAGGAGGAGGCTGGGGCGGGGAGGGATAGCTGGGTAGGAGTAGATGACAGACAAGTGCTACTTGTGACAGCATACAGGGATAAGGTGGGGGAGAGGATAGGGCTCCTGGGTACAGTCAGGAAATTAAGACACGGGAAAGGGGCAGCAGAAAAGGAGAGAAGTAAAAAGACTGTGGAATAGAGGGCTGTGTAGTGCTGGAATGGGAGCAGGGAAGGGGATAGGTGGCTAAAGTACAATAACTAACAAAGGTTGAGGCCAAGAGGGTTATGGGTAAGTAGGATATATTTTAGGGAGCATTCCCATCTGCAAAATTCAGAAAAGTTGGTGTTGGTGGGAAGGATCCAGATGGTACAGGCTGTGAAGCAGTCACTGAAATGAAGAATTTCATGTTGGGCAGCATGTTCAGCAACTGGGTGGTCCCGTTGTTTCTTGGCCACAGTTTGTCAATAGCCATTCATGCAAACAGCATACACTTTGTACCCATATGTTCCCACAAGCAGCACTTGACTTTCCTCCTCTCCTAGCCTGCTATCCCTCTCCCCTCCACACTCTAGTCTCCTCCTTATACTCACCCCCCCCCCCCCCCCCAGTTTGCTTCTCCCATCATGTGCTGCTGCTTGCAGTCTGGTTTTGGCAGCTAGAGTCTTTTTATCACGCTTGTCTGCAACTTAGCATCGCATATCCACTATATGGTGAGTAGCAACTATCCTTTTCATAATATTGACATCATTACATCCTGGATTTTCCATTGTTTAATTCTATACGTAAATTAGGTATTTTAGAAGTGTGTTTTCTTTTGTGTATCTATAAAAGACAGGAGAGCTTTCAAATAGCAGAGGGCGATAGATACTGTGGGCACCACAAATTGAAAGGAGAACTTTTCACAAGACTAGAGTATGCTGTACTCACAAGCCATCATTGGGCTCGGAATCTGTCCGTTAACACTTGGCAAATGCATAACAAGGTATGTTTGCAAAATTACAGTGAGAGTTAGAAGGGAAAGATATGACAACAGAAATGAGAAGATAGTATGGTAAGTTGCATCAGTCCTCCAAACAACTGCACGGTGGAAGTGGTATGGCCCACGGAACAACATAAAAGAAGTTTAGACGTATGTGGAAGGATATTGAAAGAGAGTTTTTGCGACTGTGAATGTCTGTGACATCAGAAACTAAATGGTACAACAGAAAGAGTGAGTGATATGGCAAGGAGGAATAAAGCCACCATGGAATAACACACTACATGGTTAGCCAGCTTGGACGAGGGATATTGAACACACACACAAACACACACACACACACACACAAATAGAGATTAGCAACAGAGGCAACACAGCTTGTGAACATGATGATATAGACTGTAAAACAGAACCTGGCAGTTATACAGACCCTAGTTCTGTACATTAGGCATAAGAATGGCAGTAGTGAGACTGATGCACCTTTTGGCCAATAGCTTGTAGGATGTTCGGCTAGACATGACAGAACTGCAGGAAGCAGTTTTACATGATTCACACAGGCAGTCGGGTTCATCTCTGTTAATGCCTGATCAGTTCTTGATAGGCCTGCGGAAAGAGTAGGAGTTGCCACCAGAATTAGAACTTGCTGCCAAACCAAAAAGTCAAACCTGCGACTGTATTACCTCATAGCACAGTGGAGATTAAAACTGATGCAGCACAGCTGTATGTACGAGTTCAATTTTGATAGTCATGCGGTGTTGACACTAATTGAATTCTAACACTGTTAAAGGGATAGGTTTACAATCTGCCCAGATTTGGTGGTGCCTATAGGCACCAGCACATGCAAGATTCAGTTGTACAACCTATTTTCATCAAGCAGACCCACACTGGGTTTATTCTGTAAATGACAATCAAGTTACAAGGGGCAAATGGCTATGAGCAGGGAAAGCTCACCAGAGCTAAACAGTTGGAACTGCAAGAGTGGAATACTTATTACTAGGACAGATTGTATCGTAACAGAGCCAACGTTTCACCTGTCAGCCTATGCTACAGGTGAAACCAAACTGAATGTTATGCAGCTACAATTACACTGTGCTGAGAAGGCATTACAGATACTTCAGTAGGAAATTTAACTTACCTAACCAAAACATTGGCTTTCAGCCTAATCCTATCCTTAAACCAGCTAATAGACATGCAAGACAGATGGATTTCACTGGAGTAAATGCTTTCTCATATACAGCAATACCCAGAAGAGCAGCAGCATGCAATCATGACTGTGTGTCATGGCCAGTGGCACTGTGTTGATTTTGATTCTGTTCTGCATAGCTGTTGTCCACATATGAAGACAGAACCACTCATCAGTGTGATGCTCCAGTAAAATACTGGTTAACTGTTCATACTGGAGTTGGTACTTAAGTGCAAGAAACTGAACATAACAGTAAAAGAAAAGTATTGTAACGTTATGACAGTACATAATTCGAAGGGCAGGGAGACCTGACAGATGTTGGGAACAACCATTGTTGCTTATAGTACAAGAGTGGGTACTGATGTAAATGGTTCTTAAATGCTCTGGAGGGCTTGTGGCAGGTAGGACGTCTAAGGGGCCGACTTGGAGCAGGAGAGGGATCACAGGACATTTTAATTTCCACTGTCTATACTTTTACAAATAAATTCATAAAACTTTGTCAGCATCACCAGGAAGGATTCAGAATTTACACTCACAGCAGTGGAAGTTCGAAAACATAGCAAAATAAATTTTTTTAACATGTGGAATTTAATCATTTTTTTCACTTACTAATGGCAGAATTTGTTGCTATAGATACAATTTTCTTCATAAGTAACAGAGATTCTTCAATGAGTTTTGTACAGCACACAAACCACACTCAAAGATGTATGAAACTCTAGAATTTTACAAATCTATTAAAAACTGTGGTAAAAGTTGAGGTAATTAACTAGAAAATTTGTGTTTTATCTAAACGTGAAGTTTAAAATATAACAGCTCATTCGTTTTTTCATAAATTAAATAAATTCTAGAGTTTCACACACCTGTAAGTATGGTTTGTATGCTGTGCAAACTTCATCAAAGAATCTCTCTAACTCATGAAGAAAAATGTACCTATAGCAACAAATGCAGCCATTAATAAGTGAAAAAATGATGAAATTCCACATGTAAAAAAATTTATTTTGTTATGTTTTCGAACTTCCACTGCAATGTGTGTGTGTGTGTGTGTGTGTGTGTGTGTGTGTGTGTGTGTGTGTGTGTGTGTATTAAAAACAAAGATTCCAAGACTTACCAAGAGGGGGAGCGCCGGTAGACAGGCACAATAAATAAAACACACAAACACACACAGAATTTCTAGCTTTCGCAACCAACGGTTGCTTCTTCAGGAAAGAAGAGGGGAAGGAGAGGGAAAGACAAAAGGATGTGGGTTTTAAGGGAGAGGGTAAGGAGTCATTCCAATCCCGGGAGCGGAAAGACTTACCTTAGGGGGGAAAAAAAAAGGACAGGTGTACACTCGCACGCGCACACACACACACACACACACACACACACACACACACACACACACACACACACATCCATCCGCACATACACAGACACAAGCAGACATTTGTAAAGGCAAAGAGTTCGGGCAGAGATGTCAGTCGAGGCGGAAGTACAGAGGCAAAGAAGTTGAAAGACAGGTGAGGTATGAGCGGCGGCAACTTGAAATTAGCGGAGGTTGAGGCCTGGCGAATATCGAGAAGAGAGGATGTACTGAAGGGCAAGTTCCCATCTCCAGAGTTCGGATAGGCTGGTGTTGTGGGAAGTATCCAGATCACCCAGACGGTGTAACACTGTGCCAAGATGTGCTGGCCGTGCATCAAGGCATGTTTAGCCACAGGGTGATCCTCATTACCAACAAACACTGTCTGCCTGTGTCCATTCATGCGAATGGACAGTTTGTTGCTGGTCATTCCCACATAGAAAGCGTCACAGTGTAGGCAGGTCAGTTGGTAAATCACATGGGTGCTTTCACACGTGGCTCTGCCTTTGATCGTGTACACCTTCCGGGTTACAGGACTGGAGTAGGTGGTGGTGGGAGGGTGCATTGGACAGGTATTACACCGGGTGCGGTTACAAGGGTAGGAGCCAGAGGGTAGGAAAGGTGGTTTGGGGATTTCATAGGGATGAACCAAGAGGTTACGAAGGTTAGGTGGCCGGCGGAAAGACACTCTTGGTGGAGTGGGGAGGATTTCATGAAGGATGGATCTCATTTCGGGGCAAGATTTTAGGAAGTCGTATCCCTGCAGGAGAGCCACATTCAGAGAGTGATCCAGTCCCGGGAAGTATCCTGTCACAAGTGGGGCACTTTTGGGGTTCTTCTGTGAGAGGTTCTGGGTTTGAGGGGATGAGGAAGTGGCTCTGGTTATTTGCTTCTGTACCAGGTCGGGAGGGTAGTTGCGGGATGCGAAAGCTGTTTTCAGGTTGTTGGTGTAATGGTTCAGGGATTCAGGACTGGAGCAGATTTGTTTTCCACGAAGGCCTAGGCTGTAGGGAAGAGACCGTTTGTATGGAATGGGTGGCAGCTGTCATAATGGAGGTACTGTTGCTTGTTGGTGGGTTTGATGTGGACGGATGTGTGAAGCTGGCCATTGGACAGATGGAGGTCAACGTCATGGAAAGTGGCATGGGATTTGGAGTAGGACCAGGTGAATCTGATGGAACCAAAGGAGTTGAGGTTTCAGAGGAAATTCAGGAGTTGTTGTGCACTGTGAGTCCAGATCATGAAGATGTCGTCAATAAATCTGTACCAAACTTTGGGTTGGAAGGTTGGCCTACGAGGGGGCCATCCTGGTACCCATGGCTGTTCCCTTTAATTGTTGGTATGTCTGGCCTTCAAAAGTGAAGAAGTTGTGGCTCAGGAGGGTAGTTGCGGGATGCGAAAGCTGTTTTCAGGTTGTTGGTGTAATGGTTCAGGGATTCAGGACTGGAGCAGATTCGTTTGCCACGAAGGCCTAGGCTGTAGGGAAGGGAAGGTGACTAGGAAAGAGGTTTTAGGTAGGGTGGCAGGTGATCGGCGTGAAAGGAAGTGCTCCATTGCAGCGAGGCCCTGGACGTGCTGGATATTTGTGTATAGGGAAGTGGCATCAATGGTTACAAGGATGGTTTCCGGGGGGTAACAGACTGGGTAAGGATTCCAGGCGTTCGAGAAAGTGGTTGGTGTCTTTGATGAAGGATGGGAGACTGCATGTAATGGGTTGCAGGTGTTGATCTACATAGGCAGAGATACGTTCTGTGGGGGCTTGGTAACTAGCTACAATGGGGCGGCCGGGATGTTTGGGTTTGTGAATTTTAGGAAGTAGGTAGAAGGTAGGAGTGCGAGGTGTCGGTGGGGTCAGGAGATGGATGGAGTCAGGTGAAAGGTTCTGTAGGGGGCCTAAGGTTCTGAGGATTCCTGGACATCAGGAATGGTATTACCTTGGCAAAATTTGTATGTAGAGTTGTCTGAAAGCTGACGCAGTCCCTCAGCCACATACTCCCGACGATCAAATACCACAGTCGTGGAACCCTTGTCAGCCAGAAGAATGATGATGGATCGGTCAGCTTTCAGATCACGGATAGCCTGGGCTTCGGCTGTGGTGATGATGGGAGTAGGATTAAGGTTTTTCAAGAAAGATTGAGAGGCAAGGCTGGAAGTATATTAAAAACAAAGATTCCAAGACTTACCAAGCAGGAAAGCGCCGGTAGATAGGCACAATAAATAAAACACACAAACACACACACACACACAGAATTTCTAGCTTTCGCAACCGACGGTTGCTTCTTCAGGAAAGAGGGAAGGAGAGGGAAAGAAGAAAGGATGTGGGTTTTAAGGGAGAGGTATTGTATACCTGTCCCTCTTTCCCCCTAAGGAAGTCTTTCCGCTCCTGGGATTGGAATGACTCCTTAACCTCTCCCTTAAAACCCACATCCTTTCGTCTTTCCCTCCCCTTCCCTCTTTCCTGATGAAAGGGGTTGTGAAAGCTTCAAATTTGTGTGTGTGTTTGTGTGGTTGTTATTGTGTCTATCTACCAGCGCTTTCTCGTTTGGTAAGTCACACCATTTTTAATATATTTTTCCTATGTGGAATAAATATATATATACATTCAGAAAATAAATCTAATGGCATTAATGTTTATCAGTTAGTGTTTAAAACAAATTGATAAATATGTGGAAAAAATTAAACAGTGCATTTCTCATGTCTTTTCCGTATGCGTTTACAAACTGACAGATTTTTCATCAATGAGGCCTTCCTTCTGTTTTTACAAAAAACAACAAAGGAACATTTGTTTAGTACAAATAATTTATTTCTCAAAATATTTGGCTTCAAACTTGACACAATTTAACATGGGTTTGAACCAATTCCAGAAACATTTTTTTCCACTCCAATATCAGTACCTCAAACAGGATTTAACAGCTTCTGAAGAAGATGTAAATTAGTGTTCATAGCCACTTTCCCCCCATATGGGAATGAAAAAAATTTTCTACGAGATAATTCACGTGAATGTGGGAAATGCTTCTATCAATTAAAAAAATTGTTTGATGTTCTGTGAGACACCTGCAATTGCCATAAAGAACAATGACAAGTCATTTTTGTTTGACTGTACTGGTTTTACTGATTACCTGTGGCAAACTAACTGCTGTTTATCATTCTGTATTAACTGTTCCTCTAAAGAAATACAGGTAGTTATAATATGTCCTTTGTAACCACAGAAACAAGCAAAAATTTTCTTGAGCCTGCTTTGAAAAAAAAAAAATTTTTTTTTGTTAGTTTTGACTCATCTTGGAACATCTAGCTTAGTTTCTGGCACACGAAGTTTTGTCTGCTATTCTAATGATGTATACAGATTTTGCATTACCTCAAACAAAATCTTTGAGCATTTCCTTACATCAACTTAGACAAGCTGTGCTTAAGGTTTGGTTAAAACTGTGCAGTATCCATTGGGAACAAATATTTTATGAATCTGAAAGCTCATGCAAAATTGAATGTACTGCCATGTTCGATTCACTTGGTGGTACCTCATCTCACAGCAAGTCTGGTTGACCTTGTCAAAATTCATCACTGACGGAAGCATGATGACAGCTAAGTTCCGCAAATTATCTGAAGGTGATTGATTATCAAATGATCAACAGAATGATTCAACACATTGTTGACAACTTAGTTCTTATTGGAAATAAAAATTAAAAAAATAAATAAAAATTACCAAATGAAATTGTTCACAAAAAGTTCAATTTTTAAAAAGAATTTTCGTTTAACCAACTACTCTGACAGTTAATGAGTTGCCAATGTTTGACAATAACAAATTTTGAAACAATAGTGACATATAGTGGTGGTTTATAAAGCTCAGAATGTGACGCTTGTATTATCAACTGTGTTACGTAACTTCTCATAGAAAAGTCACTGGAAGAAAACAAATTTCTCAAGTATCTCTTGAAGCATCTCAAGGAAAACTGAAGTGTCTGCCCTCTCAAAGATGAGCACATAAAACAACGTACTTACAGCATAAAAACTGCTCCATAGTAGTGTTGTTATCTAACTCTTCTGCCCCCTCTTGAATGAGCATCCAAAACAATGTACTGCTAGCATAAAAATTGCTCCACAGTAGTGTTGTTATCATGTTAAATCTAAAGCTCCGTTCACAGAACTTAAGTTAAGCCAGCGCTGATGTGATCTCAAAAAACAGTTGTGCTAACAGACCGGAAAGAATGGCAGTTCTCCATACATATACAACAGCTTTAAATTTGAGTTTTTAGTTTAACATGGAAAAAAGTATATTTACAAAAATAAATGGCATAGAACTGAACTTAGCTAGAATGGTATTTACAAACATGCATACTTTATTGTTTCACATTGGATAAAATTGTATTTCCTCTTCCACTGAACTAGGCTATGGTTTTTTTCTGTTAATGTGAAGTTCAACGGAACAGTTTTTACTGCATGGACAGTAACATCAAATAAAAATAAGTTATGTAGATCACAGTTTCTTCTAAAATTATAAATAACAGCAATAGTAATAATAATAATAATAAGAAGAAGAAGAAGAAGAAATAATAATAAATGAGGAAGGAGGGTAGCTACTATGAATGCATATCGGATGCATTATCGCAGTCAAGACAGACACAAATCCAACAATCACCACACTAGTACAATTTATATGCCAACTAGATCTGCAGGCAGGCCTTGAAAAGATGAAAGAATGTGCAATCAGGTATAACAAAGTATTTAAATAATGATGACGTAAATAAAATAGAAAGAAACTTCCACATGGGAAAAATATATTAAAAACAAAGGTTCCAAGACTTACCAAGCGGGAAAGCGCCGGCAGACAGGCACATGAACAAAACACACAAACACATACACAGAATTACTAGCTTTCGCAACCGATGGTTGCTTCTTCAGGAAGGAGAGGGAAAGACGAAAGGATGTGGGTTTTAAGGGAGAGGGTAAGGAGTCATTCCAATCCCGGGAGTGGAAAGACTTCCCTTAGGGGAAAAAAAGGACAGATGTACACTCGCGCACACACACACACACACACACACACACACACACACACACACATCCATCCGCACATACACAGACACAAGCAGACATATTTAAAGGCAAAGAGTAAGGGCAGAGATGTCAGTCGAGGCGGAAATACAGAGGCAAAGAAGTTGTTGAAAGACAGGTGAGGTATGAGCGGCGGCAACTTGAAATTAGCGGAGGTTGAGGCCTGGCGGATATCGAGAAGAGAGGATATACTGAAGGGCGAGTTCCCATCTCCGGAGTTCGGATAGGTTGGTGTTGGTGGGAAGTATCCAGATAACTCGGACGGTGTAACACTGTGCCAAGATGTGCTGGCCGTGCATCAAGGCATGTTTAGCCACAGGGTGATCCTCATTACCAACAAACACTGTCTGCCTGTGTCCATTCATGCGAATGGACAGTTTGTTGCTGGTCATTCCCACATAGAAAGCGTCACAGTGCAGCCAGGTCAGTTGGTAAATCACGTGGGTGCTTTCACACGTGGCTCTCCCTTTGATCGTGAACACCTTCCGGGTTACAGGACTGGAGTAGGTGGTGGTGGGAGGGTGCATAGGACAGGTTTTACACCGGGGGCGGTTGCAAGGGTAGGAGCCAGAGAGTAGGGAAGGTGGTTTGGGGATTTCATAGGGATGAACCAAGAGGTTACGAAGGTTAGGTGGCCGGCGGAAAGAAACTCTTGGTGGAGTGGGGAGGATTTCATGAAGGATTGATCTCATTTCGGGGCAGGATTTTAGGAAGTCGTATCCCTGCTGGAGAGCCACATTCCAGGTCTGATCCAGTCCCGGGAAGTATTCTGTCACAAGTGGGGCACTTTTGGGGTTCTTCTGTGAGAGGTTCTGGGTTTGAGAAGATGAGGAAGTGGCTCTGGTTATCTAATTCTGTACCAGGTTGGGAGGGTAGTTGCGGGATGCGAAAGCTGTTTTCAGGTTGTTGGTGTAATGGTCGAGGGATTCAGGACTGGAGCAGATTCGTTTGCCACGAAGGCCTAGGCTGTAGGGAAGGGACCATTTGATATGGAATGGGTGGCAGCTGTCATAATGGAGGTACTGTTGCTTGTTGGTGGGTTTGATGTGGACGGATGTGTGCAGCTGGCCATTGGACAGATGGAGGTCAACGTCTAGGAAAGTAGCATGGGATTTGGAGTAGGACCAGGTGAATCTGATGGAACCAAAGGAGTTGAGGTTGGAGAGGAAATTCTGGAGTTGTTCTTCACTGTGAGTCCAGATCATGAAGATGTCATCAATAAATCTGTACCAAACTTTGGGTTGGCAGGCTTGGGTAACCAAGAAGGCTTCCTCTAAGCGACCCATAAATAGGTTGGCATACGAGGGGGCCATCCTGGTACCCATGGCTGTTCCCTTTAATTGTTGGTATGTCTGGCCTTCAAAAGTGAAGAAGTTGTGGGTCAGGATGAAGCTGGCTAAGGTGACGAGGAAAGAGGTTTTAGGTAGGGTGGCAGGTGATCGGCGTGAAAGGAAGTGCTCCATTGCAGCGAGGGTGGGAGACTGCATGTAATCAAAGACACCAACCACTTTCTCGAACGCCTGGAATCCGTACCCCGTCTGTTACCCCTGGAAGCAATCATTGTAACCATTGATGCCACTTCCCTATACACGAATATCCCGCACGTCCAGGGCCTCGCTGCAATGGAGCACTTCCTTTCACGCCGATCACCTGCCACCCTACCTAAAACCTCTTTCCTCGTCACCTTAGCCAGCTTCATCCTGACCCACAACTTCTTCACTTTTGAAGGCCAGACATACCAACAATTAAAGGGAACAGCCATGGGTACCAGGATGGCCCCCTCGTATGCCAACCTATTTATGGGTCGCTTAGAGGAAGCCTTCTTGGTTACCTAAGCCTGCCAACCCAAAGTTTGGTACAGATTTATTGATGACATCTTCATGATCTGGACTCACAGTGAAGAACAACTCCAGAATTTCCTCTCCAACCTCAACTCCTTTGGTTCCAACCTGGTCCTACTCCAAATCCCATGCTACTTTCCTAGACGTTGACCTCCATCTGTCCAATGGCCAGCTGCACACATCCGTCCACATCAAACCCACCAACAAGCAACAGTACCTCCATTATGACAGCTGCCACCCATTCCATATCAAACGGTCCCTTCCCTACAGCCTAGGCCTTCGTGGCAAACGAATCTGCTCCAGTCCTGAATCCCTCGACCATTACACCAACAACCTGAAAACAGCTTTCGCATCCCACAACTACCCTCCCAACCTGGTACAGAAGCAGATAACCAGAGCCACTTCCTCATCCCCTCAAACCCAGAACCTCTCACAGAAGAACCCCAAAAGTGCCCCACTTGTGACAGAATACTTCCCGGGACTGGATCAGACCTTGAATGTGGCTCTCCAGCAGGGATACGACTTCCTAAAATCCTGCCCCGAAATGAGATCAATCCTTCACGAAATCCTCCCCACTCCACCAAGAGTTTCTTTCCGCCGGCCACCTAACCTTCGTAACCTCTTGGTTCATCCCTATGAAATCCCCAAACCACCTTCCCTACCCTCTGGCTCCTACCCTTGCAACCGCCCCCGGTGTAAAACCTGTCCTATGCACCCTCCCACCACCACCTACTCCAGTCCTGTAACCCGGAAGGTGTACACGATCAAAGGGAGAGCCACGTGTGAAAGCACCCACGTGATTTACCAACTGACCTGCCTGCACTGTGACGCTTTCTATGTGGGAATGACCAGCAACAAACTGTCCATTCGCATGAATGGACAGAGGCAGACAGTGTTTGTTGGTAATGAGGATTACCCTGTGGCTAAACATGCCTTGATGCACGGCCAGCACATCTTGGCACAGTGTTACACCGTCTGGGTGATCTGGATACTTCCCACAACACCAGCCTATCCGAACTCTGGAGATGGGAACTTGCCCTTCAGTACATCCTCTCTTCTCGATATTCGCCAGGCCTCAACCTCCGCTAATTTCAAGTTGCCGCCGCTCATACCTCACCTGTCTTTCAACAACTTCTTTGCCTCTGTATTTCCGCCTCGACTGACATCTCTGCCCTTACTCTTTGCCTTTAAATATGTCTGCTTGTGTCTGTGTATGTGCGGATGGATATGTGTGTGTGTGTGTGTGTGTGTGTGTGTGCGCGAGTGTACATCTGTCCTTTTTTTCCCCTAAGGGAAGTCTTTCCGCTCCCGGGATTGGAATGACTCCTTACCCTCTCCCTTAAAACCCACATCCTTTCGTCTTTCCCTCTCCTTCCTGAAGAAGCAACCATCGGTTGCGAAAGCTCGTAATTGTGTGTGTGTTTGTGTGTTTTGTTCATGTGCCTGTCTGCCGGCGCTTTCCCGCTTGGTGAGTCTTGGAACCTTTGTTTTTAAAGTATTTAAATAGTTACAGGAGATGAAAACTTCATTGTGAAATGTGACTGGAGATCAGCAGTAAGAAAGGGAAGAGAAGGAAAAATAGTAGAGCAATGTGGACTGGGAGAAATGAATGCAAGAAAATGGGAGAGCCCTAGGGACACTGACTGATTACATGAAGATAACACAGAGATTTCAAAACCAGTTTTTAAAATGTTAGACACTTCCTGGGGGATTTTTGGACTCTAACCACATTATTCTGTTTATGAACTGTAAAATAAAACTGCAGAAACATCCAATTAAAGAGAGGGGAGAAATTTAACATCAGGGGTGGTTGAAGGTTTCCAGAGGGACCACTAGGCAACTCTGGACTGAAGCAGGGAAAAGAACAAAAACAGAAAATGAATGGATAGCTTTGAGAAATGAAATAGAAAAGAAGCAGAGGGCCATATAGATAAAATGTCAAGGTCTAGCAGAAATCCTTGGATAGCTCAGGAGGCACAGAATTTAACTGATGAAAGGAAGAGATGCAGCAAATGAACAGGTAAAAGGAATACACACACCTGAAAAATGACAGTGACAGAGTGTGCAAAATGGCTAAGCAGGAATGGCAATACGACAAGTGTAAGTCAGTAGAAACATGCGTAACTAAGGTCTAGCAGAAATCCTTGGATAGCTCAGGAGGCACAGAATTTAACTGATGAAAGGAAGAGATGCAGCAAATGGACAGGTAAAAGGAATACACACACCTGAAAAATGACAGTGACAGAGTGTGCAAAATGGCTAAGCAGGAATGGCAATACGACAAGTGTAAGGCAGTAGAAACATGCGTAACTAAGGGAGAGAGAGATCTGTCTATAGGAAAATTGAAGAGGCCTTTGGAGAAAAGGTGAGCAACTGTACGACTATCAAGAGCTCAGTGGGCAGGTAATATTAAGTGAAGAAGGGAAAGCTGAAACGTGGAAGGAGTATGTAGTGGATCTATATAAGGGGCAAAAACTTGAGAACTGTATTGCAGAATCTTAGAAGATAGGCTGAAGAAAGATAAATCTACATTTATATCATTTGTACATTATAGAAAGCTTCTGACAATGTGAACTAAACTGTACACTTCAGAATTTTGAAGGTAGCAGGGATAAAATACAGAGACTGAAATGTTATTTATAACTTGTGCACAAACCAGGCTGCATTTATGAACTGAAAAAAATGAAAGGGAAGCCACAGTTGAGAGGGGAGCGAGACATGGATGTAGCCTATCCCCGATGTTGTTAAATCTGTACATACAGCTAGCTGTGAAGGCATTTAAAAATTCAGGGAGAAGAAATAAAAACTTTACAGTTGGCTAATGACATTATAATTCTGTCAGGGGTGGCTACAGACTGGAAGAGCAGCTGAAAGCATGGGACAGTGTCTTGAAAAAGGGTTACAAGATGAACATCAATGAAAGTAAAACAAGGGTAATTGAATGTAGTGAAATGATATTGGGCAATGCTGAGGGAATTTGATTAAGAAATGAGACAAAAACAGTAGTAGGTACATTTTGTTATTGTGTCTGAAGTACAGATAATATAAAATGTATGCACACAATAACAAGGAAATCATTTTTAAAAAAGAGGAATTCGTTAACACCTAACATAAATTTCAAGTGTTAGGAGGTCTTTTTTGAAGGTATCTATCTGCAGAGTCACCATGTATGGACGTAAATATGGACAATAGGCAACACAGAAAAGAAGATATAAGTTTTTCGAAATGTGGTGCCACAGAAGAACACTGAAGGTTAAATAGGTAGATCAAATAACAAATAAAAAGTTGTTCCTTGAATCATGAGCCTTCTGGTTGGTTTGACGCAGATCCCTCTCCTGCGGTAACCATTTTATCTAAGGAGTAACACTCATACCATGTGTCTTCAATAATGTGTTGTTTGCATTTCAATCTTTGTCTCACCCTACAATTATTGTCCTCTATAGCTCCCTCTAGTACCATAGAGGTTATTCCCAAATGTCTTAAAACTTGTTCTATCATCCTGGCTCTTCCTCTGTCAGTGTTTTCCAGACAACACTTTCTTAATTCTGAACAGTAACATAAGAAATTTTGCTATATCAAAACTATTGTATTGTATGGTTCACCAGCCCCCCCCCCCCTTTTTTTTTGCGCATCCAGACCTGCAACCTAAACATAATACAGTAATTCAAATATTAAAATATGGAGTGGTATGAGTGGTTATTTGTGTGCATGAGTTGGAATCAAAAGGCTGCATTTAAACTGGGGGGGGGGGGGGGGGGAGAGAATAGGGCACATTTAAAAAAATAAAGTATTGTAACATATTTACATTCTAAACATGAGTGCAAAACAAATGTAACTTATCTGAAACAATGATACCTTGGCATATCCTCTGTCACACACTGTATGATAGCTTAGGGAGTACACATGTAGGTGAAAAAAAAATTCTCTCTTCCAACAGGACTTGTTGCTGAATACTCAGCCACATGTAATGTAATGTGGTTTCCGTATGACACTTTCAAACAGCTGAAGACACTCTTGTTTCCTGATTTACATATGCTGAAAATCTGTGAAACAGCTTATATTCCTACAGTAAAAGCTACCCTGTTACAATTAAAAATAATATAAAAAACCAATTTCCAGAAGCCTGGGACAAAATATTGGATGTATATGCATCAAACCTGACAGAATCAATTAATAAATACTTCCAAGGAGCACTACTTATGCCAGAGAAACAGTGTATCTGTTAACAAAACAGCACTTAGTATGACACTTTTTATGTACTCTGCCGCCCCCCCCCCCTCACCCCCCACCCCCACCCCCGTTTCAATTTTCTGCTATTTTATGCTCACACTGTCACAGTAATTTATCTCCATATGACCATTAATGTCAAACTTTCTTCATGCCATAACACCTTTGCTAAGTTTCCAGATACAGTCCAAAAATGTTAGCACAGAGATTTAGCTACAGGAAATATAATGAGGAAAATTTTGCATTTCATCTAATGGTGAATCATGCCCGCTGCTGTTGGTTGTATCTCACAATCTTTTCTCTCTTCCAGAATAAATTTTCACTCTGCAGCAGTGTGTGCATCAATATGGAATTTGCTGACATATTAAAACTGCATTCCAGATAGGGACTCAAGCCTCTGACACTGGTAGTTAACTTTTGTTGCTACCTCTGTTTGTGTCTCTGTCTGTTGGCACCTTTAAGCCGGACCATTTCTGTGTCACTTCAGTATTTTAGTTTTATGGTTAGAGACTTGCTACTCAGAACCACAGTTGTGAATTGAGGAGTACCTTTTAGCTTTGCAAAAAATATTATCAAGAATTAAGTGCATGTTTCAGTTCATACTTGGAAGGAGAGACAGCACTGGTCGTATTTTTTTGTCACTAAGTGACCGAAAATCGATTTTGCGGTTAATAAAACAAAAAAAATACGACCAATGCTGTCTCTCCTTCCAAGTATATCCATTATCTGGTCGTGGTGCACAGGAGTCGCCAATCAATAATGTTTCAGTTTAGATACAACACATACGATTTCTCAGAATCACAGAGCCAATTAAATGTAATTTTGGGTATGACATACACGGTGTTTGGATTGCACATGAAACTAAAAATCATATGCTTAAGCCTGCAATCTTGAATACCACTTTGATTAATAGGTCTAATTCACACATCAAACCACAATTTCCATCTTCAGCATATTTCCTGTTGATTGTAATAACAGTCTAATTCACAGGTAATAGCCATAAAAAGGTATGTTTATCTACTTACCCGTAACTGCAGCAGTTTTCTTTTGCTTGCTACAGTTTTCTTTTGCTTCCTAGCTAGAATGAGATGGCATGCATGTTTGATTCTGGTACACTATACAGCAAGAGGATAAAAAGCTTAGACAAAAAGCAGACTTTACATAACAAAGTCTGATCTATGAAGGGATTCTTTATGATAATCTTACACGAATAGAGGTGTAAGCTTCTCATTAACAATTTTAGTGTCACTGATCCATAAACTCTTTAATCATTTGCCAACATATCTAGCACAAAACCATTGTACAGACAACAGCAGACAAATACTATGGTGATACAGAAATTACATCTTACAAATCAATAAATGCAATTATTTATTTCTGAATTCTGGTGGACATTTTACAGTGCCTCTAATTTTTCTACTCTTCAATATAAAATAAATAACAGTCAATAAAAAGTACATGAGAATGTGCCAAATGCTGTGCCCACAGTAATGCTCGATTTTATGTTGCCCATGTCATACATAAACAGAAAGTCTGGGCTGTTTGAAATTTTGCGTGTTACATGACACTTGTCTACAATGCAGCCAACACATTCACATTTCCTTATGGAATGATTGTATCACATTAAACAATAACCTATGGCATTAGAATAAAACTTTTCATTGCAGAAACAAGTCATTTTAGGATTGATACATAAAGCAGATATCTTTTTAATGTTTTATCGTATTTCAAGTTAGCCACAACTGACTGTATTAAAAATAACACATAATCAGTATCAGCTTTTTTCTGTGTCTTTCTTTTTTCACAAATCCTGTTGATAATACTGGTTTATAAAATGTGATCAATTGAGTTATATTTGTAATCCAGTGATGAAGTATGACACTTCTATGCCGTATGAACGCAGAACTAAGGTAACACAGTCTATCTCTCTCTCTTTCTCTTCCTTTTTACCAAACCTGGGCTGCATGTTCTTCGTTCAAGGATTTCATACAAAAGAAAGTAAAAGAACTGTAATGTCCATCAGCAAATAATTTTTTTCCATTTTGTCTGTACACATCCAAATTTTTCACAGAGCTGATAAATCCGTACACAGTACAGAAATTTTATTTGAAAGCTTATGTTCATAGCTATGTACATGACTTGTGTATCTACATTTTTCCAATAAATACTAGAAAAAGAATTGCACATCCATTTCCATGGCTACACATAACACAAATTACATAAAAAATGAGAAATAAATGGCATTTTCTGACATCCCAGGACTTTTATGTCAGTTAAATACTAAGAATAAGATACCTGCATGCCTCTTAGGTCCACGTCATTAAGGAGGCATGAGGCATCCCGCACAGTCCAACACACACCATTCTTTTTTCACTGTTCAGCGGTTATCATAAATTATATTTCGTAAAAAAATTTCCAGTCATCGCACTAATATTATACACTCAAAGTTTTTACACAGTTATCTAGCTTCACTTTTAACAAGTCTATTATATACTCACTTTCCAAGCGTTTTAAACATTTGTACACTTCAAACATTTCACATACACCACTAAAACTCCTGCCCCACGATTAAAAAGGGAAGTATTAAAACGTGACAGCTGAGAAATGTAGAAGAGACAGTGAAGCTGGGGAAGGAAATAAATATGATCTGAACAGATGACAGTGGAAAAGTCACATACTGCTGCTGCACTATGATGCTCCTAGATGGGTCACCTCTGGCCTGCTTGTTGATTCATGTCATACAGCACCTGTGCAATAGTTCGCGATGATTCCACATTGCTTAGCGCTATGCCCGCAAGATGAGGCTCGTAACTGCGAAGAAACCTGTCAAAGAGACACAGCAGGAATTAAAAGGGTTTTGAAATACACTAAATTTATTTAGTCCCAGATTACAAAAACAATGTTGAATGTTTGAAACTTACAAGGACTATAAAATAAAAACAACCAACCATCAAAGGAGAAAACTAACAGCGAGATCCAAATTGACACACACGTCTTGTGAACTTAGGTTTCATGTATTGCAAGTACAAATGGTCAAAATAATGTGCAATCTGATATACATGTCAGTCAACATCGGAAACAATCCCCATTTTCCTCCCTGAGGAAGAAATATATTCATTCAGAAAGCTGGGACTGTTATTTTCTACTGCAAGTATTTCTACCAGCATTTCATCTCCTGGAGGTTAGATTTAACTGGATTATCCTGTCTCCTTGTAATTTTACAGTTTAAAAGTTGTATCTGAGAGGCACAATCCAAAAGCCTATTTCTTACTCTTCATGCCACACGACATCACTTAATACCAATACTTCAGGCATACATGGTCAACCTGCTTTTGAATATTTCCTTTCTCAGTACCCCTTCAATCCAATGTACCCCCCCCCCCCCCCCCCCCCCCACACACACACACATGTGCACCAATGTTTTATGACTTCAGCAAATTCTTATTTTACTTTTGATTGTCAAATATAAATGTCAAGTAAATGCCAATACCATCATGAAAAAAATCTCTCCAATACAAACCACTTAATGGTTCATCCAGAGTGAACTTCCTTGTAGTCCCAAAACTAACAGTATCCAGTCTAACTGTGACTCATGAACGACACTTTGAGAAGTACAAACTGATCTTGAGGCCACTTCCTCAAACAGATCAACTCATCTTCTAATGTGAAATTCACTTTCTTCTTTCTAAATCCAAATTTACTTTTCTTCATGTACATATTCACCAGTCTCATGGTTATTTTCACATACCTGTGCACACTAAGTTCATCAATAATGTTTGGTATCTACATATTGACAGCTGGCATTCCTTCTGCATTGAATGGTTTTTTTCTTCCCTTGTAGTTTCCAGAACTGGTTACCATCCTTGTAGACTCGGATATTATGAGAAATAGAACTGCTTAAATGCAAACTATCAGCAAACATACTACCAACCTTGCAAATACTGTTGCATCCTGAAACTACCCCTGCACAAGCTGATGTGTAAATAGACCTCCCTACATACTCCTGCTCGAGTCACACAAAATGTTGCCCACTAAGAATAAAATATAAATTATTCTATTTATCATGTAACTCCCTTGTACACAACTTCATAAATTAGCTTCTATGCTTAAGATATGATTTCCTCCAACTCTGCCAAAAATCCTTCAGCTGCCCCAGAGCAACCTTCAATTAGCCATTACATCTCCATTTTACACTCATCATAAATTTATCATGCAAAACCACCCTATGGAAGTGCTGCCACTGCCAAACCTGCACCACACACCCAACCAGCACCACACAATTTCATTCCATCTTTTACTTATTTATTTCTAATTTGTAACATCTGCTTTTGGCTCTCAAGTTTCATTCTTTGGCTAACAAAAATCTTTAAAATCAGTATTAAATTAAAAACAGTCCCAAAGAGAGAGAACCACATGCTTGTTCAGAAACCCATCAATTTCCAATAACAGTATCTGCAAAGAACTTTCATTACCTGTCAGAAATCTGTTACATTACAGATTTCATTTTTTCCATCATGTAATCATCCTTAATACAACTGACTGAACACTTTTTGTTTCAGGCTCTGTGCGCTCAAATGCAAAGAAGAATTTCCTAGTAAAATATTATAAAAAATCTGTGATACATTATCACAAAGGAAGAAACACAAGATTAATACAAGAAAAACCTGTTTTTACAACGAACTTAAAGGTCTCATGTGATTACCTGACAGGTTATCAATGCACAATATGTATCACCCACTCAGTAGGGAGAAGTGGAAGGGAAATTGCACGAAAGCCAATTTTGTATTCTATCAATCTGAATGGCTCTTGTGAAAATACTGTTTTCAGCTAACAACAGTGAAAGCCTCTGCTTTGAATATATGCTCTTTTTCTAAATGCACCCTCTTTCTGCTCACCTCTTGTGCCTACTTCTCAGGGGCACGGCATTTTCATTCTCTCTTATAACTATAGGAAAGACCAGGTAGCTCTTCTGCTTTTTTTCTTTATGCTTGTCAGCAAAGCATCTCAAAATTTCTTTTCAAATTAAATTTATCAAAGAACAGCAACAATATGATTGCATTCTGACAGTTGTTAATCATTTCAAGTTGAACAGTGTCTCTCTCATAATCGTGGCGCAAACTTATTTTTTCCAATTTCAAATTTGTCTTATACAAAATACCAAATTTGGAAAGACACTTTCTCCTCATCTGAATGTACTTGTTCCAATATATTACTTCCTAGTTTTAGCAAATAAAAATTATACAATCCAGATTAAAAATTAGACTCTGGTTTTGCATACATTTATGATATGGACATTGAAATATTGCTGTAGTTTGCATGTGTGTTTGATTTTAGAACAATTTTCCTACATAAACATTCATCACTCTTGTGAATTGGGAAAATGTAATTCAAGTGTTCGGACGTATGCCAGTAGTAACAGAAAAACTGGAAGAAGAGTACAAAATAATTTTACAAGCTCTTGCTGACTGATAATGGCAAGTTTTAGACCAACCCAGGCAGAGTTACATCCTCGTGATTTTAGATCGTAAGAATCTTTAGCTCACTAAACTAAATCTGAAGTTAGACACAAAAAAAGAGTGAAATTAAAACAAAACAATATAACAAATGAACACACTGATGAATTACATCCAGAAAACTTAGAGAGAAATAGAAATTTATTTGAATGAGAATCTGCAATATTAAGTTTAAAAGGGGAATCACAATCCGACACACAAGTTCGACTTAAGCAACACTGGAGGAACAAATCAATAATTTAACTCAACGAAAGGATCAGCAAAATTTTGAGTTCTGTCTTAATCCACTTTATTCATCAAATATGATCTGCGAACAAACAGTTTGGGAGAAACCTTGTAAATTTAGTACACAATTCCATTTAAACTGGAGGGAAAATATGTAAACAATTTTTGTGGACGACTTAGAATAGGGCTTCACAACAAACTTGCTCGCAGAGCAAGCTTTAAGCAGCAGAGTGCGAGCACGGACTGTGGGCGGTTGTGTGCGAGCAAGGAGCACAGCGAACACAGCACCCCCACTTCTGGCACAGGGCAGAGAGGGGGGAAGCCGAATGGAGAGACGAGCAGGGGACACAACAGATACTGTCACATGCTCATCACTCAGCTACCAGCTGCTTGGAAATCACTGTATGAAATGTTATTGCTACAAATGAAACAAATAAACAATACTGTACAAGTGCCACATAACTTTATTAATATATACAGTGAAATACCGCTTTTACATTTGTCATGGGACTTTAGAAAAATGGTGTAAAATACGGGAAAATAAAATAGTTGGAAAAAGTTATGTACAGAAACCCCCTTGCATTTTGGTAGTTTATCATATATGAAACTGCAAGAAGGTGGGAATTAAAGGAGATGGGACCTGGATAAACTGACTAAACCAGAGGTTTACAGAGTTTCAGGGAGAGAATAAGGGAAAAATTGACAGGAATAGGGGAAAGAAATTCAGTAGAAGAAGAATGGGTAGCTTTTGAGGGAGGGAATAGTGTAGGCAGCAGAGGAGCAAGTAGATAAAAAGACAAGGGCTAGTAGAAATCCTTGAGTTAACAGAAGAAATATTGAATTTAATTGATGAAAGGAGAAAATATAAAAAATGCAGTAAATGAAGCAGGCAAAAGGGAATACAAACATCTCAAAAATGAGATCGACAGGAAGTGCAAAATGGCTAAGCAGGATGACTATAGGATAAATGTAAGGATGTAGAGGCTTAGCTCACTAGGGTAAGATAGATACTGCCTACAGGAAAATTAAAGAGACCTTTGGAGAAAGGAGAACCACTTGCATGAATATCAAGAGCTTTGATGGAGACCCAATTCTAAGCAAAGAAGGGAAAGCAGAAAGGTGGAAGGAGTATGTAGAGGGTCTATACAAGGGCGATGTACTTGAGGACAATATTATGGAAATGGAAGAGGATGTAGATGAAGATGAAATGGGAGATACGATACTGCGTGAAGAGTTTGACAGAACACTGAAAGACCCGAGTTGAAACAAGGCCCCCGGAGTAGACAACATTCCATTAGGACTACTGATGGCCTTGGGAGAGTCAATCCTGAAAAACCTCTACCATCTGGTGAGCAAAATGTATGAAACAGGCGAAATACCCTCAGACTTCAAGAAGAATATAATAATTCCAATCCCAAAGAAAGCAGGTGTTGATAGATGTGAAAATTACCGAACTATCAGTTTAATAAGTCACAGCTGCAAAATAGTAATGCGAATTCTTTACAGACGAACGGAAAAACTGATAGAAGCCGACCTTGGGGAAGATCAGTTTGGATTCTGTAGAAATGTCGGAACATGTGAGGCAATACTGACCTTACGACTTATCTTAGAAGAAAGATTAAGGAAAAGCAAACCTACGTTTCTAGCATTTGTAGACTTAGAGAAAGCTTTTGACAATGTTGACTGGAATACTCTCTTTCAAATTCTAAAGGCGGCAGGGGTAAAATACAGGGAGCGAAAGGCTATTTACAATTTGTACTGAAACCAGATAGCAGTCATAAGAGTCGAGGGACATGAAAGGGAAGCAGTGGTTGGGAAGGGTTGTAGCCTCTCCCCGATGTTGATCAATCTGTATATTGAGCAAGCAGTAAAGGAAACAAAAGAAAAATTTGGAGTAGGTTTTAAAATCCATGGAGAAGAAATAAAAACTTTGAGGTTCGCCGAAGACATTGTAATTCTGTCAGAGACAGCAAAGGACTTGGAAGAGCAGTTGAACGGAATGGACATTGTCTTTCTGGAAAGGAGGATATAAGATGAACATCAACAAAAGCAAAATGAGGGTAATGGAGTGTAGTCGAATTAAGTCGGGTGATGCTGAGGGAATTAGATTAGGAAATGAGACACTTAAAGTAGTAAAGGAGTTTTGCTATTTGGGGAGCAAAATAACTGATGATGGTTGAAGTAGAGAAGATATAAAATGTAAAGCGTTTCTGAAGAAGAGAAATTTTGTTAACATCAAGTATAGATTTAAGTGTCAGGAAGTCGTTTCTGAAAGTATTTGTATGGAGTGTAGCCATGTATGGAAGTGAAACATGGACGATAAATAGTTTGGACAAGAAGAGAATAGAAGCTTTCGAAATGTGGTGCTACAGAAGAATGCTGAAGATTAGATGGGAAGATCACATAACGAATGAGGTGGTACTGAATAGGATTGGGGAGAAGAGGAGTTTGTGGCACAACTTGACTAGAAGAAGAGATCGGTTGGTAGGACATGTTCTGAGGCATCAAGGGATCACAAATTTAGTATTGGAGGGCAGCGTGGAGGGTAAAAATCGTAGAGGGAGACGAAGAGATGAATACACTAAGCAGATTCAGAAGGATGTAGGTTGCAGTAGGTACTGTGAGATGAAGAAGCTTGCACGGGATAGAGTAGCATGGAGAGCTGCACCAAACCAGTCTCAGGACTGAAGACCACAACAACAACAACAGGTGTCAACTAGAACTACAAGTGGGCGAAACAACGGAAACTCGTGAAATATGCTTTTGAGCTGTCAAGATGAAAGCAACAACCATGAAGTTGCACATGCACAGTTGAGACTAAAAATTGCTGTGATTGGTCATTATTGGAACGAACCTAGTTACTCCCATCAGCCACTTTGCCAGGCAGAGGTTAGCAGTGGAAGAAAATAAAGCACGAATTGTTCCCAACTATTATCAATTCAGATATTTTTGAGTAGAGCGTCGTGATGTCAAGAAAACTTAAATGTATAATGTTTGTAAACACTGCTTAAAGGGCAATGCCAGATCTGTGTCATTTTATGACAATTATGTCAGCTTTTTCTCCACAAACATTATTTCATAATGATATTAAACACAAAATCTAATGCAAATTAACATTGTGAACACACGAAATTTGATGGGAGTGATAAAAAATTCATAAATGTTGGGAAAACGTTAATTATGGGAACATAAAAATGGGGTTATACTGTAGTTCTACATTTTCCTCAATTAACTTTGTGAGCTGTTATACAAAAATGAAGTATTTTGTAGTGTGGGACACACTCAATCGGAGATGCTGCAAGCTAGCCAACGGTGGGCACAGTCCTCCGTCTGCCAAATGATTAAAAAGTTGTATTCACCACACCCAAGAGGTGCCACATTTATTGATAGTGCACGGAAATATGACATTCCCTACTACAAGTCAGTACAATGAAACTGCAGTTTACACTTTTAGACATTCACAAAATGCCAAGGTATAAGGTACTGATTCCCAAGGTGAACAACATGATGAAATTTGCTGCCCACTCGCCACACCCCTTCCCACATTAGTCTTAATTCTCAGCCTGCCTGGTGTCACAAGTTCATCCCTCCAAACCCTCCGAATTCTTCAGAATAAACAGTGCTGCATCTGAGGATGACTAGCTGCTCAAAGAGTTTTCTTCACAGGTTGAGAAATCTCTGGTTCTGCTCAATCTTCCCAAAGTCTGTGATGATATGACTTCTGCTGGTACTATCTCCACAATGTGTCAAAGTGTTTTCACATATTATGGATGTACCCAAGTGTTTTCACATGCTACGGATTTTAATAATAAAAATAATCTGAAACACAGATTGCAATACCTTGTTGGGTACAGGCTGCATGTAACAACTGCTAGTAATAACTAGGCTAAATAAAAGATTGCAATCACGATTCAGCCCATTTCTCCCTTAACAGTTGCTTCTATGTAATTTGCAGATGCTGTGTGCAGTTCACATTATGAGCAGACAGAGTTTCTCAGGCATGTCCTACTACTTTTCATTGCAAAGACCAATTGTTCATAAACAGACATGGAACTGAACACTCATATCATTGCGGCCACCTGTCTGTGGAAAGGAGAAGATCTATCCTGAGGTACATGTCTATAGAATTCCAAGGTGGTTTCATGTACTGACATTTGTCTTCATATTTTCTATCATACTGCAGGTCCGTAATTTCTAGTTCTAGTTACAGCAGGTCCGAAATTTCTAGTTCTAGATCAGAATGAATGAATATTCACTGAATATGGAGAGGGGAACAAATCAAAATCACTTTATAGTGCCATCTAATATTGGAAAAATTGCTCACATTCTTCCTGAAGAGGTATTAAAATATGTCAATAATGTTGAAAATCTTTGTTAACAATAGCATCTTGCACACACAGTAATTTAGGAAAATGAGCTTCTTTCCATTTTCCAGTTTTCATTTTGTATACCTAACATTTTGTTTTAAAAAGCGACATTCCTCACACACGGGACTGAGATGTGAAGACATCATCGGCTTCCACATAACTGACTTATCACTGTTGCTATTAGATGGCACTGTGTCAAAGCTGACCCTCCCACATTTCAAAGCTGGTGCCTCTCCCATGTTGTCAACATTGAACATCCCTTGCTCCCCACAACGCTGCACCTGCTCTGCTCGCAAATACGAGCAACAGCAGTCACAAGCGCTCACACTCAAATTCTGCATGTTGTTAAGAACTGATTTATAGCTAACAGTGATGATTTTGGTTGTCAAATAGTATTTGATGTTGATTTATATTTAATTTTAGTATCAGATTATGTGCTCGTAACTTAACACTGGAATAAGAGAGATGAGAAGAGAAGAATAAGGTCCAGTCATCCATTTAAGTTTAGCAGGTATTGTACAAACAGAAGGAAAAATTAAAAAGAAAACAAACAAAGGAATGAAAAAGCTAATTTGATGCAGAAGGTACAAGGCCTCGGACCTATATTAGGCGAAATGAGGTTGCTGCACCAATATGTATATCCAGAGGTGGCTATTGGGATACACTTTTCAGCACCACTGGCATAATGTGCCAAAAGATTATCCCACCTCAAGACTGGGAATTACCCTGGATTTACCTTTAAGATGAGCAATAGAGAGCTCAATCATAATAAGACATATATCCTGAAATACAATCACACTGCTGCATAACTTTTTTTGCATGGAAATATTTCTATAGATTGATTGATACACATTTATTCATTCACTTTAAGACAAGATTACTGGGGGTATTTTATTTCACAATTAAACAGGGTGTATATGCAGACAGGGGGCAAAATAAATAAATAAATAAATAAATAAATAAAATAAAATATCCCGGATTTTTCCAAAGTACACTTTTTCCCGTGTGAAAATACACGTTTTCTGTGTTAAGTGACAGTATATTTTGTTTCTGAACTATAAAACATTTAAGTTGTTTGAATGGTTAAGGTTTTATACACCTGCGTAGAACTTGCCAGCACTTTAGAAAACGAAACCCAGGGGGAACGGCATTTTGGAAAGACCTTTGATGTACAACAACATGTGGCATATTTTTGTATTACAATATGCTGCTTACTTTCGCATTATGAAAGTATATATTCGAATTCCATCAAACACGGCATGTCATTTCCCGAAGTATTAAAAGCGAGAATGCAATGTGCTTTTGTAAGCCCATAGCTCATGTCACATGTTCTCGCCAGCCGATGCCAACAGATATTCAGAGGATAGGACACATGACGTAGTCAACCAATACCAAAACACTGTTAAGTAGAGCAAACACACAACAAGAAAAAATTAATGGTTTAAATTAATATACAGTGTAGCTACAAGAAAAGCTAAGCTTTCACATATAACATTGGTCTTTTCTGCATGTGTTCCAGTTTAATATACATGAGATCAATGTGCCACCACGATTTTAAATAATCACATAAATGTGTGGTCTTCTGGGCTCAAAATTCTTCTAAGTGGCTAGCCCTCACAATGTTAAGCATTAAATGAGAATCAAACACACTGTGATTTAAGAAATTCAAAGCACATTCGCACACGTAACATAACTTATCTTGTGTAAAATGAAATTTGTTTTGAAAGTAACGCTTTTCAAACCACCAATCGCAGTATCTTCCCGTGACCTGTTAGAATTTGTTTCAGCAGTTGTCAGAGAGTGCCAGAAAATAGGCATGACTGTGCATGCGCAGCTACAATGACATAGGAAACCCATATGTTTATATGTGTATAGCATTAAGAGATTTTACATTACATCATAAACAGAACAGGGCATCAGAGAGCACTCCAACAGCAGCGGAATTTTGTAAACCACAGTAAAATGCATAATTCAGCTTAAATTGCACATTCGTATGTCCATGTCCACAGAGAAGTAGGCCTCAACTTTATAATAAGCTTTTCAGTATGGTTTTCGGAATGCAAATTTTCTTTGAGTACCAGTACTGTATTTTCTCACATTTGGTTCTTTATTATAGCATAACGCCATACGTGCCACAAGATAAAAATGTGCACTATAAATTCAGCTAACAGTTGACACTATCCAACAGTGTTTCAAATAAACTAACTGCGTCTGTGTGAAAGACTAATAAAAGTAAAATTTTTTAGCAAATTGACAAAAATAATTTCACTGTTCCGCAAGGTAATTAATTCCCGACTGCCAAAAAACTGGAAATAAAATAAACTGAGAAGACTGAATAACATATTTTAGTCTTCCATAATTATGTGAATGTATTTTAATTCACTTGATAGCTCCCGGCCACAGAAATCTGTTCTGTTTTCATTTGACGTGAGCGCTGTAAACGAAGACAAACAACAGACTCACTAAACGTAAACACACATCATATGGAGACTACACCCCTCCCTCCCCACTACAACTCGGACTCCTCTGCGCACCAGAAAAATTTTGCCAAGCAGCATCTGACTGCTGGTTGCTACTGCCAATACAGCTAACATTTGCCCTTCAAGTAGCCAGAAAAGGGAAAAGGTATTGCACATACGCGACTCACTGGTAGCTGCTCAAACGAACCTAATGTAAACCAATGTAATGTCAAGCTCATTGGAAGCGGTTTGTCGTTATGAAGTATTGCGTAATCTTTATCCTAAGGCATTTGACATATTTTGCTGTTAGCAGACGTTTGTGTGTGCACTGTGGTTTATTGTTGTAAATGGCGTATTTCCTTTCTTACCTAAGTTTTATTTTGGTTTTTTCCTCTCGTTTATATTTTACCGCTGCAGTAGTGGGATAAAGTAAAAAACATAAAAAAAGAGTATCAGTTCATACCGCCCAAAACTAAAAAAATTTAACTGAAAACTAAAACGAAGAAAAATTCCCACAATTCTAAAAAACTATCGCATTTTTCCCAGTTTCCTCCCAGATTTCCCGGTTGTCCCAGAGCGTATACACCCTGGGAAACATTCACGATTACCCATTCACTAAAAGAAATGTTTTCATTGCAATCCTTTCCTCTATCTTTCAACAGATTAATCAGAACTGCACCACAACTTTTTTTTATTTTGTGAGTATAATTAGTATTGTTTTACTGCCCACTACAGTAAAATTTCTTTTTGAGGGTGTTAGCAACATCATACTGCCAAGGGGAAGAGCCTCTGTGAAAAGGGCAGAACAACTCTGTGAAATAGGAGAAATTCATCTAAGTATAATTAAATAGGAAATTACCAAAAATTTAAAAGATGTCAAGCTTGTATTGTTGACAAAATGGAGAATAAAGGGGCTAAAGAATTATCACATTCAAATTATAAGAATATTCAAGATTTCCAGGTACTGAAAATGTAATGCCACCTACAGCAGTTGGGCAAAAACATGGAAACTGTGTGAGAAATTCACACTTGAACATAACTGCAGATCCTAGCCATGGCTCTTCAAGTTGCGCTATTGTATTTGACCATGGAAGGCATCTTCACAATTTCCTAAATACATCATGAGTGTCAGTTGTGTTCAGCACAGTGGTCCGGGTAGTTGTTAATGGATTATATCGGAGCTACTGTGTTTGAACGTGGGCAAATTGTTGGTGTTCGTACAGTGAGTGCTTCCGTAACCAAGGTAGCTTAAATGTTTGGTGTTTCCAGTGATATCATATTAAAGATTTATATCACATCGGGGACAGCGGAAAAACATCATCAGCTAAGTCACAACATGGATGAAAGTGCTTTTTGAGTGATTGTGACAGACGGTCACTGAAGAGTGTTACAATGAAAAATAAGCCTCTTTTAACAAATGCAGAACCAGACATTGGACTCGCAAACCCTTTCAGCACCAAATCGGCACAAAGATAGCTCTGAAGCAGTGATTGGCAGGGAAGGCTGGAATTCCAAAAACTATCAGTCAGTGATGCACACACACTTTTTAACAGAAGAAATAGGTGCTGAAGCTATAAATCTGGGCTACAGAGCAGTGGAAAGAAGTTATTAGGTCGAATGAGTCTTGTTCTCACTGTTTCCAACTCCCGGCCAAGTTTAAGTCCAACGAGTAAAATACAGTGGGAATACAGTGGCGATTTGGGCAGCCGTATCATGATATTCCACAGACATCATGGTTACTCTGCAAGATAATGTTATGGCCAAGGATTATGTGACCATTTTGGCTGATCAGGTTCGAGGTACAATGTTTATTCCAACAGGGCAGTTGTGTGTTGCAAGATGACAGGGTCACTGATCACACAGCTCATATCATCCAGAACTAGTTTTGCGAGCATGATGATGAGCTGTCACGTCTCCATTATTGGGCCTTTGTGGTCTGCTTTGGAAAGCAGTGTGTGATCCTTGTCTACCTCCATCATTGTAACTTTTCACAAATTTGTATGTAGAATAGTGTAAGATTTTCCTTGAAAACCATACAAGACCTGTATTTAGCCTTTGCAAACTGCCTGGAAACTGTTTTGAATGCCAAGGTTTTCATACACCTTATTATGCACAGCAATGCACTGTGTTTTTCATGTTTCAGTATTTTTGACCATCCGCTACATATGGTTATTAGCACAAAACAGCAAAAGTTAGTCATATGATTTACAGAAAGTATTTGTTATTTACTGTGAGATCAGAGATCTACATGGGGAGATACTTGGTGTTACATACCACTCCTACATATCCTGCAAATGAATTATTATAGCAGTGAGCACAAATATTTTACAGATTTTTTTATTATATTTATGTGTGAGGAGAAACATGTTGAGGGACAGCATTTGTCCAAGATGGGATGAACTTTAATGAAATGTAATTCTGATTCCACTACTCCTTGTACAAACTTGTGTATAGTGTTAGATATTCTGATATGACTTTTAATGTTATCTAAAGCATATTGCACAGGTTGCAGTCAATACATAGCTTGGATATACAAGATGTGTCCACGTATTTATTCAAGAAAAGCAGAACTTGCAGTGTCCACTTACTTCTAGGAAACAGATAGCAAGGATGAAATGCAATCTATCACCTTATCCAACCCAACAGCTGAATAACACAAGAGATTGAGAATAACAATATTAAATCTGTATAAGTAATTCACAACTAACCTAACCAAAACAAAACAACATACAGTGCCAGATTATACAAAAGCCCATTCTATGCATTAACATCAGAATACGTATCCAAAGTTATATCAATACTGATTTCAAGTTTATCTTGTGTATTGGATGACAATCTTTATTGGTACATTGATAGGACTGAAATGTAAACACTATTAATAATTACCTCCTTCCGTTTGTAGAGTAGATGACTAGGTTCCGAAGAATGAGAGATGCAGTCAATCTTATGCTTTTTGTAACAGGACCCTCATTATCATCCTGTAAAATAAAATGTCATACATTATATGAATTTCTTTACTTTCTAGGAAGATAGCATTATATCAAAATTAAAGTTACACCTGTATCACAAGGCATAGATATTGCAATGTGACTCACTGTTTCAATATCTTGCTTTTAACCTCACTCTCAACAGCAAAATATAAATGTGATTACTTCTCTCTTTACAACAATACCAATATTGGAATCTGAAGAAACATACATACTTGTCTTCTTAGTTAAAATGCACAGTTTGAACACATTCTTTCAATTCTGAATTCATGACATAATCACAATTAAATACAAGTAGTAGAAAGAACATTACCAGATACACAAAAAGACCATAATCCCTCATAGAGAACTACCACTCCTGACCAGCCAGAGAAAATTAACATAAACACTGTGGTCTTCATTCAAGTTCAATAAAAGTAATGTATCAGTGCTAGCAACTTACAAGCAAGTGATACATGCACTAATATTTATAATCAATGCCAATAATGGTATAAAGTGGAAAAGTAGAATGTCTTTGCAGGCCATTCTTTGTTAGTGGACATGACATTCCTGTATGTATGAAAATAAATATTCTTGCTGTTCAGCAATAAACATAATCATGTATTTTATAATTCACATGATTATTGTTACTTGTGCTGTTAATTAAATCTTCCTTCTGTGTGTTGTTGCCAAATGTCTTACTGTTTCCTGATCACTGGGCACCCAAGTTCTTAACCTGCAGGAGTCAGTAGTAGTTGTCCACAATTAATATTAAAATTCTACCAAAAACTATGATGTGTGTAGCATTTTAGTGATAATTACAGTACCCATCACTTATTAAGCTCATTTGTTTCTCAATATGAAAGGACATAATTCCAGATACATCAAGGGTGCTACCTGACTCTCCACTGAGAAAGTTTGTTAAAATTAAGAGTGAACTGAGAACAATAATTAACAATGCTGCCACCCAAAACATTTGAGAACAATTACTGAAAATTAAAACATCAATGACGCATTTCTACAAAGCATTTTTGCACATTTCACTTCCGTGTATGATTTCTACTATCGTAAAGATGCTCAGTACAAAACACATGATGACCACCTATGTACGAAAATGGGCACATTGGAAAGCCCAAATGTGGAATAGAGTTTTAATCAGTTTTCAAACTGTGTGTATATAACTAATAAATGTAATCCTTGTTAACGAATATACCAGGTGTTTCAAAATGAATATCAAGGTTTTGAGGCTTTGTAGCATTTATGGCATTCAACTTACAATTATAAATAATACATCAAATAAAAGGAGCAGGTAAAGTTTTTCTTACAAGTGTGAGCAGTATTTGTCACGTCACACATCGAGTCGATAAAGGTTTTCCCAAACATTAATCAGTGTGTTTCGTGTAATTGTTGAGACAACTGTTTCAATCCATCCTGTAAGTTGGGTAGGTCAGCTGGTAGTGGATGCACACACACATGATCCTTTATGATCCCTGAAATGCCAGTCCCGCAGTTGAGTTCAATGTCAGTTAATCAATTACATACTGAGTTATGCCGGTGAGGCAGTTCTCCATTCACTGTCAAATGAAGTTCGCTAGATCAGCTTGTTCCAACTGAGGAAAAAGTCACAGTTCTGGTGTGTCAAGAAATGAAACACCAGTTACAGTTGGTTCACTTGGAAAAAAAGAGAGAGAGAGAAAGAAAGAGAGAAGCACAGACTTTCCTAGTGTCTTGTTGCACCTGTACTATCTTGCAGGGATTTGCTGACCCCAGATGTGCACATTATGTGTGTTCACATCTCCATTTAGGTGAAACGTCATTTCATCACTAACGAGGACATGATCCAGAAAATTTTTGTTGTCATGCAGCAATATTTTGTTTGCAAAGTTGGCATGTAAACCATAGTCTGTAAGCTTTAAGCTCCTAACAAGTTTACAAACAAATCTCTTTGAGTTGCTCTTTCATTTGATGGATTATTTACAATTGAAACTTGGATTAATAAATGCTACAAAACCTTAAAACACTTATATTAACTTTGAATCACGCAGTATTCTGAACACTATAATGCACCAAGAAAATAACATGTTTCCATTTTTACACATATGTAGTAATATGAACACATGTGTTTAGTATGTAACACAAACATTCATAGAAAATTTAATGAAACAATCTTGCTACAAAATCACGGTACAGTACATCATTAGATTTTTAACTAACAAATAAATATTTGTTACTGAAAACATAAATATGTGATGTTCCTCTTATATCATCATAAATTACTGTAACAAACAAACAACATTCAACACATTTTGCATGCAAATGGAAACAGCTGCAACACAGATTCTTCTTACCGAAAGTTACTCTCTACAGATATGCAAGAGCCACATGCAGGAAAGCACATTCGATATTCTACTTTACAAACATAAAAATAGTGTGTATGCAATAAATTATAAAGTGTAATACATTAATAGGGAATAACTCATTAACTGTGTTCTAAGTGATAAGTGCATCAATATAATGCTGTCAAAATTCCCTGTCTATGATAATGGGACAAAACAACCTATTCTGCATTTCATATGCTGTTAGGAGTGAATAAAATTGTGGACAATACAGGGAGAAACTTTCTACATCTCACGCACTGCTGGTCAAGATGAAAGGTTGGTACTACTTGGGTATGGCGAAGAAACAACACATTGGTGCCCTTATGTGCAAAGCATCTTTCGGTACATTATCTTCTTCTACCATTAAACCGTTTGAATACAATATGGGAGCATTAAAATATCATCAATAGAATGGTTTGCAACATAGCATCATGGCACAATACAAACTGCCATAAGAGGACCAATTTTCACTCAATCTTTATGACAAGCTTCATAACCTAAAATATTCATTCGAGCAATTTTATCCAACTGATGTTGCAGGCAGTCGATTACGATACCTCTAATAGTTGTAATTGTACCACGTCACTGATTAAGAGTGAAACACATCTCTACACTTGAGCCCCTGAAGCTCATCCATGTTCTTTAACAAATGTCACAAATTCCAAAGCATCTCTCAGATAGCTTAAAAACAGAAAGTGACACAGTTTGTTATGTCTCAAACAATGACACATCATTTAAAAGGCAGTAAGAATATTTTTGTACTTTCAAATGACGAACAGAACAGATCTAGTGACTAAAAACAATTGCAGTTACATAAATTTCCCATCCTGAAACTGGGCACTTTTCAAAACTCTTAAAACATCGATGTAAGTTGTAGCCAAAATTCTTTGCTATTTTACACAAGCAATACCTGCATACAGAAGCATGTGCAGCAATATGCACACTGTATTTCTTTATTTGTCTCAAAAACGTAGAAAATGGGTTCCTGTAACAGTAGTGATATACTCTGATAATGAGCTTCAAGTTATTCTGGATTTCTGACTGTATGTTGTGTGACAGGACAGTTTCCTGGTACCCAACAATAAATTATCCAAATTTGAAATTTCTTGGCATATTAAAAATGTCTGCTGTACCAGAACTCCAACCACAGATGTCTATCTTATGTAGGAAATTGCTCTACTGGCTGAGCTATAAGAGCATGTATCACAACCGACCCTCACAGCCATGCTTCTCACAGTACCTCATCTTCTACTTTCCAAACTTTGTCTTTTATAACTTGCGGTACCATCAGTCCTAGAAGAAACAATACATGAGCTAGCCACAGCCTTCAAATTTTTTCCAGAATGAATTCTCTCTCTGCAGCAGAGTGTAAATTCATTCAGAGTCCTTAATACCCACACACAACACATGCACTCAATTTTGTACAGAAACCTATGATGAGGCATTATTAAACTGAACACAAACTTTACAGTGGAGTCCAATTAATCAACACTAAAGTACTATCAACAACTACGCAAAAAAGTTATTTATGATGGATGGTATGGGGGAAGAGAGAGAGGGGAGGGGGAGTGTTTCAGGAAATGGGAGCATCATACAGTGCCCCAGAGACAGTGACTTACTATCTATGTTGATTGTGGATTATGTAAGTATTGCTTTTTGGGTTCCCACTACTAATAACTTACAGTCAGCTCACAAACAGAGAAGGTACATTAAAGTGTTAAAAGAAGGATGTCTAGTAGTAGCTGTTCAGACAACAGCTACTGGTTGTCAGTTTCTCAGATGACACCAAAAAACATTGCACATTAGAATCAATGAAAGTGGGTGAAAACATAACGAAAACAGGACTGTATCAAACTATCACTGAATAATCCCAACAATAATACAATTGTACACTGACAACAGTGCAATTATTTTAGGATGATCCCCATTTCTTTTTTCAAAGTAGTTTGAGAGTACTTCCTCACCTACCTCAACTACACATACTACAAAACATTAAAACTTTCCCAAAAGTGTAGCTTCTTCAAATGAACTTATGTAAAATGTTTCTTTTTGACTTCTTCTGGATTCAAACTGCATTTACTATACTTTTATCATTCACAGTACACACACTGAAGCAACAAAAAATTGAGTGAACATGACATTTCATTTCACTTCAAGCAAAATAAAGAACAATATGACACATTGCCTTTCTTTGGGAAGGTCTGACAAGCACTTACAAGGAAGGGGAAACAAAGGCAGAATAATACTGCAGTAACAGACTGCACAAGCTACCATGCAAACTCAGAAATTTACGTGCGAAACACAAGGAAAGAAAGATGTTGGTGGCACAGGAAAGGTTTACAAAACAAGCATTCCACGAACAAACAGATTGGGATATTCAAGGTCACACACGGGAACAATCTTACCTGCTCGGCCGGACTCGGGCCGGGTCTGGTGGGAAGCGGGACAGCTGTAGGGCCCGATCTGACAGGCCTCTGTGGAGATACAAACAGAATGCACACTCAGCTGGAGGATAATGAGGCACCAACAGTTTGGAAACGTCTCCCGTGATGTAACATATCATGGGATGAGTAATAATTAATCAACTCACAGCTGAAATGAAGGTAATGAAACCCCCATGATTCTGGCAGGATTGAAACCAAATTAGGTAAATGGCTACACAATGTAGCTGCACTTCACAGGCCACTATAAATTTTGTGGCAAAGAACACACCTGTATCATCCTTCCTACTCCTAGATCAGACTGTATGTGGAAAGAAGGGGCTGTCTACACACATCTGTCAGATTTATGATTCCTCTAATTTAAACATTGTGATCATTATGCACTATAGATGAGTGTGATAATAATACAACCCATTCGTCCTACAAGGGGCTGTATTCTTGAAATATTCAAAAGGAAGCCTTTTGGACCAATTTCTCCAAAGCGGGATTATTCCATATATCAGTGGTATCACCAGTTGTAACTACACAAGCCTACAATGAACCGTGCAGTTCTTCCTCGAATCTTCTGTACCTCTTCTGTTAATTGTATTTGGTGAGGATCCCAGACAGGGAACAAAATCTGAAGAATGAGAGGGATTAGAGTTTTGGCAGCTACAGCCTTCAAAGATTAATGAAATTTTCTACACATCTTAGCATAAAATTTGGTTTTATGGTCACTAGATTTCTGCATCAGCACCACCTTAAATGTATTTTTGTACATATTTCAATAAACAACCCAATCGTCATATTTAGGTGCAAGGATTTGTGCTGCCACCTATACACTCTGCCTGGACTCCAACCAGACTGCGAACTATTCTCAGTCCCGCACCATTATTTATACGCAAGTTTGACCCCCAATACCCACTATGCCTTTCTATGACAGCCCAAACCGATATTCCATAAAATGCACCATTGTGCTTAAAACGAGGAAGCCCACCATTAACCACCGTTAATAACAAGATTTCCTTATACTGAGTACCTTCTGCTAATATTCACAATGTTTTTATGTTTAACAAGAAATAACACTGCGGTTAAAAGAAAATACTACAGTTAACCCCCTCTTTTACACTTTTCAGCGGACTTTAAAGAAATGATGTAAATTATGGAAAATGTAAATGGTGGGAAATTACTTATTATGCACATATATTACTTTTATATTTAATGAAAACATTAGTAGTTCATACTTTTAGGTGAAAAAACCCTGAATTACATTTTTTTAAAATTTCTTCTGGTAATTTTTTCTACATCTTGTTTTTTAGTTCATAAATACACTGAAACATTTTGATCTCTACATCAAAAATTCAGAAGTTGTCCGAAAGTGATTAAAAGACGTCTATCTCTACTATTAAAAGTGCTATATGGAATGCAAGTTACTTTCTGAGTAATCCTCGTATTGTATGGAAGAAGTGCTGCCATAGGTCTTGTTTATTGTTGCAAACTTTTATTCCATTCATAGTAATACTGATACTGATGTTTCAGCCCAAAACAAAACTTTGTTCGACAATGCTACTATGAACAACATACACACAGTACAATTATTGTTAGGTTGACAGGACAAAGCACTTGTGGTGCAAATTGTTCCAACTCATAACTTCCATAGATTCAGAACTACGGATTTCAATGTTACAGAGAGTTAATTGCATTATGTTTGTGAACACTACCTGAATGACAACATCTTGTCAGAGTCATTACATCTCAATTACACTTTCTTGTTTTTGTTTCCTTCCAATCCCTGTCGAGTAAAACTTCACTAGGTAAGAGCAAATCATTTTCAGAGGAGATCATCTCCAAGAGAAGAATTACAGCATTACTTACAAGCAAAAGTGGAACAGAGTCAGTCTAGCTGTGAAAAATTCAAAACTACGGCACACCCGTACATTAAATGGTGTCAGCTTCTAATGGGAAAGCCTGAGTGGTTTTCATATAGGCAAAGTAAAAGTTGCAGTTGATCCTACTGTCTCAGCCGAAGAACTGAGAAGATACTTCACATTACCTACAATGACAACTGAGCCACAAATGAAACAGAATTATTGATTACTTCAAGGGGGTAAATGACTGTAGCCACAAAAAAAATCTAGCATGTTGCTTGCAACACTGTCAAAAAAGTCATCATGTGTATCAGATCAGCACCTACTGGACACAATGGCACCACAGTCCTCTGATGAAGCTTATTATTGAGCCAGTACTGCCCACTCCTTAACCACAAGTGTTTCCCCTGAGACCTAGTTAAGCCACTACCTAAAAAGGACATTGCCACAGAAGCCTTTGATTACCTTATTCTTCCTGCTCCAACCAAGGTTTTAGAATATGCAGTCCATGACCAGCTAACAAACTACCGAACTACAAACTGCCTACTAGACGAATACTAATCATGCTTCCATAAACATCTATCTTCATAAATGTAACAGATGACCTGAAGCTTGTCATGGATGCACAAGAGGTAACTATCATGTGCTTCTTAAACTTCAGCAAAGCCAGTGACACTGTTGACTTTAAAATTTTACTTGCGAAAGCAGCAGTTTAAATTTCTCACCAAATGTAGTGCAATGGTTTTGCTCATACCTAATGTCTCACCAGCAATGCATCACACACAGCATCATGAAGTCACAACGTAAGCAGGTAGTATGAGGCATCCCCCTGGCTTTGGTACTAGGTCCTATACTCTTTTCATTGTATGTGAATGCTGTGTCCTCATTTCTGTCATACTGCAAATACCACAAGTACACCAATGACCTGTATCTGAGTGTGAAACCAACAAACCTGAACAGAGACTCTCAATACCGACCTCTCTGCAATATCAAAATGGGCACAAGATATAGGGTTAAAGCTCCCATCCAAAACTCAAGCAGTATTGGTTGCTCATTCTAGGCTCATTAGCCCAAAATATCAGGAATCATTACAGTCTTTAACTGTGTGGGACAAATATCAACTTCTCTCCTTCAGCAAAGACCTGAAAAGGGAACTTCTACAAACATTTATACTTCCAATTACTTGTTATAGTAATGTTATCCTGCAATGTCTTTCTCAGGAAAGTCCACGGCCCCTGGAACAGGTTATGAATGCCTATCTTTATCATATCTGTGATGTTTGACTTTTTGATCACATTGCATTACCACACGCACAGCTGTCCTGAGTGTGTGCAGACAAGTGCACAGACTTCCTTGTCTCCTGTCTTCTTTACTGTCTTATCAATAAAAATTGTCCATCATATCCCTCCTCAATCTTAACGATCTTATCTGAACAACATGCCACAAGCATCCTATTCCCATCGAAGCAAAATCCTTTCTGTTTCCTTTTCAGTAGCACAAACCCGAATCTGGAAGAACCTCCCACATTAAATTAGAGACTTAAATACCATCTCCAGTCTCAGAAGACAGGCAATGACATAGCTACTAAAGCAACAATGACGATTATCATTGTCCTTGTATGCACTCATTACCTTTGTACATTACTCTTTCCAACCTGATCAGCCTCACTTCCCAGTCCCCCCCCCCTAAATGGAATCTCGTTTGGCCAGAAATTGCTCTATCAGAAAGCATCTATTTTGTACATCAATAAATCCTTTTCAAATCTCCCACTATCAGTATTGTTATTGTTATGTCACATTATTGTACCTGTCTACCGGCGCTTTCCCGCTTGGTAAGTCTTGGAATCTTTGTTTTTAATATATTATTAATACTAGCAGCAGCTGCTGCAGTGGTACAGGTAATGTCAGTATTAACTTTGTTATTTCATGGTATGATTTACTCAAACTTCCACTCCAGACTAATTGTCATATCAACATTGCTATTTCTTACAGAACTATAATGTAATAAATACTGTATGTGTGAAACCTCAGTCCAATGTAAGAGAGGGCATGATGGCCCTAATCAGATCAAGTTAAGCAAATAAATAAATAATGTGGGCAGACCTGAAAACTACACTTACTTGTAATTGTGAAATGTTTAAAATCATGGTGTTTTCTGAAAAAAGGAACGAACACTGCCAATCGAATATGTGGAAAACAAAAAAGTGCAGATGGTATCCATTAAATTCAACAACTACATCAGCCATTTGAATAAGTGTTATTTTCATCACAAGTATAAAGTTGCAATTATTATTGATATTCATTCAGGACAACCTAAATATACTTTTGCTTCCAAATTCCACTATTGTTTTACAGTCATATGATTTAGGTATTATATAAAACATGAAATTTCACTACTGAAAGCGATCTCCATGGAAATATTTACTCACAAACAAAACAAAAGAATATTTCTCTGTTAGTGTATTAAATGCACTGCGTATGTTACATTCTGCTTGGAATTTCGTGGTGTTAAAGACAATCAAAACCTTGTTCTTTGGCACCTCAAAAATTGGTAGGTATTAAAACTGAGCAGACATACAATGAACTTCAGAATGAATCTTGACTCTGCAGTAGAGTGTGCACTAAAACGAAACTTCCTGGCAGATTAAAACCTTGTGAATCTGTGAAATTGTAGGAACCTCGCCAACTAGCCATGTTTGATTTTCTTCACTTTTACAGCTCTAAGGTTATTTGGCATAATTTCCTAAAGCAGTACAATGAAGTTCTCGAAAACAATCCAAACAATCAACTTCAAAGTTATCCACAGGCTATTAATTCCAAAACATTTCTAGCAATCTAATCAAATCATGTAGCATTCTACCTTTGTGATCACGGGTTCAATTCCCAAAAAATCCTATTTTTGAACATTTATTTGAATTAAATATCTGTATTACTAAGAGACTATCCCAGAACCACATACTAATTGCAGCTTGCCTACCTACTTCTGTCAGTGGAAACAACAAATTAATTTTCAATATTTCGCACAATTATTGACCAAATGTAAAAATTTAAGATGTTATTATAATCTACTCGCTAGAGATATAATATTACATTAAACACCTAACATAACTGGACAAGTATTACTGTAACACACTGGGTGAGTGTTTTGAGGCTGTGTAAATGATAGTGGGCAAATATCTGGACTTTATACATCCAGCGTTTTAAAATGAGAGCACTTAGCAACAACCTTAAACATAATTTCAGTCCTTTTCTAAACTTTTTCTCGTTTATATGCTTAATGTCAAATATTTAAACATTAACTCATTTGTAATTAGATGAAGACGTTAGCACAGGAAAGGAATTCGTGGCGGGCCGCATGCCGCATCAAACTAGTCAGCAGACTGATGATGAGAGGGGGGGGGGGGGGGGGAGAAAGAAACTGTTCAAAGCTGTTTCATATACATGATTAGATTCTTCATAGAATTAGGAGTTTACTGGTACCTATCTAACATGTAGGATAAAAATGCTTGAAATTAAGTTAGATGTTCCACAAACAGTCATTCTCAAACACGAATTGCTGAATTTGTTATTGACTGCAAAAGTAATTAACATTGCTGCATTAACTGTACACAAAGACAACATAATTCAATCTGTATCACGTACAACAATGACACATACACAACAGCAAAATAAATCTTTCTAGGGAGTAAAGGGTGGTTGGGTAACTGGCTCGATTGTTTATGACACTCAACAGCAGCGATAATAATGCCCTCATTAATATTTATTAGACTTATGTATATTTAAAATAACAGACATTAATACATAGACTGTACATTCATACTCTCCACATCATACACAAAATTACCTTCAATTCAACATGCTAAAAAGAAACGAACACTTTGGCCACTAGTGGCTTTCATTGGGGTCTATCATAGTCTGATATGAAACACCATGATTGATTTCCTTAATACAATGAAATGTTTCCAACTACCTAGAAAAATATTATAAAAAAGGATGCTATCTGGTCATAGGGCTCTGTCTTGTTCAATGTGTCAAGCTGACTTCATTAAGTACAGTATGAGGCACCGAAAGGCGTTTTGTCAGTGCCTTAATGTTGGCAGCGTCTTTTGTTTCATCTACTCACTCATTCATAGTCCTTTAGGATCATAACGGACCTACTCAAAGATTTTATTACAGCATGCAGGAGTATAGGGCACTAGCCTTTATGCCTATTTTACTGCAGTTAAGGCTGCCTTGTTCCCATATCCCCCCAGTACTCTACAGCAGGGCACAACCTTTTCTTATTATTACAGCTATAGGACATGGTGGCCTTTTAGTTACATGTATCAAAATGTTTGAAGTGCTGTTGAAAGTGGCATATTATACACGCACAAAATCTTGCCACTTCTTATGTGGGCTGCTGTGAACAGGTGAATCGCCAGGCATCAGTGAATGTCCCACTATAATTAGTAAAAGTACTGTTTGTAGTATAATTTATAGAAGTAAACAGTAGTAATTAGAACCAGTTGTAGTTACACAAAACATTTAAGAGGTATGACTGCCAGGTGACACTTGTTTTTGTGTGAATTGGAGACTGCATACATTCACACTCAGCATCCTCTACAAAAAGTACAAAGTAGTTGTGCAGGGCATATGTGCTAATGCATGAAACAAGACAATTTACTACGAGCAAATCCCTCGAATAATTACAGTATATGTCTGCCACATGACTGCCCCCAAATATTTTGTAATTTTTAAATGTTTTCCACAAGAGAAAATACAAGATACAATGCTTTAATACATTTTCCTCCAGGCTATTTCTCTGTATCGGCAATGTACATCATCTGGAAACAACAGAAGTACAGAATAGTTGTTTTTACCCACGAATAATACAACCTTGAATACACAAGAACCACCATTTCTTTCAACACGTTCCTCGAGTAAATTTTATTCGTAATGTATTCTGACTGACCAAAATTACAATGTGTTTTGTTGTATAAAGTATCCGCCTAAAAAGCTAACATTGCATCTATTCCGAACTTATATCTTTTACCGATGAAACGAATGAAAGATGAGAAAAGGGCAATGAATCTCTCTTCTTCACTCGTCACAAATTTGAGTGTTTTGTTTCCTGAATATGTGTTGTTGTTAGGTTGCTACTTAACAGCACAGCTCAAACTGCTCCAAGTGAAACAGGCAGCAATAAAATTTATAATCTTGTTTGTCGTAAATATTTGGTTGCTTCTTCCAAATATGCTGATATTTTCACATTGTGGTTAGCGAGAGACCTGAGAAAATACACATTTTTTTCTGAATACATAGCTAATTTCACATTTATACTGATATGAGACTGTGAAAATATTCCTTAATCTCTTGCTTGCCAACATGCCGTCTGCTAACTGCTCTGTCATTGGCTGCATAGAATCAGTAGTTGATACATCGCATTTTGTTCCGTTCAGACCTTAGAGCATGTGTTGACAACATTGCTGCACGAAATATGTAAGTATTCCCCTGGTCCCTGCCTAGCCTTTCTACCATTTCCTGCAAAATGTATGCTTTTGTTGAGTATTTGTCCTATTTTGAAGTCAACTCATTCCCTACTACAAGTCAATACAATGAAACTGCAGTTTACACTTTTAGACATTCATAAAATGCCAAGGTATACGGTACAGATTCCACAAGGTGAACAACATGACAAAATTTGCTGCCTATTCACCAGACCCTTCTCCAGCTGTTGTAGCAAATTCGATGTTTTCGATGGTCTTGTAGACTGTTTGTTTAGACCAGCGGCGATATCTTCTGTAAGGCATCTTGGCAGCGTTCAATGCAGTTGCCTGTGCAGCAGCAGCAGCGCGAACGAGCCGCTGCGCGGCGCTCACTCACTTATATACATGTCCGAACACGCGTGACCTTGATTCGGACTTAGAATATTTCTGCCTGCTGGCGGAGCGTTATCCCGGACGCGAGCACTAGTATATCTAGGTGCTCGCGTCCGCTGTGCGCCAGCCAGGCGCGCTGCCAAGATTACGTAAGCTAGTCGGGGAATTGCGTCAGACGCCTTTGGGCGTGACATGCTGTTACCTCCTTGAGCCCCCCGGTCTACAAGACCATCGAGAACATCGAATTTGCTACAACAGCTGGAGACAAGAAGAATCGTATTCCAGTTAAGTCTGTCGCTGCACAATCTCTGCTGGATGGTCCTGCTGTTTTCGTCAGCTGTAGACTTAATTTTAGTTTAGACATAAACGATTCCTTTGGTCATGGTAACGGATGGTTTACCGTTGCCATTGTTCGAGGAGGTACTGGAGTACCAAGTGTTGCTGGACTTGAAAGCTTTGTTGACAGAGACATTATTGCGTTTCGCACTTACCATATTTCTGAATTGGCTAATAAGGATTTTGGTAAATCAGCATATGTTTCTCCTTCTTCTTTGTCATTATATACTCGTAACAGGAGGAAAATATCTGTAAACGAATCTGTTTTCATATGGGTTAAAGGCAAAGGTGTATGTGAATATGTAAAGTTTGTTGGTGATTGTACTGTATATTTCCATAAATAAATTTTTTTTTCAAACTGATCTGTAGCGTCAGCCTAGAACCGGACATGGGTACGTCTAGAACCGGGGGGCTCTAGGAGGTAACAGCATGTCACGCCCAAAGGCGTCTGACGCAATTCCCCGACTAGCTTACGTAATCTTCCTACTATTTTTTGGTGCCAACCTACACTTGCTTCTCTGCTAGAAGTCTACTGCATCCAATTGTGACTTACAGCTGGACAAGACTCTTCACCTCCTACTTCAGGTAAAAAGTCAAATTTATTCAGTATTGTAGGCTCAAATAAATATGAAGTTGAAGATCTGTTCCCATTTCACTCAGCTTCTCATTTTACCTTTAGCCACCTCATGCAATCTTATACCCCCTTCAAACTGTTCCCATAATCTTTTTCCCCCTTCATCCTATCCAGTTCAAATTTCTGTTTTCTAATTCAGGCTTAAGGCTACAAATCTTTGCCTCCTATTCAGTGATTATATTGTCTTTTTTGCAGACCATACAATTCCAGTGGAGAGACTTGCTGAGTTCCCCATTCAGTTCCATGGATAAGGAAAGGCAAATCTACGTTTAGAGCATTTGCATGGAAAGCTTTTCACAACATCTGAAATTCTGAAGGAGACAGGGATGAACTTACAGAGTTAACAGTTATCTACAATTGGTCCAAAAACCAGACTGCTGTTACAGGAGTTGAAGGACATAGCAAAGGAGCAGCAGTAGAAAACCAAACAGCAAAGGAAATCAATGAGAAATTCAGAAAGTTCACAGAGGAAGAAAAAATTCAGGATTGTTGATGTCAATGTAATTATTTTGGAGTTGGACAATGGCTTGGAAGATCAGCTGTAGTGTCTTGAAGAGGGATTAGAAGTGAATATCAACAAAAGCAAAACAAGGCTAATGGAATGTGTTGAATTAAATCAGGTGATATTGAGGGAACTAAGATTAGAAAATGAGACACTAAAAAAGTAGAAGAAGAGTTCTGTCATTTAGGCAGCAAATTAACTGCCGATAGTCAAAAACGACAGGATATAATATGCAGACTGCCAATAGCATGAAAAGCATTTCTGAAAAATAGAATTTTGTTAACACTGGATATAAATTAAATGTTTCCTGTCTTCTTTGAAGGTATTTGTCTGGACTGTAGCCTTGTACAGATATGAAACATGAGCAGTAAACAGCTCAGGCAAAAAGTGAAAAGAATTTTTTGAAAGGTGGTGTTGCAGAGGACTGCTAAAGATTAAACAGGTACATCAAGTAACTAATGAGGTGGCCAACATACACAAACAGACCACAACTTTTCCAGATTTTTGAAATCATTATACTAGCAATTGAAATTATTGTGACAATATTTTTTCACAGAGCCATCACAACCCTGTTGGAGTGCATCAGTCAAAATGTGACAATCTGTTTTAGGAACAGATTCCTGTAAATGCAAATACAAATATACCCATACACATAAGGAACATCTTACATAAGGACAATCTAATATCAAAACAAAAAGGAATACTCAGAATTAACGAGAACACATCAAAAGTTTTTAGTATCCACTGCATTTTCTATTGTAAAAGATGTTACATAATTAAAGAATTTTTATAATACTGAACATAAGAACTTTACCATCATTTCCTTGGGGTTCACAAACTCAAGAGCGTGTCTCTTGATTGCATGAAAAGCTGCATTTGGGGCATAACCAGGATGAGGAGGCGGTGGTTGTGGGGGTGGAATCTCGCTGCGACCACTCTGTGATAGTTGCCGCCGCCGAACTGCCATCATACGAAGCACCTAGTACACACAACACATAAAAGAAATCCGTTTTTATCTGGTAAAGTTAATACGTAGCAAGGAATTTAGTGAGAGTAAAACTTTTAATAACAAGCAATAAATATCAACTCCTCCTTCCCCCACACTCTGATCAAATTCCTACTAAGGAACGAAACTTGTTGAGTGACATACTAAACTCATTCAAGCAGCTTATCAACTTGTATTTGTAAATGTCATCAGTTACTGGCAAAGCTGATCACACACTCATGTCATGCAATTTAGCACATCTCTTAACCAAAGCTGCCCAGAGCTCACAACAACATTCTCAGTACCAAAGATCTTTCAGTTACGCTACTGCTGGAGCAACAGCTTCTGGTGACTAAAGCTTAATGATACTACATGCCTTAAAGTCAGTGTGATGAGCTTCCACAAATTGTTCCATCCGTGCCCATACACTAAAATGACCTTTTACCGTGATTACTTGTTGCAGACTAGAGTATTAATGAAATCGACACACAATAACATGTTAAATAACTTTACTACCATCTGTCAGTGGGTAGTGCCTAAACAGGCATTACGTCTGTCAATTTTCTTCTTTCTGCATTTATTCATTTGTCTTCTCTGTGCCAAAGCTAGCTAAGTTTCATATCTTTTGGTACCTTTAGTGCACTGATTTAAGTAAACATTTCAAAGAATTATCAGAAGAAGAGTGTGAGAAGTAGCTGAGAAACTATAAGAATCAGTTACTGTCACACAAAAAATGTAATTTCATGTAGTTCCACGTAGGTATTGTGTCCCTGAATGCCCTAGTACTAAATCGTTAAATAAAAAATCAACTCTCCATTTAAACAGCACAGGATGTCAGGGTGTCTAACGATTGAAAATTTTCAAATTCGAGTTTTATCAAGGGCTTTCAAGACTTTTTTTTCTGTTTTACTTTTTTATTAAAACTGAGACTAAAACATCCTTTTTTCAAACCTCTATACTGTTATAACAGAATATGCTTAATTAAGTACAAGTTATTTCTTTAGTAGTTTAAATCACAGACACAAATTAAAATATCATTGAAATGTTAAATACTGTATTTTGATTTATAGGCAGTAAATTTAAAAAAAAATTAAAATTATGAATCCTGTTTTTACAAACAGATATACAAGGTAACTCGCTGACTACAGGGAACAAACTGTAGAAATTTGTCATGGTAAAAATGAATAAATCATTCCTTTATATTTTCTATCCCCCCCCCCCCCCCCAACTTGCTTTCATTTGTTCAATAATCGCCCCTTCTTTTCCTTTCACCTGCCTTCGCCTTATGTTTCATATTGTCTTACAAAATATGTGCATTGCTAAAACAGCGTAGAAGAATTTTGTCAATGTTGAAATAGTCAATTCCATTTGCAGCCTGGGCTGTGTCATATATGTATCTATAAGCAATAAAGCTTTTTTCTGTTTGATTTTCAAGTATAATTCTGGAGTTTACAGAAAAGCCTAGCTCGGCAGAAATATTTCCACGTAGGATCATTAAAATAATTTACAAAAAAAATCTAGAATTTGGACATGGATTTGAAGATAATTTGACCATATTAACCCAGAATTTATAAAGACTATTTTCACTTATCTTGTAGCATTCAATCTTGTCTTCAATTCTTTTTCCTCTGCAGCTCTCCACAAATTCAAGTATGACATGCTCTGCCTTTGAACCAGACATTCATCCATCTGATACTAAAATTTCAAGACATACTGTCAACCACTTTTCAGCTACTTCCTAGTTTACTGCGATTTCTGGATTCAAGCAATAAATCACACACGTTAACTTGTATTTGAAAGGTGATCTCTACTACGCCAGTAATGCATGTTTGCATGTTTTCTCTTAGCAACAATATTTCCTCTTTAGATACATCCTTAATTATTTTCTGCGCACTTCTTGTAGCCAGATTTAGATTGAACTGTCTTGCTGCTTGGAACTACTGCTCAGTAATGTGGTCCAACAGTGTGTGACATTGTAGTAAGCAGCCACTATGCAGTGAACAATCACTTGTTTCAACTTGATCCGTGCAGGTGTGCAAGTGGAAAAATGATGAATGAAGAAGATACTTCTGGCCCATCCACATCCATAACACCATAAACATAGGGTGAAGTGAGACTAATTATCATAAAGGTCATGTAATGTTGCCAATGGAAGAAAAAGCAAACAGCAGAGGATGTATTTTAAAAAAGTGAATAATTACTTAATACTGATAATTGTATAAATGCTGCAAAATAAAACAATTATAAAGGTCAAAAATGTCATTTGTCTCCTCCTGTTTAAATAATTGTGTTACAAGTCTTGATTTTAATTTCATTGCTACTCAAAGTTATTGCCGCTCCACTTGACGAAATGGCTAAGCAAGCATTCACAAGCCGCAGATTTATAAACACAAAATTGCAGATTACTCCACAGTAAAGCTGATGGTTAGCTTTAACTTCTCCATTCACAATATTATGTCAGTGTGTCGCCATCAAACAGTCGTTCAGCACCACAGATCTGTCCGATACGTATCGATACATGTCATTACTCTTCATGACTGTGATGTCTTGTTTTTGATTGCTGCCAACTACAACAATCTAACAGTTGATATAGTAAAAAAACCTACTCACAAAGCAGTGGCAGAACAACAAACATATATTATAAAAAAAGTTTTCCTTGTGCAAGCTTTTGAAGCCAGTGGTTCCTCCTCCTGGCAGAAGAGTTGAAAGCGAAGGAAGAGGGGTGAAGGGAAAGGAACTTGAGAGGCAGTCCCCAACAATCACTCTTTCCTTCTGATCGTATCTGGATAAATCTCCCCTGACCCTGTGTTCTTGTTGACATTTCCAAACTCTAACCCCTTCCCAAACCCCTCCAGTTCCATTTTTGCCTTCACCACTCTTCTTCCTCCCTTCAACTCTTCTGTCTGAAGAAGGAGCCACTGGCTCTGAAAACTCACATACGTGAAACATTTTTTCTTATACGTGTGTGTTGCCCTGCCACTGCTTGGTGAGCAGATTTTTTATCTATCCAGTTACATTATATTGTCAAAAATTGATTACTTTAGTTGATATAGTAAGTATTACAACGGGCTTAACATAATTTCGGACACTTTACTGAACTGGATATGCCTCTATAAAATGCTATTAGGAAACTAATTTCTTTCATGTATTTCTACCACAGTAGCAGATCTATACTTTACGCCAGAAGCAATGAGTTCTCCTGTCTCTCCCCCCTCTCACACGGTAGCACCAATCAGCTTCCTAGGATCCCTGCCTCATGTGACAGTTCGACGAGTATAAAACAGTTACGAATCACTGTGCAAACACTGGCTCACCAACGGGTATTATGTGTATAATATGTAGACTACCCTTTGAATATTCGAATGCTATTTGAAATATCACACACGGCAGTAGAAAAAAAGGGTGCCGTCTCTGCTAGTTCATAAGTTCCACCACGTGATGTCAGTTGTGCCGCTTGTGACCCACGAAAATACACGTTATTATGCCAAACGCTGCACACGAGCTTATTCATTCATAGAATTTATGTAATCATATGAAAAGTAGATGGATTTAATTAACTTACCTCAGTAGACATCAGTTGTCAGCTAGTTTGGATAGATTTTGGGCAGTCTTGGAAGTTTTTGAAGACTTCAACTCCTTCCGAATTTATTTAATGCCAATGACAAACCAGCATTTCATATAATGAAGAATCAGCTTGGGAACGATGTCCAACACATGATCTTGACAGCATCCAACATTAGATATTCCAACACTTATGTGGTCCAAACTATTGAGGCAATCATAAAAAATGTTGCCCCATAAACTGTCCTCAGATTTCTGCACAAGAACATTGAAGATGCCTTTCGATGGATGTGAGAGCAATGTCTTTTCTGTAGAAGGGCTGTAATCTCTAATAGATGTAAGTAAATAGAATGGGATATCAGACGAATTTCCACTTAGAAGGTACAAACACTTATGGCATTTTACAGCTTTTCTTGCTTGATGCACCACGTAACCTGTCAGACGATAAACTAAACATTCTTTCCTGTGGTGCTTTCAAGACTCTTCGGCGTATGTTGTGGATTCGGATGAGCCTTTGTGAAGATATGAGGAACACACTGCATTTTTTTAAATTACATAATTACATCTTCCATTTCCAGAACTCTGTCTCTGTTGTTTTGCTGCAAATGTCTGGCTTAAGTCCGCATTTGGCATATATATGACGTCAATGAAAATTCACATTTGTGTTCGCAGTTTCCACTGGAAGATAAGGCTAGTTTTGCAGGAATGTAAACGCACTGTAACATGTGCAAGCTCAAGAAGTCTATTACTGACAGGTGATCATTGCAACTCAGAGACCTTACGATATCGAAATAACGTTCAAGAGGGTCCTGACTAAATTTTGCAGTCAACACATAGCTGAAATCTTTTTCCCCAAAATATTCAGATATCTCCAATGTACTTTCAATGGTTACTCTTAGTGACTGGAGAGTTTGTTCGGAAGCACTGTTGTTATTTTTATCGGTGAGAATGTTTTTCATTTTATTAATGTTTTGTGAGCCTCTGAGTTTTTGTACAATGCATCCTTGGGAAACGAAGAATTAAGTGTGTCCACTACGTTATTCATACATCTAGTGAATGATTCCGTTGATTCACTGCCTTTGAACCCTGTTGCTTTAATTTCCCTGAAGAGTTTCATGCCGTTGCCTACTGAGTTACTGAACAAGTGCAGGGCTAATCTTACATTCATTCATTGAAATGAAGTCGAGTTCAAGTGGGTGGAAGTTTAATTGTGGCAAACTTTTAATCCAGCAAATCCTGGGAAATTATCTTCTTGACAGACACTGCGATAAAAATTATAGTTGACGATCTTATCGTTAAAAAGGACTTCAGTTTTACCAAAGAAATTATTTCTTACACACTTTATTGCGTGAACAGTGTCTGAAAATGCCCAAACTCTTCCGGTTTCATCAACAGGATTTGATATAGAGCAAGTTACATTTTTTTACATGGATACCCACTTGAATTAGTATCTGTACAAGACAACGTCTCCTAGAGGTGCATTGCAACTTGCATATACAGCAACAGGTTGGATGCAGTCATGCAACGGAAGAACAAACATGAACACGAGAGCATGATTGGCAAATTTATTCTTACGGTCGTATCGAGTATATGCTCCTAAATTGACGGAACCATCAACTTTCAGGGAATTGTTATCAAATTGCAGTTCTTCTTGGAGCTTATTTCATCAAAAACCAGCACACCTAAGCATTTGTTTTCATCTTATTCTTTCCGAAAATAATTCTTAATGGCCTCCACAGCGCGTTTATTGATTCCATACGAGCATTTGAGACCCTTTACTAAATTTCGAAGATGTGCTTCAGAAGGAAGTGGCAACAAATCGTGCTTCAAACAATGTCTGTATCCTTTGGTCAACTTAATTTTTATGAGCTGTCCAAAAGAAACTCGTCATCATACCACATTCCCTTAGTGCTTTTTAATTGGCATTTCTTTCTCATAGTGTCTATTATTATTTTCTGTTTCTTACGCAGTTTGGAATGATCTAGGAGATTTGATTGAGCTGTGTCATACTTTTCGTCTGAAAACCGGTTTCGCAGTAGATGGATTTCTGCATTCGCTGTTCTTAATTTATTACGTAATCGCACAACTTCCAGCTTCTTACACTTTAATGTTCTCTTTAGTGAAATGAATGCTGCATCTGGTACCTTCCATATAGTTTCCTCGACAGATGAAACACTGGGAAACATCAAAACTTCTTGCTGAACGTTTTCTTTACAGCCGCTACTCTTCTGTGAGTGTTTTACTGGTGGTGGTTTTCTTTTGTGCAATATTTTCGATAGATATTTCGGTACATTTTGAAATAAATGAGGAACTGCCCCTGATTTTAGAGAACATCCTTTGTCTTGGAATTTTAACATGTTTACCCTCGATGATAAACATGTCAGCTTTTATAATAAGTTCCTCACAGAAATGTGAATCAAATTAAACAATTGAGAGTTAGAATTATGTTAAGCTTTACTTTCTTGGTAGCTAGATCTGCACGCTGGAACGAAACAAGTCGGCATTTTTTATTGGTCTTCAAATATGAATAACTATATCCCTAAACACCACTTATTCACCACAGACTTCAACTCTTCAACGTTCACTCACAACACCATAAATACACTCACAAAATAAGCACAGACGATAGCGAAACACACCTTCAGATAAAGCAAAACCGCGCAAACTTGAGTCGCAGACCACCCGTCCTATGCCGCCTGTGTTAACGGGTGGGGAGTCAGCACACTTTTTCTTCTACTCGCTATGCACATGGTTTAAACTGATAATATATCAATATGGGTACTGTACTGAATTTTTTTTTTTAAATCAAGGTTTTTAAAGAAAATTTAAGGTTTTCTCCTGTTGTTTTTTTTCCTGATTTTGAAAATTCCTGGTCTTTTCCAGGTTTTCAATATTTCAAGGTTCACTGGATGCCCTCAATGTACAACTCTCATTTCATCTTATGTCACTCCGTTAATTACATAAATTCTTCATGTTCACCAGTGCTCCAATATATAGAGCTTAATGGACAGTGATGTAAAACTAATAACAGAATAGGAGTAATAAAAGAATGCTCATTGCCACCATATCTGCTTAAAGTTTTCATCAAAAAATCTGTGAAGATTTTGAAGAAGAAAACATGTGAAGTAAAAGGTAAACAAAATTTCCATTCATTGGTTAAGATTTTTGGATGATGTTTCTTTAGTAGGTGAAACTGAAAGACACACACACACACACACACACACACACACACACACACACACACACACACACCGGTTACACTTCCTGAATTTGTAGCAATTACGAAAAAGTTTGAAATTAAATTTATGTAAAAATTAATACGAAAAAAAAAATTGAGACGGTAAGTAAACAAAAATGATGACTACTGGCATCAAAAATGGAAGAAGAAAGAGTTGAAAATTTTTTTTATTTAGGCACCTCAATTGTGGAAGACAACAAGAAACCGAACAAAGAATTGGTCTGTAAAGCAGTGATAGCTGGTCTTATTGAAGAGAGACAAAAAGTGCTTACAAGCAATGGAAATGTAGCTTTGGAGATGACTAAGCAGAATCAGCTGGACAAAATTAAAATCCTGTGAAGACGCATTCAAAGAAATCAATGATCAAAGGAACCAGGAACCCCTGAAACTATACAATAAAGGAAAACTTAAATTTTTGGATAGGAGATTCATTTAACCATAATAAGCAATTACCATATTTACTCAAATCTAAGCCGCACCTGAAAAATGAGACTCGAAATCAAGGAAAAAAATTTTCCCGAATCTAAGCTGAACCTGAAATTTGAGACTCTAAATTCAAGGGGGGAGAAAAGTTTTAGGCCGAACCTCCAAATCGAAACAAAGTTGGTCCATTGTAATATGAGACACAATTTAGGTCGAATGAATAACGATACAGCTACAGTTGTTTGGTACAAGCCATAAGCTTAGCAGTTAAGCTTTACCAGGTAGCCATTGCTATGCGTCAGGCGCTCCGTCAGTATTTATACGGGTACCCTTCCTTTTTCACGTGCTTCGTCTGGTTTGAATTGATTGTTTATTTTTCTTTGATCTGATAAGTGCTGTTCTCTTTGTTATAGGTGTTTACTTCACTCTAAGCTGAAAATACGTTATTGTACTGTGTCATGCATTGTTACTCGCATTCTGAGGAGTGTTTACGACCTGCCGCCGCTCGCGGCATTGCTTAGCTTTTGTGCGCTACCGAGAGCTTACAATTTAAAAAAAAAAATCATCTCATTAGCAAAACAATGGGAAGAGACTGGTATTTGTTTTCTTTGCTGGTTTCTTTGATAATGATCAACAAGAACCAAATAATAGACTGCATATGATAGAAGATGTTCTGAACGAGAGTTGTGAAAATTTTTCTTTGTTTGAAAATCTTTGCAGACGCCTCATTAGTACATTACATTCTGCACAGAAATTAGAGTTGTCTTAGATTTAAAAATCTAGTCAATTGCTGAGTTTCATTTCTGACTACATCACTATTGGGCATAAGAATAGTATTAATATAAACATGACACAATATGTATATTCTTCCGCATTTGCTTTTGTCTCACTCTAGTTTCGTAGTTTTTAGGCACACAGGATTTAAATGAGATAGCAGCAAACACGAAAGAATACAGGGCAAAATGTTTATATTCCTATTATTCTTATGGTGAAGAGAATACTGCATGTGATTCACAATTCATAAAAGTTCCTATCTCTTCTCACACGTAGGAAAAAAATTCAGAACATAGAGTTGCCCATATTGACAAACATCCCAAACAGTCTTGCCAGTCGGATTTTCGTAGTACATTGAAATGCTGCCACATTCGAAGATGAATAATACTGAATTTGTATTTACTTCGTTGGACAATGTATGAAAATGCAATGGTCGAAACTCGGGGCGGAGAAAAAAAGCTAGTCTTTCACCTTTTTTTAAAATTTATTTACTGACGCAGAGGTTTTGGCTCCAGTATTTATCTTTGTGCCTGCAAAGCATGTCTGTGTAGCGCTAGATATATTCGATGGCAGAAGTTAGTTGCGGCGGCACCTACCAACTTTTTTCAGAACTTCTGCTTACTTTGCACTCGATTCTAAGCTGCAGGCAGTTATTTGGATCACAAAAACCAGAAAAAAGTGCAGCTTACATTCAAGTAAATACAGTAACAACTGTACCAGAAGAAAAATTCTGGTGAAAAACTTCAACCCAAGAGAAAAGAGGAGATCTGTTGAATGTAATAAAAAGTACACCTTATGAAGAAATGAAAAGTATGGCACAGAATAAAGAATGGTGGCAAAGATAAGGCATACATAGCGTTTAAAAGATGGAGAGTGTGATGGTGCTGATGCTTAGACACCCATTTTGAACGAAATGTCCTCGCATTTACTATCAGTAATTTAGGGAACCAACTGGAAATCAAAATCTTGTTAACTGGAAAGGGTTTGTAAGCACACTTCTCCGAGATGTGGGTCCAGAATCTTAGGCATTAAAGCACCTTGTTCAGTTTATTTTTCAAATGTAATGAGTTTTCACAATCAGATGCTTGTTGCTGCTGCTGTGGTCTTCAGTTTGAAGACTGGTTTGTTGTAGCTTTCCATCTTCTGCTACACACTTTCAATTTAAGTTCATTTGCTATTGGCAGTTTTTTACATCTTAAAACAGGAAATCTTTGCCACTGTATCTCAAACGAAATATTGGCCTTCTTAAAACACTGAGTATCACTTTAATTGGAAAATATAATGGAAAACAGAAATAAAAACTATTTGGTGCAGTGTAGACCTATCACAATAACAATGAAAAAAATTCATTTTGTAATTAGGATACCTGTTTTGAGTATCTTTAGATCTAAGACGAATTTAACACTGTTGTATCCTCTATTTTTTTGGTTAAACTGAGCTTTACAGCAGTATTTCAAGATCACAATAGGTAATCATAATGAAAACTATATTGAGGAATCCAGATAGTGTTTCTTCGTTGTTCTACCACTGGTCACAATATTGTTAAGTAGTCTTGTCATAGTTGTAAATCTACATGAAAGTAATGATGTTTCATCTAAAAACAATTAATTAAAAAGCAAATAAAGCTGCTAGCAGTTACGTGGTTTAGCATCATCAAAATAACTGTGGAAGTAATTTTTCTGACTTATATTGAAGTGAAAGGTGTGAGACATTTTAAGCAAGTGAACAGGGTAAGAGAATTAGCGTAAAAGCAAAATGATGGGGGAAAAAAATTGTGTTCACTAACACAGAGATACAAAGTATTAACCCATTATTTATTTATGGGTTTTCCCATGTGCATTCAAGCTTTCAATTCTCTTTGCATATTTCCCCACTCCCTCCCGCCCTGAATGAAAATCATCTTCAGCACAAGTACAGACAACGTGGCACCAAAAACTCGAATTTCAACACATCTGGCTAAAAATACTACCAATATTGAAAATATTTTGGTTATGATGTTGAACTCAAGTTAGTAAGCATGAATACATTCAGATTTATTCATAAATAAAAAATTAAAAGATTCTTAAGGTGTATTTTCGTAAAATTCAAACAATGAAATGTGAGTAACAAAATATGTTCCTATTTAACTGATGGAATAATAAGAACAATTATTACCTCTGCATTGCAATGCCTGTCATATAAATGAGTCATTAGTGAAAAACGCTTCCTTTTCATGGCATCACAACGCTCCCACAAGCACTGAATTTCTTCACTGCCCTTTGGACAGTGTGCCTCACATGCATGCATGTATACTTGGTTGGCAGACTTGAAACTCCTGCAAAAACAAAGACAAAAAAATAACAAGGCTTTTATGAAATGTGTTTTACATTTAACGACATTAAAGTTATAAAGCTATAGGAATTATTGTTAGCAGGCTGCTTGGAAAAGAGTAAAAAATTAACACAAGAACAACAAAATTTTGGTTTCCCTGGCTTATAATTTTTGTGTCATAACTACCAATAATGGTATGTGGGTACACTTTCTGTCACTGTACTGTATAGAAGAAATGCTTTCTGTAACAATGTTTACATCAAAATTTATTTTGTGGCTTTCAGCTAAAAATCCAGGATCTTCACATGTATATTAAGTGAAAGCATACAGAAGTGCATAAGACATACTAGCAGACTATCTGTGTGGCTTTCAACCAGACAGAGAAACAGCTTATCAAATATTTGTGATATGACGAATTATGGAAAAGTTCTATGAATATGATATAGATCTGACTTCAAACAAGCTTTTGACAGCTTCAAGCGTCAAGAACTATACACAGTGCTGGAAGAAGTTGGTATATGTGCTAAACTAATAAGACTAATCAACATGACAACGACAGAGACAAGAGCAAAACTAAAGGTCCTTAGCAGAACAAATGAAAGCTTTGACTTTAATAAAGGTGTGAAGCAGGGTGACAGTCTCTCTCCATTGTCCTATTCAATATGGCCCTGCATAGTGTATAAATAAAATCAACAAAAGAGGCACCATACTTATGAAAACTAGCCACATATGTGCACGCGCTGATGATATTGCTACAGTAGGAAGAAATATCTATACACTCCAAGAAACATAATGGGCAATGGAAACAGAAGCCTTATTAAAAACTGGTCTCACAATAAATGAAAGCTAAATGAAATATACAGTGTTTTATAAATTTATAAATTATAGAGTGCAGCAATCAGTCGTCTTTTTTTTTTGTAGGTTTTATTTGGCAAATCCAGATTTTGGCTGCTGCCTAGGCATCACCAATGCACTATTTTCTAGTCTTGATACACATCAGTTCCCTGTTGTTTGGGCGTCAGTCACAGTTCTTTGAATAGTAATGGATTTGCCAAATGAAACCTATAAAAAAAGGACAGCTAATTGCTGCTTTCTATAATTTATAAATAATATCACAGTTGCTGAGTGCACCAACTTTCATAATGGAAGGTAACCCGATGAAAATATATGATAATGTCACAATATGAGACCAGAAGAACTCCCAAAGACCTAAACATCAATGGGAAATGCTGCAAAAGAGTGTCCTCTTAACTACTTGGGAGCCCTAAAAACAAATGATAACAGTATTGGAAAGGCTATAAGGGAAGGATACAAGCAGGGAACAGATCTTACTTTGTAAATATGAAACTTTTTAGAAATAGTCTTGTTATAAGAAAAACAGAACTGCTAATATATAACTCCCTATTCCGACCAGTTATCACATACGTGTCAGAGGTATGGACATTGACAGAACATGATAAAAATGCACTAAGAACCTCTGAGCAGAAAATACTACATAAAATCCATGGCCCAGTAAGGGAGGAAGAAGGCTGGAGAATACGCTATGATGTTGAATTACAAGAGTTAAATACAAGGTAGGGACATACTAAAATTTGTGATATCACAGTGAATATGGTGGCTAAGTCACACTGAGAGAATGGCAGAGGATAGAATTCCAAAGAAAATTATGAAAGGCACGATCCATTCAGCCAGACGAGAAGGGAGACCTAGAAGAAGATGGACTGACGACATAATAGTGGATCTCACCAGTAGGTGGAAGATTTTTGAGGAAGCCAAGGCTCACCAAGGGATGTGGCGCTACTGAAGAAGAAGAAGAAGAAGAAGAAGAAGAAGAAAATACAGGGCAATGCCTGAAGTGAATTTCTGTTTAGAATATAACTTCTCAACTGTGCAAGCTTATAAGCTAGCGGCACATGCCTTTTTTCGATGCTTATTGGAGTAGATAGTTTAGGGGTTGTATTTTCTACAAAAATTCTTAGACACTGTTATAACATTCCTGTGTTACAGACGACATGCAATAGGCTTGTGGCCGATTACTGCTGGCAATCACATGGCACACACAATATAACAAAATAAATCAAATCAAACAATGGAAAATGTAGGATGGAATAATGATAATATTACGGGAAGGACTGATTGCTACTAACTGTATAGACGAGATATTCAGCTACAGACAGACACAATAAAACGACTGCTATACATTTAAGCTTTTGGCCAAAAGGTTTCTTCTAAAGCAGGAAACACACACACATTAACACAAGCACAACCACAACTCTCATAGATGTATACCCTCTCTGCAACTCAATGTCTCCTCTATATTTGAAGCAGCAATCTATCCTCAAGACATGCAATAAAATATGTATGTAATATAAGCACCAACAAAGTTTGATGTCAATGTGTTCCTAAGCCACATAAAATCCATATACATATATTTTTTTTTTGGGGGGGGGGGGGGGATGAAAAAACTTGAGTTAAAACATGTTCAAGGAATGAACACAACAAAAAAGTGTATCCTTTTATGAAGATGGAGGAAGAAATATTGTGGAATTTGCATGTCATCCAGTGGCAAACCCATGAAGACTATTTACAATTATTATTATTATTATTGTTATTATTATTATTTACAGGAAACCTTTCAACTAACATGGAACCACTCCAACGACTATGCCCCACAATGTAGAATTACAACATTACAAAGGCAGTTGTTTTGCTGGAAGCTCTATTTGCACCCCAAACTATATTTCATTAGCATAAACTGACAAGCAAGAACTGAAAATGATTAGGGAAATATGCAGCTCCACACAAGGAAATATAATTTGGGCCAAGAGGAAAACTGTACCTTCTCAGTACATATTTACAGAATGAACTACGGACCTCAAAGTTATTCAAAATACTTATTTCCAAGGAGGTTATAATTAATTGGCAAACAGAAGTTACTAAAAAGGCTACAGGAAAATAATCATTCAGAAGACATCATAGGAATCTATTAACAGTCAGTGAAACACGTGTTCATGGAGAAACAAAATCGGAAAACTTATAAGAAATGGTAATAAGAATGGAAGTAAAGAAGACAGTCAATTCATAAAGAGATTTTGGGAGAATAAGAAGGGCAGATACCACCAACCCAAGTACGAGGGTAATCCCAAAGTAAGGTCTCCTATTTTTTAATATGTACATAGACCTGTTTATTTCTACAATGGTTTACATCAGTTTACAGCTTGAACGTTTAGCTATATTTTGATATAATCACCATTTCTGTCAATGCATTTTTTGTAGACGCCGTGACAGTTTTTGTATGCCCATGTCATTCCAGCTCACCGCCATGCAGTTCAGGAAGTTATGAACCTCTTCTTTCACATTGTCGTCCAAGCTGAATCGCTTTCCGGCCAAATGTTCTTTTGACCTAGGGAACAGGTGTTAGTCACAGGGCACCAAGTCAGGACTATAGGGTGGGTGGGTGATTACATTCCACTGAAACTCCTGCAAGAGAGCAACGATTTGCCGAGCGATGTGTGGGCAAGTGTTGTCATGGAGAATGTGCACAGCCTTGCTCAACATTCCCCTTCTCCAGTTCTGAATTGCCTGTTTGAGTTTTATCAGAGTCTCACAGTACCTGTCAGTGTTAATTGTGGTCCCAGCGATTCAGCTTCGATGACGAGGTGAAAGAAGAGGTTCATAACTTTCTGAACAGCATGGCAGTGAGCTGGTACGACATGGGCATACAAAAACTGCCACAGCGTCTATAAAAATGCATCCACAGAAATGGTGATTATGTGGAAAATAGCTCAATGTTCAAGCTGTAAACTGATGTAAACCATTGTAGAAATAAACAGGTCTATGTACTAATTAAAAAAAATAGGAGACCTTACTTTTGGGATTACTCTCATAAAAACTTTGAGAGCAATGTTTTTGTTCAAATGAAGACAGGAAGAAATACAAAAAAGACTTGGAAGAGAGAATGTAAGTTTATCATCAAACTATTTGGCAGGTCTGTCTGTATCAGTCAAGTTGGTACACAAGTTCATAGCATGCTTTGATGAGTTTAATAAACATAACAGATACTTCAATCATCAATAACATATTCTCCATCAGTATTTACAGGGTCTTACAATTCTGGGGTAACTTTTCGACACTGCAACTGTGGAAATCACGTGGTTTGAGGTGAAAAATTCGGTGGGGCCATTTTCATCTGGAGAACAAGTTCTTTTCACAGTTGTTTGACAGAGAGCATAAAAGGTGAAAAACTGAGGGTGCAAGAACAGATGAATAAAATGGGTATGGAATGACTTCCTGCCTCAACTCCAGTGTAGCAAAATGCAAGCGAGCATTATCATGGAGTAGCATCACTTCATACAGTCTTACTGATCACTGGTCTTAGACTGTGTCTGCAAGATATCTCAGTTGTTGACAATAAATGTCAGCAGTGATGGTTACACCTGGGAAAGCAATTTGTAGAACACCAGCACCATCGCTGTCCTACCAGATACATAACATTACGTTTTGTGGATGCACGCAGGTCTTTTTTATGAGGAGTTGCTGCATTGTTTGGCACAATCATTCCTTGCTTTGCCTTATGTTAATATAAAGACTTCATTTCTCATCACCAGTAACAATTCAGGATAGGTATGGTTGGTGTTGTTCACAAGCCAACTGAGGACGAACAAGCGGAGATGCACATATGGCCATCAATTGTTTTTTGTGATTTTGACTAAGAGCACGCAGTACATATACGCCCCATTTCTGAACCTTCTGCACTGCATGAAAATGTCACAAGATGGGGAATGACTCTGTTCACCATATTTGCCAGTTCTCGAGTACACTATGTCCATTATTGTAGATTAATGTGTTTGAACTATCTTCACTGATGTGAAAACGATCCTCCTTGCCATGCTCTGTCCAATGGCATTATTCCCATACACAGCGCAAATGTTTCCTGTTTTCTCCACTGCTGTCACCCACTAATGAATTTAAACAGAAGAATAGATCAGAGATGTTCGAATTTCTTCACTCAACACTCCACTTTCTAGCCTCTATAGCTTCACTCCCTGTCTCCAAATGACAAAATGACAATACTCAAATTGTAAGAGTGAGTTACAAATAAAAAACGATAATTGATAAATAAACCCATAGCAACCAGAATACCAACATGCAAAACAAAAATGCTAAGGATTCATGTAACAACCTAATACTTATACTCTGCCCCAAGTTTACACAACAACATGGATGTCTAAAGCATTATACATTTCAAGGTTAAGTGCTTGAAATTAAAATTACACGACAAGACTGTGGCACTGCCCAGTTGTAAACAAATTTTACAAAGATTCGACATCTTCAAAAATTGTGTCCACTTATTCCTATAACAAGTAAACTAAATTGTCCAATGAACAACCATCATGCCAGCATTAGAAAATTTTACTCTTCACTAAATTATGATAAAAACTACAAAATAGTGGCTGCAATATACTACAAAAGCCAAAGAAAACAAGTTTATGAATATGTCTCACCTCATGCACCCTCTCCACTCACAGAGGAACTGAGATGTATCAACAGTAGGAACACCCAATGGCTTCTGTGGAGCATTTGATGGAGTTGTCATTGTGCTGTTGACACTGACAACTGACCTGGATTGTGTCATTACAGTAGAAGTCTGTGCCAAAGGAGGAAGGGATGGAGAAGGAGAAGGTGAGGGCGTATGAGGTCGAACCATTTCAATTATGTTCGATCCTCCTCCAGAACTGGTGTTGTTTGCAGTGGGCTGAACCGACTGCACCTGAGGTGTCCGCGATTCTACTACCTTTGCTGCAACTTGAGAGCTTGGGGCAAGGCTGGGACGAACTGTGGTAGAAACTGTTTGCTGGAAAGGAGGACGAGGGACGGAGACTGGAGGTGATGTCCTTGCCCTCACCACAGTTGTTACAGGAATAGCACCAGCAGTACTGGACGGTGTTAGGGCTGGGGCAGGTCTGTGAACAGGTTGAGGTGCTGGCCGGACTGGAGGAGGAGACAACGAAGTAGCTGTTGAAGATGGCACCAGTGCAGGAGGTGGCTGTGGTGCAGGCCGTGGCACCTGTGTCACCACTACAGGCTGCCCCTGGGGAGTAACCATCACCTGTACCAACAAGAAAATGGAAGACCAACTCATTCATTGTGACAAAGAATGAAAATATTTTACACAAAACATAATGAATTCTTAATCTTTGTGCACAGGACTTTTGATGGGGGAAAAAAAAGTAGAAAATTCCATATATGACACAAAACTAGCAATTTAGTCTCAGTAAATCTGTCCTGTTACAACATAAAAATATATTGTGATTCCTTACATTTTCCCGGCATATTATATGTTTATGCTCTTCACGTGAATTCTGCCAGATATACAATATTTCGGCGATCCATCTGGCCACCATCTTCAGGTGCGATCACGGAGTACACAATCACGCCGGAACTTCGCACTGCATACTCGGCGATCGCACCTGAAGATGGTGGCCAGACGGATCCCCAAAATATTGTGTAGCGAAGGCGATCATATACGGCAGCATATCCCTGAAGAGTATAAACAAAATATATTGTTAGAGGTCCACCTACAAAATACAATTACTGTTTTATGCCCAAACATGTTTCCACAGAGTGTGCCAGCCTCCTTTATAGGGACACGGTTTGAAAAATTATGGCTTGTCTCCGCCATTCTGATACAGTGATGTAAACAACTGACATTTTTATAGTGAGACAAAATAAAAACTGCATGTAACTCAAAAAGGTTAACTGAACTTGGATTTCATAGTTTCTTCAATAACTGTAATGTAGGGAAACAAATCCTCACTGGCACACAGCCCAAAAAATAATATTCATGAGTTCTCACAGACATTGTGCTGTCTCACAATGAAAAACAACTATCTTTGCATGACCAATCAACAACATATTTGCCCCAACAACTGAAACACAAATCATGCCATATTGCGATTATGGGTTTCAATTACTGTAGAGTCTGTATCTTGTCTTTGGATTTCAATAGTCCTTAACAGAATTCTGTACTTATTTTCTGTAAGGTGACAACCAATGAGCAGCTCTGTGGCCTTTATTTATGTTTTGGGCATTTGCACATCAATCGCAGATCACAATAGCCTTCCAGAAGAGCCAGTAATGTAAGTGATTGCTGTCAGTATGGTAACAGCTTCTGCATTGAAAGTTTACAATCAAGAAGTCATCTAAAAATTAACACAGTGCTGTTTGGAGTTAAATGTGATCATCTGGTGGTGCTATACAACTACTGTGTTACATGGTTGTTACCACTGTATAATCCCTTACATGTTGTGTGATGTAGAAACTGGAAATGTGGATACGACTCATAATTTTTTCCACATTATTTTTGTCATCCTGTTTACATGGAACATAAAACATCTTTAAGGCTAAATGAATACCTTTTGATGCTGCTGGAGAGGTATCTGGCCCTGGGAGTTTCCTGGTGCTGGGGAAGATGTCTGTGGTTGCAGGATGATTATGGTCTTGGTGCCAGTACCCTGCTGCTGTGCTGTCTGTGCCACCAGCACAGTCTGTCCTTGACCTTGAACCAAAGCTGTCTGGGGCACAACATATGCCTGGCCTGCCTGAAGGTACTGTCCCCCAACACCACTCACGCTACCTGGGCTCAGAATCAGCTGACTACCACCTGCTTGCTGCAGTACCACCTGTATCAATGTTTGCCTGTTAGCTATGTTACAGTATCATGTGTAAAATATAGTTACATTTGGAACTGTTAAAATTCTTCTCTTTCTACATAATAAGGTTAGCTCCATAGATAATCAATGTCACCATCTAAGATGCAAAACTTCAACTAATTTTTTACAAAATTTCATGCAATTCCCACACAGAACACAGTTTTGATTAAAACAGGTATGGATCATTGGGATAGTTGTACCAATTTGTTGTAAAATCACATCTGTACCAAATCATGTCAACTGCCATAAAACTGTTAGCTATAAAGAATTTGGCAAGGTTTCATAGAATACATTAGTAAATAATACAAATTTACATCTCAGATGGACACTTCAAAATTATTGTTAAGTAACATGCACCTACAAATGATTCAGGGGCTGTAATAAGCAAATAAATAGAAACAATAATGGACTCATCTGCAGAATTCTACGAATGAATGGCATTAGTAATAAAATTGATAATCGTTGTTAAATCACATAGCTATCAGATAATTACCAAACCGCTTATCATGAGGTATGGTGTTTTTAATAAACTTTTCTTTTCACAGTTTCTTCCCCCTCCAAATACTAGAAATAAACCATTGTCACAGAGAAAGAGTTTCACTCTGTTGTCAAGTTTAGTATCATTAACAGAAAAAGGAAAGGAGGGTTCGAAAGAAGGTGTAATGGGAGGATGGGGACTGGAGCCAGTCCTCAAAACAAGGAATTGGCACAGAAACAAAGAGACAACAGATGACAAATCAATACAAATAATAATATGACAATTGTTTTAATTTCCAATTGCTATAGTGCAGAGTGGAGGCACTGCAAGCTATAGTGGCAGATAGTCACAAGCGTAAACAAACTAGAATTATGAGGGAAGAAGGCTGGTGCAGGGAAACAAACCCTACTTCCCCTTTACAGCACAGCTGCCTACAGCAGAAATGACACATTGCCACAGGGACCACTGATCTCTTCTGGCCTTGTAAAGGTCATAATAGAAATCCGTGATGGGCCAAGATCAGTCGCTTCACTGATTTCAAAATAAGAAAAGAAAATAATACACAACATAAAGCTTTCACAGACGGCTACCGCACAATTGCTTCTCGAGGTTAGTGGAGTATTGTTAATGACTTAGTTCAGGCCTGACCTCTAGTGGTACTTGACGCAACCATAGTTCAAAACATTCACCACATTATTTGCCATGTTAAAAGTTTCCTCATTGTACCATCTTTTGACCTTCATGGCTGAATTATAGGCTGCATTACACCGCATGTACTATTCAATCACCCACAATTGGGATGGCACCAGATCAACGACGTTGACACACCATTGCGTTCGTAAACATCTCATTTTGCAAACACACTCCTATGCAACTTATTTTTCAAAACTGAGTTTTGCCAGATGATGTACAATACCATTAACTGACAACTGGTTTACATTTTTTTGTTTATATGCATAAAATAAAGCTATTTCAAACTATCTCTCACAAAATAGTTCATCTGCATACAATTTGCTATGGAGTGGTATCTATTAAGTAAGTCCATGTTTTCGCATTTGAGGCAGTGTTCAAATCTATTCCACATTTATAGCAAAATGCAAATTTTTCGGGTCCCTATGAATTCATATGCTGCCTGAACTGTAAGAGAAGTGTTGGTCAAAAACTATGGTGATGAAGTTAAAGCACATTACTCGTTTTGCACAATTATGTTTCTTTTCATGGAGAAAAAGAGCCAAAAATACAGTTCTGTGGGATTTAGTGTGAAAATCTTCAATTTAACAGTTTTGTCAAAACATTGTCACTCAAGAAGAAATTACGCACCTGTGTTCGAGTGCCAGGAGTTCCAGTAGCTTGTGGCTTTCCACCTGCTATAGTGACATTGCCTGAACCAGTTGCAATTAGCACTTGCTGCTGTGCTGCCAACAGATTTCCTGCCTGGGAGACAATGACGTGGCGTGGTGCAACAATTACCTGCTGTGACTGCCCGCCTGGGCCATGAACTGTTGCAGTCTCAAAAACCTGAAAAATAAAATGTGTTGTCATTGTCACTGTTCTCTTTAATAGCATTGACAATTTTCAATAAATCCATTTTGGCTCTTATGTAAAAAAATAACTAATTAATTAATTAAAAAAGAGAGAACTCCTCTCAATAAAACAAAGACAATATAAAACAGATTCATCTGCCCTATAATTGAATCACAACTTTGTCTCCACTATGTCCTTCTTTTACTTGGTAACTGACAGTAATTCTGCACTATGCTCATTCAAGTGTAAGTGCTTCACCAGATCAAATTAATAAAATGAAACAGTGCACTTTTATTGTTACATTAAAGTTTAACAAACAACATGAATCAGAACAAGCTGGAAGCTCTCTCTCTCTCTACTCCTAGAGGTTTATAAGAAATCAACCATCTGTTGCAATTTAGGAGGTGAAGCTGAATTTTACCAGGAAGTGTCAGTAAAGTAATAATTATGAACAGCCACTCAGGCAGAGTAATTAAATCTAGTGAATGCTCTGTTCAAGAGTCACAAGAGAAGCACATACACTTGAAAAAGTCCAGGAGATAAGGTAAGATTCCATTTAGTTTACATCAGCCAGAGATTCTGAAATCAGATGTTGGATTGTAAGACATTCCCAGGAGCAGATATGGACTCAGATCACAATTTGGTAATGAAGAAGAGTAGGTTGAAGTTTAAGAGATGAGTCAGGAACAATAAGCACACACAGAAGTGGGATACGAAAGTACTAGGAGCTGAAGAGTGATGTTTGAAGTGCTCTGAAGCTATACATACTCTGATAATGAATAGCTCATTACGCAGTTGAACTGAAGAGGAAAAAGGGGGTGGGGGGAGGGGGGGTGGAAAGAAAGACACAAGTAAAATGTGAAGAAACCATGGATAACAGAAAAAAAACTTCAGCTGATTGAAGAAAGAAAGAGGTTCAATAATGTTCTTCTAATAATTTCCGGGTATGCAGCCGGATCCCGTCGACATTCTGCCACGATATTTCGGCCCAGAGACGTCCGGCCATCATCAGGTGAGTACACAACTACTGAAGAGCCCAGGTGCAGTCGCGGTATTTATACCGATTCTCGCGCACGTGTTGACATGCGCGGCATAGCCGAGTTGTACGTGCTGCCCTCGGTGGTGACTGAATCAGCATGTAGGAAAATCCAAACAAACTTTGGTGAAATTAAAAGCAAGGTCAGTAACATTAAGATTGCAATGGGAATTCCATTGTTAAATGCAGAGGAAAGAGTGGACAGGTGGAAAGAGTACACTGAAGGCCACATGAGGGGGAGGAGTTGTCTGATGATGTTTTAGGAGGTGAGAAAAAAAGGAAAAGAAAAACAGGAGTTGACAGGGAAGACAGGTTATGCAGTATTAGAATCAAAATTTAAATGAGCTTTGTATGACTTGAGATGAAATAAGGTAGACAGGATAGAAATTCCGTTGAATTTCTTAAACCATTGGGGAAATTGGCATCGAAACAACTATTCTCACCGATGTGTAGAATGTGTAAGACTGGTGATATACCATCAAGCTTTCAGGAACGCATCAGTCAGACAGCAAGGGTCAGGGTGTAAAAATTATCACACAATCAGCTTAACTGATCACGTGTCACGTTGCGGACAAGAATCATACACAGAAAAATAGAAAAGCGTACTGCAAAACTGTTAGATGATGATTATTAGTTTGGTTTTAGGAAAGGTAAAGGCACCAGACAGGCAGTTCTGACACTGTGGCTGATAATGGAAGAAAGACTGAAGAAAAATCAAGACACATTCATAGGATCTGTCAACCTGGTAAAGTATTCAACAATGTAAAATGGCACAAGATGACGGTAATCCCATAAAAAACAGGGTAAGCTATAGGGAAAGATGAGTAATATACAATATGTAAAAGAACAAAGGGAACAATAAGACAATAACCAATAACGAACTACACAGATTAAAAAGGATGTAAGACAGGGATGTAGCGCCTTGTCCCAACTGTTCACTCTATAGATCAAAGCAGCAATGATGGAAATAAAAGAAAAAGGTTCCAGAGTGAGATTAAAATTCAAGGTGAAATGATATCAACGATAAGATCTCCTAATGACGTTACTGTCCTTAGACAAGTGCAGGATCTGTTGAATGGAATGAATAGTCTAATGAGTAAAGAATGTGGACTGAGAGTAAATCAAAGAAAGTCGGAAGTAACAAGAAGCAGTAGGACAGAGAGAAACTTAATATCACAATCGGGAAGTGAGAAGTAGACATAGTTAAGGAATTCTATCTAGGCAGCCAAGTAACCCACGATGGACGGAGCAGGGAGGATATGAAAACTAGACTAGCACTGGCAAAAAGGGCATTACTGACAATGAGAAGTCTATAAGTATCAAATGTAGGCCTTAATTTGAGGAAAAATTTCTCAGAATGTACATTTGGAGCACAGCATTCTATGGTAGGGACTCACAGACTATGGGAAAATTGGAACAGAAGAGAATGAAAGTATATGAGATGTGGTGCTACAGGAGAATGTTTTAGGTGGGCTGATAGGGTAAGGAATTAGGAAGCTCTCCCCAGTATAGGAAAGGAATATATGAAAACACTGACAAGGAGAAGGGGCAGGATGATAGAACATCTGATAAGATATCACGGAATAACTGCCATGGTACTAGAAGGAGCTGTAAAGGGTAAAAAGTGTGGAGGAAGATACAGATCAGAATATATCCAGCAAACAATTGAGGACATAGGTTGGCACAGCAAAGGAATTCATGGCGGGCCGCATCAAATGAGTCAGAAGACTAGTGACTCAAAGAAGTTAAGTGTAAGATGGCCTTGTCAAATGTAAACATGTCGACATTCTGAGGGATGATTTCATGACTCCTGGAATACGGATCATAGAATATTAGAAGAAGGCATCGTGCAAGTTCCTGAGAGTTTATCTGGTGTGCCAAATACTAGTGTTGTAAAAGTTCAGGAGAGTAGGGTAAAGTGTCAGCTCCAATATCATGTGAAACTGTGGAGTCTGGAGTGTGTGTGTGTGTGTGTGTGTGTGTGTGTGTGTGTGTGTGTGCGCGCGCGTGCGCGCTCGCGTGCGTGTCAGATGAAGTAGCTGTATTCTCTGTGAAGTAAATAAACGCTTGGATAGCTGCAGGGGTGATTCAGGTGCAGTAGTATCTACCCGACTGGGTAATAATGGGTGTTGATTAGAGGTTATGGAGCCTGGGCCAGATGTGTCACCAATTTCTGTGTTGTTAAGACCGGAATTGCAGATGGTGAGCTTGTTGTAAATACTAAGGAAAATGGCCAGCAGTTTATTAATAATGTTGTTTGTGTTGCAACTGTCGAGAGTAATGAAATGGTGCAGATTCCTTTATTTCCGAAGGACGCAGATATGTCACTACCTGAGATGGCACCACCTCCACACACGCAAGAGGCAGGAAAAGAATAAGGAAATGTGCTTGTAACTTTAATGCTCAGGCTATCAGGACTGAATTTGTAGAGGAATATGTGCCTACAGACTGGAATATTACAGTAGTGCAAGCACTAGGTCTCAGCCCTGTGGAGCTGCAGACAGCGCTAGTGGCGACACAAAAAGAAAACTATTTACAATGCAGCTGCAGTTGTCCATGACAGGTATAATGTAAGTGAAAGATCCGAGGCAAACCTGAGGGTAAGTTTAATACCCAAACATCATGCAAAAATTGACCTCTGGCAACATACGGTGGAACTTAGGGACAATATTCCAGCTACAAGAAACAGTCGCCAATGAAGAGCATTCCCAAGGTTTATACATCTTAAGGGAAAAATCAGGTAAACTGTCAACAAACATACTTTGGCTTGATTCGTACCAATTATGCCAATTATGCACCAGGAAATTACTTTAGGTGAGCAAGGCTACCAGAAAGATGTATGGTGTAAAGAATTCAATATATGATTAGGACTACACAGGGGCAAATAGGGGAACTACCTGTCAGCATATTGTGAGTGGCAGTTTTGTAAACAATTCACGTGCAAGGAGTGTGTCAGGAATAACGTTTTCCAATGAAAAGAAGGGCAACTGATGCCACGTACAAGAAGGATCATTAGATAAAGGAAAAGAGAAGCCAAGCATAAGAGATTAATGAGGTCCAACTATGTACTGTCAAAGATTATTTGATAAGGATGGTTCACCAAGAGAGAACGTGTTCCCCAGTGTCATTTTTAGTTTGTAGATGTAAAATGAAGAGTTAAAGAATTGTAACATATAATAGCAATAAGGAAATTGAATAGGTTTTCTCGTTTTTAAGATTTTTGCAGATTCTTTACTTGCTCTGATGTGACCACAGGCATGACTCCCTTAAGAATTTGTTGTGTGATGGCAAACGGCACACTGGAGGTGTGACGACATGCTAGCAGCAAGTTCTGTTGTGTAGTTCTACGAGAAGTTTATTGCACAAACTTGCTGTTAATTAGCTGTTACGTAGTTGTGAAAAAAGTGGGACCTAAAGACACTAACCTGCTAGTTGTTGTGGAGATTTGAGAGGGGTCACCAAACAGATGCAGATGGAAAGCCAGTGGGCTGAACTGTGAATTACATTCATTGGCACAAAACCCTCTGGTTCAAGCTGACTAGTACAGAAGGAGGGACTGTATACATTGTACACTATTGTTCATACTTGTTGAGTCTTTGCAGATTTATCAAAGACAGAGACCGAGTCTACCGAAAGAAGGAGGTATTGTAGAGTCGCCACTATTTTTTTGCACAACTGATTACAGCAGTACTGCCATACCTGATGCAAACAAGCTATTGACACTACACCAAGATCCAAACCATCACTGCATAAGATACAGCAACACCACCAGCTAGTTTCTACATTGGCAGACACACCCCATTGCTCACAGCATCAATGATGCAGCAGAGAGGTGGACTGACCACAGCAACGATGGGGTAGTTGCTACATCTAATGGCTGCTGCTTGGTTTCACTGTACTTGGTTAGAAGTGGTACATTGGCACAAAAAAATCAGCATCAAAGCAGTATAAATATCCATCATTTCTAGCCACAGTATTGATAGTATTATCTACTACGATGGGAGATCCACATTGGGTGACAGGGTTCCACTCTTTTGCACGATGCCACCAAGTGACTCAGGTTCCACCACTGACGAGACGACTATTGGGATTCAGTCCAGTCCATGGCGACTTGGTGCATTCCAGGTAGTGGGCCACGTTGGGTTCGTTTCAGCCTCAGCTGGACTCCTACCTTAAAGGGCAGCAGTTCACATCCAGGGCAGTGTAAACGCCCAACCATCTGTACTCCCAGGGGCGGCTTCAGTGCTAGAGCCTGTCTTCTGCTACAAGAGCATCAGGATTCCACGTCTACAGACACACCCTGCCCTTAACTGGAGAGAAACACTGGGTCTGTCCACATTCCACTGCACGCATCATGTGTCAGCAGTCCTACTCTGCACTAACATTAAGGCAGTTGCTGGCTAATTGCCACCTCAGTATCCACCAGTCTTGATGCCATTAACACAGCTCAGGGAGGCATAACCACTGCAGGCTGACACTACAAGTGTTTTAACTTGAAACTGAATAAAACGTTTGGCTACTGACACCGTACATGCTACCAGCAGCCAACACCCTGACAACCCACTACTGCATCCACACTTCGAAGTAGTGGCCAACTACCCCAGTCCACTAGAATAAATTGTGTGTGTGTGCGCACATGCACTCATCTGTCCAAATCTGTAAAAATGTTATCCGTGCCAGTTTGTTATTTGTGTGTTAATTGTCAATATGATGTAGTGTATTTAAATTTACTGAAAACCACATTAACAAAGAATTATTAATAACTGAAAATTTTGCTACAGCGTGTAATAGTAGATTTCAACTAAGCTAATCCATAGTTTTGGAAATATGGGCTCATTCTATTAGAAAGCTATGACTCCAGCCTTGACTGCAACAAGTTTTAAATTTTTGTACTCTAATCAACTTAGAAGATAATTGGTACTGAACTCTGAATACATACAAATTACTGTTGTCTTTAGGCCATTACACTTGTTTAATTTCCAGGTTTGAATTGTAATTTTGTTGTCCTAAATTTTCTGGACTGAATTACATCTATCATCAAATAATTAAGTCACTAAATAAAATAAAATTTGAATAATTTATAATATTTCAAATATGCTAACTGTAGTCATAAATAGACAATTCCCTGCTGAGACAGACATAATGGTTCTGTAATCCTTTTTTACTACATAACTATTTACTCTGTAAATCAAATTATATCCACACCAATACATTTCAACCAAGTCTTTACGTAACCCACCCCACCTAAAATTAATCAATTCACAGCTAACCATTCCCATGTTAACATCTGCGTATTGAGTGCGCAGCTTGAGAGCACACAAGCAACATCTATGGCATCAAAAACCAAGTAAATGTGATGATGCCTAAAAAGTATTCAGTTAACATTTTCTATGAGAATTCATGCTCATTTAGTTTGCATTATGCAATGAAATGTATGAAAGTCCATCATCATAGTTGGAACAATTGATATTATCACATCATTTCTCTTGTAATAACATGTATTTATGAAATATCCACATGAACTTCTTTGGTTGTGGCAAGTATAAACTGCGCTTACAATACTGCACTTACAATACTGTAGTACTTCATAAGCATTTCTGTTATGCACCACAGTAAGTGTTTGTAGTGACTTCAGTAATGAACTGTGTTCAACTGTTTGTAAACTGTTGATCGTGAGAAGAGTTTCATGATAAAGAGTCACCACTGAAACTGTCACTAGACGGGTGGTCTGCCATGGTTCTCCAGATATATGAATAAAAGTGTTAGTGGACTGGTGATTGTCAAATAGGTCAATTTAATGTTAATGTTAATAATTGTGTGATCTGATGAAACTAAAAGACAGTAGTGTTGCAGCCACTGTTGTATAATATAGTACAATAACTAAAAAGTTTTCTGTTTAGAGCCAACAAAATAGTGTGCCACCAAGGCAAGCAAAATGATGAGGCTCCGGTCAGGTTACTATAGTTCCAAATACAACAACCAAATGGCAGCCTGGTCACTGACTGTACTGCTTCACTCAGAACTTGTAAAATGCTTTGAAAGTGCCCACTAAGCCAACGTACATCAATGTGCTTAGTGTGTCCTACTAAACTGTCTAATGTAATTATGTCTGACACTATCAATTATAATAAATGAAACAGACTGATGTGAATTAATTGTGGAAAAAATGAGAGCAAGGAAAGGTTCAATTATGTCAAGATATTGTAAAAAAAACTGATTAATAAACAGAATGATCTTAGATAAACTGATACTGGTAATATTAACTGTCTGAAACAAAAGTAATATTGACTATGAAACATAAGAGTTGTTATAAAATAATTACTTATTCATCCAACCGCTTTCAACGTCAAAACAAATATCACTTTAAAAAATATAAATATACCTGAGTAGCACACAGATAATTAAAGGTTGCTCTCATCTATCTGACCAACTAAAGTGTTAGAACAGGGAACAATAAACAATCATTATGATTCTTCCTAAACTGAGAAGGAGGCGGTATAATATCTTTTTCCAAGTTACGGAGCAGTTCACTGTACCACCAAGCGGTCCACTGCACCAAAAGAAAAATTTTCATCCTGAGCTGCATTTCCTACCAAGAAAGGTTCACTTATCTTTTGCATGAGATTAAACCTAAAACTAATGAACTACATATCTGAGGATGACATAAGTAAGCAAACTATGTGTAATTATACAATATTATAAGATTGTAAGATGGGTGGCTGGTTGGCTCATCAGCACCCTATCTCAAAATCGTAGCATTGTTGTACGAGCAGCCACTCTTGTTAAAATACAAAGGTGTAATATCAAGGTGACAAAATTCATGGGGTTGAAATACACACGTATACAGAAGGGGGTAGTAATGCATATACAAGGTATAAAAGCATTGGCAGAGCTGTCATTTGTACTCAGATGATTCACATGAAGAAGTTTCTGACATGAGTATGGTCACACAATGGGAATTAACAGACTTCAAACGTGGAATTGTAGCTGAAGCTACACTTCAAGAGTGTGACGAGAATATATATCAAGTTTCAGGCGTTAACTTTCACTATTGACAAACGCAGTGGGCGACAGCCTTCACTGAATGGCCGAGAGCAGCTGTGTTTGCTTAGAGTTGTCAATGCTAACAGACAAGCAACACAGCATGAAATAGCCTCAGAAATTGATGTGGGATGTATGACAAATGTATACGTCAGGACAACGTGGCAAAATTGGGCATTAATGGGCTGTGGCAGCAGACGACAACATTGGCTGCAGCACCTCTCCTAGGCTCATGACCATATAGGTTGGACCCTGGATGACTAGAAAACTGTGGCCTGGCCAAATGAGTCCCGATTACAGTTGGTAAGAGCTAATGGTAGGGTTCGTGTGTGGTGCAGACCCCACAAAGACATGGACACATGTTGTCAACAAGGCACTATGCCATGCAAGCTGGTGGTGACTCTGTACTGGCGTGGAATGTGTTTACGTGGTATGGACTGGGTCCTCTGAGCCAAATGAACTGATCACTGACTGGAAATGGTTACGTTTGGGTACCTGCGAGACCATTTGCAGCCATTCATGGACTTCATGTTCCTGAACAAGGACGGAATTCTTATGGATGACAATGTGCCATACCACCGGACCACAACTGTTCGTGATTGGTTTAAAGAACATTCTGGACAATTCATGGGAATGACTTGGCCAGCCAGTTCACCCAACACAAATCCCATCGAACATTTATGGAACACTATCAAGCACAAAATCCTACACCAGCAACACCGTCACAATTATGGACGGCTACAGAGGCAGCATGGCTCAATATTTTTCCGGGGGAGCTCCCACGACTTCTGGAGTCCATGATGAGTCGAGCTGCTGGACTATGCCTGGCAAAAGGAAGTCTGACATGATATGAAGATTATCCCAAGACATTTGTCACCTCGGTGTATAGCTACAGACAAATGTAGCAAGCAGTATATACAATAATTTTAAGTCTTCTACAAGACACACCTGTCTTAGGCCAAGCTGTATGCTTCCTGCTGTTTGCTGTTGCTGCTGTTGCTGGTGGTGTTGCTGCTGTGGTGTCGGAGTTGCAGCCTGCTGAGGCACAGGAACCACTTCCAGCTCTGGTTGGTCCAGTTCTCCCTCTAGAGCTGATGCGGCCAGTGCTGCATACAGATTTGCTGCTGACGAACTTGGAACTCCAGTGTCTGCAGATGCAGGTGATGGAGAGGGTGCTGGAGAAGGTGACGCATTACCATTAACCTCCAGGTGCGGGCGCTTCGTTTCTACTTCCACACTGGTGAGACCTGCCTCATCTGCTGGCCTGAAATAGGAAAATGTGAAATGAGGGAAGTGAAACAGAACGAACAAGTTTGTTGCGAAGGAGCTAAATACAAAAAGCCAAGCAGGTTCCCAACAATACTCAATGGAGATCATGTACTACAAACTTCATTTAAGAAAAGTACTATTACTTCCAACTTTTTGAGATGCACATAACTGTGCATCATTCTACGTTAATTTGACAAATCGCTCATCTGTCTCTGACATCTAAGTACAAACTCATTAACTGGGAAGGCATCACTTATACTGCCCGATACGTTTAACATACTGCCCATGCGCAGCACAGCAATTTTCTAATGTGAGTAAGTGTTCTGGCAACATCTTAACTGAGAGTTACAACATATAAATAAAGTACAAATAAACAGATAATCCATCATGGAACGCACTGTATTTACATGACTATAAAATGACCTCCTATTTTCAGACATTCTTTGAGAAATGTTTATTTAATTTTACATATTCTGACTAATCAAAATTACTGACTGTTTCATTTACATGAAGTATTTGACATTATACATAAAGTATTTGACATTATACATAAAGTATTTGACATTATACCTATTCTAAACTGATGCCATTTATTGATTGTAGCTTATTTGCTGCTGGGAGGCATTTCTTGAAGTTACCAAGCAAAAAGGAAGTAAGGAAAGTCACTGACAGAACAAGTGAAGCAGCACATCTTCACACGCACTTGTTAATAATCAAGATGGTACAGTGTAATGGAATGTAGCCCCTAATAAAACTTCTCCAAAAACGAATTCATTATAAGAACACCCAAGGCAGTACATAAGCAGCTCATTCACACCTCAGTTTTTGAGTAGTCTGAGGCATTTTTAATTAACTTACCCTCCAGACCCCATGTCTATCACACGTTTACTTCTGGGATTCAGCAAATGTAACATTTAGAGAAGTTAATGTTTAGAAAAACCCTCAAATGCCCTGACTTCACCAGAAATATTTCATACAAACAGTTCGCAGGAGTTGTAAGGAATAATGCGAAATGCCAGCTGACTTGCAAACTCATGTAAAAAGGTTATCTGGGAATGTTTCAAGTACATGTGCAGCCTCCATCAGTACCATGGCCTAGCGTTCATCAAGTACTTTCTCTTCTGCTAACATCTAGCTGCTGCTAATAAACGTATCCGTACCCTCATAACACAACAAACTCCTCAGTGAAAATTAACTTCCCACAGAAGTAGGACTCAGGCTAAATAATGTCTTATTGTACAATACAATACAGTACAGTACAGTACACCGGATAGTACATGTCAGTATGATTGACATCCACACTATTTACGCCATGTCTCCCAATCGCAAAGCAAAAAAAGTGAATTCTCTTAGCATCACTCCTTTTAATAGCTCTCCCCCCCCCCCCCTTTCTTTCTTTTCTGCCATTCAAGTTTACCTTTTCCCTTCTTATGGCTCTGTGTGTGTCTTAACAAGTCTCCTTTTGGACATTAGTTCTTAAATAACTACTGAAGTATTCATATACTACTAGCTGCTTGCTATTAGTTTCTACTTAATCATAGGATCTCAGAGATTTGACCCGTTTTGTTTTGTGTCTAAGATCTATACATCTATTTCTGTCTCCTGAACCCTCTTACTCCCAGAAGAAGGAATTGAAGCTTCAACTGTTGAAGACTTTTTTAATGCTCTTTCAAACAGGAAAAACTCTGTCAACAATAACCATTTATAATGGATCAAATCAGATCTGTCAACAATTGCAGCAGGGTACTAAATACTTACACAAAATGTTAGGAATCAGTTGGGTATTTCAATCATTAACTATTTCAAAAGTTTTACATATTTTTACATCAGTCTTTTAAAGCAATAAAGTCACTGAGCATACTTTAACACATAGAACAGTAACTACGCTTAGAACCTGCATTGTTGATAAAATGTTCACAATGTTAAACGGACATGAAACACTGCAGCAAAGAAAATACAATTTCCATGCACATTCATACCCAATACAGCAAGAAAGACAGTACCCACCTTTTTAGTGCATGCTGCTGATGTTGCTGCTGCATCTGATGCGAGTTTCCCTCCAGTGGGTGGGTCATCTCTGTACGATCAGTCACAGTTCCCACTGTTTTATACGGGAGTCCATCACTGCTGCCGTTGGGGTGTTGTGAAGCACTTGCAGCATTCTCTCTCCCTCCAGGCAGTGGCTGCTGGACAGTGGATGTTGTCGTATCCTTCAGTACCTGCATAGTTGTAGTTGACCAACATTCTCCTCCTCCCAGAGTATTTCCCATTTCAATACACGATTTCCAAAATTTTCACGTACAAAATGTAATAGTCATCAACTTTTTCAATGTTAAATGTCCTGATCATCTTTCCAGAAAGTGACAACCAAGCATATTCATCATCAGAGGTAGCGAGTAAGCATACAATTAAAAAAAAAAAAAAAATCATGTTGGCATTCACACAACAGGTTTTACTAAGAATGGTCATACTGAAAGTTGTATAGCTTTGGTTACCTGCTCTACATGGACTGGCAAATGCAACAAGTTGTAGTAAAACCCAAATATTACAAATCACTAGCAACATTGCACTTTTCACATGCAAAACACATTGTATGTTAAAGTCATTAACTGAAGGAAAAAAATCTAAGAACAAACCATAGAATAAGTCCTGAAACTTTGGATATGTACTGTGACCTTCTTAATGAGGCCATAACATGTAGGTTACACGGAAGGAAGATAAGTGCTTTCGTAGTATGAAATTTACGCTTTCTTGTAAATAATCCTCCACAAAGAATAGATTATCAAAAAGTAAGAGAACAAATGAATTTGATGTAATAAGGAGTGACTAATGCTTATAATATTGTGGATCTTTTAGTGATGCAAGTACACGTACCACAAACATCTACAGTTTGATACAAATTATACTCAACATTTCACACAAAAACAGAAACAACAGTATAAAATATCAGTACATGTTTACAATTGACTACACTTACAGCAGAACATTCCTCTTGAACTTTCTAAAAACAATCTGAACTTAAACTTGCATTTTAAAACTATATCTTAAATCTAAAATCACAATCATATTAAATGGAGCACATTAAATAAAAAACTTATATTTTAGAAGATATTTTATAAACTAGGATGGTAAGTAGCAGCTATTGAAAATTTTTTATGTTGTAACCTCTCTCCCCCTTCCTATCTCTCAAATGACATCCCCCCTTTCCCTCTCTGTTGACAATGTAAGGAAAAGGGTAGGTTCCTACTCACTGTAAAGATGATACTTGAATTGCGGACAAGCACAACAAAAAGACTGATTTAGCTTTTGGCTAAAGTTTCTCTCAGAAGCACTCAGTCACACAAACAAGTCACATCGCGAACATATGACCATCATCTCCGGCAGCTCAGACCAAAATGCTATCATGGTTGTCTACCTTTGACCACGTTGTAGTACCATACATTGTACCTTTGACCATTGTGACTGTTGGTGCCATCTATGCATGAAGAGAGGAATCACACTCTAGTTTTGCCACAGGGGTAGCAGATGCTCATGTTTTTGTGGAGCTGTTTAAAAGCATATTCGTAAAATTTGAAGTTCTCAGTTTGCATCCAGAAAAGTATGGATTATACACATATTTTAAAATAATGAGCATATGTTACTTGTGGCAACACTAGAGTATGTGGTTCCTCACTTCGTGCACAGATGGCAGCTAAAGTCACAGTGCTCAAAGGTAAATTTTAAGATATTATGATGCAGTCAAAGGTAGACAACCATGAAGGCAATTTGGTCTGAGCTGCCAGAGATGGTGGTCATGTGTGTGTGAAGTGTGCTTGCTTGTGTGAATGAATGTGTGTGTGTGAATTTTCTTTTCTGAAGAAAGCTTTCACCAGATGCTAAATCTTAACAGTCTTTTGGTTGTGCCTGCCTAAAACTCAACTCATTTTTGCAGTGAGAGCAATCAATCTTTTTCCTCCAAAAATTGATTACTTTCGTTGACAAATTTTGACGTGTTATTTTATCATGTAAATTTGTTTAAATTTTAAATTATTCATTTCTGTATATAATATAGTAAATTTTGAATAGTATTTGCAAAAAAGCTTAAGCTTAAAAAATTACTGAACATTTACATGTGGTTCTAAGTGAAAATCTTACCTCCAACCACTCATTTTTACGTACGTCTCACAAGTCAAAGACACAATGTGAATTTATATTCAGCCAATAATTTAAAAAAATAAATAAATAAAAATAAAAAAAGAGAGAGAATGCTAAGGAGTAAAACAGAATTAAACCACAAAAATAGTGAAAGCAAGAGGGAGTAAGAGCTAATGCAACAAAATAGTTCAGCTTAAAAAAAAAATCTACAGTCTTTTGCCTCTGAAAACTGTTAAATGCATCTATAGCGGAAAAATTTGTGTATCCACCTAACTTAGCTATTAAAAAAAATTCTCAACGATGAGGGTATCTACTTCTGGTTACACATAGAAACAAAGCTGCCAAGTTGCAACATGGTTTGAGCCTCACAATTCTAAGGCAACTGGTGTACCAAAATGCTGTTGCCAACAGTAAAAATTTTCCTCAATCCTGGAAAACACAAGAAAGCTGAATTTCAGGGGTTAAAAGATTTTGGTAAGAGGTACTCCAATGAACTGTCTTTGTGAAAACTAACAGGAACCAGCGTTTCTCAGCCATTTCCTTCAATCATGAAACAGTGGAAGTTGTTTTCCAGAACTACAAGGAAGTATTAGGACATCCTTTCTGGCCATCTAATATTTGGAGCTTGGGTGAGACTGGAATGTCAACAGTCCGCATTCGTGCCAAAATCCTAGCCCCAGAGGGGTGTACGCAAATTGGAGCTGTCACATCAGGCTGAAGAGGCATGAATGTGACAGATGATGTGACAGATGGTGTTACAGCGAATGCTGTAGGGATCCATTTTAAAGATTTTATGTTGCATGGTGCGTCACCTGGGTTCATTGGAGGAGCATCTCATTCAGAATGGTCCAATGAAAAGGTTTTTTAACACTTCACCCAGCATGTCAAAGCCAATCAAGAAAGTGCTGTGGTTTTACTAAAGGGCAATCACAAAAGCCATTTTAGCATTACAGTAACAGCATTGGAAAGGTGGTGGGAATTCATTATGACTTTTCACTTCATTCAAGTCATAAGCAGCAGCTTCTTGACAGGAGAGTATTTGAATCTTGTAAAACTTACTTCAACACTGCCATGAAAGACTGCTGGAAAAAAAAAAAAAAACACGTTACAGTACATAAGACTGCAGTACTTCTATGAATAGCCTTTCCAAAAGCATTTTGTCATAAAACAATGGTGGCTTTTGAGTTTTAGGTCTGGTTCCACTGTGTGAAAATATTTTTGGGGAAAAATGAATTGATGATGTAAACTTGAGTAGTTCAATTCAAGAAAACTAGGGAGAACTGCTTCTTGAAGCACAACCTTCCACAGACTCAAAGAATCAGTCTGTCCTTCAAGAAATGATGTGTCCTTTCCCAATAGCTGACACAAAACAAATAGCAAAGGCTGGGAGAGAGGAAAATCTGGAATAGTAGTCAACAAGTGACAAAAGAAAGAAGTTCAGAAAATAAAGAAGACTGTCACTGTGCTGAAAGAAAATTAACCTACAAATAGAACTTCTGTCCCCAAGCTGAAGAAAATTAAGGCTACATCATGTTTCATCGACGATTCTTCTAACTCTGAAGCCATGAATCAAGTGAAATGTGTGAAAATGAATTAAATGACTCAGAACACCTAAATAAAGTAGGTCTAACTAACAATTACAGGGTACGTTCCGAAAGTAATGCAATTGAATTTCCTGCGCCGCGCCTTGTAGTCGGAGTGGGAGCGGGCCACATCGAGTAGGTGGGGGGGACGCTAAGCTTTGCCGCGAAACCGGTTTCAGTGCGCTCCGAGCTGTGGAAGCGGCAGGACGTCTGTTATTGTAAACCTCTGTGCACCGACCGTGTCACGGAAAAAATGGAATCGACGATCGAGCAATGTTACGCGATTAAGTTTTGTGCTAAACTGAACAAATCTTTTGAGGAGACTAACAAAATGATTCGTGAGGCTTACGGGGACTCTGCTCTGTCCTACTCACAAGTTTCGAGGTGGTTAAAGGCCTTTAAGGAAGGCCGAGAAGAGGTTCACGACGAACAATGCTCTGGGCGGCCGTCAACCAGCAAAACCGACAACAATGTGGCTCGTGTGTGACAACTGTTGGACTCTGACCGTCGATTGAGTATCAGGATGGTTGCCAATGAACTGAACTTGTCGTCTACTGTTGTTTTTCGCATTGTTACTGAAGATTTAGCGATGAGGAAAGTGTGCGCCAAGCTCGTGCCCAAGGTGTTGTCAGACGACGAAAAGACCAACCGAGCGGAAATTTCAAGTGAACTTTTGCAACGTGTTGAAATTGAACCTGATTATTTGGACAACGTCATCACTGGTGATGAAACCTGGGTTTTTGAATACGACCCAGAAACAAAACGCCAAAGCTCTGAGTGGCACACTGATCAGTCCCCCAAGCCCAAAAAGGCAAGAATGAGCAAATCAAAAGTGAAAACAATGCTCATTGTCTTTTTCGACAGCAAAGGAGTGGTCCATAAGGAGTTTGTTCCTCAAGGACAGACAGTTAACGCTGCCTACTACGTGGATGTGCTGCAAAGACTCCGCAAAAGGGTCGTCAGGACGAGAAAGGACATCTTCGCTACCTGGCAACTCCATCACGACAACGCGCCTTGCCACAACGCGCTACGAGTCCGCGAGTTCCTGGCCAAACACCAGGTGCCAACGCTGACACCCCCCCCCCCCCCCCCCTATAGTCCTGACCTCGCCCCAGCTGACTTCTTTTTGTTTCCTAGGATTAAGTCAGCCCTGAAAGAAACCCGTTTTTCGTCCATAGACGAGATCCAATCCGCCATGACGAAGACCTTGCGAGAGGTCCCAGAAGACGCCTTCCAGGGCGCGTACCGGTCATGGCAGAGTCGCTGGAAAAAATATGTAGAGGCCCAAGGACAGTACTTTGAAGAATTTTAAGTGTTTGTGCAAATCTGTTCAATAAATTACTTTAAAAAAAAAATAATTGCATTACTTTCGGAACGCACCCTGTATCTTCAACCTTACCTTGAGCTCAGAAATGATTATATTTGGTTTATGGTGCCTACTGACACAGGAAAAGGAATTAAAACATTCTGCAGCTCAAAAACGTAGATGGAGGGGGGGGGGGGGGGGGGGGGGGGGGGGGGGAGACGTTTGAGGTGAAATTTATGAGATAGTACAGGAAGCTATTCCACATTTTCACAAAGCCACTTGTGGGTAACATCAGTGTAGTGTCAAGAAGAGTAATTGCTGGCAAGTTCGCTTAACTGCAACTACAATAATGTGGACAAATAAATTTTTTGCAATTTTTCAATCACGTGCCACAACAACAAGAAGAACAAATTACATTTTTTTGTTAGTTTTCAGGTCAATGTTCTATTTTCTTTGGATGGTCGAAGGTACAACAGGAGGTGGTCAAAGGTACAACCGTATCACTATACCTTTAATCAGTTGCACAATTCTACTAAAAGTAATACTTCTACAAAATTGTTTCAGACAGTAGTATTATTGCAATGTGGGATAAGGTATGTGCTATAAAATTACATAATAAGAATACTGCTTGAATTATTTATGGTTCGTTTAAAAGTATGAAAAGTAGTCAAAGGTACACAACCTTCCCCTCTATGTATCTAGTGACTGTATACGACATGTCATGCAACAATAAAAAATCTATTTATTTTGTGCAATTACTTACCTTTTCTAGGTGGTTCTCAACTAGTTCAAAACTCTTTCCCAGGACACCATTTAGTACAGGTGGGTCCTTCCTTTCTGGTTTCTTTTCAAGGAGATCTGCTAACATCATGCTTTTAGCATTCTGCTGTTGGGACATAACTTTTGTTGCTACCACAGCAGTTGAACTGCGAGATGAATCTTTCGAATTTGTGTCATCAGAAGCAACATCAATATCCAATGATGATGGGATGCCATTCAGAAGAATGCCTTCAAAACTCGATAAAGAGTTCTCCCCATCTTCCACAATTATTTGCGTGCCTCCTGCACCTGTTGAAACACAGGTGAACATAAAGATCACATGTTTAAAAAATTAATAATAAAAAAACATTACCAGATTTTAAAAATCACTCTCTGTAATTTGAGATTCATACTGAAAGGCTATCACAGTGCTATTCAAATTGAAATGACGATGATGCAGGGTGGCAATTATTGTTCCATATGAAATAAAATTGTCGTAACTTCTGAACGGCTTGCATTAGGATGTTCAAACTGCACGGTTAACAGCGGGGCATGAAGGGAATTAGTACATGCATGCAAATGCATTTTGTTGTGTCGGCCATTTGCACATGAAAATGTCACAGAACAGCATACCTGGGCGTAAAGCGCTTGTGAAGACCTACTATGTGAGCAATAACAGCAACAACTGCAGCTCCAAGGAAGTTTGCGACTGAGTGCAAGTTGAAGTGCGCTAAAGATCAAGAATTTGATTCAAAAGCTTGAGAGAATGGGTAGTATTCATGATGACAGTATCGACACTGTAGGACCACCAAAAGGGGAGAAAGAACTGAAAACACCGAGAAGACGCACACTGTGTTTCAAATCAGCCCCAGACTAGCTGCATAACAGGTGGGAATTAATCAAGAGACACTGTGATGAATTGTTATTTAAGACCTGCATCTCCTCCCATACAAAATTCTAACCCACCAGCCATTAAGCCCCAGGGCCATGAAACATTATTGTCCACAGATTTGACGAACAGGACTTTGATGATGGTTTGCTTTAGCGATGAAGCCCACTTTCACTTGGATGGGTTCGTCAATAAGGAAAATCGGTACATTTGGGAGACTAAGAATACACATGTCACGATCAAGAAGTCTCTTCACCCTCAATAGGTCACTGTGTGGTGTGTAATGTCTAATCACGGTGGCTACCAAATAGTATGTGAAGGTTCTGGAAGATGATTTCATCCCCATTATCCAAAGTGATCCTGATTTTGATAAGATGTGGTTCATGCAAGACAGAGCTCAACCCCATCGAAGCAGGAGAGTGTTTGATGTCCTGGAGGAGCACTCTGAGGACCGCATTCTGGCTGTGGGGTACCCAGAGACAACGGGCATGGGCCTCCATTGGCCGCCGTATTCTCAGGATCTGAACACATGCGACTCCTTTTCAGGGGGGGCTATATTACAGAAAAAGTGCACAGCAGTAACCCCAAAACCATTGCCGAGCTGAAAGCAGCCATTTAGGAAGTCATCAACAGCATCAATGTTCCGAAACTTCAGTGGGTCCTGAAGAATTTTGCTATTCGTCTGCACCACATCACTGCCAATGATGGCAGGCATATTGAACATGTCATAATCTAAATCTGAATATCTGTAGTGATGTTTACATGTTGACTAAAGCTTGGGCATGCCGTAGTTTGTAACTAATTTACACCCCCCCCCCCATATAGTTCAATAATTGTCACCCTGTAGAAAGAAACGTAATAATAATAAAAATTACATGCTTTGACAAATGATTTATATTTGAGTGGTCTTCATTCAGTCATTAAATAATCCAATATTCATGTTTGGTATGGACACAAGAACTTAGAATGACAAGTAACCAAACAATCATTTAAATTTTGGTTATGAAAAGCAGATTAAAAGTACAGGAAGGTAGGAAATTCAGGATATAGGATCTGGATAAGTTGAAAGAAGCAGATTGGGAGTTTCAAAGGGAGCATTAGCCAACTATTAACTGAAACAAGGAGAGAAAAAACACAGTAGATACCTTCGAGAAATGAAATAGTGGAGGTAGCAGAGGATTAAATAGGCAGAAACATAAGGCAAAATTGAACTTAAATGGATAACATGAGATACAGAATTGAATTTATGGTAAGAAAAAATATAAAAGTAGAATAAATGAAGCAGACAAAAGAGAATACATACATCTCAAAATTGAGATTGACACAACATAAAAAATAGCAAAGCTTAGATGGCTAGAGGAGAATGCAAACCAGTATAATCATGCATGATTACGGGAAAGATATGTTACAAGTAAGAAAATTAGAGAAACCTTTGTAGAAAAAAGCAGCTCTATGAATAGGAAGCAGTATTAACCAAAGAAGAGAAAGCTCAAAGGCTGAAGGAATGTACAGAAGGGTTACATAAATTCCAGAGCTGTGTATCTAGTGGAATGACTGCAAGCTTACTTCCGAGAACTCTAAAAAGCCCCAGGTACAAATATCATAGCCATGCATTATTTGTATCTAACATGTTGTGAAACTGAAGGTATGCTTATTACAGTGGCAATGGTGCAAATGATATTGATTTGCTTTGAATTATTGCAATTAAAACAACACTGAAAAAAGCACTGCGACAAAAACTTATTAATATTCTCCTATCTATAATAAATAAGGTAAGTGGTGAAAGCACTTTTTGTTGGCAAATTCTATCCTCTTAAAAATTCGCCCAACAGATACGAATGAGTAATAGCATTGCTGGGCATTATGTACCTTCAGGAAGTAAAATGTGTGGCACTGCTGATAGACACACATAAAACTGTCACACTAAACTTGTTCTCACTACAGACGAGTCACTCTCATCCTGGGATCTGAGTGACTTTCCCTCCCTTTTTGATGTTCCCCAACTCATACCTCTCTCATTCCAGACGAATAAATTATTAGTTCCAAAAACTAAGTATTGTATCACTTTTATATGTGTCTACCGGCAGTACTATTAATTTTGTCTACTGAAGTTAAGTCCTGCCAGCAATTTGGTCACACTATTTCGCGAGCACAGGCATTTGCCTGCAAGGGAACAGCGACCGTTAGAAATTAAAATTTTACAACTGCCACAAGTTGAGTGTCACTTTTTTCTTTATTTTACATGTTTCAGTTTCATTCGAACAACACGAGCGTCTTCAGAACTCCGCTGTTCTCGCGATGCGAGATGTAGTAGAAATCTGTATTCATGCATACTTTGGGATGACACCAAAGTTCTAAAACTGCTTAAGACTTTGTGTCACACAAAATATGCATGAATACAAATTCAGAATACATTTGCATCACACTACACATCGTGAGAACAGCGGAGTTCTGAAGATGCTTTCACTGATTGAGTTTAACATGTAAAATAAAGGATGATCAAACAATGTAGATTATTATGAAAAGGAAAGTTGCTACTCACCATATAGCAGAGATGCTAAGTCGCAGCTGCCAGATACTGCAGTCATGTGTGTGTGTGTGTGTGTGTGTGTGTGTGTGTGTGTGTGTGTGCGCGCGAGTGTGCATATTTTCGACAACAGCCTCGTTTGCCAAAAGCTTATGTATGTCAGTCTTTTTGTTGTGCCTATCTGAGATTCAGCATCTCTGCTATATGTTGGGTAGCAACTTTCCTTTTAATAATATTGCAAAATATATGTCTGATTGTGTCTGTATATGTGCAATTGTGTGTGTGTGTGTAAATGAGATAGAATACCTGTCTCCCCCCCCCCCCCCCCCCCCCCCCCGCTCTCCACGGTAAGTCTTTCCGCTCCCGGGACTGGAATAACTCCTTACCCTCTCCCTTAAAACCAACATCCTTTCGTCTTTCCCTCTCCTTACCTCTTTCCTGACAAAGCAACTGTAGGTTGCAAAAGATTGAATTTTGTGTGTGTGTTAGCGTTTGTTTGTGTGTCTATCAATATACAAACGCTTTTGTTTGGTAAGTTACATCATCTTTGTTTTTAGATATAAAATAAATATAGAGTTACATGTGATTTGTGGCGACTCTACAACTTTATGTTTAACATTATAATTTTCATGGCTGAATTACTTAAATTGTACCATTAAAATACTGCCCATTTCTACCTAACTTTAAGATATTAACGGGGAAAAAAATCCATTCATAATGTAATACACGGCAGCTTCAGGTCCTCACGCTCACTGCCTCTTCTGAGTTCTTCACATATGAACAAACATAAATTTTACACATTATAGCTTGAAAAGACATTCATAGAACATATTTTACAGACCTAGACTGGAGATTGAGCCTGTACAACTAGCACTGCCTGCACTCGATGCCAGCGAGCTGTTCCCTGTAGAGTTGGAGTCTTCAGTTGTAGCCAACAATGGAGGAGGTGGCGGTTGTGGTGGTTCACGACGCCCTCGCAATGCTGCACTTCCACCGCCTGGCCCATCAGAGCTGAGACAAGTGGTTGCCTGAATACCATCAATCTCAACAGGAACAGTTCCATTCCCATCTTTTGGTGCATCATTCTGGGGATGAGAAGAAAACATCAAATGTACCAAATATCTCTATACAGGTCAGGTATTTACAAAGTCAATAACCATGACCAGTGAATTAAACAGTAGCAAGCATATCCGAAACAACAGACACCACACAGAACATACAGCTATGATACATCATATGCTAATTGAAGCACCTGCAAAACTTCCAGTTAAAATTACAAACTTATTAATTATGAGAATGAAATTAAGACAAGTGAGTAACAGGTCAAATTCCCACAACTCAGTAGACAAACAAAATAATGCCTGCAACTAATTCAGTCTCATAATTAATTTGTGAATTGTCAATTTCTTTCCACACTTTGTACCCCTTCATTGCAGCAAAGTAAGAGGCATCCACAACAACACGTTAAAATTCTTGCTTCCTTGAGTATTTGTAACTTCTACTGCTCTTTTTAATGACAAATTAAATTATTCTCAAGGTTCCAGAACTTTCACAGCTGTCTGATTCAGAGTTATTGTCATCAAATTTTTCCAATTTGAAGATTTACGTATTAGTATTTTCTGTTAGTCCATACTCTTACTTACATTTAGCTCTAATCTGACACTTCAAGGTCAATTTCTTGCATTGAACAGTTCATAGTGGCTTCTCCCTAACTCTGCTATGCACAAAAAATTACTTTCTTTTCATTGCAGTATAAAGATACACTTAATATTACACTAAATAACACTGTAACTGGTTAGCATAAATAAACTTCAAAATAATAGAAACAACTCTACAGTGAGCAACATTCAAGCATGAGTTTCTTCATTTACTGCAATTAATTACGTATGGCACAACACCGGGAAGTAACATCAACTATGCTAGGAACTAAATACCATAAGATTAAAGAAATTTCACTGGAAAACATTAAAGCTATAACTGTATTACCTTTCTACACAATTACAATTAAAATTTAAGAATTTAACATTTTCTTTAACTAGTAAAAAAAATTCTGTCCACAGAAAATTCTGCTGCCCATCGCAGACAAAATCTTTGGAGTTTACTGGAGTCAAACTATTGGGTGAGATGAGATGAAAATCGTTTATAGCAAACTCTGGGCTTTAGAGTGTTGTACAAAAAAAGTCCCAATTGACTGAAACAACAATTCTTGTGTTTAGTCACACATCTGTATGACTGCAGCTGCAGTGTGTGTACTCAAAATCTGTTGAGAACAGTACATAACATTGTAGTGAGAAACAAGCCCTTTGAATCTCACCTGCCCTTGTAATTGTACTTGCTGCACTGGAGTTCTTACACCATTGATGCGAGCGGCTCGATGCCTGTCTGATGACAATACAGAAACTTTGTTTGAGTTGCTAGCAGATTGCAGCTGTGTACCAGCTGAAATTGGACCAACAAGCACTTTTCTGACCACAGGACTTGCAACAGAATGGTTTCCTGAGGGAGTGTCAGCTTGTAGTTGTTGCTGTAGTAATCTTTGTTGTTGTTGTCGCTGAGTGACCTGGAAATTTCAAAGCATTTTCAGAAATCGATTTAATGGTTAAACATTTGACTGTTTGTGCATAAAACTGGATCATTGCTAATACATACAGCAACATGACAAGCAACAGACTATTGTATTAAATATGCCAAGTGTTTCAAATTTCTTACATCATTTTCATTTTCTGGAAGAATTACATGGACGTAAACATTTCCCGAGAGAGAGAGAGAGAGAGAGAGAGAGAGAGAGAGAGAGAGAGAGAGAGAGAGAGAGAGAGAGAGAGAGAGACGAATCTTTACATTTTGGAAATTGTCAAATATAGCCACAGAAGAAAAGGTAAATCAAGTGAATGGGTTGGGTGTACAAGAAAGCAACAAATGCCAATGATAAACTCCAGGACCGATGAAAGGTTGTGTAGAGTACTGGACGGGGATCATGCCGTGTTCTGCCATCACATCACCAACCTTAATTCTATTTGCAAGACACTTTGTCCAATTTTTTTGAAGATTTAAAACCATTTACATATTTCATTTGTATGCAAATACAGGAGACTGTAGATCTTATTTGACATTTTCTTAACAGTATATTTTTATTATTTGTTAGAGACATAAAAATCTACCTTCATTTCTTCTTTTTTTTTTCCTTTCATTCTTTACATTGACACCACCTCAGTGCAGATGATGGATCTGATCATGTTGATCAAACTGTATTACAGAAATCAATTCACTTGGAGAAATACCTATACAACCTCTAGTGTTTTCTCACTCTGACTTTATTAATGATGTTCTTCCACTCTACGTGTTCTGTCAAGTTGTTTCCATTTCAATCACAATATTCCAACAACCGACCTAGCCGTCTCCTTCAGATGCTGAGAGTTTTCCTGTTCCGTACTCGCTGCATGCCAACTTGACTGTAACAATTATTGGCCTCGTGCCATTATTTATAACCAGGTTCAATTCTTGATGCCCAACATGCCCTTTGATGCTCTTCTGCTATTAGGTTTTCTGACATTATAATAAACTCTTTTTATTTCCACGTACAATACGAGACTGGAATAGAAGGGAGAACGATAGAGGTACTCAGGGTACCCTCCGCCACACACCGTCAGGTGGCTTGCAGAGTATGGATGTGGATGTAGATGTAGATGTAGATGTCACAAAAACTTATTGTTTGCATCACAATACTGTTCTCGGGTTCGTGTCTATATTCGAAGGCGTGCTTGATGACAGCTGGTTTGGTTATATTATTCAGTTGGATTGTCACCCATGTTTCTTGCATCTCTCCTTAATTGTTCTGGTTGGTCAGCTCCACATAGGGCATGTCAAATTTCGCAAGGAGTGTGACTCACATCTGTCTCAGAGACTCTCTTAAACACTGCAAAGAAGACTTTTTATCTTGGTTAAAGCAAGTAAAATATGCTAAATACGATGTTTTCATAGGAACCTACTGACCTTTCTGTTTTGTGGGCTAGCCTTAACCTCTTCCTCAGGCGTTCTTGATTTTGATTTCAATGCTCGTTCAGTTTTGACGAACTGTGTATCCATTAGTTTGGAACACTATTAGTAGGTGTTTTAGTTCTTTGGCAGGCTTTCTTTGAAAGTGTTTGAGGTCTATGGGCTAGTCTTTAGTACCAAATATCTTTGTCACGGACAGTGATGGCCTGGGGAACGGAGGGAGGGATCAATGTGAATGGGTTTACTAAATACACTGTGGTCTAGTCCTTTTTTCTTTTAACTGGAAAAGCAACTGATCCTCTTTTTTTTTTTTCAAGTTCCATCATGAATTTTATATTATGACAGACACAGTTTAAATGTTCCAGGAATTTTTGAAGCTTCTCCATCTGATGTGGCAACATCACATATACTTTGACCACATACCAAAGGAAACAAGTTGGTTACAACAGCGCAAACTCTAGGGATTCTGCTTCAAAGTGTTTCATATATTGTTTCACAATAGGCGATAACAGATTACCCATAGTCACGCTATTGGTTTTTTCATAATATTTTCCTTCAAACAAAAAATAAGTGGATGCAATGTCTGAGAAGTGTTATCAAATATGAAGAGTGCTTCACAAATGAGTCACAAGTTAGGCCAGGCAAACGATACATCACAAGAGAAAATCTTCTGCAAGACATTTCTGCCATACATTCCTAAAAATGTGTTAGTGACTGCATCAGTTTAGTGACGTATGAAGGGGATTCACATGGAGTGCAACATCCAACAGATGACTAATCAATTTTTAGAGAGGTGCCAGTGTAATAACTGGTTAGACAGATTAAAACCTCTTGATCACTGTAAATAAACAACAGTATAGGCCTGGGCAGAAGGGAACATCAACTGTGACTGACAATGTGCAATGAGTGCCAACAAATATGTAATCATATTTTGTGATGCACAGGTTCTCTCAACAGTGAGCAATTAGGGTATGTTTGCATTTACTGGTCCAACAGCAGCTACAATAGAAAATAACACAAGAAAGACAAATAATGTGGGATTACAAGACTGCAAAAATGTGATGATAATTACAATTAGGATATCAACCAAATAATACACACAAAGTTTCCTGGGAAAAAACAGGCACTTAGACTGCAAAGATGTCAATATAATGAGTGTAAATAATGTAGACCTTACCAACAAACAATTAAAGAACAAGAAAAAAAGTGTGTAAATTCTTCCACTGCATTGTATACTAACTTACTGCATCAGCAGTTTAATAACAAGTATTTTTTCAAACAAATACATAAATAAACCAAAACATTGTGTGACTGGAAGTAAGTACCTCAAATTAATTTCGAAAGATCACTTCTGTTTTAACTAAAATATTTAGTACATTGTTCTCTTATTTGATTACTGTACAGTGTACTTCAAGAATATAATAAAAATAAAATAAAAATACTAATACTTTCATTACCTAATAAAGTAGCCATCATGCAGTTATGTATTTCATTTCGTTAAATGAAACAAAACATCACTATGTATCAAATGTAAATTACATCACCACCACAGCACAAAATGTTAGTTAAGGAAGGCAATGTACAGAGTGAAGTTTGTTGGAAAGCAATGTCCACTTGCCATTTACATGCAACAAAGTGAAGTGACTAAGTCTTATCAGTACTCAGAACCCCCAACAGAAATGATAACACAAGGTAGTACAACTAAAACATACCTCCCAAGCATATCCCGAACAAGTGAATATGTGAAAGTGCAGTTTTTTTAAACTTAAAATGGGGAAAGTGGTGAATTTTCTGACAATGACTTTATTTTTATTGGGGCTATATACTGCCAGTGAAAAAATATACCCAACAGTTGGTTGCGCTGTTGCCAGTATTCAAGTGTGAAGCGCAAATGGCTCCAGGCGAAACAACAGTTTTCTATAGAGCTGCAACAACATTGGGGCATTGCTATAGAGATGTATAGAATAGCGCATTACGTGAATGGTTGTGGTAGGTATGCGAAGTTGCTGCGCTGTGCCCACTTCACTGTCGTGCCACAAAAAGCAGCAGTCACTCAAACGTCTAACCTACTGTTCCACCTTGAGTACAGTCCACACGTTTACCCACGAATGTAAGTTCACCAGTCTGCACCTGCTGCTGTAGCGATCACACAATTTCCTGATGAAGATCTCAAACTTTCAGAAGGTATACGACAGTCAAAAAAGTTGATGTGGTTGTATTATGAACTGAATCTTAATCATATCAAGTAATCACAAGCTCTCTTTTTATCTTCATAAAAAGAGACATATAAATGGAACACGGAAGAATAAAATATGCAGCAGAAAAAAAACAGTAACTGATGAGAGAAATGCAACTACAATTTCAGCAGCAGTAATATGCATCACAATGTGGCAACTTTAATGTGCAGGAGAGATCAGCCAATAGAATATTCTGTTAATTATACATTCAAATACATTTCATTCTTCCCACTTTATGCTTCATTGACAGCTTCATGGCAATGACTTTCAAAATCAATTACAGTTCTCTGAATGATGTTTACGAAAATCACAAACTGTTGCAGAGTTCATATACAAGATTTTGTTTACTAATCAGGGACAAATCAATGTTTACAATAAGCACTACTGGTTAGCTGCAAATCTACACCGACCAAGAGAAATGTAAGAACAACCACCTTTGTCTGCCAATATTTGGGGCAGGCATCTCAAGAACTGCATAATTACTGCTCATTTGCCTTTGTGCATGGAACCATACACGCACATTAACCTGGCTCAGGGTGTTTAGATCCCCCCTCTCTAAGTGCACTTGGGTAATTCTCAGCAAGTCACATCCACGCCGCAGGAGTAGGCCCGGATTTCGAGCTCGTGGCAAAGTTCTTCTGAGGACCCAGTATCACGGGGTATGACATGTTACCCATGCCCAGGGTTGCGAGTGAAGACCACATCAGCAAGAAAGGCGAAGAAGATGGACTTCTGTGCAGCAGACTTGGTGTTAAGTGGCACCTCATTCCCTGAAGAACCCAAGGGAGGGATAGACAGAGTCCCTGAGCCAAGAAAGGTAATTGTCTAGTGGAAGAAAACCACAATTAAAAATCACTTGTTCCTCCAAGTGGGGGGTTTAGGCGTTGGACCTCCAGTCCACCCTAACAAAAGAAATCAAAAAGCAAAACCTCCCAATTTAGCCTCGGAACGGAACGGATCAAAACGAAGACGACAACAGGCACAAAAAAGGACAATGAGAATTGCAACATGGAATTTCTACAAAGAAACACGAAGTCTTTACTTCTTTAAAGTGCCTTGACGTCGACATAGTGAGCCAAACAGAAACCAAAGTGAAAAGGCATGGTACGGAAGAGACAAATGATTACATATACATTTATAGTGGCATACCAAAGGAACAACAAGCCCAAAGTGGAGTTGCAATTGCCATAAAAAAACAACTCAAGAAAAACTTAACCAGCTGGGAATATGTCAGAGATATAATTCTGCACAGGTGAAAATAAAGGACCATTCTGTGGTGATTATTTTGGTCTGTTCACCAAACAACGATGCTGATGTAGCGAAGAAAGACTTATTCTACACTCAATTGACGAGATCTCTTGAAAATATAGGGAAATGCAAAGAAGTAATTTTACCAGGGAACCTAAGTGCCAGAACGGGATGTAAAGCTAATGACAACGTAGTGGGACAATATGGTGAAGAAACCATAAATAATAATGGTGAAAGATTGATAGAATTTTGTATGTGAAATGATTTAAGAATTCTGAATGGATGGTTCAAGCATAAGGACATCCACAAATACACATGGATGAAACCAAGATTAGATTAGATTAGATTAGTACTTGTTCCGTAGATCATGAATACGACACTTCATAATGATTTGGAACATGTCAGGTTAATAAAAGGTGTGAGCTCTAGCAATTATTTTGATTACATGCTTTTGTGCAATGAACACTCTTTTACTCAATGATGAGTTACCCCAGAATATGTAGTCATACGAAAGCAGAGAATGAAGATCGGTGTGGTAAGCTAATTTACTGAGATGTATATCGCCAAAATTTGCAATGACCCTAATAGCAGAAGTAGCTGAACTCATCAAACGTTTCAGCAGATCTTCAGTGTGTTTTTTCCAGTTCAACCCGTCATCAATGCATACCCCTAGAAATTTTGAATATTCTACCTTAGCTACCGATTTCCGATTGAAGTCTATATTTATTAATGGTGTCATTCCATTTACTGTGTGGAACTGTATATAATGTGTTTTGTCAAAGTTTAATGAGAGCCCATTTGCAGACAACCACTTAATGATTTAGTGAAAAACATTGTTTACAATTTCACCAGTTAATTCTTGTCTGATGGGTGTGATAGCTATACTTGTATCATCGGCAAAAAGTACCAGCTTTGCGTCTTCGTGAATATAGAATGGCAAGTCGTTAATATCTATTAAGAACAGCAGAGGACCCAAGACCGAACCTTGCCGCACCCCATTCTGGATGGTTCCCCAGTTTGGGAAATCACCAGTTTTTTGCATGTTATGTGAACTGCTTATTTCAACTTTCTGCACTCCTCCAGTTAGGTTTGATTTAAACCATTTGAGTGTTGCCACATTCATACCATAGTACTTGAGCTTATCTAGAAGTATTCCATGATTTACACAATCAAAAACCATTGAGAGCTCACAAAAAAATCCCAACGGGTGACTTCAGGTTACTCAGAGCATTTAATATTTCATTAGTGAAAGTATATATAGCATTTTCCGTTGAAAATGCCTTTCTGGGAACCAAACTGACATTTTGTTAAAACTTAATTTTTCCAAAGGTGTGCAGCTACTGTACAATACATTACTTTTTCAAGAATTTTGGATAAGGCAGTCAGAAGAGAGACTGGGCGGTAGTTGTTGACATCAGACGTATCCCCATTTTTATGCAGTGATTTAACGATGGCATACTTCAGTCTATCTGGGAAAATACCCAGCTTCAGAGAGCTATTACATATGTGGATAAGAATCCCATTTATCTCTTGGGAACAAGCTTTTATTATCCTGCTGGAAATGCCATCAATTCCATGTGAGCTTTTATTCTTGAGATCTTCCTAACTTCAGAAGGAGAAGTGGGTGGAATTTAAATTGTATCAAATTGCGTGGGTAAGACCTCTTCCATTAACTGCCTTGCTTCTTCTAAAGAACATTTAGATCCTATTTTCTCTACAACATTTAAAAAATGATTATTCAAAATGTTTCGACATTTGTTTGTCAAGTTTCCATTCGCTTTGATGGTAATGCAGTCATCCTGTACTCTTGATTGACCTGTCTCCCTTGTAATAATATTCTAAATTGTTTTGATTTTGTTATCAGAGGTATTAATCTCAGACATGACGCACATGCTTCTGGACTTTTTAAAAAACTTTTTTAACGTAGCACAGTAGTTTCTATAATATTTGGCTGTGTCTGGGTCATTACTCTTTCTTGTTGTTAGATGCAATTCCCTTTTGTGGTTACAAGATATTTTCATTCCTTTAGTAAGCGATTTTTTGCATGGTTTCTCATAATCAGATTTAACTGCTTTCTTGGGGAAACAAGTCTTCAAATTCTCTTACAAGTGTATCATGATATAAGTTATATTTTAAATTAGCATCGGGTTCCTTGTACACATCATTCCAGTCTACCTGCTGAAGATTTTCCCTGAAATTTCCAATTGTTGAGTCATTAATTGAACACACAACTTTGGAGGGTCGTTTTGAATTACTGAATGGAGCTATGTCATGTACTGTAACTAGCTGAGCACCATGATCAGAAAGGCCCTTCTCAACAGGACAAGAATTTATGTTTTTAAACTTATCTTGGTCTGCAAAAGTGTTATCTATCAATGCGCTACTGTCCTTTACTACCCGAGTAAGAAAATTGATGACACATGTCAAATTGAAAGAACCAAGCAAGACTTCCAGGTCATTCTTCCTATTACACTCTTTCAGTGAATCAAAGCAAATAATAATTTGCTATCTGACAGATAGCACAACAAGGTATCCAAGTTTTCCAGGAATAAATTAAAGTTTACTAAAGGGGACCTACATACTGTTACAATTATAAAAGAACCCTCCTTCAGTTTAAGTTCACAGGCACGTGCTTCCATATGTTGCTCTAGACAGAACTTTTTTGAATCTGAGCTTTTTACACATTGATAACTTTTTACATATATGGCAACTCCTCCTCTCACCTTATTCTCTCTACTCATATGAGCAGCTAGTTTATAATCACTGATGTTGACCTTTTCCATATCAGACACAATGTGATGCTCAGAGAGGCATAGTATATCTATTACATTATCAGATTCAATGTCATCTAATCGAACCAGTAGCTCATCTATTTCATTCTTCAATCTCGGAATATTTTGGTGAAAAATGGTAACATTATTTTTTACTTTACTTTTGTGAGAATCTACTTTTTTCTTTAATCCACCAATATTTTGGGTAAATATGGTAACATTATTATTTATTGTACTGTTGAGAGAATCTTGTGAGTTTTGGACCTCTTTAGCACCTGCCTGCCTGAACTTCTCGTTGAACACTGATTTTAGTCTAAAACATAGGTACATCCATGAGTACTAGTGTCCACCCTTATGGATTTCACTAACAACCCTGCCAGTTTACCCTTCCCTTTCCTACTGAGGTGTAGGCCACGCCTTGTGAAATCCCCCCTATCAATAGCCTCAACAGGAACCAATCCAATGTCTGACAGAGTGATCGTCCTATGCGACTGATCCAACTCCATATTTACCCTCCTGACAGAGCGGTTCAACTGGGGCTGATCACGCTGCATGAAAGCAAGAACCAGCCCAACACTGGTATGGGTCGTTGCAGAAGCTATTTTCACCAGGCCACACTCAATACTGTACCCCAAGCATTACTCTCAAGTCCACTATACACTATGCCATAATAAAACAAACAACAAAGCTAATAGTACAAGACGTGAGGGCTATGAGAGGCACAGAGTGTGGATCAGACCATTTTCTGTTATGTCTAAGCTATTATTCAAGTTTATCAAAGACACAGAAATTCAAGTGGAAACTGAGCCAAAGAAAGCCAATAATATTCAAGATAATTTACAAAACCTCGACTGTAGTTCTACCCATTTCTTGTACCAGCAAAGGCAAGAAGAAAGCTTATAATAAATCGTTGAACTCAAGATCAGACAATGATTGACGGGATACAGAGTGGAGAAAAGATGCACAGAAAACAATAATTAATGCAAAAAACGAAGCCTGGCAGGAAACTGGTGAAGAGATAGAAAAAAGCATGGGGAATACAAGATTAAATAAAGCCTGGAAGGTATTAAAAAGAATGAGAACACAGAATAAAGATAAAGCAGATATAAACGTTATTGGCATGCAGGAATGAGTGAACACTATCAAGGATTACTATTTCACTGAGAACACACCAGACATTGAAATTAGTAATGAAAATATACCACCGATAACTACAGAGGAAGTCCAAAATGCAATTAATGCCATGAAAAACAGAAAGTCACCAGGCCCAGGATTAATTACATAGAGCTGGTTAAAGCAACACCATCAAAACTCTTTGAGATATTGGCAGTGATTTTTGACAAATGCCTTAGAGGTGACGAAGCCCCAAGGGAGTGGAAAAATGCAATAATTACATCAATATTTAAGAAGGGCAACAGGAGAAATTGTGCAAACTATTGTGGTATTAGTGTGATGCCATCCATGGTGAGTCTATGGCCATATCCTTAAAAAAAAAAAAAAAAAAAAAAAAAAAAGAGGATAGAAGAAGAAATAACTGAATCTGAAAAACAAAATGGATTCAGATTGGGTCACTCCTTTGCTGATGGAGTATTTATCCTTAAATACCTAGTGGAGAAAAGGACAGCAAGGGGCCTTATGACCCATTTTGTCTTTGCAGACCTCCATAAAGTTTATGAGACAGTTCTACAGAACAAGCTAAGGACAAGTCTAATTGATAATGGTGTGTCACCGAGCTATGTGAAAGCTGTCAGACTCCTCTACGAAGGTTGCATGGCAATGGTAAAAGTGAGAAATCGACTATCTCAAGAGTTTGAGGTGACAAAGGGACTATGCCAGGGATGCATAATCACACCTACACTCTAAGATCTACCTAGAGAAGGCACTAAAATCCTGGAAAAGGAAATGCAGAGGAATGGGTATCCCCATAGACGATGATATCTTGTTCACTTTATTTTTTGCTTACGAGCAAGTGTTAGTAGCTGGAGACGAGGAAGATACTAATTACATGTTCCACAAATTAAGAAAAGAATATGAAAAATGAGGTCATATCATAAATGTATCTAAAACAGAATATCTGAAAGTGGGAGAAAATGCTGTTAATGACTTACAACTTGGTACCGATACTGTTAAAGGGTGTCATAATTTTATGTACCTGTGAGTGACACTGTCGTCCAATGGTACAAGTATGGATGATATAAACAATAAAATTGGCCAGGGCAAGTGAGCCACAAAACAACTAAATGGTATCTTCTGGAACAAAAACATAATGTGCAGAATAAAACATACCATCTACCACATAATTATAGAAAGTATCAACATATGGTGCAGAGTTGTGGGAACTAACTCAGAGGCAGGAAGATCGCCTGCTGGTTGTCAAGATGGATTTCTGGAGACGGAGTTGTAGATATTCCAGGCTTGATCATATTAGAAATGATAGGATCAGAGGGGTTATGAATGTCAAAAGCACAATCCAAGACCACATAGAAAGGAAGTGCCTACTCTGGTATGGTCACTTACAGTGAATGTCAGATACAAGATGGCCAAAATGTGAATGGCTATGGACTCCATATCAAAGAAATATGATAGACCTCACAGTATCTGTACATATAAGGAATAGTCAAATGAAAGCAAGACAGAAGTAAGTATACTGTTTATTATTTCAAAAGTAATCGTCAAAACTGAAAATAAATTTATCCCATGGAGAGACAAGATGGTCAACACCTTCAGGGAAAAATGTCAGTGGTTGCCTGCGGAACAATGGCTGTACCTAGGCCTGCACCTCTTCATATAAAGCAAACTGATAGCCATGAATGTGTTTCTTTGGGGCTCAGAAAATATAGAAATCACATTTGCAGAGATTTTGACTGTATGGAGGATGTGTAAGGGCTTCCCAGCAAAAGTTCTGCAACATTGTCCAAAACAACCTTGGTAATATGGGGCAGGCATTATCCTGCAACAGAATGATGTTGTGCATCAACATTCCTGGCTGTCTGGACTTGATGGCATGCTTCAAATTCTGCAAAGTTGCCACATACAGTTCTGCATTAATTGTGGCACCATGTATTAGAAAGTATATGAACAGTGTGTTCTTACAATGAAAGGAAAAGGTAATCATGACTTTCCAGGAGACAGCATGCATGGCTTTGTAATTTTTCGTTGGGTGGTTAATCCATGTGCTTCCCTTGTCAGCGCTGACAGTTGCTCTCCAGCTCAATATCCTGATGCCTTGTTTCATCTCCTGTGACAATAAGGGACAGGAAAATATATTCTTCATTACGATAAACATTTCTGGTGCTCCAGCAATGTCGACATTCTGTTCAACTTCTGTTCTTCTGTCATGCTGTGGGGAACCTATTACAAACAGATTTTCCAGAACTTCAGAAGCTCTGTCATGATGGTGTGAGCAGTACCATAACTGATGTCTAACATGTGCCAAATGTCATATGCTGTTAGTCATTTCTGACAGCAGCATCCACCCCAGGAGCAGGAATGACAGAAGGCGGTAATGACCCACTGAGCATGTCCTGGCTGACTGCTATCGCTCAACGGCATTATTCTAAGCAAATACGCATGCACATGACATACTATATATGTCATACACAGCACAAATACAAGTATCAGTTTCACTTCCTGACAATCATTCCATAGTCAAAAGCCACACTACATCTCACTGTTCCTCTTTCCCAGCCTCCGCAGTGAAGTCAGCTGTGAACACGATTCACTGACCTTAGCTGAGCACGGCAAATGGCACAGTGGTGAATGTTTGTGCTGTTTCTTCCTGATTCCCAATAGAGGACACTTCTGTGGACACCTACCTGTGTCGTCAACATCTGTGCCATGCTCATTATAATGTCTGCCTCATTTTCACTTGAGTGACACTTATATCTACAGTTCCTAACAGACATGCTGCCACATTTACTGGAACATATCTCACTGGACATAACGGGAATTCTTGTAGAACCAAAATGACAATGTCCTGCCAATTCCGCACAGATAATTACACATCTCCTTAACAGACATTTGGAGGTTACTGGATCAGCCATTTGGAAGCCACAAGACATCCTGTACACACACAAAACATAACACCTCTAGATTTTATCTCTAGGAAAAATCAAAACAATGTCAACAAGGAAACCTGGATGACTCTTAACACATGAAATACCTCACAACGCAGGCTTGTACTGTATTAAGTCCAGATGAAATTCAATGTGCAGTACTGTTTGTTCAAAACTGTTTTACAGCAATGTAACAATGGTGAATGTTGACAGTTTGAGCACCTGATATGGCAGTCATAATAATGAACATACAAACCATCCGCAAATTATGTGTCTGCTTACAACTGGTATTTCTTCTCCAGACAGGACAACAGTTGTTTTCAAAGGCTCTTCCCATTGTAAAAACACTCCCATTAAAAAGTAATTTTTGAGAACATTTAAAAATGTGCTGTCTTTATCTGGCAGCTATAAACAATAAAAATTACTTGCACGTCAGAAAATTCATCACTCATCTGCTCTAACTTAGCAAAAACCACATCTCGATATATTTACTCTTTCTGGATATATTTTGGGAGGGGGGCTATCATAGCTGTCACATCCTTTATTGATCAGAAAACTGTTGTATCCCTCAACTGGACATATTACTATAGTAACTGTTTTACAAAACGTTAAGTTCCCATGTGTTAATTTTAGCATAATAAAATATGCTTCAGGTTCCTTTTACGAATGAAATTAGTGCTTTCTGTTGCATATACAGTAATTAATAGCATAAAATGTGTATATTTTATAATAAATGTAGTGATCGAACATGTATTATCACAACTTGAATGGACATTACTTTCTAATTAGTTATACATTGGGAGTGAGCGAGTGGTTTTGTCATCTCATTATCTTCATAGATCTGACAGTCTAATAATGTTATACATGGAAACATTTCACTTCCATAGGACATGCCTGAACAATTATGTACAATCAACACCAAAAGCAAATAACAATGGAAATTTGTTATAGTTTTTATGAAGTTATATTCACCAGATTACTGCAAAAGCACCATATATATATTCTAAACAAATATATGATTAAAAGTACTATTCACAGAATATTAGTTTTAATGTAACAATATTATAAAATGTTACTTTTCCTTTTTTCAGTTGAAGAGGAAGGCTGGAGGTACTGGTTGTAGGGGAACTTACCCAGAGAGGTTAAGGGAGATGCCATTAATTGCCAAACAACTAAAGTCAAATACTTCAGATAAAATATTTACACAAAATGCAACCAAACACATGCAACACAAAATTAACCTTCCACCACAGTTGCGCCGCCGGTCAGTGTACTGCCCTAAGCTTAAATAGATCCAAATACTTAGGAAACTGGTATATGCACAACAATAAATGAAGAAACCACAGTGTTTTTCTTAAATGTTAGTTATTATGAAACAAGTTTACTTCCAATGACCACAAACTTTTGTGAACCTAAGCTGTTTCAATCACTGCACTCATTATTTTATAAAAATGAGTACCCCAATGGACGCAGTCTATCTAAAAGAGCAGGGCACGCTATTACTCAGAACAGAGGTAAGTGTGAGTCTTAATCTTTTTATAATTTGGCAGGATTCAGGTCAACAAAGTGCTACTGAGGACACATTGATCCATTCACTCTCCAGTGACACCAAAGGAACCCATTTCAGACTAGTTGATGCAAACAGTATTGACTCCTTTGTACAACAACCCCAAAATTCATTTCAAGGCTGTAGAAATTATATAGGACGTCAATACATGGATGATCCACAGGTCTTTTCCAACCCTAAGTACAGTGTCTTATAGACTATGCTCAAAACAAATGAGAAATTTTACTTAGCAGCTACAATCATTACAGTGGTTTGCAACAAGCCCATATATCTTAAGAACAACAAAATATTCAGTTTTAACTGAAGAGATGTCAACCAGGTAATATAAGTAACAGAATAATCAATAAGAATTTTTTGTCAGTTCATTAGAGATGGAGAACCGTCTAAAAACTGCAGGAAAGCAGCCACATCACCACACGAGTAAATGTCCAAGCATTGCCTATAATAGCCGAAGACAATCTGTTAAGTCCTGGTCAGGATAAGCAAACCATGGCTGGAAGCAATGGTGGGCTGGGTTAGCACTGTTGGGCTGGGCTAGCACTCGGATGGGTGACCACTCAGTCTGCCGAGTGTTGTTGGCAAGCGGGGTGCACTCCGACCTTGTGAGGCAAACCGAGGAGCTACTTCAACTGGCTCTGGTCTTGTAAACTGACATATGGCAGGAGAGTGGTATGCTGACCACATTCACATGCCCCTCCCTGTCTCCATCCAGTGACGCCTGTGGGCTGAAGATGAAACAGTAGCCGGTCTGTACTGTTGGGCCTTCATGGCCTGTGCTTTTTTTTTTTTTTTTTTAAGCAATGTATTGATAATTTTTTGGTGCTTATATTATTAGGAGACTCTGCATTAAATAAACAATACTATATTTGTCATACAATATCAATTCCTTCAGATGATACACACTGAAATGCCATGCAACATGCCTCTGCAAAACTGCAATTGTAACAGAACTTTACATGCTATACTGAGGAGAAAATATTTTATGATCACCTGCTCAATAGGGTTGGTCCACCTTATGAATACAATACAGCAGCGACTGTTTGGGCATGGATTCATAGGCTTGGTAGGCTTCCAGAGGTAAGTGGTGTCAGACGCCTACACACAGCTCATGCAATACATGTAAATTATTCACTGTGGTTTGTAGGCATGGAGAATGAACTCAATAACATCCCCAATGTTTTGCATTACCTCCATGCATGCTACCTGTCCTGGTTTGTGAGCTTAATTACCTGGTATCAAGCTAATTTCCACACAATGATTGTTGCACACTGGAATCTTAAGAGGGTTGCCATGGTAGCACTCATGTGACAAAAAGAATCTCTCCTTTGCCTGTGTGAACTACATAGGCAGTTTGCATATGTTCAGCAGAATGCGTACTCCAGAAGTTTCATGTGTGTTTTGACATTTTTCTAATTAATGTTAAAATCAAAATGTTGTTGTTGTGGTCTTCAGTCCTGAGACTGGTTTGATGCAGCTCTCCATGCTACTCTGTCCTGTGCAAGCTTCTTCATCTCCCAGTACCTACTGCAACCTACATCCTTCTGAATCTGCTTAGTGTATTCATCTCTTGGTCTCCCTCTACGATTTTTACCCTCCACGCTGCCCTCCAATGCTAAATTTGTGATCCCTTGATGCCTCAAAACATGTCCTACCAACCAATCCCTTCTTCTAGTCAAGTTGTGCCACAAACTTCTCTTCTCCCCAATCCTATTCAGTACTTCCTCATTAGTTATGTGATCTTCCCATCTAATCTTCAGCATTCTTCTGTAGCACCACATTTCGAAAGCTTCTATTCCCTTCTTGTCCAAACTATTTATCGTCCATGTTTCACTTCCATACATGGCTACACTCCATACAAATACTTTCATAAACGACTTCCTGATACATAAATCTATACTCGATGTTAACAAATTTCTCTTCTTCAGAAACGCTTTCCTTGCCATTGCCAGTCTACATTTTATATCCTCTCTACTTCGACCATCATCAGTTATTTTGCTCACCAAATAGCAAAACTCCTTTACTACTTTAAGTGTCTCATTTCCTAATCTAATTCCCTCAGCATCACCTGATTTAATTTGACTACATTCCATTATCCTCTTTTGCTTTTGTTGATGTTCATCTTATATCCTCCTTTCAAGACACTGTCCATTCCGTTCAACTGCTCTTCCAGGTCCTTTGCTGTCTCTGACAGAATTACAATGTCATCGGCAAACCTCGAAGTTTTTACTTCTTCTCCATGAATTTTAATACCTACTCCGAATTTTTCTTTTGTTTCCTTTACTGCTTGCTCAATATACAGATTGAATAACATCAGGGAGAGGCTACAACCCTGTCTCACTCCCTTCCCAACCACTGCTTCCCTTTCATGCCCCTCGACTCTTATAACTGCCATCTGGTTTCTGTACAAATTGTAAATAGCCTTTCGCTCCCTGTATTTTACCCCTGCCACCTTCAGAATTGGAAAGAGAGTATTCCAGTCAACATTGTCAAAAGCTTTCTCCAAGTCTACAAATTCTAGAAACGTAGGTTTGCCTTTTCTTAATCTTTCTTCTAAGATAAGTCGTAAAGTCAGTATTGCCTCACGTGTTCCAATATTTCTACGGAATCCAAACTGATCTTCCCTGAGGTCCGCATCTACCAGTTTCTCCATTCGTCTGTCAAGAATTCGCGATAGTATTTTGCAGCTGTGACTTATTAAACTGATAGTTCGGTAATTTTCACGTGTGTCAGCACCTGCTTTCTTTGGGATTGGAATTATTATATTCTTCATGAAGTCTGAGGGTATTTCGCCTGTCTCATACATCTTGCTCACCAGATGGTAGAGTTTTGTCAGGACTGGCTCTCCCAAGGCCGTCAGTAGGTTCCAATGGAATGTTGTCCACTCCGGGGGCCTTGTTTCGACTCAGGTCTTTCAGTGCTCTGTCAAACTCTTCACGCAGTATCTTATCTCCCATTTCGTCTTTATCTACATCCTCTTCCATTTCCATAATATTGTCCTCAAGTACATCGCCCTTGTATAAACTCTCTATATACACCTTCCACCTTTCTGCCTTCCCTTCTTTGCTTAGAACTGGGTTTTCATCTGAGCTCTTGATATTCATACAAGTGGTTCTCTTTCCTCCAAAGGTCTCTTTAATTTTCCTGTAGGCAGTATCTATCTTACCCCTAGTGAGATAAGCTTCTACATCCTTAGATTTGTCCTCTAGCCATCCCTGCTTAGCCATTTTGCACTTCCTGTCGTTCTCATTTTTGAGACGTTTGTATTCCTTTTTGCCTGCTTCATTCACTGCATTTTTATATATTTTTTTTATATTTTCTCCATCACAATGTTATGGAATATCTATATGGCTGAGACCAGTCATTCCAGGTACACTTAATGACCTCCATGTAATGTTAGCACTAACTGATTTCATCACTATAAATCAGGAAAACCAGTGGAGAGGTGGTTTGACCAATTCCTTCATAATGTAGTGGAAAAGCAAGAAAAGTGGGAATTGTCAAATGGCTCATGCTGTGCAGAAGTCAAATATAGAACCGAAGTGGTTGTTTTCACACTTGTGTGGTGTTGTTGATGTAAAGGCAGCGTAATAGAGAAGAAGAGAACTTTAAAGATATGACAGTGCTTTCTTTTGAAATACTTTTCAACAGTGTGCAGATGCCAGGTTACTTTTCCTTTAATTGGTTTTATCTGACAAGTTTAACTTAGTTTTTTCCAGTAATTTAAATACATGTGATCTTCACTGTTAATCAATATAATGTAACTGATAGGTGTATTTTCATTTTCAATATCATACTAAAAAGTAATTGCAAACAATGAACATAGGGTACTTCAAAAATAAGCAAGCAGAAACTAATATAAAAACTGGCAAAAGTTTGCAGAAGTAATACTGAAGTTGTCAAAAATTAATACCGAAATTGGCTATAAAATAAAATGATTTTGTGTGTCCCTAATTACAACTAAAAAGTGTCACTTTTAAAACATTTCATGTGTCTGTATGACAAAAGGATTTCCGTAAAGTAAAAAGAATTTAAGCAACAAAAGGATAGATTTCAAACAACTTTTCTTTTCATTAGTATTATCAGCACAAGAAGAAGGAAAAAAAGCGCCATAAAGTAGATGTAGGAAGCAAAGAGAAAGTGCTTGAAATATCAGTTGTTAAAAACGTTATCTTGATCACACAGATGGAGGAGGAGTGGGTCATAAGGGAATACTATTCCCCCTCTTCACAGAGAATATGCCACAATTTGTCCAGGTTCCTGGAGAAATTTTCACTGTTACCATGATGAGCACTTGCAAACCACATCTGCATATCAAGTGTTTTAAAAATCATGGAATGGTCAGTTACCAATTAACAAACTTTTAACTTTACTTTGCTTTTGTTCTGTAAGATTGCTCAGTTTTAGCAGATTTTACTTTCATAGCACAAAATTATTGCATACGATCAATGCTTTTCAAATATCAGAATGCTACAATACTTGGATTAAATTCAATGCACAAAGAATGAAATAAAACTGAAAAACTCTATTCCTGAACACAGAGGGGAAAAAGAAACACTCATCAAATATCTGCTGTGTAAGCCCAGTCACCAAAGAACTTGCAGCAATGCACAACATGCACGCATTTGCGAAGAGCTTTCAGTATAAAAAGTGTAAGAAAATCATGATCCCTGCACAGAGCAAAGAACACAATATAAGACCACATGCCAAAAGCGTAATGTAATGGCACAGTAAAAAAGACAAAACAGAAACAATGTCTAAGCACTGCCCTTCTGAGCAAGAGGCAAGCCTTTCATTCCTGTTGGACTATGCAATATTTCATTGCAGTCAATTACTTCAGGCTAGGAAGTAAAGCGCAGATACTGAAAAGAAACCCATCTCACAGTGAAACAAACTGTCTCGCATATAAAGACAGACACAAAGGCTATCAAGAGATACAGCAATTGCTGAAAATTTTTGACTGACAGTTTCTTAAAATCACAGTTCCACTATAACACAACTGATTGCCAGTTCCAACCATTAGGGGCCATCTTCAGACCTAAAATATACAAAACACTGTAACTTTGCAATTTCTGTTCTTTTTTCCATACTTGTTGATCTGAAAAATGATCCCTAATGGCCAAAACTCTTAATCGGCCACATTTCATTGCAATTTTGATGGTATGAACTAATCACTGTCACTAACTTTTCACCCATAACTAACTTCACGACAGAGAAAAAAATTGACTTATCACCACCCTCTTAGACCAACGTCAATTAACACGGCGAGACCCTGTGGTGGCGGCGTACCTGTGCTGTCAGTCGCAGCTGGCTATCTGAGGATGCGGCACACACAGTGGCAGGTGCAGGCATCATGCAGTCCACACCAGGAGGTGTTACCTTAGTTGCCAGCAGGCTCTTGATGAGGGAGGAGCTGCTTGTACTGGGCGTATTACTGGCCTGCTGTTGTGTTTGCTGTTGTTGCACTGGCTGCTGCTGTTGCTGTTGTTGTTGTTGTTGTTGTTGTTGTTGCTGCTGCTGCTGCTGCTGTTGGAGTTGCTGCGGCTGCTGCTGTTGAACAGAAGTGCTGACAGCACCTCCACTTCTAGTGTTGGAGCCAGTGAAGCCCTGGCTCACGTGTGGGTGTGACCACACATTTGCCATCACATAATGGTAACCAAACAATCTAACTACGGGAAGAGGCAGGGCTGGGACAGTCAGAGAGTATTTTTGAAGAAATAACTTTCCTGCACATACCATTTCAATATTTTACACAATCTCGTGTAGTTACTGTAATTACAGAGCTAACATTCTATCATCAACCAGCTTAAATACAGTCATATGATTTCACACCAGAACTGTGTTACAACACAGTATGAACAGATTGCAAATGTTGTCCATACCACCATTTCCATGTGGTTACAGTATGATGTCTACTATGAAGAGCGATCGAGTAAAGATGTCACCTTTAATATAATAAGTAATTTGCCTATTTCTTTGGCCTACTGGACTTTGACAGAATAATTCAATTATAGGATTGTGTTCCACCTGTTTCTGTAAAACACAAATTATTCTTACACCAGGCTTCTTGTGATATGAGAGTTTACTTACCCATAACTGTTCATCTATCTTTAAAATGAACAACTATACTGAAATTAACACTACAGTCAATGAAGGAGAGAAATCTGAATGTTAGATAACAATGATAAAGAGAGATTTATCCAGCATCCTTACATAATTCTAAATACCATAACCATGAGAATAATAAATTTACAAGGAGACTGAACATGATACCAATACTTTACATCAGGAGGTGAAATTCTACATGCTGCACGAGTAATCTGTGACAAACTGTATCACTAACAAATTAACAACTGTGCCTACCAACAGAACTGATAATATAGTCTCCTGAAAGTAAGAACTGACCACCCATTGTGTCTCCCTATAATTTTGTAGTTTTGCAAGTGAATTTTATTTTTGATTCTGATACTAAGTTTCTCTTCCTTCTTTCAACTAGCTTTCCTTTTACACTGAAAGTTGCTTGAAAATCTATCCTTACCTTTATCATGATAAATTAAAAACAGGAAGAAATAATGGAATGCTGTGCCATGAATAACATTTGCAATCAATAAATGAATCAGTGAGATGTCTTCAATAAAAATGAATGTGGATATTACTACACTGCCAACTCCTTCAACGATGTGCCAGTTTGAGAGAGAACTTAGTCTGTAAAACCACAAAAATCATACTGAACCAGCCTGAGTTTCCACAAATTTTCTATTTATTTATATCTTCTTTGTTTATGTGTTTTTACTTTGTTAAGTGCAGGCAAGTTGTTATAGAATTGTAATGTATACTAATGTAAAATCTAAGCATGCATAAGCCTTAAGGGAAAGGGAAAAAAATGTTTCACAACAGCAATAAAATAAAAATTGGAGTAAGGGTAACCACGTATTGCACCAATTGAGCACTGAGTGGTCTACACGCACATAAATAAAATTTAAATTGTAGCATGCTTTTGGAAAATGTCCTTCCTCAGTGCTATCTGATTAATACAGAGGAAAGAAACTGAAAGCTCAGGACCAATTTCAATTGGTATATGCATTTGTCGGCCATTCAGTGCCTGAACTTTTGCTTTCACTCCTTCCTCTATTTGTATTCCATTTAGGACTTTCTAGTTTCATAGTTGGGTTTGTGTATCTAAAAAGATCAGGTCAGGGTAATATCTTTGATATAGAAATAAGTTCCACAGAAAACAAACTGGCAAAAATTAAGTGGCTAATTCACCAGAATTTGGTCTGAAAGTGATATTTGATATTGTATCCAGTAATGAAAGGGACAGAAAAACCAACAACTGCCCTCAGATTCAAATTTCATTTTAGAAAGAGTTCGTAACTGTAAATATTGGAAGTGCAATTTATGGACTGTTAATAAGACAGATCCCCTAACTGACCTTAAGAGAGCAGTACACACAAAGAAAAAAGACGGAAAGAAGAGAGAGAACAAGAAAGTTCCAAATGTGCACAAAAGCAATACAAAATAAGGCACACTATAAACAAAACTTGTACAAACATCTACACAAAGCAAATTCACAAAGCCAATGATACCACAAAGAGATTATATATATATATATATTTGAAAAAAAAAAAAATATCAACTTCAGTAGGTAAAACAAAACTCACTAATGATCTACAAGTTCATAATCTGAAAGTCTACATCTACATGCAAGCTTAGACCTACCTGACTCTTGGCATCTCCCTTGGAAGCTTCCCTGGGTTTTGGTGGAGCACTTAGCTGTGCTTTGAGGATAGGTGATGACGGGGATGGGGCATCCAGTGCCAGTGACTCTGGGGATCGTACTGAAGCTGCAGGAGAGATAGAAGGTGATGGTGCCAGAGCAGGTCGAGTTGGGACAGGCGATGGTGAGGAAACAGTAGGAGGTGGTGTCTGACAGGGAGCAGGCGAACCCACTGCAACAGCTACCAGTGGTGGAGTCTCTGTGCGGGGAGATGAAGTAATAGGTGTTGCTGTAGGAGAACACGTGTTGGCGCGCACCTTGATGCCCTCGTAAAAGGCCAATGCATTGTACTGTGCATCTGCGAGGACAGTCGATGTTCCTGGTGCACGTTGTAAATTTGGACCCACTGAACCACCAAATACGGACCTACGGAAAGATTATTTTTCAGTTGGCAATTCTGTAAAATGTACTTCCAATTAAAAGGTAAAATAAGAACATCATGATCATACACAATGGTGATACTCTGCAAACATAAATTTATTTCCTGGGTGAATTTTTCATTCTGCGGCTGTGCAAGCACTGTTATGATACTTCTGACAGAAGAACTGCTTATGAGAATTGAGCCTGGGCCCTTGGAATGCAGAAACGTAAAGATAATTCTCTCTCTCTCTCTCTTTTTCGCCAACCAGCCACAGTAAAAGATAGTAAACTGAAGCTTAGTCAACTTGCATGAATTTCTTTTCCAAGTATTATTAGTTTAGCACATTGTGTGGAATGAACTCTGGCTACAATCATACATCAATGAAAATTGAGCATTAACTTGAACTTGTGCCTCAGTTATATGGTTTATTGGTACACAATTTAGATCAATATAGTATCTGCGAAAGGGAAACACAATTTTGATATACACTCAATGTCCTCACATAGTATTCTAGTCTTTTACTCTTTCTTCATGCTAAATTTTAACAAACCTAAACAAAGATATTTCCCATTTGACTGAGTTTAGAGAAGTGCAGATGGATTTAATTTCAAGCTTTTAAATTTTATTCATAGTTTTTGTTTACCCAACGTATGCAAACAAAATATGACAAACAATCATAAACCAAATTTATAACATTGTGCCAAGCTTCAAAACAACTACAAGAGGGAGAGGGAAAGGGAAGGAAGAGGAGAGGGAAAGGGAAGGAAGAGGAGAGGGAAAGGGAAGAGAGATAGGCAGGGGGGGGGGGGGAAGGAAGAGAGAGAGAGAGAGAGAGAGAGAGAGAGAGAGAGAGAGAGAGAGAGAGATATCATCAGCATGACATATTTTTAATACACTGCAGTTACTTTTTGTTTTCAATAGAGGAAAAGGGCAGCACAAATAATGAGCTTGCAGCTAAAACTACCTACAATGGTTCACTTTTAAGTTTCCAACAAATACTTACCGAACACAACGAGGAAAGTGTAGGGGAGCTATGACACCACGTCGACCAACTCTTGCACAAGCTGTAAGATACTGTTTATAGAGTTCAGCCTGTTCTATGCGATAAGTGACTGGTGCAGTCTCAAAAGTGGCACGTAGCCATGCCAGAGCAAACTGTTCATTTTCCTGGACTGCTTGCTGTGTTGTATGCTGCTGGTGAGGGGCATTTGGTGGTTGTTGCTGCTGCTGCTGCTGCTGCTGCTGCTGCACACTGTAATGCTGTTGCTGCTGAGGTTGATGCTGAAGATGGTGCTGCTGCTGTGAATGCTGCTGATGTAGTAGTAGTTGTTGTTGTTGTTGCTGCTGCTGATGTTGTTGTTGTTGTTGTTGATGATGCTGCTGCTGCAACTGGTGATGATGTGGCTGTGCTTGCTGCTGCTGCTGATGGTGGTGGTGATGGTGGTGTTGCTGTTGTTGTTGCTGCTGCTGCTGTTGTTGTTGTGAGACGACTGTTGGTGCAAGTGTGACAGTAGGATGTGGTGGAGGTGGAGGCAGGTTTGCTTGGGACGTCATGAGTATTCCTGCAAAGGCACATCAAGGACACAGTTACTAGCAACAACAACAAAAACTTGTCTATGCAGGTAGGCCTATTCTGAAATGCATTCAAATAGCACATATTACAATTTGTCCATAATGTGACGAGTTTACTGATGTTACAAGAAATGCAGGAAAACGGCACTAGTTGAAAGATATTCATTTATCTATGAGTGCTGCCAATGTTAAGCTGCCCCTAGAAGTGATAATTATTACTGTATAAATTCTTTGGGTAATGGTGTCAGCACTGCAGCAAGTAGCCGATGTTTCCTTCTCTTAACCACTCCTCTCCTCTCAACAGTTCTAATTCAGGAAAGTCATGCCTCAAACAATTCTGACAGTCAACGCACAAATCCTCAACCCGACATGGACAAACTGTATACAATTAATTCATTGACTGATATAAAATAGCAATAAAATTAACATAGCAAGCCAATCAAATGTAAATGATACACAATTTGCTTTCACTTACAGAGAAAAAAGTCTTAGAAATAGGAAAGTGTTTTCAGAACAACTGCTAAGAAATACTTTACAAATGATAATCAACTACAGAAAGTGTCATTGCTACATGGATGGGTGTTTCACCCAATATTAGCAAAACCATACATGATACATTCTGTAGATCTCTTGCTGGCATTTCCTAATGAAATTTGAGAAGTTTTGGGAGATCTTCCCAGAGCCAATGAACTATTTCCTGTAATAACTTTTGTACAAAAATGAAGCAAAAAGGAAATTAATTAAAATTGAGGCCCATATCCAGTAAATTTCTCAAAGTTAATAACTTTAATTTTGGTACATAGAATGTAAATAGACTCACTATGTTGTGTTGGTGTTGGCGATGGCCTGTGTGGTGTTGAGGTTAGTGATGGGCCCAAAGAATGCTGCTGCTGCTGCTGCTGCTGCTGCAAGGGTGTGCTGGAATGGCTGGTTGATGCTACAGATACAGATGGAGAAGCAGTACTCTGAGCAGCTGTTGTTGTTGACCCTTGTGCTCCGACACCCGAAGTTGAAGGTGCAATTCCAGAATGTGTATTTGAGACTGTTTCAACTAGCCTCATTAAAATGCATGCCTTTGGGCCATAGCTTTGTGCCTGAAGCAAGAACATGCTTCATTTAATCAAGGTGTTTTTTTTTTAATTTCTGTAATTATGTTTTACAAATTCTATAACACAACCACTGTCGTGAAACAAATCTGTGCACAGTGGCACTTTAATATGATTAACATTCCATAAGCAAATGAATCTAACTTGACTGCTGTCTTCGACAAAAAGAATAGAAGAGGTGCTTTTGTTTTAGATATATAATAAACTTTTACTGTTTTAGCTCCTCAGTATAGTGGCTTTATGTTGCTAGATAGGAATGTAGAAAAGCAAAGTTATAGGATGGCATGTATTAAACAATAACACCACATCCTCAAGGTCGTACTTGCACAAAAAGTCAAGGAAGTGATCATATGGTGTCCTACTAAGAGCAATGAGAGAACAATGAGCAACGGTTATCCCGCACACACTGTATTTATAATTATTTCATTTGTGCGAATTGCTACTTGAACAATTCAAAATGCAACATACCTCAACAGTGATGAGAGATACCAAAGTATCAACTGCTCCATGAACTCTGACAATACAATTACATGCACGCTCTCCAAGTGATGACAAAGAGTAGAGGCACTCAAGGGTGTATATCAGTAGCATAATGTCTTGTAATGTAAGGAATGAGCAAATTTGATCATAAACCTATGAAGAAGCAAAAATATGATTATAAACAAACAAATGGTACAACACACAAACACCTTTCAACAGCTTTGAAATAAACACAATAAGATACTACAATGCAAAGTGAAGAATATTACATTCAAGTTTTATCAGTAAAACTGACACTCAGTGTGTTCAGCCAGCAGTGTAGCAAACGTACGCGTGTGTGTGTGTGTGTGTGTGTGTGTGTGTGAGAGAGAGAGAGAGAGAGAGAGAGAGAGAGAGAGAGAGAGAGAGAGAGTGTTCATAATTTTTTTTCAGTATCACGTGCCTGTCATTAGCTCAACACCTCCAATACTCAGCGAGTTGTTGCCTTTATCTTAAATCATCTAGCCTACATCAAGATTGGTCCAACTTGTCATTGGCTGCAGGTAACCTATATATTAAATACAAGAACTGAAACAAGAACACAGATGCATACTGCTTTAAAAACATAGCAAATATGGTGTAACAACCAAATAACGATGGGGGCAGACTCTTCCACTTACTGTTTTCTTCCCTTGCTCTTTTAATTTGCACCCTTCTTTCTCCACCCTTCATTTTAGTTCTTTTATAGCTCTGTGTATATTACCACACTGCCCACCACAACCCCGAGTCAAGCTCTATATTGGGGGTGAATAACTCACCTCTGTAAAAGTTCACAGTTACTACTGTTTCCCAATGAGTATCATGGACCAATCTCCTTGTCAGAATGTGGAGTGATTTATCCTTCCTATCATTCTTTCTACCACTTCTGTAAAGCAATTCTATATATTTCACTCCATTTATTAGAATTTAAGTAGCTGACACAAAGGTACTATTCTTTTACTTCTCTGATACAATTAAACTGCAGCTTTTGAAAAGAAAAAATAATAACCACACTAATGTTAAGAGACTGTTACTGTTAGAATGAAAATTTGCCAATATTATATTCTGTGTCCCAAAAAACACGGCTTTGTTATAGGCTCTAACAATAAATTTAAAAAGGAATGTTTAATCATTGCAACGAAAGGAGGAGTCATTACACTAAAATCAAGTTGTTTAATCACACATAAAAACCTCCCATGAAACATTTTTGGTTAACAATAAACAATTCCGCTCCTTAAATACATTTTTTTCTTTTTTCCATTATGTACATAATACATATGCTATTATTATGTAAAACAACGACTTTCTCATTCCATTCATATAATTCTATTGGTCTCAAAGTAACTTCATGATGTCTAACAACACAATAATTTGTTTATCTAAAAACAATTTAAATAAATGGATATCTAGAATTTTCAGTGCCTGCAGTACACATGGAGTTGAGATTTTCAATGAGCCAATAGCAAGTGGTTTATATTATACCTCAGTTGAAAGCCTTCACACTCATCATACTAGCACACATTTAATTTTTCCCAAAAGAACTCCTACTTAAAAAGTTATTTGCAATTAAAGTTTCCACCTCCCTGACAACAGTCCTATTATTTTAGCCTTTAAGCATGTGTAATTCCAGGAACTAATATCATGATTTTATTTTTATTTATTTATTTTGAGCTAATCTTTCTGACCTAGAAAATATCTTCAGTTATCAGAATAATGCATTAATTTCCTCTCAGATTTCATGAAGCTTGGTAGGGACCTGTAGAAGTATACATTGCAGTCACAACATAGTTCCTATTATTATGTTAATTTTCTCATTATACCACCATAAGTTGACTCATTATTTTGCCCACTGAAATATTGTACCCTCCAAATTTGCTATATTGTGTGTCAATAACCAGTGTGCTTCTCCATATTTTGTAATTTAGTCTTACACTTGCCTATAAATGTGATTAATGGACAATGCCACAGGCAGTCTAAGCTTAGAAAGCATCACATTAATATCTCTGCTTCAGAGTCAGCACCTGATAGCTAACCTGTGAAGATCTTTGTATCAAAGTTGACTAAATAGTTAACACTTATATGTTGGTCAGTGACAGTTTAAATGTCTTTGTGGAGGTTATTTGAGTCAGTTCTCACTCAGCCACCCACTTGCTAACATCCACATGTATGTGTCTCATTAAATGACATCAACTATTCCATTAATAGTATACAGATAATCAATGATTAAAAGATATTCATTTCTATGTCAAGTAACTACGAATAAAACATAACTTTACATACAGTAATAACCAGTAGCAAAGAGTGAAAGTACCAAAATTGCAGTGCTATTGTCAAAATACTCAGTGGTGTAGTGAAATTACTGACATGCAATTAATGTACTGTACTAATTCTTATAGATGAGCTCATTATCAAGAATTGTGAATGATAGTAAATGTGCACAAGTTTAATAACACATTGCACACACCTACTGGCTTCTGACAAAGGAGCTTGGTTCGTTCTACTCTTATTTCATTGTTAGAATTGTTTACCATTAAAGTTATGAAAAGGATAAATTGCTACTCACCAAACAGCGGAAGCATCAAGTTGCACACAGGCATGATGGAAAGACTGCTAAATATGTAAGCTTTTGGCCAAAAAGCTTCATTCAGAAGTAGAAAATGCACACATACTCAAATAAGCAACAACTCTAATATGCCTGACCACTGTCTGTGGCTGCAATGGTCCAAGCATGAGAGAGTTGAGAGAATTAGTTTACTATTTACAAAGAAGGCCTTTTAGCTGGAAGCTTAAATGTTCAGCAGTCTTTTCGTCATGACTGTCTGTGACTCAATGCCTCCTCTACGCAGAGGGTAGCAATCTATAATTGTTATTCCATCCCCCAATTTTAATTGTTAAATCAAACATTAAAGTACAAACAAATATGGAATTGGGTTCACTGTTGCCAACCAAACATAGATACAGTTTCATAATACAGTTTATGCTTATGAGTGGAGACAAAACTGTATTAACAGGAAAGTTGGTGAAGAAGTACAACATTGCAATCACATACTGGTTGAAATTGGTTTAAATTCCCTCCTGGCCATCCAAATTTAAGTTTTGCACAATTTCCTCAAATTTCATCAAGTGAATGAAGGAATGGATCCCTTGAAAAAGGTAAAGCAAATTTTCTTCTCCATCCTCTTCCAATCTGAGCTTGTACTCCATCTGTAATGTCCTTGTTGCTGATGGAACACTAAACCCTATTCTTCCTACATTTTTTTTAACTGTATTAATATTTGCTGCATTTTTTTGATATTAATATGTATAACAACAGAATTCCTACTTTTGGTAATGTTTCTACTCTCTACAATACGGTAGAATCCCATCAATGTTCTCAATCTTACGAAGACTGACATGTGAAACTGTCGTAGAACTCATATAACTGTTGTATATCTGGAATATGCTGATCAAACAATGGAAACTCCAGGTAGGAATATCAACAATGCAGGAAAAAAACAGATTGCACACACCGTAAAGAACAGGCCCAAGATGTTGGAGTTGGTGGTTGTGTGTGAATGAGGTGTGCTTGCTTGTATGTGTGAATGGTGTGTGTGTGCCTTCTAATAATGGAAACTGTAGCCAAAAGCTTTATGAAAGTGTCTTTTAATTGTGCCTGTATGCAACTTGTGTCTTCTGTAATTTACTGATTAATTTCTTGTACATTCATGTAAATGGTGTTAGTATTTTGATAATATGAGATTATTACAAAACAAGGCAAATAGTTCTCAAACATTCGGGAACCTGTGTTTCAGGTAAATGTATGTATGTCCAACTGCCAGAGCACGTTTCCAGCCTAATGAAACAACATGCTGAAACAAAGCCCATGAAAACTAATGAATTGTTTGTTGCAATAAATGAGGGAAGAAATACTTTAAGCAAAGCAGTGTTGAAAGCCAATTACATTTAGTAAATCCTAAATTTCAAGTATAAGCAGGGAATAAAAACTAACACACACAAAGAAATTTGTACGAAAATGAATATCAAATGGTAAACTACTAAAAAATTAACACCTTCATGTGAGAACATCTGTCTAACAATAAAATGGGAATATACAGCCTGGCTCTACAAATCTGAAATTGAATTATCATTAGTGGTTTCAACAGTTTTTCAGAACGTGCAAATAGTTCAGGAAATTACAGAGTTTTGGAACAGAAGATTTCAAAGTTTATTTCAAGGAAACATGTAGATTAGATTATTAATTACTAGTGAAAGAGGACGTCTGTAGCTGACATGAAGACAAAGCTTGCCTATATCCCGTCACTGCCACCATTTACAATATTGATCAAATTGGTTTCAAGGAAGACTGTGTGCAAATCGCTACACTGCGATTTTGAGGTGGGAAATAATTGGAATTAGAGTTGAATCAATTAATTCTATTACACACTGACTGACAGAGCTATGTGGATGAGTATTAAATTACATGAAGAAATACAGCAAACAATAACTTTATTCAATAGTTTTATAAATGCCAATATATGTTTTAGGCTGTCACCTATTTTTAATTCGCACAATACATTTATATCTTCATCAATGCAACATTTCTGTGGACTGCAATTTCAACACTGCAGTTGCCTTTCCTCCTGAAAGTAGAAGCTGTTTTTAATGAGCATACATAATTGTCACTTCACTGACGCAGCAGCAGGGAATTTACCGTAAGGCCTTGTACTGTACCAGTGAAGTTAAAAATATAAATGCGAAAAAAGAGCAACTAGTTATACAAAAAAGGGAGCTGCAGTGTTCAAAATGCAGTCAAAATTAATGTTGCACTGATGAAAATATCAATGTATTACACCATGGGAAAAATTACATCAGTTGAAACTACGTGAAAGCTCAGAACACATGTTGGCATACATTAAGCTGTATAAAAAGTGGTTGGCTGCTACGTTTCTTCAAGTTATTTAATCCACTGGGAAAGAGCTCAAACCCCATTATCAAAGATAAATTAATGTAAATAAAAAGTATGAGAATTATTCCTTCACAACAAATAATCAGATACAAGGAAAGGATTAAAAAGCTATGTAAAATGGAGTGCGGAAAACATGCACAGCAGAAGACCTTGATTAATATACACACAGTGGATTCTAGAAGTTATTGCTTCATTATCATGGCTTGAGGAGAACATTTGAAAAAGTAAATCTGTGTTACTTGAAACTTCCACATGGGAAAAATATCTTAAAAACAGACATCCAAATATGTCTGCTTGTGTCTGTGTATGTATGAATGGATGGATGTGTGTGTGTGTGTGTGTGTGTGTGTGTGTGTGTGTGTGGGCGCGCGCGCGCACGCGTGCGCGCAAGTATATACCTATCCTTTTTTCCCCCTAAGGTAAGTCTTTCCGCTTCCGGGATTGGAATGACTCCCTACCCTCTCCCTTAAAACCCACATCCTTTCATCTTTCCTTTTCCTTCCCTCTTTCCTGACGAAGCAGCCGCCGGTTGCGAAAGCTCCAATTCTGTGTGTGTGTTTGTGTGTTTTATTCATTGTGCCTATCTACCGGCGCTTTCCCGCTTGGTAAGTCTTGGAATCTTTGTTTTTAAGATATATATATTATTCCTTATTCAGTTTTCACTAATTTAATTTTTACACCGCTGTGCAAGTCAAAGTCGTCCATCTGTCATGAGCACAATCCAAAATTGAGTATTTGACAATTTTCTACAAACAATACAAAACTATTCCAACATAACATCAGTACCACTTATTGTCTTCTTTCATAAATTAACATTTTTGTATTAACCACCTACCTTTTGATCAAGAGCCCTGAGCATAATATCTTCATTATCTTCTCGCTGACTCAGCTTGTTCAAGAGTTCGAGGCTGGCGAGCACAATGGCACGATCAGTGGAGGCCAAACCCCTCGCTGCCACTGCCAATAGGCCTGCACTGAGTTTGTCTGAACCCGGTTCAGATAAAGGGACTTCAGCTGCTACATTTCCCAACATGTCTAGTCCGAGAACATGCAAACCAGACCATCTAGACCCAGCACAAAGTGCTGCAAAGCGAAGAAATGCACAACTTTGACCCAACACAGCTGCATTATCTTCATCAAAACTGAGATTCCGTAATATTGTTGCTACCTGTGAGAGAACAACAGGGCAATAGTTAGTGTTTCAACACCAAAGAAATACAATAACATGTTCAAATTTAATGTATAGTAAATATCAACCAACCTGAAGGACCCTCTGTCCAAACCAATCACGTGTACCATAGGAACGACCTAAACAGAAGAGGTCACGGTCTGATTCTGCAATCTCAAGTCTGTGTGGTCCTTCCATAGGATGATCACAGTCTGATTCCATGTCGTCATCAGGCCGAGAACTGCCTTCCTCTGCTATCAGCTGAGATGCCGATATTATTGCACTACGCTTCACAACTATTTCCAAGTCAACACCACCGACACAGATTTTTTCTGTCACAGTATGAGGACTGTCATCATCTTCACATGTCTTCGACTTGCCACGTCGTGGAAACTTCGTTTCATCTGTGAAATCTCGTAGTTCTGGCTCAGCGAGGGTATCCGACCAGAACTGGCGTAGCGGATTATTGCGGATAGACCCATACACCTCTTCAAATAGTGGCCGCAAGGATGCTGTGCAGCAGATGCCCACTGATAAAATTTATCTGCTTTGTACAGTCAGTGCATAAGCTACAAAATTTATAATTCCTACAAAAAGTCATTGCGAAAATGCAAAAGGATGGAACCAAATAGAACAGCAAAATAAAATTTTATAATCAGTATTATTTTAATAAAGGAAGTAATGCAGTAGTTCATATTCAATTACTGTGAGTATTTGTTGCCCAAAACACTGTCTAGATGTGGTACAAAATTGCTACACAATAATTTAATATCTACAACAAAATATCCAGACTGTATAAATCTTTCTCTGAATGGCAACCAGCACTTCATTTAATGCCAACTTATTACACACTTCATGCACACTAATACACTTCCCCCCAAGCGCTTGACATTTCTTATAGTTTCTCAGTTCCTTCTCATTTGTGTGTTACAAACTTGTTTTAATTTGTTAGTTTAGAATGCAAACATCTATAACAATTTAACTAGAATGTGAGCATCTGGAATATGATTACTTTCTCTTTCAAGGAAATTCTACAACCGCCTGGCACTTATGTAGTTGCCTGTAAAATAGATATCCTGTCCGCTGTTCAGTGCCTCCTCTATTCCCTAAGTACAAATTTGCTGTCCTATACAGGTTGCAGTTGCGTAATTTGTTACCTATACTGAAACAGGCTTTAAAAAACCTTACATAATTTAGTTTTTAATTACTTCACAAACAAGTAAATCTGTAAACCAGGTTATTCTGTTTCCACATGAATTCAGACAAATACTTTCTGTCATTTGGAAATGACAAGTATTGGTATAACATTTACACTCTATTCAAGCACGTTTAAACCCCAAAAATCTACTTATCTGTCGTTGCACAACTACCAACTTATATGAACTGTTTAATAACTGTGGTAAAATCCACAAATCAACAATGGTCAGTTTTAAATATATTCATAAAGATTAAATATGTTATTTGTGACTGTGGCAATGACAGATTACAGTCAACTAAGCAATAAAATTATTTGCACAATGCTGTTAAATTATCTGTACTGGAGCAGGAATTTGTGATCAAATGACTTTTGCACTTTAATTAACAACTATTCTGTGTACCTTATATTAAGTTTTAATCATGTAAATTTCATCTGTGAAATATTATTTACTTACGATGGCTGAAGACACCCGCATGGGCAAGCAGGAAATTGATGATTCGAGGACACTTATCAAGGTGCAGAATATGCTTCCCTTCATTTGATAACAGGGTACAAACATTAATAGCAAAATCTTGCTCATTTGGTAGTGGTGAAAGCAATGAAAGAGATAAGCGCTCGTAATCAGATGCTTTGTACAGATCTGTTGACAGACCATTGTAGTTCCGGAGATTCTCTGAAACAGAAGCATCAGCCACATAAATTCTGACATTCATATACATATGTCAATATTATAATTATCTGCTTACAAAAGCTCAAAATCTATGTTGTATCAAACCACATAATAAAGTTACAAATATGGAAATGAGAGAAGTGGTGGGACAAAAGTCATCAATGCAGTATTCAAGAAATTAAAGAAGTGATGATTACAGATGCAATGGCTACTCCACGTAATACACAGTTAACATTGCAGGAACCTGCCCTATATTAAGGTATCTGCAGATGAATGTCACTACAAGATTTAAAAGACAGAACAGCAAGTTGTAACCTTTATAATACTCTCACCTACTCTACAACAATTAATGCTGACCGTCTCAATTAAATTTACACAAACATGAGTAAACATATTTGGCTAGTCTTTATATAACATGTAGTGGAAATAGTAAATCTAGGGTAGAAAAATTAAAAAAAAAAATGAGGACAAGTGTTTCATAACACACAGTTTCTTCCTACAGACATTTTCCAAAAACTATTTTAGAAGGCGACTTGTTCTTTAAGGGGCAGTTAAATGAAAACAAGACATGGAAAAAAGTAATTGAACTGTTTATTAATTCAAAAGTAATCATCATAACTGTTAATATATTTCCCACCATGAACCAAGACAGTCAATGCCTTCATGAGGAAATGAAACTTCCTGGCAGATTTAAACTGTGTGCCGGACCGAGACACGAACTCGGCAACAGCACTTGCCTGCGAAAGGCAAAGGACACGAATTTGAGTCTCAGTCCGGCACATACTTTAAATCTGCCAGGGAGTTCCACATCAGCGCACACTCCGCTGCAGAGTGAAAATCTCATTCTTTCTTCATGAAAAAATCATTGTGATTGCCTACAGAACCATGATTGTACCCACGCAACTGGCTACGCCATGCTCTGAACTGTGGCTATTCATACACAGGAGGTGCCATGTGAGGTCTAACACTGCAACCTTGTAGAAAGATGGCCATATCTATTTCGATTTATCACGTATGACCAGCTGCACTATAGCACTGTTCACTGACGATGCTACTGTCCACACATGAAAATATCGCTGTCGCAGGATACTTAGAAAATTCGGAAATACTTCTATAAAATTTCCACTTGGTGCAATGAATATCGGCTCTCTTTAAGTGTGCACAAATTTTGGTTAATGCCTATAACAAAGAGGAAAAACACGGTTAATATCAGATTACAAGATATGTAACAAATATCTTGGCCATGCCACATACAGGTATTTACGGGTAATACCAAAATGCTATTTCAAATGGGAAGACCATGTCAACATCGGGAAAGGTTAATGAAGACTTAGTTCTGTAGAAACGGTTCTGTTATATAGTGCAGAGCATCTGCGAAGGAAACCGCATACAAGGTGCTATCCCTACCAAGTCCTGAATATACCATCAACACATTGTTTACACCGCTTCTCATGCAATCACCGAAGTTAAGCAATATTGGAACCAGCAGTAGGCGGGTGGGTGACTGGGTGCCATTGGATTTAAGGACATGCAAAACACTGAAGTAGCGTGCAACTGAAAGACATGCCAGGCTGTGGTGCCACACAACATTTGTCCACCTCCAGGACAGAGCAGCCCGCGCGGCATTATGCCGTAGAGGGGCGCGGGTTCAATTATCAGCCAGGTTGAAATTTTCTTCGCTCGGGGACTGGATGCTGTGTTGCCTTCATCATAATTTCATGTTCATCAACACACAAATCGCCAAATGGCGTTAAGTAAAAGGCTTGCACCAGGTGACCGGTTTGCCCGATGGGATCCCCTAGCCACACACACACACACACACACACATATTGTTTCATTTCACAGGGTGACTGTACTTTAACTTTTGTTACTTGAGCCAGTGTAGGCAGAAAACTATTTACCACGTGAGTACCAAACTTATAGGTATGAAGTTAAGACTGTGCCCTGCAGGATTGTGTTGTTATTAGTGTTTTGTCACAACGTTTAGGCACTGGAACTAGAATGGCGACATACGGTTCAACAAACACAAGCATCCGTGTGCATTACAGCTGCAAGCAATCTAAAGATGTTTTATCAAAACAACAGCAATAGTGCTGCTGCTCTTCGAGAGTGCATAAAGGGAATATGGAGACCCTCTTTCCGCACTGGTGAAGAAGAACATGATTCGGAAGTACAAATTACGCTCGACTGGGAATTGCTCATGGGAGATACTGTGCACCAACTGCGCTATAATTTCTTCAAGTCGTTACTCTTGCCATGACAGAATGCTGGACACAATGCGAGCAATGCAAGCAGTGAAGTAGCTGTGCCACAACAGAATAACATTCCATGGTCTGCATGTTCGGATAAAGTGCATCGAAAAACTTTGGAATGACATCAGCACAAACCTCACATTACTCACCATCAAAGAACATTCATGAAGTTCCACCGCATAGTGTGTGGTGTGGGTTTAGGGCACAGTTCATGATTGTCCATTTTTCTTTGGGGAACTAGGATCCCAAGGGTCATGGATATACAGGGTGAACGTCAAGCGTAAATGTGATCTGCTTCACCAAAATGCGATCCCTGCTCTCCCAGAGAGCGGTGCTTTGGACATTGCTCTTGATGTCACTCGATAACTCCGTAACACATTTGGAGAAAACTGAATCATTGGCCGATTGTTCCAAATTGTTTGGCCGCCAGGACTACCAGATTTGAACCCACACGATGTTTGCATGTGGGATTACCTGAAAGACGCGGTTTATCAACGGGGCACTAAAACATATTTGGACGTTGAAGATAAGCATTGTTTGGGAGACAGCCAACACTACACCCGAGATGTTTCGGGCAGTAAGTTGACCAATCTCAACTGGTTCCAGACCATCGTGTGTGCTTATGGTCATCATCACACTGAGTTCCTTCAGTAACCTGGAACGTAAACATGGTAGGCAATTAACAAATGTTACCCTGTCATGTGGCAATTAAAATGGGTCTCTTTCAATGGTTTATCCATCATTTCTCTTCCGCATGTCCTTTCAAATGTTTCCACAAAGTTTCATTGTCCTACCATCAATCATTCCTCATGGGGTGGTCTCTTAAGCAGTGAAAGTTTAATTACAACTATCCTGTATTTTCCTGAGTTTGCATAGCCGGTTTAATGTGAAGCGGCTGCTTATGAGGGCTAAGCTGAGAGGAGCACCAGAGGTGCCCCTAGAGCAAAACTTGCACATACGGTCTATCATAATTAATAGTGAAAACATCCCATATTTTGTCTTGAAAGCTGACGTATGAAAGCGGGGAAAAAATGGGGGGGGGGGGGGGGGGGGGGGCAGCAGTACGAAATGATTGGCAGTTGTGTGGTGGTGAGGGTCAAACAATATGTAGCTTGCATGGAAACATGTTGTCAAATCAGCCTTGAGCGTTTGATCAGAGGTGCGCAGCTAGGAACATGTCTGTATACCCCAAATGAATGTATAATAGGATTACCCGAGAAGGGGGAATTCTTTGAAGAAATTAGATGTGGTTCCCTTGATCCTTGATACCATGCTGGATGAAGTTGAAGAACCTTTATTTGTGTAAGACTGTGCGCCATTATCATATATATGATGTAGGGATCTTGAGAATGTAATAGGTGATTAGGGTGGCTATAGACACACACAGGAGTTATCTAGTCTTCTCTCAATGTACGAATGGGTCAGGGCAGAAAATTGGTATGAAATACAGAATAACCATCTAAATGAATTTCACTGGCATGTTCAGGTGTCTGCGCACCAAATTGAAGACAATGCCGTCCCAATGCCATTTAACATACACAGCCACAGTCTCTGATGGGATTCCTTCCACTGTGATTTGTTCAATGTAATGCCTTCTGTTGATTTGCCCACAAGCAAATGGGAAAATGTAAACCTTTCTTTTTCCTACAATCCTTTGCTCAACACTTTTTGGTGTGTATCATGAGAAAGATTCTGAACCACAACAGCTGCTTTTTCTTCAGATCAAAGTGATGCAGCAGTGTTTTATCTACAAATACTGCTGTTTCATCTACTGGAACCGAACCAAGTTTGTATCCATTAGACGAAACCTTTCCTTGACAGAATGGTATGTACTGGCTGCAATCTTCCAGATATGAAGATCACAGGACATCTTTGATCCCTGCACTACCAATTTTTTTGTAAGACTTTAATGTACAGTTATTTTAATTAATGTCATAGTCAGAAGCAACAATGTGAAAGGAACATTTCCCGCAGTCTCATTTTCCAGCACAGGAGAGGTATGACACACAGGGTCATTCATAAGTACCTCAGAGTTTCGGAAGACAATCACATAAAAACTAAAATACGCACAGGGAAGGGGGGAAAAAATCATCAGTGGACAGAGTGTTTCTCTAGTTTGTATGTTATGTTGCAAGTGCACAAATGGGCTTCATTTATAATGTGACAAAAGCACATGAATTCGTTGATACTGTGTGCTCGGGAAGACGTTACGGGAGCTCGCTGTGCACATTTGGTAATTTGATTACTTATCTACGGCGCAAACTAATTTTCCGTGGCAATACAGAAACGCAGGCTAACAATGAACCCTGAGGACAACACAACTTACAGGTGCAGACTGTAATTATATAATTCAGAAAACCATTAGCAAGACATGCTTTTACCACTGGCGCATTGAAACATAGCAATAACATGCAGCAAATTCCCACCAGTTCTCTGATAACCTACCGTGGGAGACATATGTCCCGTTCGTATTCAAAGGGTTGAAGCAGTGTTTTTTAAGCACGCCAATCGTACTCCCTCCATATTTCTCCAATGGTGAACTGAAGTCTCTCCGGTGGTGGCTTTTTCTGGGTCTACAGACTGATTTAACTTTCTGCAGTAAAAGGCAGAAATTACAACTTCATAACTTACAGGTGACAATACTGCGTGCTGTGCGGCAATGACGGCATTTCCACCACTACTAATAGACACATTGTTGAAACCTGCAATAATACATTGGTTGCTTCCCTTGTGCTTCTTCCGTGAAAGCTTGGTTATGGATTAGTTCTTAGTTGATCTTTTATGTTCGTAAATGCCCTTCTTATACACAGGATATGTAAGTCATATGACGTGGTCACCTCTGATGTTTCACAACTACGGCAATTCACTAGGACAATGATTTTTACTTCTGATATTAAGTTAACATCCAAGTACTGTGCGGTAAGTAGACTATCCAACGTTTATATCCAGCAAGAAACTGAAGCAATCATTTATTGGCACACATTTTAATGGCATTTGAGCAACCTTTAAAAGAAATTAAGGTTAGGATTTGGCATACAGTCAACAAGGTCATTAATGATTCGTACACCACTCCCTGATGTTTAACCAATTCGCTGTCCCACTTGGTAGTCTATTAGGGGACTTGTATGTGAATAACTGTGGAAAAATCATTTTTTTTTTAAATTTTTCTCTTGGAAAATTCTCTGTAGTTTTCTGAATGAGAAAAGGTTTAGTTCCAGGAAAATTGACCACAGAAAGTAGCAAAATTAGAGGAACTGAAAAGTGGCTGCACACACCACGACGTCCCCATGGCACACAGTCAGCTCTGTTAACAGTAAAGTTTTTCTCTCGTTTGTTTCGTGTTTCTGACCAAACCCTTATGCCGACACAAAAAATTGAAATGTGTTGGACACGTCCAGAAAAGATTAGGTACAAGACTGAGGAACTTGATGAGGAATTTCAAGGGAAAGAAACTAGCTGATGGTAAGTGCATTAGTGGACGTAGTCGGTTTAACAGATGAAGAAACAGACGGGTTGCAGTATTATTATGGGCAAGCCATAAGACAAAAGAAAAATGAGCTTGAGGGAATGAAAAAGGCAGTATGGGCTACCTCCTTTCATAAATCCTCCACGGATGACGATCCATGTCAGGCACTCTACCCACCTAGCAACGATTCATGGTGTTGCAACCAGAAGGCTGTTACTCAAGGGGAGATCTACAACCATAAGAATTCTTCGGTATTTGCTATAATGGAAGTTATAAAACCTATTTATATGGATCTTAATGACTATTAGAGAAATGTTTACATGGTAGGATTCAACATCCAAATGAAGTTTCAACAACTGTATATGAGAATGGCTACCAAAACTGTTCGAGTAGGACTAAATACTTTGAAAATAGCTGTGCTAGGTGCTGTTCTATGTTTCAATGACGGTGCAATGTCAATGCTGAATGTTATGGAACTGGTGGGAGTACCTGGTGGACTAAATATATGTAGAGCTCTTAGAGCTCTAATAGCCATAGACTGAAAGAGTCTATTCGATGCAGAAAAATCAGCCACGAAAGAAGCAAGAATAAGAAGTAGTGTGAAAAAGAGAAGGGAGGAAGAACAACACAGAAGACAAGATGAATATGGACCTGGGATACATTAGTGCCATGCAAGTTTAATAGAAAAAGCAAGTTTTAACTTTAACTTGAATTTCCGGTAAGCTGAAATAATTTCATGTTGTGGTATACTTTGGCTAAAAACTATTCAAGATAGTGAGCTGAAATTTTGTATAATGTCTTAAAAATGATTAACTGAAAAGTAGACTACTCTTGTGGCTTAACTTTGAAAATAAAATGCTCTTGTGAAGAAAAATCCTGAATTCATTTCCAAAATTTTTGATAATCACACTTAAATATTTTTGTATTACAAGTTATGATAGCCACCATACTTTCAATAGTCTTGCTTTAAAGATAATAGTGTAAAAAATTTACAGGAAAAAAATAAACCTTATATTTCGTTTGTATTTTGAGTAACGTGTACCAATGATGTACATAAATTATTGGCATGGTTTATTCCACTTGCAACAAAAAAAATACAATAAAAAAGTGTGAGAGCTAAAGCTGTGGCTCATACATAAAAAGGTTTCCAAAAAATGATAGGCATTATATGAGCTTATAAATCTTATTCTTTGAGTTACACTGTTTAGAAGAGTGACAATTTGTTCAAGGTTTCCCCTGGTATTCGCAGACCAGTCCCCTTAAAGGATAACAGTTATGAAATCACATTTGTTTAAAATTTGCGAAAAAACTTCTCACTTCACATAAAATGATAAGTCGCAAAATATAGAAGTCCTGAAAACACTGTGAATATGAGGAATCCGGTAAAAACTCAAATCTCCGACATCGCTGCGGCCGCAAAAATATCCTGCAAGAACTGGACCAGCGACAACTGAAGAGAATCGTTCAACGTGACAGAATTGCAACCCTTCCGCAAATTGCTGCAGATTTCAATCAACATCAACAAGTGTCAGCGTTCAAACCATCGAACGAAACATCATCGATATGGGCTCTTGGAGCCGAAGGCTCACTCCTGTACCCTTGCTGACTGCACGAGACAAAACTTTACGTCTCGCCTGGGCCCGTCAATGCCGACACATGTTGCCTGGTCAGATGAGTCTTGTTTCAAACTGTATCGAGCGGATAGACGTGTACGGGTATGGAGGCGAACCCATGGACCCTGCAGGGCTCTGTAATCATGTGGGACGAGTGCGGTTGGAGTGACATGGGGGCCATGATACAGCTAGATATGACTCTGACAGGTAAACATCCTGTCTCATTCTCATATGTACATTGTGCATTCGACGGACTTCGGCAATTCCAGCTGGATAATGCAACACCTCAGAGTGGCTCCAGAAACACTCTTCTGTGTTTGAACACATTCGCTGGCCACCAAACTACCCAAACATGAACATTGTTGTGCGTATCTGGGATGCCTTCCAACGTGTTGTTCAGAAGAGATCTCCAACCACTCGTACTCTTGGCGGATTTATGACAGCCCTGCAGGATTCATGGTGTCAGTTCCCTCCAGCACTACCTCAGACATTAGTCAAGTCCATGCCATGCTGCTATGGTAACATAAGTTTATTAGAAGGTAAACAGTAAACAATAACACTTGAGTCATCGAAGTACACGTCACTATACACTTCACGCTCTATGCGTTGTTGTTGTTTTGGTCTTCAGTCCAAAGACTGGTATGATGCAGCTCTCCATGCTACTCTAACCTGTGCAAGTCTCTTCATCTCCAAATAACTATGCACCTTACATCCTTCTCAATCTGCTTGGCGTTTTTATCTCTTGAGCTCCCTCTCTCTCACTCTATATACCTTCAGTAGATACTTCAAACAATACAAACTTGCACTCGTTCGTATAATGTCTAGACAGACAAGTCTTATCAGATCGCTTTCCAAATGGGAACTGCGTGCCATGGTTTAAATAGTTCCAGCCCCATACTAATGCAGAAGTCTGGTATTTTCTCGAATGATGGTGATAGATCTAGAAGGTGCTTGCATCGTCAGTACAGGATACGCAACATGCAACGTCATCTATGAGATGACTTGTCAACGTAAACTTGTTGACATAAATAAAACTAACTGAAGCTGCATTTACAAGTTAAGCTAACAGATGGCGATACTTCAGTACTTAAGCCTGGTTCGTAAGAATATTTCGCAAAATCATTTAGTAATTGCGAAAGCGTTACGGAGATGATAGATAAACTCCAGTGGAAGACTCTGCAGGAGAGACGCTCAGTAGCTCGGTACGGGCTTTTGTTAAAGTTTCGAGAACATACCTTCACCGAAGAGTCAAGCAGTATATTGCTCCCTCCTACGTATATCTCGCGAAGAGACCATGAGGATAAAATCAGAGAGATTAGAGCCCACACAGAAGCATACCGACAATCCTTCTTTCCACGTACAATACGAGACTGGAATAGAAGGGAGAACCGATAGAGGTACTCAGGGTACCCTCCGCCACACACCGTCAGGTGGCTTGCGGAGTACGGATGTATGTCGGGACAAGAAAGTCCGCTTTGGAGCCTTCCATTGCTCCACAAGGTACTTCGAACAGATTCTGCACAATTTTTCGGGTTCTGTATTAATGGAAAGAGAGAGAGAGAGAGAGAGAGAGAGAGAGAGAGAGAGAGGTGTTATTCTGAGGTTGTGACAACACAGAAAATTTTATCGCAATTGTAATACGTTATTTGTTATATACACGAATATGGCCATCAGCATAATGGAATCCTATGGCAGGATTCTGTTAACAAGAAATATTCATAGAAAACCTTTACTATACATTACAGCATACACTTACGATAAAGAGAGGGTGCCTCTTACTTAGCACTATGTACCACAATTGCAAGATAGGACAGTCACTGTTATGGACTTTCAAGTGTTCCAGCTAGATATGGCAACTCTAGAGGACGCATAAAGTTAATGTACAGTGAATAGCTTCAGCTCTATCTAGATGCAAGGCCTCACGTGTGAAAACGTCCTAATTAGTTCCGAAACATCTTCATTCCTGCACACAACAATTTATTTTAAGGAATGCGAGCTGCAACAATCATTCTGACTTATGATAAACGCTGAGGTAGACAGTTAGTTGGCTTGTTGCCAGAGATACTTTACATCCACTGAAAGTTGGTTCACAATCATGAAATGACGCAGTTGTGAGTTGTTCATCAAGCACACTATGAACAGAGATATGGCTGTAGGATGTCTGTAGCACTGCTGTTGCGACAAATTAAAGCCTGTCAAGGAAAGAAAGAGCTTTACAGTTTCGTAAAGGTGAGTGGCAAAGAAAAAAGCAACTACTGTTGGGTGGGATGTGGATCGCCTTATGTTATTTTCATGATCTTACTGCACGAATTTCGATTCATCTCTTTTTCTTCAGGTCACTGTTTCTGTTGAGACACACCAACTTTCTGGCGTAAAAACTATATTTGACTTAATTTAGGCATAAATACTCCTGAGAACTATACAGTCCTGCTCTCAATCAATAACGTCTCTCGCAGAGCAGGCTATACTATCAACGACCTATCAGGAGGGCCTGGCATCGAATGCCAATGTCAGACTCTTGTTTGGGTTTCCCATGCTTTCTCCAGTGTGTATTCCTGTTATCCTCCGACAATCATCTTTATATAGTGCATCTTCCCTGTCGATGCTCCGATGTTCCATTACTCCATTTACATGGTCTGTCCAAGAACGTCGTGGTCTCCTGCAATTACGTCTGCCGGGTGGTTTTCATTCATAAACCTTCTTTGGCCACCGATGAGCTGGCATTCTCATCATATATCTGCACCATTTTAATGATTTTCTTTCAATTCTATTTATCACTTTATCATTTGCCTTCATCATTAGTTTTTCTTTCTATTCTTGATATTCTGGCACTCCTACACATATAATCCATTTCCACAGCAATTAGTCTTCTTTTGAGATCCGCATTTAGTATCCATAGTTCTGATCCATAGCAGAACACTAATTCAAACATTATCTTTCCTACTCTTTTCTTACTGCTGTTGGAAATATTCTTATCCCACCAAAAAGAATTCATACACCCTAACTCTTTACTGCTTTGTTGTATTATATATTTTACTTCTGTATGGCCAAATCCATTTTTATCAAATGGTTCAAATGGCTCTGAGCACTATGCGACTTAACATCTGAAGTCGTCAGTCCCCTATAACTTAGAAATACTTAAACCTAACTAGCCTAAGGACGTCACACACATCCATGGCCGAAGCAGGATGCGAACCTGCGACCGTGGCGGTCGCGCGGTTTCAGACTTAAGTGCCTAGAACCACTCGGCCACACCGGCCGGCCCATTTTTATCAATATGTGCCGGGAGATATTTAAATTTCTCTACCTGTGCCATAACTGCGGTGTCACTGAAATGTAACCCAAATTTAGCAACATTATTCACAATTCCACGCCCACCACAGATAATACACAAGTCAAATAAATAGTGCAATAAATAACTAACAAAAAGTTAGTCAAATTGCGGCAATGATTTCGATAAAACATGTATATCCGGTTCTTCTCCACCGACTTCTCCAGATGCGCAGACTCTACTAGTCTCGTTTTAAGCAGCAGGTTAAACCCAAATCAGATTTCCATGTAAGCTATAGATCAATTCGTGCCGAAGAACGCTGACACGCGCAGTCACTGTGAATTTCAAATCACGTGCGTGTTATGGAGGGTGGCGCAACAAGAACCCATGGATTTGACTTGCGTAGTATCAGTAGTGGGAGTGGAATGGCGTGGTGAAGAACCTGTTGTAGTTTGCTATCATTGAACTACGAGTTCCGCCCTTTCAGCAATTCAATCAACTGGCAATAGTTTATACACATTTTATACGTACTTTTCTGCTGGGTAATTTTTCTGTCCATCGCCGAGAGTTGACTGCGGGAGGAACTCTCCGTATTCCTTTAATGCGTCGATACTCAAGAGTAACAACACTACTGCTGTTATTTTGGTAGAATATCTTTATTCGTAAAGCCCTGTTCACCGTGTGCAGCCCTATGTTGTCAGTCTGCAACTGTAATGCAATTTCACACCGATGCTTGTGTTTGAACCCTGCGTCGACCTACCAGTACTGGCAAATAAGAAGTCATGACAAACAACGCAAAAACCTGCAGTGCACAGTCTGAACATAATGCTTATAGTGCAAATAGTTTTAGAAGCACAAAAAGGTTAGAGCATTCAATTTCAGTGGCAATTATGCAATGGACCGTGCATCATCGCGTTTTCGCTGTTGAACATTACCTCAATAGTAATAACTCTGACCACACACAGTTCAACGGCTTTTCCGCACACTCTTCAATGTTCTGTGAAATGGTTGGATACCTGATCGCAACACAGTATGGCGTTGGAATGCTTCTTTTCGCACAACTGAATCAGCCGTGAAGCAGACGCCGCCCGGTCGGACTCGACGAAGCGAACGCAGGAAAATGTCGACAGAGTACGAGGATGAGATATCCATAAGTCCTCGCCGCTCCACTAAGCGGCGTACTCCAACTCTGGGCTTTGCTCGTCGCTCGTTGCAGGTCACCCTGAAGGATGAGTTATATTTTCAGCCTTACGAAATTATGATCGTACAGAGATTCACGACTGTGGTTATGGTGAACGGGACATTTTTCTGATAGACTGCTAGATGTTCTTGCTGCTACTGCTGACGATGATGAGCGATGAAACACACTTTCACTTAGACAGTAATGTAAACAAACAAAACTGTCGCTATTGGGCAGGAGGCAACCCACAAGAAGTGCATCAAAAATCACTGCACAGGGCAAAAGTGAAAGTGTGGTGTGGATTGTCCAAAGGAGGAATCGTTGGGCTTTTTTTTCTTTTTTTTAATTAAAGTAAATTTGGTGTTAGTGTATCAGGGAAATGCTGCACCTTATGTTGCAATGCTATACAATTTCGTGCGGCCACAACTGGACACTGTAGGGATGAACATGCAGACATGTGGTACCAACAAGGTGGAGTCACACCCCACATGGCCAATAATTCCACGGCAGCTGTTAGAGAAAAGTTTCCCAACACGTGATCTCACGTTACGGCGATGTCTGTTGGCCAGCTCGCTCGCTTGTCGGTTCGTGACTACTTCTTACGTGGTTACCTAAACAGTAAACTGCACTGCAAGAAACCTCGTACACCCAGTGACTTGAAAGCACAATACGTCAAGAAATTACAGCTGCTACACCTGACATGTTGACGAAAGTGATGGCGAATTTCAAAGGAAGACGATTAATGTGCATTCACGAAGAAGTAAGCTATCTACCTGATGTTATATTTGAAACGTGAAAATTCATAAACTGGATACGTTACCAATTGTAGTGATGTGAGTACATTTCGTATGCGTTCTTTTATCGTTTTCTTAGTACCTCAGAGTCACCGTTTAGGGTTTTCGCTAGTTAAAAAAAGTTTCACGTTTTAACTTCGAAAATACAGTACGATTATAATAAATCTTTCGCCACTTGAGCCAATGCAGATGGAAAACTATTTACTGTGTGGGTATCAAGCTTTATAAGAATTATGTTCAGACTGTGCACTGGAGGACTTGTGGTGTTAGTCATGACTTGCCGTTATCTGCCAGTACTGGTAGGGCGGTGTAGGATTCAAACAAAGCACTAGAGTTCGAATAACTGACGTTTTGGGAACTGCTCGTCGAAGAGGTCGACGGCCAATTCCGCCACAAATTGTTGAAGAAGTTACTGTTGAAATGGCTGAGAATGTTGGATGCTAAGTGCGATCTAAAGCGGTGCACGAGCCGTCTCGCGACAGTTGAACATTCCATGGTCCACCGTTCTAAGAATGCTCCGAGCGGTTCGAGGCTGTTGTGTATATAGGCTGTCATCACATTTGAGCAACGTTTGTAGCTTGGAACGTAAACATGAGATGCACCTAATAAATGTTAGCCTCTCATATGAAAATTAAAGTACGTTTCTTTTCATGGTTTCTTCGTTACTTCTCTTCCGCATGCCCTTACAGATGTTCCCCAAAGTTTAATTGTCCTACGATCACTTGTGCTTCGTGGGGATGTTCTGAATTAGTGAAAGTTTTGAACTATAGCCACGCTATGTAACAGTGAACCCTCGACGATGGACATAAAAACTACTCGCCAAAAAAGTGCATATAGAATTTATATGAACTATTGCTAGTTGGCTGAATTGCTGAAAGGGCGGAAACGTGACAAACTCGTAAGTCAATGACAGTAAACTTCAATTAGGCATAACAGAATTCGTTACTTTTGAATACATTACGGGAAAGGCAGTGATCAATGTCTTACAAATATTTACTATTAAAAACAGTCTTGATCACGATTTATTTATCAAGGTGACCGGTTTCGACCACTACTGTGGTTATCTTCAGACCATTGAGTAGGAACCTCTTTCTGTGGGAGAATCACTACTAATTCTCCCACAGAAAGAGGTTCCTACTCGATGTTCTGAAGATAACCACAGTAGTGGTCGAAACCGGTCACCTTGATAAATAAATCGTGATCAAGACTGCTTTTAATAGTAAATAACAGAATTCGCTCTGTGAAGTTCGTAAGCGCAGGTGCAGGACGATGCAAATGAAAATAAGTTATTTAAAAAAACACATAAAGTGCCCTCCGTCACACACCGTCGGGTAGCTTTGCAGAGAGTAGATGTACACAGTGAGAAATCTGATAGTTAAACGCAGCGCTCAAGCCCTGTCGGACGCGAGTGGCGTGGCGTGTTACGGGGAACCCAGCCGGAAGTGGCCTGGCTGTTTTCCGGCGGCGCTATCGCACTGGAGTCAGTTGATCCCAGGGTCCAACCATCAAAACTGCAGCATTCAGCAAAGATGAGCTAAGTACCACCAACTCTTCTCTGTGCGTTAACAGACGTCACACCTGACGATGGGGCCTCTTGTGGGTTAACTCGCACGAAACATTTTACTTAAAACTCTGTTGGGAGAACACACCTAACAACTGTGTACAACCTACACTTCGCATAGTGGCAGCCAGAAGATCAGATAACTGCATACACGCTGAGGAACAGGATTATCTCCACGTCATGGAAAAAGCATTTACGCCCGATTTAGCTGCCAGCGCAGTGGCCGAGCGGTTCAATGCGCTTCAGTCCGGAACCGCGCGACCGCAATGGTCGCAGGTTCGAATCCTGCCTCGGTCATGTATGTGTGTTATGTCCTTAGGTTAGTTAGGTTTAAGTAGTTCTAAGTTCTAGGGGACTGATGACCTCAGATGTTGAAGTCCCATAGTGCTCAGAGCCATTTGAACCATTTTTCCGGTTCAGCTTTCCTCCAAACAAGATCTGTCACACATTCCAGTGCACTGGGTACGTATAAGATACTTCTTTAACATGCAGACTCTCAAGCACTCCCTTCATCCGTAAACTAATTATTAAACTTACAGATTCTGACCCGCCAGGTTAGCCGAGGGCGCTAATACGCTACTTCCTGGATTCGGGTAGGCGCGTCGACCCAGGATCGAATACACCCGGCGGATTAACTACGGCCAGCCTGGATGTGGTTTTTAGGCGGTTTCCACATGCCACTAGGTGAATACCAGGCTCGTCCCCACGTCCCGCCTCACTTACACGGCTCTCAAGCATTTGGAAAACGTTCGTACTATTTCAGGCTTACACTATACTCAGACACCGGGGGTACACTATACTCAGACGACACCGGGGGTACACTAATTCCGTCTAAGGGGGAGGGGGTGTTTCGGCGTGGCGACAGGAAGGGCATCTGGCCACCCTCTGTCATTGCCATCGCCAAATCCTTAGTAACAAGGCCGACCCCCCCACTGAAGTGGGGCAAAGGCCCAAAGCAAATGATGATGAAACTTACCGATTCTAAGTCGCTCATGTTAACTATTTATTCAAGTTTTCTGTCACCTAGATGATACTACCAGCCATTCTACAAGGAAAATTAATAATAAAAACAAGTATCACAAAACAACTTACGATGAGGACAAACACTATTAAACAATGATAGGGGCAGATTTTACAAAAATTACTAGCGAGGATTGATTACTGGCAAGCAATTTCGTTGCTGGTGCCTGGATAGCACATTCTACTCTGTAAGCCAATAAAGAGGTGAACCTTCAGCGTTATTTTCCCGCCAAAACATTTTATTTAATTCGATGACGCAACAGGCAATACCATAACAGGTAATAGCTAATGAAACAGAGCAAAACACTTATCATCAACCCAATAATTTTCTTGTTCTCGCCCCAGGGTGTCACTGTGTGTTGGCGATAACAAATATGACTTCTTTATAATCTTTCGATTTGCTGGCTTCTCTCCACCTGGATGATCGGAAGCTAACTTCTTTATTTCCGTATAACTTGAGACTTCTGCACCGTGTATAATTTTTGTTTTAAAAAGGCTAGTGTGGTTTTTCCCCAGCATCCTCCCTTATAATGTTCCTTCTAGGACATTCACAAGAAACTGGTGACTGCTTTGTTGTTCTTTGGAAACATTCTCATGTTACTTTTTTAAAAAAATTTCTGAGGTAGTGCCAGTTTTATGAGTACTAAGCTCCTTTGTTTCTGGGTATAATGCTTTAGGCATTTCACATGGGATGTTATCAATACCAGCAGCGTTCTTTCCTTTCAGATAATTTAACGCTTTTTCGAATTTTTCTTTTGTAACCTGAGCCCCCATTTTCATTTCTTCTTATTCTTTACTTGGTTGTTCTGACTACAGTACAGCTCTCCAATACACTATTTCCATATGTTGGCTACATCCTTGGAGCGGACTGAACTGATGTGCGTTTTCGTTTTCCAAATTTTTATCTGATTGTGTGCCTTTTTTTTTTACCTTTTTTCCTTCCGAGTGATTTCATCTCGAATCATACAAGTCATGTCAACTCGTGGCCATGAATTTTTCTGGAAAACATATATATTAGACCTCTAAATCGCGTGTTAACAAATAAAGTAATTTCGTTTTATCTTCATTTTCGTAAAAGGTAAGGAGCTTTTAAAAATGTATATGTTGTAAATAACTCTTAAGACTGTAGAGGAAAGAAAAATAAACTAATAAATCAAAACTACTGGAGATCTGGCAGATGTTTTGCGTTACACCCGCACACTTATGGGCGTCCTTTAACTTACAAATTTAAGATGAAAATATGAAACTTAAGTCAATTATTGGACTTCAAAAATTTTCTGGCATATTATCTGATACTACTAATGTAATTATAAACAGTATCTTCTCTGCTCCACCTATCTGTATCAAGCAAAATATTTATTACTAATAATGTAAAAAATTGCATTTTTACGAGTCTTTACGAATTATTTACTCGAAAACTCCCATCCGAAAACTTCAGAGAATTACACAAAATATTGTTTGGTTAAAATGATAGTAGTCATTGCAAACACAGTGGGTAATATTTTTCTGTGTAAAGTGTTGAAAGATTTTCAACATACTGCATATTCCGCATCACTGAATTTCTAGTGTACAATCTGGATGTTGGCAATACTGTTTCCAGCGCTATTCTTTCTATATTAAGCGAGTGAGGGTCCTCAAGTAACAGCATTAGCATCACATCCACTGTGGAGGAACTGCTACTCTCACAAGAAGAAATTTACTGGCAACCCACCTCAATGATCACCATCACCCGAGTGTGAAACTGAAGAAAACAATGCACATGTTTATATTCCTGTGTGTGAAGCTGTTGAAGTGCTGAATGTGAGTATTTCTGCTCTAGTCCATACTATATCCCCCTCAAACGTCCAGAAAAGGTAAGAAGGAAAAGGAAAGAAAAAACATTTTCTAAAAACAAAATTCGAAGAAATTAAAACAAGTTTTACGCTAGCAACATCTTCATAACTTTGTGAAGCGTGTAATGTAAATGCACTTGATGCAGAACCTAAAGATACGTGCAAGACATGTGATGTGTGGTTACGAAACATAAATACTACCATCTCAGCAGCTACCTATACTGAGAAGGTAGAAGGTACAGTTACTGACAACGCTACCACGTGGCTACTCTAAGCAGCAGATACAGAAATACATACCCACTTCCTCACTTTATTTATTTTCAAAAGCTCGTAAAATAAAGAATGAGAACGGTATTCGGGGATGCCCAGATTTTCTTATTGTTCACATCCATTGCAAAATAAGCGTAATGTTGCGCTGGAACATTGCCTACTGGAATCTTCGTCGTCGCTTGGCAAAGTCCTAACGAGGCTGATGTTATCTCTGTTAGCGAAAATCGTAATACGAGAAAAAAAAGATATCTGACAAGATCAATAAAAGAAGCATATCTCCTAATGAAAAAAGCACAGCACTCCGTCTTCAGGCCACAAGTGGCCCATCGTGACCATCCGACCCCCGTGTCACCTTCAGGTGAGGATGCGAATAGGAGGGGCGTGTGATCAGCACACCGCTCTCCCGGTCGTTATGATGGTTTTCTTTCACCGGAGCCGCTACTATTCGGTCGAGTAGCTCCTCAATTGGCATCACGAGGCTGAGTGCACCCCGAAAAATGGCAACAGCGCATGGCGGCTGGATGGTCACCCATCCAAGTGCCAGCCATGCCCAAAAGCGCTTAACTTCGGTTATCTCACGGGAACCGGTGTTTCCACTGCGGCAAGGCCGTTGCGCTAATGAAAAAAGGAGAACCCAAATTTAAAAATTGGTCTCACAAAATTCTACTCCTTACGACCAAAATAGGTAAAGTGCCACCATAAGCAATGTCACAGGAAAGAAGTACACAGAGATGGACCTGATGCTTTTGTACATATGTCAACAGCCGCAGGTGCAGGAGTGTGCAATGTGTGCTGAAGTGATGACTGTTGCAGCATCACACCTTCATGGGACTGACAATGATGTAACCTATGCATTGTGGGAGGGAGGAAAGTTGGTGAAGAGGATAGTACAGCCAGAGAAGTTTATATATACACACAGAGGTTAGACACTGGGTCATTGAAAGTAATAGCTCACCATCATATCCGGAGGATTCAATGACAGGCCATAGCAGAAGCAAAATCAGCCACATCCCAGAATACTTGACACATTAGTTCTTCATTTCGACTTTGATGAGAACTGGTCTGTTGCTTTGCAGAACGAAATTCAAAGTTACCACTGTCACACATCACAGGTATCAATATTCACATCTGTTGTTCACTTCCTTGGAACATCACACTGTTTTGCTACTGTCAGTGATGATCTCACTGAGAGCGCAGGATACGTGCATGCTATGTTGTCAACATGATAATTGATGATTAGAGGCCATGCATTTCCTAAACGTGTGTATGTGACTGATTGTGCAGCATCTCATTTTAAAAACTGCTTTCAGCTTTATGAGCTTGGTCAACACTGTAGTACAGAAATTAAGACAAAAAATAGATATTTTCAGCAACAGATCGTGGAGAAAGCGTATGTGATGGGGTAAGATATCTCTGTAAACATCTTACAACGAAATTTAATCTTCAGTATGAATCTGCTGATGCTATAAGACATGCTAATAGATTTGTACACACTGTACCCAACATTAGTAACAAATATGAAACACTTAATTCTAAATGAAGGTACATTATAGCGATTCCGTTTAAAAAAAGAGAGAAGAGTTGTCTGGTATGAAGCCTGTGGTAGGAATTCAATCAAGTCAGTATTGGGTTGCACTCCAGAGTGGCACATACATTGCAAGAATGGTTCTCCACGAAATGCAGCTTGTTACCGTGTGTGAAATGCAGAGACCACATTACACATTAGAAAGAGTTTGTAGAGAGCCACTTCATTTCTTGTGAGTATGACAAATGACAATCAGTTGTGGGTGGGGCAAAAAAAAAGCGGCTCAACTACTGTGGTCATCAGTCCCCTAGAACTTAGAACCACTTAAACCCAACTAACCTAAGGACATCACAGACATCCATGCCCGAGGCAGGATTCGAACCTGCGACAGTTCCGGACTGCGCGCCTAGAACCGCGAGACCACCGCGGCCGGCTGGGTGGGTGGGGCAGGTAACAAGTGTTTGTCATGAGCGGCAAGATATAACCGTCTCCTTTATGACACCTCATGGTCCTACTAACGCTTTCAAATTGCCATAATCAAAAATGAGTTTGCAGTTCCCATTTCCCAAGTACTGCTCTTGTTGGATCATCTTTGTCCATGTGCAAATTCAGCTCGGCTCTACAAGTTCAACGAGAAGCAGATGGAAAAAAGAACTCTTTTCAACAGCACAATGTTGATTATTACATTGTAGACAATTTTAATTCATGAAAAGTCATGAAGTAAAATCATGATAGAAGACAATAATAATTTGTGAACATCATCACAAAAAGAAAAATGGGAAAATTATGAATTATTTTCCCACTCACTTATAATGCTGTGAAACATTACTCTACTGGCCATTAAAATTGCTACACCACGAGCATGTCGGGCTACAGACGAGAAATTTAACCAGCAGGAAGAAATTGCTGTGATATGCAAATGATTAGCTTTTCAGAGCATTCACACAAGGTTGGCGCCGGAGGCGACACCTACAACGTGCTGACATGACGAAAGTTTCCGACCGACTTCTCATACACAAGCAGCAGTTGAACGGCGTTGCCCAGTGAAACGTTGTTGTGATGCCTCGTGTAAGGTGGAGAAATGCGTACCAAAGGTCGGATTGAAGTCTATCGCGATTGCGATTTATCTTATCGCGACATTGCTGCTCGCGTTGGTCGAGATCCAATGACTGTTAGCAGAATATGGAATCGATGGGTTCAGGAGGGTAATACGGAACGCCATGCTGGATCCCAACGGCCTCGTATCACTAGCAGTCGAGATGACAGGCATCTTATCCTCATGGCTGTAAAGGATCGTGCAGCCACATCTCGATCCCTGAGTCAACAGATGGGGACGTTTGCAAGACAACAACCATCTGCACCAACAGTTCAACGACTTTTGCAGCAGCATGGACAATCAGCTCGGAGACCATGGCTGCGGTTACCCTTGACGCTGCATCACAGACAGGAGCGCCTTAGATGGTGTACTCAACGACGAACCTGGGTGCACGAATGGCAAAACGCCATTGTTTCGGATGAATCCAGGTTCTTTTTACAGCATCATGATGGTCGCATCCGTGTTTGGCGACATAGCGGTGAACGCACAATGGAAGTGTGTATTTCTCATCGCCATACTGGCTTATCACCCTGCGTGGTGGTATGGGGTGACACTAGTTCCACGTCTCCATCACCTCTTATTCGCATTGACGGCACTTTGAACAGTGGACGTTACATTTCAGATGTGTTACGACCCGTGGCTCTACCCTTCATTCGATCCCTGCGAAACCCTACATTTCAGCAGTATAATGCATGACCGCATGTTGCAGGTCCTGTACGGGCATTTCTGGATACAGAAAATGTTCGACTGCTGCCCTGGCCAGCACATTCTCCATATCTCTCACCAATTGAAAACATCTGGTCAATGGTGGCCCAGCAACTGGCTCGTCACAATACGCCAGTCACTACTCTTGATGAACTGTGGTAGCTTATTGGAGCTGCATGGGCAACTGTACCTGTACATGCCATCCAAGCTCTGTTTGACTCAATGCCCAGGAGTATCAAGGCAGTTATTACGGCCAGAGGTGGTTGTTCTGGGTACTGATTTCTCAGGATGTATGCATCCAAATTGCGTGAAAATGTAATCACATGTCAGTTTTAGTATAATATATTTGTCCAATGAATACCCGTTTATCATCTGCATTTCTTCTTGGCGTAGCAATTTTAATGGCCAGTAGTGTATTTTGTTTTATAAATATCAGTTTTGCATGACATTTACTTAAAATCAGCAATCAATTTAAATAGTTCAAATTCCATGATTTTTTAACCTTGAGAGTAGAGCCAGGTCTACCTAAAAAATTCTGACTTTTGTAAAGGCAAGTACAGCCCACACTTGCCTGTACATTACCAAGTACAGTGACCAACTAACATACCATGAAATTTTTAAGACATCTAGGATGGGGTTTTTGGCGAAAATTTCTAAATAGCCAAAAAATTTCAGATTCATCTTTGTTTACAACTATTTAGTGAGTTTAACACATCCATGTCATAGCTGACAGCAGTCCTAGCACTGTATCATTTCAGACATCCAATGACTATACATAATTAATACGTAATTTTGAAAATTGCAAAAAATTACAAATTCTCATAGTTTAATTAAAAAAATCGAATAAAGCTCACAAGTGTGTATGTATTAATCATGTCACATAGTATTGGGAACGAAGTATTTATTGAAAATAAATTCAGATCTTTATCGCTTTTCGTTCCTTTATTACAATTTTTCAACTTTCCCTTTCGTTACGTAATTTTCGCAAATACTGTTATTTAGAGAGGGGTGTAGCATTTTAAAAAGATCATCAGAAAATCAAAATACTGTAGTTGTGGAGAGATATCATGAGCAACCTAAACACATTTTTTTTTCAGTAAATTCTGATACAGTGACGTGACACATTCACTCTTGACCTGTATGATTTGAGATGAAATTGCCCTTCTCTTTGAACCAAGTTATTTAGTCTATTGTATTCTGATTCACTTATCACTTTATATTTTCTTCTTTTCCATTAATTCTATTGTGTGATCATTTACTCCTGGTTTCCTGGATTCGTTCTGTGGGAGACCAATTGTTTCCCTTACTGCTGCTTTAACTGCCTTTCCTGCCTTGGCAGGAATGTAGGCACTGTACATCACTGTTAGCAGCGATGGGTCGCAAGACGCCCACGTGACACTACTGAGACGGAAGACCATCGTGTTCGGCGTATGGCTCTGTCGCATCTATTGCATCTGCAGCAGCAATCTGAGCAGCAGTTGGCATCATACTGACACAATGAAATGTTACAAACAGGTTACTTCAAGGACAGATCCGAGCCAGACGCCCTGTAGCGTACATTCCACTGACCCCAAACCACCACCATTTGCCATTTCAGTAGTGTCAAGCAAGAGCTCACTGGAGGGTAGGGTGAAGGTTTGCTGTGTTTTCTGATGAAAGCTGGTTCTGCCTCGGTGCCAGTAATGGCCGTGTGTTGATTATAAGGAGACCAGTTGAGTGCCTCAACCAAACTGTCTGCGTGCTAGACACCCTGGACCTACACCTGGAGTTATGGTCTGGGGTGCCATTTTGTATGACAGCAGGAGAATTCTCGTGCTTATCCCACGCACCCTGACTGCAACATCGTACCCTAGTCCGGTGAGTCAGCATTCCAGAGGGTGTTTTCCAACAGGATAACGCTCGCCCACATACCCCTGCCGACCGGAGTGGCCGTGCGGTTCTAGGCGCTACAGCCTGGAACCGAGGGACCGCTACGGTCGCAGGTTGCAATCCTGCCTCGGACATGGATGTGTGTGATGTCCTTAGGTTAGTTAGGTTTAATTAGTTCTAAGTCCTAGGTGACTGATGACCTCAGAAGTTAAGTTGCATAGTGCCATTTGAACCATACCGCTGTTGTAACCCAACATGGTCTATAGAGTGTCGACATGTTGCATTGCCATGTTCGATCACCTGAATTGTCTCCAATTGAGCACATATGGGAAATTATCGGGCGACAACTACAGCGTTATCCACAACCAACATTAACCGTCCCTGTAATGACTGACAGGTATAACAGGCATGGAATTCCATCAGACAAACTGACACCCGGCAACTGTACAACACAATGCATGCACTGTTGCATTCAACATTCTGGCGCTTACATCTATTACTTATGTACAAGCATCTCACATTTGCAATGGCTTATCTTGCGCTTACGTTAATGTGAGATCTTATAATGTCAATCACTTAAATATGTTACCTAGACAAATGTATTCCCTAAATTTCATTACTCTACATTAATAATATTTTTGTGTCGCGTTTTTTTTTTTTTTTTTTTTTTTTTTTTTTTTTTTGCTAGCGTATGTACCTTCACTCAAATGCTGTAGATATTAAGATGGTATCTGAAAGCTTCATCTAATGTTGTCAAATCCGAGCACAAATCCTATTCACGACGATTGGTGACTGGTGCCGTCTCGTAGTTGAACAGTCAGTGACTGCTTGCGTCAAACAGGAAAGAGTGGTGCTGCTTATGTAGGCTTCCTCTTCTGCTAAGGGAACTCATCCCCTGAAACGCTGAATGTGCTGTAGTGCGGAACCATCTAATTAATACAGCGTCCCTGCACTGTTAATTCCACAGAGAGGCATATTCGAAACGGTGCACTTGTGCGCCGACGGAAGCAGCCCGAGATCCGCTCACTAGCACTTGCCCCTCCGGCGCTTGGCAGTCGGCTATTGCCGGCCGCAGCAGTTGGCTTTATTTTTGGCGGAGCGCGCGCGCTGAGGTCCGAGGACAGAAATAACGGCGGCCGCCTCATCCGCCTCTCTGCACCGCGTGAAAGTGAGAGCGGGCGGTGCTGCTCTCGCAGAAATATGATGGCGGCGGCTGAGCCCTGGAGCCGTAGCTGTGTCGCCAATGAGATGTGACCTGTGTCTCGCGAAGTAGGCCGCCGAAGAGGTGGGGGGACACCTGCCTGTGATTCATTCAGCGAAGACTGCAACGGAGCACACTGCTGTACCCAGTCACTCGGCGCGCGTTGTGCTTATTTGTTTACTGTCGTTGGCACTCACTCATTAAATGGATCGCGGTTACACAAATTAAATACAGAAAGCCTCAGAATTTCTTTGTTCAGTAAAGGACCTCGCAGATTGAAAATACTAGCTACAAGCAATCGTCGCCCTACTAGTAATAATCATTTACGCTCTTTTGAAAATACATCGGTATCTTTCATTATATTATTGACTGGACTACTCTTGAACTTCGTAATTTAAGATCCATGAATAAAAGCTATAGGTGTTTCCAGCCGAGTTGCAGTTCTAAGATAGCGCGATAAACGAACACAATAACGCTCGTATTTACTTTCCAAAACCTAGTAACTTAGAATAATAAGTCCCTTTGACTCTCAAAAGCGAAATATTGCTGCAGCCAATCTAAGCCCTTTATTCGGACGAAAAAATAATGTCCGAAAACTTCTGATGCAAAACGCTCCCAAGTGTGTGTCTTTCCGAAAGAAATCACGAACAGAAACACTAATAAAACTCAGTAACGAAGAAAGAATTGTAAAGAAAAATAATTGTGTCATTTCTTTTAAAAATAACTGGCCGTTCGGAAACACGAAGGACTGATGACGATGTTCCACACATAAAGACCAGCAATACGAAAAAGAGCCGGACTCGGTGGCCGTGCGGTTCTAGGCGCTTCAGTCCGGAACCGCGGGACTGCTACAGTCGCAGGTTCGAATCCTGCCTCGGGCATATATGTATGTGATGCTCTTAGGTTGTTGTTGTTGTTGTTGTGGTCTTCAGTCCTGAGACTGGTTTGATGCAACTCTCCATGCTAATCTATCCTGTGCAAGCTGCTTCATCTCCCAGTACTTACGGCAACCTACATCCTTCTGAATCTGCTTAGTGTATTCATCTTTAGGTCTCCCTCTATGATTTTTACCCTCCACGCTGCCCTCCAATACTAAACTGGTGATCCCTCGATGTCTTAGAACATGTCCTACCAACCGATTCCTTCTTCTAGTCACGTTCTGCCACAAGCTCCTCTTCTCCCCAATTCTACTCAATACCTCCTCATTAGTATTGTGATCTATCCATCTAATCTTCAGCATTCTTCTGTAGCGCCACATTTCGAAAGCTTCTATTCTCTTCTTGTCTAAACTGTTTATTGTCCATGTTTCACTTCCATACATGGCTACACTCCATCCTTAGGTTAGTAAGGTTTAAGTAGTACTAAGTTCTGGGGGTCTGATGACCTAAGATGTTAAGTCCCATAGTGCGCAGAGCCATTTGAACCATTTTTTACGAAAAAGAAACTAACTTTATGGCGTACCATCATCAGAAAACTAGAAACAAGCCTGTTTCATAATAGCGAAACGCTGTTTTTGTGCATACTTATATTATTCTTAAAATACAGTGGGGTTACAGGCACATAAAATAAATGTACCAATTATAACACGAAATTCTCACTCCTGTGAGAATTTTAAGAAACTGAGAAACATGGTATTCTAGCTAGAACCGTCGTAAATTGATGGTAGAAAATTTCCTGTGTGTCCTCATTTAAATTCGCTGATAAGTGAAATTCGTGTGCCCCAACTTAATGCATTACTACCATAGAATGCCAGAACGAAGTATCTAGCAACAAGCGTCGCATGTCCTCTTTATTTTTCGCGCAATGAACTACTGGCCAACAACCGGCAACGCAGCTTTGATTAGCACCAGCTATTTTCGTTCTGCAAAGGAATACCGCATAATGATTTCAAGTACTGTGGCATCCAATGTGTGACGATGTACTTGCCACACGACCCCTCACAGTGTAATCTTCCCGGTAGCAGGGGCGCTGAACCCTACTACGATAACATATCCCCCTGTTCAAATTTCCCAACATGCGTACCATATTATATAAACTAGGTTGAACTCTCTCCGAGGCTTTCGCCCCATCTACAAGTTCTATAAATGATCCAACAAATGTGTGGCATTTTCGAAGGGATATTGGTATTTTGGCAGTCACTGCAGATCACGCGGGTGACCGCTGCCACTAGTCATTTAGTTTATGGATATTCAAAGGGCCAGTAACCACAGAACTTGTTCATGGAAGGTTGGAACTTAAATTACAATGAATATAATTGATTTAAGACCGCCATGTTTTCCTTTCATAAATCTTATTCTTTGAAGATGTACAAAAATTATTTTATAATCGTCTTAGAGCTTTTGTATTGCATGACAGCCAGCTTGCAGGGGTTCTCGAATGTGAAGGAACATCTGTAGGCCGACAATGCGTGCTTGCAGTTGTAAAATCTTTCTTCGTTTGTTGTAATACTGAAGGTTGCACTTTAATATGTTCCTTTACTTCCAAATACGAATCTAAGAAATCGACACTCCAGCTCCGGTATTTCACAAATTGACATTACGTTTGGTACAATATCAATATTTTTATTTTAATGCTCATATCTTGTACAAGATAGCAAAAAGAGCAGCGGCAAAATCAAAGGCTGAGGCTACGGAAGAGGCGTATGAACAGCTGGAAAGAAGACAGGACGGCAGGTAACTCCTACGGATTGCTAACGCAAGAGATAAAGCGACCAAGGACATAACACCAATGAGACAGATAAAGGATGAATCAGGTGTAGTATTACACGACCTTGAGAAAATCCTGAATAGGTGGTGGGAGTACTTTGAAAGGCTATTGAATGAAGAAAATGTACGAGAGAAGTATGAGGATGGAGACATAAATGAAGAAATGGCCCAAAGTATACGAGGGGCGTTTGAAAAGTCCGTGCAAAAATAAAAATTACTTAAGTGTTTGGAGTAAATCGTTTTTTTTTTATTTCTAGACATAAGTCTCTTTTTAGACTAATACGCTTCGTCCAACGTTGTTCTAATTTGTTGATCCCTTCCGAATAATAGGAATTGTCCAAGTCGGCAAAATAGCTTGTAATTACTGCAATCACCTCCTAGTTTTAAAATCTTTGTACTGCCAGCCATTTCTTCAAATTGGGTAACAAACAGTAGTCAGAGGAAGCCAAGTCTGGAGAATAAGGGGGATGTGAAACAAGCTGGAATTCTATTTCCATTAATTTTGCGACCGCAACTGCTGAGGTATGTGCTAATCGCCAGCGTTTTTCTTGCAGCTCGGTTTTCAAACGGTCCAATAATGATGAATAATATCCACCTGTAATAGTTTCCCCCTTTTCCAGATAGTCGATGAGGTTTATCCCTTGTGAATCCCAAAAGACAGTCGCCATAACCTTTCCGGCCGAAGGAATTGTCTTCGCCTTTTTTGGTGCAGATTCTCCCTTGGTAACCCATTGTTCAGATTGTTATTTGGTCTCAGGAGTATAGTATTGTATCCATGTTTCATCCACAGTGATAAAACAACGCTTAAAGTCCTGCGGATTCTTCCTGAACAGCTGCAAACCATCCTTGCAACACTTCACACGATTCCGTTTTGGTCAAGCGTGAGCAATCGCGGAACCCATCTTGCGGATAGCTTTCTTATGTCCAAATGTTTATGCAAAATATTATGTACCCGTTCATTCGAGATGGGCCACAGCACTAGCAATCTCACGCACCTTAACTCTTTTGTCATCCATCACCATATCATGGATTTTATCAATGATTTCTGGGGTCGTAACCTCCACAGGTCGTCCAGAACGTTCAGCATCACTTGTGCCCATATGGTCACTCCGAATTCTGAAAACACTAATAAACTGTTATAATCGAAGGTGCAGAGTCACCATAATGTTTACCAAGCTTCTCTTTAGTCTCCTGAGGCGTTTGGCCTTTCATAAAGTAATGCTTAATCACCACAGGAGATTTTTTTTCGTCCATGTTTTGACAATCACTCGACTTCCTTGATTCACACGAATGCCAAACACAAAGTAATAGACCAATATGGCTGAAACTTGGTGTGCGTTCTTTCCAAAAATGCTACTAACCAAACATGACCTCGATAAGCGCCGGTGGTGCCATCTCTCGGACTTCGCATGGACTTTTCAAACGCCCCTCATAAGTAGGGAATAAGTCGAACACGCGATGAAGAAAATGAATAATGGGAAGGCCCTAAGGGCACGGAAAAGTCTGGGAGAACAGGGAACTGATATTCTCTGGGATCTAATGCGGAAGATCTGGAAAGGAGAATGAATGCCGCATGCGTGGAGAAGCAGTATACTGGTTCCCACATATAAGGGGAAAGGGGATATCCAAAACTGTGGCAATTATAGAGGGATAAAACTGATGTCCCACATAACGAAGATCTGGGAAAGGATAATTAAGAAGACGCTGAAGTATGTGAAGAACAGTTTGGATTTATGCCAGGAAAAATTTTGGTTGTAGTAAAATCTATGAACACGACAAATAATTCAATACCTCCTCTTGCTGGCAGTACGGGTAATGTAGCTGATGATGATGATAGACAGAAGACTGAAATTCTAAACCTAGCTTTCAAAAACTCGTTTACGGTAGAAGACTGCAGCACCATTCCCCCTTTCAATTATCGAACAAACGAAAGGATGGCTGACATAGTGTTTAGTGTATCTGGGATTGTAAAACAGTTAAGATCTTTAGACGCCAGGAAGGCATCTGGCCCAGACGGTATCCCCATAAGATTTTAAGTTGACTATGCTACAAATATAGCACCATTCTTATCTATCATCTATCAGAGATCATTGGAACAGAGTAAAGTTCCACCGGACTGGCAGAAGTCAAGGTCATAGCAATCTATAAAAAGGGTAGAAAATAAGATGCACATAATTACCGGCCAATTTCACTGACACAGATTTGTTCTAGAATCATGGAACATATTTTGTGTTCAGACATAATGACCTTTCTAGACTGTGAGAAGCTCATCTGCAGAAACTAGCATGGTTTTAGGAAACAGCGGCCATGCGAGGCACAGCTGGCCCTCTTTGTGCATGATACACAACAGGCCCTAGATACCGGCTTCCAGGTCGATGCCATATTTCTCGACTTTCGAAAGGCGTTCGACTCACTTCCGCACTGTCGCTTGCTGCAAAAAGTGCGCGCTTACGGTCTAACCGATGACATATGCGGTTGGATAGAAAGTTTCCTAACAGACAGGGAGCATAATGGGGGTGACTTCAACATAAACGATCTGGTTGATGTTATTGACTGTGGCCTTAAGACTGTTTGCCGATGATGCTGTAGTCTACAGGAAGGTAGTATCACACGACAGTTGTGAACAAATCAATGAGGATTTGCAGAAAATAAATGCGTGGTGTAATGACTGGCAGTTATCTCTCAATATTAGCAAGTTTAAACTTCTGTGTACAACAAGGCGAAAATCCCAATTAACGTACGAGTACAAAATAAATGCCCAGTCTTTGGAAGCGGTAACGTCCGCAAGTATCTGGGTGTGACTATTCGAAATTATCTCAATTGGAATGATCAGATTACACAAGTAACAGGTACGGCAAACTCTAGGTTGCGGTTTATTGGTAGAATCCTGAAGCGCTGCAGTCCTTCAACAAAGGAAATAGCTTACAATACGTTAATTTGTCTAGTCTTGGAGTATTGTTCGTCTGTATGAGACCCTTACAAGTTGGGTCTGATTCAAGAGACTGAGAAGGTCCAAAGAAGAGCGGCAAGGTTCGTGACTGGTACATTTAGCCATCGCGAGAGCGTTACAAATCTCATAGAAAGTTTGAAGTGGGACACACTTCCAGATAGACGGCGCGCTAAACAGAAGGGGCTGCTCACTAAATTCCGATCTTCGCCGAGGATGTAGAGCATGTATTATCACCACCAACTTTCAAATCGCGCAATGATCACCATTCAAAGATAAGGGAGGCGCTCAGGCAGTCGTTTCTTCCTCGCGCAATCCGTGAGTGGAACATGGGGGTGGGGATATGACTTTGACGCGAATTGTTCATTCCAGTTTCTGCTATTTTCTTGCGTTTCATTGAGGTCCTTAATAAAATACAAGCAAATAGCAGAAATTGGAAAGAACACCTCTGAAGAATGAGTGGAGAAAGATTGTCTCTCCAGACAGAATATTTAACAACGAAGACCGAAGAAGCGTAAGGTACAACGCTTTACGTTAATATGATGATGATGATGATGATAATTGTTGCTTGGTCTTAATTTTCGCCTATTAGTTTCTACAGTGCTCTTTCAGTACCTGGTCAATGTTACGAACATAAACAAGCTAATAGTATAATTACGGTAAAACCCGTTTTCACATTCCCAGATTTTAAAATGTCAATAATTCTAAATCACGTGTACGGGGGGGGGGGGGGGGGGGATGTTTTGCCCCTAGTGACATGAAAACCACTGGGCACGCCAGATTCCCACAGCCAGTGCATTTCACTTGGGCGCTTTGTGTGTGTAACTGTGAACGGGACAATGCTGCTGTTCAGCCTAACATGCCTCGAAGGACGAATTTCACGTCTCTTTACAGCAATGATGATGATGATGTCACATACTCTGCGGAGCTTAGGAGACGGTGTGGGAAACCCGCACCGCCGTACTAGGCAAGGTCCTAGCGTAGGTGGTTCTTCACAACAAGATGGATGGCAATACGGGTAGTGTCCACCGATTGGATGTGCACCGCAGCGACGCAGTTCGAACACACTAACTTTAGCGTGTGCCACATAACACTGAAAATTTCCCTCATAGTAGTCGCCTACAGCAACGACACTTAGTTGATAACCGCCACCTAGAATTAAATTTGTGTCTCTCAGGTACCCCCATTGACAATAAAACAGAAATGCACGCTGCCTATCTGGAGGCAACTGGGAGAGCTGTGCAGATCGAAACAGTACGCAAGACGGGGCAATATGGCTTCTGGGCGTCCCTTACAAACAGTGTCATTCCTCGAGCATGTTGGCGTGTGGTGATTATTGGTAATCAATAGAATTCAATATCAATGCCAGGTTAAGAACACAGAATCCCTTTTGATCTCATGAAATTACAAAAATTACGTGAGATTTCCCTGACTTTTCTAGGTAAAACGTAATTCCCTGAGAATTCCAGGTTTTCCAGAAGAATCGCCATCCTGGACCGAGAGAGTGGAGTAACAGGGTACTGAATGTTAACCAGTAGCAGATTTTGATCCACTTACGTGCGTTTACGCACAGACTGTATTTATTTTGGGTATTATTTCATTTTTATTTTACAGCAAAGGTTTTTTATTATATTTGTAGTATCTTGAGAGTTATTTTCTGCTTCTCGGCACCGCCAGCATGTATGTGTACGTAGTTATGCAACTAATGGATCAATTTTAGCGGTGTGTGTCTATGTAGCGACGGCAGTTTAAAAACCTATACTCGTACTACAAAGCGGGACCTAAACTCTCTACCTCAGATTTTCGAGCCCGATAAGCTACACCGAGACCACGGAAGCCTGCTGCGGTTCTGAGATCCTGCCAACTGGGAAGAGTCAGAAGTACGAAAGCTGTACTCAGACTCGTGATGCAACAGCAACTGTGACAGATACGAATAAGAAGCAACAGATATCCGTAAGCGAATCAGCTCAGTGGTACATAGGCAGAACATTTCACAGCTTACGGTCTTTAACTAGAGAACTGAGGAACCTTAGACCACTGCGTCTTTCACACCGATGTTTGGTACACTGGTACACGTCTGTCACAAAATAATAACGCAATATTAAAAACATGGCGAACAGAAACACAACTGAATAATGATATACTGCTTGTGGAATAGCGAATACCACGAGTGGTTGTCTATCTCTTGGAAGAGGGGTAGCGGTTGGGGAGAGATAAGATTAACAGATCAAACTAAATGCTCCGCCAGCACTGATAAACACTTCCGCGGAGCCCCATGGCCCGAGCGCAGACGAAGCGGGAAGCGGCGCAATCGCTCACGCGCCATCGATTGGCAGCGGCGTCGGCTCGCGCCATCAATCGGCACAGGCGCCCACAAAAGTGCGAGTCCCGGGCATCAGCAACAAGGATGGCAGCGAGTACGTAGTAGCTCTGGACACAACACTTCAATCGAGGCACATGCGTCACGACACACCAGTGAAAATAATGTCCACTGTGCAAATAACTAGGTGACGCAAATGCACATAACGGATATAGCTGTGGAGAAATGCTTGAGGCGAAGTAACACAAACACTCTAGTTTCGTACTATATGTAACGCTATCTACGTAAACGTGTTAAGTGTGTTGTTAAATATATTTTCTACGACATGAGCGTACCTACTGCCATTTTATCAAATCTGTGGTAGAAAGACACTTGTAATAAGGAACTGAAGAATACTTTCAAACTAATGCTTTCCTGTCGATAAAATTTAAATCACTGGCATATTCGTCGAAAAATATTGAGTTTCGAACACTTAGCTGGAGAATTCATAACGATACAAAAACAGAAATAATTACCGAGAAATATTCTTATTTTTAGATTTTTACATGAAATGCTTTAAAGCAATTTCGTCTAGACACAAAGCATAAAATAAGAATACATTTTATATGTTTTACAACTGAACAACCCTGCTGGGCAAAATCTACATCTGCCCCTTGGTCCATATTCAGGCCAACGACCGACACTGTAAATGCGCACATTATGAACTGGCACAGGAGCAGTTAACATTTTCAATCTTTCAAAGACCTTCCATTGTCTTCCAATCTCACCAATATAAAAGCGATAAATTAGAGAACCAAGTCTTTCGCGACGGCACTGTTGTTCAAAACGTTCTCAGACTTCTTGATGGGTCAATTCTGGGTAAAACCTCGAGCTTTCGACGAATAGCTCCATGGTCTTAGACAGGAGCAGCTGATTATCGAAACTGCTGCTGTGGTAGCTGCTGATTGGTCAGTAATTACGTAATGCTGACACATATGGTGTCAATGGCTGCGCTGATGGCGCCATCGCTCCCGTTGTCGCTTAAACATTGCGACGAATATCTCTGCCTGTTATCTGTATCGACAGCTCGCTTCCACGCACACTGTAAAACCGCACATCATGAATTAATTACAAAACCTGGTATGTAAGAGCGTGGGACAAAACTTGTTGTTTCGTCAAACATGAGGCTGTGCTCAACAACTGCAGATTTCTCCAGTTCTCGATTTTTTAATATGCCGTTGACGTTCCGCACAGCGGTTGGAAACGGTGCGGATGCAATGACCGATGTAGCTACTTCGGCACTCAAAAAATGGTTCAAATGGCTCTGAGCACTATGGGACTTACCATCTGTGGTCATCAGTCCCCTAGAACTTAGAACTACTTAAACCCAACTAACCTAAGGACATCACACACATCCATGCCCGAGGCAGGATTCGAACCTGCGACCGTAGCAGTCGCGCGGTTCCGCACTGAGCGCCTAGAACCGCGAGACCACCGCGGCCGGCTTCGGCACTCACAAGTGATGTTATAAATCACAGGGTTTCTGAGGCCGATACTGCCTGAACAGGGTGCATCATCGCCTGTATCTTCCTAGGAGGTCGGAAAACAGATCTGATACGTAGTCTTGTCAGGAGACGACCTATTTTTCTGGATGTAGCTACGCAGAAAGGAAGGAAAGCAATCAGAGGTTCATCAAACGAATGTTCAACATTTTCAAGTTTCCTTTTCTTGGAGAACGCTGACTTCATTCACGTGAAGCATACCCGTTCTTTCGGAAAACGTACTTCAGGTAATTAATTTCGCATTCTACGTGGTCCTCATCGCAGTTTTTGCTCTGTGTTCCAATGTGTTTAAAACTGCTCTCTCCTGAACTGGATAATGAAAACTCTGGGTGTTAAGATACGTATCAGTGTGTGTGCGCTTGCGGTACATTCAGTGGCCAAGACGCCCACCTGATTTTCAGTGTACGAAAACATCTAAAACTGGCAGCCTTCCCTCTTTCTCTGTCTCGACAGTGAACTGCATACTGTTCACATGTTCAAGGAAGTGCTCAACAGCTCCTACGCCGTGTGGCCAGACCATAAACGTGTCGTCAACATAACGATAAAATGGAAACAAGACGAAGGGGAGCCAAACGAAATGCACGTTCCTCAGAAAAGCTAGCCACTGCAAGAGACAACGGAGAACCCATAGTCATTCCGTCCATCATTTCATAAAATTTAACGCCTTACAGGAAGTAGGTGAGCACCATAACACATCGGAACAACTTTACAGTTTTAGGAGGAAAATGATCCGCCAACAGCTTCCATGTGTCCTCCACAGGAAATTATGTAAATAGTAATACCATGTACAGGCTGACTAAAATATTGTTTGAGCCAACTCCAATCTGTGTAACTTTCTCAATGAACAACTGAGAGTTTTCTGATGTGATGTTCGCAGTGGCCAGCTATTGAAGTCATCAACTTAGTTAAATGTTTGGCCAGCCTTCTGGTGGAATACTTTCCTTGTGGACTTTAAGTAATCCGTACAGCATGGGAAGTCTAGGAGCTCGTTCTCCAACATTTTTGATGATATCTTCTGGTAGACCAGAATTCCTCAGGAGATCCATCATTTTTCAATCGTGTGACAGAGTTGGGTCCCATTTCAGGCATTTTTAATAACAAAGAATATCACAACACAGTGACATCGTTGTTGGAAGACAGCACGTACAAATACCTAAAACGATCTGTCGTGACAGCAGAAAATAAATACTCACTTAAATAACTCCGCTATATAAACACGAGCTCGGTGAAGTTATTGGGGAAGTTACCTTTCCCATAAGAACGCTACAGCTGCCGTGCAGAATGACTAAGGATCAATTTCCCCTCTAGCAGTGTCGAACGGTGTGCAGATATTTACGTAGAAACTGCCATTATGCGTTTCTGGCGTTAGTATTAACAGTAAATCGTATCTGTATTCCATGTAATGTTAACTTACTTTGTGGAAAATACACGCGCCCAAGCAAGTCAGCTGTGATTCATAAGACGAGCTGCAGAACGAACGGCTAACTTTCTGAAACACCCTCTTGTTGCTCTTTGTGACGTAGTGGGTAGAGTAAAATGGGGAATCGACTGCTCGCTCTTCAGTTTTCAGACCTACAAAGGAGGGAAGTGCATGATACCACAATCCGGCGACCTCGTTTTCCTCACGCTGTTAACCCTCCTTTCTCCCTCCTAGTTTCGATCCTGTTACACCACCAGAACACAATTTATTCCTTAATACGGTAGTCCCGCACTTAGATGTGGCACACGTACATTTTTATATGTTCTTAAACCTACTTCATTTAACAATAAACAATTTTATACCATTAAAATGATATTTTTTAACAATCTGCGATTATTAAGTCCCTGCAACGCGCAAAACGACTAGTTCTACAAAAAGTGTAAACAAAAACTTTGCTGTGGGGAATTTAACGCAGTTTAGTTTTGTACTGGGAAACTTCTTCGTTAAGCAGCAGTCCTTTTTTAGATATTCCTGATATACGTAAAAAAGAAGCCAGCCTCCATATCCTCACGCTCATAGCTCATACCCAGCCGGTCTTTATTATTATTATTATTATTATTATTATTATTATTATTATTATATGCTGTTAACGACACTCACCTCTACCGCCGAACAAAAAGTTGCGACTACGTGAATTTTGCCTTAATTTTCCTTCGTGGACTGGACTCTTTTCGATGCCAATCCGACGACTATAATCGAGCGGTTGGCAGAGTGTCCGAAAAGTGAAACCAGCCCACTGAGATTGCCCACCGAGACACTGGCTTGTTATTTTCCGATATTACAAAATGTGACAACCATTGTAGGCATGTATCTTACTTAGAAGGATCTAATTGTATCACTCGCCCTTATAGCATACATATTTACCAGAGTGGTTAGCACTGTCCTAACGGATACGTTCGTCGTACGTCCCACATCGATTTCTGCAGTTATTTCACGCGCGGTTGCTTGTCGTTTAGCACTGACAACTCTACGCAAACGCCGCTGCTCTCCGTCGTTAAGTGAAGGCCGTCGGTTACTGCGTTGTCCGTGGTGAGACGTGATGGCTGAAACTTGGTCATTCTCTCTTTTTGGTACAACCAAATCTGCTCGTCCGTCCCTAGTTTTATTACTTGGGCAGTGTTTTATCTGTTTTTTGGATGGGCTGCCATTTTGACCCATATAGAAACTTTTTATAACTATACGTTCAGATAAGTTCACACCATTGTATTCCAGTTTCGTGATGGGAATTTAGTGCGCCCTTTTATAAACTAAGCATACGCTAATGCCTTAAACATCCGAAGCTAATTGTGGAATGAATAAAAAGTCTAAAGTGGAAAAATGCCGCCATTTGACTCTCAATTATTGAAAAATCGTTAACAGCAAAGTCATGTGCACCAAATTGGCGAAGTGTGTCTACTAACGAAGCAAGCTAAGGAATTCCGGTCGAAAGCAGGATAGTACAAGGAAAGCGGTGGAATGGCAGGGCGGAAGAGGCTCGGTCAGTTTTACCGGCCGAGCCTTTTAAGACACGCCTCCTGAAAGCAAGCGGGCGCCGCTTAGCGCAGCACTTGAGGTACGGCCGCGCTCCGGGGGTTGACGGCGCAGGCGCAGGCGCAGGCGAGCCTCGTGTGGCGGCCGGCGTGAGCCGAGCGCGGCCGGCGTGGGCCGAGCGGCCCCGCCGGAGTCCCGGGCGCCCGCCCGGGCGAGTCAATACCCGCGTCCGCCGTGCTAGCGCCGGCAGCCGCCGTATTGATTGAGGGGCAGTGGCGCCGGCGCCGGCTGCCGCCCGGACGCCTTGCCTCCGCCGCGAGGGTCGCGCCCGTTGCCTCTGTTTGTACACCGAATCGTGCCACACACCTACTGACGCTAGTAAATTTCGCGCGCGGGAAACAGAACGTAAAAACTGCTCCTAGGTGCTTCCTACTAGTTAGTTTTCCCTGCACCAAAACCTAATACAAGTAGAACAACAAACGGTACGCTCTTTATTATATTCTGGTACTTCCGTTAGCCCATTAAAAAAAAGGAACAGATAGTACGAGTAAAAGCGAAGAAATTAAATTTACGGAATTTTCTTATTCGTACCATTAAGTTTCCCTTCTACCTGCATATAAACGGAAAGTGATACACGAGGTGTGTAAGAAAAGTAATACGACTGTTTTTTTTTTTTATCTACCATAGTATTAATTTTTTCAAACAACAATATTGCCCCTTCAAAGTAGTTCCCTTCGGCATCTATTCACCAGGGGAGTAGTCGTACCCAGTCTTGGTAGGGCAGCTGAAAGGGTTTAACTGGTGGGGACTTTTAACATGCCATTCACGTGCTTTTCAATGTTCTACAAAGTCTCCAAATTACTTTAAGCCATTTTTCAATATCGGCAATCGAAAAAAGTAACATGAAATCAGATCGTGTAGATAGTGGGCCATGGAACAACAGGTATGCCTTTTGACGTCAAAATTCAGTGATGAAAGTAGCCGTGTGACACAGGGCATTATGATACAGCATCCATTTGCCTGAATGTCCGGTCTCACTCTATTCACCGTTTTCCTAGCCTCTCAAGGATGGCTTTGTAAAACACTTGGTTGACAGTTTGTCCTGGACGAACAAATTCTTCATGCACGATACCTCTACCGTCAAAAATGCAAATCAGAATTGCTTTCACGCTGAATCGCCAAGAAACTGGTATAGGTATGCGTATTCAAATACAAATTGTGTAAACAGGCAGAATACGGCGCTGCGGTCGGCAACGCCTACATACATTGAAGAGCCAAAGAAACTGTAGGGCCCAGCGAACACACAGAAGTGCCGCAACACGACGTGGCATGGACTCTACCAATGTCTGAAGTAGTGCTGGTAGGAACTGACTCCATGAATTCTGCAGGGCTGTCCATAAATCGCAAGAGTACAAGGGGGTGGAGATCTCTTCTGAAAAGTACGTTGAAAAGCATCCCAGATTTGCTCAATAATGTTCATGTCTGGGATGTTTGGAGGCCAGTGAAAGTGTTTAAATTCAAAAAGAGTTTTTCAGGAGCCACTTTGTAGTAATTCTGGACGTGTGAGGTGTCTCATTGTCCTGCTGGAATTGCTCAAGTCCGTCGGAATGCAAAATGGACACGAAAGGATGCAAGTGACCAGACAGGATGATTACGTACGTGTCACCTGTCTGAGTCGTATCTAATCGTATCAAGGGTCCCATACACCCCAACTGGACACGCCCCACGCCATTACAGAGCCTCCGCCACCTTGAGTTTCCCGTACGACCATTTCACCAGTGTACATCCTGCACGAACGGGACCAACGACGACTGAAGTGGATCGTTCAAAGTGACATAAGTGCAACCCTTTCGCAAATTGCTGCAGATTTCAATGCTGAGCCACCAACAAGTGTCAGCGTGCGAAACCATTCAACAAACATCATCGATATGGGCTTTCGGAGCCGAAGGCTCACTCGTGTACCCTAGATGACTGCACGACACAAAGTTTTACGCCTCGCTTGAGCCCGTCAACACAGACATTGGGCTGATGATGACCGAACCATGTTGCCTGGTCGAACGAGTCGCGTTTCAAATTGTATAGAGCGGATGAACTGGTACGGGTATGGAGATAACCTCATGAATCCATGGACCCTGAATTTCAGCAGTGGACTGTTCAAGCTGGTGGAGACTCTGTAAAGATGTCGGGCGTGTGCAGTTGAGATGATATGGGACCCGTGATACGTCTAGATACGATTCTTGACACCTGACAACTACGTAAGCATCCTTTCTGATCACCTACATTCATCCATGTCCACTGTGCATTCTGACGGACTTTGGCATTTCTAACAGGAAAATGACCCCCCCCCCCCACACACACACACACGTCAAAATTGCTACACAGTGGCTCCAGGAACACTACCGCTGGCCATCAAACTCCTAGGCATGAACATTATTGAGCATATCTGGGATGCCTTGCAATGTGCTATTCAGAAGAGATCTCCACTCCCTCGCACTCTCACGGATTTATGAACAGCACTGCAGGATTCGTGGTGTCAATTCCCTCCAGCATTACTTCAGACGTTATTCGAGTCCGTGCCACATCGTGTTGCATTTTGCATACTCGTGAGGGCCCCCACACGATATTAGGAAAGTGTACCAGTTTCTTTGGCTCCTCAGTGTGGTGTGCCACTATTTACTTTGCCGCATTCCACTGACTCACCTTGCAGAAAAGCTAATATTTCATCCGCTGATTCTTTCTCACCCTGCGATATTCCTTGGGTCCCTTTCTGAAGAAATGTCAACTTTTGAAATTGTTGTAGATATAATGCAGTGTTTGCTTTGTTTATCGTCGCCACTTTTCTGCTTTGCATCAATACCACTAGCACTGTGGCACCGTTATGAGTTGCTCGTCGACTACGTAGTTCAACTATGCACCGTAGCCTAGTCTGCGCTCATCATCGGATACCTCCAGTTCCACCCCCTTTAACCATCAAAAGCCAACATTGATGTTGAATGGTAGACAGCTTGTGGGGAGTCGAATTCTGTAAATATCATCGGCCGTATTGACGTCGCACTCTAAGAGTTCCTTGTAAGAAACTAAACAGCAGTCGTCCTACGTTTTTATAATAATCTAATTGACAGGAGAGACACTATTATTCTAATTTTTCCCCACGCATTCAGAATTTCATCCCGCCTTGGGGGTGTAACACGGAGTACAATTTACAATAATGCCAATGACTGGAATAGAACCCATCACTCTTGATAAACGGCAGCTCATCTTAAAAAGCACGTCTAACAGCACAGGCCGAGAAAGCAGTACACACCAGCACAATGAAGCGGACAAGCACGTGATCTCCCTGGTTTCTTCGGCGTGATTGATTAACGGTGTGCTTCCTGGTGCTCAGCTAGGTTGTTCGTTCCATTTCGACGACCGAACCACCCATCACTTTCAAGTGTTTCTAGTTGTACTGCTGTGTGTACTCGTGGGCTGGGCTCCAACCACGGAACACAACACGTAGCACCTGAAGAAGAAAACTCGGTCGATCGCCTAACAAAGCGCACAATATGGAAACAATAACTCGACTAAATATCCGTAGGAACACCACCAAGCATGCATGGAAACTTGTGCATCTACACTCTGCAAATCACTATGAAGCATGTATCAGGGGGACTTTTTAATGCATCACGTGTTAAGACTTTTTCCCTTCCATTCGTGGATTGAACATGGCAAGAATGATTGCTTGTAAGTCTTAGTGTAAACTGTTACTTGTATAATTCTACCTCTACTATCTCAACGCGATGAGATGGCCGGAAAATACTGAAGATTAATGAAAAAAAGGGGGGCTATTTTCTACCAGTCATGACCGCTGGTTTTACGCGTTAACGCAGGTTTTCAGGCTTTCGCTCACATTCCAGCTCAATTCACAAATACCATTGGCCCAAGGCAGATTACAAAGTCCGCAACAAACACGAAAATTTTATAAAACATCACTTTCTGCAAAGCTGTATCCTATCTGTAGCTACAAGATTTTTGCAGAATCTATAATGGTACGAATGGACACATATTCACTACGAGAATGGTAAGTCGATGTTTGACCGAATCTCATCGAAAGTCCAGAAAAACCGAATTAACTTGGTTACCTCTATTTATGGTACTTCAGATAATGTATGTAAACAGCACTAATTGACTTTCGCACAATCTATGTTTCCGCAGTCCATACTGGTTTCGAAGTTGTCAACTGGTAGAAATACAGGTAAGTAACGTAAGACGATAGATGAGTGGACCAGTTTTGCTGTTTTTTGTTGATGGGGTAACCTGTGCTTTTTTCAAATCTCTGAAGACATCTCTCTGCTCAATGGATCTATTTTACAAATGATATGTAGCACCTCACATACTCCGGAAGGCTCTCAGAATCTTATCACGTTTTGGCTATTTCGTCTGACATTATCTTCTACATTGTATTAGTTCTATCCAATCTGATAGGTCTTAAATATCTTCTACATTGTATTAGTTCTATCCAATCTGATAGGACTTTCTTTTTTAAGGAATAATTTGTCTGGCAACGTTACGAATAGGCAACAAGAGCTGAAATATCCACAACATTCTCTTGGCCAAGATTATCGCATAGGTTACTTCTACTATATTTTTAATTATTTTGTTCACAGCAATTGCTTACTCGCAGAAATTTTGAATTATACGCGAATTACATGATTTAGATTGCGTTACGTGGAACGAGCTATAGGAAATGTTCAGTCAATCTGAAGTATCAAAATCTTTGATGTCATTGTTAAAAGGCAAAAAAATAATAAAGCTACTATTGTAAACGATCGCCGAAGATTCGGCTCTTTTTATTTGCCGGCGACGTGTCAATATTTACAGGGTACGGCAACGAAACCTGTTGATTGAAATAAATTACTGCAAATTTATTGTTTTAATTCCACTCTTTCGTGTTTCAACGTAATTGGAGAATTAAAATTTCACATTTTTAAAATGATATACAGCGAATTACGCCGTGTACTATCAATACGGATTTACTAGAATACTTCAGATCAAGTCGAATATTTCGTGCATAGCAATGGATATGAGACTATTGTTTGGCCTTCTAGTTGTAGTACAAGGGTCTTTGCATGATCAGTGTACACTATGGGTTTTCGATAGCCCCGTACATAACAATAACAAAAACTGTCTCGAGAGTCTAAATCAGGCGAGAGCGCCGACCACGGAAGGTCACGGCTCGAGGTCCGGAGCCCAGTCAACTACTCTCGCAAACAACCACGCACTGCGTGCGCCGTGATCCCACCTTAAGCCCCCCCCCCCCCCCCCCCCCCCCGTACTCGAGTGAATACCAACGAATGAGAATTCTCTCGTGTAAACATTAGGCGCGCGTGAGCAAACGGCATTCGGTCATGTTTGGTTCGCATCAGTTTGCCGTCGCTCGTGTCCCGTCTTTTAGCGAACGATCAAAGCAAGTTCCCGTGCTCTTCATTTTGTCATTGGCGTTAGCAATACCGGAAACTTTCGTCTGCTATTTTGTCTTCTTTTGTTATTGTTGTGGTTGACATGAGTTTCGCGAACGATGGAGATGTCCGGATAGAGTATAATGTTGCTGAGTAAAGAATGTATGTCATACGAGCTTCTGGGATCCAAGGGCTTCCACAGCACAAATGCAGAAGGAAAAATATATAAATGGTAGAAAGATCTTACTGAGAAGCATGAAAGATGATACATTCATTAGATGCTTTCATCAGGCGGGAACGGAGTATTTTCTTCAAGGTAAACAAGTGTGAATATGGACCTATGTAAGCCGATTTAAATGAAAAATATTAGAAAAGACCTGATCGTTCTTGCTGCTTTCGTTCACGATATCTGTAATGAAATGGCTGATTTATCACTGTTATGTTAGAGATTAGGAAAGATAAAATGGTTCACTCGGGATCACGTTATCTGCCCTCTAACATGCTATGTAACAGATTATACCAAGTATCCAATGTGACAGGTCGTATGTATATTTTACGTTTTTTATCATATTTTATTGCCATTATCTTTTTTATACGTATTTAACAATATCCTTGCAATGTTTCACACATGTCACGGCATACATCAGAAACTATCTGATACACAGCAGATGGTGTGTAGGGGGTTGAAGGGGCCAGACTACAAAGGCCATCGCTCCACACAGTAGATGCTGAAATGCTAAAGAACTATTGGCGATATGTCTCTGGTTGCTAATAACCACGGTCTTATTGCTAGTTTTTCTTCAGATTATGTTTGTTGTCAGTAATTAGTGTTCTGATTTTAAATTTCCTTCTCAATTGTAATGAAGGGCAGCGAAAAGCATCAATCTACATACGGGCAAGGTTGTGCACTAATGTTAATGAAAGCTGGAGCTGCAATTCAGTGTTGAGTGCACTACATCCCCGCATTTCACGTTTGCGTACAAACTGACACGCAATAACTCCTTCCCTTCCTATACTATTTTGCTTACTTCGGCAAAAACAGCAAGCTCGTCATGCAAATAATCTCCTAAGAGTATCACAGTTTTATAGCGGTGCTCTAACTACATAACGTTGTATCCTGTGAGCGCATTATCGGCACACACAACAATAACGCAGCATTCATGAATTATGTTCCTTATCTCATGTAGTAAACACTGGCGAATTGTTTGCGAATGCATATTCGCTTCCGTTCGCTACGGTGTAAAAGGACCATTGCTAAAGCCACACATCGCCAACATAATTTTGATTAGGGCTGGTCAAAAAAAAATTTTAATCCTGTTGGGGAATTTCTGAGATTCCAACTTATTGCATGCTAATGTGTATTCAAGAAAGTAAGGATTAATGACCCCTACTCTCAACAATACACACCACTCCGTTACACGTTCTGAATGAACGGACCTCTCATTAAATTCTGTATGGGATTGTCAGAGCTCATGTTGAGCATGTTTTACTTAGTCACACGCCCAGACACGTGAAAGCGTGTCTCGTCACTACAGAATTCCTGCGCGTTTGCAAGCAATTCTTCACATGCATTCTTCCCAACAACAAAATCGCGCTGACTGCGTATTTGCACCACTACCAGACTGGCTGGAAGTGGAATTCGACATGGAGAATTCGCCTCTCAGAACGTTCAGGAAGTCGAAGGACGCCTGCTTGCTTACAAGCAGCGCCGAGAAAATCGCCAAAAAAGTCAGCCTCACTGTTTCCGATGTTTTGTCGTGATCTCAAGAGATATGGTACCCCATTCATCTTCTACGAACATTTACAGTTGTCTTGAAGATGTCCACGCACGAAACAATAGATTGCGGCTCAGGAACAGAATTTTGGTTGGAATACTGAAGTGTGCACGAGTTGCAAGTTACGTGATGACAACTGACCGGCCGTTGGAAAAGTAGGTCTCCACTAAACATGAACATTGCTCATTCTGCCAATGCATTGTCTCTACTGACGCAGATGGTAAACAAGCTTCCTACTGACAGCTTGGAATCAGACCATCTCCACCCTTAGTCTGTCACGCTTACCTTCACGCCGTCCCATTTGAATCAGCAAGTTTCGTTACCACACCCTGTGGTCGCAAACTGAGCTAGCAACTCTTACAACTTCTATCTGGTTCACGCAATAAGGTCAACACTCGATAGCTGCAGTGGCGGTATTTCGATTGACATAAGTGAAAATAAGCTATGTGCTCCTTGCTGACGATACAATTCTACTCGCTTGCTTTGACGACGAACTGGCAAGACTCTAGCGAAAGAGTAGTTTGTTCAACAGATTAGACTTTAACATGAGGAAGACTGTAACGAATGTTGATCGTTATAGAAAATAAAATACTACTCACACGTCGACACACGGAACTGTTGTTGGTTGAAACTAATGCAGCATTCTTCGTTTCATCTCTCATAATTCGTGAAACAGGATGGAAGAATTACGGAATAACAATACCGTATCTGGCTTGAAAACAACACTACAAAAAAGAAACAAACCTGACTTCATGCATAATTGGTTATCTGCATCTTTAAGTACCGGTATGAAAGCCAGACTGTCTTAGTCCTGGCAAATTTACAATTATCTCTTCAGATTATATACAGCCGCCGTGCAAGGGGAAAATAGTTTTAGTTCCTTGGAACACATCAAGAGAATCCAGAGGAAATATCATGCAAGATAATATTGTTAGAAAATGCCACGTTGTTGAGCATAAAGTGAATGGTTAGTATAAACACATCACGGATCTGCCTCAAAAACATGATAACATTCAGCGCCGCGACGTCTCTCCATTACTGCAATCCAATCACTAAATCATAGAGCAATGACGATTCGTAATGAGTAGAACGTCCGAAGAGTGGTTCAGGGTGATTAGTCTTGACTAAACTATTTCATAAGGCTGCTGTTGTGGTCTTCGCACTGTCGGCTGGTCTGAAGTAGCCCTCAGCGCTAATCTATTCTACGCTAGTCTCTTAATATATATTAAGAACTGCCATCTACGTCTATTTGAACCTGCTTACTACGATTGACTTGAGTCTCCTACAGCCTTAACCCCCCCCCCCCCCCCCCCCCCCCCCCCCCCACACACACACACACGGGAACAAACTGTTCCACTATCAAACTGACGACTCCTTGATGCCTCAAGATGTGTCCTTTTTAGCGGCCGAAGAAATTATTTTCTTCTCAATTCGGTGCAGTAACACCTCATTAGTTAACCGATCTAATCTTCAGTATTCCTCTGTACCACTATGTTTAAAAGACTTAAGAAATGAGTAGAAGAGAAACTCTTTATTGTCCATGTTTCACTTCCATTCAACGCTCGCTGCACTCAAGACAAAGACCTTCAAGGAACCCTTTCTATGACTAAAATGTATATTTGACGCTAGTAAGTTTCTCAGTCTACGCTTTATATCCTCTGTACTTCTACCATTGTTAGTTATTTTGCTCTCCAAATAGTAAAATGCGTCTACTACTTTTAGGATCTCTTTTCCTAATCTAATTCCTTCATCATCGTCTGATTTAATTGGATTACATTCCAGTACTTTTCTGCCATTTTTATTAATATTCATCTTATAGGCTCTTTTCAAAACACTACCCATTACGTTCAACTGGTCCCACCAGAGGAGGACGCTGTGTGCCACTGATATCGTTCTATTGTTAATTTGGTTAACATCACTTGTCTTCATAGGTGCGGCTGCTAGTTTCATGCCCCATGGATCATCTATGCGATGTATCGTAATGGTGTGGAACGAGTCATTTTACATTATACAATTGTGACTTAGTAATCCCTATCCTGCACCTTTCTACACATAACAACAATAGCGTTTCTGGTGTGGCATGGCAGATGTCAAGGAGAAACTTTTTCAGTCTGTTTTCAGATTTTATTTTGCTGTTTGTCAGACATTTTATATCACTGGATGAGTGATTAAAAATTTGGTTGCAGCAATGTGGGTGCTAAAGATAATTTCAATGTAAAGTAATGAACGTCACTTTTTTTTCTAGTACTGCAATTATGCAGCTTACACCATTGTTCTCTTTAAATTGAAGTAGATTACTTACAACAAATTTCATAAGGTAATTAAATGTACTGTGAAGCAGTAGTCAAAATGTCCAACTCCTTAAACAGGTATCAATAAGATGAATGGATTTGCAGTGATAGAGTGGAACTGCAGGTAAAGATACTTCAAGATACTTGATTCAGTAATAGTGTCATATAATATGATGACATAATGGCGATTTTCTCGGTTGCACAGATCATATATATATATATATATATATATATATATATATATATATATATATATATATATATATATCGATGCTAGTTTTTCATACGATATATCGTTATTGAAGTGGGAAATCGAGTGATTTTATACTATATTTTTTTCGCAATGTTCTGTATATATTTCAAATTGTTCTTTTAAAATTGCATTAGAACGTAATGTGAGAGAGTCTTATTTACTACTTTTTGAGCTTCCATCACGCCCAGCCTTTCTCTTTGAGAGTGTAAATTAAGCACAGGATTGGTGGCACAAAGAATAAGTCCGACTGCAATTGGGGGGGGGGGGGGGGGAGGGTGAGAATGGTACAACAAGATTTCCGATGTGAAGAAATAGCACACCAGATACGTTAAAAACCATTTTTAATGCAACCAGTGCGTTATTTCTTCAATGAGCATTCTTCAAAAACAGTCGCTGAAAATTATGAACAAAAATCTAAATGACAAGACTGGTCTTCGCGGTGGGCGGAGACGTATGATGGGAAATACTGACGTAATCACAGAAACTCCAACGTAATTTTGACACTACAACTGCTGTGTGTCTGAAATTTGCATAAATGAAAAAACCAGTCAAGTAGACAAGAAATGTTCTGAACAAAACCGATATGTGACGAAATCGAACGAGAGACCCATCGAACAACCTTTCATTACGCCACTTACATGCAGTAACCATTGCAGATGAGCTTGTTGATGTACATCATATCTAATAATGAACCAATACTTTAAATATGGTCGGCCACTTATTTTGTTAAGAGCAATACATAAACAAATTTCCGAAGATGATAAGAGAGCGTGCACGGAGGGGGGGGGGGGGGGGGGGGGGGCGAACGGCTGAAACACAATGCCTTCTCCTTCACGATTCTTGGGCTGCTCTGTTAGTTGTGCAATTTTCCTGTATCCCAACGTATCCAGTATGCAACAGATATTTTTTTTTTTTTTTGGGGGGGGGGGGGGGGGGGGATCTGCTGTGAGACATCTTGGACAGTCGGCATCGTTTTACTGTTCTACACATTTCTGGCACAGATAGTCAACGGGGAAGAGAACATTCTACTGCGATAGGAGCTCATCTGTTCCAGAGCCTTTAGCTGCCGTATAATTCGACACCATAATTTTTTTGTTGCTCCGGGAGGCGAAATCCGACGATGGGATCAGAGAAGACAGCTGAAGAACGAAGTATATTCTCCCGCTTCAATCAATCAGTACATACAAGAAGCAGTCAAATGGAAAGGAAACAGATGGAAAGAGTGAGTAAAGTGTTTTGTTTCAAAAGCAATCACCATAGCTGTTAATACTTTCATTCCACTGTGAGACACGACTACGGTGCAGAAGTTTCGCTGGAAAGCTCTTAACCCCATCCTCCACACAGTCCCGATCTCTCCCCATAGGATTTTCATATTTTTGGAACAACCCTGAAGAAAGACATTTGTGGCTGTCAATTTGCTTCGGGCGACGAGGTGCGCGGTGGGTACTATCTTGATTCCACAAGTAACCGCAAACATTTTTCCAGGAAGGTAGTGACCGTTTTGTATCCCAGTTAATGCATTACCGGTTTTGGTGATTACTTTGGAAATAACAAACAATTTACCGACTTTTGTTCCACCTATATCATTTTCATTTGACTGTCCATTATTTAAGACTAAAATCTTGATACCGTCTTAAAACAGAATATAAAACAATTTTTTTTGAAAAGTAGTCTTCTTGCACTTGGTGTGCCTTATAATCATTTTGACACACTGAGGCGCCATGCTGGCAGTTGGGTGTGTTCCTGCCTGCTTATCCTGAGGTGATTGGAAGGGCGTAAATTTTGCCCCCGACGAAGCTGCTGGCGGGCCTACAGTAGTGACTCACCAGACACGTTGTGTTGGTTGTGGTTGTAGGAGAGAGGCACGGAGTGCAGCGCGCGCGCCGACCAGCGCCGGTGGCGCGTCTCCTCGTCGTCCGTGCCGTCGCGGTCCACATCCTCCCCCAGGTAGTGCCGCTTCTCGTACCGGTCCAGGTACCTGCGCACAGCAACAGCCATCGTAGCACCAGTTACCAAAAACAACTCTCTCCAGCATGCCCACAAAAAACCACGATACTCCTTTTAAAAAAAACTCGTCTACTGTTAGCGCGCGCCGCTGCTAGGAACACGCACGTAGCGCCAATTTCCAATAATCATGTAGTCGTTTTCAGTTGTTGGGGTTATTTGGTTGAAGAGACCAAACTGCGAGGTCATAGGTGTCATCGGATTAGGGAAGGACGGGGAAGGAAGTCGGCCGTGCCCTACCAAAGGAACCATCCCGCCATCTGCCTGGAGCGATCTAGGGAAATCACGGATTGAATCGTCGTCCTGCCGAATGCGAGTCCAGTGTGCTAACCACTGCGCCACCTCGCTCGGTATAGTTTTCGGTCATTTCGATGCCAGTCAAGTTGCCTTCCTTCACAACTTTTCCGGAGTGAGGACACGCACTTCCGGGGCCCTGTGGAAAACGTGGACGATTACCACGCCCGTTTACGGATATACTTTTTGCGTATTATTTCGACAACATCCCGAGCAAACTTAGTTATATTATTCATAATAACTGACATGAAATAGTTTTACGATGGTGAGAGGTAGGAATATGAATTTCAATTCTCTGCCACGCGGATCCGGTTGTGTACGAACTGAGCTTACCAGCTACGTAAAAAATAATTATTGCACGTTCTGTTTCAACCTATTTTAGACAATGCAGCTGGCTATAAACTATCTGACATGATCAGGATTGCAGTAATCGTACAAGAACTAGAAGCTAAAATCATAAATGAACAAACAGATCGAAGCATACAAAAATAAATGGAGATATTGATATCACAAGAATATATAGACGGATTGATAGGGTTAAAGGGACCAACTGCGAGTCCTTCGGTTCCTTAATCTTTTGTGTGTAAGACCGGAAATAGTTACCAGAGAAAAAAGGCACAAAGACAAATCCCAATGGATTCGATCGTATCAGAGAATCAAGAAAGCCAAGAGACAGAAGCAGGTAGAAGTGTGAGAGGAGTATAAGGGTGAAGATGAGAGAGCTGACCCGCCCAGAAAGCAACTAGAGACCCCCAGAGCACGTTATGCGACCGGAAACACACACTCTGCATCCGACCGGTGCTACTACACCCTCCATTACCACAAGAAAAAATGCTACGCGGACAAGATAAATCTCATGAAAGAGGGCAATGAGAACGAGTCTGTCAACCAACACAGCTATAAAAGAAGAAGAAGAAGAAGAAGAAGAAGAAGAAGAAGATTTAAAAAGATGGGGTGGGCAGGAGACATGCCGGACCACCGTGCAAGGGCGGTCCCTGGGGTCAGAGCAGGCGACGCGTCACCCTTCCAATCAGTCAACTAATTTAGTCCACATCGTAGAGAGAAGTAAAAATCACTTTCACGGGAGAATCGCAAAACCAAGTCAGTGAGTTTGGTGTCGTCCGCTAGCACGTGAGGTAACATGTCAGCACGTTTAAGGTTTCGCTGCAAGGCGGGCAAATTTGGGCAGTCCTGTACGATGTGGTCACCGAGAGGCAGGCACCACACCGACGGTGAGGTGGACCCTCACGTCGGAGGAAGTGGTCACGGGTCACCCAAGTGTGGCAAATACGAAGCAAACACAGGACAGTAGTTCGCAATTTATGCAGTGAAACCACAGCACACCAATCCGCATTCCAGGCCTCTCACATCCGGTCCGGGGGCCCCCTTCTCCAAAGTTGGCATCATGCGTGTTTATTCCCTGGGTTCTCAACTTGACCTGGGCTCCATACAAAGGCGACCAACCGTCCAGCACAGTAGAGGTCACACAGGAGACCCTGGATAGTCACAAACAGTGGTAGCACTGGTCGACAGCCTGAAAACTAGTCTCTTAAGATTAAAAAAGACTCGCCAGTGCAAGAATAAAGTTGGCTGAGGGCTCAAGTAATGGCCACCAATTCTGCAGTGAATACACTGCATTCGTTGGGCAGGGACCGTAGTTCACTGTATCTTGCGTGTGTGAAGGCAAAGTCGGTTCGTCCATCAACCATTGAGACATCAGTGTATACCATGTCTGAGCCCAGAAATGCATCAAAAACGTTCAAGAACAGGTGGCGAAAAACCTCAGGTTCTATGGGGAAAAACCACAGAATTCTATTGAGTCTTTCGGTCCAAATGAGAGGACGAGACAGATCTGAGGACGGGGTACACACCGTAGGGGAACACGGGATTTCTCCCACACAAGGGGCGACAGTTGGGGAGACTGCATGCAAACAGCGATCGTGACTTCAGACCTCGGCCCCTGTTACGGGAGGTTTTTCTCCCTACCATGAGAAAGAGCACAGCTGTTCAGACGCTGAGGGCGCATCTAATGTGTATTGCATACTTGAGCAGCAGTTGTCGGAGCCTGATCTGTAAGGGAGGGACACCAGCCTCCGTCAGTAGGCTGTTCAAAGAGCTGGTCCAAAACGCAGGCGTCATAGGCCCCACAAAAATATACTGGGTCCAGCAACCACAATACCAGAAGGCGTGATGGGATTACAGTTTTGTAGAGCTGTAAAGTGTATACAGCAGTCTGCCCCCAGCTTGTGTTACTAAGGAAGCGAAGAGTACTTAAGTGTGACAAGTACGTTTATTTAAGTTCGCAAAGATGGAGAAGTCATGTGGATTGGCCATTGAATTCCAATACCAAAAAAAATGATAAGACTCCATCATATTGAGCATTTGGTCATTGTGGTACGCGTTCTGGACAGTACAATACCAACATAAGTGAATGACACATGTCTTGGAGGCGGAAAACCAGAAGCCATGGGTGAGAGCCCAGGACTGCACCTTTCGTATGGCACCCTGCAGTAGGCATTGAAAACCACCCCACAGTTGAGGAGCAATAGTAGTCAGCATACAGGGAGGGTAACACTGCAGACCCCACAGTTGAAATCCAATACAGAGCACTGGAGGACCCCATTCTCTTGTACATGGGGAGTACTGTGGGAAACACCAATTTGAACCCGGAAAGTACGGCAACACAGGAAATTCCAGACACAAATCTGGAGTTGGCGACAGAGACCTTACTCATGGAGAGTAACAAGTATGTGATGACGCCATGTAGTGTCGTAATCCCTATCCAAGTCGAAGAAAATGGTGATAAGATGTTGACACTGGGCAAAAGCTGACGAAATAGCAGACTCCTGGCAAAGCAAATTGTCAGCCTTGGCGAAAACTGCCCTGGGACAGAGCCAAAAGACCTCAAGACTCAAGGTAACAACACAGCTGTGTGGAAAATCACGCTATCAGGATCCTGTAGGGGTATGAAGAGACCAAGAAGGCAGGTCACGCCTCAGTTTCACGTGCTGTCATTGGTTGTGAAGAGACACCAACAACACTCATCTGTTCTGTGTAAGAGTGCATGGGGGCCATAGAACACAGCAGAAACGCTGCCTATCAGATTCTTCCTCTTTTTAAAAGACAACTTCTTGGCCTTCTTGTCCTTAGATGATATTCTGTGAGGGCTTGTCTGTCCTAGATTGTGGGACAGAGTCCACGTTCCCAAAGGGGTTGTGGGGGAAGCAGGAGGAGGAGGATCCCCAACCACCAGGGCAGCGGGTGTAGTTGGGCGCAACAAAGGCGAGATGTAGAAGACGCTGAGGGTGATGTCGATATCACTAAAGAGGACGACATCGTCATAGCAGTAGCATACATAGTTTTATATGTGTGGGGTGTAGGCAATTTTTTTCCTTCCTAGCCTCTTCATATGTGAGGCGTCGTCTGGTCAACATGGGGAATGGTGCTCCTCACAGCTGACACAGATGGGGGAGGGGCACACTGCCACTATCCCTAAAGATGGGACTGGAGTTGTAACGCAAATACATGTATCCAAATCACATGCATATGTATAAAACACGAGAAGGAGCATATACGGCTTGGCAGCACAGTGAAACAAGATCACCTTGACCTTCTCATGCATCGAGTCACCTACTCGTCATCAGCCTGTGAAAGGAGATCTCTGAAAAATTATACCTTGTGCCATATTCAGACTTTTTTGGGGAGTTCCAGAGACATGAGCATCACCAACTTGTCAAAGGTGAGCAGCCACCGTGACTAAAAAAAGGAGGCCACTTTAAGCACAAAACACATGAATAAATGGTGGTAGAACGCCCAAGAAGGTAATAAATTATCGACCAATAGGCAAAAGATCAACAAGAAGACTAAGAAGGAGGTGGAGAGATCAATTAGCAACTAATCACAGAGACGCCGATGAAGAGGACGTAACAGCAAACATTCCCAACCCTTTAAGAAAGAAAAGAAGCAGGATCATTTGACGGCTTTGGCAACAACACAGGAGACGCAAGGCAAACTTCACAATTCTATTGCTAAATTGATACTAATATCAGGCCCATTCAGGAGATTTTTTGAAAGGCACAAAGCGTCTATTCAACAACACTGCCGTCGAGAGTAAAAAAAAGTAAGTCTTTACGGCAATTCGCAAAGCAAGTCTTTACGGAATATCCTAACTATCTGTGCCGCGAGGCGATGGGAAACATTTTGTGGCACATTCAGGAATACAGTAGTGGAACTACTAACGTTAATTCATCTTTTTTTCCTTTTTTGTTAAATTCAGTTCCTGAAGACTGTAACGTCGTTTCCAGATTTCATTTTCATTTATTAGGCACCCGGTGAATGAACATAATATGGGGATGAACATACGAAAGAGCTGTTACGTTCGTGCACATAGGATGTAAGCGGATACAGAAGATCGTGTGTAGACAAAACTGAATCCCGCAAGTTTTCACACGAAAATGTATCCTCGAAACACTATGCAAGATGTGCAGCTTAACTAATAAATATCCTCGATATTTATTGCGCCAACATGGAGCGCCCATATTAAATGTCTACAATATTTCTTTCGTAGTTCTATGCTTAATCAAGTCACACAGAGAAACTATTCATCCCTTCCCCGTTAGTAGCGGGCGAACTGTGACGTGGCACCGCAAGTAGCAGTATTTTTACTGCCAAAAGCAGATCTTTTTTCCACCAAGGGTGACTACGTAGAGCGACAATACCAGACGGAGTAAGGAACGTGTAAGATCTAACGAACAATCCAGCGCCCAATATTGTACGAATAAAATAGCATATAAAGACTTTTTCATTAAGTGTGTTACGTTGTAAAATTGTAAATTTCGGTTCCTAATTTATTTTTTGTACGCTACCAGGTGTAAAACTATCCACTACAATTCGCAGTTTCATCATGCGGCGACTTACACTTCCTACATCTTAAAAAAATCAACAATGTGGCAGCTCAATTATGGTGGCTCATGGTTTGTTCGACAGAGAATTGGGTCAACATCATCGTTTCTCCATTCAGGCTATACGCCGCACTGTTGCCAAGTTTGAACGGGATTTCGCTATACACGACCAAAGGCCACAGAGAAGACGTTGCAAAGTGAGGATTGAGAACAATATCGCAGTATTTGCGGCCAATATTAGCGAAGAGCAGAATATGTCAGTTTCAATACCATCTTAACAGTTGCGGCTGTCCTAGACACCAACTTGGCGAATCTTGCGAAATGATTTGGGCCTACATCCATATACAGTTCTATTGATTCAAGAGTTGAAGCCAAACGATCACACATTGCGTAGCGAGTTTGCTGATTGGACCGTACAGCAGTTGGAAACTGATCCTGATTTCTGTGGAAAAATCACCTCATACCAGGCAACTTTCTGTCTTCGTGGCTTCGTCGATACGTAAAACTGTCCTTATTGGAACGAGAACCCACAACTATTGTACAAGGTGCCATTGCATTAAGAAAAACTCAGTGTGCTGTGATTAATCGCGTGGCGTCGTTATTGGAGATTAATCCTTTCGAGATGACGAGAGGAGAACCGTAATCTTCAACGGCAACCGCTGGAGATATACGTTATGCGAATTTCTGTGGCCAGAACTTGCCACAGATACTGAAAACTTGTGGTTCCGGCACGATTGCGCTACATGTCACACAGCTGATTTATTCTATGCTCGATTTGCTGAGGCAGAAGTTTGGCGACCGAGTCGGCTCAAGAAATAGATTTGTTAATCAGTCGCCACCGTCGTGTCATTAAACACTCATGGATTTTTTTTCTCTTTGGGGCAACATCAAAGCCCGGGTTTACATTGATAAACCACAAACCTTGCCACACTTGGAGGCAAACGCTCGTCGAATTATCGGACACAACTCCATTAATGTTGGGCATAGTCATTAACAATTGCAGCCATTAGTGTGCGTCATTGTGTTCGCAGCTGTGGTGGACATTCGAACGAGGCGTTGTTCTCAGCATAAATGGGATGTCTAAGCTTCAAAATAAAGCATAATTTATCACTATTATGGAAGGTGCTGTAGTTTAGAAGAGTTGAATTCTCGAGCACACACTCGTCAGGCCTTGTTTTGTTCCTTTATCCTCCCTCTCAATAACGTACAAAGAACCACCCTGCATTGAGGTGAATCAACACGAGATTTTATTTATCCAACTTATGTTCTTAACGAGGCAGTAAGTAGGAGCAAGTATTTTTAACCTTTTGTATTCGAGATTATATAAAGACGGTAAGTAAGGAGTGAATGCTTCCGATACGAGATGAGCGTGTGTCATACTTTTACCACATCAAAGATGTTTGTCTCTAATCACCTGAACATGTCATCCCGAACGGCAACTTTCGAAGATTTCTCATGCTTTCAGCAGCATCAATGTGAGCGTGTTAACTAGTTGCGTCAACAAACAGGAAAGCTGTGCCACGTTAGTACAGCAACACTAAACATTTCGCACTAGAGACAGCTTCTACATTTTTCTTCTTTCCTCCTGGATCAAGCAAAAATAAACTAAAAAAAAATCACACCAGAAGTGTTATCTAAAGAACAGACTTTTGACACACACACACACACACACACACACACACACACACACACACACACACACACACACACACACACACAAGGAAGTCGGTGGAAACAGTGACTACAGTAAAATACCTAGGAGTACCTATCCGGTGCGATCGGAAGTGAAATGAGCACATAAAACAATTAGTAGGAAAAGCATGTCTCAGACTGAGATTCTCAAAAAGAGTCTTAAGGATATTTAATTCATCCACGAAAGAAGTGGCTTACAAAAGAGTTCCACCGATTCCTGAATACTGTACATCAGTCTGGGACCCTTATGGGGTTGGTTTAATGGAATACATAGAAAGAAAAAAAAATCAACGACGAGCGGTACGTTTCGTAACGGAATCGGTTAGTCGACGCCGTAAGGTGACTTGCCGATTATCTACACTCCTGGAAATTGAAATAAGAACACCGTGAATTCATTGTCCCAGGAAGGGGAAACTTTATTGACACATTCTTGGGGTCAGATACATCACATGATCACACTGACAGAACCACAGGCACAGACACAGGCAACAGAACATGCACAATGTCGGCACTAGTACAGTGTATATCCACCTTTCGCAGCAATGCAGGCCGCTATTCTCCCATGGAGACGATCGTAGAGATGCTGGATGTAGTCCTGTGGAACGACTTGCCATGCCATTTCCACCTGGCGCCTCAGTTGGACAAGCGTTCGTGCTGGACGTGCAGACCACGTGAGACGACGCTTCATCCAGTCCCAAACATGCTCAATGGGGGACAGATCCGGAGATCTTGCCGGCCAGGGTAGTTGACTTACACCTTCTAGAGCACGTTGAGTGGCACGGGATACATGCGGACGTGCATTGTCCTGTTGGAACAGCAAGTTCCCTTGCCGGTCTAGGAATGGTAGAACGATGGGTTCGATGACGGTTTGGATGTACCGTGCACTATTCAGTGTCCCCTCGACGATCACCAGAGGTGTACGGCCAGTGTAGGAGATCGCGCCCCACACCATGATGCCGGGTGTTGGGCCTGTGAGCCTCGGTCGTATGCAGTCCTGATTGTGGCGCTCACCTGCACGGCGCCAAACACGCATACGACCATCATTGGCACCAATGCAGAAGCGACTCTCATCGCTGAAGACGACACGTCTCCATTCGTCCCTCCATTCACGCCTGTCGCGACACCACTGGAAGCGGGCTGCACGATGTTGGGGCGTGAGCGGAAGACGGCCTAACGGTGTGCGGGACCGTAGCCCAGCTTCATGGAGACGGTTGCGAATGGTCCTCGCCGATACCCCAGGAGCAACAGTGTCCCTAATTTGCTGGGAAGTGGCGGTGCGGTCCCCTACGGCACTGCCTACGATCCTACGGTATTGGCGTGCATCCGTGCGTCACTGCGGTCCGGTCCCAGGTCGACGGGCACGTGCACCTTCCGCCGACCAATGGCGACAACATCGATGTACTGTGGAGACCTCACGCCCCACATGTTGAGCAATTCGGCGGTACGTCCACCCGGCCTCCCGCATGCCCACTATACGCCCTCGCTCAAAGTCCGTCAACTGCACGTACGGTTCACGTCCACGCTGTCGCGGCATGCTACCAGTGTTAAAGACTGCGATGGAGCTCCGTATGCCACGGCAAACTGGCTCACACTGACGGCGGCGGTACACAAATGCTGCGCAGCTAGCGCCATTCGACGGCCAACACCGCGGTTCCTGGTGTGTCCGCTGTGCAGTGCGTGTGATCATTGCTTGTACAGCCCTCTGGCAGTGTCCGGAGCAAGTATGGTGGGTCTGACACACCGGTGTCAATGCGTTCTTTTTTCGATTTCCAGGAGTGTATGTACATGTAGATGTTGGGGACTACTGTAGCTTCTCGGTCTAGGCTCCCTAGCCTATGCTATGTCACCGTCACAGAACTGTATCGAGCATGAACTTCGCAGCAACTATTCCTGCTCGGCTAGTGTTCAAGCACTGCATGTTACGGTTTACACAGACAAATAGACAACCAATAGTATACACTTGCTTTGGTGTGTAATTGTAGCGAAATACCTTCTGCATTTATCGAACGTTAGGGTTTCCTGGGTCAAAGCAGTCCTGGAATCCTAACATGTCAAAACCACAAGAGATGGAGGGCAATACGCCGTAAGATGCAGCTTTTGATATTTTCAAAGACACAGTTATTAAGTCACAAACGTTTCATGACACCTTTTATGTTTTATTTTCCCATAAACAGGTAATATCTAATCAACAGCAGAATTCCCTCTGGTGTTGCTATAATTTGGGCCGTACGGGTTCAAAAGCATTTTTGGAAAAAAAAAAAACCAACCACCACAAAAGTCCAGTAACTTCAAGAGACTTATCAATAACTTGCTATGCCGCTTCAAGAACACACACACTGTCCTTTCCTCATTTTTACAGTACCGTTACTAGTAGGTTGTCGGCAATAAGACGGCGTTCCAAAACATCTCAAAGGTGTTTTATAGGATTCGTGTCAGGACTCTGTGCAGGCAAATCCATTACAGCGATGTTATTGTCGTGTAACTACTCCATCACAGGCCGTGCATTATGGACAGGTGCTCGATCGTGTTGAAAGATGCAATCGCCATCCTTGAATTGCTCTTCAACAGTGGGAAGCAAGAAGATGCTTAAAACATCACGAAGCCTGCGGTGTGATAGTACCACACAGAACAACAAGGAACAAGGAGTGCAAAGCCCTCTTCATGATAAACATGACCACACCTTAACACCACCGCCTCCGAATTTTGCTGTTGGCACTACACACGCGGGCAGATGACGTTCACCGAGCATTCGCCATATACACACCCTGCCATCCGATCGCCACATTGTGTACCGTGATTAGTTACTCCACACCATGTTTTTCCACTGCTCAAACGTCCAATCTTTACGCTCTTTACCCCAAGCGAGGCGTCATTTTGACATTTACCGGCGTGATGTGTGGCTCATGAACAGCCACTCGACCATGAAATCACAGTTTTCTCACCTCCCACCTAATTGTCACAGTACTTGTAGTGGAGCCTCGTGCAGTTTGCAATTACTGTGTGATGGTCTGGCTCAAATGGCCCTGAGCACTATGGGACTCAAGATCTGAGATCATCAGGCCCCTAGAACTCAGAACTACTTAAACCTAACTAACCTAAGGACATCACACACATCTATGCCAGTGATGGTCTGGATATACACTCCTGGAAATTGAAATAAGAACACCGTGAATTCATTGTCCCAGGAAGGGGAAACTTTATTGGCACATTCCTGGGGTCAGATACATCACATGATCACACTGACAGAACCACAGGCACATAGACACAGGCAACAGAGCATGCACAATGTCGGCACTAGTACAGTGTATATCCACCTTTTGCAGCAATGCAGGCTGCTATTCTCCCATGGAGACGGATCGTAGAGATGCTGGATGTAGTCCTGTGGAACGGCTTGCCATGCCATTTCCACCTGGCGCCTCAGTTGGACCAGCGTTCGTGCTGGACGTGCAGACCGCGTGAGACGGCGCTTCATCCAGTCCCAAACATGCTCAATGGGGGACAGATCCCGAGATCTTGCTGGCCAGGGTAGTTGACTTACACCTTCTAGAGCACGTTGGGTGGCACGGGATACATGCGGACGTGCATTGTCCTGTTGGAACAGCAAGTTCCCTTGCCGGTCTAGGAATGGTAGAACGATGGGTTCGATGACGGTTTGGATGTACCGTGCACTATTCAGTATCCCCTCGACGATCACCAGAGGTGTACGGCCAGTGTAGGAGATCGCTCCCCACACCATGATGCCGGGTGTTGGCCCTGTGTGCCTCGGTCGTATGCAGTCCTGATTGTGGCGCTCACCTGCACGGCGCCAAACACGCATACGACCATCATTGGCACCAAGGCAGAAGCGACTCTCATAGCTGAAGACGACACGTCTCCATTCGTCCCACCATTCACGCCTGTCGCGACACCACTGGAGGCGGGCTGCACGATGTTGGGGCGTGAGCGGAAGACGGCCTAACGGTGTGCGGGACCGTAGCCCAGCTTCATGGAGACGGTTGCGAATGGTCCTCGCCGATACCCCAGGAGCAACAGTGTCCCTAATTTGCTGGGAAGTGGCGGTGCGGTTCCCTACGGCACTGCGTAGGATCCTACGGTCTTGGCGTGCATCTGTGCGTCGCTGCGGTCCGGTCCCAGGTCGACGGGCACGTGCACCTTCCGCCGACCACTGGCGACAACATCGATGTACTGTGGAGACCTCACGCCCCACGTGTTGAGCAATTCGGCGGTACGTCCACCCGGCCTCCCGCATGCCCACTATACGCCCTCGCTCAAAGTCCGTCAACTGCACATACGGACCACGTCCACGCTGTCGCGGCATGCTACCAGTGTTAGACTGTGATGGAGCTCCGTATGCCACGGCAAACTGGCTGACACTGACGGCGGCGGTGCACAAATGCTGCGCAGCTAGCGCTATTCGACGGCCAACACCGCGGTTCCTGGTGTGTCCGCTGTGCCGTGCGTGTGATCATTGCTTGTACAGCCCTCTCGCAGTGTCCGGAGCAAGTATGGTGGGTCTGACACACCGGTGTCAATGTGTTCTTTTTTCCATTTCCAGGAGTGTATGTCTGTCTATTAGACATTACGAACCTCTTCAACTGTCGCCGGTCTCTGTCAGCCAACAGACGAGTTTGGCCTGCACGCTTTTGTGCTGTACTCGTCCCTTCACGTTTCCACTTCACTATCACATCGGAAACAGAGCACCTAGGGATATTTAGGAGTTTGGAAATCTCGCGTACAGATTATGACACAAGTGACACCCTATCAACTAACCACGTTCGAAGTCCGTGAGTTCCGCGGGGTGCCCCATTCAGCTCTCCCACGATGTCTAATGACTGCTGAGGTTGCTGATATGGAGTAGGTGGCAGCACAATGCGCCTAATACGAAAAACGTATGTTTTCAGGAGTGTCCGGATACTTTTGATCACATAATGTAGAAACATGTGTAAAGCATATTCCTAAAACACTGCGTACAATGCTAGGAAGACTGGTAATTCTGTGACGTGTCCGTTAACTGAAACTGGTATAAAATCACACACACTAAATGAAGCAGTGGATTTGAATGATGGAACCATGGTAACGAATAAATTAAGACAAGATATCCTATATTTGGTCCCAACAGCACGAGGGAGGAACTGAAAATTTTCAGCTTAGAAATATCTCACTTGCGTGTACATAAAGATAAACATAGCCAGAACTGTGCAACAAAATTAGTGTCCGTGGATTTTAGCATGTCTACAGGATACGCGAGTGCACTTGGATATAAAACTTCATTTCTGAATAATACATCATTCCCATTCAACTGGCTTCGTGGGTGTGCTGATTAATCACACACCGAAAATACATATGCCAGATGTTAGATTACCAATTGGCCCTAGGACCTTTCTCCTGACGACCAAAAATAAATAAGCAGCAAATAAAGAAAATGATCAATAATCAAGAAAAATCAAAATCATTACTCCGCGCTAGGTGATATCAGCGTAGGACTAGCAAGTTTTTCTGCAAGTTGTGTGTTCTCACTACAGCCTTCGTGTAGCTAACGTCTGCGTACAATTTCGTAAATCGTGAATAATCGGTCGAGACGTGAATTCAGCAGCACAATATGAAGTATGTAAATCCTTGGTAAGTTTTCAGAGTTATGTAGCATCAAATGTCTACACGCAGGTGAGGCAATTCTCGTACATTAGTGGCTGTGGTTTGTTTAGGCCGGGATTTCGTCCGGTAATCTTCCAAATGTATTCCATCGTGTTCCGACCACGCTTATTTGGTGGGCCAGACTTTTGAGTTCACTATCGTGCTCCTCAAATCACTGTGGCACGATTTTAGCCTTGTGACACAGACAATTACCCTGCTGGAAGTTGTCATCGTCCTCGGGGAAAACATCAACCATGAAGAAATAAAGGAGGCCCACAATGTTTCACGTGTTCTACAGCTATCAGGTCCCGTGGAAGCGCAGGTGAATGGCACCCACAGCGTAATACCGCCCCCAGCGGTCTGCATCCGTATCGTGGTGCGTCTTTCGAGCAGCCCTTAGTCTATACGACCTGGTATAACAAGGAATGTGATTCGCCCGAACAGATAACACGTTTACAATTTATTATTATTTATTTGTCTTATGGCTTTTTGAGATATTGACAAAAATTACACAGCGTAGAGCACAATATTTACAATATAAAGTCTTGTAATAAACATGTGAAGCTTTCTTTCTTTATTTTGTTTTATTTATTTTTTCGACTTTCGAGTCGTCAGGAGGAAGTCTTAAGGTATACCTTCGTGTGATCTTGTGGGACATTCTTCAGTGACGTGTTGATGGTCTACGTTCCTCCGCAGCCGGAATGGTTGCTCTCCCCTTTATGTAAAAAACATGGGCATCTTCCATTTTGAGTCTTTAAATTGCTTAGCACTGACCTCCTTTTGCGTAGTAAGTCAAAATCTTAATGATTTATAAGTGATACACGGTATATAATCATTTTGCTGCCCAGTCCATTCTGGAGTCTACACATTAGCAACGTTGAACTCAGCTTCCACAACGTCCTTTGTTATCGTTGGCAGTCGTCTAGAGCGGAGTCGGTTATGGTTTGTATCATCGATATCTTGACGCACTGGTAGATTTTTCACAATCTATGATCTTTTTGTATTCGTTCGTGAGAGCACTTCTGCGTCGTAGTTGAGGGGTGGAATGTGGCTTAGTATTAGCAACCAGTCCGAAGGTGTTGATCTGATAAAATCAGCTATCAATCCCACGGCGTTACTTAGTTGGTCATCATTTTTTGAGCATCTAAGCTGAGTAGTAGTACTGGGGCACAAGAAGAATTTAGGGTGGGCGCTGATGTTTCCCAGGTTGTACAATATAGCTTTTTAATGACGTTCCTTGTTTTCAATTTTTCGGCTGTCTGCGTCGAATCCCGTCTGAAAGAGTTCTATCAAAATTTACCCCCACGTTCTTTGATGTGCCATTACATGTGCAATGTTTCAAAACTGTATTTTGATCTTCATTTCGCCGAGTTTATTCTTTAGGTGTAGCAGAGAACCATCGGTATCGTGGCGTCTGGTCGGAGTTTCCGTTTGAGAATTACTCTCCCACTACGTCTGGGTCCTCCGTTAGGATTTCCTCTGGCTGTTCAATTGACGTACCTCTTTTTGCAAATACATAGCTGCCGACGTAACCAAGCTCCCTCGATTTTGGGATCGGCATGCACGCAGTGTACAAGCTGAAGAAAAGTGGAGCAAGGACTGATCCCTGTAGCGACGGCTTTTTAATTTTCTTGCTGAGTTGATATTGGATCACATGACTATTTGAAACACGTGTACCCTGGGAACCGCTAAATGGATTACCAAATCCTCGCGGTCAGACAATCTTGCGATATCCTGGCCATAAGACGCATTCTACGTTTACATTGATCTACATTCCAGTCTCAATGATTCCGTGTCCATTGTAGTTCTAATTGACGATGCCGGTGGGTCAACAAGGGAAAATGTAAGGGTCGTCTGCTGCGAAGCCCCATGTTCAACAGTGTGCGCTGAATGGTGTGCTCCGAAACACTTGTGTCTGCACCGGCATTGTCACCTAATCCTAGTTTACAGAGCGGGCAAGCCTCAGACCCCCCCATATTCTACAATGAGGCGTGGACTCCATCGCATTGTCGCCTAGTCGTGGTTTCACCATCTATTCAGCCACTCTCCATAGTGGCTCATGACCGTACTATAACAGCCGACCAGCTTAGTAGTTTCCAAGGTGCTCGTTGGTAGGCGCAAGGCCACAGCAATCTACCATTTGTCAAAGTCGCTCTTGTAGGTAAATTTCCCCATTTGCGTCCACAGCTCGTGGTCGTGCGGTAGCGTTCTCGCTTCCCACGCCCCCCGGGTTTCCGGGTTCGATTCCCAGCGGGGTCAGGGATTTTCTCTGCCTCGTGATGACTGGGTGTTGTGTGATGTCCTTAGGTTAGTTTGGTTTAAGTAGTTCTAAGTTCTAGGGGACTGATGACCATAGATGTTAAGTCCCATAGTGCTCAGAGCCATTTGAACCATTTTCCCCATTTGCGCCTCGCACTGTCGCTAGAATGACTCCCCACCGGGCTCTGCCCAGTGCAAATACTTTCCTTAGCGCGTTACCATACGCAGAGGAGAGAAGCCATAATGTTTTGGCTAATCAGTGTCTAGCTTATTCCCTGGCCCGCCGATTCACGTAACACCTCACACGCTAGCCGTTACCGGATTTAGTCAATCAGCGACTAGGGTGCAATATTCGCCCACAGGATGTAACATAATACTTGCTGATCATGCTCGTCCTGTTCGCAATTGTGGTCGTTTGAGCCGGGGAGGCGGTATCTGGGAGACAGGGGCTCTGTCCAGACTGGTAATGGCCTGATTTTTACAGAATCCTATAAATGTCTTGTGACTGATTTCCGTTACTGGGGTCGAAAGGGTTCGTTTAGCGGAGCTGCTGGGAATTCGACAAATCGGCCGGTAGCCCTCGCAGTGCGTAGGAGCACGTGAGTGCCGCTAGTTTTGTGTTGTGAATGCGTTCGGCAGGTAAAGGCTTTACGCCAGTGATAAACTGGATGTGGTGCTCGACGAACGAAGCAGATGTGACGAGGTTTATTTAAAGCCAATTAATTCCATTTGTTTACTTGGAAAACTTGACGTGTGGTTTTTTATGGAGCTTTTAACTACTGGCTTTTAATCGTTTTCGTGTTTGAGATGTCGTGCACATTATCGGCGGAAGCTGCTGGAAGCCAGCTGGACTGTACAGTTCGACAGAACCTGTACGGTTCGGCACCGTCAAGTACAAGGGATGGCAAGTTAGTGCATGGAAACTTGGCCGTAGAAGGGTTTTGGACAATAAATGTTGTTAGATTGCTTTGTAAATTTTACGTTTTTTATCACCACAGACGTGTGAATTAAATTTCAGTTTTTTATAAGTCCAACGGGCGTGTTTTATAAAATATTTGGTATAGACCGTTTTGAATACCGTGATAATGTACAGGCATCCGAGGCAGCGCCTTTCACATCAAAGCACTCAGCACGCGTGTTAGCCTTGTCCGGTGCCTTGGTGCGTGCCGCCGCAAACGAAGCCTGTCGGCGTCAGGTGCGCTCGTATCCTAGTTACAGCGACGCACACAAGATGCCGCTTCCGGCGCGCCGTGCCTTGCGATTGCTCCCGGCGGTCCGGCCGTTTGCTGCTGCTGCTGCGTCAACAATGCCTGTCAGAGGCTATCAGTCGTGCTACGAAATCGCTCTCGATAACGCAAGCGAGCAACTTCACATCTTCATTTTACTGAGCGCTGTGACGCATTTGGAGTGTAAGCTGACGGATGAAATGTTCATCAGCACAAATCAAGTAACAGAAATATTTTCCTTTCCTTTCCTTCCCTCGTCCACTTTTCACTTAATTTATAGGGCCCGTTTTCTTTACGAAAAAGCCAAGCGTCCTAATTTAGCCAATGGCTTGTGGATCAACTTTTTCCAAATCTTTTGGAAGAGTAACTATCACATTGAAGTGGAGACTCTACTGTGCAGAAAACAAATACCAATCTTCATATATGATGTCCTCTGTTAAACGCAACAATAACTGATACTGACGGAGGTCACTGAGATTCTATAAGGAAGCCATAACGCACGACATGCAATTCCACCGCGTCTGAAACTGAGCAAATTTCTAGTGCTTCCACAAAAGATCTTGTGTAACAACTCAACTTTCTAGTTCCGTTCATGATGTTGAATAAGCTGTAGTTAATGAATGTTATTAACTCTACAGCAAACCAATGTCATCATTAAACATACATCTGGCCTACAGGCTACTGAAGTACGACGAATGCCTTCACAGTGGCATAATCAGACATTGAAGCTGTTTTTATTACCCGGCGTTTCTTCCGTCCTTCCCGAGATCGGTTACTGGTTAATAAATTTTCTATCTGAAGATAACGCAATGATTGTTGTAATTTGCGGCGTTTAGCACGATCCTCTATGTTAGCAATTCGTGCCACCTGATTCCCGCTATTTTTGGAACAGCGTCCTGCAAAGTTCAATACATTAGTATCTTCTTTTCCAGAGCAAGGTGCTGGTCTACGCACACCACGATACGCGTGAAATATATTTCTGAGGTAATAGTATGAGAAAAAACTTGTTCCTTTTCTAACAACAGTCTACTGTAGGTCGTTAGTGGAACGAAACGTCTAAAGTGATTTGAAAAATGCTGTGGTCATCCCAGTTTTGAAAGGAGTTGTTCGAATAGAGGCGCGAAACTTATAGAGGGCAGTATCTGTGACGTCAGTCATACGTACAAGTTTGGATGTTATGACCTTTATGCAGAGTGAAAGTTTCCTCCGGAGCTTCAGTAATGTGACTTTATTGAAGAGTTCTTAAAAACTACAAATCTTCAGATGTATAATCAGTTTCGGGCTTACCACAACTGAGTGTTAATAACGTCATAACTATTGAGAATATACACAAATGACATAGTGGATAACATCGGGAGCTCCTACAGGAAGTTCGCTGGTGACGTCGCACTGGAAGAAAATTGTAGCGGAATCCAGGAAGACCTATATAGGATCCACAATTGGTGTAGGTTTAGGCAGTTGACCCAGAACATAAACAAATGCAAAGTTTTGAGCACAAATACAAGGGAAGAGCCACCGATGTTTCGTTACGCGACTGCATAATCAATAATCGAAGTAAACAGTCAGTTCCTTCAAACATCTGGAAGAACGCGTGCAGAGCGATTTAAAATGTGGCGATTACGGAACATTCATCGTAGGAATAAACAGATGCGAGACTGAGATATACTGGAAGAAGCCTCAGAAGATGTAGTCCACCGACGATTGGTGTATCTCTCAATACCTTCCTTCGACAATGCTCCTCGGTCTGAGAGGTAGGACTGACGGAAGAAACAGAAAAATTCAAGTAGTGCTAATTTCAATATAAGTTGGTTTGGTAAGTGCGAAAGCGGCGAAGAGATGCTCATCCAACCCAGCGGCAGACGCTACCAGAGAGGCGTTGTACACCGCGGCGTGGTTCAGTGTTCTTTGCCTCCTGTGAAGCTGTTACGCTTGCGACACAGAGCCTCGGGACCGCCAGGCGGCGCCGAGTCGCGTGGGGCGCCCGTCCCTACGCAGCTGCGGGCGGCCGATGCTCGCCGCTCTGCCGCCCAGCAGCGACTGTGGGGGCGACGGCGCAGCGTCCGCCTTCTGCCCCATGGCGTTCCGCCGGCCGTGGGGAGGGCCGTGCGGCGCGGCGCGGCGCCGGCTCCCCGCCGCGGATCACCCGGCGTCCCGGCACTGCGCTCCGCTCCTCCGTTTACTGGGGCACGCGACAGTCGCAAAGCACAGACTAGTGCTGCACTCCCGTGGCTGAGTTTGCCGCCGAGCGTCGGCAGACCCGTTAGCTGCCACCAGTACTTTCAGATTCCTGTTAGCTGACGCACAGCGAGCCGTATTCGTCGTTCTGAACAGCACGTTAGCCTAGGGGCTTTCTCCTCGAACAGTACAAAGATCACTACAAACTTCAAGTGACCTCGATTACCAACATTTCGATACACCAGCTCCTAAGGCGGCTAAAAAAATCTTTGACCGTAGACTCTCTAACAGGTCAACGAGTTCTGCTATCTAGGAAGTTGATTAGATAAAGAACGAAGATACAGAAATGCATGGTAGCAAGGAACGTGCGAGGCAAAAATGTTATCAGTGAAAATGAACGCCAACAAACTCCCAAAAATACCCTGCCCGACAAAAAGAAGTAAAACACTTATAAGCGGAAGACGAAATGAAAGAAAACTTCACGGGTTGAGATGAGAAGCCGTCTTGTTTCAAGAATTATATAAACTTGTCAAAATCGCAGACAAACTGGCCTATAACTGCTGTAACTATCCCTGGAAATCCTAGATACTGGCGCTAGGACGGAGCTATCGTTTGACCTGATCCTACAATGCTCTATCGAAGGCAGATCTGTGGTGCTTGCTAGCCACAGGGGTACCTCAACATCACATTCAGTTGAAAGGCACAAAGAAATGGTTCAAATGGCTCTGAGCACTATGGGACTTTAACATCTGAGGTCATCAGTCCCCTAGAACTTGGTCCGCAGCTCGTGGTCGTGCGGTAGCGTCCTCGCTTCCCGCGCCCGGGTTTCCGGTTTCGATTCCCGGCGGGGTCAGGTATTTTCTCTGCCTCGTGATGTCCTTAGGTTAGTTAGGTTTAAGTAGTTCTAAGTTCTAGGGGACTGATGACCATATATGTTAAGTCCCATAGAGCTCAGACCCATTTGAACCCTACAACTTAGAACTACTTAAACCTAACTAACCCGAGGACATCACACACATCCATGCCCGACGCAGGATTCGAACCTGCGACCGTAGCGGTCGGGCGGTTCCAGAATGAAGCGCCGAGAACCGCTCGGCCACACTGGCCGGCTGGAAGGTACACATCTCACGCAGGGAGAAGAATTGTCCTGTTTAAAAATGGTACGACGATACTGTCGCACGAAAGGTAATACACGAGGAAACAGGGTGCGCCAGTGACCTACCGTTGTGTTGGCAGAGTTCCATCAATCACTACCAACCATGACTTGAAAAGTCATACCCGATGGTTTGCCATACCACGGCGCCACGAGTTACACCACTGTTCCTCTGCAGAACATTGGAACATTACGACTTCCCCCACGCTGCCGCCATACTCGTCGACGATGATCATCCGAGGTAGTTCAGAGCCGCGATTCGTCGTTAACATAATACGACGCCCATACATCAGCATTCCATGCTTTCCGGTTACAGCACCACTGCAAGCGCAGCCGTCTGAGTTGGGGTGTTAATGGTAAGTAGCCTACGTTTGGGATAGTATTTGCCTCGTGTGACTTTGTTAGTCCCCGACCAATGGTGCGAGATGACACAGAATGTCGCAAGGCATCCATTACTACTTCTCGGATGACACATATGAAACCGTTAAGATGTGCTCAGTGCATAATACGGCGGTTCTGCCTTGTGAGAGACCATGTCTTCTGTGCGCTTCACTTTTGCAGGCTGTTTACGTACCTTCAACTGTACACATTTCACGTGAAACAAATTTCTGTTCAGGGGCGAAACATGGAAAATGTGTTAAACGTACATTGAGCTGTAAGAAACCTTCGAAATGTCATGTTACACGGTCTCTTGAAGATGTGATTGATGGAGTCAACGGGAAAATATTTCCTAAAGAGAACAGACTGAGTCTAAGAGAGAGAATGTGGAAGGATCCTTTTATCCACAGAAACAAATTAAATTATCGGTTTCAATAAGACGTCACCAACTTGCAATCGCCCTTTATAGAGTAGTTAATAATTCTCTTGGATATCGGGTTAGTGAGGGAAAAGGGGTGGCGATTACATCCAGATACGTAAACTGGTATTTGATCCTACCGTATGTCTGAACCGACCTACGCAGTTTCCTATGGCAATGGGCATATATATTTCACAATACAATTTCTTCCAGTATTCGATGATATCTAAGGTCGTCTTAATATAATTCAGACTTCCACGTGGCATTAACGGCGGCCATTCGCGTACTATTGCGCTCTCTCTCTCTCTCTCTCTCTCTCTCTCTCTCTCTCTCTCTCTCTCTCTCTCACCTATATAACTTTCGATGCTTTGCAAATATACGGACAAAACTTCTAAACCTAGAGGAACGCTTCCTCCACACTTTGTACTGCTCGAAATCTTAATAATGCAAATACTTTAATAACTTAAACTTTCTCAGGCACTGGGGCCGCACAGCTCGTCCATCATCAAATGCCTGCTCCTTCACATCTAAACTGCTTCTTCCCTGTCTGCCCAAGCGCGCGCGGTCTAATAAGGGACCTCCCTGCCGGTTTGCGATAACTGTTCCTTCTAGAAGGCCAACGGTACGGTATTAACCGGAAGTAGGCGGTTGTGATCCAATATTAACTGCAACACTCGTCTAGAACCCCTAGAATTCCTCAGTAGAATTTCACACCTGCACACAGGAACGCGCTTTACAGTAAGCGTAGGCTTTCCTATATCCCCACTTACGAAATGATAAACACTTTAAAACTCAATATGCACCTCCAAAAGACACACGATTTCTCTCCTACTCTCCACGACGGTGTTAGTCGATCCCCGATTTCGTTAGCTCCAAAATCACTCTAAGAAACTGTTTTAAGATTCAGGCATTTCTGCTTCAGCAGCCGCCTATCAATGGGTCATTTCCTGCTCTCACCTTTAGCACTACTCAGCAAAATCCTGCTTTCTGCAAGGATTTTATAAAGTTTTCTTTTTCCTATATGTACTGCAGAGTACCAGCTCTCACGGAGAAGTCACAAGTCAGCAAGGTCCAATCCACAATCCCCTTAGGATTACGGAAATAGCCGACCCATCACCTCCAGATTCGACATACGCCCTAATCAGCCTGCAAATGAAATGTTACAAATGGTCGAGCACATATTACGACGACAGACACTGCTAAAACTGTAACTGTCGTGATGGTGGGGGGAAAGAATCGCGGGGGCAGGGATAGATGTGTGTGCGGCAGATGATTCCTGATGTGGGGTACAGCAGTTGCTAGTACGTAGTGTACAGCTGGCAAACAAAACAGAGAAATGCTTCAAAATCCAATCTTGGCACTGATGATCAAAATTCTAACAAGAAAATATTGCAGTAGCCTTCTGCCATATTAATCGGCGAACGACTTATTAATTCTCCCAAAAGAAAAAGAACAGAAAAACACTATATTCGAAAGCGATAATTTTTTTAAAAAAATCCTGCAGTTCTTGTAAGGGAGGACTTTCAGTTCCACTCCCGATGGTTAGGGACGTTTGATGTATGTACAAACTCTAAGGCCCTTTATTTACATATCAGTCTCATACTGGCCCACAAGGTATTGAATAGGATTGGGGAGAAGAGAAGTTTATGGCACAACTTGACTAGAAGAAGGGATCGGTTGGTAGGACATGTTTTGAGGCATCAAGGGATCACAAATTTAGCATTGGAGGGCAGTGTGGAGGGTAAAAATCGTAGAGGGAGACCGAGAGATGAGTACACTAAGCAGATTCAGAAGGATGTAGGTTAGAGTAGGTACTGGGAGATGAAGCAGCTTGCACAGGATAGAGTAGCATGGAGAGCTGCATCAAACCAGTCTCAGGACTGAAGACCACAACAACAACAACTGGCCCACAGTCAAAGTATTAATCGTTGTTCCCACTGAACAACAAAAGTAAATTTATTGCCAGTACATTACCTGTCACGTAAAATTACGGCGTCGGATAGTGGTTTTCTAGTGACAAGGGGATCCTATGACGCTGTGCTATGGTTTACTGGTCAGCAACTGATAACGCAGGCGCATATTTTTTGATGCACGGGTCGTTTTATTACTCGGAGTTCTGACTTCAAACTGGCTTTTCGCTAGTGTTTTAAGGGAACACACAGCTAAGGTCATCGGTCCCTAGAATTACACACTGCTTAAACTAACGTATGCTAAGAACAACACACACACTCATGCCCGAGGGAGGACTCGAACCTCCGGTGGGAGGGGCAGCGCAATCCGTGACATGGCGCCTCAAACCGAGCGGCCACTCCGCGAGGCCGCTAATAGGTTTAAGATGTGTCATTTAAATTAATCTATCGAACACTTGGTCATTAACTATCTTAATCATTTATGAACTTCCCTGCGTGATAAAGGGTGTCCCCGGAGGAATGGACAATATTCAGGGATACGACAAACTACCATTCCAAGCAAACACCTCCAGTGAACAAGGACTCTAAAACGCACACCCTTAACAACCGTGAGCACTACTTCATCGTCGATACTATGAAACAAATCTCTTCTGCACCAATATCTTCACTTTCCATATTTTGAGGACGTTGTTGTTGTTGTGGTGGTCTTCAGTCCTGGGACAGGTTTGTAGAATGTACCAAAACAGCACGAGAAACTGGCCAGCAAAACGAAGTGCATACCTAAAGAGCTATGAGCACATCTTCGCTAATCTGAAATACATCTCTTCTAGTGAGCAAGTTAGTCATAGCTGTTAAGATACCGGTTTTAGATTTTTTTGCTTCAGATATAGTTCTTGTCATATCCCACAACACTGACCATTTCCCCCGGGACACCCTCCAAAGAGAGATTAAGAGGAGCGGACAATCTTGTACGACCTCACGCACTAAATAATGATGTACGTTAACGCTTCCCTTCTCCCCTTCTTTTCCCTCATTGGGAAAGCAGTGTTACAGAGTGCGACGACAGGTAAATTCGGCGGATGTGACATGACAGGCCATTCCACTGTAGTCCAGGAGAGGCAATGACTTGTGGCAAGCTTTTTGTCACTTACCAGCCGAGGGTCACGGTGTCTAGAGCAACGGCTGACTGATGGGTAATGAGCCGACACTTTTCTCCCCATAGCTGAGATTCTTTTATTTGGTGGGCAGGAACATCGTCATTACCTCACTATTTTTCTCTATAATGACTTTGTCGAATCTCTTAATGTTTAATATACTCGCCTTGCCATTCTGTTTCACGGTCTGAGAACTCATCGCCAAGTCATATTTTCTTACCAGTTCCGCAAATTTTTACAACCGGTTTATAAAGGTAACTATACCGTCTAGCGGTTCCAAGCACTGTAACAGATTTAAGCAGTGTGAAGTCACCCTCTGTGACTGAATTTTACACAATTTAATTGAACTGCTGCCGTCGTTCCACAACGTGGCGAAATGTCGTAGGTATTCTGCCTCACGCCAACTTAGTTTCGACTTTTTCTGACACTGTTCACACTAATCTTTTCAACATTGCCATTAGTTGCAAATGGCAAATAAAGTTAAATATGATATTCACTGATTACGTGCGAAAGTAAACTCGTAAAGTTACTAACTAGCATTACCTTATGACTTTTAAAGCACGTACTATCCTCTATTATTCTTCTGCTAAGGACTGCTTGTTTGACTTCTATGCTATTAACATTATGCTATCAATACCGCAATACCTGCGTTTAGAGTCGGAAGATGTTCAAATATCACTCACTCAAGCACTTACCCAAAGTACATAAACAGATAAACAGCATCAAGATTTCCAGATTTTTTTTTTCTCTTCCAATTTCACAGCAACTTTTATATTAGGCGGACAAGAAGCTTTTTTTCATTTTGAAGAATAATATTTACGAGATCCGGATCTAAAGACTGTAACAGTTTAAAAAACTTGAATGCTTTCTGCTCCGTAGCGTGTAAATATTTGCTAAAGGAAAACTTCTAAGCACCAAGGGCTGCACTCACTTTAATAGCGACACCGGTATTCCTAACCGTCAGTGGCACCTGACGCAGAGGACAGCAAACAAATAGATGTACATCGATATCTACAAAATGAAAAAGTATACATAAGATAGAAAAAATATATGTGCTCACGTTATGTATCTCTACATCAATGATATACATCACTGACAAAGTAAGTCGTTTGTTTCGAAAAACTAAGTTGCAAACTGGCAGGGACAGAACACTGTAAAATCACGTACTACACACAACGTAGGTTAGAGCCAAGAATATAACACGCCTGGAGATCATAAAATAACGTGTAGTGAATGTGATAAATTTTATGTTGGACAAAGGGGGAGAAACTTCAAAATTAAATTTAGAGCACGTATCAATGTTAGTGAAGCCAATCCTTCATCATTCAGTGTTCATTTAAGGTAATACAAGCATCCAGCTAATGTAATAAAAACATCACTATTCTTCATACAGCAGTAAAAGGTCGATTTTTAAACATTCTAAAAGAAATAGGGATATAAATTCATATGACAACATAACTAATGAACAAACAGAGTTACGAAGTAATATGTGTACACAAAGCTTTAACAGTGATTTAAGGAGTAATTTCGGTTTGGAGTCTCTGCATCTCTTCCATAAAAACTGTCTGATTTGACATGATATGTTTGACTTGATATGTCGTATCATCAATAAATCCAAGTTAGAACTGACAACCTCATTACACGATGGACACAGATTTTATGTTAAGACCAAGATGTTTAATTTGTAGTGCGTGACAATTAACATCAGTTCTATTTTTGTATTTATTTTACTATTTTTTGATTTCTCTACTCTTACGTTCTAATTGTCCAAATATGGTATTTTACACATATGAATGTATGTCACTGGTGCATACAAATATGATCCCAGAAACAACAAGAGACATGTAATATAGACTCTTTGGCCTATCTGTCCCTCCAAGTTTACATTTTCTGTTTATGTCAAATGTGACCAAGAAATGTCACTGCCTATGAACTGGCAGCAATAACACACACGAAAAACGATGTGCTGTAGCGTAGGACACATTTCATATCCTAACATATTAACATAGACACAGTTGTAATTGGGTTCTAGAAATCCACACGGTTGTTTTCTTTCTAGATGAACATCAGAAAGAACTTTTAACTGTCACCCATAGCATTGATACAGATATACATAACATACTGTTATATACACAACTGTCATGTTGTGGATATCGATGCTCATACAGCTTTCTCATAGTCTTTAGAAGATGTCTTGTAAGAAACAGTAACAATTCTGCAGCAGGTTAACAGCATTATTTTATATTATTATATATTCTTCACCTGACGAGCGAGCAGTTTCTTCTGATACCTAGAAAGTCGCTCTAAAAACGTTTCTCACTGGAATAGGAATGATAATTAATGTCAATGTAGACGCCCCAGGGCTAGAGGTAAAACACGAATTCTACTTCGGGTGCTTTCCGCCGACCCACTGTGGCGAGGAAGGGATGAACGACTCTTTCCGTCCTGGGTGCTGATGAACTCGTCATGAATGACTTCTCAATCAAAACTGTAATTAAGACTGTGCAGAATCTATCAGGTAAGCTGCACTGTCCGCAATCGCTAGCACACTATCAGTAGCAAGCAAATTTTAATCGTCGTATCCGTATTATTTGTTGTTAAAATTTTCTCATGTAATGCTTGTCTGGTGTTCAATGATGGTAACATGGCGAGATTCAGAACCCTTAAGAGAATAGGATTTGATTCAGTTTGCTTCAATGAAAACCTACTAAAGAAGACTGATGATGTGCGTATTTCTTATTCTGAAATGTCAGCGAAGGATATCGCCAAAAGGGTACGCTAAAATGATCACACTAGAAAAAAGAGCTATTGATGACCCAAAGCACAAATATACAGTCGTGGCGAATATTAAGGGTCTTGTTTCTGGCATAAATAGTCATTATTTTTCCTGCATTTCCCACAAATCTCATTTTTCAGTGTATAAGGAACATTTTCTGTTGAATCATTGCAGGTCAGAGGGCGAAATTTGCTGAAAAAATGTTCATCTTGTGATGTAATGTGTTCTGAACGTATCCAGCAACGTCCTGATCAAATTATTTTGCAAAAAAACTGAAACGTTCAGATTACAGGCATTCATATAATGGCAACATGTGCAAAATTTGGTTTAAATGGCACTGAGCATTATGAGACTGAGGTCATCAGTCCCCTAGAACTCAGAACTACTTAAACCGAACTAACCTAAGGACATCACACACATCCATGCCCGAGGCAGGATTCGAACCTGCGAGCGTAGCAGTCGCGCGATTCCGGACTGAAACGCCTAGAACCGCTCGGCCACTTAGGCCGGCTGCAAAACTTGGTTCAATTATCTATCCAACAGTAAAAGTTACGTAAGCTTGTAGACCGATCAACCAGAACAGTATGACCCATGGATGTTAACACCACGGCATCGGCAAATACGACGAAATGGGCACGTGACACTCGACACTGGCGCAGTCGGAGAGCGTTTCATGGCCTAAGTATTCCCGATACCTTCACCATGATGCCGATTGGAGGATGGGAAACCGTCTTATTCCAGCGGAACAGATCCTTAAAACCTGTACTGCGGGACGGAGATAAGCTGGCGGCGGATCAATTATGCTCTGGGGAACATTCACGTGGGCATCCATGATTCTAGCGGAGCTCCAAGAAGCACTAGGACGGAAAAGGAGTATCGTACACTGGTTGCAAACCACGTACATCCCTTCATGACGACCACGTTTCCCGACGGCAGTGGCATTTTCAACAAGATAATACGTCATATCACAAGATCAGGAGTGTGATGGACTGGTTCAAGGATCACAATGGCGAGTTCCAATTATGTTCTGGCCCCACAACCCGCCAGATCTGGTAGCCGATCGAAGAGATGTGGGATGTGATCGAACGTGGCGTCACAGCTCATTGCCCCCCGCTCATAATGTTCTGGGTAATCAGTGCATGCAGACGTGTTATTTTCCGAACCCTCCCCCTCTCCACAAACAATCGCAGCCCCTTCGTCATCAGTACCCTAGGCTTAGAACTACTTAAACCTAACTAACCTAAGGACATCACACACATCCATGCCCGAGGCAGGATTCGAAACTGCGACCGTAGCGGTCGCGTGTCTCCAGACTGCAGCGCCTAGAACCGCTCGGCCACTCTGGCCTACAAGATACGACTCAGATAATAATTTCTCCAAAGAAGCAACCTCCCAAGCTGGAAAATTTTGAATTACACCCCCATTATACACCTTCTCATTCCCTGAACAAATTGCCAGGGTTCGGTTACCGTTGTAGTAGCGGAGAATTCGTGGTCGCTATTGAGCAATCTCTCAGATCGGTTTTGTCGTTAGTAGGACTAACGCACCGGCCATCGGCCTTAACAACCGAGGACGAGGCTCTCGGTTGAAATCCGTGAACACGTGCTGGGTCAATTGTTGAACCAGACGCGCGCGCGAGCCCGTCGGCCTGGGGGAGGGCGGTGGCGACATCGCGAAGACAGCTCCGGTATCACAGAGACGTGTGCGCCGGCAGCGCCAGAGGTGCGCGCCGAGGGTGGGAGGGGGGAGAGAGGGAGGCAGCGCCGGGATAGCGCGGCGCCGGAGCTCAGTTGGGCGCAGGGAGGCTGCCGGGAAGGAGCGGCCCTACAACGGCGATCCGCCTGCCCTGGCCACGCCGCCACGCTCACAGCGCCGTGGCGGCCCCCTGTATACAAGTCGTCTTCGAAGGGGATCAAGTCTCGAACTCTCCGGACAGCGATCGAGACATGCTAATGGATAAGCAAAAGAGACGTCAGTACAGCCCACACAGAGTGTCACAAAAAGAATGACCGAATACCACAACTCCAAATTTATTGATAAAGACATACTACAAACATGTTTATAAAAAACATGAAACGCCTACAAGGGTCCTTAGGATCTTACTGATTGTGTAGCCACCACTTTCGGCGCTTCAATGCACCATCTTCCGTCCTGTATGCATAAATAGTATTGATAGCAATGTCAACTTATCAACCATGCAGCACAAAACCAGATTAAAAACAGAATGAGAATCAAGGCCAAGACTCTACAATTGAATTCGCACTAATCATTTGATAGTACGAACAGATACTTCTATTGTCACATACCTAAAGTATACTTTAACGAATTTCCACTCTATACGTTGTACAATTATATTATTTATTAATAACTTCATTAAATAACTATTCCATGATTTTTATTGGCCAGTCGGACATACATTATCTGCATAACCTTGAAATACTCTACTAAAAGGTATCAGATAGATTATATAATGGTAAGACAGAGATTTAGGAACCAGGTTTTAAATTTTAAGACATTTCCAGGGGCAGATGTGTACTCTGACCACAATCTATTGGTTATGACCTGTAGATTAAAACTGAAGAAACTGCAAAAAGGTGGAAATTTAAGGAGATGGGGCCTGGATAAACTGAAAGAACCAGAGGTTGTACAGAGTTTCAGGGAGAGGATAAGGGAAAAATCGACAGGAATGGGGGGAAAAAATACAGTAGAAGAAGAATGGATAGCTTTGAGGGATGAAGTAGTGAAGCCAGCAGAGGATCAAGTAGGTAAAAAGACGAGGGCTAGTAGAAATCCTTGCGTAACAGAAGAAATATTGAATTTAATTGATGAAAGGAGAAAATATAAAAATGCAGTAAATAAAGCAGGCAAAAAGGAATACAAACGTCTCAAAAATGAGATCGACAGGAAATGCAAAATGGCTAAGCAGAGATGGCTAGAGAACAAATGTAAGGATGTAGAGGCTTATCTCACTAGTGGTAAGATAGATACTGCCTACAGGAAAATTAGAGAGACCTTTGGAGATAAGAGAACCACTTGTATGAACATCAAGAGCTCAGATGGAAACCCAGTTCTAAGCAAAGAGGGGAAAGCACAAAGGTGGAAGGAGTATATAGAAGGTCTATACAAGGGCGATGTACTTGAGGACAATATTATGGAATTGGAAGAGGATGTAGATGAAGATGAAATGGGAGATACGATACTGCGTGAAGAGTTTGACAGAGCACTGAAAGACCTGAGTCGAAACAAGGCCCCCGGAGTAGACAACATTCCATTGGAACTACTGACGGCCAGTCCTGACAAAAATCTACCATCTGGCAGCAAGATGTACGAAACAGGTGAAATACCCTCAGATTTCAAGAAGAATATAATAATTCCAATCCCAAAGAAAGCAGGTGTTGACAGATGTGAAAATTACCGAACAATCAGCCACAGCTGCAAAATACTAACACGAATTCTTTACAGACGAATGGAAAAACTAGTAGAAGCCGACCTCGGGGAAGATCAGTTTGGATTCCGTAGAAATACTGGAACACGTGAGGCAATACTGACCAGGGGCACGAAAGGGAAGCAGTGGTTAGGAAGGGAGTGAGACAGGGTTGTAGCCTTTCCCCGATGTTGTTCAATCTGTATATTGAGCAAGCAGTAAAGGAAACAAAAGAAAAATTCGGAGTAGGTATTAAAATCCAAGGAGAAGAAATAAAAACTGTAAGGTTCACTGATGACATTGTAATTCTGTCAGAGACAGCAAAGGACTTGGAAGAGCAGTTGAACGGAATGGACAGTGTCTTAAAAGGAGAATATAAGATGAACATCAACAAAAGCAAAACGAGGATAATGGAATGTAGTACAATTAAGTCGGGTGATGCTGAGGGAATTAGATTAGGAAATGAGACACTTAAAGTAGTAAAGGAGTTTTGCTATTTGGGGAGCAAAATAACTGATGATGGTCGAAGTAGAGAGGATATAAAATGTAGACTGGCAATGACAAGGAAAGCGTTTCTGAAGAAGAGAAATTTGTTAACATCGAGAATAGATTTAAGTGTCAGGAAGTCTTTCTGAAAGTATTTGTATGGAGTGTAGCCATGTATGGAAGTGAAACATGGACGATAAATAGTTTGGACAAGAAGGGAATAGAAGCTTTCGAAATGTGGTGCTACAGAAGAATGCTGAAGATTAGATGGGAAGATCGCGTAACTAATGAGGAAGTACTGAATAGGATTGGGGAGAAGAGGAGTTTGTGGCACAACTTGACTAGAAGAAGGGATCGGTTGGTAGGACATGTTTTGAGGCATCAAGGGATCACCAATTTAGTATTGGAGGGCAGCGTGGAGGGTAAAAATCGTAGAGGGAGACCAGGAGATGAATACACTAAGCAGATTCAGAAGGATGTAGGTTGCAGGAGGTACTGGGAAATGAAGCAGCTTGCACAGGATAGAGTAGCATGGAGAACTGCATCAAACCAGTGTCAGGCCTGAAGACCACAACAACAACAACAACAACAACCAACAACAACAACAACAACAGAAGTGGTAAAGGCTGCCAGTCTTGCAAGATGAAAGCAGAGCTGACCGTTTGCGGCATAGTCGACAGGACCGTTTGCGGACCTCTGGTACAGAGCCGAGTGGAGGGTCTGAATCAGAGGCTCAGTTTTATGCATACAGTCCTCAAGATGCCGCACTGAAGCGCCGAAACTGGTACCTACACAATAAATAAGATCATTAGGACGGCCGTAGGCGTTTCATTTTCTTATAATAACTAACAGCCGTGGTTCCCAAGAGCTCCAGTCAAAAGAATGGACATACAAATACTACATACATGAGTTACACTGCAAAACACTCACAATTTTTTTAAGTTTCAGCCATACTGTCACAAATGCTCTAGAAGTCCACCACCAGCAGCACGAATGTCATCTAGCCGATAGCTAAATTCGTCATAGACTTTACAGAATGATTCTGCCTTCAAAGAAATTATAGCAGCTGTTAGTCTGTTCTTCGTTTCCTCTACGTCACAAGATAAAGGGGAGAGGAACACGATTTCCTTAACATATCACCGCAAGAAATAAATCGTATGAGGTCATGCCTGGCGGTCTTGGACGGCAAGAATGCGGGGCAGTGTCTCGGGCTTCCGTGCGCCCTATCCAGCGATGAGGCAGGGTGTGATGAGAAACTGGCGGGCGTCGTCGTGCCAGTGTGGGGAAGTTCCTCGCTGTTAGAAAATTAAGTCATCGGAGTCCTCCTGAAGTTGTGGAAAAAGCCAATTCTCCAACATTTGAAGATAGCTCATACCAATCACTGTGATTTACCTAAAAAAATACCAGACCACACAGTTTTTCATGAGAAATTAACAAAAAGCGTTCACTTTAGGTGACACTCCTTCAAGCTTAATAATGTCACGAAGGTTCTAGAGTCCCCACATGTGCACGTTACCGCTAACATGAAGCGTTGTTTCATCACTGAAAATTAACCGTGCTAAGTAAAAAAATGTTGATCGTGCTGCTGCTGGTGGACACACAGAGCACTTGTAATAGTATAATTTAAACTTTAAGATTCTGTGAGTATATTGCAATTAATCCAATTTTTGTTTTATACTTTTCTCAATAAAAATGGGCTTTTGAAATCGGGCCATTCTTTTTGAAACATCCTGTAATACCACATTCGGTATGCTATTTTGTGTCAAAATCTAAAACTTTGGAAACATCTCGATAGTATAACAAAAGTATCGATGGCGACTGAACCGCGAGATATATGCTGATTTAAACACCGCAGGACTTCCCTAAACATGGTCCTATTGGAGTTACTATGTCCTTGCCATCCTCTGGCCTTTGAATTGACTTACCCTACCAGTTATTGGGGAACTTACAGTACAATACAATTCGGTATTTGTCTCGTTAACGAGCACTGCCAGAGGTCACTACTGGCAAAAAAAATCTTAGCACTGACAAGAAAACGAAACCGACAGCTTTTGATTCCCACTTTACACACCACCACTTATACACAAATTTTAAGATAATCCCCCACGGGGCTACTTCCCAGGTGGAGGATAGGTGAAAGCCCTCCGGATGTGTGCCACCGCGGAAATAAAATACTCAGGACGAATCAAAATCAGCAACGCGAGCTGGTTCTGTGCTCTTGTGGAGAGGCCAGCCAAAGCAGCTCATGTTAGTGGCGGCCGGGGACATTAGATCGCAAAAATGGCTCTGAGCACTATGGGACTTAACATCTATGGTCATCAGTCCCCTAGAACTTAGAACCACTTAAACCTAGCTAACCTAAGGACAGCACACAACACCCAGTCATCACGAGGCAGAGAAAATCCCCGACCCCGCCGGGAATCGAACCCGGGAACCCGGGCGCGGGTGGCGAGAACGCTACCGCACGACCACGAGCTGCGGACGGATTTATTCCCCAATTACAATATCTCCTGGAGGATATCTTACGCTTTGTCCATACAGAAACCTACAAATGATCGATATGCTAGACCCGGTACGTCTGCACATACACTTTAAGACAAGAAAAAAACGACGAATCTGAAAGGAATCATCCGAATGGGATGGAAACTGGTAGGCCTGAGTAACAAATTATTATAATTTCAGAAAAATTGTATTATTTATTCAAGAGAAAGAACTTCGCAAAATTGAGCAAGTCAATAACCAGGATTGCCACAAGTACCCCCAAGTGAAATTCCTTTATATTTCCCTCGTTTCCAGACAAGTTTTAGCATTTTTCCCTGAAAAATTCTGAGATGTCAAGATTGAGTAAAGACATAAGTTGACAAAAAAATGTAAGGACTTCTGTATTTCTAAACATATGAGTAAAAATCTTGTACTAACATCAACGTCTTTTGTAATGAACTGCTTTTATATGAAGAAAGCAAGCCCGATGGTATATGTGTTATTTAATTTCAATAAAACGAAAGACATTTGGTGACGCAAATATGCATTTCCTTGGAGTTGCAAGGCAGATTTAAAATACCTTCACTGATTTCAGAAATAACATCAGAAAAAAGAAGGCCTCTTGAAAGACGTGTATAAGGCGGGAATGAGTTGTGTGAACCAACAATATAAAACTTTAGTTCTACTATGTTCGTTATGATCAGTTATTAACCACTGTGTTATGTCTACTATTTTAGAGGAAGTGTGTGTTCGCTTGCTTAGCTGTGTGGTAACGTATTTGTCTACCATGCAGTGGGCTCGGGTACGATTCCCGGAGATTTTCTCCGCTGGTGGACTGGGTGTTGTCGATTATCATTTCATGATCACCAACACACAAGTTGCCCCCTGTGGTGTCACCTGACCCAAGACTTGCAACCCGGCGGCAGAACTTCCCAGAATGGGGCCTGCCGGCCACCAATGCCAAACGATCGTTTCATTTTACAGGTATTGTGTGATTTTTCTTTCGAGAAATATACGAGTAAATAGCGTACAAACCGCCAGCGATTGCCACAATTTTCTTCTTCTTATCGTCCATACTTTCTAATGTATGAACTACTTCCAAAGTGTACTAGAATAAATAAAATAAAACGCCGCACTGTACAATGTACTTGCGTTGAGACAGTCGCAATTCCTGAAGTCCACCGCTCATGACCTCTGGCCTGCCGAAAAGCACCGACCGCATTCTCGGATCCATTGATAAATCATGAAAATCTGCTGCATTATGCCACACTCAAACAGACCCGGCCTGCGGGCAGATCAAGACTAGATCCTACGGTCAGGGCCTGCACATCAGTGGGAAATGATGGGCTTCAGATCGCCAGTCCCGATCCATTAGAGATACCCGCAGAAATGGCCTGCGGTTTTGGCCCACCGTGGAGGTCTACTTGTGTGGTCAGCTATTCACGTGTCACAGACACCATGTTGATGAAATGAGACCGCAGTGAGCAATCCGTGCAACAGATAACTTGTGCGAATACTCGGAGAATCAATACTATGAGGACAGGTAACAACTTACCGTATAGATGATCGCTGAGCCGCAGATAGGCACGTTGGAAAGACAATCACACTTTCACAAACTAAATTTTCAGCCACTGCCTTTCTCAGAAAACTCATCAATTTCTGAGAATCAGATCCAAACAAACCAGTGTTCACGCCTCCCTGCTTCGCAGTTGCAGCTGCTAGTCCAGCGGCAAGAAGTGTTGGCAGCACCGACTGCAAGCTGAGGGAAGTGGTAGAAAGGGAATAGGCAGTAAGAACGAGGGAGCAGCGAAGCAATGCATGTACTCAGCTGCGCCCACCAGCCTGCGACGATGCGTGACATCTCAGTAACAAACTATTGCACCTACTGAGGCAAAAACGAGATTTTTCCCTTTTTAAAAAAAATTCCCTGATATTTCCCTGACTCACTTTAAATTCCCTGATTCCCAGAACTTGTGGCAACCCTCATAACGCCTTGGCCCACCACTGAGCTTTATGCAAGCAATTATTCGGCTTGGCAGTGATTGACAGAATAGTTGGAAGTCTGCCAAATTCTGCGCAAATGGCGAGGTAGATCGTCAAAATCCAGACCTGGTTGGAGTGCTCTACTCATAATGTTCCAAACGTTCACGACTGGGGAGAGATCCGGCCAAGGTAGGGTTTGGCAAGCACGAAGACAAAACGGGAGGAAACTCTCGCCGTGCGGAAACGTAAGCTCAGGATGGCTTGCCACTAGAGGCAACAAGGCGGGGCGCAGAATATCGTTGACGCACCGCTGCACCAAGTATGAAATGAACTGGCACCCCAGACCAGCAAGCCAGGGATCTCATTAAGTGGAGGAGAACTGTCTTCAGTGATGAGCCCCGATGACCAGCGACTGCCACTGTCATGACAGCGATATAGCGCCATAATATTTACGCAGAGTGATGAAAAATTTGCCAGACACTAACTTGTAAGGCGATATTCGGTCTTTTTTCCACTTTTATCGCACATGGCGCACCGCTAGTTGAAAAATTAACAAGTATATGCGTTAGACTATTTAATACAACCACAGAAAGATGTTTATACATGCAAACTAATGTCGGGCCTCTGATGGTGCTTTTAGGAATCCACACCTAAGCACGTCTGGCGGAAACACACGTTGCATTTACGGTTGTGCAAGTGGCTATATCAATACCAAAATAACTGTTAATGCATGACAGAGATCTTAATACGTAAAAACATTCATAAATACAGGAGAAAGTCCAAATATAGGATACCGTTCGCTTTTAAGCAATAAAATTTTTCTGGTAATGATTAAATTCTTGAGGAAACCGTGAAATTGTGCTGTAGCATGTACACTTCAAAGTTATGGAGGATTAAATAACGTAAAAGCGATCTTTTTATTTAAAATAATTTATTCTGAAAATTATTACAAAAAAAACTTTTACTTATATCAGAATATGTGCTACCAAAATAGAGTACAAAAAATTAAAAACACCTGTTTAAAGTTGCAGTTTATTTGCAATAATCACATATGTAAACGTCGTTAGCAAACTCCGCACACTCAGTATGCGCCCACATACTGCACTGGATATACTGAAGCCAAGTTTTTCCGTTGCCGTCCGCTGAAAATAGGCTGTCACAGAACATGCACAACCCATCTTTACCAGAAGGCGTGCGGTATTCAGAAAACTCAAGGTTGCTTTCCTCGTCCTCTAGGAGAGGTCCATCCTCATTACAAGATTTGTCAGACGAAGGTACTTTCTTCTTTTTCCGTAGATTTTGCTATTTCTTTTACCTTCTTTCTTTAATTTTTCATTTCGTTTCATTGTTTCATGACAAAAAGTCAGCCCTTTCTTTCTCTTCACTGAACTTTCCAATGAACATGCGAGCTATTGATTGTACGGTAACAATGTAATCAAGCAAGCTTCTCTAGCTTTCCGGCCTCTGTTGGATGTCTTCTTTCCGACTGTGGGTGGAGGGGAAATGTCAAAAGGTCTGACAAGATCCTGGGTGGGCCTTTGATGTGGGAGGAAATAGGAACTTACCACAACTTTCCAATGGGACCAAGCTGCTGAGGTTTTCGGTCCCTAAGCTTACACACTGCTAAATCCAACATAAACTAAGTTACGTTGAACAGAGGAACTTCTGACGACTTTCCTGGCTGAGGAGAGTAGAACCGTTAAACAGCGGTCCTGCTGGAGGTCCTGTGATAAAGGCGGTGATAGGTTGTTGCAAGATTTTTGAACTTCCTGCTGAGCAGCTAGAGAATCGGCATCAGTGAGGAGGTGCTTGTTCTGCTCATAAATCCCTGTCGCTTTAAAGCCACTTTACTGCAATTCGACAAGTTTGAGCTTTCACATAAGCTCTCCCGAACAGTTTCATTACCTCATACGCTGTAAGATGTTTCGAGGCATGCACCATGCAGTGTCTTGCTTCATCACTGTAGTAGGCCTTAAAAGGTCCACTGCGTGTTTTACCTAGGTGTCGGAGTTTGTGTGTTAGCTGAGGTGGCAATGAAATTATCTAAGCACGGTTCATCCTGTCCTTATCATTCACTTCAGGGTTGCGGATACGCCTGTAATGCCCGTCTACAACGAGGAGAACAGATGAATCTTCTGTTGGATTGACCTTTTCGATGAAGAGATCGATCCACTCTGCAAACAAGTCATTTTGAAACCAACCAAATGGATAGACTCGGATGATACATCCTGCAGCGGCTCCATTCATCAACAGGTCTGACATTTTAGACAGGGAAAAATATATAGGGGTATAAAATGTGCTGATGCACTCATAAAAGTTATGACTGTGACAGCTGAATCGGTTTCTGCAGACGTACAGGCTGCAACCCGGTGCTTTCCATATTTTGCAACTACTTGGGGTAGTTAATTCGGCACAATAGTCAAACGTGTCTTAAAACAGTTATAAATGCGACGTGGAGAATAGTGGTGTAGTGGTGTTTTACAGCGCGTAAAAAGCCGTGACGCTTTCTTTGCTGTTGAAAAAGTAGTGCCACGCGGCTTACGAGTTGATAGCCGAGGTGAATGATGATTTAGAAAAAAGATCTGCCAAACACTTTTATCACCTTCGGTAATGGTGAAAGGTGCGTTAATACTATTCCTCTGAGCTAAAACACAAGCCACCCGTTTCCAATCGGATAAAGTAAAAAAAAAAAGTTTTCGTTCCATGATCAACCATTCCAGACTTAGTCCTAAAACACAAGGACTACCTAGCTTAGCGCTGGCGGCGGCAGCAGCAGCAGCACGCTCTGTTTTTATGCTTCAAGATGCAGTATAATCGAGGTACATTATACATTTGTGCAGAGTTTAGAGATCCAGTTTTCTTCATGGCTTCAGCTATCTTCTAAGGGTCACATGCTCCCCTTTGCCCTTGGACTGGTATTGTGGCTTGTTGCGTGGCATCCCGAGGCAACAAAACTAGTGCACCTTTCAACTACAATGATAGGGATACAAACTGATCTAAGTAAGGGCTAGTCCTTAATTAAATCCCATATTTGGACCACACTGTGATTCCCACAAAATGGCCATAACAGTCGTTACGAACTGCAGATAAAATTATGGAAACTAAGGAACAGCTAGTTTAGCACGTCAGTAAATTAGTTCTACGAACGAACTGCATACAGAAGTAACGGTAAGTACATACCTCTCGATAGATTGCAGTCCGTAAAATCGTTTTTCCACGCTCGAAAATTAGTGCACCCAAACAATAGAAGTTCAAATAATCAAATATTTGTAGCCATCCTCAGAGGTAGTGAGGAGTTGATTCACACATTCCACGAGCAGGTAGTAGAACGTACTGGGCCCCTAGGCATTGTAGCACATGTTTAGACCATAATTGGATCTTCCTCTCTACTCCCATATTTCCAAACGAAATCAACAATTGCGTCGATCATAGAAACCAGTAAAAATATTGGAAATAAACAATTTTTGAGAATAAGAACTAACTAAACGCGCGAGACTTCAACATTAAATTCATTAAAGGCACACGTGCGAAAATTTAAAAAAAAAATGAACAATACACACTGACAATGTGGAGGGAGGTTGACGGAGTACTAAAGCTTCAAACAATAGAGGAACCAGTGGTATCGTTGGCCGATATTATAATGAGACAAAGTTGTAACTCACTAACTTCCAGAATCTAGTCAGCTTCTATGGTGAAATCAGGAGCGAGAGAAACAATGAAAAGAAAAAAATTCTGAGTAAGCGAAATTCCATGGATCCGTCGTTGCATCGTGCGTCGCGGCATGAATAACAGTGACTTTAATGAAGCCATGCGACCTGGTCGACAAATGAAACGAAGCTGAAAAGTGGCACCTGTACTGAAATGAGAACAATTTGATTCACTCTCTGGAAAATAAATAAATGAATCCCCCCAGTATATTTTGAGGGCCAGGCTACAGCTAACGTTACACGAGAAATAACTACCGCAACAGCTTGTTTCCGTGTCCCCTCGTTACCCATTACTTCTTATCATCACTATACAAAATCTATGTATCTGGATCATCAAAGGTTGAAAATGTTTGAAGAGACACGAGCAACTAAAATGAGTACTCTACAATGGCCGTCGACTGGGTTCGAAAATCAGCCACGTGACGTTCCCCGCTCGCTGTGTGGTGCGATCTTTGACTTGAGGGTCGCAGCTAAGCAAGTTAAGAAATGTCACTGCTGCTAATTTCACTCGCAGCAGATTAAACTTTGCTTGTAGGTTCCTGCCTAATACTACCCTAGGGTACACCCCCTTAGGTGTGGAACGAAAATTTCTGAGGGATAAAAACTAAACGATACGATTCTGTTTCAGTCACAAAACTAAATTAGTTTCAAATGGTCATTACTATTATCACCCGTTTGTAAGTATCTAGTACTGGTTATGTAAATTATCAATAATTACTTTTTCTGAACTAGTTAGCATTAAGGCATTAGTCCACTCAGTAGATAGTTGTGCTTTGTTCCGTACATCGCTGATGATAAAAGTGAGACATAAACGCAACAAATGCTAAATATCTAAAGAAAAGTCTTGTCCGTGCTGTAGGTAGTCTAGAAACTGCTTCATTACTCGTTTGTAAACGGATAAATGAAGTGACAGAAAGACACGGCAGTAACTATATAAGAGCTTACTACTACTAGTGGCTATGGTCAGTCGCGAGGCATTGACAGCCTGAAGTCTTCCAATTTCTGCCAGGTCAGAAGTAAGGAGGGCAGCTATCAAAATATTTACGAACAAGAAAGGTTGGCAACCACAGCCCGAGGAAATCGCGTCATGTTCGGAAAAAGTCATACTAACGACATATTCTAATGTCCAATGTCATTACTGCTCGTTTCAGTCGCTTCAACTTAATCTCTCGTTTTTTAAGTTTCTTTTAAAAAAAAAAGAATCAGACTGAAATAAAATCGAACAAACTCACTCCTGAGAGTAAGAGCGCTCATATGTGTAAATAACACCGAAAGTTGTAGAACATACTTCTATTACAAACGCGAACTTACTTCCTTCGACAGCGTTAACTCCACGTTTCTAACGCTAGATCACGGTGAACACAACTTTCAACAAAAGTGTCCTTCACCTTACGTTCTTCTGAAATATTTTACCGCCCATGTGTCATTAACTGACATTTATTTACAAGTGGTATCAAGGGCGACGGGTTTGTGATAAATCTTCAATGCGCTATTTTCTTGCAATGGGATAGTGTCATAACGGGCGATTTATAATACGAAAAAAAAAAAAACTAAATCTAATGCAGCGTTCCCAAAGGTGATAGATTCCCGATTTCGGCCGAACGTCATTGAGCGTACTCAAAAGTGATAGTTCATGTACATTAATGTAACTCCGATCGCGTAATTAGTGGGGAAACACGTCTGGTGATGAGCGAAAATACGCATTTCAATATCTATTCATGCACACTCGCGTTTAGTCGGTGCCTTAGTTAAACAGTGTTCCTTTTCTATTTTCCTACAGCAATTTATTTCCATTTTTCCACAACGTATCAAACTACGATGTTTATTACTATCAGACTGATAGCTTTTTGTAATGTCCTAATCACAAGTACTAAATCTTAATATCAATCAAAAGTCTTGGGTACCTATGCATCACTTTTACAGTCAGACCCTTCAAAGGTATCTGCGTAAGTGTAAGAATCAAATAAAACCTAACGTCAAGACCAGACAGAACGAATCTTTCAATCTGTAAATGAGTGCTCGCTATGCGAAACATTCTGAAAGATTAAATTTCGAACCACACACTTATCCAGACCATTCCTTTCGATGGGCCCGCTCTGACGATTTAACTATCCAAGGCCATGAACTCTACAGTAATGCCAGCAGCGCCCTCCCACTGTCCAAGTATTTAGTATGGAGCTTGTCTACCGGGACCGGCAGTGTACAATCTGGATCAGTTTGGAACGTTATGGTCTGGAAGTTCTTTACAGTGCCACTACTTGTACGATCCAAATGGCCCAAATGTCGTCGCACGATCGGCGCAAAAGGTCTCCGGAGGCGCTCCACGCGCTTTATGGCATACAGTCCATATAACTCACATTAGTTAAATATGCAGACCACCCACTTCGTGCGGTGTCCTCACTAAGGGTCCCAAGTCATTTCTGCGTATGTCGTTTCCTACATATCAGGTCATGAGCAAGGTCGCTGATATAAATGACTTTGTCGACAGTGGGACGTTATACTGTAACACATCTGTTTCACTAAATGAGGATAATCTGAGACTATCCTCCAGGCTCAGTGCCGCTGGCCCTAATATCGTTATTTCGTAAGGCTGTGGTCGCCAAGTGGTGCAACGTGTCAAACTGGCTTGCCAGCAAGCAGGATCACAAATAGCAATTTCCCTCATTTCTGGAAGAAACATGGATGTTTGAAGCGTTAGGTAGGTCTCAACTCATTATAGGAGGAGTAATAGGAATTATTTTTTCTGCAAATCGACATATGTACTGGTCTTTCGATTGCAACAGCGTTCAGTCGCCAAATCACGTTTTTCTATTGCATTCCGATTCTATTCGCTGCGGTGGTAAATTTGAACCTATTTCATGCCAAGCAACTGCCCCTCTACGATTATATTCCCTCAATGATGCTCTGAAACCTTTCATCACGCCAAATATTTCGAACTGAAGCTACTGTTGCCACCTACGACAGTCTTTCGATATCGTAAATTACAGACAGCCTGTTCCTAGCGAGCTCTCACTTCTCTGTCACGTGGGCCACTGGAACAGGTCGTTATGTCAGCGCTCTCCACCATCTAGTGACGAAATGTATACGAGAAGACGCACAGAAAGTACTTCTCGTAGCTGAAAGTTTATCTGTAATTGCAAAATTAAGTTCTGTAACACCTCCCGTAAAACCTACCATCCAAAAATTAGTAATACTGTGGTATTTCATGTAACATTGTGGGTTGGTTTAGTGTCTCACCCAACTGGAGTTTGGAATGTTTTGACATTGTGTATGGTTTAGAAGTTTTTTGAGGCACTAGTAATTACATTTTCTGTCTTGGAACATCGCTTTGATTATTGTTGCACATGATGCTTCACCCCTGAAACTCGTGCGAACTATTTAAATTCATGGACTTTTGTATATGGAGGGCAGCGAACATCTACAGTCGTCCAATTGTCTTGTCTGTGCCTGTTTAATTAGGTATTCAGTCTTGCATAATTTTTCCACTGTCAGGTGAGAAAAACTGGCGACAAGAATCTTCTTGCCCTGACACCGTAATCATGCCACTGTACTATTTAATGCATTACAGTGTTTCACTTTACCCTGTGTACTTCAGGGACCAATCACACCATACTGACCCACTGGATGGGCACCAAAAACTCTTTTAGACAACTCAAACGGTTTTACCGATAATTACAGTTAAACGTCTTCTGCAGGGTATCCGAGAACTTCTCGTTCCCTACTTGATTTTATGCAATCTAGGGAATAGATTTTTATTGGTATCTATTCGCACAAGAACACCTGAACTTCAAATATTGTGGTCAACAATGCACGACCACACAAAGAAATTTAAAATGAAAGGTTTCAGGTCTATCTTCGTGAATGAATCCTCTGACAACAACATGGAGTAGCGATTTGCAAACCGTCGTGTTTCGTCGACACAATTTTTTAACACCCTCTCTCGTTCAAGAGTGTTATTTAATGATAATTTTGAGATATAGCACATGGCACGTATATCGTCTTCTGGTCTAATGAAAATCCTCGTTACGTGCAAGGCCTGGAAAGGAACAGATCTCTTCTTGTTATGTGGGCCAGGGTGGCATAACGGTACCCCGTTTGGACCATATTTTGTGAAAGGGTACGTGAATGTAAATTCTTATCGGAACATGTTGCAGCTCAAAGACAAGGGAGTTATGAGCACTGATAAGCCAAAACATTATGACCAATGCCCTCAGCAACGTTGGATGCCACCTGCTGGAGTTGCGGGCACGTGAAGCGGGAGCGAAGGTCTGTAAGCGGAGCAGAGACGGGGTATCGTCCTGGCGAAGAAATATGGTACGCAAATGGGGAATCCATTGAGATACGCGACTTTGACAAAGGGCAGAATATTATTACGCAGAGTCTGTGAACGAGTATCTCGAAAACGCCAAAGCTGGTCGAATGCTCGCACGCTACTGTCGTGATCATCCAAGAAATGAGGCAAAAGTACGGCTAACTACCACTAGGTGCTAAATGGTTGGACGTCTACGACTCTTCACAGAACGTGGAGTTCGGAGGCTTGTCTCTTCTGTGAAGTAAGATAGTGATCTGTAGTATCTCTGCCCAAAGTAGGCAATGCCGGTGGACACGCTAAGTGTTTCGGAAGACACCAGACACCTTTCATCGTATGCGTGGGGCTCCGCAGCAGACCATCCCAACGTGTTCGTATGTTGACCCAACGACATCGTCAATTACGATTGCAGTGGGCACGGGACCATCGGGATTCGACCGTCAATCAATGGAAACGTGTCAGCTCCTCGGGTGAATCACATTTTTGCTACACTAGGCGACTCAAAACGTGCAGCGCGCCACGAAGGCAGGCTGGTGGGAGCAGTATTATAATGTGGGAAACATTCTCCTGCACATGCATGGGACGTGTGGTAGTAGTCGGAGACACCCTAAGAGCGGAGAAGCAACTGTTATCCCCACGTGCTTTGTAATTTCCCCGACAACGTCTTCTTTCAGCAGTATAACTTCTCGTATCTCGAAGCCAGAACCGTGCTACAGCGGTGTGAGGAGCATTATCGTGATGTCACGTTGATTTCTCGGCGACCATCTTCGGGTTACGAAAATCCTATGGAACCCGCTGGGTCGGTATCCGGCGCAATCACCGCGTACGCGTATCAGCAGCTCCACAAACCATCGGATCCTTGATACGAAGAATCAGTGATTTATTTCGTTCCAAAAATGGACAGACACGCTACTAAGCTGGTGACCGTCATGTTTTGGCTCATCAGTGTGTAACGTGTGGTTACAACATGACGGATTTCCAATGCACATTGCTACTGTGGTGTTACAGAATTTCTCGATGAATAATACCGACGGCGTTGGGCTGGGAGTGGTTCACCAGCACTTTTGAAATAGCCACCAAGAAGAATGAACTATATCACGATAGACAACTTATAATGGGTCATAACCAAGCTCTACAACACTAATTAAGAATTCCTTGAAAGTGATGAGGAACTCTTTCGAAGAATAACGTCTGAGATGCATCGCCAGAACGACCTGGAGACACAAAGATATCTATGTAGAGCACGTTGGTACACGTAAAGATTATCTGGATACACAGTTTCTGTAATTATGAAGTACTCCGGTAAGCCAGAATGAGATTTTCACTCTGCACGGAGTGTGCGGCGATATGAAACTTCCTGGCAAATTAAAACTGTGTGCCGGACAGAGACTCGAACACGGGACCTTTGCCTTTCGCGGGCAAGTACTCTACCATCTGAGCTACCCAAGCACGACTCACGCCCAACCTCACAGCTTTACTTCTGCCAGTACCTCGCTTCCTAACTTTACAGAAGCTTTCCTGTGAACCTTGCAGAACTAGCACTCCTGAAAGAAAGGATATTGCGGAGACATGGCTTAGCCACAGCCTGGGGGATGTTTCCAGAATGAGATTTTCACTCTGCAGCGGAGTGTGCGCTGATATGAAACTTCCTGGCAAATTAAAACTTTGTGCCGGACCGAGACTCGAACTCGGGACCTTTACTCCGGTAAGCAATATACTATTCTGAACCAGCGGTAAGCCGTCTTCTTGGACTCACAGTAGCAATCTACGAACTGTACATGCAAATCTTCGGTAAGTTGCCACACCTTCTCAGTAAGCTGCTGACTTATATTACACAATATGGGCTACAGTGGATCGTCCGGCCCAGAATTCTCCCTAGAATTCAACCATAATAACGGCTGAATCCTATCCAAAATACACTTTGATATAAGATGTTGTAGATAACTGAAAAAAAGCATTTTGACGTTGGTTGAACAAAATCCTCATTTACTGATTTACACCTTCAAGCGTGCTGAGCTGTCCCGAGACAGGCTGAGCCTAAAGAGCGAAGGGACTGCCGCTACCGGTCCGAAGCTGGTGAGCGCACGTGCACGCGAAGCTGTGCGCATGCGCGAAGCGCCGACAAGCAGAGGGGCGTCGCGGCGCGGCGTGGCGTGGCGTGGCGGCACAGTCGGACACACCGTCCCGGCCCGCTAGGGTCGCCTTGCCCGGCGGGCTGCGAGGAGCCGGCAGCCGCACTGCCAGCCGGCGGCGCACACGACGGAGACTTCGTCGGAGCGGTCTCCCCAGTCCACTGCCCTCTGGGCGGAATGATCGATACAGTTCATTGTTGCCTTCTTACTACACTGCTACACACCCCAAAAGGAAACACACTTCTCTTCCCGTGAACCTTCTCAATCGCGCGGTTAATGTCAGACGAGAAGCATCACACACGTTTAGCACTGAAAGTGAGAATTATGCTGTTCTAGGAGAGCTCGTGATTTTGCTCGGCGGGTGTGATACCCTTTCCCCTTCTCCCAAGCACGAAGGAAATATGACACTGTATCATGGAATGGGAGCAAGTAAAATGATGAGGTGAACACTAAGAGAGATGAGGAGATGGAGGATGGTGCAACTCTCCAAAGACAAGAGGCATTTCCTAGTAAGAGCGCTCACAACGATCTCTGTGACTGACAGAATGCTTTATGTCAGAGGGATGTTCGCAACGCGCCGGGCCGCAGAGAGAGCCCGGAACGTACGAGGGGGCTGAGCGCAGGTAGGCCGGTGTGGGTGTCACGGCGGGTCCCCAGCCGAGACGCGGCGGAGGCGGCTGCGGGCGCGCGTCTATGCGCGGCGGCGGCGGCGGCGTTGCCCTGGGTCAGTACCGGCGGGAGAGGGGCGGACGCGGTCGGCTACTGGTAGGGGGGAGAGACACATCCCGGCCCACCAGCTCATTCACTCGTTCCTCCCGAACTGGGTCAATGCTAGGCGCCGCAAGGGACCCTCCAGTTGTGCCCGCGTGTGCACGTCAACAGGTGGCCGACCGGCTCTTCTTCCTCCACACAATTTCGCCTCTTCCGAGAGGAACCTGATACGATGCACCTCGGGCCCACGTGCGACACAAATCCACCGAAGTGCCATAGCTGCCGGCTGCAGTACATTCGCCCAAGAAACGCATCACCGAGTTTACAGGAAACTGGCACATACGTGACGGGATAATGTGCAGAATGGAAGTACTCATAAAGAAATCTGCCCCTGAAAGAAATATGAAGTGCAGAACATCGGCAGAAGACATTCTCCAATGCATATCACGAACTGAAACCCATAAATTACAAGACCAACTTAAACAGTCACAACCCTGCATTGTACCGAAAAGCCAGTCCATAATCGGAATAGAAGCCATTTCCATTACTGCACGAACTACTTTTGCAGTACCAAGCGCAATGGCGCAGCAGTTAAGACAATGGATTCGTATTCGGGAGGTAGGCGGTTCAAACCCCCGTCCGTCCATCCGGATTTAGATTTTCTGTGCTTTCCTTGACTCACTTAAGGCAAATGTCGGTATAGTTTCCTTTTCAGGGCACGGCCGATGTCCCTCTCCATCATCTATCGAACCTCGTGCCTCGTCTCTAATGGCCTCGCCGACAATGCAACAATAACTAAAAAATGGTTCAAATGGCTCTGAGCACTACGCGACTTAACTTCTTAGGTCATCAGTCGCCTAGAACTGAGAACTAATTAAACCTAACTAACCTACGGACATCACACACATCCATGCCCGAGGCAGCATTCGAACCTGCGACCGCAGCGGTCGCTCGGCCCCAGACTGTAGCGCCTAGAAACGAACGCCACTCCGGCCGGCAACAATGAACTCTGATCTTCCCTAGCTTTTGTAGTTGAGTACACGGTACGAAACATCCAAATGCCTCTCTTCCAACTTGTACACAAAATTTCCTGACAGCTTATTCTGGCGATAAAGTGGCGTCATTAAATCATCAATTACTACGCTGTTTTATGACGTAAAGCTCTCTCTTCCATCTGTTTGCTCCTCTCCTTTCGAACTGTCAGCAGCTATCTCAGTGATTACTCGTGTTATAAAGCACACGTATGAGAAACAAGAAGAAAAAGAGGGAAAAAAGGTACTGACATCGACATCTGCTTTCCCTCCGTATTCTCTCTTATCTAAGCTATTTTTGGTTGTACTTATCTAGTTCATCATCCTGATTCTAGCGAACCGTCTGATCTTCGTTGTAATCTAGCAGAAAAACTGTTTCTGCATTTTACTAACTTTATACCTTAATAAGATGCAACATTATATATATTTGATACATCGCTCAAGATAGACACACTCATAAACAGCACTCCTCACACTTTTCTGCGAACTTTTTTGGCTGCAATATTCAATATCTTTCAGTATGTAATCGTGACCAGTATTCTTTTGTTTTATGGTTCCTGCAGTAAATCTGTTTGTTCGAGAAATTCATGTTTTATGCGGGTCGTGCCATACGCATCTTGATGTATTATGGAACTTTGAATATCAATATTACGGTCCATGACATCTTAATCTTTCTCAGAAAACTACCAGTTTCTACCCGAGGAGTACTCGAATTAAGTATGTCAGTCTTAGAGAGTCGCTGACAGTAGTCATAAAAGTATTATTTTTTTATAAATCGCATACTCTTTTATTGCAGAAAAATGGTCATACCACCTGCTCCTCTCAATTTTCAATACGCTGATAAATATTGGCTTGCTTATACTGTACACGTTACGACGAGTGAAAACAGGTCTTAAGGCAGGTGTACTGTCTCTGTATCGAATTATTTTGGATTATGTCATCAGGTAAAGACGTGATTTTACCTCGCTCTTAAGCTCCCATGGATGTCAATAGGTTGAATGTCCCTGTGGTCAAAGTATCACAATAGTCAAGTAAGCAAGTACACGGCCCTTCATGGATGAAAAGTAAATTTTGGTCTGTCGATGTCATTATGAGACGAAGGACAAGCTATGCTTTGACAAGAATGGGATAGGAAATAAGCCACGAATCTGTTTAATGACCAGATGCTGGTGAGTTCGAGAAACCACAGAGGGCGTAAATTCGGATGGTTGGATCGAGATCAGTAAAACGAGTCCTCCGTCGTAACAACCGCACCGTCTCGCTAAGTAAACACTGAATGGATGATAAAACAGCGTCGTCAAGATAGGATCCTTCATAAAAGAAGCTCATTTAATCTGAACGCTTGCTGGTTACATCTGTTAAAGATGTATACTAATGGTGTCAAGGTGCTCAGATTTCCTCGACATGTGATGCCGTGAAAAAAAGGTGGACTAAGTAACAAAAATGGCCAGCATTCTTAAGACAGTAGCAAAAGATGTTTTAACTGTCACTGTGTGATGCTAACAGTGGGGGCATTTCTGACGACTCTTGAAGTAGGACCAGTGGGCCAACAAATTAAGAAGGCGGCTATCTGGTACATGAAGACTATTACATAAACCGGAGTCCATATAGAAGTAAGGGCCGCAGGCAAAGAAATAAATGAGAAATCATATCTGCATTCTCTGGTCAATCTGCATTCTCTGCCCAAACGACGACTACCATAAATTATTGCTGGTTCTAAGCAACCCGAATTAGTTGTCATCAATCCCTTTATGTTCGTGAAGATACGTTAATTGGAGTTTCTACGATGCCTTTCTCTCTATGAGATCTCTCTTAATCGTATAATGCTAGGGCAGAAGCAAACGAGCCGATCGAGACGGGATAACGTTGAGAAATGGAGACTAGGTTTACGTGAGATTCCCTAAGCTGGCTAGGTGACGCTCTGTGACTCCAGTGAAAATTACTATTACGAAATAAAAGGAACAGAAATGAATCATCTTGATGGTGGAGAAGAATACCAATCAGAACACACTGATTATAAATGTATTCCGTATTCAGACATGAACGCAGGACGCCGGATAACATTCATAATTTATATCTTTGAGACTACCTAGCTCAGGTATGGGAATAAAATCTGAAAATGTCAGGGAGCAAAAACCCAGGTATGATATCTACCATATTAAAAAAAAAAAAACTGTCTACTTCAAATAGCGCCTAGGGAAATAGCACAGACGATGGCGAAACACTTTCCTCATTTGACCTCCGCCTCACGTCATAAATCAACAATTCCACCACCGTAGAGAAACCATGGAAAAGCACAAACCATACCTTTCGTCTAACTACTCGGAACCATATTACTGTGGAAACTACAGTCTGTGCCAACTGATGCGCGTGATACGGCTCCAGGGACCCGATAGGATTCAATAGAGGACGCTACGGCATTGAAGCTTGGAGGCGAAAGAAGTTCTCCTACCCCTCTTCAACAAAATATAGGCTGAAGGTTACTATCCAGGTCCACGGCAGGATACGATTCTGATACGAATTCTCGAGTCAGAAAAGGGCAGGTTACTTACAGACAGGTACAGGAGTGTTGCGCTCACCAGCTATATAGGAAAGACCCTTGAGCGGATGACAAATTGACGCCTATTGTGGACTCTCGAAACCAGGAGCCCGCTCAGTCGTTTCTCATTCGAGTTTCAGAAATTAAAGGGCCCACACTAGACAAACTCCTCCAGTCAGATCAGTGTTTCCCAACCTGGTGTAATTACCCCCTGTAGGGTAAAACGTAATCCTCATTTGTAATTCGGGCATGAAACTAAATTATTTTTGAAAGACCATTACTACTGTCATTATTTCGAAAAACTGTAATACTGATTACATGCGTTACCAAAAATTAAATTTGTTAAATACTACCAACGACACGTAACGAACGTGGTGGAAGTTACAGCTAGTAAAAAGAATCTATCATCATCTTCCTCACAAGGTCAATCCACTACACAATGAAACTGTGATATATCTATATATCACATATGCTTTAATGTTTCACAAAAATGCATTCTCCGAGTTGAAGGTAGTTCCAGTAACAGACCATAAACTGCTTCATTCTTCACTTCCAACAATACACGAACAGAGAGCAAAACAAAACAGCAACTATGTAATGGCTACTACACTGCTGTAGAGCCTAAACTTATTATTATTATTGTTATTATTATTGACAGTGCTCAGACCAAAGGATTGACAGCCTCAAATCTTCCAATGTATCATAGTCCTGAAGTGTAGAGTCCAGCAATCAAGTGAGGTTCAAACAGTACGCCTAAGGGTAACTGCACATATTTTAAGTCAATTGATTGTTGGGCCTGTTGATCAAGTAGTAAAGCGCACGCCTGCAAACGGAGAGAGAGGGGGATCGAATACCGACCAGATCACGAATTTTTCAGTCTGCATTTTAACGTAGCCTTTAACGATGTAATGAATCGCCGGAAATGACATGTGCTTCGGATTCAAAGACAAAATGTAGGTGCCGTTTACCCAGAGGGATAACTAGGGAACGTCGTTGAGCCACGCGAAATTATTATTATATTAAAAGGGTACAGGGTATGGAATAAGTAAGTGTTGCTAGGAAGATGAATGGTGCAAAGGAGGCAGGTTTTTGAGTCACACGAAATTATCACTCTGTTAAACGGGGTGCAGGGTGTGGAGGAGCAGTGCCACTAGGAAGAGGACTGGTGCACAGGAAGCATGTTTTGTAACAAGTGCCCGCCCTTTTTTCTGAGGAGGAGTTGTAGGCAGCACTAGCGATGCATTGAAAACTGTTTCGTCATTCCATAAACAAATAATGTTGTTACAAAGAAGCAGTACCAATTGTCTCACTGAAGCATTAGTTCGTAGTTTAATAAAAATACCCACAAAAACTAAATATCATTTATGTTTCGCCGTTGTAACAATGAAAGTACCCAAAGAAAAGTGTAATTAAGTGCCACTGTTGGGAACGGGAGGGAATTGGGGAGAGGGAGAGGGAGGGAGAGAGGGTAATGATCTCAGAAAGGTTGGGAACAACTGAATTAGAGGGAGAGATACACAGGTCATTCCTACCAAAATAATGATTTTCTAATTTCTTCGACTGGAAACAGCATATGATACCACCTGGGGACATAATCATCCATCAACTGCATGAATGGGGATTTCCTGGGCGTCTCTCAACATTACTGCGATCCTTCCTCGCTGAACAATATTACCAGTATCGAGCCGGTGCTGCAACATGCTCCGACCAATTCCCTCAAAGGAATTGTATTCCTCAAGGGAGTCGTCAGAGCGTCACCCTTTTTAACATAGCAATCAATATTATCACAATAAGGAGTCCTGTCAAATATTCCTTCTTTGTGGATGACTTCGCAGTATTTTGCTCTTTCCCCGGTCTCAAGAATACGACACGTCATCTAGTTTTAACCCTTAAGAGGCTTGAGATTGGACCGATACAGCCAATTTTAAAATCTCTACGGAAAAAACGTTCGCGTGTATTTTAATCGTTCGCGTCAATCCATGTACCTTCCCAGAACCATGGATGAGGAGCACCATCTTGGTTTTCAAGACCTAATCGTGGTTCTTGGACCTCATCTTTGATCAGAGGTCAAGATGTCTAAATACCTCCACGATCTAAAATGTAGGTGCCTGGAGGTACTAAACATCTTAAAATGTCTTAGCAGTAAGAATTGGGGAGCAGATCGGTCCAGTCTGCTCATATTCTGTAGAACCATTCGCCCGCGCACGACTTTATTACGGCAGTACGGTGTATGGCTCAGCTTTAAAGGAACTGGATGCAGTCATTAGACTGGCCATTGGAGCCTACCCAACCAGTCCCATTCCAAGCCTCTGCGCAGAGGCTGCGTGGCCGCGTCTTACAGTCCGACGAAAATTCCCCATGGTGCGCCATTTACAGAACAGTCCCTCCAACGAAAGTTTAATGGTCACCGTGCAAGTAACGCTTTTTCTGTCCATGCGACAGTCTACTTTGAGCAACTTCAATTCTTAAACAGGGATGAAGCAAGTATCATCCCTGGATGATTGACAGGTCCACACTAACGTGGACATGAAGTGTAGCAAAATTAGGACTCCGCTATAGTTTTGAAAAGAGATTTCAACAGAATTTTATCGGAGTACCGCGAGCACATGGTGATTTTTACCGACGGATAAAAGCAAGGGGACAATGTCGAATGTTATCTTCCCTCACTCTATCACTAAAATGCCGCTACCGCATCACTTCTGTGAGTACTAAGCAAAGCTTTGGGTGGTCCATGAAACTTTGGCGCATAGTTAGGTGGCGGGAAGTCTCGTATCTGTGTGGACACACTGAGTGCTCTGCAGACTATTCTGCTATGTTCCCCAGAAGAATAGTTCACATGGTTCAGGATACTACACACCCCTTGCACATGTAGAGAAAGTGGTGGCCTTCCGTTTGGTCCCTAGACACATAGGAATCGAGGGTAACGAGAAAGCTGAGAGAGCAGCGAAAGCAAGTCTTCCAAGAAAAACCACCGTTCACCTAAAAGTCTCCCTACAAGCTATCGTGTCTTGCGTAACAGTTTTGGATTATTGGGAAAGGCAGTGGCTGTCGGTGGCCACGAAGAAACTGCGTTCGATCAATCCAAATACTCGATTATGGCGCACTGCCCAATGACACATAAGTATCTCTTGCGGCATGAGGATCCACTAGAATACAGCGTCTGCACTGTCATACTCAGGTGGCACGTTTTAACGTCATGTGTTTTGTATGCTGAGAGGAGTGTTTTTGCGTGGCTGGCTCGTCCTATTGCTTCCGCGGTCAACCAGCCATCTTAATTCCATCTTTCGTTTTTTTAATACTATTAATGTATGCCAACGGTATGAACGGACACACTGGATGTTGAATGTGAGATTTTTTATGGATATGGCTCTAGTTATATAGCATTTACTTTTCGTTTTAACGAGAGTAAACTACTTATACACCAGTGCCACGATCTTGATAACCGCGCTGTTTATCGCCCAACGATTAAATCCATCCAACTACCTAACGTATCTAACACAGTAGTGACAAAACTATTTCAAGAAACGTCGGAGAGAGATACGTCATCTACTGAAGCAAAGTACGCTGACTTTATTACTTGTTGTCTTCTTTGTTTTCCGGTCCATTGTTTTCCGAAGTCGTAGTTATACAAGTTATATAGGTCGCAAAAACGGTATTTAACCTATGTAACTCGATTTTATTACCGTATGGTTGCCACTAAAGATGAAAACTGCAAGGCGCGCATAACATTGCTGTCGAGGTCTGGAAGAGACGTACAGCATAAAAGGGGATGCGCTGTCCAGGTAAATACAATGGAAACCAGCAACAATCTGTTCTGTAGTGAACTATATAATATTGGAAATTCAAAGGGCCAAAACCTTGTTCAAAATGCAATCGAACTCTAACAAATTAGAACAGCGACGGATCTCGAAGAAATAGAGAATTCTTTAATTTTAATAGCTTACCAATGATACACAGTTTAGTCTCCCGGCATTACACATACTATTGATCACGGTCATAGTCCAAACAACAACAAAAACCTTTATGGGGAGGCTCCAAATAGGGTCGTTGTCGCAAGCACAGGGCTTCCTTCAACGGCAGTTGCAGGGATTCACTGCACGTCCGCACCACACGCCGCACGAGAGCTGCCAGTACAAACGGCACCTACAGTAGCACAGCTTATATTCCTTTCGTGTTATTCACGTGTCATACATCTCTACGATTTTACAACGTAAAATTTTAAAATGTTTTATTCATTGTACAGATTTTTAACCCTAGTCTCCTTCGAGGCAGCTCCTATTCTATTTAAACACTACACTCAGTTGTGTTTCTACTTAGTCATGCAATCCTGGAACGTTTTTGGTATGTCTTTTAGTGACCGTGACGAAATATCCTGCATCTTCTTGATCGTGAATTAAGGGCGCCCAGTCTGTACCGATTTTAAGTTTGAAAACAAGAAATGTCAAATGCTGCGATTGTTGTAGATGGCCGAGGAATGGTTTACATTCAAGTTTTTACACAACAGACGGACACTGAGAAGAGTAAGCACGCTCTTTGACAAGTTGAAGGAGCCTTTGGCCCGTTATCACGTTGAAGGAAGCGTTAAGTTGTACGGCTGCAACTGTCGTCTCTTCCAATTCTCTCGTGCATCTCTTCAAAATATTTGCATAGCAGTTATGATTGACTGTTTAATAGGGAAGCTACAATTCGAAATGTAGTTCCTTACAAACTTTAATTCGATGTTCCTTCTGATCTTTGGTCATCAAACGACCAAAAACTTTGCTGCAACTCTATGCACATTCAATTTTTGGATTGAAATTCCATATTAACAACAACTAGCAATATCAAACTTTTCTGTCAGTTCTTTCATAGGTCGTCGCCCGTTAGCGCACACTGACTTTCTGTACTGAGCGCCACTAGTTGACGTCGAAGGACATTCTGGTCGAGACTTATCTTCAGTAGATTGAGACCACCACTGAATCAGAAGAACCATTCAAAACATACTTTCGACCTAGAATATCAACTCCGTATGTTTGCTTCACAGGCTGACATGTTTCTTTAAATCATTTTGCACCTTTCAAGTAATATATCGTGTTCAAAGATTGCACACGTAAATCAGATACTGCAATCATCACTATGAGCACTGTACTACCCACCACCTAAATAACAATAAATTAGTGTGAAATAATGAAGTTACTTACGATTTTGTTAACTAATGCAGTGATGGCAACGGCACGTGGCAAGGACACTTTGACGCTGAATAAATTTCGGAACAGATCTCGTGTGATGCTTTTCAGATGTCCATCATTACTGTTTCCTTCCTCCAAGAAGACATCGCAAAAGTTTTGGACAATGTCTATTATGTTGCTGAACGCATCCACAGTTTCACGGTACATGTTACTGATCAGGCAGATCACTGGATACTCATGGCATTCTCGAACAGAGCAACTGGAATTGTGGTACAGTGGCTTGTGGACAGTCGTGATAAATTTCTGTTGATGTCTTTGCATCCAGAATCACACTTATCGACAGTCTCGAACACATTAGAAACGTACCACCACCAATTTATCTAGTGCTGTACGGGGTGTCCAAGGAGGTATGGTCAATATTCGGGGATATGACGGGAACAATCATTGGAAGCAAAAAGTCCAGTAAACATTGACTCTAAAATGCATACCTTAAGAGCTATGACCACTTGTTCAGTAGAAGAGTTGTGTTTCACAGTGCCGAATATGAACTGCTGCTCATAGCTCTTAAGGTATGCATTTTAGAGTCAATGTTTACTGGACTTTTTGCTTCGAATGATCGTTCCTGTCATATTCCTGAAAACTGACCATTCCTTGTGGGACATTCAGTATATCAAGGGGCGTGTACCAAACATTTGGAGAAATCATTCCATGACAAACTGTAGAAATTTTGGGTTCCTAACGTGGATCAACATCCTTGTAAGATAGTGTCAACGTATGAGTTCCATTCAAATGAAACCTGGTCAGAGCGTCTACCTTTGCCTTACACGTAAGGTGGCACCACGTAACTGCGGGTATGACGGCGCCATCTACTGGTAGAAACTGACGCCTGCGCACCGTTTGATGTTGCGTAGCACCAGAGTGGTTTCACGCCAAAGAGGTGGTCACACAAGTTACTGTCCACTACCGAACACGCAGGCGAGTAAGCAGGAACCATGAGGAACGTTTCGATTTTTGGCGGCGGAGGGAGTTAGAGGCCGTGAAATGCATCGACGGATGAAAGCTGTGTACGGTGAGTACATTCTGACTCGTTCAGTGTTGTGGAATGGCGCAAACGACCCCTTGAGGGACGCGGCTCACTGAAGACGATGCTCGTCCTGGACAGGCTCATCGCGTCATCACATCGGAAATGGTTGCGGAAGTGAATGATTTCATGTGTTTAGACCTCTCAAACAAGCTATTCGCGGACATCGATTCGCAACAGACGACGAAGTGTGTGGCTGGATCCAGGCCTGGATCCGACAGCAGCCTATTAGATTATTCAATAATGGACTCTAACGACTAGTGTCGCAATGGAATAAATGTGCCAACAGTTTTGGTGACTATTTTTGAATATGTGTACTGTGTTTGACTACATTTTTGAGTTACTTTACACTAGTGACTTAGTTTCATTTGAATGTCCCTTACATATTCACTGATCAGGCAGAACATTATCTTTTACAGTGTGTGTGTTTCATATGGCTTCAGGGACACATGGCTAGTCTTACACCGATGAAAATTGGATTGCCATAGGGCTTCAAGGACCACGTTATAAACATCTGCTATGTTCATATAAAATACTATCAAAGCACAGAAGGGAGTGTGGACAGTGTTTCACAACCACCGAGGAAGTTCGCTTTCATACAGTTCATCATTCCGTGGCTCATTAAGTCACCTCTGCTACTACAGCGCGTGGCTTCGAGAAAACAGCAATGCATTCCGTCCAAAGCCTGAAAGCTAAGATCAATGTCAGCAGACGATATCACATAATCTTCACGCAAACAGTGCGTCAAATCTCACGAAAGGAAAAAAAAACTTTCGGTGGTTATGTACAACCTATCGGCACGTTGTGTCTCTCTCAGTATCACTCTCAGCTCCGTGAAGCTAAATTTGTATCGGTAAATGGTTATTATATTACTACCCACTACCAACAGGTACATTATATAATAAATTGAACAGTAAATCTTAACACAGAAATGTAGGAGCAAATGCAGTGACGACTTCTACGAGAGTTGCTGACCGCCTACGTGGTGCAGAGGTAGCGTTACCGTCTATCACGCAAGGGGGCCGGGTTCGATTCCCGGCAGGGGACTGGATGTTGTGTGTCCTACATCATCATTGACATGCAAGTCGCCGAAGTGGCGCCCACCAAAAAGACTTGCAATACGGCGGCCGAACCCCAAAGGGGATATCCCGGCCAATAAATGCCATACGATCATTTCATTTCACAAGAGTTGCTGCAGCACCTTTTAACATAGTAGTCAAACAGATTAAGCGATGACTCAAGGTATCATGAAAGTACGGGAATGTCGTTTCTGGGTGAACCGGCATTCGCAGCTGACAGCGAAACAATTCTACTATTGTCAATGTACATTTCGCATAGGGGCCGCGAAGTCAAGATAAGTTAAATTAGGGCTCGTGCGGATGTATATAGACAGTTTTTCCCTTGCTCCATTTGCGAGTGGAGCACGAAAGGAAATGATTAGAAGTGATACAAGAAATCCCCTTCCTTGCACCATACGGTGGCTTGTAATGATTATTTCTATCCACTCTGGGGTATGTGCCAAAAGAAGGAAATCAATCAGCTCTTTGAGAGTTATTGTCTACACTAAATCATAGACACAGCGACTACACCCATTACCCAAAAGTGCATGTGCCCTGGAGGTGCTGCCGGCACTGGGTTACTCTTAACAGGCGTCCTGCAAAAGACCTACGCGCGGTGAGGTCCAACTCTTCGCCGGGTTTTTGACAGCGGTTGAGAAATAGTTGGCAAACTGTAGCAGTTGCGCGTGTAGCAACTAATTCATCTGGTAGCTCAGAGAGAATATCGTCTCTGCAGACACCGTGTAACACTGCATTTACTACACGCGAGAGAAGTCCTGCAGCTGCCAGTGTCCTCCAAACGATTGTGCCTACGCTGTGACAGTACGCGGAAACGACGAGTGAGGAAGAGACCACGACACGCCCAACAGCAGTGGGAAGACCGCAGGCTACGTACGAGCGGACAACGGAGAAAGCGCCGCCGCGGCCACACTTTCACCCGGTCTCGCACGCGTCCGCCGCACTTTCAATGCAGTCTGGTCCTGGCACACCAGCCACGAGGTCCAAGCCGGCTACGGTGCGCTCCTGTCATCGCCCCACAGGAAGAAAGCGAACGAACTGAAAGCTTGTACTAGCAAGCCAGAGATGGAGCAAGAGCTAGGACTAGGGAGGTATAGAGAAAGAACTCAGCCGTTCTTTAAAAAAAAGCATTCCGGCATTTGCCTTGAGTTATTCTGGGAAACCACGGAAAATCTAACCCTGGATGGCCGGATATAGATCTGAACCACAACCCTCCAGAACGTGAGTCTATTGTCTGACCTCGATAGGTAACACAGAAAATCACTACGCAATCTTGAACGTTTTGCCTCTCACTCATTAACTTTGGTTCTTTCAGTACAATGAATCTTCAGCAGCCATCTAAGTAGAATGGAGTTCCAACTCAAAATATTACCACATGGTGACAGAGTACTCTACTGTTCGCACTTGGCCTCTCCAGCATAGCAAAACCAGTGAATGAACTAATTTAACATTCACAAAAACTGAGGACCACGAGATGCCTTAATAAGACGCCTCCGCCTTAAAACTTAATACACGTTGTCTCTTCCCAGCTCGTTCAGCCATTGTAGTGTGGCAATTTGAAATGATATTCAATCCACGGCATTTGAGGGCGCAGTTCTCTGTAATTCTTGCAGCCCTAATCGCATACTTCATCTCCTAATTGTAAAATTGTGCCGTTTATTAGAGCTTTTTCCTGTTCCATTCGCGTATGGAGCACGTGGAGAATAATTGCTTCAATGCCTCTCTACGTGCTGTAATTAATCTTGTCTTCGTGGTCACCATGGGGGCGAAACGTAGGAGGTTGCAGTGTATACCTAGATTCATCACTTTTCAATTCGGTTTTCCCGGGATTGAACTGATTGAATATTTATGCAGTTTGTTTCAAACAGTAATTCACTATAGATAACTGCATCATCTACGAAAAATGTGAGTTTGTTGAGCAAGATCATTCATATACCACATGAACAGCAAGGGACCCAACACACTTCCCACAGGTACACCCGATGTTACTTTTACATCTATAGATGACTCTACATACAACATAAGATACTGTGTCCTCCCCACCCAGAAACCATTAATCCAGTTACAAATCTCGCTTGACGATCCATATGATCGTACTTTCGATAACAAGCCTACGTACGGCAGTGAGTGAAACGCCTTTCAGAAGTCTACACTGCATCTGGCTCGCTCCCTTGTTCCACTGAACTAAGTCCATGGGATAAAACGGAAAACAAACAGGACACACCACAGGAGTTCTAGATGGACAAAAATGAAAGAAAAAAGAAAAAAACAAAGCTGAACACATTAGGTACAACAGCAGACAAGAAAAGCACAGACATACAAGAAAAAGGCAGAAGCGCTTAAAACAGTAGAGCAGATGTCCTGGGATGGCTGATCACGCGGATAAAGGTGGATGAGCCAGCCACTCTAAACACACATTAAAATCTGTAACCTAAAAATACTAGGATAGACAGCACAGGGGGACAAAGGACAGGAACTGAAACTTAAACCGAAGAATAAAAACCAGCGTCACGTAGAAAATGTAAAACCAAATCAGCTGTGGGGGCATCGTCTCCTAACATCGAAGGAAGGGAGTCAAGGAGATTAAAATTCCGTCTTAGAGCGGCTAGATGTGGACAGTCCACCAAAAGGTGGACCACTGTCAAACGGTAACCGCCCCGACAACATGGTGGGGCCTCACGCAGGAGAAGATAGCCATGCGTCAGCCAAATGTGGTAGATGCCTCAGAGTCCCTGCGAGAAGCCTGCAGGGAAGACTTCCACTCAGTTGTGTGCTCCTTGATGGCGCCGAGTTTATTGGGCGTAACGAAGCTGCGCCATTCAGCATCCCAAATCCCGAGAACTTTGCGGCGAAACACCGACCGGGTGTCAGGTTCGGGTACACCAATCTGCAACAGCGGCTTACGAGTGGCCTGTTTGGCCAGCCTGTCAACGAGCTCATTTCCCAGGATTCCAACATGCGCTGGGGTCCATACAAAGACTACTGATCGACCAGATCGTTCGAGGGTATACACCGACTACGGGATAGTTGGCTACCAGAAGATGGCCTGGGTAGCACTGATCAATGGCCTGTAAACCTCTCACCGTATCACTGCAGAACAGGTAGGACACACCGGGCAGGAACGAATATGCTCAAGGGCACGAGAGATGGCCACCAGCTCGGCAGTGAATACACTGAAGCCATCCGGTAAGGAGCGCTGTTCGATATGCGCCGAGTGAGCATAGGCAAAGCCTACGCAACCATCAACCAGCGAGCTGTCGGTATAGATGACTTCAGAACCCTGGGACGCGTCAAGGATCGATAAAAAGTAACTGCGGAGTGCCTCAGGAGGAACGGAGTCCTTATGGTACTGCGAAAGGTCCAGCTGTAGTTTCGGCCGAGGCATACACCACGGAGGCGTAGGTGTGTGGACCCGCACGAAACGCTGTAAAGGAATGACTCGAGTTCAGACAACAGGGAACGGACACGTACAGCGATCGTTATCCCTGACTGAGGTCGCCGTTCCGGGATATTAACCACTGCGTTAAGGAACAAAAGACGCTAATTCGGATGCTGAAGCGAGCTATGGACATGAGCTGCATAGTGAGCGAGCAGTTGGCGGCGCCTGATGTGCAATGGAGGGACTCCAGCCTCCACTAGTAGACTGGCCACTGGACACGTTCGAAAAGCGGACGGCAGACTCGAGGCACACCAAATTATCTGTCGTTGAGCGGCCTCGGCGTAAACCACCCTGGGATGGAACCAGAAGGCCCCGAGACTCCAGGAGCCAACAAAACCTCCGGCTCACCATTCGTTCGAGTAATTTGCAGAGAACGCTGGTGAGGCTAATGGGGCGGTAGCTGTCCAACGCTGCAGGGTTCTTCCCAGGTTTCAACACTGGGACGATGATGCTGACTTGCCACTGGGACGGGAACACTCCCTCGCCCCAGATGCGATACAAGATATACGGAACCTGAGTTGTGTCAGGACAATGGGCAAGGGGACTGAGGAATTCCCCCTCAGCAGCAGGAGCACTGTACGGCTCAAGGCGGCGCGATGTAAAAGACAAATGCTGTCGTTCTGCTGGCTCTTTCAAGGAACGAAATGTTGGATGATAATTGGCAGATGCAGAATTCCGAGCAAAATGTTCGGCGACTTCACTTAAGTCGGTGCACACTGCCCCGCCGACTGAAATCACAGGTACCACCAGTGGGGTCGGGTAACCATAAAGGCGGCGAATCCGAGTCCACACCTGGGAGGCAGGGGTAGGAGAACCAATGGAGGAAGCGTATTTTTCCCATCACTCCTGCTTCTGTCGTTTTATCCAGTGGCGGGCACGGACACGGAGCCGCTTAAGAAGAATGAGAGTCTCCAACGATGGACGCTTCTTATGCCGTTGGAGGGCCCACATACGCACTTTGATAGCCTCTGCGATTTCTGGCGACCACCAAGGCACAGTTTTACGCCAAGGGCACCCAAAAGAACGAAGAACCGCACGTTCTGCAGCAGATACGATGGACACAGCGATCTGCTTGACCACCAAATTAATGGCGCCATGGGCGAGGGTGCAACAGTGACAGCAGATGTGAAAGCCAGCCAATCCGCCCTATTAAGGACCCATCGCGGCAGACGTCCAAAAGTGTCAAGCTGGGGTAGTGACAGAAAGATAGGAAAGTGGTCACTACCACACATGTAGTCATGAACCCTCCAATGGACGGATGGTGAAAGTTCTGGGCTGCAAAGCACGAGGTCAATGGCTGAATAAGTTCCATGAACCAGACTGAAGTGTGTGGGGTCTCCTGAATTTAAGAGGCAGAGGTCGAGCTGAGAGAGAAGATTCTCGACATCTCTATCCAGCCAGTAATCATGGCGACATTCCACAACGGTTTATGGGCGTTGAAAAGTAGGAATGGTGGAGGGAGTTGTGAAATCAGAGCAGCCAATTCATTAAAAGGTACTTCACCATCTGGAGGAGAGTAGACATTACAGACGGTAATATCCAAGGTTGTCCTTATCCTCATAGCAACAGCCTCTAAAGCTGTATGAACACGCATTGATTCAGAGTAAACAAAGGTAAGTACATACAGACATACGCCACCTGACGCCCTCTTACGGTCAGTCCAGTTTTTATTAAAAAAAAAAGATAGCCACGAAGGGCACGTGACCGCATTGCTGGGAACCAGGTTTCTTGGAGGGCATTACAGAGAGCAGGTGTTGAGCTCAAAATCTGTCTTAGTTCAGCCAAGTTGTGGAAAAAACCACCGCAATTCCGCCGGAGGATAACGCTTTCTGTGTTCTGTTAAGGCATGAAGAGACGGAGAATGCAGGTTACTTCCTAGGGTCATCTGCTGCCACTAGTGGAGGGCTAACGGCTCAGAACATTTTATCACAGGCGTCGGCGAGAGCTAGGTCGTCAGGGGACACTAGAAGCTCCGCCTCGTCCTCAGAGGTGGTATTGATGGGTGGTGGTGGTGGTGGTGGTGGTGGTGGTGGTGGTGGTGGTGGTGGTGGTGGTGGTGGTGGTGGTGAAGGGACTACCGGAACCTCTTTCAGTGGAGAGGATGGCTTCTTTTTATTCGTCTTCAGTTTGTCCTCCCGCTGCTCTTTCGGAGCATCTACATCTACATCTACATCCATACTCCGCAAGCCACCTGACGGTGTGTGGCTTGATGGGAGGGCTTCCCTGAAACAGCATCAGGCAAGGGCATAAAAGTGGGAAGTCCTTCAACCTGCAGTCTGTGGCTCCTTGAGCCACTGGCTAACTTTCACTTGTACACTGTGCGGGGTCTTGGAAGGTAGAGCCCCAAGGGACCCAGGGACCCCATACGTGGGAGAGAGGCCGAAGAAGGGGGGGGGGGGGGCTCCTTCGGCTCAGATGTGGGGACCAGCGGCCCCGACGGTCGGGAGGGCATTGCTGCTGAAGATGGAGGTGCAGGAGCAACAGTAAGAGGGGGAGCCCCCACCCTTGAGGGGGCAGGTGTGGTCTTGTGTCCCAAAGGGCCAGCCACAAGTGGCTTCACTGAGGAACGGGAAACTTCTGCGGTTGTGGCAGCATATGAAGCGTCCATGCGGACTGGGTGTAACCGCTCACACTTTTTCTTAGCCTCCGTGTAGGTCATTCGATCCAGGGTCTCGTATTCCAGTATTTTTCGTACCTTCTGGAAAACTGGACACTCTGGCGAGCAAGGGGAGTGGCGACACAGATAGGAGGGGGAGAGCATGGAGCGTCAGGATTAGAAGGACGTCCACAATTTTGGCATATAAGAGTGGAATTACAGTTGGAAGACATATGTCCAAACTTCCAGCACTAGAAACACCGCATAGGGGGAGGGATGTATGGCTGAACGTCGAACAGGTACACCATCACCTTGACCTTTTCGGGTAAGGTGTCTCCCTCAAAAGCCAAGATGAAGGCACTGGTGGCAACCCTATTGTCCTTTGGGTTCCTGTATACGCGCCAGAGACGAAGTGAACACCTTGTCGCTCGAGGTTGGCGCGCAATTCGTCATCAGACTGCAGAAGGATGTCTTTGTGAAAGGTAAGACTCTGGACCATGTTGAGACTCTTATGGGGCGTTATGGAGACAGGAACATCAACCAGGTGGTCGCAGGTGAGGAGCGCCCTCGACTGAGCAGATGATGCTGTCTAAATTAGGACAGACCCAGAACGCATCTAGGACAAACCGTCTACCTCCCCATACTTGTCTTCTAAATGTTCGACAAAGAGCTGAGGCTTCATGGAGGCGATAGATTTCTCATCAAAACGCGTACAAACTAAGAATCGGGGCGAATATGGCTCATGCCGTTCTTTAGCCTCACGTTCCTCCCATGGTGTGGCCAGGGAGGGGATCATATTTCCTGGCACTGAACTGATGCTTTCCTCGCTTTGAGACTGCTGGTTGAGGACCAGCGACAGATGACAGGCTCCGCTTCATTGCAGGTCATCCGCCCTGATGCCACCCACTCCGACCAAGGGCCCTCCCCGCGGGCGCCACCCAGCCAATGCAAGGGCCACCTGGCAGGATGGCCATTGCCGGAGTCTCGATGCCCCAGGGAAATAGGCACCTAGTCCTTGGCATACGTGTGGAGTTATCGGCGCAGGCACCAACAGAGCGATCCCTGTGTTGTCAGGGGGCTACAACCAACAGGGTACATGGCGGCTCCACCACACACAGGGTATATGGCGGCCCCACCACAACGGACTGGCTGCAGTGCTGGATATTAGGTGACAAGTAGCCCATGGTCGTAGTCAGTGCAGAAAGCGACACTGCACAGTGCATAGTGCAAATCGCACCCACGAATGTATCCGTGCTCAAGAGATGGAGAGCGGGCAGGATTGCAATGCAACGACGAATAAGCTGGCTAAAGGTCTTAATGCACAATGGACACAATGCACCAACTAAGGCGCCCTTCCCCGATCGGCTCGCTCTTCGTAATAATTTTGAAGTATGGAGGTCAAACCCGAGAGGAGACCATCACATAAGGACTGAAACGTATGAGACTCCTTTTAGTCGCCTCTTACGACAGACAGGATTACCGCGGGCCTGTTCTAACCCCCGGACACGCAGGAGGGAGCTTCTTGTTCGAGTAATCTTCAGTAGATGGTGGTGCAAAGGAGGTTTATACAGTTTTAACTATTGCAGTTGTTTCTCAACGAAACTGACACTAATATCTACATCACTCATCTTTGGAGTGGTAGTACAATTAAACTGTGGTATCACTCATGGACTTTTCTTGCCAAAAGAACATTTGAAAATGGAATTACGCATTTCTGATTTTATTGTGCTGCCCTAAATTTCAGCCCCTGTCTCATTCACGAGTCAGTGGACGCTACCTTTCATGCCACTAACGCCCTTTACATACGTCAATAATTTATTTGGGTTTTGCGAGGGATCTTGCGACACTATCACAGTAGCTGGAGGCTTTACGCATTGCCCTCTCGACAGCCAAACGCGTTTAATTCAGCACGTACCTGTCTATAGCCCTATGCTTTGTTTTACGCCTACTATACAGTAGTCTCTGTTTCTTTTAACAGTTTCTTTACAGCGACTGTATACCATAGAGGGCACCTCCGCAGCAAAAACTAATCTATTGGTTGCATATCTACCCAATGCTTTGGTTCACATGTCTTTAGAACTTGAGGCCTAGTTCCTCTAGATGGTCCTGTCCAGAGCTAAAGTTTCAAGTCCCTTATACGTCAATACTCCTCCCTTTTCTATTTTGCTGAACAGATAAATCTTTCTACTTGTTGTAATTGCCCTTTGTTCTTTGGTTATCTTGTTGCTACAACTACCTCGTGGTTACTGATACCAATTTCAACGTGGTCATCCCCAAAGAGGCCAGGTCTGTGATTGCCTTTAGGTATACTGTATTTCGTATTGTGCTCCCCACGTAGTCTGTGGTTGCCTTTAGGTATAGTGTATTTCCTATTGTGCGGCCCCCACACACCTTCAACTTCTTCCCTAGACGCGAAAGCAGACATTGAATTATCATCTGGCTTGTTCGTTTTCGTCTTTTATAAAACAGAAAACACGACGCATCACTATTCTTATGAAGCTAATAATTAATTCAAGTTAATATTTAATTCTTCAGTGGCGCTACTTAAAGCCCTCGTTTATGAGCGGCAGAACCTAAACAGGTGAATGATGTTCTCCAATAATAATAATTACAATGAAACATGACGGGGATATTCGGTTTTACCCAAGTTTAGCCGAAACGGCAATTTTGGCGTCAGTTTTATGGTTTCTTCTCGTACGTCTTCTAAACGACACAGCCTGCTGGTATAGCCAATTATCGAATCTATTCAATGGCACAAATAAATAGTGTCTATCTTATCTGCACCAGTCCCATCTCAGTGATTCGTTACACTGAATGAGAAGGAGGAGGAATGATATTGTCTCAAGTTTCAATTCTGCGCTAAACGATACGGCCATTTCCGACATTAATGGGCATATTGTACACTTTTGAAAATTTCCTTGACTTTTTTCACACCAACTTACAACCTTGTGCCTATAATAATTATTCGTTGCCTCTATTATAAATATTATGCAGATTTCTTACATTCCTCCCACAACTGCTCTGCAAATTAATCTGCCATGTCCAAATCAATCACGAGGAGCGTATCTTCTTCTTTCTAGATATTTCTCATTAGGCACTCCATGCGGGGTTAACATTTCTCCACAGTCTTAAAACCCTCATGTCACTGTTTCCATGTCAGCTGTAAATGGCAAACTTCGTCGTCTGCTAGAAATACTGTTGGCATCTAATCTTCAACACATGTCGTTAACTTTGATGAAATAACATCGTGGTAATGTCAACGTGCAATTCTAAGCAGATGTTGACGTAGGGTAAAATTTAATTAGTGTAAATTTCTCAGTAATGGGCTGGCTTAAAGCTAAAAGAAAACTCACTCATCCCTTGTTCAACGAAATAAGCAAGTTTTACGTTTTTTCAATGTTTCATTCCACACATCAGATCACTTACGAAACAAATAAATAAATAACATTACTGTGTATTTGTCTTGTTCCTTTGGTAATGCAGGTCTGGACGGTGGTTTAACTACTATGCAAACAACACGTCTCAAAAGACAAATCTACAATACACAGAACGAACATTAATCAGACGCCCATAATTCTGGCACAGATAAGCTTCTCGTATAAATTTCCGCTGCTCATGCAGCTGAGCGTCCTTCATCGTGCATATTGCTTGAGACCTTTCACAGTCTCACAGATGCCTGTGCACAGCCCGTAAAATCTGATCGATGATGACCACCAGTAAACCGAAGCTCGCCGGAAGGTATTCGAATGACGGATATACGAATACTACACTGACGCTTTGGGTGTTAACACTGAACTTGCAGAACAGCAGGAGGAATCGGTGCCACAGTCTACACAGATGACGTCGCACTGGCTTCTGAAGCACGGCGCTTGCGCTAGTGCTTGTCGGTTAACGGTCGTTATGCAACACGATTTATCGGTGCCGATTACGTTATCACGACACGAGGTCAACACACTACAATCAAAGACCTTTGGAAACAACGGCTACTTATCGCGTCTTTTCCCGAACAGTCTTTACGGTGCCGCCCTCAATTTTTCACACATAGTGGTGCCGCTGTTAGAAGCTTCAATATCATCGTCTTTTCGCTGCTCAATCGTCTACATGAATGACCCTTCGCCTGCTATTTCTGTTCCATTCACTCACACCTGGAAGCTCGTCACGCGTCCCTCCCATATCGATAACTTAGCATGGCTGGGAATCAAGGCACGTTGTTCTCGCTAACAGCGTCAGTCGCCATTAACCCAGTGAACTTGTGTAGCAGCTTGATACAATTTATGTAAAAGATGATAATGTTAAATATCTAGGAGAAAATGAATTACCTTTTTTCGAGGCAATCTACTTTGACTTCTGTTTTCTCACTCTTCGTTCAGACCTTTGCTACATTTGCATGTCACGTGATATTATCCTAGCAGCTATGATATTTACAATGTACAAGGGAAGTATTTTATATCAAGAAAAGTATTCGCTTCCCGGTAAACATTTCTTTCTTACGATTACAGTCCAACACCGATCAGTCTCTACTTCAGGAGATGTTGAACTCTCACGACGTTGTCTGTGCTTTTTACGCGGCTGATAGCTCTATCGTGAAAGAATTATCTTCAACGGAAGGTAAGTATCACCACTGTTTATTTTCTCAGTTCTTATCTGTTGAGAGTTGAGCCATGGAGACTTACACGAATCTACTAAGTCATAGGACGAACAACAGAAGCTCCGCGTGGCAGATAATAAAGTACACTCTGGAGTAACACCCGTACTAGGCCTATTGGCAAGTGACAAACGAAGGTGGTCTGGAAACCAACACGAGATTCTTTTGCTTTATCCTCGTGTGTTACTGGTGAACCGTTCCTTCCACTGTGAGCTACTGAGAATTTTCACGACGATGTGTTAATCTGAAAGCCTCGAAGCGTCGATTCTAACCACAACTGCACCACCCGCTCACCAAAAATCTTTCCAGTCTGAAAGAACAGATATTCTGTTATCTACGTTGCTTTTACCGTCTTAATAACCTTCATCCAGCAAGGCGGTCGCTGTTAGCTACTACTGATTATAAAATTCTAATACATCATACCTAATGCCTCAAACATTTCATAAAAGTATGAGTACTACGAGCTAAGCAAGATATTTGATCTGAATTATTTGCCACCAAAATCGGGATTAGTGTACGGAGCTCTGACTTTACAAGAGACACTGAATTAATCTCAAGTAACGCATCAAGACAATGCGAGTGGCGCGAAGTCATTGTCGGCCTATATGTTCCAAACTTGTTAACTCACTCTCATATCCTGTTTTACAAAACACTACAATTTACACTGCTCTGTGCACCAAAGAAACATCCCACCTTTATTTCTGAGACAGAGTACACTTTTCCTTCAAGAAACCTTTACTCATCACCCCCTCCCTACCACCGAGGAAGGTGAAAAAGCAACAGATAAACAGTGTAACCTCTATTAAAAGAGTAATGTATTTTCTCTTTAAACACACACGCCGTGACGCGAAATTTCGAAGATACCCTCTACCCACAGTTGTTCGATATTAACCTCCCTCTTCTGCTGCCTGGAGTGATAAATTTCGATACGTTTTGAGCCAATAAATTACGTTCTTTTGTCTTAAGAGTTTTACAATCACTAATGTATAGTCTAACCGAGCTGCTTTCCTTACCTCAGATAGATCTGCTTGAGAGCAACGCCACTGTTCACACATTGTTTCGGAAGTGCAAACTGTTCCAGCAGAGTCTCCCATTCTGAACGGCTGTTCACCTGTCAACATAAGAAAATGGTGTCACATGAAATTTTTTTTAAAAAAAATGCGATTTTATGGCGCGTCAGCACTGAGTACCACACCAGTGACTATCAAGTTCTCAACTGAATCGGGTTGTCAGAGAGTGAGCACAATCTCGTATTGGGCAACTACGCAGAAAGAAATCGGCCCTGGACTTTTTATGCTATTGAGGGAAACCTGATCTCGATGGTCGGGCAGGACGTTTAATCTCGGTCCTCACAAATGGGAGACCAGCGTTGTGCGCCACCTGGTCAACGATCGCCGAAGGAGAAGGGTTAGTATATGCAGCTGAAGTATACCAATGCAAATTAGTACGACTCTTCTCTTTATCGACGAGTTTTGCACCACAAGGTATAACAAATGTGTCTAAGATTTTATCAGACGTACTCATCTTCTATCTGTCTAACTTTTGGAATGACTGCGCCAGAGCATGCAGGATAGTAAGTTAGGTGGTCGCTGAAGTCTGAATTTGTTACTCTGCATTTGTGAACAGATGACTCGTCTTTTGCATTCACTTCTCTACTACAGAGCGGGAAGGAATGTTACTTTAGAAGTACGATCATTTATAGGAATAGTTGGAACGAAGATTTACAAGGGAAGTCAAAAAGTAAGGGACTTCTGCAATTTCTCGCCGTTGGGCTTCGTAACATCGGTAGCATATGGGGCTAAATTACTGTCTTCTGCAACAGTTCTATACAACGAGTCACTCTTATTACCACGTTAGTCGTTGTATTGTAGCAGACCGCGAAACATGGCAACTCCGTTGTCGATCTGCACCAAGGAGTAAATTACGGATGTGATTCGCTTTTTGTTTTTGAAAGGTGTTAAACCTGCATTATTCGCCGAATGCAAGCGCAGTATGATGACAGCTGTTTATCGCGAAGTATGATATACGAATGGATAGGCCACTTCAAACAGGGAAGAACTTCTCTCTGTGACGAGGAAAGCTAGTGCAGGCCATAGACGTCAACAACTGACGACAATTTGGAGGTTGTTGAGGGTATGGTGATGGAAAACAGACGAATCACAGCGGAAGAAATAGCTAATAATCTACTATTAGTCATGATTCAGCGTATTACATCTTAGACGACAGGTTAAATATTCGGAAAATGGGTACTGGTGGACAGTGAGAACTATTGAGATGTGTTGGGAACTAAGCTGAAACCTGCAATTAGTGCCAAACGTCGCCGGAAACTGGGAAAAGGTATCACTCTGCAGCAGATAACACTCGGCCATATTTTGCCAAACGGACGGTCGAAACAATAAAGGGGGTGGGATTCGAATTGCTGAAACATACGCCATGCAGTTCAGACCTGGCTCCGAGCGATTTCCATATGTTTGACCAATGAAGGAAGCGCTCAGATTTGCAACCGATGCAGAAGTCATTGATGCGGTGCAAAATTGGTAACACGTGCAACCAAAAAACTTTTTTCCGACGGAATCAAAAAATTTGTGAAACGCTAGACAAAGTGCATTCAAAGTGCAGGGACGTTATGTAGAAAAATAACGTATATTTCAGTGTTCTACTATCAGAATAAATACTCTTAAGTCCCTTTACTTTTTGACTTCCTCTCCTATATCTCTAACATTTACTTTAAAAACGACCGTGAATCTCCAAAAAAGAAAAAAAAAGAACTTGGTTGCACCACAATAACTGGCGTGTTCGTCATACAGATCAACAAAGTGCTTGGCCAGATATGGGTTGTCTCGTGTAAGAATATTATCAGTGCATGGAGTGGATAGCACCGTCTTCATGTTAACTAGTCCTTGGTCAACGTTTTGCGGCTCGCAATCCACCCTAGACTTGTGGCGAGAGCAGTTTGAAAGGATAGTGCTTTTCCCCCCTCTGACGCCATCACATGTCAGGGTAGCCGAAATGATAAATTCTGTCACAAAGATACTATTTATAAATTTTGAATATTTCCAATATATTTGTCGTTAAAAACTAAATTCGTCTGCATGTGTGTTTACATATTTTATTTATGCCACGTCTAGCAAGATGCGCGGCAAGCAATTACATACTTGGTTTGGTCATGCCTTTTAAATTAATTCGGTTCCTTGCTTTTGTTTCCACTGCTACCACAGCCTGAATGAAGCCTTACTTCCCCCACCTGTGAATTGCATGAATGGAGTCTGCATTCTAATGATAGTCCTTACCATTGTCATAGTTACTGGCCGCCGAAATTTCGCTAAAATAGTGGCAGTTTCATTTTATCAAAATTTGTTTTTAATGTGGTATCTTCACCGGATCCAAGATATTGCTCTTTGTTTCGACCTTCACTATACGAAAAACTTCCGTTGTTCACTGAAATCAAACCGTTTATTTGGTATTAAAACATATTACCGATGACACGCATTGATTTCTGCCACTGGATGGGTAGCTAAATAAACAAAGGAATAAAAATGGCCCGCTGTGTTCTCCTTAAATTACATAATCCTTCAATTCGTCTGAAACGTGGCAAAGTATATTACCAATCTCGACATGTAACAAGAAAACCATTCGACATTTGAGACTTTCTCAATAAACAATTCAGAAGCGAATTACAAATTACAAGGACAGTAAAAAAAGAAAAAGAAATCAAGAAATTGTCTAAAGTGGAAGATTTCCAATAATGAAACTGTTTTTGGTAAGACATGAAAGCAAGCGATTGAATGGTACCTCGTCAGTGGAAATTCTTTGCTGGATTCCAAGAAATAAAAAATGTCGGAGACGACGATCTGATGATAGGCGGGCAGATGAATCAGAAAACATGCAGGAGCAACACTCATATTTAAAGTCCCGCAGAAAGCCTTTATACAGAATTAATGTAAAACTCTGGGTAATGCTGCTGCTGATCTATTAAGTTGGGTGAGTCGATACCTGAGATTATGATAGAAAAATAATTTGGTGGTCATTAAACAATATACGAGCTTATTTTCTCATAGAGTCCCCCATATCCCAATGCTCGAAACAAAAAATGTTGGAGCTGGAATTAACAGGAGTGCCGATAATCCCTGTTAGAGTTTTCTTCGCTAGTATCGAATGTAAGTGTCGAAACTTTGAATGGTGAAATACTTGCGAGGTTCTCATTGTAGAATCGGAAATACAAAATCTATCACCGTTTTGACCAAAGTAGTGAAGGAAGTGACAGTTGCCGGCTGGATTTGTCGAGCGGTTCAAGGCGCTACAGTCTGGAGCTGCGCGACGCTACGGTCGCAGGTTCGAATCCTGCCTCGGGCATGTGTGTGATGTCCTTAGGTTAGTTAGGTTTAAGTAGTTCTAAGTTCTGGACTGATGACCTCAGAAGTTAAGTCCCATAGTGCTTAAAGCCATTAAGGACATCACACACATCCATGCCCAAGGCGGGATTCAAACCTGCGACCGTAGCGGTCGCTCGGTTCCAGACTGTAGCGCCTACAACCCCTCGGCCACACCGGCCGGCAAATGTGGAAACAACACATAACTAAAATAGTTTATTTTCACAGTAACAATTGTTAAAGTAAATTGCAATAAGTAACAGGTTAAGTCATAATTGTAATAAGTAACACGAATTTATATTGGAACCGATAACTATCAGTTTCACTGAGTTTGCGAACTACCTAGGGCGAATGAAAATATTCTCTTTTATCTATAATTAATTTCTTACTATTTTCGCTACAGTTGGAACTCTATGATGAAAAGAAAACTATAACCTTCTAAATGACTGGTAGACAAGCGTCTGAAAAGGAACTGGAATTCTGTAAAGAACATGCATCTTTTTCTCTTTAATTCATAGAATATACAGAGTGTTACAAAAAGGTACGGCCAAACTTTGAGGAAACATTCCTCACACACAAAAAAAGAAAAGATCTTATGTGGACATGTGTCCGGAAACGCTTAAATTCCATGTTAGAGCTCATTTTAGTTTCGTCCACCTACGCTCAATGGAGCACGTTATCATGGTTTCATACGGGATACTCTACCTGTGCTGCTAGAACTTGTGCCTTTACAAATACGACACAACATGTGGTTCATGTACGATGGAGTCCCTGCACATATCAGTCGAAGTGTTCGTACGCTTCTCAACAACAGATTCGGTGACCGATGGACTGGTAGAGGCGGACCAATTCCGTGGCCTCCAGGCTCTCCTGGCCTCAACCGTCTTGACTTTCATTTATGGGGGCATTTGAAAGCTCTTGTCTACGCAACCCCTCTACTAAATGTAGAGACTCTTCGTGCTCGTATAGTGGACGGCTGTGATACAATACGCCATTCTCCAGGGCTGCATCAGCGCATCAGGGATTCCATGCGGCGGAGGGTGGATGCATGTATCCTCGCTAACTGAGGACATTTTGAACACTTCCTGTAACAAAGTGTTTGAAGTCACGCTGGTACGTTCTGTTGCTGTGCGTTTCCATTCGATGATTAATGTGATTTGAAGAGAAGTAATAAAATGAGCTCTAACATGGAAAGTAAGCGTTTCCGGACACATGTCCACATAACATATTTTCTTTCTTTGTGTGTGAGGAATGTTTCCTGAAAGTTTGGCCGTACCTTTTTGTAACACCCTGTAGAGAAAGGGCAGAAGTGAAACCTGTTCTAATCTGTAATTAGTGGTAGTAAATTTGGAGGGATAATTTCTATGTTTATTTGGGGATTCATTAGTAATATGTTGGTTTATTGTTTTGTAACACCCTGTATATAGTAACGCAGTGTGCCTTCCAAGATAACGCATTGCCAAAAGTACGTAGCTTTCTTTTTCAGCAACTGAATTGAAAATCGTGCAAAATAGCCACACTGTTCAGTAATCAGCTCTACGCTCTTCTCAAAGTTCCGTCATGGACGTCTCATAAAAGGTAAGAACCACACTTTACTTTTAGTCGCAATTACCTTCGACGCTGTAATATTTTGTCGCAGCTCCAACATACACATAAGCTCAGGCGAGCTGCTGCAAGTTGGTAGCGCCAACTGATCGGCCAACTCGCGCGCCGCCAATCCAACAATGACAAGAAGGACGGTACTGTCATCTAGCCTTACTGCTCAGAATAGTAATTTACAAGGCACTGTTCCTGCTCGTGCTACCTGGTGACCAATACGTCCAGTCACCGGGAAGCCTTCTAAGTTGGTTTCTGACACTGGTTCCCCCAGAAGCTGCAGCCGTGTCGCCATGTGGAGCGCCAGAGCGCGGCGCGCCGGCTCCGCAGCGCGCGGGCGCGGTGTAAGGTTACTCGGCCGTCACTGTTGCCAAGTCTGGGCGGCGGCGGCGGCTGCTGCTGCTGCTGGCTGGCTGGCTGGCTGCGCGGCGGGAAAGCGCCCAGCTCACTCAACGCAGCGCAGCGCAGCCAAGACTACTACTCTGCCCCACTACATCAAGCGGCAGACGCCTGCCACTCGGCGCTACCGTATAATACACTTGAAGCCCACCGCCCACCTGACATCGAGCGCAACTGTTCGCTGCCCATTACACCTGCTATTTCTGGGCCCTTTTGGTAGCCCCCAAATAACAGCCAGACGTGTTTGTCGGAAAAATTATGGCAACTTGGGTCCACCTATTATGAAAGTTGTTTTGAACACTCAAACGTGTTTCGGCATCTTTCTGTCGTATTAGAGTGTAAATTGATTGAGTGTGAAATAATAACTAATGTTATGAAATTAAGTCTAAAAACATGTCTGTAGTGATTATTACCCATTTTCTAGAATAATGGGTTTCATTGGACATACTTTACATTATTGTAGATATAACGGAATGACGTTATTTTGAGTTTGTTTGCCCAGTTCACAAATCACTTTATCTGTAAACGTACGTCTGTTTAACGCAGACAGGAAGCTAGACAATAATGGAAAAGAACAACCTACAGATCCAAACATTCGATAAAATACGGCGAGGAATCACAGAAACATAAAAGATTTTTAAATCTAGTTTCATAACAAAAATAGTTCATTTTACAGAATTGAGTTAGAGTAACCACTGATGATAGCACAAAGGGGTGGTAAAACATGTTTGAAAATTTCAAATAACAAGGTGTTTGCATAATAGGCGGACCTAAATTTCCATAATATTGCAGTTCAATCGCAATGTCTACATTTCTGTACAGAAAGAAATGGTAGCCCACACAGCTTTTTTTTTTTTTATCAAAATGCGTACATGTTTGAACGACAATACCTAAATTCTGGGCCTGTTTAGACAAAACTTCATTGGTTAAACCTAAAATCGTTTCGCTGATAATGCAGCTATTGCTATTTCGCTTTCTTTCCCCCTAAATATCACATAGCTGTTCAACGTTGTTTCAAAAAATGGCTCTGAGCACTATGGGACTTAACATCTATGGTCATCAGTCCCCTACGACTTAGAACTACTTAAACCTAACTAACCTAAGGACATCACACAACACCCAGTCATCACGAGGCAGAGAAAATCCCTGACCCCGCCGGGAATCGAACCCGGGCGCGGGAAGCGAGAACGCTACCGCACGACCACGAGCCGCGGACACGTTGTTTCCACGTGGAACATATAATTTTCAACACGAACACCTATTGTTATAGTACATTGCTTTGGAGATATCTTTTTATGTTACTAAACTACAAGCTTTCGCTTTCGCGGAGACGGAAGAGAGCGTTAAAGTTAGTTATAGGTTGACTCTTTTGAAAATTTAATCACGCTTAAAAATATGGCTACTCGACCACTGTGAATGGGTCACTATAAGTGTGACGATCAAATATTCCCATGCCTAAGTGATCATTTTGTTTTGTTTACTCTGGTCTGCTAGTCGAGTTTCCTTTCCTCTAAACGTTACTGTACACACTGTTTCACATAAATTCACACTTAATTTTGTACCCTGACATGGCCTATCGTTACAACATCTTATTTATTTCACGATTTATAATCTATGAATCGTTAACTTTGAATACTGAGACGTGATAATGTTGATTTGATTTCAACGGTGAATGATCGGAGTGTGCTTCAGAACATGTAGATGTGTTTCAACATTTGCTGGGTAGTGGTTCTCAGTTATTAAAAATTCTGCAAAAATAGAGGAAGAGCTGTTTCTTCAATGACGGCAATGTGTATAATTTGCTTCTACTCTATATTGTTACTTGCTCTGTCGAGCATTGTGTTGTAATGAGTGTACAAAACTGTCAAACATTTTGTTTTCTGTGATTGTGGGTTAACCTCTTGGGTTTTCTTTCATTCTTATTTTGTGGTGAGTTTATTTATGGTGTTTCGTATTGATTCTCCCTACAGTAAAGAAGCAGTAACATCAGAATGAATGCCGGCGAGCTCGGTGACTTCTAACGTAAACTAGTCATTGGATATCATGGGAGTGACAAATCAACCAGGGACTCTTCAGCCCTTCTAAAGCTGCCCGAGTCGATGTGAATGTGAAGTGGTAACGCGAAGGAACGATCACAGCTGAACGAAGACCAGGTAGACATCATGTACCGAAGACGGGCAGGAACCATCGAGCATTACGAAGAGTGGTTGTAATAAATTGCATGAAATCAACGGATCACTCATGAGTTCCAAAGTGTTACATCAGTCCAGATAGCACAACGATTTTGTGTAGGGAGTTAAAAGGAATGGGATGCAAAATGAGCGACGTTGCTGGAGAGTGGATGAGTGGAAAGGAGTTAGAGTGATGAATCACGCCTGGAGAACGTTACCTGCCATCACGTGTAACGCCAATTGTATCAGCATGACAATACATCTTGTCATAAAGCAAGATCTGTGAGGCAATAGTTTGTGGACAACAACATCCCAAGTGGAGTGGCCTCTCCAAAGTACAGGCCTGAACCCAATGGAACACCTGTGGGACATGATGGAACATCGACTTCGCTCCAGGCCCAGCATCCAACATCACCACCGCTCTGGTTTCGGGTCTCGAGGAAGAATAGGCTGCGATTTCTTCAAAGACATTCAGACACCCCACTGAAAGTGTGTGTGGCAGATTTCAAGCCGTCATAAAGGTGAAGGGCGGATACATCCCGTATTAATGTTCACCAACTGGTGTACGGATACTTCTGATGGGTTAGTATATTTAAACAATACTTAAATAGTCAAACACTGAAATAATTATTAATTTTCGATAAGAAAATAAAAAGTAACTATAGTAATATCTGAGTATACTATAAATCAGGAACAAAATAAATAACAATGCAAACAGTACACAAAAATTAGTGCTAGGGGGTTTATACAAGACAAATTCTCAAGGAGGACGTCACCACATTTCCCAGTCTTCCAGTCCACATAACATAAGAGTAAAATGACCTGGTATACTGGGGACAAAGCGCTGTCGGAAATCCATTTATACATACATATGAAAAACGTAAAAGTTATTACTCAGACACACAAATAACGGCAACATATTAACACCACCAATCGACAAAAAGAAAATGTTTCTGATAACAGATTCGCAGTAGCGTTTCACATTTGCGTCAGTTCGGCACTACTGTTCATAGTGTGATTGTATAGACGCAACTAAAACTCAAAACCCTTAATGCCTCACTGTTGACCCTGCTCCTGTTCCTTCATACGGCAATATTTATTTGGTTCAAATGGCTCTGAGCACTATGGGACTTAACATCGTAGGTCATCAGTCCCCTAGAACTCAGAACTACTTAAACCTAACTAACCTAAGGACATCACACAACACCCAGCCATCACGAGGCAGAGAAAATCCCTGACCCCGCCGGGAATCGAACCCGGGAACCCGGGCATGGAAAGCGAGAACGCTACCGCACGACCACGAGATGCGGGCAATATTTATGTGGGATCTTTTTCTATCAAACGAACAGAAACAGACAAGAGCATTTGCAGGATTATCTTTTCGGTTTCTTTCTTAACCAGCTACATGGTGAAATACTGATAAAATGCGACAATTTTTAACACGCTCAAAAAATCTGACAAATATTACTCTCTTCGCCCCTATTCGTTTCCTCCGTCCCTCTCCGTAGTAAGCTCAAAGCTTTCCAACACACTTGCCAATGTATACAATCAGCAAGAACATGAAGTCGAATAATACGCATGCACAGCTCGCAAAACACTGCATCAACTGGAGCATGACAACGAAATGGCTGTTGTGCACGCACATCATCACCACTTCCATCACAGCCTCTCGTTCACGCAGACAACTACGAAAGACGCAGAACACAGACTTTGTCATCCTCGCAACTGCAACTGGGCGCACGTTGCCTTCAACTCAGGAGCGGCCAAGCTGTGACAGCACAGTTACGTAACCTTTGTGGATGACGTCACGACGCCGCCTCCGCGGCCAGCGTGACCTTGCGCGAAGCGACCTGAGTATTTCAGACGCTCTCCCACGGGCTCGATGCCAAGGAAGAGTATTTCCGCCGGCAATACGCTGTCGTCTCTCCCCTGCTACTCCCTTCCAAACAAGCCACGCTTCTTATCTGTCCCCCGCCGCTCCGTATCCGCTACCTTATCGCTCACTTGCTAACGAACACCACAAAGATGCGGTACAGTGGTCTCCAAATAACTATTTTAAAACTTTTCTGCTGCCCAAATACTTTAACTATCTTTTCTTAAATATCTAACAATTTCTTAGTCAAAAAACAACACACACACACACACACACACACACACACACACACACACACACACACAAGAGAGAGAGAGAGAGAGAGAGAGAGAGAGAGAGAGAGAGAGAGAGAGAGAGAGCTAAGAAAAACTGTTTCAATTTACAATAACTTCATACTGGCATCTTTATTGGCGCTGTTATGTGATGAAAATGTTATGTTCTGGTAAAGTATTTAATAATTAAAAGCTAGGAACCCATGATTTAAAAAACGATGTGAAAGATTCTGAAATTGCACACTTATTTTTATTCACATTAACATTATCTTGATTGCATATAACAAGCGCTGTTCTACATTTCACAATACTAATGCATCATTATAAAACAATAATCAATATTTGATGGCCCATTCATTCGTAGTCTTAACCATCGTTCTTTACAGCCCACTTCAAAATTTCTTGGCAGAAAGAATGATGTGAGTTCGCCTAACAGATAACGTTTTGGAATTCTGCCACGTCCTTGATTGTATTGGTCTTAAATGGAACGTGTCTTGATAGATAAGACTACCTCTTCTGGTGCACGCAGTGGGATCTTGTTGCAAGTCCACGAAAAAAGTGTGTGTAATCAGTCCATCGATCGTCGCTGAAGCTGTCATACAACTCTTTCGTGTATCATCAAAGACAAAATGTTGAGTTTCTTCGTGAATTCTTTTCTTCCTGCTCTACGCCTTCCACTATGACTTAGAGCATTAACACCTCCTCTAACAAGAAAATTTTGTAAGAATCTGCCCTGTTTCCACAGTATCCTTTTTATAATGTCGAAAGCTCTAACAAAGTGTAAAAAAACGGTATCTTCACAGGAAAGCAACGATGAATTTTGTTGACTCTCCCAGAACCAGTAAGCACAACAGAAATCTGCTGAGAATGGGATTCTTATTCTGAGCTGGGCAGTTGTCTGATAATAGACGAAGATCAGTGCATTCTTGTGGTACTTCTTTATACAATCATTTATGAATAAGCCCATTTCACTTGGACTCTTGTTGCTTTCAATCCTCATGGTAGACACATATCGTGCTTGTATGCGTTCATATAGTGTAAGCAATCTGAGAGTAAGTTGCCTTAGATAAAACACAACTAGGAAGACACTTTGCATGCATTCTACACACAAAGAAAGTCTCCATTTTCGGCTTCTGTATCCTCGCTTTGAAGAGCTGTATATAATTTCTGGTCTTTCGCTTATGAAGAAACATGGCACAACATGGCTTCTTAACACTGCTCACAGTATTACACAGAATCTGTAAAAACTAATGACAACCTATAATGCTATGCACGCTTAACAACATGGATTTAAAAAAAGTCTGCGATAGCAACGAAACATTTGCCTATCATCAGCACTGGTAATGTCAATCTAGGGGTGCGAGTACAAAGTATTAAACGATATGCAGCATCGTCAGTGCTGTTATCTAAGTTTTATTTTCAAAGAGGCATGAGTCACGACTCATGTCTCTTTGCTCTGAACAGGACATATTAAACGATATGCAGCATCGTCAGTGCTGTTATCTAAGTTTTATTTTCAAAGAGGCATGAGTCACGACTCATGTCTCTTTGCTCTGAACAGGACATGAGTCATTCACTGATGCGTCTACAAAAATAACATTGTTTTTCAGAATCCTATACAATGGACACTAATGTCAATTTGTGGATTTACATCTGACGCCATAGCAAACTCAAAATGACCATATTACAGACTGATGCCCGTTAAAAAAAAAAATTCGATTTCAACACCAATTCCCTGGATACCACATCAGCACCTTCCATCACACACTCATGCCCGAGGGAGCACTCGAAGCTCCGACGGGGCCAGCCGCGATAAGGCGCCCTTACACCACACGGCTACTCCGCGCGGCACTGTTTTTCAGCCTGTGGCCATTTTCACAAGCCACTTACTTTCTATTTAGGATATATTCGAAGTGGACATTTCAAGTTATATTGTCACACTCAAATGTATTTCAGTTATTCATTACCCAGAATGATGCGATCCACGTGACAATGATAGTTTGTATACAATGGAGAATTTTTATCATTGGATAATACTGTGTGAAATATGTGATGTGCCTGCGTTGTTTTAATACAAGTCCGCACCTTTCGTCAATTTGTGCCATAAATTTATTTTATCGTAACATTCAGCTGAGTTCATCTGCAATGGTTATCCGATGTACGAATTTAATTCTCAGCATTCTTCTGTGGCAACTGATTCCAAAAGCGTCTATTCTTTTCTTTTCTAAACTATCGTCCACGTGTCACTCCAAGCAAATACATCCAGGAACGATTTCCTAACATGTTCGATGTTAAATTTCGCTTCTTCAGGAACCATTTTCTTGCTACTGCTGCTCTCCGTTGTTTATCCTCTACTTTTTGCCCACTACTAGCAAAACTTTTCTACTACTACTTTTAGCGTCTCATTCTCAAATCTAATCCCGTCTACAAAAACTGACACCATTCGAATACACACCAATACCTTGTGTTTCGCTCTTGTTAATGTTTATTTTATAATCTCTTTTCGAGGTACTACCCACTCACTAAACAGATATTTCAGGTTTTTTACCGTCATTAAAGTTTTCATTTCTCCTCCCTGAACTTTAATTCCCGTTTGAAATTTCTCCTCGATATCCTTTACCACTTGCTCAATGTACAGAATGAATAACATGGTCTTACTCGCTTCTGAGCTACTGCTTCTTTATGTCCTTCGATTCTTTATAACTGCAGTCTCGCTTCAGACCAAGTCGTAGATGATCATTCGGTTCCTCTGTTTCATTCGCGCTACCTTCGGAATAGTAGATTCCAGTCAACACTCTCAAATGGTCTAAGTCTAGAAATGCAATACATTTTGGTTTTCCATTGTTTTACTTTATTCTGCCTATTCCTCCGGTAGGTCGTAGAGTCAATTACTGCCTCTCGTCTTTCTCCATTTCTGTGCAATCCAAACTGACGTCGGTTTCCGCTAGTTTTTCCATATGACTGGGCAGCACCTGCCTTCCTAGACGGCCTGGCCAGCCCGGTGTTTTCCCTTTGGAAAGCGACAGTCCCCGGGGCGGCGCGCATGCGCGCGGGCTGCCCGCCGCTGGGAGCGCCGCCGCCGCCGCCGCCGCGCCAACGCAATCGATAGCCGCCGCCGGCCGCCGCCTGGCCACACCTCGCGCCCCTTGCCGCCTCTGGCTTCTGCTTCTGCTGCCGCGGCCTCTCTCCGCACCACAGCGCCGCCTCAATCCGACTTTGTTCCACGGCGCACGGACGACAATTATCCACTTATATCACAACGCCGGCGACGTCCTTCCAGCGCCGTACAAACAGACCCATTACCGGAAATCTACCGGTCCGTTCGGCCAGAGCGTCGAGCATGCGGATTCGTCTGAAGAGCGACAGAACGTCGCTATAGACCCATTTGGAGGCCAAACTATTGTTGGTTATCTAGTTACGGCCCTGTATCCATTTACATGATTTTTACGAAGGGCTATAGGAGCACGAGTTGACAAACCTACCAAATACAGTACACACACACACAATGGACCAGTAGACCCTGAAAGGAGCGGCGAAAACTCTCTCCAAATGTTGTGTACCATAAAAGCAATACAGTTTACAGAGAACATTAGACGCAGACTCTCTTGCAAGAAATTCACATTCCACATCGTCCGTCCGAAACAGTGTCCCACTTTGCCCAAAGATTCTAAAAATGCATCTCAAGAGTGTTCAATAAAAAAAACATAGACGTCGCAGCTTCACTTGTCACGATACTACTGCAACTGGCGAGTCGTTTCCTTTTTCCGAACTTAGAACCGCTGTAATCAACCAGTTATAGTACGGCCTACACGTAAACGAGAACTTAAACAGTGCATGTGGCATTATATACATTCGGTTGGTCTACCTAAATAATCAGTAACCAGCTGCATAAAAGGAATTTAATTTCTTAACCAATTTCGGGTATTTAGTGCCACCCTTAAGGAGGTTATACCTATCTTATTACTTGCGAGTGTCGACATCAGATGTGTACAGCAAAATGCGGCGGTCATTTGGTTAAAAGTGCCTGTATGAAAATTGTATACACAAGCCAAACAACAGGAATGCTGTGTGATTCACATGACTATGGCAATTTGTTGGTTGGTTGATTTAGAGAGCCTTTGTGGCCGAGCGGTTCTGGGCGCCTCAGTTCGGAACCGCGCGACTGCTACGGTCGCAAGTTCGAATCCAGCCTCGGGCGTGGATGTGTTTGATGTCCTTTAGGTTTAAGTAGTTTTGAGTTCTAGGGGACTGATGACCTCAGATGTTAACTCCCATAGTGCTCAGAGCCATTTGAACCATTTTTGATTTGCGGGAAGGGACCAAACAGTGGGGTCATTCGACCCATCGGATTACGGAAGGATGGGGAATCAAGTTGGCCGTGCCGTTTCAAAGGAACCATCCCCGTATACGCCTGAAGTGATTTAGGGAAATGAAGGAAAACCTAAATCAGGATGGCTGGACGCGGGTTTGAAACGTCGGCCTCCCGAATACGAGTCCAGTGTGTTAACCACGGCGCCACCTCGCTCGGTAGGACATTTTGTTGATGCGTCTTATTGTTGACATCCGCGCGGGTGGCTGTGCGGTCTAGGGCGGCTCACCACAGTTCACGCGGCTACCGCCGGCGGAAGCTCGTGTCCTCCCTTTTGTGTGTGTGTGTGTGTGTGTGTGTGTGTGTGTGTGTGTGTGTGTGTGTGTGTGGTCCTTAGCGTAAGTTAGATTACCCAGTGTGTAAGCCTAGGGACCGATGACCTCCGCAGTTTTGTCCCATAGAACTTACCACAAATATCCAAAGTATAATAACTTGTTGTTGAGGACGGATAAAATGTTCAATATTAGGTCAGTATATACGTTAGTAGCGGTTTGGTTTTGCATGTTGGTATGCCGGTTGCTATCGGTTTATTTATCGGTTTGTAGTTCACTGATGCTATTTGAATGGAGATTGTGAATGGAGCTGCGAACGCTAGGAAACAGAAGTGCCACGTGGAGCAATCGGAACGTTTCCGAAATAATCTTCTATTTGCGTTCAATAGAGGGGTGACAGCAGCGGGCATGGGGTTAATGCAGCTGGGAAGAGCATGGCAAGAAAGTTGTTCTCGTTTTAAGGAAGATATTAGTGACTCTCCACGTTCCGGAATACCTTTGAGATTTGATGAAGAACGTTTAAACGGATTAATCCGCAATGATCCACGTCAGTGTAACCGACGACTGGCAAATGTGATGAACTGTAATCATTCCACCATCGAGCGACATTTACATGCAACAGGGAAGATTCAAAGATCGGGTGTATGACTACCACATGCTCTAAGCCACAACTGAAAAAAGCAGCAGGTGGCCAAATGTGCATCTCTGCTTGCTCGTTATCACCATTCTAACCCTGTATCGCTCCTGGTGAGGAGAAATGGTGTCTTTATGGTAACGTAAGGAAAAGTAAGTAGTGGTTGAGTTCACACAAACCAGCAACTCCCCGTACAAAGAACTGAGCGCATCCACAAAATATAATTTTACGCATCTGGTGAAACAGTGATGTTGTGGTGTACTACGAATTGCTTCTCCAGATATACACATAATCATCGCTGATATTTATTGTCAACAACTGAGTCAGGGTTCAAATAGCTTTGAGCACTATGAGACTTAACATCTGAGGTCATCAGTCCCCTAGACTTAGAACTACTTAAAACCTAACTAACCTAAGGACATCACACACATCCATGCCCGAGGAAGGATTCGAACGTGCGACCGTAGCGGTCGCGCAGCAACAACTAGGTAGATTGCATGAAATGATGTTATTCCACAATGATGTCCAGCCGCATTCTGCTAGACTGAAAAAGAAAAAACACTATACTACAGTTGTGCAGTGAAGATATTTCACAGTCGCCTTATTCACCTGATCTTGCGACCTCGGATTTTCATTATTCCGCTCTTTATTGAATAACCTTCAAGGAACTACCTTTCTGGATGAAAATGCGCAACGAACACGGCGCGAAGAGTAGTTCGTCTCAAAACCACGCGATTTTTACAGTCGCGGAATCGAAAAGAGGCCCCAGCGTTGGCAGACTGTTTTAAATAGTGAAGAGGAATATACAGGGTGATAATTACTGAACTATACGAAATAAAATCGTCATAACCTCTGAACCGTTTGCGTTAGGACGTTCAAACTGCACGGTTCATCGCGGAGCATGATGGGAATTAGAATGGTTTGGTTTAGCGACGAAGCCCACTTTCACTTGTGTAGATTCGTCAATAAACAAAATTGGCGCATTTCGCAATCGAGAAGTCTCTTTACCCTCAATGGGCGACTGTGTGATGTGCAATGTCTAGTCAAGGTGCGATATTTATTGATGGCACGGTGACTACCGAACGGTACATTTCAACGGTTTTGGAAGACGATTTCATTCCCGTTATCCTAAGTGACCCTGATTTGGTCAAGATGTGGTTCATGCAAGACGGAGCTCGACCTCATCGAAGCAGGAGAGTGTCTGATGTCCTAGAGGAGCACTTTCGGGACCGCCATCTCGCTCTGGGGTACCCAGAGGCTACCGGTACATTCTCCAGATCCGAATACATGTGACTCCTTTTTGTGGGGCTATATTAAAGACAAGGTGTACAGCAATAACCCCCAAACCATTGCCGAACTGAAAACAGCCATTCAGAAAGTCATCGACAGCATCGATATTCCGACAGTTCAGAGGGTCATGCTGAATTTCGCTATTCGTCTGCGCCACATCATTCGCCAATGACGGCAGGAATATGGAACATGTCATAACCTAAATCCGAATATCTCAAGAGGCGTTTACATGCTGAATATAGTGTGTGAACGTCGTAGTTTGTAACGAATTTACGTTTTTTTCGTATAGTTCAATAACTGTCACCCTGTATTATTGATTACTGAAGTCTCTGTTACGTGTACCTGTTGTGTTTATTAAACTTGTAGAAAAACTCTACGTCCTTGTGCGCCACTCTCCTGTGGTTCGTCACGCGCGTTTTCTCTGGGTTTCGGCAGACATTTCCAGTTTAATTTTTCCAGGGTGTAGGTAGTCAGTCCAAACAAGTGCTGTTCATCACGTCTTTCATGCGACGCCCCTGTTGGGGGAAAGCATCGGTTTGTTTGAAGTTACGAGCAAAATGATTTTTAAAGCTGAATTTTAGGTGCCCATTCGACCGAGCGGTGCGAAATGTGTGCAGTGAGATGTTCGTTTTATCGATACGTATTAACAGGAACAGTTAAAAACGAAGAATAACCAGCACTGCAGAAGCGATAGCACCGCGCAGGCCCGTGCTGGCTGCTGCTGCCGTGCAGCAGCGTTGGCCGGTCCTTGCTGGAATACGCGACATTCTTCGTGATTTAATGTCCGCCCCGGGTAGCTGAGTGGTCAGCGCGACAGAATGTCAATCCTAAAGGTCCGGGTTCGCTTCCCGGCTGCATCTGAGATTTTCTCCGCTCAGAGACTGCGTGTTGTGTTGTCCTAATTGTCACTACTTCATCCCTATCGGCGCGCAAGTCGCCGAAGTGGCGTCAAATCGAAAGACTTGCACCCGGCGAACGGTCTACGCGACGGGAGGCCCTAGTCACACGACATTTTTTAATGTCCCTCCCTCATACAACAAATATCGTACTAGATTCATTAGAGACCAAGCAATCGCTTTAAAAATAATTTTGTTCGCAACGGCAAACAAACCAACAGTCAGCGCTGTATGTAGCATGAAAGGCTTCACGAGTTTTTTTTGGGCTGATTCTAGCTACACACTGCAGAAACTAAATTGCAACTATCTGCCGAAACACCAGAGAAAATGAGCCTGACGGCTCTCAGGTGTGTGTGTGTGTGTGTGTGTGTGTGTGTGTGTGTGTGTGTGTGTGTGTGTTTTCTAAAAAGCAAGGCAATTATTACCACCCTTGCTAAAATTGTTTGAGACAAATGTGGTTATACAAATGAAATTAAAAATGGATAAAATGTAAACTCATTTGGAATCACAACCACTCTTTGCCAGTCTCTCACACATTCACCTACCCAGTTGCACCCAATATTGCAGAATGTAAAATTGCATACTTTGACAAAGTTATTAAGTGCTGTTTAATCCATACATGATATAGTGAATAAAGGCTAAAATAAAAATTAGGGGTTGAGTGGCTGACTGGCAACTTAAAAAATATAATAGTAATAATAGCAATAATAGCGTATCGAGGAGGAGACCGCCTCCCTTACAATACGTTAAAGCCTTCTCTCTAATAAATTAGGGAGTAAGTCAGATATTTCATACACTCTTAAAAGCTTTACCGTATTGTCTCATCGTCAACTGGTAAGAAAAGTGTCCTCTTATCAAAACATTTAACAGATGCAGTTAAAATGTGGCCTACTAAAACACGTACGCCACAAAGAATCGCACACTGCACAGTCCGTACAGACGACGAATTCGTTAGCACGACCACGAGCAATCTGTCTCAGTACCCTTAAGAAAGCATGCAGAAATTTCGTTTGGTAAACATCTTGAGGGCACGCTCGGGGAGAACCACTGAGCAGCCAAGAGATTTCCCTTGCTTAGACCCATCTGGAATACATTTGCGATGCTCAGTTAAAATCTAATGAAACATCATTTAAAAACACACACAGTTTGGATCTCTTCAGTAGCCAAGGTGGCAGTCGGCTCCCAACATGGGTTAGATCTGGTATTTGCCCAACACCAAGTGTCGCTAAGTAATGATTTGCACGGATGCTGAAGAGAAGAGCCTCGTGGTCGGCGGACGACTGTTAAATAGGCTGCTGATTCTTTCGCGCTTTAGTCGAAAATAACTTTGGAACGTTGCCAGCCATTTTAATTCGCATAGAACCTCAGAAGTATTGGAACTTCAAGAACATTCTTACTTTCATGAGTCTGAAAAATTTAAGGTGAAATAAGAAGGCGCTCGAGTTATCCTTGAAACTGCTGTTGCAACAAAAATTCTATCGTACCGGGATAGTCGCGTTTCGTTTATTCGTACTACTTAGGGCTACTGGGTGTAAATAATCTAAAATGGCTCTAGAAAAAGTAATTCGGAGAAAAAGAGTGGCTTTCCCGAAGCCACTGCCCGAGCTCCCGCAGCACTCAAAAAGAAGAGGCCTGCGACCGCAAATGGCAAACAACAACACGCGAAGCGGCAGCGAAGATGGTGGAGGATTCAAGGGCGAGAGCGGAACGCAAACCGGTTTCGGCGGGCAGCGCTCGCCCGGTTCAGATGGCCCCTCTACCGCTTCCACGATTGTAAGTACAATCGGTGGATAAGCGCACGCGGGCAATTATTTATACTGAGACCCAAATTTAATCCAAGATTCAGCAATTACTCTATCACGATATTCAGCAATTACTCTATCACGGTCTCACCGTGCCTTTCAATATGATACTAACCGACTGCAGGCCCTGTTCGATCGGAAGATCTTTGGCGAACTTAGATCCCCCCACCCCTATGTAGAATACCACAGGCAGCTTTCGCGTTCTGTGCATTAAAAATAGAACGGCCCTTTCATTTTTGGAAGTGAGTGGATTTGCAAAGACGATTTCTTTTATAGACTCACAAATGCATGAATGCTCTAAAGTATGACATTTACGTTAAAGCACCGTTTGTAAATGACTTTTTCACCTTCTCAACAGAGCATCATCAGCTAATTACTCATACGTCAATACTGTGATTCTCAATCAAATGATCTTGGCTTTGGGGCGGATTTTGGGCTGCCTCCGTCCTACATACAAATGGCGCTGTCAAAATCTATGTACTTTTTTCCATTCTGAATATATTTCCATGTACTCATCGTGGATTGTGAATTGAAACTGTCTTACATTATGTCTACAAGGTAACATATGCAACCAGTTGCTTTCTGAATTTGGTACCATTTATTGTACCGTTAACTACTTTTCAGGCCACAGCAAACTCATCATCGGATGAAGCTGTGAAAGGAAATGGTGCTGGCAGAAATAATAGAAATTTAGCTAACGGAAATGTTTACAGATTTAAAAGACCATTGAGTTTTGGGATACTTACAGTCCACAGCTTTGTGATATCCGTGACATTCACACCGACAGTGTAAGGTGACAAGATGCCCATCAGATTACGAGCCCGTAATGGCTCAAAAACTAGTTAACAGTAGAATAAATATGACCAAATCCAAAAAGCGACTGGTTGCCTATTTTACCTTCATAAGCCACCAATATATGCACTTCTTTAGACAAACTCATTTTATGGGCACCTGACTCGCAGATGCCTTATACTTCCTACAGAAGTGCACTTTCAAATCATTCCGCACAATCCAAACGATGCTCCATCTAGCAGATGTGAAGACCGGCGAAACTTACAACTTTACAGAAATGAAAAGAGCTCTCTGGTTAACACGTTTCTAGTGACTAAGAAGCACTGACCACAATCAATTTGCGTTAAGAACGACAAGAACTGCATCACCTCTCACGAGACGAGACTGGTCATTTCTATCATGCTGGCTGCACGACGAAAATCTCCCAACGGGTGCAACCATATTCGAGCTTGATCACTATCTCATAAAGGCGCACGCCAACAGGTGTGTACTACAATTATTGTAGCTATGTCGTCAATGTTGAACGAAGGCCGCCTTGAACACGATGACACGGTACATTATACAGCCACTGGCCCCTAGACACAAGCTGCCGTAAAGGATACAAGAGGTGGACAAACAACACATTACAATGTCTTACACGGTGTAGGAAAACACATGGCATTCAAAACAGCTTTCAATCGCCTCGGAATGGATGAATACAAGCCCAGTGTGGTTTTCGAAGGAATCTTATACCATTCTCCCTGCAAATTAGTGACGAGTTCAGGTAACAGTGATATAAGTGGATGGCGGATAGACCACGAGAGCTGCGGTAGCAAGGAAAAATGCGATGTATCATTCCCGTGTCCACAGAACCAGTCCTGGACAATGCGAGCTGTGCCGTGTTGGGAACAAGCACTGCACCATGGAGCTCATCTAATACCACGGTATTGCTGCCAAAATCATCACTGAACCACCGCCATGTCTTCAGTCTTGGGTCGTAAACTTTGTCAAAGGTTGGAAACAGCGTGAAACAAGCCTCATCCGATCAAATTACTTTCTTTCGTTGCTCCATAGTCAAAGTTTTATGGCTTCAGCTATGTGTTCTCCTGTTACGGATATTCGCAAAAGTGGTGAGCTCGCCCTGCAATTCCCTGCTTACGGAGCTCCCGTCCTGTTGTTCTGGTGCCGGCAGAGACAGTGAGTGCGACACTCATGTCTGCAGTGACTTTTGCAGCTGTCTCGTCCGTGCTGTGATGATGTTTTTCCGCTTTCCCCGCATGCGATATAAAACGTCGATACGGTACCCATTGAAACATCAAATATTTCGGCTACCTCGGGTACGGAAGCACCCACCGTACGAGAACCAACTTGCCACGTTCAGCTTAACTTAGCACTCAACAAGACGGAACACTGTTCTGACCATGACAGACACTTGCAACATGTTGAGGACACTGCACGGGTAGCGTTCGTGGCCAAGCACAACAGCGCATCCTGCACACCTGTCGAGCATGTGTAGCCGGCCGCTGTGGTCGAGCGGTTCCAGGCTCTTCAGTCCGGAACAGCGCGACTGCTACGGTCACAGGTTCGAATCCTGTCTCGGGCATGGATGTGTGCGATGTCCTTAGGTTAGTTAGGTTTAAGTAGTTCTAAGTGTAGGGGACTGATGACCTCAGATGTTAAGTCCCGTAGTGCTTACAGCCATTTTTTGAGAATCTGTATTTACGTTCAACCGCGCACTTCTCGCAATATTCCCATAGTTTTGTCCAACCCCTGTATACGCACGCCACAGCAACACGACATTGTTCACACCTTGGGTCTTCATTCTTCTTGTTGTACAGAGTCCCTGCATGGCGTATAAGCCTTAAGACAATAAGTCGTCTTGTGTCAATCGTAACTGCTAATGATAGCTGCAGCATTTGAGAGGGAGCCAGTAATTGGGAGACATCGCTGTCACAGGAACAAGGCAAATTCTTTAGTTTTTAACGACCTAATTTTCAGTGAAATAAATTATCTTCCGCCGTCTTATTGCACGGTACACTACATTTCGGGAAGAGCAAAAGCTGATCAATAAAGCCAGCACGAACAAATCAATGGCTCTGAGCACTATGGGACTTAACATCTGAGGTCATCAGTCTCTTACACTTAGAACTACTTAAACCTAACTAACCCAAGGACATCAAACACATCCATGCCCGAGACAGGTTTCGAACCTGCGACAGTAGCGGTCGCGCGCTTCCAAACTGTAGCGCCGAGAACCGCTCGGCCACCGCAGCCGGCTTCCAGCACGAGCACTTTCAGTGAATATAACAAAAGCGAATCGTATACAAAAAATTCACTGTAGCTTATTAAGGAAGGGAGGCGATTTCATGGATGTTGTTGTTGTTGTTGTTGTCTTCAGTCCTGAGACTGGTTTGATGCAGCTCTCCATGCTACTCTATCCTGTGCAAGCTGCTTCATCTCCCAGTACCTACTGCAACCTACATCCTTCTGAATCTGCTTAGTGTACTCATCTCTCGGTCTCCCTCTACGATTTTTACCCTCCACGCTGCCCTCCAATGCTAAATTTCATGGATAGTTAATCATAAAGTAGTTATTTTCTGATTATAGATTTTTACCCACACTGAGAGATTCGTGTATTGACAAAACGTGCAGTAATGATTTTCAGGTGGCGTTAGATTAATTCAGTTTTGTTGTTGTTGTTGGGTGGTCTTCAGTCCTGAGACTGGTTTGATGCAGTTCTCCATGCTACTCTATCCTGTGCAAGCTTCTTCATCTCCCAGTACATACTGCAACCTACATCCTTCTGAATCTGCTTGGTGTATTCATCTCTTGGTCTCCCTCTACGATCTTTACCCTCCACGCTGCCCTCCAATACTAAATTGGTGATCCCTTGATGCCTCAGAACATGTCCTACCAACCGATCCCTTCTTCTTGTCAAGTTGCGCCACAAACTTCTCTTCTCCCCAATCCTATTCAATAACTCCTCATTGGTTATGTGGTCTACCCATCTGATGTTCAGCATTCTTCTGTAGCACCACATTTCGAAAGTTTCTATTCAGTTATAGGACATTCTTTTGCAAATACCCCACACGGATAAGGAAGCAGATGCGAGCGTTATCGATCCTGTAAGTAGTGGTCCGAACGTCCCATCACAGCAACCGCTAAGTCATCGACTGGTCCATCTCTCTTGGGTTCATCAGATAACTTTTATCCGGCGTTACGTAGTAGGCACCTCGCTCCTCTGTTAAAGATCTGCCATACAAAAGTTGCCATGATGGAACGGTTTATGATACTCAGTAATAGATGCTTCTAGCTGTTTTAATAATTTGGCATCATATCTCCTTTGGTATCCGCGCCTACCGATATGTCATGGCAACAGAGGACGCGAAACCAACGATAACGGCAGCCAGCGAATCGGCAACCGGCAGAGGAGCACCCACGCCGTGTGTACTGGAGAGAGCCTCTGTTTTCCGGGGCGCAAAGTTAGGCGGCCGCCACTGAAGTCAGTTTTGTGCTTACTAGCTTAGCAGCTTGACGTGCGGATATTCAGTCACTTATACATTTGCGTGATTAGGGACACCTCTTCTGGTTTGATCTCTTGATTACGTGCGCGGTTGACGTCCTGGCTTGTGTTCTGGTCTTGGTTTTTTGCCCTTCGAGTGTCATAATTTCGCCTGTTGGAGCCTTGGCGCGGTTATGATAGGATAGCAAATCGCATTTGCTGTAAGATTTTCTGTGAGGATTTTTGCAGCTGGCTTCGGGATCCCCAAAGTACCGCGCGTACCATTCTGCAGAACTTGGCTCCTTCGGGGAGCACGCCGCCTACTAAGTTGACCTGACCATTGTTGGATGGATGCTTTGGCAACATGGTAAATCGTGGCAAAATGATCTACTCAGTCCTGGAGGGGACGAGAAGGGAGGGGGGAGAACGACTCAATATTCAAACAGTGCAGGCTGGCTCCCTAGAGCGGGCGGAGGGCCTATATCTGGCCTCAATTCGCCTGCCACGGGCCATACTCTCGCTTTGATCTCTTGTGAATTGAAAGCTGGAGGTACTTGAATGTCAGTCCAGCCTGCGGCCTGGAATATATTCGGGAACATGTTTCTCAAATGTCACACAAGAAAAGATCCCGCCAACATAAAATTGAAGTTACTAAAATGATTCAAGCTATAAGATATTATTTTATGTAGATTTTCACAGGAAATGGGCCTTGCAAGAATTTCAACCTTATTTGCAGATAACGAGATTTCAGTGACCTTATCAAAAATCGATCGATGTCTTTCCAAGTAATCGTGTAGACATCTAGCATCTTTTTTTGTCCCGTTCACACCTGACGGTCATTTCTCAACTTGAAAAATGCCAAATTCCGCCTGAGTTCGGCGTCCTTTTTAAACTATAGGTCCCCCTGCAACTGGAAGGGCAGATAGTTATAATTCGGAGGATACAGCCTAGTGGCGCAGTGTGGTATTCAAACCTGCCTTCAGGTTGATGACAGCTTCACACGGCGACACACATGTGAACATACGTACTCCCACAAGTTTTACCCTACAAAAAAATTATTATGGGGAGTAACAGTAACCATCATGACATTTTATTTTAGTTTAGTAACCAGACGCTAGTAACTACAACTACGACACCATCTCACCTATTCAACCCAATACTGGTGGCGCAAATTTCTTGATCACTAGAATTGGAACTAGCTAACTCTAGGTCGAAGACCACAGAACTATTGCCAGTTTTCAGCCTCAGCTCGTAGAGGTGCTTGTAAAATACTTACAAGTTGTTTGCTTCAGTCAGATAACTTTGAACACAGACGCATGAACATGACTCTAATCAGGACCTGTGGCGCAGTGTGATGGGAAAGGTGGAGAGGCGATGGGGAAGCCAGGTGTTGCATAACACACACACACACACACACACACACACACACACACACACACACACACACACATTGTCTTACGCTTATCTCAAGAGCTCTGACCTGTGGATTATACTTGTTTAAGAGGCAGCTTAATTTCTGTCTTACACGCGAAAAAGTCTCACTGCACCTCCAACATAAGTAACAATCGAATACAGTTCAGCTCCACGAAAACTTTCGCAAAGTACTCATCAAGATGAAATTATTTGGGCACCCAAGAAACAAGTGGTTGATAACATTTTCTTGGTATTTATACAAGGAAGACGTATGCTTGACGAATATAATCGAGGTTCTTCTTGAAGTGCCCTTTGTTTGACCTAATACGCTAATTCCTGCGATATTCGCTGAAATAAATGGTCGTAAAAACTGCTTGTCACAATTCCAATTACAAGGCGGAGGCTATGAGTATATTGCTGCACATCCTCGTCCTCAGATCTATGAAGTTACTGGTCATTCTTTGAGCAATGCATGTGTGTCTTCGGATCGCAAAATTCTGAGATAGTGTGTCAATGACATTGCTCCGAGAACTCTTGTGTCTTCGGGTCGCAAAATTCTGAGATAGTGTGTAGATGACATTGCTCCGTGAACTCGTGTTCCACCACTATCTACCTCTTTCGTCACGATATGTGCCACATTACACTGCCTGCGATGCCAGAATAAGCCTTTTTCTAAACCATACCCTCTCTTTTATTCGTTATAGGAAAGGGGAAGTAGTTCCATCATGTATGCGATTCGATGGTTGCTATGTTCCCTTTGTACGTGCTGTAAATAGTGTGAAAGCCAGAACTGAATCAGTCACAACCACTGCACGTTCTGTTCCTTTACAGTAGTGTACTGTACCTCATTTAGGGTGACAGTAGCTTTATCCATCATGACTGTCATATGAGACAGGAGTTCAAATATCTGTTCACACCAATCTGCAGTCTCCCAAAATGCGTGTCCACATTCCTTCTCACTCCCTGACCCACTGGTGAATACTATTCGCGAGTTATTTTAGTGTGACATATTCTTGCCGAGCTAAAAGGTGGACGGCAGTCCTAGAATGCACGTCCCGACACAACATCCACATTCAGAAGCAACACGATGTTTGAGATTACGAGATCATATCCATAAGCACATGGAACAGAAAAATATATAAATACGTAACACGGGCCCTATATTCGAGGCGAGGCACTGCCATACAGACGTTTACAATATCGCGCTACGTTGCTCGTTGAGGTGGGCGAGAGTAGCTGCCGAGCCCAGCCCATCAATTACAGCCTTGATAATGGCCTCTACTCGGCGCGGAAAAAGAGTGCACCTGTTTCTTCAGATATGCCACATCCAACTGAAGGCAATCTTTGATTATAAGATCCCGTACATCTACCAAACTAAGGGGATGTCGACTGCTATGTTTCACAATCAGTTTCAAAGAGTCTGTGACATTTTTTGAGAGATTACGATAGGTTGATCCAGCGACCCTGTCGAGCTGCGGTAGGGAGCCTGTATTTCCGCTGAACCAGGAACGTATACGTGCAGCAGTGTCTGCTATCACCTTGAAAGACAGGACTGAGCAGTGTACACTGATCATGAAGATGTGAAAGAAGGGGACCATCGATCATGTGATTAGCATCATGCATCATACCATGGTAACAGAATAATTGGGCCCAAATGACGGTACGAAAACCACGCCTGAAACATCACAAAACCAACCTCTGTCCCGAATCGTACCTCACGCCTGCAGTCAGGCTACTGTCCAGTTTGTGTTGCTTAGCCTACTGTAGACATGCAGTTGCGACGTTCATTCGGAAACACTTTGAGATTGTCGTGCATTCACTGACAGCAGCAATTCCTGTAAGGTTTTAAACCGATTGTCACTGACAAGGGCTGACCCTCTTCTACGGTTGAGATATTTTTGACGACCGCTGTTATTAGCCATATTACATAACTGCCAGTGGTAATACTATTCCTTACAGACGCGATGGACGGTCCGCGTTGATACGCCAACGGCCACGGTAACTTCGTTCACGCTACAGCCACGGTCAAGTCCAAACGCGATAGCTCCCTTCTATCGTTCTGCCACATCTCCTCGTCTTACTGCGCCGATTCCGTACAACCGACTGCCCCCCCCCCCCCCCCCAAATCCCACGACTTACGTCGGCGGTGGACGTCACATCACCGCCTGATACGAATTCTACACCATCGAAGGGTGGACAATATTTAGTCTGGTGAGCCTATGCCCGGCGACGCACAGGTGTTCCTCCGGCCGCGCTCCGGCCCCCGGCCCGCTGCGAAGCGGCGGCCGCCCGCGGCAAGTCTGGCTAGGCCAGCGCACCAGCCGGCGTCTGCGTCCGCGTCTGGCCACAGCATCGGCTGGCGGCTGGCGTCTGCGTCCGCGTCAGTGAGGACCACGTGGTGAGCGAGGGCGGGGCCTGCCGGGGGCGGAGCGGAGGGGGCACCACGTGCTGCAGCGGCCCGCCGCCCGAAGACCACCGTCGGTTTCGACGAGGTGACATATCGTAAGCGGCACGTGATCCGCACTTGGGACTAAAGAACCGGAAATACACCGGACCGACCGCCAGGGTCGCGGAAGTGTCCGCTGCGTCGACGCGTGGGAGTGTTCCTTTGGGAGGGCACTCAATGGTCGTGGTCGTCCATTCTTCACTCAGGGGATAGACTTGGAACGTCAAATCCAGCTGGTGGAATTACATCTGTTTCCAGGACAACATCACGCAACCGGTGTTTTTTTTTTTCCTCGTTCTTTTGGTCTGAATTGAAACAATGCACCAGACTTCAGAATACATTTGAACCACCTACATATCTGCGAAAGTTTGAACGGAATGAAGGAGTAGGGCTCCTGAAACTCCTGTACAATAGGACTTAAAATCCATACAAAGTCTATTCGACATGCACATCCATGGACACAATCAAAATCTACTCCTGCGAAACGTTCAACAGTTTGTTGCTGCTATTAGTGCATTAAAACTTGATTGGATCCCCTTGGAATGCTGATAACAATGTGCTCGAGACGTCGCTGCTTAAGCAAGTCGCACTTTTCGATGCCTGCCTACCACAGATCTTCCAAGTGAGATGTGAAAGATAATCCAAAAGAATTAAAGAAATCATTACTATAGAGACCGAATTGTAGAGAATAAAATTGAAATACGATCCATGCGACGATACATTGCAGGTTTAACAACTGGTTCCAAATATGTTCACTTGGATCACTGTCAAATGATAAAGCAGACCATTGCACTTGGTTGATTCCTGGAAAAATGTGTTCAAGACGTGTGCACTGTGTGCTCGTGTATTATCGTCTTTAAAGACGAACCTACCGCTAAAACGTAGGCTCTACAGCCGGATGTTAGTTAGGACGATTCTGACACAATACTGTTGCCCTTGTTCTATGATACACGTACAGGGTGTGCTCGAGCATTATCGCCTTGAAAGACAACCCATCGCCAAAGCGTTGACTGTATGGCTAGCCATTGGACAGAACCGATTCTGTCCCAATACTGACGCTCTTGTTCTATGAAATGTCTCTGACACATCTACATTATATCGGCCGAAAACAAGAATGACCCACCTCCCAGCTGAACACATGTAACTGCACGAATCGTACGTGCATTGGTATCTGACCACCTCCACGCTCTCTCACGACGGTTATAGGTAAGACAAATCGTATACTCGTTAGTTGTATTCCAAGTGGACCCTAGCCCACCTTCCTCTCGAATCACGTTGTTGGGGGGGGGGGGGGGGGGGGCTATGTACTGGTGGTACTGATATCAACTAACGTCTGAGGCCAAATTATTCGCGTCGAGACGGTTGATTACCGACTGGGTCAGCACAGCCCTCCCAGTTACCTCCGAACAGATAGCATTCAGTTCATTACGTGGGAACCATAATTTGTCGGTGCCGTCACCAACCAGTGGTGTCGAGCAAGAGCATCCACAAGACAAATTTTCAATGTTTTGTTTATCACCGATGTTCGCTGACGTCGCTGTTTTGTACGTCAAATTGGGTAGCTACTTCACATGCTGATGGAATACTTCCTGCAGTAAAGTGACAAAGTGCGTGAAATGAGCCTTTGAGGCATATTGGCAAACTGAAAAGTTATGTAACCTTCATTATTTCATTCATGTTTGTAGACACAGACAGCTCTACTGATTTAATGTAGGTTTACATAGATGGACTGTACGTAGAGATTTCCTGGGGTCAACAGGGTATTAAGAAAGTAGTTTCCGAAAAAAAAATTAAAAAAATACTATGCAAGTCAAGAGGGTGGTTCAAAAATTTGCTTTCGCTCTTTAGTTTCGTGAATCTAAAATAGACTTACAGAACCTGGACGGCGCCTATCAGTGAAACCGCACATTGCAAAAGCTGCATCAACAGGGCATGTTTATTTTACCGAAGGAAGATCTTACCTTCTTAAACTATGTAACTGGCCCCATTAAAGCAGAGGTTTGTAACATGCACCTCTTAAATTTTGCCTGGTCCCTGACTCAGCGGTCTTAGTATGATACCGATATGGTCTGACGTAATTTTTTTCATATGTGAGGGAAGAGTCACTTTCTGTCTGGCCTCTAAGCCGATCGTGTGACCAGAATGAGGAAGTCCAACGTTTTCCAAATTGCAGCAGTAATAGCAATATAAAACTACAAAGTAGTGTGACTCTCTGGCCATTCTCATGGCGCGGTGAGTCATGCCGTGAACCGCCACATATCTACTAGTGATAGGCAGTTTTCAGAAGCGCGACAACCGCTAACCAGGCTATCAACTCTAGACGCATGCATTTCGTAGTAATACCGAAAGTGTGGTACATGCTAAAAAGAACTCTTTTTCGAAAACTCATCCTACAAAGAACCATCTCTCAGTTCGCAACTTTCGAAGTTGAAGTCATTTCGAGACTACTTAAGTTTTTCACACATTGCGAATGAGAAAAAGACGACGCTAGTGTAACATCCTACAATACCGTATTATTACCCCAGTGTAGTGTGTTATTCATTCTTAATTGATACAATATTCTAACAAGAACCAACTGAACAGCCAATTAACGCTGTTTCCCAAACAGTTTGGGGCCATTTTTATGGAGCAATTTGTGGTTACGATGCTGGGAGATAGCCCGTAAACAGAAGTCATTATCTATACAGGATTATTTCTATTAGCCGAAGAGGCCAGTAAAAATTTTGACTGGCGAGTGCGGTGGTAGGTCGTTATGCAAGACAAAGCTGTACAACAGGTTTAGATCTGTATCTTGTTGTGACTCTCCTAAGTTGGTGTATGATCTTATTTATTAGGTCACGAGCACGTAACGCAATTAAGACAGTCTGTGATACGGTAAGTAGTGTTGCTTTCACTCCAGCGAAGCAACTTCAACAATGGTCCTACAGATTGTGTACAAGTTTCTTTTAAGTTCTACAATTGGCCACTACAAATGCGACGAAAATGGAGTTTAACCAATTGCAGTTTTAACCATTATGCGTCTTTAAATGCTACAGGTATTTAAAACTCTTAAATGGTTTCTGAACTGTATATCTATTCTAACGTTAACATAATGACTTGATATACACGTAAATAAATAATGGCTTGTATTTTTTCTGTGAAAGAATACTGGACGACTATGAAGTGTCAGTTTGCAGACTGAGCACCTTCACTATCCTGGTTGAAGATAAACTTTCAGCCAAGGGAACTGTGACATGTGGATTCGTTTGGCCAATTTACAACAGTGGGTTACGAAACGACTATGTTGGCAGGCACTGAAAGAGATATCTCGGCTGCCCAAAGAGCAGCTGCTAGTTAAAATGTACGACTCCATAATGCTCGTATAAGCATAATAAGCTTAAATTAACGCGCATAAGAAAGACACTAACCCGCTTCCTCTTACATGTGAACTAATAAATGAAGCATAAACATTTGACACAGCAGGCTGTCACAACTGCACACTAACACAATTTAAGTACGTATACAACCGCACAATGTTAGGCATGTATTGTAGATGAGAACAGGCCGTCTGAGGAAACACGCAATTATATACGTTCGTTTAACGTCGTTCAAAGGCTCTGTCCCATAAATCCACTGGTGGTTGTTGTTGTTGTTGTTGTGGTCTTCAGTCCTAAGACTGGTTTGATGCAGCTCTCCATGCTACTCTATCCTGTGCAAGCTTCTTCATCTCCCAGTACCTACTGCAACCTACATCCTTCTGAATCTGCTTGGTGTATTCATCTCTTGGTCTCCCTCTATGATTTTTACCCTCCACGCTACCCTCCAATGCCAAATTTGTAATCCCTTGATGCCTCAAAACATGTCCTACCAACCGGTCTCTTCTTTTTGTCAAGTTGTGCCACAAACTCCTCTTCTCCCCAATTCTATTCAATACCTCCTCATTAGTTATATGATCTACCCATCTAATCTTCAGAATTCTTCTGTAGCACCATATTTCGAAAGCTTCTATTCTCTTCTTGTCTAAACTATTTATTGTCCATGTTTCACTTCCATACATGGCTACACTCCATACAAATACTTTCAGAAACGACTTCCTGACACTTAAATCTATACACGATGGTGTCTCATTTCCAAATCTAATTCCCTCAGCATCACCCGATTTAATTCGACTACATTCCATTATCCTCGTTTTGCTTTTGTTGATGTTCAATAATGCGATTAACTTCTACGCTATGCAAGCCATCTTACGGTGGGTGGCAGTGGATACTTTCGGTGCCTCGATCTTTTTCTCTCTTCTCGCTTGTCCATTCGAATATGACACTAAGTGTGCGATGGTGTAAGAATGATAGTAAACCTAATATTTCTATTGTTGTGGTCACTTCGTGAGACGAACGTGGACGAAAGTAACTTGTTGACCGACTATTACCGAACATGCGCTCGCAGAGCTGTAACAGTTTACCTTTCTATGACGCACAATGCCTTTCTTGTAGCGTCGACCACACGAGTTTTTGAGCACCTCCCTAACACACTCGTGCCGACTGAGCGATCCCGTGACTAAACGCTCCGCTCCTCGTTGGATTTCCCTTCTCTCTTCTCTTGGCCCAACTTGGTAAGAGTTCCCTAGCGATGAGAAATATTTAAGAGTAGGTCCCACTATTGTTTTGTACACCACTTCTTTCAAAGATGAATTACATTTTTTAAAGATTCTTCCAATGAGTTCTCCTACAATTTATTTATGTCATTACAGCCTAGGTCATTTCGAGTGGTTAAACCTAAGTATTTTGCTGTAGTTACTGTTCAGTCCAGTGATTCATTGTTAATAGTATAGTCAGAAGGTAGGTGTTTCTTCTCGTATTTATGCGCAGTAAGTCTCTATGTTCATGGCCACCGGCCAATTCCTGTACCAGATCTTCCCGCAATTTGCTGCAGCCTTCTGGCAGTGCTGCTACCTTCCTCAGGACAAAATATCGTCTGTCGACTGCTTCACGGCGCTCCTGACGTTATCAAAATGGTTCAAATGGCTCTGAGCACTATGGGACTAACATCTGTGGCCATCAGTCCCCTAGAACTTAGAACTACTTAAACCTAACTAACCTAAGGACATCACACACGTCCGTGCCCGAGGCAGGATTCGAACCTGCGACCAAAGCGGTCACGCGGTGCCGGCCGGATTGGCCGTGCGGTTCTGGACGCTACAGTCTAGAACCGAGCGACCGCTACGCGCTACGGTTGCAGGTTCGAATCCTGCCTAGGGCATGGATGTGTGTGATGTTCTTAGGTTAGTTAGGTTGGATTAGTTCTAAGTTCTAGGCGACTGATGACCTCAGCAGTTAAGTCGCATAGTGCTCAGAACCATTTGATCACTCGGTTACAGACTGAAGCGCCTAGAACCGCATGGCCACACCGGCCGGCCCCGGCGTTATCCACTACATCATTTGAGGCGCTGAGAATGTCGTAGATTTTGACTGTAGCATGTATGCAAGCTCCTGACATTAGTTGACCTTACGGTGAACCAAGTTTATGAGTGCTATACCCCTACACTCTACATACAAACATTTGCAAAAAGTTGTCTCGCCGATTTCTCTGATTATCACTTCCGAAAGAGCCTAACGCCCAAATTTTCATTTCCGTAGTACACCCACTAGCTGCACTGGCGCCCATTCCTTCATAAATGATAGATGCTCTTGAAGAAATGCCCCATCATAGCCTCATATTCCACGGATACAACATTTCAGTCTGTAAAATGGATTGCTCAGGATTTCAGGACCTTTAAGAGTGTTAACGGCCTCACTATCAAACCAAATGCTGATGTTCGTGACAACAACGTACATTTCAGAAATTTTACAAAGACGAAGTTTTCAACAAAATGCCATGACCTACTATTTCACGTAACATAAATTCTTCATTGGAGTTGTGGGAAGCCACGATTTACTTCAGTTCACATCAAGGGGACAATTTGTTATCTCCCGACAATTTGTAAATGCCCTGTAAAATCTACTCCCCAAATACCTATGCGGCAGACAAGCACCAACCTTGAACACAAAGACTTCACAAAACTACTATATCCGAGGGCGTAATTGTATATGTGGTGCATTTAGTATCTGTTCTTTAGGTTCTGATTCTCGCTTCACATTAATTTAAAACTACACAACAGTCAACCAACACCGCTAGCCCAGGCACGAAAATTAATATTAATAATAATAATATAAAATATTAACTTAAATTTTGTTGTATAAAATGGTACACGATTTTATAGCCAATATAGGAAGTTAGTACTTGGTTAAAAAATAAGTTAAATGGAGGAGACTGGTAGTCTGCCTACGAATCTGATTTTCTCGGACATGTATTTTTCTCAATGCTTTGTTTCTTTGCTTTGGGCCCTTACGTGTTTGTATACGAATACACTTAACAGTAAACAGTCGTATTACACTTCCTTGAGGTACCCCTGAATTTACTTTTACAGCTGCTAATGTTGCTCCGTTAAGAAGAAAGCGCTGAGCCCTACCTGCAAGCAAGTTCTGAATTAATAGCACTCGCTATCACAATTGAAAAACTAGTGATGAGCCAGGAGTCATAAGACTGAAAACCACAGCTATTCAACAGCCACTTGTCTTCAACTACACGTTGCATAGTTTATGATCTACCGCTTTATCCCACACTAGTTGACAGACGAGCGGGCACAAGACTCTGACCCTGACACTCTCTCTCTCTCTCTCTCTCTCTCTCTCTCTCTCTCCCACCTCTCTGGCTCCACCGAAAGCAGTAACACACGCCCAGCGTCGGCTCGTTTCGTTTCGTTTCGTTTCTCTGGCAGGCAGAGGGCGAAGAAAGCAGACAACAGGGGCCGCGGCCGCCCATCAGCCATCATCGCGGAGATCGATGGGACGTCGGCCGCGGCAGACGCTGTCACCAACCCACACAGAATCAATACAGCTCAGCAGTCGACCCCTCCCGTAACAGATTCCACACGCTCACGACTCAATGCGCACGCCATTCGCCGAATGCGTGACGCATTCTATTCCGCTCGCCTCGGGGCCGACGAGCAATTATCACCAACCTGAACATGCGTTGACTGTACGTCTACATCCCACAAAAGTCCACAGTGCGCTGCCAACGTACAAAAACTTACAAGTCGCTAGCCTTGTGTCCAAACGCCGCAGAATACTGTTCTGTGTATGTGACACTATACACGTGCACTTCATGTTCAAGCCGGCCGGAGTAGCCGAGCGGTTCTAGTCGCTTCAGTCTGGATCAGCGCGACCGCTACGGTCGCAGGTTCGAATTCTGCCTCGGGCATGGATGTGTGTGACGTCCTTAGGATAGTTAGGTTTAATTAGTTCTAAGTTCTAGGCGACTGATGACCCCAGAAGTTAAGTCGCATAGTGCTCAGAGCCATTTTGCATGTTCAAGGCCGATAGTGTACTAAGTAACTTTTTCAGAAACTCCGACTCCGGTCGCCTAAGCGGCGTACGAGGAGTGTAGAAACTTCTCCCATCGTACGGCGCGTTTGCACGAACCTCACAAAAATACCAATTTAAGGAAATCGTAGCAAATACGACAAAACGAGTGTGAACCAAACAGGATAAAAAGCGTATCAAAGAACACATAAAGCGGTTAAAAAGGAAAAAAAAAAGACAGACCACCCATTCACGTCGGAGGCGCTGAAAGGTTAGCAAAAATACTACAGTGGAATGGAGAACGGTTAACAACACGCACAGGAAGGTCTACAAATTCACACAAAAACTAGATGAACTGAGACGTATCACATCGAATTTTTGCTTTAGTGGGGAATACGGCAAACAAATAAGGGAAAACACGACATGGGCGGTATGAATAAAGTACAGGAGACGCTTTTCTTTCGAATTATGAAGCTTATGCTTCGAAATTTATGAACAAATTGTGAAGTAAAAGCTTTAGTTCTTGTGGACAAAACAGAGAAAAAAATTTTCCTTCGTCTTGAGTTCTGGGTTCGGCATTACTTAAACTGTATGAACAAAGAGAAGCTTTGACTTCATTCTGGAAGCAATGGCTTAAAAATGCGAAGGCTGCTCAACAGTGGACTCATGCTTGCAAAATGCAGATATTGCTCAACTAGCAGCAAGTTTTGCTAGTGTAAATGTACAAGCTACGTGTAATGTACAGAAACAAACAGTTTACTAGCGTTGAGGCCAGCTCTAGCTCGTGTCGGGACATGGCAACCGAATATGGAGAAACTCAAGTGTCTAAGTGCGAACTGATTTAAAGAACTCCGTTCTTCTGATTGATGAAGACTATGGCCTAGGAGCCTTGGTGGATGATCCCCCTTCGCAATCCAACACAGGAGAACCATAAATCATTCAACAGGCTTTTAAAAGAAAGGAGGTCATGTCAGATCGTTGTTTTGGTCAGCTAACCAGACGGTTTCCTATTTTACAGTTTGTGTGTATAGTTTCCTCATCAAATGTTCCAATAATTATAGCTTGCAACTTTGTACTGCATAATGTTAGAAAACATATACAGGATGAAGATTTTGAGGATAATACACAGGATTTCCATGACGATGGCGATAATGAAGAGGAGCTGTAAATGAGACAGAAATTCTTGGGAGAAGACATGAAAAAAAATAAATTGCATCCCTAATACAAAATTGCAGGTTTTTGGGTTATGTTATTTTTTGCAAACATACAAAACTGCTTGTCGTTTGCGTGCTTGTCAATTGGTCCAGTAGCGCCAGCCTATGTAATTCCGAGCTACTGAGCAGCTATGTCTCAGTCGTCTCTGGAAACATTTTGCTTTCTTCAAGAATGGTGGCTGTCATATGAACCTGTTGTAGGAGATGGGTTGCTTTCTGTTTTCTTCTTTTTGCTTTCGTAAGTTGTGGTTTCTCTTCAGGATAGTTTCTAAAGCCCTGGTTAAAAACAGTATTGTACTTTCTGAAAATACCTAACTTTCATCTGACACCTTTAACCGACAAGTCACATGTGCTCACTTAGAGCAAATAAGCAAAAGGAAGTCTTACGACCAACAAAAGAGCTAAATCAGAAGCCCGCGCTTACTCAACAAAGGTTGCTGACAACGCACGCGAAGCAGACAGCTAGATGCTTTTGCTTTTGTGTTAGAAGTAAAAGATGGAGGAAAAGGTAGGGTTATTCATACACTCTGAAGCGAAAGATTCGCTTCTTCCTTTTGCTTGCAAGTAAATGCTCTGACTTCTACCTCGACATTCCAAGCTTGCGCTTGTTTTATTCATAAGGCTCCATAATATCTGACGCGCTGTGAGGATGGATCTAATGTCTACAGCCTGCAAGTTTTAACAGAAGTGGAGAATCATCGAAGACTTGAGTTCTCGGACAACCGCGAGGAGTTGGGAAAAAGTGGGTGGGGCGGTCACGATTCCAACGGTGAAGCAGGTTCTCGACAGATGCTCCGTTTATTCGTCTTGGCTAAGGCACGATTCTTGAGGTGATGTCACGCACACTAGGGACAGAGAAGGAACGAGGAGTTGCCGTAGGCTACTACTGAGGTGATCGACCTCGACCCTTTGTGCTGCAATAAAGTGGAAGGAGCCTCGAACTTTAATGTTTGTTATTGGTAGGTTCAAATGGCTCTGAGCACTATGGGGCTTAACATCTGAGGTCATCAGTCTCCTACACTTAGAACTACTTATAAGGATATCATACACATCCATGACCGAGGGAGGATTCGAACCTGCGACTGCAGCGGTAGCGCAGTTCCAGACTGAAGCGCCTAGAACCACTTTTTTTCATTTTGTTCGTGGTTGATCGTTGTGTTTGGTCGTTGCGGACGTCACATGACATCCGTTACGAGTTCGTTTGTTGATCCTTCCACTCAGTTTTATATTACAGAGGCCAACCGGCTCTCTGACCGAACACGCTGAGCTACCGTGCCGGCCTCGGCCACAACGGGCGGCTATTGGTAAGTGCTATGCCAACTCACAACTGCGTGATACGTACCAGAAAGAGAAATATCCAAACGACCACCAACTCTATTCAAATTCCACATCGAATTTCCTTGCTATGATTAACGCCAGGTGTGTGTGTGTGTGTGTGTGTGTGTGTGTTGTGTGTGTGTTGTGTGTGTGTGTGTACGAACCGCATGAGGTCCATAAATATACTTCTGCTGTAATACGAAGAGGTTCATGTTATCTATAGTTTACTGCGTTGTCTATCTCTGTCACGAAAGTCCGTCTCGCTGCAACGAAGAACTGTAATTTCTAAATTATCTGGATGGAAAAAAGGCTCGTATGTTAAAATAAGAGCACGGTTTGCTAAAGGCTGTTAGCACAAAATCCATCCTAATATGTAAAATTTGTCTATTTTTGTTCTAAATACGTAAGAAACAACATCAGTCTCAGGAATTTTGTGTCTCGAATACAGAGTGACGACGATGTACTTCAAAAGTAGTTCTCTAGTCGCGATGGTAACAATACTCCTCACTTCCGAAGTGACGGCATGTCTTAAATAACTAATCGAGAAACAATCCCGACCCACCAAACTGTCCAATTACGGTAATCGCGTAACTACGTGGTTCTACTTACCAGCATTTTTCCCCACGAGCTATCAGTCTGGCTTCAGCTGCCAGAGACTATGGTCGCATGTGTGCACGCGTTTATGAGTTTCATTTATTTTCGACAATGGCCTTGTTGGCCGACATCTCACTTTCTGGCGGTCTTTTTGTTGTGTCTGTCTGCGACTCAGCATTTCCGCTATATGGTAAGTAGCAACTATCCTTTTCATAATATTGTTACATTCAATACTGGGTTTTCCATCGTTTGAGCATTATATTTTTAAATTATATTGGTAATTGAGACCCAAATTCATTACCTAATTGAATGAATATGAAGCAACGTTTCGTGAATATTATCTTCGTTTATTGCAAGTTGCTAATTCCTATGCTATAAACATTGTTTCATAAAGCAGTCTTAATGTTACGAGTCGAATTAAGGTAAATATGTATAAGCATATGCCAATTTCTTCTTGTTGTTGGCCTTGATATGATTACATATCGAAGAACGTAAGTGAAAAAGTGACACCTATTCTGCAACTGGAAGAGTTAGTATAGCAGATTACCGGTACTTCAAATTATACGCAAGCACATCCTACAGCAGTTCTTAACCAGAATTCGCGATTCCCAATTGCAAGAGATGTGCACATTTTGGTAAGAAAGAAGAAAAAATATCTTTTATCCGGCAATAAAAATGGCTGATGCTCACGTTGTCGAATGCCCCCTTCCTGAAAGCAGACAGTCTGGTCATCAGGATTTCTGCCTTTATTCCTAAAAGTAAAGTAGCTTTCATGGCCAATACTTGCTGCCCGCATCAATGAAGAAGGGGGATAACTAAAGACGGTGACAAGTCTTGACTAGCATGCCAGAGAACTTTAGGAATACAAGATTTTCGTTGGTCATCCGTGGAGCAGTGAATGTATATGCTCACAAATATACTGGATTTCACGTGAAACTGCAGCGACTGTTTGTTCACGTCTCCATTAGTAAGTAACTTTGTAATGTATAACAGCATTCACTCTCTAGGCGGCACATTCAATCAAGTTATTCTTTCGTGAGAGCAGCAAGGAGTAAAAATAACTGCCAATCTGCAGTGTGGTTCAGATATTAATTGCATGAGGTCACGTACATATTCATTCAATTTCAAATCAGTATTTAGCAGCAGAATAACTAAAATGATCCAAATGGCTCTGGGCACTATGCCACTTAACATCTGAGGTCATCAGTCCCCTAGAACTTACAACTACTTAAACCTAACTAACTAAAGGGGATCACACACATCCATGCCCGAGGCAGGTTTCGGACCTGGGACCGGCCGGCCCCCCAAAATAACTGCAAAACAAAAAGTCGTTATGAACAACAGTGCTGATATTCTAATGCTTATACCAAAATTTATTTTTGTCTCTAGGTAGCATATAAGATGTGAGAGTATTTTGTAGTCTTTAGAAGTGATACTGCCATTTAACGACAGAAACAGCACGATAAAACCACTGTAAATCTTACACGTTTAAATTTGGCTGTAAGCACCATCTAGGAGACAAAGCACTAAACGTTTTCAAAAACAAGATGACATGAACGTTGTTTAGTCCTCTCAGGGTGTACAATCAAGGCGCCATGAATAAAAGCTCACATAGTGGTGAGTTGGTTTGTGAAGGTAGCGAGGAATAATTTCCAGTGCGACACAAAACTGTAGACAATCAACGTTTCCTTGCGGCCCAAACGTGTGATCGGCCGAGTCACTTTTGAACTCTTTGCCTGAACGATATGGCACACTGTTTCAAGTGTAATGTTGTTCGGAGTCCCGTCCAATCATACAGCTTAAGGTTTTCCGTTGTTTTTTCCAAACCACTTCAGGCAGATACCAGAGTGGTTCATCCGCACTCAGGTCGGCTCCTTATCCCGTAACTATTTATTTAAGTTATAACTCTGTCCCTAATGATTAAATGATAAGTAACTTTCCTTTTACAGAAGTAATTAGAAAAACATTGATACGCTAAACTTTGGGAAAACAAAAAGCTTCCCGCGGTTAGAATATTAAGCCCTGTGAAAAGAAGTCATCTGAACAAATAAAAAGCATGCGTCTTTCACAGAACAGACCCACTTTGATTATCCAGCTGTGTGCTATACGCGTTATGTACGTAGGTAGGGTAGGTGACAATGGCTCGCAGGACTCCTAAGGCCTATTCTGCGGCAAGTAGGTCTCCCTTTGCTTGCTGTCGTGGTGCTGATTAGATGTTGCAAGCCACGCCAACACAAGGTTACCAAAATTTTAAATTATTGCTATTGCGCTATGAAAGCTTGGCTACCATTTCTCCAATACAATTCTCAGGGGGGATTCGAAAGTTCATATTTTATCAGATGTTACTCTCACTTGCGAAAGGATACAAGGCTGTGATCAATTACTTCCCTTCGTCTACGTCAATTCGTCGAACTTCGCACAGACCTCACATACTCTAGCAATATCACAGCAAAGCGCAAACAAATATTGTGTAGACAGTCTCTTCCATACGCCATATCCCACTATCAAATCGACGTGCCGCTTGCTTCCAACAACCGAGTCTCGTGAACGATTATCTTCCATTCACAATCTTGTGCACTGTTACTGTATTTTGCTCAATTTCATGGCCAAGGGTTACTACATTTTTTATTTCAGAAATGGTTGTAAAACTTTTTTCTTGAAAGATATTTCGTCATGATTCGATTGTATGTATTAGAACTACAAGTGTCCTCGTCCGAACAATGACTTGTATGCCGCGACCTCATCAAAGTATCCCTCCCATGTTTGCAATTTACAAATGAAGCTCTCCAAGTGAAGCTGTTCATATTGAATTAGGTCAACACACAGTTCTTCAGTGCGGATAGTTCTTCTTAAAGCACCAACTGCAGGGGTTAATTTTGGTTAATGAACCACAACGATACGAAACTGTGCGACAGTCGGCGCGAGATCGTCACTGTCCTATTCGTGAGGAAATGCAGCGGCCAACAGGTGAGGCGCGAAGCTGGGTGCGGCGACGTGGCAACGCCGCGGACAGCACACAGCCCGCACCGCCAGCCGCCCAGCCTGGCTGGCTGGCTTGCTTGCTTACACTGCTGCTGTGTCTCCCCTGCGCAGCGAGTTCAGAGTACCAATTTATTAGATCATCATTCCGCGCAACACCTTATTCCACACTATCTGTGTGATGAACGAATACTTCATGTAGCAACTAGCGTTTCTTCTCGGGACTCAACTGGATTGTTTCGCTACTGTTAGTCATCCTAACTACAACTACGGCAAAATTCTGCTCAAGGTTACTTCCTTAATTTTCTTTGCACAAACTTGATGCGCAACACAGGGGTGTCTCACTACCCTTTTCCTCCGTTCTGAGGTCCTCTTCACGCAAAAAGCACTTCGTAAATTATCTAAACCACTTAAAAAACTAATAATTTGCTCTGCATCTTCTAGTTTCAACGGAGTGGAAAAACCAAGGCACTGCAAAACAACAGGAGAAAATGGTGCCCTCCTTGTTACCACTTAGTGCGTATAAGTTTTGTTCAAATGGCTCTGAGCACTATGCGACTTAACTTCTGAGGTCATCAGTCGCCTAGAACTTAGAACTAATTAAACCTAACTAACCTAAGGACATCACACACATCCATGCCCGAGGCAGGATTCGAACCTGCGACCGTGGCTCGGCTCCAGACTCGGCCTAGAACCGCACCGCCACTCCGGCCGGCTATAAGTTTTGTGAGCTCAGGCATAAAAATGAAAGGTGAAGTAATCGCATAAAGTTAACTGAGAAACATATGGATACTCTCACCATCATGGAGAGCCAAAAACGTCATACGTAACGCTTGTCGCACATGCAATTAAAACTCTACGAAACAATGTTGCAAGAGACGTTCAACGTTTATTTCTTTCCAACATAGATTGAACTTTACGTGCTACGCCTTCAGAAAATATTCCATACCACGAAAACGAGTAGAGTAGCACCATACGCAATTGGTGGTAGTTATGTGTCTAAGGCTTCTTGAATTATTTTCTGCTGCGAACTAAATACTGCTATCATGTCAGAATACAAATATAAACATCTTAAGCGAGAGCAAAATATAAAGACTACTAATCATACATAACTATAGACCAGAATTTGACATGCTCAAATATACTGATGGTAGCTTTTGTTAGGTCTCCCATGTTACACGAAACTGGGCTTAGGGAGATGAAACACGGAAGCCACAAACTGAGATTTCTGTAAATTAGTTACACCACGACAGATGCCAGACTGTCCATTCTTCTGTGTGATCATAGTTCAAGTGTCAACTGTAATTCAAAATTCTACGTTGAAGCACAATCACAATTTTGTGATCCCGTTTGTAGTAATAAAGCTGAGAGTTTCTCTAATGTCATACGGGGAACGGTTCCTGGATTTCAATTGTGACCGTGCTGGTAACAATAAAAGAGAATGATTTCCAAGTGCTGGAACTTCTGTCTTATCTACAATTACTTCTCGTCGAATGATTGTGTTAACTCCTCCAGAGCGGTTGGCCATAGACAGAAGTAAACGTCGACTCCTTTTATTTAATGCGATATGTACAGTTTATTTCACGTGGCATCCGACGACTGATAGGAAACATTGCTGCACCTATGAAATGAGCGGATGGAAATACCCAACCACAACTATCAGTAAAAAGAACAAGTCTCCATTTAAGGCTGTTACAATTTACTTAGTTCAGTCTGGAACACATACAGAGGGTCAATAAAGTTAAGGTTTCATGTAATTAAATAGAAGCAACTTACGCATATACACACAAAAACTGAAATCAAACAGTTTTGCCCAGAAACGAGGAACTGCTACAGCATTTTCTTGTGACGTGAACAACTCCTAGTTGATAGAATCTGACAAACATGTTCTGCTGTCTGTTCACATTCATACAGAGTTGAACCTTGTCAGTATCCCCATTTCATTAGGTTGTCCTTACATTTGCCAAGGCTCGTTCATAAACTGTTCAGTAATTATGTGGTTCAACCTATGTCTTGGGTGGTGTATTTAGTGCAGATGTTGAGTATCAAAAGCTCGTTCTATGTTTCAACATAGGTCTTGGTGAAGTATGTCCATGCAATGGGTGTAACTCATTTCCTTTTACTATCATCTTTTCACAGCAAACTGTAGCCATATAACATCGCTCGTATCCTGTCAAATAAAGGTGTCAAGAATATAAAACAAGTAAACAAATCAAAACGGCCACAGCCAACAAATAATTTTGTTTACAACAACGTTAACCGTCGATAAGAACAGTTGCCACGATAAGGCACAACAAGCAAATCATTAGACAATGGCAGCACCAATCGATGTTTCGGGGATGTCAAAAACAGCTAGACGGACCTACTATTGTACGATCACCCAATATTGCCAACAGTTATAGAGAAGAATAGAAACAAAGCTTAATGAAAAAATGTGATTCGCACGCTGCTAGAAAGTGGCCGAAATATGCCTACCGCAAACCAAGCAATACAGCACTACATACATTAAACGTAGCCTAACGTCTCTGCAAGACATGCATCGCGCTGTCGGCCCTCAAGAAAGAACGAACGCACACCCGCACACACAAGCGCGCGCGCGCGCGCACTCACTCACTCACTCACTCACTCACACACACACACACACACACACACACACACAATTTTGTATGAAAGTCTCCTCACTTACAAAAGTTTTATGACGAACTAATGATCAGTCCTATGGGACCAAACTGCCGAGGTCATCGGTCCGTAGGCGTACACACTACTTAATTTAACTTGCACTAGCGACCGACCCCCCCCCCCCCCCCCCAAACACACGCAGGCGCGCGCCCAAGGGAGGACTCGAACCCTCGACGGGGGGGGGGGGGGGGGGGGCGGAGCCGCGCGAACCGTGGCAAGGCGGCTGAGACCACACGGCTACCCACCGCGGCCGGGCCCTGTTATTGTGCTACTAAAACCACCTGATTATTGGAGACAGGCATTCCATCATACATTTTACGTCAGGCTATATGTGGTTGGCTGGCTACTTACCGAATTGTTGTTACCCCTGAAGGCCCACTTCCAGGTGACCCGGCCGCGGTGGGTAGCCGTGCGGTCCCAACCGCCTTGCCACGGTTCGCGCGGCTCGCCCCATCGGAAGTTCGAGTCCTCCCTTGGACGCGCGCCTGCGTGTGTGTGTGTGTGGGGGGGGGGAGGGGGGGGGGTCGCTAGTGTAAGTTAAATTAAGTAGTGTGTACGCCTACGGACCGATGACCTCGGCAGTTTGGTCCCCTAGAACTTACCACAAATTTCCAATTTCCAGATGCCCCTGCAGGAGAACTATTAACAGCTGGCATGTCTTTTACCTTTAAGAGAATAACAGGCACTCATAACAATGAGGTATGCCAAACAGAATGATCTCCGCCATGAAAACCTGCATGGATTCAGAAAACACCGATCATGTGAATCGCGACTCTCACTTTTCTCACATGACAGACTGGAAGCTTCGGATCAAGGCAGTCGGGTAGATGCAATTTCTCGATTTCCGAAAAGCATTTGACTCAGTGCCACACTTACGCTTATTGTCGAAAGTACGATCATGTAGGGTATCAAGTGAAATTTGTGTCTGGATTGAGGACTTTATGGCAGGGAGAACGAAGCGCTTCATTTTGGACGGAGAGTCATCATCACATGTAGAAGTACGTTTGGGTGTGCATCAGGAAGGTGTGTTGGCACCCTTGCTGTTCATGCTGTATATTAATGACCTTGTGGTCAATATTAATAGTAACCTCAGACTTTTTGCAGCAACGGCCTTGCTGCAGTGGCTACACCGGTTGCCGTCAGATCACCGAAGTTGTCGGGCGTGGCTGGCACTTGGATGGGTGACCACTGGGCAGCCATGCGCTGTTGCCATTTTTCGGGGTGCACTCGGCCTCGTGATGCCAACTGAGGAGCTACTCGATCGAATAGTAGCGGCTCCGGCCAAAGAAAACCATCATAACGACCGGGACAGCGGTGTGCTGACCACACGCCCCTTGTATCCGCATCCTCCGCTGAGGATGACACGGTGGTCGGATGGTCCCGATGGGCAACTAGTGGCCTGAAGACGGAGTGCTTTTTCAGACTTTTCGCAGATGATGCAGTTATCTATAATGAAGAACTGTCTGAAAGAAGCAGCATAAATATTCAGTCAGATCTAGGCTAGATTTCGAAGTGGTGCAAAGTCGGCAACTTGCTGTAAATGTTCAGGAACATAAAACTGTGCAATTCACAAAACGAAAAAACGTAGTATCCTATGAAGGGTCACGGTTGCAATCGGTCAACCATACAAATACCTGGGTATAACACTTCGTAAGGATATGAAATGGAATTATCACCTACGCTTATAAAGCAGGTGGTAGATTTTGTTTATTGGCAGAATACCGGGGAAGTGCAATCGGTCTACAAAGGAAATTGCATACAAATCAATTGTGCGGGCCCTTTCTAGAATACTGCTAAGGCTATGGGACCCGTACTAAATGGGACTAATAGTTCTTATTGAACGTATACAGAGAACCGCAGCACGAATGCTCGCAGGTTTGTTTGAGATTATCATACAGACGCTGAAGAAACTGAGCTGACTGACTCTTGGAGATAGACGTAAACTATTCCGAGAATGTCTAGTAACGAAGTTTCAAGAAACGGCTTTAAATGATTACTCTAGGGATATACTACAAATGTTCAAATGTGTGTGAAATCTTATGGGACTTAACTGTTGCGGTCATCAGTCCCTAAGCTTACACACTACTTAACCTAAATTATTCTAAGGACAAACACACACACACACACGCCCGAGGGAGGACTCGAACCTCCGCCGAGACCGGATATACTACAACCCCGTACATATCGTTCACATGCGGATCCGTTGGTGGGACACATTCTGAGGCGCCAAGGGGGCACCAGTTTATTGTTGGGGGTAAGCGTGGAGGGTAAAAATGGTAGAAGGAGACCAAGAGAGCAATACAGTAAGCAGAAGCAGAGTGATATAGGTTGCAGTAGTTACTCGACGATGAAGAGGCATGCACAACATAGAGTAGTTTGGAGAGCTGCATCAAACCAGGTTTTGCACTGAAGACCACAACAACAAAATTATCATCATTTGGGTGGCAGTAGTCAGACACAAAGCACTGATTGCTTGACGTCTTCCAAATACAGTCGGCCCAGATGAGAGGAGTCCTGCAATCAAGTGATTTACAAACAATAAGTGTAGGGTATACATTTCAAATTGGTTGATTCTGCATGGGGGTGCAGGGTATTACTGAAGCAAGTGTCATTAGAGAGAGGAGTGGTACGAAGGAAGCGTTTTTAAAGTGTGAATCACCGCTGTCTACACACCAATAAGATCGTATGGTGATATACTGCCAAAGGTTTGTTGAATTGTAACTTAAATGTACTGAAGATTGCTATTTAGAGTCGAAATTTAGATATGCAAGAGTAATTGAAGCTAATGGTATTAGCGACTGATTGCTGTGTGCCGTTCCCCCGTGAACATAAAAATGTTCAAATAAAACTAGGTTTCATTCTAAATTTTAGTTAATGATGATGATAGTGAAGGGAGGAGGGAAGAGGTGGGGATTACTAGGTAATATCTGATTAAACTAGGGGTAAGGGGTAATGGTCTCAGAAACGTTGGGAACTATTGCCTTAAACCGTTGCGGAGAGCACATGGACGTAGACCAGCGCATTCTTCTCTGGTCCTACGTATTTTCTTGTTTTTTTTTTCCTTTCCTCCTGTAACGACTTCATTTAAAAAAAAATCACAGAACAGAAACGTAAGTCGAGCAATTCAACCGCGACGTACCATTCCATGCCCAACTAAACGCAGCATACAGGTATAGATTTTGGAACTAGCACACGCGGACCATCTGATAAGCATGACTGGTAGATCTTTTAAGAAGTGGTGGTTAAGAGAAGCATAGCAAGGTGGCTAGAACGCCAATTCGAACTGTTGGAGCGGTAAACACTCAGCCACGAACACAGTTAAAACAAGTGATTGTTGTGACAAATGGTGAGGACTAATTCCCTTAGTAGAGCTTTTTACGAGCACGGCTGTCCCCAGACACTGTGGCAAATAGTTCGATACTGCCTGTGTCAAACGAATTTAAAACCCAGTTTAAGAAAGTTGTAATTCATAACTGCATAGGAAGTGGGAATACCTCAAACTTAAAGGAGCGACAGTACCGTTCAAGATACTTCTCGTGCAGAACTATAGAAAATGCGTGTAGAGAAAACCAGAACATGTGGTCAATCTTCCACCATCTTTTGACAGCAAAGTATTTTCTACCTGTTGCCCTTTCCTGTTGGTAGTTCTGTGGCTTATCAATATCGGTGGTCTATGAAACTAATGTAACTGCTTTACATATTTTTATTCAATATCGCAAGGAATTGCTGTTAATGATTCGCCCACATACTTCGGGGTGGCTGCTCCCAGTTTTTGCTTTCAAAACCTGATGGTAAGATCAAGCTTCTGCATAAAATGGACGGCTCTAAATGGTGAGCCAATACCGGGACTTCCATCGCAAGCGCCCTTGCACTTGTTTCTCAGCTGAAGAACACTGAAGCGCAATTACCTGCCGCTCAGCAACAACACTGAAGACCTTCCCCTATAGACGACGCCCATACTTTATCCAATAATGGCGGGCAGCAGCACCGAAAGCGTACAAGTCCTCAGAACCTACGGTGTTACGATGCTCGAAATCCACTGCACGTACACTAGCAACCAACAAACGAACAGGAATCTGGATGTAATCTATTATCGCACAGCGACGATTTCTTAAGTAGCAACTAAGATGAGAACATTTATACTTTTTTAAAAAAATTCCACATCCGTAACCAGATGTTACCCAGGTAGTACCCGGCGAACAGCGCACTCCAAAGCATTGTTAATGCGTTTATGTATAGTGGATGATCTTATTGAAGGCGGTTCACGAGACATCTGTCTAAAGTTACACCTAGTAAAAAATATTTTGTCTTATTCAGTTTGCCGGCCGGAGTGGCCGAGCGATTCTAGGCGCTACAGTCTGGAACCGCGCGACCGCTACGGTCGCAGGTTCGAATCCTGTCTCGCGCATGGATGTGTGTGATGTCCTTAGGTTAGGTTTAAGTAGTTCTAAGTTCTAGGGGACTAATGACCTCATAAGTTAAGTCCCATAGTGCTCACAGCCATTTGAACCATTTTTTATTCAGTTTGTGTAATGTTTTATTATGCATTTGTAATTGTTCTACATCTATTTTTCTGTGTGTTTTTATTCGGTTATTTATGAAACATTCAATCCAAAGTAACGGAGTGAACATTATAGTTTTTTCGACATGTACAGAATGTTACTTGTTGATGGACAAGCACAGAACCACCGCGCACTCTCAAATGAAAGGAGATTCGGCGGTGATCTGACTAGTACTGGCAACCTATGGCAGTGTTGGTAAAACTTAATCACATATCAAAAGACCCATTCTACATGTGCAGCCGTTGCCGCAGCTGAGACAATCATCGCACGCTCAGAGCCATCCGCCCCATCCGGACAACGGCTTTGTCTTGGGAGTCGCGTATATTTAGCTCTTATTCCTGTCCATTAGTTCGCATAGGCGCGGATGCACATGAGCCGCGCGGACAAGTTCAGGCCATTTATCGGCAACCGCTAGGCGGCCTTCATCCGGAAGCGTGATTTCAACAGCAGCCGAGGCGAGGCGGCTGGCGTTTGGCGGGGCTGCAAGCGGCTCGGCAGCGCAGGCGCGCCACGTGGCAACGCCGCATACCGAGCGAGGGCCCGGGCCCTGGCCCGGCCGGCCGGCAGGCAGGCAGGCGAGCGAGCGGGCTCGGCTCTGCGCAGCGCAGCGCAGCCAGAACACGCCGCCTCGGTCGCTGCCGCCGGCGCGCCGTCGCCATAGCCACGCAAACGTGTGCTCGCAGCTCGGCGGCCGGCAACGGACTGAGCGCACGGCACTACGAGCGTCTGCTGAGCCGGCGGGTTCGTTGACCCAAATACCGGCCCCGCAGCCCCAGTGATGTCACGCGGAGCCGGCGACTCGCTGCTACGGCGCCCGTTGACCGCACCTTGCAGCGAGAACTACTTCCCAATGACACCCGAGATGAGTTTGGGGTTGCGCCTATGCTCTATAATGGCTTAAAGTTCTACTCCAACGTTGACTACAGGGCGTCACACTCCTTCGATACATTAGACCACCCTCTCGAGTCTGTTGCACCAAATCTCATTAAGTGCGCTAACTATAAATCTACATAAAATACAATGTCTATCTTATTTCACATACTGCAAACTGCATAATTTACCACATGAAACGAGGTACTGAAATATTCCTTAAGTGAATACACTAACGTGCAAATCGATGAACATTGTCAACACCCTACATTTACTTTTGTATACACGGTACTTACAGGATTAGGCAATTCTTAACTTGGTGGTAAATCTTAATTGAAAGTCCGTTCCCTGTTCGACTGCCGCGTAAGAGAAACTGACTACATAACTTGTGAAAAATAGCAAGTCCGCTGCTTAAACTGTCCCTCTGAGACTAGCCTGACCATACGCCAACATTCTGACGCTTTTCGCGAGCAAATTGGTCAGCAATGGTGGCTATGAAAACTGTCACATAAAGAAAAAGAGTTCTTATTGGAGAGACGCACACGACTAAAGGTGAACTACGCTGCCATCATAACAACTGAGCACGGTTATCGTGTTATTAACGATAAAATATTTGAAGCTATATATAACGTAACTTCTTCGTTGGCACATTTCTATTGCAAATAAAGGAACGTCACCCAACCAGTGTTTCAAGCAAGGGCAGAATAGCTCCATATGCTGATGCAAAACGACTATATAATAGTACACTGCCTCAAATGAATGGACACTTTTCACCACACATGGTGAAAATGCAGGACATAATATCTCCAACCCGAATTACAGTTTCCAAGTATCCTACTTTGACTACTCTAATGAAAAGGCTTTTTTCATAGGGCCTCTAATACTTTTTTGTTCACTGTACACCCTTTGCTGCTCGATCAACTGAACAGAAAATTTCAAAAAAGTACATATAGGGATAAGACGCGTTTGGATGGTCAGCGCCTACACAGAACAGAAAGCAAGAGCTGCGTGAATGACCTTGCCAGATACAGCTCAGTATTATAAGGCAAAATCTCGTTCAGTATAAGTTAGCAGCTTTTCTAATCTTGTATGTTCGCTGTTCACACCTGCTGACATCATATCTTATCGCAACGCGGTGAAAATCTAACTCTTGAAGTCGTCTTATTACTTGAAGCTCGAGCGAAGAATAAAGTAGACCGTACGCAGTTTGACGATTTGAAGCAATAATTTTTTCTCTCACAGTTTTACAGCAAATGACGCGGAACGACTTACTGAAGGCAGCTGTGTCGAAGTTTGCTGCATAACCAAGATCCTTCTTATATTGCATATGAAGGTTGTTGTAAATCACTCTCGCAACGGGCAACCGGAGTTTTATGTCGCAAGGAACGGTTTATCAACTTTTTATGAATAGATATAATAGATCATATTCAGTACAAATCACGTTCTTGTAAAACTACATGAGAAAGATAATCCAAACGTCTTTCAACCTCCACGATATCTCAATGTTGCTATCGCCATAGAGTTGGCAATTTTCTCGGAAACTGCGCAATTGTTTGTGCAGAGGGGAAACAAAATCTTGCGAGACTGGCGAAAGGATTTTCGTGTCATCTACACGCTTGAAGGGGCGCCGGTAACTGCACGCCATCGTCACGGCTGCAACGTGTGTGACGTCACGGTGACGCAATAAGCGACGACGCCAACTCGTCTCGGCTTCTGCTGTGCGGGCAACAGCGTCATCATGCTGGCCTCTGGCTCAGGCCACTTTTGCGTCCACTTCACCGCTGACGTCGCAACTGCTTCCCTCAGACTCAGTCAGTCAGCTTCACGCAATCTTCCCTTTTCCTTTACTTACTTGCGCATATTTTCAATGCTTCCTCCACGCATTAATCCAACATGAAATACCCCGGTAGCCAACCAAGAGCCCTCTAATTCAATAGATTTACGTATGTGAAGCAGGGAAACTAATCTCTGTTACACAAATGATGCATTACCGCAATTCAAAGTGCTTAAAAACACGTTCGCAAAGTCATGCCAACTTGGATATCGACAGATGATGTGCCGCCTGTCTTTTTTCAGCGAATATCCCTTGGTGCAAATACGCTGCAGATTTTCTTCTACAGATATAAGAATTTAGCTTTTACAGTCTTCAGAGATGTTCTGCAGCTTTCACTCGTTATTCGTTAACTGTTAGATTAAAGGCAGGACCAGGAACTGAATATGAATACCTGTCTTTCAAGAAATATCGCCTAATCAAGCCGCCCCCCCCCCCTCTCCCGACTTTTCGTAGATCAGTCTTCTTCTAATCAATCATGTCACCATTCCCAGGACTTCTTGTGTTTAACCTTCTTCTTGCGAATACAACTTTCACATAGAGTTGATAGTACTGTAAAGACATAGTTTTGTTAGATTAAATAAACGTGTCTTGGCTGACATCCCAGATGACCGTTACCGATGCATTTTAATAAATGTATGGAAATGCGCTTACTGAAGTAGTACTGCTCGACTGTATTGAAAATCGTGCAAGAGGAATAAACACTATTTCTTTACGTTCTTACTTATCCTGGTTTATACAGTTAGCACGTCTACTCCACTGACTTATATGAATGAGTCGTACTTTACAAGAAATGTCTGGTCGCTTGCTGTTCCACAATGCCCCTCCGCACATAGAAACTGTGCTTCTTTCACCGACCAATTAGAGGTTAGAACCCCGCACCTCCTTAAAACGATTTTAGTGCCAACGGCAGCGTATTCTCGTTCCCTGTTGAACCACAGGCTCCCAGATTGCGTGTCCAGCGTTCGCCGCAGCGCTGCTTCGCTCAGTGACTTCCTGAACCGCCCCGAATATGCAACGGAGGGTCCACAATGTGGCGCATGCGCTTTACATCTTACGCTGTGCCAGTCAGCTGATCACAACAAGGAGCTCGTGGTGGGGATGCCGGCAGCAGACCTGCCACCCGGACCCAAGTTACACACGCGACGCCTCTGACGCGCGTCCTTCCTATGGACGAGAACGTCTGCTCGATCACTTCCCCCAAAGGCTGCTTCCGCAATGTCCCTTATTTCACACAACACGTCTCAAGATCCCTAAAAGCAGATGTTCTTTCCATCAACCCCAAACTCCTAAGTTTAATTCTCCAGTGAAGATAACGTAATTGGGTTCGGAAACCGAGCATCTGAAAGTAACGGTCAGCGTAGACATGGCTGTGCAGCCATCTCCATTAGAAGCGCTTTATTTAAAAAAATTATGGTCGTTTAACGCATTTGTCTTTTACACCCACATCATTCACAACACTTACACACTATTTTCAATCTGACTTTGTTTAGCATAAGTGGCAGCAGAAAAACTAGCTCTGTTAATTTATAAAAGGCAAAGGGCAGAACCTATAGGGGCTTCCGAGAAGGAACATTCGGCTGAAATGATCCGAGTAAAATCAAAATCACAATGGATTTGCTTGGCTCGGCATTCCTCATTCAACGTTTCTCGTTGCGATCATCTACCTTCTAGTTAGTATCCGTAAAAAAAAAAATACACCGTATTAGTCTCCTCGACAAATTTTGGTTAAGAACAATTAACCTCGTGCACGACTTCAAAATCATGCTGTGGGGAAAAAAAGGAACAATAGGGCTCGACAGAAACGACCGTCGATTCACAATACGTTGTTTCTTCCCTTTTAACTTAAAATATGGCTTAAAGAACCGTTACTGGCGTTTAATTCTACAATTTCGGTTCTCCAGGCTAAAATCTGTGTACTTGTGAAGATTTTTAATAGAATTTCTCGATTTGTGGCTTGGGACTTGCAGGCCACCAACTAAGACAGGAAGTAGCTTCTGATAAGGCGTGTCTGCCTCCTGAATTATCTACTGCTGACATGGAGGCCACCACCCTTCTGGTTGTGCTGCTAGCCCTAAGCACGCTAAGCGCGTATTCCTTATGGTTGCACCAGTACCAACACAATACGATAATTTGTATATTCTCATCTAGCACATCCGCGGTTATCCAATAAGAAGTACGACACTTCCAAGTCCTTTCCAATATTTTTCCATTGGAACTAGTGAAACTTTCCAAAAATAAACATGTGATCTAACGGCGTCAAATATTTTATTATTTTGACCAAGAAAAATTGTGAACGAAAAAACGTATTCGAGTTGTTTATGATTGTGTATTTCGTATTGAAGAAGAGTGAGAATGATTGTTTTCAAACTCCATACACTTTTAGTGAACGGGAGCGCCGTGTTTTGAGGCAGCACTTGCCATAGTAGAGATGTGGGGAGGCATCAGCTCACAGTCAGTTCTCAGCACCAGCATTTTATTGTCACTTACATCATTACGTTGGAATAATTTACCGAATATATACATAAATACTTATAGCTTGACGAGAAGAGACTATTAACGCATTTTAATATTTTCAAATACTAATGGAATTTGATGATTTCACATGGAAAATGTAGATACCACAGTACATGACTGCTGAACCGCGAACCCAACTCACTATCTTCAGTGGTTTTCTTTGTGCGATACCATAAGCTTTGTACCGTTTGGTATTATCGTTTAGATGTCGGCAAAGATATCGGAGCTTCATCTGGACATCTGGCAGACACGTTCATTCTACTGAAACGGAATCAGGGAAAGCGATAAAGGTTTTTCGCGCTGTTACAGTCGCATGGGGTGGGGAATCCAACTGGACGCGTCGTCGTCGCCGTCATCATCATCGTCGTCGTCGCCGTCGTCGTCATCGTCGTCGTCGTCGCCGTCATCATCATCGTCGTCGTCGCTCTGTGATACCGCAGGCGGAAGTGACCTACATCGCTCTTCGATCATGTGAACCACATTTCGTTCCGAAGTTAACAGCGTCGAATCAATGAAGATATAGTTGTGCATGTAAATGTTGATTCGTTTAAACGACTAACGTGTAGTATTCACGAACAAAATGGACTCGTCGATTCGAACGTATAGTAATCAGTGACTAATTGGCTATTAATAATTTACTGGATATTTGTTGAAAAGAACGTTTTGGTTTTTAAGTGGGTTGTGGTGCCTATTCCATAACTTTTACTTTCTTTTCAGATTCTGGCGAATTACCGAAAACCTTGAGTTATGGATTCAACGGAATCAATCTTGGCATTCTGACGAAGAAAACGTAAAAAAAAGACGATATCGTTTCCGAATACACTATCGACTATGCATCAGTTAGTACGAAGAAACATTTAAAGCAACGGTGCCGCAAATTAAGAAGGAGGCATCTGTTGGGAAAAACAAGAAGGGGCTAAAACAGTCAACTATTGGCCCCGAAAATATTGGACTGAAAAATGAGCAGAACACAAGTAACGACAATGATTCAAAGACGAGTTCCTCAGCAGCTTCCATTGTCAGCAACAATGTCGTCCCCTGTAGACTTCCAGTACATCTTGGTGCCATCTAAAACCGAGCTAATGTCAGACAGGAATGGCATGGAAAATAAGTGAGCGTGGAACCACTGGTAAGCAATGAACATAGCCCATATTCGTCAAGGACCGACTGTTTCCAATACATATACGCGTGACATTCTAATTTTTTTCAGTTATTTTTCTCAGATTGCATTCTTCTGTTGTTTATATAGCTATTGTATTTACTCAATACACCTGGTACATCATCATTCAAATTATCGTGTAAGAGTTCATGCAATGTTCATGTTCTTCTCGGTAGGCCTACTTACTCCACAGCGTTCACGGCAGGCGAAAATCTACGCCCTTTCGTTTGTTATCCTATGCGATGTGAGTTTTTGTGACTTATTGCAATGGAAAAAAATGGTTCAAATGGCTCTGAGCACTATGGGACTTAACATCTGAGGTCATCAGTCTCCTAGAACTAAGAACTACTTAAACCTAACTAACCTAAGGACATCACACACATCCATGCCCGAGGCAAAATTCGAACCAGCGACCGTAGCGGTCGCGCGGTTCCAGACTGAAGCGCCTAGAACCGCTCAGCCACAAGGCCGGCTGCAATGGAAAGACCGTGGAAACAATGAGACGTAGTTTTCTTTAACTTTCCTACAATAAAGGGTATATAATTTTACCCTTGCGACGCTTTTGGTAATTTTCCTGGCCAAACCTAGATGTGGTAGTAGAATCGACGAATGTAATATTTTTGGCACTTTTCTGTCTACACAATAATCAGAGCGTTACAGTACCTACGCTGTTCAGGATTAACATTGTCAGCTACAACAATGACTTCGACTGCCTGTCAGACATGTGACAACAGCCTGAACAAAAAAAAGGGGGGGGGGACATGCAGGATGACAAATAAGACGTGGCTGCTGCACTGATCATCGATATGTAATGCAAGAAGTTCAACAGCAAGGTAACGTCAGCATTAATAAGTTGATAAAAATTAAAACCACAAAGACCATTACATACGGAGAAATGGTTTCTGCCCAAGCAAGGCTGAGAGAAGAAACCAGCCACAAATTCATTGGGAAGGACCGAAGCAATACGAAAAAAAAATCACGTAAAATCTGAACAAGATATGAATCTACTGAAACAATTTTCCTTTCCCATACCAAACAGCGAAATTAATTCCCTTTCACTGCGAATAACAAAGACTTATAACGCGTGGGAGGGACAAATTGCAGTAAGGAGATTATTGTACTGTACCCCTCGCCGCTTGAGAAAGTACTATCACCAAACACTCAATCACGAGGAATGGAACGCATTTCTCTGGTGTAATGGAAATAATTTCATTAAGCAACAAAATAAGAAGTTACCCATATGTTTCTCACTTAGGATGTTGCGTGCTTTTATTTCTGTATTAAACTGATCACCCATTGCTACTATGTAGATAGATTTTGATAAAACTTGTCAGTAACGATAACGTCAAGGGTTAAAGTTGCGCAATGTATAAACCTTATCTGTAGTGCGAGGGAAAACGGACGTCACTTTTTACCACATGGGTATACGTTACGTAAAATTCTTTACTCAAACATCACCTGCAACACTAAAATGTTTTTGCAAAAACAGACATAATGTCTTATGGGACAACAGCAATCAGTGAAATTATAATGTTACTTAAAAACCGTCTTGATTGCAAATATTTTTATTCATATGGCCGGTTTCAGTTCATTCAGAACCATCTTCAGATCTGATATTTCAGTTACAGGAGTAACCCGTCCATATCCAGCAGTTTTCACATGCTACGGTTCTGAATGAACCGAAACCGGTCATATGAATAAAATTATTTGCAATCAAGACGGTTTTTAAGTAACACTAAAACGTGTATTCTTTACGCAACTGGATTGTCACATTTGGAGTGAAGATACAATCTATCGTTCTCTCTTTCTTTACTCATGTGAAGCCAGTTGGTTTTGCAGGCAATGGTGCACTAACCATACTTAGGTTATTTTCTTTTCCAGGATACCAGACAAATAATTCTTGAGTAATGTGAGCAGGTCCATTTCTTTAGTGTTGCTGTAGCATTGTGGCTATGATTTGGATACCTTCGGCTCCACTCAATGTCGTTTCTTTTATGCACTTGTTAATTCCCTTTCGTAGAGCATACGCCATCACGGCATAGAGTAGCATGGAGAGCTGCATCAAATCAGTCTGAGGACTGAAGACCACAACAACAACATTAACAACAACGCCATCAAACTTAACGCCTTTGTTCCACGATATTGGTTTTACGCCGCCATTACCCGTGTTTCGTTTCAAGTGTGAATTTTTCTGGCAATTGGCAGTACTCTCGAAGTAGTTCATATTCAGCTCGTGGCACTTAAAGGAGCGCAGCACGTAACAGCATAGTCACGTTACCTGCATTGTTTACAATTCGAGTGTTTGTACTTGGCCGCGCCGCACGAGTTGACTAGCGGGAAACGCAGCCGCATTCGGCTAGTACGGGTGACGGAGTGACAGTCTGTCATATCTTGGGTCCAACATACCACTCAAAATTATATCGCGGAGAGCTAAATTTCTCCCGAGCCATTTTATAATATTGAAAAGTGTTCACATCTTCGTCCCCCGTCACATCTAAAATTACGAGTACGGAACTGTACAGGGTCATATCTTCTGTTGTAGATATTGAGTATTAAAAAGTATTTCCTTCTTTTCCCATCTCCAACAAGCAACACGCGCTCCGTGGCTACGTGCCAGACTACGAAGCCAAAGATCTGGGTTTCGACCCTGGTTAGTTTGAGGCTCCTTATGCCACTTCTGTCGCCTCTGCCAATATTTATTCATCTCAAAAATATCGAGTTGCACTGTGTCTCGGAATTCACCTCGAACTGCAAGTCCTCCAATACTTGGCTGTGTACGTCACTTCTGAAGTCGGAGGAAGGCAATAGATGGCCCCATGCAATGTACCATGCCTAGTAAAGAACTGTGGTGTCCAGGAAAAAGTCCTGTGGCACGCCCCAATGAACGCTTACCCATGGGAGCGAAATGGCTCTTTGCGACGAGAGTTTGTATTGGGTAGTTTGGACGGACTTATCGACGATCAGATATAGGAACACTTTGGTCCCACTATTTCAGAGCGCCTTTGCACCTGTGCACGTCGATCTGCACCAATAATACCTATTGCTACCACTTAACTGGTCGCTTTTCAACCCTAGTAACAAATATCACTCACCATTCCTTCAGAGATGTAACAGGGCGTTTGTTTTCCTAACAGATAAGGAATGAAGCCGGGCGTACTGGGCTCTAATTGTCTGGCCACGCAGGCTTCTGTGATTGACACATTTCCAAGTCTTACGTTGTCGTTCGACGTACTACATATATCTCAGAACTGGGGTTAAATGGCTACATGTCCCAGTGAGTGAAGGGAGTTATTCTAACACTACGTAAAGCATTTTCGCAGAATTACTTCAGAACGTTGAACCGCGTCTCAAGCAAGAAAACGAGAATTATAGTGCTGTATTCTGGAAGCCGTGCTGCTTGAAAATCACAAGGAAAAATGATCGTTATCAGAGTTACTGAGAACGTTACGCATCTCTTATGGCAAACTCAACTTGTTATCCGTGTATCATCTTCTATCAGTTTAATTAATCTCACACTAGAATAGTTCAGCAGGTTTTGCCACATTTATTATACCTCTGTGAAGTATCCAGGGGAGGGTTTCTAAGACTCTTGATATTTTTCCTGCTGTATGTCTTCAGCTACCAACGATAAGCTAGTTAAAAATTGCAAAGACTCATTTACAAAATTTTAAATTTATGAATGTGATGGCGTTTGCAGAAGAAATGTGGAAATACTGTTCACTTCAAACATCACCATTGTGTGTGTACTGAACCGGGGGACCTAGAAACGACGGTGGGGCTTCGTCCCGCCGTAATCCTCAGTGGTTCACAACCCCACAACTGACCATAGCAGTCCACCCACCCCACCGCCGCTCCACGTTATTAAGAATTAATATCTTAACATATTCGTCACTAGCCTATCATAATACGATTGTAATGAGAAGTCGCTGGTTCAAATTTCACTAGTGGGATATATTGCTTCTTACTTGTACAAATATGGGAAAGAGATACTGCCTGTAGGAAACTCAAAGAGACCTTTGAAAAAAGAGAAGCAAATGGATGTGCATTAAGAGTTCAGGTACTAAGCAGAGAGGGAAAGATGAAAGGAATACATAGAGGGGCTGTGGGAAAATGAACCTGAAGACAATTTCATAGAATGGTAAGAGAACGCAGGTGAAGACGACACGGGAGATACGACACAGAGAATAATTTGACAGAGCACTGAGACATATACCGATACAAGGCTCCTGAAACAGATAATATTTCCTCAGCACGACTGTTATCCTCGGGAGAGCCGACATGACAAAATTATTCCACCTGTTGTGCAAGATGTACAAGACAGTGAAATATCCACAAATTTCGAGAAGAATGTAATATTTCCAATCCTAAAGAAAGCAGGTGCTGACGTGTGTGAATATTACTGAACTATCAGTTTTAATAAGTCACGATTGCAAAATACTGACGCGAACTATTTACAACAGAACAGGAGAGCCCACGAAAGCTGACCTCCGATATCAGCCCAGGTTCCGCAGACAGGCAGGAACGTGTAAGGCAATTATCTTGGAAGATAGGTTAAAGGAAGGTAAATCTACACTTATAGCCAGAATGAGAAGGTAGGAGACGGATACTGGCAGAAGTAAAGCTGTGAGTACCGGGCGTGAGTCGTGCTTCGGTAGCTCAGATGGTAGAGCACTTGCCCGCGAAAGGCAAAGGTCCCGAGTTCGAGTCTCGGTCGGGCACACAGTTTTAATCTGCCAGGAAGTTTTACATTTATAGCATTTGAAAACTTAGAGAACGCTTTTGTCAATGCTGACTGGAACACGCCCTTGGAAAGATGAAGTAGACAGAACAAAAATACAGGAAGTGAAAGTTTAAACACAAATTGGACAGAAACGACAAGGCAGAAACAAGAGTTTAAGGTAATGTAAGGGAAGCAGTGGTCGAGAAGGGACTGAGTATTATAGTTTCGGAAGAAGAAATAAAAATTTTCAGTTTTGCCGACAACATTGTAGTTCTGTCAGAGACAGCAAAGGACTTGGAAGAACAGTTCAACAGAATGGACAGTGTCTTGAAAGTAGGATATAGTGAAAAACAATAACAGCAAAACAAGTGTAATGAAATGGAATCCCCTTCTCTCACTCACACGGGGATTGTAAAGATTACTGCAAACATAGACGTATTCAAACAATCATTTTTTTCCACCACTCCATGTGTAAATGGAACATGAAAAAAAACCTAATAAATGGTACAGTGGCATGTACCCTCTGCCACACACCTCACAGTTTTTTGTAGAGTACCCACGCAGATGTAAACAGAGTTGAATTAAATCAGATAATGCTGAGGGAATCCGATTAAGAAATGAGACACTAAAAGTAGGAGATGGGTTCCGCTATTTGGGCAGCAAAATAACCAGCAGAGTACTGAAGATATAAAATGTAGACTAGGAGAGGCAAGATCAGCAGCTTAAAGAAAAGAAATTAGTTAACATCGAATATAAATTGAACTGTCAGGAAATCCATTCCCAAGGTATTTGTCTTGAGTGTAGTCTTGTACAGAAGTGAAAGTGGATGATAAGCAGTACATGCAAGCAGATAATAGAAGCTTTCAAAATGTGGTGCTACAAAAGAATGCTGGAGATTACTTGGGAAGATCACACAACTATTGAGAGAGTCCTGAAGAGAACTAGAGAGAAAAGAAATTTGTGGCTTAAACTGATTAAAAGAAAGGATTGGTTGATGGGGCACATCTGAGACATCACAAATTCAATACTGGAAGGAAAATGTGGGGGCAAGAAATGGTAAAGGGGGAGCAAGAGAGGAGACCAGTAAGCAGGTTAAAATGGATATGGGTAGTGGCAGTTATCTGGAGATGAAGAGGCTTGATAAGATCGTGTGGGGGGCTGCATCAAACCCATCTTCTGACTGTAGAGCACAACAGCAACATTAAAATACCATATTTATTAAAAAATTAAAACATTATTAACAAATATTGAATCATAATTTTAATGTAAGTAACATCTTTTCTTTTTAATTACAATTAGAATAAAATGGGAATAATCACAAATAAATTAAAATTTGGTAGAAAAATGCAAAATGTCAAAGGGAAGATAAAGTAGGCCTATTTCTTTGTTTCTAGAGACTGAACAGTATTACTGATGAATGAAATTTTTTAACAAAAAGGCATCCAGAACGTCCGTGTGAAATTTTAATTTATTTTCATACCACCAATAACTAAAAAGATGCTACTTTTATTAAAACTGTTAATTTATATTTGTTAACATGCATGATTTAATTAAAATTGAATGAACTTGTGCCACTAACAAATTCGGATCAGTGGCTTTGTCCGACTACAATCCTATTATACCATGCGTGATCTTCAAATCCTGTAAAGTATTAACAAAATCAAAAAGACCAGTCTATTAACGCCCCTTACTTGGTAAGGTACGAGGAAGGAGAGGCGAAACGGAAAAGGTTTCAAATCGCAGACGGCAGCACATGAAGCAGAATTACGAAGGAAGCGATCGACCGCCTGGAAGAGAGGCAAATGGCCTTCTACCATAGCAGAAAAATTTATGACCGTGGGACGGAATTTCCTTCGCAGTAGATTTTAATGTTTTCATTAATTTATGGATAAGTGTTGATACGTTCTGTTCAATAAACTTTACAAGCCACATTTACGCTAACCGAATGAACGAATCTCATTATTTAGAGGTCGCGCATCATCTAAGATGAGATCTGAAGATGATCAGTAAACGCTTTCACCAGCCTACCACTTTGCTATTAATTTTAGTTAACTTAAATCCCTCGCGGAACTCTTGCGCCAGTTAAGTCGTAGAGTCTTTACTAGCTCGCATGTTTCCACATTTCTCCAGAAACCAAACTGCCTTTTTCCGAGGTGGGCTTCTACCAGTTTTCGATTCTTCTGCAAGTAATTAGTGTCAGTATTTAGCAATCATGACTTATTAAACTGACGGCCATCAAGCTTCCCATTGATTTCTGCAACATAATTAATAGAAGCCATAAACCGAATGAGCTTAGGCACTCATACGGAATCATTTCGATATTTCTGATTCTGAGTGGTGTGATCTTACCCACTATACAATACTAACCCCCCCCCCCCCCGCCTTTATAATTTTAATTTCCTCTTCATTTGTGCAACTGACTCACATTCTAATAGTGACTTCGAGGTGTGTCTGACGCAGAGGATTGATCGATCAGCCAGATTCACATCTCATAGTATCATGTGTGATGGTTAAGTGACCGTGTCTTATGGATGAAATTTTCAAAATCTATACTAGTTAACATGGATAAATCAGTGATACTCAAGGAAAATAATTTTAATGTTTGCGTGTTAAGTAATTAATTCATATCAAGCAGCACCGTGATTGTAAGTTCACGGTAAACTGTTGGCGCCCTAAATGGGTAAATTAGTTGAAAAGTGTGAGAAGGCCCAGGGCACATCAAGTCAAATAGGACCACGCCCAGTAAACCAACCTTCTGGTTGGTGACATATTTTCCTTTTAATTCGAAGAAGTTGATGACAGCGACAAGAGGCTTTAGCAACGCAAAGACGTTGATATTCTTTTTGTAAACAGACGCGTCCAGAACACACAACACTAAAGGAGAACAGAGCCGAGGCAATATAGGCGGCACTGCCAGGGCCTGCAATTGAACTGAGGAGTTGTTCCATTAAGCAATGGTAAGACTTCATTGTTTCCAGTTGCTTGCAACTTCGACAATGGCAATATTGGGCGTAAATTAAATAATTTTAAGAATTTATGGAATGAAACCTTCTAACATTACTTACAGGCTGACAATTATTGAACTATGCGAAAAAAAGTAAACTAGTTACACACTACATTCAACAAGTAAACGTCACTACAGGTATTCGGATTTAGGTTATGACATGTTCCACATGCCTGCCATCATTGGCGACGATGTGGTGCTCACGAATAGCGAAATTCTGCATGACCCGCTGAAGTGCCGGAAGATCGCAGCCGTCGATGGCCTGAATGGCTGTTTTCAGCTCAACAATGGTTTTGAGGTTATTGCTGTACACCTTCACCTTCAGATACGGAGAATACGGCGGCCAATCGAGGTCCGTGCCAGTGGCCTCTGGGTACCCAGAGTCAGAATGCTGTCCCCAAAGTGCTCCTCCAGGACATCAAACATGGGGTCGAGCTCCGTCTTGCTTGAATCACATCTTGTCTCACTTTGGATAAGGCGGATGAAATCATTTTCCAAAATCTTCACGTATCGTTCTGTAATCACCGTCCCATCAAGGAATGTCGCGCCGTGACTGGACATTGCACACCACACGGTCACCTGTTGAGGCTGAAGAGACTTCTCTATCGCGAAATGCGGATTCCCAGTCTCCCAAATGTAAAGCTACTTACTTGGCGAGCCCATCCAAATGAAAGTGGGTTTCGTCGCTAAACCAAGCCATACAGTGCATACTAATTCCCTCCGTGCCCCGCGGCCAACCGTGCAGTTTGAGCGTCCTACAGAAACCGTTCAGAAGTTATGCCGATTTTATTTCATATAGTTCAATTATTGTCACCCTGTATTTTACCCACAGAAACAAAGTGTTATGGAACTTTCAGCTCTTAAGGATAATAAATGTTAATCTGGCACCTCCTAGGCACTTCTCCGCAATTGTGCTGACATGAGCTCTGGCATTCTGAACTATTCACGTCCTCATACAAATCAATTACCTTAAAAAGTGAACCATTTACGAAAAATTCAAGATCTCACTATAGTGCTTACAATTGAGTAGAACTGTTTATTATCAGGATTACATTCGTCCGCAGCTCGTGGTCGTGCGGTAGCGTTCTCCCTTCCCACGCCCGGGTTCGATTCCCGGCGGGGTCAGGAATTTTCTCTGCCTCGTGGTGACTGGGTGTTCTGTGATGTCCTTAGGTTTAAGTAGTTCTAAGTTCTAGGGGACTGATGACCATAGATGTTAAGTCCCATAGTGCTCAGAGCCATTTGATTACATTCCTTATACCATGTATCCGTAGCCTCTGAATGGTTAAGTCGTGAATGTTGGATTTCCTAAATTACATGACACCACCAATATCTTATAGAATCTGGTTACTGTTGGACCAGTAATGTGATCCTATTACGCGATGCCACTGACACAAAATGTTCACCTGAATCGTTATAGCTTAAAGCTGTTCCAATTGCAGAAGTGAGCTTTTTCAATTTACGGAATCTTCGATGGCTCTAAAAGCAAGCTATCATTGCGACGTAGCCATTCAACTTTAGTATGCGAAAAGCAGACAATTTCACAAATGATACGAGGTACAGAAATAAAACTGTTTACGACTTGGCGCTTTCATCTTTTGACAATGGTGTTGAAATAAATGAAGACCAGAAAAAACCTCCACAATGCGGAGCAACAAGAATGTAGGGTTCGTTCCGTGGCCAAAGATCGCACAGAATAAGGAGCGAACATTGAATTGCCAAAATCACCAAGTGCACACTTCTGCCGACACGGAGCTGCGCATGTTCGCCCGCGCGCGCGCAGCACTTTAGAAAAGGCGCCAAACCTGTTGGAACAGGTGTGCTAGGACAACGCGCGCGCGCGCTTGGAGATGCATCAAACGACGTAGACGTTTTGTTAACAGGCAAACTGTACATTCCAAAATGATGCTTTAAGAAACACGTCTCGCTGTACATAAAATCATATAAGTTACGCAGTTCTCGACAAGTCATGCAAACGTACTCCGGGTTGCATTCAACATGTTATCAAAATAACATACAAATAGACGAGAACTTAACTGGCTCTGCCGCATATACCAAAGTCTGTTTTGCACTGAAAGCATATTTTCTGTTGCGAAAAGATATCTTCATGCCTTCTAGCTGGCTTAATGTACGCTGAGATATTATGAAACTGAAATGTCAGATCCCTTATCACGTACAAAAGCATCGTTTCTGATAAGATCATTGCCTGTGCAACATGGCGATCAGATCACAGTCAAATTAATGGTATTATGTCGCAGCTTTTCTCCGGATAGAGAGAGAGAGAGAGAGAGAGAGAGAGTGTTCAGGGAGTGAGGCAATACGAATGCATGTGCGATCCCAATTTCTTACTGATGAGCACCGGTTTGGCTTCCCTGTATCACATGGAGTGAATGCAGGGCAATTACCTCAGCAATGTCCTGATCAGTTAGTGGTTCACATGTTATAATCTTGATCGAGATTTTCTCTGATCCTTCTTCCTTACGATTACTACTTTTGCGAAAACGTGTTTCACAAGAACAGCACGAAGAAAAAAACCAGCCTCAGTTCCATATTTAATACAATCAGATGAGTGGTGACTGTGTGGTGACATTGGGCTGAAATAAACTTATTAAAGCCGGCCGCGGTGGCCGTGCGGTTCTGGCGCTGCAGTCCGGAACCGCGGGGCTGCTACGGTCGCAGGTTCGAATCCTGCCTCGGGCATGGGTGTGTGTGATGTCCTTAGGTTAGTTAGGTTTAAGTAGTTCTAAGTTCTAGGGGACTTATGACCTAAGATGTTGAGTGCCATAGTGCTCAGAGTCATTTTTTTTTAAACTTATTAAAAATGTCGACTCTATGTAAGACAAGAGACGCATCACGACGTAAGTAGAACCGAAGGGTTGGGCGGAATACGAAAGTTAATTTTGCCTAAATTTCTATATAATCAACTTTCCCTCAACAGGTTGATGTGTTCGACAGAAGACGCCCATCCTTCTATCAGTGCACCCAGATCCGAGCTGTTTCCTATTTATGTCCACGGTCATCAAATACATTTTCGATGCGCTTTAGGTAGATGGATGCACCGTTAACACGGCGAAGGGAAATCTTCAAGGAAAATTGTCTCTTTTGTGCTCGGAATGAAGTTCTCAACACCGCTTCAGTCCCTAGCCAAAACTTGTTTTCGGGCTGTCATTTCTTACGGAATTGTAGTCTTTTGTGTATGCTAACTAGTTTTCCCACTCCTGAACGTTAACCAGGAATCCCGCACGCAAACGGACCACATCACATACGCGCCAGCTTCCTCAGTCACCCGAAGGGTGGGGGGCGCGGGAGGGGCGGAGTGTTGGTGGTGGGAGGTGAACCATGACCTTGCGTCACTCCACCTTCAACAGTCAGTCGGAGGGGGAGGGAGCACGTGGTGGCGAACACGCGACCACCAAAAACAACCCCGCAGCGCTGTCACACACAGCTCTGTATTCAACAGACGCCCAGCCTAGGGATAGACACAGCAACATCCACTACCTGCTTCGCATCCCTCCAGTTCACTTTTGCTGTGAGATCTAGTCCTATATTATGTAATGATCCCAGCTGCAAATAATATCAATTCCATAATCAATGCCTTTTGCAAAGGCAAAATGTTTTCCTAACTTTAATCCTGGATCGGTTTTAATAGCTGGATCGCACAACAGCAGCCACATAAGTTTACGATCTTTCGGTAACAATGACAGCTTAGAACGTTTCTACAGGAAGTAAACTAACTTTACTTTCCTGCCAACTGGAATATGGAGTGAAATTACTCTAATATACACGATACGCCATGTTTACGGTCTGGGTAGAAGTACACAGAGAGTTTGTCAAACGATTTATCTGAAATAATCTTACAATAACTGTGGTTATCTAAATAAAAAATTTCCCCTACTTATGGCCACTCAAGCTAAGAAATCAAATATTTCTAATTCCACTTCAGCATAGAAAAAATGTACCACGTTCAGTCAAAATATACATAACTCAAGATTGCATTCGCTACAATTCTTGAAACAGAGAGGGAAACAAATATTTTTAGTATTACAAACGCTGTATTCGACACACGCTGCAAGTCCATGGGCCACAAATACACAATTAACAAAAATTCCCGAACAAGTAGGCCTTCAAGTTAAAATTTGAAGAAAAAAAAATAAAATCAACGAAACGAGAAAATAAAGGAAAAGGAACAGAATTCAGAAAGCAGTACCAACTATACGGCAGTAACATCAAACACGTAATAATTAAAAAATATCACACATTTTAAGCACATTACTGCTATATAAACATTATACCACACTAGCCAAAACAAACTGATGATCAATAATAATGTATCAAACAACCGAAGTCCGCTTCAGATATGCACCGCAAAGTAAATACAAACACAATGCCACGTTCTGCTTAGTATACTCACCTTTATCCATCCTCCGTGAGCTGTAACCAGTACATAAAGAAGATATAAGTCTATTTCATGGCCGTTAATCTTCGGTATTTTACGAAATGGAGTCCTGAAAACAACAAGACATTATAATGTATTACGATGAATAACTTAACATAGATACATGCGAAACCCAAACAAACATACAAAGATGCTCAATAAATTTTAAATAAAAGTACACTTACCCACGGCTTTCGTGGAATTGCCTAAGTTCTCGAATGAAACTGTCACGTTCCCGTTGGTATGTGACTGGGTCCTTGTTAAGAATTTTGGCCATATTAACACTGAAACACTCTTGTTTATTGCACCACACGTGTTACTACGCTACGTGAATCCATTTAGAGTCCCGATACGCGTGACGTAGTCGCAGCGAAGAGCAGATACACCACGGTAAGATAGCAGTTGGGGCTCAACCGACGAAGGGTATTGTTCGACTCCCGCAGACGTAGGGTTGACTGGATTTCCAACTCCCAATGTTGCAACTTACTTCTGTCCGATATTAAGCACACAGCACGAGTCCAGTACACGGCACAACCACTCACACGTTGTCCGTAACTTTTCCATGGCGCACAGTTTAGTACTTTGCACCAAAATAATCACAAAAATGCACCAAAAATGTTACATACACGTAACGGCACGTTTCTTCCTATGTGTAATGTCACTGCAAGCCAAAATGGCGTCGGCCATTACGCCCAAAGACGGCGGATAGATACTCAGATACAAGTTATTTCTACTTTAAAATGTAGTTTGCAATGAATTTGTGTTATAAAACTTGTCTAGGTCTAATTAAACCCCACCGTTAGTAACGCTACGACATCAAGCAACGCGTCCATAACGTCGATTCCCGTCTCGGCGTACAGAGCGCGATGAAATTATAGTTCGTACACTGAACACAGATGTCAGTAGCAATTATAGCCTCTGTGAAGAGTTACTGATTTTGTGAATTTTTGTGATATCGTCAGACACGCTGAAGTATTTCGAAGCCAAACAATGACTTATAAAAGGAAAAAATATCATAAAGGCGATACACATGTGAAGAAGAAATGGAGAACGAAGCGCCGAACGAAAGACCTTGATGAGGTTAGTAAGCGTCAGTTTGTCTTTTAAGGTTATTGATGGAAAAATGACTATTAAAAATTAAACCATGGCACGTGGTTGTAATTGCAGATTGACGAGGATATGAAAGAAAAGAATGCAAAACTGCTACTAAATCAAGAAATAGATTTGGATAAACCTGGAAATGCACAGTTTTATTGTTTGCATTGCGCGTGAGTAACATTCTCAGTAGTTGCATGCCGCTAGAAATGCGTATTGTTTAGAATATTAGTAGTTTTTGTATTGCAGTTTTTAATGTGTACACAGTTGAACTCAGATGACTGAAATGTTTAAAATTAAACAACGAAGTTGCTATGCTTTTTAAGTCTACAAGGTTGCGAAAATTAATGTGTAATATGATAAATTTGGGCTATCTTTGTGTATGTAGTAACCAAAGTTGAATGACATGAAGATCGTATAGTAACTTTGGAGGAAATTTAATTACGATGTAAATATTGCCTTAAAAGTGCCCAGAAATAAATTTTCATCAGTCATCATCTCCACTATTATTGTGAAAAATGAAAAGGCAGAAATAGAGTAGCAGGTTACTCAGAAGTCGTGTAGATGATTTCATATTAATGATTGAATACATTTATTTATCCAGCGTTAATTTTGCAATGATATAAGAGTTGTCATCTTAGGAGACTGAAAATTAATAGCATAAAACACACACACACACTAATAAATCACAATATACACGTATGCTTTTATGAGGTTATGGCAGTGATTCATGTGTATAGGAGAGGTGGTCAGGCACAGCACTGATGAAGAATCCATTCCAGTAGTTTCCATATAGATTTAGGAGAACCAGATCAAGGTGTCTGAACAAAGTAACTGAAACCTGCTAAATATGAGGTCTTCGTCTGAACAACTGCGCAGTCTTACTCTGTTGGCTCCTATTGTAGAACGTTATCTGAGATACACACTATGTGCTCCGCATAACTAACATAGTTTTGCTCTACATTACTGCTTTCATCCAGGGCACCTGCTGCTGATTCCTAAATCATTTCCCCACACCCACCTCCCTGAACTAATGGTATACATACTGCTTGATAACTTAGAGCAGATTTTTACATGGTGTTATTAATTGAACTTCTTACACAAGCTAAAAGTGCACTCTTACAACTTAATTAGGAAGTAATTATTTGATACCTGTAATGAATGCTGTGTAAACAACCTTAGATTGCTGTTGTATCTGGAGGAGTTAGTGACAGTTAAGTTTACGTCTGAAGCACACTTTCTTTTCCCACCACTGAGAAATAAATAGTGGATTGGTGACCTCTTGAAGTTCAGTGAAGTAATGATTATGCCACTTCAGTCAGCAGATGTTTTCAACTGTTCAAATATAGACATTAAAAATAAATACTAAGTACTTGTATTACCTTCCTACTATAAGCAAATTTTTGTTTGAATATTTAATTCTGTAATTGAAAATCGGTAAATGTCTGTAGTGTTCTGTGTCTTTACAGAAAAACATTGCTATGTGCCATAGCATTGTAATAACCACTGTTGTATATAATGACCCATTTCAATGTGTTGTATTAGTGCTAGAATGAGTGATGAAGCAGTGCTCATGTCGTCCTCATAGAGCTTAAGGAAAAGCTCTATGTATACACATATTAATTAAAGTAATGAATATATTACTGACACAATGAAAACACTGAGTATTGGAGTTACAGTAGTATTCTAAAAAAATGTTCTTGATGATTCCAGAAGTACTAGAGGACAGGTAGTGGTTGTGAATGTATACATAGAGATTGCTAATCTCTTTCCCATCTCTCCCTCGTCTGTGCCTTTGTGGTATCAGATTTTGTGGTTTCCTCCCATTCCAATCATGGTTGGAGTGTAGAAAGAGTGACTCCTTAAATTTCACTATAAAGAAAGACCGTTTAAATGCCACTGTGAATGCTAAAATGAGTGTGATATTGTCTGCGCATTTCCTGCAGGAACAATATACACTGGGTGACAAAAATCACGGGATAGCAATATGCACATATAGAGATGGAGGTAGTATTGTGTACACAAGGTATGAAAGAGCAGTGCATTGGTGGAGCTGTTATTTGTACTCAGGTGATTCATGTGAAAAAGTGACTGATGTGATTATGGTCGTGTGACCGGAATTAACAGGCTTTGAATGTAGAATGGTAGTTAGAGCTAGACTCTTGGGACATTCCATTTCGGAGATAATTAAGGACTTAAATATTCAGAGATCCATAGTCTTAGGAGTGTGCAGACACACCAAATTTCAGGCAACTGAGAGCAGTGGTGTCTGCATAGAATTCTCACTCCTGACAGACAAGCAGCAGTGTATGAAATAACTGCAGAAATCAATGTCAGATGTATGTGAACATATCCATTAGGACAGTTTGGTGTTCAAGGACTGTGGCAGCTGACGACTGATGTGAGTGCCTTTGCTAACAGCACATCATCACCTGTAGTGCCTCTCCTGGGCTTGCAACCATATGTGTTGGACCCTAGACAGCTGGAAAACTATGACGTGATCAGATAAGTCATTATTTCAGTTGGTAAGAGCTGATGGTAGGGTTCGAGTGTGGCGCAGAAACACGAAGCCATGGAACCGAATTGTCAACAAGACACTATGCAGGCAGGTGTATGCTGTGTTTGTGTGGAATGGAAATGGTTACGTTCAGCTTCTTGAAGATCATTTGCAGCCATTCATGGATTTCATGCTGCCAAACAACAATGGAATTGTTACCGATTGTCAATGCGCACTGGGCCACAGTTATTCCCAATTGGTTTTGAAGAAAGTTCTGGACAATTCGAGCAAATAATTTGGTCAGCTAGATTGCCTGACACAGGACATAATGCAGATGTCAGTCCGTGCAGAATATCCTTCAAGGGCAACACTTGTGCAATTATCTATTGTTATAGAAGCAGCGTGACTCAATATTTCCGCAAGGATCTTCCAGTGACATGTTGAGACCATGCTATATTGACTTGGGCATTATCCCAGAGAAAAGGAGGTCCAACACAATATTAGGAGGTATCCCATGCTTTTTGTCACCTAATTGTATAGGATGATGAAAATAGCTCTAGATTCTGCACTCACTTGGTAAGTAGGCATCCATGGGACAATTGACATCTATCTTCAAGCTTCTGCAAATTCACTTTTTTCAACGTTTCCATGATGCTTCTCGATGAACCGAATAAATCTGTGGCCATCTTACTGCATTCTTTTGTATATATTCAATGGCTCAACCAAACTGCTGCCTTTCATCCTAACCATGACTTCAGGCTATGCTGCAGATTAGTCTGTCACCACAACATACTTCCCAGAGACTAATACAAGTGCAAAAGAAATATTGTCTGTGTTCCAGTGCTTTTCTGTTTGCCACATCAGCATTGCATTATGTGCCACATCATCGTTACATTACAGGATGAAGCAGGGCTCCGGTATTGGTTCATCCTGTTAACTGTGTCAATATTGCATGATAGTCCTATTTGGCTTAGGTCCCAAACAATTGAGCAATATTGTAAGGTGGGATGCACAAGTGATTAGTAAGCAATCTCCGTAGTAGACTGACTACATTTTTCCTGTATCCTACCAATGAATCAAAAGTTGAGCCAGCGTAATCATTCCATTTCACAGCCCTACAAATTGTAATGATGAGGTATTCATAGGAGTTGATTGATTTGAGACATTCAACTAATATAGCAGCAGCCCAAAAATTTGCTTTTAATTCTGTTAAAATAAAAACCACCATGACTGGTTTTGCACTTCAAGACCTCTCCATTTATAGCTATTACAGGCTCATATCTTGCGGCATTGTATTGTAGTTGTCTGATGTCCTGAAATTTTTGTTCATCTGAACGTGGATTTTCAAACTTCCTGACCATATATCTGTGTTCCGTGAGATATCTCAATGAATTTGCAGCGATGTCAGAACATGGTTATTCTGTGGTTACGTCTTGGTAAATTGTAATTGTCAACAACTTTCTTTTAAGGCAGAAAAGTTGGAATCCTTTGTATGTATTATTTTAGTCCACAGTTAGTTACTTGGTACTGAATGTTATGTAACCTACAATCACATTACCTTTATTATCATCATTATTATTATTACCACCATTGTCATCTATACTAATTTATTTAGTTGGCCACCTAAGGACTAAAATAAGCATATAAACTTTATGACAGCTGTTGTCATTTATTATTTTTCTTTCTACAGGCTAGTTGTTATTCATCAGCTGGCTATGTCTTATATCTGCATATGCATTATTACTCTGTAATCCATGTGTTGCAGAGGGTATTTTATGACCACTGTCTCTTCCACCTTTCCTATTATGGAGTGCAGTCAAATTAAGTCAGTAGATACTGAGGGAATTAGTTTTGGGAATGAGGCATTAAAGTAATAGACAAGTTTCACTATTTGGACAGCAAAATAACTGACAGTGGTGAAAGTAGAGGGGATATAAAATGTGGACTGGCAATAGCAAGAGAAGAACTGTGGTGGTAATTCTCCATGCAAGCTTGAATCTCTCTGATTTTGCCTTCATGGTGTTTTTGTGAGAGATGTAGGCAAAAGCAGTTGGTTGACTATTATTAGAATGTCAGTTCTTGATCTTTAACGGTAAAACACAGTGATGCAGAATCTACCTTGCACATTTGCCACTGGGGTTGGCAGAGCATCCCCTCGATGTTTTAATGCTTATATAATAAGGCGTTCAGAAAATGCACTGCTCTTCTTAGGATCATCTTATTTCCTCTATCAAGCCTTTCTGGTATGGATCCCAGACTGATGGGCAATATTAAAGTATCAGTGCAATGAGGGTTTTGAAAGCTACCTCCTTCGTGGATGAACTGCACTTTCTGTGGGCTCTCTCAATGTATATCTGCCTTGTTTGCAATTAGTTTTTGTGTATTTGTTCCACTTTAAATAGCTGTCTGTGCATGCATCATCGTATATTTAGTGGGTGTGACTGCTTTTAGTGATTGCACAGCAATTTTCTAATCATACAATAACGGATATTTTTGTCCATTTATGTGTCACATGTTATATTTGTTTTTGTTGAGGATCAACTGTCAATCTCTGCATCAAGTGTCAACCCTTTGCAGATCTTCCTGCGTTGTACTAAAATTTTGTACTGTTGGGACTTCTGTGCTAAAAAGCATTAAAGTTTCAACAGCTCTTCCATTGTGTATAGATGTTGACTATTTGTTGACGTTTGTCATAGCACGAGATAGTATATGCAAACAAAGAAAATTGCTCGATCTGTTTTATTTTGGCAGAAAATAGATTGTTTACACTGGTTTTTAATATGGAGAGTGCCAGAATAACTTTTACTGTGCTGGTTGTTATGATTTTTAAGGTTGCTTACTGATTTTTGTATTTATTTGGTGACTGGAAAAAAAACTAAATGTGCTGTCACTGACTTGTAGCATAGCCTGAGTACTAGATTAGTTTGGAATGTAATAATTTGCTGGAGCATTGGTGGAGCCAGTGAATTTCAATACGGAAATAAGTTTGCCAAAATTGATTGATGTGTACCGTAACCGTAACCCTAAGCCAAATTTGCCAAAAATTGACATGCAAACGTTCATTGTATTTTATCACTTTTTAAAGCATAGTTAGATTTGGTTATTCCTACATGAAACATTTAAGAATTATTTACTTGTGCCTATAATTCCACTCATTGGTTATATTGCAATAAAAAGATCGATCTTAGTTATTTTACAATGCTTCTATCCTTGGAAGTGTATTATATGGATGGTAGAAATTCCATTCTGTACTCCTCACACATTCTCCTGTAAAAGAAGAGAGAAAAGGTGAATTCATCACTTGGATGTATTTACAGCATGACATCACAAAACAACCGAAAGCTGCTGTAATGTGTTTTTATTTACAGAAATCCAGTTTTAATTTAGTGATTATCTCTAAATCGTGTGCACAATAACAAAGATGTCTAAAAAATAGCTTTGTGGAACTAATTCTGGTGAACTATTGTGTGTAGCAGATACTTACGGGTGTCACTATAGCATAGTAAAAGAAGGTTCCGTGGCATAAAGTACATAATGGTTATAGTTATCTAAATGGTACGGCTAAAAATACAATAAGCATAAATATATTAAAAACAATAGTATACATATGAAGTCAGATTTTAGATGTACACAAAAGTCACATCACATATGCATGTTTCCAGTATTTCATACGTTTTATTTGCTAAAATTTTGGTGAGACAGTATGCTGAAAAGTGCAATGCACTGTCAATTTGTGCATTTAGTGACTAATGGAAAATGCATATAATTATAATTGATGCATGTATAGTGGCAGGTAACTATAACATGTATACTGTGTTTTTAATGTCTATAAACATTTTGTATTTTCACCTAAATCATAGATGCTGTAACTAATAATAATTGTGTACTTGACGCTGTGGAACCTTCCTTTAACCTGATATAATGGTACCCATGAGTATCTGCTATATACAATAGTTCCAAGTTAACTATTTTGGAATATGCTTTTCTTCTACATTTTTCTTATGTAAGTGACTTAAAGATGGGCACATGACTGATACTAGTTACCCATAAAAAAGTACACATTACAGCAGCTTTCGCTGTTTTGCAAATCTGTTCTTAAAATGAATTCATTTTCTTTAAAATTAGTAATTAACCATCTGCAGGGAAATTTGCCAATTCTTGTTTTAATTTACAGTATTTTCAATGCATGTAATGCTCTGATTGTATCATCATTAAAAAAATTCCATGTTACGTGTATAAAACACTTGTAACCTCTTCTCTCCTTTGTTTTTAATTTTATCGTTGTTGCCTTCAATTTTTTTCACAGGAGGTATTTCATTGATGAATCTGCACTGACTGATCATTTCCGGACGAAAGTTCACAAGCGTAGGCTGAAAGCTCTTGAACTGGAACCATACACCGTAGAAGAATCGGAGAGAGCTGCTGGCAAAGGCCAGTACCAACCTCCCAAGAGAAGGAAGATTGAAACACAGAGTACAGGAGATGATACCTATGTTGAATCTGGTGACAGAATGACTGATTAAAATAGTCATTTCTGTAAACACTTTAGAAACATAATCGAAAATGATATTTGCCTCCCACTTCATGAAATCTTTATGTGGATGCAGTATGTTATTACGAACATACTGCAGCTCAACTTTATTTGTTACAGGTAATAAAGCACATAAAACTGCATCAATTCTGATTCCACATCTTGATTGTGAGGAAAAGTTTCAGGGTTTAGAAAATCTGAAGAGAAATGTTATGTTACGCAAACTTAATCTTGATGTTGATAACGTCCATCAGTTGTGGGAAAAATTAAGATCTATTGAACAGACAAAAGAGTGTATGGAACAAAAACGCATAGAAATAGCCAGTATAACAAAAGCCTTAAAGAAAAACAATAATTTACAGGAAATAGAGAAGCTCAAAATTCAAGGTAGGTCACTAAGAGATGATATTAAAAAAGTAACTAAGAAATTTTGGGAAATGCAGGAAAAAGCGATTGGGCAGTTTTTGTCATTGCCAAATGATTTAGACCGTGATACACCCGAAATGGAAGAAAAAGTTTTGTATGAATTTGGTAATGTACCCCAGGATGCCTCAGAATGCCACACTGTGATAGGAAACAAACAAGATTTGGTGAGGTATTTTAGTCCAGTTTGTTACTATTTAAATGGAGCTGCAGCAGTTTATGAATTAAAATTGCTCCAGCACTTTGCTGATTCACTTCACGAAGCAGAATTTGCGGAGACATGTAACTCTGACTTTGTAAGGAGCATAGTAGTTGAAGGATGTGGAATGAAGCACATTAATTCAGTATCAGTGTTCACTATAGAACACAGTGACACGGGTGTATCAGATATCAATAATAGGCTTCACTTAGTTGGAGGTGCTTCTTTGCCTGCATACTGTGCTTGTCATGCAAAGACCATTGTCACAGGTTCTCTTCCAGTTAGGTATTTTACAGTAGGTCGACAATATAGTCCCATACAAAGTAAAAGTTTGCCAGGATTATTTCACACTTGCCAGGCATCATGTGTGGAATTGTTTGTGTTAACTTCGGACACTCTGAAAGACCTGAAAGCAGAATTCCAACGGACGTTAAAAGCTGTTACAGGCATATACAGGAGTCTGGGACTACCCTTCAGAATTGTGCTTTTCCCTGCCAACTCACTCAAGCAATGGGAAAGTTTAAGAGCAAGCATTCAGATGTTTTCTGTACACAATAAGTCTTTCATAGAAGTTGGATATCTTTCTTTGTGTAATAATTACATAAGCAAACGTTTGCTTATGTATTATGAAACACCAGAGAAGGATAAAAAATTTGTGCAGGTATTGTCAGGAACTGTGCTATCTGTGCCAAAGTTTCTAGGCTGTGTGTTAGAAAATGGACATTTTTCAGACTTGAATATTTAATTTAGACTGCAGAAATGTATTTTTGGCTAGTAATGTATGTAGCTGTTACTGTTATTACTTGTAAATGAGAATCTTTTCAGAATAAAATGATAAAGTCCTTTTTTATATTACTTGTTCAATTAATACCGTCTATTCATCATAGCATTACTTAAAACTATGCCTTCCCTCTGAGGAATTATATTCTGTGCAACTGTAATTTGTCAGAAACAACTTAAAGATGTTGTTAGCCGTATAGATCAAATCTACACCAATTTACATAATAGAGTTGATGCAATACATTGTAACTCCTCTCACCACCTTTTCCAAACAATTGAAACACTAATTATGTATGATTCACTCAGTATGCATGGGATGAGGGAAGATACATACAGGGTGTATCATAATTAATGGTGTAAATGAATACAGTTGAAAGTACACGATACTAGAAGCAAAAAAAGTCTCAGTAAATGTAGGGTCGAAAATGCACACCTTAAGAGCTACATGCAGTTTTTCATCTTTGATACTGTGAAACAAATCTCTCCTACTGCAAGTTCTTTGCTTTTCATATTTTAGGAAGTGGTAGTATGGACCAAAATAAGAAGAATAAAAAAAGTCCAGCAAACATGTGCTGCAAAACGCATACCTTAAAAGTTACGAGCACATGATCATTAGAAGAGTTGTGTTTCAAAGTAGCAAAGATGAACAAGTGCTCATAGCTCTTAAGGAATGGATTTTAGAGCACGTTTATGGGACTTTTTTTCTTTTTTTGGTCTATAGTTCCAGTTCCCAAAATATGGAAAGCAAAGAACCTGAAGTAGAAGAGATTGTTTAACAGTATCGAAGATGGAATGATTGTTAATAGCTCTTGAGGTATGCATTTTTGACCCAATGTTTACTGAGACTTTTTTTGCTTCTAGTATTGTGTGCTTTCAGCTGTATGCGTTTACACCATTAATTATGATGCAACCTGTATAAGTGAAATATCTTTAGAGAACTGGTTAATAACCAAAAGTCCTCCACTGCAGTCTGAGACTTGGAATGATGTGTGTGGTGCTGAAAAATTTGGAGAGAAATGGAATAACTTCAAATTCTTCAGATATTTCAATGTAACATGTCCTATTACTTTTAAAAGAAAAAAAAAGTTAGAAACTGTGTAAGACTGGCACATGAAGTGAAACAACTGGAGTGATCTAGTCAATTGCAATATTAATGAAATTAGATGGCAAAAGCAGGGTGGCATGTTTGTATCAAATGCAGGCAATATATCCAGAAACAGTTTCTCATGAGCTGGTACTTACTAAACTGGATTACAAAATATCAAGATGCGCAAACTGAACACAAAGACAACTCCTTCCTAGCATAGAAAAGTGTGGTGTAGCCCATTGGTCACTCCTGGGACCCAAGCACAAAGTTTTTTTCCTCCATATAATGGTGTTCTGTGGCTTTCAGAAAGAAGCTACAAGGGCAAGTGACATTGGAATTGGTATATATCTAATAATCCATCAAAACATAATACAGCAGTTTCAAGTTGAACTCAAATCTTTAAACTACACAGCAATTTGAATCAGCACACAGCTTTGCAGATAAACAGAAACCCTGATATGACAGAGCAAACTATTATTGTAGGATACCCATAAAGGGGGGAAAATCTTGTGTATCATATCAAGAAGAGAACACAGTTTAAACTTGCATGTACCTTAGACACTTCGCAATGAGAAATGCTTTGAAATAGCAGGTGTTTAACTAGAAGCTACTGCCATAAAAAAACAGCTCTTTGCAAGTCTATTTACCTAATGCAAATAGACAGAAACTTTTTAGTAAATTGAGGTCACGGAGAAAGTTTTAGTGTCCAAGTACAAGATAATCTTTAAGTGGAGACATAAATGTAAATACAAATACCGTGCATAAAACAAATAACATTCCCATTCTGCACAGCTTTGATATGTTTCAGATGGTCAACAGTGCAACAATGGCAACAAAAACCTCAGCATTAGTTATCAATCATGTTACGGATATAGACAAGGAAACTGTGTTGTAGACGTAAAATATCTTGGACATTCTTGATAATTCCTGCCCATTAAGGAAAGTAAAAGCTGCCTAGGAGATGTCCACCAGACTGCATGTCTACAAAAGACCTTTTCAAAACCCCAAAATTCAAGAATTTTCTACCACATTGTTAATCTAAACTACGATGGAGTGTATACGGAAAAGAATGAGAAGGATAAGAAACTCCTCAAAGACCTTGAAATGTTTCAGTTCCATAAGAAAATCTCATAGTGAGTCAGAATTCCTAAATTGTTACCAAAGCTATAAAAAGGTTTACAGGATAAAGTTGCTTACAGAAAAAAGAAGTAGTGAGCAAATGACAAAGCAATACTTAAACACACTGGCTGCCGCACATAGTGATGGGTTTTTCAATGCCAGACCATGGTGTCAGGCATGAGGCTCTGCTGTGGGTGCCGCTGGCCACGTGCTAAATGAGTTAGCTATTTGGGGAACAAAATAACTGATAATGGCCAAAGTAAGGAGGATATAAACTGTAGACTGGCAATGGCAAGGAAAGCATTTCTGAAGAAAAGAAATTTGTTAATGTCGAGTAGAGATGCAAGTGTTAGGAAGTCTTTTCCAAAGGTATTGGTATGGAGTGTAAACATGTATGGAACTGAAACATGGATGATAAATAGTTTAGACAAGAAGAGAATATAAACTTTCGGAATGAGGTGCTACAGAAGAATGCTGAAGATTAGACGGGTAGATTATGTAACTAATGAGGAGATACTGAATAGAATCGGGGAGAAGAGAAATTTGTGTCACAACTTGACCAGAAGAAGGGATCGGTTGGTAGGATATGTTCTTGAGGCATCAAGGGATCAGCAATTTAGTATTGGAGAGCAGTGTGGAGGGTAAAAATTGTAGAGGGAGACCAAGAGGTGAATACACTAAGCAGATTCAGGAGGATGTAGGCTGTAGCAGGTACTGGGAGATGATGCTTGCACAGTATAGAATAGCATGGAGAGCTGCATCAAACCAGTCCGTGGACTGAAGACCACCACAACAACATGTATTCTGCTCTTTGTGTTTTTCGTCTTTCTTATGGCTGTCATTAGGAAATGGGACCAATATGTGAACATGTTAATTTCCAGGTTCAAGACCTCTGTGGCAATGGAATGTCAACACCAAAATTCCTCAATAATTGGCCATTGACCCAAAAACAGTTTCATTTTGGTTTAAGAGAGGCAATGGTAATGGTAGCGACAGCAGCAGAGTTGGACAAGCAACAAAACTCTCTCAAAATGGTAAAAACAAACACAGACATTTGGTAAAGGGTGAAATTTGCAGCAGGACTTGAGCAGTTGCCAAATGTCTGAATTTCTCAGATGACTACCAGAAGAGACGGAAAACCCCATTACGACAACTGTAAAATGTCCTCATTTGTAGACAATACTGGGGAGAACGTGCACGTGTCCAACCAATAAAATCCATGCTGCGAGGGGGAGGGAAGGGGGATTCAGACATTCTGTGAAAGAGTAATATCTGACGCTTTTTGCGATTCTGACCCTGAAGGAAAGAAGAAAAGGATGCACATTTTGCTTACAGGCAATTCTCTAGTAGGGTGTCATTCAAAGCCCAACAATCAAAATGCAGAGTCTGTTTAGGTGAAACACAGAAAATTTCCCATGTTCATAGACCATAGCAAGGATTGAAGATGATTGTCAGTGGTAGGTTAGGTTCTGTGACGTTGGAAAAATTGAACTGCATATGGTCGATGCAAAAAGGACCATCAGTGATGATTATTAACTGGGAAAGAATTGTTTTTTACCATCACCATTCTCAAAAATAAAATAAAAACATTTTGAAAGACAAACTAATGAGTTACTTGAATAAATATAACATTCTCAGGCAAGTACAGTGTGGTTTCCAGAGTAGAAGTACAGTATCAATCTTATAGAGTTTACAAAAATTGTACTTGATGCACTAGACAAGAAAGAGTGTCACAGATACATCTTTAGATCTGTCAAGTCTTTCATACTCTTGACCATAAAATTATAAAAATAATAAAAAACTACCTTTAGAAATAAGAGGAACTGCGATATTTTTGTAGAAAGCAAAATTCTTAACAAATACTCATATAAACATAGGAGTCCCTCAGGGCAGCATATTAGGACTTCTGTTGGTTTTTTTTTTATGTACATCAATGGCTTTCCAGACATCAAAGAATGGAGTAACATCAACACCATCTGATAATTCCAAGTAATCATAATTATTAACATAAATTGACTTCAAAAACAGCAAGAAATTTAACTGGAACATCAGTAAGAGGCAGTAACACTGAATGGAAATGAACAGTGAAATAAAATTTAAAAGATACGTATCTGTGGGAGTACTTAGGTAATGCCAGGGATTTGTGTGTAAAATAACCACACAGCTTTGTAAACATGTTCTTGTAGTTATTTATTCTATTAACACGGGGTTGTAATAAGACTTTTTATAGTTTTAGGAATCAGTTTCAAATCCAAATGAGCATCAAAACAGTCTATAACTTTCAAGAGCTCACAAAAAACTCTGTCTATGGCTAACTTGGCATAACGTCAGCTTGATGTCGTAACTTGACTTTCCAGATAGGGAAAAACATTGTAATTACAGATAAATCCTTGCAGAGAAAGCAAATATTTGATTAAGATGACATATCTGATATCATTTTGTAAATGTTCTGTGGGTGAATGGACTGATAACTGACTGTGGATTCTGTGTGTAGCCAATATTAATGTACTAATGCAGTGCTGGAGCAAAACTAAGCAGTGATTATTGTTGGTGCCCAGGGTAATTTCACATTTGATAGATTAGGCTATATTGCTTTCTTAAGATTAAATTTTATAGTATTTAGAATTATCATAGAGATTTTTAAGAATTATATACTGATGAGTCAAAGCAATGTGTCACCTTGGTCTCTTCAAACTTTTCTCTTTATCATGTCCTCAGAATCAAGCTTACCAATGAATTCAGAATATTTGTTGCTGGACTTGCACTATTCTGAGGAGTGAATTCTAATTAGGGTCTGACTTCCTCATCTGTTCAGATTCCTTAATGTTCTGCAAATGATCAGCATTTATATCCAAAAAATTAAATAGTATTATGAAAGATGCCCTTCTCCAGTTGCAAAATCACAGGAAGGAGACACCATTATGCTGTGCGTCATTACCAAGGAGGCTTGATAATGTGCCATCTCTGTGTGCTGCAATGTTGTTGTTGTTGTTGAGGTGTTGTGCATCTATGATGGTGGTTCCCAACCTTTCCAAGACCACTACCCGACTGCAATTGGACATTAGCTGGCAGCCCCCTGCAATTCCCACCACAATCATCAGCATTACAGCTAAACTAAACTTTAAAATGGAAAATAATTTTCTTTGAAAAATGACATAGGATAAATGATAGCCTGCATCCCCATTTAAAACTAACTAATTAAATTGTGTGCACTATGCTTAGGGCTACTGTTTGTATGTCATTTGACTGCTCGACTCCATACTTCTTAACTACCAGAAATTTGAAGACTGCTGACAATGCTTTGTCTGGTTACTGGCACCAGTATGGCCACTAGTGACTTTCTAGGTCACTTGGAGGTAGTTTATGCACTGACAGTTGGCGATGAGCACATGGGGTGGCCACATTATCTATTATCACAGTTACTGATTTTGTAGCTGATTTTCTACTTGAGTGAATAGTGCAGCCCAAGAAATATTTATGGCTGATTGTATAATGGACAGATAGTATGAACTTAGTCATCAATAAATAAATGTTATTCTTTTACAATGCAAGAAAGTTTTCAAAAAGGTATGGAATAATAATAATACAGTGTGGGCCCTACAGCAGTATTGTAACCATTACATAGTTACTCTTGGGGTGTGCTGTCAATTAGTTCATTTAGTGTTGCCAACTGAAGTGTGCTAAAATGATTGTGACAAGTCTCTGCATGGGATCCAACACTATAACACACGGCTTCCTTCTTTGATGTTAGGACTCGTCAATCTGTAGTGCTTACGGTTTACAGCCACATACAATGGCATGCCACAGTGCATTTTAAATGACATTTGAGGTAAATGTTGTAGAATTCTATTTTATCTGACTTTCTACAAAAACTATTGTGAAGAATACTATCTGTCATGAAGCCATTGTATGACTTGATAATGTAGTCCCAAAACATGTTTTGTTAAATAAATAACTTTTTTCATCAACTGGTGCATAATAAACTTCATGCTGATATTGTGAGAAGATTTTAGTGTGGACTCATGACGTCTGGCTATGCCATTTATACTGCAAGAGATCTGTTGGTCACAATTTACTGATATCCTGCTTTAGTATTTTGTTCTGTTTCTCAAATTTGTATTTAAATAATTCATTTTAATATCACTGCTATTTTACAACTTCAATTTTTTGTGCTTGAGAGGGATTGTGTCTATGAATGGGGAAAAAGAGAGAGATTGATTTCAGCTAACATTTTGTGCCACCATTTTTTAAATTTTAAATATTTTAACCACTTTCGTGATATAGCAGGTGCTAATAACTATGCCAAAGACTGCTCTAAATAAAGCACAGGACAACCCAAACAACCAATGTGGAACACTGTGCTTACTCATAATCACATGCCAATGCCTCAAATAGTCGGAAGTGTTGTCACTTGGAACATGGTTTGTCATCAAGAGTATTATGGCCCACAACATGGTGGTAATGCAGTCCTTGCAGTACCTTCCATGTAGCTGAACATTTTCCTTTTAAATGAGGGAATTTGTTTGGTGTTTTGTATAGTTGGGGGGTGAGGGTAGGGAGAGCAGTGTTTTTCCTGAAACATGCCCTCAATTATGATGTATGGCATTGAGGTTATTTGTCCATCAGTTGCCAACAAGTCATCTAAATAGTTGTTCACAGGAAATTCTGTAAAATAGGACTATTTGGACACTCGTCAAGTGTGTTTTTTATGTGGCTCATTATATTCTTATTATGAGGATTAAAGAAAAAAAAGTGCTGTTTACCGGCCTAACTGATAACCTAGCTTATTTCAAATTAAAATTGTAAAATAGTGAAACAAAAAGTACTAAAAATTGTTTTGGATTTCCAAGAAACCCTGTATTTGGGACTAAGTGAAAACACCTTGCTTTATTTTTTATGAAAATGAGTTATAAACTTGAGAGCTGCTTATGTTACCATGTAAGTAAGTAAAAAGGCATCTGGGCTCACTTTAAGTATTCTCTGAAACTGGTTAATGAACAAACAAAAATAACAAAGAATTATTAAATACACTGGAAATAAATCAAAAGATAGTTGTCATACACAAATGTCGCATGAACTGATATGGGGAAACCACTTAGAAAAACTAATACCTAGGAAACATTAAATATAATTCCAAGGTGCATTGAATCTCTGTGTGTGATTTATCAGTATGTAATCTTTTGTCACTATCCTCCGTAATTTCATCATCTGAATGCTCACAATGGAGGCAGTTTTAAGATGTATCAATACTTTGACCGCTGCATGGGCCACACATTTGCGGCATTTTTCACATTCAATCAAATCAAATTTGCCTCTGTAGTCTTTGCAGTTTATACAACAAATACTGCATGTAAGTCAGTCTACAGTTATTTTGTGACTTACACAAACATGGCCTGCATATGCAAAGCTTTGATTATACAAGGATCAGAGTTCTTTTTGGCTGACTTACATGTGGAAGATGCATTTGTTTCTGGTGCTACCATATTTCCTTGCTTTTCTGTCTTCTTCTCACAACTTCGTTGATGTTCCTTGAATGAGTGTACCAAATTTCTTGCTATTTCCTGACCGTCACCATGTAATCCATCAAGAATTCTCTTCAACATCTCCATATGGTTTGGTGATGCAAAGTGGTAGCTATCAAACTTACTACTAAATGTTTGCTCACAGTTTCAGTAATCTGCATCTACACTTTCATACATACTCTGAAAGCAACCGTACAGTGTGAGGCAGAGGGTACCCTGAATCACAACTGGTCATTTCCATTCCTGTGCCATTTGCAGGTAGAGTGACTGTGTGCGTCCGTGCCAGCCCTAATTTCTTGTATCTTATCTTTGTGGTTCTTATATAAAATGTATATTGGTGGCGGTAGGATTGTCCTACAGTTAGCTTCAAATGCTAGTTCTCAAAATTTTATCAGTATTGTTTCAACTCCATATAACTTGCATGTTGTTCAAACCTACGAGTAACAAAATCTAACAGCCCGCTTCTGAATTGCTTCAGTGTCTTCCTTTAATTCGACCTAGTGCGGGTCCCAAACACTCGAGCAGTACTCAAGATTAGATCACACTAGTGTCCTATAAGAAATCTCCTTTACGGATGAACCACACTTTTCTTAAAATCCTCCCAATAAATGGAAGCTGACTATTCGCCTTCCCCACCGCAATCCTCACACGCTTGTTCAGTTTCATATTAGTATGTAACATTACACTTGGATATTTAAACAATGTGAGCGCGTCAACCAGGACACTACTAATGCTGTATCTGAACATTACAGGTTTATTTTTCCTATTCAACTGCGTTAACTTTCATTTTTCTCCATTCAAGCTAGCTGCCATTCATCGTACCAACTGGATATTTTGTCTAAGTCAATTTGTATCCTGTTACAGTCACTCAACTTTGACACCTTCCTATATACCACAGTATCATCAGCAGACAACCGCAGATTGCTGCTAATCCTGTCAGTCAGATCATTTATGTATATAGAAAATAATAACGGTCCTGTCACACTTCCATGAGGCACTCCTGACAATACCCTTGTCTCCAGTGAACACTCACAATCAAGGAATATATCCTGGGTTCAGCTACTTAAGAAGTCTTCGAGCCAGTCACATATCTGGGAACTTGTTCTGTATGCTCGCACCTTCGTTAATAGTCTTCAGTGGGGCTTTGTGTTAAATACTTTTTGGATATCTAGGAATACGGAATATGTATGTCATCCTTCACGTATAGTTATCAGCAGATCACGTGAGGAAAACGCAAGCTGAGTTTCATAAAAGCGATGCTTTCTAAAACTTTGCTGATTCGTGGACATGAGCTTTTCAGCCTCTAAGAAATTTGTTATATTCAAACTCCGAATATGTTCTAGAATTCTGCAACAAACCAATGTTAAGGTTATTGGTCTGTAATTTTGCAGGTCCAGTTTCTTCTTAAATGTAGTCCATAATCTGTTTCACAAGACAGGTCCCTGTTCTTTTGAAATACGTCGACGGTACCTATTCTTTCTGTATTGGTACAAAATTTCCCTCCATTTCCTTTTCATTGGGGCAAATACTGCAGCACTGATGGCTTGCATTTGGTGGGAATAGAGTGACATAAACTTTGCTATGTCTGCATGCTTCAGTCACTTCAGGAGAAAAGTGACTAGCAAGATTGTCTCGTAATAATATGACTGTGTCTCTAGGGTCACAAGTGGCTTCAACGTGGGGCAACAAAATTTTGGAGAACCACACTTCGAAGAGATTCACCAACTGCTCGGACTGCTGGCATATTTTATACCAGCTGGTCCAACTTAAGTCCAATTTTCATACATATGCTGTAGTTTGTACGCAACCTTAGGAGGAAGTAGATGTCCATTTGTGTTCCTGCATACCACCAAGCTAATTGAAACTTCAGGGTGCTCTTGTGCTCTTTCTGCCTTTTTCGTGTTTCTGGAAACCAGAGTCTTTCTGGACCCAGAGTCATCTCTAAAGTTGATCTCATCACAACTGTAGAAATTTGTACTTTTCACTCCTTGAAGAGCAAGTCCAGTATTATTGAAGAAGTTCAAAATTTTCATTGCAATTGACAAATGTCTGGACTGCTGTTTATTGGATTATAATAGACAGGTTGTTTCGAGCTATGAATGAATCAAGGAAATGCGGACCAGATGATATTGTCTTTGGAGACAGGTACTACTATTCCCTGTTTATCAAGGTATTTTTTGACATCATGCTTCATATCTGTCCGTTCTTCATTTTGCTGAAAACATTTGTATGTCCAACAGGCCCAAGATACTTTCTAAGCAACCTCCTTACAAGCTTTGGCTGAGGAACTTTGAATTTTGTTTTAGCCACCTTCTTTGACATTCCTTCCTTAATAGCATGTATGGCCATATGGCCATTCCCATCTCCGCAATAAAAGAAAAAGGATAGATTTTCCTTGCTGTCATTTTGGTCTGAGCTGCTGGAGATGGCAGTCGTGTGTGTGACGTGTTCTTGCTCATGTGAATGAGTGTGTGTGTTTTCCTTGCATTGTTGATATTCAAACCTGGAGTTTCCATTGTTTGATTTTTCCACATCTTCCTTGATGTGGTCTCGACCCAAGCGTTTTTTCATTTCTTCTCACCGTTTCTGATGACTAATTATCTGTAACAATGGAAACTATAATTAGCTCAACCAAAAAAGTTAATGGAGGCCAAATACTACAAATCAAATTATTATAATGTAGTATACTTAGTAACTGATCACACCCAAGTGAGGCATATAAAGAAAAGAGTTCCAGTGGAAGATTTAGATGGAAGTGTGCAACACATGTGACATTTACAAGACAAATATAGTGGATGAAGAATTTAAATGTGTTTCTTGAACACTTCTTCCACACAGTCATGAGTGAGCCATTCGAGTTACACATCTAGGATTACAATATTGTGCCAGAAATTTTACACATAGTTGATTACTAAAAATCAGACAGTAAAAGACACTTACCAAACAATCATACACCAAGGTAACGACAGTCATGGGATAGTGATATTCAAACATATGGATGACAGTAGAATTGCATACACAGGGTATAAAAGGGCAGTGCACTGGGGGAGCAGTCAGTTGTATTCAGGTGATTAATGTGAAAAGGTTTCTCACATGGTTGTGTCTGCACGACTGGAATTAACGTGCACTGAATGCAGAATGGTAGTTTAAACTTGATGGTTAGGACATTCCATTTTGGAAAATGTTAGCGAATTCGATGTTCTGAGATCCACAGTGTCAAGAGTATGTCAAAAATACCAAATTTCAGGCATTACCTCTCACCATGGAAAATGCAGTGGCCGACTGCCTTAACTAAACAACCAGGAGCAGAGGTGATTGTGTAGTGTTGTCAGTGCTAATAGACTAGCAACACTGTGAAATAATTGCATACACCAATGTGGGACGTACGTCGAACATATCAGTTAGGACAGTGCAGCGAATTTGTCGTTAATGGCTATGGCAGCAGCCAACCGACTGGAGTACCTTTGCTAACAGCACAACATGGCACACAGGGCCTCTCCTGGGCTTGTGACTGTATCAATTGGACCCTAGATGACTGGAAAACTATGGCCTAGGATGAGTCCCGATTTCATTTGGTAAGAACTAATCATAAGGTTCAAGTGTGGCACAGACCCCCACAAAGCAATGGATCGAAGTTGTGCACAAGGCACTATGGAGGCTATTTGGGGCTCCTTAACGGTGTGCTCTGTGTTTAGATGAATCATTGACTGGAAATATTTATATTCAGCTACCTGGAGACTATTTTCAACCATTCATGGACTTCATGTTCCCAAACAATGATACAATTTTTATGGATGACAATGCTCCATGTCACTGGGCCACAATTGTTCGTAACTGGTTTGAAGAACAATCTGGAACATTCAAGCAAATGATTTGCCCACCCAGATCACCTGACATGAATCCCATGAAACATTTATGGGGTGTAACTGAGAGGTCAGTTCATGCACAAAATCCTGGATCAACAACACTTTTTCAGTTAGGGACAGCTATAGAGGCAGCATGGCTCAGTATTTCTGCAGGGGACTTCCAGAGACTTCTCGAGCCCTTGCCGCGTTGAGCTGCAGCATTGCGCTGTACAAAAGTATGTCCGAGACAATATTAGGAGGTCCCAGCTGACTTTTGTCACCTCAGTGTGAGGAATCACAAATACCATAATAGTGGATTTGGTACAGAAATTTGGGATATAAAAGAGGAAACCACATGAAATGCTGATGCAATCTTTGCTCGTTATCAGCGGTGTTACAAAGTTGTAATTGTAGCAACTTTTCATCAAGTTCACTTCTTATGATCTGCTTGTGAAATGGCAGTTTCTTGTAGACAAATCATTTGCCTCTGAAAAAGTATCTTGGCTAGTAATGGAAGTCCAGGCATTGAGCCCTAGTGCTTTCTGTCAATTCCATCCACTGCCTGCACTGCTCTGAGGTGGCAGATTGGGTCAGATCAAATGTGTGCCTTTGGCAGTGTGTCTCCTGGCCAGTGGTGGAGGGTGTGAGCACCAAGTCATCATTTTACTTGTCCATTCCATCCACTGGCTGTACTGCTCTCAGCCAGGAATATTCTTACTGAATTTACACTAAAACCTGATGTCTTCTTTCATTTTCTTCTTGCTTTTTGGCTGACACAAACATCTTACTTGCACCTCAGAGCAGCTGTTCTTATGGAGGGGTTCTCACCTGTTCTGTGCTGTGGCTCAGTAGCCAGTCTCTTCTGGCCACAGGTGGCTTGCTTTCTGTACACAAGGGTGACGGGGACAGTATTGCAGTGCAGAGTTTGGTCCCAACTTCTAATGATTAGTTACAGGTATGTAAGTGTTTTCTTCGTGCAACTGGATTGCTCCAGTGTACCATCCAGATTTTTCTTTCTTGACTTTGTTGTTAACTTAATGTTGCATTATGTGCTGTTCAGGTGCTATGGGAATCCCATGAAGGTTTCTCCACAATGCAACTAAAGTGAAGTAGTCTTGCCCATATACGTGCTGCAATCACTGTGGAAACTGAGTTGCTTTTTCCAAGTGCTGGATATATAACTTTGATTGTATTGGATTCCATAGTGACCATCTATTTGTTTTTAGAACTAATTTCCAGAGGGGTTTTGAACTAATTTCCAGAGGGGATGCTGTGTTAGCACAGATCTATCAAGAAAGTTTCTGGCCGAGTGCTCAGGTACTAAACAGAATAGACTAACAGCACAAAAGGACTTGATGCCCACACCCTCAATCACTGACTAATAAACATTATTCTGTATAGATGTGATTGGGAACACCTTGCTTCTTTGACAGAGGACTGATGGAATCCAGAATGTGTAAAAGATCAGATTTTACAGGAATCCAGCACTCAACATGATAAGTGGTAAACTTGTAGAAATATTATTGCAAAAGTAAGCTGTTTCTCAGTTGATAACCAAAGAAAAGTTCATCAGTGAAACCCTGCAGTCCCATACACAGGTTCAGATTCTTTATTGGTCATTCAGCGTTATTACATGTAGTAGACTTTTCGTCAGTTCACTTAACCTATTAATTTTACAAAATAAATTTTTACATATGTAAGTTGATACTGGGCGTTTCTAAAAATTCTTCTAATGAATAGAATGGATTAGTTAACAAGAAGTTACGTACATTTTCTTTGAATAATTTGTAGGGTTGGTTGACACATTCATAGACAATTTGTTACATATTTTAATTGCCATATACTTATGACTATTGTTAGTTTTAGCTAATCTATTTTGTGGCAGCAGCAGAGAAGTACAGGTTCTTGTAAAGTAGTCATGCCTTATGTAGTTCAGCAAGTGTTTAGTTAACACTGCCAAGAGGATATAAATTAATAACTGTTAAAATTCTATATTTAATGAACAATGGTTGACAATGTGTCCTATTATCTACCTTAGCCATTTCTCTGATTGCTATCTTCTGGATCACCATAATTTAATTTTTTTCTGCTGTTTCCCCAGAGTATTAACCCATACCTTAAAACAGATTGAAAAAAGGCAAAGTGTGCTGTCCTTACGTACTCAAATGTCACACAACACATCAGTCTCTTCAACAAATATATAACTCTTGACAACCTAACCACTCGTGATTAACATGAGAGTTCCATGTTAGACTGTTGTCAAGTATGACACCTAAAAACTTTGCCTTTTGTTTTTCTATTTATGTAGTCTTAGATAGACTGAACCACATATCTTGCTCTTTTCCTCATTTAACAGTAGACCATTTACATTAAACCATGATGTTGCATTTTATTTTGCCAATTTCATACCACTTACAAGGTTATCAAATAAATGGTTTACAGATAGAAAAGTTGTATCATCTGCATACATATACATATTTACATCTATACTTCCCAGTAAGTCATTTATGTGTACAAGGAAGAGAAGTGGGCCCAATTTAGATCCCTGTGGCAATCTGTATTGAACCTCGAGTGTGTTTGACAGATAACTTTCTGAACTCACCACCTGTTTCCTTTTATTGAGGTATGATTTGACGAGTTTTAAAATTTTATCACATATTCCATAGTACTCAAGTTTAGAGAGCGAAGGTGAGTGGTCAACACAGTCAAAGGCTTTGCTCAGTTCACATAAGGTTTCCTGTGTGCGAGCATGGTCCTAAAATGCTGCTAAAATGTCTCTGACTGAGAGCTGTATGGCATGTATAGCTGACCTTCCTTTTCTGTAACCAAACTGTGATGCACTTAACATGTCATTTAGTTCTAGGTACTCATACATCTGCTAAGATATTATGCCTTCAAAGACTTCCTAGTACTGGAATGAGTGAAATTGGCCTGTACTTTGCAGGATCAGATTTGATACCCTTCTTGAAGACTGGAGTCACCTTGGATAGTTTGAGAGGACCAGGTTTATAGACTATGTTAATGGTGCTGCAATGTAATGTATGATTTTTTCAATAGATTGTTTGACATTATCTGTACTGTATGAATTTTTCATTTCTTTGACTATTTTAAGAACTTCATGCTGGTGTACCTCTTTAAAGTGTTTCAATGATAATCTTGCCCTATAATGATTTAGGTTTGCACTCTTAAGATAATTTATATATGTTACATTGGGTTTACTGATCAACTTTTGTATATTGTCAGCACAGCTTACAAAATATTTGTTGAATGTATCTCCTGGTATTGCGACTGTCTTGTCAAAGTTTATGACTTCACCTTTAACAGTATTAATTATTGACCAGGCTGTTTTGCATTGGTTTTTACTATTTTTATGAGATTTGTGTTGCATCTTTGTTTTGCCAGTTTTAACTCTTTCTTATACAGTTTCTTATTCCCCCCCCCTCCCCCCCCCCCCCGGAGATCCTTAATTTCATTTGAATTATTTATTTTGCCAAGGCGCTTCAACAGCAGTAGCTTATTTTTTAGATTCTCCATTTCTTTGGTGTACCACAATTTACCCTTTCTTGTTTTATATTTCTTTTGAACAAGATGGACTTTTAAAGTACCTATTAAGTAATTGTGGAATGTTTCATAAACATAGAAAATTATCAAAAGTGGGTCAAACAGGAATACATAACAGAGACTAAAGCAATTCTGTTCTTATGATATCGTTCTTATGATGCTATTGAACCAGTTATTTTCTGTTGTGCCTCAAAAACTAAACAGTTGGTGTAAGCTGGGCCCTTTGCATGTAACTCTGGCCCAGGGGGAAACACTGTGCCATGCAGATTGTAAGCATATCTGCAAATAACCATATTTCTTTTGTTAAACTATATAGATAGTACGCCAGCTATATTGTAAGAGTGTTCTTTCAGTAGTTTATGTATCTGCAAGTACTACAGCGACGAAAATTGTGTACAGGGCTTCAAATCTATGGAAAAAAAGTGTTGTGAGCTGAGATGCATGCAGTGTGGCATAGTAATTGTGTTGTTGGCTTACATGTTGTTGGGTCACCAGTTCAAATCCAACCACCAACATTTTAGTATTTTTGAAATATACCATTTCTGTATATTCTGGATCATTCAATGTTTGTATAAACAGCAGCAGTCTGGAATATTTGATATTTGTATAAATAGCAACACTTTCCATCCAGGGCTTCAGCTCTGTTCTGGCTGTACATTGGTGTTCATAATAAACAAGCTTTCAGTGCTAAATTAGTACATTTCACTGATAACCCCGCTTTTGGATTTGGATTTGGGTGTAGTTATGATGTGACATTATACTGTGGAGATCCCAGGCACTTCAAAACATCTACCTCACCATGACTCGTATTAGACAATGTAAAATCCACCATCTGCGTGGGCATGAATGTCATTCCTATAGTTCACATATTCAGTAGACCAGTGGATTCCAAGCTAGCAATAAGTCAGCTGCACATCAGACATCCAGCAGTGTTTTCCAGAGTTGCTGAACAGAACACAACAAAACGGCTCAAAGGTTTTGACCACATCATTCAATGCAACAGGTGGAATGATATGTGTTTGGCAAATGTGTACATTTACTTGGGCAGCACAGTCCAACAATGGTAAGCCCAATAGCTGGGTTAAATTCCAGGCCAAACTGACAAAAACTTTTGGTGATAATCAGCGACAAGACTGTGTAGCAAAAGAACGACTGAAGAACAGGGCCCAACGTAATGGGAAAATGACTCAGTCATACATATGGTAAGTTTTGGCCCTTTGCCAAATTGTAAATCTGAATATGACAGAAGGTGACAAAATCTCACATTTTATAAACGGAGATGCAAAAAACATCTACATCTACGTGGATACTCTGCAAATTGCACTTAAGTGCCTGGCAGAGGATTCATTGAACCACCTTCACAATTCTGAGCACATGGAAAAAATGAACACCTGCATCTTTTGTGCGAGCTCTGATTTCCCTTATTTTACTGTGATGAGCATTTCTCCCTATGTAGGTTGGGTTCAACAAAATATTTCTGCATTCAGAGGAGAAAGTTGATGATTGAAATTTTGTAAGAAGATCCCACCACTTTGTTTTGATGCCGTCCACCCCAAATCCTGTATCATGTCTGTGATACTCTCTCCTCTATTTCTCTATAATACACTCCTAGAAATTGAAATAAGAACACCGTTAATTCATTGTCCCAGGAAGGGGAAACTTTATTGACACATTCCTGGGGTCAGATACATCACATGATCACACTGACAGAACCACAGGCACATAGACACAGGCAACAGAGCATGCACAATGTCGGCACTAGTACAGTGTATATCCACCTTTCGCAGCAATGCAGGCTGCTATTCTCCCATGGAGACGATCGTAGAGATGCTGGATGTAGTCCTGTGGAACGGCTTGCCATGCCATTTCCACCTGGCACCTCAGTTGGACCAGCGTTCGTGCTGGATGTGCAGACCGCGTGAGACGACGCTTCATCCAGTCCCAAACATGCTCAATGGGGGACAGATCCGGAGATCTTGCTGACCAGGGTAGTTGACTTACACCTTCTAGAGCACGTTGGGTGGCACGGGATACATGTGGAGACCTCATGCCCCACGTGTTGAGCAATTCGGCGGTACGTCCACCCGGCCTCCCGCATGCCCACTACACGCCCTCGCTCAAAGTCCGTCAACCACACATACGGTTCACGTCCACGCTGTCGCGGCATGCTACCAGTGTTAAAGACTGCGATGGAGCTCCATATGCCACGGCAAACTGGCTGACACTGACGGCGGCGGTGCACAAATGCTGCGCAGCTAGCGCCATTCGACGGCCAACACCGCGGTTCCTGATGTGTCCGCTGTGCCTTGCGTGTGATCATTGCTTGTACAGCCCTCTCGCAGTGTCCGGAGCAAGTATGGTGAGTCTGATACACCGGTGTCAATGTGTTCTTTGTTCCATTTCCAGGAGTGTACAAAACCTCCTCTGTTTCTTTGAACTTTCTTGATGTACTCTGTTAATTCTATCTGATACGAATCCCACATTGTGCAGCAGTACCAAAACAGGATGGACAAGTGTAGTGTAGACAGTCTCTCTAGTAGACCTGTTACATCTTCTAAGCGTTCTGCCAATAAATCAGTCTTTGGTTCACCTTTGCCACACCATTTTCTGTGTGTTCTTTCCAATTTAAGTTGTTCGGAACTGTAATTCGTAGGTATTTAGTTGAATTTACAGCCTTTATATTTGATTGATTTATCATGTAACCAAAGTTTAAGCGATTCCTTTTAGCGTTCATGTGGATGACTTCACACTTTCCATTATTGAGGGTCAATTGCCAATTTTTGCATCGTGTAGGTATCTTTCCTAAATCGTTCTGCAATTTGTTTTGATCTCCTCATTACTTTACTAGACAATAAATAACACCATCATATGCGAACAAGATTTGATGGCTGCTCTGATTGTTTCCAAAATTGTTTATATAGATAAGGAACAGCATAGGGCTTACAACACTATATAAGGGAACACCAGAAATCACTTCAGTTTTACTCAACAATGTGCACCAAGCTCTTCTGGTAAGGAGTGTCGCAACAATCAAAGAATTCATCAAGTTTTGCCAGCACATAGAAAAAATGCAACAGAAAAGAACTGGATGAAAGAAGTATGAACGACTTCCAAATGTGCTTGCTAAGACAGTTGTGGCTGACCACCATGACCTCACCTTTCTCATATGCAAGGTAGTAAGGGAAGAGATACAGTAGTTTATGCCAGCCATAAATGTTGGACTAAGTACACAAGAGACAGTAACTATAAATGTCAACACCATACAAATGGAAGTAATAGAGGAAAATATTGAAGAAGAGGTGTACTGATCTTTAGCACCATTCTGTCACCAGTCGGATGCACGATGAAGAATGGACTCAGCCAGCTTGAATTTATGTCACATTCATCAAATGACAACCCAGCATCAGACAAATACAACACAACTAACCCCTCTGGCAAGTATAATGCCCCATAGAAGAACAGACATTTGGAGGACGATGGGCAATACAAAGGCCTTCTTCCACTTTGAATGCACTGGACACACAGTACACATTTGCAGGGAAAGAAGATAAGTGTACAATGACTATTACACTTAATGATGTCAACAATCACAACAGTCATATTCATGGCACTCAACTGTAGATGAATCTAGTCGACCTGAGGGACAAAGTCCATTGTTGTAGCTGGAATCAGCCATTCCCCGTCCTTATACAGAGATAACAGCTGCTCTCCTAGTGGAAAGCTAAGTGAAGTGACCATCTACGGAGGTGAGGCAGCCACAGATGAAAATCCTCTGTGAATGACAGTTACAAGGATGTCAGTAAATCTCATAAATGTCAATGCTTTCCGGGTGCTACTCGACTCGGGCTTCTTTTTCCATTAAGTCAAATGCTTATCATCACCAGCGAAAAAAGATTAATACGAGGTTGGTTGAAAAGTTCTCGTAACAGAATAGAAAAAAAGTACTTACATCACTGAGACTTTTTATTTTTAAATGTAGTCTCCTTGTAGATTAATGCACTTGGTCCAACGATGTTCCAGTGCCTTGATTCCATCTCAAAAATGAGTTTCCTACAGACCTGCTAAATAGTTGTCTACTCCAGCTATCAGTTCTTTGTTTGAAGTGAATCTTTGTCCACCAAGAAAAATTTTCAGTTTTGGGAAGAGATGGAAGCCTGCTGGAGCCATATCAGGTGAATAAGGCAGGTGTGGCAACAATTCATATCTTAGTTTGCGTAATTTTGCCATGGCGATGGCATGTGTGCAAATGCGCATTGTCGTGATGGAAGATGACTTTCATCCTTGCTATATCTGGCCTTTTTTCATATATCTTGGCGGCAATTTGTCTGTGGAGTTAGCTTAGTATTCTCCAGTCATTGTTTACCCAGTTTGGATATAATCTATGAACAGAATCCCCTTCACATCCCAGAACACTGATGCCATGACCTTTCTTGCTGAAGGAATTGTCTTTGCTTTCTTTGGTGGCGGAGAATAAGCATGTTTCCACTGCTTTGACTGTTGTTACGTCTGGGGTGTAGTAGTACACCCAAGTTTCATCTGTGATCACAAACTGGTACAAAAAATCTTGTTCGTTTCTACCAAAACAGGCCAAACATTGTTCCAGTATGTCCATTCTCATGTGTTTTTGATCCAACATCAAGAGTCGCGGCACCCGTCTTGCAGATAATTTTTTCATTTCTAATTCTTCATTTAAAATGTGATATATCCTTTCAGATGGCATCTGGCAAGCATGAACAATTTCACGCACTTTCAATCGGTAATCCTCCATGGCCATTTTGTGAACTTTTGCGATGATTTCTGGAGTAGTGACACATCTTGGCTGACCACTGTGTCGGTCATTATTGAAGCTCTTCTGACCAAATTTAAATCCATTTGTCCATTTGGCAACAGATGAATATGAAGGAGCCGAGTCCCCCAGTGTATTCTGGATTCAGCATGAATGTCCTTTGCTTTCATACCTTTCTTTATGAAGTATCTAATCGCTGCTTGAATCTCAGTTTTTTCCATCTTCACAAATCACTACACGGGATCAACAACAGAGCTACGTCACCACCACAGCTCTCTTCCAAGAGCAATGATGTGGCATATGTTTACAGGCAACAGTCCAATGACTATCACATGAACAACTCATTGTGCTTGTGCTGACCTCTCATGGTAATTACGAGAGCTTTTCAAACCACCCTCGTATGAAAACAATTGTGCTGAAGGTCACAAATGGAAAATATATCCAGCCAACAGGAACATGTACTGCAAGAGTAACTATCAATGACATAACACAGTGTTTCGAATTTGTCATTTTCAACACAATGTAGCCATGATGCTATTCTCGGATTGGACTGTCTGCAGGTAGCACAAACAGTCACAGAACTTGGAAGATCAGTACTCTAGACTGACAAAGCTGTTCCAAAAAGCACATATAACAAAATTGCTCCTGGTGGTTGTTTGCTATTGAAGGTGACATTACCCCACCACCATTAATGGGATGAGATACAGTCAGGTATCAGTCAAGATCTTCAGTTAAACTGTGAAGCTTTTATTGATTGCAAAAAACTACTTAGGCTCACAAAAGGAATCTACATGCCACTGATGATTGTAGGTGGTCAAGAATATTGCAGGTGGTCAAGAATAACTTTGATTCACTAATTGTCATACAGGACCACAATTCACCCCACAGATATGGCAGCTTAATGTCAGTGATGAGGAACCATCTCTGCTACTACTACTGCCAATGCAGGTTGGGGGGAGCCATTATCAAAGTGACAATAGGTTATGCCCTGGCAGAGGGACAATGTTGTGGTGTACTAGATGCTCTGCGTCATTTTTTGGATGCTTTCAAATCAAAAGACAGATCAAGGGGCCCATCACACAACACTGTAGCAACACACAGGCTCATCTTCCCCTCCCCCTAATTATCCGGCATTCATACAGTGTCTTACCAGCTAAACAGGGGATAATCTTGGAGGAAGTGGAGAATATGCTGCAAGATAACTTCACTGAACCTTCAGACAGTCCTATGGTCCTTGTCAAAAGAGATATTGTACACGACATTTCTGCATCAACTACCAACTGAACAAAAACATGAGGAAAGATGTTTATCCACTGCCATGCATTGACACCCTAGACTACTTCAAATGAACAGAGTGTTTTTCAATTAGGGACATGCAGCCAGGCAACTATCAAATCGAGATTGACAAGGCAGATCAGGAAAAAGACTACCTTTGTATCTCCTGATGGCCTGTATGAGAGTAAAGTTAAGCTGTTTAGACTGTAATATTGCAGCTGCTTTCAAACTATGATGGACAACCTCCAACAAAACCGTAAATGCACAATGTGACTATGCTGTCTGGTTGACATTGTCATTTTTGCGAAGACATTCGAAGAACATATAAGCCACCTGACAACCATGTTCATGCATGCTGATTGCAGGCCTTCACCTGGACCCCAAAAAGTGCCTCTTCACTGCCCAAGTAATAAAAATATTGGGCATCTAATGAATGGTGATGGAGACTGTCACAGTCCAGAGAAAATAACAGCAGTCATAGATTTTTCTGACTACTCAGCAAATTTGTGATGTAATAAATTCTTTTGAATGTGAATCAGTGATTCATAAAGGACTTCTGCGCCAAGGCACATCCATTGCATGATGTACTGCATGGAGACACTGAATTTTCCTGGAATACGGCACAAGAAAAATCTTTCCTTGTCCTGAAACAGGCACTAACAGTCTCTCCAGTCCTAGCCTTGTATGATGAGAATGCTGAGACAGAGATTCACACCAACATTAGTGGTCATGTGATAGGTGCACTTCTAACACAGATCTGGGAAGGTGCTGAAAAGGTGATAGCTTATGCTTCCATAGTACTCTACATCTACATCCATACTCTGCAAGCCACCTGATGGTGTGTGGCAGAGGGTACGTTGAGTACCTCTATTCATTCTCCCTTCTATTCCAGTCTCATATTGTTCGTGGAAAGAAAGATTGTTGACATGCCTCTGTGTGGGCTATAATCTCTCTGATTTTATTCTCATGATCTCTTCGCAAGATATACATAGGAGGGAGCAATATACTGCTTGACTCCTCGGTGAAGGTATGTTCTCGGAACTTCAAAAAAAGCCCGTACCGAGCTACTGAGCGTCTCTCTTGCAGGGTCTTCCACTGGAGTTTATCTGTCATCTCCGTAACACTTTTGCAATTACTAAATTATCCTGTAATGAAGCGAGCTGCTCTTCGTTGGATCTTCTCTCTCTTCTATCAACCCTATCTGGTACGGATCGGATACCGGTGAGCAGTATTCAAGCAATGGGCGAACAAGTGTACTGTAACCTACTTCCTTTGTTTTCGAACTGCATTTCCTTAGGATTCTTCCAATGAATCTCAGTCTGGCATCTGCTTTACTGACGATTAATTTTATTTGGTCATTCCAAATATCACTCCTAATGCCTACTACCAGATAATTTATGGAATTGACTGCTTCCAGTAGCTGACGTGCTATATTGTAGCTAAATGACAAAGGGTCTTTCTTTTTATGTATTCGCAGCACATTACACTTGTCTACATTGAGATTCAATTCACATCAGTTGAACTACTCTGCAACCGAGAAAGAGAGTCTTGGATTTTTTTGGGCCTTCATCAAGATTTGGCCATACTTATTTGGCAAACTATTCACTGTTCTGACAGATGATCATTCTCTATGCTGGCTGATTAGTCTGAAGGATCCATTGGGTCGACTTGCAAGATGTGCACTGAAGCTTCAGAAGTACGACATAATATTGGTGTACAAAAGTGGATGCAAACAAAGCAGTGCGGATAAAATCTCAGTTATCGCTGGATGAAATGACACTGCTGCTGAACAGAGGGAAGATCCAGCATTTCAGAAAACTTGAAGGAAGAGGAACTGACCAAAGGGGAATTCCTCCATTTAATAAATGGAACATTGAATAAGAGGAACTATGATCCAGTAGGCAGAAATGGTTGCTAATTAGTTATTTACATGTTGCATACATCATATGAACAATTCTTTTATCAAATTATGTGGAACAAGTCAGTTTACAGGATTAGTGTTAACGTTAATTCCATTTTAGGTCCTAATTCATACAGCTACACTTTCTTGTTTTTTGTTACTGGCTACCAGTTTTTAAATAAAAATTCTCCAGTGGAACAGGAATTGTCTTGGAGAAATGATTTAAGATGTGATTTAAAACTTGGTTTGCTACATGTTGGACATTTTATGTTTTTGAACAGATGAGCAATAATTTTGGTTGTTGTGTGTTGAGCTCCTTTCTGAGCCAGGGGTAATAGCTTTAATAAAGGGTAATAAAGGTCAATTTTACTTCTGGTGTCATGTGTATGGATATTACTATTATTCTCAAATTGTGAAAGATTAATTTTGATGAATTTCATTAGCAAATATATGCATGGCAATGGTGCAGTTAAAGTGTGTAACTCCTGTAAAAGGTAACTACACTACACGGTAATTTATTTCATTAGACATTATTTAGCAGAAATGTACATAATATGTCAGGAGGTTGATTAGTTTGTTTCCAGTGCTAGCAGTTATATGAAAAGCAAAAATAGCTGAATATAATTGTTTGAGAAGCTCTTCTTCCTGTTCTAGTTTTCATCTATACCGTATTGTGCACCGAGTGACTCTCAGGTAAAATAGTTGATGCAACTTTATGAATGAAGAAATTCCATAACAACAATGCATTTTATGCTTAATGTTCATTTGAATGAAATATGTTATTTTCAATTCTCTTCTATAAGATGAAATCAAACTGCAGTACGAAAGTCAGCTTTTCGTCGGGACAGAAAAGAAGATGCCTAAAAGCCCAGCACGAGGTTAATGGTGGCTGCAGCTGCAGATGGCACTCCTCTCTCTCCATATATGGTTCATAAAGTCAAACACTTGTGCCCTTGTTGGTGTGAAGGAGGGATTCAATAAAGTGGCTGGATTGATTCGATAATGTTCAATGACTGGTTCAACAAGAGTCTCCTACCTTATGCCAAGAGAAAGGATGGGTGTAAGGTCATTATTGGTGATAAAATATCAGGCCACATCTCCATTGATATAATCTATTCATTTGAAGAAAATAACGTAAGTTTTGTGCTACTTCTGCCAAAATCACCACATATTTGCCTGCCCTTTGACATGGGATTTTTTTGCCTTTTGAAGGCTGCATGACAGAAAGTTTTGAACACTTGGAACATGAAGAACAGAGGACCACTGCCAAAGATCAAGTTCAGCCTTCAATGAAGTTGGTACCAGAACACAAGAAAATGTGAAATCTGGATTTCCTGTATCTGGTATAGTTCCTTTCAGTCCAGACAAGGTGTTACATAAAATTCTTGACGGCGAAGGAAAGGGCAGCTCTGCAGACTCTTCCGGGTTAGGAATCTTTACTGAGCATTTACAGAGGACCCGAAAAGAAAACACATCCACAGGGGGAGGGGGGGGGGGGGGGGAGGAAAGGTTAAAAGTTGTTCCTGGAAAAGGTGTCGTAGCTTTTGATGTTTGATGTTAAAAACAGAGATGGAAGAATTGGTAGCTTTCTGTGCTTGGAACCTGATGAAGATTATGAGTTTTCAGAAGCAACAGGTGAAGGATGCAAAAGTTTAGATTCCAGTGAAATGGAAGGAAATCAAGAGCCACAGAACAAAAATGTTTATGGGGCTCCGAACTAGGTTTTGGTCACATTAAAAACAAATGGCGGAGACTGAAATAAATCTTTCGTTGGCAAAATAATTGCAATGACAGGAGATGAAATCACTATGAGTTTTCTGAGGAAGGAGGTCACTCCCAAGGGACCATATTTTGTCCACCCATCAGTTGATGAAACAGTTGTCAACCCTCAAGCAATATTGTGACGAGAGTGGCAGCCAGGGACATAAGACGAGGAAGATTTGAACTCATTTCTAAACTTAATTTAAAAGATGCTGAAAAAAAAAACCTTTCTTTGTGTTCATTTAATTTCCATTAACAGCCATTATCTGTTAGTATACTGTGTGAAGTATCAGCAAATAACATATTTTCTGTTCCTTTTATTAATGACAACACAAGGTAACTGTACATCAGTCATATGAATAACAGTATTAACAGTGTCTTCCAGTGAAATAATGCCTCCCGTGACCCTGTAGAGATAATACCATAAATTATTTATGTTTAAGGAAAGATATATTTTGTGTTAACTGCAGCAATCATGTAACACTGATTGTCTGAGTGTTAATGCCAAGCTTACTGTGATTGGTGCGGCATTTTAGCCTCTCGAACTATCAGATTCTATCTCGTCAGACATTTTAGTTCTAATGAGTTCTGTTTCTTAATATTGTAATTATTCCTTGTGTCTTATGACATATCATGCATCACAATTACGGCGATATTATTATTTTCCACAATGATTTCCTCTGCTGATGAACATTCTAATTTCTAAACATGACTAAACTTTGTAAACGACAACTAATTTTCGCCGTAAGTTGGCAAATTCCATTGTGTTTACTTTACAGAAGATGTATGCCATGAAACTTGTAAATGTACTTTCTAAATAATAATCTGAATTAATGTGAAATAAAAACGGGATGGCTAGTTTTCACAAAATTATTTATTAGATTTCCAGAGTCTGAGATATACTATATTTCTCGTTAGTTGACCCCACTACTGGACACTAATATAAAAAGTTTCACCTTGCTCTATAAAAAATAAAGCTAGCCGGTATACCAGCACAAAAATAAATAAAAAAAAAAAACGAATGACTTCATCCAGAACTTCGCTACAGAAACTACAAAAGGTAACTTAAAAAAGTTACTATTTACTGTCAATAGAACTACTCTCAATTACAACTAATTCTCTCTATTTAAGAAGATTTAACATTCTTTCAAGTAAAATATAAATAGTAAGTTATAGATTAATCACGCACAACTGTGTGGCCATGATTTATAGTATATCTTGCAATTTTGTGAAAACCAAATTTCTCTATATCTAATATGAAAATTTTATTCTTTTTCATACTACAATCTGATGTACTTCATTACGAGCTGCTGTAATCAACAACTTTATGTATTCGAAAGCAAAAAGCAATGAATAAGGTAAAGTCACACAAATGAATTTTTTATTTTTGCCCTGTCAAGGTCGTAGTTTTTTCTTCAGAAAAAATTCCTTTGTTGTTCAGTAGAAGTCAAATCGTAGTTAGAAGTAGTATCTATTAATCAGTGAATTTTGGAAGGAAGTACTAAGGAAAATCAAAATTTTCAAAAGCGAGACAAGATTGTTTGTTCGTGTGCAAAAGGCAACGCAAAATGGCCGACTTGGCCGAGCACTGATAAATGAGCGTCGCATCGAGGAAAATTAATTTATTCAGTCTTGTGAGTTGTTATTGCTGTGATTATTTTGTGTTAATTTTAAGAGCAAATTTTCCTGTGATGATTTTTCTGACTTTGAATCATTTTTAGTTATGGTAAAAGTAGGAAAGACAGATAATTTTTCCAGAAAAGCCGGCTCGCGTGACCAAGCGGTTCTAGGCGCTTCAGTCTGGAACCGCGTGGCCGCTACGGTCGCAGGTTCGAACCCTGCCTCGGGCATGGATGTGTGTGATGTCCCTAGGTTAGTTAGGTTTACTTAGTTCTAGGTTTTAGGGGACAGATGACCTCAGATGTTAAGTCCCATAGTGCTCATATCCATTTGGACCATTTTACCACTAAAGTAATGGCTTCGTCTCTTAATATTGATAGCAAAGCAGAAAATAACAATGATTCTTTAATAGATCTGATATTTCACCCATTGATTCGAACATGGCAGCAAATTAGAAAACGCACAGCCAAATTAGAGTCAAGCTAGGCACAATTAAATCCGAGCTAATTACAATGAAAGCAGCTTACGCTCCAATTTTAAATCAAGTCACGAAACTTCATGCGAGCTAGTTGAAAACCTCTCACGATGAAGTAAAGACGAATGTGGAAACTTTAACCTCTGCAGTCGTCAACATTAAGCTCAGCAACCAGAAAATCCAGGACGAACAAGTAGAAATCACAGAAAACAATTAAATAAAGGCATATCCAATTGGATAGTGGATAAGGAATCTGAAATGGATTCTAAAATGAATGTAGCAGTCAACAATGGTGCAGCGCGTATGCGCAGAGCTGGACGAAGAAAATCCTATGAGGAAGCGAGAGATAAACACCCGCATAAGGAACCTGGGAAGGGTTATGTCAAGTGATACCAGATCGGAAAATAATTTTCCATCACATTGTGATAATCCTATCATTGACACTAAATCCACTTATGGGAATAAAAAATATTTCAGCCACCCGATATAACGCACGTCAAAGCCAAACACGAAAATGAACCGTGTGCTAGCACCACTAAGATAGAACAAAGTTTGTTGAAACATCGTCATTTCCAAACTTTTTCCGGAGACAAGAAGTCAGTTCACCCCATTGTCTTCATGCAAACGTTCGAGAACATCTCACCACAATGTTGGACGGAGCATCAAGATACAGTTCATTATGTCACACATCACAGGTGATGAAGCTGTGTGGGCGAGCGATACATCAGAAGTTTGTGACACACTTGCAGATTTTGGAAGAGTGTTTCTTTGTAAATACTGGTCCGGGGGTATTCAGTAGCGATTGCGCAAAGAAGTGTTTTCCCCCAATTTGTACAACCCGCGTAAGGGAAGCTTGTGGAAATACTTCGAAAGATATATTGCAAAGACGAGGTATTGGTCGGAGTCAATCCCTCACAAAGAAGTGCATACTAAAGGCAAAACTTCCTATCCACCTAAGAGAAAACTTGATTAATGTACCGGATGAGGACTTGGAACAGTTTCTGTCCGTGATCGACTCTCTCATCTCATCCAAGAAGACGCTAAGTCGTATCAGGCTTATTCCAACAGTGCAGTAGCTATCACAATAGTGATAACACAAACGTCACTGACGGTAACAAACAACACCAGAGTGCAAAAAACCAGTACGGGCTGCCTATAATCAAAATAACCACTCAGCAAATGAACCAAACACGAATTACGGAAATAATAATTGGAATCATAACAACGGTAATCCGGCAAATGGTTCCAATAGAAAACGGAAGAATGGTAACGGAAATGGTTACAATGATTCCAACCACGATAGGAAAACACCATGGAAAAAACAATCGGGAAATTTGTGGAATAACAGCAGTAATGTACCGTTCCAGCAAGGGGCAGATGACAGGAACAAACGTAGTCAGCGAGATCTTAATCATGGAAATGGTTTGCCTAACCAGTAACCAATTTTATGGTTTGGGAATCCAACGCAAAACATGATGCAACCCGTGCTTTTTATCCTGAACCCGAATAGTTGCAATAACCGTGACAACAGCTGCCCTATAACGAATCGCGTATGTGCAGTTGTAGAGCAGGATACCAATCCACAACAGTTAAACTAGAACTGACTGATCTAAACAGCTTTCCTAGTGCGGTCGTATTCCAAATTGGAGGCACCTTTAAATCTGACCTGAACACATTGAGGTACAACGATGGTGTGGATATCAGGGAAGAACTTTTACAAGAGCTGAACGCCTGCAAACATACGGAAGATTATGCTGTGCAAGCTGCAATGAAAGTTTCAATAAATGGTAGCAGTGTGGAAGCTATAATAGACACAGGAGCAACAACCAGTGTCATGAATTACGCATTATACGACGAAGTAAATCGCATAAGGAGACTTCCCATTCTGCCTGTGCAAAACTGCCGTGTTTCGGGGGCATTAGGCGTTTCTACACAGTGTGTGAAGCAACAGGTGCAGACCTATTTGATAGTAGAAGACGAGCACATACAATGCCACAGGATTTTCTGCCCAGCAGGGGCGCAATGATCGACCTACGGACAGGAAAATGTATAGTTGCAAATGATGGTAAAAGAATTGCACTGCAGCTCATTAAAACTCCGAGCGTACACGACAGATACTGTTGTAGCTTTGTAGTAAAATTAGTAGGTCCATGCATACTACATATTGCGGAACAATTTGAAAAGACAGAATTCCTGCACTCGAATGATTCGGAAGCAACCATGCGCAGTAATCTTGCCACTATCAAAGCGGAAGTATCAGAATCATCCTATATGGAAAACATACAGATGGAAGAGTTGGCGAATATCATTCAGGAGTACGCTAATGTTTTTGCGGAGAAATCCGGCATAATAAAAAAACTTTGAGTATGACGTGGAAGTTGCCCCACACCAGACATTTCTCAGAACATCGTAGACCGTATCATGGACTAAAAAGGAGGCTGTAAAGGCGGAAATTCGTCAAATGTTAGAGTCAAATTGGTGAGAAGGTATTAGTAAAAAAACCAATGTAAGTCGTCACGTCTTAACAGACTGAATAAAAATTGACAAAGACTTTTTATTGGACCGTATATAATATACTACTGGCCATTAAAATTGCTATAACACGAAGATGACAAGTTACAGACGCGAAATTTAACTGACAGGAAGAAGATGCTGTGATATGCAAATAATTAGCTTTTCAGAGCATTCACGCAAGGTTGGCGCTGGTGACGACACCTACAACGTGCTGACATGAGGAAAGTTTCCAACCGATTTCTCACACACAAACAGCAGTTGACCGGCGTTGCCTGGTGAAACATTGTTGTGATGCCTTGCGTAAGGAGGAGAAAAGCGTACCACCACATTTCCGACTTTGATAAAGGCCGGATTGTAGCCTATCGCGATTGCGGTTTATCGTATTGCGACATTGATGCTCGCGTTGGTCGAATTCCAATGACAGTTAGCAGAATATGGAATTGGTGGGTTCAGGAGGGTTATACGGAACGCCGTGGTGGATCCCAACTGCCTCGTATCACTAGCAGTCGAGATGACAGGCATCTTATCCGCATGGCTGTAACAGATCGGGCAGCCACGCCTCGATCCCTGAGTGAAGAGATGTGGAAGTTTTCAAGACAACAACCATCTGCACGAACAGTTCGATGACGTTTGCAGCAGCACATGGTTCTGCTTACAGCATCTACATCTACATCTACATGACTACTCTGCAATTCACATTTAAGTGCTTGGCAGAGGGTTCATCGAACCACAATCATACTATCTCTCTACTATTCCACTCCCGAACAGCGAGCGGGAAAAACGAACACCTAAACCTTTCTGTTCGAGCTCTGATTTCTCTTATTTTATTTTGATGATCATTCCTACCTATGTAGGTTGGGCTCAACAAAATATTTTCGCATTCGGAAGAGAAAGTTGGTGACTGAAATCTCGTAAAAAGCTCTCGCCGCGACGAAAAACGTCTATGCTGTAATGACTTCCATCCCAACTCGTGTATCATATCTGCCATACTCTCTCCTCTATAACGCGATAATACAAAACGAGCTGCCCTTCTTTGCACCCTCTCGATGTCCTCCGTCAATCCCACCTGGTAAGGATCCCACACCGCGCAGCAATATTCTAACAGAGGACGAACGAGTGTAGTGTAAGCTGTCTCTTTAGTGGACTTGTTGCATCTTCTAAGTGTCCTGCCAATGAAACGCAACCTTTGGCTCGCCTTCCCGACAATATTATCTATGTGGTCCTTCCAACTGAAGTTGCTCGTAATTTTAACACCCAGGTACTTAGTTGAATTGACAGCCTTGAGAATTGTACTATTTATCGAGTAATCGAATTCCAACGGATTTCTTTTGGAACTCATGTGGATCATCTCACACTTTTCGTTATTTAGCGTCAACTGCCACCTGACACACCATACAGCAATCTTTTCTAAATCGCTTTGCAGCTGATACTGGTCTTCGGATGACCTTACTAGACGGTAAATTACAGCATCATCTGCGAACAACCTAAGAGAACTGCTCAGATTGTCACCCAGGTCATTTATATAGATCATGATGGTCGCATCCGTGTTTGGCGACATCGCAGTGAACGCACATTGGAAGCGTGTATTCGTCATCGTCATACTTGCATATCACCCGTAGTGATGATATGGGGTGCCATTGGTGACACGTCTCGGTCACCTATTGTTCGCATTGACGGCACTTTGAACAGTGGACGTTACATTTCAGATGTGTTACGACCCGTGGCTCTACCCTTCATTCGATCCCTACGAAACACTATTTTTCAGCAGGATAATGCACGACCGCATGTTGCAGGTCTTGTACAGGCATTTCTGGGTACAGAAGATGTTCAACTGCTGCCCTGGCTAGCACATTCTCCAGATCTCCCACGAATTGAAAACATCTGGTCAGTGGTGGGCAAGCAACTGGCTCGTCACAATACGCTAGTCACTACTCTTGATGAACTGTGGTATTGTGTTGAAGCTACATGGGCAGCTGTACTTGTACACATCATCCAAACTCTGTTCAACTCAATGCCCAGGCGTATCAAGGCCGTTATTACGGCCAGAGGTGGTTGTTCTGGGTACTGAATTCTCAGGATGTATGCACCCAAATTGCGTGAAAATGTAATCACATGTCAGTTCTAGTATAATATATTTGTTCAGTGAGTATCCGTTTATCATCTGCATTTCTTATGGTGTAGCAATTGTAATGGCCAGTAGTGCAAGTGAGCTGCTTCACTAAGGTAACTATTTGTTAAGAGTGCCATTTACAAATTAAGTTAAAGGGTTATATAACCACATGGATCAAGAAAGTACTATGAATGATAAAGTGTACATAGAAAAACATTTATTTCCTACACTTCGTGAAGTGAACTTTATTATTGAAATGTGATTCACTTGTATACTGTGTATATAGTGTACATAGCTAACAACCTGTATGTTACTAATGCATTGTATTTTTCAGTACTTAGATTTTAAGTTTGTATTTTTTGAATAGAGTGAAATATGTACTACATAGAGAAGTGATTAATCATTTAACGAGCCAAGTCATTTTATTCAATTTCTTGACGAGATTTGCATAGGCATTACTTGTTTGTTTTTCATAAAGATAAACTTAGAAGTTAAGGAAAGAAATACGTAGGTCTTTTACTTTTCTTTTAAAACTTATTATTAGTATTTAAAGAGGTTTGATGGTTCTGATGAACATTTTCAATTTCTATATATTCTCACTTTATGGTATGTATAGTTCTAAGTGTGTTTTGTATTTGTCTTAGCGTAGGAAAGTCTCTATGGAGAATCAAAGGAAATGACTTCCTTTTTTTTACTTATCAGAATATACATGTTTCATATGTGTATGTGATACCCAATTGGCTTTTCCTTTCTTTATTTTTGCTTTCCGCCAGTAGGTATAAAGCCGCGATTTTTTTCTCTTGGCTGAGTAAGGGAAACTTCACTTGTGTGAGGAAAGCTATGCTTTCTCCCGTAAATATGTTTGTTGTTGTTGTGGTATTCAGTCATGAGACTGGTTTGATGCAGCTCTCCATGCTACTCTATCCTGTGCAAGCTTCTTCATCTCCCCGTACTTACTGCAATCTACGTCCTTCAGAATCTGCTTAGTGTATTCATCTCTTGGGGTCCCTTTATGATTTTTACCCTCCACACTGCCCTCCAATGCCAAATTTGTGATCCCTTGATGCCTCAGAACATGTCCTACCAACCGGTCCCTTCTTCTTGTCAAGTTGTGCCACAAACTCCTCTTCTCCCCAATTCTATTCAAGACCACCTCATTAGTTATGTGATCTACCCATCTAATCTTCAGCATTCTTCTGTATCACCACATTTCGAAAGCTTCTATTCTCTTCTTGTCCAAACTATTTATCGTCCATGTTTCACTTCCATACATGGCTACACTCCATACAAATATTTTCAGAAACTGCTTCCTGACACGTAAATCAATATTCGATGTTAACAAATTTCTCTGGTTGAGAAACGCTATCCTTGCCATTGCCAGTCTACATTTTATATCCTCTCCACTTCGACCATCGTCATTTATTTTGCTCCCCAAATAGCAAAACTCCTTTACTACTTTAAGTGTCTCATTCTCTAATCTAATTCCCTCAGCATCACCCAACTTAATTTGACTACATTCCATTATCCTCATTTTGCTTTTATTGATGTTCATCTTATATCCTCCTTTCAAGACACTGTCCATTCCGTTCAACTGCTCTTCCAAGTCCTTTGCTGTCTCTGACAGAATTACAATGTCATCAGCGAACCTCAAAGTTTTTATTTCATCTTAATAGATTTTAATACCTACTCCGAATATTTCTTTTGATTCCTTTACTGCTTGCTCAATATACAGATTGAATAACATCGGGGAGAGGCTACAACCCTGTCTCACTCCCTCCCCAACCGCTGCTTCCCTTTCATGTCCCTCGACTCTTATAACTGCCATCTGGTTTCTGTACAAATTGTGAATAGCCTTTCGCTCCCTGTATTTTACCCCTGCCACCTTTAGAATTTGAAAGAGAGTATTCCAGTCAACATTGTCCAAAGCTTTCTCTATGTATACAAATGCTAGAAACGTAGGTTTACCTTTCCTTAATCTTTCTTCTAAGATAAGCCATAAGGTCAGTATTGCCTCACGTGTTCCAATATTTCTACGGAATCCAAACTGATCTTCCCCAAGGTTGGCTTCTACTAGTTTTCCCATTCGTCTGCAGAGAATTCGCGTTAGTATTTTGCAGCTGTGACTTATTAAACTGATTGTTCGGTAATTTTCTTATCTGTCAACACCTGCTTTCTGTGGGATTGGAATTATTATTTTCTTCTTGAAGTCTGAGGGTATTTCACCTGTCTCATACATCTTGCTCACCAGATGGTAGAGTTTTGTCAGGACTGGGCCTAGTAGTTCTAATGGAATGTTGTCTACGCCGGTGGCCTTGTTTCGACTGCTCTGTCAAACTCTTCATGCAGTATTGTATCTCCCATTTCGTCTCCATCTACATTCTCTTCCATTTCCAGAATATTGTCCTCAAGTATGTCACCCTTGTATAGACTCTCTATAAACTCCTTCCACCTTTCTGCTTTCCCTTCTTTGCTTAGAACTGGTTTTCCATCTGAGCTCATGATATTCATACAAGTGGTTCTCTTTTCACCAAAGGTCTCTTTAATTTTCCTGTAGGCAGTATCTATCTTACCCCTAGTGAGATAAGCCTCTACATCCTTACATTTCTCCTCTAGTTTAAATTCGATATTTCTTCTGTTACCCAAGGATTTCTACCACCCTCGTCTTTTTACCTACTTGATCCTCAGCTGGTTTCTCTACTTCATCCCTCAAAGCTACCCATTCTTCTTCTACTGTATTTCTTTCCCCCATTTGTGACAATTGTTCCCTTATGCTCTCCCTGAAACTTTGTACAAACTCTGGTTTAATCAGTTTGTCCAGATCCCACTCCTTAAATTCCCACCTTTTGTTTTAATCTACAGTTCATAACTAATATATTGTGGTCAGAGTCCACATCTGCCCCTGGAAATGTCTTACAATTTACAACCTGGTTCCTAAATCTCTGTCTTACCAGTATATAATCTATCTGAAACCTGTCAGCATCTCCAGGTTTCTTCCATGTATACAACCTTCTTTCATGATTCTTAAACCAAGTGTTAGCTATGATTAAGTTATGCTCTGTGCAAAATTCTGCCAGACGGTTTCCTCTTTCATTTCTTACTCCCAATCCATATTCACCAACTATGTTTTCTTCTCTCCCTTTTCCTACTCTCAAATTCCAGCCACCCATGACTATTAAATTTTCGTCTCCCTTCAGTATCTGAATAATTTCTTTTATTTCATCATACATTTCATTAATTTCTTCATCATCTGCAGAGCTAGTTGGCATATAAACTTGTACTATTGTAGTAGGTGTGGGATTCGTGTCTATCTTGGCCACAATAATCACTATGCTGTTTGTGGTAGCTAACCCACACTCCTATTTTTTTTATTCATTATTAAACCTACTCCTGCATTATCCCTATTTGATTTTGTATTTATAACCCTGTGTTCATCTGACCAAAAGTCTTGTTCCTCCTGCCACCAAACTCCGCTAATTCCCACTATATCTAACTCTAACCTATCCATTTCCCTTTTTAAGTTTTCTAACCTACCTGCCCAATCAAGGGATCTGACATTCCACGCTCCGATCCGCAGAACGCCAGCTTTCTTTCTCTTGACAACGATGTCCTCTTGAGTATTCTCCGCCCGGAGATCCGAATGGGGTACTATTTTACCTCCGGAATATTTTACCCAAGAGGACACCATCATCATTTAATCATCCAGTAAAGCTGCATGCCCTCAGGAAAAATTACGGGCTGTAGTTTTCCTTTGCTTTCAGCCGTTCGCAGTATCAGCACAGCAAGGCCGTTTTGGTTAGTGTTACAAGGACAGATGAATCAATCAATCATCCAGACTGTTGCCCCTGCAACTACTGAAAAGGCTGCTACCCCTCTTCAGGAACCACACATTTATTTGGCCTCTCAACAGGTACCCCTCCATTGGGGTTGCACCTACGGTACGGCCATCTGTATCGCTGAGGCATGCAAGCCTCCCCACCAATGGCAAGATCCATGGTTCCTGGGGGTAAGTAAATATGTATATGAGTGTCATCCTCAAATGACTGAATTTTGTAAACCTCTTGTTTGAAATTCATGTTAGTTCTGGACAGTAATGATGGTCTAATGATCAGGATTTGTTACTGTAAAACTTAACGATGAGACCTCCATCGTGTGGGTAAATTTTGTGCGCAGCAGGGGACTTTATCGTGGACTGTGTTATCTGAATTTCCAGTGGAACTTATATGGGACAATTCACGATGAATGCGTCAATAGAGACTTCCACCATAAAGCATGTTGGCGTATTTTCCTATGGAAAAACGTTCTGATTCCATGAGAACTTTACAATAAGGCAAAGTTTATCACAACTACCTGTGTATTGTGTTATAAAAGTTTAAGACTTTTGAGCAGTGTAATCACGATTGGTTTTGTGTGGTGACATTTCTCCATTCATTGCTACGTGCACAAATTGTATAAAGTGCTTGTTTCAGTGAGCAAGGACTGTATGAAAACCAGATATTGATCTCTGAACCATGGACGTTAGTGTGACGAATCGAAGACAAGTATGATCATTGGACATAATCCGTACCAGAACTGCAATTTTGATCTACTTGTGAAAGACTGTGTTCTGTAAGTGCATCGGAACATTGAGTCGACGTTTTTGCTTCGGGATGAACATTAACATATCAGCCGTGGTCTGCGCCGGGAGAACCATTATTGACAATTTACCGCAGCGGTGCACAGAGGAACCCAATATTCGCTGAACCGCTTATAGTGCAGCTCTGTGCGTAACGGCAGTCTGTCGCGCCCCGCGTAACTTAAAATGTACCGCGAGGATGACAAAGTTCAGGACTCTGGATTTGTTTAACCATCTGACTTACCTTACTGAACACTAACATCTGAAAATACAATTTTTATAATATGTGCCCGACCTATATCATGTACATTGCCACCGAGCTGACATCCCTCCTTAATGGGCCTCGATGCAGAGAAGTGCAAAAGTTCCAGTCCATTCCGAAGGAAAGAAGGAAGGAAAGTTGCAACCGGAAGCCGAGGGTGGATTGCAGCCTCATTATCACCACCTATCCAGCATCCGGGGGAGGGGGGGGGGGGGCAAACCCATCTTTAGTACCTTTATATGTAGGCCCCTCGACGACGATTCTATGCTTCATAACCTTTGTATCAACACTGCAATCAACATCCTACAATCAACCAACGCCATGAAGACATCGAGTATGCTTTGCATTAGTATGGAGTCATTCTAAAAATCAAACTACATCTAACCAAAAAGCTGTCTATAAAGTAAACTAACACTATTATGCAGTACACACGCAGTAAAATACATGAACGCATTTATTCGACAAAAAAAAAGACAAGTATCTTGTGTAACAGTAACACCGGTTCTAATAATGTTTTTGCATTGTATAGCATACCTGAAATATTTAAATTTTCTTTCTTGAGCCGTAATGAACTGTCACATATATTACTGTTTAACAGTACTAAATTGAAATCCTTAAGAAATTTACCTAAGTTATCTTCAAATTTAAGCAAGATATTAGCGAGTACAAAAATGTATTTAACATCTTATACAGTTGTATCGTAATTAAATATTTACTATAAAGATTTTCTTTTTTGCAATAACAATTCGATTATCCTAATGTGAAGTGTGTATGATTCAACTATAATATACAAAATACTTGAATTATTTAACTCACTCGCATTTTCAGCTTTAACCAAACTAAGAATGTTGTATCATATAGTGCTAGGAAAACATTTAAATTTGTTGAGAAAGCATAACGTTGTATATGACACCTATGCTTCCAAAATATTATGTAACTATTATAATTACCGTACTAGAGAACCTGTTGATTTTCTTTGAAATAACTAAGTAAATTACTGGTTTGTATAAATTTTAAACCAAGGTGAAAGATACAATAAAAAAAGGTAAACTAACTTTGTGAGATGCGCGTTCCTCAGCTCACAGGGATGGTTTTTTCCTTTCATATCCTGTTTTGTTTTTCCCGGTACCACCTGTGCCAAATGGGTGAGCCCATCCTGATAACAAAACCGGCAAGTTAATATGAGGACACACATATAAAGAATGAGAAGCCAATGAAGGCGCATACGAATAAGTGACTGAAGACATGTAAACCCGAAAAGGATTTGTAATTGTCTATACTAGAACATGTTATTTTAAAAGTTCAATTACAAATATAATTTAAAATACCAGTCCTGGGGGGGATGTGAAATAACGCCTCCTGTGAACCGGTGTTGTTGTTGTTAGATTAGATTAGATTAATACTTGTTCCATAGATCATGGATACGACACTACGTAATGATGTGAAACGTGTCAGGTTAATAAAAGATGTCTGTACAAGATATTACATTACACAAAATATTGCATGACACTAATGTTTAAGTTAGGTTTTTTTCCCCTCCCTTAATTTATATCTAAAAATTCAGCCAATGAGTAGAAAGAGTTGTCATCTAGAAATTCTTTTAATTTATTTTTAAATGTTGGTTGACTATCTGTAAGGCTTTTGATGCTGTTTGGTAGGTGACCAAAGACTTTTGTGGCAGCATAATTTACCTCTTTCTGTGCCAAAGTCAGGTTTAACCCTGCATAGTGAAGATCATCCTTTCTCCTGGTGTTGTAGCTATGCACACTGCTATTACTTTTGAACTGGGTTGCATTATTAACAACAAATTTCATAAGTGAATATATATACTGTGAGGATCCCTAGATCCTTAAATAGATGTCTGCAGGATGACCGTGGGTGGGCTCCAGCAATTATTCTGATTACACGTTTTTGAGCAATGAATACTTTTCTACTCAACGATGAATTACCGCAGAATATTATGGCATACGGAAGCAGTGAATGAAGGTAGGCATAATAAGCTATTTTACTGAGATTCTTATCACCAAAATTTGCAATAACCCTAATAGCATACATAGCTGAACTCAGACATTTCAGCAGACCATCAATGTGTTGCTTCCAGTTTAACCTCTCATCAATGGACACACCTAAAAATTTTGAAAATTCTACCTTAGCTACAGACTTCTGTTCAAAGTCTATATTTATTACTGGAGTTGTGCCATTTACTGTACGGAACTGTATATACTGTGTTTTATCAAAATTTAAAGAGAGTCCGTTTGCTGAGAACCACTTAATAATTTTGTGAAAAACATCATTTACAATTACATGACTTAGTTCTTGGTTTTTGGATGTTATTACTATACTTGTATCATCAGCAAAAAGAACTAACTTTGCATCTTCATCAATGTGGAATGGTAAGTCATTAATGTATATCAAGAACAGTAAAGGACCTAAGACCGAACCCTGTGGGACCCCGTACTTGATAGCCCCCCAGTTTGAGGAATCAGCTGTTGTTTTAACATTACATGAACCACTTATTTCAACTTTCTGCATCCTTCCAGTTAAGTATGAATTAAACCATTTGTGCACTGCCCCCTTCAAACCATAATGATTTAGCTTATCTAAAAGAATTTCATGATTTACACAATCAAAGGCCTTTGAGAGATCACAAAAAATACCAATGGGTGATGTCCGGTTATTCAGAGCATTTAATATTTGATCAGTGAAAGTGTATATAGCATTTTCTGTTGAAAAGCCTTTCTGAAAACCAAACTGACATTTTGTTAGTACTTTATTTTTTCAAATATGGGAGGCTACTCTTGAATACATTACTTTCTCAAAAATTTTTGATAGAGCTGTCAGAAGAGAGATTGGGCGACAGTTGTTGACATCTGACGTATCCCCCTTTTTATGCAATGGTTTTACAATGGCATATTTCAGTCTATCGGGGAAAACATCCTGCTCCAAAGAGCTATTACATATGTGGCTGAGAATCCTACTTATCTGTGGGGAACAAGCTTTAAGTATCTTGCTGGAAATGCCATCAATTCCGTAAGAGCTTTTACTTTTCAGCGAGTTTATTATTTTACTGATTTCAGAGGGAGAGGTTGGTGGAAATACAGTTGTTTCAAACTGCACAGGTATGGCCTCTTCTATTAGAAGCCTAGCCTCTTCTAGTGAAGATCTAGATCCTATTTTCTCCACAACATTTAAAAAATGATTATTGAAAATATTTTCAATTTCTGATTGTTTGTTAGTACACTGGTCATTCAGTTTTATGGCACTAAAGTCTTCCTGTGCTCTTGGTTGCCCTGTTTCCCTTTCAATAATATTCCAAATTGCTTTAATTTTATTATCAGAGTTACTGATCTCAGACATGATACACATGCTTCTGGACTTTTTAATAACTTTTCTTAGTACCGCACAATAGTTTTTATAATATTGAACAATTTCGGGGTCAGTACTCCCTCTTGCTGATAGGTACAGTTCTCTTTTACGGTTGCAAGATATTCTTATTCCTTTAGTTAGCCAAGGTTTTTTATATGTTTTCTTGGAATTATGTTTAACTATTTTCTTGGGAAAACAATTTTCAAATACTCTTAAAAATGTATCATGAAATAAGTTATATTTCAATTTTGCATCAGGTTCCGTATACACTTAATCCCAGTCTAGCTGCTTTAGGCTTTCCCTAAAGTTTGCAGTATTTATATTGTTAATTGAACGCACTGCTTTGAAATTCTGATTTGATATACTGCATGGAGCTATGTCATGTACTGTAACTAGCTGTGCACCATGATCTGAAAGACCATTCTCAACAGGATAAGCATTTATGTCCTTAAACTTATCTTTGTCTATAAAAAAGTTATCTATCAATGTCCTGCTGTTCTTTGTTATCTGAGTAGGAAAATCAATGATGGAGCTCAAATTGAAAGAACTGAGTAATACTACAAGGTCATTCTTCCTATTACACTCTTTCAGGGAATCAACATTGAAATCCCCACAAATGATAATTTGCTTCCCCCTGTCTGGCAGATAGCACAACAAAGCATCCAAGTTTTCTAGAAATAGTTGGAAATTTCCTGAGGGGGGCCTATACACTGTTACATTTATGAAAGTGCCATTATTTAGTTTTAGTTCAGTGGCACATGCTTCCATATGTTGCTCTACACAAAAATTTTTAGTTTCTTATTTTTTACACTGTGGAAGCTTTTGTCATATATGGCAACTCCCCCTCTCATCATATTATCTCTACTTACATGTGCAGTTAATTTGTACCCATTGATGCTAACCTTTTGCATATCAGTGACAATGTGATGCTCAGACAGACATAGTACATCTATTACATTCTCAGTTTCTATATCTTCTAAACAAAGCAGAAGCTCATCAATTTTATTCTTCAGTCGCCCAATATTTTGATGAAATATACTAACATTATTTTTCACTTTACTTTTGTGAGTATTTTGAACTTTTTTAACATCTTTAGTTCTTGCCTGGCTGAGTTTCCCACTGGACACTGATCTTACACTAAAAAAGAGTTTCCAGCATGAGATGTAGTTCCTCCCCCCCTTTAAATTTCCTGCTATCAGCCCAGCTAGTTTACCCTTCCCCTTCTTGTTGAAGTGTAGGCCATGTCTAGTATAGTCCCACCTACAGAGTGAATCAACAGGAACCACACCAATGTGTGACCCTGCATCAGATCCAAGTAGCCGTTCCAACTCCAAATTAACTCTCCTGACAGAAGAGCTCAAATGAGGCTGGTCATGGCGCTCCAGAACCGACACAAACCCAACACTGGTATGACTCGATGCTGATGCAATATTTGCCAGGTCACACTCTGTGCTGCACCCCGGATCTCTGTCAATACTGTTGCCTGGCCCACCCACAATAACCACGGTATCTTCCTTAGCAAAGCCTCTACATAGTGAACCTAAATCCTCTGTAACCTGCCCCAGTCCAGCACTAGGTTTGAAAAAACTTGTGACCTGGTATTCTGACCCTAATTCATCCTGCAGAAGTTGGCCCACACCCCTAGCATGCGAACTACCTAGTAACAAGACTTTCTTTCTCTTTGCAGACTTCCCTACCTTCTTATTCAATTTGCTGCTGAAAGCTTGTTGAGCCCTGTCTACATCTACTTCTGTGAGAGGCTCATCAGTTTCTGATTGAGGCAACAGGTCAAACCTTTTTTGTACATTAATAACAAAGCTGTCAGAAGAATTTCTGGGACTGTTCCTTATGCCTGTTGCCACTTTCCACCCCTGTTTACCCTTCTCCGCCCTTAACCTGCCCAGTTCTTGCCTAGCCTCATCTAACTCAGCCTGAAGGGCAACAATTTTCCCCTCCTGTTCCACAATCTTTCTATCTCTACTGCATAGCCTACAGAACCACTGATGAGTCTCGCTCATTTTCCCAATTCCCACGCCACTACAATTGTTGTGGTCTTCAGTCCTGAGACTGGTTTGATGCAGCTCTCCATGCTACTCTATCCTGCGTGAACCAGTAGAAATAAGGAATTGTTTATGTCTAAGGAAAGATATATTTTGCGTTAACTGCAGCGATCATGTAATGCTGATGAGTGTTAATGCCAACCTTACTGGGATAGGCGCGGCGTTAACATCTCTTTTACTACTATAAATTACGATGCGTGGCTGATTTTGCATGCTCTATTGTTCTAGCGCCTTTCGGTTAGCCTCTCGAACTATCAGATTCTGGCTTGTCAGACATTTTAGTTCTAGTGAGTTCTATGTCTTAATATTGTAATTATTCCTTGTGTCTTATGACAAATCATGCCTCGCAATTATTGAAATGTTATTATTTTCCATGATCGTTTCCTCTGCTGATGAGCATTCTAATTTCTAAACAGGACTCAACTTTGTAGAAGACGTCTGCGATGAAAATTGTAAATGAGCGAAACAATTTTTCTAAATAATAATCTGAATTATTGTGGAATAAAAAGGGGATGGTTTTCACAAAATTATTTATTAATTAGATTTCCATAGTCTCAGATATACTGTATTTCATTGTTAGTCGACCCAACTTCTGGACACAAATAATGAAAAATATTTATCTTAGCAAAGTTTTACCCTGCTCTTTAAAAGCTAGCTGTTCGCTACAGAAACTACAAAGGGTAAATTTCATGTTACTAACTTAACTTATAAAAGTTTCTGTTTACTGTCAATATAAGTCGTCGCAGTTATAAAATATTCTCTCTATTTAACATGATTTAACATTCTTTCAAGTAAAATATAAATAGTAAGTTATATTTTACTCCGTATTAAAAATAAACATTCAAGTATTCTTTTTGTATGTGATTTTAATTAAATAATTAATAAAGTGTAAATAATGAAACTTACAAAATACAGATAACTAATATATTTATTCTTTTTTTTATTTTTACTAATCAGCTTGCTCTTGTAATATTCTAAAGTTTATTTCCCTTTAAATTTAATCATTAATCAAATTTACCCTACTTAGGTGGGTAACTTCGATCAAATTTAAAGGAAAAAATGACTCTCTTTGAAAAATAGCAATTCTGTTGTTCTTTAAGGCATCTGATAAAGAAAGAATTCTGTAATGAAGTATTAAATGTCTGATCATTTGACATATCCTCAAAAATCAGTAAAAAAAATTGTAAAATTTGATTGACTTTTCCCTCATTTACAGTTTAGGACGTTTGCTCAAAATTTAGGGAGAGTTCATTTGTAGTGAACCATGTCATAAATGTTAGAAAAAAAATCAATTTTGTACTTTCTCTCTAATTGGATTTATTATAACACTGGTATCCACAAAAAAGTACTAATTCTGCTTGCTAAACATTTTGTGGAAGCTCATTCAAATTTACAAGGAATAGGAATGGCCTCAAAATTGAAGCCTGGGGCTTGCTTTGTGATTTCTTCCCAGTCACTAAAATTTACTCCTCTCCTGAGAATGTATGAATCATTCAGCACAACTTTTTGGATTCTGTTTGTACCAACGATTTGAACCAGTTTTGTAAAGCCATCAGTTCCATAAAACTTTTAACGTTTTTCAAGAGAGTAACATGATTTACCCTTCTGAGATCCAAACTGTGAGATGGTTAGTAAATTGGTTCTACTTAAATGTGAGGCTTTTGTTGAGCACATTACTTTCTCAGATATTTTGGCAATTAAGGAAACAGGGTGATAATTATTTAAGTCTTTGTTGTCCTTTCTAATAAGGATGTTAATAATTACGTATCTTAATCTGTCTGGAAAAAATTCTCTGTGCCACTGAAGCATTACACATATCACTTAGGGCACTATTTGTTAAGTTGGGACAACTTTTTCAGAATTTTGTTTGAAATTTCATCACCACCACATGAGCTTTTGTTTTCTAGAACTGTTATAATTCTATTAATTTCAGTGAAGGATGTTGGTACTTATAGTTGCGTAAATTTTTGCGGAACAACTTTATTAATATGTCCTCTTGTTTCAACTGAACCATTTAATCTTATTTTTTCTGCTACATTTAGAAAGCAATTGTTAAAAATACAAACAACTTATGAAGTTGAGTCACAACATTGTCATTCACTTTTGTTGTAGTGGTATCTTCTAGACTGACTGACTGTCGTGTCTCCTGTTACACTGCATTAATAATTCCTGTCAGAATGTGCACCCTTCTGGACATTTCATTATTTCCCTTAAAGCATTGAAGTATTTTTTTTGTGAAATGCAATTAATGTCAGAATGTGGCATATTCTGGCCTCTATATAATATAAATTTCCTTATCACACACACGACTGCAGTCTCAGGCAACTGAGGTATCTTTCAATTCTGATGAAGGCCTTACTGGCCGAAAGCTATATTTGTTGTGTCTATCTGTGACTCAGCATCTCTGCTATATGGTGAGTAGCAATTTTCCTTTTCATAGTATTGTTACATTCTGTCCTGGATTTTCCTGTTTGATTTTAGTCCCTTTACATATCGTGGATTGCTTGTTTTTTCAATGGAATATCTTTATAATTTTTTAAGGAAAGTTACTTTCAAATGTTGACACAAATTTGCTATGGAATATATTTAATTTCACATTAGCATCTCTCTCTCTCTCTCTCTCTCTCTCTCTCTCTCTCTCTCTCTCTTTCTCTGCAGGGTGAATCAGGAGGGAAGATATCTGCTTTGGGAAGGGGGGTTGTAGTATTAGTGAGCCTGAAAAAAAGAAAGAAAAAAAAAAAACAGATGATTTATATGTCCTGTTCTTAAAAGTTTACAAGGAAACTAATGAATACAGCAGGGAAGAGAACAAATGCATGTGATATTAAATAAAGCATTGTGATCTAATGTTTTATTTAATTGTGTACATTTCTTCATAAAAGGGGTTCAAAAAGTCCACCATGAACTGCTGCACTATTCTGACTGTAGAAATATAGCGCTGTAGTAGACTGGTGCAACCATTGTAGTACTGAGATGTAAAGTAAACAACATGTACACTTGCAGGACTCATAGCCCCACTTTGTGCAAGTTAAGTGTGCATTGAAATGGCCAGTAAAGACAACACTACATAGCCTAATGTCACTTTGGTTGTATTCACATGTGAGTGCTAGTAAAGAACATGTGACTGACAGCTGTGATTTCCAAACAGCTGTATTTCAGATATGGTGAAGAAAAGGGCATATATTCATTTGAAATTTTTTGTTCAGTATCACCAATACTATCATGCCTCAAACCATGTACTTTTCCTCATAACTCGCCCTCTATTCACTGTGTCCCAGGAGGAATGATCAATATTTAAAAATATAATAGGAACTATCATTTGATGTAAAAAAGTCTAATAAACAGGTTCTCTAAAATGTATTCCTTAAGAGCTATGAGCACTATTTCATATTTGATACTGTGAAACAAATCTCTTCTACTGCAAGCTCCTTGCATTCTATATTTTGAGAGGTGGCAGTATGGGCTAAAACATGAATAAAGGTCCAGCAACATAAGCTCTAAAGTGCATACCTTACGAGCCATGAGCACTAGTTCGTCGTCACTATTTTGAAACACACCTCTTCTACTGAACAAGTGCTCTTAAGTTATGCATTGTAGAGGCCATGTTTATACTAGACTCTTTTGCTTCAAAGGACTGTTCCTGCCATAAACCAGAATACTGACCATTCATCCTGAGACACCTTGTATATACCTCACCCCGAACCACCTCCTTTAACTTATGCTTAGAATGATGTCTCCTGTTCTCATTAATAAATATTCCTACAACATAAGAACATGCCTCATAGCTTTAAATTGTTTGTTTGCATTATTTGTGCATCTCTGTTCTTCATCCCAGCTCATCTATAGTCTACTATCTTGAAGTATTCACACGATGCTCCAACATCTGGTCATCCAGGATCTGTGAAGACCTCAGACAGAATCAGATGGGGTTAATCAGGTCTCTATGAATCCATTAGACACTATATGAGTCAATGTAAGGAATGCCAGCAATGGAAGTACATACCACAATTACTTCCAGGTTATATGATACCAATCTCACATGCAGCAGGGACATTCCATTGAGTTGGAATCAACCTCTTCTGGAGGTCCAAAAGTCAGTGCTGACTGCCAGAACTCTAGAAATTGCAAAGTTCCTTGTAGGAGACATAATTTTGAAGAGTGGAGCTGCAAGTGTGGTGTTCTCTGACCGCAGAAAAGTTTTCCAGCTGAGACTAGAATCAGAGGTAATTTCATGTTGTGACATTACCTAGAATATGACAACTGCCTACCATCAACAGATGAATGGTCATGCGGAGCCCTTTAATGAGACATTGGCAGATATGCACTCAACATACAGTAAGGTCAGTCAGAGAAACTGGGATATAATACTGCCTGTTGTAACATTCACATGCAAACAGTGAGGCAAGACACAACAGGCATCACATTGTTCTTTCTGCTCCCCGGCCATGAGGCCAAAATGAGTTGCCCTTTCAACTGGACGGTACTCAGAGTGACTAGGTGAAACGTGTCATCACCAGGACTGAAGAAGCGCAGCAGGTGTCTCTTGTATGGATCCTGGATGCTAATGAGAGCTTTAATGCGGAGCACTGACCAGTGAGATACAGCTCGGGTGACTCGGTATGGATTCTTATACTAGTGTGGAAAACTAAAGCGCAACATTAGGCCATTATCATATCTTTATTTGCATGTTAGACATCAAGTATGGAGCTGAGTATTACGACCCTCATCAAGAAGACCACGTCCTTAGTATGAAGCCCTAGAACAGTGTTCAGATGCAGATCAACAGTGGTAAGTTCAAGGAGACTGAACAGCCACTCAAAAATTCAGAAGCTTCAACAGGATGGGCTACCTTTGATGCTCATGATAGAGAAGAGGAGTGACAACACAACCAGAATGGGACAATTTACCAGCACTGTCATATGGAGTACCATTGACATTCCTGTCATCACCTCCAGTGATAACTCCTGAAACTGTGAGTTGCTGCTCCTCCAGGAGAGGGAGCAATGCCATGAGCTATGGTGCATTAATTGTGGCATTATGGTTATTGTTGCTGCCTGGAATGATGCAGGTCAGCTGTTTAAACCCAACCACCACCATTATAAGGGGCAATCAAATGAAAATAAGACAGATGGGAAAAGAAGCGAATAAACTGTTCTTTATTTTAAAAATAATTGCTGTAACTGTAAATACGTTTATCCCACTGTGAGACAAGATGGTCATTGCCTTCATGGAAAATGTTGGTGGTTGCATGTATGATCCTGATAGTACCCAGGCATGCACCTCTTTGTTCACAGTAATCGACGGCCACAGATGTGTTTCTTCAGGGCTCCAAAAATATGGAAACTGCATCGGGAGAGGCTGGGACTGCATGGAGGATATATTGGAGCTTCTGAGTAAAATTTATGCAGTGTTCTTGAAACAACTTAGGCAGGTGGTGAGTGGGCCCATGGTGCATTGCATTGTGTGAGCTTAATTGGGAGTGCAGTTAAAAAAAAAAAAGGCATATGTACACTCCTGGAAATGGAAAAAAGAACACATTGACACCGGTGTGTCAGACCCACCATACTTGCTCCGGACACTGCGAGAGGGCTGTACAAGCAATGATCACACGCACGGCACAGCGGACACACCAGGAACCGCGGTGTTGGCCGTCGAATGGCGCTAGCTGCGCAGCATTTGTGCACCGCCGCCGTCAGTGTCAGCCAGTTTGCCGTGGCATACGGAGCTCCATCGCCGTCTTTAACACTGGTAGCATGCCGCGACAGCGTGGACGTGAACCGTATGTGCAGTTGACGGACTTTGAGCGAGGGCGTATAGTGGGCATGCGGGAGGCCGGGTGGACGTACCGCAGAATTGCTCAACACGTGGGGCGTGAGGTCTCCACGGTACATCGATGTTGTCGCCAGTGGTCGGCGGAAGGTGCACGTGCCCGTCGACCTGGGACCGGACCGCAGCGACGCACGGATGCACGCCAAGACCGTAGGATCCTACGCAGTGCCGTAGGGGACCGCACCGCCACTTCCCAGCAAATTAGGGACACTGTTGCTCCTGGGGTATCGGCGAGGACCATTCGCAACCATCTCCATGAAGCTGGGCTACGGTCCCGCACACCGTTAGGCCGTCTTCCGCTCACGCCCCAACATCGTGCAGCCCGCCTCCAATGGTGACGCGACAGGCGTGAATGGAGGGACGAATGGAGACGCGTCGTCTTCAGCGACGAGAGTCGCTTCTGCCTTGGTGCCAATGATGGTCGTATGCGTGTTTGGCGCCGTGCAGGTGAGCGCCACAATCAGGACTGCATACGGCCGAGGCATACAGGGCCAACACCCGGCATCATGGTGTGGGGAGCGATCTCCTACACTGGCCGTACACCTCTGGTGATCGTCGAGGGGACACTGAATAGTGCACGGTACATCCAAACCGTCATCAAACCCATCGTTCTACCATTCCTAGATCGGCAAGGGAACTTGCTGTTCCAACAGGACAATGCACGTCCGCATGTATCCCGTGCCACCCAACGTGCTCTAGAAGGTGTAAGTCAACTACCCTGGCCAGTAAGATCTCCGGATCTGTCCCCCATTGAGCATGTTTGGGACTGGATGAAGCGTCGTCTCACGCCGTCTGCACGTCCAGCATGAACGCTGGTCCAACTGAGGCGCCAGGTGGAAATGGCATGGCAAGCCGTTCCACAGGACTACATCCAGCATCTCTACGGTCGTCTCCATGGGAGAATAGCAGCCTGCATTGCTGCGAAATGTGGATATACAGTGTACTAGTGCCGACATTGTGCATGCTCTGTTGCCTGTGTCTATGTGCCTGTGGTTCTGTCAGTGTGATCATGTGATGTATCTGACCCCAGGAATGTGTCAATAAAGTTTCCCCTTCCTGGGACAATGAATTCACGGTGTTCTTATTTCAATTTCCAGGAGTGTATAAACAACTTACGGGAAGGCAGACAGGTGATGTAGTCAACTGCTGATATTTCAACAGGTGCACACCATGTTATTTCCAAGCTAAAACCACTGCAATTAAGCACTGTGCAAGGGAATTTAAGACATTAGTTTTGTTTGTCAATTCCAGAAAGGTAAAACAAAAAAGCAAACTCTCTCTCTCTCTCTCTCTCTCTCTCTCTCTCTCTCTCTCTCTCTCTCTCTCTCTCTCTCTCTCTCTCTCTCTCTCCCATCTCTGTAAACATTAGCACCACCACACAACCAAAGAGGGCTTCAGAAATTATCGATATTGAGAATTAATAACCAATGTGTGAAGTAGTATGAACTCTGTCCATCTGTTTTTGGACAGAGTAGAGAGCAGGATTCCATGCAGAATCCAAGCAAAACCTCTGTCTGTGTTTAAAAGGTTACCTGTTGGTTTAATTTCAATTGCTTCCTTAGTAACATTATTCCAATAGCTAGAAATGCTGGCCAGAATCTCTGTGTTTTTATATTCCATAGGATGACAAGAGTCAGGGCAATGTTCTGCAGCAGCAGACTTGCTCAGCTGATGTAAGAGTGTGTGCCACTTATGCTCAGTATACTGGTCCTCTACATTACTGGTTGTCTGACCAATATAAGACATGCCACAACTGCAAGGAATACTATGGACACCCGCATTACACAAGCCAATATTTCTCAAATATAAAAGCTCGTCTGGTTCTAAGATGTTTCCAATAGGGTACTAAACATTTTTTCCCATATAATAAGGCTAGTCTTATCTGTAATATGTAATGCATCACTAGCTCGAGGCACTTTTCCAGAGAGACTGAAATATGCCATTGTTAAACCCCTCTTTAAGAAACGTGATAAGAAAGATGTCATTAACTACCGACCTGTTCCACTGCTGACATCATTTTCCAATTCTTTTAAGAAGGTCATGTATTCTTAAATAGTATCTCACCTTAACAACAACAATATCCTCAGCAAATCATAGTTTGGGTTTCAGAAGGGTTCCTTTATTGGAAATGCCATTTACATTTTCACTCACCAGATTTTAAAAGCTTTAAGTAAAAAATTGCGCCAGTTTGTTTTTTCTGTGGCCTAAGGCATTCGACTATGTGAATCACAGTATTCTCCCAGATAAATTGAAGTTTTATGAAACTGATGTGTAGCCAACCAATGGATAATATCATACCTAAAGAAAATAATGGAGAAAGCTGTACTTAGTAATTCAATCAATATAGTCTGGGGACATAAGTCTCACGGAAGAAATCACGTATGTGGTTCCCCAGTGTTCAATCTTAAGTCCACTATTGTTTCTCATATATGTAAATATACATCTAATGTACAACAAGCAGAATTAGTTCTTTATTCCGGTGACACTAGTATTGTAATCAATGCAAGCATACATACACAAGCAGAAGAAACAGTAAACAAAGTTCTTAAAAGAATCATTGACTGGTTTTCTGCTAATGGTCTCACCATCAATTTGAAAAAGACACAACATATTCAGTTCTGCACATCTAGGGATACTACATCAGTGATAAGCCTGACACACAGTGAGGGTAGAAACTTCAAAATTCTTAGGTGTCCATATCAAACAATGGAAAATGCAGGATGGAATGTAACAATACCAGAGAAGGAAAGTTGCTACTCACCATATAGCAGAGATGCTGAGTTGCGATAGGTACAACAAAAAGATTCACACAATGTAGCTTTCAGCCATGAAGGCCTTTGTCAGCAGTACACACACACACACACACACACACACACACACACACACACACACACACACACACACACACACCACACACACACACACACATGATAACCTATGCTGTAGCACCAATGCTATTCACAACCGTCTGTAGAGGAACCCCTTCCTTACAGACCTTTGGAATTCCATATAACCTCGAGGTGACAGCACAATAAGGATTAAGACTCTTGAAAGTGTCCTGCGATAAGGAAATTTTCTTCAGGAGGCTGTTAGTCTTTCTGTAAACATACCTTGTTTGTTCAGCACTGACAGGGTGTGCATTTGTCAAAATATTGATAGTTGATGACATCAGCCAGTTGCATTTCTGTAAGTTATTTGAACCTTATATGTCAGGTGAAATTCTGGTCTGGTAAGGCACAAGTGTCATAGCAGCAGAATGTAGATTGCTCCTAACTACTCCTTGGGTTAGTATTATATTACTTGTGGTATACACAAAAATTGATTAAAGATGAATAGGGACTATGCCTGGTGTGTATGGATGCAGGGGGGATTTGACCACATCTATAAATGATGGAAACTGTGTTGGCCATGGTTGACAGGCCTATGCCTGCAGTGGCATTGGAGCACCAGAGTAGAATGATTTGGTACCTCTGGAGCCTGTAGCATCACCTGTGGTCCCTGATGTCACAGTACCTTCAGCTTTGCACATCCTGGCTGGCCGACACTTACCTGGCGGTAAATGGCAAACAGCGGCGGGATTATGAATTTTTTGGTGGAAGGCAAAAGTTGGTACTGATTGCACAGCTGTCTACATACGTTTTAAAAACAGATCTGAGGTATTTCTCACTGCTGGAAGTACATCTGAGCCAACATCTTACCTGTTGGGACAATGGATGATCTTCCTGAAAGGCCCAAACACGTGATTGCTTGTCACTGGAAGCTCCAGTGTTAGGCAGGTGATTAGGGAAATTGTGGACATGTCAGGAAAGAATGTCAGTGTCCACTCTGCTAGCCAGGGGGTCATGTCTGAGATGTGGAGGAGGCTCTGCCGGCAGCAACCGAGTGTACTGTTGCAAATTGTGGCTCATGATGTGGGTACACATGACACCTGTGGCTTGGGTTCAGAGGCCATCTTCAGTTCCTACAGGTGGCTAACTGCTTTGGCGAAGACAGCTAGCCTTGCTCTCAGGGTGGAAATGGAGCTAGCATTGTGCAGCATAATTCTGAGCATTGATCACAGTCCTCTGGTGTGGAGCTGGGGGAAGGTGTAAACCAGAGGCTCTGATGATTCTGTGATATTCTTGTATGCATATTTCTTGACTGCTTTTCAGTGGATAGTTGTAGGACACTCCTTAATAGCTCAAGTGTGCACTACACACTGGAAATGGCTATTAGGCTAACGGAGACTGTGAGGTGTGTACATGTAGGTTTTTTAGGCCACAGAAATCCCTCTGCAGACCTGATGAGATAAATTCGGATTTCAGATGAGGAAGAATGCTATACCCATTAATTAGAGTGAGTAGCATTTGTCATGACATATTGGAGAAAAAAAATGTTAATATAGTGTTAGTTAATTACAGGAGAACCTATGAAAAGGTCCCAGAACTATGACAACACAAATTTCCACTGTAATGTAGAGGGACGAAAAGATGTAAACACTAAGAACATAACACATTACCATGTCTAGTATGGCACAGGAAACCATTGCATTCTAAATGGATCCAGTCATTTTGGAATGGATAAATGGGGCCTTGTATTGTTTTCAAGGGAGTTCAATACTGTTCTTCCTGCTAAATTCCCCCCCAGCTCCAAACCAGAGGACTGTGATCGATGCTGAGAATGATGCTGCTCAATGCTAGGAGTGGACAGTGGTCATGCATCCATCTACATCTACATTGATACTCCACAGTCCACGTGGCATGTGGCAGAGGTTACCTCATACCACTACTAGTCATTTCCTTTTGTGTTCCACTTGGAAACAGATCAAGGAAAACACAGCTGTCTATATGTCTCCATATGAGCCCTAATTTCTCATGTCTTATCTCTGTGGTCCTTATGCCCAATATATGTTACAGGCAGCAGAGTCAGTCTGTAATCAGCTTCTTATATCTGTTCTCTAAATTTTCTCAATACTGTTCCTCGCAGTAACAAATCTAGCAGCCTGCCTCAGAATTGCCTCAATGTCTTCCTTTAATCCAGTTTGGTGTCGACCCCAAACACTTGAGCAGTACCCAAGAAAAGGTTGCACCAGTGTCCTATATGTGGCCTTCTTTACAGGTGAACCACTGTTTCCTAAAATTCTCCCAATAAACTGAAGTTGATCATTCGACTTCTCTACCACAGATCTCACATGCTCTTTCCATTCCATATTGCTTTGCAAATTTATGCTCAGATATTTAAATGACTTGACTGTGTCAAGCAGGACACTAGTAATACTGTATCTGAGCATTATAGGATTTTTCTTCCTACTCACCCGCATTAACTTACATTTAGAACTAGCTGCCATTCATCACACCAACTATAAATTTTGTCTAAGTCACCTTGTGTATTCGTGCAGTCACTCAACTTCAATACCTTACTGTACACCACAGCATCATCAGCAGACAACTGCAGATTGCCACCCACCCCTGACCACCGAATCATTTACGTAGATAGAGAATAATGGTGGTCCTATCACACTTCCCCGGGGCACTCCTGATGAAATCCTTGACTCTGATGAACACTCATTGTTGAGGACAACAAAGAACTTCTCTCCAAAGTAGACTACAAAGGTTCAATAATATTGTCATATAGTGACTATACTGGCCACACGAGACATGACAGTTCTCCTCAAGTTCACAAAACCAGTCCTGGATGATGTGAGCTGTGTGAACAGGAGACCTGTCATCTTGGAACACAGTATCACTATTAGAGAAGAAACACTGTGCCATTGGATGCCAAAATGGACATGTAATCCTTGGCTGTAGTGCGACCTTGCAGAGTAACCATGGACAAATAGAATAAACCATGATATGGCTGCCCAAATCATCACCAAACCCCCATCAAGTTTCACTCGTGGGGTGTAAACTCAGCCAGAAGTTGGAAACAGGATGCAACAAGACTTATCTGACTAAATGACTTTCTTCCATTGCGCCATAATCCAGGTTTTATGGTTTTGATATCACTTTTTCTATTAGGGGCATTTACATGATTGATGAGTGATTTTGGAATTCCAGCTTGCCCTGCAGTTCCCTATTTATGGAGCTCCCTTTGTGATTGTTCAGTGCTGACACTAGTTCGCAACATACAGTTCTGCAGTGACTTTATCAGCTGTAATCCTCTTATTTTCTGTCATGATCATTCAACACACACTTATGTCAGTGTTGTGATTTAGCAGATGATGTTTCTTTACTTTCCCTGTATGTGCTGTAAATCTTTGATCTGTTACCTCTTGAAACACCAAACACATCAGCTCCCTTGGTTATGGAAGCACCCACCACATAAGCACCAACAATTGAAGATATGTACGAAAAAATGGGCTAACCCTCAAATGTGAAAGCTTAGAGATAAGCGTTGCTATCTATTGCTGGGTACATGAACTATCAGAAATGGCACTGGTCTCACCCCTGAATATCACATTAGGATATTTAGGGTTGAGACCAATGTCAGCTTTGATAGTTCCTTGTCTTCAATTTCCTTGTCTGAATTCACTTAGCACTGACATAATGCACTCAGAACTGCACAGGACTCTTTTCTCACCATGACTGACATTTACAACATACTAAAAGCATTGTACACGTGCTGTTCATGGTTAAATACAACAGTGTAACCCACAGGCCTGGCTAGAATCTGCACTTACATTGAACCATGCATTTTACATCATGTTTCCACATTTTTGTCCAACCCATTGCATTGCAAATGGTGAAGACATGTTTACAGCTGTAAAAAGTACAACAATATCTAGTGAGATTAGTACACATTCTGAATGTGAAATAGTTTGGGTGAAGATAAGCCTTAAATGTACAACAAACATACGAGGTGTGACAATAAAGTAATGAGACTGATGTGAAAAAAAATATTGCTTGCCGTTTTAGCCAAGTTCAGTGTTGTCTCCTTCAAAGTAGTTCCCTTCTGATTGCACACACTTTTTCCAGTGCTTCCACCATTGATGGTAACATTTCTGGAACTCATCTTCTGTAATATCCTCCAAGACCCTTGTCACAGCTTTTTGGAAATCTTGTGTTGTTTGAAAATGGTGTCCCTTGACCGCCGTTTTGACTCTTGGAAATAGAAAAAAGTCACAGAGGAATATCTGGTGACTAAGGTGGCTGTGGTAGTACTGAAATTTGTTTTGAGGTTGAAAATTGCTGTACTGACAGAGCAGTATGGGATGGCGCGCATTATCGTGATGCAGAATCCAATTTTCAGCAATGTTGGCAAGGACATGAAGAACTCTTTTATGAAGTCTTTCTAAAATGTCTTTGCAGTAGTATTGGTTAACTATTTGCCCAGGAGGCACCCACTTTTTGTGAACAATTCTCTTGGAATCAAAGAAGCACACAAGCATGCATTTCACTTTTGATTTTGACATGCGAGCTTTTTTTGGTCCGGGTGATCCCTTTGAGCACCATTGCGAACTTTGGCGTTTTGTCTCTGGACCGTGCTGAAAAAACCAACTTTCATCACCAGTTCTAACACAGCTCAACAATTCTGGATTGATTTCTGTTTGTATGGTAAGAAGCCAGAAATTGGAGAAGCGCATCATCAGCAGCAGAAGTCAGGAGTTTCCCCATCAGAGCCTTAAATGTGCAGACCAGTCATTCAGCCTCACCGTTTGACTGTGGATGGAACAGAGGGGCCATGACATGCGTGACGCCGTGATGGGCACAAAAATCTGCAAAATCATAAGAGGCAAATTGTGGACCAGAGTAGAGGGAAGGCCTTCCAAAGAGAAAATGCGAGCTAGAGCATTGGTGGTTGCCACGGTGGTAGGCGACATGCAACGGACAATGAAAGGAAAGTTAGAGTAGGCGTCAATAACGAGAAGCCAATAAGTACCTAAAAAAGGTCCCGCGAAGTCAGCATGACTATGCTCCCAGGGCTTCTCTGGTGAAGGCTACAGTGAGAAAGATGACTTCGGGGCAGTGGCCTGTGATGCATAAGGGCTGCAGGCAGCGACCATGTGTGCGATTTCAGAGTCAATGCCGGGCAAGTACACATGACAGCGCGCGAGAGATTTTGTGCAAGAGACACCCCAGTGCCCTTGGTGAAGGAGGCGCAAGACCAAAGCACGCAAAGATGCAGGCACCACAACATGTGATGAAGCATTTTCGGTGGAAAGGAGGATAACACCGTCCCTAGCTGTGAGGCGGTAACGCAAAGCATAGTAGTTCCACAACAAATCAGAAGTCTTAGTGGGCAGACGATCTGGCCAACCCTTCTGAATACAGCGTAAAACCCGGGAGAGGGTAGGATCAGAACCCGTAGCAGCCGCCAGCCGGTCCCCCGTGATGGGGAACCCATCCACAACCCGCTGCTCGGCAACATCCAGGTGGAAACACAAAAGTTCATCCCTATCGAATGGTAGATCAGGACCCATGGGAAGACAAGACAGTGCATCAGCATTCGCATGTTGAGCCGTCGGCCGGAAATGAATCTCATAATTCAAACTAGACAAGTAAAGAGCCCAACGCTGGAGGCGGTGTGCAGCCTTGTCAGGAAGTGACGTTGATGGATGAAACTAGGAAACAAGTGGTTTGTGATTCATACTAAGATGAAATTTGGATCCATAGAGAAAAACACCAAACTTATGAAGAGCATAAATAATGGCCAAAACTTCTTTTTCAATTTTAGAATACTTTTGTTGGGCATCTGTGAACGTTTTGGAGGCATAAGCAATGGGTTGTTCAGAACCGTCAAAAAAATGGTGCGCAAGGACTGCACCGACCCCGTATTGAGAGGTGTCCCTGGCAAGAACAAGATGTTGGCCAGGTCGATAAGTAGCGAGGCACGGAGCCTGTTTCAGCATAGTGTTCGATTTCCGGAAAGCTGCATTGCATGACGCGGACCAGTGAAAAGGCACGTTTTTATGCAACACGCAATGCAACAGCTGAGCCACCGAAGCAGCAGACGGTAAAAACTTGTGATAGTATGCTATTTTCCCCAAGAAGGCCTGCAGTTCCTTAACAGATGTAGGGCAAGGGAGGGCATCAATTGCAGCGACAGTTTGCTGAAGCGGACGAATACCATCCCGAGAGAGTTGAAACCCCAAGTATGTGATAGATGCCTGAAAAAATTTTGATTTCTGAAGATTACACTTGAGACCGGCAGTCTGTAAGACATGAAAAAGTGTGCAGACATTTTGATGATGTTTGTCAGTGGTGGAGCCAGTGACAACAATGCCGTCCTGGTAATTTATACACCCAGGGACAGTGAGCAATAATTGTTCCAAGAAACTCTGAAAGAGAGCAGGGGCACTGGCAACCTCGAATGGCAATCGTTGGTATTGATAGAGGCTGAAAGGCGTGTTAAAGACCAGAAACTGCCGGGAAGCAGCGTCAAGAGGAAGTTGATGATAAGCTTCTGACAGGCCAAGTTTAGAAAAATACTGGCCTCCAGCAAGTTTAGTGAACAATTCTTCAGGTTGATGCATAAGGTAAGTGTCGATAAGGCATTGAGCATTTACAGTGGCTTTGAAATCGCCACAGAGACGAATATCACCATTTGGCTTAGCAACGACAATGACAGGAGAGGACCAGTCACTGGAAGTGACAGGAAGCAAGACCCCTGAAGCAGTGAGACGATCCAGCTCCCATTTGACCTGATCACGAAGGGCCCCAGCAATGGGCAGAGCCCGAAAAAACTTAGGCTGAGCAGTGGGTTTGAGTGTGATATGAGCTTCAAAGTCATTTGCATGGCCTAACCCAGGAGAAAAAAAGGGACTAAAATGTCGTCGACAAGGAATCCTATGGAGCATAAGGATTGGCATCAGAGAAGATATTGACAGCATCATTTATGAAGAACCCAAAAACGCGAATGGCATCGAAACCAAAAAGATTCTCCATGTAACTATGGTCGACCACAAATATGGTAACAGTGCAAACGACAGATTTGTAAGGTACCTCAGCATCAAAATTGTCCCAAGAGAGAAATCTTCTGTTTATTGTAAGTCCATAATTGCCTAGTGACAGGTGACAGGATTGGAGAACCCAACTGAAGGTAAGTCTGAGAATTGATGATAGTGGCAGCAGAACCAGTATCCACCTGCATGCGAACATCTCGACCAAGTATATTTGGACAGTGAGGAATAACTTCCCTGAAAGGGAAGAAGTACAGTTGACAGACAACACAGAATCAGAATCAGCATCATGTTCATGAACATCATGTATGCGGTCGGATTTGCAAACAGATGACCCATGACCCTTTTTTCTGCATTTGTGACACACGGCCAATGTTGTGGACAATCTTCTCATGAATGTTTCGTAAAACACTGCGGACAGGAAGGAAGTTGCCGTGGGTTTTGCTGCAGTTTCTTAGAGGTTTGTTTACAGTTATGCTGAGGCTGTGCTTGGGAGCGTACTGTGGCCACGTCAGCCGGTGGGGACACGCCACACGCTTAGTCAACATTGCAAAGAGGTTGTATGTTCCCGACATCGCCCCATGCCTCTATTTGCACTCCAGCAGCACGAGAAATTTCAAAAGACTGAGTGATGGATAGGACTTCATCTACAGTAGGATTTGCCAATTGAAGGGCATGGTGCCGAACTTCTTTGTCGGGCGCCGATCAGAAAATAGCATCCCATACCGTGGAATTGGCGTAGGATTCTTTGCGAACTTCAGTAACAAACTGACACTTTCTACTGAGGCCGGGAAGTTCAGCAGTCCAAGCACGATAGGATTGATTCGGTTGTTTTTGACAACGATAAAAGGCAGCACGAGACGATACCACATGCGTTTGCTTTTGAAAATAGACGGACAGAAGTGAGCACATTTCAGCAAAGGACAAAGACACAGGATCTTTCAAAGGAGCCATTGCAACAACAAGCGATACATTTGAGGTAAAATCCATGAAAGGAACAGAGACTTACATGTTTGTTTGTCCGCGACATGAAATACCAAGAAGTGCTGTCAAAGACGTTTCTCGTAATCAGACCAGTCTTCCACCGCCTCGTCGTAAGGAGGAAAACAAAAGAAAAATCCCATCCTCATCACCAATTGTTATAACTTCAAGTTGAACAAATATATTTCAAGGAAGACGCCATAAATGAAAGTCACAGATCAAGTAAACAGAGTAAGACATGTGTACACTTTAACAGTCAAATCATAACTGAGTCCAAGTCTAGCGGCCGCTGGCTGACTGACTGCTTACGTGGGGCTGCTGCTACATGGCTGGCAGACAGCGCTGCATGTAGAGAGCACGCGTAACTGCGCGGCGGCACTTTGAAAGATCGGCGAGTCACAACAATTATAAAATATGCTTTTGACAGCTATGTGCGAAGCATAGTTGTGAGGGTAGGGAAAGACACGCCATGGTTTGACAGCAAGCTGAATGAAGCCAGAGTGAGCAAAGGAAAGCCATGTGTGAAGTCTCCAGTGAATTCAACAGTAAAATTCTATCTACCAACTTGACAGGAAACCCCCAAGATGTTATGGTCTTATCTTAGATAAGTAAACAGACTGAAACCATCAGTCCAGACACTGTGACCATAATAGCAATGAAACACGGAATGACACAGAGTTGGCCAAAATAATAAATGTTCTAATCAAGGTACTAGCAGGAAAAGGCAGCCTGGGTTGCTGACTAGTGGGATAAGGATATCATGTAGATCAAAGCAGTATTTATATCAAAATGTTAGTAGTAGTCACAATCGAGCTACAGTTGCCCATTACAAACAGTATTGTAAGGTGCTTAAAAATGTTATTAGGAAGGAGTTTGTGCTGTGCAATAGAATAGCTAATTCACAGGATAAAATTGAAACCATATGGTCAGTTGTGAACGAAGTGTCTGGTCAGCAGCACAAGGTTGACAATATAAAGTCAGTTCATAGTAAAAATATTTGTGTTACTGATAAATCAGATATATGTACAGTATTTAACAATCATTTTCTGAGCATTGCTGGTGAGTTATATAAAAATATAGTTTCTACAGCGAATCATATAACTCTCTTGGCAAGTGCCTTTCCGAGACTGTTGTCGGAAACACTCCTCTGTGATACTGACAAGGGTAAGATTGAGTCATTAATTAAATTACTGAAGCCAAAGGAATCTCATGGATATGATGGAGTGCCTAGCAGAATATTAAAGTACTGTGCTGCACATGTTAGCCCTCTACTTAGCCATATTTGTAATTTCTCCTTTAGGAATGGTCAGTTTCCTGAGCAATTAAAGTACTCAGTAGTAAAGCCACTTTATAAAAAGGGATAATTTAGACCTATTTCTGTGCCATCAGTGTTTTGATAAAATTATTGAAAAGGATGTGTATGTAAGGATAATTGATTATTTTATATCACATAATTTGCTATCAAATGTAGAGTTTGGCTTCAGAAGGCATTTAACAACTGAAAATGCTATATTCTTTTTTCTCTGTGAGGTACTGGATGGGTTAAACAAAAGGTTTCAAATGCTAGGCATATTTTTTTATTTAACTAAAAATATTGCTCCAAGAGTTGGACCATTATGGAATATGGGGAGTAGCTCTCAATTGGTTCACCTCTTAATTTAACAACTGTCAGCAAAAGGTCATTATTCACAGTGTTCAGAATGGCTGTGATGTGGGGTCTGAGTGGGGTATGGTCAAATGGGGGGTACCCCAGGGATCAGTGTTGGGACCACTTCTGTTCCTTATTTATATAAATTATGTTCCCTCTGTTGTTACGGGTAACTAAAACTTTTCTGTTTGCTGATGACACTTGCCTGGTAATAAAGGATGTTGTGTACAACATTGGCTTGCTTACAAACAGTGCAGTTCATGACATTAGTTCATGGCCTGCAGAAAATAAACTACACTAAATCACAGTTAGTCTCACCCGACTTTTTTATTTCACAGAATGTACATATGATTAGTGAAACTGAACAGTTGAAATTTCTAGGTGTTCAGATAGATAGTAAACTGGTGTGGAAAGCACACACTCAGGAATTTATTCAAAGACTTAATGCTGCCATTTTTACTACACTCCTGGAAATTGAAATAAGAACACCGTGAATTCATTGTCCCAGGAAGGGGAAACTTTATTGACACATTCCTGGGGTCAGATACATCACATGATCACACTGACAGAACCACAGGCACATAGACACAGGCAACAGAGCATGCACAATGTCGGCACTAGTACAGTGTATATCCACCTTTCGCAGCAATGCAGGCTGCTATTCTCCCATGGAGACGATCGTAGAGATGCTGGATGTAGTCCTGTGTAATGGCTTGCCATGCCATTTCCACCTGGCGCCTCAGTTGGACCAGCGTTCGTGCTGGACGTGCAGACCGCGTGAGACGACGCTTCATCCAGTCCCAAACATGCTCAATGGGGGACAGATCTGGAGATCTTGCTGGCCAGGGTAGTTGACTTACACCTTCTAGAACACGTTGGGTGGCACGGGATACATTCGGACGTGCATTGTCCTGTTGGAACAGCAAGTTCCCTTGCCGGTCTAGGAATGGTAGAACGATGGGAACGATGGGTTCGATGACGGTTTGGATGTACCGTGCACTATTCAGTGTCCCCTCGACAATCACCAGAGGTGTACGGCCAGTGTAGGAGATCGCTCCCCACACCATGATGCCGGGTGTTGGCCCTGTGTGCCTTGGTCATATGCAGTCCTGATTGTGACGCTCACCTGCACGGCGCCAAACACGCATACGACCATCATTGGCACCAAGGCAGAAGCGACTCTCATCGCTGAAGACGACACGTCTCCATTCGTCCCTCCATTCACGCCTGTCGCGACACCACTGGAGGCGGGCTGCACGATGTTGAGGCGTGAGCGGAAGACGGCCTAACGGTTGTGCGGGACCGTAGCCCAGCTTCATGGAGATGGTTGCGAATGGTCCTCGCCGATACCCCAGGAGCAACAGTGTCCCTAATTTGCTGGGAAGTGGCGGTGCGGTCCCCTACGGCACTGTGTAGGATCCTACGGTCTTGGCGTGCATCCGTGCGTTGCTGCGGTCCGGTCCCAGGTCGACGGGCACGTGCACCCCGACCACTGGCGACAAATCGATGTACTGTGGAGACCTCACGCCCCACGTGTTGAGCAATTCGGCGGTACGTCCACCCGGCCTCGCTCAAAGTCCGTCAACTGCACATACGGTTCACGTCCACGCTGTCGCGGCATGCTACCAGTGTTAAAGACTGCGATGGAGCTCCATATGCCACGGCAAACTGGCTGACACTGACGGCGGCGGTGCACAAATGCTGCGCAGCTAGCACCATTCGACGGCCAACACCACGGTTCCTGGTGTGTCCGCTGTGCCGTGCGTGTGATCATTGCTTGTACAGCCCTCTCGCAGTGTCCGGAGCAAGTATGGTGGGTTTGACACACCGGTGTCAATGTGTTCTTTTTTCCATTTCCAGGAGTGTATATGAATGGTATCTGAAATAAGTGATTGTTCGACACAAAAATTAGTCTACTTTGCTTATTTTCATTGGCTTATGTCATCATATTTTGGGGTAACTCTTCCCATTCTAAAAGGATATTTTTAGCTCAGAAATGGGCAGTTCGGGCAATAAATGGTGCAAGTTCCTGAACCTCTTGTCAACCCCTGTTCACTAGTCTAGGTATTTTGACATTGGCCTCTCATATACTCTTTACTGTCATTTCTTGTTAACAATATCAGCTTATTCCCAAAAGTATGCACCTTTCATTCAGTGAATACTCATCAGAAATCCAACCTGCATTTGGATCGGACTTCCTTAACTCTCGTGCAGAAAGGTGTGCAGTATACTGCTGCATCCATTTTAATAAGCTACCACAAGAATTCAAAAATCTTACGCACTTTCAAATCGAAACTGAAGAGTTTCCTCATGGGTCACTCTTCTATTCTATTAAGGAGTTCCTTGAAAAATTAAGCTGATTCTTATGTTAATTTGTTGACTGCATTTACTGAAACTTATTTCTTGACTTTTTTGGGTTCATAAACATTTTGTTTTTATCTGTTATTACTTTTATGTTGTAATTTCATGTACTGACATGTTCCATGATCGAGATTTGCTTTTCAATTTGGTCGTAAGGACCTTGACGTGTAAACAAATATATAAACTAAATATATTTTTCCAAAACTCTTTCACTTAGTAAGACTACACTTTAGTTCCTCGTACAATTGTTGCACAAATAAGTGACTGTGGGATAGTCCTTGTTAGATCAGTTCTCACTTATGCTTCGGAAACATGACACTTGACGGAAACCAATGCAAGGTTGTTCGACGGATTGGAGAGGAAAGTTTTAAGGAGAATAATTGGCCTTTTGTACGAGAGAGAACAATGGAGGAAAAGGTACAATCCAGAATTATGCCAGTGCTCCAGTAGCAAAAATCATAAGGCCAAGGTTCTTATGGACTATAGTGCCACACAAGAAGAGGAGACAGTGGAATATAAAAGCAACTGAAATCATTCAACAAAGGAAAGGCCACTGGACCCGATGGAATACCAACATTATACTACACAGAGTATGCGAAAGAACTTTGTGCTCTTCTAGCAGCAATATATCATAGGTCACTGGAAAAATGAAGTGTTCCTAATGATTGGAAAATGCAGAGGTCACTCCCATTTTCAAAGAAGACTGTAAAGGTGATGCAGAAAATTGATGTCATTCAGTTGTAGAATTTTTGAGTATGAATTATGCTTGCATATTATGAAATTTCTGGAGATAGAAAATCTTCTCTGTGGTGTCAACATGGGATCCGAAAACAACGGTTGCGTGGAACCCAGCTCGCTCCACTTGTCTGAGACCAATAAGGCAGTAGGTACCAGTGCCCAGGTTTATGTCACACTTCTTGACTTCTGGGAGGCATTCAATACAGCTCTGCACTGCCAACTAATAAACAAAATAGTAGCGTACAGAATATCAGACAAGCTGTGCGTTGGATTGAAGAATTTCTCATGAACAGAACAAAGCGTGTGATTCTCAACAGAGAAAAAACTTCAGACATAAAAATATCTTTGGGCATGCCCTGAGGGAGTGTTATTGGACCATTATTTCTCACAATATATATTAATGACATAGTGGATAACCTGAAGTTATATGGTGAGGATGATGCTCTGGTACAAAGAGAGATCATAATGCTAGGAAACTGTAGCGAAATGCAAGAAGACCTGCAGAGGATTGGTGCATGACACAGTATTGGCAGTTGACTCTCATCATTAATAAATGTAAAGTTCTGTGCATAAATAGATGGATAGACCTGTTATTTCAATGGTTACACAACAGCAAGACAGTCACTTGAAGTTGTCACACCCATAAAATGTATAGGAGTATGTGTACATTTTGCAGGTAAGGAGAATACCAACTGAGATATATTGAAAGAAATGTAGTCCACCCACAACAGAAGTCGCTTACAACACCCTTGTTTAACCAACACTTTATTGCTCATTGTTCTATACTACATAGGATTTATAGAGGAAATAGAGATGATCCAGAAAAGAACAGCATGGTTCATTACAGGTTCATTTGGTAGGCACAAAACTGCCACAGAGATATTCAGCCAACTCCAGTGGCAGATTCTGCAAGAGAGGCATTCTGCATCACTAGTTTACTGTTGAAATTTAGAGGGTGTAAGTTCCTAGAAGACTCAACCAATATATTGCTTCCTCTTATGTGTATCTCACAAAATGACCATGAAGGTAAAATTAGAGGGATTTCAACTCACACGAAGTCTTACCAGCAATTGTTCTTCCTGTGAACGAGACATGAATGGAACAGGAAAAGGGGGAAGATGGTTTGCGGAGTATAGATATAGATGCAGATACTTTTTTAATACCCCCAGAGGAATGATCAACATTATGATTGTTTTATTTATTTATTTAGTTCTGTAAAGTGCATGGAGGACAGACTGAAGTGTTGCAGGTGGCCTGAAAGTGCAGACTAATGTTTAACTGGAAGGACATGAAATACAGGATTAATCCACCAAGGAAGATATACAAATGAAACCAATTTTGTATCACAGAATTTGACAGTTTTGTGTAATCAGCTATATTTTACAATGTCAATGTGCTGTCCTTTTGTAACAGCTGCCGTAATAAAAAAATAAATTTGAAGGAGTTGTTCTTATTCATTCTGATTCTTTGATTTTAATTATTTAGCTTATTTTTCAGGCATAAATTTATGGAAGAAAGTTACGTGTGTGTGTGTGTGTGTGTGTGTGTGTGTGTGTGTGTGTGTGTGTGTGTGTGTGTGTGTGTGTTTTCCAAACTCTCCCCATTTCCTAAACCTCGCCTGCCCTTTTCCTTCACCCCTCTTCCTTCCCCTCCTGCCAGAAGAAGGAGCATCTGGCTCAGAAAGCTTGCAAATTTCAGTACCTAAATATGTGTTTTCTCCTGCTGTCACTATCCAATTACATTATATTTTCAGAAGAAGATTCTTCTTGTTTATATATGTTGAAAAGCTCTTCACCTATACACTCAGAATTACACAGCATTCCAACAAACATTTGCATTGATGTAAGCTATATATTTTCTTTATATATATACACTGAAATGCTAAGAAAGTGGTACAGGTATGCATATCAAATATAGAAATATGTAAACAGGCAGAATACAGCACTGCAGTCGGCATCGCCTATATAAAACAACAAGTCTCTGGCGCAGTTGTTGATCAGTTACTTCTGCTACAATGACAGGTTATCAAGATTTGAGTGAGTTTGAATGTGGCATTATAGTCAGCACATGAGCAGTGGGACACAGCATATCGGATGTAGTGTTGAAGGGGGGATTTTCCCGTACAACCATTTCACTAGTGTACCGTGAATATCAGTAAGCCAGTAAAACACCCAACTGCAAATTGTTGCTCATGTCGGCATCAATGACTCCTGCCATCTGGGTTCCGAGGTCATCCTCATTTCATACAGGCAGTTAGCAGAGTTGGTAAAGGCGAAAAGCCTCGCTCGCGGGGTGGAATCCAAGCTAACTATTTGTAGTGTCGTTCCCAGAACCGATCGTGGTCCTCTGGTTTGGAGCTGAGTGGAAGGCTTAAACCAGAGGCTCAGAAGATTCTGCGGAGATCTGGGGTGCAAATTTCTTGACCTCCGTTATCGGGTGAAGAAATCTAGGATCCCCCCAAATAGGTCAGGCATGCACTACACACAGGAAGCGGCTACATGGGTAGCGGAGTACATTTGAAGAGCACATGTGGGTTTTTTTAGGTTAGAGAATTCCGTCCCTAGGCCCAACAAGACACCTCCTGAGACGCAACAAGGTAGCAGTGGGCAAAACACAACAGAGAATGACAGTATTAATGTGGTAATAGTAAACTGGAGGAGTGTCAATAGAAATGTCCCAGAACTGCTCTAATTAATAAATGGTCACAATGCCCACATAGTACTAGGGAGGGAAAGTTGGCTGAAACCAGATGTAAACAGTAATGAAATTCTAAACTCAGATTGGAATGTATACTGTGGTGACAGGCTGAACAGTGAAGTGGGAGGTGTGTTTATAGTGATAAAAAGTGCAATAGTATCGAAGGAAATTGATGGAGATCCGAAATGTGAAATAATTTGGGTGAAGGTCACGGTTAAAGCAGGCTCAAACAAGGTAATTGGTTCTCTCTATAGGCCCCCTGGCTCAGCAGCTGTTGTGGCAGAACAACTGAAGGAAAATTTGGAAAATATTTCAAGTAGATTTCCAGACTATGTTATAGTTTCGCGTGGACATTTTAATTTACCAGATATAGATTGGGAGACTCAAATGTTTATAATGGGTGGCAGGGACAAAAAATCCAGTGAAATTTTTTTTAAGTGCCTTACCTGGAAACTACCTTGAGCAGTTAAAGAGAGAACCGACTCGTGGCGATAACATATTATAGCTTATGGTGAAAAACAGACCTGAACTATTTGAAACAGTTAATGCAGAACAGGGAATCAGTGATCATAAAACAGTTACAGCATCAGTGATTTCAGCTGCAAATAGAAATATTAAAAAAGGTAGGAAGATTTTTCTGTTATGCAAAAGTGACAAAAAGCAGATTTTGGCTCAATGAGTTTAATCTCAAGTACAGATAGTGTTGAGGATCAGTGGACAAAGTTCGAAACCATCGTACAATATGCACTAGATGAGTATGTGCCAAGCAAGATCGTAAGAGATGGAAAAGAGCCATGGTGGTACAACAACCGAGTTAGAAAACTACTACGGAAGCAAAGGGAACTTCACAGCAAACATAAACATAGCCAAAGCCTTGCAGACAAACAAGAATTACTCAAAGCGAAATGTAGTGTGAGGAGGGCTATGCAAGAGGTGTTCAACGAATTCAAAAGTAAAGTTCTATGTACTGACTTGGCAGAAAATCCTAAGAAATTTTGTCTTAAGTCAAAGTGGTAGGTGGATCAAAACAAAATGTCCAGACACTCTGTGACCAAAATAGTACTGAAACAGAGGATGACAGACTAAAGGCCGAAATACTAAATGTCTTTTTCCAAAGCTGTTTCACAGAGGAAGACTGCACTGTAGTTCCTTCAATAGATTTTTGCACAGATGTCAAAATAGTAGATACTGAAATAGATGACAGAGGGATAGAAAAACAATTAAAATCACTCAAAAGAGGAAAGGCCGCTGTACCTGATGGGATACCAGTTCGATTTTACACAGAGTAAGCGAAGGAACTTGTCGCCTTCTTGCAGCGGTGTACCGTAGGTTTCTAGAAGAGTGTAGCATCCCAAATGATTGGAAAAGTACACAGGTCATCCCAATTTTCAAGAAGGGTGTCAAACAGATGTGCAGAACTATAGAACTATATCTCTAACGTCGATCAGTTGCAGAATTTTGGAACAAGTATTATGTTCGAGTATAATGACTTTTCTAGAGACTAGAAATCTAGTCTGTAGGAATCAGCATGGGTTTCGAAAAAGACGATTGTGTGAAACCCAGCTCGCGCTATTCATCCGCGAGACTCAATGGGCCACAGACACAAGTTCCCAGGTAGATGTCATTTTTCTTGACTTGTGCAAGGTGTTTGGTGCAGTAACCCACAGTCGTTTGATGGACAAAGTAAGAGCATATGGACTATCACCAATTGTGTGATTGGATTGAAGAGGTCCTAGATAACAGACCGCAGCATGTCATTCGCAATGGAGAGAAGTCTTCCAAAGTAAGAACGATTTCAGGTGTGCTGCAGGGGAGTGCTATAGGACCGTTGCTATTCACAACATAAATAAATGACCTTGTGGATAACATCGGAATTTCACTGAGGCTTTTTGCGAATGATGCTGTACTATATCGAGAGGTTGTAACAATGGAAAATCGTACTGAAATGCAGGAGGATCTGCAACAAATTGATGCATGGCGCAGGGAATGGCAATTGACTCTCAATGTAGACAAGCATAATGTGCTGCAAGTACATAGAAAGAAAGATCCTTTATCATTTAACTACAATATAGCAGGTCAGCAAGTGGAAGCAGTTAATTCCATAAATTATCTGGGGGTAGGCATTAGGAGTGATTTAAAATGGAATGGCCATATAAAATTGTCGGTAAAGCAGATGCCAGACTGAGATTCATTGGAAGAATCCTAAGGAAATGCAGTCTGAAAACAAAGGAAGTAGGATACAGTACACTTGTTTGCCCACTGCTTGAATACTGCTTACCGGTGTGGGATCAGTACCAAATAGGGTTGATAGAAGAGAGAGAGAGAAGATCCAAAGGAGAGCAGTGCACTTCATTACAGGATCATTTAGTAATCACAAAAGCGTAATGGAGATGACAGATAAACTCCAGTGGAAGAATCTGCAAGAGAGATCCTCAGTAGCTTGGTATGGACTTTTGTTGAAGTCTTGAGAACATACCTACACCGAGGAGTGAAGCAGTATAGTGCTCCCTCCGATGTATATCGCGCGAAGAGACCATGAGGATAAAATCAGAGATATTAGAGCCCACACCAAGGCATAACGACAATCTTTCTTTCCATAAACAATACGAGACTGGAATGGAAGGGAGAACCGATAGAGGTACTCAAGGTACCCTCCGCCACACATGGTCAGGTGGCTTGCAGAGTATGGATGTATATGTAGATGAACGTAAAATATCTGACATCGCTGCGGCCAGAAAAATATCCTGCAAGACCAGGACCAATGACGACTGAAGAGAATAGTTCAACACGACAGAAGTGCAACCCTTCTGCAAATTGCTGAATATTTCAATGATGAGCCATCAACAAGAGTCAGAGTGTGAACCTTTCAACAAAACAACAGCGATACGGGCTTTTGGAGGCACCTCACCTGGTCCTGTGAACACCGACATTGGAGTGTTGATGACTGGAAACATGTTACCTAGTCGCACGAATCTTGTTACAAATTGTATCGAGCGGATGGACATGCAGGGGTATGGAGAAGACCTCATGAATCCATGGATCCTGCATGTCAGCAAGGAACTGTTCAAGGTGATGGAGACTCTATATTGGTGTGGGGGATGTGCAGTTGGAGTGATATGCGACCTGTGATACGTCTAGATATGACTGTGACAGGTGACACATACGTAAGCATCCTGTCTGATCACCTGCATCAATTCATGTCCATTGTGCTTTTCAACAGACTTGGGAAATTCCAGAAGGTTAATGAAACACCTCACACATCCAGAATGGCTGCAGAGTGACTCCAGGAACACTCTTCTGAGTTTAAACACTTCTGCTGGGCACCAAACTCTCAAGACATGAACATTATTGAGCATATCTGGAATGCCTTGCAACATGCTATTCAGAAGATATCTCCACCCTGTTGTACTCTTACGGATTTATGAACAGCCCTACAGTATTTATGGTGTCAGTTCTCTCCAGCACTACTTCAGACATTAGTCAAGTCCATATCATGTCATGTTGTGGCAGAGAGAGAGACAGAGAGAGAGAGAGAGAGAGAGAGAGAGAGAGAGAGAGAGAGAGAGAGAGAGAGAGAGAACGCAATCAGATCTAACGTAAATAAAGTAACAGAGGAAGCGCAGCTCTGTAAAAGAGGTCAATGAGCGGTCAAACAAGCAAACCAGTTACTGTTTAGGTAAGAACTAGTGTTCGTGTGGCAGGATTACTACGCAAAGCTTTAGAAAACAATATCCGAAACAAGAATCGAAGAACAACTTAGTAGTTTTCTGACCCACATGTTGATTCTATTAGTACTGCACATGCACACTCGTCATATGTGCAATAGGCGTCTTCTGAAAAATATATCAGTTTCTTAAATGAACTAGATCTCATTCTTACTGTTAGTAGTTACAAATAAATATTTTTTGTTATACTTCGCGATAAAGCTTTTTGTATCATTTTTCAGAGTTTAGAAATTGGATCCTTAGTTTGCTGTTCTGTACGTAATATTTTTAACTGACCAAGTTTGAAAACCTATTAAAAATAGAATTCAGGTTATAAAGCTCTTTAATTCTTACTCTCAACATTGTTAAAGAAGACAATTAACATTTTACACGTTTTTCTTTTTCGAGGAAATGATTCTGTCTAGGTTTGGTACAATATTCCGTGAGACTGCTAACCTTTTATCGCCAAGTAATGAACGGTTCTTAGTTTTAGCAAGCTTTAAAAGAGAGAAAAAGTGCTCACAAATATACGTGGAACCAAACATTGAGAGAACTTTGGCAGTGTGCTTGTGCAAAAGAGGATATTTCTCTCGTGGAAGACAGCTGTAAAAGTTACACATAAGAAAGCGTTCCTTCAGGCGGATATCGCACTGCAGGTCAATCAGCTCTAGTTGAAGCACTTGTGAGACATCCTCTGCCCAAAGGGAAAACGGGCGAACAAATATATCTAAGGCCGTGGAACCAAACATTGAGAGAACTTTGGCAGTGTGCTTGTGCAAAAGAGGATATTTCTCTCGTGGAAGACAGCTGTAAAAGTTACACATAAGAAAGCGTTCCTTCAGGCGGATATCGCACTGCAGGTCAATCAGCTCTAGTTGAAGCACTTGTGAGACATCCTCTGCCCGAAGGGAAAACGGGCGAACAAATATATCTAAGGCCGGTTGAAGCTCACTTATCTCCAAGCATCTGTTTTCAAACTGTTCTTGTAATTTGCAAATGATTTGAACATAATCTGAAAAATTCACATCTTCTTATTGTTATGTCCACAATTCTTCTCGCGCAACTGTTTTTCCCATAAAACAAGTTTTTTTTCTTTCTTTAATGCTTGAATCGTCTGTACTAAATCAACGACAGAGTGATTCTTGCCTTGAAGTGAAATGTTCAAAGTATTTAAATGACCAATAAAGTCACTCAAAAAACCCAAATTTACCACCCACTTAGGATCACAAAGTAATTCTTCTGGCTGTCCTTTCATTTCCGAAAAGGTATTTATTTTGCCGCTCAAGGATAAAAACCGATAAAGCACCTTTCCACTGCTCAGTCATCTTACTTCGGCACGGTAGGCGACGTCCGGGTATTCCGCTTCGATATCAGCCAGAAATCCTTTAAATTGGCGATGTGTGAGTCCATGCGAGCGAAGATAACTAACCGTTCGAAGAAATGTATCCATAACATTTTTTATGAATATAATAGATGGAAACATTCCATGTGGGAAAAATATATCTACAAACAAAGATGATGTGACTTACCAAACGAAAGTGCTGGCAGGTCGATAGACACACAAACAAACACAAACATACACACAAAATTCGAGCTTTTGCAACCTAAGGTTGCTTCATCAGGAAAAGAGGGAAGGAGAGGGAAAGACGAAAGGATGTGAGTTTTAAGGGAGAGGGTAAGGAGTCATTCCAATCCCGGGAGCGGAAAGACTTACCTTAGGGCGGAAAAAATACAGGTATACACTTGCGTGCACACACGCACACATACGCGCCGCACGCACGCACGCACGCACACACACACACACACACACACACACACACACACACACACACACACACACAGAGAGAAGATATATATATTATATATCCATCCGCACATACACAGACACAAGCAGACATTTTTTATGTTGACAATCTTCACACAAAGTGCCTCCTGGTGTATCAGACGATGGAGTGCTGCGAGTAAGGAACAGCCAACCTCAGCCATTTTTGACCTGACGTAACCCAGGAATCTAGTACGTATCCCTGGTAGTGCTGGGGCTCCGTCCGTTGTTACACTGGTCAGACGTTCCTATTTTAAACCCATTGATTCCAACACAAAAGATATCCAACCCCGTGGTTGTGTTTTTTAATGGTACTAGGTTGAGAAATTCTTCGGTGACACGCAGATTGTCGTCAACACTTCGGGGACTCATCAAGAGCAATAGAACATGAAATGAACTTTGCCGCTCTCTCCATTAACTGCTGCTCCATATCTGAGGCCATATCTTCGACTCGGTGAGCAACAGTTTGAGGCAAAAGAGCTATTTTGTAAAATTTTTCCGTTAGGTCTGCTGGACAAATAAAAGCCGCCGAGTTGACCAGGCAATCCTTGATGAAATTCCCAGCCGAAAAGGCTTTCCTTGCTTTTGCAATTCTCAGCGAGCATTTGTAACTTGTGCACAAACTTTGCCCACCTATTTCCTGCTCTAACACAGCAAAAAAAGACCATACAATTAATTTTGTACAATCCTGTTTTTAAGAGGCTTTTATCATTTTAACAATTAATTGTTTCATCCACTGAAATTCATATAAAAAAACTAACAAAAAGGATTGGTTTTAGGTGCATTTTCCCCAGTCCCTCTGAGAAGTGGCCTTAGACGCTAGCAAGGACAGCGAAATATGGTCGCAAAATAAATTTTTATCTGTTAGAATATTTGCATTTTTATTATTTGAAAACATAGATCAAACTACAATGTATGTTTCCCATCAACGAAAACACAAATAGGCCAATACAAAAACAAAGAATGACTCTTAATGACACTTTCCTGCCCGAGAGAGCATTTGTGACGGCTTTTCATAAAGTGGCAAAAAATAACGCACCTGAGACTTTTTCTTATGTCTGTGCGATTTAATGCAACCTAAATATGAAAATTAACCGAAAACAAATGTTCCTTGTTGCTGAAAGTCTGATATTCGAGTTTTATTTATCACCTTCATAAATAATATAGTCATAAGATAGGAGAGATTTGCTTCACTGTAATGCTGATTGAAATTTTCTATCAGTTCTTCAACCTTAACTGGTGTTCCTCTTGCGACAAATTTTCGAACTGATCTTTGTGACAGGTATTAAAGTGCCATTCAGTCGAGTACTTTTTTAAATACATGAGGTTCCGATGACATACTAAACATTTGGCATGATTTTCGACAGCAGTATAAAGGAAATTAATTTCCCAGTCAGATTTAAATAGTGCAGACGCGCTGCTCCTCTTTCTTTTTGTCTGCTGCTTTTGACCATCCATCTTGAGCCACTGTAGCCTTACGTCTGTTGACCAACAGCTTTGTGTCGCTTTTGACTGCTACTGGTGCGGTGGTCTACGTCTGTACGAAGCGCGTGTTCAGGGGCATGGCGAGGTGCGGCAAGCAGTCCACATCGCCATATAAGCGGCACTGCTACAACAAATGAATTCGCCCGGGGTGCTCGCCGTGGGTGATCATAGGCGCTAGCGCCCCAGGGGCACAGTCTGGACGAGCCTGGCTTAGAGTCTCCACTGCATTCTTTCTTTTTTCATTATTTCCTGACATCTGTCACTAGTAAAACCACTGTCTGACATTTTACCACAAATAACAATATAAACTGATTAAATCAAACAGTAAGAGGCAATATTGATTATTCTCTCTTATAAAACAGTGCTCACAACTTAAAATTTTGAGAAAGACCATGTCTTTTTGTACTTGTGGGGCTACTCCTCAGTTAAGGTGACGCAATGGATGTACAAAAAGCCATAATGTATGGGTACAGTTAATTTGGTATGGGTGAGTTGTAAAAATGTAGAGGGAGACCAAGCCTCATTTATAATAATCATGTTTAAGCAGGTGTAGATTGTAATAGTTATGCACAAATGAAGTGAGAAAATACGCATTTATATGTACACACATCAAAAATTTTTTTGTATCACCCCAGTTTCCAGAACTCCTGAAGATAGACGTTGACTGTGGATATTGTATAACAGACACAATCCCTTTCACTGTGCAGAGAGGTCACTAAACCCACCCAAAGGTGTAAACAACCAGGCGTGAGCAGCACCTGTTAGACGGAGGGGTCCGACAGCCAATCAATTCCAGACATTCAACCAGGAAGGAGGTACACAGCTCATGTGGTCTGTAGTTCAGCCATGCCTAGACAGTCACTACTGCAGTTCGATTGAGTCTGCATTGTTACTCTGTGCAAGGAAGGTCTCTCAACAAGGGAAGTGTCCAGGTGTCTCTGAGTGAACCAAAGCGATGTTGTTCAGGCATGGAAGAGATACAGAGAGACAGAAAATGTTGATGACATGCCTCGCTCAGGTCACCCAAGGGCTACTACTGCAGTGGATGACCGCTACTTACAGATTATGGCTCGGAGGAACCCAGACAGCAATGTCACCATGTTTAATAATGCTTTTTGTGCAGCCACAGGACATTGTGTTATGACTCATAAACTGTGCACAGTAGGCTGCATGATGCTTAACTTCACTCCCGATGTCCATGGTGAGGTCCATCTTTGCATTCACAACACCATGCAGCACGGTACAGATTGGCCCAACAACATGCTGAATGGACCGCTCAGGATTGGCATCACATTCTCTTCATCGATGAGTGTTACATATGCCTTCAACCAGGCAATCGTTGGAGACTTGTCTGGAGGCAACCCAGTCAGGCTGAAAGCCTTAGACACACTGTCCAGCGAGTGTACCAAGGTGGAGGTTCCCTGCTATTTTGGGGTGGCATTATGTGGGGCTGATGTATACCGCTAGTGGTCATGGAAGGCGCCATAACAGCTGTACGACACATGAATGCCATCCAAAAATAGTGCAACCGTATCGGCAGCATACTGGTGAGGCACTCGTCTTCATGGACAACAATTCACACCCCCATTGTGCACATCTTGTGAATGACTGCCTTCAGAATAACGACATCGCTCAACTAGACTGGCCAGCATGTTCTCCAGACATGAATGCTACTGAACATGCCTGGGATAGATTGAAAAGAGCTGTTTATGGACAACGTGAACCACCAAGCACACTGAGGGATCTACGACGAATTGCTATTGAGGAGTGGGACAATGTGGACCGACTGTGCCACGACCATTACAAGCATGCATCAATGCAACAGAATGTGCTACTGGGTATTAGAGGTACCAGTGTGTACAGCAGTGTGGACCACCACCTCTGAAAGTCTCACTGTATGGTGGTACAACATGCAATGTGTGGTTTTCATGAGCAATAAAAAGGTTGGAAGTGATGTTTATGTTGATATCTATTCCAATTGTCTGTACAGGTTCCAGAACTCTTGGAACTGAGGTGATGCAAAACTTTTTTTGATGTGTGTACATTCCAAAATGATATTGATGCAGTTGTTGTAGAGTAAATCTGCCAAAAATTAGAACTTTCTAGTGTAAAAAAAGTAAGCCATTGTGTTTTATTGAATTAATAACTTGCTTCTGTATTTCAAGTTATAACTATACACTGTACTGATTTAAAGCCTATAAATTAGTGCTAAACTTTGTTCTTTTGTGGTTTCTTTTCATCTGTTTAACTTTTTGTATAAAAAAGGCATTTATGATTCTTTTTCAACTTAATGTGTCTCCCATACAAAAAAATCAAAATATTTAAACATATTATGATCATTTTCTTCTGCTTGGGCACCAGACCCGCAATAAATTCGGAGAATGATATTTTTCCACCAGATTTTGTAAACGTTTTTTTTATTTTTTTTTTATTTTTCACCCTACTTGTTTCAGGCAATTCCCACTCTCAAGCATGTCTCTAGTATTGTATATGGCTATGTCGTCATCTTTAATTATGACATTTTCCTGCCACATTGTGTATAACTTTTTTTCACACTGCTGATTTCAAACATTGACCATTCTCTAGTGTGTGTCCAGTAACATATGTGGCAACATCATCATCAATTTTTAAAAAAATATGAAAAATAAAATAATTTGTACACAGTCTGCTGGAAAAACGTCATTCACCTTTAAACATTGTGCACTAGCACAGAACGCTAGATCAAACCAGACTTTGGGAAGCAAACCACCACCACCACCACCACCACCACCACCACCACCACCACCACTAACCACCAGCTGCAATCGGCGCTGCAGAAATTCAGCTGTTCCATAATAATAATAATAATAATAATAATAATAATGTTAGCGACTGGCAGTACACAAAAACAGACTTAATGTTGGTGTATCCCAATTCCCAGCTGTAGCCCCACAGTGGGGCTGAGCCCTCGCCTGTGGTTGATTGGGAGGTCGTTCCAAGGCGTGGCAGGCAGCGAAAGGCATCCCCGGGGGCTGATCAGAAAGCCTCCCCGGTGCGTCTGACAAACCGATTTCAGGCACTGTCTCTGGCTGAGCCAGATGCAGCTGCCTGCCTTGTTTCAGAGGATCATTCTCTGCCTTCAAGGTCCGGGCAATCGCAAAGGGTGGGCTTACTGGTAGTTGGGAGCTCCAATGTTAAGCGCGTAATGGGGCCCCTTAGGGATACGGCGGCTAAGGAGGGGAAGAAATCCAGTGTGCACTCCGTGTGCATTCCGGGAGGAGTCATTCCTGATGTGGAAAGGGTCCTTCCGGATGCCATGAAGAGCACAGGGTGCAGCCAGCTGCAGGTGGTGGCACATGTCGGCACTAATGACGTGTGTCGCTTTGGATCTGAGGAAATTCTCTCTGGATTCCAGCGGCTCTCTGATTTGGTGAAGGCTGCTGGTCTTGCTTACGAGATGAAGGCAGAGCTCACCACCTGCAGCATCATTGACAGAACCAACTGCGGACCTTTGGTGCAGAGCCGGGTGGAGGGTCTGAATCAGAGGCTCAGACGGTTTTGCAACCGTGTTGGCTGCAGATTCCTTGACTTGCGCCATAGGGTGGTGGGGTTTCGGCTTCCACTGAATATGTCAGGAGTTCACTACACACAGCTGGTGGCTACACGGGTAGCGGAGGCTGTGTGGCGTGGACTGGGCGGTTTTTTAGGTTAGAAGGCCTCGGGAAAGTACGGGGTGGGCTGCAATGTCAGAGGGTGCATGGCAATTACAGGACGTGCTTGGATCAAGGAACAGTCGGAATTATAGTTGTAAATTGTTGTAGTTGCGCTGGAAAAGTCCTGAGCTTCAAGCGCTGAAATAAGTTCTGCAGAAATTTTTACGAAGTCTCAGACGGTGTTCAGGAAAGATAGTTTAGGCAGAATTGGTGGTGGAGTGTTTGTGTCTGTCAGTAGTGGTTTATCTTGTAGTGAAGTCAAAGTAGATACTCCGTGCGAATTGGTATGGGTGGAGGTTATACTTAACAGCCGAATTAAGTTAATAATTGGCGCCTTCTACCGACCCCCAGACTCTGATGATACAGTTGCGGAACAGTTCAGAGAAAGTTTGAGTCTCGTAACAAATAAATACCCCACTCATACGGTTATAGTTGGTGGGGACTTCAACCTACCCTCGGTATGTTGGCAAAAATACTTGTTCAAAACCGGTGGTAGGCAGAAAACGTCTTCCGAGATTGTCCTAAATGCTTTCTCCGAAAATTATTTCGAGCAGTTAGTCCACGAACCCACGCGAATTGTAAATGGTTGCGAAAACACACTTGACCTCTTAGCCACAAACAATCCAGAGCTGATAGAGAGCATCATGACTGATACAGGGATTAGTGATCACAAGGTCGTTGTAGCCAGGCTCAATACCATTTCTTCCAAATCCATCAGAAACAAACGCAAAATAATTTTATTTAAAAAAGCGGATAAAGTGTCACTAGAAGCCTTCCTAAAAGACAATTTCCATTCCTTCCAAACTGACTATGCGAATGTAGACGAGATGTGGCTCAAATTCAAAGATATAGTACCAACAGCAATTGAGATATTCATACCTCATAAATTGGTAAGAGATGGAACGGATCCCCCGTGGTACACAAAAAAGGTCCGAACGCTGTTGCAGAGGCAACGGAAAAAGCATGCGAAGTTCAGAAGTACGCGAAATCCCGAAGATGGGCTAAAATTTACAGACGCGCGAAATTTGGCACGTACTTCGATGCGAGATGCCTTTAATAGGTTCCACAACGAAACATTGTCTCGAAATTTGGTAGAAAATCCGAAGAAATTCTGGTCGTATGTAAAGTACACAATCGGCAAGACGCATTCAATACCTTCGCTGCGCAGTGTCGATGGTATTGTTACCGACGAGTGTGCCGCTAAAGCGGAGTTACTGAACGCAGTTTTCCGAAATTCCTTCACCAGGGAAGACGAATGGAATATTCCAGAATTTGAAACACGAACATCTGCTAGCATGAGTTTCTTAGAAGTAGATACCTTAGGGGTTGCGAAGCAACTCAAATCGCTTGATACGGGCAAGTCTTAAGGTCTAGATTGTATACCGATTAGGTTCCTTTCAGATTACGCTGATACTATAGCTCCCTACTTAGCACTCATATACAACCGCTCGCTCACCGATAGATCTGTACCTACAGATTGGAAAATTGTGCAGGTCGCACCAGTGTTCAAGAAGGGTAGTAGGAGTAATCCATTTAACTACAGACCTATATCATTGACGTCGGTTTGCAGTAGGGTTTTGGAGCATATACTGTATTCAAACATTATGAATCACCTCGATGGGAACGATCTATTGACACGTAATCAGCATGGCTTCAGAAAACATCGCTCTTGTGCAACGCACAAGCGACTTCTAATCAAGCTGCGGAGCTATGGGGTATCGTCTCAGTTGTGCGACTGGATTCGTGATTTCCTGTCAGGAAGGTCGCAGTTCGTAGTAATAGACGGCAAATCATCGAGTAAAACTGAAGTGATATCAGGTGTTCCCCAGGGAAGCGTCCTGGGACCTCTGCTGTTCCTGATCTATATAAATGACCTGGGTGACAATCTGAGCAGTTCTCTTAGATTGTTTGCAGATGATGCTGTAATTTACCGTCTAGTAAGGTCATCCGAAGACCAGTATCAGTTGCAAAGCGATTTAGAAAAGATTGCTGTATGGTGTGTCAGGTGGCAGTTGACGCTAAATAACGAAAAGTGTGAGATGATCCACATGAGTTCCAAAAGAAATCCGTTGGAATTCAATTACTCGATAAATAGTACAATTCTCAAGGCTGTCAATTCAACTAAGTACCTGGGTGTTAAAATTACGAACAACTTCAGTTGGAAGGACCACATAGATAATATTGTCGGAAGGCGAGCCAAAGGTTGCGTTTCATTGGCAGGACACTTAGAAGATGCAACAAGTCCACTAAAGAGACAGCTTACACTACACTCGTTCGTCCTCTGTTAGAATATTGCTGTGCGGTGTGGGATCCTTACCAGGTGGGATTGACGGAGGACATCGAAAGGGTGTAAAAAAGGGCAGCTCGTTTTGTATTATCACGTTATAGGGGAGAGTGTGTGGCAGATATGATACACGAGTCGGGATGGAAGTCATTACAGCATAGACGTTTTTCGTCACGGCAAGACCTTTTTACGAAATTTCGGTCACCAACTTTCTCTTCCGAATGCGAAAATATTTTGTTGAGCCCAACCTACATAGGTAGGAATGATCATCAAAATAAAATAAGAGAAATCAGAGCTCGAACAGAAAGGTTTAGGTGTTCGTTTTTCCTGCTCGCTGTTCGGGAGTGGAATAGTAGAGAGATAGTATGATTGTGGTTCGATGAACCCTCTGCCAAGCACTTAAATGTGAATTGCAGAGTAGTCATGTAGATGTAGATGTAGGTGTTCCATCCAGATTGACACTTTCAATTTTCATACACAATATTTTGAGAAGTGTGCTACATAGCAGTAAAAATCAGATGCTATGAGGAACAATGACAAACTGTTTCAGACAAGTAGGGATTCAACTTCAAACTGCAGTGTCATATACATTAGAACAAAATGGAGTAGCTGAGCATTGTAACTGTACACTAGCAGAAAAGGCAAGGTGTGTGCTCTCCGAAGTAAATTTGCGAAATAAATTTGGGGGACAAGCAGTCTCCACTGCAGCCTACATAATAAACAGATCTCCGACTAAGGAACCAAAAAACAAGACTCCAGAAGATGTTTGGACAAACAAAAAGCTGGATCATTGATATTACAAAATATCTTGAAGCAAGGCCTATGTTTACATTTCGAGAGTGAACAGACAAAAATAGGACAAAATAATATTGAATGCTTCTTGGAGGGATACTTTAAAGAATCGAATGCATACAGATTTTCTTTAAAACTAAATCACTGGTGAATCTTAAAAATGAGGAGCTTTATTTTTGATGATCGCACATATAAACAGATGGACAAGAAACGACGAACCAAGTCAATTCTTCATCCCGTTCACAGACTAGAAACAGAATGAAATAACAACGGCTGAACTATAAGAAATTTGACCCAAGCCTGGGACTATCACAACAAGTTGTGGTTTCATGAGTACAAGCTGCAATGAGGAATCAAGTCCATACAGTGCAAATAATGATAAGTGACAGCAACAATGTGAGCCATAATGAAAGTTACTTAGAATACCAATCCCAAAGAAATTGCATGATTTTATTACTTATCAGTCTAAAAGCCCAACTGACTCTGAAGCTTTGTCACTGATAGAAGTGGCAATGAGAGACACTGCTAAAAACTGGCTGAATATGACGGAAGAAGAGTTATAATCTAATATCTGGGAGTATGCCAATTTACCTTCGGGCAAGAAATCAATAAATGTGAAATGGGTCTTTAAAACTAAGATAGATTTTTAAGACCACAAAACATGGCTGGCTATGCAAGTGACCTAAATGTCTATTGCAAAAAATCAAGGAGCAGACATCTAAATAGTTGCCATTTGTGTGGACAATATGCTAATTTTCGGTGACACTCCATGAGGGCAGGAAATCCTCGAAAACAAGCTAAGAGAAAAATTCAAGCTCAAAGCTACTAACCATTTAGGAATCCAACTTAAGTGGAACTGCAAAGGTGGTTTGTTTTTGGACAGATCAGACATGCTATGTAAAACAAATTCTCAACAGATTCAATATGAAAGAGTGAATCTTGAAATCTATGCCACTTAACAGTGACCAAATGCTCAGTCATGATATGAGTCCAAAAACAAAACAAAAGCAACAAGCTATAAGAACTTACTCTATTGTGAAGCAATAGGAACAAGACTGAACCATTTTTTTACTTGGTAAGTATCATCAGCCACTTTTGTAATAATCCAGGAATTCTGGCTAACTGGCTGTCAAAAGGATCTTTAGATATCTAAAACGTATTAGGTTACTGTGATGCAGATTGGGCTCAAGAGCCCAAGGTCAGAAAGTCGACAACTGAATACCTGTTTAAATCTCTAGGCTCAGTGACATCCTGGCATAAGCAGAAATAGCTTACAGTAGCCTTATCCACAACTGAGGTGGAATATATGGTCCTGATTTCATATTGTCAGGAGGCTCTACAGCTTCTAAGGTTGGATGCTGAAATACTGTATGGTTATAATTAAACTGACAGAATTCAGAGTGCTGCTGAAATATCATAGGTATGTTCATAAATTGGTGCACTCACAGAGTGTGCTGAAAAAGAAAAAAGTTTCACTTTCTGCCACCAGGCAAAAATATGGTGCTTTAAACAGAAAGTGAAAGGTTTCATGTTCTGACATCAGTGCGCTGTTTTTTTGCTTGGCAACGTTTGTTGATTTCTTTTATGAAAAGAATGTTGGTTTAACATGTTAAGAAGGCTTTCTGTACAAAATGTGACAGGTATTGAGAAGAAAGACCATGCACTGCTAGTGAACGTGTTTTGTCAGAATGGCAGCAAGAGTAGCGCTGCATTATGGGAGTGGCACTGACAGACACTGCTGTGAAGGGGCCCCATGTCAATAAATGGGCTAAAGAACATGATTAAGAAATTTGAAGAAACAAGTGAATTGGGTGGCATGGTAGGGAGAGGAAGGAAATCTGTTCTCATGGCAGTTGTTGTTGAAATTGCTGTAGCTACAGCTGACCATGCAGCACATGCCTCAAATTCTGCAGCCCGTGCTCGAGCTATGTCATGGAAATTTCTCTCTCTTCCTGTCAATGGTTCAAAAGATTTTGTGACATTTTACACTGGTATCCCTACAAGATTCAGAATATGAGGCAAATTAAGCCCGATGATAGGCTACAATACCGTGACTTTGTCCTTCATTTTCTGGCATGCATGGAAATGGATGACATGTGGTTGGGAGATATTCGTATGGACAGAGCACAATTTACTCTGTATGGTGGTGTGGATGCACGTGAATGATTTGTTTCGAGAACCTTTGGTAATGAGGGCCTCATCTGTAGTCAATTTCAAGATGTGTGGCCTTCCAGATTTGACTTCTGATTGTGGATATATCTGAAAGATCATCTCTATCAGGAATGTATTGGATACTTCTTGATCTGATGATAGTATTCAATAACATATCACTCTGATTATAACAGACGTGAGCAAATGTCGACCATGCCATGTTACGAATACAATATGTTGCCGAGTCTAGAGACCACATGACAGATTGCTTACAGCACCATATTTTCACCTGCTAGCAGGAAGTGGAACTCTCTTTTTTTTTCTCCCCCCACATACTCTGCGAACATATCAATTAATGAACGTATCTATGATGTTTCAGAATCCTTCAATGTATACAGCCTGCACTGAAGCACTTAGAACACCATCAGTTTAATTATAACTACACAGTATCTCTAAACTGAAAGAAGGATGCTATCACACTTCTATGGGATGACAAGCACAATAGACTTTTCAAAGATTAATGGCTACAGGAGTTGAAAAACACATGCAGACACAAGACACCACTTTATAAAGGCCAGGCAAAGTCAGTAATAAGCACATCAAACCTTCAGACCAAATGTTGGCAGACGTGGTGACACCATCTTCTCATCATCTGCTACTGCAAAATTCTGTAGTTCAAATGTTTTGTTTTGCAATTTTTTCAGGCACAATACTAGTGGGGGTGTGAGGATTTAGATCTGATGTCTCACATGTCTCACTCAAAGTATCTTGCACACTGCTATTTTGAAACTGTGACTGTACTGATTTTTTACTCTGTGTAATATCTTGTATATGTGTATGCAATAAACGTGTACATCCTAATCAGATTCCACTTGTGAATTAATGTCCTAACAATTATAATGTAAACTGGAATTATTGCTTTCTCTCTTGTCCTGTAATGGATCACTCATAACTAAGTAAAGTGTGTGTGTGTGTGTGTGTGTGTGTGTGTGTGTGTGTGTGTGTGTGTGTGTGTGTGTGTGTGTGTGTGTGTGTGTGCTCTTCCCTTTTGTACTAATGTCTGCTATCGTATAGGTAAAAGTGTTTTTCAATTCTTAACTGAAAATTCATTTAAGTTTGGAGACATTCATTTAAGAGTTATTTGTATTCTTTAGCAGTTGATTAGGTAATTACTCACATATCTGTCACAGTGTTTGATGGAAGCAAAACAATGCTAAGGTAATAAATTTCTGTTAAAGGAACCTGCAATTTCATAAATGTGTATTAATGAATGGCCAACGGCCTTGCCGCAGTGGTAACACCGGTTCCCATCAGATCACTGAAGTTAAGTGCTGTTGGGCTGGGTTAGCACTTGGATGGGTGACCATCCGATCTGCTGAGTGCTGTTGGCAAGTGGGGTGCACTCAGCCCTTGTGAGGCAACTGAGGAGCTACTTGACTGAGAAGTAGTGGCTCCGGTCTCAGAAACTGACATGTCGCCGGGAGAGCAGTGTGATGACCACATTCCCCTCCATATCCGCATCTGGTAATTCCTGTCGGCTGAGGATGACACGGTGGCCGGTCGGTACCACTGGGTCCACCAGGACCTGTCGACGGAATTTACGTTTTTACATATTAATGGATCGGCGCTTTTACCTAACTGTAAATCTATGACTGTATGTGAAATAACTGTACTTAAAAAAATTTTAAAAAAAAGGAATAATACAATAATGCAAGAGTCTTCAGAATTAACACTATTAATGGTTGGTTGATCTGAGGGAATGCGACCAAACAGAGAGGTCATTGATACCATCAGGTTAGTGAAGGAATTCAGTCGCACCCTTTCAAAGGAACCATCCCTCTGCATTTGTCTGAAGTGATTTTGGGAAATCATGGAAAACCTAAATCACACTATTAATGAGGCAAGAGTTAGTTATTATTGCCTCTCAAATGTACAAGTATTACCAAAACAACAAACTCCATAGAAAGCTATCATTTCAAAATGCACAGTCAAGTAGTAAAGAAAATGACAGTTTATTTCCATTTCCATTGTTCAGTTGTTGCCACATTACTTATGGTTGAGATTTCTAGATGTTGCTTATTCTACCAGTGGGGATACAAGTATTTCTTTGCAGCATTGTGAATTCTTGTGTTTGCAAGCACAGCAGATGCTGTAAATTGTTCCACATTAGGGCCCTTTAATACAGGGCAGATTTACTCATTGATTATTTGAGTTTCAGTTTTCAAAGATATCTTCATTATCTTGATGTTGTTGACATTACATTTGGATCTGAAAAAGAGTATTTCTTACAAATGTTAATGACTTTCCTTTATTATAGTCACATATTGAACATAGCAAAATGACTGTCTCTCAGCCTGTGTATGCCCCTTGAAAAGTCTCATGATCACTAGTTGAGAGACTTACAGTAATGGCAGCAGTATTATTGCTCACTATTTCTGGACCATGTATTCTTGAAATTTATCCAAAATGGTTGAATGAGAACAATATCACATTTATTACAAATACCCTCCTGCAGGCTGCTTGAGGATCTCTGTTATAGTTTTATATGGGCTACACTAATCTGTAGAAATCCTAGGAGTGTAGCTATTAATTTGATATGTGCTGTAATGCATACATGATACACTCTTCAGGTGCTGGAGCAGTACTCTCTTATTTGTCATCCTAGTGTATTGTATCCAGTTTTCTTTACAAAATTATACCAAAACTTTAGCAATACATCTGAGTCTTCCTTTTGCTTTCTTTACTGCAGATTTTACACATTAGCTCGGAAATGGGTTGATTTCACAGAATATGCCATAGAAAATCTAATAGGAATTTGCACTTTTTTATTTTTTCTTTGTATGGCTTCATTTACTGCACTTTTATATTTTTCCTTTGTATGGCTTCATTTACTGCGCTTTTATATTTTCTCCTTTACTCAATTATATTCAATACCTCTTGTGTTACACAAGGATTTCTACTAGCTCTCACCTTTTTACCTTCTTGATCCTCTGCTGCCTTCAGTATTCCATCTCTCGCAGTTACCCATTCTTCTTCTACTGTGTTCCTTTCCCCCGTTCTTCTCAATCATTCCCTAAAGCTCCCTCGGAATCTCTCTATAACCTTTTGTTCTCTCAGTTTATCTGGGTCCCATTTTCTTAAATTCCCACCTTTTTACAATTTCTTCAGTTTTAATCTACAGTTCATAACTAACAAGTTGTGGTCAGACTTCACATCTGCCCCTGAAAATGTCTTACAGTTTAAAATTTGGTTCCTAAATCTCTCTCTCTTACCATTATATAATCAATCTGAAACCTTCCGGTGTCACCAGATCTCTTCCATGTATACAGACTTCTTTCATGATTCTTAAACCAATTGTTAGCTATGACTGAAGTATGCTCTGTGCAAAATTCTATCAGGTGGCTTCATCTCATTCCTTTCCTCCAGTCCATATTCATCTATTTTTCTTTCTATTCCTTTTCCTACTATTGAATTCAGATCCTTCATGACTTAAATTTTTGTCTCCCTTAACCATCCGAATAATTTCTTTTGTCTCATCATATATTTCTTCAATCTCATCATCATCTGCAGAGCCAGTTGGCGTATAAACTTTTACTATTGTGGTTTCGTGTGGGATGTATGCAGGATGATTTATTTATTTATTTATTTTTACAAACTCTAGGGATTAAACAATGAGAGGATATGGACAAAAAAAGTCTAATGAACTTATGTCTGGAAATGAATGGTCTCCATGCTAGAGACCATTTATTCAATCACACACTGTTACAGAGACTGTGGTCTAATAAGCACTATACAATGCAGTCGCAGTTAACGTATGTGTTGAAAGTGGTTTCCATGTGTCTCAACATGGGTGTATTCGCCGTAGCATGTACTGTCTCTCACATTCACATTGGTCAGGCGGCAACTGAACAATGTCAAAGGCAACATGAATATGCTGCTCCAATGTCTCCACAACTGGAATGGGCTCTGCATACACGATACTTTTGAAATGGCCCCCATAACAAGAAATCACACGGGTTGAGATCCAGTGAACGAGCAGGCCATGCAAATGGACCCCCTCGTCCAGTCCATCAACCAGGGAAGACACTATTGAGATGTGTCCGGACATTACCAGTGAAGCGGGCTGAGCATCACCATGTAGCAGCCACATAACCCTTTGAATCATCAATGGCACTTCTTCCAGTAGGGGAGGCAACGTCACCCGCGAAAAACACCAATTGTTCTGGCCTGTTAGGTGACAAGGAAGGAAAATGGGTCCCAAATATGATTGCCAATTATCCCTGCCCACACATTCGAGCTGCATTGATGTTGATGATACACTGTCTCCATATCATGGCGGTAACGCATACTCTCCCAAAGATGACTATTATGAAAGTTGAAGATACCACTCCATGTGAAGGTGGCAAACTGTGACAAAACTGCTCCCGATGTGGAAAGTTTGTCACTAGTAAGCCCTGCACATGCTGTAAGTGATAAGGGCAGTAACAATTGTCATGGAGGATATGCCATGCGGTAGTCTGGCTTACACTGCAGTGGTAGACCAATTGCCTGGTACTGATACACCACTTGCCTTCCACAGTGTTAATCACATTTTCCTCGAAGTCTAGTGTCAGAACATTTTGGATATGTCTTTCATGATTTCCAGCTTCCTGAAACAATGCTGTCTCAGACAAATGGCGAAACACTGTTGCAAAGAGTGAATGCTGTGGCTGTTGTCAGTGGGTATAGGTCTCCTGATACAACCTTGCTGTCCACTGTCCATCGCCATTTGCCATTTGCCATTTGCCTTTCCTAAGTTAACAACATGTTGGCAAGCTCTCGTTTCAAATACGGAACCACTTTTTACAATGCTGTATCACATCTGCTACAAGGTGAGTCAGGAAGAGAAGAGAATCAGATACAATATTACAATCACTATGATAGGAGAGCGCACTAGAGCATGACATATGAGGAACAGTACTGCCTTCTAGTAGGAAACCATGTATACTGTAACAGTGGCTGCATCATACAGTGAGTATTAGACCGCATTCTCTGTAACAAAGTATGATTGAATAAATGGTCTCTAGCTGGAAACCACGTATTTCTGGACGTAAGTCCATTAGATCTTTTTTTGTTCAGTATCCAATCATCGATCAATCCTTAAGAGTTCATACACAGTGGAATAAATCGCCCTTTATATTGCATAAAATTGAACGACTTTGTAAAAACCTCCTAATTCATTATACTGTAGTTAATGAAATTTTTGTAGTCGCTGGACGAATATAACATATAATAACCATCAACTATGAGAAGAATTATTCTTATTGGAAATAAAGAGCTATTAAAGAAAAATTGTTACATCTACAGGGAGCTTCTGGAAAGCAGTAGAATTTTATGCAACCACACAGTAAGAGATCTTCTAGCCCATTCTTTTTAATCTAAATACTCTACAATAGGTGGCAGAAGAAGATGCAATAGTTTATCAACATAAAGATAAAGCTCATTCCCATATTAACAGTCTTTAAAAATAGTGTTTCCTGTCCATTTCCACACACCTCAACCATTACCATTCCTTTTTAATTTTGAAAATGCTTCTGTGCTGTAGAATTTATTTATCAAGGATGCAGAGTGCATTTATGCTCTTAGTAATTGTGCACACATTGCAGACACATTGCTCCCAAGAATAAATAAGTTTTATTACTTCAATTTCATGAACCTCAGGTGAATCCTTATATTCAGTTTGTTTTTCATTGCTCAAAATATAGGAATTGATATTTTTTCTTACAAAATATACTTATGACTAAGATTATATCTTTCTTTGTATTCCATTGTTCTATAGGTAACTAATGTTATAAAAGCTTGTCTAATCTACATGTAGGTCTCTCCCACCCTGCGTCCAAGTAATCTGCCCTTCACTTTTAACCTTCTCCAACATATCTCTCTCTCCGCCCCAACAAATAACTATCAGCTCCAAAACCTAGGCAATGTGGTCCTTTTATGTGTGTCTGTCGGTAGTGCTATATGTTTGATATTGGGAAGGAAAATACCAAACTACAATTCTGTCTATTAAATTAATACTTGTTCTTCATATTCACTTAATATTAACTAGATCAAATTTTTGGTAGTTTAAATTATGTGAGCTAGACCAGGAACCTTGACTGAAACCTTGTCACAGCTCTTGACCCAGTCCCAACTTCAATTCCACTAGGTACTCCTCCCACTTTTTCACCTCCACAGCTCTCTGGCATATCTAGCTGAACTCGCACTCCCTAAGTTAAGGATATTATTGTCTCAGTCTGGCAACATAATCTGAATCTTTCAGGAGGTTTCAGAACAGTACACACTTTGCTGAAGAGTAAAGATTAATCCTGACAAGGCACAGAATTCAGCTGAATTAAATTCAGAAGTTGTTGCCCATAAGCATAAATGCCTGAGCTCAAATGCAATGAGGCGTCTTGAGCAGAATCAGCACAGATTTGAAAAAACACTGATCACATGAAATCTACACTTCTCTCAAACATCCTGAGAGCCATGGATCATGGCAGTCAGGTAGGTGCAGCACTTCTCACTTTCTGAAAAACATTTGACTCAGTACCACACTTATGCTTATTATCAAAAGTGTGATAGTATGGGGTACTGGACAAAATTTGTAACTGGATTAGGGATTTCTTGGCAGGGAGGGTACAACATGTTACCTTGGATGGAGAGTCATAGACAGATGTGGAAACAGCTTTGGGTGTGCCCAGGAAAGTGTGTTGAGCTTCTTGCTGTTCATGTTGTATATTAATGACCTTGCTGACAATATTAATAGTAACCTCACACCTGTTGCAGATTGTGCAGTTATCTACAGTGAATTACAGTCTCAATGAAGGAGCACAAATATTCAGCCAGACCTTGAAAAGATTTCAAAGTGGTGCAAAGACTGGCAACTTGCTCTAAATGTTCAGAAATCGTGCACTTCACAAATTAAAAAATGTAGTATCCTATTAATATAGTAACTGTAGATCACAGCTGGAATTGGTGAACTCATACGAATGCCTTAGAAGGGATGTATATATTTGAATGGTGTCTATTCTGCTGGAGATAACCAACAAATTTGGCACCACTTGTGATGACGCAGCTGATGCAAACATTTGTATGAAATAAAAGACGTAGAAAGAAACGTGAAAGGAAGCATATGAATTTGTGACTTCCAGTTGTGAAGGGCAAAAGCTGGAAATTTATGACTGACCAGGACTCGAACGCAGATGCCCCGCTTCTCTAGAATGAAGGTCTTAATCATCTTGGCCATCTGGACATGCTTTCCGTATGACCCAAGTTCTCAACTTATTGCTTACTGCAATGCAGCGTCCCTCATCAATTAACCCCGTATTCGCAAATTATTGATTCTCTCACAGCCATGTGTATAATTCAGTGGTGTCCGTTCTGTCAGACATTTTGGTTGGTTGGTGGAACAATTAAAGTGACCAAACTACATTGTCATTGGTCCCTCCTACCTGGAACAAACAAGTCACCAAAACAGCCAACCAAAGAAGGCCCTAGTGTGTAACACCCAATGAAAGAAAACCCCAAGATCTACCAGAGGCCCTCAAAGACAGAAAGTATGATGGAGAACATATTCCCTCCCCTCCCCCCTTACAACTTACCAGAGGGATCCCACCCAACATTACACAGAAAAGACTAGTGGCATGAACATGGTGAGAGAAGCACACTGGAAGAACACCAAGTAAAACAGAACATGCAAGGGAGGGAAGAAGCTGAAAAGAACAAGCAGGGCTCAAGCAGATCACCAAGCACAGATAGCCGTTGCCTGGTCAGAGCAGAGGAGGTATCAGAGCACCAGACAACCCCTCTATGGGCCGGTACTGCTGAGGTGTCCTCCCATAGAGAAATTGATAAAAACACCATTCGTGAAAAAACTTAAAACCACATTAGCCACTGAGGCATCATCTGCTAACACTATAGGTAGCAAGCCAGGAAGATTAAAACTCCTCTGCAGAGCAGCTAGGTTAGGTCAGTCCAACAAAATGTGGGCCACCATCAAACAGTCTCCAAAATGACAGCAGGCCAGTTGCTTGTGATGGAGGAGATGACCATCAGTCAGCCAAGTATGGCCAATGTGGAGCTGATGTGGAGTCCTTGTGAGAGGTCCGCACGAAGGACCTCCACAAATACATGGTCTCCTTTATCGCATGTAGTTAACGGCATAATACCAGTTGAAAGACCAGAGGCGTAATACCGATTTCAAGAGGTGGTTTGCTGGTAACCAACTTGGTCAGTCTGTGAGTGAGTTCATTCCCCAGGGACCTAACATGTCCCAAAGTCCAGACAAAGACCACTGAGTGGCCACATTGTCTGAGAGCAGAAAGGGAATCCTCGACAGTCAAGACCACGGGATGATCAGAGTAACACAGGTCAAGAGCTTGCAAAATGCTCAAGGAGTCGCTACAAATGAGGAAGGACTAACCAGTGCAAAACAGATATGCTCGAGAGCATGAGAGATGGCTGCCAACTCTGCAGTGAAATACTGCAACCATCTAGCAAGGAGTGGAGTTCATGAACTACCACATGAATGTAAGCAAAGCCAGTGTGCCTGGCAACCATAAATCCATCAGCATAGACTACTTCTGAACCCAAAAATGCACCAAAAATGGAGAAGAATTGCCAGCAGAGAGCCTCCGGTGGACCTTGTGATAGGTCAAGACAGAGCTGTGAACAGGGCATGAACCACAGAGGTGTATGTGAGTGGGCCCAGTCGAGAGATGGTAGAGGGGAAAGATGGAGTTCTGAAAAAGGGACCAGACATGGAAGGCAGTCATAGTCCTAGATATGTGCCGTCGCTATGGGAGGTGGACCTCCATATCTGGAAAGACGAGATGGTAGTTCAGATGTTCCACAACGCAGTGGATGCATAATGTATAAGTAATCAACTGTTGTTGTCACAGAACACACATTGGTGGAACCCTGGGCTCTGCCAGGAGGCTGATAATGGGGCTAGTCTGAAGGTGCCAGTTGCCAGTCATACACCACAGTGGTGTATCGCATCCAGCATCTGTAAACACTGCAGGTAACGCCAAGCCGTGTGTGAGACTCCCGTAATTTAAATGGGACTGGACCAATGCTTTGTAGAGCTGGAGCAGAATAGTGTGGTCCACATGCCAGTTGGTACTGGCACCATTAAGGTGCAGATCTAGATGGGAATGCACTGTATGACGATGACAGAAATCCACAATGCAGATCTTAGCAGCCAAAAACTGGGAACCATGAGTGAGAGCCCAAGTCTCCACTTGTGTACTGCTCCCTGCAGTCTGCGATCAGCAGCACCCATTGTGGATGAACGCACATAAATGCAAAAGTCATCAACATACAAAGAGGGGGGACACTGTATGTCCCACAGCCGCAATCATACCATTGATAGGCACTAAAAAAGAGAGAGACACTCAAAACAGAATCCTGCAGAATCCTATTCTCCTGCTGATGGGATATGCTACAGGAGGTGCCAACCTATAACTGAAAAGTATGATGTGACAGAAATGTCTGGCTAAAAACTGGAAGCAGGCCAGGGGGCTGCACTCTCATAAGATGGCAAGAATGTGGGGCACCGTGCAGTATCATAAGTTTTATGCAAATCAAAGAAGACTACAAAGTGTTGATGCTGGGCAAAAGCTGTTTGGATTGCATATGCCAGGTAGACTAAACTACCTGCAGTAGAATGGCATCAGCAAACACTACCCTAGGTCGAATCCGAAAGGTCCTGGGATGCAAGGATCCAATACAGCCTTCAACTCACCTTATGTGCACATAACTTGCAGAGGGCATTGGTTAAACTGACTGGATGATAGCTAATCATTCCAGATGGTTTTTGAGATGATGGATCGCAGGGGGTAGTGGATCAATGCTGAGGCTGGGTGAAATCCTGAGAAATACAATAGAGCCAGCAATAGTATTACACCATTCAGGACACCTGTAGAACAGCAGCCAGCATTGCACCTGATTTGCCCATACTTGTGAAGAGGGAGCACCCAGCCCTATGTCAGCAACATATTGTTCCCAAAAAATCCGTTTCTGACATGTAATTAGATAATGGGCCCAGGCATGAAGCTATTTAAAGGCCAGGAGGTGATCGAGATATGGATGCTGCTTGTAGCAATGGAGGGAATGACGCTGGTCTTAAATACCTGCAGCAATTTCAGGTGTCCACCAAGGGACAGTGTTCTGTCGGGGCGAACCAGAGGAAGAGGGAATTGCTGAAGGAGCTGCTCAAAGGATGGTGTCGTCAAACTCTGTATGGACTCATCAGTACTGTCATGTGGTGGAGCAGCTAAGGAAAAGGCATGTCAGGCCACGTTAGCAAAGGCCCACCTGTAAGAGAACCCGGGCAAATGATGCTGAAGAAAAGATAAGGCAATCAGGAAAACGATGGCTGTTGCATAAATCATTGGTCAACTCTCCACTGAACAGAGGGGAGGAATCCTGGGCTATGGGTCGAAAGATCAATGACTGAGAAGGTGTAGTGTCCCACCCAAAGTGTGTGGGAGGTCCAGCATTGAGGATGCAGAGATCAAGCCATGCCAGCAGATCTTCAACCATCCTGTCCCAGTCAGTGGTCACAATACAACTCTACAGAGGGTAATGGGCATTAAAATTCCGAAGAAGAAGGAAAGGAGGAGAGAGCTGTAGAAGGATGGCAAGAAGAGTGGAAAGCATAGGAGGCTGGTCCGGAAAGAGAGAAAGGTTGTATATTTTTACTTCAGATTCTAAATGGATTTGAATGGCCGCCACTCTCAATATGATTTGAAGAGGAACACAGGTACTAACAATGTCTATGAGGACCAACATACAGAGATGACCGGAGGATCACAAAGGACCAACCGATTTCCAGCAGAAGGCTTGGAAATCACTAAGATTTAGCAAATGAGATTTCTGCAATATAGCACAGGCTACAGTGCAGAGAGAAAGAACAGACTGCAATTCCAGAAGGTGACGATAGCAACCATTAATATTCCATTGGAGGAGAGTAGTACTCGGGTCAAGATGGATGCCAAATGGGCCAGAGTCAACCACTGTGCCGAGTCAGTATCCATCTCTGGTAAGGACGGACTTACAGCCATGAATGTACCATCAGACCCAGATTAAGAGGGAGGGTGTGACATCGATTAAGAGGGGAGGGGAACCTCATCCCATGACTTATTGATCTCCTTGTTTGGAGGATGAGAGGAGCTGTGTTCGGGCAGAGAGCAAGTCGTGGCAATATCGGGATCCAAAAGAGAATGAGCGGCCTTGAGGCCCACAGAGCATGGGTCCCACATCCGAGTTGAAGTAACGGGCTCCTTGTCCTGGAGAGGCTGGGGAGGGGTCTTCTATAGGGAGCTCTATCCCCGGCGGGTGCCAGAGAAGAGGGTTTTTTTTTTTTTCTCAGGCCAAGGAAAAGGAGCAGTTTTGTGAAGAGAGAGAAGAGGGAAAGGGTGGAGTAAGAAGGAAGGAGGAGGATGAAAGGACACAACAAAAGCAAAGGTAGATGTTAAGAAATACCAGGTGGAGACAATCAATCTTCTGTTGGGCCTCAGAGTAAGACAAGACTGTAAAGAGTTCTGAATTCCTGAATCTTCCTTTCCTTTTTATAGACTGGGCAATCTGATGAGTGAGGAGAAAGTGGGCCAGAACAGTTCATGCAATTGCATGGTGGACTGCAAGGTTTCCCCACAAGGAGAAAGCAGCTGCAGTTGATTGGTTGTTTGCTTTAAAGAGAGGGGGGGGGGGGGGGGGGGAGGGTCCAAGCTGTGAGGTCACTGGTCCCTTGTACCAGTAAAATAATTACACAACGGAAAGAAGAAAAGAAAGGAGATGTACAGCACAACAACAAGAGAAAGGAAGAAACAGAAGAACGACGGAAGGACAACTAACACTACTATGGACAAAAACAGGAAAAGAAAAACAGAAAGAAGCAAGAAACAGGTAGAAGGGGTAAAAACAAGAGAGCAGATGACTGAGGCTGGCCGACCACAAGAATAAAAAGGAAAAGCCAGCCACTCTGCGATGCATTAAAACATCCACCCTAATAGCATTAGAGTGGAGAACACAAAGGAACAAAGGATATACAGTAAAACTTATATAGAATGATAAAACCCACAGTCACATATAAAACGTAAAACTAAATTAGCCGATGAAGCGTTGTCAGCTAAAATTAATGGCAACGAGTGCGGTACGTGAATATTACATCGCAGGGCAGCCAAACGACAGCTCACCAAGATATGGGCCACTGTTACCCAGGTGCCACACCAAGACTGAGGTGGGTTATCACGGCACACTAGGGAGCAGTGTGTCATCCTAGCGTGGCCAATGTGGAGCCGGCAGAGAACCACAGAGTCCCTGTGAGAGGCTTACATGGAGGACTGCCACACATTCATAGTCTCCTTAAAGGAACACAGTTTGTTGTTCGTACTGAGGTTATGCCATTTAGTCTCCCAAAGCTGCAAAACCTTGCGACGTAGTACTGAATGCAGGTCAGTTGCAGAGAAGCCGATCTCCATAAGCGGTTTCCGCATAGGCCGTTTGGCCAGCCTGTTGGCAAGTTCGTTGCCTGGCATTCCAACATGACCTGGGGTCCAGACAAACACCACTGAACGACGGGACCGGACTGTTCCAGCGCATAGGTGGCCTCCTGGATGGTCACTATCAAAGGATGACGAGGGTAGCACTGGTCGTGAGCTTGTAGGCGGCTCAAGGAGTCAGTACACAGAAGAAAAGCTTCCCCAGGGCATGATCGGATGTGCTCAAGAGCATGAGATATAGCCACCAGCTCGGCAGTGAAAACACTACAGCCATCGGGCAAGGAATGCTGTTCAATATGTCCACCATGGACATACGCAAAGACAACATGAGCATCAGCCAATGAGCTGTCCTTGTAAATCACTTCGTGGTCTCTGTGCTTGTCAAGAATTAAGAGGAAGTGGTAGCGGAGAGCTGCGGGGTTAACTGAGTCCCATGTGAAAGGTCCAGGCGGAGCTGCGTCTTAGGGGTACACCATGGATGTGTGTGTGAATGGACCTCAAGTATAGGTGGTAAAGGCAAGGACTCCAGTTCAGAAAGAAGGGATCGGACACAAACTGCAAGTGGAAGCCCTGACCTGGGTCACCAACGCGGGAGATGAACCGCTGTGGGTAGGAAAAGGAGACGGTGATTCGGATGCACAGGAGAACTACGATCGTGTGCTATGTAACTGGCCAGCATTTGTGCATGCCTAACCTGCAATGGACGCACTCCAGATTCCAGGACACTGGTCACTGGACTGGCTGGAAGGACTTCACTGATTCAGTCTCTGGGACTGATGATGAGCGAGAAGCCCAGTGGCCAGGTGCTTTTGGGCTCTGCAGCCACTGGCGGGTGTCATCTTTCGCACTAGCAGAAACCTGGGAAGGGAGTGACCCAAGGGACCTCTCCCTAGTGAGAGTAGCCAAAGATTTGTACACTTCTTCGGCTTATAAGTGGGGACGGATGTCCCTGATGGTTTGGGGGGTGAGGGTGTTGCAGGAGCAACAGGGAGGAGCTCTCCTGCGAACCTTGCAGAACTAGTACTCCTGGAAGAAAGGATATTGCGGAGACATGGCTTAGCCACAGCCTAGGGGATGTTTCCAGAGAGAAGAAGAGCTTCTGTGAAGTTTGGAAGGTAGAAGATGAGGTACTGGCAGAATTGAAGCTGTGAGAACAGGTCGTGAGTCGTGCGTGGGTAGCTCAGTTGGTAGAGCACTTGCCCGCGAAAGGCAAAGGTCCCCAGTTCAAGTCTCGGTCCGCTCGACTGTCAGAAAGGTGGAAATAGAATAAAATCTGCAACTAATAAGAGCAGTAAACGAAGAGGAAGCAGCAAAAATCACTAAATGTAAACACGGCTCATGTGGAGACTACCCACTTCCCCACTATAACTCAGACTGCTCCGCGCATCAGCTCTGGAACTATGATATTTCTGAACTGGGGCAATACCCCGCCACTCCCTCAAGCATTTGAGATAGGATGTCAAAAATTTAAAAAATCGAATTTTCAGCAATATGTTCATTTTGTAGTGCACATATTTCTGAAGAGTTTGGTGTATAAAACATGTTTTCGAGGAAATGTGGGATATGTTATTTGGTCGTAAGTGTGCCAAAGTGCAGTGCCACACCTCTTCATATAGCATTCTCCAACCACACATCACTGTAGTTCGCTCTGTGGAATTGAAACACATTTATTTTGTAATGGATGCCTTCAAATCATATTCACGACAGTGAAAATTAAAATATCCTGTGGTGCCTCTCCTGCTTCCAGTCCAAGAACTCTTCAGAAAATTTGCACTCTTTATTCGTTATCAGCTAACAACTTGCTGTTTTGTGTGACATAAAATTAAATATAGGATACATAGACCCTGTAAAGACATGAGACAAGCAAGACAATACACATTCCTTCAATCCTTAGCTCCTAGAATTGTTTTCTCTCTAATCTTGCTGCAGCTTTACATGGCGTGCTTTCCTTTCTGTGAAAGAGTCTATTACCTCACCAAAGTTCGTCAAACGTTTTGCTACGTGAAAAATCGAAATTTCGTCTCATACTGAAAAAGGACCCAAGACTGGTGTGGTTTCCCGATCTGATTACGCCTATTTTGTCACTGTCTGCTAGATAAAACAAAATAGGCCTTTTCAATACTGCAAAAATTGGAACAGACACCAAATAAACAATACTGTTTTGCCACAAACGGTCTTTTTTGTAACGACAGAATATAATTCACAAATTACAAATATCAAATGCCTATTAGGCTTACTACAAGCAAAAAGCTTCACATTAGGAAATAGTTTCAAACTTCATTCATAAGCTCCAATTTCTCAGGCATGAGATCAAAAAGTAGTAGTATGAAATTTTTATAAAAACTTGGAATTGTCATATTGTTCCATAATTTGTGCGAAGTCCCCGTTTCTTCTCCTTCCTCGTTCTAAGTCTTGTTATTACTAATTCTGTAACCATTCCTGCCAATGTCAAAGCTTATTCGCAGGTTAACTTCACTAACTCTGTCAGAATCCCCGGTTTAGTTATCCCACGATTATTCTCCAGTTAGGCGTTGTTACAAGTTCGTACAATGCCTTTTCCGCACTTCTTCCAGAATAGAACTTAAAAGCGGCTGCTAGACGGGGACTGTACCACTGCGATCTGCTCAAAAATTTTCAGTTTCTTGGATACACCGAGAAGGTAATACGTAATCTTTCTTACCTGTTATTCGTTTATTTCCACTCCTGTAGTCTGAATCTATGGATTTTGCTGGTAATTATAACAACGGTCATCATTTGCAAATCCAATCAGCCACACAATCAGACAGCGGCCTTACTCCACTCAGCTTGTATAGCCCCTTTTGTCGGTAGGAAAGCATGTTTCTACATGCGATGAGGGTTCCCCTGACAGAGACATCATGTACACTATGCACGCATTCACAAATAAACTTATGATTCATTCAGAAATAAACTTATAATGTGTTCAAAAATATGTTCAGAAACCAACAGGGATGCGTTTCAAAGTCATATGAATAATCGATAGACTAATGAATGCTGGATGCTAGGCGCTTTGTGAAACAAGGTTTTTTTCCCCCAAGAATATGAATTTTGCCCCCCCCCCCTCCTAGATATGGGCCTGCTGTGCATGCTTGACTATGGCAGCTTGACCGCTCCAGTAAAATTTTTCCCAGTAACATGTAGCTGCTTGCTGCGACTGCTTACACAACCAACAGCCACATTTCTGTAGCCAGAAGCGGGAGAAGGTACTACTCAACTGAGCAAACACATGATCCCGCTCGTAACTGCTAAAACAAATCTAATGTAAACAGTTGTGACGTCACGCTCATCAGGGGAAGTTTGTTGTTACGAAACATTGCATAGTCTTCCTAAAGCCTTTGACACATTTTACTGTTGGCAGAAACTTGTATGAGTACTGTGTTCTGTTGCTGTATATGGTGGACTTCCTTTGCAATTTACATTTTATTTTCTTTTTTTGCTCATTCATGTTTTATTGCTGCAGTATTATTCTGCATTAGTGGGATACAGTAATATCTTTTGTCAGAATATTGGTTCTTACCAGTCAAAATCACGAAATTTAACGGAAAACAAAAACAATTAAAAATTCCCGGGTTTTTCCCAGTTTTCTCCTGGATGAAAAAATTCCTGGGTTTTTCCCATATCTCCTGGGTCGTATACACCCTGGCTTAGAGACTGCAGGTGTTTGACCATGTGTGTGGCCTCATAAGTGCCACACACATACCATAAAAGAGGTGAGGGCCTCCTGGGCGGTCGGTCATGTCGGGTACAAAGACAGTAACACACCAGTATAGGTCTCTAATGAAACTTGGCGCTCACGCATGAATAGCTGCCAGGAAAAAAATTATTGTGATGTTAAAATACCCCTATGGGTCAGGGTGGGGAAAAGCATAACTCAATGAACACTTCGAGGAATTTCAACTACATTTATTGTACATATGATTTGTTATTTGTATAAGAGTACTGTGGGTGTAAAATAACTTCCACTCTTAGGATTGGGGGTGGGTTTGAGATGGGGTGACATACAAAAATGTTTGAAAACAGCTGTTGATTCTTTTCTGTACTTAATTGACTTGAAATAATTTAAAAGGATGCAGCACAATCTGTCTCTTACATGTGTTGTTCAGTGTGCAAATCAGATCACTAGAATAAGCATGCAGCAACCTAAAAATTTTGTCAGCATGTTTCATGCCGAAGATAATGCCACATGGCTGTGACAGGTAGCGGAAAAGGTCACACAACTGCCACCAGGCACAGCATAAGGAGGCTATAGGGCAGAAAGTTGGGGGTGAGGGTGTGAGAGGGAGGACATGTAGTGGAAAAGGAGAGGAGCGGGGAAGGGGAAAAATGGGTGACTGTGTTGGCAGAGGGTGGAGCACAGTGAGTGTGGGCATGTGAATAGGGAGGCACATAGACAGTCGTCTTTTCTTCACTCTATTTGTGAGTGGAACAGGAAAGGAAATTACTAGTAGTATACAGGATACCCTCCACCATGCACTGTATGGTGGCTTGCATAGTATCTATAAAGATACAGATTTAGATGTAGGTGATAGGACACAGGAGGGCAGAAACTTGTGGGTGGAAGGTGTGAGGATAGTAGGTTAAGGTAGGTTGAGGCCAGGATAATTTTGGGAGCAGAGAATATGTTGTAAGGATGACTCGCATCTGTGCAGTTCAGAGAAGCTTGTGGTCGTAATGGATGATCCTGATGGCTAAGGTTGTGAAGCAGCCATTGAAATCAAGTATATTATGTTCAGCAGCATATTGTGGCACAGTGTGATCTACTTTGCACCTGGCCACAGTTTGGCAGTTAGTAGTCATCTTGGTGGATAACTGGTTGGTAGTACAACCAAAATGTGTTCAACTGGTTGGTAATAATACCAATACAAAATGAGTGCAGCTGAGCTGGTATATGACATGGCTGCTTTCACTGGTGGCCCAGCCTCGATGGGGTAAGATAAGCCACTGACAGGACTTTAATAGAAACTACCGGGTGGCTGGATTGGCCAGGTCTTGCACCTGAGTCTTCCACAGGGATATGATCCTTGTGGCATGGGGGTTGGGATTAGGAGCGGCACAGGGATGGACTAGGATGTTGTGGAGATTAGGTGGGTGACAGACCACCACTTAAGGAGAGGTGGGTGATGTCCCTTATTTCAGGACATGTTTGAAGATATGATGATGATGATGATGATGATGATGATTTGGGTTGAGGGGGCACTCTACATCACAGTCATCAGTGCCCTGATGAAAAATCAACATGAATCTCATGGGTGGGGACGAAGGCTGTCCCCACATGCAGAGCAGTTTATAACGTACTAAATAAAGTCTGCCGCCCTTCCCTACCAGTTTAAAGATGAGGGCTGATAGTTCACAAAATTTCACCATTCTGTTAACACTGGTATCGGTATCTGTGAGGGTGGTGGGCAGATCAACAGTGAGACCAAGGGCTGCCCTATTATCAGTATCCAGGACACACGTAGCCAAAATATGCTGAACTGAAAGCAGCACGCCACAAACTTCACAGAAAGGTGGATCCTCCTCCCGGAGGAGGAAGCTATGTGTGAAAGGGCTACACCCGATGCGCAGTCTGGTAAGCAAAACCTCCTACCAGCGGCAAGGCTGACACGAAGTCTGCCAAGCTTTCATGTTCGGTTTGAGTGACCGCAGTTAGGACATGACGATAGGCAATCAAAACCCTGCCAAAGAATGTGGTGCAGTTGTTCCAGTCATAGGTGGTACGTTGTTTTTTTTTTTTTTTTTTTTTTGAAGACACAGACAGTGATATTTTGGATTTGCATTGTATTTTACATCAGGAAAGCCTCTGCAAGACTGCACTAGACTTAAAGCACATGGTAGATCCTGTTGTTGGTGTTGTGAACACAATCAGAGCAAGGGCACTCCATCACAGACAGTTCAAATCTCTTCTTGAGGAGATGGTGCAGAACATAAAGATGTAATTTATAGTAACAGTGTGAGGTGGTTGAGCTTAGGCAAAGTATTAAAAAGTCTTTGTCATTACAGGACGAAATTATTTTATTTCTGGATGCTAAGGAGATATCTCATGATTTTGTTGCAAAAATAGGATGTGAAGAGTGGAGATATGAGATGATGTTTGCAGCTGATATTTCCGAAAAACTGAATGAGCTGAATGTGACATTGTAGGGAAAGGGGTTGTTTGCTCATGAAATGTGGACACATGTCAAAGCATTTAAAACAAAACTAGCTCTGTTTGCAAGGCAAGCAAATGAAGGCAAATTTTGTCATTTCCCTTTACTATGGAAACAGAAAGTACCTGGAAGTGTTTCAGCTAAGATTAGGGATTATCTGCAGAATTTAGAGGCTGAGTTTACTACAAGATTTCAGGATTTTATGAAAATTAAGCCTCAATTTAATGTTTTATCGTATCCCATCACTGCTGATATTGACACTGCACCACAGGAGCTGCAACATGAACTGATTGCCATGCAGGCAGATCACACAGTGAAAGAAATGTTTAGTGCTGTAACTTTAGTTGACTTTTATAAATCTTTGTCAGCTGAAAAATTTCAATGTATCAAGAAATTTGTAGGCAACATATTCTCCATATTTGGATCGACGTATGTTTGTGAACAAAGTTTTTCTTGCTTGAAAATCAACAAGAACAAATACCGAAGCCGTTTAACAGAGAGTAATTTGCAGGCTGTGATGAGAATATCAACTAGCAGTCTGACTCCTGATTTTTAAAAAATTGTGCAAAATTTTGATGGGATGCATTTGTCCCATTAAACTTATATGTAAATGCGTGGATGGATATATGTGTGTGTACCTGTCCCTTTTTCCCCCTAAGGCAAGTCTTTCCGCTCCCGGGATTGGAATGACTCCTTACCCTTGCCCTTAAAGCCCACATCCTTTTGTCTTTCCCTCTCCTTCCCTCTTTCCTGACGAAGCAACCTTTGGTCGCAAAAGCTTGAAATTTTGTGTATGTGTGTGTGTATGTGTGTGTGTTTGTGTGCCTATCTACCAGCGCTTTCCCATTTGGTAAGTCATGGAATCTTTGTTTTTAATATATTTTTCCCATGTGGAATGTATCTTTCAAGATGATGTGACTTACCAAACAAAAGCGCTGGCAGGTCGATAGACACACAAACAAACACAGACACACAAAATTCAAGCTTTCGCAACCAACGATCGCTTCTGCAGGAAAGAGGGAAGGAGTGGGAAAGACGAAAGGATGTGGGTTTTAAGGGAGAGGGTAAGGAGTCATTTCAATCCCGGGAGCGGAAAGACTTACCTTAATGGGAAAAAAGGACAGGTATACACTCGTACACACACACATATCCATCCGCACATACACTTTTTTTTTTAAAGCCAGAGATGGGAACTTTAAGTGTGAGGCCTTTGGGGGTAATGCCAAATGTCAGACAAGCCTAAGAAAATAAAATATGGGAGCGTAATCTGGCTAGGGCGAAGGCATGTTTGCACAGGGAATATAAATAAAACTTAATGGGGTCGTTGTGGGGGTATTGTAAGTGTGACATGGTATTAAAAGGTGGAAATGTAACATGAGGCTGAAATGAAAATAAAACATATGGGGATAGATAAAGGTGAACTAGAAAGCAACTGGAGATCTGGTGTGAAAAAAGGCGAAAAAGTGTTGGCTAAAGCTGGGCTATGTTGATCCTGTGGTGAACTTGGGTTGGTAGACAACGATGTGCAAAAAGGTTAGGTGGTTGTGTTGCCGCCAAAACACGTGAAAGGGTGGAGAAATTTGGGAAAATTTCGAAAAAACTACGTGTAAATGTATTAAAAGTAGTGGTTTTGTGGTGGCAGATTATGAAAATTAGGCTAACAATTGTCTGACGAAGAAATGACGACGTTAAAACCTGTGGGAAGCGGCTAAAAATGATCAGTTATGTGGGAAAAATAGAAATGGAAATAAAGCGAAAGTTATTAGGACTAGCCGAAACGGTTGTTTAATAGGTGAAAGGAACTGTTTCTGAACTAGAAACGGTGGTTTTTATAGCAGCAGTAGTGTTGAAAGCGGAAAAAAATTTTTTGGTTATAGTTTGGAAGTGGGTTACGTATTATTGAGTATATATAGGTGGGATAAAATTGTATAGTAGATTACAGTAAAAAGGAGAAGGTGAATACAAAGTGAAGCTACTGACAAAAACAGAAAGAGAAAATAAGACGACAGAAAAGATTTCGAAATGCAACAGTGACAATAACAAACGTAATTGTTGGGTTCAAATTAACGATATGAATATAATAGAGGGAAACATTCCATGTGGGAAAAATGTATCTAAAAACAAAGATAACGTGACTTATCAAACAAAAGCGCTGGCAGGTCGATACACGCACAAAAAAACACAAACATACACACAAAATTCAAGCTTTATGCTGCCAGTATATATACGGCATTAGAAGAGAAAGGTTTATAAGGTGAAGCCCTCCGCTAACCTCTGTGTCTATAATGTGGCCCCCGAGCCAAAACAATTGCCCATCCCTGTCCAAGTCCATCCTCATGCCACTACCAATCCCAACCCCTCGCCAGAAGGATCATATCCCTGTGGAAGACCCAAGTGCAAAGCCTGCCCAATCCACCCACCCAGCACTTCCTATTCCAGTCCTGTCACAGTTTTGTCCTACCCCATCAGGGGCTGAGTCACCTATGAAAGCAGCATGTCATTTACCAGCTCTGCTGCAATCACTGCACAGCTTTTTATATTGGTACGACTACCAATCAGCTGCCCAACAGGATGAACAGCCACTGCCAAACTGTGGCCAAGAGCAAAGTAGACCAACCTGTGTCACAACATGCAGTTGAACATAACAGACTTGATTTCAATGGCTGCATCACTATCTGAGCCATCTGGATCCTTTCCTCCACCACCAGCTTTTCTGAACTGCACAAATGGGAGTTATTCATACAACACATTCTCTGCTTCCGTAATTACCCTGTCCTCAACCTACGGTAACACACTGTGCCCACACCCTCCACCCAACAGTTTCCAACCCCTCTGTCCTATCATCTCCTCCCCATTCTCGTCTCCCATCCTGTTTGTTTGCAGCACCTCTGCCAACACATTTGCCCATCTTTCCCAACCTCCCTGGTCCATAAGCTCCTGATGCTGCATCTGTTGGCACTCTAGTTCCTGCACAGTCCACCAGACAGAGTTTGTGTCTCTCCTCACCCCCTCGCCAGATTAAAACTGCCAGGAAGTTTCATATCAGCGCACACTCCGCTGTAGAGTGAAAATTTCATTCTAGAAACATCCCCCAGGCTGTGGCTAAGCCATGTCTCCGCAATATCCTTTCTTTCAGGAGTGCTAGTCTTGCAAGGTTCACAGGAGAGCATCTGTAAAGTTTGGAAGGTAGGAGATGAGGTACTGGCAGAAGTAAAGCTGTGAGGACGAGGCATGAGTCGTGCTTGGATAGCTTAGTTGGTAGAGCACTTGCCCGCGAAAGGCAAAGGTCCTGAGTTCGAGTCTTGGTACGGCACACAGTTTTAATTTGCCAGGAAGTTTCATATCAGTGCACACTCCGCTGTAGAGTGAAAATTTCATTCTAGATTAATAATTGATTACTGAGACGAAGCAAACATGATTCAAGCACTAGTATTTGTTGTATAACTGAAAAGAATGATTTGCCTTGTATTTTATATTTGAATTACATAGCTCAGAAAATGCTTGTCATATATACCTACACCAACATAGATTTTCCACAGGCCACTGTATGGTACATGGTGGAGGGTATACCTTCCACCCCCTTTTCATCACCAAGAGATCTGCCAGTTACAAAACAGAATTTAACTGCTGGCTTGTGTTGTCATGATTTGTTGTAATTAGGTGGTGGTGTAGTGCTCTTCAGTCTGAAGACTAGTTGGATTCAACAAGTCTACCCATGCAGGTCTCTCCATGTATATGTAACTATTGCAGCTACATCCTTTTCAATGTGCTTAAATTTTGTGAAGCCTTTTTGTCCCATAAACTTACCTTGCAAAATTAATTATTCCTTGATGCCTCAAGAAATATTCTGTAAGAAGCTCTCTTCTTCGAATCAAATTGTGCCATAAATTTATTTTCTACCCCATTCAATTAATTAGTTATTCAGTCTATCCACCTAATATTCAACACTCTTCTATAGCACGACATTTCAAAAGCTTTTGTTGTCTTCTTTGAACTGCTTATTGTCAATGTTTCACTTACAAGGCGACAGACCGAACAAAAAGACTTTTCCGAAAGAATTTAATATTAAAACATATTTTCAGTGTTTACACATTTCCATTTTTCAGAAATTCTGTTTGAAATCTGCATTTTGTATCCTCATTACTTCTACCTTCATAGGATTTTTTATCTCGGCACAGCTGAATTCATTGATTACTTTGTGTCATTTCCTCACCTATCTCCCTCAGTGTTGCCTAATTTAATTCCACTATATTCCATTACGTTTGCTGATACTCGTCTTATAACCTTCTTTACAAGATGCTACCCATTCCATTTAGCTAATCTTCCAGGACCTTCGCCATCTCTAACAGAATAAAGCCGCAAGCTATGGTGCTTGTGGTGTGGAGTAGTGACTAGACACTGTTATTAGATTCGCTGGCTGGCTTACTGATATTGCCATTTCAAGCCTGTCCACCAGCATTTATTGGTTAATTAGCAGTTACGATTTCTGGATGCTTCTTGAAATATATTCTGTATTCTGGAGTATTTGATGTTTGTATAAATAACAGCATTCTGGAATAATTGATGTTTGCATAAATAGCTGCACACACTATCAAGAAGGTTCATTCCATTATGACTGTGCATTGGTGCTAGTAATAAACATGCTTTCAGTGCTAAGAGTTGTATTCTGATAATGATAATGCCTTTGGATTTAATGTATACATTTACTTGGATGGTACAGCCCACAAACCACACAGAACACTAAAGAGAAGCTCAATACCTGGAACAAATTGCAAGCATTTGGAGGAAAGATGATGATATGTCAGTGTGTTTCTACCGTGGATGCCCTGAACACAGAGAAAGAAGCCAAGTTTTCAGTGAATACAACAACACCAGACAATAAATATCACAAGTTACATTCACGACAGTCAGTTACAGATAATTACAGTTGATCTGTGGGGTGAATCCGCTCACTGTACCATGGATGAGATCACTCCCTAACATGACGTAGCCGTTCCCTGTTGCCATACAGAGGTACCAGCAGCTCGCCTGGCAACTGACTTTAGGTAAATTAAGCAAGGTGACTATCTACTAAGGTGAGGTTGCCACAGACACAAATGCTCTAAAGACAACAGTCATCAAGATGTCAGGGAATCACTTATGGCCAACCTGTCCAAGCGTTAGTTGACTCAGGTTGTCTTTTCAGTAATGTCACACAGTTTTCGTCCTCAGTGAAAAAATACTATGTTCCATGATACAAAAGCTATTGTGCTCAAAGTAGCAAATGGAAAATACTTCCAGCCAACAGGAACACGTGTTGCAAGATTAATTATCAACAAAGCCCTTCGAATTTGTCATTTTAACTAAAAGTAGTCATTATGGTATTCTCAGGTCGCACTTTCTGCAGGCATTGCAAGCAGTCAGAGCTCCAGATTGTCAACGCTATTCCATCATGAACATATAACAGAAACAGTTCAGGGCAGTTGTTTGCTGCTGAAGATGCTGTTAACCTGCTATTGTCGAGATGCATTTTTAGCGTCAATCAACATGTTCACTTTAAACTGTGAAGTTTATTTCGACTGCAACAAGTAACTCACGCTCACAAAAGAACACTACATGGCAGTGACTATTATAAACATTGTAGGTTGTCAATGAGAATTTTGAATTTCTAGCTGTCATAAGCAACCACAACTCGTTCCTAAAGCTCAGTGGTTGCCTTTTTCTTATTTCACATATTCCTTACTGATTTATGTAATGCATCACTGGCACACAAAATTTTTCCAGACACATTAAAAGGTGATAAGAAACACTTAAGTAATTATCATCCAATTTACTTACTGACATTTTCCAAAATATTCAAAAAGTAATGCACTAAACAGTAGTCTCATATTTTAAGAAGAAAAAAATTTACTTAGCACAGATAAATTTCGATTCCATAGAGTACTCAATTGAGAATGTAGTCCCCAACCATCAGTCTTTACTTCTCATTCCATCCGATAAGTCTCACCTGACACTGGGTTCTGGACAACTTTTCCAAACTCTCCCCATTTCCGACACCTCAACATCCCTTATCTTTGAAACTTCCTGGCAGATTAAAACAGTGTGCTGGACCGAGAATCGAACTTGGGACCTATGCCTTTCGCAGGCTGTAGAGCACTTACCCGTGAAAGGCATAGGTCCCGAGTTCAAGTCTCGGTCTGGCATACAGTTTTAATCTGCCAGGAAGTTTCATATCAGCGCACACTCCAGTGCATAGTGAAAATCTCATTCTGGAAACATCCCTTTGCTTTCATCCCTCTTATTTCCCCCTTCAACTCTTCTGCCAGACTCATGCACATTTCTTTAACCTTTATATGCATCTTCTCCTGCTGCTGCTTATGAACAGTTTTTTTACCAATCCAATTTCATTGCAGATTTTTTTTTCTTCACACACTATCAAAAGACTCCAGTACAGCAATTAATAGATGAGCACTACATTACTTACTACAAATCACTTGTCAAAAACACACTAAAAAGACTTTCCCAGTAATGTGTCAAACTATTTGGCGAGATCATTTCTGCGGTATTTTAGTTAATTTTACAAGCTATGTAAAGTTATTGAGGGGGGGGGGGGGGAGATAAATAATTAGATGTTACCTGTCTGCTTACAGCGTCTCATTAAAACTTCTTTGGACTGTGGTACTAAAAACAGTGTATTTAGCCTGATTTTAAGAGTGCAGACTTCATTAACTTCTTAAGAGAAGAGCAGAGGATGCAGCATGCAATAGGGATGATTATCTTTTGACAGTTCACTATCTTAACATAAACAAGTATGTGAAGTGTGTTTAATAGCTTGAACTAAGCGAACTATCAAGTTGTAATGTGAAATATTTATTTACATGCTTGAATTAACAAAAATAAAAACTTATTAATACAAGGAAAAACTACACAAAAGACATACAGATAACAAATATATTTCATACCGAGCAATGACTAACATTAATTATATCGTATCTTCACTGGGGCACAATCCACTAATATCTGTATTTACTCCACTTTTAATTTTGGTAATTGCTTCAAAAAGAATAATTTCACCTACAATTTTCTGTACAATGTCGAATAACTGGCTTATCATAATGAGATTTCTTCTCTATAGGTTCTTCACTCTCATTTTCAGATGATGATTGATCAGAATAAGAAAGTAACAGGCTTTTATTCTTATTTCGCAATTCTGCATGCCTCTTCCTTATGGTCAAGAAAGCTTTTTTCCCACTGGTATCGTACGGGTCATCTTCAGCTTCTATCTCACTTTCTTCCTCTACAAAGAAAGGAAAACAAAATGAATAACAAATAATTAACTATTACTTTTATCTTAAATGTACAGAACCTAGAGTTCAAAAGTAGTTTAAATAATTCATGAAGATGACATTTTGCCTCACAATATTAGCTTGCTTACAGCATTTCAGAACAAAAGGACGACTACATTCACATGAAGAACAGACATAATAAATTTGCACATCATTGTACATTGATGAGACAAAAGTTATGGGATACATCCTAATATTGTGTTGGACCTCCTTCTTGCCTGTCATACTGCAACAACTATGTTGCTTGGACTCAACAAGCCTTTGGAAGTTCCCCGCAGTAACAGTGAGCCCTGCTGCCTCTATAGAAAGCCACAATTGTGAAAGTGTTGCTGCTGGTGCAGGATTTTGTGCACAAACTGACCTCTCAATTATGTCCTATAAATGTTTAATGGGATTCATGTCAGGTGCTTTGGGTGACCAAATCATTTGCTCAAAATGTCCAGAATGTTCTCCCAACCAATCGAGAACAATTGTGGCCCGGTTACATGATATCATGGTTTGGGATCATGAAGTCCATGAACAGCAGCAAACGGTCTTCAGATAGTTGAACATAACCATTTCCATTCCACGTAAAAACAGCCCACACCATTATGGAGCCACCACTACCTTGTTCACTGTCTAGCTGAAAACTGGGGTCCATGGTTCTGTGGGGTCTGCACCACACTCTAATCCTATCATCAGCTCTTACCAACTGAAATCAAGACTCGTCTGACCAGGCCATAGTTTTCCAGTTGCCAAGGATTCAATCACTATAGTCACGAGCCCAGGTGAGATGCTGCAGGTGATGATGTGGTGATAGCAAAGGAACTCAAATCGGTAGTCTGATGTCATAGCCCATTAACACCAAGTTTCACTGCACTGTCCTAACAGAAACGTTCTGTGGTTATTTCATGCAGTGTTGCCTGTGTGTTAGCATCGACAACTCTATGAAAATGTCGCTGCTCTCGATCGTTAAGTGAAGGCCGCTGGCTGCTGCATTGTCCATGGTGAGAGATAATGCCTGAAATTTGGTATTATCGGCACACTCTTGACACTGTGGCTCTTGGAATATTGAATACCCTAATGATTTCCGAAATGGAGTGTCTTGTGCCTCTAGCTCTAACTACCATTCTGAATTCAAAGTCTTAATTCCAGTCATATGGCCATAATCACTTTTGGAAACCTTATCAGATGAATCACCTGAGTACAAATACCAGCTACCCAACACACTGCTCTTTTATACCTCGTGTACGCGATACTACCGCCCATCTGTATATGTAAATATCATTATCCTATGACTTTTGTCTCCTCAGTGTATGTGTAACATCCTATCAGTAACAGGGGCTTGAAGCGGACACATTATGTATGGGTATAGCACTATTTGTACATGTTTATGCATTCCAGTGAGTAAGAATAAAAATGAGCAGACTGAAAATCTCAACCTATAATTAACAAGTTATGTGCTGTACAAAGGAAAGAAAGAAAGTTAACCACTCACTATGTAGCTGACACACAGACAGGCTACAAAATCTGTGCAGCAAACACTTCCACATGGCTACTTTAACTTGGTTCTGCAGCTAGACAGAGTTAGGGAATGTGTCAGATGGAGCGGGTGAAAGAAAAGTGAGGAAGAGAAGGAGCCAACATCCCATTAACAATGAGGTAAATCGAGACATAACTCAAGCTTGGATTAGAGATGGAAATGTCCAGGCATTTATCTCAAGTGATTTAAGTACCGGCAAACAAAAGGAACCTAAATCTGGAGAGCTGGGTGGTAGTTTGAACTGCTGTGCTCCCAAAAACAAATCTAGGTCAATCTGTTTTGGGTGAGAGCAAGAAAGACAAGGGACACGGTAGAGGGGAATGTGGCACTAAGTTGTTTCCCAGTTTGTTAATAACATTTGTGGTCTCACTAAAAGTCAGTCTGGAATAATGTCTAAGAGAGATTTTATGAATCATTTGTGAAGATCCCACCACCAGCACGAGGGTCCTTCAAACACTATTTTTCAAATCTGAAAGTTGATCCACAGTACATCATAAAAGTGAGAACAACTTCAAGAGAAAATTGATTTGTGGGCCTTGGTGTGAATAACTATCAACACTACATCATCTGCTGAATAACAACCACCAAAGACACAATCAAAAGTGTAAAGTGGGTTGTCAAAGGTGGCCAGAGTCATCATTTACTGATATGAAACTTCCTGGCATATTAAAACTGTGCATCAGACTGGGATGCGAACTCGGGTTTAAGTTTCATATTAGTGCACAATCTAAAGCAGAATGAGAACTCATTCTGGAAACAACCACCCAGCCTCTGTCTCCACAATACCCTTTCTTCCTAGAGTGCTAGTCCCACAGATTTCACAGAACTTCTGTGAAGTTCGCCAGGTACGAGATGAGGTGCTGGCAAAAGTAAAGCTGTGAGGAAGGACCACGAGTTATGCTCAGATACCTCAGTTGGGGAGCACTCGTCCGCGATAGACAAAGGTCTTGGGTACAAGTCCCAGTGCGGCGCACAGTTTTAATCTGCCAGGAAATTTCATATCAGCCCACACTCTGCTGCAGAGTTCACTTTGGGAGCATACAAATATTTCGTGCATTTTGCAGAAATCCCCTGCAGCTAATCAACAATGTAGGTAGAATTTTGCACCAATCATTTGAGATCTGCTACACGCATCCTCATGATTAATGGAAAATCTCATATAAAGATGTGAAACAAATACTAACAAAGAGATAGAGGGGCTGGCCAGTACTTACCTCAGCTCAGTACAGCCAATAGATACACAAAACAGAACAGAAAATTTACATTCCTAGCTTTCGGAACTTTGTTCCTTCATCAGGGAGAAGAGGGGGGAAAAAAGGGAAGAACGGAAAGTGGATTCAGTTACTCACAGCCCAGGTTATGAAGCAATGGGTAAAGGTAAACAGGGAGGGTAGTAAGGATGGAGGCTTGGTCGTCAGAGGGAATCCAAAGATATTCTACTGTAAGTACTGTGCCAGCTTCAAACCAAAGAGGAAGCATACAGAAGTAAAGAGGTATATAGTATAAAGATAAACACAACTATGTAGGAAGAAAAGATACGTGAATGGCTAGAGTAAATGAGAGTGAGGCTGGTTAATGTAGGTTTAGTCCAGGGGGATGGCGGGATGAAAGGATGTATTGGAGTACAAGTTCCCATCTCCGCAGTTCCGAGGGACTGGTGTTTGGTGGGAGAAGCCAAATGGCACATACAGTGTAGCAGGTTCCTAGGTCCCTAGAATTATGCTGGAGGGCATGCTCTGCTACTGGGAATTGGACATCTCCTAGGTGGACAGTTCTTCTGTGCCTGTTCATGCGCTCAGCCAGTTTAGTTGTCGTCATACCGATGTTAAAGGCTGTGCAGTGCAGGCATGTCAGCTGATAAATGACATGTGTTGCTTCACATGTGGCCCTGCCTTGAATTGTGTGTGTTTTACCAGTAGCGGGGCTGGAGTAGGTGGTTGTGGGGGGGGGACGCATGGGTCAGGTTTTGCAGTGGGGTCCTGTACAGGGGTAGGAACCGCTGGGTAGAGAGGGTGGTCTGGGAATATTGTAGGGTTTGACAAGGATGTTACGGAGGTTATGGGGGTGGCGAAGGCAACTCTGAGTGGTGTTGGGAGAATATTGTCAAGGGATGATATCATTTCAGGGCTTGACTTGATAAAGTCATATCCCTGGCAGAATAATTTGTTTATGTATTCAAGGCCGGGATAATATTGGGTGACAAGGGGGGTGCTTCTGTGTGGTCTGGGGGTAGGAACATTGTTGTTGGACGGGGAGGAATGTATTGCTCAGGAGATCTGTTTGTGGACAAGGTATGTAGGATAGTTGCGAGAGAGGAAAGCACTGGTCAAGGTTATTGGTTATTGTGGTACTTGACAATATGGAGTTTGTGGCAGAAGGACTGCGTCAACTCTCCGACACCTCAACCTACAAAGCTATTACCCTGGATCCCATTCCCTCCATCCAGACTGAGCTGCAGAAAATCCTAAAAATCCAAGGTCCCTCACAAGGCCTCACAACGGCTTCCATAGACCTACTCACTCCACCTGAGCCACGTACCCCTGCCTTCTACCTATTACCCAAAATCCACAAAGAGAACCATCCTGGCCGTCCCATTGTAGCAGGCTTCAAAGTCCCAACAGAATGTATCTCAGCTCTGATAGACCAACACCTCCAATCTATCACCCGCAGACTCCGATCCTACATCAAAGACACAAACCACTACCTAGAACGCCTCAAATCCATATTCCCACTCCCCTCCCACTTGACACCTTTCTTGTCACCACAGATGCTACATCCCTTTACAGTTTACACAAACATCCCACATACCCATGGTCTCTCTGCCCTTGAACACTACCTCTCCACACGCCCACCCGCAGATCTTCCAAAACATCGTTTCTTATCACATTTACCAACTTCATCCTCACCTATAATTACTTCGCTTTTGAAGGCCAGACCTACAAAAAAATCAGGGGAATGACCATGGGAACCAGGATGGCTCCGTTCTATGCCAACCTCTTCATGGGCCGCATGGGGGAGGCTTTCCTGAAGACCCAACAGCTGCTTCCCCTGGCCTGGTATAGGTTTATAGATGACATCTTTGTGGTCTGGACTCATGGTGAAGAAACACTCCTTAATTCCCTCAATAACCTCAACTCCTTTTCGAATCTGAATTTCACCCAGTCCTTCTCCAAAACCCAAGCCACCTTCCTGGTTGTTGACCTTCATCTTGTTGAAGCTCACATCCACACCTCTGTCCACATCAAACCCACAAACAAACAACAGTACCTTCACTTTGACAGCTGCCATCCATTCCACATCAAACGCACCCTTCCCTACAGCCTAGGTATTTGTGGCAAACTTATCTGCTCCAGTGACAAATCCCTCAACAATTACACCAATAACCTGAGCAGTGCTTTCCTCATCTACAACTATCCTGCATACTTTGCCCCCAAACAGGTCTCCCGATCAATACATTCCTCCCCGTCCAACAACAATGTTCTTACCCCCAGACCACACAGAAGCACCCCCCTTGTCACCCAATATTATCCTGGCCTCGAATACATCAACAAATTATCCCGCCAGGGATATGACTTTATCAAGTCAAGCCCTGAAATGAGATCATCCCTTGACAATATTCTCCCCACACCACCCCGAGTTGCCTTTCGTCGCCCCCATAACCTCTGTAACATCCTTGTCAAACCCAACAATATTCCCAGACCACCCTCACTACCCAGCGGTTCCTACACCTGTACCCGACCCCGCTGCAAAACCTGCCCCAGGCATCCCCCCCCCCCCCCCCCCCCCACAACCACCTACTCCAGCCCCGCTACTGGTAAAACACACACAATTCAAGGCAGGGCCACATGTGAAACAACACATGTCATTTATCAGCTGACATGCCTGCACTGCACAGCCTTTAACATCGTTAACATCAGTATGACGACAACTAAACTAGCTGAGCGCATGAACAGGCACAGACGAACTGTCCGCCTAGGAGATGTGCAATTCCCAGTAGCAGAGCTTGCCCTCCAGCAAAATTCTATGGACGTAGGAACCTGCTACACCGTACATGCCATTTGGCTTCTCCCACCCAACACCAGTCCCTCGGAACTGCGGAGATGGGAACTTGCACTCCAACACATCCTTTCATCCCACCATCCCCGTGGACTGAACCTACATAACCAACCTCACTCCCATTTACTCTTCAGTCTTCTCCTTTCTCCCTCTCCTCTTTAGCCATTCACACATCTTTTCATCCTACATAATTGTATTTATATTTATACTATATACCTCTTTACTTCTGTATGCATCCTCTTTGGTTTGAAGCTTGCACAGTACTTACAGTAGAATATCTTTGGATTCCCTCTGACAACCAAGCCTCCATCCTTACTACCCTCCCTGTTTACCTTTCCCTGTTGCTTCATAACCTGGGCTGTGAGTACCTGAATCAACTTTCCGTTCTTCCCTTTTCCCCCCTCTCTTCTCCCTAATGAAGGAACAAAGTTCCGAAAGCTAGGAATGTAAACTTTCTTAAAGACTGCAGACCTGATTGTGGAAATTATTGTAGGATTACCTAAACTGCTTTGCAACCACTGTTGTCTGTTACAAAAAAATGTGATCACTCAAAAATAGTAAAATGTAAATTTTCACGGCCGGAACTGACATGATTAATATTCTTTTCCGGGCTATTATGCCGTGGTCTGATGGATTTCGCATTGTAATCCGACGTTTCGTCCCCATCTGCGGAGGACATCTTCAAGGGGGTTCGTGGCTTCTGTTAACTTCCGAAACACACACTGTCTCACTACTGACTGTTCCCACCCACAGCAAAAGCGAGGCATAATAAAAACGTTGGCGGATAGAGCGAGGAACATCTGTGAACCTGGGCTACTGGATACGGAACTGGAACACCTCACTGATGCATTACTCAGGAATGGTTACTCGGCTGCAGAGATAAAAAGAGCGTTAAGACCGCCGCGTGAAAATCATAGCAATGCACAAGCGCTTGCAAAATCAAAAGTTTTCCTGCCTTTTATTAAGGACGTCACTGACCGCATAGGGAAAATATTGAAAAAACGGAATATCGCGGTGATTTACAAACCTACCCGGAAGATACAAGAACACCTGAGATTGGCTAAGGATGCTCGTAAACCGCTGGAAAAAGCAGGAATTTACAGGTTCCCGTGTAGTTGTGGGGAGGTATATGTGGGTACCACAAAAAGAACGGTCAAAAAACGACTAGAAGAGCACAAGGGCAATTGCAGAAGGGGAGAGATTGATAGATCAGCTGTTGCGGAACACGCTTTGCAGTCAGGAGACCACCACATTTATTTTGATAGAACTCAAGTACTGGCAGCCACAAGCGGATATCATGAAAGGCTTTACAGAGAGGCTATAGAGATTATGAAACACCCCAGGAATTTTAATAGGAAGGAGGAGGGCGTGAAATTGAATGACATCTGGATGCCGGTGCTGAAGAAGATGTGTACCAGTCTTCCGCCATGGGATGATAGCAACAGCGGACGGCGGCAACCGACAACGGCCAATTGCGCTCGCGTATTCAAAACATGTGACGTCACGCCTATGCGCAGGAGCACGCGAAAACAAAAATTTGCTGCAGTCAGTAGTGAGACAGTGTGTGTTTCGGAAGTTAACAGAAGCCACGAACCCCCTTGAAGATGTCCTCCGCAGATGGGGACGAAACGTCGGATTACAATGCGAAATCCATCAGACCACGGCATAATAGCCCGGAAAAGAATTTTATTAATCATCACTCAAAAATAACACACCTGCCTCCTCCCCAAAGATATTACACCATCAATGCATTTATACGAAATAATTTTGAAATAATGTTACCCACACCAGATGTGCATTACTCAACAGTTATGACAGTTTGGCAGGATACATAGTGTAACATTGAATTAAGTTCATGAAAACCACCTAAAGCATTATACTGCAGTTAGTAAAAATGTTTTAATTGCTGGATGAATACAGTACATAATATCCACTAGCTGTGAACAGAATTATTCTTATAGGAAATAAGAATATATAAATAATATTGTTAGATTCCATCCTGGATTTTCCGTTGTCTTCTAGGAAGTAGTGTGCTACTGAAGAAACAGTTTAGTCTACACAGAGCTACTGTGAAGAATCAATTTTATACTGCCAAACAGTAGGAGATATCCTAACCTATTCTACTTAATATAAATATTCAACAACCAACACAGAAAATGTTGCAATAGTTTCTCAACATAAAGGTACAGCTCATTCCCTTCGCAATATAGTTTGCTACCTGCCTCCATACACATATCCACCACCACCACCACTTCTTTTTAATTTGAAAGTGATAGTATGTTGCAGGATTTGTGTAACTAGCATTCAATTATACTCTTAAATTTTTTGCAGATATATCCTCTCTCCTCCCAAACAGAGAAACACTAACAGTTCTGAAAGATAAATAACATTCCCTTTTACTTTTGTGTGTTTTTGTGGTACTATATTTTGCCACTTGAAGCTATGTATCAAATTATTATTTATTCTTCATATTCATTTAATATTAACAAGTAGAACATAAAATTTCTGATAGTTTAAAACTGTGTGCTAGTGTGAGAACTTCGCTTGCAATCTTGCAGTCAAAGCTCTTGACTCTTTTTCACAACACTTCTCTACTCCACAGAAGATGGCCAGCATAGATAGCTGGACTAGTACTCTCAAAATTAAGGATATTAAATGTTCTTAGTCAGGCAACACAGTTTGAACCTGTCTGGGAGTTTCAGAGCAGTACATACACTGCTGCAGAGTGAAATATTCATTCCTAAAACAAGCTTTGCCCTTGTGGAGGTGCAAAATTTGGCTACATTAAATTCAGAAATTTCCCATAGGCATTACAGGTGTGAAATTTTCTGTATCCTGGTTGTCTATAAATGAACAAGTGTATGTAAAATTAGTTTTGTTGCAGTTGTAGTAATTAAATTGGACCAAAGTAGTCCCGAAAGATGTTATTTGCTTCTAGATGATATCATAAAAATTTTCAAATATTGTTTCATATTTTTATTATTTGTTCAAGGTACTTCTTGGGAAGTGTGCAGTGGATGGAGTTTGACAGCAGACATCTCTACATCACAGAAGGTACTGCATGGAGCGATGAATTATATATGGAGTGCCAGAGAGGATCTCCAAGTACTTCATCCCATAGATGTGAAAAACAATGTAAATAAAAATATGAATTTACGTAAAGCCGGTATTCAGAGTATAGCCATTGCTCTGTATTTGATCTCAATACCTGTACTCATGCAATAAAAGTTCATCATTATTTGAAAATTTTGTAATCTATTTGTAGCATGCAATGACAGAAGATAATTAATTCACTACAATAAAAAAAGAGTGCCTTTTTTCTTTAAACTCGTTAAAAATGAAAAATAAAGATGAATGTACTAAAGAAACATGAAGACGTTCAACTTTGATAAATATTACATGGTTGTTGGTTTTTGAAAATTCAAAAAGAAGAAGATAATTACTGAAAAGCAAATACTAATTACTTTCATTCTGACTGATTCACAGCGTTAATTTTTTACCTTTCACCCTGTTGCTAAAATATTTTCTTTCTGGAGTACTAGTCTAGTGAGGTGTGCAAGAGAGCTGCTGAGAAGTTTGGAAAGTTGGAGAGGTGTACTGATGGTAATGAGTTATGTGTGAATGCTCAGTTGACAAAAGGCAAGGTTTTGGGTTTGTGTCCCAAAGCAGCACGCCACTTAAACCTGCCACAAAACCATGCATATTGCTGCACAATGATACATTCATTCCATAAAAATGCTATTAATCAGAGAGTATTATGAAAAGAATAGACTGCTACTCACCACACTGAGGAGGTGTTACGTTGCAGACAGAAACAACAAAAGGGTTGTTTTAACAAGTGAGCTTTCAGCCACAAAGCCTTATTTTAAAACACACACACACACACACACACACACACACACACACACACACACACAAACTAATGTTTCTGGCCCTGGCCACCGAGGCCAGACTCAGAGGTCATGTATGAGAGTTACTTAAGAAGAAGGCCTTTTGGCTTAAAGCTAATTTTTTTTAGCAGTTTTGTGCCTGTCTGTGAATCATGTCCTCTATATGGTGAGAAGCAATCCAGCCTTTCTTATTATTTTCATTATTCCAGCTTTGATTTTCAATTGATTCATTAATCAGATAGTTTCCCATAAGCCCTGCATCAGCAGCAGATCTGCCAGTGGCATGAGAGAATTTAACTGCTGCTTTGCCTTGTCACGATTTGTTATAAATTTAGAGTTGTACTAGTCTGCAGTCCGAAGACTGCTTAGATTCTGTTCTCCACACTTGTCTATCCTGTCTCTTCATCTCTGCCTAACTACTGCAACTTATATAGGGCTCCCAGATATCCTGGTTTTCCAGGACAGTTCTTGTTTCAGATTAAAGAAATTGGTGTCCCAAATTATATTTTTGGGGCGGCAGTTTGTTCTGGATTTCAGACTTCAGAGAAATATGACAGCTGACTCAGGCCCTTAATGAGTAGTATTGTGTGGTAATGCTGCTGAGTTCCCATTATTGTGTGTTTGGCCAGTATTACACTCTCATATTTCCTTGACAAAGATTTGATCAAAGGTATGATCAAATTTGTTTGACAAAGATATTTGATGTGGCACTAAAAAGGTGTATTACACACTCATATTGTTCGTCGAAGTTCAACTTGTTATTATGCGCAGCAGTTGCAGGTAACACAATTGCAATGTTTGCACATTTGGAAGAGAAGTGGGGGAAAATAGAAACGTACCTGGGTGAAGCCATGGGTTTTACAATGAGACAATAAAAGCATTCAACAAAATTTGTTACATGAGCTTCTAGTGGAGGATGTCAAGTTGTACATAAATTACTTAAGAATGGATGTGCATACATTTCAGTATTTGCTCAGTGAAGTGTCTCGTCATATCACAAAGCACAATACTAACTTAAGAACTGCTATATCTGCAGAAGACAGGCTCACAGTAAATCATTGATTTCTTGTTACACGAGAGAGTTCCTCTAGCTCATAGTATAACACTCGAATACCACAGAGCACATTAACTAAAATAATACCTGAAACGTGTGAAGCAATTTATAAAGCACTAAAGGATCAATATCTCAAAGTAAATAAATGCCCAATACACTTTATGTGCATTAAGAACTATTTTTACTGTATATCAAAGTAATAATTACATTTTGTGTTCCACAACTACAAAATTATTAGAAATGTATGAAGGTGATGAGGCACTTTACAATGTGAGGCATCCTGAGTACCAAAATTGATTAAGAAGACTGGAGGGGCTCATAATACATATACATAAAATGAAATAAGTTATGCAAAGGTCGATCTTGCATCAAACAGATATGGAACTTAAAAAGAATTTTGCAAAAGAGAAGATGTAGAAATACTGTGGTAACTTTTGTCGATTTTAAAATGGCTTACGATTCAATACATAGGCAAACATTATTTCACACCTTAGAAGAGTTCAGAATTGACAGGAAAACCAGATCAATTATTCAACAGGCATCAACACATACAACCTCCAAAGTTAAATTCATGGGAGAAACATCAGAAGCATTTCATATCCATACTGGTGTTCGCCAGAGAGATGGAATGTCCCCCATTATATTTAACATGGTTCTGGAAAAAATTGAGGACATGGGAAAAGGAAATAAAAGGATTTCGGCATGGGATTAAAAAAGAGCAGAGAGTTAGGGTGAAGTGTCTAGATTTCATGGACGATCTTGCCATTCTACCCAACAATCGAGAGGAAGCCAAACTTGAATTGGAAAAACTACGCGAAATCTCACAGAAAACTGGGCTACAAATCTCCTATGAGAAAACACAGTATCTGGAAAACAAACCTGTAGATAATCTCCCCATTACTACTCAATACAGGAAAGTGGCACAAGCTGCCCACTTCAGATATCTGGGAGAGATAATCCAACCATCAGGACTGAACTCAATAGCCAATAAAGATAGAATCTCCAGATTACAAAAAGCATATAAGCTCACTTGGAATCACTATAATAAGAAAACTATTTCTGTCAATGCGAAACTAAGGCATTACAACACAGAAGTCCTAACAGAAGCACTTTATGCTGCAGAAATTACAATGATTCATGGTTATACTAAGATCAGAGAGATTGAAAAGCAGGAAAGAAAAATTCTGAGAAAAATATACGGACCAGTGTTTCGGGAAGGAATTTGGATGAAGAGGCCAACGAGACATATTTGCAAAGACATAGAAACAATAACAGACACCATTAGAAAGGGGAGGATGAAATTTTATGGACATATCAGCATGATGAATGAAAGCATGCTCACAAGACAGATCTTTGAGATAGTAAACAAGAGCAAAAACAAGACAAAGTGGATCACTGAAGCAAAAGAAGACAAAGAACTGGGGCTCACACAAGAGAACATAATCAATAGAGAACAGTTTAGAATCATCATACAGAAACACACACTTAAACAAGAACATACGTAGAACAGAACAGGAGAAAGATTGTCAGAAGAATGCAAGAGAGAACACAGTGAACGTATGAAGAGAATTTGGGAAAAAAGAAGAAGAAATCATGACTACTCAAGTTCAATTGCTCTCTCAAAAGGGTATAAACGAAAATGATAATAATAAAATGAAATAAGTATGTCAATATGTACTTTATTGTGAGAGTAGCGTCAGTGGAGGGCATTATTTTTCTCTTTTACGTTGTCAGACGTGCACATCAGCCGTGCACCCAGTCGTATCTCAAGGCTAAAGACATACGTAATTTTTTGTTGTTGTTGTAACTCTCCATTCTTCTTAGTCTATTTTTGCACTCAGGGTGCCTCACATTGTGAAGCATCTCATCAGCTTTATAAATTTCTATTAATTTTGTAGTTGACGGCACACACAAATTAAACTTCGCAACTACATTCACAAACACACTGTTGATGACAGAACACAGCAACGATGCTAGTGTTCCAAGTGGTAACATTTCACATTGTAGTGAACAGAAGACAAGATACTTTTATGATCAACTCTACAGTGAGGCCCTAGATTTGATCATATTTGTTTGATGACAGGTGGGATTTGACAAAGTTCCCTATTACTCGGTCAAGTTTCTTTGACATAAATATTTGACATATCAACTTTAACAAAGAAATATTCTAGAGTAATACTGGCCTTATATCCATTAAGTTTAAGTTTTGCATCAATGTGGTTCTCTGTTTCTCTGTCCACGTCTTATCACTTAATTTGTTATTGAAGGTGTTTGTTTCATGTGATCTCGAAACACGAAAGAAGAAGTGTTCATTTCAACAAAAATATTCAGAAGAATTGTCATTCATAAAATGAGGGAGAAGGGACTTTCTGAGTCATCATTCTTCTCACTGGTTCAATGTGGCCTGCCATGAGTTGTTCTCCTGTGCCAACCACTTCCTCTTATAGTAGCACTTGCAACCTACGTCCTCAACTGTTTGCTGAATGTATTCAAATTTCTGTCTTCCTCTATAGTTTTTACCCTCTATGGATTAGAATATGTAATTTTTAAGTATTATGTTTCCACTGCAAATGTGGCAAGAGCAGATGTTAAAGATCATTTAGCTAGTGTAAAGCACAAGTCAAATGTGTAGTCTGCAAGCATTTCAAAAACAATGGACAGTTATTTTGTTTCATATTCATTCAAACAGGACAAATTAGTAACAGCTGGACATTAGCAAAGTGCAGTCATACCATTTAAAATCATATGTCTTTGAAATCAGTTGTCTACTTCTGGGCTAAGCTACAAACTTTTTAATAATGCCGAAGCAGCAAAAAATATGATGTTGTGCAGAACGAAATCAACAGCTGTTGTGAAATCAGTGTTAGTTCCAGACACTACCAAACATGAATGATCTTTCAAAGGTAATTTATTTTGGTATAGTTGAAGGAATTTGCATCTCCCAAATGAAAGGGGAAATTTGCTTCCACCTGTCACTTTTTTTAAGTTTAAGAGAAGTGTTCCTGTTTGTCCCGATTTCTGCTTCCAAAATTACATCCATTTTTAGTCAGTTTAAGAGAAATGTCGCAGTTTGTTAAGCAGAAATTATGGCGATCCTAAACCTACATCCTCTTGAATGTGTTTACATGCAGAGAAGCTTTGTTCCACATCAGAGTACACAAACACCATGAAAATTTGCTCTGAATTATCTATTTTTCATCAAAGTGCACAGTCCCTTAAAAACAGCTCAAAGTTAAATTACAGTCTCTGAATAGTAAGGTGATAGGCATTATGGAGCACTGGTATAGAGATGACAAACTGCAGCATGTAGTGCTCTCATTATATGAATGTGCAAGTAGCTACTATAGAACTACCTTAAAGGATGGGTAATCATGTACTTATATCAGATGTGGCACACATATTAAAGCTAGAAAAGATCTGATCACAATTACTGTTAATGAGCATTTTGAATAGGCAGCCACAGAACTAACAAAAATTCGTAAGAAGTCAATCTTTCTGTGTGCGTGTTATTCAGCTACTGGCAATGTGGACACTTTCTTTGACACATTAGCTGAAGTCTTGGAAAGAGTCTCACTCCCCACAAGTATCATCATATGTGGGGACGTAAATAATACAAGTGTTGAGGGTGCAATCAGTAATAACTTCCTAAATATATTGAACACTTTTGATGTGGAAAAAATGGTAAACACTAGAACAAAGTTATTAAAAATTCAGCGTCAGCCTAAGACCTATACTTACAGATATCAACAGGGAAAATTGTCAAATATTTTTAAGATATCTTGGGCTTTCTGAAAATTATTGTTAGATAATGCTACAGATAGGCTTGGTAAAACCCACAAAACTGCTGCCTACAAAAGGATCTTCTTGGACATAACATACATAGTTTTTCTAGAGCATTGAGAAATCATTTCTAGGACGAAATGTATATGGGAAACAACGTAGATGTTAAGTCCTCCAAATTCTGTGCACTGTTTATATTAATTTTAGAGGAGATATTTTCAAAAACAGCCATTCCTATGGCAGCAATTAAGGAGCACTGATGGATAACTGCAGGTATGAAAAGGTCCTCCAAGACAAATTTCTCAATTTGTTACAAAAGCACTGCACTAATCTACAGTTTCTAGATTACTATCACAGTTATAAAAAGATAGGAGAGGGCTTCTTGCTGGAGAAACTCATTCAAAAACACCAATGTAATGCAGAAAACTAAAGCAAAGGTAGGTTGGTTGATTTAAAGGCGGGAGGAGGGACCAAACTACGAGGTCATCAGTCCCTTGTTCCTAATAAAACAAGTGTGAGCATAAAATGGATGAAACGTGTAACACAAAACGGAAAGAAAGGAAAAGCCACAAGAATGAAGGGAAGGCAACGAACACTAAAAGGAACAAAAGAGGACAAGAAAACAACAGAGAGACAATAGACACAGAAGAGAGTAAAACATGAAAGCAGATTACTGTGACTGGCCAACCACGAGAATAAAAAGGGAATACCAGCCACTCTGAAACACATTAAAACCTCCACCCTAAAAGCACTAGCGTGGAGGACCACAGAGGGACAGAGGACATGCACTAAAACCTACATAGAAGTATAAAACCCACTCTCACAGATAAAACGTAAAAACACAGAAGGCAGGGTGGTGGGAAAGTTAAGTCTGCCGCAGAGCGGCTAAAAGTGGGCAGTCCAGCAAGAGGTGGACGACTGTCATTTGGGAGCAACGGCGGCACTGAAGGGGGTCCTTGCGATGGAGTAGGTAACCATGCGTTAGCCACATATGGCCAATGCGGAGCCGGCAGAGGACAACTGATTCCATGCAAGAGGCCTGCATGGACTTCCACACATTCACAGTCTCCTTAATGACACACAGTTTGTTGTGCATGCTGTTAAGCCATTCCGTCTCCCAAAGACGGAAAACCCTGCTGTGCAAGACAGAACGCAGGTCAGCTTCAGGAATGCCTATCTCCAGAAGTGGTTTCCGTGTCACCAGTTTGGCCAGCCTGTTGGCAAGTTCGTTGCTGGGGATTCTGATGCGTCCTGTGGTCCACACCAAGACCACGGAATGGCAGGACCTTTCCAGGGCATTGACGGACTCCTGAATTGACGCTACCAGAGGGTGGCGAGGGTAGCACTGGTCAATAGCTTGTAGGCTGCTCAATGAGTCAGTACACAGGAGAAACGACTCACCAGAGCATGAGCAGATGTACTGAAGAGCACACGATATGGCCGCCAGCTCTGCAGTGAAATCACTGCAGCCAACTGGCAAGGAGTGCTGCTAAATATGTCCTCCATGAACATATGCGAAGCCTACGTGACCATCAGCCAATAAGCTATCAGTGTAAACCGCTTCAGAGCCCCAGAACACGTCAAGAATCGAGAGGAAGTGACAGTGGCGAGCGGCGGGGTTAATGGAGTCCTTAGGGCCATGCAAAAGGTTCAGACGAAGCTGCGGCTGAGGCATACGTGAATGGACCACAAGTAGAGGTGGTAAAGCGAAGGACTCCAGTTCCGACAAAAGGGACCGCACGCAAACCACAATTGTTAGCCCCGATCTGGGCCGCCGATGGGGGAGATGGACTGCGCGGGCAGGAAAAGGAGATGATAATTCGGATGCTCAGGGGAACTATGAATGTGTGCTGCGTAGCTGGCGAGCAGTTGCACATGTCTGATCTGCAGTGGAGGGACACTAGCCTCCACCAGTATGCTGGTCACCGGACTCGTCCTAAAAGCTCCTGTCGCTAATGGAACCCAACAGTGGTGTATAGGGTCGAGTAAATGCAATGCTGAAGGTGCTGCCAAACCATAAACCATACTCCCATAGTCAATTTGGTATTGGAGAAGGGCTCTGTAGAGCTGCAACAGTTTAGAGCGATCTGCACCCCAATTGGTGCTGCTCAGGCAACGGAGGGCATTGAGGTGCTTCCAGAACTTCTGCTTAAGCTGACTAAGATTAGAGAGCCAAGTCAATTGAGCGTCGAAAACCAGTCCTAGGAATTGATATGTCTCCACTACAGTGAGTGCATCATCATTTAAGTGCGGGTTCTGGATGAACGGTACGACAGTGACAGAAAATGCATGACACACGACTTTGGGGCTGAAAACTGGAAGCCGTGGGCTAGCGCCTTATGGATGGCTCCTGGGAGGTGCCGCTCAGTAACAACAGTACTGGAGCAGCAGTAGAAGATGCAGAAGTCATCTGCATACAGAGAAGGTGAGATGGAGGGCCCAACAGCTGCTGCTAGGCCATTAATGGCCACTAAAAATAGAGAGACACCCACTACAGAACCCTGCAGGACTCCATTCTCCTGGATATGGATGGAACTATGGGAGTCACCAACTTGGAAACAGAAAGTATGGAGCGACAGGAAGTAGTGAATAAAAATCTTAAGTGTCTCCAGAGACCCCACTCATACAATGTGACAAGGGTATGATGTCGCCAAGTTGTATGCTTCACTTAAGTAAAAAAAAAAGATGGCAATCAGGTGTTGCCGTCTGTAAAAGGCTGTTCGGATGGCAGACTTGATGGACACAAGATTATCTGTGGTATAACGACCCTGGCAGTAGCCTCCCTGACATGGAGCGAGAAACCACGTGACTGCAGGACCCAACCCAATCGCCGACATACCATATGTTCCAGCTGCTTACAAAGAACATTGGTGAGGCTGATAGCTATCCATATCAAATGGGTTTTTGGATTTGAGCACCGGAATGATGGTGCTCTCCCGCCATTGTGATGGAAAGACGCCATTGCACCAGATCCAATTGAAGTTGACGAGAAGATATCGCTTCTAGTCAGATGAGATCTGACCACGGATCCGGTCTGGCCCAGGAGCTGTGTCAGGGCATCGTGCAAGGGCACTGAGGAGCTCCCACTCTGTAACTGGGGCATTATAGGATTCACTGCAGCATGCAGTGAATGAGAGGATGTTCCCTTCCAGCCGACATTTGAGTGTGTGGAAGGCTGGGGGGCAATTCTCCGACGCAGAGGCTTGAGCAAAGTGCTCGGCAATCGCATTTGCGTTGGTACAGATATCACCATTTATGGTAACACTGGGGACAGCTGTTGGGGCCTGGTACCCGAAAAGATGTTTGATCTTTGCCCAGACTTGGGAAGATGTGTGGCACCTAATGGTAGCGACATCTCTCTCCCAACACTTCTCCTTCTGTTGCTCGATAATGTAGCGAACACGGGCACAGAGCCAGTTAAAGGCTGTGAAGTGCTCCAAGGAAGAGTGCCGCTTATGCCACTGTAGGGCTCACCGATGCTCCTTAATTGCTTCAGCGACTTCCGGTGACCACCAAGGGACTGCCTTACACCTCGGGCACCCTAAAGAGCGAGGGATCACATTTTCACAATTGTGCTAGTAACCTGCTCAACCATCACATTTATGTTACCATGTGGGGTATATCCAGCGGTAACAGCAGAGGTGAAAGTTCCCCAGTCCGCCTTGTTCAAAGCCCATCTGGGCAGGCATCCATGCGCCTGACGCTGGGGCAGTAACAGGAAGATGGGGAAGTGGTCACTACCACACAGGTCGTCATGTGCTCTCCAGTGGATAGATGGGAGAAGTCCTGGGCTGCAAATTGATAAATCAATGGCCGAGTAACTACCATGAGCCACAATGAAATGAGTTGTGGCCCCAGTATTAAAGAGGTGGAGGTCGAATTGCGACAGTAAACTTTCGACATCTCTACCTCGGCCAGTAAGCATGGTACCACCCAACAAGGGGTTATGGGCATTGAAATCCTCCAGAAGTAGGAAAGGTTTAGCGAGTAGATCAATCACTGCAGCTAATACATTCAGGGGTACTGCGCCATCTGGAGGAAGATATACATTGCAGACAGTTATTTCCGGCACCGTCCTTATTCTGACAGCCACAGCTTCAAGAGGGGTTTAAAGGAGCACATGTTCACTACAGACCGAGTTTAGGACATAAACGCAAACTTCACCTGACACACTATTATAGTCACTATGGTTCCTGTAATATCCTTTATAGCTGCGGAGGGCAGGTGTCCGCATTGCTGGCAACCAGGTTTCCGCAATTCCACTGGAGGATGACATCGTGAGACTGGGAAGGCACGAAACATTTAATGAGGCTGTTTACACTTCAGTGTCACCTGCTGCCACTGATTTATTGCCTGAGCAGTCTATATCCATTGTGTCTTGGGTTCTGGCGTGATCTAGGTCCTCAGCAGACGCCAAAATCTCCATCCCATCCTCAGCCACAGAGCTTGTAGGTAGTGGTGGCGTGGGTGCCACCGCAATTTCCTTGGTCTTAGAGGTTTTCTTTTTGGATTTCTCTCGCTGCTCCTTGCGTTTCCCTTGCTGGGAGGTCTTCACTAAGCCCTACGACCAGCTGATTTTGGGCTCTTCAGCCAATGATGAGTGTCATCTTTCCCACAAGAAGACTTACGCTTCTCTGATGGATGGGGAGGGGGGGGGGGGGGGGGTGTGTTGCTCCCGAAGTAGGTGGTGCAGGAGCAACAGAGAGGGAAATGCCCCCACCATTAAGTGGGCAGGTGTAGTCTTCGATCACTGAGAGGTGACCTGGGTTTTCAGAGCAGCAGCGTAAGATGATGTCATACGCACAGGATGCAGGTGTTCAAATTTTCTCTTAGCCTCAGCGTATGTCAGTCTGTCCAGGGTCTTAGACTCCATGATTTTCCTTTGTTTCTGAAGAATCCTGCAGTCAGGCGAGCAAGGCGAATGGTGCTCTCTGCAGTTGACACAGATGGGAGGCGGGGCACATGGAATATTGAGATGTGATGGTCGTCCGCAATCTCAGCATGTGACGCTGGAAGTACAGTGGGAAGACATATGGCCGAATTTACAGCACTTAAAGCACTGCATTGGGTGAGGGATACATGGCTTGAAATGACAGTAGTAGACCATCACCTTGACATTCTTGGGCAATGTATCACCCTCAAACGTCAAGATGAAGGCACCAGTGGCAACCTGATTATCCTTTGGACCCCGGTGAACACGCCGGACGAAATGTACACCTCGCCGCTCTAAATTGGCGCGTAGCTCATCATCGGACTGCAAAAGAAGGTCTCTGTGAAATATGATACCCTGGACTATATTTAAGCTCTTATGGGGTGGGACGGTTACAGAAACAACCCCCCGCTTGACACAAGCGAGTAATTCCCGTGATTGGCAGAAGATGCTGTTTTTATCAAGATTGACCCAGCTTGCATTCTAGCTGGACAAGCCCTCCACCTCCCAGAACTTCTTCTCTAAATGCTCAACAAAAAACTAAGGCTTCATTGTCATGAAAGATTCCCCATCAGCTCTTTAACATACAAGGTACCGGGGCGAATAAGATCCACTGCCATCCTTAGCCTGATGTTCCTCCCATGGTGTGGCCTGGGAGGGGAACGATTTGGGGTCGTACTTCTGTGCACTGAATTGAGCTCGTGATCGCTTAGAATCTGCTGGTGTTTCTCCACTATCAAGAGATGGATTACGCTTCATCGCGTTGTCATCTGCCCTGATTCCACCCGCTCTGACCATGGGCCCTCCCCATGGGCACCACCCAGCCGCAGCAAAGGCCACCTGGCAGGATGGCCATTGTTGGGAGTTCCAATGCCCCAGGGGGATATGCATCTACCCCTTGGCATACATGGGGAGTTAACAGCGCAGGCATCAGCAGAGTGATCCCTGTGTGGTCAGGGTGCTACAACCAACAGGGTATATTGTGGCCCCACTAGAATGGACTGGCTACCATCCAAAGAAGTCCATGGTCATCGTTGACACAGAAATCAACACTGCGTAGTGCATGGTGGAAAACGCACCCAGGAACATGTCCTTGCCCTACAATTTGAGAATGAGCAGGACTGCAATGCGCCGACGAGAAAGTTGGCTAAAGATCTCAATGCACAATGGACATGATGCACCTTGTAAGACGCCTTTCCCCAATTGGCTCGCTCTTCAGGAACATTTTGAAGAATGGAGATCAAACCATACAGGGGACCATCACATAAAGCCTGAAACGTGTGAGACTCCTTTTAGTTACCTTGTACGACAGGCAGGAATACCTCGGGCCTATTCAAACTCTCAGACCTGCAGGGGGGCCAAAGCAAAATAGTGTGGGATGCCATACAATAACAAACTGGGAAAGGCAGGCTCAAGTATAACAGCATGCAAAACAATGGTGGAGGTAGAATGATAGCAAATCCTCACGAATTGACAAATTTTGTAAATGACTATTTCTCTGGTACAATGGAGCAGTTGCAACAAAACTTTCTAAAACAAATTGTTGCACTCACAATGACTTACACGGCAAGTACAATGATTTTGCCGAAACAAGTCTAGAAGGCAGAAAGACAACACAGAAATTAAGAAGTCAGCAGGTAAAATTTAGTTTCCAGTCTGTTCTGAACACGTGCATAGAGAGCATATGTCCCCACGAATGAACATAATAAATGAGTCCTGTAGTCCAGCTACTTTTCCTGAGAATCTAAATCATGCATGAGTTGTGCCCTTACTAAAGAGAGGCAATGCAGTAGTCCTGAAAACTACAGGCCAGTTTCATTCCTGTTGGGAGGGTTAAGTACATATTGTCACATTACAGTGCTGTAGTACTTTAAAATGAAAATCATTTGCTAAGATCGATAGGGTATGAAAGTAATTTATTGTCTTTTCCAGATTTAAACATCTCACTCTTTGCAGGTGGATGCTAGCTTAGTTTCCTACGTAGACTAAAGGGAGTACACGGGTATGTGCACGACGAGTAACCACTCGTAGTGTGTGCAGTGTCAGTGTAGGGAGATGGGAAGAAGCACTGCAAAACTATTTTCCAAACTGTAGCTTCTTATTGTTGTTGTTGTGGACTTCAGTGCTGAGACTTGTTTGATGCAGCTCTCCATGTTACCCTAGCCTGTGCAAGCTTCTTCATCTCCCAGTACCTACTGCAGCCTACATCCTTCTGAATCTGCTTAGTGTATTCATCTCTTGGTCTCCCTCTACGATTTTTACCCTCCACACTGCCCTCCAGTACTAAATTGGTGATCCCTTGATGCCTCAGAACATGTCCTACCAACCGGTCCCTTCTTCTTGTCAAGTTGTGCCACAAACTCCTCTTCTCCCCAATTCTATTCAAGACCACCTCATTAGTTATGTGATCTACCCATCTAATCTTCAGCATTCTTCTGTATCACCACATTTCGAAAGCTTCTATTCTCTTCTTGTCCAAACTATTTATCGTCCATGTTTCACTTCCATACAGGGCTACACTCCATACAAATACTTTCAGAAACTGCTTCCTGACACTTAAATCTACTCGATGTTAACAAATTTCTCTTCTTCAGAAACGCTTTCCTTCCATTGCCAGTCTACATTTTATATCCTCTCCACTTCGACCATCGTCATTTATTTTGCTCCCCAAATAGCAAAACTCCTTTACTACTTTAAGTGTCTCATTCTCTAATCTAATTCCCTCAGCATCACCCAACTTAATTTGACTACATTCCATTATCCTCGTTTTGCTTTTGTTAATGTTCATCTTATACCCTCCTTTCAAGACACTGTCCATTTCGTTCAACTGCTCTCCCAAGTCCTTTGCTGTCTCTGACAGAATTACAATGTCATCGGCGAACATCAAAGTTTTTATTTCTTCTCCATGGACTTTAACACCTTTAATACCTACTCCGAATTTTTCTTTTGTTTCCTTTACTGCTTGCTCAATATACAGATTGAATAGCATCGGGGAGAGGCTACAACCCTGTCTCACTCCCTTTCCAACCACTGCTTTCCTTTCATGTCCCTCGACTCTTATAACTGCCATCTGCTTTCTGTACAAATTGTAAATAACCTTTCGCTCCCTGTATTTTACCCCTGCCACCTTTAGAATTTGAAAGAGAGTATTCCAGTCAACATTGTCAAAAGCTTTCTCTAAGTCTACTAATGCTAGAAATGTAGGTTTGCCTTTCCTTAATCTTTCTTCTAAGATAAGTCGTAGGATCAGTATTGCCTCACGTGTTCCAACATTTCTATGGAATCCAAACTGATCTTCCCCGAGGTCAGCTTCTACCAGTTTTTCTATTCGTCTGTAAAGAATTCGTATTAGTATTTTGCAACTGTGACTTATTAAACTGATAGGTCAGTTAATTTCACATCTTTCAACGCCTGCTTTCTTTGGGATTGGAATTATTATATTCTTCTTGAAGTCTGAGGAAATTTCGCCTATAACTTATCTTGTGCATATTGTATATGAACAGAAGAAAATTCTACAATAGGATTCATGGTTTCCTGCTAGAAACTATGCAGTTATCAGTGCAAAATTGAGTGAAATAGAATTGATATGTCATTCCCCAACAAAGTGTTACAAGGTCTTTGCTGTCCCTAATCTATATAGGGTGGTCAGAAATAGTCTGAAAATCTTGTAACCGTGGTGCAAGGGACATTGTGATGACAAATAATTGCTATGAAAAAAATTAATTTCCGAGTCATTTAGTGTTGAAGATAGCCAATTAGTTCATCATGCGTGCAAATTCGGACACTTGCATGCACTAAAATGCACGAATGCATTGACACCTGTGGCTCCAATGGTTACCACTTGTTCAAATGCTCATTACCAGTAAAAATGTGTGTTTCTAAAAAAATGATAAATTGAAGTTAGCAAGCCAAACAAAAGACATTTTTGGCACTGAAGAGAACGGGGGGGGGGGGGGGGGGGGTGTTGAAGGAGAAGATGGGCAGGAGCAGTGGCTAACAGTGGAACAAAAAGAGGGTATGGAACAAGAACAGAGAGAAGATAAGATACAGGTGGTGGCAGCTGGTGGGTGGAGGGGATGTGGGTACAGTAAGTTGCCGTAGGTTGAGGCGAGCATAATTTCAAGAGCAAAGAATGTGTTGTAAGGGTGCGTAGTCCAGAAAAAGTGGTGGTGGAAGGGAGGATCCAAATAGCTTGGGTAACGAAGCAGCCACTATAATCAGGTATGTTATGTACAGCTACATGTTGTGGTGCAGGGTGGTCTACTTTGCTCTTCACCACAGTTTGGGTGCGGCTGTTCATCCTGTGGATAGTTGGGTAATAGTCATACCAATTTGAAGAACTGCGCAATGATTACAAATGAGCTGGTATATGACATAGCTGCTTTCACAGGTGGCCTGGCCTCTGCTGTGGTAAGATAAGCACGTGACAGGACTGGAGTTGGATGTGCTGGATGGGTAGATTGGGCAGGTCTTGCACCTGGGACTTCCACAGGGATATGATCACTGAGGCAAGGGGTTGGGATTGGGAATGGCATAGGGATGAACTATGACGTTGTGGAGCTTGGGTGGCAACGGAACACCACTTTAGGAGGGTGGGGGGGAGGAGATCTTGGGTGGGGCATGATGATAGGTAATCACAAGCCTAATGACGGGTGTGGTTCAATTGTTTCAGTTAAGAGCTGTAGTGGGTGACAGAGGGGACACTCCTTTGAAGCTGTTTCTTGGGAGTAGTGGGAGGGTTGGGAGTGTATGGGAGAAAACAGGTTGAAAATTTGTTTGCAGACTAGGTCTGGGGGATAGTGCCTCTCTGTGAAGGCCTTGGTGAAACTTTCAGCATACTGGCAAGGGAGTTCTTGTCACTGCAGATACACCGCTCCAGATGGCCAGGCTGTGTGGGATTAATTTCTTGATGTGGATTGGATAGAAGCTGTCAAAATGCACGTGTTGTTAGTGGTTGGGGTGTTTAATGTGGATGGTCCCCTCAGAGTCAACGTCCACAAAGGTGGTATGCTGTGTTTAGGAGAACAAGGTGAAGTGAAGGGGAGTGGTGTTGAGGTTGTGAAGGAATAAGGGCAGGGTGGCAGGGTGTCTTGGCCCTGAGATCAGGTCTTGAGGATATCATCAATGAACCTGAACCAGACTAAAGATTTGCCTTTTTGGTAGCCTAGGAAGATCTCTCTAGATGGTGGCCAATAAACACGTTGGCACAGGAGGGTGACATGCAGGTGCTCCTGGCTGTGGTGTGGAATTGTTTATATATCATTCCTTCAAAGGAGTAGTAGTTGTGAGTTAGGATAAAGTCAGTGAGGTGCATGAGGAATGAGGCAGTGGGTTTGGACTCTGAAGGATGTTGGGAAAGGTATTTTTCAATAGGCATTAGGGATGTTGATGTACAGGTAAGTAGCATCAACAGTGATGAGTAGGGATCCAGGAGATAAAGGAGTGGGGATGGTGGATAGTTGTGAAGGAAGTGGTTGGTATCTTTGATGTTGGAGGCTATATTACAGGCTGGCCAATGAGGGCCGAAAGTCTTTCAGTGGGGGGGGGGGGGGGGGGGGGGGGGGGGGGGACAAAAACTGGCTACAATGTGCCATGCAGGATTGTTGGGTTTGTGGATTTTAGGAAGCATGTAAATCGGGTGTGTATGGGGTGTTGTAGGGTTAAGGATGGAAATGGATTCAGGGGATAGGTTCTGGAAATGGCCTAACGCTTTAAGCACAGGATTGGAGTTTACGTTAGCCTTATGGGATAGGATCACTCTTGCTGAGTTTATTGGTGGAGGAATCAGATAATTGGCAGAGGCCTTCTGCTGGGTAGTCACTATGGTTCGTAACACCAGAGGTGGAACCTTTGTCTGCAGATATGATAATTACATCTGGATTTGTTTTGAGGATATTTATGGTTGTCGTTTCTTTTACTGGAAGGTTGGTATCCTGGAGAACGATGGTTATGTCAAGTTGGAGATAAGGAGGTGACCAGCAAATAGTTAGGTCAAAGCGCGGAGGATCGAAGTTGGATTGTGATAGTAACTGTGAGAGCACAGTTCAATGTTGGGATTAGGTTTTAGCTGGACGCATTGGCAGCAAAGAAATGTTGCCATTGCAGGGATTGGAAGGAGAGTAGGTCTTTGACAAGTCCACCATGGTGAAATTTGGATGTAGGGCTAAAGGTGAGTTGAGGCTACTGGATAGGACAAACTTCTGTGGGGCTGAAGATTTTGGCGGAAAAGTTAACAACAGCCTTATGGGAACGTTTTGGCTCAGGAGTTGCTGGAGTGTTGGTGGGAGTTTTGGGGATATTTTCCCAACCCACGCACACTCCCATACCTCATCTACCGCAATCTAGATCCAGGGCCAAGACACCCTATCCTAATTCCTTCACAACCTCAAAACCTTCTCTCACATACAGTTCACCTGGTCCTCCTCAACCCATATGCCACCTTCCTGGACAATGGCCTCCTCTTCTCTGATGGCTCCATCCATTCCTCTGTCTACATTAAACCCATCAACTACTAACAGTAATTGCATTTTGACAGCCGACATCCCTTCCACACAAAAAAATCCCTCCCATACAGCCTGGTCACCTGGGGATAGCATATCAGCAGTGAAAAGAACTCCCTTGTCCAGTGTGTTGAGGGTCATACCAACGTCTTCACTAACAGGCACTATTCACGAGATCTAGTTTGCAAACCGATCTCCCATGCAGTTTCCCTGCACACTCCCGATCCTTCCACTACCCCCAGAACTAGCCACAGAGGAGTGCCACCTTTGTTACATAATATCATTCTGGACTGGAACAACTGAACCATAGCCTTCGTCAGGATTTTGATTATCTATCATCATGCCCTGAAATAAAGGATATCCTACACAAGATCCTTCCCAGATCTCTTGAAATAGTGTTCCATCACTCATGCAAGCTTCACAACATCATAGTCCATCCCTAGGCCACACCCAATCCCTACCCTTTGGCATAGGAACCAAGACCTGCTCACACCACCCACCTTACTCCAGACCAGCCATAGGCTTTTCCTACCTATTCGAGGACGGGCCACCTGTGAAGACCCAGGTGCAAGACCCACTCAAACCACCCATCCAGTACTTCCTACTCCAGTCCTGTCGCAGTCATTTCGTACCCCATCAGAGGATAGGCCACCTGTGAATGTGTCATATACCAGCTCCACTGGAATCATTGCGCTGCCTTTTATATTGATATAACTACCAACCAGCTGTCCACAAGATTGAATGGCCACTGATAAACTGTGGCCAAGAGCAAGGTAGATTACCCTTTAGTACAACACACAGCTGAACACAACATGCTTGATTTCAATGGCTGCAGCCATCTGTACCCTCTACTCTACCAATAATTTTCCTGAACCACATTGATGGAAGCTACCCTCAGAGCACAATCTCTGCTACCTAAATTATTCTAGCTTCAAGCTGTGGCAACCTACTGCCCCCACACCCACCACCCAACAGCTTGCACCCCCTCTAAATAATCATCTCTACCCTATTCTCATCCCCCACCCTCTTTGTGTGCTGACCTCTGCCAATCCATCTGCTCGTCTCTCCCCTTCCCCGCTCCTCTTCTTTTTGCCCCCCCCCCCCCCCCCCTCCACCCCTCCGGACCGACACGACACTCAGCCTCTGGATGCTGCAATTTTGGTGGTTGTCTAGTCCCAGCATGCTCCACCAGACAGTGCTCCTCCCCTGCCCCTCCCCCCCCCCCCCCCTCGAGATTGCTGCTTCTGTTCTATGTAACAGCTACATTCTGATCTGAGCTGCCAGAGATGGTGGTCACATGCTTGTGAGGTGTTCTTGCTTGTGTGAATATTGCGTGCGTTTCCCTTTCTGAAGAACGCTTTGGCCAAAGTCTAATGGGTAACTGCCTTTTTGTTGTGCCACTCTGAAACATCTATCATCTTATAGTGAATAGCAATCTATATTTTATTTATATTGATGATATTTCTCTCTGCATAAACAATTGACAACACAATTTGAGCAGCCTTCATCAACTGTTTGCAGATGATGCAGTCATTTACTGTATAGTGAAGTCATCAGAAGATCAAAACCAATGGCAAAATGATTAAGACAAAAATATCTGTATTTGAATTAGATTAAGTGTAAGGTAATTCACAAGAGTATGAAAAGAAATCCATTAAATTTCAGTTACATGATAAATTTGGGAATTGGAAATTTGTGGTAAGTTCTATGGGACCAAACTGCTGAGCTTACACACTACTTAATACAAGTTAAACTAACTTATGCTAAGGACAACACACACACCCGTGCCCAAGGGAGGACTTGAACTTCTGACAGGGAGAGCCATGAGAACCGTGGCAAGACTCCCCAGACCACACAGCTACCCTGCGTGGCAGTTACACGAAAACCACATTACTTTAAAGGCCATAAACTCAACAAAATATCTAGGAATTACAATTATGAACAATTTAAATTTGAACAATCACATAGATAATGTTGTGGGGACAGCAAACCGAAGACTGTGTTTTAGTGGCAGAACACTTAGAAGATCTACTATAGAGACTGTCTACACTTCGCTTGTCCGTCCTCTGCTAAAGTATTCCTGTGCAGTATAAGATCCTTAACAGATACAATTTATGAGGGACACTGAAAAAGTCCAAAAAGGGCAGCTCATTTTGTATTAATAGGAAAGAGGGTGTCATGGATATGATAAGCAAGTTGGGATGGCAATCATTAAAACAAAGGCGTTTTTTGTTGTGGTGAGATGTTTTCACAACATTTCAATCACCAACTTTCTCCTCTGAATGTACATATATTTTACTGTCACCAACCTACATAGGGAGAACTAATCATCGTAATACAGCAACAGAGATCAGAGTTCATACTCAAAGATTTAAAGTGTTCATTTTCCTCATGCACTTTAAGAGAGTGGACTGACAAAGTCTGAAGGTGGTTCAAAGAACTCCCTGCCAGCCACTTAAGTGTGAAATGCAGAATAATCATGTAGCTGTAGATACCAACCAGTGAAACAGTGCAGTTGTTAAGATGCTGACCTCATGCTCAAGAGGATAGAGTTTTTTCTCTGTCTGATCATCCTAATTCCAGTTTTCCCAAATAATTCAGGCAAATGCCAGGCCACAGCTGACCAACTATCCTATCCTCATAAAACATACTTACATATTCTATGTGTGTATACATTTTTGAGCTTTTGTTTTCATTGTATTATGACGACAAATCTAGTGTCATTGTAATATGATACCTGGATAAATAAATGAAATGAACAGACCTATCGGTGACTCAACACATATACCCATTTGGTGAGTTATTGCCTTTAGTCATTTTACAACTTCAAATAACTTTTATGGTATTCTGTCTACACTCTTATGTTAACACACATATCACATATAATGTTATCTTATCTTACCTATATCCACAATGTTGAACATGTGTTTGTTGTGCCTCTTCACAACATATATTGTTGGATACTCAATAACAGTCTTCCCCTTCAAATTTTCTCTCAAACTTTCATGCGGGTCAAGTTCAAAGAACTGGGTTTCCTTCTTACGACACAGCTCTGCCTTTAGAAGTAACAACAGCCCTGGAAGTCCTATTGCATAATAAGACTGCAGTTTCTGTTGATCCGACAGTGGAGTGTTGTCACGTACCAAGAAGCTACTAGTGAAGTGTGACAGAAGTTCAGTCTCAAGGCACCTAAAAACCCAAATATATATACATTTTTTTTTTGGAAAAATTCTTTCAAATAAACACAAAGAAAAGAGAGTTAAAATAAATGACATATAATATAATCCATAGTGTGATATGTTTACTTCTTCAAAATGATACAAGAAAAAACTATAGTAGTGGTACCATTCTAAATATCCTCCTGTGTGTATCAGCTCAAAACCTATTGTATCTATCACATCACAAGAAATACTGTTCACATCTGTGGTATATCTTCATGTGTTTTAATGAATTTTTAATAAAATCCAGCTTTTTAATATAAAGCAAAAAAATTAAAATCTTATTATATACATGATAAAATAACATGGAGGCAGGATGCGGGCCAGTGCTTTCCTTTAGGAAACAAAAATGCTAGTACTGCTTATAAACACATCGGAAATAGCATTAACTATTTCTAACCCTCAGAACTATCAGTTCCTTTATTAGGAAAGTTGCAAAGAAAAGCCAAACACTCAGACCATAGCTTAAGAAAAACACATCTGTTTGAGAATAAAAGGAAATATAAATGGAGGAAGCATGATCAAAGATAGCTGGAAGTCAACAACAGTACTCTGGCCAGCACTATAACAGCTGCACCTAGAGAGATGATAAAAGGAATGAATGAGAAGTGAAGATGGGTTAAGAGGGAGAGAAGTGAGAAGTGGAATGAACAGCGCAATTGCGAACTTCCTCTACATCATCTCTGGACTGAAACCTGGTCCATTACTTGCCAGGCATCAACTCTGACCCCTTCTCCCTAACACCTCCCTATTATACTTGCCTTCCTTTATCCTCACAAAAGGTGAGCCCATCTTGACCTCTGTCTGAGTGACCAGCCCTTCCTTCAAAAAATAACCCACTTTCATTCCCGAGGAAGGAACAAACAGTTCCAAAAACAAGGAATAGTTTTTTTTCAGTTATTCAGGCTCCTTGAAGGTTTACATTTTCCCCAAATGAATTTTTCTTTGATACAGACATTGTGCACATACTAGTTTTAAGATGGTGTACTTCAATTTAGTTTTGTCAAAAATTTACTTATACTTAACTGGTCTGATGATATTTTCAAATTATCACACTCAGGAAATATCCAGTCTATTCTCCATTTTATTAGTTGTGTTTTCCAATTAAAGAATGTAGTGTTTTCCTTATGTCGCGTAAAACACTGAGGTAAGAAACAGAGATGAGTACCCCTCCTGGTGGCTGCAGCTCTAAGTTTAAAAAGGTGCTGTAAAGGAAATGCAGAAACTACATACATGCATGCATGCATACATACATAGACATACATACACAACATAGCATACAAATGGGCATCTTTAGTAGGAGTGAAAAAAATATGTACTACACCACAGAATAAGTGCAAAGTTGTAGAAAATAGAATGTTTGTTGTGAAACTTCTCTTACGTTCAACTACTGTATAATGAAAAGATCAGATTTTAAATACTTCTTTCTGACAAAGTTAATCTGCTGTCCTAATATTTTCCTGAATTCACACTGCCATATGATTACCATTAGTTTTCATAAATTTGTACTTTTTACACACATTGGTATCATATAAAGTAATAGCAATGTCTCATACAAGCTGAAAGAATTTCACCGAGTTCAACTGTGTATTATACACCATGAAGCATTTGTCCATGTGAAATAGAACTTTACATCTGCTGCATTTAAAGGATGATTCTACAAGTTGGCATTATCTGTAGCAGAACTTACTGAATATCATCTTTGACCAGGATTAGTTGTAAGATAGATGACACTAGCACTGGGTAGCAAACAGAAATAGACCATCTTACCCTGCTAATAAAGGGAGTACTGGTAAATGATCTATACACAGTTGAGGTTTTGCCTGGCTTGGATGATGTATGTGAGTCTGTGTGTTAGCTCTGAAAAGGGACACTATCCAAATGAGCAGCAACAATTTCAATCTCGTACAAGTGCCTGTCAGCTGTTCCATATGAGCTAGAACACACACACACACACACACACACACACACACACACACAAACGCACGCGCGCGCACTCGCTTACCACATAGCCAGGCTACCTGTGGATGCCATATTTACAGTAATAAGAATTCCCTTGCCCAGTTTTCTAAAGGTCTCACAAGTGGGGCCTTCTTCACAGGCAGACACTATCCCCCAAACCTACTCTGCAAACAGATGTCCTGTGCCATATCCCCTCAAACCCTTAATTCTCCCACCATTTCCCAGAACCAGTAGCAACAGAGCACACCACTCATAATCTAATATCACTTGGAGCAACTGAACAATGTCCTTCACCATGGCTTCGATTATCTATCACCATGCTCTGAAACAAGGAGCATCCTACCCATAATTCTTCCTGCTCCTCTTAAAATTATATTCTGCCGCACAAGCACACCATACAACATCCTGGTCTGTCCCCATGCCACTTCCACTTTCAACCTCTTGCCAGTGGAAAAGCATATTCCTGTGGAAGACCCATATGCAAAAACTGCGCAATGCCTCAACCCAGAGCATCCTACTCTAGTCCTGTGAGAGGATTACCCTTTCCTATCAGAAGTAGGTGTACATGCTGCAGTTTCTGCACAAAATTTTATGTGGGCATGACCACCAACCACCTGTCCACCAGAATGAATGGCCACTGCCAAATTGTAGCCAAGAGCGATGTTGCACGCCAGCGGCAGAACAACACTGCTAACCACAACATGCTCAATTCCAATGGCTGCTTCACAAACTGCTTCATCGGGACCCGCATCACATTTTCTGAGCTACATAGATGGGAGTTATCCTTGCACTACGTCCTTTGTTCCCGTAATCCTCCGGGCCTCAATTGCTGACACACTGCATCCAAACCCCCTGCCCAACAATCTGACCTTCCTCTCTCCTGCACCACCTACTACTCCACTCCTCCACATTGCAATCAAGGCACACTGCACTAACTCACCAGCATCCCACGCAACTGCTGACCTCACCTTCCACAGACATGGAGCCTCAATCTGGCCACAACCACACTTTCTCACCTCTTCCAATTTCCGTCTCTTTTCTGCTTCTACCCACCCCAACTGACAACTCCTAACGGCAGTCTACCTGCTGAATTCCAGCCCAGCATTGTGTGTTCATCTGGCACAATGTAGCTGCACAGGTGTGTATATATATATATATCTCAAGCCTAGGGAACTGGCCATTTGTGCCATTATTTGAAGTTTCACTGGTACATATGTAGGAGTAACACACTAAAAAAAGACCAAGCCACGAGATTTTGTTTTAATATTTACCTTAGTTCTTTGATAGATTATAAATATTAAAATAATGATTACAGCAAGTATAGTTATCCCCCCCCCCCCCCCCCCCCCGTCCCAAAAAGTGGGAGGTGACTTATTGAGCAATTTCCTCCACTTGAGCTTTAAAAATTTCTTGCTCACTCAACAAACATGACATATTTGTAGCAAAATTAAAGCAAACTGCAAAAACTAACAAGTACACATACAAAATTATATTAATGCAAAAACATTGGCTCTGTTGTTTGCGACAGCAACTGTTACATTTGCTAACGTTTCTTTCAACATAATTCTAGAAATTGACAATAGAAGGCAGCACCAGTCAAAAGATACATAGCGAGGTGCCCATACATCGTTCTCATAGGCAATGAGTCTAGTTTTAATGCGACAGATGGCTCATGCACTAAGGAATTCGCACCCTGACCTATATTCGGATACATTCTTTTTAACATGAAGTTCTGGTGCACCCTACGCTTCGGCGTGGTCTACAAAGTATTTAAGGATTTATCCAAAAGCTAGCAAAGTTTTCACTTTTTTTGTGTCCCTATCGACAGCTTAACACCTCTACTACATGACGAGTTATCCCTTTTATTCCTAAATTACTTACATTTCACCAGAACTTTCCTTACCATATTTACACAAGGATTGGTTAGCCCATGACTGCAATTGAGGGCTCCATTTCATTAACTTACAAGGCCCCCTGTTGGCACAACTTTAGTGCAGTTGTGAAGATTCTCAGTTAAACATGAAGCTACAACAGCAATGCTTGAAAGAAGTAACAGACTTGCTGAATACTAAAACGAACCAAATCAAATGTGAACCATATTTCACAACCACCACCAGAATAAACTAATCGTCAGTGGCAGGATTTTCCTTGGCTTAGGTTGGGTTGGAAATATATAAATATCTGTAATGGAACTGCCACATAATTAAAATCACAAAGATTACATCCTTTTATTTCATTTCACCTATACTCTGTACGTATATGGCAGAGGATTTACGCAGATTACATGCTAACACTCTGATGTCAGCTTATATTTCTGGTTATTCAATGTGACTCAGAAGTGTGTTCTACGCGCCAGTCGCTAATCTTTTGTAGCCCCGAATATCCTAGAACAAAGCTTTTCTTACAGGTACATATCTAATACAAATGTTAAGAGTACAAGTGGGGCAACCACCTACCTACTCCAGCATGCAGGAAGCTGGTCAAATTTTATGAGATATCACAAACTTGGCTCTACAGCTCCAAAAAATTTTTAGTGATGAAGCCAATGATGTTTCTTTTAAAAGATAAAAACTGACCCTCTTAAGCCACAATAATGAGTAATATATCCCACTGTGCACCACATAAATCACTCATTCATCTCTGCTCAACTTTTTAGACTACCTAGCACAGTCTGGCGTCAGACTAGGCAGCTTCAATGATGATGTCGTGTGGCTAGGGCCTCCCATCGGGTAGACTGCTCGCCTGGTGCAAGTCTTTTGAGTTGACGCCACTTCGGCGACTTGCGCATAGATGGGGATGAAATAATGATGATCAAGACAACACAACACCCAGTCCCTGAGCGGAGAAAATCTCCGACCCAGCCGGGAATCGAACCCGGGCCCTTAAGATTGACAGTCAGTCGCGCGACCACTCAGCTACCGGGGGCGGACAGTGAGCTACAAAAGAACCAATAGCATTTTGATGACTATACCTGCCATTGTCTTTAGACCAGACAATGGTAGGGGTAAAATACAGGGAGCAAAAGGCTATTTACAATTTGTACAGAAACCAGATGGCAGTTATAAGAGTCGAGGGGTATGAAAGGGAAGCAGTGGTTGGGAAGGGAGCGAGACAGGGTTGTAGCCTCTCCCCGATGTTATTCAATCTGTATATTGAGCAAGCACTAAAGGAAACAAAAGAGAAATTCGGAGTAGGTATTAAAATCCATGGAGAAGAAATAAAAACTTGTACATTCGCTGATTACATTGTAATTTTGTCAGAGACAGCAAAGGACTTGGCAGAGCTGTAGAGTGGAATGGACAGTATCTTGAAAGGATGATGTAACATGAACATCAACAAAAACAAAACAAGTATAATGGAATGTAGTCGAATAAAGTCGGGTGATGCTGAGGGAATTAGATTAGGAAATGAGACACTTTAAGTAATACAGGAGTTTTGCTATTTGGGGAGCAAAATAACTGATGATGGTTGAAGTAGAGAGGATATAAAATGTAGACTGGCAGTGGCAAGGAAAGAGTTTCTGAAGAAGAGAAATTTGTTAACATTCAGTATAGAATTAAATGTCAGGAAGTCGTTTCTGAAAGTATTTGTATGGAGTGTAGCCATGTATGGAAGTGAAACATGGACGATAAATAGTTTGGACAAGAAGAATGCTGAAGATTAGATGGGTAGATCACATAACTAATGAGGAGGTATTAAATAAGATTGGAGAGAAGAGGAGTTTGTGGCACAAATTGACTAGAAGAAGGGATCGGTTGGTAGGACCATGTTCTGAGGCATCAAAGGATCACCAATTTAGTATTGGAGGGCAGCGTGGAGGATAAAAACCGTAGGAGGAGACCAAGAGATGAATACACTAAGCAGATTCAGAATCTTGCAAAGGATAGAGTAGCATGGAGAGCTGCATCAAACCAGTCTCAGGACTGAAGACTACAACAACAACACCTGCCATTGTAGGCACTGGGTTGAACTGCGACAGTACTTTTCCAATTGCCACATCATCAGACTCTTAGATTACTGATGACGTACTGTTTTGGTGTGGAATGTGAATGTAAAGTTGTTCAAATATAAAATAAAATATAGCTATGCCTGCCGAGGTAAATTTGTGAACCAGTCTTTCAGAATGTACTTACCAAACAACCACAGGCTAGGGCTCAGGTTACAGGATAAGTGCATCATGGGCTAAGGAGACTTTGCGTGTGCGAATGACTTATTTGTAGTGTTGGCAAAAGATTTCAAATACATACTGGAGGAAAAAGCTTTTCCGGCACTGAACTGTATGCAACAATGGCATTGTGAGGGTAGCATTATTGATTCCCTAACCAGAGATTGACTGAGCAGCGTCATTTCAGGACAGTGTTTCTACTTTTAGATACTTCATCTTTTTCATGGCAAAACATCATCATATGTGTGGTTTAGGGCTATTATATTTTGACGGAGATTTAGGAAAATTTGAATTAAATCTAACTTGAGGTGGCAGTCCTTTTATTTATAGTAGGCACCAATCACAAGAAACCCCTCAAGTGCGGGGTCACAAACAGCCAATGATGTTTACAGCATTTGATGCCCCACGTGTTCGTCTGTGACCATGCAATATTGACTTACAAAGGTAACAGGGGCAGGACTGGAGGTATCCAATGATGAGCACACCACTGAGACTACAGACTACAGAACTGCTTGGTCACCAATTAACTGACAACAATACTACATCGCTGATTGTGTTGATACAAAGCAGAGCCTTGGCCACTATAAACAAAGCAAACATTTCATTGTATCTACAAGAGCAGTTGCCGAAGTTGACATCTTGTTAGAAACGAATCCAAAATTTCACAGAGTGAGAAAGGAGTGGCAGATGAAATATTAGCATTTATGGAAGTGTGTCAGTGGAATGTGTGGTGTCATATATGCTCGACTGTGTGGACAATGTACATGAGGAGTACAATGATGACAATACATACTTAACCAGAGAAAGGAATATTGAAACCGGTGTCAAACAATTTAGTTCATCATCCTTGTCAGACAGGGAGGCACCAATTCTGTCTCTAGTGAAATGTAGTAAAGCACATGCGCTGTATAAGGAGCGGGTACTAAACATAATTGGGTACATGGAAAATCATTCACAGCAAAGTACAGAAACAATTATGAACACATTTTGAATAAGGCCACAGCAATATCATCATAAAGTGCATTAGAAAAACTGAGGATATTCAAGGGAGGACAAGGCACACTTGTTACAAAAACTGTTAATATGGATGGTCAATTGGCTGAAAAATTATTTATTGGGCTGCAAGAGATGGAAGTGCTCAGCTCCCTGAGGTTCTTTCTTGCAAGGGCATTAGGGAATATTTAAGTCACAGACAGCAAGAGTACAGTAGTAGCACAGCTCCTGGCCATGAGCTGGTCAAAATAACTTGCTTTTGCTTGATTATTGCTTTGTGTATACGAATTATTCCTCTCATGAACCATGAATCTTGCCGTTGGTGGAAAGGCTTGCATGCCTCGGCGATACAGATAGCCATACCATAGCTGAAACCACAACGGAGGGGTATCTGTTGAGAGGCCAGACAAACGCGTGGTTCCTGAAGAGGGGCAGCAGCCTTTTCAGAAGTTGCAGGGACAACGGTCTGGATGATTGACTGATCTGGCCTTGTAACACTAAGCAAAACCGCCTTACTGTGCTGGTACTGCGAACGGTTGAAAGCAAGGGGAAACTACAACTGTAATTTTTCCCGAGGGCATGCAGCTCTACTGTATGGTTAAATGATGATGATGTCCTCTTGGGTAAAATACTCTGAAGGTAAAATAGTCCCCCCTTCCGATCTCCGAGCAGGGACTACTCAAGAGGAGTTATCAGGAGGAAGAAAACTGGCATTCTACGGATCGGAGCATGGAATGTCAGATCCCTTAATCGGGCAGGAAGGTTAGAAAATTTAAAAAGGGAAATGGATAGGTTAAAGTTAGATATAGTGGGAATTAGTGAAGTTCGGTGGCAGGAGGAACAAGATTTTTGGTCAGGCGAATACAGAGTTATAAATACAAAGTCAAGTAGGGGTAATGCAGGAGTAGGTTTAATAATGAATAGGAAAATAGGAATACGAGTAAGCTACTACAAACAGCATAGTGAACGCATTATTGTGGCCAAGACAGACACAAAGCCCACGCCTACTACAATAGTAAAAGTTTATATGCCAACTATCTCTGCAGATGACGAAGAAATTGAAGAAATATATGATGAAATAAAAGAAATTATTCAGATACTGAAGGGAGACGAAAATTTAATAGTCGTGGGTGACTGGAATTCGGTAGTAGGAAAAGGGAGAGAAGGAAACATAGTAGGTGAATATGGACTGGGGGTAAGAAATGAAAGAGGAAGCCGCCTGTTAGAAATTTGTGCAGAGCATAACTTAATCAGAGCTAACATTTGGTTCAAGAATCATGAAAGAAGGTTGTATACATGGAAGAACCCTGGAGATACTAAACGGTATCAGATAGATTATATAATGGTAAGACAGAGATTTAGGAACCAGGTTTTAAATTGTAAGACATTTCCAGGGGAAGAGGTGGACTCTGACCACAGTCTATTGGTTTCGAACTGTAGATTAAAACTGAAGAAACTGCAAAAAGGTGGGAATTTAAGGAGATGGGACCTGGATAAACTAACTAAACCAGATGTTGTACAGAGTTTCAGGGAGAGCTAAGGGAACAAATGGCAGGAATGGGGGAAAGAAATACAGTAGAAGAAGAATGGGTAGCTTTGAGGGATGAAGTAGTGAAGCCAGCAGAGGATCAAGTAGGTAAAAAGATGAGGGCTAGTAGAAATTCTTGGGTAACAGAAGAAATATTCAATTTAATTGACGAAAGAAGAAAATATAAAAATGCAGTAAATGAAGCAGGCAAAAAGGAATACAAACGTCTCAAAAATGAGAATGACAGGAAGTGCAAAATGGCTAAGCAGGAGTGGCTAGAGGATAAATGTAAGGATGCAGAGGCCTATCTCACTAGGGGTAAGATACATACTGCCGCCAGGAAAAACAGAGAAACCTTTGGAGAAAAGAGAACCACTTGTATGAATATCAAGAGCTCAGATGGAAACCAAGTTCTAAGCAAAGAAGGGATAGCAGAAAGGTGGAAGGTGTATATAGTGGGTCTATACAAGGGCAATGTACTTGAGGACAATATTATGGAAATGTAGATGAAGATAAAATGGGAGGTATGGTACTGCGTGAAGAGTTTCACAGAGCACTGAAAGACCTGAGTCGAAACAAGGCCCCCGGAGTAGACAACATTCCATTAGAACTACTGACGGCCTTGGGTGAGCCAGTCCTGACAAAAGTCTACCATCTGGTGAGCAAGATGTACGAGACAGGCGAAATACCCTCACACTTAAAGAAGAATATAATAATCCCAATCCCAAAGAAAGCAGGTATTGACAGATGCGAAAATTACTGAACTATCAGTTTACTAAGTCAAGGCTGCAAAATACAAACCCGAATTCTTTACAGACGAATGGAACAACTGGTAGAAGACGACCTCGGGGGAGATAAGTTTGGATTCTGTAGAAATATTGGAACACGTGAGGCAATACTGACCCTACGGCTTATCTTAGAATCTAGATTAAGGAAAGGCAAACCTACGTTTCTAGCATTTGTAGATTTAGAGAAAGCTTTTGACAATGTTGACTGGAATACTCTCTTTCAAATTCTGAAGGTGGCAGAGGTAAAATACAGGGAGCAAAAGGCTATTAGCAATTTGTATAGCAACCAAATGGCAGTTATAAGAGTTGAGGGACATGAAAGGGAAGCAGTGGTTGGGAAGGGAGTGAGACAGGGTTGTAGCCTCTATCCGATGTTATTCAATCTGTATATTGAGTAAGCAGTGAAGAAAACCAAAGAAAAATTCGGAGTAGGTATTAAAATCCATGGAGAAGAAATAAAAACTTTGACGTTTGCCGATGACATTGTAATTTTGTCAGAGACAGCAAAGGACTTGGAAGAGCAGTTGAACGGAAAGGACAGTGTCTTGAAAGGAGGATATAAGATGAATATCAACAAAAGCAAAACGAGGATAATGGAATGTAGTCAAATTAAGTCGAGTGATGCTGAGAGAATTAGATTATGAAATGAGGCACTTAAAGTAGTAAAGAAGTTTTGCTATTTGGGGAACAAAATAACTGATGATTGTCGAAGTAGAGAGGATATAAAATGTAGACTGGCAATGGGAAGGAAAGCGTTTCTGAAGAAGAGAAATTTATTAATATCGAGTATAGATTTAAGTGTGAGGAAGTCGTTTCTGAAAGTATTTGTATGGAGTGTAGCCATGTATGGAAGTGAAACATGGACGATAAATAGTTTAGACAAGAAGAGAATAGAAGCTTTCGAAATGTGGTGCTACAGAAGAATGCTGAAGATTAGATGGGTAGATCACATAACTAATGAGCAGGTGTTGAATAGGATTGGGGAGAAGAGAAGTTTGTGACACAACTTGACTAGAAGAATGGATTGGTTGGTAGGACATGTTCTGAGACATCAAGGGATCACCAATTTAGTATTGGAGGGCAGCGTGGAGGGTAAAAATCGTAGAGGGAGACCAAGAGACGAATACACCAAGCACATTCAGAAGGATGTAGGTTGCAGTAGGTACTGGGAGTTGAAGCAGCTTGCACAGGATAGAGCAGCATGGAGAGTTGCATCAAACCCGTCTCAGGACTTAAGACCACAACAACAATACGAATTATACTCCTTTAGAGCAAACTGTCCCTCCTGAATTCACTACAATTCATCCGATGTGGAATGATTGGGCAAATTCAGCCTCTTTATGTTTGTTTCTTCTGTGCCTATAAAACATAGTATCACACCATCTGCAGCTATGCCTTAAAAGTCAGACAGATAAAAATAAAATCTACTCACCACGCAGCAGCATGGGAAAACACACACACACACACACACACACACACACACACACACACACACACACACACACACACAAAAAGATTTAACTTTCACAAACTCTCAGAGTCGGTGGCTCCTCCTCCTGGCGGAAGAGTTGAAGAGGAAAGAAGAGGGATGAAGGAAAAGAACTGGAGAGGTCTAAGGAATGAGGTACAGATTAGAAAAGTCACCCAGAACTCCGGGTCAGGGGAGATTTATGAGACAGAATGAGACCGAAAGACTGATTGTTGGGGACTGCACTGGATGAGATTTGAAAACCTGAGAGCTTAAAGGTGGAAGATAGGATGATATGCTAGAGAGAGATTACTACCAAAACTTCGTGCACGAGTTAATAAGAGTGAAAAGCTAAGTGCATTGTAAACAACAGAGGAGGGAGAGGGCTAGTGAAAATTAAAGTCAAAAAATGAAAGATGTAGGAAACTAAAATGGAGTGAAGAACGGTGTAGTTACTGTGAATAAATGCAGAGACGGAAGGAATAAACATAAATTAAGGCCAAGTGGGTGGCAGGAACCAAGAACATGTAGTGCTCGTTCCCACCTGCGAGGTTCTGCGAAACTGGAGTCTGGGGTAAGAATCTAGGTGGTACGTGTGGTGAAACACACTGAGGTCATGATTGTCGTGTTGTACAGCATGCTCTGCAACAGGATATTGAGTGTTGCCTGTATGTGCTCTCTGCCTATGCCCATTCATCCTGACTGATAACTGGTGGTAGTCAGGCTGATATGAAAGGCTGAACAGTGTTTACATAACAGCTGGTATACGACATGTGTCGTTTCACATGTGGCTCTCCCTTTGATAGTGTATGTTTTGCCAATTACAGGGCTGGAATAGGTGGTGGTAGGATGGTGCATAGAGCGGGTCTGACAAGGATGTTGCAGAGACTGGGAGGGAGATGAAAAGCTATTCTACGTGGGGTGGGCAAAATCTGACAGAATGGATCTCATTTCAGGGCAGAATTTTAGGAAGTCATGACCTTGCCAAAGTAGCCCATTGATACATTGAACATCAGGCAAGTTGTGAGCTCCAAAGTTGTTGTTTTGGAGGGATCAGTAGTACCAAGATTGAATGTGATGGCCCAGGAAATCTGCTTCTGAACTAGGCTGTTGTGAAAATTACGTTCAGTGAAGGCTGAAGTCAGAGTGGTGGTGTTTTGCTGTAAAGAATCTGCATCTGAAGACATACATTTGACCCGAACCCTAAGGCTGTATGGGAGGGAATGTTTGACATGCAAAGGATGGCAACTGCCAAAATCTAAGTACTGTTGTTTGTTAGTGGGTTTGATGTGGACTGAAGTGTTTGCCATTGTTTCTATGTCAAACGTTCCTTCCCATACAGCCTGGGCATTTGAGGCATCACTGCCTCTAGTTGGTCTCTACCAGAAGTTGAAGAGAGTGCATCTTCACTTAGGAAACATCACTGACTCTGTTTCGCCTCATTAAAATGAATTATGTATGGAGGTTGGAACTTAAATAGTGGGAACTATTTATTCACAACCGATACACAAACGTTACATGTTTGCACTTGTTACTGTCCTTCAAAGTAGTCACCAGCGTTGTGTAGACCCCATTGCCTGCTATGTGGAAGGTGTAGTATACCATTCGCATAGCCTGTTCTGTTGATGGTGCAAATGGAGTGGTCTACTGCCTGTCGAATCTCTGGAACAGTTCTGAAGCTAATGCCACGAAGTGGTTCCTTCATCTTCAGAATCAAATCAAAGTCGTGAGGACTTAAGTCCAGGAGTATGGTCGATGGTACAGTACTTCCCAGTCCCATCGACCGAACAGAGCAGCCACAGGTGCTGTATGTGCCAGTGCATTGTCGTGCAAAATGATGGGTGGGTTGCTCAGAACGTGTCGCTGCTTCTTTCGCAAAGCTGATCGCAGGTGATACTGCCCGGACTTAAGTCCTTGTGACTTTGATTTGATTCCAAAGATGAAGGAACCACTTCCTGGCATTCACTTCAGAACTGTTCCAGAGATTCGACAGGTAGTAGACTGCTCCATTCGCACCATCAACAGAACAGGCTCTGCTAACGATATACTATGCCTTCCACATCGCTGGCAACAGGTTCTACACAACGCTGGTGACTACTTTGAAGGAAAGTAACAGATGCAATATTTAAGTTTCAACCCTCGTATAACGATAAAAAATGTGTTATTTCTCTGGTCACATAGAAGATATCAAAATAAGTAACTGAAAATATGAGTGGAGTATTCTTTACTATGTGCTCAATGTATCACTGGAAAGTGAAACTCTTACGAATAACAGTATTGACAGCAGCCCAGAAAGCTGACTGCATAGTACTGACAACACAGAAAGGGTTAATTGGCAAAGTGGCACGTATTTTCCCTTTCTGTCTGCACAAAATGCTTTATTCAGATGCAGTCTTACCTGCACCACAGTATAGTCATTCCCTTTCATGTTCCACTTGCAAATGGAGCAAAGGAAAAATGACTGTCTATACACTTCCATAAAAACCTTAATTTATCTTGTCTGATCTTTGCAGTCTTTACGAGAAATGTATGTTGGAATCAGTAGGATAGTTTGGCAGTCAGCCGCAAATGTCTGTTCCTTGAAGTTTCTTAATAGTTTTGAGAAAAGAATGATTTCTTCCCTCCAGGAATTTGGTTTCATGAAACATTTCTGTAACACTAGCATGTTTATGAAACCTACTGGTAACAAATCTAGTACCGCACCTCTGAATTGCTGCAAAGTCTTCCTTCAATCCAATCTGGTGGGGATCCCAAACACCCAAGCAGTCCTCAAGAAGGGGCTTTTATTCTGTTTTATATGTGGTTTCCTTTAAAGATGACTCACACTTCCCTAGAATTGTCCCAATCAACTAGAACTGACCGTTCATCTTCCCTATCACAGTTCTTATGTATTTGTTCTGTTTCATATAACTTTGCAACATTGTTGTTGTTGTGGTCTTCAGTCCTGAGACTGGTTTGATGCAGCCCTCCATGCTACTCTATCCTGCGCAAGCTTCATCTCCCAGTACCTACTGCATGCAACCTACATCCTTCTGAATCTGCTTAGTGTATTCATCTCTTGGTCTCCCTCTACGATTTTTACCCTCCAATACTAAATTGGTGATCCCTTGATGCCTCAGAACATGTCCTACCACTTCTACTAGTCAAGTTGTGTCACAAACTTCTCTTCTCCCCAATCCTATTGCAACATTATACCTAGATACTTAATCAACATGACTATGTCAAGCAGTGTGGTACTAAGATCTCATTTGAACACTAGACGACTTCTTTCCATACCCATCTCCATTAAATCAAAATTTTCTACATTCAGAGCAAGCTGCCATTCATCATATCAAATATAAATTCTGGCTATGTCATTATGTTTCCTCTTACAGTCACTCAGAGATAACACTTTCCTGTACATTACAGCGTCATCAGCAAATAGTCATATTGCTGCTATTCCTTTCTGTCAGTTCAAGCATGTATATAGAGAACAAGAGTGGTCATATCAGTACTTCCCTGGAGTGCTCCTAATGATGCCCATGTCTCTGATGACCACTCATTGTCTGGGACAATGTACTGAGTTCTGTTAATTAAGAAGTCTTTGGACCATTCACATATCGGACAAGTAAACATAGTCAAGGGTTGCACTTTCATTTTGATAGGCTTCGAAAATGCTTTAGTGTAGAGCAAAATAAAAGGTCTTTTTTTATACATAGCTGTACAGCTGCTAAAGGGGTGAAACACCCCTTTAAAAATTGAGTTTAATATTTCTAAATTCATACTGCTGAAACGTTAACAGATATGGAATAAAACTTCAATTACAATTTCTATAGTTTTTAATGTATTTTACAATGCTACATGCAGATTTATCAAAAAAAGTTCATTTTCTTCCGACATTCCCCCCCCCCCCCCCCCAACTACTTTGTTTTTCATTTCAACATTTGACTAGTAGTGAAATGCTTAGCATCAATAGTACCCTATTCAGTCATATATGATGAAGTGGTATTCCAAGGATGCGTTTGCTAGAAATAGATCTGCATCACTGTATGCACATCCAAAGTCTATCCACTTCAACGCCAATTCTTATGCTGGGTTGTTTGATAAGTCAAATCTGGATGCACTGTTGTTACATACATTAAAAACCATAAAACTTTTACTCAAAGTTTTTTTTTTAATATCTATTACCATTTCATTGGTACTAGTCAGGAAATATTTAACTCCTTTTTTTTTTTAATGGGGTGTTTCACACTTTAATGACCATATGGGTACGTATAAAAGAATGTTAGTCTCTTACTTTGCTCTACACTACAACATATTCAAAGTTATTCAAAATTAAAGTACCCCTTGGCTAGATTTACTAGTGAGAACCTATCCCGTACAATCAGACTTTTGTTGACAGTCTATAGTGGTGTATTTTGTCAAATCCTTCCCTGAAATCCTGCAATATGGGCTCCCTGTTGCCCTTACTCACAGTTCACAGAACATTGTGAGAAAAAGGCGAGCTGAGTTTCACACAGGCAATGCTTTCAAAATCTATGCCAATTAACTGCTTTTATGCCTCAAGAGCTTAGAATATGCTCAAGAATACTGCATGAAACCGATGGTAAGGATATTGGTATGTAATTTCCTTTATCTTTCTTATATACAAGCATCAACTGGTCTTTCTTTCAGTCACTTGGTGCTCTGGGCTGGGTAATAGATTTGAGATAAATGCAAGCCAAGTACAGGGCCAATACCGAAGCATACTCTGTAAAAATGAATTGGGATTCCTTCCAGATCTGGTCTCCCCCCCCCCCCCCCCCCCCTCCCACTTCCCAGCTTCTTCTCAACGTCAGATATTCTTCCTTCTACGTCCTTTGTACAGTAGTCTGTGTGACGATCAAATGATAGCATATCTGATAAAATTCTCTCTAACCATGAGCTGAGTACTGTTCGGCCACTGTCAAGTGGTGACTGTCTTTTGGTTGCTGCTACCATCCTTACATAGCTGTGTTGCCTTCTGCGACGTCACTGGTGGTCATTACAGTGCAACATAAGGTAATGTTTTAGTTGCGCACCTGCTGCACCCACTTCAACCTTCTGATGGCCGGACCCCAAGCTATGCTTAGCTGCAGGCCACTATCTTTATTGAGGGTGCTGTCACTAACTTTTATCTCACTAGCTTCCTTTATTATGCTATCTGCTGAAACCATTTATCTGTTTAATAACAGATATACTGTTGAATGCAATACAACGTCTGTTTTTGGAACATGTTCTGCTACAACTGATTTCTCAGAGTATCTAAGGCAAAAGCATCTTTCATATTCTACACAGCACTGTTCAATAGTATGTACAGTCTGTTGAACAAAAAACTGTCCACACCTACATGGTATTTTATATACTACTGGTGTTCTGAGACCTACATCATCATCTACAGGCCTCATGAGTTGTGTAATTTTTGCTGGGGCTCTGAAGAGTGAATCAGTTTTATGACTCTTAGGGAGCCGGCTAATCTTTCTTGTTACTGAGCCACAGAATGGCAAAAACACAAGCTTCTTCAAGTCGTCCTCTGGATAATTCTGCTTACGTATTTTTGGGATGGTGGCTTCCAAAATCTGGTGGTTTTTGTAGCAATTTTCCTTGAATACTTTCCATAAGTGGCTCAGTTCCATCGGCAGGTTTTCAGTTTTAGACAGCTTCCACTTAATGCATGAAGGTCCTCTGGACAGAATGTTTCTGTGATGGATAGTGATAGCTGTTGGCATGCAAATATCATTCCGTATGGGTGGGTTTCCCGTAAACATTGTTGCACTGAGACACCCATTTGCTTTATGGTGGATGGGGATGTCAAGGAACAGCAAGGCATCATCTGTCTGTACCTCTGTCATGAACTTGATATTGTCATGGATACTGTTGATGTGATCCACCAATTCTCCCAGTTTTCACATCCATGAAACTAGACACTGAATGCGACATCAACATAATGATAAAAGTAACTACGCTTTGTAGAACCCAAGTCCAGGGTGATTTCATCAAAGTACTACATAAACAAGTTGAATATAACTGGAGCTAAGGGGCTCCCCATCGCAACACCATTCATACGTGATAATACCCTCAAAAAAGATGGCGACCTGCCGCTAAGCACGGCTTGGGATCCTGCCACAGGAAGGCTGAAGTTGATACACAACAAAAACATTACCCAATATGATGCTGTAGCAAGCACCACCAACATTACAGATGGCAGTGTGGCTATGTAAGGACAGTGGCAACCAGAAGACGCTCACCACTTGACAATGGCCAAGCTTGGGGATTTTTAATCATTTGACGCAACTGGAAGCTAGAGAGAATTTTATTAGTGGACACTGCCGGGAAACCTCGCACTCAGATAGAAGATCTGTATGATTCTATTACATGAATGATATATTTAAAACGCAGAATTTAGAACTTCAGCTTCACTTTTGGTGTCTTTTACTGTCACACCATGCTGGTCAATGATTAATTAAATAGAAGGTTCTGACCCACTTAGTGATTTTATGCAGGACCAGAATTTTTGCAGTTTCTCAGCAATATCTTTTGCCAACATATGACAGTGGGAGTTGTCATATGCTGTGTGGAACTACCTTTTTATAGATGCATAAAACTGTAATTCCCTTTCAGCTACAGCAACAGCAACAAATGGATCACCTAGACAATACCTTCACGAGTTATCTTCTATAGCAAACAGCAACTCTGATTCTTTAATGAATCTAACTCCCATGTAAAAAACAGCTTGAAATGTCCAACAATTTTACAAATGAGTTTAAAGTGTTAAATATTTTCCTTTAAGCATATAAGTGAGAAAAAGTTTAGAGAAGATTTGAAATTATGCTTGAATTTTGTTGGAAGTCACCAAGTGCTCTCAAATATTGGGTGAATGAAGACTGGGTAATGGTGTATCATCAGCCATGCTGCCTCAAAATGAATCACAGTTTCTAACTGTAATATTTGTCTTGTTGTGTTAAATTTTTAACATAAGATTTTACCTCTTAATAAGTAGATCATGACAGCTTTCTGATTTTTAAATTTTGCGTATAATTACAGAAAATACTGAAAATTGAATTTTTGTTGATTCTAATCTGCACTGGTACCACGTTCTGGAATAGCATTTTAGTAATATAGATAAGTGTAGGATCAGCAGCAGACGTGAGCCTATGAGAAAATTAAAGGCAGAGCACAGAGTATCTCATGCATGAGACACTCATTCTCTGATGAAATTTAGCTGCCATAACAACAGTTTAGTATATATGGTTCGGCATTAAAGTGAAATACACGATACACGAATATTTTGTATTCAAAAGTTTGTCTTCCTGACAGTCCGACATTTCAATATGCTAATTAGCAATGGTATAACAAATATGAATGCAAACGAGAGGTTTTTAGCTTATTTTAAAATTTCTTAACATAAAGTTGTGAGTTAGTTATGTTACACAGTGGTAACCAGGTAATGGATACTTCGCTGTCTAAACATGAAAATAATGCTAACTGAAAGAAGTACACTACAACATAAAAAAATATTACCAAATTATACAAGGAATTATACAGGGTTCCCCAGATGCTGTTCTGGCCTGTGTTCCACCCTGTGTTGTAGGTGGCTTATCAGTTTTAACTGAGAATGAATTAGAAGAGTTAAGGGGTGAGAAAATTATTCAGCCACTTTGCTCTTCAGACTGTTTTGTCAGTAGTATTAGCTCAGAGAGCTGCACACAAACTTCAAAGTGTGATCTCACAAGGAATGACTGTGCATTGACTGATCAATTAAGATACTGTTGGTTAATTCAGTACTGCAACTGTTTATTGAAGTCCATGCATAATAGTAAGAATGCTCCTGAAATGTTCTGTTTTCTGACAAAGCATGACTGCTCTTGTCGAGATATGTGAACTCGCAGAACAATTCCTCGGCATGATGTAAAGACAGGAATGTGGTGTGCACATAGTGCAACAGAAATTATTGGACAGATCTTTTTCCACAAATCCTTCAATTTTTGATAGGTATGTAAACAATATACTGCAAACTTTTTGAAGACCTAACAATTGATAAAAACATCTACATTTAGTTTCACATGAAGCAATCAAGAGCGCACACAGTCAGTTGGTGACAGTATTAAGAGGTAACAATTTCTCAGAATCATCATTTAATACTGTCATATTCACTTTATTTTTCTGTGCTCTACATCTACAGCGATACTCCAGAAGCACCTTAGATTGCACGGCGGAGGGTATCCTATACCACTTCTAGTCATTTCCTTTTTTGTTCTACTCGCAAACAGAGCGAGGGAAAAACGACTGTCTGTATGCCTCTATATGAGCCCTTATTTTTGCCTCTTATCTTCATGGTCCTTACACCCGCAGTTCTCTAAATTTCCTCAATAGTGTTTCTTGAAAATAACATCGCCTTCCCTGCAGGGATTCCTATTTTAGTTCCTGAAGCCTCTCCATAACACTTATGTGTTGTTTGAACCTATTGGTAACAAATCTTGCAGCCCGCTTCTGAATTGCCAAAAACTATAATTTAGGAAATACATCATTTTAAAGTACCTTAACACAAATTGAATCCAACAATGTGCTGTCATAAAATCTATACTAAAAGTGAGTAAAATTATAGCAGGTGTCATTTCAAAGCCTCCCAACTAAAACTATATTCACAAAAATAGAACAACTATCACACAACATGTAAATGCATTTTAGCTCAGAACTGTGCAATAACCTTACCGGAGGCAATTCTGTGGCCAAGCGTGTAAACCGTTTTGTTGGGTCTCTTGAAAATGTTTCAACTGACCTTGTCATTTCTTCTAAAAGCATATAATCTGTAATTAGAAAAAAAAAAAAATTTGCAAAACACACATTTTTCTTCACTTCTGAGAAGATAATATGATAAAAACAGAACAAAGATTTATTACGCATTTGCGACTATACTGTCCTACAGGAAAAAGTAGACTGCATCAGACCAAACATTTTACATATTAAGAAACTGCTAAATTCAAACCGCTGGATAAAGGAGAGACTCCAGTTCTTTAGTTGTAAATGGAACCTTGCGTCCATTGCTACTGCTTACGAACTGGTGATCATAAGGACAGAAAAGAGGAGCAATTACTACTACTAAAAATATACTGATCTACCATTAATGTTCTTCCATTTGAAAATGGCATAATGTCTCACAAGTCATTATATTGAACCTTCCCTGTCTCCTAGTGTAGTAAATGAGAATTTTTCACTTATTTCTGTCCAGACAGGTGTCTTCCTCCATAATCTGCTGCAAATCCAGACCTTTTCCTGCTCAACCATTTCTGATCTAATCAATCAATCTCTTGTAATTTCTTGGGTTTCCTTGGCACGACTGATTAACCCCTTAACTTACAATAAAAGTCCCCACCCCCCTTCCCATGGACATAAATTTTGGAGAAGCTGGCTAGAGGCACAGTGGACCTATTTATCTCATATCATTGGTGAGCACTTCTCACTCATCTGATGAACTCAGAATCACTATAGCCATTATTTTTTGCATGCACTGCCTACACAACAATACAGAAGAGAGCCTAAAAGTGAGTGGTTTGTAGTCGAATTTCCAAAGCTGCATATAGTAAAGACGATAGTTAGTGGCAACCACTTCAACCAAAACACAACAGCAGGCTACAAATATAGGACCTGATGCTTTCTAGCAGCCGAACACTTTACTATCAGTGCTGAAACAGATATAAGTGGGGTTTTATTTTTTTCGGTCTGTTCTTAAGTGCCTGAGTACACCAGGGATTTTAGTTTCTGTCAAAATAATAAAAACGAGATAACTCGGGCTTTTATGTTATGGTGTTAATGGAGTGCTTTCAGGTATTTAGCAGATCTTGATTTCATTTTTATGCACAATACTTCATAGTCTGGTTGGAGTCCAGGAAAGAAGTACTCGTAAAAACATAACTCATAGTACTGAAAGAAGATAACTGGGTCATTTGCCAAAATATGTGCATAAAAATGTAAATAATGCAACTGAACACCCAAAAGCCCACCATAAATCTCTCTCAAACTGTTGTCTTCAATATCTACTCAAATCATATTAAACACAGTCTCTGAGAGACCATCTTTTCAAGGTGATTAAACCATTTCAGTCAGGTTTCAATGCACTGCCTACAAGTTTCCTTCCTATTTTTTATCTGGTCCCATCTCAGTTTCCAAGTCATAATTATTAAGAGCTTCATCCCCAGTTGTTTTAGTTTTCTGATATTTCTTTCGGTGCAGGTTTCTAGAGTACTATTATGTGGTAACTCTTAAAAAGAAGCTCTCTCTCTCTCTCTCTCTCTCTCTCTCTCTCTCTCTCTCTCTCGGAAGTGTGACAATATTACCATATTTCCCTTGTAAACAATACAACATCAGAACTGCAACGGTTTTTATGATTGTAAAACAGTTAAATAAAACAATATCTCTTCAGACAAAATGTACTTTCAATAGAAAGTACAACTGTACAATGTACATAGTCCAGTCACCTAAGTAAAATTTGAGGAAAAATTGTGTTGGTCACAAATTTTTGCATGGTGCTAGCAGAGAATGTCCTGAACAACATTCTAAAAATCCTGACCATTGTGGTGTGAGTGCTGGGGTAGAGGGATGTTTAAAGGTACTTTGCAAAAGTTTCTCGAATAACAAACTGCGGCTGCTAACGAAAATATCTGCCATTACAAAATTAAAGTACATTATAATTCCAACACAAAAGGTCCTATTCGTTTTTCTCTTGGACTATCAGTTTCTGCGTTACATAGGATGGAAAAATCAGTTACAGAGGTTGAAAAATTCACAAACTGTTAAAAATAGTGTCTTAATGGCTTAAAATTACTGTTTACTGGTAAACGAATTGGGTTGAAAAAAATATTGTGTGTGTGTGTGTGTGTGTATCATACCTAAGTATAGTAGATCCATGTCACAGGATAAAACATGTTCCTCCTGAGGTGGAACATGGTGAAGGGAAAGAGGGAGGGGGGGGGGGGGGGGGGGGGAGGTTAGTGTGGGATCGAAGCGTGAGGGAATGTGGGTCACTGGGTTGTGTTCTTGCACTGCCCTCCTTCATAGGTCTGCAAACTGAGTTAGAGGTTATGAACTGGAATTATTTTCAGGTTATTAAGTGAATACTTATTTGCAGTTTTTAAGCGACTTATTACATAAAAAAAGCTCAACAACTTCAACTGTCAACTGTTAACCACATTGAAGAATCTGTCCCAAGTGTACATGCTGTCAATACATATTTGACAATGTCAATTTCATGATTTGCACTATCGCTGTCGCAAATATATTTCACAGCGTGATCGGTATCAAATGTGTCCCCACATCCTTGGCTCCCAACATCTGAAGAGGCCTAGAGACTTAAATGTCTCCCTTTGCAACAGAACTTGAGATACTTCAAAGCAAGACAAGCAATGCTTTACAGGAGATTACTGTTCTAGACTTGAACATGATCAGTTCCATTCCATCAGACGTATTGCACCAGCCGTGGGAGATATATTGTGTATATGTGGTAAGTGGCTACATTAATTGCAGCTTACTCTACAAGTGTCATCAATTCCTGATTGGAAAAGATTTATGAAGTCTATCTATAACACAACTAATGGTGCGAGAAGTGCAGTAACTTTCTGGTTGTTCATTAATTCACCACCAAGTGACAACAACACAATTATACAGCTTCACAATATGCTGTCAACAACAGACAGCAACAAGGTGTCACATTTATCACCAATCCAATTACTTTCTCCCCAACGCTACAAAGGTTGCCGATATCATTACTGTTATAAATTGAACACTTCTCAGCCACTGATTATAGGAATGTATTTTACAAAAAAGCTCATTTAACAACTGCAAATAAGTCCTCACTTAATAATCTGAAAGTAATTGCACTTTATAAATATGTGCTCAGTTATTTTGTCTATCAGCATAAGAGAACTGGACAGGAAATGCTGGGGAGTAGAAGTGTGTCAGTGAATTGAATAGCAAGCAAGCAGCAAGCAGCATGACGGGAGATGTTGCCTTTCCCAGAAGAGCACAACAGCTCTGTAACACGATGACTAAGAATCAATTCCCCCTCTAGCAATGTAGAACGTGTGCAGAGATTTAAGTACATGTTGACCATATGCATTACTTTTTTTTTGTGATTTTAGGGCGCACAACTACAATGGTCATTAGTGCCCTGACTAATTTAGGAATGTACCGCGAGGCACAAGGTTAAAACAGCAACTAAAAGGGTCAACACTATAAAAGACGTATTAACAGGCATAGGATTAAAAAATTACAGCATAATCAAACGTCCTTAGACAGGTGTGTCAAGTTGATAAAACGAAGAACGCGAGCAGCAGCTCCTGAGTCGTCTGCTAAAATGGCATCCAGAGTACATGGCAGGCAAGATCAAGACACAGCGTAGTAAAATCCGGACAGGACGTTAAAATGTGGCGAACCGTAAGCAATTGCCCACATGGACAGAACGGCGCCGGCGCTGCCGTCAGCAGATGGCGATGGCTGAACTGGCAGTGTCCAATTCGTAGCCGGGCCAAAACGACCTCCTCCTGCCGAGAAGGACGTGAGGAGGACTTTCAAGCTGCGGGAAGAGGTTTCAAGGCCCGAAGCTTGTTGTCCGTAAGTGCAGCCCAATCGGCATGCCACAGCGATAAAATGCGCCGACAAATGACCGTGCTACAATCTGATGAAGGGACACAACAAGAAGCCGTCTGAGGCTGGAGGACCGCAGCCTTGGCCGCGGCATCTGTAGCTTCGTTCCCAGGGATACCGACATGGCCAGGAACCCACATAAAGCTAACTGGAGACCCGTCGTCCACCAGCTGCTGAAGAGAGCGTTGGATCTGGTGCACGAAAGGGTGAACCGGATACGGATCACTGAGGCTCTGGATGGCGCTCAGAGAATCGGAGCAGATGACATAAGCAGAATGTCGGTGGTGGCAGACGTAAAGAACAGCCTGGTAGAGGGCAAAGAGCTCAGCTGTGAAGACCGAACAATGGCCATGTAGCCGGTATTTGAAACTTTGTGCCCCGACAATAAAAGAACTCCTGACCCCGTCGTTGGTCTTAGAGCCATCTGTATAAATGAAAGTCATATTAATGAACTTCGAACGAAGTTCGACAAAACGGGAGTGGTATACTGAACCGGGGGTAACCTCCTTTGGGAGCGAGCGGAGGTCAAGGTGAACGCGAACCTGAGCCTGGAGCCAAGGTGGCGTGTGGCTCTCGCCCACTCTAAAGATTGCAGGGAGTGAAAAATCAAGGAGTTGAAGAGGCGACGAAAGCGAACTCCAGGGGGTAGCAGGGCAGAGACATACAACCCGTATTGACGGTTGAGAGAGGCATCAAAAAAGGAACGATACGATGGGTGGTCGGGCATTGACAGTAGCCGACAGGCGTAACGACAAAGCAGTATATCGTGCCAGTAGGTGAGTGGCAATTCACCGGCTTCAGCATGAAGACTCTCGACGGGACTCGTATAAAATGCTCTGATTGCAAGCCGTAAACCCCGATGTTGTATGGAGTTGAGGCGGCATAGGATGGACGGCCGTGCAGAGGAGCATACAAAGCACCCATAACCCAGCTTGGAGCAGACGATCGACTGATATAGGCGAAGTAGGACGGTTCGATCCGCTCCCCACGACGTGCCACTGAGAACATTGAGGGCATTTAGAGAACGGGTACAACGGGCAGCCAAATATGACATGTGGAGACCGACTAAGTTTCCTGTCAAATGTAAGACCTAAAAATTTTGTTGTCTCCACGAATGGGAGAGCAACGGGGCCGAGTCGTAAGGACGGTGGGAGAAACTCTTTGTAGTGCCAGAAGTTAATACAGACTGTTTTCTTGGAAGAAAAACGGAAGCCATTGGCGACACTCCAGGAGTAAAGACGATCAAGAGAACGCTGAAGACAGCGCTCCAGGAAACATGTACGCTGCGCACTGCAATAGATGGCAAAATCGTCCACGAAAAGGGAGCCTGATACATCATCTGGGAGGCAATCCATTATTGGATTGATCGCTATGGCGAAGAGAGCGACGCTCAAAACGGAGCCCTGTGGCACACCATTCTCCTGGCGAAAGGTTTCTGACAGGACAGAACCCACACGTACCCTGAAATGTCTATCCATTAAAAAGGAACGAATAAAAAGAGGGAGGCGACCGCGAAAGCCTCATGTATGCATGGTGCGGAGAATGCCCGCCCTCCAACAGGTGTCGTAAGCCTTCTCTAAATCAAAGAACACAGCCATGGTCGGGCGCTTCCGCAAGAAGTTATTCATAATGAACGTCGACAAGGTAACCAGATGGTCAACAGCAGAGCGGCGCCTACGAAATCCACATTGTACATTGGTAAGTAGGCGTCGAGATTCTAGCAGCCAAACCAAACGAGAGTTAACCATTCGCTCCATCACCTTACAGACACAGCTGGTAAGCGAGATGGGTCGATAACTGGAAGGCAAGTGCTTGTCCTTCCCCGGCTTAGGAATCGGAACAACAATAGACTTGCGCCAGCATGCGGGAACATGTCCCTCAATCCAGATGCGATTGTAAGTACGAAGAAGAAACCTTTACCCGCAGGAGAAAGGTTTTTCAGCATCTGAATACGAATAGAATCAGGCCCCGGAGCGGAGGACCGTGACCGGGCAAGTGCATTTTCGAGTTCCCGCATGGTGAATGGGGCATTGTAGTTTTCACAATTCGAGGAGTGGAAATTAGGTAGGTGGCCGAGCCGCCTCTGCCTCTTTTCGGGGGAGGAAGGCGGGGGGGGGGGGGGGGGGGGGGGGGAGGGGTAATGAGTGGAGCTCGAAACCTCTGCGAAAAAGTGGCCGAAGGCATTGGAGACATCCTCAGGGGCCACAAGGACGTCATTCGCGACCGTCAAGCCAGAAACTGGTGAGTGGACCTTAGTGCCAGATAGCCAGCGCAGGCTACCCCAGACAACAGAAGGAGTAAAACTGTTGAAGGTGCTTGTGAAAGCAGCCCAGCTGGCTTTCTTGCTTTCTTTAAAAATACGACGACACTGTGCACGTAATCGTTTATAATTGATACAATTCGCCACTGTAGGGTGGCGTTTAAAGGTGCGTAAAGCACGTCGACGAGCACGTAAGGCGTCTCTACATGCTGCGGTTCACCAAGGGACCGGTACGCGGCGTGGAGAAGAAGTAGTGTGAGGGATGGAATATTCAGCAGCAGTGAGAATGACTTCCGTGAGGTGTGCGGCCTGACTATTACAGCTTGTGAAGGTTTGATCCTGAAAGGTCGCCCTGGAAGAGAAGAGCCCACAGTCTGCTTTGGAGATGTTCTAACTAGTTGAGCACGGAGAGGGGGTATGATGCAGAAGATGGATAACACACGGGAAGTGGTCGCTCGAATATGTATCAGAAAGCGCATACCACTCAACTGGGGTGCAAATTGGGTAGTACATACAGAGAGGTCTAAATGGGAATAGGTGTGAGAGGTGTCTGAAAGGAAAGTAGGGGCGCCAGTATTGAGGCAGATAAGATTGAGCTGGTTGAAAACGTCTGCTAACAGGGAGCCCCTCGGACAGGATGCTGGAGAGCCCCAAAGAGGATGGTGAGCATTGAAGTCTCCAGTTAACAAAAATGGTGCAGGGAGCTGAGCAATAATTTGCAGCATGTCTGCCCTGGTAACGGCAGACGACGATGGAGTGTAAACGGTACAAATGGAAAATGTAAAAGTGGGGAGAGTAATGCGGACGGCAACTGCCTGCAGGTCGGTGTGCAATGTGATGGGATCATATTAGATATCATCCCGGACCAGCAACATAACCACTCCATGAGCCAGAATACCTGCCACAGGGGGTAAGTGAAAACCCACAGAGGTGTAGTGTGCCAAGGCAATTTGATCGCATGGGCGTAGCTTCGTTTCCTGGAGGGCTATGACGAGCGGACGGTGCAAGCGGAGCAGCAATTTCAAGTCCTCTCGGTTGGAGCGAATGCTGCGAATATTCCAGTGAATAAGTGCCAACGTGGGAAGAAGAAGATGCAAGAAGGGGTCATCTCGAAGGCCGCTGAGGGCCCGACTTCGAGCGAGCACTGCCGCCGCTTGCAGGAGGCGGACAGTCATCGTCCATTTGTTCTATAGGTTCATTGGCCATCTTGTGAAGATGGCCGGGAGGGGGAGCTTCCTCCGCTGGTGAACGGCCAGATGTTCGGCTACCAGCGGTGCGGCCAGGCGGAACGGATGACGGCCTGGGGCGGCAACCGCTGGGGGGCGCAGGAGGAGAAATGCGCTGTGGCGGGGAAGGAGAACTGTGCTTCCTATGAGCCTTCTTGGAAGGTCGTTTTGTGGAAGGATTGGTCAATGGCTGAGGGTTCAAGGTATGTAGAAGTTCTGCACGAGACGGTTCTTTCTTGAAGGCCCGTACTTCTGACTTCTGTGTCTTCGTCCTGGCAGAAGCTGATAAAGGTGCTTGTGTCGGAGGGGTGACGGGAGGAAGAGGAGACGTCGACCGGACGATCTTAGCACTGGCCGAACGGACGACCGTAGTACTGAAGGTCAGATCGCATGTCTGCGTTGCCACCTCCCTGGTAGGGACTCCTTTTAGTTGCCTCTTACGACAGGCAGGAATACCTCGGGCCTATTCTAACCCCCGGACCCGCAGTGGGGGGGGGGGGGGGGGGGGATTACTTGTGTTAGTATTATTAGTAATTCGCATTAGCAATCCATGTTGTGTTAATGCAATTTGTGGAAAATAAAAATCGCTTAGTCACATCTGTGCAAAGAGTCATCAGAAATTCATACAATACATTGTGCATGACTTTTCCCGTAATCAACCTGGTCTAAAAGGAGAACTATCATATCTAGTATTTGCTGGACTAAGTCTTTGCTAAAGAGCTGCTTCTTGCTGTGTCTACACAATGTTAGGGTGTGTTTATGCTGAATCTCACAGCTGGCACTTCACTGCTCACTGGTAGCCTTGTCGCATTTTTGCACCATCCTCCCTGATTGCTGGGACTAATTACCCTGCAGCTGTTCACAGCTAGCGGAGCCAAACATGGCACTGCTGGAGTACCCTTGATGCAGCCAATCATGGTTCAAGTTTCAGGACATATGGCGATGGTTGTGGTGCGAAACACAAACCTGCTCGATATCAGTGCTTGGTGAGCAGTGATGGTGCAGGTTAAATGGGATGGCATGACTCTGTGGTCTTGTTTCACCATTGCTGTGCAATGCCAGTGAGCAGCTAGGTAGCAGCATAAACACACCCTTACATTCGCTCAAAGAAAGGCAGATGTACAGTTGACCAGAAGAAAGTATGATGGCATCTGCTACACCAATTCCTGAATGTTTCAAACTGTATAATGTTTTGGGTATAAGACTGATGAATAAGAAATTTTGTTGAATGGTCAACTCGGGAACATTTCAGTATTATATAAATGTATACACTGACTACAAAAAGGGCTTGAAGGTACGGCTAGTATTTCAGGCCTTGATCAGGCAGGCAAAAATAAAAATGTGGTGGGGTGTGCATGCATGCTAGGACTGGAATAAAAATAAATTAAAAGTTAATAAGATGAAATTATTGAACAAGACTGATTATCTTCATCATCGTCCCATTACATTTCCCTCTCCCCTGTGCTGAGTCTTCTCCTCTCTTCTTCACATATTCTTTTACCTCAATGATCCATTTGTCTCTCGGTCTTCCCCTAGGTCTCTTGCCTTCTACTGTCATTTCATGGGCCTGTCTTGATATTCAGTCAACTCCACAGTAAATCCTATTCTGTTATTCCTAAATTTGATCTCGCAGGCCTGTATGCTGTGGACATGCCATTTCTTCATTACATTTATGATGCTATGCGCTATGCAAGTACTGGGGCATAATATGTCTGGTATAACATTTTCTATTTTCTGGTGATACACCTTTGCTCCAGATAACGCTTCTTACACTCTACAGGAAATCAAAGACTTGCCTTCCCCTCTCATTAATTTCGTTAACATTCGATCCACTGTCTTCTGTTACATTTCCTAGGTACTTGGGAACTTCCCACTTTCTTTAGAATTTGATCTCTAATATTTACATCCATGACTACTACTCTTTTATTCCTCTTTATCACAGTCACTTCGTACTTCTTTAAATCAAATTTCAATTCACACAGTTCCACCATTTTCTCCCATACACTATCTGAAAAAAACTATCCCAACATCCCTATGTAGTGTGGAATAGATCACTAGATGGCACAAGAGACAGATCCATAAGTATAAAAGGAGACAGGTAGTATTGTGTTGTCAGTAGAGAACCTGCAACAGCAGGATGGGTCAGTCAGGGCAGCTTAGTTACTTCAAATGTGGATTGTTATTTGATGTTATCTGAGTAACAATACATGAAGCAAACTCTTCTGACTGCGAAGTGCACATGTGAAAAAACAATCAAAGCTAAACCAAGATACAAGAGTAAGAGAAGCAATCTCATTATGTTAGAATACAGCACCAGTAGTGTGCTGATTGACATTTACACTGATTAAATTTCTAGGCTAATGTTGCAAAGTGATATGAACAATGGTAGTGGGGAAGGTGAATGGTCGGCTTCAGTTTATTGGGAGAAATTTAGAAAAGTTTAGCTCATTTATAAAGGGGAGTGTGTATAGAAGACTATGTAACCCATCCAGACTGGATTAACGGAAGACATTCAAATGGCTCTGAGCACTATGGGACTTAACATCTGAGGTCATCAGTCCCCTAGAACTTAAAACTACTTAAAACTAAATAACCTGAGGACATCACACACATCCATGCATGAGGCAGGATTCGAACCTGCGATCGTAGCGGTTGCATGATTCCAGACTGCAGCGCCTAGAACCGCGCGGCCACACCGGCCGGCAAAGAAAGACATTGAAGCAATTCAAAAACATGCAGTTACGTTTGTTACTGGTACGTTCGATTAACATACAAGTATTACAGAGATGCTGCTTCATCTCAAATGGGAACCCCTGGAGTGAACATGACATCATTTTCACGAGACACTATTAAGAAAATTTAGAGAACCAGCATTTGAAGCTAAGTGCTGAATGACTCTACTGCCGCGAACCTACTTTTATGTAAGGAGCACAAAGATGAGAAAATCAGGGTCTGTATAAGGGCATATAGACAGTTATTTTTCCTTTGCTCTATTCGTGAATGGAGCAGGAAAGGAAACACAGTGTTACAAGGAACCCTCCGCCATGCACCATACAGTGGCTAGCCAGGATATGTACGTAGATGTACTTATCTTGAGTGAGTATTGCAGATGATGGTTGTAAAAATCACAAGCTATCAGTGGTAGCAATCATTCCAGAGTTCCAAAGCGCTACCAGCAGTCCAGTTACCACAATGACGGTGCGTAGGAGTTTAAAAGGAATGGGGTGTAAAGGCCGAGCTGCTTCTTGTATGACACATTTCTGTTGTCAGTGATAACCGACATTTGAGGTGCTGCAAAGAGTGGCACCACTGCAAACGAATGATTTAGTGTGATTAATCTTGCTATACTTTGTAGCAATCAGTTGGAATGGTTTTGGTTTGGCACATGCCTAGAGAACATGACCTGCCACCATGTGTAGTGGCAAAAGTGAAGTTCAGAGGAGTTGGCACTAAGATAGGTGGTGTTTTCCATGGTTTGGGTGTGGTCCCATTATTGTAATTAAGAAAACATTAAATGCAGAAGGCTATGAACACATTTCACATTAGAGAAACCAGTCAGACACATCGCTTGTGACACATCTCCAGGGCAGCAAGTTACATATTTAGCTTTTCCTGTGTTTTCTTGGTAGTATATATTGCTTAAATTTCATACAAGTTTTGGTATTTAAGAGATTTAATTTTGTGTTTTGTAAATGTGAATTCAGGCACAGTTCACTAAAGTATCAGTGTCACTGGTGACATGTCAGGAGTATAACAAATTGCGTATCTAGGTTTGTGTCAGCTTTTATACTTTACATCTTCAGTCAGTCTCGCTAGGATAGGTAGGATGTGTGCACACCGTGTGTGGACACAGGAGGAGATGGTTGCAGTCTACAAAAGCTCAATGTGATTTTGGTTACAATCAGCCACTTCAGGCTGCTGCCTCGGGGTGTAGTGGTGGCGGAAAGTCTGGCACACTGCATGGACACCTTAAGTGTTGCTTTTCTGCCCGCATGCTCAATGCCAAGGCACCTCCTAGTGCATGCACAGCCCTCACAACAGGGTCAGTGGCGGGATGTAATCTGTTCCCATCACTTGAGGTGGGCGTCAGTGTGGAGGCTGGGCACCAGGCCTCATCTATCCGCGCTGTGAGTGAACAGGTCGCCATTCCTTCTGCAGGGGCCAAGCAGGCACACATAGGCAGGGTTTGGTAGTTATCGGGAACTCCAACGTTAGGCAGGTTATGGGGCACCTTAGGAAGACGTGTTCATGGCTGGAGAGAGAGCTAATGTACACTCAAGTATGTCTGCCAGAGGGGGCATCATCTGAGATGTGGAAGCAGCCTTGCCTGTGGCTTTCAAGCAAGCAGAGTGCTGCTGTGGCTAATGTTGGCACCAACAACACCTGTCGCATGGGTTCTGAGTCTATCCTCTGTTCATACACGCACCTCGTGGAGGTGCTGAAGGCCGCTGGCCTCTCGGGCAGGGTGCAAGCAGAGCTTGCAAATTTGTAGCTTTGTTTTCAGGGCTAATTGGCGTCCTTTGGTTTGGAGCAATATGGAGCATCTCACTAAAGGCTTCTGTAGCTCGGTGACAGTCTAGCCTGCAGATTCCTAGCCTGCTTTATTGGGTGGGAAATTGCAGGACTCCCACTGATAGGTGAGGAGTACACTACACAAAAGAAGCACCTACTCAGGTTGCAGAGTACCTATGCAGTGCGTATGTTTTTTTTTTTTTTTTTTTTTTTTTTTTTTTTTTAAGCTAGGCAGTAGTTTGAGGTACTCTGATGAACACTTGCCAGTTGATATGCAGATATGGACATCAGACCATGTTCAGAGTAAAGGCACTTCGACTGTCACAATTTTATCAGTAAAGTCACGAAGAATAGTTCCCAAATTTACCGCCATCCAGGAAAGTTCTCACGCTCAGGTTATTCTTGGGGCAAAGAGCTGGCTAAAACCTGAAGTAGAAAGCTCAGATGTGTTTAGCGATGTCATGGAATGTTTATCGGAAGGGCAGACTAAATGTCATAGGAGGGGGAGTGTTCCCTGCAGTTGATAAAAGTACTGTCTCTTGAGATTGAACCTGAGTGCGACAATGAAGTTATCTGATATCCACATAACAGGTCTAAGTAAAACCAAGTTAAATGTAGGACATTTTTACTGGCCACCCAATACCAATGTGACAGATTCAGAAACAACCAACATCTACGGTCAGGAGATTGTAAATATCCAGACCATGCAATCCTAGTTGGACATGTCTTTAACCTATAGAGTACAGACTGGAATGTCTGTGGATTTATTGCAGGGGCGCAGACAGAGAGTCTTACGAAGTACTTTTGAACATGTTTTCCAAAAACATGTCCTGAGCATCTAGTTTGGCAGCCCATATGCAACAGAAATATCTCAGACCTTGTAACTACAAAGAGCCTGGAGCTTATCGATGGCATCAGTATGGTGACAGAGGTTAGTGATCATATCATAGTGACTATGGTTGCAGAAGTTAGTAAATAATTCAAGAAGGCTAGGAGAGTTTTTCTGCTAGAAAGAGCAGATTAGCAGTTGTTAGCATCTTACTCAGACAATGAATTGCAATCATTTACTTCCAGTATGACGGACATAGAGGAATTATGAGCAGAGTTTAAACAGATTGTAAATCATGCTCTAGAAAAGTACATGTCTAGTAACTGGATTAAGGATGGGAAAGGCCTACTGTGGTTTAGCAACAAAATTCGGAAAACGCTGAGAAAAAAAAGCTGTTGCACTCTCGGCTCAAAAGTGGCGACAGGCGAAAGTTAGTAGAGATTAATGCATCTGTGAAAAAATCTATACTTGAAGCATACAATAACTATCGTACCTTAGCAAAAGATCTGGCTGAGAACCTGAGAAAATACTGGTGCTACAAAAAATTGTTTGCGAGTCTAAGGCTTCCATCCAGTCACTTGTTGACCAGGCCAGTGTGGCAGTTCAAAAGAGCAAGACAAAATCTGAGGTTTTAAATTTTGCATTTAAGAAATCATTCAGGCAGGAGAATCATACAAAAATACTGCTGTTTGACCATTGCATGGAGTCCCATATACACGCCATAGTAATAAGCATGCCTGGCTTAGGGAAAAAATTGAAAGAGTTGAAAATAAGTAAGTTGTCAGGTCTGAATGTAATCCCAATTGGGTTTTACAAAGAGTACTTTACGGCATTGCGCCCTTAACTTCACTTGCACTTATGAATCTCTCACCCAGCGCAAAGCACCAAGTGAATGGAAAAAGTGCAGGTGACTCCTATACGAAAGAAAGGTAAAGGAATAGCCAACACAATTACAGACCAATATCCTCAGTATCAGTTTGCTGCAGAATTATAGAACATATTCTGAATTCAAATTTAATGAATTTCCTAGAAACCAAAAAAGCTTATGTCCACAAATCAGCACAGTTTTAGAAAGCATCATTCGTTTACAACTCAACTTCCCTTTTCTCAAATGCCATGCTGAAAACAATGGACGAAGGGCAACAGGCAGATTCCATATTTTTACATTTCTGGAAAGCGTTTTAGACAGTACCCCAGTGCAGACTGTTACCAAAGGTGTGAGCATGCTGAACATGTTCCCAGATATGTGTGAGTGGCTCGAAGATTTCTTAAGTAGTAGAATCCAGTATGTTGTCCTCCAGGGCGAACGTTAATCAGAGACGAGGGATCATCAGGAGAGCCCCATGAGAAGGTGTTGCAAATGAGTGAATTTTGGATGACACAAGATGACGTAGATAAAATTTTTATTTGATGTGATGAATTTCAACTGGTTCTAAATGTAGAAAAATGGAAGTTAATGTGAATGAATAAGAAAAACAAACACATAATGTTTGGATACAACATTAGTAGTGACCCGCTTTACCACAGTCAAGTCATTCAAACATCTGGGCGTAATGTTGCAAAGTGATATGAAATGAAGCGAGCATGTGATCAGAATGAAATTTTCACTCTGCAGCGGACTGCGCGCTGATGTGAGACTTCCTGGCAGATTAAAACTGTGTGCTGGACTGAGACTCTAACTCGGGACCTTTGCCTCTCATGGGCAAGTGCTCTACCATCTGCAAGGTTAGCAGAAGAGCTTCTGTGAAGTTTGGAAGGTTGGAGACGAGGTACTGCCAAACTACGAAGTCACTGGTCCCTTGTTACGAATGAAACAATGCCACAAGGGTGAGAATAAGACAATGAGACTTACAAGACAAAACAGAATGAAAGGAAAAACAACAACAACGACTGAAGGGCAAAAAACACTTAAATGGACAAAAGAGCACAAGAAAATCACAAAGACGCAAGAAACAGGTGGAAGAAGTTAAAACAAGAAAGCAGGTTACCATGGATGGCTGACCATGAGGATAAAAAGGAAAAAGCTAGCAACTCTGCAACACATTAAAACCTCCACCCTGAAAGCACTAGGGTGGAGGATACAAAGGGACAAAGGACATCTGGTAAAACTTAGAGCGAATGATAAAACTCACCCACACAAATAAAATGTAAAACTAAAGCTGCTGTTGAGGCATTGTTAGCCAACACCGAAGATAGGGTGCTGGGAAAGTTAAAAGTCTGCCACAGAGTGGCTAAAAGTGGGCAGTCCAGCAAGAGGTGGACGACCGTCATTTGTGAGCCACAAGGAAACCCAGGTAGGTCCTTGTAACGGAGGAGGTAACAATCCGTCAGCCACATATGACCAATGCCGAGCCGACAGAGAACCACAGAGTCCATGCGATAGGTGTGCACGGCGGTCCTCCACACATCCATAGTTTCCTTAATGGCACACAGCTTCTTGAGCGTACTGAGGTTACGCCAGTCTGTCTCCCAAAGCTGCAAAACCTTGCGGCGTAATACTGCATGCAGGTCAGTTTCAGAGAAACCGATCTCCATAAGTGGTTTCCACAGAGGTAGGCTGTTTGGCCAGCCGTCACCAAGTTCATTGCCTGGGATTCCGTCATGACCCAAGGGTTAAGACAAATACCACTGTATGACTGGACCGTTCCAGGGCACAGATGGACTCCTGGATGGTCACTGCCAAAGGATGACAAGAGTAACACAGGTCAATAGCTTGCAAGCTGCTCAAGGAGTCAGTACACAGGAGAAATGACTCACCTGGGTATGAGCGGATGCGCTCAAGAGCACGAGATATGGCCGCCAGGTGTGCAGTGGAAACACTGCAGCCATCTGGTAAGGAGTGCTGTTCTCCACAAACACAGGCAAAGCCAATGTGACCATCAGCCATCGATGTAAACCACTTCATGGCCCCGGTACATGTCAATAATCGAGAGGAAGTGACAGTGGAGAGTCGCAGGGTTAACTGAGTCCTTAGGGCCATAGGAAAGGTCCAGGCGAAGCCGCGGCCTAGGTGTACACCATGGAGGTGTTCGGGAATGAACCTCAAGCATATGTGGTAAAGGCAAGGACTCCATTTCAGAGAGAAGGGATCGCACACGAACTACAATTGTAAACCCTGAACTGGGCCACTGATGAGGGAGATGAACAGCCGTGGGTGGGAAAAGGAGAAGGTAGTTCGGATGCACAGGAGGACTACAAACATGTGTAACATAACTGGAGAGCAATTGCGCTCCCTTACCCTGCAATGGACGAACTCCGGCCTCGTCCTAAAAGTTCCTGTCGCTAGGCGAATGCCACGGTTGTGCTCTGGGTCAAGTAAATGCAAAACTGAGGGTGCCGCTGAACCATAAACCACACTCTCATAGTCAAAGCGGGATTGAACAAGGGCTCTGCAGTGCTGCAGCAGCGTAAAGCGATCTGCAAATCAGTTGGTGTTGCTCAGGCAGCGGAAGGCATTGAGGTGCTGCCAGCATTTCTGCTTAAGCTGATAGAGGAGAGGAAGCCAAGTCAATCAGGCATCGAAAACCAGTCCTAAGAATCGATATGTCTACACTACGGTGCGTGGATCGTCATTAAGGTCAAGTTCCGATTCTGAATGAACTGTACGACACCGACAGAAAGTGCATAACACATGACTTTGCGGCTGAAGACCGGATACCGTGGGCTACAGCCCGTGACTGCACCTTGTGGATGGCTCCCTGTAGGCGCCACTCTGCAACATCAGTATTGGTGGAGCAGTACGAAATGCAGAAGCTGTGTGCATACAGAGAAGGTGAGACAGACGGCCCTACAGCTGCCGCTAGACCATTAATGGTCACTAAAAATAGAGATACACTCAATACGGAACCATGCAGTACCCCACTGTCCTGAGTATGGGGTAACTATGGGAGGCACCAACTTGGATATGGAAAGTGTGAAGCGACAGGAAGTTGTGGATAAAAATCAGGAGCAGGCCTCAGAGACCCCACTCATATAATGTGGCAAGGACATGATGTTGCCAGGTCATGTAATATGCTTTTCATAAATAAAAAAAAGATAGCAACCCAGTGTTGGCATCTGGAATAGGCTGTTCGGATGGCAGACTTGAGGGACACAGGATTATCAGTGGTAGGGTGACCCTGGTGGAAGCCGCTCTGACATGGAGTCAGTAGGCTACGTGACTCCAGGACCCAACACAAACGCTGACGCACCGTATGTTCCACCTGCTTACAAAGAACATTGGTGAGGCTGATAGCTATCCACATCAAGTGGCTTTTTACTAGGTTTAAGCACTGGAATGATGGTGCTCTCCTGTCATTGTGATGGAAAGATGCTATTACACCAGATTCGGTTGAAGGTGATGAGGAGATGTCAGTTGTAGTCAGATGAGAGATGTTTAATCATCTGACCGTGGATCCGATCTGGCCCAGGAGCTGTGTCGGGGCAATGTGCAATGGCACTGAGGGGCTCCCACTCTGTAAATGTGTCATTACAGGGGTCACTGTGGCATGTAGTGAACGAGAAGACTTTTCTTTCCACCTGCCATTTGAGGGTGCAAAAGCCTGGGGTAGTTCTCCGATGCAGAGGCTCAAGCATAGTGCTTAGCAAGGTGTTCAGCAATTGCGTTTGCGTCGGCAGATAACACGCCATTGCTATTAATGGCGGGAACACCTGTTGGTGTCTGGTATCCAAAAAGACGTTTGATCTTCGCCCAGACTTGGGAAGGTGACGCATGGCACCCAACACTCCTGTTTCCATCTTTTGGTAAGGTGGCGAATGCAGGAACAGACCTGCTTAAAGACTATGAGGTTCTCCAGGCAAGTGTGCTGCTTATGCCGCTGTAGAGCTCGTCGACACTCCATAATTGCCTCAGCAACTTCCGGCGACCACCAAGGGAACGCCATTTGCCTAAAGAGCGAGGGATCGTGTTTTCTGCCACAGTAACAATAGTTGTAGTCACCTGTTCAACCATCACATCAATGTTACCATGTGGGGGAGAGTCAACGGTGACAGCAGAGATGAAAGTCTCCAAATCTGCCTTGTTTAAAGCCCATCTGGACAGGCATCTATGGGCCTGATGCCAGGGCAGTGACAGGAAGATGGGGAAGTGGTCACTACCACAGAGGTTGTCATGTGCTCTCCAGTGGATAGATGGGAGACGTCCTGGGCTGCAAATTGATAAATCAATAGCTGAATAACTACCTCATGCCACAGGGACCCCTACATTCAGGGATACTACACCATCTCAAGGAAAATATACAGTGCAGACAGTTATTTCCTGTGTCGTCCTTATTCCGACATCTACAGCTTCAAGAGGGTTTGAAGGGGTACAGGTTCACTATAGACTGAAGTTAGGACATAAATGCAAACTCCACATAACACTCAATTACAGTCACTACGTTTCCTGTAGTATCCCTTATAGCCACGGAGGGCAGGGGTCCGCATTGCCAGGAACCAGGTTTCCTGGAGGGCAATCCAGAAAGCAGGTGTAAAGCTTAACAGTTGCCGTAACTTAGCCAGGCGGTGGAAAAAACCGCCGCAATTCCACTGGAGGATGACATCATTGTAAGACTGGAAAGGCATGGAACATTCAATGAGGCAGTTTACCCCTCAGGGTCACCTGCTGCCACCGACTTATTGCCTGAGCAGTCTATATCCACTGTGTCTGGGGGTCTGGCGAGATCTAGGTCCTCAGTGGATGCTAATTCCTTGGTCTTAGAGGTTTTCTTTTTGGATTTCTCTCGCTGCTCCTTGGCTGGGAGGACGCCCCGATGGATTTGGGAGGGGGGGGGGGGGGGGTGTTGCTCCGGAAGTAGGTGGTGCAGAAGCAACAGGGAGGGAAATGCCCCTACCATCAAAGGGGCAGGTGTAGTCTTCCGGCTCTGAGAGGTGACCTGGGTTAGTGGAGCTGATGGTGCCAGAACTGTTTTAGCGGCAGTGTAAGATGATGTCATACGCACAGGATGCAGAGGTTCAAATTTTCTCTTAGCCTCAGTGTAGGTCAGACTGTCCAAGGTCTTGTACTCCATGATTTTCCTTTCTTTCTGGAGACTACTGCAGTCTGAAGAGCAAGGTGAATGGTGCTCTCCGCAGGTGACACAGATGGGAGACAGGGCACATGGCGCCCGCAATCTCGGCATGTGACGCTGGAAGACATATGGTCGAACTTCCAGCACTTAAAGCACCGCATTGGGGGAGGGATATATGGCTTAACATCACAGCAGTAGACTGTCAACTTGACCTTCTCTGGTAAGGTGTCACCCTCGAAGGCCATGACGAAGGCATTGTTGGCAACCTGAATATCCCTCGGAACCTGATGGACGCGCCACACAAAATGAACACCTCACCACTCTAAATTGGCACGGAGCTCTACGTCAGACTGCAAAAGAAGGACCCTGTGAATTATGATACCCAGGACCCTATTTAAGCTCTTATGGCATGTGATGGTAACAGAAACATCCACTAACTTGTTACAAGTGAGTTAAGTCCGTGATTGGGCAGCGGATGCTGTTTCTATGAAGACTGACCCAGATAGCATTTTGGACAAGCCCTCCACCTCCCCAAAATTGTCCTCTAAATGCTCCACAAAAAACTGTGGCTTCATCGAAACAAAGGTGTCACCATCATTTCTCATAAATATGAGGTACCGAGGTGAATAAGGTTAGCTGCTGCCATCCTTAGCCTGACATTCCTCCCATGGTGTGGCCAGGGAGGGGAACGATTTAGGGTCATACTTTCTTGCGTTGTACTGAGACTTGGAATGCTTACAGACTGTTGGTGTTTGATCATCAGCAAGTGATGATGTAGTACGCTTCATCGCGCACCATCTGCCCTGATACCACCCACTCCGATCAGGCCCCCGCCCCCTCCCCCCCGATAAGTGTCAACCAACTGCAGCAAAGGCCACCTGGCATGATGGTCATTGCTGGGAGTCCTGATGCCCCAGGATGACGGACATCTACTCCTTGGCATACATAGGGAGCTAATGGCGCAGGCATCAGCAGAGCGATCCCTGTGTTGGAAGGGGGCTACAACCAACAGGGTACATGGTGAACCCACCACAATGGACTGGCTACCATGCTGGATATGAGGTGGAAAGAAGTCCATGGTCATCATCGGCGCAAAAAGTGACACTGCATAGTGCACGGCGGAAAATGCGCCTAGGAAGGCATCCTCCCCCAAGAGATGGAGAATAAGCTGGACTGCAGTGCGACGACAAGAAAGTGGGCTAAAGATTTCAAGGTATGATGGACACGATGCACCATGTAAGGCACCCTTCCCCAATTGGCTTGTTCTTTGAGAAAATTTTGTAAAATGAAGGTCAAACCCTACTGGGGACCATCACATAAAGGCCGAAACATGTGAGACTCCTTTCAGTCACCTCTTACGACACGCAGAAATACCTCGGGCCTATTCTAATACCCGGACCCACAGGGGGAGGGGGGTGAGGGGGGGGGGGGGGGTGAGGCAAACATGGTAATCACAGTCGAACTTATTGACAAGGTAAATAGAAATGTTGGCAGTGATGGTAGGGGCCACTGTTGGAAAAGTGTGTACAATTGTGTATGACAGGTTGGATTACTGGAATGTGTGCACACAGTGGTTCTGAAGAAGCTTAACGAGCCCCAAAAGGAACAGTATATGGGTCTAGCACTACAACACCTGATCCAGTATCACTTTCCTGTAGCTGAATGTTACCGGTGGTGACGAGAGATGGTGCTATCACTTCATACCTGGGACTAAGTGGGACAGCATGCAATGGAAGCATATATCACCTCCCTCAAAAAAGATATGCCCTCAGCAGGCAAGGTGATCCTCGCTGTCCTTTTGCGACGTCAGAGGTTCGATACTCATTAGATTTCTCGAGCACAGAAAATCATTAACAGTGAAGTGTACAGTGAGATATGCAAGTCCATCAAGAGCAAATGGAGTTGGCTGCTCACGGAGGGAGTGACTGCTCCACGACAACACATATCCACATGTCTCCAAGGTCACATGAAGTATAATGGCCAAGATCAAGTAAGAGCCGGTTGAGTATCCACCCTACAGCCTGGACATGTCGCCCTGTGACTTCCATGGGTTTGGTCTGCTTAAAAGACACACACACACACACACACACACACACACACACACACACACACACACACACACACACACACACCTCAAAGGGTAGCACCTTAAGCCTGACAAACTGAAGAACACAGCAGAGAACTGGCTTCCACAGGAATTCTGAAAGCAGGGAATCCTTTGGCTCATGAAATAGTGGGATAGTTGTGCTCAGGCCTCTGGTGATAACTTTCAAATAAAAACTTCAATGATACCCAAAATGTTGTTTCTGTAAAAGTCTACAGGTTGCAAGCAGCTATATGGTACGTAGCAAGCGCTCGCTAGCCGGCCTGTCTAGAATGCTGACAATTTGCTTGGTCAGTACACGTGTGTCCGGCCGCAGTGCGGCACAGGAGCTGTAAGAGACTGGCCGCCATCCCGAGCACGCAGTGCTAACTAATGGGGGCTCGGGTGCGAAGATGTCTCTTTTCTTAGCTCACCATGGAGCCTTTCGATACGACCATAATTAGGATGTCAGACACAGTGATGATGGGTGCGCATAGTGTGCATGTTTTATCATCAGCCTTTGTTAATAAAACTGTTCAAATTTACTTCTCGTGTTTGTGTATTGCCATACCTAAAGGACCCACTGCTTACAAATACTGACAAATATTTCGCCGAATCATTATCCGGGAGAAAAACACAAATAACCCCTTATAGAAGTGGTGTCGGCATGGGGATAACTATGGATAATTTACAGTCCTGAAGAGGTGCAGCACAACGTGAACTTTGAGCAGCAGCAGCAGCAGCAGCAGCAGCAGCAGCAGCAGCATGAACACCTTCTGATTACGTTGGGACATCCAATGCTGGAATTCAGGTTGGTCTACTCCAGTTTGGCTAGAATACGAAAGGCACAGATGGATTTTTATTTTACATTTGAGTGACTCGTTGGCGTTAAATTAGACAAAATGTTGCAATCCAGTCAGACTAACATTGTCGATCTACAAACTGTTGTTATTAAACTGCAAGAAGATATTCGGCTGTTAAAAGCAGAAAGAAGCGAGCATAAGATTCCAAATGACTTGGCAAACGATATTTCATGCAGTAAAGGTACAACTACAATAAAGAATTTATCATTATTGCCATCAGTACCAATGTTTAGTGGGAAAACCGGAGATGATATGAAGGTGTTTTTTTTCCTAAACTTGAAGGTGCCGACCTGTTAGGATCATGGACAGATTCTCATAATAAGCTAGTGGTTGCCAAATTAAGAATTCAGGGTGCAGAACAAGATTACAATGAGTTTAGAATTATTGTTGTTCAGAGATTTAAACATAAAAATGGGATGAGATTTTACAGAGAGCAGCTTCACAGTTTGCGAAAGCGACAAGATGAATGTATCGAGCGGTTTGCCAACAGAATTTGAAACATCAACGTTCAAACGTACGAGTTAGTAGAAGATGAAAATGAAAACCAGATTCAATTGTTCGAAGCTGACCAGAGAGCCTTGGACACATTCATTCATGGGTTGCATGGAGAGGAAGTAAGCAAAGCTGTTTGACTGGCGCGATGCAGAACGTTTCGGGTAGCAGTAGAATCAGCGATTGGTTTCGCTGAAGCACTAAGACGACCTAATGAGATGCAGATGGTTCATGTTGAGAATGGACATAGTGTTTATATGTAAATTAGTTTGTTTCTAATGTTTGGAGACAAAAGAGGCTTACGAAGCAGTATATATTTATGTGAAGATTGAGGTTTGTAATATGTCTGTAGTTCAAATCACATCGTTGATTGAAGCAAATGAAATTGGTATGTCTAGTTATTTGTATAAGTAGAGAGTGCCTTAAGAAATTATTGTACCTAGCAGCATACTTTGGAGACGAAAGTGAAAGAGAGTTTGCAGCAGCAGGGTAACTAGCAAGGAAAGTCGGTCGAGCATGTCAAATAAGTCATCTCGTAAAAGAAGCTCAAGTTAGTATACTTACTTCGCACTTAAATTGTCATCCAAAGCCGTTAGGATATTAAAAGAGGTATTGATGAATTTAGAAAGTAATAAAGATATGTGAGGGCAAAGTAAAAAACAATAAGATACCCTACAGATCGCAGGGAGAAGTACTAAGGATACAGCGTAGATTTCTACAGCATTTAATTAACACTATTTGAATGTTGCCCAAAACTTGATTATAAATCTACAGGATTTCAAATACTAACACAAAAGTTTACATGAAGGAAAGGAATGTTTGTATTTCTGCATCCTATAACACAAACAGAAATAAAAGATGATGTCTGCAAATTAAAAAACAAAATGGCATACGAATTGATGGTTCACTAGACAAAGCAATCAAAAATAGACTTAGCACAGCAAACAGTTTCACGTCTTGCACATATTATTGATATACCATTTTACATACAAATATTCCCTGCAGATCTCAAATAATATGCATGAAAAGCTCTTTTTTTTCCTTCCCAAAAAAGAGTGACAAGTATGATACAACAAATTACAGGCCAGTGTCTGTATTATGTGAACTCTCAGAAAAACTGAAAGACTATCAGGTTTCCTGAATAAATATACTGTCCAACGCACGTAATGACTCTAGAGGAAAAAAGGTCCACTGCAGCTGCAATATATGACTTTCTGAAACTATGGGTAATGATGAACAAAATGGTGGACTGTTTCTACACCATTCAAATGCTGATGTCAGCTGTCATGATCTGTTAGTAAGTAAGTTATACTGTTAATAGGTCATCTAGTTACACAATTGTTTTCCCACTGGCAGTAAACACTGCAACCAGTAATAAAATGACCAAGTACAGTGTGGTTGTAATTAAACTTTCGCTACTTGAGCCAGTGTAGATCAAAAACTATTTACTGTATGGACACTCAACTTTATAGAAATGACATTCAGTCTGTGCGCTGTAGGATTTGCAATGTTAGTAGTGTTAGTGTTCTGACTTGCTGTTAGGCACCAATAATGATATAACAATGTACGTTTGCAACAGAAACATCAGTGTCAGTGCATATTACAACTGCAGACCTTCAATGCGAGTCTGGGCAACATGAGCAGGGATTTACTGTTAAAGCTGTTTTATCAAATAACAGCAATAGTGCTGATACTATTCACGAGTAGTGACACAGTAAAGGGAAACTGAGTGGTCCTCTTTCCACAGTGTCGTTGAAGAACATGACCAACTGTGCCATAAATTGTTGAAGAAGTTACTGTTGCCATGGCTGAGAATGCTGGATGTAATGTACAATATTTAAGCAGTGCACGAGCTGTGTCATGACAGCTCAACATTCCATCATGCACCGTTCAGAACATGCTGCAAACAATTATGAAACGGTAACTGTACGAACTTCACACCACTCATGAATGCAGACGGTGATGTTTGTACACTACATCATAAACATGGCACACAATTAACCAATGTTACTCATATGGAAATTAAAATATGTTTCTTTCAATAATTTATTTATTACTTCTCTTCTACGAGGCCTTTTAAAGGTTTCCACGAAATTTCATCATCCTATGATCACTCATTTTTTGTTGTGGGCACTCAAGTAGCGAAAGTTTGGCTCTGATCACCCTGTAGACATGCAAAATGTTTACTTGTGCAGATACTACATGCACCATCAACAGACATTGGTTTCAAAAATACAACCCCTAACCAGACTACAGAATTCATTAGCACACTAAAAAGTAGTAATTCTGCTGGCTATGACTGTGTTTCTGGCAGACTATTAAAATCTTGTGTTGATTTGATTATTTCAGCAAGAAGGTGTACCATATAAAATGGGATGCCTCACATACCAGTTAATCATCTATAGTCAAATTGCTTCTGAAGTGGCAACACTGTCTCAAAAGTTGGCTACACTACATTTTATTGGAAAGTGAATAGTTGTGTGTTCGTGCATCAGTTGTTATGAGAAGCTCGTATTGTTGAGTTGTTACAGAAATGGGGCAGTTAGCATTAGAAGAGCGAACTGATATTGTGGAGTGTTGCATAAAGACAGGTTCCATCAAGGAATGTAAAGAAATGTTTCAGGTGGACTACCCTGGATGGAAACTCCCCAGTTCTGTACAAGAAATGGAAGGCTGTAGGATCTGTTCCGAATGTGCAAAGGGAACGGCAACCAACCGTCAGTACTTTAAACTAGACAGAATTCACACAGACTTTATGAGAAGTCGCCCAAATAAGTAAGGATATTATCGCAGAAGGTTGGTGTACCTTGTAAACCATGCACTAAAAAATTTGCAATTAAAAGCCTATCGGGTAAGTGTGATGCATGAGTTGAAATTTGAGGATCATGAAAAAAAAAAAAAAAAAAAAGAAAGAAAGAGGTTATTTTTGCAACTGGCTGGTAACATGGACTGCTACTGGTTACTTGGCCCCCCGCTCATATGAGGCCTGGTTTCGTTAATTAGGTTTTGTAAACTCCCAGAATTGCAGATCCTGATCATTGGACAACCCACATATTTGGTATTAAGACTCTTCTCCACTCAGAGATGATAAGTGTTTGGTGTGAATTTTCTGATATGCGTATTATAGGTCCCTTATTTTTTAATTATAACTTAAAGAGTGCCAAATATAGAGAGATCTCTTGAGACTTTCTATGCACAATTAACAGATGGAAAGAAGCTGTACACAGTATTCCAAAAAGGAGAAACTGCTCAGACATCCAACCAGGGTATAGCCCACAACACTGTGTTCTCCGAAGACAGACTACAGTAGAGACCTCTGACCCCTAACATCACTGAACTTAGCATTGTGTGATTTTTATTTGTGGGACACACTAAAAAGCAAAGTGTGCATTGATAATCCTTACGTTACTAGAGAAACTAACATCATGCCTTAAGAATTACAGTATATTCCTGGTATCATAATCATACGAAGTCAGCAATGCCTGGATGCCCAAGGCCACCACTTCCAACATTTTTAAAACTTACTATTATATATTCTTTGTTTGCTAGTTCATTGTTACTGTTTTGATGTGAGACACACTGCATCTTTGTAATCAATCAACAATTTGATGCATTTTTTCTGACAGACGTAAACATGTTGTAGCACCACCCTTCTGCAAAATGGAAGTTGAACAAAGCACCTCTAATTAAAGACCTACATTATTCCTTTCTACCTTTTCCAAAGTGATTTGGAAAGCCTTTGGTAGAATAATGAACCATTTAACTAAGCAGAACTTGTTAGTTGTCTTTCATTCTGTCCTTTGTAACAGATACTCCACACAGAATGGGGGAGAGGGAGGGGGGGGAGGGAGGGGGAGAGAGAGAGAGAGAGAGAGAGAGAGAGAGAGAGAGAGAGAGAGAGAGAGAGAGAGAGAGAGAGAGAGAGAGAGAGAGAGAGAGAGAGGGGGGGGGGGGGGGGGGGAGAGGGGGGGAGAGAGATTGTTAGCATATTGTGTAACCTTGCCAATCACATTGTTGTGAGCATCACTAAATTCTATTTAGAAAACCTGTGTTGAAACATTAATGACATCATTTCTATATGGATGAAATCTTACATTCATAACAGGAAGCAGCGGGCTCACTGATGGACAGTGTCTCAGGTGTGAAGCTAACATCAGAATGTGGGAATATAACATGTAGAGCGCCTCAAGGATCAGCACTGGGCGCACTTTTGTTTCTAAACTACTCAAATGATTTAACGACTTTAAAGGACAATTCAAAAATCGCAATACTTGCTTGACACAAACATGCTAATCAAGAGCCCAAAATCAACTTCAACAGTCAGACGACAGCTGAATATGCCTACAAGTTGTTCACAGCTGACAGTTTAAGTCTTAATGTCATTCTCACATTATGCAATTTCAAACAAGAAATGGTGACCTTTTATCACCAGAAACCGACAATAATGGTCATACACCGAATGAAGTGCAGTATGTAAAATCCAAGGGGACTAGGAGCATAAAAAGTTAAAAATGGAATCAACATATAGTAAAACTAATTACAAAATTCAGTTCAGCAAGTTAAGCCCACAAAAGCTTCTCTCACTATGTTGATCTAAAGACAAGAGCCTTAGCTTAATTTGCATGTTTCCACTCTCTACTGTCTGAAATTATATTATACTGCAGAGATTAGAGATTAGATTAGTACTTGTTCCACAGATCATGAATACGACACTTCATAATGATGGGAAAGTGTCAGGTTAATAAAAGGTGTCTATGCAAGATATTACATTAGACAAAATATTACACAACACTAATTTGTGGTGTGTGTGTGTGTGTGTGTGTGTGTGTGTGTGTGTGTGTAGGTTGGGAAATTACCCACTTACTATATCCAAAAATTCATCTAATGAGTAGGAGGAGTTGCCATTAAGAAATTCTTTTAATTTCCTTTTAAATGCTATATGGCTATCTGGTTATCTGTCAGACTTTTGATGCTATTAGGTAAGTCATCAAAGACTTTTGCGGCAGCATAACTTACCCCCTTCTGGGCCACAGTTAGATTTAACCTTGAGTAGTGAAGATCATCCTTTCTCCTAGTGTTGTAGCCATGTACACTGCTACTACTTTTTAATTTGTTTGGATTGTTAATAACAAATTTCATAAGTGAATATATATATTGTGAGGCTACAGTGAAGATTTCTAGCTCTTTAAATAAGTGTCTGCAGAATGACCTTGGATGAGCTCCAGCAATTATTCTGATTACACGCTTTTGTGCATTGAACACTCTTTTACTCAATGATGAGTTACCCCAGAATATGACGCCATACGAATATGATTGGGAAGAAGAGAAGTTTGTGGCACAATTTGACCAGAAGAAGGGATCGGTTGGTAGGACATGTTCTGAGGCATCAAGGGATCACCAATTTAGTACTGGAGGGCAGCGTGGAGGGTAAAAATAGTAGAGGGAGACCAAGAGATGACTACACTAAGCAGATTCAGAAGGATGTAGGTTGCAGTAGGTACTGGGAGATGAAGAAGCTTGCACAGGATAGAGTAGCATGGAGAGCTGCATCAAACCAGTCTCAGGACTGAAGACCACAACAACAACAAACGAAAGCAGAGAATGAAAATAGGCATGGTAAGCTAATTTACGCAGATGTATATCGCCAAAATTTGCAATTACCCTAATAGCATAGGTAGCTGAACTCAAACGTTTCAGCAGATCTTCAGTATGTTTTTTTCCAGTTCAACCCCTCATCAATGCATACACCTAGAAATTTTGAATATTCTACCTTAGCTACCGATTTATGATCGAAGTCTATATTTATTAATGGAGTCATTCCATTTACTGTGTGGAACTGTATATACTGTGTTTTGTCAAAGTTTAGTGAGAGCCCATTTGCAGAGAACAACTCAATGATTTACTGAAAAATATTGTTTACAATTTCACCAGTTAATTTTTGTCTGTCGGGTGTGATAGCCATACTTGTATCATCGGCAAAAAGTACCAGCTTTGCATCTTCGTGAATATAGAATGGCAAGTCATTAATATATATTAAGAACAGCAGAGGACCTAAGACCGAACCATGCCGCACCGCATTCTTGATTGTTCCCCAGTTTGAGAAATCACCAGTTTTTTGCATATTATGTGTACTGTATCTTTCAACTTTCTGCTCTCTTCCAGCTAGGTATGATTTAAACCATTTGAGAACTGTCCCATTCATACCACAGTACTTGAGCTTATCTAGAAGAATTCCATGATTTACACAATCAAAAGCCTTTGATAGGTCACAATAAATCCCAACGGGTGACTTCTGGTTACTCAGAGCATTTAATATTTCCATTAGTGAAAGTATATATAGCACTTTCCGTTGAAAAACCTTTCTGGAAACCAAACTGACATTTTGTTAAAACTTTATTTTTACAATGGTGTGAAGCTACTCTACAATACATTACTTTTTCAAGAATTTTGAATAAGGCAGTCAGAAGAGAGATTGGGCGGTAGTTGTTGACATCAGACGTATCCCCTTTTTTATGCAGTGGTATAACAATGACATACTTCAGTCTATCTGGGAAAATACCCTGCTTCAGAGAGCTATTACATATGTGGCTAAGAATCCCACTTATTTCTTGGGAACAAGCTTTTATTATCCTGCTGGAAATGCCATCAATCACATTTGAGCTTTTATTCTTGAGAGAGTTTATCATCTTCCTACTTTCATATGGAGAAGTGGTTGGAATTTCAGTTGTATCAAATGGTGTGGGTAAGGCCTCTTCCATTAACTGCCTTGCTTCTTCTGATAAACATTTAGATCCTATTTTCTCTACAACATTTAAAAAATGATTATTCAAAATTTTTTCGACTTCCAGCTTGTTGTTTATCAAGTTTCCATTCGCTTTGATGGTGATGATGTCATCCTGTACTCTTGGTTGCCCTGTCTCCCTTGTAATACTATTCCAAATTGTTTTGATTTTGTTATCAGAGGTATTAATCTCAGACATGATGCACATGCTTCTGGACTTTTTAATAACCTTTATTAATGTAGTACAGTAGTAGTTTTTATAATATTTGGCTGTTTCTGGGTCATTACTCTTTCTTGCTGTTAGATGCAGTTGCCTTTTGTGGTTACAAGATATTTTTATTTCTTTAGTAAGCCAAGGTTTTTTTGCATAGTTTCTTATAATTAGATTTAACTACTTTCTTGGGGAAACAGTTTTCAAATTCTCTTACAAGTGTATCATGAAATAAGTTATATTTTAAATTAGCATCGGGTTCCTTGTACACCTCATCCCAATCTAACTGCTGAAGATTTTCTCTGAAATTTCTAATTGTTGAGTCATTAATTGAATGCACAACTTTGGAGGGTAGTTTTGAATTACTGAATGGAGCTATGTCATATACTGTAACTAGCTGAGCATCATGATCAGAAAGGCCATTCTCAACAGAACAAGCATTTTTGTTTTTAAACCTATCTTGGTCTATAAAAGTTTTATCTATCAATGTGCTGCTGTCGTTTACTACCCGAGTAGGAAAATTACACTTGTCAAATTGAAAGAACCGAGCAAGGCTTCCAGGTCATTCTTCCTTTTACACTCTTTCAATGAATCAACATTGAAGTCCCCACAAATAATAATTTGCTTTCACCTATCTGACATTGCACAACAAGGCATCCAAGTTTTCCAGGAACAAATGAAAGTTTCCTGAAGGGGACCTATATACTGTTACAATTATAAAAGAGCCCTCCTCCTGTTTAAGTTGACAGGTACATGCAAAGTAAATAAAGTGTGTATTCAGCAGCATCATCAGCATCAAGCTGATGTTGGTTAACATAGATAAGCCTCTCTCTAGCAGGAAACTTTTTAAGGTTCATAGAAAACTTACACTCACTTCCCACTACATTTGTTCCACAAGTTTTTGTTGCCGACAAACATCACTGACAGATTAACTGTGATTTACAGTCACAAAAATAATTTGCGTGTAGACTTCACACCCTTCCCTAGGGTTTAGAACAGAGTTGGGTAATCTGATGGAAAGTAACCCAACATAAACTAACAAAATTAAAAACATACTTCGTCAACTGCTGTTTCTACAAATTATCTGAATATCTGGGTTCTATAAGTTACAGAGGAAGTAGTACTGTTTGTTGTAAAGCTATATGAGTAGTAGTAAATAGGTCTGTCTTGACAGATGTAATTTATTAGAAAAATACCTTTGCAATCAAGTAAATATTAAGCTTTTAAAAGCCGATAAGAGCAGTCTTATAGTATACTTTAGGAGGCAGATTTTTAAAAAGTAGTATCTTTTTTTGTAATTTACCTGATTAAATTGAGATGATATACGTGTGAACAGCATTACACAGTTATTGGCAATAAGGTATGCAGATTGTTTCTATGATTTTCTTGTCTAATGTGCACCTTGATTTGTTCCACACCCCTAGAGATTCTTTTTCTTGATTGGATCTACACAGCATGATGAATGAATAGCAAACAGCCTATGACCGGTTAAATTCCTACCCGATGCACAGGTATTGGACGCTAGAAGTCTGTATTGATCACGGAACAAGCACAAAGAAAAATTGATTGCATGGCTACTTATGTTAGATATTAGGCCATTTACTGCTCTTAGTAGTTATAAACAAAGTTGGCAAAATTTATTTGAATGACTAATACAAATAAAACTACTTGTAATTGAATAACAAGTACAAATATTTATTCGAAACATTATTCAATCAGATAAACAAAAATATTTATTCAACATCTGAGAATAATGAGCATCACAAAGAACAGATAAACTTGAAATCCCTAATTCTTTGTAATTTATTAAACAAATCTAGGGCTACTTTTTGTTGCTTTCAAATTAGTTTTCAGAACAACACTTTCTTTCAAATATCTCATCCTAAAATTTAACTGACTCCTGAAGAGTTGTCATTGTGGTACAATAAAGAAAATATGTCTTACACATGCATGAGGACCACACTGTGCCAAATCCCCTGAAATACTCTTCACTTCAAGATAACAAACCTTGAAAATAATGATCTTCAAAAATTGAGAAATAATCAGTTCTGCTCAAGTTTTTGACAAATAACTTTTTGTTGGAACTCCACATTAACTTCACCTCCCAAATACTATTCGAAATTCTGTTTTTACACCGTAACATCGTCTGAAACTTGTGACCCAAATTCTTTGATATTTCTTGGGTGTTATATGTACATAATTTGTTGTATGCTTCCCTTTGCCATAGAGAGCACTACAGGTTAACTCTTGTCTTTAAATCATAAATAAGAAACTGCTCCAACAGTTGCAGGTGAAAAAAGTCTTCCAATATTCTCGACACTTCCTCAATAAAAAAGTTGCCAGTTTTTGCTCCAATATTTTGAACTCTTAAGTACTTGAACCCAGTCTCTATTCTAAAATTGTTCAATCCCAATCAGCTCGAAAAACTACATCTTCTAATGGAAGGCTTACTCAGAGTTTGTCTTAATGCATTTTTGGATGACTCTGGATATCCACCAGCATTCCACAAATGTTTTAGGATATTTTATATTTAAAGCCTGTTAATGTTAGTCATTAGCGATCACTTGCATTTTTACTTTGTATTGCATTATTATATACACAACACACAAATATTTGACGGTGTAATTTATCTTGGTACAATGAAGAACGGTACTGCAGATTTAAGAGTGTCTGTTCCTTGCATTTTCATCCTTTGCTACTTACATAGCACACAAAGCATTTTTATATTACATTTGTTATACTGTGAAGCAAGGAAGTCTGTGTTCAACATAAAGGTTGGTTTCTGCAGACAAAGTATTTCCTTCATTGACATTAGCACTGTGTACAAAGAAGAAACAGAAACCAATATGCTGGTCCAGGAAATGTTTGAAATTGAGATAAATATGCTCACGAAAATGTCATGAAAGTTCATTAGAATCACAGAGCTATGATTATTTACCTATTTATTTTATTGCAATCCCATCTGTATGTTGAGCAAATTATACTGATCTTCTTATTAATAATTTTCTGCAAAATATATGGCTGGAAAAGTTGCGACACTTCTATCATTTTTGTAATTGCCAGAGATCTTTTGTTTTTATAAGTTACTCTTATTGGTCACAGTTTCCACAGACTCACAATACAGTGAGAACAGCTTTCTGATTCAACGTACATGGTGAAACATCAACACAAACAACATTGAACGGCTTGCCAAATCGGCAATCAATCAAAACGTCTCTCACTGACATTCGGTGTTTGTTAAACATGTCAAACTATGTCACATAGGCCTACTGCGAAATAATCTGACAAATACACCTGCACTGAGCCAAATACAGGGGTATTCAAAGTTATTTTTTATTTAAGCTGAAAAAAATAAATAATTATTTGTCTTCACTGAAAGGAAGAGTGCCAGGACCGTTACTGTTTACAAAATATGCAAATGTTCCAGTAGAATGCAACACAAGCTCTTTAAAATTGTTCGCAGATTGTGCGACTTGGCTTTCTGTAAGAAGGCAGCAATGCCAGAAGATAATTTGCAGAAGGACCTACAGACGACTGACAAATGAACCATGTACTAGTAGTTGACCATGGGTGTAAATAAATGTAACATATTGCACAAACATAGGAAAAGAAATCCAGTACTCTATAACTACACTATTGATGACTAATTGCTGGAAAGAGTAAACACTATAAAATATCTAGAGGAGCAATCTTAACTGACATGACAACATAAAACAAATAGTAGGAAACACATGCCAGACAGATTTATATGTAGAATCTTAAGGAAATGCAATATTGACAATTTAAGAAGTGGCTTACAAGAGACTTGTCTCACCAATTCTTGAAAACCATTCATCAATCTGGGATTGGTGCCAGAAAGGACTGATAGAAGAGAGCGAGAAGGCCCACAACGAGTGACATGTTTTATCAAAGAACTGTTTAGTCAGTGCAACAGATTTACAGATACGATCAACGAATTCCAGGATGCACATGTACAAATCAGATAGTGGATGCCCTGGCCCTTGTATTCTTCAATGTTTAATCACAATGTATGTTCGTAACGTGCATCAAAATACTTGTCTATGACCCAATACATGTATTCTCAACTTGTCTTTCAGGTTTTGAAATTAGAAGTATGTTAAATATAGTGTTAACAGTAACATCAGATTACATTAAAGGGCAGTCTGTTACTTGACTTCCAAATTCACTGGCTTCATTAACTCACAACCAAATAATCTTCCAACCTAACTCTACTCTCATAACTGACAAAATTTCAGAGACGTCCACTACCACCGCTAAACCTACTGATCAGCATTAAATTAAATCCCATGAAAAGTATGCATCATTTTCCCAGTGACATATCTGTCTGTTACAGCACAGTGGTAAATGATATAAATATAATTTTTAATTCCTTTGCATCAAATTGTATGTATATGCTGGCGAGCATATTGACACCGTAAATCTTGCCTATTCCGAAAAATTTCCTTGAAAATATCCTCATTCAGTATTTTGGTAACATGCGTATACAAAATATACAGTAAAGGTTGCTCCCTCTTACCGCTTTGAAGATCCATGTTGTTGAATTTTGAAAGTGGTTTATAGTCAACCCTGTTTCTTACTCCATTACAATTCAATTCCTTCTTATGTATATTGACACATTTCAAACAACAAGTCTTAACTTCACACGCCGGGCACGTATATTTGGCATCCTGAGAGTCACAAACTTCGCACCTTCCAAGCCTGAAAAACGTACACATAACACGAATTAACGAAATACTTTCGCCCCTGTAATTTGTATATCAACAGATAATTTTTTTTTTTCCTTCAGATTTTCGCTACCTGCTATTCGAATCATGTTCTGCCGCCATTGAGCCAGACGCCTGTGCAGGTCAGTCAACATAACCAAGATCTCAGCAACAGATACGAAATATCGTTGGCCTAGTGTCTTTGAAAGTTGTTCACAGGGTTCGATGGAAAAGTTTCGCTTGAGATAGGTTGCAACCGTCGTCGGGTCAGTGTTGCCTCAAGTGTTCCAACATTTCTACGGAATCCAAACTGATCTACCCCGAGGTCGGCTTCTACTAGTTTTTGCATTACTCTGTACAGAATTCGTGTTAGTATTTTGCAGCCGTGGCTTATTAAACTGATAGCTTGGTAATTTTCACGTCTATCAACACCTGCTTTCTTTGGGATTGGAATTATTATATTCTTCTTGAAGTCTCCGGGTATTTCGCCTATCTCATACATCTTGCTCACCAGATGGTAGAGTTTTGTCAGGGCTGGCTCTCCCAAGGCTCTCAGTTAAGTCCCGTCCAAACGCAACGATCGGTCTGCGCAAATGTCTGCGCACATTCCATCTGCGCAGACAGATCGTTGCGTGTGGACCTTCGACTATAGATATTTATGGTCAAAGGTGTGGACAGAAGATTTGCACCAACCTTAGGTGTGTGCAAACCTGGAAGTTGGAGTTAGAGGTTTGAGCGAAACCTCTCAAATCTGTGGGTCAAACCACATCTGCGCAGACAAGTTGGAGCGTGTGGACAGAAGATCGCTGTTTGCTCAGTCTAGTGTTTGTATTTGTGCGCACAGGGGATTAAAATGGCTGACTGAAGTGAATTCATTGAAATATATAGAAACCACCCATGTTTGTGGAAAATGAAAAGTAAAGAATATAGTGAACGAGACAAAAAGACAGCAGCATACAATGCTCCAATTGAAAAATTGCGAGCAGTTGACGCCTCGGCAAACACAGACAAGTGATAAATTTTTTTTAAAAATTCGTTGCAAACTGTTTACCGAAAAGAGTTATCAAAAGTTCAGAAATCTAGAAGATCTGGTGTGGCAGTATGTGGGGCGGCGAAGAAGTTGTCGAATGAGTTGTTTGAATGTTCAATGAAAGTTGAACATTGCCACCTTAAATCACGCGAGCCTGGCAACTAATTTGGTGGCCAGTCAGAAAGCGAAGGGAAACTTACTGACCTTAGTTCCCAGTCTGCACAGCCACATTCCTGTACAGCCCAGCTAAACGAAAAATATCCATAGTTCTTCACGGGATTAGGGCTGCTTCAATAAAATTTAAAGTTCCAAACAAGATTTTATTATCTTAAAGGCTCACACAAATTACTCGAAACTTCTGAAAATGCTAAAGACATTAAATATTGTTAATTCAGCCAATCGTTTAATAGTTCAGAGGCGACTTCTACAGCAAGTTCCTCCCGAATAGTTCATTACTCTAACTAACGGTGCTCTATTAATAGTTCGCAATAATGTTAAAAAAAAAAGATTAATGCTCGCCTTAAAAGTGGAGTTAGTCACCACTTGCCACGCGGAATTATACTTCACACGGACGGCACAATAACAGTTTGTTACCGAAGTCTAAACGATCCAGGACGGAGTACAGTCCTCGCGATTTTCAATGTCCGTTTACATTGCTAAGTACGCGCATGTCACAGCCCGCTATGACGTCACCCGAGGCGAGGCGCGATCGGACGTTAAACTCGCGTGGACTAGGCGTTGGTCTAATGCGGAGTGAGCTTACTACTGCCTCTGCCGCTCTTTTTATATAGCTCCGGCGCGTACCGCCAAGAGAGCATCTGTTCTTTCCGTTCCTATGCAGATGCCTGTAGCCTCCAAATGATCGCTATCTCAGGCACATAATCTTAAATATCACATTTAATAATAGCTTTACAAACTTCTCAATTTTTGTATACATACATCTGAGCAGTACAGAAGCACGTAGAAAATCTCAGCCCGCTAAAATTAAAACTTTACTCTCTAGAATTTTTACAATGGAACTAACGGTAGATTGTTACCTCTGAACCATAGCTTTATCAAGACTTGTATCAGCTGTTAATTATGCTACAAGACTAAAACTTGGTGTAGCTTTGTTAATTGTCCTATCTGATCATTGGTCTTAAAGAATTTGTTTTATCATTAAAATTTAAAGTACTTAATCTATAATGCTTATGTACATTTTACTCACAAAAGTAGTTTTTACTAAATTACTAAAAAACTAGAAGAGGTAACTGATTGTGGTATTTCCATTATTATTATTAGGGTGAACTGAAGCATCCTACCAATTTTCAATATTGTAGCTCTATTATTTCGCGCCTCTGATTTTTCCGAAAAACGCGGATTCTGGAGTCAATTTTAGTTTTATGGTTTTGGAAACCAGCACCACTCATTAATGACTTCTTACTGCACCTTCTCACCAAATTTTGGCTTCCTAGCGTCATTATTTAGCGCCTCCTATTTTTCTTTCAAAACGTGAATTTTACGTAAACTACTAATTTTATAACATTAAGATTTGTTACCTGAAACATTATTACATAGAACTATACTTTAACAAAGTTTTACACACAAATCTTAATTTTTACTTTTATGTTAAATGTGGTGCAATACTATATGCAGGCGCGTTACGATGACGTGACGCTACTAGCAGTGAACTAGGGTAAGTCCCGTGCACTCGCTCGCCTCTGTATCTTATACATGATACAGCGCTTGCTTTGCTTCAAGTAGATCAAGTATACCAAACAACGTTATGGTATTTTGATCTACTTGGCTTTCTTAGTGATCAAGAAACGCCAATACCAAGCAGGAGTACAATTGAAGATGAAATTGGAGTGTCAATGTGCGAGGTAATGTAAAACAAAAGTATAACTATATTAACTATAGTATTCACAACCACAGTACTACAAGTAAAACTTTTCAGGCAGATAACGAATCTCTGTCTAGAATTCAGAATGGAGTTTTGTATCCTGGAACAAAAGTTTGTAACAGGTTGCTTGTACACAGTAGCGAACTGAAAATGCAAACTCAGAAACAAAGTAAACCATAGCTCATTGGCCGTGTACGTATATAATCTCTAATAATATAGGCCTACTGTGTTTCAAACACGTCTACAACACCAAAAATATTATCTGTAACTTGACAGACTTAACTTACTTGACTTGCATTCATGAACTCATCCTTCAGGACAGCGTAAATAGCTTCACATGCCTTGGGTATTATTTCACTCAACGCTTGTTTCGATATTGCAGTTGAAAATTCCAAATCCTTGTAGCTCCTTCCTGTTGCTAGGAATTCTTAATGTTACCGCCAGCCGTTCATAGGGAGAAATTGCCCTTCTCACACAAGTATTTTTTTCTCGTAATATGAGGGGTTACAAGCTTTAAGAGATAATTATAAGTTTCGATATCCATCCGCAAATAATTTCGCCAGTCGTTAGGTTCGTCCTGCAACTCTCGCAGTAAATTTACGTGAGAAAAGTGCTTTCGCTTTAGTAGCCACTGTCTACACCATTTTGACCGCTTTCTACACTCCTGGAAACTGAAATAAGAACACCCTGAATTCATTGTCCCAGGAAGGCGAAACTTTATTGACACATTCCTGGGGTCAGATACGTCACATGATCACACTGACAGAACCACAGGCACATAGACACAGGCAACAGAGCATGCACAATGTCGGCACTAGTACAGTGTATATCCACTGATTCTGGCAGTTATTCAAATAACTGTTTAGTGTCAACAGTGCCTCGGGCCATCTGTTGACCGAAGATCGTACTGCGCATTTGGAAGGCGTTCTATAGGCCATGGGAGACTGCGGGCCATCTGTTGATAAGAACTGTGTACTATTTCGTGGGCCTTCGTTACTTTTAGCATAAACGATTAAATAAAGTACGAGCGGTGGCTGATAGGAACTACAGTACAGGCATTAACAAGTAAAGTCGATCCCTTGAGCCACTGCCTTACGTGTTAATTTAGCTTGGACGGGTAGTACAAGGAAAGTTACTAAGGAATTCGAGAGACAATGGAAATAGCTGTCAGAGATCGCTATTCTCCTCTGGCAGTTATCGTTATTGGCTCACAGTCCTCGTTCTCTGGCAGTTATCGGGCTGCCACTACAGGTAACCTGGAAGTTGGTAACGGAATAACTGTGTGTCTGTGTTCCTGACACAGTGCCTCCAGTCTTAGACCCCGGTGATATTTCCAGAAAGGATAGTTACTGGAGCGAACAAATATTTTCATACTTCTTCGGAAATAGCCGCTGGCCATCGCGAATGATGTCAGAAAGTATAACATAATCCATTTGAATATAATAATATTATCCTCATCATTTGTCAGGAGATTGTCAAAATATGTGAATATATTACAGTAACTACTAATATTTACAGAATTGACACACTTCCAGAATAAAACACAGTTACGCACCATTAATAAATTTATCATTCACAGAATACCCGATCATGACTGTTGCGACCAAGTGCTGTCAAAACTGAAATATAGCAGAATTTTTACTTACGCTGGTCTATCAGTTAGAGATGGGTCGAACTCGTTCATTCCCGTGAACTACTTCATTCATTTCACTCTTTGCAGTGAAGCGTTCAAATGAAGTAGTTCATTCATGAAGTATGGAAGCCTGGCGAAGTTGCCCAGTTCGCTGCTCAGCCGCGGCTACGCTCGCTTCGTCTCGCTCGTACAATAAAGCTTCGCAGTACTTCATAATTTTACCAACAGATGGCCGAACTATGCAATAACGTGCACGCAACGTTTTACGGTCTTACAGCGTCTGAGTTAACTTAAATAGAGCATGGTCGAAGGGGACAAAGGAAAGATAAACAGAGAAGCGCGTCACATATAAAGAAGATATTACATTTAATCTTGCTCGAAATTTTCTCATGAAGCGCCCAAAAAAGTGTTTATCTGCCAAGTGAAACATTATTTGTTGTATTCATGGACTGAAAACTAGGGCTACCATCGAAATGCAGTCCAATTTTATGTTCCTTTTAAAATCTAATCAAAAATAGAATGAATATGTTTACCACTGTCACAAAGTCTATATACCTAAGTTAAGTAATTATTCAAAAGTTTTCCTGTAGATTTTATTTTTGTTGAGAATAATAACCCTCCATATTCAAAACGTAAACTGTCACCTGTAGTAATTGGCACGATTTCAGGTAAAATCCCTCTTTATTTTATTCGGAAAGCAGAATTGTGTCTGTTCAGCCTTATACAATGTCTAGCGACTCGCGATCGCGTAAAAGTAGTGAAATTTTGGGTTTCTTCGCCGAGTTAGGTGATAGAAAAGCAAAGTGCAACTGTTGTTCTAAGTGTATTTCATATAAAGGAGGAAATATATTTAATCTAGCGCGTCATGTTCGAGTGCTGCAGCCAACAATGTCATTGTCAGTCAGGGGCTTGGCGCCCACTGCTCCTGCATCTTCCGATATTTCTTGGACAAATAACCCAGAGAGTCCGGAACCACACCAGCAATTGCCAGAAGCGAACAGCAGTCAGTGCCAGAAAATAACAGTATCATTTCATTATCAGACAGCATACAATATGTATGAAATTAAACCTGATCAGGCACCGTGAGAATTTTATGACAAACACATCCACTGCTACAGCAACAATCACAGTGCCAACCAGTGAATCTACTTTTAGTCTCTGGCTCGAATTTGATGAAGTGTTTTGCAGGCTGCAGAGTAATCCACACCCGAGAGCTTCTGCAATAGTGGAAGTGGACAAGTATTTTCAAGAGCCCCTGCTACAGAGACGAGGCAACCCACTTCGGAGTTGGTCTGAATGGCTGTCAGTATACCCCTCGCTCTTTGAACTTGCAAAAGTACGACTGTGTATTGCTGCAACCTCCGCGCCGCGTGAAAGAGTGTTCTCGAAGGCAGGACACCTTATAACTGACACAAGAAATCGCCTGACAAGAAAAAAAAGTGGTACAAATCTTGTTTTTAAACGGAAATCTCTGAACATTCGCTAAATCCGTTGATGTTTATTCATAAATATATATATGTAATTTTTTAAATTTAATTAGGACAATCCTCAAATTGACATTTAGTGTAATTATTTTAATAATGTGTACGAGATAAACATTCCTACATGAACGATTATCTTTCAAGTGTAGATTCCAAGCATGCTTCGGTTCCAGCTCCACAAGGTAAGCATTTTATTTTCACGTTGGCTGTGCGTGCTCACACAGCCAGCCTCTTCGTTTGTATCTTTAATATTCATTTGTCTGCAAGCGTTGGCAACATAGGCTATCCGTAGACACGAAGTACAACTGCATAAATAGTCACGGGTAATGATCTCAGGACTGCAGGAAGCAGCTTACGTTGACAGGCAGTAGAGGGAGGATGAAGTGAAGGGAGAATGAGTGATGTAGCGCCGATGTAGTGGGGGAGGGAGAGGGGAAGAGAGAGAGTGAACTAGAAAAAAGTGTGAAGTGTGCTATCTGTGAAGAGTTTGAAGCACCAATTCATTGAAATTGAGTGGTTAGTTCACAGTTTACTGGAGTGAAGAGTTCATTTGAAAGACTCAGTCACGAGCTCCCCATCACTACTATCAGTCTCTGTTAAGATATTCATCTAAAGAGTAGAAGGAGGGGTTGATGGAAGCGTCCGATTTCATCCGTCTGCTTTGACGTAAAGATGTTGTGGTGTGTGAATGTCATTACAGCATGGTGTTTATGAGTTGGTTTGTGTGTATGGGGGGAGGGGGGAGGGGGCTGGCCAATCTAGTATGAAGTGCCAGAATTTGCTGGTGGTAGTTAATTCTTTTTTCTAGTTGTGATGTTTTGTGTATTTATGGAGTATTGAATGTGTTTTAATTTATGTAGGGATGTTTGATTGAAGGATTTTTGGGGTTGTGGGTTTGGGTTTATTTTTGCAGTTGTAGGAGTTGGTTTTTTAGCATCAATAGTTGTAGTGGACCTGTATAGGTCACTGGAAATGACCAATTCCCATTTTCGTAGGTGTTGATGTTTTGGTATCATAATATGAGGTTGAACAATGTAGGTCAAGGGAAATGTCTGATTCCAGTTTTCGTACTTTTAGTTGTGGGTACTGGTGTTTTGGTATATGGTTGATCTATATTGTTCAAGGAAAGTGTCCCATTCCTGCATATTTTGTTGGTGTATCAGAATGCTGTATTTGTTTTTTTCCTTTTTGTTCTTCATTTTGTGTTTTGCCTCCCATGAACCATTGGTGGAGAGACTTGCATGCCTCAGCGATACAGATAGCCGTACCGTAGGTACCACCACAATGGAGGGGTATCTGTTGAGAGGCCAGACAAATGTGTGGTTCTTGAAGAGGGGCAGCAGCCTTTTCAGTAGTTGCAAGGGCAACAGTCTGGATGATTGACTGATCTGGCCTTGTAACAATAACCAAAACGGCCTTGCTGTGATGGTACTGCGAACGGCTGAAAGCAAGGGGAAACTACGGCCGTAATTTTTCCTAAGGGCATGCAGCTTTACTGTATGATTAATTGATGATGGGGTCCTCTTGGGTAAAACATTCCGGAGGTAAAATAGTCCCCCATTCTGATCTCCAGTCGGGGACTACCCAAGAGGATGTCGTTATCAGGAGAAATAAAACTGGCGTTCTACAGATCGGAGCATGGAATGTCAGATCCCTTAATCGGGCAGGTAGGTTAGAAAATTTTAAAAAGGGAAATGGATAGATTAAAGATAGATATAGTGAGAATTAGTGAAGTTCGGTGGCAGGAGGAACAAGACTTCTGGTAAGGTGACTACAGGGTTATAAACACAAAATCAAATAGGGGTAATGCAGGCGTAGGTTTAATAATGAATAGGAAAATAGGAATGCGGGTAAGCTACTACAAACAGCATAGTGACGCATTTTTGTGGCCAAGATAGATACAAAGCCCACACCTACTACAGTAGCACAAGTTTATATGCCAACTTGCTCTGCAGATGACGAAGAAATTGAAGGAATGTAAGATGACATAAAAGAAATTATTCAGATAGTGAAGGGAGATGAAAATTTAATAGTCATAGGTGACTGGAATTCGGTAGTAGGAAAAGGGAGAGAAGGAAACATACTAGGTGAATAGGGATTGGGGGTAAGAAATGAAAGAGGAAGCCGTCTGGTAGAATTATGCACAGAGCACAACTTAATCATAGCTAACGCTTGGTTCAAGAATGATAAAAGAAGGTTGTATACATGGAAGAACCCTGGAGATACTAAACGGTATCAGATAGATTATATAATGGTAAGGCAGAGATTTAGGAACCAGGTTTTAAATTGTAAGACATTTCCAGGGACAGATGTGGACTCTGACCACAATCTATTGGTTATGAACTGTAGATTAAAACTGAAGAAACTGCAAAAAGGTGGGAATTTTAGGAGATGGGACCTGAATAAACTAACTAAACCAGAGGTTGTACAGAGTTTCAGGGAGAGCATAAGGGAACAATTGACAGGAATGGGGGAAAGAAATACAGTAGAAGAAGAATGGTTAGCTTTGAGGGGTGAAGTAGCGAAGGCAGCAGAGGATCAAGTAGATAAAAAGACGAGGGCTAATAGAAATCCTTGGGTAACAGAAGAAATATTGAATTTAATTGATGAAAGGAGAAAATATAAAAATGCAATAAATGAAGCAGGCAAAAACGAATACAAACGTCTCAAAAATGAGATCGACAGGAAGTGCAAAATCGCTAAGCAGGGATGGCTAGAGGACAAATGTAAGGATGTAGAGGCTTATCCCACTAGGGGTAAGATTGATACTGCCTACAGGAAAATCAAAGAGACCTTTGGAAATAAGAGAACCACTTGTATGACCATCAAGAGTTCAGATGGAAACCCAGTTCTAGGCAAAGAAGGGAAATCAGAAAGGTGTAAGGAGTATATAGAGGGTCTATACAAAGGCGATGTACTTGAGGACAATATTATGGAAATGGAAGAGGATGTAGATGAAAATGAAATGGGAGATACGATACTGCATAAAGAGTTTGACAGAGCACTGAAAGAACTGAGTCGAAACAAGGCCCGCGGAGTAGACAACATTCCACTGGGACTACTGACGGCCTTGGGTGAGCCAGTCCTGACAAAACTCTACCATCTGGTGAGCAAGATGTATGAAACAGGCGAAACACCCTCATACTTCAAGAAGAATATAATAATTCCAATCCCAAAGAAAGCAGGTGTTGATAGATGTGAAAATTACCGAAGAATCAGTTCAATAAACCATAGCTGCAAAATACAAACCCGAATTCTTTACAGACGAATGGAAAAACTAGTAGAAGCCGAACTCGAGGAAGATCAGTTTGGATCCCGTAGAAAAACTGGAACACGTGAGGCAATACTGACCTTACGACTTGTCTTAGAAGAAAGATTAAGGAAAGGCAAACCTACGTTTCTAGCATTAGTAGACTTAGAGAAAGCTTTTGATAATGTTGACTGGAATACTTTCTTTCAAATTCTAAAGGTGGCAGGGGTAAAATACAGGGAGGGAAAGGCTATTTACAATTTGTACAGAAACCAGATGGCAGTTATAAGAGTCGAGGGACATAAAAGGGAAGCAGTGGTTGGGAAGGGAGTAAGACAGGGTTGTAGCCTCTCCCCGATGCTATTCAATGTGTATATTGAGTAAGCAGTAAAGGAAACAAAAGAAAAATTCGGAGTAGTTATTAAAATCCATGGAGAAGAAATAAAAACTTTGAGGTTCGCCGATGACATTGTAATTCTGTCAGAGACAGCAAAGGACTTGGAAGAGCAGTTGAATGGAATGGACAGTGTCTTGAGAGGAGTATACAAGATGAACATCAACAAAAGCAAAACGAGGATAATGGAATGCAGTCGAATTAAGTCGAGTGATTCTGAGGGAATTAGATTAGGAAATGAGACACTTAAAGTAGTAAAGGAGTTTTGCTATTTGGGGAACAAAATAACTGATGTTGGTCGAAGTAGAGAGGATATAAAATGTAGACTGGCAATGGGAGGGAAAGCGTTTCTGAAGAAGAGAAATTTGTTAACATCGAGTATAGATTTCGGTGTCAGGAAGTCTTTTCTGAAAGTATTTGTATGGAGTGTAGCCATGTATGGAAGTGAAACATGGACGATAAATAGTTTAGACAAGAAGAGAATAGAAGCTTTCGAAATGTGGTGCTACAGAAGAATGCTACGATAAGGTGGATATATCATGTAACTAATGAGGAGGTATTGAATAGGATTGGGGAGAAGAGAAGTTTGTGGCACAACTTGACTAGAAGAAGGGATCGGTTGGTAGGACATGTCCTGAGGCATCAAGGGATCACAAATTTAGCATTGGAGGGCAGCGTGGAGGGTAAAAATCGTAGAGGGAGACCAAGAGATGAATACACTAAGCAGATTCAGAAGGATGTAGGTTGCAGGTTGCAGTAGGTACTGGGAGATGAAGCAGCTTGCACAGGATAGAGTGGAATGGAGAGCTGCATCAAACCAGTCTCAGGACTGTAGACCACAACAATAACATTTGTGTTTTGGGATTATGGTGTGTCTTTTTTGCTAGCGTGACCTCGTCCTAAAACCCCCAACTTCCTGCAGTTGTCTCATTGGTTTGATTTTATTTTTGGTGGGTATGTTATTGTATTATTTATATGTATCTGAAACCAAGCGTTTAATGGTTGCTGATTTGTGGCAGTTTATTGAAAATGCATGTTCTTGAATATTGGATCCCTTTTGGACCAAGGTAAGTGATTTGAGGTCTTTATGTAGATTGCTGTTCCTGTTTCTAGTACTGATATTATGTATTGAACTATCGGTTGGAAATACTTGTAACAAATTTCATTAAGGCATAAATATATTAGGAAGCAGTGGTTAGAATACAAAGGTCCTTGAACAGGTTCCTACATGATATTCTTGAATTTATACCACCAACGATTTTTATTACACACTTTTACATGCGAAAAACTTTTGCTCTGTTTTATGAGTTACCACAGAATATGATCCCTTATGAAATAATATAATAAATATATGTAAGCTTTTCTATATTTATGTCTCCTATATCTAACATCATTCTCACTGTAAATACAGACTTGTTTAGGCGCTTCATCAATTCTGTGGTAAGCCCTTCCCAACTGAATTTATCATCGAGTTGTAGTCCCAGAAATGTAACACTGTCAACCTTTTCGATTTGCATGTCTTCATATGTCATAAACATGCTGTAGCTGGAGAAATCGAGCAGTTTCCAAATCTCACATAAAACTTGGATTAGTGTACTCACACTTTCCCCAATAGGACTACCTTGTACATGGCAGGAGTAAACGAATCCGTCACATTACATATATTTTTTGTTGCATTACAAGGCTGTACACTTATTCTATTAAGTGAGCAGCACAGGAAATTAAGCTTCGAATTTAACCTACAGTATTCAGTTTACATATTACTTCATACTTAAAACCGCACATTGTCAACATTTTACTTAAACAGTGCTGTGGCGAAGTTCCGTGTACTTTCTGTTGCAGCTGTGAAGATAATATTTATAATAGCTACCGATAACCTACATACATATGATATGAAACACTAATAATCGTTCTAACATCAACTAAAATGTACCCAGAGTTAATTAGGTAAGGTTATGACACGATTCATACGACATTCCTGCCGTTTCACACTACTCGCAGTTATACTGACAACTAAACTGATGGATTCTAACTATGTCGTTATTTAACTGTAGCCATGTCGGAGTATTAAGTATTCGCTAGCGAAAAATAACTTGACAGTTATTAATAACCGCTATTATCAGGACATGGGAAAAAGAAGCCAAAGGAATCCAAATTGGCGTTAGAAAAGACAATAGATTCAGTGTGAAATGTTTAGCTTTTGTGGATGACCTTGCAATCCTCACAAATAATAGAAAAGAAGCCACTAACGGCATAGAGAAGTTACACGAAATTGCACAAAGAAACCCAGTACATAGAAAGAGTGCCACAAGACAAATTGCCTATTGTGACAACCCATGGGAAAATCGTACAAGTACCACATTTTAAGTACCTGGGAGAAATCATCCAGCCATCAGGGATCAACCTAAAGGCCAATGAGGAAAGAATAAAAAAACTACAGAAAGCATATAAACTCACGTGGAACTAATATAACAAAAAGTCCATATCCATTAACGCAAAATTGAGGCACTACAACATTGTCGTACTTCCGGAGGCACTGTATGCATCTGAAACAACACAAATAGGTGGGCAAACTAAAATAAAAGAAACAGAGAAACAAGAAAGGAAAATTCTCAGGAAAATTCTTGGCCCGATAAGAGAGCAAGAAATCTGGAAGAAGAGACCAACATCAGAATTACATAAATACACAGACAAAATTACGGATACAATAAGTAAAAGAAGAATGCAGTTCTACGGACATATCCACAGGATGAATGAAAACTGAATTTCAAAGCGAATTCTTAAAGTCATCAACTCAGGCAGGGGAAAAACAAAAGGGATAAAATAAGTTGAAAGGACCTCAGACAAGCACACATAACAGTAAACGATGCAGAAAATAGAACTGAATTCAGGAACACCATCAAAAAACATAAATTTGACACCACAACACAGATAGACCAGGATGCAAATGGACAGCGGAGCGAAAGCAACAACACAGTGAACACATGAAGAAAATTTGGGCTCAGAAAAAACATAAACAATCATCATAAAAGAATTCAAGTTCAAACGCTCTCTTAAATGGGAATAATCGAAAATAATAATAATAATAACCGCTAAAAGTAACGGTTATCAAAGAATAACTGGAACTGTGATAACGGTTACTCCAGATTAACCGTTTGGCCCACCTCTACTCTCAGTGGTTCTAATGGAATGTTGTCTGCTCCAGAGGCCTTGTTTCGACTTAATTCTTTTCAGTGCTCCCTCGAACTCTCCATGCAGTATCATACCTCCCATTTCATCTTATCTACATCTTCTTCCATTTCCATAATATTGTCCTCAAGCACATCGCCCATGTATTGACCCTCTATATACTCCTTCCACCTTTCTGATTTCCCTTCTTTGCTTAGAACTGGGTTTCCATCTGAGCTGTTGATATTCATACAATTGGTTCTCTTTTCTCCAAAGATCTCTTTAATTTTCCAGTAGGCAGTATCTATCTTACCCCTAGTGAGATAAGCCTCTACATCCTTACATTTGTCCTCTAGCCATCTCTGCTTAGCCATTTAGGACTTCCTGTCGATCTCATTTTTGAGACATTTGTATTCCTTTTTGCCTGCTTCATTTACTGCATTTTTGTATTTTCTCCTTTCATCAATTAAGTTCAATATCTCTTCTGTTACCCAAGGATTTCTATTAGCCCTCGTCTTTTTACCTCCTTTATCCTCTGCTGCCTTCACTATTTCATTTCTCAAAGCTACACATTCTTTTTCTACTGTATTTCTGTCCCTCCTTCCTGTCAATTGTTCCCTTACGCTCTCCCTGGAACTCTGTACAACCTCTGGTTCCTTCAGTTTATCCAGGTCCCATCTCCTTAAATTCCCACCTTTTTACAGTTTCTTCAGTTTTAATCTACAGTTCATAACCAATAGATTGTGGTCAGAGTAGGAACATAGAACTTCTTCTCTCTCAACGAGAATGCTATGAGACAACACAAAAAGTTCTGCACATGCTTGCGCTGATCTCTTTGAGGCAGGCTTATTAAAGGCTTTAGAGCCAGTCAGAAGACTTTCCTCTGATCAATCGAAACGTGGTGCAACCGTCCATTGGTCGCAACTCGTGCAGGTTTCACCTAGTCAGAAACCACAGTAACTGGGAGAATGCCTGTGTCGAACGCATTCACATGATTGCAACTGTATCTGGAATGAACCTAACTCTTCTGACTGGCTCCAAAGCCTTTAATAAGCCTGCTCCAGAAACATCAGCATGAGTATGTGCAGAACTTTTTGTGTTCAATATTGTAGTATTCTCGTTGAAGATAAGAAATTCTAGGCTCCTGCTAGCCTTTTAAAGGAATTGTGAATCTCAGGCTTGGAAAATTTAATACATTGTAGTGTAATTTTATTCCCTTGAGGGATTTTTATGTAGAAATGTGTTGCATATATAAAGTGTTGGCACACATTAAGTTGGCTAACTTTAGAGGGGAGCCGACATAGACAGAAGTAAGCATGCTCTATTGTTATACATACACTATGTAATCAAAAGCATACGTTTTTCATATTAGGTGCATTGTGCTGCCACGTACTGCCAGGTACTCCATATTAGCGACCTCAGTAGTCATCAGACATCGTGAGAGAGCAGAATGGAGCGCTCTGCGGAACTCACGGACTTCAAAAGGGGTCAGGTAATTGGGTGTCACTTGTGTCATACGTTTGTACATGAGATTTCCACACTCCTGAAGACCCAAAGGTCCACTGTTTCTGATGTGATATTGAAGTGGAAACGTGAAGGGACATGTACAGCGCAAAAGCATACAGACTGATCTTGTGTGTTGACTGACAGAGACCACCGACAGTTGATGAGGGTTGTAATGTGTAATAGGCAGCCATCTATCCAGACCATCACACAGGAATTCCAAACTGCATCAGGGTCCACTGCAAGTACTTTGACAGTTAGACGGGAGGTGAGAAAACTTGGATTTCATAGACAAGCGACTGCTCATAAGCCACATATCAAGCCGGAAAATACCAAACGACGCTTCACTTGGTGTAAGGAGCGTAAACATTGGACAATTGAACAGTGGGAAAACGTTGTGTGGAATGTCAAATCACGGTACACAATGTGGCGATGGGATGCCAGGGTGTGGGAATGGCGAATGCCCGGTCAACACCATTTGCCAACGTGTGTAGTGTCAATAGTAAAATTCGGAGGCGGTAGTGTCATGTTGCAGTCGTCTTTTTCATGGAGGGTGATTGCACCCCTAGTTATTTTGGGTGGCACTATCACAGCACAGGCCTACATTGATGTTTTAAGCACCTTCTTGCTTCACACCATTTAAGAGCAATTCGGGGATGGCGATTGCATCTTTCAATTCACCTGTTAATAATGAACGGCCTATGGCGGAGTGGTTACACGACAATAACATCCCTGTAATGGACTGGCCTGCACAGAGCCCTGAACTGAATCCTATAGAACTCCTTATGTTTTGGATGTCGACTTCGTGCTACGTCTCACCGATCGACATCGATACCTCTTCTCAGTGCAGCACTCCATGAAGAATGGGCTGCCATTCCCCAGGAAACCTTGCACCACCTGATTTAACTTATGCCTTCGAGAGTGGAAGCTGACATCAAGTCTAAGGGGGGCCAACACCATACTAAATTCCAGTCTTACCGATGGAGGGCGCCACGAACTTGTAAGTCATTTTCAACCAGCTGACTGGATAGTTTTGATCACATAGTGTATATTAGTGAAATTAAGCTGCATACCAGATTCTTAACAAATGAACACATTCTGGCCACTCACTACCAACTAAATCAACGATAATGTTTATTAAAATTAGATAATTTCTGTCATTTCTAATGACAGGTCATTTACTAAATTGTTGTTTATTAACATTGCTGCTAATTATCTGCAATGTGTTGTCAAGCAGCAACAAAATTTGTGTTACCTAAATCAATGAGACAAGCTGATGATTTTTTTTTCGTCATATGCATATTATCAAGAGATGCAAAAGAAAACATGATGTTTATACGGAAAGTGATATCAGGAGTAATTAAAAACATCTTCAGCTGACATTTCGTATCACTGATTCTCCAAGGAGTGCCAACCACAAGTGGGAAGCAGAAATGTTTCATTCAATTTCATTCACCGTTTTTGGAACGCCTGCCACTGTTATTTATTCTTTAAGTACAGTAATGAAACACTGCAGCACTTACGCATATTTAATGCTTCATATGACACATTCCAAGAATTTCTCATCATGATCAAATATTTAGATTAGTATTTTTATATGGTGCTGCCTGTCTTCCACTGCAGCTATCTTTTTGTGTTTTTAAGATATTGTGCCTTCTTCATTATGCTGAAAACAAGACACACGCTAACCTTCATTCACACTGTGAAATTTCACAGAGTGCTCACGCATGTTTTTTTCTGCATAGTATAGTAGGCACAGTATGGTACCTTAATCTAAAAAAGACGACGCAATACAATGCAAGAGAGGCACAACATGGATACAAACAGCATACAAAATACTTGTATAAATATTTTCACTTGACGATGACAACAAATTCTCGAAACACATAGTGCTAAGCATGAAAAAAAGTACCCAATATATTGTTTCATTATTTCAGTCATAAACATTTGAGGACTGCCATACCACCTATGACAACATTAAGAAAGTAGAGGTGCGCTACAGGTGGTCAGACAACGAAATATGCAAAATATGCATTCGAGTAAAATCAAAGGTTTCTGATGGTCGAAACCAGAGACAGTTTGAAAATGGCTGCACTCGGTTGTGATAGTGTTACTCATACCTCTACTCTTCATCCAGAGATTGGTGCCAACACAGACATGAACATGATGTGCTGTCTCCTGGCATATTTTTCCTTGTGTATATACTTGAGAAAGGAACCTAATAGTTTTCTGTAATATGTGGAAAACATTGACATTTTTTCATGTTAAGAGCATTGAGTGAAAAGGACAAAGACAATAAACACGATTTGTTATCTGTCTAGGCAATGATTAAAGAACACAATATATACTCTGTTAATTTTCATTTATCTGATAGAAGATATTGTATGTCTTCGAGAAGTACCGCTGACCTAGCAAGACGTACTCTTCCTACATTCCATGTTAAAAGGTATCTAATAAGTGTAATAATTGTTCATTTATCTAAATCGTTTTCAAAGTACAATATGTTATTTGTTACTATTGAAAAAACGTTTTATTTACAGGAGAATTGTGCCCTTTTCCTGAAGTTACTGACACTTTTATTACTTACGATCTTACCCTATCGTTGTCCACTATTACAATCTGCACAACTATTTTTGGTAATTGTGACTCTTTTAGCCCAGATGTTAATGAGAATACTTAGACATTTTATGAAAGTAGTAAAGTATCATCATCATTATTTTCATTTTCCAATACAAATTTTGCCATTCTGGACACTAATGTCGAGTACATTATTTTCCACGTAGGCACCATTACAGAGAAAGATATAAATAAATATGCTTCACACAATTAAAAACCAGTACGTTACAAATAATTATACATATAGAACCCAAAATTTTCAAACCCTGAGGCCAAAAGAGATCATGTTGATATATTGCTTCTGCCTTGGTTTGCATTAATGTATCCATATGTTAATGTAGCTTCAGTAAAAGGAAATAATTATAATCAGTTATTTAGCACATTAAAGTATTGCTGTGTCATAAATCTGTGTTAACACATTTATAGGTTAAAGGATTGTAATAACTGTAATAAAAAATAATTAAAAAGTATCTGAAAGACAGATTCATGCAACATGTTACAATTATGCTACACACAGACCATTCATTCACATTTACATACAAAGACTCTCTCTCTCTCTCTCTCTCTCTCTCTCTCTCTCTCTCTCTCTCTCTCTCCTCTCTCTCTCTCTCTCTCTCTCTCTTTCTTGTGTGTGTATGTGTGTGTGTATACAAATAATTACATACACTGGTGCTCCATAATGTGGGGGGTCAAATAAACAAAATTTATCTGAATTCTCTATCTGTATAGTTATAAGCTGTATCATATTAATGAATATGTGATTTCTTTTGATGTGATTCGACATGAATGAATTGAGAGGAAATAAAATCAAATTACCTCATAAATTGGAGTGGGTCACTTATAATAAACTGTATCACAGTATCATTCAGAGAGCCTATCATATGTGATCACTTTCAGGTCATTTACCAGTAAGCTTACACTACATGCGATAGATAAATGTAGCACGAGTTACGTTCGAAATATGAGCAGCGAGACACTCTTTAACTGTTGGAGCGACTTTAAGAGCAGCTGATAAACAATTTTCTGCAAATATTTGTGTTTAGTTATAAGTTCTTTTTTGTATTTCGTGTAATTTTTGTGTATTGTGTGTGAAGTTTAATAAGAGCTTAGCAAAATGGTTAGGTCAAAGCGAAAGGCCATCCCTGATGCTGAGCAGAATGACATGTGCAGGAAACAGACAGAACAATTATTCAGACGAAATAACTTTACTACGTCCAGTAGCGAAAATGTTATCGATATTTCTTGGGAGGGCGAAGTGTCAGCTGATACTCTAACACAGAATGTATCAGGAACAGATTTAATTACTACCCAGTTGCAAAAGCTGGCTTTATTAGAAAAAGAGCCTCATGAGACATATTGTCACATAACCTATTCGTATCCCTGGACCAAGAGAGAAGCCATAAGCAAAAAAAAAAAAAAAAAATCAAGAAAATGCTAGAGTCGGGAATAGTAGAAACATCCTTATCTCCTCTATTATCTGAAGCCAAGCCAGGGGGTGGTTTACGCCTATTTCTGGATGCACGAGCAATCAATAAGATTATAATACCTGTCAGAACAAGGCCATAAAACCTAAATCAACAAAATTTATGGTGTGCACTACCTATCTTCGATAGATTTACGGAATTCCTACTGACATTTTACCTCTGGAATATTTTACCCAAGAGGATGTCATCATCATTTAACCATGCAGTAGAGCAGTATGGCTTCCCCTTGCATTCAGCCATTTGCAATACCAGCACAACAAGACTGTTCTGGTTGATGTTACAAGGCCAGGTCAGTCAATCATCGAGACTGTTGCCCCTGTAACTGCTGAAAAGGCTGCTGCCCCTCTTTAGGAAGTGCACATTAGTTTAGCCTCTCCGCTATGGTTTCACCAATGCTATGGCTGTCTGTATCACTGAAGCATGCAAGCCTCCCCACCATTGGCAAGGCTCATGGTTCACAGGGGGAGGTGGGAGTACTTTCACTATAATAGTATAAATAATTGTGGGTAACATTTTAATTTTAGGATACAGTTCCCAATAACTAACATTGTCTGTATCTTTCAGACTTTTCCCAATCAGACATCCTATGAAACAGAGTACACAGATTCAGTGGCAAAAGAATCAGCAGAAACACCTGCCAGTACCAAACGCCATAGACAACCAGAAGCAGAGCATGCCAAAGACAAATGGACCAAGGTGTCTCAATTTCGAAAGCATATCAGAAAGGAAAGAACAAGAGCCTGATAAGATTGGATTGTGCTGCCGAAAGCTGGCAAAGAAAATTAAAAAATGCAATAGACAATTTCTTATACGAAAAACAAGCAGTGAAAAACCAATACATAACAATGCACTGAAGTTGAGGTAACCGCCAATAGGTGCCATATGTGCAACAGCTACAGAGCTCTGGTTGGGGAGGAAGCAGGAGGCGACTGCCAACAAAGACATAATGGAAATAGCATTAATTTTGCGCAACACCAGTTAATGGTTTTCTTTTTCTTTTCGACTTAGCTTTGTACTAAAGTGTCCTTTATCCAATGAACAAATGTTTTCCCACATACCTACAGTCTGTACTTTACATTTTCCTTAAATTTTGTGGTAAAACTTTATGGTGTTTAAGGGATTTAGAACGGAAAAATTATATATATCTCACTTATAAACGAACATGGGAGGTATTTTATTTTTTAAATATATAGTTTTCACTGGTTGAAAATAAAATAATAAAATCGGTAATTTTTATATTCAAGCCTGTGGATTGCTGTGGTATAAAGGTTAAATTATGTGTTTGTATTGGTAACATAGTAAAAAACAGTGTCATCTCGTTTCATAGTATAAACACGTGTTTTATGTTGATGTGATAGCGTTTTTCCCAGGAAAAGTGATGAATAGACTGGTAAATCTCTCAAAAAGTAAAGTATGACGCCAAAACAGTGTTCTTAAGAAACGCGGTAATAGATTTTCGAATAAAGGGTAACATTGTGTTCAACATATGGCGTGTGAAGTTACAGACAATGAAATACAGGCAAAGTCGTCAGTATCTAGAGAAACACCTACTAGTGCTTTGAAGATTAAAATAAAACATTGTGATACACTGTTTTCTCAAAGCAAAAGTGAAGTAAATGGTGGGTTAGGTAATATTCTCGTAGATTTACATATCCTAACAAGGGTTATATGTGAATGTGTGAGTTGTAAAATATGTGGAGGGCCATTTAGTTTATATGAAGACAGTGAGGTATCAAATGGACTAGTCAGGAAACTTATCATTAATTGTGCCAGTTGTAAATATACCAATTCATTTTGGAATTCTGATACGTGTAAACATAATTATTTTGAAGTAAATTTTAGGTGGTTTTATGGATTGAGATCTATTGGCAAAGGACACACTGTGATGAATATGTCATGGTCACCTTGTGAAGTCTACAAATATGCAGAATTTGTTGGATCTGCTGTGAGTCAATGAAGGATGCTGCAAACGAAGCTGTTGAAATAAATGATGGTATGACTGACATACTGGTAGCTTTTGATGACCCTTGGCAGAAGTGCTGCTACAGTTTTAAGAATTCTGTTGTTACAGTGACCAGTGTGGGTACTGGAAAGGTAATATATTTCCAGATTTTAACCAAACATTGTTATAAGTGTAAATCAGAGACTGAAGAAGGGTGTATCTGTGACAGAAATTATGAAGGAACAAGTGGTGGTATGGAAGCCTTTGCAGCTACTGAAATTTTTAGTCGGTTCTTTGAATTAAAGGGGAGTGTGTTTCACTAAGTTCTTAGGTGATGGAGACTCAAAAGCATATGACCGTTCATCGTCATTGGCCCGGAGGCCCCTTGCGCGGTAGGTCCGGCCGCTGTGGTGCAGGTCTTATTACATTCAACGTCACAATGGGCGACCTGTGTGCCAGATGGGGATGCAATGATGATGAAGACAACACAACACCTAGTCCCTGAGGAGAGAAAATTCCCAGACCCAGCCGTGAATAGAACCCGTGCCCGTAGGACGGCAATCCGTCACACTGACCACTCAGTTAGCGGGTTGGACTCAAAAGCATATTAGAGCGTAGTAGCCGCTCAGCCTTATAGTGAGACGGTTATCACAAAATTGGAATCTGTTGGTCATGTCCAGAAGAGGATGGGCACTAGGTTGAGGAAGCTGAAACAAAGTTTGTGAGACAAGAAACTTTCTGTGGTAAAACCATCAGAGGCAGGCTGACAGACAAAATAATTGATGAACTACAGCAGTATTATGGGATGACCATTAGAAGTAATACTGAAGATTTACTAAAAATGAAGCAGGCTGTATGGGCTACCTTCTTCCACACACTGTCAACTGACGAAAAACCAGTACACCGCCTATGCCCTCCTAAACAAGATTCATGGTGCAGTTAGTGGAATGCCCAGTATTCAAATAGTTTATACAGCCATTCCCCCAGCAGCAGTCATGGATACCATAAAACTTTAACAGAGACCTGACAAATCCTGAATTACTGAAGATGTGTCTGCATGGTCAGACTCAAAATCCCAGTGAGTCGTAAAATAATTTTACATGGGCTCACTTACTAAAAAATGTTTTTGTTGGAATGAAGTCACTAAAATGGGGGGGGGGGGTTCAGTGATGCTGTTATTGCTTTTAATGATGGCAACATTGGTAGGGTGATCGTGCTACAGTGTATGGGAATTAATCCTGCAGCAAACTGCATCAGATAACTCGAACAGATGGACGAGGTTCGCATTGATAAAGTTGAGTATGCAGCAGAGTTGTCCACTAAGGAGTCCAAAAGAAGAAAAGAAAAAACTTGGAAAAAGATCAAGAGGATGACATACAGTATGATGCAGGGTGCTTCTGAGTGACTAAAAACGAAAAATGAATCATATATTAAGTTAGTTACAGTCTTTTGAAGCTTTAGGAACCGTTCCTGAAAATTTACAATTTCTGTTGCACTTTCCCCTAAATCTCAGTAACCACTTTGAGTAGAGTATGCAAACTTTCACGGAGTAATAACGTACATAGCCTGAGTCTACTGAACTAAACGAAGAACATAATGTTATTTATAATTAAAATTATTTAGGATAACATTCAAAAAAGTACACAAAATTTTAACCATGTAATTAAAAAATTGTATTTCCAAAAGAAGTCGGTGAAATGCAATTATTGTTGTTCAGTAGACTTAGAACATACAGTTTAATATCGACTACAGTGGTTCCTGAAATACAAGGAAGCCAAGTTACTAAATTTAACAATGTTGGGATAGGGTGTTCCAACTCCCCTTAAAACACAGACATTTCAAACTTAAAGCATTATCAGAGAAATCACTTGAATGGGTATATGAGAAGAATAGATAGGCTTTTCAACAATCATGGTGCCTTTGTTACACATTGTTACTGGATGTAATTTGAAAAGTAGTCATTACCTAACCTTGTCTTTCAAGGCCTGACATATTGCTTTGCAAACATCAGGCATTGTCGCTGATATGACCCGAATGGATATTTTAAACAGGAAATGTACATTTCGTTGCAAGGAATCGAACTGTCACTACCAAACGAACTTTAGCTGTTGTAGCTTCGCTCTAAACTGTATTTACCTTTTTTATTTTGCATTCGATCATCATACAGCATGTGGCCTAATAGCTGATGCCCATCATACCTGCAACTATAATTATAAAAAAAAAATCAAGCTGGTTGAATTTTGATTTTGGTAACTGATAGCTTATACTCATTCGACACTTACTGAATTCTATATGTGTGAAATGATATAGCCAATCGTCTCCTTACCTGTTGTTTCCTTATTTTGTTATGTAGTGACAAAATATAATCACCCACACTCTAAACCACAAATGTTCTGGGCGCGATCTGTGCGTCAGACGTGTTGACGTTGGCCCTATACAAATTGAACTGGATGTTGGCTCCAGTGTGTGGGGGCTGTCCCATAAATATAGGTCAATGTTAGCGGCAGTTTTTTCACCAATGTGTGGACGAAGGGTAATGCTCATTTCACAACAATTCCCACAAATGTAACATCATTTTGATGTTAGGCCCAACATCGACGACCGCATGATTGCCTATCGACTTTGCGACAAGGAAGAATATCAATATTATTGCTACTCGATTCACTTACAGCAATTTCAGCTGTCCTCTCAGGTTCCTGTCTAACCACATACTCGGAAATACTAAATATTTATTTCATCGTTCGTTTACAGATCAGACTGAATGTAACTAACAATGAATATTGCAGAACATACTTATTTTACATTCATGAAAAGGTAAGAGAACATGTTAACAAAGCTAACACGAAAAGAAATTCATGTAACCGGACGCAAACCAACAACTTACGACTAGAAAAACCAGGATATTATTCATTACGCTAGCAGTTATCTATGTGATGTTTAAAGGCCAATTCACACTGACTGTCACATCACATCACATCACGTCCCGTCCCATCAAAACATTCTGCAGTTTTCTTCAAATGGTGGCTTCCACACTGGCCGTCCCATCCCATCACGTCACGGCACTGTCGAGGATTCTCTGTAGGAAAGTTTTGATGGCTGACGTCATCCATCCAATGCTAGTAACGTGACCCACAAGCTCATTTCCACCCAATGTAAGTCCATGGGCAGATCTTCATATTTTATTTCATTGTGGTTTTTGTCGTTGATATCGGTTGTTCGTTGTCTGTTATTTGCTATAATTGGTTTAGTTCCATTATTTCTGTTGCTAAAATTTAATAAAAATGCTAATAGATTAATTGAAGCAGTGAGACAGCAGTCGAATTTTCCTACATGAGCGTACTAAATTACTTGTCCTCTACTACAGTTTTAAATGGATTTTTATAGATATCAATCCGTATTTAATATTTTACGACGAAAAGGATTGCAACAGCGCTGCAACTTGAAGTGAAATATGTACTGTGGGTAGAAGCACATTGATCAGTAGGTGTAATTTATTTGTATGTTATCAGACGATTTTAGTGTTACATCAAGAAATGCACTGAAAGCTTCAGACATTGCAAGTTGTTTGGTTAAATAAGTAATTGTGGCAGACCACCTTTTTGTTAAGCAGCTCTCTGAATTGTGTGAAACTGTTCTGCAAGCATCAGTGGTCAGTATCTATGAGGTTTCACTAGCTAACCCCACTTGAACTACTGAAAGCCAATTACGACATGTAAAGAAAACTTATATATCTTGAAAGGAAAGGTATTGAGGAAGATAGACTAACACGAAAAATTTGCACTTGAGTAGCAACCTTAAGCCAAATGTTAAGTGGATGCAATAGCAGCTCGGAACACTATGTTCCTTTTCGTAATTCTCAATGCAATTTGATGTAACAAATGAAAAACTGCTGTTTCAAAATATAAAATACAGATTCCTCTTCCTCAAGCTGCTCATATAATGTGTGACTTTCCCATTCTGTACCATGTAACAACATTTATTCGAACTCACTTTCTTTGTGTGGTTTTGCACTTCTGTCTCCCTTTTCTAAAATGCGAGCTACCCATGTGCCCTGTAAATCATTTGAGTCCAATAAATGTTATTTTCGTACAAATGTGGACTCCAACATGCACACATGCAAGCAACTCCGTTGTGTATGTGCACCTCAAGCTTAAAAACAGTTTAAAATCATCTTGCAACTATCCCATTTCCCGCAAAAAGAGCAATTGAGGACAGCAACATGGGTTGCGATCACTTGACTTGAATTGACTTGATGTGCCATGACATGACAGACTTTGTGAATACACCTTGACGTGACGATGCTGTGATGTGAAAGTGCCACGACGGACATTGCGAATTGGTCTTTAATCTGGTCTTATCATGTTCTATTTTGAAGGCTGGTATCTCTGATGCATTATTAAGTGACATTAAATGATAATGGTGATGTGTTGGTGATAAATTTTCAGTGATCCATTACACTGAAATGGCATGCTGCAAATTATGAAATAAGTGAGTCTCAACCTTAATTTGTAGATTAATGATAACAAAAACACACTCCTAAGAGAGCACTCGTTATTGAAAGCATTAACGATAGATACATCATTATGTGATATTTTATTATAGCAATAAATATAATAAATCATTCCTAGAATGATGTGTTTTTGTCAGTCTCCAGCATGCACAGATGAAATCTTGTGAGAGGCCTGTACTGAATGCAACCAAAAGTCGTTAGCCAACCATATGGTTGTCGATGTTGTATGTAAGGTCAAAATGACGTCACATTTGTGTGTGTTGTTGTGAAATGAGTATTACCACATCAACACTGGACATTACTTATTTATTTGTGTTCCATTGTTCCAGTATACAAGACGATTTCATGGATATGGAATTAGTTATAATTATACATAAGAGCAATATGCTACTTATAGATACTAATAGATATAAATTGTAACATGTGTATGGGAAACAAATATGTTAATAATTACAAGTTTAGGGATTTCCAACATTCAGTAGAGGTATAAAAAGACAAATAATAATTAACAATTATTCCACATTACAAGTTACAGATTTGATACAACTGAAGAACGTCATTAACTTGAGCAAAATTTTCTGTGCCAATGTAGGTTATCTTGTACCTTTACATTGTTGTAATAGCAAGTATTACAAGTATAATGTGTCATATATAATACACAATATGGAAACATTTACAATGAAGAAATAATTAACAGAGTAAAAAGAGTTTTCCAGAAGATAATATCTAATTTACTTTTAAATTGTGGTATTACACTGGTAAGATCTTTTATGGCCAATGGGAATCCATTCAGTACCTTTATACTTGAGTAGTGTACCCCCTTTTGTACAAGACTCAAGTTCTTCTATCAACATGCAAATTGTGTTTGACTTTGGTCGTAATCGGGAAAGGCACTGTTGGTTTGGGGTAAGTGGTGGATTCTTAATTAATTAGCTCATAAGGGGTAGGATGAATTGTGAGGTCATTATTAATATTTTACATACTTTAAAGAGATTTCTGCATGAATGACTAACTTCACTTAGAATTGGGATTGCTCTTTTCTGAGTGACAAATGCTTTATTTGTCTTCTTGTCTTCTTTACATGGCCATCTTCTGCAGCAGCTGTTAAAATCAGTTACTGTTGATTTTTTCATCTTGAGCATACTGAAATTTAGTTAACTATAATTACACTAGACACATTTAGATTTGATTCATAATGCATCTTCTATGGTTATTCTGCAAAGTGGATACATTTGTTTGCATATTTTTGGTTGTTTTAGATTAAAACATCGTTTTGTTTATAAAGTTGGAGAGCAAGTTACTTAGGGTGTTTTTCACATATTCTCCAAACCACTACTTCTTTTCTGCTTGTTAGCAGCGGCTGACGTTGGAAAGCTACCTTTCACTTGTGCACTTGGCAGTTTCTGCCATTCTGCAGCATTTCTTGCACTGTACTTGGGTTATTTACACTTCACCTTTGTAAACTGAACTGAATTATTTGTGTTTCTCACTCTGCACAGTATTACAGTGTTTATGTCTGTCCATTTGTTTTCATGCAGGTTGTGAGCGTTGCCAACCTGTGAAACTACTTTTTCCTTTTTTAAATTTGTGTGCATGTGTATGTTTGTTAGAGTAATTTAGTGAAAAGTCTTGTATGTTTGGCAGAGATATGAGAGCATATGGGGGAGGGGAACTGCAGGTTGTACTTTTTTTGTTCCTGTTTTCAGGTGTGTGGATGCTTTCTGATTCAAACGCTTTTCACCCAAAAACATAATAACCCAGATGAAAGAAAACAGAAGAAACCAAAACAACACAAATTCCATAACTTAGAAACTACAGGAATGCAATACCATTATCACAAGGGCAGATAAAAGAAACACAGTTGTTCCTGTGGATAAAGGGCAATACATCATTAAGAAAAAAGAGTTCATAAAAGATTACAAAACTAAACTCAGATCCAACAAACAGTTTCGAAATGAAGTTGAGAAACACACTGAAGGTCATTGAACATACAAAAGAAAGCAATGAAAAAGAAAACTACTACAAACAAGTCCCAGTGCATCTTCCCTCCAAAGCCAACAAAGCAACTTAAGTGAGACCTCCCTGTCAGAGCTATTGTGAATTATAGACACACACCCACTTATACATTTGCAACATACATGCTGAAAATCATATCAGAAAACTACAACTTACAAGGGAACAGAACAATAAGAAACACCACACAACTTATTCATTACATGAAAGACATACAGGTTCCAGACACACCCACCATCCTGTCATTTGATGTAGAAAATATGTGTTCCAATATACCAGTAAACATTATAGAAACAATAAACATTACAGAACAAAATCTTAAGACACACTCTACATGTCCGCACGAATGCATCAAAGAAATAGTCAGGCTGCTAGAGCTAATATCAGAACAGAACTATTTCTAGTTCAATAATGAGTTCTATTTACAAAGTGCAGCATTATCAATGGGAAAATATTTGGAAATTTGTGGTAAGATCTTATGGGACCAACTACTGAGGTCATCGGTCCTTAAGCCTACAAACTAGTTAACCTAACTTAAACTAACTTATGCTATGTACAACGCACACACCCATACCTGAGGGAGGACTTGAACCTCTGACGGGGGTAGCCACACGGACCGTGACAAGGCGCCCTAGACCATATGGCTACCCTGTGTGGCTATCAATGGGATTCCCAGTATCTAGAACCACAGCAAACATATTTGTAAACTGTGTAGAAACAGATTATATTTAAGAAATTAGTGCCAAATATATGCTAATTAGTGCCAAATAGGTACAGCATCCTGTACTGTCTTAGATATGTGGGTGACATCTTGTGCCTGAAAGGTGAACAAAGCAATAAAATTGAAAGTTATACAAAGACATAAATTCTCTTCATGACAAGATAAACTCTACATTAGAGAAAGAACAAAATAAACAATTAAATTTCTTGGACATAAACATAAAGCTTCAACAACCAACACACATTAGATGTATAATGAAGAGTGACAACAACAGACACAGTTGTACACGAGGTATCAAAACAATCCCAGTTCTCCGAAGCAGCCAAGCTTAGATACGTGCTCCACGGACTGAACACAATATCATTAGATACAATTACCGAAAATAAATGAATACCATAATTCAAAGAGCCACAAACACCCACTGTCACCAACAGTAGGACAGAATATCACACAGATAAACGCTCAAAATACGAGAACAGGAACAACAGGAAGTGAGAAAGAAACAGAAAACAAAAGATCCAAGATGCTACTCCAGGCAGGTGTAAAATGCATGTGCGCAACGGAAAAATAATGAACGCTAAAGTGATGGTATGGCCCTATCTGACTACCACTTGAAGCAGATCTTAGGAGCTCTTAATTCTCTTTAACACATAACTTACAGCCTCTATTTAAATGAATGATCAAGGCAACTAAAACTACTAAATGATAAACATTGTTTCTTATTATACATTTATTGTAGATTGAAAAACAACCCTTTATATTACAATTGTCTATATTTCCTGACTAAAAATTGCCGATCAATTGCCCAACTCTGCCCCTTTTTATGGCCACATGATGTAACATAAATAACGCGAAGTGACTGACATCACCTACATACCAAACACTAGATGACATTACTTTCAAAGATGATCTACCGTTTTGTGGAACCTCAGTGGAAATAAACTAGCATGATCACAGCTGTTTAGTTTTATAGCCCTAATAAGCCAAAGCAGTTAGCAATATCGCCATATGTATAGCGTCTGTTTCGTTGGAGTGATGGTACACGTCTGGTATGATAGAAGAACTCCAGCCACAAAATAAAACTCTGTCAAACACTAGGACGGCAGAAGGCGGTCCTCTGACTAGTTTACTCTAATACTGTCTTCTCCTCTCTGTGCTCTACAGACGAGAAACGCAAACTCCCTGCCACAAGGACAGAGTTCAAATAATGTCTGAACGTAAGTATAGGCAGAAGAATTGCTCTCAATCACTGAACGCTGCATACTCAACGACGACTTCCAACCAGGAGGCGAAGTGTAGAATCTTATAAGTTCGCAGCAACACAGTGCCTAACCGTTCTAACTATTAACTCTCCTGAGAGCAAAGACAGCAAGTCCGCCTATACCATCAAAGCTGATACTGAGCGACAGTCATACTCGGGTGCTCAAAAACCGAAGACCGCTTCTCTCGACCGCTGGCTCCCCAGCAAGACTCGGCTCCCCACCCTCGTAACTCAGGAAACAAATCATCTTCTCGAAACCATGCAATATTCTCCCTCTTTACAGAGTCTTCCAAACACCGACCAACCATATTTTAGTCTTTTTTCGTCCAGCGCGTAAAGTTCTCGAGGAAATACCTAAACTCATACAATGGTATGCTTCTGGGTAAAATTCGCGGAAATACTCCAGCCAGCATGATTTTCTCTCGGCTGCAACCAAGATTTTCATAGTTTCCAAAGTATAATCCTCCTGTCTTAGTTACAATATCGGCCAGCCACAGCTGTATTGTGTTTCCACACCAGGGTGTACAGACTGTCCGTCTTGGCACTTACTGTGCCAAGGAGGACCATCACACCTGTGCAGGCTTTTTACACCCAGGGATCGAGTTCCAGCTGCCAATTCATTACGCAATTTTGATAATAAAGACACTCTGTCATCTTCCATGCAAAAGCATTAACAATTATTTACAAGGCGTACGTGACAATGTCAGTCTCTTTAAATATATTCGTTTATACGATGTACAACCTAACAAATGATACCTAATTGTGGTTGTAGATCACAGCAAAGTATGTAGATGAGTGCTGGAAGGTGCGAAATTATAGTCCTCCTACAAAGATGGTACACAATGACACGCAACTGCAAATACACATACAGGATATCCAATTTTTTCAAAAAAGAAGGCATAAAAATAGCCAACCAAACCAACAACTAAATGCAAAAATACTTCTCGAAACAATAGAAAAAGCGGATCTATATCAGAAATAAAAAATATACCAACTGAAATGCAACACATGTGATGGAAGACACATAAGTCAAACAAGGAGGACATTTAACACCAGATACAAGAAACATGTAAGAGAGTGGAAGTATAGGACAAATCATAAACTTTTGCAGAACACCTACACCTACACCAACACCAACATAAGATTACCACCAGATATACAGACATGGAAATCATAAGGATAAATAACAACGAAAACCTCCTACCCACCTTACAAAACTCTGTCCAGAGACTGGGTGTATGTGTTGTCCACATCATTTCATCACCATCATTATCATTCATGACAAAGACTTAATGGACTAGATAAGAATTGGACTGTGTCAATATTAGGACTTTGTACAGGCGCTGATGACTGCACAGTTGGGCACCCCACTAACCAATCATCATCATCATCAACCAATCTCCTCTACATCTCTGCTGAATATACAAGACATTGCCCCATCCTTCAAATCACTGTCTCTCTCTCTCTGTCTCTCTTTCTCTTCTCTCTCTCTCTCTCTCTCTCTCTCTCTCTCTCTCTCTCTCTCTCTCACACACACACACACATGACATACAAATTTTAAAAAAAAGTAGTTTCACAGGTTGGCAGTGCTTACAACCTGGACAAAAACAAACGAGCAGACACGAACAATGTAATACTGCGCAGAGTAAGAAACACATATAACTTTAGTTCAGTTTAAGAAGGTGAAGCGTAAATAATCAAAATACAGCACAAGAAATGCTGTTGAATGGCAAAAACTGTGAAGTATATGTGTACAAACATACACGTATTTATCCAATTTGCAGCACAGAAAAAGCTTTGTAAATAAAAGCGAAACTCGTCTGCTGTAATCCTCTTTAATTAAATTGCGTAACCTCAAGACAGAAAACAAGTAATAATTGACTTTATCTGCCATTGAAAAATAGGTATTTGGATATAATATTTTATGTATTTTAAAAAGATTCCTGCATGAATGATTAACTCCACCTGGAATCCGGATTGCTTTTTCCTGAGCGACAAATACTTTATTTGCAATTGGTTGGTTACCCCAAAATATTATTCCATAAGAATGAAAATAACCAAAATAAGAAACCTTAACAGCATCAGTATTAGCAGTTGTTGCTATAATACATAAAGCATAAGTTGTTGAAGTATAAGTGTTTTTTTTCCAAGCCCAGAAGGTGGCAAACTCCATTTAGTTTATGGTCGATTTGGAGGCTTAAAAATTTTGAAAAATAACTTTTCTGTATATCACGATAATTTCATTGATTAATTACCTCCTGAACTTTCTGAGACACATGGAAGTGAATGTACCAGTTATTTTTTTATTTTATTTATTTATTTATTATAATCCCAATGATCACATTCTTGATATAGGATTTGTCAGGGTACATTTAACAACTATATAATATCTTCACAAATTTTTTATCTGTGCTGAATTCAGATGAATCTATCTTATGTTTAATACAATTTACAACTAATGAGTGGTTTTATAACATAATTTCTTATGTGCTTGACAGACATATTCACTGATGTAATTTCATTTGTCACATTAACTTAAACATAGATTTTTATACAGTTACGCAGAGATCTTCACTTATGCTGTAATAACATTCGTCAAACATGTGGTTCTTTATAACAGTTTTAAATTTATCCTCATTTTCCATCTCTTTGATACGTTTTGGTAGTGCATTAAAAAGTGTGATGCTTTGCTTACGTAAATGTTTCTGACTTCTGATCGTTGTTACAACTTGTATGTGGAGATCTTTACATTGCCGTGTATCGTAATTATGGTAGTCTGTATTGGTTTTCATTATGTCCTGATTTCTTTTGATCACCAACAGACATTTCAGAATGTATAATGATGGAATTGTTAAAATTTTCAATGCTTTAAAAAGGGACCTACAATGTGTTTCAGGTGGGCTCTGAGTCGTTATCCGAATAGTGCATTTTTGTAATTTGAAAATCTCATTTAGATGACAATTTGTTTTTCCCCAGAATACCATCCCATAGGATGCAATGGACTGAAAATAGCCAAAAAATACTAATCTGGTACAGTCATTACTACAAACTCTTGAAATTATTCTAAGTACAAAACATGCTGAATTTAGTTTTAGTGTTAAGCTCACAACATGGTCCCTCCATTTAATCTTATCATCAATGTGCATACCCAGGAATTTTGCACACTGTACTCTTTCAAGTTGTTTGCCCTCCATGGTAGCATTTAGGTCGTCATGTTCACTTATTTTTCCACATTGCACATAATTAGTTTTTTGCATTCAGTGTTACCTTGTTAGCACTAAACCACTTTTGTATATATTGTAGAACATGGTCCACAGTACTGTGCAATGACTGTGTCATATCACTAACTATTAAACTAGTATCATAAGCAAATAACATGATTCTAGCTTTTTTTCTCTCTGACACCTGAATATCATTAATGTAAATGAGGAACAGCTAGGGGCCTGATACACTTCCTTGGGGTACTCCTACTGTGACCTCCCTTGGACCTGATCTTAATTTAATTTTTGGTTAATATTTGGTGCTGTAATTTAAACAACCTGCATCCTCTCTTCCAGATAAGACTCAAACCACTTTTTTACCGGTCATTTGATACCTATATCTTCAAGCTTTTCCAAAAGTATGCTGTGGTCAACAGTGTCAAAGACTTTTGACAAATATAGATTTATCCCAACAACACTTCTTTCCTCTTCGAATTTAATGATTATTTCTTTTGTGTATTCCAGTACAGCTGTTTCGGTACTTCTCCCAGCTTGAAATCCATGCTGATTACTGTTTATCAGATTGTGGATATTAAGATAATGTGTGACTCTATATTTCATTAATATCTCTAAAACCTTAGAGAAAGTTGAGAGAAGTGAGACAGGTCTGTAGTTTTCTGTTTTAAGCTTATCCCACTTTTTCAACACGGGAACTACTTTAGAAATTTTCAGTTTCTATGGAAACATGCCCTCAGCCATTGACAAGTTTGCTATGTGCGCCAATGGTTTCGCTATTTGATTAGCTGTTTTCTTTACTAGTATTATTGGCACCTCACCTACTCCAGCTGACATCTTGGACTTGAGACTATCAATCACTTTTAAAACTTCCTTTTCGTTTGTTCGAACTGCCATCATACTGCTGGCTGCCTGGGGTGCTTCCATCTTAATCTGCTCCCCAAAATTCCTGATTAATGTCTGGGGTACATTTAAAACGTAATTATTTATTTAATTAGGCATCGCATATTTATCTACCATTTTATTCTCCTCATCTTTTAGAATAATTTCCTTGTCTTTGATAGGTTCCCCAGATTATTCTCTCTTAATTTCCCTTGCTATTTTAGTTTTATTTCTGGACTGTTTTATTTCCATATCATTCCTTAATAACTTTGCATTTGCAATTACTCTGCGCTATATTTTCCTATATCTGTTAACATATTCTATAAAATCAGTATCTGTACACTCCCTCAACTCTGAATTCAGTTTTTTCATGTTTTCACATGATTTGTTAATGCCAAGAGTCATCCAAGAACTTGACTTTATGTGTCCAGTAGATTTGATTCTGGTCAGTTTCTTTGGAAAACACATCTCTAAGTTCATCATAAAAATCGATGCAAATACACTATATGCCTCATCTGTACTTGTTTGTTTCATAACATCTAAGATACTTATGAACTGATGACAGCTGTCCACAGTGAAGTTTCTTTTGTAAATATTATTTACACCTTTATCTTCCTTTGACCTTAAAGGGATTTCAATGGTGAGAGCATTGTCGTTAGACAATCCTAAATCTATGTTTGTTACCTCTGTGTCAGTTGCTGACATATCTGAGAAAATGTTATCTATGTGGCTATTGGAGGTGTTTGTTATTCTAGTTGAATTGTTTATGTGTGGTGACATATTGAAACTCTTTAATATGTCCAAAAATTGCTTTTTTGTTGACTTTCAACTAGAAGATTAATATTGAAATCACCACAAAGAATAATCACAGATCCTTTTTTGTAAAAAGCATTTAGCAGCAATTCTAATTTATCAAAAAAGACTTCTATGTTTCCTCTTGGTGACCTATACACTGTTATGACTATGACTTTTTCAATCATGCCATATAGCAGACAGTACCTGTTTCAAAAAACTTTTCAATTCAGGAGTTCTCTGCTACACATCCCTTTTTAAATTCTAACTCTTGTCTAAGGTAATTACCGACTCCACCACCTTTTGCAGTTTTCCTACTATAACGATTTGCCAGTTTAAATGGATTAATATGAATACTACTAATTTCATGGTCCTTACACCCATGTTCAGTAATACACAAGACATCAGGTTGGGTGTTACTGCTATTTCAGGTTCACAATATTTATTCTTGAGGCACTGCGCATTTAGAGTCATAATCTTTAGAACAGTGGAGTGAGCACCGACGGTATTTCTCCTTTCGTTTAACACTGTTAACTTTAGTACAATTTTTTTAAATTTAAAGTCTGGTCATTGCAGCTGAACGGCTTATGGATATCATGGAACACAAAGTTGATACACACTGCAATGTTATTTTCAGGCGTTTGTTTCAACTCAAAGAGATGTATCATCCACAGGGAGAGTAAATTTGCTAGTAGCTTTTGTGCAAAGTGGGAGATCATTAATGAAAATAAGAAAGAGTAGGGAGTCTGGAACAGAATCTCGCATTGCTCCTGTGCTTAGTGTTCCCCAGTCAGATGAAACTCTTGCGCCATCTCCATGATTCTGTGATAGCCTCTGCTTACTATAAGTGAGGTATGATGTAAGCCACATTCACATTCTGTCACCACAGGCAATATTCTCTCAATTCCATTATTTTTTAGCAGTTGTAAGGCCATACCTATTTCATCATGGCTTCAGCTAACTCAGTGACAAGTTGTATCACCACACATCCAAGTGAGCAGCAGTAATACAAAATAAACAGCGAGCTAGGTTAGAAAATATTTACGATCTGTGAAAGAAAATGACCCAGATTCCGAGCGAGCAGCTCAATTCCCCAATGAGGCAGTTGTCCTCAACATAATTAGTAATTGAATAAGTATTTGACAGGAATCTGATGCAACTACACTCTTTAATGCTCTGACGGCGTTGTTACTGTTGGGTAACACTTGTATGCCGCAACAGAATGATATAATGGAAGTTTATTTTATTATTATTGCATTAAACAGTTATTTAGCTCATATAATTATAGTTTATTTTATCGTTGTTACAACAAGATTAAACTGTGATTTTGCCCAGACTTGTTTATCAAGGTAACATAAGGACAACCGTTCTTTACATATGTACAAAGTACGCTGTGTGCCTGCTCGTTTTACGAAAATCGGGGCGCCCGCTCCAGGGGCAAATATCCCCTCAAGTGATGTCACTGAAAGTGCCTGAAGCTTGTAAGGCCAATATTTCTAGCACTATACTTTTCCAATATACAATTTAAGGAAAATTTAAATTAGAGGCACTAAGTATGTGGAAAAAATTTGTTAATTGGATAAACAGCACTTTGTTATGAAATGAAATTTAAAGAAGATACAAAATAAATATTATTTACTATTTCCAAACGTTAAAAATTCCCTTTGTTTCAAGTCTGTTGGCAACAGGCATATTTGTCTCTTGCTAAGGTCTTCACTTTGTACGTGGTGCATCTACTGTAAATACTAGGGGTCTGTTACATATTGCAGTGTCTATTTAATGCATGATTTCTTCTCTACTTTCTTCATCAATTTGTTAATTTTTTTTAGCAGTTAGTAATACACATCCACATCATTAGGCGCTGTTTACTTTCTTTGTTATGATGTTTTTAAAATAATACTGCCTGATCAGTTTGCCTCATAGCTAGTTCTACTTCTGACAGTCTGTGACGTATGTATTTGACTGATGTTTCTGTGGTCTCATGTTCCACAGATTCAATGTCTTCATTTTCACACTCATTTTCATTGAAAAAGTCTGAAAGAAACACATAATTTTAATAAACCAACACTGTATCTTATTAAGGTATACCACAGTTATTTTGTACTCCAATAGCGAAAGTGTAGTTTGGCGGTATAATTTTGCCCCTTAACATACTATTTTAATACAAAAAACGTTAGCATCAGGCTGAGGAGTTTGATACCACACATACGCTATTTGAAGTAAAGTGCTACTAATTTGCCTAATATGGAAAGTAATCATTCATACATGGCTGACATGAACTCGATACTAACAAGCATTCCCTATTTTTCGTGTTAATAGTCACATAGTATCGCAATTACTTTGAACTAAAATGGAGGCAGGGAGTTACCAGCCAGAAGTAGAACATGGAACACATTTCGAGAGGGGTTATAAAAAGCAGACTCTTTGCAGCAGGGAGGCAGGCACCATTAGCGCAGCCTGAAGCTGGTCGTTCATGACAATAGGCCATTAAGACTCTGACTCACACCTGTGTGGAACGGAAAGAAACATCTTCGCATAGCTGGGGTCCACGTGTCTTCTGTTAGAGGACCAGTACATGGTATTCGGATTTATGAAAAATGCTGAGTCGCACAAAATAAAGTTAGCAGCGGGTCAGAGACGAGTGGACAGAAAAGACATAGAAAGACCACACCTGATGCCTGGGAAAGTCTCTATGACAGGAAAGTTTTGAGAATCAGAATGGGATGTCTTTGAAAAGCACGAAAAACATTCTCACTAGGTTTCTTTTTTCGAAACAGAAAGCAGTCCACAGTGGAAAGCACCGCCATTTTTAACAAATAGTCGCATATCACGTGATGAGGGCATGGAGTACTCGAGGTTGCACGTGGACAGCTTGTGTATGGACGTAGCCTGAGAGTATAGGAGCGAAACACGAATGCTATAAGCAAGAAGGATAATAGTTTCCATCCCCAATATGCTTCTCAAGCTGCAATGGACCAAGAAACGATGCAAGTCGTACCACAAACAGCATTGGCCGTTACGACTTGTAGTAGGGGATGAACGCAAGGTACAGTGGGGGGGAACCAAAAAGATATACAGGATGGTCTCGTCAGAGAGAAGAAGAGAGGTCTCTTCAGACTGGGGCCATGTGTAAAAAGAACTCTTCCTGTTCTATCGGCCTAGAAAACCGTTTTAGTGGACACTTGCATTCATAGGGTTCGAAATTCCCGTAATGTCTCCTGAGTGGAGACTATTGATTTCGACCCAAGTTAGTTACGTTCTGCAGAACAATTAAAGAGGGCGGAGGTGTACACGTCGCTAAGACAAAGTGAGTGGACATTGTCAACAGTTTACCTAGAGAAAAAAACAGTTTTTCGCATCACAAAAACTCAAGGCAGTTTTCGACTGCTGATACAGTCATGGCTAGAGTAGTATTGAGGTTTACAGGTCCGCACAGTGTCGTCGCGCCTCCTTTATCATACGCCACTGCTGACCCAGCAGCCACCCATAAAGCATGGTAAATATCGCGTGTGTTCAGGAACTCAGTAATCGAGTCACAAGCTTGTGTGTGCACTTCGAATGGATCTTGGAATTGTGTTACGTATTTCCTTCTCATTTCCTCATGTCCATGTTAGGCATTATTGCATGTGTGTTCATAGGGCTTAAAAGTGAAGAATGGTATCGGTAAATATACGTTAATGTCCAGCTAAAATAGCATTGACAGTAGGGTATATTGAAGTGTCGTGAGTGTAATATTTTGGAGGGTAAATTGTTTTGTGATCATTGTATTCTTAGTTATGCTAGGGCCTCTTTTCTCAAAGGAATGCTTTTGAGAGGATGTTATGTGTTTATTTTTATCACAGTTAATTTCGTTTAGTTTGTGTATTCCTTGTCAGGATCTTCCTAATTATAGAGGATACACACAATTTGTATGGTGATTCTGTAATAAAAAGATTTAGAACCGAAAAAAGTTGTTTGTGTGTTTTTGACTAGAGGCTACCCCTTCCTCACTGAAATATTTTAGGGCATGTATTACAGCTGTTATTCTGATGTCTAATTGTGACTTTCTCCATGATCTCCTTACCTCTCAGGGCCAGGGTTCACAGGTGCTTTAGTTCTATCAGATATCTCTGTGTGTGGGAAGTCGTAAGGACGAGTGATTATGATGAGGATGCATTTTTGCTTGGGAGATCAGGCTGCCAGGATGCGTTTTTGGTTGAGAGATTACACTGCCAGGATACGTTTGTGGTTGAGAGATTGGCACACCAGGAAGTTATTAGTGGAAAAATCAACCTGTTCGGATATTTTTGAGCACAGAAAAATTGTCAGAATATTTTTATGGTGGAAGCGAGACTATCAGGGACGATTTTGGTTGAAAAATCATACGGTCCAGATAATTTTCAGCACAGTGAAAAATTGCCGGAATAAGTTTGTTGATGATAGGAGAGTGCTAGGATATGTTTTCGGTTGAAATTTCATACTCTCCGGTAATTTTTGACCAGAGTGAAAGTATTAGAATCATGTTAATTTAGTATTAGACACTATTATAATGCATGTGTTGCAAGGACACAAGAATGTTAGAGGTCAATTTGATGTCTGAAAGTGAAATAATTAATGATTTGTGCATCAGGTGTGTTATCTTGTTGAAGTTTAGACTTGTAAATGTTTGTTAGTACGTTTCAGTGTTTCCAATAGTAAGTTTATGTTATTAAATGTCAGAGAGTATTTAAAGTAGCAGCACTTAGTAGGTGTGGCATTGTCTTGTTGTAAGTTTGAAGTTCAGTAACTCCAAACTTTGTTAGTGTAATTTAGCATTAAATGTGTGACTTCTTTTTCAATTACATTAAATTTGATCAAAGAAAGTTTTGAATTCAGTTTAAGTCGGTAGTAAGGTATATTTAAAAATTTCATTTGTGTTTGGCTTATACACAGGTTTGTCACATCGTTTTTGGTGTATTGGATTTTCTTCCAAACATTGCTAAAAAAATTCTTATATTAAACTGAGGGAAAGTGTGGACTGTAAATTGGAATTCATGCAGGACTATGTATATTTTTTGGAGGTGTGTTAGGCTGTACGAGCGCATGTTAATGTGAAGTAAGGGCAGAAACAGTGCGAAGTTCAGAGAGTGTTTTGAAATGACGGAAGAACAGGGATGCTGACTTATCAAAAATATTGGGGGTGGGCCCATACTGGGGGGTCTTGCTCTGGGAAAATCGACTAGCCTGACACATTTTTTGGCTTTGATAAAATAAACAAAACTTAAACGTGCATGGTATTTTCGTAAAAAGCTAATTTAATTTACAGTAATAATCATGCTTATAGACTATTACATAGCAATGAATATATAGCTCCAAAAAGACTGAAATTATGTTTAAATAAACCCTAAACTGTCATTAAAAGAATAAAACATAAAATATTGCTGTTGCACAGTAATAGCACTTGGATAAATAAGTGAAATAAATAATTTAAGCTTACTTTGAATCAGGGTCAGGGTTCATTAAATAAACACATCTCGAAGTTAATGCTTTAATTCAGTTAATAAAGTTAATGCAGTATGCCTAATACTTTCAGTCAAAAAGTATATAAATAGTGGGTTTTACTTGGGTCTTACACCATAAAAATATTTAAGTATTTTACAGGTAAAATAACTAATGCAGTACTATAGTAATATAGTAATAGAGTACTAAACTAATACTAATATTTCGAAACTGAAAATTTAACATTATATATGTATTTAATTCCCTATTTTTTAAAGATTTTAAATATTTCTCTAAATGCCACTATTGAGGCTAGAGTGTCTTTAGAAAGGTGTTAATGCCGACCGTCTGACTGAATTACTGAATAGAATTTGTTGATGACTGGTCGGATATCCAGTTAATCCAAAACATCTTGGTGGGCATGAAGAACTTTCAAGTTGTTCAATCGCTTCGTTGTTGATCAGAGTTGACTTCAGACATCTAAGGGTGTTAAATGACTGTTTCTGCTGTTGCTGTCAAGATTGGAACTACTTAGAGAAGCTTAATGCACTTCACCACTTCACATAACATTTCTCCAACTGCAGGCTCTTGTGTAATGTACTTTCTTACATCCTGCATGTTTCTTAAGACCAATTGCTTTTTATTGTTATTGGCTAACATATTCAAGGGTAAGCGCAGTCTCTCAATGTCTACATCAATTTTTCAAAAACTCAGTTGATTTTTCCAAATTTGTTACATCTTTGTTTACTAAAAGCAAGCACTCTTGTTCAGCTGCAATGACCTCTGTGAGTCCAGTTGAAGCAACCTGCTCAGTAATGCAAGGTAGAACCGTTTCACAAATTTCAATGTAAATAGCTTTGTAGTATTCCTTTGGGGTTTTGAAAGTGTGCCGTGAGCTTGCTTCGTTGTTTTTATACTTCTTTAGTATACTTCGATTCTGAGGAAGCGAAGGATCACCAACTCGTGAAAGTTGTTCTTTTAAACATAATTCCCAAAAGTGTTCAAAACTGTCATGCCTTCCATTCAATATACAAATCAAGTCCTCATATTTTTTTTCCAGATCAGCATCACTTAGATGAGGGCACTGGATTTTTTCATTGACATCTTCTACTGGGTTCATTGCATGGTAATTAAGATGCAAAAAGAAATAAGTCTTTAATTGTAACATTGACTCAAGATAGCCTGCACATTTGTAACCTGCTTCTGTTTTGTCCTCTGCAGAAAATGTTTCAAAACATTCTATAAGTTTTTCTAAGTTTTTCAATATTCTCAAGATACTAGAAGCTCGCATAGTCCATCGAATTGGACATAGGGGTTGCAGATCAACTTGGTCGTTGGTGCTCTCACAGCATATGCTTCTGAAAAGTCCCATCCTTTTGTTGGATTCCAGTACGGCGTTTATTAAGTCCTTGGCTAAAGCCATAATATCCCTCATAGGCGTAAGATGGCGGAGACTGTCTAGAACTGCCAAATTTAAACTGTGAGCAGTGCAGTGCACATAAAGTCCTTTTGGTTGTATATCCAAAAGTAACTTTTTAGTCCTTTGAACTTACCTCTCATATTCGAGGCACCATCATAGCTCTGTCCTCTTATGTTATACATAGAAAAATCAAGATGAGCAAAAATGTCTTTTAAAATATTAAACAGACTTTGTGATTCAGTGTTGAGGGTCCCGTATAAGCCAATAAAGTCTTTGTTGATGATTAAGAAATCATCGACAGTACGAATACAAAATGACACTTGTTCGTGAATCGAAGAATCACTTGTTTCATCAACCGTAATAGAAAAATGTTTAATCTCCTTGATTGAAGCCAATACCTTTCTCGACACAGACTTTCCTAGAAGATCAATGATCTCGTTTTGAATATCGTGGGACATCCACTTATACCCCGACTCCTCCAACCAATATTTAACTCAGGTACGTCATTCTTTCGGAGTTACAACAACTGAAAAAAGTTTGATTTTATATCTTCATGCCCTCTAATTGCTAGTCCTTGTTGGAATAGAAATTGCACAGTAGCAAAAATTGTCTCAAGAGCTAAACGGCCTTTCTTCATAACACTATCTAACTGTTTATTCAATTGGGAGGCCACACTCCTGTTAGTGATAGAATTTAGTTTCAGAACACCTTTGTGCGTAAACGTATTTTCATGAACACGGAATTTTTCCAAAGTCTTTTTTCCAGTTAGAAAACCCTATGGAACTAAATGCATCTTCTATTTTAGAAGAAAATTGTAATAGATTTTTAGCACATGCCTCTTTGCAGGTTTTGTAAAAGACTTTTTCGGTAGATGCTTCATATTCTAACCATGTATATCTGATCAACCTTCTGAAATGATCTTCCCTTACCAGATTGTCCTGGTTTTGGCTGCGAATGGTTCTAGCTTGAAGACGATGAAGCAATTGACGACACAATAATTGTTGGAGATTGACTTGCAGTGTCATCTAATTCCAAGCGCGCCTTTTTGGTAACAAATTAATCCATTTGCAAACTTAATTCACAATACACTAAGAGACTACTGTAAACGAATAAAATATAGTCATATAAAATAGTTCACTGGACACTAAAGTCAGAACACTAAATATGTCTGTAACATGTTCTGAATGAAAATATCCACAGCAGTGTGGGCTTTATATATCCGCGGCGTCGTAATGATTCGAAGCGCCAAGGAGACGCACGGCGGAGGGTTCCAGGCGCTTCTGCTCCAGTCCTTTTGATGTCGCCACGGCTGCAGTGCTGGCCCACCGGCACTAGACTTTACTCGATGGTTCGCGCACCGGGACAAATTCTAACTGTGCCCGCAGCACTGTAACATGTCATGATTCACAGCAATCGTTTTCAGTTAACCTACTTACTACCGTAATAATATTTGTTTTAACTCATTAGTGAGGGTTTTTTAAAAGGTAACTATCGTCAAACAAGGAAATTTAAAAAAAATCCATTATAATTTTATGATTTTACAAAGCATAATGTAACAAATAATTTTCTTAAATTATTCGTTGGCTCTGCCCCCCCCCCCCCCAAACTAATGTTTGAGGAGGCTGGGCCCCCCTCAGAACCCATGGAGTCGGCGCCTGTGCAGAAGAACATAGGACAGATCAAAGCCAAGTGGTAAACGAGATGTGAGGGGTGGAGCGTGTGTCACAGGCAGAAAAGTTGCATGAACAGCACAACATAACAGCCACAGCGTCACTTCATGAACGTCAAGAAAGTGAGACAACTTCTAGGCACTCACATAAAGGAACTCATGATGAAAACGGTGAAGAGGCAGATCGAGACAGAGACTTAATTTCAGATGATGCCCTGGTTGGACTATCTCGAACCGTTTGTTTTCGTAAGCGACCAATTGTCACGTGATAGGACGGAAAGAATGAGTGTCAGTGCACCTACAATTTTTTCACAGATTAAAGAATCGGTACAGGAGAGACAGGGAAGGGAGAAGTTGAATCAAATGGCTACCAGTAAAGATCCAAATGTATCTAATAGTATGTTCGAAATATTGCAATAAATGATCCAACAAGGAACACAAATAAATGTGTGCATGCTGAATTTAAGCGCAGAAACGCCTTCGAATATGCACAACCTGAGTGCAGAAACGCATTCGAACATACAGAACCTAGGTGAACGGACAAACAAAGCCATACGAAAGTTAGAACAAGGACGAGATCAGGTTCGAAAGTAGGCCCAAGGTCACGAGAGATGACTGGAGCTCTAATGATAGGTCACACACAGATGCGCACAGATATTGACGAGGTACAGAAAGATATGGCAAAGTTACGTGACGAAGCTCACCAGAGTTGAGATCTCTTTACGACAAATACATCTCGAAAAACACAGCAGGTCATTCAAGAGTTGACAGTTCAAAGAAGGGTTACCAAAGCAGCGTTAAAGAAGATCGACTCGAAAACCAAGAAACAGTTCCAAAGACTGAGAGCCGAATTATTGCAAAAGTATCGAAGGTCGTGGTGACAACGTCAGTGTGTGTCCAGAGTCAATTACGATGTCTGAGTCCACGGTAAAAACGAACATTGACACTATGAATATCGCAGGGAGGTCATCCGGAGCAGAGAAAGAGACGGAAAAAGATTGCGACAACGTAGAAAGACGCGCTTGTAGCGGCATATCTGAATGCACAAATGTGTAATGTAACAAAAGGGGCAAAAAACAGTTCGATGCACACAGTGGATTCAAATAGGTTCCAAATGAATGTACCAAGTGAACAGAGACAAAGTATACCTAATTTAGAGACAGTATTACGTGCAGCACATCAAAACCCAATACGTCAGGTGTAGAATGTGACGTATGGCGATCAAAATTTAAGAGAACAGTATTCCGTACTGCAGTATGTCATTCAGGTACCAGCAACTTCTTATGCAGAACAGTACAGGCTATACCAAAATCCGAAGCCACTGGCAAGACTGGATACAGATCTGTAATCTATAGCATGTGCCAAAGTAGAAAACCAGTTACAATTACGGAGAATGTAGGTTATAGGGCTCAACATGAGATAAATAACTGCATACCATTGCGAAGATTTGATACTCACTTACATGATAGCGGGGGTGTGCATTACCCAATGGCGGTAGAGAGCACAAACGAATTTGACAGAGGTATGATTGGAGGGAGGAGTAGCATAGAACAAACACTGTATGCTACAATATTTGACAGAGACCACTTTCTAACAATAAGGAAATTTCAACACTACAAAGAAGATGAAAATTTCTTACATCCAATCAATAGTGGTGATTCTTGGGGCCGATTTTTTGAATCAACAACTAGCAATTTTGGACATGGGAAAAGGGAGCGTGACATTAGATGATGTTACTCTTTTCTTTGAAGAGAAGCTTGGACAGGATAAGAGTCCCGACGTGTACATACAATTATTATGCAAATTGAGGAAGAGGTGTCAGGAGATAAACATCCACACAGTACAAGTGGACAGGTAAACCGAAGATGATATATCCAGGGTTACTACATGACAATTATTAGGAAATAGATAAGATGTTACAGGAAGTAACTAATATCCCTCAATATGATAAGAAAGAGTTACAGACTATACTGCATGGTACTGCAGAGATATTTTTACCAAAGACAGGTGCAATTAAGCATTTTCAATACCAGTTTGAGGTAAAAGAACACAAACCGTTTAGGGTTCCACCTTACACCATATCGTTGTGTTGTAGGCATAAAGTGTTTCTTGAACTACGCAAAATGATGGAAGGTCTGATAATTGAACCCAAATCATCAACCTACAATAGTTCTGTAAGGATTGTAGATAAAAAATACAGTAGTATTCGTCTTGTACTAGATTCGAGAAAGATCCACACAATAATTGTTACTGAAACAGATTGACTGGAAAAGTTAGAGGAATTACTTCATAAATTTCATGGGGCAAAGTTCTTTTCATCCCTTGATCTAAGATAGAGTTTTTGGCAAATTGAGTTAGCACCAGAATGTAGGAAGGGTTCAGCCTTTATAGCATTTGGGCGTTCCTACCAGTTCAAAAGATTGCCATTTGGGCCTAACATATCATCTACAGATTTTATAAGGGGATTAGCAATAATTTTAAATAAAGAATTACAGGAAAAACTGACATCTTATGTAGATGTATTAATTGCAGAACCATCATGGATACAACACGATGAAATTCTAGGAAAACTCCTCCAAACATTAAAAGACTGTGGTGTTGCCATAAATGTTGCAAAATCCAAATTTGTGAAAAAGCAAATATAGTTCTTGGGTCATATAATACCACTAAAAGGGATAGAACTAGATCAAATAAATTACAAGCGGTTTGGGATTTCGAAAGGCCCTACATATGGAAGACACTACGTGGATTTTTAGATCTGATCAATTTTTACAAAAAATTCATTTGGATTTACACATTAGCAGCACCACACTTACGTCAGCTCACTGGCGAAAATACACCATGGGTGTGGGACCAGCAAGCAGAGGAGGAATTTCAGAAATTAAAGATTGCTCTGACAAAAGCACCCCTATTATTCCACACCATGTAACCTTGGGTTTTTGCATGACCAAGGACAGCGCAAAAACGGGATTGCGAGAACTACTATTTCAGGAATGTGAACATGACGGACAAATTACTAATAAAACTATTGCTTTGGCAAGCAGAGTACTGACTAAATGTGAATGGAATTACTCCATCGCAGAATTGGAAGCGTTAGCGATAGTGTGGAGATTCCAAAGATTTGAATACGTTATATATGTAAGAAAAGTTTTTAATGACCAGAAGGCGTTGGAGTTTTTGTTAATAGCAAAGGTAGCTCATGGCAGACTTAATGGCTGGATAGCAATACCACAAGAGTGTGATTTCTCAGATACTTATGTACAAGGACCAATTAACTTTGTAGTAGATGCACTATCAAGATCTCATTGAGGTGTCGGTCTTAGCACAGGAAGCTATAATGAGGAAAATCAGTTTGGAATTTATCATATGAAAAATATACCATTTGAAAATCAAACATAAGTTGAAAGATAAAAAATGCCATCGACATTCGCCTCCATTATTTCGTGAAAGATGACTTTCTGTTTTATAGAGGGAATGTAGATACATGTTCATGGCTATCGTGTATTCCAGAATAGTTAAGTAATAAATACATATGGTATACATATCTTAGCAATGGGCATTCTGGCCCACGAAAATGTTACTTGAAATTAAAACAGTAATGTCATTTTTCCAATATGAAGAAAAAAAATTATAAAAGTATTAGCCAAATGAAAGATTGTCAGAGGGCTAAGCACATACAATTTCAAACCAGACAACCTATGAATCCAATAATTATTGAAAAATTAAAACACTTCGCAGCAACAGATTTAATGAGTCCGTCACCACAGACAAATAAGGAAAATACATATTTATTTTCGTTGTGGCAGAATTTACATCTAAGTGTGTTACCCTTACCCCACTGAAAAAGGTAACTACGTGCACTATTACAAAAGCAAACAATCAGGATTTCCTAAAGCAAGCGTGCAGAGTTGACAAAATATTGTCTGACAACGGACCACATTACAGGTCAAAACAATGGAAGACTACACTCAAGAAGCATCGAATAGAGCTCAAATACATTTCAAAATACAAACCAAGAACAAATCCAGCTGTGTGGACAATGAAAGACTTAAGAACATTGTGTAGCTTGTATTGCAGTAAGAAGCATAATACCTGGAATACATATTTGGCACAATTTCATGCAGTGATCAATGAAATGCCCCTTAGCTTTACTTCCATCTACTTGTGTCTTAACAAATAAACCAGCCCCAGACGGAATTAGGGTTGTAATCAAATTTCCACCAATCCCAAGAACACAACATTGAAATCTTGTGCCAATAGCACTGAACAGCAGCCGTTGTGAAGCCATGAAGTGGAACTCCAGGGTGGAGAAAACTGCTACCAATCCAGTGTTTATGGTAGAACAAAAGTTTTAGTAAAAACACACTATTTATCAAACAAACAAAAACAGCTATGCTGTAAGTTCTTTTCTGTATATAGGGATCTGGCAGAAATTCGTAGAATTATACATACAAATGCTGTGGAACTAGTCAACCTGAAAACAGGAAAGAGATGCATCACATAAGCCATCTAAAGGCATATGAGGGTTAGAAATATAAGAATCAAAGTTCACATGTTTGACCAAGATCAGGTATCTTGACAATTTGCTGTTTGATGTGAGATTAACATACTTTTTATCGACAGGTCACTTAAGAGACTAATTATAGTTGTACTGATTGATGAAGGACACTGAATTAATATCAAGAGGATTTGACATTTTTATGTAGACATTAGAAGAGTTTTGATTCAAAAGACCAGATGATGATGAGAAAAGAAGGATAAGATGAAAAATACAGCAGAGCCAATAAATGCGGGTATTAAAGGTACAGTAAGTGTGCAGGTACTGGAACAAGTTGATAGGTATGATTGAAATAGTTGAGATTTACATGTATGTATCAGATGGGGACATTGTGAGTTCGATAATTTATGTTGCAGGAGTCGATAGTAAAGAAGAGTGGGAATGCAAACAGGAGAGAGAACACAGGAAAGGAAATTTTTCATTTTCTGAACATGAGACTAACAAGGTTTAGGATTAAAAATGCACTAGCTACATGTACATACTAATGATATGCGAAGTACATCACCATTTCCTTCTACTCTAACCTTTTCTCTCAAAAGATGAGGAAACTTAGGTAGAATTAACAAACAATGATATATACGAATTTAAATTTTAAAGCAAAAGGGATTTACACAGAAGGAATTGTGTAATAGGTAAAGTTTTGAGTGCAACTATGAAAACTGTTAATACTTTATCATAGGTTAAAAAAGAAATTTGTATCATGTGCGGAGATCGAGGACCACAGCATGAAGTCACGTGACGACGACAATCTAGGGGGTCAACCTGAACATCAAGTTCCAGATGAGGTGGCAGTATAGGAGCGAGAAGGGAAGGCAGTCAAAGTGAGAGGAGAGGCGTTAGGCAATACAGCTACTACGACTTTGCCAAAGCAGCCGTGAGGCACTGCGAAACAGGCAGCTGCAGCTCGGATGTATACAGTAGTTCCGAACAATTCCTACCCGACATGGACCGACCAGTTTAAAAACCTACGTTACCCAATCTGATGTAGCAGTGTTGTTGACCATACACCTTGTATTCCTCACTGAAATGTAGATTTCTCCTGTTTATGCGAGTTATTTTCGAATATAGAAGAAATGGGAGAATGTGCCCGTTTGCAGGTCGCTAAGGTATTGGTGCTTGTTGTGAAAGTCGCGTACAGGACTATGGCATAGACTATACTCCCTCTAAGTATGTTTCATCAAGTAGAAAAATATGTTTCCCTATCTCTGACATCATGCACCACAGAACTAGAACATCAAACTCATTTTCGGCTGACGACGGAGAGCTAAGATCTATCATTGTCAAATGACCCCCCCCCCCCCCCACATTTTCGAATACTCTCTTAAGGTAACTAAATGTCTCCCCACATAGAATGTCTCTTAAGGTAACAGCACAGAGAAGCTGTAACTGTTTGTTTTATACTATGTATCACTTTATACATTCGGTACCACATCTGCTTTTATTACAATATGATTGAGTTTCTTAGTTTTGAGTACACTTACGAAAGAAATATAAAAACAACTATGAAAGCTACTGATTTATGATGCTTAGTTTACAGTCAGTGCTGAGTATTATTCGTAACTACGCTCCAGTCGCTAAACCTAGTTACAGAAATGCGAATCAGACGCATTACGTATTCCAGGACATGCCAGCCACGTCTTTGAGATGCCAGCTGTGGTCACTTCCCAGCCCTCTGTAGGACACATCGGTTCGTCTTCTTCCTGCTGGTACTGTAACTGAGATTTGGCAACAAGGCAAGGTATGTCTAACCACTCTGTGATCGACGTGTTACTTCCTGGTAACGCGTTTCCTTACTTAACCATATGCTACTCATGTTGTTCTGTCTGTGGAACACATAAATAAGAACTCCAATATTTATGGACACATAACAAGATAAAAAAGATATATATCCAACCAGTAAGGCTGGGCACCAAAATCAAACAAACTCATTCCTGAGAGAGAACAGACTTATATATACAAAACATTAAGTGCTGCAGAAATTATTTATATGACTGGAACCTTACAGAAAATTTGAATATGAAAAAAGTAGTATACGGCAGGATGTGAACCTTCTACTAATCGACCCTCACGTTGTAATGTGGTGCGGCAAGCAACTATGCTATGCTCCATCTCTGAGTTAGCTACCTTGTATTTTATGTTACAGTCTCCTAGGGCTTTAATCGCTGAAGTATTATTAATGACATTTTATTATAACACATTCTAATGAATCTTAAATCAGACGTTGTATTACAACTGCCTATTCTTTAACAACCCATATGACATTTCCCGTCATTTTGTTACAACATATCGTAGCAATAAAGATTCAAGACGTTCATTGTGCTAGTACTTAGCAACAGCATATATCCATTGCATATAATAGGCTTCCTGCTTGTGATGTAGGGAGCATTCTTCCTTCCTATTGGTATGTCATAGAAATATGACGGAACTTATCTCACGTTTCATGTGATAAAATGCCTACTCCAAGTCCAACAAATCTCGTAGAGCGCCACACCACCGTTGGCTGACTCAGCCCATGTGCGAGGGCTTAACTCGCCCCTGTGAGGACGGTTTTAGCTCAGTACCAAACGATGAATATGATGTTATGAGACACCGTTACCATCTAAGGTGCTAAAAGCCAAAATATTGTGTCTATATTAAAGAACTAGCGGTCATATAGTTCATCAATAGGTAAAGTATATTTCATAATATGATCTTAGTCAGTTTTGTATGGTATGCTGCTGTCAAGTGAAACAACGTTTAAAAACAAAGACATTTATTTGCTAGCCAAAATACATACATACAAATACATCAAACAGTTTTTATAAGGGAATATATAGAGTTTATTTACCTCATCCACTGTTTTTTCCTATGATACAAATAATGTCAGGAACAACAATATTTTTCTCCTTGAATGGAGCAACTTTTTCACTTTATAAAAGTTAATTTCTTGTTAACTGCGGCAATTTGTGTCCATATTTATGAGTAGTGTAGGCATCACCTTTGTTTAATTACTATGAATCTTAATAATTTTCCGTTTCCAGGTGTATGGTTCCCTTGTGGAAGAAGACACAATGTAAAATATATCCACCATTTGATATGTCACGAAAACAAGATGGTAAAGCAAGACAGCTTGTTCAAAAAAAAGCTCAAGTCATTTCTGATCGACCTCTCAGAATGAAACAGAACTTTATAATGTTAAATTAACAAATTTTTTAGCATTATTTGTTTATTAAAGTGTACTAGTTGTACATGTAATATTGTATTAATTTAATGCACAGCATTGTATTGGTCTTATTAACTTTTTGTATCATTTATTGACCTGTCCTATATCTGTACAAGCTGTCACAGGACCAAAACTAAATAAATAAATAAAATAAATGAACTTTGTTTTGTTTTGCTCTCTTAAGCTGGGTTCACACATACAACAAAGGTGTCGCCATACCCAGTGTCATACTGCAATTTCATGATTGAACTCCCAGTAAGGGACGAACTTTGGTCACGCCACAAAAAGTTCAGCTTGGGTCTACTTTGTAACACTACTTTCCTACCACTACTCCTCCCTGGTGGCAGTATTTCGAAATACAGGCATTCTGTCGCAGTTACCATGCAGTAATTGCTGTTGTACTCCATTCGATTTCAGTGTGATTTTATTGTATTGCGAATAAAGTGAAAACAGGGGTCAGAAGGTACACTTCCGCAGGTTCTGGAACTACAACAGTGGTAATCGATGTTTGATTTCCTACAGCAGCAGTGTGTGTGTGTGTGTGTGTGTGTGTGTGTGTGTGTGTGTGTGTGTGTGTGTGTTGGGAGGGGGTGGGGGGGTGAGGAAGAGGGTGAGGGGGGGTGGGGCAATATTTGCAAATCAATGATGCATCCCACAATCTTAAAAATGGTTCAAATGGCTCTGAGCACTATGCGACTTAACTTCTGAGGTCATTAGTCGTCTAGAACTTAGAACTAATTAAACCTAACTAACCTAAGGACATCTCACACATCCGTGCCCAAGGCAGGATTCGAACCTGCGACCATAGCGGTCAGTCGGCTGCAGATTGTAGCGAATAGAACGTCACGGCCACTCCGACCGGCCAATCTTAAAAGATATTTGGATAAGTAAATAAATAAACTTAATATAGGTAAACAAAACAGCGAGTGGTATACTTTCCTGATTTGTGAGAACAAAAATTCTATATATTGCCCATTATATGCAGGAAATAGCTCCAGAGTGTGATGTGACAGCTATTAAACTAAAAATTAGTTATTCGAAACGCCTACACCAACTAATACAATAAGAATTTACAATCTGGAACAATGACGCTGATGCAGATGATATTTACATGCTAGTTGTTGGTTAGTTTGTGACTGCAGACAGCATTTTCGTCTCTGAAAATGCCCCCTGATTTATCCCTGTGTGAAATCTGTTTTCGGATCTAAGATCTGGGTACCGTCCTTATATTTAACTCTTGTCACAGCTCTAGAAATTCATATCCGCACATATGATTTCAGTTGGCACCATATTGAAAGCTGTGCAACTACGCAGAATTTGTGGCGTTCTGTGTGAATGTTAGCTGGTGATGCCACAACAGAAAGCCATAGCTGTCGCGCCACAGTAGAAACGTATGTTAACCCGACTTTACGTCCCGTGCCAGAGATAAAAGCTGAACCAGCGCTGCAGTCGATTGGAGTATCGATTCCCCCCCCGTACAACGACTAAAAAAAAGCACTTAGATTTCATTACACATTGACAGCTCTGTTTTATGTATGCATCTCTGATTAAGGAGTGATGTGTTTTGCTTTGTGAGTTGTGTAACCTACACTTTGAGTTAAGGAACTGGAAGTTTTAGTTGTTTTATTTGACAGTTTGCGGAAAAAGTCGATTAAAAATGTCTGCCGAGTCAGCTGTGGAAAGGAATGCTGAAAGAAGAAAACGAGTATGTCTGTTTCCCCTAGAACGTTCTGCAAATATTTATTATTTTTATGCATATCTCATTATAATTTCTTAAGGAGTAGATGAGGCGCAGCTTACAGATGCTAATGTGTGTTACAGGTGTTTGTTGGTGCATTGCCACCAGATTTCTTGCGTATTTCGACAGACACGCGACAACAGCAACAAGAGTCAGCTGATCAGCAGGCTGCTCTGGCATTGCATCATCAGATGGTCGGAATGACATATGCACAGAACACTACAGGAAAACTTAGTATTACCATTGGTCAGGTAACTGCAGAACATGACAAATGAATGATACTGAATACTTTCTAAAGGCACGACGTCATCTTTCGTAGTTGCCTACCGCTTTGTGAGGCAGTTATTGTAGCACCGACCAAGTGATTTATAAATTGCCGTTTTGGAAACCTTGAGACATTAGTAACACGCAGCATTCACACATTGGTACCGTTACATGCATTTTCGTCACAGACTGGTCATGTCAATATGTCAACATTCTGTTCAGTAACTCCATATTACTTACCCAATTACAATTTAATATCAAGTCATTTAATTTTCCATAGGTATCAAGTAACTCAAGATGTATGCTAACAGGCACTAGTTTCATTCAAGACCTCATGTAACCCATGCCAATGCTGTTACATATCAATTGTCAGATTGTGGTGAACAATCAGCCGTATTACATAACTTAGCAACATATGCAGCCCAGAAATGCCAAGATAAAACTATCAGGGGATTAATGATAGATTAAGAGTAAGTTTTAAAAAATTATTGAGTTTACAGCTGAGCATAATGCTAGTTCCAAATTTAACACCTTCTCAGTGACATTGTAACTGTTATTTGAAAGCAGATCTCCCAGAAACAAGAATTGTGACTAGAAAGGCATTTGGCAACCCTCTACAACTAACACTGCCAAGTATGTTAAATGGAAATACGCAAGCATCCGATCCCATCCATCTGCTTTGACCAATGACGTCGCAAATATGGCGGAAACGAGCATAAACCACGATTCCAATATGCTGCATATAAATTCGGTACGTACACATTATGAGGACGAAAATACATCAAAAAACAAACACACACATTTTCCACAAAAAGCCTAATGACACTAACGGGACAATTGCAGGTAATGGGGTCTTTTTGGGTGGGGGCAAACTAAATATAAACAAATATAGACACCCACCCCCCCCCCATACAAAACCACACAAAATGATGAAAAAAACAGACATCACAAAACTCCCCAAATACCTACTAAACACAATATCATCTGGAATCGGACACTTCCCTTGACCTGTATAGCTCAACAGCAGCTCCCGATCCCATAAATTAGGATCAAACACTTCCCTTGGCCTATATAGCTCAAAAACGTCTCCCGATACCAATATCAACAGACACAGCCACACATTGGTATCAAAGACTTCCCTTGACCTGAGGGCTATTAATTTTATCCGTCATATCCGTTCCTGAATGAAAACAACCACTGATTAATTTGATGAAAATTACCACATGATGTACAGAGAACAACACTAAATTAACCTTCACACAAAATCTTTAACTCACTAAAACCAGTTCCACCACAAACACAGCCGACACTCGAACAATTCTGGATAATGAGCAAAAGCAAACTGAGACCATTACACCACACAAACGAAAACCCTGGACATACCACCAGAGACCACAACAAACCACAACACGCCGACATCTGCAAACAGATCAGACAATGAGCAAAATCGCAATTTAAAAACAGAGAATTACAAAGCAGAATGGCGGTATTGCAATTTTCACCACACTTTCCATCTCCACTGGACTTACACAAGTCTGGTACACATAGCCATATAAGCTACCATCCTCAATGACTAAATGAAATATTCGTAAAGGGTGTGTAGAGTATGGTATATCCAATAAGACAGTAAAAAGTTGCAGTCCTCTAATCTTATGTAATGTTCTCGGCCACGAGTGATATATAATTAATGCATTGTGTTTCCATAGCTTACAATGGGCCATTTTTAGGCCTCTCAATAAGATCAGTTACTCGCTAGTATCAGTCATGTGGAGAAATAGGATAAGCTGTTTGTTAAATTTTGCATTTCAAATAATGGAAACTCTAGATAGGAATATCAACAACGTAAGAAAAGATAGATTGCTACTTACCATGAAGAAGACTCATTAAGGTGCAGACAACTACAATTACAAGGCATGTATATAAAATTCTCAGCCACAGCCTTCATACATAAAAGCAAGCACACCACCTGAGCACATGACTGCCAACTCCAGCAGCTCAGCCTGAGCTGAATGGTGTGTTTGAATGGTGTGTTTTTCTCTCCAAGTGATGAAGGCTGGGGGACGGAAGCTTTATGTAAGTGTATTTTAAGTGTGACCGTCTGCAGCTTAGCATGTCTCCTGTATGGCACGTAGCAATCTATCTTTTCGTACATTGTTGAAATTTTGTATTTCGAAAGACCTACGTTTTGAGGTAGCTATTTGTGCTTTCACTGAGCACTTAATAAAAACTTTGAATAATAAAAATCATCAGTTACACACTGAAAAGAGGCTAAGCCAATCAATATTTTATTAGAGTCATTAATTTATGAGATGCCTAAGTAAGCACATGACGTCCGGATGCTGGAAGTTACACTTGGATATTAGAATAATACAATTAGGGATGCTTCATTATCTGCTTGGTGAGTCACGGTGGGTGGTCAGCAGTGCAGAATAACTTCCTCGCAGGTAATGAAAGGATTGTGAAAATGAAGGGGGAAAATGTAGAGGGAGAAAAGACTTGGCTATAGTAAACAGTTTCAAGTGGTTGTAGAGTGTGATGGTTACACAGAAGTGGAGAAACTTTCACAGAATAAACCAGCGTATGTCCCTTGGTCAAACTAACCTTTGACAGTATTATGAAATGAATAGATTGCTACTCACCATGATGTTTCTGTTGAAGTTAGTAACTAGTTTTGCACAAATGAACTAGCTTTAAACTTAGAAAAAAAGCTCCTATCTTTTGTGGTAGACAGCGCTAAGTATATGGGTGTGCCTATTATTTTAAACTTTAAATGGAAAAACCTTATAACATACATGCTGAGACGTTTAGGTTCAGCTCTTTCTGCCATAAGAGTAATTGCCAAATTTGGGGAGAAAGAAATCAGTGAGAGAGACCTGCTTGGTAGGTACTCAGAGAGCGCACAGGATAAAGTTATGATTGTGGATGGGGCTGTAAACAGTTACTGTGAGTTGCACAGTCAAACACACAACTTTATTTTCCTAAGAACCACTCATTTACACATTGCTTTGAAAGATCACAATTAAACAATACTGTTGAAGGCCTAGTTAAAGAACTTGAGATGCTTTTGGGGCTGAAGGCCCAAAACCACATCAAAAGTCATTAAAAATAGAAGGTAAGTTTTTTCCTTTAAAAATAAAGCATGCAATTGAAAAAAATTGGCAGCTGAAGGCCTACACTACATTTCTGAAGGAAATCTGTAATCAAAACACATTGATAATCAATTTTTCCAACCGAGATATTTCTTTTTAAACTTACAACAGAATGGCCGGAAGCTTAATTAAAGAAATATCAACTTATTGCATGGCTGAAGGCCACAAATAAATTTGAAACAGCGGGTGAAGGCCTGAACAAGAAGTCAGACAAACAATTTAAAATAAACCCTTTCCTTCTTACAAAAAAAATTTTCCTTTAAAGAATACACACGGCCGAAGGCCTTATTATAAGGGGTTCACGTAAATCCTCAGCTGAAAGCCACACACAACACAAGGAACAACTAACAGCTTAGGGCCTGGATTACAAACAATTTCAGGTAGAACCAATGTTAAAGAAAAAAACTTTTTTTTTAACAATCTTCAAAATTTTAATTTAATATCACTGAAGGCCTTTATGTAAAATTTAAAAAGAACTGAATTGGTACACAGCCAAAGGCCTCACACAATACTTCAAACTAAAATGAAAATAGAAATCTAAAACAAAGAGAACAAGTGCTGCTCAGAAGTGTTCGAAGGGCTGGCCTGAGAAGTTAACTCGAACATAAGGTGAGGTGAGACAGGCATACAAAAGTTGAACTTAAATAAACGGATGGCAACCCAAACTAGGGATGGCCCAATGACCAACCAAAATCTAACCAAGAGAGGAAGAAGAAGAAAGCTGTTTCAATGATTCCAGAGGTGCCAGATCCTCCTATACTTTCATATTCTGAACCAATGTTAATTGACGTTGTCCTGCATACACGGTGACAGACCCTAGTCCTGGGATGTGACAGGTCCTTGTGGCTCCATCACACTCGACGAGGATGCAATCCAATGGAACTGTGTGGGGTACTACTGTCATTTGTCTGGAACAACAACATAATTTCCTTTTATTCTGCAGTCTGTATTGCCCTCCAAGAAGCTCACTTCACTGAAGACCATTGTGTGACACTTCATTATAACTGTGCATTTTGTCAGAATTGTACAGGTCCTGGGAGGGCTACTGGAGTCTGTATGTTGCTTCGCACAGACGTTGTGTGTGAGTGGATTCCCCTCCGTACCACATTGGAAGTAGTTGTGGTGTGGGTGAAAACTACTCCATTGATCACAATTCATAATCAAACAGCTGTCCCCATTTTCTCCTACTTGGGGTTCCGCTGTTCACCACCCCATGTGAAAAAGTAATATTTTATCTGGTAAGGGCCTTCTGATTGACTGGTCCCATTCCTATCTCAATCTGCGCCACCTCAGTGATGACACTCGTGCCCGATTCAGTGCCGTTCATGGCACCTATTCCGGCAGTCAACCTAAATATGAATTCCTTCAGTCTCATGGCTTTGCTACATTGCTCACCCCATTATGATCATTGTGACAGTGACCACTTGCCTGTGGTGCTGTCACTTTATTACGGCCCATCAGACCAATTACCATGATGGGCTCTTCAAAAACCCTACAGACAATACTATTCCCCTGCTGTCACCTTCACCACACCCCGTCCCCTCCTCCCATCAGATTGCACTGAAGAAGTTGTGGCAGATACTTCTGATGCTATCACCCATGCTACTGGAACTGCTATTCCTCTCTCTACAGTCTCACATTGCTGCCTGCCGGTCCTGTGTTGGACCAAAGATGTTGTAGCTGCTATACAGAATTGTCGTGGGCTCTGCGACATTCCCAAGTGGCATCCTTCACATGCTGGCTGCCTCAAGTGTAAGCAGTCCTGCATTAAGCTTACTACCTGATTAAGTACAGCAAGAAGAAATACTGAGGGCACTATGTCTTCTCTTTTGGAACATATGCCACCCAGGTCAGGCCTAAGATTGGCTGTGTTCTAGAGATCAAAAACTGTTCTGTATCATGTGCTTTTGGGTGGTCTTTGTAGCAGTGCATCAGTTCTTGCTGAACACCGCATGACCCACTTCATGACAGCATCGATGTGTCGTTCTTATCCATCTTCCTTTCTAATGCAGAAACGACAAGTTAAAGACATCTGCCTATTTTTCAACACCCACTGTACCCCTCTGCCAAGCCAAATTATCTAATGAACTCTTCACTGACTGGGAACTGCTTCAGGCTCGTGTCTCATCTCATGATGCAGCCCCTGGCCATGATTCCCTTTTTAATCAGATGATCAAACATCTGAATATGACTCAAAATTTTATATCTACTCAGGTTCTTCAACTATAATTGGCTTGAAGCTGTCTTCCCTTTGCAATGGTGAGAGTGTTATCATTACAGTCCTTAAGCCAGGTGAAAACCGAATGTGTATGAACAACTGCTGATAGATTAGCCTCCTCAGCATGCTCTGCAAACTGCTTGAGAGGATGGTAGCTGCAGATTGTGTTGGATTGTTGAACCTCAGGGTCCTCATGTTCCTCTGTTGGTGTGTTGTATGTAAGGTTCGGCTTATTAAGCCTCTCCTAGCGCCTTGGACAACCTCCTCTCGGCCCTCCTATTGGGAGGTGATTATTGTAACTAGGCTGTGCATTGGGCACTGCCTTTTCAGCCATTGTCATTTGCTAAGTGGCGCTACCCAACCACATTGCCCCCCCCCCACCCCTCCCAATTTTAACTGTCCACCACCTCTTGCTGGAATGCCCTTTGTTTAACAATTTACATTCCAGCTTGGGTTTGCCATCTGATTTATGAGCCATTTTAGTGAATGATGAGTGGGCTGTCAACAATGTTTTACTTTTTATTTGCTGAAGCAATATGGTAAAGGCCATTTAATTTTTAGTTTTGGACCTCCATTTCTGTATGGTGTCTTTTTTTAGCCCTTTTTCCACATGCCTGTTTCTAGCTGTCTCCTATTCTGCCCATTGGGACTGACATATAGTAGTTAACTCCTCTCTGTGATCGTGTTCTACAGTTTTCACTTGGGCACGTATGACCACAGTTATTTTTTGTGCCCTAAAGCGAAACAAAACAAACCTGAATGCCAATTCCAAGGCACCATTCGAGGGCCTCTGCTTGGACCCTTTCCTATGGTTGGAGTATCTCCTGCAAAAATGCATGTTACGCATTTCTGTCGTCGTCTCAGTCCACCCTGCCCCCAGAACTCTATTTGGCTACCCAGTGCTTTGACATTGTTGTACAGTCCAATTTTTTGGCAGCCTCTTTATTAAAACAAACTGAGATGGCGGCTCCCTATTCACAATTAATGACAAGATGCACGTGGTAGATGAATGCTCTCTGCTTTCTTGCCACACCTCTTATAATGTGGATCTTGCTAGTCTTTGTAGTTACTGGACCCTGGTCTTGTCTCGCTGGGACTACAGGTACCAACCGTTGCCCACAAAGGCAATCGCCATCCAGTGACTTTGTCGTCATACAACTTATCACATTCTTTTGGTATATGAAGAGCATCAGTGCCCTGACACCCACTCTTGGGTGAGATTATCAGTGGAATGCAGATCATAGCCCTCTGCTGGGACCTCCGTGTAGCTCCTGTCACCGTGAAATCTTCACCTATTAAATTTGAAGGGGGAAAAATGTTTCAAGGATAGTATCTCACAAAATTTGTGCAGCCACATCTGTATTTGAAGAAAGGAGAAAAAAAATTGAAGACTTAAAACTATAGCCCTTCCCCTCAACCCCCTCCCTTTCCTTCCTATCCTTTAAAATGCTATGTAAAATGGGATTTATTAATGAAAAAACTGGTCTGCCATTGACTTTTTATTCACTGTATATGTTATCTTTGCAGACATTCCCTTTGTAAGAAAGGGTGAGTGTTAAAAGTATAGCAGATTGCCACATAATTCGCACTGTGATGGAATGCGCAAAGCCTACTACACATAGTACTCGGTGTCATCCTTTCAGGATCTGGGCCAGATCGTGATCAGGATGGGGTTGCAGTTATTTTCTGTAGAGGGCAAAACAACATTTATCAGTCACTGTTAATTATTTTAATCTGTATCTAAATTTGTGTTTAATCCATTCTATGAAAACAGGGACTTTGGATAGGTAACTACTGAGCACTTTTTTCTAAGTTTGACTCAGAAGTACTCTCTCATCACAGTAGGGTCAGGAAATGGGTCAACAGAGGTGTCCGATCCCACCCATCGCGGCAACCCCTCAGCGCCGCTACCATTGATGCACGAGAGACATTCGCTAACGATATAGTGCACAGGATTGATGACGGCGATATGCATGTGGGCAGCATTTGGTTTACTGACGAAGCTTATTTTTACCTGGACGGCTTCGTCAATAAACAGAACTGGCGCACATGGGGAACTGAAAAGCCCCATGTTGCAGTCCCATCCTCCCTGCATCCTCAAAAAGTACTGGTCTGGGCCGCCATTTCTTCCAAAGGAATCATTGGCCCATTTTTCAGATCCGAAACGATTACTGCATCACGCTATCTGGACATTCTTTGTGAATTTGTGGCGGTACAAACTACCTTAGACGACACAGCGAACATCTCGTGGTTTATGCAAGATGGTGCCCGGCCACATTGCACGGCCGACGTCTTTAATTTCCTGAATGAATATTTCGATGATCGTGTGATTGCTTTGGGTTATCCGAAACATACAGGAGGCGGCGTGGATTGGCCTCCCTATTCACCAGACATGAACCCCTGTGACTTCTTTCTGTGGGGACACTTGAAAGACCAGGTGTACCGCCAGAATCCAGAAACAATTGAACAGTTGAAGCAGTACATCTCATCTGCATGTGAAGCCATTCCGCCAGACACGTTGTCAAAGGTTTTGGGTAATTTCATTCAGAGACTACGCCATATTATTGCTACGCATGGTGGATATGTGGAAAATATCGTACTATAGAGTTTCCCTGACCGCAGCGCCATCTGTTGTTGACAATTGTAACTACTGTAATTTCGAAAGTTTGTCTGCCTGAAAATGTACTGTTGTCCCAAGCATATTGCAACAAACGGTGTATTTCTATCGCTGCTCGTTTAGTTTGTATTGCCGTTTCAAATATACCGGTCATTTTTGAAACACCCTGTATATGGGTCATGGGAAGTGACCGATTCCAATTTGTCCTCGTAGCTGTGTGTGTTTTGGTATCATGAGCTGCTGTTGACCTGTATAGCTCAAGGGAAGTGTCGGATTCCAATGTGTCATAGCTATGTGTGTTTTGGTATTGTGAGCTCCTGATCTACACCTCCACGCGGTAGTGTGTGTGCAACGTCACTTCATGTGATGGCTAATCTAGACAGGGACCAAGGGATGACCGGGATAAGTAATCATCCCAGTATTTGCTGGACAGGGCACCCTCTTGCCCTGGAAATGAGAAATTATTTCTGAAGGCGGAAGAACCCTGATGGTCAATGGCTTAGGATGTGGAAGACAGTGGGAAACCACCACATTAAAGAACTATGGTTATCCCAAGCATCAGCAGTAAACCATGTCAGTATCTTCTGTAAAATTTTCCGGAGATAAAATAGTCCCCTAATCAGATCTCCGGGTGGGGAGTGCATAAGATACAGACAATGTGAAGGAAAAGAACCCCAATTTTAACATAGCCACTTGGAATGTGAGAACACTGCTTCAGCGTAGCAAACTAGGAAATGTAAAACTTGAAATGGAATGACTGGAAATAGATATCCTAGGCATATCGAAGATGAGATGGCCCCAGCCAGGTGGTTTCTGTGCTGGAGAATACAGAATCATTCACACTGGAACTGACCAAGATAGACCAGGGATGGGAGGAGTTGGAATAATTCTGAGGAAAAACTATGGCTCACGTGTCAAGGGAGATGTGCAATATAGCTCTCGAATAATACTAGTCAAACTTGTACTAAACCAAAGGACACTGTGATAATACAAATGTACATGCCAACATCCAGAGAAGAAGATGCAGTCATTGATGATATATACGACGAAATAAGTAATGCAGTGAGAAATTTTAAGGAAGATGAAAACCTGATTGCCATGGGGGACTGGAACGCGATTATGGGTGAAGAACTGAAGGAAAGAATTGTTGGCAAATATGGACTTGGAAGAAGAAATGAAAGAGGAGTTAGACTCCTCTTTTGGAGGAAGTAATAAGAAGAGAGGACCAAGTAGACGAAGGTGACAAGGGAGATGACATTCTGCAAGAATAATTTGAGCTCTAAAAGAACTACAGGACAACAAAGCAACAGGTATTGATGACATCCTTGCCGCATTAATAAAGAATGCTGGTGACAGTATAAAAATGATGCTGCTTAAACTTATTAGGTCCATCTATAACACAGGAGAGATACAGACTGACTTCCAGAAATGTATCATTGTTCCTATACCAGAGGAGGCAGCAGCTACAAAATGTGAACAGTACCGAACTCTACGCCTAATATCACATGCTTCAAAAATTCTCATAAAAATAGTTCTGAAGAGAATTGAAGAGAGTGGAGGATATGCTCAGTGAAGATCAGTTTGGTTTCAGAAAGGGATTGGGAACAAGAGAGGTGATTCTGGCACTGAGACTCGTTATCGAAAATCAATTACAGAAAAATAAACCAACTTATATTGCCTTTGTAGACATGGAAAAGGCATTTGATAATGTTGTCTGTCAAGAGATGTTCAGAGTGCTGAGGAAAAGTGGAATAAAGTACAAAGATATCCCTGTGATACTCAGTTTCTATAAGAATGAGGTGGCAGTGATTAGGAACTGTCACCATGAACAAGAAGCAAATATTAGAAAAGGTTGCTCTGTCTCCTCTTATATTCAATGCTTACATCCAGGAAGCTATAGACAAAGTTCGAGAAACTATTGAGGTGGGGGTCAAAATTAATGGGCAGAAGATAGATATGCTATGTTATGCAGATGATATTGCTATAGCCATGGAGACAAAAGATGATCTAGAGGAAGTCCTCAGAACAATGGGAAAAATTCAATGCAATCAGTATGGAATGAGAATAAACAAGAAAAAGACTAAAGTGATGGTATGCAGCACTGGAGCAGAATATGGAACTCTGAGAATGAAAATTGGAAGAGAGGAGCTGGAAGTGATAGAGGAATTTACTTACCTGGGAAGCCAAATCACAAGAGATGGTAGAAGCCGGAAAGAAATTGCGACCAGAATACAAAAGGCCAAAATTGCATTTAATCAGAGAAGGAACTTACTCACCAGCAACAACATCGGTCTGAAAGTAAGGAAACGTATCATGAAAGGTTTTGTTTTGAGTGTCGCCCTGTATGGATGTGACTCTTGGACATTTGGAAGAGAAGAGAGAAGACGGCCAGAGGCCCTGGAGATGTGGTGCTATAGAAGAAGGATGATGATGATGATGATGATCAGCTGGAGAGACAAAGTAACAAATGAAGAGGTGCTTAAAAAGTACAGGAAACCAGATCTCTGTGAAGGCACATCCGAACAAGAAGAGACAAACTTGTAGGTCACATCCTACGACACATCATTGGAACAATAGCAGGAGGAGCTAAGGAATCGGGGGGGGCCACCAAGATTATCATACATGCAACAGATCATGAATGATGTTGGATGTAAGACATATGTGGAAATGAAGAGCAAGGCAGACAGAAGAGAGGAATGGCACTCCGCTGCAAACCAACCTCAGGGTTGAACACTAAAAGAAAGAGGAGGAGCTGCTGTTGACCTATATAGGTCAAGGGAAGTGTCTGATTTCAATTTTTGTTGTTTTAGGTGTTGGTTTTGTGGTATCAATAGTTGTAGTGTGATTATAATTTTTGGAGTATTTGGTTTTTATTTTGTGGTATCAACAATTGTGGTTGAACTATGTAGATGAAGGGAAGTGACCGATCCTGTCCATATTGTAAGTGTAGCAGAATTTGGGAATTTGGGGGCACTTTTATGTCGTCGTTTTGTGTGGTTTGGGATTGTGGTGTGTGTGTGTGTGTGTGTGTGTGTGTGTGTTTAGTTTGTCCCCACCCAGAAACTCCCAATTTCCCGTGCTGGTCCCATCATTAGTTTGATTATATTTTTGGAGGGAGATGTGTTTGTTGGTTTTATATGTATTTTCATGTTTGTTGTCCTGTTTATGTAATAACGTCGTAGGTGCCATATTGGAGACATTGAGAACGATCATTTCTGCCTTACTGGTGACATCATGGATCAAAGCAGATGGGTGGAATCGGACGCTTCTGTAATCCCTAGGAAATAGTACATTTACACCATTCAACCAAGTTGACTATTATCTACATAGCTGTACTATTGTTGATTTGCATGTAGTTATTTTTGCAACGACACTGTGATGACAACATAAGTTTGATGAAATTGATTTGTTTCTAATTGAAACTAAAAATTTTTGTAGTGCCCCTCTGTTTCCAGCTACGAGTGAAATGAAGGAAGGAGTTTATAATATTTTCTTCATTGTTCTGGAAATAGAAATTTCATTCACATGAGTTTTTAGACTTTTTAGTGAAAGTGCCTTCTTATAGGTATAATATCTATAGATGCGAAGATTGCTCTAACAACTGATACAAGTATACCTGAACATATTGTGAACAATCTGTTGGCCAGTCATATCACATATGAAATGACATGTATGATTTTTGCTGTAGTTCTGGATGAAACAATTAGGAAACGGTATTTTTTGTTGACTGGATCTAGTACATCAAAGAAACAGTTTGTTTTCCACACAAAGGCTAGTGAAAATTTGCATCAAGTTATTAGTGGAAACTTAGTGTCATTGTCATTGGATCAGTCACTTGCAATAGTCATTTTGTGAACTTAGCACATTCTCTTTGTAGTTTCATTACAGGGCCTAAGGTCAACTTCTAACATTAGTTAGTTGTGGATTTTCATATTTATAAGACCTGCTTTTTGATAGAATTTAATTACTTCATTGTGTGTGTGTTCCAGGCAAAATTAGTTAAAAATTATGGAATGACTCGCATGGATCCTTATGTGAGGCTAAGAGTTGGCCACTGTGTTTATGAAACACACACTGATCCCAATGGCGGCAAAAATCCAAGATGGAATAAAGTTATACAGTGGTATGTATATTGGTATTTACTATTTTACAGCTGCAGTGCTGTCTAAATATCAGAATGGTGTCAGAAAGTTCCTGAAATTAATGGCAGGTTGATTGCTGGCAGTTGTCAGTCACCAGCAGAGGCTGCATACATGGGGTGGGAGTGGCTTGTAGCTGTAATCAGTTGAAGTAGTGACACCATAATCAAAACAGTATTTGGTTGTTTTTGTGTTACAGTTCATCCATTAGACAATGTAGGGAAGTCAGATTCTGTATGGTGTTTGGCAATCACAACCGGATGCCCTGCATGTGTTGACAGAAGCCCATGGCAATAAGACAGTGAAAAGAATGCAGGTGTTACACAGGTGTTTGTGAATGTCAGACAAATCCTAATTATGATCTCCATTATAAGCACACATATATTTGCAATGTCAATTAAAACTTTAAGTGTTTTGTCACATGACATGGAAAAAAGACTTGCGAAATTGTATTCCAAGTGTATTCACACAGTTCGGCCTTCAAAATGTATGGACCCAGGACGGCAGGATCGTAGTCAAGACGGAAGGAGGGAGGAAAACGGTGACGAACATGTTCGAACTGAAAGACTGAGCGAAATCTCGCGAGACACAAAGTCTCATATTGTAATCTGTCTAATATAAGTTAATTTTTATTCTTTCTTTTCATGTTTTAGCTTAAATATAGCTCCGTTATTTCTATAAGTACCATAAGTACTCTATTTAAAATCAGTCTATTATTTCACATAAATATTGTTTCTTTATTTGTCTATCATAAGTGCTCATGTATACTCATATTGTCAGTTAAATGGGAATTAACATTCTCCATTAAGAGGAATCTCCTTACAACCGCCTTTCTGTATCTGTTATTTTCATCTTCGCCACTACCACTACTACTACTATTATCTTTTTCGTAATCACTACTGCCACTTTCCATCTTTCTTTTCGCTCCCTTCTCCGATACTTCCAGCGTGTTTTTCACCTTTAGTTCACAGACGCTTGAGTCAGTCACGACCTTGGACACCTGTAAACATGTCTTCCCCCACAAAATCCAGCTTTTGTCCCTCTTCCGGCCAGCAGGTAAACGGAGCGCGCTCGGTCCTACAGGCGGCCACAATGGGACGGACCGGTTCCGGCGGCGGGCTCTTTGTGGCCCACGCGAACGCGCAGTCGCTAACGGCTCACTTCGACGAGTTCTGTGACCTGTTCTGCCAATCGCTGTTCCACATTATCCTCGTCTCTGAAACTTGGTTGAAACCAAACATTTCTTCCGACGCTATCCGAATCGCTGGTTACTCTCTCCTAAGGGCAGATCGTGAAACACGACGCGGGGGTGGTGTGGGTGCCTATGTTCGCTCTGATCTGACACCTACTGTACTATGCACATCGGATGCAAAGGGCGAAGGAGAAGCAGAGTTCTTGTTTTTCGAAATAAATACATCAAATCAGAAACTGCTAATTGGAGTAATCTATAAACCTCCAAACGTCGGTGCCATGTCCTCCTTTCAGTCTGCCCTGTCCTCACTCGTGACACAGTATGAACACATAATCATTATGGGCGACACAAACATCGACTTACAGTTAAAATCTCCCTCTGCCGAAAAACTAAGGCGACTGTTCCACTCCAATGATATGAGTTTAACACCGCTGGACCCAACTCATCACACGTCACACAGCCACACACTCATAGATATAATAGCAACAAAGCGACCAGATAAAATAATCCGCGCCAATCAGACATCCGCTCCAGGACTCTCTGCTCATGACGTGATATTCTTAAATTACTCAGTGCATACTACCAAAGAAAAATCTCACCTGGTAACCTACAGAAACTTAAAAAATGTTAACCATGACGCTCTTCAAAAGGATTGCTCAGACATCCCTTGGCATGATATAAGCAATGAACCGACTTTAGACGGAAAAATTCGGCAATTATGTAGCAAAATTATTGCACTGTATGATAAACATGCTCCTCAACGCACTGTCAAGGTAAAGAGAGCTCCTGCTCCATGGCTCACCACTGCATTACGCCAGTTAATGAATAAACGTGATGCTGCACACAGGGCCTTCAAGCGTAACCCAACTCCCGAGGTGTACGAAGCTTATAGGAAACTCCGAAACAGAACGAAGCAAAGCGTGAGAAATGCCAAACTCAGACATGCCCGCTCTGTCGTATGCGGCATATCAAAACCTGCTGCACTGTGGAAAAAGCTGCGCAGTTTTGGTATAGGGAAGCGAAGATATGACGCTGTTTATCAAGCGTCTGCAGAAGAATTAAACGATTTCTTCGCAACAGCTGTAATCTGCCACGAAGCGACAAATTACCAGCCCCAAGATATCAATCTCTTGAGAGACAAGTTTTTCCTAAAACATGTCACTACCGGCACAGTACACAAGGCAATTATGAGAATCTCTTCCGAGGCAGTAGGAAATGATGGAGTGAGCATTGGCATGATTAAAAACGTCGTAGCCACTATTATTCCAGTTATCACAGACATCTTCAACCTGTCTCTTGTCAGTAGTATATACCCTACTGAGTGGAAGCAAAGTTTAATCCATCCTATACCCAAGACTGACAACCCTAAGTCGCCAGGTGACTACAGGCCGATCAGTATACTACCTGCAATATCTAAAGCCCTAGAATACATCGTCCACGAACAGCTGACGGATTACCTCAAAACTCATAACATCCATGACGAATATCAGTCAGGCTTTCGAAAGCACCATAGTACAGCAACTGCATTAATCAAAGTAACTGATGACATTAAACATGCTATGGACAGACGTGAAGCTACTATCCTAACACTGCTCGACTTTAGCAAGGCTTTTGACACAGTTGACTTTGATATATTACTAATCAAAATGAAACAGCTGAATTTCTCAATCAGCGCAATACACTGGTTCGACAGCTACCTCAAAAACAGAAGTCAACAAGTCGTTTGTGGGTCGGAAAAGTCATCATGGAAAAGCGTGCACTCTGGAGTTCCCCAAGGCTCCGTCCTTGGTCCACTACTCTTCTCACTGTATATTAATGATATTTCTTCAGTGATTCACTCCTGCAGCTACCATCTATATGCTGACGACATCCAACTGTACATAAGTGCAAGCCCCAAAAACATTGCTGGCGCAGTAGCGAGTATGAACGCAGATCTTTGCTCTGTTTCTCGATGGGCACAGAACCTAGGTCTGAAACTAAACCCCAAGAAATCCCAGGTCACACTTATATCTCATCCAAAGTTAATCAGCCGGTACTTTCGCGAAACGGTCCCTAAAATACTCCTCAATGGTACCCAACTACCATACCAAAAAACAGTAAAAGACCTTGGAATAATCTTGGATGAACACCTAAACTGGGAAGAACAAACAGTCACAGCTTGCCGGAAATCGCTCTCCTCCCTACATGCAATTCAAAAATTTAGAAAAATATTTCCAACCCATGTTAAACAAAAATTAGTCCAAACACTAGTCTTGCCTAATCTTTACTACTGCGATGTAGTTCAACACGGCACAAATAGTGAAAATTCTAGATGCCTCGAGCTAGTGATGAATGCTTGCGTCAGATACGTGTGCAATATTCGGTTGTATGATCATATCAGTCCTTCATACTCCCAGCTAGGTTGGATACGCCCACATAAGGCACGCGATCTCCACACGATGTGCTTACTTCATCGATTTCTTAGCCACTGGTGCCCTCAATACTTATCTTCTCACATTAAACATCTATCATCATTCCACAATCGCAATACCAGATCGGATACGTCTATCATCTTGGCTGTACCTTTACATAACACAAAATCTTTCTCCGTGTCATTCTCCATCTCAGCCATACGACTATGGAACACACTCCCCTGTGATCTGCGTCTTATCCAGAACTACTCAACATTCAAGAGGGAACTCAAAACTTACATATTAGGGACGGTATAGCCACCATTGTTGTGCCCCTAACATCTCTTTCTTTCTTCTCTCCATCACAGCTTCGAATTTTACCATTCTTTTTCTCTTCCTCTAACCTATCTACCTCTTATATATCTCTTTCACCCCATTCTATCGTCTTATGTCTCTGCTTGATGAGAATAACTCACAAGCTGCAAGAATATAACGAGAAAATTCCCAACTAACTGACATTCACAAAAGAAATGTATGTTTACTTTCATATACTTAGTCACTATTATTATTATTATTATTATTATTATTATTATTATTATTATTATTATCATTATTATTATCAGTATTATTGTTGATTGTTATAATTATTTTTATTGTTATAACTATCATTGTACTACTGTTATAATCTCAAATTTTTTTCGTTTGACATCAATACTGCATAATACGTTAAATGTTCTTAATGTTATTTAGTAACTGTAACTCGTTCAATCTGAGTATGCCTGGTTAGGTGTAAGAGAGGGCCTGAAGGCCCTAATCTTGCCAGGTAAAATAAATGCATAAATAAATAAATAAATAAATTTATTACATAGGACAGTCCACAGCATGTTTCCTGTTCCTAATACATGCACCAGGTTCATTTATGTATGGCTCTAAAAATATTGCCTCAGGAGGAGGAGGAGAAAGCTCTGGCATCTGTGGTGATTGGTCTTGTGGCAATGACTGATAAAGATAATAGCTTTTTGAAACAGTTAAAACGGATAGTGTGTGCTATTTATTCCCTCTAAAGTAAGCAAAAAACCATTTAAACAAATGGAATACACACACATTTTTGAGGAACCAATAATTTTGCTAATATACAGGGTGAAGTGAAATTTGTGCACTCTGGTTTTGCAGCACGGCTCCTCACATGCCAACAATAAAAAAAATGCTTCTCACAAAATTTCGGCAAGCAAGTACATCTGTCAGAAAAAGGATGTTAAAGGGTGGCAATCTGGTTACTATTTGTAACCTCATGTATGGTAACTACCTCTGTCAGCAAACATTAGTAGTGCCGTACAGTTGGTGCGGTGGATAGAGTTTTCAGTTAGCATGGAGAAGGTCGATGGTTCGATCCTGGGTTGAGGCACATGTTTATTTGGTAAATGTTGTCCAGGTGGTAAAGTATCTGGCACCTTAGTCGTCAACAGCAACTGCAGTAGACCCCTACAAAACATTTGTACTTACATACTACAATTGTAGACATGGAAGTTTGTTCAACTTTGAAAGAAGCTCTTTCCATGTCGTGGCCATGAATTTATTCGCACCACTTCATCGATTAGATGTAAAACCTGTTTTCTTTGTACCCTCCTCTAATGGTCCTGGAGATTAGTACCAACTGTTATTCGTGTGTCATTCAGGTCCATTACATTTCGTTAGGGCCTTACATTACCAATAGGACTAGTAATGTGCTTTGAGAATAATGTCCAAACTTGGTTACTATTTGTATGTGTTATCACCATGATCCCACTAAATATGCCTTTCAACGTTGAGTCTGGTAACCGTGTGCTGTTTAGTACATATCTCAATGCATTATTATTATTGTTATTCTATTGATGGGATTGTGGAAGTATCACATATGTTACCGTTAGACAAACAGTGTAATTAGATACCGAACATTTCACAATTAGCAGTGTCAGGACCCCCCTGCGGGTTCGGGGGTTAGAATAGGCCCGCGGTATTCCTGCCTGTCGTAAGAGGCGACTAAAAGGAGTCTCAAACTTTTCGGCCTTATATGATGGTCCCCTGTTGGTTTTGACCTCCATCTCTCAAAATTTTCTGAAGAGCGAGCCGATTGGGGAAGGGCGCCTTACTTGGTGCATTGTGTCCATGTTGCGATAAGACTTTTCGCCAGCTTATACACCGTTGAATTGCAGTCCTGTCCGCTCTCCATCTCTTGGGCATGACTCTGTTTCTGCGTGCAGATTACACCTTGCACTGTGCAGTGCCTCTTTCTGCACCAACGGCGACCATGGACCACATGTTACCTAACATCCAGCACGGTAGCCAGTCCGTTGTGCTGGGGTCGCCATGTACCCTGTTGGTTGTATCCCCCTGACAACACAGGGATCGCTCTACTGATGCCTGCGCCGTTAACTCCCCACGTATGCAAGGAGTAGATGCCTATCCTCCTGGTGTATCGGGACTCCCAGCAACGGCCATCCTGCCAGGTGGCTCTTGCCGTGGCTGGGTGGTGCCCGTGGGGAGGGTCCTTGGTCGGAGTAGGTGGCATCAGGGCAGATGACCCACAATGAAGCGTGGTACATCGTCTCTTGCTGGTGGCCAGCCGCCAGCAGTCTCCAAGCGTTCTCGGGCTCAGTTTAACGCTCAGAAGTACGATCCGAAAACGTTCCCCTCCCTGGCCACACCGTGAATGGAACGTAAGTCTCAGGATGGCAGTAGCAGTTATTTGCCCCGCTTCTTAGTTTGTACGAGGGCTGATGGGGAGTCTTTTCTCTCCACAAAGCCTCAGTTCTTCGTCGAGCATTTAGAGGACAAGTTTGGGGAGGTGGAAGACTTGTCAAAGATGCGCTCTGGGTCAGTCCTGATACAAACGACATCCTCTGCCCAGTCACGACGGTTACTCGCTTGTGACAAGTTGGTGGGGGATGTTGCCGTTACGATCAAACCCCATAAGAGTTTAAATATGGTCCAGGGGGTTATTTACCATAGGGATCTTCTTTTGCAGTCTGATGAAGAGCTGCGCACCAATTTAGAGTGCCAGGGTGTACATTTTGTCCGGTGTGTTCATCGGGGTCCGAAGGAAAATCAGATTGCTACCGGTGCCTTCATCTTGGCCTTCGAAGGGGATACATTACCGGAAAAGGTAAAGGTGATGGTCTACCGATGTGACGTTAAACCTATATCCCTCCCCCGATGCGGTGCTTTAAGTGCTGGAAGTTCAGCCATATGTCTTCTCGCTGCACTTCCAGCCTCACATGTAGAGATTGCGGACGCCCATCACATCCCAATACTCCATGTGCCCCGCCTCCCATCTGTGTCAACTGCGGGGAGCACCATTCACCTTGCTCGCCAGACTGCCGAATTTTCCAGAAAGAGCGTAAAATCATGGAATACAAGACCCTGGACCGACTAACCTATACTGAGGCCAAAAGGAAATACGACCGACTCCATCCTGTGAGAATGACATCTTCATCTACATCTACATCACTACTCTGCAATTCACATTTAAGTGCTTGGCAGAGGGTTCATCGAACCACAATCATACTATCTCTCTACTATTCCACTCCCGAACAGCGAGCGGGAAAAACGAACACCTAAACCTTTCTGTTCGAGCTCTGATTTCTCTTATTTTATTTTGATGATCATTCCTACCTATGTAGGTTGGGCTCAACAAAATATTTTCGCATTCGGAAGAGAAAGTTGGTGACTGAAATTTCGTAAAAAGGTCTCACCGCGACGAAAAACGTCTATACTGTAATGACTTCCATCCCAACTCGTGTATCATATCTGCCACACTCTCTCCCCTATAACGTGATAATACAAAATGAGCTGCCCTTTTTTGCACCCTTTCGATGTCCTCCGTCAATCCCACCTGGTAAGGATCCCACATCGCGCAGCAATATTCTAACAGAGGACGAACGAGTGTAGTGTAAGCTGTCTCTTTAGTGGACTTGTTGCATCTTCTAAGTGTCCTGCCAATGAAACGCAACCTTTGGCTCGCCTTCCCGACAATATTATCTATGTGGTCCTTCCAACTGAAGTTGTTCGTAATTTTAACACCCAGGTACTTAGTTGAATTGACAGCCTTGAGAATTGTACTATTTATCGAGTAATCGAATTCCAACGGATTTCTTTTGGAACTCATGTGGATCATCTCTCACTTTTCGTTATTTAGCGTCAACTGCCACCTGACACACCATACAGCAATCTTTTCTAAATCGCTTTGCAGCTGATACTGGTCTTCGGATGACCTTACTAGACGGTAAATTACAGCATCATCTGCGAACAGTCTAAGAGAACTGCTCAGATTGACACCCAGGTCATTTATATAGATCAGGAACAGTAGAGGTCCCAGGACGCTTCCCTGGGGAACACCTGATATCACTTCAGTTTTACTCGATGATTTGCCGTCTATTACTACGAACTGCTACCTTCCTGACAGGAAATCACGAATCCAGTCTCACAACTGAGACGATACCCCATAGCTCCGCAGCTTGATTAGAAGTCGCTTATGAGGAACGGTGTCAAAAGCTTTCCGGAAATCTAGAAATACGGAATCAACTTGAGATCCCCTGTCGATAGCGGCCATTACTTTGTGCGAATAAAGAGCTAGCTGCGTTGCACAAGAGCGATGTTTTCTTCCTACGCTGCTGCTACAACACCTGTGCTAGCCCCGTCTGTTTCTCCAGTTGTGGCCGGATCGACGAGTAGTACAACTTCTCCTGCCCCCTCGCCAGTGGGGGGCTCTACCCACCGGGTTGCACCTGCGCCTGCTACCTCAGGAGCCACACCATCCCACCCATCGGGGACGTCCATCCCCACTTCTAAGCCGGAGAAGTGTCCAACTTCTTCGGCTTCTCACTCTCGCAAGGGGTCCCTTGGTTCCCTCCCTTTCCAGGTTTCCGCCAGCGAGAAGGCTAACGACCGACAGTGACGTAAGTGCCCGCAATCAGCTGGTCGTAGGGCTTCACGATCCTCCTCCGTCCCAGAGATTGAATCGGTGAAGCCCTCCCAGTCGGTGCGACCCAAGGAACGGCGTGAGAAACCCAAGAAGAGCTCTCAGCCCAAGGAACTCGCGGTGGCAGCCATCCCACCGCAACCTTCCAGCTCTGCGTCTGAGGATGCGGTGGAGATTCTGCCGTCCGCTGAGGACCTCGATCTCGCCGGTCCATCAGACGCCATGGAAAGCACTATCACAGGTGCTAAATCGGAGCTTCCCAGTCCCGTCACGCCTTTCTCAGCCATGGACAACACCATTCTCCAGTGGAACTGCTGCGGTTTCTTTCACTATCTAGCTGAGCTCCGCCAACTTATCAGCCTTCACCCTTTCCTCTGCATTGCTCTGCAGGATACTTGGTTTCCAGCAATGCGAACCCCCGCCCTCTGTGGCTACCGGGGTTATTATAAGAACTGGGCAGCTTATGAAAGGGTGTCTGGTGGCGTCTGTATATATGTCCTGAACTCTCTTCATAGCGAGTCTGTACCTCTCCAAACACCTTTAGAGGCTGTCGCTGTTCGGGTGTGGACGCTACAGGCTGTTACCGTCTGCAGTCTTTACCTTCCACCGGATGGTGGTGTCGCGCAGCATGTCCTGGCTGCTCTGATAGCCCAATTGCCACCACCTTTCTTGTTATTGGGCGACTTTAACGCCCATAACCATCTGGGGGGTGGGTCGGTGGCAACAGGTCGAGACGCCATCGTTGAGCAGTTATTGGCACAGCTTGATCTCTCGATATTAAATGATGGTGCCTTCACACACTTGAGTGTGGCGCATGGCACATACTCCGCCATTGACCTTTCGATCTGTAGCCGTAGCCTCTTACCGTCTGTCCAATGGAGAGTGCATGACGACCTTTGTGGTAGTGACCACTTTCTGGTCATTCTGTCACTAGCACAGCGTCAGTCTTCTGGGCGCCCTAGCAGATGGGCTCTGAATAAGGCTGACTGGGACTTGTTCTCCTCCACTGCCGCTATTGAGCCTCTCTCTAACGATGACATTGATGCAGTGGTTCAATCGGTCACCACCTGCATCGTTACTGCCGCCGAATCTGCCATTCCCCATTCTTCTGGGCCCCTCGGCGGCGGAATGTGCCTTGGTGGTCACCTGAGATCGCTGAAGCGATTAAAGCTCGCCGGCGGGCACTCCAGCGTTACAAGCGACATCCCTCAATCGAACACCTTATCGCCTTCAAACGGATGCGTGCGCGAGCTCGCCGCATTTTCCGCCAACACAAGCAGGAGTGCTGGGAGCGGTATGTGTCCACCATTGGCCTCAATGTCACTCCAATGCAGGTCTGGGCCAAGATTCGCCACCTCTGTGGCTATCGGTTCCCTGTCAGCGTCCCTGCGCTCTCACTGAATGGAGCAGTTTGTACTGACTCCGACGTCATTGCAAACCGCTTGGCAGAGCACTTTGCTCTGAATTCCACTTCTGCCAACTACCCCTTGGGCTTCCGCTCCATTAAAGAGCGGATAGAACGTCGGAGTCTTTCTTTTCGCACCCACCATTCTGAATTGTACAATGTTCCATTCAGTGAGTGGGAATTCCGCAGTGCCCTCGCCGCTTGTCCTGATACCGCTCCTGGCCCAGATAGCATCCACTCTCAGATGCTGAAACACCTTTCAGTGAACTGCCAGCGATGCCTCCTCGACCTTTACAACCGCATTTGGGTTTAGGGTGAGTTTCCGTCGCAATGGCGGGAAAGTCTTGTTGTCCCCATTCTGAAACCGGGGAAGAACCCTTTGGAGGTGGACAGCTACCGTCCCATTAGCCTCACCAACGTTCTTTGCAAGTTGCTTGAACGGATGGTGAGCCGGCACTTGAATTGGGTCCTGGAGCCTCGGGGCCTTCTGGCTCCGTCTCAGGGTGGGTTCCGTAAAGGCCGCTCCGCCGCTGACAATCTGGTGAGCCTGGAGTCGGCCATCCGTACTGCCTTTGCACACCGTCAGCATCTGGTCGCTGTCTTTTTCGACATGCAGAAGGCATATGATACAACATGGCGTCATCACATCCTTTCTACGCTTCAAGGATGGGGCCTTTGGGCCCCTCTGCCGATCTATATCCGCAATTTTCTGTCGTATCGTACCTTCCGCGTGCACGTCGCGGCCTCACATAGTTCCTCCCAAGTCCAGGAGAACGGTGTGCCACAGGGTTCTGTTCTAAGTGTCTGTCTGTTTTTAATAGCCATTAACAGGCTCGCTGCGGCAGTGGGAAATTCTGTCTCCGCTTCCCTGTATGCTGACGACTTCTGCCTTTACTACAGCTCTATTGGCATTGCAGCTGCTGAATGTCAGCTACAGGGCGCAATCCGCAAGGCGCAGTCTTGGGCTGTAGCACATGGTTTTCAGTTTTCGGCAGTCAAGACCTGCGTTATGCATTTCTGCCGGTGACACACTGTTCACCCGGAGCCGCAGCTTTATCTTGACGGCGAGCTTCTTACAGTGGTGGAGTTACATAGGTTTTTGGGGGTGGTTTTTGATGCCCGGTTGACTTGGCTGCCACATATTTGGCAGCTTAAACAGGTGTGTTGGCTGCATCTAAATGCTCTGCGATGCCTGAGCCACACCAGGTGGGGCGCCGACCGATCTACTCTCCTACGGCTTTACCAGGCATTGATCCAGTCCCGTTTGGACTATGGGAATCTGGCTTATGGCTCAGTGTCCCCATCTGCGTTGCGGCTGCTGGACCCAATCCTCCACAGCGGGATACGCCTTGCCACTGGTGCCTTCCGGACCAGCCCTGTGGACAGCATACTTGTGGACGCAGGTGTCCCTCCACTGCGGTTACGACGCCAACAATTACTGGCTGCTTATTCTGCCCATGTTTTTAGCTTGCCCGGGCATCCAAATTATCGTGTCCTGTTCCCGCAGTCAGTCATCCGTCTCCCAGAACGTCGGCCCCGGTTGGGTTGTCCGATCGCCGTACGCGTCAAACAGCTTCTATACGGGCTTGGGTGTTTCCCTGTACCACCTCCTTTCCGGGCCCCTCTGCGTACATCCCCATGGTGTGTGCCTCGCCTTTGCCTTCGGCTCGACTTGGCACAGGGCCCGAAGGACTCAGTCCCTCCGGTGGCCTTCTGATGCCGCTTTTATTCCATCCTGGCCATGTATCAGGGCTCTGGCGTTGTCTATACCGACGGTTCGATGGTTGCTGGTTGTGTCGGTTATGCACTAACTCTAGGAGACCATTCTGAACAACGTTCGTTGCCGGCTGGCTGCAGTGTTTACACTGCTGAGCTGGTCGCCATCTTTCGTGCCCTAGAGTATATCCGCTCCTGCTCAGGTGAGTCCTTCGTTATCTGTAGCGATTCCCTGAGCGGTTTACAAGCTCTAGTCCAGTGTTTCCCTCATTCTCGTCTGGTGATGGCTATCCAGGAGTCCCTGCATACTCTTGTCCTTTGCGGCAGATCTGTGGTCTTCATTTGGACCCCGGGCCATGTTGGGATACCCGGAAATGAAACTGTTGACCGCCTGGCGAAAGACGCCACTAGTGCACCATGCACCATCTCTGAAGATTGGCCTCCCGGCGACTGATTTGCGGGCACTATTACGCCGCAAAGTTTTCGGTTTATGGGACACTTATTGGCGCAACCTGCCCGTGCCAAACAAACTCCGCCGTGTCAAGGAGACGACTACTGTGTGGTGGTTATCCATGCGAGCCAACCGCAGGGAATCACTCGTCCTTTGTCGTCTCTGCATTGTCCACACCTGACTCACGCACAGTTATTTACTGTGTCGTGAGGATCCCCCCTCTTTGTCGTTGTGGGGCGTCCTTGACGGTGGTCCATATTCTGTTGGAGTGCGCCCTTTTAACAGTGCTCAGGCAGACTTTTGCGCTGCCTGATACGCTCTCTGCACTTTTATCTGACGACTCTTCCATAGCGGACATAGTTCTGCGTTTTATTCGGGCAGGGGGATTTTATCGCTTAATGTAAGTGTGTGAGTTTTTGTGTTGATTCTGGCCTCTGGCCTACGATTTGTTTGATTTTTTTTTTTTTTTTTTTTTTTTTTTCCTATGTGTTTCTCGGTGGTTGGCTTTTCCCTTTTTGTTTGTATGGTCGGCCAGCCACCGTCACAATCTGTGTGATTTTAGTTCGTCTTGTCTGGTCTTTGTCTACGTTTCTCTTTTTCTGTGTCGTCTGTCTTATCGTCTGTTGATCGTTTTTATTCTCTGTGGGTGTTTTTAGTATTTGGAAAAAGGGACCGATGACCGTAGCAGTCTGGTTCCTTTAACCCCCACAAACCAAACCAACCAAACTAGCAGTGTCAGGATGAATCAAACAAAACAATATCTGCCAGAGGGATGATGCACGCTAGGTGGAACATTGTGCAGGACTGATAGCGTGTGTATGCTGTATGCGCTGCCCACCAGACAGGGACTAGTTGTGAGCGGAGTAAGGCACCCGTGACAGTCTCGAGTGTACATGTATTGAATTTTCTCACTGAAAACCTCTAAACAGTGTGGCAGATGTATGGCGTAGACATACGGCGAATATGTGGATATGCTTCTGGTCCTTGGTGCAGATAACAACTGGTGTGGTGTTGCTGCTCGTGAATATGCTCCTAGATACCCTCGTCGACACCATTCAGATAAAAATGTGTTTCGTCATTTGGAGCAGCGAATTCGGGAGTCAGGTTCTCTCCTTCCACCATCGTGGACTTGCCGTACTCCAGATACTGAGGAAGCTATTCTGGAGGTCACACACAAAGAAACTTAGAGAAGTACACGTAGCATAGGAAGGTAGCTGTGTGTCTTATAAAACATGGTTGTTAATGGGCTGCATCCCTATCGATATGCTTTCATGCAACACCTGCATCCCACAGATCGCCATAAGCAGATGCAATTCTGTGAATGGTTTCAACAACAGGAAGCCAACGACAACTTAGTGAACACCGTAATATGTTCGGATGAAGCAGCATTCACTCGTGAGGGTGTCTTCAATATGCATAAAGCCAACCATTGGTGTGAGATTAACCCACACATCACCCGCAACCATGGATATCAAGTTCACTTTGGTATCAATGTCTGGGCTGGAATATTGGGCTACAGGTGTTTGGGCCCCTGCATGTTGCCTGACTGGTTGACTGCACGAAGGTATCATGCATTCCTCTCAAACTATATGCCTGATGCGCTAGAAGATGTTCCACTACATGTTTCGGCAGAGGATATGGTTCCAACATGATGGTGCACCTCCACACTCTAGAATTAATGTGCAACAGCATTTGGTCAGAACATATCCAGGGAAATAGCTCGGACATGGAGGTCAAGATGTATGGGCGCCACAGTCACCTGACTTATATCCCCTGGATTTCTTCCTGTGAGGACACCTGAAGGAACATGTGTACTCTGCTCTGCTGAAGAATGTGGAAGAATTGGTAGCGTGTGTTCATGCTGCTCTTGTTACTGTGGACGCAGCTTTGCTGCGAAGGACCCAGAGCTGTATGATCCAGCGGGTTGCGCAATGTTTCAATGTGCAGAGAGGTTGCTTGGAGCATCCGTTGTCCTTTGGACAACATATTCTGTTGTGAAGGTCATACGGTCATTAATACGGACATTATGACTGTCACTGGTTGCTAACGTGCGACATCTGAGCAATCATATTACATATATTATAAATGACAAGTAGATGTTGTGTTATTGTACTGTGCTATCATCTTTAGCATCTCGAAATTGATATTGTTTTTTGTATTCTGTCCTATGACAGGTCATTTGTTTCAACTGTCTATCTCTTATTTGTCTAACCATGCATTTGTTTTGTTCAGTGTTACAAAATATTGTACATTTAGGAGACAAATGACCTAAGAAACTATATGTATTACAGTATGAATAGTCAGAATGTAATTGGCAAATAAAAAATGTGCCCCAACCCAGCATCAAACCATCGACCTCCTGAATGCTAACCCAAAACTCTATCCACTGCACCAACTGCACAGCATTACTAAGATGTGCTGACAGAGGTAGTTATCATACATGAGGTTATAGTGTTGCCAGATTGCCACTCTGTAACATCCTTTTTCTGCCGGATGTACTCGCCAGACAAAATTTTGTGAGAAACATTTTTTTTATTGCTGGCATGTGAGGAGTCGTGCTGCAAAGCCCGAGTGCGTGAATTTCGCTTCACCTGGTATAAGGGACAAAAATTGTTGAAGTATTCTGTTTATGCACACATCATCTATATTACTAAATGAACAAAAGTGTCAACGTGGTCACTTGCCGGTAGCCTATGTAGCAGCTCCCAGGGACAACAAGAATTTTATTTTTCTATATTTCATATAATTATGAACAGAATTAAAAATGCTTAGTAGTCTACTCATTAAGAGAGATAATCATATGTTTAAAGATTTAACACAATAAGACAAGTATATCTTGAGGTAGGATTGGTCATAGTGCACAAATCACCGAAATTGTAATTGTCCTGTATTTAAGAATGAGAGCCTTTGACGACTTCCAATAAACTGCCCATCTTTCTGGAACTTTCACACATACACCTTCTACAGAATATGAAAGGGAAAAAGTTTATTGCTCATAATATTTTTGCTGTTCATGTAGTGAAACTTCAGCATCAGGCATGACTTTTAATTTAGCCTCTTAACTTTTTACTGCTAATGTTATTTGCAACACATTTTGAAGATAGTATCCACTTATACCACTAAATGCACCTACAAAATTATCATTGCACAACACACAGTTCAGGAGATATGACATCAGAAACATTGTGATGTGGGAAGAACTAGCTTTTCTTAATACAGATCCCAGATTACTCAGACTATACTCATCTAATATTTGATAATGAAAACACTTAGACTTCCAACAAAATTTAAACATAATTTCAAATCTATACTAAACTTTTTCTCACTTACAGCCTCACAAACTAATGAAAGGAAAACAGTTTCTCACTTCATTGTTCCTGTAGTAAAACTTCGGCATCCAGCATGACATTTTAATTTATTATTTCTTTACTAACTAACTCTATTCATTACCCATTTTACAGACATTTGAAAGTGTTTTCTATGTAGGAGTTAGATTTGTCCCATAAGTGTGGACTTAAACTAAGCAAGTTTGTGGGGATATCCTACAGCCCCTATGACTTGCTAACAGAAGTAAAAACAGAGAAAATGACCAGGATAAAATTGGAGTTTGCTGTTTACTGAAAACCTTTTCTATTGCTCATTACTGTTAAAAGAAAGGAAAAGATTATTCCATTGGACATTGATCCAGCTTGCTCAATTTTGCACTTACATTTCCCTGGCTAGAGATTAAATTGGAAGGACATTCTTTAACAAATTCATACGATATGACTGCTTGTAGCTGGGGCATACTTAGACAATAATGCTTCTTAAAATTATGTAAGTACAATAAACATTTTAACTGATTTCAGTGACTTTTTGACTCAATCACAACAGTAACAAACAGAGAATTGCAGAAGATCTTAATATTTAAATATTATGTTTGTAGTCTCGCTTGTAAATGACAGTGGTAAGTTTTAACTTTTTGCTGTATCATTGTAAGATATTTTTGTGATGAGTTTCCATTTATTTTACCTTTCAAAAATAATTTTCATAACACCAGTTCATCACCTTGTCCTTCAGACCTCCTTGTGAAACCAGTTTCTCAATTCATGTTAACTAGACAAATTAATTACTCCCACAATCGCAATGGTTCTTCATATGTAGAAATCTGCCAGCAGAGTATTTGCTAATGAAAGCAAGGCAGTTACAAAATCAAGGTATAGAGAGAACTATCAATTTTTTTTATGAATTTGCATTTTATGGCTTATTACAGCTTCTACAACTATGTTGTTGTGATCATTATGGTCTCTCAGAACCTGAGGGGGGGGGAAGGGGAATTTTGTCTGTTATCATAAAAAAAACTACACTGACTGGTCTCAAACTTTGCTATTTTGATTTAATTTAGTTATCAGTTATAACTCATTTTCAGGAGATCTGTGGCAGATTGTATTAATATACAATTAAAGTTGCTAATTGTCTGAGAGGTACTGAAGTAGTGCAACTGGCAACACTTTGCAGTCACTAAATATGTATTGGATTTTAGTCCTAATCTCCTCCTTTCCACCCTCCACCCTCTGTCCATTTCCCCTCCTCCTCCTCCTCCTCCTCCTCCTCCTCCTCGTCCATCTCCTCTCCACCCCTCACTGTGGCCTTCAGCCATGTTTAATGTTATTGTTTAGGAAACATAGATAGAAAATTGAAATCGCTTAAAATTTGTGGTTGGTATCATTGTTATGTGGGATATGAGAGAGAGATTCTCCACATACTTGATCTTTGAGGATAGTACCTTCAATGGCAGTATTTCACATAGTGTTAATCTGTGAATGTGTAGGGCTACCAAGGTTTGGATGATTCAGATTCCATAATAGTATTCTAAACAAAAACCATAAATACAACTGTCCTGTTTCCTGTTGTAACTGACTGTGAGGAAGAAAACAAAACACCACATTGTTGTGTACAGAAGTCTTGTTCTAAATTATATAAGGAGAAATAATTTATATGGGAGAAACAATTTGTTTAATGTAGCCTATGATCATCTTAATGTTTATTAAAGTATCATGTAAAAATCTGAAGTAAATTGGTCAAAAACTAGTAGAGATTTTTGGTAACAATGCTGGGCCATGTCCATCTTGATATAGTAGTATAGATTATAGAGGATGCATCAAAGAAAGTATGTGCACTTTGCACTGTCGTAGATAATTATGTTTCTGATTACACTAAATGTTCCAGATTTTGGTTAAAGGAAAAGTTCAAATGGTTACTTTTAGTTTCAGTGTGTTTTTGAGTACCAGTCACAATAATTCTATAACTCACACTAAAGCATCCTGTCGGACTTTGCTCACAGTGCATGCATCTCATTCTAAATTGTGCCTCACTCAGTGGGAAGTCCAAGGTGGAAGAACAATAATATGGAAAGGATAGATTACTACTAATCACGTGGAGGATGAAGTATAGAGTCATAGGCATAATGAAAATAATGCTAGAAATAGTCAGCTTCTGGACAAAGTTCTTAACCAGAAGTAGAAAACTCACATTTACACAAGCACTACTTGCACACACCTGGACACTGTCATCTTCAGGAGCCAAGGCTGACTGCATCTGAGGTGAGCAGCAAATTAAGTGGGGTGGATAATGGGGGTATGGGAGAGGTGTAGAGTGCTGTCTATGGGAGCATGCAAGGAAATGGTGGGAAAAGGATAGGGCAGCATTGGGAGGCTATGTGGGGGAGGGGAGGATGCAAATTCATCACCTTTTCAGCAGTATTGTGGGGGTTATCTTCAGTCAAATGCACACAGTGAAGATGATTAAGTTTGAGTTGTGCTTCATCTGACCCAACGATGTTACTCATACGTCCTACTTCACATTTAGCCATCATGTAAAACATTCACAGAGTTGTACCTTGCTATCAGGGTCATCACTTAGCAGTGCTAGAATAAGATAATGCCAGCAACTTATTTTATAAATGATTCAGCTAGCACTTACATCACCCTTGTGTGATCCGTACTTTGAAAATTTTTGTAGTGAATGCAGCATATTGAGGAATCATTGTTTGTAGCTGTGCGAAATTACAGTTTTTGCACATCACCCTTGCATGAACTTCATCTTCTAGATGTGTAAGTGTTAACCTTATAGAAGAACCGGTTCCACGTTCATTTCTCCACTGTCTCTGAAGCTTAGTAACATTCTCTAATATCAGGTACCATTTACTAACCTACTTCTTGAACCTCAGTCATACATTCATCATCTTGACTTTAGTCTCCTGTCAAGATCGACTTTTTTCTGTCGTTTGTTGACAAAACATAAAATTACTTTTTCCTAGAAATTTAGCTAGGAGGTAGGAAAAGGAATTTTTGTATGACACTTCAAAATGTTTGTGCACAATTTTGGCACACATGGTATTTAACCATACTTGTAATTTAAATTGGACTTTTTTCCACCTAACTGTTTGTTGATAGTGGACACCTTGAAGCTGAATATTCCTTTTATGTACACAAAATTGCTACCATTCTGTCCATACAAGGACATGTCATTTGGAGTGTGACAGATGTACCAGCGTCTTCATACAGGGAGTGCTTGTACGACTCTGCAATGTAGCTGGTGTATTTCAGTGCCTGTAGTGAGTTTTTTCACATAGTAAATTCTGCTAATGAGCAATGTTACAAAGAGCAAAGTTGAATCTCTCTCCCCCCCCCCCCCCCCCCCTTGTTTCCTTTCCACTCACCTTCTCATTCCTATCCCTTTCCCCCCCACCCACCCCCCTCTCTACCCATAAACCTTACCCCTTCCCATGCATGCGCGTGTGTCCACGTGCGTCAGAAGCATACCAAGCAATTGGAATTTGGCTGAATGGTGTTCACCAAGTTCAGGAGGCTTTTCTTCTGCAAATTGATCCAGTGTCAGCACTTAAGAAAGAAAAAAGAAAAAAAAAATCTGCAAAACTGCTCACTCTCATCTTTCGTTGATTATGACACTTCTTGACCCTAACAGATCTGCTAGAATGGATGAATGACTTTAGTGGCTACCTTTGCTGGCTGGTGTTGAATTTTCAGGTGAATTCATGATGACCACTTCAGATGTTCTGTGATGGAAACAACCTGTTTCACTCAACTTCTTGAAGAATAGTGAGAGCTAATTTCAGTAAATAAGCTGTGGTATTGAGGCAAAAGTCGCCTAATTAAGTGGCATCAAGTTTAAGTGTTTGCAGTAGGCAGGTAGCTGTACATTTAGTTATTTAACTGGTAAGATATATCCATCATGAGAAGATTGAATTTTTGACTATAGTGAATGTGTGGACAGGTCTGAAGATAAACAGAATTAGGTTGTGGCTTATCCACAATGCAAAATAGTTCTCTGAGTAATTAAGGAAAATGGAACTTCTGCCAGAGAAAATAATTTAAAAAAAAGACATTTTTTGAAAGCAGCATTTAAATTCACTGATATGTTATCTGGAACTGTGTATGCATTCTGAAAACAAAGGAAGTAGGTTACAGTACACTTGTTTGCCCACTGCTTGAATACTGCTCACCGGTGTGGGATCCGTACCAGATAGGGTTGATAGAAGAGATAGAGAAGATCCAACGGAGAGCAGCGCGCTTCGTTACAGGATCATTTAGTAATTGCGAAAGCATAATGGAGATGGTAGATAAACTCCAGTGGAAGAATCTGCAAGAGAGACACTCAGTACAGCCTTTTGTTGAAGCTTGGAGAACATACCTTCACCGAGGAGTTGAGCAGTATATTGCTCCCTCCTACATATATCTCGCGAAGATACCATGAGGATAAAAGCAGAGAGATTAGAGCCCAACAGAGGCATACAGACAATCTTTCTTTCCACGAACAATACAAGACTGGAATAGAAGGGAGAACCGATAGAGGTACTCAAAGTACCCTCCGCCACACACCGTCATGTGGCTTGCGGAGTATGGATGTAGATGTAGATGCCATGCTATGAGTAGCTGGTTTTGAAGACTGATGTAGCAGCAATAAAAGTCTTTGACTAGTTCGAATCTAATTAACACAAGTTACACCCAGAATCCATTTCAGAAGTAGAGCATAATTACATAAACATAGCAAGTGAGTGAGTGTTGCAACATCTGAACAGTTGAAAACATATAATGGACCGAATTTCATCATCACAACTTACTTATTGGAAATTTAGTGCTATCGATACAGGCATTTGGATCTTTGTTATGTGCACCCTTGTCTTGAACTCCAATTATATTCCATTTATACTGATTTGCTGGAGAAAGTTTGAATTGTTACTTTTGTGAACATTACTAATGCCTTTCTTGATGTTTTCTGATATAATAGCCAATATATAACAATGGAAAATCCAGGATGGAATGTAACAATATTATGAAGAGGATAGTTGCTACTCACCGTACAACAGAGATGCTGAGTTGCAGATAGAGGTGTTGTTGGCCGAAAGCTCATTTTCTGACAGTCTTTTTGTTGTGCCTATCTGTGACTCTGCATCTCGACTATATGGTGAGTGGCAACTATCCTTTTCATCACATTTTTAATAGGTGATATTTGTACCTTTAGTTAGTTGTCCTTTTACTTTTAATAATCTCATGTTCCTGATGGACTGCTGCTTGCAGCTACTTACCTGCTGGTGTGAAACTTGTCTTTTAACATGTTATTGTGTTTAAATTCCTCCTCCTCCTCCTCTCAACTTAAAGTGGGTCTCTAATTACCGAGTTATTTGCACAAGCTTCCCTACCTTCCGTTCCCTACTATTGTTCAACTAAATATAAATTGAGAGTGTATAATGTAAGTAAAAGATGTTGTGTACCCTTCTTCTTCTTCTTTTTTTATGTCTATTTTCTATCAGGTTATGTTGGTAAGACTTTGGTTTTGTATTGATCATATATTTATATAAATGTATAGTTGAATATAATAGAGGGAAACATTCCACGTGGGAAAATGTATATAAAAAACAAAGATGCTGTTAACTTACCAAATGAGAAGGTGATGGTATGTTGATAGGCACAATAAAAACACACAAAAATACACACATATTTCAAGCTTTCGCAACCCAAGGTTGCTTCATCAGGAAAGAAGGAAGGAGGGGGAAAGACAAAAGGATGTGGGTTTTAAGGGAGAGGATAAGGAGTCATTCCAATCCCGGGAGCAAAAAGACTTACCCTAGGGGGGAAAAAAGGAAGGTATACACATGCACATATACAGACACAGGCAGAAATATGTAAATGCATTTACATATGTCTGCCTGTGTCTGTATATGTGTGGATATATATATATATATATATATATATATATATATATATATATATATATATATATATATATATATGTGTGTGTGTGCGCGTGCGCGTGCGCGTGTGCGTGTGCGCGCGCGCATACCTGTCCTTTTTTTCCCCCTTAAGGTAAGTCTTTCCGCTCGCGGAATTGGAATGACTCCTTACCCTCTCCCTTAAAAGCCACATCCTTTCGTCTTTCCCTCTCCTTCCCTCTTTCCTGACGAAGCAACCATGGGTTGCGAAAGCTCGAAATTGTGTGTGTGTGTGTGTTTTTTTATTGTGCCTATCTACCAGCGCTTTCCCGTTTGGTAAGGCATGGAATCTTTGTTTTTAATATATTTTTCCCATGTGGAATGTTTCTTTCTATTTTATAAATGTATAGTTGCAAACATTCAGTGTGATGTGACTGAATGGATCATGGTCAGTGTGTGGCTATGGTTTGTTTAGGTGAATTAGTTAATACTGTGCTAATAGTGCATCAAGCCATTAACACTTTTCAAAAAAGTGAGCTATTTATTGCAAATATTGACTTTTTCATGGTCTACAGCCTGCTTCCTCAAGGTGTGACAAGCATATACCTTGAGATTTATGATGAATGCTCATTTACCATGGATGAATTGATTGCCTGGGCTCATATCCCAATCCCACAGGCCGTAATGAATGGAGAAACACATGAAGAATGGTATCAGCTAAGTGGAAAACAAGGCGAAGGAATGGAAGGAATGATTAATTTGGTCCTTAGTTATACAGTAAGTATTCAAAACCATATGGAATGTGTTCTCATATTTTATTTTGTGATCTTTTGACAACCTTCAGGAGCTAGTAGAATATGCTCAGATGGTATGTTTTTAGATTTCTAGTCAGGTTAATAATTTCATTTTTATGCAAAATGTGCTGAATAATGAACTAATTGTCATCAGATGTTTCAGATTATTGTTTTGCATGTGCTCATAGCACCCAACTTAGATGAAAGATATTGTACATTGGTTATTTATTCATAATTTTGTACATCAAGTTCAAACTGTCAAGCCAGTTGCACACTCTAAAATATTTCGTAATACTTGAAAATGGGATCAAAAGACACACACACAATGACGCAAAACATGAGTATTGAGTCTGTAGCTTGCAGCAGCTTTCAAAACTGTAAAATTGTAGTTGATAAATGGTATTTTTAGAGAGACTCGAGGATGTATGTCGATGCTTAATATATCACAAAAAAATCAGCTGGTAACTTATTCATACATTTTATTATGTTGACATATTTTGGATGCAGCCCATCTTAAGAACATATGCAAAAGATAAGCACAAAACCATAAAGACAAACATTATTCACAGAAGTCTTAAAGATACAAAAGGTATGACAAAATGATGTAATTGGATTTAAGAAGCTTAGCAGTTGCATGAGAACACACATATAAAAATGTTTTAGGTAGGCAAGCTTTTGGAGCCAGTGGCTCCTTCTGGCAGAAGGGTTGAAGGGGAAGGAAGAAGGGTGAAGGAAAAGGACTGGAGAGGTTTAGGAAAAGGGGTAGAGTTCAGAAAAATCACACAGAACCCTGGCTTAGGGGAGACTTACCGGATGGTGTGAGAAGGGAAGACTGATTGTTGGGGACTGTAATAGATGAGATATACAAAAATATTTTAAAAGAAAACCCAACCAAATAGCCTTAATACAAACTATGGAGTCACGTGTGTCTGTCCTCACCATCAGTGCTAAACTGATGGAGAGCTGCCATTACAATACATGAGTACCAGAAACTGCCACCAGGTGACAAGGCTCTATTGGTACAGTGACATTAATTTCATCCACAGAAATAAATGAATGTCTTGATAATGATGCTGGAAATAGTATAGAACTAGGAACAAAAACAAACTAAATACAAGAATTCAATGAGCATACACAACATTGCATAAATCATACAAAGTTTGTATAGGGCTAGGAGGGAAGGGTAAGAAAGGATAACGGGAGAGGAAAGTGAGGTAGCAAAAAAAACACTATGTTTACACAAAAAACTGGAAAGCAAGAAAATAATCCAATGTGATAACAACCACTCACCGGGGATGGTTGATGAAGGAAGAAAGCAGGAATGAGGAGGCAGCATCTCTACCACATAAATGGTGGCACTGCATTGACTGAATGTTTAATCCATCAATGCAACTGCTAGTATTCCAGCTATCTGTAAGCTATGTATGCATTTGCAACAAACACTAAACATCATTGCAGATGGTTGTGAAAATACAAAACAAAAATTTAATTGTAATTGCACAATGGTGTCAAAGACCAAATAGTAATGAAAAACGCTATTAAGAAAGCCTTAGCTAAGGACTCGCAGAATACAAGGGTAAACATATATTTCAGAAAATGAACAACTTTCTATTGTTGAGAGCCTAGCCAGGCTTAGCAACCAAAAGGCGCTTCAGCTGACGTGTTATCAACCATGTAGTAACAACACAACGTACCACCATGAATGAAACTGGCAAAGTACAAATATTTTCAGTAAACTTAAAATCACAAACACACTTTGTTTAAGAAAGAGCTACTCTGTACTAAAAAGGACAAGCATGAATGTTCTCGTAGTGTACAATAGCCAAACAGAACCTTTCCATGTATATAAAATAAACCAAAAAGATTCAGTTGAGCCTACCAAAGTACATGACATGAACAACAACTGTAGACACTTTGCTTAATAAAACAGTGGAAAATGCGGAATGGAATGTAACAATATTATGAAAAAGATATTTACTACTCACCATACAACAGAGATGCTGAGTCGCAGATAGGCTTTACAAGAAGTCTGTCACAAAATAATCTTTCGGCCAACAAGGCCTTTGTCGAAAATAGAGGACACGTGCACATGCACACATGCAAATGCAACTATCACGTATGTGACTACAGTCTCTGGTCGCTGAAGCCAGACTTATATAGAGATACAGTGAAGTAGAATGGACAAAGTTTGAACATCATTGTAACATGTAATATCCAAACAAAACCATCACATGTATATGTGTGTATTTTAAACAAAAAACTGTATAGGATGTTTGTTCATATGTTATGTTATGTTTTGTGGTGGGCTCAGTTGAACATTGTTTTGGTTTACATTTTATGCATTTCTTTATTTTATACGTATGGAGAGGTTGCATTTGGCCATCATACTCTACGACAATGTTCATACTTGTTCTTTTTATTACAGAGTACCTGTTTGTTAGACAAAGCATGTTCATGCTTTTAAGTTTACGGAATGTGTTTTTACTATGTCAGTTCTATTTGTGGTGGTATGCTATGTTGTTACTACATGATTGTTCATAAATGTCAGTTGCTCCTTGGGGAAACTATTGGTCCTATATGTATTAGGCCAGTCCGCATCTTGTGGTCGTGCGGTAGCTTTCTCGCTTCTCGCACCTGGCTTCCCGGGTTCGATTCCCGGCGGGGTCAGGGATTTTCTCTGCCTCATGATGGCTGGGTGTTGTGTGACGTCCTTAGGTTAGTTAGGTTTAAGTAGTTCTAAGTTCTAGGGGACTAATGACCCATAGTGCTCAGAGCCATTTGAACCATTTTTTTGTGTTAGGCCATTCATTATTACAACCTTGTCCCCTACTCTTAATTTAGTTACAATCCCCTGTGACTTTTGGCTGTTACACCTGGTTAGACTCTCAACAGCTGAAAGTTGTTCATTTTCTAAATATATACATTTATCCTTAGAATATAACAGTTCTTAGCTAAGGCTTTCTTAGTAGTGTTTTTCATTACTATTTCGTCGTTGACTCTATTGCGCAATTACTATCAAATTTTTGTTTTGTATTTTTACTACATTTTGTAATAATGTTTAGTGTTAGTTGCTTACACATAGCTAGAATACTAGCACTTTCATTGACATATTCAATATTCTGTCGGTGCAGTGTGTTTGAGATGCCGCCTCCTCATCCTTGTTTTTCTTTATCAACCAGCCCCCCACGAGTGGTTGCTACCTATTAAGCTGGATGATTTTGTTGCTTTACATTTTTTCTTTGTATGAATACTGCGCTGAGTATGACTTGTTGTTCTCCCAATATGCTGCCTCCCTTTAGCCTCCCCTATTATCCTTTCTTCCCCTTCCCTGCTGGTTCTACATGAAACTTGTATGTTGTATGCACTGTTGTGTATGATTCTGTTGAATTTTTGTATCTAGTTTGTTTTTGTTCATAGTTCTGTACTGTTTTTAATATCATTATCAAAGTGTTCATTTATATCTGTGGATACAATTAATGTCACTGTGCTAATTTAGCTCTGTCACCTGGTGGCAGTTTCTAGTAATTATGTTTCATAATGGCGACTCCCATCAGTTGAGCACTGGTGAGGACACACACATGTGGCTCCATACTTTGTGTGGAAGCTATTCTGTTTGGTATTTTTTGAAATATTTTTTGTAATACCTTCTGCATCTTTTCTCTTTAAGACTCCTGTGTTCATTTTGGTGAGCTATTCAGCACTGACATATGTCATCTCAAGTTTACATTATGGTTGCAGACCTCCTGCATGACTTAATGGCCGCACCTTAAATTTTTAGAGATGTTATGTCCATGATGTTAGTTATTCTAGCCACAGAATAATTGTGGTTACTAATTTTTATATTTCACTTTGGCAGCAAAAACAAATATGGTAAGTTACAACTCTTATGTAGCTGGTAACGGATTTGTAAATTTCTGGTTTTCAGTTCCAAAAGCTACAGATTGAGCAAACAAATCATCTTTAGTCTGATAGTATACATTTAGCTCTAGTTTCAAGAATTTGTGAGTAGGAACTGCTCTTGTTCCCCAAAATGTTAATACCACACTTTTACTTGTGATTTGCAAAGTTTAAACAAAAGTCGTAAGTATAAGTTGAATAAAGCCATAGTTCATTTTTAAGAAACTACATGCTTCTCCATTGTGCCTAAATGTTTTAATATTCCTGCTGCTGTTGTCTCTCTATCTATTTGCATTTGTCTGGTGTTTGGCTTCAAAACTTTTGCATGACACTGATTCATAGTATTTCCCTACAGAGTTGCATTGCTGCATAGGATCTCTGAAGATAGCCTAAATGTAGTTGCACTACCCCACTCATCCATCCCCATTCTGGAATACACAGTACTATCTGTCACAGACTTTCATTCACCATTGATAAACGCCAAATCTCTGGAATATATATATATTTTTTATGTCACACAACTGACAAGCTAATTTTATCATAATTAGTAATTTTAGAATCTTGCTCTTCCCCCCTGCATAATACCTGCTGATGCATATGCTTGTTAGTAATAATAGATGATTAACCACTTGAACTAAACTTTTCTGTATGAATAATGGAAATCATTGCTCCAAATTCAAAGCAGCAACTGCACAGAGGAATAATTAACACTTTCTGTATTAAATTAACCATGCTGGCAAATTCAGCCTCATTATTCTATTACATTTTGTCTAGGTGCTGATAACTTATGTACTTTTGTGAGCCTTTACTTCTTTTGTAAAAAAAAAAAAAAAAAAAAAAAAAAAAAACACTATCAGAACAATGGGGATTCATAAATAGGTAAACACTGTTCTCTGTTCTTGTATGATCTTGGTGAATTTTATGCCATGTCCATTGCTGGGTTACCTCTGTCACCATTGCCCAAAGTATGAGCAGATTGTTCCCCTTTATTTTTTTGGGTACTTTATCCAATAGCTCTCCATTCTTCCTCAAAAATTAGATTATCCATTTGATTCATTAAAAAACAGAATTGAATATCTGCTTTTTGGCAGTAAACCAAACTGCACACATTCATGCCATATTTTCTATTGTCACATAAACTGTTGTTGAACATAGTGTGCTTTCAGACCTCAGTGTCTAATATGCACTGAAGAGCCAAAGAAACTCTTTCACCTGCCTAGTATCATGTAGGGCCCCCCGCGAACACACAGAAGTGTCACAACAGGATGTGGCATAAACTCAACTAATGTCTGAGGTAGTGCTACAGGGAATTGACTCTATGAATCCTATAGGGCTGTCCATAAATCCATAAGAGTACAAAGGGGTGGAGATATCTTCTGAACAGCACATTGCGAGACATCCAAGGTATTGTCAATAATGTTCATTTCTGGGGAGTTTGGTGGCCAGTAGAAGTGTTTAAACTCAGAAGAGTGTTTCAGGAGCCACTCTGTAGCAATTCTGGGAATGTGGGGTGTCGCATTGAACTTCTGGAATTGCCCAAGTCCATCAGAATGCAAAGTGGACATGAATGGATGCAGGTGATCAAACAGAGCGCTTAAGCATGTGTCACCTGTTAGTCATATCTAGATGTATCAGGTGTCCCATATATTCCCAACTGTACATGCCCCACACCATTACAGAGTCCCCACCAGCTTGAAGAGGCTCCTGCTGACATGCAGGGTCCATGGATTCATGAGGTTGTCTCCATACCCATAAACATCCATCCACTCGATACAATTTGAAATGAGACTCATCCAAACAGGTAACATGTTTCCAGTCATCAACAATCCAATGTCAGTGGTGGTGGGCTCATGCGAGGCCTAAAGCTTTTTGTCGTGCAGTCATCAAGGACTTCGATGATGTTTTGTTGAATGGTTCACATGCTGACATTTATTGATGGCCCAGAATTGAAATCTGCAGCTATTTTGGCAGGGTTGCACTTCTGTCACGTTGAACAATTCTCTTCAGTTGTCGTTGGTCCTGTTCGTGCAGGATCTCTTTCCGGATGCAGCGATGTCAGAGATTTGATGTTTTTCTAGATTCCTGATATTCACGGTACACTCGTGAAATGGCCGTGCAGGAAGATCCCCACTTCATCGCTATCTCGGAGATGCTGTGTCGCATCAATCATGTGCTAACTATAACACCATTTTCAAACTCCCTTAAATCTTGATAACCTGCCATTGTAGCAGCATTAGGTGATCTTAACTACTGTGCCAGACACTTGTTGTCTTACATAGGCATTGTCGACCACAGTGCCATATTCTGACTGCTTACATATCTCTGTATTTGAATACACATACCTATACCAGTTTCTTTGCTTCTTCAGTGTATATACAGTCCTCCTTCAATCAGTCATGCTAAAACTCTGATTCACTACAGAGTTGTTGATTCTTTCAAGCAGTGCCAAAGTCGAACATTCTCCCCTTTTTCTGTTCCTTTCTTTGAATATTTCCCATAATTGTTTATCACATTTTCATTTGTTGCTAATCCTATAGCAGCTTTGCAGGTGTTTTCCAGCTTTCACTGACAGTTGTGATAGAGCTTAAAATTACATTTATTGGTGGACTTGATTCATATTCTTATTTGTTGCCATTTTTATTTGTTTGTTTATGGGAACAGAGTTAACCATATATTGTTTTCAATGTGACAAATGAAAAAGAAATCCTTTTCATATGTGGTGACTTTTGTGTAATTTGTGTTTAATTTGTTGTTACAGACACATGTAGCTCCACAGTATGTTTACTCATCTGTTGCACCAGTGGTAATGGTGCCATCGGTAAACCCACCAGTTTATGGAATGAGGCCATATGCACCAGTACCAGTCTACACTGCACCTCCAACACAGCCTCCTCAGCCACACCTGTCAGAACAGGAACTTAAGCAGGTAGGATTGCCTTAGATAAATTTAAAGTAGGTAGAAATTTGATGAATGTATTGTCTTTTGTGAAGTGTTATCTTTTCATTCTATATTAACATTTTTAAAACGGTAGCGATTACCTACTTATTTTGTTACAAGTTTGGGATTTTGAAATGAGGTTTTTTTTATATGGTTAATCTGCTTTAACTCTTGTATCAGCTAAGATATTTAAGTAAGCATTTATCGTTGGCCCAAAACTTTTAGCAACAATATCTGAGAGATGTGCTAAAATAGAGAGCAAAGGTCTGCAGAATCTACTAGTACAGTGCAAACACCTCTGTGTGGGGCTTTGTGCCAGGCTGTGTCATCATATGCAACGGAAAAAAAAAAGGTAGAGGCTACACTAATTTAAAATGAATGCTGCATTGTCAAAAGTATCTGGACATCCTAGAAAATGTGAAATTGACCACAAGATGTTAAGAGGTGGACCCACTAGTATAAAAGAAGGTTGGGATTTTTGTGTTGTCAGAAGAGAAGCAATAGCAGAAGAATAGGCCTGGCAGGTGACTTCAAACATGGACTAGTCATTGGATGTCACCTGAATAACAAATACATGAGAAATATTTCAGACCTACCAAATCTGACCAAATTTACTGTTGGCACTTTGATTGTGAAATGGAAACATAAAGGAACAACTACAGCTAAACAAAGACCATGTATTATCTCTTGTAGTGACAGACAGGGACCATTGAACATTGCAGAGGGTGGTTGTCAGTAAACACTGGAATTTCTGTGGTCAGTGCTGAGTGATGCCATTGTACAGTGCTGAAAATTCCCAATTTTATGTTTCTTCCTAGTAAGGTTTATCTTGAATCTACATTCTTACTCGACATCTCACTTGACTTTGTTCTTGTTTCTTCCTATTGACGTTTGATATGACAATAATCCATTAGTGACATTGCCAACACAACTTGCCACATTTAGCTTCACCACACAATTAGGTCATTACATAATAAATTTGAAACCTTATCCTAAGAAACATTCAAAATTCCTAAGGTACTGAATTATAAAGTATAAACAGGCACAGAAGCTATAAATCAAAACCAGTGCAAGAATTTCATTCTTCTCCTCCTAGGTAGCGGTTTTACCACCACTCATAACGTCAATTGACGTACCAAAACGAAAAAGAAATTTCAAAATTTTATGTCATATAAGAGATGTATTAGGAAAAAATGTGGGTTTTGCCACTAGTAATACTGTAACAAGTAATGTGTAGCGTGCATAATTGAATAGACTATCGTTTTTGCTACTGATGTACGCGGTAACTGAGCCATTTCTTAACACACCACAGCCACAAATTACACCTTAAAACCTGCATTTTTAAGGGTTCTTTCATTTTATGTTCACCTTGAAAATAGCAAAACTTTATAGCCTATGTGGTGAAATAAACTGAAAACTGTATTAAAACATCTCAGATGTTGCCATTAGCTGTATAGCTTGGTCACATCACACTGATGCAGTGGCTACTAGCAGATAGTGATAAATAGCAAGCTTTCTTGGTGGCTTGTTCCAAAGTACAGCGAATGTGATTGGTTTACAGCAAATGGAGTGACCGCAGCTTCCACTTGTGTTCAATTTATATAGTTATACCTCACACGCTTTTCACAACCATGTATTTATTTTACTTACAGTATTTCTGCTCAGAGCTCATTGTCAGAATCCAGAACATATAGTACCACTACTGACTTCAGCCAAAATGGGCTAATTCATTTGCTATGTGTGACACCACAAATAAAAGGATGTGTTCAGTGACCAGTTGCGCAATGGCTTGTTCATCTTTGTTGCAGTCATAAATGGTGTGTAATGCATTGTGGTGGCAGACAGATTGCTATAGCGGATTGCCGGGACAGAGAAACACTAGTATCACAGCAGGCTCAACTTTATTTCATTTTCATTGGTATAAATCAGTACCACATGTGAAGGAAAACTTATGTGCATATACATACTTTTGCGAAACATGCTGTGTTTACACTATGGGAAGTGACAAGTTCGAAGTGCAAACAGCATGTTGGTAATATTACAGAGCACTCCACTTTGACCACTCAGCACAATGAATAGTGAAAAGTTTAGAAGCAATACACTAGATCTCGCTGTGCTTGTGTCACCAGAGTATGCTGCAGTGCCATTGGCTACAGCAGGAAAACACACAACCCGATTCTGATCCTTGCCACCGTACTTCAGTTTTTGATTTAGTTCACCATGTTCATCAAGTTTTGCTTTTTTCTGTGTGAGCAGAAAGGAAAGATATCTCAAAACCCTCAAGTTTTGACATATAATTTGTGGTCGTAGCAGGTCAAAAAATAGTTAGGTTACATTGTACCCAGAAACCAGTTTCAATTTTTTGATGAGTTTTTACTTGGTGTTGCACATCTGTGATTTTTTAAGAACTGTTGAAATTCATTACCACAAATTATTGTATAAACATTGTATTATACATTTAATTCCCTTCACTTATACAGATTTCATACAGTGTATTGGAGAGAGTTATGATTTTTTATCATATACGCTAATTACATATGTTTTTGCTTGTATTTTGGGGGTTTTAACATTTGCCTCAGTTCTGCATTTCCTCAATTGCTTTTTTTAAGTCTGGATCACACGAAAATGTGAAATAGAGTATTGACTGTAACTCTGCTGGGTGTGATACTGTTTCTAACAATCTTAATATCTTTTATTGACTTGATACGATTACTCTCAAGTTTTCTTTGTAATCATTGACGTTGGACATATTTTCTGACTGGCTCAGATATGTTGCAGTAACACATACCTACAAAACTGGTGATGAGCAAACAACCCCTAATTATAGACTTGTATCACTCCTTCCATTCTTTACAAAACTATTTGAGAAAGTTACCTATGATAGATTACGGACACATTTAAGTGAGCAGAACTTGTTAACTACCTCTTGGTTTGACTTTCGTAAAAGATTCTCCTCGCAGGGAACAATACAGTGCCTTGCAAATGGAATACTAACAGAGCTAAATAAAAAAAATTACTCCATTTTATTCCATGACCCTGTCAAAGCCTTTGATTGTGTGGATCATAAAATCCTACTTAGCAAACTGAAGTCATGTGGCCTTATGGCATCTTATCCCCATAACAGAAAGCAGTGGGTCTCATTAACAGACTGTATCTCTGGTATGAAAATAACCTTAGAATGGAGTAGCATAGTGTGCGGAGTGTTACGGGAATTGGTACTGGACCCCTTCTTTTTCCTACGTTACATAAATGACCTTTGAATGACTTTGAAGGGCAGTTCAAAAACCGCTATGTTTGCTGACGACACTTGTACTAATCAAGAGCCAAAACTTAGCCCTTGGAACACAGCTCAGATGATACCTGAACAGGCCTGCAGGTAGTTCACAGCTTACAATTTGTCTTAACATCACAAAGACTCATCTTATGCATGATCTTTTACACTATTGATGGTTACCCACCTGGTGAAGAACAGCGTGTAAAATTCTTGGTAGCCAGCTGGTAAAAGTTGAAATAGTCGAAACATAGATAAACTAATCATGAAGCTCATTTGAGCACATTATGCCCATAACATCATCTCCCATTGTGTTTACCTAGAGACAAGTGTGTTGGCTTATTTTGCATATTTTTACTCTATCAACTTAAAGAATTCTCATCTGGGGCAGTACACCTAAAGTAAATAAATTATTTGTTCAGCATGAGGGACCAGTAAGAAGCCTTTTTAAGGCTTTCGGAATTCTTACTCACTTCCCAATGAATTGACTCCATAATGACTTTTGTTGCTGATACTTAAGATGAGTTTCAACTAAACTGTGATATTCACTGTCAAAGTGAAAGACAAAAATAATTTTCATGTAGACTTTGCCTCTTTATCCAGAGTTCAAAATGGTGTTGTGTACTCCAATGGTAGCATATTACATACATTCATCTAACATAGAGCAAGAAATCGGGAATCCCTACTAGTTCAAAAGAAAATCAAAAACACATCTTGTTAGCCACACTTTCTGTAAATTACCTGAATATCTAGCTTTCCAATTTAAAAATTCTGTTAGCTATGTGGGAAATAGCAGTATTTGTTATGAAGTTTTATGACACGTAATAATGTACTGGTTAAATTGGTCTCAGTATTTATGGATGTACAAATATTTTCTTTGAAAAATAAGATTGTAATTGAGTAAACATTAAGCCACTAATACAAGATAAATAGCAGCTATATAGCAAAAATGAGGATGCAGCAGTCCCCCCCTCCCCCCCCCCCCCCCCAAAAATGCTTTCTTTTTAACTTCATTAAATACAAATAGCCTAAACGTGAATGGCACTAATCAGCGTAGTTATAGTTTATTGTTAATGCATTGTACAGATTACATTTCACACACACACACACACACACACACACACACACACACACACACACACACACACACACACCCACACACCTTTGCAGCTATATTGTGCCTACTGAGTACTGAGCACACACTGCTGAGCCTGAACTGTTGTTGTGGAGGTGGAAGCTCATTGTTCTGAAGAAGAGATCTGTGCATTGTTACCATATTGGGGGAGAGATACTGATGTTTATGATGACACTGAAAAAGAAAAGATATAATTGAGTGGCATGAAGTTGGTGAATACGTATTGACCAAGAGTACATTTTTAAAGTAAACCCTAACTTTCAGAAATGGTCTAACATATGAAAACCAGGTTTTTGCCAAATGGTAGCAGGTAGAGGGGAATGCAGTTTTACTGCATGGGTAGTGCCCTTTAACTGTTGTATCAACTGAGATATAGAAGCAAGGGCTGCTTTCTGGAATTGACCATTGTGGTGTAAACATCGTGAAATGTGGCTCTCATACAAGGTCCCGTCATTTTCAAGCCTTCCAGTTGTTTAGTAATTTCCATTAATTATTCACTTACACATGAGTAAGTACATACATTATGAATAGTTTCCCTAAGCCCTTCTAATGCACTTTGTGTCATGTTGGGTGTCTAGGTTGTTGTGAATTTTTTGTTTTTCTTAACATTTTATCACCATAAAACAAGTGTCTGTAAACTAAACAGGCAGGTAACATGAAAATTGTTGTAAACAAGGTAACTACCTGCAGTCTGCAAGCCACTTACAGATTTCCAGCTCCCCATAGTTGAAAAAAGAACTTTTACTTGATGCTTTGAGGTTTTTAGGAAGTGGTTACTGAAATAATTTAACCAAGTTTCCAGGAAGGAACTCGTATTCAAATCTCCTTTTGTATCACATGCACAAAATCATCCCTGCTAAATTTTTTTCTTTTCTCAGCATCCAGTGTAGATCAGAACCAAATCCCATTAACAATTCTACAAAATCTGTCTCTATGAAACACCAACCAAACCTATAAAGATAGTTTAGCTTTAGCCGGCCTAAAAGTTGAAAGTTTAATGCTGCACTCACCACACTGTTTTAATACGAGCGGCTCACTAAAATGAACCGATGAGGCAAATAATTGTATAATGTTCATTTGAAGATTCAATTCTATACAATGCAAATAAAGTACAGTCAGAATCTCTCTCACAGTAACCTAAAGTTCTGTTGCTTGTAGTCTCGTGCTTGCAAGGACTGTCACAAATGAATACTTTACACATCTCCAGTAGACTGACACTCACTCCTTAGTGGACCACAACAAACTTTGTGAATGCTCTGCTGGGACTGCCTAAAGGCTCCCAGTGCAGACAGTAAACGAAACACTCACTTCTGGTCAACAGTGTACCCAACTATGGCCCATATGATTCTGTAAGAGATCTTTGCCAAATATCTTTGATCAGACTTTTATAAATCTTTGGTGATGTTTTAGAGTTATTTTATCATATCTTTTATGAAAGCTATAATGTGGTATTAGCTTCTATAAAAGATTTGTGAAAGTACAGTGTAATGCAGGCCTGTGCTTGAAAAGCACAATTCTTGATGCTTTAAATTTCTTGCCATTTAAGTTTTAATTTTCTGTTCTAGTACATTAGCATGTACAGTTTTTTATGTAGAACTTTGAGTGGTCATTGTCCGGTGAACTGTGCTTTCTGTTGTCATTGTACCTTACTTTCTTTGAAATTTTGTACAGCTTTATCATTTCATATCCAGAATATGGTAGCATAATATCTAGATCATAACCTCATTCTAAAGATTAGATAATCTGTTACACTTTACGACATTGTTCACCAAATCCACAATTTTTTGAAAAATTTTGTAAATATTGACCATATCACTGTACAAACTTCCATACAATGTTTATACGAAAACTCATCTATTACAATTCCAGCTCTGTAGCCTCAAATTTCAGCAGCTGTGAAATTTCTGTAAACAATTGATGCGCTTGCAAAATACGTGACATAACTCAACAGAAATGTCTACACAATGTTTTTATACCAGAACACACAATATATTAAAATGTCAACTTTGTATCGTCAGATTTCAGTGAATGTAAAACTTGTTTAAAACCTAGGTTTTTGGGGAAAGTATTGAACTGAAGAGGTTTGAATCAAGATTATGTTTACATGTTACTGATTCGTTAAATGATTTTAAATTATCAAATTTTAGTAGGCTATTGTGCAAGAGTATGGCGACAGATTGAGACAGTAGCTCACATGCATGGTTTAGCACTGAAGAATGAGGGGAGGGTGAGGGTAGTCCCACTTTCTCCTTTCTCTCTTGCCGATAGTTACCCATCGTACCTGCTTCCTTGCAACTAGAAGTTTAGCACGTAGTTCCATTTACAGTGTCACATCTTTTCTTGTATCTATGTCATAGTAAGTACGGTCCAGAGGATATGTTTTTCATCATATTGCCTAATCCTATCTTCTTGCTACATGTAAGGGACCCTGGCATGGAAGCCACGTGGAGTTTACATACCATAGGCTGATTCCTGCTGCCTTGCCTTTCAGTTTTTGTCAGAGCAAATGTTTCTGTTGCTTAAATTTGAACTGGCTGTTTACTCGATGGCTATCCAATTTGCTTAGTTGCTAAAGGTACTGCTCTGTGTTATGCAGATGAAAACACTCTGTATGTCTTCTGCATTCCAGTCACCTCCATTCTCACTACCCCTGTGACATAACATCTTCTAGAGTGCTAACTGGGCTAACCACATACCCACACCCTTGCCCTCAACATACTATCTTTCCAGCCCCCCCTCCCATTTCAGATGAATTTCTCTCCTCTTCGTGACATCAGTTTTTCTCTCCCCGTTTCCTCTCACGATAAATCCTCTGTTGTGAGAGTGCTACCTTATTCAGTCCTTATTTGCTACTGCCATTGACAGGTGCCTCCACTCTCCTGCTTCGCATTATCTCCTTAAATCCTTCCTTACTTTCAGTTGGTACAGCCCATTCCTCTCCTTCCATGCCCATCATCCTTGCTAGCTGGTGAAATTTTCTATGCTCTTAATTGTCTGTTCCATACATTAATCAGCAGCGAGTGAGTGGTACCTCTCCCTCATTCTTCCTCATTGTTCCTATCCTGGAAGTCCCATTATTATGAGAGCAATCCCAAAAGTTAGGTCTTCAAAGTGCTGGGGCCACAGGGAAGCTGTTTGTCTGGCTGTTGCCCCCCCCCCCCTCCCCCCTCTCCCCTCTCACACACTATACAGAAACTGCATGCCTTCTGGAGCTTTGTCTTGGCTTGGCAGCCAGTTGTAATGGAGCTCTCATTAGCCACTACTGCCAGGTGCGAAGTTCACACAATTATTTGGTCTTTGAGTGCAAAAAGTGTTAAACCAATCGACATTCATTGACAGTTGATGGAAGTGTACGGAGAGTCGTTTACAGATGTAAAAAATGTCTCCAGGTGATGTAGAGTGTTTGCAGGTTGTCATACTGATATTATGGCGAGGAAAGAAGTGGGAGACTGCCAATTCCCAAAGAGACAATTGCAAACGATGAACAAATCGTACTTAAAGGTCAGCAGATCACTCCTGAAATCATCGTTGACTGAAACGTTGAAATTTCTGAAGGTGTTCGCAAAATGGGTCCCAAGAATGCTGACAGAAGTCCACAAATGGCAATGCATTGAAACTTCCCACAAATTTCTTCAATCCTATGCAGGTGAAAAGGAGAGCCTTTTGGATTCAGTTGATGAAACTTGGGTATAGGTGATGAAACTTGGGCTTTCCACTTCACACCTGAAATCAAACAACAGTCATGTGAGTGGCAGCATTCTGATTCACCCAAGCCTCGTAAATTCAAAAGAACATAGTTTGCCAATAAAGTCATGGCAGTTGAGTTTTGGAATCAAAAGGAGATATTGTTGGTCAGCTTCAAAGTTCCTGGGACAGCAGTAAATGGTGACAGGTATTTTCAGAAATTAAAACACTCAGGCGAGTGATTCAGAACCAAAGAGGAGGAATGTAGAGCAAAGGATAAGCCTTCACCATGACAACGATCGCTCGTCAAACCATGGACCTTCTGCAACAGTTTGGATGGGACATTGTCACCCATCCACCATATAGTCTGGGCTTCCTAAGAGGAAAGAACACTTCGCTGGAAGGTGCTTCAGTGACAATGATGACGAGGTGAAAGATGAGCTCCAGTGTTTCTTCAGTAGTGTGGTGGTGGGCTGGTATGACGTGAGCATACAAAAACTGCTACAGCATGTACAAAAATGCATGAATCGAAATAGTGATTATGTGGAAAAGTAGAGAAATTCTCAAGCTTCAAATCTGTGTACAATTTATTGTAAATAAATTTTTCTTTATGTTTAACAAATTGGAGATCTTACTTCTAGTATCACCCTCCTATAACATTAATGTTGTTGTTATTATATCACTGGGAGCTTAAATGTGAATAAAAATTCAGTTGTTTATTAATATTATTTATATTCATTGAGCATGGTCAACTGTCAAGTGGCAATTTGTCTCCATTGGATTTTTGTGTATCTGTCTTACTTTCTCAATACTTTAGAATAGAATATTAGTCAGGTATAGTGAAATTACCAAAATAAATGTATTGTGTAAACATGCAAGGAAATATAAATAAGTGGGTAATAATATACTAAGAATTGCTATCTTTTGATGTATATTTTGGACAGAGATTTGTTGTTGTTGTTGTCTTCAGTCCTGAGACTGGTTTGATGCAGCTCTCCATGCTAATCTATCCTGTGCAAGCTTCTTCATCTCCCAGTACCTACTGCAACCTACATCCTTCTGAATCTGCTTAGTGTACTCATCTCTCGGTCTCCCTCTACGATTTTTACCCTCCACTCTGCCCTCCAATGCTAAATTTGTGATCCCTTGATGCCTCAAAACATGTCCTACCAACCGATCCCTTCTTCTAGTCAAGTTGTGCCACAAACTTCTCTTCTCCCCAATCCTATTCAATACCTCCTCATTAGTTACGTGATCTATCCACCTTATCTTCAGTATTCTTCTGTAGCACCACATTTCGAAAGCTTCTATTCTCTTCTTGTCCAAACTAGTTATCGTCCATGTTTCACTTCCATACATGGCTACACTCCAAACAAATACTTTCAGAAACGACTTCCTGATACATAAATCTATATTCGATGTTAACAAATTTCTCTTCTTCAGAAACGCTTTCCTTGCCATTGCCAGTCTACATTTTATATCCTCTCTACTTCGACCATCATCAATTATTTTACTTCCTAAATAGCAAAACTCCTTTACTACTTTAAGTGTCTCATTTCCTAATCTAATTCCCTCAACATCACCCGACTTAATTTGACTACATTCCATTATCCTCATATAGTATACTGCAGTTCGTAGGGTTAAATGTTGCTCCATAAATTCACAACACATTATCTGTTGCAGTAGTCACTGCTGTATGACTGTGAGTACATACAGATTTTGTATATCCCTAGCTTCTTCCTCATGAGACTGTTTGAGAGATTTTGTTTATTTGTTTCAGATTGAAGAAATGTTTCCTAATATGGACAAAGAAGTAATTAAGTCTGTTTTTGAAGCTAACAGAGGCAGCAAAGATGGTACAGTCAATTCACTTTTACAGATGAGTGAATGATGTGCTGAATAGTGCACACTTTCTGTATGATGTCAACAAGTACCTTATGTTTAACATAAGGCATTGTATTCATTTATATTAATGAGTGTGGTTTAAATATATATGAATCCAGAAAATGATGTATGTGCCATGTTGTTATATTCTATGTTAATTATCTTTATTTTGTTAATATACAAACATTGTAACAGCTTATTGATTATGCAGTTAATAATCAAATTCATTAAAAACTTTTACTCTGGCATTTTATTGTGAAAGGTCATACCTGCATTAAAAAAATCAGCAATCAGTTTTGATGATCTATGTGATGTACTTCTAATATGTAATCAAATAAGTTGGTATTCTTAAGTTACTTTTATATGTAACATAATTCCATACAAGACATGAAAATTCCAGTGTCCGTAGTTAAAGATGATTGATAACCGTATTAATATTTTTTGTTGTTATACAGGGTATGTTCCGAAAGTAATGCAATTGAATTTCCCGCGCCGCTCCTAGTAGTCGGAGTGGGAGCGGGCCACATGGAGTAGGTGGGGGGGACGCTAAGCTTTGCCGCGAAACCGGTTTCAGTGCTCTCCGAGCTGTGGAAGCGGCAGGACGTCTGTTATTGTAAACCTCTGCGCGCCGACCGTGTCACGGAAAAAATGGGATCGAGCAACGTTACGCGATTAAGTTTTGTGCTAAACTGAACAAATCTTTTGAGGAGACTAACAAAATGATTCGTGAGGCTTACGGGGACTCTGCTCTGTCCTACTCACAAGTTTCGAGGTGGTTAAAGGCCTTTAAGCCCAAAAAGGCAAGAATGAGCAAATCAAAAGTGAAAACAATGCTCATTGTCTCTTTCGACAGCAAAGGAGTGTTCCATAAGGAGTTTGTTCCTCAAGGACAGACAGTTAACGCTGCCTACTACGTGGATGTGCTGGAAAGACTCTGCAAAAGGGTCGTCAGGACGAGAAAGGACATCTCCGCTACCTGGCAACTCCATCACTACAACGCGCCTTGCCACAACGCGCTATGAGTGGCCGGTCAGCTTGCACGGAATATAAATGTACACACGGACTTTGAACAGAGTATAGTTTGCTGGTGTATTTGCGTTAACTGCTCAAACATATTAGTATAAAGACAGTCAAACAATGGAAACTCCTGGGTGGAATATCTACAATATTAGGAAAGGGATAGTTTGCTACTCACCTTAAAAATGACCTGTAGTGTTGCAGACAGGCATGTTATAGCTTTTGATCAAAGCCCTTTTCAGCAAAGAAAACACACACATTCATACAAGGAAGCCATTTTCACATACACATATCTGGCTGCTTCAACTGGAGTAAAGACCGTTCTGTTTGTTGGGGATTCAGAGGTTCAGATGCTAAATATTTCAGAATTAGTGCCAGAGGTGAAGAAATTTCACAAGGAACCAAGCTACCAACAATCTCATCTTTCACCTCTGCAGTCAAGTTGGTCTCCAAAATGAATTTATCAACACAAATTCTTCTGAAACAGTTACTGAGGGCTGTTCATGTACATGCTAGAGCAAGGGTGTTCCCTTCAAGAAGATATAGGCTCTTCAGCTTCTCTAAAAGAACTTTGAACATAGCGCACAAGAGGATAAAGATGTTAAAATTAAGTATGACAGAGAATCGTCTGTAAGCTATCTTATAGCAGAAGATTGGCATAATCAGATGCTAAAAATTATGAGGTGCTTTTGCTGTATTTGCAAATGAAAAATATTGCTCCTCCCTGTCACTCTCATCACATGTCTGCATGCAGCTGCAAACAGTATATGCTCTGAGGAGGATGCAGTAAGCTTAATGTCCCTTCCACCAACTGAGTTTTGATTGTGAGAACATGAACTGCCCCAACCATTATTCATTTTGAAGGATTTAATGTGCTTTGTGGATTCTTTATATGCCCCAGGGGAATAACTTTAGTCTTTCCCAGTCTTAGATCTCACAGCATCTTAATATTCATTTCAACCCTGTTTTGGAGTCATTGCAATTGAATGTAGAATAACTTATCATTGTTAAAGAGAAGAGAAAGGTCATGGCTAGAGCTCCCAAATTCAGTAAAGCCATGTATAGGATTTCTGATACACAGCCCAGATTTCCAATATGGCAAAAGGAAGTCTATACATTCGCAAAAACTTCAAGCTTCACCCAAAAAAACCTTAACTGCTTGTGTGAGGACGTCTTTAGCAGCTTTTCACCATTGCAAATACATTACAGAGTGTGGCAGCTGGAATTTCATTTCCAATAAAGAAGACTATGATTGCTCTTTCTATATATAGGAGCTGAATACCAGTGTCCAAAGCTTCGGACATGGCTCCTAGTATCTAGATCCATTACAGCTTGTTGCAGAAACTTGATAACCAAAGGATAACATCCTTGCCATCATAGTTCGAATTTGGCAGCATGACAATTTTGGCTTACATGTAGAGGGGATATTTTAATTCCACTCACAAAATTTGGAGGAAAAATTGTGCTTGGCCATGTAATTAACATAATGTCACACTAATTGGGTAGAGAACCCGTTGGAGCATGTGGAGAATCAACAGTCAACCTGAGCTCTAGGAACAAAGAAGCTCTTTAGTCACTGACAGTGTGGATTCTGGAGATATTATTCAATTACTGATAACCTGACAGGCATTTTTACACTAGTGATTAACTCAATAACTATGCAGTGAGAAACCCCATACTGTGCTTGCTGCCACCATCCAACAGTTGTATTTCACTGTCAAGAAGTTGGTGTGATGGAAAGACAATAGTTGTTTGATGTTATCTTCATACATATTGTGTTGATGTTGACTATTCTTGTTTTTAATCTACCCTAATCTGATTTTTTAAAATCGTAGATTTAGTCATTACTCTAGATCATTGAATGGTATGGCTGCTGCATGTGAATAAACTAAACGGCTTTAAAAATCTTAGTGTCTTAACAACACGATACGGCAAGCAGACACAGCCTCTCTGCTCACTCGTACAAGACAACTGTGTAATTATGACTCTGTTATAGTTCGTGGGTTGGTAAGGTCTAATATCATTGAAGGATTGAGGGTGTTCTGAATGAGGAGGGATTTGGGTGCATCAACTGCATTTAAAACCAATCCTACACCTAGAGTGTGGTGATTTGCAATGTTGCCATCCAGTAGCAGCTTAGTGGTGCACCAGGCATACAATCTATTGGCATCTTGTATGATTGTTGCCCCAGCAATGGGGTGCACATTCAGATGTTGACCTTGAGCAATGAAATTATTTGTCCAAACCAGGGCCTAGTAGCGTTTGTTGTGGCCCAGATTTGTCTAGAAATGTGGATGGAGTGAGTAGCCACCATTGTTATAAAAAAGAGAAAGTTTTAAACTACTTGATGACAGGAATAACTTTATCCCAGATTACATTTTCAAAACATTGCTTAATGACATTTTAGCTGAGCACCACAATTGTTTTATGTACGTATGAGGCCAAAATAGGGGACCCCCATCACCTGTTTTGTGGTAGTCCTGTACTGTGCCCTTCAGTCTGTTCAGCACTTGTACTTGGCAACCAAATAAGCAGAGAAATCGAGGATCCCCTTTGAAATAAAATTTTGCGACGAGTCTGATTACTGGTTGACATCTCTGTTGAGTGAAGGGTGTGACAAATGATGCAAAATTGTGATCTTATTAAAAGAAGTATGTAGATAGTTTATTATGTAGTAATAGGATGTGTGGATGGATATGTGTGTGTGTGCGAGTGTACACCTGTCCTTTTTTCCCCCCTAAGGGAAGTCTTTCCGCTCCCGGGATTGGAATGACTCCTTACCCTCTCCCTTAAAACCCACATCCTTTCGTCTTTCCCTCTCCTTCCCTCTTTCCTGAAGAATCAACCATCGGTTGCGAAAGCTAGTAATTCTGTGTGTGTGTTTGTGTGTTTTGTTCATTGTGCCTGTCTGCCGGCGCTTTCCCGCTTGGTAAGTCTTGGAATTTATTATGTAGTAAAGTATTTTTCCAAGATTTCAGACAATTATAGGAAATTTTTTACTATTCTTATTGGAACATTTAACTGTGGCTGTTCCTGGTTGTTAACATATAACTTGACTCATTTCTCAGCCTGGTTGCAGTTTACAGAACACAGTTAATTAATAGATGAAAGACAGGTACACGGCTGGTATACACTGAGCTCCTATCATCATGATAGATGAAGCAGTGATTGGTCTGCATCCAGTAATCGGCATTATGCACGATTATCTTGAAGACATGCAGCACACTCTGTTGATTTACCATTTGTTATAATGCCCCAGTCAGATAATTTGGGATTCACGAATATTAATACTGTTGTGAGACACACCTGTAGAGCCTGATTGGAAGGTTAACCAGATACTTAAGTATCTTAGTACCAGGAGTATAGCAGATACTCTTGATCTTTGGTCAAATATTAAAGACTTTCCCAGTGCTAAGGATGTGTTGCACTAGGTGTTTCAAAAAGATTCATTCAATTTCACAATGCTATGTCTTCTACATTAATGAAGTTATAGATGTGAAGTAAATTTTAACGTATGCATAGGACTACAAAATTTACCATAATCAAAAGAATGGTTTTCCAAGGGTATATGTTTTATGTGCATGTGCATACAACATTAGGGGTTTCTCTACGGTCACATTTTGTATCAAAGTTTTCCTTGCCTTTTCCAAATATTCCTTGTGTTCCTACCACTAGATGCACGGCGAACGTCCAGACTATAATCAAATTTGTCCCGTACTCTTGCAATTGTCTGCATTTTCTGCCTTGACTGCTGTTGCTGTGAGACACAGCAGCGCTAGTGGTGTTGATACAAAGCAGAGCAATGGCATTGATAAACAAAGCAAACATTGTATATATCTATGACAACAGTTGCCAAAATTGACATTTTGTCTGAAAGGAACCAAAGAAATTTTGCATAGTGAGAAAGAAGTGGCTGATGAAATATTAGTGTTTCTGCAAGATGAGTCAGTGGAATGTGTGGTGTCATGTACACTCAACTGTGCAGACAATGTACATGAGACGTGCAATGGTGGTGATACGTGCTGAGAGTGATACTGAAACAGGTGTTGGGCCATGTAGTTCATCATCCTTGTCGGACAGGGAGAGACAAATTTCTTCTCAAATGAAACACAATAAAGGACAATCTTTGGCCAAGGAGTGTGTACTAATCACAATTATTTGCATAGCTCATCATTTGCATCACAGTAAAGAAACAATTGTGAACTGACTTTGAATAAGTCTGAAGCAATATGACCATGTAGTGCATAAGGAAGATTATGGATATTTAAGGAAGGACAAGGCACACTTGTTACAAAAACTGGTGTTTGCAATTTCATGGGTGCCCTATACAATTTGCAGGATGTGCATGATAATGACTTACTATGTTGTGCACATCAATCAGTATACTACATAGAATACAGTGATTTCAAGGAAAGCAGTGGGTGGTTGCATGACTTCAAACTGCGTTACAGACTTTGAAGACATAAGATAATGAATTTCAAACAAAGCGTCAACTTGATGACACATAGCAAGCTGCAGAATGGGCCTGAAAATTAGTATCCGAGATAACCTTATCCCATTGTTCAATAAGGAATTTGTTTCTGACTCTGACCAATAAGGATTTGAAGATAAAATGCATTGAAAAGAACCTGGAAATTAGAGGTACCAAGAGAATTGTATCAAGATCAACTAGCATCAATGCCTTAATGCATTTGTCTACTATTATTCTGACTGTTAATATTTATGGTAAATTGTTTGCAAAGTTATTGTGCTGTGAAAAGTTGGTGGTGCGCTGCTCCACTATGATTCTTTCTCGTATGTGTGAGCTTGCAAGGGCAGTAGGGAATATTTACGTCAGAGCAAGCAAGAGCAAGAAAATGGGCATAAGTGAACTACAACTATGGTATGAGCACTGCTTTTGGGTAAGAGCTGGTCAAAATAACTTGCTTTTGCTTGGCTCCTTCTCTTTCTATAAAAATCATATGCCTTTAGTACAAACTATCCCTCCTTAAAAGTGTGTGACACTGCCGTTCATACCACTTGGAACAACTGGACAAATTTAGCCTCTGGATATTTGTTTTCCCTGTGCCTATAAAACATATTGTACTATCTGCGGCTATGCCTTGAAGAATAGCCAGTTTCACAATAAGCTGTTTCGCAATGAGTTGCATGCTATCACAGTCCACAATTTTCATCACCATGTTACACCAAAATGATTCTGTATGCTTTCTTTAAAAGTGGATACCTAGTTGAGCATCCTGCATAGTTGGTAACTCCCAAGGAATTTGCCTTCAGCCTTGATGGTGCAAACCTTAGTGATTACTGCGGCACACCATTTTTCTTTTGGTGTTCGTGGTGCAAGTTAATGGTTTGTTTTGAACATTTCTTGAATGTCAGTTATGTCCATTTTGTGAGGTGTCATATATACATCCCATAGAAGGTTGATCTCTGCACCTCCTCATTTATTATCTGTCACCCTCCTGATGCACATGGTGAGTCATTAGTAGCTAATATTTTTCCTGTCATAATTGTTAACATAAGATTTTCAAATTAGCGATACTAAAGATTGAACTTGCAATGTTGCACTCAAGGGGCTCTTTGTCAGATCTCGGTTCACTGAGCCGGCTGTCATCCATAGGTAGTCAGTCAGCTCTGTCATTAACCCCCACATAGCCTGTTAATATTTAACACACCATTTCCAGATTTGTAAACTGGGTAATATGCCATTTCGCTAGGACTACGGTATTTTCTGCTTCCCTCTGTATCTGAACCAACATATTGTTTACCTGCTTTATACCATAGGTGTCAGATGTTCCACAGATCTTTTAACAACCTACCAGGTGCCTCCATGATCCCTGATTCTGTCTTTTCGTAGTGTGTGGAACCAAATCCATGGCCTCTTTCCATAGATGATCGTAAGAAACTTGCAACATCTGGTACTCCCCCCTGCAATTTGCTTAGTAACCCTATCTCTTTGGCTTCTTGGTGTAATCGGATGAAATTATTGTCCAGCCTCCATACTTCATTCCTTACAGCCCATGTGTTGCTTATCAATTTCAATCTCTACCAGTGGTCTATCATGACAATGTCTTTTCGCCAGGTGAAAAGCACCTTGCCCTCCAGTTGTCATACCTGGAAGGCGATTACCCCTCCACGGCTGTAGAGGTGCAGCAGTGCCAGTGACACTATGCTCTTTGTGGCCATCTCTGCTGGCGGTGTTACTTGAAGCAGGGAAGCCTTAGTTATTCTTTGTTCTTATGTCTGAATGCATAAGGCAAAACCCACTTTTGATACCACAGGTGCAATCTGATCTACCTGGCTTGTTGCCTTCTGCTCCCTACTCCCTCCCCCCCCCCCCCCCCCCCCCCTCCTCAATTTTTGGGGATGGTACCAGAAATGGCAGTAAAGAGTCCTGTTTGCCTCAAAAGGGGCAGGTACCCCCAACATTGATGACTATAGTACAAGCAGGCTTTTGTAGCTTTACATTAAATAGTAAGGTCATTTGTCACATGATATGGACCTTGATAATAAGTGAGGAATTTCATTGTATCTCCCTTCAGGGTGTAAGTGCTCATTAACATCACCTGTTGTCCTATATGGTACTCAGGTAACATTGCATTCTGTTGTCCCATTCGCTTTTGACATTTTAGGGCCTTTGTATGGTGTTTTTTTTTTACTTGCTTTCATACATACCGCAAAGTTCTTGCGAAATTCCATGCTGACTCTCCATTCTTCCCTACTTAAGGCTTCACTACCTTGAATGGTGGTGGCATTTTCAGGTCATATACACCTGTGTATTGTGATAGGACTGTAATTTTGTAAACCTTAAAATTATATGCTGCAGCAATGTACAGTAATAGCAAACTCCAGTCATTATGATGACTTTACGTCTTCCCTGTTGTCTTATGAACTCACTCTATTCTTCCAGTGGCCTGTGAATGCAACATGCTCATCCTTTGCATACAAATCAATAAATGATAACTCTCTTTCATTAATTTTGATGTAAAAGTGGTGCCCTGACCTGTTGTCAGTGTCTCTGGAACACCAATCTGGGGTAGCTACCATTCATTCATAACATTAAATTTTACTGTCAGCACAGCGATTCCCTGCCAATGTTTGTCCAAAAGTATCTCGGATTCTGTACTAGTCATTTCACTAGTGTCTGGTAATCTTTGCAGTAGAGTACACTGATGGCTCAATTCAGCCCACTGTACGTGGTACATAGTTCTTCACATATTGTTTCACATCCTATTTACGTGTGCACTACCGGTACGAACTGGCCACATGCCATTCCACAGTTCTTCGATCACCGTGGCCCACTATAACATAATCATGTACCTGCTTCAGAACTTCATCTCACAGCATGGCTGGAACCACAACAGAAAGTCCAAGTTCAGTTTTCCCGCATAATGCACCATTGTACGCAATGAACTGTAGCTGCATTGCAAATGGATTACTGTCCTTATCAGCTGCTTAGCTTTTAGCAATTCTGCAGCTGTGTGACCTCTTCATGACACAGCAGCCTTTCTACTGAAGCCATCTGCATTCCTGTGATTATTCCAGGTCGATAGCTTCAGTACCCAATGCATTAATCTGCTTGATGGATCTTTCAACTCTAATAGCCACTCTAATGCTGCATCACCCATTAATACCTTAAGTTTCCTACAATACAAGTAACACTCCAAGTATGCTGCACTGTATAGGAAGCTTAGCATTTCCTCAATAGGAAAGGGAAGGGTAAACTGGCAGGGTTGTTAGCAAAATCCGTAAGGGGGGACACTAGTACTCATGGATGTACCTCTTTTTGAGACTAATATCGGTGTCCAATGAGAAGTTCAGGCAGGCAGGTGCTAAAGAGATCCAAAACTCACAAGATTCTCACAACAGTAAAGTAAATAATAATGTTACCATACTTAACCAAAATATTGGTGGATTAAAGAAAAAAGTAGATTCTCACAAAAGTAAAAAATAATGTTACCATTTTTCACCAAAATATTCCGGGATTGAAGAATAAAGTAGATGAGCTCCTGGTTTGTTTAGATGACATTGAATCTGATAATGTAATAGATATACTATGCCTCTCTGAGCATCACATTGTGTCTGATATGGAAAAGGTAAATATCAGTGATTATAAACTAGCTGCACATATGAGTAGAGAGAATAAGGTGAGAGGAGGAGTTGCCATGTATGTCAAAAGTTATCACTGTGTTAAAAGCTCAGATACAAAAAAGTTCTGTCTAGAGCAACATACAGAAGCATGTGCCTGTCGGCTTAAACTTAAGGAGGGCTCTTTTATAATTGTAAGAGTATATAGGTTCCCTTCAGGAAACTTTCATTTATTCCTGGATGCCTTGTTGTGATATCTTTCAGATAGGGGAAAGCAAATTATTATTTGTGGGGACTTCAATGTTGATTCACTGAAAGAGTGTAATAGGAAGAATGACTTGGAAGTCTTGCTTGGTTCTTTCGATTTGACATCTGTCATTGATTTGCCTACTCAGATAGTAAAGGACAGCACCACATTGATAGATAACACTTGTAGAGACCAAGATAAGTTTTAAAACATAAATTCTTGTCCTGTTGAGAATGGCCTTTCTGCTGAGTGGTTCTAGGCGCTTCAGTCTGGAACCGCGCAACCGCTACGGTCGCAGGTTCGAATCCTGGCTCGGGCATGGATGTGTGTGATGTCCTTAGGTTAATTAGGTTTAAGTAGTTCTAAGGGACTAATGACCTCAGATGTTAAGTCTCATAGTGCTCAGGGCCATTTGAATGGCCTTTCTGATCATAGTGCTCGGCTAGTTACGGTATATGACATAGCTCCATTCAGTAATTCAAAACTACCCTCCAAAGTTGTGCATTCAATTAATGACTCAACAATTAGAAATTTTGGGGAAAAATCTTTGACAGTTAGACTGGGATGAGGTGTACAAGGAACCTGATGCTAATTTAAATTATAACTTATTTCGTGATATACTTGTAAGAGATTTTGAAAACTGTTTCCCCCAGAAAGTAGTTAAATCTAATTATAAGAAACCATGCAAAAACCTTGGCTTACTAAAGGAATAAAAATATCTTGAAACCACAGAGGGGAACTGCATCTAACAGCAAGAAAGAGTAATGACCCAGAAACAGCCAAATATTATAAAAACTACTGTGCTACATTAAGAAAGGTTAGTAAAAAGTCCAGAAGCATGTGCATCATGTCTGAGATTAATACCTCTGATAACAAAATCAAAACAATGTGGAATATTATTACAAGGGAGACAGGGCAACCAAGAGCACAGGATGACGGCATTACCATCAAAGCGAATGGAAAATTGACAAACAACAAGCTGGAAGTCAAAAACATTTTGAATAATCATTTTTTAAATGTTGTAGAGAAAATAGGATCTAAATGTTCATTAGAAGAAACAAGGCAGTTAATGGAAGAGGCCTTACCCACACAATATGATACAATTGAAATTCCATCCACCTCTCCTCCTAAAATTAGGAAGATGATAAACTCTCTCAAGAATAAAAGCTCACATGGAATTGATGGCATTTCCAGCATGATAATAAAAGCTTGTTCCCAAGAGATAAGTGGGATTCTTAGCCACATATGTAATAGATCTCCGAAGCAGGGTATTTTCCCAGATAGACTGACGTATGCCATTGTTAAACCACTGCATAAAAAACGGGATACGTCTGATGTCAACAACTACTGCCTTATCCAAAATTCTTGAAAAAGTAATGTATTGTACAGTAACTTCACACCTTTGTAAAAATAAAGTTTTAACAAAATGTCAGTTTGATTTCTAGAAGGATTTTTCAATGGAAAATGCTGTATATACTTTCACTAATGAAATATTAAATGCTCTCAGTAACTGGAAGTCACCTGTTTGGATTTTTTGTGATCTCTCAAAGGCTCTTGATTGTGTAAATCGTGAAATACTTCTAGATAAGCTCAAGTACTATGGTACGAATGGGACAGTGCTCAAATTGTTTAAATCATACCTAACTGGAAGAGTGCAGAAAGTTGAAATAAGCAGTTCACATAATATGCAAAAAAACTGGTGATTTCTCAAACTGGGGAACAATCAAGCATGGGTTGCCACAAGGTTCGGTCTTGGGGCCTCTGCTGTTCTTAATATATATTAATGACTTGCCATTCTATATTCACGAAGATGCAAAGCTGGTACTTTTTGCTGATGATAAGAGTATAGCTATCACACCCAACATACAAGAATTAACTGATGAAATTGTAAACAATGTTTTTCAGAAAACTATCAAGTGGTTGTCTGCAAATTTGCTCTCATTAAACTTTGACAAAACACAGTATATACAGTTCCATACAGTAAATGGAATGACACCATTAATAAATATAGACTTCACTTAGAGAAATTGGTAGCTAAGGTAGAATATTCAAAATTTTTTGTTGTATGCATTGGTGAGGGGTTGAACTAGAAAAAACACACTGAAGATCTGCTGAAACTTTTGAGTTCAGCTACTTATGCTATTAGGTTCATTGCAGATTTTGGCGATATACATCTCAGTAAATTAGCTTACCACACCTATTTTCATTCTCTGCTTTCTTATGACATCATATTCTGGGGTAACTCATCATTGAGTAAAAGAGTGTTCATTGCACAAAAGTGTGTAATCAGAATAATTGCTGGTGCTCATCCAAGATCATCCTGCAGACACTTACTTAAAGAGCTAGGGATCTTCACTGTAACCTCACAATATATATATATATATATATATATATATATATATATTCACTTATGAAATTTGTTATTAACAATCCAAACAAGTTCAAAAGTAATGGCTGCGTACATGGCTACAACACGAGGAGAAAGGATGATCTTCACTACTCAAGGTTAAATCTAACTTTGGCTCAGAAGGGGGTAAATTATGCTCCCACAAAAGTTTTTGGACACTTACCTAATAGAATCAAAAGCCTGACAGATAGCCATATAGCATTTAAAAGGAAATTAAGAGAATTTCTGAATGGCAACTCAGTAGACTCATGAGGTGAATTTTTGAATACAGTAAGTGGGTAATTTCCCCACCGCCCACAAAAAATTAAACATATTAAGTGCCATGTAATGTTTTGTGTAATGTAATATCTTGTATGGACACCTTTTATTAACCTGACACATTCCACATCATTACAAAGTGTCCTATTCATGATCTATGGAACAAGTACTAATCTAATCTTTTCCATGGTAAAGTAATTTCTCTCTGTTTTATTTGGCTGGTGTGAGGCATAGGCTATTTGTATGCTCTCTTGACTTAATACATAGCCAAGTGCCAGATTGCTGGCATCGCATGTCAGCAGTTTTTTTAATTTACCAAATGCAAATCTGCATTCTGACGTCCAATAGAACCTGACCTTTTTTTACAATGAATGAGTTAGAGGTTGTGCTGTTTCTGCAAATTTCAGGATAAATTTTCTAAAATAATTTGCTAAAGCCAAGAAAGACCATAACTCCTCCTCCATACTAGATGTTGGCAAATCTCATGTAGCCTTTACTAATGTGCGGGATGGTTATAATTAAACTTTTGTTACTTGATCCAATTTAGATGGAAAACTATCTTGTGGGTACCCAACTTTATAGGAATAATGTTCAGACTGTGCGCTGCAGGATTTGTGTTGTTACTAGTGTTAGCTTCAGTGTGCGTTACAGTTGCAGTCAGTCAACATGTGTCTGGACAAGGTGAGCAGGGCTTCACTTGTAAAGCTATTTTATCAAAACAATAGCAATAGCGCTGCTGCTCTTCATGCGTATTGATGCACTGCTCAGGAGGTCACTTGATCACTCTGCATCACATTTCAAGAAAACTGAATCATTGGCAGATAGTTCTAAACAGTGTGGCCGCCAAGATCACCAGATTTAAAGCCATGTGATTTTTTGGTTGTGGGGTTACTTGAAGGATAGGGTTTATCAGTGGGAAACTAACATGTGTTGGAGGTTGAAGATGAGCACGGCAAGGAAAGCAGCCAATGTCCCACCTCGGATGTTTTGGGCAGCAGTAGAGCAATCTATAGTACAGTTCCAGGCTCTCATAGATGCAGCTGGCTGTGACTCTGACCACTGTTTGTAACCTGGAACATAGTAAGCACTTAATAATTGTTACCCTCTCGTGTAGAAATTAAAATGTGTTTATTTCAAAGGTTTATTTGTTATATTTCTTCCGCATGTCCTTACAAATGTTTCCACAAAGCTTCGTTGTCCTATGATCACTAGTTTTTCAAGGGGCCCTCTCAAGTAACAATGGACTCTCATTTTGGAGGAAAATAGTCCAACCATGCGTTCAGCCATCCAGATTTAGGTTTTCTGTGATTTCCCTAAATCACGCCAGGCAAATCCTGGCATGGTTCCTTTGAAAGGGCATGACCAATTTCCTTCCCAATCCTTGACACCATCCAAGCTTGTGCTCCATCTTTAATTACCTCAATGTTGATGAGACATTAAAACAGTCTTCCTTCCTTCCTTCCAAGCAGCAAAAATTTAATCATAATCATCCTGTAGTTTCTGTCTGAAATCCATCACAACTAATCAGTTACATGGCCTAAATATTCCTGTAGTGAAAAGTGACATTTCTCTACACCGAGTGTCAAGTGTGCTGCAGATAACCTCTTAAACCACTTTATTCATAGCACATGTTTTTCCATAAACCTTGCAAAGACAATTATGTCACCCAAAAACACCATACACTGCCTCAGTTTTAACCCTTGCAAAACTCCATCCAATAAACTGTGAAATATTGTTGGCACATCCTTTAACCCAAAAGCCATACATGATGTTCTGGCCTGATGGAACCTTAAATGTCATTTTCTGCCACTTTTCTGGTGCTACTTCTGACTGGTGATAGACACTTCACAAATCCATGGTGGAAAAATATCTGTGCTGCCCTAAATTGTCCAATGTCTTTGTTATATTTGGGGGTGGATAATCATATGATTATTAATATTGTTATATCCATGAGTGAAACCAAGTCTGAATTGCACTAGTAACAACAAAACGGGAAATAAAAAGACATTGTTAGAGAGACAGAGAGTTAGAAGAGGCAGTCGATGTGCAAGGCCATCAGGAGATAGTCTGCAGGTGTCAATAGGCAGTAGCTGTGGGACACTGATTTAGTGTGGATCACATTCTAAGAGAAGACAGAATGACAGTGTCTTTACACCGTCTCTGTATCAGACTCGGCCACTCATAGGACACATCTCTGCCAGAGCTGTAGGGTTCAGTCTGTCCATTTTGTAATAAACTTCAGATCGTTGAATGTTCTGGAGAGTTGCTTAATTATCTCCCAGTCTTTTGTTACCTTCACACTATTTATTGTCACTACTTCTTAGTCAGGTCAAACTCTCCCTCTCACTAAGGCCAACCAGCTAAGTTGTGGTTACAGTCTCAGGCAAAACCCAAGCTTGGGGTGTGACAAGATATCACAGCAAAAACGATAAACTTTGGTTCCATCTGTACTTTTTTTTCCCCGTGGAGGCCCCTTTGCTGTTTAACAGCAGGTTACCATTCCCATTTCGTATCTGTCTATCATGTCTCCTATTCAGCCTACAATCTTATTCTCAGTGTCCTACACTTACATGTTTCCTACACTGCAGCTGCAGCTGATGCTGACAGCAGCCTTGTCACATTTGTCCTGATCAATCACATTGGTAACACTTGATGTCAGTGGAAAAAACCGCCCTCTTATTGTGTATTCATTTCACTGTACTCCAATGCTGTTACTGTTCGCATGGCTCCACCTCAGTCTTTAGGAAACTCCACCCATACCTTTCTTGATACATCGGGTGGCAACTCTCACAAAAACTTGACTAATGCTCTCTGTTCTGCTTTTGCAGAAGAATCTTTTTAGTGGCATCACATTCCATCAATAAACACATATTCACATTAACTTCCTTATCCTGTCCACTACCCCTCTAGGGACTCACCCTGCTTTTTTGATACATTGCTTAAATTCTCTCGATAATGTCTACAATTATTCTTCCTCTCATTACACTTCAGTGAGTCTTGTCTCAGAGTTCAAACATCCGAACATTTCTTAACTCCTTGTGATATGTCACATATGTTTTTGCATCTCTCAACAAATGTATATTGATCATATGTAACAACTGTTCCTCTGACTAGCATCCCAGCTTTATGGCTGTCAACAGTTTATCCACAAGTGTTTACATATGCTATCCTGCTTTACCCTAAGAAGGAGAAGCTAGGATAGCGTACTAGCATCTAAGATGGCACTGACAGAAATGATGGTGCTGAATACTGTCCTGTGATGTTACTCATTATCACTGGCTTACTTGTGACACAGAGAATAATTGGGTCAGGATGCAGATACCATTAATGCCACAATGGTCATCTCAGGATGGTGTATGCAGGTCAATGGGTTGTGTATTACCAGCTATCCAGTGGGTATGGAATTGGAAGAACTCAAATAGCAATAACATTATTTATTCAGCAAGACACTCATATAAAAGTTGATCGCAATGACTAGGTGGCATGCAAAGATCCCCACAGAGCAGCTGCCAGCTCAGCATAACACATGGCAATGTGCCCCGACAGCAGGATTTCATAGGTAGCTAGCTTGCCCATCTCACCTCTTGTTGTGAAACCTGGTTGAAGGGGAGTTACCACAAAAAACTGGTATTTGCAAACTTTCGGTTTGTGTAAGTTTAAGAGTTAAATTGTTTTTTGTGAAGTAACTGTAACTCTGTTCCATTATTCTCATGGCTTTCTGTTATGGATGTGTTTGGATTCTTGAGTAGCCTTCTGGTTTTTTAAGTCATTTGTGCACTTCAAGAACAGGAGTGGCCAGTACCCAACCTCGAGGGGCACTGTATTTAATGTTTCCATAATCATAATTTTTAGATATATGTTGTTAAGATGTGGCTTAATCTGTGCAAAGAGAATGTGTTTAATCCCTTAATGCCAAATGTTGTGAATTTGCATCATACCAGTGCTATGCTAATAATTGTAAGGTTATCTGTTTTTGAGCACCAGTGCTGGTAGGTGCTGATTCTGCATCAAGCAATCGACACTTCTGACAAGTGCTACATTCTCCTGAGTGAGTGTTTTGGGTACCTCTAAAGTGTCACATATTTTGATTTTTATCTTTCATCTAGAAATTTACTTGGGTACTAAGGGGTTAATGTCATGAGGATTTACTTTGCGAAGTAGAATTTCGTGACTTACGTAACTGAAGGCCTCACCAGCAAGGTCTCAGAAAATGCCAACCAGTAATTTTTCTGGTTTAATTCTACAAGAACTGAATCATATATTACTTCCTTTGCTCGGAAATCCTTATGTGAATCAATCTGAACTGTTTTTAAGTGGTTATTATCAAAAAGGTAGTTCAATGTTCTGTTACAACTATCTTCTGCAACTTCCCGGTTCTCAACTGGGACAAAAATAAATTCCTTTGTGCATATTATTCTAAGGAAAAGATTGACATGCAAATGATAGTGTTCCTAATTGTAACTTATCTGTACTTTTGATGGAGTTTGATAATTGTCTTTATACAGAATCTCCTTTTCCTTGGATTAAGTTCTCCAGCAAGTACTTTACATAATAATTATAAAATGTCATTCATCGGTTCCATTGCTCCAAATAAATTTTATTCATGGACTGAACTGTAACATGAACACATACTTGTTTGACACTACCAGCTGACAAACACCTACAACAGGTTGACTGAGAATGACTGTATCTACATAATATGACAAAGCTGACAGAAGTAAAATGTTAACCATTCCAACAATGGACATGTATATTTATACTATTTACAAATGTTATAAAGAGTGATACAAAAAGTTCACAATTTACAGATTTAATTCATAAAATATACAAGAAGTTTGTAATCAATTCAGAATCACTTATATCAATAATATTTACTGTTAATATTTCTACTTCATGTATCATCATCCAAAACTGTTTTTTGGGAAAGCTGTAGTGCATGTGACAAATCTCTTCCCTTCCAGACACATTGCCATGCAATTGAAGATTATTATTTTAATTCTTTATTTAGTGAAGACCTATTAGTGCTTTTAGGTTTGCTAAACTGACTTGGGCAGTTATATCATATTTCTCCAAAAATTTTGACAATGCAGGAAGAACACAGATGGTTCTAGAATTTAAGGTCATTTACTTATCGTCATTTTTATAAATGGGTATTACTACTGTATGTTTCAGTCTTTCAAGCTTTTTTAGCTACTTTTAGTGCCTTTTTTTTTACTTAGGTGACTAATGATTTTAAATTAATGTCATCGGTCTCTGTGCTCTTATCTTCAAGAATTCACTATCATTTGTCTTACTGAGGTTGTTCATTTTGTGCCAGATAATTCTCAAAATTATCTTTGTCTTGAAATTTTGAATGTTCCTGATTAATGATGATTTTGCCCTTCGTAGATGACCTTATACATATTCTTGTTGGAATCAATTAGTTGTCATTTGTTATACAGTAGTTGTTTGTCCAAGCATTTTCCTCGGTGCCAAATACATGATTTGGCTGAGTTAATGTAAATAAACATCAGATTTCATTCCTACATTCCATTACTTCCAGCTTGTGTGGTCTTTTTTCTTAATATATTCCCCAATACAATTCCTGAAACTAGTTGGGTCAGTACCAACTGTCCTACTTTCCTCACATTCTGACTGAAAGTCTGCTCACAAACTCCTCCCAACTACTACTTGCTGTAAACTTATCATTACTACTCTCTGCCTTGCCACTGTTGGTACCAAAAGAAAAACTGATAAAATCCACCAACTTAATGGAATATTGGTGTTTTAAATTTACATCCTCTTAACACATGGTACAGTAACGTTAATGTGACTACTGCCTATGCTCAATGTCGACATGCTGCAATCGTGCCCAAACAGCTGGTGGCATCATTGGCAGTGGATAATATATAAAGCAGAAAACAGATCAGGGAACAATTTATCTGTCTTCCAAAAGGGCACGATCATTGCCTTTTGGACCAAGGGTGGAAACATTTCCAAAATGGCTAAGTTTGTAAACTGTATCTGTGCTGCCATGGTTAAAGTATACTGTGCATGCCGAAGTGGTGCTATCCAAAACTGACACCAAGGCAACAGTGGTGCACCGCAGGTCACAGATGAGACAGGTGAACGAGAGCTGTGAAGGTGTGTACAGGCAAACAGACATGCAACTGTAAAGCATCTGGTCACCCAGATGAACCAAGGGTCTACCAACAGTGTCTCCTCAATGACTGTTCAGTGGACATTCCTGTGTATGGGCCTCCACAGCAGAAACCTGGTTCATGCACCCACAATGCCTGCTGTTCATTGGCAATGAAGGCTGGAATTTGTATGCCATTACCACAACTGGATGTACACTGTGTGGTGACAGATGGCCTTTACAAACGAATCATATTTTATGCCCCGTTGATGTGAAATATCTGAAAGTAAACATTCAGCAGCAGTCATGGGAAGGGTCCAGGCCGAGGAGGAGAGTTCTGGTTTGGGGAACTTTTCATGGCATTCCATGGAAGATCTCATAATTCTGGAAGGCACAATGGATTAACACAAGTATGCACCTATCATTGGAGACCATGTCCACCTCTACACTTGGTTTGTTTTTCCCTTAGTGCAATGGCATTTACCAGTAGGACATTGCAACTTGTCACGCAGCTTGCAGTGTAAGTATGCGGTTCAATGAGCACCATGATGAGTTTACTCTACTCCCCTGTCCCCAGAGATTTAAACCCAGTGAAGGATCTCTGGGACTACCTTAATTTGGCTGTGCGAATCATGGATAAGCAACGTAGAAGCATAACGCAGCTGGCCACGGCACTGGAGTCGGCGTGGTATTGTATCCCTGTCGCTATCTTGCATAACCCCAGTGCCACTCTTCCCGCATATCTCGCAATGCTTCATACTGCTAAAGGTGGTTATTCATGCTTTTAACAGGTGGTCACATTAATGTGACTTAACAGTGTATAATCTCAATTTTAATTTATAACAAATTATTTTTAATAAACATATTATTAACATTGATGTTGAAATAGCTTTAAATATTTCACTTCCCTCTAGTGATAAAAACCTCTTGTCTTTAGTGGGAGGCAGAAGAGAGGGTTAGGAAAGGAGTCTGATGGCTTGGAGGGAGGCAGCAGGTGTGTGGAAAAGGAAAGTGGGAAGGAGAGGCAGCAGGTGTACAGGATAGGGCTGTGATACACAAGCATTGCAGCTGATGGGTCTGTGCGGCTTATGGTGACAATAAAGTGGAGGTGTGGACTGGGAGGGAGTGCAGGACAGAGGGAGGTAGACTGTTGAGTAGATGTTGTGGGTGCAGTGGATTAGCAGTGATGGAGGCCAGTAGAATGACACGAGCGAGAGATATATTGCAAGGATAATCCTCATCTACTTAGTTCAGAGAAGCTGAGGCTGGGAGCCATGATCCAGATGGCACAAACTGTGGAGCAGCAATTGAACATGAGCATGTTGTGGCCATCAGTGGGTTTTGCCATTGGGTGGTCAACTCTGCTCTTGACCAAAGTTTGGTAGTGGCCATTCATTCTGGTGGACAAATTTAATGATGTGCAGAAATTGCAGGGGGGCTGGTATATGACATGGCTGTTTTCACAGGTGGTCCTGTGTCTGATGGGATAGAGTAAGCCTGTGACAGGTCTTCCAAAGAAATATGACCTCTTCAGCATGGGGATGAGAGTGAGGGTGGCACAGGGACAGACCAGGAAGTTGTGTAAGATGGGTGGGTGACAGAACACAACTTTAGAAGGGGCGGAAAGGATTGTGGGTAGGAGGTCCCTCATTTCCAGTCACGATGGTACTAAGTTGGTGCAAAAGTTCATAGCATTTTTGTTTTGTGGGTTAGTATTCCAGTTGCTATGGGTTCATTTATCAACTGTCCTTTTTATTTGTAGTTCACTGCTGCTATTTGAGTTTACAGATTGCCATTTTGTCATTTGGAGATAGCGAGTGGAGCTGTGGACACTAAAAAAATGGAGAGCCAAGTGGAGAAACAGAACATTTGCACTCAGTGGAGCAGTGACAGCAGTGGAGGTAGCCAGAAACATTTGTCCCGTGTATGGGGATAACGCCACTGGACAGAGCACAGCAAGAAAATGGTTTTCTGATTTTAAGGAGATTCGACTTGACACTAGTGACTCTCTATGTTCAGGAGGATCTTTGAGGTTTGAAGAAGAGCATTTAAATGCATTAATCCACAACATACAATGCTGATGTATTCGAGAACTGGCAAATGTGATGAACTGTGATCATTCCAACATCATGCAACATTAACATGCAATGGGAAAGGTTAAAAAAATCAAGTGTATGTGTACTACATGTTCTAAGCCAAAATCACAGAAATTAGCATGTGGCCATAAGTGCATCTCTGCTTACCTGTCATCAATTGGCTCATGAACAACCCTGATGCTTTCTATCCAGTATCATTACTGGTGACAAGAAATAGTGTGACTATGCTAACATAAAGAAAAGAAAGGAATGGTTGAGCCCAGACAAAGCAGCAACTCCATGTACAAAGACACAGCCACAAAAGATAATGTTATGCATCTGGTGAAACAGCTATGTTTGGTGTACTAGGAAGTGCTTCCTCGTGATGTAATCATCACTGCTGACATTTATTGTCAACAATAGAGATGGCTTGCAGTCACAGTCCAAGAACAAGGACCAGGAAAGCTGCATAAAGTGATGCTGCTCCACAGCAAAGCCTGCTTGCATTCTGCTAGACTGATCAAAAACACTATACAGCAGTTGGGTTGGGAAGTCATTCCACACCCACCTTATTCATCTGATCTTATGCCCCAAATTTCTATGTTTACTGCTCTCTGTCAAACAATATTGAAGAAACTTCCTTGCTAGATGAAAATGTGCTCTGAACATGGCTCAATGAGTTCGCCTCAAAACCATGTGATTTCTACAGTTGTGGAATTAAAAAGTTAGCAGAGCATTGGAAGATTGTTGTAAATAGTGAAGGAGTATATATTATTGATGACCAAGTCTCTCTTATGTGTGACTGTCATATTTATTTAACTTATGGATAAACACTACAAACTTATGCACCAACCTAATAGACACTCCAAGCCCTGGTGGAGGACATAGGTTCAGCTGCTCCAGTCTGGGATGATACTGGGTGATGACCTGCCAGCCAAAATAATATTTGATAGATTTTTTAATGCATTCTTGACCTATTTAACCATAGTATTCCCATAAAGAAAATCAAAATAATGGACAGCAGCCACAAATCCAGATCTCAAAACAGGCAAAATATATGGTAGACTAAACAGCTGACAGATCTAAAGAAACAAGTTTTGTTACTGTACAACATATACAATAGTATGAAGTCTGACTGTGCCAAATCAGCCTATGTGGAATGCAGGAATGAATACAAAAAAGCCATCCTGCAAGCCAAAAAAACCTACAATGCCAACAGCATACATAATTCCACCAATAGATGCAAAACCACTTGGAAAGTAATTAACAGTGCTGCCACAGATACTAAAAAAGACAAAATTAATATCCCACCACAAACACTCAATGAGTTTTTTATTAATTCAGTGAAAGAAATAGGAGACGTAACTATCAAACCAGACATTAGTCCATCAGAGTTACTCTCCCAAAATTGGGGTAGACAGTCACTAAATACAAGCATGCTAACCTTCTCCGAAATATCGCCTAGATATATACAAGGAGTCATAAAACAACTGAAATCATCTGATAGCTTAGATATATATGGCATATCATGCAAACTGCTAAAAAATGTGTGTGATTGCGTTCTGTACCTTTTAACCCATTGCATAAACAAGTACTTACTCCAGGGATATTTTCCTGATGAGTTAAAACTGTCTAGGATTGTCCCAGTATACAAAAAGGGAGATAAAGACTCTCCATCTAGTTACAGGCCTAGTTCAATAGTACCTGCATTCTCCAAGGTAATAGAATGCATCATGTACTAACAATTATCATCTCACTTAGAGAATCTAGGAATAATTAAAGCTACACAATACGGATTTAGGAAGAATCTGTCGACCATTGATGCACTCAACATGGTAGTCAGTTAAATCCTCAAAGTTTTTGAGAACAAAGGCTTTGCTCAGGTCTCATTCTGTGACCTAAGCAAGGCCTTTGACTGTGTTGAGCACACGCCACTACTAGAGAAACTAGAATTCTATGGCATCAAAGGAAACAGTCTCAGACTATTAAAAGCTTATCTCAACAACCATAAACAGGTAGTTTGTATTGGTAAGGAAATGTCAGACAGAAAATGTTAAAGTAGGTATGCCTCAGGGATCTGTACTGGGGCCCTTCCTGTTTCTGATAATGATCAATGATCTCCCCTCGTTTATTATATCCACCACTGTATTGTATGCAGATGATACGACTTTTCTTCATAGCAGTAACAATCTTAATGATCTTAAAACCTGTGCTGAAAATACACTCACTCATGCAGCATATTGGTTCAGAGCGAATGGTTTCCTGTTACATGAAAATAAAACTCAGCAGATAATCTTCACTCTAAGAGACAAGCCACTATCTGATTACCCTAGTTCTGTTAAATTCCTGGGAGTTTATTTAGACGAAAAGTTATCCTGGGGCCAACATGTAAACTATATTAGTAGTAAGCTATCTAGAGTAATTTATTTATTAAGACAACTCAGAAATTGTGTACCTGAAACATACATCAGATCATCTTATTTTGCATTTTTCCAAAGTATAATATCCTATAGCATTATCTTGTGGGTTAACTGTAGTTATATACATGACATCCTATTATTGCAGAAGAAAGCCATTAGGATACTTACAAATTCTTCACATAAGGCTCACTGCAAACCCTTATTTACTAAACAAAAAATTATGACAGTAATAAACCTCTATATATATACCATGTCTTAATCTTTACGAAGAAGAACCTACAAGATGTGAAACGTAGAGAAAATGTACATTGTTACAACACAAGAAGCATCAAACACACATACACGCCTTACCACAGACTATCAAAATCAATAAATAACTATGAAGTCACAGGGCACAAACTATTTAATAAGCTGCCACATGCTATACAGGATCTTTCTGAACATACATTCCAAAAAAGACTGCATTAATGGTTTATTGCCCACCCATTCTATGACATCAATGAATTCTTCAACTGTAAAATGCAGTAATCCAACAGATGACCCACTGCACATTTATTGTAATATAAGCTAAAATATTTCAGTAGTAAATACCTTATCACACTGTATTATAAATTGTAACTTCATTTGACGTTGTCAATTGCTGTAATGGCCTAAAGACAATAAAATCTTTATTATTATTATTATTATTATTATTATTATTATTATTATTATTATTATTCAACTGATTCATGGGGGTGAGAGGATTAATGGTATATGAGGATACTGTTGTTGTTGTTGTTGTTGTTGTTGTTGTCGTCGTCGTCTTCAGTCCTGAGACTGGTTGGATGCAGCTCTCCATGCTACTCTATCTAATGCAAGCTTCTTCATCTCCCAGTACCTACTGCAACCTACATCCTTCTGAATCTGCTTAGTATAGTCATCTCTTGGTCTCCCACTACGATTTTTACCCTCCACGCTGCCCTCCAATACTAAATTGGTGATCCCTTGATGCCTCAGAACATGCCCTACCAACCTATCCCTTCTTCTGGTCAAGTTGTGCCACAAACTTCTCTTCTCCCCAATCCTATTCAATACTTCCTCATTAGTTATGTGATCTACCCATCTAGTCTTCAGCATTCTTCTGTAGCACCACATTTCGAAAGCTTCTATTCTATTCTTGTCCAAACTATTTATCATCCATGTTTCACTTCCATACATGGCTACACTCCATACAAATACTTTCAGAAATGTCTTCCTGACACTTAAATCTATACTCGATGTTAACAAATTTCTCTTCTTCAGAAACTCTTTCCTTGCCAATGCCAGTCTACATTTTATATCGTCTCTACTTCGACCATCATCAGTTATTTTGCTCCCCAAATAGCAAAACTCCTTTACTACTTCAAGTGTCTCATTTCCTAATCTAATTCCCTCGGCATCACCCGACTTAATTCGACTATTCCATTATCCTCATTTTGCTTTTGTTGATGTTCATCTTATGGGAGAAGAGAAGTTTGTGGCACAACTTGACCAGAAGAAGGGATCGGTTGGTAGGACATGTTCTGAGGCATCAAGGGATCACCAATTTAGTATTGGAGGGCAGCGTGGAGGGTAAAAATCGTAGAGGGAGACCAAGAGATGACTACACTATGCAGATTCAGAAGGATGTAGGTTGCAGTGGGTACTGGGAGATGAAGAGGTTTTCACAGGATAGAGTAGCATGGAGAGCTGCATCAAACCAGTCTCAGGACTGAAGACCAGAACAACAACAACAACATGTGTGTTTCTGTACTTTTATTTGTCATTGTATTTGTGTATGTAACTATAAATTTATATGTATTTCTCTACTTGTATTGGCAATAGTGTATGAAATCTGCTTGCGGATTAGGTTTGTGTGCTAGTGCCTGGCTGTGTAGGCCATTGTGAAACCTTCAGCTTACTGGGCAAAGGAATCCTCTCATCACTGCGAATAAGCTGTCCATGGTCTCCCTGGCTATATGGGGACATTTTGTGGTGTGAAGGCAATGTCAGTTGTCAAAATGCAGGTACTGTTGATGTTTAGTGGGCTTGATATGGACAAAAGTATGGTTGATTGGTTGGTTGATTTGGAAGAGGGGACCAAACAGTGAGGTCATCAGTCCCATCAGATTAGGGAAAGAAGTCAGCTGTGCCTTTTCAAAGGAACCGTCCTAGAATTTGCCCGAAGTGATTTAGGGAAATCATGGAAAATCTAAATCAGGTCATCTGGACACTGGTTTATACTGCCATCCTTCCAAAAACAAGTCCTGTGCGCAAAGCACTGCACCACCTCGCTTGGTACGGAAGTATGGATGGAGCCGTTACAGAGAGGGAGGTCAACACTTAGGGAGGTGGCATATTAGGCTGGGGAGGACCAGATGAAGCAAATGTGGTGGAAGGTGGTGATTCTGTAAAGGAAAGAGGATAGAGTATCTTGATGTAGGCTCCAGATCACGATATCAATCAACCTGAACCAGGGAATGGGGTTTGGGGTGCAAGGAAGATTAAAATAAATAGATAAAAAAATAAAAATGTACCAAGAAGGAGTTATGCAGACTAGTCACAAACTTATATTTATACTGGTATCAACAACAAATGAGGAATCATAAACTTTGGTGGCTAAAGGATGAATGTGTAATGCTGCAGCACAATTTTACTACACAGCTGTCAAGGATAGTAAACAAGGGACATGTTGATACCAGGGCATAAACTCTTCAAACTTTATTTGTTGTACTCAATGGGACAATAACTATGTCTCACAGACCGGTGTGTGAACAATATGCACTGATATCAGCATTTGAGAGAGGAACTATAATTGGGCTTAACAAAACCAGTTGGAGTGATCAGTGAATCACTTATCATTTGAATAGGAGTGATGCCACTACTGGAAAATGTTGGTGGGAGTGAGTATACAATGGGAAAACATAGCATCAAGAGGGAAGCAGTTGATCTAGAGAGGTGACAGAACATGAAGACCGAGCAGTTGTCAGCAAGGAACTCAGAGCCATCATCATCATTGACCTGACATGCAACTGGTGCTTTGGTGACCAAAACAACCATTAATGAGCGGCTCAAAGATAGAGGGCTGAGCTCACAGCGCCTCTTTCGCCAACTAACTTTTGGCTCTGTACACCAATGAGCCCTTTTACAGTAATGTCAGGCACATTCAGCCTGGAAATTCACTGACTGGAGTAAAATAGTCTTCAGAGTCTCATATTGAACTGAGCTCTGATGCCCAGCAAAAATGTATCTGGAGACGCTCTGGACAGTGATGGAATACCAACAGGACTGTCACCCACTATTGGCCCAACAACCAGGAGTGATGGATGATCTGGGGTGCCTCTTTGGTTGTCATCTGTTGCATCTTTATGCCCCAGCAGTAAGTTGGCGATATTCTATGCCCCGTTTTGTTACCCTTAATGACATGCCATCCTTGGCTTTCATTTTAGAATGATAATGCCCACCCATACATTACATGAGTCTCTACTGCTTGTCTTCATGTTTGCCAAAGCTTTACTTGCCAGGCAGCATTGCTAGACCTCTCCTCAATTGAGAATGTTTGGAGCATCATATGCAGGGCCCTTCAAACAGCTCAGGATTTTGATGCCCTAATGAGTTGTAGCTGATCACCTACTTTGTCTCTTCATTGATTGTCCTCGGTGATGATGTACTGCATTGCTACAATGGCTGAAAAATGGGGTTTGTAATTGGGACACTGGCTACTGTAAATGATGTAGCTGACAAAAAGCACAGTTGCATTTCGCTGTCTCTTACATTATGTTCACAATCCCCCCCCCCCCCCCTTTCCCCAAATACTACACATATATGGTCAGTGCAACTTTCTATAAGCCTCATTAATAGTTTTCAGGTGAACCTCCACATACTGCTACAATAGTTTACTGTTGTACATCTACATGCACTAAGAACTAACCACAAAGTTCACAGTTCTTGAAGAATAATCAGGTACGTAAGGAACAGACACTGTCATTGTTTTTACAATGGCCTATTGGTGTAACACTTATTTCACTATTAAGTCAATCATTGTTGTCGTTCTAACAAACACAGGTTCCTTGTCTGAAACTCGGCCATGGACTGACTGTCTCATGACCAAAATTCGAGCCCTTAAATATCATCACAATAATAGTTACTGAAACTACACATTGTACAAAGTTAATTTACAGAAATTACAATTAAAACTTAACTCTTGTGACTAACTGAATAAATCAAAAAATTGGCCCTTTTTGACAGTTTCTTCTGCTGCAAGAGTTAAGCTGAATTATTTGTTAAAATCATGAAATTAACAAATATTATTACACAAACAATACTTTTGACAAAGCTGTTATTTACTTTGGTTTTGCTAACATGTTTTTGAATAGATCCAAATAGATCCTTTAAAATTACTATTAGTTCCCAAATATTTATACTTAGTGCAGAAATTACATTCGTTTATATGTCAGCAATAGAATTTAAGTTACAAAACAATTACTGATTTTGCACTATAATGAAATATATTAACTAGTAATAGTCCAAATAAATTATAAAATCAATAACATACATAAAACTAAGCACAAAATTAGATCTGGTGTTACAGTCATTAAAACTGAGGGCCAATCTTCTCTTTTATGAAAATGCAGATTATCTTCACTCATACGTTAATGGTAATTAGTTCAAAAACGAAGAAAATGAATTTTAAGGGTGCAGATGACAAAACAAGAGGGGAATTAAAATTACCCCAGCTTGCTTCATTAATTTATTAGATAGTGAAAAATACAAAGAGGCAGATGGTAAAACAAGAGGGGAATTAAAAATATCCCAGCTTGCTTTGTCACAAGGTCAACTGGACAGAATTTGGCACAATATCCCTCAGGAGGACATCCAACAACTCTGTCAGTCAATGTCAAGCTGAATAACTGCTTGCATAAGGACCAGAGGCGGACTAATACATTATTGAGTTGCCCAGTCCGTGAAGCCCTTACTCTTGAATAAAAAATACAGTTTTTCTGAAAATGAAATCATTAGGTTCTGTACTTGTACATCACTACTGATTTCCATCGTATTCAGGTAATTCGTTCCTAGTATGCAGGAGGTTGTTACAGTGAGGAAGGAGACGGGTCTGTGGCAAAGATTTTGGGATGGGCCTAAGGATTTGAGTAGGAATTAGAGGTTGCATTGGACTTCTGGTAAGGAGTCACTATGGCAGAGCTTGTAATAGGTGGATGAGACAGATTGGTGGCAGAATTCTTCTGTCAGCTAGTAACTGTGACTCATAATGACTGTAATGGGGCCTTGTCCTGCAAGGAGGATGATTAAATCTGGGTCTGGGTTGTGAACGCAAGTGGCTATCATTCTTCTGTTGAGAGGCTTGCGTTCTTGGTAAGGGTCCTTGGAAAGAATAATGAGGCTGAGTTGGAGGTAAGGAATTCTTGGAAGGTAACTGGGAGTAGTTAGATGGAAGAGGGGAAGGCTTGTGGTTGGTTGGCATTGTGAACCTAGTACTACAGAAATTAAAAAAACCATGGCATAGGCATCCCAGAACCATCTATTTCCTCCACAATTTGGTACTGAACATTTTCAAAATCAAAATACTTTCCATACAACATGTGGAAGAGCACTCCAGACACCACCTCCAAAAATTATCAAACCTAATGGCATCGTAATCCTTCCTCAGAGCACCATTACCATCAACTCCCTCCCTAACCCCAACTAACCCTGCCATCAACCCCTCATAGCATCCAGACCCTTTTCCATATGCCACTACCTCCAAAACTCCCTCCTAAGACTCCATGAAACTCATAAGCTAAACAACTTCCAAAACTGTTGTCACTCTGTCCAGCAAGTTTTCAAACCTACAGCAGTTTCAGTCCTATCTGAATGCCTCACCTTCAGCCTATACTCAACTTCAATCATGAGGGTCTCCTAAACACCCACTCTTCTTCTCCTTATCCCTACAGTGTAAACACTTCTTTGTTGCCAGCCTCTCCAGCCAAAGGCAGCCTAATCCAAACACTGACTCTTGGCTCCCCCTCCTCCACCTAACTACCTCCTAATTACCTTGAACACCTTGCTTCCAACTTGGTATCACCATTCTTCCACAGGTTCCTTCCCAAAAACAGAAACCTCTCAACAGAAGAAAGAATAGTGATTTGTAATCCCAAGACAAGTCCTGATGTAATAATCGTGCCTGCAATATCATGATAAATCACAGTGACTATCTGACAGGATTGTGCCAGCTGTTTGAATCCTCCACCTAAAAGCTCTGCTATAGTGACCCCATACCAGAAATATCCAACATAACCTTCAACCTCTACCCAAAACCTATGGTTCATCCCAGAATCCATCTACCTCCTCTCCCTAATAGACCATCCTTCCCCCTCCCCCCAGGTACACTAACCCTCCACAGTCTTCCCAAAATCCATAACCCAACAATCCCGAATGCTCCACTGTACCTGATTGTACTTGGTTACTGTGGCCCTACTGGGAGAATCATCAGCCTGGTCTAACAGCTGCAACCATTACTTGTAGTCTAGCATCTCATGTGAAAGATGCAAACCACTTCTTTCACCGACTCATGACCATCACCACTCCATCACCACCTGCATCACTACTCATCACTGCCGATACCTTCTCCCTAGTACCATCATCACCCTTGCCCATGCTCTTGCTGCTATTGATTTGTACTTCTCTCAAAAAGTCTCTCTGGCTATATCCACTACCTACATCTAAATATATAGCTACACTCTGCAAACCACCATGAGGTGCATGGCAGAGAGTACATCTCACTGTACCAGTTATTGGTGTTTTTTTCCTGTTCCATTTACACCTGGAGCACAGGCAGAATGATGGTTTAAATGCCTCTGTGTGTGGAGTAATTATTGTAATCTTATCCTCATGATCCCTGTGTGGGCAGTACATAGAGAGTTGTAATATATCCCTAGAGTAATCATTTAAAGTCAGTTCTTGAAACTTTGTTAATAGACTTTCTCAGGATAGTTTACATCTGTCTTCAAGAGTCTGCCATTTTGGTTTGTTCAGCATCTCTGTGACACTCTGCCACAGATTAAGCAAACCTGTGATCATTCATGCTGACCTTCTCTGTCTATGTTCACTATCACCTGTTAGTTCTATCTGGTATGGGTCCCACACACTTGAGCAATATTCTCGGATGGGTCACATGAGTGATTTGTAAGCAATCTCTTTAGTAGACTGACTGCACTTTCCCAGTATTCTACCAATGAGCTGAAGTCTACCACCTGCTTTACCCACAATTGAACCTATGTGATCATTCCATTTCATATCCTTACAAAGTGTTACTCCCAGGTATTTGTATAAGTTGGCCAACTACAACATTGACTCTCTGATGTTATAGTCATAGAATACTATGTTTTTTTGTTTTTTGAAGTGCACAATTTTACATTTCTGAACATTCAGAGCAAGCTGCCAATCCCTGCAACATGTTGAAATCTTATCAAGATCTGACTGAATTTTTATACACTATCATTCAGGCAGTACTTCATTATAGATAACTGCATCAGCTGCAAAAAGCCTGATTTTACTACTAATAATATCTGCAAGGTCATTAACATACAACATGAACAGCAAGGGTGCCAACACGGTTCCCCTGGGGCACACCCAAGGTTACTTCTGCATCTGATGATGACTCTCCATCCAAGATAACATAATGTGTCCTCCCTACCAAAAAGTCCTCAATCCAGTCACAAACTTCACTTGATACCCCATATGATCATACTTTTGACAATAAGTGTAGGTGCAGTACTGCATCAATTGCTTTTCAGAAATCAAGAAACACTGAATTTATGTAGGTGCCTTGATCCAAAGCTTTCAGTACGTCATGTGACAAAAAAGCGATTTGGATTAATTGATAGATGTATTCAAAAACCATGTTGGTTGGCTTTGAGGAGGTCATTCTGTTCAAGATACCTCATTATGTTTGAGGTCAGAATATGTTCTAATATTCTAAAACAAATTGATGTCAAGGATATTGGACAGTAGTTTTGTGGATCACTTCTATTAACCTTCTTGTAGACAGGTGTGACCTGATTTTTTTCCAAGAACTGGGGATGGCATTTGTTTGAGGGATCTATGACAGATTGTAGTTAGAAGAGGGGCTAAATCAGCTGCAAATACAATATAGAATCTCACAGGGATTCCATCAGAGCTGGAGCATTGTTCAGCTTTAAAGATATCAGCTGTTTCTCAACACTGCTGACACTAATACTAATTCACTCATCTTTTCAGTGGTTTGAGGATTAAATTGGGACAATTCTTCTGGCCTTTTCTTTGTAAATAAACATTTAAAAATGGAGCCAAGCATTTCAGAATTTGCTTTCCTATGCTCAGTTTCAGTTCCTGGACACTAACTTTGGTGTGACTAACACTCTTTACATGCAACCAGAATTTATTTGAGGTTTTTGAAATATCATTTGACAGTATTCTGCTATGGTAGTCATTGAAGGCTTCATGCATTCCTCTCTTGTCATTCAAATATGTTTCATTGAGCATCTCTCTATCTATAGCCCTAAACTTTGTTTTACATCCGTTATGCAGTAAATCCTATTTCTTTAAAAGTTTCTTTACAGTGACTGTACACCATGGAGGTTCCCTTCCATTATGAACTATTCCATTGGGTAAATATCTATTCTGGCTTGAGCCAGAGTTCCTCTACATGCTCTTGACCTGTGCTGAAAGTTTAAAGTTCCTCATTGAGATAAGACATTACTGATTTTTTATCTAATTTAATGAATGTATATTGCTTTCTGCTTGTTTTAGTTGTCCATTGTACCTTGGTAATCATTGTTGCCACAACAGCGTCATGGTCACTGATACCAGTTTCGATGTGGACATCCTCAAAGAGGTCAGGTCTACTTGTTCCCATTAAATCCAATATATTTCCATCATGAGTGGTGTTCCTATCTATCTGTTCTAGGTAGTTTTCAGAGAAGGCATTTAGAAAAGTTTCACAGGATGTCTTATCATGCTCACTACTAAGAAAATGGTCATTTTCCCAATTAATTGTTGAATGATTAAAGTCTCCACCTTTGATTACAGTATGACTGGAGAACGTACGTACAAGTGAATTGAGGTTTTCTCTGAAGTTATTGGTTACATGAGGAGACGAGTCTGGTGGGTGATAGAGGGGTTCCAATTATCATTTTATTTGTTATACACCTAATCAATTACACCCTCACAAATATCTACTTATCCGTTGAGGGAACACCAACACCCTTCCCTGATATTACTGGAATTATAAAAGCTCATATTGTTCTGATGGAACTGCAAACATAATTCTGAAAATTTGTTCAAACTTAGTAAGTAATGGTCTTGTTTGTAATGTATCGCTGGCACAGACAGATTAAAATACACAACTGTCAAACTTCTTTATAAGAAAGATGACAAAAAAGATTTAAATAATTATTATCCCATTTCCTGCTGGGCACCTTTTTCCAAATATTCGAAAAAGTAATATACTCAAGAGTAGTATCATGTTTAAGTAGAAACAATTTACTTACCATAACACTGATGAATTCCAGAACAGTTTCTCAACTGAGAATGGTAGTTATACATTTATCATCAAATATTACAAACCTTAAACAATAGATATCATTAGATTGAATTTTTTGTGGTCTTTCCAAGCTATCGAACTGCATAGATAATGTTTTTCATAAAACTTAAGTTTTATGGACTTGATGGCTTTACAAATGAGTGGTTTGAATCATACTTAACAAACAGAATGCAAAAATATGCCCTGAATAATTCAAACATTGTCAGAAAGAGAGAAAATTTTAGTGACTAGGAAGAAATCACAAATGTAGTCCCATGGGGTACAATTTTCAGTCCACTCCTATTCCTTATATATGTGGAAGATCTTCCCCTTAACACTTATAAAGTAGAACAGGTACTTCCTACAGATGATGATGATGTAGTGATCTTCAGTCCAGAGACTGGTTTGATGCAGCTCTCCATGCTACTCTATCCTGTGCAAGCCTCTTCATCTCTGAATAACTACTGCAACCTACATCCTTCTGAATCTGCTTACTGTCTTCATCTTCTGGTCCCCCTCTAGGATTTTTACCCTCCAAACTATCCTCCAGTACTAAACTGGTGATCCCTCGAAGCCTCAGAAGGCGTCCTACCAATTGATTCCTTCTTCTAGTCAAGCTGTGCCACAAATTCCTCTTCTCCCCAATTCTATCCAGTATCTCCTTATTAATTACATGATCTACCCATCTAATCTTCAGCATTGTTCTGCAGCACCACATTTAGAAAGTTTTTATTCTCTTCTTGTCTAAACTGTTTATTGTTCATCTTATGTCCTCCGTTCAAGACACTGTCCATTCCATTGAGCTGCTCTTCCAGCTGCTTTGCTGTCTCTGACAGAATTACAATGTCACTGGCAAATGTTAGAGTTTTTATTTCTTCTCCATGGATTTTAATTCCTAATCTAAATTTTTCTTTTGTTTCCTTTACTGCTTGCTCAATATACAGATTGAATAACACTGGGGATAGGCTACAATTCTGTTTCACTCCCTTCTCAACCACCACTTCCCTTTCATGCCCCTGGACTCATATAACTGCCAACTGGTTCCTATCTAAATTGTAAACAGCCTTTCGCTCCCTGTATTTTACCCCTGTCTCTTTCAGAATTTGAAGGAGAGTATTCTAGTCAACATTGTCAAAAGCTCTCTGTATGTCCACAAATGCTAGAAACGTAGGTTTGCATTTCCTTAACCTATCTTCTAAGATAAGTCATAGGGTCAGTATTGCCTCACGTGTTCCAACATTTCTATGGAATCCAAACTGATCTTCCCTGAGTTTGGCTTCTATCTGTAAAGAATTTGTGTTAGTATTTTACAACTGAGACTTATTAAACTGATAGTTTGGTAATTTTCAAATAGGTCAACACCATTTTTCTTTGGGATTGCAGTGGTATAATAAATGCCATTAGAGAGAAAGGAGAAAAGAAATTGTTAATTATGTTTTCAAAGAATTATTAAGTGGTTATCAAAATTCTGAGGAAACATATATATATTCAGTTCTGTACAACAAATGAACAGGGAGATGCATATTATTGAGTTTTTCCAACAATTAAGTTCAGCTACCTTTGCTCTGTGTATATGTCCTAGTCTAGGAAACAAATAAATCAATCTCCTGACATGTTTTGCATATTTTTGCCCAATAATGTCTTACGGAATAATTATCTGGAGTAACTCGTCACATACAAAGAAAGTAACAATTGCACAAATGTGAGGAGTGTAGATCTGATTAGATTTAACAACTAAAATAAGCTAACATACCTTCCACAGGTACCAAGTGGAATGATTTGTGTGTGTGTGTGTGTGTCTAATGAGCACTATATGAGAGGATCATTTTACAACACTCTTTTACTAAGATCAAATTAATGCAATCTTAGTAATGGTTTTTTTTATTTATAAGGTAATAAATGTGTAATAGAACTACTACAATATGTATTTACAATGAACTCATTACTGCACTGAAATGGTGCAGAATTTAGAGTGTACTTTTTATATATAGACACACACACACACACACGCACACGCGCACACACACACACACACACACACACACACACACACACACACACACACACACACACACAATTCTGTTGGGTCCACTGAGTAATTCATCAATGGAGTAGGAGATGGCCACCAATAAATCCTTCAGGCTTCTCTTAAACTGAATTTCATAGGTTGTTAAGCTTTTTATGGCTGCTGGCAAGTTATTGAAAATGTGTGTTCCTAAATAATGCACACCTTTTTGTACAAGAGTAAGTGACTTTAAATCCTTGGGAAGATTATTCTTGTTTCTAGTACAGATTCCATGAACTGAGCTGTTGGTTTGAAAAAGTGTTATATTTTTAATGACAAATTTCATTACGGAATAAATATATTGGGAAGCAGTAATTAGTACACCTAGTTCCCTAAACAGGCCCGTGCAGGATCTTCTGGAGTTCACACCACATATAACTCTTATTGCAAGTTTTTGTGCCTGGAAAACTTTAGCTTAGCTTAATGCATTAGTCCAAAAAATAATCCCATATGACATTATGGAGTGAAAGTAAGCATAGTATGCCAGCTTTTTCATTGTTATATCTCCTATGTCTGACAAATTCATATTGCAAATAGAGATTTATTTAGATGCTTCAGCAGTTCTGTGGTGTGCTCCACCCAGTTGAATTTATTATTTTTTATTTATTTATTTATTTATTTCTTACACCATGGATCCAACTGTGACAATTTCACATGGATGTAGTGTGTGTCAATTTTTACATTGTCAATGACAAGTACTTGTAGACTATGTTTACAGGTAAAGAATATAAAGTTACTTAACCACTACAATGACCCATAACACAATATAATGGAATGAGAATCCTTAGACCTACAGATTACAGGTATAAAACAAAGTAAATTAAACCTGAAAAGGTCATATAACCCAGACTGTTAAATATAAGCAGTTAACACTAAAAGAGTTACATATGTGACAAGAATGTTCAGCTTAATGTTCAATTTATATGATAATACATCTTATTTTAAGGCCGTTTCTCACTGTGTTTCATAAACTCTTCCAAACTGTAAAATGACATGGCTAAAAGAAATTACCTCAGAAGCTCTTTAAATGTAGATTTGTTGGCAATTTCACATTTGATTTCTGGAGGAAGAGCATTAAATATCTTTATACCAGAGGACTGTACACCCTTCTGCACAATCTTCAAATTTTTACCTTCGGTGTGGAAATCATGTTTCCTCCTTGTGTTATACTGATGGTATTCACTGTTACATTTGTATAAATCAGTGTTTTTACTTATGAAACACATAAGTGAGTATATATATTGAGAAGTAGTTGTAAGAATTCCCAGATTCCGGAATAGGCTTCTGCAGCTGCATCTAGCATCTACACCAGACATCACTCTTACAACACGCTTCTGAGCAGTGAATATTTTCTTTGCAAGAGGTTGATTTCCCCAGAAAATAATTCCATATGCCATCAAAGAATGGAAGTAACCATAGTATGCAGCTTTTTTAATGCTTAAGTTTGCACTGTCAGAGATGATTCGCATTGCAAAAACTGAAGAGCTGAGTCTCTTGTAAAGATCTAAGCTGTAATCCCAAGAATTAAACACTTTCCACTTCTTCTATCTGCTTGTCATCATATGTTAGGCGTATACTAGTGGGACATCCCTTACAAGTTCTGAATTGCATATAGTGTGTTGTTTCAAAGTTTAATGACAAAGAATTGGCTAGGAACCAGTGATTAATGTCAATAAATATTTTATTTGCTGATCTTTCTAAGATTACTCTTGATATGCTATTTATTGCAATGTTTGTATCATTGGCAAACAAAATAAACTTGACATCTGGTAATGTTACTGATGAAAGGTCATTGATATATGCAAGAAATAGTAAGAGCCCTAAGATGGAACCTTGTGGCACCCCACATGTAAATTAGTTCCCAGTTGGATGATGCCTGATAGCTTAATACATGTCTCTTTCCTAATAACATCCTTTGTTTCCTGCCAGAGATATAAGATTTGAAACATTTTGCAGCATTTCCTGTTACACTATAATATTTTAATTTACTTAAAAGGATATCATGATTTACACAGTCCAATGCCTTTGACAGATCACAGAATATACCAGTTGCTGCAATGTTTTGTTTAATGAATGAAGTACATTTTCACTGTAAATGTAGATAGCCTTCTCAATATCAGAACCCTTTAGAAATATGAACTGTGACTTCGACAATATGCTATTTGTGATAATATGGTTATAAAGCCGATTGTACATTATCTTTTCTAAAATCTTTGAGAATATTGGCAAAAGTGAAACTGCATGGAAATTTGACACTTTCTTTCTCTCTCTTTTTAAACAGTTGCTTAACTTCAGCATATTTCAAACATTCAGGAAATATTCCACTGATAAATGACTGGTTACACAGATAGTTTAATATGTTACTTAACTCAGAATCACATTATTTAATTAACTTTGTTGATATTTCATCATACCCACTAGATGTTTTTGTTTTGAAAGATTTTATGATGGACATTACTTCTGCTGGGGTAGTGAGGGTCAAATTCATATTATGGAAGTTACTTGAAATGTCTGGTCTGAGGTATCTGATGGCAGCATCTACAGAACCTGACAACCACATCTTTTCAGTAACAGTTATAAAATGTTTGTTAAAAAGTTCTGCAACACTATACACATTCGTCACCAATATATTATTTACTCTTAATGCTATTTGCCCCTCTTCACGTCTGGTTGTACTGGTCTTCTCCTTCACTATATCCCATACTTTCTTTATTTTGTTATCTGATATGACTATCTTTTCCTTGTAAAATATTTGCTTTGATGTCATATTACAGTCTTTAAGATTTTGCAGTATTTCTTGTAATGTGCTATAGCATCAACATCAGAACTGTTTTGGGTTGACAGATACAGTTTTCTTTTTGTTTCCTTGAGAAAACCATGGCTTGTTTCTAGACTTTGCTCTAACCTTGGTTAGTTTTGAGGGTAAATAGTGTAAAAATAAGATAAGCACTTTATTAGCAAAAGTGTTATTTTTTCATTCATGTCATGAGCATTGTAAACATCACTCCAGTGAATGTCTCTGAGAAGTGTCCTAAAATAATCAGTTTTTGGCTTATTGAGTACCCTCTTGAGTTCTGATTTAACAGATTTTATATCCTGTTCAGTATTAACATTTAACAAGAGGAACTGCATGTCATGGTCTGAGAGGCCATTGGCTATTGGTTTTGTAATATGATTTTGTTCATTGGACTTTTCTATAAAGATATTATCAGTGGCTCTTTGTTAGCAATTAGCTATCCTGGTTGGGAACTTTAAAGGGGAATTAAGTTGAATGATAGTGTTACTAACTCAGAAAAGTTCTTATTGGGAGAGTCCCTAAGGAAATCTAGATTGAAATCACCAGCAACCACTATTACTTTGTTTTGGTTGTTAAATGGGCTAGTACAGCTTCTGGGGGGTTTATGAACAGGTTAAAGTTACATGCAGGTGCTCAGTATATACTTAATATTATGAAGGATTTTTTGTGAAATTCTACTTCTGTCGCACATGCTTCCATATGCTGTTCTAGGCAAAATTTATGGGTGTCTATGTTCTTACATTTATGACAGTTCCTGATGAATGTGGCAACTCCTCCTTTCTCCATTTCTGCTCTACAAAAGTGAGATGCTAATGTAAATCCCATAGCACTTAAAAGTTCTATGCCAGTGGTCACATGATGTTCAGAGAGACAGAGTGTGTCAGCTGGGTTTGAGGACTCTAATTCACCTATGTAGATAATTTATTCATTAATTTTATTTCTCAGTTCTCCAATATTTTGATGCAATAAAGGGAGCTGACATTTCACACTGAATGAGTTAAAATGGGGGAGAGTTTAAATTTCTACTGATTGTTGAAAATTCTTAAGAAACAAACCAACAGCTGTTTATGTTGATGTAATAAGCTAGAATTATGTTTTTTGGTTTCTTTCAAATTGGTTTGTCTCAGTCTTGTTGTTGTTGTAGTCTTCAGTCCTGAGACTGGTTTGATGCAGGTCTCCATGCTACTCTATCCTGTGCAAGCTTCTTCATCTCCCAGTACTTACTGCAACCTACATCCTTCTGAATCAGCTTGGTGTATTCATCTCTTGGTCTCCCTCTATGATTTTTACCCTCCACGCTGCCCTCCAATGCTAAATTTGGGATCCCTTGATGCCTCAGAACATATCCTACCAACCAGTTCCTTCTTCTTGTCAAGTTGTGCCACAAACTCCTCTTCTCCCCAATTCTATTCAATACCTCCTCATTAGTTATGTGATCTACCCATGTAATCTACATCTACATGACTACTCTGCAATTCACATTTAAGTGCTTCAGCATTCTTCTGCAGCACCACATTTTGAAAGATTCTATTCTCTTCTTGCCTAAACTGTTGATTGTTCATCTTATATCCTTCTTTCAAAACACTGCCCATTCCATTCAGCTATTCTTCCAGGTCCTTTGCTGTCTCTAACAGAATTACAATGTTGTCGGCAAATCTCTCTTATAACTGCCATCTGGTTGCTGTACAAATTGTAAACAGCCTTTCACTCCCTGTATTTTCCCTGCCACCTTCAGAATTTGAAAGAGAGTCTTCTAGTCAACCTTGTCTAAAGCTTTCTGTATGTCTACAAACGCTAGAAATGTAGGTTTGCATTTCCTTAACCTATCTTCTAAGATAAGTCATAGGGTCAGTATTGCCTCACGTGTTCCAACATTTCTATGGAATCCAAACTGATCTTCCCCAAGGTTGGCTTCTACCAGTTTTTGTATTCACCTGTACAGAATTCATGGTAGTATTTTGGAACTGTGATGTATTATATTGATAGTTTGGTAATTTTCAAATCGGTCAACACCATTTTTCTTTGGGATTGCAGTGTTATAATAAATGCCATTAGAGAGAAAGGAGAAAAGAGATTGTTAATGATGTTTTCAAAGAATTATTAAGTGATTATCTAAATTCTGAGGAAATATATATATTCAGTTCTGAACAATAAATAGAATCATACCAACAACTGATGTAGCACATGAACAGGAGTCAGTAACCAGGCTAGAAAGCTCAAATTTTTAGGTTGTGCATGTTGACAAAAGTTGAACAATGAGAAACATATTACTGAGCTTCTCAAACAATTAAGTTCAGCTACCTTTGCTCTGTGCATAAGTCCTAGTCTTGGAAACAAATAAATCAATCTTCTGACATGTTTTGCATTCTTTCACTACATAATGTCTTACAGAATAATTATCTGGAGCAGCTCATCGCATACAAAGAAAGTATTGAATGTACAAAAGTGAGGAGTAAGAATAATATGTGGTGTTTATCCACAGCCATGATGTAGGTACATATTCAAAGAGTTAGGCTTTTTACTGTACCATCACAATATCTATATTCGCTAATGAAATTTGATATAAATTAACCAGCACAGTTTGAGAAGAGTAGTGATTACATACCTACAAAAATAGGCAAGAAAGTAGGCTTTATTAACCATTATTAAAACTGTCAGTAGCTCAGTAAGTAGTTCAATATGCAGCACATACATTTTTAATCATTTGTCCAACAACATAAAACATCTGATAGGTAGCAAAACAAGTTTTAAATCTAACGTAAAATTATTTATTACATTAATGACTTTTTATTTCAAAACTGGTAGCCCGTAAAAAAATATACTTATATGAGAAGTACTAAAAATAATATGTTCATTGATGTTGACACTACTCACATATACATCCTATAAAGTGACTTGTTCCACACCATTTTGATAAAAGATATTGTTCAAATGATCTATGGGAGATGTAACTAACTAAACAAATTTGCAGTACAGCAAACAGGCACCCATATGGCATTACCCTAAACCAATCTGTTTATAGGTCATCTAGAGGAAACCTTCCTAATTTTCCAAAACCTAAACATTTTGTATGGTTTTATTTCGCTGATAATATATTCATGATCTGGAGCCGATGTCAAGATACCCTGTCCTCGTTCCTCCACAGCGTTAACACCTTCTCTCCCATTATCACCATCTGGTCACCCACAGCCCAACGTGCCACTTTTCTGGACGCTGACCTCCACCTCTCTGTTGACTTCATCCACACTTCTCTTAATATTGTCATGTAGAAGAAGGTGTAATTAGATGAAAAATGAACACTAACTTCACTTAACGAAGGTTTATTCAGCACTTGCACATATGAGAGTGTGGAGTGAACTGCCTATGGCTAGAACACATACAGTATATATACAGTTACAGAACATTCCAGTACAATGATTCTTGACATTTGAGGATACTTCTAGAGTGTACTTGAACCAAATACAGAACTTAAAATTTTACTGTTCAGGTGAGTTTTGAACTCACAACTCTCCATGCAACAGTCTAGTATGATAACCACTACACCACGGTGACTGTGCTACTCAGCTTCTTCTGCAACATTGCTCCCTCCTTAAGAGAACTGCGTCTCGGTGCTACATCCTCCTATTCTGGGAACAAGTCATCAGTCCTGCGTACTCCAAATCCCAATGATCGATGTTCCTCCAGGCAGTGATCTTCTTAGGACTTACTTTACTGCTACACTCTTCGTCACCTTTCCACTTGTCGCCTGCCGCTGGACCTTTGAATTTACCCAGGGTTGCAGGATCCTTATAGGGCTTCATTTGAAGGACGTGGACCGCATCTCTAATCTTTCGTCACCTTGTGTCGGGATCGAAATCTTCAACTTTATAAGTATCATCAGACAACTGTTTTACAACCTAGTAAGGTCCAAAGTAGCGGCTGAGGAGCTTCTCAGAGAGACCAATCTTCCAAACAGGAGTGAGGATCCAGACAAGGTCAACAGGCTGGTAGAAAACAGGGCATTGGCTTGCATCATACCTTTGGCAATCACTTTCTTAAGCCTGTAGCATGTGGAGCCAAGCTAACTGCTGAGCTTCCTCAGCTCTGGTTAATACCTGGGCAATGTAGTCGTTGTCCACGTCATCAGAATGTAATGGAAACACAGTGTCCATCATCGTAGTCGCCTTACGGCCATGCACCAGGAAAAATGGCGTAAATCCTTTGGTGTCTTGTTTGGCGGTGTTGTAGGCAAAGATCACGAAATGTAGCACCTCATCCCAGTTACTCTGCACAAGACTGACGAACAATTATAGCATAACAGCCAAGGTCTTATTAAGGCGTTCAGTAAAACTGTTAGTTTGCGGATGGTAGGCACTCGTCATATGATGAGTAATGTTGCACCAACCGTTTATCTCTGTCACAAGATTCAACTGAAAAACTTTCCCTCAGTCTGTAATTAATGACCTTGGGGCATTGTGTTTTAATACAATGTCTTCCACAATGAATTTGGCTACCTCGAATGCTTCAGCTGTTTTCACGGCTTTTGTAATGGCATAGCATGTCAGATAATCAGTGCAAACAATAATCCACCTATTGCCACTAGCAGACATTAGAAATCGTTCGAGGTGGTCAATCCCAACATGCTGGAAAGGCATTTCGGCTGGTGGAATTGGTATGAGTCAGCCAGGTGGTTTCTGAGGAACTGTCTTTCTCCTCTGGCACCCTTGACACTCTGACACATAGTGACGGGCACTCCTAAATAAACCTGGCCAGAAAAATCTCTTGAGGGTCCTATCATATGTCTTAATGAATCCTAAATGTCTGGCATCAGGTGTGCCATGGAATTTCTGTAGAACATCTAAGTGCATGTGTTTAGGAATCACTGGTAGCCACCTCTTTCTAAATGGATCAAATTTTTTCTTGCAAAGTAATCCATTAACTACCTTAAATTGTCCTTTCACATCCGCTGACCGATTTAAGGCAAGCATAATTTAAGATATCTTGGTGTCCTCCTCCTGCTCAACAAAGAGATCCTGGCATGCAGCAAGACAGTCACTATCTCCATCAAAGTCTTAATGGTCTTGCACAGGGTTTCTTGAGAGACAGTCGGCATCTTGGTGTCAAACAACAAAGTGAATGATGGTCTGTAACAACTGTGAGTGGCCTTCCATAGAGATACTGTCGAAATTTGCACATGGCCCAGACCACAGCAAGACGTTCTGTTTCTGTAGTTGAGTAGTTTCTCTCGGCTTTTGTAAGTGTCCTAGAAGCATGGGCTATAACCTTCTCTTTTCCATCCAAAATTTGCACCAGAACAGCACCAATCTCATACCCACTGGCATCTGTGTGTAGTTCTGTAGGTGCTCTCTCATCATACGGACCTAGTACAGGTTCAGTCATCAGAGCTTTTAGCAGCACATCTAAAGAATCTTGTTGAACACCGCCCCATATACCTTTAGCATCAGCTCTTAACAACTCTTAGAGTGGTCTGGCTTTGATACAAAAGTCTTTGATAAATTACAGTAATAAGAACATAATCCAAGAAAGCTTCTCACATCTCTAATACTTTTAGGAAATGGAAATTCTGTTATAGATCTCACCTTTTCTGGGTCTAGCCGCACACCTACATTTGGATTAAGTTTCAGTCTGCCTTGTTGGAGACACTTAAGAACGGCCCTCAGTCTTCTTACGTGTTCATCAAATGTCTCTGAGAACACTATAATGTCATCTAAATAACAAAGACGCATTGTCCACTTCGGGTGACTTAAGAGATTATCCATCATCCGTTCAAAAGTTGTTGGTGCATTACACAAACCAAACGGCATTACTTTAAACTTATACGGGCCCTCAGGGGTGATGAATGCAGTTTTCGCACAATCAGCCTCATCTACTTTGATTTGCCAGTATCTCGAGTACATGTCCATGGTTGAGAAAAACTTAGCCTCCTTCAGAAATGTTCAGAATTGTGTAAGTTTTACCAGTAGCAGGGCTGGAGTAGGTGGTTGTGGGGGGATGCGTGGGGCAGGTTTTGCAGCGGGGTCGGTTACAGGGGTAGGAACCGCTGGGTAGAGAAGGTAGTCTGGGAATATTGTAGGGTTTAACGAGGATGTTATGGAGGTTAGGGGGGCGACGAAAGGCAACTCTGGGTGGTGTGGGGAGAATTTTGTCAAGGGATGATCTCATTTCAGGGGTTGACTTGAGAAAGTCATATCCCTGGCGGAGTAATTTATTGATTCCCTACCTCATCGTGAATTATTTGATGTTCCATTGCTGACACATGGTATACTCTCTCGTTTATTGGTTGATGGTCTCCAGAGCTAATCTGGTGCTTCAATGCCGATTTGTCTAATTTACTCTTCACCTGTGGATTGAAACATTCAGAGAACTCTTGAAGAATGACAAGTAGCTTCTTCTGTTGTTCCTTAGTGAGATCTAGTGATAGTCAAGCTAGAAGATCTTGTGTCATAGTGGTAGTGCCAATTTTGCCCACAGACTCATCATGGGAGTTTTCTATGGTGCTCAGCTGTTCGACAATTAACGGCTCAGCGTTTGCTATGCCCATGCATCTTGGAAGGATCTGTCATTCTCGGCGACAGTTAACTATCCACAATTCACCAAATCCATTCTTAAATGAGACAACAGAGGCTGGGATGACCAAGTTATTTTTCAGTGGTATGCTTCTCTTACATTCCACAACAAGATCCATGGGCTGATGCATGGCATGACACGTGACAGTTACCTTTCTAGAGCTGCCTGCAGAAATGATCACTTCTCTACACACTTGGATGCGCATCTTCCTGTCCACAGTATGTCATCTTGTCTAGCATAATCTCTGGGTGACCACAATCTATAATTGCCTGAGAAGCTAAAAAGTCCCATCTGAGAATGATGTCATGACTACACTCTTGTAAGATAATGAATTCTAAGGGCAGTGTATGGCCACTTATGCCCACAAGAATGACACATCTTCCTGTTGGTTTTACATATTTCCCATTAGCCAGCTTCAGCAGAGATGTTTTGTTGTTGACGAATATGGTTTTTTGCAACTGGTGATGGTACTTCACCAAAATGACTGAATATGATGATCCAGAGTCCACAAGAGTTTAGGCTGGTCAGTCATCCATGAGGATATCAATGTAGTTTCCTATCATTTTTGTAGTGATTGACGGCAGAGGATTTTTCTCTTCGGTGGTCTCACCTCCAAGGAAGGTCTCACCCTTTAATTTTCCAGGTTGTGGTGGCTATGTGATCAGCTGGAGCTTCTAAACAGCAATGGAGACCTTGATCAACATGTTTGGGAGCATCTTCTCCAGTGGCTAGCTTGCGGCGATGGTGACCTATGTCGTCCTGCACCCATGTCTTCTTGTTCATCTTCGTCGTCCTGGAGTTGGTGTCAGCTACGATCAGTCTGCTGTCTTCTGGTGTGGGCATCATCAAATATCTGCTGCCTTTCTTGACAATAGTGCACCACATGTCCCGGTCGTCCGCAGTGGAAACATACCGGTTGGTTATCCTGGATCCTCCAGATGTCAGTCTTCCTTGGTGCCCAAACAGGTTCCTTGGGCGGCATTGTAGGAATGTAGTGTCACCTGGGTCTTGACTTTTTCACCATTTTAAAGGGAAATGAAGGACGAGAGATTGGGTTCAATGTCTGTTCCACTTCCTCTCTTATGACCTCTTGAAGCATCTTGATTTTTTGCTCACCTTGCAAGCCAAGTGCCTTCTGAACTTCCTCTCTCACTATCTGACGAAGAACAATTTTGAAACCAGTTCCTTCCTCCATCACAGACATCAATACAACATTTGGAAGCCGCTCAAACTTCTTGCATGTAATTCTTTATTGATGCATTGTCTCGATATACTGGCACAATTTTATGAAGTCATCTGCTGTCAAAACCTCCTTCAGGAGTAGGGCTTGATACAAGTCCTCAGCAGCACCGTTCATAAGATGTGCAACCTTATCTTCCTCCTTCATTCGAGGATCCACTATTTTACACAGCTCCAAGACATCTTGAATGTAGGATGCTGGAGTTTCTCCTCTATACTGTGCCCTGCACTTCAATTTATCTTCATCCTTGCACTTATGTCGTTGTGTGTCATCAGAATACTTGCGCAGTTCCACCTGAAATACTTCCCAGCTTGTGAACTTCTCCTCGTTGTTCTCATACCATTGCTTGGCAGTGCCCACCAACTAGAAAAATATGTTAACAAAACACATGCTGTCATTCCATTTGTTAAATTTGGCTATACGCTCATATACCTTCAGCTACTTGTTTGGATCTTGGCCATCGTCATGAGAGATCCCGGAAGGATGTCTCATGTGGTGGCACACAGTTGCTGTCATCGTAACATCTTCTTCTTCTGTCTCCAATAGATTGCGATCTGTTGAATATGGCTCGAACTCGGGTTTCTCGCCACGTAAACGGTGGCTGTGTCATGGCCTGATAGAAGCCACTGTGTTGTCGATAATGTGCTCTATCACAAGTTCCAATACCCAGCATCTCCACCAGAATAATTTCACATAGAAGAAGGTGTAATTAGATGAATGACAAACACTAACTTCACTTAATGAAGGTTTATTCAGAACTTGCACATACAAGAGCACATAGCAAACTGCCTCCGGCCAGAACACATTCAGTTTATATACAGAACATTCCAGTACAATGGTTCTTGACATTTGTGGATACTTCTAGAATGTACTTGAACTGAATATATAAATTAAAATTTGACAACAGTTCAGGTGAGTTTTGAACTCATGACTCTTCATGCAACAGTCTAGTATTATAACCACTACACCACAGTGACTGACATGTGTATGTCATATTTGCATTGATGAGAATTCCCTTGCCCTGTATGCTGAAGGTCTCACAAAGGCTCACAGAGGCTGGCGGTATCCCCATAACATAGCTCACAAGCAGACTTCTCACAGTATATCCTCACACCCTCCTAATCCTGTGACTACCTACAAGAACCAGCTGCAAAGGAGCACCTCCCTCATCATCATCCCAGACTGGAGCAACTGAACCATGTCCTTTGTCAGGAGTTTGAGCATAGATCATCGTGACTGGAAATAAGGGACACCCTACCTACGATCTTCCTGCCTCTCTCAAAGTATACAACACCCTGGTCCATCCCTACACCACTCCTAATCCCAGCAAAGCGGTCCTATCCCTGTGGAAGATACAGGTGCAAGACCTGCCCAATTCACCCAATCAGCACATCTGACTCCAGTCCTGTCACAAGCTTAGTCTGTCCCATCAGAGGTTTGGTGACTGCAAAAATGTGGCCAAGAGCAAAGTTATCAGCCAGTGGCAGAACACACTGCTAAGCACAACATGCTTGAGTTCAATGGCTGCTTCATAATCTGCACCACCTGGATCCTTCCCCAAACACCAGCTTTTCTGAAATACATGCATGGCAGTTATCCTTGCAATACATCTCTTGTTCCTGTAATCCCCCTAATCTCAATCTCCACTAACCCATTGCACTCACACCCTCTATCCAACAGCCTGCCTCCGAGCTGCAGGAAGTCATTGGCTCCGAACCTGTGTGTTGTATGTCTATCCTGTACACCTGCAACCTCTTCCTCCTGCATTCCCATCTTGAACAGCTGCTGCCTCCCTCTGAACCAACAACCAGCCCTCTTCATCTCTCCCTCCCCTGCACCTTTTCTCCCTCAATCCACCACACCCAACAAACCCCTCAATCCAGTCTACCTCCCAAACTCGCTTCTTATGTTTTCATGAGAAAATCCAAATTTACAATGGTGTTTTGTGCTATCTGAGCTGGTAATTATTTGTTTCTCCACTGTTTGTTACAACTGTGTCTGTAGTTGTATGACAGCTCTGTCTTTCAGAATCATTCACTATAAGAGAGACCTCGTGAAATTTTGTAAATCACTGGGATTGGAAGTGACAATGCTCTGGGTACAATGAAAGCTTCTGAAAATTAATTATGCAAATAATTTTGTACCAGAGAAGTTCAGATGTGAAACATTCCATGTTTGGTGCAAACCTATTAGAGGCAGAGCATGAACCACACCCATATGTGATCACTCCAGTATACTGATGGGCTCCTGAAGCACTGCATTTACACTGCCAACACATTTCCTCCAGGACTTGTTAGCTCAATCAAGGACTGACATAATCTTTAATTAGTGTGAGGAGCATTGCAAGTGATGTGCCTAATGTCATCCTGGCACCCCTAGTAATGACTGAATGACTGTATTTACCAAAATATCTCCCCAGTCACTGTGGTGCTCCATACCCAGAGAGTTCTGTACTAGCTTAGATGCCCCCATCCCACAACTATTGTCTAACAGGAAGAAATTTTTTCATCATTTTAACCCTCTGGTTACAACCAGCCTTAACTTATACCTTTTTTTCTCTGTCTTGTCAGGATATTTGTGGAATCCTTGTGTTGTCTTCACACTTCTGTCCCTAGTCTCCACAAAAGGGAAATCCTTGGAGACATCTAGACTAAAACTAGTAGTGTCGCAGTATGTACTGAACCTCATGCCCACATGGAATTGCTGTTGTAATAAAAATATTATAGATATCTATAATTACAGCATTACAGTACACTTCCATGGCTCCCTACTTAATTTATGCTATAATTATGTTGGGTCAAGAGGAATCTTTGATATGAATGTCCATTATGTTATAAGAAGGAATTCACCTAAGGTACTGTTATAGAGACATGTGTTGTTTTAGAAGCTAACCTTTAGTCCCATTTAGAAATATAATACATTGTGCCACATTGAATTTCAGATTTTAATTTATCGCAGTTAATATTTTTTTATAGTTAAGTATCGAAACTATTTAATTATGGTCAGTGATTGCACAAATTAGTTTTCTTCAGCTTGGGTACAGTTTTTCTCGATCAAATCATCGCTTATTTGTTTCTGTACTATAAATATTGAGGAATTCAATCAATATTATTTTTTAGCAATTTATGTTTTTCGTAAAATATTATTTTGTATATACTTGATTTGCGTCAAGGTCCGTTTTTTTTTCTATCTGAATGTTTTATGCTTCTACAATGTAATGCTGTGCTAACACTTTAAAAATATTTCGTTTGAAAGTTTCAAATTTTTGTGTCATTTAATGCGTTTACTGACTGAACCCTTGATCACTGCTTGTAATGGCACTGGATAAACCAGAATTCACAAGCACAATTTATAAATTGTTTGCGTCTCTGTCATTGAATGTTGTGTGTAGTATATTCATCCAGAGATGTATTCGGAATTGCATAATGAAATTCAAATGCGATCGGCTTTTCGAGTCTCCGATCCGTTGGCAATAGCTACACATTTATTTATTATTACCTTTACAAACGTAACTGTAACCTTATGCGCAAATACTTAGTCCATGCGCGAATACTGCGCATACAGTTTGTATTTCCCGCTCTCGCGTTGACATTATGATTGGCTCTTGCAGCGAGAACTGTGTGGCGCTGTGTTGAATTCTATTGACAATAACGCAACACCTGCAGCTCCAACATTGAAGGATGGAAGATACATGGTTACTACGTAAAATCAGCTGTCAACAATTATCGTTGTTCTGTCAGAATTATGCGTATCCTCTGTGGCATTTCAGCACTTTCGGAGCGTAAAACAGCAGCGTAAGGCTGCAGAATTCGTGATAACGTGCGCTTTGGTAACATTCGTATGCTTTTGATTTTCGCCTCGACACAATACGAGAACAATGACGCTTCGGAGATGCTTAGTACTAAAGCAAGACACAATGCCTACCGTGTTAGTTAACGTGCAGTGCGTAAATTGTGAAAATGTCAGTTTCGTAAAGTGAAAAAATGCAGGAAAGGGTAAAGAGCCCAGCGACCTAATGCTTTTCGTTTCATCACAAGTGATTACAAAAATAAAGGCGGGGACATTTGAAAATCATTATCGGTCACATCATACTATTAGAAAAACACTTTTGAAGAAGAGGTTAGAACTGCAGGACAAAGTCAATTTATCGAGAGACGTTTGCGTTACAGGCACCCCTTGCCTTGATCAGCATGAACAGAGAAAGTCACCAACTTAAATGCAGTTGTTGCCAGTGTAAAAGATTTGCAGTTCTTGTTCCATGTATTTTATATACAGGTCTGGTAGTCTTAGCTTTCGCTGCTCCAATTTCTTTGAGGTTAGTAACTGGTAGAGCATTACAGGCGTTATAACAGTGGAAAACCAACGGTAATTTTAGTGTGCTTTTCTAATGTTGCTTTAGTTTTGAGTTTACTATTTAATGTTATCCTTAAGATCCATTATATGCACATCAGTAATGAGGTAAATACACACTCATCCATCAAAACATATGTAGCTTGTTACTCATGCATATAATTGAAGCATCCTGATCTTTCCCTTACAAGGAATTAAATATAGCCCATTTCTGAGTTAAATATTGGATGATAATTGTATGACAACTCCATGGTAGACTGCCAAGAAAATCTCTGCCGTGAGAACAGTAATGGGTGGCAGTTGATGTGACTGTTAACATTTATCCACTGAAGAATTAAATAGAATGCCTAATTAGGTTAGAAATACTGTTCATTCTATGGTGCTATAGCGAGGAAATTGCTGATGACATGGTGCATGTCAGGAAAGCAATAATTTATAATACATTTTTACAAATTAGCTGATAAACTTATCTTCGTATCACAGATATTCTGTGAAACAGTTGAAATGAACCTTACCACGAACATGTATATGTATGTACTCTGAAACGTATAATGCTATTCCAGGACAAGTCTGTCTGGGGGAAGGGGGGGGGGGGGGAGAGACTGTGCTTACACAAATCACATCACTGCATGGAAATTGTGCTGAAGGTAGATATTACTTATCATTAATGTAATGCGACAGAGTAAGTCAGTTGGTACAGCTAATAAATTCAGTGGTGTAGGAGGAATTGGCAATCAATAAGAAGAAGTTACATCATAACAGAAGTTGTATTCACCAATTAGAAAAATGAGAAAGTCAGCAATGAGCTGGGTATTGGATACATTTAGCCCTGCCCTTCGATTGGTAAAGAATTAACAATAATATTTTTGCTTAGCTTAGTAACAAATTAATTATTTGGCACACTGCTTACTCCGTATATTAATTCTCCATAGACAAGTGCAGGATTTGTTTTGGACTGCAAACATATGATAACAATATAATTCATTACTGCCAGTACAAATAAGTGATTCCCCTGATAGGCCCCAGGCATCATTTGAAATTATAAATACACTTGTTAGTTAAGAAACTCCTTCAGTGCCACTTAGAAGCAGCTCTTTTTAAACATTTTAGATATGCAAAAAGTTTATTATATCATGTGTTATCCAACTCATAAAAATGCCTGAGTGTAACAGCTTGTGTGGATATGAGGTGGACTGATGTCATAGATTCAGTGATAGATTTTCTAACACGTAAATTGATATCTTATGTTAACAAATTTCCATTTTTCAGAAACGCATTTAGCAATTGTCAGTTTGCATTTTATATCTCCTTTACGGTGCTCGTTATTGGTTATTTTGTTGCCCAAATATCAGAACTCATGGGCTACTTTTAGTGTCTCATTTCCAAATATAAATCCTTCAGTATTGCAAGATTTAGTTCAACTACACTTTACTAACTTTCTTTTCTTTTGTTGATGTTCATTTTTAACCTCTTTTCAAGACACTGTGCATTCAGTTAAAATAATCAACAAAGCCCTTTGTTGTCTTTGCTGTCAACAAACTGTAAAAGTTTTTATTTCTTCTCTGTTAACTTTCCTTTTCCAAATTTCACCTTGATTTCCTTTATTGCTTTCTGTGTGTACAGACTGAATAACATGGAAGATAAGTTACAGCCCTGCTCACTCCCTTCTCAACTATGGCTTCCCGTACATGTCGTGACTCATCTATCTGTAATCTGGTTTCTGCACAGATTGTAATTAACCTGTCACTCCCTGTATTTTATCATTATTTATTTCAAAATTTGAGAGTGTGTATTCCAGTCAGCATTGTCCAAAACTTTTCTAGGCAGCATATGCTGTAAATGTGGGTTTGTCTTTTTTCAGCTTATCTCCTATTACTTTGCATCTTCCTACACAGTTTTGGAAACTAAACTGATCATTTCCCAGCTGTGCTTCTACCAGTTGCTCCATTATTCTGTAATAATCTGTGTTAGTATTTTGTCATCAACACTCATTAAACTAATGTTTTGGTAGTACAGTCAAATCTCAATATAACGAATTTCATGGGACAGTGAAAATTAAATTTTTGTACCAGGGTTATTGTTATTATGAGGTTTTGTTATCATGACTCAGAGCAAGGAGCTGGAGCTGAGAAGTACATTATTGTAGCAATTTTCTGATGAAAAATAACATTAAAAGACAAATAGTGAAACACATTTTGTTCACTTCATTTATTAATAATGTACCTGTAGAATATCTTACTTATGTGTACAGAAAAAATCACTTATTTTCCTTTGTTTCTTTTTTCTTAAAGATTCTCTTGTGAACATTGTCTTTATCTTCTCAAACACAATCAATTGCTGCACTGAAACACTGGGGATTGAAGATGTTACTTGCTAAATGGTTTCCAACTGACCTATTAGCTCCATCAGAGGTGGGGGATTCACACTTATCACATCACTGTCATCGTCAGAATCTTCAATAGGTGAATTGCCCTTTAACTCCTCAATGACAGATCCATCGGTGTATGCTTCAAACACCAATGCCACATTGTCCGCTGATGAGTATTCAACTACTGAAGCATCTATGGTTTCACCAGTAACTACTGAATAAATCTCCAAATCATTTTTAATATTATCCTGCATTATTTCACCCACCACAACATTCTCACTAACATCTTCACTTTCGGAAATTCTTGTATTTTTCCGGCATTTTACAATCATGTTTGGCTGTACACTATTCCAGGAACTAGCCATCATGTCACAAGCCTGCCTCACATTGAAACTGAATTGATTGCTCACCTTTCTTTCAATGTTTGTGATCACATGTTGAAGTAATCGTGAACGGTATTTTGTCTTAAAGTTTTAAGTTATCCCCATGTCTGGTGGCTGAAAAATCGAAGTACAGTTAGGGGAGAAGTTGCATGGTTCAATGTTCTTCAATGCTAGCATGTTGTTATGCGCATTACAATTATCCACTGACAATGCAATTTTCTTATTCTTCATTGACATCTCTTTATCAAGCAAAAATAGACTTAATCCATGCTTTCCGATTTGCCTTGTAATTGACTGCAGTAAAAGAACTCACATTTACAATATGACTATAGCAAAACATTACAGCTGTAGCTATACTGTACTGAATTAACATATAAATTAAAGGAAGTTAAAGTAAAATGTATGCATCCTCTTACCTGGTAAGCTTCTTACATTTTTGAAGCACCGTGGGTTTGCTGATTGTCTGATCACTAGTTAATTTAAGTGTCCCTGATGCGTTGCTGCAGAGAAGAACAGTTAGGCGTACTTTATACTGATAAAACAATGCCATCTCATCTGTGTTGTACAAGTTTTCAGGACTATTTTTCTAACAGTTTACACATGGTGTTTTTCCTCCAAAATTCTGCATCACCTGTAGGTGCTGATTTTTCTTCTCCTGCCCGTAAATCTTTGCAACCATCTGTTACTTGCCTTAAAATTAGAATCATCAAGCAACTTAGCGAAATCTAAGGCTTTTTGCCATATCAACGCACCATTAATTGGTACATACTGTGCACGCATCTCATTAAACCACTGCAGTGTAGCACTATCCACATCGTCATTTTTTTCCTCTGATACTTTCACTGTTTCATTTCTCAAAGCTCCCCTTTCATCTAGCATTGTATTTATTTTGCCTTTTGTAATCATCATTGCCTAATACGCCCTTTGATGCTCTCAACAACCTCTGGTTTATCAACCTGTCCAGGTTTTATGTCCTTAATTTCCTACATTTCTACAATTTCTTCAGTTTTAATTTGCATTTCAAAACTAATAAATCATAGTCCAAGCCCACATTTGCTCCCAGAAATGTTTTGTTGTTTAAAATCTGATTGCAAAATTTTTGTCTTGATATGTAAAATCTTCTGAGATCTTCATATACAACCATATTTCATGATTCTCAAACTAAAGGTTAATCAAACAATGATAAAGTTGTTCTCTGTACAAAATTTTACCAGGTGTCTTCCCTTTCTTTTTTCCCAGTTCATGTTCTCTTACTATTTTCCTTCTATTTCTTTTCATACCATCAAATTCCAATTTCCATCACAATTAAATTTTTTCCCTTAACATGTTGAATAATTTAGTTTCTCTCATTGTACACTGTTTTCAATGAGTTTATCATCTGGTGAGGTAGTTGGCATATATACCTGTGGTGGGTGTTGACTTCCTGTCTGTTTATTTTATTTTTATTTTATTTACATGTGAAGTTCCGTAGGACCAAATTGAGGAGCAAATCTCCAAGATCATGGAACGTGTCAGTACATGAACTTACAACATAAAAGTAATAACAGATAAAAATAAACGTTCATGAACCTGAAAGAAAATCAGTCCATAAGTTTAAGCAAACACTATCAGCAATACAGTGAGAATCAGCTTAATTTTTCAAGGAACTCCTCGACAGAATAGAAGGAGTGACCCATGAGGAAACTCTTCAGTTTTGATTTGGAAGTGCATGGATTACTGCTAAGATTTTTGAATTCGAGTGGCAGCTTATTGAAAATGGATGGAGCAGTATACTGCACACCTTTTTGCACAAGAGTTAAGAAAGTCCGATCCAAATGGAGGTTTGATTTCTGCCGAGTATTAACCGAGTGAAAGCTGCTTATTGTTGGAAATAAACTAATATTGGTAACAAGAAACGACAATAAGGAGTATACATATTGAGAGGCCAATGTCAAAATACTAAGACGCGTGAACAGAGGTCGACAAGAGGTCCGTGAACTCACACCACTTATTGCCCGAACCGCCCGTTTGTGAGCCAAAAATATCCTTCTAGAATGGGAAGAGTTACCCCAAAACATAATACCATATGACATAAGTGAATGATAATTAGCAAAGTAGACTAATTTATGTGTCGAAGTATCACTCAGTTTCGATACCGTTCGAATAGTGAAAGTGGCAGTATTAAGTCTTTGAACAAGATCCTGAATGTGGGCTTTACACGACAGCTTACTATCTATCTGAACACGTAGGAATTTGAACTGTTCAGTTTCACTAATCATATGCCCGTTCTGTGAGATTAAGACGTCAGGTTTTGTTGAATTGTGTGTTAGAAACTGTAAAAACTGAGTCTTACTGTGATTTAACGTTAGTTTATTTTCTACAAGCCATGAACTGAGTTCATTTACTGCACTACTTGAAACCGAGACTATGTTGCACACAACATCCTTTACTACCAAGCTAGTGTCATCAGCAAACAGAAATATTTTGGAGTTACCCATAATACTAGAGGGCATATCATTTATATAAATAAGGAACAGGAGAGGCCCCAACACTAATCCCTGGGGCACCCCACACTTGACAGTACCCCACTCGGATCCCACATCACAGCGGTTATCAACATTGTGAATAATGACCTTTTGCTGCTTGTTGCTAAAGTAAGAGGTGAACCAATTGTGAGCTACTCCCCTTATTCCGGAATGATCCAACTTCTGGAGCAATATTGTGAGATCAACACAGTCAAATGCCTTTGTTAAATCAAAAACTACGCCAAGCGTTTTGTTTAGCCCATCCAGTACCTCACAGAGAAAAGAGAATAATGCATTTTCAGTTGTCAAACGACTTCTAAAGCCGAACTGTACATTTGTTAGCAATTCGTGTGATATAAAATGATCAATTAACCTTACATACGCGACCTTTTCAATAACTTTTGCAAACACTGATGGCATAGAAATAGGTGTAAAATTATCTACATTATCCCTTTCTCCCTTTTTATAAAGCGGCTTTACTACTGAGTACTTTAATCGCTCAGGAAACTGACCATTTCTAAAGGAAAAATCACAAATATGGCTAAATACAGGGCTAACATGTGCAGCACAGTACTTTAATATTCTACTAGACACTCCATCATAACCATGAGAGTCCTTAGTCTTCAGTGATTTAGTTATTGACTCAATCTCCCTCTTGTCTGTATCACAGAGGAGTATTTCAGACGTCAATCTCGGAATGGCATTTGCTAAGAAATTTATATGATTTCCTGTAGAAACTAAATTTTTATTTAATTCACCAGCAATGCTCAGAAAATGGTTGTTAAATAATGTACATGTATCTGATTTATCAGTAACAGAAATATTATTACTGCGAACTGGCTTTCTATCATCAACCTTGTGCTGCTGACCAGACACTTCCTTCACAACTGACCATATGACCTGTGCATTAGCTATTCTATTTGCATACCACATACTTTTTGCCTTGCTAATAACATTTTTAAGCACATTACAATACTGTTCGTAATGGGCTACTGTAGCTTGATTGTGACTACTTCTAACTTTTTGATATAATTTCCGCTTTGTTCTTCATGATATCCTTATCCCACTAGTCAGCCAACCGGGCTGTCCATTACGGCTACTACCCTGTTTAGAATGTTCTACTGGAAAGCAACTCTCAAAGAGCATGAGAAATTTGTTATGGAAAGCATTGTATTTATCATCTGTATTATCAGTACTATAAACATCTTGCCACTCTTGTTCCTTGACAAGTTTTGAAAAACTCTCTATTGTTGTTGGATTAACTTTCCTACGTAGTTTGTAATTAAATACGACATTGGTTTGAGTACAAAAACCTTTTAATGTTAAAATTTGTGCATCATGATCTGAAAGGCCATTGACCCTTTTACTAACAGAATGCCCATCTAGTAATGAAGAATGAATAAAAATATAGTCTATGACTGTGCTACTGGTCCCCTGCACCCTAGTTGGAAACAACACAGTTAGCATCAGATCATATGAATTCAGGAGATCTACCAACATCCTTTTTCTTACACAATCATGTACAAAATTAATATTGAAGTCACCACATATAACTCCTTTCTGGTACTTCCTACAAAGTGAATCAAGAGCCCTCTCTAGCTTAAGCAAAAACGCTCTGAAGTCGGAGTTAGGGGACCTATAAACAACAGCAATTAGAAGTTTAGTTTCAATAAATTCAACTAATGCTGCACAACTTTCAAATATCTGTTCAGTGCAGTGTCGTGATATGTCTATGTACACAAATGAAATAGTGTTTTTTACGTACAGAGCCCCTCCCCCACCCCACAAGGAACTCCTTCCATAGGATAATGCATTCATTATGCTGTTTACAGTAGCTCATCCATATCAGTATTTTCTTATTCATCGTTAGACTTACTTCTGCATTACCCCTATTTGATTTTGTTGATAACCTTGTACTCACCTGACCTGAAATCATATTCTTCCCATTGACCCATGTTGTTAATTCCCACTGCATCTATCTTCAAACTATCTAATCCACATGCTAGTTTCTCCAAAGTACCTTTCTGATAAAGGAACTAATATTCTATGCACTATTCTGTAGAACACAAGATCTGATTTTTCTGATGAGAACTATGTACTAAGCAGTCCATACTTGGAGACCAAAATTGAGAACCATTTTACCTCTGAAGTATTTTAGCCAATAGGATGCCACCACCATTAAAACACAGAGTGTTTATGTATGTTCTTGAGAAGTATGACAGCTGTCGTTTCCCTTGATTTCAGCCACACAGAGTACTAATGTTAACAAGGCCAGATCAGTCAGTCTCCTATACTTCTGCTGCTGTAACTGTAGATATGACTGCTGTTCCTCTTCAGGAATTGTATGTTAGTCTGGCCCCTCTGCAGATATCACACTGATGAGGTGGCTCTTTAGTACAGCTACCTGCAAAACTTACCACTGTGGCAAGATCGCTGATTCATGCCTCAACAGATCTGAAATTTTCAGCTAAGTTAACAAAATAAAATTAGTAAATAAAGTTAACAGCCCCAGGAGATGACATTTTCCCTGTTAAAGTGAATGAGACATTATTAATAAAAAATAGATGTCCAGCAGATATTTTTGCTAGTTTATTTTTAAATGTGGCCAATAACATTTTTTCAAATTATTCACAAAAAAAGGAGAACAGTACACTGAAGAAGCAATGTGTGAAAAATGTGTTGAAATTATCTTTCCGTGATCCAAAAGTATAATAAGGAAAATCAAATGTCTCAAAAGCTGAAAACTGAAGGGTCAGTAATGTTTCCGACAACACACTAATAAAGTATTTATTTATATTTCAGCAGTTGATCCTTTTTGTAGTGTGCATCAGATACACATTTAATATTTACAAAAAAATATTTTGTGTTTCAATAAACAAAAGGATTATGCAAATCACATATGACTAAAACATTTAATGGTTGAAAGTTTACATCATATTCATATATATAAAATAAAAATACTCCCAGTTTTCTTGATTCACACAAATTTTGCAAGTTTCAGGTGAAATTTGCAATATACAATTGTACACATGAATTGATTACCTTAACATGATATTATTTCATGACAGATAAAAAGATCAAGAGGACATTCCCTTTTTTTCTCCTCTCCAGTATTCTAATATTGTGGAGATCTTGTTTGCTGGGGTCTGAGTGGACCTGTGGTATGTTATATGTGTAGTGTATCCATAAGTTAGCGTAATTTCCCAGACAGATGAAAATATGATTTTTTTTAAAGATGTATGCTACCACATGTGTCACTAGTTGCAAGTGGTCACTCTGGTTAAATTGGTTCCGAAACTTTGTGAGGACATAATGGATTCAAGAACTGTCGCACACATAGAACACAATGTTATGCTTAGCCACTTAACAATTTTGTATAATTTTTATTGTTGTAATCCATTTCTCCATTGACTGTATGAGCTTTAATTTGCACTTGATCTAGACCTTTTAATTTCTTGTTTCCCCCTAGATCATCATCACTGAGAGTATATGACGAAGCAGTGGTGCTAGGATACCGGAGTCTGGAATCACTACATGACCATGGTAGCAGCAATCCACCGCTTCTCCTCGATGATAATAGCTTGAATGATGATCCTCGGCAGTCGCAGGAGATACTAAAAAATGTCTTCAACAGGTTTGTTCTCAAATATACTGTTGTTCCACGTGTAATATTCTAATAGAAAACAATGTGATATTTGAAGTAGAAAGCTACCATGTAGATTTCTGTGCAACAAGAATCATGTAGTGAGTTTGATTGTTGTAAGAGATAGTTGAATGCAGTAGTATGTGTGACTAACATGAGAGAGACAAACAAAACTAAATGTAGGCTATTACTTATCAGGGTGTCATATGTATTTGTGATGCAGATTATGAATCATATAATATTCATTTATGAATACTTTACTGTGTTCTTTTCAAGTAGATTTTGTGAAAAGATTTCATTCCTTTTTGAGGTTGTAACTTGAAGCAAATGTGATGTTTTTGTGACACTTATCTAAGAATTGAGCAAGATCTAAATGAAATAATCTGCATATGAATGTTAGAACAACATTATTTATTAATTTAATTGCTATGTTCTTTAGTCTTATTTTGTCAGTAAGCTGTACCTTTTGCTCTGTCGTAAGAGAATCTGTATGTAGATGTCCTTGAAAATAGCTATGCCAGTTTCACATAAGTGCATGAAAGATCATGATATCAGCGCCGACTTTAGATTTACATCTGTTTTCTGCAGTTCACTATAAATTGAATGATAAAAAGAACTTTCTGTACAATATATTACAGTATCTTCTCATTCCATACAGGAGTGAAGCATGAAAAGAACAAATTTTTGTGTATCTATATGTGCGCAGCTGTAAAGATTTCATCTTCATTTGCTCTCAGGGAGTCGTACATAGATGGCTGAAAAGTATTCACAGTTTACCCACTGAAACTTATTTACTGTATTTCTAAGTAGAGTTTTGAGAGGGAAAAGTGGCTTGAGTGCTATCAGTTGAGATTTTTTATCATTCTGTCACACTTGTTATTGAGTCCAAAAAGTACATTGTGATTTTCACTGCCTGTCTTTGTACTGTTTAATGTGTGCTGTGGGAGGGCCACACACTTGAGCTGTAATCCAAGTGTATGATTCTAAAGTATTTTGTAAGCACTCTCATGTGTGGGTGAATTTTGGTTAGTTTTGTGGTATCCTGTAGGCCTAAGTAAATTGACTCATGCCATACGCTTCACTTATAACTGAGCCTGTGTACTTGTTTCACTCTATATCCCTTCAACTCATCACATTATTATTCCCATATATTTACCTTCATCATCATCTTCTTCTTCTTCTTCTTTCTTCTTCTTCTTCCTGAAACATTTCTACTTTTGCAAGTTGTTCACAAAGACTTTTCCAGTCTTCTCTTTTCTGCTGATAAGCATTTCCTCCATTGTAGTTCTCTCTGATCCATTTCATTCTGGTATCTCCAACTTGTTTACAGTCTGCCGATTGATCTTTTTCCCGATTCTGTCTATTCCAGAACTTTTTTTTGGTAGCCTTTCTTTTCCTATTCCTTTAACTTGTCCAAACCATTTTAGCCTATTTTTCTCCATAAGTTCTGTTAGAGGATTGATCAGAAATGCATTTTGTATTATTTCATTTTTTATCCTGCCTCTTCTCATCTTACCCATGATCCCTCATAGAAAGGGTATCTTTATTGCTTGTATTCTACTTAGTCCTTTCTTTGTCCAAGTCCACCATTCTGATCCGTCGGTCAAAATTGGTAGATAATATGATTTGTGTATCATGATATTTTGCTTTGGCAGGATTTTCCAATTAGGGAACTGCGTCTAATGTACAATAATAAAATTTTGAGCATTTTTCTATCCCCTCCGAAATTTCTTCCTTGATGTTTCATTCTGTGATTAGCTTACTTCCTAGATATTTGAAAGCATCTACTTCTTCAACAGTTTTTCCATTACAACTTACATCCTTAATGTCTTTTTATTTTCCCTGCTGATTTTCATTACCACTCATTTTGTTGAGCTCATTTCCATGCCTGCCTCTTCAGTTACCCTCTGCCAGATATTTGGCTGTTTTGGACTTTTGAATTTACTCTGCAGGCAGTTTATTGTTTGATCTCTAGTACATGTGGCACTGGATAGCTTGAACAAAAGAGAATCATTATCTAGCAACTGCAACAGCCCATTGTTGCCAGCTGATGCAGACTGCAGGACTTAACATTCTGTAACATGTCACATTTGTAGTCAGATGAGCAGTTGGCTTGAACTTGGTCACTGCAGAAGCCATATGGTGGATAGTGAGCCATTGAAAACCTCGTACTGTCAGAACAGCTGTGCCTTCACCACCTGAGAAAGAGCTTACAAGCTCAGCCCATGAGACAAAGCTCACAGGGTAGTCTCTTAGGTGAAACCCTTCATAAACTCCTCCCACACATACAGGCCATGCTCAATCAGAAGTGATAAAAATGCAGAGGAGTTGAAGCCAGCAACCCGTGAAGACAGTGCAAAGCTGAAAACTGTCCCAGTGTCTGCAGCAGGTGGCTGAAGTATGTAATGAAGTCATGAATGTTGGGTACAAGTATTCCCTACATGTGCTGCAAATGTTGTAGTCCTCAAGAATTTTGATGTAAATTATAGAAACGCTCGGCCTTCAACCATCTCGACACCTGATATTTTAGGTATGAGTGCCAGAGAGTGAGAATGTGTCTACTGATCCACCTGTTTCTATGTGTAAGTAGGAAGTTTGTTATTAGGAGACTGTAAGAGGGGCGAGTCACTGACGACGACAAGTGTTTGCCACCAGCACCACAGGAGATGGGAGGAGAACTCAAGGAATAATTATGTTGTATTCTTTGATGTGTTAGTGTCTGTAGTGATTGTAAAAAAGACTAATGAACATTTGAATATAGAATGCTATGCACATTCATGTATTGGGCTCACTTGAGACGAAAGACTTTTAAACTTCTTCATGTCTTGGACTTGGAGAAGTCAAGATGCATGTTTATATTTTCATATGGTTTTTAAACCCACTCTTATGTCTCGGTGCACTTAATTACTTCCAAAGCTCGAGATACCAGTGAGACGACGAAGATATTTATATGTCTAAGAAGAGAATTTCGTTCTGCATAACAGTTCCAGTACATCGTTAATGAACGAGTATGTTGACACTAAAGTTCATATATGTGATCAATAGATTTCAGAAATAAGAAGATATTATTTTCATGTTGTCCAAAAACGTTAGAATGTGGCGACCTAAGTGACAGGACCTGAATAAAACAGGAATTCAAAGACAGAAATGGAAAGAAGATATTAGGCATTGCCATAGTAACCAAGCCTAACAACATACAAGAAGTGTTTCCAGAAATCACATTGAGTACAATAAACAAATGGAAGAAAGTTGCGAGTGCAACACTGTAAAAGATGTGGGAAAGTAATAGCGGAGAAAACTGGAGAGAAGACCTCAACTTTTCGACTAAGATCGGGTGTGGAGAATGAGCAGTCTTCATACATGTACGTCGTACCGACACCGACGCAGTAATCAGCCACCGACGCGACTGCACCAGCTGCTGCTCACTGGTGCTGACTCCGTGTCCGCTCGCCAACGATGACGCTGAAACCAACATCCAACACCGCTGGCGCCAGTGCTGTCCACTGGGGCTGATTACACATTCGCTCACCAACGCAGCTAGAACTCTACGTCGGGTGAGTGAAAAACAATAATTTTCTGGTAAAGTTGAGGGGACAATTGAATGATAAACTGTTACTGTAGTTATTGCACTCAGTGGTGAATTTTCTTTTAGATGATTACTAGGACTAAGATCAATAAAATCATGGATAAAAAACAGCAACAAACTCCAGAACCAACCACGGCCGTTAAGGTGAATAGGGAAATGCCAGACTTGTCAGAATTAGTGGATTTAATTAAAGCCCAGTGGGCAGATTCAGCAGCTGTAAACGCTCAAATTGTCACTTTAAGAAAGCAGATAGGCTCAGTACATTCTAGATTAGATGACAAAAATGCTAAGTTGTATGACCAGAAGGCTGATTCAGCAACTCTAAGAGAAAAATTAGATGCTCAGAGTGAAATTTTAAATAATCAAAGTGAAACCTTGAGCAGTCATGCAGAAAATATAGTTTTATTAAAGACTGAATTTGACTCTCTTAGATAATAAGGTAGAAAATCTGAAGTTAGATTTAAAGAGTGAACTCACTAGTAATTGATGCGAAGGCATAGTTACCTTGGAGATTGTGAATGCGACGTCAAATATAATAATAATAATAATAATGTAAAATCTGAATTTAGTGAAAAATTAAAATCTTGTGAAAATGTATGTAATATTAAATTTAATTCTGTAAGCCAGGAAATGAATTCTTTGGAAGAGAGCACAGACCAGTCTAAGGAATTAATATCGATTATTCAATTGAAAATTCCAGGTGTTAGTATATAAACCGTTACTACACGAGCTGTCAGTTCTCGAGTAAATAATGTAGAACAAAATTTCAAAGAAAAAATAGTAAACTTTGACATTATAAATGTAAGTAGTCTGGCGGAACCTTTTGAGCTAATTGTAGATCGAGAAATTACCGAGAGTGTAATCTCTGGAAACGTTGCAATTGTTACTTTTTCTAAACCTAGTAATACTAACAAGGTTATAGATGACTCGTGGAAAGAATTCAAACTTGTCCAGGACAGATTAGAACATAAAATAATTTTACCTAGTAAACTGGTGATTGTTTTGTTGAGAGGAGACATTCACACAAAATTTAATGAGAAGTACTGTTATGCACTTGCTCAAATGAAGTTAATATTAGATCCATGGTATCTGGGCAGAGTCACATCTGTCTCCCAGGGATGTTAATGTTCTGTGTTAATGGTCGGAGTGATGACTGACGGATCCCTAGTTGTTTTTGGTGTTTATTCAAACTTAGTTTTCCTGCACCGAATTTCCTTCAATTCTTAAACTGTTCTGTAATCTATTCTTGAATTCTTAAACTATCTTATAATGTTAGTAATTAGGAAACTGGATATGACTACAATATTGAGACTATTTAAGAGAATCACAGATGAACAGTGATCTCTAGACATGAAATGAAATGGATGAAATATTATTTGAGTGAAAAGAATAACATAATGGTACTATTTAATAAAGTGATATCTAGATGTCATAAACTGGATGGAGTACTTTATGTGTGTATGAAATATAGTTTAAAGTGAATGACTAAACAACTATGTTATCATAGTGTATAATTTTCTGTTTTTATAGAATATTTTGTACCTTTTGTGAGATGTAATGTAAATGGGAAGGCTTGTATCACTTTTGGAAGGGGTGGGTAGTGTAAGTACAAGCATGACTAACACTAATCACACACCCCACCTTTCAGACAACCCTCGCAGACAAGTGTAACTGATTCTTCACCATTTGGCCATTCCACAGGTGTTGTTAGATTTTATATATATGAAGATGGTAAGTGTTCTTTCGGGCAAGTCCGAAAGAACAGATACCATTGGTTACCATGCAGCTCGTTAGAATGAAATTACAATGAAATGAATACCCCTAGCTGCATACAGGCATTGAAATAAGTCAACTGGGACAATTGAAAATGTGTGCCCTGACCGGAACTTGAACGTGGGATCTGCGGCTGACATGGCAGACACACTATCCATTTGAGGACACAGAGGATAGTGCGACTGCATGGACTTATCTCTGGCATGCCTCCCGTGAGACCCACATTCCCAACTTATTGTCCCACACTATATTTATAGTGCTCCTGCCCATTATACTCATTACTCGCAGCTTTTTGCTGATTCCCATAACAGTTCAGGCACTGTTTGTGCGTCTGCACAGAAGAAGAAGATGGTCAAATGGCCAGTGAGCCTTAACTATATATATATATATATATATGAAGATGTAATCTGTTCTTTCGGGCACATCCAAAAGAACACATACCATCGGTGACCATGCAGCTCATTAGAATTAAATTACAATGAAATGAATACCCCTAGCTGCATACAGGCATTGATATAAGTTGACAGGGACAGTTGAAAATGTATGCCCCGACTGGGACTCGAACCCGGGATCTCCTGCTTGCATGGCAGACGCTGTATCCATCTGAGTGAACAGAGGATAGTGCGACTGCAGGGACTTATCTCTGGCACACCTCCTGTGAGACACACATTCCCAACTTATTGTCCCGCACTATATTCATAGTGCCCCTGCCCATTATACTCATTACTCATGGCTTTTTGCCAATTCCTGTAAGAGTTCGGGCACTGTTTGTGCGTCTGCACAGAAGAAGAAGATGCTCAAATGGCCGGTGAGTCTTAAGTTTGTGTGTGTGAGTGTGTGTGTGTGTGTGTGTGTGTGCACTATGAATTTAGTGTGGGACAATAAGTCGGGAATGTGGGCCTCACGGGAAGTGTGCCAGAGATAAGTCCCTGCAGTTGCACTATACTCTGTGTCCTCGGTAGCTCAGATGGATAGAGCATCTGCCATATAAGCAGGAGATCCCAGGTTCGAGTCCTGGTTGGGGCACACATTTTCAACTGTCCCCTTTGACTTATATCAATGCCCGTATGCAGCTAGGGATTTACATTTCATTGTAATTTCATGCTCAGATTTTTCTTTGGGGGCTTCAAAGGTGAAGGTGAGAATGTCCGTTCTGTAGGAGATGTTCAACATCATAACTCCTCCAGCTTCTCACTCAAGAACTGGTGAAGTAGGGATCCTAGGGAAGGGGGGTGGGAAGGGTTTTCCTGTCTTTGGGGCTATCTTCTTTCTCTTCTTCGATCTTAGCAACCTGTTCTACTTTTTCCTTTCTTACTCCTCATTTGAGTACAGGTCTATCTTTCCCTCTTTCCATGTGTATATATTTCTATCACTGAAGTCCTTCTTATTTTCCGTGGGTTCCAATAACCTCCAGCTTATTTCATAAAAGTAGGCCGAAGAATCAGGATACACAAACACTCATCTATATACACATAAAGATATACTTAAACACAAACAGGAGAATTACAAGTCAGAAACCTGAAGTGATGTCAGAACTGCCAAGGGATTTGGGGAATAAAGATACAGGTACATCTGAGTCAATGCACATATTAAGTTGTTCATATATGAAAGTTCTGCAATTTTTTTTTTTTTTTTTTTTGCATACATCTGAGTCGCTGCACATTGTACATTGTTGATATGTGATAGTTCTGCATTGTTATTTTTGTTGCTCTCATAAATATATTTGCATGTGCTGTACTACCCCTTTGATAAAAGGCATAGTATCTACTGGGAGTTAGTAAATGCAGGTAGACATAGCATCTACTACATGTGGGCATGATATCTGTTTATATGGTAAAAGTGAGGACTGAAAGAGGACTCTAGGGTATTAGATGAAGTATTAGAAAGTGGAATAGAAGTCTAGAGTAGATTTTTTATTTTACTAGAGGATATTTAAGAATAGTTTTCATAAAGATGTATGGTAGGGCAATGAACCAGGAGGCCTAGTCAAGAAGGATATGGCGGGCGCACTCAACATTTATTGGATGAGAAAAAGGGTGGATAGGCAGACCTATGAAAGTCTGACCTATATTGCATGGACAGGAGCATCAAGAAGGGGACTGACCTGTACCATAGGAGGATAGGAATAAGAAAGGGGCATACCTACTAAAATGGAAGGAGAAAGGGTACTCCTAGGATCAATCCAGGTAAGATATAAGTACTGTTCCTAAAGGGGAAAAGGGCAGTATCGTGACAGAAGTCATATATTTAAAGGGATGTGTCTGGTAAGTTTGAATTCTATGCAGCGCTAGCATTTTTACGTTTAAATTTAGAAGTGTCAGAAGAAGGGAACACTTTATTCTACCCAGAGTTCCTCCAGATTACAATAAGTAATGAATAAGTATATGCTTAGGAAAAATTGTACAGGAGGTAAGAACAAAGCAATAGAGCATTCACAAGTTATGTGGAATTTATGACTGGACTCTTACAGGTGCCTATGTAATCATTCCATTTCATATCCTTATAAAGTGCTACACTCATGTATTTGTATGAGTTGGCGATTCCAACAGTGACTCGTTAATATTATGGTCATGGGAACCTACATTTTTTGGTTTTGTGAAGTGAAAAATTTTAAATTTCTGAACATTTAAGGCAAGTTGTTAATCTTGGCCCCACTTTGAAATCTTATCAAGATCTGACAATATTAATGTATGAAGATCTGACAATATTCATGCAGTGTTGTTCAGGTGGTGCTTCGTTAATATTGTCTTCAAGGTCATTAATATACAGCAACGGTCCATACACTTCCCTGGGGCACATGCAAAGTTACTTCTACATCTGATGATGGCAATGGTCCATACACAGCAATGGTCCATACACACTTCCCTGAGGCACATGCAAAGTTACTTCCAACACTGATGATGGCTCTCCATCCAAGATATGCTGTGTTCTCCCTACAAAAAAGTCCTCAATCCAGTCCCAAATTTCACTTTATTCCACATATGATTGTATCTTTGACAATAAGCATAGGTGTGGTACTGTGTCAAATGCTTTTTGTAAATTAAGAAATACTGCATCTATCTCACTGTCTTGATCCAAAGCTTTCAGTATGTCATGTGACAAAAGTGTGAGTTGGGTTTCACAATATTGATGTTTTCGGAATCCATGCTGGTTGGCATGCAGGAGGTCATTCTCTTCGAGATACCATATTAGGTATGTACTCAGAATATGTTCTAAGATTCTACAAAAAATCTATATCGAGGATATTGGATGGTATGGTTTTATGTATCACTTCTACTAACCTTCTTGCAGAGGGGTGTGACCTGTGTGTTTTCCAAGAACTGGGCATGGCATTTTGTTTGAGGGATCTATGATAGATTATAGTTAGAAGAGAGGCTAACTTAGCCACAAATTAAGTATAGAATATGACAGGGATTCCATCATGGCCAGGAGCGATGTTCAACTTTAAAGATATCATCTGTTTCTCAACACTGCTGACACTAATGCTTAATTCACTCATCTTTTCAGTGGTTTGAGGATTAAATTGGGACAATTCTCCTGGCCTTTTCTTTGTAAATTATCATTTGAAAATGGAGTTAAGCATTTCAGATTTTGCTTTTCTATGCTCAATTTCAGTTCCTGGACACTAACTGTGGTGTGACTAACACTCTTTACATACAGCCAGAATTTCTTCTAGGTTTGTGAAATATCATTTGACAGTATTCTGCTATGGTAGTCATTGAAGGCTTCATGCACTCCTCTCTTGTCATCCAAATATGTTTCATTCAGCATCTCCCAGTCTAGAGCCATTTTTACACCTATTATGCAGTAATCTCTGTTTCTTTAGAAGTTTCTTTACAGTGACTATATACCATGGAGGAGCCATCCCATTATGGAGCTGCTCTACTGGGTGCCTGTCTGTCCAGTGTATCGTCAATTATTCTTTTGTGCTTGAGCCATAGTTCCTCTATATGCTCCTGCTCTGTGCTGAAAGTCTGATGTTCTTCATTGAGATATGAAACTACTGATGTTTTATCTAGTTTACTGAACATATGCATGGTGAACATTAATAAAACAGACAAACTGCCTGGACAGATTCCTGACTGGAACTGGAGGAAACGGATTGTTGCCGCGATAGATGGCTCTCATGTGTGAAAGTTCTTCTGACCATGTGGCTTGTTTTGATTGTGAGATTGAGGCAGTGGACTTTAAGCAGAATAATGGTCCAGTATTCATATCAGAACAAGCCGTGACTGTGTTTGTGTACTGCCAAGCAGATGGCAGAGGTTGAGAGGCAGCATGCCAACAGAAAAACAAGTACCATCACAGACACCAACCACATCACACAACATTTCAAGCACTTTTGGGTGTTTGCGTTATCATGGACACTTTCAGACAGGTGAACTTGCAGAGAGGTGGCAGATTGTGTGGCACCAGATTTAGAGGACCAGATTGTACAGGATATTGAGACGAATCCTAGTACAAGCTCCAGGCAAGTGGCCTACCAACATGGTGTAAGCCACGTGTATCCTGCATGACAACCACTACTATCCCTGTCATCTACAATGAATGCAAGGATTATGAGCAGTGGATTTTCCTCTGTGGGAAGCACTTTGCTAATGATTATTGCACCAGACCTTCACAAGCATGGGATTTCTGTCATGAGTACTCTTTACTGCCAAAGGAATCTTCGCCAAAACTGGCATCATCAATCTGCATAATCGTCATCTGTGGGCTATAGGCCAGGCAATCCTTGAGGAATGGTTGAGTTGTCTCACCAGCATCGTTTCCGCATCGGTGTGTGGGCAGGGATTCTTGGTAACCACGTACTTGGACTAGTTGTTACTCCACAATGCCTCAGTGGAGGAATGTACCTGGACTTCCTGTGGAATACTCTGCCTGGGCTGCTTGATAATGTCAGGTTATGTTGTTTCTGATTGACGGAGAACCACCCGACTTCTGCATTTCTCTCCTCCGATTCTTTTTTATTATTATTATTATTATTCTTTTTGGGAAATTGTATGCCAGTGTATAAAATGTTAACCATTCAAAGGATTGATAAGTTTTACAGTTCCAAGTGAAAAATGTACAGAAAAGCTGCTGTCACTTAGCACATGAAAAGTGTATTTTCGTCCAGGAAAAAGTATGTTTTGTAAACGGGATATTTGGAAAAAAGATTTGTTCCTTGTCCATGTATACACCCTGGAACTTACAAGAACATTTTTTGACATAGTCTCCTTGCGTTTCAATGCACTTGGCCCATCGTTGTACAAGCTTCCTGATGCCCTCATAAAAGAAGGTTCTCGGTTGAGCTGTGAGCCAGGAATGCACCGCTTCTTTCACTGCTTCATCCGAGGCAAATCAAAGGCCCTTAATGCCTGTTTCAGTGGATCAAACAAGTGATAATCAGAAGGCGCAAGATCTGGACTATATGGAGGATGATCCAGTACTTAAAATTTGAGTTTCTGGAGCGTTTCAGCAATGTGGGCAACAGTATGCAGATGGGCATTGTCGTACAACAACACAACACCTTTTGACAGCAATCCTCAGTGTTTGCTTCAATTTGCAGGCTTTAGCCAGGCACTAAGGATCTCACTGTAGTGTACACTGTTTATTGTTGTGCCCCTTTCCCCATAATGTTCCAGTTCAGGACGTTATGCATCCCAAAAAACCATAAGCATCAATTTTCCTGCGGACGGTTGGGTCTTGAACTTTTTCTTGCACGGCAAATTTGGATGTTTCTATTCCATACTCTGCCATTTACTCTCGAGCTCATAATGACAGATCCATGTTTTGTCACCAGTAATGTTCCTGTCTAAGAAGTTGTCCCATTCATTACCATAGCGTTCCAAATGTTGTTTGCAGATGTCCAAGCACATTTGTTTATGTAACTGTTGAGTTGTTTTGGGACCCATCTTGCACAAACTTTATGAAACCCAAGTCTGTTGTGGATGATTTAATCGGCAGAACCATGACTAATTTGCAGACAATGTGCCATGTCGTCAATAGGTAATCGTCTATCTAAGAAAATCATTTCACATGAATGCTAATGGTTTCTTCATTTGTGGTGGTAAATGGTGATCCGGCTCCTTCATTGTGCATAAAATTTGTGCAACCATTTCGGAATTTATCAATCCATTCGTAGACACTCTGTTGTGGCAAAACACTGTTCCTGTACTGTACCAAAAGTCTTCGATGAATTTCAGCCCCTGATATGCCTTCTGACCACAATAAACGGATCACTGAACGTTGCTCTTCTTTGGCGCAAATAGACAGCCGAGCAGCCGTGATTAACAGCACGGCAGCGATAATGAAACTAACCTAGCAGCTTGAAAATTGCAAAGATATAACAACAAATAAACAAAGCATGCATCATCAATGTAAAATGGCAGTACTACCAAAATAAACAAAAATATAACTAAATTGCGGATAATAATTGACTTATCCTCGTACAAAGACTAACATTCCCTCACTGTTAGCTAAGGTGCAAGGCAATGACTACTGTGGAAGATTAGAGCAAAGTGCAATGTATTGAGGTGCAGTGTGAACTGTGTCCTGATACGATGTGCTAAGGGACTAAGATTGAGAGATTGAGACAGCTCGGTCGTCGGTGGCGGTGGCTTATATGCACGCTGCCCACGGGGCGTCATTAACATGTAGTCTGGGGGTTTGTCTTGGTGGTCACTTATCACAGGCATGTCAAGTTCAGCGCTTCTTATACAATGATTCCTATTGCTGACCAGTGTGCTGTTGAAGGCGTATGCCAGCACAATAATCTTGTGGGGCAGTGGAGCTGAGGGAGGAAAAATATTTATTTTACATAAGTGCAAGTAAGAAGATTTAATAATGCTGATAATTAAATATCTTGCACAAATCTCTTTGAGGACCTCGGGGTTCTTACTTTTATGTGCTGGTATATTTACTCCTTAATTGTATTTATGGTTAATAATGAGAGCTAATTTAGAATAAACTGTGAAATTCACAGTCACAGTATCAGAAGTGAAAACAATTTTCATATATGTTGTGTACCCCTATATAGGGTGCAGAGTTTATAAGTCTGGGATGAAAGTCTATAACAGGTTGCCAGCAGGATATTGGAAATCCCCAAAAAAGTAGAACTAAAATAAAAGACTCCTTATTAGTGATTCTTTCTCTAATTACTCATAGTATTTGGATTCAGGATTTAAATTTTGGTTAACACTGCTCTTCAGATTTGAAAGGCTTTAACTTTACCAGTATTAGATAGCTATTAGTATTAGATATATGCTTTATTATAAGTAAATATAAGATAAAAACATCAGCTAAGTAATATAAAATTAAGAGCAGTTAACTTTTTTAAAGTAGTTGTATTTCTGCTAATGAATGTAGCAATAAAATAATATACAAGTACTGTATCCTGCTACTAGTGTGTATGAGTGCACTGAGTGTAGTTTTGCTGCGTGTTTGTAATTAAATTGACTGCCAACTGTATCAGCACAAGCCAGCCACTAGAGGCCACCGTAGGAAGCGTGCACACAGCATGGTCACTTGCCACAGTCACCACTTTGCGGTCTACTGGTGACTCATGCCTATATACGCACAGACCAGCACTGAGTCACTTTCATTATGTTCTTTTAGTTTGTAGCGCTCACACCAGTTGTTCTGTGTGTCACTTATGTTGCACCTTCTGTATGATCCTTTTATCTTGTTACGTGTGGAGACACAAGTGGCTTATTTCCATTACTGTCCGGAGATTAAGAATAAAGCCATATTTGTGTTACTCGGGTCAGTTTCGTGCATTAATTGGTTACTATACAATTGGCGAAGAGTTTGGAATGGTTTCTGTGTGTGCAGTCTTTAAGTGCAGTTTCATAAGGTATAGTCATTACGGATGCCGTGCTATTGGCTCTGATTGAATCACTTACTTTGGGAGTGACCACTTTGTTGGCTTCCATTGACAGACAGGGTGCCATTCCACCAGTCTCTCCATCAACTTTTCCTCCATACGATGATTCAGCCAAGGGCTGGGAAACATACGAAAAAAGACTCAGACAGAATTTTTTGGCTTTTTGTGTAACAGTCTCAAATTTGTGCAAAGCCTTATTCCTCTCATGGTTTCCACTGAAGGTGTATCAATTATGTGTCAGCCTGCCCATTTACAAGAAATGGCAGCTCTTACTTTTGATCACATAAGCAATTTATTGTCCAACTACCACAGCAAACGATAGCCTGTCATAGCAGCGTGAGTTAAATTCTGCCGATGCTGCAAGAAACCAAACCAATTGTACAGGGCCGGGGTAGCCAAACTATCTGCCTGCTTTAGCCATAAGTGTCCATTCATTACTGATGCCCATAATGACTCTTATGCAGACTCTACGGTGCGTGATGCTGTTATCGGTTTAGCTCCTGACGAGGAAGCATGCTAGACAGCTTTACTTTGTGAAAGCTCCCCACTGGCTGAAATTTTACATATGGTACAATCTTTTGGAGTTTCTTGGACAGTGTACGACCTAATTGAAGCCTGGTGCAATGTTGCGGTAGTATTACAAGATGTGTCCACTAGTATGACAGATAGTTGCATGAGGGAGTGGCAGTGGTGGCGGTAAACGTGCGGACCCGGCGCCGAGCAGCCCTAGGCCAGCTGAAGCAGCTGCGACTGCCCCAGCACTGGTATCAGCATTCTCTGTTTCTGAATTGTCCTTTCTGTTTTGTCTGGTAAGAACATTCGGCATGCCTTAAGCACTGGGCTACTTGGAATGCTTGCCAGAAAAAGGCCACCTTACCTTCGTTTATCATCCGCTGAAGGTTACTCAGGATACGGTTGCACAGGGTGTATACGACCTGGGACAACCGGGAGATCCGGGAAAAGCCCGGGAATTTTTTCATCTGGGAGAAAACTGGGAAAAACCTGGGAATTTTTTAGAATTCTGGGAATTTTTCATTGCTGTTGTTTTCAGTTAAATTTTTGAAATTTTGACTGCTAAGAACCAATACTTTAACAAAGGATATTACTGTATCCCGCTACTGCAGAACAATACTGCAGCAATAAAACATGAACAAGAGGAAAAATGCAAATAAAACTTAAATTGCAAAGGAAATGCGCCATATACAGCAACAAAACAGTGCTCATACAAGCGTCTGCCAACAGCAAAGTGTCTCAAAGGCTTTAGGAAGACTATGCAATGCTCCGTACCAACAAATGGCCTCCGATGGGCGTGACGTCACAACTGTTTACATTAGATTCGTTTTAGCAGTTATGAGCGGGATCATGCGTATGCGCAGTTGAGTAGTACTTTCTCCCGCTTCTGGGTAAAGAAATGTGGCTGTTGGCTGTGTAAGCAGTCGCAGCAAGCAGCTATATGCTACTGGGAAAAATTTTACTAGATGCCCAAGCTGCCAGATTCATGCATACGCAGCAGGCCCAGATCTAGGTGGGGTGGGGGTGGAGGGGGGGGGGGGGCAAATTCATATTCTTGAGGGGAAAAAACCTTATATCACAAAGCGCCTAGCATCCAATGGATGTTAGTCTATTGATTATTCATATGACTTTGAAACACATCCCTGTCGGTTTTTGAACATTTTTGAGCACGTTCTAAGTTCATTTCTGAATGAATCGTAAGTTAATTTGTGAATGTGTGCATAGTGTACATGATGTCTCTGTTAGGGGAATCCTCGTCGCATGTAGAAACAAACTTTCCTGCAGACATAAGGAGCTATACAACCAGAGTGGAGTAAGGTCGAACGGACAAATGCCAACCGCTGTTTGATTGTGTGGTTGATTGGGTTTGCGAATGATGAGCGTTGTTATAATTACTAGCAAAATCCATAGATTGAGACTACAGGAGTGGAAATGGACGAATAACAGGTAAGAAAGATTACGTATTACATCCTCAGTGTATCCAAGAAAATGAAATTTTGACAGAAAATTTTTGACCAGATCGCTATACTAGCAAGGGCCAGTTGTACGGTCCTCAGCTAGCAGCCGCTTTAAGTTCTATTCTGGAAGAAGCGCGGAAAACGCGTTATATGAGCATCTAACAATGCCTAACCGGAGAATACTCACGGGATAAGTAAACTGGTGTTTCTTGCAGAGTTAGTGAAATTAAACTGCGAATAAGCTTTGACATTGGCAAGAATAGTTACAGAATTAGTGGTAACAAGACTGTTTGTTAGAACGAGGAAGGAGAAGAAACGGGGACATCACACAAATTATGGAACAATATGACGATTCCAAGTTTGTATAAAAATTTTGTACTACTACTACTTTTCGATCTCATGCTTGAGAAACTGGAGCGTATGAATGAAGCGTGAAACTATTTCCTAACATAAAGCTTTTTGATTGTAGTAAGTAGGCATAATAGGCATTTGATATTGGTTCAGATGTGTGTGAAATCTTATGGGACTTAACTGCTAATGTCATCAGTCCCTAAGATTACACACCACTTAACCTAAATTATCCTAAGGACAAACACACACACACACACACACACACACACACACACACACACACACACACACATGCCAGAGGGAGGACTCGAACCTCCGCCGAGACCAGCCTCACAGTCCGTGACTGCAGCGCCCTAGACCACTCGGCTAATCCCGCGTGACTTGATATTGGTACTTTGTGAATTATATTCTGTCGTTACAAGAAAGACAATTTGTGCCTAAACAGTCTTGTTTATTTGGTGTGTGTTACAATAGTTGCAGTATTAGAAAGTCCTATTTTTTGTTTTATCTTTCAGACAGTGACAAAATAGATGTAATCAGATCGGGAAACCACACGAGTGTTGGGTCCTATTTTAATTAACAGCTTATTCAGTATTTTTCATGTATCAAAACGTTTGACGAACTTTGATGAGGTTATAGATTCTTTCACAGAAAGGAAAGCACGCCATGTAAAGCTGATTAGAGAGAAATATATTAAAAACAAAGATTCCAAGACTTACCAAGCGGGAAAGCGCCGGCAGACAGGCACATGAACAAAACACACAAACACACACACAGAATTACGAGCTTTCGCAACTGGCAGTTGCCTCGTCAGGAAAGAGGGAAGGAGAGGGAAAAATGAAAGGATGTGGGTTTTAAGGGAGAGGGTAAGGAGTCATTCCAATCCCGGGAGCGGAAAGACTTCCCTTAGGGGAAAAAAAGGACAGGTGTATACTCGCACACACACACACATATCCATCCGCACATACACAGACACAAGCAGACATGACGTATGTGTGCGAGTATACACCTGTCCTTTTTTTCCCCTAAGGGAAGTCTTTCCGCTCCCGGGATTGGAATGACTCCTTACCCTCTCCCTTAAAACCCACATCCTTTCATTTTTCCCTCTCCTTCCCTCTTTCCTGACGAAGCAACTGCCAGTTGCGAAAGCTCGTAATTCTGTGTGTGTGTTTGTGTGTTTTGTTCATGTGCCTGTCTGCCGGCGCTTTCCCGCTTGGTAAGTCTTGGAATCTTTGTTTTTAATATATTTTTCCCATGTGGAAGTTTCTTTCTGTTTTATTTACATCGTCATTGATTAGAGAGAAAAAAATATTAGGAGCTAAGGATCGAAGAAACGTGTGTTGTCCTGCTTGTATCATGTCTTTACTGGGTTTATGTATCCTATATTTAACTTATTGTCACACAAAGCAGCAAGTTGTTCACTAATAGGGAATAAAGTGTGCAAATTTTCTGAAGATTTTTTTTTTTAAATACAGTGACGTGTGATAGAATAATACTGTGTGAAGAGGTGTGGCACTGCACTTTGGCACACTTATGACCAAATAACATTTCCTCGACCACATGTGTTTTATGCATCAGACTCTTCAGGAAGATGTGCACTAGAAAATGAACATATCTTTGGAAATTCAATTTTTATGTATATATAATAGAGGGAAACATTCCACGTGGGAAAAATATATCTAAAAACAAAGATGATGTGACTTACCAAACGAAAGCGCTGGCAAGTTTATAGACACACAAACAAACACAAACATACACACAAAATTCAAGCTTTCGCAACCAACGGTTGCTTCATCAGGAAAGAGGGAAGGAGAGGGAAAGACGAAAGGATATGGCTTTTAAGGGAGAGGGTAAGGAGTCATTCCAATCCTGGGAGCGGAAAGACTTATCTTAGGGGGAAAAAAGGACAGGTATACACTCGCGCGCGCGCACACACACACACACACACACACACACACACACACACACACATATATATCCATCCGCACATACACAGTCACAAGCAGACATTCTAATTTTATACATAATCCCCTCCTTCACATATATGCATGACCCACCACATTTCATAGCGTTTCTACTCTAATGACAGGCTAGGCTGTACGAATTTAGTGCTACATTTGTTAATTCTGAACCATTACACCAATGTTCTGTTAAGCAAACAAGTGAGCTGTCAGTAGACTGTAGTTCCACCTTTAACTGTTGCACTTTGTTTCTTATGCATTGCATATTTTGGTGGAAGACTGAGAAGCACTGAGCACTGCTTACCTTGTAGACTTTACATTTCTACTGCCTTGGTCTAAAAAATCCTTTTGGCGATGAGGTGCTACAGTTATCCTACCAATTTATGCACTGGTCACAGTTTCTTCCATTGGATCCTCACATTTTCTTGCTGTTTTTGCTGAAGATGATTCTGCCGCTGCCTCTTCAGGTTCAAGTGATGATCCTGGCTGCACTGATGCTGTAGCTGTGACTGACTTTCTTGTTATGGAGCTGTTATGGTGTTTTCGTATTTCCTTGATCAAAGCTGGCTGTATAGCAATTGTATTTCTTGTGGCATGGTCGTCTTTCTGTATTGATTTTGTCAGCATTTTAATGAAGCATGACTTCCCATCACTGTTATAGTGTTGACCACATTTCGTTAACAGATCTCTTGAATTGGGAAGCTCAAAGAATGTTACGTTTTGATAACACTTGCTTATTTTACGAAATTGTCTGTTTATGAAACTTCCTGGCAGATTAAAACTGTGTGCCCGACCGAGACTCGAACTCGGGACCTTTTGCCTTTCGCGAGCAAGTGCTCTATCAACTGAGCTACCGAAGCACGACTCGCGCCCAGTACTCACAGCTTTACTTCTGCCAGTACCTCGTCTCCTACCTTCCAAACTTTACAGAAGCTCTCCTGCGAACCTTGCAGAACTAGCACTCCTGAAAGAAAGGATATTGCTGAGACATGGCTTAGCCACAGCCTGGCAGAAGTAAAGCTGTGAGTACCGGGCGTGAGTCTTGCTTCGCTAGCTCATTTGGTAGAGCACTTGCCCGCGAAAGGCAAAGGTCCCGAGTTCAAGTCTCGGTCGGGCACACAGTTTTAATCTGCCAGGAAAGTTTCATATCAGCGCACACTCTGCTGCAGAGTGAAAAATCTCATTCTTGTCTGCTTATTTTTCTAAGCTCCAAATTTATGATTGAGTTGTCCGGCAGATCATGTTTGTGAGGCATGCTTGTCACTACAAATTCAGCACTTTGAGGTTCAGTAGCATTGTTTCTAGACACTGTGTGGCAAATTTTATCTTGTTTTAGTATACATCATTGCTTCCATCCATGATTATGACCATGTCATTCTTAGATAACTCATTTAGTGAATTACTGTTTTACATTATCTCGTTCAAATGCATGCTTGGCTTAGTTGTTCCTGTGGCCATAAATGACTAACTGTATTCATTCATTTTCTCAGCAATTCTCGTGGCGTCACTTGCACCAAGTAAAAAGACTCATTTTTTGTAGTTCCCTGTTTTATTGGTTGTACAAATTTTCTTGACTGTGCACTTTATTGGACGTTTTCTCACTGATTTTGCTGTTTTATTACAGTCTTCATCTAGAACCAAGTATTTATTTGATAGTAGTATCACCGGTGCTGTACTTACTGTTTGTTTACATGCTTTAGTTGGCAAGTGGCACATTTTCTGCGTAGAAAGACCGTTTACAGCACTGTGCTAGGCGATGATTTTGCTCCAATCCATAGTATTTTATTTCCAGTTCTTGATATTTCTTCTGGAGTTCATGGTATTTCGTGGTCATAGCCACTAAATTGTCTGTAAGAAACCTTATTATTGTTTCTTCTGATTTTAGTGTGTTCAGTACTTCATTTTTTGTGGCACTCGTAAAGCTCTGATGGCATGTCCAGTCATGGTCGTCTTTTATGTACTTCAGATTCACTTTAACGCATTTTTTGTGGTACTCCAACTTGCATTCAATACACAGGATACCTTGCTTAACTTAGTTTACACAAATTTTACACACATCACTATCACATTTTATAGTAACTGAGACGTCATTACATGAGGAGGTTTCACCTAATGCCATCTTGACCAAAAAAAGGGGTTTGAGGCCTCGTGGGATGGGGTTTGCCCTGTGCCAGATGTCTGCTGTTACGTCTATGCCTTGCCCTTCAGGCCTTCCAAGGGAAGATGGCTTACTTCTATATATTCCTGTTGGGGCAGCCACATTGGCCCACCCATGGGATGCCTTGTTTATGCAGGAATGTATCTTTTTGCTGGAGCCCGGATTGCAAACATGCTTTTCAACTGATGAAGTCCAAACTACTCTCAGTCACCTGTTTAGCTATGTTGTCTCCAGAGCAGCAAATAGTGTTGGCAGCTTACACCTCACAGTACAGCTTCCGTGCTGCCATAGGACACCGATATACTGGTGGCTCTGAATGAGCTATTGCTTTTGTCTCAAAATCTCTCACAGTGACCCAGCAGCATTATTTTCTGGTGGAAAAAAAGGCTCTTACCACAGTTTGTGCTCTTCAGAAATTCCATGTTTATTGTATGGCTTCAATTTTCACTTTATTACTGACCATAAACCTCAGTTTCCTGTTTAACCCGTATACTTCCTTACCTGACAAGGCAGCACACTGCCTACAATGCAGGGTGCTATTCATGTCTCGCATCAATTATGAAATCCATTTTTGACCGACTTCTAAACATGTCAATGGAGATGCCTTGTACTGCTTTCCTGTTGGTCCTGATTCCAACTTTGATTATAAAGAATTACTTTGCTTCCATCTTAATACTAAAATGTAGGCCATCATTGAGGGTTCCCCAATTACAAGTTCACACGTAGCCGCTACCTTTGACGCCGACCCTGTTCTCCACCAGGTGGTTCGACTTGTTCGACAGGGCTGGCCAGGTAACCTTCCGGGTCAGGATTCAGACCCCCTGCACAACTATTTTTCTTTATGGTATTGCCTCTCTGTATTTGATGGTATTTTGCTGTTGTCCATGGAAGACCTCTCTCCCAGAGTAGTCATTCCTGCCGCGTTAGGGCGTGAGGCTGTAAGTCTTCCCCACCACGTCCATTGGGAAGTTTTGCACACTAAACAGTTAGTTAGGAGACATGTGTTTTGGGCAGGGACTGATGGCGAAATAGGCTGCTTTGTCATGGCTTATGAGCTTTGTGCCCAACAGGTAGCTCCCAGGGCTCCTGCCCCCCTGGGCTGCTCCACGCCAGCCATGGAAATGCATTCATGTAGACTTTGCGGGTATCTTCTTGAATTCCTATTGGCTCTTAGTTATGGACGCATTTTACCAGTTTCCTTACAATCTCCGGTGTGTGATGACACCAGCTGAGTCACAATTCATACGCATTTGAGGGTTTTTTTTTTTTCTATTGAGGGTTTGCCTTGTACCTTAGCTTCTGATAATGGGCCCCAGTTCATTTATCACACCTTTCAATTGTTTTGTTCCCATCATGGTATTCATCATGTTATAGCTCCACTATTCCACCCTCAATCAAATGGTGAGGGTGAACGAGTAGTGTGCACGCCCGAGTCCCAAATAAAAAAGATTGTCGTGGCTTCTTCACTGGACGACACCCTTCTCCATTTTCTGAGCACCTGTTGCTTCACACCTACGGAGAAGCAGAGCCTGACCCAATTGCTTCACAGCCGGCAGCCACTTATGCTCCTCCACTTTCTGTTGCATGCACTGCATCTGCTGTGTGGTCTTGTTCATCTGGCCACTTCATGTGGAGATCACCAGTGTGGGCATAAGAGTTTGGTCGCTGGCCCAAATGGATACCAGCCACTGTTATCCGCTACTGGGGATGCATCTTTCTGATTGCCATATGGATGACGGGCTGGTCATGTGCCGCTTTGATCAGCTGTGCCCCTGCTCTCCACCGGAAGGCACCAGTTCATGGGTGCGGTCCTGTGGCCTCTGCCTGCCCCACAACCCTCTCAACTCGACCCCGTCATCACATGCTCTGGAGGTGCCCCTGTTCCCTCGTCCACATGTGGTGCCCTAGGGTTCCATCTTCCCAGTGCTGGGCACTGATCTGTCTGTTGTCATAACTTTCTGTTCTGGTCAGGCCGCCTCCCCAGGGCTGATCATCGTTGTCGCCTCAGTGTCGTCGACATGGGCTTCAACCCCATGGTCCCATGGTCCACCCCCTTCGGGCTGGCACGGTAGCCTCCCCCCCCTCCCCCTCCCCACCTGTTGGCATGGCCACCACCAACCCTGATCCATGATCCGATAGATGTGTCTCTCATTGGGCCATTGGCATCTCCTTTGTCGCCTGGGCGCCCTCTTCACATGAGGGAGAGGTGTCCTGTATCTTTGTATTAACGCATACAAGTGTGAGGGCACCAAGTGTAATATTGGCTCTGAGGACTATGTGACTTAACATCTTAGGTCATCAGTCCCCTAGAACTTAGAGCTATTTAAACCTAACTAACCTAAGGACTTCATACACATCCATGTCTGAAGCAGGATTTGAGCCTGCGACCATAGTGGTCGCGCGCTTCCAGACTGAAGCGCCTAGAACCACTCAGCCACTCCGGCCGCTACCAAGCGTAATGTCGCTGCGCCTGTTGTGTACTTAAATCGACTGCCAACTGTATCAGTGCAAGCTGTAGGTAGTGTGCACACAGCATGGTCTCTGCCATGCTGTCTACTGGCAATTGGCACCAATATATGTGCGGAGTGGTGCGGGTAATGAGAGACTTATTTTTATTATTGTCCAGAGGTTTATGAATAAAGCCATATTTGTATTATTTGGATTGATTTCGTATATTACTTGGTTGCTGCAACAACTAATTCCCAAACACATTGTAGTAGACATAATTTCTTGTGAATAATGTTTACAAGAGTATGCTGAAGAGGTTCTTTCTGCCAACCGATATCTAATTTGTCTCATTCTGCATTCGTGAAGCCTCTTCTTCATGAAGGGATTTGTGGAAAATGATTGTGTGTGTGTGTGTGAATGAATAAATTAATGACTGAATTAATTTATTTATCAATTACTGAACCTGCATTTACAGAACAATTATTGTTCATGCATATTCAGCAACTGGATGAAATAGAAGCAAGGTGTTATTAGAGGTTCCATTACTTTGGTCTTTAATACTCTCTCTGGAACACTCTCTTCTGGTATGTTGTTTCTAGAAGTACAGTAGAGCTAACTGAGGGACATGGGTGTTGAGGAAACTGATTCGGATAGTGAAACTTTATACTTTTTCATCAGTTCACCAATAAAAACTACAAATACAATAACAGAATCTGTTTTCTTATTGCAAAGGCAAGTGCAATAAAAATGTATGAAGTACAGCCTAGAAAAAAAAGGTATGTAATACACATGAGTTTTGGATGTACATTACATACATACAGAATTAACGCTTAACGATATCCTTAATTTTGATCTGTCTAAGCAAGCCAACTGCCGACAATCAGCTGTCATGCATTTTTTTCATGACAGGTATCTGATACTGGTCGCATTCATTTTGAGCTTCAACCCATTGTGTTGCAAGGCAGTATCTATAGTATCTAAAAGTGTAAGTGCCTCAGAAGCATCTGTTATATTTTCATTTTCATTTTGTGGACCATTAGTTGATGAGATGCTGGTTGTCTCAGCTTTATCAGTGATGAGGTTTACAATTTCACTATCTTGCGTGATTTGGTACACTGGATCTGTTCTGTCGACACTCATCCACTTTTGCACATCATCTTCATGGCAGTTGAATTCTTTCAGTATATTAAGCTTTACAGATATATCATTCTGTTCATCAGTTTCAGTTAAACTTTGAGAACTTTCCACCATACCCAAAGTTTTATTCCACTCTTTTTTCAAGTTCTTTTCTTTTACGCTACCCCATGCAGCTCCAATTATTTCTCCCTCCTCTTTGCGAGGTTTGTGTCCCAGGTTCCGTCTCTGTCTCTTCCGTCCGTGGCCCTTGATGGAACGGAACGTTTCTCTCTGATTTTCCTGATTGCAGGCTCCTGGGCTGTGCTGAGAAGGTAGCCACTGTTGCGGTTGATTAGGTTGTGGTGTAACCGTATTTCTATGGACTCTTTGATTACTGAGTCTCAAGATCCATTTATACTGCATATTTTCTTTGTGTCCTCGAAATCGAAGGTGTGCTTCTCGTCAAGATTTGTTGGTCTGACGCAAGTGTACATGCCTGATGTGTTCATTATGGAGCTGTGAGATGCAATGCTGCGTCTGTCCTATATAATGCATACCACATTCATATCCGATCTTGTACACACCAGGTGACTAGCCACAAGGCAAAATCCTTCTACAGGTACATTGGTGATAGTTTTGTAGTTTGGCCACATGGCAGAGACAAACTAATAGATTTCCATCAACACCTCAATGGTATACATGGAAATATCAAATTTACCATGGAGATAGAAGAGAACAGAAGCTTACCCTTCCTGGACATCCTGATCACAAGAAACATGGGTGGCACACTGGGAACACAGTATACAGAAAGAAAACACACACGGACCTCTATCTTAATGCCAACAGCTGCCACCACCTAGCACAATGCAATTCTGTACTCAACGCCTTAGTGCACAGGGCCAGGTCCATCTGTGATATGGCAAGTTTGCCATGAGAATTGCAACACCTCAAGGACACCTTCAAGAAAAATGGATACAGTGAGACACAAATAAGGAGAGTTCTGAGAGACTGACCACAAAAAGAGAGAAGAGAGACTGGATGAAGACGAAGCAATGGGCTGTGCATTCTTGCCAAGATCACGAGAATTCTCAAGAAACATAAAGAGAAGACCGTTTTCCACACAGTAGGAAAAATCAAAGACCTTCTCGGTTCAACCAAGGATCCACTAGGTCTGACGGCACCTGGTGTGTACAAGATCGGATGCGAATGCGGGATGCATTATATAGGACAGATGCAGTATTGCATCTCACATATATAGAATAAGATTGGCCCTATCAGTCTTCCCTGGGATTCTCCTGACAATACCTTTGTCTCTGAGGAACACTCATAATTGAGGACAGCATACTGGATTTTTTTACATAAGAAGTCATCAAGCCACTCATATATCTGGGAAACTAATCCATACACTTGGACCTTCATTAACAGTCTGCACTGGGGGACTGTGTCAGATGCTTTCTGGTAATATAGGAATATAGATTCTGCCTGTTGCTTTTTGTCCATGGTTTTCAGGATTTTATATGAGGATAAGGAAAGCTAAGCTTTGCACAGACAATGCTTTCTAAATCCATGCTGACTGCGAGCAGAAGCTTTCCGTTTCAAGAAATTTTAGTATCTTCGAACTCAGAATATGTTCAAGAATTCTGCAGCAAACTGATTTTGTGAATATTGCTCTGTAATTTTATGAGTCCACTCTTTTACCCTTCTTATGTATGGCAGTCACCTGCACTTCTTCCAGCAGTCGCTGAGGACTTCACACTGGACAAGAGATTCATGATAAATGTAAAATAAGTAAGGGGCCAGGCTTCAGTTTTTTTCTGCCATCTTCCATTGCAACACAAGACTGGTCAACAAACTGGTTAGAAACCTTTGACCTGATTAGTGGTTTTATGTAGGACCAGAATTCTCTTGGGTTCTTGGTGAGATTTTTGCTAAGATATGTTGGTGGAAGCTTGATATTTTTACAGACACATGAATTTCTACTAACTTTTGCTTGACATCATTGTTGCATTCTGTTTTGTACTGAGAGTTCAATAGTCACTGCTTTCTCAGCATTGTCCAAAATCTATTATTAAGCCACAGTGTGACCTTTCCATCATTAATCCACTTGCACAGCACTTACTTTTCCAGAGTGCAGTTCACAATCTGTTTAAACTCTGCCTATAATTCTTTTACATCTGTCATATTGGAACTAGATGCAAAGAATGAACTTTTTGAATTGTTTCTAAAACTATCACAATGGAATCTGATAATTAACTTCAGTTTACCTACTCGTGTTACTTGCATCCAGGTAGCTTCAAAGTTAGATTCAGTTTTGATCTCAATAGACACAATGCTTTCATCAACTGCAATGAACACGTCCCCTTCTATGGCATCTAACCTGACTTTTTGATATATGTTCTATGTCTCACTAAATATTTTGGAGCTTTCTAATTTGGGTTCCAGCCAGCTCTCAGTTCCAAGAATGGCAAATTCGACTGTCCCTGTCGCTCACTGCAGAGTGTCACTATCTCAGTGTGGGAAGTGCTCCTCTGATAGAATATTATGATCAAATGCCTTCAATAAATCACAGTAGATCCCAAATAGTGATATTATATCACCAATATATAACTGTCTCAGTAGAGTTGCCCTTTTGAAATCCAAACTGTGATAGCGTTAGTATTTTGCAGGTACCGTCTGCCATCTTCTACATCTACATCTACATCTACATTTATACTCCGCAAGCCACCCAACGGTGTGTGGCGGAGGGCACTTTACGTGCCACTGTCATTACCTCTCTTTCCTGTTCCAGTCTCGTATGGTTCGCGGGAAGAACGACTGTCTGAAAGCCTCAGTGTGCGCTCTAATCTCTCTAATTTTACATTCATGATCTCCTCGGGAGGTATACGTAGGGGGAAGCAATATATTCGATACCTCATCGAGAAACGCACGCTCTCGGAACCTGGCGAGCAAGCTACACCGCGATGCAGAGCGCCTCTCTTGCAGAGTTTGCCACTTGAGTTTGTTAAACATCTCCGTAACGCTATCACGGTTACCAAATAACACTGTGACGAAACGCGCCGCTCTTCTTTGGATCTTCTCTATCTCCTCCGTCAACACGATCTGGTACGGATCCCACAGTGATGAGCAATACTCAAGTATAGGTCGAACGAGTGTTTTGTAAGCCATCTCCTTTGTTGATGGACTACATTTTCTAAGGACTCTCCCAATGAATCTCAACCTGGTACCCGCCTTACCAACAATTAATTTTATTTGATCATTCCACTTCAAATCGTTCCGCACGCATACTCCCAGATATTTTACAGAAGTAACTACTACCAGTGTTTGTTCCGCTATCATATAATCATACAATAAAGGATCCTTCTTTCTATGTATTCGCAATACATTACATTTGTCTACGTTAAGGGTCAGTTGCCACTCCCTGCACCAAGTGCCTATCCGCTGCAGATCTTCCTGCATTTCGCTACAATTTTCTAATGTTGCAACTTCTCTGTATACTACAGCATCATCCGCGAAAAGCCAAATGGAACTTCCGACACTATCTACTAGGTCATTTATATATATTGTGAAAAGCAATGGTCCCATAACACTCCCCTGTGGCACACCAGAGGTTACTTTAACGTCTGTAGATGTCTCTCCATTGATAACAACATGCTGTGTACTGTTTGCTAAAATCTCTTCAATCCAGCAATCTTACAGCAGCCTGTGACTCTGTAAGCCATGCCTTTCTCATATGGTCATGGAGCCGATAGAAAAGCGTAGTGGCACTGTGCTCTCGTTCAAAAGGCAAAAAGTAAGCAGTTTGTCATGTAAAGAATGTGAAAAGTGAGTGATGAAAGGTATTTGGTGTGTCAAGTGTAACTATTGGTTAAAAAAACAAAACATATGAGAATAGAAGATTATTTTCTGAATACAACATCACCTTGCTAAAGAAAACTTTGGGTCGAGAATCTTGGGAATCAGTTTATAGAGAAAGGGCAGTTGACAGCAAATGGGAAGTATTTGTAAAAATTTGAACTAGACATATAGATATTACTATCCCAGCAAAGAAGATCAATGTGAATAAAAATAAACCTCCAGTAGTCAAATGTGTAAAACTGGATGAAAAAACGAAAAGACTCAAAGAAGGAATGGAGTATATGTATAAGCTACACAGAGAAACCAGTCTTGATTCATATAAAGAGGATTATAAAAAATATAAATATGAGTATCACAAGGAAGTAAGGAGAAGGAAAGTAGAACATATTAGTAAACAGATCAGAAATTCTGACCATGTCTCAAAGTCGTGCTGGGCAGTAGTTAATGATATGAGAAACACTGATTCAAAAATTAAATTAATAATATAGAGTTAAGTATACTTAATGATAATTTTTCTGATCCTTATATAGTTAGCAATATATTTAATGATTACTTTATAGATGTTATTGAAAATGATACTTGCATGAAACAAGAGAGGCAGTTTAAATATGATAAGGAAAAGGAACAGGATTCTTGTAAGCTACCTACAGTAACCATCAAGGACGTAACACAGCTAATTGACAGCCTAAAAACTAAAAGATCAGCTGGATGGGATGAATTTTCTCCTTTTCTATTGAAAGAATGCAAGAGTGAGTTAGCCAAACTATTAGTCCATCTAATAAATTGTGTACTTGAAGAAGGTGTGTTTCCGAAGAAACTGAAACATGTTATAGTTAAACCTTTACATAAAATAGGGGAAAGAAAACAAGCACAGAACTACAGACCAGTTGCCTTAACCTCAGTGTTTGGTAAATTAATTGAAAAATTAATGCTAGAAATCTTAATCGAGCACTATAATGTGAATAACTTAATAGGAGATTTCCAACATGGCTTTAGAAGTGGTTGGAGCACCATATCTGCAGCAGTACAGTTTGTACACTGTCTGATGGAGAAAATAAATGAGGGTTACAAAACGGCAGGAGTGTTTTTAGATCTTTCCAAAGCGTTTGACAGAGTCCATCATGGTGCTCTTTTAAGTAAACTTGCTTGTAATGGTGTCAGTGGGAAATTGTTGCTTTTAATAGAATCTTACCTTAAAGATAGACAACAATGCACACAAGTTGTGTATGATAATGGAGAGGTAATCAAAAAAAGAAGATCAAAGATAAGAAATATAAATTTTGGTGTGGCACAAGGCTCTATCTTGGGCCCCTTCTTGTTTATTTGCTACGTGAATGATTTCCCCAAAGTATTAGACACTAGTAATCATATGATTATGTATGCTGATGACACCTCTGGGGTTTGCTGGGCACCTGACCTAAATTCAGTGGTACAGAATTTTGTTGAAAAAGCCAAAACACATTTTGATAAAGAAAACCTGAGGGTCAATATTAACAAAACTAATTTAATTTATTTTAAGACAAGTGGCTCAAATAAAAATACTGTTGTAAATGAGGACATTCAGGAAAATACCTGTTCAGAATGTAAATTTCTGGGGATATATGTAGATGACAGACTTTCGTGGAATCAGCAAATAAATCATGTCTGTGGTAAAATAACATCTAATCTGTATTTACTAAGGAGATTAGTTCCATATTTAGATATCGAAGCAATAAAAATAGCGTATTTTGGGTTGGTGTATCCCCATCTATCTTATGGAATTGTATTGTGGGGTGGGTGTAGCCAACACAATAAAAGAAGGGTATTTGTATTGCAGAAAAGAGTAATAAGAACTATGGCAAAAGTAAGACCCAGAACTTTATGCAAAAACCTGTTTATTAAGTTTAATATTATGACTATCTATGCAGTATATATGTTTCAATCAATATTATTAGTGAAAAAAGACAAAAAAGTGACAAACAGGATTATGGAAATCCATGATTACAATACAAGACACAAATCAGACTTTCATATGGTGAGCAGATGATTGAATCTAACAACAAATATCCCATTCATTAAGGCAGCAATATTTTATAATTCTCTGCCAAACAACCTGAAACAGCTTTCTGGTAGAATTTTTAAAAATGAGTTAAAAAAATGGCTTATATTGAAGTGCCCATACAGTATGGTGCTGACATGATTTGACCTCAGGAATGCTATGTTAAATATACTTAAATGATCTTTTATTTAATAGCATCTAATCTATTTATATTGTGTATCAATAATCTAAATGTAATTATTATAACATTGCTCATGCATGCTAAATATATGTTTCGAGCTGTAAGATAAATAAATAAATATACAAGTAAGATAAATATGTGATTAAGGGCAATGCTCTTCAGTGGCTTATATCATACCTGCAGAACAGAAAACAAAGGATAACTGTTGCTTCAAATGCAGTGAATTGTTATTCTAAATGGGGTACAGTATCACAAGGTGTACCTCAAGCTCCATTTTGTGGCCAGTCCTGTTCCTGTTTGCTGTAAATATCTCACCCATAAGTGTAAATTCCCCATCAGTTCTGTTTGCTTGTGATACTTTGTTTTAACTGAAACTAATGATGAAAGAAAAATTCAAAGCTATGTTGTAAGCAACTCAGTAACCCAGAAAACTGGTTCCAGTTAAGTGGATTGAAAATGAACATTGTGAAAACTCATATCATACAAAGGGCGTTCAAAAAGTTTTGCACAGTCGTCTCTAATTTTTTTATTTTTTGCAGGAGGAGAATGAAATTTTTTGTGAACATACTGCGAACATTTAGCTATAAGTTGGTGTATAAAAAGTATTTTCTTTTATTTACAGGTGAGCCACAATGGACTGTGAAGTGGATGTCAGGTTGTGACAAAGGTTGGTGATGGAGTTCCTCTTCAAGACCGATGATGACTCTGCCACATTGATTAACAGGAAGTTGCTCCCTGCTTATGGGGAGAACACAGTAGATCGCAGCAGTATCCAGCAGTGGTTGCAGAGGTTTACAGTAGGTGATTTCTCTCTACTGGACAATCCACAATGCGGTAGACCATCGACGGCAGTGAGTGATATGAATAAGGAGACTATTGATCAAATCATCCTCAATGACAGATGTGTGACGACACATGATTTGTTTGTCATCGCGTAGTGTGGTATCACTGCTACAGTCACAAGGGTACAGAAAAATCTGTGCACATTGGGTGCCTAGATTATTGACAAGAGAAATGAAAACGACGAGCAAGAATGTGTTTGAGGGTCTCATGAAGACCTTTACTGAAGAGTGGCATTACCCAGGATGAAACATGGTTGTTTTTGTCCGAAACTGAGAGCAAAACTAACCCATGGAGTGACATCATCCGGGTTCCCCTCAAAAGAAGAAACCAAGACTTTCACGAACAGCAGGATGCAAGGTGATGGCCTCATTGACTTTTTGGAACGTGGCTCCAAAATTAACCGGGACTGTTACTGTTTGTTGTTGGACAAGCTGCGATGTGCCATCAAGACCCACAGACCACAGCTTCAGGGTCAGCTCATTAGACTACGCCATGACAATGTCAAACTGAACCGTATTCTTTGTCAGGGCTTTGATTATCTCTCATCATGACGTGAAATGAGGGACATCCCACCCTAGATCCTTTTCACCCCTCCTAAAGTGGTGTTGACACCCACCCAACCTACACATAATCCTAGTTCATCCCTATGTCACTTCCATTCCTAACCCCTTGCCGGAGACCAGGCTGCGCTGCAAGACCTGCCCATTCCACCCACTCAGCATTTCCTACTCCAGTCCTATCACAGGCTTATCATACACCATCAGAGGCTGGTCCACCTGTGAAAGCAGCCATGTCAAATACCAGTTCTGCTACGAACACTGCACAGCTTTTTGTGTTGGTATGACTACCAACCAGCTGTCCATCAGGATGAATGGCCATTGCTAAACCACTGCCAAGAATGAAGTTGGTCGCCTGGTGGCACAGCATGCAGCAGAGCAAAACATGCTTGATTTCAGTGGCTTCTTCACAACCTAGTCCATCTGGATCCTTCTCTCTACCACCAGCTTCTCTGAACTATGCAGATGAGAGTTATCCTTGCAACACATCGTCCTGGCCTTAGGCTGCAGTAACCCATTGTCCTCACTCCCTTCACCTAACAGTTTTTCCTTAGAGGACTTAGTAATAAGATAGAAGAACTGCTGCTTGTCTGTTTGGAAAATAGACACCCTGCGCCATTCCAAGCACCATATTACCACAGGATTTAGAAGTTCAAAAATAAAAGATTAAGCTCTAGCCTCTTATTCATGTAGAACTAATATGGGAAAAGGAGGAGTTGTTACATAAATTTACACAGAACACAATTTCAAGAACTTTCCTTCTCATTCTCTACGGTATGTCTCCCCTGATCCACAGTTCTGGGTGACTTTTCCGAAATCTGCTTCTTTTCCTAGGCCTCTCCAGTCCTTTTCCTTTACTCTTCTTCCTTCCCCTTCAACCCTTCTGTGTGAAGAAGGAGCCAACGTCTCTGAAAGCTTGCCAATTACAACATTCTTTTATGTGTGTGTTCTGCCGTCCACTTTGGAGTAGATTTTTTATCTATCCAGTCAAATAATTTTGTCATAATCGATTGAAGAGAGTTAGTTAGATGTTCCATAGATCATTTAAACAATTCTTTTATCAAAATGATATGGAACAAGTCAGATTACAGGATACATAAACATAATTGGCATTAACATTAATGAACTCATTATATTTTAGTTCTGCACATGCAACTACTCTTGAAAACTAGCTCCTTTCCTTTTTTTACAGGTTACCAGTTTTTATATTAAAATTCATCCTTGAAATAGAAGGTGTTGTCCAGGAGAAATGACTTTGGGTTAGATTTAAAACTTCCTTTGCAACCTGTCAGACCTTTCATGTTATTGGGCAAGTGACGAAAAAAATTTGATGCTGCTTTTTGAACTCCTTTCTGAGCTACTGACAGTTTTAATAATGAGTAATAAAGGTCATTTTTTATCTAGTGTTGTAGATATGGCCTTCACTGATCTTCTTAAATTGTGATGGATTATTTGTGACAAATTTTATTATTGAATATACAGGGTAATTCACGAAGATATGCAAATATTTTAATATGTTATTCTATAAGTAAAACTAAAGAAAAAAGTTCATATAAACAAAGGTCCGCAAATGTGTAGTTACGGAGTTACAGCTAATAAAAGATTTTGCCTGAAATTTAGCAACTTTGTTAATATGATGCCATCGCAAAACTACGAGGTTGAAGTAAACCATGATTTTCATTTATTTTATTGTTACTGATCTGGTGAATATAATAAAACATACCCTAGAAATGTACCTGTAGTAGTTTTCCTGAATATCCAAAAGAGCAAAGATGTAATTCCATAAAAATTTTAATTTATTAACTATTTTGCCCAATTTGTTTTTCAAATTCCAGACAATTGCACAAAGTTTTCAACAGATGTTGCAGAGGATTTAATTTCGGAAAAATGATGGAAATAATGTTAAGTGAAACTGTATGAATGTGTAAAATGATCTGCTTTTATTAATAACATAGCATACATGAATTCATTTTAAACCACAAAAAAACAAAGCTCAATGTTATTTGTTAACTGCAGCAGTAGCATTACCACCACATTTGTCATAAATAAACACCATATTAGCATATTCCTCTCTTGTAAATTTGAAAGGCATCCCTATTTCTAATCTACAAATTACAACAGTTACTATGTGGTTTCACTTAAAAACAATGTTGTTGTTATCTTCTTTCACTGCACAATACAAAAAACTGACTCGTTTCAGGGTTAGAAAATGACTAACGATTCACTAACAAATATAAACAATGACATAAACATTTCTACATTCTTAATGGAAAGTAAACAAAAATTTACTTGTGTAGTGTTCTTTGCTTCCTGGGTGTTCTGGAAAACTACTGCAGGTACATGTCCGGGACATGTTTTATTAGAGTCGACAGACCAATAACAACAAAATAAACAGAAATTGTGCTTTGCTTTAACCTCGTACAGTTTTGTGATGGCTTCATATTAGTGAAGTTGCTGAATTTCAGGCAAAATCTTTTCTTAGCCATAACTTCGTAACCAAAAATTTGTGGAACTATGTTTATATGAACTTATTTCTTTAGTTCTACTTGTAGAATAACATATTAAAATATTTACATATCTTCATGAATCACCCTGTATGTATTCTGATGGTGCAGTGAAAATGCCTGACTCCTTCAAAAGGTACCTACATGATGACCATGGGTGAACACCAAATATTATTATTTCTGCTCACTTTTGTGCAATCAACACTTTATTTGTAAGTGATGAGCTACCCCAGAAAATTACGGCATAAGACATTATTGAGTGGAAATGTGAAAGATATGTCAGGAAACTGATTTGTTTGCTTCGAAGACTAGCAATTACACAAATAGCAAAAGCAGGTGAATTTAATTGCTTGAGAAGCTAAGTAATATGTTTCTTCCAGGTCAGGTTTTCATCAGTATGTATATTTAAAACTCTGGAGCATTCTACCCTGTTTGCTGACTCCTGTGGATATGCTACATCAGTTGTTGTAACGACTATTTTTTTGGTACAGAATTGAATATAGTGCATTTTCTCAAAATTTTAGGAAAAATCCATTTTCAGAGAAAAATTTTATAATTCCAGAATGAGATTTTCACTCTGCAGCGGAGTGTGCACAGATATGAAACTTCCTGGCAAATGAAAACTGTGTGCCAGACCGAGACTCGAACTCAGGACCTTTGCCTTACACAGCCAAGTGCTCTACCAACTGAGCTATCCAAGCACGACTCATAACCGGTCCTCACAGCTTCAATTTTGCCAGTACTTTATAACTCTTTGAGAAACATCTTTTACAATCAATTTTGTTGCTTTTTCTCTAATAGGACTTACTACAACACTAGCATCATCTGTAAAAAGTACCAAATCTGCTTGTTGAATGTTAAGTGGAAAGTCGGTGTGTATATGAGGAATGGAAGTGAACTCAAATTGAACTTTGTGGGGACCTTCTTTGTGATTCTTCCCAGCCACTAAAATTTTGTATCTTAACATTGTTTTAATTATTCAGCACAACTTTTTGCATTCCGATTGTTAAATATGATTCAAACCATTAAAGTGTGAAGCCATCAGTTTTATAAAACTAAGTTTATCGAAGCGTGTAAAATGATCTATGCAATTAGATGCCTCAGAAAGAGCACACGAAATACTTGCTTGCAATATGTTAGTACTTAATGCTTATAATGTTAGCATTCTCAGTTTAGCAACCCTTCTGCAATCCAAACATTGATATTACTTCTACTTAAATGTGAAGCTAATCTTGAGTGCAGTACTTTTTTGAGTATTTTGAAAAAAACATGTCAGTAAAGACATTGGACAATAATTGTTTGTCTTTCTTGTGACACCTTTCTAATAAAGAGGTTTAATAATTTTAATCTGTCTGTAAAAGATACATGTGCCAGTGGTACATTACATATACCTCTTAACAACATTCCTTATTAAGTTAGGATAACTTTTCAGAAATCTGTTTGAAATTCCATCAGTTCCATATACCATAGAATTTTATTAATTTCAGTGAAGGGCTTATAGTTGCACAAAGTTTTTTGGAATGACTTTGTAATATATTCTCATTATTCTGTAACATATTCTCATGATTCTTCAACTGAACCATGTAATCCTATTATCACTGCTACATTTAGAAAGCGATTGTTAAAAATACTCATAACCTGTGAATTATCAGTCATAACATTCCCATTAAATTTAATTGTTCTAGTATCTTGTACTAGCTGGCTGTTCTGTCTTTCATTTGACAATTTCTCACCCAGTCTTAGTCTTATTAATTCCTGTCAGAACCTACATACTTCCGGACATTTTACTTTCATTAAAATATTGCAGTAATTTTTGTAATATGCAAGCAGTGTCTTCTTATGTTACTTAAATTTCAGTCTTCCTCTTACATGAGGTTTTAATTCCCATGGTTATCCATAGCTTGATTTTTTAATGGAATTTTTGGATAACTTTTTAGCAAATCTAGTTTCAAATACTGACACAAATTTATTGTGGAATAAATTGAATTAGATATTAGCATCTCTTTCCATATATATATATATATATATATATATATATATATATATATATATATATATATATATATACACCTCATCCCACATCGCCTCTTCTTTCTTACCCTTAAAACCTTGTATCGCGTTCTCATTAATTAGCCTGATTGCTGTATATGAACCTTCCCCAGGGCTATAAGATGCTATGAGGGTAAGTCAATTATTATCCGCAATTTAGTTATATTTTTGTTTATTTGGTAGTACTGTCATTTTACGTTGATGACACATGCTTTGTTTATTGGTTGTTATATCTTTGCCATTTTCAAGCTGCTATGTTAGTTTCATTATCGCTGCTGTGCAGTTAATCATGGCTGCTCCGCTGTCTATTTGCACCAAAGAAGAGCAACATTCAGTGATCCATTTTTTGTGGTCAGAAGGTGTATCAGGGGCCGAAATTCATCGAAGACTTTTGGTACAGTACGGGAACAGTGTTTCGCCACTTTACAGAAGCTTCTGTAAAGTTTGGAAGGTAGGAGACGAGATACTGGCAGAAGTAAAGCTGTGAGGACCGGGTGTGAGTCGTGCTTTGGTAGCTCAGTTGGTAGAGCACTTGCCCGCGAAAGGCAAAGGTCCCGAGTTCGAGTCTCGGTCGGGCACACAGTTTTAATCTGCCAGGTAGTTTCATATCAGCGCACACTCCAGTGCAGAGTGAAAATCTCATTCTGGTATAACATCTTATCACATCAGAATTTTCCACATCTTTTAGACATGCAAGAAGTCATCTGTTTTGTTTTTCAGCCCCCTGATATTCTGATGATGATCCTGTTCCATTCTAATTTCTTTCTTTCAAGATTGCCTGTCTATAATCTCACTCTTAATCTAGCAAATTTGTCCCTCTGGCTTCACCAAGAAAATGATTTAGGATGAAAAGTATAAGGAACCAATGCTGACATAAAATTTGATCTATTTCACAATAAATTCATATTGTTATTTGAAAAAAAAGCTTTCTGTGTAATCTGATCTGAAAGGACATAAAACAGTGATGTAAAAACCTTGGCTCACAAGAAGGTTTAAATTATCTTGTGGTAAGAAAAAAAGGAAATGTGTCTGTTGGCAACAACATCTAAAAATCATACAGCAAAATCATGTAGCAGTTGCAAACTACACAAATACTCAAAATTACTAACAAAAATTATTAAAAAACTAAGAAATGTATACATCATGTCAGAAATCAATAATTCCAAAAACAAGCTTAAGTCTGTATGGAATATAGTGAAATGAGAGGCCACAGAACAGAAAGACATGGCTATTGATTTAAATGGAAGGGCTATAAATGATCAATCACAGCCAGCAGGCAAGTTTAATAATCATTTCTTAAATGTAGCATGTAGATAATATAGAGACAAACAGTTCAGGGGAAAAATCAAAGTAGTATGCTGAAAAAGCAACTCACATGAAGTCCAGTCATATGGATGACTCACCCACTTCTTCTCCTGAAATTAAGAAAATTGTATATTCTCTCAAAAATAAAAGCTCATCTGGATTTGACAATGTTCCCAACAGAATATGAAAGAATTTTTCTCATAGAATAAATTCTGTGTTTTCTGATATATGTAATCGTTAACTCTGGACATTTTTGGGGTTGGATTGTTTGAGGGAAGAGACCAAACAGCAAGGTCATCGGTCTCGTTGGATTAGGGACAGATGGGGAAGGAAGTTGGCCGTATCCTTTGAAAGGAACCATCCCGGCATTTGCCTGGATCAATTTAGAGAAAATCACAGAAAACCTAAATCAGGATGGCCGGACGCATGATTGAACCGTCGTCCGCCCGAATGCGAGTCCAGTGTGCTAACCACTGCGCCACCTCGCTCGGTGTGGACATTTTTTTCAGATAGATTGAAATCACCATTGTTAAACCCTTGTACAAGAAAGGTGAGAAGAGAAATGTCAATAACTGCCAAACCATTTTACCACTGAATCATTTTTTAGATTTTTTAGAAGGACTAGAACAGTATCCCACATAAGCAACAATAAAACCACAGTTTGGATTTCACAAGAGATGTTCAATAAGAATGCCATTTACACATTCACTTACTAAATTTTACAAACAGCAGAAAACAAAATGGGAGCGGTTGGTATTTTCTGCGACCTGTCTAAGGCATTTGACAGTGTAAAACACAATATTCTCAGAAGTTTTATGCAATTGATAGTACACCAAACCAGTGGATAATGTCATAGCTAACCAAAAGTTTTCTGCCCTACTCCGCAAAGGTAGAACATGTTTGTGACCACTCACACTGTTGATAAATGCAGAGAAAATGGAACAAACAGTGGTTCCTGAGTTTGATGACAGCAAAGTTCACAAAATGAACAGCTAGCCAAAAGCAAGTCCAGAGTGTAGCAAAGTTGTCTTAAATGTTTATAACAGTCTCAGGAGCAATCCAAATCATAAATGTAAAACAATCAAGGTCAAAACTTTACTGTTCAATGGCATATACCTGAAGGTTTCAAATACTAGCAAGAGACTGACTGCAAGTGCTGAGCCACAGTGTTTACGGGCCGTCTCACATCAGTGAATGGTTACAAATGTCATGCTCACCATGGCGGCAACTTGTGCAGGAGCAAGTTGCAGTTTGAGTACGTAGCCTGAGTACCTCTGACCTGTTCTCTGTGTTGATACTTGGGCTAGGCAGAATTTTCTAATCGCTGTTGGATACTAAACCCCTCCCCTCTTCAGCTGGCATGTAGGGCCTGTAGTGGCCCAGCCTATGCCAACTTTATCAAGGAAGGGGTGAGAGACATGTTGAAGCCCCGCCAAAGGCTTCTACAGAAGGCCATTGATGTGATCAGCCAGGTCAGATGCTAGCACAGGTAATGGAATTGCTGACAGATCAATTGTTTCAGGGGGGGGGGGGGGGGGACGGGGGAACAACAGGGGTGCTTCCTGAAAAGGAGTGGGTTCTGGCTGTGTAAGAGGTTGGACATCAACAATGTACCCTATATAGGCACCTGAATCTGAAAATGCCCCACCTCCTTTGATTGCGTGGTGAGGGGATTGCTGGTGTTGGTGGGAGCCAAAAGTGGCCTAGGGGGTGGAAATGGTTCCACTTCCATCAGCTCCCATCAGTGATCGTTGTTGACCCCCATCAAGGCCAAACATGGTGGAGGTTGTAGTGGTAGCAGGCAGACTTGTCGCTGACGTGCTTGAGTAGGTTGTGTCCAGCCAGTGGTTGGGTGAAAGGGGGGGGGGGCAACAGTAAGTCTTATTGCAGCTGAAGCTGATTTCTGTGTCTGACTAAATACTCCTGGCTGAACTCAACCTCAGACACTGCTGCCCTTTAGTGCTGATGATGGTGCCTTGTGTCCACATGGGACCGCAGCCAAAAGTTCGAACTTAGACATTGGAGCTCACGCAGTGGTACTTTCCGTGTGCATGTATGGTGAGGCTGTGGGGCTGGACACAGCAAGTCAAAGAGTGTGTGGGTCTGTGCCCATTTAAAATTTCAGCTGGACTATGTCCATTATGGTGGTGGACCAGTAGATGGGAGAGAAACTGGTGATTTTTTCCTTGGAGTTGTCTGTCACAATTATCTTGCACATCTGTATCTTGAAGGTCCTCACCAGGTGCCCAACTTCCAAATTGGATGCAGGTTGGAAAGGGACTATGTTCATGTACTAAATATCACTGCTTTTACAAAAATAATGCAGATGCTGTGAATTGAGGGCTATTGTTGGAAACCAGAGTGGAAAGTGCCCCCTCTATTGCAAATTCCTGATTACAACACATGAAGTAGCAGCTGAAATGGGTTGTCTGCTATATGGCATGGATAGTAGCCGCTGTGGTAGAGGTAGCCAGCTGTGACACATATGGAAAACTGGAGAAGGTTACAACAACTAGCAACCACATTGCACCACAGAATGGTCCAGTGAAATCAACATGCACCCTTTGCCAGTGGTGGTCTGGGTGTGGTCAGGGGCTGAAATGCTGGGCTGAGGCTGATTGATTGTGGGCACAATCTTGGCAGTTCCAGACAGTGTGTTCTATGGTGCGATCAACACCAAGTCAGTAAATATGATGTCACGCTATTGCCTTCATTCTGCACTTTCCCCAATGAGAAGTGTTAAGGAGCTTCAGTATATGGGGGTGGAGTGTGGAAGGAACTACCACCTGACACACAGAATCATTTGTAGCTGACAAAATGACGCCATCGGTGATGTTAGCCTGAGCTATAAGGAAAAATAGGTGTGCCGTTCTGAGTTGGTTCCCTTAGACAAGTGCTCTGGCCAAACCCACCATATAGCAGGTAACCCATTGGGGGTAGGGGATCATGGCCCATTTCAGCTGCTACTTCATGTGCTGTAATCAGGAATTTGTCAAGGATGTGTTGATGATTTGCATAAAGCAAAACACGATGCTCTGCATCTGGACTGCATGGTAAGTGGGAAAGTGCGGCAGTGTTTGAATGCTACATAGTGGGCCAACAATGTAATGGATATTGCAGGTACAGATATTTAGGAAAAATGCCCACTGTTATAGCTATTGCGCCCTCCTATCGGGAAGGGAAGTGACGTGCTTGTGGTTGGTTATTGGATGAAACTTAGTACCAAAGAGGTACCATGTATACAATAGCCAAAATCTCCTTCTCAGTATGTGAGTAATTCCTCTGTACTGCATTTAGTGTTTTGGGTGGAAATGCAGTGGGCTGTTCTGTGTTGTTGATGTATTGTGAGACAGCACAGCACCAACACCACAATCTGAAGCATCAGTGGCAAGCATTAAATGTTTGCTGGTTGCTAAACATGAGGCTGATCTAAGGCATTTTTAAGTTCCATGGAGGCCATCTGGTACACTTCTGACCACACAAACGAAACACCTTTTTTATGCATTTAATTAAGTGGGTGGAAAATCTGGGTCACATTGGGAATAAACTTCACATAATAATTTACTTTGCCAAGGAACAGCTGTAGTTCTGAGAGATTCTAAGAAGCTGGTAAGTTATTGACTGCATCAGCTAATTGGGACCAAGGTCCATTCCTCAATTTCTGGCCCGACCGCAGAAGATGGTGTCATAGTGGACCTTATTGGTATCTCCAACACCTTAGGGCACTAGTTTGTGGTTGTTTCGATCTCCACCCACTGTCACCCCACCTTCCTCCCTTGGAAACAAGTGGAGGAGGCTCGGGTGATACCCTTTTTCTCTCAGCATCATGAATGATACAATGCTGTTTTTACTGTGAGGGAGCTAGATCATGCTCTCACTTCATCCCCATCTTTCACCCCAGGGCCAGACAACGTTCAAATTCAGATGTTGCAGCATCTTCCTCTTGTGGGATAGCACTTTCTCCTTCATATGTACAATTGTATTTGGGCAGATAGTAAGTTTCCCAGATTCTGGCATGAAGCCACTGTGAAACCCTAAGCCTGTAAGGACAAACACCTTACTTGTAGCTACCTCCCCATTTCTCTCACTTGCTGTGCTTGCAAGGTGGCAGAACATATGATTCATGGCTAGCTGGTATGATGGCTCAAGCCATGCAATCTGCTGACCACTGTACAATGTAGATTTTGAGCACACTGTTCTGAGTGACCCATCTCATCACTTTGTCAACCCTTGTCATGAACAGTTTTCTGCAGAAGTATCACACTGTGGCCGAGTTTTTTGATTTATAGAAAGCCTATGACATTTGCTGGAGGACTGATATCCTGTGCACTCTCTACACATGGGGCTTCTGAGGCCGCTTTCCCCATTTCCATCAGGAATTTTTAAAAGACAGTTTTTTCAAGGTAAGTGTGGGTTTGGCCTTGTCGGACACCTTTATCCAGGAGAATGAGCCACCCAGTACATCCGGGGACACAGGCTTTTTAATTGTGTCATATACCTTAATTCTCTCAGTGCTCCTCAGAGTCTCTGTGTACTGTACATAGTCCATCCCTTACTGCAACGAGCCCAAGAAAGCTCCACATGCTGGCTGTTGAGGGAGCCACTGTGATGTTCATGTAGGTTCCTCGTCAAGTCGGTCGGATGGGAAATGAGGCTGCTGACACTGCTGCCGAGGCTGCAGTCCTTCTACCTCGGTCCACTAGCTCTTCCATTCCTGCAGATGATCTACATGTTGCCTTCTGTCAGCAGATGGTGCTATTTTTGCATCATCATGGTCTTCTCTTCATGGGAACAAGCTCTGAGGAATTAAACTTTACCAATGGCTTAGCCAACCTCCTCTCGGCCCTCTAAGGAGATCGTTTTAGCGAAGTTGAATGTTAGGTGTTGTCTTTTTAGCCATCACCATTTGTTAAGTGGTGACCCCCATCACTTTGGGCTCATTGTCATCAACCTTTGGTGATTCCCCATTTCCTGACTGAATGCCCTTTTTAGCCACTTACATTATAGTGTATGTTTGCCTTCTGAGTTATTAGCTGTTGTAGCAAATGACACACGGGCTGTCAATATTGATCTACTTTTTGACCTGCCGTAGCAATATGGCAAAGGACATTTAATCTTTGTTTCAGAACCTCTGCTGCATATTTTGTGGAAGATGTCCTGGTTTTTAGCTCTCTTTCCTTCCATTGATTGGGCTTAATGTGTTGTCACTTTTAACTTTTCTTGTGTTAGTGTTCTAATCTTATGACGTGGATATTTATGGCCTCAGTTGCTTTCACGCCCTAAAAAAAAAAGGTCTTACTACATGTTGCACACATAGCTTTGAACTTCTTAATTGCACTTGATGCCAAGAATGGTGCATGCATTTCATTATATACACACAAACACTTTTTAGTTATCAAGATGCTTCCTGATTTAGTCCGATTTGTTTTCCACTGTCTTCCTGTGAATCATATTTACTTTCTGTAACTTCCATTATCACTTACAACCACAGATTACAGCAGATTAAGTTAACATTTCTAAAGTAGCTTACAAATACAACAATTGAACCAACAGTCAAAAAGCTGAGATGAGGAACATAAGATGATCAAGTATCTGAAATCTGAATACATGTGTGGAAAAGAATGAAAAATAGTCTAAAACATGTGGTGCAGGACAAACCCAGTCTTGCTCAGGGCAATTTAAAATGTATCAAAAGGCGGGTCTGACCCTCGAAGTTCAGGACGGATGGTCACCCTACATTACTGTGAAGTTAAATGTTATCAAGAACTGTTCATCTCTGTTGTTTTAGAATTACATTGATAACGTTGTTAAAAATGTGTGATGGCAAGAGACGAACTTGTACTCCAAAATGTATTGATTTCCATTCAAAAATTTATGTTCTTAATTTTACTGAAACCATATTTTCTCTATATAATTGTAATTAGATGTCTGGTTATCTGCTAAAATTTCAGTAAGCTCTTTTTCTGTTTAAATGATCAAATGCTTTCTTATATTTGGTAAATGCAATTTGTGTTTCTTTATTACATTTATTATGGTTGCAGTTAAAAATTTCAGAGTAAATTAAATGATCAGCACAAGACAATCTCGCACCTAACAGGTTTTTATGCAGTGAATCAGTGTGCAGAACAGTTTATACAGCCATATATGGGCTTACAGGAAAGTAATTTAATAAAACTCTTCAATTTAGCAGACACTTTCTTAAATGCCACATGTAAACATTGATATGAGTTTCTGTGCGATATTAATGGAGATAAGTATCTACTTTGTGGAAAGAAAGTAGTTTGTACATTGATTAGTTTGTACATTGATGTTCTCCATTGTAAAGAGTTAAAGGGATGATAATGATTATTGTTTGGTCAGGGAGTTTAATATTGCATCATAGTTTTCTCACCACATGTTAAGATATCTTCATCTTTTTGTTGGGCCTTTGCCCTGCATCAGCACAGGGTCAACTTAGTTATTAATGGATTTGTCACAGTTAATTCAAGTGGTGGTTGGATGCCCTCCCTGCTGCCACCCCATTACCCCCCCCCCCCCCCCCCCCCCCCCAGATGGAATATGTGTACCCTAACTGTGTGTGTATCATGTTAGTCATGTGAAAGTGACTGAAAGTTTTCTAAATGTTTGTGGATCATGTAATTGAGGTGGGACTTGGGCACCATCCCAAGATTCACCTGGTATATATGTGAAACTGCCTAAAACCCACATGCAGGCTGGCGGCACACTGACCCTCTCCATTAATCTGCTGGACAGATTTGATCTGGGGCTGGCACACCTCCCTATTCTGGAAGTGGTGCTTTAACACCCACGGCTATCTGGGTGGGTGTTAGTTAAAATATGCATCTGTATAAATGTGTTGTAACAATAACTGTTTATTTATTAACTTGTATGGAACATATCTTTTTGAAATTGAGGTACAAATAATCATGCTGTAATATATTGAGCTACAAGTAAATGAAGGATCATGAGGGCTTATATAACAGTTTTAAATATGTTCCTGATCATGCTCTTTTCACAATTTCCCTTTTGGTACAGAGCAGACCGTGACCACGATGAACGCCTAACGCTTTTGGAGCTGTCCGACTGGATTGATATTCGCATCCGGGAGCATATCGACCAGGCCTTACTAGAAAATGAGATACTTTTTACTGCCATAGACGTACAACCTAGGGATGGTAAGGATGTCCAGTTACTGTTCAATCTTGAAATTATTTCCATAGTGTGTGCTTCTGTCAGGCCACAGTAGTTTGTTAGAACTGGCAATCTACTGAGAAGCTATTTATGTACAGAGGCTGATTTTTTACTCTCTCTTTTTTATCAGTCTTACCAGTTGTTGATAACTACCACATATTTCCTATTTATGGTTTGGTATAAATTATCCATTTTATTCTAGTATGACGTTTGTCATTACAGAAGTTATTTGTTTTTGCATGTAATTCTTAGAGCACAGGTCACACAGATTATGACTTAATTTCTGTATAATTTTAAAGCCTAATCTTCCTTTATAACTTGATATGTATTTATGATTTCATCTGTCTATTTAACAGGCTGCTCCTATTACGCTGACCATTATAAAAAGAGCAGCACCAGAAGGACCAGACCAATCCATTGCCAACTGTGTGGGTATGCCAGTGATCACTTTGCCATGCTGGCCAGTAAAACAGTGGGTAGTGTCACTAGAGCATCATCTGCAAATGCACTACGCCCAGGGCACATGTTTGTCAGCAGTATATCCAGCTAGACAAGTTCAAGAGGGGCCACATCATGTGGCTGCAAGAGGCTGGATAGTCCTATCATCACATTGTGTTGCCACATCAGTTGTGTGGACAACGGGTTGTCCGTTGTTGGCAACATTGGATCAAGAAGGCATGCATGCATGATATGAAGGATCTTTTTGCATTGGACTCGCATTCGGGAGGACAACGGTTCAATCCCTCATTCGGTTATCCTGATTTAGTTTTTCCGTGATTTCCCTAAATCGCTCCAGGCAAATGCCGGGATGGTTCCTTTGAAAGAGCACGGCCGAATTCCTTCCCCGTCCTTCCCTAATCCGATTAGACTGATGACCTTGCTGTCTGGTCTCGTTCCTCAAAGAACCCAACTCAAGGATCTTTTTGTCCAGTATGCCCTAGAAGGAGGGAGGACCGATGGATTGCATGTCATGCATGAACAAATCCAAACACAATGGTAGGAGTCATTCAGTGGGCTGTCCTGCCTTCTCTGCAACATACTATAAATGTTAATACCATTGCCAGGTGGTTGTATGATGCAGAGCTTGCTGCACACTGACTATTACGTCGTCTACCACTCAAACCCAAGCAGTGTCGTGCCGAGTTCGCCTTGTGTCAGCATCAATGGACATGGGGTCCTGCAGACTGGCAATGGGCCATCTTTAGTGACATGTCCCACTTCTGCCTTGGAGGCAAAGACCCCTGGATCCGTGTCTCGAGGTATAGTAGAGAGCACCGTGAAGATCAGTTTGTCAGTTCTCATCACACATCCCACGATCCTGGTGTGATGGTGGTGGGAGCAGTACCCTCTGGTGCCCTTTCACCTTTAATGTTCTTAATGGGCTCCCTGACTGCTGCGTATGTGTGGAAGAGGCAACTGGTGGCTCTGCATGCCCGTGCCTTCTTTGAACAATGCTTGTCCTCATGTCGCTTCCACCTTCCAAACATACCATGCTGCTGTTGATACTCTGCCGCTATTGATAATGTGTGGGATACCGTGGAATGCGTCATTAGGAATCCACTTCCACCCACCAGTTTACAGGAACTGCATGCTCAGTTGCAAGCAGAATAGGATGTAATATCACAGGACTTCATCTGAGACCTGTACAGCTTCATGCCGGATCCGGATGTATGGATGCTTATATTCACAGCCATGGGTGTCCAGCACCTTAGTAACATGTACGTTTTGTGGCTGTGGACCATAATACATGTTAGTCCTTCAGGATTGCAAGTGTATTTCATATGTATGGTATCATCTACCTGTCTGCCAACAGTGACCACAATTTGCCCTGTCCTTCTGGGTGCGTAGCCTTTTATGAGGATCAGTGTAATAGTGGGTACCCTGCATTTTTAAATTTATTCTGTAAAACTGTCAGAGAGCAACAGCCAGTTGCCTAGGAGAAATGAATGTCTGCAGTGGTCATTTTGTGTGGTATCGTGCTAATATTCCCCATGTTGAAGTAGTCAAATTCTTCATACAGTTGTTGTTTTCTGCATTTTGTGTTTCAGTTCCTGTGAAACTAAACAATTCTGATTGTACGTGTGATGACCAGTGATTCAGTTCTCAGTTTGAAAAGGCATACTAGCCCCTAGTGTAGATAAACTCCAACAATTAATGGAAGAACATCATAGATCAAATTTGCAATTACACCTGCTAGTCAATTCTAATAAGGCTAAAATAATGTATAATCAACACAGCGAAATGAAAGTAGTACACATTAACACAGATGTTATAGAACCAGTTGATGAGTTTTCAGTTTTAGATCACCAATGAGAAATACTGACTGAGGCCAGAACAGGCCAAAGGGTTTAATTCCTGTAAGAATAATAATGGTGATGGTGATGGTGACAATAGTTGTAGTTATAGTTTATTTTTTGTCCATTGTAGTTTTACAATGATTTTAGACATATTATGTTGCAAATTTATACAGAAATTCATGCAAATTTGTCATTTGATCAATGAAATAATTATGTAATAATGTTTACTGAAAATATTTTTACTCAGTTATATATGATAGCCTGCAATGATTTATGCAACAGTCTAGCACACATAGGGAAAGCTACAGTCTAACTGTTTTTTGTCATAGTGCTAATAATAATAAATAATACATTTAGAAGAACTGAAGACTAATTTCTTAGTTCGTTTATATTAAACTCACTTCACAGAGATATTAGGACATTTATACATTATTGCAACACTACATCTTAGTTTTTATGTTTTCTTCTGTATTTTCATCACTACACTTTGTTTTCCTTTCCCTTCTTTCATGAAAATTTGACATTCCAACTTACATTTATCCTAAGGATTTGCCAACAGGTACAATTTCACCTTATACCAGCAGTCAGAGATGAGGTTTTCTTTGAGTTTTCTTTTGGAGTTGCACAGATCCTTTATGCTCTTGATGCTGGATGGTAGTCTGTTATAAAATAAGCTTCCTGCAATTATATGATCCCTGCCTGTCATTTTCAGTCTTTTGCTGCAGATTTGGTAATTTTCTTGTGTTGTGGTCATGAAAGTCTCCATGTAGAGGTGCTGTAAAATTTACCATTAGAAGAAGTATTGTCTCATATATAGGGTGGCTCACCATAGGTCACCTGATTGAATTTTGATCTTCTTAGTGCAGTTCATAAAAATTACGCCAGATGTGGTTGCGAGTTCATTGCTTCCATCGTGAGTTTGCCATTTCAGTTTGCCGCGATATTGGACAAAGAATGATTGATTGTTGCACAAAAGATGAAGATTGTGTTACTGTTCTTGAAGACGAACAGCATTACTTTGATACACAGAAGGTTTTGTGCTCATTTTTGCATATGATGGGCTCCCAGCCCACAGACAATAAGCAGATTACATCAAAAATTTGAAGGTACTGGATCTGCTCTGGAGTGTCAGCAGCCATATGCACGTACCGTACGTTTGCCGCAAAACATTGAAGCAGTTCGAGTGGCTTTGACTTGTGGTCCGAGTAAATCAACAAGAAGAGCCAGTGCTGAGTTGGGAATTTCACACCGGTCTGTACAAAGAATTATTCAATCTGGCATTCGCTTGTATCTGTACAAGATGACTATGATGCATAAGCTTACTGCTAGAGATAAGGAGTGGAGACTGCAGTTTGTAAGGTGGGCAATCGAGCAAGACCAAGAGGCAGTCTACACAAGACACGGTTTTCTGACAAAGTTTATTTTTAAGTGAACAGTGTTGTGAACAAACAGAACGTTCGATTCTGGGCATGTGAACATCCGCAAATAATCCACACAAAAGACACCCATGGAGGGAAAGTGCGCATGTGGGCCATGGAATCATCGGGCCGTTCTTCTTCAATGCTACAGTAACTGTTGAACGCTATTTACACATGCTGTGAAATCAGTTCTTTCCTCAACTCATAGCCTCTAGTCTCATTGCAGACACATTGGTTCATGCAGGATGGGGCATGCCCCCCTACTGCCAGTGTTGTGCTTGATTTCCTAAACGAAAGACTTGGCCTTACAGTATTGTCAAACAGATTTCCAGAACATTATGCAGGAGGAGGAATGTGGCCACCCCACAGCTCAGACACTAACCCTTGTAACTTCTTCCTTTGGGCGTACCTTAAAGAGAAGGTGTACCACAGAAAACCCAAAAATGCAGTGCAACTTAGGGCCGTCACTGTGGAGTTATGCCGCGTCATTCCAGAATATTTGTGTCGGAGAGTCATCACAAATGCATGTGTGTGACGTGAAGAAGTGGTAAACCAAAACAGCAGTCATACTGAACATGTGATTTATTAGGTTGTATTTCCAAGTTGTATTCTTTACTTCTCCATCAATAAATTACAAATCTTGTCAACACCAAATGTGTTATTCATGAAACAAATCAGGCGACTTATCGTGCACCACCCTGTTTGTACAAACTTGGTACAGTTAATATTTAAATTACTTGAATTTGTTTTTTCAGGGTTCCTGAGGTGTTAGTTTAGCTATGCATCTAATGGCTTTCTTTTGAAGTTATAGGATTCTTTGTACATGTACACCTGCTGCGCCACCCCATATTGGGATACAGTGTAATATGTGTGGGAAAATAAGTCTGTAGCTTATTTTAAGCAAGGTTTCTGTGTCCCCCATACAGCACATTTTTTTCATCAAAAATATATTTGTACTTACTTTGGAGCAGATTCCATGTCGGAGATTTGTCCACGTCTATACCTAGAAACATGTTACAGTCCACAGATTCTAAGTATACAGCTCCAATACTGATGGTAATTTCCTCTACTCTGTTGGTTCTGTTTGTTTTTAAATATATAGACATAGTTTTCTTCCTGTTGATCAATAAGTTATTTTCTGTAAAATACCTTTCTGCCATTTGCAAGTTCTTATTGCCTCTTTTTCCCAACTCCTTCACTGAGTCACTTCATACTAGTAAAGTTGTTAATGATGATGATGAGGAGGAGGATGAGGAAGAGGAGAAATACTGCGTAGACAGGAAAAGAAATAAGTGGAAGAGTAAAAATGGTTTGGAGTGATTCTGTTAAACTAATTAGAATATTATAAACTAAGCTACTGTTATGTCTTTAATGGAACATACACAGCTAATTTCTATAACTAGTTTTGATTTAAGGAAAAAGAAATGTTAAGGTCAAAGGAATTAACATAAATTTAGGCCAGGTGGTTGCTGAAAGTCAAGGGCATGTTGTAACACCAGTTCCCATCTGGTAGAATGTAAATAATGTAGGAACAAAGGTAACAACTCATCAAACAGTAGAGACACAAAAACAAGACGGAAAACTTGATAACTGTTAGATGAATCCTCTTTCAAGGTAGAGTACACATACAAATGTGTTTATGGCAACTCAAAAAAGAATTTAATTTAAGGGAGTGAACATGGCTGTTTACTGTGAAAAGTATTCAGAAAGTGAGGATTTCTCAGTACCACTTGGTATGAAATGACCAACACATATTTTTCCAGACAGTCTTAAACTTTCAGAAGTGAGACACCTGCATAAGAAACAGATTTTTTCACATTATTTCTCTCTGAGCCACCAAGAAATCTATCACCACTGCAAAGTACTCCATGTATCAGTGAGGCCATAAAAATCGCCCAAATTGTGAGTGTGCTGTCATCCCACCTTACACAGTAGCTGAACATTTAACTAATGAGCCAGTGCTTATAATTTGATTTTAGGGATTTCTGCTGAAGTTGGCCGTTGTCAGCAGCATGGATGCAAGGCAGTCAGCATGTGTCGGGACCCATGTAAACACCAGTGTGCTGTCATCCCACCTTACAGTAGTTGAACATTTAACTAATGAGCCAGTGCTTGTAATTTGATTTTAGGGATTTCTGCTGAAGTTGGCCATTGTCAGCATGTAAACACCAAACATGCTGTACCATGATGCAAATCATGTTATGTGAAAAGTCATAATTTTTCTAGTAATACTTTATAGCAATGTGGCTTGTTTATTCTGAAGAATTGAACAAAAGTATTTCTGTAGAAATGTGCTGTATTCACTTGTTGCTACTCATAGTCTTTGTGTACCCATGAACGTGAATTATCATCAAAATGTTTGTGACTGTATCACTGAGAAACTGCAGTAACATTACTAAACTTGATTTGATTTGATTTGATTTATCCACAACTGAATTTGGATCTGTGACTTTTGAGCCTTCTAGTGTTAATGATACATTCATTTTCTTTGGCGCTGAACTACAAGTTTCTTTCTTTATAACTTTCCACATGAATCTCATTTTGTTAGACGAGTTTCTTATCAAATTGTCATTCCACATAATTTTTGCCTCTTTGACTACACTACCATAGATTATTTTGTAGGCTTTTGAATAATCTGCTAATTCTTGGGTTACTCTATATTTCTTACAACAGTACTGCAGAAATCTGTTTCTCTCATAGGAATTTTTTATGCCTTTAGTTACCCATTGCTTATTATTGCTAGGTTTAACTGTATTGCTAGGTTTAACTGTTTTTACTACTATACTTCTTGTGCAGCTGCATGTACATCTACATACATTCTCCGCAAACCACTGTGCGTGCATGACAGAGTGTACCCTGTACCAGTACTAGGCATTTTCTCTCCTTTTCCACCCAGAAGCAGAGTGAGGGAAAACGACTCTCCATATGCCTCTGTGTGAGCCCTAATTTCTCGTATCTTGTGTTCATGGTCCTTATGTAAAATATATGTTCATGGCAGTAGAATTGTTCTGCAGTCAGCTTCAAATGCTGTTTCTCTAAATTTTGTCAACAATGTTCTTCAGAAATAACATCTCCTTTCCTTCAGGGATTCGCATATGAGTTGATGAAGCAGCTCCATAATTCTTGCATGTTGTTCGAGCCTATTGGTAACAAATCCAGCAGCCCGCCTCTGAATTGCTTCGATGCCTTACTTTAATCTGACGTGGTGTGGATCGCAAACACACGGGCGGTTTTCAATAGTAAGTTGCACTAGCGTCGTACAAGTGGGCTCCTTTACAGATGAACCACACTTTCTCAAAATTTTCCAGTGAACTGGAGTTGACAATTCACCTTCCCTACCACTGTAAACGTGCTTACCAACTGAATGACACCAATACTTATAAACTTTATGGCAGCACTAGTATGTCAGTGAAAATAATCAATTTTTGGAAGTATAATGTAATTGAAAAGAAAAAAAAAATACGCACCAAATTGCCACAGGAGAAAACCCATATAAAAGTTATTGAAATGTGCTGATTATTGGAGCCACTGGCTCCTTGTTTGGTCAGAAGGCTTGAAGGAGAAGGAAGAAGTATGAAGTAAAGGGATAGGCAGGGTTTGGAAATGGAGAGTGTTATGGAAAAGTCGCTCAGAACCCCACGTCAGGGGGGACTAAACGGATGTGATGAGAAGAGAAGACTGATTGTTGGGGACTGCACTGGGCAAGATTTGAAAACTTGAGAGCTTAATGGTGGAAAATAGAGGGATAAGAAAGACAGAGATTACTGCCAAAACAATGTGCGTGAGTTGATAAGAGCGAGAAGCTAAAAACATTATATGTGGTAGAGGTGGGAGAATGGACAGTCAGAAAATAAATGACAGAGAAAACTAAAAGGGAGGGAAGAAAAGGTACAGTTTCTGAAAAGAAACATTGAGTCAAGGATGTGTTATATGCCAGTTTCCATTTGCAGAGTTCTCACAAACTGGTGTCAGGAGGGAGAATGCAGATGGTGAAACAAGCACTGATGTCATGGCTGGTTGTCAAGTTGTATAGCATGTAGTGCAACAACATATTGTGTGTCAGCAGTATACATCATCCGTATATGCCTCTTCATCCTAACTAGTAACTTGGTGGTAGTCGTCCCAACGTAGGAGGCTGGACAGTGTTTACATAACAGGTGATACATGACATTTGTAGTTTGACAGGTGGAACACATTCTAGTATTAAATACATAGAAAATACTCACAGGAGGGCTTTGTTGAAGAATGGAAGGGAAAACTAAATCTCAAGTAGAAAAGGAGCAGTTTGGTTTTTGGAGGAACAGAAGTGTTTGAGAAACAGTTTTAGATTGTGGTTCATAACAGAATGCTGATTTAGGAAAAGCATTGAAACATGCATTGCATCCTTAGCTGTGGAGAAGGCTTTTGGTTATGTGGAATGATATAAAATGTTTTCCATTATTAGGCAATATGGTATCCATTAAAGGGATAGAAGGATAATCCACTTTCTGTAGGTGAAGCACCCTGGAATTATCAGGACTGATTGAAGGTTCGAGAGGTCAAAAATAAGGAAATTTGTAAACTTGGGCCATCCTTTGTCATGACTGGTATTTAATACTTAAGGTGTATGTTGAAGAGGTAGTGACGGAGGTAAAGAACTCTCTTAATGTTGGAGATATTTGGCATCTAGTTCAGTAAACTAGATACAGAGGTACTAGTGTCACATCACAAGAAGGCAATAGAAACATTTAGCTCGTGGCAGGAGCATGTGAATGGGGTGTTATTTAAGTGCCAGAACATTGTTCAGATTTATACCTAGTGTAGTAGTTCATAATGGGAGGTGGACCTCCCATGGTATCCATCCTCTGTGAAGACATTTTTAAACAAACAGCAACTATTACCCAGCTGGTATAAAACGAAGCAGTGGGCAGTTAACAGAGAGATGCTAAAAGAGGTGTATTTGAGTATCAAAAGAGCAATTCTTGAAGCCTTCAACAAATGCTGTAGAATGAGCTTATTGAAAAACCTTTTACAAAACACAAAGGAAGTCTGGTCATATGTAAGGCCGTTAATGGTACCAAAGTCAGTGACCAGGCACTTGTGAATGCCACAGGAACTAAAACTGAGGTTGCTGAAGCAGAAACAAAAATACTGTAGTCTGTTGTCAAATATCCTTTTACCTGTAGTCTGTTGTCAAATATCCTTTTACAAAGCAGGATCCTGGAGTACTTTCCTAGTTTAATTCTTCACCACTGCATTGGGAAACAGGTAAAATAGGTAAAACTGAGCAAAGCTTCAGGGCCTGATGGAATTGCTGTCAGATTTTATACAGAATATCGTGCTGAGTTTGCCTTTCTTTTAACCATAGTATAATGAGGACCCCTCCAACAAAAACTTTGCCCAGTAGTTTGAAAAAATCATACATCAAACCTACCTGCAAGGGGGTAGTAGAAATGATCCACAGAATTAGCATCCAGATTCATTGATATGTACCTGAACATACAGGGTGGTTGTACAAAACCTTCCTGCTCTCCAAATGCAACTTTTTTTACTGTTAGACATAGGTACTTATGGCTTGTGGCGTCATGTAGAGTAATGTTTTGTACAAAAAAATCAATGCACTTCTACCTGTACTCCTTTTATAACCCACAAAATGTCTGGATGATACTCTACCTCAACCCATAGGATACACAGATTACAGTAGCCACTTGGTGGTCCTTCATGTTCTATCTATTTCCATAAAAATGTTCACTCCAGGAAGTCATGAACATGTAGAGTTTGGTGCAGTGGCATATCATCCTGCTGTAAGGTCACATTTGGATGAAGGGTTAGCAAAATTGCTCGAGCACCCCCTGATAAACGACTTCTGTTGCTTGATGAAGAAAAATGGTACAGCTATGCTCTTTTTCAACAGCATGTTCCATTAATTTACCTTTTTGATGTCTCTGACATGTTCCCAAAAACTGTCGAGGTCTTCCAAACTTCGGATGTGAACATTGCACTGGTTAACCCTCCACTTCATCAGGGAAGATGCCATTTCCTAGGTAGTTGGGGTTTTCCCCATTCTGTTCCAGCAGCTCAATAGCAGACTTGTGGCAAAGTTGCCAGTTGTTTCCCTTCAGTACTTGCAGAATTTGAACATGCAAGCAAATGTATTTATGATGTGTCTTGTGATCTGTTTGCTTCTTGCGATCAGTTGAGCAAGGGATACTAAGCTCTCTTGATGCTCAGCAAACTGACTTAGGGAGATCTCTCTGAGCTCCTCTGTCATTTCACCAGATGTGCATCTTCTGCCAGAACTGACTGTTCACACTCACAGTGGCTAGGAACTTATCAAATGAAACCATAATCGTTTTAATGTCTGGTGGCTTCCTTTTAAATTCAAATCGAAAATTTCTTAGGACAGCATCGAAAATTTCTTAGGACAGCAATGGGTAATTTCATTTCCACTTACAACTCCACACCTTGGTGTCTCTCTTGAGGTATAGTCCTAGTCATTATCAGTAATAATTTAGCACCTGAAACAAAGCAAAAGGAATCGTTTGGGAAAAAATCTACAGTAAATTTTTTTAGTTGCTTTACATGACATTGCAAACCACAAATATGTACATCCCATTTTTTTATTTATTTTTTATTGCAGTTGAAAATCAGGGAGATTTTGTGTGGACTGAGCTCAAATGTAATAGGGTATCTTGAGCAGAATGGCCTCCTCCATGCCAACCGACATAGATTCTGAAAACATGACATATCGAACCCCAACTCACGTTTTTCTCACATGACGCCCTGAAAGTAACGGATGAAGGCAGTCAAGTAGGTGGAGTATTTCTTCGCATCCAAAAAGCATTTGACAAAGTACCACACCAGTGTTCATTAATGAACGTATGATCATGTGAGGTATCAAAACAAAAGTTGTAACTGGATGGTGTATCTCTTGGTAGGGGTTGCAGCTTGTTATCTAGTGTGTAGGGTCATTGACAGGTGTTGGAGTTACTTCAGGCATGTTCCAGGGAAGTGTGTTTGAGACCCTTGCTGTTCATGTTGTGTGTTAATGATCTGGCAGACAATATTAATAATAACCTCAAACTTTTGCAGATGATGGACTTAACTCTAAAGAAGTACTGATAGTCTTTCAGAGTTGTCCAAAGGTTGGCAGCTTGCTTTAAATGTTTACAAATGTAAAATTATAAATGTTACAAAACACTGAAATGTAATATACTGAAGCTACAGTATCAGTGAATTGCAGTTGATGTTAGCCAACTCATAGAAGTATATAGTTATAACAATTTGTAGGGATATGAGATGGAATGATCTCTTAGGCTTACTCATAAGTAAAGCAAATGGTAGATTTTGGTTCATTGGTAGAACACTAGTATAATTCAATCACTCTGCACAAGATATGGACAACGTCTCATCTCTCAGAAATTGTATCTGAGGAATGCACTATGATTCTAAAGTTTTTGCACTGTGTTATTTATTACTTAAGTAAAAGCAGATATGAATTCTTGATTATTCCTACTTTTATCTTCTAATATTCAATTGCAAAGAGAATAAATCAAACGTCTGTCATGAAAATGGGAATACAGTACATATAAGTCTTAAATCATTTATTAAAGTTCTTTTTGAAGGTGTTTTTCAGTAAAGAACATTTGTTACAAGACTATTGGCTATAGTCTTAGATGTTTAATTTTCCAGTGTGATAAAAATCCTATTCTTCACAGGATCAGTTAGCTGGGATGAATATCATCGGTATTTCCTTAAGCAACATGGACTCAGTCATCAGACGATCGTGTGAAACCCAGCTCGCGCTATTCGTCCACGAGACTCAGAGGGCCTTAGACACGGGTTCACAGGTAGATGCCGTGTTTCTTGACTTCCGCAAGGCGTTTGACACAGTTCCCCATAGTCGTTTAATGAACAAAGTAAGAGCATACGGACTATCAGATCAATTGTGTGATTGGATTGAGGAGTTCCTAGATAACAGAACGCAGCACGTCATTCTCAATGGAGAGAAGTCTTCCGAAGTAAGAGTGATTTCAGGTGTGCCGCAGGGGAGTGTCATAGGACCGTTGCTATTCACAATATACATAAATGACCTGGTGGATGACATCGGAAGTTCACTGAGGCTTTTTGCAGATGATGCTGTGGTGTATCGAGAGGTTGCAACAATGGAAAATTGTACTGAAATGCAGGAGGATCTGCAGCGAATTGACGCATGGTGCACGGAATGGCAATTGAATCTCAATGTAGCGAAGTGTAATGTGATGCGAATACATAGAAAGATAGGTCCCTTATCATTTAGCTACAAAATAGCAGGTCAGCAACTGGAAGCAGTTAATTCCATAAATTATCTGGGAGTACGCATTAGGAGTGATTTAAAATGGAATGATCATATAAAGTTGATCGTCGGTAAAGCAGATGCCAGACTGAGATTCATTGGAAGAATCCTAAGGAAATGCAATCCGACAACAAAGGAAGTAGGTTACAGTACGCTTGTTCGCCCAATGCTTGAATACTGCTCAGCAGTGTGGGATCCGCACCAGGTAGGGTTGATAGAAGAGATAGAGAAGATCCAACGGAGAGCAGCGCGCTTCGTTACAGGATCATTTAGTAATTGCGAAAGCGTTACGGAGATGATAGATAAACTCCAGTGGAAGACTCTGCAGGAGAGACGCTCAGTAGCTCGGTACGGGCTTTTGTTAAAGTTTCGAGAACATACCTTCACCGAAGAGTCAAGCAGTATATTGCTCCCTCCTACGTATATCTCGCGAAGAGACCATGAGGATAAAATCAGAGAGATTAGAGCCCACACAGAAGCATACCGACAATCCTTCTTTCCACGTACAATACGAGACTGGAATAGAAGGGAGAACCGATAGAGGTACTCAGGGTACCCTCCGCCACACACCGTCAGGTGGCTTGCGGAGTACGGATGTAGATGTAGATGTAGATGTAGATGTAGTATGCAGCGAAGCATGATGAGAAACACCACAACTTGGCACGCTCCATAAAAGGTTTGATGAAAATAATTATTTTGATTACTCGCCATTTTGTGATTGAGACTGTTGTCATGCCAGAAAGATATAAAGCTGGAATTACATTTTTAAGATCTGAAAGAGAGTAGTCATAATTAAGACTCAATCTTCATACATAAAAAGCCATGAGTAATAACTGAGATGAAATAGTGTAGCTATCAGGTGTCCTCTCAAGTATCATGATCTGTAAGTGAAACTGCAAAAGAAAGATGTTTTGGAGTGTGAAGTTGCTGTTAACAATTGTGTCTACATGATAGATTAAAAGTTTATCATCAGCGATGATACCTGTTGTTATGAAAGAGCACTTGCCTTTCTCTCTCTCTCTCTCTCTCTCTCTCTCTCTCTCTCTCTCTCTCTCTCTCTCTCACTCTCACTCTCTCTATCTCTATGAAAATAATTCTTCTTTCTGGTAATGTACATAAAAGTAATATAATTAAAGCTTTTTGTCTCATAGTGCATACTTCATATTTAGAAAACTGTTGGCTGCTTTAATGAATAATAGTTGCTTACATACTGTAAGAACAATAACTGGAGATTATTAAGCAATAATTAACTGTTAATTCCCACACAGTGTAAAATTAAACCCAGATATCTCTGTTTAAATGCTGTGGTATCAAGGATAACAAACTGCAACAATCAAATTATTTCTTTTAAATGAGAGAGAAATGCTCATATTTTGGCAAATCAGCCTGAAAAATTGCAGATAAGTGTCAAAAATCAGAAACAAAGCAGCACTTAACCAGGTATTGACAAACTAACAAATACTTGCAAAACTTTCAAGATAATGAGTCAAAACATTTAGTGTCTCAAGAATAAAGTGTTAGAATTAGAAGTCACCATAAACAACTTTGTAGATATTTCTTGTATTTGTCTATCAGAACATTGGTGCAGGGTCAGTGAATTAAGTCCTATAAATATAAGCAATTTTGAATTAGCATCTCATTATTGCCACAGTGTTTGTAAAAATAGTAGAGTATGCATATACACTAGGGATGGGCTGTAGTATAAAGTTAGATATGAAACATACCATCTAAATTTCGAGAAACGTTTTGAATCATGTGCCATAGAGCTAAAATCTGAGAAACATAAAAATCTAACTGTCATATCGACATACAGTTCACCACTCGGTGACAAAAACATATTTTTTCAAAATTTGGAAGTAGTACTAAACATTTTGTATAACAATGAAGTGAACTTATTACTATGTGGGGAACTTAACATCAACTTGTTAATTGAAAATGAAGAAAAAAGACAGCTCTTGAGTATCCTAAACAGCTCTCACATAAAACAGCTCTTCACAGACCCCACTAGAATAACAGAGTCATCTTCGTTCCTACTAGATAATATCTTTACAAATATAGAAAATGATGTTACTGAGGCACAAAACGTAAACTTAGGTCTTTCAGACCACAACACACTTGTAACATGCATAAATTCTTCTGTACCTGAGGTTGTTAAATACAAGTGGGAATATAAAAGGCACTTCTACCCAGAAAAGTTTAATATTTCTATCCAGTAATTAGCATAAGAAACCTGGGAAGATGTGTACTGAAAATCATCAAATGCTGAATTGATTCTTGAGTTTCTCCTGGCGTATTTGATAATCAAAATATCCACGGGTGTACTGCCGGTCTATAGTGTCCAACGGGCACAATATTTTGGCGATCAAACATGTCGCCATCATCAGGTGAACTGACGGACTGAGCTCCTGTGAACGCGCCGGCACGGAGATCCATACACTATGGCTGCTCAGGGGGAACTGGTTTTAAATACCCTCCGCCCGCGGCGTGCTCCCTCCGCCGTCCGTGCCCCGCGCCACGGTAGCGCGGTGGAACAGATTGCGACGGTGTCTGAGATGACGTCGGTCTGATGGCTCTGTCCGCCGTGGTCGTCACAACTATGCGTTTGCTCGATTTACTCTTGATTAACCCAATCGCTGGTTCCCAAGCCTTGCTAAGATTATAGCCACAGTCACGGTTTATGAGGTCATCATTGGTGCCAATTTCGATGGCCTCTCTAACAACGCTGTCCCAGTATCTCGACGTCTGTACCAGAATCCTCGTGCGGTCATACTCCATAGCGTGATTTTCCGACAAACAATGTTCAGCGACCGCCGACTTGCTCGGATACATCAGTCGAGTGTGCCTCTGGTCTTCACGGCATCGATCCTCGACGGTACGCATCGTCTGACCAATATACGACTTGCGACATTGACACGGAATCTGGTAAATGCCGGCCTTCCTCAAACCGAGGTCATCTTTGGCGCTTCCCACCAGTGCACGAGTTTTATTCGGAGGACAAAACACAGTTCCGACCCGGTGTTTCTTCAGAATGCTAAGGTTATGCATTACATCGATTCTGCAGCAGCTAAGAGAATCAAGAAACGAGCCAGCCTCGCATTGGTACGTGAGAGAGTGCAATTCACCTGCCGGAGCCTTGAGTTTATCTCACAGGAATTACTCAAATTACATTTGCAACTGGCTACTAAGTTCACTTCTTTTTCCTGGGATTGGATTGATGGTGTCACCTGGGTGTCAGCTGATTCCACCCATAAGAAGGCTACGGGACGTCAAACAGCTAAGTTCTCATGTCTCCTTGACAAACCATCTCTGCAGGTTCCGTGCAAGACTGTCATCAATTTGAGTGGCATGGTGTTGAGTGATGATGCGGTCTCGGTTTTGCAGAAAGGTCTCAACTTCGCTCCCACCCCCAAGTTCACTCCGGTCGCAGAAATTGTTAGTACTGTTGAACAGGTTGCAGCTCGACTTCCGCCAGAATCAGCCGAGGAAATACGTCGTGAAACTTGTCGTGCGTTGACGAAATCCAAGCCGATGAAGTCAAATATCAGCAGTAAAGAGAGGGCGGCCATTCGTGATCTGAGGGAACGCTCTGAAATTGTTGTCTTACCGGCTGACAAAGGCAATGCTACAGTTGTTGTCTCCCATAAGGACTACACTGATAAGATGCAGAGCCTGCTAAATGACGATTCCTACCGGAAGATCAGCCTTGACCCTACAAAGAAGGTGGAGAACAAGACGAGGGTTCTTCTCAAGGACGCAGATTTACCGGAGGGTGATGCTAAGAAATTGTTACCCCAAGGTCCGGTACCGCCTAGACTATATGGACTCCCGAAGATTCACAAACAGGCGGTACCATTACGCCCCATTGTCAGCAACATCAGGGCACCTACATATTTGCTGGCCAAATATCTGACGGGAATATTAAGTCCTTATGTGGGTAAATGCCCTCATCACATCCGTAATTCCGTGGATTTTGTTAAGCGCCTTGATAGCTTCAGGTTGGATGAGTCAGATATCATGGTGAGTTTTGACGTCGTTTCCTTGTTTACGAGGGTACCCCCTGCAAGAGTCGCTAGAGTTGACTGGTCAGAGGTTTGATGAGAGTACCACTGAACTTTTTAGGCAGGTCTTGCCTTCCACGTATTTTCTTTTTAATGGAGAATACTACGAACAAACGGAAGGAGTTGCCATGGGTAGCCCACTCTCACTGGTGGTAGCGAATTTGTACATGGAGAACTTCGAGGAGGAAGCCCTGTCATCATCCGAATGGAAACCTACTTGCTTTTTCCGTTACGTGGACGACACGTTCGTCATCTGGCCACATGGTATGGATAAACTCCTTGACTTCCTTACACATCTAAACTCCATACACCCCAACATCAAATTCACTATGGAGACTGAAACGGAGGGTAAATTACCTTTCCTTGACGTCTTGGTCAGGAGAAGGGCTGACGGCACCCTAGGTCATGGGGTGTATCGAAAGACAACACACACTGATCTGTATTTGCACGCAGACAGCTGCCACCACCCTACACAGAGGAATGGGGTACCCCAGGAATTGGAACATCTGAGAACTGTATTTCGAAAAAATGGGTACTCAGAGTGGCAGATCCAACGTGCTCTCCGCCCAACCACTGCATCACAACCTGTTGAGATGGATGAAGTCACAAGGGAGGAGGTAGGCACTGCATTTATTCCATATACAGGCGCACTCTCGGGGAAAATCGCCCGTATTCTGAAGAAACACCGGGTCGGAACTGTGTTTTGTCCTCCGAATAAAACTCGTGCACTGGTGGGGAGCGCCAAAGATGACCTCGGTTTGAGGAAGGCCGGCGTGTACCAGATTCCGTGTCAATGTGGCAAGTCGTATATTGGTCAGACGATGTGTACCGTCAAGGATCGATGCCGTGAAGACCAGAGGCACACTCGACTGATGTATCCGAGCAAGTCGGCGCTCGCTGAACATTGTTTGTCGGAAAATCACGCTACGGAGTATAACCGCACGAGGATTCTGGTACAGACGTCGAGATACTGGGACAGCGTTGTTAGAGAGGCCATCGAAATTGGCACCAATGACGACCTCATAAACCGTGACTGTGGCTATAATCTTAGCAAGGCTTGGGAACCAGCGATTGGGTTAATCAAGAGTAAATCGAGCAAACGCATAGCTGTGACGACCACGGCGGACAGAGCCATCAGACCGACGTCATCTCAGATGCCGTCGCAATCTGTTCCACCGCGCTACCGTGGCGCGGGGCACGGACGGCGGAGGGAGCACGCCGCGGGCGGAGGGTATTTAAAACCAGTTCCCCCTGAGCAGCCATAGCGTACGGATCTCCGTGCCGGCGCGTTCACAGGAGCTCAGTCCGTCAGTTCACCTGATGATGGCGACATGTTTGATCGCCGAAATATTGTGTCTGTTGGACACTATAGACCGGCAGTACACCCGTGGATATTTTGATAAATGCTGAATTGTTCAATGCATTTTATAAAACTTTCATGTCCATATTTGAGATGTGTTTTCCAAAAAACTGACAAGAATTAACATCATGCCAAGAAACAGCAATTAGTGGATAACACCTGCTGTCAGAGTATCCAGTCAAAAGCTAAAACTTGTCAATCAACTGAGAAAAGACAACCACGATGAACACTTTGCCGAATATGTTAAGACATTTAAAAAAATTTGTAAAAAAGTAATTAAAACAGCCAAGACAATGCACAAAAATGACAAAGTAATCATAGGGACAGCAAACAAGCCAAAAGCAATATGGAATATAGTAAAAAAGGAAACATACAAAAGTGTTACAAAGCAAGATGCTAGTGTATTAAAAGATGATCGTGGTGTGTTACTCAGAAATGGTACTCTAGCAAATTACATAAATGACCATTTCATTAGCACTCCAGTCAATCTGACTAAAAATTTTGCTAGTAATAGTGGTACCACAATTCAAAGAGAGCAAAGTGGTAATTCAATTTTGCTATGTCCTACAAATAAATTAGAAGTTCTTAAGATAACAAAAACAATGTAGAATAAAATGTCCTCTGGAATTGATGAGGTACCAGGTTCAGTCATAATTAAATGTGCTAATGTCATAATAGATCCACTCTCACATATCACAAACATTTCATTAACAGAAGGGGCATTCCCACAAAGATTAAAAATTTCAAAAATAAAACCATTAAATAAAAAGAGTAATATATATGAAGTGGGAAAATGTAGACCAATAGCTTTCTATCTGTATTTTCAAAAATAATAGAGACCGCCATGAAAAATATAATTACAAATTACCTCCAAAAATTCAATCTCTTGTCTGTAAATCAACATGGATTTCGCAAAGGCATGAATACAGAAACAGCAATTACCCAATTCATCGAAAACATTGTAATAGGACTTGACAGTAATAACAGTACAGTAGGAATAAACTTGGACTTATTGAAGGCATTCGATACTGTTGATCATTGCAGTAGCCACCAGAAAGATCGCGGGCGGCGCACATCAGCACGGTGCGTCGCGGATGGTAGTTGCCGCAAGTAGAGTCCCGTCCACCAGAGGGCACGCGAGAATTCGGACGCGACCTCTGCCGGCGTAATAACAACAACAACAACAACTCAGGCAGCACGGGCCGTGCCCAGTCAGTTAACATCGGGCATGCCTAGGGCACAGTCCAGGTCTACGCTAAGTGAAGTGCGACGTAAACGTGAACAGTGTTACTGCACAATTGGCAACGAGTAGGGTCGTTCTTTTGCATGTTGTGTCGTCGTTTCGGTTTCGCAGCTTCTCCATGGCATGGAGGATTTAGTGCGGGTTTTGGTTGAGCAGCAGACGGAGCTCATGAAACAAGTGCTTCTGGCATTGCTCTCCACACAGTCTGCTCCAGTGCCGTTCCCCCCTCCCTTTCCCCCATATGACGAGACGGTGGAGGATTGGAACGCATATGAATATCGCCTTCGGCAGCATTTCCAGGCGTTTCATGTTGCCGATGCGGAGGTATGTCATGCTCTCTTCTTGTCTTGGATATCTTCCTCACTGTATCAAGTTTTGCGGCAGCTAGTGCCGTTGCAGGAACCCTCGTCCTTGTCTTTTGACGCATTGTGTTCATTGCTGTCTTCATATTATCGCCGCCGCGCGCATGTTGTGGTCGAGTTCTATCAACGCAAGAAGCAGCCCCATCAGTCTTAACGGGCGTGGGCCGCTACCCTGCACGTTCTTAGTCGCAAGTGTCATTTTGTCACAGAGCAGTCGTGACAACACTGTTTCTTTAAAAGTGCATTGTAAACAAACCATTTGGGTCAGATTTTGAGCCACCACTGTTTAAAAACAATAAATGACAAATTTTAAAACATTAGTAATGTCACAACTGAGCAGTGTCATCTAAAGATTGTTTGCTTAATCCTTCCCCCAAAAGCATTGTTTGCTTAAATTCAAAAGGCGGCCCTTGTTTTTGAAATAGTGATAAAAGAAAAAAAAAAGTAGAGTAATTTGGAGTGCAGACAGAACATAACCATGTTAATTATAATTTTAAATGGGAAACCCTCAGCTGAAATTATTGACGACTGCTGTTACTCATAAAATCGTCTTGCATCTGCAGTATAGGGACAGTATAGCATTTTATAAGTGGATTAAAAATGTTGATTTGCTTACAGGGTTTCACATGTTTTCTTCATCGATTCTGTAGCTATTGACCAAATAATTCAGTTTGATTTGCATTATTGCATAGATTTTGCTTGTTGTTCCTTATGGTGTAAATTTTCATACATTCTCTATTTCATTTAGAGACCATCATGAGAGACAGAGCATCATGGTCTGAGGCTGCTCGATCCGATCCTGAACGTCTAACTCTGGATGAATTTCTTGCATTCCGCCATCCTGAATCCAGCCGTGCCACTGTCATGTCTTTGGTTGAGGAGCTACTTGACAAATTTGGTGAGAATATTTTGTTGTATTTTTATTGGTTTAAGTCTTTTATGATTTTAGAGTCAATATAAGTGTTCTTATTTGTGATGAAAACAGTTTATTATGCAACTGAAGTAGGTTCTTGTAGAAAACAGAGAAAAAAGGGAATACCAAGTAGTACATAGAAATAGATCACAGTATCTGCAAATATAAAACAAGTGTTATGAAAAATATAAATTTATACAATAGATTTCAATTAAGAAAAGCGCTTAAAATTGCCATGTATTCACTGATTTCCACATAGAGGCAGTAAGTCGCTCCAAATGGCTTTCGTTCTGTATATCAACCAGGTTAAAATATTCTTGTTCATATATAGAAACTACAGTACTATATGTACCTGGCTTTGGTTTCTACAAAATATCAGATGTGCTTAAGACTAAAGCCTGCAGTGTTCTACGTGTATCATATATTATTGTGCTGGGTGATACTTGTACAAGTACAACTACTGCTCTGGCAGCTGGGATTGTTTGGTATAAAGAGGCTACCAAGCTGCATAGGGCTAATCAACTCAGACCAGTTATAGTGTAAGGAAGTCATTTTCACCTTCGTTGATGTTATTTGTTAGCGAGTGTTTCTATCACTCACCCTCTGCATCCAGTGTAACTTGCCAATTGATTGTTGGTGTCTCTAGATAACAGACACAATAATTCCACTGCAGCTCAGTTGTTTTCTCTTTATTTTCTTGCACCTGTATAAATTAAATCTGTCAGAAATATAATTGGTAAAGTTAGGTACCTTTTATTCACCGGAGAAATTGCTGATAGTTCCATTGATAATTGTATCAATACAGCGTGTGGTGAGGATCATTTTAATGTGTTTGTTTAGTAGCTTATGACTGTGTTTTGTTTTGCATGATGTGTATGCGTATATAATGTGTGTTAGATTTAGTAGGTGTAACAGGAAGTTGGAAGTCAAGGGGCGGAATGATTGATCGAGTGTTGGGGACCTTCAGTTTTAGAATTCTCCAAAAATTAATAAATTTCAACACACACTAGTGTTTTATATCATTCATTGACAAAAGTTACCATAATTTTAGAAAATCAGTAAACACATCTCTATTAAACAACAGACTTGCAGCTCTCGGGCTCCTCAGACAAATGTTAAATAAGAAAATATCCCAACTATTAAGTATAAACTGGTATTTCATGAAAGATCACCAGATGCCAATAAAAAAATTTACACAAAGTCCTCCCAGAAATGAATTGTGACTTCTGTATAATCAAATGTAATAACAGTACAAAACGTGACAGTGGAACAGCTCCCCTATGCTAGAATCACCCACTCTGCATGTCTGTTAAGTTATACCATTAACAGCATTACATAAAAGACAGAATAGCATTTAATTATGGTTTGTTAAAGTCTGTTCTTCAAGAGAAACAGTGTCATTAGCAGTAGAAATCTTTCACGTAGGCATATATAAAAAATAGTATTAACAAGATAAAGCAACGTGTCTTCCCTTGTGTGTTCCTAAAGAATGAAATACTTCCATACAATGTCAATATGTCCTCTTAGTTCTTGCTTCTCCCACCACTAATAACACTCTCATCCACATCTGCTTTAGTGCGTGCAGAACAAGACAGTACAATAAAATGCCACCTGTAACAAACTCGAGTTAATTTGCATGGACAATGTTGAAAGGTAGTCAGTTCCACAGTAATCCACAAGGTCACTCCGTTGGAAGCATGATAAGCACTATAAGTGATTTACTATGAGACCACAACCTATGCCAATCTCCGATATCAGAAATGCTTGGCATCCTCAGCGGCATTGCCTATCTCCTTGGACATAATCACAGCTTGGGCACACAATCCACAATGCATGTTCCAACCCAGTTGCGGTCAAACATGAACAGTTTGAGTTCATCCAAGGCAACACAGTAACTGAACTTGAAGCCCCTCGTCTCACTGCCCTCATCGCCTCATTGCACATTCTGTGCACCACTTTGTGTACACCTGTGAGACTCCTTCCAGCAAATAGCTGCATCCTGTGTTGGCGTTGACATGAACCTGATGCCCGCCAGAGGTGAAGTCGCGAGCCGCAAGCAGCACCAGTGCTGACACGCCACATAGGAAAGTTCTGGTTGAAAGTAAATAGCTTAGTAGTGAAAGAGGCCACTCACCAAAAGGCAGAAGTGTTGATCTGTCCACACACACACACACACACACACACACACACACACACACACACACACACACATACACACACACACAAATGGACACACAATACTAATGCTGCAGTTCGGCAAGCGGGCTAGGCTGGGGTGGGGATTGCTTTGGGTGGCAGGAAGAAGGATTGGGGGGAGGTAGCTGGTTTGCTGGCTAGGAACGTGAGAGGGAGAGGTGGCAGGTGGTTCACGGGTGTCGGAGATGGCAGGGAGTGATACACGCTGAAGGTGACATGGGGACTTAAATTGGAGGGGCTTACCGTAGGATGATACCAGCATAATTACGAGAGCAGAGAATGTGTTGTAACGATAACTCCCTCTTCTCAGTTCAGGAAAGCTGGTGATGGAGGTGAGTATCCTGATGACCCGGGTTGGGAAACAGCCATTGAAATCAAATATTTCGACAGCTGTCATCCCTTACACACCAAAAAATCCCTCCCATGCAGACTGGCCACCTAGGGAGGGCATAGGGCATATCTATAGTGACAGGTGCTCTGAAAGATTTCCTGTGCTGTATCCCCACATTGCACCCATGGTCTATGGGTAGTGTCTTTGATTAGTAATCAAAACGTCCTTGGTCTCTGGTTCAAATCCCGCCACTACTTAAATTTTGATTAGTAATCGGCAAGGGCTGCTGAAGACTACTGGGATAAGAATCACCCTCATTCTGCCAACAGCCGAGCGGTCTGAGGCGCTGCAGTCATGGGCTGTGCAGCTGGTCCTGGCGGAGGTTCGAGTCCTTCCTTGGCATGGGTGTGTGTGTATTTGTCCTTAGGATAATTTAGGTTAAGTAGTGTGTAAGCTTAGGGACTGATGACCTTAGCAATTAAGTCCCATAAGATTTAACACACATTTGAACATTCTGCCAACAGCATTGTCAAAGAGGGCGGAGGAACAGATTGAGGTTAGGGGCACTCTCTTGTCCCTGAGGTGGGAAACTGTCCCTAAAGGGAGAAGAATCAGCAGTGATCAATGACATGAGGATGCAAAGGCAATGAAAACCAGTGCATTACAGACATACAATGTGAGGAAGGAATTGAATCATTCAATGAATGGGACGACTTGAAGCGAAATATGGCAAAACAGGCTGAACTATGGGGAAAGGAAGAAAAGATACAGAAGCACTGGTGGTAGAACAAAGAATCTGAGGAAGTGGTAGAGACTCGCAGGAAAGCCTGGAGAGACTGGAGCAGCAAGAAGGACCTGGAAAAATGGGAAGTTTTCTTAGAAGCAAGAAAGGAAGATAAGATGGGCCAGAAGATAGAAGATGAAGCAGGAACTGGACAAGATTGAGAGCAACTTCAGGAAAAACAACAGCAGACTCTTTTTTGGGAAATTCAAAAAGAGTCTGATTGGATACAAGGGTAGAGAACTGTTTATAAGAGATATGAAAGGGGAGCTGGCTGTCAGTGCGAAGGAGAACTGTTGGGTTTTAGCAGAGCACTTTCACGACCTGCTGAACTGTGAACCACCTGAAGAACATCTGGAACTGGGGACTGACACAGAAGAGAGAGAGCCACGCCCTCCAAGCAGGGATGAAGTCGCACATGCCATAAGCGATCTAAAGAATAATAAGGCAACTGGAGAAGAGGGTACAGCAGCCGAGATGATAAAGTGAGGAGGACAAAGCAATAGACAGCATGACCAACGTAATTCATCAGATATGGAGAACAAAGAAGTTGCCAGGAGGATGGAAGAATGCAATTGTAGTACCAATCATAAGAAGGGGGACAAGAGAGATGCAAACAACTACAGAGAAATATCGCTGCTAGAGGTCGGATACAAGGTGCTGTCAAAACTCTTGCTCAAGAGAGTAGAAGAACAGGTAGAAAAGTACGACTACCAAGCGGGATGCAGGAAAGGAAGAGGTTGTATAGAACAGATATTTATCCTGAAACAACTGATAGAACATAGGGCCTTAAAACACAAAAAGACAGTAATAACCTTCGTGGACTTCACAAAGGCATATGACTCCATTGACAGACAGACTCTTGTTAGGATACTGAAAAACAGAGAACTTGATGGAACTACACAAGAACTCATAAAAGAAATTCTGACAGACACAAAAGTAAGGGTGAGATTCAGATCAGCACTGTCAGAAGAACTTGAGATCAAGACTGGTGTTAAACAAGGAGATCGATTGTCACCATTGTTGTTCAGTATAGCACTGGATGAAGTGATCAGGCAGTGGAGAGCAGTAAATGAGGAAATTGGAATACCAAAGACCCATGTGGGGGACAAAAAGGACAACAGGGCTCAAGTGGACTGCCTAGCCTTTGCCGATGACATAGCGATAGTAAGTGAGACAGAAGAAGACGCAAAAACACAACTCGACAACTTAAGTAAGGTAGCCAGAAAGGTGGAACTGAGGATTGCCTAAACAAGACCAAGACATTAAATACCACTGCAGACTGGGAAACACCGGAAGGCACTGTTTTATAACAGGAAGGAACAGGAGCAAGGAAGGAATAACGGAGAGGATAAAGAAGATGAGGTCAGCCTTCTGCATGATGAGAGAGATATGCAATAAAAAGAATATATCCATAGAAGCAAAGATAAGCCACTACAAGGCAATGAGGAGGAATGCAGTATTATATGCTGCTGTGATGATGACACTTGGGAGAAATGGGGCAGAACAACTAGAGAAAGAAGAGAGAAAAATACTAGGTCCCAAAAGAGGTGGATGCGAAGTTCTAGGGAAGAGTTGTACCGGAACATGGGAACAATATCTGGGGAAATCAGACTCAAAAGGGCAACGTTTGCTGGACATGTAGTTAGAATTAATATGGACAGAATGACGAAGAGAGTGTGGGAAACAACAGGGAGGACAAGGGGAAAGACAGGAACCAAGAGGGTTGTTGAACTTCGGAAGGAGTGGTTGGAATTGGGGATCAAGGTCAAAGGAAAGGAAAATTGGAGGAACAGATATACACCGACCAATATGCCGGAGATCAATAACAGAGAGGAATACAGGAAAAGATTAGAGTGTCACCAGTGGAGCCGATAGGAGAAACGGAAACTGAAGATCTCGGAAGAAGAGGAGGAGGGAAGAAGAGAAAGAATGAAGAGGTTCTGGGAGAAGAATAGGAGAATGCAGTCCACGAAGGGGCTACCCATGGTCCTAAAGAGGCCGTAACGCAAGAAGAAGAAGAAGAAGAAGAAGAAGAAGAAGATATAATGTGTATCCCATGACATGAAGCCTGGTATTGAAAAAGTGTCCTGATGATCTCTCCATTGGCAAAAGATTCTGGAATGGTCCCCCTTTCGGATCTCTGGGAGGGGTAGTGTCAAAGTGAAGATGATCATGAGAAAAAGATTGAATAAACAACAAAAGCATAACTTTAGTCAGGGTGTGGACTGTCAGAAGCTTGAACGTGGTAGGGAAGCTAGAAAATCTGAAAATGGAAATGCAAAGGCTCGATCTAAATATAGTAGGGGTCAGTGAAGTGAAATGGAAAAAAGATAAGGACTTCTGTCAGATGAGTATAGGGAAATATAAACAGCAACAGAAAATGGTATAATGAGAGTAGGATTTGTTATGAATACGAAGGAAAGACAGAGAGCATGTTAATGTGAACAGTTCAGTGATAGGGCTGCCCCTATCAGAATCTACAGCAAACCAACACAGACAACAATAATTCAGGTATACATGCCGATGTCACAAGCTGAAGATGAAGAGATAGAGAAAGTGTATGAGGATATTGAAAGGGCAAATCTAATAGTCGAGGGTGACTGGAATGCAGTTGTAGGGGAAGGAGTAGAAGAAAAGATTACATGAGAATATGGGCTTGGGACAAGGAATGAGAGAGGAGAAAGACTAATTGAGTTCTGTAATAAATTTCAGCTAGTAATAGTGAATACTCTGTTCAAGAATCACAAGAGTAGGAGATATACTTGGAAAAGGTTGAGTAATACGAGGAGATTACGGTTAGATTACATCATGGTCTGGCAGAGATTTCAAAATCAGATACTGGATTGTAAGGTGTGCCCAGGAACAAATATAGACTCAGATTAAAATTTAGTAGTAATGAAGAATAGGCTGAAGTTTAAGAGATTTATCAGGAAGAATTAATATGCAAAGAAGTGGGATACAGAAGCACCAAACAATGAAGAGATACACTTGAAGTTCTGTAAGGCTATAGATGCAGCAATAAGGAATGACTATAGATACAACAGTAAGGAATAGCTTGGTAGGCAGTACAGTTGGAGAGGAACAGACATCTCTAGAAAGGACAGTCACAGAAGTTTGAAAGATAAAATAGAAACAAACAAGGTAAATGCAAAGAAACCATCAGTAACAGAAGAAATACTTCAGTTGATTGATGAAAGAAGGAAGAACATGTTGAGGGAAATTCAGGAATACTGAAATACAAGTCACTGAGGAATGAATATTCCAGAAATATAGACTGTTATGCATTGATAAAATGTAAGTTGTGTGGTGAAAGTGTTGTAAAATGTGCATGAACATGTGCTATATATCAGGTATGGTATCATTCAGAGTGTTTCTCTACCTACTATACTAAACAATCCCTGTGTTTGTGGCCTAAATTGTAATGGTCAGCTGAAATTTGCAAGAAAGGTGTGAGTGACTCAGTGACTGACACATGGCGTTTATTTCTAAAGGAAGCAAACAAAGATGTTAAAATTTTTAGAAGACAGTTTTAAAAATGCTACAAAATCATCAGAAGAACAAGTGCAACAAGACCGGATAACCTCTGAAGGCTACACACCTGATTCTGTCACTTACAGCATACCAATGAAAAATGGTTTTGAAGTTTTTGCAGGCCTAGTACTGCCTACACAGATATAAATTCAAGGAAAGAATTAGTCCCAAAGCAGCACTGTGAATCAGTGCAGATAAACGAAACAGTAAACACTGTAACCAGTTATGTTATACACAATGGAAAATCCCTGTTGAAAAATCGCAGCATCTCAGTTTACTCTGATAGTCATGGAAGAGGATTAGCACAAACATTAAGGTCTGAGAATCTAGATACTGCAATGAGTTTTGTGAAACTTTCTGCAACTTTGCATGAAATAACAAGAATGGTATAGATAACAGTGCAGGCCTATCAGAAGAAAATGATAAATATGTTGTACTAGTAGTAGGTGCAAATGAAATTTATAGTAATGAAGCAATAGAGTCTGTTCACAGATTAACAGAAAACTTAAAAGGTTCAGGTAATTCTAAGATTATTGACATGGGAATTCCACATAGGTATGACATAATCGATCACTCATGTGAAAAAAGAAGTAGCTAAAACAAATAGGCTACTCAAAAAATATATGCTGCATTTCCAAATGTAAAATTTGTATCCACTGAAAATATGAACAAGGAATTGTTTTCTAATCATGGGCAACATGTCAGTGGAAAGGGTAAATCATATATCAGCAAAAAAATTTGCCAAGCAATTAATGCTGCCACTCATCAGACACAAAATTGTATTTTTGACACTCGGAACCTACAGTGTCACAATGTCCAATGACTACAAAATTAAACATTCCCTCCCAGAAAAGAAGAAAGAGATACTATCATCTGTACAGAAGAATCTCCCACTGCTTGGCAACTCAGTGGAAGATCAAAGACAGCCTGTGTGAAGTATAACGACTCCTCTGCACAACAGGAGAAAGTGGATGTCAACTCAGCACCTCACCCAGCCAAGACTCATTAAAATGGAACAGCAACAGAAAGCCCAAGTGCTGACCTTATAGTGTTTCACCAAGACGTGCATTGCTAACAAATAAAATTGGTGAATTTCAAATACTGCTAGAGAATGAACTTAAAGGTGTTTCAGTCCTGTGTATAACAGAACACTGGCTGCAAGAAGACACTCTGAAAATGGCTTATGTTCCAGACTTCACACTAGGCAGTCATTTCCACAGGAAAGTGAAAGGTTATGGCAGCAGATTTATCTACATTAGAAGTGGTATCAAATTTGTGCCCATTCCATTCCCAGAAGATATTCCCAGAGAGAGGGATGTGGAAATATCAGATGTCGAACTGTTAAATAAAAATGTGACCATAACTTGTTTGTACAGGACCCCTATACTGACATGAACACTTTACTACAACATTTAGAGTACCTCCTTATATGTTATCAGAAAAGAACAAGAGGTCTGGTTATTTGTGGTGACTTTAATATTGATTTTTCTGTAGAATCAAAACAACAAACTATTGTATTGAACCTCCTTTTAACATTTAACTTGAAACCTACAATAGAAACAGCAACATGTGTAACATACACTTCAGCGACAACAACAGACCAAATATTTACCAGTATTCTTACAAAATGGTAGTGCAAAATGTTTCACCACAGGTTTTAGAGGTCATATTGCACAGATAATATCAGTGGAAACATTAGTAACCACTTCTACGAATTTCAGTGTACAAAACATAAATGCATTTATTGACTGCTTAACTAAAGATGTGGGAGGAAGTATACAGCTGTAGCAATACAAATGAAAAATTTGATAAATTTGTAAGCACCTTCCAGCTTTATTTTGAACTGTGCTTCTCACTCAGAAAAAAGAAAATTAGGAAAAAATACAACAAGTATTTGGATAACTGCAGACATAAAAGTTTCGCTGAAGGGAGAAAGATTTTTCTATATAGTAGCCAAGCAAACCAAAACAACTCCAGAATTTGATGCATATTTTAAAAGATGCAAACAGAACCTAAATAAAGTTATCCGAAGGTTGATAAAGCTAAAAAATGACAACTATATGGAAAAAGCTACAAATAAAATGAAAGCAATGTGGGCCATTGTTAGGAGATAAACTGGCAAAACACAGGAAAAAACTCTGTAACCTGAATCTGCCTGAAAATGGTGACAAAATTTCTGATTAATTGTATTTAGTGTGTATTTCACAGAAATAACAAACAAATTGGTGGAAAACAGCAAAGAACAGTTTCTGGAAACAGAGAAGAGCAAAACATTAACTAAAATGAAAAAAAAAAGTATCCAACAGATGAAAAGGAAATGCTGACTATTAGAAAGGAATTAAAATCAAAATTTTCTTCAGGTGTAGACAATGTCCTGATTACATATTTAAAAAAATATGCAACACTGTTGACTATGCCCCTAACTCATTTTTGCAGCTCTTCATTGTGTAGTAGTATTTTCCCAGAAAAACTAAAAATGGCAAAGGTAAGATCTCTCTTCAAGAGAGGAGACAAGACAAATGAAAAGAACTACAGGCCAAGATCTCTGCTGTCTAATTTTTCTAAAATACTAGGACAACTTTTTTTTACAATAAGACTGATTTCATTTATAGAAGAAAATAATTTTGTATCAAATACCCAACATGGGCTCAGAAACTCAAATCAACAGGAACTGCCATTTTTTATTTTATTAACAAAGCCTTGACTGTAAGATAGAACATATGTCAGCTGTATTTCTGGACCCCACAAAAGTTTTTGATGTGATAGATGACAACTTACTTCTTCAAAAATTGTAGTATGTAGGAATTGCATGACATCACATCGGAAAAGCAGAGAGCAGATGATTGAAATCATGCATCAAAAAGGAAACGTTATGCACACTACCAATCTAAAAGAAAAGAAATTAAGTATGGTGTGTCCCAAAGTTCTATCTTGTGCCCAATGTTGTTTTTAATATTTATGAATGAGCTAACATCATCGAATGATTTCCAAAAATATATAAAATTTGCAGATAACACAAATGTATTGATAAAAGACAAAAATGCTGCAGAACTACAACATGAAGTACAAAATTGCACAACACACATTATTAAATGATTCACCACAAACAATCTTACTGTTACTACAGAGAAAACTGTTGCAATGCACCCACAGAATAAACATCCGTTAACCCCCACCATAAATCTATTTAATAAAAAAAATTAGAAGCTGTAACTGCAACAAAATTTCTAGGATTATGGATTCAGGACAGCGTGAAGTGGAACACACATGTCAAATACATCAGCAAGAAGCTTAGCACAACATGCTATGGCTTGAAAATACTTGTTAGGTGTACAACTAAGGAAACACTAAAAATGTGTGTTATGCCCAAGCAGAATATGTGCTGTGATATGGGATAATTTTTTGGGGAAATTCACCAATAAGCAAAAACTGTTTCTTATCACAGAAGGGGATCATTAGGGCAACTGAAAATGCCATACCCAGTTTTCTGGCAAACCCCTTTTTAAACCACTCCAGATATTAGGACTACCATTCCTGTACATTCTTAAGATAATTATGTACACAAAGAATGTGGTAAGACAGACAATCTTCTGGAGCATTCTTCACAAGAGCTGCCACTATCCATATCACTTATACCATTTGCAGGCCTTATTATCTATGGAATTGCCTTTGCAGTGATGGTTTTGCCACTCACTTATTGCGCAAGTCACCAAAACACCTGTGGGCTATGGAGAATCCCCTTGGTATGGTGGCAGCAAACCATCAGCAATGGTTCAGCCTCAATTTGTGAGCGGAGGTTATTGGTGACCATCCCATGAGACCAGTCTTCCTTCCAGAATGTCTCATGGGTGAGGCATAGCTGCACTTCCTGAGAGTGATCCTGCCTTCCCTTATGAAGACATGCTTTGTGATGGTAGGAAGGGTAATGTACCTATTACATGACACTGCTCCAGCTCCCTTCCACATTTCCAGGTGGAGGAATCTCAACAACATCTACCCTGGCTGATGGATGAAAGTGATCCAGTCGGATGGCCCACTCAGTGGCAGGATATCAGTGCCTTAGATCTCTACATGTGGTGGCACCTGTGTGTATGCAGAGACCATCCTGCATTTGCAGACACTGGAACAATGCATTCACACCACCTGTGATGCCATTCATTTGCAGGTTTGCACATTTAAATGGGTGTGTGAGTTGCTGCTGCGTCCTGTTCACGCATTCTTAGAGGCTTGTGGGGGCAACTTAGAACATCTTGTGAAAGGGTGGTTTCATTGTAACATGTTGTGCAATGCATTGTATTGTACAGGTGTGATGAACAAATAAATACTCTGTAGCATAGACACAACACTTTTCTTGCCATACATCCATACGACTTTTTTGTTTACTTATCTTACCACAGATTGTTTTGTGCAGTTTATCCACATTTAGCAAAATCACCATCTATGTTATATGAAATCTCCCTGTATCTCTAGCTCCCTTACAAGTATGTTACCTTGTTTCATGATTCTTAAACCAAGTATTTGTTATTTTTAAATTGTGGTCTGTGCAAAATTCTACCAGGCAGTTTCCTGTTTCATTCCTTTCCCCTAATCCATTTCCTTGTACTGTTTTTCTACTCTTTCTTTTCACACTACCAAATTTCAGCTGCCTGTCACATTTTTTTTGTTCTTAATATTCTGAATAAATTCTTTTATCCCCTCCTCTGTTCTTACAGTCTCTGCATTATCTGTGAAACTAATAAGCACATGCAGGAGTACTATGGTGGTGGGTTTTGGCATTGTGTCTATCTTGGCTTCAATATACTGTTCATAATATTATGAAAAGGATAGCTGCTACTCACCATACAGTGGAGATGCTGAGTCACAGACAGACACAACAAAAAAACTGTCAAACAAACTTTCGGCCAAACAAGCCTTTATCAGACTTAGGCAAATCAGACGCAAACACACACTCGCACATATGTGACTGTGGTCACTCGCGCGCTCTTGCATATTGTCTAATAATCATGAAGGCCTGTTTGACCTTTTGACAGTCTTTTTGTTGTGCCTATCTGCAACTCAGCATCTCTTCTACTTGGTGAGTAGCAACTATTTTTTTCATAATATTATCATTATTCCAGCCAGGATTTTCCATTGTTTGTTATACTGTTCATAGTAATTCACCCACAATCCAATTTTCTTATTTTTATTTTATTATTTATTTACACATAAAGTTCCATAGGACTAAATTGAGGGGCAAATATCCAAGGCCATGGAACGTGTCAGTGCATGAAATTACATCATAAAAGTAATAACAGGTAAAAATAAAATGTTTATGAACCCAAATAACATCAAGCCATAAGTTTAAGTAAATGCAGTCAACAATATACCATAAGAATCAGCTGAATTTTTCAAGGAACTCATCAACAGAATAAAGGAGTGACCCATGAGGAAACTCTTCAGTTTTGATTTGAAAGCGTGTGGATTACTCCTAAGATTTTTGAATTCTTGTGGTAGTTTACTGAAAATGGATACAGCAGTATACTGCATACCTTTCAGCATGAGAGTTAACGAAGTCCAATCCAAATGCAGATTGGATTTTTGCTGAGTATTACTGAATGAAAGCTGCTTATTCTTGGGAATAAGCTGATATAGTTAACAAGCAACGACAGTAAAGAATATATATATATATATAACAAAGATTCCAAGACTTACCAAGCGGGAAAGCGCCGGCAGACAGGCACATGAACAAAACACACAAACACACACACAGAATTACGAGCTTTCGCAACTGGCAGTTGCTTCGTCAGGAAAGAGGGAAGGAGAGGGAAAAATGAAAGGATGTGGGTTTTTGGAGAGGGTAAGGAGTCATTCCAATCCCGGGAGCGGAAAGACTTCCCTTAGGGGAAATATATATATATATATATATATAAAGATTCCAAGACTTACCAAGCGGGAAAGCGCCGGCAGACAGGCACATGAACAAAACACACAAACGCACACACAGAATTACAAGCTTTCGCAACTGGCAGTTGCTTCGTCAGGAAGGAAGGAAGGAAGGAGAGGGAAAAATGAAAGGGTGTGGGTTTTAAGGGAGAGGGTAAGGAGTCATTCCAATCCCGGGAGCGGAAAGACTTCCCTTAGGGGAAAAAAAGGACAGGTGTACACTCGCACACACACACACACATATATATGTGTGTGTGTGTGTGCGAGTGTACACCTGTCCTTTTTTTCCCCTAAGGGAAGTCTTTCCGCTCCCGGGATTGGAATGACTCCTTACCCTCTCCCTTAAAACCCACACCCTTTCATTTTTCCCTCTCCTTCCTTCCTTCCTTCCTGACGAAGCAACTGCCAGTTGCGAAAGCTTGTAATTCTGTGTGTGCGTTTGTGTGTTTTGTTCATGTGCCTGTCTGCCGGCGCTTTCCCGCTTGGTAAGTCTTGGAATCTTTATTTTTAATATATTTTTCCCATGTGGAAGTTTCTTTCTGTTTTATATATATATATATATATATATATATATATATATATTGAGAGGGCAACGTCAAAATACCCGGGCTAGAAACTTACACCATTTACTTCCTGAACTGCCCATTTCTGAGCCAAAAATATCCTTTCAGAATGGGAAGAGTTACCCTAAAATATAATAGTATATGACATAAACAAATGAAAATAAGCAAAGTAGATTAATTTTCGTGTCGAACAATCACTTATTTCAGATACTGTTTGAATAGTAAAAATGGCAGCATTAAGTCTTTGAACAAGATCCTGAATGTGGGCTTTCCATGACAGTTTACTATCTATATGAACACCTAGAAATTTGAACTGTTCAGTTTCACTAATCATATGCACATTCTGTGAAATTAAAACATCGGGTTTTGTTGAATTGTGTGTTAGAAACTGTATAAACTGAGTCTTACTGTGATTTAGCTTTCGTTTATTTTCTACAAGCCATGAACTTATGTCATGAATTGCACTATCTGAAACCAAGCCAATGTTGCACACAACATCTTTTACTACCAAGCTAGTGTCATCAGCAAACATAAATATTGTAGAGTTACCCATAATACTAGAGGGCATATCATTTAAATAATTAAGGAACATGAGTGGCCCCATCACTGTTCCCTGCCCCCCCCCCCTCCCCCCCCCCCCCCCATTTGACTTTACCTCACCCAGATCCCATATCACAGCCATTCTCAATGGTGTGAATAATGACCTTTTGCTGTCTGTTGTTAAAGTGAGAGGTGAACCAGTTGTGAGCTACTCCCTGTATTCCGCAATTGTCCAACTTCTGGAGCAGTATTTCGTGATCAACACTATCAAACCCCTTAGTTAAATAAGGAAATATGCCTAGTGTTCGAAACCTTTTGTTTAACTCATCCAGTACCTCACAGAGAAAAGAGAATATAGCATTGTCAGTTGTTAAACAACTTCTAAAGCCTAACTGCACATTTGATAGCAAATTATGTGATATAAAATGATCAATTATCCTTACATACACAGCCTTTTCAATAACTTGAGCAAACACTGACGGCATAGTAGAAATAGGACTAAAATTGTCTACATTATCTTTTTCTCCCTTTTTATATAGCGGCTTTACTACTGAGTACTTCAATTGTTCAGGAAAATAACCATTCCTAAAGGAAAAATTACAAATATTGCTAAGTACAGGGCTAACATGTGCAGCACAGCACTTTGATATTCTTCTAGGCAATCCATCATATCCATAGAAGTCCTTAGTCTTCACTGATTTAATTGTTGACTCAATCTCCCTCTTGTCTGTATCACAGAGGAGTATTTCAGACATCAATCTCAGAAAGGCATTTGCCAAGAGTGTTATATGATTCCCTGTAGAAACTAAATTTTTATTTAATTCACCAGCAGTGCTCAGAAAATAATTGTTAAGTACTGTACATATATCTGATTTATCAGTAACGGAAATATTTTTACTACAAACTAATGGTTTTAATTAATCCTGAGAATTAGCTATTCTATCTGCATACCACGTACTCTTCGCCTTCCTAATAATATTTTAAGCATCTTTCAATACTGTTTGTAATGGGCTACTGTAGCTTGATTGTTACTACTTCTAACATTTTGATATAATTCCTGTTTTGTTCTACATGATATCCTTATCCCACTAGTCAGCCACTGAGGCTGCCTTTTACTGCTAGTAACCCGTTTTGAATGTTCTAATGGAAAGCAGCTCTCAAAGAGCGTGAGAAATGTGTTCGGAAAAGCATTATATGTGTCATCTGTGTTATCAGCACTATAAACATCCTGCCACTCTTGTTTCTTAATGAGGTTTAAAAAGCTCTCTATTGCCATTGGATTAACTTTCGTACATAGTTTGTAATTATATGTGACATTTGTTTGAATAGAAAAGCCTTTTGGTGTTAAAATTTATACATCATGGTCTGAAAGGCCATTCACCCTTTTACTAACAGAATGCCCATCTAGCAATGAAGAATGAATAAAAATATTTTCTATGGCTGTACTACTTTTCCCCTGCACCTTGGTTGGAAAAAACAGTCTGCATCAGGTCATATGAATTTGGGAGATCCACCAACATCCCTTTTTCTTGCACAGTCGTATACAAAATCAGTGTTGAAGTCACCACACATAACTAATTTTTGGTACTTCCTGTAAAGTGAACCAAGAATCCACTCTAGCTTGAGCAGAAATGCTCTGAAGTCAGAATTAGGAAACAAATAAACAACAAAAATTAGAAGTTTAGTTTCACTAAATTCAACTGTCCCTGCACAACATTCAAATACCTGTTCAGTGCAGTGCCATGATATGTCTATGAATTCAAATGGAATACCATTTTTTTATGTATGTGGCCACTCCCCCACTCCACAAGGAACTCCTTGAAAAACAGCCAGCTAATCTGTACCCTGGTAAAGGAAGCCTCTGAATTGTCAAATTATTTAAATGGTGCTCCGATATTCCAATAATTTCAGAGTCAACATCTATAAGCAGTTCACTAATTTTATCTCCAATACCTTATATTTTGATGAAATATGCTAATTCCTTCTCTACTTATTTATAGTTAGTCCTGCTTTTGCAGTATCCCTGTTTGATTTTGTGTTGATAACACTGTACAATTTATATTATTAACAAATTTTACGATGTTGAGGTCAGTAACAGAATGAAGGGAGATTATGATGCTCCCATTTAATAGAATATGAGATTCTGAAAACAGTACAGGTTATTCTAATTCCTATTAGAACTATAATAATACCATTGTTGCTCATTAACTTGCTCTAAACTAGATTTTTATGTACTAAAACACACACACACACACACACACACACACACACACACACACACACACACACACACACAGCCTGCCTATTTCTCTTGATAAGATTTAAAAGGTTTGAGATTATGGACCCTCATTATAATGATCATTTTTCTGCTCCATTTCATTCTCCACAGTCATTTGCCAAGCTACATTAGCTCTTCATGTATTTGATACCAGTTGCCATCTCTAGTCCTGAGGTCTTTCAAGCTGTGATTCTTTTAACCATCAAGAACTCTTCCTCTAGCACACTCCAGAAGTCTTGTGGCGAATAATAAGGTGCGTAAAGCTCTACTTTCCCCTGTCATCATGAGATCTCCCAAGGAACATTTAGACTGAAATGTATTCAAGATTTCTTGTTGGGACCAATTCTCCAAGTGTGGCCATAACACTGTAACTGCTTTACTATCAGGAGCTCTATCAGATTTCTTTCCACTCTCAGATGCTGTTATATCTGTTCATTCTTATTTTATGCATTTTTGTCTTCTGTAGGCAAGAAGAGGAATTTTTCTGTCACTGTGATATGAAACTTATTTTGTCCAGTAATTGTTTCTACCTCCAGTAGATATACCAGTTTAGGTTCAAGGTAGGTTTTGTGTGGACTGATCTTGGAATCACATGAAAATGTTCACCCCCAAAATACAGTATGTACTACAGTTTAGAATTTGGAAATTTTTTGTGCGCTGTTGTCAGTAATTTAGTGTATGATGTTATCCAAAGAGACAACAGCATCTAAGCACGTACATTGTCTAAATGTTTACCTCTTCACCTCCAATTCTTAGGTAGACTTTTTGAGATTTGTGCTCAACAATAAATCTACTGTCGTGACATAAATTCTTCATGTCTGAGATCTAGTTCTGCTTGTGCTTCCACTACTGTTACCTTTACATCATTGGAGAAGACTAAGGCTTTAGGTGCTGTATCCTTTCTTTGATTGCTTTTTGAAACTTGAATCTGTTATGAGAATGAATAAGAATGTGGGAGTCAACTTTATTGTTCAACACTTCTCCTTAATTTGAAACAGTGTGGTCATCTGTTGTGGAGTATGGTTTTATCAAACGTTTCCTGGCACCTCAGCCATTCTGTTGTGTGCTTACACGATACAGGATCCAATGCTTTGTTGGGGTCCTAAACAAAAGTTACAGGTATTATATGTTCTTCCCATAACGAATACTTTTGTAGGAAATAAGATGAATATTTCATCTGTGGTGTCTAATGCGGTATCAAGTTCTAGACAGACACAATTAAAAGGCACTCATGTGTAGCTTTTGGCCACAGCCTTCATCAGCAAATGACACACACACACACACACACACACACACACACACACACACACACACACACACGCATAACAAGCACATCTTATGCACACACGACTGCCAAACCAGCATCTCGGGCCAAAATGCATCACATGGCATGCAAGCAGCAATCTGGAGGGGGTGGGGAAGGGATAGTAGTGTATGGGTGGGGAGAGAGACAAATGCTGTCTGGTGGAGTGTGTAGGGACTAGACTGCCAAGAGGCACAGCATCAGGAAGTGGCGGGGTGGGGTGGTGGGGAAAGGAGCAAAACAGGACAGGAGTGGGGAAAGATGGGAGGAAGCATTGGCTGAGCACTAGAAATAAAGGGGGTGGGAGATGAGAATGGGGAGGAGATGATACAACAGAGAGGGTGAAAACTTTTGGATAGAGGGTGTGGGGACAGTATGTTACCATAGGTTGAGGCCGGAATAATTACAGGAGCAGAGAGTGTGTTGTAAGGATAACTCCCATTTGCAGAATTCAGAAAAGCTTGTGCTCAAGGGAAGGATATAGATGGCTTCAGTAGTGAAGCAGCCATTGATATCAAGTGTGTTATGTTCAACTGCATGTTGTGCCACAGGGTGGTCTGTTTTGCAGTTGGCCACAGTTTGGTGGTGGCTGTTCATTCTGGTAGACAGCTGGTTGGTAGTCATACCAGCATAAAAAACTGTGCGATGACTGCAGCAGAGTTCGTAAATGGCATGGGTGCTTTCACAGATGGCCTGATCCGGATGGGGTAGGATAAACCTGTAACATGACTGGAATAGGAAGTGCCAAGTGGACCGATTGTGCAGGTTTTGTACCTGGGTCTTACACAGGGATATGATCCTTATGGGAAGGAGTTGGGATTGGGACTGGCATAGGGATGGACTGGGATGTTGTGGAGGTTGGGTGTATCACAAAACACCACTTGAGGATGGGTGGGAGGTATCTTGGGTAGGATGTCCCTCATTTCAGGGCACAATTATAGGTAATCAAAGCCCTGTAAAAAGATGTGGTCCAGGTGTTCCAGAGTGTGGTGATACTGAGTGAAGCAAGGAACTGTCCTTTGTGGCTGGTTCTTGGTGGTGGTGAGAGGATTGGGAGCGTGAGGGAAATGGCACAGGTGATCTGTTTTCGGACTGGGTCTGGGGGGTCTGTGAAGGCCTTGTGAGATCCTCAGCATACTGAGCAAGGAAGTTTTTGTCACTGCAAATACACTGTCCCTGGGTGACCAGGCTGTATGAGAGGAAGTTTTTGGTGTGAAAGGGATGACAGCTGTCAAAATGTAGGTACTGTTGGTGGTTGGTGGGTTTAGTGTGGACAGAGGTGCAGATAAAACCATCAGGAAGGAGAAAGTCAACATCTAGGCAGGTGGCATGCTGGATTGAGGAGCAGATGAGGGAGAAAGTGTTGAGGTTTTGATGGAATGAAGATAGGGTGTCTTGGCCTGAGCCCAGATTGTTCGTCACTCTCCTCTCCCATACACTACTATCCCTTCCCCTTTCCCAAGCCCTCCAGATTGCTGCTTGCATCCCACATGATGTTGCATTCTGGCTTGAGATGCTGGAGTTGGCAGTCATGTGTGCATGAGGTGTGCGTGCTTGTGTGTGTGTGTGTGTGTGTGTGTGTGTGTGTGTGTGTGTGTGTGAATTTTGTGCATTTGTGTCTGTATGTCTGTGTGTGTGTGTGTGTGTGTGTGTGTGTGTGTGTGTTTTACTGATGAAGGCTGTGGCCGAACGCTGTATGTGAATGTCTTTAAATTGGGCCTGTCTGCAACTTGATGTGTCTTCTTCTTGGTAAGTAGCAATCTTGTCTTTTCCTACATTCTTGATATTTCTACCTGGAGTTTCCAATGTTTGATTTTTGCTGAATGGCTTTCTTCCATCCTACAACCCTGTGATGTTTTCAATTGTTACTTTTCTCTATAGCATTAGTCTTCTCAGTATCTGTTCTTTCTCGTGTTTCCTAGGTTTATTCACCGCCTTCCAAACTGCATCCACTTCAGAGCCACACTGTCTTAACAATCATCTCCTCACAACACAGATTTCGTAACCATGCGGTCTGTTGATGCAGCATTTAATGCTGCAGATTCTTTCTTATGCTAGTTATAATCATTTTTGTTCCTACTGATCCCACCTCATCTTTCATCCGAACATACTTAAGTGTTTTGTTTTCCACAACTGCCAATACCACACGAACTTTTGATCTTATATATAACCCATCCTCCCACCCTCTCTCTACGCGTATCACGACACACACACACACACACACACACACACACACACACACACACACACACACACGCACGCCTCATTGTTCCTGTACATTTTTAACGTACAGAGGAGAAGGGAAAGATGGGCAGATGTGTTTGCAGAGGGCTACATATAAACAGGGAGGGGGACATGAAAATGGGGAGGAGATTATAGGACAGAGAGGATGAAAACTGTTGGGTAGAGGGTGTGGGGAGAGTATGTCATGAGGGCAGGATAATTAACAGCAGTGGAGAATGTGTTGTAAGGATAACCCCCATATGCACAGTTCAGAAAAACTGGTGATGGAGGGGAGGGTCCAGATGGCTCGGGTAGAGATGCAGCCATTGATATCAAGTGTGTTTTGTTTAGCTGCATGTTGTGCCACAGGATGGTGTATTTTGCTATTGGTCACAATTTGGTGTTGGCCATACATCCTGGTGGACAGCTGGTTGGTAGTCATACCAATATAGAAAGCTGTGCAGTGATTGTAGCAGAGCTGGAAAATAACATGTCTGTTTTCACAGATGACCAGACCCCTGATGAAGTAGGATAAACTTGTAACAGGATTACAGTAGAAAGTGCTGGGTGGGTGGGTTGGGCAGGTTTCGTACCTGGGTCCCTTGTGGAAAGGGATTGGGATTGGTATAGGGACAGATTAAGATGTTGTGGAGGTTGAGTGGGTGACAGAACACCACTTTAGGAGGGGTGGGAAGTATCTTAGGTAGGATGTCCTTCATTTCAGAGCACGATGAAAGGTAATCAGAGCCCTGGGTGAAGGATGTGGTTCAGTTGTTCCAGACTGGTATGGTACTGAGTGATGCAAGGGGCAGTCCTATATGGCTGGTTCTTGATGATCGTGGGAGGACTGTGGGTGTGAGGGGAATAGCACAGTAGATATGTCTGCCGACTAGGTCTGGGGTTTCACATGATCGATGTTGTCAGAATCCATTCTAGCTGGCATTGAGGAGGTCGTGCTGTTCAAGATACCTCATTATGTTTGAGTTCGGAATATGTTTTAACATTCTACAACAAATCAATGTAATATGTTTTAACATTCTACAACAAATCAATGTAAAGGATAGTGGACGATAGTTTTGTGGGTCACTTCTGCTACCCTTCTTGTAGCTAGGTGTGACCTCTGCTTTTTTCCAAGAACTGGGCATGTTTTTTTCTTCAAGGGACGTATTAAATTATAGTCTGGCGCTTTGTTCAATTTCAACGATTTCAATTGTTTCTCAACACCACTGATGCTAATACTTATTTCATTCATCTTTTCAGTGGTAGGAGAATTAAATTGGGGCAGTGCTCCTTGGTTTACATTTCAGCTTTTGCCCTGCCACTCCCAGTTTCATTTCCTGTCTCATTCACTAGGGACTGGACATTAACTTTGGTGCACTAATAGCCTCGGCACTAAACACTAAGCATGGAAGAAAACTGTCATCCTACATCTTATCAAACACAAAATTACAAAACGCCACACGTTGTTGTTTGTCACCTTCACAAAGAGCTTGCAGAAGCTGAATTTTGTATGGCTTCATGTGTAAACATCGAAGCAAAGATTGCCAGACGGACATTGGGGGCTTGTTGAGCTGCGAGGCGAATGCATTTCTGTGGACTCCTTGTGAAACTATGGCGGATGTGTTCAATGTCTGTGTCAGACATTCAGGGACGGCCCTTCAATTTGCCTTTACACAAACAACCTGTTCTTGGAATTGTTAATGCCATCATCTAATGCTGTGTGCTGTAAGAGGATGCACATCACACCTAGTATGAAAGTTGCATTGAATAGTTGTTACTGACCCGCACTTTCCAAAACAAAGAACACAAAATGCTGTCTGTTGTCCTGACACCACTTTTACTAGAAATGAAATGGGTACACAATACTGCTACCTAACTGGTACCAAGTAAAACTTGGGAGTTTGCTCTTTCCAGCAGTATGTTCTTCATGCACATATCTCAAATAACATAATAGTTATGATTTTTTTGATAAACCCAGTATTTACATCGTGATTGGGATTCCTAACTATCTGTTATAGGTAGTTCTCCGAGAGGGCATTTTCATATTTCACAATATGTCTTATCATGCCCACCACTAACAAAATTGTAATTTTTGTTAAGTGTTGCGTGATTAAAGTCTCCACTGATGATTATAATATGATTGGGGAACTTATGCACAAATGAACTGAGACTTTTTCTCAAGTTTTTGTTTACATTAGAAGATAAGTCTGGGGGCGATAGAAGGATCCAGTTATCATTTTATGCTCAACCCTGAGACTTCCCCAAACAATCTCACATGCAGCTTCAATTTCTATCTCGGTGGATCTGAGTTTCTTGTCTACTGTGACAGATACAATACCTGCATGTCCCATTAGCCTATCCTTTCAATAAACTCTTAAATTTTCCCCTAAACTCTGACTGCTATCTATTTCAGGACTCAGGCAACTGTCTGTACCTAGTATTATGTGAGCTTCATGGCTTTTGGGGAGAGCTTCAAACTCTGGCAGTTTGCCACAAAGGTTTTGCAGTTAAGCATTAGGATTTTGATATTTTCACATGTGGAGACATGTCTTTCTATCTTACACTGATGCTTCTGGGTTTCCTACAGCTGTCATTATCTGGATTGGATGGAGAGTCGCCTGATCTAAAAAATCTTTGTGTGCACCCCACACACTGTCACCCACTTGAGTAGCAGCCTCTGTTGTGCAGTGCACAGCTGATCCATTTAGGGGGACCCCACAGTTCCCAGCCCTATGGCGCAAGTCTTGGATGTCGCAGCCTGGCTTGTCACTGAACATTCCACGTACACATTTATTTGCGCTGATATACAGTGACATTCAGGAGTGATGTATTCTTTGTCAGAATTGTGAGCCGGAAGTGCTGATTTTATTCAAAACACTTTTACCGGTAACTTATGAAAATCTAGTTTTGTAAGCATCTGAAAATTCTCAAAAATAACTTATTTCTGACATAATTGTACAGCAAAATTGGAGAATTATTGTTTTGAATGAGAATAAGTCTACTGTTCTCAAAAATTTCAAAAGAGCACAATTAAGTTTAAACCTATAATTGACGATAACAATACAAGTTTATTGCAGCACTTGTGAATGTTTGAAACTTCTTAATACAAATAGCTATTGATACAATCAATGAAAGGTTACGCAGAAGCAGTGTGATCAGTAAAGTATTCAAATCTAGAACTTCAAATTGACACATTGTACACATGCTCTCACACAAAAGAAAATTCTGAAATAGGCTTTTATACGTAAATAAATGCAACTGAGTGAATTTGTAATGTAAGTTGCCAAATTTAAACATATGTGCATTTACAGTAAGTGGCGCTCTTTGAGAATACATTAAGTACAGACTTATGTCCATGCTATTAATGAGGAAATAACTGAACACAGAAACAGTTGGTTACAATATGTCACATGTTAATAGAATGGAAGGTTACCCAAGAAAGCTTTGAACTTCAATCTGAAAGGTAGAAGATGTATTATGGGACAACCATGGAAATGATGGTATAAACTTTGTGGAGTTATAACATGAAGATCCCTAATCTCCATGTGTAAGATAACAATGATGATAGATGCATAACTGTTCAGGACATTGTTAAGTAAAGTCAGTCTGAGACTTTCCGTGATAGCTCTTAGACAGAAGACTATATATCTCATGATACATTTCTTACAGATCATGATGGTGACGAGTTCCTGACAGAGGAGGAATTCTCGAGTCTTCCACAACAACAGCTAGGGCTAGCTGCTGCTGCAGCTGCTGATGATAGTGCGGGCAATGTAGTGGAAGAACAACGACGATCAGAATTTCGGCAGTTAGTGGATCGAGACAGAGATGGACGAGCTGATCGCCACGAACTGTTGGTTAGTTGTTTATAAAGTAATTGTTTCAATCATTTCAAATAATGTAACTGTTATTCAGTTGTATTACGAAATAATGGAATCGTTTGTAAATCAAACACAGCGTCTCACTGAGGAGGGAACTTTGTTTCAGTTTTATGTAAATAATTGTATTGAAAGCTGTAACTTATATTTGGCGTACATTGTTGTAGTTGTTTTGAAGAAAAGTAACTGCATGATATTATGTAATTTATTTTTGTTACACTTATTTTTTGCTTTATGGATCCATGATGTGACTGTATCAGTAGGATGTTTTATTTATTGATTTATGTGCATTTCTTTTTGCATGTAGTCAAAAATTATGATTTTTGCAAACCCCACATTATGTACACGGCTAAGAGCCTATTGATTATAAGTAAAATTTTAATTTTGTTTTAAATCCATCCCCAGTATGTGCTGTAATGGATAATGGCAAGTTTTTGTACTACACTGAGCTGTTATTTCTAATTTTGTTCTTTGTCTGTAATAATTGTGCTTATTTCAAGAGAGCTGTTAGGCTAATTTGTGGTCTGAGGTATACACTTGAGGAGTATAGTGACGTATTTCTTTTGGCAAAGCGCACCACAACTGGCCTCAGTACCCAAGACCAGGTGTTATCAGAAGAGCTCTCTTGTGTAGCATCAGTTTTGTTCAAGTGCACCTCAGCAGCACAACCCCATAGTTATATCCTATAATTATAAATAGAAAAATTATCCCATAGTACACTGTCATCAGCATTTTATTATACAATATTTTGTACAGCTGGCTAAGCAAGAACAATACCCTGCTTATTTCTCTGTTTTACAGAGTTAACATTATTTTCCCATTGAAGGTGCCATTCAACTGCAGCCCAAGGAATTTACAGTCTCTTATCACCTGTCATACAAAACTCTGCAAATATTTCCCATACATCTTGTGAGTAATTGTATGGGAAATTAGAAGACCCTACAATGTTTACATATGCAAGAAAAATGAATAGCTCCAGCTTGATCCCTTGCCAGGCCTTGCATTACTTTTTCAGTCATATACAGTTATAATAATAATAACTACATATAAGACTTACATGAGGGTATTTTTGATTCGTTGTTGCAACTACAAAATGCGTTATTTTTTCACCAGATGCGTTTTGCTTTATTGAGGTAAAGCATCATCAGTGGTCTGTAATTAAGTTTATTTACATTTTGATTCACTTTTTAGATTCAAAACAGTTTGTTGAGAATAGGTTGGTTTGTACTTAGGGTGATTTTTTGGCTGCTTTCTCGCTTCATCAGGAAATGCCGTCTGCTAGTACATCGTTGTTTTTCTGTGTTAGACACTGATAATTTTTGTCAACTTTTTAGATGCTCTGCAGCACTATGCATTTATTACCACACACTTTTATGCACACCACTGTATTCTGTTTGTTTTCGTACTTCAAGTATGTGTTGAAGTTTGTGTTTGTAGTGTTGCCAACATAACATTTCCACTACTTAGTCTTTGACTTACAAATATTCTTTTTTAAATTAGATTTTTGTATGTGTGTAATTCTATAGGAGAAACCATGAGTGGGCATAAATATATAGCAGTGTGATGGGGTCTTCGGGGCCCTCTGCCGATCTTTATCCGAAATTTTCTGTCGCGTGCAAGTCGCGGCCTCTCATAGTTCCTCCCAAGTCCAGGAGAACGGGGTACCACAGGGATCTGTCCTTAGTGTCTGCCTGTTTTTAATCGCAATAAATGGGCTCGCTGCAGCAGTGGGAAATTCTATCTCCGCTTCCCTGTAAGCTGACGACTTCTGCCTTTACTACAGCTCTACTGGCATTGTAGCTGTTGAACGTCAGCTACAGGGCGCTATCTGCAAGGCGCAGTCTTGGGCTGTAGCGCATGGTTTTCAGTTTTCCGGTGCCAAGACCCGCATTATGCATTTCTGCCGGCACTGAACAGTCCATCCTGAGCCGTGGCTTTATCTTGCCGATGAACTTCTTGCTGTGGTGGAGACCCACAGGTTTTTGGGTGTAGTTTTTGATGCCCGGTTGACTTGGCTGCCTCATATTCGGCAGCTTAAACAGGTGTGTTGGTGGCATCTAAATGCTCTGAGATGCTTGAGCCACACCCGCTGGGGCGCCGACCGATCTACCCTGTTACGGCCCTACCAGTCCCGTCTGGATTATGGGAGCTTGGCTTATGGCTCAGCATCCCCATCTGCGTTGCGGGTGCTGGACCCAATCCTCCATAGTGGGGCTTTCCGTACCAGCCCTGTGGACAGCATACTAGTGGAGGCAGGTGTCCCTCCATTGCGGTTACGGCGCCAACATTTGCTGGCCGCTTATGCTGCCCATGTTTTCAGCTTGCCCGGGCATCCTAACTATCGGCTACTATTCCCAGAGTCGCACGTCCATCTTCCAGAATGTCAACCCAGGGCTGGCAGTACGATCGCGGTTTGCGTCCGAGAGCTTCTCTCCGGGATTGAGGCTTTACCTCTTCCGCCTCCTTTCAGGGCACCTCTGCGTACACCCCCTTGGTGTGTGCCTCACCCTCACCTTCAGCTGGAATTGGCACAGGGCCTGAAGGACTCAGTCCCTCTGGACGCCTTCCGGCGCCACTTTCTTTCCCTCCTTGCAATGTATCAGGGCTCTGGCATTGCGTACACTGACGGCTCAATGGTTGCTGGTCGTGTCAGTTATGCACTTACTCTAGGGGACCATTCTGAACAACATTCATTGCCGGCTGGCTGCAGCATTAACACTGCTGAGCTGGTCGCCATCTTTCGTGCCCTAGAGTATATCCGTTCCTGCTCAGGTGAGTCCTTCGTGATCTGTAGCGATTCCCTGAGCGGTTTACAAGCTCTCGACCAGTGTTTCCCTCGTTCTCATCTGGTGATGGCTATCCAGGAGTCCCTGCATACTCTTACCCGTTGCGGCCACTCCGTGGTCTTTGTTTGGACCTCGGGCCATGTTGGGATACTCAGCAATGAAATTGTTGACTGCCTGGCGAAAGAGGCCACCAGTAAACCACCTCTGGACATTGGCCTCCCAGAGACTGATGTGTGAGCAGTCCTCCTACGACAAATTTTCTCACTTTGGGACGCTGAGTGGTGCGATCTACCCACGCCCAATAAACTCCGTGTTATAAAGAAGACAACGTCTGTGTGGAATTCCTCCATGCGAGCTTCTCGCAGCGACTCCGTTGTCGGCTTCATATTGGCCACACCCGGGTGACGCACAGTTATTTATTCCATCGTGAGGACCCGCCTCTCTGTCGCTGTGTGGCACTTTCGATGGTGGTGCACATTTTATTGTCTTGTCCGCTTTTAGCTGTGCTCAGGCAGACCTTTGCGCTGCCTGATACACTCCCTGCCCTTTTATCTGATGACCCTGCTATGGCTGGCTTAGTTTTACGTTTTATTCGGGCAGGGGGTTTTTATCGTCTAATCTGAGTGTTTGTTATGTCCTTTTGTGTTGATTCTGAGCTTTGGCCTACGATTTTAGTCTGAATTTTTAGTGTGTTTCTCGGTGGTTGGCTTTTCATTTTTGTTTCGATGGTCGGCCAGCCACCGTCACACTCTGTGTGATTTTAGTTCATCTTGTCTGGTCTTTATCTAAGTTTCTCTTGTTCTGTGTCATCTGTGCTCTATTCTGTTACTTGCTTTTATTCTCTGTGGGTGTTTTTAGTATTTGGAAACAGGGACCGATGACCGGAGCAGTCTGGTCCCTTTAATCCCACAAACCAAGCAGTGTGATGGAGCGTGGGTTAGAGGAGAAGGTGAGGAGCGAGTGGTGAAATGTAACTGTGAGTGGTGTGTGTGTGTGTGTGTGTGTGTGTGTGTGTGTGTGTGTGTGTGGCGGGAGGGGGGAGTGGGAGGAGGTGATGGATTTTATCAATTATTCTGTATAGAGTCTGGTTTCAAATTTTTATCTGGTCATTGAGCAACTGTTTATTTCGTGGTAATGCTTTTTGTATAAGAAAATTTTCTTGGAAAGGAAGGTGGTGTCTGTCATCTGCTTATAGAATAAAGTAGTATTTTGGGCCTTCACCATGGAAGGTAGTTTATAAAGATCATGGAAAAAGTGTTAAATGGAATGTTGTAGGACACACTATTAATAGTAAGTCAAGCAGAGGGGACAAGTCTCACATCTGAATTGTTCAGTGTTGGATTCTGATACATTCAGTGCTACATCTAGATAAGTTTCAAGCCACATTTCTCCTTTTGTGCTTAAGCTATAATAATCTTATTGTAACTCTAGTATTCCATATGGCAAAATAGGTATAGTACAAAGCCACATTTCTCCTTTTGTGTTTAAGCTATAATAATCTTACTTTAACTCTAGTATTCCATATGACAAAACGGGTATAGTACAGTTTTAGATAACATAGTGAATATAGTGAACATAGTGAATATTTAAGCTAGCTTCCTACTTCTGCAGAGTAGATATGGCGGGAGGAGGAGTTGCCACATTTATTAAAAACTGCCATAAATTCAAGAACATTGACATTAATAAATTCTGCTTAGAGCAGCATCTAGAAGCATGTGCAACAGAAGTAGAGTTCCATAACAGATCCTATATAATAGTACTATTTACCGAACACCTGCAGGAAATTATAGTCTATTCATAAATCATCTAGAAGCTCTTTTGGGTTATTTAACAGTAAGAAACAAAGAAATTTTGATTGCTGGTAACTTTAATACAGATTTTCTAATTCAATCTTCCAGTAAACATTTACTGCAGTTAGTAATGTTGTCTTTCAATCTAACTCACACTATAAACTTTCCAACTAAGATCACTAAATCCTCAAGGACAGCCATTGATAACATTTTTATAGACAAATCAAAGGAACAAAATCATATCATAAAACCTGTAATAAATGGACTATCAGATCATGACATGCAGCTCCTTGTTTTAGATGTAAAGTCTAAGCAGATTATCAAGACTGCTAAATCTGAGTACAGGAGAGTATTCAATCAACAAAAAATTGAGTGTTTTAGAAAACCGCTCAAAGATATGAACTGGAAAGATGTTTATAGTGCTCATGACATGAATGAAAAATATAACATGTTCATGAACAATGTCAGTACCATGTTTGAAAACTGTTTTCCTCTAAAAGTTACTCAAATTAAACAGAAGTCTATAATAAAACCATGGATCACACAGGGAATAAAGATTCCCTGTAAGACAAAAAGGAAAATGTATCTGTCGACCAAGAATAGCTCCAATGCTGATGATTTAGCTAAATACAAGGAATACTGTAAAATATTAAAAAAAGTAATTCAGACATCTAAACAAATACACTACGAGAAGAAGGTAGCAATGTCAGGGAACAAAATAAAAACAATATAGGATATAGTGAAAGAGGAGACTGGTAGAACCAGAAAGGAACAGGAGCAAATAGCACTAAGGGTAGATGACACATTAGTAACCGATGGGCATAGTTTGGCAAATCTATTTAACAAGTACTTTATATCCGTTACTGATAGAATGGGATTGTCAGGATCAGTAAATAATGCCCTTGAATATCTGAAATTAGCCTTTACAAGTAGCTTCAGGTACATGAATATGTCACTCACATCACCAAGAGAAATAATTTCCATAATAAAATCTTTAAAAACAAAGCATTCTAGTGGTTACAATGAAATATCAACAAAGTTAATTAAGGCATGTTCTTGTGAGTTTAGTACAATTCTAAGTTACTTGTGTAACCAGTCAATTTTAACTGGGACATTTCCTGACTGGTTGAAATATGCAGATGTTAAGCGTCTATTCAAGAAAGGAGATAAAGAGATGCCATCAAACTACAGACCGATTTCACTTTTGCCAGCATTCTCAAAAATTTTAGAAAAAGTTATCTACAGGCAACTTCTCAACCATCTGACCACAAATAACATATTATCAAGAACACAGATTGGATTTCTGAAGGGTTCTGATATCGAAAAGGCAATTTACACCTACAGTGAAAATGTACTTAATTCATTAAATAACAAGTTACAAGCAGCAGGTACTTTCTGTGATTTGTCAAAGGCATTCGGCTGTGTAAACCACAACATCCTTTTAATTAAATTAGAATTCTATGGTGTCATGGGCAGTGCTGCAAAATGGTTCAAGTCATACCTCACTAACAGGAAACAAAGGGTGTCAGTGCAAGGGACTAGTGAATTAAGTCATCAGTCATCATCAGAATGGGAATGTGGTGTCCCACAAGGATCCATTTTAGGGCCATTGCTTTTTCTTGTGTACATTAATGATCTTTCATCAGTTACACTGCCAGAAGCAGAGTTCATTTTGTTTGCAGATGACACAAGTATTACAGTAAATAGCATGTCAAGTGTAGTTCTAGAAAGATCTGCCAATAATGTTTTCATGGATATTAATAAATGGTTTAAAGCCAACTCACTGACATTAAACTTCGAAAAGACTCACTATATGCAATTCAGAACCTGTAAGAGGTTTCCACCCAGCATATGCATAAAGTACGAAGAAGAGCAGATAGAAGAGGTTGACAGTTTTAAATTCCTGGGATAACAACTTGATAATAAATTCAGTTGGGAGGAACACACCACAGAAGTGCAGAAACGCCTTAACAAATCTGTATTTGCAATTCAAGTGTTAGCAGACATAGGTGACATAAAAATGAAAAAGCTTGCATACTTTGCCTACTTTCATTCCGTAATGTCATATGGTATAATATTTTGGGGTAACTCTTCAAGTCAAACAAAAGTTTTCAGAGTCCAAAAGTGTGTAATACGTATTATTTGTGGAGTAAACTCAAGGACGTCTTGTAGAAACCTCTTCAAAGAACTGGGTATACTAACTACTGCCTCTCAGTATATTTACTCCTTAATGAAATTTGTCCTAAATAATATATCTCTTTTTCCAACAACCAGCTCAGTTCATACATACAATACCAGGAACAAAAATGATCTGCACAAGGACTTAAAAGCACTTACTTTAGTTCAAAAGGGGTCCACTACTCAGGAACACTCATCTTCAATAATTTGCCAGCAAACATAAAAAATTTAGTTACAAATAGAGATCAGTTTAAAAGGAGCCTGAAAGACTTACTAGTGGCCAACTCCTTCTACTCCATTGACGAATTTTTTAATAGAAACAAATTATGTGTTGTATATATTTATACTATTAGTATTGTTATTTCAGCTTAAAAAAGATATATAAAAAAACTGAAAAAGGTGACATGTTCCACATCCACGAGGATCTCCTCAACACGGATCTATGAAATGAAAAACTAATCTAATCTAATGAAGAGTGAGAACACACTGTGGGCAATTGCCTGCATGTGGCAGGTGGCACTGGGAGGTACCTGCATAGCCATTTCGTGTAGTTGCTCAGCCCCAGTGTCTCTCTCTTTTGGCCTCACTTCACTATAGTGAAGTTGTGTCGCATGTGCCCGCCATGTGATGACAGCCAATGTCATAAGTGGTAGCCCAGTGGGTTACCTCATCTCTTCTTCCATTAGGAAGTGGTGAGCTGAGTCTCAATGAGGTATCCCCTGCCTGGCTGAGCACCCGGGCAGAGCTCCATACCTGGTAATGTGTTCCGAAATGTGGGACATCCCCTCTGGCACCATTAGTTCCTGATCAGCTTGGACAGGAACATACGGCCAGAAGGTCCTCATTCAGTGGTGCAGATGGAGTCGTTCCAACTCCAGTGTTGGTAGCAGAGACCATACTATGTCCACAACGGATCCCAATGTGGATGGGTGCAGCAGCAGTGAGGATGGTGTCTGCCAGGTGGGTACTGCTGCCTTATCTCCTTCCGTCATCTGGTACATCTTGGGTAGCTTAAAAACCGAGAGCAGTGAGGGCAGGGCCAGGTTTTATGAACAGGGCTGTGAACCAGAGGGCAGGAACAGCTAGGGAGCAGGAGGAGAGATAATAGAAGATTTGGTGGAAGAGAAACAAAAGGTGGCATGGTCATGATTGTGGGAGGGCCTGGGGCTGTCAGGTCACCTGCCAAAGGTGGAACTGATTCTGATGAAGTGTCACCATTCATTTCCTTTGGCCAGAGTGTACATATGGCATCATCACTGCTGCTGGACAACCACTAGAATCCACTTGTACTGCATTTGAAACTCCACGCCCATTTGCGGGTGCACAGCTGGAATCGAGGGGACAGTGCTGCAGATTGCCCCCAGAATGTGAGACGAAGGAAGGTGTAGGGCTGGTGGAAATGGAGGATTTATGTTGGATTGTTGCCCTATTGACATGGACCTGTTGGAATTAAAAAAAACATCACTAACTCAACTGTGGGAGCATCGGCCACATATTTCCTCATTTGAGTTTTGAAAGTTTACATGAGTCTTTCGAGCTAACCATTTGATTGACAATGGAAAGGTGGAGACAGCAGGTAGTGAATCCTGTTTTAGTGGCAGAACTCGCCAGAAACCTGGTGGTCTATTGTTTGACACCAGCATGAAAGGAAGTCGTTCAATAACGAAAATTCTGCAGAGAGCTGTCACCATAGCCTTCACGCACATGGGCAGACTGTTGACCAATACAGTAAGTTGGAGAATGCTCAAGAGGTAATATCCAGGAAGGGACCCATGAAATCGACATAACCTGCCCCCAAGGGTGTGAGGACATCTGCCAGGATGAGAACATTTAGTGGGGAATTGCTTGCAAGTAGCTTGTACTGATGACAGTTGTGAACAAGATGTTTGAACTGCTGATTTATGCCACGCCAACACACATGGTGCTGGACAAGCAGTTTAGTTTGCAATAAATCCTAGTGATCTTGTTGTAAGAGCCATAAGATTGTTGATCACAGAGGTTCTGGAGGGAGTACCCAGGGAGACCTTTGACATGTGATGAGTAAGATAACCCTGTCCACCAGATTCAGCTGGTAGCGGAGATGGAAGTAATGCCGCAATGGGCTGGGTCCCAGCTGGGAATGTGGTCCAGCCAGGTTTGTTGCATGTACTTCTGTACCTTTTGTAAGATGGTGTCTTTGGCCATGGCTGCAGCCACACAGGCCCCTGTATGGGAAAAGTGTCCAGTGCCTGTTGAGCCTCTTCATCCAACTGGAAGGACAAGACCTTGTCTTGGTTGAACTATGGCTCAGGGCCCATCAGGAGATGGGGCAAAGAGTTTACATTGGCATGTTTAGCAGTATTGTGGAAGTGAATTTTGTAATACCTGCTTAGAAAGAGTGCTCAGCACTGGAGTCTGTGGGTAGTCCTCTCCAGTAGCTTTTCTGCAGAGCAGAAGAGGGAGACCAGTGATTTATGTTCCGTAATGAGGTGGAACTTTGTTCTGTACAGGAAGACAAGGAATTTCTTCAGCAGGAAGGTGATTGTGAGGGCCTCTGTGTGACATTGAGTTTCCTTGATGCAAATGTGTTTGAATGTTCATAGGTGTCAGTGTCTCTATGTGCCAGGATACCACTAGGCCCTGTTCAGAGGTGTCCGCTGCCTCCACTAGCTGTTTGCCATTGAAATGTGGCAAGACATGGTGATGATAAGAGTACCTGCGTGAAGGCCTTGAACATCTGTTCATATGCCTCCGACCATGCAAATGATCTGCCCTTATGTAATCTTACCCAAGAAGGACTGGAGCTCCTTTAAATTTGTGAAGCAAGGAAGTGTGATGATGACTTTGACCAGCTTCTGCACGGGCTTAATACCATTGCAAAAACTGTATGTCGTAGGTATTTCACTGACAGTTGGGAAAAAAAGACATTTTTTTGAGACTGCATTTGAGGAGGCCTGCGGACTGGAAGGTGTGGAACAGCCGCTCCAAATTGTAACCTGGGAGTCAAGGAAGGCAGGATTCAGTTACGATTGCGGATGGGGCCGTAATTGGTTACTGTTGGTTCCCTTTTGCAATTACACATATTTATTTTAAAACGGTAATTCCAGACTCAGCAATAAATAAATGTATCACACGTTATTAATGAAGGAATAAACAACACATTAATAGTGCTTTCAGTACATTACAATTTACCAAATGAGCATTTATTTATTTATTGATTTAGTTATTATCATCCCAATGATCATATTTGTGATATAGGATTTGTCAGGGTACATTTTCACAACTATATAATATCTTTACAAAATTTTTGTCTGTGCTGAATTCATATGAATCTATTTTATTTTTAATACAATATACAACTAATAAGTGTTTTTGTAACATAATTTCGTATGTGCTTGACAGACATATTCACTGTTGTAATTTCATTTGTCACATTAACTTAAAAATATATTCTTATACAGTTGTGCAGAGATATTCACTTATGCTGTAATAACATTTGTCAAGCATGTGGTTCTTTATGTTCTAATACAGCTGAGCATAGAAATTCACTTACACTATAGTAACATTTGTCAAGCATGTGATTCTTTATAACAGTTTTAAATTTGTCCTCATTTTCCAGCTCTTTGATATGTTTTGGTAGTGCATTAAAAAGTTTGATGCCTTGATTACGTACATGTTTCTGACTTCGGGTCCTTCTTACAGCTTGTATGTGGAGATCTTTACATTGCCGTGTATCATAATTATGGTAGTCCATATTGGTTTTCATTTTGTCCTGATTTCTTTTGATCACCAACAGACATTTCAGAATGTATAATGATGGAATTATTAAAATTTTCAATGCTTTAAAAAGGGGGCTACAATGTGTTTGAGGTGGGATCTGGGTCATTATCCGAATAGCGCGTTTTTGTAATTTTAAAATCTCATTTAGACGACACTTTGTTTTGCCCCAGAATACTATCCCATAGGATGCAATGGACTGAAAATAGCCAAAATATACTAATCTGGTACAGTCATTCCTACAAACTCTTGAAGTTATTCTAAGTACAAAACATGCTGAATTTAGTTTTAGTGCTAAGCTCACCACATGGTCCTTCTAGTTAATCTTCTCATCAATGTGCATACCCAGGAATTTTGCACACTGTACTCTTTCAAGTTGTTTGGGATTTAGGTCATCATGTTCACTTATTTTTCCATATTGCACATAATTAGTGTTTTTCCATTCAGTGTTAGCTTGTTAGCACTAAACCATTTTTGTATATCTTGTAGGACATGGTCCACAGTACTGTGCAATGACTGCTTCATATCACTAACTATTAAACTAGTGTCATCATGAAATAACATGATTCTAGCTTTTCTCTCTGACACCGTATTATCATTCATGTAAATGAGGAACAGCAAGGGGCCTAATACACTTCCTTGGGGTACTCCTACTGTGACCGCCCTTGGATCTGATATTAGTTCAACTTTTTGGTTAATATTTGGTGCTGTAATTTCAACCACCTTCAGCCTCTTTTCCAGATATGACTCAAACCACTTTTTTTACCGGTCCTCTGATACCTGTAGCTTCAAGCTTTTTGAAAAGTATGCTGTGGTCAACAGTGTCAAAGGCTTTTGACAAATCTAGATTTATCCCAACTACACTTTTTCCCTCTTCCAATTTACTGATTATTTCTTTTGTGTATTCCAGTACAGCTGTTTCGGTACTTATCCCAGCTTGAAATCCATGCTGATTACTGTTTATCAGATTGTGGATATTAAGATAATGTGTGACCCTATATTTCATTAGTATCTCTAAAACCTTAGAGAAAGTTGGGAGAAGTGAGACAGGTCTGCAGTTTTCTACTTTAAGCTTATCTCCCTTTTTCAACAGGGGAACGACTTTAGAAATTTTCAGTTTCTGTGGAAACACGCCCTCAGCCATTGACAAGTTTGCTATGTGCACCAGTGGTTTTGCTATTTGATTAGCTGTTTTCTTTACTAGTATTATTGGCACCACATCTACTCCAGCTGACATCTTGGACTTGAGACTTTTAATCACTTTTAAAACTTCCCTTTCATTTGTTGGAACTGCCATCATACTGCTGGCTGCCTTGGGTGCTTCCATCTTAATCTGCTTCCCAAAATTCCTGCTTAATGTCTGGGGTTCATTTAAAAAGTAATTATTTATATAATTAGGCATGGCATATTTATCTACCATTTTATTCTCCTCATCTTTTAGAATAATTTCCTTGTATCTGATAGGCACCCTGGTTTCTTTACTCACAGTTTCCCATGCAATTTTAGTTTTATTTCTGGGCTGTTTTATTTCCATATCTTTACTTAGTAATTTTGCATGTGCAGTTATTCTGTGGTATGTTTTCCTATACCTTTTTACATATTCTATAAAATCAGTATCTCCACACTCCCTCAATCTGAACTCAGTTTTTTGATGTTTTAACATGATTTCTTAATGCCAAGAGTCATCCAAGAACTTGACTTTGTGTGTCCAGTAGACTTGATTCTGGTCAGTTTCTTTGGAAAACACATTTCAAAGTTCATCATATATATCGATGCAAATACACTATATGCCTCATCTGTACTTGTTTGTTTCATAACATCTAAGATACTTATGAACTGATGACAACTGTCCACAGAGAAGTTTCTTTTGTAAATATTATTTACACCTTTATCTTCCTTTGACCTTAAAGGGATTTCAATGGTGAGAGCATTGTGGTCAGACAATCCTAAATCTACATTTGTTACATCTATGTCAGTTGCTGACATCTTTGAGAAAATGTTATCTATGAGGCTATTGGAGGTGTTTGTTATTCTAGTTGAATTGTTTATGGGTGGTGACATGTTGAAACTCTTTAATATGTCCAAAAATTGCCTTTTTTTGTTGACTTTCAACTAGAAGATTAATATTGAAATCACCACAAAGAATAATCACAGTTTCTTTTTTGTAAAAAATATTTAGCAACAATTCTAATTTATCAGAAGAATACTTCTATGTTTCCACATGGTGACCTATACACTGTTATGACTATGACTCTTTTAATCAGGCCATATAGCCGGACAGTACCTGCTTCAAAAAACTTTTCAAAGTTCTTTTTAAATTCTAACTCCACCACCTTTTGCAATTTTTCTACTATAATGATTTGCCAGTTTAAATGGATTAATGTGAATACTACTGATTTCATGGTCCTTACGCCAGTGTTCAGTAATACACAATACATCAGGTTGGGTGTTACTTACTGCTATTTCAAGTTCACAATATTTGTTCTTGAAGCACTGCACATTTAGAGTCATAATCTTTAGAACAGGGGAGTGAGCACCAATGGTATTTCTCCTTTCGTTTAACACTGTTAACTTGGAGTTTTCATTTTGGCCAGATACCAAAAATCCTGTTGTACCACAGGTTTCTTGTTTCTGTTGCTTTTCCTACTTGAAGTGGATGATGCTGATACAGACACAGCAAATAATGTTTTAAAAACAAGCCAATGTGATCCCAATTAGAATTTTAGAGCAAGTAACCACAGTCAGGGCTGAAGGCCTTTAATGCCAAGAACGGCAATTATATATAAAAAAAGAAAAATTAACAAACATACTGTAAAACAGCAATGCAGTAGGGTCATTCCATGTTAGTTCAACCAGGGGCTCCAGCTCATAATCTCAGATTTGACTGAAATTCAGTACACTAATTCTACCATGCGGCGTGACCCAGAAATTGCAACATGCATCTGGCAATCTATCTTCAGACTCAAAGTCAGGTCTTAATAACTTTGGAACTATTCCGCACAGTCCAGTGAAATTTTTACAACCCAGTAACATCCATTTAGAGAACACACTCCATGAGTCAAATCACCAACAACATATTTCTGAGGGAAAATAAAAAGTTCTAAAATGTTATTTAAAAATGTAATAAGTTAAAAGGTACATACTGTAGGTGTCCTCTATGCCAAATATAATTCACTCAAAACGAGTATAAATTTTTTTGTGGTAAGCTTAATGTGGCCTAAACACACACAGAACTCATCATGCCCATATCCGTCACAAAACTGATTTACATGCACATGAACAGACAAAAATTTGAAAAATTGCCTGAAAAACATAGATTTTTGAAGTGTGGTAGCACAAAAGGGACAAGTGGCATCCAAGCCAAATTTCTCACAATGCATAAGTAGACCATAATGATATCTATCTCAAAATTTCAGCATGTTATTGCAAGACATTTGTGTACAATGGAAGTTGACAGAGGTATTTGGTGATGTGGCCATTGTTCCACAACGTAACTTCTTGTCCTCTCCCACAACTATTTAATCACTAAGCAACAACATATAGACAGATTAACACAATGTATCATTAATCTTTACTGCACCTTAACTGCTAAAAACAAGTTGATTGTGCTTCGAACAGAAGTTCTCCCACATTTTAGCTACTGTACTCTGTACATTGAATGGCAAATTGTACTGTTTTCCTGACACTGTGGTAGGAACTGGAACTGTCATAAGAATATGTCAAAAAGGAATCCAACACCTGTCTGCCAAATGTGGCCAATGAAATTATCTTGCTGGTCCTGCTGGTGCCATGAAGTTTACAAATACACCACCTTCTGCATCACAGCATTCTGCAACACATCCTAAATACCATTTGTCATCAGAAACAGCAATAACATATAACATGGTTGTATGTTGCTGCTTTTGCTTCTGAATGCTGAGTCAGACACACTGTGAAGACACATGTTGTGCATGAACCTATAGTTGTAACCGGACAGTCTGCTCATCTGCACATTGTCAGAGTCCGCTGGAGAGAAGTGATGATGGCTCCTTGTGCCTGCAACAGTTTTAACATGTTCTAGTGTGCTTTTTAGCAACTATTCGACTGATTTCACCTCATTTTTCAAAACATAAAACATAGAATGATTGTATGCCAGAGTTTTTTTTTTTTTTTTTGTACCCAGGTAAATAATTGAAGAGGTGTTAGAATGTGACCTCCTGTAGAATGCTGCAGACTAGTTCGTGATGCCACGCGCTTACGGCATTAATACCATCACATAAATTTTTACCATGACTTGTTGCAAAAAAATTCCATTCTGCGTGAATCTGAAAATCATGGTAATGCATGCATAAATTTTTGAGATTTTTACAGTTTTTGTGCTGACTAGCTGCCCCATCACAGAAGTATTTCGCAAAATGTATGTGAGGCAGCTTGTTTTTCACATATGCTGTGACAGTGCGAATGTGGGCATGAACTGCAATGGCATCATGAATTAAACAGTCACTAAAAATGCACAGGTTCATGACAGACATATCACCTGATTCACCTCTATAGTAAATCGCAAATGGCTGGAGAGTTGCTTGACTGTTGTCCCAATGATATCCTTGGATGGCATCTTGAACTATAAATGCATAATTTTCAGAAAAGTCTAGTCTTACTATAATTTCATCTTGTTTCAAATTATCCTTACAAAACTGGAGATAAGCCAATTGTGCAGTTGCTGTGAAGCTGTGTGTGGTCAGTTTGTCCGTTTTTTGACAACACACTTCAACAAAATCTTCCACTGTACTTTGCTTTGTTTCAAGACTTGTGCGATCCACGTGTGTCCATTGTTTATAAGAAACAAGTTCATTGTCATCCAGAAGGAGTTCACCATACAGTTTGCCATTCATGTATTGTGCAAGATTTGCTTTACCAGGACACTTTTCACATGTGTGTATCATGCACTGATATCACACACTAGCAGCTTCATTGCACCTTTGTAATGCAGACCAGAATCATTTATACCAGCAAACATCAGCTTATCATTTTGATGGGTCTCACATACACAAACATTGTGTGTGCCCCTTGCACTTACAGGCACAACTCATTTTGGCCGAAGATTGAAAAAATATGATAAACCTACTTTGGTATTGGGATACTTTTCCTTGAATTCTACATATAGTTCTGATATGTTGCATAGCAACAATCTTTTTTACATCTGTACACATACATTTCCCATTTTCACCATTACATAGACTTTTTTTCCAGGCATTATTCGGCTGTAGTCATTATTTTCATAAAAAAAAATTATTTTCATAAAAAATTTTCTCAAATTGGTTGAACTGACATGGAATGACCCTATAGCAAGGTTAATTTAAAAAGACAGGCAACTGATCACCAAACGGGTGAGACAAAATGATGGTAAACTTGGTAGCACAACCATTTAAACATGCTGTAATGCCAACAATGGCAATTATATTAAAACATTTAGAAACATACAATAAAACAGCAAATACAATAATAAAACACAAGGGCCAGTCACAGACGGTGCCCCAGCAATTGACCTTTGAGTAGGTCCAGCAAGAAAACACTTTCGTGAGCGATGAGATAGGCAGCCGAGAGCTGCATTCACTTCACAACGTGGTAACTCAGACTAGTGGCAATCTAATGAATGACTAATGATAATCTTGCTGAGGCTATCTGATGTCCAATAAATCAAATGCAAAGATGTAAAAATACGCCAAAGCTAGAACCGGCTGTCAGGACTCTGCCCACAGAATACTGTGCTTAGAGCGCCCGTAATGAGAAAGGAATCACTGCCACCAGAGTAGAAGAATCGCCAACCAACCTACAAAGCTGTCAAAACTACACGCCTCACTGGACAGCAGTGGCAAGGTGAGGAAACGTACACTTCCGTTACATACACTAACCCCTAGGGTAGGTAACGTGGGTGTTAGCAGCCCCGAGGCAGGAAAAATACCATTGGTTGTACTTAACAAATACGAACAAATTGAACGCAATAAATAGTAATTAGAAGACCAGGAAAGCTAATCAGATCCACTTTCCCCGAGCACTACACTTGCTGCTCTTCACCTCGGCAACACTACGAGCAGCAACACGAACCTGAGTCACTGGAGAATCACAAGATCTCACAGTGGTGGAGGTTTCTGTGCTTGAATCCAAATGCACTCAACTTAAAACTTGCAGGATCCAGTTTACGCTGAGGTTATGCATGCTCATGACCACAGGCCTTCAATCTGGCAGTCCATGCGCACCGCCAGCAGTCCTGGCCTATTCTTGCACTACACAGATCTGGCTGCTCCTGAGTCCGCAACTGAACTGCCTACTGCCATGACCTGGAAGAACCATGATGTCACCCCAAAGATAGGGCCACAGGTACTACATATTGATAACCACTGCTGTTGCCACTAGTGGACAGGCAACACTTGCGAAACCAAGTGGTGCCAGTCAACACGAGAAGAAGACAAACAACTGCAACCATGTCAACTAAATGATATGGTCTGGTCTCCAACAGAGGACAGAAATGTACAAAGAGCACCAACGTGTGCCACAGCGTGGCTCACAAATTCTCTTTGCGTTCCTCCACCCCTTATGCCTTTATGGGACCTTTTTCCATTGTAGCTCCTTTTTCCATTGTGGCCCCCTCTTCCATTGTGGCCTCTGTCATCATAGTGTCATCCATATAATTTATGCAGCCTGGAACATCCAGCAGCAATTACTAAAGGAACTTTTGAAAGATAGCTAGGGCACTGGGCACCCCAAAAACTAAGACTTTGAACTGATGTAATCCATTCGGTGTGTTGACAATGAGGTCTTTCCATTATTTAGTTATTTATTGTCCAGAGTAGTTGTAAGTGAGCTTTGGAAAGATTGATCTTCAAAAAGTACTGGGCTGCCATGAGTGCAGAGAAAAGCTTGTCTGGTTTTGGATTGGGTATGTATCGATCCTTGACTGGGAATTGACTGTAACCTTAAAATCTCCTCATAGGTGCAGTTTCACTGAATTCAGAGGTGTCACCCAGTCCCTTGCAGACATGGATTCAATGAAACTCAAGGCTGTCAATCTATCTGGTTCATTCCTGATGGCATGCTGCTTTATTCCTGATGCTATGCTGCAGTGCGAGGGGTATGGACCGTGCAGAGAAGAAGCAAGGGAACACCTGTTGTTCCTTTAATGTAATGTGTTCTATAAAGTTTATTGCGTTGCCTAGACACACAGACAAAGTGTCAGAAAACCCCTTACTGAGGGTTTTCAGTTCCTAAAATGGTATTTGCTCTGTGATCCAGGTGGCACAAATCATTGATGACAAATCTGAAAGCTAAAAAAAAACTTCAAGGCTGAATAGATTCTCTCCATCTGTGTGAACCACAAGAAAGGTGAGGTGCAGTACAACATGTTTCTATGTCACTGTGATTGTAATCTGCACCCTGAGAGGAATGTTTTGTTTGTTATATGTCACCAGGTGATGATCTGAGGGATGAAGGTATGGTGCTCCGAGCTGAAGATATGTTTGAGTGTTTAATGGGGATGCATAGGCACCAGTGTCAATATTTAGCTGAAATTCTTTATTACGCAAAGTGAGTGTTACGAGCAGTTTCTTAGATGACACCACCCTGGAGTGAGACTCTGCTGAAACCACATTAATGTCCATTAGTTTCTGTTGAGATGAATGTTTTTTGTCCAGTGTGTCGCAGGATGTCCTTCCTTCTGGCATACAGTGCACAGTTATCATCTGTCAAGGCATCCTTCTGTGACATGTTCAAAACTGTTCAAGTACAATGAACATGAGTGCCAGTTGTGGGCCGAGACTTGTTTCTTTGCTTACAAGGAAGAGCTGAAATGCAGTGGTGCTCTACTGTTGCCACATTTGCTGTATTGGAAAATTTAGATCCCTCTCCTGGGTCTGACATGATGGCTGCCACCTCACCCCAGAATTCTGATTGAGGAGCTGTGGCCTGGAAACTTTGAAAGCTTAGGCCCATTTTAAAACATAATCCAAAGCAGGTTCCTCAAATTGTAAAGCTTTCTGACACACCACGTTATCTGGAGCCACCCGAAATATCATATCTCTTATCATTTCCTCAGCATATGATTCCTTATTTACGGGAGTCATAAAACAGCATTTTCTACTGAGTCCCTGCAGTTCAGCCACTTGTTTGCAGTATGATTGATTAGGCTGTTTATGACACTGGTAAAATTCCATACTGGGTGCAATAACGTGTTAAGTGTCAGTGAAGGTAGGTAGTTAACAAAGCACACATTTTGTCAGAGGTCTGGTGTACTGATTCTATGATAGGGGCCAGTTTGCACAGAAGCTGGTATTTACTGAGTGAGATCCATGACAGGAAAAATGATTTGGCAACAGCTGGATCCATTATCTGGATTCAGAAAAGTGCTGTTGGAGTTGCTTCTCATATTCCTCTCTCTTTTATGCCATCATGCCATAAGGCAGGAATGGTGGCACATTCACATCCATCTGCCAGGACATTTCTGCTTCTCTAAGTGCTGCTGCAGAACCTGGTGCAGTACGACACCCATCGGCAGACCTGGTGATGTAGCTCATTGTGCAGGTTCCGTGATTATGCAATGAACATGAAAAATGTCCACAATTGTCATCAGTTATGTTGTAACTCACAACATAAAAAACCCACTAGGCAACACCTCCAGAACATGTATATTTAATGATCTAACAAAGAGATAGAGGGGCTGGCCAGTACTTACCTCAGCTCAGTACAGCCGATAGAAACACAAAAAACAACCGAAAATTTAAGTTCCTAGCTTTCGGAATAAATGTTCCTTCATCATGGAGGAGAGACGGGGAAAGAAAGCGAAGAAGGGAAAGTGGATTTAGTTACTCACAACCCAGGTTATGAAGCTTCATAACCTGGGTTTTGAGCAACGCGTGCTCGTGCGCGTGCGCGTTTGTGTTTGTGTGTGTGTGTGTGTGTGTGTGTGTGTGTGTGAGTGTGTGTGAAATTCAATTTGTTATGGAGAAAGAAAGCAATAGGTAGCTTAATTTCCTTTGTGCCATAACGTTAACAGAAGAAAAGCATCACATAAAAGTTGAAAAGAGGCATAATTAAAATCCTGAAGGGCAGAGCAAATAACATATATACTACTGGCTGTTAAGATTGCTACACTATGAAGATGATGTGCTACAGACACGAAATTTAACTGGCAGGAAAAAGATGCTCTGATATGCAAATGACTAGCTTTTCAGAGCATTGACACAAGGTTGACACTGGTGGCGATACCTACAATGTGCTGACATGAGGAAAGTTTCCAACCGATTTCTCATACACAAACAGCAGTTGACCGGCACTGCCTAGTGAAACGTTGTTATGATGCCTTGTGTAAGGAGGAGAAATGCGTACCATTACATTTTCGACTTTGATAAAGGTCGGATTGCAGCCTGTCGTGATTGCGGTTTATCATATCGTGACATTGCTGCTCGCGTTGGTCGAGATCCAATGACTGTTAGCAGAATATGGAATTGGTGGGTTCAGGAGGGTAATACGGAATGCCGTTCTCGATCCCAACGGCCTCGTATCACTAGCAGTTGAGATGACAGGCATCTTATCTGCATGGCTGTAACAGATCATGTAGCGATATCTTGATCCCTGAGCCAACAGATGGGGACATTTGCAAGACAACAACCATCTGCGTGAACAGTTCGATGATGTTTGTAGCAGCATGGATTATCAGCTCGGAGACCATGGCTGCGGTTACCCTTCATGTTGCATCACAGACAGGAGTGCCTGTGATGGTGTACTTGACGATGAATCTGGGTGCACGAATGGCAAAACATCATTTTTTCGGATGAATCCAGGTTCTGTTTACAGCATCAAGATGGTCGCATCCGTGTTTGCCGACATCCGAGTGAACGTACATTGGAAACGTATATTCGTCATGGCCATACTGGTGTATCACCGAACGTGATGGTATGGGGTGCCATTGGTTACACGTCTCGATCACCTCTTGTTCGCATTGACGGCACTTTGAACAGTGGACGGTACATTTCAGATGTGTTACGACCCGTGGCTCTACTCTCCATTCGATCCCTGCGAAACCCCACATTTCAGCCGGATAATGCACGTCCACATGTTGCAGGTCCTGTACGGGCGTTTCTGGATGCAGAAAATGTTTGACTGCTGCCCTGGCCATCACATTCTCCAGATCTCTCACCAATTGAAAACATCTTGTCAATGGTGGCCAAGCAACTGGCTCGCCACAATACGCCAGTCACTACTCTTGATGAACTGTAGTATCGTGTTGAAGCTGCATGGGCAGCTGTACATGTACACGCCATCCAAGCTCTGTTTGACTCAATGCTCAGGTGTGTCAAGGCCGTTATTATGGCCAGAGGTGGTTGTCCTGGGTACCGATTTCTCAGGATCTCTGCACCCAAATTGCGTGAAAATGTAATCACATGTCAGTTCTAGTATAATATATTTGTCCAATGAATACCCGTTTATGATCTACATTTCTTCTTGTGTAGCAATTTTAATGGCCAGTAGTGTATGAGCAAGTGTATTTACAAGAACTTCTCAGTTGCTTACAGTTGGTTTTTAACAAAAGTTGTTACTACTACAAGAGGTGGAATGAGCGCTATGAGCAAAGGAAAGAATTCCAAGACTTAATGAGGAACAATGGGCAACAAAGGGGAGAGTTTTTCTTTCTTTTATTAATGAGATAACTAATGACATCAAAAACGTTTTGTCCAAGCATGAGGTTCAAACAATTTTTAAGTCCATCTAGAAAATAAATGAATTCCGTAGAATTGTAAAAGATGTATGTCATCCACTATCAACAGTTTGTGTGTATAAAATTTTGTGCGGTATTGACCTAGTATGAGTGTGTGTTGGAAAGTGATGATTAAAAATCTTTTATCTTAAAACTCTTAAAGTTTTTAAACAAAACAGACATTATTAACATTCTGCATCATTATTCTGTAGAACGTTTGAGTTTGTTGACAGAGCAACAGCTTCAGCTTTGCTTGCACTGCTTCATCATTATCTATGCGAAGCCCTCAAAGGTGTTCTTTAAGTTTTGGAAAAACATGAAAATTGGAGTGCACCTGTATGGAGGATGATCGATGACAGTGAACCCAAAGCGTCAGATAGTTGCAGATGTCACAGTGCTCTTGTGTGGCCTGGCATTTTCATACTGGAGGGGAGGGTTCTCCATTTGTGGATGAGCTCTTTGAACTTGAAATTTTATTACATCAAGCTGTTTCTTATGCACCGAAATATTTACATTATACACTGCCATGTTAATATGCTACAGTTTGGAGCCCTCTAGTGGCAGTAGGCTGTGAATTTGTAGACATGAAGAATAAAGATGCAAAATATTGTAACATTTGTTTTATTTAAAAAGCTACAAGAGTTTTCGTATAAAAAATTTGGAAGCATTACTTTTCAGCAAACCTCTGTATATCCTGGAACTTCAAAAGGACTACTAACTCTTGGTTAGCTAAACATAGTTGGAACATTTTGAAATTCATTCATAATTGCAGAATCTTTCTGACTTTAGCTGCATTAAGTATGGAGATATTAAGGATGTGTGACACATGAAAATTTGTGCCACTATAAGTAATATCTTCATACCCAATGCAGATAATGTAAGAAAGAACTCACAATTACGAATAACTTTCATACATTTCTTACAGCTGTAATATCATCACCAATATCTGTTTCTTCAGATGGTGTTAAAAATAATAGTAGCTGTCACTGTGAACAAACTAATTAGTTTGCTGTATGGAACATGCTTTCTACAGCCACCCAGACCAGAAGTTTTAACAGAACTTAACACCAACTGTGAAAGCCTTTGTTATATTAGTAAATTGTTAGAACTTGGGAAATGCCATATTTTGACAAACAAAGGAGGTTGTCCTCTGCTATCTGCCTTCCTCTGTTCTGCCCTGAAATTCTTTACAGATACTATACAGTGTGAGGACCTCCACCCTTGTGATCACTGGAAATCTGCCTATATGGATCCCCAGAATGGAAAACTGTTTACTGTGTATGTATGTGTGTCTACTGATGACAAAGGCCTTAATGGCCGAAAGCTATAATTGTGTGAATCTTTTTGTTGTGCCTATCGTGACTCAGCATCTCCACCATATAGTGAGTAGCAGCTTTCCTTCTCTGGCATTGTTACATTCCATCATGGATTTACCATTGTTCGAAACTGTTTACTTCACTGAACAACTCTGAATTTCAAGAGAGCTTATAGGAATAAGTGAATCACCTCTACCCATTTCATCAAACATCTGTTCTGAAGTATTCAAGAAATAATTGAACACAATCTCTTTGCTGGTGAATGGAGCAATGCTATTGCACAGTAAGGCACAAACTTGTGACACGGTGACAGTTCAAGAATGCTTTCTGTGCGGAGAACCCACACAGGATTTGAAATAGTTAAGACTAAAACTTAGCTGATTATTTAAGAGCATAAAAGGAGATAATAACATTAATTCTGAAGTTTACAAACAGTTCTAGCTCATAAGTAAGGCATGAGATGATGCTGATAATTTTTATGTTGAACACATTTATTCAGATTATTTATAGTCAGAAATGCTGTGGAAAAATACAAATTTTGATACTCAGGTTAATTTTATCAGTAAGGATTTTATCTATAAGGAGGAGAAAATCTTGTGGGAAAATTTATGTTTTATTCTGATTCAAAGTCATGTACAGTATCAAAATTATTTACTGTTAATTAAAACTAATAGCTTTGTAAGCTGGATAATATTTGCGAAATCTTCTCACATTATCAGCTGAGTCATCAGGTTGTGTTCTCACAGTGTTTCACCAAGTTTTCTATTTATCATATTCTGGCAAAGTGTCAGATTCCTGCGCAGTTCATTACTTTATAGCCACTGGAACTCAGACTCCTACATCAAGGGCCCAGTGAGTGAGCCAACTGCTTGCCTCTGGAAGAGATATAAGAGATATCACAGCCGGTAGTTCTCCCCACCCTCTCCTGACTGGGTCGAGGGGTCTCTAGGTGTCAAGGCCTAATGCTGCTTGTCTGTTACATGTGCTGCCTCCACTGCTGTCACATCAGAATGATCCTGATGTACACTGCAGGGCGGGAAGAAAGTGGGGCGAAGGGAGGAAGAGTGGGACTAGGAGACTATTACAAAGATGATGTCGATTTTGATCTGATGACGGCATATGCCACCTGGGGAATAGTATCTGTACTGGTAATGGTCTCAACATTGCCTACAGACAACGTTGTGGCATAGCTACCAGAGCACCCTCTGCATCTACCCTTTAATAGGGAATGCTCACAGCCAGAAATCTCAGTGTGGTGCAAGTATATGAAGCAAGCTGGCAACTGTGCCATGGAGGTGCACTCAGTGCTGCCTACAGCCAACTTAGCAAGTTTGAAAGGGGTCAAATTGTGGCCTTGTGAGTGGCAGGATGGTACTTCTGGAAAATTGCCACACAAGTTGGGTGTGCTGCATCTATTCCACAACAATGCTGGTACCTGTGGTCATGTGAACATTCTGACACCTGTAAATGATGTTCTGGACATCCACACAGTACAGACACCCACCAGGATCGTCGTGTTGTAAGGGCAGCAGTAGTAGATCTTACAGCTACTACAGCACTGATAAGAGGGCTTGTGAACCAAGACACGTCAGCACAAACTGTTGCGAGCCAGTTATTAGAAGTGGGACTATGTGTATTCACACCTTCAGTCCGTCTTCTACTCATGCCACAGCATCGATGTGCATAGCTTGTCTGGTCCTATCAGAGAATCACTGGAAGATGGGATGGTGCTCTGTGGTCTTTAGTTATGAAAGCAGATTCTACCTGTAGGCTGGAGATGTATGTTTGTGCATATGACATAGACCTGGTGAGCACTATCTTGTAGAGTGCATTTGTCCAAGACACACTGGCCTCGCCCCATGCCTTTATTCTGGCATGTGATAAGCTGCATCTCTTGTTAATCTTTTGTACTTCTAGAGGGTATTCTAACCAGCATGTGGTACGTGCCAAATATTGTTAGACCCTTTTCTTTTTTCATTCTTGCAACAGGAAGGTGATGCGTTGTCCCAACAGAATAATGCTCACCCACACAATGCCTGTGAAACTCAGCATGCTCTGCAAGACATAAAGTTACTTCATTGCCCATATCTATCACTGGACATGTCTCCAATCGAGCATGTGTGGGATATCATGAGATGAGAAGTGACTTGTGCAACTCATCAACCAATAACTCTTACAGAACTCCGTGAACAGAGTGAGCAAGTATGGCATAACTTATCCCAGGACACTATTCGCATTTGTACGATTGACAGGGCGCCAGAGTCAGTGCCTGCATTGCCGCCCCTGGACATCATATACTAATATGGGTGCTTGGTTTCTTCTTCTGGGTTGTCTTCTTTCTTCTTCTTTTGTGGCTGAAGAGAGCAACTTACTTGAATCTCTAAGTAGCCTTTCTTGCAAAAAGTTTTGCACAGATTCTGGAATTTGGTAGGCAGACTTCTCGTAGTGCATATGGCTGGCGTTCTTTGTGCCAGGTGGTGAGCACATATCTGTTGTACTGCATGGTGGATGCTGTTGGAGGTTAGATACAGATCCATGTACATGTCCATTCCATAGACATACTGTCCCAATATATGTCATCAGGTCCATGTACATCTTCTTTACATAGACAGACTGTCCCACTGTGCCATTCATTTACTTCCACCTTCATGGCGAACCTGACGTTGGATTCAGGTGTTCTACGGACATCTGGATGACAAATTATTGATGTGGCCATGTGGTGAAGAAAACCTAGAAGAATTCCTGTACTACCATAAAAACATACACAACAATGTCAGGTTCAGCATGGAGATGGATGACATTTAGTACAGAAGAATCCTAATGACTGTAGAGATTTTCCATCTGCAGGAAGAAGACACCTAGGGACCTGTACCTAAACACCAATGGTTGCCACCATGCAGTCCAATGTAAATCTGTGCTCACCATCCAGGTACACAGAGTATGAGTCATACATGATAAGGAAAGTCTGCCTACAGAGCTACATTACCTGTGCAAAACCCTTCACAAGAATGGCTACTCAAAAATGCAATAAGACACATTTTCCAGCCAAGTTAGAAGAAGGAGGAAAACAATCCAGACGTAAAAACCAAGTGCCAGGCATTCCTTCTGTACGCACAGTTGCCGACAGCCAAGATAAAAGAGAACTACTCCATAAAAACCATATCCGAATGATTAAAATCAAGAATACACTTGAGTCAAAGACCAAATGAAAGGTACGGACACCTCACCTGGTGTCTGTAGCTTCCGTTTCAAGTGTGCCAGACAGAACATCAGCCAGACTTGCTTCTCGAAGCAATGTGTAGAACATGTTAGGAGCATTCACCTCAACCAAACCGACAAATCTGCAGTGGCAAAGCACAGCATCAACAAAGGACATACGTTTCTTTTTGAACAGACAAAGGTACTGTGTTGTGCAAGTGGGTTTGGAAGGAGATAGTGGAAATAAGAGTACTGTTTTAACATGTGGCATGCTCCACATGTAAAAACAATATATATGGAACAACACCTTCTTTAGTGAACTCTCTGTAGCTTCCCGAACCAGTTTATTTAGATGGAGATAAAGTTCTACAGTCATGAAGGAAGTTCTTGGACGTGTGAAATATCATTTTCATTACCCATTGTATCGCTTGTCTTTATAAAAGAGTTTAATATTTCTCATTCATGTGATCAAAACTGTAAAGCTTAATAGTATGTATGAAATAATCCTCTGTTAATTTTGTGATCATTATCTTACTGGTGACTTCCTTTAAAGAGTAGAACTTTGATGTATTTTGATAAAGCCTGTAAAACTACTAATACTTGTGAAAAGTTTACTTTTGCTTTTAGTAGGGGGCTGAAAGGGTCTAAGGCTTCCAATGTTTCTGGTTTATCAGGTATCACATAACATATAAAGCCCTTGTATTGTGTAGTAGGAAATTTCGTTTTCTGACAAAGATCGCATGTTTTCAACACTGCACATGGCCTAGAAGCCATGTTATTAAAAAGTGTGTGTTCCTACAACTTCATTATACATTTCCTGGATCCAAAAGACACATAGCTGACATGTATATATTTAATCAATGTATCCACCACATATCTAGGTACACACAATTTCCAGGGATTGAATTTGCATGCACCCTCTGATACAACACATCCTGATGTTTACAGTAATAAATGCAGGTCCTCACTTCCAAGGGCTTGTTATATTTGTCTCTGGTCATCTTCAAGATCTCATCTGCATGCTGTTTGACTCTAATATTCCTCAGCAGCTTCTTGATGTCTTTCTTATCTGTTAAGACCTTTGTCTAGTTCTTACAAATTTCCTTCACCATTGCTTGGATTGTATTCACTTCTCCCACATTTTCAGGTAACCAAGAAAACACACACACACATATCAAAGATGATGTAACTAACTAAATGGAAGCGTTGGTATGTTGACACACACACACACACACACACACACACACACACACACACACACACAATTCAAGCTTTCGCAACCCACGGTTGCTTCATCAGGAAAGAGGGAAGGAGAGGGAAAGACGAAAGGATGTGGGTTTTAAGGGAGAGGGTAAGGAGTCATTCCAATCCCGGGAGTTGAAAGACTTACCTTAGGGGGAAAAAAGGACAGGTATACACTCGCGCACGCGCGCGCGCGCACACACACACACGAATGTCTGCTTCTGTCTGTATATGTGAGGATGGATATGTGTGTGTGTGTGTGTGTGTGTGTGTGTGTGTGTGTGTGTGTGTGTGTGCGTGCGCGTGCGCGTGCGCGCGCGTGTGTATACCTGTCCTTTTTTCCCCCTAAGGTAAGTCTTTCCACTCCCGGGATTGGAATGACTCCTTACTCTCTCCCTTAAAACCCACATTCTTTCGTCTTTCCCTCTCCTTCCCTCTTTCCTGATGAAGCAACCGTGGGTTGCGAAAGCTTGAATTTTGTGTGTGTGTTTGTGTTTGTTTGTTTGTGTGTCTGTCAACATACCAACGCTTTCGTTTGGTACGTTACATCATCTTTGTTTTTAGATATATTTTTCCCACGTGGAATGTTTGTATTCAATTCCAAAGTTGTATTGCTGAAGGACAAGTGCCCAACTTGTCAGGTGATTGTGCGTCAGTTTACGTTTCATTAAAAATTATGATGCTTTATGGCCAGTGTTCACAGTGATGTATCTTCCAAGCAAATAAATCTGAACTTATTCAAACCCCACATGATCACCAATGCTTGTCTTTCAGTAATGGTGTATTTTCTTTCCCCGTAGCTAGTGCTTTGCTGGTGAATGCAATTTTACAGTGCTCATTTTGACTATTGACCTCATACCCTTGAAACAGATGGGATCTGAAGCCATGTTCATTACTTTTGAGTCTAGGAAAAATAGTTGTGCCAAATCTGGGTGGTTTAGAATTATGCAGATAACAAGTCTGAAGGAATACCTTCAAAAGCCTTCTGCTGCTCCTCTCCCAAAGTCCATACTGCGTCTTTCTACAGTAGGTTCAATAAAAGAGGTAACAGAAGGCTGTGTCCAGTGAAGAAGTGATGATACAATCTGGCAAATCTCAGATATGCTATAAATTGTTTTATATAGCTTGGTACAGGATAGTTCTCAATTGTCTTCATCTTCTGTGGGTTGGGTTCAGTCTCTTCTTGCATGATCACATGCCTGAGAAGTCTTATTTGTTTCTTTCCAAACTCTGATTTCACCAAGTTTACTGTAACTCTAGCTCTCTTAAGCGCACTGGGGACACTATCAGAGTTGCCAAGACATTCATGTTCCTCCCGTGATGCTGATCCAATTAAAACATCATCCACATATATAAGAACGGTCTTAAGTAGTTCTGGTCCTATTACTTGACCAATACCGTATAAAAGTAGCAGAAAATACATTTAAACCAAATGGGGTCCTCTTAAATTGATAGCTCCCCTTTGTGTAGAAATGCAGTGTACTTTCAGCTCTCTGATTGCAATAAAAGTTGCCACTAACTGCTAGTGAGATCATAATTGATTAAATATTTGACAGCATTAAATCACTGTAATAGCACTTTTAAATTTTCAGGTTGATCTCTTTTTCAGAAGAATTATCCTGTTGATTGCTCTGGCATCCAATATAAACCTGACAGTACCATCTTGCTTTGTTACTGCATGTATAGGACTACAGTACTCACTATCTGATAGCTGGATGGTTCCCATAGCCAGCATACTCTGAATCTCTTTTTCAGCCGCAGGCTTCTTGGCTTGGTGAACAGACTGGCCAAAATGGCCAGAGGTATCAGTTGTGTGTGTGTGTGTGTGTGTGTGTGTGTGTGTGTGTGTGTGTGCGCTTGCTTATGCGAATGTGTGTGCATTTCTCTTTCTTCTGAAGAAGGCTTTGGCCGTAAGCTAATTTGTAACAGTCTTTTCATTGCGTCTCTCTGCAATTCAACATGTCATCTTTGAGGTGATTAGCATCCTGTCTATTTAATAATATTGCTGATATTTCAACCTGGATTCTCCACATTATTAGTAACGTCAGAGGTTTGTTGTTTAAGACCATCATAATTATTCATTGCCTTGATGTATGCAAGCAGTTGACTTAGTCCCACCATTACTACTCTATGTCTAATTGTTAGTGTAGCTTCCATTATTGAGCTGGTGACCAGTTCCCTAAGGTCATTATTCTAACTATTTGAGTTAATCTAGCTTAATAAAATTCCTATTTTTGTGTTCAGAATCAACATTTATGCTTGGATTGTTCAGGCATATTGATATCTCCTACACTCCTGATGGATTGTCCCTGTTAGTATTCAGTGTCAAATATAGCACTTGGCCTCTTTCCAGCAAGTCACACCTTTTACCAAAAAGAAACGCCATTGTGCTGGAATGCTGCACACTCAGCACTGACTGTAGTTCTGCTGCAACAGCCGCCTCTTAAGACTGCAATGAAGTCATAGCCCAACATGAGCATCACCAGTTGTGAGGTTACACTAGAGTCATCTTATTGGTAATTACACCTCTCCTTTTTATGATGATTCAATTAAGTAAACATTGTACAACACAATGCTTTCAGAAATAATTAATTCCAGGATGGCAACCCCTACACTTGTGCCAATGTTAAATGTGGCCGAACACACTTTACGGGACCACTTTAAACTTTGATTGTCATGACCAGAAAGCCTAAGCAATGCATTGTCACAACTTACAGAAGCCACATTTCATATCCTAACAGTTAAAGTGCAGCAACTGTGATCTCATAACTGTGAAACACAGTTCATACATTGTGAGATTATGTGCAATTGATGCACAAGTTTGCGTACTCACAAGCTCTCATTAACTTCAGTATGAGTAGTGTTTGTGTGAGAAACACAAACACTACTCATACTGAAGTTAATGAGAGCTTGTGAGAAATAATTTCTGCATCATCAACAAGATGTACATACTAACCCTATCAAAACAGACTACCACATACACAAGCTATAAAAGAGAAAATGAAGGATTGTGTATATACTACAATATTTCTGAATTTCAAGATAAATAAATATTGTATTTCCATTGATGAAATTACAATTTTTTTGCTAATTAGCGTCAGTAGAATCTATCAACAAGAAAGGAAAGAACTAGCAAATTAATGTCAATATATGAGACATAGCTGTAATGTTACTCAGCTCGATACCTGGAGTGGGAGCATTCATGTTGCACCACAGTCTTGTCATATTTCTTTCCCCGCTACAAAATATCACATAGTAAATTCTCCCATTGCATGACAGTGAGAAAGAGATGAGTTACAAAACACCAAAACTGGACAACCTGTCACACACAATGAAAATCCCTAGTGGAATGGAATTGGGTTCTTCCATAGACGTAGCATTGATATACACAGCTGTTAATTAATAGAGAAAAAGTATAAGAATGAAAATTTAGAAGTTCACAAAAAGCAAGGTGAACTGGTTGGTACTTTTTTTAAGGAAATGCAGCTTCCATTACAGCTAGTAGAAACAAACAAAAATAAAATATAACAGTATTCCTACTTTTTGGAAACCTAAGTGCCTTCCTCAGGATGGACGATAGGAAAATACTGGGGGAAGCTGGAAGGAGCTGTAGGTCACTCAGCTTTAAGAAAGACCGACATTCGCCTTACAGACAAGGTGACTTCCTTGTAACTGTGGTTCTGAGTGACCTGCACTTCACTCCCTCCTCCTTCCACTCAACCCAACTGTTTCCAAAACTAAGGAGTTGGAGACTGTTATTGTTTGGGGTTGGAGAATTTTTTTTTCTTTTTTTCTTCAGCTGCAATGAGACTTGCGCCTCTCCTGAATTCAGTTGTGGGAACAGGATCGGTAATCGGGATATAGAAAACTTAATTCCCATATATGTCATAGCTCGTGTATATTTACACTTGACATTGCGTCCATACAGAATGAAGTATAACAAAGAACTGACTGAAGCAAAGTTAAGATGGAGGCTCAACAGAGCACTTAGAGTTCACAGATATTAAGTTTCGTGGTCGATACGGACTATTGACGCCACACAGAACCCCCCCATCCCCACCCTCTCCGCCCTCACTGTACGGAGTACTACAGATGTCTAAGGGTGAGGGCGTGCGGGCTTCGACGTCAGTGGAAATTGTGCGTGTAGGCATGTACACCACAGGTACTTCCCTCTTGAACAAAGTGGGTTATGCAGATGGAGTGGTGAGAGGCAGGTCCACTTCGTAGTCTGTCAGCCACCGTGGGTGGATGAGACAGCAGCCGGCCTGGGAGTAAGCGGATGGGGTGGTCCACGGCGTGGTGGAGGACTGTGTGGCCCTTAAGTGGATTGAGCCATCCGTCGAAATGGAAGCACATAGAGATGCTCAGTCACACTCACTCAGGAGTGTGAGGTGGTGTTCAATGTTGATGTGTAAGGGACTGTCCGAAGGCGGGACCTAGGTATCTGCCAAAAGAATGAGCACTTGGTTGTTGAATGTCACTATAGAAATGTCATTCACTCGGTGCAGGACAAACTGATAGTAGGTGTGTGTGTCTCCGATGTTGGAGGTGAGGGCGCGAAACCTGCGCAGGGTGAAACAGGGTGAGGTCGGGAAACCAGCAAATGGTGGCGAACAGTCTTCAGTGGAAGAGGTGTGTGGGAGGTTGATGGGAGCACATCTTTATTCTCAATCAAGGATGGGTCGTCTGCAGAGTCTGACTGCGGCAGTGTGAGACCATTAGGTTGATGAAAGCCGGCTTCAGGCGATGCAGAGAAACTGTCTGTGTGTGGTCTTTAATCATGATATCAAAAGTCGTGTCCCCCCCGCTGCAGGGCCAAGATAAGGAGGTTGAAGAGGCTGCCTAACCGCATCATCACACAGCATGATGTGGGAGCAGTCGGAGAATGCGGTGGGAAAATGAGTGTCGAGCAGTGAGTAACTGATCAGTGGGTGCAAACGCGTTTGTTGAAAATGCGTGCACATCTGGCAAATGAAATCTGGCAAGGGGGCGACGATCCTTGCTAACCTGGGGAAGAATAAGTTCCCCCAGTAGGACTGGATTCTCGCCGAAAACAAATTTGGAAGTAGTCCCCTGTAGGACAGGTTTATAGGTCGAGCATAGACCAAGTAGCACCCACGGGAGAGCTCCTGACCGGAGACAATCATGGCATCAAAGGGCTGTCTTGAGGGTGCGGAGCCATCTCTCCACCAACCGATTGCTTTGTGGTGATAGGTGGTAGTGTGTATTTTTTTAATATCACAGATATTGCAGAGGATGATGAAAAGGGAGGATTCGAGCTGTTGACCCTGATCGGTGATGATAGTGGTCGGGTAGGTGGTGATAGTGGTCAGGCACCCTAAACGAGTGACCCACGAGCCAATGAAAGCCTTGGCTACCGTCTCGGCAGTAATGTTAGGGAGAAGGACAGCCTTGACTGAGCGAGACAAATGGTCGATAGTTGATAAGATATATATATGGCCCTCCAAAGGAGGAAGAGGCCCGATCAGACTTGCCCAGAGGCAAGGAGGTGTGGCGGCTGATCTTGTTGCACTGACAAGCAATGCAGCTGCAGGCCCAGGTTTGACAGTCCCGTTTGATATTCTTCCAAACAAAATGTTCTGACATAAGATGTGTGGTGGCACAAATGCCTGATTGGGCTAGGTTATGCCGGGTGTTGAAAACTTGTCAGTGCAGCCTGGGTGCGGCTGGTCGAAGAATCACACCACACCTCGTCAGAAATGCCAGGAAATTTAGCCATTGTGAAAACAAGTGACGGTTGTGGGTCTCATAGTAGAGCCTGAGAATCTTCATCAGAAGCTTGGAGGGAGGTCAGATCAGAAAGATCAACGATGCAGGAAAAAGCACCAATCCACAAGAAGAAATTCGCAGCAATGTTATCTGCACCCTTGATGTAATGGAAGGATACCAGGTCAAAGTGGTGGTAACGTCGAGGGGGTGGGTTGTCAGATGGGTTGTGTTGCAGACCACTTCTCCCAGTGGTTTGTGATCAGTTTGGATGAAAAATAAACGTCCCTCCTTAAATGTTTGATTGCCTCGTAGACAGCAAGGATCCCTCTATCGAATGCAGAATATTTTCTCTGAGCCGTAGATAGTTTCTTGGAGAAGAAATGAAGGGGAGAAACTGCGTCACCCTTGCATTGTTGCAACACTGCCCCCACCGTGATGTCGCTGGCATCCGTAGTGATGAATAACTCGGCCGTGGGGTTTGGATGGGCGAGTATAACAGTGTGAGCTACATAAGTTTGCAGAGCCTTGAAGCCCTCTTGCATCGGAGCAGTCCAAGAGACGGATTTGATACCAGAAGTTTTTGTGCCTGATAGTGCATCTGTCAGGGATGCCTGAACAGTGGTGGCGGAAGGCAGATAGCGACGATAGTAATTGATGGTGCTGAGGAAATGGCCTAGCTCTTTGTAAGTAGCCAGGGGCGGCAGAGACGTGATAGCCTGCACATGAGATTTGGGAGGCTGTATTCTGCAGCGGAGATGGTGTAACCTAGGAGGGAGACTGATGCCTGGCGCAAGTGAAACTTGTCTTTGTTGACCTCGACACCACTGAGTTCAAGGTCTGGAGGACCGTAGACAGATGATTTTCATGTTCCTCCGCTGAGCTTCTGAAAATGATTATGTCGTCCAGATAAGCAAAGCAAAACTCGAACTGTCACAAGATAGAGTCAATAAAATGTTCGCACATTTGTGCCGCATTCTTTAGGCTGAACGGCACGAAGTGGTATTGGAATAAACTGAGCAACCTGATAATAGCCATCTTAGGAATGTCTTCCGCCGCCACGGGAATCTGGTGGTAGGCACATTTACAGTCAATAACACTGAAAATTGTGGCGCCCAATAACATATGAGTGAAGTCATTGATGTTCGGCACTGAGTAATTGTCCATGACGGTATGAGAGTTTAAGCGTCTGTAATCTCGCACATTCGAAAAGATCCATCGTGTTTGGGGACGAGGTGGATTGGTGAAGACCAGTTGCTGTCTGAGGGTTGCAGAACACCTGCCGCCAAAAGTTCATTAATCTGCTGCCAGGCCACGCGCAACTTGATAGGGTTGAGGCATCTGACTTTATGCCTAATAGGAGGGCCGGCAGTGGTAGCTGTCTTGTTTCTTGTTCCATCAGTGATGGAAGAAACTGAGAACTGCACATGAGATTGGTTAACGTCCTGGTGCTGAGTCATTGGACGAGTAGGGCTCAATGAGGCGTAGCCGTTAGCGCAAGTGGGGAAAGACAGCACAGAAGTCGCAAGTCTCTTACGGGACCGTGGAGTGTGCTTGTGTGGAGGGGGTGGGTGCGTGCGCAGCGTCGAGCAAAGCGAAACGGGCGGCAACTGTCCGCTGTTAACCTTGCACTGGACAACTGGCGCGCCCGAGAGCAGCACTGGCTTCACACGTGGGGCCGCAAAGGCTGCTGGGTCACGGCTGAAAATGCCACCTGTGTGGAAACTATCTGATTGCATAACATGCCTGTAGTTCATGTGGCGGGACACTGAGGCGAAGTAAGGGGTCGATGTTGCGCGAAACACTGAATTGTGCATGTAAATTAGACACAACTGGAACACCATGAGCACGGAACGGTTCCGGCATGGTTTGTAGTAATGGTGGCGTTGCACATGGCATAACAGTAACCGATGTAGCATGCCAGTGGGTGGCTAAACAGGTGGAGAATGGAGATCACTTGGTTCGTGAAACACTCGATTTGAAGAGATGCAATTCAAAATATTGTTCAGTTCACATTTCACTGTCGGATGTGCATAATCCAGTGACGCAAAGCCTGAGTCCATTGTTCGCTCTAACGGAGTAGTTGTCAACAGTTGAAAACGAATGAGGTTAGCACATGGCGTTGGTAAATGATGAATATGCCATTGGTGAAGAAACGACGAAACTAAGTGAGCGGAGTTGTGCTTCCACATCTTCGAACAAGGCATTGTTTGGCGTGGTCATTGCGTAGTGCATATAACCTGTTGCATAAACATTGTCACAGAAGACTCAAAACATGAACAAACTGCGGGGTCACCACTGTGGGAAAGGGATCGGTAATTGGGATATAGAAAACTTAATTCCCATATATGTTGTAGCTGTGACTAAAGTGAAGTTAAGACAGAGGCTTGAGAGAGCACTTAGAGTTCACAGTTATTAAGTTTTGTGGTCGATACAAACTATCGATGCCACACAGTAGTGGGCTCCCCAACTGAGATTTTGTGAATTTGTTCATCAGAGTAAGTTGCATGCATTAATAATAAATATGCATATACAAAACAGCTTAAATGAAGTGTACCCACATTTTGTTGCTAGTGACTGTTTCAAAGGTAGTTGGTTTGTGGGATTAAAGGGACCAGACTGCTACGCAAAGGTAGTAATGACATAAATGTGTAAATATGGTTTTCATAACTTAGATTACTATTTTCTGTTCATTGCATGCTGCCACTGAAGATATCTGATGTGATTATAAAACATATTTGGGGAATAAAGACAACAAATTTCAGTTGTAAAAGATGTGTAGGTAATCAGACAAATCCACACAATTGATGTATGAGCATTTTCACTGTAACTGTGGAAAATGTAATCACTGGAGAAGACTGGTTTTAAAATGTGTTAGGTTGTTCCACTTCATCTTATAAGTGTGTGACACCACAATCCTGTTTGAATTATTCTCCATTCTCTTGCAGCATCAAAATAAAATAAAAAATTGTGCTTCTTCATCAGAAGTAGCTTTCTGCCCTCATGTTGCCAAAGTTTGTGTTTGTTATTGTCTGTGATGCTGTTGGTGCCATTGAAACACAAACAAGTCTCTGAATCTCTCTGCAGTCTCTCAACACTCCATGCAAGACTAAGAATATTTCCACTGTCCCAGTGAAAGTTGTTGTGCAACTTGATCTCAGTGGCCTCTTTGGTGACAGAATATCAAAAAGTGGATATGTGGGTCAAGATTTTTACTTCATCAAATATAATTTAATGAATATTTGTGAGGCTATCATTGAAAGATTGAATTATTGCTCTAATTTGACGTGACAACAATGACTAGAATATTTTATGCTGGTGTGAGAAATGTTCCCAGATCCCTATCTTGTCCATGAGTAAAGCTATTGTCCTAATCCTTTGACTACCATATCTTCCCCCCCCCCCCCCTTTTTTTTGGAGGAGGGGGGGAGGGTGAAATGCATTATGTTTATTTTAAATAATGTCTTAGAAGCAGAGAGAGAGTGAGAGAGTGATAGTGTATATGTCGAAAATAGACATTGACCGGTGGCTAAAGCATCTTTTCAAGTTTGGAACTCACACTACAGGTGCTCAATACAGGCACTGTTTGTGGTGCATCAAACATTAATAAGCATGTGCAAATCATTGACAGGAATTGTCCAAGAAGGTGTGACATTAGCCCAGTTTGCAAATCTGTTCATTGGGTTGCTTATTTCCAGGCATGAACTAATTTGATGAGACAATACAGAGCATAGGGTTAACAATGAAACTCAAAGATAGCACTGTTTGCACGCGCAGTCTGTAACTGTAAGAATTCTGCAAACTTTTAGCAAGGTTTCCTTTACCAGTGGAAAGTATATACATAGCAATATTAATGCAGCGATGTCCACTAGTTCCCTGATAGCGTATCATGGGCACTCACATCACAATGGGTGATAAAGAGTTAACTTGAGTGGCATGACTTTGAGTTGTGCGTAATATCTTTCACTTTCAGATGTACATGGACCCACGAAATCCACGACACGCACGTCAGGAAGCTTCGCAGTTGCTTCAGCTTGCTGACACAGATGCAGATGGCGCTGTGAGTCTAATGGAAGTACTGGCTCATGCAGGACCCTTCCTCAACAGCAAGATGGTCGATACAGCTCGATCTTTCCATGATGAGTTCTAGATGAATAATGAAATGAGGAGACTGTACATTCAGAAATGTAAACTGTATTGATGTATTAAGTATGATGTCGATTAACAAACTTTACTATGTTTGAATTATTTGTGTTTGGATTACTGCACAAGCAACTGAAAAAACCTTGATGAACTGAAGTTTTGCATTCTTTTAATATCTTGAATCCCATTATAAGATTTTGGAACTGACAATTTATTAAATGATTAGCTATTTGTTCACCAGTAAGGGGGCTGAATTACCTGAATAACTATCCGTCTGAAGTTGAGATGGAATTGAATTTAACTGTTTGTCGTGTGTCATTACAAGTATGGTTCCCCACTTGTATCTGTAGCATCTTTTCATCACCCATTAAATATTCAGCAGAAAGCTATGCCTAGCATGTTCTCCTTCAGCATGTCACTTTTATGGGACATCAGCTCATACACACTTCAGATGCCCTTGTGAAGCATACATTGAGAAGGTTCATGTATTTATAACATGGAAAAAAGGTGCTGCATTAACAATTTTTTTTTCCTCAGTTACATATTCCTAAAAATTAAAACTAAATTTTGTATTTAATTGAAATGATTTAAATAACTATTTCATTATAAAATGTGCCCAATGATAGGCAAAGTATAGGCACAATCTGATTCTCACGTTTTCTTGGCATTATTGATCAATGGTGTGCTGCTACCTGTTCAACTGAGTTGTTTTTTGTTTGTGCGCAGTATTTTGACGAACACTTTAGCTGTTCTGAGGTGTTTCATTATGCATACTCATTATCTGGGCTCCAACCAGTTGTTGGTGTCACACCACTGTTTATAACCAAGTTCAATTTCTGATTTTCACTAGGCCCTGTCCTGAAGTAGTGCTCTTACCTGGATTGTAGACCAGAATGAGCTATACTTGAACATCACAGATGAACATGTAAATGAGGAAAAACTTAGAAATGGCAGTAAAAATTTTTGGTGGCCCCCTAGACTGGCTTATGGTGTGTGCTCAGCCTCATGAGGCCAGCTGAGGAGCTACTTGACCAGTTAGTGGCAGTTCCGAGGTCAGGACAATGACTACGAGAGCAATGTGCTGCCCACTTGCTCCTCCGCACCACGTCCAGTGATGTAATTGGCAGAGGATGACATGGTTGTCAGTTGGGCCTGATTGGCCTGTCTAGGGCCATTGCTCTACACTGGTTATGTGACCTGCATGCAGAATTTGGGACAGCAGAATGTAGATAAGCATTTCTTTTTCTTTCTCAGTGTTAGATACCAAATACTTCCTCAGGCATTATTGATTGTGGTTGCAACGTCTGCTCAATTTGTCAATCTGAGTACCCATTCCTTGGGAATGCTACTCATAGGCACTGTAATTATTTACTGAGGCTCTCGTTTTCTGACTGCGTTTGAGCTCTATGGCCCAGAGTCTTTCGCACAGAATTTCTTTGTGATGGATGATGATGGGTCAAGGTACTTTGACCCAGGGGCCTACTTGCTCTTCTCTCAACTAACATGTTGAGGAAAGCTAGCTGGCCTTTTTTTTTTTAGTTTAAATATTCTGGGAATGTTTAACATATTAGTCATAAGATTTTGAATGCAGTGTGCGTGCATCTTGAGTTATAATACACTTGCATTCAGCCACTAATTTTGCATGTAAATATTCCAAATTGAAGAGAAGTATTAGATACAGTCATCTGAACAACATCACATATGCCATGTAACAATGAAAATTACAAATAAGATTGCATGGTAAAACAAAAATTTACTGCTCTGAAAAATGACGACTCACTGTGAGGTAGCTTAACATGTAGTGAGCTAGCTTGCAAAACTGGAAGGTGAGATTTACATGGCTGAAAATCACTAGCTGAATTTGTTTCCATTGGTCCAGTTAACTGGTGAGCTAGAGAGTTGTTTTGAAGGGAGGGCATCCGATTACAGAATAAAAATAATCATCAAATGAGTTGTTCCCAGTTGTTAGCAAATTTGGCCATGGCAGAATAGTTGCTAAAGAAAAGATGAAGAACAAATAACAAGGTGACTAGTAACAAACCACAAACTGTTGTTACAACCTAAGGTGTAATTTCATGGACCAAGTTTTGTACAAGTGTGTCACAACCTGCTGCGCTACAGATATAAATCTATTCAGTACTAAGAAACATGCGTTTTGGCTAAGGTTAAAACATGCTGTTGTAGTCTTCAGCCTGAAGACTGATTTTATGGCTCAGTCTATCCTGAAAGCCTTTCATCTCTACATTATTACTGAAGTCAAGCCCTGAGCTCCCTCTACAATTTTTACTTTCCCACCACCCATTACCAAACTGACTGTTCCTTGATTCTTTAGTACATGTCCTCTCAGCAGATTGCTCCTTTTAGTCTATTTATGTAATAAATTCCTTTCCTTTCAATTCTATTCAATGCCTCCTCATTAGTTACTCAATCTGCCCAACTAATCTTCAGAATTCTTCAGTGGTACATTTCAAAAGCTTCTATTTTATCTCATCTGTATTCCTTCCCCCCCCCCCCCTCCCCCCCCCCCCTCCCCATGAACCATGGACCTTGCCGTTGGTGGGGAGGCTTGCGTGCCTCAGCAATACAGATAGCCGTACCGTAGGTGCAACCACAACGGAGGGGTATCTGTTGAGAGGCCAGACAAACGTATGGTTCTTGAAGAGGGGCAGCAGCCTTTTCAGTAGTTGCAGGAGCAACAGTCTGGATGATTGACTGATCTGGCCTTGTAACAATAACCAAAACGGCCTTGCTGTGCTGGTACTGCGAACGGCTGAAAGCAAGGGGAAACTACGGCGGTAATTTTTCCCGAGGGCATGCAGCTTTACTGTATGATTAAATGATGATGGCGTCCTCTTGGGTAAAATATTCCGGAGGTAAAATAGTCCCCCATTCGGATCTCTGGGTGGGGACTACTCAAGAGGATGTCGTTATCAGGAGAAAGAAAACTGGCGTTCTACGGATCGGAGCGTGTAATGTCAGATCCCTTAATCGGGCAGGTAGGTTAGAAAATTTAAAAAGGGAAATGGATAGGGTAAAGTTAGATATAATGGGAATTAGTGAAGTTCGGTGGCAGGAGGAACAAGACTTCTGGTCAGGTGACTACAGGGTTATAAACACAAAATCAAATAGGTGTAATGCAGGAGTAGGTTTAATAATGAATAGGAAAATAGGAATGCGGGTAAGCTACTACAAACAGCATAGTGAATGCATTATCTTGGCCAAGATAGATACGAAGCCCACACCTACTACAGTAGTACAAGTTTATATGCCAATTAGCTCTGCAGATGACGAAGAAATTGACGAAATGTATGATGAAATAAAAGAAATTATTCAGATAGTGAAGGGTGATGAAAAATTAATAGTCATGGGTGACTGGAATTCGGTAGTAGGAAAAGGGAGAGAAGGAAACGTAGTAGGTGAATATGGATTGGGGGTAAGAAATGAAAGAGGAAGCCGCCTGTTAGAATTTTGTGCAGAGCTTAACTTAATCATAGCTAACATTTGGTTCAAGAATCATGAAAGAAGGTTGTATACATGGAAGAAGCCTGGAGATACTGACAGTTTTCAGATAGATTACATAATAGTAAGACAGAGATTTAGGAACCAGGTTTTAAATTGTAAGACATTTCCAGGGGCAGGTGTGGACTCTGACCATAATCTATTGGTTATGACCTGTAGATTAAAACTGAATAAACTGCAAAAAGGTGGGAATTTAAGAAGATGGGACCTGGATAAACTAAAAGAACCAGAGGTTGTACAGAGTTTCAAGGAGAGCATAAGGGAGCAATTGACAGGAATGGGGGAAAGAAATACAGTAGAAGAATGGGTAGCTTTGAGGGATGAAGTAGCGAAGGCAGCAGAGGATCAAGTAGATAAAAAGACGAGGGCTAGTAGAAATCCTTGGGTAACAGAAGAAATATTGAATTTAATTGATGAAAGGAGAAAATATAAAAATGCAGTAAATGAAGCAGGCAAAAAGGAATACAGACGTCTCAAAAATCATATCCACAGGAAGTGCAAAATGGCTGAGCAGGGATGACTAGAGGACAAATGTAAGGATGTAGAGGCTTATCTCACTAGGGGTAGTAAGATAGATGCTGCCTACAGGAAAATTAAAGAGACCTTTGGAGATAAGAGAACCACTTGTATGAACATCAAGAGCTCAGATGGAAACCCAGTTCTAAGCAAAGAAGGGAAAGCAGAAAGGTGGAAGGAGTATATAGAGGGTCTATACAAGGGTGACGTACTTGAGGATAATATTATGGAAATGGAAGAGGATGTAGATGAAGATGAAATGGGAGAGACAATACTGCGTGAAGAGTTTGACAGAGCACTGAAAGACCTGAGTCGAAACAAGGCCCCTGGAGTAGACAACATTCCATTGGAACTACTGACGGCGTTGGGAGAGCCAGTCCTGACAAAACTCTACCATCTGGTGAGCAAGATGTATGAGACAGGCGAAATACCCTCAGACTTCAAGATGAATATAATAATTCCAATCCCAAAGAAAGCAGGTGTTGACAGATGTGAAAATTACCGAACTATCAGTTTAATAAGTCACAGCTGCAAAATACTAATGCGAATTCTTTACAGACGAATGGAAAAACTAGAAGAAGCCGACCTCGGGGAAGAACAGTTTGGAATCTGTAGAAATGTTAGAACACGTGAGGCAATACTGACCCTACGACTTATCTTAGAAGCTAGATTAAGGAAGGGCAAACCTATGTTTCTAGCTTTTGACAATGTTGACTGGAATACTCTCTTTCAAATTCTGAAGGCGGCAGGGGTAAAATACAGGGAGCGAAAGCCTATTTACAATTTGTACAGAAACCAGATGGCAGTTATAAGAGTCGAGGGACATGAAAGGGAAGCAGTGGTTGGGAAGGGAGTGAGACAGGGTTGTAGTCTCTCCCCGATGTTATTCCATCTGTATATTGAGCAAGAAGTGAAGGAAACAAAAGAAAAATTTGGAGTAGGTATTAAAATCCATGGAGAAGAAATAAAAACTTTGAGGTTCGCCGATGACATCGTAATTCTGTCAGAGACAGCAAAGGACTTGGAAGAGCAGTTGAACGGAATGGATAGCGTCTTGAAAGGAGGATATAAGATGAATATCAACAAAAGCAAAACGAGGATAATGGAATGTAGTCGAATTAAGTCGGGTGATGCTGAGAGAATTAGATTAGGAAATGAGACACTTAAAGTAGTAAAGGAGTTTTGCTATTTGGGGAGCAAAATAACTGATGATGGTCGAAGTAGAGAGGATATAAAACGTAGACTGGCAATGGCAAGGAAAGCATTTCTGAAGAAGAGAAATTTATTAACATTGAGTATAGATTTAAGTGTCAGGAAGTCACTTCTGAAAGTATTTGTATGGAGTGTAGCCATGTATGGAAGCGAAACATGGACGATTAATAGTTTGGACAAGAAGAGAATAGAAGCTTTCGAAATGTGGTGCTACAGAAGAATGCTGAAGCTTAGATGGGTAGATCACATAACTAATGAGGAAGTATGGAATCGGATTGGGGAGAAGAGAAGTTTGTGGCACAACTTGACCAGAAGAAGGGATCAGTTGGTAGGACATGTTCTGAGGCATCAAGGGATCACCAATTTAGTATTGGAGGGCAGCGTTGAGGGTAAAAATCATAGAGGGAAACCAAGAGATGAATACCCTAAGCAGATTCAGAAGGATGTAGGTTGCAGTAGGTACTGGGAGATGATGAAGCTTGCACAGGATAGAGTAGCATGGAGAGCTGCATCAAACCAGTCTCAGGAATGAAGACAACAACAACAACACCAACTGTATTCCTTACTGTATACATTTCACTTTTGTACAAGGCTGCACTCCAGACAAATACTTGCCGAGAAGACTTCTTAAATTTATATCAGATGTTAACATATTTCTCTCTTAGAAACATTTTTCTTGGTATTGGTAATTTGTATTTTATAATCTTACTAACGTTGGCCATCATGAGATATTTTGACACCCAAATAGCAAAACTCACCAACTGCTTTTTGTGTCTCATTTACTAATCTAATTCACTCAGCATTGCCTGGTTTAATTTAACTGTGGTTCATTACGCTTGTTTTAATTTTTTGATCTTCATCTTAAAACCTCTTTTGAAGACATTATGCAGCCTATTTAACAGATCTTCCAAGTCCTTTGCTATCTCTGACACAATTGCCATGTCACTAGCAAACCTTAAAGTATTGTTTCTTCTCTCTGAATTTTAATTCTCTTTCAAAATCTCTCATCAGTTTTCTTTACTGCTTACTCAGTCTACAGATTGATTAAATGATGGGCGAGCTACAACCCTGTCTCACTCCATTTTCAACTAATGCTGCCTTTTCATGTCCTTCAACCTTCATAACTGCAGTCTGATTTATGTACAATTTGTAGGTACAGACATTAAATGTTAATTACAAGTCACTTCTAAATTCAGTTTTTGCTTTTCTTGTTTGTCTCTTTAATACAATCCTTATCAATGTTCCATTATCAAATAAGCCTACCCTAGAATATTGCTCAAGTGTGTGGAATCCATATGAAATAGGACTGACAGGGTAAATTGAACATATACAGAAAAGTGCAGCACAAATGGTCACAGGTTTGGTTAACACATGGAGAGTGTTACAGAGATACTGAAGGAACTGAACTGGAAGACTCTTGAAGATAGACGTAAACTATCCCGAGAAACCCTATTAACAATGTTTCAAGACCCGGCTTTAAATGGTGGCTTTAGGAATATGCTACAATCCCCTACATATTGCTTACATTGGGAACATGACAATAAGACTAGAATAATTGCAGCACACATACAGCCATTCAATCAATCATTCTTCCTGCATTCCATACGTGAATGGAACAGGAAGAAACCCTAATGACTGGTACACTGAGACTTACCCTCTGCCATGCACCTCACAGAGGTTTGTGGAGTATAGATGTAGATAAAATTGGTTATTCTGGTGTGATCGATTTTCAACACTCAGGAAGTCTTGAAAATTGACATCTGTGATGAATTGCAATCTTTTGATCTTTGTGTGACATTTAAGTTCATTAGTCAACTTCCAGAAGTTGGATGTAGGATGCTCTAATCCAAAGCAACTAAAATCAAAGGGGTGACTATTATTGCATTTACTATTTACTGGAACTTCAGTTTCCCATTGAGTAGTCCTATGCAATATTCTTACTGGTGACAACTTTTGTCTTTACATTAACTTTGTATGAAGAAATTAATGGCTCATCTCCAGCAAAAGATATCTCCTCAAGCAAAGGGCTGTGTGAACAGATAATATTCTGCCTCTGGTTGCATGAAAATGGTGTTGTGCACTAGGATCTGCTCCCCAGAGGTGTGCTCATCACAGCTGGCATTTGTTATTTTGAACTGAGACATGTTGTAAGAGAAACAACCAACAAAACTACATCAAGTGTTTCTGCTGCATGATAATGCACTCTGTTGATTTCAAAAACAAAACTATCTGGGATTTGGTTGGAAAGTCATCCCACACACACTATTTTTCTAATCTCACATTCTCAAAAGTTTAGCTTTTCTGTTCCTTATTGACCAACTGTCAAGAAAATTGTTTTCCAGGTGAAAACACATTACAGAGCTGGGTTGAAGACATCATTGACATCAAACAGTCGTGCTCCTACCTGAGCACAATCAGTGAATTTTAGATAATTTTAGAGAATATGCTGTTGATGATTTACTTCTCTCTTATGTTTACTGTGTGTTCAATAAAGCAATGGAAAAAAGACTATTAAAATATGCATTTACTAATACAAATGAACTACAATTTACCACAATTATTTCAATAAAACAAAGTATGTGTAACATGTGCTTGCCTAAACCAGTATGAATTGTTAAATATTGTGCACTTTGGGCTTTGAAACTGCCTGTGATGACATTCCCTCCCATTTTTTATTAGATTAGTTTGGAAATATGTAAGTTGGAGTGGATGCAGAATAAAACCCAGGTAATAAAAAATTCAATGTCACAAAAACTGTATATTTGCAAAAACCAAAAATTTGGCCAGTTTTATTGGTCCCTTAAATGAACAACTCAGGCTTAGTCTCCATGGCAGCCATGTTTTATGTCAAAGAGTGTACATTCAATGGTGCTGGGGTTGGACAGAACTGTGGAAACATGGTGAGAAATGATGTTTGAACATAAATGCTGGTGTTAGCCAAGACTGCAGGTTGCGCTGTTGTATCTGACCTTGAACGTTGTATGTGCAATGCCCTCAATACATTGAAAGTGTCGGTCGTGTTCAGAACAGTGTTTGGTGTAGCTGTGAGTGTATTATGTTGAAGTTCAGTGATTTCAAATGTGGGAAAATGGTTGGTGCTCGTATGGTGAGTGCTTCTGTAACCAAGATAGCTATAGTATTTGGTGTTTCAAGGGCCATCAAATTGAAGATTTATAGTGCATGCAGGGAAACTGGAGAAACATCATCCCCTAAGACAAAAACGTGTATCGAGTGGCCACGACAGATGGCCATTGAAGAGGATTGTGATGAAAAATAAGAGAACAGCAACTGCACAGGTCACTGCAGAACTGAACGTCGCACTTACAACCCTGTCAGCACCAGAACAACAAGGGTGCTCCATAAGCTGGAAGTAGAACAAGCTGGTATTCCAAAACAAAACAACTGATGCACATGCCTGTAACAGGAAAATGTGATGCCAAAGCTGTAAAATCTGGACTATGGAGGAATGAAAGAAAGTCATATGGTCTGATGAGTCTTGTTGCACACTGTTTCCAACATCTGAACAAGTTTACTTCTCAAGAGAGAAACATGGCAGGGGTTTGGTGATGATTTGGGCAGCCATATCGTAGTATTCTCATGGGTACTCTGCAAAGTCACATTACTGCCAAAGATTATTTGAACATTTTGGCTGATTAGAAGCACCCCATGGTACAATGCTTGTTCTCAAATGATGACGCTGTGGTGCACGACAACAGGACCCCTATTCAAGCATCTTGCATAATCAAAGGCCAGTTTTTTGAGCACGAGAATGAACTACTGCATCTCCCCTGGCCACAACAATCGCCAGATCTCAATATTATTGAGCCTTTGTACTCTGGAGATAGAGGCACATGATCGCTCACGATCTCCATCATTATTACTTGAACTTGCCACTATTTTGCAAGGAGAATGGTATAAGAAACCTTGAAAAACCATACTGGACCTATATTTATATATTCTGAGAGACTAGGAAGTGCTTTTGAATGCCATTGTGTTTTCAGTGTTTCCATATCCTTGTCTACCCCTGTATATTAGGATACCGTTCACAAAATATACTGTGACTAGAGTTAGTAGTAAAGAGATACTAAATTAAAATGTCATGCTTTATGTTGAAGTGTTACCTTTTATTATTTTATGAGTTTAAATTTGGCCAGTAAGTACATCACACATCACCATTTTAGCATATAGATTCTTATTACATGACAGCTGTAAATATTGCTTTTGGCTTTTGTTTTATGATGATCATTGACATGAAGAAAATTCGCCACACTGTCTCCTGTAAGTTAATGAAAACTGCACCTAAATGTATTTAGTAGCTCTGAATACATTGGAGGAGGCCTCTGTAGCTGCCTCATCCACTATAACAACCACATGAAAAAGCGTGTCAGCAAGAGGTAACAGTTGTCCAGATTACACACAGATAATATATAGGGAGTATCGTAAGGAAATGAGAAGAAATTGCAAGTGTTAATTTGACTATCTGTATGTGATGGGAAAGAATAATGAACTATAAAATTGTATTAAAAACAAAGATTCCAAGACTTACCAAGCGGGAAAACGCCGGCAGACAGGCACAAGAACAAAACACACAAACACACACACAGAATTACTAGCTTTCGCAACCGATGGTTGCTTCTTCAGGAAGGAGAGGGAAAGACGAAAGGATGTGGGTTTTAAGGGAGAGGGTAAGGAGTCATTCCAATCCCGGGAGCGGAAAGACTTCCCTTAGAGGGAAAAAAAGGACAGGTGTACACTCGCGCGCACACACACACGCGCACATATCCATCCGCACATACACAGACACAAGCAGACATATTTAGGCAAAGAGTAAGGGCAGAGATGTCAGTCGAGGCGGAAAGTACAGAGGCAAAGAAGTTGTTGAGAGACAGGTGAGGTATGAGCGGCGGCAACTTGAAATTAGCGGAGGTTGAGGCCTGGCGGATATCAAGAAGAGAGGATATACTGAAGGGCGAGTTCCCATCTCCGGAGTTCGGATAGGTTGGTGTTGGTGGGAAGTATCCAGATAACTCGGACGGTGTAACACTGTGCCAAGAGGTGCTGGCCGTGCACCAAGGCATGTTTAGCCACAGGGTGATCCTCATTACCAACAAACACTGTCTGCCTGTGTCCATTCATGCGAATGGACAGTTTGTTGCTGGTCATTCCCACATAGAAAGCGTCACAGTGCAGGCAGGTCAGTTGGTAAATCACGTGGGTGCTTTCACGCGTGGCTCTCCCTTTGATCGTGTACACCTTCCGGGTTACAGGACTGGAGTAGGTGGTGGAGGGAGGGTGCATAGGACAGGTTTTACACCGGGGGCAGTTGCAAGGGTAGGAGCCAGAGGGTAGGGAAGGTGGTTTGGGGATTTCATAGGGATGAACCAAGAGGTTACGAAGGTTAGGGGGACGGCGGAAAGACACTCTTGGTGGAGTGGGGAGGAATATATTGAATATATTATCAGTGAGCACTGTGAGACAATAAATTTTACTTGGTTGTCCAGCAGCAAGCCTAAAGTACAAATGTCTCTTTAGAAGTTTTTTCCGCTGTTTCACCAAGGAATTCTGTTTTCTTCAGCATCCTTACACTTGTTACACTCTGTTGATTTAAACAGATGCAACACTCAATTAAGGATTGTATTTTTATCTAAAAGTCCAGGTTGGAATACCAAATTTTATGAAAAGGATAGATTGCTGCACTCAATAAAATTGACATTTTAAGTTGTAGGCATGCATAATGAAAAACTGTTACACTCTGAGTTTTCAGCCAAAGCCTTTTCCGAAAAGAAACGAAAACATGCATTCACTCAAGCAAGCACATCTCACACACATGACTGCCACTCAGGCCAGACTATGACTGTTGCCTTGAACAAAAGCAGCAGTGTGGGGAAGGAGGGAGGGAGGGAGGGAGGGAGGGAGGGAGGGAGGGAGGGAGAGAGAGAGAGAGAGAGAGAGAGAGAGAGAGAGAGCAGAGTACAGTAGGGGGACAGAAATGCGCTGTCTGGCAGAGCTTGCAGAGATCGGTGCATAATGAGAGTGAGGGGACATAAACTTAGAGGAGGTGGTAGGACAGAGGGGTAGGAAACTGTCGGGTGGAATGTTTGAGAACATTAGCGTATCATAGTTTATGGCCGGGATAATTCTGGGAGCAGAGAATGAGTTATAAGGATAACTCGCATTTGTGCACTTCAGAAAAGCGGGTAGTAGAAGAGAGAATCCAGATGGCCTGGATTGTGAAGCAGCTATTGAAATCAAGCATGTTGTGTTCAACTGAATGTTGTGCCACAGGATGTTCCACTCTTCTCTTGGTCACAGTTTGGTGGTGGTCATTCATTCCGGTTGGTAGTTGTACCAGTATAAAAATCTGTGCAATGGTTGCAGCAGAGCTGGTATATGACATGGCTGCTTTCACAGGTGCCCCAGCCACTGGTAGGATAGGATAAGGTTGTGACAGAACTGGAATAGGAAGTGCTAGGTGGGTAGACTGGGCAGGTCTTGCACCTAGGTCTTCCACAGGGATAAGATCCCTGTAGCATGCTGAGATTGGGAGTGACACAGGCAAGGGCTTGGATGTTGTGGAGGTTGGGTGGGCAATGGAACACCACTTTGCACGGGGTGGAAGGATCTTGGCTAGTGTCCCACATTCGAGGGTAGATGGTACTGGAAAATTAAGGGGTTGCTCCTTTGACCGAGTTCTTTGGGGTGGTGCGAGGATTGAGGGCATATGGTGATAAGAGAGATGTTGAGGTTGTCAAGGAATGCGGATGGAGTGTCTTGATCCAGAGTCCAGATCATGAAGATAACTTCAATGAACCTGAGCCAGACTACGAGGCTGGGAAGGTTTTTCTCTAGATGGTCCATAAACAGGTTGGCATAGGACAGTGCTATGTGGATGACCATGGCTGTGCCACAGATTTGTTTGTATACCTTCCCCTGAAAGGAGAAGTACTAGTGTGATAAAGTTATAAGGTCTATGAGGAATGAAGTAGTTGGTTTGGAGTTCGAGGGCCATTGGGAGAGATAGTGTTAAGTATTGGGAATTTCCATCCCTTATGTCTTATTAACTCCTCCCAGTTCACATCTCCTCACACTCACTGTGCTCTTATCTCTGCCATCATATCCCACCACTCTTTTTCGCCTCTCTGCTCCTCTCCATTTTTTTTGCTCCCCCTCTCCCCCCCCCCCCCCCTCCCCCAAAGCACGCACCCTTCTTACAGCTTCCCGACATGTTCCTGGCAGCCCTGACCTGCTGTCTTCTAGCCCTTGTATGCTCCTGCTATCCAACCCCCTCCACCCTCACTCTGGACTGCTGTTTTCATTCAATGGAACAGTCATAGGTTGGAGATATCAGACAAGTGTGCATGAGAGGTGCCTGCTTGAGTGAATGTGACTATGTTTTCCTTTCTTTTCTGAAAAAGGCTTTGGCTGAAAGCTCAGTGTGTAGCAGTCTTTTCATCTGCCTGTCTGCAACTCAAAGTCCAATTGTTACAGTGAGCAGCAATCTATCCTTTTCATAATTATTCTATTTTTATTAGACATTGGAAATTAAAGAGGAATGTGTATGTTAATTTGCACACAAACATATTTGCATATGAAATGGAGAACATCAGTGCTGGCCATCAGTTATCTTACAAAGTGAAATTCCAAGTAGTGCTAATAGAAATACTTAAAACCTATTTCTAGCTTTTGAAACTTGTACTTCCCAAGGGAGGAAGAGGAATTCTCTGAGAAAGGTTGGAGAGAAGGGCAGATTACTCAGACCACAAGTTGCAAGGAATCCATCTGTTATACTGAGTACACTCACAGACCCACTTGAAGGATTTTATGAGGGTGGTTTGAAAAGTTCTTGGAGTCACCACGAGAGGTCAGCACTAGCACAATGAACTGTCCACGTGATATTCATTGGACTGTTACATGTAAACACATATCACGTCAGTGCTCTCGGAAAAGAGCTGAGGCGATTATGTGGCTCTGTTGTTGTTCCTGTGTAGTGATTTGTGAAGACGGAAAAAAATCGAGATTGGAGCAGTGACTAAGTACTTTGTAAAGAAAGGTATGAAAGCAAAGGACAGTCATGCTGATTTCCAGAATACACTGGGGGACTCTGCTCCTTCATTTTCAATTGTTGCCAAGTGGACAAATGAATTTAAATTTGGTTGGGAGAGCTTACACGATGATCCACACAGTGGTTGTCCAAGATATGTCACTATTCCAGAAATCATTGCAAAAGTGCACAAAATGGCCATGGAGATCACTGATTGAAAGTGCGTGAAATTGCTCACACTTGACAGATGTCATCTGAAAGGGTATATCACATTTTAACTAAAGAATTAGAAATGAAAGAATTATCTGCGAGATGGATGCCGTGACTCTTGACACTGGACCAAAACTGCATGAGAATGGACATATTGGAACAATGTTTGGCTTGTTTTAAGTAAAATGAACATGATTTTTTGTGAGCACAGATGAAACTTAGGTGCACTACTATACCCCAGAGACAAAACAGCAGTCAAAGCAGTGGAAACATGCTGATTATCTGCCACAAAAAAAGCAAAGACAATTCCTTTGGTGGGGAAGGTCATGGCATCATCATATAAAGTGGATTCTGTTTGTAGATTATCTCCCCACTGGGCAAACAATTACTGGAGAAAACTAAGCTAACCTCCTGGACAAATTGCAACACAAGATATGTGAAAAAAGGCCAGGTTTAGCAAGGAAGAAAGTCTTCATCCATCAAGACAATGTGCACGTGCACACGCGTGCCGTCGCCATGTCAAAATTACATGAACTAAGGAATGAATTATTGACACAACTGCCTTATTCACCAGATATGGCTCTGTCACACTTCAGTCTCTTTCCAAAACTGAAAGTTTTTCTTGGTGGATGAAGATTCACTTCAAATGAAGAACTGATACCCGGAGTTGACAACTATTTTGCAGGCTTGGAGGAAACTCATTTTCGAGATGGGTTCAAGGCACTGGAACATCGCTGGACTAAGTGCATTAATCTATAACGAGACTACATTGAAAAATAAAAAAAAGTTTCAGTGATGTAAGTACTTTTTTTCTATTCCGTTCCAAGAATTTTTCAAACCACCCTCGTAAGTAGATATAGGAACTACTGGGAGTTGTAGTTGGTGGAGGCAATGTATAAACAAAGGACATGATTAGTACTAAAGATTGACTGTTTTGGGATTTAATGCAGGTGGTTAGTGGGAAGATGAGTTGCATCCAGTGATGAGGACTTTTAAAAGGGCCTTTAGGAGTAATACCAGAGATTTAGCAGGAATGGGGCAAAGTAAGTTTGCAAGACTGTAATTATGCAGATATTGATGTCAAGAGGTAGGGGACTTGATGAGATCAGTGCTGGAGAACTTGCAGGGCAGAGGGGGCTACGGCGGGCAAGGACGTGGGGAACGAAGAGGGGAGAGTTATTCACACCTTAGGCGCTAGGGAGGGAGTTCTTCTCCAAACGGCTCACATCACAGGTAGAAAATTTAGAAATGGAGGTCAAACTCCAAAGGGGGACCAAAAGGCTAAAAAGGATGGATGAAATAGAAAAAGAAAGAGGAACAAAACCACTAGGAATACAGTAAATTTGGTGGATAGCCAGTTCGACATAAGAACACCAAGGGAGGGGATGGAGAGGGCAGAGGGGAAGGAGTGAGGACAGGGAGGGAGAGGCACAGGGAAGGAAATGGAGCCTGGGAAGGAAGAATGCTGCTTTGTATGACCCTGTGGCCTTCCCTTTCCTGGCTACACACTGGGAAGAGGGCCAGGCTCGCTGGCTTGGGGCGAAATATTTTCTCCACTACTTTGTCTGTACTAGGACAGATGGGGACACATTCACAGCCACAAGGCCATTATTTTGTTGGAGAAAGTATCAAAGACAAGTTTGGAGAAGTGGAGTGTCTCAGTAAGATGAGGTTGGGTTCACTGTTGATCAAAACTTCTTATGCTGCCGAATCTGCAGCTCTTTGTGCTTGTGATCATCTGCCCTGTGTTCTGGTGTCCATTACTCCTTACCAGTCTTTGAATATGGTTCAGGGAGTCATTTTTCATTGGACCTCATATTTCAAACTGATGAGGAACTCTGGACCGATGTGGAATGATAGGGAATTTTTGTCTTGTTTCAGAAAATTCATAAGAACAATTGCACAGATACCACCGCCTTTATTCTGGCTTTTGAGGGAGATATCCTCCTGGAGAAAGCCAAGGTGATTCGATTCAGTGTATGTACCACCACCCATGAGATGTTTTCGGAGCATGCATTTAGGGCACATCTTCCTGCTGCATGGCTGACCCTCTACGTAGCACATGTGTACACCCACTCCATGAGGGGAGCTCCTGTATTCCATTGCCCATGTGTGTTAATTGTCATGACTGTCACTATCTTTGCTCACCAGAGGCCTGGGTTATAAGAAGGAAAAGAAGACACAGGAGTACGAGTCCCATGATCGTTTATCTTTCACTGAGGCTCATCAGAAATACGACAGACTTCACCTTGTATTGATGACGTCCACCTTTGCCCCTTTAATGTCCTTTCCCCCTCCTCCCTCCTCTTCCTTCTCCAGCTGCACCCCCTTTCTGCATCTACATCTACATCTACATCCATACTCTGCAAGCCACCTGACGGTGTGTGGCGGAGCGTACCCTGAGTACCTCTATCGGTTCTCCCTTCTATTCCAGTCTTGTATTGTACGTGGAAAGGATTGTCGGTATGCTTCTGTGTGGGCTCTAATCTCTCTGATTTTATCCTCATGGTCTCTTCGCGAGATCAACGTAGGAGGGAGCAATATACTGCTTGACTCTTCGGTGAAGGTATGTTGTCGAAACTTTAACAAAAGCCCGTACCGAGCTACTGAACATCTCTCCTGCAGAGTCTTCCACTGGAGTTTATCTATCATCTCCATAACGCTTTCGCGATTACTAAATGATCCTGTAACGAAGCGCGCTGCTCTCCGTTGGATCTTCTCTATCTCTTCTATCAACCCTATCTGGTGCGGATCCCACACTGCTGAGCAGTATTCAAGCAGTGGGCGAACAAGCGTACCGTAACCTACTTCCTTTGTTGTCGGATTGCATTTCCTTAAGATTCTTCCAATGAATCTCAGTCTGGCATCTGCTTTACCGACGATCAACTTTATATGATCATTCCATTTTAAATCACTCCTAATGCGTACTCCCAGATAATTTATGGAATTAACTGCTTCCAGTTGCTGACCTGCTATTTTGTAGCTAAATGATAAGGGACCTATCTTTCTATGTATTCGCATCACATTACACTTGTCTACATTGAGAGACGCTGCAGATCCTCCTTTCCTCCCCCCCCCCCCCCCCCTCATGCGGTTCCCACACCCTCCCTTCCAGCTGCCACTTCCCCTCCCCAGTTGGAGTGGTGTCCCCCTTTTTTGGTGCGTGCTGGTGGAGGGGATCTCTCCTGGGACCCCTCCCTGTGGTCTCTCTCAGGCTGGAGGCCTGATACACAACTTGACCATGGGATGTGCCCCAAGGTCACCTGCTCTCTTCCAGTTCCGAATCTTGCAAAAACTTGCTCTCCTTCAGTGCACTGCCCTCCTCAGCCTCTGAAAGAGGAGGAGGAGGAGAAGGAAAAGAAACATAAGTCCCAGGACAAGCCCCTCTCACCCTCAGAGGTGCCATCTCTTACTTCGCAACCTGACTTCTCCCTTGCAGATACCATCCAGTCCTTGTTGGTAACCTGGTGGTGTGACTGGCCCCAGCCCATTCGCCTCCCATTTGGATACCCACTTTGTGCTTATTCAGTGGAACTGTAATGGGTACTACTGTCACCTTCCAGAATTGCCTTCTACTCAGCAGCTTGTGTCATTCTCCAAGAATCTCATTTATGTTACTGCACCAAGCATTTGCACATTGGTCCGTATGGACCTCGTTAGTACATGGATTCCTCTTCATACCATGTTGGAAGCAATTCCTGTCTGGGTCCACTTGGGTTCTGTGGTTACAGTTTGCAATCTCTGTCTCCCTCCTGACTGGCCACCTACACCTCCTACCCTCCTTCAGCAACTCTCCCCTTACCTTCCAGCTCCTTGGGGATTTTATGCCCAGCACCCCTTTATTGGGCAGTGCTTTCTTATCTAGTCAGAGACTCCTCATTGACCAGTTTCTTGCAGACTATGACCTGTTCCTTCTTAACTTTACATATGGCACTTTCTCTGTCATTGATCTTTCGTTCACTTCACCTCCCCCTCTTCCTTCCATACACTGGTCGCCACATGATGATCTTTGTGACAGTGACCCCTTCCCGTTGATCCTCTCGTTTCTATCCCACATCCTGGTGACCAGGTTACCCTGCTGGGCCTTCCACTGTGCTGATTTGCTTTTATATACTTCAAAGGTTGTGTCTGCACCTTATTTGTCGCATTGTATTGAAGAAGTTGTACATGATGTGTCCGATAAGATAATCCATGCTGCCGACATTCCTGTACCCACTTGATAGGCTCTGCTCACCAGCAGCCAGTTCCATGGTGCAGCACAGCCATTGCCACTGTCATCTGTGATCATTTCATGCCTTGCAACATCTTAAGTAGCACCCATCCTCCACCAGTCTTATTACCTTTAAAAGTCTTCACACCAAAGCCCTTTACTTGTTCAAACAGAGCAGGTGGTTGTGTTGGGAACACTTTGTCTCCTCTGTAAGTTCTTCGGTCGGTTTGTTATGGGTGTGGGCTCCACTCTGCACCATTGAATGTTGTCAGCAGACTCTTCCATTCTGAGCCTTGCGCTTCCAGATAGCCTTTGTAACAGATCCATTAGTTCTTTTGGAATACCTCACTATCCATTTTGTGACAGCATTGGCATCAGCCTCCTATCCAGCTGCGTCGCTTGTCCAGAAACAGCGAGATAAAGCTTCCCGCTTATGTATTACCCCTTGTAAGGAAGAATCCTACAACAAACCTTTTACTGAAGGGGAGCTTCTTCTGGCCTTCTCTTCTTCCATGATTCAGCTTCTGGTCCTGATTCTATCCATAACCAATTGCTTCAATACCTGAGTCCTACACAACATCAATGCCTCATACAGGAGTTACTGTGTTTGGATCTAAGACACTTTTCCCCTCTCAATGGAGAGACAGTTTTGTGGTTGCTGTCCAAGCTCAGCGAGGATTCATTATCCCTTGATAGTTACTGGCCAGTCAGCCAGACCAATGTCTCCTTCAAGTGAGGACTAGAGTAGATGGTGGCTTGCCGACTACTGAGTCCCTGAATCTTGAGACCTTTTATCTCCTTAACAGTGTGGCTTTTGGGAGGGATGGTGTCCCATCAATCATCTGCTTTGAGTGGAAACTGTAGCAGACCTTTTCTCAATGCAACCATCTTGTCCCAGTTTTCTTTGATCTTCATAAGACCTACAACACTGCTTGGTGCCATCACATCCTCCTTACACTCCATGAGTGGGGTCTTTGTGCCCCCCCCCCCCCCCCTTTAATTTGTCAGGTCTTGTCCCACATGTCATTATGAGTTCGGGTTGGCACCGTTCTGAGCTCTCTGCGCACTCAGGAGAATGGCGTTATACAGGGCTCCATAATAAGTGTTCTTTTTTCCCCTCATCGTTATTAACGGACTTGTGGCCTCTGTCGGACCATTGGAACGACAGCTCCAGGGTGCCGTCTGACACGTTTCCATATGGACACACTCGCGTTGTTTTCAGTTATCTCCCCTTAAGGCAAGGGTGGTGCATTTCTGTTGCCATACTAATGTCTATTCTGATTCAGAGGTCTACCTCGATGACTATCACCTGATCATGGGCCCCCAGTTCCACTTCTTTGGTCTTCCTTTTGACAACAAGCTTACTTGGTTGCCCCATATCCATCAACTGAAGGTGGCTGTTTTCGTAAATGCAATGTCCTTCACATCCTTGCCCACATCTCTTGGGGTGCGGATTGTTTGAGCCTTGTCTACCTTTATTGGGCATTAGTTCTGTCTCATGCAGAGTGGATTAGCTGGCCCTTCCACGCAGCTCCTTATGAACTCCACGCTGCTCCTTATGAACCGAGTTCACCATCATGGTATCCGTTTAGCAACCGGTGCCTTTCACACTAGCCATGTTGATAGTTTTCTGGTTGACGCTTTGATCCCTCACATTTCAGTTCAGCAGTCCCAATTCCTGGTTTCCTATGCCATCACTATCTGCTCTTCCCCTGCTCATCCCTCCTATTCTATTATTTTTACACCTTTAGGCCATCACCCACCCACTGCCCATCCTCAGTTGGTTTTGCCAATTAGATTCTTCTTTGCTCCTCTCTACCGTCGTTTCCGTCTCCTCTCCTTGTTGCCTTCCTCACGTTCTCCCCAAACACTCCCCATTGGTTAGTTCCTCGGTCCTGGATTCAAATGGATGGCATTTGAAAACCTCCATTGATACAATGATGTTCCATTGTTTGTTCATAAGGCTCTTATGGGTGTTTCAGGATGACATTGTTTTTTACACCGATAGCTGATCTTGTGGGATATGCCTTCATATCTTCCATTGACACAGAACACCATCTCTTGCCTGCCATGTGTAGGGTCTTTACTGTGGCACTGATGGCCATCTTTGAGCCCTCTGCTTTGTTATATGATCCTTTCTCAACCAATTCTGTTACGTACAGACTCAGTGGGTGGCCTCCAGGGTATTACTCAGTGTTTTTCCCACCCATGACCTTCTCACTGGTCTTGGCGATGCTGCTTGTTTTGTTGATTTTTTTTGTGCTCCCAGTCACGTACATATCCAGGGAATGAATTTGCCGATTGTCCAGCATTTCCCGTGACACCAATGGGGCTGGATTTGTCACTTTACATCAAATCACTTTTCACTCAGTTGTGAGCCAACTATTGGGAGGGTACTTCCCTGTCTAACAAACTTCGTATAATCAAAGAGAGTTCCACCGCATGGCATTCTTCACTCTGCCTCTCCCAATGGGAATCTACCATCCTCTGCCATCTTTGTGTCAGCCATACTAGGCTGACTTATGGTTTTTTACTCTGCAATGAGCTGCCCCCTGTTCATACTTGTGGGCCCCCTCTCACAGTGATCCATACTTTGCTAGATTGCTCCTGCCTTTTGGCCCTTTGCACTAGATATTTTATTATTATTATTATTATTTCTTGATGATCACATGGTTACATCTGTCTTTGGGTTACTTTGTGAAAGTGGTTTGTTGTGCCAGATTTAAGTCCTTGAATTTCCTTCAGGATTTGGAGACCCTCAGTTAACATTCACCTGCCACCACAGCAGCCGGGCTCTCCTTTCCATTTTTTCCTTACTTTTGCACTTTTTTGTGATGTTTCACCTCCTCTTTTCTTGTCTTCTTCTCCTGGTGTTGTCACTGTTGTGTTGTGATGCTGTGGAGATTCAGAAAGGGTTGGTGGCGGAGCTGGTGCCACAATGTGTACAGCGTTTCTGGGGCACCATTACCCCCCCCCCCCCCCTCCACCCCCTCGTTTTTTCCTCTTACTGCTGCTCCTTTCACCTCTTTGTTTGCCTGTTTTCCCTTCCCCTTGACTGGACTGTGCTGTTTCTCCCTTGGTTACTGCCAGCTTAGATCATGAGACTGATGACCTCACTGCTTGGTCCCCCACCGCTACAGATGTTTCATGAGTGGAATGTAATTGTGGAAACTGCCACACTTTCGGGCTCTGAAGATATTTGTAATCACTGGTTTGTTTGTGTAGGGCTCTCATCAGTAAGGTTCTTAGCACTCTAATCAGTATTGTCTGTGACAATGTTGAAATATTATCTCCTTGTCTCAATGAAATTCACACAATCACCTTAAGCTAACAAATCCTGACATGACTAATATAATCATAGCTTTAAACTGAGGTGTTAAAATACAAGTACACAAACACAACAAAAGGCTAAATAAACTAGTCAGAAAATTTTGGCCAGCGGATTGTTTGGAAAATAAATGGATCAGAACACACTACCTAACAAAATAGGTAAAAGTCAAAAGTAAGAATACAACATTTCATCTATACACTGCTTCATGAACGACATAATGGAGGAAAGGGTTGAAGGAACAGGACTTCACCTACCGGTGATGGACAGCATTTGAAAACCTGAGAATTCACAAGTGACAAAGTGGCTGTTGAATCAGACAACAGGAAAGGAAGAAACAGTGTAAACAAAGAGAAGACAAAAATAGGTGCAACAGCGAAATGGGGAAACTGTGGTAGAGGTTTGGATTTGAAAAAGCAATGGTGAGATTTGCAGCATTAATCATGTATTTAATGGAAGAGCTGCATTAAACAAAAGTGTTAAATGTACTCAAAGCAACTGTTACAAAGTTTAATTTGTAGTTAGACGGGAATTGCAAAAACAAATCCACTGATCTCACAGCATTAACTCTCAAAGCATTTACTGTCTAATACCTGTAATGATTTAATGATAAAAGGTGGAATGAACCTTCTTGTATTGTTGCCTAACATTGAGAGCAGGTCATCTGATTAACTAAGAACTTTATTCTTGTCTTCATATAAAACATTAGATGTTAAAATGTATTGTACTGTCAGTGGAACACCACAAATATTGAATTGCATTCCTATGGGTCTCTCACTGGTGGAAGTAACTATGTTTCAAAGTGCCACATCCAATATGGACACAACTGAGCACTACTTGATCCCTTCCAAGGCTGGATTGGAGTGACAACCATTACAGATTTTGGGTTTTCAGTGGAGTTGAGGATTCAAAAGATCTCCTTTGAAATGTTAAAGATGCTCAAAGTTCCTGAAAATAACTTCTCTATGACATTATGTGCCAAAAAACATGTCATACAAGGTGACAATTATTGAACTATGTGGGAAAAAAAGGAACATCAGACCAGCTGTGTGGCTGGATTGAAGAGTTTTTAGCAAACAGAACACAGCATGTTGTTATCAATGGAGAGACATCTACAGACGTTAAAGTAACCTCTGGCGTGCCACAGGGGAGTGTTATGGGACCATTGCTTTTCACAATATATATAAATGACCTAGTAGATAGTGTCGGAAGTTCCATGCAGCTTTTTGCGGATGATGCTGTAGTATACAGAGAAGTTGCAGCATTAGAAAATTGTAGCGAAATGCAGGAAGATCTGCAGCGGATAGGCACTTGGTGTAGGGAGTAGCAACTGACCCTTAACATAGACAAATGTAATGTATTGCGAATACATAGAAAGAAGGATCCTTGATTGTATGATTATATGATAGCGGAACAAACACTGGTAGCAGTTACTTCTGTTAAATATCTGGGAGTATGCGTGCGGAACGATTTGAAATGGAATGATCACATAAAATTAATTGTTGGTAAGGAGCGTACCAGGTTGAGATTCATTGGGACAGTCCTTAGAAAATGTAGTCCATCAACAAAGGAGGTGGCTTACAAAACACTCGTTCGACCTATACTTGAGTATTGCTCATCAGTGTGGGATCCGTACCAGATCGGGTTGACGGAGGAGATAGAGAAGATCCAAAGAAGAGCGGCGCGTTTCGTCACAGGGTTCTTTGGTAACCGTGATAGCGTTACAGAGGTGTTTAGCAAACTCAAGTGGCAGACTCTGCAAGAGAGGCGCTCTGCATCGCAGTGTAGCTTGCTCGCCAGGTTTCAAGAGGGTGCGTTTCTGGATGAGGTATCGAATATACTGCTTCCATCAACTTATACCTCCCGTGGAGATCACGAATGTAAAATTAGAGAGATTCGAGCGTGCACGGAGGCTTTCAGACAGTCGTTCTTCCCGTGAACCATACGCGACTGGAACAGAAAAGGGAGGTAATGACAGTGGCACGTAAAGTGCCCTCCGCCACACACCGTTGGGTGGCTTGCGGAGTATGAATGTAGATATAGATGTAGAACATAAATTAGTTCAGCATGCACACACATTATTCAACATGTAAACATCACTACAGATATTCGGATTCAGGTGGCGATATGTTTGATATGCCTGCCATCACTGGCGATGATGTGATGCAAACAAATAGCAAAATTCTGCATGACCCACTGAAAGGTCAGAAAATCAATGCTGTTGATGACCTACTGAATGGCTGTTTTCAGCTCAGCAATGATTTTGGGGCTGTTGCTGTACACTTTGTCTTTAATATAGCCCCACAAAAAGGAGTCACATATGTTCAGATATGGAATATATAGTGGCCAATCGAGGCCCATGCAAGAGGCCTCTCAGTACCACAGAGCCAAAATGCAGTCTCCAAAGTGCTCCTCCAGGACATCAAACACTCTCCTGCTATGATGGGGTCAAGTTCAGTCTTGCAAGAACCAAATCTTGTCAAAATCAGGGTCACTTTGGACAATGGGGATGCAATAATCTTTAAAAATCTTCATGTACTGTTCAGTAGTCACCTTGCCATCAAGGAATATCATACCAATTATTCCATAACTAGACATTGCACACCACAGAATCACCTGTTGAGGGTGAAAAGACTTCTTGATCATGAAATGTGGATTCTTAGTCCCTCAAATGCACCAACTTTGCTTATTGACTAACCTGTCCAAATGAAAGTGAGCTTCGTCGCTAAACAAAACCATACAATTCCCATCATGCCCCGCGCCAAATTGTGCAGTTTGAACGTTCTGAAACAAACCGTTCAGAAGTTATGATGATTTTATTTAATAACTGTCACCCTGTATGTGGGAAAAATAAAGAACAGCTGAGGAGAGGTGTAAGGGACACAGTCGCACACTTGTCTGAAAGAGTGTAGCAAATCAGCTGTCACCAAGCATGCCTAGAGTATGATCATGAAATGAGATACAACAAGTTCAGTATTGTGTTGGTGGCTTCAGTTTACTGGGAAAACAAATTCAAGGATCCTGTCAGCTTAAATTTGGGAGGATGGTGATTTAAACCCATATCCAACCAAGATTTAGATTTTCTGCGATTCTCCTAAATCACTCCAGGCAAATGCCAGGATGGTTCATTTGCAAAGGCATGGCCGATTTCCTTTCCCGTCCTTGAAATAATCTAAACTTACCTCCACCTCAAATGACCTTGTTGTTGATGGGACATTAAAACTCTAACCTTTCTTCATTCCCTGTTTGATTCTGTCAGCATAAGGGTGTCAGACAACCTAAACAACTAGAACGGACATTTCAACGTACTGGGGCCAAACTGAACTACAAGAAAGGTGTGACACTAACAACTCATCTAAGTCTGATTTTGGTCCACGCAGTGAGCAAAGATAATACCGTTGTTTGCTGCAGTTGAAGGAGATAACAGAAACACCACTCAAGAATAAGGCCTTATGCTTGTTGTCACTGGCTGGTTGCTGCCTACAGGGCAGTATGAGGGGCTGTCTATGATCATGGGACATGTGATCACCAAGTTGCCAATTCCTCCAGCTGTCTTTGCCAATGGATGAATCCTGATGATGCTGCTGCTTCTTTATTCAAACAGCTCTTCATTTGGCCTTATGAGGCTGGTAGGACCTCCCTACATCAGAAAAAAATCTGAGGAGGTACCAGGAATAAAAACCATGAACTTCCACACTGAAAGCAGCAATGCTAAGCATTTGACTACTAAGATAGTCAGGTAGCTTGGTAAGTTGTTGGAATATTTTCTGCAAAAACTGAACTGTAACATCATTGTGAATACAATAACATACCATAAATTTCTTGAATAGTTTGTGCATGAAATGTGGATGAACCTTGACTGGCCGATTCTAGACGTACTTGCTATTCCTCTGGAGCTAACACATGGGTTGTGAGTAACAACTGCCAAAACATGTATTGCACATTGCACTTGTTGCATGTCTGCCCCTTACACTCTGTGTAGTAGTATTCCAGTGTCACTTCAATATCAATATTTTACATAGTTGCTGAATTGCAATTCTTGGTGGACACTGTCTGTTGAGATATCTTTGCGCATATGACTAAACTGATCTCTGTTATCAAGTATCTAAAAGATCAGGACCTGATATATGTGAATTACACAAAAATAGAACAGATAACTATATTCTCTCTGTGACCCTTTCATCCCTGCATTGTGACAGTGCAACAATTTCCCCATTAACTAAAATGACATATTTCCTTATCTGGCTGGATTGGTCTCTCTGGGCTCTGCAATGCTGATAACAGAGACCACTGTGATTTCATGTAAGGAGCAATATTGATACTAGTATGAAACTTCCTGGCAGATTAAAACTGTGTGCTGGACCAAGACTCAAACTACTAACCTTTCCCTTTTGTGAGCATGTGCTCTACTGACTGAGCTACCAAAGCACATCCTTACTTCCACCTGAACCTCATTTCCCGTCTTCCAGACTTCACAGAAGTTCTCCTGTAAATCTTTTGGAACTAGCATTCCTGAAAGAAAGCTGTACCAGTAGATAGTGCATCATTTGGTTGTGACTTTCTTGCTGTTCATCTGTGATAACTTGAACAGTTGTGGTGTGTGAGACATGGCAGTTGAGCATAATCACCATAAATGTAATAAAGTAATCTAGAAGTAATTATTATAGTTATCATTGTGAGTAGATTATTACTTGTTGTAGCTGGTGTTTTAACTTTTTTCATTATGGAAGTAGCATGTAGTGGCAGCATCTACCACAGTTTATGCATAATTTGACTTATATCACTGAAGTCCCTTCTTCCAGGCAGAATTTATGGAACATGGTGTGAGAATGAATTAACACATATGAGGCAACATACTTGTACAGGCGTTTTAAAAAAATTCTCAGACTTTAATTTCTCTATTTTATATACACTTTACGAGAATTTAATATACATATATTTTACATTTATGACACAGGCACTTTATCCATTAAGTAATTCGGTACCAGTAACATCTCAAAGTGTGTATAACTCTTTGTATTTAACATAATGATACAAATGTTAATTAGGAACTAACATGATCATCGCTATCTGAGCTTGTAGAGCCATGATATCCACTATCTACTAAGCAAACTGTCTGCCTTTTCTTATTGATGAAAGACTGTTCAGCCACTGGATTACCTGAAGAGCTTCTATTCACAGGCACTGGAGCCATTTCCTTCACAGACCCCGCAGTTCCTTTCAAATGACATGATGTAGATTTGGTGTCATGTGATGTGGATATACTTGTATCAATATTAGAGCTACAAATGGGGGAAGTGAAAGTCTTAACCCAGGTTTTTCCTGAAGAAGCGAAATTTAAAACAAGTGATTTACTACTGCTGCTTCTCAGAACTTCTTGCTTTGCAGAAGAAGCCTCTGTGACTGCCTGCATTTCCTTATCAGCAGACAAACTAGCATTACTACAGCTAATATGAGTAACTGGAGAAGGCACATTTGAGATTAAGTTTTGTTTGACATTCATAATATTTTCTTGTGGACAGGGTGCCACTACTTTTGTATTCATGCATGAATCTGCAGGTAATACAGATGGACAGTCATTTTCTTCCATAAGCTCTAAAGTTTCCTTCTGTCCCTGTATATCCACTTCACTTGTGGTTTTATCAGTTTCAGAAGTACTGCATGTTTCAGCAGTGTGATTATCTTCAGTTTCACCTTCTCTGGTTAGGTGCCTATCTGTCAATACAGTTGCTTCAGGCAATGTCACAGTCTGTGGGATGGTTCCTTTCTCTCGCTTCTTTACTAATATCTGTGAAGTGTGTTTTTTAGTATCACAACTGCCATGTGTTCTCTTCAGTGGCTTAATCAAGCCACGCATATCATTAGTCTTGCTGCTGGGGAGAACAGGACGGTCTATGATGGCTTGTCGAGACTGCGACTGACGTTCTAGAATACCTAAAATGTGGAAATAATGAAAATATTTTAAAACAATTACATACCTATATAAAATCCCGTAAGAGTAATTTTAGATAAATGGTATATTCCTTGGTAAGTGAGCAGTGTAAATGCATCATACTGCACTGAACACATTTCCTAAAGGAACATTATATCAATAAAATTGTCATGAACTGTAACTAAAAACTGCATTATAAACCAGTTTGTGTGTGGCTAATTCTGAGTGTGGGAACAAACAATGGAAGAGAGAAGCACATTATTATGAAACACAAATCACCAGGAAACTACAGAACAAAATTCTAAATGCATGCAAAATTGAAATAAGTGAACACTTCTTTCACATACAGACTTTTTGAAAATATGAGGCAAAAGGCATCATTCATCCAGACACACGCACAAACACACACACGTGCACAAACACAAGCACGCACAAACACAAAATTAAAATAACACGCACAGAGGTGATTATAAATTGACTGATGCACCAGTTTTTGACTATTTCTGCATGGTGACCAAGAAGCTGAGTATCTTACTGAATTTTAAAAAAAATTTGTAACTGTTTTGGAAAATGTTATACGGGGTGTTCAAAAACTTTCTCTGCAGTGCCATATGATTTTTAGCTGTATGTGCCGTATGACTGTTCGCCTGCCTGGGTTACTTTCCTTCAAGTAAACTCTCACAACATTCCACTGTTCCGTTTATCTTAGCCAGCGTCAGTAGTATCGTTGGTGTGTGTTGTTATGTGTTCACATGAACATTTAAGTTTAGTTCCTTTGTTTTGTTCTTGTCACTGTTAAAATACTAACCACTGAAGAGCGTATGTTTTTAGTCGAACAAGTGTTCAAAGCTGGCAGTAAATACACAGTTTTAGTTCACCAAACATTTAATTCAGTTTTCTCAGTGACAATACTCCCACATCGCGATACTGTAAGAGATTTGATTAACAAATTTCAAAGTACAGGTTCAGTGACAGATGGACCGAGAAGTGGTCGTCCTAGCGTTTTGTCTGAGGATAAACTACTCAATATTTCCGATAAAATGTCCACGAGTCCAAACAAGTCAGTACGAAAAGTCGCCAAAGAAATCGATGTTAGTGTCGGAATGCCCCACACAGCTGTTAGGAAAAAATTAGAACTTTTCCCATACAAAGTGAGAGTTGTGCAAGAACTGAAAAGTACTGATCTTGGCAAGAGACTGCATTGTATTCAACAACAGGGGGGACACTTTCAACATTTAATGTGAAAATATGTAAGTAAAAATGAATATTCAATAAATTAATAACTTGTATTTCACTGAGTTTCATTTCGGTATATTCAATGTGGCATATGGCACGTGTGGCTAAAAATCATAAGGCACTGCGGAGAGACTTTTTGAACACCCCATATTATAATCAAAAACAAAAAAATTCTGTTGAGTGAGTTAGGACGTCCATTAAAGTACAAAGAAGTGTACAACATAGTAATATATCAATGAACTCAAACAATCAACCAATTTTTGAACAGGGATGCTTTCCCGATATTTTGAAATATGAAGATGTTAAAAACTCAAGAAATCTTCAAAGGAAGACATGTGAAACAACTGAAGGGACACAAAGAGTGCAATAATGTTAAGTGTTGGAGAAAGTAGCGGCAATCCACTATTCACTATTTTATTGTAAAATATATTATTCTCAACAACAAGGAAAATGGACTGGGAATACAGTAAAGAATTTCGTCAAAAAATGATATGAATAATGTTGCAGGTATCTTCTGCGATCTTGCAAAGCCCTTCGAATCGGTAAGCCATAAGCCCTGTCTTGCTTATCTACAAATCAGATAAATATGCAATTTGAGGCATTGGTCTACGATGGCTTAATCATACTTGTAGAACAGAAGGCAATGGGTAATTACCACTTTAAATCAATTGTCATTTTAAATGGAATACAGGATTACAAGTTCTGTCTCAATACTCCATTCTAGGGCCAAACCTGTTTTTATTCTACATAAGTGATCTATTGATAAATATGAAGTCAGTTCTGTTTGAAAATTTTACTTCTGTATCAATCAAAAGTAACAATGCAGACAGAATTTTGAGCTCTGTTGTGAACACTCTCAATATGTTAAAAAAAAAAAAGTAGTTCCAGTTAAATAGGTTGAAACTGAACACTGTTCAAAATCAAAAATTTAAAATGCCACAACATTAAAACAGATCACAACAATCAGCGTTTCAATAAATTGATGCAACAGAATTACCTGGATACAATTTGGACAAGAATTTAAGCTGAAAGATACATGTTTAATTCCTAGCAATTAGATTAAGCAGTTTTACATTTTCTGTGTCAATGGTACTGACATAAATAATTGAAAAATAGCATATCATAGTTATTTTGAATATATCATTAAGTATGACATAGTTTACTGATGTATTTCAGGTATTGAAGCTTCAGAAGAAAATTGTCAGACAAATGTGTGGTGAACAACAAAAAGAATCTTCCCTGATCATCTCCATCCTATACATTTATGAAATTATATTATTTTCACACAACAGACTAAAATTATTTGAATAAACTCATTTTGACCAAACTTACTGCATATGAAACAAAGATAATTTCATGCTTCCCAAACATTGATTGAAAGTATATGCCCAAACAACACTGTATATGGGGATGAAAATATATTATAAATTATTAAGGTGTGGTGATATCAAAATACACATCACTGTGAAAAGTATGTAAAACCATCATAAAAGCATCTTTGCCACTGTCGGCATAGTTACTGACATTATTTGCAGTTGTTGATCTCCTGTTTGTTGTTACGTCATATGCTTGCATAAAAAGTTACTATGGAATACTGAGCAATACTTATTGTGAACATGAGAATAAGTTCGAGTTCCTGTAGTGGTGACCCTGAAAAGGAAAGCAAAGTTTAAACACTGAAACATGTAGTCAGAAAAAATGGATCCATTGATGCAAGCACCCAAAACTGGAATCAGAATGGAAGAACACTTACTGTGTGACTTAGGATCATCATCTGTGACTTTTATTTCGCCAAAAATGGCATGATAAGGTGTAAATATACAATATGGGAGTATGTGCAAAGGAATTGAAATGTTAAGCTTCCCTTATTCTGGTTGAGACGACCTCAGATTTGGTTCACACAAATTGAATGCATCTTTCAACGTGTTGGGTGTTCGGTAACACTGATAGATTTAATATCATGGTCTCACATCTGGATTTCAAAGCACTTACTTACATTACTTTACTTTAGGCAATCAGACCCAGAGGACCGCACGCTACTACAAGGTTCCTCCTTCACTGGGTTTTGTTTTGTGTCTCCTGGTGCCCATCATTCTCTATTCCAATCTGCAGCAAGTCCTCAAGGATTCCATCCCTCGATCTCTTCTTTAGTCTTCCTGGTGGGCGTCTCCCACAGGGAATATAATCCATAGCTTTCAAAGGCCATCGACATTTATCCATCTGACTGACTTGTCCTGCCCACATAAGGCACTTGGTTCTCATCAGCCCTAGAATGTTTGATCTATTGTACATTTCGTGTAGTTCACAATTATGTCTGATCCTCAATTCTCCAGTGATCTCATCCTGTACCGGACCAAAGATCCTCCTTAAAATTTTCCGCTCAAAAACAAGAAGATTGTTCAAGTCTTTTTTCCAGACACTCCAAGTTTCAAACCATACAGTATGACAGGTTGAAACATTGTTTTATACAGCTGGAGTTTCAAATTCCTCAAGAGACCACGTGATGCAAGAAGTTGACTGAGACCAAAGTATGATCGATTGGCAGCTTGGATCCTCGCTTTGGCTTCTGCTGACAAGCTGCGTCTTCTGTAAAAATTAACCCCAGATATTTAAATTCATGAACCCTTTTGTAGAATCAGTTTTTGACTATCACAGACTGGAGTGGGTCTCTTGTATAAGCATGGGTCCTGCTCATCACCAGATATTCCGTCTTTGATTAATTCACAAGGAGTCCAATTTCGCTTGCTTCTGCCTCCACACTTTCATTCATCTGCATTAGTTCCTCCTTAGATCTGGACAACAGGGCCACGTCATCAGCAAACGCGAGATGTATGTTTTTCTCACCCTCTACCTCAATACCCTTGGAGCTTTTACGAGAGGCTTCTCTCATTATCTTTTCAAGTGAACAATACCAGTGACACACCATCTCCTTGTCTCAACCGTGTGTTTATGTTAAAGCTCTCTGTGAGTTGGTTCCCAAGCTTTACTTTGCCTTTTGAATCAGTGAGACATACTCCAACTAAGCTGATGAGTTTCTTAGAGATTTAGAAGTAACTAAGGAAATTGAAGAAACATTGCCACAGCAAAGTTACACTACGCTAAAGCAAGCTTTCATACGGTGCTACACACAACCAGAACAGTGACTACAAAAGATATTCACACATGAACACATGGGCCTTAAGACTCGGTCACAAGTGCTCAAAGCTCTATGTATACTAGCAGGCCCTACCTGAATAATCTTTAAGCGTGATATAGCTTCATAAACTTCCAGCCACCATGTTCGCTGTCATTGCAACACAGACAGACGTGGCATTGCAAGTGTTAGCAAAGAAGGAGACAACATTGCAGGTTAAGTAAGGTTTCTGCATGTGCAAATATCAGCAATAGTCAAGACAAGAAAACGGGAACAGGCAGAGAAGTGGAAGCTGGCACTATTAGTCCCGCAATGTGCACAAACACTTCTCACCAACTCCACACACTGAGTGAACCCATCTTGAAGCAACTAGCATCACAAGAGGGGAAAAATAAACATGCAGGTGGCTGCACACCAACAGTAGCCATGAAGTTGTAGTTTGAAAAATAGAAAACTGCTGTGCATCATGACTCACTGGAATGGTGGTGCTGGTACCATACGTCTTTTGGAAACTCAGCATATCAATGCAGTCAACCCTGCAATTACCCAAATTTCAAAGCTGGCTGCTAACATCCATTCAGCAACAGAAGTGCCCAGACAACAGAGTGGAAAGGGAAACACCCCATTAGCAGCAGTCAACCCGTCACACTGATTGGTCATACAGGACCAGTTATTGGACAAATTTCGAACCGATATGGGTTCGAAAATCAGCATCTGTCCAAGAGGTGCTTGTGACACCGATGGCAACAATGCAATACATAATTATTGGGGCCACTGATTCCAGGATCACTACCTAAGGTGAAAATGTCTAATGCTACACTTGGGTTCAAACTTCCAATCGACATAGACTTTTATGATTGCAGATATGCCTGACAAGATCAGCCACTGATTAGTACCAGTAACCACAGAATGGATAATGACTACTGTGTCTTCCGAGTTTGGTCAAATGCAGTGTGACGTGCCTGTGGCTTTACCTTCATTGACATGTGATGTCTCTACTGTATCATACATGCCAAAGAATACTGATTTGTTTCCATGCCCACAATGAAGTATGCATCTTCAAAAAAGAATAAAGCCGGGAGTCATAAAGATTCAAGTGCTGTCAACAATATCTGAGGAGCCACTTTTTCACAACTTACTTCTAGATTTTCCGGCACTCATCAAACCCTTCTGTGCCACCAGGAAATGCTCACACAATACTCAGCATTCCACTCACAGTGTCTGCATCCAGAGAAGCTACTCAGAGCATGAGCAGAGTGCAATCAACTGCTGGAAGCGGGTATTGTGACCAGGTCGGATAGTCAGTGGGCCTCCCCAATCTACATGGTTTGTAAAAAAAGAAAATTCCTGGAGAATATGTGGAGATTACAGAATGCTTCACAGATACACAATCTGAAACTGCTACTCTGCACCAAATGTAATGGATTATTTACAGCACCATTAGTAGTGCAGAAATATTCAGTGTGACAAACTGCATCAAATTGTACCACAAATTCTCATGGCGCCAGCTCACATTAAGAAAAACAGCAGTGATCACACCATTCAGCTTATATGAGTTTCATGTCATTCGGCCTTAGGAATACTGCACAAACTTGGCAATGGTTCATGCTCAAAGTGCCTAGAGAATTACCATTGTGTTTTTTGCTACATGGACGGCATTATCGTATTATCTGCCACAATACAAAAGTGTGCAGCACACCACAGCAGCTTTTCAGCTGCTTAAAAGAATATGGTGTAATTATTAATGTAGGAAAGTGTGTTCTGGAAAAGCAAAAGTTTAAAATGGTGGGATACTTGGTCTCCCCAGCAGGACTGTCAGCATTGTCATAACAGATTGAAGCAGTATAACAGATGCCTCTTCCCACAACTTACAAGAGACTTTCAAATTCTTAGACACGCTGAACTATTATAGACATCACTAGTTCACTTAGCTGCTGTCCAAGAGCTGCTCTCGACATTACTCGCCAGCAAGAATACTACAGGGAAATGTAAGGTACTGTAGGCTCTGAATACCAAGGCAGCTTTCCAAGACTTAAGGAAACATCTAGCACATACACTGCTGCTAGAACACCCAAGACTGAACACACTCTCTTGTCACTTATGGTAGATGTAAGTCTAACAGCTGTGGGAGTGACTCTGCAACAGAAAGTCAAGGGCAACTGGCAGCTACTTGCCTTTTTCTCTAAGAACCTGACTCAAAAACACTCAACATGGAGTGCAACTGACCGTGAGTTGCTTCCTATTTACTTAGCAATTAAAGATTTCCGCCCATTGGTCGAAGGGACATTTTGCAGCCATTTTTCAGTGTGACACTGATCTCAACTCACTGCACCACTGCAGGCAGGTCGAGTACTGGAATAGTGCCAGTTTAAAATCTATTTGTTGGACAGAAATAGTGTTAGAACAACACGATGATCTTATGTATATAGACTGAAGTGGGGAGTGAAAATTTGTACCAAGTTCGGGAATTGAACCTGGATGTCATGCTCACTAGGCAGTGCATTAGCCACTAAGCCACCTTGGCACAGCAGTTTGCACAACTGCACGCATTACCTTGGCTTGCCTCCCTCCAAGGTGGTGTAGTGGTTAGTGCACCTGCCTAGTGAGCATGAGATCCAGATTCAATTCCCGAAATTGGTACAAATTTGCACTTGCTGCTTCAGTCTATATACATAAAATCGTATCTGTATGAGACCAGTAAAGTCTCTGAGATTGTGTCATTTCATTTGTATAAGTACCTGCACCTGGATTTCAGGCTGGATATGACCATCAAACTGTGTTGCAGCTCTGGTGTATGCCAGCCCAAAATGGGCCAAATGATGTCTGGTGTGAGGCTGCAAGAGGAGGTGGAGATTAGTGTTTAACGTCCCGTCGACAACGAGGTCATTAGAGACGAAGCAGAAGCTCAGGTGAGGGAAGGATGGGGAAAGAAATCGGCCGTGCCCTTTCAAAGGAACCATCCCAGCATTGGCCTGAAGCGATTTAGGGAAATCATGGAAAACCTAAACCAGGATGGCCGGAGACGGGATTGAACAGCCGTCCTCCCGAGTGCTGAGGCTGCAAGAAGGAAGCAGTGGCCCTACATACCGAAACAATACTGTCACGAAGTTTTTGTCATGCTGCATAACCTAGCACACCCAGGAGTCTGAGCAACAGCCAAACTAGTCTTTGCTAAAGCTGTGTGGTCAGGGGTGCACAAAGACTGTTGCGCTTGGGCACGCACGTCTGACATGCCAGTGTAATATCGACAGGCATGTATTCGCACCTGTTTCACTTCCTGACATTATCAACCACATTTTTGCACATACATTTGGGCAGTATAGGGCCACTACCATACTCTGACAGACAGTATTTGCTAATGATCATCGACTGTTTTATCAGGTGCCCACAGATTGTCATGGTACAAAATATATACACTGAATTGGCTGCAAGAGTATTGTTGCTTGCTTGGCTCTCCAGATTTGGTATTCTGCGAGACATAGCTAAGGATGACAGGAAACAATCTGAAAGCCAACTTTTCAATGAACATCTCCTATTGTGCGGCTGTGACCACCTCTGCATTAGCTATCATCCAGCGAGCAGTGGAATGGTAGAGTGATTCAACCATAGCCCTAATATGCAGTTCATCATCATGGTCAGCAAAACTGCCACTGGTTCTACTCAGGTTGAGAATGGCAGTGAAGGAGGACATCAAGACATTTTGTCTCTTTGAGGCATACCTCACCTAATATTGGCTACTGAAATGCTTGTTGTTTCACAATGAAACAATTTATTTCACAATGTCAATTACAATATGGCCATTTAATACATTCCCAATATGAATATTTTAATTCTAGAGATTACAATTGTGAAAATGATAGAGTGCCTCTCACCCTACAGTGGAGATGCTCCAGATAGGCACAACAAAAAAGACTGTCAAGCAGGTAAGCTTTTAGTCAAAAAGGCCTTCATCCGAAGCAGAAAATGTGCACGCGCGCGCACACACACACACACACACATACACACACACACACACACGCACACACGCACGCACGCGCGACCAGTCTCCAGTCTCTGGTTACTGAGGCCAAATATCATAATCTCAACAATTACTAGCAAAAAGAAGTGCGTTTACACACACGCGACCAGTCTCCAGTCTCTGGTTACTGAGGCCAAATATCATAATCCCAACAATTACTAGCAAAAAGAAGTGTGTTTCCTTACTTTTGTTTCTCCACAAAATATTCACAGCACCTTCCTTTGATGTTCTCCCAGCCACACTGGATGAAAATGAAAAAAAGGTAATTGGCCCAGGTGAAGGATGCATGGTTTTCAGGTCATGACATCATACTATGTAGTAGAGACTATTTGGAAATCCATTTGAAACAACATACTTCAAGAACTTTCCATGATATTAATGCACTGAGGTTGGGGGCAAGAAGACATCAAGATGGACAGCCCTCAATAACAGGGCATATAGATGACACGCTTAATGTCTTGAAGGATTTTCTTAATACAGCCAAAGTGAAATCTGTACTTGTATAGTATGCATGAATTGCAGAAGTTGCTGCAGTAACACAAGTACACTCTGTTAAAGAAGAGTGCTTGTATTGATTTGCAATTCCTGGTGAGGGAACAGATTTTTGAGAAAGCTTGTTGGCGATCAGAAACGGAATATTTGTGAAAAAACTCAACCTTCCAGTATGATCCATCAGTTGCATCAAATGACAAAAATACTGGTGATACTAACTTAAGCAGACAAAAGTATTGCTGAGGTTTTATTCCAAGACAGGCTAGCTGCACTAACAGACTGCTGTCCTACTGTGTACTGAAAAAGTCAGTATTTGAAAATGTTGTGTTGTATGTATAAATGTTTTAGCCACTAACTTTGTAAATAAAACTGTGAACAGACTGAAAACTTGCATTAAGTGTAACATTTTCTGTTACATCTTGACTGTGACAGCTTAAATTATGGGAATGTGAAAAGTTTCACTGTGCATTTGGTGATATGTTGACCACCTTCGAATTGTATACGTCATAGGCAGCGTTTAGTGAATGAAATGTTCAAGACTAACGTATGACAAAACCAGTTGTGAACACTTTCTTTAGCAAATACCATCTGTAACTTACAGAATACAATATATGAGGGAAACTGGTTAAGACTGCTATTGTACAACATGATTACGTCTACAATAAAATAAAGAGTACATTCTCTTTATTTGGAGATCTTACCTCATATCTATATTTGTCTTTTCTACCCATTTTAACATACTGAATGTTTGAAACTCCCCCCCCCCTCCCCTCCCAACCTTCATCTGTGTATCTCTCAGTATTAAGCTGACAATTTTGGAAACTGTATTTCAAATTATTTCTATATTTTTATTTCAAATCCTCCTTTAGTGAAGAAAAGATGACTTTATGTCATCAGTTCTACTTACTCTGAGCAGGTTTCAAGGCCAGTAGCTTAGCTAAATGCACATCTGATTCTAGTTCTGGAAGAAGTGGCAGATCTAGTCCAAATTTATGAGTCAGTGCTCGATCTCGAGCCTCTGTTTTCTTTTGAGCACGTTTTTTTGCCTGGAACAAGTATTTTAAAATTACTGGTGCAGTCATATACATGCAGTCAGTAAATACATCTGGTACCAATGGTCAAGCAAACAGAGTTCTCTAAACATTTAGAAGTTGAGAGGCATGTAACATTAATTTAGCATAGAGAAATTGATAGATAATTTTCACAATGCAGTAGATGAATTAAATAATTTAAAATAAGCATATATGAAACATCAGCTGTACGATTATATATTTATGCTCTACCGGTTTTGATTATTACTATCATCTTCACAGGAGAAAAACAATGTATATCTCCTGTGAAGATGATTGTAATAATCGAAACCGGTAAAGAATAAACATACAATCGCCCAGCCGATGGCACAAATATACTTTTTTCAAATTATCTAACAACTATAGACAGTCATTATCAAACAGCTGCAGACAGTCACATATGCAAAAGCTCTATGAATTAAATCAGGTGAAACTCAGGGAATTAGATTAGGAAATGTGACACTAAGGGCAGTAAATGAGTTTCATTATTGCAGCAGCAAAATAAGCAGCAATGGTCACATTAGTGCCAGACAGGCAATTTAAAAAAAAATTCTGAAAAAAAAAATTAATCTGTTAACATCAAGTATAACTTTAAATGTGTGTGGATGGATATGTGTGTGGGTGCAAGTGTATACCTGTCCCTTTTTCTCCCTAAGGTAAGTCTTTCCGCTCCCGGGATTGGAATGACTCCTTACCCTCTACCTTAAAACCCACATCCTTTTGTCTTTCCCTCTCCTTCCCTCTTTCCTGATGAAGCAACCATGGGTTGCAAAAGCTTGAAATTTGTGTTTGTGTTTGTTATTGTCTCTATCAACATACCAACACTCTCATTTGGTAAGTTACAGCATCTTTGTTATTAGATATATTTTTCCCACATGGAATGTTTCCCTCTATTATATTTAAATGTTCGGATATATTTTTGAAGGTGTTTGCAGCATTGCACTGTATAGATGTTCTGCACAAACTCACCAGTGTCAAAATCCATGTCACATTCCTATCCTGTGTACCTGCCACCTCTTTCTTCTGCATTCCTATCCCATGCAACTGCTGCCTAACTTTCTGCCATCAGGCAATCTTCCCAAACTCTCCTTCCTGCTTCCTGCCCCTTTCTTCCCTGACCCAATCCACGTGACACAACCTCTCATCTAGTCAAACTGCAATTCTGCCACAGTGCTCAGCCAGATAGTGTAGCTGTGTGTGTGTGTGTGTGTGTGTGTGTGTGTGTGTGTGTGTGTGTGTGTGTGTGTGTGTGCTAGCTAGAAAATGGTTTTGTCTGAGAGCTAGCAATATTTTCAGTCTACTTTATCTGCCTGTCTACAGCTGAATGCCTCTACTAATCAGAGAACTGTTACCTTTTCTTCTAAATTATTTAAATATGCAGTTATACAATACACTCATAATTACTGCAGCATGTAACTGAAGTTCAGTGGTTTACTATGTTCCTATTTCAGGTGAGATGCTCTCAGAACTGGTGGACCCAATTATACAGGGAACTTTAGCTAACATGAAATACAAATCATGGAGCAGCTCTCCCACATTGAAAAGCTTAGGTGGAAGTGAAATTTACATCAACTGCCAGGAAAAATAATTAAAACCATACAGGGATTCAGCCCTAGACAAATGACCCTGAGCTCTGACACTATATTATGCACTGAACTGGATAGAGCACTGGTTAAGGCACTTCTGGTATCCCCAGACGTGTTACTGCTACAACACAGCATACTAAAGTGTAGAAATTAGAAAAAAAAAAATATTAAAACTCATTCAAATAGTCATGAGCAAACTCAAGTCAATGCCAGGGCAGAGGCAGAAGCAGGAAGCAAGCCAGTATGATGCAAGTAGGTCAGGTCGACAACACATTACAACACTATCTGCCTGAGTGAGGACATGCCTTCGACAGGAAGAAGACATGACAGAAAACAAAAGGAAGTTAGACAAGCATATTCATTAGCTCATAAGACATGTTACAAGAAATTCTCTCTCTTTCACAAGAGTACATAGCAAGGAATCAACCTGGCAGTGAACAGCCTGTTAAGTGAATATAGCAGAATGAGGACGCCGCACAGCACTTGATTCTATGATTACAACACTGTAGTGAAACTATGCCACAGATGCTCCAGCACAGTGTATGAACTAGGCGAAGATGCACTTGAGATGATGACCTCCACTTCATGAACATCGTGCTGCTCACTGCCTGCCATCTACTGATGGACAAACAGTGTCTTCCAAAAATACCACACTGCAGGGTGCTGTCAGCACAGAACTTCAATGTGGAAGCCAGCAACAGGACCACTTGGGGTTCGCATTTCTGTTCAATTCTCTGATGCCTCCAAGGGCTGCAACCTACCAAGGATAGACACCATGTACATTGTGGGTGGGTAATGGCCACTGACACCTTCTCCTGGGCATGAAACAGCTGAGCTGACTCGACGGGCAGAAGCTAGAATCCAACATGCAGCTGAATGTGCACCAGCTGAGGCTGGTCCAAAAGAACGGCGACTTATAAACATTGTGAGTAAATAACTGGACTCTAATATTAATGTTTTACTAGCATTGTTGATGCTTGACAGGTTCCTAACAGCTGTTCTGACCTAAAACACAGGCATCTCTGCTCGGCCCTCTGTAATATCGAGGTTGCCACTATTCTCGCATGGCTGAAGAAACTACCAGTCCAAGGCTAGATGCTGCTGTCAGCACCACTCCCATTGCATCTCATGGACAATACATTTGACTGCAGTCTGTAAATATAGGTATCAGCCCTGTAGCTTGCAGCCAATGCTGTGTTTACTGGAAATTTCATCCTTAACTTATTGCTATGCCAGCTTGTTGCATCCATGCTATGCATTTTCTCTTTGCCTACTGTTCAGATTTTTACTTGTGACTATGGTATATTCAACTATACTTTTCAGGGAGTATTTCCTTTCAAAATGGACATAGCATTGCTCAGTTTAAGCTTTTGTCCCATCTTTAATTGCTTTCTATGTTTTAATATATTTTGTGCTCTTAAGTATTAAATAAAATGATACTTCCAATTGAAATAATCGTACTACGCAACACATAATTGTCAGTTACAAAAATAAAATTATTGAAAGTAATCTTGCATCACAGTCATGCATTTATAAAACTGAGTAATCTTAGTGAAATTTGTGATTTCTATATACCCCACTGACATGTGTCTATCAGCAGTATACTAGAATAAGTGTATACTGGCCAACTATTTTGTCCTCATGTAAATTTACTGATTATATTTTGCCAAACAAAAAGGAAGTATGTGATGGTTATAAACTACATTCAAATTGCAAGTATGCAAATTCAAAATAGATAACAAAGCTAGAAGTCAACTTTTATGTCAGGAAGGAAATCAGAAACGTAGATTATGAGAATTTTATGAAAGGATGGATTGCTATGCACCATAAAGACCTTACTGCAATGAACAGTTGGAGCTGGTGGTGGTAGTGGTCATGTGTGTGTGAAGTATGCTTGCTTGTGTGAATTTGTGGATGTCTTCTTTGCTGAGGAAGGTTTTGGCTGCTGAAAGCTATAATGTGTAATAGTCTTTTCATTGAGCCTGTCTACAAGTCAACGGATCATCTTTAAGGTGAGTAGCAATCTATCATCATCCTAATATTGTTGATATTCCATGTTGGAGTTTCCATTGTTTGATTACGAGAATTTATTTGATAGACAGGTACACCAAATAAAACGAGCAACAAGTGCAGCATCTTAGAAAATGAAGGTTATAAAGACATTGATGAAACAGGCAATTATTAACACAGGTACATATGCAAATGCAAAATATGTACAACGAAAGCATAAGAAAAGGAGATCTCAAATGGAATAAGGAAAGTATTAAAGAGAGTAAGATTTCTAAGCAAACAATAATATGAACAAAATAGAATTGTTTAATTAAACAAAACTATTTGGATACTTCTTCAGGTGGGTCAGAAGAAGAAATAAGAAATTGGTAAGAGAAACAAAAGGGCATGGAAAAAATTAACTTATTTTGGATAGGTAGCAAATCTCACCAATTAAAATGAGAGCAAACATGGCAACTAATGGCAGGAAAAAAGTACAAATATTTAAAGAGATGAAGGAGAGCATGAATATTCACACTGCCCCACAGTGAGTAACAATCCACAATGGCAGTGTGAATATGTTAAATATGTATTCAGGATAAGATATGAATTATGATAATTAACAACAAAAATAATGACAATATATAAGTAATGGCAGTGAGATGTATAAATCCATGCGAGATATAAGGATTGGTAAGGTGTTGGGAGATGGTTAAACCTGAAGGGAAAGAATGTACAAAATAAAATTTGCAAAATTATTAAGGGCATAAATCTGTTACTGGATGAGATTCACCTAGAGCAAACACAGTTTTTTTCCTCTTAATTTTTACCCAGACACATTTTGCACAAGTTACAGGCATCATCAGTGTTTTTTTAATGCTACATGCTTTGGGAAAACAGAAAAAATGAAGAACTGTGAAAAAATGCCTTACAATCTGTCTTTTTTCTGGTTTTACCATTATTTTCACAATAAAAACTGCACTTCTTAGGTTTACAATGTCATTGTGAGAGTGGAAGTCTAAAAGTACTGTTTTTCACATGAAGATAACTGGGACCAGAAAAAAACATGACAAACTGTGAAAGAAAAACAACTTAATGCAAAACATAAAAAACCACAGCATATGAGAACAACAAAGAAAATAGAAAACGCACTTATGCTGTAACTTCAGCAAAATATATCTGGATAAAAATGGAAAGGAAAAAAATGTGTTAACTCAAGATGAAAAAACAAATTTATTTTTATACAAATATGGACACGAGAGCCTCAACCTCAAGAGGAATATTAACAGCATATTTGTAAAAGAAGACAGTTTGCCAATGAAATAAAGCTGCAGCCCTTCTGCTTCACTGGAAAGGCAAATGATGCTTAAAAAAATTATATGCTTATCAGCCTTGTATCTGTAATATACAAGATATTGTTGTCACCAACCACATAGAAAAACATTAAATTTTGATTGAGCAATGGAACAATCTGGTTTTGGAAATAAATGTAGTGTAATGTATATACCAGTTCAAACAAGACAAGAATAGAAGCTCCTGAAATGTGGCGTTACAGAAGAACGATGCAGATTATATGGGTAGATCATGTAACCAGTGGGGATGTATTCAATAGGACTGAGGAGAAAAGAAATCTGTGGCATAACTTGACTAAAAGAAGGAATCAGCACAAATTCTGAGACATCTGGGGTTACCAATTTACTGTATTTACCCAATCATGAGACGAGGCTTTTTTTTCCAAATTTGTCATTTGAAAAATACAGGGTTGTCTCATATTCACAGATTAAACTATTGCAGCTCAGGTTAACATTTCTGCATTGTTAAGTCGAGTATATAGATGTCGCCTTACATTTATAGATGAAAGCGTTGGCTATTGAGGTCATGTACAAATTTATTTTGAAGAATGTCGAAGTGCAGGGCTGGGCAAATGATACTTGCATTTGAACAGGCTCAAGATTTCCCAATATGCCACAGTGCTCAGTACAGTATCAATGCTGCTCAAACAATCACATGACATTTCACTCATATGGGACTAGTGGAAGGAGTATGCGAGAAACATTAACTACCCACTACAACAGTCTACTGCTCTACTGAAAATGTGACAATTCTGTGAAACATAAAAGGAAATTGCATTAAGGTCTGTCATCCTACAAACTCTTGTTGTATTTGAACAGTTTTGCAATAAAAGTTCTCATACTTGTATGGATACCATATACAAACATTAATGTTGATTGTTAAGTAAAGGCAAGGCAACACTCAAAACCGAAAAATGTTATCCTTCAAAAAACACTACTTGATTCTGAACACAGATCAATATTTTATTTGATTATGAGAGACTGTAATGATTTACCAAGTGAGAAATTCATCCACTGTTCACGTGTTACAATACTGAGTAAAAAGTTTACCAGTTTTTAGTCAGCTTTAGAACATAAAGGTGACATTCTGGTGAAACAAGAAGGAAAATTAATATATTATACTGTAATAGTTGTTGCAAGAATAAACTGCACCAGCAAGACCCATTATGAAGATATACCAAGGATGGCATGATGAGTGAAGTTTGGGAATTTGACTAAATTGTGGTTGTGATATTTCATTTATGTATTAATTGCTGTTGTTATATATTACTTGCACACTAGAAGATACTGCAGTCCATGTTTCACAGTTGCTCAAGAACAGCACTGTGCAAGTGTTGGAGGGGGAACAGTAATACCAGCTTGGCTGAGAACTAGGATGAGTGTGGGGAGGGAGCAATGTGCGGGCAGCAAATTATGTCATGTTGCCAACTGTGGAAATATATACCATGTACTTTGGTCTTTTAGGAAAATCTACCACATTTAAACTGCAGTTTGCCTCAATCCATTTGCAATGTGTGCAGCACGACTGGCAGAAAAGACTGATAGTGTGCAAGCACAATGGAGGTCATATTGTGTGTACACTGTCATGCTGACTATGACAAGTGTACTAAACTTTAACAGGTTGTAACTCCTACATAAATAAAGATATCTTAAAACAGATTTCTTATGTATACTCCTGATAACGAGGTAGTCCAAACTAATGTGCCACATGATTCCCTTTCCATTTGTAGCAAGAGATATTGTAACATTCTAATTCAGTATAAAGGCAAAATTCGATATGTATTCAAATAAAAACGGCTGTGTTCTCAGGCTCCACAGTAACCCAACCTCAGAAATCACAGCATAGGAAGAAAATGCCAAATATTTGTGACAATGTAGACTTAAATTTCAGAGCTGTTCTATTAGGATAATGAGGATAAAATATAGTGATACCACAGATGATAGCGTTAATAAGTTAAAAATGTAGAAAAGAAAATGGTCTGCAAATTAATGTCAACCATTTATTTTATTTTTCCTTGTATTATCAAAATGTAGACACTCAATAAACAGCATAAATTTAGAGTATGTGTAATGTTAACTTCCTAGTATCTGTCTGTAAAACAGTTTGCAATTTTGACTAGCCAGAACGTGTTAATAATAAATTTTTCTCAAGAAACCACTTGAAAAAAATGGGTGCTGCCTTATAATCAGTGTTGTCTTACAGTCAGGTAGATACAGTAGTAATGGAAGGAAGTGTGTGGGTTGAAGATTGTAAAGTAAGAGCATGAAATGGATACAATAAGTAAGTTAAAAAGGATGTTAGTTATTTGCAGATGAAGAGGCTTGCACAGTACAAAGCAGCATGGAGAGCTGCATAAAACTAGTCTTCAGACTGAAGACCACAACGACAACAATTCTAACAAACTTGTAATAACAGTCCTTGAGAAATAAGGTATTTATTCATTATACTGAAGAATGCAATGTATATCAAAGTTACAGCTGCTCTTAAACTTTATCAAGATATTCAGAATTGATAACTGAATTTGGCAAGTAGATTTTAAATATGAAAAATCTTCTAATCCTGCCAGTCATATCAATGGATGAAACCATACCATTGATACCTACAGCCATGTCCGCTGGGGTCGCTGCAAATGGGGAATAACACAGTATATTCAGCTGATAGGTCAAGAGAGTACGCCATTGGATGATTTAATGCCCAGCAGTCAATGACCCAATCTGATTTCTGCCTGCAAGTGAATGTGTTCATTTCTATGGCTGACTAAAGTACTGATGACAACTCTGCACCATCCCAATTATTCTCTGGACTGATCCATGTAATTTATTTTTATTTATTTGCTGCTTTCTTTTAGTCTGTTATCCATATAAAAGAACAGACCAAATACTGACCATGAACAATTCTAATGGTCTCCAAATGCTATTTAATGGGGGAAAATTATATAAAATAACTACATTAAAAAATAACTAAAAAAAGTCTGGATACTACCATTTGGACATCTGGTACACAGATATCTGCGCATCCCAAATCCAGAAGGCACACACTACTGGTCTATTACACTATGCGGGATTGGTAGATCACAAATTTTGTAATTTGTTATCCTGGACTACACTAATACAACACTATACTACACAACAGTACACAACACTACTGTTCTTGGTATTAGAACCCAGCTGGATCTCTCATTTGCCTGGATGATTATTCTCTGGCATACTGATGTGCAACACAGGACTCGAAGGGGCTGGGCACCCAAGGTGGCTGTCAGGTCTGAGGAAGTCCTTCCTGGTCCTCCCTGAGGCTCATCTTCTCACTGCTTCCAGAATGTTGTTGTATGTGGCATGTCTCGTTATCATGATGTAAGGCCCCTTCTTGGTTGTCTCTCAGCATTCTGAGTTTGTGGTTCATAAGCCAATATCTTAGCTGTAAGTGAGTTCAGCTTATGCCATAGTTCTTCATTCCTTATTATATTGTAGACTGTTGCATTTCCAAATTCATTCCTGTCTGTCAGTAACATCTTGTCTAATGACACACCTCCTGGGGAGCCCATTGCTCCACATTCACAGGTGTTTGTGGGCACTGTCCTATTTTTGGTAAGTACTGGGATATGGTCCATGTCGCAACAGATAATGTATAGCTCCCTTGGTCGGAAGGAAGTATGTCATTCCTTTTCTTTGTCTTATGTTACGAAGAAACTGGTTGGTTCTCATTCCTGTTTCTCCACTGTCCCAGATTTCTTGACATTCTCTATCAATGTATCCTTTTATTTCCTTGCTCAATACAGCTTCTTGACCTTATATTCATGCATTTTGAGCCAATACTGGGCACCTCTCTTTCTTACTGCTGCATCTAGATTTAGCAAGCCTAATTTCACTGGCAATGTCTCAGTCAGTGTTGTTCTTTATGTGTCATGTTTTGAAGTACACTTCTCTTTGGTCACTGTAGAGCCTGTGCTGTCCTTACCTTTCTGGCTCTTTGAGCCCAAACGCCCCACCCGTAGCCCACAACAGCAAGTCAGATTGCATTGTGATACATTCTTATCACACTTAGTGGCAGCTGAAAACTTCTTTGGGCAACTGCTGCTACTTTATTTACGATTTTAAGGTGTCTCATTTCTATGTGTGCTTGGAAGTTCTGCTTTTCATCGATGGTAATTCCTTTTCTGTACATAGGATGGCCATTATTCTGCTTGCTGGATCTCTCAATCTTGATAATGTTCCTTTTAGTAACATATAGACTGCTTTATGCACTGCTATTGTTAGTTTTTTCTATGCACCAGTTGCTTAGTTTTTCAATAACTACCCTACTTTTTCCTCTAATTTAGTCCTTGTGTTAGCAGACACTATAATTACCAGATCACCTGCATAGATGATGCAGCCCCCAGTGTTTGTTATACTCTGAAGCTTGTTCATTAATGGCTCCACACCAACAGTCCAGAACTCTGGACCACAAACAGAGCCCTGTGGACACCCTTTGATGGTGCTCCGTGTTGCACCTGGGCCTGATTGGGATATGGGTACAGTGACGTCTGCCTACTGCTATTCACTTCTACTTCGGGAAACTACTATACCATTCAGCTATGCAGTTATTTTCTGCCATTCAGCTATGCAGTTATTTTCTGCCTCACATACTACTTGTTTACTCCAATGTAATTCCAGTTGTGCTACTCCCCATTATTTTCATTTGTTGTTCTGAACAATCCACTGAATCAGTAAAGGTTATAAACCATATATCATTTATTTTGTGTTTCAGTGTAATCAACTTTTGTGATCTATATTGGGGACTGCAAAACCAAAACCTACGCAGCCTCAAAGAAAATGTTGAGGGTCTTGTGTGTGTGTTTGAGGTTTACGGGCGCTGAACAGCGTCGTCATCAGCGCCCAAGCACATAAAAACAGGAACACATGCAGTGAAGAGACTAAGACGAACAGCGATCAAGGAGAATGGCTAAAAGACGCAGATCTGACACAGTTCCAAATCCCCACATACAGAGGCAAAACAAGAGGAGAAGGAACACACTAAAAAAGGAAAGGAAACACAAGGAAAAGAGAACAGAAACCAAAGGGAAACAAGGAGGTAATCGTGACTGGCGGACCTCTTACCTAAAACATGGGTGAGCCAGTCACCCAGCAGCACATTAAAACCCTCTCCCTAAAATCCGAGGCAACAGATTGGACAGGACACAAAACCTTAAGACCTTAACCACAGTCGCTGCGTCGTCTTGCAAAATAGAGGGCAAATCTGGTGGCAAAGAAACCACCGCCCTCTGGTCAGAGAATAAAAGACAGTCAAGTAAAATGTGGCGGACAGTAATCTGGATGCCACAAGCACTGCAGATTGGGGGGTCCTCCCGCTGGAGTAAAAAACCATGCGTTAAGGGACTGTGCCCGATGCGGAGGCGAGTGAGGAGAACCTCATCCCGCCTGTATGACTGGTAGGATGTACGCCATGGTCGCGTAGTGGCCTTTACCAGACGCAGCTTATTGTCAGCAACTGCCAGCCACTCCTCTTCCCATTGATGCATAACACGAAAACGCAAAAGGGAGGTTACAGCATGGAGGGGGACGTCACATTCAACAACGTGAGGGAGGGAACATGCATCTTTGGCAGCCACATCCGCCAGTTCGTTTCCCCTAATACCCACGTGCCCCGGCACCCAGCAGAAAGAAACCTCCTTCCCCTGCCGTTGCAGGTGGAGTAGGGCATCATGGATGTTCTGGACGACCGTATCCGCTGGGTACAAGTGTTGCATGGTCTAAAGGGCACTCAGGGAGTCAGAACAGATGAAGAACTTAAGACTGGGACACATCTCATCTGCTCCAATGCCCGCAAGATTGCAAACAATTCGGCATCAAGGATGGTAAACGCCGCAGGAAGCCGTAACTTGACGACTCGATCAGGGAAAACAACAACACAACCAACAGAGTCCCCCTGTTTAGAGCCATCTGTGAATACAGGTACATGGTCTGGATGCTGGTTTAAAATATCGTAAAATAAGGAGGTAAAAACAAATGCTGGAGTGCAGTTCCTCCAGTTCTCCGACAAGCCTAGAAGGATGCTGGGCCTCTGGAGCAACCAGGGAGGCAGGCGAGTAAAACCTTGTCGTTGGAGGGGCCACACGCTCCACACCAAGGGACTCAAGCAAATGCTTGGCACGAATCCCAAATGGTCTCGTTGCCCTGGGACGACTGGAAAAGAGACGTTCCATAGGCGGTCGGGCAATGGTAGGGTACGCAGGGGAGGTAGGACAGGAAAGGAAATGACACACCCGTCGCACCATGGGGAGCTTCCACCGGACGGCAAGCGGCGGTTCCCCTGCCTCAGCACACAGGCTGGGGATGGGACTGGTACGGAAGGCACCAGTGGCCAGCCTGATACCCTCATGGTGTACTGCGTCAAGGATCTTCAGATATGAAGGCCTTGCTGACCCATACACGGTGCAAGCATAGTCAAGACGCAATCGGACGAAAGCCCTATAAAACTGCAGCAGACTCGCCCGATCTGCTCCCCAGGACCGATGGCTCAGACACTTCAAAATATACAGTGCCTTCAGGGCCCGCACCTTGAGGTCCTTAAGGTGAGGCAACCACGACAACTTGGAATCAAAAGTGAGGCCCAGGAACCTCACAGTGTCTCTAAAAGGAAGAACGGTGTCCCTCAGATGCAATTCAGGGGAGGTAAAAGGACGCCAAGAACGATTAAAATGAACACACACAGATTTGTCTGCAGAAAAGGTAAAACCCGTCTTTGCAGTCCACACCTGTAAGCGCTTTATTGTAAGTTGCAACTGCTGACTAACAGTGACAAGACTGGAGGAAGAACAGAAAACAGCAAAATCGTCCACAAACAAGGAGCATTGGGCAGGACTCCAGATAGTGGACGTGATACTGTTAATAGCGACGGCAAAGAGAGTGACACTTAAAACGCTGCCCTGAGGAACACCATTCTCCTGCACGTACAAATCAGATAGCACATTACCAACCCGATACCGAAAGAGGCGGTGAGAAAGAACGGACCGAATGAAGATGGGGAGATGGCAACGAAAGCCCCACTCATGGAGTTGATTGAGGATAAGGTGGCGCCAAGTAGTGTCATACGCCTTATTAATGTCAAAGAAGACCCCTAGACAATGCTGGTTACGTAGGAAGGCGGCCTCAAGCAGGGTCAAGTTGTCTATAGTGGAACGACATCTCCGAAAGCCACACTGAGAGGGGCCAAGGAGCTGCCTGGTCTCAAGCAGCCAAACCAGACGGCGGTTGACCATGCGTTCCAACAGCTCGTCAAAGCAATACTGCGATAACTACTATGATGCGTTCGGTCCTTCCCTGGTTAGAGGAGGGGAATCAAAATCGCCTCCCTCCACGAGTCAGGGTACGTGCCGTATAACCATATCATATTAAAACAGTTCAGGAGAACTTCCTTGGATGGCAGCAACAAGTGCCGCAGCATGCTGTACCGGATTTGATCATGACCAGATGCAGTATCATGAGCCACAGTGTGTGCCGAATCCAGTTCCCACATTGTGAACGGGCAGTTATAGTGTTCAGAATTTAGAGACCGGAAGTCCAAGTGACTCCTCTTGATGGCAGTGCGGTAGCGGCAGAAATCTGGATCACAGTTAATAGTGGCGGTAGAGTCCGCAAAATGCATGGCCAGTGTCTGGGCAATGTCTCTCGGTGCCGTGAGGAGACATCCCTGATGCAGCAATGTCGTGACAGGTAGCTGGCTGAGTTTCCCGGAAGTTCTCCTGATGGCTTCCCATACTTTCATAGAAGTAGTGGAGCGAGAGATGGAGTTCAAGAACGATTGCCATGACCATCGTTTGCTCTCTTTAATTACTCGCCGCACTCTGGCCCTTGTCACCAGAAAGGCCGCAAGATTGTCAGCTGAGGGACGGCACCTGAAGCGGCGCAGAGCTGCACGGTGGGCTCGGATGGCTGAGTGGCACTCAGTGGTCCACCAAGGGACAGGACGCCTCTTGGGATGACCGGATGACCGTGGGATTGACAATTCAGCAGCATGGGAGATCACGGCTGTAACATGGTCTACCCATTCGTGGACACTGGCACGGTGTTCCAAAACAGCCAGTTGGCTGAAAAGTGTCCAGTCAGCTCTGCAGAGGTGCCACCGGGGCAGCACTGGTAATGCCACAGCCTCATCCAGGAGGCGAATCCAAAGGGGGAAGTGGTCACTAGAATGGAGGTCAGCAGCAGCCTCCCACAGAGCAGAATCCGCAAGTGCTGGAGAGCAAAAGGAAAGGTCAATAGCCTATAACGATCCGGAAGCAGTACAGAAATGAGTGGGAGCACCAGAGTTGAGGAGGCACAGTTCTTCAGACATCATGACGCTTTCCAGAATGCGACCCCTGGGGCAAGTAGTCGGAGAGCCCCATAAGACATTATGAGCGTTGAAGTCCCCCAGAAGAAGAAATGGGCGGGGGAGTTGGCTAATAAGGTCCGTGAGAGCCTCAGAGTCTATCGCATCCTGAGGCGGTAAATAAACTGAACAGACTGTGAGCCTCCGACCCACAAGAATGTCAACTGCAACTGCTTGCAAGTCGGTGACGAGAGGGAGCTCAGATGAGGGGTGCTTGTTACAGACAAAAACCGCAACACCATCCTTTGCCCTTTCCCCCGTCAGATCATCTTTTCGATATACGGCATAGCCCCGTAAAGAAGGAGCATCAGTGACCCGAAAAAGTGTCTCTTGGAGACATAAGCACAAGGGGCACTCTCGTATAAGGAGTTGTAATTCGGCCACATGCGTCCTGAACCCATTCAGGTTCCACTGTAATATGGGAGCCAGTGATCAGGGTGGCTGAACTTTCACCCTGCCTCTGTGCTTTGGAGGTGATCCCATACTGGCTGCAGATTTATTCCTGGTTCCTGGGGCGAGAAGATCGCCCCCCGGTCGACATCAATGTCCATAAGCTCCGATGACGACCCATGGGAGATGTCAGACAGTACAATGGCCTCGTCATCGGACCGACGCTGACTAGTCTCCTCAGGAGGCAAAACCTGCACCTTCTGAGGCTTTGTCTTGGGGGGCTCAGAATGCAGAGCCTTGTCAACAGTTGGAGCTTTACTCGCCTGGGCAGAAGGCTCCATATGGTGAGAGGCAGGAAGTACCCCAATGTCAGCAACCACGGCCTTGTCCGACGTAACGGGGAGAGCCGCAGGTTGCAAAACAACCGCAGCAGCACAAGTGCACTGGCAAGCGCAGGTATTAGTGCTAACACTAGCAACCTCCGTTTGCGGAGCAACAGTGGCCAGTTGTACCGGTTTTTTGAGAGCGGAAGCGAAAGATGTTGAAAACACAGGAGGTTGCATGGCCTTAAAGAGCTTCTTGGCCTCACCATAGGGGATGCGCTTAGATGTTTTAATCTCCTGTACCTTCCATTCTTCGAGATAGATGGGGCAGATCGGGCTCCAGACAGGGTGACTCCCAGAGCAATTCACACACTTCACAGACGATGAACAATCAGCTCCGTCATGGGCAGGCTGACCACATTTTCCACAAGTGGCTATTCCATTTCATCCCAACGTAGTATGCCCAAAGCACTGACATTTAAAACAGGGCATTGGGTTGGGGAAATATGGCCGTACTGGCAAATGTAAGAACCCCGCTTTAACATGCTCTGGGAGTCTCGGGCAACTGAACATGAGAATAAACGAGTCAGATTTGACGAGGTCCCCATCGACTCGTTTCATAATATGCTGCACGTCAACTATACCTTCGTCAGCCCACTCAGATTTTAACTCGTCTATGGGGATATCCACCAAGTCCCTACACGTCACAACACCCTTACTATAATTCGAAGTGGAGTGGAGCTCGGTCTCGATAGCATACACTCCTAGACAGGTTGCTTTCCGAAGGGAAGCGACATGACGGGAACTAGAAGTCTCAACTAACAGAGTCCCATTACGCAGTCGCTTTACAGATTTCATTGTTCCTGCAATTCCCTCAAGACCCTTGTGGATGTAAAAGGGAGAAACCCTCTCAAAGCTACCCTCTTCCCTTTCAATAATCAAAAACACATTCTGATTATCAGCATGTGCTCTGTTACTACAGTCTGTTAAATCTCTAGCAACACCAGGCGCTGCAGGACTCGCATCGCGTAGCCGCTTTTTCGATGGGGTGTGTTTTCCTACCAGTGGCCCACCCAAGCCACTGGTAGGGGGAAATGTAGAGGTCGAAGGGTCCATTGTGGTCCCACGAGCAGCTAGGGAACTAAAGGTCCGCTCAGACAGAGCCCCGCATGCCTGAGTAAGCCTTATACAACTGGGGTGCGGCAGGTGCCCCAGAGGTTGCCCGCTTGCGACTGTTCCACCCCAACAGCCATGCATCTTCTAGGCGCGGAGCACACCGAAAGATTGAGGGGTTTTTATAGAGGTTGGCCTTCCTCCCAATCCAGGCGGTCAAGCCAAGATTACCATTCCCCGCAGCACACAACATTTCACCGCCGTGCCGTACGGTGGTCGCTGAAGCATGTCCGGGGGTGACGGTGACAGGAGACTGGCGGCACAGACCAGTCCCCAGCTCAGGACCCCGGGGTCACCAAGCCCGAACTCAGCAAGTGAATGCTGAGCCCCTGGGGGATTGAGGGTCTTGTATTGGGGACATGAAAAAGGTATAGGTGTTTACGAAATGTAACAGAACCATCTTTGTTTTGCTGATGACACGCACTATTTGCCTCTAGCGCACATAATTTCATGAACTACAAGGATAATTTATGGAAAAGTTTGAAAGGAGCTCTGAAAAACAAATTATGCAATAAGACTACAAAACTGTATAATCAGCAAATAGAAAAGTAAATAGTACAAATTTACAATGAAACCATGTAAACAGAAAATGAGATTTTGTAGCAGGATGGAAAGGAGCACAAATAAACAGAAGAGTAAAACTGAACTGGAACTATTATGGGAAAACCAAGCTTCTGATGTGTCTGAATAAGGAAAGGTTACAATTGGTTTGTCTCATCAATTTTGATTAGGGCAAGGAGACATGGACTTCTAATGTGAAAACCATTCAAAAACTGAGGGTTACTTCATGAGCAATAGAGAGCTGCAGTTGAAAATTACTAAGAGAGACAGGAAAACAAATAATTGGGTCAGGGAGCAAACTGGAGTGGAGGATGTAATTATGACAGTAGTGAAAATGAAGGGAAGGTGCACTGGACGTATAGACAAATAAATGTATGGTAGAAGGACAAGGAGTACTTTTCTGGAGGCCAAAAAATAAGAAGGCACAGGACAATGACCTAATGATTATACAAATGTAGGGGAAATATAGATGTGTGCAGCTCAAGATCATAATGAAAGGAAAAGTCTGACACCAGTATTATTCAGCAGTGGATATCAAAAGGCTGGTAATGATGACATGGAAACAACAAACTTCTTGGAACACCAGTCTGCATTACATAACACATTAGAGAGATACAAATATTAATAGTAATTGTTTATGCCTTGAAAATAAAGTGAATGTACACAAACCCGAAAAGATTGCCGTAGGGCACAATTTGCACTGTAGTCATCTTGCCAGCGATCCTCACGCATTGCTGCTAACCTACTAAGAGTTGGCATGATAGATTTGGCTCCTTTCTGATCTTTGTCACCATGTTCCAACTTAAACATAGCATCATCAAAAAGACGCTTACTGGTTGCCTTATCTTCAGGAACAACCTGTTCATTTTGTGTCGGATCCCATCTATTCTCTTGACGTCGGGCACCAGACACTATCACATAATCAAAATTCTGAAACAGAGAAAATCAACAATGTAAATACCCACATAAATGAAATAAAATCAAACAGAACAGTTTGTGAATAACATAGAAATATGAAGCATAAAGAAAAGAAAATCAGTGCTACTAAATATGAGTCATACCAAACAGACTAATTAGAGGTGTGTTCTGCTATCTATGAATTTAGTTTCATGTAAATTATGCAATGTACGGCTTTCGGGAAGTCATGAATAATTACACTCAAGTACACAGGTGCCAGTTTAAGTTTCAGGTTTCTGATTAAAAATAGCCTCAAAGCAGTTTCTTACAACATGTATTTGAAATACTGTTGGAAAAAGTTCCACAGACTTTTAGTCATGTCCCACTTGAACTAGAGCTTAGTTGGGACACTCATCAGTCCTCATCAACAGACTACAAGCCTTGCACAAATGTCCAGGTGGAAGCATACAATTCAGAACACTCTCCTGCCATAACACAGCTTAAATAATATAAGGAAATATTTGCTTGGTGTGCATTGCAGACATTGTCTCACATCTTGCAAAAGTGTAACATGGGGTACCAAACTGTCCCCTCCCCCCTCTTCCCATCTCCCTCCCCTCCACAAGTGTAATGGTCTGTTGCTGCTGACAAATTTTGCATTGTGAATCACTGTCATGGGTTTTCACGGGTCTCTTTCTCTCCACAGCCACCATATAAACTGACTAAAGTGCTTCTTAATCAATGGCAATGGAACATTATGATGAATCATAAATGACAAAGAGCACATTTTTTATGAGAAACATGTAAAATAGCATAAGAAATGTGTACCACCATACAAAGATGAGCTTAGTCCTGAAATTTGATCCGAAGAAATGAACTGTGCAGTTTATGGAAGTTACAGTGTTTTCACACTGTTATCTTGTTTGCACCAAACAACCCCTTCATTCTATTATTGAGGCGATAGATGTTCTTGATCAAATTTTGCTTTATTGCTTGTATTATGTTTTCCATGTCTGACAAATTTGCCATACGCTTCTAGGTGCTAACCATATAAATAACTGAAAATGAAATACATAACTGAGTGTTGTACTTACTTTATTCTTTGTAATTACATGTACCTATAATGTTATGACTCCAATTTTAAAACAAATAAGTTCTGAACATAAATATCACACGATACAAACAACTGGAAACAAAACTCATATCAAACAGTAACTACACTTTTGCAGTACCTTATTTCCACCTCCCGATATACCTAGCCGTCTAAATACCAGATGTTACGGTCATATGCATACAAAGTCATGAAGGAATTGAGACACAATATCATAATTTATTATCAAAGCAAACTTGACTGTGACTCCAAGAACAGTACTACTGATTCCACTGATATCATACAATCTTTCCAAAATTATGTTTTAATATTCGTATAAGAAATCCATACTTAGCATGTTGAAGCCACTTTAATACATTACCCCATATTTTGCTGCCATTAATAATAAGTTCAGGGACACTAAATAGTTTGGCTGATTCCAAAACTGTATCACATATGAACAAAGGAAGCTGCTTCATAATATTCAAACTTAAATAAAAGGCTGTTTTGAAAAGTAACGGATGCTAGAAGACAAAATATTGCAATCCAAACATATCAGCCGACTACGTCACTAAAATATAAATGAGAATATTAAATCCTCCATACATTCAGAAATATTACAGATTTTCACACAATCTAAGAGCAGTTGTGGAATCAGCATAAAACTCCTTTAGAATTAAACAATTTCCACAAAAATTATCACGCCTCTTAAATTTCATAAAAATTTCATTTATTTTAATTTGCTATGGTGGCAGACAAGTTTGAGACTATAATGGTGGACTCACCCATTACTGCTATGACATTAATATACAACAAAGAAATTTAATATGTGCAACAGAAAAACTCTTAATTTAATACTACTATAAATAAAAATAAAGCCAGCCTTCAGGCAGCTTAATTCTAATATTAAATATGTTGTTATACTTCATTTATTGCCATCACATCCCTTAAACAGGTGGGGAGACTGATGTCTTTAAATAAATTCTTGGTAGACAAAAGGGTAATGTGAGAGTGAATTGATGATATGGTAGGTCACTTAGACCCACAATACTTTAAACTTTTGTGACACCAACCAATAGCAGCAGTGTGTAAACATATCTGATGCCAACCATTACAAATTTCTGTGAGTTGTTGGAAAATAAATGCTGAGTTATGATGACTTGTTTTATTTAGCAACAGTTACATTGCACAAAGCTACAAAACCTGACAGCCCAAGTGAACATCAGGGCCAGAGACCTGGAATTTACTGCATCCACCAAATTCATCATATTAGTCTGATGAAATTCACAAGCTGACCTTGTGACATGTAATACCAAATGGGAGTTCAAACACTTTTTACAACCCCACACATAGGTAAGACTACAGAATCCATCTTTATGCTGGCTTCAAATATGATCCATAGTTATCCACCCAAATCATTCCCTAAATTGATTGCTGTTAGTACTTACTGCAGGATCTGTCTTTATTTCAAAGTGATTATCACAAAGATGACACTTCATCCGGAACTGATATACTGGTGTACTGTAGTACATTCCAACTTTCTTTTTCTCTGCATTGTACCTGGAAAAAAATCATGTTATTTAAACAATTCTTTTCATATGTATAAATAAATTACCCTGTACAAATTCTGAATATAGAGAGGGAGAAAGCAGCAATGGCAATACACAATGCATTCTATGAGAGAGAGAGAGAGAGAGAGAGAGAGAGAGAGAGAGAGAGAGAGAGAGAGAGAGAAGAGAAGACTGATACAGAGATAAACCTTCAGTACGTTGTTTTGTTATCAGTACACTTAGCACAAACTGGCAGATTTTTCTAATTCAGCAATACAATACAGCTGCAACAAAGAGCAATGGATGACAAGTAGTGCAATGTGTCAAAAGTTTTAATACCTTTTAGAATCGATCCACCTTTCTAGCAGCTACAGTTTGTTATCAAATGTCTTTAATGCCTAGCAAAAATAAAGAATATGCTCATTGGTTCCGTACTCAAATCTCATCATCAACAGTGTTCTGCCAAAAGGCATGTTTTCACATGCTAGTTCTCCAGGCTGTCCAGTCTTCTGCCATCCTCTTCAGGTCTTCATAATTTCCTCTTCCCTTTATGTCATCTATCATCTTGCATCTCCTTCCTCTCAGTCTTTTCCCACAAACCAATCCTTCCAAAGCATCTACTAGCAAGCACTTCTTTCTCAATGAATGTCCCAACCAGTTCTTCTTCCTTTCTCTTAAAACCTTCAGCGGACATCATCTCTCACCAACTTTTTCCAATACTGTTTCATTACTCACTCTTTCCATCCAGCTTATTTTCTCCATTCTCCTCCACATCCACATCTAAAATGCTACTAACCTTTTTTTCATCCTCTCGTCTCAGTGTCCATGTTTCTGCTCCACATAGTGTGACACATCAGACAGAACATTTGCCAAACCTTTTCCTTAGACCCTTATCTAATTTATAGAAATTCAAGTTTTCATCTCCTGGTGACAACTCAAATCTTCAGTTATTGTGCTTTCAAGATATTTAAATGCACTTACTTGGCTAATCTAAGATTGTCCTATTTTAATATTGGACAATCTGTGTCTTGTACTGATGACCATACTCTTTGTATTTGCTGTGTTTATTTACATCCCATATTCCACACAAGCTTCATTCAGATCTTTCAGCCTGTTACTCACTGTCCACTCACTTTCTGCCACTAATACCATGTCACCCCAGCAAATCTTATACATTCTATTCACTTTACACCAATACATATTCCTCTTTTCCCATCTAAGACTTTCGCAATAATCTCTTCAAGGTACGCGTTAAACAACAGTGGGGAAAGGCAACAACCTTGTCTAACACGTCGTCCAATGCTGCTTCCTTCTGACATTTCATTTCCAATCCTTATTCTTACTTTCTGGTGTAAATATACATTCTGTACCAGTCATCTCTCTTTCCAATTTACTCCTTTCCTCTTCAAAACATCCATCAGCTTGTTCCACTGAACTCTGTCAAAAGCCTTTTCTAAATCTATAAAAACAGCAAAGATTTCTCTACTTTTTTCATATATCTTTCCCCTATAGTTCTTAACAGTCGAATAGCATCTCTTGTTCCTTTTCCTCTTCTAAATCCGAACTGGTCCTCTGCAATCCCTCTATCCAGCTGGCCATAGAGTCTTTTATTCAACACTCTCAGCATGACTTTAGCTGTATGAGAAATTAGACTGATGGTCTTATGCTCTTCACATTTTTTAGTATTTCTCTTTTTCTCTATTGGTATCATAACTGTTGCAAGGAAGTCCTCAGGCCATTCCCCTTTGTCATATACCTTGTTACAGAGGTAAACTATGTCTTTTCTTGCCTTGTTTCCCAGACTCTTCAAGAGCCTTTCCATCTTCCAGCACATATTGCTCCTCTTCAACGTTAATTTCGCTTTGTATTTCATCCCCCTTATACAGACATTCAATGTATTCTTGCCATCTGTTCAAAACCTACATCTACATCTACATCACTACTCTGCAATTCACATTTTAAGTGCTTGGCAGAGGGTTCATCGAACCACAATCATACTATCTCACTACTATTCCACTCCCGAACAGCGCGCGGGGAAAAACGAACACCTAAACCTTTCTGTTCGAGCTCTGATTTCTCTTATTTTATTTTGATGATCATTCCTACCTATGTAGGTTGGGCTCAACAAAATATTTTCGCATTCGGAAGAGAAAGTTGGTGACTGAAATTTCGTAAAAAGGTCTCGCCGCGACGAAAAACGTCTTTGCTGTAATGACTTTCATCCCAACTCGTGTATCATATCTGCCACACTCTCTCCCCTATTACGTGATAATACAAAACGAGCTGCCCTTTTTTTGCACCCTTTTGATGTCCTCCGTCAATCCCACCTGGTAAGGATCCCACACCGCGCAGCAATATTCTAACAGAGGACGAACGAGTGTAGTGTAAGCTGTCTCTTTAGTGGACTTGTTGCATCTTCTAAGTGTCCTGCCAATGAAACGCAACCTTTGACTCGCCTTCCCCACAATATTATCTATGTGGTCCTTCCAACTGAAGTTGTTCGTAATTTTAACACCCAGGTACTTAGTTGAATTGACAGCCTTGAGAATTGTGCTATTTATCGAGTAATCGAATTCCAACGGATTTCTTTTGGAACTCATGTGGATCATCTCACACTTTTCGTTATTTAGCGTCAACTGCCACCTGACATACCATACAGCAATCTTTTCTAAATCGATTTGCAGCTGAACTGGTCTTCGGATGACCTTACTAGACGGTAAATTACAGCATCATCTGCGAACAATCTAAGAGAACTGCTCAGATTGTCACCCAGGTCATTTATATAGATCAGGAACAGCAGAGGTCCCAGGACGCTTCCCTGGGGAACACCTGATATCACTTCAGTTTTACTCGATGATTTGCCGTCTATTATTACGAACTGCGATCTTTCTGAAAGGAAATCACGAATCCAGTCACACAACTGAGACGATACCCCATAGGTCCGCAACTTGATTAGAAGTCGCTTGTGAGGAACGGTGTCAAAAGCTTTCTGGAAATCTAGAAATACGGAATCAACTTGAGATCCCCTGTCGATAGCGGCCATTACTTCGTGCGAATAAAGAGCTAGCTGCGTTTCACAAGAGCGATGTTTTCTGAAGCCATGCTGATTACGTGTCAATAGATCGTTCCCTTCGAGGTGATTCATAATGTTTGAATACAGTATATGCTCCAAAACCCTACCCTTGGTTATTCTGCTAGAGTACCATCTGCTCTTTATATTTCCATGTTATTCCTCTTTCTTTTATGTTCAAAAACTATCTCACTAGCCAGCCTATACATCATTTCATACTTTCCCTCTTCCTCCATTTTCTCTATTTTGTCGCATTTCTGTTTCATTCATTTTTTCCCTTGCTTCTTCAGTTTCCTGTACCTCTTTTGCCTTCTTCAGTTTCTACATTTTCTACTTTCCCCGCTCTTCCATCTTTTTCAGCATGTTTTCTGTTATCCATTCTTTCCTGGTACTTTGAGATACTCTAATTCCTAGTATTTCTTTGGCAGCATCTCTATGCTGGCTGGTTAGCATATATACCTGTATTAACACCAAATCTTTTGAACTACCCTTCAGTCACATCATTAGTCTTCCATAAATATATTGTACTTTTATTACCTAATTTTTCAGCTTTTGTCCTATCAATATTCCTACTCTGTTTTCAACACTCTTGATTTCCCCTGAGTAAAAGAGCTTATAATCTCCACTTTCTATCTCGCCATTCTCTCCCCATCTCAGTTCACACAAACCGAGGGCATCTAATCTGTTCCTTTTCATCTCCCGTTTTGCGTTCTCTAGCTTTCCTGCTTGCAGTAGTGTCCTCACATTCCATGTCTCAATCCTTATCTTTCCTTCCTTCACTGTCCCTTTCTTCCTTTCGAATATGTCTACTCTCAATGTGTCCCCCTCCCAGAGATCATAATGAGGGGAAGTTTTAACTCCAGTATCTTTCACATGGAGAGACATACCATGTACTGCTTGGGAATGTAATGTGGTAGTTTCCCATTACTTTCCACATAGGCAGTAGGATGACCAGCCTAAAATCAGCCGCTGACTACGAGTCAGATGCTGTCTGCAGCCGCCCCTCTGGGGTACAGTTGCTACTTGTACTGTTTTTGTACCTCAAGAAAAAAGGTGCCTCTTCTGCTAGCTTCACCATTCCAAAAGACTCTTTCACTGCTGTTGCTGCCATTGAGGTCTTATGCATTTAACGCGAAATAACAGGAAAAAGACCTGGTGAGGACAGGTTTGGGACAGGAAAGGAGGAGCAATAGGCTGTTGTGGGACACACTTTGTCTGGTTCCTCCCCTTTGGCCTATCCAGCTTGGGTGACCCTTCTGGTAGCTAAGCTGGCATAGCCCTCCGGATCCAGAGCACGCAAACCTCCTCACCCACACAGACAGTGCTACGTTACGGATAGTGCTAAGTTGAGGCAGTGTCCCCTGTGGAGAACTCAAATCTCAGTGTAATTTTATTTTTCCACACTGTGAATATCTGTAGCTCACAAAATCTGGAGTATTTCTAACAAATTAAAACTGTGGCAGATCAGGACTCAAACCCAGATATAAGCCTTTTATGGGCAATGAACAACAAATCTTACTGTTTGGGCATGCTTTACAGACCAACTAGGACATGTCAATTGGAGTGCACTGCTCCATGAGGATGGTATCAATGTTCACATCTTGGTCTGGCACACAGTTTCAACCTGTCACTGCTTTTTACTGCAGCATGTACTGTGCAACAGAGCACAGATATGTCACCCATGCGATATTCTGCTGAGTGTCTGAATAATAAGCTTCATTGGCTGTTTCACCTTGCACAGTGATCTGTAAAATCTATAATGTTACTGAATTAACACAAAGTCCTCCAAAATTATGAACAAAGTAGGACGCAGGTACATGCTATAGTGCTGCACTAGCAGCTGTACTTCAGAAAGTGTATTTAGCTGTATGCATGTTTCATTTGGCTGTTTCAAGTTCTTTTATGATGCAAATGGTGATTTATTTCTTCCTTAAGATTATATTGATTATTTTATTTATTTTTTATTTATTTATTTATTTATCCATCCGTAGACAATCAGGATTGTATGGATGTTGCAACATGAGTATATACAATAGGTACACAAATTTATAATTGTCACAATCGGAATTCATGAATATTATAACAAGATGCATTTTTAAACCACTTAATGACACAGTTGCTAATTTTTACATATTTCTATGCATTCACATCATCTCAAGTAATCATTGACAGTATAAAAGCACTTTTCCGAGAGATATTTTTTTAGCGATTTCCTCAGGTTATCTATTTTGCTTATGTCTTTGATCCCTTGTGGAAGTTTATTGTATAATTTAATTCCATTATATAACATGCTATTTTGAGTTTTTGATTTGTTTTTCCTATAGAGGTGTAAGTGTTGTCTGTGTCTGTTGTCATGTGCATGTATGGAACTGTTTATCGGGAACTGGTCAATGTGTCTTTTTATGTATATTACTGTCTGCAAAATGTATTCACACGGAACTGTCAATATACCCAAAGATTTAAATAACTCTGTGCAATGGGATCTACTGCTACTTTTTGTTATGATTCGTACGGCCCGTTTTTGCAACTTAAATATTGTTTGTCTGTTCTGCTCTGTTGATCCCCAGAAGGTTATGCCATAACTAATTATAGAATGGACATACGCAAAATATGCAGTACTAGTACACCGGCTACTACACACTGAATTTATAATCCTAAGTGCATAGCATGCTGAAGCTATTCGCTTTCCAAGTACCGCAGTGTGCTTGGTCCAATATAGTTGAGAATCGACATGCATGCCTAAAAATTTTGTTGACGGTACACATTCTATGTGCTCGTCATTAACTTTTAGCTTGCTACTGTTCGGTTTTCTGTTTGAGTGGAAGCTAATACTGCTGTTTTTTTTTTTACATTTAGGGCATACATGCTTAAGTGTTTCCTCAGCTTTTTCATTGAGTGCACTTGGCGACTCAGCTTTGATTAGGATGTTACTGTCATCAGCAAACAGTACTGATTCACCATGTTTGACACTTTGTGGAAAATCGTTTATGTATATTAAAAAGAGGATTGGGCCCAGCACACTTCCTTGGGGGACTCCTATGTTGATGTATTCTGGGTTTGAAAGGTGTGAAAAGGTGTGATTGGAGTTGGTTTGAGTGATCTCCACCTGTTGGACCCTGTTTTGCAGATATGAATGAAGTGGTTGGGAAAGGAGTGAGACAGGGTTGTAGCCTCTCCCCGATGTTATTCAATCTGTATATTGAGCAAGCAGTAAAGGAAACAAAAGAAAAATTTGGAGTAGGTATTAAAATTCATGGAGACGAAGTAAAAACTTTGAGGTTCGCCGATGACATTGTAATTCTGTCAGAGACGGCAAAGGACTTGGAAGAGCAGTTGAACGGAATGGACAGTGTCTTGAAAGGAGGATATAAGATGAACATCAACAAAAGCAAAACGAGGATAATGGAATGTAGTCAAATTAAATCGGGTGATGCTGAGGGAATTAGATTAGGAAATGAGACACTTAAAGTAGTAAAGGAGTTTTGCTATTTAGGAAGTAAAATAACTGATGATGGTCGAAGTAGAGAGGATATAAAATGTAGACTGGCAATGGCAAGGAAAGCGTTTCTGAAGAAGAGAAATTTGTTAACATCGAATATAGATTTAAGTGTCAGGAAGTCATTTCTGAAAATATTTGTTTGGAGTGTAGCCATGTATGGAAGTGAAACATGGACGATAACTAGTTTGGACAAGAAGAGAATAGAAGCTTTCGAAATGTGGTGCTACAGAAGAATACTGAAGATAAGGTGGATAGATCACGTAACTAATGAGGAGGTATTGAAAAGGATTGGGGAGAAGAGAAGTTTGTGGCACAACTTGACTAGAAGAAGGGATCGGTTGGTAGGACATGTTTTGAGGCATCAAGGGATCACAAATTTAGCATTGGAGGGCAGTGTGGAGGGTAAAAATCGTAGAGGGAGACCGAGAGATGAGTACACTAAGCAGATTCAGAAGGATGTAGGTTGTAGTAGGTACTGGGAGATGAAGCAGCTTGCACAGGATAGAGTAGCATGGAGAGCTGCATCAAACCAGTCTCAGGACTGAAGACAACAACAACAACAACAACAACCGTGTCAAATGCTTTGGTCAAATCAAGGAAGATCCCTGTTATGTGGTCTCCTTTGTCTATTGCTTCGAGGATAACATTTGAGAAGTGAGCTACAGCTGAATTTGTGCTTTTACCAGCCCGGAAACCAAATTGCTCTTTACTCAGAAGATTGAACTTTGTTAAGTACCCCATGAGCCTGTTTTTCATTATGGTCTCTATGACTTTTGAAAAGGATGACAGTAATGAGATTGGTCTGTAGTTTTCTATGATTTCTGGGTCACCTTTCTTATATATAGGTAGGATTTTTGCATGCTTTATTATTTCTGGGAAGCAACCCATGGAGAAGGATTCATTGATGATGTGCACTAATGGGTCTTTGATGTTGTCTATGCAGTCCTTCAGTAAGCACACAGGTATTTCATCTATGCCTGCTGAATTTTTACATTTTAGGTTACTCACAACATTGGATACTTCTTCTGCTGTGGTTGGTCGTAGCATCATTGTGTGTGCTATTTTGTTCAGAGTTTGTGATTGCTTTGTTTTGTTGAACTTCTGTTGCAGTCTGGTAGCTATGTTACTGAAATATTGATTGGCAAAGTTTGCTAGTTTTTTGGGATCATTTATTTTGGTCTCATTGTGCTGAAACTGTATGTTTACTGGCTTTAATTTTTTCCTAATAGTTTCTTGTTTGGTGATTTTCCATGCTGCTTTGATTTTATTACTGGCTTTTTCTATAAATTTGTCATTTTGGTACCTTTTAGCCACTAACAATACTTTTCTATAGATCTTTCTGTATCTATGATAATAGTTATGAAATGCTGAATCATTACGGTAGTTTTTCATTGAGCTGAGGTGCTTGAGCGTTTCAGCAGATTTCCTTATCCCATTGGTTACCCAGCTGTTGTTGTTGCATGATTTAGTGATTCTTAGAACTTTAGGGAACACTTCTTCAAAACTGAATTTAAATACTGACAGAAACTTTGAAAACTTCCCATTTATAGTAGGTTCTCTGTACACTTCCTCCCATGTTCCACTGTTAAGTAGTGCAGCAAATAGAGCTCTTTTTGCCTTAGAGAAAACCCTACTGTACTTGTGTATTTTAGTGTTATTATCTAATTCTATACCCAATTTTAATAACTGACTGGAATAGTCTGCGATGCCAAGGTCATCTATGACAACGTCACATCTATCTTTCTCTATGTCTGTTAGCATATGGTCAATACTTGAAGCTGAATGTCTGGTTATCCTAGTGGCAGTGTTAATTAATGGTGATACACCATAGGCATACATAATGTTCAGAAAATTATTGTACAACATATCTGGGTTCATCATGTTAATGTTTAGATCTCCACAAATGATAATTTTTGCCTTTGGGGCTGGAGACCATATCTAATGCTTGGGTTAACTTTGTAGTGAATGTGTCCACGTCACCACTGGGAGCACGATAAATACATAGTACTGTTAGTCTTTGGAATACATCTAGGTTTTTTATATCTAAAGCAGATATTTCTGTGTGTTTATCTTCACTTAATGCCATGACGTCATTCCTAATTTTATACATAATCCCCTCTTTCACGTATATGCATGATCCACCACATTTCATAGTGTTTCTACTGTAATGACAGGCTAGAATGTATGAATGTAGTGCTACATTTGATAATTCTGAACCGTTACACCAATGTTCTGTTAAGCAAACAAGTGAGCTGTCAATAGACTGCAGTTCCACTTCTAATTGTTGCACTTTGTTTCTTATGCATTGCATATTTTGGTGGAAGACTGAGAAGCACTGAGCACTGCTTACCTTGTAGTCTTTACGTTTCTCTTGCCTTGGTCTAAAAAATCCTTTTGGTGATGGGGTGTTATGGTTATCCTACTGATTGATGGACTGGCCACTGTTTCTTCCGTTGGATCCTCACATTTTCTCGCTGTTTTTGTTGAAGATGATTCTGGCGCTGCCTCTTCTTGTTCAAGTGATGATCCTGGCTGCACTGATGCTGTGGCTGCGACTGACTTACTAGTTATGCAGCTGTTAAGGTGTTTTCATATTTCCTTGATAGAAACTGGCTGTATTGCAATTGTATTTCTTACAGCGTGGTCGTCTTTTTGTATTGACTTTTTGGTAGCTTCTGATATGATGATACTTAATGGCATATCAGTGTCCTAACATAAATACAGAATGGGGAGGATGAGGGGGAGTGGAAGGGGTTATGGTGCTGAGATAATTTTTTACATCACTTACATATACCATAAACAGAAATGATCCTACACATTCCTGAGATAGGCCAGATGCAACTTTTGTTGGTGAAGAATATCTGCTGTCCAGGACGACATATGGAATTCTAAGTTATAACAATGTGTCGCAAAAGTGTCAAACAACTAAACAGAATGCATTGAAGTAATGAAATGATCTTTTGTAGGATCACAGATCTTGCATACAACGTTATTCTCTTGAACACAACAATTAAATGCTCACGGTGAATCAAACAGAAAAATATTGTTTCACATTACCTTACTCCCATACCAATATGGTTGTTACATCCATCACACCAGATATTGTATGGCATCTCAAAGCGAATGATGAGGATTCCCATGTGCAACTTGCGAGCACGTTCTCGCAAGGCATGGGTCCCCAAGAATTTATTAAGTCCACCTTTTTTGGGATCATAGTCAGGTGGATAGTACAAATTGGTTCCTTTCCGTTCACCCATTCTTTACAGGAGCTGAAAAATATTAAATATGACAGTTTTCATTAAAGAGAAATGATACAGTTACCTTTTTCATTTGAGCTTTGTGTGACTGGCATAATAGGAAGGGGGGTAAATCACATAATGGCAACAATGACAGTCATCCAAAAATAAAATACAATGTAATGGAGCCAGTGAAACACAATTATAACTATTTTGTTATTTAGTTCCATGAATCATGTTCACCCAATATTTCATTACAAAGTGGAACATGTTGTTTCCAGAAATACACCCAATATTTAATTACAATGTGGAACATGATGTTTGCAGAAATTTTTTACTGTTGCTCAAAATGAATGTGTGAATTGTACATTCAAAGTGACTTGTAAGATACACTATGTTATCAAAAGTATCCTGATATCCATTGCTGTTGCAAAGATGACCACCTTTGTAACTAATACCACTTAGGGCCTTGTATTATTATATTTTATTTATGAGGTAGGTTTTTCTCCATTTACAAACTTATTTTTCATTTACTAGTACCTTGAAGGAATAATGAAGAACATTTGTCTGGTTTCTGAATGAATTGATTTGGTATGTAACTGGTGTTCTCATTCAACACAAAGGTTTTTGATGGGGTTTTCTTTGTTCGAGAGGCTTAATCTTGCATTTTTGTAAGTGTAAATTCATTAAGTCTGTAGTGGAGTAGTTGCTCATTTGTTTCGTTTAGCAAGCCAGTCAGTCAGGCTCCAGCTCTCAGCTAATACCTGAGTACAACTACAGAATGGAAAGTTAAGCGTGTGCCTTTTTCTGTGTTTTCCTCGTAGTATACTTATTAAAATTTGTGCATATTTCTCTGTTTAAGAGATTTAATCTTGTCTTTTTGTAATTGTAAATTCATTCAGTCTATAGCGCAAAAGTTGCTCACTGAACAGCCATGTACGTAACTCATTAACGAATCACTGTCCATTGGTGACATATCAAGATGGCAGCAAGTTGCATATCTAGAATTGTCTTCTTCTATAGTCCACTTCTTTAGTTAATTTTGCTAGGATGGCTAAGATGTGTGCATACTGTGTGCAGATGATGAGACTAAATCCGACGGGCAGTGTCTGCACATTAGCGGGAAATGATGGGCTTCAGATTGGCATGCTCAATCTGTCTGGTGTGACTATACAAAGGAAGCAGCTACCTGGGTATCAGAGTACTTGTGTAGTGTAAATGGGGAGTTTTTAGGCTCGGCAGTAGTTTGAGGTGCTCTGATGAACACTCGCAGACAGTATGCAGCATAGGTAGTTGAATGGTGTTCAGAATAAAGACACTTCAACTTTCACAATTTTATAAGTAAACTGTCGAGATATTCATAATAAAGTTTCCGAATATACTGCCCTCAAGGAACGTTCTCGTGCTCAAATTATTCTTGGGACTGGAAGCTGGCTGAAACCTGAAGCAGACAGCTCTGAGATATTTAGTGATTCGTGGAATGTATATCAGACAGACAAATTGGAAGCCATAGGAGGGAGAGTGTTCACTGCAGTTCACAATTATATTGTCTCTATTGAGGTAGAAGTTGAGTGTGACAGTCAAGTCATCTGGTTATGTATCACAGGTGTAGGTGAAACCAAGTTGTTGGATGTTTTTACAAGCCATCCGATCCTGCTGTGACAGTTCTAGAACGGGTTGCCACAAGTTTCCCCAAGTGAAATTCCCTGATATTTTCCTGATTCCCAGACAAGTTTTAGCATTTTTCCCTGACAAATTTTGAGATCTCAAGGGCAAGTAAAGAAATAAAGTGACAAAAAAGAGAGGGAGGAAGGACTTCTGTATTCCTCCCCATGTGAGCAAAAATCTTAAGTACTAACATCAACATCTTTTGTAATGAACTGTTTTTAGACAGATAAAGCAAGCCAAATGGTATATGTGTTTTATTAAGACCACTGTAGTTATTTTATTTCAATAAAATGAAACACATCTGGAGACAAAAACACAAATTCCTTGGAGTTGCAAGACAGATTTTTAAAATACCTTCAATGATTTCAGAAATAATCTCAGAAAAAAGTAGGCCTCTTGAAAAACACAGGGAAGAGTTGTGTAAACCAACACTATAGGTGACCACCAATAAAATGTTGGTTCTGCTATTTTCGTTATTGTCAGTTATTACCCACTGTGTTATGTCTATCATTTGACAGGTATCATGAGAGTTATCTTTGAAGAAATATATGAGTATATAACATACAAACTGCCAACAACTGCCACAATTTTCTTCTAATATATAAACTACTTTCAAAGTGCCAAAATGAACTACAATAAATAAAATGTCTATAAAATGCCACACTGTATACTGTACTTGTTGTGAGACAGTCACAATTCCTGAAATCCATAGCCCATGGCCTCTGGCCTGCTAAGGAGCACCTCGGTCCTGTGTCCATAGATAAGCCACAAAAATCCACCGCATTATGCCACACACAAACAGAGCTGGACTGCATGTAGATTGATGAGACTAAATCCAATGGGCAGTGTCTGCACATTAGCGGGAAATGATGGGCTTCAGATTGGTATGCTCAATCTGTTAGAGACACCCACATGGTCTGCGGTTTTGGACTATCGTTGGAATCCACTCATGTGGCCAGCTATTCACGTCACAGACAGCACGTTGATGAAATGAGACCACGGTGATCAATCAAAGCAACAGGTAACTTGCACAAATACTCTGAGAATCAATACTAATGAGGATAATGATGAGCCACAGACAGGCATGTAGAAAAGACAATCACACTCTCACAACTAAATTTTCGGCCATAGTGTTTGTCAGAAAACAAGAGCTCATACACATTCACACAATCACTCAAGACACAACTCATGCAACTCATGCACACATGACTGCCATCTCTGGACACTGCGTCAACAATTTCTGAGAATCAACTCCAAACAAACCACTCCTCATGCCTCACAGCCTCTCACTGGCAGCTGCTAGGCTAGCAGCAAGAAGTGGTGGCAGCACTGACTGCAAGCTGGGGGGAGAAGTAGGAAGGGGAGAAGCAGTAAGAACGAGGAAGTAGGGAAGCAGCGCATGTTCTCTGTTGCACCCAGCCAACAATTATGCATGACATCTCTGTAAACAAACCAACTCATCTACTGAGACAAAAACAAGATTTTTTCCAGTGTATTTTTTTCTATTTTTTTTTATATGATATTTCCTCGATTTCCCTGATTGCATGAAATTCTCAGATTTACAAGGCTTGTGGCAACCCTGTAGAGTCATTCAAAGACTGTCTATGGTCAGTAGCATGTAAATACCGAGATCATGCATTACTAGTTGGATGTGACTTTAACTCACCGAGTATAGACTGGCATGTTTATGGAGTCATAGACAGTCATGCAAAGTACTTTTGAATATGTTTTCTGAAAATAGTCTTGAGCACCTAGTTCAGCAGCCCACATGTAGTGGAAATATCTTAGACCTTGTAGCTACAAATAGGACAGACCTTATTGATAGTGTTGGTATAGAAATCGAAATTAGCGATAATGATGCCACAGAAACTATGATTATGAAAGTTAACAAAACAGCCAAGAAGGCTAGGATAGGGTTTCTGCTAGCTAGAGCAGATAAGCAGTCATTAGTATTTCACTTATGACAGTGAATTGGCATTACTTCTTTTCTGTAGGATGGATGTAGAGGAATTATGGGCAAAGTTTAAGCAGATTGTAAATCATGGTCTGGAGTGTTATGTGCCTAATAAGTAGGTACAGAATGGAAAAGACCCACCATGGTTTAATAATGAAATTTGGAAGATGCTGAGGATATGCACAAAGCATACAACAACTACCACTGTCACACGTCAGCAAAAGATCTGCAGATACCTGAGAAAGTAGTATGAAAAATCTCTAAGCGTGTCTAAGGCTTCCATTCAGTCCCTTGTTGATCAACCTAGTGTGGCAGTCGGCGACAGTGAAATGAAATCATACAAACATACCGTCATTTGACTATCGGATGACATAGTAATAAGAATACCTGGCATAGAGAAACAACTGAAAGATTTGAATGCAAATAAATCATCAGGTCTGGATGAAATCCCAGTTCAATTTCACAAAGAGTACTCTACGGCATTGGCCCCTTAGCTTGCTTTCATTTATCATGAATTTCTCACCCACCACAGAGTCTCAAGCAAATGGAAGAAAGCGCAAGTGACTCTAGTATAAACTTCTGTTTTCTGCAGAATATTTGAACATATTCTCAATTCGAGTATAATAAACTTTCTTGAGACTGAGAAGTTTATGTCCACAAATCAGCATGATTTTAGAAAGCATTGCTTGTGCAAAATGCCTTTTTCTCACATGATATACTGAGAACTATGGATGAAGGGAAACAGGCAGATTCCATATTTCTAGATTTCCAGAAAGCATTTGACATAGTGCACCACTGCAGAAGTTCACAGTTATGTCCGTGGCTCAAAGACTTCTTAAACAATAGAATCCAGTACGCTGTCTTCAATGGTGAGTGTTTGTCAGAGACAAGGGTATCATCAGGAGTGCCCCAGGGAAGTGTGATAGGACCGCTGTTGTTCTCGGTAGACATACTGGATGGGCAGCAAACTGTGGTTGTTTGCTGATGATGCCGTGGTGTACAGTAAGGTGTGAATGTTGAAAGACTGTAGGAAGATGGAAGACAACTTAGACAATGGCAGCTAGCACTAAATGTGGAAAAATATAAGTTAATGTAGATGAGTAGAAGATCAAACCTGTAATGTATGAATACAGTATTACTAGTATCCTGCATGACACAGTCGTTTAAATATCTGGGCATAGCATTGCAAAGCGATATGAGGTGGAACGAGCATGTGAGAACTGTGGTAGGGAAGGTGAATAGTCAACTTCGGTTTATTGGGAGAATTTTTGGAAAGAGTGCCTCACCTGTATTCTTGAATACTGCTCAAGTGTTTGGGATCCGTAACAGGTCAGATTGAAGGAAGTCATCGAAGCAATTGCGAGGCGAGCTGCTAGATTTGTTACTGGTAGGCTGGTAGGTTCGAGCAACATGTAAGTGTTACAGAGATGCTTCAGAAACATAAATGGGAATCACTGGAGGAAAGATGATGTTCTTCTCGAGAAACACTAATGAGGAAATTTAAAGAACAGACATTTGAAGACAACTGCCAAACGATTCTACTGTGGCCATCATACACTGCGCATGAGGACCACGAAGATAAGAAACGAGAAATTAGCGCTCATACAGAGGCATATAGACATTCGCTTTTCCTTGTTCTATTTGTGAGTGGAACACTAACGTAAATGACAAGTAGTGGTACAGGGTACCCTCTGCCACACAACATATGGTGGCTTGCAGAGTATCTATGTAGATGAAGATGAAGACGTAGCCGTAGATATAGACAGGCAAGTTAATTTTCTGCAGACCACTCCATTTGTTCGATCTACAATGGAATATAAAACTAAGGTAGCAATGGCATGTGGAAAAGCTAGCCATAAATCTCAGTTTTGACTGCTTTGTAATTAGAAACCTCTCTTAATGTGTTACCCTCCATGTGCTATTGTTAGCGTACTTTCATTCAGTTTTGTCCTGTAGCATTTGTCCCATAAGAATATTCGGTAATGCTGCTTACCAAAGATCCAACATGTCTTCAGGAGCCTTGTTTTTATACTCAACTGCCAGCACCTTTACTCTCTAATAGTATTTGTGGTTCATAATAATTGTGAATTTAGGACTGACTGTGAAATTCACAGCCATAATACTACAAGCAAAAGTAATTCCCATACAGATTATGCATCCGTGTCTAGGATTCATAAATGGCTTTTGTATTTTGCTGCAGAAATCTTTTACAGGCTCCTCTAAGACATCTACATCCATACTCACCAAACCATGGTGAAGTGGATGGCAAACATTACTTCCCATTTGACTTGTACATAGAGTGCAAGACGGGCAGATACTTATATGTCTGTGTCTGTGCTGTAATTAGTCTGTAGCAAACTCAATTCACAGGCCGCTCCACAACTCTCAGATTGTGAACTACAAATGCCAGGAAGACTGCACTCTCCAGCAATCAGCACACTGCTACCTGCTATGGCACAAGAATCAGTGCACACGCAGTTGTAGGGCTCGCATTATCAGGAACAACTGATACAACAGCCGCAGCAACTACTGTGTGATCAGCAGCAGCTAGCAGAAGAGATGGCTGCACTGCAACAGTGACACCAGGAGCTATGAACATGGCCTGAACCAAAGGAGCCATCTATGGTGCAACTTCCAAGAGTTGCTGCAGTCACAAGCCAGGAAAGCACATGTCTGCCTACACTTACTGTTTTTATTACCTGCCACCATCCCCTGGGAGTATTCGAGCAGCACATGTGAAACATGTAGCATTTAAAGCACCAACCTTCTGGGCAGATTACTCATCACTTTGATTCACACAGATCACTACGATAACTCAAGACTCCACCAAACATGCACAAATGGTGGAACTACTGGACAGCTACTCTGCCAATGAGCTTAGCAACATCATCACAAACCTGTCTGTCCCTGGAAAGTACGAGTTACTAAATGTCTAGCTCATTCAGCAGCTTTCCCTTTCTAGCACTCAATGCTTAGGACAACTGTTGCACAGGGAGGGAATTGGTGACAGAAAGTCATCACAGTTCCTGTAACACCTCTGCATCTTGACAGGACTGGACATTCTGGACCCATTCCTATGGCCCACATGAATATTTTGCTAGCCAGAAATGCACTGCTCTTCACTCTCAGTAATGCAAGAGGTGAACTTCAGCAGGTGTTTACAAAAATACGCATCGCAGACAAGCTGGATGACATCACCTCTCATCTAAATGGGTAGACATGGCAGGTTACAGCCCTCAGTGTATATAGACAATGAGATAACACACTATCACACGGAAAATGCAGTGTGCACTCCTTGCCCTTGCCAGACCAGAGTAAGATTGTTTTTGCCACCATTGTTTTGGTGAAAGAACACATAGGTGCAGATTGTCATGTTCATGGGTAGAAAATGTGAATGGCAGCTTCCCAAGCTTGGGAGGCAAATCTGCCAGCAACAGCAGCCTGGCAAGTATCACAACATTTATTGGTAACAGAGACAACCACCAAGATGGATACCGGCTCGGACACATGCATTTTTCCGGGGTGCCTGTTGTGGCACCCATGAGCGCATGTAAATCACAACTTAACAGCTGCAAATGGTTCACACATTGCAATATGTGAGCCTGTTGTTGTTGTTGTTGTCTTCAGTCCTGAGACTGGTTTGATGCAGCTCTCCATGCTACTCTATCCTGTGCAAGCTGCTTCATCTCCCAGTACCTACTGCAACCTACATCCTTCTGAATCTGCTTAGTGTACTCATCTCTCGGTCTCCCTCTACGATTTTTACCCTCCACGCTGCCCTCCAATGCTAAATTTGTGATCCCTTGATGCCTCAAAACATGTCCTACCAACCGATCCCTTCTTCTAGTCAAGTTGTGCCACAAACTTCTCTTCTCCCCAATCCTATTCAATACCTCCTCATTAGTTACGTGATCTATCCACCTTATCATCAGTATTCTTCTGTAGCACCACATTTCGAAAGCTTCTATTCTCTTCTTGTCCAAACTAGTTATCGTCCATGTTTCACTTCCATACATGGCTACACTCCAAACAAATACTTTCAGAAACGACTTCCTGATACATAAATCTATATTCGATGTTAACAAATTTCTCTTCTTCAGAAACGCTTTCCTTGCCATTGCCAGTCTACATTTTATATCCTCTCTACTTCGACCATCATCAGTTATTTTACTTCCTAAATAGCAAAACTCCTTTACTACTTCAAGTGTCTCATTTCCTAATCTAATTCCCTCAGCATCACCCGATTTAATTTGACTACATTCCATTATCCTCGTTTTGCTTTTGTTGATGTTCATCTTATATCCTCCTTTCAAGACACTGTCCATTCCGTTCAACTGCTCTTCCAAGTCCTTTGCTGTCTCTGACAGAATTACAATGTCATCGGCGAACCTCAAAGTTTTTACTTCGTCTCCATGAATTTTAATACCTACTCCGAATTTTTCTTTTGTTTCCTTTACTGCTTGCTCAATATACAGATTGAATAGCATCGGGGAGAGGCAACAACCCTGTCTCACTCCTTTCCCAACCACTGCTTCCCTTTCATGCCCCTCGACTCTTATTACTGCCATCTGGTTTCTGTACAAATTATAAATAGCCTTTCGCTCCCTGTATTTTACCCCTGCCACCTTTAGAATTTGAAAAAGGGTATTCCAGTCAACATTGTCAAAAGCTTTCTCTAAGTCTACAAATGCTAGAAACGTAGGTTTGCCTTTTCTTAATCTTTCTTCTAAGATAAGATATGTGAGCCTACGACTTCATATTTGAGCATTTGTTTATGTAAGTCATTGGAATGGCAATTTATAGTTGCAGATTTGAGCAGTACTATCATAGAGCTGGATTTCCTGTCCTATGACCTCATCCTGGATGTGAGGAATGTTTCCATTCTGGGCCACGTCAGGTCATTGATGTTTGGATGCCAGCCTCCATTGTGCAGCTATCCATCAGTACACTTCCTTGTCACATCACCGCCACTGTCTTGTCGGCCAGATGAGTTTCTGCCAACCACACAGCCCGTGGAGTACTGTCTTCGTCCCACATATCAACAGTGCACCATATCAGGACCACACATATCCTATTTCCTCTGGACCACAGCTGGCCCCTGATAAGCTCTGCATCACTAAATCAGAATTTGATGCAATGACCCAAGCAGACACAACATGACCATCAGAAAGCAACTGGGCTTCTTCCCTTCATCTGACACTGAAGAAACTAGATGGCTGGCACCCCTGTGGTGGCTATAGTGGACTCAACACTAGGACAATTGTCACATCAGAGATTCTGCATGCTAACTGATGGGGCACGCCATTTTCTCGACGTTGGGCTTAGTGAAAGCCTGTAACAAAAGACTTGAGGCAACATAGGATATCCATAAAACCACAATAATAACACCCTTTGGACTATCTGATTTCCCATACATGTCATATGACCTTCAGAATGCGGCACAGAATTTTCAGTACTTTATTAATCAAGTTTGCTTTGCATACTTATGTTCATGGAATCACCACCCACACGACAACATGAAAGACAATCTATGCATGGTTTTCTGAAGGTTTGGTGACTATGGAAAGCTCATAAATCCGGCTAAGTGCATCATGGGCACTAACAAAGTGAATTCCTGTGATTTCAGGTTTCTGCGATTGGTATGTATCTGGCAGCTGAGCACATCACTGCAGCTACATGTTAGCTGGCCCCACAACTGGTGCGCAAAATGTATTATTACCTGGGTGTCATAAACTTTTACTGTCATTTTTTCAGACAGCATTTGAAGCCAGCCAGATATGCCTCATGCAAATCGCCCTCCTTGCGCATCCAATCGTCGGTGCCCCAGACACCTCATTCCGCGCTGTTGGTGCCGTGCTATAACATAATGTAAATGCACCCTGGATCTCTTGGTTTTCTTCTCCAAGAGGATCACAGAGTAGCTGTGCTCTTGATCACTGTTGTACACAGAACTTCTGGCACTCTACGAAGTAATTAGATAAATCACTATACATACAGATCATTGACCACTGACTTTCGCAGCCATGAAATAACCATCCTCCAGTGCAAATCAACCAACTAAATTTTATTTCATGATTTGCAATAAATATTCAGCAACTGGTTCGAAGAATATCAATGCTGAGACTTTGTCTAGAGTAGAAAGCATTTTTACATCTTTTGCCGAGCTGATAGCAGTGTAAAATGATGAAGTGCAGTTAAAGGACCTGCTGCAAGGCAAGGCGGCTCTGCACTGGTGTCATATGCCACTGCGAGGCACTGAGAAGCTGATATACAGCAGTGAGTCAGCAGGCCAACAGCGGCCATATGCACCTGCCCTCTACAACAATGAATTTTTGAGTCACTACATGCTCACGACCATCCGGAAATCCACATGACAAGGGCACTAGTAACATAGCATTTTGTGTGACTCTGTATACAGGACTGCTGTACGTGAACGAAGACCTACACCCCCACCAGGGGTGCAAAGTAATACAACATGTGCGAGTTCCACTTGGAACTTTTGATGTCCCATAGACAAAATTCTTACACATCCCTGTGAACATGGTAGGACAATTCCTTGTTGCATGTAACAACCAGTACCTCCTCACTGTGATTAATAGATATATCAGCTGGCCGGAGGTATTCCCACTGGAAACATAAAACTGGACATATTCCCACTGGAAACATAAAATTCCTGAGAATGTGGGATGCATTGTCATGTGTGGTTGGACTTCATGTTTTGTCTGTCCCCAGCAGGAGACTTCAAATATGACAACTATGATTGGTGATGGGAAAATATTTCGTGCAAGGGCCTGGCTGTAAGAGATACAAATGAAAAGGACTTCACTACATCATTCAGCCACAAACAGCATTGTGGAGTGCCTATATTGTTATTTGAAGGCCACTACAGTGTGACCCATGATGGATTCATAGATTGAAGTCCACTCAGTGAGTTGCTGGGACTAAACAGTGCATTAAAAGAAGACCTGCAGACTTTTCCCGAGGCAAATGGAGGCCATGTGACTGATTGGAACTACACAGTATGGAAAATGGGCACAGACCTAGCAATGATGAAGTACATTTTCCTCTCACACATACCACTGTGAGCCACCTTACCAAGGCCCATTCACAGTGACGGAACAAAATGATACAACACTCACTCTCCACATTAAATGGGTGGACCCAGTAATGTCCACTAACTGGTGCAAGCCAACCTATCTAAGTGCAGAAAACACTGCTGAAATGCAAGCCACTACTGGGCACAGAACACTCACAATGTCATAGCCAGCAGTAATACAATGTCATCCAGTGCAACAACCTGGAAACTGACTGGCCACAGCCCACCCATATGCAGCAGCCAACTTACAACACCAGCTGCCCCACCAGCATCTAGAGCCACAACAAAAACTCAATATTGACTAAAGGTATGGTTCTATTTTGATCTGGCAGACATTTCTTAGTTCAAGTTAGTTGACTATTTTTTTTTCTCCTTATGGGGCTGAGGTATAGCAACCTCAGTGCACAGTTCACTGCACACCTCTCTGCTGGCAACGTCACAAACAACAAATGCTCGAAAGACAGAGCTCACCAGCAGTCAATATATTGCTACCTGCACGGCACAAAAATTGAAGCTTATGCATTGTCTGGCATGTGTTATGCAAAATAACTAGTGGGACAATACTAGTATAGTTTGTGATAGCAGTTATTTTTATCTTGTTGGTGAACAGATCAATAAAGTGTCTTTATTTTTACGTAAAGTGTACTGTTTATTAAGTACCTACAAGCCTAGTCTTTTCTTTACCATCTCTAAGAGAGTAACATGTAAGAATCTGTAGCATATTTCTCTCTTAATACTAGTTCTTGAAACTTTCTAAGTTCTGGTGGGCTTTTGTGGTATAGCTGACATCATTTTCATTTGTCTGTTATTTCATGTTTTTAGCATTTCAGTGATACTCTTCTACAAACAAAATCAAATAAATAAAAACTATGAGTTTTGTGGTGCCCTCCCTTGTATATGTTACATACCCCTTGTTAGCCTCCAGAGTGTTGGCTGCTAAACCTTAAGCCTTACTGACATGAGGAAAGGTATCAGACGCTGACCATTTAGTGCACAACAAAATATTAATGCAAAAATCCATGACAGGCCTGTCAAGCCAGTGGCAGTGCATCAGTACTGTTTTCAACAATCAAACAGACCTTGGATCAAAATTAATAAGATCTATCAGGTATGAAGGCTAACACGGCTCCAATCAAAGATAGATTTGTCTGAAGAAAAATATAAGAATTGGCATTATTAATGATTTATCCCTAGAAAAAAGTTCAGGAAATCGCATGGATGATGACAGAGGAACATACCAATAATGAGACTAAGTGAAATGAGAATAAAGGGGAAATGTAGAAAGGTGCTCGTAAAAAGGATATAATATGTGGGGGGGGGGGGGGGGGGGGAGAGGGGGGGTCAGGAAGAGAGAAAAGAAGAAACAGGCCCACGATAATAGCAGCTAAAGAAGTTATGAGCAAAGTATTTAATGTGGAAATTGAGTGCAACAGTATAATTAATGTTAAGGTAAAGATGAAAGCAAATATCCTTTAGGTAATCCATGTTTATGCTCCCCAAACAGGACGTGAGCCTGATGAAAAGGAAGAGTTTATCAATAAACTGGAGGGTGCTGTAACATCTAAAAAGACTTTTACTATAGGAGAATTTAATGTTACTGTTCGGAATGACAGAGGAGGATATGAAAAATCATAGGAAGCCACAGAGAAAATCACAGAAATGACGAAGGGGAGGTATGACTACACACAAGTCCACAGCTCATGGTGTAGTGGCTAGCGTTGCTGCCTCTGGATCATGGGGTCCTGGGTTTGATTCCCAGCCGGGTTGGGGATTTTCTCTGCCCAGGGACTGGGTGTTCGTGTTGTCATCATCATTTCATCATCATCATTTGTGACAGTAGCTAGATTGGCCTGTGTAAAAAATTGGACTGTGTAAAAATTGGGACTTTCTACAGGCACTGATGACCGCACAGTTGAGTGCCCCACAAATCAATCATCATCAACTACACACTTCTGAGAAATAAGTGGATCATTGATAATGGATGTTATAAGAAAAGAGATAGTACAAGTTTACCACAGTTGGAATTTACTATAGAAATCCATAACAAACAATGTAGTAATAAATTAAGAAGCCTAAGAGATATACGGCAAAAAGATTAAGACACAGCTTCCCAAAGATGACAGTGAGGGGCTAGAAGAAGAATGGAGGAGTTTCAAACAGGCATTAGTTAAGGCAGAACAGAAACATGTGGAAGGACATAAAAAAAAGTCAGACACAAATAAACTCCTTGATGAAATAAGAAAATTGCAGAAACAGTCACAAAGAAGAACAACATATGGAGAGAATGGTTCAAAAATAGAACGGAACACAACAGAGACAAATGGAAATGACAAAACAGAGGAGCAAGCAAAATAATAGCATTGGCTAAGACGATATGTTGGGAAAAATCCACAAATGAAATAGAAAAGTATTTTAACGATTATAAGATATTAAAGGGTATATTAGGTAACAGAATGAAGCTAAAAGGAAATACTTCACGAGTCACAATGAAGAAGGAAAACTGAGAGAAAGGAGTAGTTTTGAAAGTATGGAAAGGATACTTGCAAAATCAATATGGACACGATGAAACACATATACATAACGAAACACACACACACACACACACACACACACACACACACACACACACACACAAAGATCCATTAGAGAGTAAAAGATGTATAAAGGGGCAGGTGAAACAGAAAGAGAAGATCTGCAAATGTTGGTTGTAGAGAAAACTGTATTAGTAGTGAAAAATAACAAAGCTCCTAGAATAGATGACATCATAGTAGAAATTACCAAAGCTGCAGGACCTATCAGAATTCAATAGGTGTATAGAATAATAGGACAGCATGGACCTATGGAGTGATTCCTGATGATGGGACAAAGGCTATTTTAAGAAGGGCAACAAGGTGCTCTGTGAGAACTACAGATGAATAGCATTAATGCACTACTGTGTGAAGATTTATGGAAAGATAATGTAAAGAAAATCAGGGAGAAAACAGAATCATAAATAACAGAAGAACAAAAAGGATTTCAGCCTGGAAGATCAACTATAGAGGCCATGTCTACAGTTAGGTAGACAGTAGGAAAGGAATGGGGAATTTGGGAAAGACATCACAGTTGAATTCATAGATGTACAAAAGGCTTATTGTTTGAAGGGTGGATGTATGGCAAGGTCTGAGTAGACTGGGGCTGTCAAAAGGAATGGAACTCAAAATCAGAAACATGTATAACAAACACCTGAACCGTGTTATAACAGATGGCCAAAAATCACAATGGCCTAGGACACACAGCAGGGTTTGACATGGAAGTGTACTCTCACCAGTGCTCTTCAGTATGATCATGGGCACTATAATGAAGAAAGTTTACCAGGGGTCAACAGCAGATGAAATGAAAACCACAGCATATTTACAAGAAGTGATGACAGAGGAAGACAATGAGCAGAAATTGGAAGAACAGAGGGCTATTGAAGAAGCAGGCATGGAAATAAGCTTAACAAAAAGTGAGGTACTGAAAATCAGCAGGGAAAAAGGAAATGAAAATGACATAAGTTCTAATGGGAAATTATTAAAGAAGTAGATGTTTTCATATATCTAGGAAGTAAGATAATCAGAAAGGAAGCATCAACAAAGAAATTTTGGACAGGATAGAAAATTACATAAGTATTTATTACTGTGTATCTGACATAATTAGGAATTGTAAAATACATGCCAAAACAAATATCATTATATACAAATCATATTACAAATCAGTTGTGAGCTATGCTTCAGAATGCTGGACTTGGAGAAATAAAGATATAAGTAGAATACAAATGACAGAGACATGTTTTCTACTAGGGATCCTGTGTAATATGAGATGGGACAGTCCTATTTTTTTGTGTCCCACACACTTGTGCAATATTATAGGATGGGAGACAATGAGGGTTTTGTAAGCAATTTCCTTCGTTGACTGAATGCATTTTCTGAATATCCTACCAACCTAGAAAGTAGTTGGATATCCCCAGAAATTCACAACTAAAATTGCCAATTCTTGTTAATACTCATTTTCATATCAACCCTTACCTACCATCTGGCCTCAGAGTCCTGGCCATGATGGTTGGTTGGTTGGGTGTAGAAGGGACCAAACTATGCGGTCATCAGTCCCCTCCACCTTAGATTAACTAAAACCGATAAAATTCCACATTAGGAGAGGCAATAATAATGTCCATAAAATGAGAAACGAAGGGAAGGAAGGAAAACGGCACAAGAAGATGTGAGAGAGAGAAAGTGACTAATGACAGGGATGGAAAAGAAGAAGCACAGGAGACAAGAGAGACACTCAAGACATAACAGATCCCATAATGAAAGGAGTGGGAAGGCAGAGGGCTGGGGCAAACCACCAAGCCCAGTTCTACATCTACATGACTACTCTGCAATTCCCATTTAAGTGCTTGGCAGAGGGTTCATCGAACCACAATCATACTATCTCTCTACCATTCCACTCCCTAACAGCACTCGGGAAAAATGAACACCTAAACCTTTCTGTTTGAGCCCTGATTTCTCGTGTTTTATTTTGATGATCATTCCTACCTATGTAGGTTGGGCTCAACAAAATATTTTCGCATTTGGAAGAGAAAGTTGGTGATTGAAATTTCGTAAAAAGATCTCGCCGCGACGAAAAACGTCTTTGCTGTAATGACTTCCATCCCAATTCGCGTATCATATCTGCCACACTCTCTGCCAATTACGTGATAATACAAAACGAGCTGCCATTTTTTGCACCCTTTTGATGTCCTCCGTCAATCCCACCTGGTAAGGATCCCACACTGCGCAGCAATATTCTAACAGTTAAAGCCAATCCAGTTGGGGTGAAGGGGGGAGCAAGAAGGCCTGCCTAACCCTCCACTCACCGATAAGGTGGAAGGTCCCTCCCTTAAATAAAGCGATAAAAACCCCTATCACGAATAAAACGTAAAACGAGATCCGCACTGAGGCATTGTCAGCCAACACCAGGGGTAGCGAGTCCAGAAAGCTAAAAGTCCTTTGTAAGGTGGCTAAGTTGGGGCACTCCAATAAGATGTGAGCCACAGTCAACATCGACCCCCAACGACAGAGAGGGGGGTCTGCACGAGGGAGGAGATAACCGTGAGTAAAAAAAGTATGGCTGATGCGGAGCCGGCAGAGGCCTTATGAAAGGCCTGTAAGGAGGACCGCCATGGTGTTGTAGAATCCTTAATTGCCCTGAGCTTATTAGAGTGCTCCATTCTGCATCCCAAAGGCCCAAAACCTGATGACGTAGTGCCAAGCAAAGGTCTATTTCTGGAATGCCAATAGCAAGAGATGGCCTAGTAGTAACTAATTTAGCCAGTCGATCAGCAAGTTCATTGCCAGGAATCCCAACATGGCCTGGGGCCCAAATGAAAACACCACTGAGCATCCACATTAAGCGAGGAGAGAAAGGGAGTCCTGGATAGCGATGACCAACGGCTGGCGAGGGAAGCAATGGCCGATAGCGTGCAAATCGCTCAATGAGTCACTACAGATAGTGAAGGATAGGCCTGAGCAGGAGTGGATATGGTTCAGTTTGTGCAAGATGGCTACCAATTCTGCAGAAAAAACACTACAGTCATCTGGCAAGGAACGAAGTACCGTGCGTCGTGCGTAGGTGTAAGCAAAACCAGTGCGGCCAGCAACCATGGAGCCATCAGTATAGATCACTTCTGAACCCTGGAATGAACTGAGGACACAGGAGAACTGGTGGCAAAGAGCCATCGGAGGGACATGACCCTTTGAATCGATTGAGAGATCAAGACAGAGTTGCAGCCAAGAGATACACCGTGGATGGGTACGTGCATGAGTGGAGAAGAGAGGTGGTAAAGGCAATTGATGAAGCTCAGAAAAGAGCGACTGAATGCGGACAGCCATAGTAAGCCCACATCGTAGCTGCCACTGTGGCAGGGTGCTGTCCATGTCTAGATCCTGGCCATGATGTTCAGTATCTTCTCCATTAGAAAATATACTTTTTATTTTAATGAAATTTTATGACTTTTCCTAATTTGTCAAGTTATTTGTAATTTTGGGAAAAAATTATAAAAAATTACATATGACTTTGTGTTAAAGTGTTGGCGCATGTTTCCTCCCATACCGGCCTCACAGGCCCGTACAGTTAGAAACAACATTTCAACAACCTGTGCAGCATCTGCTAGATCATTTGCCACTGGTTGACAGGCACTGTATTTCATTCGGTGTTCAGCAGTCCTCCTTGTGACAGGCGCTTGCTTGTTTTGGTACATTATTTCATAACAGTTGTCTGTTCTACAAACTGAAAATGTTTTGGAGAAGAGAACTATCAGATGATAAGGTAAGGGAATTGTTGGAGCAGTCTTCTGATTCTGGAAACCCACCTAATGAATGTGAATCTTCCAGTGGTGACGATAATGAGGTAGATGTCGTTAAAAATGCAGAAGTACATGAAGATGATGATAATGAAGAATCCTTCTACAAACATGGAGAACAACAATTTAGTGCAAATCCTGTTGACTGTGACTTACTGTTTTCTCATAATGGGAATGAAATACGGGCTACAGTTCCTCAAGTTGGAATTTCTGGTAGATGTATTGAAAGAAGACCAGGGACGAACAAGTTATCTGATTGATGATGATGAAGTCCCATACTCCTTAACAGAGCATAGGGGAACGATGCGGGAGAGCTGCACTGCCATACTAGGCAAGGTCCTCGTGGAGGTGGTTTGCCATCGCCTTCCTCCGACCGTAATGGGGATGAATGATGATGATGATGATGATACAACAACACCCAGTAATCTCGAGATAGGTGAAAATACCTGACCTCACCGGGAAACGAACCCGAGACCCAGTGCTCGGGAAGCGAGAATGCTACCGCGAGGTCACGAGCTGTGGACAGATATTTGATTAGGAACTATGATAGTGAGGAATCTTGTTTTATGTTGTTCTTTCGGGTGCCCTTCGTCAGCAAAGCGTGTATCTGGTCCAACAAGGAACATCAAATTGGCTATGAGGACTGTGTGGATATGGATATGGATGAGACAAAAAAGTTCTTTGTGTACTGATGCTGACTGGAGTTTACAAGTCAAGAAATGAACATATCAGTCACCTTTGGAGCGTTGAGGATGGCCGACCACTGTTCGCTGAAATTATGTCTTCCAACCACTTCCATGCTACTGTGCTTTGACAATGCAGCAGCTCGATCTGAACATCGGTCAACTGACAAACTGAACTAATCAGAGAAGTTCTGAGATATGGGAAATTGCCCTTAAGGATGCCTACATTTGAAGATGGTGCATGTCCGTCATTGAACAGTTGGTCACAGTTTGATGTCGCTGTCCATTTCGACAATACATCCCAACAACACCTGGTAGGTATGGAATAAAGTTCTGGGCAATTTGTAACAGTGCAACAAGCTACTGCTTGAAGATGACAGTGTATTTGAGGAAGGAGGAAGAAACCAGAGCCATGCGACTTGCTGGAGAGAATGTTGTGAAAACCCTCGACATAATATACCCTGTGATAATTTTTTTACAACTCTCAATTTAGCTTATTACGTGTTATCAAAAGATCTGATACAAGTGGGTAGTATCTGTAAAAACAAAGGTGAACTGCCTGCCGATTTTATTACACCGAAAGGATGTGTTTTCAACCAGATGTGACGATAGCCTCTTTTGTTCCTTAGCTCTCTTTGTGACCAGCCAAAGATGTCATCATCACATATAAAGAAGCCTGAAGTTATGACAACATACAAAGCCACAAAGGGTAGCATTGACACCATGGAGCAGAAGGCGCAATTCTACAGTGTGAAGAGAAAAACAATGCACTGGTCATTGGTGTTTTTCTCCAACATGATCAATGCAATTGTAATGAATGCATACATAATTTGGATGATGCTGGCTGCCAATAAAAAATAAAACATCGGATTTTCATCATCAATTTGGGAAAGCAACTAGCAGGGGTAAAGAAGTCAATGAATTCATTATTAGTGCCTGATCCAGGATGAGCAGTGAAACCATCAACTAAGAAAAGGAGAAGATGTGCACCAAAACTGTCTGCCCGAAACATTGAGATATTGTCAGTAGACCCTGCGCAAATCTGCGATAAGAACAAAAGCCATCAGTAAAAGTATAAAAATAGTTTTTTTTAAATGTAAACTTTAACTGTAAATTTTAAAAACATTTATATCTCGAAAGTCATTCACATCACAAGTAGTCAAAATAGTGTCAATAATTTATGTCAATTTAAACAACACGGGCCTGAGAGGCCCAACTTGTAGGCAATGCTGTACAGATTTTCTGGTAAGCAGAGGGTTACACTGGATACAATTTTTCCAAATGTACACAACTGCATGGTTCTCTAAAAACAGTAAAATTACCTAAATGACTAGTAAATAAGAATAGCAGCTCAGTAAAGGCTTTTTTCAGAGTAACTGCCTTCTTTACTGATATACATAATATTCTGATTTATAGCGCTTTAAAATTTTAGTCATCTATATGCAATTTGAAGAGCATGTCCTAGCTGATATAGCAATACTTCCCCTAGCTAACAGTGTGCAATGGGTAAGTTTTTCATTCCAGAAGCATCTCATCAATGCAATGCAGCGACTACCAAAGGTATCTTCTCATGTTAAAAAATTTAAATTATTTCTATGTACATACAAACAACAACTATTACAGGACCTATTGCAGATATACGACTGTGATTTGATCTATCTCCTCACATGGAGACTACAAAAAAGATCAAAACTGAATAGTGTGAAGCTAGCAGCAGAAAGGTCATAAAAATGGTAGTCCAGTGTTTGTCAAAGCAAACCTACTGATCTAATTAAGAAACATGCAAGAAACAGAAGCGTTTTTCGCTGAACAAGGACTGCAGAGTCCCTTTGATGTGAAAAACATGCAACGCTGACTTCTAAAAGAAACAAAGTTAACAACTTCAACAGACATGAAGTCAACTTCTTCATCTGAGATTTTAACAGTCACAGCATCCTGTGGCGCTAACTTGAAGGCAGTAACATTGGAGAGGCTGTTATTCCATGGTTTGAAACAAACAACTTAATAGCTGATCACTGATGATAAACTCTGTCCACCCATCAATAGCCAACATTTAAGACATCAGTGCCTAAAAGATATTTGGCCTCCAATACCAACCTCCTCGTCCTCGTCCTTCCCGACCTGCCTCCTGTATAGGCCAATAATATGCAAAGTAATGCACACTGTTTGTCCACAAAATGTCGAATTCTGGCACAGGTATAACTTCCAAAAAGCAAAATGGAAGAAGTTCAAAGCCTATTGTGTAACCCTGTGGCTGAAATAACCCTAACACTAAAGACCTGCAACCCATGTATTGGAGCAGTTAAAAGGAGCCCAAGACAATCCATCCCAAAAGGCTGCAGGTGCGACTACATATCTGAAAAGACATACATTCCTACTCAAAGCCAGTCCCTTCTCTTAGAAAAAAAATTCTGCTGGCTAACAATTAATCACTTCAATATTTCCCGCCACAAGAGGAAATGAGATAAAAATAAACAAAGAACTAGATATGACATGAAGCAGACAAAAGCCACTGAAGCTCCTGAGATGCCTCAATCATTAGCCAACACATTCTCCATGTCATGTTCCAATAAACACTAACCAAATAGTCAGCTGGCTTCTGGAAAATGGCAAATATAAGAAAAAACCTTCAAACTAACTAGAAATGCAGATGAAGGAACTACTAATACCCTTCACCCTTCAGTAGTGAAGACCTAAATGGGGTAATTACTATAAGAATAGTAAGGCACACTGCAGGCTTGGACAATACCCCAGCAGACTAAATTAAACATTCTGGAGCTAAAACAAAGCAGTGGGTACTAGAGCTCTTCAGCAATTGACTACTAACTGGAATGTTCCTTAACATTTGGAGGAAACTCACAATTATTGCTATCCTAAAATAGGGAAAGTCACATACTGGTCTTGGAAGCATCCACCCTATACGAGGTGCTATCCAAAATTTTCGGGACTGTTGCTGCCATCTGTTGAAAACCTAACCTTTAGACTAATCGTCACTATCACTCTTGAAGTAGTTCCCATCCACAAGAACACACCAGTCCCAGTGCTTCTGCCACTGGTCAAACGTTTTCTGGAAGTCCTGTTCTTTGAGGGAGTTTATCACTGCCAGCGATGCTTCTTGAATACTCTCTAGAGTGTTGAACTGACGGCCTTTCAACTTGAGTTTCAGTTTTGGGAATAGCATGGAGTCGTAAGGTGCCAGATCTGGTGAGTACGGTGGGTGGGGTACAACTGTCATGTTTTGCCAAAAAGGTCCTGGTGAGCAAGGACTTGTGATGCAGCAGCCAGTTCCCTTGACGCCAACATTTAGGCCATCGTTGCCACATGTTTTCACGGAGCCATCGCAAAACATCACAGTAGTACGCGAAATTTACTGTTTGGTTGGGTGGGACGAATTCTTTGTGCACAATTTCCTTGATATCAAAGAAAACGATGATCATGCTCTTCACTTGTCTCACTTTTTTGGGTCTTGGAGAGCCCGCACTCTTCCACTAGGATGATTGTTGCTGTCTCTGGGTCATAACCATAAATCCAGCTCTCGTTGCCGGCGATAACCTGTGACAAGAAGGCTGGATCATCAGATGCGGTCTGACAAAGGTCCGTGCATACTTCAACACACTGTGTCTTCTGATCAGCAGTCAAGATCCTTGGCACAAATTTTGCGGCGATATCATGAATGCCCAATTCATCTGTCAACATTCGTTGACATCATCTGTCAACATTCATTGACATGTCCTATAACCAATACACACTTCATCCGTGAGGTCTTGAATGGTTTGACGTCGATCCGCATGAACCAATTGTTGCAGTTTGGCAATAATGTCTGGTGTTGTGCGGCTCATGGGCCTTCGAGTGTGAGCATCATCTTCGACGTCTCTACAGCTGGTCCTGAACTGAGCATGCCACTCAAACACACGCGTACGACTCAGTCTCTGTCCTCCAAACACTTAATGAATCATTGCAAGTGTCTCCGTAGCACTTTTCCAGAGATTCGCACAGAATTTGATATACACACGTTGTTCTCTTCACGGATTCATCGTAAAATTGCCACATACCAAACGCAGAGTATTATGGAAATCACTGTGGACATGCAACATGTCCTGCCAGCTGAATGCCACTCCACACACTGAGGCATCAGATTTGCAGCTCTCGCCACCTAGCGGTGCAAAGCTCTACTACTACTACTTTCCAGATGGCAGCACCAGCCCCAAAAATTACTGAACCCACCTCCTATCTGTCCTCATCTACCTCTGCAAAATTCATGAAAGAAGCCACAACATCACAATTTCAGATGTGATATTAACCCTTCTCACTCATCGAGAGGCCAGTTTGTGAAGCTTATTCTTATTTTTCGTACTAATTTTTTAAATTCAGCTATTGGTTTGAAAATGAGAGATATTTTTAATGACTAATTTCAGTCACATGAGAACTGAACTCCTCCCACAATGGAACCATAGAATTGTCCCATTCAAAAGCAACCATCACACACGTTAAGACATTTACCCTACAGGGAGACGAGATGATCAATTCCTGTTTCACAGAATGCAGTCAGCCGCTGATGGATCCATGTCTGCATCCTCTCTTGCACTTCCTCATCTGACTGAAACCGATGTCCACGCACATCTTCCTTCAGGTGGGCAGAGATGTGAAAATCACATGGTGAAAGATCTAAGCTGTATGGAAGATTTTGCAGTGCTTCCCAACCAAATCGCTGAAATGTAGCCTTCATGCTATTGGCAGTGTGGGGGTGAGCGTTATTGTGTAACAGGATTATTCCATCCAACAGCATTCCTGGATTGTTGTTCTTTATGGTGCATCACTGTTTTCAGCAAAGTGTCTTCATAACACAGTGCATTGAATGCTCGTGGAACTGGACAAGCAAAGCGCCCCTGCACTCGAAGGAGGGCGTCATCGTCATGACCTTACAGGATCAGCTTTGAATTTTTTTGGTGTGGGAGATGTGGGATGTTTCCACTGTTGTGTTTACCATTTGCCCTTGGGATGTTGGATGGAATCATCCTGTTGTACAATAATGCCTGTCACCACACTGTCAATCATGCAAAGGATATATTTCAGTGATTTGATTGGGAAACATTGCAACATCCTCCATACAGTTCGGATATTTCATCGTGCAATTTTCACATCTTTGCCCATCTGAAGAAAAGCATGCAAGGACATCGGTTTCAGTCAGACAAAGAAAGTACAAGAGTAGGTGTGACTGTGGATATGCTAGCAGCCAAGTATTTTTCATGAAACAGCAATTGATCATGACTGGAACCATTCCATGTTCCCTTGTGGCAGTTGTTCGGTTTTCATTTGACAGTCCCTCTCGTATTGGGAAGCAGTAGTCGCCACAAGAGAAGAAGTCATGGTGGGTAACATCAAACCAGGCCTGAAGTGCTAGTTTTTTTTGTCACAGTTTGCAGTCAGCACAAATATCATATGGCATGTAGCTGATAGTTTCAATGTAAAACTTGTGCATGCATAGTCCAGTTTAGATGTTCTGAGAACAGCCCCTATATACGTGTACCAGGTTGGGTTGAAGGAAGACACTGAAGCAATTCAGAGGTGGGTTACTAGATTCGTTACTGGTAGTTCCGAACAACACGGAAGTGTTACGGAGATGTTTCGGGAACTCAAATGGGAATCCCTGGAGGGAAGGCGATGTTCTTTTTGAGACACATTAGAGAACTGGTATTTGAAGCTGACTACTGAACAATTCTACTGCCACCAACACAGATTGCACGTAAGGGCCACAAACATAAGATATGAGAAATTAGGGCTCATATGGAGGTGTACAGACAGTCGTTTTTCCCTCACTCTATTTGCAAGCGGAACAGGAGGGGAAATGACAAGTATTGGCACAGGGTACACGCAGCGTACATGGTTTGCAGAGTATCTTTGTAGATGTAGATATCTGGACTCTCAAATTCACAACATCATGTGAGATATGCATCAGACTTTCATCATCCATGCTTGTACAAGGACCAGTAGAAGTTGTGCCACAGTAAACTGTTCATGTTTAGCATCCTAAAGGTAAACAATATAACATTAAGTAGGCCATGATAACGTTCCGACACATAAACATACCCACTGAAATCACCCAGTGAAACAGACTGCTTATGAATGTACGCACAACCTCATATGTATGAGAGGAAATAAAGGGAATGAGGCACCTGGGATGAACCAAGAGGAAAGCAATGTGGCAGTTTAGATGGGGATGGATGGGGGGAGAGAGGGAGGTGGGGGTGCCGAGAGGTAATTCAGTGACAGTACATATAGTTTGGAAAATCAGAAGTCTTCTAGCTCGGGAGGTATCAAGAATGGTGTCCAACAGGGTTCAGTCACAGGCCTCTTACTGTTCTTAACACATATTAATGAATGGCGGCTCTATATTCATGAAGATACAAAGCTATTTCTTTTTGCTGATTATGCAAGTATAGGAAATAAAAAAAAAAAAGAATTAGCTGAGGAAATTTTAAATAATGCCTTTCAGAAAATTATTAGGCTTTGCGATTCTCTGAAAATGAACTCCCACTAAATTTTGAGAAAACAAAGTAAATACAGTTTTGCACAGTAAATGGCATAACACCATTGATAAATTTTAACCTTGGACAGAAGTCTGTTGATAAGGCAGACTATTCAAAATTTCTGGGTGTGTGCTCTGATGAGAAATTGAATTAGAAGAAACACATTGATGATCCGCTGAAACAGTTAGGTTCAGTTACTTAAGCTATTAGTGTTCTTGAAAATTTTGGTGGCAACACACAAATAAATGACATGTGAAATTTGTTTCTTATGCAGAATTATCACTTCTGAAGGTTTTAAAACCTTGCTTCACCTCATGCTATTCGCTTATGAAAAACTTATGTAAGTAAACGATGAGCCAAGACACTCTAATTCGGTTTAATCACTACAGGCATAAGATGACAACTGTACAATTTTTCATACTCTTTAATATCAAGAACTTATTTATTCTTCCATTTCATTGAATTTATAACTGAATGTTTTATTGTTTTTCTGACTGCACTCACCACAGTCTATAGTGTCATGTTCTGTTCTTTGGATGTATGTCGCCCACTTGCAAACCTCATATTCTTTTTCTCTAGTGACATTAGTGAAGTTCTCGAAACATCTTCTGTAATTAGTCTTGGATGTGTTGTGATCTCTGATAAAAATTTTCAGTTTCTTTTACATGAGCTTCAGTTACCTTGTATTACCTAACAATACTAGTGCTATGGATTGAAATACTTTAGACGACAACTTTTACCAGATGTAATTTATTTCTTCAAAGCACTAAATCCATCATCAGAGTTGTTGGACCATCAAGAGCTGAATTAAATAAGTCTGCTGCAAATGGGTTAGTAGAGTGATAAGATTTATTTCTGCAGGGATAAATCCTGTAAAATGTATTATGCAATACCTTGTTCAACACCAATTACTTTTGACACCATTATATTTAAATAAAACCAGAAACTAAGCAAATAAATGCGTTAACAATAAACATTATGGGGAGTAAGGCATCACTTTCTTTGACTCATCCAACAAAATTACAAACCATCAACTAGGATGAAGTACGGACAGGAAAACTAAATTAATTGTTTCTATGATTTAACGGTACATGCATCCATTAGTTAAAATCATTCCGTTGATACTTGTCCCCGAATAACGAACAAGTTAGAGTGTTTAAAGTTCTTCCTAATAATTTGATAATCACCAATATTTTGAGAGAGTATAATTTCGCACTTTCATGAACTGACCTTATTAAAATGGGTAAAATAATACTCATGTGAGGTTCACCCCTCTCACAAAACACGACTTTTACAGGATCTCCACGAACTGTGCGTTAAACTATGGTTATCTCGTTGTTATTCTACGGTGTCGAAATCAAAACAATAATGTTTTCAAAATTAACCAAAGACTTTCAGTGTGAAGCTATTGTACTCAGACGACAAATTTCAAAGCTATTGATCAACGGTGGAGTTCGCTACACAAGCAACAATTGTCTGCGCAGATATCTTTGCACAAAATTGTGCGCGCAATAAATTACCGCAAGTCTGGAGCCTACACACGACACTGTTCCAGTCTACTGCTGGCTCGCCATCTACACGTCTGCATAAGAACGTTCAGTGGCAAGCGGCTATCCTCTTGCGAAAAATATTTCAGTTTAGTACACTAAATCGCAATGCAGGAAATTCTGCTGTGGTCTGTGTTTGCAACTAGCCTTAACCCTTTCAGGTACATAAGAAAACTAAAGTGCTAGTGATTAAAATTTTTGTATCTTTGTGGTAACTTGAGGTTTTATAAACAAAATATGTTAATATTTCAAACATTTTTATTTGTACTGCTAAAAAAAAGATGGGATGTATTTGTCCCTGTGGTCCTTAAAGGACAGTTACAGAACACATTACACTTCATACATCGAAAAATTACAGAGACTGTGTATATGTTGTCTATTTGATGTGAAATTCTGCAAAACAGTTTCTGCTTGAAGTAAAACATAAATTAACGCCACACTGTTCACAAATATTGTATGTGCGATTTTCAACACATTTTGAAGCACAATGAACACACCTCTTCCTTACGTCTTATTTTATCATTCCGTGCTCTGCACTCTTTGGATTGCAACTGGTCTGCAACCTTCTTGATGTTTTCACTACTGTTGATAAATTCCTTTCTCGATTTGAATAATTTCCAATTAGATTTCTCGCAATGCATTGTCTGGCCTCTAGGGTTGATAGTGTTGATTTTAATCATGATTCTTCTGCCAAATTTGAATATATTACAACGCATTGTTTACAACAATGTCAAGAAGATCAAAGGAAATTTTCAGGTAATACTTAATATTTGCCTTCCTGTCATTCTCATAAGTCACTTTCTTCTGGTCCATAAGGTCCACCCCTCCCATCCAAACCTTGTACTTTCTTATCATAAGAGGACACTGAACATTGATCTTTTCAGAAGAACCATACTGACGCCTCTTCACTGTCGTACATGGTATTGGAAAAATAAATTTAGTCAGTAGAAAAACTGGCTTGTTATCCATCCATTTGAGGATTGTCTGACCATTGCTACTGAGACTGTATGAATCACCTCTTTTTATTTCCTGGTCCAGAGGGAATGTCTTTGGGATGTTTTTACGATTGGTGCGCACTGTTCCACATGATATATTATTTTGTAAACAAAGATAATACTGCAAAGCTGGAGAGTTAAAAAGTTATCTATGTAAATTCCACATCCCAGTCCGGATACTGATTTTGTCAGTTGCAGAACTACTGACTCACTGAGCCCTACTTCGGGACCTGAGGTTTTCTTTGCCAGTGTATAAATCACACTCAAATAGGTAGCCAGTTTCCGAATCACATCTGCACCACATTTTGAAACCCCATTTGACTGGCTTATTATTGACATACTGTCGCGTAATATTATGTTCTTTAAATCCGATCATATGCTCATCTGCAGATTGAGCTCTAGTTGCACTAAGAGATTCCTGGAAGGTTTTGTTAAATGGGTAATTACAGTTTTCACTTCGTATGTGTGGTCTTCCTTTATTGACTGATTTGCATTGTTGGAAAAATGTAAGTACTTTCGAATGTCTTCAAAGCGATGTAGTGGCATAATCTGAGCTATATAAGGAACAACTAAATCGGGTTCAGTTGCCCAGTGGCTTCTAAATGTAGGCAAAATATGGTACTCCATTACCAGGATCATACCAAGAAATGACTTGATTTCATCTTAATTTGTGCTGAATGCGTTGCCCGATTGTTCCGCATACTGAATAGGCTACTTTCAGGAATTAATATATCATGCACCTAATCTTTTAGGCTAATAGTCATTATCATCATTTAAGACTGATTATGCCTTTCAGCTTTCAGTCTGGAACATAGCCCCCTCATAAAATTCCTCCATGATCCCCTATTCAGTGCTAACATTGGTGCCTCTTCTGATGTTAAACCTATTACTTCAAAATCATTCTTAACCGAATCCAGGTACCTTCTCCTTGGTCTGCCCCAACTCCTCCTACCCTCTACTGCTGAACCCATGAGTCTCTTGGGTAACCTTGCTTCTCCTATGCGTGTAACATGACCCCACCATCTAAGCCTGTTCGCCCTGACCGCTACATCTATAGAGTTCATTCCCAGTTTTTCTTTGATTTCCTCATTGTGGACACCCTCCTGCCATTGTTCCCATCTACTAGTACCTGCAATCATCCTAGCTACTTTCATATCCGTATCCTCAACCTTGTTGATAAGGTAACCTGAATCCACCCAGCTTTCACTCCCATACAACAAAGTTGGTCGAAAGATTTAACGGTGCACAGATAACTTAGTTTTGGTACTGACTTCCTTCTTGCAGAAGAGAGTAGATCGTAGCTGAGCGCTCACTGCATTAGCTTTGCTACACCTCGCTTCCAGTTCTTTCACTATGTTGCCATCCTGTGAGAATATGCATCCTAAGTACTCGAAACCGTCCACCTGTTCTAACTTTGTTCCTCCTATTTACCACTCAATCCGTTTATATTTCTTTCCCACTGACATTACTTTAATTTTGAAGATGCTAATCTTCATACCATAGTCCTTACATTTCTGATCTAGCTCTGAAATATTGTCAATCGAATCTGCCATCACAACTAAGTCATCTGCATATGCAAGACTGCCTATTTTATGTTCACATATCTTAATCTCACCCAGCCAGTCTATTGTTTTCAACATATGATCCATAATATGAACAACAGTGGAGACAGTGGGACCACTTACTTGGCCACTCATATGTTGCCATGGTTCATGAACTAGGACATGACTACAGGAACCCATACCATGAACCTAACAGTGGAAGAAAAAATTTCAAATGGCTGTGGCATTTCACGATTTTCACTGACACTAAACAAAAGCACTTTCCCGAATTCATGATTCATGTCATCATTGAACTGTCTTGGTTGGTAAGTTCTGGACCATTTAAATTATGGTAAATCTGGAAGGGAATCAGGTACCTCAGCATTTGGTTCTGATATTTCGTCTGTATGCCGTCTTTTGCTAGGTGGGCTATGTATTTCTTTTTCAGGCTCTTCTACAATAAAATGTTCTCTTTCATCTTCCATATCCCCTTCAAGAAAAATTTTATCTTCTTCATCCGGTAACAGATTATCTTCATCATCATTTCTGCAAGCCTCCAAAATCTGCATAACACTTTCATCAGTGATGAAAAATTCTCTTTTTCTGGAGCACACGACCTAAAAGTAAATTTGAAATTATACCAGTACAAATTTTTTCCGCTTATTTAATAAAATGAAAGATAATATATTATAAACCTAATTATAAATACCATTCTGCTCGTTTATTTACGAAGTGATACAGATAGCTGTACTGTAGGTGCAACCACAACGGAGGAGTTTCAGGGAGAGCATAAGGGAGCAATTGACAGGAATGGGGGAAAGAAATACAGTAGAAGAAGAATGGGTAGCGTTGAGGGATGAAGTAGTGAAGGCAGCAGAGGATCAAGTAGGTAAAAAACGAGGGCTAGCAGAAATCCTTGGGTAACAGAAGAAATATTGAATTTAATTGATGAAAGGAGAAAATATAAAAATGCAGTAAATGAAGCAGGAAAAAAGGAATACAAACGTCTCAAAAATGAGATCGACAGGAAGTGCAAAATGGCTAAGCAGGGATGGCTAGAGGACAAATGTAACGATGTAGAGGCTTATCTCACTAGGGGTAAGATAGATACTGCCTACAGGAAAATTAAAGAGACCTTTGGAGATAAGAGAGCCACTTGCATGAACATCAGGAGCTCAGATGGAAACCCAGTTCTAAGCAAAGAAGGGAAAGCAGAAAGGTGGAAGGATTATATAGAGGGTCTATACAAAGGCGACGTAGTTGAGGACAATATTATGGAAATGGAAGAGGATGTAGATGAAGACGAAATGGGAGATACAATACTGCGTGTTGAGTAGACAACATTCCATTGGAACTACTGATGGCCTATGGAGAGCCAGTCCTGACAAAGCTCTACCATCTGGTGAGCAAGATGTATGAGACAGGCGAAATACCCTCAGACTTCAAGAAGAATATAATAATTCCAATCCCAAAGAAAGCATGTGTTGACAGATGTCAAAATTACCGAACTATCAGTTTAATAAGTCACAGCTGCAAAATACTAACGCGAATTCTTTACAGACGAATGGAAAAACTAGAAGAAGCCGATCTGGGGGAGATCAGTTTGGATTCCATAGAAATGTTGGAACATGTGAGGCAATACTGACCCTACGACTTATCTTAGAAGATAGATTAAGGGAGAGCAAACCTACGTTTGTAGCATTTGTAGACTTAGAGAAAGCTTTTGACAATGTTGACTGGAATACTCTCTTTCAAATTCTGAAGGTGGCAGGGGTAAAATATAGGGAGTGAAAGGCTATTTACAATTTGTACAGAAACCAGAAGGCAGTTATAAGAGTCGAGGGACATGAAAGGGAAGCAGTGGTTGGGAAGGGAGTGAGACAGGCTTGTAGTCTCTCCCCGATGTTATCCAATCTGTATATTGAGCAAGCAGTAAAGGAAACAAAAGAAAAATTTGGAGTAGGTATTAAAATCCATGGAGAAGAAATAAAAACTTTGAGGTTCGCCGATGACATCCTAATTCAGTCAGAGACAGCAAAGGCCTTGAAAGAGCAGTTGAACGAAATGGATAGTGTCTTGAAAGGAGGATATAAGATGAACATCAACAAAAGCAAAACGAGGATAATGGAATGTAGTCGAATTAAGTTTGACGATGCTGAGGGAATTAGATTAGGAAATGAGACACTTAAAGTAGTAAAGGAGTTTTGCTATTTGGGGAGCTAAATAACTGACGATGGTCGAAGTAGAGAGGATATAAAAGATTAGATGGGTAGATCACATAACTAATGAGGAAGTATTGAATCGGATTGGGGAGAAGAGAAGTTTGTGGCACAACTTGACCAGAAGAAGGGATCGGTTGGTAGGACATGTTCTGAGGCATCAGGGGATCAGCAATTTAGTATTGGAGGGCAGCGTAGAGGGTAAAAATCGTAGAGGGAGACCAAGAGATGAATACACTAAGCAGATTCAGAAGGATGTGGGTTGCAGTGGGTTCTGGGAGATGAAGAAGCTTGCACAGGATAGAGTAGCATGGAGAGCTGCATCAAACCAGTCTCAGGACTGAAGACCACAACAACAGTAACGATTTCATGACATTCAAAAACAAGTACACAAATTACCATTGTGGTACATTGGGACAACTATCTCCCAAATAACGAAAATAAAGATTTCCACTGATGAAATACAGTTATTTTCTAAATGAATGGTCTAAAGTAAAAGAGAAACTTACTTGAATATACTTTCAAGCTTTGACAGTAAGGCAGAGAACACAATACACACACAATAAGTGAATAAATTTGTGTGTCTACTCGAAGTGAGAACCACCAACAATAACCTACAACTGATAGTAGTTATAGTAATTGTTGCCATGTACAATATTAAAGAAAACAAATATCTCTGCTTCAAGTAGAGCATCTGCAGCACATCAACTGTGATTACAGTCCAATTAGTAAGGTGATTTATATGTGGGACAAATGTGTCCCATGTACATGAAAGGATTGAGAGAAAAAATCCAATACAACGTAAAGAAAGAAAATACCATGTAAATAGTAAATACAGTGTCTCTTTAAGTGGCGAAAGTTTTCACTATTAATTTACTTCGCAAGTTGTATGGCGAACCTGTAAACTGGCGAATTTATTTACGAATTGTCATGAAGATATATAAATATATATTGATGCTCGTAACTCTTCATATAAAACAACAAAGTAGGCTACTTCTATGAGGGGAGTATGTTCACACGAACTGCTGATGGAGTCATTACGACTGCTGGCGACAGGAAGAAGTTCGGTAACAAGCACTTAGAATCTTCGACACTAGTGTCCAAACAATCGTTGAGGGAAGTAATATACAAATTACACTGTCCTGAAGAAAGATTTAACAAAGACAAGGCAAGAATCTCAATTCGGAAAGATATAAATTGTGCTAAGTTACAGATAATATATTTACATTTTTGGACGTCTTTCCAACGTCATAACCGATATCCCGATAAATTATTGAATTGGCCAGTGAGATTTTCTTTTACTGTGCCTCAGAGGATCTAGGGATTTTCAATTCCTCGTTTTAAGTCTACCAGTAAACTGTTATAATTTTTTGCACAGAATATGAAACTACAATCCGAGCTATAGATGGGTATTCATAGTCTGTAGTAAAAGTATTACTTTGAATACTGAAGTACTGTTAGTGAATTGTACATTATACCTTAAATTCGCTGTTTCCACGAGGGACATTCTGATTGCAATTTTCTGTACAATAAATACAATGACTCTAGCCACAGTGATGCAAGATATTATAGCATAGGTCAGAATTGAATAAAGGTACGCTGGCTAGCGTAATGAAAGAGATTTCTAAGTGCAAAACGTTTGCAGAACTGAACGTTTTGGTTAGCTCTGCAAATATATATGTTTTAAAATTACGATTTCTGTTTTTGGCATAAAGTCATTTACTCTTATTTTCACTATTAAATTATCTTATCTCTAGCGTTGGTTTCTTCTTCTAATCTTTCCTTGAATTTCTGTGACTCCAACATATTTCAATAAGTTCAGCAGTGAAACACCTAAAGCTCTGGCTCACATCATCCATTTTAGAAGTCACTGTGTAGGCCTATATTGATCAGCATACTTTCATTCAGTACTGTTCTATGCCTTAATCTTTTGCAGCAGTGTAGCTAAAATCAATGTATTTATTCTACAAAAAAGTGCCATCATAACAGTGTGTCAAGATGATAGATGAATCTCTTACAGCAGTGTGTTCAGGGACAGAGGGACCCTTACACTTACTTGTCGATTCCTTAGTGGAATGTATGGTTCATGATAAGAGTGAATTTAAAGCAACAGGCTGAGAATCCCTCTCTATGCTTCAGAGTGAATTTTTATGTTCTGTACAAAAATTTATAACAAGTTACTGGCAGATTTCAGTCAGGGAAATGAAAATTGTCAGAACCTCAGAAGCAAAGTAAAAAAAGCATGAGAACACTAGATTGACTCAAACATGTTTCACATGTCAGATCTCCAGACACATGCTGTGATTTGTATGCTCCAATGTGGTGTAAGCCTACAGATTTGAGCAATTTTGCTCAGACCTTCTATCCACATGAAACAACATGTCTGCATAAATTTCGGCGTACATCACATCTCGGCAGACAGGTCTTTGCCTTCGGACATGATATTTGCACAGATATTCTCGTGCACAAACCTGGAAGTCAGAGCTGGAGGCCTGAGCAAAATTGCTCAAATCCGTGGGCGCTAATTAGATATGTGCAGACAAATCGGAGCATCTGCTCAGGAGAATAACGCGAATCTGCGATATGAAACGTGTTGGAATCAATTGTTTTCTCAACCTAGCAATTTTTTTCTTTGCATGCACATTGGTTGTAAGATGACTGATGCATGTCAGTGCTTTAGGCAGTTCATTGCCGAATGTATTGAAATATACGGAGGGCACATGTATTTGAGGAAAGTTAAGACTAAGGATTATAGTGACTGAGATAAGGTGGCAGCTGCTTACTATAAGGATAGCTGGAGTAGTTGACCTTACTGCAAATAGGGAAAATGTAATTAGAAATGTTATGGATTCAATCAAAATTAATAGTTTACCTGCTCTGTCATTACCTTGACCTGAATAAATACTGGACTGTAAGGACACTTTCACTCAGTACTGCCCTATACCATAATCCTTTGTGGCAGTGTAGAGGAAATAAAATTAAAAATATACCTTACACAGAAGATTAAAATCAGAATATTGTGTTAAGCTGATAAAGGAACATCTTGCAGCTGTGTCTTCAGTGACACAGGGACACTTATGTGTCAATACATTTATTCCCTAATTAAATGTATGGTTCATAACAAGAGTGAATTAAATGTAAACTGTACAGTTCACTACCACAATATTAAAACTTTTCATATAGACTATGAATCCATACCTAGAGTTCAGATTGGAGCTCTATATTCACATATAAAAGTTGGTGGTGGACTTTAGAGAGACATTCTCTGTCTTTCTCTGTTTTTCTCTCTCTATCTGAACAGGCCCAATAGTACTGACCGACCACTGTGTCATCCTTAGCTGATAGGCATCACTGAATGTGGATAGAGAAGGACATGTGGCCAGCACACCAAGCTCCTGGTTGCTGTTTTCATGACCGGAGCCACTACTTCTCAGTCAAGTAGTTCATTAACTGGCATCACAAGGAATGAGTGCACCCACTTCCCAATAGCATTCAGAAGACCTGAATGATCGTTCATCCAAGTGCTAGACAAGCCTGACAGCACTTAACTGTGGCAATTCGATGGGAACTGGCAGCACTGCTGCAGCAATGCTGTGACTAGACTTTAGAGACGGAACTGAAAAGTCCCATACACACAGAAACAGAGTAAAAGCTACCTCATTGGCCACTTCTATTATTTATTAGAACATATGAAGTTAAAAAATCTCTAATAATATAACAATATAATTTGTAACTTGTACAATTGATAGGTTACATAAGTGACATATCTTACTTGTCTCTGTGAAATCCTTCTTCAGGACAATTAAATGGTTTCAAGTGTTTTAGGTATTGCTTTCTTTAATGCTTGTTCAGACAGTTCATTGCATGTGGACAGGCCTTAGGAGAAGGAGATATCAGGATCAATTTGTTCACACAAAATGTCAGTGGAATGGAAGAGAACATCACCATCAAGATTTATTACATTTTTAGTTTGTATAAGTAATTATTTGGATTGCTATATTTAAACATCCATTATAATATTAAATTCATTATAGCACTGATGTTGTACATTGAAGCGAATCATAGAGCTACAGGAAACTGAAAACGAAACAATACTTTGCAAGTCCATATATCCACTGACTGTGTACTGACAATGGCACTTGAAATATTGCCATAAGGAACTTCTAAAGAGTTTTATATCCTTCATGCTTTTATATCATTGAGTTTGTTAAAAAGCTTCTAAACCATATTATGTGTACCTTTCTAGTACTGGACCATATTAGTGTGGCTTGTGTGAAATTTATGTTCAGTGTGGTATTACATTTGTGAATGTCACAGTTCCTTTGCTGTCTTTTGTCTTTGGAGGATTGGAATGTTTTGTAATATAAATATATGGTAGAGGAAAATGCTATGCAAACAGGTTTGCATGATTCCCTTATTTTATTTCCATTCATTATTCTGGTGATTGTTTCATGGATCATTTAGAAATGAATAATACCGGTTTTAATCCCCTTTATCCATGTGTTATAATACCTAAATAATTTGTAGTTTTCATATTCAGCCTCTTTTTCCAAGTTCAGCCTGCTATGTACATGAACATCATGAAATTTAGAAGAGCCCACCTGATTTATTACTTGACTATTAAGCTCAATGGTTACTTTGTGGTTTCTGTGGATGTGAATGATAGAAATTCTCCAAGAAAATGACAGTGTGTCAAGGAATTCCCTTTGACATTTGAGATAATGTTGAACAAGTCATTCTACTAGTAACTTTTGACCTATGTGTCTGGCCATGGCCAGCAACCCTAAACTCTCAGTAACACAATGCTGCCTATAGCTTTCATTACAAACTTTGTCTTACAGCTACCAGGATCAATTACCGCCCTTCTGCAAACAGTGTATTTAAAATTACAGTAAGAAGACCAATTCTTTACTGTACTCAAGTTTATTGACAAAACCTGGTGTTGCTTCAGTGTCATGTCCTACATAACTCATGCTTCTTCAATTCTTCTACAATACAAACCTGGTACACTGATCATATATATTTCCAAATTATCTGTAGTTAATGTAGTACCCATAGTTAGAGGCCATCTGGTCTTGGTTGCACAGTGGCTCAAAACCAAGGATTTGTGGGTTCTGTATACTGTGTGTCAGTACTATCTAGACCATGTGTGTCACTTCTTCAGTACCCAGTGACCTCTGAAATATCATGAAATTAAACTCCCAAAAGCAGCAGTTCTATCATAAAATAATACTGCTCATTATAATTATGAATGCAATTGTTTCAGGCCATACACATTTATACACTCTTCCATCACATGTGGTGGCATTTGTGATGTAATTTATATGTGCAAATTTGTGCACTCACATAATCTCACCCCTGTAATTGAATGTGCTCGAATTTTACTAAACTAGTTTTACAAACATTTTTAACTTGGTAACATTTTCTTGTACCCAGTTTTATTTATTATATCTGTAATAAACTATAAATTTTGTTTTACATTACTTACAACAAGTGTAAAACCTTGACTCATTAGCCCACTTTCTTATATTATGATCTCCATATTCCTTTCCAGAAATGTTAAATTACTTTTTGTTATCATCATTACACTAAATCACAATACTTTAAGCTCTTATCCATCATACTGTTAACTACAGATTCTGGCTGGCTTCATGCCACTCTCAGTTCATACATCTTGTTGAAAACTTTTAACTGATTATTCAGAGTTACATATTGCACTGCTACAGCTATAGAGCAGTTTACTTTGGGAAATCTTAAGACTTAGTACCAAGATGTTGGAATACAGTTTAAAAGTGTAAAAGTGTGAGAAAGAGAAGGCTGTGATGATACTCAAGATATAAAGACAATACACAGCCATGACACTAAGAAATGGAACTCCTACCATGATCCCAGATACAACATCATGAAGTTCACATTGGAGCTATCCTACGCAGGATCAAAAGTTCTTGAAAAACTCCTGTTAAGTCTGGGAGAGATTTAAAAAAATATTTTGGAAATATCTCAAAATTATTAATAGAAAACTATTACTATAATATAAATTATTTTATGTGCACCAAATTGTGTAAAATTAGGGCAATATAATACTACATACAAAATGCAATGAAGCTTACCTAAACAAAGAGAAAAATATATAAACATATAGTCTAGATAATCTAAATAAAATTGTAATTAAAGTGGTATAGGCCTAGAATATTTATATATACAATGGCAATTTGCTAAATGCTAGTTTGAGACACTTGTATACTTTTTAATGCTTATGGTAAGAACTTTGGCTTGATCCATACATGGTATTGTCTTTGGATCCAATAGACAAAATAGTAAAAAAGTTATGAAACAAAAATAACACTCTTAAAGCACATTTAGAAACGTTTGATTCTTGGGTAGAGAAAGAAGGAAAGAGAAGAAAGACTGAGGTAATCTGAATGGAACAACGAAAGCTCTCAAAGATGGAAACCCTTTCCATCCCCACCCCAGGATCCCTGCCCGGAGTGTACTTCGCTGACAAGCCAAAAGAAAGAGATGTTTGTCAATCCTACAGAATAAACATTGTCAGTTCACCTGCCCAAGCTCCAAAAAGAGGCACTGCTTCCACACTATGGAGACCTACAACATCAACTCCCTGGGCCCACTCGTTCACTTTACTACAGTAAACTGCCTGCAATATCATCACAGTCGTGTTCTGGGACTCTGTCATCGAAGGTTCACTCATAATCATTCAGTAACATTCTGCAGTTCAGTCATAAGTGACTGGCCAGAGGTTCATCAAACTGCTTTCACACCATTTCTCTACTGTTTCACTCTCATACAGTACATGGAAAACCGTACTCTTAAATTTTCGCATGCAGGCCTTGATTTCTCTTATTTTATTATGATGATCATTTCTCCATCTATAGGGCAACAAAAATATTTTCGCATATGGAGGAGAAACAATTAAAATCGCTCAAAAGAGGAAAGGCCGCTGGTCCTGATGGAATACCAGTTCGATTTTACACAGAGTACGCGAAGGAACTTGCCCCCCTTCTTGCAGCGGTGTACCGTAGGTCTCTAGAAGAGCGAAGCGTTCCAAAGGATTGGAAAAGGGCACAGGTCATCCCCGTTTTCAAGAAGGGACATCGAACAGATGTCCAGAACTATAGACCTATATCTCTAACGTCGATCAGTTGTAGAATTTTGGAACACGTATTATGTTCGAGTATAATGTCTTTTCTGGAGACTAGAATCTACTCTGTAGGAATCAGCATGGGTTTCGAAAAAGACGGTCGTGTGAAACCCAGCTCGCGCTATTCGTCCACGAGACTCAGAGGGCCTTAGACACGGGTTCACAGGTAGATGCCGTGTTTCTTGACTTCCGCAAGGCGTTTGACACAGTTCCCCACAGTCGTTTAATGAGCAAAGTAAGAGCATACGGACTATCAGATCAATTGTGTGATTGGATTGAGGAGTTCCTAGATAACAGAACGCAGCATGTCATTCTCAATGGAGAGAAGTCTTCCGAAGTAAGAGTGATTTCAGGTGTGCCGCAGGGTAGCGTCATAGGACCGTTGCTATTCACAATATACATAAATGACCTGGTGGATGACATCGGAAGCTCACTGAGGCTTTTTGCAGATGATGCTGTGGTGTATCGAGAGGTTGCAACAATGGAAAATTGTACTGAAATGCAGGAGGATCTGCAGCGAATTGACGCATGGTGCAGGGAATGGCAATTGAATCTCAATGTAGACAAGTGTAATGTGATGAGAATACATAGAAAGATAGGTCCCTTATCATTTAGCTACAAAATAGCAGGTCAGCAACTGGAAGCAGTTAATTCCATAAATTATCTGGGAGTACTCATTAGGAGTGATTTAAAATGGAATGATCATATAAAGTTGATCGTCGGTAAAGCAGATGCCAGACTGAGATTCATTGGAAGAATCCTAAGGAAATGCAATCCGACAACAAAGGAAGTAGGTTACAGTACGCTTGTTCGCCCAATGCTTGAATACTTCTCAGCAGTGTGGGATCCGCACCAGGTAGGGTTGATAGAAGAGATAGAGAAGATCCAACGGAGAGCAGCGCGCTTTGTTACAGGATCATTTAGTAATTGCGAAAGCGTTACGGAGATGATAGATAAACTCCAGTGGAAGACTCTGCAGGAGAGACGCTCAGTGGTTACGTGCTTTTGTAGACGTTTCGAGAACATACCTTCACCGAAGAGTCAAGCAGTATATTGCTCCCTCCTATGTATATCTCGCGAAGAGACCATGAGGATAAAATCAGAGAGATTAGAGCCCACACAGAAGCATACCGACAATCCTTCTTTCCACGTACAATACGAGACTGGAATAGAAGGGAGAACCGATAGAGGTACTCAGGGTACCCTCCGCCACACACCGTCAGGTGGCTTGCGGAGTATGGATGTAGATGTAGATGTAGAAAGTTAGTGACTGAAATTTTCTAAGAAAAGATCTCGCCATGATGAAAAACTCCATTGTTTTAATGATTGCCACAACAACTGGTGTGTCATATCTGAGACATTCTCCCCTTATTTCATGAAGGTAAAAAACGAGCTGCCCTTCTTTAAACTTTTCCAATGTCTGCTATCAATTCTCTCTAGTAAAGGTACCATAACACACAACAAATACTCTAGCAGAGGGTGGACAATCGTAATGTAGGCTCTCTGTGTAGTTGATCTGTTGCCTCTTCTAAGTGTTCTACATGGAGCTATTAAAAAAGTTGAGAGCCCATCATATCACGATTGTGAAGCCAAGATATTTCGTTAACAGCCACCTTGGTTTGACCAAATTACCGCTGTTCTAAGCTTATATGAATAGGGTAATTCTAATTTCTGGGAGTATTTTGAGCAGTAATAATGACTTTCTTAATTTTGGGGCCCATGAATTGTTCCAACAATGACGTGAAATCTAAAGGAATAACAATTCATGTATGAGTTGTCTCTCTAACGTGTTATTTCGCCATTCACCGTCAACAAATTTGTGTCACTTCTTTCTTTATAGTGTAGCTATTTTTTTCTTGTACTATTTCAGAATTCCAAATGATGAAGTTTGGAAAGCTGTGCGGGAAAACTGTATGATGATAAAGAACTGTGAAGCGTCTAAACTGAGCAATATACGTTCCCAGCATTATTCTGTATCAAGTATATGTACCACAGATAACTGAGAAGTGTTGAATGATTTACTTCCTCAGCATTCACATTCTGTTACTGTATACTAATTTTACAAGCTAACAGCCCTTTAATAAGTGGAAAGTATAAATAAGTCACTGTGTAGTTTAACGATTCCAATTAGTTTCATAAATATTGCCATTTGCATAAAAATGATTCATAGTAATGTAACTCCACTTAAATGCACTTGTAAGCGCCCCAAGCAAGACAGTATACAATAAATATTTATTTGATATTACATTTGTTTTCCTTTGCTGTTGACAGCAAATGAGACTATAGTTGTCTGTGCATTGTGTTGTTGTTGTTGTTGTGGTCTTCAGTCCAGAGACTGGTTTGATGCAGCTCTCCATGCTACTCTATCCTGTGCAAGCTTCTTCATCTCCATGTACCTACTAGAACACACATCCCACTGCTAGGTGTATTCATCTCTTCGTCTCCCTCTACGATTTTTACCCTCCATGCTTCCCTTCAATACTAAGTTGGTAATCCCTTGATGTATCAGAACGTGTCCTAACAACCGATGTCTTCTTCTAGTCAAATTGAGCGACAAATTCCTCCTATCCCGAGTTCTGTTCAATACCTCATCATTGGTTACATGATCTATCCATTTAATCTTCAGCATTCTTCTGTAGTGCCACATTTCGAACCTTCTACTCCCTTCTTGCCTAAACTATTTATCGCCCGTGTTTCACATGGCTGGTTCAAATGGCTCTGCGCACTATGGGACTCAACTGCGGTGGTCATCAGTCCCCCAGAACTTAGAACTACTTAAACTTAACTAATCTAAGGACATCACACACATCCATGCCCGAGGCAGGATTCGAACCTGCGACCACAGCAGCAGTGCTGCTCCGGACTGGAGCACCTAGAATCGCACGGCCATCGCGGCCGGCCTGTTTCACATGTATACATGGCTACATTCCATACAAATACTTTCAGAAAAGACTTCCCGATATTTAAATCTATACTCTATGTTAACAAATTTCTCTTCTTCAGAAACACTTTCCTTGTCATAGCCAGTCTACATTTTATATCCTCTCTACGTCGACCATCATCAGTTATTTTGCTCCCCAAATAGCAAAACTCCTTTACTACTCTAAATGTCTGATTTCCTAATCTAATCCCTTCAGCATCATCTAATTTAATTCGACTACATTCCATTATCCTCGTTCTGCTTTTGCTGATGTTCATCATATATCCTTCTTTCAAGACATTGTCCATTCCACTCAACTGCTCTTCCAGGTCCTCTGCTGTCTCTGACAGAATTACAGTGTCATCAGTAAACCCCAAAGTTTTTATTTCTTCTCCATGGATTTTAATTCCTACTCCAAATTTTTCCTTTGTTTCCTTTACTGCTTGCTCAATATAGGGATAGGCTACAACCCTATCTCAGTCCCTTCCCGACCACTGCTTCCCTTTCATACCCCTCGACTCCAATTGCTTAAAATCCTCCCAGAAATTAGAATTACCCTATTCATATAAGGTTAGAACAGCGGTAATTTGGTCAAACCAAGGTGGCTGTTAACGAAATATCTTGGCTTCACAATTGTGATATGATGGGCTCTCAACTTTTTTAATAGCTCCATGTAGCTCCGGTTTCTGTACAAATTGTAAATAGCCTTTCGCTCCCTGTATCTTACCCCTGCCACCTACAGAACTTGAGAGAGAGTATTCCAATCAACTTTTTCAAAAGCTTTCTCTAAGTCTACAAATGCTAGAAACGTAGGTTTGCTTTTCCTTAATCTATTTTCTAAGAAAAGTCGTAGGGTCAGTATTGCCTCTCATGTTCCAACATTTCTACGGAATCCAAACTGATCTTCCTCGAGGTCTAATTCTACCAGTTTTTCCATTCGTCTCTAAAGAACTCGCGTTAGTATTTTGAAGCCGTGACTTATTACCTTTTCTTACCTTTTAAGTATTAATTAACGCTTCTTGCATTTTCTCGTGTAACGTGGCTTCTACGGCTTGTCTCGTGCAAAACCTTACGATACTAGGTCCACTCCACGGCACTTAAACTGGTCAATAACTGAGTTTTCGATAGCAAAAACATTAACTGTAAAATAGGATACTTGTCGACTGCATTTACTTAGAAGCCTCTATTTTGTACAGAATGAAGAGACTGGGTACCTTAGTATGTGACATAAATTTCCATCCGATAAAGTTAACCTTTCCTGAGAGCAAGGAGAGGAATGTGATGTTCCTGCACTACATCAGTACGAAACCAAATGACAAAAACCGTACGTTTTCTTACGTTCTTGCTACAAATTAATGCATTTCGCATTTTCTCGTGTAATAGGGCTGCTATGCCTCGTCTCATGCAAAATCTTAAGGGCCTGGGTCAACTGCAAGGCTCTTAAATCGGTCATCAATTGAATTTCATATCACCTAAACATGACCTGTAATACGGCATACTTGTCGATATCTCTAACTTAGATGCTTCTGTTTTGTAAGGAACGAAGGGACTGGGTACCTCAGTACATGACAAAAATTTCCAACCGATAAATGAAAGTAAAAACTTTCCTGAGGAAAAGGCGAAAATGTCATGTTCTGGCATTTCGTCAGTACAAAAGCAAATCACAAAAACGGCAGATTTTCTTAAGTCTTTATACAAATTAATATTTCTCACGTTTCCTCGTGTATTGTGGCTGCTTCATCTCGTCCCAAGAAAATCTTAACGTCCTAGGTCAACTGCAAGTCACTTAAACCGGTCAACAATTGAATTTTCAATAATTAAAACGTGACCAGTAATACAACTTCCTTGTCGATTGCACTAAGAATCTTCTATTTTGTGCAGAACGAAGAGACTGGATACGTCAGCAGGTTACAAATTTCCAGACGATAAATGTAAGCTTCCCCGAGAGAAAGGCGAGCAATGTGATGTTCTGGCAGTATGCCAATACAAAAATAAATGACGGGAACATTAGGTATTCTCAAGTTTTTACTACAAATTAATACTTCTCGCGTTTTATTGTGTAATTTGGCAACTACACTTCGGCCCCTGCAAAGTCTTAAGGTTGTAGATCAACTACAAGGCGCATAAACTGGTGAATAGTTCAATTTTTGATATCCAAAACATGACCTGTAATACGACCTACTTGTTGATTGCATTAACTTAGAAGCTTCTATTTTGTACAGAACGAAGACTCTGGATACCTCAGTAGGTGACATAAATTTCTAGCCGATAAACGCACACTTTCCCTACAAAAAGGCGAGCAGTGTGAAGTTCTAATTTTACATTCCGTACGAAAGCAAGAGAAAAAAACTGGAGTATTTATTAAGTGTTTACTTCAAATTAATATTTTTGGAGTATTCTCGTGTAATCTGGCTGCTACTCCAGGTCTCGTTCAAAATCCCAAGGTCTAAGGTAAACTGCAAGGAAGTTAATCCAGTGAACAATTGAGTTTTCGATAACTAAAACATGACCTGTAATATGGTTTACTAATCGGTTGCCTTAACTTAGAAGCTTCTGTTCTGTACAGAACAAAAGACTCGATACGTCAGTATGTGGCATTAATTTCAAGCCGATACATGTAAACTTTCCCGAGGGAATGGCGAGCAATATGATGACCTGGCATTACGTCAGTAAGGAACCAAATTACAAAAACGGGGGGCTTACTTATCTTTTACTACAAATTAATACTTCTCGCAGTTTCTTGAGTAATGTGGCTGCTATACACCGTCTCCTGCAAAACCTTAAGATCCTAGGTCAACTGCAAAGCACTTAGATCGGATAGTAATTGAATTTGCGATAGCTAAAATATGACTTTAAACACGTGTTACTTGTCGATTGCATTAACTTAGAGGCTTCTACTTTGTATAGAATGAAGAGTCTGGTTACCTCATTGCATGACATAAATTTCCAGCCGACAAATGTAATCTTAAGAATTTACTGTTACACCTCGTCTCTTACGAAATCTTAAGGTTCTAAGCAACTGCAATCTCACTTAAATTTTTCAATAACTGAATTTTCGATAACGAAAACATGACTCGTAATAAGGTTTACTTTTCAATTGCATTAACCTAATAGAACACAGAACGAAGAGAGTGGATACCTCAATACGTGACATAAATTACCAGCCCTTAAATGTAAACTTTCCTGACAAAAGGCAAGCAATGTGATGTTCTGGCATACGTCAGTACGAAAGCAAATGACAAAACAGGAGGTTTCCTAAAGTTTTTACTATAAATTAATAATTCTCGCGTTTTCTCGCCCATAATCTTAAGGCCCTAGGCAACTGCAAGGCTCTTAAATTGATTAATAATTGAAATTTCGATAACTTAAACATGACCTGTAATAGCGCTTACTTGTCGACTGCGTACTTAGTCTGTTTAGGTTTTTATGTTGGTAACGCCACGTAACGCTCTGTATGAAAATCACTGATTGTGCTGTGTGCAGTCTGTGGCTGGTTTGCATTGTTGGAATATTCGCTATTGTAGCGCTGGGCAGTTGGATGTGAACAGCGCATAGCGTTGGGCAGTTGGAGGTGAGCTGCCAGCAATGGTGGATCTGCCAGCAATGGTGGATGTGGAGAGAGAGAGATGCCAGAGTTTTGAGAACAGACGATTTGGACGTGTGTCCGCCAGGAAAAGGAAATTTGTAAATTTGTAAAGATGGATCTCGTGAATATATATATACTTTTGGTCGCTATTAAGGTAAATACATTGTTTGTTCTCGATCAAAATCTTTCATTTGCTAACTATGCCTATCAGAAGATAGTCCCTTCAGTAGTTAGAATCTTTTATTTAGTTTGCAGTATTGGCGCTCGCTGTATTGCAGTAGTTTGAGTAACGACGATTTTTGTGAGGTAAGTGATTCATGAAAGGTGTAGGTTATTGTTAGTCAGGGCCATTATTTTGTGGGGATTATTGAAAGTCAGATTGCATTGTGCTAAAAAATATTGTGTGTCAGTTTAGTGATGATCAGAATAAGTAAAGAGAGAACTGTCTGAGTACACTCAGTTTTACTCAGCTGTCTTTGTATCAAATAACGTAGAAGTTTACCAGCACAGTAATTCATAATTTTTCTAATGGGACGCATCAGTTGCATTAATCGAGAAGCTTTTATTTTGTACAGAACGAAGAGCCTGCATACCTCAGTACATGACGTAAATTACCAGCCGATAAATGTCATCTTTCTGTCATGAGGCGAGCAAAGTGTTGTTCTGACGTTACGTCAGTACGAATACAGATGACAAAAAAGGGAGGTTTTCTTAAGTTTTTACTACAAATTAATACTTCTCGCATTTTCTCGACAATTCTGCTGCTACACCTCATCTCGTGCAAAATCTCAAGGTTCTATGGATACCTCTGGACGTGACAAATTTCCAGCTGATAATTATAAAGTTTCCCAAGAGAAAGGCGAGCAATGTGATGTTCTGGCATTATGTCAGTACGAAAACGAATGACAAAAACCGGAGGTTCTCTTTAGTTTTTACTAAAACTAACACTTCTCGAATGTTTTCGTGTAATGTGCCTGCTATATCTCGTCTGGTGCATACTCTTAAGGTCCTAGGTCAAATGTGAGACGTCTATACCAATCTGTATTTGATTTTTCGATAGCTAAAACAGGACCTGTAAACGGCTTACTTGTCGATTGCATTAACTTAGAAGCTTGTATTTTGTACAGAACGAAGAGGCTGGATACCTCAGTACGTGACATAAATATCGAGCCGATAAATGTGAATTTTCCCGGGAGAAAGAGTTGCAACGTGATGTTATGCTATTATGTCAGTACGAAAACAAATGACCAAAACAGTACGTTTTCTTAAGTTTTTACTGCAAATTAATACATCTTGAACCTCTCGTGTAATGTTCCTGCTACACCTTGTGTAGCTTCACCACTGTTTAGGATAGGGAAAGTTAGTTTTGTGCGATATTCGGAGAACGAGTTACAGCCAGGTGCGGGCCGCATCGCAGTAAGTTACACATACCAGCAGTTGCCAAGGCAAATAGAGGCCACAGGGGAGTAGAACTGCCGGAGAGGGCGCACACAGCAGCTTCCATGGTGCAAGTCAAATGCAGTAGAGGGCCACTAGCCAACCTAAGTGTTATGCATACGTGAGGCGAAGCGGCAGTCTTCACAAAACAGCGGCGCACAGCCGAGTATAAATACGTGCTATTTTCTAACGAAATTCTTTGAAGTGTGACAGCTCTCCTGGTCAGCGGGGCATGTCACACTGCCATGCTACACGCAGCAACAGATGGGGCGACAGCGTCCCAGTCCACGGTGGGTCGTTGGTTCGCCACTCTGAGGTCACGTGGGGTCCGCAGCCAGCCAACGGCAGGCCACTCTTCGACTTGTTACAGCGGGCAGTCGTTTCGGCTCCCGCCACACACCTTAGACTTCCGAGGCGAAGGCCGCATATTCGGACGCCGGATCGTGGGCGGTCATTGCCGGCGCGTTATCTGCTACGCCAGCGAGGAAGAAGAAGCAGCTGGGCCGGCCTATGGCTCCAGACGGAGCAGCGTGGAGTCAACGAGGATGGTGGCTGCTGAGTCGGCTGCTGGTGCAGCCATCCTGACATCATCAGAAATCAGCAGGCCAGCCAAGGCCCGCATAATACAGCGTTGCATTGCACAGGCCGCTGGGTTGCTTCCTCAGCATTGCAGGGACATTTGACGCAGACTGAAGTGAAAGGAGTACTGTAGTATAAACAAATCATTTGGAAAGTTCCCGCCGAATTTTAATACGGCATGTCCTCGCACCCACCCACTACATTTGGTGTCTTTCCGCTACATTTGGTAATCCTGATACATTTGGTGCCAGAAGCCACCACAAAATTTGGTGTCAGAATAACGGACGTCGTCTGTCCAGTATGACGTTCGAGCCCACTGCCTGCAGTACAGTCAGATGTGGTGAGTGCTGTCAAAATTGTTCTTTTGAGTGTTGGACGTTTTCTTTCATTTTTGTTTGTGTTTTGAGTATGAAATGTCGAAAGCCTCATTTTTAGATTTTTGTGTGGGCATAGTATTTTTTGTTCCAGAAAATGTGTTAGTGTATTTGGGGCAGTAAGATTTTTTTTTTCGTGGCATTTGATTACTTTTGTATTGGTTTATGGTTATACTGAATATGACGATACAGAGCTGTAGGAAGTCAGATTATTCTTGTACTTAATTATTTTGTTTCGGGACTAACTGAGAACGAAAGCAACACAATGGCAGAATCAAGGACGCAAAGTGTGTCGGAACTAGAAGCGGTGCGGATTCTGATGGAAAAAGTAGCACAATTGACAGTAGACAATAGATAGCTGAGAAATGAATTAACATCTAGAAGTGAGCGGGAAACCGCATCTGATCAGTCGTTGTTGCCTAGGGAGCAGGAGACTGATCCATACACAGCGAGGTTGATTATTCCGTTTTCTGGCAAGGCATCTGAGGATGTGCGTTGGTTTGTGGTGAACTTGGAAATTTCAGCTGCGATGAATGGTTGGTCTGATGAACAGTTGTTACATGTAGCCAAGATTAGATTAACAGGTGAAGCAAAAACACATGTAAGGTGTTCTGAGGCTTAAGGAAGGCAGGGCAGTTTAAGCAGTTAAAGTAAGGGCTTTTACAAAGGTACAAGAAACAGAAGAGCACTCGGTACTTTAGGGAGAGGTAAATTACAATGACAAAGAGACAGAGGGTGACAGTGGAGAAATTTGCGGACATGATAAGGGAAATTAATGAGTATACTTATGAGTTGGGTCTGAGCGATGAAGCGAATAGTATTCTGTTGCAGGAGGCCAAGAAAAGGGCACTTGATATATTTTTGAGAGGGTTACCAGGGCATACCTGTATGTCACCGAAAGTGCGTGAAGGGACTCCGAATGATTTGTATTCGGCCATTTAGCTGGCAATTCAATGTGAGGAAATAGACATGACAAAAGGGGCATGCGAGAGGTTAACAGTATTTGCAATGGGTATAAAATGTTATAAGTGTGGCCGTACAGGAGATGTACACAGGCAATGTAGCCAGTCACCGAGGAATAGAGGAAGGGGTGGAAATCAGCAGCGTGGAGGATAGAGAAGTGGAGATAGGAGAGATGGACAAGCGTGAAACGGCACAAGGGGCCCAAGACCCACCTAAGGGAGCTCCAGTTTAATTTCAATGCCACAAATACTTATGCAGAGTTGGAATGTTTAGTGGTAGGACCCAAAGGAACTAAAAAGTTTAAGATTTTGTTGGACACAGGGACACAAGTGTCAGTGGCTACTAAGAATATAATGGGACGAAGGAAGCTAGGCCCACCACGTTATAGGTTGCGTGGAGTGGGGGATATGGAGGTCACACCTTGGGGTCAGTGACAGTTGCCTTTCGCATGTGGGAAGTCCGATTTGATGCAGGCATGGAGGTAGTACCATGGGTAAGCGCAGGCTACGACATGAGCCTAAGAGTAGATTTCTTGCATCAACATCATGCCCTCCGCCACATACCGTTGAGTGGCTTGCGGAGCATGAATGTAGATGTAGATCATCCCTGGACAACGAACTGTGGAGCTTGATGGAATGTTATTTCCGATAGGGGAAACTGTTGTCATTGCAGAGCTGTCGCAAGGGACGTTCAATGAAATGAACAAACCAACTGAACAGCGTACCTTAGCATTAAGGCTTAATTCGCATGAGTGTGTGTATAGTGGCATCGGGAAGTCACTTTGGGTAAGTGTGGAGTCGAATCTACCTGTGGGTGCAGTATGTGTTATTGAACCATTCGAGGATAATGAAGTTTTGGGTCCACTGGGCTGTTTTGTGGAACGTAGTGTTGTACGTGTACAGGATGGGAACGACGGGCGAATAGTTCCTGTGAACGTGGATAATTTTAGCGCTGTAGACGCGAATTTGAGGAAACGAGTTTTAGTAGCAAATTTGGATGCGCAGATGGTGATAAAACTGCATTGCATGACAAAATTAAGCATTTGAAAAGAGGAGAAAGAGAGCATGTGGAAGAATTATTGTAGGAATTTAAGGATTTGTTTTTTCCACAAAAGCCGTTACCAGCAACTCCATTAGTTCAACACAGGGTACCAACAGGAAATGAAGCACCTGTTTACCATAAACCATACAGAATACAGAGGTATTTGCAGTCGATTGTGGAGGATTTAATTGATCAGCGGCTTGCCGACGGTATTATAGAGCATAGTAATAGTTGCTGGGGAGCGGGCATTGTCGTTCTGCCAAAAAATCTACGGATGGAATTACGAAATAGAGGTTCTGTTGTGACTACCGATACCTCAATAGTAAACAGTAACAGATGCATACTCCCAAGTCAAACATATTGGAGACTTTGGATCACTTAGGACAGTGCCAGTATTTTTCTACGATGGATTTGACAAGTAGTTATCACCAGTTAGAGGTGGCTCCAGAGGATCGTCCAAAAACTGCTTTCTCTACTCCTGGAGGCCATTACCAGTACATAAGAACGACATTCAGTTTGAAAAGCTCTCCGGCAACGTTTCAGAGGTTGCTAGACAGTGTCTTGAGGGGTTTGAAACCACGGCAATGTCTTGTCTATTTGAATGACATTATAGTGTTTTCAAGTAATATGGAGCAACATAGACAGCGGTTAATGGAAGGCTTTATGAGGTTAAGAGCAGCTCGTTTGACGTTGAGCCTGGAGAAGTGTCATTTTCCATTAGAAGAAGTAAAATATTTGGGTCATTTTGTCAGTAAGGACGGAGTGCGGACAGATCTGAGGTTGGTACAGGCTGCAAGGGATTTTCAGGAACAGATAACAGTTAAGGAAGTGCAGTCATTCATCGGAATTTGCAATTTCTATCGAAAGTTCGTGAAGGGTTTTGCTGATTTAGCACAGCCATTGACGCGATTGTTAGGGAAGGGTGTGAAATTTGAGTGGACAGAAGAGTGTCAGAAAGCGTTTGACAAACTGAAATAAGTGTTAACATCAAGCCCGGTTCTTGTATTTCCAGATTTTGAAAAGGAGTTTATACTAGCGTGCGATGCATCGTATCAAGCATTAGGGTGTGTTCTTAGTCAGGAAATTGATGGGAAAAAAACATCCTGTAGCCTTTGCGTCTAGGCAATTGACTGCAGCAGATAAGAATTACTCAACGAGACAGAGGGAGATGCTTAGCGTAATCTATGGAGTCACATATTTTAGATGTTATTTATATGGGAGAAGATTTCGGGTAGTGACAGATCATGCTGCGTTGAAGTGGTTGTTGGGGTTGAAGGATCCGTCCACTAGACTCGCTAGGCGCGCAGTCCGGAGCCGTGCGACTGCTACGGTCGCAGGTTCGAATCCTGCCTCGGGCATGGATGTGTGTGATGTCCTTAGGTTAGTTAGGTTTAAGTAGTTCTAAGTTCTAGGCGACTGATGACCTCAGAAGTTGAGTCCCATAGTGCTCAGAGCCATTTTTTTGAACTAGACTCGCTAGATGGGCTGTGTGGCTTAGTGAATTCGACTGCGGGGTGGGAAGAAGCAGGGTAATGCGGATGCACTAAGTACGAAGGTGGCAAAAGTAGAAGTCATAGGTTATGACCTAGCAGTATGGCAAAAATAACAGGAAGTGGACGACGATTGTAAATTATATCGGACACAGCCACAGTTTAATGCGTAAGACCGTATTCTGTGCAGCGAAACTAAATCAGAGTGCCAGCGGAGTTGAGGGATTAGGTTTTAAAGGAAGCACATGATCACGTCTTATCCAGTCATGGAGGGTGTAGAGCGACGAATAGGAGAGTGGCGGAGAGGTTTTAGCGGAGAGGTAGGAAAGGAGATGTGGATCAGTATGGCAAGAATGGTATACCATGTGCGCAGAGAGCAGATTTGAGTCGGAAACAGATACAGCTACAATGATTACCGGAAGCGACATGTCCATTTTCTTTTCTGGGGATTGATGTCTTAGGACCTTTTAGGCGAATACCATCGGGTTGGTTGGTTTAAAGACAGGAGAAGGGACCAAACTACAAGGTCATCGGTCCCTTGTTCCTAATAAAACAATGCCACAAGTGTGAGAATAAAACGGACGAAACATATAACACAAAACGGAAAGAAAGGAAAAGTCAAAAGAACGAAGGGAAGACAACTAACGCTAAAAGGAACAAGAGGACAAGAAAACAACAGAGAGACGCTAGAAACAGAAGAGAGTAAAACATGAAAGCAGATTACAGTGGCTGGCCAATCATGAGAATAAAATGAGAAAGCCAGCCACTCTGCAACACATTAAAACCTCCACCCTAAAAGCACTAGGGTGGAAGACACAGAGGGACAAAGGACATGCGCTAAAACCTACATAGAAGTATAAAACCCACTCTCACGGATAGAACGTAAAACTAAACCTGCTTTGGAAGCATTGTCGCCCAACACCAAAGCCAGGGTGCTGGGAAAGATAAAAGTCTGCCACAGAGCGGCTAAAAGAGGGCAGTCCAGCAAGAGGTGGACAACTGTCATTTGGGAGCCACAGGGACACTGAGCTGGGCCCTCGGGACGGAGTAGGTAACCATGCATTAGCCACGTATGGCCAATGCGGAGCTGGCACGGAGGACAACAGATTGATTCCCTGCGAGAGGTTTGCATGGAAGACTTCCACACATTCATAGTATCCTTAATGACATTCAGTTTGTTGTGCGTGCTGTTATGCCATTCCATCTCCCAAAACCGGAAAACCCTGCGACTTAAGACAGAACGCAGGTCAGCTTCGGAGGTGCCTATCTCCAGAAGCATTGCCTGTTTGGCCAGCCTGTCGGCAAGTTCGTTGCCGGGGATTCCGACGTGTCCTGGGGTCCACACAAACACCACGGAATGGCGGACTGTTCCAGGGCATAGATGGACTCCTGAATGGAAGCTACCAGAGAGTGGCGAGGGTAGCACTGGTCGATAGCTTGTAGGTTGCTCAATGAGTCAGTACACAGGAGAAATGACTCGCCAAGGCATGAGCGGATGTACTCAAGAGCACGAGATATGGCCACCAGCTCTGCAGTGAAAACACTGCAGCCAACTGCCAAGGAATGCTGCTTAACATGTCTTCCATGAACATATGCGAAGCCTACGTGACCATCTGCCATTGAGTCATTGGGGGTTAATGGAGTCCTTAGGGGCATGCAAAACGTCCAGACAGAGATGCAGCCGAGGCGTACACCTTAGAGGCATACGTGAACTGACCGCAAGTAGAGGTGATAAAGGGAAGGACTCCAGTTCGAAAAGAAGAGATCGCACGCGAACTGCAATCGCTAGCCCTCATCTGGGCCACTGATGCGGCAGATGGACCACTGCAGGTGGGGAAAGGAGACAGTAATTCGGATGCTCAGGGGAACTGTGAATGTGTGCTGCGTAACTGGCGATCAGCTGCGCACGTCTCATCTACAGTGGAGGGATACCAGCCTCCACCAGTACGCTGGTCGCCGGACTCGCCCTAAAAGCTCCTGTCGCTAATTGAACCCCACAGTGGTGCACAGGGTCGAGTAAATGCAATGCTGAAGGGGCTGCCTAACCATAAACCACACTCTCATAGTCAATTCGGGGTCGGACAAGGGCTCGGTAGAGCTGCAGCAGCGTACAGCGATCTGCACCCCAATTGGTGTTGCTCAGGCAATGGAGGGAATTGAGGTGCTGCCAGCACTTCTGCTTAAGCTGACGAAGTTGAGGGAGCCAAGTCAATCTACCATCGAAAACCAGTCATAGGAATTAATTTGTCTCCATTACAGTGAGTGGATCGTCATTAAGGTAAAGTGCGCGTTCCGGATGAATGGTACAACGCTGACAGAAGTGCGTGATGCACGAGTTTGCAGCTGAAAACTGGAAGCCGTGGGCTAGAACCCATGACTGCGCCTTGTGAATGGCTCCCTGTAGGCGCCGCTCAGCAACAACAGTACTGGAGCAGCAGTACATAATGCAGAAGTCGTCTGCATGCATAGAAGGTGAGTTGGAGGGCCCAACAGCCGCTGCTAGACCGTTAATGGCCACTAAAAATAGACACTCAATACAGAGCCCTGCAGGACACCATTCTCCTGGATATGAATGGAACTATGGGACTCACCAACTTGTACACAGAAGGTACGGAGCAACAGGAAGTTTTGGATAAAAATCGGGAGTGGTCCCCAGAGACCCCACTCATACAATGTGACAAGGATATGATGTCTCCAAGTCGTGACATATGCTTTACGTAAGTCGAAAAAGAAGGCAATCAGGTGTTACCATCTGGAAAAGGCTGTTCGGATGGCAGAATCGATGGACAAAAGGTTATCAGTGGTACAGCGACGCTGGCGGAAGCCGCCCTGACATGGAGCCAGCAATCCACGTGACTCCAGGACCCAACCCAACCGCCGACATACCATACGTTCCGGCAGCTTACAAAGAACGTTGGTGAGGCTGATGGGCCGATAGCTATCCACATCAAGCGGGTTTGAGCACCGGAATGATGGTGCGCTCCTTCCATTACGATGGAAAGACACCATCGCACCAGATCCGGTTGAAGATGAAGAGAAGATGTCACTTGTAGTCGGATGAGAGACGTTTAATCATCTGGCTGTGGATGCGATCAGGCCCAGGAGCTGTGTCGGGGCAATGTGCAAGGGCACTGAGGAGCTCCCACTCCGTACATGGGGCGTTATAGGATTCACTGCAGCGTCTAGTGAATAAGAGGACGTCCCCTTCCAGCTGGCGTTTGAGTGTGCGAAAGGCTGGGGGTAATTCTCTGACGCAGAGGCTCGAGCAAAGTGTTCCACCTGCCAGTGTCAATTTCAGGAGTCACGCAATTGAATGTGAAGCAACCACAGCTGTACTGGCCAGAAACCACTTTAGAGTTTTTGCCAAGGCAGAATCTGACCTTGTTGAATCAAATTCTGGAGCCAGGTCTGTTGAGATCCGTAAACCAGTTCGTTTTGGAGCAAGAGGGACGCATATCAGACGAACAGCTTGTTCAACATGTCGCTCAGTATGGGGAAAGGTAACGGCAAATAACTATTATTTTGAGCACCTCTGTGCCAAGTGTCCTTGCAGTCTTAACTTTTCTTTCTGATCAGGCGGAGAGCTAATTCCAAAAGGGAACCAAGGGTAGTCCAAGTCCCAGTAGACTGGATACCTAGGGCCAAGGTAAGGGGTTGAACAAGCGTTCAGCGGAGTGGTCATCCATTGAGAATTTTTTTGTTTTTCTTTTCATGTCATGTGCTTAGGAGCAATAGACCACGTCAAAGTTTTCTAATAGTAAGTATGTCGCCAGTGCCAATCCAAACAAGTTTAAGAGTTAGTTAAAGGACGACCAGGGAACCGGGTCTTTCCAAAGAGGGGAATAATACATTATATTATATATTACCACTGTTTAGGGTAGGGAAAGTTAGTTTTGTGCGTTATTCGGAGCTCGAGTTACAGTCAGATTGCAGGAAGTTACGCATACCAGCAGTTGCCAAGGCAAATAGAGGCCACAGGGGAGTAGAACTGCCAGAAAGGGCGCACACAGCAGTTTCCATGGTGCAAGTCACATACAGAAGAGGGCCACTGGCCAACCTAAGTGTTACGGAAAGCGGCACTCGACAAAACAGCGGCGCACAGCCGAGTATAAATAGGTGCTGTTTTCTAACGAGATTCATTGAAGTGTGACAGCCCTCCTGGACGGCAGGGCGTGTCACACCGCCGGGCTACATGCAGCAACAGATGGGGCGACAGCATCCCAGTCCACAGTGGGTCGTTGGTTCGCCATCCAGCGGCGGGCCACTCTTCAGCTTGCTACAGCGGGCAGTCGTCTCGGCTCCCGACACACACCGTAGACTTCCGAGGCGAGGGACGCATATTCGGACGCCGGATCGTGGGCAGTCATTGCCGCCGCGTTATCTGCTACGCCAGCGAGGAAGAAGCAGCAGCTGGGCCGGCCTATGGCTCCCGACGGTGCAGCACAGAATCATCAACGATGGTGGAATCTGCTATCACATTTCTCTCCTCCCTCCTCCCCCCTTCCATTTGCTTGCTGTATGTTGATGGTAAATTGTAGATCAGGTGTCCAAAGCGGTAGGGGAACACATCACAACTTGAATTAAGGTAGTATAGACCAATAGGTAGTGTGAAGGGCCAACCCCACATATCCTCTTTAAAGTATATCATCCCATCATATAACATCCTCTTTAAAGTATTTCACTGCAACATATGATGCTATCAATTCATGGTCATAATGCAATCACAATCACTGCATCCTCCTCAGTGTACAGGAAAAGAATCATAGGGCTTGCTAGATACCATCGACTGTCTCGCAAAACTGCGCCAATAGCAGACTTGCTCACATCAGCCATAATAGACAAATGTGCAGTAGTTGACGGATGGGGAAGGGCCACAAAATCTATTTCATCACACTGAAAGCATGTAGCATCTCTATCGACTACAGTACAGTTTTTTTCCCTTTGTATTCTTTCCAGTCAGGGTATTGGTTGGTGAAGCATGGATTTAAGCAGCTTGCGGAATCTGTCACCAACAGGAGTTTTTGATATGTAAAAATCTTATTAATTCTTGATAGGTTATAGGTCTACGCACTTCTCTTCCATCAGTCTGATCCCTGCTACCGACCAGGAATGACTCAAATATGTCACTGTCTGTTACCGTATTTGACATTTTTCTTTGTTCACCACCATGGCTAAGTGATACAGAGTACTGAAAACCTGTCGGAGGCATTCTTCATGTTCTTGTGCTGAAGATGAAAAAATGAGTATCTCCTCAAGTTACCGAAAACCGAAGGGAATCTTAGGCAGAGTGGTATCAGTGAAGTGCTACCAAGTCTGTGCCATGTTTTTCAACTCAGACACCATGTACAAAACCTCGAAAAACCTGAAGGGGGTAATTATAGCCATCTTTGTAATGTCATCTATAGCCATGAAGATTGAAGCAACCAATGATGAATGAGTGAAGTCCTGAAACTTCCTGGAAGATTAAAACTGTGTGCCGGACCGAGACTCGAAGTCGGGACCTTTGCCTTTCGCGGGCAAGTGATAGAGCAGTTGCCCGCGAAAGGCAAAGGTCTCGAGTTCGAGTCTCGGTCCGGCACACAGTTTTAATCTTCCAGGAAGTTTCATATCAGTACACACTCCGCTGCAGAGTGAAAATCTCATTCTGGAGAGAAGTCCTGTTTGGTGTGGTTTACCGCTCGAGAAGTGTTTGAGCCTTGAGGGCTGTATAATTTCCACACATCTGAAATGCACTGTGGAACCAATACCATCGGTTGCTGGAAGGCGTTGACTTGTAGTGGGAGCATCCGATATCGTTGGATACGTTTGGTTCTGATTGGCCGCTACCTGCAATGGAGGTGAAGATGGCTGCCACAATTCTGTAGGATTTTCTGAATTGTGTTTTATTCATGACGTACATTTGCAATCCATTTGGTTTGCGTACAGGAGATATGTCAAAAAATTATAATACTGCTACAATGATTTTTAGATTAATAAATAATAGCACTACAATAAATAACACTATAAGGATATTTCTTGGAATGTGTAACACATTGTATCCAGCTCAAATTTCCAGTTTGTCCTGTATGAATTTATCCACTAAATAATAAGACTTCAGTGTCAGTACCTCATATAGCTTTCTTTTAAGTGAACCTAAATTCATCTGCAACAACTTGTTACCACTGAATTTATTACAGATTTTCATTCCCACGTATTGAGGTCTGCCGCGCAGGACTAACCGAGTGGTCTGAGGTGCTGCAGTCAAGGATTGTGAGGCTGATCCCGGCAGAGGTTCGAGTCCTCCCTCGGGCATGGGTGTGTGTGTGTGTGTGTGTGTGTGTGTGTGTGTGTGTGTGTGTGTGTGTGTGTGTGTTTGTCCTTAGGATAATTTAGGTTAAGTAGTGTGTAAGCTTAGGGACTGATGACCTTAGCAGTTAAGTCCCATAAGATGGCACACATTTGAACATTTTATTGAGGTCCCTGGGCATACAGTCCAAGGCGGTGGATGGGGGAGCATAAATTTTCTTTGTTTCTAGTAGCATGTTGGTGAACAAAATGGTTTTCTTCAAATAATTCACGTCTGGTGTACAAAAATATAATAATATCATATATGTATAAGGATGACAGAGTTACTGTGGTGCCTGTTGTCTGTTGTGAAACACTGGACACAGTCAGCTCTGCTCAGTAGCTGTCTGTCATATCGAAGCACAATATGGCTGCCAAGTGCATGTTCCACTAGTGGCTGCTGGATAACAATGGCGTCTTATCATGTAATGCAGAAACACGTTAATTTAATCTGTAATTTAATCTCTTGTCTAAGTCCTTCTTTTTATTACAAATTAAGGACACTCTGATCCCATGGTCTGGTGTAAATGTACAACCCACTAGAGTTTGTAAATGGCACCAAAACTGTGAGGGTATTCATGCATTCAACTGCTCTAGAAAATTGCCTCTTGAATGTTTTGCTTACTTGGCTTGTACTGTCTCTGAAGTAATGCTGTCTCTGCTGTTTAAAATTTGTTAAAAGCCGGTGGTGATTGTATAACATCACAGATGATAGAAGCATGTTCTCCTGTGTACAAACTAATCCTGAATATTTTGCTGTATACTCAATGATGCAGTGAGTGGAGAACACTGATTCTACAATGGCGAACCGAATTTGTGGTTGTTCTGGTAGGAACTGAAGCAGTTTTGATAACACACCCTAAACACTAGAAACATTGCAGTTAAAGTTTCCTTATGGCGCCAAGTCGATCTGAGGTTATTGCCAGGTGTAACCTCATTGATTGGCTGCGATGCAGTAGAAAACCTGTGCTGCTCCTGTGTTGGAGAACAGATCCATGAGAGCTACTATGGTGGAATGTTGCCACATGGAATCTACATGTCCATGTATACAGGTAGAGAAAGAGTTGTAGTCACTTTCACTAACAGCTTTGGGGTTGGGTGGCTCCATATTGTTTGTAGCACTATGCTGTACATCAGAAGCACAATCAAAACTGGCGAAAGTTCCCAATAATCTTTGATGGTCTGCAGTGTCCACTGTCTTGGCTGGAAGATAGTGCTGCATGTTTGCTAAGTTCATATAAAACATACAATTGTCATGGCTCACCAATGTGGGAGGTTCTTAGTGGCGAGTACACAGATTAACATGTGGATACTGTTGCCATGTACCACGTCACTTTATTAACATAACTCCACAAACAGTAAGATATGAACACATCAGTCACAAGCATACGCAACAAGACAGTAGTGGAACAGAAAGACAAAGTCCATAATCAGCACAAAGAGATATACCTGTTCATTGCTTTTAGTGTCGATTTTGTATGTGTGCATCAATTTCAGCGGTTGATGTTGCCACGAGTAAAAGAATGTTTTTATTATTTTTCTTTACAAGATACGAAACTGGCAAGAGATAGAGAAATATAGGTGTTATACATTAAAAACTTTTATACATGGTATGGATGTTCAAGACTATTATTTATTTAATAGTTCGCTATGAACTGCCTTTCAGCAGGTTAACTTAATACTAAATAGGTAGTCCACACATAATCAGTTGGAGTTTAGCTGCACATAGATTGTTTTTCCGAGTTGTGTGACATTTTATGATTATACTGGGTGATCAAAATCCAGTATACATTTGAAAAGTGAATAAATCACGGAATAATGTAGATAGAGAGGTACAAATTGACACACATGCTTGGAATTACATGGGGTTTTATTAGAACCAAAAAATACAAACGTTCAAATGGCGCTTCATCTGATCAGAATAGCAATAATTAGCATAACAAAGTAAGACAAAGCAAAGATGATGTTCTTTACAGGAAATGCTCAATATGTCCACCATCATTCCTCAACAATAGCTGTATTCGAGGAATAGTGTTGTGAACAGCACTGTAAAGCATGTTCAGAGTTATGGTGAAGCACTGGCGTCGGATGTTGTCTTTCAGCATCTACATCTACATCTACATCCATACTCCGCAAGCCGCCTGACGGTGGCCTAATTGTTCCCTAAAGATGTCGGTCGATCACTATACACTTGTGACTTCAGGTAACCCCAAAGCCAATAATCGCACGGACTGAGGCCTGGGGACCTGGGAGGCCAAGCATGACGAAAGTGGTGGCTGAGCACACGATCATCACCAGACGACGCAAACCCCATGTCATTCCTAGCATGTGTGTCAATTTTTACCTCTCTATCTACATTATTCCGTGGTTTATTAAGTTTTCAAATTTATACTGACTTTTTGATCACCCAGTATATAACAATACAAAAACACAAGCATAATGTTGGTTCCCAAATAAGCTTCGGAAAAATAAATCTTAGATTATTTTATACCCAAAAACGTGTACAAGTGAGTAATGGCACAAACTACAACGTTATATGGAGAAACTGGTAAATGTGATGAACAGGCCAAAAAAAGAGCGGGGAGGGGAAGCTGAGAGGAGAAGGGAGTCTATGGAATGTGGGTGAGGAACTGTTATAACAAGCATATTATCTAAAGATGAGAAAAATGTTAACTGGCAGCTTTAGTAAGGATGAATAATGAAACTGTGTTCAGTCATTAAGGAACAAGTCAAGATTCTTTCATTGGTGTTTATAAATGGCCAGAATGTTTGAAGAGTGTTAGATTTACGCCTTTTAATTCCTCTATGAAGAACATCACATTTAATACCACAAGATACGTGTATTCACCTTTTTAATATGCCTATGTTCCTCCAACTATTGATAGAAAATTCTATAAATATAAATGTAACCGTCTAGGATGGAATGTAGCAATATTATGAGATGACAAGTTGCTACTCGCCATATGGCCGAGATGCTGAGTCGCAGATAGGCACAACAAAAAGACTCTCACAATTATAGCTTTCAGCCTTCAACAATAGACAGACATACGCCCCCCCTCCCCGTCACACACACACATGCGCACATGCACATGAACGCAACTCACATACACTACAGTAGTCTCAGGCAACTGAAACCACGGTGTGAGCAGCAGCACCAGTGCATGATGGGTGTTGTGACTGGGTGGGGGTAAGGGGGTGTCTGGATTGGGGAGGGGGAGGGATAGTATGTTGGGAGTGGCGGACAACAAAGTGCTGCTGGTTAGACTGTGGGCAGGGGAGAGGTGGGGAGCAGAGGTGGGGTGGAAGTAGCGGGAAAGGACAGAAATAAAAGGACTGGGTGTGGTGGTGGAATGATGGCTATGTAGTGTTGGAATGGGGACAGGGAAGGGGCTGGATGGTTGAGGACAATGACTAACGAAGGTTGAGACTCAAAGGGGTTATGGGAACATAGGATATACTGCAGGGATAGTTCCCACCTGGGCAACCCAGGAAATCTGGTGTTGGTGGGAAGGTACTATATGGTACATGCTGTGAAGCAGTCATTGAAATGAAGGAGATCATGTTTGGCAGCATGTTCAGCAACAGGGTGATCCACTTCTTTCTTCGCCACAGTTTGTCAGTGGCCATTCATGCGGACAGACAGCTTTTTGGTTGTCATGCCTTCATTTGCGGGGAGATCTATTTACAAAATTTCAATCACCAATTTTCTCTTCCAAATGCGAAAATATTATGTTGACACCCATATATGTAGGGAGAAATGATCATCATAAAGAAAATAAGAGAAATCAGAGCTTCAATGGAAAGATTTAGGTGTTCCTTTTTCCCACATGCCATTCGAGAGTGGAATGGTAGAGAAGCAGTATGAAAATGATTCGATGAACCCTCTGCCAGGCACTTAAGTGTGAATTGCAGAGTAACCATGTAGATATAGCACTGTGGTTACAGCTTAGCTTGTAGATCACATGACTGGTTTCACAGGTGGCCCTGCCTTTGATGGGATAGGTGATGTTAGTGACCGGGCTGGAGTACATGGTGGTGGGATGATGTATGGGACAGGTCTTGCATCTAGGTCTGTTACATGGGCATGAGCCATGAGGTAAGGGATTGAGAGCAGGGGTTATGTAAGGATGTACGAGTATATTGTGTAGGTTAATTGGAAGGCAGAATACCACTGTGGGAGGGGTGGGAAGGATAGTGGGCAGAAGATTTCTCATTTCAGGGCATGAAGAGAGGTAATTGAAACCCTTGTGGAGAATGTAATTTAGCTGTTCCAGTTCTGGGAGGTACTGAGTTGCTAGGGGAATGCTCCTCTGTGGCTAGACGGTGGGACTTTGGAAGGTGGTGGGAGACTGGAAAGATAAGGCAAGGCATATTTGTTTTTGGACAAGGTTTCGAGGATAATTATGGTCAGTGAAGGCTTAAAAATGTGTGTAATCTTATGGGACTTAACTGCTTAGGTCATCAGTCCCTACGTTTACTCACTATTTAACCTAAGTTATCCTAAGTACAAACACCCATGCCCAAGGGAGGACTCGAACCTCCACCAGGACCAGCCACACAGTCCATGACTGAAGCGCCTTAGACCACTCGGCTAATCCCGTGTGGCAGTGAAGGCTTCAGTGAGACCCTTGGTATATTTCGAGAGGGACTGTTTGTCACTGCAGATGCAATGACAGCAGATGACTAAGCTGTATGGAAGGGACTTCTTGGTATGGAACGGGTGGCATCTGTCCAAGTGGAGGTGTTGCTGATGGTTAGTATGTTTGATATGGACGGTTGTAGCAATGTTTGAGGTGGAGATCTACATCTAGGAACGTGGCTTGTTGGGTTGAGTAGGACCAGGTGAAGCAAATGGGGGAGAAGTTGTTGAGGTTCTGGAGGAATGTGGATAGGGTGTCCTCACCTTCCAACCAGATAGCAAAGATGTCGTCAGTGAATCTGAACAAGGTGAGGGGTTTAGGGTTATGGATTTTTAGAAATCCTTCCCACGAACACCAGCTTTTCTGAATTCGTTCCTGTAACCCTACTGGCCTGAACCTTCGTTAGTCACTGTCCTCAACCATCCAGCCCCTTCCCTGTTCCCATTCTGGCACTACACAGCCATGATTCCACCACCACACCCAGTCCTTTTATTTCTGTCCTTTCCCGCTACTTCCACCCCACCTCTGCTCCCCACCTCTCCCCTGCCCTCAGTTTAACACGCAGCACTTCGGCTTCTGCCACCCCTACCATACTATCCCTCCCCCTCCCTGCTCCAGACTCCTCCTTACCCCCACCCAGTCGCCACTCTCATTATGCACTTTTGCTGCTGCTCGCATTGTGGTTTCAGTTGCCTGAGACTGCAGTTCTGTGTGTGAGTTGCATTTGCATGTGTGTGTGTGTGTGTGTGTGTGTGTGTGTGTGTGTGTGTGCATGCATGCGTGCACACGCGTATGTCTGTTGTTGACGAAAGCCTTAATGGCTGTAAGCTATAATTGTGAGAGTCTTTTTGTTGTGCCTATCTGCAACTCAACACCTCAGCTATATGGTGAGCAGCAACTTTCCTTCTCATGATATTGTTAAATGTAACAGTAGGTTCTTCTTGATGAATAAGTTCTGTATTAGATGGATCTCTAACCACTTAAGAAAAACGCTGTATTTAAATCAGCACAAGGTAAAAACTGCACTTTCAAGTCGTGAATGAAGTTGTAGAAGGGAGCAGTGAGATTACAACTCTGTATGGGATTCGTAGACTGTGAGACAGCTGTTCACACAGTTTCAGCAAAATACAAGGTCCGTTCAAAAAATTCGGAATATTCATAATTTCGTGCCAAAACCAATGCTGGAGCTAAATGTGGTTGGCATCCCTTCACATTCCTGTGTTTGATGTGTAACTGCCAGATGTTTAATTGTTGTTTCATTGTTGCATGTCTGCTAGTTATTGTTCAGTGCTGTATTGAGTAGAGTGTTGTGTTGTACAGGTTGTGAATTCCAAGATAGCAGAGTTACAGGAGCAACACATCTTCATTAAATTTTGAATGAAACAGAAGAAAACCTTTACAGGTACACACAAAATGATGCAGGAAGCGATGGTTATGAGTGAGTAAGCTGTACTCGGTGTTACAAATGCTTCACATGGTTTAAAAATGGCCGGATGGAAGTGAGAGATGACTCTTGTTCAGGACACCCTTGGACATCTACCGACGATGCTCATGACAGGAACGTCAACAAAATTGTACATGCCAATCAAAGTCTGACTGTCTGAGAGATTGCAGAAAAATTTTATATTTCAGTTGGATAATGTCATGAAATCCTGACACAGTATCTTGGATTGCATTGTGTTGCCGACAAGTTCGTCCCAAGGCTCACGAGTCAAGACCAGAAAGACTTTCGCCTCGCAATCTGTGAAGAGCTTTTGGATCGTGCAAATGAGAATGCGTTGTTCCTTAAGAAATTCGTACCTGGTAATGAGCTGTGGATCTACAGTTATGATGTTGTTGCCAAGGTACAGTCTTCACAAGGGGTCGGGAAAGATTCTCTAAGACCAAAAATAGTTTATCAGCTCAAATGTCAAAGCCATGCTCGTAGTTTTCTTTGACACTGAAGGATTTGTTCATCATGAATTCGTGCCACAGGAACAACCTGTGCTGCAGTGCCTGTGAGAAAATGTGGGAAGGTAATGGCCTGAAATGTGGCGAGATAATTCCTGGCTCTTGCATCACGATAACGTGCTCACTCTTTCATTTCTGTTGGCCCGTATCTATTGCAGAAAAAACGAACTTCACGTGATCCAGCAAGAGGCGTGTATCAATTGTGGAGGACAGTATTTTGAAGGAGATCATGCACAATAGGTGAAACATAAGCACAGGAAAATTTTGTGGACAAAGTTCTGGACTTTTTTGAACAGACCGCATATGGACCAACCACCCTGAAACAAGACATTGCTTCAACTTATGTTAGTATACTGAAGAACATACAAGGTGTGTTCAAAAGGAAACCAGACTTTTCAAACACCACACTAACAGGCAGAGGAAGTGCACTCTGGCTACTGAGCCTACATAGGGGTTGGTTTAAACAACAAACTGCCATTTTCTCTGTTTCACTCTGACCTTAAGCCACTGAAATGTGCAGGTGCATAAACTGCTTATTCGCTTAGTGATAGTGAAAGAGCTTGATGAATACTGTGTGTGTGTAATTTTACTTCAAACTTTCACAGAGATATTGTAGTTGCTTACTGAACTGAAGGTGCAGTCAACACAGCAGACGGGCAAAAAAAAAAAAAAAAAAAAAAAAAAAAAAAAAAAAAAAAAAAAAAAAAAAGAGAGAGAGAGAGAGAGAGAGAGAAAGAAAGAGAAAGGAATAATAATAAAAATAATAAGAAAACCAAGTCAAAAAAAATGAAATGATGTTATTTGTGTTTCTTTGACTACAAAGGCATTGTCTACCAGTAATCTATACTATGTGGTCAAATGGTAAATGAGGAAGTCTACCTGACCTGGGAAACCCAGTGCACATGAGGAATGCTGTGCGCAGGAAGAGGCGAGAATTGTGGGAAAACCAGACTCAGATGCTGTATCATGGCAGTGCGCTGGCTCATGTGTCGCTCTTTGTCCACACATATCGAGCAAAACATCACATTTCCATTGTTTCTCATCTACCATATTCTCTAATCCTAGCACCAGCAAACATTTTTCTGTTTACCCATCTTAAAACTGTGTTGAAAAGACGTCATTTTGAAACGATAGAGGAGTTTCAGGACACTGCAACAAGAGACCTGTACGCCATCCCAGAAAACGTGTGCCAGCAGGTTCTCCAAAAGTGGAGGAGACAATGGGAATGGTGTCTCACCAGCTCACCAGTAAACTGGACTAAAATTGTTGTACAATAAGCAATAAAGATGTTGTGACAAAAGTTCAGAGAAAGTGATAAATCTAAAATTAAAAGAGGAGTGAAGCAAGAAGAGTCCGTATCACCAAAACTATAGGCAGCAACTCAGGAGGAAGTGTTAGGTCCCTAACTGGGAAAAAAAGGAGGAGAGAGCATATCTTTATGAAAAGTATCTGAATTATCTTCATTTTGCTGACTACATTACCTGCTTTGCACAGACTTTGGATAAACTTTGCTAATCAATAAAAAGTAGAACACAGAAAATATTGAAGTACAAACATGGGTGAATTTAATAGCCGTGTCAGCACAGCAAGCTCCTTAAATTATTATCAAACCTAAGAAAACTTTTAGGTTTTAAAGAAGTAATTATTTTTGTAACTTTCCAGAAATATTCTTATTATTATTAGACTGATTAATATTTGTGTTGTAATTTCTTGCTTATACCGCAACTGAGTTCCTGTCATGCCTTCGTATGAAGCATTTGTATAACGATTGGAATTCATGATATCCATATCCATTCATATATTTGGATAAAAGCATATGCCAGAAGATGGCAAAATGAATTGCAGAAACTGGTTGCTTTCATAATAAAATAAAATATTTTAAAGTATACAGCTGTTGGTGAAGTTTATTGAAAAAAAAAATGTATTTGAGCTGCCAGTTGTAAGCAAGCAGTGTTATGTACTGGACATGAAACCATAGTGTGTCAGTGTTGTTGTGCCACTAATTGCAGTGGAGCATTATCTCTAAATAAAGTGTTCGAAACATTATTCAGAATGTTTTCAAGAAGAGAAAAATGCGAGAAATGTTTGTCCTACAGACACTGACTCCTGAACATAAACATGTGGACACCTGCTGCAACTTGACTGAAATGCAAAATGTTATTGATATAAATCTACCATGAAACACCAACGTGCAGGAATTCACTTGAGTGGTCACAGTTTGACAATATAACACTCAAAACAATGTAATGTGCGAGTTGAACAACATACTAAAAAAAAACTTTTCTGGCAGTTTCACATGTTCCTTCCAGTAATTTTTTGGCTTGCAGCTGGATCCCATCAACATTCTGCCATGATACTTTGGCACAGAGACATCCAGCCATACTCAGGTGAGTACACGAAGTAGTAAAGAGACCTGATGCAGTCATGGTATTTATAGCAAGCTCTGCACATGCCAATCGTACTGGCGGTTTAAGGTGCATACGTTACAAGGTGTCATGTACGAGGCAGCCAAGTTGTGAGTACTGCCCTCAGTGGTGAAGTAAGAACACACTAATCGCTGAGTATCAACTGAGCATGTCAGTTCCGTTGTGACTGCATAATTTTAATAATAGGATTCCAATTTTTATCAAACTGAAAGGCGTTATCACAATTCATTAAATTATCAGCAGAACGTATTTACATGTATTCTTTAATTACAGAGTTCCAGAAACTGGAAACCGTTGCTAAAATTTTGGTATTATTGTATTCCATTGAATGTCCCATGGAAATACGATGTTCTGCCACTGCTGGTTTTAAAGGTTGCCGCACACGGGTGAGTCTTTTGTGCTCTACACAGTGTTCCTGGACCGTTTGTGGCATCTGACCTATACATATAGAGCCACACTCGCAGGGACTTTTATAAACACCCTCGATTGTAAATCGTATTTAATGGCTTCGACTAAGGCCCTGCTCTTTGCTGGTGCACGGATGATGACATTAATATTCTTCCTAAGCAATTTGCCTATTTTGGAAGGAACGTAGTTGGTATATAGTCATCAGTCTCTTCAGAGTGTTGCTTCTTGTCATTATAATTGTGCATGGCCTTCTGGATTTGAAGCGAAGTATAGCCATTATCTTTAAAAACCTTCTCCAGATGCACTAATTCTTTGTGAAGGCTATCAGCATCCAAAATTACATGCACCCGATGAATTAAAGTACTGAGAAGACCAGCGATTTGTGCAGTGTGATGGCAGCTGGATGCCTGAGGATATAGATTTGTATGTGTGGGTTTTCTGTACACCGAATGTCCCAAAAACCCATCATTCTTACTGCGTTCTAACACGTCTAGAAAGGGTAAAGTCCCATCTTTCTCAATCTCCATAGTAAACTTGATGGTCTCATATAAAGAGTTTAGATTACAAAAGAGGCCTCTTCTGGACAATCCATTGTGAATCTCACGGAGAACGCATTTGACAGTGCAACAATGTCAATGCTTGGGAATGGCTTAAACATTGCTCTTACATCTTCTTCACCTCCTTTAATGGATTTCATCGGTTCTATTGAGGAGGCTATTAGACCGCTTCCTGTGGATTCTGCAGACCAAGTTCGTCGGGAATGATTTAGTAACTTGTCGAAATGTGCGCCACAACGGAGCAATATCTCTCCAGCGGATGAAGCTGCTCTTCACAACTTCCATGAAAATATTGGTACAGTTGTACTCCCTGCTGATAAGGGTAATGCTACAGTCCTTTTGACAAGCGAAGCCTACAACGAGAAGATATACAGTCAACTACGTGATTCTATGTACTGCAAAATCGATAAGGACACAACGAGCCACATATCCAGAGAAACTGTTACTCTTGTAAATGATAGTTCTTTACCTGAACTAGTTATCAAGAGGCTGAAACGACACAATGCTGTTCCACCAAGACTGTATGGGCTGCCAAGATTTACAAGGATGGCGTTCCACTACGATTGATAGTGAGTAATATTGATGCTTCTACTTATTCGACTGCAAAACATCTGACCTCCTTACTCAAGCCGTATGTGGGCAAGTGCTGCCACCATATACATGATTCCAAGGATTTTATCAATCGTTTGAAGACTGTTAAGCTGAGTGGCTCGGATTTACTAGTTAGCATGGATGTGGTCTCACTTTTTACCAAAGTGCCTTTATTTGACTCGCTACATCTTATTGGTAACTTGTTCAGTGATGATCTAATGGCTTTGTTAGAATATACTCTTTCCTCAACTTACTTTTTTATTTAATAACGAATTTTTTGAACAAACTGACGGTGTCACCGTGGGGAGTCCCTTATCCTCTGTGGTGGCCAGTCTTTTTATAGAAGACTTTGAGGAGAAAGCTCTTAAAGGCTACGGTTTTCTGATGGTACGTAGATGATATTTTCGTTGTATGGCTTCATGGCAGACAAGAACTGGAAAAATTCCTTTGTCATCTAAACTCTTTACATGAAAACATCAAGTTTACTATGGAGACTGAGAAAGATGGGACTTTACCTTTTATAGATGTGTTAGTAAGCCGAAAGAGTGATGGGTTTTTGGGATATTTGGTGTTCAGAAACCCCAAACATACAGATCTATATCTTCAGGCGTCCAGCTGCCATCACCCACACAAACCACCGGTGTTCCAATTATTTTAATTCATTGAATTCATTGTGCACATGTAATTTCGGATGCTGATAGCCTTCACAAAGAATTAGTGCATCTGGGGAAGGTTTTTAAAGATAATGGCTATACTTCACATTAAATACATAAGATCATGCACAATTACAATAACAAAAGGAACACTCTGAGGAGATTGATGATGACTATAAATCAACTATATTCCTTCCATGTGCAGGGAAAGTTTCTTCTAAAATACACAGATTGCTTAGGAAGAATAATATTAATGTCATCTTGCGTGCACCAGCAAAGAGCAGGGCCTTAGTCGGATTCGTTAAAGACGATTTACAATTGAGGAAGGCTGGTGTTAATGAAATTCCTTGTGAATGTGGCTCTGCATATATAGGTCATACGACACAAACAGTCCATGAACGCTGTGTAGAACACGAAAGACACACCTGTATGCGGCAACCTTTAAAATCAGCAGTGGCAGAACATTGCATTTCCATGGAACATTCAATAGAATACAATAATACCAAAATTTTAGCAACAGTTTCCAGCTTCTAGGACTCTGTAATTAAAGAAGCCGTGTAAATTCGTCTTGCTGATAATTTAATGAATCGTGATAACGGCTTTCATCTTGATAAAAATTGGAATCCTATTATTAAAATTAAGCGGTCACAACGAAACTGACATGCTCAGTCGATACTCAGCGATTAGTTTGTTCTTACTTCACCACTGAGGGCAGCACACACAACTTGGCTGCCTCATGCATGTCTCCTCCTAACACTTGCACCATAAATGTGGCAGATGTCGAGAGATACAGAGAGATGCAGAGAGAAATCTACCAGAGGGGGATAGATGTTGTCTGTGGCATATTTGGACCTCGTGGGGAATAGGACATTGGGCATAAAATGATGAAATGGTGACCCTCAGCTACATACCCTCAGACTCAGTGTTGAAATATTAAAAGTTTTGGCTGGTTTCGTTGTCTATGGGCTGGGACACGTAGTTGCCGCATTACAGGCCAAATACTGCTGAGTCTACAGTATACGATAAGAATACAGGCATAAATCTAATGGTCGAAGGTTTCTATCACTCGGCAATTGCGAATTATGAATGTAACGTATAAATTTATAAATGAAAGATTGCAATTAAATAAAATCTGCAGGTACTATCTTAACAACTTTAAATGATGAGTACGATAGTAGGAGTACTTTTGAGAATGTGGTATATTTCTGCAAAACACTGATTGGTGTCGAGGGTCCAGCAATTAAATAAAATATAAGTTGAATAACAGGGAAACAATAGATTCCTACAGCACGTAATTAGTTATGAAGAACAACACAGCTCGCGAGATATTCACTTCTAAACCCACACTACGTCATCACTGTAGAAACCTGGGAAGTCTCACATGTTCACAAGTCCGCACTCCGCAGTATTTCTATCTGCCGCGACGGCGCACAAACCGCTCCACACTCTCCCAAGTCTCTCCACGACTCCACGACCGTGCACCGTCAAGTCCAGCACTATATATAAACAATTAAATAAACATATATCAAAAGAAAGGAAGCAAAAGGTAGGCCAGGAGCATAATGTCTCTGTGCTTTCTAACAAACAGTAAATATTTAACCAATTTCTTCATGAATAGTATATATCGGATATAAACAAAGACATAGATGAATCAAGATATTTATAAGCATGCTGCTACCGTTTTTTCGTGTAACTGTGGAGTACTTGTGGCCTGGCGCGATCGACAGTAATCGGCCATTTTGACATCCAATAACTCATGTACCATTTAAGTTACATGCGTGTAATTCATAAGAATTGAGGTTTACACTAATAGCTTTCTAAAGACGCATCGATCGATGAAATCGGATGAAGCGTTTACATTTTGGAAATTCGTTGCTGGGTGTTACTTGTATAATTTACCGTCAGATACTCTAATCTCTATGGCTTCTTTGATGGCACAATCCCAGTATTTGGGAGTCTCCGTCAGGATTTTGGTTTGGTCATAATCCATGCTGAGGAGTTCCGACAGGCAATGCTCAGTGATTGCTGACTTACTGGGCTGTTGCAGGTATTGAAAATCTGATTACACCATCAGAATCGTCGGTAAAATAATGGTAATATAAATGTTTCTTTTTGAGGTATCATGATTCATCTGGCTACTATTAGTTTCTATACGAACTGTGAAATGTCTGCCATTAAGCTTTCACAGTCCGCCATCTTTGGCACTCCCGGCATAGACATCTCCTTCACCGACACTAAGCCCAATCCTCGTCACAGCGGAAATCCCGGCCACGCGGCTGGACCACGCGCTGGGGCTACCCCTCTCGTCCGCCTAACGTTTGCCACCACATTTTTGCTGCCGGGCCCCGGCTTTGACGAGCATCCTGTGCGGCCGCCCCAATTCCGAACATATAATATTTCCACGGCGCCACAACTCGCCCTTTACCTCACACACCTCCACTTATTAACATTCTGGCTTCAGTTCATACAAATGAACAAAATTAAATGATTGAACGCCAGGCCAATAGTGTTTACAAGATTTTTGTAGTGGTGTGGGAGCAGAATTAATTTCTAAATAACTTAAACTAACACAAATTATGAATGAAACGGCATTTTAAATAAATGCCTGCATGTAAGTTTTTTTGGACAAGAAATAAAAAATTTTAATGCACTTTTAGTTACGTGCGATTTTGTAAGCACTTCTTGTGCCACTCACTCAGCGCTAAGGCGCCTTCTTGCACTAATTTTTTTTTTTTTCCGTCGCACTACACACGCTCACACGGATTTTAGCACGAAGTATAGATCAACTCACATCAGTCTTTTGACCAAGTGCCTCGCAGAAATCGTGTCTGACTCTGAATTCCGAGTTCCGCCATTTATCGTGACACATCTGTCTACAACGAAAACCAAAAGTAGGAACCCCTCAACAAACCATTTCCCAAAACCAACCAAGATCCTCGCTAAAGATTCCCGCCAGAGAAAAACGACACTTTAAGAACAAAGTCACAATGTAAATGACTGAATCGCAGTAAGCTCAAATTCCCTCAAGTTCTATTTAATTGACTTCAATTAATCCTTCCTACCTCCACACACCAAAAAATTGCTTGCACATACAATTACAGTTTTAATACTCTTCAAATTGACCACTAAATTCTTTGCCACACTCTTATACAAAGCATAACTCAATACATATATTTTCAGAATGAGATTTTCACTCTGCAGCAGAGTGAGCGCTGATATGAAACTTCCTGGCAGATTAAAACTGTGTGCCGGACCGAGACTCGAACTTGGGACCTTCGCCTTTCGCGGGCAAGTGCTTTACCAACATTTTTTTTTTTATCTCATTTTGTTCGTTGTATCTGCTCTCTGCGGACGTCGAAAGACACCCGTTTCAGTTCGTTGTTGATTCATTAACTCAGTTTTTTTTACTACTGAGGGCAACTATCCCTCTGACCGAACACGCTGAGCTACCGTGCCGGCTGACTAGCTGAGCTACCCAAGCACGACTCACGGTCCGTCCTCACAGTTTTACTTCTGCCAGTATCTCATCTCGTACCTTCCAAACTTTACAGAAGCTCTCCTGCGAACCCTGTAGGTCACTGGCCACCATGCACCCTAAGTGCCTAAACTTCCCCCTTTTGCACATGTACAGTGCCACAATAAACCAACATATTACTAATGAATCCCCAAATAAACATAGAAATTATCCCTCCAAATTTACTACCACTAATTACAGATTAGAACAGGTTTCACTTCTGCCCTTTCTCTACAGGGTGTTACAAAAAGGTACGGCCGAACTTTCAGGAAACATTCCTCACACACAAAGAAAGAAAATATGTTATGTGGACATGTGTCCGGAAATGCTTACTTTCCATGTTAGAGCTCATTTTATTACTTCTCTTCAAATCACATTAATCATGGAATGGAAACACACAGCAACAGAACGTACCAGCGTGACTTCAAACACTTTGTTACAGGAAATGTTCAAAATGTCGCCCGTTAGCGAGGATACATGCATCCACCCTCAGTCGCATGGAATCCCTGATGCACTGATGCAGCTCTGGAGAATGGCGTATTGTATCACAGCCGTCCACAATACGGACACGAAGAGTCTCTACATTTGGTACTGGGGTTGCGTAGACAAGAGCTTTCAAATGCCCCCATAAATGAAAGTCAAGAGGGTTGAGGTCAGAAGAGTGTGGAGGCCATGGAACTGGTCCGCCTCTACCAATCCATCAGCCATCGAATCTATTGTTGAGAAGCATACAAACATGAAATGTGCAGGAGCTCCATCGTGCATGAACCACATGTTGTGTTGTACTTGTAAAGGCACATGTTCTAGCAGCACAGGTAGAGTATCCCGTATGAAATCATGATAACGTGCTCCATTGAGCATAGGTGGGAGAATATGGGGCCCAATCAAGACATCATCAAAAATGCCTGCCCAGACGTTCACAGAAAATCTGTGTTGATGACGTGATTTACAATTTGATCACGTTGGAAAGAAGCCTCATCTGCAAAGAGAACATTTGCGCTGAAATGAGTATTGACACATTGTTGGATGAACCATTCGCAGAAGTGTACCCGTGGAGGCCAATCAGCTGATGATAGTGCCTGCACACGCTGTACACGGTACGGAAATGACTGGTTCTCCCGTAGCATTCTCCATACAGTGATGTGGTCAACGTTACCTTGTACAGTAGCAACTTCTCTGATGCTGTCATTAGGGTTATCGTCAACTGCACGAAGAATTGCCTAGTCCATTGCAGGTGACCTCGACGTTCTAGGTCTTCCCCAGTCGTGAGTCATAGGCTGGAATGTTCCGTGCTCCCTAAGATGCCGATCAATTGCTTCGAACGTCTTCCTGTCGGGACACCTTCATTCTGGAAATCTGTCTCGATACAAACGTACCGTGCCACGGCTACTGCCCCTTGGTAATCCATACATCAAATGGGCATCTGACAACTCCGCATTTGTAAACATTGCACTGACTGCAAAACCACGTTTGTGATGAACACTAACCTGTTGATGCTATGTACTGATGTGCTTGATGCTAGTACTGTAGAGCAATGAGTCGCATGTCAACACAAGCACCGAAGTCAACATTACCTTCCTTCAATTGGGCCAACTGGCTGTGAATCGAGGAAGTACAGTACATACTGACGAAACTAAAATGAGCTCTAACATGGAAATTAAGCATTTCCGGACACATGTCCATATAACATCTTTTCTTTATTTTTGAGTGAGGAATGTTTTCTGAAAGTTTGGCTGTACCTTTTGTAACACCCTGTCTATACCCTTAGCAGTTTTAAACTTCTCTCATTTCCACATTTACAGCAGTAATGACCATCACATCCTACTGTACCAACGCCAATCAGTGTCATTAGAATCACACTCCTCCTTCATATTCCAATTTGTATGAACGTCATCGCATAAATCATCCCCATCCACACTATTTACTTCAGCCCTCTCTAAATTTTCTGTTAGTTCTTCCACACATTTCGCCAATTCACTACTTACAGCATGCACAGCTTTACTGTTTTTCCCCTCTATAACATCAACACTTGCAGCGTCAACAGAATTACACATCAATGCACTGTTAAACACTTTATCTTCCTAAAATAATACATCGATACCTCAGCCATAATCACATAAATATTCATCTCAGCAATCTTACCTGCTGATACACTATTTAAATCACTACATAAATTCACATCAGAAGCCTTACTTTCCTCCGTCGACAAATTAACTTTATGTGAATTGTACACAACTTTATCCTCCACCGCTACATTACACAAATTGCTGCTACCTTGTCGTACAATTTTTGGACTTCCAGACTTGCTACATCCTGCTGTGATCAGGCAAAAATCAGCACAGACTGCCATTTCTACACACTTTTCATCCAGAATAACCCCTACTTTACATACATTCTCACATTCATACTCTGACAAATGTTTTAGATCCACACATTCATCAATAAGTTTCGTTTCACCTTCATTCATGACAGAAATACATAAATTCCTTCCTCCGGAGTATCAATACCAGTAGCTTTCACATCATTACATAAATTACCATTAGGCCTACTCTGTTCCTTTAAACAGAAATTATCTACCTTTGCCGATACACTTTTAACTTCAACTGCTGGTGAGACCAGTTCTAAGCCTCCCTTAGTAACATTGACACTTTCTGCCGAAACACAATCACTCTCACTTTCAGCTGGCAAGACCAAAGCTACGCTGCCTTCACTGACATTGACTTTCTTACTGCAATTGCTACTATTTGCTAATACCTCTTCAGAAATCTCCACACGATTTGCTTTCACAAAATTCATCTCCTCTTTATCTTCTGTTTGAACCACTGAATCTTTCCATTCATCACCATTCACACACTCATTCATTACCCATCCATAACTTACATCATTCCCCTCAAATTTATTCCCATTACCTTTACTTATATCTCTCACAAATCTATGCTTCCCCCGTTCGCACCTGCTTTTATTGAAAGAGCCACCTATATAGCCTTCCTCTTTAGCACACTCCATATTACTCATTTGTTGCCTTTCTGCAAACCTATGAACATTTCTACCATTACCTCCAGTTCTTTTCATCACCTGTGCAGATTGCCATCCCCGGACCTGAGACTTGACGAACCTCAGTTCCCCCACCGGTCATTACGCGTTGCACTTCACGCAAATTTCCCCCGTCAAATCTGCATTCTTTAATTGGGTCCCAATCATGGAAGTTATCACTGCTGTTTGTTCTCCAACCATTCTGCTCATTCCAGCTACTATCTCCATGAGAATTTCTCTGATTTCTCTCAAGAGTTTGGTGATGATTATTTGGATTCCCATTTTGATAACTACCACCTGGTTTTCTCTGAGGTTTGAACTTCAACGACCTCTCTGATTTTTCCACAAACTCTAGAAATTCGTCAATGGAGTCACATGGACTATGGACAAGATCATACTGCAAATTTTTGGGTAATCGCCTTTTTAACATGGTGATTTCCATTAAAATCTCCAACGGATTTTTCACATGAATAAGTTTGCCAAGTTCACGCTTGCAAAAATCTCTCATCATTCCATTACTGTACCTGTAACTTGACCCATTTAAGAATTCATTTTGGATCTGGTCTGTTTTGCCTCGCTCCAATATTTATGCAAAAAACACTTTTCAAATTCTTCGTATGATTCGCACAAACTGCATCTAACATTTGCCCATGACTGTGAGTCTCCCTCCAAATGCTGTTTAACATATTTTATTTTCGCTTCATCTGACAAGCTGTGAACAAAAGCGTCCCTACATGAAACCAAGAAATTTACTGGTTAATATGTTCCATCACCTGTGTAACATTTCACAGATCCGGTATTTGCCCAAGGGATATTTATAATCACTGTTGCATGTTGGGAGGCTAACGAATTTAAATCACTTTTTATCTGTTGCACTTTTTTCTTAAATTCATTCTCACTAGTGATACTGGACTCTATTTTATCTTCAATTTTGCCCGCTTCTTTCTCTTCCTCACCTACACAATTGGCAATGTCACTAATTGCTAAATTTACATCGCTTTTATGAGCACCGTGCACTTTTATACAGTCACTTACCTTGTCCCCAAGTTCTGTCTGTATCTTATCCACTTTTTCCCCAAGATTTATTTCCACTGATTCTATTTTAGATTTTACTGTTACAACTACGTCTGCAATTTTTCACATATCCACTCGGACACATTTTAATTTATTTTCAATTGCTTTTTCAAGGATACCCATATTTTTTTCAAATCAGTCCAAATTGTATCCGTTACTGTTTGCAATGTGCCCATACCTGTTCACAATGTACCCATATCTGTTCGAACTGCACTGATATTATTTGCCATTCCCTGGATCATTTGCATCAGCTGAGACATCATATCTCCCCCACATTCATTCCCCTTGCCTGAATTCCTACTAGTTACACTTTCGCACTCTGATGAAATAGCACACACAATGATGCTACGACCAACCACAGCAGAAGAAGTATCCAATGTTGTGAGTAACCTAAAATGTAAAAATTCAGCAGGCATAGATGAAATACCTGTGTGCTTACTGAAGGACTGCATAGACAACATCAAAGACCCATTAGTGCACATCATCAATGAATCCTTCTCCATGGGTTGCTTCCCAGAAATACTAAAGCATGCAAAAATCCTACCTATATATAAGAAAGGTGACCCAGAACTCATAGAAAACTACAGACCAATCTCATTACTGTCATCCTTTTCAAAAGTCATAGAGACCATAATGAAAAACAGGCTCATGGGGTACTTAACAAAGTTCAATCTTCTGAGTAAAGAGCAATTTGGTTTCCGGGCTGGCAAAAGCACAAATTCAGCCGTAGCTCACTTCTCAAATGTTATCCTCGAAGCACAAGACAAAGGAGACCACATAACAGGGATCTTCCTTGATTTGACCAAAGCATTTGACACGGTAGACCACACAATTTTGCTAAACAAACTAAATGCTCTAGGAGTAAGAGGAGTAACAAACATGTGGTTTCATTCATACCTGCAAAACAGGGTCCAACAGGTGGAGATCACTCAAACCAACTCCAATCACACCTTTTCACACCTTTCAAACCCAGAATACACCAACATAGGAGTCCCCCAAGGAAGTGTGCTGGGCCCAATCCTCTTTTTAATATACATAAACGATTTTCCACAAAGTGTCAAACATGGTGAATCAGTACTGTTTGCTGATGGCAGTAACATCCTAATCAAAGCTGAGTCACCAAGTGCACTCAATGAAAAAGCTGAGGAAACACTTAAGCATGTATGCCCTAAATGTAAAAAAAAACAACAGTATTAGCTTCCACTTAAACAGAAAACCGAACAGTAGCAAGCTAAAAGTTAATGACGAGCACATAGAATGTGTACCATCAACAAAATTTTTAGGCATGCATGTCGATTCTCAACTAAATTGGACCAAGCACACTGCGGTACTTGGAAAGCGAATAGCTTCAGCATGCTATGCACTTAGGATTATAAATTCAGTGTGTAGTAGCCGGTGTACTAGTACTGCATATTTTGCGTATGTCCACTCTATAATTAGTTATGGCATAACCTTCTGGGGATCAACAGAGCAGAACAGACAAACAATATTTAAGTTGCAAAAACGGGCCGTACGAATCATAACAAAAAGTAGCAGTAGATCCCATTGCACAGAGTTATTTAAATCTTTGGGTATATTGACAGTTCCGTGTGAATACATTTTGCAGACAGTAATATACATAAAAAGACACATTGACCAGTTCCCGATAAACAGTTCCATACATGCACATGACAACAGACACAGACAACACTTACACCTCTATAGGAAAAACAAATCAAAAACTCAAAATAGCATGTTATATAATGGAATTAAATTATACAATAAACTTCCACAAGGGATCAAAGACATAAGCAAAATAGATAACCTGAGGAAATCGCTAAAAAAATATCTCTCGGAAAAGTGCTTTTATACTGTCAATGATTACTTGAGATGATGTGAATGCATAGAAATATGTAAAAATTAGCAACTGTGTCATTAAGTGGTTTAAAAATGCATCTTGTTATAATATTCATGAATTCCGATTGTGACAATTATAAATTTGTGTACCTATTGTATATACTCATGTTGACAATATCCATACAATCCTGATTGTCTACGGATGGATAAATAAATAAATAAATAAATAAATAAATAAATAAATAAAAAATAAATAAAATAACCAGCGCAGTCCTGTTTTCATAATTACACATACTAGGTGACAGTTTTGCATTCATGAGATCTATAAGTGGAGCTTAATTTCAGATTCAAACACTCTCTCAATATTTGTACAGGCACTTATGTGATTTGAGACCACTGCCACTGTGATGCCATCAGTTGTAGTGGAAGTCGATACTGAAGACTGCCCTGGAGTATTCGAAGACGCTGCTGTGGTACTGCTGTTGAACTGTGTCTGCCACCGGAGAAAACCGCCTGATGTAACTGTAGCTGATGCCAATGACCGTGTGTTCCAACTGTCTTCGTACTGCTGTTTGTTAGATGCGCTAACCACTACTGTTCCCTGCACTCACCTTATTTAGACTCTGAGTCCCCGTGCAAACTGCCTTTACCATGATAGATTAGGGCCTCTATCAATAGCATGTGTTGGTTGTGAAAATTACTGCAAAATTTCACTATCTCCAAAAACCTACTTGCGGAAAAAAAAAAAAAAAAAAAAAAAAAAACGGTATCACACTGTGATTTGCGAGAGGATCACTCTACATAAATCTCTACTGGTTACGCGATGTGTGTACACAATGTACAATAGTTACAATGTAAAACAAAATTCTGTGTAACATCTGTGGACCAACTTTTCAACTACCACTGGTAATAATAGGGACTAAGACACTGAAACTAATGTGCAAGCTACTGTATCTACTCAAAAATCCTTTTGAAATACTGCCAGCCAAGAACCTGTCCTGCCTAAATGCTATCTTGATCACTGCATACTTAACATAGGCAAACAAATAACAGCACAGAATGGGAGCTTTAGTGCAGAATAGTTATTTCAGCATATCGAGTAATACTGCTGCGGGTAGCAGCACAATGTCATGATAGTGGAAACTTCGACGTTCTGATCGTTGCTTGTGTGGCCTTTGTTTGCCATCAGCTGAGAGTCGTCTGGTCACCCTATCTTTCAGTCTATTATCTTCTAACCCAAAGGCCCAAAAACAAAAGGTAAGTGATGGAACATCTAGGCGTACCAGTTGCCATGTGTACAGAAATGTATTGTACAGTGAAGAAGACTGAATAAAGTGTAAAAAATGTTAATAGTTGTGTAGGAGACAGGGCAAGGAAACCTGTAGACACAGTGCTACTGCACTGTTTTAGCCAGTGCACAGGTTTAGCAGCAACCTGTAATTCAGAGGATCGAATTCTCCGAGGGGCCAGCAGTGATTTGGTCTAAGCTGCAAGTGGAAATGGGCCTCCACTACCTACTGAGTAATGTGCAGCTCATCCGCAGACTGCTCAGTGCTGGCACAAGCAGTCGTCAAACCACCCAAACCAGAAACACTGTGTTCTGACCTTATTGCTACACAGTAGCACAAATTGGCATTCCACACTCGTGTGCCAGGCGGGATTAGCCGAGCGGTCTGAGGCGCTGCAGTCGTGGACTGTGCGGCTGGTCCCGGTGGAGGTTCACGTCCTACCCCTGGGGAATGGATGTGTGTGTTTGTCTGTAGGATAATTTAGGTTAAGTAGTGTATAAACTTAGGGACCGATGACCTTAACAGTTTAGTCCCATAATATTTCACACACATTTGAACACACTCGTGTATGTGATGGGAGCCTGCCTCCTGTGGCAACACAACCAGCTACAGGAAGTACAAATACTTCTGGCTTAGCCAGTAAAGTTATCCTGCATTCAACAAGTGCAGTCTCATGGCTGTTGTCAATTAAGTGAAAGGGGTGAGGCCACTCTGTGGCTACCATCACCACCAAGCAACTGCACTGCCCCCCAGGAGAGTGCATGACCTTCAGGGATGACCATCTCTACCACTCCACTATGAAGACTCATGGGCTGACATCATGCTGTGCCCATCGGATGAAGAGGTGCACCTCTATCTCCTCCAGCCTGATTAATAATATAAAGAATTTTCATAAACTCCAAATATGAAATACCTTTATGTAGCAATTCTCGCTTCCAACAGACTCCTGTCTACCTTGCCAACCCGTCAAGCTCACAACACGTGGGTGGGAGAACAACTACACCATCCTGAATGATGAGAAAAACAGCACCCCCACCTTTCTGTAATTGTCGTACTATTATGCGACCACTGCACAGTTGATGTATTTGTCTGCTTCTTGTAAGACTTGATAGTGTTCTCTAAAACAACAACTGGGATATATAAATAAATTTTAATTGGAATGACTCCTTACCCTCTCCCTTAAAACCCGCACCCTTTCATCTTTTCCTCTCCTTCCCTCTTTCCTGACGAAGCAACGGTGGGTTGCGAAAGCTCGAAATTTTGTGTGTGTGTTTTATTATTGTGCCTATCTACCAGTGTTTTCCCGCTTGGTAAGTCATGGAATCTTTGTTTTTAATATATAAATAATTTTAAATTTGACAACAACTTACAGTCCCAGAATAATCACCGTTTTAACATTTATCAAGTTTATGCAGGTTCTGGAATCAAAAATAAAGAAGTCACCTATCTCAAATTGTGTGTTTCCTTAGAATCATCTAGAGACAATACCTTTCCTCAACAACAACATTGACAGTAAACAATTCAAACAGCAAGAGAACCAGCCAACCCATCCCCATAACCTTAAATGATTTGAAATATTGCGCAAAATGTATTTTTCAATCTGATTTTTTTTATACATGTTTGGAAATTTAGTAACTGGAATCTCTATTAGTAACAGATATCCAAATGAAGTTATTTTGTGTGTGAGAGGTACCCTCTGACTTGTGGAACAACATGAAATTTGCCATGTGTGATCGTGGCACAAATTATCTTCTTTGTCAACATATTTGTCCCCTCTTAAAAAAGTGTCATCTATGCCTTGTGTATTTCAACTTCCAAAAAACACTTACACCCTGAAAAATTTAAAATTGTGTTTTTAAAACCATAATGACTGTTAACTACTCACAACAGTTTCAAAAACATGAAAAGGTTTTTCAGAGACTGCTCACAGTCTCTGAAAAACATTTCCATATTAAAATAGTGTGCTGGAACACAGCTTAAAACTGGAACCCCAACACCTTTTGCATGCAGTATGCTAGTAAGCACACTATCCATGCATGTATTAGCACCAACTCAAAGTTTCTACGTGCTTCTTGTTCTCCTCCATATTTTCTGAGCTCTACAGAAGATCTTGCTATAGTGCTGGTATATCAGCACTATTTCCTTCCAGTGGAGTTGAGTCTTGGCCCAGGACACTATTTTAATCTTTCATTGATTGTTTATCACAACATAGGCACTGTTAAGAATAGAGGAATACTGTCCCAGGCACCAAAATTTTTGGTTCCTAATTAATTAACTTTATACTACTGTTAAGTTATGGCTTGTGCACAACATGAAACAATGTCCACATTTGCGTGCACAGTTGCTGCTTTTAATGTGTTAAAATTACTCCTGATGCTTTACATCGAATTTTTGGCACAAATGTTACTTGCTCCTGCAGTTCTGAACTGCATCAAGCCCTCATTACTCAAATGAGCTCCAATACTTCAATTTTAAAAGTGTTATATTCAGGTATGAAATAGTATGTCAATACAGACAGAGATTTATGGTAAATACTACTGCTGTTGTGCATGTTCACTACTTATCCAATGGTAGTGTTTCACTAGGACATTTTCCATTCTACTTAAGCAACTGCAATTATCTTACAACAGTGTCCCTCTCATTAGACAAACTGCACTGGCGACAAGTACATGATATATTTAATTTCTCCACCACGGCTATGATTATCTTATGGCATGGCATACCTTGAATATATATCAGGTTCATGTATAGATTTGTTGTATGTGCTTTTATGTTCAATAATTTAATAGAACATGTTTTTGATGCCAGCTGAATTGCAAAAATATAAAGACTAAATAGAATATTTAAAAGACTGTAGCTTCACTAGCGATCTCTGTGCAGTCAGAAGTAATTAATTTTTGGAAATGCTAAAAAAAAAAAAAAAAAAGGTATTGTGCAACACATAAGATATGCTTGTCAAAAAACAATCATCACAGTGTGATACAGTGGGCTCAGAATGATCTGGAAGAGCACACATTCAACTTCAAAACAAGGAGCAAATTCAAAAACCCAAATGTGCAATTGAATGTATGCGAATAGAAGTAGATGAGCCAAGGATGTATTCTGAAGAATTAACAGTTGGAAATCAGCAATGGAAAAGGAAATGCATTGTTGGAGAAAAATATTTGTTTGACTTTAACAAAATTATCATCAGCATGCAAGGCAGTCTCTAAATTATTGTGTTTTTTGTGTCACGTTAGATGCTAATGGGGAAATTTATCATTATAAAGGGCTATTGTCAATAGGAAGGCATTGACTACCACAAAATATTCAGTCTAGTAGTTCAGTATGTTAGTTTTAATCAGTAAAAAGGCTTATGCAGATGGTACACACCATCAATTTAATACACCAGAAGCCATTTTTGCCTCAACACCAACTGAAAAATATCTGCAGCTGGAAGAATTTGCAGGTATGTCCGCATTGAGAAATAGTGGATTGTTTGATGTATTTGGCAGTAGCAACACAAGCAGACACCAGTCTTCCAGTAAATTATTTATTAATTTCTGGAAAAGTCAAAAGATAGTCACTGATCATTGGTAAAACGTATTTTAAAATATATGTAAGGGATGTTGTCACTTGGACTTAGGCACAGAGCTTTTCAACTGTCTTGAGAGTGTGAAGCATTTAGTAACAGTGATTATGCCACTGAAACAACCTCTCAATGTCCCATAACTGGACTTTCTTCAACTAAAGCAATGGAGCAATAAAAAGGGGCAGTGAGTGTGAAGTCTCTATGTCCCTGTTGGCAACTGAAGCTGAGTTTGTAGCTGCCAGTGAAGCTGGAAAAGAAGTTGTATGATTGGCTCATCTCTTCAGTGAAGCTGCACCATTCAAAGGTGTACCCATTATATGAGTGGACACTTACAAGCACAGTTCAGTTGCCAACGGAAAGTGAATATCGTAAATGCTCAAATCATGTTGATGTGCGTTTCTGCTGTGTGAAAGACTTAGCTCGAGAAGATAAAGTGCACGTTGAGCACGTATCAAGTGAATATCAAGTGGCAGACATTTCTACAAAGCCACTCATGCATGCAAACATCTGTGTAACATTATTATGAAAAGGAAAGTTGCTATATAGCGGAGGCACTGCATCGCAGATAGGCGTGCGTGTGAGCGCACATCACCTCCCCCACCCCAGACACACACACATGACTGCAGTCTCAGGCAACTGAAACTACACTGCAAGCAGCAGCACCAGTACATGATGGGAGTGGCGACTGGGCGGAGGTAATGAGAAGGCTGGGATGGGCAGAAGGAGCAAAGTATCGTAGGGGTGGTGGACAGTGAAGTGCTGCAGGTTAGGCAGAGGGTAGTGAAGAGGTGGGGAGGGGGGGGGGGGGGAGGGAGGGGGCAGAAGTAGCGGTAAAGGGGATAAGTAGAAAGACTGTGTGTGATGGTGGAATGACAGCTGTGTAGTGCTGGAATGGGAGCAGGGGAGGGTCTGAGTGAGTGAAGACAATGACTAACGAAGGTTGAGGCCAGGAGGGTTACAGGAACGTAGGATGTATTGCAGAGAAATTTCCCACCTGCACAATTTAGAAAAGCTGGTATTGGTGAGAAGGATCTATATGGCACAGTAGTCATTAAAATGAAGGATATCATGTTTGGCCGCATGCTCAGCAAGAGGGTAGTGCACTTGTTTTTTGGCCATTGTTTGTCGGTGACCATTCATGCAGACAGACAGCTTGTTGGTTGCCATGCCCACATAGAATGCAGCACAGTGGTTGCAGCTTAACTTGTAGATCACATGACTGGTTTTACAGGTAGCCCTGTCTTGGATGGGATAGGTGATATTTGTGACCAGACTGGAGTAGGTGGTGGTGGTGGAGGCCTGTATGGGACAGGTCTTGCATCTAGGTCTATTACAGGGGTATGAGCCATGAAGTAAGGGGTTGGAAGCAGCGGTTGTGTAAGGGTGGATAAGTATATTGTGTAGGTTTGGTGGACGGGGAAATACACGGCGTGAGGGGTGGGACCATCAGCGTCATTTATCTGGCATGATGTAGGGTAGACATTCTTAGGGTCAGTAATCAGAAGTTTTAGAGGCAGTGTTAGAGTAAAGCTTTTACTGCTCGTTATTAGTGACCACCTTTTCTTGAAATTGCTAATTCAATAATGATTGCTATGAGGGTGTGTGTCAGCTCTTCGCTTTCCATCGGTGAGAACTTGTTTTACCTTGTTGCTGTTCTCTAAAGTTCCATTGTGTATAAGCTTGTGCAGTCCATAAACTTGTCACATCCTAACTAAAGCATGTTAATTCAGCAGTGTGCGTCATGGATCATGAACAATAGGTACATAAACAAAAAGTTGAAAATTGTGTGTTTTCTTTGGCCTTTTCTGTCTTCTTTGTTTCTTCCCTCTCTAATGTGTTAGTATCTCCACTCCAAGGCAATCTGCTCTCTATTACCATATGTTTCAGTCTCTAAAACAGCCATGAGAATAAAGAGAAATTACATTAAAATAAATTGTTTATTTTTATTTATGCCCACTCAAGTGAGTTTGAACTGAATGTTGGGGAATTGGGTACAGAATTGCTGTAATTGTGTGGTTTTCCCTTTATCCTCACAATTTTGAGATGACAGAAATCTCTAAGATTGCTGTTAAAAGATTTCTACCAGACAATAAAAAATAATATTAATGGCCAACAAAAACATTAGTTCTCAAGTGACCACCATGAAGATGTACTGGCAACACAGACAGGATAAGAATTAGTGCTGAAGATATTTCATTACTACTCAGTTTTTTAATGTATAAAATGAAAAACAAATAGTAGTTTTAAAATTGTGTAACATTTTTTATTTCCATCTGCAAGCTATGATAATAAATAAATCATAATACAGTCCATAATCATCAAATTGTTCAGTGACTCCCCTTCATACATTTGTATTATTGTATCTGACTATATATTTACATCAGAACTCAAAGAATAAATGAAATTTGTTGATGTTTACATTCATTTGGGATATAACACTTATGTAAATGACAGTATATAATATGTCAACAACAAAAACACAAAAATTGACATTTTGCATTATACAAGTTGTAAAACTTTGTTCCACTAGAATTTTATTCACATAACAGTATCAAAATATAGGGTGTACAAAAAGATTGTATCACAGAGGACAGTTGTCAAGAAGAAGATATCATCAAAGTATTTTCTGCTAGGTATACGACAAGAATTAATTTTATGCAAACTGAACTGATGGTCATTAACTGTGAAGATATAAACAAAACATGACTAAAATCTATTTCATGCAAACTGAACTGAGTTGTTAACTGTCTTCCGGGCAATATAATATGTTGTCAAAAATTTTAAGAAAGGAATTGTTTTTACATAACCAGACATTTTAAATAAATTCCCCAAGACAGTATAGCATAAACATAATTTCTCAATTTTCTCGTAGGAATCTTCGCAAACTTACTACCAGACAAAAATTTCTACTGTTTCTCACTTTCTTAACAAAATCATTATAGCATTCTCAAACAGGTTGCAGAATAATAATAATAGGATCCTCTGTAGCTGTCACCAGAATATAGTGGAAATACTGTATTATAGTGAAGCCATGACTTCAAAATCTTTCAAACTGTGACATATGAAACAGAATGTTGATATGAATGATGTAGGATATAAGTAACACAAGATTGGTAACAGTTTTCTATAAATAATTTTCAGATTGAAAATACAGACAGTTGTACGATTTATCCATGTGCATTTGAAGAAATGAAAAGAGAGGAATGTTTCTGTTACAGAATTTTATCTGCTATATAATGTACTTTATTGCCTTGGAAGTATTTATAATGTAATAAAGTGAAAGCAGAGCAAGCAATAGTGAATGTAGTTATGGACTTTAGTTCATTCATTATTTTCTGGATACCATGTTATTAAAGATGAATTTCTTTGCTCTTACTTTGTCCACATAGTTTCAGAATGAATGAGGATGCAGTCTGTGGGCAGCTAGGGATCAGCTGTGGAAACATAACTAGTGCATTACTGCAGGACTTACAACTCGCCCCAAAATGCCATATGGCAGTGTCAATAGGTAACTGTATGTCTTCTATGGTTGAATTATATGCTACACAAATATAATCTGTTACAGATTAATTGAAATTTGTACTTGTATAGAGAGTTTTGGAACTGTTATGATATCACTTTTCTATATTAAAATGTGTCAAAGATATTTTACAACAGTAAAAGCAACACAGATGAATTCACTCTTTGCTTGCAGCTATGTACAAGAACTCTGTTTTTAGTGAAAGATGATAAAACTCAAAACTCCAAAACAAAGGCATTTGGAAAGGAGAAGTAATTTCATTGTGTTTAAGAAGACCTGTAGTCAGGCTAAATAAGAGTACATAAACATGCTGAAAGCCAATGAATGATCATTTTCCATTATTTAATTCTGTTCTGAAGTAAAATTAACTGAATTTTATATGTGGCAATATTGCTGACAAGTGAAAGGACACTGATAGGCAGTGGCAACTCTATGTATCAGGTTTCCAAACATGGCCACTTTTGAGTTGTGTACTGCTGCAGCTCTGAATACAAAACATAAATGACAGACCATGTTGCATAGTCATCTACAAGGGATTCAAGGGATATTTTTTTCGGGGGGGGGGGGGGGGGGCATTGAGTTGAAGAGGGAGTGCTTGCCTGGCCCTTCCCCCCAGAACCAGAATATGAGAACATGAAGTACAGAGTTTTTATTCATTACAAAATCCATCTGTAACATATCAATGGGATATGAAGTTCTTTCTTCTTGTGGTATGTCATCTTTAATGATCAGCTTGTTTATTACAGAATGGAAGTTTTGGAGGCTGCCTGCCTCCCACCTCCCTCCCTAAAATGTCTGGAGATGATGGTGCTTGAATGACTTCTTTTGTACAACAAAACCAAGAGGGATGGACACATGTTAATTAATCATGGTCCAAACTGATGTGAATGTAAAGCAAAAACTGGCTTTTTCTACTTCTTAATGCAATTTAGTACCAGAAAAAAATTGACTCATTAGGCATTCAGCTTCAATATAAATAATGTATCTCACTGGAGACCAACCTTTCCTAGGTTCTTTGGGAAGAAGATAGGTGTCTGATGACTGGAACTGCTGCAGTAAAATAACATATCTAGTTACCTTTAGCATTACACAAGAAATAGATACAATGCGATGTATGCTACCCCATATTTTGTTCCTCTTTCAGATATTTTTACATTTACTTACATTTACTAAAGGATATTTATACAAATAGGCTATATTACACAAGTATTTTTAAGAGCTCTTGTCTGCAATAGAGTCTTCACTATTATGTTCATATTTACTTTGTACAATAAGATTACATACCATTTTGTATCACTTTCTTTGGAAAGAGAAAAAGGTATACTGGAAAATGTCCCCATGGTACCTCATATTCCTAATATTTACGTTCAATAGAGTCCTGTGATCTAATATTCATAACAACTATGTTTTTTCTTGGGGGCTTATTTTGTAAGTGATGTGTCACATACTTATAGCTACTCTGCTCCCTCATAATACACAACTATTATGGAAAAATGACTAGCATCTCTTGTTGTTGCTCTCCATGCAAATGAGAACATACAACTTATATCACTTTGTTATATTTCACTTGCTTTAAGTGGCACACTTCAAATAAATATAGATTTATTTATTGCCACATAAAGATGCGCAACTTTTTCATTTTGAAAAAACAAAGCTATCAAGTTATCCTTCAGAGCATCTGATATGTAACTGGCTGTGGCATAGAACTTTATCAGTTCTAAATATTCCACAACATTAAAGGACCCAACAATCATTTCACATAAAATTAATTAATTAATTCATTTCATTGTTTCTTTAAAATACTTCTTACAGTTTCCACAGAACATTCAGTTCTTACATCTTTTTATCTGCCACGTGATCTCATTCAACAAGTGTTTCACAATAACTGTTATACAGACTGTCTGGAATAACATCATAACTCAACAAACACAAAAGTAACAGAACAGAGAAGAGCACAAATTATTTGTAATTATTTTACCTTTGATTTTGCTAATACTTAATAGTTTTTACTGGATGAGTAATTAATATTGTGATAGGTACCTGGATTTTATGGCAGTGTTATGTATACTGTCACAAAGCTGGTAAAATCATTGTTGTACTGCAACCAGTTTCAACAGTTTACATCGTCATCTGTCCAAATAGTTTACATCGTCATCTGTCCAAACTAGATGCAGTATAATAATGGTCCTGACAGATTTGCATTGATATAATCAAAGTGTATTTTATAAAAGCTGTGGAGCATCATTTAAAGAAGATTCTATTCGTCTTATGGATGTAGGAATAGAATGACATTTTTGGAGATGTATTACAACCTGCTTGAATATGATAAATTATACAACCGTTTTTATCTTTGTGATGAATTTCTACCTATGTGAGATATAAATGTTGAGCACAATACTGACAGTGAGTTAATTTTCCAGAAAAAATTCCTTTGCCTGATTTGAAATATGAATGGAATGCTATAACTCTCACACAGAATACATTATGTCTTTTTATATTTAATTAATATTTATCATAAATGCAACAAAATGTTGGGAATAGTGCATGTGTAAGGTCAAATTGTTGTTTCATACTCTTGAAGGACCACAAAGGGTGTATGTGTGTTCAAAATGCCAAAAGCAAACACAAAGGTGGACTCTGAACTTGTACGACACAAGCCCCAGGTACATCAGACATCACTAGGTACCATCTAGTGGACTTCAGAATTCCCCTCACATATCAGAGACTACCCACGTTTAGCCTCTCAGCAGCCTGCCTCTCACTGCACGACCACACGAGCGGGGGCAGCTTACGTTGCACAGGAACCCAAAGTGCAAGCAAATCAGTTCATTGATTCATTTCCTTGGATTTAATTTTCACCTTGTAAATAACACTGGCACTGACACATTTCATCCTGTGATATCTATTTGTAAAACACGTTTGTGAGCAGGCCAAAAAAAATCACCAAACACCAGTTACACAAGTAAATTTTTGAAACTGACATTTCACACAAGTGTCGATAATTCGTGCGGTGACACAGCTGTGCTGAGGTCTAGAGTAGCCACAGGAACACCCGGACTCACGCTACCACTTGCTTCACGAGGCAGGCCAGAGGCAACCTTGGATAGATCCACTGATGGTGTGGGGGACGTCGGTTGGCGAAGCGACGGTTGGTGTTGGTGCTGTTGCTGTTGCTGTAGTGCCAAGGCACGAACTGCATTTGTCTTCTCCTATAAACATGAATAGAAATGAAATGTTACACTAACAGGTGGAATTTTCAAAACAGAATTTTTATTTCTTACATTTGAACTTACAAACATGCAACTGTGATATTCATATCTTGCTATCTTTTATTTAGACAAGTTTTTAAAAAAAATGTTTAGAAAATAAATTGTTCAACCAGTTTCAAGTGAAATGGGTAACAATTTTAATTAATATGTATTAAACTGTATTCCAGTCTCTGAATGTGAAATACTTTTGGGTAAAATCACACTCAAAGTGAATGTTTAGTTTTGTCTTTGATGGGACATTATTTTTTTGCATAATTACATAAATTTGGATCAGTTCATTTGACAGAATATTATGTGAAAAAAATTGTGGCATAAGAGCGTATTATATATTATAGGCATGAGGAAAAGTGCGTTTTGAATGATGCCAAAATACTGCTTCTTGCATGAAGAAAATGTTCAACGAACTGACAAAAAACTGAAAGTGACAAGTGAGGAAATGGGTAAAAATCTATGACACTGGGTTGGAAAATGGCTGGGTACAGATTAGGAAGTGACCAGATCTGAGTATACATTTGAAGTAAATGGATATATGAAACCTTCCATAAATATTTGGGTTTGAGGAAGCTGTTGGCCAGGTAAGTACCATTACCAATTAGAATGATCGAAAGTGCAATCACGTCTCTGAGTCATTCAATCACTGTGTCATTCACATGTGACTTTCGACATCATAAATGAACACACTCAGGCATAAAGAATGACTTAAAATACAGTATAAAATAACAGTGCACCTTTAATGGCCTGCTTCTAATGGTTTATTATAACATCTGTTAATCATTTACAATAAGTGAGATGTGTTACTTATTGAGGGCACCTTACCCCACACCAAGAAAGACTACAAATCAGTGTTTTACATAATTAGCATGTATATCAGCATCTTATAGAATTGTTACTTTACTAATGCTGTCCACCTTATTTTCACCAGATACTTCATATTTGGCAAAAATTATGCAAACCTGCGAAGTATTATTGGAAAGTAACAATCATTATTAAATAATCAAGAAAGTGTTTATGGAAGTAAAGTGGACAAACTCCATCTTGCACCCTATGCAGGGAGCCAGAACTTATTTAGAAATTACTCTTGCATCTTGTATTGTAGTCATGTACAGAGTGGTGATAATAACAGTGGCTTGAAACATGTTTATTAATTTGACATGAAGTGCGAAACTAGTTAATAACAGGAAAACTGTTCTTCACAGAATTATCACACTTAGTCATGTCTGTCATAATTCTAATAATCTCTTTGTCATTTAGATTACATTGTCACAAAATGATGAAAACACTTTTCAGACTATTTAATCATTCGTGATGTGGTGGATGACAGGAATAGCTGTCCTGATGGAAGATGGTTATGAGTTGAACCCAATATTGATTGGTTTCCAGTCACTACAAGTCTTAGTTTTCAGTACTGTGTAGTAGCAAACTGGCGTTTTTGTAACCATACTGGTCCCATGTCAACTTCGCTGCCCTGAGTTATTACTTTACAGTAGGAACTGTAGCAATTTGTATCTCTTACAATTTGTCTCTTTTCATTTATGAGTACGTAGACACACTGATCTCGGTGTTGTCTGGTAGATAAGATTGACAAGTTGCCTGCACAGAGAAAGTTGTCAGCACCAACTGAGACCATATGATGCCTGCTGAAAAAGCTACTCCCATCAGCCACCACACCTTGATTCGACAATCAGTATTTTTATTTTGGTTCCCCTACACATCACATTTTATTTGCAACTAACTTTTATCATTTTCCATTAATAACATTAAAGTATAACTCTACTGTCATGTAAATACAGATGTCATGTGGTCCTTGAAGGAACCTTTGCAAGGTACACAACTATTTACTTCTTGTGGCATTTTTGTCGTTGTTTGTGTGCAATAAATACCTTTGACTGCTCATAACGAGTATCCCATTATATGGTATGGAGTGAAAGTATGTGAAAATAATTGTCAGCTGATTATGACAAGAGATACATCAAATGAAAATGAGGCTGATCAGTATAACTGTGTGTTGATTTCATTTCTATTCACTGTCCGTCTGGACTGTATACAATTATACACTGAGTTTTTATCCAGGAAGTGGGCAGATTCCTGTAAATCATTTTATTAATTCCAATACAGTGGATTTATGTGTGTTCAAACTTTCAACTGTTTGCTGTGACCAAAGGTTTTTCCAAAATAATAAATGTCCTTGAGACTGTGAGGTACCATGTCAGATTGCATCACTGGAATCACAGTACTTCTACAACAGTTTGTCATCTTTGGGCAGAGATTTTGGTTGTTGACAGTGGGCCCCCAGCACAATATACATTGACACGGAAAAGCATGGAGGCACAAGGTATGCTGTTCTCTTGGTTCTAGAGCTCCAAACTGTTGCTTGGCTGAATGGTCAATTATTTTTTCATCACAATAAATGCTGCCTTGCTGAAACATTGTAGAGAAGTAAGTGCAAAGACATTATAGTAAGATGAGATGTATGAATTATTGTCTCAGGTACATGAAATTTGCGGTTTTCTAGATTTCATGTCAATATAAATCCCTCTATTGTCTCAAACTGCTGCAATAAGTACTGCCTTTGGACAAGCTGACATACAGATTGAGAAATTTCTGCCGACATGCAGATAAAGCTGGCAAAAAACTACAGTAATAACACTCATTGTACTTCATTAAATATTTTAATATGTTAAACTCATTGTAATCAATTCCTATTGCCATCATTGGATAAGTATGTCTCTTTAAATTTGTAATGTGTTTTACATTTTTATAGCACCAGTAAGCTATACAACATGCTGTCGAAGATTACTCGTGATTCACTGAAAATTAGCACTATGAATAATATGCAACTAGAAAGAGGAGTGAATAATGTACTGAGAACTGAGGAGATGGAAGATAACTTATGTTTTGATGTTGTCTTAATCAACGGGAATAAACTGATAAGCCAAGACATGATGACCACGGTCCACCAGAGACTGAGTCCAGCCTGTTGGCACTGTGGACATGTGGCACAGTAAGAGAACTATAAGAGCAGAGTTGAGGCGAATGGGGAGGCATTCTTGTGATAGCACTAGCCACAAATGGAGAAATTCACTGACAAAGGGCAGATTGTTACGGTCTTGCACCTGGGGACGAACAACTCGGTAATGGCACAGTTGGCTGGCCGCTCGCACGGTACAGTTGTGAGAGTCTACAGAAAGTGGGTGAAGGATAGCAAAACTGTTAGTAGCTGTCAAGTTGCTCGACACCCGTGCCTCATCACTGCCCATGGAGATCGGAGGCCTCGCCCATCCTGTAAAGCAGATATTATGACAGTATAATGCTAGTGCAGGCACAAGTGTTTCAGAGCACACTGTTCACCAAGAGCTCCACAGCAGGTGATCCCTTCATTTTCCATTTTGATGCAACAACATCATCATAATCACCATCATCAGTAGTGATTGCACTAGGAGTGATATCATCAAGTTCCAAATATGGATCAGTGGAAATGTGTCACTAGGTTGGATGAATCACGTTTCTTGTTATACCAGGTCAGTAGTTGTATCTAGGTACACCATCATCCAAGCAAATGGCTTGAATTGTGCACCATGCTGTTCACGCCAGCCAATGGGGGAGTCACATGGTTTTCTGTGGGACTTGGGGGCACAATGACAGCTTTGGACTACACAAACATTACTGCGGATCCCTTCGTGCTTGATGTTTTTGCTGATGGTGATTTTGCTGATGGTGATGCCATTTTTCAGAAGGATAACTGTCCATGTCACATAGCCAGAAACATGCTGCAGAGCTTTGCAGAGCATGATAGCAAACTCATGTTGATGTTTGACCACCAGATTCAACTGATTTGATTTCCTTTGCAGCAAAAGTGTGTGTACATTGACAGGCCACCGTTAGTTGTAGTAGTTCAATATCCAAATATTCAACAACTCTGTAATAGTCACCTTCTGCTCCATTCAACCACTGCTCATAGACATATCAAACATCTGGTTTCACTTCTTCTGTAAAGAATGATACAAGGTTGAACTTGGTTTTATAACTTAAACACTTTCTATAATGAAAGGTGTGTTACTGTCAGCACTAATATCCCTTTTATGTGATAATCCGAGGCCCTTATTTTCAGTCTCAGGCTCTATTTTATGTGGTCATTGATTGCTCTCCAGAATAAAGAAGGCCTTAGTGTGAATACTACAGAAGATAGGAAAGATGAAAAAGTATGGGAAAATAGTGAACAAGACCTGAAAACCACTCAGAAACAACAAATCCTCAGGGTAGTATGGAATAACATCAGAATTAATCAAGGAGGGAGGTGAGAGCTTACAAATAGAGATATATATAAACTGATCCAGTTGATATGGGAGAAGGAGACACTGCCAGATGAATGGAAATTGGCTGTAATATGCCCAATATACAAGAAGGGAAGCAAAATGGAATGTGGTAACTACAGAGGATCAGCTTGTTGAAGGTAACGTATAAGGTACAGTCCATCATTATCCTTAGAAAATTGCAACCATTCATAAAGAACAACATACAGGAGTACCATGCTGGCTTTCGACCAAACCGATCAACAATAGATCACATTTTCACACTAAGACAATTGTTTGAAAAACATTAGGAATATGATAAAGATATCTACAGCCTGTGTGTTGATTTTCAATGTGCATATGACAGCATCCACAGGAATAGCCTACACAATACAATGTGGGACTTCAGAATACCTGAGAAGCTAGTGAGAATGCTGCAAGCTTGTATGGAAGGGTCAACGGCAGCAGTACGTTTCCGAGGAGCCACATCAGAAACATTCGAGATTGAGACAGGCCTCAGACAAGGGGATGCTCTGTCATGTGTTCTGTTCAATGCCATCTTAGAGAAAGTAATAAAAGAGTGTAGGCAACAGGAGTGTGCTGAAGTAGAGATGGACGGTAATTTCAATTCTCTCACATATGCAGATGACATAGTACTGTTAAGTGAATCAAAGGACGAGTTGAAAGAAATGTATCAGAAAATGGACAATAATGCACAGAAGGTAGGGCTCAAAGTGAATTGAGACAAAACAGAGTTCATGCAATTAGGAAGAAGACAAGAGCAGGTAGAACTTCTTGAGACAAATGGCAAGAGGTTCAAGAGAGTACACCAGTTCAAATACTTGGGATCTTTGTTTACCACAGACAACAACATAAAAATGGGCATCAAGGAAAGAATAGCACTGGGAATGAAATGCATGCATTCCCTCAGAGAGATGCTTGGCTCTAAATTGATCTCAGTGAACAGTAAGAAGAAAATCTACTACACAGTGATAGGCCAAGCAGTAATGTGTGGTTCAGAAACATGGAGCATGACTAAGCAAGAAAGGGAAAAACTATTAATATTTGAAAGAAGAGTAATGAGGAAGATATGCGGACCAGTTTTAGATAATGGAGAATGGAGGAGGAGGAGGAGGAAAAAAGAGGAAATCTACCTTCTGATGCGACAACCAACTATCCTACAGAAGATAAAGACCAAAAGAATACAATGGGTGGGCCATGTAGCCCATGTGCCAGATGGAAGACAGGCAAAATGGCACTAGCGTGGAAACCAAACACCAAACGCCCTATCGGACAACCAAGGCAGAGCTGGATGGACGACCTGGCAAAGGACCTAGCAGCCCTGGGAATTGAAGACACCTGGAGGAACCGGGCACAAAACAGGAAGGAATTGAGGCAGTTTGTGGAAGCAGCACATGGTCTGCAGGGCCTGTGATTGCTGAATATCTATCTATCTTATTACATCATCTTGGAAAACATAACAGTGTCCATTAGCTTGTCTTTTATATGGATCTTTTAAAAACTTTGGGATGCCCTACTAACATCCTTTTTGTGTGATAATCCAAGGCCCTTATTTGCACTTTCAGACTCTATATTATGGGGTAATTGATTGCTCTCCAGAATAAAAGAGGCCTTATTACATCATCTTGGAAAACAGAACAGCGTCCATTAGCTTGTCCTTTATATGGAACTCTTAAAAACTTTAGGGTGCCCTCCCAATGCCTTGTAACATAATATTTTCGTTGTCACAGTTTATAACGGATGATGGAACTTTTTTCAAGAGTTCCAAAAGTGGCCATGTATGCAATAAAATATTGTTGATTCACCAGTTGTGGTATAGTTTCTTTGTTAAGCATAGTGATTATAATGTTTTTGCACATCAGTGTAAGTAGACATTGAAATATCTACTGACTCAAATGATTATGTATACAGGAAATGGAACACAATCTTAAAAAGGTATAATTGTCTTAAATATCAATAAAAATAAATACAAAACAAGAAAGGTGGCCACACTATGATACAGAAAGTCTTGCTCTTACAAGGGGTGAGTTGAGAATAAAAGTATTGAAGTGCAGCACTGTTGATAGGACAACAGGGTTCAAATATTCTGTCAGCTACTTCCATTTTTGTGTTTAGTGTTTACCTGGCCATTGCCAGGTTGGGTCCTTCAAAAGTTTACCCCTATTCTTACTCCATGTTTTTGTCAGATTGACTGGTACAGTGTGTGCAGAAATTGCTTAAGTAGCATTTAGTGCTCTCATGAAATTCATTTGAAACAATTAACTAAATATTACTTTATTCCCAGATCTGTGTCATTTTCCAGTCACAACTGGATGGACTGTGTCAAAATTACGTACACACATATGAGTTTTTTATTTTATTATAAGACGTATAAAGAAAATTGTTCAGCATAAGGACATGTAGCAGATGAAAAGAACTTTATTTTTGTTAGTCATTTTGCTCAATGTTGAAACATTTTCCAGTAGAGTAGATTAGATGCTGTTTCAAGTCATATGCAGTTTTCCTTTTGAATAATTCTGGGGGTAGACGTTGCATTTCCCGAGGCAGCCTGCTGAACATTTTTGTGAGCAACCATTGGAAAACAACACATTCTGGCTGAAAATGGTCATTATTTGTATCCAGGTGAATTTAGGCTTGCAATACTCCAATCTTTTACTTGAAGTGATGATCCTTACAGCATTTCTTTTTAGCATTAATGTGCCCTTGCAACATGAGGAGTGTCCCTGTAACAGCAGGTCATAATTAATGTGGCTGTGAAATAGTGAATAATACAATGATGTAAAGTACTGGTCAGTTAATACAACCATTAGCCTCCCCAGAAGTTATACCAAGTGGGACAGCTAGGAGCACACATAATCTGTTTGCTCATTCATTGATAGTTTGTTGTCAGTCATGGAGCCCAGCAGTTTGACGGCCTCCACATTATCCTGGCATCCAACGTTGCTCAGGCTGCACATCAGATGGTGCCTTTTTTTTCTTCATTCATTTTCATTTCATTTTTCACAAACCACTCTATGATGTTTTTAAAAAGCACATCTGTTACTTCTAGAACCCGTGCAGCAGTTTTTCCTGTGGCAAAGACGGTGGTGTCATCAGGAAACTAACATGTGGTTGTTAAGGTCTATGTCGTTGACATGAATAACAAGCACAAAAGATCCCTAGTGTACGCCAAGCTCCAATTTTTGTTCTTGGGAGATTGCTCCATGGACTGATACTACCTACCTTCAATTTGCAAGGTAAGATTGAAGAGTTGCCAGAACAACATCTTTAGCTTATTAAGCAGCATCTTGTATGAGATGCAGTCAAATGCCTTGCTAAGGTCACAGAGTGTCAGCACCACATTTTCTCTGTCCTCAAACCCCTACCTTATCTTTGTAATTAAGTCCAATGCTGCTGTAACTGTTGACTTTCCTTTGCAAAATCCAATGCTGTGTGTCCTGGAAGTCTATTGTCTTGAAAGTAACTTAGTGTATAGTATTTCATCACAACTAAATTTGGGATTACTGAAATTGGTCTAAGAGTGTTTACTTAACATGGTCACCTTTGTTGTAGACTGGTACAGTCCGTGCCAGTTTCGGGAATTCATGCAGGGCATTAAAGGGTAAACATTTGTTGATTTATATGGTTGGTGGCTGAGCAAGCTGCAGCATAATTTTCTTTAGGATTGAGCAAGGCATGCTACAGCTATGTGCACTCTCTTAATGCTTGTATGAATTCATTATCTTTACAATGCCCATCGGGTGCAATAAATTCCACTTTTGAATAGTGCAACAAATGGAATTTTGTATATGAGCTATACAATCTAAGCCCGAGTCTGGAATTCCACTGACAGTATTTTTCACTATCCTAACTAAGTACTGATTGAAGATATCAGGAATATAGGAATTTAAGGCACATTCCAAGATAGCTGCCGAATGAGATCAGAGGTATTTTCTTCGTCTGCTAAAAGAACTTATTTAAGAGGAAATAGTGTCAATTTTATAAATTTTCTTCATTTCATATACTTGCTGTAGTGTCCATTCTTGTCGCACAACTGAGTATTAACGTCCTAGCAGAGCTTGTTCTTGAAAAAACTTAGAGTTAACAGAAGTCCTGATAATCGTGACATAACACGAAATTTTGAGTGACATAAATAAACACAAAATATTCTACTCAAGTTTTCTTGATAGTGCAACTTTCCTTTAAAAAAAAAAGACAGCTGCTAGTTTCATCAGTGTCTATTGTCGCAAGAAAAGTGTAATTAAACGTTTCTAAATTGTATTTAACTAACGCATTTCATACTGTTTACTAGTTAGATAGAGGCGATCTAGGCCTAAATTTTCCTAGTTATAAACATTTAAAAACATGACCAAACAAGCTTGGTACGTAAAGCCTCTAAACATAAAGTAATTACTAATTCATTCTTCTGTCGTATCTCTAAATCAGTACAAAAACAACAACCACTGCACATAAGACCTTTGTGTCGTTTTTTGTTTACATACATCTGATCATGAGTGAGAAATGTGGGAGCTTTTATAAATTAGTGAGTAGAGGGGTTTGTTGCCAGTCTTGTAGGAAATATTTTCACTGGGCGGGGAGAGGGTTCAGTGGGGAGAATGTTGGGTGAACAGAAGAGGCTCTCTTCTGGAACTGCAGAAGTATGCAGTAGGAACATCTTGGTTGGAAATAGAAAGCAAGGAAGGAACTCATAAGGATCAAGGGAGACAGGGGTCAGGGAGGTGGTTGGGAACTGGAAGGTGGTAGGAGGATAGAAAGAAAGAGACTGTCATCTGACAGTTTTATCATCAACACCGAAAACAGGTATCTACCACTGCCAGAGTTAAGTGGAGAAGAGCCTCAGGCAGGATGAGGAGCAGAAAATGTGCAGCACACTTCCACCAAGGCCAAGAAGCCTCGGAGTGTAAAAAGTGTTAGGAAGAAGAAAGTGCTGCTGGTAGACTAGTAGCCAAGGGCGAGATGTAGGCCCTCAGTTACAGGAAAGTTTAGGGGCAGTGTACCAGGCCACCAGTATCTTCAGGCCAAATGCAGGGCTAAGTCATGTGATAGAGGACTTAGGGTGTTTATGTAAGGACTTTACAAAAGTGGCCGATAGTGATAGTCGGTGGGGTGGGAAACAGTTTAGACAGGGATGGGTCATATGACATAGGTGGTGACCTGGACAAGATAGCTTCCCTGACTCACTGCACCAACATACACTTTGTTGAGCTGTTCCAGCATCATAAACAACCACACTTTGATGGAGCTGTGAGGCAAATCAATTTGGGGTTAGGGATGGCTCTGAGGGCAGCCAACTTTGCTCATGTTTCTCTGGTGCCTCTCGGAACTATCAACAGATGGGGTTACACTAGGCATGGCCTACATCTAAACAGGACTGGGAAGGGAAGACAGGTACAGTCGATTCACGCAAGTATAGGGGGTGGATCTCGGGCCACAGAGGGTCAAATACCTGTTGTCATGGGTAGGAAAAGTAAGTCTTTTTAGGATAAATCCAGACAACAGGTTCCCCTGCCTAAAGAGTATCTCAAGTAGTTTAAAAAATACTGAAACAAGCATTCACAAGACAGATTTTAACAATCCAAATATCACACATATCAGATGTCACAAAGAAAATCAAACAATTGGAAAGAGTAACATGGGGAATTTCACAGACTTAACAATCCTCCATGAAAACATCATGCAATCAATAAAAAAATAAAATACAACTATTGGAAGTTGACCTCCAGTCTTTAACAGCACAGTAGTTTGTGTTACTGAGCACTGGTGCAGAGAGACAGAAATCCAGCATGTAGTGTTATCATCATATGAAAGGGCAAACTCTTACTGCAGAACTGCTTCAAGGGGTGGAAGATCATGCATTTATATCAGAAAAGAAACACAGTTCAAATCGAGACACGACCTCAGTAAAGCAAGTGAAGACAAACACTTTGAAATATCAGCTATTGAATTAACAGGGCTTGATATCACCAAGAAATTAATCATTTTATGTGTGTATAGATCTTCCAGTGGTAGTGTGGACACTTTTTTCAATAAATTAACAGAAGTTGTAGATAAAGTCTCCAGTACAAAGGTCAACATAATTCTATGTGGGGACATTAACATCAACCCTAATATTGTAAATGAATCCATCAGCACCCTCATAAATATCCTTCAAAGTTTTGGCATGTCCCTATTGGTCAATAGTGCAACAAGGGTTACTACAATGACTGCAACAGTAATTGACCATGTGGCCACAAATATGGACAGGGAAAAATGTGATGTAGCTGTAAAAGATCTCAGACTATCAGACCATCTCTGTCAAATAACAACAGTAAAATCAGGCATCGAATCATTCCCTAAACTACAAGCCTACAAACAACATCTGTCATAAATCGAAATAAAACATTTTTCAAAGGAACTAGCAAACTAAAGCTGGGATGAAGTGTATAAGGAAACCAATGTGAATATGACATTCTCTAAATTCTCCACATTATTTAAATTGAACTTTGAGAGGGCGTTTCCAAAAGTATGCATGTCTGTATCAACAACTCACAAAGACAGATGGATAACAGCAGGTATTAAGAAGTCCTCCCAAACACTTAAATACCTCAGTTCCATGAAAAAGAGTTGCATTGATTCAGAATTCTTAAATTTCTATCATAGATACAAAATGATCTATACAAAGGTGCTGATTGCTGCAAAAAAGTCATTTAATGAGAAAATAATATATAATTCAGAGAATAAAAGCAAAGCAGTCTGAGATGTTATAAGAAAGGAAATGGGGAGAGACAAAGAAACACAGAATAACATACTGCTAAGGGAGGGGGATAAGGTAATAAATGATCCACAACACTTGGCAAACCAAGTAAATGAGCATTTTTCAAGTATTGCAGAGAAGTTACAGCAAAAATTCTCCAAAACAAATACAACACCTGTAAATAATGTTGCACAGAAACAATGATGTTACTTCCAACCACAGAGAATGAAGTCAATAAAACTGTTTTAAAAATAAAAAGTCAGTAGGCTTAGATGAAGTACCAATGTGTGTACTGAAACAATGCATGGGGATTATACAAGGCCCCTTAACAAATATAATAAATGAATCCTTCACACCAGGGACATTTCCAGAGCAGTTAAACAGGCAAGAGTTGTATCTTTGCTTAAGAAAGGTAATACAGAAGACAGAAAATTACCAGCCCATTTCCCTGCTGTCAGCATTCTCAAAAATAATAGAAGCAGTCATGAAAGACAGATTAATGAATTACCTGAATAAATACAATCTTTTAAGCAAATCACTGTTTGGTTTCGGAAGTGCAAAAAATACGGAGCCAGCCATAGTAGAACTCACAAAGGTTGTATTTGTTGCTCTTGACAAAGATGAGTGTGTCACAGGCATATTTTTGGATCTTTCTAAGGCCTTTTACAGTTGACCACAAGATTCAATTGAATAAATTAGAAGCATTAGGAATAAGAGGGGTAGCCAATGACTGGTTTCAGTCATATCTAGCAGATAGGGTACAAAGAGTAGAGATAACACATACTTCAAATAGATCTCAGCATTTAGTAAAACACTTATCAGAACCAAAATATATTCATATAGGAATTCTACAAGGTAGCACATTAGGACCAATACTGTTCCTAAAATACACCAATGACTTTTTCAGTAGTGTTATTCATGGTGAAAAAATCCTCTTCGCTGATGGCAGCAATATTATAGTCACTGAGAAAACAAGAGAACTCCCTACAGAGAAAGCAAATGAAGCTCTCAGGGAATTTTACGATTGGTCAATAAGCAAGAAAGTGACATTGAACATAAAGAAAACTAATGCCATGAATTTCGGTTTGAAGAGGGAAAATGTCAATGTTAAATTAAATGTAGATGGCACCTCTATAGACTGTGTAACAAATGCAAAATTTCCCAGAATGAATATTGATTCTCAGTTGAAGTGGTGTGAACACACAAAGGTACTTGCAAACACAATATCATCAGCATGTTATGCCTTTAAAATCCTATTATCAGTGTGTAGCATGCAGTGTCTTTTAGTTACATTCTATTCATAAGTACACTCAATTTTTAACTATGGCATTCTTTTTTGGGGAACAAATGCACAAAATATGAACACAATTTTCAAACTCCAGAAAAGAGCCATAAGAATCATAACCAAAAATGGTAGTTTAGCTCATTGTAAAGATCCGTTTAAAACACTGGGTATTTTAACAGCTCCATGTGAAAAGATTTACCAGTTAGTTGTACACATAAAAAATAACATTGGTAATTACTGTTCTGTCCATGACCATGAAACAAGACTCAACTTTGCCAAGAAAAAATAAATGTAAAACTCAAAACAGCACTTTCTACCAAGGAATAAAACTATACAATAAATTACCAAAAGAGATGAAAGAAATTGCAAAAATACACTTATTTAAAAAGGCAGCTAAAAAGTACCTGTTGTGCAATACATTTTATACAGTGAAGGATTACTTAGATAAAACAGAGTAGGGGTTTGGTAAAAAAAAGTTATGCAAATAAATAATAATAATAATAATAATAATGATTATAAAACACCCAATGTTCTACATAACACCTTCACACTAAGTTTCTTCCCTTCTTTCTTCCTTTTCTAAGATCAACATCTCACTTATTATAGTGGGATGCTGACTCAGTTTTTCAGGAAAGCAAATGGGAAGTTGTGGTACAGAAAATGGCCCAGAGATTACCAGGGTGTGTTTGTGTGTGTAGTGACATAGTGAGATATGAGTGAACAGTGTAGCATTACAATATTTAATAAGTTATTTGTAAAAAAAAAAATTGTATACCAGGAGTAAACCTAATGATTGTCTCCAACTAGAAGTCTGTAAATGTATATGGATTAACTTATTTTAATTTGGTCTAAACTTGTAATTTCTTTGACATGTCCTATATCCTTGTAAAAAAAGATCTATGGATGAATAAAGTTATTACTACTACTACTATTATTACTACTACTACTTAGTTTCACATGCATCACAGCAGAACTTTATTCATTCTTTTGAACTACTTACCAAGTGAACTTTGCTGTTAATAAGGTTAACACAAACACTGTGGAAGAAGTTCCTACACCAAAATCCACAAATCACACCTACATCTGTGTGTTTTACAAACTTGTTATACTTTTCACATAACCTGTCACTTCCAGCCTTGTTTCTCATTCTGGTCAGTTCAGTCCCAAATATTGTGGTGGAAATCCACCATTTATCATCATGAATACAGGTTATGTATTGTCCAGATTGGAGACTGACAATCTTTTCCCCAAAACAGCTTGTGATGGAATGGTCAATTTAGCTATAAAAAAAGCTGTATCATTTTAAACTTTGCTGATCTGAATTTGGTTTCCATCAATTGGCACAGTTTGGTGAATATCTCTCGTTTCACAAGTTATTTAGTCATTTCCAAAACTTGATCCCATGCACATTCTCATCATAACATGTGAACAAGTCAAACAGTATCAAAATTTGGTTTTCCTTAGGCTGCCAAAGCCTGCACGTACTATAAGTCATTTTGCTGTTCCAGTAACTTCATCATGTGGTGATTTACCATGGCTCATCACGAAGAAGTTCCATTCAGCTTTGCTTCAAGAATCATTCTGATGATTACATAAATTTGTGAATTTCTTGAATTTTTTGTACTGGTAGATGTATGCACCACAGATTTCACATCGAAGCGCAAACTCAGTATTACTGAATGTGTATCACATTTGGAGGGATAGTTAATTGCTAGTTCTTTTTTTCCAAATAAATGTTGGAACCATAAAGAATCAGTGTGATTTTTTCATTGTTACAGCTCTAAGCTCACTGATCTACTGCATTATTGTAGCAGCTGTTCTGTATCCCCCACATTACTTCCTACGCTACAAGAAAATGGAAGATTACTTTTTGGATATCTTTTCGTATTTAACACAATCAATGATGAAAAACCTTGTAAAACTTACCCTTTGCCACACGAAAACATTGTGAACCATGGCACAACCACAGAACACAATACCAACACCAATAAATACGCTGGTAATTATGGCTGGAGTTGAATGGAATTGGATGAATGTGTACAAGATGATTCCTGGAAAGAGAGAAATTTGCTAAATAATTAGCATATAGTGAAATAACATTAATTACTGATTATTAATTTTAAATTACTGCTGCTAGACTTAAGAATAAAACTGACTGAGTATCAATTGAAGCCACCAGCAAAACATATATCAAGAATTACAGAGACAAAAAAGTGTGTAACTATAGAAGTGCAGATAAAGAAAACATCTTGGTAAAAAAAGAATTCATGTTCCTAGGATATAAGGCCAACTGATCTGTTATTTCAAATATCCTGCCATTCCAACTATGTGGACACAGACTTGAGGAGTGGTCGTAATATTATATGTGTGGCAAATAATTCTGCTTCTGGCTCCTGCAACTCAAAGGGCTGCAGGACACACGTCACATGGGGGTGGCTGTTGGCTAACTACAGGAAATAAATACCTGGATGGACGAGTGCAACCATTGTCCATGTATCATTACTGGATCATATACATGCTAATTAAACAGATCAACCAAAACAATGAAAATTTCTTAAAAAATTTAGTTACAAAAACCATATAAAGTGTTATTCGACCTCTGAATTCAGATTTAATTTCAGATTTTCTGCACTGGCCTTAGTTTTTAGGTAATAAACATTTTTGTAAATGTTTATGGCAGTCAGTATATTATACATATCTGACAAAATGACTCAGTCTTTCAACAAGATTTCTAGATGTAAACAGCAAATAATCTGTCAGTATGAAAAGGAATCAAATAAAATCTGTAGTAAGAATAAAGAAACATAGAGAATCATATCTAAAAATATTTCTTGTGATAATTTGCCTCAGAAGCGTCACTTTATAAGGACCAGTACTAGATGCCCCCCCCCCCCCCATGAAACATGGACCTTGCCGTTGGTGGGGCGGCTTGCGTGCCTCAGCAATACAGATAGCCATACCGTATGTGCAACCACAACTGAGGGGTATCTGTTGAGAGGCCAGACAAACGTGTGGTTCCTGAAGAGGGGTAGCAGTCTTTTCAGTAGTTGCAAGGGCAACAGTCTGTATGACTGACTGATCTGGCCTTGTAACAATAACCAAAACGGGCTTGTAGTGCTGGTACTGCGGATGGCTGAAAGCAAGGGGAACCTACGGCCATAATTTTTCCCGAGGGCATGCAGCTTTACTGTATGATTAAATGATGATGGCATCCTCTTGGGTAAAATATTCCGGAGGTAAAATAGTCCCCCATTTGGATCTCCGGGCGGGGACTGCTAAGGGGATGCTGTTATCAGGAGAAAGAAAACTGGCGTTCTACGGATCGGAGCATGGAATGTCATATCCCTTAATCGGGCAGGTAGGTTAGAAAATTTAAAAAGGGAAATGGATGGGTTAAAGTTAGATATAGTGGGAATCAGTGAAGTTAGGTGGCAGGAGGAACAATACTTCTGGTCAGGTGACTACAGGGTTATAAACACATAATCAAATAGGAGTAATGCAGGAGTAGGTTTAATAATGAATAGGAAAATAGGAATGCGGGTAAGCTACTACAAACAGCATAGTGAACGCATTATTGTGGCCAAAATAGATATGAAGCCCACACCTACTACAGTAGTACAAATTTATATGCCAACTAACTCTGCAGATGACAAAGAAATTGAAGAAATGTATGATGAAATAAAAGAAATTATTCAGATAGTGAAGGGTGATGAAAATTTAATAGTCATGGGTGACTGCAATTCAGTAGTAGGAAAAGGGAGAGAAGGAAACATAGTAGGTGAATATGCATTAGGGATAATAAATAAAAGAGGAAGCCGAATGCTAGAATTTTGCACAGAGCACAACTAAATCGTAGCTAACACTTGGTTTAAGGATCATGAAAGAAGGTTGTATACATACTAAAAGGTATCAGATAGATTATATAATGGTTGTTGTTGTTGAGGTCTTCAGTCCTGAGACTGGTTTGATGCAGCTCTCCATGCTACTCTATCCTGTGCAAGATTCTTCATCTCCCAGTACCTACTGCAACCTACATCCTTCTGAATCTGCTTAGTGTATTCATCTCTTGGTCTCCCTCTACGATTTTTACCCTCCACTCTGTCCTCCAATGCTAAATTTGTGATCCCTTGATGCCTCAGAACATGTCCTACCAACCGATCCCTTCTTCTAGTCAAGTTGTGCCACAAACTTCTCTTCTCCCCAATCCTATTCAATACTTCCTCATTAGTTATGTGATCTACCCATCTAATCTTCAGCATTCTTCTGTAGCACCACATTTCGAAAGCTTCTATTCTTTTCTTGTCTAAACTATTTATCGTCCATGTTTCACTTCCATACATGGCTACACACCATACAAATACTTTCAGAAACGACTTCATGACACTGAAAGCTATACTCGATGTAAACAAATTTCTCTTCTTCAGAAATGCTTTTCTTGCCATTGCCAGTCTACATTTTATATCCTCTCTTCTACGACCATCATCTGTTATTTTGCTTCCCAAATAGCAGAACTCCTTTACTACTTTAAGTGTCTCATTTCCTAATGTAATTCCCTCAGCATCACCCGACTTAATTCGACTACATTCCATTATCCTCGTTTTGCTTTTGTTAATGTTCATCTTATATCCTCCTATCACTGACCAAGACACTGCCCATTCCGTTCAACTGCTCTTCCAAGTCCTTTGCTGTCTCTGACAGAATTACAATGTCATCGGCGAACCTCAAAGTTTTTATTTCTTCTCCATGGATTTTAATACCAACTCCAAATTTTTCTTTTGTTTCCTTTACTGCTTGCTCAATATACAGATTGAATAACATCGTGTAGAGGCTACAACCCTGTCTCACTCCCTTCCCTTCCCTTAAAACCTGGTTCCTAAAACTCTGTCTTACCATTATATAATCTATCTGCTTGGTTCGCAGGAGAGCTTCTGTAAAGTTTGGAAGGTAGGAGACGGATACTGGCAGAAGTAAAGCTGTGAGTACCGGGCGTGAGTCGTGCTTCAGTAGCTCAGATGGTAGAGCACTTGCCCGCGAAAGGCAAAGGTCCTGAGTTCGAGTCTTGGTCGGGCACACAGTTTTAATCTGCCAGGAAGTTTCAGTTTTTTTTCTGCCCAAATAGCAAAAGTCATCCACTACTTTAAGTGTCTCATTTCCTAATATAATTCCCTCAGCATTGTCTGATTTAATTAGACTACATTCCATTATCCTCATTTGGTTTTCATCTTATATCCTTCTTTCAAGACACTGTCCATTCCATGCAACTCCTCCTCCGGGTCCTTTGCTGTCTCTGCCAGAATTACAATGTCATTGGCAAATCTCAAAGTTTTTATTTCATCTCCCTGGATTTTAATTCTTATTCCAAATTTTTCTTTTGTTTCCTTTACTGCTTGCCTAGTATACAGATCGAATAACATCAGGGATAGGCTACAACCTTGACTAAACTCCCTTCCCAACCACTGCCCCTTTCGCTTTCTGTACAAATTGTAAATAGCCTTTCGCTCCCTATATTTTACCCCTGCCACCTTCAAAATTTGAAAGAGAATATTCCAATCAACATTGTCAAAAGCCTTCTCTAAGTCTGCAGATGCTATAAACGTAATTTTGACTTTCCTTAACTTATTTTCTATGAAATGTCGTAGGATCAGTATTGCCTCTCATTACATTTCTCGTGATTCAAAACAGATCTTCCCCAAGGTCGGCTTCTATCAGTTTTTCCATTCTTCTGTAAAGGATTCATGTTAGTATTTTGCAGCTGTGACTTATTAAACTGATATTTTGGTAATTTTCACCTGTCAACACCTTCATTCTTTGGGATTTGAAATTATTTTATTCTTCTTGAAGTGTGAGGGTATTTCGCCTGTATCATACATCTTTCTCACCAGACAGTAGAATTTTGTCTGGGGTGGCTCTCCCAAGGCTATCGGTAGCTCTAATGGAATGTTGTCTACTCCTGGGGTATTGTTTCGACTTAGGTCTTTCAGTGCTCTGTCAAATTGTTCACACAGAATCATATCTCCCATTTCATCTTCATCTATATCCTGAGCTCTTGATATTCATACAGGTGGTTGTTTTCTCCAAAGGTCTCCTAAATTTTCTTGTAGGCAGTATCTATATATGCCTCTACATCCTTACATTTGTCCTCTAACCATCCCTGTTTAGCCACTTTGCACTTCCTGTCAATCTCATTTTTGAGACGTTTGTATTCCTTTTTGCCTACTTAATTTACTGCATTTTTGTATTTTCTCCTTTCATCAATTAAGTTCAATATCTCTTCTGTTACCCAAGGATTTCTCCTAGCCCTTGTCTTTTTACCTACTTGATCCTCTGCTGCCTTCACTACTTCATCCCTCAAAGCTACCCATTCTTCTTCTATTGTATTTCTTTCCTCCATTCCTGTCAATTGCTCCCCTATGCTCTCCCTGAAACTCTGCACAACCTCTGGTTCTTTCAGTTTATCCAGGTCCCATCTCCTTAAATTCCCACCTTTTTGCAGTTTCTTCAGTTTTAATCTACAGTTCATAACCAATAGATTGTAGTCAGAGTCCACATCTGCCCCTGGAAATGTCTTACAATTTAAAACCTGGTTCCTAAATCTCTGTCGTACCATTATATAATCTATCTGAAACCTGTCAGTATCTCCAGGCTTCTTCCATGTATACAGCCTTCTTTTATGATTCTTGAACCAAGTGTTAGCTATGATTAAGTTGTGCATTGTGCAAAATTCTATCAGACGGCTTCCTCTTTAATTTCTTTCCCCAATCCATATTCACCTACTACGTTCCCTTCTATTCCTTTTCCTACTATCGAATTCCAGTCACCCATGACTATTAAATTTTCGTCTCCCTTCACTATCTGAATAATTTCTTTTATCTCATCATACATTTCTTCAATTTATTCGCCGTCTGCATAGCTAGTTGGCATATAAATTTGTACTATTGTGGTAGGCGTGGGCTTCGTGTCTATCTTGGCTACAATAATGCCTTAACTACAGTGTTTGTAGTAGCTTACCCACACTGCTACTTTTTATTCATTACTAAACCTACTCCTGCATTACCCCTATTCGATTTTGTATTTATATAACCCTGTATTCACCTGACTTTACTAATTCCCACTACCTTCGGAATGTTTTACCCAAGAGGATGCCATCACCGTTTAACCATACAATATAGCTGCATGCCCTCGGGAAAAATTACGGCTGTAGTTTCCCCTTGCTTTCAGTCGCTCACAGTACCGCAGAGCAAGGCTGTTTTGGTTATTGTTACAAGACCAGATCAGTCAATCATTCAGACTGTTGCCCCTGCAACTACTGAAAAGGCTGCTGCCCCTCTTCTGGAACCATGTGTTTGTCTGGCCTCTCATAGATACCCCACACTTGTGGTTGCACCTACGGGATGACTATCTGTATCACTGAGGCATGCAAGCCTCCCCACCAGTGGCAAGATCCATGGTTCATGGGGGAAATTTAAAGTTCTCTTTTTTATTCATTAGATTAATTTCATAAGTAATTTGGAAGGAAAAAAAACTTGTTCTCATTGTGGAGAAGTATTGTTTTTAGACTAACTTTGCTGGAATCTATGAACAAGCTAAACTCATTTACACAGAAATCATGACCAAGAATCAGATGATGGACTCAATACATTATAAAAAAAAACCATAGCACCTTCAGTGGAGAAATGATCAGAAAAAAAACAGCATGAGAGTCATGATAAAAACTCACTTTTATACAACAAAGAAGATTCCATCCTTTTAATCACGAAGATAGAAGCTCAGCCTGTTGCGTTGACATATTTAAATCAAGAATAACATCACTGAAATCCGTTCAGTGTTGCTCATATGTTTCACAATGGCCTTGAACTGTTGGCTCAGCATACATATCTCCATCTCTGTCTTCTGCAGAGGATACTGGTATTGGAAGTTCTTCACAGTGAGAAACAGACTTTTTAGCAAATGGTTAATTAGAATACTGTACAATTTTCCTTGTTTTTGAGGGGATGCCATCAATTTCTGTCAGACAAATGTGAGTATGTTGTGTGGTCTATTAAACTTTGACAAAACATAGAATATACAGTTCCACACAGTAAATGGAATGACACCATTAATAAATATAGACTTCGATCGGAAATGGGTAGCTAAGGTAAAAAATTCAAAATTTCTAGGTGTATGCATTGATGAGGGGTTGAACTGGAAAAAAAACACTGAAGTTCTGCTGAAACGTTTGAGTTCAGCTACTTATGCTATTAGGGCCATTGCAAATTTTGGTGATATACATCTCAGTAAATTAGCTTACCACATCTATTTTCATTCTCTGCTTTCATATGGCATCATATTCTGGGGTGACTCATCATTGAGTAAAAGAGTGTTCATTGCACAAAAGCGTGTTATCAGAATAATTGTTGGAGTTCATCCAAGATCATCCTGCAGACACTTATTTAAAGAGCTAGGGATCTTCACTATAGCCTCGCCATATATATATATATTCACTTATGAAAATTGTTATTAACAATGCAAATGAATTCAAAAGAATATGAGTTTACATGGCTACAACACTAGGAGAAAGGATGATCTTCATTACTCAAGGATAAATCTAACTTTGGCTCAGGAGGGGTAAATTATGCTGCCACAAAAGTCTTTGGTCACTTACTTAATAGCATCAAAAGTCTGACAGATAGTTATATAGCATTTAAAAGGAAATTAAAAGAATTTCTGAATGGCAACTCCTTCTACTCATTAGATGGATTTTTGGATATAGTAAGTGGGTAATTTCCCCATCCCCCACAAAAATAAATAAATAAATAAAAATATTACATGTCATGTAATGTTTTGTATAATGTCATAACTTGGACAGGCACCTTTTATTAACCTGACACGCTCTACATCATTATGAAGTGCCATATTCATGATGAATGGAACAAGTACTAATCTAATCTAATCTCTTCCAAATGATGGGAACAGCAAATATCACGTGACATTATCTTTTTACCCAGCTTGTCAGTAGTGTGTAACATGACTGAAAGCATATGAGGTGGGAAAGGGGGGGGGGGGGAGGGGCTGCAGGATGACAGTTCTTGTCCTAAGCACCAGCCTTCCACCTGAAATAAAGTTCACACCAATTCTTTAGAAGAAGATTAAGATTCTTCTTTTCCAATTTCAGAGTTAACTCCGTACAGATGTAACAAAGAATTTGTATTATTTACTCTGATACAAAGCATTTCTTCAACTATGTGAACACAATCTTCATGTACTTAAAACAGCAAGCATTGACCTCCAGCAATTGTCAGAATTCGAAATGCTGAAATGAAAATGCTAACAAATGCAACATGATTCTACATGTTCAAGCATGACTCAGTGGCAGTGCTGCCGAACCATCCTTATTTCCTGAAGGTTGACTTCTGAACTGAGGGTTATGTGTGGAAATCCATTGTACATATTTTTATTATTTTTCAACGGTTAAATTAGTGGAATATTTATGTTATGCCACAGAAGAACAACCATCGTGTAGTGTTATCAAGGATGCCAATAGATGGAGGGTAGGTCGTCAAGAGAAAATTAAGTCCATGAAACCTGATTTCATTTCTGAATTCAGCACCTGCAACTTGAAATCCTATCATTGACACATGCCTGATATCACCTCCAGGTGCAGTGGTATTCCTTCTTTTTTGCTTCAGACTTCTAAAACATACCCAAATATACCAGAATCTCTTGTTTTCATGTTTAAAAATTTATTATTTTCTCAGCAGATTAAGTTTTCTCATTCTTAAGCCTCTTTCTATTTTGGACATTAATAATATACATTGTCATATGTCATTCACAGATGCATTCATAAAGAATTATGAATTACACTTCTATTTTTTATTCAATGTTGCTAGTATACATTCAGAATACAACTCCATGTAATTGTTTTACCTAGGCAGTGTACATACACACGTCCTCAACTTTAATGATTTATTTGTCAACGAGACACTAAGCCTTCATTATCCTTCCAGCATATGTAGTTTTAACCCACAGACACACATGCATGCATACACATTTACACACGTACATACAGACATATATATGTATGTAATTTGGCAGCTCCTCAGATAGATGGGCTGGAACCCTTGTATCTGTTTATTTTTATTGCCCTTCAAGCCATAATGGTAATCCCTTCAAATGTGAAAGTTATGCCGTTACATCTGCTTAAGCTTGTATGAAGATAATTTGAGTTACTGTCTTCTAAAGGCTAAGCACAGTACATAAAGTGCTATTGTGTGGTTCGGGCTGTGACTAACGTGCCACAAAGATACACTGGAAAAGTTCATGGCAAAAATTAGATACGAGGTGGAATCCAAAATTTTCAGGACTGGTGCTGCCATCTGGAAAGTAGTAGTAGATATTTGCACCACTAGGTGGGAGAGCTGCATATCTGATGAGTCAGTGTGCAGAGTGACATTCAGCTGGGAGGACATGTTGTGTGTCCACAGTGATTTCCAAAATACTCTGTGTTTGGTGGGTGGCAATTTTATGATGGATCCGCGAACAGAACAGCGTGTGTGTATCAAATTCTGTGTGAATCTCAGGAAAAGTGCTACGGAGACTCTTTCAATGATTCAACACGTGTTTGGAGGACAGAGACTGAGTCGTACGCATGTGTTTGAGTGGCAAGCTCGGCCAGGGCCGGCTGTACAGACGTCACACTGGAAGGCCTGTTACTCACACAATGCCAGACATTGTTTCCATACTTCAACATTGGTTCGTGCAGATCGGTGTCAACCATTCAAGACCTTGCGGATGAAGTGGGTATTAGTTATGAGACATATCAACAAATGTTGACTGATGAATTGGGCATGCATCGTGTCGCTGCAATGAATGCATTGTGTCGCATGATGCTCTTGCAGGGATAAAAAAAATCTGTGGAAATTTGTGATGGCCATATGTGTATGTATTTTCAATATCCCATTAGTACTACCTGATACAGATTTCATACACTTGAGCAATGTTCTAGGATGGGTCACATGAGTATTTTGTAAGCAATTTACTGTGTAGATAACATTTTCTTAATACCTTACCAGTGAACCAAATTCTGCCACCTGCTTTACATATGACTGAGCCTATGTGACCATTTGATTTCATAACCCTTCAAAATGTTACACCTCGCTATTTGTGTGCATTTGCCAATTCCAGATGTGACATACTCACATCACAGTCTTAGAATATTACTTTTCTCATTTTGTGCAATGTACAATTTTACATTTGTGAACATTTTAAACAAGTTGTCAATATTAGCAGCACTTTGAAACCTTATGAACAGTGATGGAATATTTATGCAGTTTTCTCAGACAGTGCTTTATTACAGATAACTGCATCATCTACTAAAAGTTATCGGAAAGACGATTAATAAACCATATAACGAGAACAGCAAGTGTCACAACATACTTCCTAGGGCATTTCTGAAATTACTTCCACATTTGTCAATGACTCTCCATCTGAGATAATGTGCTGCACCTATCTTGCCAAGAATCCTTAATCTAGACACAAATTTACTTCTGTTCAGAAGTGAAGGAAAGCTGCATCTATCCAACTACCTGGATTATTTCAGGATTGATCCATAACTTTGTGGATATCATGTGAGAAAGTGCAAATTATGTTTGCAGACATTATTTTCAGAATATAAGCTGACTGCCTACATTTAAAGTACAGTGCACCAGAAGAGATATTGTATAGTAGTGGCATACTTTGGCATGAAAGGTTATGAAAAGAAATAACTGACAAGAAAAAGATGCTACCACAAGTCATTGGGCTACAATTAAAAAAGAGCAACTCCTCATTATGTAATAAATAGAGCCATTAATATGATGCTGGAAAGTTCTGAGTGGAGCATAAATAATGGAAGGTGTGAGGGCAACCACTCACTGTAAAGCTGAGGCACCGAACAGTCATCTGGCACATAAACACCACCAAAAATGTTGCTGAGCTTAGAGACAAATTCATTCTTCAGAGTTAACTGTTGCAAGACATACACAGATGTACCGAGGCTTAGCTGGGACAGTGTGTACTGTGAAGAAATGCATTATCAGAAAGATAAACAATAAGGTGAGTTAAAATGCTTCCTTTACAAAAGTAGTATGTTCAAGATCAGAAGATATATATAATTGACTCCCTTACCTGTGAGGAAAACAGGAATGGAAATGAAGAATCCGCTTACTGCGCACATTCTTGTTATTGATGATTTTTGCAGGTACTTGTTAGTTCTGGAACAAAAATTACATCTTCTGTTAACAAGAGAAACTAACACGACATAACATACACTCCAAGACAAAAAAGAAATGATGCCTCACAAAGGTGTTAAGTAAATTGGCCACAAATTAATATTCATACAGGCATTGACAGAAAATGCAAAACAGTAAGTTTTTGCGGCTGACAGATGAATGTGTGATGCTGTAATGCAATTTCACTGGACAGCTGGCAAGAAAAGTTAACAGATGACATCTCGATATCAGGGCACAAAGTCATTATAAATTTTGTTCAGTGTACTCAGCTGGACAGCAACTATACCTCACAGACAGTTGTGTGAGCAATATATGCAGATGACAACATTTGAGAGAGAATCTGTAGTTGGGCTGAAAGGAGTAGTAATCAGGACATCGCTCAACCTCTGAATAGGAGCGGTGCCACTATTCAACTGTGCAACTGTGTTGGCAGGAATGGGTGAACCGAGCCGAACACAGCTGTCGACGTAGAATGTGAAGATGAGAATTGTCAGAGAGGCTTTCGGAGCCCCGGATCATCATTATCGTCGATCCGACGTGCATCTGGTGTTTCAGTCACCACAAGGACCATTGACAGACAGCTCACAGAAAGGGGGTTGAGCTCACGGCGCCCCTGGCACTGACCACATTGACCTCTGTACACCAACAAGCACGTTTGCAGTGGTGCCACGATGTTCGGCCTGGAATGTCACTGACTGGAGTAGAATTATCTTCAGTGATGAGTCCAGCTCCGAAGACCAGCAAAGACGTGTCGTCTCGAGATTCTCCGAGCAGTGGTTGGATACCAACCAGACTGTAGCCTGCCATATGGCCTGACAACCAGGAGTGACTGGTCTGGGGCGCCATCTCATTTCATAGTAAGACCCCTGTGGTTCTCATCTGCGGCACCCTTACAGCATATTGACGCATCAACGATATTTTGTTGCTCTACATGGCAAGCCATCCTGAGATTACATTTCAGCAAAATAATGTCCACCTGCAAGAGTTTCTACTGCTTGGCCTCGAGCCTGTCAAACCCTACCTTGGCAAGCAAAGTCGCTGGATCTCTTCCCAATTGAGAGCGTTTGGAGTATTACAGGCAGGGCTCGTCAACTGGCTCGGGATTTTGACAAAGTATGAGGGCTATGCCGAAAGTTTTTAGCAGAATGTGTGAAAAAAAAATTATTTGCAAAAAAAGTTTACAATTTTTCAAAATACTCTCCATTAGCATGTATACATTTTTCCATTCTCTGAAGCCACTTAGAAAATATGTCAGTCCTAGCTTCTTTTGGGATGTCACTTAGTGCACTCTCGTATGGTGCAATGGCCTCTTCATCTGATGAAAACCGCTCCCTTCGAATTTTTTCCTTAGTCTTAGTGAACAGAAACAAGTCACAGGCGGCCAGGTCAGGTGAATAGGGGGGATGGGGTAACACTTACACTTCTTCCTTCTCCATAAAGTCCATCGTTCTGGCAGCCCTGTGCGCAGATGCATTGTCGTGATGCAGCAGAAGGTGCCCACTCTTGGACTTTGGATGCTGTGACTTCCATGTGACGATGACTTGTGGAAGACAATCGTTCACATACCTTTCAGCATTGACTGTACGACGTGTGTCCAAGGTCACAGAGGTGAGATGGCCGATCTTTGTGAAAAAAAGTTTCCACCATCTTTTTTCCAGAGCTCCTTGTCGAACTTTTGTGGGTGGTTCCTCCCCTGGAAAGCACCACACAGAAGAATGTCTCTTCGTTTCAGGGTCATAATGGTAGGCCCACGTTTCATCACCTGTGACGATATTGTAGGTGTCTTGGGACTTCCCTCTATTGAATTTTTCGAGCATGAAACGACACCAGTCCACTCTCGCCGCCTTTTGGCTTTCTGTCAGGGAATGTGTCACCCAACGGGCACATCTGTTAGTATGGCCTAAGTGACTATGAACGATGGTCTGTGCTGCTGTTTATCCAATATTTAGGGTTCCTTCACTGTCGCAAAATGTAAGATGTGGATTTTCTTTCATCATTTTCCTCACGGCATCAATGTTTTCAGGAGTCACAGCTGTTGCTGGCCGACCGGGACGAGGTTCATCTTCAGTTGACTGCCGACCCCTCAAAAACTCGCGAAACCAATTTCCAGCTGTGGCCCTAGAAAGGGAAGTTTCGCCAAAAACACGCAGCAAAGAAGAATGGCATTCTTCGGCACTTAAACCCTTTTTATAATCGTAAAAAATCATAGCGCGAAAGTCGCGGCGCGACTGCTCCATCCTGCACCGTCTCTTGACTCAGCACTGCCTGTGCTTTCTTACTGCGCTGTGGGGGGATCACCGCTAGCCAGGGGCTGCGCGCGCACGTCCCAAGGTCGAAAAACATCGCTCTTCCGAACGAAAACAACCCCATCGTCCTCCGCCTTACGGTTTACGGGCTGCTAAAAACTTTCGGCATAGCCCTCGTAGCGCCCCAATTGAACAGAATTTGGAGCGATTTCCCTCAGGAGGCCATTCAACGACTCGATCACTCAATGCCAAGCCAAGTAACTGCTGGCATAACGGCCTTGGGTGTACCAATGCGGTATCGACATGGTCAATTTATGAAGCACTTTCTGTTGCATGAATAATTAATTCTTTCTGATACTGAAATCATTATCTATACAAGTACATCACGGCTACCGATTTCTGTCCCATTTGGATAACGTTCGTGGTGCATCGTTGTTTTTTTGTGTTAGAGTGTAAAGTCATCCAGTAGTTGTTTACAAAATGGGCATACATATTCGATGCTTCACTAAAACAAAGTTAACGGGAATTATTGCCGAAAGGAAAGAAAAACATAAAAGATAGTTTCTATGCACCTGAATTACGTAACGTCATGTCTCATGTCTGTGCAGTTCATACTGCACCATTTACTGTTCTTCATACAATTTTTGCATACATGCCGGGAGCAGTGATTACTAATATATGTTTACACGAAAACCTACCCGACAGCATCTGAAGAAGTCTAGAGCAACAAATACGTAGCAAATAACATTGCTGCCGGCCGGGGTGGCCGAGCGGTTCTAGGCGCTACAGTCTGGAATCGCGCGACCGCTACGGTCGTAGGTTCGAATCATGTCTCGGGCATGGATGTGTGTGATGTCCTTAGGTTAGTTAGGTTTAATTAGTTCTAAGTTCTAGGGGACTGATGACCTTAGAAGTTAAGTCCCATAGTGCTCAGAGCCATTTGAACCAAATAACATGACTCATCAGGAAGTTGCCTCTTATAAGCTCTTCCTAACGCCTTCTGTCGTTATGTTCCTAGTCACATAGCCTCGGTTTTTTACACTGAATTTTTTCCCAAAAATATGCTGCTTCTGTTGAAATGAACTGTACTGCCCACTGCAGCTAATTTTTCTTTGCTCTTTTGTTAACATGAAGTAATAACGGTATCTGTAAAAATATATAGTCTATACAACCGTATGTGTAGTTCAGAATGATGATTTGTGTTTTGTTGAAAATATAATAGAGTGCCGATGGGCATCAGGCAGGAAATTAATAATCCCCTTACGTTCAACTAAAAAGTAACGACTCCCATAATTTATCAGAATAATTGGACTCAGGGATCTAAATTTTGCTTTACTCCAATGTTTGTATCATTAAATCTTGGCTTGGTCAATAGACAGACAGCAGATACTATTCTGAATAAAGTTTTATAAATGATTCATTTGAAATTATTAGTAAATAAACAGTACAATTTAACATTTCAACTGTAACAATTCCTATTCCAAAGAAGACGTGTGAATGTTACCAAACGATTAGTTTGATAAGTCATGATTGTAAAATATTAACACGAATTATTTACAAAAGATCGAAATTCTGGTAGAAGCTGACCACATGGAAGATCACTGTAGGTTCCAGAGAAATGTAACACGTGAGGCTGTATTGCCACTGCCACTTATCTTGTAAGATGGATTAAATAAAGGCAAACCTACACTTATAGCATTTGTGAGTTCAGAGATCAGGCCTACTTACAACGGTGTCGACTGCAACATACCCTTTGGAATTTTGGAATTCTGAAGGTGAGCAAGGATGAAATACTGGGAACGAAAGGTTATTTACAACTTGTGCAGAAACCAGATTGCAGTTAGTAGAAAGGTATGAAAGGGAACCAGCAGCTGAGAAAGGAGTGAGACAAGTTATCTCCAATACTGTTCAATATGCAGGTTGAACCAAGGCTTAATTTCGGCTGGCAACGTCCAGGAAGCTTTTTTTTAAACTAAGTGGAACAATTCGGCACTGGAGATTTGAAACAGTGCACGTAACTATAATTTGCAGCAGTGGACGTGACAGTGGGTGACCAACGCGATGCGATGGTAAGGTGTGTAGGGCGAGGTACTGTGTGTGTGTGTGTGTGTGTGTGTGTGTGTGTGTGTGTGTGTGTGTGTGTGTGCGTATGCAGCATACACAATATAAGTTGAGCTTCGTTCCGAAGTTGTGATCGGAACGTACCGGTAACCATCGTGTCTACTGTCTTTTGTTTACGACTGCCAGCAACCTCAGAGATTTGTAGTATAACCCAGATCTACCAACAATACCTGCAAACGACCGCGGGGTGTGTGACACAGGGTACGTCCCTTCGTACCAGATATCAGGGTTTCTTTCCGTCCATTCACGTGGAGTGCGGAAAGAATGGTTGTTTGAGTTCCTCTTTGGGTGCAGTAATTAATCTAATTTTATCTTTACAATCTCTATGTGAGCGATACGTATGAGATTGTGATATATTCCAAGAATCATCATTTAAAGTCGGCTGTTGAAACTTCGTTAATAGACTTTCTAGGGATAATTTACGTCTGTCGTCAAGAGTCTTCTAGTTCAGTAGCACCAGCATCTCTGTGACACCCTGCCACAGACTAAACAAACGTGTAACCATTTGTGATGCCCATCTCTTTTACTTTCAGTATCCCCTGTTGTCCTATTTGGTACGGGTTCCACACACTTCAGCAATATTCTAGAACCTGTGGCACGAGTGATTTGTAAGTAATCTCCTTTGTAGACTATTTGCACTTCCCCAGATCTACCATTATACCGAAGTCTACCATCTGCTTTATTCACAACTGAGTCTATGTGACCATAACATTTCATATCCCTACAATGTATTACAACCACGTATTTGTATGAGTTTGTCTATACCAATAGTGGCTCACTAATATTAAAGTCATACGATTCTACGTTTTTACGTTTCTTGAAGCGCATAATTTTACGTTTCTGAACGTTTCAAGATCAGGCTGAATATTTATGCAGCTTCTTTCAAACGGTATTTCATCACAGATAACTGCATCATCTGCAAAAAGTCTGAGGTTACTATTAATATTGTCTTGCAAGGCCATTGATATTCAACGTGAACAGCAACGGTTCCAACACATTCCCCTGGGACACACCTGAAATCCTCCATTCACGCCTGTCGCGACACCACTGGAGGCGGGCTGCACGATGTTGGGGCGTGAGCGGAAAACGGCCTAACGGTGTGCGGGACCGTAGCCCAGCTTCATGGAGACGGTTGCGAATGGTCCTCGCCGATACCCCAGGAGCAACAGTGTCCCTAATTTGCTGGGAAGTGGCGGTGCGGTCCCCTACGGCACTGCGTAGGATCCTACGGTCTTGGCGTGCATCCGTGCGTCGCTGCGGTCCGGTCCCAGGTCGACGGGCACGTGCACCTTCCGCCGACCACTGGCGACAACATCGATGTACTGTGGAGAGCTCACGCCCCACGTGTTGAGCAATTCGGCGGTACGTCCACCCGGCCTCCCGCATGCCCACTATACGCCCTCGCTCAAAGTCCGTCAACTGCACATACGGTTCACGTCCACGCTGTCGCAGCATGCTACCAGTGTTAAAGATTGCGATGGAGCTCCGTATGCCACGGCAAACTGGCTGACACTGACGGCGGCGGTGCACAAATTCTGCGCAGCTAGCGCCATTCGACGGCCAACACCGCGGTTCCTGGTGTGTCCGCTGTGCCGTGCGTGTGATCATTGCTTGTACAGCCCTCTCGCAGTGTCCGGAGCAAGTATGGTGGGTCTGACACACCGGTGTCAATGTGTTCTTTTTTCCATTTCCAGGAGTGTGTAAGCGTAGGTGTGGGACTAAGTCAAATGCTTTTCGGAAATCAAACAATACTGCATCTACCTGACTGCCTTGATCCAAAGCTTTCGGTATGTCACGTGAGAAAAATGCGAGTCGGGTTTCACATCATCGATGTTTTGGGAATCCATGCTGGAATGCATTAAGCAGGCCATTCTGTTCAAAATACCTCCTTATGTTTGAACTCAGAATACGTTCTAAGATTCTATAACAAATCGATGTCAAGGATATAGGACAGTAATTTTGTGGATCACTTCTACTACCCTTCTTGTAGATGGGTGTGACTTGTGCTTTTTTCCGAGAACTAGGCACGGTTTTTTTCTCGAGGGATCTAGGATAGATTATAGTTAGAAGAGAGGCTAACTCAGCCGCAAATTCAGTACAGAATCTGACAGGGATTCCATCGGGCACTAGATCTTTGTTCAGTTTTAACTATTTCAGCTGTTTCTCAACACCACTCACGCTAATACTTTTAGGTGGTACGAGTATTAAAATGGGGCAATGTTCCTGCGTTTCCCTTTGTACAAGAAGATTTCGGAACGGAGTTAAGCATTTCAGATTTTGCTTTGCTACCCTCAGTTTCAGTTCCTGTCTCATTGGCTGGGAACTGGGCACCAACTCTGGTACCACTATTAACCTTTTCGTTCGTCCAGAGTTTCTTTGGGTACTGTGGAAGATCATTTGACGCTATTCTGCTACCATAGTCACAGAAGGCGTCATGCATTGCTTTCGTGACAGCCAAAGACGTTTCATTAAGCTTGTCTATATCTATAGCCCTAGACTTTGTATTATCCAGTAATCTCCGTTTCTTTAGAAGTTTCTTTGCAGCGAATGTATACGATGAGAGTCCTTCCCCTTATGAAGATGGTATCGAGCATAACCAGAAAGCAAAGTGACACTGTCAGGAGAACAGACGATGGCACCTGCTTTTTGTATCAATTCTTATGGTTTTATCATTTTGATTATAAGGAAACTGAATTTCAGAACAGCATTTTGTAAAAAAAAAAGGATTTCTCATTTTACGCTTTATCACTAGTTTTCAAAAATCTTAACGATGATTTTTATGGCTGGCGATTGCATGGTTCAAGAGATGTGTTCCTGCAACTAAAATTTTGGAAATTAAACACTGGGTTGAACAAAGGTGGGGGGGGGGGGGGGCATGCTAAAAGAATTGCGGTCTGGCAGGATTGCCAAGTTGGCGGAATTTCCGGTAAATTTGACGGATTTTACACACTATCAATGAGTGCAATTTTGCATTTAGTGGGCAACTGATTAGTGGATTGTTGTCTGCAACAATGTTTTTATGTTTAATTCAGTGTTTCCATTATAGAATTAAAAACTGTATATAATGTGAAAAATCCTAAACTGTCAACGATGTGGCTTCAGCCAGCTCCAATGATTTAATTAAGATGGGACTGCAATTTAATCTCCCATCTTCCCACACACCCCTTTCAATGGATCATGCACATTACACTATACCAATGAAACACGATGTCATCTATATATACTAATTTGCCGTACGAGGAATGTGTTTATATTCGTGATTATCATAAAAACGAATTGGCCAAAGTTATAATGCTATTGAGAATTACCATTCTTACGCCTTCCCCTACAAACATACATACATATATTTACACTTGTTTCATAGATCATGATTACGACGTTTCGTAATGATGTGGAACATGTCACTATAAACATAAGTTTTCTGTGCACAAAATAATTTTTCACAAGCTACTAATTTATATCTAAAAATTCATCTATTATGTTGAAGGAATTGTCATTCAGAAATTCTTTTAATTTGTTTTTAAATGTTGGTTGGCTCTCTGTCACACTTTTAATGCTATTTAGCGAATGACCAAAGATTTTTGTGGCAGCATAATTCACCCCTTTCTGTGCATAAGTCAGATTTAACCCAGAATAGTTAAATCACTCTTTCTGCTAGTGTTGTAGCTATGCACTTCTCTATTATTTTTGAATTGGGATGAGTTATTAATAACAAATTTCTTAAGTGAATATATGTGTTGAGAAGCTACTTTGAATACCCCGAGTTCCGTAAATAAATGTCTGCAAACTGATCTTGGGTGGGCTCCAGCTATTATTCTGATTACACGCTTTTGTGTAATGAATACTTTTTCTCTTAATGATGAATTACCCCAAAATATGATATGATACAAAAGCAGTGAATGAAAATAGGCACAGAGGGCTAATTTACTGAAATGTTTATCACCAAAATTTGGAATATACCCTAATTGCATAACTAACTGAACCTAAAAATTTCAGCAGATCGTTGATGTGTTTCTTCCAATTCAATTTATTATCAATGCACACACGCAGAAAATTTGAATATTCTGCCTTACCAGCAGACTTCTGTTCATAGTCATTTATCAATGGTGTTATGCAATTGTATAGACTGTGTATCCACACAATTTAGTGAGAGACCATTTGCAACAGGCCACTTAATAATTTTCTGAAAGATATTATTTAAAATCCTCTCCATGAACCAGAGACCTTGCCGTTGGTGGGGAGGCTTGCGTGCCTCAGCGACACAGATAGCCCTACCGTAGGTGCAACCACAACGGAGGGGTATCTGTGAGAGGCCAGACAAACGTGTGGTTCCTGAAGAGGGGCAGCAGCCTTTTCAGTAGTTGCAGGGGCAACAGTCTGGATGATTGACTGATCTGTCCTTGCAACATTAACCAAAACGGCCTTGCTGTGCTGGTACTAAGAACGGCTGAAAGCAAGGGGAAACTATGGCCGTAATTTTTCCCGAGGGAATGCAGCTTTACTGTATGAATAAATGATGATGGCGTCCTCTTGGGTAAAATATTCCGGAGGTAAAATAGTCCCCCATTGGGATCTCCAGGCGGGGACTACTCAGGAGGACGTCGTTGTCAGGAGAAAGAAAACTGGCGTTCTATGGATCGGAGCGTGGAATGTCAGATCCCTTAATCGGGCAGGTAGATTAGAAAATTTAAAAAGGGAAATGGATAGGTTAAAGTTAGATATAGTCGGAATTAGGTGGCAGGAGCAACAAGACTTTTGGTCAGGTGAATACAGGGTTATAAATACAAAACCAGATAGTGGTGATGCAGGAGTAGGTTTAATAATGAATAAAAAAACAGGAGTTCGGGTTAGCTACTACAAACAACATGGTGAACCCATTATTGTGGCCACGAAGCCCACGCCTACAACAGTAGTACACGTCTATATGCCAACTAGCTCTGCAGATAACGAAGAAATTGAAGAAATGTAAGATGAGATAAAAGAAATTGTTCAGATAGTGAAGGGAGACGAAAATTTAATAGTCATGGGTGACTGGAATTCGATAGTAGGAAAAGGAATAGAAGGGAACGTAGTAGGTGAATATGGATTGGGGAAATAAATTAAAGAGGAAGCCGTCTGATAGTATTTTGCACAATGCACAACTTAATCATAGCTAACACTTGGTTCAAGAATCATAAAAGGAGATTGTATACATGGAAGAAGCCTGGAGATACTGACAGGTTTCAGATAGATTATATAATGGTAAGACAGAAATTTAGGAACCAGGTTTTAAATTGTAAGACATTTCCAGGGGCAGATGTGGACCCTGACCACAATCTATTGGTTATGAACTGTAGATTAAAACTGAAGAAACTGCAAAAAGGTGGGAATTTAAGGAGATGGGACCTGGATAAACTGAAAGAACCAGAGGTTGTACAGAGTTTCAGGGAGAGCATAAGGGAACAATTGACAGGAATGGAGGAAAGAAATACAATAGACAATAGAAGAAGAATGGGTAGCTTTGAGGGATGAAGTAGTGAAGGCAGCAGAGGATCAAGTAAGTAAAAAGACGAGGGCTAGTACAAATCCTTAGGTAACAGAAGAAAAATAGAATTTAATTGCTGAAAGGAACATAAAAATGCAGTAAATGAAGCAGGCAAAAAGGAATACAAACGTCTCAAAAACGAGATCGGCAGGAAGTGCAAAATGGCTAAGCAGGGATGGCTAGAGGACAAATGGAAGGATGTAGAGGCTTATCTCACTAGGGGTAAGATAGATACTGCCTACAGGAAAATTAAAAAGACCTTTGGAGATAAGAGAACCACTTGCATGAACATCAAGAGCTCAGATGGAAACCCAGTTCTAAGCAACGAAGGGAAAGCAGAAAGGTGGAAGGCGTGGATAGACGGTCTATACAAGGGCGATGTACTTGAGGGAAATATTATGGAAATGGAAGAGGATGTAGATGAAGATGAAATGGGAGATACGATACTTCATGAAGAGTTTGACAGAGAACTGAAAGACCTGAGTCGAAACAAGGCCCCAGGAGTCGACAACATTCCACTGGAACTACTGACGGCCTTGGGAGAGCCAGTCCTGACAAAACTCTACCATCCGGTGAGCGAGATGTATGAAACAGGCGATATACCCTCAGAATTCAAGAAGAATATAATAATTGCAACCCCAAAGAAAGCAGGTGTTGCCAGATGTGAAAATTACCGAAAAGTCAGCTTAATAAGTCACAGCTGCAAAATACTAACACGAATTCTTTACAGACGAATGGAAAAACTAGTTGAAGCCGACCTCACGGAAGATCAGTTTGGATTCCGTAGAAATACTGGAACACGTGAGGCAATACTGACCTTACGACTTATCTTAGAAGAAAGATTAAGGAAAGGTAAACCTACGTTTATAGCATTAGTAGACTTAGAGAAAGCTTTTGACAATGTTGACTGGAATACTCTCTTTCAAATTCTAAAGGTGGCAGGGGTAAAATACAGGGAGCGAAAGGCTATTTACAATTTGTACAGAAACCCGATGGCAGTTATAAGAGTCAAGGGGCATGAAAGGGAAGCAGTGGTTGGGGAGGGAGTAAGAGAAGGTTGTAGCCTCTCCCCGATGTTATTCAATCTGTATATTGAGCAAGCACTAAAGGAAACAAAAGAAAAATTCGGAGTAGGTATTAAAATCCATGGAGAAGAAATAAAAACTTTGAGGTTCGCCGATGACATTGTAATTCTGTCAGAGACAGCAAAGCACTTGGAAGAGCAGTTGAATGGAATGGACAGTGTCTTGAAAGGAGGATATAAGATGAACATCAACAAAAGCAAAACGAGGGTAATGGAGTGTAGTCGAATTAAGTCGGGCGATGCTGAGGGAATTATATTAGGAAATGAGACACTTAAAGTAATAAAGGAGTTTTGCTATTTGGGGAGATAAATAACTGATGATGGTCGAAGTAGAGAGGATATGAAATGTAGATTGGCAATGGCAAGGAAAGAGTTTCTGAAGAAGAGAAATTTGTTAATATCGAGTATAGATTTAAATGTCAGGAAGTCGTTTCTGAAAGTATTTGTATGGAGTGTAGCCATGTTTGGAAGTGAAACATGGACGATAAATTGTTTGGACAAGAAGAGAATAAAAGCCTATGAAATGTGGTGCTACAGAAGAATGCTGAAGATTAGATGGATAGATCACGTAACTAATGAAGAAGTATTGAATAGGATTGGGGAGAAGAGGAATTTGTGGCACAACTTGTCAAGAAGAAGGGATCGGTTGGTAGGACATGTTCTGAGGCATCAAGGGATCACCAATTTAGTATTGGAGGGCAGCATGGAGGGTAAAAATCGTAGAGGGAGAAGAGAGAGATGAATACACTAAGCAGATTCAGAAGGATGTAGGCTGCAGTACGTATTGGGAGACGAAGAAGCTTGCACAGGATAGAGTAGCATGGAGAGCTGCATCAAAGCAGTCTCTGGACTGAAGACAACAACAACAACGCATTATTTAAAATTTCCTCAGCTGATTCTTGTAATTTAGGTGTGATTGCTATACTTCTATCATCAGCAAAAAGAACTAGCTTTGCATATTCATGAATATAAAGTGGCAAGTCATTAACATATATTAAGAACCATAAGGGACCAAAACTAAACCCTGTGGGACACCATTCTTGACACTTCCCCAGTTAGAGGACTCTGTTGATTTTTGCAGACTCTCTTTACTGTTAATTTCAACCTTCTGCATTCTTCCAGTTAAATATTAATTAAATCATTTGTGCACTGTCACACTCATATCACAAAACGTAAGCTTATCTAGAAGAATTTCATGATTTACACAATCAAAAGTCTTTGAGAGATGACAAAATATTCCAATGAGTGATGTTAGGTTATCCAATGCATTTCATATTTGATCTGTGAAATCATATATATTATTTTCTATTGAAAAGCCTTGCTGAACAACCATTTGACATTTTGTTTGTACTTCATTTTTACAAATGTGTGATGCTACTCTTGAATACATTACTTTTTTTGGATAAAGCTGTCAGAAGTGAGTTTGGACGGTAGGTGTTAGCATCAGAGCTATTCCCTTTTTTATGCAATGATTTACCAATAGGATATATCAGTCTATCTGGAAAAATGCGCTGTTTCAGTGTGCTACTACATATGTGGCTGAGAATCGTACTTATCTGTTGGGAACAATCTTTTAGCACTTTGTTGGAAATGCCATCAATTCTATGTGAGCTTTTACTTTTGAGTGAATTTATTATTTTCTTAATTTCAGTAGGAGAGGTGGGTTGAATTTCACTTTAATCAAATTGGATAGGTATTGCACCTTCCATATACTGCCTCGCAGTTTCTAATGAATAGCTTGATCCTGTTTTCTCTACAACACTTAAAAAATGATTATAAAAATGTTTTCTACTTCTGACTTGTTGTTAACAAACTTTTTATTGTGTTTGATAGAAATACGGCTTCCTGTGCTCTCAGTTGCACCATTTCTCTTTCAGCTATATTCCAAATTGTTTTAATTTTATTATCAGATGTACTAATCTCAGACATAATACACATAGTTTTGGACTTTTTAATAACTTTTATTAATACAGTGCAGTAGTTTTTATAATGTTTCACTGCCTCTGGATTTACTCCTCTTAATTTCAGTATATCCATTGTGGATGATGAACTGTGGTTTTGATTTAAATTGGCGTTTATCTGGTAACAGATATGCAACCAGTTGTTTTTTTATCATTTATTCGTGTTTTCGAGCCACTGCAGGCTCATCTTCACATAGAAGTGTTACAGGAAAATTATGTTGTGGACCAAGTGTAGCTAGACGCAGTGCTGGTGCTGAATGCATTGCCTTGTGGTATCCACATCAGATTTCTTCTGATAACGTGCATTATAAAGCTATGTACACAAATAAACACAGTATGTAGCTACACTTGGTTTTACACTGGCTCACAGGATGTAAAACTGCCCGTGTCTCGGAACCAGAACTGTGCTACAGTCGTTTGAGAAGCATTACAGTGAACTCACGCTGCTGTCTCGGCGACCAAATTTGCCCGACGTAAATCCTATGGAACCCATCTGGGTAGCTACAGGGAGCCATCACCGCGTACGCAAATCAGCGGTACGTTTTTCCCGCGAATTACATGACCTGTACGTATACATCTAATGCTACGTACCTCCACAAATCTACCAACAAACTGTCGGATCGCTGATAGGCAGAATCAATTATGTATCTCGTTCCAAAGAGCTATTAAGCAGGTGTTCATAATGTTTTGGCTCATCAGTGTAGTAACACTAGAATAACAGGGTACAAATTCCGAGACATGAATAACAAAATGTGATAAAAATTTAACCCATCATTTTCTGAATTACTTCTGTTAAAAAAAAAGGTTCTGGAGTGAAATAAAGTCATAAACGAGCAGTAAGCAACAAATATTACAAGGTATAGTTAATTTTTTACAATATTACATAGCCACTTATAATTATAATGTCAATGTGTTTTATTATAGCATTGTTCCAATCTTTGGAGCTATGAGATAGTACTTATCTTTTGATATAAATTAATCATTTTATTATATCATTATAAAACACAGGAGAGTATATCACAAAACATAAGAAGAGTCACTGAATCAAAAAAGTATTATTTAGCACAGTAATCTGTATATTGTAGAAAAAAATAAAGCTAACAACTACGAATGCAAATAAATTAATTTCAAAATTTGATGAAATTTTATATATTCAAAATGTTTTCAACCAAACTGTTACAACATTTTTGACAAACATTTGCACACTGGCTTCGAACAGACACAGTATTTTTTTTTTTTTTAAATTGGTTCTCATGTTGCTGATCCTGGTACGTTGTTGGGGTCTTCAGTCTCCGAAGACTGGTTTGATGCAGCTCTCCATGCTACTTTATCCTGTGCAAGCCTCTTCATCTCCGAATAACTTCTTCTACCTACATCCTTCTGAATCTGCTTATTGTATTCTTATTGTACACTGGAGAGCCAAAGAAACTGGTGCACCTACCTAACATCGTGTTTGGCCCCCACGAGCACGCAGATGTGCCGCAGCACGACGTGGCATGGATTCGACTAATGTCTGAAGTAATGCTGGAGGGAATTGACACCATGAATCCTGTAGGGCTTTCCATAAATCCGTAAGTTGCAAGGTATCCCAGATATGCTCAATAATGTTCATCTCTGGCGAGTTGGATGGCCAGTGGAAGTGTTTAAACTCAGAAGTGTGTCGCTGGAGCCACTGTGTAGCATTTCTGGACGTGTGAGTTGTCGCACTGTCCTCCTGGAATTGCCCAAGTCCGTCAGAATGCACAATGGACATGAATAGATGCAGGTGGCGTGTCACCTGTCAATCTTATCTAGAGGTATCAGGGGTTCTACATCACTTCAACTACACACGCCTCACACCATTACAGAGTCTCCAGCAGCTTGAACAGTCCCCTGCTTCGATGCAGGGTCCTTGGATTCATAAGGTTGTCTCCATATCCTAACACGTCCATTCGCTCGACACCATTTGAAACGAGACTCGTCCGACCAGGCAACATGTTTTCTGTCATCAACGGTCCAATGTCGGCGTTGAAGGGCCCAGGCGAGGCGTAAAGCTTTGTACCGTGCAGTCATCAAGGGTACGCGAGTGGAATTGAAATCTGCAGCAATTTGCGGAAAGGTTGTACATCTGTCACTTTGAACGATTTTCTTCAGTCGTCGTTGGTCCCGTTCGTGCAGGATCTTTTTCCGGCCTGAGCGATGTCGGAGATTGGTGTTTTACCGGATTCCTGATATTCACGGTAGACTCGTGAAATGGTTGAATAGGAAAATTTCCGCTTCATCGCTAGCTCGGAGAAGCTGTGCCCCATATTGTGCGACGACTATAACACCACGTTCAAACTCCTTAAATCTTGATAAGCTGCCATTGTAGTAGTAGTAACCCATCTTACAACTGCTCCAGACACTTGTTTTCTTATATAGGCGTTGCAGACCGCAGCGAGATATTCTGCCTGTTGAACATATCTCTGTATTTGAATACGCATGTCTATACCAGTTTCTCTGGCGCTTCAGTGTATCTCTCCCCTAGTGAAATATGATTCTAAATCCATGTATTTGTCCTCTAGCCTTTCCTGCTTAGCCATTTTGTACTTACTGTCAGTCTCATTTTTTTAGACGTTTGTAATCCCTTTCTTCTGCTTCATTTGCTGCATTTTGATATTTTCTCCTTTCAGGAGTTAAGTTCAGCATGTCTGGTTTTATCTAAGGATTCCTATCAAGAATTGTCTTTTTATCTTTTGATCCTCTGCTGCTTTCATTATTTCTTGTCTCAAAGCTACCAGTTCGTCTTCTGCTGAATTTCTTTCCGCTGCTCCCAATTTCTTTAGTTTTAATCCAAACAGTTCATAACGAATAAATTGTGATCGGAATCCAGATTTGCCCCTGGAAATGTCTTACAATTTAAAATCTGGTTCCGAAATGTCTGTCTTATCATCATATAATCAATCTGAAATCTTTCATTGTCTCCAGGTCTCTTCTACATATACAGCTTCTTTTCATGATTCTTAAAACAAGTGTCAGCGATGATCAAATTATACTCTGTGCAAAACTCTACCAGGTGCCTTCCTCTTTCATTTCTTTCTCCCAGGCCACATTCACCTGCTATTTTTCATTCTCTTATTTTTCCAACTATCGAATTTCAGTTCCCAATCAACTGAATTTTCGTCTCCGTTAACTATCTAATAATTTCTTTTATTTCATCATACATCCCTTCAATATCATCATCACCTGCAGTGATTCCACTGTGTTGGGTGTGGGCTTCGTGTCTATATTGACCACAATAATGCTTTGTATATTAGGTTTGTATCGATCACCAAATGGTGTAATTAAAACCTTCTTTGAACAGCTAGAAGATATAATCCAACACCTCTCAAACACATATGCTTATTTGATCATTATAGGAGATCTGAATATAGATACGAGTAAAAATACAGACAACACTAAGATCCTACTAGACTTATTGTGCATATATAATCTAAAAATAAAAATAGATAAATCAACCAGAGTAACAAAGCATAGTGAAACTATAATTGATCATGTAATAACAAATATTCCTACATGCTATTGTGACACACAGATAATAAACTCCACATTAGCAGACCATTTTGCAATCATGATAGACATAAATATAAAGACTAGTGATTCAGTGCAGAAGATATGGGAGATGAGAAGACAGAACTACCCACATAACATAAACCTGCTAAAAAAGATGTTAGAGGCAGAAAACTAGGAAACAATATATGCAGCTAAAGATGCAAACACCAAATGGAACCAGTTTTTTCTTTATTCAATTATTATTATGATGTTACATGTCCTATTAGTAACAGGTTTGTCAAATAGCAACAAAAAAAGAAAAGCTTGGTGACTGGAGAAGTAATCCATGCCAGAAATAATCTGAGAGTGTATTATGACCTCTCCAAACAAAAAATACTGAGGCCTGCAACACACTGTATAAAATAAAAAAGAAAGAGTACTGTAGTTTTATCAGAGAAACTAAAGCATCATTCATCAGGATGTCTATAGATAAGGGAAAGAACTACTCAAAAGGTTTATGGTCGTTCATTAATGAAGAGAGAGGAAAAGTAACAAGTCGGGCATAGGACATCTGCCCACTGATGAGTGGGAAAAGCAATGCAAACCCTCTAAAATAGCCAATACTTTTAACAGATATTATATTATTGTAGCAGACGAATTAATAAGACAAAATAAAACAAATGCAGTAAGTAAATTGTTAAACCCCCACATACAAATCATGCTATGGTTTTCATACCTACAACAGATACAGAAGTATCAAACCTAATAAAACAACTTAAAATTAAACATTCATCTGGCTTGGATGGTGTCACATCACATCTCATAAAGGAATGCAGAGAATGTATATTAAAACCGACACACATGCTGAATGCTGCAATAGAAGAAGCTATATTTCCAGATTCACTGAAAGTAAGCAAAGTGAAGCCAATATTTAAGAAAGGGAACATGGATGAATTAGGAAATTACAGGCCAATATCATTGATCTCAACATTTGTTAAAATCTATGAAATGATAATGAAGAATAGAATTGTAAGTTTTATAACAAAGTACAGTATACTGTATTCATCACAACATGGTTTCAGAGAAGGGAAGTCAACAAAAACAGCATCAACAGATATAATTGAGCACATTCTTAATTTACTTGTCAGGCAACAAAAGACTTGTGGGATTTTTATGGACCTATCTAAGGCATTTGATTGTGTGAACCACTCAAAAGTAATGATGAAATTATATCAGTATGGAATTAGAGGAAAATGCTACGACATACTTAAATCATACATTACAAACAGGAAACAATGCACAGAAATGTGCTAGTGGGGGAAATATAACAAACTAAAGATGAGAATTACAAACAGTTAAACACTGTGTGGCGCAAGGGTCTGTGCTTGGGCCAATACTATTTATACTCTATGTAAATGACTTCCCTAGCTATATAAATCAGAAACTTATAATGTATGCTGAAGACACAACAATCATTTGCACAGCTGACACAAAGGAGGAGCTTGAGAAGGAAGCACTCCTGACTATCGAAAACGCAAATAAATATTTAACACAAAACAACCTGTTTATGAATCAGTCTAAAACAATGAATGTAGTATTTCAGACCAAGCATAGTGAAAATTATAATATAAATGTTACTATAAATGGAAAGTCTATTAAAGAAGTAACCAGCACAAATTTTCTAGAAACTGTAATAGACAAACATTTGGCATGGGGGAGCACATAGATGCACTGTGTAAAAAGATAAACAAACAGATCTTCATCATGTATAAAACAGCTAAGACTGTGGTGATAAAGTCTTCAGATCAAAGTATTATGGACTTGTATTCCCACATTTGTCTTATTCAGTTCATAAATGGGGAAGTGGACAAGCTGGCTACCTAAAAAGAATATTCACAATTCAGAAAAGGGCAGTGAGATGCATTGCAAAAATACCAGCAAGACAGACATGTAGGCAAGCTTTTGTACACTATAATATTATGACAGTGAATTCACTGTACATATACCGAAGCATAATGGCGGTAAGGTCAAGCGATAAACACCTCCTAAATAAAGATGTACACAAACATGGTACAAGAGGAAATGAAAATTACTACATGATAAACAGAAATCTAAAACTGTCTATGACTGCCCTGGAAGAAGCAGGCAAAAGGTTTTATAATAAACCCCCCAAATTCATTAAAAAGGAAACAGACCTAAAATGTTTTAAAAATCATTTGAAACTATATCTCACAGAGAAATGTATATAAAATTATCATTTCTGTATGTTGTTTGGATTTGTGTGTACATATATTGTGAAACGTGTAATACCTTTGTATGATTATGGACTATTTCTGTTTAATTATTTGTTTCATTTGTATATAATGAAATCAAGATTGATGTTAATAGCCTATTGTATGACACACCCAATACTCTCAGCTGGATTTTCAGCTGGAGTCCATGGGCAAAGAATAAATAAATAAATTAAATAAATAAAAACTATGGTGGAATAGCGCTCGCAAAATCGTCAAAATCTGTTCCAACGGTATGCGAAGCGCTTTAGGCATTTTTTTCCTTTTTTTCCCTGAGTCTGTCGTTCATTTCTACTTCGACCAGACCAACCGCCAAGGACTTGGAGAAAATTGCTTCGGTTGTTTGTGCCGCCATTTGCCTTATACAACACACAGGCGTTTATCCCTACCGTATCTAAAAGCCCACACATATATAGCATATGCAGCGCCTGGTGTTTCGTGGCGTGGTCTTATTGTGGCATAGTTATCATTGTAGAAAAGTACTATGTTCGATTTCTGTGCCTCCTCATCTTCTTACCTATCTCATGCAACGTTGATATTAGAAAAACATTCTTTTCTTAACTTATAATTGTAAAATCTCCTCATTCCTGCGTTTGAATGCAGCAGAAGAAACACACCTATTCTTGGTCTGAAGCATGCTGGGATTCCGGTTTTTTTGCGTAAGGTACCACAAGGTACGACCATTGTCAAATTTTTGTCGCCTACTTTACGAGAAGCAAACTAATTGTCCATCGCAGTGTTCCGGCTGATGCCATAAATCGGACCACATAATACGCACATAATACATCTTTATCCCTAGTTTCTTTTCCCCAATATGGGGCTGCTCCTTAAAAATAATACGCCTTCACATCAAATAAATAAATTATTTTTGGCCATATTTGTCTGGTTTGCTTCCCAGATATATTTTGAATGGGCATTTACTTCGGAAGCCAAGGAGTGCCTCGTCAGTGGTTAGGAGAGCTGAAGGAAGTGTGCAGTTCTTGACTACACTTGACAAACACACACCATAAATTACGGAATGCGGTGAATTTCTCTGCTGTTCTTCTTTGCAATCGAGGATCTTGGTCATCAAATCTTAGGTTATTGATCAAAGATTCGAACTGGTTTTTCGTCATAACACCTCGGAAGAATGGGGACCCGTATACCAGAGACTACGCATCAACACAGTTGCCATGGCCATTCCTCAGAGCCTCACTCGTAAAAAGTATGCCAAATTTCCAAATAATGCTTTTATTTCCTTTTGGCTGGTATCTCCAGTATATCATTAGGACGATGTAAATTTTGTCCTTGCATCACTAATTTTGTTGAGTACGTAACTAACGGTGAAACCATGTCATTAGTAAACAACAATTCAAATAATTTCGAGGAGATGTTTACTTTCTTGCTTCACCTAGCACAGAGGTATTCGTACCACTATATTCTTTGCTAGCACTCTGAACGCGTTTTTATGGAGAGAGTGTGTGTTCCAACAACACCCATTTATGCCATACAAAATTTCTATTACGTGTTGATCATCTTCATCTGATGAATCAGTCTCAAAAGGTGTTTGTTAGATCAGATTCAGCATCCTCCTTGTCGTCGGTGATATGACCGTCTTCAGGTTCGTTCACATCTTCCTTGAGTCACTATACTATTCATTTGAGGCCTCCTGACACGCTTAAATTCTCTTATCATTTCCTCCGATATATATATATATATATATATATATATATATATATATATATATATATATATATATATATATATATATATATATATTTGAAACGTAAGTGAAAAGGCAGGGTGATTTTTTTACCCCTGTTGAAGGATACGGAGAGTGGAGCCTGAATGATTATAACATCCTGAACGTGAACTATAATACTGAATGGGAAGGTAAACAAAGACTCCCGCCCAAGAAGCCAATAGTACCAAAATAAGATAAAAAATTTCTTGATTTCTTGGACTGTGGTAATTGTTTACCCCACCTTGTTATTCTGTTTTCTTAAGAAATGCGAGGTATACAATTCTTTATTTTGCGCTCCTTTCTTCATATTAAACTCCCAGTTTTTTTTGTATTAAGATATTTTTATAGACGAGCTTATGGATCATAGATGTCAGAAAGACAAAATATTTTTTATTTCCAACCTAAAGTTGGCGTTTCTGATGAACGGAACAGTAATTTTGAGCGCAGCTGTGGTCCCACCTTCTTATGGCGCGTGCAGAGATCTCAAGCAACTAGTGTTCTTTCTTAGACCAAATGCGTAAATTCATCTATTCATCAATATCAAACCACGCCTCATCAAGCTAAAACATAGGCAGGTCCGAGGGAGGAGGGAGACAAAGGGTCGTTCGTCGTGTTCCCCCCCCCCCTCCCCCGAAGTCCTTACTGCATTCGCCCCCGGACCTATAGCAAACATCGAGATCTTCCTTCCCCATCTGGGCTTTACAGAGAAGTGAAACACTGTCAGAAAGCTACACGTCTTATATTGATTTTGGACAACAGTACAGTAACAGCACGAATTCTTTGGTACGCATAGTGTGCGTTACGAACGAAAAGTGCAAACTGGCTGGATAGGCGACTTCGTTGGACTCTCAGGCATGCCTCTTACACGTCGCATACCTTTTCTGGTGTCAGCACTTTCAATCGACCACTTTTGGTCGCGTCTGACACATTTCCTGTCTCCTGGAACTTGTTGACTTGTTTTGGTGCATCCTCAGCTTTCTTTTAGTAAAAGTAATGCGAGTCTCGGCATAAATGGCACATGCAATCTACTGGAAAGTGTCCCGTTCCGTTGGTGTACATCTGATACTGTTGCGTGGCCGTGTATTCTCCGACATTCAAAAAAGTAAACTGTACCGTATATAAGAGTACAGAAACGACCGTAAATCCAGTTGGTTAGCACACTGGGCTCGCATTCGGGAGGACGACGGTTCAGTCCCGTCTCCGGCCATCCTGATTTAGGTTTTCCGTGATTTCCCTAAATCGTTTCAGGCAAATGCCGGGATGGTTCCTTTGAAAGGGCACGGCCGATTTCCTTCCCAATCTTTCCCTAACCCGAGCTTGCGCTCCATCTCTAATGACCTCGTTGTCGACGGGACGCTAAACACTAACCACCATGTAAATCCAGTTGTAGTAAAGACATACGCATACATTAATAGGGCACGTGCCTCGAGTATTATCATGGGATAGGCGTGTTTTAACATACGAAGATCGGGAACTTATTCAATTCAGGGATTTTCCCTCGTGTGGTACCCTCCGTCGACGTCATTACGGTAACGCTCGCGCGGAGTAATTAATCTTGATTTAATATTCCATCTTTCTAGTAGACTGTTCGATGATCTGTTGAAAAATCTGTAACGCCCTCCCGCTTGGGTATTATACGCAATTATCCGGCAAGATATACGATCATGGGCGTATCATTACGGCAATCGACCGGCCGTTGTTCGCTAAACGGCTTCACTGTAATATATAGATAGAGGCATCGCTGAAAATGTTGCTTTACTGCACAGCTATTAACCGACCTCGAAAAACGCTATATCTGGAAGGTACGGTTCTTCGTTAAAGAAGCACGAATCACTTCACCGGCAGTATTTTACATCTCGTTTTGCTCTCTTATCTCGTATCAGATCTCCTCGGCGTAGAAGCGATTCAAAATGGTCTGCATTCCTTCCGGTAGAGAAGAAAAATTTGTGCGCGACTGCGAAAGATCGGGGCAGGCTTCATACTTGCAAAAACAGACGAGCTCTCGTGGCTAGTTACAAGGTGGAGGTAAGGATGGGGGGAGGGGAGGGGGGGAGGGGGACAGCTGGGTGCGGAAGGTATTAGCGATAAACGTCGTCCAAGTTAATAATACATGGGTCTTGCATATTTACGAACACGAACCGTTAGGTTCCTATTATATCAACCAGAAAAGGGAGAAAAATTGCCTCACCGGTAATGGCAACTGACGAGTACGTGAAAGGACTTAATGAAACTGTCCGTACTAGCCTCGTCTGGAGCCCGGCTGGAGAGTGAATTTGTGTTCAGTCAGACTCATACAGCACGGCTAAAATACGTCGCGTCGGCTCTTTCAAGAAAGGCAAAGCGTACATAAACACGCGTAAACAATAATACACGTCTCTCCAAGTCAATGGAGTTCGCGGAATACAGAGGACCATGGCAACAGGTAATATTGTAAGCGTTTCGACGAAGCCCGTGCGCCCATATCAGCAATTTGGATGAATTTCATTTTTTGGTTTCGGGCAAGTCCCGTTCGACTAGATACGGCGTTAAATTACATGCTTAGCTTAATTGGATGTTGTATACAATTGTATTGTATACAACTCCGTACCTAAACACAACATTTGTCGGACTTCACCAGTAGAATACAAGGCACTGTACGTAATATAAAACACAGTTTTGTACATATAAGTTTACAGCAGTGTTAAAACAAAGTAATATACTGTTACTGGATAATCCATTCAATTGTTTTATTGATGATATTTAATTCACATGATGGATTACAAAATTATACAGTTTCATCTTCAGGAATGTTTGTGGCAGTCTAATTCCATCGAAACGTTGAAATACCGGGTGGTCAAAAAGTCAGTATAAATTTGAAAAGTGAATATATCACGGAATAATGAAGATAGAGAGGTACAAATTGACAGGCATGCTTGGAATGACATGGGGTTTTATTAGGACCAAAAAATTACAAAAGTTCAAAAAATGTCCGACAGATGGAGCTTCATCTGATCAGAATAGCAATAATTATCATAACAAAGTAAGACAAAGCAAAGATGATGTTCTTTACAGGAAATGCTCAATATGTCCACCATCATTCCTCAACAATAGCTGTAGTCGAGGAATAATGTTGTGAAGAGCACTGTAAAGCATGCCCGGAATTATGGTGAGGCATTGGCGTCGGATGTTGTGTTTCAGCATCCCGAGAGATGTAGGTCGATCACGATACACAAGCGACTTCAGGTAACCCCAAAGCCAATAATCGCACGGACTGAGGTCTGGGGACCTGGGAGGCCAAGCATGACGAAAGTCGCAGTTTATCACACGATCATCACCAAATGACGCGCAAGAGATCTTTCACGCGCCATCTGTCGGACATTTTGTGAACTTCGTTTTTTTTTTTTTTTTTGTTCTAGTAAAACCCCATGTCATTCCAAGCATGTGTGTATATTTTTAACTCTCTATCTACATTATTCCGCGGTTTATTAAGTTTTCAAATTTATACTGACTTTTTGATCACCCTGTACATAACGAAACCACGGCGAAAAGTAGTAAAGCCAAAATGAACATTAAGTATGCAAGTTCCTGCGTGTGGCCAGTATGAAAGCCAAACATACTGCGCGCTAGCTGAAGTTACATGCCTGCCAAACGAAAACTCTGTTGGTTTGTAAATCGGCTGGATAAAAGAACAGACTGATGAATGGGGCAAAAACTCATCAGTTAATACGTATATTTCTGTAAATATCACTAAACCTTGGCCGCACCCCGTTTAATCGTTAAAAAACAGACCCTTACAGAGACAGACGACCCTTTGCAGAGCCATCGGTGAACAATTTGTAACAACAAATAAGATTCAACACCGCAGACGCTGCCAAGTCGCTCGGGGACACGGATCCTTAGTTGTAATTCGACTACTCTGAGAAGATTTTACGAAGGTGCCGCTGGTAGTTGAAGAAAGTCGGCACCAGTTGTGCGACACCTACCGTGGTCGTTCGGAAGGGGCAGAGGGATTGCTGGTTCAGCGGTAGAGCGCCAGACGTTCTCAGCGACACGTGGATTCCACATGACCGCAGCTATCTGTTTCGGCCTCCGCGCGGTATCGGCACCTTGAATCTTAGGATTCGACGTGTTTTCACTCTTACTGTATTTGTCAGGGCGCCTAAGGCATTGTTAATCTAACAAGTATCTCATGTGATTCTAGACCAGCAATAAGTTCACGGCCGACATAACAGCACTTTTCCATCACGTCCTTTCCTCAACCTACTTTTTATTTAACAACGAATATTTTGAGCAGACTGACGGTGTTGCCATCGGCAGTGCTCTCTCGCCTTTGGTAGCACGCTTATTCATGGAAGGCTGTGAGGAAAGGGCACTAGATTCGGCAGAACTTAAACCGAGAGTTTTCTGGCGATATGTAGATGCACTTTTGTAGTAAGGCCCCATGGTGAAGAAGAACTCTCACGGTTCTTGTAACATCTGAATGTAATCCACAAGAACATCCAGTTTACGATAGAAATACAGAAGGATGGTTGTTTGCCGTTTTTGGACGTCTTGGTTACTAAGAGAGTGGATGAGTCATAAGAGCATTCTGCCTACCGAAGCCAACACATACGGACCTTTACCTGCAAACGTCGAGTTGTCATCACTCCTCACAAACTACCGCCGTCCTTAGAACGTTGGTGCACCGGGCTCATGTTGTTCCTCTTGGAGACAGCTTTACAAAGGAGCTGGAACATTTAGAGCCGGTGTTCAGAGCTAATGGTTACTCTCCACATCAGATAACAGCGCTAAGAAGGAAGAAACGAGACCACCCACAGCATGAAGAAGATAAGGAGCTATTCAACTCCAGGGGGTTCCTTCCATACGCCGGCAACCTTTCATCTAAAATAGGCAGGATCCTAAGGAAACATCAAGTTAAAGTAATCTTCCGGCCACCGGTGAAGATTAGTGCTTTTCTCGACTCAGTAAAGGGCGATCTGGGTCTGCGGAAGGCCGGGATCTGTAAAATTTCTTGCCAGTGTGGCAAAGCTTACATAGGTCAGACGACACGCACAGCATGTTAAAGGTGCGTTGAACACGAACGCCACACTCGCCTTTCGCAGCCCAGTAAGTCGGCCGTAGCTGAGCATTGTATTACCACAGGACACGCTATAGATTTTTCTGCCATGAAAATCTCGTCCCCAGCGAAAACCTCCTGGGATTCAGTAATTAAAGAATCTGTGGAGATACGCATAGCGCAAAATCTTATAAATCGTGATGGCGGTTTTCAACTGGACAAGGTTCTTCTCTGAGAGAAGACAGTTTATTCGTAACGACACGTCTGGCGACATTTGACGTCCGTTTTTAGCGACGTGGGCGCGCATTTCGACAGTGGGCGGAAATGCAGTTTTCACCTTTACGCATGCGCCTGCGCTCCACTGAGGGAACAGTAGATCCTGAGGGCGTGGATTTCGATACAGGACTCTCCTGTGACGGAGGTCAATGCGCATGCGTTTTCGCGCCAATTTTTTGCTATAAAGTTGACTCCAGGAACTTGCAGTCTCCAGTGACGGGCACTCACCTGAAGATGGCTGGACGATTGCCAGCCGAAATATCGTGGCAAGAAGTCAACGTGATCCGGCTGCAATCCCGAAATCTCATCGAACGGCAAGTATCTCCCTAGTGGCCAGCATTGCTACTCATCATATCCTATAGTTTGGAGATCTGTGTTGTAACGAAAACACACTCAACTCCAAGCTTAGAAATGAGATTGCTTAGGTGTGCTCCTCAAAAAGACAGAGGAAGGCAAGAGCATAAAGTGACCGTGGAGCTGGTAAAGGTTGAATGCAGTAAGACTGAAGTGGTCTGATCATGTGCAGTTAGCCGTCCAAGAAAGATGTGGCTGGACACGATTAGAGAAGAGGCACATTATGTGGCGGCGCAAAATCATTAGAATACGGAACAAAATGTCATCGCGCAACTAAAGCTCAGTTAATACTCGCGAGCAGCGAGCGCAAATCTCGCCAGCTTCCAGAACACACAGTCGTTCTCCTCTCAGACTGGCAGGAATGTAATATAGCTAATCCACTTAATAATTTAATACTTTTTCACTCGCAGCACGGTTATTTCCTTCTTTCATCAGTCACCAACTATGAATTTCATCTAATTATTTTCCAAACTTTGTATCTCTCTAAAAGTCAATAAACTCATGGCAACGTCATCTTTATTTGTTTTAAACACAGAAGTAAATATTTAGTTTTTAGATTTCTTGAACTGGTTATTCTACAATAAGCGTTTCATGCCACTTGACTCACGCCATGATTACACAATGTGATTCGCACGCTCATTCATTATTACAGTACTGGCCATTAAAATTGCTACACCACGAAGATGACGTGCTACAGACGCAAAATTTAACCGACAGGAAGAAGATGCTGTGATATGCAAATGATAAGCTTTTCACAGCATTCACACAAGGTTAGCGCCGGTGGCGACACCTACAATGTGCTGACATGAGGAAAGCTTCCAACCGATTTCTCATACACAAAAACAGCAGTTGACCGGCGTTGCCTGGTGGAATGTTGTGATGCCTCGTGTAAGAAGGAGAAATGCGTACCATCACGTTTCCGACTTCGTTAAAGGTCGGATTGCACCCTATCGCGCTTACGGTTTATCGTGACGCGACATTGCTGGTCACGTTGGTCGAGATTCAATGACTGTTAGCAGAATATGTAATCGGTGGGTTCAGGAGGGTAATACGGAACGCCGTGTTGGATCCCAACGGCCTCGTATCACTAGCAGTCGAGGTGACAGGCATCTTATCCGCATCGTTGTAACGGATCGTGCACCCGCGTCTCGGTCCCTGAGTCAACACATGGGGACGTTTGCAAGACAACAACCATCTGCACGAACAGTTCGACGACGTTTGTAGCAGCATGGACTATCAGATCGGAGACCGTGGCTACGGTTACCCTTGACGCTGCATCACAGACAGGAGCGCCTGCGATGGTGTACTCAACGACGAACCTGGGTGCACGAATGACAAAACGTCATTTTTTTTCGGATGAATCCAGGTTCTGTTTACAGCATCATGATGGTCGCATCCGTGTTTGGCGACACTGCAGTGAAAGCACTTTGGAAGCGTGTATTCGTCATCGCCATACTGGCGTATCACCCGGCGTGATGGTATGGGGTGCCAGTGGTTACACGTCTCGGTCAGCTCTTGTTCGCATTGACGGCACTTTGAACGGTGGACGTTACATTTCAGATGTATTATGACCAGTGGCTCTACCCTTCATTCTATCCCTGCGAAACCCTACAATTCAGAAGGATAATGAACGACCGCATGTTGCAGGTCCTGTACGGGCGTTTCTGGATACAGAAAATGTTCGACTGCTGCCCTGGCCAGCACATTCTCCAGATCTCTCACCAACTGAAAAAGTCTGGTCAATGGTGGCCGAGCAACTGGCTCGTCACAATACGCCAGTCACTACTCTTGATGAACCGTGGTATCGTGTTGAAGCTCTGTTTGACTAAATGCCCAGGCGTATCTAGGCCGTTATTACGGCCAGAGGTGGTTGTTCTGGATACTGATTTCTCAGGATCTATGCAGCCAAATTGCGTGAAAATGTAGTCACATGTCAGTTCTAGTACAATATATTTGTCCAATGACTACCCGTTTATCATCTGCAATTCTTCTTGGTGTGGCAATTTTAATGGCCAGTAGAGTAATTATGATAAAATTTCAAGATTTATAAGTCACATATACGCTGTATTAATCACCTTTCTGACTCTGATAGCCAGCCGCGGTGGTCTCGCGGTTCTAGGCGCGCAGTCCGGAACCGTGCGACTGCTACGGTCGCAGGTTCGAATCCTGCCTCGGGCATGGATGTGTGTGATGTCCTTAGGTTAGTTAGGTTTAAGTGGTTCTAAGTTCTAGGGGACTAATGACCACAGCAGTTGAGTCCCATAGTGCTCAGAGCCATTTGAACCATTTTTTTACTCTGATAGCAGAGTAAATAAAAATAACTATATAAAAAATGGAATATAAATACGCTTAAAAGCTGAAAATATTACGTAGGTTATACTCTTATGAACAAAATATGCTTAATTAACTATTTAGCGAAAAAGTATTGCGTTTAATTCATCCTGTGATCTATTCACAAAAAGGTATTAACGAGTCAGAATGTTGCTTTTGATGGAAAGCTTTAAAATTCAGGTGTTAGGTAACTTTGAATCTCTCTGAAATTATTTTGAGCTATAGAACTGAAACGTACAGATGTTAACTAGAGTTATTCTGGAAGGCTACATTAAATTTCATAGCGGTTGTTATCGGGAGCCGGCCGCGGTGGTCTCGCGGTTCTAGGCGCGCAGTCCGGAATCGTGCGACTGCTACGGTCGCAGGTTCGAATCCTGCCTCGGGCATGGATGTGTGTGATGTCCTTAGGTTAGTTAGGTTTAGGTAGTTCTAAGTTCTAGGGGACTGATGACCTCAGATGTTAAGCCTCATAGTGCTCAGAGCCATTTGAACCATTTTGTGTTATCGGGAAATGACCTGCAGTGTGCGTGCATGCGGACGACAGAGGACACCTTCCCACCGTGGGCCACCAAGAGGAATCTTACAGCTCTCTAATCGTCAATGCATATACCTACGTCACACACACCATTGCCTAGGTAGATGTGTGTAACGGTTCATCCTATTAACAGTGAGTGGCGCAGAAGAAAGATAGTGCGCTTCCTGTATACGTATGTGTCGCATCTCTGCCAGTGTTGTAAGTTCAACTTTTGGATGTGATCAACGCGTATAATGCAATGAGTTCAATGAAGTGGATGGGAGACAAGCAGTTACTTGTACTGGATTTCGTAGGAAAAAAAAGCCTCAAATAGTTGCATACCGCAAATTCTGTTGATAGCAGTACCCTCCAAATTAATACTGACGCAAGTGACGTTACAGTGAACACTGCAATTAGCTGTAGTAAACCAGATATCGGACAAAATGTGAAGGAAGCTCAGATTCAAAAATGGTTCAAATGACTCTGACCACTATGGGACTTAACATCTGAGGTCATCAGTCCCCTAGAACTTAGAACTACTTAAACCTAACTAACCTAAGGACATCACACACATCCATGCCCGAGACAGGTTCGAACCTGCGACCGTAGCGGTCGCGCGGTTCCAGACTGAAGCGCCTAGAACCGGTCGGCCACTCCGGCCGGCAAGCTCATATTGATGACATCTGTAAAGAACAGTTGTTGAAGTATCAGGAAGGAACAGGATTTTTGTGCCAAACACGATTCTGGAAATGTAATGTCACATGACGGTGAGTTAAATGATTGGGATTTCGATCTCCTCTGAAGTTCCGAACTGAAGCCAGCGATTTGCTTCCGCAAGGACATCTTCAAAATGGTCCTAAGGATGCACAGAACATCAGCGCTTGTATTGAAAACCAGCTAATAGAAATTTGCGGTGATATTAGGAAAAGGCAAACTGTCCACAGGGTGAACAGTTCTAAGCGCTTCGCCGTTCATGCTGAGTAAACGACAACACTGCAAGAACTGAATATCTGTCTTTGGTGCTCGGTATGGAATTTTAGAGTGAAATATCGTTCGTGGAGCCACCTTGATATTTATACCTGTTAAAAATTTAACTGGGCATGGGCTGGCGAAGTTAATATTATACAATTTAAAACAAATCGTTGTTCAGTGTGAATGTTCGGTGGATCAGAGACACCACACAGTAGCCGCAATGAACGGCCATTTACGCGGCATACTATCCTCCGTTAGGAAAAAAATGCCCAATGGCTGTTTGTGTACATTGCTACGGCCACTCTTTCAACCTAGCCGTATCTGATCTGTTTCTTGTTCTCTGAATGCTATCTGAAATTGCATAGAGACAGTACGGACCATCTGAAGTTTCTTTAGCAGTTCCGCTAAGCATATTGATGTTCTGAAGCAATCTATCAAAGCTTTGTTACCAGCGACCGGGCACTCGAAACTTTTGGCAATGTGTGAAATTCTGTTGGTGAGCTGCTACTCATGTATTGCTTCATCAGTGTATTGTTAATGTTTTTTATAATACTTCTCAGTTTTTTGTCTTCAGTTACTGCCCATGTTCGTATATTTTTGTGATGCTCTCTGTCAGACTTTCCTCTCGCTGAACATTTTTGAGCCCGCTCCATGTTCATAGCTTCCTGTATGAGGTCTACAAGGAAAAAAATTTTTTTTTCAGAAAGGTGATGTTCACGAACAGGCATAAACGCGACACAAATAGGAACTGTTCACACAACCCAAGCAGAAGCAAGATGAAAGGGCTGCAGTGGGCGAAGTTACGGATTCCAGGGAACACCTTTCTCAAGATTTCCGCCATAACACAATGCTGGGAAATGGCCGAAAGAGGGCGAGGCGTTCCGCTACCGGTGTGCGGTCCATTGTGAGTACAATGCAGGTGATACACACAATGAGTTTCCCAAAGAGAGCGGGATCTGGCCGCTGACGAGGATCTGCGTACGTCACCTGCCTTCGCTCTAGCTTTACTGCTCACAACTACTGTTTTCACACTTTGGATAACGCAGATAAAAGTCGATATTCTGCCAATAACATCTGGGAAATGCAGCACTCTGGCTTAAAAACATTTGATGGCTACCTAGACTTTTGTCAGTCCAAATAAAAATATCTAAATCGTTCGGCCACGTCATTTTTTGTTTCCAGCCATTGTTTTCGAACATTCCAAAAGCAGTGTTCTCGGGCTTCTTGCCGAGTCAGTTCAGGGTAAAACCTCGAGCTTACGACGATTGCATCCATCGTCTTCGTCAGGAGCAACTGATTGCCACAAGTACTGCTGTGGTGGCCTTCATAGCCCAAAGACGGCTTCTCATAGGTCGGTAATTAAAGCATGCTATCGCAGATACTGTCAACGTCTGCGCCACCGCTTCCACCGCAGCGTAAATATTGCGACGAATATCTTTGTCCTCTCTGCATCGAGAGCTCGCTTCCACGCACCGCTAAAATTATATCCGCTGTCGCGGTTGAAGGTTTTCTCAAGCTTTCTTATTCCGACAGCCTGGAACAAAACTTTTCTTTCGTCAAACAGCATTTTATGTTTGTTTGTGAGGCTGTGCTCCGTAACTGCACATTTCTGCAGTTATCTGATTTTAATATGCCGTTGACTTGGTGCACAGCGGTTGGTAACGGTACGGATGGACTGACCGATTGAATTGCTTCCACACTCACAAGATTCGTTCTAAATTCCAGGAATCCTGAGGCCGAGACTGATCTAAACAGGGCGTAGCATCTACTTTATCGTCTTCAGAGGTCGGGTATGGATCTGATACCTCGTCTTCCCAGGACCCTGCCTCTTTTGCTGGGTGTAGCGCCGCACAAGAGAAGGAATGCAACCGGTGACTCGTCACGTAAATTTTCAACATTTTCACGTTACCTTTTCTTGAAGAATACTAACTTCATGTCACCTGACCCATAGCCGTTATTTCGGAACACATACTTTTTTTGCTCGCGTATCATGTCATTTCTGGAAACCCAGAATCTACTCTGTAGGACTCAACATGGATTCCGGAAACAGCGATCGTGTGAGACCCAACTCGATTTATTTGTTCATGAGACCCAGAAAATATTAGACACAGGCTCCCAGGTAGATGCCATTTTCCTTGACTTCCGGGAGGCGTTCGATACAGTTCCGCACTGCCGCCTGATAAACAAAGTAAGTGCCTACGGAATATCAGACCAACTGTGTGGCTGGACGGAAGAGTTTTTAGCAAACAGAATACAACATGTTGTTCTCAATGGAGAGACGTCTACAGACGTTAAAGTAACATCTGGCGTGCCACAGGGGAGTGTTATGGGACCATTGCTTTTCACAATATATATAAATGTCCTAGTAGATAGTATCGGAAGTTCCATGCGGCTTTTCGCGGATGATGCTATAGTACACAGAGAAGTTGCAGCATTAGAAAATTGCAGCGAAATGCAGAAAGATCTGCAGCGGATAGGCACTTGGTGCAGGGAGTGGTAACTGACCCATAACATAGACAAATGTAATGTATTACGAATGCATAGAAACAAGGATCCTTTATTGTATGATTATATGATAGCGGAACAAACACTGGTAGCAGTTACTTCTGTAAAATATTTGGGAGTATGCGTACGGAACGATTTGAAGTGGAATGATCATATAAAATTAATTGTTGGTAAGTCGGGTGCCAGGTTGAGATTCATTGGGAGAGTCCTTTGAAAATGTAGTCCATCAACAACGGAGGTGGCTTACAAAACACTCCTTCGACCTATGCTTGAGTATGGCTCATCAGTGTAGGATCCATACCAGATCGGGTTGACGGAGGAGATAGAGAAGTGGCAGACTCTACAAGAGAGGCGCTCTGCGTCGCGGTGTAGCTTGCTGTCTAGGTTTCGAGAGGGTGCGTTTCTGGATGAGGTATCGAATATATTGCTTTCCCCTACTTATACCTCCCGTGGAGATCACGAATGTAAAATTAGAGAGATTCGAGCGCACACGGAGGCTTTCAGACAGTCGTTCTTCCCGAGAACCATACGCACCTGGAACAGGAAAGGGAGGTAATGACAGTGGCACGTAAGGTGCCATGCACCACACACCGTTGGGTGGCTTGCGGAGTATAAATGTAGATGTAGACGATTAATTTCGGAATCCATGTGGTCCTTGGCAGAAACGATTTTTTCTCTGTGTACCAGCGCATTTAAAGCAGCTCTCTTATGGACTGGATAGTGAAAACTTCGGGCGCTAAGATAAAAACCAATGTGCGTCGGCTTGCGGTACACTGAGTGGCCGAGACATCTATCTAACTTTCGTTGTACTAAAACATCTAAAAATGGAAGTCTTAGCTCTTTCTCTGTCACGACGGTGAATTGGATGTTTGGGTCGATGCTGTTCATATGTTCCAGAAAGTGCTCAAAAGCTTCTACGCAGTGTGGCCAAGCCATAAACGTGTCGACAGCATAACGATAAAGTGAAGATGGACGAAGGGCAGCCAAATTTACTGGAAGTTCTATGAAACGTCCCCTTAGAAAAAATTTATACAAGACTGTGCTTAAACAGAAACACAATATTTTTGGCGCAACGCAATCTGAGTTTCAAAAATCCCTACAAAAGAATGGCCCTGACTAACATTAACCTATACCTTTCACAAATCACTTACCTCACAAAAATCTTCGTTACTCAAGCTACTGCAATACAGCGAGCGCCACTACTGCCAGCTAAATAAAAGATTCAAAGTACTGAAGGCACTAACTACTGATAGGTATAGTTAGCAAATGAAAGATTTTAATACAGAACAAACAATGTATTTACCTCACTAGTCATAATATATATATCAGTTCATGACATCCATTCTTACAAATTTCAAAACTCCGCCATCTCTCTCCCCACGTCCACCACTGCTGGCGGCTCACCTCCAACTGCGCAACGTTACGCGCTGTTAGCATCCAGCTGCCGCTGCGCAACACTACAATGGCAGACAACAATGCAAACCAGCCACAGACTGCACACGGCACATCCAGTGATTTTTCATACCGAGCACTAAGCGGCGTTACCAATAAGAAAACCTAAACAGCCTACTTACAATGTTACTTATAAACTGGCATGAGACAGACTGCCAGCACAGCCAGTGATTTTTCATACCGAGCGCTAAGCGGCGTTACCAATAAGAAAGCCTAAACAGCCTACTTACAGTTCTTCAAAATGTTCCATAAAAAAATTGGCCATTGCTGGAGACTATGGGTTCTCCGTTGTCCCCAGCTCTAAGCTCTGCTGTTCCATTTGCGAGTACATCGTGCGGGACGTCGCGGTCTTGCCTACATTGTTTAGCGTAGAACTGAATGCCAAACACAGTTCTAATTTCATAACTTCCGAGAGCTGTCATAGGGTTGATAACGGATGCTTTGTGTGGAGGTGTGTCGTTGCACAACATACCAAAGAATTTGCCTCTCGCAGTAAGCGTCGGCAGACCTCGTTGCCCCTGCACTGAAATGACTGCGCTCCGAAAGTTACAAAGTTGCCGGTCGCCGGTCACCCAGCGGCAAATAAAAGAAAAAGCGCCCGTTTTTGTCTTCGGCGAAGGAAAATTTGCGACCATTAACGCAATATCCAATAGGAATACTCTCCATTAAACGAGCTCCTCTTCAAGACAGTAAAGGCCCAGTGGTCGTTGTCATTCCGTGCAGGCCGTGGGGCCGCCACTACTCGGCCACCTAGCTCGTCACACGAATTCTTTGGCAGTACCGGGAATCGGGCCCGAGTCCTCTGCATGGCAGCCAACTACGGCGACCACTCACCAACAGCATCCATTATTGAGCTTAAATCCATCTAGATTATTTAACACAGCCAGATTTGACTGAAATGCCCGAAATCAGGTTGGATCTACACTACTGGTCATTAAAATTGCTACACCATGAAGATGACGTGCTACAGACGAGAAATTTAACCGACACGTAGAAGATGGCTGGTTCAAATGTCTCTGAGCACTATGCGACTTAACTTCTGAGGTCATCAGTCGCCTAGAACTTAGAGCCAATTAAACCTAACTAACCTAAGGACATCACACACATCCATGCCCGAGGCAGGATTCGAACCTGCGACCGTAGCGGTCACTCGGTTCCATACTATAGCGCCTAGAACCGCACGGCCATTCCGGCCAGCAGGAAGAAGATGCTGTTATATGCAAATTATTAGCTTTTCAGAGCACTCACAACGTTGGCGCCGGTGACAACACCTACTACGTGCTGACATGAGGAACGTTGCCAACCGATTTCTAACACACAAACAGTAGTTGACCGGCGTTGCCTGGTGAAACGTTGTGATGCCTCGTGTAAGGAGGAGAAATGCGTACCATCACGTTTCCGACTTTGATAAACGTCAGATTATAGCCTATCGCGATTGCAGTTTATCGTATCGCGACATTGGTGCTCCAGTTGGTCGAGATCCAATGACTGTTAGCAGAATATGGAATCGGTGGGCTCAGGAGGGTAATACGGAACGCCGTGCTGGATCCCGACGGCATCCTATTACTAGCAGTTGATATGACAGGCATCTTATCCGCATGGCTGTAACGGATCGTGCAGCCACGTCTAGATCCCTGAGTCAACAGATGGGGACATTTTCAAGACAACAACCATCTACACGAACAGTTCGACGACGTTTGCAGCAGCATGGACTATCAGATCGGAGACCATGGCTGCAGTTACCCTTGACGCTGCATCACAGACAGGAGCGCCTGCGATGGTGTACTCAACGACGAACATGGGTGCACGAATGGCACAACGACATTTTTTGGATGAATCCAGGTTCTGTTTACAGGATCATGATGGTCGCAACCGTGTTTGGCGTAATAGCAGTGAACGCACATTGGAAGCGTGTATTCGTCATCGCCATACTGGCGTATCACGCACGTTCTCCCACTACCCTGTTCCCTTCGTGTTCTTGATACATCGCACGCAAGTTTTCTGTAGCATATACAGCGTGTCACTTCAGCTAGGAAACGTTCCAAAATTTCAGTCACGAATTCGAACACGACTTCCATTCAGAGCAATGAGCGAAGAGCATGCCATAGGATACAGGCTGGCGCAACGGCGGGCGTAGAGTCTCGCCTTCATTTCACACGCCGCTTGGCACACAGCTCCCTGTTCACGGTAGAGCGCCAAGCAGAACGACCCTAATGAGTTGCAGCTGGCGAGCGGAAAAAATATATATCTCGGTGTAGCGTCGAAGGTACAACTGCCAGTGCCGTTTAAGCGTGAAATTCTCTGTTGTTAACGAACGGGGTGAGCTCAAATGTGATGGTTTTGTGATGTTTTTAAAAAATTAAGAATTAAGGTGATAGATAAAATACTGGAATACAGGACTACTAAAGGAATACTAAAAGTCGGCGAGAAAGAGATGCTGTGAAAGACATTGGTTGGGACAAGGGACAACTGTGTGAGACATCCAAGCAGACTCTGGAACATGCAAAACAGATTACAGGCAATGTTGCGGGGCATTACATAGCAGCCAAAAGATTAACGCAGATGGGAAAAGGTGAAAGGACAGTGTGGAACCAGTGAAAAGTCGTCTTTTGTTCCGACGAATACACATCGAGGCACTCTTTTGGCAATAAATCTCCGAGCCTCTGTGCGTGCCATTTCGTCTCGTATTGGCGGAGATTACCCAAGGGACTGAACAAGAAGTTCTTGGGCCAGTGTAGCTGAACGTTTGGTACTCACTGTTCCTAATCCCAAGCAGTTAGCCAGCTGGACGCGACTTCCAGATGACAACACGAGAACATGGCAACTGCCGTAACCTGATTTCCCGGAAACTCTGCTCGGTGGAAGAGGAGTTCGTGTCTCGGCTTACCCGTCGATATTACATCGTTTCTGAGAAAACAACATACTTCGGGTGCCTTTAGCGCGTTATAATATCAGCCGAGATGGTGGCATAGCGACTAGCGTAGCTGTCTTTCATGTTGGTAAAAAAATGGCTCTGAGCACTATGGGACTTAACATCTATGGTCATCAGTCCCCTAAATAACCTAAGGACAGCCGGCCGGAGTGGCCGTGCGGTTCTAGGCGTTGCAGTCTGGAGCCGAGCGACCGCTACGGTCGCAGGTTCGAATCCTGCCTCGGGCATGGATGTGTGTGATGTCCTTAGGTTAGTTAGGTTTAATTAGTTCTAAGTTCTAGGCGACTGGTGACCTCAGACGTTAAGTCGCATAGTGCTCAGAGCCATTTGAACCTAAGGACATTACACAACACCCAGTCATTCACATTTGTACCACGTGTTCAAAAAAAGATTATTGTTTTTATTTATTTTATTTTTTCGTTCACGTACTTAATTCAGGAATGTTTCTTATCAAGTTAGGGGTACAAGGGCGCTGTATTAATTGTAAAACTGCAACTGGGTTCCACAAGTGTCATACATTTGTTATATAATATAGGTATGTACGATATTTTCGGAGGTTACGATCTTTTTAAATTCTCATGTCCTTATATTTCTCTTTACTATCAATTCTTATATAAATTATTATATTTTATTCTTATGTTTATTCTTCAGCTAGAATTGGTGCATTCCCTTGGACTATACCGATCGTAGAAATTCCGAACACCACGAGCATCCCACGAAGGCAGATTTGCCAGAGAGACAATTCTTCGCATGAATCTCATTCGGCAAAGAAAGATCGTCAACATTGCTAAAGATTCCACGCATTGGCAATAACTTCGCGGCAAACCAAGCAGGGCAGATTACTTTACCGAAAAATGGCGCTTGCAATTGATTACGTATCAAGATACACCGCAGGAATTCCACCGAAGACAATTTCAAATAATTTTCCCATTCATTTATTGTTCTTTATTTTTTAAATTCATTCACCAGACATACAATTAGTAGATGAATAAGGACAACTTGTTTCAATGTTCATTGGGAAATATTCGTGTAGGAATCTTCTATTGATGTTTGTAGATAAATGAAACATAAAAACAAAAATGATAATCGGTGCTCGAAGAGTCTGAAACCGCGACGCTAGCTACTGTGCTATCACTTCGGTTGAATTATTTCCTCACTGCCGGCCGCGGTGGTCTCGCGGTTCTAGGCGCGCAGTCCGGAACCGTGAGACTGCTACGGTCGCAGGTTCGAATCCTGCCTCGGGCATGGCTGTGTGTGATGTCCTTAGGTTAGTTAGGTTTAAGTAGTTCTAAGTTCTAGGGGACTGATGACCACAGCAGTTGAGTCCCATAGTGCTCAGAGCCATTTGAACCATTTTTATTTCCTCACTGAAATGCATATAAAAGTGCCTCTGAAACTTGGACGGTTGTTTTCGCAGAAACAGTCGAGTATGTCTGGATAAGCCGGGACACGTGTTCGCTCATTCCACTGAGCGAAATGTCTGCGAAATCAGGTTATGGCACTTGTTGTGTTCACCTCATCAGTGAACGAAGCAGTCGCCGAGCATTAAGGGTTTCCCGAGCGCCTCACACTACTCAGAGTTTTAGTACGGAAGTCTGTCGCACTGCATTTCACAAAACTAAAATCACTATCCGGATTAAAATACGAACTCAATTCTCTTACGCGAGTAGACAAAATAACTCCACTAAGCTGTTGTTTATGTGGTGGAGTTGTTTGCACTTTATTAGGAGAAATGATGATAATTTCACCTCCAACATCTCGTTCCTACAGGCCTGGAAAAGATACGTCACGAAGTAAGAAACAGGTTTTAGGACGTAGCTTTGCTGCAATTCTTCTAACGGTAAAAAGTTTTCGTTCGCAAACGATGCTGCTAAAATGTCTGTCTAGTGGATCTTTGCTAAAATGACTGTCTAGTGGGTCTCCACGTTGCACTCGCGACAGGGAACACGTACGGCGACCCCAGTTTCTCATGATCGTTATTTGGCAATGACCCCCATCAACCGTGACGCATGTCCTGTTGAAAAACGGTACATACAAACATGCCAACTATTACGAATCAATCGTAATAATTACGAATTTCCTACGGTAGCTATAACTTTTGGAATGATATGGCAAAAATCGTATTTCTTTTCGATTTTTGATGTAAGCATATAAAATGCTCGAGAGGATGCACACGATAAAATCATTCTTTACAACTTAAATATCAACAATATTTATTTCCACATTGCCGTCCGGAGTGGCCGTGCGGTTCTGGGCACTGCAGTCTGGAGCCGAGCGACCGCTACGGTCGCAGGTTCGAATCCTGTCTCGGGCATGGATGTGTGTGATGTCCTTAGGTTAGTCAGGTTTAAGTAGTTCTAAGTTCTAGGCGACTGATGACCTCAGAAGTTAAGTCGCATAGTGCTCACAGCCATTTGAGCCATTTTATTTCCACATTTTTAGTAAACAATTGGTCTATTTGTATTTTTCTGCCCTTCGTAGAATTTTGATTAGACCAAATATCTTATACGGTCTATGACTCCACTCATCGTAACGTATAACTAAGTATGAAGTGGTTGTTCTTTTTTGCTGGTCTCATGATGACATTTCCTGGCGAGCTCCGGCGCAGGTGTCTGTTGTGACGGTAAACTAGAGTCAACCTCTGTTTAGTGAATAGTGTGTGTGTGTGTGTGTGTGTGTGTGTGTGTGTGTGTGTGTGTGTGTGCGTGCGTGCCCGACATATTAGTAAGCGTTTATTGCATTTATCGTAAACAAATTAACACACAATGCTCCTGTAGTGCATACTAAGTGTGTGTCGAGAAAATATGTTCGAAAGATTTTGAAATAAACGATGAAGTGTTTTGTGATGCAGCAAAAATGTGTATGGTGACGGTGTATGGAAACGGAAAAAAAATAATTGAGAAGGAACATTCCAAAACATGGCCCTCTTCACTGCTATCTTCAAATCTGATTCACACTTGTTTTGTAGCGTGTGTAGTCAAGATTTTTCAGTTGTGCATGGTGGAAGAGACACGTCGACAGAAAAATTCATTCAGACACAGTGAAGCTGAGGGACACGAACATGAATTTAATAATTTTTACTAAATCCTCGGAAGGTGAAAGTTTGGTAACAAAACGCAGAGTTATTTACGACAGTCCCTTTCGAGCACAACTTGCCTTTAGCATGTAGTGACCATGCAGAACGTTTCTTCAAGAAAACGTTTCCTGATTCGAAAATAGACTCCAAGCACAGTTGTGCCAGAACAAAAACGGGAGCGCTAGTTAAAAGTGTGACTTCTACGAGGGTGGTTTGAAAAGTTCGAGGAATCACCACGAGAGGTCAGCGGTAGCGCAACGAGTTGTTTTCGTAATATTCATTGGACTGTTGCATGTAAACACGTGCCACGTCAGTGCTCTTGGAAGAGAGCTGTGGCGGTCACGTGGCTCTGGTGTTGTTCCCGCGTAGTGATTTGCGAAGATGGAAAAAATCGAGATCCGAGCAGGGATTAAGTACTTCCTAAAGAAAGGTATGAAAACAATAGGCACTCATGCCGATTTCCAGAATACACTGGGGGACTCTGCTGCTTCATATTCAACTGTTGCCGTGTGGATAAATGAATTTAAATGTAGGCGGGAGAGCTTAGACGATGATACGCGCAGGGAAGTGCGTGAAATTGCTCACGCTTGCCCGATGTCATCTGAAAAGGTATATAACATTTTTTAACTGAAGAATTAGAAATGAAACAATTATTTGCAAGATGGGTACCGCGACTGTTGACGTGACTGATATTTAAACACTCAGTTTCTCACAGAGAATACATGCCACACGGATGACCATGGAGACAGCCCATCTAGTTCACCATTCAGCTATCCAGAGGGTGCCGCGAAGTCCACCACGCGGGCTTGGCGCGCGGCTGCAGGCAAGAACTGACTAGCTGACCGCCCAAAAGTTTCCTTTGCACCAACTGATCGCGGAAATCTAAAGGCGGAGATGTCAACTCGTTCTGGTCACCGGCTACCTCCACCACCACCCGCGCAGCTGGCAGAATCATCCTAGGAAACGAGCCACATGTTTATCACTGTAATTACAAAGGTTCAAATGGCTCTGAGCACTATGGGACTTAACATCTGAGGCCATCAGTCCCCTAGAACTTAGATCTACTTAAACCTAAGGACATCACACACGTCCATGCCCGAGGCAGGATTCGAACCTGCGACCGTAGCAGTCGACTGTAATTACAATTAAATATTTCGATTGCGGCCCCAATCTGGTGACATTCAACAATGGGCAAAGTATTGGAACTACACATGCGTCCAAAATTAAAGCAACAAACCGAAATTTTGCAAGTTTGCCTTTATTTTCCCACAAAATAGTATAATAGGTGATAACAAAGTAGAAACAGTATAAAGAAAACAGAACATTAACAATTGCAACATGCATAACAGGAGGCAAAAACGTTCTTCGTTTTTAAAAAATTCACACACACATTCTGATAATTGGTTAATGCACTCAGTATCGAGTGTGACCACATCAGGCAACAATACAGGCTTGACAAACGATGGGGGCCGGCCTGAGTGGCCGAGCGGTTCTAGGCGCTACAGCCTGGAACCGCGCGACCACTACGGTCGCAGGTTCGAATTCTGCCTCGGGCATGGATGTGTGTGATGTTCTTAGGTTAGTTAGGTTTAAGTAGTTCTAAGTTCTAGGCGACTTACGACCTCAGCACTTGAGTCCCATAGTGCTCAGAGCCATTTGAACCAGCCACAAACGATGGGGCATGCTGTGAATGATGTCATCACTCTCATGTTAGGCAATAATGCCAATTCTTCCTGCAGCACTGCTCGCAAGTCTTCGAGAGTGGTTGGAGGATGCTGACATGATGCCACCTGTTTCTGTAGAGCATCCCAGACGTTATGTATAGGATTCAAATGTGCAGAGCGAGCGGGCCACGCCATGCGTGCAATATCTTCCATTTCCAAGGAAACATCAACCACGCGTGCTCTATGAGATCGAGCATTATCGTCCAGTAATACGAAGTCTAGGCCTGCAGGACCTCATAAATGCACATAAGGTTTCAAGATCTCATCACAATACCTGACAGTAGTTACAACTTGTCGATTTAACCATACAATTTCATGGCGCTTGAGTACCGAACATAATCCCTGCTCACACCATCAGGGCTCATCCTTAAGGTCAGTCTCTTTCCACAATGGTTGGGTCTCGAAATCATATTCCCTCCAGATGCGAATCCATCGAGAATCACAGTCCAGACCAAATTGGGACTCATCTGTGAAAAGAACATTGGGCCACTGTTCGACTGTGTAGGTGGCATATTCACAGCTCCACTCTAGATGTTCCCTTCTGTGAAGACGTGTCAGAGGTACACACACAGCAGGCCTCCAGTAATAAAGGCCACCCTGCCAAAGGCTTCTGTACATCGTTTGCCCCACTACAATACGTCCAGTGGATCCTGTGAGGTCAGATGCCAGTTGCCGTGCAGTACAAATGCCGTCGTGCCCTTACAGCCACATAACGATTCTCCCTTTCTGATGTTACATGTGATCGGCCCAGCCCTTGTCTTTGGGATACAGTTTCGATCTCTATAAACTGTCGCCACGCCCGAAAAACAACAGAACAATTCGCATTAAGCCATTGGGCCACATCTGTTTGCAACTGTCCTACTTCCATACTTCCAATGGTCCTCCACCGCAGAGAGCCAGCCAGATGTCTTCTCTGTGCCATGCTACACCCTGTGACTGTGTGCACAGCGATTGTGGATGTGCGACTACCTGGCAAACACTATCCCCTTTGATAGCTTCCCTGACGTCATCATTGGCGTGGTTATCTGTTGACCAGAATCCCATCTTCGTGCAGGACACAATCATATAGCCCTCTGTTGACAGTTTGTATGATTATACCATGAATTAGACACAGGCCAGGGAAATAGTGACGTTGCTTTAATTTTGGACACCAAAGAACCTGCTCCCAATAGACGTAGTTCGGGAAATCTCAATTTCCCACGTAAATCCATAACCTCCTTATAATTGGACATACCTTTCCACGCAAAATCTTTCATTCCCCTTTCGGCTATCGATGCCTTGAAATTGTGGTTTTCCATGTCACATTCATACCACCCTTATGATCAGACATAGTCATTTTCTTTGCCCATGTCAGAACACTGATCACAGAAGTTTTACACCTCACCACATACACTACTGGCCATTAAAATTGCTACACCACGAAGATGACGTGTTACAGACGGAAAATTGAACCGACAGGAAGAAGGTGCTGTCATATGCAAATGATTAGCTTTCCAGAGTATTCAGACAAGTTTGGCGCCGGTGGCGAAACCTACAATGTGCTGACATGAGGAAAGCTTCCAACCAATTTCTCATACACACACAGCAGTTGACAGGCGTTGCCTGGTGGAATGTTGTGATGCCTCGTGTAAGAAGGAGAAATGCGTACCATCCCGTTTCCGACTTTGATAAACGTCAGATTATAGCCTATCGCGATTGCAGTTTACCGTATCGCGACATTGGTACTCCAGTTGGTCGAGATCCAATGACTGTTAGCAGAATATGGAATCGGTGGGTTCAGGAGGGTAATATGGAACGCCGTGCTGGCTCCCGACGGCATCCTATCACTAGCAGTTGATATGAGAGGCCTCTTAACCGCATGGCTGTAACGGATCGTGCAGCCACGTCTCGATCCCTGAGTCAACAGATGGGGACATTTGCAAGACAACAGCCATCTACACGAACAGTTCGACGACGTTTGCAGCAGCATGGACTATCAGATCGGAGACCATGGCTGCAGTTACCCTTGACGCTGCATCACAGACAGGAGCGCTTGCGATGGTGTACTCAACGACGAACCTGGATGCACGAATGGCACAACGACATTTTTTGGATGAATCCAGGTTCTGTTTACAGGATCATGACCGTCGCATCCGTGTTTGGCGAAATCGCAGTGAACGCACATTGGAAGCGTGTATTCGTCATCGCCATACTGGCGTATCACCCGGCGTGATGGTATGGGGTGCCATTGGTTACACGTCTCGGTCACCTCTTGTTCGCATTGACGGCACTTTAAACAGTGGACGTTACATTTCAGATGTGTTACGATCCGTGGCTCTACCCTTCATTTGATCCCTGCGAAACCCTACATTTCAGCAGGATAATGCATGACCGCAAGTTGCAGGTGCTGTACGGGCCTTTCTGGATACAGAAAATGTTCGACAGCTGCCCTGGCCAGCACATTCTCCAGATCTCTCACCAACTGAAAACGTCTGGTCAATGGTGGCCGAGCAGCTGGCTCGTCACAATACGCCAGTCACTACTCTTGATAAACTGTGGTATCGTGTTGAAGGTTCATGGGTACTTGTACACGCCATCCAAGCTCTGTTTGACTCAATGCGCCGTTATTACGGCCAGAGGTGGTTGTTCTGGATACTGATTTCTCAGGATCTATGCACCCAAATTTCGTGGAAATGTATCACGTGTCAGTTGTAGTATAGTATATTCGCCCAATGAATACCCGTTTATCATTTGCATTTCTTCTTGGTGTAGCTATTTTAATGGCCAGTAGTGTATTTCGGCGTAATGTTTATTTAAACAGCGGTTGCCTTCTGAGAGTATCTGGTTAATTAGCATGACTATAAGGTCATGAAAATAAATACACTCCTGGAAATTGAAATAAGAACACCGTGAATTCATTGTCCCAGGAAGGGGAAACTTTATTGACACATTCCTGGGGTCACATACATCACATGGTCACACTGACAGAACCACAGGCACATAGACACAGGCAACAGAGCATGCACAATGTCGGCACTAGTACAGTGTATATCCACCTTTCGCAGCAATGCAGGCTGCTGTTCTCCCATGGAGACGATCGTAGAGATGCTGGATGTAGTCCTGTGGAACGGCTTGCCATGCCATTTCCACCTGGCGCCTCAGTTGGACCAGCGTTCGTGCTGGACGTGCAGACCGCGTTAGACGACGCTTCATCCAGTCCCAAACATGCTCAATGGGGGACAGATCCGGAGATCTTGCTGGCCAGGGTAGGTGACTTACACCTTCTAGAGCACGTTGGGTGGCACGGGATACATGCGGAAGTGCATTGTCCTGTTGGAACAGCAAGTTCCCTTGCCGGTCTAGGAATGGTAGAACGATGGGTTCGATGACGGTTTGGATGTACCGTGCACTATTCAGTGTCCCCTCGACGATCACCAGAGGTGTATGGCCAGTGTAGGAGATCGCCCCCCACACGATGATGCCGGGTGTTGGCCCTGTGTGCCTCGGTCGTATGCAGTCCTGACTGTGGCGCTCACCTGCACGGCGCCAAACACGCATACGACCATCATTGGCACCAAGGCAGAAGCGACTCTCATCGCTGAAGACGACACGTCTCCATTCGTCCCTCCATTCACGCCTGTCGCGACACCACTGGAGGCGGGCTGCACGATGTTGGTGCGTGAGCGGAAGACGGCCTAACGGTGTGCGGGACCGTAGCCCAGCTTCATGGAGACGGTTTCGAATGGTCCTCGCCGATACCCCAGGAGCAACAATGTCCCTAATTTGCTGGGAAGTGGCGGTGCGGTCCCCTACGGCACTGCGTAGGATCCTACGGTCTTGGCGTGCATCCGTGCGTCGCTGCGGTCCGGTCCCAGGTCGACGGGCACGTGCACCTTCCACCGACCACTGGCGACAACATCGATGTACTGTGGAGACCTCACGCCCCAAGTGTTGAGCAATTCGGCGGTACGTCCATCCGGCCTCCCGCATGCCCACTATACGCCCTCGCTCAAAGTCCGTCAACTGCACATACGGTTCACGTCCTCGCTGTCGCGGCATGCTACCAGTGTTAAAAACTGCGATGGAGCTCCGTAGGCGACGGCAAACTGACTGACACTGACGGCGGCGGTGCACAAATGCTGCGCAGCTAGCGCCATTCGACGGCCAACACCACGGTTCCTGGTGTGTCCGCTGTGCCGTGCGTGTGATCATTGCTTGTACAGCCCTCTCGCAGTGTCCGGAGCAAGTATGGTGGGTCTGACACACCGGTGTCAATGTGTTCTTTTTTCCATTTCCAGGAGTGTTTATTATGGCGAAATGTCTATTTAAACCGAGATTGCAGTCTGAGAGAAGGTGCTTAATCCTCAGGTACAGTCCAACGAGTTGTGCAAAAGTACTGAAGACACCTTTACGGAGGGGTGAGGCCCAGCAGCGTCCTCGAGCTGGGTTGTGTTTTGTGGCGTTTGAACTCTGTGGCGGGGCGCACACGGGAGGCAGACGTCAGAGGCGGCTCGGTGGCTGCGCGGCGCGGATTAGCCGCTCGGCTGCGCCGCACGTGTGTGTGTGTGTGTGTGTGTGTGTGTGTGTGTGTGTGTGTGTGAGTCAGAGGGCGCGCCACAGAGCAGGCCACGGCAGACCGCAGCGGGCCGCGGCGAGGCTTTGTGGCGCCACCCTCGCAGAGCCCTACCAGCCAGCCAACCAGACAAACGAGGCTCTCTGCCTCTGTGGTCTCAGCTGAAAGTCCTCGCTCGAGGCCAGAACTACAATAAAACGAGTTGTTGTTGTTGTTGTGGTCTTCAGTCCTGAGACTGGTTTGATGCCGCTCTCCATGCTACTCTATCCTGTGCAAGCTTCTTCATCTGCCAGTGCTTACTGCAACCTACATCCTTCTGAATCTGCCTGGTGTATTCATCTCTTGGTCTCCTGGGCCGGCATCTCGTGGTCGTGCGGTAGCGTTCTCGCTTCCCACGCCCGGGTTCGATTCCCGGCCGGGTCAGGGATTTTCTCTGCCTCGTGATGGCTGGGTTTTGTGTGATGTTCTTAGGTTAGTTCGGTTTAAGTAGTTCTAACTTCTAGGGGACTGATGACCATAGATGTTAAGTCCTATAGTGCTCAGAGCCATTTTTTTTCTTGGTCTCCCTCTACAATTTTTAACCTCCACGCTGCCCTCCAATGCTAAATTTGTGGTCCCTTGATGCCTCAGAGCATGTCATACCAACCGGTCCCTTCTTTTTGTCAAGTTGTGCCACAAACTCTTTTTCTCCCCAATTCTACTCAATACCTCCTCATTAGTTATGTGGTCTACCCATCTAATCTACAGCATTCTTCTGTAGCACCACATTCCGAAACCTTCTATTCTCTTCGTGTCCAAACAATTTATCGTCCATGTTTCACTTCCATACATGGCTACATTCCATACAAATACTTTTAGAAACGACTTCCTGACACTTAAATCTATACTCGATGATGACAAATTTTTCTTCTTCAGAAACGCTTTCCTTGCCATTGCCAGTCTACATTTTATATCCCCTCTACTTCAACCATCATCAGTTATTTTACTCCCTAAATAGCAAAACTCCTTTACTACTTTAAGTGTCTCATTTCCTAATCTAATTCCCTCAGCATCACCCGATTTAATTCGACTGCATTAATGCTCCTTTCAAGACACTGTTCATTCCGTTTAACTGCTCTTCCAAGTCCTTTGCTGTCTCTGACAGAATTACAATGTCATCGGCGAACCTCAACATTTTTATTTCTTCTCCATGGATTTTAATACCTACTCCAATTTTTTCTTTTGTTTCCTTCACTGGTTGCTCAGTATACAGATTGAATAACATCGGGAAGAGGCTACAACCCTTTCTCACTCCCTTCCCAACCACTGCTTCCCTTTCATGCCCCTCGACTCTTATAACTGCCATCTGTTTTCTGTGCAAATTGTAAATAGCCTTTCGCTTCCTGTATTTTTATGTTTGGTAAAAAGTATCGTTAGAAATAACAATGAAACAAGTAGCCTTCTTTCCACAGTACTATTTCTACTAAAATGTAGACTTTCACGGCCGGAAAGGTCATGTCCATTATAATTATCCGGGCTGTTATGCCGTGGTCGGTTGATGAATTCTGTGTCAATTCCCAACGTTTCGTCCCCGTCTGCGGGGGACATCTTCAAGGGGGTCTGTAGTGACGTATAGGGTACTGCAAAATCTAAGGTTTTCCTGCCGTTTGTTAAAAATGTAACGGAAAGAATAGGGAGGATCTTGACGAAGCGGAATATTACCGTAATTTACAAGCCCACCAGGAAGATACAGGAATACCTTAAGCCTGCCAAGGACGCTCGCAAAGCATTGTAAAATGCTCGAGAGTATAGGTTCAAATGGCTCTGAGTATTATGCGACTTAACTTCTGAGGTCGTCAGTCGCCTAGAACTTAGAACTAATTAAACGTAACTAACCTAAGGACATCACACACATCCATGGCCGAGGCGGGATTCGAACCTGCGGCCGTAGCGGTGACGCGGTTCCAGACTGAAGCGCCTTGAACCGCACGGCCACACCGGCCGGCCGGAGTCTATACGATTCCATGCACCTGTGGAGATGTTTATGTTGGTACCACTGAAACAACTGTTTCGAAACGTTTGGAAGGGCACAAGGGCAATTGTAGAAGAGGGGAAACGGAACGATCAGCTGTTGCGGAGCATGCTTTCCAGTCAGGTAACCACCACATTCGTTTCGAGGAGACGCAAGTACTAGCGACCACAAGCGGATGTTACGAAAGGCTCCACAGGGAGGCAATAGGAATCGCCAAACACCCTAATAATTTCAGTCGAAAGGAGGAGGGCGTGAAATTAAACGGTATATGGATGCCGGTGTTACAGAAGATGTGTACCACCCGTCCACTACTGGGTGATGGCAACGGCGATCGACGGCGACGGACAGCGGCCAATTGCACTGACGTTTTCAAAACACGTGACGTCACGCCTCGGCACGGGAGCGCGTGGACACAGAATTTAGCGGCAGTCAGTAGCGAGCCAGTGGGTGTGTTGGACCTCCATCGAGGTACAGACCCCCTTGAAGATGTCCCCCGCAGACGGGGACGAAACGTTGGGAATCGACACAGAATTCATTAACCGACCACGGCATAATAGTCCGGATAATTATAATGGACACAGTACTATTTTTACGTGAAAACCTGTACTTTAATCCACTTTTCCATACAGTAAGGCATTTATCACTGAGCAGGTGCGGCTGACTTGGGATTGAGGCAGGATGTCGTCGTCCGGGTTTTTCAGCAGTTTTTTAAAACGAAGACCGTGACCAGAGAAGTGCATGTCACAAGAAAGGGTTTTGCCTCCAGACCTTACTGGTAAGGGATGAAAATTAAGCGTCCTGTGGCGTAAGGACGCTGCTGCAGCAGACAGGGTGCACGATCTACATCTACATCTACATTTATACTCCGCAAGCCACCCAACGGTGTGTGGCGGAGGGCACTTTAAGTGCCAGTGTCATTACCTCTCTTTCCTGTTCCAGTCGCGTGTGGTTCGCGGGAAGAACGACTGCCGGAAAGCCTCCGTGCGCGCTCGAATCTCTCTAATTTTACATTCGCGATCTCCTCGGGAGGTATAAGTAGGAGGAAGCAATATATTCGATACCTCACCCAGAAACGCACCGCCTCGAAACCTGGACAGCAAGCTATACCGCGATGCAGAGCGCGTCTCTTGCACAGTCTGCCACTTGAGTTTGCTAAACATCTCCGTAACGCTATCACGCTTACCAAATAACCCTGTGACGAAACGCGCCGCTCTTCTTTGGATCTTCTCTATCTCCTCCGTCCACCCGACCTGGTACGGACCCCACACTGATGAGCAATACTCGAGTATAGGTCGAACGAGTGTCTTGTAAGCCACCTCCTTTGTTGATGAACTACATTTTCTAAGGACTCTCGCAATGAATCTCAACCTGGCACCCGCCTTACCAACAATTAATTTTATATGATCATTCCACTTCAAATCGTTCCGTACGCATACTCCCAGATATTTTACAGAAGTAACTGCTACCACTGTTTGTTCCGCTATCATATAATCATACGATAGAGGATCGTTCTTTCTATGTATTCGCAATGCATTACATTACATGTTAAGGGTCAGTTGCCACTCTCTGCACTAAGTGCCTATCCGCTGCAGATCTCGCTGCATTTTACTGCAATTTTCTAATGCTGCAACTTCTGTGTATACTACAGCATCATCCGCGAAAAGGCGCATGGAACGTCGATGCCCTGCAAGAGGAGCTCGGGAACACGTCCCCGACGTGGCCGTTTCTGGCCGTCCGATTGGCTGGCACAGGGGCACCCCGACCCTCCCCCCTGTTAGCAGTGCTTTCGCAGTAGCTTCCCCTGCCCGGCAGCGCCCGATGTGGAACGCTCTCCACCCGAACTTAGCGTAGGCAGGTGTTTGTCTGGCAGCACCCACTGCTACTCCGATCCGGACACATCCACTGTTTTCTCATAAGGCGTAACGTCAGGAGCGCGACAATGTAAACGAACTGAAATTAAAAAAAGACCCATAACCCTGTCAATAATCCATTCACTCTCTAACTACTCACGACAAACACAGTATCGTACAATCAACTTTTAAATACCACCTTCGTATATATCTGACGCCTCAGCATAACTTAGGAAAATTTAAGCATTCTGTAACAATTGCATAAAGCACACTTCTTGACACTTGTGAAGGATGGATGGTACTGAAATTGGTAAATTTAAAGATGACCGTACGAACGCGCATAATGGGGAACGAAGTGGACGCCCTAAGTCCTTCATTCATTACTGACGATTTGGTGCAGAAAGTGGATGAAAAACTGAGAGAAAACATACGCTTTACGATTTCAACGTTAGGCAACGGCCTTGCCGCAGTGGATAAACCGGTTCCCTTGAGATCACCGAAGTTAAGCGCTGTCGGGCGTGGTCGGCACTTGGATGGGTGACCATCCGGGCCACCATGCCCTGTTGCCATTTTTCGGGGTGCACTCAGCCTCGTGATGCCAATTGAGGAGCTACTCGACCGACAAGTAGCGGCTTCGGTCAAGAATACCTTCATAACTACCGGGAACGCTGTGTGCTGACCCCACGCCCCTCCTATCTGCTTCCTCCACTGAGGATGACACGGCGGTCGGATGGTCCCGTTACGCCACTCGTGGCCTGACGACGGAGTGCTCTACGATTTCAGCGTCATGTCATGAGTTTTCTCAAGTGTCAAGAAGTATGCTTTATGCAACTGTTGCGTAATGACGCCGCAAATTTATATGAAGATGGTATTTAAAAGTTGATTTTACGATGCTGTAAGTGCAGTAAGATTGATGGGAATTACATAGAAAATAAATTAAATGTACAGGCTTTCACGTGAAAAATAAAATTGTCTAGAAAAGTCATACTTGTTTTACTTTTATCAGTTACTTAAAAACACACCTCATGATACCCTGGTATTGGTAAGTACTGCAGCTATTAGTTTCCTGTTAATGGACAGCTTCTTAAAAAGAGATAATAGCATGAACTCAGCAGCGTAAAACAAGAATAATGGAAAGCAGTGCAGGCAAGTCAGAAGATGCTTAACGACTTAGGTTAGCAAATGAGAGCCTACAGCGCCGGCCGGGGTGGGCGAGCGGTTCTAGACGCTACAGTCTGGAACCGCGAGACCGCTACTGTCGTAGGTTCAAATTCCGCCTCGGACATGGATGTGTGTGATGTCCTTAGGTTAGTTAGGTTTAAGTAGTTCTAAGTTCAAGGGGAGAGATGGCCTCAGAAGTTAAGTCCCATAGTGCTCAGAGCCATTTGAACATTTTTTGAGAGCCTAAAGCAGTACACGAGTCTCGCAATTTGGACAGCAAACCAACTCACTATGTCCCTAGCAGAAATGACGCAAATCACAAAATGACAACAGCTACACAAGTGTTTCTGGAAGGGAGAAATTTTACTAACGTTCAATATAAATTGAAATGTTAGGAAATCATTTCTGGAGTTATTCCTGTGGAATGTTGGCTTCTACAGAAGCGAAGCGTGGGCAGTAAACAGTTCAGAAAGGAAGGGGATAGAAGCTTCTGAAACGGGGTGCTACAGGAGACCGCTGGGTAACAGATTGGTGCATACGATTTACCAGTGGACAGGAAAGGAATGGGACTGAGGAGAGAGGAATAAGCGAGACAGCAGGTGGGTGGGGCCACGCCTCCCACCCCCAGTCCTTTATAATGAAGGTGTTAAGTTGGGAACAGCACCCGCTGTTCCGGGAATATACACTATGGTCATTAAAATTGCTACGCCAAGAAGAGATGCAGATGATAAACGGGTATTCATTGGACAAATATATTATACTAGAACTGGCACGTAATTACATTTTCACGCAATTAGGGTTCATAGATACTGAGAAATCAGTACCCAGAACAACCACCTCTGGCCGTAATAGTGGCCTTCATACGCCTGGGCATTGAGTCGAACAGAGCTTGGATGGCGTATACAGGTACAGCTGCCCATGCAGCTTCAACACGATACCACAGTTCATCAAGAGTAGTGACTGGAGTATTGTGACGAGCCTGTTGCTCGGCCACCGTTGCCCAGACGTATCCAATTGGTGAGAGATCTCGAGAATGTGCTGGCCAGGGCAGCAGTCGAACATTTTCTGTATCCATAAACGCCCTTACAGGACCTGCAACATGCGGTCGTGCATTATCCTGCTGAAATGTAGGGTTTCGCAGGGATCGAATGAAGGTTAGAGCCACGGGTCGTAACACATCTGAAATGTAATGTCCACTGTTTCAAAGTGCCGTCAATGCGAACAAGAGGTTACCGAGACGTGTAACCAATGGCACCCCATACCATCATGCCAGGTGATACGCCAGTATGTGCGTTCACCGCGATGTCGCCAAACACGGATGCGACAATCATGATTCTGTAAACAGAACCTGAATTCATTTGAAAAAATGACGTTTTGCCATTCGTGCACCCAGGTTCGTCGCCGAGTACACCATCGCAGGCGCTCCTTTCTGTGATGCAGTGCCAAGGGTAACTGCAGCCGTGGTCTCCGAGCTGATAGTCCATGCTGCTGCAAATGTCGTCGAACTGTTCGTGCAGATGGTTGTTGTCTTCCAAACGTCCCCATCTGTTGACTCAGGGATCGAGACGTGGCTGCACGACCCCTTACAGTCACGCGGATAAGATGCCTGTCATCTCGACTGCTAGTGATACGAGGCCCTTGTGATCCAGCACGGCGTTTCATATTACCCTCCTGAACCTACCCATTCCATATTCTGCTAACAGTCATTGGATCTCGACCAACGCGAGCAGCAATGTCGCGACACGATAAACCACAATCGCGATAGACTACAATCCGACCTTTATCAAAGTCGGCAACGTGATGGTACGCATTTCTCCTCCTTACACGAGGCATCACAACAACGTTTCACCAGGCAACGCCGGTCAACTACTGTTTGTGTATGTGAAATCGGTTGGAAACTATCCACACGTTGTAGATGTCGTCACCGGCTCCAACCTTGTGTGAATGCTCTGAAAAGCTAATCATTTGCATTTCACAGCATCTTCTTCCTGTCGGTTTCGCGTCTGTAGCACGTCGTCTTCGTGGTGTAGCAATTTTAATGGCTAGTAGTGTATTAGTAGCTTGAAGAGGCCCGAGTAGAGTACTGTTGTGTAATTATAGATGTGATGTTTAACCCATTATTAGTCGCGCCATAATTTCTGACACGGTCACTCGCCCAGATGATAGGTGTCATCCACAACGTAAATGGTGTATTTGGACCCTTTGAACGGTGTAAATTATTTAAATCTAAATGTAATACATTTAACAAATACAGTAAGGTATACACGAGGTGATAAATATTTTTGCCGATTATTTCTAAATTACTCCAGTATCACTGTGATAGGAGCCAACTTGTCATTGTCTCTGTGACCACATCCATCAAGGATACTATAAAACCTCAGACATTTCAAGGGCAACCTGAATCGGTTTTCACTCATGCATAAGTAGCATGGTTCGAGTCCGTTGCCCTTTGAGTTATCCCACAACTCTGATAAACTGTTTCCAGAAAATCTCAGAGGTCCACACTGATATTACAGACCAACGAAAGCTGTGATCTCCATAACATCTGTTTCTTTAGCGTTCCTTTCCCTGGAACTTCACTGATGTAAATAATAGCACATTTTTCAATAAGGGCTATTATAGTTCCATCCAAAAATAACTTCATAATATCGATTTCGTACGGGGTGACAACTATTGAACTACATGAAAAAAAACGTAAAGTAGTTACAAACTACGGCGTGCACACACTTTATTCAACATGTAAACGTCACTACAGATATTCGCATTTGGGTTACAACATGTTCCGTATGTCTGCCATCACTGGCGATGATATGGTGCAGCCGAATAGCGAAATTTTGAATGACCCGCTAAAGTGTCGGAACATCGATGCTGTCAATGACTTCCTGAATGGCTGTTTTCGACTCATTAATGGTTTTAAACACCTTGTGTTTAATACAGCCCCATAAAAAAGAGTCGCAGGTGTTCAGACACGAAGAAGATGGTGGCCAATCGAGGCGCATACCAGTGGCCTCTGGGTACCGCAGAGACAGAATGCGGTCCCCAAAGTACTCCTCCAGGACATCAAGCACTCTCCTGCTTCGAAAGGGTCGAGCCCCGTCATGCATGAACCACATCTTGTCGAACTCAGGGTCACTTTGGATAATGGGAATGAAATCTTCCAAAACCTTCACGTACCGTTCAGTAGTCACCCTGCCATCAAGGAATATAGCACCGATTATTCCGTGACTGGACATTGCACACCACACAGTCACCCGCTGAGGGTGAAGTGACTTCTCGATCGCGAAATACGGATTCTCAGTCACCCAAATGTGCCAATTTTCCTTATTGACGAACCCACCCAAATGAAAGTGGGCTTCGTCGCTAAACCAAACCGTACAGCGCATACTAATTCCCATCATGCCCCGCGGCCAACCGTGCAGATAGAATGTCCTAACGCAAACCGTTCAGAAGGTAGGACGGTTTATTTTCTTCACATAGTTCAATAATTGTCACCCTGACTACGAGCTTGATATTTGGGCCCAGTTAAATGCGTAATAATGTTACAAGATCTTGTTCTAACGTTGGCGGGATATTTAGTCTAGACAACCAATAAAGTGACATACACTGTCTCTCACATTGTAGCATTAGAGATCACGCGATTGACCAATGCCCTCCAAGCTACAACAATATTTCACAAACCGAGCAACCCTGCTTAACCGAAGCCAATGATGGCTGAAGCTGCCGAATGGAGAGTTAATGGAAAGGTACTGAAAATGGCGCGAAATCGATCCATCATATGCAAAACAGTTTCATTTAATGTGGGAAAATAATTACGAGCAGAGAAAAATATCTGTTTCTACATTAGAGCTACACTACTGGCCATTAAAAGTGCTACACCACGAAGATGACGTGCTACAGACGGGAAATTTAACCGACAGGAAGAAAATGTTGTGATATGCAAATGATTACCTTTTCAGAGCATTCACACAGGGTTGCCGCCGGTGGCGACACCTACAGCGTGCTGACATAAGGAAAGTTCCAGACCGATTTGTCATACACAAACAGCAGGTGATCAGCGTTGCATGGTGAAACGTTGTTGTGATGCCACGTGTAAGGAGGAGAAATGCGTACCATCACGTTTCCGATTTTGATAAAGGTCGGATTGTAGCCTATCGCGATTGCGCTTTATCGTATCGCGACACTGCTGCTGGCGTTGGTCGAGATCCAATGACTGTTAGCAGAGTATGGAACCGGTGGATTCAGGAGGGTCGGCCGTAGTGGCCGCGCGGTTCTAGCCGCTACAGTTTGGAACCGTGTGACTGCTAGGGTCGCATGTTCGAATCGTGCCTCGGGCATGGATGTGTGTGATGTCCTTAGGTTAGTTAGATTTAAGTAGTTCTAAGTTCTAGGGGACTGATGACCACAGATGTTCAGTCCCATAGTGCTCAGAGCCATTTGAACCATTTTTGGTTCAGGAGGGTAATACGGAACGTCGTGCTGGATCCCGACGGCCTCGTATCACTAGCAGTCGAGATGACAGGCATCTTATCCGCATGGCTGTAACGGATCGTGCAGCCATGTCTCGATCCCTGAGTCAAGAGATGGGGATGTTTGCAAGCCATCAACCATCTGCACGAACAGTTCGACGACGTTTGCAGCAGCACGGACTATAAGATCGGAGAGCACAGCTGCGGTTACCCTTGACACTGCATCACGAACAGTAGTGCCTGCGATGGTGTACTGAATGACGAACCTGGATGCACGAATGGCAAAACGTCACTTTTTCGGATGAAACCAGGTTCTGTTTACAGCATCATGATGGTCGCATCCGTGTTTGGCGGCATAGCGGTGAACGCACATTCGAAGCGTGTATTCGTCATCGCCATTCTGGGGTATCACCCGGCGTGGTGGTATGGGATGCCATTGGTTACACGTCTCGGTCACCTCTGTTTTTCTTATTGATGGCTCATTGAACAGTGGACGTTACATTTCAGATATGTTACGACCCGTGGCTCTATCCTTCATTCGATCCCTGGGAAACCCTACACTTCAGCAGGATAATGCAAGACCGCGTGTTGCAGGTCCTGTACGGACCTCCTGGATACAGAAAATGTTCGACTGCTGCCCTGGCCAGCACTTTCTCCACATGGCTCACCAACTGAAAACGTCTGGTCAATGGTGACCGAGCAACTGACTCTTCAGAATACGCCAGTCGCTACTCTTGATGAAGTGTGGTATCGTGTTGAAGCTGCATGGGCAGCTGTACGTGTAGATGCCATCCAAGCTCTCTTTGACTCAATGCCCAGGCGTATCAAGGCCGTTATTACGGCCAGAGGTGGTTGTTCTGGGTACCGATTTCTCAGGATCTATGCACCCAAATTGCGAGAAAATGTAATGACATGTCAGTTCTAGTATAATATATTTGTCCAATGAATTCCCGTTTATCATCTGCATTTCTTCCCGGTGTAGCAGTTTGAATGGCCAGTTGTGTATAATGTTGGCGGACTTGAATTTCAGATTCGCGAACGGAAAAAGTGATTTTAGCACGCCGTCAAATGCAGATACCGGGCACAGTCACTGATAATTGCACTTAATGAAATGTTGGTCATACTGTGGGACTTTAAATATTAGGCCCGTGTTGAGGGTAGTTCACCTCTGTCGGAGTAGAGAAGCCTTTGGCGGTTAGGACTTGGAGTGCGTGAACAGATAGCGGCCGGTATTGAATGCATCTCTGCCCACCTCGCCAGGAGAGAAAAGCCACAGCGGTAAACGAAAATAGATCACGTATCTGCAACGCTACGAGTAGGCGACGTGACGTCGACGAGCCCGACAGGAGCCGCACGAGGGGGGGGGGGGGGGGGGGGGGGCGTACCGTCCCGTCTCGTGCAGGGCGCGCGGCGAGCGTGTGGCAGCGACGCCGCTGGCGGCAAAAGGGCCTGTAATAAGTTTGTTTAGTAATTCCATTCATTAGGCTGGGACGCGCCGGGCGGGCCGCAACGGTACACGGAATTATCCTCGTCCAGAAGTGGACGAGGCAGGAAGAGAGAGAGAGAGAGAGAGAGAGAGAGAGGAAGAGGAACAGGAAGGGGCAGGGCAGGGCAGAGTCCTGTGGGAGCGGCGCGGCGCATTCCACAGAGGGGGGCGGCCACAGCCCACACCACACCACACCACACGCCGGACTCTTGGCGGAGGGATACATGCCGCGCGGCGCCGTTGGCGGGGGGTCCCCACTCTCTCTCTGCTGTTGCGGTACCGTCTAGAGCTGGGCAAACTCGTTCATCCTTGGGAACTAGTTCACTGCTGATCGTTCTTTTTTGGCGACCGTTCATTTTTACTCGTTCACCGTTCATTTGTACTTGGTGTATGGTTCTGATGAAAAACCGAGAACTAGTAGTGTAGGTGACTGAAGGATGGAGGGCACCAAGAGGGGGCACTTGCCTCCCCCCTGTGGTATTGACTTTTTATTCATTACAGAATTCTTACACACTTTTAGAAGTAATTTCTGTGTGATTCTGCAGAACCTCTCGTTTAGCCAACTGTAGCACTGTGTGGCTGATCGCAGGGAAATAATATAGGGTGGCGCACGGAAAACCGGCCCCGGGTACAGACAGTTCGCCAATTACGGACGATGTGTTGCCCGTTACGAACAGACACAACAAACAGGCAAACATGTAATAAATAGGCAATGAAGAAATAACTAGCTAATGCGGGCAACAATGGCGAAACAATCGATTACGATGTGTAGAGAGCTGGAGAAGAGAACATGAAAATCTCACGCGACGCGCATGGGCTATAGCTCACGTAGTCTTGTAAACCTGTTGGTGGCTGTTTCCCAACTTAATAGACCACAAGTATCTTGTATAAAATTCTTCGTTTCGACTTCCACTACATAGCTATGCTACGTTGTAAACAATAATCGTTTACAGCATATATATACTTCACATTGAGTTCGTAGTTGAAGTAGACTTTATGGAAGCATAAACTAATATGTGGTTTTCTCATCATACTTAAGTCACACGCTTAGTAAAAATTACGTTTTATGTTGCATTATTAAAGTTAATGCAGCAACAATAATAATTGAGTTCGCAGTAGTAAAGTTTTTGGTTTGAAACCTCCTTCCGAACAAATGTTTTTGAGATAATAAGTAAATACGATTTTATGGCAACGTATGTCTTTTCAAATGGAGAGGCGCCGCTTTTGCTACTAAGCCAAAATGACCCACATCCACTTCTTTTTTTTTTCTTTCAAAGAAACCAAACTAGCAGGTAATGCAAATTGGAAACAACCAAACTTAAAAATAATTAGAGCCTTCCTAAATGTAATGTTTTGTATATGTAAGATACACGAAAATCGTTTTATATGGATTTTCTTACACTAAAAATTAAGCAAATTATTGAAAGTTAGTTGCTAAATCAAGTCGATGAAACCAAAAAATATACGAATAACAGAAAAACCTGCTGTGTTATAAGTATGTCTTCCGCTGTTCATCGATATAATGAAGTGAGCTGATATGCCCTTTTGTTACCTGAAAAGAGGTACCTATTACGTACAACGTAATTTGTATGTAATTTACATAACTATAAAATACTTTTTGGTTACCGGTCGTGGACGCTGAATAGCCAGAAACAGGTGCAAGAACAGTTTGGAACACATGTAAAATGGGCGAGCGCAGTGAACGAAACGAACAGCTGGATACTGAACTAACTAGGAGCAGTCGGCAGTGGAACTGAGACAGGTGGCCATGCGAAGAACGACGAGTGCGACCGAGGGAGACCGAGACTGAGACGAGGACGCGACCGAGGCTGGAACGAGAACTGCCGAAGTGACCGCCGCGACCGAAGTGAACTATGAACAGATCGTTCCTTCGAACTCGTTCCTCGGTCCTTTCGTTCATCTTGGTGAACCGTTCCTTTGCACCCGTTCGTTCGCGAACCACCCGCCATCCAACGAGCCAGTAGCCGCTATAGCAGGCGAATTAAAGCCGCAGCTCGTTACGTCTTCAAGCGAAGATCACTTAACGAAATTTGCTATAAACAGTCCACCTGAGTTTGAAACTGACAGAGACGTTGACAAGTTCTTCACTGTGCCACAACCTTATTAGCAGCCAACTTTTACAAAGGTAATAAAAGAGTGATGTGATTCTTCAGTTTCTCCCGGCGTATTTGTTGCTCGACCAGTCCACGGGTATACTGCCGGTTCATAGTGTCCAACGGGCACAATATTTCGGCGATCAGACATGTCAACATCGTCACATCATATACCTTACGGGGAGGAGATGTATCGCAGTATGAAGAAACTCGACAAGCTGCGCCACCGACGCACCTGACGATGGCGACATGTCTGATCGCCGAAATATTGTGCCCGTTGGACACTATGAACTGGCAGTATACCCGTGGACTGGTCGAGTTTAATAAAAGAGTGTTCATGTGAGATTATTCATATCTTAAGTTATTTGTGTAATCATTCACTTGTCACAGGAACATTCCCGGATTGGCTTAAATATGCTGAAGTTATACCTCTCCGTAACAAAGGGGACAAAGAAATGCCATCAAATTACCGAACGATATCACTTTTGCCAGCTTTTTCAAAAATCTTTGAAAAGGTTATGTTCAAGCGTCTACTTAAGCAGCTTAGTGAAAATAACATAGTGTCAAAGTCACAGTTGGGGTTTCTTAAGGGTTCTGATGTTGAGAAAGCTATTTACACTTACAGCGAAAATGTATTTAATTCATTGGACAACAAATTAGAGGCAACTGGTATATTCTTCGACCTGTCAAAGGCGTCTGACTGTGTGAATCACAGCATTCTTTTAAGAAAACTAAAATATTATAGTGTCACTGGTAGTGCTCCAAAGTGGTTTCAGTCATACCTTACTAATAGAAAACAAAGGGTGCCATTACGTAACACTTCAGCAGTAGGCAATCAGACATTATATGATTGGGAAGAAATTACATGTGGTGTTCCCCAAGGTTCCATACTAGGTCCACTACTGTTTCTTGTATATATTACTGACCTGCTATCTGTTACATTATCAGATAGCAAGTTTGTCTTTTTTGCAGATGATACAAACATTGCAATAAATAGTAAATATAAATTTAGAAAGTACAGCTAACCAAATTTTTACTGCCATTAATAAGTGTTTCATAGCCAATTCACTGTCATTTAACTTTGAAAAGACCCACTACCTGCCGTTCAGAACTTCCAAGAGATTTCCTCCTGGTGTGTGTATAAAATATGACGACATAGAAATAGGAGAAGTTGAGAGTGTAAAATTTTTGGGATTAGAACTTTATAATAAATTCAATTGGGAGCAACAAACCAACGAACTGCTAAAGCGCCTAAACAAGTCTGTGTTTGAAATGCGAATGATGTCAGACATAGGAGATATAAATATAATAAAACTGGCATATTTTGCTTATTTGCACTCCATTATGTTATATGGTATCATATTTTGGGGTAACTTCACAAACAGAGAAAAACATTTTAGAGTACAGAAGCGTATAATAAGAGTAATGAGTAGTGTAAATCCAAGAACATCGTGTCAAAACCTATTCAAAGAATTGGGTATGTTAACCACAGCTTCTCAGTATATTTATTCCTTAATGAAGTTTGTTGTAAATAATACATCTCTTTTTCCAACTAACTGCTTAGTACACAGTATCAATACTAAGAATAAGAACAATATACATAAAGATTTAAAATGACTCACTCTTGCCCAGAAAGGAGTCCAGTATTCAGCAACGCATATTTTCAATAAGTTACCAGCAACCATTAAGACTTTAGTTTCAGACAAGGCACAAATTAAACATAATTTAAAACAATTTTTTGTGGCTAACTCCTTCTATTCCATCCATGAGTTTCTCAACAGTAGACCATTTTAATGAAAATTTATTATACTTTAATTTTTGACAATACTTGGTTTTAACAGCCAAGTAACTACCTACTGTGTAAATGATGGATGTATTAGGATGATGATGGTGTAATGATGGAAAGCAGATGAAAGTCTTAAGTCTGTAAATAGTGGAAGATTATTTTAAATCTTCTACATAATCTGACTGTTCTTAACTGAGGATACTGAGATGAATAATCTACTTTAATTTTTGACAATACTTGGTTGCAATACCCAAGGAACTAGCAAATGTCTGAATGACGGATTTAATGAAAGCAGATGTGAGCATTAAACCTGTTAATATTAGAAGTTTAAATTTAATTCATGTACATAATTTTACTGTTTATTGACTGAGGAACATTAAAATTAATGGAACTCAAGTTTTTCTAATTTCATTTTTTGTAATGTGTCTATCTAACATGTTCCACACCCAGGAGGATTCCCTCTTTTATGGGTCTATGGAATGAATAATTAATCTAATCTAATCTTACTGTAGTACCCAGTGCGTTGTACTGGCCTATGATGTCGCACAGAAACAAAGGTCAACATTGCGCGTCATAGGAGTTGTAGTTTTGTGAGTACACGTAAACAGTTTGTCGCGCTGACTCAGGAGCTCTGCCCCACCGATCGCTGTGGTGGTGCTATCTGCAGGAAAGTATCGTCGACGGACGCACGGAGGCATCCACAAGGTACCCACTACGTGTACTTAATGGCCGCTCTCTTTGAACGTAAGATCATGTGTATAACTAAGGGGAAGAATCCGGGACTGTCTGATTACAAGATCACTTGTCTACACCTGGAGTACGTATTGTTGAAATACGGGGCGTGTTTCTTAAGTAAGTACCGTTTTGAAATTATAAAAAGACGTTCTAAGATATCTGAATAATTTTATTTTTACATGAAAGCCTGTACGTTAATCAACGCACTGACGCCGTTACAATCTGATCCTTCTTTGTTTATGTTGTGTACTGAGTGTTTAAGATGCCTCCGATAATCGTCACTCCCGTCGAGTGTGAAGTACGGGCAGCTATAAGATTTCTTAGTGCTAAAGGCCTAAAAGCGATCAATATTCACGGTGAGATCTGTGCAGTTTACGGAGAAAACATTATGAGTGATGGAATGGTAAGAAAGTGGTTGAGAGCATTTAAAGATGGCCGCACAAATATGCATGTTGAACAACAGAGTGGGCGTCCTTCGGTCGTTAAAGAAAGTTTGGTGCAGCAAGTGGACAATAAGGTGAGAGAAAACAGACGCTTTACGATTTCCTATTTGCGAGATGACTTTCCTAATGTTTCTCGTAGTGTTTTGTATGGCATTGTAACTGAGCACTTGAATTATGGAAAATTGTGCGCACGTTGGGTACCGAAAATGTTGACGGATGTGCACAAAACCAAACATTTAGACAGTGCATTGACTTTTCTTGAGGCTACGTCACGCCAGAATCAAAGCAACAGTCCATGGAAGTTGGGCAAGGACATCGTTTTGCATGTCGTGAATCATATCAAAGATCTCATCTCATCTTTTCGATGGGAAACTCTAGATCATCCTACGTACATCCCAGATCTTGCGCCCAGTGATTACCATCTGTTCCTGCACTAGAAGAAACACCTGGGCGGACAGGGTCTTCAAGACGATGACGAAGTCAACACAGTGGTGATGCAGTGGTTAACAAGTCAGGCGGCAGACTTCTATGAGGAGGGTATTCAAAAACTGGTACAAAGTTATGACAAGTGCCTCAGTATTGACGGAAATTGTGTAGAAAAGTAGATTAGGGTACAGGCTTTCATGTAAAAATAAAATTATTGAGATATCTTAGCACGTCTTTTTTAATTTCAAAACGGTATTTGCTTTAAAAAAACGCGCCTCGTATTAAGAGGATAACAAAGAGGAGCAGCCTCTAATAGTACCTACACGGAATACCAGTTACAGGGAAGGATGGAGGATCAGAGGTTAACGTCACGTCGACAGCGAGCTCGTTAAGATACGGAGGACCAACTCCCATTACGAGAGGACGGCGTAGGAAATTGGCCGCGCCCTTAGCGAAGGAAACATCCCGGCATTTGCCTGTAGCGCTTTAAGGTAATCACGGCAAAGCCAGATCTGGATGCCGGAGGGGGATTTGAACCGTCGACCTTCCGAACGCGAGTCCAGTGTGGTAACTACTGCGCCACCTCGCTCGTTTGGATTTCTTGGAAGAGTTCTGGGAGAGTCCACTGCATGTGCAGGGGAGATCAAGTACACTGTCTCACAAACTAGAAAACCATCAAGGCATCATTACAGTTCTAACGCGAAAATAACTTTTTTTTCAATTTTCTCAAGTATATTCTATCTGTAAATAATGTTTTTATACAAATGTTGTAATTTTGATTATCTAATACATCTACATCTACATGGATACTTTGCAAATCACATTTAAGTGCCTGGCAGAGGGTTCATCGAACCACCTTCACAATTCTCTATTATTCCAATCTCGTATAGCGCGCGGAAAGAATGAACACCTATATCTTTCCGTACGAGCTCTGATTTTCCTTATTTTATCGTGGTGATCGTTCCTCCCTAAGTAGGTCAGTGTCAACAAAATATTTTCGAATTCGGAGGAGAAAGTTGGTGATTGGAATTTCGTGAGAAGATTCCGTCGCAACGAAAAACTCTCTTTTAATGATTTCCAGCCCAAATCCTGTATCATTTCTGTCACACTCTCTCCCATATTTCGCGATAATACAAAACGTGCTGCCTTTCTTTCAACTTTTTCGATGTACTCCCTCAGTCATACCTGGTAAGGTTCCCACACCGCGCAGCAGTATTCTAAAAGAGGACGGACAAGCGTAGTGTAGACAGTCTCCGTAGTAGGTCTGTTACATTTTCTAAGTGTCCTGTCAATAATACACGGACTTTGGTTAGCCTTCCCCACAACATTTTCTGTGTGTTCTTCCCAATTTAAGTTGATCGTAATTGTAATATCTGGTATTTAGTTGAATTTAAGACTTTTAGATTAGACTGATTTATCGTGTAACCGAAGTTTAACGAGTTCCTTTTAGCACACATGTGGATGACCTCACACTTTTCATTATTTAGGGTCAACTGCCACTTTTCGCTCCATTCAGATATTTTTTCTGAATCGTTTTGCAGTTTGTTTTGATCGTCTGATTACTTTATTAGTCGATCAATGACAGCGCTAACCGCAAACAACCTAAGACGGCTGCTCAGATTGTCTCCCACATCGTTTATATAGATAAGGAACAGCAAAGGGCCTATAACACTACCTTGGGGAACGCCAGAAATCACTTCTGTTTTACTCGATGACTTTCTGTCAATTACTACGAACTGTAACCTATCTGACAGGAAATCGCTAATCCAGTCACATAACTGAGACGATATTCCATAAGCACGCAATTTGACTACCAGCCGCTTGTGTGGTACAGTGTCAAAAGCCTCCCGGAAATCCAGGAATACGGAATCGATCTGAAATCCCTTGTCAATAGCACTCAGCACTTGATGTGAATAAAGAGCTAGTTGTGTCTCGCAGGAACGATGTTTTGGAAACCCATGTTGCCTGTGTGTCAATGGACCGTTTCCTTCGAAGTAATTCGTAATGTTCGATCACAATATATGTTTTAAAATCCTACTGCATATCGACGTTAACGATATGGGCCTGCAATTTAGTGGATTACTCCTGCTACCTTTCGTGAATACTGATGTGACCTATGCAACTTTCCAGTCTGTTTTCAAATTTGTAAAATGTGTACAAACATGTGAATCCTGTGACCTGTCAAGGCATAAAGTGGTAAAAAAAGATAAAACTATGAGGGCGACATATCATATTTTGGCCGACTCTGTGTCCCGTGTGCAAGTCCTGTTCCTTTCCGTGATTGAAAGACACAGTACCTGTTTGCAGGGCGAAGGGCTCTGTTGCTCGACCTCCAGATGACGGGATCGCGTTTCACTGATCCTCCTAAACAGATCCCGCTAAAAGCCGAAGAGGCTGAACCTCCGGCGCTGCGGCCGTTTGTGTCGCCCTGGGGCTCTGTTCTATCTCGTTCATACAGATCGGTGCAGTGGGTTAGTATCGGTAGCGACGCAATTTTCGGTTCTTTATCCGAATATCCTATTCAGTAAGCTTCTGAGACCTGTTACCGAATAGTCATCCCGCCGATTTTTCCACTGTACCGAAAGGTTCTGGATTTCGGCATGGCGCTGTCGCTGGGTTATCCGTGGTTTATTTACACCTATAATTTGTTATTTTAAACATACTGACAGGTTTTTGCTTTGATTTTAGTGATTGTTTCACTAAAGAATCACCACGGGACGTGCCCGGTTGGAAGTTGAGTTCATAATAGACTATTTTCCTTCGTTAGAAATAAGGTGAGGTTGTTACTGTGAATTATTACAACATACACTACTGGCCATTAAAATTGCTACACCAAGAAGAGATGCAGATGATAAGCGGTTATTCGTTGGACAAATATATTATACTAGAACTGGCACGTAATTACATTTTCACGCAATTTGGGTTCACAGATACTGAGAAATCAGTATCCAGAACAACCACCTCTGGCCGTAATAACGGCTTTCAGACGCCTGGGCATTGAGTCAAACAGAGCGTGGATGGTGTGTACAGGTACAGCTGTCCATGCAGCTTCAGCACGATGCCACAGTTCATGAAGAGTAGTGACTGGCGTATTGTGACAAGCCAGCTGCTCGGCCACCATTGAACAGATGTTTTCAGTCGGTGAGAGATCTCGAGAATGTGCTGGCCAGGGCAGCAGTCGAACATTTTCTGTACCCAGAAAGGCCCGTACAGGACCTGAACATGCGGTCGTGCATTATCCTGCTCAAATGTAGGGTTTCGCAGGGATCGAATGAAGGGTAGAGCCACGGGTCGTAGCACATCTGAAATGTAACGTCCACTGTTCAAAGTGCCGTCAATGAGAACAAGAGGTGACCGACACCTGTAGCCAATGACAGCCCATACCATCACGCCGGGTGATACGCCAGCATGGCGATGACGAATACACGCTTCCAATGTGCGTTCACCGCGATGTCGCCAAACACGGATGCCACCATCATGTTGCTGTAAACAGAACCTGGATTCCTCCGAAAAAATGACATTTCGCCATTCGTGCACCCAGGTTCGTCGTTGAGTACACCATCGCGTGCGCTCCTGTGTGTGATGCAGCGTCAAGGGTTACCGCAGCCATGGTCTCCGAGCTGATAGTCTACGCCACTGTAAACGTCGCCATACTGTTCGTGCAGACGGTTGTTCTCTTGCAAACGTCCCCATCTGTTGACTCAGTGACGTGGCTGCACGATCCATTGCAGCCATGTGGATAAGATGCCTGTCATCTCGACTGCTAGTGATACGAGGCCGTCGGGATCCAGCACGGCGTGCCGTATTACTCTCCTGAAGCCACCGATTACATATTCTGCTAACAGTCATTGGATCTCGACCAACGCGAGCTGCAATGTCGGGATACGATAAACCGCAATCGCGGTAGGCTACAATCTTACCTTCATCAAAGTCGTAAACGTGATGGTACGCATTTCTCCTCCTTACACGAGGCATCACAACAACGTTTCACCAGGCAACGCCGGTCAGCTGCTGCTTGTGCATGAGAAATCGGTTGGAAACTTTCCTCATGTCAGCACGTTGTAGGTGCCGTCACCGGCGCCAGCCTTGTGTGAATGCTCTGAAAAGCTAATCATTTGCACTCCACAGCATTTTCTTCCTGTAGGTTAAATTTCGCGTCTGTAGCACGTCATCTTCGTGGTGTAGCAATTTTAAGGACCAGTAGTGTATATTCCTAGCGATGTTTGCTGCAGATAATAAATCTTTTGAGAACTCTGTACAGAAGCTTATAAAGTCCGATGTCTCTTGTGTCCAGCTGGCCAGTAACGCAATGGTGGGGGAACAGGGGGGGTATGGGTCTTCGTACTGTATAGCGTTGGGTTGATTTAGTTTCCGTTTTCGGCTCGGGACATCCTAGCATCATGTGGTTCATGTGTTCTTCTTCTCCAGCGTAGAAAAGTGCCTCAATAAAACCCAGCGGATGTAGACGTTTTTTATATGGTCCATGAATAAATTTTAATTGAATTGTATTAAATTCTCTCGACACCGTTTGCTTACAAGGGAACCTCCCCATCGCACCCCATTCAGATTTAGTAATAAGTTATCACAGTGGATAGGCCTTGAAAAGCTGAACACAGATCAATCGAGAAAACAGGAAGAAGTTGTGAGGAACTATGAAAAAAATAAGCAAAATATACAAAGTGAGTAGTCCATGTGCAAGATAGGCAACATCAAGGAGAGTGAGTGCTCAGGAACGCCGTGGTCCCCTGGTTATCGTGGGCAGCTGCAGAACGAGAGGTCTTTGGTTCAAGTCTTCCCTCGAGTGAAAAGTTCAGTTTTTTATTTTCAGACAATTATCAAAGTTCAGGCACTCACACATAATCAACTTCGCTCTCCAAAATTCGAGGACATGTTGAGATTTTCTTGGACATATGGAGGATTTGACGGTCTACATACGGAAAAATTTGAAAACGTTAAAAGCGTATGTTTTGACAGAGCACAGGGAAAACTGTGAGACTGTGAAACTGTTGCATTCACTTGTTGCAAACTCTTATGTTTTCATCATTTTTTTGGGAGTGATTATCACATCCACAAGAAAACTTAAATCGGGCAAGGTAGAAGAATATTTTTACCCATTCGCCAAGTGTACAAGTTACGTGGGTCGACAACATTTTCGTGTCATGTGACGCACATGCCGTCACCAGGGTCGTATAGAATATATCAGACGTGTTTTCCTGTGGAGGAATCGGTTGACCTATGACTTTGTGACCAAATGTTTTCGGTTCCCATTGGAGAGGCACGTCCTTTCGTCTACTAATCGCACGGTTTTGCGGTGCGGTCGAAAGGCACATACACTAAACTTATTACAGTGAACAGGGATGTCAATAAACGAACGGGCAGATCATAACTTTGCGAAAATAAAGAAAAGTGAACTTTCGACTTGCGGAAAGACTTGAACCAGGGACTTCTCGTTCCGCGGCTGCTCACGTTAACTACGGGATCACGCCGCTCCTGAGCTCACACTCTCCTTGATGCTGCTTATCATGCGCATGGACTACTCAGTTTGTATATTTTACTTAGTTTTTTCATAGTTCCACACGACTTCTTTCTGTTTTCTCGATTGATCTGTGTTCAGTTTTTCAAGGGCTATGCACTGTACCAACTTATAACTAAATGTGAGGAAGGTGCGGTGGGGAGGTTACCTTGTTAGTACACTAAGTAGATGGCAGTGAGCGCTACTAACACAAGAGGCGCTCGCCCTTCCTCAAGTACGCCGGCAGCCACGCACGCGCAAGGCCAGACCTGAACAAAACGGCGAGCGCCTCTAGTCCTTCCAGCTATCGACCTTCACGTTTGTTGACACACATTCCGAAGCGGCAGTTAAGAGTTGACAGTATCTGAATACGCAGTGGTTATGAGCAGGAGACGGACGCGACGAATACGGGACGGCTGGCCCACACCGCGCCGGACGCGCCTCTCGGGCAGCTAGGCAGGCGCGGCTAGGAGAGGACATGAATGGACGCCGGACGAGACGTTAGCGGCGGCGCTGCGGGCGCGCCTAATCTGCTGCATTCCATCAGCACCCGCTGTGGCTTGCAGGTAACGACCAGCGTCCCGGAGCGCCTCGCCAAAGGTCACCGGTTCGAACTCCGCTGCTCCCGCTGACACCGCTGGAACGTACAGTTCGTGACGCACACACCAGAGCGTCTAGGAAGAGGACAGTTTGAAAATCTGTAGTCTATTGCAGTCAGTGTTATTCTTCAATATTGCCGACTTTAGTTGGACTCGCGTCGAGTAATGAAGCACAATAGCCTCATTTGCGGTACCTCGGGCCGCAATCTCTATAATGCTATACTTGCCCAGCAACATCGTAGAGCTGCAGCGAGCCGCAGTCGCAAACTTGTCTGCAGAGGAAGGACGTGCTTTACAACCTGTATCGTTATATCTACATCCGTGCTTTGCAAAGCACTATGGAGTGTACCTCCCGTAACCCTATACATCAGAGTTTATCCCCGTTCCACTCGCGTGTGGGACTTTAAAAAAGCGACAGATTAAATGCCTTTGTGCGCGCTACAACTAGCCAAAGCTTGTCTTTGTCGCTCTTGGAGAGGTATACGCAGGACGCCGTAGTAAATTCCTAGATTGCTCACTAAGTAATAATTGTTCAAACTTGTAAGTAGTCCTTCTCTGGAAGTTAGCGTCTGTCTTACAGTGTCTGCCAGTCTAGGTTATCTGCCGGCCGCGGTGGCCGAGCGGTTCTAGGCGCTACAGTCTGGAACCGCGCGACCGCTACGGTCGCAGGTTCGAATCCTGTCTCGGGCATGGATGTGTGTGATGTCCTTAGGTTAGTTAGGTTTAAGTGGTTCTAAGTTCTAGGGGAATGATGACCTGAGAACTTAAGTCCCATAGTGCTCAGAGCCATTTTAATCCACGTTATCCAAGTTTTCCGTGACGGCCCTCCTGCAAGTCAAGCCGACCTGTGACTATTGGTGCTGTCCTCCTTTCAGTCATTCAGTATCCACGTTAGACCAGTTGGTACGAGTCCCACACACTTCAGCTGAATTCTAGGACGAGTCGCACATATTTTATAAGTTGTCTCTTAGTTGGACTCATTGCATTGTCCTACTCTATTACTCCTTATCTAAAGTCTGCCATCTGCTTCACCTGCGAATGATCATACGTTCTGTTGACGAAGGTGCACAGGGAATGGATAATACTAAAAAAGCCCCCCCTTTTTTTTTTAAACCAGACCTGTAGTCAAGTGCTCAGAGAGAGATGCTGCAATGCTTTCTCTCTCATGCGTTTCTAACAGGGCATGCGCAACATGTATAGCCCGCGAGGGCGCGAATGCTGACGTCATAACCTCTGGCCCGCACCCTCACACTGGCGCCACAGATCGTCTTCTATAAATATGCTAACGATTGCAATGGAGCACACCTAACATATGAATTACCTAAGTATTTAATTCCAATCCAATTTTAATTATATTCGATAACTGAATGTATCACTTGGAGATTCAATGATCAAATGAGAAATTGGAGGTTTTCCCACTGGGAGCGCAGTCATCATTCTTTGTTTCATGACGTAGCACCCCCCCCCCACCCCTACAATGCTGCATCCCTACTGGCTACTGCATTAGTGACGTGATTCGACGTCATAGAAGGTATATAAGCCAAACCACAACCGAACTCGCCCTCAGTCTGCTTCCGTACTTCACACAGAGGTCAATCGTCGTACTTTCGTCCTCATCATGAAGCGTACCCGCAGCACCAGCAGCGACAACAGCAGCAGCAGTGGCAAGCGCCACTGAGGAGATGAAGATCAGCTACCTGGTAGGTACTTTTTCGGTGTTCAGATATCTGTCTCAGCCATAGTCCACAGACTGCTGCATCCTTTGATGGGCTGTGTGTGTGTTATATCTGTTTTGGATGATAGTCTACACAGACTGCTGCACCCTTTAACAGATTGTGTGTGTGTATTTGTATGTGCGTGCTACAGAGATTTTTTTTTTTCGTACTTGATATTATACTCAGTCTTTTCCGTCATTATAGAATACCTCCCTCGCATGTTGGCTGAGCTAGCCCATCAGCTAGAGGTCAAGAGGGCTCGAGCACAGCGCGAATGTAAGTACATTTGTAAAACGTAGTTCTTAGTTAAATTAATTTCGTGTACTATATATTGGTTTTCCAAGTGCGTAGATTGAGCTGTCTGAGACATATTCTTTTCTTTTCTTTCTAGATGATTCTATGCATAGGGAGGAGGATGCCGAGGGTGTCGTGCAAGGTGGGGATGAAATCCCTGACTGGGTTCACGAGATGGCGGCTGCTGCGGATAAAGAAGAAGAACCCCTAAAGGCGCAAGCTCATGGCCCTTTTAGATGAGGTGGGATATATACCTGAGTGGGTCGGAGACCTCACTGAGTGTGCTGATGAGTTGCTCAAGCCATGAAGCCAGAGTGGGGAAGTTGAATATTTTTGAACTTTATCGTTACAGCAAATAATTACAATTATTTCGTGTTATTATTTATTGTTTTAAATCTAGATCATTAAACTTATTTTTTCTTATTTATGTTACAGGCATATCATAAAAAGTACATCGTGTATCTAGAGCAGTGGTTGCAGGTGAGGGAATTGGCCACACACCAAAGAGACACGCTGTGCCGCGTATAGCGCCAGTAACAGCTGTGTGGGAGGCGGGAGCAGCAACTGCCCCCGCATCGCCGCAAGCCCTCTGGCGCCCATGGGAAACTCAGCCAGCAGAAGAAGAAGAGCACGGGCATCTGCCTCCCATCTCAACGGAAGGTGATGTGGACATCAGACCCTGGGGGCCATCGCTGCAGCCCGGCTACTCCCACCGAGCATCACCGCCTCCACCTCCTCAGACAGCTCGTCCCCGCCATCAACAAAAGGTGTGTGTACCAAGATGCATACCCCTCCCTACAGCTGACGCACCCTCACCAGCCCTGTCATCGATGGGATGGACTCCTACCTGCAGTAGTAGTAATAGTAGTAGTAGTATTATCCTGTGGCTAGAGGTAGTGCTCTCCCCCATCCTACTCATAGTGGAGGACATCAGAATAATGGTATAATGACCCCTCTAGAACACTCAGCAGTTGCTAGGGCTTTTGGGGGTGCATCTCATTCACAAGGATTGAGAATTCAGGAGGGAGTTATTGCGACCTGGTCGGGTTTTTAGAGGCGTGCCTCCCTGTCTTGGAGACCTAGCTCCTCAAAGTCCTAGATGATCCGAGATTTAACGCCATTAGATGCAGTGCAGTACTATGCTGCGAGTTGAATCACCCGCCTAAACATCTAGGCGATGCAGAGGCTACAACTCTGCACTATATATCTGGGTGAAAATGGAGTTATTTTCCGGAGCACATCCACTGCTACGTTTTATCGTGAATCCACCTTGAGTGCTATTATGGGCCGATTTCCCGCAATGGAAGTACGTGGGTCTGCTAAAGTGCTCTGCCATATACCACACCTTGACATCCATATACATGTATACGATCTGGTAAATGGAGGGTCCAGTGATCTTAAGCTCCCTGAGGATGTAGCTAACAAGAAGGCATGCATTAATGTCCAAAATACAAAGGATCAAGCTTGTTTTGCACGGACAATCCTGGCTTCTGAGAGAAATTACAAGAAAGATTCACAGCATCCGAACAGTTACAAAGTCAGTGGTATTAAGACATATTATAAATTTAAGATCCAGGACATACCTAAATTTGAGGTGCAGAATACCGTTTATGGCCTGGATAAGAGTAACGACAAATCAGATGAGCAAGACAAGCACACTACCGTCGGCCCCCTCCATTTCTCAAAATGTGCAGGGATGTGAGAGCTGCATGTAAACATGATGCTCTTCTCAGAAAGTGATAATTATCACTATGTTTGGATGAAAGACATGCCCTGCCTCCTTTATTCCCTGTTAACTAACAACTGGTGTAAAAAGCATATTTGTTTAAAGTGTCTGAATTATTTTTCATCGGAAAAGTTATTAGCAATACATCTATTAGAGTGTGCTTCCAAGGGCCCGATACGTGTTATTATGCCCACAGAGGAAAATAACTTCATTAAATTTCAAAATGCTCACCACCAGCAGTGATGTCCTTTAGTTGTGTACACCGACTTAGAATGCCTGCTGGATCATTGTGAAGGGAACCCCTTAGCCTCACATGCAACCTTCACACAAAAACATGTACCTTATGCAGCAGCGTTCCAAGTTGTGTGTGGATATGATTTTAAACTTAACCACTACAAGTCTTATGTCGGAGATGATCTTGTGCTTTGGCTCCTCACTGAGCTTGAAAACCGTTCATGGGAAGTTGATAAGCTCTACATCACCAACATGCCCATGACCATATCAGAAGAAGATGATGAATTGTATGAAAAGGCGGTTAATTGTCATATTTGTGGGCTACCGTTAGATAGAAAAGCGGAAACTCTCCGTAGAGATCATTGCCATCTTACGGGGAAGTTCCACCGTGCACCTCATAAGGCATGCAATTTGAAGTGCAAGTTACCATGGAATGTACCTGTCTTTTTTCAGAATTTGAATGGGTATGACGCTCATTTTCTCATTGAGTACCTGGCTAATTTCGGTATGAAGAATGATCAGGTCAGTGTCCTCCCTGTAACTGTTGAGAAGTACATTTATTTCTCAAAACAAATGACGCCAAAAATTACGCTCCACTTCCTTGACTATTTACGCTTTATGCACTTCACTCCAGAAACTCGTTGAATCTTTACCTCAGAATGATACGCATATTACTCGATCTGCATTTCCTGATGAGGAAGAGTTCCAACTTGCGACTAGGAAAGGAGTTTTCCCATACGAGTAAGTTAACAGTATGGCAAAACTCAATGAAACCAGGCTTGCCAACATATCTGCATTTTTCAGTACTCTCACAGGCGATGATGTAACTATAGCAAATTATGAGCATGCCGTGAATGTCTGGCGGGAGTTCAGCATCCCCAGTTTGGGGGAATATGCAAGACTATACATGGACACAGACGTGCGTTTGCTTGCAGGTGTTTTCGAAAAGTTACGGAGTGTATGTATGCCCACGTACTCTCTGGACCCCACCTTTTATTACACAGCACCTGGGTTGTCCTGGGATGCTATGCTTAAAAAAAAATGGGGTGCGGCATCGAACTTTTGACTGATGCTGCAATGCTTCTATTTTTTGAGCACGGGATCCATGGGAGACTTTGTCAATGCGTCCACAGGCATGACAAGGCGAATAACCCATGGATGGGTGTCGGGTTTACTGCATCCCTTGATTCGAGTTACATTATGTACTTAGATGTGAACAACTTATACCGGCGTGCCACAATGCAGCCACTGCTGGTTGGTGGGTTTCGATGGGTGCCCGAAAACCAATTGAAGGGGTTAGGTGGAAAATAATGGGTCTTGTGGCAGATTCTTATTTAGGATATGTGCTTAAGGCAGACATCACATATCCTAATAATTTGCATGGAGAGAGAAGCGATTTGCCATTATGTCCAGAGCAACAAATTACGTGAGGAAGCACCATCCCTAAACTGTTGGAGAGAAGCAGAGGTATATTATTCATTATTTTAACCTCCAGCAGTGCCTCAGCTTAGGGCTGAAGCTTCTTAGAATCATCCGGACTATCTCCTTCAAGCAATCCCCCTGGTTGATAGAGTATATTGAACTAAATACCGAAAAGAGGGTGGTCGCGAGTAATGATTTTGAGAAAGATTTTTATAAATTAATGAACAATTCCATTTTAGGGAAAACTATGCAGAATTTTTGAAAAGAGCACGATATTTTGATTAGAACCACATGGGAAGGGTGTTACGGCGTGAGAAATTGTATTGCCAGGCCAACTTTTAAGTGATCCACTATCTTCAATGAAAAATTTGTTTCTGTGGAGATGTCGAAGACTGTAGTAGAGTTTATGAAGCCTATTTATTTGGGGATGTGCAAACTGGATATCTCTAAATTCTACATGTACCGCTTCCACTACAAGTTGCTTTATATCGCTACAGACAGATTTATCTATTGGATCAAGAACTGCGATCCATATGAAGTAGTTATGTGCCACAGTAAAGAATTCGACACATCTTCATATAAGGTCGATAATCCTTACGGTATTGTTCCTAAGAACAAGAAGGTTATCGGTCTCATGAAAGATGAGGTGAATGGTTTATCGATTGTAGAGTTTGTGGGATTGAGGTCCAAAATATGTGCATATTGTACAATAGACAGGGCCACCCAGAGGCGGGCATAGGGTGGTAGACGTGCGGCATCTCAAGTACTTATGCTTGAAGACTATTTGCAGTGCCTGTATGGTTGCAGCATTCCAGGTGCCCCTCCAAATATCGTTCAGCAAACTAGTATTCAATGCCGAGATCACGAAGTGTACATTGTACTGCAATGTAAAGTTGGATTGTCTCCTCATGATGATGGGAAAAAGCGACATTTGTGAGGATGGGGTGGAGACCCTCCCTTACTCACACTACTTACTTGAAGCAAAAGAAGGGGTGAGGGACTCTGATTGAGAGATAGAGAGAGAATGGGTGTGTGAATGCGGTGAGGGGGTTTATGCATCGAATAGTATAGCTCTTTTGTCATAGTGAAATTATTGGTTGTGTATGTGATGTGTGGTGTGTATCAGTCCGGTTGGTTCCATGTGTGTCTGAGTGTGCGAATGAGTGTGGGAGCCTGTTTGTAGGAAATACGTGAATGTCTGTGTAAATATATACCTTATTTAGTAGAATAAATGTGCCAAGGAAAAAAATCATAAAACGAAAAAATTAAAAAAAGTAAAAAAACTGTCAAGAAAAAAGTCTGTATGTAAATATATTTCATCTTCATTAGTAATTAATATGTCAAGAAAAAGGAAACCCAAAAAATAAATTTTTTTAAAGTGTCATGAAAGTTTTCGGACTTCATATGTGCATGTGTGTAAGTGGTTATAGATTAGATTTTAGTTTCTAAGTTTCAACTGCCGCTAGCCGTCCAGTCAGAACTAGTTTTAAGTATGTGAGTTCCACACAGTTAATTGTTTATATTTACACTCCTGGAAATGGAAAAAAGAACACATTGACACCGGTGTGTCAGACCCACCATACTTGCTCCGGACACTGCGAGAGGACTGCACAAGCAATGATCACACGCACGGCACAGCGGACACACCAGGAACCGCGGTGTTGGCCGTCGAATGGCGCTAGCTGCGCAGCATTTGTGCACCGCCGCCGTCAGTGTCAGCCAGTTTGCCGTGGCATACGGAGCTCCATCGCAGTGTTTTACACTGGTAGCATGCCGCGACAGCGTGGACATGAACCGTATGTGCAGTTGACGGACTTTGAGCGAGGGCGTATAGTGGACATGCGGGAGGCCGGGTGGACGTAGCGCCGAATGCTCAACACGTGGGGCGTGAGGTCTCCACAGTACATCGATGTTGTCGCCAGTGGTCGGCGGAAGGTGCACGTGCCCGTCGACCTGGGACCGGACCGCAGCGACGCACGGATGCACGCCAAGACCGTAGGATCCTACGCACTGCCGTAGGGGACCGCACCGCCACTTCCCAGCAAATTAGGGACACTGTTGCTCCTGGGGTATCGGCGAGGACCATTCGCAACCGTCTCCATGAATCTTGGCTACGGTCCCGCACACCGTTAGGCCGTCTTCCTCTCACGCCCCAACATCGTGCAGCTCGCCTCCAGTGGTGTCGCGACAGGCGTGAATGGAGGGTCGAATGGAGACGTGTCGTCTTCAGCAATGAGAGTCGCTTCTGCCTTGGTGCCAATGATGGTCGTATGCGTGTTTGGCGCCGTGCAGGTGAGCGCCACAATCAGGACTGCATACGACCGAGGCACACAGGGCCAACACCCGGCATCATGGTGTGGGGAGCGACCTCCTACACTGGCCGTACACCTCTGGTGATCGTCGAGGGGACACTGAATAGTGCACGGTACATCCAAACCATCATCAAGCCCATCGTTCTACCATTCCTAGACCGCCAAGGGAACTTGCTGTTCCAACAGGACAATGCACGTCCGCATGTATCTCGTTCCACCCAACGTGCTCTAGAAGGTGTAAGTCAACTATCCTGGCCAGCAGGATATCCGGATCTGTCCCCCATTGAACATGTTTGGGACTAGATGAAGCGTCGTCTCAAGCGGTCTGCACGTCCAGCACGAACGCTGGTCCAACTGAGGCGCCAGGTGGAAATGGCATGGCAGGCCGTTCCACAGGACTACATCCAGCATCTCTACGATCGTCTCCATGGGAGAATAGCAGCCTGCATTGCTGCGAAAGGTGGATATACACTGTACTAGTGCCGACATTGTGCATGCTCTGTTGCCTGTGTCTATGTGCCTGTGGTTCTGTCAGTGTGATCATGTGATGTATCTGAGCCCAGGAATGTGTAAATAAAGTTTCCCCTTCCTGGGACAATGAATTCACGGTGTTATTATTTCAATTTCCAGGAGTGTATATACATGTTCACTTGCTTGTGGTAGTGGAAAATGTTTAGAGCAACCCACTTCAAAGAAATATGTTCACCTGCTTGTTGTATTGGAAGGAAGTAATGTTCAGCTTTACCTGAAAGTCTTTTCTGTTTCTGGTGGAATTTCACTAGTGGTAATATTTATCCTGTAAGATAGTGTAGTTAGGTTGTAATAGTACCTCTGCATTAGTTGTAAACTGATATAATGTAAATCTGAGTCACGTATCTGTAAACAGCAGAATGTTGATATTTCTCAAAAAATGTAAATCTGAATCATGTATCTGTATACAGCAGAATGTTGATATTTCTCAAAAAAAAATTAAATCTGAATCACATACCTGTAAACTGATATTTCTCAAAACATTGTTAAATCTGAATCACGTATCTGTAAACTTATATTTCGCGAAATATTGTTAAAGCTGAATCACATATTGACAAGTATATCTTAGTTTAATGATAATTTCACTTACTTTTTTGTAAAAATGCTGAATCTTATTATTTCAAACCTCAATCACCATTATTTTGATTAAAATCATAAATGTATTTCTGTACAATGGGCAGTTACATCCACATTGCACCGCATAGGTCTATAAGGTCTGTTGCTTTAAAGACTATTTCAAAGAGAGATTGAGAGACAGTTGTGAATTTATCATAAATGTATTTTCAGTACAATGGCCGCATTGCACTGCACAGGTCTGTTGCTTTAAACACTATTTCAATTAGAGAGAGTTGTGAATTTAATGGAAGGTTAAAGAATAATACAAATTATTTCAATTAAATTTCATTTATTTGGACATCATCATCCAACTTAAAAGTAGTTTTACATTTTCATATGCAGACATAACGGTATTTTCTTCTTCACATGTTCGCCGTCTAAGTTGATGGAGGGGTGGACATCCGTAGTATTCCAGGTTTTGAATAGCAGCATACTTGTAGATTCTACTCAGGCAGGTAATCTTCTCATCACCTTTAACATAGATGATTGTCTCCTTGTGATTAAACACTCAGAGCACTCGCACCAAATCTTTATAAGAGATGCCTGGGTCATCCCAGTGAATTCCATGATAGAAGTGTGTTAAGCAGATTGTACTTCTACATGTTTTAATTCACTTCACATCCTTGAATGGTTTCGGCGATGCAATGCTTGATGCAAATGTTCCTATTATTCCATCACTTTGTGTGAATGCTATTAATGCACAGTCTATAAATATGAATCGCCTGCGGTCATTGTAGTAAAATACTTGAACGTCAGCTATGATCCTCACACCTTGGGGTTACATCATGATCTGCCTTAGAGCTATCAGAGCACCTATTAATTTATGCAACTCATTGCACTACATCAGTGAGCAGGCAGTAGTTAACACAATCACGCGGAGCTAGAGCATATGCTGAAGTGTGATCTGGACTTTTGTTAAAGATTGAACTTCAAACCACACATTTACAGGCCCTGATTTAATTATCTCATTCTGTTTTGAACAGTCCATCACGGTTATTGGTGTTAGCTTCTTGAAATTCTGTGGACTGAGTAGGCAAGATGTGGAGTCTCATATGGGTAGTATTCGGAATTCAAGCAGACTCTGGCGTTAGTTAACTTGCAGTGGTCAAATCCAGTTGAGTACTTTGATACATTCCCACACCTTTGAGTTTGAAATGCGAGTATGATTAATTGAGGTACTGACAACTGCACTGATGTTTTAATAGCCCACGTATATTTGGATGCTGTAGGTAGGGCTGGGTATTCAAAAAGCTCCGATGAGCCAAAGGTTAGTTAAGAGCCTCTAGTGTTCCTCGTCAGCAACACTAATGTGAGGCATTTTCTATACTATACTATTAATCTTGATTTGAAAATTCTCTGCAGCTGTTTGAAAGAATGAATTTGCGTCATTTGCAATGTGCACCAAAATAAGTTCCTGTTTAGCGTTCATAATAAGTCGCTGCATGTCCTCAAAGTACCCCATAAGCATTTTTAGTGGTATACACGCGGTAAATCGGTTTTATCCCCCCTCACCATCTGGGGTATCTATGAACCAACCCACATTTTCCAAGCTGTTTGAATCAGACGCTGAGGCTGAAATGTATGTCTTAAGGGTTGATCTAGACCAACATAACGTGTGTGGTCGATTTAGATACCATTAAGTTCATAACGTATCTCCTGAAACAGGAATGCTAGAGCATTGTGCATCAGCTTTGAGAGCGTTACCACAGTGCCGTCAGCTTTCTTAAATGTGCACTCCAGATACGGGAAGCTCTTGCAAGGCAGTGCTACAGCATCCTGATGCTGGTTGGTTCAAATGGCTCTGAGCGCTATAGGACTTAACTTCTGAGCTCATCAGTCTCCTAGAACTTAGAACTACTTAAACCTAACTAACGTAAGGACGTCACACACATCAATGCCCGAGGAATGATTCGGACCTGCGACCGTAGCGGTTGTGCAGTTCCAGACTGTAGCACCTAGAACCGCCCTGATGCTGGATAACAATCCTAATTTCATCATTTTTGTTAAATATTGTTGAAGTGTAGGGTTTGTTTCAGTGATATTCATGACATACAATTCGATCATCATACTCTACCGACTGAGTTACATTGAGCGACGTCGTTTTGCGGTTTGAAACCTGCTGAAATAAGGTATTCGTAATTAAGGCGTGTTATTAGCTTGCATTTCTGCGTTGCACTAACAGGTTGTGAGCTCGGTGTGCTAGCTTTATACTTTATCCCCATCTTGCATTAGATGCAAACATACAATGATCTCTTCTACTGGAAAAGTTAACAAGTTGATTATTCTGGTCCACAACATGCAGTTCTAGATAGTCCAATGTCTGAACTGTCACCGGGAGATATATAGCGTATGTGGGGGCTTGAACTATTTTATACCCAGTACCGACTGTAGGGAAGAATCTGTAAATTGAGTGAATCAATTTATCATTGAGGTATGACTGGAAGTATGTCCACAGCCTGATCTGATGCGTAAAATGTACTGGGGTCCTTCACCAAAACATGAGCTAGCAGTGGACCTATTGAATATCTCCGCCTAACGTCGACCATAGAACTCTCTGCCCGTATTTCAGATTTAAGCGTATTGATGTTTACCAATAGTTCAATACCTTTCCCAGACTGTTTTAAGACTTCATTTGAATCATCAGTATTGTAGGCACCTGGTTGTATTTCTAGAATCTCCTTCCAACTGTTAATTTCCAGATGCTGTTTATTGTTACTCTTTGTGAAATTTGGATTGCTGTTATACAGCTTCCTGCACTTAAATCAATTGGTGGAAAGAAATTTGCACGTAATACTGATCCTCGCTCTTTTAAAGTCAGAGTGTATGACATTGCATCTAAACCTCAAATGATGGGTGTGTGTTCAGTGGTGGCTCTTTAACATGTGTTGATGTTGGCTCACCTGCTCTGAGGAGGAGAAAGCGTGCATGCTAGACATCCATCCGCCTGATCTAAATATAGCACTCATTCCAGAGGTCCGCTGCTGCAGGTGCACGCTAATTTGTCATGAATGTGAGGAGGAATATAACACAGAGATGTCCACACAGGTACGTGTTAAAGTCCTGATATCGACAGGAATTGTAGACGACACGTCTTTTGCTGGTGAAGTAGCGTTGTAATTCTTCAGGCGGCTGTAAATCTGCAAATGAATCGAAATACTGAACTGTATTTCGATTTTTCTTAACTTATGCCACCCAATGGGTCCCTGGACTCCCAGCAACATCTAAATTTACAATTCCGCACTCATTAATTCGTCACATGGTCTTCGGTAAAGTAGCCCGCATAAGGACACCACGGAATGCAGGAATGTGAAGTTTTTCTTTAACAAGCTTAACCAGATCTTTATTCATGAGTGCGCTTGATCAGTTAGGATAACTGACGGACTTTTTTTTATTTATGAAGAGACCTCGTCCTTTCTTGTACGGGTTCAAGTAGAGATCCTTTCCGATAGCTGCTGCTTCCACAGCCTTATTATGTAGCTTTGTTTCCCCTAGTTGCGCCTGCACATTCGGCGCGTTTTTGACCGTTTTGGCAATAGCTGCAGCCCCTCCTGTAAGTGAAGCTACTGCTGACAAGAGCTGCAAGGGCTGGAATGAGGAATGGAATAATTCCACCTGATGTCTTTGGTAGTGGTAGGACCCTAGGTGGTTTAATTGCAGCCTTCTTCTTCTCCTTCTCCTTCTTCTTCTTCTTCTTCTTCTTCTTCTTCTCGCCCTTCAACATATATTTAGCTGCACAAATCGAAGTGAGAATACAGTTTTTCAAACAACCGGGTTTCTTCTTCTTCGCCTCCAAAGCTGTCCACGCTGCATTCATAATTCGTTTGAAATTCATCACCCTCAAGCCTAACTTAATTTTTCCATGCATGGTTTTATCAACTATGAATGCAGCAATGTGCTGACCTATTCCGAGATATTTTCTTCATATTATTTTCTTGGCTTCATCGGCTAATATTCGGTCTGCGACGTGGCATGCTGAGAGATCCTTATTTGCAGCATATGTGACGTCATGCTCTAGGCATCACCACGTGCCAGGCGTTTCTGGAGCTTTGTCCACAGAAGTTATATCCCGGAATGTGCAATTCAACAGGAAATTTGCCGAGAATAGCACCTCCACATCTTATAATGGTGTGCTTCCTATCATGCATGGTACCCTACTGGGGAGATAGAGGTCTATGCCCCCTGTTATATACTAACTCATCAGTGGCAATCCAACTTTTTTCTGATGATGGAAATCCCAACCATTTAACTACCGCTCTATTCCCACGACGTCTTATGATGCATTCGATGAGAAATACATCTGGTTCAGAACTCTTCTGCAATTCCTCCATGTAAAAGCATCGTGCAATTTCATCACTCTTGCCATCCTTTAAGATATATGTCCTAGGGTTCGTTCTCTGCACTTTGGATACTGTGAATATCTCCGCTGACCAGTTTGGTAAGTACGATTCCTCGACAGCTGTCTTATGTTTTTAAATACATTCTAAGTCGCCTACATTGAAACTCAGCTTGCATGGGTCCAGCATTTTAATGCGGAAATATACTATGTCCATGAGTGAATTATCGCAAACATCGATCGGTCTCATTTTTATTGTACTACATTTGGTTCGATTATACATGCAATTATCTGTGGGAGGGTATCTATCCACTTGTATGAACCACAAAGTTTAATTCGCATCCACATTTGAGCTTTGACTGTTCTGTTCAAACGCTCCATGATGTTAGCTTTCAGGTGAGTAAATGTGGAGTAATGGTGTATCCTGTATCGCTCCATCACAGTCTTGAAGTGTTCATTGTAAAACTCGCCACCATAATCGGTTTGAAGATTGTCCGGGCATCGATTCGTTCCTGTCTGCAGCAAATGGTCAAACACCACAGCAAGATCTCTGCCTGTTTTAGTTTCCACAGGAAATGCCCATGTGAATTTAGAGTATATATCAACTACCATTAAAATATACCTTTATTCTTACGGGAGTAGAGACCCATATCCACAAGATCTGCCAGCCATAAGTCGTCTAGTCCTTTCATCATTACATGTCTGCGCGGGTATGTTCTTCCGGTTTGTGCAGCTCCTGAACCACTGTTTCCATATTCGCTACTATTGTTCAGTGATTCCTCTCTAAGTTCTGAAATTACTGAGGTAACCTCATTCGAGTGTGCTGTATTGCCCACAACAGCCGAAGCCATCAAATGTCGAAGTCTGTCTATTAGTTCATCCGGCTCATCGCAATATACATACTCCGGAAGTTGATTGCTCACTCCTTTATGTTGAATGTCTACACACTCACCAATGCTTTTAGGTTGCTCATTCAGTAAAGATTGTTTAATGGTTGTGTATTTAGAGTTTTGCAGGTTTCTCAGTGTTCTGTCAGGATTTTTATGCACCTCAGTCACCTGCAGTATTTCACCATAGACTTTGCAATCATTGGTAGAGTATTTTAAGTTTTTTGAGGGTCTTAGGAAGACTAGATTCATCAACCCTGGTGTTATTTTAAACCCTTTATCCCCAATGCGTATTGTGCTATTGGTTAAACTTATAGTTAGAGAGCCTAGCACGTACGGTCTCTCCCTGCTGACACCAAATGTTCTATCTATCCTACTGACCACATACTGGTTAGTGAATTCAGCGATTGGATCATTATCACACGAAGCCATCTTCATGATAGATTTGGTAACAAGTTTAAAAGTTTCTCTTAGTGTTTGCTCCCAATTCATATGTCCCAGCCTCAACAAGCATAATTTCTCTCGACCTCCTTTGCGCACCTGAATGACTTTATGCATTGTCGACATCTCGGCACATATTAATCTGAGCTCTGTATATCACGTGGTTTTATATATGCTTTGTTCTTCTTCTTCTTTCCTGCACCCCCTTCTTCAATAACAACAACCTCAGCTTCTATCTTCCTCTCAGTTTCGCTAATTCTGTTCTCTAGCCAGTTTTGGTTAAGTGCAAGAAGTTTCTGAGTGTCCTTTAATGCCCTTACAGATTCCTTCTTCCAGATTTTAAAATTTCATATCGGTGTACATGCGAGCATTCTGTCTATGCACACCTAACCTCTCAGACTGGACGTCTGCCATGCGTGCGAATTTGTCCATGTTGTAGTGTCTACTGATGCACTCACCTATTTTTTTACATTTATATATGGAGAAACTCCTGGAAGTTCTGGCTGTACCTACCATCATTCAATTTTCGAGTTTTATCAATAACGAGAAATCTATATTGTGACTGATTCCAGCAATCCTCACATATCTTTACAAATTCATTGTATGACATGTCTGTCCCTATGTGAGCCTGGTAAACGTGTTTTAAATTGAGTGTCTTGTTTGAAGGCTATAATGAGGTTGGCGTTATCCCTCTACTGTTTCGGGATCCTGGAATATGTCTGACTCAGATAAAATGTCAACAACCATACGACAACCAAAGCAGAAATATCTACAGATTTGGTCCTGCTTTTCAACAGCCACATTGTCAACTATGAAGACAGTGTTAGGCTTTATCTCTTCAGCTGGGGGGATGTCGGCACTTTCACTGAATGCTCTGTATTTTACACCATCTACTCCATCTAATATTTTCTGCAGTAACTGGTCCTTGAGTTGAAAGAGTGTTTTGAAGAAAACGAAAAGGTACTCGAAACAGACTCCGTCTATGTGCGTTAACAGAGCCGTGAAGAAATTCGAAGGACCTAGAATTATCGCTTGTATGCTGTCTGGAAGGAGTGCTCCATTCTTCTTATTGGTCTTCTGGTCTTTGTCATCATCACACGACCAGTCACCCACAACAGAGTCCTTGCGACAAAGGTGCTTCACCCAGCCCATGATACTTACTGTGTTAGGTATTGGCGTGCAATAGGCTTTTGTATGATAAACAATATGTGTGTAGCCACTATAGCGTAGTCACCTTACCAACTGAGCTACAACGGCTACATGATAGAATGAACTCCAAGTGGTATATTTCAAGGGAAGACTGTCACATACATTAACGTACATAAACGTGCAGTAACGTGTACACAACTGCATTAACGTATGTGACATTTTGTCTAGAGAAATAAAAACACAAAGCAAACTTAAGATTGTAAATACATTTATTTATTCACCATCTAGAATTATCATCAACATCGAAAAAAATTACTTGATTTTTTTTTTATCAGTGCAGCAGCAGTATAGTACTTGGAAAATAGCTGATTCTTGTATCCCACAAATTCAGCACGTATATCTCATATATATGTTATCGACATATTGCAATAGTCTGGTATTCCATCAATTAATTTGAATTCAACATTTTCAACACCTAATCGAGGAATAGCACAAGACTTCGGCACTGCCGTTATACATGTACTAAAACAACGGTCTATACTGAGAAGCGTCCATTGCAAGGACCAAGTGGAGGCCTGGTTGGTACATCACTAAGCAGGACGGAGACTGCAACATGGCCCTACTGGTGGAAAACGTGGTTTCACAAGTCGGCGACCAGTGAAACTGAGTCCCTTTGCGCAGCAATTGTCGCAGTCACAAGTGAAAATTTATGGTAGTAGGCGACTTTGCTGAGAACAACCTACAGTTCTTTGACAGACGTAGTGTGTGGACGCAATACAATAGCAGAAACACGCTGATGCAAGGGTTTCAGACCCTCGTGAGAAAACCCATGATAACCGATAAAAGGTTGAAAAATTTGACGTTTTTCTAAATTATACTTCAACCCAGCCGCTTAGAGGACAGAAAAAAAAAACTGAGCAAGGTGGCGCAGTGGTTAGACACTGGACTCGCATTCGGGAGGGCGACAGTTAAATCCCGCGTCCGGCCATCCTGATTTAGGTTTTCCGTTGTTTCGTAAATCACTCCAGGCAAATGCCAGGATGGTTCCTTTGAAAGGGCACGGCCAACTTCCTTCCCCTTCCTTGCCTAATCCAATGAGACCGATGACCTCGGTGTCTGGTCTCCTTCCCCAAACAACCCAACCCAACAAACAGAAAAAAAAGAGTATGGAGATTTGTAAATGTTGCTCAGTGGAGGGACCAGAATCTACAATGTCATTCAAACAGTTTGCACAACCCAGCAGAGATGCAGTAAGCTGTTCCAAAAATCGATGAAAAATAGCAGGAGCACTGGCGCCTCGAAAAGGCAACTGTTACGAGGCCTGTTCAAAAAATTCCAGAACTTTATCCACAAATTTTTTCTATACTTATCTTTCACTTATTGTGCATGGCCTACTTCGAAATAATCTCCTCCACAATTGGTAAAACACTTTCAACACCATTTCCACAGCCAGAAGCTATCTTGGTACATCTCTTGTTGGATCGTGCAAAGCGCTGTTCTGCGAATTTTATCTCGTCTACCATTGAAAATCTTCGTCCTTTCAACGCAGTTTTCATCATTCGAAATCAAAAAAATCCACAGGGGCCAGTTCCGGAGAGTATGGAGGATGAGGAAGCACAGTGATTTCGTTTCATGTGCAATAGTCACGCACCAACAGCGATGAATATGTGGGTGCATTATCGTGATGGATATTTGGATGTCAACACTCCAAAGTAAGGATGACGGTCCATTACTTTCAATCAAGAATGTTGGCACTAGTAGAGATAATCTTCTAGCTGACGTCATGTGATGGACAGTGGTGCCCTCTAACCTGCCCATATATTCGCGCTCCATCGAGTTCTGGTTGCAGTTCGCCATTTTACATCCGAAGGTGTCTCCCACAGTTGGAGAGGAAATGGTAGTAGAAAGTTTAATATATGGACCACGGCCTAATAGCCCAGAAGTTTATATTGTACGAACAAAACTACAACATTTTATTCGAGTCACAGAGTGGTACGGTACAGTGTGGTTACTCACCTCTCGGCGCCGTGTGGCGATCGCACGAGGCGGACGGCGAAGAGCACCTGCACAGCACAGACGAGCAGGCAGCACAGGTTCAGCGAAAGCGCGAGCGCGCACAGCGCCAGCGTGGCGTCGTGCACCAGCACGTATTCGTCTGAGGGGGGCTCCCCCGCGGGCAGGGGCGCCAACCGCAGCAGGAAAATGAGCGACAGCAGCGCCAGCAGCAGGCTGGCCAGGCACAGCAGGCCCAGCGACCCCAGCGCCTCTCGCGGCGGGCCCAGCTGCCCCTGGTAGTAGCTGCGCCACGAGAACCGGCTGCCTCCTGCCACAAGACAACAGCACACGGCCATCTCAGGAACAGCCACAGAAGTCGAGTCACGAGTCACGGTTGGTCGGCAGAAGCCTCGGGTGGGTCCATAAGCCATGTTGTAAAGGTTTTCTTACGACGAGCTCATTGTCATCTTCCATCAACACTTCCTGAACGTATGGAGGTCCCCTCCCATCACTCCCCACTTGAGTTTAATTAATAGCCCATGGTTTACTAAGTACTTTGAAATACTGCTTCTCTGTGGCACACTGACTTAAATGTATGACAAGCACTCTCCAGGTGAAGTCTCATCTAACAACCTCTTGTGAAATAAGGAAAATTATTAAATCTTTGAAAAATAAATGTTCTGTTGGAGCAGATGACATCTCTAACAAGTTATTAAAACAATGTGGAGCAATTACAACTGATGTTTTGAGTCACATATATAATGCATCACTGACTCAGGTTATTTTTGCACACAGGTTAAAATATGCCATTGTCAAGCCTCTCTACAAAAACGGGGAAGCCACAGATGACAATAATTACTGGCCAGTATCATTGCTTACAGCATTTTCAAAAATCTTTGAGAAAGTAATGTACTAAAGAGTGGTTAGCCATCTCAGCTGTAACGGGATACTTAGTAAATCATAGTTCGGATCAGAAATGCTGTTCCATTGAGACAGCAATGTACAATTTCACTGTCAACATAAAAGAGTCTTTAAATAGTAAAATGTCACCAGAAGGAATATTCTGTGACTTATCCAAAGCATTTTATTGTGTGAACCATGACATTATGTTAGAGAAATTATAATTCTATGGTATAAATGGAACAGCTTATGAGTGGTTTAAGTCGTATCTACAGAACAAGAAGCAAAAAGTCTGTTTATATCCTTCAAGTGATTCAAAGGAGTTTGCCACTTCATCTAACTGGGGTGAAATTTTATTAGGTGTTCCACAAGGTTCGATCATGGGTCCCCTCCTGTTATTGATATATGTTAATGACCTCCCTTCTTATGTGAAACAAGATGCTGAACTGACACTGTTTGCTGATGATACAAGCATAATTATTAATCCAGTAAAAGAAAGTCTGATAGAAAATGATATGCTGCTATAAAACTTTCTGATAAATTACCAGATGAAATAAAATGTCTATTACACAGGAGTAATAATTTCAAAAACAAATTGAAATCATACCTCCTTGACAACTCCTTCGATACCATAGATGAATTCTTGAATATGAGTAAATAAATCTGGAGATATAATACATGCATTTTATGTCATTTAAGGGAATGGGATAGATAATAGAAATATTTAGGTATACCACTATAATGTAATCAAAAAAAGAAAAAAAAGAACTTCTTTCCTGTGTGCATTTCTTATACATTTGACATGTTCCACACCATAACAGTTTTCCATGCTATTGATCAATGGAACACGTAACTAACTAAACTAAACTAACTAACATTACTCGTCGATTCCTCAGCAGGAATAACGTTCACGTTAATCACAATAAGTCTACTAGACAAAAATGCAGTCACCCAATAGAACAGGTCGTTTTGGAACGCTATAGTTCGTGTACAGCTGGTATCAGACTCTAGCATGAACTCAGGCAGTAAAATGGTCCCTATCTGCCAGGTATTTGACGGGATCACCACAATCACATGGAACGACTTGGAGACTTGACGGACTGGCAGAAAGCAATGGATGTATTTTAATCTGCCTGTAACCATACAATGGATGAAATTGCCAGATTTGTTGCTTATTTAGAGAGGACTGTTGGACGTGTCTGTTAGGAATAGTGTACGACTCGCATATATGTAACACAGTATAACAAAAGTGGTTGTAAAAAGATCCTAACCGACAGCAACCTTAGCCTGTTTCCGAGTGAACATTGTGGTAGGAGCTGTGTGCAGTAGACATTTGGAATCATGTACCGCAGAAATCATAGTTGCTCGTGGCAGCTCATTAAACTGCATGACTCCAATGGGCCAAATAGCACAAAAACTGGATAGTAGCTGACTAAAAGTGTATAGTGTCATCCACCGAGTAGTGATTTTGCTTCTTGGTGTAAATCTTTGAGTTCTATAGGCTCGCTCCTACCTCGCTTTTAACACGCAAACCACACAGAAATCCGTCACTGATCGCTTGCCTAGTAAGATCAATTTCTGTATAAGGCCTGTGAATGACAACAACTTTTGCCTTCTTGACTGACTTGAAGTTAACGGCTTTGCACGCACTTCCCTTTACAAGGTAGCTACTATATGAAATCGTAGAAGCAGGCAATGAGAAAAAGTGTCGTCAGATGAGCTCTCCTCCAACAATTTCTTGCTCACACCTTGGTTGCTACAAATACAGCCTTAACTACGTAACCTTGCCTCCTTATTACATGTCCAGCTGAGTCGTAATTGCTATCACAATGCACAGCACGGCCCGTATTTGGTCAGAAATGCGCGAAGTAGGATATACACTAAATTTGCTGCACCACGAAGATGACGTGCTACAGACGCAAAAATTTAACCGACAGGAAGAAGATGCTGTGATATGCAAATGATTAGCTTTTCAGAGCATCCACACAAGGTTGGCACCGGTGGCGATACCTACAACGTGTTGACATAAGGAATGTTTCCAGCCGATTTCTCATACACAAACAGCAGTTGACCGGCGTTGCCTGGTGAAACGTTGTTGTGATGCCTCGTGTAAGGAGGAGAAATGCGTACCATCACGTTTACGACTTTGATAAAGGTCGGATTGTAGCCTATCGCGACATTGCTGCACGCGTTGGTCAAGATCCAATGACTGTTAGCAGAATATGGAATCAGTAGGTTCAGGAGGGTAATACGGAATGCCGTGCTGGATCCCAACAGCCTCGTATCACTAGCAGTCGAGATGACAGGCATCTTATCCGCATGGCTGTAACGGATCGTGCAGCCACTTCTCGATCCCAGAGTCAAGAGATGGGAACGTTTGCAAGACAACAACCATCTGCACGAACAGTTCGACGACGCTTGCAGCATCATGGACTATCAGCTCGGAGACCGTGGCTGCGGTTACCCTTGACGCTGGATCACATACAGAAGCGCCTGCGACGGTGTACTCAACGACGAACCTGAGTGGACGAATGGCAAAACATTTTTTCGGATGAATCCAGCTTAGAGCATCATGATGGTCGCATCCGTGTTTGGCGACATCGCGGTGAACGCACATTGGAAGCGTGTATTCGTCATCGCCATACTGGCGTATCACCCGGTGTGATGGTATGGCGTGCCACTGGTTACACGTCTCGGTCACCTATTGTTCGCATTGACGGCACTTTGAACAGTGGACGTTACATTTCAGATGTGTTACGACCGGTGGCTCTACCCTTCACTCGATCCCTGCGAACCCCTACATTTCAGCGGGATAATGAACGACCGCATGTTGGAGATCCTGTATGGACCTTTCTGGATACAGAAAATGTTCGACTGCTGCCCTGGCCAACAATTGAAAATGTCTGGTCAATGGTGGCCGAGCAACTGGCTCGTCACAACACGCCAGTCACTACTCTTGATGAACTGTGGTATCATGTTGAAGCTGCATGGGCAGCTGTACATGTACACGCCATACGTGCTCTGTTTGACTCAATGCGCAGGCGTATCAAGGCCGTTATTACGGCCAGAGGTGGTTGTTCTGGATACTGATTTCTTAGGATCTATGCACCCAAAATGCGTGGAAATGTAATCACATGTCAATTCTAGTATGATGTATTTGTCCAATGAATACCCGTTTGTCATCTGGATTTCTTCTTGGTGTAGCAATTTTAATGGCCAGTAGTGTAGATTACACCAGATCCAACCGCAGTTTAGCACCGATATTATACCATACAAAACACTACACAACCACTGCAAATTGCGAGGCGAACCAGTGAGGTGAGGCATGGAATTTGTTTACACAGCAGGACCTAATGGAAGAAGGTGGAAGCCTTTTCTCACCAGAAACCGTAGAAGTGTCTAGTATACATGCTACAAGGCACAGAAAATCCCAAGCGAGTGTAGCCCTTGGGAGTATAAATATATAGCCACTTTTGTACCGAAAACATCTTGTGTTAGTATCGCAGCAATACCACCACCATGGGACTGTGATGGTTGGGGCATCATCTGGAATGCTGTACAGAGTCCTCAGTTTGACCTGGTGACACAAAACGCAACGTCGCCGCCGCAGGGCTATCCGAGGCCCGGGATGTAGCGCTGGAAACGTCAACCATGCCTCGGCCGCTGTTGCCACAGCTGTCGAGTCCGGGGACGTCGCCGACAGCAGCTCCCTGATCAGCCACACCGCACTCTGGCAGCACTGCGGTACGTCACGCGCATACACACACGGGAGGCAGCTGGGTGCTTCAACAATACTGCCGCTGCTTGTAACGAATCACAGTGGAGAGCCATAAAAAAAGAATTTGAAAAGCAGAGAAATAGTCCCCTGTCACTGGTGCCGGTATACTGACGTCACTTTCTTCGTCTGAATCTTCAGACTGTGATACAGTGAGTCAATATAGATCCTCCCTCCCTCAGAAGGCAACAAGCAGCTATCCGAGAATGGAAGAAAATTAATGACCCCTCTGTCTCTGAAGATATACCTATCCGAAAAATATTGGACCATCTACCAACTACCCGCCTAAAATCCAGAAAACCTATATGGGAAGACGAAGTCCTCAAATTCCCAGAAATTTTGATCCTTCGATACAGGTGGAAGGAATGCAAATGCCCAGAAGAACTTGGTGCAGACTTAATCGTGTGAGGACTAATCACGGCAGATGTAAGGCCATTCTCCACAAATGGCAACTCACTGATGACCCACGACGCGACTGTGGTGCAGAGGAACAAACAATCCCTCACCTGATCTTCGAATGTCCTGCGAGGATGTTTGAAGGAGAATAGAGGGATATCATGAATGCTACTCCACGTGCTGTTCAGTCGGTGACCTGCTTAGATGTGGACTTGTAATAGCTGCAGCGGCTGTCTCCCTAATCTTTCGCATATTGTTCTTTGCCATCAATCATTTAATAATATATTTGTAATTCGTTTATTACATTAATTAATAGTTTGTGTGCAATTTTACTCTGTAGATGCTATACGGTAAATAAATAAATAAATTGTTGTTTAGTGTTTTAGTCATGGAAAAGAAGCTTGACTACTGCGCTTTTTGTTACAAGTAAAGAGACAGTACTTTGTCGCACACGAGAGGTAATGGGAGTCATGATTGGTTGGTACCTCTTAGATGTACGCCTTGTAACTTAGGTCAATCAGCACCGTGTACAGAATCAGCACCAGTGGTGTGTGCACATGCAACTGCTGGGAGCATGTGGCTAGGCAGTGCCAAAAGTCGAAATTGTTAATGACTGACGTAAGAACTAGGTTACTATACAGTGTGAAGAAGGAATGTAGAACGTGGCGGACGGCATGCAATTCCTCATCCAAATTCAAGACAAAAGTGTATCTAGCAAAACCTAATCGTGTCAATAGGTTTAACAGAAATGCGATTTAAAAACGAGGCTCTGGCAACGTTGTAGCTGCGTGCAGCGTGGTCAGGAACAGGCAGCATGAAGTCTGCGGTTTGTTGGAGATATTCCCTTAGCTCAGCGAGACGAGGCAGTGCTGTGGGAAACGGATATGCAGACTCGCCGATCTTGTAGTCGCGTTCGCGCCACACATTTTTTCAGTTAAAGCAGCAAATTGTAACCAGTATACTCCTCTATAACGCAGTATATTGTGTATTTCCTTCTGTTACTGATAACTTTTAACATTAAGACATGACATGAACTGAAACTTCCTGGCAGATCACTGTAGAGTGCAAATGTCATTCTGGATAACATGAACTTCTTACAGATGTAAACAACCACTTTGTTTCACCCATAACACAAATAAAGATAACTGAAAATAATGGTGGATACAAGATCATCACCTATATCCCCTTGGGCCCAAAAAACACCAAAGGCAGGCTGCACTAGCTTCCACATTATGCTATGCACAATAATTCAGTTCAGTACATTTGACTTTCAGCCTTATCCTCACAGAGCCAGTTCATATATGTATGACTAACATCCAGCTTAGGGTAGGGGTTGAAAGTGTCCTCCTCGCCTTAGCAAACACTTCGCCACTCGTTGGACCATACTTTTCTGGACCCTACACAACATACTTGCGTCATCGATTGCCGAAGTCGCATGCATGCTAGCTATTAGATCGTGTACATCCGTTGGTGGAGTACCTACTATAAACTTGCTCCTTGGAGTGATTCAGCAAATAAAAATCTAGTGAATTAAGGCCCGGGAACGTGGAGACCGCAATATTGGACCACCATGACAAATCCATTTCTCTGGAACCACTTTAAATACTTACACACATTCATTCATTCATGCTGAAACCACAGCTGACACCGAACACCAAGTGAAACGGTTTCTAATGCGTCCGGCAAAGTATTGAAAGAAATGTATGATACAGTCGCGCATTCAACTTGTCCGCCAATAGGTAAGGGCCAAAAGCTCTCCTCCCACGATTCCAGCCCGTAGTTTTCTACCAAAGTGTGCCTGAAAGTCACTTTCACGGGTGACGTACGTTGTGTTCCAACCAATAATAGCTCTCGTGGAGGTTGAAAATACCTTCACGAGTGAAGGTAGATTCGTCAATCCATATCACATTATTTATAAAATATTCGTTATTTTCCACTTGATGTGAAACTGTACGAGTTGACTTAACGTGTAATGATATTGATGCAGTTCTTCACCGTGCAACGCTTCAACAGCTAGTCTTTGAGACGTCTGGAACTGCCTTGCAATGTCGTGCGTACTTCACCGAGGTGACTGATGAACGGTTTCGAGAATCGCGTCATCTGTTTGTCGAGTTCATCTAGCCTTTGGACGACCCCTGTCAGTTACTTGTGGACGAGTAATGCCGGTTTCGGGAAGGCATTGCTTCAAGTGACGAAAAGCATTGTTATCGGGTTGGCGGCTATTATGGTGCTGTGCAGCATATGTATGTGCTGCAGTAGCAGCTTGGTTATTGGTTGCACCCAGCACCAAAAGCATATCGATGTGTTCGTGGTTGGCGAACTCCATCGGGAATCCCACTGTCATATGATAGACTACTGACATGTGACAAAATCATGCCCTGCTTATATGAGCAGGAGTCAGTGAATAGGGTACAATGCTTCAAACGTTTGGGTGCACACATTGAGGAAAAGTTGAACAGGAAGAAGCATATTACTGAGCTTCTCAAACAATTAAGTTCAGCTATTGTTGCTTTTCGTATAATTGCTAATATTGTGAACAAACGTATCAGCCTCCCGATTTAATTTGCATATTTCCACTTCGTAATGTCGTATGCAATAATGCTCTGGGGAAACTCATGACTCAGAAAGTACTGATTGCACAACAGCGAGCAGTAAGAATAATATGTGGTGTTCAACCACAGACGTCATGTAGGTACCGCTTCAATTAGCTAGACATTTTAACAGCGCCGCTACAATACATATTTTCGCTAATGAAGTTCGTCATAAATAATCCATCTCCATTTCTGAACTTTGATATAAATACCTACAACATTAGAGGAAAAAATGATCTTTATGATCCATTGTTGAAGCTGTCAGAGTCTCAGAAGAGGAGTTCCATATGCAGCCACAAAATTTTTTTACAAAACTGTTGAGGCTTTCGTGGCCACTTGTTGGTAAACTGCCTATTTGCTTCTGTCTCGGGTTCTTCGGCCGACGTTCGTCTGATGATTCGCCAGCACGAGTAGCTGGCATTGTCAAAGCTTCACCCTCCAGTTCACCACCGGCAATGGAGCCTGAAGCTTTGACAATGCCAGCCACTCGTGCTGACGAAACGTCAGTAAAATCATCAGACGAACGTCGGCTGAAGAACCCGAGGCAGAAGCAGACAGTTTGGCAAAAATTTTTGATCGTTTGCCTAATAACATAAAATATCTGACAGGTAGCGAAGAAAGATTTAAATCTAATTAAAATTATTTCACCTTGACAACTACTTCTATTCCTCTGACGAATTTCTAGTTAAAAACTGGTAGCCATTATAAAAAACACAGTTTTTAAGCGTAGTTGCATCAGTAGGTATAAAACAGTAATGTGTTCATCAATGTCAACCTAATCATGTACACACATTCTGTAAATTGACTTCTCCCTCATAGTTTCGATAAAAGAATCGTTCAAATTATCTATGGAACATGCAACTAACTGAGTAATGAGAACGGACTTCTAAAAAATGAAAAAGGGAACCTGGCGAGGATCGAACCACAGCTCCTTGCAGAATATGGGTTTGATGTCCCGGCAGTCCACCCAGTGAGCTGCGACGGCTGGTGCAGTGCTGTGCCGTGACACGCGTTCCTCTGTACATTCAGATGCGCTGTACGATGTGGCACTGTGACCAGCTCTTCGTCTTCATGCGTTTGTTATCAAAATGCATAGTATCTGATTTTGCTACATAAACTTTTGTCTTTAATCTGGATGAGGTATTGCATGCAGGTGTGGCATTTTTTCTTCACCCAATATTTTATTGTGTGTATCTGTAATTGTTAATGTATCAAAATGAGTGTCGGAAAGAACAAGGCTTCTAGAAAAGCCAGAGGACGCAGAACTGAATAGAGTACGTTATTGGAAAAGCTAGCACAGGCAATACAGAACTACACTGTCTAGTGGAGTCACAGACACCACAGCGAGGTATAGATTTGTTAGCAACAAGTTCAGTTGCACCCTTCTCTGGGAAATCAACTAAGGATGTGCAAGCATTTGTGGAAGATCATAAAAACTTGTCAGAGATGGAAGGAACTTTAGAGGGTAGCAAAGTTCAGATTAACAGGAGAAGCAAAAACTTGGCGGGGTGTATAGAATCTCTCAAGAGACCTAGAAAGTTTGAAGGAATTTACGAATGGTTTAGTCCAGTTTTATACATAGCAGAATATCGCCAGACACTTTAGCGAACAGTTGGGCACAGTAACGAAGAAGCACGCAGAATCGATGGAAGAATTTGCAGACAGAGTAAGGAAGATCGATGGGTGTATGTACTAGTTGGGATACAGTGCTATGGTGAATGAGGTGATATTACAAGAGACTGAGCATACGGCGCTTGACACATTTCAGAGGCAGGGGACTGGCAAAGCCACAGATGTTAAACGCCAAGGCGAACCTGAGGTTCAGCTATGGACATTCCCAATAAGACTAGGTGCTATAGAATTGTATGCAGAAGTGGACTGCGCTGTCAGAGGAATAGTAGGAAAGGAGTTGCAGGATATTGTCTGACACAGGGGCGCATTTGTCGGTTGCCAGTAGGGGGATGTGAGTAGTAGGGCAAAGGCTGTACCACTCCACACTGCATTGTAATCAAATTTGTTCAAGATGGTGGATCCAAGATGGCGGCGATAGATATGGCAATGTCACGATGACACCATGATGGGAAGTTCAAATTTTAGTGGGAAAATAGGTCACTCGAGCTACCTCCACTAACCTAAGAAAATAGTGGGAAAATTTTGGCGGTAAAATAGGTCACTTGGCGTACCTCCACTAACCTAAGTCATCCAACCAACACCTCTTCCCTCGAATTGGCGGAAAAAGGACTCAGCCTGTGTTGGGCTGCTGAATAGGATGGACGTAAGTCTTTATTGTACATACATTCTTTATTTAAGCAATTTGAGTCATCATAGGCAGTAGCTCCAAGCAATGAATTCACCATGAGGTCTTCATCTTGAGTCCAAATGACCTAGTACACAGTACTCCCACCACAGGTCACTCTTTTCCCTCCCATGATGTAATCCAAGATAACAGTCTGGGGAAAAGAAGTCAATCTGTGTCCAGCTGCTGGAGAAAGGAAGGAGTGTACATTATTTATTTCCAGTGGGAAACTGGAACAATTTATTTAGGGATGGATTTCATGTAGCTTATTTATTTATTACACTGATACAAAACTCTCGACCTGACTTGCTTGAGATCACAATAAATAGCCTACAGACTTACAAACTGCCCGTAAATTACCAAAATAATGCGGTACGCTGATGTAGACATACGCAAACAACTCGTTAATTGTCAAAATATTGCATGTAAAATGCTCTCTAAAAACACACTCACTAACTGTAAGGCTGCGTGGGGTACCCGTGCAGTTTGAGGCGTCCTTCACGGTTCACATGGCTCCCCGCCAGAGGTTCGAGTCCTCCCTCGGGCATGGCTGTGTGTGTTGCCTTTCGTGTAAGTTGGTTTAAGTTAGATGAGGTAGTGTGTAAGCCTAGGCACCGATTTCCTCAGCAGTTTCGTCCCATAATCCTTAGCACAAATTTCCATTTCCACTAACTGTAAACTGTCGAAACAATGTACAGCACAGCCTACAGACGTGTTCGCAGAATAATGCAGTACACTGATCCACAGGCACATTCAATACACTAAAACTGTCAAAAAATAATGCATGTATAATGCTCTGCAACACACTCACGACACATGAAACAGCCGAAAATAAAGCAGTGCACAAACACTCATTGCATGTAAAAATGCTTTCGAACTATTGTTACGACAGTAGACTGCGACATATCAGCGAATTGTTCCCTACAGAGACCCCAATGTGCGCACGCTGGCGTGGCGCATGACACCAGTCCAGCCATGTCCCACATGCGAGGTGCCTCAGGCCGTGTGCACATGTTTGTGTAGGCACCATTGCTGATGTCATGATGCGCCCATGAGGTGTTTACCTAGCGACTCACCCTCAAAGGTGCAGCTAAAAGGTTGTCAGTGGTATACTGACATCTCATGTCTATGTGAATAACAGCCAAGTCTCCCTCTGATCCACTATCAAAATCTTTTGCAGTGCTTCCCAGAATAACACAGGATGCATTTTTCCTAGAGATCCTAACGGAACGTCCATTATGTGTCGACCCTTCCGGAAAAAACGTGAAGTGCTGTAGAAATAGTTAACGGGTGCTTTTGTTGTAGGAGATTACATGATGTCTCAGCTTGTCTCAGCGGAAATTCCTGTCCTAACAGGACCTGTTTAAGAAAATAGCCCAGAATAACAGCGAATGCATCCCTCCTGATCGTCCTAACGAGGCCCCCATCCAGCATGTATTACCCTTCCCAGAAATCATAACGTTCTGCTTTCAACATACATCTCAGAAGTAGTAAACGTTTTGCTCATGTTCTCACCACTAAAAGCCTTCATCATGTCTGTGCATGCTTGTGAAAACATCATTAATCATAAAAGCCTTATTGTTGTACGGAAAGAGAGCACTGCCTAAGCATAGACAGGAAAATCAGAACAATTATGCAAACAGAATTTGAAGCACTGTCGTGCAGAAGAGAAAAATGGCTGAATTTTTGGTGTCCTACAGCTACTGGTCTGGAGATGTCCTAATGCCAGAATGGCGGATGAGGGACAGTCTCTCCCCAGAGATGGATGGTCTGCTTTAACTTGTCTTTGAACATTAGAACAAAGAAGACATAACATTACTCTCACAACTTTCCATGGACACCTTGTCCCAAACTTGTTCGAACCAGTCTGCAGAGGCTCCATGTCACAGCACAAAGGATGTCTTGTGAATGAATAGTGCACATGTCCAAAAGAACAGATACCACCTTCCATTATACAAAATAGTTTTGGCACTGAATGTCTCGTGTCCAGAAAAAGAAAGTGGACAGTGCTCCCACAGTGGAAGTATCAATAATTTGGTGGTATTGCAGGACACCGGTCATCCTATGGAATACAACAACACGGAGATTCTAGCTTGCATGTCCATCTACTGGGATAGTGTTATTAAAGAAGCTGTTGAAACAGAGATAGTGGATTTTGTTTAAATGCTGCTTGGAATCCGGCTCTGTATATCATCGAAAAACAGAGGGACAGAATTAGTGCTACCTCACTTGTTGATTAATAGTCACTATCGATAATTCTGATGTTGGTTATTTTTGGTTGCGTGTTGACTTTGAGGTTACTTGTTCTGTGTGTGGTATCTTCCTTGTTTCTCCTCTGTGAACCGAGGTATTAAATTCCCTTGCACATTGCTTCCTCCTTAAAGTTGTGCCTTGAAAATGGCAGGGTGTGCTCCTGTCGAAATATCGGCGGTGGTCGACGTCACCCGGCAGCAAACCCCTAAGTTATTTGAACATTCAATTCGCCGGGAAAAGTTAAGGTCTCACACTGAATGATGTTGCTTCTTAACGCTGGACCCACGACCCACCCCATGCAGTGTCCACCTGCACCACACATACAGAATATGGCCATGTCACATTTTGTACGTGTTACCTGGAGGTTTTTGGTTCCAGAAGAAATAATGATAATTAGTGAAACGCATCTTCTGTTGGTAGCCTGATGATACTGTATATTGTTACGTTAAGTGTTTGCTTAGACATTTACGAATACTAAGGCAGACTGACATAGGCTCTAAACCAGCAGCTTCTGGATAATTAAATTAAATATTGTTGACTTTTGTGGATGTCCAGGTAATCAGAACTGATAACCGGTTATATGATGTATCTACACTACTACTACTACTACTGCTACTACATAAAGACAAGTAATTGTTTAACGTTCTTACTAAAAATCTCGAAAAGTACTTCACCAATTTAATTCATACTTTTACACAACATACTGTAATGAAAATTTCCATAGACATAAACTATAAATTTTTAGTATATATAACATATGGCTGAATATGTAAAATGTAAAGGGGAAACATTGTTACCAAAAAATATCAATAAGTTCTTGACTGATTCGTTTCAAATTTCTACACAGTACTATAATGAATATTTGGATGGACATAGGCTACAATATTTAGTTAATGTACATAACATATAAAGACACATGTACACGGAGAGAGAGAGAGATACACACTGAGCTAACAAAAGTCATGGGATACCGTCTAATATCGTGTCTGACTTCCTTTTGCCTGGCATAGCACAGAAACTCGGTGAAACACGGATTCAAAAAGTCTTTGGAAGACCCCACAGAAATACTGAACCATGCTGCTTGTACAGCTGTCCATAATTGTGGAAGTGTTGCCAGAACAGGATTTTGTGTACGAAATGAGCTCTCATTTGTGCCCATAAATATTCAATGAACCGAGTGGGGTGATGCACTGGTTAGTACACCGGACCTAAATTCTGGAGGATGTTGGTTCAAACTCGCATTGAGCCATCCAGATTTAGGTTTTCCGAGATCCAGGCAAACACCACGATGGTTCATTTCAAAGGGCATGGCTGATATCCTTCCCCATCTTTGGCACAATCTGAGCTTCGGGTCTGTCTCTAATGAGCTCGATATGGATGGGACGATAAACCTAGCCTTCCTTCCTTCCTTTAAATATTCAGTGAGATTCAACATCGGGCGATCTGGGTTGCGAAATCATCCCTTCGAATCGTCCAGAATGTTCTTCAAGCCAATCGTGAAGAGTTGTGACCTACTGGCATGGAGCATTGTTATCCACAAAAATTCCATCGTTGTTCATGAACCTGAAGTCCATGAGTGGCAGCTAGTCTCCAAGTTGACGAACATAACCATTTCCAGTTGGATCTGAAGTCCAAGACCATTCCATGTAAAAACAGCCCACACCATCATCGAGCCACCACCAGCTTGAACAGCGCCTTGTTGACAACTTGGGGTCTGACATAAGCTCTTATCACCTGAAATCAGTACTCATCTGACCAGGTGGCAGGTTTCCAGTCGTCTATGGTCCAGCTGACATGGTCATGGGCCCAGGAGAGGCGTTGCAGGCACTGTCATGTTGTTTGCAAACGCACTCGCATTGGTCTTCTGCTAACACAGTCCATTAATGCCAAATTTTGCCACACTGTTCTAACAGATACGTTCGTCGTATGTCTCACATTGGTATCTGCAGTGATTTCACACAGTATTGCTTGTTGGTTAGCACAGGCAACCCTGTGCAAATACCACTGCTCTCGGTCGTCAAGTGAAGGCTGTCAGCCACCGCATTGTCTGTGGTGAGAGGTGAGGCCTGAAATTTGGACTTCCTGGTACACTCTTGACGCTGTGGATCGCGGCATGTTTTCGAAGTGGAACGTCCCATGCGTCTAGCTCCAACTACCACTCTGTGTTCAAAGTCTGTCATTCCCATCGTGCAGCCATAGTCAATTCGGAAACCTCTTCCATGGAACACCTGAGTACAAATGACAGCTCCGAGAAATGCACTGCCCTTTGCATCTTGTGTGTACACACACACACACACACACACACACACACACACACACACACACACACACACACACACACACACACGTTATTTCCAAAAATTCGAAATGTTCTTCTCCTTTGTACTTCACGTCTTTATCGACACTCTAATAAACTTTTAGATGGACATAGCCTATATATATATATATATATATATATATATATATATATATATATATATATATAAAACGGCAATGTATGGGTTTTCTGCTAAAACCGAATATGAGATAGAAAATACTGAATTGCGTGAGATTCAACTGTGATAGGAACTCATGTAAACCATTAGAATGATTGCGTCTCTCATATATATTCTTTCGCCTTATACATATTTTCAAATAAAAATTGTATACACAACATTGTGCTATTTTGTTTACTTCCTCACTGTCACTTTTACAGAATTAACCACCCATCTATTTCCCAAGCTATCTGCAGCTGTACGAAGAGAAGTTACTAAAACAAAAAGAAAATCAAATAATAATTGAATGTATGACATGATTTACACGCTATTGGAGCCTCAAAGATCGCTATGCTAAATCATTTCTGAAAGTTGTGAACACACCAGTGCTTACACTAATGGCAGACTGATTAAGAGAGCCCAGCAGCTCCATAGCCACTGCTTGCCATTTCGATGGTACCGGCCAGAACCCTGTAGATGTGAAAGCCGCCATATGGTTTTCCAAACAGCTGCTATGTACACAGTATAAACAACTGCTGGACAAGTGTGATCTGCGCATAAGAGAACAAGAGACAGAAGTAGGTACGTACCAGTGGGTGAGGCGTGTCCGGAGGTGTGGTGCCGGCCTGAGATAGTATGTGCTCCCTGTGTGTGGTGGGCCGAGGACCGTGAGATGTGGAGGCCACCATTTGCCATCTTGGGCAGTACCGCTGTACTGCCTGGCCCGCCATTGGCCACCACGATGCCGCCACCTGTCAACATACAGCAACACACCTACTGATACTAGCTGCCACACTGTGCATGCACACTACTGATACATCAGGTCACTCATACCACAGTCACACAATGAACCTATACCACTGTCACACCAAACTACTCATAGCTCCCAGTGCACAGCAACCTAGGCACTCATTCCTGCGCTACGGTCGCAGGTTCGAATCCTGGCTCGGGCATGGATGTGTGTGATGTCCTTAGGTTAGTTAGGTTTAAGTAGTTCTAAGTTCTAGGGGACTGATGACCACAGCAGTTGAGTCCCATAGTGCTCAGAACCATTTGAACTCATTCCTGCCTGCACACAGTGCAGCCATACTGTTGGCAAACCAGTCTACTCATACCTGCCAGCAGACACCAACAGAGGTTACTCATCTGCTCGCACAAAGCACACCCATACTGCTAGCACACAATGCTACACATACCTGGTAGCACACAGCAACACACACTACTGGTACTTTGCTAGTCGTGTAGATGTAGATGTACTTGATGGCACACAACACACACATAATTGGCACACTAGACTACTCAAACCTGCCAGCACGCAGCAACCCGGTGTACTTGTACCTGCCAGCACACTGTCACCCATACTACTGGCACCCCGAGCTACCCATACCTGTAGGCGCATGACATACCCATACAACTGACGCACCAGGCTATTCATACCTGCAGCCACACAAAGACAAAGCACTTGCATTATTGGTATACCCAGCTACTCTCACCTGCTGGCACTTAGTAATCCACACAACAGGTACACAACGTTACTCGTACCTGCTTGCACACATCGCAGAAGACGAACAATATGTTGCCACATCAGGCTGTTCGTCATTTTGCTTCTATGTCTGGCATCCAGACCCAAGTAAAGTGGACAAAATATCAGTCACCTCTGGTAGACATCGCGCGAATACTGCCGCTGCCTTTACCCTCTAAATGGTCATATTTTTGTGAGAAGGGAAGTCAGCACGTTTCTTCAGGTATGTGGTATCTACAGTACATCCACTTTTTGATGAAAATAATTTATTGTGTGGAACAATAACAAGAATTTCAAAACAAGATTATCGATTTTTAAAGACTCTGTTTACAAAAAAAATGGTTTCAATGTATTAGCATACTGTTTTACCACTTCTCATAATGTGCTTGTTTATTAGGGATGTCTCACATCTGACTCATAGAACATGTCATTTATTTTGACTAAAGTAAACTCATGTAAATTTTTATTGGAATATGTCGATAGAACATAAATGATTAGTGAGTAGCCCACCAGTGAATAAACTTTTATATACGTTATCTTCCTCTTGTACAGTGTTAATCGTAAGTATATCCAATGTTACAGAAGACGTCTGCTTGAAAATTGTGAAGTGTGCAGAAAATAGACAGGTACCAGTGGATATCGCATATCACTAAGTTTTGTAATTTACATTACAGATGCTGTGTATGGGCGGCCTTTTTTGATGCAGCAAATGTCAACACGTGTATGCAATTCACTGAATTTGCTGACACATCACCCACGAAGGCGCGACAATAGCCTGCTTCAAATCTGTTCATTCTTTTGCCTATTGCAGGTGCAAGTTAATTCGATGCGACAATATCAAGGGATAATTTGTCTACCTGTTCTGACATGTCTACCCACTAGTGCAACTACATCAAAAACAAATCTTATAAATGTAAATTTGGAGAGGTGCTCTGTCCACTAACATGTGTTACTTTTCTGTACGTCTTGCAGTTTTCATGCAATCATCTTCTGAACTCCCATACGCAATTGTCGAAACTCTGTAAAATCGTTGACAATGTGATTTTCACATTGACGGGAGCGATTAAGACATCTTTTTCTTTGTATGACATCACTTTGTTTTACTGTATTTTAACTGTGTTGTAACGTGCATAATTTATCTTTTAACTTATTTGTCTTGTAGATCTGAACATGGCCAATGACTGCTGAAACAGGTAATTTTGTTTTGAAACTGTCCTTTGGCTGTAAAACAAATTATTTTCAAAACAAGCTGTCACTGTTTGTCTCCAGTTCTAGTGAGATATCATCTTTCCCACATTCCTTGATAAATAAGACCGATAGAGCTACCAAAATGTGAAGATGTTGATTGTTACCTTTCTACATTTCACCCATAGTTCCAAATGGCCCCACACATTTGCTATGGGATTAAGATCGGACAACATAGTGAGTCAGTCAAGTTGCAACAGGGTGTCCAAGTGTTGGTCAAACCAAGAACGTACGTGTGCAGCCCTGTGACCGAGGCTGTTGTCAGTTTGGAAGAAGAGTGTGGTCACAGCATATTCACGATGAAGATGTAGGCACATACTGGACAACCGACAATATCGAAATAAACTCCCTGTTTCATCTCGACGGTAACTTGAATGAGCAGGTGCTCGACATGCTGCATCACTTGGGAAGACGCAAAATCACCAGACCACAATATACGCCTCCTGTCAACTACCATCTGGTTTCTATACCCAGCAAAAGAGACTGGAAGTTGTTTACCAAAGGGCTACTGTAAGTTGATCATGCCTTCCGTAACGATTGTTACTTCAGGCCCTTTGTTTCTTTGTGGTGACTTATTTATGATGTGCAAACAATATCTGCAGTTAATAACGAGTGTGAGCAGCAGGATGGCAAAACAATTCTGATCCTGCAAGATGAATCCAATACAACAAATTAACAGGAAACATGTGAAAAAATTCAGTAGTAAATTACACAGCTGTTTCTGTCATGGCCATTGTGAGCATACGGGTAACATCTAACCCACCGACAACATCACTCCATTTCCTTGCCTGTCAATCACTTTGTTATCTTGATCCAGATATAAGTTTTTTGGCCCACTGAAAACGTACAGTTTCATTTCTCAAAGTGAGCAATGACTTTTTGGGAAGTACACAGCTCCAAATGTCCATTGTGTGTCGTGTCCTTCACAATTTTCGTTCAGGACTACTTGACGTGGAACTGCACTCGTGACAGGAGTAATTATTTCTGTCGGATTTACAATCAATCGTCTTTAAGAAGCGGGGTGTTCATCTCCTTTCCTTGCTGGGTAGTATCTGTTATTGCGTTGCGTTAAATGCCTGAAGCTGATACACCATTCCTTCTTGTAAGGGATCCGTGATCCCACCAACATAGATGCTAGTATCCGATGCCCAGGTCGATAGTAGACAGGAGTCGATTGTCGAGCGCTGCAGGAGGCAGAGAGACGAGTGTCGAGTGTGGAGTAGTACTGGAGAGTGTCGAGTGAGAAGTAGTGCAGGAGAGACGGCAAGAATGGTGGTCGAGTGAGTTGTAATCGATAAAATTCACCAGAGTATGACGAGTGGACACGTTCCCCTGATCGTCGTGGGGTTGACCCTCACTAATACCGATTGGCGAGTGATATGAGACAGAAAGTGACAAGTGGCGAATTACGTGTTTCACGTCGGCCAGCAACAACTATGGATTGCAGTGAGGATTGTTGTGAATGTTAACCATCAGCATTGCGTGTGACGAAGTACTGAAAATCAGTAACCAATAAATAGATATAACCGTAATTAGACGTGTAATGCGAAGGTAGCAACTGCCTCAGAATTTGTGTGTTTGTAGAAAATATTTACCAGTTTTTACATCGCAACCTTTGCGGTCCTTAATAATAGACAAACTTTCAATCATTAACTATTCAGTTGCAAAACAGCTGCACTCGGTTGAAATACGCCCGAAGCCACAGCAGAAAAACCGATAGCCTTTCATCCATTAAGCACCGGTCATATAATAATAATAATTAACTGTTTGGCGGCTTCGGTAAATTATACAAAACCCAATAAGAAACTTAATCGGGGGTGTTTCATCATGGCTCCTGTGAAAAGGACAGTTGCAATCTTCGGATCCGAACAATGATTTATTAAACACCATTTTTGGCTTCAGTGGAATGACATTTGCAATTATGGGACAATTGTAGTGCAAGAGCAATCCGGTATTGTCGTTACTGTGACTAAAATTACAATATTCCAACTAGAAACAGTGTAATATAACAGGAATTGTGAAATTAGAACTCGCGGGAACGAAGCACATTATTTAGACATTTAAGTGCAAAGTGACTGAGAAACAGTAAACAATTTGTTTTTATGAGTTCAAGTGATAAAAGCAGTGTTAATGAACAATATGTTGAAGTATGGACACGAGAACCTGCGTGAATTGCTGTAGAATTCATATTCTATGAAAAGGGGCGTTTGTGCATAACCGCGAGTGAACCAGCCAAAATTCCGTTACGAAAGTATCAGGGACATGTTTTCAAGTGACTTTGTATCCGAAATTATCTTTTGAACGGTGTAAATCGCTCAATTTGATGTGGACCCATAAACTGTTACCGCATTTGCGAGTGTTGACTGTAGCGTAATTGTTGGATGACGTCACCTTCACTATGTGAGCAGCTAGCGAAAGCATGTGAAGCAGTTCCACACGCAGCGACATCAAGGATTTAGACAACCGAGATGTACCACACTGACGGGTGACTACAGCGGAGCCAAGTGGTTGAAATAGAAACATCTAGTGGCGAACCATCGAAGTATACGACGTCTGCGCCACCTACCCGCAGATCAACGAAATACGTGACAGCAGCTCCATCCCGTCGCCAACCACCGAACTGCGTCGGCGGGAGTCGTCACGGACGTAAGCAGTGCACACGGCACCACACTAGCTACAACGACGCTTCGGCTGACAGCCGCCGCGCCGGAGGAGCCAACGCCAACACGACTAGCAGCGCGACTTCAAACGTCAAAACATCGCGACTTCGACGAGCGTCGATGGGTGAATGAGGACGATTTACTGGCGCTATAGTAAACCATATTCTACTATCTTCAAAGCACGGAAGGCACTTCAAATTAAATTTGTCGATTGCAGAAATTATGAAAACTTTTTTTTTTTTTTTGCGAATTTGCTCTGATGCATGGTATGCTAATATGCGCTTGTGTTTCATGCTGTACAGCACAGAATAGTGTCTCATTTGCATTATTTATTGTAAACTACATGTTTGTATGTCTTCTAAGTTGTGTGTATGTTACTTCGAGATTTTGTGTATAAATGCAGTCATTGATGTTTGATGTGGATAGGCTTCTGTAATTTATGGTGTTCAATGGAGAGGTCTATTTTGCCAGTCTGGGTTAACCAAATACAGTGATGGATTATTTCGTTATTAGCTAATTAGTGAGTGTTTGGGTTACTAAAAGGTTATTTTTTTTCCTTGTCTGTGCATAGTGAATAGTTAGAATGGATCCTGATTTGAAAGAAAAGGTTGTGGAGGAGGTAGTTACAAAAATGGATATAGTTCAGGAGGACAAGGATGAGTCAGGAATTGGTAGTATTGGATTGTCAATGGACAGCTCATTGTGTCATTCAACCGGTTACCCTGAGACACCAGTAAAACCTCTTGGAAAAGAATTGAGTCTAGAGAATGGAGAATTGCAGTTAACAATATTTAAGATGCTCCAAGAAATCAAGAAAGGTATAGAAGAGATGTCCAAAGAAAACTGAGAAAACTTAAGGAAAGGGCTGCAGTAATTCCAGGAAGAGATGAGAATAACCCTTTAGGAGAGAGATGACAAGATACAGGTGAAGGTAGATCAACTCTGAGAAGAGATGAACAAAATGAAGGCAGAGACAATCAGAAAAGCGGAGGGGGATGTCAAGGACATCAAAACTCGATTGGAAGAGAGGATGCAGAAAATTGAAACACATCAACTTCAACAAATTAGAGATATGGTACAAATACAACAGCAGCACCAAGTTAATATTGGTAAATTGGGAAATAGGCAAGTGAAATTGGAGGAGGCTGTGGAACATATAGTCACAAATGAGATCAAATAGCTACAGGAGGGAGTCCAATAGCTAGCAACTAAAACCGAAAAGATTGAAAGTAAGATAAATAGTGCCACCTTAACAGTAGTTGAGGGAAACTTCGTTACACTAGTAAATGCTGATAATAAGTATACCCAGGCCCACATTCGGCAAAAATATAAACCCAAAGGGGCATTGCATCCAATGATATTTACTAAGTGGTTACAAGGAGTTTTCCCAGTGCACTTACGAGATGCAGATAAAATTCAGTTCGCAATAGACAGAATGGAAGGTGAAGCTTTCACCTGTGGAGTTAGGAAGAAAGAAGAAGTTAACAGCTTAAGTAAAGTTGGGGAAAGGTTTTTAAAGAAATACTGGTCCAAAACTCACCAGTGTGCAACACTTGAAGATTTAGTGCATCGCAAGTCCCTTAATACCTGGAGAGGTACCTTGAGAGAATTTGCTGAGCATGTATGGGTGAAACATTGGAGCAGCCATTGAAAGCCGACATAATGATATCAGCAGTTAAAAGGAGGTCAAAGGATGCAAGAAAATTTATCTGGAAGCCTGATTAAAGATAAAGATACTTTAATGGAAGTATTGGAGCAATTAGAGACTAGTCGTGCACAGGAAAACAACCAAATGCATGGTCAGAAACAAGGTGGAAATAATTACTATCAAAGTCAGTTTAATGGCCCACCAAATTACAGTGGTAGAGGTGGGGGTAATGGTCATAGGAACCATGGCAATGGTCGACAGCTTTACCACAATCATAGGAGAGATGATGATGACAGGAACTATGAAAGGGGAGAAGACAGACGAAGTGATTATGAGGTACAAATTGAAGAAATAAGAGACCCAGTAAACTAAATGAGGTGTAGGGAGCCAGCAACTCTTTTGCTGGTATACCAAGTGGCGACTGGTACACTCCCAGCTGGGTGAGACTATTTCTTATTTCATGTTTCACTCCTCTTCCATCTTTCTCTATCCTTAGGTTAAGAAAGTTAGTGTGTAGTAGTTAGGATTGGTAGTGGTCATCCAAATAATTCAGTCAGGACCCATGTAGCAGATTTGTAGTTGACTTAAAATAAGGATAAGTTGTTACTGTTGATGTAGAGTGTGAGATGTCAGAGAATCAATAAGTCAAAAATCAGCTTAGCGTCAGTACATTGCAAAATTATTATTAGTGCCAGAAGTAATAAAATGAGAACCAGATCAGAAAGCAAATGTATATAAAATATGGTGGGAAGCTAATTGGTCAAACAAGAGTGTGTGTAATCTTATAGAGTTGTTTTGTGAGGCATGAAAAGGTCAAAGTGGTGTAAGAAAATTGAAGTAATGTATCAGCTTGTAATGAGGATGGCATATAAAGAAACAAATACATGAGGAGATAGTTGTTCGAATAAATGATGTGAAATATGATGAATGGAGAGGCCAAGGAGCCTGGAGTAGTATTTTTATTTAGTTATTGCAGCGAATATGGAGGGTTGATGTAGTTTGAAGATGGATATTTATTTGCAGTTGAAGTTGCTGTTAAGTTGAGGGAGTTATGTGTAATGAAGTGTATTGAGTATGCGATGTTTGAAGTATTGAAGTGTGTCATTTAGCACATGAGCAACATCTGTTTGCAAGTTATTTGTAGGTATACATGTTTGTCTAAAGTATGCTGAATAAAACAGAAAGTGTAACTCATGAGTAATGAGTAATTCATGTATCCAATTAGCTATCAAAGTCAAGTATGATTGCATTTACATCAAGCTTTAGAAGCAGAATTCTGGCACTGTCTAATGAATAATAAATATCCATATAGCAGATTTGGATTAATGTCAGTATAATTGGAAATATTATATTTCTCATCTGAGCATTATCAATGACAGTAAATGTCTGACAAAATGAAATGATCAGTAATTTAAAATTTTCATTGGGTGACCACATTAGTAATAGCGAAGCAAATAGTTATGTAATACATACTTAGTGGCATAAAGGAGCATTTAATATTATTGAATCAATCTGTAGTGGTATGAGGAATTGTAAAATAATTGCATAAGTCAAGGTGTAAATGCTATATTTTGTTTTGATATTCAATTTTGCTAGTGTTAAAGACTCAAATGAATAAGATGTGAATTTCTTCCTTAACTGTCATGTCTGTGGACCAAGTGAGATATAAGTTAGTGTGATAGTAGTATGGATGGCAGTAACCCTGCTGAAAGAACGGCATACCAAAGGGGTACCTGGCACTCAACTAGTTTGTTTTCTTTTCTTTGCTGTAGCAAGTTATAAAAGATTACCAGTAACAAACATGTGGTTAATGGCCCATACAAACCTTTCGAAGTGAAGATTTTTGGTAATTGAATGTAAGACAATGTTTGTAAAAATATTTAACATGTTATGTTAATTAAGATATATTGATAGTGTAAGATGTTTCTGTAGGGGCAGTTTGCTACCGGAGTCCATAGGGTATTATTTGTCATATGATGTAACTTTCAGTATTTGAACCAGAACTTATGTTCCTCATTTTCATTTATATACTATGTGATAACTTTTTCCTATTATTCTTTCTCGCCTGTGACCACAAAGAAGGTTTTTAGGGTGGGGATGTAAGGGATCTGTGATCCCATCAACATAGATGCTAGTATCCGATGCCCAGGTCGATAGTAGACAGGAGTTGATTGTTGAGCGCTGCAAGAGGCAGAGAGACGAGTGTCGAGTGTGGAGTAGTACTGGAGGATGTCGAGTGAGAAGTAGTGCAGGAGAGACGGGCAAGGATGGTGGTCGAGTGAGTTGTAATCGATAAAATTCACCAGAGTATGACGAGTGGGCACGTCCCCCTGATCGTCGTGGGGTTGACCCTCACTAATACCGATTCGCGAGTGATATGAAACAGAAAGTGACAAGTGCCGAATTACGTGTTTCGTGTCAACTGCGTCGGCCAGCAACAACCATGGATTGCAGTCAGGATTGTTGTGAATGTTAACCATCAGCATTGCGTGTGACGAAGTACTGAAAATCAGTAACCAATAAATAGATATAACCATAATTAGATGTGTAAGGCCTCAGAATTTGTGTGTTTGTAGAAAATATATATCAGTTTTTACATCGCAACCTTTGTGGTCCTTAATAATAGACAAACTTTTAATCATTAACTATTCAGTTGCAAAACAGCTGCACTCGGATGAAATACCCCCGAAACCACAGCAGAAAAACCAATAGCCTTTCATCCATTAAGCACACGGTCATATAATAATAATAATTAACTGTTTGGTGGCATCGGTAAATTATACAAAACCCAATAACGAACTTAATGAAAAAGAGATTATGAGATGAACATTGACAAAAGTAAAACAAGGGTAAGAAAACATAATTGAATTAAAGAAGCGATGCTGATGGGGTCAGATTGAGGAATTAGACATTTAAACTACGTAGCAACGACTGCTTCCCCAAGATTCATGGGTGTTTGTCAAGGGTCCACCTCCACAGTTGTATCGGGTATTATACCCGAGAACCTTGGGAAAAGCACATACGTTGAAAAAAATCACCATGGCCGAAGTTCAGAAGGCAAGGAAAACGCGATTGCAATGTAAGAAAAGTGTTTCTGAGAAAGGAAAATTCGTTGTTACAGAACATCCGTTTAAGTGTTAGATTGCAGATGGTGCCGTCATTTTCTGTCTAGTAAACTCATCAGAGGGTCAAACCCAATTGGAAAATGATTTAGACACTATATCTGCATGATGCAAAAAGTGGCAATTGAGTATAAAGGATGAAAAGTCTGGGGTGATCTACATGAGTATGGATTGGTATCTGATAATTTTCGGTCCAGTCTAAAGCAAGTCAATTCAATTAAATACTTGGTGATAACAATTACAAACTGATAGTGGATAAAACACACAGATAACGTTGTGGAAAGATGAACCAAAGATTGCATTTTACTGCAAAGCAGTTAGAAGAACTAAAAGCTTCTGACAACAGGAATGAGACCAGTAACTTACATTGGAGAGGCATCTTGTGTAGGAAGTGGCCCAAGTCATGTCTGAAGCCTCAGGATTGTGTGCCTTCCTTTCTGCCCAGAAAGAAGGTGGGGAAATTTCATACGTCATTCTGTGCAGTGGGATGGAGAATGCGTTCCGTTGAGCAAGGTTATATCATCAAACACCACTAGTGTCCCAGTCCTTGTTGTCACTTCATGGAGAATCTCAGGTAATATATTTTGTTGCTGTTGTGGTCTTCAGTTCAGAGACTGGTTTGCTGCAGCTCTCCATGCTACTCTATCCTGTGCAAACTTCTTCATCTCCCAGTACCTACTGTAGCCCACATCCTTCTGAATCTGCTTAGTGTATTCATCTCTTGGTCTCTCTCTACGAGTTGTACCCTCCGCGCTGCCCTGCAATACCAAATTGGTGATCGCTTGATGCCTTAGAACGTGTCCTACCAACCGGTGCCTTCTTCTAGTCAAGTTGTCCCACATACTCCTCTTCTCCCCAGTTCTATTCAGTACCTCCTCATTAGTTACGTGATCTACCCATCTAATCTTCAGCATTCTTCTGTAGCACTGCATTTCGAAAGCTTCTATTCTGTTCTTATCTAAACTATTTATCCTCCACGTTTCAGTTCTATACATGGCTAACCTCCACACAAATACTTTCAGAATTGACTCCCTGGCACTTAAATCTATAGTTGATGTTAACAAATTTCTCTTCTTCAGAAACGCTTTCCTTGCCATTGCCAGTCTACATTTTATATCCTCTCTACTTCGACCATCATCAGTTATTTTGCTCCCCATATAGCAAAACTCCTTTACTACTTTAAGTGTCTCATTTCCTAATCTAATTCCCTCAGCATCACCCAACTTAATTCGACTACACTCCATTATCCTCGTTTTGCTTTTGTTAATATTCATCTGTTATCCTACTTTCAAGACACTGTCCATTCCGTTCAGCAGCTCTTCCAGGTGCTGTGCTAAGTTTTAATTTCTTCTCGATGGATATATATATATATATATATATATATATATATATATATATATATATATATATATATATATAAAAGCTGGGGAATTGAGTGGCAGAGCGAAGCAACCTCACTCCTTCGTCTCTCCCCGCGATGACTCATTCTGCAAAGGAGTGCCGAGGCTTACGCTGGAGACGCTGGGATGGACGCCGAGTGCCACTCCTTGGAACCGAGCGAATAGCAGGTTACAAGTAGGAGATGTGAGACAGTGTAGGTATACTGACCGCCTCCGGGGCTGACGCTGCTGGCATTGCCGAGAGAGTGCTTGGAGGTGCTGAGCGTGGAGAGGTGCGAGTGGTTGAGGCGCTGCGACAGGTTGAGGCTGAGGTTGGCGGCCGGGTGGTGCTGGTGGTGGTGGTGGTGGTGGTGGGCGGCGCGCAGGGCGGCGGCCGCCTGCTGCGGGGCCACGGCTGCGCCGGCCGGGCCCACGGCGCGCTGCAGCTCGGCCAGCAGCAGCGACGCCGGCGTGCCCGAGCTGGTGGTGTTGGTGGCCGTGGGCGGGCCCTGCGCCTGCGTCGTGTGCTTCAGCATGGCCGGGAGCACGACCGCCGTGGCCGGCGCTGCCGCATGGCGGCGGGCCGCCGCCGCTCGCCTGCCGCTGACCGCTGCTGCCTCGCGCGCTGCAACACCGCAAGCACGGGGCGCGGCTCAGACGACGCGTGTCAGTGTATCATCAGATAAAACAAATTATTCAGCTTGTGAAGGGAGACGAAAATTCAATAGTCGTGGGTGACTGGTAGTAGGTAAAGGGAGGGAAGGAAACGTAGGAGGTGAATATGGATTCGGGCTAAGAAATGAAAGAGGAAGCCGTCTCGTAGAATTTTGGGCAGAGCATAACTTAATCATAGCCAACACTTGGTTCAAGAATCGTAAAAGAAGGCTGTATGCATGGAATAATGCTTGAGATACTAGAAGGTATCAGATAGATTATATAATGGTAAGACAGAGATTTAGGAACCAGGTTTTAAATTGTAAGACATTTCCAGGGGCAGATGTGGACTCTGACCACAATCTATTGGTTATGAACTGTAGATTAAAACTGAAGAAACTGCAAAAGGGTGGGAAATTGATGAGATGGGACCTGGATAAACTGACTAAACCAGAGATGGTACAGAGTGAAGTAGTGAAGGTAGGAGATGGTCAAGTACATAAAAAGACGAAGGCTAGTAGAAATCCTTGGGTAACAGAAGAAATACTTAATTTAATTGATGAAAGGAGAAAATATAAAAATGCAGTAATCGAAGCAGACAAAAGGGAATACAAACGTCTCAAAAATGAGATTGACAGGAGATGCAAAATGGCTAAGCAGGGATGGCTAGACGACAAATGTAAGCATGTAGAGGCTTATCTCACTAGGGGTAAGACAGATACTGCCTACAGGAAAATTAAAGAGACCTTTGGAGATAAGAGAACCACTTGTATGAACATCAAGAGCTCAGATGGAAACCCATTTCTAAGCAAAGAAGGGAAAGCAGAAAGGTAAAAGGAGTATAAAGAGCGTCTATACAGGGGCGATGTTGTCAAGGACAATATTATAGAAATGGAAGAGGATGTAGATGAAGATGAAATGGGAGATACGATACTGCGTGAAGAGTTTGACAGAGCACTAAAAGGCCCCGGGAGTAGACAACATTCCATTAGAACTACTGACAACCTTAGGAGAGCTAGTGCTGACAAAACTCTACCATCTAGTGAGCAAGATGTATGAGACAAGCAAAATACCCTCATACTCCAAGAATAATACAATAATTCCAATCCCAAAGAAAAGTGTTGACAGATGTGAAAATTACCGAACTATCAGTTTAATAAGCCACAGCTGCAAAATACTAACACGAATTCTTTACAGACGAATGGTAGAAGCCGGCCGGGAGAACATCAGTTTCGATTCCGTAGAAATATTGGAACACGTGAGGCAATACTGCCCTTTCGACTTATCTTAGAAGAAAAATTAAGAAAACGCAAACTTACGTTTCTAATATTTGTAGAATTAGAGAAAGCTTTTGACAATGTTGACTGGAATACTCTTTTTCGAATTCTAAAGGTGGCAGGGGTAAAATACAGGGAGCGAAAGGCTATTTACAATTTGTACAGAAAGCAACAGTTATAAGAGTTGAGGGACATGGAAGGGAAGCAGTGGTTCGGAAGGGAGTGAGACAGGGTTGTGGCCTCTCCCCGATGTTATTTAATCTGTATATTGAGCAAGCAGTAAAGGAAACAAAAGAAAAATTCGGAGTAGGAATTAAAATCCATGGAGAAGATATAAAAACTTTGAGGTTCGCTGATGACATTGTAATTCTGTCAGAGACAGTTGAACGGAATGGACAGTGTGTTGAAAGTAGGATATAAGATGAACATCAACAAAAGCAAAACGAGGATAATGGAACGTAGTCGAATTAAGTCGGGTGATGCTGCGGGAATTAGATTAGGAAATGAGAAGCTTAAAGTAGTAAAGGAGTTTTGCTATTTGGGGAGCAATATAACTGATGATGGTCGAAGTAGAGAGGATATAAAATGTAGACTGGCAATGGCAAGGAATGCGTTTCAGAAGAAGAGAAATTTGTTAACATCGAGTATAGATTTAAGTGTCAGGGAGTCGTTTCTGTAGTTGTATGGAATGTAGCCATGTATGGAAGTGAAACATGGACGATAAATAGTTTGGACAAGAAGAGAATAGAAGCTTTTGAAATGTGTTGCTACAGAAGAATGCTGAAAATTAGATGGATAGATCACAGGACTAATGGGGAGGTATTGAACAGAATTGGGGAGAAGAGGAGTTTGTGGCACAACTTAACAAGAAGAAGGGACCAGTTGGTAGGACATGTTCTGAGGCATCAAGGGATCACCAATTTAGTATTGGAGGGCAGCGCGGAGGGTAAAAATCGTAGAGGGATACCAAGAATGAACACACTAAACATATTCAGAAGGATGTAGGTTAGAGTAGGTACTGGGAGATGAAGAAGCTTGCACAGGATAGACTAGCATGGAGAATTGCATCAAACCAGTCTCTGGACTGAAGACCACAACAACAACACAGACTCAAAATCTTAACCGGCAGTGTAGTGAATATTGTGCACTACCGTGTTTTCTCACAGGGTTACGGACAACTCTCAATAATAAAGCCAAGCCAATGAGGTTCTCTCTCCAGTGTTTATTGTAGTACAAGGCAGTCTGTGTGTTCTGACATTCACTTTTGCCTCTCCCTGTAGCATTTACCAGTCCACTTTGCAAAGTGGACACTGCAAATCGTCCAGCATAATCTGCTGCCTTTTGGAAATTGCAGTAACTGTGTGGGGTGCACTTACCCGGGGAACCCAGTCCGTTTGTTAAAACAGAGCAAGTAGCATAGACAGACCACATCCCGTCCCTCAGTTACACGTGAGCATGTAGCATAGAGAGGCTGCAGTGAGCGGGCGTACATCTCAGCTGAGCAGTGAGTGGAATGCACTCTTCCTTGTCAGTTATTAGCAAAGCTAATTTATGTGTCAGGTACCTTGTTTTCTGTCTTATCACGTAAGTGGAAATAAGACAAATAAGACGAGGGTAATGAGCCCTCTCGCACTACACATTCAGAACTCAAGTGTGAGAATGCAGGAGCCAATGGCCAGCGAGTGAACAGGGCCGTACACAGTGTGTGTCCCGTATCTGCACTGTATCGATGAAACATGTCCATGTTCCATGTTGGAACACCCCATGCTAGTAGTAAATATCTATTATTACTCTTTACATGTTTTATATGGATTTTAAGTATGGATTTCATTTCCACACATTTTGTCACTTCATGTTTAGCTGTCAGATGCTCATTTTGCCATATGAAGTAATTTTAACCCCTGACCAGGCACATTGCATTTTAACTATTGAATATACAGTTCTGGTTAGCCGTGTGCTCTAGCTTAGTGCCCTGTACTGCTCTCAGTTAATTATGTAAGTATTCATGCATCCAGTACTTACTGTGTGCCTAAATATATATTTTTTGATGTTGATACCTACATCACAACATTTTTGTGGTATGTACGGTTCGTATGGATTGCTGTTAATCCTGGTGTGGATGGCTGTCAATCACACTAATATTTTAATTTTTCTTATGTGTCACTAGGCCTGTTGCACGTTTTGTTTCAGCTGACTCAGCTTAGTTGGTTGCACCACTGATTTCTATTTGTAACAATTTGAAGAAGGCAATGGTCGAAACCAGTAATTGTGAAATGTACAATATGTGTGATCAACATGAACCTTTTCAGGTAAGTCCCTCAAGCAGTGTTTGTCCTCTGCTCCCTGTGTGGCACACCAGTTAAAGCCTTAACCTTGGTCAGAGTATGGTACAGTGTGATTCTGTCCTATCAGACCCGAGATGGCAACGAACAGCCATCACTTATGCATCAAAAGTGCATGCCAAAGCATAGCGCAATTATTCACATCTGTTGAAGGGGGCCCTCACTTTCGTTTCCTGGTTTAAAAAGTTTCCCACTTTTCTGTGTGAGACCAGGTTCATCATCATGAACCACATGCCAATGGTTTCCTTATTTGGTTGGCATTCCAAGGTACCATATGAGACTGCCCACTGATGTTGATGTGGGCCCTCTTTCTCAGCAGTTATTGCTTTGACATTTGTTACCATCCAGCACACAAATGCTGAACACGTATTGCAGGTGCTGGTGTGGATCAATCGAGAGTTGAATTATCAAGTAGTTCCAGTGTTCACCTAGGACAATACCTTAAAGCAAGCCTTGTATTTTCTGTTGGCAGTGCGAGGGGCCACAACTGCCAGGCCATCAACCTACTTTTCCCGAAAATCGTTTCACCTGTCGAGTTGCACTGGCCAGAGCGCTTCACTTCAGGTGCTGACCCAATGTGGTGGCACATTACTTTTTTCTCTTCCCTTGATCAACTCCCCACTGTCCAGGGGGGTCGTATTGCTGGGCGCAGAGGAGCAAACGTGTTGGGTATTTGTCTCCCTAGCAGTTTTGTGTACTGCATACTTCAGGTGCTCCACACGTCATGTTGCAGTATGACTTATATGAAGGAGATGGCGCAAAGACACGTCTACTGGCCAGGAAATAATCGCAACTTTGAACATCAGACGCAGGCATTCAGAGCCTATGTGCAGAATCAGGATACGCTGCCATTACCAAGTTTCTTATACATCTTCAAGCTGCCTCCACGTCAGCTGTCACTGTTTCCTCATCATTGGTCAATTTTGTAGTCAAAGAATGCCCCAGGCCCCTCAGTCTTATAACAGCTGGCAGTTTGTATTGTGGTAGTTTGAGGACTTTTGCATTTGCAGTGGTATGCACCATCTAACTACCATTACGTTTCAAACAGCTTCTAATTCAGAGATGGAGCAACTCTTGTGTATGTTCCAGACCCAAATGAACAAGTAGTGTCTACCTCTTTCCATACCACATGTGGTTGAGTTCTCTGGTAATTTACAGGCGAATGTCAGTCAGTGGATGCAGTGTGGCAGACTGTATTATGGGCACCAGTTGCATGGTCTCTTGGAGTTGTTGCACCCTGATCCACCTGCGCTAGACCATAGTGGCCTGCTGCATTTTCCCACACAACTTCTGTTTGGGCACAGTCTTTTGGCCAGCAGTAGAAGGGGCTGCTGGTAAAATGATAGCAAAAAAGTACAGCAGTTGTTTGTGGTGGTTGTTGGTCTAGAGCAGCTGACCTGTCATGCAAATCAGTTGTGCCCCTGCCACATTGTGTCATTGTCACTGTGGTCTCCCAGGCAACTGGGCTGCAGGGCTGGTCACGATGTTGTCCAGCTGCAGGCTCCCACTTGTAGCGATGTGTTTCCCTGTTGCTACTGTCCATTTGCCTGCAGGCTTGGACTCCAGCTGCTATCACACCCATTAATGTGGGGTCCATAGATTTTAACCCCTTCTCTCCCCCTTTGCTGGTGGTTATGGCCCCACCTCTGCCAATGGACTGACCACTACCACAGCCTTTCGATCCTCCAGCAAAGCTAGCAGTGTCATGCTGCCCAAGTCTCTGGTGCTCTGATTGGCTTTATGTTGGATGTCACAACCAAAGCTTGACCATTTTTGGCCTACATCGCCTTTTCAGGGGGGAACAGACATCACCAGCAGACATCAAGACAGAGGCAGATGAACTGGTTTTGGGAGTCTAAAGGACAGCTGCCACAAGTAGTAGGGCAAAGGGAGTTGTGAAGCTCTTACGATATCTTAGATATGCTAATAATTTAAATTGATCCATGAAAACCAACTCTCCCACATCCATTAACCTATTGTTCTGGTAAGTGGTTTATGCCTTCCTGGGGATACCTGTTGTTGTTGTAGTGGTCTTCAGTCCTGAGACTGGTTTGATGCAGCTCTCCATGCTACTCTATCCTGTGCAAGCTTTTTCATCTCCCAGTGCCTACTGCAACCTACATCCTTCTGAACGTGCTTAGTGTATTCATCTCTTGGTCTCCCTCTACGATTTTTACCCTCCATGCTGCCCTCCAATAATAAATTGGTGATCCCTCGATGCCTCAGAACAATTCCTACCAACCGATTCCTTCCTCTAGTCAAGTTGTGCCACAAACTCCTCTTCTCTCCAATTCTATTCAATACCTCCTCATTAGTTATGTGATCTACCCATCTAATCTTCAGCATTCTTCTGTAGCACCACATTTAGAAACCTTCTATTCTCTTCTTGTCCAAACTATTTACTGTCCATGTTTCACTTCCATACACAGCTACACTCCATACAAATACTTTCAGAAAAGACTTCCTGACATTTAAATCTATACTCAATGTTAACAAATTTCTCTTCTTCAGAAACGCTTTCCTTGCCACTGCCAGTCTACATTTTATATCCTCTCTACTTCGACCATCATCAGTTACTTTGCTCCCCAAATAGCAAAACTCCTTTACTACTTAAAGTGTCTCATTTCCTAATCTAATTCCCGCAGTGTCACCCGACTTAATCCTACTACATTCCATTATCCTCGTTTTGCTTTTGTTGATGTTCATCTTACATCCTCCTTTCAACACACTGTCCATCCCATGCAACTGCTCTTCCAAGTCCTTTGTTGTCTCTGACAGAATTACAATGTCATTGGCGAACCTCAAAGTCATACTTTCTTCTCCATGGATTTTAATGGGGATACCTATCGTTATGGTAATTGATTTATGACTCCTTGGGGACAATACTTCCTACTGAGAAGCCCCCCCATCCCCTATGTTCCTCCGTCCCAACCAGCTGCACTGAATACTCAGAAGTTGTCAACCAATCAACTTACATAGGGAGGGGGGAATAATTGCCCAAGGAAAACACTCATCATATTGAATCTTCTCATGCAACACACACATCCGTTTCAGTCGCCGCTCACTCAACATACTGGTTACTTAGCTATTCACCCATCTATAGGGCGCTGCCACTGCGATTTGTCCTTATGTCTGTGGACAAAAGGTGACAGCTCAGAGCATTCTTTGTAGCTAACCGGTCTTCACAGGCTAAGCTGCAGCTTCTGGTCGAACGAACCCTTGTGCCCATGCCCTCTCCTGCCACTGACACAGCATTTTGTGAGACCAGCAGGTGCGACTTGGAATTATAGTTTTACCCACTGCCCCACAACAGACTCATTGCAGTTTAAAAATTACATTTTACCCAATCCGTAGCAGGGATGTTGTTGTCCATACACCTCGAATTTTCATGCAAAATGTGTATTCCTCCCTTTTATGCGAGTTGTTTTTGACTATGGAAGAAATCACGACATAGACACATTTTTACATTGTCTAAGTTTAGTTACTTGTTGTGAAAATCCTATACAACAGTATGACTTAGACTATATTTCCTCTAAGTATTTTCTCACCAGATAAAAAAATCTCTTCTTATCAGCTTAGTATTTGTTATGTCCTCCATCATATGACTATAATATTAAACTCATTTTTGGATCATGATGGAGTGCTAACAACATGTTCTATCCCTGTCACATGAAACCTCCTCACTTTCAAAGTCACTTAAAGTAGCCCAACGCCTCATTAACTGCAAAGCCTTAAGGCACCAGCACAGAGGAGTGGTAAATATCAGGTTAATACTATGTATCACTTTATAAATTCGGTAAGATAGCTGATTTTATTATGATGTCCCTGTGTAGGTGGCAGATTGAAACTTTGTTGAAACATCTTCCCACAGCGAGAAAACGCCTGATTACTGCTCCAACTCGCAAATCATATCCCTCGTAATCTCGTCATCACTTCCACCCGCCCGGAAGCACGATATTGAAAAGAAATTTATTGGCTAATCAGTTAAAGTGACTCTGACAGCCTCTTTGCATTGTGAGTAATTTTTTCCTGCAGTCCCCTCCCCCCAATGTATATTAATAGATTGGCTGCTTGGTGGTCGTGGTGACAATTTCTCCGACCTCTGAACGTCTGATACGGCCGGCATGTGGATGCTGGGAAATGGGGTGTAGCTGCCGGCCTGCAGGCACCGCTACAGATGTCTCCAGACGGTGAAAGCACTGCTAACCACAAATCAGCAGACAGCGTGTGCTGCCCGATCACTAGTGTGTGCAGTCAGGTTTATTTCCATCAGATATGTTTAGCGTAGGGTGGAGTCGTTGTGGTGGAAGAGGGTGTCTGTGTTATCAATTGTCAGTGAACACAAGATCTCAAATATATTTAGTGCCTCAACCTATTATTTGATGGAAATTTAATTTCTTCATTTGTAAAATGTTTGCGAGTGATTCTCAAACGTTGAAAATATGTTTTATGAAGAAGAATCATAAGGTGGTGGTGGGTATTTTAAAGTGATATATTTGCCTGCTGTGCATTATTAAGCAATTAATTTGATAGGATACTGCAAATCGACTATTTCCATCGATTTTTGATATCGCAATTTCGCCAGTTGTCCCTTTGTTCCCACCATTAACTAATAGGAGTGCAGTCTTCTGTGGAGGGACGAAAACCTATATCTGTGTGTTTGAACACATTGATTCACACATTAACGGGAACTAGACACTTGAAAGAGACAGGGAATGGGCCTGTAATTTCCTGATAAAAGAATGCCAGCAGCTGATGCTTCGTTCAGGTCCACAAAAACAAATGGAGTTTCATCGGGTAGGTAGGGTTGTCACCTTTGTCTACAGGTTTGAGGTGTAAGTGTTACAACAGGAAGCAGCCACCTCAGACAAACAGAGAGAGAGAGAGGGAGAGAGCAGAGGTAGTTCCTGGGTATGAAATAGCAAAGGATGCCGACTTCTGGTCCGCTGTCAGTGGTATTTAGTAGTTATTACATCAGGGGAAGTGGGGGAGGGGAGAGGGGGAGAGGAGGTGCCCTGTTAGCCAAAAACTGATTAAATAAAGAATATACAAATTGATTTGCATTATATATTTGCACTGATTTCAGTCTTGTGTCATGAGATCCGATCTCTCCAGCAGCTAAGCACAGGTAGTCCCCTTCCCACCAATTTCCATGTGGGGAAGGGGAGCGAGGGGGGGGGGAGGAGGTCTGGGAGATTCCCCAGGAGAGGCAAAAGAGTCTCAGATCTGAACTTGAAGGGATACCAAAAACTTGTGTCCCTTATGTCAGAGGGGAGTGGGAGGGTTGCAAGGTTTCTCAGACAGATGGATTATCCCCAGGACATCATAAAACAATTAGCATAACTACAGATTAATGAGTAGGGGAGGGGGAGAGGTGGTTTATTTGTTCAATTTAGTTAAAAATTAGCACATCAATCTGACATCACGAGAGCCCCAGAACTGCCTTTATCCTACTAATGCCACTGGGGTGGGCGTGATGTATTGTAAGGGCAGGTCCGCTGCTGGAACTGTTCACCTGCTTGCGACAGAAGCCATGTGGAACAGTTATAGTGTCACGTTCAACCACTGTGTACCTCTTGTGCAGCGTGCCCGACCTATGCAGGCGCTGCAGTCATATACTGTGCGGCTGTTCCCGGCGGAGGTTCAGTCGTCCATCGGACATGGGTGCGTGTGTTTGTCCTTAGGATAATTTAGGTTAAGTGGTGTGTAAGCTTAGGGACTGGTGACCTTAGCAGGTAAGTCCCATAAGATTTCACACACTTTGAACTTCTTTTTATGTGATATGGAAATTGCTAGCTATAGTTTTGAGGAAAGTAGTTTCATTTAGAGGATGTAATTTATAGGGCTCTCAACATCTTTAGTCGTACCATAAGAGTCGTACCATAAGAGCTGTGCTCATGCTATGATGTGGCAGCTTTCTGTATGCATTGGCGAATAGATGTAATCGTGTACACTCTTCTATTTCTTTCGTGCCACATACGCCCCGAAGCACGGCTTATACCTGGCAGCATGTACCAGCGATATATTAAAATGTGAAATGAAGCGTGAGGCTTAAAATAGGTGCTTGAAAATGACCCACGGTTGAAATTGGCCAATTGCACAGATTGTTGTTGTTGTTGTTGTGATCTTCAGTCCTGAGACTGGTTTCATGCAGCTTCTTCATCTCCCAGCACCTACTGCAACCTACATCCTTCTGAATCTGCTTAGCGTATTCATCTCTTGGTCTCCCTCTACGATTTTTACCCTAAACTGGTGATCCCTTGATGCCTCGGAACATGTCCTACCTACCATTCTTTGGGATTGCACAGATAATAAACAGAATACAGCCTGCTTGGGCCACGTTTTCATTCTCAAAACACATTGAAGTTACAGACACCCACAAAAATAAAACTTTAAATAATGTGATGACTATAAAGGATTCTGAAATACACAAAAGACATGATGTAGTTACCACTGTTATAAGAGGCAGAATATCTGGAACGCGATCAGCAATGACAGTGCATTTACTCAACGAAAGAACTGTCTGCAAAGCATTTTATTGTTTAGCATCAGCTATTATAAGCTTTTTTGGCATTCTGCCATCATAAGCTTACAGAAATAGAAATAATTACGGCAAGATATTTTGCCGAAGGTATCTTTCATTGGTTATTCCTCTCTTCTGGAATCTGATGGCAGCAGCGTACCGAAATACATTGTAACAGCTAATATGGGAAACTGCGTGTGATCCAGATCACCTTTCGCTGTAAATTATATGAGAATCTTTCAAAAGTTCACTTGTGTGCCTACATCGACAATAGAGCACTATCGTTGCCATAGGGGAGCAATAACTATCATAAACAAAAAAATAGAAAAACATGTTTTATCAAATTTCAGACACACAGTCAAATAATGAAGCTAGGGAAGCTATGGAAATATACTGCATAATTACCGCAGTGGCACTGGTATAGCAACCGTAATAGGTCTTTGGAACAGAAAAAGCAGTCTTGGTTGCATAAGATAGGTTTATTTAATCTTTACATTTAACACGTTTCGGCTGTCCTAGGCACCATCGATCGTCACACGTGAAGATTAAATAAACCTATCTTGTGCAACCAATAATGTTTTTTTTCTGTTCTATGGAAGTACTGTCATAAGAATCATAAGAAGACAATGCCACCTTTGCTATAAACACTGAAAATATGTATATTATGAATTTTGATGAAAGTTTTAGAAAAACCACTTTTAAAAGTAAATATGAATCGGTTTTATTTTTTTTAATCACATTTACCATAAATAGTAACAATTTTATTTCTTAAAAAAATAAATTTACCAGTCAATAAAGCACATCAAAAATATAATTAGTAATTACTGCAAAAGCAGGTTTCCCCACAGCATGACTGGAACAACATCTAGACTGAAATTTCACTTACCAAGAAAGAACAATCAAAAGCTCAAAATAGCATTTTCTACCAAACAGTGGAATTGTTTCTGTGAGAAGTATCTGCTAAGCGATACTTCCTGTACAGTGAAGGATTGCTGAGACAACACAAAGTAGAGATGCAACACAAATGCAACACAAGTAAGTAATAATGAAACACTTATGTTGTTCACAATACCCTACATCTACATCTACATCCATACTCCGCAAGCCACCTGACGGTGTGTGGCGGAGGGTACCATGAGTACCTCTATCGGTTCTCCCTTCTGTTCCAGTCTCGTATTGTTCGTGGAAAGAAGGATTGTCGGTATGCTTCTGTGTGGGCTCTAATCTCTCTGATTTTATCCTCATGGTCTCTTCGCGAGATATACGTAGGAGGGAGCAATATACTGCTTGACTCTTCGGTGAAGGTATGTTCTCGAAACTTAACAAAAGCCCGTACCGAGCTACTAAGCGTCTCTCCTGCAGAGTCTTCCACTGGAGTTCATCTATCATCTCCGTACCGCTTTCGCGATTACTAAGTGATCCTGTAACGAAGCACGCTGCTCTCCGTTGGATCTTCTCTATCTCTTCTACCAAACCTATCTGGTACGGATCCCACACTGCTGAGCAGTATTCAAGCAGTGGGAAAACAAGCGTACTGTAACCTACTTCATTTGTTTTCGGATTGCATTTCCTTAGGATTCTTCCAATGAATCTCAGTCTGGCATCTGCTTTACCGACGATCAACTTTATATGATCATTCCATTTTAAATCACTCCCAGGAATTAACTGCCTCCAGTTGCTGACCTGCTATTTTGTAGCCAAATGATAGGGGATCTATCTTTCTATGTATTCGCAGCACATTACACTTGTCTACATTGAGATTCAATTGCAATTCCCTGCACCATGCGTCAATTCGCTGCAGATCCTCCTGCATTTCAGTACAATATTTCATTCTTATAACCTCTCGATACACCACAGCATCATCTGCAAAAAGCCTCAGTGAACTTCCGATGTCATCCACAAGGCCATTTATGTATATTGCGAATAGCAACGGTGCTATGACACTACCCTGCGGCACACCTGAAATCACTCTTACTTCGGAAGACTTCTCTCTATTGAGAATGACATGCTGCGTTCTGTTATCTAGGAACTCTTGATTCCAATCACACAATTGATCTGATAGTCCATATGCTCTTACTTTTTTCATTAAACGACTGTGGGGAACTGTATCGAACGCCTTGCAGAAGTCTAGAAACACGGCGTCTCCCTGGGAACCCGTGTCTATGGCCCTCTGAGTCTCGTGGACGAATAGCGCGAGCAGGGTTTCACACGACCGTCTTTTTCGAAACCCATGCTGATTCCTACAGAGTAGATTTCTAGTCTCCATATACTCGAACATAATACGTGTTCCAAAATTCTACAACTGATCGACGTTAGAGATATAGGTCTATAGTTCTGCACATCTGTTCGACGTCCCTTCTTGGAAACAGGTATGACCTGTGCCCTTTTCCAATCCTTTGGAACGCTACGCTCTTCTAGAGACCTACAGTACACCCTACTGCACATTGTCTTTCTGTTTGCGGAATATTCCAACAAACCACTGCAGTGGATAATACTAACATCTTATCTTCTTTCTGAGGCCAATATCCAACTCGTTATGGAGAGATGCTGCTTCAGTTTTCCAGGCAAGTAACTACTAAGTCTGAATACACAAAATGGAAACTAAACATCGCTGACATGGTCTGATGTCAGCTGAGAGTGTTATGTCTGGTGTGTGCAGTGGCTGGTGATGAGTAGTAAATGAACAGTGTAGGATTAGCTTGTTGCTAAAACTAAACTCTGTCCGCAGAGGCCTCGGATGGCCCAGCGGCATCGACCGACCGCCGTGTCACCCTCAGCCGGCAGGCATCACTGGATTCACTAACAGAGGGGCACGTGGTCAGCATACCGCTCTCCCGATTGTCCTCAGTTTTCGTGAGCAGAGGCACTTCTTGTCAGTAAAGCAGCTCCTCAATTGGCCTCACAAGGGCTGAGTGCAGTCCACTTGCCAACAGCACTCGGCAGACCCGGACGGTCACTCAGTCCGAGTGATCGAGTGATAGCCGAGCCAGACACAGGAGACGTTAGCGACAGCCCCGGACATTTGCACAAGCCCCGCCCATTTACCCACTCCACACCTACCCCCGCCACACCAACCAAGAGCGCATCAATATGATCTTTGGTAGTCATCGTCGCTGTCGTGTTTTTGTTCGTCGTTTTTTGTTTTACCGCGGTTGTTCATACTAGCAGTGTTGTGCTGTTAGTAGTTCTTAGAAGTTTGTGTAATACTGTCAAAATGAAAGATAGATATGCACTCTCAATAAAGTTATCATACACAAGGTACCTAATCTTGACTGTTGTGGCCAACTACTGTCAAAACTGATATCTAGCAGACATTAAAGTACGATAAGATGTGTTGGAATGATACTGACGAAGTTATGTACGTATGTTTAACAATAGGCAGCTCTAAAGCTCTCAAACACTGAAGAAGAATTCAAAGTAATCTCGTGTCTGCTATAAGTAAGCAGTCATAAGAGTACACAAGTAAAAATTCACCCATCACAAAGGCAAATATTAATGAAGAATGTCACTGTATAAATATCTGACTGCTTACATTACGCATTTCTACATTATCCCACTCTTATATTCTTTAGTCTTAATGAGGTAATCAGAAACAAACCAAGACATCGACTGTGCCTTGTTTATGCACAACATTGACTTTAGACAATCGAGATAATGGACAGCATCCTTGGCGATACTACCAATTAATATTTCCCAACAGAATTTCTTGCACTACGCGACGTGAAGGAAATTTGCGCTCACTGCAGTTAACAAATATAAGATTTTTTGATATAGTGCAGATGAAAGCTCATGAAATAAAAAAGACAGGGTGGATACCATTTTTTTCTTTCTTATTGATGATTTTTCAACTCGCACATTAATGAACATATTTCTATTTCTTTTCACAATTGAACCAGAAAAACTGTATTTCGTACTAACTACTGATTTTCTCCCTTGTTATGACTGGCATATCTGTGGTACGAACAACTTTGATGTTGGAACATGCGGCAGACCATGGGCAGAGCTTAGGATATGGATTGGTGTGGAGGGGGGGGGGGGGGGGTGATTGGGTGGGACATGTGCACCATCCGGGGCTGTCGCTAACGTTACGTGCCAGGCATGCTTAACTTCGATGATTCTTTCTTTCTCGGGGCCTTTGTACCGCTCCGACGCGGGGTCCGCTTTGCTTTGACGGATTTGCCAGTGTTAAGTGCAGAGGGTGGCCGGATGCCCTTACTGATGCCACCCCGAACCCCCCAGGACGGACGTAGTGTACCCAGTGTACCACTAGTGTAAGTCATGAAATAGTGCGAACGTTTTCAAATGTCTGTGAGACGTGTAACTGAGGCGGAACTTGGGGACCATTCCAGTATTCACCTAGCGGTATGTGGAAAACCGCCTAAAAACCACATCTAGGCTGGCCAGCACACCGGCCCTCGTCGTTAATCCGCCGAGCGGATTCGATCTGGGGCAGGCGCGCCTACCCGAGTCCAGGAAGCAGTGCATTAGCGCTCTCGGCTACCCTGACGGGTCACATGCTTAACTTTGATGATCTGACGAGAAATTGTGTTATCAGTGTTGCAAAGCCACTGGCGCCGAATAGGATTCTGTATTGTAAAATAACTTCTTGGCAAAAATGTGCAAGCAAAACCATACTGTACGCTTGCGATAAACCAAACCCGATTGCTCTTTTCCAAACAGACTAGCCTCATATAAAGTGGGAAGAAGAAGCCTCTGCAGAGAGCTGAACGTCATCAATGTCATGGACTGGAGATTTAAACAAAAACAAATTTCAGCCTTTTGGATCATTAAATATTAGAGCCAAAAGTTAGCAATAAAAGTGGTAAAGTGACATTACAGTTGGGGCTTTATTTGCAATCCACAGAGATCTCCGAGGCGCTTGGGAAGCGCTCCACGCAAACATTGAGTTACAAGGACCTCAGAACATGCGAAATAAACACAGAATAGCTTCAAGTGTAAAGTGCCTCTTTGCACTCGCATAGTGTTTGTTTTGCTCTTCAGAGTACATCGTGCTCTTTAAAGGTGAATATTACCAACGCTAAAAGAAAGGTGATTGAGCAAGAGACGCTAACAGGATTAGTTAAGATTCTAGACGAAATACGGGACCGACTCGGAATTCATCCATCAGTATCTTCGTACAGTGCTAATCCTTCAGTTTCATGCCGCTTGCAATGTTATAGGTGACTAGCTACGCGCGAGATTTTCATATTCCTCCTGCTCGGTTGGCGCGAACTGTTAGTGCTACAGAGAAAATAAGCAGCATCTTTTTGTAGGAAATTTAATGTACTTAAATTTGCACTGGAACACGTTTTCCTGGAGGGCACTTTTTTCAAGTTACTCAAAAAAAGAGTACAAAAGTTATCTTCAGACCTCATCAGTCAGAATTTCTACTATCGCGGCACTCCTTCTTACTAGTCGACAAAAATTTTCGACTACACGAACTATTCCCGATATTCAACATCTTTCGGTCTGTACTGATTGGGCTATTACACCATCAGAATAATCTGCTAGTTCCTTAACATTATTAATTTAAACGTGGCTATGAGGGTAATTATCGAAAAACTACTTTTGTAAATGTTACGCTGGGCCTAATTACGTTAACAGTTCTATCCAAAATTAATCCCTACAAGCACAGTACTTTTGTCGTCAGAAGGCCTGTCGCACAGGATGATGAGATTTTTTATTTTATGCTGTTAAAATTCACAAATATGCTAAGTAAAATTTACATAAACATCGATTTTACAATTTCTAAGCGTTCGAGTAAGCGAATGGCGTAAAAAGACCAGACATCAAAAACCAAAAAAGTCGAATAATTACTGCAGTCAGAATTTTTTGTACAGTGGAAGTAGGGAGTGCTACGAACAACATACTAAGGAACCTTGATTGTTGGGGGCTGAGTGTGGGAATAGGGGTGCATCTGAAGGTCACGTTTGTACTTAAAAACTGGAAAACTACGGCCTGTAGCAAAAACGTATCCTAGTGCTAAACTTAACTTTATTAAATTTCGTGTTCATTTTTTCTGTCGGACTAATAGTTTGGGCGTAGCGAGCGAGGGAATGTGGAAATCTCGCGCGTGATTTATGAATGCCAGCTATAACACTTCGAGCTGCATAAAGTGGCAGCGGTAGGGGAATTTGAATCGCCCTGTGTAACGTTTGTTATTTTGGTAGCGCGCGTGCAATACGTTTATCTTCTCCTTTCTCTTTTTCTCCTCCTCCTCTCCTCATGTCTGCGGCAACTGCTGTAAAATCGTCTTGTCCCGTGCCTCTGCCGTCTTTCGTTACTTATTATTTGATCTCTACGTATCTTTCTTGCTCTGCTTGTTGATCTTCCTATCGGTCGAAAATTCATTCCTTCTTTTAGGCCTTCTGCTTTCATTCATTCTTTTGACAGCATCTTTCCGTTTATTTTTATATTCCTTAGTCTGTTCATTTGTGCGCTTCAGTTCTAGTTCTTGTCTGATTGTTGTACTTGATATCATATCAGGTAGGCATTAGCCAGTTGTTGTTGTTCTTTTAATATGGCTCAGATTGAATGAATTGTATTTAACAAATACAATTTATTAGTAGTTCATACTATTGCAGAACCACGAGAGAAGAATAAAATGCTCCAAGGTGCTTCAAATAAGTTTAGTTCGTACGGTTCTGTGTGTGTGTGTGTGTGTGTGTGTGTGTGTGTGTGTGTGTGTGTGTGAATTCCGTTTTTTTGGCCACAGTATCCGAGTTGATATTTGTCTGAAGCGTGAAGTGAAAATTCGTGGCTGAGACCGAGCAAGGTGGCTGTAACTCAGTCCGGATTTTCATTTGTGAGAACGGATGTCCAAATCCCCGCCTGTTGATCCAGCTTTCGATTTGCCGAATTTCTTCTCCACCTCCAAATATCTCCTCGTCGACGGGACGGCAAAACTGGATTACTTATTACTTCCGTTTTGGATCTCCTGCTTTGCACTAGCAGTCGCATTACCGTTAGACTGCCTGAGCACACCGTGACGGCTCCGCTCCCTCGCGCTGCCGCTGTTCCCTTGGTGGGTCAGACTTTGCATGTAAGCGCGGGGCACGCGGGAGGGCCCGGCCAACACCGACTCAAGGGAAGGCCTGCGCGCTTGTTGGTGACGTCACGTCGGCTAGGCGCGGCCAACGCCAGGTCTGTTGCAGGCATACTCACAATGGTGGTGTCTGCCTCCCTGACACAGGAAAATGTGAAACTATGGGCGGTAGTTGATCTGAGAGATTTCTGCAACCAATTAATTGTGCAATTCATAGCTCTCCTTAACAAATAGTGTCCTCCTGAGCTTAAATTTCCACCTGTTTTAAGGATTGACATAAAAAAAACAACTTCATGGTCCAGCAGCAACAGAATTCGTGCTTCTTTACCTTATTTGTAAATCTGACAAAGTTACGTTTGTACTGCGTTGCTTTTACAAGAAACTGTGAACATACTGTTGCTCTTCTTTAGCTATCTTGGTTGACTATGGGGTCAGGAGCACTGAATGTTAATGAAATATCTTGCGATTGTACACGTTGGGGGAGAAGAGGCAAAAGAGAGATACTTGTTTTATCAAATAATTTTTTTTATCTTATAAAGTTTCTCCTTTCAGTTGCAAGAGGGGATTATTTATCTTTCCTAATGTGCATGTTTAAAAAAGTTTAAGATCAGCAGTATTTTCGATGTATGAAGCTATTTTGTTTCCTGTTTAGAATTCCTTTCGTTGAAAACGACTATAATCTAATGACTGCAACAGTTGGACATTTACACATGTAAATTAGTTCACGTTTCCAGTGACGAAGTCAAACGAAAATAAATAAATAAAAGAAACGAGTTCATTGTAAGGGGGTTGGGATAAGTTTCGATAACAAAATGGATCAAGTGAATACAGTTACTTGAATGTAAAATATGCAAAGCTTGCAATGGGGCAAAGCATCTTCTCATATTGATCTACGTTTGTTTGGACAGGATTCAGTAATACAGAACTATGATCTTCATTTGTAGCTTTACGATAGTAAGAAAAATCTTTCATATAAATGAAACTGCAGAATCCAAAACAATACCAAACATTGTGTCCAAAGAGAAGAGATTTATAGTGATAAGCACGCCCAGGCGTTTCTGCCTGCAACAGACCTGGCGTTGGCCGTGCCTATCTGCCGTGACGTCACCAACAAGCGCCGAGGCCTTCCTTTGAGTCGGTGTTGGCCCGGGGCGGCCTCAGGCTGAGGCAGTGGCTCCTCGCGAGACGAGCAAGTCTGCTGCCTCTGAGCAGGGGCCCCGCCAGAAATTTCCAGCTCTCTCTCTCTCTCTCGACGGGTCTTGTAGCAAGCTGCGAGCACTGCCCGATCGGTGACGTTTCAAGTGGTCCTAATTTGTGCTGCTGCCGCCAGGTGATGAACAGTCGCAGTTTGTCGGATGAGGCTATCTACGGACCAATCTGTATGGTGCTGCTGCCCGTAAGGAGAACTACAGCACATTTAAATCGCGGCTCGCGTGTTAACCACAAGTAATTTTCGATATCTCTCTTTTATATTCTATTCAGGAAATACTCGAAGAAAGGATGATGAGCTAAAAGTAGAAACTTCATCTACCTGGAAGAAGCTGGGGAGCACAACAAACAACTTCCGTACGACACCACAATCGAATGAGTGTTCTGTTGAGGCTTACTGCGCCCCGTGTGATCTAGAAGCACTCCTGTCGCTTCTGCAACTCCGCGTCATATAAAAATACAACGCTCAGTGTAAATTGATTACGGGCACAAAAAAAAAAAGAAAAAGAAAAGGCTCTCAGCACTATCGGACTCAACTTCTGAGGTCATTTGTCCCCTAGAACTTAGAACTAGTTAAACCTAACTAACCCAAGGACACCACACACATCCATGCCTGAGGTAGGATTCGAACCTGCGACCGTAGCGGTCTCGCGGATCCAGACTGCAGCGCCTAGAACCGCACGGCCACTTCGGCGGGCTTACGGGCAGTAGTCAAAGCATAGAGCAAGACGTCCAACAGATGAAACTTCCTGGCAGATTAAAACTGTCTGCCGGACCAACGTAATGGAGTTCTCACCAAATGACCTAACTGTGTAAGTATCGACCAATAGGATGCAAGGGGGGGGGGGGGGGGGGGGGGGGAAATGCAGTAGCTTTTGAAAACCGGCAGGTTGCAGGATCAAATCCCACAAAATATACCAGTCCTCGTACTCACCAATAGGAGGCAAGGAAAAATTGTTCCACACGAAGGTTATCGATTTAATTAATTAGTCAGTCAATCTGATAGAGTGAGGGAATACTTCCAAGACATCAACAGCTGGAGTTTACCAGGTATATGCTGCTTTCTTTGTGGTTCAGTCCAACTGCGACTGATGACAGATCTGGCTGTGGCTCACGACAGGACGTGCCCACGTGAAAGAGAGACACAGAGAGAGAGGGAGAGAGAGAGAGAGAGAGAGAGAGAGAGAGAGAGAGAGAGAGAGAGGGAGAGAGAGAGAGAGGGAGAGGGGGGAGAGTGAGAGGGGGGAGAGAGAGAGGGAGGGAGGGAGAGGGAGAGAGAGAGGGGGGAAGAGAGGGCGGGAGAGCGTGTGTGTGAGAGAGAGAGGGGGGGGGGAGAGAGAGAGAGAGAGAGAAAGAGAGAGAGAGAGAGAGAGAGAGAGAGAGAGAGAGAGTTAGAGAGAGGGAGAGGGAGAGGGAGAGGGAGAGAGAGAGAGAGAGAGAGAGAGAGAGAGAGAGAGAGGGAGGCAGGAGAGAGAGAGAGAGAGAGAGAGAGAGAGAGAGAGAGAGAGAGAGCACGTGAAACTTCCTGGCAGATTAAAACTGTGTGCTGGACCGACACTCGAACTCGGGACCTTTGCCTTCTGCAGGCAACTGTTCCACCATCTGAGCTACCCAAGCACAACTCACGACTCGTCCTCACAGTTTCAATTCTGCCAGTACCTCGTGTCCTGCCTTCCAAGCCTCACAGGAGCTCTTCTGCGAACCTTGCAGATGTAGCACTCCTGGAAAAAAACGATATTGCGGAGACACAGCATAGCCACAGCCTGGGGAATATTTTCACAAAGAGATTTTCACTCTGCAAGGGAGTGTGCGCTGATAGTTTTGCAAGGTTCGCGGAGGGTCTTTTGTGAGGCTTGGAAGGTAGGAGACGAGGTACTGGCGGAAGTAAAGCTGTGAGGACGTGGCGTCAGTGGCGTCAGTCGTGCTTGGGTAGCTCAGATGGTAGAGCACTTGCCCGCGAAAGGTGAATAGTTTTTGAGACAGAGATATGTTCTCGTATCGCGTCCGTCCTTCGAAACGGCGTTGTCCAATGCGACCTTTCCTGTTGTGTAGAGTACAAAGTAAACGTCCATCCTTACACAAACACGCCCATTTACCCGACAACAGTAATACATACTGCGACATTTTGTGCAAAAATTAACTGATGATGTCGCGCAAATATTATTCAGTTATTTGACAGTTGTGATACCAAAATAGTAGACAACATTCAATATTAAAATACTACGAGATTTTGATACATTTTAAGTAACAGAAATACAAAATAAATGAGGAGGCCCTTTTTGGTCACAATTGTTTCGTACATATTTGTTTTTTATTTTTTATTTGAAAATATTTACTATTGATAACAATACGAAGCAAATAGACGCAAAGATGCAAAATACGTACTGTACATGATACAAAACTTTACTGAAGCATGTGCTCAAAGTGCTCTGCTGCAATGCACACTTATAGTCGCCGTTCGAATGATTTGTGAACGGCTGCGAGAGTTTCGCGTGAGATATCAGCGCACGCTTCGATGATAGGTTGTTTCATATCGTTTGGCATGGTTGGTATTTGAGCATACACTTTATGTTTGATTGGTCCCCACAGAGAAAAATCAAGAGGGGTCAGATCAGGAGACGGGCTGGCCAGTTCAGCACGTCGTCCTATCCAACAGTCCGGGAACTTTTCATTTAACAGCTCTGTAGCCACACGGCTAGAGTGAACGGGATAGCCGTCATGTTGGAACCACGTGACTTACGCGTAGTTAGTGGTACCCCTTCCAGCAAAATGGGAGGACCGTTTCGCTGGAACTGTCATAGTTATTGCCATTTATTATACCCGGAACGACGTATCGCTCCAAAATGACATTTCCGACAATGCCGCACCACACGTTAACACTCCACGATTGTTGATGCTTCTCGTGGTCGCGCGGTAGCGTTCTCGCTTCCAGCTCCCGGGTTCGCGGGTTCAATTCCCGGTGGGGTCAGGCTGGGTGCTGTGTGTTGTCCTTAGGTCAGTTAGGTTTAAGTAGTTCTAAGGGACTGATGACCATAGATGTTAAGTCCCATAGTGCTCAGAGACATTTGAACCATTTTTGTTGCTGATGCTGTGCCTGTCGAAGCCAATGAGGCTTCTCTATCGACCAGTAATGCATATTATCCAAATTCATATTATCGTGGTTGGTGAAAGTCCCTTCATCAGTAAAAAGCACCCGTTGAAGAAACGTTGGATCATCTTGTAGGCGCTGCAGAGCAAACCGGCAAACTTTCTAGCGCCGTTCAAAATCCACGCCGGAGAGTGCTTGATGTAATAAGAGGTGAAAAGGATGAAATCTATGCCGGTGCAATATGCGTAGAACACTTCTCTGACTTATACCACATTCCCGTCGAGACGAAACAGTAGGGTCGTTATGGTTCAAATGGCAGTAAGCTCTGTTGGACTTAACATCTGAGGTCATCAGTCCCCTAGACTTAGAACTACTTAAACCCAACTAACCTAAGGACATCACACACATCCAAGCCCGAGGCAGGATTCGAACCTGCGACCGTTGCAGCAGCGCGGTTCCGGACTGAAGCGCCTAGAACCGTTCGGCCACAGGGCCGGCATAGGGTCGTTATGCGCCAACGCTAGAACGCCCTCTGCATGTACCTCGCCAGTTGCAGTTTTCTGTCTTGTCCTCTGTATGGCGTTCCAAGTTCTCTATTCAAGTAGTTTCTTACAAATACGTGCAAGAAGCTGGCGCGTAGGACGCTCACGATCAGGATACAGCTCACTATACAGCTTTATTGTTATAACAGCATTTCTTCTGCTTTCAACATACACTAGAAGCATATCTAACTTTTCTTCGTTGGTGTACTTGTCTGCCCCAAGAAACTGTAACAGAAATGCGATGTCTCATTACCCCAGCAGCACATTTATACCCCTTTCTTCAGCTACCTCATGCGTCACCTTGTGTCGTTATCGAGAATCAGGAAAATAACGCATTCCCTGTTGAGTTCCTCAGTGGTCAACAGGAAGTCGCATTGGACAACGCCGCTTCGAAGGACAACACGATACGAGAACATATCTGTGTCTCATATTTAAGCCCATCATGTTAGCTACAATTTAACATAGGATTCCATTTAAAAAAACAAAGATGGTCTCATATCCCTGCAATAAAAAATAGCACAAACATGAAATGTGATGCATTCAAGCAGCCCCTGTCCTTGCAAATCACTGTCCAAACGGCATCTTTGTATCTGTTACGGCTGGGGAGATACAATGGGTGTTACGACTTAGCTGCCTCACCCTGTATATAATTGCAAACTATGTAGAAAAGCTAATACAACAGCAATAGAGAGTTTTTTTTAAATCAGGTTAAGGAACAAGAGTGCCAGGATGTTTATATTGCCGATAATAAAGATGACGAACATGATGCTTTCCTTAACACATTTCTCATGTTCGTTGGTAGTTGCTTTCCATCAAAATGTTAGAAGTAGTCACAATCCACCTACAGTAGTCCATTACTAACAGTATCGTAAGGTGCATAAAAATGTTATTAGAAAAGCAAAGACTATGTGGTACGCAAATAAAATTGCTAATTCACACGATAAAATTAAAACTACATGGTCAGTCGTGAAGGAAGTGTCTGGTCAGCAGCACAAGGTCGACGATATAAAGTCAGTTTGAAGTAAGAATGTTTCTTCTACTGATAGGTCAGGTACGTGCGCAGTATTTGACAATCATTTTTTGAGCATTCCTGGTGAATTAAATAAAAGCTTAGTTTCTACAGAGAATCATATAACTGTCTTGCAATAAGGCTTTCCGAGACTGATGTCTAGATACTCCTCTGTAATACTAACAAGGAGGAGATTGAGGCAATTAAAGTACTCAGTAGTAATCCGCTTTATAAGAAAGAAGAAAGGGTTAATGTAGACAATTTAGACCTATTTCTATACCATCAGTGTTTGCTGACGTTATTGAAAAGGCTGTGTATGTAAGGATAATTGATCATTTGATATCACACGATTTGCCATTAAATGTACAGTTTGGCTTAAGAAGTCGTTTAACAACTGTACATTCTATGTTCTCTTTTCCCTGTTTGGTACTGGGTGGGGTAAACAGAAGGTTTCGAACGCTAGGCATATTTTTTTTATTTAACTAAGGCGTTTGATTGTGTTGATCACAAAACATTGCTCCAGAAGTTGGACTATTGTGGAATACGGGGAGTAGCTCACAATTTGTTCACCTCTTACTTTAATAACAGACAGCAAGAGGTCTGGGGTCTGAGTGGGGCACAGTTAAATGGGTAGTGCTCAAAGGATCATTGCTGGGGCCACTAATGTTCCTTATTTATATGAATGATGTGCCCTCTAGTATTATAGGTGATTCTAAAGTATTTCTGTCTGCTGATGTGAAACTAGTTTGATAGTAAAGAATGTTGTGTGCAATGTTGGCAGTGTTTTAAATAGTGCAGTTCAATATGTACGCTCATGGCTTGTGGCAAATAAACTAACGCTAGATCATAGAAAGACTCAGTTTTTACAGTTTCTGACACACAATTCAACAAAATTCGTCGTTTTAATTTCACAGGATGGGCAAATGATTAGTAAAACTAAACAGTTCAAGGTCACTGTCGTGGAAAGCCCACATTCAGGATATTGTTCAAAGACATAATGCTACCATCTTTACTATTGGAACGGTATCTGAAGTAAGTAGTAGTTCGACACGAAAAATAGCCTACTCTGCTTATTTTCATTCGTTTATGACGTATGTTATTACATTTTGGAGTAACTCTTCCCACGCTCAAAGGATATTTTTGGCTACAAAAGGGGCGGTTCGGGCAATAAGCGGTGTAAGTTCGCGAACCTCTTGTCGTCTCTTGTTCGTTAGTCTGGGTATTATGACATTGGTATCTCAATATACATATTGTTTACTGTCTTTTCTTGTCAAAACTATCAGCTTATTCCCAAGAGTTAGCAGCTTTCACTCAGTTACTAGGCAGAAAACCGATCTGCATTTTCATCGCACTTCCTTGATCTTTGCGCAGAAAGGCGTGCAGTATACTGTTGCATGCATTTTCAATAAGCTACGACAAGAATTCGAAAATCTTTCAGATCGAAACTGAAGAGTTTCCTCACGGGTCACTCCTTCTATTCTGTAGAGGATTTCGTTAAAAAATTAAGCTGTTCCCTTCGTTATATTGTTGATTGCGTTTGCCTAAGCTTATGGCTTTGAGTTCATAAAGACTTTATTTTATCTATTATTACTTTTATGTTGTAATTTCGTGTACTGACACGTTCCATGACCTTTGGGAACTTGCTGCTCAATTTCGTCCTACGGAACTAGACGTGTAAAAAAAATCTGAGTCTTTGGCCGTCTGGAACTGGCCACCCTGCAGATCTGTGTGTCCCGAAGGCCGACCGTACCTGTCACGGAAACGCGTGCCGACTGCTTCGTAACGGCCCAGAAACTGATAAATGAGACCCACTGCTTTCCCTGCGCACTGGCTCCCAAGGAAAACAGTATACAAAGTGGCACTACTTTTTATGGGGAACCTAACTGTCTTTTGCATCACTTGGACCACTCTGGGACATTAAGTTGTCACACAGTAGCGCCCCGTGACAGCCAATATCATCTTACAGGTGGGGAAGAGTACAAGGCTTTTTTAACGGAAATCGTCATCTTGCCGGTAATTAGTAACTTTCTAATGTACCTAGGTCATGAGACTCACGAAACTGGGAAAAGACGTCTATACGCATCTATCATCATTAGTCATTTACATTTGTCGGCTGCACCACATATAAAAACCGATTGAAGATTTATTAATTAGTGATGTTTCTCAACTAGTTTTTAGTTTTAAGTGATTTATTGTTCCTTGATTGCCTCAAAGTTTTATGGTCATCCTTTGAAGATATGACTTCACTATATGAGTGCTTTTGCGTAGTTCTGCAACGCTTACTAGAGGCTTTCGATACTGGGAATCCGCTCTGACAATACACTACAGTTGCATCGACTTTCGAAGCAAAGTTTATGTTATTCGTGGTCGTTTACGAGCCAAGAGAAACTCTTCCCAGCGTCACGTCCCAGAGGGGAAGCGTTCCGAGTTTTCACCGCCCACACATAAGTGCTCGGCAATCGAAGGAAACATTTACATAAGAGAAACCGCGCCTTTTGGCACGGTCCACGTAACCGCAGCTAGTGGGCTGGGGAAATCGGAGACGTGCGTCGGAATTTGTCACAAACAGCCCAGCGGGAACTTTCCCCCTGGACGTCTACTGTGGAAAATAATAGTCACAGTATGTTTCTGGACCCATTTATTATTCATTACACGTTTCGGGCTCTACCAGTCTTCAGATGAGCTGGTGACAAATTAGTAACTTTTTTTTTTTCACTTTTGGAAATTTACACAAGTGTCTTAAAATAGGAGCTGTTGTAAAACATGACTGAATAACAGACACTTAAAGCAAAATGCATACCATTTAGTACAGAATGAAAATACAACTTGAGTAAGAATATCAGTTAATATCGAAAGAAACATAAAAGTTTCCCTGTCGACTCAGCAAACAAGTGTATGGCCTACATGTGCGCTGCTAACAGGGTAGTGCTGTGGCTGACTGACAGTCCCGCTTAGAAAGAGCTTGTTGACGCTGGATGGCGGGGGTTCTGTGGCGCCGCCGTAAATGACCAGTTGGTTCCAGAATGAGATTTTCACTCTGCAGCGGAGTGAGCGCTGATATGAAACTTTCTGGCAGATTAAAACTGTGTGCCGGACCGAGCCTCGAACTCGGGACCTTTGTCTTTCGCGGGCAAAGGTCCCGAGTCCGAGTCTCGGTCCGGCACACAGTTTTAATCTGCCAGGAAGTTTCAGACCAGTTGGTTGATTTTGGGATCAGTCCCATTGGGTTGTAAAAGGATGGGGAAGTCGGCCGTGCCCTTTCAAAGGAACCTGGCATTTCCCTGGAGCGATTTAGGGGAATCGCGGAAAACTTAAATCAGGGAGGCCACATGCGGGTTTGAGCCGTCGTCCTCCCGAATGTGAGTCCAGCGTGCCAATCGCTGCATGTGCGTGAATGCAAGTCGTAGTAACATTATCTATTATCAAAAAATTTATACATGGTTTTTCTTACACTGCAGATAAAAGTTAATGCCAACCTTAGGCAAAGACAAATTTAAAAGACATACCGAGTTTTAGTTGGTCGGCAACGCCTAGATTTGGGGTTGAACGGCGGTTGGTGTAAATTTCAGTCTCTTCCAGGATATCTAGGGCAACGGCCTTGCCGCAGCGGCTACACCGGTTCCCGTAAGATCACCGAAGTTAAGCACTGTCGGGCGTGGTCGGCACTTGGATGGGTGACCATCCTGCCACCATGCGCTGTTGCCATTTTTCGAGGTGCCCTCGTGATGCCAACTGAGGAGCTACTCGTCCGAATAGTAGCGGCTTCGGTCAAGAATACCATCATAAGCACCGGTGTGCTGATCACACGCCCCTCCTATCCGCATCCTCAATTGAGGATGACACGGCGGTCGGGTGGTCCCGGTAGGCCACTCCTGGCCGCAAGGAGCGTTTTTTTCCCCAGGATATCTAGTGTTCTACCTTTTAGTTTCGAATGTAAAATACTTAGGATATCTTCGATTGACTGTAAAAAATGATTTTGTTCTCTCAGGTGACAACCAACGGCGCTGTTGTCGCTGATTTATGTATGGTCCCTAAATGTTACGCTAAACTCTCTAACCGCCTGGCGAATATACGCTACTGGCCATTAAAATTGCTACACCAAGAAGAAATGCAGATGATAATTCATTGGACAAATATATTATACTAGAACTGACATGTGATTACATTTTCACGCAATTTGTGTGCATAGATCCTTAGAAATCAGTACCCACAACAACCACCTCTGGCCGTAATAACGGCCCTGATACGCATGGGCATTGAGTCAAACAGAGCTTGGATGGCGTGTACAGGTACAGCTGCCCATGCAGCTTCAACACGATATCGCGCTCCTGTCTGTGATGCAGCGTCAAGGGTAACCGCAGCCATGGTCTCCGAGCTGATAGTCCATGCTGCTGCAAACGTCGTCGAACTGTTCGTGCAAACGTCCCCATCTGTTGACTCAGGGATCGAGAGGTGGCTGCACGATCCGTTACAGCCATGTGGATAAGATCCCTGTCATCTCGACTGCTACTGATACGAGGCCGTTGGGATCCAGCACGGCGTTCCGTGTTCCCCTCCTGAACCCACTGATTCCATATTCTGCTAACAGTCATTGGATCTCGACCAATGCGAGCAGCAATGTCGCGGTACGATAAACCGCAATCGCGATAGGCTACAATCCGACCTTTAACAAAGTCGGAAATTAGGTGGTACGCATATCTCCTCCTTACACGAGGCATCACAACAACGTTTCACCAGGCAACGCGTCAACCGCTGTTTGTGTATGAGAAATCGGTTGGAGGTTGTAGGTGTCGCCACCGGCGCCAACCTTGTGTGAAAGCTCCGAAAAGCTAATCATTTGCATATAATAGCATCTTCTTCCTGTAGGTTAAATTTCGCGTCTGCAAAATGGCTCTGAGCACTATGGGACTTAACAGCTATGGTCATCAGTCCCCTAGAATTACTTAAACCTAACTAACCTAAGAACATGCACACATCCATGCCCGAGGCAGGATTCGAACCTGCGACCGTAGCAGTCGCGCGGTTCCGGACTGAGTGCCTAGAACCGCGAGACCACCGCGGCCGGCTCGAGTCTGTAGCACGTCATCTTCGTGGTGTAGCAATTTTAATGGCCAGTAGTGTAGAAACTATCACAAGACCCGCTCATTATTTTATAAGCACCTGTGTTGTATTTGCCTGTACCATCATCTAGACTATGGCGCAAAAACAGTCCTACTCTGTAACTCGTTCGGAAGCTGGTGCAGGTCCTTTTTGACAACGTTTCGACACGAAGAGCTCTTCACTCCCACCCGCGCAGATTAGCGGCATTGACATTTTGTCGTACTTTGTTCCACGCGTTCTTTCGGTCGAGCGTTATTTTCTGGTGTTACAACTCATTTGGTTTTTATTCGCTCCAGAGCCCGTTTAGTGCCAATTTGCACAGCTTATTCTGGTGGAGGCTTCACCAAAATACTTCCAGTGTTGAAGTATTGTGCAACCAGTTATGCACCCGTTTCCCACGATCTTTGTTTGCGTAACACTCGGCAATGAACACGCAGTTTTATTGCAACCGCCATTGTGTTCGATTCGACTGGTCGCTGAAGAGCTCTGTCCGTCGCCCACTCAGAGAGCAAGCGGCAGAGGTAAGCTTGTGCAGGCACGTGACACCAACCGACTGGTGCCTCGAAATCATGCCATCCAGCATTTTCCGTGATGGACAGTTCTCCTGTTCACTACCGATGGTAAATTTTGCGTCAGTGTTATCAGTAATATACGGGCCAGTTTTATTTTTCGCGCAGTGTTTAAATGACAAATTGTTACAGTCAGGAGTTCCAAGATGCTGTTGTCGACTGACGCTGTTGTTTGTAGAGAAATCGCAACGCTGGGGAACTGTGGCGAAATGCAGGAAGACCTGTACGGAATCGACGTTTCTTGCAGGGGTTGGCAGTCGAACCTGAACGTACGAAAGAACAGCGCAAGAGAAGAGCTTCGCGTAAAGCGTGACTAAAAGAAGGGATAGGCTGCTAGAAAAGACTTTCAGGTAGACGTTTGATTTGGTAATGAAGGGAAGTGTGAGGTTCAAAAGTTGTAGAGTGACACCAGGTCTTGAATGCGGAAAACATAACCAAATGAACACGAGTTGAAGGCTGATGACTGCATAAACGTCAGCTCAACATTTTGCAGGCTACCTGCTTCTGCTGAACAAAGAGCAAGGCTCCTAGAAGTTGGCGGTGGCAATATCGTTTCTTCAGTAGCGTTTCTAGGGCACGTCGCAGCACAAAGACCGTCCTCAAAGCGTCACACGTTTTCTCTTATCGTTGCGCACACAGAGTTTATCGCTGTGTAAAGTATGGAGGCTCTGTTGACTTCCCTGTTAAGCTAGTTCGTACTATAGGAAGGAGATTCGTTGTCCTACAGAGTGCTGCAGTTTGGACAGCAAGGTGCTAGGAGTTCAAAGAGTACTGTCTCGGGCCGACACATTTATGGCGTCAGTATGTGAGCAATTTGGATACTTGTTCACAGAACTGACTGGGGTCGCTGAGTTTGGAGCTGAATGGAGGGTCTCAGCCAAAGGATTCACCGATTCTGTGATGGTCTTGGCTGCCGATCTCTGTACTTCCGTTGTTGGCGTGAAGAATTATAGGACTTAAAAAATGGCTCTGAGCACTATGGGACTCAACTGCTGTGGTCATCAGTCCCCTAGAACTTAGAACTACTTAAACCTAACTAACCTAAGGACATCACACATATCCATGCCCGAGGCAGGATTCGAACCTGCGACCGTAGCAGTCGCACGGTTCCGGACTGCGCGCCTAGAACCGCGAGACCACCGCGGCCGGCAATTATAGGACTCACCTTAGTAGATCAGAGGTGCACTACACAAAGGAAGCGGATGCTTGAGTATCAGTGTACTTGTGAAATGCACAAAGTTTTTTTTTTTTTTTTTTTTTTTTTTTTTTTTTATAGGCTAGGCAGCTGTTTGAGATCCTGTAATGCACACTCTCCAGTCAATATATGGAGAGTGAAATCAGACCGTGTACAAAGTACACACTTCGACTCTCAAAATTTTAACAGTTAACTGTCAAGGTATTTTTAACAAAGTTCTGAATTTTCTACACTCTTGGAAATTCTCGCACTCGTATTGTTCTCAGAACTGGGAGTCGGCTGAAACTTAAAGCAGAAAGCTCTGAAATATTCATGAGGCACGGAATGTGTGTCGAACAGACAGAAAAGATGCTATAGGAGAGGGAGTGCTCATTGGAGTCGACAAAAATATTGTGTTTGTGGAGATTATAATTGAGTAGAACTGCGAAGTTATCTGCAAGTGAGCAACAGGTCTAGGTGTAGTCACGTTAATTATCGCATGTTTTTAGCACCCACCCGATTCTGCCATGACAGTTTTAGAATCAGTCAAGCAAAGTCTATTCTGATTAACACAGAAATACCCAGTGCATGCAGTACTATATGGAGGGGACATTAATGACATTAATGCACGTCTATGGATTGATTGCAAATGATACGGACAGACCGTCTTGTGAAGTAGTTTTACATGCATTTTCCGAGAACTAGTTTGACAGCCCAAACGAGTAGCGTAGCTGCGCCAGTTCGAAGCAAGATAACACTAGTCAACGCATCACTTCCAGTGACAAGCTAACAGTGGTGTCATGTTACATTCGGCGCAATTGAGCCTGTTATCGCCAACGTCACTGCCACCCCTCCCGTCGAGTAACCGCTGCCCTGTGCTCGCACCGGAGACAAGAGCGTGATGTGAAAATGCTGGGAAACCCACCGCCTCCCCGTCTACCAGTAAGAATCAAGCTCCTCCTCCTCCTCTTTCTGTTACTAGAGCAATACCACGGAACTAATAACTTGAGGTCTGTGCACTATAGTGAGAGAATAAGCAGCAGTAGAATTATACTACTGAAAAATAGCGGCAAATATTACCATAATTTGCGAGGCAAGGCACTTTCACGTAACAGTGTGCGGCTAAATTACTACAAATTAATGATATTACAGCATATTCTGCAAAAATGACGGAAAATATAAGTCCACCTGGCGAATTTTCTGACAGGCGTTATACTACTTAAAATGGGCCGTACGTGGTGGCCGTGCGGTTCTAGGCGCTGCAGTCTGGAAACGAGCGACCGCTACGGTCACAGGTTTGAATCCTGCCTCGGGCATGGATGTGTGTCATGGCGTTAGGTTAGTTAGGTTTAAGTAGTTCTAGGGAACTGATGACCTCACATGTTAAGTCCCATAGTGCTCAGAGCCATTTGAACTTAAAATGGTAGATAATATTAGTGTAATGAACGGTCCACAGCGACTGTCTTCAAGTATTGTATCTTAATTAATATAATTAGCAACAAAATGATGCACACTTTCGGCATATTTTGTAAAAGGCCTTTAATATTAACGTAATGTAAGAGGTAAGATCCTTTGACGCGACAGTGTGTGGCAGAATTACTCGTTACATAATCTGTTAAAATTGGCGAAAAATATTAATCTGAATGTGCATCTCGTTATTCCACAGCTTTTAAGAAAATGATGTAATGCACTGAATAGATTTAGTTTCGTCTCTACAACAACTGTATCAGCTGATTTGTGCTTTGTCTTCAGGGACACTGCCATGCGTGGACATTATCCTAAAGCCTTCCTTACTTAAATTTTATTTACCCCTCCAAACAGCACCCAATGTCAGTCTTCTTACAATGATTGAGACATTTTTTTCTTCCCTCTCTGTGATTTGACTAAAGGCTGAATTTTATAAAATGGAATGTTACTTCAGACATCGGTGACTGAGCTGTAGCACTGTCGTATTAATATGAAGGAGTCTCACGAAAACAATATGCAAATACATGGTGACACTGAATAAGAAACCATCCTTATCTACCCCTGACATTCGATATTGTTTCAGTTTCTTGTCCATAGGTCACCACCGTATACATAAAAATCGCCAGTTTAATGGCCACTTCACGGTGAACAGCCTTTCACCACGAAATACCTCACTGTATAATTGTACTTGCTCAAGTCCCAGAAGATTTTTAATATTGTTGAATTAAATACAAATATTGTTACTGAACAAGTGAAATTTGCCGATACACGGAATGTTAATAACTATTGATTCCTGAAAAATATTCTCAAGAATTAGAGAGAAACGTAATAAAACATTTTAGAGTGTTTAATAGAGCTTGCATTCTCCTCCTCTAGCGGCCATTTAACTTCTGTGTTATCAAGCCAAGCCGTGGAGGGAAGTCCGCTGACATTGGGGATCAATTCAAAGATATCATCTGGCTGTGCTACAATGTGGTGAGAGCAAGATATCACATATGCATACAAGAAACAGTAGTAGTATGCCATGAGGCAGTACACGTGAACCCATTTCATCGTTCACTCGGTAAGTAAGAATACTGTGTGTGAGTAGTGTAACAACGTTTGTACAGGCATAGTTTGTGTGGACAATTTGCATACAACCCTCTGAGGGTTGATTCATGACGCCCTGGGATAATCAATCCTTCTGAGAACATCGCCCCCCCCCCCCTTCCACCTCTCCCTCACCCGCCTCCCTGGGAAAAGCGATTCTTTTCTGACACCCCGCCTCAGTTCAATTCTAGCTAAGAAAAGGGGGCCGATACCTTAGAATTTTTGGCAGGTTAACGAATAAGACAAGCAAATACTCCCCTACGAAATCCAGAGTAATTTCGGCATATACATTTACACACGGAAGATAATCCTTTCTTTAAGTTTCTCGGGTGCAGTCTTAATAAAATCTAGCTTAATTTTTAACTTATAACTAAAATCCACATCTGAATCAGGTATTTATTCCTCCAGCCATTACTTTGACAGGTACAAGGAATGTTAGTCCTCGACTTCTAATACATACCTATTTTTGTTCCTGTAAAATATTTCTTTTGTGGCTTTAACCTTTATCTCTGTTCCTTTTGCAGTTGTTCTAGACGAGGGAATGCAAGGATTTTACATTTACCTCTTATTTCCTCCATGACACTATTGTTACAGCAATCTACATCTTCCTGTGTGTACATGAACAGTTCTTCTACCACACATTCTTGTTGAGTTTCTATATTTAACTTAATGTTTATAGCAGATGTGTGTTCATTAAATGTAAATATTACATCGGTATTAAGATCCGTAAGTGGCTGTTATCTTGATGGATGCACAACATACAGTCTGCCACATTTACACTACTGGCCATTAAAATTGCTACACCTCGAATATGACGTGCTACAGACGCGAAATGTAAACAAGGGAGGAAGATGCTGTGATGTACAAATGATTAGCTTTTCAGAGCATTCACACAAGATAGGCGCCGGTGGCGACACCTACAACGTGCTGACATGAGGAAAGTTTTAAACCGATTTCTCATACACAAACAGCAGTTGACGCGTTGCCTGGTGAAACGTTGTTGTGATGCCTCGTGTAAGAAGGAGAAATGCGTACCGTCACGTTTCCGACTTAGATAAAGGTCGGATTGTAGCCTATCGCGATTGCGGTTTTCGCATCGCGACATTGCTGCTCGCGTTGTTCGAAATCGAATGACTGTTAGCAGAATATGGTATCAGTGGGCTCAGGACGGTAATACGGAACGCCGTGCTGGATCCCAACGGCCTCGTATCACCAGCACTCCAGATGACAGGCATCTTATCCGCATGGCTGTACCGAATCGTGCAACCACATCTCGATCCCTGAGCCAACAGATGGAGACGTTTGCAAGACAACAACCATCTGCACGAACAGTTCGACGACGTTTGCAGCAGCATGGACTATCAGCTCGGAGACCGTGGCTGCGTTTATCCTTGACGCTGCATCACAGACAGGAGCGCCTCCGATGGTTTACTCAACGACAAACCTGGGTGCACGAATGGCAAAACGTCACTTTTTCGTATGAATCAAGGTTCTGTTTACAACATCGTGATGGTCGCATTCGTGTTTGGCGACATCGCAGTGAACGCACATTGGAAGCGTGTATTCGTCATCGCCATACTGGCGTATCACTCGGCGTGATGCTATGGGGTGCCACTGGTTACACTTCTCGGTCACCTCTTGTTCGCATTGACGGCACTTTGAACAGTGGACGTTACAGTTCAGATGTGTTACGATCCGTGGCTCTAACCTTCATTCGATCGCTGCGAAACCCTACATTTCAGCATGATAATGCACTACCGCATGTTGGAGGTCCTGTACGTGACTTTCTGGATTCAGAAACTGTTCGACTGCTGCCCTGGCCAGCACATTCTCCAGATTTCTCACCAACTGAAAACGTCTGGTCAATGGTGGCCGAGCAGCTGGCTCATCACAATACGCCAGTCACTACTCTTGATGAATTGTGGCATCGTGTTGAAGCTGCATGGGCAGCTGTACCTGTACACGCCATCCAAGCTCTGTTTGATTCAATGCCTAGGCGTATCAAGGCCGTTATTACGGCCAGAGGTGGTTGTTCTGGGTACTGATTTCTCAGGATCTATGCAACCAAATTGCGTAAAAAAATGTAATCATATGTCAGTTCTAGTATAATATATTAGTCCAATGAATACCCGTTTATTATCTGCATTTCTTCTTGGTGTAGCAATTTTAATGGACAGTAGTGTAATATAAGGAATAGGGGGAGAAGGAATTCGATTCTTATTGGTCCGGGGGAAGTGAAGGGATCTCTCCTCGTTCTTATGGTACACTAATGAGCCGGCACGGCATCTCAGCGTGTTCGGTCAGAGGGTTTAGCTACCCTCTGTAATAAAAAAGCTGAGTGAACGGTTTAGCGTACAACCTGAACGGGTGTCATGAGACGTCCGCGCCGATCGTATACAACGAACAAAATAGAACAAAATGGGATCAATAAAGAATTTAAAAAAAAATGCTTCGCTGGCGTGGGCCGGCTGGGGTGGGGGAGGAGTAAATCTAGGAGATGATAAGCCCAATTGCCTCTTATGTAAAATGACACCACCCTTAACTTATCACTGGCTGTGATGCATCTCCCAGTGTTTATCTACTCACACGGAGTAGAAATATTTTAGGCCTGGTGGCTACAAAGAGATCTGACGTCATCGACAGTGTCATTATAGAGACAATGGTTAGAGAGTGTGGTGCAATTATAGCGGCGATGGTTACTAGGATTAAATCAATTCATTTAGAAGGCTAGAGATTACTGTAAGGAAGAGCAGAAAAACAGTGTTAACATTCTACGTAGACAATGAATGGACTTGATTTAGATCCAATATGACGGATGTAGAGGAGTTAAGTACGAAATGTAAACTGATTATAAATGGCGCTCCTGAGAAGCAAGTGCCGAATAAGTGAATTAAGTACGTAAAATACTCACCGATTTTTTTAAAGAAATGCGGAAATTGCTAAGGAAGCAGAGATTGTTGCGCTTTCGATTCAAAACAGAACGCATAAATGACGACAGGTAAAAGTTTGTAGAAATTCGTGCTTATAGCATCTACCCATACTAACTCTGCTTCAATTTCACTGGAAGATAAAACTAGTTCTAACAGCAACAGAAGCGACACCACCAATTATATTTAATTTATTCTTTGTGAACACCCTCAGGTCCTTGATGAAAACGGACACGATTTGGAGGCTTTCAGTGCATGTAACGATTTCTGCTTCAGTGCTTTCCGTGAGTGGTTAAATCTCTGATTCTGCGCCAACACAGCCACGACAACTTACAATTATAATACCGATTGTTGCTTGTCTAATCTCGTTCTGTTTCCCGTGCACCGTTCGAGACTGTGAAGCCGATTTTGTACTTTCCCGAAAACCTAACGTAAAGACCCTCCAGTCCACTGCGCACAACCCGTGTAGCCGTCTCCTGTGTCTGATGGACCGGGAAGTTGGGGATCTGCAGCCTACTCGGCTGTGTGTCGAAGGACCACAGTCGGTCCTGTCGATGACGCTACAGGTGCTGAGCTCTGCCTTTATCTGGCAACCAAGACTGGCAGTCTCGATTTCAGATGTTGTGTTGTTGTTGTCTACAGTCCTGAGACTGGTTTGATGCAGCTCTCCATGCTACTCTATCCTGTGCAAGCTGCTTCATCTCCCAGTACCTACTGCAACCTACATCCTTCTGAATCTGCTTAGTGTACTCATCTCTCGGTCTCCCTCTACGATTTTTACCCTCCACGCTGCCCTCCAACGCTAAATTTGTGATCCCTTGATGCCTCAAAACATATCCTACCAACCTATCCCTTCTTCTAGTCAAGTTGTGCCACAAACTTCTCTTCTCCCCAATCCTATTCAATACCTCCTCATTAGTTACGTGATCTATCCACCTTATCTTCAGTATTCTTCTGTAGCACCACATTTCGAAAGCATCTATTCTCTTCTTGTCCAAACTAGTTATCGTCCATGTTTCACTTCCATACATGGCTACACTCCAAACAAATACTTTCAGAAACGACTTCCTGATACATAAATCTATATTCGATGTTAACAAATTTCTCTTCTTCAGAAACGCTTTCCTTGCCATTGCCAGTCTACATTTTATATCCTCTCTACTTCGACCATCATCAGTTATTTTACTTCCTAAATAGCAAAACTCCTTTACTACTTTAAGTGTCTCATTTCCTAATCTAATTCCCTCAGCATCACCCGATTTAATTTGACTACATTCCATTATCCTCGTTTTGCTTTTGTTAATGTTCATCTTATATCCTTCTTTCAAGACACTGTCCATTCCGTTCAACTGCTCTTCCAAGTCCTTTGCCGTCTCTGACAGAATTACAATGTCATCGGCGAACCTCAAAGTTTTTACTTCGTCTCCATGAATTTTAATACCTACTCCAAATTTTTCTTTTTGTTTCCTTTACTGCTTGCTCAATATACAGATTGAATAACATCGGGGAGAGGCTACAACCCTGTCTTACTCCTTTCCCAACCACTGCTTCCCTTTCATGTCCCTCGACTCTTATAACTGCCATCTGGTTTCTGTATAAATTGTAAATAGCCTTTCGCTCCCTGTATTTTACCCCTGCCACCTTTAGAATTTGAAAAAGAGTATTCCAGTCAACATTGTCAAAAGCTTTCTCTAAGTCTACAAATGCTAGAAACGTAGGTTTGCCTTTTCTTAATCTTTCTTCTAAGATAAGTCGTAAGGTCAGTATTGCCTCACGTGTTCCAACATTTCGACGGAATCCAAACTGATCCTCCCCGAGGTCCGCATCTACCAGTTTTTCCATTCGTCTGTAAAGAATTCGCGTTAGTATTTTGCAGCTGTGACTTATTAAACTGATAGTTCGGTAATTTTCACATCTGTCAGCACCTGCTTTCTTTGGGATTGGAATTATTATATTCTTCTTGAAGTCTGAGGGTATTTCGCCTGTCTCATACATCTTGCTCACCAGCTGGTAGAGTTTTGTCATGACTGGCTCTCCCAAGGCCGTCAGTAGTTCTAATGGAATGTTGTCTACTCCGGGGGCCTTGTTTCGACTCAGGTCTTTCAGTGCTCTGTCAAACTCTTCACGCAGTATCGTATCTCCCATTTCGTCTTCATCTACATCCTCTTCCATTTCCATAATATTGTCCTCAAGTACATCACCCTTGTATAAACCTTCTATATACTCCTTCCAGCTTTCTGCCTTCCCTTCTTTGCTTAGAACTGGGTTGCCATCTGAGCTCTTGATATTTATACACGTGGTTCTTTTCTCTCCAAAGGTCTCTTTAATTTTCCTGTAGGCAGTATCTATCTTACCCCCAGTGAGATAAGCTTCTACATCCTTACATTTGTCCTCTAGCCATCCCTGTTTAGCCATTTTGCACTTCCTGTCGATCTCATTTTTGAGACGTCTGTATTCCTTTTTGCCTGCTTCATTTACTGCATTTTTATATTTTCTCCTTTCATCAATTAAATTCAATATTTCTTCTGTTACCCAAGGATTTCTAGCAGCCCTCGTCTTTTTATCTACTTTATCCTCTGCTGCCTTCACTACTTCATCCCTCAGAGCTACCCATTCTTCTTCTACTGTATTTCTTTCCCCTATTCCTGTCAATTGTCCCCTTATGCTTTCCCTGAAACTCTGTACAACCTCTGGTTCTTTCAGTTTATCCAGGTCCCATCTCCTTAATTTCCCACCTTTTTGCAGTTTCTTCAGTTTTAATCCACAGGTCATAACCAACAGATTGTGGTCCGAGTTCACATCTGCCCCTGGAAATGTCTTACAACTTAAAACCTGGTTCCTAAATCTCTGTCTTACCATTATATAATCTACCTGATACCTTTTAGTATCTCCAGGGTTCTTCCACGTATACAACCTTCTTTCATGATTCTTAAACCAAGTGTTAGCTATGATTAAGTTGTGCTCTGTGCAAAATTCTACTAGGCGGCTTCCTCTTTCATTTCTTAGCCCCAATCCATATTCACCTACTATGTTTCCTTCTCTCCCTTTTCCTACACTCGAATTCCAGTCACCCATTACTATTAAATTTTCGTCTCCCTTCACTATCTGAACAATTTCTTTTATTTCATCGTACATTTCTTCAATTTCTTCATCATCCGCAGAGCTAGTTGGCATATAAACTTGTACTACTGTAGTAGGTGTGGGCTTTGTATCTATCTTGACCACAATAATGCGTTCGCTATGCTGTTTGCAGTAGCTTACCCGCATTCCTATTTTCCTATTCATTATTAAACCTACTCCTGCATTACCCCTATTTGATTTTGTGTTTATAACCCTGTAGTCACCTGACCAGAAGTCTTGTTCCTCCTGCCACCGAACTTCACTAATCCCCACTATATCTAATTTTAACCTATCCATTTCCCTTTTTAAATTTTCTAACCTACCTGCCCGATTAAGGGATCTGACATTCCACGCTCCAATATGTAGAACGCCAGTTTTCTTTCTCCTGATAACGACATCCTCCTGAGTAGTCCCCGCCCGGAGATCCGAATGGGGGACTATTTTACCTCCGGAATATTTTACCCAAGAGGATGCCATCATCATTTAATCATACAGTAAAGCTGCATGTCCTCGGGAAAAATTACGGTTGTAGTTTCCCCTTGCTTTCAGCCGTTCGCAGTACCAGCACAGCAAGGCCGTTTTGGTTAATGTTGCAAGGCCAGATCAGTCAATGATCCAGACTGTTGCCCCTGCAACTACTGAAAAGGCTGCTGCCCCTCTTCAGGAACCACATGTTTGTCTGGCTTCTCAACAGATACCCCTCCGTTGTGGTTGCACCTACGGTACGGCCATCTGTATCGCTGAGGCACGCAAGCCTCCCCACCAACGGCAAGGTCCATAGTTCATGATTTCAGATAGTCCCCGTAAATTAGAGAGAATCTCTTCCTACGCAAAGCGACAAACATCATGGTTTACCGCGTTCGGGTGCACTTGGAGTGAATGTTAAATTAATATCTTACTAGGTCTTAAATTTTACCAGATAGTTAAAAGACACGTTACAAAAAACGTGCACAGTTGACATCAGCTGGGCCAGGTACTTCCACAGCAAACATAAGAGAAAACAATTTAGCACTGAATTCTTTAAATACGAGAACTCGGTATTCAGATGAATAGCCTACGAAGAAACATACTTCTATGTGAAAAAAAGCACCCAAAGCTAAAACATGAAAAACCTACCCTCAAAGAATAATTTGCTTGGAGAAAGAGGAGCCACAGTATACTTGACACTTGAGTTTCAGAACTCAGACAGTATATGTGAAACAAGCACCGATGTTCACTATACTACCAGAGGGCATCAAAATTAGTTCGTTTTTGCTAGATCGATCCAAGGTGTTTTTGCGTTTAATTCACTCAATAGTTTTGCTGAAAAGTTTCAGGGGTGGAAGAAGAGCTAGCACAGCATGAAGGACGTTTTACAGCCGTGGAGCACTGCAGCATTTATTTCCTCCATAACTGCTCTGTGACAAACATACACATCATCATTATTATATTTTTTAAAATGTAGCAAAATTAATAAATATTTTGGTTATAAACAGACAGGACAAAGAATAACGACACATTATTTTCCTGAGACGTTTGCAACAGCATATAGGACACTAATCACGCAGAAACAGCCACAATTCTTTATAACCTCGTTTATGATGCGCAGGTATGGCACTGGAAGATTTTACAAGTTAAAATTCACCCATTACCCATGCAACTACTAACGAAATATGTCATATAAGCAAATATCTTACTGCTTTCATTAGGTATTTTCCTTTATGGCATTCTGATATACTTTAATTTTCTTGAGCTAGTATGATGGCCTACATAAACAAAACGACTATGACTTATTTCTATATAACGTTGATTTTAGACTACAGAGTTATTCGACTCCATCCGAGGCTTTACTACCGACATGACAGATTCAAGAACATTGTTTTCGCATTGTATGTTTGCTTTGCTGCTTCCCTCAAATAAACGTATTACACTAACTGAATTAGTTAATGAAAATTTGTCCTTATTGCCCTTAAAGAACATAACGTTATTTTTTCTTTTCTGTCGCTGCCGATGCTTTAAATTCTCTATAAATATTTTTATTTCTTTAATAATGCACTTTCATATTATATTACTATGCAGAAAAACTTAAATTTCTGATCATTAATGAATTTCATCACAGTGTAACATGTGTTGCAAATGTGACGATAACAACCTGATGTATCCAGAATGAGATTTTCACTCTGCAGCGGAGTGTGCGCTGATATGAAACTTCCTGGCGGACCGAGACTCGAACTCGGGACCTTTGCCTTTCGCGGGCAAGTACTCTACCAACTGAGCTACGCAAGCACGACTCACACCCCGTCCTCACAGCTTTACTTCTTGCCAGTACCTCGCCTCCTACCTTCCAAACTTTACAGAAGGTCCCGAGTTCGAGTCTCGGTCTGGCACACAGTTTTAATCTGCCAGAAAGTTTCATATCAGCGCACACTCCGCTGCAGAGTGAAAATCTCATTCTGGAAACATCCTCCAGGCTGTGGCTAAGCCGTGTCTCCGCAATATCCTTTCTTTCAGGAGTGCTAGTTCTGCAAGGTTCGTTGGAGAGCTTCTGTAAAGTTTGGAAGGTAGGAGACGAGGTACTGGCAGAAGTAAAGCTGTGAAGACGGGGCGTGAGTCGTGCTTGGGTAGCTCAGTTGGTAGAGCACTTACCTGCGAAAGGCAAAGGTCCGGAGTTCGAGTCTAGGTCCGGCACACAGTTTTTATCTGCCAGGAAGTTTCAACTTTGATGTAGCTTCCAGTTTGCGGAACTGGCGGCTGTTTATGGGAGGGCCTTACACTATGGATAGCCATGAAGGGGGCTGAATGGGCGCGACTTGTTCCGGATGAAATTCTAGCGCTAAAGCTGTCGGCACACGGGCCCTGCATCCGAACGTTGAGCGTTGAGCGTGCCGAGTTTCTGACGTCATGGTGTGGTACAGCACGTTCGGGAGTCTTTCCGAACGTACAGAGCAATCTGAGCGTGCGTCTGAGCGTTGACCAATGAGATGGCACTGCGCCACCTACGTCACACGCACGCCGTCTCCCTTCAGAACAGAGTTGTGAGACGCCATATTGGCATTCATATGCTGTTTCTGAGCACCAGCAAATTGCGAATCACTGGAAAACCCGTTGTTAACTATGTGATTCCTTCTAATAAAATCATGAAAAACATCATATTCGTGGCAAAGGAATTGTTGGAACTTGCGTATTGTGCGGGTAAGCTATTTGAAGGCAGCGACACACCGAAGATCCACCCACACAAAACGCATTGTTCTTGGTACAATTTGTTATAATTAAATTTCAATTAGTAACGTATCTACGATTAAGCTTTTCAGCAAGGGGTAACATACTATGATTATGATCACAGGACGTGTTGTTGGTTTGGTGTAATGAGTAGAGTCACTGTTGAGAATTGAACTGTTTGTAGGGGCGGTAGTTCGATTCTCAACACTTCAAAATTTTAACTTTCGCGTTTTTATTAGGTTCTCATACTTTATTATTAGTTTAATATAAGTATATACTATAATATTTGATGTTATGTAATTATAAGTTCATCTTTTTTGAGGGTCGACTGTTCGATTGGTTTACTCTACAGGACAGCCTGCGGTACTTGTATAAAGACATTTTGCTGCTTTTTCTTTTACGCTTCGTAATTCACATGTTGAAAAGATTCTGCTACTTGGTAGGAACAGTCGTCAAGTAAGACTGACCTTGGGGATTTGCTAAAATGTGGGAATGATGAAATAACGTTTATCTTCTGCGGTGAAGCATTCCAAATTTTTACCCCACTGTTTGTAATGGAACTTTTATAAGGCTGTGTTCTTATTGATTGGACATGGTACTTTCCTTTTCGTGGAGGATGGAGGAAATGTGCGTTTTAATAGAGCTAATGTGGGAATTTCACGCGCTCGTTGAGTAAACAGTATGATAACTATGATTTACGAACTAGAAACATCCCTCAACTGCCGCTGGAGTGCGTTGCGATAGCGTATACCACTTTGGAGCCCACGTACCGTATGCAGAAGTCGCATCGTTCCTGAGCGTTCAGCAGCACGTTGAACTCTGCACGCTCAGCGTTAACGTTCGACAGCGCGGTCCGTGTGCCGGCGGCTTAAGGGTACGTGCAAGCAGCGGGCCGCTGCAGGGCGCTGAGCGGTGAGTGCGAGTCTGCTGTCCCGGTGGGCGGTGGCGGCGCCCTCGCTCCGACAAACAGTGACGCAGCCGCTGCGTGCCGCGGACGGAGGAAGAAAGCCTCAAGGCCGGCTGGTGGCCCGGGCCGGGCCCGCGCCGCGGTGGGCGGACCGCTGCCGCGTGAGGGCACAGTGGCCTCCTCCGCCCACGCAGCGGATCTGGGCAGGCGCGGCCGCCTCCCAAAGAGTACAGCCACCGGCCCGCCGCCGTGGACGGCGCCTGCTGGCGTCGCGGCCGCCTAACACCGTAACCACTGTACACGGAGAGCGAATGGAAACTTACACTACTGGCCATTAAAATTGCTACACCGGGAAGAAATGATAAACGGGTATTCATTGGACAAATATAGTATACTAGAACTGACATGTAATTACAATTTCACGTAATTTGGGTGCATAGATCCTGAGAAATCAGTACCCAGAACAACCACCTCTCGCCGTAATAAAGGCCTTGATACGCCTGGGCATAGAGTCAAATAGAGCTTGGATGGCGTGTACAGGTATAGCTGCCCGTGCAGCTTCAACACGATACCACAGTTCATCAAGAGTAGTGACTGGCGTATTGCGACGAGCCAGTTGCTCGGGCACCATTAACCAGACGTTTTCAGTTGGTGAGACATCTGGAGAATGTGCTGGCCAGGACAGCAGCCGAACATTCTCTGTATCCAAAAACGCCTGTACAGCACCTCGAACATGTGGTCGTGTATTATCCTGCTGAAATGTAGGGTTTCGCAGGGATCGAATGAAGGGTAGAGCCATGGATCGTAACACATCTGAAATGTTATGTCCTGTCTTCAAAGAACCGTCAACGCGAACAAGAGGTGACCGAGACGTGTAACCAATGGCACAACATACCATCACGACGGGTGATACGCCAGTATGGCGATGACGAATACACGCTTCCAACATGCGTTCACCACGATGTCGCCAAACACGGATGTGACCATCGTGATGCTGCAAACAAAACCTGGATTCATCCGAAAAAATGACGTTTTGCCATTTGTGCCCCTAGGTTCGTCGTCGAGTACACCATCGCAGGCGCTCCTGTATGTGATGCAGCTTCAAGGGTAACCGCAGCCATGGTCTCCGAGCTGATAGTCCATGCTGCTCCATATGTCCTCGACCTGTTCCTGCAGATGGTTACTGTCTCGCAAACGTCCCCATCTGTTGACTCAGGGATCGAGAAGTGGCTGCACGATCCGTTACAGCCATGCGGATAAGATGCCTGTCACCTCGACTGCTAGTGATACGAGGCCGTTGGGATCCAGCACGGCGTTCCGTATTACCCTCCTGAACCCACCGATTCCGTATTCTGCTTAAGAGTCATTGGATCTCGACCAACGCGAGCAGCAACGTCGCGATACGATAAACCCCAATCGCGATAGGCTACAATGCGACCTTTATCAAAGTTGGAAACGTGATGGTACGCATTTCTCCTCCTTACACGAGGCATTACAACAACGTTTCACCAGGCAACGCCGGTCAATTGCTGTTTGTGTATGACAAATCGGTTGGAAACTTTCCTCATGTCAGCACGTTGTAGGCGTCGCCACCGGTGCCAACCTTGTGTGAATGCTCTGAAAAGCTAATCACATCCATATCACAGCATCTTCTTCCTGTCGTTTAAATTTCGCATCTGTAGCACTTCATCTTCGTGGTGTAGCAATTTTAATGGCCAGTAGTGTATTACCACTGAATTTTTCGTTTTTATGATGTGCCTTAGAATTGTCAAGAATAGAGTAGGAGGTTCGCAAATGGTGTGACTTCAGTGGAAGATGCTCCTAGTCCAGGTCAGGCACAACTAGTTGTGACTCTACAGAACACTGCAGCAGTTGAGGCCATAGTGGAGGAAAACTGCCGAGTGACACTGAATGGCATTGCAGCATGTTTACAGATTAGTCATGAGTGAGCACACCACATTGTGAATGATGGGCTCCAGTTTTACAAAGTCTCTGCAAAATGGGTGACACGGCAGCCGACTCCTGAACGTTGACTGGACGAACATTCGCCTGGCTTTCCATGGGACCTGTGAAGATGCCATGACACATGTGGACTACGTAAACATTATCGTAGAAACCCTTATCCTCGATGTCTTCCCCGACGCAGATAGCATCTTCCAACAGCATAGATGTCCGTGTATCAAGGATAAAATCGTGCGACAGTGTTGTGAGAAGCATGATAGTGAACTCACGTTGATGTTTCGGCCGCCAGATTCGTCTGACCTGGAAGCGAAAGGGCGCACCCACACCGCTACGGAGCGGCAGCCCTGCGGCCACGAGCCTTCGGCCCATAATTTACGAGCACCGCGCGGAGACATCTGGTGCCACACGGCTCCAGATGCCTTCCAGGAGACTCTCCAATACGTATCACGCAGAATCGCTGCTGTATTGCGTTCCAAATGTACAATAAACCAGCCGGGGTATGTTTGAGGTCACCAGTGTAAGTTTATAAAGATCGCTCTGCATAGTACTCAGCTACTTCGTGTACAAATGGCTTCATGTGACTAAAGACTTCATGTAAGAGGTTGCTAGAGCATGATGGCCTTTTTGGTAACAAAACTCTGCTATGAAAAAATCTAAACGCATTCCAAAAAAAGATACCTTGCGAACTTTCTGTTCGTTCAACAGACGCAGACCGCCACAGTCATCGGTGACCGCCATCATACCCCGTTCCTTGCCTTCCGGGAGGCATTCGATGTAGTTAAATGAACAAAATACGAGTTTAGCACGGATTGGACCGTAGGCCTACCTGTGATTATATTCAGGACTTTCTTGCAGACAGAATTCAAGTCATCTGTCGTTCTCGAAGGAGCGAAATCGACATCGACAGGTGTAATAGTAACTTCGGGAACTCTCTAAGACAGTGTGATGGTAGCGTTACTAGTTACAAAATTATCTATTGGATAATCACCGTGATTCTGTTCGCAGATTATGAGAAGACTAACAAGGTTGGAACGCCAGAACATTTCGGCGAACTTCAGAGGATCGGTGATCGTAGCAGGTGCAGGTACACTACAGGCGGTAAGTCACAACCCTAAAAACCTAGAGCCGGCCGGTGTGGCCGAGCGGTTCTAGGCGCTATATCCTGGAACCGCGCGACTGCTACGGTCGCACGTTCAAATCCTGCTTCGGGCATAGATGTGAGTGATGTCCTTAGGTTAGTTAGGTTCACGTAGTTCTAAGTTCTAGGGGACTGATGACCTCAGAAGTTAAGTCCCATAGTGCTGAGAGCCATTTTTTTTTAAAACCTAGAACTAACCGTCCGGAGTGATCAACGTAAAACAGCAGGTGTCAGGCTAAGATCCATTGGATGAATCTTAAGGAAATGTAATTCATGCACGAAAGACGTGGCGTAAATACCATATCTTGGACCTTTTTTTTATTACTGCTCATTAATCTGAGATCCTTATTGGTTGTATTAATTGTTGAGACAGAGAAGATCCAGTGGAGAGTGACACGACCGTTTCATAAGCGAGAGATCGTTTTGAAGATGCTTAACAAACTCTACAGCCGTTTGGCATGTCGGTGTGGCAAGAGCCTCAGCTCCAACAAGAGTCGAGCAAGATATTACTTCTTCCCAAGTGTGTCTCGCGAAACGGCCATGGCGAGAAAATCAGAGAAATTAGAGTCAATAGGGAAGTTACTCGCTGCTGTTCTAGCAAAGAACCATCACCTGAATGGATTAGGTGAAGGGTACAGTGGCACCGGGAGAAGAAGTCCCCACCGCCACGCACCGGGAGCTGCCCTTCGCAGTTCAGGGCCAGTCATTTATACGAAATGTATGCCGACACAGGCGTGAGGTACACGGTTCTGCTGACGCCTCGCCATCACCAAAAACAGACACCGAGGTCTGTCTGTTAGGAAGCTTTCCGTCCAGTCGCATATATGTTCGAATGTGAGCTATGAACGTCTTTTGTTTAGTAGCCAATGGTGTGGAACTGCAGCGAAGGTCATCAGAAAGCCAACAGACACGGCAATAACCCGACCACCGCTGTCTATCGCCTTTTGGGTTCATGAGCGAACGGAGCAGCCTGGCTTTCACGCCACTAGTGCTTGCGGAGCACACGTTGATCGCTACACAGGAATTGTTCGGTCTCTAGAATAGTCGTCATGGCGGACTTAAGAAGAACTGGCTTCCATGGCACAGCAATGGCTTCCGCCATTCTCCGGTCGCGAGGAACGCACAATCCGTCGTTCCAGAGACATACGATACGCTGATGCAAGTGGCGGCAGTTCCTACAGGTAAGAAGTTCAGAACCTTACGGACCCCCGCGTCAGGTTGTGCGCCTTATCTTCCGTCGAGAAATTTGAGCTGTTTCTCATTTTTATATGTCTGTCACTTTCGCATGCGTGCGATGGTCGAACGCAGAAACTGCGTTGCGCCTTCTTCGCTGAAGCAGTTTCGGTAAACAAAATGTGGTGTGCGTACTGTAAGAACCTTCGGTACACACGCCATCAGATCATTTGACTTGTCGCTCTAACGAAGTAGACGAGTGTCAGCAATATGTCTTGTGGTCTTATCGTGGCGTGTTTATCTTCTGCCGTTACGTCAAACGATAGAAATGCCACTTTCCCGCTTAGAGTAGCAGAAATAACGGTGACCAACTTTAAACAGAACTTGATTAATTTTCACACACATTTATTAAAATAATAAAAAGCATAGAAATAACTTAACTTGGTTCTGATTGATATTTACAATTGACAATCTGAAGTTCCTTTGGTCTTGGTACGTTAATCTTATTCTCACATATCTCTGATGCTTGGCAAAGTGTCTATTCATTTATCTTCATGGCTATGTATAGGAATATGATAATCTTATTAGGCACAGACTGAAACTTGACTACAGACTAATGCAGACTAAGGCAGACTGACTAATCGGAGGTCTGTGCACTCGTTATAATACCTCGTGCGTTCAGATAACACTACGCGAGTGTGATCCGCGAAGAGAAAAGGTTCTATGTCAGCAGCAATCTCATTGGGTGCGTTACATATTCTCCGGAACTATGTACACAACACAAAATTTAGCATTTTTGCCTCTATTTGAACATCTACGATTTCGGTACCATCGTGGTCAACGTACATTTGGGGAAACGACTTCCTTCAAACGGTTCAAATGGCTCTGAGCACTGTGGGACTTAACATCTGAGGTCATCAGTCCACTAGGAGTTAGAACTGCTTAAACCTAACTAACCTAAGGACATCACACACATCCATGCCCGAGGCAGGATTCGAACCTGTGACCGTAGCGGTCGCTCGGTTCCAGACTGAAGCGCCTAGAACCGCTGGGCCACAGCGGCCGGTCGACTTCCTTCCACTGACTGTGAAACGTCCCCTTAGAACAATTGTACACGACTGTGCTTAAACTGAAACACAATATTTTTGGCGCAACGCAATCTGACTTCCAAAAATCCCACAAAAATCTTCGTTACTCAAGCTACTGCAATACAGCGAGCGCCACTACTGCCAGCTAGATAAAAGATTCAAACTACTGAAGGCACTAACTACTGATAGGCATAGTTAGCAAATGAAAGATTTTAATAGAGAACAAACAATGTATTTACCTTTATAGTCATAATATATATATCAGTTCATGACACCAATTCTTACAAATTTCAAAACTCCGCCATCTCTCTCCCCACGTCCACCACTGCTGGCGGCTCACCTCCAACTGCGCAACGCTACGCGCTGTTAGCATCCAGCTGCCGCTGCCCAACACTACAATGGCAAACAATGCAAACCAGCCACAGACTGCACACGGCACAGCCAGTGATTTTTATACAGAGCGCTACGTGGCGTTACCAATAAGAAAACCTAAACAGCCTACTTACATCCACTGACTGGTTTTACGTGGATCCAAACTTGTTTTACCTTTTCCACAAGTCAGCAGGTAAAGTCTAACTTTCGAATTCAGTGAATGTTTTTATGATAGCTGTCCTGGCGCTTGTTTTGATCGTTTGGCTTTTGTTTCCTAGTTAGGACTTGGCTTCGTCTGAATGTCGTATTCAGCTGTCTCCGGTTTCCCAGTACGTTTCTGATATTGTTACTCAACGTTGGCGGGGTTTGCCATCCCTCGCTATCTCCCAAGAGAACTGAGAATTCAGCAGATCCTCCACAATATGTCTGAAGTTCTGTCATACGCCCTCCTCATACTTCACCCCACAGACTTAGTACTGTGTATAGTTCCGCGTAGTCAGCGCGTACACAACTTTCCCACTACAGCTCGCCCCGCTAAGCACAACAGCGCAGGCGCAGCGCTCTCCGTCTCCGCACTACGAGATGGCGCTGCCTTAGAGAAGGACCAAATTCTGCTTCCGCCAATCCGCGTATTAATATGTCACGCAGCCAATGAGTTTGCTGCTGACATAGAACCTTTTCTCCTCGCGAATCACACTCGCACAGTGATACCTGAACGCACAAGGTATTATAACGAGTGCACAGACCTCTGATTAGTCAGTCTGCATTTGTCTGCACCAGTCTGTACCAGTCTACATTTGTCTGTACCAGTCTATAGTCAAGCTTCAGTCTGTGCTTAATAAGATTATCATATTCCTGTACGTAGCCATGAAGATAAATGTATAGAAACTTTTGTCAAGTACCTGAGATATATGTGAGAATACGATTAACGTATCAATACCAAAGGAACTTCAGATTGTCAATTGTAAATAACATCCAGAACCAAGTTAAGTAATTTTTATGCTTGCTTTTATTTTAATAAATGTGTGTGAAAATTAATCAAGTTCTCTCGAAAGTTGGTCACCGTCAATCTGCTACTCTAAGCGTGCAAGTGGCATTTCTATCGTCTGACCTAACGGCAGAAGATAAACACGCCACGATAAGACCACGAGACATATTGCTGACACTCGCCTACTTCGTTAGAGCGTCAAGTCAAATAACCTGATGGTGTGTGTACTGAAGGTCTTACAGTGCGCTCACCATACTTAGTTTAAGTTGAGATTCGAACTATTGGATTCTCGTCGCTCTCGACATATTTACCCCAAATATAAACTGGGAAGGAAGAGGAGAATAATGCTTCGGAGGTGCTAACCGCCCTATTTTACAGTCCACCTCCCATCTCTGTTCAAGAGGGTCGTAGTCCCGCGGTACTTTCATAGCAGTAAGGGCCTCCTCATAGCCGCACGTGGCTGCAGAGAAACGCGACCCTACGGTCAGCTGTCTCGCCGAAAGAGGCGGCAGTTCCACGGAGAGGCTGGCCTCAGCGACCCCGCACCTCTTCGACCGCCAGCCAGTCGTGCATTTCAGCAGGTATCTGCGACATCTGCCGGACTTTCATTTACTGGCTGCACTTCTACTGGAGACATACCGACGGAGAAAACACTCATTCACGGTGGTTAAGATAAAAGGCAACAATTGCAACTTGCCAAGTGCGGGAAATAAATACACAAATAAGTTTCAGAGCAAAAGTGATATTTCCATTTTGGTGCCAGATAAGCGTGAGCGCTACATTTTGTTAGAGTGGATAACCTCCGAAGTCAGATATTGGAATTTTGAGCGCAAGCAGGAACAACTTAAAAAAGGGTAATCACAGAAGTTTTACAGACAAACGTAAGTATTAGAAAAGTAAATCCGAAGAAAGTCTGGGTGCTAAAGTTGGAGTGGAGTGGATATGGTGTTATAGGCGCTCAACAGTGTAGTCTCTAGCGCCCGTGCTATAAGTTGTTAACTCGATCGTCGAAATAGGGAACAACTTAAGGTATAGAACACCATGAGGTACTTACAGAGGAAATTAACAGCAAGTGCAAGACACCACCAGCGAAAAGGAAAAATGTAAATAAGTCGAAAAGGAAAGTGCGTTAGCTGAACAATCGTATAGTTAGTCACAGGTTTCATAGACCATATACACCATGTCTGTCGAAATACTGTGGAACTAGTTAGATTACAGATTATGAACGCATGATTTGTTTCTATCTATGGCCATATGCTGGACATTTACAGGTCACTAAATAGCACACGCACTTAAATTGAATAAAAACGAACAGATTTGTCTTTGCCATTAAAAGTGAAATTTAAATTAAAAAAAGAAGTAAATATAGTTGTGTACTGCAATACACATGATATTAGTGTTCAGTTAAATGTTCGTCTGAAGAGCTGTCCAAAATCAATGATTTTCGAGTAGATTTAAAATTTGTTTTTCTACCTGTTAGTGGAACGACGGGGTTCCTCTCCCACTCTCCACTGTTGCCAAATGTATTCAAGATGGCGGATCCAAGACGGCGGCGATATGTATGGCAATGTCGCAATGACGTCTTGGGGGAAAGTTCAAATTTTGGCAGAAAAAAAATGTCAGTTGGGCTACCTCCACTAACCTAACCCCCTCCCCTCCCCCAGAATATGGCGAGAAGTTGAAATTCCAGCACAACAATGCAAGACACCATGGCTACCTGCACTAACCTACGAAAATGGCGGGAGAATAGGTCACTTGGGCTACCTCCAATAACCTAAGTCATCCGACTGCCACCTCTCCCTAGGAATTGGCGGGAAAAAGACTCAGCCTGTGCTGGGCTGCTGGGTAGGATGGCTGAAGTTTCTATTTTACATGCAGTGCTTATTTACACAATTGAAGGCAGTAGCTCCATCTAGTGTATTCACCATGACGTCTGGAGTCCAACTAGCCTAGTACATAGTACTGCCACCAGAGTGCGCTTTCATCCCATGGCGGTCTGGGAAAAATGGCGGGAAAAGGACTCGGACTGTTTGGTGCTTGTGGAGAGAGGAAGAAGTGTACCTTATTTATTTTGGAACAATTTATTTAGGGACAGATTTCACGTAGTTCATTTATTACACTGATACAAAAAACTCACTGTGACAGCCTGCAGAGCTGCAAACGACTCGTAGATCACCGAAATAATGCAGTACACTGACGTGCAGACATGAAAACATCTCATAAAGTGTCAAAAGATAATGCATGTGTAATGCTATGCTGACACACAATGCTTAAACATCTGAAAATAATGCAGTGCACAAACACTCATTGCATATAAAGAAAAACGCTTTCGAACCATCATCATCCACGATCTATCAGCAAACTGCCCCCCTACAGAACTCCAAGGCGCTCACACCAGGTGGAGCGCATGCCGGTCCCACACGTCAGACGCCTCTGCGCCATGCACTTGTTTACCATTGCTGGCGCGATACCTCTCTACCTGTGGATACTGACATCACAGGCCGTGCTATAGAAATCTGTTCCAATGCTCTCCAGAATAGCACAGGGTGCATTGCTCGTAGCAATCCTAACAGGACATGCGAGCTGCGTTTAGCCATGCATGCGTTTACCAGCCAAGTCTGGCTGACACAGCACTGCGAAATGTTCGCGTAGCTCGTCACCATTGCAAACGCATCTAAAAGGTTCTCGGTGTTATACTGACGTCACACAGCTACGTAAATAAAAGCCAAGTCAACCGCTTGGAAACTGTATAGTGCCCCAGAAATAGTTAACAGTCACTTTTGTAGCAGCTTTTGTGATGTCTCAGTTTGTCTGGATGGAAATTCTTGTCCCAACAGAACCTGTTTACGAAAATAGCACAGAGTAATGCCGAATGCATTCCTCCTGACGGTCCTAACGTGGCACCACGTCCATCACATGTTACCCTTCCTGGAAATCGTTAAATCCTGCTTTCAACAAATATCTCTAAATACAAACGTTCTCACCACTATGTAGAGGCTCCTATGTCCTGGCACTAAGGATGTCTTGTGAATAAATTCAGCATTCACACTAGCTCTTACTGAATTTACCTGCCAAATTACTGATTCTGCTGGTGTGTAAGCACTGTCTGCCTTTTTCTTATTTCAGCAGACGAGACTTTCAGTGGCAAAAAACTATTTTGTACAGATCGCCATATTGCACCGACAATTAAACCCTACAAAGCGACCTACAGATCATCAAATATGGAAAAACTCTTACTCAATTACACTGCTCTGCCACTGAGTACGGAAGCTTGAATATTAGAGCGTGAAACCGATCTAACCAGCAACTGTATCTTCCACCTGTTATTTCACCTGCTAGATGCACACACCACAGTCAATGTTCCCCCAAATAAATAAAGAAGGGAAATGTGCAAAAGCAGTCAACCAGACGGTTTACATGGTAGGGAATAATGGTCTAGCACAAACACGCGTCCATATTGAATCTTCTCAAATTTCCATGTGATCACGAAAGCTATCCAACACATACTAAGTATTAATCGCTATTCAGGCGTCTAGAGGACGACACGGTTAAGTCACCTACATCTCTGCACCCCAACAGGCCTCTCCATTTAGACAGCTCCGACCATTAGCAAGGAACTTGTGACATACATAGGCAGAATCATCCTAGAATACCGGCCACATATATATTTTATCACTGTACTTACAATTAAATATTACAATCGCGGACGCAATTGGACGACATTCGACAATGAGTGAAGTATCGGAAATACACCCTGCTGATGGCTGTGGCTCTGGAAATAGAAATACCTGTACCATTCTTATGATTTGACAAACTCTTCCCTTTGCTGTCACTGTATTCCACATCAAATCCAGACCTTCCTTATGACTGGACATAGTCATTTTGGAACATACACGCACACACACAGACACACACAAACGCACACCTTATAAGCCTGCTGATCCAGGTGAACCTATCAAGCATCACCTACTACTAAGTATAATACATGGACAGTAACTGATTGCAAGTGCTACAAAATAATACTGACCGAAAATCAGTGATGAATGAACATGTCTCATAAGTTTTTCTCGCGAGTGGTACCACTATGTCTTAGAAAGAGAGACGTAATCGTCTTACAGACCTCCAGATGTTAAAATACACGACCATATTACTGTCACAAGCACTCTTGGTTCTACAGCTACAGACAAATATCCATGTTAAAAGCTGTACTGGCTTTATAAATCGGGGTATGGCATAACCTAGAAATGAAGTGGTTTTTCCAGACAAATACTGTGACGCTGAATATAGACGGTGATCGCCGGAGTGTGTATACCAGGCTAACTGTGACGTTACATGTCGCTGAGGGTACAACCTCGTAATAAAATAACCGAATTTAGAAAATGATTTGGCTAAGGAACGTGGTATGAACGGGTATTTGCTAGTTCCTCATGCCACCGCTAGCTATTTCTCCAGTATTTGTAACGCATTTTGCCTGGATGCCAGAGGTTCGGCGATATGTCCGCTGGGTTATAAGTGAAGATTGATTGAGAAGGATCACAAACAGTAGATGGTGTGCTGATTGAGGTCGTAAGAAATGCACATGAGGTTTTCAGATCTCAAGTGTTACGCTATCCGCTATAAATGCTGTCTAGGATTTGGAATCAAGTCTTTCCATTCAACCATATAACTGCCTTGGTTCCTATGGAGAAGCCCTTTAATGATTACAGCCACTAGTGAATCATATTTCTGGCAGTCTCATATCTCGAAACGAGTCACCTTTCTCGAAAATATCTGCTGCAGTACAATTTCAGATAGTCCATATTCCTCTTGCAACTGCCGCTATTTCTGCAGCTATGCACATGTGATCGTTCCAATTTAAGTCTGAAATGAACAGAAGTCAGAGAGCGCTATATCCACTACCTTCTGCAACCCATGTAGAAACAGAATGACCTGAGTTAGTGCAACAGAACTGTGTTTTGATCATTCAGTGGAAACGGGAACATTTTATCATAGGTCTACCAACAGTGTACGATGTGTACGGTCAGCGCCAAATGGAGCCTGCTGCTGCAACACGAGGTAGTATAAAAGACAGTACAGAAACTGGGGGAACGACAAGGACTTTGATAGTGCACTGTGGTGCGTCCCCAAACTACCTACTAGTACTGCTGTCCAAAGCAGATCCGAGTCCCCAAACTACCTACTAGCACTGCTGTCCAAAGCAGATCCGAGTCCCCAAACTACCTACTATTACTGCTGTCCAAAGCAGATCCGAGTGCCCAAACTACCTACTAGCACTGCTGTCCAAAGCAGATCCGAGTCCCCAAACTACCTACTAGTACTGCTGTCCAAAGCAGATCCGAGTCCCCAAACTACCTACTAGTACTGCTGTCCAAAGCAGATCCGAGTCCCCAAACTACCTACTAGTACTGCTGTCCAAAGCAGATCCGAGTCCCCAAACTACCTACTAGTACTGCTGTCCAAAGCAGATCCGAGCCCCCCAGGGCTCATTCACGGCTATCACCCGAACATGCTATCTTTGTTATTCTGTACCATCAAACACAGAAAAATTACGAACTATAAAAGCTCCACTAACTTCATCTGTTAGTGAACTCAATAACTCAATTTTTACCACATCTCTCTACTCTCATATATCGAAAACAAATACCGTCTGTGTGCCGGCATCGAGCACATGTGACGATCCTATTAAATATACAGCTATTGATCAATTGCATGGACCAGTGTTGCATCGCCTGTACTTTAGGAGGATGACCGTATCCCACAAACTACACTATAAGTCGTAGAGGCCCTCCCTGTGACCCAGTGTTGTTGGTTGAAACATTGCTTTTTTCTGCTGTATCACGCTTTTTACAATGACATACATTTTATTCTTCCACCACGACCTCGAGGTCTGTGTCACGTTCTAAACTGATATTAGCACATTCTGATCCATTGCCTCTCGCAGAAAACTAGATGTCACGTGGTATAAGTCATGTTATTACTGCTGTTACCATAACACACCACTCACACTGGATGATTTTAAATAAAAGACATTTACAACATAAGGAAACTGGAAGAGTTTGGTGGCGTTGTGGAGAGTTTCCAAACTGCTGTCCGAAGGTGACTGACTATCTCTACATTTAAACTCATCTGTCGCAGTGATGGAATAGCTGATGTTTCTGCATCCTGTTTCGATAGATTCCTCATATTGCAGTCATGTACACACTGACTGTTTTGGTGCTAGCCATCACCAGAAGGTGTTGCCCCTCCACCAAAATTCCTTCTGCATCTCAAACAAGTGGTGTCAGTCAATCATTATGTGGTAACCACCATCATACCAGTGGATGGATGGGATAGAAACGACACCGTCAATGGACTGCAACAATAAGAATCACAATTGATAGTGTGAACAAATTTATCAACCTTACAGTAATTTCGACACACTAAACCATCCATTCTCTTTTTTGTATCATTGCGAATGTAGATAGATGACAATGGGGTACGTCCATTCACCGTTAGTTCTTGAACATATACGTCATCAAAGTATACCAGACAGCACTCTCCATACTTCTAGCACCTCGGGCATAGTGCAAAATTTATGATCTATCTCTATGCAGATGGGAGCCACAGAGCATTCTCGCAGTCTTAGGATAAAATTAGAGACTGAAAGACTGCCTTGCACTGTCATTGGCCAACCCACTCCGCAGTACCATTACCGATTTAATCTGCAGCTGACCGGAAGTAGACTATTACATTCTGTATCTTGTGAACGAATGGATCTTGCTGAGCCCACACCCATCCAAGTGCACCATATTTCTCCAGATGCACCCATGTGGAGGGGGTTAGCACTGCTTATCCGTGTATAGCAACAGATTCGAAATGTAATAGCAGACGATTAAGAACAACAAAAAGCGGATGGCTTTTATGCATGATGAAGCTCCAGATAGATGGTGTTCGAAGAATTTTACATAAATCAACTACGCAATCAATTTTAAAGTATTTTGCTAGTGTCTGGGATCAGTACCAGTAGGGTATTGGTAAGAAAGAACATAAACACACGCACTGCTAAGGCTACACAGTTCTGCACTTAAACAGGCTATAATGTTAGGTCGCATCAGATTCCGACCTATCAATTGTGTGGGATGCAGCGCTGTTAATATCCCACTGTAAGAAATACACTCCTGGAAATGGAAAAAAGAACACATTGACACCAGTGTGTCAGACCCACCATACTTGCTCCGGACACTGCGAGAGGGCTGTACAAGCAATGATCACACGCACGGCACAGCGGACACACCAGGAACCGCGGTGTTGGCCGTCGAATGGCGCTAGCTGCGCAGCATTTGTGCACCGCCGCCGTCAGTGTCAGCCAGTTTGCCGTGGCATACGGAGCTCCATCGCAGTCTTTAACACTGGTAGCATGTCGCGACAGCTTGGACGCGAACGTATGTGCAGTTGACGGACTTTGAGCGAGGGCGTATAGTGGGCATGCGGGAGGCCGGGTGGACGTACCGCCGAATTGCTCAACACGTGGGGCGTGAGGTCTCCACAGTACATCGATGTTATCGCCAGTGGTCGGCGGAAGGTGCACGTGCCCGTCGACCTGGGACCGGACCGCAGCGACGCACGGATGCACGCCAAGACCGTAGGATCCTACGCAGTGCCGTAGGGGACCGCACCGCCACTTCCCAGCAAATTAGGGACACTGTTGCTCCTGGGGTATCGGCGAGGACCATTCGCAACCGTCTCCATGAAGCTGGGCTACGGTCCCGCACACCGTTAGGCCGTCTTCCGCTCACGCCCCAACATCGTGCAGCCCGCCTCCAGTGGTGTCGCGACAGGCGTGAATGGAGGGACGAATGGAGACCTGTCGTCTTCAGCGATGAGAGTCGCTTCTGCCTTGGTGCCAATGATAGTCGTATGCGTGTTTGGCGCCGTGCAGGTGAGCGCCACAATCAGGACAGCATACGACCTAGGCACACAGGGCCAACACCCGGCATCATGGTGTGGGGAGCGATCTCCTACACTGGCCGTACAGCTCTGGTGATCGTCGAGGGGACACTGAATAGTGCACGGTACATCCAAACCGTCATCGAACCCATCGTTCTACCATTCTTAAAAGGGCAAGGGAACTTGCTGTTCCAACAGGACAATGCACGTCCGCATATATCCCGTGCCACCCAACGTGCTCTAGAAGGTGTAAGTCAACTACCCTGGCCAGCAAGATCTCCGGATCTGTCCCCCATTGAGCATGTTTGGGACTGGATGAAGCGTCGTCTCACGCGGTCTGCACGTCCAGCACGAACGCTGGTCCAACTGAGGCGCCAGGTGGAAATGGCATGGCAAGCCGTTCCACAGGACTACATCCAGCATCTCTACGATCGTCTCCATGGGAGAATAGCAGCCTGCATTGCTGCGAAAGGTGGATATACACTGTACTAGTGCCGACATTGTGCATGCTCTGTTCCCTGTGTCTATGTGCCTGTGGTTCTGTCAGTGTGATCATGTGATGTATCTGACCCCAGGAATGTGTCAATAAAGTTTCCCCTTCCTGGGACAATGAATTCACGGTGTTCTTATTTCAATTTCCAGGAGTGTATATTTGTAGTGCATGAGATACATCTTTCTTGCAGGTTTCTTTACAATAAACTAAGGTAAGAAACAGAAAAATGAAGAAACTACTTAGTTAAAACAGCGGCTCGGTAGAAACATGCAGAATATAACTTTCCAGAAATGTATAGCGTCCACTGCTCACATCCGACTACGGTTCAGAAATTATACTATGCTCGGTTCAACCCTATGTGCAATGATCGTTAGTAACGAAGAACACCTCTTACAAGGAAACGGATAAACACATAGCAGTGGCGTCCTACATGTAAAATTACATCTCATACCACCACTAACTCAGTAAACTTAATGTTAATGATCTGTCAAGCAAAGAAGAACAATAGGTTTGCCCCTGTGTGCATATCTGCCCCTGATGTAAGCAATCTGCACTAACAAAATGCACCAAAACCTACTTCGGTCCACTACTCTCGTTGTGACCCACAAGACAGTGTTAAACTTCACACAAGTGTTAAGTCAATAATAGAGGTCCTGTAGTTCTCTAATTACTGTCAGGAAAAATTTCGGTGCCTAATAAGTGGAGTGTAACACGTTCAGTGCTATCAGTTCAACTCGCTGCCTCCAACTCGCTGATACTAGCAGCTCCGCTCGATAATCACCATATCAAAACAGGAGCATAGTTCACAGTGAGTAGGGAAAGAGTCACATAAAAACATTAGTCTCAAGGCAAGACGGAAACAATTACAGTGTACTGGTTTCTAATAAATCTCGCCAACTACGCCTCGTCCACTAAAACGTCACTGTGCAGCTGGCTGTCGGTTACGCGATCGTCTAGGAAGCAGGCTGGAAGATGAGCTCAGGTTGGACACTCAGGATGAGCAACTGCTGACCTGACAAACGCACTTTAGGACGTTGTCTCAGTCCCAGAGTGCACGTCACACAGCCTAGCTAAGTCCCCGAGAGCTGCCCGCCGACAAAATTCCACGAAGTTAGAATGATATTAATACCTTCAGCTGCTAATGGGCGTTGATATATATCAACAGGGACAGGTGAAAATGTGTGCCCCGACCGGGACATGTCCGAAAGAACAGACAGCATGCCCATATAAGTATATAGTTCTGGTAATACTTCGTAGTGTGTGGACATACAAGGTGAGAATGTGGGTCTCGCGGGAGGCGTGCGCGACATAGTCCCTGCAGTCGCACTATCCTCTGTGTCCTCGGTGGCTCAGATGGATAGAGTGTCTGCCATGTAAGCAGGAGATCCCGTGTTCGAGTTCTGGTCGGGACGCACATGTTCACCTGTCCCCCGTTGATACATATCAACGCCCGTTAGCAGCTGGAGGTATTAATATAATTGTAATTTCGTTCTAGACGGTTGCAGGTCATCAATGGTGTCCGAAAGAACAGACACCATATCCATATAAATTCCACGAGCTCCAGGCCGCTCCATGGAATTATTTAACACTTATGCTTTCTGGCCGACCCGAATGATGGGAAGAATGTGCGCACTTTCATTGGTCATTGCGTGTTGCCACTTATAGCACTGCTGTAAAGTGCTGCTTCCTTAAAATCAGCCCCGTCGGCTCCGACCACAATGCATTTAGGAGGGTTAGGGGAAGACTGGACGAACAACAACTCTCTTCACCCTTCGGCCGAGGCTACTACAGCAGCGAGCACACGGGCGGCCGCGGAGTTATATGCTACAGCACTCCTTCAGAGAAAGCTGCGGTTCAGAGCGAGCGGCTGGATGGAGCAAATGACACTTGCCACATCGAAGAGTAAAGTTACTTAAGGCCCGCCCAGTTGGCTGCGCTGTCTAACACACGGCATTCCGGGCGGGAAGGAGCGCCTGGTCCCCGGCACGAATCCGCCCGGCGGATTTGTGTCGAGGTCCGGTGAACCGGCCAGCCTGTGGATGGTTTTTACGCAGTTTCCCATCTGCCTCGGCAAATGCGGGCTGGTTCCCCTTATTCCGCCTCAGTTACACTATGTCGGTGATTGCTCCACAAAGAAGTTCTCCAAATGCGTGTACACCAACATCACTCTACCACGCAAACATAGGGGTTACACTCGTCTGGTGTGAGACGTTCCCCTAGGGGTCCACTGGGGGCCAAACCGCACAATAACCCTGGGTTCGGTGTGGGGCGGCGGAGGGGTGAAGTGGACTGCGGTAGCCGTCGTGGGGTTGTGGACCACCGTGGCTACAGCGGGGACGGAGCCTCTCCATCGTTTATAGGACCCCGGTTAACATAGAATACAAAGTTATTTAGGTTTTCAAAAAAGAGTACACAGTGCAAAGGTAAGAATACAGAGAGACCAGAATAGTTTTTTAATGAAAATTACTTGAAGACTGAAATAGTAACGGCGAGAGACAGAAAAGAGCTATTTGTCGTTATTTGGCAGTTAGAATGAAAAATAAGACGGAAAGAATACAGAAAAAGGCGACTGTACTTCACTGTAAATATTGTTTGACGCGTTTGTAAGTATTTGAATATTGTTTTTGTGACTATGTATATATTCTTCTCGAGCAAATACGCGTTGTTTCTTTGAAATACTTGTAAGGTACTATACTTGTACTGTTCGTGCAGTTGCCGTGAGGGTGAACGGTATACCATGCAATGTTTGTCAAGAGCGCCCACTAGCAAGTATGCTGATATGGCGCGCGCCGCTATCCTGTGGTCGATTATAGTTCGCTGTTCTGGTGCGGGTGGCGCTCCGGTGGCGATTTGCTATGACGTCAATGGCGTGTGTTTGCGGTCGCCGGCGGCAAGCGGGAGGGTAGTCGGTTTCCGGGTACCGCACGGAACGTGAAGTTCGCTCTGCCTGACCTGCTGGTGACTAGCTCTAAGGTCGTTGGGCCTCGCAATATGAGCAGAGTGGTCTGGGGCGGAGGCGACTCGCCGCTGTGCTGGCCACGCGGTGGTGAGTAATTGGTGTCGGCGTACTTGCTCTGCCTGCCTGTCTGATGTGGAGGTCCGGTGGGGTCCTGTGATACTCTGGCCCGGAGACAACTAGTTGCTCAATTTTGGAGTCGTCTGATAGGTTAGGGTGTGGTCTCGGTTGGCTCGTCAGATTTTCCCCTGGAAGCTCCAGCAGCGGTTTCTGAACTTCATTCTGACGTGGGACGGCGTTGTTGGAACTTTTTGCTGTGTGTGTGTGGCTCGTTACGATATTTGTTGGTACTAATTTATTTGCTCAACTAGAGTCCTGCCCGGAGTTGCGTTCATGTATGGTATATTTGGCATTCGATGTGTTAGGTAAAGCCTGCCTAAGAAGGGCAGTTTTGTACAGTACATACATAGTGAATTACTGCTGCTTGGTACAGGTGGTCTCCTGGGACCTGAACAACAATTCGGTTGTGTAACAGCATTTAGTGGTATGTTCTGTATTTTTTCACTGTGTTAATATTAAATTGGTGGAATAGTCGCATTTGGTATCGTTAAGGCACTTCTAAGACTGTGGTTTAACTATTCATGTGCGCTTGGCTTTTATTGTTTCGTTTTAAGAAGCGAGAATTGTTTGCGTTTTGTGTGTTGGCTTCCGGAACTTATCAAGAGCGCCCGAGAGCGAAGCCGTGGTTATCATGTGCTGTCGGGATGTTATATGGTATTTTTGAATTTTATCTTGTGTTGATATTATCTGTAGTGTGTTACAGAAGGCGCGTAAGTGATGGCTAGTAGTGAGAGGTATGTCGAGGAGCTCTCAGCGGTTTATTTCGGGGACCGTTTCTAGTGGGAAGGCTCCGAAGTGTTGAGAGCTCGCTCGTCTGTGATTGCGTTGGGAGTTGCCCTTGCCCTTTGGTTGTATCAAATTATTTTGTTATTATATTTATTGCTTGTGTGTCTCGCTTCTTTCATTTTATGGTGCTAAGCACCATTATCTTCCTCAAAGTTCTTTTTTTTATATAAATGATTTTAAATTTTAATGCCAAGTTGACTTATTATTGGATTTTGTCTTTTGGGTAAACTCTAAAAGCACTATTGTAAAAGGTTCTTTCATTTTATGGTGGCAAATCGCTGTTTTTAAAGCTCACTCTTTTAACCATCTGTTAAGTTCTGTAAGTTATATAAATTTGTTGTTATTTAAGAGTTTAGTATTGGCAATGTAATAAAATGTTTACAGTCTGCTGGTTGGATATTATTGGGTGGAACTCCTTGGACAGTTGTCCTATAAGAACACAAATTTCATGTGCTTTTGCCACCAATACGACCGTAGCATGTTCTGTAACGCTGTTACTGGTTACAGTGAAGGTTTCTCGTAGCGAGGCTGTCACCGTTCTGTACTAGACTGGGCGACGGGAGGGCACTCTGAGCTGCCGCGTAATGTGGCTGACACGTCCGTGTCTGGTGGTGCTCCTGTCACGCCCACCGTGAAGCGACGTAACGTAATGCTGACGTCACTGGAGACGGCGTTCCCATTTCCCGACGTAACGTACTGTGTCGTTCCTCTGACGTCCGGCGCGCGTCGACTTTTAGTAAGTCCCAACCTAGTATAGGGGCTCCTGCAGTGCGAAAATGAGCCAGTTGAAATGAACAGTGACGGAATGTGCTCAGGGAGGGAGGACAAAGGAGAGGGTGACGCCTGCCGCCGCCCACGGTGCCCAGGAGTCAGACGCATGCGCAACAGATGTGGAGGCACTCTGGATGACACAGCATACCGCTCTCTGGCAGTGGGGGGCACAGCAGCAGGTGAGCAGACGTGAGGCAGTGCACAGGGAGGGGGCGGAGAGGCCTCAGAAAGCGTCCAGCTCATACTGGCTGCGTAACGACTCGTGTTACACGCTTCTACAGGTTGTACGGGTGAATTAGTACACCAAGTTTTACACAGGAACTCATGTCCGAAAACGTCATCCGACGACGCTACAGAACGTCAGAGTCATGGGCGCTGGCACCTCCAAATGTATGTATACAGGGTGGTTCATTGATCGTGACCGGGCCGAGTATCTCACGAAAAAAGAATCAAACGAAAAAACTAGAAAGGACGAAACTCGTCTAGCTTGAAGGGGGAAACCAGATGGCGTTATGGTTGGCCCGCTAGATGGGGCTGCCATAGGTCAAACGGATATCAACTGCGTTTTTCTAAATAGGAACCAACATTTTTATTACATATTCGTATCGTACGTAAAGAAATATGAATGTTTTAATATAGAAATATGAATGCTTCAGAAAACATCGCTCTTGTGCAACGCAGCTAGCTCTTTATTCGCACGAAGTAATGGCCGCTATCGACAGGGGATCTCAAGTTGATTCCGTATTTCTAGATTTCCGGAAAGCTTTTGACACCGTTCCTCACAAGCGACTTCTAATCAAGCTGCGGAGCTATGGGGTATCGTCTCAGTTGTGCGACTGGATTCGTGATTTCCTATCAGGAAGGTCGCAGTTCGTAGTAATAGACGGCAAATCATCGAGTAAAACTGAAGTGATATCAGGTGTTCCCCAGGGAAGCGTCCTGGGACCTCTACTGTTCCTGATCTATATAAATGACCTGGGTGACAATCTGAGCAGTTCTCTTAGATTGTTCGCAGATGATGCTGTAATTTACCGTCTAGTAAGGTCATCCGAAGACCAGTATCATCAGCTGCAAAGCGATTTAGAAAAGATTGCTGTATGGTGTGTCAGGTGGTAGTTGACGCTAAATAACGAAAAGTGTGAAATGATCCACATGAGTTCCAAAAGAAATCCGTTGGAATTCGTTTACTCGATAAATAGTACAATTCTCAAGGCTGTCAATTCAACTAAGTACCTGGGTGTTAAAATTACGAACAACTTCAGTTGGAAGGACCACATAGATAATATTGTCGGGAAGGCGAGCCAAAGGTTGCGTTTCATTGGCAGGACACTTAGAAGATGCAACAAGTCCACTAAAGAGACAGCTTACGCTACACTCGTTCGTCCTCTGTTGGAATATTGCTGCGCGGTGTGGGATCCTTACCAGGTGGGATTGACGGAGGATATCGAAAGGGTGCAAAAAAGGGCAGCTCGTTTTGTATTGTCGCGTAATAGGGGAGAGAGTGTGGCAGATATGATACACTAGTTGGGATGGAAGTCATTACATCATAGACGTTTTTCGTCGCGGCGAGACCTTTCTACGAAATTTCAGTCACCAACTTTCTCTTCCGAATGCGAAAATATTTTGTTGAGCCCAACCTACATAGGTAGGAATGGTCATCAAAATAAAATAAGAGACATCAGAGCTCGAACAGAAAGGTTTAGGTGTTCGTTTTTCCCGCTCGCTGTTCGGGAGTGGAATAGTAGAGAGATATTATGATTGTGGTTCGATGAACCCTCTGCCAAGCACTTAAATGTGAATTGCAGAGTAGTCATGTAGATGTAGATGTAGATGTAGTTAGACCACTTACTTCGCTTTGTGATGGATGGCGCTATAATAGTCACATACATATGGCTCAATTTTAGACGAACAGTTGGTAACAGAAAGGTTTTTTAAATTAAAATACAGAACGTAGGTACGTTTGAACATTTTATTTCGGTTGTTCCAATGTGATACATGTACCTTTGTGAACTTATCACTTCTGAGAATGCATGCTGTTACAGCGTGATTACCTGTAAATACCACATTAATGCAATAAATGCTCAAAATGATGTTCGTCAATCTCAATGCATTTGGCAATACGTGTAACGACATTCCTCTCAACAGCGAGTAGTTCGCCTTCCGCACATGCATTGACAATGCACTGACACATGTTGTCAGGCGTTGTCGGTGGATCACGATAGTAAATATCCTTCAACTTTCCCCACAGAAAGAAATGCGGGGACGTCATATCCAGTGAACGTGGGGCCATGGTATGGTGCTTCGACGACCAATGCACCTGTCATGAAATATGCTATTCAATACCGTTTAAACCGCACGCGAGCTATGCGCCGGACATCCATGATGTTGGAAGTACATCGCCATTCTGTCATGCAGTAAAACATCGTGTAGTATCATCGGTAGGACATTACGTACGAAATCAGCATACATTGCACCATTTAGATTTCCATCGATAAAATGGTGGCCAAATATCCTTCCTCCCATAATACCGCACCATACATTAACCCGTCAAGGTCGCTGATGTTCCACTTGTCGCAGCCATCGTGGATTTTCCGTTGCCGAATAGTGCATATTATGCCGGTTTACGTTACCTCTTGTACCCAGTGGCAGAACAGTACACGACGTTTAAGTCGTCGCCATGCATTTCCTGGTGCATAGAAATGCGGTACGGGTGCAATCGATGTTGATGTAGCATTCTCAGCACCGACGTTTTTGAGAGTCCCGATTCTCGCGCAGTTTGTCTGCCACTGATGTGCGGATTAGCCGCGACAGCAGCTAAAACATCTATTTGGGCATCATTTGTGGCAGGTCGTGGTTGACGTTGCACATGTGGCTGAACACTTTGTTTCCTTAAATAACATAACTATCCGTCGAACGGTCCGGACATTTGGATGGTGTCGTCCAGGATACCGAGCAGCATACATAACACACGCCCGTTGGGCATTTTGATCACAATAGCAATACATCAACACAATATCGACCTTTTCCGCAATTGGTAAACGGTGCATTTTAACACGAGAAATGTATCATGAAGCAAATACCGTCCGCACTGGCGGAATGTTACGTGATACCATATACTTTTACATTTGCGACTATTACAGCGCCATCTATCACAACGCGAAAAACTTGGTTCAACTAAAACATTCATATTTCTTTACCTACTACGCGAATATGTAATAAAAAATGGGGGTTCCTATATTTAAAAAAACGCAGTTGATATCCGTTTGACCTATGGCAACGCCATCTAGCGGGTCAACCATAACGCCATCTGGTTTCCCCCTTCAAGCTAGACGAGTTTCGTCCTTTCTAGTTTTTTCGTTTGATTCTTTATTTCGTGAGATACTTGGCCCGGTCACTATCAATGGACCACGCTGTGTACAGGTTAATTACGTGACGATGTTACGAACTTTCAAAGATGATGGAGAAGGATAAATGTATCAATTTGTAGTAAGAGTCCATGCACTGAAAACGAGAGATTCGAAAGTTATAAGCGAAACGGTTCTGATACCTGTGACTGTGGAATATATGTACCGGTACTGTTGTTTGCTAAGGTTATAAGTTAGGCAAATTTCAGAGGTCTTGGTACGGACCACAACAAGAAACAAACGCCTAGTAAATATGGACTCTAAAACGTATACCTTAAGAGCTATGAGCACTTGTTCAATAGAGATGTGTTTCACAGTAGTGAAGATGAAGACGTACTCATAGCTCCTCAGCTGTATATTTTAGAGCCCATGTTTATCGGAAGTTTTTCCCTTGTTTTGGTCCATATGACCTCCTCTGCAAGTAGCCTAGCCTACAATCATAGAAACAGCACAAGTACATATATTCCACTGTCACCTTTGACAGTGGAACACATATACTGGTACCGGTACTCTCCATGGTACTGCGAGGGTTAAGTCAATGATGATGAGTTCTTTTCGCTAAATGCACGTTCGTGTAATATCAGCTTTATTGCAGAACCATTATTCGTTAATTTAACTCTACCGGAATAGAAGTTTGTCACTACTTGTTGTCTCCAAGAAAATCACTTTGCCAATAATCCACACAGAAACACTTCGACTGCCTGAGTCTAACTGCAATGTTCGATTACGAAACATACGGATCTCACGGTATTTCATTTTGGTTGCGTAGATATTTGAGAAAGTCTCGTCTCTGCGCCTCTCCTGCGAATAATTCTGGGCTTACTGCGACGCCCTGCGGCAACCACGGGAAATGACCCGAGTCCTGACAAGATAGGAGGTGTAAGACGCGTTTCCGAGTCGACTCTGTGTTTGTCATATAACCGGTGGCGGGAACATTGAAACTTTGTGAAAGATCAATTGAACCTACCATCAGAAACTTAATTGCAAAGCGTAGCCCAAGATCGTATGTGGACGCTTTTGTAAACGGATTAGGTACCTCACAGCCAGCACGATGGCCAGACATCTGTGTAGTATGTGCAGAACTCTGTTGATTGCACTCAGTGGCTTGAAAGAGTACACTGGTCCCAACGGTGGATTCTCTTACGTGAACAGCCAGGGTCGTTAAACAGCTGGTCTCAACGTCAAATGCTTTGCGCTGCAGGACATGCGGTGTCTCATTTTCCACGAATAACTGTATTTGTATCTAAACTGAAATTACTGAAACGGCGGAGATAGAAAGCTGTTTATTGGCTTGTTACTGGCATGCGGGCCCGGCGCACTTTGGGCACCTGGAGAAATAACAACTTTCCAATCGTTCGTTTCCTGTACAGGGACCCTTACCGTAAATCTATACACTTATCCTTCTACATCATCCTGCAAACTTTGCAACACATCACGTAATCATCCTGGCACCTATAACTTTGATGCTCTGTAGCATCGTTCGGTGACGTTTTCAGACATGGGTTCCTCTGTAAAACTTGATCCACTATGCCCCTGCACAACCTCTAGAAGAAACATAAATTGTGAAGCAATCTGTATTTGGAAGGCTGCTTGTGTACAATTTAAAATTAGACTCTAAGCGATTTTGACACAACACCCCAACTTCTTCGGAACACGACCCTAAAGTTAACGACGCACAGGCTACTGAAAATAGTCGGGATCGACAGATAGTTGAGAAGTATGCGTTTTTATCAACATATATGAGATCCGTAAACGCAGATTTTCCTAGGAATCTATAAAATAAATATTCTCGGCTGCGGCTTATGCATCCATAACGTAGGAAGTGTGCAACGCTATTTGTAGCGGAAACGGCAACAGGCTCCGGAGCCTGTCTCTGCTGACGATATTACGGAGTTACTACATGTTGTATACATTGTGGAGTTGCTACAGCTTAGCCCGCCCGGTTGGCCGTGCGGTCTAACGCACGGCTTTCCGGGCGGGAAGGAGCGGCTGGTCCCCGGCACGAATCCGCCGGCGGATTTGTGTCGAGGTCCGGTGAACCGGCCAGTCTGTGGATGGTTTTTAGGAGGTTTTCCATCTGCCTCGGCGAATGCGGGCCGGTTCCCCTTATTCCGCCTCAGTTATACTATGTCGGCGATTGCTGCGCAAAGTTCTCCACGTACGCGTACACCACCATTACTCTACAACGCAAACATAGGGGTTACACTAGTCTGGTGTAAGACGTTCCCGAGGACAGAACCGCACAAAAACCCTGGGCTCGGTGTGGGGCGGCGGAGGGGTGAAGTGGACTGCGGTAGTCGTCGTGGGGTTGTGGACCACTGTAGCTGCTGCGGGGACGGAGCCTCTCCTTCGTTTGTAGGTCCCCGGTTAAAATACAATACAATACTACAGCTTACTTACTTAACGTAATATGCAGGACATGGATTGGGTAAATATTCAGTTTGTAGTAACTAGCCATCGCTCACTAAGGCAGACGCGTTGACCATTGGACTATCGGGACACAGCGGCCAACCTCCCTGGAGGACCTACACACGCAAATCCCCATCTATGACGCGTATCACATACGCGCTACCGCCGCGTCCATTATTCCACTTGCTCGCAGCCACACTCTATTCCTGCGACACTCTGTTCGGACGGTGACGTGCGTCTAGCAAAGAAAACTTTCGATGGCCCGTCGAGACCTGAATAATTATACAGGACATTTCAGGAGGAATAGTAAGTATTGTAGGAGGTGGTAGTATAGACAAATTACAGTAGGAACGCCACATAGCATGTGTCCAATTTTGAGTACGTACACCTGCGTTCAATGCATTTTCGTTTAGTTTGTTGGTCCTTACGGAACCCCCTTGTCTACCCTTGCTTCAAAATGAGCTTCCAGCACTATTGAAAGACGGTACCTTCGGCTACAAGAATGCTTATGTTCCTCCAGCATGACGGGGCTTCTGCACTTTCCAGTAGTCAGATGACACATTATCAAAAACCTAACGTTCCCCAGACGATGGATCAATAGATATGGGAACTTTTCTTGGCCACCAGGATCCCCGGACCTTATCCCTTTGGATTTTCGCCTGTCGGCATGGTTGTAAGACGAAGTCTACGAAGAAAAAGTAAATCCAAGAGCCGATTTGTTCGTTCGGATTATGAATAATGCAGCTTTCATAAAAGAACGCAAAGACGACCTCAGAAGAGCTACACGTGGTGTTATCAAAAGAAGTCAAAAGTGCATTGAAACTCGTAGGGGAATTTTTGAAAATCAACTTTGAATGTCCTCATTCGCTTTTGCTTTGAGTTTGTTAGGGTTACAAACTAACAACTGTATCTCTGTACTCAAAATGTGGACACTTTTGTATGGAATTGTTTATGCAATTCGTCTATACTACCGCCTGCTAAAAAATCTACTACTACTGAAATACCCTGTATATGCATATGTCCGAAAGCAAAGACTCCACGAATCCAGGTTTGAACCTGGTCAGGCACAAATTTTCATCTGCCTCTGTAGCTGTATTTTAACGCCCTGTGACAGCCTGGACATCTGTCCTTCGATATTTAATTGATTAACAAGGCAGTCGGATTCGATTCGTTGTCTGTTCTTTCAGACATGTCCGAAAGAACATACCAACCCCCCCCCCCCCCCCCCCCCCCCCACACACACACACTTCACACATTTGTCTTAAGAGCTATTCGGGAAATGTTTGGCAACTCGGTGATAGTGACGATCTGAAACTACACTAACCTGCTCATTTCATTAGATACAGTTGTAATAGATGTTTAATAAGTGACAGCTGTTTGGAAAATTACGTTTGCGAGATGGTTACTTTATGCATCAATTACAGCGTTTGCTACGGTCGCAGGTTCGAATCCTGCCTCGGGAATGGATGTGTGTGATGTCCTTAGCTTAGTTAGGTTTAAGTAGTTCTAAGTTCTAGGGAACTGATGACCACAGATGTTAAGTCCCATAGTGCTCAGAGCCATTTGAACCAATTACAGCGTTTCTCATCGTTTACTCTGCGGGAAGCCTGCTTCTTTCCACCCTACAGCAATGACTGAATGCTCACGTTCTTGATACCTCACTGCATGTGCTATTGCAACTCTAACCAAAGATTCAAATCCCGCTGGAAAACTATATTTCAAGTGAGATGGTTTTGCTCCTCCTCCACCGTCTTTGAAAACGATCACAACCAAATTAAGTATAGGACTCCTGTGAAACCCTTCGAGTTCATATTGCGGTGCTGTGAAGATGAAAAGTCAAATGACAGATGGAGTTTGTCAAATTCCATTAATTATGACTGCATTATTAATTACTGTTTACAAGCGCTTTTCTGCCGCTTACTGTAACTATTTTTTAAATGTTAGAGCTGGAAGAATATAAACATCAGATTTTCGCCGTATGGAATATTCGAATACACCTTAATTCTTCACGTCTCGAGCAACGGCAGAATATGCATCAGAAAAGCGATCAACAAGAAGCCAGTTCTTTCCTGTCCAATGACAGGGAACTCAATACCAGTATTATATAGCAAAGATACGTTGCCAACTCAACCACTGGAGAAGCTCCAAAATTGTGAATCGCGTCTGGTGAATACGCTTTCAAGTTTTCGGTCCCGACTGAGACAGTAAAACACAATTGTCCGGTTATTAAATTCACTTGATGTTATCGTGTCATAATGTGAATGATTTTCTGTTGAGATGTGATATAAGGACATCAGTTAATGCTTTCGAGACCACGAAACTCGTTCCACACGGAAAATACAACTGCTCTCGTCTCTCATTTTGCGATGTTTCTGTCATAGTGGCTATTGGGCCGATAAGTAAGACACCCACGCACCAACTCTTCGCTAGCTCCGAGGTAATATGCTTGCCTACCAGGCGCAACTTGCTTTCCTTCGCCTTTCGAGACTCGCTGAAAGCCAGACTTTTAATTATTTTGTGGCAGAGCTAGAAGCAGGCAGATAGAAACTCAATAAGTGAATCGTAAGAGAACGCTCGAGCAAAATTTGTCTTGCTACTTTCAATACCCCTTATTGTCAGAGCGTAAACCTTATGGTACTACAAAATTCGTAATACAACTTTTGTTTTTGTTGTGAATAAATAATTTTATCTATGAACTGCCACATTTTCATATGTGTATGATACAGGACATGAAGTAAATACAGACCTTTTCGAAGTCAAAAGTCGGTAATATCCTACTAATCTGTGTTAAAATAGGCACAATCATCTTACAAACACTTAATGCTTTATTAAGATACACTGTCGTCGTGAAGTTTCTGTAGTAAGTTGAATTTATTTTCCATTAGTACAGTGAATATTTAAATTGCGTTTTCAATTACTTTATTGAACACAACAATAATCACCAAAGAGAAATTGATCAGTAACAGTATATTCTGTAAGAATATCTAAAACTGACAATGCTAAAGTAGTTTACAAATTCTACACCTGTAGAAACCTACTGGTTCTAAAGTTGTCATTCAACCAGAGTAGTTTGAAGAGCATTTTCGTCTAGAAACGAATTGCCTTGACGGTTGATCGATGAAGAGCGGGAAAGGTAAAAGTTTACGAATAAACGAACAGACGGACGAGAGACTGAGATGACTTACCTATCAATCTCCTGGATAATTTTGTTTCTCAAATCAACAGAGTGCGTTACCATGCAGTAGTACACGTGTTGTAGTTTTTTCGATAGGTTTTCTTACACTGCGACATAAAGGTGTCTCAATTGTTGGCAACAAATTCCAGCTGGGATGGATACACCCTTGGGGAAGAATTCGTAGTGCAAAACACATTTTTGGAGCTATCAGATGGAAAATATTGTGTTCAGACTACTCTTTGCTCGAGTTTACGAAAAATGATTCAAATGGCTCTGGGCACTATGGGTGTTAACATCTGAGGTCATCAGTCCCCAAGAATTTAGAACTACCTAAACCTAACTAACCTAAAGAGATCACACACACCCATGCCCGAGGCAGGATTCGAACCTGCGACCGTAGCGGTTGCGCGGTTCCGGACAAGCGCCTAGAGCCGCTCGTCCACACAGGCCGGCCCGAGTTTGCGTTTTTTGGTAGGGCTCAGCCTTAATTTATTGTTAGGAAGTTAACGATAATGGCATCGTAATTCGTCACCAGTAACAGTATTGCATAGGAATACTCAATTTGCGACCTGATGACGTTCAAGCACAACTGCAATAACAGCCACTCTGTTGATTTTTGTTGTTTCGAACTGGAGGATGCAGTACCCCTACACCAGACGTCTGAACCTTGCCTGTTGAATGCAAATGTCGCACGATGGTTAAATGGTAACCCATCACTTATATCAGTAGTCAATACTTCCTTAATGTGGAAAACCGTTCATGACAGATCGATCTCTGTTAAAACAAGAATATCTTTTTCTGGCGTATTTCCCCACAAAAGCACTCGCTCCACACACAGTCCAAATCTTTCCAGGTGCCTCCTTTGCATTCACCCCTCTATTATACCAAAAGTAAATATTGTGTTGCAGATGTTACACCCTTTTCCACTTGCGACCCAATTTTACAACGCTTAACCGTTGTTTATGATATTTAAGTATGCAAAATCCAATGCTTCACTGCAAGATGATAACTAGTACTTCAAATTCGAAAATGACAGATGACACATACACTGACAGCATCGCGGCGCCTTCACCTGGGGGGCGGGTGGCGTCTGGCTGGTGGCCGGTAGCCGCTGCAGCGCGAGGAGACGCTCGGGCGTGAGCTGTTGTGATCGCGACACAGCCACGAGTTCTCCTGCGGAGGTCGCAGGTTCGAATCCAGCCTCGGCATGGATGTGTGTGATGTCCTTAGGTTAGTTAGGTTTAAGTAGTTCTACGTTCTACGGGACTGAAGACCTTAGAAGTTAAGTCCCATAGCGCTCAGAGCCATTTGAGCCATTTTAAACGCTACAATCAATTTTCTTCTCATACTGTTGCTTACAAAATTTCCTCAGACTCGTTCTCCAAATCTCTCACCAATTGAAAACGTCTGGCCAATGGTGGCCGAGCAACTGGCTCGTCACAACACGCCAGTCACTACTCTTGATGAACTGTGGTATCGTGTTGAAGCTGCATGGGACGCTGTACCTGTACACGCCATCCAAGCTGTGTTTGACTCAATGCCCAGGCGTATCAAGGCCGTTATTGCGGCCAGAGGTGGTTGTTCTGGGTACTGATTTCTCAGGATCTATACACCCAAATCTCTCACCAATTGAAAACGTCTGGCCAATGGTGGCCGAGCAACTGGCTCGTCACAACACGCCAGTCACTACTCTTGATGAACTGTGGTATCGTGTTGAAGCTGCATGGGACGCTGTACCTGTACACGCCATCCAAGCTGTTTGACTCAATGCCCAGGCGTATCAAGGCCGTTATTGCGGCCAGAGGTGGTTGTTCTGGGTACTGATTTCTCAGGATCTATACACCCAAATTGCGTGAAAGTGTAATCACGTGTCAGTTCTGGTATAATATATTTGTCGAATGAATACCCGTTTATCAGCTGCATTTCTTCTTGGTGTAGCAATTTTAATGGCCATCAGTGTAGATAATGACGTGTCTGCCTGCACTAGCTTGCTGTACGAGGAGAACGCGGGAGGAGGAACCGCGCTGCGTGCCTCAGACGCAGCGCCCCGAGTAGCCGAATGCAAACGGCGTGGCGGGAGTCGGCGGCTGCCCAGCGGGTCATCGACTCTGGACTTCCGCGGCCGCGGCCGCCGCCTGCGTGCTTCGCGGGAGCAGAGCGGCAGCGCCATAGCGGCCGTCGCGGACAGGCCAGTGCAGCAGCCCGCGACGCTGGTCCCACGTCTTCTCTTAGGCTGAAGAAACGTGATCCCTCGTTTACAGCGTTCCAAGATTTGGAGGAAGTCTTTCACAGTGCTGTACGCACTACACTCTAGCGGGGATAAAGTCAGGGAGCCAAGGGTACTACACCGACATCAATCAGTCCGCCTTAGGGCCCATGGCGGACGGTACCCCGTACAAGTACCAGTCATTTTCATCCCTATGTGGTCGGACGCTTTCCCGGCGTATGTCTTGTTTCCAGGGCTCTCGGGTGTCCAGCCGGACGCGATAGTTGAAGTCCTACGATATTTCGGCGATTAACCTTTCCGCCACCATCAGGTGTGATATGGCGCGCGCCGCTATCCTGTGATCGATTATAGTTCGCTGTTCTGGTGCGGGTGGCGCTCCGGTGGCGATTTGCTATTACGTCGCTGGCGTGTGTTTGCGGTCGCCGGCAGCAAGCGGAAGGGTAGTCGGTTTCCGGGTATCGCACGGAACGTGAAGTTCGCTCTGCCTGACCTGCTGGTGACTAGCTCTAAGGTCGTTGTGCCTCGCAATATGAGCAGAGTGGTCTGGGGCGGAGGCGACTCGCCGCTGTGCTGGCCACGCGATGATGAATAATTGGTGTCGGCGTACTTGCTCTTCCTGCCTGTCTGATGTGGAGGTCCAGTGGGGTCCTGTGATACTCTGGCCCGGAGACAACTAGTTGCTGAATTTTGGAGTCGTCTGCTAGGTTAGGGTGTGGTCTCGGTTGGCTCGTCAGATTTTCCCCTGGAAGCTCCAGCAGCGGTTGCTGAACTTCATTCTGACGTGGGACGGCGTTGTTGGAACTTTTTGCTGTGTGTGTGTGGCTCGTTACGATATTTGTTGGTACTAATTTATTTGCTCAACTAGAGTCCTGCCCGGAGTTGCGTTCATGTATGGTATATTTGGCATTCGATGTGTTAGGTTAAGTCTGCCTAAGAAAGGCGGTTTTGGACTGTATATGCATAGTGAATTACTGCTGCTTGGTATACGTGGTCTTCTGGGACCTGAACAATAAGATCTAGTCAATTTGGTTGTGTAACAGCATTTAGTGGTATGTTCTGTATTTTAATCTCACTGTGTTATTATTAACTGGGTGGAATAGTCGTGTTTGGTGTCGTTACGGCACTTCCAAGACTGTGGTTTCACTATTCATGTGCGCTTGGCTTTTATTGGTTTGTTTTAAGAAGCCAGAATTGTTTATTAAGATTTGTGTGTGTTGGCTTCCGGCACTTAAGAGCGCCCGAGTTAAGGGCGCCGTGGTTATCATGTGCTGTCGGGATGTTATTTGTTATTTGATTTTTCAATTTTATCTTGAGTTGGTATTATCTGTCGTGTGTTACAGAACATAGCCAAGGTGCGTAAGTGTTGGACAACTGTGGGAGGCATGTTGGGGAGCTCTCAGCGGTTTATTTCGGGGACCGTTTCTAGTGGGAAGGCTCCGAAGTGTTGAGAGCCACTCGTCTGTGATTGCATTGGAAGTAACTCTTGCCCTTTGGTTGTATGAACTTATTATTTTGTTATTATATTGATTGTGTGTTGCGCTTCTTTGATTTTATGGTGCCAAGTGCTATTATCTTTCTCAAAGTTTTTTATATAAATGATTTTAAATTGCAATGTCACGTTAACTTATTATTGGATCTTGGTTTGTGGAGTAAAATCTTTTAAAGAACCATTGTAATTTGTTCTTGCAGTAGAAAATTCTCTTATTTTATGGTGCCAAGTTGCCATTATTATTATTATTTGTTTATCACTGCTCTTAATGTTTGCCGATTTGACTTAAAGGTTTTTGTACATGATATTAAGTTGTATTGCCCAGTTAACTTATTATTGGATGTTGTCTCTTGGATAAACTCTAAAAGCGCTATTGTAAAAGGTTCTTTGATTTTATGGTGGCAAGCCGCAGTTATTGTTTTTAAAGTTTATTCTTTTAACCATTGGTCAAGTACTGTTATATGAATTCGTTGTTACTTAAGAGTTTAGTATTGGCAATTTAATACATTGTGTACAGTCTGCTGTTTGGGATATTATTGGGTGGAAATCCTTGGATAGTTGTCCTATAAAAACACATATTCCAAGGTGTGTAAATAACACCGACAATGAACAAACAGACCATTCCATCATAACCATACGATTGATGGTGGGAAGGTTATTCGCCTAAATATCGTGCGACTTCAACTATTGCATCAGGCTGGGCACCCGAGAGCCCTCGAAACATTTCCATTCCTGTTTCTCACGCAAATACAGTAAACGAAAAGCGACTGTCTGTATGCCTCCGTATGACCCCTTATTTCTCGTATCTTACATTCGTGGTCCTTACGCGAAATATATGCCAGTGGCAGTAGAGCCATTCTGCAGTCAGCTTCAAACGCCGTTTCTCTAAATTTTCGTGCTAGTGTTTTCTTGAAATGAATGTCACTTCTCCAGGGATTCCTATCAGAGTTCCCAAAGCATTTCCGTAACACTTGCGTTCGTTCTAACCTATCATTCTAGGAGCCCAGCTCTGAATTTTTCCGTGCCTTCCTTTAATTCGACCTGGTACGGATCCCAAATACTCTAGCATTACTCAAGAATAGGTCGCACTAGGGTCCTATATGCGGTCCCATTTACAGATGAAATTCACTTTCCCAAAATTCTCCCAATAAACCGAAGACGACCAACAGCTTCCCTACGACCAATCTTATGTGGTTGTTCCACTTCATGTTATTTCTCAAACTCTCACCTACATATTTCACGCGATATGACAAGAACGAGAGGCCACATGTAAGACAGATGGGACTCAGTATTAGAGTTAAACAAAGCTTTGGAAGACTTTCCATCAACATGACTTAACAATCACATACAACCGTTCGCTAGACGAGATTCGTATCCAAAGACTGAAAAGTTGCACAGCTCACACCAATATTCAAGAAAGGTAGGAGGAGAAATCCACTAAATTACAGGCCCATATCGTTAACGTGGATATGCACCAGGATTTTGGAACATATATTGTGTTCGAACATTATGAATTACCTCGAAGGAAACCATCTATTGACACACAGTCAACATGGCTTTAGAAAACATCGTTCCAGTGAAACACAACTAGCTCTTTATTCACATGAAGTGTTGAGTGCTGTTGACAAGGCATTTCAGATCGATTCCGTATTCCTGGATTTCCGGAAGGCTTTAGACACTGTACCACACAAGCGACTCGGAGTAAAATTGCGTCGTGTTATGTGACTGGATTTGCGATTTCCTGTCAGAGGTCACAGTTCGCACTAACTGACAGAAAGTCATCGAGTACAACAGAAGTGATTTCTGGCGTTCCCCAAGGTAGTGTTATTCGCCCTTTGCTGTTCCCTATCTATATAAACGATTTGAGAGACAATCTGAGCAGCTGTCTTAGGTTGTTTGCATATGACGCTGTCGTTTATCGCTAATAAAGTCATCAGAAGATAAAAAAACTGCAAAATGATTTAGCAAAAAATATCTGAATGGCGTGAAAAGTGGCATTTGACCCTAAATAATGAAAAGTGTGAGCTCATCCACATGAGTGCTAAAAGGAACTCGTTGAACTTCGGTTACACGATAAATCAGTCTAATCCAGAAGCCGTAAATTCAACTAAATACCTAGGTATTACAATTACGAACAACTTAAATTGAAAAGAACACATAGATGTTGTGGGGAAGACTAACGAAAGGCAGCGTATTATTGGCAGGACACTTAGAAAATGTAACAGACCTAGTAAGGAGACTGCCTACACTACGCTTCCCGGCCTCTTTTAGAATACTGCTGCGCAGTGTGGGACCCTTACCACATAGGACTGACGGAGTACATCGAAAAAATTCAAAGAAAGGCAGTACGTTTTGTATTATCGCGAAATATGGGAGAGAGTATCAACTAAATGATACAGGATTTGGGCTGGAAATCAGTAAAAGAAATGCGTTTTTCGTTGCGACGTAATCTTGTCACGAAATTCCAATCACCAACTTTCTCCTCTGAATGCGAAAATATTTTGTTGACACCGACCTACAAATGGGTTAAAGATCACCACGATAAAATAAGGGAAATCAGCGCTCGTACGGAAAGATATAGGTGCTCATTCCTTCCGTGCGCTATACGAGATTGGAATAATAGACAATTGTGAAGGTGGTTCGATGAACCCTCTGCCAGGCACTTAAATGTGATTTGCAGAGTACGCATGTAGATGTAGGTGAAGTAAGCCAGAAAGGATAGACAGCATTCATTCGGAAATTCTTTAATCATTAGTGAAAGTGGCAACCGAACGGGTATTAATGTTGGTGGTAAAATTCACGAAACAAAAGAAATACCTTCGAACTTCCGGAAATAAGTGATGCAAAGAATGCCGAAGATACGAAGAGAAGATAGGGTGAAAGTTTGTGTACAATCAGCTAAAAATTTGATGCATACAAACTTTTGTCAGGATTAATACAAAAAAAAAATGGAAAAGAAAATTGACAGTGTATTAGATGACGACCCATTCAGCTTTAGGAGAGGTAAAAGCACGAGAGAGGAAAGTCTGACATAACGAGCGGCTTTCAATACATCTACATCTACATCTGTACTCCGCAAGCCACCTCACGGTGTGTAGCGGAAGGTACCTTGAGTACCTTTATCGGTCCTCCCTTCTATTCCAGTCTCGTATTGTTCGTGGAAAGGATTGTCGGTATGCCTCTGTGGGGGCTCTAATGTCTCTGATTTTATCCTCATGGTCTTTTCGCGAGATATACGTAGGGGGGAGCAATATACTGCTTGACTCTTCGGTGAAGGTATGTTCTCGAAACTTCAACAAAAGCCCGTACCGAGCTACTGAGCGTCTCTCGTGCAGAGTCTTCCACTGGAGTTTATCTATCATCTCCGTAACGCTTTCGCGATTACTAAATGATCCTGTAACGAAGCGCGCTGCTCTGCGTTGGATCTTCTCTCTCTCTTCAATCAACCCTATCTGGTATGGATCCCACACTGGTGAGCAATATTCAAGCAGTGGGCGAACAAGTGTACTGTAACCTACTTCCTTTGTTTTCGGATTGCATTTCCTTAGGATTCTTCCAATGAATCTCAGTCTGGCATCTGCTTTACCGACGATCAACTTCATATGATCATTCCATTTTAAATCACTCCTAATGCCTAATCCCAGATAATTTATGGATTTAACTGCTTCCAGTTGCTGACCTGCTATATTGTAGCTAAATGATAAGGGATCTTTCTTTCTATGTATTCGCAGCACATCGCACTTGTCTACACTGAAATTCAATTGCCAATCCCTGCAATATGCGGCAATTCGATGCAGATCCTCCTGCATTTCAGTACAGTTTTCCATTGTTACACCCTATACATATAGTATAGCGTCATCAGCTAAAAGCCTCAGTGAACTTCCGATGTCACCCACGAGGTCATTTATACATATTGTGAATAGCAACCGTCCTACGACACTCCCCTGCGGCACACCTGAAATCACTCTTACTTCGGAAGACTTCTCCCCATTGAGAATGACATGCTGCGTTCTGTTATCTAGGAACTCTTCAGTCGAATCACAAAATTGGTCTGATAGTCCATATGCTCTTACTTTGTTCATTAAACGACTGTGAGGAACTGTATCGAACGCCTTGCGGAAGTCAAGAAACACGGCATCGACTTGGGAACCCCAATCTATGGCCCTCTGCGTCTCGTGGACGAATAGCGCGAACTGGGTTTCACACGATCGTCTTTTTCGAAACCCATGCTGATTCCCACAGAGTAGATTTCTAGTCTCCAGAAAAGTAATTATACTCGAACATAATACGTGTTCCAAAATTCTACAACTGATCGACGTTAGAGATATAGGTCTATAGTTCTGCACATCTGTTCAACGTCCCTTCTTGAAAAAGGGGATGACCTGTGCCCTATTCCAATCCCTTGGAACGCTGCGCTCTTCTAGAGACCTACGGTACACCGCTGCAAGAAGGGGGCAAGTTCCTTTGCGTACTCTGTGTATAATCGAACTGGTATCCCATCAGGTCCAGCGGCCTTTCCTCTTTTGAGCGATTTTGTCTTCCTATCCCTCAGTCATCTATTTCGATATCTACCATTTTGTCATCTGAGCGACAATCTAGAGAAGGAACACATTCTTTTTCTGAAAGCATGTTGGTTTTATTCAGGATTCCAGTACACCGTATCCTTTCCCACTGCAAAACCGTATTTTTCAACACAATCTCCTTTCAGTACGACGGTCTTTAGCCACCCACCTACGAAGGCCTGCATGTCCGCATGGTACCACCCTACTGGTCCGACGTGATTCAGTGGAGATGTGACGTGGCGCCACTCCATAGATTGCCGTTTTGTTCCCGGTTCGAAGTGACGAACCCATGTTTGATCGCCTGTGACGATGTTCGACAAAAAACTGTCACTATCGGCTTCGTGAAGCACAAGCAATTCCGCAGGGATGTTCCGTCGTTGCTCTTTACGGTCTTCTGTTGAACGGCTAGGAACTAGTCAGGCACACACCTCTGAGTATCCCAGCCGCTGGACGGACACACAGTACGTGAAAGAACTTGCCCTCCTTCTAACAGTGTAGCGGAAGCCCCTAGAGGAACGGAAAGTTCCAAATGATTGGAAAAGAGCACAGGTAGTCCCAGTCTTCAAGAAGGGTCGTCGAGCAGATGCGCAAAACTATAGACCTGTATCTCTGACATCGATCTGTTGCAGAATTTTAGAACATGCTTTTTGCTCGCGTATCATGTCATTTTTGGAAACCCAGAATCTGCTCTGTAGGAATCAACATGGATTCCGGAAACAGCGATCGTGTGAGACCCAACTCGCTTTTTTTGTTCATGGGACCCAGAAAATATTTGATACAGCCTCCCAGGTAGATGCCATTCCTTGACTTCCGGAAGGCTTTCGATACAGTTCCTCACTGTTGCCTGATAAACGGAGTAAGAGCCTGCGGAATAACAGACCAGCTGTGTGGCTGAAGAGTTTTTAGCAAACAGAACATAGCATGTTGTTTTCAATAGAGAGACGTCTACAGGCGTTAAAGTAACCTCTGGCGTGCCACAGGGGAGTGTTATGGGACCATTGGTTTTCACAATATATATAAATGACCTAGTAGATATTGTTGGAGGTTCCTTGCGGCTTTTCGCGGATGATGTTGCAGTATACAGAGAAGTTGCAGCATTAGAAAATTGCAGCGAAATGCACGAACATCTGCAGCGGATAGGCACTCGGTGCAGGTGGTAGCAACTGACCCTTAACATAAACAAATGTAATGTATTGCGAATACATAGAAAGAATCCTTTATTGTATGATTATATGATATCGGAACAAACACTGGTAGCAGTTACTTCTGTAAAATATCTGGGAGTAAGCGCACGGAACGATTTGAAGTGGAATGATCATATAAAATTAATTGTTGGTAAGGCGGGTGCCAGGTTGAGATTCATTGGGAGAGTCCTTAGAAAATGTAGTCCGTCAACAAAGGAGGTGGCTTACAAAACACTGGTTCGACCTATAGTTGAGTATTCCTCATCAGTGTGGGATCCGTACCAAGTCGGGTTGACAGAGGAGATAGAGAAGATCCAAAGAAGAGCCGTGCGTTTCGTCACAGGGTTATTTGGTAAGCGTGATAGCGTTACGGAGATGTTTAGCAAACTCAAGTGGCAGACTGTGCAAGAGAGGCGCTCTGCATCGCGGTGTAGCTTGCTGTCTAGGTTTCGAGAGGGTGCGTTTCTGAATGAGGTATCGAATATATTGCTTCCCTCTATTTATTCCTCCCGAGGAGATGACGAATGTAAAATTAGAGAGATTCGAGCGCGCACGGAGGCTTTCCGGCAGTCGTTCGTCCCGCGAACCATACGCATCTGGAACAGGAAAGGGAGATAACACACTGTTGGGTGGCTTGTGGATTATATATGTACATGTAGCTATAGATGTACCAGCAAAGACGTCCAGTTGTACAGCGAGGTGTTAAGACTACATTCCGTCGATCATCTCGAATGAGGGTGTCCGCACGTTCCAACACTGTGGGAGTCATAACTATGTGCCCGCCACGCGGGAGATCGAATAGGTTTGTGCGACCTGAAGCCTCGCTCAACGACTCACCGTGCTTTTGTTCACCGCCAGGTCTCCGTAGAAATTCTGCAGGCAGTTACAAATATCTGCGGTACTCTGGTTCTCCGCCAAAACAAACTCTGTGTTTGGAACGCCCCTACGTCACAGACGCCATTTTTAAGGCTGCGTATAGCGCACACTCGGCTGCAGAGTGAGAATCTCATTCTGGAAACAGCCCTCGTATAGTTGGTAATGGTAGCAAGCCGAAAGGAAAATAAAAACACCTTCGTTGTATTTCTAGACCTTGAAAAGGTCGACAAAGCAAAATGGTGCAACATGCCCGAAAATTCGAAAAAATGGGCGCTACATACTAGAAAGAACGTGTAACACACAATAAATATAACGACAAAGAACGAGCGATGAGGATCAAAGACAAAGAACTAAGTGCCCGGATTAAAAAGGATGCAAGACAGGGATGCAGTCTTTATTCCATGCCGTTCAATCTCCGTATCGAAGAAGCAGGATTCATCAAAATAAAAGATAGGTTCAGGGGTGAGATTAAAATCCAAGCCAAAGGTCAAAGAGTATCAGCGATAAAATTATCTGATGACATTGCAATCCTCAAAGCTAGCAATTATGGCAGGGCATCGCGAATAGAATAAACGCTGTGCCGAGCATAGAATATGGATTGAGCGTGAACCGAAGAAAAGGAACCAATAAGGAGTACCAGGTACGAGATTAGTGGAAACTTACCTTCAAAAGTGGAGACCACGAAGTAAAAAAATTCTGATATCTTTGAAGTAAAATAATGTATGACGGACTGGGCAAGAAAGAAATAAAAAGCAGTCTATTGATATCAGACATAGGGCTTAATTTTAGGAAGAAAATTCTGAGAATGAATGCCTTGAGCACAGGATTGTATGGTAGTGAAACATGGATGGAGGAAAAACTGGAACAGAAGAGAATCCAAGAGTTTGAGATATGTGGTGTTGTGGAATGATGTTGAAAATTACGTGGACTGATAAGGTAAAAAATGAGGTGGTTTCCTGCATAATCGGCGAGAGAAAAAAAAAATGTGGGAAACACTGACAACAAAAAGGGGTAGGATGATATGACATGCTTTTCGATATCAGAGAATAACATCCATGGTACCAGAGGGAGCTGTAGAGGATAAAAGCTATAGGGGAAGATATTGGCGTACATCCGATAAATAACTAAGGTACTATGGTGCGAGTGCCACTCAGAGATGAAGTTGGCATAGGACAGGAAGTCGTGGCGGGCTGCATAAAAAATAAATAAATAAAAATAGTTCAGAGGACTGATGAGCACGTAACTGGACAGTTGGAAGAAAATATTCCTATGGAGGAAGAAATATTTACTCCGAATTGTTGAATGGCATCCCAGAATGTGACATCCGCATCACCTGATAATGGAAATAGAACGGTACGGAGGCAAGACTTCCACAGAATCTAGCACCGCCATGTAGAAGACTGCTACAAAGACAATCGAAACGTCGGTGGTATAGTTGTTAGAATTCTGTAATGAAACGGCCTAACAAACAAAGCGATTTTATGTAAACTGATATTGACCGTGATAGGCAAACCTACGTTTCTAGCATTTTGAAAGGGAAGCAGTGGTTGGGAAGAGAATGAGACAGGGTGGTAGCCTATATCCGATGTTATTCAATCTGTATATTGAGTAAGCAGTAAAGGAAACAAAAAAAATCGGAGTAGGTATTAAAATCGACGGAGAAGGAATAAAAATTTTGGGATTTGCCGACGACATGATAATGCTGTCAGAGACAGCAAAGGACCTGGACGAGCAGTTGAACGGAATAGACAGTGTTGAAAGGAGGATATGAGATGAACATCAACAAAAGCAAAAAGAGGATAATAGAATGTAGTCGAATTAAATCGGGTGATGCTGCGGGAATCAGATTAGGAAATGAGACACTTCAAAGTAGTAGATGAGTTAAGCTACTTGGGAAGCAAAATAAATGATAATGGTCGAAGTAGAGGGGATATAAAATGAAGACTGGCAATGGCAAGAAAATCGTTTCTCAAGAAGAGAGATTTGTCAACATCGAGTATAGATTGAAGTGTCAGGAAGTCATTTCTGAAAGTATTTGTATGGAGTGTAGCCATGAATGGAAGTGAAACATGGACGATAAATAGTTTGGACAAGAAGAGAACAAAAGCTTTCGAAATGTGGTGCTACAGAAGAATGCTAAAGATTAGATAGGTAGATCACATAACTAATGAGGACGTATTGAATAGGATTGGGGAGAAGTTTGTGGTACAACTTGACTAGAAGAAGGGATCAGTCGGTAGGAGATGTTCTGAGGCATCAAGGGATCACCAATTTAGTATTGGAGGACAGCATGGAGGGTAAAAATCGTAGAGGGAGACCAAGAGACAAATACACTAAGCAGATTCAGAAGGATGCAGGTTGCAGTAGGTACTGGAAGATGAAGAAGCTTGCACAGGATAGAGTAGCAGGGAGAGCTGCATCAAACCAGTCTCTGGACTGAAGACCACAACAACAACAACGTTGACCGTGAAAACTTACAAACATACTGTAACAAGACTGCAGAATTAGTCGCACTACGATCCTGTACGCGACTGCCCCCAAATGCATAGCATTTTGCGAGAACCCTTCCGACAAATCTGTCTTCCATAAAACGGGCTTGCCTTTCCGAGTACAGGTCCTTACCGCTGCCCCACTTCTTCAAAGTCTGAGTTGAGGGGAGCGGGTCGACAGAAGGGGTGCAACCCGCGTGAGCCGGCGCTGTAACCTGGTCGCCCAAACATCCTCTGCGGCTGTGGCAGCCTCAGGGCACTCAGTGGTGCCCCGCGCGCATCGACATTCAGCCTGCAGCTGGAAGAGACGGGCCGGGCGTCGGCGGTCAGCCCGTCCGTGAGGCGAATGCGCTCCAGCGGCTCGCCACCCGACACCGATGTCCTTTTAACTTAACAGACGCCGGCGCATCGCTGCGCGTCCGATGGTCTCTGACGGCGTGTCGTGGCTACAGAGTGCCGCTCCTCTGATCAGGCCAAGCTGATAGTCGAACACTGTTTGCATTGAACACCGAGGAGTGCGAAGCAGATTTTAAGAAACGGGTTCGACAATGGCAAAGAGACGTACACTGAAGTCGCACTTTGGCAGAATTAAAAATTATTGAAAGGAACATAAAGGAGAATCGTAATAACAGCATAAGGTGAGGTAGACTGTCAGTATTGACACTGATTCGAAGCAGCGCGTATCAGTTTACGGGAGCATTCTGGCTGTTTTGTTTAGCGATCTACGTGAAGAAACGATTTAGCGGAGATACATTTACAGTGTAAAGCCAATAATAGAGGGCGACTCAAAAGTCCTTGGACACCTTCATAAGTTGGAAGGTTAAAGGGAAAATTGAAATGTGATGATGGGAACATAGGTTTGTCGTGGGTCCGCAACTTTTGGAGTGAATGTCATTCATGGCCGCCATCTTGAAATCCGCCATTTTGGATTCAAGGGTAGGGGGGTGTATGACACATCAAATAACACTAGCTTGAGCTCTGGAATTGAGTGGTGTACGAGGGCTGTCCAGGAAGTAAGTTACGATTGATCGCGAAATGGCAACGACTATGAAAAACCTATAAAGCTTTACACAGTTGTGTTGGGCAGTGTCTTTAGTATGACCCTAGATAGCATCACGTCGCTCTTCTCATTTCTGAGCTCACAGTGAACGCATAGATGTCTAGAAAATAGTGTCTCCCGCCAAGTACAGGGTGTTTCAAAAATGACCGGTATATTTGAAACGGCAATAAAAACTAAACGAGCAGCGATAGAAATACACCGTTTGTTGCAATATGCTTGGGACAACAGTACATTTTCAGGCGGACAAACTTTCGAAATTACAGTAGTTACAATTTTCAACAACAGATGGCGCTGCAAGTGATGTGAAAGATATAGAAGATAACGCAGTCCGTGGGTGCGCCATTCTGTACGTCGTCTTTCTGCTGTAAGCGTGTGCTGTTCACAACGTGCAAATGTGCTGTGGACAGCATGGTTTATTCCTTAGAACAGAGGATTTTTCTGGTGTTGGAATTCCACCGCCTAGAACAGTGTTGTTGCAACAAGACGAAGTTTTCAACGGAGGTTTAATGTAACCAAAGGACCGAAAAGCGATACAATAAAGGATCTGTTTGAAAAATTTCAACGGACTGGTAACGTGACGGATGAACGTGCTGGAAAGGAAGGGCAACCGCGTACGGTAACCACAGAGGGCAACGCGCAGCTAGTGCAGCAGGTGATCCAACAGCGGCCTCGGGTTTCCGTTCGCCGTGTTGCAGCTGCGGTCCAAATGACGCCAACGTCCACGTATCGTCTCATGCACCAGAGTTTACACCTCTATCCATACAAAATTCAAACGCAGCAACCCCTCAGCGCCGCTACCATTGCTGCACAAGAGACATTTGCTAACGATATAGTGCACAGGATTGATGACGGCGATATGCATGTGGGCAGCATTTGGTTTACTGACGAAGCTTATTTTTACCTGGACGGCTTCGTTAATAATCAGAACTGGCGCATATGGGGAACCCAAAAGCCCCATGTTGCAGTCCCATCGTCCCTGCATCCTCAAAAAGTACTGGTCTGGGCCACCATTTCTTCCAAAGGAATCATTGGCCCATTTTTCAGATCCGAAACGATTACTGCATCACTCTGTCTGGACATTCTTCGTGAATTTGTGGCCGTACAAAATGCCTTAGAAGACACTACGAACACCTCGTGGTTTATGCAAGATGGTGCCCGGCCACATCGCACGGCCGACGTCTTTAATTTCCTGAATGAATATTTCGATGATCGTGTGATTGCTTTGGGCTATCCGAAACATACAGGAGGCGGCGTGGATTGGCCTCCCTATACGCCAGACATGAACCCCTGTGACTTCTTTCTGTGGGGACACTTGAAAGACCAGGTGTACCGCCAGAATCCAGAAACAATTGAACAGCTGAAGCAGTACATCTCATCTGCATGTGAAGCCATTCCGCCAGACACGTTGTCAAATGTTTCGGGTAATTTCATTCAGAGACTACGCCATATTATTGCTACGCATGGTGGATATGTGGAAAATATCGTACTATAGAGTTTCCAGACCGCAGCGCCATCTGTTGTTGACAATTGTAACTACTGTAATTTCGAAAGTTTGTCCGCCTGAAAATGTACTGTTGTCCCAAGCACATTGCAACAAACGGTGTATTTCTATCGCTGCTCGTTTAGTTTGTATTGCCGTTTCAAATATACCGGTCATTTTTGAAACACCCTGTATGAGGGCCTGGTAAGAAAATTCGCCTGAAGCTATGCAGCCAACATTACATAGCTGTCGTGCTGTTTCTTCTTCGAGACAATTCTCAGCCGGTTTCTGTAGGGGCAATGAAGAAGCTCCTGCATCGTTTTCAATTGGAAATGTTTGATTACCCACAGTACAGCTCGTAATTGTCTCCTTCTGAGTTTCATCTCTGGTCACATGAACCACTGTCTATGAAGACAACATTTTGGCGCAGACAACGAGCTGTTGGCCAGCGTAGAGAACTGGCAGAAAGCACTGGCGACTGCCTTCTATGATGAGGGTATTGGAAAGTTGGTTCAACGCTACGACAAATGTCTAAGTCTGGACGGCAACTACGTAGAGAAGTAGCTGGAAGGCGTAGCTATTACAAATAAAACATTTCCGATTTTCAATGTGTCTTCCATTTCGCGATCAATCGTAACTTACTTTCTGGACAGCCCTCGTAATTTGTTTTTGTCTATTTTGTACAGTTTAGAAGTTTTTAAAGTTGAAAATTACCTTGATACCGACTTATGTCTCTCTTTGTTCCAGGTGCTCTAAAATGGGTCTGACACGTGAACAGAAGATCGAAATCATCCTTACATCGGGGGAACGCAGCTACCGAACAATAGCAGCTGACTAGAACAGGCGGCACCCGGACAGAGAACCGGTATCGCACAGCTCGGTGGCTCCCGTGGTCACCAAATTCCTGGAGACGGGCTCTGTTCACGATAGGGCACGTAGTGGGCGACCAAGGACTGCCACCCCCAATGAGGAAACTGCAACTGCGGTTGTTGCGCCGTTTGTGAAAAGTCCTAAACGAAGTACCTGTCGTGTGGCCCTAGCATGTGGAATAAGCCAAACCTCCGTTGTCCGGATATTGCACACCAATAAGTGGCATCCTTACAATCTGCAGATGCAACATCGACTTAACGAGGATGACCCTGATCGCCGGTTGGAGTTCTGCCTGTGGGCTACTGAGCAACACGAACTGGATCCTTCGTTTGCCAAGGCCATACTGTTCAGCGACGAGGCGTGTTTCACTTTGAACGGGGAGGTTAATCTACATAATTATCGATACTGGAGTGACGCAAATCCGAAATGGGTTACCCCAATTCGAGATCATAGTCCAGTGAAGGTAGTGGTGTCGTGTGGCATATGGGATACCCGCATCACTGGGCCATTTTTCATTTACAACACCTTAACTGCACCACAGTGTCTGATGCTGCTGAAGGACCTTGTGTTCCCTTCCACACTGAACAATGGCATTTTCCCACCTTATTTTCAGCACGATGGAGCCCCTCCACACTATGGCATTGGTGCCCGTGAATGGTTGGAGGAACAACTGCCAGGGAAGTGGACTGGTCGCCGTGCTCCCGTGGAGCGGCCGCCCAGATCCCCTGACTTAACGCCCCTTGATTTTTATCCATGGGGACATCTTAAGCAGACAGCGTATGCTGAGAGCATCCGTGATTTGAGACACCTAGAGGAACGCATATAACACGCCTGTGACCAAATTGCAGGAGACGCTCTCCTCCGTGTGCAGTCAGAGTGGCTGCGGCGACTACAGTTGTGCACGGCACGGAATGGACAACACGTAGAACACGTGTTGTAGCAGTCGGTGTGAAGGCCATTTCCCGAATGGCTCTGAGCACTATGCGACTTAACTGCTGAGGTCATCAGTCGCCTAGAACTTAGAACTAATTAAACCTAACTAAGGCCGTGCGGTTCTGGCACTGCAGTGTGGAACCGCGGGACTGCTACGGTCGCAGGTTCGAATCCTGCCTCGGGCATGGGTGTGTGTGATGTCCATAGGTTAGTTAGGTTTAAGTAGTTCTAAGTTCTAGGGGACTTATGGCCTAAGATGTTGAGTCCCATAGTGCTCAGAGCCATTTAGCCAAACATAACTAACCTAAGGACATCACACAGATCCATGCCCGAGGCACGATCCGAAACGGAGGCGGGAGCGGTCGCTCGGCTCCAGACTGTAGCGCCTACAACTGCACGGCCACCCCGGCCGGCTCATTTCCCGACTTTGAACATTAATAACCTCTAAACTGCACGAGATACAAAACAAATTACAAAACTCAATTCCAGAGCACAAGCGAGTGTTATCTGATGTGTCATACACCCCCCTTCCCATTAAAAAAAATGACTTGAATCCAAAATGGCGGATTTCAAGATGTCGGCCATGAATGACATTCACTCCAGAAGTTGCGGACCTACACCAAACCTATGTTCCCATCATCACATTTCAATTTTCCCTTTAATCTTCCAATTTATGAAGGTGTCCAAGGACTTCCGACTGGCACTTTATTTGTCGACAATACTGTGGCGCAAGCTTCTACTGAGCATGTCTAATCAATAAGTCTCGATATTCTTCTAACATTCGTAAGTACACAAAAATTTTATTACAGCTGTCTATTATCTCTAGGTGTTCGAAAATACTGCACAATCAGTCTCCCGTCTATAGAGTTCGAGACTGCTAATGGCACTGCAGCTGCAGCATGTCTAGGTCTATTAACACGTGCTACACGGATGGATCGACCCGGATTCGAAAGTCAGCGGTGAACATTTTCAGGAAACACATCATCTAGCTATCTGGAAGTAATACTCAAAGAAGCGATAGAAAATGGGACGATCGCGTAAAACATTAGGCAACAGTGAATGAAAGTCTCACCTCCGTTGGAAAGGGAGTGCGGTGTGTAAATGTAACTGCTTACAAGCCACCGGTGCGACCAGTTTTGGAGTACTGTTCCAGTGTTTGGCGTCCTCGTCAAGTGAGAGCAGACAAGGGGCGATCTGAGGGACGCGCTGACAGGACTTTAGTGCCCCGGGTAAAGTGCTACCAGCCTGTAACAGAAACAGTCGGGGATGTCGAGTAGGTCGCCTTCATGTAACGCTACAGGGTAAATTCAGAGAGCCAGTATTGGCGGAAGACCATGGCGACCTCTCTGCCGCCGCCATGACACATCTCGCCCCTGAATGGGAGAGATTAGAGCGCGAGAGGTTGCTCCATGACACGCTTACAGCGCATGATGTTATACGACCTGAACAGTTCGGTTACAAGGACAAGTTATCTGCCGAACTTCTACGGATCACTGAATGGATACAGGAAGCATACAACAAGCAGCACTTCACAACTGGTGTATTCCTTGACGTCGAAGAAGCATACGATCAGGTGTGGCGGGCCAAACTTATCGTCAAACTGAATCGCACCACCCCTATTGCGGATTGTTTCATTGGACTCGTAGACAACTTTCTGCAGGACAGGAAACTATGCCCGCATCTCGTGGTCGTGCGGTACCGTTCTCGCTTCCCACGCCCGGGTTCCCGGGTTCGATTCCCGGCGGGGTCAAGGATTTTCTCCTCCTCGTGATGGCTGGGTGTTGTGTGATGTCCTTAAGTTAGTAAGGTTTAAGTAGTTCTAAGTTCTAGGGGACTGATGACCATAGACGTTAAGTTCCATAGTGCTCAGTCAGAGAGGGAAACTGTATGTCCGAGCCGACGATGTTGTTATTGAGGTCTTCAGTCCTGAGACTGGTTTGATGCAGCTCTCCATGCTACTCTATCTTGTGCTAGCTTCTTCATCTCCCAGTACCTGCTGCAACGTACATCCTTCTGAATCTGCTTAGTGCATTCATCTCTAGGTCTCCCTCTACAATTTTTACCCTCCACGCTGCCCTCCAATGCCAAATTGGTGATCCACTGATGCCTCAGAACATGTCCTACCAATCGATCCCTTCTTCTAGTCAAGTTGTGCCACAAATTTCTCTTCCCCCAATCCTATTCAATACCTCCTCATTAGTTATATGTTCTACCCATATAACATTCAGCATTCTTCTGTAGCACCACATTTCGGAAGCTTCTATTCTCTTCTTGTCCAAACTATTTATCGTCCATGTTTCACTTCCATAGATGGCTACACTCCATACAAATACTTTAAGAAACAGCTTCCTGACACTTAAATCTATACTCGATGTTAACAAATATCTTTTCTTCAGAAACGCTTTCCTTGCCATTGCCAGTCTACATTTTATATCCTCTGTAATTCGACCATCATTAGTTATCTTACTCCCCAAATAGCAAAACTCCTAGAAGAATAAGTCATCAAGGATGATTTCTTCAGCGCACACTACACAGAAAAAAAAGATCAGAGCGCAGACAGAGGCGCACAGACGGCCGCTTTCCCATCGCCCAATATACGAATGGAATGGCACAGAAAATGGACAATATTGGTAGGAACTAGCCTCGACCACGCACCGTGCAATGCGTTTCGGGGTGTACATGTTTAAACGTGCGTATCGCTTGCGCTACGAAGGCAGATCGAGTGACGAGTCGCTGTCCTGAGGAGGCTCCGCTGGTCAGGAACATCGGGACTGCAGGCAGCGAATTCGAAACGTTGCCTTGAGTGCAGGGGTAGCTGCAAGTGCAAGAGGTGTGCAGCGCCTCTGGCGGTGAGCGGCCGCAGCCGCGTGTCGTAACCGTGAGGCGACGCGCGCGACCTGCACCGCGGGGTTTCAGGACGGGCTGTGAGGCTTCTCCCCCCGCTAAGCTGCCAACAGCTGGCGCGAACAAGCTGTCACAAGCTGTCTGCCCGCGACACTTCAGCACTTGTCAGGCGCTAATGATCTATTTCTGACGGAAATGCGACACGGCGTTAAGCCGTCCAAGACCTCGGTTGCAACTAGACAACAGTGGGACGGCGGCACGCACCGTGTGTGCTTCAAACTCTCGGACACGGTACACCAAACCGACTGACAGAACTTTGTGCGTTTCAAACCGCTGTCTACCGTCCACCCATTGTAAGAGGACTGTTCTTAAGCCAGTTCTCGTTTTGCCTCGGTTCAAAGAGCTTCATCTCATTTCCACGACCACCTACTAGGACGTAATGCATCGCTGTCGTAAGGGGCAAAATTGTGTCGCTGCAATCGAGGAATTTCAAGAACTGTGACAGTTCTTTCGACATTACGTATTTTTGCCAGACGGATCTTCGATCCAACTCGACATTGGACACTACTGGCCATTAAAATTGCTACACCAAGAAGAAATGCAGATGATAAACGGGTATTCATTGGACAAATATATTATACTACAACTCACATGTGATTACATTTTCACGCAATTTGGGGGCATAGATCCTGAGACAACAGTACCTGGAACAACCACCTGTGGCCGTAAAAACGGCCTTGATACGCCTGGCCATTGAGTAAGAGCTTGGTTGGCGTGTACAGGTACAGCTGCCCATGCAGCTTCAACACGATACCACAGGTCATCAAGAGTAGTGACTGGCCTATTTTGACAAGCCAGTTGCTCGGCCACCATTGACCTGACGTTTTCAATTGGCGAGGGATCTGGAGAATGTGCTGGCCAGGGCAGCAGTTGAACATTTTCTGTATCCAGAAAATCCCGTACAGGACCTGCAACATGCGGTCGTACATTATCCTTCTGAAATGTAGGGTTTCGCAGGGATCAAATGCAGGGTAGAGCAACGGGTCGTAACACATCTGAAATGTAACGTCCACTGTTCAAGGTGTCGTCAATGCGAAGAAGTGACCGAGATGTGTAACCAATGGCACCCCATACCATCACGCCGGGTGATACGCCAGTATGGCGATGACTAATACACGCTTCCAAAGTGCGTTCAGCGCGATGTCGCCAAACACGGATAAGACCATCATGATGATATAAACAGAACGTGGATTCATACGAAAAAATGACGTTTTGGCATTCGTGCACCCAGGTTCGTCTTTGAGTACACCATAGCAGGAGCTCATGTCTGTGATGGAGCGTCAAGGGTAACCATTGTGTCCGAGCTAATAGTCCATGCTGCTGCAAACGTCGTCGAACTGTTCGTGCAGATGGTTGTTGTCTTGCAAACCTCTCCATCTGTTGACTCAGGGATCGAGACGTGGCTGCACTATCCGTTACAGCCATGCGCATAAGATGCCTGTCATCTCGACTGCTAGTGATACGACACCGTTGGGATCCAGCAGGGCGTTCCGTATTACTCTCCTGAACCCACCGATTGCATATTCTGCTTACAGTCGTTGGATCTCGACCAACGCGGGCAGCAATGTCGCGATACGATAAACCGCAATCGCGATAGGCTACAATCCGACCTTTATGAAAGTCGGAAATATGATGGTACGCATTTCTCTTGCGTTAGCCGTCGGCACACGGACCGGGCTGTCGATTAACGTTGAGCGTGCCAAGTTCAACGTTCTGCTGAACGTTCAGGATCGATGCGACTTGTGCACACGGTACGTGGGCCCCAACGTGGTATATGCGATCACAACGCATTCCAGCGGGAGTTTGAAGGATGTTTCTAGTTCGTAAATTACACTGTTTACTCAACGGGAGTGCGTAAAATTCCCACGTTAGCTCTATTAAAATATTCCCACGTTAGCTCTATTAAAATGCACATTTTCTCCATCGTTCACGAAAAGGAAAGTACCATGTCGAATCAATAAGGACACACGCTTATAAAAGTTGGGTTACAAACTGTGTGTTACAAATTTGGAGTAGTTCTCCGGATAAGATATACATTATTTCATCATTCCCACATTTTAGAAAAATCCCAAGGTCAGACTTACTTGATCACTGTTCCTACCTAGTAGCAGAATCTTTGCAACATGTGAAGTACGAATCATAAAAGAAAAAGGAGCAAAATATCTTTATATAACTGGGGCAAGCTGTCCTGTAGATTAAGCCAATCGAACAAAGTCACCCCTCAAAAAAAGGCGAAGTTACATTTACATAACATCATATATTATAGTATATACGTATATTAAAGTAATAATAAAGTATCAGAACCTAATAAAAACGCGGATGTTAAGAACAAATACTCGGAAATTTGAAGACGCGAAGCACTGCCCCCAACAAACAAGTCAATATTGGACAGTGAGGCTGCTCATTAAGCTAAATCAACTTCAGACCCATCGGATCTAATCACATTATGTTGCCGCTTGCTGAAAACCGTACTCGTAGATGTGTTACTACTTGAGATTTAATTACAACAAATTGTACCAAGAACATTGCGTTTTGGGTGGATCTTCAGTGTGTCGGTACCCTCAAATAGCCTACTCTCATAATACGCAAGTTACAATACTTATTTTGCTACGAATATGATGTTTCTCGTTATTTTATTGGAACGAATCACACAGTTAACAACGGGTTTTACAGTGATTCTCAATTTTCTGGTACTCAGAAGCAGCATATGTACATGTAGGCATGAAATGAATGCCAATATGGCGCCTCACAACTCTGTACTGAAAGAGACGGCGTGCTTGTGACGTAGGTGGCGTTGTGCCATCTGATTGGTCAACGCTCAGACGCACGCTCAGAATATCTGACATGCCAGATATTGCTCTGCACGTTCGGAAAGAGTCCCGAACGTGCTGTTCCACGCTATGACGTCAGAAACTCGGCACGCTCAACGCTCAACGTTCGGATGCACGGTCCGTGTGCCGGCGGCTTTACAGGAGGCATCACAACAATGTTTTACGAGGCAACGCCGGTCAACTTCTGTTTTTGTATGAGAAATCGGTTCGGCGCCAACCTTGTGTGAATGCTCTGAAAAGCTAACGATTTGCGTCTTCTTCCTGTCGGTTAAATTTCGCGTCTGCAGCACGTCATCTACGTGGTGTCGGCTGCTCGAGTGAGAGCTTCGGAGCACCACCGGCGGGTAGAGACGCAGACGCAGAGTGTGGGAGGAGTGTGTGCGGGGGTGGGTGCGGTGCGGTGGGCAGTGGCTGTGCGAGCGTGCGGCCTCGACCGCTCAGGGCTGCGTGGCGGGTGGTCGCCACAAGGCAGGCCGGCGTGCGGACCTAGTGCTGCAGAGACGGGCTGCGGCGGCCGGGCCGTCACTCTGGGGCAGGTGCTGCTGCTCGCCAGGCGGCGGTGTCCAGCGCGGGCAGACACCAGACCGGCGGGTTCTGGCGCACCCGCTGCAGCCGCGAGGCGGCGCGGTCGTCTGCCGACACCGGGCGGACGGCCACTGCGCTGAACGGGAACACACTGGCCCTGGCGCCCAGAGGGGAGCCATTCGTACCGCTCGGGGAGTCTGGCTTGCAGATATTTTCAAATACGTTTAATACGGGCTCCCCACGCATTGCGACACTCCCTGCCCCACCAACTGGAGACACACATTTTCTGCAATACTGCTGGCCGCTGTTGGCCGTCGTTGTCTGCGCCAGTACACTTCCGGGCAAGAAGGGCCGCGAAGTGGACGTTTCTCGAAGAGAAAAGTGAACAAGGAAGCGAGAAATCGTGCCTCTGTGGAAGCATTATTTTCCGAGTAACTGAACTGCCTCGCAAACTCGTGAACTGATAATCGATAGACGTCTTTACCGGAACATTCACCTCAGTGCAGAACAACATCTTGCGCTACAGTGTGATGTGTCCACGTCCCTCTCTCTCTCTGCCTTAAATCTTTGATGTGGTGACAGCCTCATGTGTACCATAGCCCGACGACTAAGATAGGGTCGGCCGGAGTGGCCGAGCGGTTCTAGGCGCTACAGTCTCGAATCGCGCGACCGCTACGGTCGCAGGTTCGAATCCTGCCTCGGGCATGGATCTGTGTGATGTCCTTAGGTTAGTTAGATTTAGGTAGTTCTAAGTTTCAGGGGACTGATGACCTCAGAACTTAAGTCCCATAGTGCACAGAGCCATTTTTCTGACTAAGCTAGGTCGAAGATCATAATTTGATGGAGAGTTGGCAAAGCCAACGAACGTGAAGGCCAAATGACTGTGACAATAGTCTGAAGTGTACCGTAACCTAATGTTTACGCTATATTTAAAAACACATTGCCATATTCAAAGCACTTTTCATCATAAAAACTAACACTGCAATTGAAACTCAGAAAATTTATATTAGACAATGGACACGACTCCAGACAGTAGTTTGATCAATATTGGGTATACATATCGTTCAAACTACTACAAATGCAAGAAGGGTCCACTACGTAACTTGTAACCCAATCATGAATACATCATAACTGCAAATCCTCCGACAATTTGGTAAGGTCAATCTTCTTCTTCTTCTTCTTCTTCTTCTTCTTCTTCTTGTGCCTTTGCCCTACATTTTCGCATGGTTATGGTCGCATTTGGCATGGTTCATTGAAGGGTTCGCCAGATGCCCTTCCTGTCTTCACCCCGTTACGTGAATGATGAGAAGGATGATGAAATGATGAGGACAACACAAACACCCACTCCCGGACAGAGAAAATCCTCAACCCGGCGGGAATCGAACCCGGGTCCCCGTGATCCAGAGACGGCAACGCCAGCCACTGGACCACCAGCTGTGGAGAAGTTGGTAACGTCAGTATTTGTATTGATCTTACTAATATGAAACATCTTCAGCGTTTACAACAGGACTGGTAATCATTAATCATACGTGATGAAGCCTACAAAACGCTTATAAGTATTAGAACCTCTGTAGAATATAATTATCGCTCACTGCTGAAAAACTTCTAATACGGTGGTACCAGCAAGGACGTCCTTTTTCAGACTGCTATCTTTTGTGAGTCACTAACTATTGCCACCAAGAATAACTCTGAAAGTATGACAGGAGCTGAAAATTTTGTGGGACAAAAGTTGCATGGGACAACGGGGGCCATAATATGACGTTAGTTTCTTTGTTGCTAGCTGAGATCACTTCAGAGATATGAAGGTCAACTTTGTTTTTTGAGATGGGATGCTATAGTTTGGTATATATTATCTGATCGCGGCTATCCAGACAAATCCAATGATGCGTAAAAATAAGGTCCTTGAAGGTCAACGAAGGTCACAAAGCTGGCATGAACGTCCATTTACAGAAGGCGTTCGAAGTCATGACCATTGGTAGCAATTTAATTGTATCCATATTTCGCACCTTCAAACGTGACTGTATTCAATGTACTTGAGGTATGAATTAAAAAACCGCCTTCAGTCAAAACTTTTCGTGTTTTATTCAGTACACTGTGGCTCCATCAGGTGCAATTCGTCTTAATACAAGCTTTATTTTTTCTCTTGAATGAGGTGAAATGCATTTCCAGTCACGTAAAGGTTTGATGTTAGGTTACGAATTTTATAACTCAAAGCGGAAAATATGTGTGAAATAGTGGAAAATATGAACAGTACAGTGCTCCTATCTTCTTATCATCGATTGAGTGGTATTCGTTATCACATCGGCAATTATCAAAGAGCTTGCTCTGACAATTCTCTCTCGCATATCTTCAAGTGTAGTTGGAACGTCTTTATAAACAATGTCTTTCACGGATTCCCGCAAGAAAAAATCCAGAGGCGTCAAGTCTGGCAAACGAGGCGGCAACTACACATCTCCTCCGCGTCCAATCCAACGACTTGGGAATTGTCTCAGCAACTTATTTCTAGCCATCAGCGAAAAATGTGCCGGACACCCATCGTGTTGATACAACATTCTGTTCCTAAAGGAATTTCTTCCAATAACAGACCTAATTTTTCTTGCAGGAATGTGGTGTACTTCCATTAAGATTTCCTGCGATGAAATAGGGGCCTATAATTCTGTTCTCCGGAATCCCATACCATACATCCACCGAGCACGGTTTTTGGTGTGCAACATGCCGCAGCCAACATGGATTTTCGGTTGCCCAATAATGCATGTTATACAAATTAACATTTCCATGGTTCGTGAATGTAGTCTCGTCAGTAAATAAAATCAAATTAATAAATGTGTCATCAGTCTGAATCTGAAGTTGAGCCCACTGGCAGAATTCAAGGCGACGAATACAATCCGTACCAGTTAACTCTTGGTGGAGACTGATATGGTAAGGATGATACGCGTCTGTAGCAGGTCATCCTCGTGGTGTAGCAATTTTAATGGCTAGTAGTGTAGTAAACCGCTGCCACTGTGTGCCTGGTCGGTGCCGCTGAAGGAGCGGCCACCTGTCCAGTCTCAGGGTGAATGGTCGTGTCCAGGCGGCCAGATCTCTACATTGGCCTCCTCCTTGGGTGACGCGAACGCCTTGCCATCCGCCATTCAGCCTGCGATGAGGGCGGATCCACAGCGTCGGGTGCACTAGGAGGAGGCTCGGAAGTAGAGCCCGTGGGCTAAACGAGCGATACCTGAGGAGTCGCGGGTGACGTGCCACCTTCACCACCGCTACACCCCGAGCCAGCAGCCCGAAGGTGATTGGCCGTAGTCAAAAGCGTATTCAGCTGTTGGCGGACTGCGGCCAGCTCCTCCTGTACAGTACACGGAGGGGTAGTTGGTCTTTAATAAATACGGACATCCGACTGAAGTTATAATTCATGAAATGTATTTGAGAGTATGGCCAACCATCAGCTGTATACTGGAATGAGCACAATGAGAAGTGGAACTTGCACCCGGATGTCCTGCTAAGCGCGAGCTGGCTGAGTGGCAAATCCTGTTTGCACTCCCGGTCCGCTCAGATTCTCACTGCCGTCATTTCATTATACAGCTGACAGCTATCCGTATTCGCAACTGCGAATACATTTCATAACCGCTGTAGTGGCCGCAATGCTTGTCCCTTCGGACACGCATGCGTAACACAGGCACTGCAATATCGAAGTTATAATAGTTGAAGGATATGAAAGCAATGTAGAAGTTGAGAAATGGTTGTAATTTATAGCGTATGTTGTTAGATCTGTACATACTGAACCACTCAAGGAAAGGAAGGGAAAAAGGTTGGAAAAAGTCACTACGTCTACAACGCCCCCCCCCCCCCCCCCCCTCCAAATACAGTTTTCGCTGATTTCCCGGTACAGTTTCCTGGTTAGTCACGTAATGTTAACAAACTGATATCGATTCTGGAAATATAGGTTTCGCTGCTGGATTGGGCTCCCACAGACCATTGCCTCTACTTCTAAAAACGTTGCCATATTTGAGTCGTGATTAATCTGTCAGGTTTTAAAATGTTTATGTCGACGAACTGATTCTATGTGGAGTGAAGGAAAAGAGCAAACATTACACACACTAGGAAATCATTCATTTTGTTTTATTGAAGAGATCTAGCTGTATATTTTATGTTTATTAGATTGAAAGATATACATAAATGATTATATATGTTCCGAATTACGAAATTCGAACTGTATAGCTGGTTCATTCGTAAACTGCTGTATCCGCCCTATGTTTTAGTTGGAAAGGCTCCCGTTCAAAATCAGTCGATTGTGGCAAAATATTCGCTAATTGTATGAACTGGAATAGGAATTAGTCTTTACTCATTCACGAGTTTTGTAGCCATTCAGTATCTCCCAATAACTTACCACTAGTGATCTTCGCATGCCTCTCACAATGACCGACATCTACGTGCAGGGCAAATAAAAGTTGCCCGGACGAGTGGATACGACTGGACGTAAATGTATGCATCTAACCACACCCCTACCGTTACTTCCCACAGGTTGTAGCAACTCCCCATACAGCCGACCGGACCTTGGAGCCCATTTACACAGTCATCATGCCTGACTGAGTTATTAGCAGAGGTCGGTCTGGTTTCGGCCCTAGCTGGTTACCCAGGTCACCTGATCTGTCAGTGTCGACTACTTTGTGTGGGGATCCCTCAGGTCTAACGTGTATCGCAACAATCCCCATAGTGTTCAAGACCTGTAGCAGAACATTTCGGACGATACTGCAGCAATTCCAGCAGACCAGCTTCGATCCGCCTTCAGCAACTTGCTGATTAGGGCCCAAAAGTGCCGAGAGGTGAGTAGTGGTCACTTTCAACATCTGCTATAGTCAGGTTAATACTGTATTTCCACCGCGCGGGATTAGCCGAGCGGTCTTGGGCGCTGCAGTCATGGACTGTGCGGCTGATCCCGGCGGAGGTTCGAGTCCTCCCTCGGGCATGGGTGTGTGTGTGTCTGTCCTTAGGATAATTTAGGTTCAGTAGTGTATAAGCTTTGGGACTGGTGACCTTAGCAATTAATTCCCATAAGATTTCACACACATTTGAACATTTACTATATTTCCTTTCCTCTACTTTGTTTCTCTGCACCCTGGAACTCTCTTCTCTGGGCCACTTTTATTTGTCCTATCCTCTAAAACCGTTTTGCGCTCTTCAGCTGATGTGCATACGATTTTTAAAACAATATCTTCTCCAATAATTTGCCACCTTCTCATCTCGCTCCTTACAAGTTCAGTAACTTCCTTAAGGAAGTCACGCTTTCTCTCCATTAACGAGTTTTGGAGGAACTAACAACATCACTTCATCCGCGAGAACGAAATCGGAACGCCTCATTTACTCGTAGGAACACCTTGTGACCCTCAGGAAAGCGGTATCTCATCGGGATACCGACGTCCGTTCCTGCATATAATGTAAACAGGGCAGCGAAAAAGTTTCCAAATCTTAGATTTTCGCCATCGGGGAAGTTAATCATCTAAAACCGTGGTGACGAGGAACGATATTGGGAAAATTAGTATTATGAGTCCACGTAAATTCAAGCGACGTAAAGGTTGATTCACACTTAACATAGAAAATTATTACCTGGGGATCATGTAGTGGTGTATTCTAGGCTTTCGTTTCTTCTTAATCTTTATTTAATTTTCAGCGTTGGCTCTGTGACACTTTGTGAAGATTGGTACGAGGACTTGCATCTTTTTCCTATGTGTTTTCTTCAACACAAAGTGAAAATCAATTAGGTTTTAAAATATCGGACAAAGTTAAATCCCGACGTGTGCCCAAATAAGAACACAAATTCAGAAATAGTTGTCGTGAATAAGTTTTTTCAACATTCAACAAGTCAGCCTCTTTCAAGCAAGAAAAATGTTCTTGTTTGTTATTTGGTACACAGAAAGAAAACCAAAGCGCAATGGAAAGGTAAGAAGACCCTGTGTGTTGCCATCTAAATACTGTTTGATATTTTGTATTTACATACTTACTGGAGACACTTAATATCGACGTTTTGAAATAATCGGACGTTACTTATCCTATTACTTCATTTGTCGAGGGTGTACATAATTGGCCATAGAATCTATGTCAAGATCAAGCTTTATAGATTTTAAATGGGCGATTAATGAACTCTGTATGTTACTTCCTTCATTCTTGTGATATTTTGAGCTTTTCCGCGTTACTTTCGGCGTTTGTAACGGGCTAAACGAAATGACGCGGTGATGTTCTGTATCTAGTCTGATTTGAATCTGACGCGTGATGTCCGACGTAGCGACGTTTCGTCCGCAGGCGAACGCCCTATAAAAGTCGTCTAAAACACTGATACTGCCACTACACAACCACAGGTGGAAACACAAGCGGCCAAAGACACTGGTAGCTAGGGCATAGCCACCTGTGGTAAACTAACACACGCAAACAGCGACAAACGTCGGTAAGCCCCTGCACATCAGCAACACTGACTGGCAACTACCAGCTGCTACTAGAGCCGACCAACAGGCCACAGCAGGGACACCGACCGAGCTCGCCCACAGGCGCACAAACAAACTGCCAACATTCCCTCACACTGTGTCCCCGGTATATGACCTATCGGACACAAGATCGATAACAAACCTAATTGTTGCAGATTGCTGACGCTGAACGAGGACTCCGTACCAGCACCCAGCGCCAGCCGCCGAGCAGCACAACGCACAACGCCAAGGTATCGACAAGCATGATACCCACTACTAACAAAGCCTATCTTTGCACAACCTACCGCAGGCAGCAAGAAAACCGCTACTGCTCTTACCACCCGACCTAACTATCGCAGAGGTTTTTTTTTCCCTTGGCTCTTGCCTTGGCACTTTTTCTCCTCTGCCCTTAAAACCGCTACCCTTCGTCAGATTTCGACCAATCTATCTCCAGATGAGCGCGTATTAATGGTTAATCTTAACCAGACGTACGCAAACATCGCAGTACCCACATCCTGCAACACCTCACTTTAGTGAATACTAACCCTTATCTAGAGATGGCAGTAGACCTTTTGTGTTGGCCATCATGCCGGTGTGGGCGTGGAGGGGCTCCACCTCTATTTAAAAAAAAAAAAAAAAAAAAAAAAAAAAAAAAAATGCCATATGATGTAGATCTGCAGGGTATCTTTAAGCACATGAAAAATCTCTTCTTAATTTTAATTTCGGCCATAGTTAGACATTTTTAACGTGTGAAATTTTCGCTTCCGGGAAAAACCTTGAAACATATGTAGCGAAAAACTATTAATGTCAGAGAAACATGTTTGTTTTTGTTAATTACCGAAATACCGCACTCAGCAACATAACGTCCCAAAGTTTCATATCGTACTGCGTTTGCTATGCACCGGGTGGTTATAATTAAAGTGCAATTACTCACAGAGGTCGAGTGCGGACTGCAATTATCGCATGGTAGCAAAACTTGGTAGATATACTACATTACATGTACTCAGATCAGGTGATCGTTTAGGCCATTTATCCTCTAGAGATAGCACTTTCGTGGAAGGTTACATCAAGCAGACCTGAGACGTTGCCCCATCTTCCACGAAAACAATTATTTACACAGTGTTCTGTTATTCCAAAGCAGGAACGATACGCTGTACAAAGAAATGTCGATAACTTGGAGACGTCGCGGTACTCCTGACAGACACTGTGTGTGGTATTCCCTGCAATAAACAACGGACCGAGAATGAACGTGCTTGTGAATCCACACCACAAGGTCACGTACGGCGTGCACAACAGGCGGCTTAGAAGTGACCCACATTTGGCATCTCTGTATATTCACCACACCCTGGAGTGTAAAACGTGCCTCGTCACTTCATAGAATACTGCGGGGCCACATCTCACCAACTTAACTTCAGTCCGTGCCCGAAACCGAAGAGCAAATTCGGAACGTTGCTGCGTATCACGAGCTTTCAGTTGCGCCACCGTCTGGATCTTGTACGGGCACCAGTGTAAAATAAACCGCAAAACAAACTTTACGTGCTGTTGCCTGTGGGGTGGACAAGTCTCCTGACACTGCACCAGTGCAAACGACACAGGGGCAAGTGCTTCGCGGTCAGGTGCGACAACAGCAACCTTTTCAGTAACTTCCACCGGGACAGGACACTTCCTCTTCCGGCTGCCACAACAAGCGCACCTGTGTTTTCCAATTTTATTATCATATTTTGTCCTCAGACGTTTCAGTCGGCGATACCCTCTCGAGGCAGCACTCTAATTGACGCGGCTCACGTAAAACAATTTCACCAACGACGCACGGTCTCTCTTCTTGACAGCCATACTGTTGACTCGCGTTATGGCTTGATAGACGACAACGTGGATGTCACATCGTCATCCAAACTGAGTGCAGCGCCAGATTTCCGCCTGGTGACCACAATTGGAATTTATGTTTCCCAGCGTGAATCGGTTCGGCATTAACGCATTATCATATCTGCCGTCACTAGGTAGCCCACACCACGCTCTGAAAGTTTGTTCGTGGAGTTCTGGTTCACCCTGTATTCATTTCAAGTTCTAACAAGAATTCCTTTCTTTCGATAGTGATGAATAATTCCTTTTTTTTTATAGTGACAATGTTGTTATTGTGGTCTTCAGTCCAGAGACTGGTTTGATGCATCTCTCCATGCCACTCTATCCTGTGCAAGCTTCTTCATCTCCCAGTACCTACTGCACCCTACATCCTCCTGAATCTGCTTAGTGTATTCATCTCTTGGTCTCTCTCTACGACTTTTACCCTCCACGCTGCCCTCCAATACTAAATTGGTGATCCCTTGATGCCTCAGAACATGTCCTACCAACTGATCCCTTCTTCTTGTCAAGTTGTGCCACAAACTCCTCCCCAATTCTATTCAATACCTCACCATTACTTATGTGATCTACCCATCTAATCTTCAGCATTCTTCTGTAGCACCACATTTCGAAAGCTTCTATTCTCTTCTTGTCTAAACTATTTATCGTCCACATTTCACTTCCACACGCCGGCCGCGTTGGTCTCGCGGTTCTAGGCGCGCAGTCCGGAACCGTGCGACTGCTACGGTCGTAGGTTCGAATCCTGCTTCGGACATGGATGTGTGTGATGTCCTTAGGTTAGTTAGGTTTAAGTAGTTCTAAGTTCTAGGGGACTGATGACCACAGCAGTTGAGTCCCACAGTGCTCAGAGCCATTTGAACCATTTTTGTCACTTCCACACATGGCTACACTCCATACAAATACTTTCAGAAACGACTTCCAGACATTTAAATCTATATTCGATGTTAAAAATTTTCTCTTTTTCTTAAACGCTTTCTTTGCCATTGCCAGTCAACATTTTATATCCACTCTACTTCGACCCTCATCAGTTACTTTGCTCCCGAAGTAGCAAAACTCATTTACTACTTTAAGCGTCTCATTTCCTAATCCAAATCCCGCAGCATCGCCCGATTTAATTCGACTACATTCCATTATCCTCGTTTTACTTTTGTTGGTGTTCATCTTATATCCTCCTTTCAAGACACTGTCCATTCCGTTCAGCTGGTCCTTTGCTGTCTCTGACAGAATCACAATGTTATCGGCGAACCTCAATTTCTTCTCCATGGATTTTCATCCCTACTCCGAATTTTCCTTTTGTTTCCTTTACTGCTTGCTCAATATACAGATTGAATAACATCGGGGAGAGGCTACAACCCTGTCTTACTCCCTTCCCAACCACTGCTTCCCTTTCATGTCCCTCGACTCTTATAACTGCCATCTGGTTTCTGTACAAATTGTAAATAGCCTTTCGCTCCCCGTATTTTACCCCTGCCACCTTTAGAATTTGAAAGATAGTATTCCAGTCAACATCGCCAAAACTTTCTCTCAGTCTACAAATGCTAGAAACGTATGTTTGACTTTCCTTAATCTAAGATACGTCGTAGGGTCAGTACTGCTTCACGTGTTCCAACATTTCTACGGAATCCAAGCTGATCTTCCTAGTGACAAGTATTCCGGCATTATTCTAAACAATTTTATAATGGCGCCCTCTCTATTTCTAACCCGTTGCTTTGTTAACGGAGGGACGTTTGCTTTTTTGTCGAGTTCAAGCATTGTTTTGCCGTCTGCGGCCTGCAAACACGCTCTTCGCTACCCTGCAGAACGAGAGTATTTGTTGGAAATTTTATGATAGTGCCATCATTGCTTGTCAAGCAGTGCCGCAGTGGAGATACGACTGACAGAAATGTGTTTCCACCGTGACAAAACGAGTCGCGGTACAAAAACACATGCCGTTGAATGGAAACGAATACTTTTTATGTTACAGTTGCTTGTGAATGAAAGGTTCTAGAAAATATAGCTACGGACTGAAAGTGTTGTGGAAGTAGTTTCATTAGTTCTGACACCAGTTAATGGAATGCGGTGCAGGGCAGCCAGTTATCGGCGGGCACAAACCGTGAGGCGGCGCCGCTTCCAAAGACCTCCAGGCGCTGCTGGGCAGAGGAGCGCCTGCTGGGTAGGCAGCCGGCGCAGCAGCCTCACCTGAAACAACAACGTGTAGTGAGTGGCTGCTGATCACATCGCAGAAACAAGCAGTGCTGTTTGGGAACGGAGGACAGGACTACTGGAAACATGGCACGGGACTTCACTTCCCTCAAACACTAATTTTTGCATCATTATCGTCGTCTCGTCGGACGCAGTTGAGTAGTACTGGCTAACTACGACGAAACCAAACCGAGGCGCCGTGTTACGTTGGGGCAAGCTGTCGAGTCGCTCTACTAAACAGGAGAAATGAAATTACTGTTAACGGGCATTGCGTGACCCTGTCTAGGTTTAGTTTCTAGTTCAGTGGGAGTATCAGTTACGAATCGCAACTACTTGCATTACCAACAACCCTGAATGAGCCGGCCGGAGTGGCCGTGCGGTTGTAGGCGCTACAGTCTAGATACGAACGACCGCTCCGGTCGCAGGTTCGAATCCTGCCTCGGGCAGGAAAAAAAAAAGCTGAATGCCCTCGCCAATATGGCGGATTTACCCAACACCGTCACAGTTTTCTATGCACAGATGTCTTTGAGTAGTCTCTTCAGTTTAGTATCGAGTTTACTAGGAGCGCGTAACATGACGGCGTTTAAAGAAACTATGTCGGTGCGTGAGAAGCAGGGCGATGTATTTAAGTTTCTAACCGCGCAAAACATAACTCCAATTGAAAATCGTAGGAGATTGAAAGCTGTGTGTGTGTGTGTGTGTGTGTGTGTGTGTGTGTGTGTTTGGGGTTTACGTCCCCTCAACGACCAGTTGATCACCGCACTAATAATGAGGGAAATCGTGTGACCGAGGTCGGAGTGAACGGCCTCATACGACAACCGACGACACACGTCACAATGACTTTGCGAACTCATTAGAAGAAATCCTGGGCTAACACACAGCTCTTACGTAAGTGTGGCATAGCAGGACTGCGTTTACTCACTACTGCAGAACTCTGGTACAGAAAACTGAGCGCACGGTGGGTGCCTCGAATGCTCGTCCCTGACATCAAACAGGCGCGACCTGACATCTGTCAACAGTATCTCTTGCGTTTTGAGTGTGAGGGTTCCTTAAGAACTTCGTGGCCATTGATAAAGCCGGACTGACCATTTGGACCCCGGAATAAACAGGGCGTTAATGGATGGCCGACGCCAAAAGAAGTTGAGGCCGGGCCACCATCAGCCAAACTCGTGCTCACCGTGCTCTGGGATGTCCGGGGTGTTGTGCATTTGGAATTAATGACTAAAACTCTGCAACGTACCGCGAGGCCCTCAAAGAACTGAAAGGACGACGTCGAGGAGTTCGTCCACACATGGAAGACCCTCTTTCAGCGTGACACACAGGCGGTGCAAAATATGCAACAACGCGACGCTTTGGGTCCACTGTCGTCTGACAGTCCCGACTTGGCCACATCCGATTTTCGTCTGTTTCCAAATCATAAACACCACAGTCGAAGACTTCACATTGATAGTGATGAGGCGGTGCAGGCATTGGTCAGGATTTGGATCCGTCAAAAAAAGGCAATCCTTCTACAGTGACGGTATCAACAAACTGGTCTCTCGTTGGGAGAAATGTATGACTATGTCAAGGAATAAAACTGTAGACAAGGAGAATAAAGATGTAGATTGTCAATAAAGTTTGTTTTATAAAAAGCTTTAAGAGTTTTCTCATAAAAAATTTGGAGAGCCTTAATTTTTCAGCACGCCCTCGCAACAAGTACGTAGCGTGGACGAAGCTGTATCCTACGAGATGAAATGGCGGAAGAATTAGTTAGGTACTGCAAAGTTATGGAGAGTAGATGTTACGGATCAAGATCTTCCGTTATTAGACAACCAGCTTCGCAATCGCTGTGAGAAACAATACTGATCTTCCACTTCCACTCTCAAAAGGAGCGGGGAGGAAAATATGGTTAAGAATTTTTGTAATGCGACATCCATCTCTCAGCTTGACTATACCGGAAGCAGTGTCGCTATCAACGTATACGGGAAGCAGTGTCGCTATCAACAGCTAAAGGCTTCTCCAAGGAAAGGGTGAGTTTGTTTTACGATGTAATAAAGCCGGAGCTGGAAAAAGTAAATTTCAATCCACCAAAAGTGTTTAATGTGGACGAAACTGCAACAACTGTTGCTCAGAGTCGACGGCTGAAAATAATTAAAGGAAGAAACTGGTTGGAAGTCAGGCTAATCGAGGAGAGGGGTTCTTATGGCAGTGGTTTCCTGCACGAGTGTGGCCAATATGTTCGTTCCATCTTTGATAGTCTTCCCTCGAAAAAACACGAAGGCTGTGCTTGGGATAGCTGTCCTCCAGGTAGTATAGCTAGCTCTCACCCTTCTGCATGAATTCAGCTCCATATCTCCACGGAGTATACGTCTCTGAGTACACAAAGCCGACTCCTGGGGTACACAAAGCCGACTCCTGGGGTACACAAAGCCGACTCCTGGGGTACACAAAGCCGACTCCTGGGGTACACAAAGCCGACTCCTGGAAAACCAGTTGCTGTCGTCTTGGATGGGCATTTCTCCCTCACAAGGAACATCGATGCCATCCACTTAGCACGAAAACGTGGAGTTATTGTTTCACACCACCCACAAGTTGGAGCCTTTGGGCGTGTCTTTCGTGGGTCGCAGCTCATTTGAGACTTACTACAGACAAGCTGCAGATATCTGAACGAGCATTCAGAGCGCTAACTTCCAATCACTTATGTGCACTGGTGGAACAGACTTAGTCTGAATGCGCCAAGCTTGGAATTGCTATGGAAGGGCTTGTCTTGTGGCGTTATTTCCTTCAACAGGCATATCTTCGCTGATAACGAATTTCTTCCGTTAGAAAATGACAATGACGTTGCAGAAGAATCGGGCGCATCAGAACGAGAAAGAGCTAGCAAGACAGTCTCACCATTCTAAATCCGTCCAACGGCAGCATTAGATCACTTTAATAGGCAAAACATAGCAGGACACCCTTCCAGTACAGCAACTACCACAACAATCTCCTCCGCCGCCCCCATTCAAAAACGCCGTTGAAGAAAAACTGCAAACAAATGTCGAACCAAGAAGTTGTAGCGCAGCAAGGGCAGCACTGGCAACCCTAGGTGTATGGCCGGAATCACCATCCGAGACCGTTGCAACAGCTGCCGCTTAGGCGTCTCCGTTAACCGACCGACAGAACGGCCGAAAACAAAACACAAGAAGCCGTAGCTCGCCTTCGTCCTCGCCTGACGACGACTGCGCGCCCCTGACGACGACGACAGCACGGATGAAGATGGTGTTTACTGGTCATCAAATGGCTCTGAGCACTATCTGAGGTCATCAGTCCCCTAGAACTTAGAACTACTTAGACCTAACTAACCTAAGGACATAAAAAACATCCATGCCCAAGGCAGGATTCGAACCTGCGACCGTAGCAGCACCGTGGTTCCAAACTGTAGCGCCTAGAACCGCTCGGCCACATCAATACAATATGCATACCTCATATACAAGAATGCACGAACGTGAAATTTAGAACGGTAAGTAAACGTTTTCCACACATGTTAATTCGTTTTATGATTTTACCAAGTCTGCGAGTGGATAAGAGTGTCAACAGAAAACCCAAAATACCACACTGAGTATAGCAACTTTTGAAATCTAGTTTCCATGGCAGAGACAGGCTAAGTGAGCAAAATATGTACAGTATGAATCACACACCAGAGGGGGAGTACACTCTCATTGCTTCCACGGGACGTGACTCAAAAGTAATGACTGATCACATAGGATCGGCACATCTAGCTCAATGCATGCAAAATGGATCTGAGCACTATGGGACTTAACTTCTGAGGTCATCAGTCCCCTAGAACTTAGAACTACTTAAACCTAACTAACCTAAGGACATAAAAAACATCCATGCCCAAGGCAGGATTCGAACCTGCGACCGTAGCGGTCACGCGGATCCAGGCTGTAGCGCCTAGAACCGCTCGGCCACCAATGCATACAAGTTGACAAGCAAAGTTTTTACAACATCTTAGTTTGCCAAATGGACGACACATGTGTGCAAGTAAAAAGTTGATTCCGCGTTGTAAAAACATCTTCATACATCTAATTTGTATTGCATGATCAGTAAAACGCCTAGCGGTGTTTAAAATTAAAGTGAACGAAGCAGTGACTGAGTCATTTTCTGTGTATTTTCTACTCTGTTGTTGCCCTTGACAAAGAATCCAACATCAAAGCGACTTGGTGCAGTGGTAACACACTGGACTCGCATTTGGGAGGACGACGTTTCAAACCCGCGTCCGACCGTCCTGATTTAGGTTTTTCGTGATTTCTCTGAATCACTTCAGGCAAATGACGGGATGCTTACTTGGAAAGGGCACGGCCGGCTTCCTTTCCCATCCTTTCTTAATCCGGTGAGACCGATGACCTCACTGTTTGGTCCCCTCCCCCTACATCAAGCAACCAACCAATCCAGGTAGACCAAGTTACTGTGGTTGCTTGACAAATAGCATTAACAACAGAGATAGGGAAGGTTCACACATTGAGTGCAAAACTTTGAATCGAGGAAGTTTTTGAGTTAAAATTTTGAAAGCAATCGTTCAAAGCGAGAGATAGTACAGATAACGTGTGCAGCATAAAACACACATTATCTTACTCACTTCTTCCTCTATTTCTACTCTTCTGATCACGGACGCATCAAAGAACACGTAATACTATAGATGATACTTATAGAATTTACCCACGCATACCGTCCTTTGCGGACGATATAATTATGTTTGTGATGGCTTAATAAGGCCGTTTAATAGTGTGTAGGCGCTGATCGTCTTGCAAAGACTGCACATCTCTGCATTCGACTGCGAACTAATACGTACGCTGTAGTGCGTTTGAAAATAAATTTTGTGTCTCTGTGTTTGGATGGATGCGAAACGCGCGACGCCGTCTGTTTGCTCGTTGGCGCCTCTCGTGTGCAAATGTGCGCGCCTGTTTGCTCTTCAGTGACGTCAGAGCCGCGACACACGCACTTTTTCGTTCAAGTTGCACGAATAGTATGGGCTGTAACAGGAAGAGCTCAGTTTTGATTTTGTGGAATAGGATGCGAGAAAGTTGTAGATTGTTGTATAAGTTTTTCTGAAGGCAGTGTACCCTCACGAGTTGCAGCAGACTGAAGTACCGAAACTGAAGCTAAAAGACTGCAACACTACTTATATTTACCAGACGAGGGGTGAAGCTCATTTGGGAACTTACAAATACTCATTTGGGAAATTGAGATTAAAATCTTTCGCATGCGTGCAGGTAGTAAATATAGCAAAAAAGGAAACAGTTATGATGGATTGATATGATACTGATCAATGAGTTCGTTTATAAAAAACTTTCTGCTACCAGTCACGATTTTCTTTTATTTGTAGTTCAAATGACTCTGAGCACTATGGGACTTAACTTCTGAAGTCATCAGTCCCCTAGAACTTAGAACTACTTAAACCTAACTAACCTAAGGACATCACACTCATCCATGCCGAGGCAGGATTCGAACCTGCGACCGTAGCGGTCTCGCGGTTCCAGACTGTAGCGCCTAGAACCGCTCGGCCACCCCGGCCGGCTTTTATTTATGTTTTATACGACGCGTTCGGGAAATATTGCCATTTCCAAGTGTGTATTTCTTTGTACAATTACCTTTCTTTCGTAATGTTCTTGATGTGTGAGGTTCTGTTTTGTCACGAAAGACTGGCACGGCAGAAAGGAATACATACGTAAAAATGGTAATCTTTTCCCGAAAGGAGTTGTGTAAAATATAAAAAAAATCATGACTGGTTGCAGAAAGTTGTTTACAAACAAACCCATTGCTTTTACAGTCGCAAGCTTTCAAAAAGACCATTTATAATGTTCAAAATCAGACGATGCTGATCTGTTACGAATATAGAGAGCACTAAAAAAAGCGTGGCCCATATTCTTATAGGATACAGTACTGGTGAAAATTAGATAAAATAATCTCTAAACATATGCGTGGAAACAAATACGTTTTTAGGGATAGGAAATCGTGTACTCCGATAGCGATCTGTCTGTTCACAGTGCAGGAGGTGCTCAGTGTGGCATTCATTGTTAAACACGCTTCAGCCCACGTGGTCAAAGAATCGTGAACTTGTGCGGAAACACCCGGTGGCCACGTTTGCGTTTGGTCACAAGCATCGGACAGGCGCTCGTGTAATGTGTACATGCTACCGATGTGTGGAACACAGCAAAGCCACTAGACGCCCCCTTAGTCATAAATTCAAGAGACTGAGGTCTGAGACGGGGAGGCCGTGCTACTGGATTCCCTCGTCTAATCTACCTTTCATTAAACGTTTGTAGATGCACAGATAATGACGCTTTGCTACCTTGTTTCTACCACTATTGAAGAGATGTTCTAGCGCGCACATAAGCTAGTCACACACTTGCGGATAAAGTTGTACGTGCTCTTGCAACAAAATATAAATTCGTCGAATGGAACACGGCTAAGTTGAAAACCCAAATGACGTAGCACTATTTAAGAAAAACTGAACACACAGCACTTTACCTACATACTCCGCAGGCGTATGGTACTTGGCGAAGGATACCTTCTACCACTCACAAACAGAGCGAGGGAAAAACCACTGTATATATGCCCCCTTTGGAGGACCAATTTTTGTTATCTTTGCGGTCTTGACGCGAAATGTACGTAGGCGGCACTATAATCGTCCTGCAGAAGTTTTAAATGCTGGTTCCCTAAATGTTTGGAAGAAAACTTACGCATCAGCTATCAGCTGCACTGTTCTGTTTATGTAAGACAGACGTGGTTTTAAATAGACAGAAACGTGCGAATGGTGCGGACGTTTTTCTCAAAACCGCCTCCAAGCTGTTCCACATTCTGGACAAGAAAAAACTTCTACAAATTTTCTCAATAATGTTCCTAAAAAGAAAAAAAAGGTTAACTTCCACCCCCCCCCCCCCCCCAGCGATTCCCATTTCAGCTCCCGAAGCATCTCCGTAGTACTTCCGTGTTGATCGAACCTACACGTAACAAATCTAGCGACCAGGCTCTGAATTGTTTCGATGTCTTCCCTTAAGCCGACATGGTAAGGGTAGGGTAGGGATACCAAACGCTCGAGCAGTACTCAAGAATGGATCGCACTAGCGTGCTAGATGCGGCGTCTTTTATAGATGAACCGTACTTTCCTAAAATTGTTCCAATAAGCTGTAGTCAACGATTCGCCTTCACCCCCCCTCCCCTCCCCCTGCCCCCATAATCGTTACGTGTTCGTTCCATTTCATACTGCTTTGCAACGTTGCGCCTAGATATTTAATCTAGGTGAATGTGTCAAGCAGCATATTACTAATGCTCTATTCGAACACAACGAGTTTGTTTTTACTACTCATGTGCATTAACTTAAATTTTTCTATGGTTAGAGCTATTTACATTCGTCACACCAATTAGAAATTTTGTCTAAGTCATCTTGTAACCCCACTACAGTCACTCAACGACGGCAGATACCTGTAGACCACATCATCAGCAAACGGCCGCAAGTTGCTGCTCACCCGGACTCTGAGATCATTTAGGTACAGAGAGAATGAAAGGCGTCATAACATACCAGATTTCCTTGGGGCGCTCGCTACAATACCCTTGACTCTGATGAACAGTCGTCGTCGAAGACAATGCAGTGGGCAGAGTTAGTTCAGAAGTCTTCCAGCCACTCACTTTGCACAGTAAGCGAAGCAATAACTGATAATTAAATACGTTAAACAGAACAGTTTGTTTGGGACTCTGTGACGTTAAAACACAATACGTCAGTATACATGGTGGCCCATTGATCGTGACCGGGCCAAATATCTCACGAAATAAGCGTCAAACGAAAAAACAACGAAGAACGAAACTTGTCTAGCTGGAAGGGGGAAACCAGATGGCGCTATGGTTGGCCTGCTAGATTGCGCTGCCATGGGTCAAACGGATATCAACTGCGTTTATTTTTCAAATACGAACCCCCATTTTTTCTTACATATTCATGTAGTACGTAAAAAAATACGAATGTTTTAGTTGGACCACTATTTTAGCTCTGTGACAGATGGCGCTGTAATAGCCACAAACGTGTAAGTACGTGGTATCACGTAACATTCCGCCATTGCGGACGGTATTTGCTTCGTGATACATTACCCGTGTTAAAATGGACCGTTTACCAATAGCGGAAAAGGTCGATATCGTGTTGATGTATCGCTAGACACAAACATATGGCCCACAGTTTTAGACGAACAGTTGGTAACAGGTAGGTTTTTTAAATTAAAATACAGAACGTAGGTACGTTTCAACGCTTTATTTCGGTTGTTCCAATGTGATACATGTACCTTTCTTAACTTATCATTTCTGAGAACGCATGCTGTAACAGCGTGGTTACCTGTAAATACCACATAATGCAATAAATGCTCAAAATGATGTCCGTCAACCTCAATGCATTTGGCAATACGTGTAACGACATTCCTCTCAACAGCGAGTAGTTCGCCTTCCGTAATGTTCGCACATGCATTGACAATGCGCTGACGCATGTTGTCAGGCGTTCTCGGTGGATCACGATAGCAAATATCCTTCAACTTTCCTCACACAAAGAAATCCGAGGACGTCAGATCCGGTGAACGTGCGGGCCATGATATGGTGCTTCGACTACAAGCCACCTGTCATGAAATATTCTATTCAGTGCCGCTTCAACCGCACGCAAGCTATGTGCCGGACATCCATCATGTTGGAAGTACATCGCCATTCTGTCATGTAGTGAAATAGTAAAACATCTTGTAGTAATATCGGTAGAACATTACGTAAGAAATCAGCATACATTGCACCATTTCGATTGCCATCGATAAAATGGGGGCGATTTATCCTTCCTCCCATAATGCCGCACCATACATTAACCCGCCAAGGCCGCTGATGTTCCACTTGTCGCAGCCATCGTGGATTTCCGTTGCCCAATATTGCATATTATGCCGCTTTACGTTACCGCTGGTGGTGAATGACGCTTCGTCGCTAAATAGAACGCGTGCAAAAAATCTGTCATCGTCCCGTAATTTCTCTTGTGCTCAGTGGCAGAACTGTACACGACGTTCAAAGTCGTGGCCATGCAATTCCTGGTGCATAGAAATATGGTACGGGTGCAATCGATGTTGATGTAGCATTCTCAACACCGACGTTTTTGAGATTCCCGATTCTCGCGCAATTTGTCTGCTACTGATGTGCGGATTAGCCGCGACAGCAGCTAAAACACCTACTTGGGCATCATCATTTGTTGCAGGTCGTAGTTGACGTTTCACATGTGGCTGAACACTTCCTGTTTCCTTAAATAACGTAAGTATCCGGCGAGAGGTCCGGATACTTGGATGATGTCGTCCAGGATACCGAGGAGCATACATAGCCCACGCCCGTTGGGCATTTTGATCGCAATAGCCATACATCAAGACGATATCTACCTTTTCCGCAATTGGTAAACGGTCCGTTTTAATACGGGTAATGTATCACGAAGCAAACAACGTCCGCACTGTCGGAATGTTACGTGATACCACGTACTTATACGTTTGTGAGTATTACAACGCCATCGATCACAAAGCGAAAAAAGTGACCCCACTAAAACATTCATATTTCTTTACGGACTACACGAATATGTAATAAAAATGGGGGTTCCTATTTTTAAAAAAACGCAGTTGATATCCGTTTGACCTATGGCAGCCTCATCTAGTGGGCCAACCATAGCGCCATCTGGTTTCCTCCTTCAAGCTAGACGAGTGTCGTTCTTCGTTGTTTTTTCGTTTGACGCTTATTTCGTGGGATATTTGGTCCGATCACGATGAATGGACCACCCTGTATAATGTTCTCTCTTTATCTCTTTATTATCTATGGTCAGCGTAAATACAGTATTGTGTAAACATTAATAAAGAAAACACGAGAAAAGGATTTGTTATTAGGAATCGAAACAACGTTTGCAATTTTTTTACAGCAGACGAACTAGAGATGTGAGGGTATGAAGTTTATGTAGGTCAATGATAATGCCTGAGTTAGTAATGGTAAGTATTGGGGGTACGTGCGGAGATTAGCGAGCAGAGATAGATAGATAGATAGATAGATAGATAGATAGATAGATAGAGAGAGAGAGAGAGAGAGAGAGAGAGAGAGAGAGAGAGAGAGACAGACAGAGAGAGACTGACTTGGTTGTAGCTGCGAACGAGATGGGACGGGAGGGTGTGCGGTCCGGTGCAGAGACCACGCGAGCTACAGCACGTTGTAGCTTGTACCAGCGGGAGGCAGCGCAAGCAGCAAGTCGAGGCCTCAAGTGGCTTGATAGGAACTGCGCTGGCGGACCGCACCAGGCGCCATGGAGAGTTTGCGTGTCGAGACGAGACTGACGTGACTGCTGGACTTGCTGTCGCGCTGCGTCTGCGAGGCGCCTGCAGCGTCTCAGTGTCACATCGACCCGCTTCAGTCCTTTTGTACAAGATCTCCCAGTGTGTCAAGTTATTGGGGTAGTATAACAATCGTGTGAACTTACATCTACATCTACATCTACATGACTACTCTGCAATTCACATTTAAGTGCTTGGCAGAGGGTTCATCGAACCACAATCATAATATCTCTCTACCATTCCACTCCCGAACAGCGAGCGGGAAAAACGAACACCTAAACCTTTCTGTTCGAGCTCTGATTTCTCTTATTTTATTTTGATGATCATTCCTACCTATGTAGGTTGGGCTCAACAAAATATTTTCGCATTCGGAAGAGAAAGTTGGTGACTGAAATTTCGTAAAAAGGTCTCGCCGCGACGAAAAACGTCTATGCTGTAATGACTTCCATCCCAACTCGTGTATCATATCTGGCACACTCTCTCCCCTATAACGCGATAATACAAAACGAGCTGCCCTTCTTTGCACTCTCTCGATGTCCTCCGTCAATCCCACCTGGTAAGGATCCCACACCGCGCAGCAATATTCTAACAGAGGACGAACGAGTGTAGTGTAAGCTGTCTCTTTAGTGGACTTGTTGCATCTTCTAAGTGTCCTGCCAATGAAACGCAACCTTTGGCTCGCCTTCCCGACAATATTATCTATGTGGTCCTTCCAACTGAAGTTATTCGTAATTTTAACACCCAGGTACTTAGTTGAATTGACAGCCTTGAGAATTGTACTATTTATCGAGTAATCGAATTCCAACGGATTTCTTTTGGAACTCATGTGGATCATCTCACACTTTTCGTTATTTAGCGTCAACTACCACCTGACACACCATACAGCAATCTTTTCTAAATCGCTTTGCAGCTGATACTGGTCTTCGGATGACCTTACTAGACGGTAAATTACAGCATCATCTGCGAACAGTCTAAGAGAACTGCTCAGATTGTCACCCAGGTCATTTATATAGATCAGGAACAGTAGAGGTCCCAGAACGCTTCCCTGGGTAACACCTGATATTACTTCAGTTTTACTCGATGATTTGCCGTCTATTACTACGAACTGTGACCTTCCTGACAGGAAATCACGAATCCAGTCGCACAACTGAGACGATACCCCATAGCTCCGCAGCTTGATTAGAAGTCGCTTGTGAGGAACGGTGTCAAAAGCTTTCCGGAAATCTAGAAATACGGAATCAACTTGAGATCCCCTGTCGATAGCGGCCATTACTTCGTGCGAATATAGAGGTAGCTGCGTTGCACAAGAGCGATGTTTTCTGAAGCCATGCTGATTACGTGTCAATAGGTCGTTCCCTTCGAGGTGATTCATAATGTTTGAATACAGTATATGCTCCAAAACCCTACTGCAAACCGACGTCAATGATATAGGTCTGTAGTTAAATGGATTACTCCTACTACCCTTCTTGAACACTGGTGCGACCTGCGCAATTTTCCAATCTGTAGGTACAGATCTATCGGTGAGCGAGCGGTTGTATATGAGTGCTAAGTAGGGAGCTATAGTATCAGCGTAATCTGAAAGGAACCTAATCGGTATACAATCTGGACCTGAAGACTTACCCGTATCAAGCGATTTGAGTTGCTTCGCAACCCCTAAGGTATCTACTTCTAAGAAACTCATGCTAGCAGATGTTCGTGTTTCAAATTCTGGAATATTCCATTCGTCTTCCCTGGTGAAGGAATTTCGGAAAACTGCGTTCAATAACTCCGCTTTAACGGCACAGTCGTCGATAACAGTACCATCGGCACTGCGCAGCGAAGGTATTGACTGCGTCTTGCCGCTTGTGTACTTTACATACGACCAGAATTTCTTCGGATTTTCTACCAAATTTCGAGACAATGTTTCGTTGTGGAACCTATTAAAGGCATCTCGCATCGAAGTACGTGCCAAATTTCGCGCGTCTGTAAATTTTAGCCCATCTTCAGGATTTCGCGTTCTTCTGAACTTCGCATGCTTTTTCCGTTGCCTCTGCAACGCGAATCGTTGTCACCCAGGATGGTGTTGCGAGCTCCACATTATGAATGAAAAGTCTATTGATAGAAAACATGATAACCTTGTCAGACGATATAGATAAATATTTCTCTCGAATCGAAAGTAGATTTCCTGTTAGGAAATGAAAGTTGCTACGTAATTTTTTGATGCTAAACAGACACGAAAACTTCTGAAAGTTATTTTTATTACAACTGTTCATATCATGTTAACAAATATCTCTTCTTCAGAAATGCTTTCCTTGCCATTGCCAGTCTACATTTTATGTCTTCTCTACTTCGGCCATCATCAGTTATTTTGCTCCCTAAATAGCTAAACATCTTTACTACTTTAAGTGTCTCATTTCCCAATATAATTCCCGCAGCATCACCTCATTTAATTCGACTACATTTCATTATCCTCGTTTTGCTTTTGTTGATGTTCGCCTCGTATCCTCCTTTCAAGACACTGTCCATTCCGTTCAGCTGCTCTTCCAGGTCCTTTGCTGTCTCTGACAGAATTGCAGAGTCCTCTGGAACTAAGATGAACGTTACTGATTGCCAGGTGCCTTCGAAACTGTTAATATAATTCGGATTCCACACGGAACTAATAGAGCGATTCGACCTCTCGATAAAGACTATGTAATGCATTTTTGAGAATATTGTTGGGCCGATTAATTTCCTATAGATCTTCGTCAGTTCAATTTCATCAATGGAACAGCATTGTCAAAAACGAGGCATTTAGGCGTTGTCAGTTTGCACGATCGAGGATGCCTGCCACGCAGCAGAGTGTGCAGAACAATGGCCATGACCACTTTTTACTCCGTCCCAGTTCCGTGAAGTGTCTGAATGCATAAATATTTTGCTTACCTGGTGTTCAAGGTGTAAAGAAAATATCTCTTTTAGTTACCCATTAGACACTTGGCATTTTTTTTGTGCTGACTACGGGGAATAAACAAGGAACTATTGCATTGTTAATAAACTACACATTATTCGAGAATTTGCGTAATAACTGTGCTACAGGAGTTCTTCTATAATACGTATTGTCAACAAATTAAAATCCCGAAAGATGGAAGTCGTCTGTCTCGACTTTCTTTCGTCTGCTGGTCACTTGTGCAACAGTTGCATCCGTAACGGTTTAGCTGCCTATAAGACTTGCACGTTATTAAAAAATTAACGATTTGGAACATTTTTCGTACGGTTTCTACATCAACATCGATACTCTGCAAATCACATTTAAGTGCCTGGCAGAGGGTTCATCGCACCACCTTCACAATTCTCTGTTATTCCAATCTCGTATAGCGTGCGGAAAGAATGAACACCTATATCTTTCCGTACGAGCTCTGATTTCCCTATTTTATCGTGGTGATCGTTCCTTCCTATGTAGGTCGGTGTCAACAAAATATTTTCGCATTCGCAGGAGAAAGTTGGTGATTGCAATTTCGTGAGGAGATTCCGTCGCAACGAAAAACGCCTTTATTGTAATGATTTCCAGCCCAAAACCCGTATCATTTCTGTCACACTTTCTCCCATATTTAACGATAATATAAAACGTCCTGCCTTTCTTTGAACTTTTTCGATGTACTCCGTCAGTCCCACCTGGTAAGGCTCCCACACCGCGCAGCAGTATTCCAAAAGAGGACGGACAAGCGTAGTGTAGGCATTCTCCTTAGTAGGTCTGTTACATTTTCTAAGTGTCCTGCCAATAAAACGTAGTCATTGGTTAGCCTTCCCCACAACATTTTCTATGTGTTCTTTCAAATTTAAGTTGTTCGTAATTGTAATACCTAGGTATTTAGTTGAATTTACGGCTTTTACATTAGACTGATTTATCGTGTAACCGAAGTTTAACGAGTTCCTTTTCGCACTCATGTGGATGACCTCACACTTTTAGTTATTTTAGGTCAACTGCCACTTTTCGCACCATTCAGATATTTTTTCTAAATCGTTTTGCAGTTTGTTTTGTTCTTCTGACGACTTTTAGTCGATAAACGACAGCCATCTGTAAACTACCAAAGACGGCTGCTCAGATTGTGTACCAAAAGGCCGGCCGTGGTGGCCGAGCGATTCTACGCGCTACAGTCTGGAACCGCGCGACCGCTACGGTCGCAGGTTCGAATACTGCCTGGGGCATGGATGTGTGTGACGTCCTTAGATTAGTTAGGTTTAATTAGTTCTAAGTTGTAGGGGACTGATGACCTCAGAAGTTAAGTCCCATAGTGTGCAGAGTCATTTGAACCATTTTTTGAAATCCCTTGTCAATAGCACTCAGGACTTCATGTGAATAAAGAGATAGTTGTTTCACAGGAACGATGTTTTCTACAGCCATGATGACTGTGTGTCAGTAGACCGTTTCCTTCTAGGTAATTCATAATGTTCGAGCACAATGTATGGACTACAATTCTAGTGCATATCGACGTTAACGATATGGACCTGTAATTTAGCGGATTACTCCTGCTACCTGTGCAAACTTGCCAGTGTTAGGGTACGGATCTTTCGTCGAGCGAACGGTTTTATATGATTGTTAAGTATGGAGCTAATGCCTCAGCATATTCCGAAAGGAACCTAACTGGTATACAGTCTGCACGAGAAGACTTGCTTTTATTAAGTGATTTGAGTTGCTTCACTACTCCGAGGATATTTACTTCTACGTTACTCTTGTTGGCAGCTGTTCTCGATCCGAATTGTGGAATATTTACTTCGTCTTCTTTTGTGAAGGCATTTCGGTTAAAATGGCTCGAGCACTATGCGACTTAACTTCTGAAGTCATGAGTCGCCTAGAACTTAGAACTAATTAAACCTAAGGACCTGACACACATCCATACCCGAGGCAGGATTCGAACCTGCGATCGTAGCGGTCGCTCGGCTCAAGACTGTAGCTCCTAGAACCGGACAGCCACTCCCGCCGGCGGCTTTTTGGTTGGCTGTGTTTAGTATATCTGCTTGGCTGTCTTCGATGGCTGTCTTCGATAGTATCTCCATTGTTATCGAGCACAGAAGGCATTGATTGTTCCCTGCGCAAACATACTTCAAGCGGTTGAAATTCGCGTGAGTGCACGCTGAACCTCCTCTCAGTACGTAACGCAGCGCCACGTTTGCCTCTGCTTATTCACCTACTCGCGTGCACGGCCGGAACGGCTGTACAGACGGCTGTTATAAGCGGTTCGTCGTGCGGCAAAAATGAGTAACTTTACATAAAAAACGACACCGGCGACGACGACAACCAACAGTGCGCTTTAGCAGGTTACATTCTGGCATTGCATTTCTCCCGGTGCATTCTTCCTGTGTGTAGTGTGCGTAAAGGCGTTCTGCAGACGATGCCGCAGCGCGGGCGCGGGTTCGTTGACAAGAAGCGACCCGGGCCGGTAAGGCGCGCACGCGGTTCCTGGAAGCGAGCGCAAGCAAGAGCCGCGCTGGAGCGGCGCTGGCCGTGCTGGAATGCGGGCGGCGGCCGGGAAGAAAGGAAGCGGTCCGCCTCAGTGCGAACGAGCCAGCCAGCCGCGCGCGCACAGCGTGTGCCGGCAACCTGCGTGCCAGGGACAGCTGTCCCTGGTCGCCGGCGTGGAGACACACGACAGACAGCAGCCGATCGCACAGCTATTCCCGGACGAATACTGTGAATGTATTCCGAGTCTTTAACAGATACCGTTCGTAATCCTCGCACCACGCGCGGTATACGTTACAGGCCACCGCGATTGCGTGCGCGTACGTAATTTTCCGGCCAGGCGCCATTCCGAAGAACACTGACCGAACCCGTGTGGAGGATTGTGCAACTGTAGCGGCGTGCCGGTAGGAAGGCGGAGTGGTGGGGTGGCAGGCAGCGGTGTAGCGCGTGACGCTGCCGCCGTTCTGCCGACGTGCCCTTAGCGCTAGGGTTCCTATCCATAGTGTTAAGGCCCTCCCCTAAACAGCCGCCAGGTCCGCAAACTGGAAGCTACATCAATGTTCTTATCGTCAGAGTCCAACACATGTTACACTGTCATGAAATTCAGTTAGTATAAGAAATTTATAGTAATATAATATGAATGTACAATAATAAAGAAATAAAAATATTTATAGAGAGAATTGAAAGCATCGCCAGTAACAGAAAACAAAAACTAACGTGGTGTTATTTAAGGGCAATAAGGACAAATTTTCATTACCTATTTCACTTATTATAATACGAAGAAATTGAAGAAATGTATGACGAAATAAAAGAAATTATTCAGATAGTGAAGGGAGAAGAAAATTTAATAGTCATGGGTGACTGGAATTCGGTAGTAGGAAAAGGGAGAGAAGGAAGCGTAGTAGGTGAATATGGATTGGGGATAAGAAATGCCAGAGGTAGCCGCCTGGTAGAATTTCGCACAGAGCACAACTTAATCATAGCTAACACTTGGTTCAAGAATCATGAAACAAGGTTGTATACACGGAAGAAGCCTGGAGATACTGACAGGTTTCAAATAGATTATGTAATGGTAAGACAGAGATTTAGGAACCAGGTTTTAAATTGTAAGACATTTCCAGGGGCAGATGTGGACTCTGACCACAATCTATTAGTTAGGAAATGTAGATTAATACTGAAGAAACTGCAAAAAGGTGGGAATTTAAAGAGATGGGACCTGGATAAACTGAAAGAACCAGAGGTTGTACAGGGTTTCAGGGAGAGCGTAAGGGAACAAATGGCAGGAATGGGGAAAAGAAATACAGTAGAAGAAGAATGGGTAGCTTTGAGGGATGAAGTAGTAAAGGCAGCAGAGAATAAAGTAGGTAAAAAGACGAGGGCGAGTAGAAATCACTGGCAAACAGAAGAGATACTGAATTTAATTGATGAAAGGAGAAAATATAAAAATGCAGTAAGAGAAACAGGCAAAAAGGAATACAAACGTCTCAAAAATGAGATCGACATGAAGTAGAAAATGGCTAATCAGGGATGGCTAGAGGATAATTGTAAGGATGTAGAGGCTTATCTCACTAGGGCTAAGATAGATACTGCCTACAGGAAAACTAAAGAGACCTTTGGAGAACAGAGAACCACTTGCATGAATATCAAGAGCTCAGATGGAAACCCAGTTCGAAGCAAAGAAGGGAAAGCAGAAAGGTGGAAGGAGTATATAGAGGGTCTATAAAAGGGCGATCTACTTGAGGACAATATTATGGAAATGGAAGAGGATGTAGATGAATATGAAATGGGAGATACGATACTGCGTGAAGAGTTTGACAGAGCACTGAAAGACCTGAGTCGAAACAAGGCCCCTGGAGTAGACAACATTCCATTGGAACTACTGACGGCCTTGGGAGAGCCAGCCATGACAAAACTTTACCGTCTGGTGAGCAATATGTATGAGATATGCGAAATACCCTCAGACTTCAAGAAGAATATAATAATTCCAATCCCAAAGAAAGCAGGTGTTGACAGATGTGAAAACTACCGAACTATTAGTTTAATAAGCCACGGCTGCAAAATATTAACGCGAATTCTTTACAGACGAATGGAAAAACTAGTAGAAGCCGACCTGGGGGAAGATCAGTTTGGATTCCGTAGAAATATTGGAACACGTGAGGCAATACTGACCCTACGACTTATCTTAGAAGCTAGATTAAGGGAAAGCAAACTTACGTTTCTAGCATTTGTAGACTTGGAGAAAGCTTTTCACAATGTTGACTGGAATACTCTCTTTCAAATTCTGAAGGTGGAAGGGGTAAAATATAGGGACGAAAGGCTATTTACCATCTGTGCAGAATGCAAATGGTAGTTATAAAAGTTGAGGGGCATGAAAGGGAAACTGTGGTTGGGAAGGAAGTGTGACAGGGTAGTAGCCTCTCCCAGATGTTATTCAATCTGTATATTGAGCAAGCAGTGAAGGAAACAAAAGAAAAAGTCGGAGTAGGTATTAAAGTCCATGGAGAACTAATAAAAACCTTTAAGGTTCGCCGATGACATTGTAATTCTGTCAGAGACAGCAAAGGACTTGGAAGAGCAGTTGAACGGAATGGACAGTGTCTTGAAAGGAGGATATAAGATGAACATCAACAAAAGCAAAACAAGGATAATGGAATGTAGTCGAAATAAGTCGGGTGATGCCGAGGGAATTATATTAGTAAATGAGACTCTTAAAGTAGTAAAGGAGTTTTGCTATTTGGGGAGCAAAATAACTGATGATGGTCGAAGTGGAGAGGATATAAAATGTAGTCTGGTAATGGCAAGGAAAGCGTTTCTGAAGTAGAGAAATTTATTAGCATCGAGTATTTTTTAAGTGTCAGGAAGTCGTTTCTGAAAGTATTTGTATGGAGTCCAGCCATGTATGGAAGTGAAACGTGGACGATAAATAGTTTGGACAAGAAGAGAGTAGAAGCTTTCGAAATGTGGTGCTACAGAAGAATGCTGAAGATTAGATGGGTTGAACACATAACTAATGAGGAGGTACTGCCGGCCGGTGTGGCCGTGCGGTTCTAGGCGCTTCAGTGTGGAACCGCGAGACCGCTACGGTCGCAGGTTCGAATCCTGCCTCGGGCATGAATGTGTGTGATGTCCTTAGGTTAGTTAGGTTTAAGTAGTTCGAAGTTCTAGGGGACTGGCGACTTCAGAAGTTAAGTCCCATAGTAATCAGAGCCATTTGAACCAATTTTGAGGAGGTACTGAATAGAATTGGGGAGAAGAGGATTTTTTGGCACAACTTGACTATATCGGTTGGTAAGACGCGAACGCCTGTTCCTCCATGTTACAGTTTTTAAAGCAATACACCACGTTTCTATTACTACCAAGGATTTTGTAGGCGCCCAAGTCATCTTGCATGGTCCATAGGTGTTTCGCGGTGGAGTTTTGAACTTCAGTCTCGCTAAAAAGGATATGAATGAACACGGTAGCGGCTGGGTCAACGTTGCTCTTGTACGTGGACCAAAAGTCGATAAATTAAAAGGGCTAGATAATTTCAATTCACGAGATGACATCGCTTATCGGACATTTCAAATTTGTGAAGTGTACAACAGAGATAAGGGTTCATCGTATTACATGTCGACTATGCCTATAGTTCTCAGGACCAGCAATCGTCGTAAAATAAATGATTTGGAATCTGTCTCAGTGTGGGTGAAAGTTGTTGACAACTGTAAAAAGATCGCACTCGTTGTTGATCTGACTCATTATTATAGAAATTAAATAAAGTTTCCTTCATTATCCTTAATCCTTATCTATTAAAAAAAAACTACACATTGATCTTGCCAAAAGCCCAGAAGCGATTCTTCTTGGTGTTGCAGCTGTCTGGGGCACCCGGGATGCTCTCTGAGGCACCCCGTGGTGCTAAATCTCGTCTCGAAAGTGTTGTAGCTGGTTGCCTATCTGCCGCGCCGGCCTTAAGGTGTGTCGCTCGAGTCCGGCCACCGTAATTTAGGTTTTCCGTGATTTCCCTAACTCGCGTAAGGCAAATGCCGGGATGCGCGGCCACTTTCGGTCTCCGCCCTTCCCTAATCCGAGCTCGTGCTGCGTCTCTGACGACCTCGTTCTCGGCGGGGCTTTCGACGCTAACCTCCTCCTCTTCCTCCGTTAAGGCGAAGTGGCGACCAGAGGTGTGGAGGCAAACTCCTCGTCGGAAGCGTGAGCACGGAGAGGCAGAGAGTCCAGATCTGAAGCGGCGGCACCTTACAAGGCCTGCTGCCACCTAGCGAGGTCACACCAGCGGCCACTTGCGAAGTGTAAACACCGCGCCACGCTGGAGCTGGGCCGATGCCAGCGAGTGAATCACGGGTCCCACTGCCCGCCGCGCCCCCCTGCTCTGTGACGACCCAACTGCCCGCACTCGGCCCTTCCCCGTGCCGTAAGCTGGCTTTCCACTAGCAAGTCGCTTGCGGAAGTTATTGCGAGCCGCTTGCAGCTTTGTTTACACAGCAGCGCAAGTTCTTTGGCAAGAAACTTGGATTCAACAACTTGCCGATACTGTTTACATACGCTTTCAGTACCACTACGAGTGTCAGCCGAAGTATAAAATGACAAATAGGACGGTGGGATATGCTGCAGCTCTTGTAATTGTAATGAAAAACGTGAAAAAGAAAAACAGAAGTATTTGAGTTGGAGAGTGGATAATGAGAAGATCGCACAATGGTGCCTATAATAGCCGGCCACGGTGGTCTAGCGGTTCTAGGCGTTCAGTCCGGAGCCGCGAGACTGCTACTGTCGCAGGTTCGAATCCTGCCTCAGGCATGGATGTGTGTGATGTCCTTAGGTTAGTTAGGTTTAAGTAGTTCTAAGTTCTAGGGCACTGATGACCATAGATGTTAAGTCCCAGAGTGCTCGGAGCCATTTTTGGTGCCTATAATAACCTTTTGCAAGAACGTATGTCGAGAGCATGGATACTATTGAAAAGTTTTGCAGAATGTCCTCAAATAATGTGGAGTGTTTGTTGACGTTAATAGCGGCCCTCATATCAAAACGAGACACAAAGTTCCGTACTGCTATTTCAGCAAAGGAACGTTTGCTAGTGTTGTGTACATAGTTCCGCGTAGTCAACGCGTACACAACTTTCCCACTAGAGCGCGCCCCGCTAAGCACAACAGCGCAGGCGCAGCACTCGTCCGTCTCCGCACTACGAGGTGGCGCTGCTTTAGAGACGGACCAAATTCTGCTTCCGCCGATCCGCGTATTAATATGTAACGCAGCCAATGAGATTGCTGCTAACGTAGAACCTTTTTTCCTCGCGGATGTCACTCGCGCAGTGATACATGAACGCGCGAGGTATTATAACGAGTGTACAGACCTCCGATTAGTGAGTCTGCATTTGTCTGTACCAGTCTATAGTCAAGTTTCAGAGATATGTGAGAATAAGATTAACGTACCAAGACCAAAGGAACTTTAGATTGTCAATTGTAAACAGCATCCAGAATCAACGTAATATCTATGCCTTTTTATTATTTTAATAACTGTGTGCGAAAATTAATCAAGTTCTGTTTAAAGTTGGTCACCGTCAATCTGCTACTCTAAGCGTGCAAGTGGCATTTCTATCGTCTGACCTAACGGCAGAAGATAAACACGCCACGATAAGACCAGGAGACATATTGCTGACACTCGCCTACTTCGTTAGAGCGACAAGTCAAATAAACTGATGGTGTGTGTACTGAAGGTCTTACAGTACGCGCACCACAGCTAGTCACTCTACGATTTATAGCTACAGGTGAGCTACGATTATAATAGACCTTTTCGTTTATGTATGTGAAACATACAACCAAAAATTTTGAATTTGGAAATCTTTTCTTTGTAGGAGATTCATACAAGTCTCTAATGTACTTGTTTCGTATTCCCGTCATCACGATTTCTCTGATCGCACCCGATGTATGTAGAGTCCTTTTTGACGTCTTGAAAAGGGAAATTATTTGAAGGTATGTGAAAACACAACAATGAAATTAAATTTTTATTGAAATAAACTGCGTTTTACAGAATGATATGCTTACAAAAATGTTTTTTTTTCTAATGCTCATAAAATGTAAAGTGACAAGCTAATTAAATAGAACTTGTAATAATCACACATCGTCTTTCTCTAGACCCCTACAACTACAAGCGAGTGGATGCAGGTGGCAAAGGGTTTGTGTCTTCAAGTTACGCTACTTTTTCTGTGTACTTCTTTCACAGATGTGTCGAATATCGAAGAGATTTCATTTAATGCGCTCATCTTCTTCACTCTATCCTTAAAGTCTTGGTTATGCACGTTCCGTATTTCGGGGTAGCTCTCCACGGCTTCAATAAAATGTTCTGTATCCTGCTTCATCGATTCCCGTTTCTCCTCCATTTATGAAATTTGTTTGCATATAATATGTAAGATGGTCGTATAAAATTAAGTCACCTCATTAAGTAAAATGTTAAATATGAGTCTTATGCAGACGACATACTTACCATAACTTGCGCTTCCTACTTGCAGGAAATAGAAATAAATCCTAAAAGCTGCAAGTTACCTGCAGATATTTCTTGCGTGGCGTGCAGCAAGTCACTCCCGCATTAAATTGCTACTGTCGCAAGTCGACTTGGCGATATGTTTACACTCGCAAATCGCGCGGCAAGTTCCTCCGTGCAGGTAAATTGCTGCAATAACTTGCTAGTGTAAACCGAGCAGTACGACATGCGAACTTCATCTCAGCCCACAGGCGCGCCGCTTCAGGTCAGTGGCGAGAACAGAAGGGTGCCGGTTCGATGCCCGGCGGTATGCCACTCGTCACGCACGCAGGTATCACTTAACTCTCACCTAGTGACGGGCAACATCGGGAACTTTGTTTATCTACGGAGGCAGCAGTTAAAGAACCTGAAGCCTTTCACCGACCGTAACGAGACCGGGAAGGCGCACATACGAATAAGACTGTGAGACGGGCGTCCACACGATCAGAGCCGCGATGTGACGTGAATGTCGCTTCAACACCGGCAGAGCACTAAAATTTTATTGTGCTATGGAACGTTCAACAACTGGTGACGGGAGTGGTTTTTACGGATACGCCCATGACAGTTACCGCAACGTACAATACTGCCCATAAAAATTTCTACACCAAGAAGAAATGCACATGATAAACGGGTATTCATTGGACAAATATATTATACTAGAACTGACATGTGATTACATTTTCACAAAATTTCGGTGCATAGATCCTGAGAAATCAGTACCCAGAACAACCACCTCTGGCCGTAATAACGGCCTCGATACGCCTGGGCATTGAGCTTGGATGGCGTGTACAGGTACAGCTGCCCATGCAACTTCAACACGATACCACAGTTCATCAAGGGTAGCGACTGGCGTATTGTGACGAGCCAGTTGCAGGGCCACCATTGAGCAGACGTTTTCAATTGGTGAGAGATCTGGAGTATGTGCTGGCCATGGCAGCAGTCGAACATTTTCTGTATCCAGAAAGACCCGTACAGTACCTTCAACATGCGGTCGTGCATTTTAATGCTGAAATTTCGCAGGGATCGAATGAAGGTTAGAGCCACGGGTCGTAACACATCTGAAATGTAACGTCCACCGTTCAAAGTGCCTTCAATGCAAACAAGAGGTGACCGGGACGTGTAATCAATGGCACCCCATACCATCACACGGGGTGATACGACAGTATGGCGATAACGAATACACGCTTCCAATGTGCGTTTACCGCGATGTCGCCAAACACGGATGCGACCATCATGATGCTGTAAACAGAATCTGGATTCATCCGAAAAAATGGCGTTTTGCTATTCTTGCACCCAGGTTCGTCGTTGAGTACACCATCTCAGGCGCTCCTGTCTGTGATGCAGCGTCAAGGGTAACCTCAGCCATGGTCTCCGAGCTGATAGTCCATGCTACTGCAGACGTCGTCGAACTGTTCGCGCAGATGGTTGTTGTCTTGCAAACGTCCCCATCTGTTGACTCAGGGATCGAGAAGTGGCTGCACGATACGTTGCAGCCAGCATATAAGATGACTGTCATCTCGACTGCTAGTGATACAAAACCGTTGGGATCCAGCATGGCGTTCCGTATTACCCTCCTGAACCCACCGATTCCATATTCTGCTAACAGTCATTGGATCTCGACCAACGCGAGCAGCAATGTCGCGATACGATAAACCGGAATTGCCATAGGATACAATCCGGCATTTATCAAAGTCGGAAACGTGGTGGTACGCATTTGTCCTCCTTACACGAGGTATCACAACAACGTTTCACCAGGCAACCCCGATCAACTGCTGTTTGTGTATGAGAAATCGATTGGAAACTTTCCTCATGTAAGCACGTTGTAGGTGTCGCCACCGGCGCCTACCTTGTGTGAATGCTCTGAAAAGCTAATCATTTGCACATCACAGCATCCTCTTCCTGTCGGTTAAATTTCGCGTCTGTAGCACGTCATCTTCGTTGTGTAGCAATTTTAATGGCCAGTAGTGCAATTAGTCAACGGCAACATAAGACGCCGAAAGCTTGTGTAAGAGCAACGCGCTCCACCCCTACCTAGGTACTTTCGGTTGAAGCATACAAACTTCCTACCTGTCTACGCTTCAAACCTAATTATACCGTGCTTAACCGGACGTTTATTAATCAACAGAACTTGTCCTACACTAGTCCAAGCCCACAGGGTGTTGTTGTTACCTTCAGTCTTCCCAAGCTGGTCTGTACTGTGCAGGCCTCTTCATCTGCAACCCACATCCATTCGAACCAGCTTACTCCGTTCAAGCCTTGTTCTCCCTCTCCAATTCACGCCACACACATTTCCTCGCATTACCAAATAAACAATTCCTTGATTCCTCATAATGTGTCCTATCAACCGAATCCTTATGCCACTCAAGTTGCCCCATAAATATTTTTCTCCCCAACTGTTTAAATGTCTCATTTTTTTTTTATTCGATCTATCTCTGTAACCATGGCAACTTTTCCATAGCACCGCATTCTATTCTCTTCTTGTCCTAACTGCTTATCGTGCTAGTAAACAAGTTTTTGCCAGCTGTCCGCGCTGCGTCAGAGATACACTAGCTCCCTTCACACTTCTCCTGTTTGAACTTCCAGACGCTCTCGCTAGAGGACGTAACTTTACGCTGGACCTATCCGAATAGCTTATCGTCCATGTCGCATTTCCGTAAGAGTTACACTCCAGAAAAGAATTCCTAACACTTAAAAAAACTGACACTAGATGTCACATAATTCCTCTGTTTCATAAATGTTTTGCTTTCTGTTGCCAATCTGCATGTCTTCACCAGTTATTTTGTTGTCCAAATAGCAAAACTCATTCAAGTACCCACAGCGTAATGACTGATATTATGGTAGCTTCGAACATATGGCCCACATCAGTAATAAAGCTTGCGCTCAATTTTTAAGACAATATCCTGAGGCAATTTACACGTAAAATGACGGTTCCAAAACCAGTGACTGTCGGAAGCGCATGTTACATACCATTTTTGTCGAAGTCTGCACTATTCATATTATGACTGAAATCTGGACAGAGCGGATCAGGTTGTGGAAAGGGGCCCAAATCAGTTGCTGCTAGTTGCACAAACATACAAACTTTATTTGCTAAAAACACTTAATCACACGTGCCCTTAAAAGAATCAAGAAACAATACGGCTGAAGGCCAGAGCACAAGTTATTAACATTGCGTTAAGGAATACACACGGATGAACGCCTTAGTTACAAGATAGAAGATCTGAGGGCTTAAGGCCTGGATAACAAGAACTGCAGTAAGAAAATTTTAAAATAAAGACCTTTCAGATTTTAATTTAAGTAGGCTGAAGGCCTTATCTTAAAAGATTCACATAAATTCAACTTAAGGCCACATACTGAAAATAGAACAACTCAAGGCTGAAGTCCTGGGTAATAACATTAAGATAGAAGAGAATTTGCAAATCTTCAATTTTTTTTTACTTCAGACTGCTGAAGGCTGTATCTTAAAATATTTCACATAAGGTTCAGCTGAAGGCCAAATGCTGCACACTAACACAAACTAAATTAGTACACAGCTGAAGGCCTCGCACGGTGCTTGAGACTAAAGAAAGTCACAGTCCCAAACAACAGAACAGTGGTGCTCAGAAGTGTTCCAAGGGCCGGCCTGGGGAGGAAACTCTAACCACAGTTTAGGTGAGTCAGGCAGCCAAGCGTAACATTAAATAATCGGGTGGCAGTACGACCTAGGGACGGTTGACGAACGAATCAACAACCTAATCGATTCCCTTCCACCCGACCAACGGCATGACAACCGAAAATATCAACGAGGACGAAGATCCCAGTAACACTACGTCTTGACAATTGGCGTCTAAACACAGTCAAGGCACAATAACCACTCAAAGACCAAAATGAAAAACACCAAAGCTATCGAACTACACGGCTTGCCGGACAGCATCAACACGGCGAGGAAAACTACGATAACGACCAGGGCAGGTAACCAGAACGGCCACAAGGCAGAAGATCCGCTGGTGCACTTCACTGATAAGTTACAATCATTCCAATAGTTAAACACCATACAGGAAGACGGCTGCAAAATTTGCCTACTCCAGCACACCATACGTTGTTGTTTGTGGGAACGTCGCAGGAAGCAACAACCGGCAGTGAACGAAGAGATGTCACAGCAGTTGAGGCTTCGTAACAGGTTAACTGATTACTCAACTCCAGTCTCCACGTTCGGTGGGCGACGAACCTTGCAGCTCTCGCAGCTAGTGCCTCACAACTCCGACCGTGTGTGCACGCCGCCAGCGGCCCTGGCCTGAACGCACGCCGTGAAAACTTCCTCGCTGCTCTCCGCAACCCACCGACTGTCTACTCCAGTACGCAGACAGCATTCATGTGCTCAGCGGAAATGACAGAAGCTACACACAGTTTCACGTAAACACTTGCACCAAGAACTCCGACAATCCTAAAACCGATCACCGTGGAACAACAAGGTGAAATGATAAGTCGCACACACACACACACACACACACACACACACACACACACACACACACACACACACACAGAGTTTCCTTAAGCGGTCGGCGACCAAATACACGTCGTCCGATGAGATGACCGACCAAACGACCAACAAAGGTCCTCCCCACTCAAGTTATGAGTGTCGGCAACGATCGGGCGAGTCTTGGATACCCGGAGCTCGCCGCGCGGGATTAGCCGAGCAGTCTTAGGCGCTGTAGTCATGGATTTTGCGGCTGGTCCCGGCGGAGGTTCGAGTCCTCCCTCGGGCATGGGTGTGTGTGTTTCTCCTTAGGATAATTTAGGTTAAATAGTGTGTAAGCTTAGGGACTGATGACCTTAACAGTTAAGTACCATAAGATTTCACACACATTTGAACATGTTTTTGTCCGGAGATCACTGCTGCTCCAACCCAACTCAACTCGATGTCCGTTCGAAACTCGGAGACACGGCGACCCGGGCGCACTGGCTCGGACCCACCCTTGCAGAGGTAACTCTTGCCCATCGGCGCCGACATTTTTCGAATCGACCTACGTCCGGCAAGATGACCAACTGACGAGGCCCACAAAGGGTCACAGACCAAATACACGTCGCCCAATGAGACGACCAACCGGTGGTCGTTCCCGCTCCAGTCTCCTTCCGTGGGACAGTTCATGTGTGTGGCCAGCGGTCGGAAAGTACTGGCTGTCCGCACCTCACTGGCGCTCCGTCCCCGACTGAACTCCCGACAGACGACGACCCGGAAATACTAACGGTCGCTCCAGAGAGAGTACGACAGTCCACTTATCGATAAGCGCTGCTGCTGCTGCCACTCATGGACAAGCAAACCAGCAACTTAGTGACGCCAAAGAAAATGAATAAGAAAGAGGCGACAGAACCATAAAAACAAGATCACGAGCAATAAACGACACGACCGCGAGCTCAGTGACCAGAGGCAAATGCAATGGCTGCGGAACTTGATCCTATACTACAAGCACTATCTTCTGCTCTTGCATGAAAACCGGTTTATATCTTTCCTATCCAGTGACTCACTATTTCCGGTAACAGCAGTTGAAAATTTTGGTAGCTATTTGTCTGAAAACATCTACATCTACATCCATACTCCGCAAGCCACCTGACGGTGTGTGGCGGACGGTACTCTGAGTACCTCTATCGGTTCTCCCTTCTATTCCAGTCTCGTATTGTACGTGGAAAGGATTGTCGGTATGCTTCTGTGTGGGCTCCAATCTCTCTGATTTTATCCTCATGCTCTCTTCGCGATATATACGTAGGAGGGAGCAATATACTGCTTGACTCTTCGGTGAAGGTATGTTCTCGAAACTTTAACAAAAGCCCGTACCAAGCTACTGAGCGTCTCTCCTGCAGAGTCTTCCACTGGAGTTTATCTATCATCTCCGTAACGCTTTCGCGATTACTAAATGATCCTGTAACGAAGCGCGCTGCTCTCCGTTGGATCTTCTCTATCTCTTCTGTCAACCATATCTGGTACGGACCCCACACTGCTGAGCAGTATTCAAGCAGTGGCCGAAGAAGTGTACTGTAACATACTTCCCTCGCTTTCGGATTGCATTTCCTTAGGATTCTTCCAATCAATCTCAGTCTAGCATCTGCTTTAACGACTATCAACTTTATATGATCATTCCGTTTCAAATCACTCCCAGATAATTTATGGAATTAACTGCTTCCAGTTGCTGACCTGCTATATTGTAGCTAAATGATAAGGGATCTTTCTTTCTACGTATTCGCAGCACATTACACTTGTCTGCATTGAAATTCAATTGCCATTCCCTGCACCATGCGTCAATTCGCTGCAGATCCTCCTGCATTTCAGTACAATTTTCCGTTCTTACAACCTCTCAATACACCACAGCATCATCTGCAAAAAGCCTCAGTGAACTTCCGATGTCATCCACCACGTCATTTGTGTATATTGTGAATAGCAACGGTCCTACGACACTCCCCTGCGGCACACCTGAAATCACTCTTATTTCGGAACACTTCTCCCCATTGAGAATGACATGCTGCGTTCTGTCATCTAGGAACTCCTGAATCCAATCACACAATTGGTCTGATAGTCCATATGCTCTTACTTTGTTCATTAAACGACTGTGGGGAACTATATCGAACGCCTTCCTGAAGTCAAGAAACACGGCATCTACCTGTAAACCCGTGTCTATGGCCCTCTGAGTCTCGTGGACGAATAGCGCGAGCTGGGTTTCACACGATCGTCTTTTTCGAAACCCATGCTGATTGCTACAGAGTAGATTTCTAGTCTCGAGGAAAGTCATTATACTCGAAGATAATACGTGTTCCAAAATTCTACAACTGATCGACGTTAGAGATATAGGTCTATAGTTCTGCACATCTGTTCGACGTCCCTTCTTGAAAACGGGATGACCTGTGCCCTTTTCCAATCCTTTGGAACGCTACGCTCTTCTAGAGACAGGATTATCGATCTGCTGTAATAGATGGGTGAAGAGGGCCACACCGTTAACTTTACTTGGGCGAAACCACACTGTGTGATCACTGGCAACCAATCTATCGATTACTTAGTGAAACAACCTGCTGTGATGTGTGCGCGCTTCCTGGACTGCAATCCCAGGTACGTGCAGCGTGCTACACAGAGGCATGCTAGGGGCCTGGCAACGGGACTCGGAGGAAACAACAAGACACAAAGGTAAGAAGTAACCAATAATTCACCAGTCAGTATTAATTTTAATAATGAACAGCCTCAGTTGCACCGTTTACCTAGAATTTACCTAGGTTTCAGTCGGGTTAAGTCAAGCTTCTTCAGAATAACAGTAACTAGCGTTTGTCCATAGGGGACATTGTCAACTTCCAGTACAGCACTCGTGCCTACCGCATCGCCGTCGCAAAGTGGGGCCGAGGTAGTTTCAGATAAGTTTTTAGTCTGACGATAATTTATTGATTTGTAGTTTTAGCTTGACGATGTCCACTATGGACAAACGGTAGGTTGGGTTATCCCGACTGAAACGTAGGTAAATTCTAGGTAAACGGTGCAACTGAGGCTGTTGATTATTAAAATTAATATTTATACAGTTGCTGACAGGGCCGCGAAATGTTGAGAGTATCATCAGTCGGTCCCCGATCGCACGAAAGCCGGTATAAATTCAGTGTCTGAGGACATCGCCTCTCTAACAACCAGACTCAAATTTAACCATGAATGTTTCCGTAAATATCTTCACAGGCTGCACATCGTACAGACACGTTTCTGCTCTTCTGGAGGAGAGGACGATGCGTGATGCGCTTTCTTGTGGTGTGCAGATTACATGCAAGTACTAGAATTCTTCATCAGGAACCTGAGAAGCTTGATCATCCATTGCCAACCTGCATCACAGCTCTGTTAGCTACACAGTATCACAGACTGTTCAACACGATGTACAGATTTGGTGTTGCTGCAGGCATCCGCACGTAAGACGAAGGTAACACAGACAATTGGCTGTACAAAACCGTTCTATAACATTTAACTTTACAATTATAATGTTATGTTCGTCGACATGTAACAACATATTGAGCCGTGGTAAAAATTGTTGTTTTGAAGAGCGCGCTGCAGCGCGTGGTGTGAAGCAGTCGCCCTCCGTTTCTGGCGGTGGCGCCGCTGTGTCAATCGCAGCTTTGGTGTCTCCCTCTTGTGGGAAAGGGGAAAGGTTGCCTGTTCACGTGCATTTAAGGGGCGCTATGAGCTCGCAAATCGGCCTGTTTGAATCAGTCTGGGTCAGTCTCTCGTCTGCAGTTGTGAGGCAACTAGTGTCTGTCTGCCGTCCGGAGTGCTACTATGTCTTTCGTTCGGGTCAACCTTTAAAACCGGAAAAATGAGAGTCTTTCTACCCCGTCAGTAAGAGAACTCATCGAGTGCTCGCTCGGTCGGGGCTTAGTTCCTGCATCTAACTCTGCGCGTTAGGCCGCCAGTCTGCTCGAATTTGCTCAGGCAATGGTCAAGGCGGTTGGATCGATCGATCGATCGGTCGGTCGGTCACGCACTGAGACACAAGATTACTTGTCGGGTTGGAGCATCGGCGCATGTGCGGTCGCCACATGAGTCCAGTGGGCCGCGCCGTATAGCGAAGGGTAGTGGTTTCGCGGCCGACATGAGAGCAACAGGAGTCAACCCACCACATCGGTCTGGCCGGTGCGAGCTGCGACGCCGTGAGACGGGAGATCGGCGCGCCTTCCTGCATCAGTTGAAGCGGCTGGCAGCGGACGGTTCGGCAGAGCGATTTGGGAGTGCTGCGCCAGGTCTTCTCCAGAAATCGCAGTTTATTAGAAGTTCAGTGATTGGCGATATGTTGTTTCATTCACTTGTTAAATTCTACTAGTTTTCTTGGTGAGGTCACCAGCAGTTTTGTTTTGGGGTCGTCTCACCATTCTTCTCCGTTTGCCACCCGCGGGAAGGTGGTTGTTTATGAATTGGGTGGTCCGTTTTTCCTTCGTGGAGTAGGGGCGGGTTAGAGCAACCTGCGGTTCGGGTTGTTCTGTAACCTCCCTATCAATCTGCCGTACGTTAGTAGCCGCCTGTGTCATGTTCGTCAGATTTGGTTTGTTAACGAATTTACTGCTTGGAGTGTAACGGCCTAATTCCTGAAATATGCTTTGATCTTGCCTATCATCTTGAGAGGCGGTATCGGTGTACTGTAGAGCATCTTAACTTGCTTGGCCACCCTTGTACAATTTTATATAAGGTTGCATTTTATAGGCTTTTATTTAAATGATCATTTTAGTTTATAAAGTTGCCACTCTTTGTCTGCTACTGATGTGCGGATTAGCTGCCACACCAGCTAAAACACCTACTTGAGCATCATTATTTGTTGCAGGTCGTGGTTGACATTTCACATGTGGCTGAACAGTTCCTGTTTCTTTAAATAACGTAACTATCCAGTGAACGGTCCGGACACTTGGATGATGTCGTCCAGGATACTGAGCAGCATACATAGCACACGCCCGTTGGTTTTTGATCACAATTTCCGTACATCAACACGATATCGACTTTTTCCGCTACTGGTAAACGGTCCGTTTTAACACAGGTAATGTATCACGGAGCAAACAACGTCCGCACTGGCGGAATGTTACGTGATACCACGTACTTATACGTTTGTGACTATTACAGCGCCATGTTCCACAAAGCAAAAGAAGTGAGTGACCTATGGCAACGCCATCTAGCGGGACAACCTTAGCACCATCTGGTTTCCCCCTTCAAGCTACACGAGTTTCGTTCTTTGTAGTTTTTTCGTTTGACGCTTATTTCGTGAGATATCTGGCCCGATCACTATCAGTGGACCAGCCTGTATAACTTCGTAGGCATCTACGGGCAGGATTATCTCGGATGTATCCTTTTCGAGTATTACACCGCGTCATTACGAAACGTTAAGGCAGCTAAAATACTGAAGTTTCGACAAGCGGTTTTCCTCCATAGGCTGTCTCGTCTTGGTTGTCAGCTGGCTACCGACGTCACGTTCTGGAATGCAGCTAGACAGTCTGAAGTAGAGACGGCTGTACGGTCCATCAGTTAGTGGGCAGTGTCTGCCTGTAGCGAGACGGCCGCCGGCTGTGCAGTGTGGGCACACAGGCGCCGCCCTCTGGCCCGCGGCCGGTGAGGAGCAGGTCCGAGCAACACCGACTCAAAGGAAGGCAGGACTCGGCTCTTGTTGGTGACGTCACGCCAGCCAGGCACGGCCAACGCCAGGTCTGCTGCAGGCATACTCACAATGGTGGTGTCTCCCCCTCTGACACAGGAAAATGTGAAACTATTGGCGTTATCTGAGAGATTTCTGCAATCAATTAATTGTACAATTCATAGCTCTTCTTAATAAATAGTGTCCTCCTGAGCTTAAATTTCCACCTGTTTTAAGGATTGACATATAAAAAAAAACTTCATGGTCCAGCAGCAACAGAATTCGTGCTTCTTTACCTTATTTGTAAATCTGAGTAAGTTACGTTTGTACTGCGTTGCTTTTACAAGAAACTGTGAACATACTGGTGCTCTTCTTTAGCTATCTTGGTTGACTATGGGGTCAGGAGCACTGAATGTTAATGAAATATCTTACGATTGTACACGTTGGGGGAGGGGGTGGGGGACAGAAGAAGAGGCAAAAGAGAGATACTTGTTTTATCAAATAAAATTTTTTTATCTTATAAAGTTTCTCCTTTCAGTTGCAAGAGGGGAATATTTATCTTTTCTAATGTGCATGTTTAAAAAAGTTTAAGCTCAGCAGTATTTTCGATGTATGAAGCTATTTTGTTTCCTGTTTAGAATTCCTTTCGTTGAAAACGACTGTAATCTAATGTCTGGCAACAGCTGGACATTTAGACATGTAAAATAGTTCACGTTTCCAGTGACGATGTCAAACGAAAATAAATAAAAGAAACGAGTTCATTGTAAGGGGGTTGGGATAAGTTTCGATAACAAAATGGATCAAGTAAATACAGTTACTTGAATGTAAAATTTGCAAAGCTTGCAATGGGGCAAAGCATCTTCTCATATTGATCTACGTTTGTTTGAACAGGATTCAGTAATACAGAACTATGATCTTCATTTGTAGCTTTACGATAGTAAGAAAAATCTTTCATATAAATAAAACTGCAGAATCCAAAACAATACCAAACATTTTGTCCAAAAGTAAGAGATTTATAGTGATAAGCACGCAGAGGCGTTTCTGCCTGCAACAGACCTGGCGTTGGCCGTGCCTATCTGCCGTGACGTCACCAACAAGCGCCGAGGCGTTCCTTTGAGTCGGTGTTGGCCCGAGGCGACTCGCAGCCCGTCCTGCGCGTTCGTGGAGCTGCGCGTTCACTTGTCCGGATAGCCTCTTATTTTTCGTTGCTGCAAGCACGGCTGCCGAACGTGCACAATGAACCGCCCTAGTACCCAAAACGATTTCACTGAAGTCTGAAAAAGTTTCACTTTCATTTTTATATACGAGGGTCACTCCAAAAGAAATGCACACTGTTTTTGTAAAAACACAGTTTTCATTCTGCGTGTGTGAAAGTTTTACAGTCTATAGATACATCCTTCCCGCTTGTTTTCAAACTTAGTTCACCCTTTTCCCGTGAGTGGCGCCATCACGGCATGTCTTCAAGATGGCTGCTACACTTGACGTTCATCAGAAGCAACGTGCTGTCATAGAATTCGTGTGCTGTGAAAATGAGACAGTGGGAAACACCCGCAAGAGGTTGAAAAAGGTGTACGGAGATACTGCTGTCGATCGCAGTACAATTAGTCGTTGGGCAAGCAGGTTACGTGATGAAAGCGGGCACGGCAATATTGAGGATTGTCCTCGCAGCGACGGGCCTCGCACTGCACACACTCCAGACAATCTGCAGAGAGTTAACGAATTGGTGACTGCTGACAGACGCATCACAGTGAACGAATTGTCACGCTACGTTGGGATAGGTGAAGGAAGTGTTTGCAGAGTACTGAAAGTGTTGGCATTAAAAAAGGTTTCTGCCAGGTGGGTTTCCAGGATGTTGACAGTGGCTCACAAAGAAACAAGAAAAACGGTATGCAGCGAACTTTCGGAACAGTACGAGAATGGTGGAGATGAATTTCTTGGAAGAATTGTGGCAGGTGATGAAACATGCACCATCATTTTTCACCAGAGGCGAAGAGGCAATCAATGTAGTGGCATCATGCAAATTCACTCAAGGAAAAAAAAAATTCAAAACCACACCCTATGCTGGGAAATTACGGCTACGGTGTTTTCCGATTCCGAACGACTCTTGCTTGTGGACATCATGCTTAGTGGAACCACCATTAATTCTGATGCATATGTGATGACACTGAAGAAACTTCAAGCTCGACTGAGCCGCGTTCGAGAACGTCGGCAAAAGCAGGATGTTTTGCTGTTCCACGACAATGCACGGCCACATGGCAGTCAAAAAACCATGGAAGCGATCACAAAACTCGGATGGACAACACTGAAACGCCCCCCTTTCAGTCCTGAAAAAAATCAAATGGCTCTGAGCACTATAGGACTTAACATCTGTAGTCATCAGTCCCCTAGAACTTAGAACTCCTTAAATCTAACTAACCGCAGGACATCACACACATCCATGCCCGAGGCAGGATTGGAACCTGCGACCGTAGCGGTCACGCGGTTCCAGACGGAAGCGCCTAGAACCGCACGGCCACACCGGCCGGCGTAAGCTGAAAGACACTGTTCGAGGAACAAAGTTTGATGATGCTGACTCTATTGTGCACGCTGCCAAACAGTGGCTGCAACAGGTTGGTCCACAATTTTACCGTGCGGGTATACAGGCGCTGGTTCCAAGATGGTGTAAGGCAGTTGAGAGGGATGGAAATTATGTGGATAACTGAAAATATTGTTCCAAAAGGATGTATCTACACACTGTAAAACTTTCAAACATGTAGAATAAAAGATGGATTTTAAAAAAAGTAGTGTGCATTTCTTTTGGAGTGACGCTCGTATTTTACTGGTAGTTTCATCGATGTTAATTCCCAACTCCTCAAGAAGTGCAAAAACCGTTACTTCGCTCCTGACAAGTCGCTGACTTGCCGTCTTTTCCTTTTATCTACAACTACATCTACATTTATACTCCTCAAGCCACCCAATGGTGTGTGGCACCTTACGTCCCAATGTCATTACCTCCCTTTCCTGTTGCAGTCCCGTATGGTTCGCGGTAAGAACGACTGCCGGAAAGCCTCCATGCGCGTTCGAATCTCTCTAATTTTACATTCGTCATCTCCTCTGGAGGTATAAGTAGGGAGAAGCAATATATTCGATACCTCATCCAGAAACGCACCCTCTCGAAACCTGGACAGCAAGCTACTCCGCGATGCAGAGCGCCTCTTGCAGAGTCCGCCACTTGAGTTTGCTAAACATCTCCGTAACGCTACCACGCTTACCAAATAGCCCTGCGACGAAACGCGCCGCTCCTCTTTGGATCTTCTCTATCTCCTCTGTCAACCCGACCTGGTACGGCTCCCACACTGATGAGCAATACTCAAGTATAGGTCGAAGGGGTGTTTTGTAAGCCACCTCCTTTGTTGATGGACTACATTTTCTAAGGACTCTCCCAACGAATCTCAACCTGGTTAATTTTATATAATCATTCCACTCCCAGATATTTTTCAGAAGGGCCGGCCGGGTTGGCCGAGTGGTTCTAGGCGCTACAGTCTGGAACCGCGCGACCGCGACGGTCGCAGATTCGAATCCTGCCTCGGACACGGATGTGTGTGATGTCCTTAGGTTAGTTAGGTTTGAGTAGTTCTAAGTTCTAGGGGAGTCATGACGTCAGAATTTCAGTCCCATAGTGCTCAGGGCCATATTTTACAGAAGTAACTGCTACCAGTGTTTGTTCCGCTATCGCATAATCATACAATAAAGGATCCCACTTTCTACGTATTCGCAACATATTACATTCATAAAGCGGTATCCGCTGTAGACGGCTGTGAACTGCACTGTGACTTTTAACACGGGAGTCTCTGACACAGAGCAGCGTCTCGTCCCAGGCACTGACAGCGCAGCAGAAGGGGCGAGCAAAAAGTGCGCCACGCCCACGGAGGGTGGAAAAAATTGCCAGCTGTCATCTGGCGGCGGGTGAGTTTTCCGCCAGTGGCGCATCTGGGCTGCAGCAGGGAAAGGCCAGGGCCGACGACACCGCGTGCGCTGCGACCGCGCCATCCGGCTCGCGGTCCTTTGCCGATCCAGCTCAGCGCCACCCACGAGCCGTTTACTTCACGCATTCTGTCCTTCCAAACTACTGGCACGGCCGTCTGTTTCCTTTCATCTTGCGTCGTTCTCTTCATCAACTGGTGCTCGGCAGTCCCTAAAAGTCTCCACTGTACAGCTCCAACCCTGTAAATAACCCTTTTTTTTAAAAAATCCAGAATGAGATTTTCACTCTGCAGCGGAGTGTGCGCTGATATGAAAGTTCCTGGCAGATTAAAACTGTGTGCCAGACCGAGACTGGAACTCGGGACCTTTGCCTTTCGCGTGCAAGTGCTCTACCACCTGAGCTACCCAGGCACGACTCACGCCCCGTCCTCACAGCTTTACTTGGCAGGCAGGAGCCGAGGTACTGGTGGAAGTAAAGCTGTGAGGACGGGGTGTGAGTCGTGCTTGGGTAGCTCAGTTGGTAGAGCACTTGCCCGCGAAAGGCAAAGGTCCCGAGATCGAGTCTCGTTCCGGCACACAGTTTTAATCTGCCAGGAAGTTTCAACCATTTTTTATCTTCGATCCTTGACCTCGTGTCATACAGGGAAGGTCTTCCAGTCACGAGACGGCATGATACAGAAGGCCTCAAGTACCAACCTACATGCAGTGCCTGTTGCAAGGCCGGGAATCGAGCCCGGCTTTCCTACGGTCAGTGTCGCCTTTACCGTCACGCTGCCCGAGTTTGAATCGAGCTTCCGTTGTTCCACTTCTATCTGCTAGCGGAAAGCAGGAAAACCTGGTTTCAGGTAGTCTGCCGCGAATTTTCAACTATCATTACATTGGAGGTTCAGCATATGTGAACGGTTTGCATTGATATCATTTCACCTTTTTTCATTTCCTCAGCAATCGATCCATTTAATTTAAGTGCATTTAATCCATTTAACACACGCCACTTAGGAGATCCTCCAGTAGGGCCACCTCCGTAGTGAACCGAGTATTCGGCTGGAATGAAATGAGTTGTTTCAAAAAGCTACGTTGTGCAAATTCTCACTCCTTGAGGTCCAATAGCTAATTCACCGACTACACAGAAAAAAGAAGCTCGTCTCAACGCTACGGAATCCTCGTTTCTTAAAATATTTCAAAAGAAGTCCACAATAATAGGTGAGAAATGCCCCCTTATTGCAGCCCCATCTGTATACGCACGGAACTGGTTACTCTGTAAAAATTCGAAGCACAGGCACTGGACTTGGTGACTTGGAAATCTAATGTGTGGTACAGGTACGTCGATGACACTTTCGTTGTGTGGAGCCATGGTGAAGAACAGCTCGGTGACATCCTAGGACACTTGAACAGTCTCCATGCCAATATAAAATTTACTATGGAAGTAGAAAAGGACAAAAAACTGCCATTTCTAGATGTGCTGGTCACAAGGGACACAGCGTGTATCGGAAACCGACACACACGGCCCGATACCTGCACAAACTATGAAACCAACACCCGAGCCAGAAAAGAGGCATGATTAATACGCTCGTAACGCGAGCAGGACAAATATGTGAGCCGCAGCACCTCAGACGCGAAATGCAACACCTGGGAAGTGTTCTGAGGAGCAATGGGTACTCCACAAGTTATATAAGGAGTGTAACAGAACCAAACACTCGGCAAAGTAAGGAATAAGAAAAAGAAATGTCGGGTACGGCCTTTCTACCATACATTCCCAGATTGACGGATAGAGTCGGGCGTATATTTCGTAAACACGGCGTAAAGACGATTTTCAAACCGACAAGGAAGATCAAAGAGTGTCTTAGATCGGCGAAGGAGAAAAGGGACCCACTTGCATGTCGGGAATATACCGTATACCATGCACATGCGGAAAAGTTTGTGTCGGAATGACTGGTCGATCAATCAACACCGGGATCAAAGAACACAAGCGACATTGCAGGTTGAGGCAGGTGGATAAATCGACCGTGGCATAGCACGCACTGAGTGAGACCGACCACGTAATAAAATTCGCCGACACGGAAGTTCTGGCTGTAGAGAAGCACTATCACACGCGCTTGTTCAGAGAAGCTGTAGAAATACAAAAACACGCGAACAGTTTGAACAAGAAAGAGGAAAGCCTTAAGGTAAACGGATCCTGGCTTCCCGTACTGCAGCGAACGGCCGTCGCAGGTAGCAAGAGGAGAACCGCACAGGAGATGACCGCGGAGAAGCCCTCGGACGTCGGCGCGCCAGGTACATATAGTCTGCGGCCGCGAGCTCGGCTCCAGTTCACCACCGGCAATGGAGGGTGAAGCTTTGACAATGCCAGCCACTCGTGCTGGCGAAACGTCAGTAAAATCATTACATAAACGTCGGGCGAAGAACCCGAGACAGAAGCCAATAGGCAGTTTGTCAACAAGTGCCCACGAAAGCCTTAACAATTCAGTAAAAATAACTAGAATTCGACACACGTCGAAACGGGATGGTCGATTTCCCTTCCTCGGTGTCTGGGTCTGTGGCCGCAGGGTTCTAGGCGCTTCAGTCTGGAACCGCGCGACCGCTACTGTCGCAGGTTCGAATCCTGCCTCGGGCACTGATGTGTGTGACGTCCATAGGTTAGTTAGGTTTAAGTAGTTCCAAGTTCCAGGGGACTGATGACCTCAGATGTTAAGTCCCATAGTGCTCAGAGCCATTTGAACCATTTTTGATGTCTGAGTCAGGACGAGGATGATGCAGCTCTCTGACATCTCGTTTACAACAGGAAGCCAACTCACACGGGTTGATATCTGTAGTCTGTTCGTCATCCGCATCAGCGTGAAAGTGTATTTCATACCTCGGCTCGCCGCGCGGGATTAGCCGAGCGGTCTTGGCGTTGCAGTCATGGACTGTGCGGCCGGTCCCGGCGGAGGTGTGTGTTTGTCCTTAGGGTAATTTACGTTAAGCTGTGTGTAAGCTTAGGGATGATGACCTTAGCAGTTAAGTCCCATAAGATTTCACACACATTGTAACATTGTTTCTTACCTCGGTACGTAATGCTCACCGCACTTCATATGCTGAAACTCTGTCAGCTGAATGGCCCCAGCTTGAGCTTACCTTTCACCACAATGAATACGCTGACAGACAGACCAACCGCGAATCGTACGTGACGAGAATAATCAGAAACCGCCTACGTCTTCGGCTTTCTTGTCTTGCGCAGATAGAATTTCCAACAGGAATCGGCGTATTCCAAGGAAAGACAGATGAAGTGAGTTCGGACTATCAGCTGAGATTAGGGCCCTTTTTGGGTCTGCAGATGGTGACCTCGGTTTCTCGTAAGACACCGTCCAGACCGCGCAGCTCCGAGCAGACCCGAGATCACCTGCTACTGCGGGACATTATGTTGTTACCATGGAACATGTCTTCGGTACCGGTCATCGTGTGGAATATGACGATACAGACAATACGCCCGACATGAACCTCCAGGTACTGCGTTTGTGTCACTAAGGAACCTGTTAAAATTTAAGTAGCAAATGACATGATACATAGAGACAGAGGTTTTCTGTATATTCTGCTCGGAAAGCTGCTCTGTTCCTAGTGAAAGAACAGAGGTAGAATTAATCCTCGTTGTTCACCCGTCGTTGATTGATGTCTAACTCCCCATAACGTCTGACGTTGGTTCAAAAATTGGCTCTGAGCACTATGCGACTTAACTTCTGAGGTCATCAGTCGCCTAGAACTTAGAACTAACCTAAGGACATCACACACATCCATGGCTGAGGCAGGATTCGAACCCGCGACCGTAGCGGTCGCTCGGGTCCCGACTGAAGCGCCTAGAGCCGCTCGGCTACTCCGGCCGGCCCTGGCGTTGGTCATCTTTGATTGCGTGCTGGCGCTAGTTCTACACGGTGTGTGTTATCTTCCTGACTGGCACTGCGCTGTTCGCCGAAAAGTGAGTTGCAGGGCACCGACAGCTCTCGCGGTCTGCTTCTACATTTAAAATGACGGGCTGTTCACCTGTCGATACGTAATCGGTTGTCGAGAGCGTTACGTGCTGCATTCCGGTAAGTTTTCTAAATACATCGATAAACTAATACTGTTTGAATGTTAGCCTGACAATAAACAGTGATTCAGCCACTGTGAGTTACTTTACTCATCACGTTGCATGTTTCACAAGACTTGCTTCCCTCGTCAGATATGGTAAGATGGATGACTCAATTGTTTCCATATACGCATTAACAAGGTAGGCCATCAGTGGCTCGCAACGAAACTTTAAAGGAAAGTAGAGGCTTGTTTTCCCCGCCACGTTCTGCGGCCTGTCTGGTGAATCTGTTTCCCGTGCTTTGCCTTTCGTTGGGGACACGGAATGCGTATAACCTGGCCAGTAGGTACAGGGGTTACGACGTGTTTTCCCCTCGCGTTTCGTTGCGATGTTTCAAAACTTGTAAATAGTGACCTGCATTATTTATTCTTTTGCACGTGCAAAGAACTGTTCTGGTCTTGCATTCGGAAGGATGACAGTTTAAGTCTGCGCCCGGCCATCCTGATTTAAGTTTTCCCTGATTACTCTTAACCGCGCCATGCAAATGCCGTGATGGTTGCTGTGAAAAGGACGCTCCCGATGTCCTTCCCCATCCTTTCGCAATTGGAGCTTCTCTTCTGTCTCTAACACTGTCGACAGCACATAAAATTCTAATCTTCCTCTCTTCTTTTGTTGCTTCTATTCTTCCAGAGCCCTTCCAACAAATCTACGAAGGTTAGTCAAATGAAACCCTGAAATTTGTAATAACAAATCGAAATTTCGCGCCGTTATCCTGTAAGTAGGTAAGCGTGCTATAAACAGCGTGCAGAATGGCCTGTAGGTGGCAGCATAGTGCAGATGCACACATACCGTCGCAGTATCAGTATAAAGATGGCCGCCCCACTTGCGACTTGCACCAGGGGAGAACGGCGTTCTGTTATTCGGTTTTTGCGTAATGAAGGTGTGAAATCTATCGAAATTCATCGACGAGTGAAGGTTCAGTACGGTGATGCATGTTTGTCACAGCAGCAAGTCTACGAATGGAGTAGGAAGTTCGCAAATGGTGTGACTTCAGGGGAAGATGCTCCTCGTCCAGGTCAGGTACAACGAGTTGTGACTCCATAGAACATTGCAGCAGTTGAAGCCGTAGTGAAAGAAAACCGCCGAGTGACTCTGAATGACATTGCAGCATGTTTACAGATTATTCATGGGTCAACACACCACATTGTACATGATGTGCTCCAGTTTCACAAAGTGTCTGCAAGATGGGTGCCATGACAGCTGACTCCTGAAATGAGAGAACGACGTGTTGATGCTTGTGAAGAACTTCCTCGGCGCTTTGAACGAGAAGGTGATGGCTTCCTTGCAAGAATCGTTACTGGGGTCGAAATCTGGGTTCACTCCCACCAACCGGAAACGAAGAGCGCGAGCAAGGAATGGCGTCATTCCTCATCACCAAAACCAAAGAAGTTTCGAACAGAACCATCAGCAGGGAAGGTTATGCTGACTCTCTTTTGGGACGAAAAAGGCGTCATTTTGGAGCATTATATGCCTAGAGGGACCACTGTCACCAGTGCATCATACACGGATCTCCTAAAAAATCATCTGATGCCTGCAATAAAATCAAAGCGACGTGGATTACTGTCAGCAGGTGTCCTTTTGCAACATGACAATGCAGGGCCCCACATTTCCCGTACAACAGTTGCAACAATCACAGACCTGCATTTTGAGTGTCTTCCTCATCCACCATACTCACCAGACCTTGCCCCAAGTGATTTCCATATGTTTGGACCACTCAAAGACGCAATGGGACGAAATAAGTTCCGTTCTGATGAAGAGGTACGCCACGTGGTGCATGAGTGGCTGCGCGGACTACCAAAAGAATTGCTTTCTACAGGAATTTATGCACTTTGTAAGCGTTGGAGGACTTGACATTGAGCGTAGGGGAGGTTATGTTGAAAAGTGATACAGCTTTGTAGCAGTTCTGCACAATATATGATATTAAAAAAATCTAAGGTTTACATTTGACTCGCCCTAGCAATTCTTCCATCCGTCTTTCGTACTAATCGTTTTACGTATTGCTCTCAAATCATATGCCTTCTTAGTATTCCACTAAATACACATTTAATATCCACGTGACGCGCCCTACACGTTCGACACTAATCTCGTAATCGCCAACTATCAGGTAGGTTCTATAGGGCTGACGGAATCAGCAGTGAATGCTGTGTATTGCTCGCCAGGTTTATTCACGATTTGTTGTCGGTGATGCGAGATCGGCGCGTTTGCTGCTGTACCCCAGCACGGCCAGTTGTGTCATGTTTTCGGAGTCGCGGTGCTTTCGTTGGCACGGCTTTTGTTGGTGCTGTTACAGCTGACATACTTCAGGCCAGCTTCCGCCACATCCAGACACACTCAGCCAGACAGCTGGCGCACTCAGCATGTGACGTCAGCCGCTTCCCACGGCACGCACGTGGCAGCGAGCTGATAACACAGCGCCTTTTTCTGGCTCAGCTCTGCTCTGGCGTGTCTCTCTAACCTCTGCAGCGAAATAAAAGCCGTAAGGGGGAGAGCGCTGCGTCCTTGTGACAGGAAACCAGGAAACGTTCCAATTTTTCCACTTTGTTTGCAGTCGACAGGTATTTAAAAAAAAAGGGCGCGTTGTATGTAGTGTAAAGTTTTCGACTTCGACAACCCTGTGCTACAACTGGGGGAGGCCAGGGTGGGGGGGGGGGGGGCGTAAAACCGCGAACCTTTGGCTCATTTCCCAATTTTTAGTCTGTATCTTCTTCCCGTTACATTCTATGATAAAAAGGACTGACAAGGGAGACCCCTATCGCACCCTCTCGGATTTAGTGGTAAGATGGCACAGTGGATAGCCCGTGAAAACCTGAACACACATCAAGCATGACAACTGTGAAAAAAAGCAAAATAGAAACAGTGAACGGTCCAAGAACACGAAGTGCAATAAATAGCAGCCTGGAACAGCAACGAGTCGTTGTACTGCCAAGCGGGCAAACCATGTTCAAAATTCCTTCTTTTTTCCCCCCACAACGTTATGAACTGTCCATCCACTCACTGAAATGTTTGATCTCTTTCTGTAGTCTTGTCAGTTGTCATACTATACACTGGTGATAGGATATGAGTTACGTGGTAAGAATACTTCACCGTCGCAAGTAAATGTGATGAACAGTGAGATCAGGCGAGATAGCAAAAAAGGCGTCTCACAGAAATGAGAAACAACAAACAAACGGGTGTGAACTATGTTAGAACAAAAAAATTCACGAGTCGAAACTTTCAAAACGGAACGTAAATTCAAAAACGTTATAAACATTTGTTTTGAAAGAGCACAGAAAAACTGTGTGATTGTGAAACTGTTGCCTTCGTTTGTTGCAGCTTAAGTGACGAACTATTACGTTTTCATTGTTTCTGCGTGAGTGACAACATTCAAAAAAATGTTTCAAATGGCTCTGAGCACTATGGGACTTAGCATCGGAGGCCATCAGTCCCCTAGAACTTAGAACTACTTAAACCTAACTGTACCTAAGGACATCACACACATCCATGCCCGATGCAGGATTCGAACCTGCGACAGTAGCAGTCGCACGGTTCCAGGCTCAAGCGCCTAGAACTGCTCGGCCACACCGGCCGGCGATAACATTCACATTCATGCGAAGAACTATATTGTCCAATGAGCCATATCTCACTCACTTACCAGTCGTACAAATTAGGTGCGTCGATAAGAGATTCCTACCATATGACACACGTACTGTCACTAAAGCCGTGTATGATATGCCAAACGTATTTTCCGGTGCAGGATTCGGCTGAATTGTCGCCTTGTCATCAAACGTTTGCGGGTCCCATTCGAAAGCCACTTCATTTCGGCTGCTAATAGAGTAGTTGTGCAGAATCAACTGTCATTATAGGTCCCTAACTTACACCTCGCTCTTGCAAACGGACGTTACATCACGACACAGACACGAATTTGAATAAAGCGAACAGCGAAACGAAATAAAAAGCACGACGGAGTTTTGAACACGGCTCGGCCGCTTACGATTCCAACCCCTTACCCAATTCTTTTTTTTATCTCATTTTGTTCGTTAGCTTTCGCTGCATTTGTTCGGGGCGGACGTTCCGTAATTCTCGTTCGGGTTGATCGTTCTTCCATTAACTCAGTCTTTTTGTTACAGAGGGCAGCTAACCTTCCCACTTAACCACGATGTCACTTGCCTTCGTGGTTGCTCTATTATTGGACCGTTTTTACAGGCTATTCACTGGTCCCTCTTACCAATAAATCTGATGTGGGTGCCATGGAAGTTTCCCTTGTTAGACTCTTCTTATGGAGCCTCAAATTTCCTACAGTTTCGTTACACGTAATTTTACACCGCAACGAAACATCTATCCAAAAGAAATTGCAAAATATGCAGGTTTTCATTATAACTCTAATTTTACAACATTAACAAAGGTTAATCGTACATGGTAGAAACATTGGAACACGTGAGGCAATACTGACCTACGATTTATCTTACAAGAAAGATTAAGGAAAGGGAAACTTACGTTTCTAGCATTTGTAGACTTAGAGAAAGCTTTTGACAATGTTGACTGGAATACTTTCTTTCAAATTCTGAAGGTGGCAGGGGTAAAACACAGGGGGCAAAAGGCTATTTACAATTTGTACAGAAACCAGATGGCAGTTATTAGAGTCGAGGGGCATGAAAGGGAAGCAGTGGTTGGGAAAGGAGTGAGACAGGGTTGTAGCCTCTCCCCGATGTTATTCAATCTGTATATTGAGCAAGCAGTAAAGGAAACAAAAGAAAAATTTGGAGAGACGACAGAAAACTTGGAACAGCAGTTGAACGGAATGGACAGTGTCTTGAAAGGAGGATATAAGATGAACATTAACAAAGGCAAAACGAGTATAATGGAATTTAGTCGAATTAAGACGGGTAATTCTGCGGGAATTAGATTAGGAAATGAGACACTTAAAGTAGTAAAGGAGTTTTGCTATTTGGGGAGCAAAATAACTGATGATGGTCGAAGTCGAGAGGATATAAAATGTAGACTGGCAATGGCAAGGAAAGCGTTTCTGAAGTAGAGAAATTTATTAGCATCGAGTATTTTCTAAGTGTCAGGAAGTCGTTTCTGAAAGTATTTGTATGGAGTGTAGCCATGTATGGAAGTGAAACATGGACGATAAGTAGTTTGGACAAGAAGAGAATAGAAGCTTTCGAAATGTGGTGCCACAGAAGAATGCTGAAGATTAGATGGGTAGATCACATAACTAATGAGGAGGTACTGCACAGAACTGGGGAGAAGAGAAGCTTGTGGCACAACCTGACTAGAAGAAGGGATCGGTTGATAGGACACATTCTGGGGCATCGAGAGATCACCAATTTAGTATTGCATGGCAGCGTGGAGGGTACAATTGGAAGAGGGAGACCAAGAGATGAATACACCAAGCAGATTCAGAAGGATGTAGGTTCCAGTAGGTACTGGGAGATGAAGAAGCTTGCACAGGATAGAGTAGCATGGAGAGCTGCATCTAACCAGTCTCGGAACTGAAAACCACAACAACAATGGTATACGCCTCTGATGGTTAATGTTTATCAACCTCACCCGTCCTCCAATCCCTGGCGGGGGGACGCACGTTCCTGCTAGGGGTTGCATAGTGTCGCAGTGACGAGGTGGGCTGCTATGCTACCCGAACCTGTGGGTACCCTGCACCTCCCTCTCACCACCTTTCGCCTCCGCCTGGGCTGTTGTTGAAAGCGAGGCACGTACTATAGCCTAGCAGTGCTGGTCCCGCGCTACGGGTTCAGTACTTCCGCGTGCGTACGCTAATGAAAACCTTCAAAATATGGTTCAAATGGCTCTGAGCACTGTGGAACATAACTTCGAAGGTCAGCAGTCCCCTAGAACTTACAACTACTTAAACGTAACTAACCTAAGGAGATCAAACACATCCATGCCCTAGGCAGGATTCGAACCTGCGACCATAGCAGCAGCTCGGTTCCAGACTGCAGCGCCTAGAACCGCTCGGCCACCCCGGCCGGCATGAAAACATTCATTTAAAGCTAGACGGAAGGGGGATTGGAACCAGCGAGTCGAACGTGTCGAAAAAATGATTGCCTACATCTGTGTTGCAGTTCATTCAGATTGCACTAAAAGTGCACGTCTGCACCGTCAGGGAACGATTAGCCTAGTAGACAGAATAAAGAGTGAGGAATTTTACAAGTTCACAGCTGCAGTCTGCTTCACCATTCGTCGCGCTAAAAAATTCGGGCCGTGCGTCTGACCAGGCGTGACCGAGGAGCAGGTCCTAATGAAGGCCGCGGAGGGCTGCCCCGTGGCCGCTGCTCCGGCACGGCATCGAACGAACAGAGATGCTCACTGACTTATATCAAGGAGCATCTGAACAACATGCAGACATGAGGCCTCGCCGTACAACCATGGATAATCTCGTCTGATGTTGGGAAGCCAAATACATCGTTCTCTGAACGTCCAGGGTTCATTGAGACTAAAGAGTGTGTAACTAAGCAAGTGTGACCCTATTTGAACCCTCTTTGGACGAGGGAAGAACAGAACCAGTATTCCAGATGTCTGGAAGGTAGGAGGCGAAGTACTGGCGGAAGCAAGCCTGTGAGCTTCGCTAGATGAGTCGGTAAGCACTAGCCCACGAAAGGCAAATGTCCCGAGTTTGAGTCTCCGTCTGGCACTCAGTTTTAATCTGCCAGGAAGTTTCAAAGTCAGCATTGTTTACGAGAAAAACTCTTCTCTATTTCATTTAGTTACAACTTTTAAGTAGCCTTGGCGCAACAGCATTCCAAGGGGAAGCATTTCTTGCGACATTTTGCGGGGGATACGTGGCCACATGTTCGCTTCCAGCAGTTCTCAATTCTCACAATCTGCCTCAAAACCCAAACTCCAACTTACGAGCCTGCCCCATACCTGATAACCCGGTCACTGCCGTAAAGTAAAGCTCCGCGTTTTCACCCTGACGGGACCGACTGATGGCCGCGTCACCCTGAGCCAGTGGCGTCATGCGGATACGGCACGGGGTCGGCTTTCTGGACCTCTGAGTTCCTCAGTGTTGCCGTCACGAGACTGGGCGAGCCATGTTACAGTCAGTCCTCCCACCAGAGAAAAACTCACAGGCCTACCGCGAATCGAACCCGGTTTCGCCACAGAGCAGCCGGACATGCCGACCAGTGAGTTACGCGGGCGGAGCGTTGTTTCCGTGGCTCCCTGGCCGCAGGTACAGCCACGATTGCACAGCCAGCAGTATCCGCAGGCCGGAGGCTGGAAGCTCACAAGACTCCTCGCCGAAAGTCAGTCCTTTTTAGAAAATGTACCCATGAGTGTAGCACAGGGGCTCGTTCATAAATGGCTCAAATGGCTCTGAGCACTATGGGACTTAACATCTATGGTCATCAGTCCCCTAGAGCTTAGAGCTACTTAAACCTAACTAACCTAAGGACATCACACAACACCCAGCCATCACGAGGCAGAGAATATCCCTGACCCCGCCGGGAATCGAACCCTGGAACCCGGGCGTGGGAAGAGAGAACGCTGCCGCACGACTAGGAGCTGCGGGCAGGGGGCTCGTTAAAAAAGGGTTGGGAGGGGGGGGGGCGGAAAACACTCCGGCGGTGTGTCACTTGCAAACACTGCTGTGGCTCCATATGGGAGAATCCACCCACTCGACCCTGAACTCGAGGAAGTGGACACGAAGCGGGAATATGTGGCCTCTGTAAAGCTTTTTAAAGAAAACAAGCGCATTCTTCACTTCTTCATATTTGCAGCCCTGTGTAGCTAGAAGCCACCGAATTTTAGCGTGTGACATGGCGGTACCAAACGTAACTCCGTCGGCGCGCGAGAAGCAGCTTGTTATAATCAAGTTTCGAATTCTCAGGGTTCGGCCACACACGGAGCATCCTCTCCTTAACCGTGAAACCGCCAAACCACACACGCGACGCTTCGTGTTGAATGTCACCGATCATCCTCCATACAATCTCGACTAGGCCCCATCCGATTTTCGTCTGCTTCCCAAACTTAAAGGACGCCTTCGAGGACTTCACTTTGACAGACTACTCGCCATTAAAATTGCTACACAAAGAAAAAATGCAGATGATAAACGGGTATTCATTAGACAAATATATTATACTAGAACAGACATGTGATTACATTTTCACGCAATTTGGGTGCACAGATCCTGAGAAATCAGTACCCAGAACAACCACCTCTGGCCGTAATAACGGCCTTGATACGCCTGGGCATTGAGTCAAACAGAGCTTGGATGGCGTGTACAGGTACAACTGCCCATGCAGCTTCAACACGATACCACAGCTCATCAAGAGTAGTGACTGGAGTATTGTGGCAGCGTTTGCAGCCGCATGGACTTTCAGCTCGGAGACCGTGGCTGCGGTTACCGTTGATGCTGCATCACAGACAGGAGCGCCTGCGATGGTGTACTCAACGAGGAACCTGGGTGCACGAATGGCAAAAATTTTTCGGATGAATCCAGGTTCTGTTTACAGCATCATGATGGTCGCATCCGTGTTTGGCGACATCGCGGTGAACGCACACTGGAAGCGTGTATTCGTCATCGTCATACTGGCGTATCACTCAGTGTGATGTATGGGGTGCCATTGGTTACACGTCTCGGTCACCTCTTCTTCCCACTGACGGCACTTTGAACAGTGGACTTTACATTTCAGGTGTGTTACGACCCTTGGTTCAACCCTTCATTCGATCCCTGCGAAACCTACATTTCAGCAGTATAATGCACGACCGCATGTTGCAGGTCCTGTAGGGGCCTTTCTGGATACAGAAAATGTTCGACTGTTGTCCTGGCCAGCACATTCTCCAGTTCTCCCTCCAATTGAAAACGTCTGGTCAATGGTGGCCGAGCAACTGGCTCGCCACAATACGCCAGTTACTACTCTTGATGAACTGTGGTATCGTGTTGAAGCTGCATAGGCAACTGTACCCTTACACGTCATCCAAGCTCTGTTTGACTTAATGCCCAGGCGTATCAAGGCCGTTATTACGGCCAGAGCTGGTTGTTGTGGTTAGTGATTTCTGTGAAACTATGCACCCAAATTGCGTGAAAACGTAATCACATGCCCGTTGTAGTATAATATATTTGTCCAATGAGTACCCGTTTATCATCTGCATTTCTTCTTGGTGTAGCAATTTTAATGGCGAGTAGTTTATTAATTACTATTGTTGCCTTATTTTCTAAGCGTACCGAAAACTGCGAATGTCTTTCACCATTCGTGTTTCGCTCGATACTAAGATTGATATTTTACTATAGAGCTCATAAAAATCACGAAGGCACCTTTAACTGTAGATGCATTTTGTATTTTCGCGCCCCACTGTAATTTCGTAAACTTCCACAGAAGTTGACTTCACAGTGATGAAAGTGTACTTAGATCAGTCTCCTAATGAGTACTGTGTACAAAACATTAACACGCCGATTATTAAATTATAATATAAATAATCGAATAAAAGTAATATTAACTAATATCCAAATATTAATCCATAAACTCACCCCAGCATGCCAGCTAACGTCTTTCCTCAACCAGTGACACCTTATCACTTATCCTAAGACTCTTCCACCACCCCTACCAATCTACAACACAAACACATTTTCTCTGTAAGCATCAGCTAACATTAACAAATAGTTACAATAACATAAGGTCGGAGCATGCAAATGAAGCAAGTGTTAACATAAATGGCAAGTCTGTAGTAGTCACATAACCCCTTCAGTACTAAAGAAAATGTTAACTTACACAAAACGTGTGCGCGAATGCGAATGTTCTTCGTTGAGGTAGACGGCAAGAATCCAATGTGCAAAAGATGGTGACCGTTGTACATTCACGTATACATTTATTTTTGTATCACATTTCAACTAGACGTTTCTCTAGCAAAAATAACCGTTATTTTGTCTGGACAACTACGATGAAGCATTGGAGCAAACGTACCTTTAGAAACATTAATATACTCGTGCTCAATGGAAATTTCCGTCCGGATATCGCAAACATAATCGTACTCTTCACTGGGTGCGGCATATAAAGGGTAGCTCAGAGCTCTAGTTCGCGTGCCTCAGAGGCACCCATTAGTAATCAGAAACACGCTAAACACGGCTACAAATCATTAAAAAAAAAGCCACAGCGTTTCAGATGTCGTCACATGACTAATTAGAGTGCCCGACAGCTCTCGCGAAAACAAAGCTTCAGCGCGACTTGCGAACAACACGAACGGCTCTTGAAATAATGCGACGGGCAATATTAATTACGGCGCGGCGCCACTGTTAATGTTTAACCAGCACGCTGACTGGTCACGCATCTTAACACAGCAGTAGCCGAGTGAGCGGCGGAGCCGGCTCTCGCTGCGTACTGAGAGTTGCTTTCTGGAACGTTTCACTGGCAAGGCCGACGTCGTCCAAGGCTAAGGCGATCATCAGAGTGGCCCGGGTCCCAGCTTGGTCTCTAGCCACCGCTAAAAGTTTGGACAAAAGTCGTCAGCAACGTCGGTGGGAGACTTGTTGGAAGGAGTTACCCTCGTTGACCCAGTGACCTCATCAGAGTGGGCCCAGGAGCTGACGGAGTTTCAGGACACCCTCTCGCTCTCGGGATACCGGGGACTGCTAAAACGAGGAAGAATCAGAAATGGTCAGCGGCATGAAGACGCAGAAGCCAACGCGGACTAGCGCATTATAGACACAGTATACGAGGCTGTAACTGAAAAAGTTTCACGGGCTTCCTAACGGGTCGCATCAAACAGTTCACAAGACTCTTAAAAAAAAAAAGTTGTTTATTCACTAACAAGTCATTTTAAATTAGATATATCATACGTTGAATTAATCAGGCGGAAAACATAATTAAAAATATACAGACGTGAAAGGGTGTAATTACCTGCTCATCTAATTTTCTGCATTTGTTCATATCTCCTGATAAGTCACTGCACACACGACATACAGCCTGTACGCTAACGCCTCTGTATCCACGTTAGTTCTTGGTGCATTGCTGTTTGTCTGTGTGAAGACTAGAGAGTAAGACAAATCGTTCAAATGGCTCTGAGTACTATGGGACTTAACATATGAGGTCATCAGTCCCCTAGAACTTAGAACTACATAAACCTAAGTAACCCAAGGACATTACACACATCCACGCCTGAGGCAGGATTCGAACCTGCGACCGTAGCAGTCGCGCGGTTCCAAACTGAAGCACCTGGAACCGCTCGGCCACATCGGCCGGCGAGAGAGTAAGAATTAGAGTCAGTCATGCCATGTAAAAATAATTCTGGAACTCACGGAGTATACAGGTAGAAAATGAGATCGCTCAGGATGTGTTGTACTTAAGGCATACGGCATGACTACAATTCACTGGCAGGATACGGGGCTCGTACGGTTTGTATGCAAAAGATACTGAATGGAAAAGTGTTGTACGACCATACTTGAATATTTCTCAATAGTACGGGACTCGACCAGCGTAATATATCGTATCATTATAACTTAATTAGCGTTGTTTGCTATCCGAGTCAGCGACCGTATGGTATTCCAGAAGTTCTAATACGCGCGATTCAAACATCGTCGACATCTTGTCATTCTGCTAGCTGTTAAATCAAAATAATAAACAGACAAGTGGGAATTGTTAATTAAAATTCTATTCTTGTCCTTGGCCTTCAGTTTGAAGGTATCTCTAATGCATTTCGATAATAAATGTAAGGTGGCGAGGTCTCTGACCTTCATTTCATTTCTTAGATATTCCGTCCTCATAATCGTATTCTGCACATCAAAATGCTTCATTCGAACCCAAACTCGATAAGGTAGAGTTAATTTTGATGAATTCATGTAAGCAATATGCTAATCTAATACGTAAATCGCAAGTGTGCACTGAGGTTGAAAAAGAATACACAACATGATGGCCAAAGGAATTTTCGTTCTAAAGAGGCAACCAGCCCATCCCTTCAAAGGGGTGATTCAACATACATACTTCAGCCGTAGCGACCGGCCAGAGAGAGGACAGCTTTTGCCAGAGCGAAGGGATAACGACCCATGTGCTCGACTTAAAAGCAAATTCTGCTACATTGTGTGGGAGCGCCCAGAAAACGCATTTTTTCACAGACCGACAGTATAGTTACGGAGTTCTCACAGGAGGACAGTATACACCTAATGGAGATGCTACAGATTTCCGCATTGGTCGACCTAAATGAAACGTCATTATCCCGTTTAAAAGAGCAACGCTGATTGGCGGAATATTTCTGACACAAAGAGTCAGAGGAGTGAGGGAAGACAGCAAATGATATACCGTTGCAATTTTTCCAGATAAAGGGGCCGTTCTATAGTCGCTCTTGGAGCGGGATCAAGTGCGCTCGTACGTGTACCCAAAGAGCGAGGATCAAAGTCTCTCCTCAGTACTTCACTGGTGAGAGCACCTCTGTTGTTAGTGAATCAGAGTGACACTCTATACTGAGTTGCTCGCGATTAAGCGTTGTTCACTGTGTTGGCGATCACACTTATTGTGGTGTGTGAACACAGACAGAGTACTAGTTAAACGCCTGTGAGGGAATATTGAGTGGCATCGCGGTGGACTGGTTGTCTGACCGGTGAACCACGCCAATAGTTAGATTAAGGGCGGATAGGAGTCCTCGCCTTCGTCAAGGGAGAGTTTGATTGGCGAAGGTCAACCCAGATAGAAAGAGATAGTTGCGTTATTTGTCATCAGCGAGCGACGCAGGCAGCAGTCGTCACAGCTCACAGTATTGTGCTCTACAGAGTATGCTAGCTCCATCTGTCCTCCATAACAGTATACTCCATTACATTTCTCACGCGACAGCCTTGACAGTACCTATAAAAGTTATTCAAGTTGTGTAGGAACGGCTCTCAGCCATTCTGCCGAGTGAATAACATTCTTAAAGAAAAGGGAGAAAAGAACCTTTCCATACTTTGTATAATAGCATTCCTGTCGATAAGAGTAAATCTACTGTTTCGAAAAGAACCTGGAAATTTATTAACTTATCAGAAAAAGTTTCACTTGATTTCTCAGAATTTTTTTGCAATAAATAATATTTTTCGTTCATTTAATGTTTTTCTTACACTAACTAGCAATACTCCAGTACAAGTATCCCACTAGTTACGTACAAACATAGAATATTTTTGTGTCTTTTCCTTACAGCGGACGAGTCCAGAAGATATTTGTTGCCGAATGTTTTTCAAGCAGTTCTTGTTGGTACATTAGGAGCGTCTGTCTGACTTCTAAAGAAGTGTGAGGTGGAAATGGTTCCTTGCAGGAGCCAAAGGGTACTTGCTGGATCAATCCATTGCGCAACTTGACAAAATAAAACCCACACACTCACATTTCTGATATAATATAAGTCTTTGCGAGTTTACAAAGATCCATTCACTGGACGAAGCTACTACTCACAACTTCAGGTAATTTTTCTGCCGAATATCAGCAATTATCAGTGCTAGGATTCGTAAAGTGTAATATATTCGTGTTCCTATCTGTAAAGCCGTCTTCACACGGACCGTGCTGTCGAACATTAACGTTGAGCGTGCCAAGTTCAACGTCCTGCTGAACGCTCAGGAACGATGCGACTTGTGCATACGGTACGTGGACTCCCAACGTGGTATACGCGATCGCAACGCACTCCAGCGGCAGTTGAGGTATGTTTCTAGTTAGTAAATCACACTGTTTACTCATCGGGCGCGCGTAAAATTACCACATTAGCTCTATTAAAACGCACATTTCCTCCATCGTCCACGAAAAGGAAAGTACCATGACCAATCAATAAGGACAGAGAGATATAAAAGTTCCATTACAAAGAGTGCGGTACAAATTTGGAATACTTCTCCGCAGAAGATAAACATTATTTCATCATTCCCGCCGGCCACGGTGGTCTCGCGGTTCTAGGCGCGCAGTCCGGAACCGTGCGACTGCTACGGTCGCAGGTTCGAATCCTGCATCGGGCATTGATGTGTGTGATGTCCTTAGGTTAGTTAGGTTTAAGTAGTTCTAAGTTCTAGGGGACAGTCTGCTTTCGGCTGCGGTGGGGCGAGGACGTCCGCTGCGCCCCGCCGTGCGCGACCGTGAGCGCTTGCTTGTGTTTACCTTCTCGCGGCGCGAGTTGTATTAGTTTCAAGTTCGGTGCGACTATGGCACACACATGGCGCCACGATACGATCAAAATTACCTTCCAACCAGATCACGCGCGTCCTCGAGCCTATGAAATAGAACAGTTCATACGAGACAATCTACGTTTAGATCCGGCGACTGTCGTCGGAATACATTTTTCTATAACGGCGAGCGTGGTTTATGTTAAAATGACCAGTGCAGAGGTCTGCGCGACAGTGGTGTCTAAATACTCGAACTCTCTCAGATTCAAACATTCTGACGGGCATATCGGTGCAGTGACGGTGGATCATGCAGGCATGGGCCTAAGGACTGTAAGAGTTTTTGAGCTCCCCTTCGAGGTCCCAGAGGAAGTTGTCAAGGCCGCCTTCCGACCGTACGGCAATGTTATCAACCACGTTGCAGAAAAGTGGCAAACTTTCTCGACGTATAAGGTCTACAATGGTGTGCGCCAAATTAAACTTGAGCTCAAGAAACATGTGCCGTCCTATTTGAACATCGGTGGCTGTCGTGCAATCATCATGTACGACGGTCAGCCGCGTACCTGTTCCGGATGTGGGCAGGAAGGCCATGTTCGATCGAGCTGCTTACAACGTAGAATTACGCAGATACCAGTGGGAGACTCCGTTTCCCCGACGGGGACGACAATCCTGCCCCTCACGTACGCTCAGACGACGATGCGCACCATAGTTGAGGACGAAACGGGCGATCAGACACACCCATCGACGCCAGAAGCACCAAGGGAGGGAGAGGAAGGACCCCCGATGCCAACCCATATGTCGCCTCCTCCACAGCAACAACAGCAGCAGCAGTCCCACGGACTCCAGACGCAACGTAACATCCAGAACGCGATGGACGTGGACGCGAACATTGTCCCGACCGCGGCTTTCCTAGCGGAAGGTGATACGACGCTGGATTGCCTCCCACATTCGGATACGGATGTCCACGTTCGCAAGCAACGTTCGCCTCGACGACGGAAGCGACGTCGGCGGACCCCTTCAGACGATTGCCTCCTACACACGGCCGGTCAAGACGGTGACATCTCCTCAGACGGCATGGATGCTGCGCCTGCTGAGAATCTAAGTGGTGTAGACGGTTCACTTGCCCATACCACGAGTGCCAAGTTACTTCTTGCACCACGGATTCAGCAGGTCGCGTCGATGGATGGCGCTCCGTCTACCTCTAACAAAGACGACGTACGTGCGGGAGATTTAGGTGCTGATCAGCTACACAGCATCGTGTTGCAGCCACTGTGGTCGGACGATGTTGAGGAACTGCCTAAAGAGGGCACGGGTGACAGCGGAGGGGGTGGCATAGGAGATGCCACTCCTATCGTAAAAGACGCATAATTTGTAACGAATTTGGTAGGTCCGGCATCTCTTGCGGTTAGCTTTGATTGCCATGGGGTCTACCCTAGGTGAAGAGGCTAGGCAGCACACCTTTCGCCTAGCCACAATCAATATCAACGCGATAAGGGCACCACACAAACTGACAATGCTACAACGCATGCTTGATGCGGCGGACGTCGACGTGGCCCTCTTACAGGAAGTATGTGTCGCTAGTTTCCCTGACTTCTACGGATATACCGCCCACATCTCCCACGCCTCTTCTACCGATTGTGGTGTGGCTGTTCTGCTACGGGACGGTTTGGAGGCTACGGACGTACTGTACTTACCGAGTGCAAGAGCCATGGCAGTAACTGTCAACGGTGTACGACTCATCAATGTCTATGCCCCTTCAGGATCAGGGAGACGGAGAGACCGGGCCCGCTTCTTTTCGGAAGATATCACACGTCTATTTATGGGCCGCATAGACGATATGGTGATCGGAGGAGATTTTAACTGTACATTATCTCAGTCTGATCAGCAGCCACATCACGTCCCGTGTGCGGAATTGGAAATGCTAGTGCGTGACCTCCACCTGATTGACACGTGGCGCCATATCCATGGCCCAGCTCCTGGATACACCCACTATACAAGTCATTCATCAAGTCGGTTAGACAGGATTTACGTCACAAGCACCCTTTCGACGGCGACGAGAGGAGCAGAGCTCTGGCCCACTGCATTCACCGACCACACAGCCTATATTTGCACCATTGCCCTTCCAGCTGCACGTGTGTGGCGCAGTAGGCCCCCCTGGAAACTGAACGTCGCCCATCTGGACGAGCCGGCATGTAAACGTGCTATCGAAGAGTCGTGGAACGCGTCCTTACAGCGTCGTGGTCGTTACCGATCGACCCTCAGTTGGTGGATTGAATGTGCGAAGCCTGCTCTTAGGCGCACCTTCATGGCTTACGGCCGGGAAGCGGCGGCATGGAGGAGGAGCACGGAAAACTTTTATTACACCGTCCTACGGGAATGTCTTGCTATGGAGCCCTCACCTGACCGGCAGATCATAGTCAATCGCGCGAAAGCGCAACTCATCTCCTTAGCACGCCATCATTTACAAGGCGCTGTTATACGGTCGCGTGCTCCAGACATGATACAATCAGAAAGGCCATCTATGCACCATGTGCTCCTAGAACGCAGGAGGCGCCGTAGGGCACTGGTAACCGACATGATAACGGACGACGGACGACACGTGGCAGAACAAGCAGATATAGCAGAAGCCTTCTATGGGCATTACGCTCAACTTTATTCAGCAGTGCTCCCTGATATGGCGACGGTAGACTCCGTTTCAGCACATGTCCACGGTACAGTTCCACCAGACATGGTACCGACTTTACTGGGGGAAGTGACAGAAGAGGAAGTGCTCGACGCCATTGGTAAAGGTGCTCCCCATAAATCACCAGGAATTGATGGATTACCATTAGAGTTCTATCGAGCATTTAAACAACTGTTGGTACCGTGTTGGGTTGAAATTTGCAGGAATTGATGTCCCCGGGTATACCGCTGCCTGCACCGTTCTTGGAAGGACTGATTGTCCCCATCCATAAGCCGAAGGGACGGAATCATGTCCGCGATTATCGCCCCTTAACGTTATTGAACAGCGACTTCAAGATCTTTTCGAGGCTACTATCAGAACGTCTTCGGGGCACACTATTGCACGTCCTGTCCAGCGATCAGATGTCCTTGGGGGGACCAAACAACATCAGAACTGCGTTATGTCGTTACAGAGATCTCATCTCCCTTGCACGGGTGAGACGTTTGCCGGCAGCCCTGGCGTCTATCGACTTTAGCCAGGCTTTTGACCGTGTGGGCCACACTTTCCTCACTGCCGTTCTACGGCGCATGGAATATCCCGACCCCTTTATCACAGTATTGACACGCCTTCTGCATGGGGCTACTTCTCGAGTTCTTGTTAATGGAAGACTGACGGCACCCATGCCGATCCGCCGATCAGTACGACAGGGATGTCCATTATCAACATTGTTATTTGCATTGGCCTTAGAACCCTTGTTGTGTGGTCTCCGAGACAGGCTCACTGGGATACAGTTCGGCGGCTCCATCTATCGCTGCACCGCATATGCGGATGATTTGATGATCGTCATACGAGGAGCTGACGATATGGCCGCGACGTTGGACTGGATTGCAACCTACGGTACAGCTTCTGGTAGCCAAATCAACATTGACAAATCTGTCGCCTTGAGCATCGGGATTGGGCTACCGCAGGAACACATTGCCCCCTTACACTTCAGTGATACTGTCCGCTGCTTGGGCTTAGATTTCATGAACGACATGCGACGCGCGACGACGCTCAATTATCGACGCCTTCTTCACCAAATTAGGGCCGGAATTGCAAATCAGCGCTTGCGGTCCCTCAACATCGTTCAGCGGGCGTATTATGCCAATGTATACCTTGCGTCCCGCATACCGCATGTCGCCCAAACGCTACCCATTCCGAAATCCTTGGCTCGTAGCATTATGGCAGCGCTGGGATACTTCGTCACAGCTGGTATGTTACTGAAGATCAGATACGTATCTCTTACTCTCCCCAAGGAAAAAGCTGGTCTCGGCCTAGTCAACGTCCATGATAGGGCCATTGCCCTCTATGTTAGCTCACATTTATGTCTGCTGCGCCGTTGTCCTACGAGCCTCACGAGTCTGCTTCTGACGGCGCTACGACCTACTTCACTAAGAGCGCCGGTGCCACTACAGGACATCCCAGCGCCCCTCTTTTATATAGGGCGTTTCTATTTAGAACAAAGTTATTGCAGTGTAGCGCTCACGACACCACAAATGGCCACGACTCGACGTATTTATCACAACATGATGCAACGCCGCCCCCTAAATGTGGTCGAACTAAAATATCCTGACGTACGGTGGCGCGTTGTGTGGAAGACTGTACACGATGCCATGCTTGATTCCGACGTTGTTTCCCAATGGTACGTAGTCGTTAATGGGAAGCTGGTGACGCAAGAACGTCTCTACAATATCCACATGGCAGAATCTCCTAATTGTGTGGGTTGTAACACTGTAGATTCTGACGAGCACCGCCTCAGCTGCGGAGAGGCGGAACCGGTTTGGCACCTAGTGCGGCAGATGCTGGCTTATGTCTTGCGAGTTAGGCCGGAGCATATATCTGCACGCACGTTATTGTTTCCGGATGAGACATTTTACCCCAAGACTCGAACCAACTCCGTCACCTGGATACGTGGACATGCGGTCCATTACCTCTGTCGTGACGGACACAAGAATTTCCTTGACTTCTGGCTCTATTTGCAAGAAAGACATCATGCTATTTCAGGGCATACCAGATATCGACAATGCTTCGCAAACTACCTATGGAGCGCCTTTCACAGCCCCCCGTGCAGCTGGAATGTTCCAGGCAGTGGCAGATGAGGTCAGAACAAACTGCAAACGAGCATATATTGAACAATCTTTATCAGAGGGCGCAGTCAATGGGAAGCCTAACTACGACGTGGTAGTTTTCTTTTTCATGTTATTTACGTTTAATATCTTCGATGGTGTCTTCATTCTGTTTTAGTTTTCCAGGCTTGATTAACTATGACTGTTCGCACATTGATACCTATATAAATAAATAAAAAAAAAAGATTTAAAAAAAAAAAAAAAAAGGGGGACTGATGACCACAGCTGTTAAGTCCCATAGTGCTTAGAGTCATTTGAACCATTTCATCATTCCCACATTTTATTAAAACCCCAAGGTCACTCTTAGTTAATCACTCTACCCATTAGCAGAATCTTTGCAACATGTGAATTACGAAGCGTAAAAGAAAAGGAGCAAAATATCTTTATGCAAGGAGCGCAAGCTGTCCTGTAGATTAAGCCAATCGAACAAAGTCACCCCTCAAAAAAGGTGAATTTATATTTACATAACATCAAATATTATAGCATATACTTACATTAAATTAATAATAAAGTATCAGAAGCTAACAAAAACGCTAATGTTGGGAAATAAAATATAGGAGTGTCAAGACGCGAACCACAGCCCCAACTATCAAATCAATACGAGACAATTACGCTACTCACTACACTAATCAGACAACACAGAGCTTCATCTCTTAAGTAATACAAATATGTTACCCATTGCAGAAAACATTATCGTAGATACGTTACTAATTGAAATTTAATTATAACAAACCGTTCCAAGAACAATGTGTTTTGGGTGGCTGTTCCGTGTGCAGTGCCTTCAAATAGCCTACTCTCATAAGACGCAAGTTACAATAATTCTTTTGCCATGAATATGATGTTTCTCATTATTTTATTGGAACGAATCGCACAGTTAACAACGGGTTTTCCAATAATTCTGAATTAGCTGATGCTCATAAATGGCATATATACGTATAGGCTTGAAATGAATGGGAATGTGGCGCCTCACAACTCGGTACTGAAGGGAGACGGCGTGCGTGTGACGTAGGTGGCGTTGTGCCATCTGATTGGTCAACACTCAGACGCACGCTCAGAGTATCAGACATGCCAGATATCACTCTGCACGTTCGGAAAGATTCCGGAGCGTGCTGTTCCACCCTATGACATCAGAAATTCGGCACGCTCAACGTTCGGGTGCACGGTCCATGTGCAGGCGGCTTAAGGACTATTAACTGAGCCGGCTTACGCTCGCATTTGTTTTGGCGACGCTGCGAGCCAGCAACTTGGCTATCTCCTTTCAAAAAGTTAATTACCTCGTAGACTCCAGCACCTGCTGCCCGGCTCGTCCCGTGAGACGGTAACGGACGGGGACACAGCGCCCGACTCGCGTTCGCCTTCCCCACACGGGGCAGGGGTCGGCGGGCCTCCGTACCTGCTGGCACCGAGCTGGCTGGGCGGCGCGCTCCGCACCAGCCGGTGTTGACCGGCAGTGCGTCATCGCCAAGGCACCCCCTCCCCCCCCCCCCCCTCTCTCTCTCTCACACACACACACACACACTCACACTGGGTGTCGAGTCTTTCCAAACGTGCAGAGCGATATCTGACATGTCAGATATTCTGAGCGTGCGTCTGAGCGTTGACCAATGAGATGGCACAACGCCACCTACGTCACACACACGCAGGCTCCCTTCAGTACATAGTTGTGAGGCGCCATATTGGCATTCATTTCAGGCCTATATGTATATATACCGTTCCGACCACCAGAAAATTGGGAATCACTGGAAAACCCGTTGTTAGTTGTGTAATTCGTACCAATAAAATAAAAAGGACAAAAGAATTCTTGTAACTTGCGTATTATGAGAGTGGGCTATTTGAAGGCAGCGACACACTGAAGATCCACCCAAAACGCATTGTTCTTGGTACAATTTGTTATCATTAAATTTCAATTAGTAACATAATTATGTACGATTAACGTTTTTAGAAAGGGGTAGGATAATATGATGAAACACAAGGAACATGTTGGTTTAGCGTAATGAGCAGCGTCTCTGTCCGACAATCAGTTTTCGTTGAGGCAGTCGTTCGCGTCTCGACACTCCCAATTTTTTTTCCTAACATTCGCGTTTTTATTAGGTTCTGATACTTTATTAGTTTAATATAAGTATATGCTATAATATTTGATGTTATGTAAATATAAATTCACCTTTTTTTGAGGGATGACTTTGTTCGATTGGCTTAATCTACAGGACAGCTTGCGCTACTTATATAAAGATATTGTGCTCCTTTTTCTTTTACGCTTCGTAATTCACGCGTTGCAAAGATTTTGCTACTCGGTAGGAACAGTGATCAAGTAACACTGACCTTGCGGTTATACTAAAATGTGGGAATGATGAAATAATATTTATCTTTAGCGGAGAAGTATTCCAAATTTGTACCGCACTCTTTGTAATGGAACTTTTATATCTCTCTTTCCTTATTGATTGGACATGGTACTTTCCTTTTCGTGGACGATGGAGGAAATGTGCGTTTTAATAGAGCTAACGTGGTAATTTAACGCGCGCCCGTTGAGTAAACAGTGTGATTAATGAACTAGAAGCATCCCTCAAAGGCCGCTAGAGTGCGTTGCGATCGCGTATACCACGTTGCGGTTCGACGTACCGTATGCAAAAGTCGCATCGTTCCTGAACGTTCAGCAGCAAGTTGAACTCGGCACGCTCAACGTTAACGTTCGACAGCACGGTCCGTGTGCTGACGGCTTGAACAGTGCCGCCCCCCCCCCCCTCTCTCTCTCTCTCTCTCTCTCTCTCTCTCTCTCTCTCTCTCTCTCTCTCTCTCTCTCCGCCAGCTACCGTGTGGTCGGCGCCCAGAGCTCGTTAAGCAGGGCGCAGGACAGAGCGACGCAAGGCACACAGCGCCAGCCCACTGGTGTGAAGAGGCGAGCATCTTGCAACAAGTAGCCTGTGTTGTGGTCACCGTTTCGCTTTTATTCCACAGTGCAGTGTCCTTTCTACTTTGTGTAACACTTACTCTTTTAATCCCTGCTCTCCTCAAGTCTTTAGACTGACGGATGACATCGATTAAGTACAAAGGAGGACACCTCGTTTTGTACTATCGCGAAATAGGGGAGATAGTGTCACAGACATGATACGTGAATTGGAGTGGCAATCATTAAGACAAAGGCGTTTTTTGTTGCGACGAGATCTTCTCATGAAATTTGAGCCACCAGTTTTTTTCCTCCGATTGCGAAAAGAATTCTGTTGGCACCCACCTGCATAGGGAGAAATGATCATCACGGTAAACTATAAAAAATCAGGGGTCGCACGGAGAAATTTAAGTGCTTGTTTTTCCCGCGTGCCGTTGGAGAGTGGAACGGTAGGGAGGCAGCATGAAGGTGGTTCATTGAACCATCGGCCAGGCACTTTATTGTGAATAGCAGAGTAATCACGTAGATGTAGATCTAGAGCCGATATCCAGGCATGTTCTCCGAGATGCAGGCGGTACATAACTTTCTTTTTCGGGCAGTTGACAATGCCTCGTAGATGTTGTACAACAGCCGTAGTGGCACCTGGAGCCGGGACGGGGAATGCAGACATCGACGAAGTGCATCCAAACGTTCACTTTCCGGGTCGTCTTTTTCATTCCTCATTGGAGTGAAGCTACGTTCAGCACGAACAATCGTCAAGTTTCTGATGGTTTGGTTCTGGCTGCACAAAACCAAAACGGCTAAAATTTCAATCGAAAAGTGTTATTACGTGTAAGTCTGCATCCACAATCTCGTACTATATTTCAAAGATATATCCGTGGCAAAGTTAAGCCACACTACTGGAATGTGAATATTCAGGTTTTGGCGGCACAAAGACTGTTCCATTAAGTGTCGGGTGTGCAGCCGCAAGAGTTCTACTTCTTCTCCTTCTTCTTCTTCTTCTAATATTTCGGCTGTATAACGGTCAGCCACCCTCAGAGTGAGCCGCAAGACTGCCGCTACAGTGCTCTCTTCGTCCCTATATACTCGTGTACCGCGCCAACTGCACGTGCGGCCACAGTTGCAAATGCGCCAGAGACGTCGGTCGGCGGCGGAGGCTTGCACAATGCAAGAGTTACATCTATGACTCCGCAGTCGATCTGTGTTGGCATGTCGATATATCATTGTGAGCTGCACTCTGACGACGTCTCTGTGAGTTTATTACAGCAAGTGCCGAATTCCAGGATTTATCGAGGTTGAAACCACTATCTCTATTGATTAAATTCGTCGTCAAGCGAATCTCAATTGCCTCCTTCACTATCGAATCCCAAAAAGATGATGTAGTTGCCAAAATTTCGACGTTGTCATACAACATACACGAGTGCAGCTGTCTTCGGTAGAGGACGAAAAATTCCTTTTACTTTGTGTCTGCTGAGAATCCGTCCTATTTCTGATGAGAGGGCTACCCACATATGGCAGGAAGGCCATCGATTTAAAGGTTTCTTCTTCTTTTGCTTTCTTTGTGGCCTCTTTCGGTTTCATTTTCAGTGCCTTCTGTATTTGCTGTGGGGAGTACCCATTGTCTTCAGAGACTCTAAGTGGGAAAGTTCATCTTGCAGACTGCTTTCGTCAGAAATAATAACCTCTCTGTGCGTCAATGTACGGAGAACACTCGTCGTCTGGGCAGGGTGGTGGCAGCAATTTGCACGTAAATACAAATCCGTGAGCGTCGGCTTCCGATACACTTCATGTCCCAAAGTGCCATCCTCTCTGCGCTGGACCAGAACATCCAAGAATGGAAGGCATCCCTCCTTTTTTAATTTCCTTTGTGAACTTTGTGTTATCGTGGAAGGAGTTCAGATGTCTTAAGAAGTCTTGCAGGTTATCTTCACCATGGGGCCAAACCACAATGGTATCATCAACATACCTACAGAATACCGTGGGTTTCAAGTTAGCAGATTCAAGCGCCTTCTCCTCGAAGTCTTTCATAAATAAATTGGCCACCAGAGGGGATAAGGGACTTCCCACGCCGACTCCGTCCGTCTGTTCTGCTCCGAAAATCTGTAGTTTACAAAATTCCATGTGAATGTGGCCTTTCTTACATTGGACAAACAACTCGTACTGTCCGAGGAAGATGTACAGAACACCGGAGGTACACACGACTTTTCCAACCTAACAAGTCGGCATTGGTCACAGTATGATGCATGACAACGGCGAAATGTTGGCAACTACATCATGTTTTTGGGACTCGATAGTGAAAGAGGCAATTGAGATTCGCTTGACGACGAATTTAATCAATAGAGATAGTGGTTTCAACCTCGATAAATCCTGGAATTCGGCACTTGCTGTAATAAACTCACAGAGACGTCGTCAGAGTGCAGCTCACAATGATATATCGACATGCCAACACAGATCGACTGCGGAGTCATAGATGTAATTCTTGCATTGTGCACGTCTCTGCCGACGACCGACGTCTCTGGCGCATTTGCATCTGTGGCCGCACGTGCAGTTGGCGCGGTACACGAGTATAAAGGGACGAAGAGAGCACTGTAGCGGCAGTCTTGCGGCTCACTCTGAAGATGGCTGAACGTTATACAGCCGAAACGTTAGAAGAAGTAGAAGAAGAATTTGTGGTGTCACCGCCAGACACCACACTTGCTAGGTGGTAGCCTTTAAATCGGCCGCGGTCCGGTAGTATACGTCGGACCCGCGTGTCGCCACTATCAGTGATTGCAGACCGAGCGCCGCCACACGGCAGGTGTAGTCTAGAGAGACTTCCTAGCACTCGCCCAAGTTGTACAGCCGACTTTGGTAGCGATGGTGCACTGACAAATTAAGCTCTCATTTGCCGAGACGATAGTTAGCATAGCCTTCAGCTACGTTATTTGCTACGACCTAGCAAGGCGCCATTATCAGTACTATTGATATTGTAAACCATGTATCGTCAAGAGCGACGTTCGTCATTAATGGATTATAGTTAAGTATTCCACCAGCTACGTCCGTATTTTTCAATTCTAATTCCCTTGTCTTGTTCCAGACCTCACGCCAGCCTGCGTGAGCTGAGACGCGTGCATTTCGGCCTCCTTTAGTAATACGGTGTTGGCTCTCCTGCTAACCACAACAGAATTCTTGCGGCTGCACACCCCAAACTTAATGGAACTATTGGAATGTACTTGTCTGCAGGGAAGAGCTCGCAAGCAGGCAAACACGGGCTGCTTAAAAGTTGTGGCTGTGAGGCTAGTGCCTCTCTCTTACTACCCTGTTTCGCTTTCAGTACCATCTGATCGTTGTTCCCATTATTTCAGATCACTAGTAGTAGCAGAATGATCTACACTGTGCAATTCAGAGCGAGCAAATTACGTAAATGTAATCACTGTTTCTTTGACTAGCATTTGAACCCCAACTGTCCTAGTTCCCACTTGGACTCCTCAACTTTTCGCTCTGTTTACTGTCAGACTCGATCCTTCCTCACGATTTTCACAAATGTAACTGTTCACGCTGGCGCCGTGCAGTTTTCTCTTATGTCCACGGCGCGGCGCGATCCCAGTCAATTTAATAACTGACAACCGCTTTTAGCGTGCTATCGGTTTAATCTTGACGATGAACGATGAAACTTGGTTCTAAGCATTTACTTTGCCGCGCCATGACTGTTTAGAAAATATAAAACCTTATCGCCAGAAGATGCAAGTGCAGTGACGCGTGACCGGCAGTGATTTTCTCATATAAGTATTTTAACACGCTATTGCGTAAGATTTTATGCACCACTTTACTTTTTGTCTTGGTGTAAAAAAGTACCGTTGAGCCCTGGGAATTTAGTTGAAACATCAAGTACGACAAACCGTAGTTTGTTATTAGCTCTTGCTGCTGTTAACGTTCACATTAAACGATATCACTTCACTCATAACTCTGTAACCGAATATATTCCTCTGTAACATTAATTAATTCATTTTCCCCTAATCATGTTTTGCCTGCTTTACTCGTAGTATTGATTAATCTAACATTTAAGGGGGGGGGGGGGGGGGGGGGTAGGACGTCAAACGGGTCGACTTGGAGCAGGAGAGGCACCACAGGACATTTTAATTTCTACTGTCTATACTTTTAAAAGTAAATTCATAAAAGTTTGTCAGCATGACCAGGAACGATTCAGGATTCACACTCTTAGCAGCGAAAGTTCAAAAACATAACAAAATATTTTTTTTCATGTGAAATTTCATAATTTTTTCACTTACTATTGGCTGCATTTGTTGCTATAGGTACACTTTTCTTCATAAGTAAGGGAGACTGTTCGATGAATTTTGCACAGTATACAAACCAAACTTACAGGTGTCTGAAACTGTAGAATCTATTTAATTTATGAAAAAATGAATGAGCTGTTACGATTTAAACTTTATGTTTAGAAAAAAATCAAATTTTGTTGTTAATTATCTCAATTTTTACCACAGTTTTTTATAGATTTGGAAAATTCTAGAGTTCCATACACCCGTAAGTATGGTGTGTGTCCTGTGCAAAATTCATCACAGAATCCCTCTTACTTGTGAAGAAAAATGTACCTATAACAACAAATGCAGCCAACAGTAAGTGAAAAAAAGATGAAATTTCATATCTAAAAAAAATTATTTTGTAATGTTTTTGCACTTCCACTGCTATGAGTGTGAATCCTGAATCCTTCCTGGTCATGCTGACAAAGTTTTATGAATTTACTTGTAAAAGTATAGACAGTAGAAATTAAAATGTCCTGTGGTGCCTCTCCTGCTCCAAGTCGACCCGTTTGACGTCCTACCCCCCCCCCCCCCCCTTAAATGTTAGATTAATCAATACGACGAGTAAAGCAGGTAAAATATGATTAGGGGAAAATGAATTAATTAATGTTACAGAGGAATATATTCGGTTGCAGAGTGTCCGACGGGCTAACAAAGACTCCGAGCAAATACCGCCAGTACGCACTCTCCGGCGACCGGTAAAGGCAGACTACGGTCACATCGCCCCGCCACTTACTTTTTGTGGGCCAGTATTATTGAGAGAAACTGCAGTCTCTCATTAATGAGCCAACGGTGAGTTGCAAACTCATTACATTGAATGCCGGGATCTCATTTAGGCGTTGCCTTACCTGCCGTCATCTGCTATAACTAAAAGTTTACGAGCAAGCTTCACGAGGAAAAGTGCCGGCGATAATTAACGGTAAGTGTTTTCCACAACAAGTTACGTAAGATCCGCCTTTACGCAAGCCTAACGGCGCAGCTTGGGCGATGAACTTGTCAAGCAGCGGCCCACGCAACCACTGTGCATCCCGAGTCTTATAAACAGAGAGAGGGAGAGGGAGAGAGAGACACGGAGGGACGATGGAGGGTAAGGATGAGAGGAGGAGGGGCAGGGGGGGGTCATGACAGAGGAGCGAGGCGGCTTGGAGGCGATCGGGATGGTGAATGCGAAAGATACAGGGGAGATATTCCTAAATTGTTCACTTCGCTGATTTTACATCTTATATTCTATACAGAGAATAACAAAACTGGTTAAAGACTCTCATCCCCAATTGCGGTATTTGTTCTTGGTACCTCATTTACAGAATGGAAATCCTGAAAAAAATGAACATAATACACTTATTTTTTTTTAAATCTGCGACTCGTACCAATTAAGTAACCGCTTTCCGGATTGATACCAGAAGGTGTACGAAGTGTACCACCGTTATAAACTATGTCCCTGACCTTAAAGTGCCGAGCGGTTCTAGGCGCTACAGTCTGCAACCGCGCGACCACTACGGTCGCAGGTTCTAATCCTGCCTCGGGCATGGATGTGTGTGCTGTCCTTAAGTTAGTTAGGTTTAAGTAGTTCTAAGTTCTAGGGGACTGATGACCTCAGAAGTTAAGTCCCTTAGTGCTCAGCGCCATTTGAACCACTTGGCCTTAAAGATATTAGTTTTGGGAAACGTTCCGTATTTGAGTTCGTACAACAGCACTGTTTGCAGGCATTGCAACATAATTTTTCACTCGTTTTCCTACGCCTGCTTGCTCTCCGTGAGTCATTTTGTATTTGATGCATCTGGTAATTTCTTCCATTCCTTCTTCTTTATACCATTCCTGTGTTTTACGAATGAGTTTCTATGGCAGCTTTCCCCAGTGTGCCCGAAACTCTTGTATTTAACAGGTGGAGCCATAGTTCTAGATTTCTTCTCCTTTCCCTCGGTTAGCTCTTTTGTCGCATAGGCTACTAGTCAGCTCACAGGCTGCTTGCCTAGCCATAAAGTTCTGCTCCGAGCCTCCATAATTCCTCTCGATTTCGGCGGTATTTTTGCGATGGACGCCTTCAACCCACTTTTTGTTCTTCATGGTTCTGCACCTATTGCATACCTAACATCATCGGTACGCAAGCGACATTTCGAAAACGCCACACATAAGAAACGCATTCTTCCTGGGGCTCTGTTGGTGACAGAGAGGTACGGTCAAGTGTTGTGGACAGCCCATTGGATACTGACCATTTGTATACACAACGAGGGACCGTCTTAATGTAACTAAGCTAAAATAAAGAGTCAGATTTTGAATATACACACATTCTCCATCTTAGGCAAATGGAGCACATCGCTAGTTTCATTTTGCATTTCCTATCGCAATTCATTGTAACTGACGGAAAGTCACCGAGAAAAACACAAAGCATTTCTGGCGTTACCCAACATAGTGTTATAAGCCCTCTGCTATTCCTTACCTATACAAACGATTTAGAAGACAATCTGAGTAGCCGTCAGAGGTTGTTTGCAGATGATGGTGTCGTCCACCGTCTAGCAAAGTCATCACAAGATCAAAACCAATTGCAAACCGATTTAGAATAGATATCTGTATGGCGTGAAAATTGACAATTGACCCTAAATAAAGAAGAGTGTGAGGTGGTCCACGTGAAGGCTAAAAGGAATCCGTTAAACTTCGGTTACACGACAAACCAGTCAAGTCTAAAGGCAGCACGACAGAGGGGTATCTGTTGAGAGGCCAGACAAACGTGTGGTTCCTGAAGAGGGGCAGCAGCCTTTTCAGTCGTTGCAGGGGCAACAGTCTGCATGACTGACTGATCTGGCCTTGTAACACTAACCAAAACGGCCTTGCTGTGCTGGTACTGCGAACGGCTGAAAGCAAGGGGGAACTACAGCCGTAATTTTTACCCGAGGGCATGCAGCTTTACTGTATGGTTAAATTATGATGGCGTCCTCTTAAGTAAAATATTCCGGAGGTAAAATACCCCCTGATTCGGATCTCCGGGCGGAGACTACTCAGAAAGGCGTCGTTATCAGAAGAAACAAAACTGGCGCCCTATGGACTAGAGCATAGAATGTTAAGGTAGGTTAGAAAATTTAAAAAGGGAAATGGATAGGTTGACGTCAGATATAGTGACAACTTCTGGTCAGGTGAATGCAGGGTTATAAATACAAAGTCAAAGTAATGCAGGAGTAGGTTTAATAATGAATAAAAAAAACAGGAACGCTGATAAGCTACTATGAACAGCATAGTGAACGCATTATTTCAGCTCACACCCATCACAGTAGTAAAAATTTATACGCCAACTAGCTCCGTATATGAGGAGGAGATTGAGGGAATGTATGACGAGACAAAATAAATTATTCAGATAGTGAAGGGGGGCGAAAATTTAATAGTCATGGGGGACTGGAGTTCGACAATAGGAAAATAAAGAGAAGATAAAGTCGTAGTTGAATATGGACTGGGGGAAAGGAATGAAACAGAAAGCCTCCTGATAGAATTGTGCACAGAGCATAATTTAATCATAGCTAACACTTGGTATAAGAATCGTGAGAGAAAGCTGTATACCTGGAGACGACGTGGTGACATCGGGTTCAAATGTTTCAAATGGCTCTGAGCACTATGGGACTTAACATCTGAGGTCATCAGTCCCCTAGAACGTAGAACTACTTAAGCCTAAGGACATCACACACATCCATGCCTGAGGCAGGAAACGAACGGCGCGGTTCCAGACTAAAGCGCCTAGAACCGCTCGGCCACACTGGCCCGCTGCGACATCGGGTTTCAGATAGATTATATAATGGTAAGACCGAGATTTCGAAATAAGGTTTTAAATTTTAAGACATTTCCAGGGGCAGACGTGGACTCTAACCATAATTTATTGGTTATGAACTGCAGATTAAAACTGAAGAAACTGCAAAAAGGCAGGAATTTAAGAGCATGGGAGCGGATAAACTGAAAGAACCAGAGGCTGCAGAGAGTTTCAGAGGGATCATTAGGGAATGATTGACACAAGTGAAAGGAGAAAATATAAAAATGTAATAACTGAAACAGGCGAAAGGGAATACAAATGTCTAAAAAATTATATCGACAGGAAGTGCAAAATGGTTAGACGGCAAATGTAAGGATATAGAAGCATGTACCACTAGGGGTAATATAGATGTTGCCTACAGGAAAATGAAAGAGACCTCTGGAGAAAAGAAAATTATGTGTATGAATATCAAGACCTCAGGTGGTAAACCAATCCTAAGCAAAGAAGGGAAAGCAGAAAGGTAAAAGAAGTTTATAGAGGATCTATACGATGGAGATGTGCTTGAGGGCAATATTATGGTAATAGAAGATGAAGATGATAAGGGAGATATGATACTGCGTGAAGAATTTGACAAAGCACTCAAAGAACAAGAACAAGACCGACGTGCCTGAGACAGGGCCACCCCTCCAGTGTCATTTGTAGCAGGAGGCAGTCTCCCCCCCCCCCCCCCACCCCCAATACCATAACAACAACCAACCAATGCAAGTCGCAACAAGGCCCTGTAAGTAGATAACATCCTGTTAGAGTCTTGGGAGAGTCACACATGGAAAGACTCTTCCATCTGGTGAGCAAGATGTATGAGACAGCCGAAATACCCACAGATTTCAAGAAGAATATAATAATTCAAATTCCAAAGAAATCAGGAGCTGAAAGGTGCGAAAATTACCGAACTATCAGTTTAATACGTCATGGCTGTAAAATAGTTAACATGAATCTTTTACAGACGAATGGAAAAACTGGTAGAAGCAGACTTCGGGGAAGATCGGTTTGCATTCCGGAGGAATGTAACGCGAGACAATGCTGACCCTACGACATCTCATAGAAAATATGTCAAGGAACGGCAAACCTACGTTTAAAGCGTTTGTAGACTTAGAGAAAGCTTTTGACAATGTTGACTGGAATACTCTCTTCCAAATTCAGAAGCTGGCAGGGGTAAAATACAGGGAGCGAAAGGCTATTTACAATTTGTACAGAAACCAGATGGCAGTTACTATAGTCGAGAGACTTGAATGGTAAGCAGTGGTTGGGAAGGGAGTGAGACAGGTTTGTAGCCTCTCCCCAATGTTATTCAATCTGTATAGAAGGAAAAATTTGGAGTAGGAATTAAAGTCTATGGAGAAGAAGTAAAAACTATGAGGTTAGCCTATAACATTGTAATTCTGTCAGAGACGGCAAAGGGCTTGGTAGATCAGCTGAACGGAATGGGCAGTGTTTTGAAAGGATGATTTATGATGAAACCCAATAAAAGAAAAACAAGGATAATGGAATGTAGTCGAATTAAATCAGGCGATGCTGAAGGACTTAGATTAGGAAATGAGACACTTAAAGTAGTAGATGAGTTAAGCTACTTGGGAAGCAAAATAGTTGATAATGGTCGAAGTAGAGGGGATATAAAATGAAGACTGGCAATGGCAAGGAAAGCGTTTCTGAAGAAGAGAAATTTGTTAACATCGAGTATAGATTTAAGTGTCAGGAAATCGTTTCTGAAAGTATTTGTATGGAGCGTAGCCATGTATGGAAGTGAAACATGGACGGTAAATAGTCTGGACAAGAAGAGAATAGAAGCGTTTGAAATGTGGCCATACAGAAGAGTGCTGAAGATCAGATGGGTAGATCACATAACTAATGAGGAGGTATTGAATAGAACTGGGGAGAAGAGGAGTTTGTGGGACAACTTGACTAGAAGAAGGCACCGGTTGGTAGGACACGTTCTGGGGCACCGAGAGATCACCAGTTTAGTACCGGAGGGAAGACTGTGGGGTAAAAATCGTAGAGGGAGAGGAGGATATGAATACAGCAAGCAGATTCAGTATGTAGGCTGCAGTAATTACTAAGAAACGAAGATGCTTGCACGGGATAGAACAGCGTGGAGAGTCTGATGAAACCATTCTTTGGACTGAAGGCCACAACAACAACATATTAGTGACATGTGCATCAATTACAAATTCTTTGTAATGTTCAACTCTGTGTCCATCTAGAAAGCAAACAACCAAGCAGATACCTAGAATCGATTTACGACTATGTATGTGTTAATGGGACAAGATATGAAATCTTTCTTACCTCGCGGTACACGGCTTGTTGTGTACGTTATTGCTGTCAGGTCTTAAACGGCGACAATCCTTGCTCATTAAAGGATAGACATAGATCTTGCATTGAAGGCATCTTACTAAATGTGTTGTTCGTGACAACTAACATAGGGTTTTATGTGTTTAGATGTATGCACAGTTTGACTCAACTGCTCCAACAAATGGATTTTTGCAATCCGCAACCCCTTCAAATACCACGTGCAAGATTTTCATATTCTCTCGCTCACTCACTACGCGCGAACTACTAGTGCTATAGAAAAAATTAGGACTTTTTTGTCATCCTCATCATCATCATCATTTCAGACTGATTATGCCTTTCAGCGTTCAGTCTGGAGCATAGCCCCCTTATAAAATTCCTCCGTGATCCCCTATTCAGTGCTAACATTGGTGCCTCTTCTGATGTTAAACCTATTACTTCAAAACCATTCTTAACCGAATCCAGGTATCTTCTCCTTGGTCTGCCCCGACTCCTCCTACCCTCCACTGCTGAACCCATGACTTTTTTGTGGGAAATGTAAAATAGTTCAATTTTGTATTGGAATATGGTTTTGCTATAGGTCGTAGTTTTCGAATTTTTAGAGAAAAACGCACAAACATGGGCTACTAACGCGTTTTTCCTGAGTAACTCGAAAACCTTGGCCTCCAGCGAAAACATAACCCAGTAGAAAAATTTAACTACATTAAATTTACTACAAAATGGTCCTATGCATTTTTTCTGTGTGTAGCGAGCGAGAGAATATGAAAAAGGTCGTGCGTCGTTCATGAAGCCATTGCGGGCTGCATAAAACCGAAAAATAGGGGCAGCTGAACCATTATGTCTTTTTCTCTTTTTTTTTGCATTTCTATACTCCCTTCCACACTAATTGTCCAATTAAGAACTTTTTACTTTTCTGAATGCATGGAATACAGTCTTGGGTCTATCCGTTAGTTCCATGTGTTCATTGAGTGATAGTTGTGTAGAGTATGATCGAGGAAAGCTCGCCCGGTTGGCGGTGCGGTATAACGCATGGGCACGGCTTTCCGGGAAGGAGCGCCCGTCCCCGGCACGAATCCGCCCGGCGGATTTGTTTCGAGGTCCGGTGAGCCGGCCAGTCTGTGGAAGATTTTTAGGCGGTTTTCCATCTGCCTCGGCGAATGAGGACTGGTTCCCCTTATTCCGCCTCAGTTACACTATGTCGGCGATTGCTGCGCAAACAAGTCCTCCACGTACGCGTACACCACCATTAGTCTACCACGCAAACATAGGGGTTACACTCGTCTGGTGTGAGACGTTCCCTGGAGGGGGTCCACCGGCGGCCCAACTGCACAATAAACCTGGGTTCGGTGTTGGGCGTCAGAGGGGTGAAGTGGACTGCGGTAGTCGTCGTGGGGTTGTGGACCACTGCGGCTGCGGCGGGGACGGAGCCTCTCCGTCGTTTCTAGGGCCCCGGTTAACATAACATAACATAACATGATCGAGGAATATAACCGTTTAAGATTCGACAGCAGTAACGTACGCAACAAGTCAAGTATTGTGATATAGCACAGATGTCATATTCTATCATATTAACACAGAAATCGTTATAATTCGGTTATAGGTAGCCACTTTGTTGTTTGCTTTCTAGATGAACGCCGAGCTGCACATCAAAAATTTTTATTTGGCGCGCATGTCACTGATAGAGAGATACATAACATACAACACAACTGTTATGTTGTAGACATCGGTCTAAATAAATTATTCGTTGTCCTCTATACCACATGAAACTGAAAACAGATTATACAACGAATACCTGATTGACTGTTACACATATTAAACGCACCTCATGGCGTTTGCAAGATGTCATGTAACAGATACAAAAGAATCAAAGCTATCTTCAGATTATCCGTTCCGCAACATATAAATCTCATAGTTGACAACACACAGTTCACGCTGACCTCGTTAGATGACGGAGAGTACAAGAGATACGCATGTTGTTGTAGTACACTACTGGCCATTAAAATTGCCTCACCACGAAGGTGACGTGCTACAGACGCGAAGTTTAACCGACAGAAAGAAGATGCTGTGATATGCAAATGATTAGCTTTCCAGAGCATTCACACAAGGTTGGCGCCGGTGGTGACACCTAAAACGTGCTGACATGAGGAAAGTTTCCAACCGATTTCTCATACACAAACAGCAGTTGACCGGCGTTGCCTGGTGAAACGTCGTTGTGATGCCTCGTGTAAGGAGGAGAAATGCGTACCATCACGTTTCCGACTTTGATAAAGGTCGGATTGAAGCCTATCGCGATTGCGGTTTATCGTATCGCGACATTGCTGCTCGCGTTGGTCGAGATCCAATGACTGTTAGCAGAATATGGAATCGGTAGGTTCAGGAGGGTAATACGGAACGCCGTACTGGATCCCAACGGCCTCGTTTCACTAGCAGATGACAGGCATCTTATCCGCATGGCTGTAACGGATCATGCAGCCACATCTCCATCTCCGAGTCAACAGATGCGGACGTTTGCAAGACAACAACCATCTGCACGAACAGTTCGACGACGTTTGCAGCAGCATGGACTATCAGCTCGGAGACCATGGCTGTTGTTACCCTTGACGCTGCATCACAGACAGGAGCGCCTGCGATGGTGTACTCAACGACGAACTTGGGTGCCCGAATGGCAAAACGTCATTTTTTCGGATGAATCCAGGTTCTGTTTACAAATGGCTCTGAGCACTATGGGACTTAACTGCTGTGGTAATTAGTCCCCTAGAACTTAGAACTACTTAAACCTAACTAACCTAAGGACATCACACACATCCATGCCCGAGGCAGGATTCGAACCTGCGACCTTAGCAGTCGCACGGTTCCGGACTGCGCCCCTAGAACCGCGAGACCAGTTCTGTTTACAGCATATGATGGTCGCATCCATTTGGCGACATCGCGGTGAACGCACATTGGAGGCGTGTATTCGTCATCGCCATACTGGCGTATCACCCATCGTGATGGTATGCGGTGCCATTGGTTACACGTCTCGGTCACCTCTTGTTCGCATTAACGGCACTTTGAACAGTGGACGTTACATTTGAGATGTGTTACGACCGGTGGCTCTACCCTTCATTCGATCCCTGCGAAACCCTACATTTCAGCAGCATAATGCACGACCGCATGTTGCAGGTCCTTTCTGGATACAGAAAATGTTCGACTGCTGCACTGGCCAGCTCATTCTCCATATCTCTCACCAACTGAAAACGTCTGGTCAATGGTGACCGAGCAACTGGCTCGTCACAATACGCCAGTCACTACTCTTGCTGAACTGTGGTATCGTGTTGAAGCTGCATGAGCAGCTGCACGTGTACACACCATCCAAGCTCTGTTTGACTCAATGCCCAGGCGTATCAAGGCCGTTATTACGGCCAGATGTGGTTGTTCTGGGTACTGATTTCTCAGGATCTGTGCACACAAATTGCGTGAAAATGTAATCACATGTCAGTTCTAGTATGAAATATTTGTCCAATGAATAACCGTTTATCATCTGCATTTCTTTTTGGTGTAGCAATTTTAATGGCCAGTAGTGTGTAATGTAATAGTTCCCGTCTAGGAGTCTTAAAAGTTTGTGACTGGAATTTCCGAGCAGCCAGTATACTTAAAAGGTAGCAGAGGAGTCTGTTATGCTCCGAGCGGAAAGGAATCATTTACAGAGCAGCAGACGCTGATGATGACAATGACGAAGTGTCTGTAAAGATTTTTAAGCGGACGCTTTTGTTCCAGTTACGATTCCGTTCGAGTGATGGCGCGGGACGTGAGGGGACAATAGCAGCGGCGCACGGCTCGCCGCCTCCGACGCCGAGTAATCCCATCAGGCGTCGTTTGTGTCGCGTGCTCTCTCTCTCTCTCGCCTTATTGTCGCGTTTCTCGTGCTGTGGGCGTCACAGAGCGGACTGCACTGTGAGCCGTCACGGCGGCAGGCTGGGTGTGTGGCCGGGCCTCGCTCGCTGCAGGCGGCCACAGCTATTCCGTCCGCGCCCAGCCAGGTGTTTACGAGCAGACGTCTGCCTGCCTCCTCTGTATTCCCGGCGCGGTCGTACGCAGCTGACGCGCTGCCGAGGGAATTTATTTACATAAATTTCGGTAAATCATCTCGCCACGACGCTCTGCGAATTTGTATTTACGAGACACCACTCCTTACAGAAAGGCTTCGGAACCGCTGATCGGTCTTTGAGCGCTCTGCGCGCTTACGAACGTGCCGAGTCGTCGGTTGCTTGTCCAGTACTGGCCGGTTCCGCGGTACACCGTTGCCGGCGGCCGACCTGCGTGCTGGGCGCATTACGGATGGAGTGCACAGTTTGGAGGGGACGTCGACGCTAGTCGGACACAGCTCGACAAAGTCCACAACGTTTGCGTCGATTCACGTGCCACGCCGATTGCGCACGCTACCTGCTATTTGATTCCACTGCACAGGGTTTTGTGTGTGTGTGTGTGTGTGTGTGTGTGTGTGTGTGTGTGTGTGTGGTGGTGGTGGTGGTGCTGAAGTCTGATCAACTACGTTGATTTTTACTTCTGTAGTGGATGGAAAGGGTAAAAATTTTCGCTTTATTTATTTATTCTTCTTTCAGCGTTAGTTTGGTCACACAGAAGGATCCTTTAACTCGCTGCTTTCGGTGTGTGTTTGAAAACATGTGTGTAGAATTGCTAAAGGACTTTTTATGTCCTTATATTATGGAGAATTACGCAGGGATAACATTTACGGAGGCCCAAATACAATCGCCTTCGGTACTTTATATTTGTGGCTGTGTGAGGGTTCTACCGTACCTACTGTGGTGAGTCGTGGTGTACTGTCGCGTACCATGTCCAACTTCCGGAATAAGGTTCGTGCCTTCTCCTTGACCTTGTCTGGGAGGTAAGATTCGCGTAAGGCTCGATGAATGTCATGATTCCGGATCCACCATTGGGCTCCAGTGATCCATCGTAGGCATCTGTAACTTCTTGTAGTTACTGGCACACGTAGTACCTCAAGAGGTCGATCCATACAAAATAGATAGTTAGATTGTGACGTGGTACAACTGGAGTTTCGTGCGTTGGCTGAGCTACGAGCTCTTCAGAAATGGGAGGAGAGCTCGCAGCATTTTGACGCCAGACGTCTTCTTCTCCATAATGTGACGACTATACAGCACTTTGGCGTCCAGATGCACTCCAAGGTATTTTACAGTTGTTGCCCAGGGGAGTGGCTGGTGTGATATCCGTAGGCGTTCATTGACGATGGGTCTCCGACGTGTGAAGACAATAACTTTGGTTTTCTCTGCATTCGCTGTTCCTGTGGGTCCAGTGGTCCACTAAATCTAGTTGGCGCTGCATCCGTGTGACGAGGCGGTCCAATCTGGTGCCTGCAGTCAGGAGCGCTGTGTCTTGGGCATAGAAACTGACTGCACAGATCGGAGGGCGAACTAAATAACGGCCTCTACCTTACCAATATGCTTCAGCAGATTTTGAAAGCGCATCATTCAAAGTACTCAGTTACACACTACATAGTTCCATACGTATTTATACACGGTGGTCCATTCATAGTGACCGGGCCAAATATCTCACGAAATAAGCATCAAACGAAAAAACTACAAAGAAGGAAACTCGTCTAGCTTGAAAGGGGAAACCAGATGGCGCTATGGTTGGCCCGATAGAAGGCTCTGCAAGAGGTCAAACGGATATCAATGCGTTTTTTAAATATAGGAATCCAGATTTTTTATTACTTCTTCGTGAAGTAGGTAAAGAAATATGAATGTTTTACTTGGACCACTTTTTTCGCTTTATGATAGATTGCGCTATAATAGTCACAAACGTATAAGTACGTGGTGTCACGTAACATTCCGCCAGTGCGGACAGTATTTGCTTCGTGATAAATTACGCGTATAAAAATGGATCGTTTACCAATTGCGGAAAAGGTCGATATCGTGTTGATGTATGGCTATTGTGATCAAAATGCCCAACGGGCATGTGCTATGTATGGTGTTCGGTATCCTGGACGACATCATCCAAGTGTCCGGACCGTTCGCCGGCTACTTACGTTATTTGAGGAAACAGAAAGTGTTCAACCACATGTGAAATGTCAACCACGAACTGGAACAAATGATGATGCTCAAGTAGGTGTTTTAGCTGCTGTCGCGGCTAATCCACACATCACTAGCAGACAAAGCGTGCGAGAATCGGAAATGTCGAAAACGTCGGTGTTGAGAATCCTACATCAACATCGATTTCACCGGTATCATATTTCTATGCACCACGAATTGCATGGCGACGACTTTGAACGTCACAAGATAAATTACAGGACGATGACAGATTTTTTGCACGCGTTCTATTTACCGACGAAGCGTCATTCACGAACAACGGTAACGTAAACCGGCATAACATGCACTATTGGGCAACGGAAAATCCACGATGGTTGCGACAAGTGGAATATCAACGACCTTGGCGGGTTAATGTATGGTGCGGCATTATGGGAGGAAGGATAATTGGCCCCCATTTTACCGATGGCTATCTAAATGGTGCAATGTCTGCTGATTTCCTACATAATCTCTTACCGATGTTACTACAAAATGTTTCACTGCATGACAGAATGGCGATGTACTCCCAAAATGATGGATGTCCGGCACATAGCTCGCGTGCGGCTGGAGTGGTATAGAATAGCATATTTCATGACAGGTGGATTGGTCGTCGAAGCACCATACCATGGCCCGCACGTTCACCGGATCTGGCGTCCCCGGATTTCTTTTTGTGGGGAAAGTTGAAGGATATGTACCATCGTGATCCACCGGCAACGCCTGACTACATGCGTCAGCGCTTTATCAATGCATGTGCGAACATCATTTTGTGCATTTATTGCATTAACGTGGTATTTACAGGTAGTCAGGCTGTAACAGCATGCGTTCTCAGAAATGATAAGTTCACAAAGGTACATGTATCACATTGGAACAATCGAATTAAAATGTTCAAACGTCCCTACATTCAGTATTTATATTTGAAAAACATACCTGTTACCAACTGTTCGTCTAAAATTGTGAGCCATACGTTTGTGACTATTACAGCGACATCTGTCACAAAGCGAAAAATGTGGTCCAATTCAAACATCCATATTTCTTTACGTACTACGCGAATATGTAATAAAAACAGGGTGTTCCTATTTTTTAAAAAAACGCAGCTAATATCCGTCGACCTATGGCAGCGCCATCTAGCGGACCAACCATAGCGCCATCTGGTTTCACTAGGCGAGTTTCGTTCTTTGTAGTTTTTTCGTTTGACGCTTATTTCGTGAGATATTTGGACTAGTGACGATCAATGGACCAACCTGTATACTAGAGAGCACGGAACACTATTGATAAATCTTTACTGTAGCTACATTGCATAGCAGATACACGAGGTTCCATTTCCGGTTATCTAACTCGCACTCTGCTTGTAATTCAGCCCTGACGCGCTCTTATACACATGTATGAATACGCCACTTGATTTCAGGCAAATACTTCAGACACGATGTTCGTGTTGGCCTCGCGCGCAGACCGAAGAACGGAGGCAATGCGTCCTCATGTTGAACAGCGTGTTGGCTCGGCTCATTTCTGTTTTCCAGAGTAATTCGTTTCCTTGTTACTACGGCGGCACTGCAGGAAAATGGGTGATTTATCAGAGAAGCTTTGAAGACAACATCTGCTGCGATTCCAGGCTGAATTCTGCGCTGTTTTGAAACATCCTGATCGGACCGGGTCTCGAACCCGGAACGTTCCCTTTGGCGGGCAATGCTCTTACCGGCTGCCATCCAGGCGCGACTGACGAGCGCCAGTCCACCAGGGGGTGCAGCAGAGATCGTGTGAAGTTTGAAAAGCACGGCAGAGGTACTGTTCTTAATCTCGCAGGAAGTTTCAACCAAGACTGATGTTGTTGTTGTGGCCTTCAGTCCAAAGTCTGGTCTGATGCAGCTCTCCATGCTACTCTATCCTGTGCAAGTTTCTTCATCTCCCAGTACCTACTGCAACCTACATTCTTCTGAATCTGTTTAGTGTATTGATCTCTTGGTCTCCCTCAACGATTTTTACCCTCCACGCTGCCCTCCAATACTAAATTGGTGATCCCTTGATGCCTCAGAACATGTCCTACCAACCGATCCCTTCTTCTAATCAAGTTGTGCAACAAACTCATCTTCTCCCCAATTCTATGCAATACCTAAAATGAGATCTACCCATCTAATCTTCAGCATTCTCCTGTAGGACCACATTTCATAAGCTTCTATTCTCATCTTGTCTAAACTGTTTATCGTCCATGTTTCACTTCCATACATGGCTACACTCCATACAGATACTTTCAGAAACGACTTCCTGACATATAAATCTATACTCGATGTTAACAAATTTCTCTTCTTCGGAAACGCTTTCCTTGCCGTTGCCAGTCTACATTTTATATCCTCTCTACTTCGAGCATCATCAGTTATTTTCCCTCCCCAAATAGCAAAACTCACTTACTACTTTAACCGTCTCATTTCTTAATCTAACTCCCGCAGCATCATCCGATTTAATTCGACTACATTCCATTATCCTCGTATTGCTTTTGTTGATGTTCATCTTATATCCTCCTTTCAAGAAACTGTCCATTCCGCTCAGCTGTTGTTCCAAGTAATTTGCTGTCTCTGACAGCATTGCAATGTCATCGACGAACCTCGAAGTTTTTATTTCTTTTCCATGGATCTGTACACCTACCCTCAATTTTTCTTTTGTTTCCTTTACTGCTTGCTCAATATACAGATTGAATAACATCGGGGAGAGGCTACAACCCTGATCCACTCCCTTCCGAAACACTGCTTTCCTTTCAAGTCCCTCGACTCTACTAACTGCCCTCTGGTTTCTGTACAAATTTTAAATAGCCTTTCGCTCCCTGTATTTTATCCCTGCCACCTTCAGAATTTGAAAGAGAGGATTCCATTCAACATTGTCAAATGCTTTCTCTAAGCCTACAAATGCCAGATACGTAGGTTTCCCTTTCCTTAATCTATTTTCTACGATAAGTCGTAGGGTCAGTACTGCGTCACGTGTTCCAACATTTCTACGGAATCCAAACTGATCTTCCCCGAGGTCGGCTTCTACCAGACTGATGGCGAGGTAAAATTCTTAGGGATTTAATAAACCTAACGGAGAATCTGAATCAGAACCCCTGAGTGTGATTCTGACAAGAGTTTACAGGTATTTGTGCCCTCACTGCGCGACCAATCTCTGCTTAGCGCTGTAAACACAACTCGGATACCCTCGCCCACTGCTGAGGCGCCACGAGGATCCGTCTCAGCGAAGCACTTCACGCCCCCGGCGCGCTGACAGATCGCACTGCTCCGAAGACGCAACCGGAAAGCTTGTCTGACAGGGCTGCAGGGGGTCGGCGCGCTGCTTTGGTTTCGCTTTCACCTCAGCGGACAAGAAATCTTGCCGAGCGGCCTGTCTGCGTCTAGGACTCTGCCGCGGCACGGACGGGTCGAGGGTCCACAATGAATTCTGCGCTTCAACGGGGGAGCATAACAACCGCCGAGGGCGCATTACACGTGCGTGGTCAGGTCATAACCCACGTGGCGGCCCCAATACTTCCACTGCAGTAACTTTGTGATTTCCTTTCTCGTGAGTCAGTTGGTGCATACCGAACGTCAGCCAATCGTAGCTACTTTCTGGTGCCATATTCGATACCATATGTCGTATCGAAACCAATACCCAAAAATTATATCGATATTTCGCTAGAATTGGAGAAGTATCAGCACAGACATTACAGGAAGGTAATGATTGCATTTTATATATTTTAAACTTCTTTCTCAAACAGAAACGAACTTAACTTAGCAAACAAGGCAAAATATGGACGTATTCTGTATTTGCGTGAAGCGACTTGAGTACAAGATCTAACACATCTACATCCATACTCCGCAAACCACCTGATGGTGTGTGGCGGAGGGCCCTTCTATTCCAGTCTCTTATTTTATCCACAAGGTCATTTATGTATATTGTAAATAGCAACGGTCCTACGACACTCCCCTGCGGCACACCTGAAACCACTCTTACTTCGGAAGACTTCTCTGCATTGGCAATGACATGCTGCGTTCTGTTATCTAGGAACACTTCAATCCAATCACACAATTGGTCTGATAGTCCATATGCTCTTACTTTGTTCATTAAACGACTGTGAGGAACTGTATCGAACGCCTTGCGGAAGTCAAGAAACACGGCATTTACCTGTGAACCCGTGTCTATGGCCCTCTGAGTCTCGTGGACGAATAGCGCGAGCAGGGTTTCACACGACCTTCTTTTTCGAAACCCATGCTGACTGGTACAGAGTAGATTTCTAGTCTCAGAAAAGTCATTATACTCGAAGATAATACGTGTTCCAAAATTCTACAACTGTTCGACTTTAGAGATATAGGTCAACAGTTCTGCACATCTGTTCGACGTCCCTCCTTGAAACCGGGGATGACCTGTGCTATTTTCTAATCTTTTGGAACGCTACGCCCTTCTAGAGACCTACGGTACACCGCTGTAAGAAGGGGGGCAAGTTCCCACGCGTACACTTTGTAGAATCGAAGTGGTATCCCATCAGGTTCAGCAGCTTTTCCTGTTTTGAGTGATTTTAATTGTTTTTCTATCCCACTGTCATCTATTTCTGTACGTAAGGCAAGTTTTCCGATCGAGAAACAGTATTGGAATGTTCCTTGTTTGTGAATTGATGCCGGCCGGCGTGGCCGAGCGGGTTTGGGCGCTCCAGTCTGCAACCGTGCGACCGCTACGACAGCAGGTTCGAATCCTGCCTCGGGCATGGATGTGCGTGATGTCCTTAGGTTAGTTAGGTTTACGTAGTTCTAAGTTCTACGGTACTGACGACCTCAGAAGTGAAGTCCCATAGCGCTCAGAGCCACTTTTTTTTATGAAGTGGTCGTGTTATGTCTCGCGAAAGAGAACTGGACGTTTAGCGCAGCAGCAGCTTCTGTGCGTCGGAATTCGGAAGCAGCGACAGCGCCTCGGCCCACGGCCTTTACGATGTTGTTGCTCCGCGCGGTATCTGGGCTCCCACGGCAGTCCTGCGAATGTGGGGCCCGTGGGTTCACGAAGCTGGCAGTCGACTCCGCTCGGGGTCTCGCTGCGGCCTGACTGGGTAGGCGCGAGCGAGTCGCGTCGCGTCGTCCTCTCGGCCCAGCCGCGCCTCCTGCACAAAGCACGACGACGCCTGCAGCCACCAGCGGCTCGCCAGCGGCGGCGGCGTCTAGTACTCTGTTCTGACGAGTCCCGGTTCCAGGGGCAGCAGAATCACGCACCTGCATGCGCGAGTCGGAGGAGGTCGCAGCGCACGTGGCGCCTCTGCTGTCGCCATCCCCATCCCCACCCGAACTTTTCGACTCTGTAAGCGCAGAACAGGGAATCAGTGGTCATAAGGCCGTTGCAGCATCCCTGAATATGGAATTAAACAGGAATATTAAAAAAAAGGGAGGGAGGTTTAAGAGTAATAGGAGGCAGATTTCAGACTACCTGACAGATCGAGGAGGAGATTACTGTTTAACGTCCCGTCGACAACGAGGTCATTAGAGACGGAGCACAAGCTTGGATTAGGGAAAGATGGGGAAGGAACTCGGCCGTACCCTTTCTAAGGAACCATCGCGGCATTTGCCTGAAGCGATTTAGAGAAATCACGGAAAACCTAAATCAGGATGGCCGGACGCGGGATTGAACCGTCGTCCTCCCGAATGCGAGTCCAGTGTGCTAACCACTGCGCCACCTCGCTCGGTCCTAACAGATCAAAACGAAAATTTCTGTCCCGACACTGACAATGTTGAGTGTTTATGGAAAAAGTTCAATGCAAACGTAAAATGCGTTTTAGACAGGTACGTGCCGAGTAAAACTGTGAGGGACGAGAAACACCATCGTGGTTCAACAACAAAGTTAGTAAACTACTGCGAAAGCAAAGAGAGCTTCACTGCAAAATTAAACGCAGCCAAACAGAAGCTAAACGATGTCAAAGTTATCCTAAGGAGGGCTATGCGTGAAGCGTTCAGTGAATTCGAAAGTAAAACTATGTTCTTGTTGTTGTGGTCTTCAGTCCTGAGACTGGTTTGATGCAGCTCTCCATGCTACTCTATCCTGTGCAAGCCTCTTCATCTCCCAGTACCTACTGCAACCTACGTCCTTCTGAATCTGCTTGATGTATTCATCTCTAGGTCTCGCTCTACGATTTTTACCCTCCACGCTGCCTTCCAATGCTAAATTGGTGATCCATTGATGCCTCAGAACATGTCCTACCAACCGATCCCTTCTTCTAGTCAAGTTGTGCCACAAACTCCTCTTCTCCCCAGTCCTATTCAATACTTCCTCATTAAATGTAACCGTAGGCTTCCGCGGCCGTTGTCAATGTCAATAAATTTCTTCTGGGTTAGAGACCGCATTGTCAGTTAGCAACACACCCTGAGGAAGGCGTCTTGCAACAGACGCCGAAACGTTGGAATTTTATGAATGACAATGCGGTCTCTAACCCAGAAGAATTTTATTGACACTTCCTCATTGGTTATGTGATCTACCCATCTAATCTTTAGCATCCTTCTGTAGCACCACATTTCGAAAACTTCTATTCTCTTCATGTCCAAACTATTTATCGTCCATGTTTCACTTCTATACATGGCTACACTCCATACAAATACTTTCAGAAACGACTTCCTGACATATCTATACTTGATGATCACAAATTTCTCTTCTTCAGAAACGCTTTGCTTGTCATTGCCAGTCTACCTTTTGCATCCTCTCTACTTCGACCATCATCAGTTATTTTGATCCCAAAATAGCAAAACTCTTTTACTACTTTTAAGTGTCTCATTTCCTAATCTAATACCCTCAGCATCTCCCGGATTAATTCGACTACATTCCATTATCCTCGTTTTGCTTTTGTTGATGTTCATCTTATATCCTCCTTTCAAGACCCTATCCATTCCGTTCATCTGGTCTTCAAAGTCCTTTGCTGTCTCTGACAGAATTACAATGTCATCGGCGAACCTCACAGTTTTTATTTCTTCTCCATGGATTTTAATACCTACTCCAAATTTTTCTTTTGTTTCCTTTACTGCTTGCTCAATATACAGATTGAATAACATCGGGGAGAGACTACAACCCTGTCTCACTCCCTTCCCAACCACTGCTTCCCTTTCATGCCCCTCAACTCTTATAACTGCCATTTGGTTTCTGTACAAATGGTAAACAGCCATTCGCTCCCTGTATTTTACCCCTGCCACCTTCAGAATTTGTAAGAGAGTATTCCAGTCAACATTGTCAAAAGCTTTCTCCAAGTCTACAAATGCTAGAAACGTAGGTTTGCTTTTCCTTAATCTAGCTTCCAAGATAAGTCGTAGGGTCAGTATTGCCTCACGTGTTCCAACATTTCTACGGAATCCAAACTGATCTTCCCCGAGGTCGGCATCTACCAGTTTTTCCTTTCGTCTGTAAAGAATTCGAGTTAGTATTTTGCAGCGGTGACTTATTAAACTGATAGTTCGGTAATTTTCACATCTGTCAACACCTGCTTTCTTTGGGATTGGAATTATTATATTCTTCCTGAAGTCTGAGGGTATTTCACCTGTTTCATACATCTTGCTCACCAGATGGTAGAGTTTTGTCAGGACTGGCTCTGCCAAGACTGTCAGTAGTTCTAATGGAATGTTATCTACTCCATATATAAGCTCTATGTACCGACTTGACAGAAAATGCTAGGAAGTTCAGGTCTTACGTTAAATCAGTAAGTGGATCGAAACAGCATATCCTGACACTCTGGGATGATGATGGGATTGAAACAGAGACGCGCGTAAAGATGAAATACTAAACGCCTTTTTCCAAAGCTGTTTCACAGAGGAAGACCGCACTGCAGTTCCTTCTCTAAATCCTCACACGAACGAAAAAGTGGCTGACATCGAAATAAGTGTCCAAGGAATAGAAAATCAACTGAAATCACTCAACGGAGGAAAGTCCACTGGACCTGACGTAATACCAATTCGATTCTACACAGAGTACGCGAAAGAACTTGGCCCCCTTCTAACAGCCGTGTACCGCAAGTCTCTAGAGGAACGGAAGGTTCCAAATGATTGGAAAAGAGCACAGGGAGTTCCAGTTTTCAAGAAGGGTGGACGAGCAGATGCGCAAAAAAAAAGGGCTATATCTCTGACATCGATCTGTTGTAGAATTTTAGAACATGTTTTTTGCTCGCGTATCCTATCATTTCTGAAAACCCAGTATCTACTCTGTAGGAATCAACATGGATTCCGGGAATGGCGATCGTATGAGACCCAACTTGCTTTATCTGTTCATGAGACCCAGAAAATATTATATACAGGCTCCCAGGTAGATGCCATTTTCCTTGACTTCCGGAAGGCGTCCCATACAGTTCCGCACTGTCGCCTCATAACCAAAGTAAGAGCCTGCGGAATATCAGACCAGCTATGTGGCTGGATTGAAGAGTTTTTAGCAAACTGAATACACCAGTTTGTTCTCAATGGAGAGACGTCTACAGACGTTAAAGTAACCTCTGGCGTGCCACAGGGGAGTGTTATGGGACCATTGCTTTTCACAATATATATAAATGACCTAGTAGATAGTGTCGGAAGTTCCATGCGGCTATTCGCGGATGATACTGTATTATACAGAGAAGTTTCAGCATAAGAAATTTGCAGCGAAATGCAGGAAGATCTACAGCGGATAGGCACTTGGTGCAGGAAGTGGCAACTGACCCTTAACACTGACAAATAGAAAGAAGGATCCATTATAGTATGATTATATGATAGCGGAACAAACACTGGTAGCAGTTACTTCTGTAAAATATCTGGGAGTATGCGTACGGAACGATCTGAAGTAGAATTGTTGTTGTGGTCTTCAGTCCTGAGACTGGTTGGATGCAGCTCTCCATGCCACTCTATCCTGTGCAAGCCTCTTCATCTCCCAGTACCTACTGCAACCTACAAAAATTAATTGTTGGTAAGGCGGGTGCCAGGTTGAGATTCATTGGGAGAGTCCTTAGAAAATGTTGTCCATCAACAAAGGAGGTGGCTATATTCGAGTATTGCTCATCAGTGTGGGATCCGTACACGGCCGGGTTGACAGAGGAGATAGAGAAGATCCAAAGAAGAGTGGCGCGTTTCGTCACAGGGTTATTTGGTAAGCGTGATAGCGTTACGGAGATGTTTAACAAACTCAAGTGGCAGACTCTGCAAGAGAGGAGCTCTGCATCGCGGTGTAGCTTGCTGTCCAGGTTACGAGAGGGCGCGTTTCTGGATGAGGTATCGAATATACTGCTTCCCCCTACTTATACCTCCCGTGGAGATCACGAATGTAAAATTAGAGAGATTCGAGCGCGCACGGAGGCATCCGGCAGTTGTTCTTCCCGCGAACCATACGCGACTGGACCAGGAAAGAGAGGTAATCAGTGGCAAGTAAGTGCCCTCCGCCACACACCGTTGGGTGGCTTGCGGAGTATAAATGTAGATGCAGATGATGTAGACTCAGCGCCTTGCGTGATGGTGCGGGGCGCTGCTGAGTTCACAACTCAAGACAGCAGCAGCCACAGTTCTGATGTTACGCTTCAACAAGACACGGAAGACGGCACGTTGCCTACGGTGTCCAGGCCGACATCGACCCGGAGAGCAACGGACTGCCGGCCTGTCTCCAGACCTCTCACCCGCTGGAAACGTCCGCCAGTGGGTCGGCGGTGGCGTAGAACGCGCAACCGCTCGCCGGCGACCACGATTTACCAACTCTAGCACACAGCTGTAGCGGCGTGGAATGGAGTACCCGATGTCCACCGGGGCTAGAACCGCTGTTTCTCCCACATGCTGCAGCTCTGTGTACTAAATTTCACCCTCTCTACAGCCTCAAATTACCCTCAAATTCAGTCTCGTATTCGTTCCGTTGGACTCCAAGCGCACAGTAAACAATGTTTCTTTATTTATTAAGAAGAGGGTAGGACGTCAAACGGCCCGACTTTGAGCACGACAGGCACCACAAGACATTTTAATTTCCACTGTGTACACTTTTAGAAATAAATTCATAAAACTTTGTCAGCATGACCAGGAAGGATTCAGGATTCACACTCATAATAGCGGATTTCAAAAAACATTGCAACGTAAACTTTTTTTACATGTAAAATTTCATCCTTTTTCACTTACTATTGGCTGCATTTGTTGCTATAGATTCACTTTCCTTCATAAGTTAGAGAGATTCTTCGCGGAATTTGGCACAGCATAAAAACCATACTTACAAGTGTATGAAACTCTAGAATTAATTTAATTTATGAAAACTTCATGTTTATAAAAAACTCAAATTTAATAGTTATTTATCTCAGCTTTTACTACAGCTTCTAATAGATTTAAAAAATTCTAGAGTTTTGTATTAAGGTTCAAAAATGATTCTCAGCACTATGGGACTTAATTTCTGGGGTCATCAGTCCCCTAGAGCGTAGAACTTCTTAAAACTAACTAACCTAAGGCCATCACACACATCCTTGCCAGAGGCAGGATTCGAACCTGCGACCATAAAGGTCGCGCGGTTCCAGACTGTAGGGCCTAGAACCGCTCGACCACACAGGCTGGCTGTATTAAGGAGTTTATGTTTAATAAGCATACCAAGTCTGAAAGTAATAGGATATTTATTTTGGAAGTTACATGTACCTAAGTACAGAAATTTGTGTTTCGCGGAAAATGGCCGTTAAAGTTTCTGCTTGTATTTGGCATCCTTTTAGAACTGTCCAGCACCATAAGCATGTTCCTTTTTTCATTTTCTAAATCAGTTTCCTTCCTTTTCACATTCCTGTGATGCACTCCTCTTGATTTTATCACCTTAGAAACTGATTTATCTGCTTTCGCTCCACGCTCTGTCGCTATTTAATACAAAATTTTGATGCAGTTTACTCCGGCCTTAATTCCCATTTTCTCTAAAACATATTTCCTACTTTGCTCGCCATCAATAAAACATGAAACTGCATCATAAACACCAATACCAATTGTGTTTCGTCCCACAAAAAATGGTTTTTGGCAATCTTCCCCATACACATTGGTTAGAACTTTCATTTGGGTTTTGGGTATCGCCATGAAGACATTTCTTCAATACGTTTTCAGTTTGCAAGGTTGCTGAATCTTGGTTTGATGGCTTCTATTACAGCAGTTGGTAGAGAATTCCTGTGGTGATGGTTCAAATGGCTGTAAGCACTATGCGACTCAACTCCTGAGGTTATCAGTCGCCTAGAAGTAACGTAACTAACCTAAGTACATCACACACATCCATGCCCGAGGCAGGATTCGAATCTGCGACCGGAGCGGTCGCTCGGTTCCAGACTGTAGCGCCTAGAACCGCTCGGCCGCTCAAACCGGCTCCTGTGATGATATTCTTCACCACCAGCAACTGGCCTTTGCTAGTCACACCATGATTCATTTCCTTTTGGCACAAGTTGTGGATGTGGTTATTGTCTGTGGATATTTTGTGGAAATATAACGCCCAAACTGCTTGCTACATATTTTTCAAGTTCCCTGTGTTCCTTCTTACTGCCAAGCGGTAATATACTCTGTATCTGTAGCTTGTCAGTTTCTGCAGCCGTCAGTCGCACTCTCCCTTTTATTCCCTCCCCATCAGATAATTGTTCTCCTGACAAATCTTGTCTCTGCCTTCTACGTCTGGTGCCATGTCTTTTTCTGTACATGTACGACACATTCTAACTTCTACAGAGCGAAATACACTTACGTATGACAGAAAAATGCTATGCAAAAGGGTGGGGCACTGCATCTTGGTACACTTAAGACCAAATATCGTACCTTATAATTTCTCAGATATATATGTTTTATACATCAAACTATTCAGGAAGATGTGCGCTACAAAATAGAAATATTTTTGAAAAATCGATTTTTAAAAAATTTTTGACTTCCTCTTCCCCCCCCCCCCCCTCCCCCACCCCCCCCCACTCCCTCTTAAGGTTCTCGATGTCGCACTTTTAATGTCCACTAGTAAATATGATCATCTCTGTGTACGAATGCAGAGTAAACTGTTATTGAAGTTTGTAAGCGTATTGTCATAACGCTGGCTTAGTTGTGGAGTATCTTTGCGGGCAGCTGCGTCTGCAGAGTCGAGCACGGGACACGAAAATGTTTTGTTGTGTTGTGTGTAGCCCTGCATGTGAGAGGCATTGTTAGTACGGAAGTAGAAGTTTTGCTACAAGTGCTATTACAGTAAAATGATGAAATGTGGAAGTGTGTCAATATGTAATTAAAAATGAGCCGTAATTTGTGCATCCTCTCGTTGCGTGTCGCACAGCATCAATCTTCCGTGCCGTGTTGGGTCTCCCAGAATGAACTAATGTGAATCAGTAGAAATTAGTTACCATAAGAGTGCAGTCAAGTGCCAGCGTCTCGTAGCGAGCGTGAGAAAGTGCGTTCAGTCATCGCGTTCCGCATTATCAACAATCAGCCGCGCCGCGACGGTTACGCTCACGCTCGTACAATCGAGAACTGAGAACTGAAAAAGTAACTTTACGGACAGTGTTACATCATGTCTCGTGTCCAGGAGGACTGGTACCAAATATCTGTGTATGCGTGACGAGCGTAAGAAATTTCGTGCGACCATTCGGCTTCCGCATCATCAACGATCACCCGCGTCGTGTCGGTTACGCGTACGCTCGTCTGAGTGATTTTTGTGGACAGCTAATCATCCATTAATTGGGATAAATACTTATGAATTAGAACGTTAACAGTACAACCTGCGATTTTTTTATCGTCTCAGAATACAGTTGTTCATACCAGACGTAGAACAGTGTTGTGTTTTAACGTTGAGTGGCTCGCCTAAACCCGCCTGTATATTTCGACAGATAATTCCTGGCAAGCCAGCAGCAGTGTGGAGCAGAACACTACGAGCGCAGCGGAATTACCGGATACGTGCTGTGAACACGGCGCACGGTCGAAACAACAACCAGTTTAAAGGTACCCCACCCATTTGTACTCCAGAGCGTGTTACAATTTGATCTCTCCGTTAAGTGTGCGACCCAGCAATGGTGATCGTGTACAAATGATTTTAATATGGCTCTAAGCAGTATGGGACTTAACATCTGAGGTCGTCAGTCCCGTAGACTTAGAACTACTTAAACCTAACCAACGTAAGGACATCACACACATGCATGCCCGCGGCAGGATTCGAACCTGCGGCCGCGCCATCCGCGTGGTTCCGAGGACTGAAGCGCCTAGAACCGCTCGGCCACAGCGGCCGGCGGTCGTGTTCGGAGTACAGCCTTTGTCACTGGGGAAGGGAACATGGTTCAGACGCGACCTTCGATCGAGGCTCCCTGTTTCCCTTCTCCAGCAGTACAAAGTTTTGCGTATGACCGACACGAGTCGGGCGGTTATCTCGACCCGACGGTAAACAGGTGAGTCGCTGAAACTGGCGACGCCTCGAGTCCGGCGTCGTGGCCGGCGAGTCAGCCAGACGAGCGCGGCGCAATGCTGGCGAACTTCCGCGTGTGCGCCGTCTCTCCCGTCGCACCTTCTGCAAGAAGCGCGGAGAAGGCCTGAACGCGTTACGACCGGCAGCCTCTCCTCAACCGAGACCGCAGGCGCCACAAAAACACACCTTCTCGCTTTCTCCACCTCCTCGCTCCTCATTGTCTGTCACGCCTCTCTCTCTCTCTCTCTCTCTCTCTCTCTCTCTCTCTCTCTCTGTCACACACCACATTTTTCTGCCCTATCTGCATTCACAGCACCTTAGTTTTGTCGTTTCACTGGAAAGACACAATACGCCCATTAAACTCTGGTTTTTTACCGGATGGCTATAATTTGTAAGTAGGCTGTTTAGGTTTTTATGTTGGTAACGCCACGTAGCGCTCTGTATGAAAATCACTGACTGTGGCTGGTTGGCACTGTAGGAATATTCGCTTGTGTAGTGTTGGGCAGTTGGATGTGAACAGCGAGTAGCGTTGCGCTGTTGGAGGTGAGCCGCCAGCAGTGGTGGATGTGGGGAGAGATGGCAAAATTTTGAGACCGGACGTTCTGGACGTGTTTCCGTCAGAAAAACGAAAGTTGTAAGGCTGGATGTCATGAACTGATATATATATATATATATATATATATATATATATATATATATATATATATATATGACTTTCGAACATTATTAAGGTAAATAAATTGTTTGTTCTCTATGAAAATCTTTCATTTCCTATGTTGTGTTGGCAGAAGAGCCAACACCGTGTTACTAGAGGAGGCCGAAATGCACGCGTTTAGCTCACGCAGGCTACCGTGAGGAGGGAAGGACTATCCTGACGTGAGGTCTTTAACATGACAAGGAATCAGAATTCAGAAAGCGGACGTAATAAGTTTGATACTTAACTTTAATCCATTAATGATGAACGTCGCTCTTGACGGTACATGATTCACAATATTATCTGTTCAGATTATAGGAACTGAATACGGCGCCTTGCTAGGTCGTAGAAAATGACGTAGCTGAAGGCTATGCTAAACTGTCGTCTCTGCAAATGAGAGGGTATGTAGGCAGTGAACCATCGCTAGCAAAGTCGGCTGTACAACTGGGGCGAGTGCTAGGGAGTCTCTCTAGACTACACCTGCCGTGTGGCGGCGCTCGGTCTGCAATCACTGATAGTGGCGACACGCGGGTCCGACATATACTAACGGACCGCGGCCGATTTAAAGGCACCTAGCAAGTGTGGTGTCTGGCAGTGACACCACATGCTAACTATGCCTATCAGTAGTTAGTGCCTTCCGTAGTCAGAATCTTTTATTTAGCTGGCAGTATTGGCGCTCGCTGTATCGCAGTAGTTCGAGCAACGAAGATTTTTGTGAGGTAAGTGTGTCATGAAAGATATAGCTTATTGTTAGTCAGGGCCATTCGTTTGTAGGGATTATTGAAAGTGAGATTCCGTTGCGCTAAAAAAAATATTGTGTGTCAGTTTAGTGATGATCAGAATAAGTAATGAGAGAAATGTCTGAGTACGATGAGTTTTACTAATTTGCTTGTAAATCGAGTAACGTAAGAGGTTTACCAGCACATTAATTTATAATTTTTCTAAGGGGACGTTTCAAGTTAAACTTTCCTTATTTAACGAGTAACACGGAAGCTTATTACCGTACGAGTACCAAACCTGTTAGTATTCATGCCCACAATATGGGGTGCGTGATCTCCGCGCGTCACAGCGCCACCGACCAGTTCCAACTGCGGCCACCAGGTTTCCTCATCGGTCATCGTGATTGATGGTCTCACACACCTGATCAGTCGCATTGCACTTGTTGACATGTCGACATGAGCTTGGACAAAAGGAGCGGGGCATTAATGATGGAGCTCTGTTATTAAAACAGCAGTAATGCTGCAGCTGCACTTGGACAATATCGCCGGCTGAAAGCATTACGGAAAGGTCCTCTTTCTCCGCGTGCTGTGCGGAGATTGATGGACAACGAGATTTTCACTCCGCAGCGGAGTGTGCGCTGATATGAAACTTCCTGGCAGATTAAAACTGTGCGACAGACCGAGACTCGAACTCGGGACCTTTACCTTTCGTCGGAAAGTAATCTACCATCTGAACTACCCAAGCACGACTCACACCCCCTCCTCACAGCTTTACTTCTGCCAGTACCTCGCCTCCTACCTTACAAACTTTACAGAAGCTGTCCTGCGAATCTTTCAAAACTAGCACTCCTGAAAGAAACGTCCTGAGTTCGATTCTCGGTCCGTCACACAATTTTAATCTGCCAGGAAATTGATGGAGAAACGGGCGGCGCTCCGGGAAGAGGCTGACGAGCGGTTGCACCGCAAGTGTTTGATGCAACCGCTGTTGCAGTGGCAGACAACGCTGTGCGCGATTCCCGATCACCATCCAGTGCGCGTGCTGCGTCACGACAGTTGAACATTCCGTGGTTCACTGTACAGAAGGTGCTTCGAACCATTCTCAAATGGTATCCGTACAACATCCATATCGTACAGCAGGTTGTACCTCAGGACGCGCCATGACGTATTCACTCCCTTCTCCACATTGTCGCAGAGTTGAACTTGACGAGAGCTGGCCTTGGACCATCCATTGGATAGGCGAAGCCCATTTTTGTCTGACAGGTGAGGTGAACACACAGAATTTCCGAGTGTGGAGGTCTTCACCTCCAGTCACTGTGCATGAAGTTCCTCTGTATGCTGAACGTGTCACCGTATTGTGTGTCTTTACGGCTACGTTCGTCACTGGCCCTTTCTTTTTTCAACAGGTTGGCGCCCAATCACCAAAGACGTGCAATGTGGCTGGCCAGCGTTACTGCGATGTGCTTCGCCAGCATGTCAGGATCGCCCTACAGGTGAGGGACGCATGGAAGATGGGGCCTCACCGCACATCGCTCGTGAAGTTTACCTGCTTCTCCGAAAAACATATATGGAAACAATCGAATTATCAGCCGATCGTTTCCAAATGCTTGGCCGGTGCGGTCCCCTCATTTCACTTCCTGTGATATATACTAAGATGGTTTCTGTTCTTTCGGACATGTAGTGCGGGACAATACGTTGAGAAAATGGGTTTCGAGGGGGAGGCGTGCCAGAGATAAATCCCTGCAGTCGCGCTATCCTCTGTGTCCTCGGTGGCTCAGATGGATAGAGCGTCTGCCATGTAAGCAGGAGATCCCGGGTTCGAGTCCCGGTCGGAGCACACATTCTCATCTGTCGCTGTTGACGTATGTCAACGCTTGTGAGTAGCTAAGGGTGTTCATTCCATTGTAACTTCCTGTGATTCCTGGTTCAGGTGCTACCTGAAGGACCGGAGAACATTCACACAGCCCTGCACACCAAGAGAAGTAGTCAGCGTACCTGCGGACATGCTCCGTTCTGCTGTGCAGAATGCAACCCAGCGCTTTCAGACTCTTCTGAACACTGGCATATTGAGTCCCTTTTGTAGCAGTGCCGGTATGTGATGGTATGATGTACTGTAGCACGACGTTAAAATTGTTTCAACTGAATTGATTCTGATTTATTTCTCTCCCCTATGCCCTAGAAATTAATGCTAACAACTTTCGCCGTCGTATGGTAATTCGTTTCCTTGTTATAGCGTGTTAAAGAGGTCAAGCTTAATTATAACCATCCGGTAGTACATTTCGTGGCTTTTTCGCACGTAAAGAATATTCTTGAAACATAGGTCCCTCGTTGGCAAACAGAAAAAAGTCAATGAGTATTGGAACAATAAGAATGACAAATTTCACTCCGCAAACTTGCAATGGATTGAGACGTATGAGGTCAAAAATGAGACAAAAATAAAAGAATCTGAAAGAAGTTTCGAACGGCGGCCTTCTTTAATGTAAAACTGCCTTTAACCTTACCCACGACCGTTCTCACCATTAACGGTTAGTTTATTACAGAACTTGGATTAAACTGTGTGTAAGGTTGCACCTTACGGAAAAAAAATACTGTTGCTGGCTTACTCTTACGTATTATTCGGAGTCTGTTTGTAGACCGAACTTTCAAGTTACTGGCACTATTTAAACATCCTATATTTATACACTCTTGCTCCTCGACGCGATGAAAACGTTTGCTGAGTTAGAAAGTAAGAGATGCTACTGAAATTCACATCATTCTCCTGCATTCTTGCACATTCATATTTCCATTCGCACGCTACATTCACTACGTGCGGGGTGGGTGTAACTGACAAGCTCCAAGCACACATCGTCTCCAATGGTTTGTTGCTGTCCAGCAGGATTTTGTTATGTGAGACAGGTTAAAGTGTCGGCGAGCTTGAGCAGGTAAATTTTAATATCAGCTGTTCTTTGCGTTTCATCGAATTCGACATTCTTGGTCCTTTTTCCTGAGATTATTTAGATAATGAAAAGATCTTAAAAGTCCTAAACACCAACAATGTTTCTGAAACTTCCTGGCAGATTAAAACTGTGTGCTGGACCGAGACTCGAACTCGGTATCTTTTGTCTTTCGGTCCGGCACACAGTTTTAATCTGCCACGAAGTTTCATATCAGGGCACACTCTGCTGCAGAGTGAAAATTTCATTCTGGGGACAATGTTTATCTTTCGGATTGCTTACGACTCTCTTCTTCGATACTCAGGATTTGCTGTTAACGGACTGTGCTCTGTTGTTGTTGGGTCCTCCACGTATTTCTCCGCGCTACTCCACCTGTGCAAGCGGCGGCAAGTCTTGCTTTCAATTTCGACATTTCAACAGGAGATCTCTTTCCACACACAATTCCAGCCACAGCACATGTGAAACAGTTTTAATGCCCTGTCACTGGAACGATTTACAGAGCATTTTTTTCACCTCCGGTCAAGCGAAAACTGAATCAAAACAACGACTTATACAACTTCCTAAATAATCAACAAATAGTGCTGCATTCGTGCGACTTTCTTTTTAGTTGCAAACATTTTAATACATGAAAACAGCTGTCACTTTTCCAATACGTATGATACTTTATCCCTTCCATTTGAAACACCACGTGCGATTTGCACATAGGAGGTGAGACATAGCATCACTAAAGCCGTCGGCACACGGACCGTACATCCGAACGTTGAGCGTTGAGCGTGCCGAGTTTCTGACGTCATAGCGTGGAACAGCGCGTTAGGGAGTCTTTCCGAACGTGCAGAGCAATATCTGGCATGTCAGATATTCTGAGCGTGCGTCTGCGCGTTGACCAGTGAGATGGCACAACGCCACTTACGTCACATGCACGCCGTCTCCCTTCAGTACAGAGTTGTGAGGCACCATATTGGCAATCCTTTCAAGCCTATATGTATATATGCCGTTTCTGAGCACCAGCAAATTGAGAATCACTGGAAAACCCGTTGTCAGTAGTGTGATTAGTACCAGTAAAATAACGAGAAACATCATATTCGTGGCAAAAGAATTATTGTAACTTGCATATTATGAGAGTAGGCTATTCGTAGGCAGCGACACAATAAGATGCACCCAAGACGCATTGTTCTTGGTACAATTTGTTATAATTGAATTTCAATTAGTAAGATAATTATCTACGATTAACGTTTTCAGTTAAGGGTAACATAATATGATTATGCATAATGGGCATGTTGTTGGTTTAGCGTAATGAGTAGCGTCTCTGTCTACTCATGTGTTTTTGTTGGGACGGAGGTTCGCGTCTGAACACTTGCAAATTTTTTCGTAACATTCGCGTTTTTATTAGGTTCTGATACTTTATTATTAGTTTAATATAAGTATGAACTATAGTATTTGATGTTATCTAAATACAAGTTCACCTTTTTTTTGAGGGGTGACTTTGTTCGATTTGCTTGATCTATTTGTGTAAAGCCATTTTGCTCCTTTTTCTTTTACGCTTCGCAATTCACGCGTTGCAAAGATCCTGCTACTGGGTAGGAACAGTGATCATGTAAGACTGACCTTGAGGTTTTACTAAAATGTGGGAATGATGAAATAATGTTTATCTTATGCGGGGAAGTATTCCACATTTGTACCGCACTGTTTGTAATGGAACTTCTATAAATCTGTGTCCTTATTGATTGGACACGGTGCTTTCCTTTTCGTGGACGATGGAGGAATTGTGCGTTTTAATAAAGCTAACGTGGCAATTTTACGCGCACCCGCTGAGTAAACAGTGTGATTTACGAACTAGAAATATCCTCCAACAGCCGCTGGAGTGCGTTGCGATCGCGTATACCAACGTTGGGAGTCCACGTACCGTGTGAACAAGTCGCATCGTTCCTGCGCGTTCAGCAGCACGTTGAACTCGGCACGCTCAACGTTAACGTTCGACAGCACGTACCGTGTGAACAAGTCGCATCGTTCCTGGGCGTTCAGGAGCACGTTGAACTTGGCACGCTCAACGTTAACGTTCGACAGCACGGTCCGTGTGCCGACGGCTTAAGGTAGAGATATTTCTTGCTGAAGCCGGTATTTTAGAGTGACGGCTGAAGAATCATTTGGCGTGAGTGTCGGTGGCACTGGTGAGGCACACTCGAGACAGGAAAAAGTCGTGCGTGTGTGTGTTGTGGAGATAGGCACGCCCCCTCTGGCGACAGCAGACGCTGTGCAGGCGGCCCCGTCTGCCCACTGGCGCCAGTCGGGTCGCCAGACAGGGGGCGATACCATGCCAGCAGGCCACGCCAGGCCACCGCACTGCACCGCACCCCACCTCCACGCTGCGGCGGTAACAGCCGCCCGTTTCTACAGATAGGAGTTTCTTCGTGTTTCCTACAGTGGCAGCGAATTCTGTTGAATCTCTGTATAGCTCCAAGACGTAGCGTCCCGTCAGTGCTGCTCTGTGTAGGGAAAACTGTTAACTTCATAGTGACATGTAAGATATGTTTCTCCGGTGTCAGGTTACGCTATAGGCAAATCGCCGAAGTCAACCCTCCCGCTTCCTACCCGGGAAGCAGTGTCCAACCCACGCACCTAAGGCAACTCTGCGACGTCACAGAGGGGAACCACCATCCTAAACCCCCCCACCCGTGGACCATGCACACGGGTCATCATGCAAGGTATGTGCACAGACCGTAGCGAGATTTTCAGGTTTACTGGAGGTCAGGGTGCGGGGTTTTAGTTGTACGTATAATAACAAAAAGTTAATTTTATTATTATTACTACAATCACGCGAGTTTCGACATTTTATGTCTGGGCTCCATAGCCAGAGGCTCAGGATGTGAGTATTTGTTATAAACAATAAATTAATTACACTACTATTCGGACATCTACATCTACGTGATTACTCTGCTATTGACAACAAAGTGCCTGGCAGAGGGTCCAACGAACCATCTTCAAGCTGTCTTTCTACCGTTCCACTCTCGAACGGCACTCTTGTCTTCAGTGGCCTACCGGGACAATTCGACCGCCGTGTCATCCCCGGTGGAGGATGCGGATAGAAGGCGTGTGGGGACAGCACACCGCTCTCCCGGTCGTAACATCGTATTCTCCACGGAAGCCGCTACTATTCGTCCGAGTAGCTCCTTGACTGGCATCGCGGGGCTGAGTGCACCCAGAAAAATGGCAACAGCGCATGGCGGCCTGGATGGTCAGCCATCCAAGTGCCGACCACGCCCGTCAGCGCTTAATTTCGGTGATCTCGCGGCAACCGGTGTATCCACTGTGGCAAGACCGTTGCCTACTCTCGAACGGCACACGGGAAAAACGAGCACTTGAATTTTTCTGCGCGAGCCCTGATTTCTCTTATTTTATCGTGATGATCGTTTCTCCCTATGCAGGTGGGTGCCAACAGAATGTTTTCGCAATCGGAGGAGAAAACTGGTGATTGAAATTTCATGAGAAGATCCCGTCGCAACGAAAAACGCCTTTGTTTTAATGATTGCCACTCCAATTCACGTATCATGTCTTTCACACTATCTCCCCTATTTAGCGACAATACAAAACGAGCTGCCCTTCTTTGTAATTTTCCAATGTCATCCGTCAGTCCCACCTGATGCGGATCCCACACCGCACAGCAGTACTCCAGAATAGGGGGAACAAGCGTAGTGTAATCAGTCTCTTTGGTAGACCTGTTGCACCTTCTAAGTGTTCTGCCAATGAATCGCAGCCTTTGGTTTGCTCTACCCACAATATTATCTATGTGACCGTTCCAAAAATGGTTCAAATGCCACTGAGCACTATGGGACTTAACTTCTGAGGTTATCAGTCCCCTAGAACTTAGAAATACTTGAACTTAACTAACCTAAGGACATCACACACATCGATGCCCGAGGCAGGATTCGAACCTGCGACCGTAGCGGCTGTATCGCCTGGAACCGCTCGGTCACTACGGCCGGCTGTGATCTTTCCAATTTAGGTTATTTGTAATTGTAATCCCTAAGTATGTAGTTGAATATACACCCTTCAGATTTGTGTGACTTATCGCGTAATCGACATTTAGCTGACTTCATTTAGTACTCTTGTGAATATCTTCACACTTTTCGTTATTGAGGGTCAATTTCCACTTTTCGTACCATACAGGTATCTGCGAGTCGTTTTGATCATCTGATGACTTTACAAGACGGTAAATGACAGCATCATCTGCAAACAATCTAAGACTGCTACTCAGATTGTCTCCTATGTCGTTAATATAGGCCAGGAACAATAGAGGGCCTATAACACTTCCTTGGGGAACGCAGGATATTACTTCTGTTTTACTCGATCACTTTCCGTCTATTACTACGAACTGTAACATTTCTGACAGGAAATCACGAATCCAGTCGCACAACTGAGGCGATACTCTGTAGGCACGCAGTTTGATTAGAAAACGCTTGTCGGGAACGGTGTCGAAAGCCTCCTGGAAATCTAAAAATATGGATTCAATTTGAGATCCCCTGTCGATAGCAGTTATTACTTCATGAGTATAAAGAGCTAGTTGTGTTTCACAAGAACCATATTTCCTGGAACCGTGCTGACTATGTGTCAATAAATCGTTTTCTTCGAGGTACTTCATAATGTTCGAAAACAGTATATGTTCGAAAACCCTACAGCAAATCGACGTTAGTGATATAGGCCTGTAATTCAGCGGATTACTCCTACTTCCCCTTTTGGGTATTGGTGTGGCATGAGCAATTGTCCAGTCTTTAGGTCCGGATCTTTCAGTGAGCGAGTGGTTGTATATAATTGCTAAATATGGGGCTATTTTATCAGCATACTCTGAGAGGAACCTGACTGGTATAGAATCTGGACCGAGGGGCATGCCTTTATTAAGTGATTTTAGTTGCTTTGTTTCTCCGAGGATATCTGCTTCTATGTTCCTCATGTTGCCAGTTGTTCTCGATTGACTGTGCATATTTCGCCAGTTGAGGTATGTACGCTGTAGTTAGGGGACTAGAGTGAAGGTATTTGTTATAATCAACAAATCTCTGTTACTGCTATTCGAATTACGTGAGTTTCGTCCTACTGCTCCGGATGTCACGTCAACATCGCGTCGCGTCCTCTAAACGTCATGATGCTCTCAGCAAAGTGGTGCTACGTATTACGAGATACGATACTTCGGCATTACAGGGCGTTACAGAAAGGTACGGCCAAACTTTCAGGAAACATTCCTCGCACACAAATAAAGAAAAGATGTTATGTGGACATGCGTCCGGAAACGCTTAATTTCCATGTTAGAGCTCATTTTAGTTTCGTCAGTATGTACTGTACTTCCTCGATTCACCGCCAGTTGGCCCAATTGAAGGAAGGTAATGTTGACTTCGGCGCTTGTGTTGAAATGCGACTCTTTGCTCTGCAGTACTAGCATCAAGCACATCAGTAGGTAGCATCAACAGGTTAGTGTTCATCACGAACGTGGTTTTGCAGTCAGTGCAATGTTTACAAATGCGGAGTTGGCAGATGCCCATTTTATGTATGGATTAGCACGGGGCAATAGCCGTGGCGCGGTACGTTTGTATCGAGACAGATTTCCAGAACGAAGGTGTCCGGACAGGAAGACGTTCGAAGCAAGTGATCGCCGTCTTAGGGAGCACGGAACATTCCAGCCTATGACTCGCGACTGGGGAAGGCCTAGAACGACGAGGACACCTGCAATGGACGAGGCAATTCTTCGTGCAGTTGACGATAACCCTAATCACAGCGTCAGAGAAGTTGCTGCTGTACAAGGTAACGTTGACGACGTCACTTTATGGAGAGTGCTATGGGAGAACCAGTTGTTTGCGTACCATGTACAACGTGTGCAGGCACTATCAACAGCTGATTGGCCTCCACAGGTACACTTCTGCGAATGGTTCATCCAACAATGCGTCAATCCTCATTTCAGTGCAAATGTTCTCTTTACGGATGAGGCTTCATTCCGACGTGATCAAATTGTAAATTTTCACAATCAACATGTGTGGGCTGACGAGAATTCAGGTAACCCCAAAGCCAATAATAGCACAGACTGAGGTCTGGAGACTTGGGAGGCCAAGCATGACGAAAGTGGCGGCTGAGCACGCGATCATCACCAAACGACGCGCGCAAGAGATCTTTCACGAGTCTAGCAATATGGGGTAGAACATCTTACGTTCCAGCAGGTGTTTATCAGCCAGGCTGGGGATGATGCGATTTAGGATTCTCGGCGGCCCAAGTTCTGCAGTTGTGGGCGCATGAAATGAGCTTCGTCGGTCCACAACACGTTACTCAACCAATCGTCATCTTCCGCCATCTTTTGAAACGCCCACACCGCAAATGCCCCCCGCTTCACTAAATCGTCAGGTAACAGTTCATGATGCCGATCGATTTTGTACGGATAGCATCGGAGTGTACGCCTAAGTGCCAACCAAACAGTAGTGTACGGAATGCCGGTGCGACGTGCGACTGCACGAGCGCTGACTTCCCCGTGCATAGACGAACCCGCTACAGTCTCCATTTCTTCCTGAACTGTCTCAGCTGCATTACGCCTTGTGCTCGGTCGGCCACTACGGGCTCTATCGTCTAAACAACCCGTGGCTTCGAACTTCTAAATCATTCCCGCCACAGCTGCATTTTTCAACGGACCTTTACCCGTTCTAATCCCCTTCCTATGGCGATAGGATCGTAACGCTGAACTGGCACATTCCCCATTCTGATAATACAGCTTCACTAAAAGCGCCCTTTGAGGTAACGTCAACATGCTGCGACTGCTGACGCATCTGATTCTCTCTCTCATTACAGCTCCTTTTATACACGATTTCCATGCGCAGTAACTGACGTTTTGCTGTCCAGCACCATCTGTCGGACATTTTGTGAACTTTGCTTTTTTTTGTTCTAATAAAACCCCATGTCATTCCAAGCATGTGTGTCAATTTTTACCTCTCTGTCTATATTATTCCGTAGTTTATTAAGTTTTCAAATTTATACTGACTTTTTGATCACCCGGTATGATCATAAAATGTCACACATCTCGGAAAAACAATCTATGTGCAGCTAAACTCCAACTGATTATGTGTGGACTACCTATTTAGTATTAAGTTAACCTGCTGAAAGGCAATTAATAGCGAACTAATAAATAAATAATAGTCTGGAACATACATACCATGTATAAAAGTTTTTAATGTATTACACCTATATTTCTCTATCTCTTGCCAGTTTCGTATCATGTAAAGAAAGATAATAACATTCTTTTACTCGTGGCAACATCAACTGCTGAAATTGATGCACACATACAAAATCGACACTAAAAGCAATGAACAGGTATATCTCTTTGTGCTGATTATGGACTTTGTCTTTCTGTTTCACTACTGTCTTGTTGCGTATGCTTGTGGCTGATGTGTTCATATCTTACTGTTTGTGGAGCTATGTTAATAAAGTGACGTCGTACATGGCAACAGTATCCACATGTTAATCTGTGTACTCGCCACTAAGAACCTCCCACATTGGTGAGCCATGACAATTGTATGTTTTCTATGAACTTAGCAAACACGCAGCACTATCTTCCAGCCAAGACAGTGGACACTGCAGACCATCAAAGATTATTGGGAACTTTCGCCAGTTTTGATTGTGCTTCTGATGGACAGCATAGTGCTACAAACAATATGGAGCCACCCAACACCAAAGCTGTTAGCGAAAGTGACAACAACTCTTTCCCTACCTGTATACATGGACGTGTAGATTCCATGTGGCAACATTCCACCACATAAGCTCTCATGGATCTGTTCTCCAACACAGGAGCAACACAGGTTTTCTACTGCATCGCAGCCAAGCAATGAGGTTACAGCTGGCAATAACCTCAGGTCAACTTGGCGCCATAAGGAAACTTTAACTGCAATGTTTCCAGTGTTTAGGGAGTGCTATCAAAACTGCTTCAGTTCCAACCAGAATCTCGGTTCGCCATTGTAGAATCAGTGTTCTCCACTCACTGCATCATTGAGTATACAGCAAAATATTCAGGGTTAGTTTGTACACAGGAGAACATGCTTCTATCATCTGTGATGTTATACAATCACCACCTGCTTTTAACAAATTTGAAACAGCAAAGACAGCATTACTTCAGAGACAGTACAAGTCAATCAAGCAAAAGATTCAAGAGACAATTTTGTAGAGCAGTTGAATGGATGAATACCATCACAGTTTTGGTGCCATTTACAAACTCTAGTGGGTTGTACATTTACACCAGACCATGGGATCAGAGTGTCCTTAATTTGTAAAAAAAGAAGAGAGAGAGAGAGAGAGAGAGAGAGAGAGAGAGACTTAGACAAGAGATTAAATTAACGTGTTTCTGCATTACATAAGACGCCATTGTTATCCAGCAGCCACTAGTGTAACATGCACTTGGCAGCCATATTGTGCTTCGATATGACAGACAGCTACTGAGCAGAGCTGACTGTGTCCAGTGTTTCACAACAGGCACCACAGTAACTCTGTCATCCTTATACATATATGATGTAATTATATTTTTGTACACCAGACGTGAATTATTTGAAGAAAACCATTTTGTTCATCCACATGCTACTAGAAACAAAGAAAATTTATGCTCCCCATCCACCGCCTTGGACTGTATGTCCAGGAACCTCAATAAAATGTTCAAATGTGTGTGAAATCTTATTGGACTTAACTGGTAAGGTCATCAGTCCCTAAGCTAACACACTACTTAACCTAAAGTATCATAAGGACTCAGACACACCCATGCCCGAGGGAGGACTCCAACCTCCGCCGGGACCAGCCGCACAGTCCACGACTGCAGCGCCGTAGACCGCTCGGCTAATCCCGAGCGGCTGGTATTTTCCTTCGCCGTTAGTGAGGCAATATGTCCCTTTCTCGAAACGACAAGGAAACAAATGCGTTGCCTGAAGGATTTATAACGAATGTACCTAGCTGACATAACTATACATCACAACAACTTAGATTTGCCACTGCAAAGCAAAGAATAGCTAACAGTTGTCACGCACGACAAAACCAGCGCGCTTAGAGACAGGTTGCATTTTTTTCAGAGGCAAACGAGTAATAGAAGTTTAATATCTTCCAGTCGTCTGCGTTCTCCAAACCTGCACCGAGGCACCAGTTATAGCGATTACCACGACGATGGTTCAAATGGCTCTGAGCACTATGGGACTTAACATCTTAGGTCATCAGTCCCCTACAACTTAGAACTACTTAAACCTAACTAACCTAAGGACAGCACACAACACCCAGCCATCACGAGGCAGAGAAAATCCCTGACCCTGCCGGGAATCGAACCCGGGAACCCGAGCGTGGGAAGCGAGAACCCTACCGCACGACCACGAGATGCGGGCATTACCACGACGAGGCAGCACCTCACCACGTCTTCTGAAACGACTTTCCGAGGGCTGCGAGTTCTCGAAATGGAAATGAAACTGTTCGACACTCCTTTCTCGGCCGCACCCGGTGATTTTACGGTCACCGCACCAGTCGGAAGTTGTAGATTCGCGAATTTCGTCTTTGCCGAGAGGTAGAAACTGCGGCACGTTGGATTTGTCCCGGCGGTCCCATTCGTTACGGCACTAAACATTTCCACCACACAGACGGTGCGCAGCCTGGGCTGTGTTCGCCGTCCGTCCAGGCGCCACTGAGCAGTCAGCCGGTGCTGTGCGTGTGCTCTGAGCTGCTGGGCCTGACGACCCGCGGTGCTGTGCACAGCCTGGCTGGTGGCCGGCGCCCAGAACAGACTCGGCGCCCCTGCATCCCGAGGCAGTCTACACTGCTGGCCACTAAAATTGCTACACCAAGAAGAAAGGCAGATGAAAAACGGGTACTCATTGGACAAATATATTATACCAGAACTGACATGTGATTACATTTTTACGCAATATGGGTGCATAGATCCTGAGGAATCAGTACCCACAACAACCACCTCTGGCCGTAATAACGGCCTTGATACGGCTGGGCATTGAGTCAAACAGAGCTTGGATGGCGTGTACAGGTACAGCTGCCCTTGCAGCTTCAACACGATACCACAGTTCATCAAGAGTAGTGATTGGCGAATTGTGAGAGCCAGTTGCTCGGCCACCATTCACCAGATGTTTTCAGTTGGTGAGAGATCTGAAGAATGTGCTGGCCAGGGCAGCAGTTGAATCTTTTCTGTATCCAGAAAGATCCGTACAGGAATTGCAACATGCGATCGTGCATTATCCTGCTGAAATGTACAGTTACACAGGAATCGAATCAAGGGTAGAGCCACGGGTCGAAACACATCTGAAATGTAACGTCCACTGTTCAAAGTGCCGTCAATGCGAACAAGAGGTGACCGAGACGTGTAACCAACGGCACCCCATACCATCACGCCGGGTGATACGCCAGTATAGCGATGACGAATACTCGCTTTCAATGTGCGTTCACCGCGATGTCGCCAAACACGGATGCGACGATCATGATGCTGTAAACAGAACCTGGATTCATCCGAAAAAATCACGTTTTGCAATTCGTGCACCCAGGTTTGTCGTTGAGTACACAATCGCAGGCGCTCCTGTCTGTGGTGCGGCGTCAAGGGTAACCGCAGCCACGGCCTCCGAGCTGATAGTCCGTGCTGCTGCAAACGTCGTCGAACTGTTCGTGCAGATGGTTGTTGTCTTGCAAACGTCCCCATCTGTTGTCTCAGGGATCGAGACGTGGCTGCACGATCCGTTACAGCCATGCGGATAAGATGCCTGTCATCTCGACTGCTAGTGATACGAGGCCGTTGGGATCCAGTACGGCGTTCAGCATTACCCTCCTGAACCCACTGATTCCATATACTGCTAACAGTCATTGGATCTCGACCAACGCGAGCAGCCATGTCGCGATACGATAAACCGCAATCGCGACAGGCGGTCGTGCTTTTATCAGGGTCGGAAACGTGATGGTACCCACTTCTCCTCCTCACACGAGGCATGACAACAACGTTTCACCAGGCAACGCCGGTCAACTGCTGTTTGTGTATGAAAAATCGGTTATAAACTTTCCTCAGATCAGCACATTCTAGGTGTCGCCACCGGCGCCAACCTTGTGTGAATGCTCTGAAAAGCCAATCATTTGCGTATCACATCATCTTCTTCCTCTCGGTCAAATTTCGCGTCTGTAGCAAGTCACCTTCGTGGTGTAGCAATTTTAATGGCCAGTAGTGTATATTTAGCAATCGCCCGCCTTGTAGGGAGTTCTGTAACGGGGAGACCCACGCCACTGCACTAGAATATAACCGTCTAACGGGGCGCCGTGTTTCCGCGCGCGGGCCGCCGCTTCCGGCGAAGAATTACCTTAAGCCGTCGGCACACGGACCGTACTGTACATCCGAACGTTGAGCGTTCCGAGTTTCTGACGTCATAGCGTGGAACAGCGCGTTAGGGAATCTTTCCGAACGTGCAGAGCAGTCAGTATCTGGCATGTCAGATATTGTGAGCGCGCGTCTGAGCGTTGACCAATGAGATGGCACAACGCCACCTACGTCACACGCACGCCGTCTCCCTTCAGTACAGAGTTGTGAGGCGCCATATTGGCTTTCATTTCAAGCTCATATGTTTATATGGCGTTTCTGAGCATCAGCAAATTGAGAATCACTGCAATACTCTTTGTTAACTGTGCGATTCGTTCCAATAAAATAATGAGAAACATCATATTCGTGGCAAAAGAATTACTGTAACGCGTATTTTGAGAGTAGGCTATTTGAAGGCAGCAACACACTGAAAATCGACCCAAAACGCATTGTTCTTGGCACAATTTGTTGTAATTAAATTTAAGGTAGTAACATATCTACGGTTAAGGTTTTCAGCAAGGGGTAACATATGACTAAATGCAAGGGGTGTGTTGTTGGTTTAGCGTCGCCGGCACTGTGGCTCAGCGTGTTCCGTCAGAGAGCCAGTTGGCCTCTGTAATAAAAAGACTGAGCGCAAGGATCAACCACCGAACTTGAACGGATGTCTTGCGACGTCCGCAGCCACCAAACACAACGATCAACAACGAAGAAAATGCAAAAATAAATAAATAAATAAAGAGGGCTGTGGGGTCTCTGTAATAACAAAAAACTGAGTCAAGGAATCAACGATCAACTTCAACGTATGTCTTCTGACGTCTGCCCAGACCAAACGCAACGCACTATATCGAACAAAATGAAAAAGAAAAAAAAAACCATAATGAGTAGCCTCATTGTCCAGTGGCAGTGGAGAGTTATTTGTTGGGACGTTGGTTCGAGTATTGACACTACCAAATTTTTTTCCCTAACATTCCCGTTTTTATTAGGTTCTGATACTTTATTATTAGTTTAATATAAGTACCTACTACAATATTTGAAGTTATGTAAACATAAGTTCATCTTTTTTTGAGGGGTGACTGTTCGATTGGCTTAATCTACATGACAGCTTGCGCTACTTGTATAAAGATATTTTGCTCCTTTCTCTTATACGCTTCGTAATTCACATGTTGCAAAGATTCTGCTTCAGGGTAAGAACAGTGGTCAAGTAAGACTGACCTTGGGGTTTTACTAAAATGTGGGAATGATGAAATAATGTTTATCTTATGCGGAGAAGCATTCCAAATTTGTGCCGCACTGCTTGTAACTGAACTGTGGCCTTATTGATTCGACATGGTGCTTTCTTTTTCGTGGACGATGGAGGAAATGTGCGTTTTAATAGAGTGGTGTCACAGCCAGACACCACACTTGCTAGGTGGTAGCCTTTAAATCGGCCGCTGTCCGTTAGTATACGTCGGACCCGCGTGTCGCCACTACCAGTGATTGCAGACCGAGCGCCGCCACACGGCAGGCCTAGTCTAGACAGACTCCCTAGCACTCGCCCCAGTTGTACAACCGTCTTTGCTGGCGATGGTGCACTGACTACATACGCGCTCGTTTAGAGAGACGACAGTTTAGCATAGCCTTCAGCTACGTCGTTTGCTACGACCTAGCAAGGCGCCATATTCAGTTACTATGACTGAATTCTGAACAGATAATATTGTGAATCATGTACCGTCAAGAGCGACGTTCATAATTAATCGATTAAAGTTAAGTATCAAACTAATAACGTCCGCTTTCTGAATTCTAATTCTTTGTCATGTTCCAGACCTCACGTCAGTATGGTTCTTCCCTCCTCACGCCAGCCTGCGTGAGCTAAAACGCGTGCATTTCGGCCTCCACTAGTAACACGGTGTTGGCTCTTCTGCCAACACAACAAATAGAGCTAACGTGTGACTTTTAAGGGCGCCCGTTGAGTAAATAGTGTGGTTTATGAACTAGAAACATCCCTCAACTGCTGCTGGAGTGCGTTGCGATCGCGTATACCACGTTGGGAGTCCACGTACCGTGTGCACGAGTCGCATCGTTCCTGAGTGTTCAGCAGCACGCTGAACTTGGCACGCTCAACGTTGACGTTCTACAGCACGGGTCGCGTGTCGACGGCTTTTTAGGCACGGAGCATCGCAGCTAATGGAATAAACCGGACCTCGGTGGAGCTGACTTGCTCGCACGCCGAATAGCTGCGGCTCGCAGTGCACCTTAATTGCCGCACTTATAGCCCGTAGTAACTTCCTTCAGCTAACCAATTACGTCTAGAGGCAACGTCGCATTCCCGTATACGAGCCTTCAGTGCGCACCCGATACACATTTCGTGCGGGGTCACGTCCAGACTCTCCCGACAAGTTTGAGACGAAATAAATTACAACATCGGTTATCCGAATACCGATCGACGGAAAGTTCGGCTAACGGAAAGCGTTACGGTCGGCAAATTTCAAGCGTTACCTCCGTGCTCCGACCGACTTCCAGGGCGATAGTGGAACCTTCGGACGCTATTACAAGAAGGCACTGATAGGGGAAGATGTCGCCGTTGAGTAACTGTAGGGCGGTACAAGACGGCGTAGAATAAAAAATCTAGTCGGTGTAATGAAAGGCTTGCTCTAAATACAGAAATACTTACGTCAATGCAGTCGAGTAGGAGAAACGACACCACAGTGTTCGAATACAGCTTCAGCAGCTTACTGCCCGGTGGCGGACAGTTGCCGCCAACATGCAGTGGTCGGAACTTTGGCACTGACTAGCCCGACAGCATGTCATGTGTTACCAAATGCTATAATATCATACAACTGAAGATGGGCCTTTATAATCTCGAAACCGTTGGTGGTTTAAATAAATACTACTGGAGCTGAAACGGATCTCTAAATTAATTATGAGGGTGAGTCTAACGAAAACAAATTTGTAATAACAACTCGAAATTTCGCGCCGTTATCCTGGTAAGCGTGCTACAAACAGCGTGCAGAATGGCCTGTAGGTGGCAGCATAGTGCAGATGCACACATACCGTCGCAGTATCAGTATAAAGATGGCCGCCCCACTTGCGACTTGCACCAGGGGAGAACAGCGTTCTGTTATTCGGTTTTTGCATAGTGAAGGTGTGAAACCTATAGAAATTAATCGACGAGTGAAGGTTCAGTACGGTGATGCATGTTTGTCACAGCAGCAAGTCTACGAATGGAGTAGGAAGTTCGCAAATGGTGTGACTTCAGGGGAAGATGCTCCACGTCCAGGTCAGGTACGAGTTGTGACTCCATAGAATATTGCAGCAGTTGAAGCTGTAGTGAAGGAAAACCGCCGAGTGACTCTGAATGACATTGCAGCATGTTTACAGATTATTCATGGGTCAACACACCACACTGTGCATGATGTGCTCCAGTTTCACAAAGTGTCTGCAAGATGGGTGCCACGGCAGCTGACTCCTGAAATGAGAGAACGACGTGTTGATGCTTGTGAAGAATTTATTCGGCGCTTTGAACGAGAAGGTGATGGCTTCCTTGCAAGAATCTTTACTGGGGACGAAACCTGGGTTCACTTCCACCAACTGGAAACGAAGAGAGCGAGCAAGGAATGGCGCCATTCCTCATCATCAAAACCAAAGAAGTTTCGAACAGAACCATCAGCAGGAAAGGTTATGCTGACTCTCTTTTAGGACGAAAGAGGCGTCATTTTGGAGCGTTACACGCCTAGATGGACTACTGTCACCAGTGAATCATACACGGATCTCCAGAAACCATCTGCGGACTGCAATCAAACCAAAGCGACGTGGATTGCTGTCAACAGGTGTCCTTTTGCAACATGACAATGCAGGGCCCCACACTGCCCGTACAACAGTTGCAACAATCACAGACCTGCATTTTGAGTGTCTTCCTCATCCACCACACTCACCAGACCTTGCCCCAGGTGATTTCCATATGTTTGGACCGCTAAAAGGCGCAATGGGAAGAAAGAAGTTCCGTTCTGATGAAGAGTTACGCCACGCGGTGCATGAGTCGTTGCGCGGACTACCAAAAGAATGTTTTTCTAAAGGAATTTGTGTACTTTGTAAGTGCTGGAGGACTTGCATTGAGCGTTGTAGAGAGTATGTTGAAAAGTGATACAGTTTTGTACCACTTACGCACAATAAATAATATTTAAAAAATATTTAAGGTTTTCATTTGACTCACCCTCCTATTATGCCTCTAAGTTGCAGACGTCCTACGCGCCAAATCTTGTGCGATCTAGCCCTAACGTAGCAAACTGAAATGAAATGGAAGGACCGGGTTAAGTACGGTAGCGGGGAAGGTTAATGGTCGACTTAGGTATACTGGGGAGGGATGTAGCTCATGTTAAAACGAGACGACGTGTAGAACACAGATGCGATACATTCTTCACTACTGCTCCAGCGTTTAGAACCACAACCAGGCCTAACTGAGGAGAGATATCAAAGCAGTTCGGACGCGCGCTGCCACATTCGAAACTGATAAGTTCGGTCAACACGCAAGATTCTTCGTGAACGCAGACGGGAATTCCTGGAAGAAGCACGACGCTCTTCTCGTGAAACACAATTGGGAAATGTGACTCTTCGACCTTTCGCGGCGGATATGTTGTAAATAGTCTTCACGGGTTTGGTACCATATGATGTTCCATAAGAATGGTGCGCCTCTCCGTCCCATTGCAATTAACAAAGGCCGGTGGGGGTGGCCGAGCGGTTCTAGGCGCTTCAGTCTGGAACCGCGCGCCGCTCCGGTCGCAGATTCGAATCCTCCCTCGGGCATGGATGTGTGTGATGTCCGTAGGTTAGTTAGGTTTAAGTAGTTCTAAGTTTTAGGGGACTGATGACCTCAGATGTTAAGTCCCATAGTGCTCAGAGCCATTTGAGCCAACCAAGTAACAAAGCAGCACCTACTGATTTTCTTGCTAAATATCTGACAACACTATTGGGACCTCTCGTAGGCAAGTGCGACAATCATATCAGAAAGTCTGAGGATTTCATTAGTCACCTGAAAACTCTTAGACTGCAATCGTCGGATCTCTTAGTAAGTTTTGATGTCATGTCTTTATTTACAAAGGTGCCCATGCAGGACTATTTGGAGCTCATTAAGGGCAAGCTTGAGGAGGACATAGTGCCATTATTTAAACACGTGCTTACTTCGACATGCTTCTTATTTCATGACAAATATTTCGAACAAGTGGACGGTGTCGCCATCGGTAGCCCTATGTCTCCTATAGTGGCCATTAATTTATGGAGGACTTTAAAGAAAAAGCACTACAATCTCAAATCCTCTGCCTTTTTCCGGTATGCAGCTGATGCATTTGTGGTGTGGCCACATGGACTCGATACTCTACCTACGTTTCTTCAGCATTTAAATTCGCTCCATCCGAATATAAACTCCACAGTGGAAGTGGAAAAAGGTGGTACTTTACCATTTGTTGATGTTTTGGTACGAAGGAAAGCAGATGGGACACAGCGCCTACAACAAGGCAACGCATACACATCTGCATTTGCAGCATCCTGCACAATGCAGTGGTGCATTACGTATGTTAGTTCACAGAGTGCGCGTGGCATCTGAACCTGAAAGCCTGTCCAGTGAGGTAATATTTTCCGTATTTGGACGCAAAACCAGCTCGACCACGCCTAACTCGTTAGGCGTGCTATTGCTTCTGGGCAGCCCAGCAACACGCAGAGACAAGAACGTTTATTTTGTGTCATCTCGTTGTCACTGTAGACTTGTACCGTGGGAAACAAGGAGAGGATTTTGGCTGGTGGCCGGTATCCTCTTTCTATAACACAAACTGCATGCTTGTATTAACTGGGTTCTTTATTCGTAAGAACAGAAAATTACTTAACTCAAGATAGTCCAGGTGATGCGGTGACAACGTTAGCCTCACTGCTGGCGAAGTACAAGTCCGCTATGTACGCTACTCTGGTGGCCAGGTGCCGTCTGCGACTGACGCCTCGGTGAGTCACTGGATGACTGGCCCTCCGGTCCGCGGCGGCGATCTAAATACTGACGGCCGAGAGGGCGTAGGCGGCACGTTTCCTGCGAGTCTGTCTTTCGCCTCTTTGCCGCCTGGTGTGCTGGCACTAGATTTCGAGACTCGGCAACTCGTTCGTAGGACTCGACGAGATCAGTCAAACCTTATACTTGTTTCATGTGAGTGGTCTTGTGGTCAGCAAGGCTGTTAGCGGCAGAGAGAGGGCAGACTAAAGTAGCAGTCACTCGCGGTATCGACACGACAACACGGGAGACAGTGCCGTGTGATGGTACCTGCGTACAGAGGTCATCGTGAAGCCAGAAGACAAGTGTTGTGGTGTCCCTTGACAACGAACTCATGTGCTCGTACTGTTCTCTTCACAGTCCAAAGAACGGAATTTTCTGCCTTTATTGTATGTGTTAACAGCTAGTATGTACTCTATAACAATCCCTGGGAGTTTCTAAAATTAATGGGGGAGGTGACAACAAAATGGTTATCCAAGTTAGAATCTATGAGACTGGACACATGTCATTAGCCATTAGGATGAATATCGTGCATAGAATCCCGAAGGTAGCAAAGATCCACATATGCAAGAACTATCGTTAACTCACCAGCTCGTGCGGAAAAGTTCGTGACGAGAAGAGTATGTAGTAGATTGCAAAACAGAGTTGAGGCTACCTTAGGTGACGATCATTTTCGCTTTCTGAGGCGTCAGAGTGGAAATCAAGATGCCTTCATAGGATCTGTCGGCTTAGAATAAGCGTTAGACACGTAAAATGGTTCGTTTTATTTGTAATTTTCAGAAAAATCGGCATACTAAACAGGGGGTCACGCGTAATATACAATATGAACAAGAAGCAAGGGGAAACACAAAGAATGAAAGAGCAAAAGCGAAATACTTGGATGGAAAAGCATGCAAAGCAGAAACGCAGTGTCTATCCTCTGCTGCTCAAGATGACGATCGAAGACAACGTAGGAAATAAAAAAGGTCCTGCAGTGGAATTAATATTCACAGAAAAAGCATTTCAGTTATAAAATTCGTTGGTGACACGCTATTTACGTAGTATCATCCAAAAGTTCTCGTAATATATTACTTGAAGTTATTACGCCTTACGTACTCCTTATTGTGCACTATCACCTTGAACGTGTCCGCCCCCGGTAGCTGAGTGATCAGCGCGATAGAATCCTAAGGGACCGGGTTCGATTCCCGGCTGGGTCGGAGATTTTCTCCGCTCAGGGACTGGGTGTTGTGTTGTCCTAATCATCATCATCATTTCATCCCCATCGACGCGCAAGTCGCCGAAGTGGCGTCACTTCGAAAGACTTGCACCCAGAGAACGGTCTAACCGACGGGAGGGCCTAGTCACACGACATTTACATTTTACCTTTAAAGTAATCGCCCTCCCCTCCCATCCCCTCCCGCCCCCTTCCCCGTTGGTAGCAAACAAACCGACTCCAACTTTTCATCACTTTTGAAGTGCATCACGGAAGCCTTTCTTTGTCATTTCTGGTACTCTCTACGAATGCACTTTAATCTCGGGCACTGTATCATATTTTTGCCCCTTCAACTGGATTTACGTCTTGGAGATGGCTGAATAGTTGTACGGAGCAGTGTGGTATTACGGTGCAGGAACAGCTTTCATCTAGCTTTTTAAGCAGGATGCGGTCGTGGATTACCGCGGTCGAGCAGCCCCTTCTTTGTGTGTGTGTGTATTCCTAAGGGACGAAACTGCTGAGGTCGTCGGTCGCTAGACTTACGCACTACTTAAACTAAAGCAAACTAAGTTATGCCCGAGGGAGAACTCGATGATGATGATGATGACGATGTTTGGTTTTTTGGGGTGCTCAACTGGAAGACTCGAACGTCCGGTGTGAGGGGCCTAAGCAATCCGTGACATGGGGCCTCTACCCGCGCGGTTTTTGGGTGTTTGCTCGTCGCCTCTTTCCTCAAACGTCCCAGAATATGGCGACTCCGCTCGGAAACAGTCCTGTCAGTATTCTCACCTGGTCGAAGGATGATTCTTCCATCGAGACGATTGCTACTTAATTTCGAGATCATAGCCATAAATCTTTCATCACCAGTGACAACCTTTCAAAGACCATGTAAATCGCCTCGAAGCAGTTAAGTTACCTGCACACCTGCAGATGACTTCGCTTGCGATTATCTCCACAAACTTCTCGTGTTCTATTCCTCTGACAGAATACGTCCAGACGTACCACAACGTACCCCAAGGTGTTGCTCGGCACTTGTACGGCCTGCTTACAACCTTGCAGAATCGAATCCCTCACTTTCTCGAACATCATCAGCTGTGGTGGCAGTTGTTACCGCCAGTCGACCTCGGCGTGTGACCGAAACGGTTACAGCGGTCGATAAGTCTGTGTCTTAACGCACGAAGCGATGACTCCCAACAGCTTGGCTCCTACACGGCTTTGGTTTTCCGAACGTCTGAACAGAAGTATACGTCGCAAACCCGTACAGCCACAGAGACACGGCAGTGGACACGTGCTCGGCGAACACTAACCTGGCAGCGGTAATGCGGTGAGCCGGCGCCCCTAGCGGTACGTATCTCGGTGCACTCGTGACCGTCTGCGGGCGAAACTCACAGGCAGATTCGGCCAACTCTGGGACGGCGCTGAGTACGGCAGTGGCTCTGTACTGCCGGTGCACTGTGCGACGCCAGTTCGGTACTCGTGTAGCGGCTCGCGGACTCGACTACAAAGACTGGGTATGGAAAGTAAACTGTTAACGAGGAACGTGTAAAGATGACAAAAGTTGTTGGTATTCCCAAGAAATAAGTGGGATTCTTAGCCACATATACAATAGCTCTCTAAAGTAGAGTATTTTCCCAGATAGACTGAAGTATGCCATTGTTAAACCACTGCATAAAAAAGGGGATACTTCTGATGTCAACAACTACCGCCCAATCTCTCTTCTGACTGCCTTATCCAAAATTCTTGAAAAAGTAATGTATTGTAGAGTAGCTTCACACCTTCGTAAAAATAAAGTTTTAACAAAATGTCAGTTTGGTTTCCAGAAGGCTTTTTCAACGGAAAATGTCATATATACTTTTACTAATGAAATATTAAATCCTCTGCGTAACCGAAAGTCACGCGCTAGGATTTTTTGTGACCTCTCAAAGGCTTTTGATTGTGTAAATCATTGGATAATTCTAGATAAGATCAAGTACTGTGGTATGAAAGGGACAGTGCTCAAATGGTTTAAATCATACCTAACTGGAAGAGTGCAAAAAGTTGAAATAAGCAGTTCACACAATATGCAAGAAACTGGTGATTTCGCAAACTGGGGAACAATCAAGAATGGGGTGATGCAAGGTTCTGTCTTGGGTCCTCTGCTGTTCTTAATATATATTAATGACTTGCCATTCTGTATTCACGAAGATGCAAAGCTGGTATTTTTTCCCGATGATACAAGTGTAGCTATCACACCCAACAGACAAGAATTAGCTGGTGAAATTGTAAACAATATTTTCAGGAAATCATTGAGTGGTTCTCTGCACATGGGCACTCATTAAACTTTGACAAAACACAGTATATACAGTTCCACACAGTAAATGGAATGACATTATTGAAACGTCCTCTTAGAAAAATTTATGAATGACTGTGCTGATAAACCTCTTATATTATTTGCTTTTCAAACAGCTGAGCAAAACTGAACGTACTCAGACATAACTCTCTTTACTTATTCTGATCAACACTAAACTGACACACAATATTTTTAGCGCAACGCAATCTGACTTTCAATAATCCCTACAAAAGAATGGCTGTGACTAACATTAGCCTATACCTTTCATGAATCACTTGCCTCACAAAAATCTTCGTTACTCGAACTACTGCAATACAGCGAGCGCCACTACTGCCAGATAAATAAAAGATTCCAAGTACTGAAGGCACTAATTACTAATAGGCATAGTTAGCAAATGAAAGATTTTGATAATGAACAAACAATGTATTTACCTTATATATCAGTTCATGACATCCAGTCTTACAAATTTAGTGTCTGTCATGGAAATACGTCCTGTTCACATCCAACTGCCCAACACTACAATAGCGAATATTCCAACAATGTCAACCAGCCACAGACTACACACAGCACAACCAGAGATTTTCATACAGAGCGCTAAGTGGAGTTACCAATATAAAAACCCAAAAAAATGGTTCAAATGGCTCTGAGCGCTATGGGACTCAACTGCTGTGGTCATTAGCCCCCCAGAACTTAAAACTACTTAAACCTAACTAACCTAAGGACATCACACACATCCATGCCCGAGGCAGGATTCGAACCTGAGACCGTAGCAGTCGCACGGCTCCGGACTGCGCGTCTAGAACCGCGAGACCACAGCGGCCGGCATAAAAACCCAAACAGCCTACTTTATTAATACAGGTGAACGTCGATCAGAAATCGGTAGCTAGGGAAGAATATTCAAAATTTTTTGGTGTATGCATTGATGAGAGGTTGAACTGGAAAAAACACACTGAAGATCTTCTGAACCGTTTGAGTTCAGCTACTTATGCTATTAGGGTCATTGCAAATTTTGGTGTTATACGTCTCAGTAAATCAGCTTACCACGCCTATTTTCATTCTCTGCTTTCGTATGACCTCAGATTCTGGGGTAACTCATCATTGAGTAAAAGAGTGCTCATTGCACAAAGGCGTGTGAGCAGAATAATTGCTGGAGCTCATCCAAGATCATCCTGCAGACATTTATTTAAAGAGCTAGTGATGTTCCATGTAGCCTCACAATATATGTATTCATTTACGAAATTTGTAATTAAAAATCCAAACTAATTCGGAAGTAATAGCAGTGTACATGGCTGCAACACTAGGAGAAAGGATGATCTTCACTACTCAAGGTTAAATCTAACTTTGGCTCAGAAGGGGGTAAATTATGCTGCCACAAAAGTCTATGGTCACTTACCTAATAGCATCAAAAGTCTGACAGATAGCCATATAGGATTTAAATGGAAATTAAAAGAATTTCTTAATGGATATAGTAAGTGGGTAATTTCCCCAACCCCCACAAAGAAAATTAAAAATGTTGAGTGTCATGTAATATATTGTGCAATGTAATATCTAGTATAGGCACGTTTGATTAACGTGCCACGTTCCACATCATTACGAGGTGTCGTATTCTTGATCTATGGGACAAGTACTAATCTGTGCAGTTGTGGGGTGAGTGTGTGCGCCGCCAGCAGAGCGCAGCGCCGTCCCCGCCGCACGGCCCGGCACGGCGCCCTCCACGCAGCGACAGACAGACAAGACAGACAGCCTAGCCCGACTGCCGAGACAGCGCGGCCGCGCCATCTGTCACCGGTGACGCGGAATTTGGCGACGCCGCTCCAAAAACGACAGACAGCGCCGGGAAGAGAATTCGAGTACGCAGACGGCGGAAGACCCACACGGCTGAGAAGCGAGTTGCGAACCCACACTGTACATTCGACGGGACATCGTCACGATTTCAAATTGTTATACAGGGTGGACCATTGATAGTGTCCGGGCCAAATATCTCCCGAAATAAGCATAAAAAAAACTGCAAAGAACGACTCTCGTCTAGCTTGAAGGGGGAAACCAGATGGCGCTATGGTTGGCCCGCTAGATGCCGGTGCCATAGATCAAACGGATATCAACCGCGTTTTTTAAATATTTTTTATTACATATCCTTTTACTACGTAAAGAAACATGAAAGTTTTAGTTGGAACACATTTTTCGCTTTATGACAGATGGCGCAGTAATAGTCTCAAAACTATAAGTACGTGGTATCACGTAACATTCCGCCAATGCGGAGGGCATTTGCTTCGTGATACATTGCCCGTGTTAAAATGGCGACATCGCGGTGAACGCACATTGGAAGCGTGTATTCGTCATCGCCATACTGGCGTATCACCTGGCGTGATGGTACGGGGTGCCATTTGCTACACGTCTCGGTCACCTCTTGTTCGCATTGACGGCACTTTCAATAGTGGACGTTACATTTCAGATGTGTTACGACCCGTGGCTCTACTCTTCATTCGATCCCTGTGAAACCCTACATTTCAGCAGGACAATGCACGACCGCATGTTGCAGGTCCTGTACGGGCCTTTATGGATACAGAAAATCTTCGACCGCTGTCCTGGCCAGCACATTCTCCAGATCTCTCACCAACTGAAAACGTCTGGTCAATGGTGGCCGAGCAACTGGCTCGTCACAATACGCCAATATCTGAACTATGGTATCGTGTTGAAGCTGCATGGACAGCTGTACCTGTACACGCCATCCAAGCTCTGTTTGCCTCAATGCCCAGGCGTATCAAGGCCGTAATTACGGCCAGAGGTGATGGTTCTGGGTGAAAATGCGTGAAAATGTAATCACATGTCAGTTCCAGTATAATATATTTGTCCAATGAATACCCGTTTATCATCTGTATTTCTTCTTGGTGTAGCAGTTTTAAGGTCCAGTAGTGTATATCTGACCGTCAGTTCAACGCATTAACGCATTAACGCTAAGAGGATAGGTTTAACAGGAGAACTAAGGCTCACCAAAACAGCAGACAGGCTTCGCTTCGACTGACGCCTACACTCGGCATAGACACCGACGTTTCCCCTTTATTCTAACGTCCTTGGTTATGCTAGTTAACATTAAAAACAGAAATCATGGAAGTAATGCAAAAAAATCCATATACGTGGTCAGATGTGAAGAAAGTGTTACACATCTCATAAATTGCGGATAAAATTTATTCTTCGTCTCTCCACTTGCTTTCTGTATTCACAAGGGAACATTCCCAAGTGTAAGGCAACGATTTTTATGAAGCTTGTCGGGTGTGTAGACGGGGCAAAATACTGCAATACGTAATTTTTTTTCTGCTCAATTTCATTCTTAAGCCGGAAAGCGCACTCGGAAAGCTCATTTGCATTTTGGGTTTAGATGGAATATCTTATATATTTTTTATGTATCATCGTTTCGAAGATATTGCCTCTAAACCTATGGTGCCAAATTACATTTCGGCTTGTGCTTAACCCGTTAAATGACAAATTGAAGCAGAAACAAAAAAAAAGGTTCAAATGGCTCTGAGCACTATGGGACTTAACATCTATGGTCATCAGTCCCCTAGAACTTAGAACTACTTAAACCTAAATAACCTAAGAACATCACACAACACCCAGCCATCACGAGGCAGAGAAAATCCCTGACCCCGCCGGGAAACGAACCCGGGAACCCGGGCGTGGGAAGCGAGAACGCTACCGCACGACCACGAGATGCGGGCAAAATAAATAAATATTGCATTACTTTTTCCCCTCCACACACTGGCCAAGTCTCATCAAGACGTCTTATTGACAAAATTTTTTGGATGTGAGTTCCGTCAATTACGCAAAACACCGTTTTTCTCAGTACCCAAACATGTTTTGGCACCACTGTGCCATCATCAGTGGATTTTCGTTTTTTATTTATTCTGCAATGTGAACATGTTGTTAAATGATTATAAAATTATGTGCATTTTACTTCAAACAACAGATCATTTCTTTTTGTAAATACCTTTACATTTGGTGTGCATGAACTTTCTGGATCAATTTTGTCTTAATTACTACAGGTAGATTATCACCTGAAACCAAACGATGTTGATGTGAAAGTGTTTTGCTGGGAGTTAACCTATCTTCTAGAATGTAATTTACTTTTTCGCGATGTTTTCGCTCCTATTTTCGTATTTACTTACGTTTTCGTGTGGCAAGCATTTCCATTCTCCACATCATGCTGAGATGTTGTGACGCATACGTAACTACAACAAGTATTTTCCACAAATAACGTAATAAAATACTTTTTCACTACACCAGAACACAGTGTGATTGTGGTTTGTTATGTGTCCCAGCCCAATCAATGTTTATTTGTTCACCAGAGAGTTCGGCGCCAAATTTGAATTTTGTTTGCATTTTATCTTTGTGTGTGTGTGTGTGTGTGTGTGTGTGTGTGTGTGTGTGTGTGTGTGTGTGTCTGTGCGTGTGTGTAGACTTTACCTGTTTGTGCTATTTTTATTTGTAGAGTTCCTTTAATGTGTTTTTATTTGGGAATGTTCCCTTGCAAGCGTAACATTTTCACTTTTTACAATTTCTCTCAAAATTTGCACTAGTGCAGCTTCTCCTCTTGTCGCGGATATGAGGACAAAACTCCCGTACTATGTGGTAAACTAGAGACCTCAGTAAGAATAAGAAAAATCGAGTATTAAACTCTGCCTTACCGCAATCAGTTTTCCACGGCAAACATGCAACGCCTCTCCCGTCGTCAATATATAAAGGCAGCTCTTCCTCTCCGTGAGCTTACCTGTAACAGAAGAAATGCAAACACGTAAACAAACCGTTTTACAGTTGGAACAAGTTGCATTTTTTTTCAAGCTGCATTATGACTACTAGGGCCGTTATGAAGGACGTAGTGCTCCAGACCTCTTAGCCAGCAGTACCCACGGCCACCCCTTGCTACGCCGCTGAGGCAGCGGGCACTGCTGCCCACGTGCATGTGGGTGTGGGCCTGCACTTTGGTGTTATCTCCTATTTACTTACAGCAACTAAGCTTATTTTTTAAAGAAGAATACGGGAGTTTGGAAGCACGAAACTATAAATTAATGGTATAATTTAAGAACAGAATAAAAGAAGACAGGATAAAGTAGATATAAATAATGAATTTACAAATTATGAATTACCTCGAAGAAAACGGTATATTGACACACAGTCAACATGGGTTTAGAAAACATCGTTCCTGTGAAACACAACTAACTGCTTATTCACATGAAGTGTTGAGTACTATTGACAAGGGATTTCAGATCGATTGCGTATTTGTGGGTTTCCGGAAAGCTGGCGTTCCCCAAGGTAGTGTTCTAGGCCTTTGCTGTTCCTAATCTACTGTCTAGTAAAGTCTCCAGAAGATCAGAACAAACTGCAAAACGATTTGGAAAAGATACCAGTTGTTGTTGTTGGGGTCTTCAGTCCTGAGACTGGTTTGATGCAGCTCTCCATGCTACTCTATCCTGCGCAAGCTTCTTCATCTTCCAGTACCTCCTGCAACCTACATCCTTCTGAATCTGCTTAGTGTATTCATCTCTAGGTCTCACTCTACGATTTTTACCCTCCACACTGCCCTCCAATACCAAATTGGTGATTCCTTGATACCTCAGAACATCTCCTACCAACCGATCCCTTCTTCTGGTCAAGGTGTGCCACCAACTCCTCTTCTCCCCAATTCTATTCAATACCTCCTCATTAGTTACGTGATCTACTCACCTAATCTTCAGCATTCTTCTGTGACACCACATTCCATAGGCTTCTATTCTCTTCTTGTCCAAACTATTTATCGTCCATGTTTCACTTCCATACATGGCTACACTCCATACAAATACTTTCAGAAACGACTTCCTGACACTTAAATCTGTACTCGATGTTAACAAATTTCTCTTCTTCAGAAACGCTTTCCTTGCCATTGCCAGTCTACACCTTATATCTTCTCTACTTCCACCATCAGCAGCTATTTTGCTCCCCAAATAGCAAAACTCCTTTCCTACTTTTAAGTGTCTCATTTCCTAATCTAATTCCCTCAGCATTACCCGACTTAATTAGACTACATTCCATTATCCTCGCTTTACTTTTGTTAATGTTCATCTTATACCCTCCCTTCAAGACAGTGTCCATTCCGTTCAACTGCTCTTCCGAGTCCTTCGCTGTCTCGGACAGAATTACAATGTCATCGGCGAACCTTAAAGTTTTTATTTCTTCTCCATGGATTTTAATACCTACTCCGAATTTTTCTTTTGTTTCCTTTACTGCTTGCTCAATATACAGATTGAATAACATTGGGGAGAGACTACAACAATGTCTCACTCCCTTCCCAACCACTGCTTCCCTTTCATGGCCCCCGACTCTTATAACTGCCATCTGGTTTCTGTACAAATTGTAAATAGCCTATCACTCCCTGTATTTTACCCCTGCCACCTTCAGAATTTGAAAGAGAGTATTCCAGTCAACATTGTCAAAAGCTTTCTCTAAGTCTACAAATGCTAGAAACATAGGTTTGCCCTTCCTTAATCTAGCTTCTAAGATAAGTCGTAGGGTCAGTATTGCCTCACGTGTTCCAACATTTCTACGGAAATCATACCAGTCTAGTGCGAAAATTGGCTGTTGACCCTAAATAATGAAAAGTGTGAGTTCCTTCACGTGAATAATAAAAGGAATCCGTTAAACTTCGGTCACACGATAAATCAGTCAAACCTAAAGGCCGCAAATTCAACTAAATACCTAGGAATTACAATTACGAACAACTTAAATTGGAAAGAACTCTTAGAAATGTTGTGGGGAAGGCAAACCAAAGACAGAACACTTAGAAAATGTATTAGATCTACTAAAGAGACCGCCTACACTCCGCTTGTCCGTCCTCTTTTGGAATACTGCTGTGCGATCTGTGATTCTTACCACATCACGTGGTTATGTATTATCGCGAAATAGGGTCGATATCGTCACCGACATGATGAGGGATTTGGGGTGGACATCACAAAAATAAAGGCGTTTTTCGCTGCAGCGGTATCTTCTCGTGAAATTTCAATCACCAACTTTCTCTTCCGAATGAGAAAATATTTTGTTGACGCCCAGGTACATAGGGACAAAGTATCATCATAATAAAATAATGGAAATTAGAGCTCACACGAAAGATATGAGTGTTCCCTTTTTCCAAGCACTGTTCGAGACTGGAGTAATAGACAATTTTTGTGAAGGTGGTTCGATGAACCCTCTTCCAGGCACTTACGTGTGACTTGCAGAATATCTATGTAAATGAAGATGTAGATGTACATACATACAACAAATTTCGCAAACGACTTAGTCAGTGAACAAACTGACCTCCAATACCCCCTTATTTAGAAGATTTTATTTAAATTTCCGTACCACGAGGAAAGACAAACATGTGAAATCACAGATAAGACATAGGCAAAAAAATTTAACCAAATTTTAATCTACGGAACAAATACACCATCCCTGACTCCCAAAGATGAAAAATCTGTAGACATACAGTATCCTTGGATCCCAACTGTCAGACTACTGTCAACAATTATCACGAACAATTTCGTATTATAGAAACTACGTGACTATAATAATATTATTTCACAACAGCCAGCAAACAGTTGGCCCCTGAATGCCATATGTTCTTCAACTCCACGTAAAACTGGTTAAAATGTAATTTATGAAATTGACGTTATTGATCATAAATAAGATGTAAATAAGATTCACTAATCACAGCACCCACAAACACACTTGAAAATGACGCTGTAAGCAGAAACAGGTAAGCTAGTTGTGCACAAATCTCCGAGTATAAGCAAATAATGGTTACACTGTAGCTGCTAGAACTGACTTCTTATAGAATACATCAGAAATTATAACTAACGGAAATATTTTGTGAGTTGACTAAGGCTTTGCATTCTGTGAACCATGTTATCTTATGTGTGTTGTTGTTGTGGTCATTGTTGCTGCTGCTGCTGCTGCTGTTGTCTTTAGTCCAAAGCCTGCTTTGATACAGCTGCGCACACTGGTCTGTCGGTTGTTCCGTTGCTAATTTGTCTCTGTGTTTCATCTTTGTCGTTGCCATCTGCTAGGCGTGGACTATCTTTGGCTGTTGCTTCCTTCTCTGTGTGTACGGTGTAATGTAGTTTCGTTGAATACGAGTATTACGAAGAATGTAATTATTAATTTTATTGTCATAAACACCGGCTCATTCTAACCACTCTTCCCCAACACTAGCCCGTGCAAGACTGTTGATCTCTCCACAGTTACTGCAACCTCCATCCACTTGAACCTACTTTACTGTATTCAAGCGTCGCACTCCCTCCAGAGTTTTTAACACCATCCTTCCCCATGTTTCCAATCTGACGTTTCCTCGAAGCCCTGTCGTCTGACATGTGTCATTCTTCTGCGTGTCCCGTAGTATTCTTGCAGTCGCCTTCTGGCACCGAGAAGGAACTCATGAATATCTCTGTTCAGGTATTGTATCAGAAACCAACATCTGTATGATTGTTAATGTGAATCCTATAACTCCATATTGTATGGTTTCCACAAATTACATGCAGGCGACATTCCAATACGCCCTGTAGTGACATCGTTCTCGCTTCCTTGTTACGTATCAGCAAGAGAATTCTAAAGCTGAATCGGATATTAGATAGCTTTGCCATAGCCCTTGTTGATAAAACTGAATACATACTGGTCACACACAGTTCTAAACTAGTATGGCTTGATGTCATTGCCTTATTTACATTTGTTCGTAGTGTGTAAACACATTAACATGTATTTTCAAATCCTGTAGGTCAGACATGTATTAAACTAAGAAGATTTATTGTAGAGAGTGTGAGCACCTAGCTGTGGGCTCCCCATTAGTCGTATACTACATCTGAAATTTCCACACGCAATTTTGAACAAATTTCCTTAGGAAGAGTTACTGATTTGCAAATTGAAATACTGAATCAGATTCGTGGATGATGTGGACAGGTAGCACTGGACAATTAAATACATTTCCAGAACGTCCGAACTCTCAATATAGTAAAATCCAGATCACAACAGAGCTGGAACGCTCTCCTATAAAATACCTTGCAACGCAATACGTACATAAACACAAAGAAACACACGAAAAGTGCCGCTGCCGACACTGTACTCCAGATCTCCCCCCCCCACCTTGCGGGTCACAAACACGCCTCTTTTCATTCTGCGGTGGATCGCCTGTCACTCGTTTCATTATCCGAATCTGCCTATCGAACCGAACTGCAACCACACTTGCTGTAATGATTATGGCTCGCACCTGACTGACATGATTCTGCGACAAAGGAAAATGCTTAAAATTGAACGCTGGCCAATAGGAATCTCTAGGTAACTATGAAAAGTTATGCAGTAACCTATATGTTACACAGTTTCCGATAGCCTTCCCCAAGAAGTTAAGGTTTTCGCTTTACAATAACAACAGCATGACTAAATTATTACTCAGTATCAAAGAGAAACTTAAGCCTTTGGCAGAGAGTGACGTACATAAAATCTCTTCTAATCTCCATGGATAAATAAATATGGTGGTTAGTCAGGCAGAGCTGTGGACATTAGGTTATCGCAGCGCGAGAGAAGCAGAAAACGGAGTCAACATTTGTGGAACATCTATCAACAGAAAAGCCACCCATGCCACATAGACTGAGACGTTTTACGTGCTGTTAAGAGAAGCAGAAGGAGGACACTGCTGTAAACATACAGAACAGTAAACAAATGACACAGAATACCAGTTTACATTTAAACGGTCAAACATAGCTTCCTTTAAGTTTCAGATTGTGAACCTTAGATTACAATAGTGAATACAACTCTATGCTTTATCTTTTTTGTTATATCTAACGATTTTCACAAATGAAAAAATTAATAATTTTAATTTTCCTTAAATGTAATTATTTGATTTGTGCGTAACGAATATGATAGCGGAACAAACACTGGTAGCAGTTACTTCTGTAAAATATCTGGGAGTATGCGTACGGAACGATTTGAAGTGGAATGATCATATAAAATTAATTGTTGGTAAGGCGGGTGCCAGGTGGAGATTCATTGGGAGAGTCCTTAGAAAATGTAGTCCATCAACAATGGAGGTGGCTTACAAAATACTCGTTCGATCTATACTTGAGTATTGCTCATCAGTGTGAGATGCGTACCAGGTCGGGTTGACAAAGGAGATAGAGAAGATCCAAAGAAGAGCGGCGCCTTTCGTCGCAGGGTTATTTGGTAACCGTGATAGCGTTACGGAGATGTTTAGCAAACTCAAGTGGCAGACTCTGCAAGAGAGGCGCTCTGCATCGCGGTGTAGCTTGCTGTCCAGGTTTCGAGAGGGTGCGTTTCTGGATGAGGTATCGAATATATTGCTTCCCCCTACTTATACCTCCCGAGAAGATCACGAATGTAAAATTAGAGAGATTAAAGCGCGCACGGAGGATTTCCGGCAGTCGTTCTTCCCGCGAACAATACGCGAGTGGAACAGGAAACGGAGGTAATGACAGTGGCAGGTAAAGTGCCCTCCGCCATACACCGTTGGGTGGCTTGCGGAGTATAAATGTAGATGAAACTGATAGCCGCATGGGGGAGCCGCATCTTGTCACGGTCTGCTTGGCTCCCCCCCCCCCCCCCCCCCCGTCTCTCAGGTATGTGTATGTGTTGTGTATGTATGTGTGTGTGTGTGTTTTGCTCTTAGCGTAAGTTAGTTTAAGTTAGACTAAGTAGTGTGTAAGCCTAGGGACCGATGACCTCAGCAGTTTGGTCCCATAGGAACTTACCACAAATTTCCAAAAAATGGATACTTTTATGTAAATAATTTGTATCTCATAATTCTGTGTATCATTTGTATCAATAATATCTCTAATGAGTGTCAGGTCGTTTTATCTATGATTGTCATCTGGCGAAGGCCTAAGAAGTCTAAAGCCATTTCATATCAAGTACAAAATATTCTGCCGGCCGCTTTGGTCTCGCGGTTCTAGGCGCGCAGTCCGAAACCGTGCGACTGCTACGGTCGCAGGTTCGAATCCTGCCTCGGGCGTGGATGTGTGCGATGTCCTTAGGTTAGTTAGGTTTAAGGAGTTCTAAGTTCTAGGGGACTGATGACCATAGCAGTTGAGTCCCATAGTGCTCAGAGCCATTTGAACAAAATATTCTTCAAAGCACCAGAAACAATGATATTTCTCTTTTATATTATCGAATGTAATAGTAGGTTGTAAAAAATTGTGTTATAAAATGCAGACTTTCGACTAAGCATTATTCTTTATGAAAAAGGAGTACTCGGAACACACGAAAGAAATATGCCTCGAATCAGGACTCGTAAACCCGCCGTATTACGTCGGACGTAGCTACTTGTACACGATCGTCTCTTATTTACTAACTTAAGCGGTACGAGGTATGAGTTAATAGAGAGAGAACAGCCGTCATTTCAGGAGAATGCGGCGAGACTTAGCACAGGCGCACGTCGTGTTTCGTGCAGCGCAGTGTTCAGACGCGGAGAGCTGATTGTGCTTCCCCGCCCCCCCCCCCCCCTCCCGCCCCCTCATATTTCCGTCGACGGGAGCCCGCTGCGTGTACACACACACACACACACACACACACACACACACACACACACACACACACACACACAGGCAGTGACGGGGCGGCGATGCTTATCCCCGCCGTAAACAAGCAAACATTCGGAATGCTGTTGCCGGTGGCTGATGGTGTCGCTTCGCAAATACCACGCATTACTCGAAGACTAACAGGGCCCCCGGCTGTTTATGGCGGCGCGCCGTCCGTGTGTTTGCGCGCCCTCTCTCCACTCGCAGCCGGCGCCACCGAGATAAACATATCTCGCCGTAAACGCACCTTCTCCGCGCTCGCGCAGTACATTCGGCGCCGCCGGTGCGGCTTTCTGGGAAACGGAAAGCGCCAGTCCGTCTGTCGCGAGATCGAGAGGCAGCAAAGTAGGTACTGCGACACAAAAGGGCCACATCAGTTGGTCTCAAACGGCTCATGACCGAGCGAGGTGGCGCAGTGGTTAGCACACTGGACTCGCATTCGGGAGGACGACGGTTCAATCCCGTCTCCGGCCGTCCTGATTTAGGTTTTCCGAGGTTTCCCTAAATCGTTTCAGGCAAATGCTGGGATGGTTCCTTTGAAAGGGCACGGCCGATTTCCTTCCCAATCCTTCCCTAACCCGAGCTGGCGCTCCGTCTCTAATGACCTCGTTGTCGACGGGACGTTAAACACTAACCACCATCAAACCGCTCGTGCCCCATTTAACGCTGTAGTAGGATACCGACAAATAAAAACGTATCAAAATGTGCTCGCAGAATTATTGTCCTATTCGAATAATGGTGAAGTACGACAGGAATGAAATAAAGGGAGCGAAGTGCTACCAACAAATTTAACAAAAATATAAGGAGTGTGTAAGAGGTCCATGACGAAAGCCGTCGACACACGGACCGTGCTGTCGAACATTAACGTTGAGCGTGCCAAGTTCAACGTGCTGCTGAACACTCAGGAACGATGCGACTTGTGCATACGCTACGTGGGCCCCAACGTGGTATACGCGATCGCAACGCACTCCAGCGGCAGTTGAGGGATGTTTCAAGTTCGTAAATCACACTATTTACTCGACTGGAGCACGTAGATTTCCCACGTTAGGTCTTTTAAAACGAACTTTTCTTCCATCGTCCACGAAAAGGAAAGTACCATGACCAGTCAGTAAGGACACAGGCTTATAACAGTTCCATTACAAACAGTGCGGTACAAATTTTGAATACTTCTCCGCATAAGATAAACATCATTCCCACATTTTAGTAAAACTCCGAGGTCAGTCTTACTTTATCACTGTTCTTACCCAGTAGCAGAATCTTTGCAACATGTGAATTACGAAGCGTAAAAGAAAAACGAGCAGAATATCTTTATACAAGTAGCGCAAGCTGTCCTGTAGAATAAGCCAATCGAACAAAGTCATCCCTCAAAAAAAGGTGAATTTATATTTACATAACATCAAATATTATAGCATATACTTATATTAAAGTAATAATAAAGTATCAGAACCTAAAAAAACGGGAATACTAGGAAAAAAATGGGTGTGTCAAGACGCGATCCAACGTCCCAAAAAACAACTCTCCACTGGACAGTGTCGATAATTTTTTTTAAAGTCTTACTTAGTTCGTGTTTGTTCGTTGATTCTGCTCGTGGCGGGCGTCGCAAGACCCCCATTTCAGTTCGTCGTTGATCAATTAACTCAGTTTTTTTGTATCACAGAGGGCAACTAACCCTCTGACCGAACTCGCTGAGCTACCGTACCGGTGCTCCTTACGCTACACCAGCAACACATCCCTTGCATATAATCATATGTTACCCCTTGCAGAAAACCTTAATCGTAGATACGACACTAACTGAATTTTAATTATAACAAATTGTACCAAGAACAATGCGTTTTGGGTGGATATTCAGTGTGCCGCTGCCTTCAAATAGCCTACTCTCATAATACCCAAGTTACAGTAATTCTTTTGCCACGAATATGATGTTTCTCATTATTTTTTATTGGAACGAATCCTACAGTTAATAACGGCTTTTCCAGTGATTGTCAATTTGCTGGTGCTCAGAAACGGCATATATACATATAGACTTGAAATGAATGCCAATATGGCGCCTCACAACTTTGTACTGAAGGGAGACGGCGTGCGTGTGACGTAGGTGGCGTTGTGCCATCTCATTGGTCAACGCTCAGACGCACGCTCAGATTATCTGACATGCCAGATGTCGCTCTGCACGTTCGGAAAGACTCCCGAGCGTGCTATTCCACGCTGTGACGTCAGAAACTCGGCACGCTCAACGCTCAACGTTCGGATGCACGGTCCGTGTGCCGACGGCTTAAGGAATTCGTTGCTAGCGCACTCGAGCAGATGTAATTTCGAGGGATTGCTCACGCGCTGGCTGCGATCTGTAAGCTATAAGAGAATCTCAGACTAGAGAGCAGTCTTGGCTGCAGTAAGAGCAGTGCCACTAAGAGCAAGTAGTAGCTATCAGTCTGGTGTATGGAGTTGGCTGGGCCGGTCGTGGGGAGCGATGGCGATGCCTGAGTGATGTAATATGAGGTAAAAGCAGCCGCGCACGTATGTAGACACAACAAAAATTGTACTATTGTTATATCATGTCCCATGTAAATGTTTCAAAAATCTTTTAATAATAATCTTTTTTATAAAAAAAATGGTTCAAATGGCTCTGAGCACTATGGGACTTAACATCTGTGGTCATCAGTCCCCTAGAATTTAGAACTACTTAAGCCTAGCTAACCTAAGGACATCACATACATTCATGCCTGAGGCAGGATTCCAACCTGGGACCGTAGCGGTCACGCAGTTCCAGACTGAAGCGCGTAGAACCGCAAGGCCACACCGCCCGGCCCTTTTTATAAAATTAACTTTTTTAGAATCATTCATCTAATTTCTGCAATCCATGGTCATCCCGATTATCGTAAAGAAAAATCAGTTGTTTCCTTTTATACATGACAAATATAGCGGCCAGCATTGCACTGGGCTGTCCCAGAAAAGTTTCTTATAGGAGCAGATACATACGCGTTATTTGGCGACTTCATTGAGGTAAGAATTTTCAATTTATTCAGAATGATCTTTCAGGGCCATGACGCAGCACTGCTGACGTCCAAAATTTACCAATTTAAATTGACAGTCAATTGTTGAAAGTTTATAAGTGAGCCACAATTTTATTGAGAGGTTAGTCACATATTATTATTGGTAGGTTACGGAATTTATCTGTTGGTAGGTCATACTAAATGTGAATGATATACATATTTTTTACTGTTGGGACGTTACAAGTGGAAAGGAGGAAGGCACTACCTGAGAAGAGAACGACGTAAGGTGTATAGCGTGTCCTCCGTATTATTCAGTCCACACACGGAGCAAGCAGTAAACGAAGTTAAGCAGTAAGTGGGAAGTGGAAGTAATGTCCACGGAGAATAAAAAGCCCTGAAGCATTGCCGATAACATTGTACTTCTGTCAAAGACGGCAAAAGACTTGCAAGATTAGTTGAACAGGGTGGACAGAATCATGGAAAGATATTATGAGATTATCGCGAATAAAAGTAAAAACAACAGTAATGAGGTGTAACTGGTATGTCAGGGAGCTATTTTAGAAAATGAAACGGTGAAGATGCCACACGAGCGTTGCAAATTGGGCATCCAAATGTAAGGAGAATATAAATTGCAGACTGGCAATACCGAGGACATCGTCCGTGGACATAGAGAAATATGTTAACGTCGCATATAAATTCAAGTGTAGGGGAGTCTTCTCCGCGAGCTGTTGCCTGGAGTGTAGCCTTAGACGGAAATGAAACACTACGGACACGAAGATAATCCAAGCTTTCAAACACCTCTTCTATTTCAATGTTTCAATCAGTATCAAGGGGGATAGGAAGTCAAACGGGCCGACTTGGAGCAGGAGAGGCACCACAGGATATTTTAATTTCCACTGTCTATACTTTTACAAGTAAATTCATAACACTTTGTCAGCATGACCAGGAAGGATTCAGGATTCATACTCGTAGCAGCGGAAGTTCAAAAACACAACAAAATAATTTTTTTTTACATGTGAAATTTCATCATTTTTTTACTTACTATTCGCTGCATTTGTTGCTATAGGTACAGTTTTCTTCATAAGTAAGAACGGCTGTTCCATGAATTTTGCACAGCATGCAAACCATACTTACAGGTGTCTGAAACTCTAGAATCTATTTAATTTGTGAAAAAATCAATGAGCTGTTACCTTTTAAACTTTATGTTTCGAAAAAATCAAATTTTGTAGTAAATTTTCTCAATTTTTACCACAGTTTTTAATAGAGTTGGAAAATTCTAGAGTTTCATACACTTGTACGTATGGTTTGTATGATGTGCAAAATTCGTCAAAGAATCTCTCTGACGTGTGAAGAAAAATGTAGCTATAACAACAAATGCAGCCAATAGTAAGTGAAAACATGATGAAATTTCACACATAAAATAATTTATTTTGTTATGTTTTTGAACTTCCACTGCTACGAGTGTGAATCCCGAATCCTTCCTGGTCATGTTGACAAAGTTTTATGAATTTATCTGTAAAAGTATAGACAGTGGAAATTAAAATGTCCTGTGGTGCCTCTCCCGCTCCAAGGCGGCCCATTTGACGTCCCACCCCCCTTACGACGCACTGGCCCCTTCCACTAATCCGCTCTCTCAGTCAGGCTACTCCCACTTCGTGGGAGAACCTCTCGTTGTTATTTTTGGAAGTAACAGGAGGAAAATTTCAGTGACTCTACATGTCTGAATTGGTTCTGAAGGCGTGTTCCGATGTCTTAGTTGGTTAAGGGTACTGTGTGTGGAGAACAGGAGAATCGTGCAGGAAGTGCTCGGCGGCACAAAATTGCCATTTGTCACGGCAGGTGGCTACGCTCACCAGCTGGTCCACTAGCAGCACCACGTCGGCGGTCCGCGATTTCTGCACAGCGAGCTCGTCTGCAGGTAACCCCGACTTACGGTGAAGCAAAGGTAGCCACAATTCTCACCACGATGTTTTGAAATATACTCTTGAACTGCCAAACAAGTGAGCCTCATGCCAGCCTTTGAGCGAGGTGAGAGGTCGGAACACGTACCGGACTCCGATTCCGGAGGACGACGGTTCAAATCCCCCTCCCACTGTGCAGACTTAGCTTTTGCGTGAGTTCTCTATAAATAGCTTAATTATACCGCCCCCCCCCCCCCTCTCTCTCTCTGCTGGAAACGCTGGAAACGACTGATGCAGCCTTAGTATTGTGATATCGATCAAAGTGTCTGTTTTGTATAACTTAGTACTGGCCTAAAGTGCACAACGTTGCTGTCCTGTTACTAACAGCATGAAGGAGGTGACTTACAAAACACTCGTTCGACCTAGAGTATTGCTCATCAGTGTGGGATCCTTACCAGGTCGGGTTGACAGAGGAGATAGAGAAGATCCAAAGAAGAGCTGCGCGTTTCGTCACGGGGGTATTTGGTAGGCGTGATAGCGTTACGGACATGTTTAGCAAACTGAAGTGGCAGACTCTGCAAGAGAGGCGCTCTGCATCGCGGTGTAGCATGCTGTACAGGTTTCGAGAGGGTGCGTTTCTGGATGAGGTATCGAATAGATTACTTCCCCGTACTTATACCTCCCGAGGAGATCACGAATGTAAAATTAGAGAGATTCGAGCGCGCACGGAGGCTTTCCGGCAGTCGTTCTTCCCGCGAACCATACGCGAGTGGAACAGGAAAGGGAGGTAATGACAGTGGGACGTAAAGTGCCCTCCGCCACACACCATTTGGTGGCTTGCGGAGTAGAAATGTAGATTTAGATCTTAGAAGGCTGTGCTCTATACTATCGCATGAAAGACTTGCACTTTTTAACACATTTCTGTTCATAACGAGGAGCAGGTTTATTACCTCGAGACACTATTGTTACGGCTTAAAAAGTGGTTCAAATGGCTCTAAGCACTGTGGGACTTAACATCTGAGGTCATCTGTCGTCTAGAACTTAGAACTATTTAAACGTAAGGACATCACACACATCCATGCCCAAGGCAGGATTCGAACCTGCGACCGTAGCAACAGCACGGTTCCGGACTGAAGCGCCTAGAACCGCTCGGCCACAACGGCCGGCATTGTTACATCAAACTCTTTCGGTCCATCAGTCTCCTCATCAAAACGTGTCATCAAGGATTTTTATCATTTACGGTGGAAATTAAAGGGTAGCTTAGCTGCAAAATTTATATTTCTCCTAATTACGCGACTATGGAATACATAGTCCACGACGAGAACATGCGGTGACTGCACTGCGCTTCGAGCTTTAACTAGGTCTGTCATCATCCCTAGAAGGCTGGCTGATGCCCGCAGACCACTAGCATCCTCTGTCCGTGACGTCAGTTGGTGTGGCGATGAAAGGCATAACAACCTGTTTGTCGCGCACTTGCTTGAGAACTCGTATATTATCGCCCTTGTGGTGACTGCTGTGCACAGAGAGTAACGTATTCGGAGTTCACACACGTCATTCACGAATTCAGAGTGGCAGCGGTGCGGTTTCACGGAAATAACTGAGCTACTGAGGAGGTGTTTGATTTCAATGCATTCCTGCACTATTGGTGAAGGTGCTCACGTGGACGCAACGAATATGCACTTTTGATAAAGTTTTTCGGAGCAATGATGAATGACTGCTAAGTTGGTACCAGTCTTGGAGGCACTGCAATACGCAAAAGAAGCGGCAGAAAATACTGCCGTAACGATGTCGCACTTTCGACCAGCCTTGTCACTGATAGGAAGACACACTCTAAGGCTAATCGTTATGACTCTTACAAGTATTAAGAGTTACGTGGAGCGTTTTACGAATCACAACTAGACCGCAAGTTATTAGAAAGGAATTAGTACCAATACGCATAGATCCACACATCAACAGCGAACGTAATTAGAAGGCAGACCAACCAGCAAGCTGGGTGGCACTTTAAGCACAAGACCGTGATAACGAACTTTCGACACTAGACTGTCATACCAACACTCGAAGAAGAATTATCAGAAGAATAGAAAACTCATAAAATAATATTCCAGGTATTAAATCCATAGGCCGGCCGGAGTGGCCGAGCGGTTATAGGCGCTACAGTCTGTAACCGCGCGACCTCTGCGGTCGTAGGTTCGAATCCTGCCTCGGGCATGAACGTGTGTGATGTCCTTAGGTTAGTTAGGTTTAAGTAGATCTAAGTTCTAGGGAACTGATGACCTCAGAAGTCAAGTTCCATAGTGCTCACAGCCATTTGAACCATTTTTATTAAATCCATAGCCGCGCGGAGTGGCCTTGCGGTTTGAGGCGCCACGTCACGGATTGCGCGGGCCCTCCCGCCGCAGGTTCGAGTCCTACCTTAGGCATGGGTGTGCGTGTTGTCCTTAGAATAACTTAGTCTAAGTAGTGTGTCAGTCTAGGGCCTTAGTAGTTTGGTCCCCTAGGAACCCACACACATTTGAACATCAAATCCAGAAGTTTCTTCTTTGATGGGTTCGCAGCAAGTTACAAATATTCTTCCAAGGTTTTGCTTCTTTTTTATTGCCTCTGCATGAATTCCTTATCTGTCTACCACCAAGAGCTCGTTTCGACATTTTTCCAATTTTTAAGTGATCCTGGAAGCATGTTAGAATTTTTCGCACAGTTTGCTATTAAACTATGTTGCTTGCATCACGTACTTTGAACATAAACTGAAATGAGATGCAAGAGTTAACAATAGACATAAATAAAAACCGGATGCAATGTTACACTCGGGCACTTCAAACGATGGTACTCGATCTGAGGAGTACGTACCTGGAACCCGGTATTATCGAGGCAGTGCGAACGAGAAGTGGCGGCGCGTTGAAGCGCTTCCAGCTTCCTAGCACCGCCGCGTGCCAGTGTTCCAGCGCTTCATTTCGGAGATCCCGGCGCGTCATCGTGAAGCGTCGTAATCGCGGGAAGACCAGAAATACCACGGATGCCATCGCGTTAACTCAGTTTCGGTGACTGGCCGACCGGTGAGTGGATTTCGCCTCGACCCAAGGCCGTGCCCTTCGTGCAGCGGAAGCCGATTTCGGCGGAGGCGGTTTGGCCGAGCCGCAAAACACCGGCGCGAAAAATAAATACATAAAAATCCACACGACCGCGAAACGGCGCGGCGAGGCCAGCTCGTACAGGCGTCTTCATAAATTAATAGAGAGGGATTAAAAAAAGGCAGAGAAAGGTTATGTACTGATTCCACATAAATCGTACGGAAGTTGGGTGAGTCGGAAAACACGAAAGGTTTAGAAGGGAATGCCGTGTTCCCTACTTCTAATGTTAATCAATCTGCGCCTACAGGAAGCACTAAAGTAGACTAGGGAGAACTCTAGAAAGCTAATTCAAGATTAAGCATAACAAAAGACAACTCAGAGCGTAAGACATTCTCGAAGTTCTTGCCGCGCCACGTCAGAGTAAAACCTCGAACTTTCGACGATTATCTCCATCGCCTGCGTCTGGAGCAACGGATTGTCTAAACCAGGGGTTTCCAAACTACGGCCCGCGGGCCGAATCCGGCCAGCCATATTTTTGAGGTGACACCTATACTGCCAACAATTGAGTTTCGAGGCCTATCGCGACCAATACACCGCGACATTGGCTCTGCTACTCGCTACAAGACTACGTAACTAAACTTATTGTTGCACCGCTTGAAATAACAATGCGTTGACACTCTATCTGTGTTACGTCTTGCAGTAATATTGTTATGTCCATTATACTTGTCCGGGGTGTTATGCCGTGGTCGGTTGATGAATTTCGTCTCCGACTGCGGGAGACATCTTCAACGGGGTCCGTAGGTCGATGGAAGGTCCAACACACCCACTGGGTCGCTACTGACTCCCGCGCCGCGGTGTGACGTCACGTGTTTTGAAAACGTCAGTGCAATTGGCCGCTGTCCGTCGCCGTCGAACGCCGTTGCCATCACCCAGTAGTGGACGTGTGGTACACATCTTCTGTAACACCGGCATCCATATACCGTTTAATTTCACGCCCTCCTCCTTTCGGTTGAAATTATTTGGGTGTTTAGCGATTTCGATTGCCTCCCTGTAAGGCCTTTCGTAGTATCCGCTTGTGGCCGCTAGTACTTGCGAGGCGAAACGAATATTGTGGTTCCCTGGCTGGAAAGCATGCTCCGAAACAGCTGATCGTTCCGTTTCTCCTCTTCAACAGTTTCCCTTGTGCTCTTCCAAACGTTTAGAAACCGTTCTTTTAGTTGTACCCACATAAACATCACCACAGCTGCATGGGATCCTATACACTCCAGCTTTTTCCAAAGGTTTGCGAGCGTCGTTGGCAGGCTTAAGGTATTCCTGTATCTTCCTGGTGGGCTTGTAAATTACGGTAATATTCCGCTTCGTCAAGATCCTCCCTATTCTTTCCGTTACATTTTTAACAAAAGGCAGGAATACCTTAGATTTTGCAGTAGCCTGTACGTCAGTATGGTTTCTGCGTGGCTGCCTCAACGCACGTTTTATTTCTGGCGGACGAATATCCGTTCTTCATTAATGCATTGTGGAGATGTTCCATCTCAGCGTGGGTACAACTAAAAGAACGGTTTCTAAACGTTTGGGAGAGCACAAGGGAAACTGTAGAAGAGGAGAAACGGAACGATCAGCTGTTGCGGAGCATGCTTTCCAGCCAGGGAACCACAATATTCGTTTCGAGGAGACGCAAGTACTAGCGGCCACAAGCGGATACTACGAAAGGCTCTACAGGGAGGCAATCGAAATCGCTAAACACCCAAATAATTTCAACCGAAAGGAGGAGGGCGTGAAATTAAACGGTATATGGATGCCAGTGTTACAGAAGATGTGTACCACCCGTCCACTACTGGGTGATGGCAACGGCGATCGACGGCGACGGGCAGTGGTCAGTTGCACTGACGTTTTCAAAACACGTGACGTCACACCGCGTCGCGGGAGCTCGCGGAGACGGAATTTAGCGGCAGTCAGTAGCGAGCCAGTGGGTGTGTTGGACCTTCTATCGACCTACGGACCCCCTTGAAGATGTCTCCCGCAGTCGGAGACGAAACGTTGGGAATTGAGACAAAATTCATCAACCGACCACGGCATAACAGCCCGGACAAGTATAATGGACATGATATTTCCGGCCGTGAAATTCTACATTTTAGTATCAGTAATATTGTTGCTAACAATGATTTTGAGATTTCGTAAACTTTGCAGGAGGCTTTCGTGAAGAATGTGCAGTGACATACTTGTTTGTCGGTGAAATTCGCTAGAATAAAATACGCCAGAATTTCGGTCAGGTACGTCCAGCAATCAAAATTATGTAATTAAATAAAAATCGTAGTTCTTTTCAGTGCTAGCTATTCCCACAGCCTTAGATTTTGGCGATTTCATCTTTCCTTTGGCCTTACATTACGGTGCTTTAATCCCATATGGTAGATCTTGGCCCTTATGACTTCTTGGAGGAGTCAATGTGTCCCGCGGACTAAAAAGTTTGGAGACCCCTGGTCTAAACTGCTGCTGTGGCGGCCTCAGACAGCCAATAGAGGACTTGTGATTGGACGGCAGTTACGTAACGCTGTCTCAGAGGGTGTCGATGTCTGCGCTGGTGGGGCCACCGCTCCCGCACTAGCGTAAACATTGCGGCGAACATCTCTGGCACATCGCTCAAGATTACATCCGCTGCCAAGGCCCGAGTTCTTATCGCACGCACATATTTATACAGCCTCTTTAATTACAGAATCCTAGGATGTCGGACCCTCGAACAAAACTTTTGTTCCGTCAAACAGTATTGCCGACCGCGGTGGCCATGCAGTTCTAGGCGCTGCAGTCCGGATCCGCGAGACTGCTACGGTCGCAGGTTCGAATCATGCCTCGGGCATGGATGTGTGTGATGTCCTTAGGTTACTTAGGTTTAAGCAGTTCTAACTTCTAGGGGACTGATGACCTCAGATGTTAAGTCCCATAGTGCTCAGAGCCATTTGAACCATTTTTTTAAACAGTATTTTGTGTTTGTAAGGCTGTGCTCAGCAACTGCAGGTTCCTCCAGTTCTCCACTTTCCATACGCCGTTGCTGTTCTGCACAGCCGCCGGAAACAATGCGAATGGACTGACGGCGTGATCGCTTCAACATTCACAAGGCACGCTGTAAATCCCACGTGTCCTGAGGCCAAGGCTGTCCGTAACCTCGCGTGACATCTGCTTTCTCTTCTTAGCAGGTCGCAAAATTGGTCTATTGGCTCGTCTTCCCAGGACTCTGCCTATTTTTCCACATGTAGCGCCGCAGAAAGGAAGCAAAACAATCGGTGGATTATCACTTTAATGTTCGACATTTTCACGTTTCCTTTTCTAGCAGAATGCGGACTTCATAACACGTCAACCATAGCTGTTCTTTCGGAACATGTACTTCAGATGATTGATTTCGGAATCCAAGTGGTCCTCGTCAGAAACAGTTTTTGCTCTGTGTAAGAATGCATTTAAAACTGCTCTCCCCACAACTGTTTTATGGAAACCCTGGACGCTAAGGTATAACTCAATATGGTTCAGCTTGCTACACGGGACCCCGTATCAGATAGGACTGACGGGAGACATTGAACATATACAGAGAAGGGCAGCACCAATGGTCACGCGTTTGCTTAATCCGTGGGAGACTGTCGCAGATATACTGAACGAACTGAACTGGAAGCCTCACGAAGATAGACGCAAACTATCCCGACAAAATCTACACATATCAAAAAATGCTTTGCATCACCCCAGTTCCGAGAGTTCCGGAACCTGTACAGTAAATTGGTATAGTGATCAACATAAACATCATTTCCGCCCTTTTTATTGTTCATGAAAACCACACATTGCATGTTGTACCACCATACAGCGAGAGCTTCAGAGGTGGTGGTCCAGATTGCTGTACACACCGGTACCTTTAATACCCAGCAGCACGCCCTCTTGCATTGACGCATGCCTGTATTCGTCGTGGCACACTATCCAAAAGTTCGTCAAGGCACTGTTGGTCCAGATTGTTCCACTCCTTACCGTCGATTCGGCGTACATCCCTCAGAGTCGTTGGTGGGTCACGTCGTTCAAAAACAGCCCTTTTCTATCTATCCGAGGCATGTTCGATAGGGTTCATGTCTGGAGAACATGCTGGCCACTCTAGTAGAACGATCTCGTTAGCCCGAAGGAAACCATTCACAGCCGGCCGGTGTGGCCGTGCGGTTCTAGCCGCTTCAGCCAGACAACACGAGGCGTGTACCTCTTTCCTGTTGGAATGACTGGAACTGATCGGCTGTCGGATCCCCTCCGTTTAATATGCGCTGCTCATGCATGGTTGCTTACATCTTTGGGCGGGTTTATTGACATCTCTGAACAGTCAAAGGGACAATATCAACGTCTATCTTCAGGAGTTCTGGGAACCAGGGCGATGCAAAACTTTTTTTGGTGTGTGTATTAACGAAGTTTCATGAACCGACTTTAAATGATTACTCTAGGAACATACTACGACGCCATACGTATCGCTCACATGGGGATCATGGGGATGGGAGTGAAATAATTACTGCACGCGCAGAGGCAGTCAAAGAATCATTCTTCACGCGCTACATGCCTGAATGGAGCAGGAGGAAACCCTAATAACTGGTATAGTGGGACGTACTCTCTGCCATGCACCTCACGGTGCTTTGCAGTGTATAGATGTAGATGTAGAACGAAAAGTGGTATATAACAAAATATATGAAGTATCTAGAAAAGACTGAGTAACCAAAAAGGATGGATTGCGCCGAAGTGGGGCAAACAGAAATTTGAGACACAAAGTGACTAAAACATAAGTAGTATACAGATGGCACACTTGGAAGTTATCAGGTTATATTTTGATGATGTAGCAAAATGTGTAGGATAAAATGTGTAGAAGGAGCGCGAGATTTGAATACGGATCACGTGGATGTATGTTGCAGTAGTTACACGGAGATGAAGAGGCTTGCACAGGAACACCGGACCGATGATTAAAACATTACAGAGGAATATCTGGGCAACATAATGAAATACGATTTGTGTACAGCAGAAATAAAGCTACTGTGTCGACTTCTGCGAATCTTCACACATTGTGCTAAACGGTCATGGGATGGAGGAGGGAAGGGGGGTGCAAAAAAAAAAAAAAAATATTCAGTGTTCCTCACACACGCAAAGCTGTACGTACAAGCACGAGGATCGGAAGTATTTAACAATCTTGTGGTTAGTTCACACGTACCTGTTTTCCCTTCGGCGCTTTCCTTTCTTTGGCAATTGTAAGGAAGACCGTGTAATCATTTTAACTGTTGAGTGAGGAAGCATACATGCAATAAGGACCTCAAATAGCTGGTAAAGATTCGCGTATATTCTACCAGGAGACCCACAAGTGTGGGCCGCGCTGTTCGCAAGCTGTTTTAGTAACGCAATAGACGCAGACTGTACTGAACACTTCAGCCACTGCGGTCTGTTTGCAACGTCTTGCGTCCTGTTGTCGTCCTGTTCCATCTCACGTTCCAGTAACTGGAACCTGTTAATGTCGAGCTATTCAGTTCTGCTTTCTCTAATTGTCACAGTTCCTCGTAGCTAACAGCTAATCTCACGACATGACACCCGAGACTAATTATCTTCACTCGTCAGTTCAAATTAGACCTAGTCTAAAGACTCTGTCAAATATAATTTTCGCCGAATTACGCTCAAGTTCACGTTTCTTGTTTCCGTAAACATCCCGGCGCGGCTCATTATCGCCTCGAGAACAAGACGCACGAATACGGAAGGTACACTTGTCACAATAATTTATAGGTGCTTTTGCTAACGAACTGCGATTCAAATACATAAATTAGTATAGTGAAAGTTTTAAGTGTGTTTGGAAACGCAACGGTTAGCTTTCTGTAAGCGGCGCGCCCACCCGAAAACCTCACGCGGTCTGTAACAGTCGCTCTCGAAAGAAGCGACTATCGATTCTGGAGCGGGTAGCGACAACACGGTACGCTTACGAGACTGTGTGGCTGAATTGCATTCCTAGCCACGAAAGGGACGATTGGAGAAGGAGCCAGGGAGTGCGCGGAGTCTCGTCGACACTTAGGAATACAATTTTACTAACGAGTCAGAGAAATTGCCTCTTTGCCCTCGAATAGTCTGATGCGTATCTTCTCGACCGTATTTTGGATCGCCTCATAAGTTACAGTACACACGATATTCACGAGGGCGGCCTTCCAGATTAATTAAATTGTCCCGCGATTTGCTCTACACGGCTTACGAGGGGACCTTCTGGGAGATGCATCGAGTTATGAGCCCCCACTTCGCCTCCTTATACTGGGGGTAGGCGTCTATCACACCCTAAAAATTGTAGGTGCCAATGCGGCCTCGTTTTTGAAAAGTGCCGACACGGTAGCTCAGCGTGTTCGGTCAGAAGGTTAGATGCACCCTGTAATAAAAAAAATCTGAGTTAATCGACCAACAACGAACTTACACCGATGTCTTACGACGTCCGCCCCGAGCAGGTGCAACGGACAAAAGCGAACAAAATGAGATTTAACAGAAGAAAAAGTGGCAAGTGAGCGAGACTCTCGTCCAGGCGACCCTGGTTCGAGACCATCTATGCTACTTTTCTTTCCTTTTTTCAAATGCCTGTTTAAATTTATAATTAATCATGAAAATTACGCAAGGAATTGATTAAAAAGAATTACAAGGCTGTATAACTCAAAATTACACATTCAATGTTGCATCCCTGAATATGGAAGTAAATAGGAATATAAAAAAAGGGAGGAAGGTTTATCTGTTTAGCAAGAGTAATAGGAGGCAGATTCCAGACTACCTAACAGATCAAAACGAAAATTTCTGTTCCGACACTGACAATGTTGAGTGTTAATGGAAAAAATCCAAGGCAATCGTAAAAAGCCTTTTAGGCAGGTACGTGTCGGGTAAAACCGTGAGAGACAGGAAAAACCCACCGTGGTTCAACAACAAAATTAGGAAACTATTGCGAAAGCAAAAAGAGCTTCACCGCAAATTTAAACGCAGCCAAACAGAAGCTAAACGATGTCAAAGTTAGCGTAAGGAGGGCTATGCATGCAGCGTTCAGTGAATTCGAAAGTAAAATTCTATGTACCGAGTTGACAGAAAATCCTAGGACGTTCTGGTCTTACGTTAAATCAATAAGTGGATAGAAACAGCATATCCAGACACTCTGGGATGATAATGGCATTGAAACAGAGGATGACACGCGTAAAGCTGAAATACTAAATACGTGAAGACCGTACTGCAGATCCTTCTCTAAATCCTCGCGCGAACGAAAAAATGGCTGACATCGAGATAAGTGCCCAAGGAATAGAAAAGAACCCGAAATCACTCAACAGTGAAAAGTCCACTGGTTCTGACAGGATACCAATTCGATTCTACACAGAGTACGCGAAAGAACTCGCCCCCCTTCTAACAGCCGTGTACCGCAAGTCTCTAGAGGAACGGAAGGTTCCAAATGATTGAAAAAGAACGCAGGCAATCCCAGTTTTCAAGAAGGGTCGTCGAGCAGATGCGCAAAACTATAGGTTATATCTCTGACATCGATCTGTTGTAGAATTTTAGAACATGTTTTTTGTTCGCGTATCATGTCGTTTCTGGAAACCCAGAATCTACTCTGTAGGAATCAACATGGATTCCGGAAATAGCAATCGTGTGAGACCCAGCTCGCTTTATTTGTTCATGAGACCCAGAATATATTAGGTACAGGCTCCCAGGTGGATGTCATTTTCCTTGACTTCCGGAAGGCGTTCGATAGAGTTCCGCACTGTCACCTGACAAACAAAGTAAAAGCCTACGGAATATCAGGCTAGCAGTGTGGCTGGATTGAAGAGTTTTAAGCAAACAGAACACAGCATGTTGTTCTCAATGGAGAGACGTCTACAGACGTTAAAGTAATCTCTGGCATGCCACAGGGGAGTGTTATGGGACGATTGATTTCCACAATATATATAAATGACCTATTAGATAGTGTCGGAATTTCCATGCAGCTTTTCGTTGATGATGCTGTAGTATACAGAGAAGTTGCAGCATTAGAAAATTGTAGCGAAATGCAGGAAGTTCTGCAGCGGATAGGCACTTGATGCAGGGAGTGGCAACTGCCCCTTAACATAGACAAATGTAATGGATTGCGAATAGATAGAAGGATTCTTTATGGTATGATTATATGATAGCGGAACAAACACTGGTAGCAGTTACTTCTGTAAAAAGTTTTGGAGTATGCGTACGGAACGATTTGGAGTGGAATGATCATATAAAATTAATTGTTGGTAAAGTGGGTGCCAGGTTGAGATCATTGGGAGTGTCCTTAGAAAATGTAATCCATGAACAAAGGAGGTGGCTTACAAAACACTCGTTCGACCTATACTTGAGTATAGCTCATCAGTGTGGGATCCGTACCAGCTCGGGTTAACGGAGGAGATAGAGAAGATCCAAAGACGAGCGGCGCGTTTCGTCGCAGGGTTATTTGGTAAGCGTGATAGCGTTACGGAGATGTTTAGCAAACTCAAGTGGCAGACTCTGCAAGAGAGGCGCTCTGCATCGCGGTGTGGCTTGCTGTCCAGGTTTCGAGAGGGTGCGTTTCTGGATGAGGTATCGAATAGATTGCTTCCCCATACTTATACCTCCCGAGGAGATCACGAATGTAAAATTAGAGAATTTCGAGAGCGCGCAGAGGCTTTCCGGCAGTCGTTCTTCCCGCGACTGGAACAGGAAAGGGAGGTAATGACAGTGGCAGGTGAAGTGCCCTCCGCCACACACCGTTGGGTGGCTTGCGGAGTATAAACGTAGATGTAGGTGTGATCATCCCATTTCACATCTGAGTGACAACTTCTCCATACTTATAGGATGGGACGAGCTCGAGGTGATCACTTTTGTTCGTTATCAAATACTGCCACGTCTCTGTCTTCGTTATAACATCCGTCCACAGTTAAAGGCAGCTGCCATTCTCTAGACCGAGTGGACACTGCATCAAAGTCCTAGGGCACTTCCTTACGTGACCGTGAAGTTCCCGAAATTGGTGCGGGCTGCACAGCGCCGTGGGTACGCAGGCTGTCCTTCGGGCGTGGCAGTGGGGGAAGGATAGCGGGATCAGCTGCGACACACCGGCGGGGAGGCGGGCGGTCGCGGCGAATTTCGCGCGGCAGCCGGGCCAAGGTGAGTGGGCAGCGAGTGTGAGAGGGGGGGGGGGGGGGGTGCATTCCTGGCGCCTGGCCAACCACCTGCTGCTCTGTGGGACCGCCGGCAGCCAGCGCAAGCCGTGCCGTGCCAGCGCTGACCGCCCCTGCGGACTGCACTACTCTGTTACAGGCCCCTCCTACAGCGCGACTCTCTCGTCTCAGTTAACAACCCTAGACAACTGCGTCAACTGTAACGCCCCTGGCGGTCTATACCCGTACTCATTGTCCTCTCTTTGGAGTAGTCGTTTTTTTTTTTTTTTCCACGTCAGCGCCAGACTTGCCGGTGCTGTCAGCCGGAGCAGAGAATCAGCCGAGAGGACGGCCTCTCCCGTGGCGAAGGCGCGAAGGGCGTGTGCACACTCTGCCCCCCCCCCCCCCCCCCCCCGCCTGGCGCACCAACAATCACCCTGTGTCTGATTGCTTACCCGCTACCCCACCTCGCCTTTCTGTCGGGCTTGCTTTAGATCTGCCGACGCCAAAACGCGGAACTATACTTTGTTTACGTAGAGACGGGACCGAAGGCGTCGAACAATACTCCACAGTTCACTACTGACGCATCCGCCTCGGCGTTGTGGGGTCACGTTACAGTCACAGGGCGTTACTGAAGTAGATAGTCATCGCACAAATACACCTTACCATAGAGCGTGCTCGTATGGAAAAGTGTTGAAATTAACGTAGTACAGTTCAAAATGGTTCAAATGGCTCTGAGCACTATGGGACTTAACTTCTGAGGTCATCAGTCCCATAGAACTTAGAACTACTTAAACCTAACTAACCTAAGGACATCACACACATGCATGCCCGCTGCAGCATTCAGACCTGCCACCGTAGCGGTCGCGCGGTTCGAGATTGACATGCCTAGAACCGCAGTACAGTTCTGTCCACAAGTAAAACGGGAAGATTTGTTTAGTTTTAAAAATGTATTTTCCACAATTCTATCTATTTTTTATGTGAGTTCTACCCATGCGTTCATGACATAACCCCTCGTCCCGTGTTCTAAAATAGTTTGTAAATGTAGTACAGCAGCCAACACCTAGCGCAGACGCACTGTTCAGGAGACATAGTATCGCACTGTACTCGATTGTATACAGTCGCTACACCCCACATACCCCACATTTGCAGTGTGTCTGCTCCGTTTTATATATATGTGTATATTTGCATGTGTCATCGTGGATGGCTCTCAGGACAAGCTCCAGGACGACCCCAATCAGCACACCATTTACTACTGTTTGTGATCCTTCTCATCGCCTGTTATCCAGTCGATATATGACCGAACCTCTGAAGAAATATCTAGCGGCGGCGTGAGGGAGTTGCAAATACCAGTTTCATACTACCTTCCATAGTCGAAGAACTTTCTTAATTCGGTACTTTTATTACGAGGTTGCATCACCAGTGACGTGTAACTGCACTGTTGGTGTGATACTATACACTCAGGTTTCAGTGTCATGGTATTTTCGTGGAAAGACGTACCTCGGTTTATAAAGCCGGTATAGCTTTTAACGTGGATACATGGGTGTACCTGTAGACACAAGACCGCTTGTGAAAGTAATATGGTCGTAGTAGTCGTATTTTTTTAACATCTCGCAGTTTGTAAGACGATTACAGCTTTCCTTCTAAGACAAAATGGTGCCACTCGCAAGAGACACGAGACATGCCCACCCTTCTCTGACTTTCGGTCGGTATTGTTTCCTACCGCCGGCAGTCAGTTATTGACCAAGTATTATATCTAGTAGTAGGCGGTGCGTGATAGGATCGCCTTGAGCGTTAGGCTTATAAACTATGTATTTGTGTTCCGAAATGTGCAAAGCAAATGACTACGTCCAGTCGTGAGGAAGGCATGGATTTGATGTGGAGTACTGTGACAGCAAAGGGAGGAGTTTGTAAAGCCATAAGAATGGTACAGATTTCTATTTCCAGAGCCACAGCTGTCAGCAGGGTGTAATTCCGATACTTTGCTCACTGTCTAATGTCATCCAGTTGAGACCGCAACTGTAACAGTGATAAAATATATATGTAGCTGTTTTTCTAGGATATTGGTTCTATCTAGGGGTGCGTGGCATGCTGGCGGTGGCTTCTGGAGGCAATGATTCACGTTTCCAGCTAATAGTAGGAGCTCTCCGAATAGGGAGGCCTGCTGGGATGCAGGAATGTAGCTGACTTAACTGTGTAGTCCTGTAGACTGCCGAAGAGCGACCTAATACTTCGTCTGGAAATTTTAGAAGTTTCAATATGGATGTGTGTTTGTGCTGGACCATTATTCCTTCCCATACAAATAGTCTGGTTGACTGCTTCTGCACATTTCGCACCTTTATTTAGTTGAGAGAACAGGTGAAAGACAAGGGGAACACAACTTTGGTGGTTATCCAAACATGAACAACACCTTAGTTGACTTTGTAAATTATAGGGATGATTTGGAATCTGTTACATCACCAACATCACTATCCGGGAGTGTAGATATCAGTTTCCTCTATTTTTTTGGGGGGGGGGGGGGGGAGGGGGACGTTCACTTAAAGGTCTTCGCAGACAGAATAAGTTTCTAGTTACTCAGTGGTTTATAGCACACTCCACCAATTTTGGGTTTCTAGATAAATAATTCCCAGTCTATATTTTCGGAATTACGTGGCATAAGTGATACTGCTACGCAAGTGATATTACTATCTGCTTCATATCGAGAAGAATCTCGAAAATGGTACGATATTCTGGCCCACCATGAGGAATTACATGTGTTCTCGTAATCGGAGAGTCTGGTGATGGATGTAGAAAAGCAAGCAAGCAAACAGGTCGGGACCAGAAATAGTAACACATTTAGTCCGAGTCGTGGGAAATATCTAGAGCAGCAGAAGTTCACGTACAGTGCATTTGCTTATGCTGTCTGTGTTTGTGATATATGGACAAGTGTCTGGCGGTCGATTGCTATATGAATGATGTAAAACGGGCGATTTTGTCTGGTGCAGGATATGAATTGCATGTTTACAACATTGACACGAAATATGGTGATATATTGTGGGGTTGGAGATCGGTTTCATGCTCTAATATTCAAGCTCCTGCCCTCAGTGACAGAGCAGTGTAATTGAGTAAGATTCTTTCCACATTTGACAACCTGTAGGCCACTTTGCAGAGTTTAATTGTTGGTGCAATATGGTGATTTGCACAAAATAGTAAGTTTTGTCTGCAGAAAGAAACAAAAAAGCGGTCAGTGCTTTCACACCGCTGGCATCAGTAATGCAGTGGGTAAATTCAATAAGAGCCAATCAGAATGCTCCATTCATTCACAAGACATCCTTCATGCTGGGGGCATAGGGGCATCTACAAACTGATTCGAACAGGATGGAGGCAAGGTATCTATGGAAAGTACTGAGAAAGCAAGTGTTCAAAGACAAGTTGAAGCAGACCATCCATCTCTGGCAAGTATGCTGTCACTCATCTGCCACTCTGGCATTAGGACATCCGCTGTAGCTGTAGAATACCGAATATTCCCGCCATTTTTCTCTTATGTAGGACAGTGCTTTGAATTCTGTTTGCGTAATTGTTCTGATTGCCCCCCCCCCCCCCCCCGCATCTGTGCTTAGACAGTACTCTCTTTCCAAACAACATGAATGCTTTTATGATTAACGGTATTTCCATGAATGTGCACGGGCATGGTGAAGGCTTTTAGCAGTGAGAACATTTAATATTCCTGTGATGTATGTTGACAGCAGGACGTCACAATTTCCGGGAAGAGAAAAGTCTCATTAGGACCATCAGGAAGAATGCAATCAGTTATTCTGGGCTATTTTCGTCAACAGGTCCTGGTTGCTGTGCGAACATTTTGTGGCAATACATCAGCCACGATGGGCAGGTAAGCATGGCTAGATCCAGCTCGCATGTCCCATTAGGATTGCTAGGAACAATGCACCCTGTGCTATTCTAGGAATCATTGCAACAGATTTCTGTAGCGTGACGTGTGATGTCAGTATCCAGAGGCAGCGGAGTATCGCGTGAGCAACGGTAAACACGAGCACGGTCCAAAGGCGTCTCACATATCGGACTGGCGTGTGCACGCCACCCGCCGTGCGCATCTGGGGTTCTGTAGGGCGGTAGTTTGCTGTTACATCGTAGCTCACTATAGTTCTAAAGTGATTTTACGTGCAATGAGTGTTTGTGCATTGCATTATTTTCGGCTGTTTAAGCGTTGTGGGCGTTTGCATAGCGTTACACATGCATTATTTTTTGACAATTTACGAGCTATTCTCGTCTCTGTTGCATTATTTTGTGAACAGGTGTGAAGGTTGTGCAACGCATTATTTCGACAGTTTACAATTAACAAGCATGTCTGCAAAACGTCTTACAAACATTATTTCGGTGATCTACGAGTAGTTTGAAGGTCTGTAGGGTGTGCTCTGCATTAATTCAGTAATTTACGAGTTGTCTGCGTGCCTGTACGTTAGTGTACTTCATTACTTCGATGATTTACGAGTAGTTTGCAGGTCTGTACCTACGTGTATGTCAGCCCCAAGTACGTCACAGTGAGTGGTTTGTCTCAAAGTAATAAATAAACTTCATAAAATCGGTCCCCAACTACAATAACAATGAAATAAATAAAGTACACTCCTTCCACAGGCTGAGCCATTTTCCCCCCAGACCGCAATGCATTGAAAACACACTCTGGTGGCAGTACTGTGTACTAGGTCAGTTGGACTCCGAACTTCATGGTGAACATGCTGGACGGAGCTTTGCCTTGAACTGTTTAAATATGCACTGCATGCAAAATAAAGTCTTACGTCCATCCTATCCAGCATCCCAGCACAAGCTGAGTCCTTTCCCCGCCAATTCTCAGGTATAGTTGGTGGTTGGATGACTTAGGTTAGTGGAGTTAGCCCAAGTTAGCTATTTTCCCGCCATTTTCTTAGGTTAGTGGAGGTAGCAGTGGTGTGTTGTATGGTCCTGCTGGAATTTAAACTTGCTACCATTTTCTGGGGTAGTGGGTTAGTTTAATGGTGGTTTCCCAATTGACCTGTTTTCTCGCCAAATTTGAACTTTCGACAATGACGTCATTGCGACGTTGCCATCTTGGATCCGCCATCCTGAATAAATATGGCAACAATAGAGAGTGGGGCCATACAAACTTCGTTCTACTACTGCCGAACAGTGTTAACATTACGACTGAGCGCAGTTATATGGCTCGTGCATCATTCTAAACAACCAATAGCAGAACGTGCCAACAGTTCGTAGTGCGCTCAGCTACAACGGCAATTGTAAAGTGAACCTCTTATAGTTAATGAGCGGATTAATTCAGTAATATAGGTAACTTTTTTTTACTGAAACCAGGCAACCTTGACTTAAAAAACATACAGTCAGCGTCATTTTTCATGTCATTAAGCTTTTATTTCACTTTCAGCTCCGGCTTGTATCGGCAGCATATGAAGTAGAGCAACAGAGGCAGCTAGCAGGCGGCAATAGCCAGCTCGTAGCTGACAAAGCTCGTCACATGCAATTGGCAATGAGACCTGGGTCCATCATTCCATCAATGAAGAATCTGCTAGAACAAATCTGCTAGGCCTCATGTAGCTCTAATGACACATACAGAGTTCGGAAGATTCAACTTGGAAGTGTTATAGCGTCTGCCTTTATATTCAGCAGATCGTGCACCAAGTCACTTTCACATGTACCCCCAGGTTACATGTCATGAAGGGGCAGCCACTTCAACACCGACGATGAAGTCACATCGGCAGTTAACAGTTTATTATGAGCACAGGACCCGACCCGGTAGAACAAAGGTTTGCAAAACCTTGTGTCGCGTTGGTAAAAAATGCTTGGAAAAACATCCCGACTACGTAGAAAAGTATCAGAAGCATTGTACAACGCCAATAAAATTATTTCAACACGATAAATAGTGTGTATTTCCTTTTTTTAAAAAAAAATGGGGAAACTAACTTATTGGTCACTCCTCGTACAAAAGGCAAAAGATGGTGGCTTTTTACTTAACCCACTATATTTCGTTTTCTTCCTCAGTTGAAAAAAGTGTCTCGTGGTTGAGTTAACGTATTTCAATTAAAATGTTTTCATCTATTTATATTATTATCTGCGAACTGTGTAGGCTTTCTCTTTGTGCAGTTACACGAAATTGTAAATCAGTAACAGTATCAGAAATTGAGTCCGCCTTGATGCAAAACACCTTGTTATTTGTTTAGATGTTTATCTCACAAACTAGTTTCGGCGCCAAATATCACTATCATCAGTGTTTTTTTTAATCTAAAACATGCAGAAAATAGCATAGTTACACAAACACAGTAACACATTATTACATTTCTTGTACTGTTCGTTTCTTGAAATATAGTTCTTTGCGGATACTTTCATACTACCTTATTTATTGTATGTTACGGCATGTTCTGAGAATTATTGTCGCTGTTTGCGACATATTTTCTGTGCTTTTTATGTTGCCGTTTTTTCTCAGCAAACATCATGTGTGAGCGGATGTTAGTAAACAAAGTACTAAAAGGTGAACTTATTACGAGGGCTATCCACAAAGTACAATGTTTTGGAATTAAAAATAAATAAAGTACTGGAATTTGTTAAATTATATACAGATGAAAGTCACACTTAAATACTACTTTTCTACATAGTTGCCATTTGAATTAAGGCATTTATCGTAGCGATGGACGAGCTTGGAAATTCCTTCGTCGCAAAATTCGGACGCCTGCGCCTTCAACCACGTGGTTACCTCTTCTTAAAGCTGTGCGTCGACATCAAAACGCTGCATAGCCAACCACTTCTTCATTGCTGGGAATAAGTGGAAGTCGCTCGGTGCCAGGTCGGGCCTGTACGGCGGATGAGGAAACAACTCCCACTTAAAAGATTCGAGAACTTCACGAGTGGCATTTGCCGTGTGGGCCCGGGCGTTGTCGTGAATCAGCAATATCTTTGAGCCCAACTTTCCCCTGCGCTTGTTTTGTATTGCTCTTCTGAGGTTGTGCAGAGTTTGACAAGACCTTTGAGAGTTTATTGTAGTGCCTCTTTCCATGAAATCCACAAAAATCAAACCTTTTCTGTCCCAAAAGAAAGGTAACCACTTTCGCACTTCGTGTGATGGGGAAGTGGTTCTCTTGTGTATGTGTGTGTGTGTGTGTGTGTGTGTGTGTGTGTGTCTGTGTGTGTGTGTGCTTTTTGTTCTATGTCCTTGGTCAGTTCTCTCAGACTGTGTTGTTGCAAAACGTTGCGTTTTCGTTTATTACATTTTTCCCTTCCACTATAGCCTTTTGTATGTATTTTCTTCCATTCTTAGTTCTCGGTATAGACTGTTGCTGTTTTTCAGAATGAGTGGATCGTTTTCGATATTAGTGGGTTATTTTTTTGTTCATTAGATGTTGTGCAAAAATTGAATGTGTGCCTGTCACTCTTTCGAGCTCTCATGTGCTCTGTGTACCTCGTTCGGAAGTTTGTGCTTGTTTGTCCTATGTGTTGGGCCTGGCAGGAGTTGCATATGAGTTGATATATTCCAGCGTTGCCGAATTTATCTGAGGTTTTTCTGACTGGTCTTAGCCTTTTGTGAACTGTATTGTTTGTTCTAAATGTTGTTGGGATCGCTTGATTTTTTAAGATGTTTCCAGTTCTGTGTGATATTTTGAAATTGTATGTTAGCATGTACCATCGGTCTTTTTTTCCTGATGTGGTGTGGTCTGCTGTGTTATCTGAGTGTACTGCCTCTGGGTTTTCAGATTCTTTGGCTGTGTTCTTGAGTGGCTGGCCGCTATTTTTATGTTTCATTTTTACCTTGTTGTTGACTTTGTTTAAGATGCGTGTTTTGTAGTAGTTTGTTTGATTGTGTTTAGTTCCTGTGTGTAGTTTCCTGGTTTAAGAGGTGTTCTGTTTACGCTGTGGAGCATGTGTGTGAAACTAACATATTAATGCATTGTCGGGTGGTTGGATGATCTGTGGAAAACAGGACCAAGGACACATAACAGGTAGCACCCCCACGCAAAAGAACCACTTGCCCATCACACACAGAGACATAAGTAAGGAACAAAAGTAGTTGTAATTCCCGCTACAGTTTTCATAGCCGTCTCACAACATACGATACACATCTCGCGACACACGCGAACAGCAAGATGGCGTAATGTTATTCATCATAAAGAAAGTGCGGCAGTTTTGTTTTTCTTTGTGTAGAATCAGCTACATGCAGTCCAACGAACGCGAGTACACGAATAAGTAACGGCCCAGTACACACCGAAAGCAGGATTCCGCAAGCCCAGGTGTATATTGCTGCCATACTAAGCTCACCTGTCGGCTTCTGTGGCCGAGCGGTTCTAGGCGATTCAGTCTGGAACCGCGCGTCCGCCACGGTCGCAGGTTCGAATCCTGCCTCGTGCATGGATGTGTGTGATGTCCTTAGGTTAGTTAGGTTTCAGGAGTTCTAAGTTCTAGGGGACTGATGACCTCAGATGTTAAGACCCATAGTGCTCAGAGCCGTTTGAATCATTTTAAGCACACCTTTTAGTAATTTGTTTACTAACAGCCGCTCACGCAGTTGCAGATGACATGATGTTCGCTGACAAAAAAGGGCAACAAGAAAAGCACACAAAATATGTCGCAAACAGGGACAATAGTTCTCAAAACCATGGCGTAACATACAATAAATAAGGAAGTAGGAAAGTATCCGTAAAAAAACTATATTTCAAAATATGCACAGTAAAAAATGTAAAAATGTGTTACTGTGTTTGTATAGCTACGCTACTTTCTGCATGTTTTTGATTTTAAAAAAACCACTGATGATTACGATATTTGCCGCCGAAACTAGTTTGGGAAATAAACAACTAAACAAATAACAAGGTGTTTTGCATCAAGGCGGACTCAATTTTGATATTGTTGTTTTTCTATGCAAACACGGACCAGATGGAAGAGTTCCAAGATAAAGTCACTATAAATCAGTTTCTCTTCCAGATATTTGGTCTCTTTTGTGGAAAAACACTCGTAGCAAAAATGTTTACGTCCTGATGTAACTGTCGCTTATGTCACGAAAGGAAAAAAAACGGTACAATACAATAAAGATTGAGAAGACACAAAATCATGGAATGGCCAGCTACGACATGAGTGACAGCGGCTTGAATAACTTAACTTCTGACGCTGCTGTGGCAGCCGAAGCCACGCCACCCTCCCCTCCCCCCCTTTCCTACTCCTCTTGCCCCTCCCAATGTCACAACTTTCTTCCCGAGAAACTCCGATGATGACATCCACTTCCACCCGAAACACACTGTGGAATGTGTGGACGTTCCGTTCCGCCCCTTCTGAGTCGACCTTTGCTGTCGCTTCGCAGGCAGATAACATCGGTGCCTGCGCTGCTATCACCGCAAGAAATGAGGCGTTGCGTCGAGGTCTCCCGAGGTTGACTTCGTGGATTTCCGCATTCGTTACTCGAGCCATTGCACCGAGCGGTGCTCGTCATTCTGAACACGCATTCCGGAGAACGCAGGGTCAATTCTCCGTAAAGCCATCCACATTCAGGTTTCCTGCGACTTACCCGCCGATTCCCACTACACCGCGGCAGCGCCAGCGGTAAGCGTTTTCCGCGTTGATGCAGCGGCGCGCGTAATCCGTGTTCCATCTGGAAGCGGCAGACGCTAGCGGTAGCCAAAGACAGACTGCCACTGAGGTATGAGGTGGGACCCACCGAAACGCCCGGTGCGTTTGATTAACTCTACCGTGAACCTACATGAAGGAAAGACGAAGTGGGATGAAGACATATCAATTTTTTATTTTCTTCACGATGTGCCCTTTTACATGTTTTCTTATTTCACTGTAAACAGATTTCATGACTACCGTTCATGATCGTTCATTATCTCCTTTAGAAAACCGATCGTCCCAGAGCAGAAACTTGTTACTTTCATAACAGCTTTTAGTATTGGCAACTGTAGGACCTAAGCGCAGTTTACTATAAAGATAGTACATTACTTGTTATCTGATAATCACTTATTTATAATTAAAAATGCCTGACAGATTATGCTCAATATTTTCTGTGTTAAGATCATTCATTTTAACAACTCTGTAAGTGTTAGCTATTGAAACTATCAATTAAATAGTATCACAACACTCAGCTCCCTCTCTAAACTACCATTAACATTATCATTACCAAGACAGATATAACGCTTACATTGACACTACAGTGATACAAGTTTACATGCCTACCTACGCCACAGGTGACAAAGAGACTGAAACAATGTACTATAAAAGAGATTACTCAGATAGTTAAGCGAGACAAAAATTTAAAATGTGATGAGAGACTGGAATACGGTGGCACGTACACGAAGAGAAAATAGTAAGAAAATGTAAGCTTGGGGGGAGGGATGAAAGCGGAAGTCACCTGGTAGAATTCTGCCCAGAGCATAATGTAATCATCGCCAACACTTTGTTCAATAATCATGAAAGAATAACACATATCTGGAACAGAGTTTACGAAACCAGATTTTACTTTGTAAACCATTTTCCAGTGCAGACTCAGACCGACGATAATTATTGGTTACGAACTGCAGTTTACAACTAAAGTGACAGTAAACGGTAGCAGATTAAGGACGTGGAACCTGAATAAGTTAAGACGCACAGTTTTCCGATAATCTTAAAGGTACCATAAGGTAACGACTAACTGAAACAGAGGGAGGAATCCACCACAATACGAAAAGAGATATTTGAGAGAAGAATTGGCGAATACAGCAGAGAATGTAAATGGGAAAGAGGCACAGTAGAAATCCTTGGATAAAACTTGATGTGTTGAAGTTAATTGACAGGGGAAAACATAAAAATGCAGGAAATAAACTAGACCATGGGTAATAGAGTTGTCTAAAAATGACGCTGACAGAGAGTCCAAAATAGCAACGGTTGTATTGCACTTGGAAAAATCCGGTGCCGACATTAAATAAGAAAGAAAACTTTGCTTAAAGGAGAACGAAGTGTTAAGAGCTCATTTGGCAAACCAGAACTAAGCAAATAAGACAAGGCTAGAAGATGGAAGAAATATGTAGACTGGAGAGGCGGAAGGGCTATTCAAATTAACATGAGAACAATGTTAGATTACTGTGAAGTGTGTCAACACGAGAGACAATACTGATCCTATCACTTCGCTAAGTAGACAGACTGAAGAAAGGCAAACCTGTGTTTATAGTATTCGCATATTTATAGAAACATTTTGACACTATTAACCGAAAGACACTCTTTGAAGCTCAGGAGGTATCAGCGATAAAACAAGTACGTACGACTATCTACAACTTTTACAGAAATCAAACGCTGTTCTAACACTTCAATGACTTGGAAGGGAAGCAGTAACTGAGAAGGCAGAAGTAGAGAGGATATAAAATGCAGACTGTCAATAGCAAGAAAAGCGCTACTAAAAAAGAAAATTTGATCACATCAAATATAAATTTTAATGGTTGCGTAGTATTTTATAATGATATTTGTGTGGGGTGTAGCCTTGTATGTAAGTGAAACGTGGACGATGAACAGTTCTGTCAAGAAGACAAGGGAGGCTTTAAAAACGTGGTGATAAATAAGAATGATAACGATTAGATATGAAGATCGTATAACTAAACAAGAGGTACTGAATTATATAAGTGAGGAAGAGGAAATTATGGGACAACTTGTCTACAAGAGGGGCTAGCAGACACAACATATTATGAGGCATCAAGGAGTCGTCAGTTTGGTAATGGAGGCTAAATTGTAGAGAGAGAGACTAAGGATTGCCAGTGGTAAGCAGATTGGAATGGATGTAGGGTGCAGTAGTTAAGTAGAGATGAAGAGGCCTGCACAGGATACACTACTGTTGGACACTGTATCAACATACAGACTAGTTGTATTTCTTGTTAATGCAGCCCTACAGGAAATAACATCACTTTTAATTACATGGGCCTGTTACGTTTTTATTGCCAGAATATTTGTTTAATACAGCCTCTAGCACATATGTTTGTGCTGAATTTGTGTATAAATCTCTATTAGTCTCTGCAAACAGCCTTGTGTTATTCAAAAGTTACAACTTGAATGCAGTTTTCTTAGGGCGACCGTCAGCAATTCATGAAGTTTAATTACTGTTATGGCCATTCTGCCATTTGTGGCGTTTTCCATGAGACATTGTATTCCTTCATGAAACAACAACCAATGAATGGTTACGTATTATCCATGACTTTCGAAAGCGCTGGCAGTTCTCAAACTGTGTAAAAGCCATCGGTAGCAAATGTATCGTAATACAATTTTACATATGCTGCCATATGTCTTTTGTGCAGTGGAGGCTTTTCCGCTGAGGTCAGATATCATGCGACCATTCTCAGGTACATTAAAGGATGCACGAACGTCGTATGAAACTTGTCGGGGAAATCAGATTACTCAAAAAATAAATACGGTGTTTTGGCAACCAAATATGGAATCGGCAATTGGATTGTAGCGCCTAAAATGGTAACTGTGAAATCAATTATTATGACTGGTCCTTCAAAACTTCTTGCAAAACTGTGATCAGTGAGACTCTTTGAATATTGAAAACAATTCACATAATACTATATTTGGTACTTTATGCCAAGGTGTTTGACATAAAGTTTCGATCAGGGATGTAAACTCTTTCGGTAAAAGAAATCGACTTATCAAAGGCTATACATCGTTACCGTAAAGACTGTTTTAGCGGTACTGGAGAGAGTAATTGGCAATCTGGTGTTATTACATGTAATTATAAAGTGTTCTAAACGTAGCAAGTAAACAAAATGTCTTAAGGCAAAACGAAATAATAAATAAGAAATTTGTTTACGTGGCCATCACCTGCAGCAAGCACAGAAATATTCGTTTTGTAAATAACAAACGCCATTTTCTTCCTGTGACGTATTTCATTTGTGCTAGACGCTTTTCGCCTTTTACTTTAAGGCACTTTCAGTGGAATCTTTGTGATATATGTAGATTATGAAACAGTTCAGGTCTTTTTTTTAGATGAATCAATGATTACTTACAGTTAATCTAATTTCTGGCATGTACGTTTCCTCTCATTTAGTCGCAGGCTGTAGATCGAACTAGAAAATCGCTTACGAGACATAAGCACATTTTCACGTTACAAACTTATTTCTTCAGAATATTCATGTTATTTACGCTAATTGGTGTGGAGCACAATTATTCTTCTGTCACTGGCTGCGAATATTTTACCAAAAACTGATTCAGAGTCGTAACTACTGTGTGCTCAATTCATGTCTCTTCTTATTTGGTTTGTTTATATACACGTTGCCAACCAAATGAAGTATATGCTGAAAACTAAAGTCTATTCATTCTGTTCCCTATATATATATATATATATATATATATATATATATATATATATATATATGTGTGTGTGTGTGTGTGTGTAGTTAGGGTGAGTTGTAGAAAGTTGAATGTCCGGCAACAGTAGGTCGCCGTGAGCGCCGTACGCAATAAAAGAGCCGATGTCTTCCTTGTGGGAAGACCAGGTGAATGGAGTGCAGTCGTTGAGGGTTGGGGAATTTGCCGTTCACCACTACCCACAAAGAACATACCAAGGAGATAAGGAAGACAAACCGCTTTCTATAAGCAGGTTGATTCTTAACAAGTAGAAGACAGCAACCAGACATTACTAATAATGCTATATATTTAAGTAAGTAGCGCCGTAACCGGTTTCGAACTGACAAGTTCATCGTCAGACAGCTATTCACAAAATACACGCTACATAATCGTCAGTTTTCGATTTTTATTCGCCCACCGTAGCGAAATATTCTCGGTGTGTTGGTGCCCTACGGTAGAAAACAATGTTAGAAGCGCCCTATGTGAACATAATTAACCTCCAAACGGTGAAATACAGAGAAAACAAGTATCTGAGGTTAAGTGGTTATGGTACTTCCATCCAAAATTCCGCGAAATTTTGTTGCGAAAGTTGGAGGATTGTATTTTTGAAATATTGCAAAGTATATGCAGCACTTATATGATTTGCATATCACCATATTGTGCAAAGCACCACACACACACACACACACACACACACACACACACACTGTGGCGTGCTTTGCTCATGGAGTACATCGCTTTGCTCAGTAAGTACGCTTGTGAATGTAAATAAACTTATTTCATCGACAAAGAAAGTGTTTCTAAAGGCTCATGCTCGCATCAAGACCTACAAAGAAAAACTACCAAATCTGCCTTTACTTCCCGAACCAGTGGTAACTCGCTGGGGTACGTGAGTCGAAGTTGTGTTGTTTTACAATGAACATTTCGAGGCTATTAGAAGGGTAGCAAACGACTTCGATCGTGGAGAGGCTTTGCCAGTTTGCCAGTGCAAGGAAGCTTTTAGTGATTCCAGTATTACAAAAGACGCTGCTGTGATCAGCAAGTATTAAAAAGCTTGAGACTCAAGGTTTGGCGTTGAATACATCTATTCAGTTAATGAATAAAATTATTGCAGTGAACTCCTCATTGCTGGAGGTATTCCCAAGAAACTCAAAGAAATTTTGAGAACATTTTGAACAATAACCCGGGCTTTGAACCCTTGTGTCAAATTGACAGTTTAATAATGGGACGGGTGAACTTTTACCAGAAACAATAAGTGCCAACATAGCACCCCAATTCAAATACTGCCAAGTTACCTAAGCTGATGTAGAACGGTCCTTTGCTGCTTATAAAAATGTTTTGAGTGATCGAAGACACAATCTTACTATTGAACATTTGGAATAATACTTAGTTGTTTATGTTTACAATAGCAGAAAAATGTAAAATACACTGTAAATAATGCTTTGGTCCAATAGTATTAATTAAAAGTTAGTGCTGCTGAAAAAAATCGTGATTGTATGTTGTTTTTCAAATAAAACATTACGAAGTTTTTGATCTTGTCCCTCTACATGCGATATATCTCGAAGTTGGTCCTGTACACATCGATCCTTTCGCTGCGACTAACTGGCATCGCATTCGCTTATTACCAACAATAATAGCAAAAAAGGAACAGTTCTCGAAACAAGGTATGAGTCCCCATTTTGCAAATTGTTAGAAATAATACCAGAAAGGCCCCCTTCCTGACCTCCACCAGAAAGTATTCAGAAAATGATATCAGCGTTCTAAATGTATCAATTTTTCGCGTGGCTCTTGCTCGTAACTGATATGCACAGGTTCGACTTTGAGTAATTACCATGGTTTTTCTATTATTTGGTCTTGCATATTTTAACACTTTTCATGCATTTTAAAGATTTTTCATGCATATTTGCATGCATACTTAGGGTTTTTACGATGCATATAATCCGGTCTCTAGGAATTATTATGCGCATTGTGGTTCGGTTTAGCGACGAAGCCTACTTTCATGTAGATGTGTTCATCAATAAGAAAAATTGTCGCATTTGGGGGAGTGAGAATCTGCATTTCGCGATCGAGAGGTCTCTTAACCCTCAATGGGTCACGGAATAATCTGTGCGATATTCCTTGATGGTACGGTGACTACCGAGCGGTACATGAATGTTTTGGAAGATGATCTCATCCTCATTACCCAAAGTGACCCTGATTTCGATAAGATACGGTTCATGCAAGACGAACCTCGATCTCATCGAAGCAGGAGAGTGTTTGACGTCCTGGAGAATCACTTTGGGGACTTCATTCTGACTCTGCGGTACCAAGAGGCCACTGGCACGGGCATCGATTCGCCGCCATATTCTCCGGTTCTGAACACATTCGTCTCCTCTTTCTGGGCCCGTGTTAAAGACAAGGTGTACATCAATAACCGCAGAACAATTGCTGAGTTGAAAACAGCCATTCAGGTCATGGACAGCATCGATGTTCCGACATTTCAACAGGTCATGCAGCATTTCGTTTTTTGTCTGTGCCACATCATTGCTAATCATGACATGCATATAGAACATGTCATAACGTAAATCTGAATATCTGTAGTGACGTTTAAATGTTGAATAAAGTGTGTCCACGCCGTAGTTTGCAACCAATTTACGTTTTTTTCATATACTTCAATAACTGTCACCCTGTATATGGGCTATGTGCTTCCTGTTCTGCTTGTCAAGTCATTCTTATGTGTACACCATTACAGCTCTTGAGCCGGCCGAGCGATTCTAGGCCCTACAGTCTGGAACCGCGCGACCGCTACGGTCGCAGGTTCGAATCCTGCCTCGGGCATGGATGTGTGTGATGTCCTTAGGTTAGTTAGGTTTAAGTAGTTCTAAGATCTAGCGGACTGATAACCTCAGAAGTTAAATCCCATAGTGCTCAGAGCCATTTGAACCACTTTTGAACAGCTCTTGATTCACTGAATCCTGCAGCTGTTTTTCCAATTTCAGGCTGGGTTGGTAAGCATGGTCTATGGAGCAAGACGCGTTGCATGTCTCCTTTTTCTTTTTTGTTTACTAAGAGTGGAATCAAATGACCAAGTAACGTATACACTGTACCATGCGCCAAGAACTAAGCTGACCCACTCAGGGTTTAATTGGAAGCAATCTCAAAAATGTCACCAGCGTTACTAAGGACTGCCATTTTGTTTAACTTCATTTCATACAAAAATGGTTCAAATGGCTCTGTGCTCAATGGGACTTAACTTCTGAGGTCATTAGTAACATAGAACTTAGAACTACTTAAACCTAACTAACCTAAAGATATCACACACATCCATGCCCGAGGCAGGATTCAAAACCTACGACCGTAGCGGTCGCACGATTCCAGACTGTAGCGCCTAGAACCGTTCGGCCACCCATGCCGGCTTATTTCATACAGTAGCGGGCCTCTCTCACTACGGTGAGTAATGGCAGACGATATCATAGCTTCTGTCGATGCCTTCCCGTTAACAACGACAGAGAAATATCTGTTTGCCGGGCCGGCTGAAGTGGCCGAGCGGTTCTAGGCGCTTCTGTCCGGAACCGCGCGACCGCTACAGATGTTAAGTCCCATAGTGCTCAGAGCCATTTTTTTTCTGTCTGCCGGGAATCTTCGAATGCGATCGCACCTCCGTTCGGACCCTCCGCTCTCAAGTCTTTTGTTTACTAATGCGGCAGTGCGCAAGTGGATCGAACGCTTCGCAGCAGCCAAGAAACAAAACAGGGCACCACTCCACGCAGCCGCGCTCCGGGTCTCATCAACGAAAAGAGCCAGCCGAGTTCCACAAACCATTTTGATTCCCACATTCGATCTGGCGCAGGCGGTGCTCGTAATTAAAAGGCTTTGAGGCGAAGCCCCCCCCCCCCAAAATATACATTTAAAAATTTCCCAATAACTTATTACAGAATTAAATTATCAGAACGCATTTTGCACATTTCCCACACGGATTTAATTAATAGCGGTCAACGTTTTTCGAACTGTTGATATGTGCTATCAAGTGATGTTTTACGAACAGATAGTAGCTAGCGTTACGGCTGCGCCTTGAAATGTCGCTTAGCTCTACGTAGCAGGTGTTAGGGGGAGCAGTACAGTTCTTGTGGCCGGCCCGAAGGATCTGGTGTTTCAGCCTACCAACTTGCTCACAATTTTCACGTTCCACTGTTTACATCAAAAGCGAATGAACAGAGTTGCTGATACTTCGCTATTGGTTCCCTGTCTCTGTGAATCTCTATTATTTTTCACAGAGGTCGAAATTGCAGTAATTATGAAATAAATAGTGTGCGCGGCGGATACGATGTCCTTTAAGAAATCCTACATGTGGCAGCGGGTCTTTACGCGGTTCTCCACATCCTGCTGTGTGAATGCTGGGCTGGTGCCTGAGTGCTACTAACTTTCACACGAATGAACACACACACGGACAGGTCGGCTACAAATACTCCGTCCTGAGGGGTATTGCAATGGCGGCAGGGAGAACATCTGGACACCCCTTAAACTATCCACGACAAATCCGTGTAACAGCCGTGCTGACCCTGCACAGATGCGGGACAAAAGCACAGGAAAAAGAAGATGATTCAGTCTGCAGTTTGGTCAGTATAAGCACGCAACTGAATCTGCAGTTTTATTGACTTGGATTTTTTGTGGCTTGGCATGCAGTATTTCTGTGTGGAATATCATTAAATGCGTTATTCCAAAGCGTTATTTTAACTGTTTAGATCAAATTAGGTAGTGCAAACGTAAGCTTTATTATGTCGCGACGCATTTTGCGTGGTCGTGTAAGTTTTGAGTCACAGCAACTGCAGTTCGCATTTTAGTACCAGCCTTTCTTCAAAATTTACTTTATTCAGAGAAACTTAATTTTGAATCGTACAGAGAAATATCAATTTTTGTGTCTGTGCACGTAATAGCAAACGCTAAAAGATCCACTGGTGGGATAACAAAGTAGCTACGAAGTAGGATTGTTCTTTGTGCACTGGCGACCGTTTCGTTTTGTGACTAAAAACATTTTAAGTGAGATCATATTCCTCGTTGACTGTAGACATTATTTACTTCACAGTTATTGCGATTTCGGCCTCTCGGCCATTTTCAAGTGGTACTGCAGAAGATTTTACTTAACCACATCATCACACATTCACATCTTCCGACATGTGCTGAAGCAAAATCTTTTGCAGTACCTCTTGAAAATGGCCCAGAGGCCGAAATTGCAGTAATTATGAAATAGATAGTATCTACAGTCGACGGCGAGTACGATGTCCTTTAAGAAATCCTACATGACTATGAACGCCGACCGCGAGAACTTAATCAGTTATTTTGTTCTTGTTTTGTTTTCGCGATTACCGAACAGTTATACCGGCCGAGCGGTTCTAGGTGCTACAGTCTGGAACTGCGCTACCGCTACGGTCGCAGGTTCGAATCCTGCTTCGGGCATGGATGTTTGTGATGTCCTTAAGTTAGTTAGGTTTAAGTAGTTCTAAGTTCTAGGGGACTGATGACCTCAGAAGCTAAGTCCCATAGTGCTCAGAGCCATTTGAACCATTTTGAACACTTCTACCTATTCAAAATCATAAATATTTGCTCGACATTTATCAAAATTCCCATGTATTTTTATTTCATGTTGAATACGAGATGCTCACAATCACACGGGTACGGTAACTGATCGGCGAGTGAGAGTGTTACATGGCAGTGTTCACACTAAAATATTAGAGAATACCAACCCAGTTCAGCACGCTTCTTCCGAATGCCTTACACAGTTGACCATCCAGAGCACATTCGATACGCCCCCTCGCCCCTCCATTCATACACTTTCCGTCCCACATGGTGCAGTTCTGTCGCCCCTGTTGTACGAGAACCGCACATTAGACGTACCACAGGCGACGTACAAAGTGGAGGGAGGCCTTGGCATCGTACGTCGAGAACATGGGGTGTCGCGAGCCCACTGAACAGGTTCTAACAGGGCCCACCAAATGGCGAATCGAGACCTAATACACCGACGGCCCCAGTAGTACTAATCAGTCAAAGAATTTCAGACAGGATATGGAGAATGTAAGGAGGCAGCTATGGGCAAAAATGAAAAAGAAAATAATTTAGTGTGGCTCAGCGGGCTGGGACGCCTGTCCAGCGATTTACGTTTTCCTAACCTACAGTTTAACGTGCGGTGCGAACCACGTGTCGTTTTTCTGCCGTATCTCCGCATCATTGAAAGCTGAATGCTAGACAGACAGAAACATCAGCGGTCCGACCGGGATTCGATCTTTCGACGCTTCTTTTTCCAGGCACGTAGTTTGCTGCCAAAGAACCAGTCCCGGCATATGGGCGCGCAGTTGTAAGACCAGCAGGAAGCGCAGTATACCTAGGGATAAGCACAGACAAAACAATGGGATTAAGTGAACGTACTAAAATTACGGTAAGAAAAAGCAGATAGAACATTCAACCTGATATGACTGCTAAGGGACGGGCAGCTGACGTTCCTATGAGATGTATTTAGTAACGATATCAGTATCTAAGATTGCATCGATAGCTCGGTAATATCAGAAGGAAAAATTATCGATACCCACTAATGGAAAGGTATTGATATCTTATTTATTTTTAAGCATTCCTTGAACATTAAAGAACTTGTTCAAAAGTGGCAGTCAAATGAAAAAGGCATAGATGGAAAAAAGTAAGTTAATTGTTTATTATTCCAAAAATAATCGGCGTTACTGGTAATACATTTATCCCACTGTGTGACCGCTTCGGTGAGAGCAGTGCCTCGTGCAGGCAGGGATCGGCAACGAGGGAAGAACAGAGGGCGCACACGAGAACGCAGCAGCGTCGCCCGGGGGCGAATGAAACAGCGCGGGAAGTGGGCAATACCGTTACGAAGTTCCCTCCACGGTGAGCTGCACCCTGAGGTCTGCCCGTTGCGTTTGTAGGTGAAGCGTAGGGTCACCATTCCTCCCTTTTTTCCCGGCACAGTTCCTTTTTTTCCAAAATGTCCCGCTGTTCCGATAGTTTTTTGGGGACGGTCGAATGTCCCCCTTTTTTTAATTAGGCTCCGCTGAAGCACTTTACGCTAGCAAGGTACTGCGTAAGTATATACGCTAAGAAGCGCCACTAACCCAACTTCCTCTACAATCTTCATTCACTGCTAATGTTTTGCACTGTTCGTAGTAGTATTGTCGATTAGTTTACTCTGCAACAATTCCCGCTTCCGTTCTGATAAGCAGTCTGAAGTCGTTATAGTGGATAGATAACAATTCTAGTTCTATGCAATCACGGTTTGATCCTGCCAAAATGGCAGTGCAATTTTAACAGCAATATAAAAAGTTAGTTTCCTTTTATCACCGGTAATGGAGAAGCTGTTGCATGTACATATGATCTTCTTAGTTAACTCTTTATGGTTATATAAAGAAAAACCCAGAGTTAAAATTGAAACAGCGAAGGCCTTGCTTACTGTTGATTGTCAGAACAGACTGTAATGGGGCGTCACGGGATGACTTTTACGACAAAATGTCAAAAGAGAATCCACTTTTTGATTGTTGTTGTTGTTGTTCTTGTGGTCTTCAGTCCTGAGATTGGTTTGATGCAGCTCTCCATACTACTCTATCCTGTGCAAGCTTCTTCATCTCCTAGTACCTACTGCAACCTACATCCTTCTGAATCTGTTTAGTGTATTCATCCCTTGGTCTCCCTCTACAATTTTTACCCTTCACGCTGCCCTCCAATACTAAATTGGTCATCGCTTGATGCCTCATAACATGTCTACTATTACAGATCCCATCCTCTAGTCACGTTGTGCCACAAACTCCTCTACTCCCCAATTCTATTCAATATCTCCTCATTAGTTATGTGATCTACCCATCTAATATTCAGCATTCCTCTGTGGCACCACATTTCGAAAGCTTCTATTCTCTTCTTGTGTAGACTATTTATCGTCCATGCTTCACTTCCATACATAGCTACACTCCACACAAATACTTTCAGAAACGACTTCCTGACACTGAAATCAATACTCGATGTTAACAACTTTCCCTTCTTCAGAAACGCTTTCCTTGCCATTGCCAGTCTACATTTTCTATCCTCTCTACTTCGACCATCATCAGTTATTTTGCTCCCCAAATAGCGAAACTCCTTTACTACTTTAAATGTAATGTTTCCTAATCTAATTCCATCAGTGTCACCCGACGTAATTTGACTACATTCCATTACCCTCGTTTTGCTTTTGTTGATGTTCATCATATACCCTCCTTTCGAGACACTATCCATGCCGTTCAGCTGCTCTTCCAAGTCCTTTGCTGTCTCTGACACAATTACAATGTCATCCGCGAACCTTAAAGTTTTTATTTTTCTCCATGGACTTTAATACCTACTCCGAATTTTTCTTTTGTTTCCTTTACTGCTTGCTCAATATACAGATTGAACAACATCGGGGAGAGGCTACAACCCTGTCTCACTCCCTTCCCAACCACTGCTTCCCTTTCGCGAGCCCCGACTCTTATAACTGCCATCTGGTTTCTGTACAAATTGTAAATAGCCTTTCGCTCCCTGTATTTTACCCCTGCCGCCTTCAGAATTAGAAAGAGAGCATTCCAGTCAACATTGTCAAAAGCGTTCTCTAAGTCCACAAATGCTAGAAAGGTGGGTTTGCCATTTCTTAATCTAGCTTCTAAAATAAGTCGTAGGGTCAGTATTGCCTCACGTGTTCCAACATTTCTACGGAATCCAAACTGATCTTCCCCAAGGTCTGCTTCTACCAGTTTTTCCATTCGTCTGTAAAGAATTCGCGTTAGTATTTTGCAGCCATGACTGATTAAACTGATGGTTCGTTAATTTTCACATCTGTCAACGCCTGCTTTCTTTGGGATTGGAATTATTAAATGCTTCTTGAAGTCTGAGGGTATTTCGCCTGTCTCACACATTTTACTCACCAGATGGTAGAGTTTTGTCTGGACTGGCTCTCCCAAGGCTATCATTAAGTCTTCCAGTGGTCTGTCAAACTCTTCACGCAGTATCATATCTCCTATTTCATCTTCATCTACATCCTTTTCCATTTCCATAATATTGTCCTCAAGTACATCGCCCTTGAATAAACCTTCTATATACTCCTTCCACCTTTCTGCCTTCCCTTCTTTGCTTAGAACTGGGTTGCCATCTGAGTTCTTGATATTCATACACGTGGTTCTTTTCTCTCCAAAGGTCCCTTTAATTTTCCTGTAGGCAGTATCTATCTTACCCCTAGTGAGATAAGCTTCTACATCCTTACATTTGTCCTCTAGCCATCCCTGCTTAGTCATTTTGCACTTCCTGTCGATCTCATTTTTGAGACGTTTGTATTTCTTTTTGCCTGCTTCATTTACTGCATTTTTATATTTTCTCCTTTCATCAATTAAATTCAATATTTCTTCTGTTACCCAAGGATTTCTAGCAGCCCTCGTCTTTTTACCTACTTTATCCTCTGCTGCCTTCACTACTTCATCCCTCAGAGCTACCCATTCTTCTACTGTATTTCTTTCCCCTATTCCTGTCAATTGTTCCCTTATGCTCTCCCTGATACTCTGTACAACCTCTGGTTCTTTTAGTTTATCCAGGTCCCATCTCCTTAAATTGCCACATTTTGCAGTTTCTTCAGTTTTAATCTACAGTCCATAACCAATAGATTGTGGTCAGAGTCCATGGCTGCCCGTGGAAATGTCTCACAAAATAGCACCTGGTTCCTAAATCTCTGTCTTGCCATTATATAATCTATCTGATACCTTCTAGTATCTCCAGGCTTCTTCCATGTACACAACCTTCTTTCATGATTCTTGAACCAAGTGTTAGCTATGATTAAATTATGATCTGCGCAAAATTCTACCAGGCGGCTTCCTCTTTCATTTCTTACCCCCAATCCATATTCACCTAGTACGTTTCCTTCTCTTCCTTTTCCTGCTCTCGAATTCCAGTCACCCATGACTATTAAATTTTCGTCTCCCTTCACTATCTGAATAATTTCTTTTATCTCATCCTACATTTCATCAATCTCTTCGTCATCTGCAGAGCTAGTTGGCTTGTACTACTGTAGTAGGTGCAGGCTTCGTGTCTATCTTGGCCACAATAATGCGTTCACTATGCTCTTTGTAGTAGCTTACCCGCACTCCTATTTTTTTTATTCATTTTAAACCTACTCCTGCATTTCACTATTGAATTTATATGTCCTTGATATTATCAGGATAGTGGGCGATCTAGATTAATGTAGAAACTAAAGTACAAATTCGAACAGCGAATATCGCTATTGTACAGCATCTATTGTGACGGCCGGTTGCAGCAGACTACGTTGCAGAAGGTGGGCCGGTAAGGAGCTGGCTCAGCAGTCGTTGCAAGCAAGCGTGACGGCGCGGAGACGAGCTGCCGCTGCCGCCGCCGCCGCCGCCGCCGCCACGTAATCGCGTTCCAAGGGGCGGCGCCTCCTCTCAGGCGTGGCGTCTCAGCCACCGAGGACCGCGCCACGCTGAGCTGGGATCACGCGCCGCCGACAGCTGCGTGCCGCGTCGTACACAAAGGCAGGAGAGGGAGGGCCCGACTGCGGCTCAGAGCACCGCTCCATTTCTCACGTCTGCCCTGGTTTACACCGCTAACTGGCTTCCTTCGCCAAAACGTTGATACTTTTGCAGCGCAGCTGACTATTTGGTGCTCTCTGACGCAGACACGAACACGAAGAGAGGTCGGTAGAGTGAGACGCCGCTCTTCAACGTGTACACCTGTACGCAGAAAACCACTGTGAAGTGCCTGGCAGAGGGTATTTCCCACTGTATCTCTAATTAGGGCTTCTTCCCGTTCCGTTCACGTACGGAGCGCAGGGAAACCGATCGTTTGAGCACCGCCGTGTCATTAATCTGATCTCGCCGTCGCAGTCGCTAGGCGAGCGATACGTAGCGGGCTCTAGATTTGCCACTTCCTACCGTTTCTCGAAACTTTGCACGCAGGGCTTCGAGGGATTGTTGGCGTCCATCTTCAAGCGTCTGTCAGTTGAGGCATCTCCGTGACACTCCGCCATTTGTCAAACAAATCCACGACCATTCGTGCTGATCTCTGTATACGTTCCCAATACGCTCTGCACTAGTCCACACTCTCGCACAGTATTCTACGACTCGTCCCAAGAGTGTTTTGTGAGCAGTCTCTTTCGGAGCGTGACTGCATTTCACTGGTATTCTGGCAATGAAGGGAAGTCAGCTACCTGCTCCACCCAGGATTGAGCCCATCCGATCGTTCCATTTCACACCCGTTCAAACAGTTACATCAACATAGATTTTTGGACAACATGGTTGTGGAGATGAAGCAGCGATTAGTATGATTAATCAATTATTCAAAAACAGTCTTAATCGCATTTATTATTATTACACCGCCAACCGGTTTTAACCAGACGTAGGGGTCATCTTCTGGGCGTTTGCACCATCGGTCGACTGCTGGTGGTGTCACACCTCTCTGCATAGCAGCAGGAGAGCCAGAAGATTACCCCTACGTCGGGTTGAAACCGGTTGGCGGTATAATAATAATAAATGCGATTAAGAGTGCTTTTGAATAAATGTTACATCTGCAACCACATCACATTTCGCAAGCCACCTGATGCTGTACTTCTGGTGCTACCAACTGATCCCCCCAACCCTGTTGGAATGACTCTCAGTATTCATCCTCATATGCTCTTACTTCTCTGATATTCTCTTCGAGATAAGAGGTAAGAGGAAGTGCGCTCTCGAAACTTGAGTAGTAAATCTGTGCGTGATGCGCAACGCGTCTCTTGTACCGTCTGCCACTGTAGTCCACCGAGCACCTCGGTGACGCCCACGCAGACCAAACCATCCGCTGACGAAACGCGCCTCTCTTCGTTGGACCTTCTCCGCCTCTTCTGTCAGTCTTCCCTGCTAAGATTTCTATATTGACGAACTATACTCGAGAATCGGTCAAACAAGAGCCTTATGAGCCACTTCCTTCGTGGATGAGTTACATTTCCTTAAAATTCTTCCTATGAATGGCAGTCTGTTGTAACACACAAAAAGCTCCGTGCTAATAAGTGAGAATTGTGTGTCCGCTTACAGGCCACACTGTACGCAACACAGGAACTGAAAGTCTCCTCTGTCCTGATATGTACCAATTGCACGAGTGTTCTGTTGCCCCTTTCGAGGACAAAATGGTTCAAACGGCTGTGACCACTATGGGACAAAACATCTGAGGTCATCAGTCCCCTAGAACTTAGAACTACCTAAACCTAACAAACCCACGGACATCACACACATCCATGCCCGAGGCAGGATTCGAACCTGCGTCCGTAGCGGTCGCGCGGTTCCAGACTGAAGCGCCTTTCGAGGACAACATCATGAAAACCGCTGACTATTTGACACGGGACACCCCAGGACCTAGGACATCTTACGAGAGCGAAGCACCTCCACAAGGCTGATGTGTGTGTACAGTGGACGGCGTGCAAAGTCGCTGATCTGCAGAACTGCACCTCCCCCCCCCCCCCTCCTCCCCCCCCCCCCCCACACACACACACTCACACTAGTCGCATCCGATATGCACTCTTTCGACGGCTTCCAGTCTTCGTTACGTAATGAGGATGTTAAGTTCGATGGGATTTGCTTCTTCGTCATGCAAGATAACGTACGTCACGGCACACGGTTTTTTAATTGTGGTGTTAAGAGGAAAGACATTGTCACCGTTAATAGACTACAACCAGACCACATGGGTACCGACATAACAAAATGCCGGTTAAGATTAATATGCTCTTCAAATTACGGTTACGGTTCTCCTCTCCAAATTACGGTCACCTCGAAGAAAACGACTTATTGACACATAGTCGGCACGGTTTCAGAAAATATCGTTCTTATGAAACAGAACTAGCTGTTTATACTCATGAAGTAATAAGTGCTATCGACAGGAGATGTCAAATTGATTCCATATTTTTAGATTTCCAGAAGGCTTTCGACACCGTTCCTGACAAGCGTCTTCTAATCAAACTGCGTGCCTACAGAGTATCGCCTCAGTTGTGCGACTGGATTCGTGATTTCCTGTCAGAAAGGTAATAGTTCGTACTAATAGACGGAAAGTCATCGAGTAAAACAGAAGTAATACCCGGCGTTCCCCAAGGAAGTGTTCTAGGCCGTCTATTGTTCCTGATCTACCGTATATTAACGACATAGGAGACAATCTCAGTAGCCGTCTTACATTGTTTGCAGATGATGCTGTCATTTACCGTCTCGTAAAGTCATCAGATGATCAAAAAGACTGGCAAAATGATTTATATAAGATATGTCTATGGTGCGGAATGTGGCAATTGACCCTGAATAAAGAAAAGCGCGAAGTTATTCACATGAGTACTAAAAGAAATCAGCTAAATTTCGACTACGTGTTAAGACACAAAAATCTGAGGTCTGTAAATTCAAGTAAATACTTAGGGATTACAATTCCAAATAACCTAAATTGGAACGATCACATAGATAATATTGTGAGTAGAGCAAACCAAAGACTGCGATTCATTGGCGGAACACTTAGAAGGTGCAACAGGTCTACCAAAGACACTGTTTACACTACGCTTGTCCGCCCTATTCTGGAGTACTGCTGTGCGGTGTGGGATCCGCATCAGGTGGGACTGACGGATGACATCGAAAAAGTACAAAGAAGGGCAGCTCGTTTCGTGCTACCGCGAATTAGGGGAGATAGTGTCACAGACATGATACGTGAACTGGAGTGGCAATTATTAAAACAAAGGCTTTTTTCGTTAGGACGGGATCATCTCATATAATTTCAATCACCAGTTTTCTTCTCCGATTTCGAAAACATTCTATTGGCACCCACTTACACGGGGGAAATAGTCGTCACGATAAAACAAGAGAAATGAGGGCTAGCACGGAAAATTTTAAGTGCTCGATTTTCCCGCGTACCGTTCGAGAGTGGAATGGTAGAGAGACAGCACGAAGGTGGTTCACTGAAACCCTCTGCCAGGCTCTTTAATTGTGAATAGCACAGTAATCACGTAGATGTAGGTAGTTCACTTTGACACTGAGATTTTTTTATTGAAGTGTGAAATACGTAAAAAAAAAGGGAGAAAAGTCTATACGTGGAATTCCAAATCGTTCATTACTCTTGACTCCGAATAATTCAAAGTTCTTTGAATTATAAGACCGGTAAATGTATTTATAAATTCATTACTTTGTGAAAGCGTTGTTTGATGATACTTTACACCCACACTCTGCAGGCCATATTACGGTGTGTGGTCGAGGGTACTTTACGTCCGACTGTGACTGATCCCCCCCCCCCCCCCCCTTTCCTGTTCGAGTCGCGAATGGTCAGCGAGAGGAACGACTGACGGTGAGCCTGCGTGTCGGCTGCCGCGCTCTCTTCGCGAGAGGTCAGCAGGAGGAAGCGACGCACTGGCCGAGTCTGCTAGGTGAGCGCGCACTCGGGACTCCGGCAGTGAAGCGCGCCCCTCTTGCAGCGTCTGCCGCTAGTGTTGACTGAGCACCTCGTCCCGCTTCTGAGCAGTGGCGTAACGTGCTGCTCCTTCTTAGGTGTTCTCCTTCTCCTCTGCCCGTCTTATCCCGTGTACCTCTCACCTGACCGGGTCCCCAGTTTGCTAGTTTGCTGAGAAGCTTAGATTTGAATGACACGCCGGTTGCGGTGGCCGAGCGGTTCTAGGCGCTGCAGTCCCGAACCGCGCGACTGCTACGGTCGCAGGTTCGAATCCTGCCTCGGGAATGGATGTGTGTGAGGTCCTTAGGTTAGTTAGGTTCACGTAGTTCTAAGCTCTAGGGGACTGTCCTCAGAGCCATTTCAACCATTTGAATGTCACAGTGTTCAGTGAGTTTATATTCAAGAAAGCATGCTGTGCTCTTCGTGTGTGTGTTGTGGGCAGGGGTTGCTACGTAAGTACAAGATGGGAATTCGGGCCGGACAGGGCGAGCGCTCGGAAGCCGAATGGTGGAGACGGCCGACCGGTCGAGTGAAGCGGCAGATCCGGGTTGCAGTGCCGGTCTGATACAAATTCCCACTCTCCACCATTGAGTTACTTTCAGTGCCCGATTGTGCCCGATGTCATGATTTCCATTTCATTTTGCCACGTAAGTTGTACAATGGTATTTTTTTAAAATTAAACTGGAACACCAGTCTACATCTAAATCTACATCTATACTCCGCAAGCCACCTGAAGGTGTGTGCGGAGGGTACCTTGAGTACCTCTGTTAGTTCCCTCTTCTATTCCAGTCTCGTATTGTTCATGGAAAGGCTCTGAGCACTACGGGACTTAACATCTGAGGTGATCAGTCCCCTAGAACTTAGAACTACTTAAACCTAACTAATCTAAGGACATCACACACATCCACGCCCGTAGCGATCGCGCGGTTTCTGACTGAAGCACCTAGAACCGCGCCGGCCGCGGTGGTCTCGCGGTTCTAGGCGCGCAGTCCGGAACCGTGCGACTGCTACGGTCGCAGGTTCGAATCCTGCCTCGGGCATGGATGTGTGTGATGTCCTTAGGTTAGTTAGGTTTAAGTAGTTCTAAGTTCTAGGGGACTAATGACCACAGCAGTTGAGTCCCATAGTACTCAGAGCCATTTGAACCATTTTTTTGAACCTAGAACCGCTCGGCCACTCCGGTCGGCCGTTCGTGGAAAGAAAGATTGTCGGTATGCCTCTGTGTGGGCTCTAATCTCTCTGATTTTATCCTCATGGTCTCTTCGCGAGACATACGTAGGAGAGAGCAATATACTGCTTGTCTCCTCGGTGAAGGTATGTTCTCGAAACATAAAGCCCGTACAGAGCTACTGAGCGTCTCTCCTGCAGAGGCTTCCACTGGAGTTTATCTATCATCTCCGTAACACTTTCGCGATTACTAAACGATCCTGTAACGAAGCGCGCTGCTCTCCGTTGGATCTTCTCTATCTCTTCTATCAACCCTGTCTGGTACGGATCCCACACCGGTAGGCAGGATTCAAGCAGTGGGCGAACAAGTGTACTCTAAGCTACTTCCTTTGTTTTCGGACTGCATTTTCTTAGGATTCTTCCAATGAACCTCAGTCTGGCATCTGCTTTACCGACGATCAACTTTATATGATCATTCCATTTTAAATCACTCCTAATGCGTACTCCCAGATAATTTATGGAATTAACTGCTTCCAGTTGCTGACCTGCTATATTGTAGCTAAATGATAAGGGATCTTTCTTTCTATGTATTCGCAGCACATTACACATGTCTACATTGAGATTCAATCGCCATTCCCTGCACCATGTGGCAATTCGTTGCAGATCCTCCTGCATTTCAGTACATTTTTCAATTGTTACAACCTCTACATACACTACAGCATAATCCGCAAAAAGCCTCAGTGAACTTCCGATATTATCCACAAGGTCATTTATATATATGGTGAATAGCATCGGTCCTACGACACTTCCCTGCGGCACACCTGAAATCACTCTCACTTCGGTATACTTCTCTCCATTGAGAATGACATGTTGCGTTGTGTTATCTAGGAACTCTTCAATCCAAACACACAATTGGTCTGATAGTCCAATTGCTCTTACTTTGTTCATTAAACGACTGTGGGGAACTGTATCGCACGCCTTGCGGAAGTCAAGAAACACGGCATCTACCTGGGAGTTGGTAGCACTGGTAAAGAAAGAAACAAATGAATGTGTGACAGAAACTGGCAGCCAACGACCTTTTTTTTCTGTCTTTAGTTGGTTGTTTGTCTTGCACATAATTAAAATCGTGCATCATGTAGTGTTATTCCATTGTCTATTTTATATCCTTATGAAATGTAAGTTGCAATTTTTAACTAATAAAAATTATTTGATTGCTTACCTTCTGCGGCCTTATGTAACCAAAGCAACTGAATCGCTTATTTTAGAGGACCCCTACATCCATCTAACATAGTTTTGAGAAAAGTGGAAAAACTGTTTCAATATTTTGCAGGTCATTTTTTAATTGTTTGCAGTAACCAGTTATTACTATGAACAATTGTTCTGACTTATTATATTCTCAATATTGTCTCTATTTATTGACCGCAGCCTTGGACATAAGGCTTTTCTGAAATAAGTGAGAAACAAAAATCTTAAAAACTTTTACATCACATATACAAACTGTTTAATGAACATGTAAGTAAAGGTCAAGAGAGTGTTTCAGGAATTCACAATATCTGACCATAAAACAAACTGTTAATCAATACCGGAAACAACAAATCACGCATATGACCACGTAGGCTTTCCCGGCGTAGTAAGTCTTGAAAATCTCTTCGGGTTTGCTTTGGCGACCAGTTGGATCGCCGAAATATCGAGTCAAGTTGATTTTAGGATCCGGCAGCAAACCAAAAGAGACTTTCAAAACAAATCACGCATCTTACGTGTCCGGTGCTCCCTCAGCAGTTGGCAAATAATGAACAGTATTCCGGAATTGTAAGATGTGTTCTTCTTGCACTATGTAAGCAGCCGACTTCATCTTCTTTGCGTTGATAGGAATACAGTTTCACCTGAATAGGCTCCAACAGCTGGGAAGCTGACGTTGGATCGAGAAATTCCAGATAGTCCTAATCCGAATGTGTGGGTATTTAAACCACTGATCATACTCCAGGCTGTTACAAATATCTTATTACTGAAGACAAAGGGACGAAATGTTGCAACACGAAATCATAGTTTCAAGTCCCGTCGTGATGTAACTGGCTCTTGTGAACAAGTTATCCTCTTGTAAAGTCTCGTCCACCACGACTTGAAGTCCAACATTTCTTGTGTTGAGATAATCTTTACAGAGAATTGTTGTCTTGTGCTCGATCACAGGATCAGTTCAAAGTAATCCATACCAGTATATACTCTGTCAATTCTTCGCAGTGATTTCTTGACTGTACCCTGACGAGAAAGAACAGCTCTATTTTCTGAAAATCCACGAAAGCCTGACACATTCTTGTTCGTGATTTTCGTTTTGCGCTCGGCAGTTGTAATAGAACGGATGAAGAGTTTTATGTACTTCGGGAAGCACCTGATAAGGCAGTGATACAAGAAAGTGCACACTTCGTTAGGACGTTAATGAGCGACACCTTTCTGATAAAGGTAATGAAATGCTGTATTGTCTTTCAAATTGTGAATGCTGAAAACTTTAACCGTCAGCTGCCGGAGATAAAATAGGTCTTGAACAGGTTCTGTTCGTGGATGGAGATTCTACATGAAATCAGAGGTCAAACTCAAAATATGTTTATCTCCTTCGTACATCGCACATTACATTCAAAGCAGTATACAATTTCTTGGCTCTTCTCTTGTGCACCATTAAATCACAAACCGCAGTCCGTCGGAGTGTCTCATTCAATCTTTTGGTTTTAATTTTCACCATTAATTGCTCACTTTCACAACGCACATCTACCTGTGGTCTGCCGAAATGAACATATTTGATCGGAGAAAGGGGAATCACTTCTTTGAAAAGCTCGTACACGATCTTCCCATGCAAGTCAGCACTTTAGTGCAGCTACGCTTTACCGGCGTAATGAGACTCATTCGCAGGAAGAGAAGATATGTGCTCGTGAACTTTGGCAATTTTGAGTTCTGATACTGACTTTCCTCGTTCATCTTTAGGCTTTTTCCAAGCAGAAGCACCTGTCTTATTCTTCTCACTCTTTTCTTCGCCAACTGCAAATGAACGTAGAAGTGGTTGTCTGCAGATTTGAATTCTATTTCTTCCCACCATGCACCGATATTTGAAAGAATTTGCCAATGCACTTTTTTCCTTCCCTTAGTCTATGTCGTTTTACTTATTCTGGTTGTATGGGCTCTGAAGGTAAAGATCTTGTTCATCTTTACTATTAAGATCCAGAAAATGTGTGGGAACTGATAATTGATCATCTTGATTAATGGATTCTGGACACTTAGAATTGCATGTACAAGGTTATCCTACAAGTTTTTCTGGTCTTTGCTTACTTTGGTAATTGGTATGCTCCAATTCCATTAGTTTAACAGTTTTGATTACGTTTCGTCCGTACTGCTCAGTATGACATGCGCCTTACCTCCTCCTTTTCTCATGGACAGGTTTACTTCACTGCCAGATTAACACAAGTTGATAGAATATACGATACTATGAGGATATAATATCACATCCTACTGTTTGCCTTACAATGACGACTTTGCAACAAATCATAAACGCATTATTTATACCGTTCTCCCATCTTTTCTTACAATTACAGCACTATAAGGATTTAGTGTTCAGAACTGTTCAGAACAAAAGCGCCCTATGTCCTGGACATGGGGCTCTTTCCAAATCGACAGGAATTTTTGTGCAATATGTTTCGGCTATTTTACAAATGCGGAGGTCCTTTCCACACTCGACGATGAGTCGACTCCTGGAGAACACAGAATTGTACCTAAACAAAAAGTCATAAAAGTGGACTTAGGACCCTTCTGAAATAAGCTATTTAATTACTTTTGATGCGAGTATAGTTTACAAGCACAAAAGTAAAAAATATGTATAATTAATGCTCTTACTTTGAACTGAGTAGAATATTCTTCTTCACGGTCAAAGGCAAGACTTTCCGGTTATTATTAACAAATGCGAAAGTTGTTTACGAGTAGCAGAAACATATTTTATATGACATGAGCGAAATATGAAGCAATATTTTGTATATTTTTGTATTGTGATTTTTATATTTTACCTTTTTGTTGACAAAATTGCGTTTTTTAGGGCTATATGATAAATCTGTATAGTTTTCTTTATTTTTACTACAACTTCCTTCTGTTTCACGTTAGAAATCAGCAGTTTACAAATAAAAACTGACAATTTCAATTTTGCTGTAAATACTGTTTATTTTTAAGTAAGAGTGGGGAGGATAACTACGTAGAGCAACGATGTTCCTCAGGTTATCTGACACTTCACATATCCTCACTCGCTTTCTAGATTTATATTAAAAATGAAGAAATTCCTCCAGCTGTATTTAAGGTGTCTATTTTATTTTGGCAACTAGTTTCAACGTTGTAACAACGTCATCTTCAGGCCCATACACTTGTTGACGTTAACTGCGTGCGGCTGAGTAACCATCTTCCACACAGAGCACGTCCGTATCTCACCACTGACTCCTAGTATCAGCCGAAAGCAGTTGACGTCAAAAAGTGTATGGGCCTGAAGATGACGTTGTTACAACGTTGAAACTAGTTGCCAAAATAAAATCGTTCCCGGGTTCGTTTCCCGGCGGGATCAGGGATTTTCTCTGCCTCGTGATGACTGGCTGTTGTGTGATGTCCTTAGGTTAGTTAGGTTTAAGTAGTTCTAAGTTCTAGGGGACTGATGACCATAGATATTAAGTCCCATAGTGCTCAGAGCCATTTGAACCACTTGAACCAAAATAAAATCGACACCTTCCCCAAGTACATAAACCTTCTTCGTTTTAATAAAAATTTATACCAGCTGACGTCCAATTGTCCTCCATTTCAACTATGGATGTACGAAGACAGTTTGTAGATGGTTCAAATGTGTGTGGAATGTTATGGGACTTAACTGCTAAGGTCATGAGTCCCTAAGCTTACACACTACTTAACCTAAATTATCCTAAGGACAAACACACACACCCTTGCCCAAGGGAGGACTCGAACGTCCGCCGGGACCAGCCGCACAGTTCTAGATGGTTCGCCGCTTCCGGTTTTTAGGGGTATCTAGTAAGGCACTGCTCGCATACGTAAAGAAAGCGATCGTTATGACGCAACACCCGATAGGTAGGCAACACACTTAACGTACAGGTAATGCGGGTACGACCGTAACAGACCAAAGCTACTACCGTAGTTTACGCTTACGATAGCGCACCGTAGTTCTACAACTCTAGAACGAACAAACTGTAACGTACGTTATAACAAGTACCGCCTGCCATGCACGGTAGAGTGTTGCAGGTTTCAGTGACAAATGCGACGCCTCGCGCTGCTGGGACACTTGCGGCAGCCGGCACTCTGTGACTCAGACAACAGCACCGGCCCAACGGCTCAGCAGGGGTGCGTCTGCGGTCGCGAGGCCCTGTGCTGTGATCCTGGAGATCCACCAGCGAGCTGGGGCCGCCACACGCTGCTGTTTCCGAAAGATACCGGCGGTGCTGTCCGGTGTGTGTGTGTGGTTGTGGTTGTGGTTGCCGACCGGTCTGGCGAGGCAGCGCACGCGTGCGCCGGCGACCGCAGCGGAGCGGCCGCTGCAGATTCGCTGCGCGCGGCTGTACCGGCCGCCCGCCAGGAATGCGGCAACATTATCCCCCCCCTCCCCCTCCCTCCCGGTGAGCAGAGCAGCGCAACACTTGCGCTTCCATCAGCACCGTGCCCTTTGTCGGCGTTCCCGAGGCACTGGGTTCGACTCTCGCTGGCAGCGACCGCCACTTTGTGGCAGGCGCGCGGGACACGACGTCACTTCCGGCCTTAGCGTCTCGCTAGTGGCGCTAATTTGCGTCTCCTGTGGACAGCTACGTAGGGCAACTGAAACACGGCACAAAATCTATCTTTGCACGAGCAAAATCAGTCTTCGGCCATCACATAACTTTTAATAAGCATGCCGAAGGGACGGTACAACAAATTTGCAAGTGAAACTTCCTGGCAGGCAAAGGTCCCGAGTTCGAGTCTCGGTCCGGCACACAGTTTTAATCTGCCAAGAAGTTTCATATCTGCGCACACTCCGCTGCAGAGTGAAAATCTCATTCTGGAAATTTGCAAGTCCTTCATAAAGCTAATAAAGGCTTATTATTACATATTTTGGAGGAGATCGAGATATATACCCATTATAGGGATGAACCGTCAGTGCTTCTCGATAAACAGTTGCATTTTCGTGAAAAACATTTTTATGGTCTCTTTGACGAAATTCTATGAACACGTATGTACTCTTTTGTTCAGAAAATCATAGGACCCAGTTGTATCCATGGCAGAAATGTACCTTAGAACAGTACGTAAATATTTATATCACAATCTTTAACTTCCAACCAGAAATATTACGAAATATGACTCCATTTTTAATAAATCAGTTTTATGACATTTTAAAAAGTGTATGTAATATCATAGCACTCTGCAGCTGATCATTCCATTATCACATATATCACCAGTGGCAAATAAAGTTAATATAAGTCAGACAGACAGAATCTAGCATAGGTGTATACTTGCAGTCGAGTTACAACTCACATATCGATATGATGCCGCAATGCCAAAGACTTTCACAACATCGTTGACTTCGAAACCATTGTGGTAGTACCACCTTAGACCATAGAGGGCACACTGAGTATACATCGTCTGAACAGTTATTTTAAAGCTTTTAATTTATATTTTATACCACATTTAAGTAGTTCCATGGTTGTAAAGAGATATTTTATACATAACTATTTTTATGTTATTATTGTACTTTTTTTACGTTTTAACGATTATGTGAACCCGTTTTACACTGATTGGTTGACGTGAGGTGGAGGGAAATGAGGTAGGCAGAGCATCTTAGTATTTAAGCGTATACCCGTCACTTGCTGGCACCAACTGACATCACAGCAGCTGAGAAGAGTGCTCCACCTACCATCTTCGAAGGATAACATGGGTATAACTAGTCTTACTGTATTTTATCCTTATAAGCATTTTGTCATATTCTATTGTCAATCTAGTAAGGTTTCTATTACATTCTAAATTATATTACAGGTCTGATGATGGTCATGTGATATGACGGAAACCGGTCTCCTATGTTCTTCTAGCATACGAGGTGCGATCAAGAATGAATTTTAAGAAGAAAATATTTTAAAATATTTTTTGATCGCTGTTCCAAAAATGTTTATTAAAATTGTACAAAATCTGGTGCATTTATATAGATTAATGAGCCAAACGACATTTCTGGAAAAGCTATCGCACTGTATCAGTTTCATACAAATTACTAGCTGCAGTGCATTGCGTGGGATGTTTAATATCTGCCACACAAAGTGATTGGCCCCGTGTCTTGTTGACACTCGTAGCGAAAGCGAGCCGAATGGGAAAACTGCACTCGCTTTAAATCTAAGGGTACTTCTGAATCACTCGGCGTCAATGGACTACGACGAATGGATACATCTTCAGCTGCACAAAAAAATGGTTGTATTCGTAATCTGCGGTTATATTTTGCGATAAGTGTCTTCCACTGTTTTATCTCTGCTTTCACTGTTTCCAGCTGGGCTGTGCTTGAGCAAGACTCGAACTGTTCCAACTTCACAGATTGACAAATCTCGGGTTCTGTTCGCTCTGCGACCTAGTGACGTCTATTGGTGCTACCTCCAAGACAGCTATTGGCGCTGTAATTCAATCTCGCTAAGGAAACTACAGTCAGTTGATCACTATTTATTTCGTTTTTAAGATTCCATTTTCCATTAGTTTTCTTCATTGTTTCATCTGAATGTAGAAGTAAATAGGCCAAGGACTTTTACAGATTTTTGGTAACAACCTTTCCCAATTACATATATGTATGCAATATGTTTCAAGGCAGATTACTAAATCTTAGCCGGCCGCAGTGGCCGAGCGGTTCTAGGCGCTCCAGTCTGCAGCCGTGCGGCCACTACGGTCACAGGTTCAAATCCAGCCTCGGGCATGGGTGTGTTAGGTTTAAGTAGTTCTACGTTCTAGGGCACTGATGACCTCAGATGTAAAGTCCCATAGCGCTCAGAGGCTAGACAGTGATCTGTCTCTTTTCTTGAATAAAGTGTGCAAAATTTCATCAAGAGCGGAATGACACTGTTGAGTTCTATAAATTACAAACAAACAAACAAACGGTCGCGCCAAAGAAAGTGGTAAAGGCAAGCGTATTCAGATACAGAGGTACGTAAACAGGCAGAATACGGCGCTGCGGTCGGCAACGCCTATATAACACAACAAGTGTCTGGCGCAGTTATTACTGCGGCTACTGCTGCTGCAATGGCAGGTTATGAAGATTTAAGTGAGTTTGAGCGTGGTGTCATAATCGGCGCACGAGCGATGGGATACAGCATCTCCGAGCTAGCGATGAAGTGGGGATTTTCCCGAACGACCATTTCACGAGTGTACCGTGAATATCAGGAATCCCGTAAAGCATCAAATATCTGACACTGCTGCGGCTGGAAAAAGATCCTGCATGAAGGGGACCAATGATGACTGAAGTGCAACTCGTCCGCAAATTGCTGCAGATTTCAGTGCTGGGCCATCACCGACTGTCAGCATTCGAGCCATTCAACAAAACATCATCGATATGGACTTTCGAAGCCGAACGCCCGCTCGTGTACCCTTGACGACTGCACGACATAAAGCTTTACCAGTCGCCCGGGCCCATGAACACCGACATTCGGCAGTTGATTACTGGAAACATGTTGCCTCGTCGGACGAGTCTCGTTTCAAATTGTAGCGAGCGGACGGACGTGTACGGGTGTGGAGACAACCACTTGAATCCATGGACCCTGCATGTCAGAAGGGGACAGTTCAAGCTGGTGGTGGGTCTGTAATGGTGTGGGGTGTGTGCAGTTGGAGTGATAGGGGACCCCTGATACGTCTAGACACGACTCTGACAGCTGGCATACTGTCTGATCACCTGCATCCTTTCATGTCGATTGTGCATTCCGGCGGACTTGGGAAATACCAGCAGGACAATTACACACTCCACACTCCCAGAATTGGTATAGAGTGGCTCCAGGAACACTCTTCTGAGTATAAACATTTCCACTGGCCACCAAACTCCCCAGCCACGGTCATTATTGAACATATGTGGGATGGCGTAAAGACGATTTTCAGACCGACAAGGAAGATCAAAGAGTGTCTTAGATCAGCAAAGGAGAAAAGAGACCCACCTGCAATGTCGGAAATATACCGTATACCATGCACATGCGGAAAAGTTTGTGTCGGAATGACTGGTCGATCAATCAACACCGGGATCAAAGAACATAAGCGACATTGCAGGTTGGGGCAGGTGGAGAAATCGGCCGTGGCAGAGCACGTACTTAGCGAGACCGACCACGTAATCAAATTCCCTGACACGGAAGTTCTGGCTGTACAGAAGCACTATCACACGCGCTTGTTCAGAGAAGCTGTGGAAATACAAAAACACGCGAACAGCTTCAACAAGAAAGAGGAAAGGCTTAAGGTAAACGGATCCTGGCTTCCTGTGCTGCAGTGAACGACCGTCGCAGGTAGCAAGAGGAGAACCGCACAGGAGATGACCGAGGAGAAGCCCTCGGACGTTGGCGCGCCAGGTACATACACTCCTGGAAATTGAAATAAGAACACCGTGAATTCATTGTCCCAGGAAGGGGAAACTTTATTGACACATTCCTGGGGGCAGATACATCACATGATCACACTGACAGAACAACAGGCACATAGACACAGGCAACAGAGCATGCACAATGTCGGCACTAGTACAGTGTACATCCACCTTTCGCAGCAATTCAGGCTGCTATTCTCCCATGGAGACGATCGTAGAGATGCTGGATGTAGTCCTGTGGAACGGCTTGCCATGCCATTTCCACCTGGCGCCTCAGTTGGACCAGCGTTCGTGCTGGACGTGCAGACCGCGTGAGACGACGCTTCATCCAGCAGTCCCAAACATGCTCAATGGGGGACAGATCCGGAGATCTTGCTGGCCAAGATAGTTGACTTACACCTTCTAGAGCACGTTGGGTGGCACGGGATACATGCGGACGTGCATTGTCCTGTTGGAACAGCAAGTTCCCTTGCCGGTCTAGGAATGGTAGAACGGTGGGTTCGATGACGGTTTGGATGTACCGTGCACTATTCAGTGTCCCCTCGACGATCACCAGAGGTGTACGGCCAGTGTAGGAGATCGCTCCCCACACCATGATGCCGGGTGTTGGCCACGTGTGCCTCGGTCGAATGCAGTCCTGATTGTGGCGCTCACCTGCACGGCGCCAAACACGCATACGACCATCATTGGCACCAAGGCAGAAGCGACTCTCATCGCTGAAGACGACACGTCTCCATTCGTCCCTCCATTCACGCCTGTCGCGACACCACTGGAGGCGGGCTGCACGATGTTGGGGCGTGAGCGGAAGACGGCCTAACGGTGTGCGGGACCGTAGCCCAGCTTCATGGAGACGGTTGCGAATGGTCCTCGCCGATACCCCAGGAGCAACAGTGTCCCTAATTTGCTGGGAAGTGGCGGTGCGGTCCCCTACAGCACTGCGTAGGATCCTACGGTCTTGGCGTGCATCCGTGCGTCGCTGCGGTCCGGTCCCAGGTCGACGGGCACGTGCACTTTCCGCCGACCACTGGCGACAACATCGATGTACTGTGGAGACCTCACGCCCCACGTGTTGAGCAATTCGGCGGTACGTCCACCCGGCCTCCCGCATGCCCACTATACGCCCTCGCTCAAACTCCGTCAACTGCACATACGGTTCACGTCCACGCTGTCGCGGCATGCTACCAGTGTTAAAGACTGCGATGGAGCTCCGTATGCGACGGCAAACTGGCTGACACTGACGGCGGCGGTGCACAAATGCTGCGCAGCTAGCGCCATTCGACGGCCAACACCGCGGTTCCTGGTGTGTCCGCTGTGCCGTGCGTGTGATCATTGCTTGTACAGCCCTCTCGCAGTGTCCGGAGCAAGTATGGTGGGTCTGACACACCGGTGTCAATGTGTTCTTTTTTCCATTTCCAGGAGTGTATATTATGTGGCCGCGAGCTCGGCTCCAGTTCACCACCGGCAATGGAGCGTGAAGCTTTGACAATGCCAGCCACTCGTGCTGGCGAAACGTCAGTAAAATCATTAGATAGACGTCGGCCGAAGAACCCGAGACAGAAGCCAATAGGCAGTTTTGCAACGACTGGCCACGAAAGCCTTAACAATTTTGTATATGTGGTATGCCTTACAAAGTCCTGTTGCGAAGGGATCTCCACCCTCTCGTACTGTTACGGACAGCCCTGCAGGATTCATGGTGTCAAACCCTCCAACACTACCTCAGACATTAGTCGAGTCCATGCCACGTGGGGTCCATATACGCTATTAGGCAGGTGTGCCAGTTTTTTTTGGCTCTTTAATATATATATATATATATATATATATATATATATATATATATATATATATATATATATATATATATATATATGTGTGTGTGTGTGTGTGTGAGTGTGTGTGTGTGTGTGTGAAGGAACAAACTTGCGTTTGTCACAGTATTGCTCGTTCACTATTTGTGATCGGACTTGAGTCAGACCGATTTATTACATGTTGCCTCAGTGCTGTCATCGCCACTGGAACTATTCATTAATTTTCAGTTAAATGAGTTGACGAAAAATCGAACAGGCTCACGTGGCTACGACGTGTAGTAATAATTTATGCTAAATGTAGCTCATGAAGAGAGTCTCCTCCAAGTCGAAAATATCGACCAAAAAATAAAAGATGGAAAGGTGACGGAGTAAAGAATAAATAATGAACTCAAGGGCCGCCCGGACGGGCTGGCAACTTGAGCTGCAGGCCTCTGCTGCCTCGTGACGTGGGGGTCACGGGTTCGAGGACTGTCCCTGGCATGCATGTCGGTTCCCTAAGTGTGCCTCCACGTGCCGCGGGGCGCCTCTACCTGCTGGAAACAGCGGCACGAAACGATTAAGTATCTGCACGTCTGCAACCTGTCACGTTCTCACTCGCGTGTTAATAATCGGTATCGCACCTGTGCAACTGAAGGCTTCCAAGCCATTTGCAGTACGTTCTTTATTCACAAAAACATAGCGTCTGGCCTGTCATTACCTTGTACTTTTAAATATCTGTCAAGAGTTGTTCCACGTAATATGTATGATAGCGTTTTAGGTTCGAAGCAGAACATTGCAAGTATGCGTGCATCCTTTTATCTGTACGTTCGATTTTACTGAATTTCCTAACAGTTGGACTGGGAATTTCCTGTTTCTTGTAGTGTAAGGAGTGACCAGAATTTTCCGACGGTGTGTGTAATACGGTGTTCCCGCCAAACTACACTACTGGCCATTAAAATTGCTACACCACGAAGATGGCGTGCTACAGACGCGAAATTTAACCGACAGGAAGAAGATGCTGTGATATGCAAATGATTAGCTTTTCAGAGCATTCACACAAGGTTGGCGACGGTGGAGACACCTACAACGTGCTGACATGAAGAAAGTTTCCAACCGATTTCTCGTACACAAACTGCACTTGATGGGCGTTGCCTGGTGAAACGTTGTTGTGACGCCTCGTGTAAGGAGGAGAAATGCGTACCATCACGTTTCCGGCTTTGATAAAGGTCGGGTTGTAGCCTATCGCGGTTGAGGTTTATCGTATGGCGACATTCCAGCTCGTGTTGGTCGAGATCCCTACATTTCAGCAGGCTAATGCACGACCGCATGTTGCAGGTCCTGTACGGGCCTTTCTGGATACAGGAATTGTTCGACTGCTGCCCGGCCACCACATTCTCCAGATCTCCCACCAATTGAAAATTGGTGGCCGAGCAATTGGCTCGTCACAATACGGCAGTCACTACTCTTGATGAACTGTGGTATCGTGTTGAAGCTCTGTTTGACTCAATGCCTAGGCGTATCAAGGCCGTTATTACGGCCAGAGGTGGTTGTTCTGGGTACTGATGTCTCAGGATCTGTGCACCAAAACTGCGTGAAAATGTAATCACTTGTCAGTTCTAGTATAATATATTTGTCTAATGAACACCCGTTTATCATCAGCATTTCTTCTTGGTGTAGCAATTTTAATGGCCAGTGGTGTATTTTCCCCCCAGTACCGGACGGGTAAATGTGTTCAAAAGCCGGCAGAGAATAAATTAGAAGATAAATTTTATGCCTTCAGTGCAACACTTGTCTCAGCATGGTGGTAATGACGCAGTAGAAATTTGGGTGATGTGGGCTCTTAAATATCTCTACAACTCGACGCAACTGACTTTGAGCGACTTTTTTTTAAAAAAAGGCATAGTTGAAAGGGTGAAAAATGTTTACTTGCGAGAAATCACAACGTTTTTGTCTGTAATGAAGCTGAACAATTGTTATCAACATTTCGTTAAAATATAGGTTACAGTTTGAGCACGTAGGGTACACCTACATATAAAACTATTGCATATGGTTCGTTTAACAGAAAAGCAGCGCTGTAAGAAGTGCGTTGGTGAACTTGGTTAGTTTGCAATCTCTCTCTCTCTCTCTCTCTCTCTCTCTCTCTCTCTCTCTCACACACACACACACACACACACACACACACATACACAATACGATAAGTGAATAAAAGCTAAGGTGGTTACAATATTAAAACTTATTCTTGAAGGAGAAAGATACACAGTCATAACGAAAGGCAGGTGATATTGCCTAAAACGTGCACTGCAAATATTGCGGAAATTAATGTGCAGTTTTCACAGAATGAACTGGTAGCTAGGGGATTGTATTGTTAGCCAATATGCAAGTTGTAATAACACTTAGAAAGTGTATTTTTTGTGGCCGTGCGGTTCTATGCGCTTCAGTCCGGAACCGAGCGACTGCTACGGTCGCAGGTTCGAATCCTGCCTTGGGCATGGATGTGTGTGATGTCCTTAGGTTAGTTAGGTTTAAGTAGTTCTAGGGACTGATGACCTCAGATGTTAAGTCCTATAGTGCTTAGAGCCATTTGAACAGATTTGTCAACCATTGTGTAACACACTAAAATGTCCAATCAATCAATTCAGGCGGAAGTCCTGAAGAAAATACGAAACCTTAGCGTTTCTTCTACACTCCCTTGTTCGCTAATCAAAACAGAAGATATATACCGTGCCAAACCTGTTGGGTGGCTTCCACTCAGTATACAGAACTAATTTAAAATACACAGCAACGGAAATATTACTGCTCGGTCACGTCAAACTGCCGTCCTATCTGGCCTTAAATGGGGAGTGAAGGACATTTTCAGTGATATCAAGTTTTAAGTGAAATACTTTCAGGTATCTGCACATATTCAAACTTATCAGCAAACTATTCTTTTCCACTTGGCACTAACCGCTTTATACCTGGTGTCTTTTCATGTCTGCTTTCCCACTATGCTTTTTTGAAGGCTACCATGGCTTTCCTTTCCCGGAATTCCCGGACTGGAGCTCCGCCTTTTTGTACGCGCAACATCCTGTCTGTAGCAGAAAAGTTAGCAACGGATTTGGGCAGCTGGCCGGCACGGCACGCTTCACCGCCGAGTACGTTGATGCCGGTACCAGGAGGCGTAGCACCACGTGACGTCACCAGGCGCGCCAGACCAGCTGTGGAATTCGGCTAGCTCTGAACATCTGTGAATAGGGCGAGGACTTACCGTGCTCGTAACCCATTACTGGATCGGTCGGATGCGAAACACGGACAACGGGAAAGGCAGAAATACAGCAGTTACAAGCAGTTGAAAGCTGAGGTCACAGCAGACTGTTGGAGGGTTAAACAGTTTGGTCGAATACGGAAAGGAGACTGCGAAACAAACCAGGGACATAAACAGTCTAACACATCACAAAATACAACGAAGAGATAGAATTCTTGCACTCACACATTGCGACATGACTCGTTGCTGGAAACAGTCCTTGAAGGGATGTCAGAGGAAAAGAATTTTATTGCAAGTCTAGATACTTAAGGAAGGTCAAGATGGTGTGGCACGGAACGCAGCAATTTCTCTGGCGAGCGCAAGAATGGCAACTGCGCAAACCGGCCAACCTTATGGCCGTTGAAGGAAACACACACGGCAGTTTTGGAAAAAAGGATTCTGAAAAGGTGGCAAGTGTCTGCGTTCGTAGCTGCACAAAACTGAGACAGAAGAAATGGCGGACATATTGTTAAGTACATCCACAAAATATGGGCAAGACATGCGAAAGATGAACAGAGTAGGTCTTATGGAGAACTGAGATCGCTCCGGTCGAAATTTTGCAACTACATGACAATGGTTGCTAACGCCTTTAATAAGTTAATTCAATTACTTAACGTCATATTATGAATCAGAATGCGATTTTCTTAATGTCAGCACATCTATGAAAGGAAATAATCTGTCTAAACAAGAAAGATTTTATTGCTCTGAAACGTGGAACGTAAGTCGACCAAGTGAATCCATCATTGCTCTCGTGCATTGTTTCCACATTTATTTTTATTTATCGTACGGCGAACACCGCTATTCTTATACGCTTTATACACAATTTAATAACAAAAATTGACATCCAGACATTGAATATAATCTATAGCCACCTCTGTTGCCGGTAGGAAGTCGTTGACGATTCTCCTTGAAGCTAACTGGGATTTTTCCATTATGTGCTGGATGGTTTGATTTTCGGCACCGCAACCTGCAGTGTGGATTAATTCAGTCGGCGAATAATTCCAACACATGTTGTATGTTTGACGTCCCCAGTCGGTAATTTTGTCTTGCGACGGATTATATTAGCAGCTCATTTTTCGATCGTCCGTGTCCATATGTATTTATACTTTATAAGATCAATGTCGTAACAAAACGATACCGTGATTGGCTGACTGAAAAATCCACTCAAGCGCGCCGTGGACGAAAGCAATGATTGCGGAACAGCAACTAATACACTCAGTCTACGTAAATACACAACTTTTCAGTTTCTACGCCTAGGATGCCGCCGTTGACTGATACGCCATTATGAAGCACAAGTTTTTGCTTTACATTTGGAAGCCATCTTCTGCCGAACACACTTATTTTCCTGGTCCTACAGGTTATACGTTATATGGGGTATACAGAAGATCCAAAGAAGAGCACCACGTTTCGTCAGGTGTTCGTTGAAAAAGCGGGAAACCGTCATTCAAACTCTAGTGGCAGGTGTTAAGAGAGAGGTGCTGTGCATGTCGGCGAGATTTACTATAAACATTCCGCGAGTACTGAGCAACTTGAGTCAGGCAACGTACGACTTCCTCCCGCGTGATGCTGCTGTTGTGGTCTGGTACAGCTCTCAACGCCAGTCCAGCCTGTAAGAGCCTCTCCACCTGCGCTTAACTACCGCAACCTAACTGCTCACTGTAGTCAACACTTCGTCCCTCTCTCTCTCTCTCTCTCTCTCTCTCTCTCTCTCTCTCTCTACAATTTTTACCCCATCACACTTCTTCGCTTAACATTTCGATTCAGTACCTTTGCATTACTTTTTTGTATAGCAAAAATTAGCAGCACTTCTTGTCGTTATTTGGATTCTGATTTCCTTTTGTCTTTTTCGCTACTGCTGTCTAGAAATTTTCAAATTTGTGGTATAATCCATCAAAAGAACAAGGTTCGGTTAAAGATAAAGTCAACGTGGGTTATACATTGTTAAAATAAGTTTGGATGGGATCGTAGGGAATGAAATACACGAAGAATTAAATATGATCGACGGGCAATAGGGGATAACATCATATAAGGTTGTCCTTAACGCAAAAATTCCGTACCAAGATACTCTCCCGAAAAAAAAAAAAAAAAAAAAAAAAAACACTCAGAAAGGACTTCGTAATACTTATTAAATGTTAAGAAATATCTCGATTTCATAAATAATTTTCTTTGTATCGGCAGTCTGTATACTCTATGCTCTCCCCTTAAGTCATTGTCAATTACTTTGTTGCCCTATTGCAAAACTCATCTACTACTTTTAGTCTCATTTCGTAATGTAATTCCCTCAAGGTCGCCTGATTTAATTCGACCAGATTCCGTGTACCCTTTCTTCTCCTTTTGTTGATATTCATTTGAGAATTTCTTTTGAACACATCATCCATTCGGTTCAACTGATATTCCAGTCCTTTGCCACCTTTGACAGAAATACGACGCCTTCGGTAAACTTCACAGCTTTCTTTCTTTTCACTCGAGTTTAAGTCTGCTTCTAAATTTCACCTCGATTTCCTGTACTCCTTGCTCAATGTACAATCCCAATAACATGAGGGATCCTTCCCCCTCTACCTTCCCAAATACTGCTTCTTTTGTTTCATGTAACCGCAGTCTCGTTTCTGTTATAAACTACGTTTTGCGCCTTGTCTTTCACCTGTGTTATCTTTGTACTCTGAAGAGCCAAAGAAATTGGTGCATCTGCCTAATATCGACTAGGGCCCCCGCGGGCACACTGAAGTGCCGCAACACGACGTGGCATGGACCCGACTAATGTCTGAAGTAGTGCTGGAGGGAAACGACACCATGAATCCTGCAGGGCTGTCCATAAATTCGTAAGAGCACGAGGGGGTGGAGATCTCTTCTGAACAGCACGTTACAAGGCATATGCTCAATAATGTTCATGTGGGGCGTGTTTTGTGGCTAGCGGAAGCGTTTAGACTCAGAAGAGTGTTCCTGGAGGCACTCTGTAGCACTTCTGGACGTGTCGGGTGTCGCATTGTCCTGCTGGAATTGTCCAAGTCCGTCGGAATGCACAATCGATATGAATGGATGCAGATGATGAGACACAATGCTTACGTACGTGTTACCAGTCCGCCGGCGGCGGTGGCCGTGCGATTCTAGGCACTTCAGCCCGGAAACGCGTGACTGCTACGGTCGCAGGTTCGAATCCTGCCTCGAGCATGGGTGTGTGTGATGTCCTTAGGTCAGTTAGCTTTAAGTAGTTCTAAGTTCTAGGGGACTGATGACGTCAGATGTTGAGTCCCATAGTGCTCAGCGCCATTTGAACCATTTTTTTGTTACCTGTCAGAGTCGTATATAAGCGGATGAGGGGTCTCATACCACTCCAGCTGCACACGACCCACACCATTACACAGCCTCCACCATATTGAGCAGTCCCCTACTGACATACAAGGTCCATGGATTCATGAGGTTGTGTCCATACCCGTACACGTCCATCCGCTCGACACAATCTGAAACGAGACTCGTCCGACCACGCACCAAGTTTCCAGTCATCAACAGTCGAATGACGCTGTTGACGTTCCCAGGCGAAGCGTAAAGCTTGGTGTCGTGCAGTCATCAGGTGTACATGAGGGCGCGTTCGGCTCCGAAAACGCATATCGATGACGTTTCGTTGAATGGTTCGCTCGCTGACACTTGTGATGGCCCAGCACTGAAATCTGCAGCAGTTTCCGGAAGGGTTGCACTTCCGTCACGTTGACCCATTCTCTTCAGACGTCGTTGGCCCCTTTCTCGGAGGATCTTCTTCCGGCCGTAGCGATGTCCGATATGTGATTCACGGTACACTCGTGAAATGGTCGTCCGAGAAAATCCCCACTTCATCGCTACTTCGGAGCTGCTGTGTCCCGTCGCTCGTGCGCCGACTATAACACCACGTTCAAACTCACTTAAATCTTGATAACCGGTCATTGTAGCAGCAAAAACCGATCTAACAACTGCGCCAGACACTTGTTCTCCTACATAAGCGTTGCCGACCGCAGCGCCGTATTCTGCCTGTTCAGATATGTCTGTATTTGAATACGCATGCCTATACCAGTTTCTTTGGAGCTTCAGTGTAATTTTAAAGTGTCTGTTCAATCCAACGTTGCCGAACGTTTTCTCCAAATCTACAAATGCTTCGTTCAAGATGGTTTTTCCTTTGCCTATTGTACTTTGCAGGGGAATGTGCCCGCCAGAAGTGGAAGGGTTACAAGACTTTGGAATGTCGTGTTACAGAGGACACTTTTCGCTCAGACGGACCGGCAGCCGGGCAGCCCCCTCCGTCGGAGGTTCGAGTCCTCCCTCGGGCATGAGTGTCTGTGTCGTCCTTATCGTAAGTTAGTCTAAGTTAGATTAAGTAATGCGTAAGCTTAGGCACCGATGACCTCAGCAGTTTGGTCCCATAAGACCTAATCACAAATTAAGGTCTCGTCGAGATAATCAGTCTTGCCAGGAGCAAAACAGAGGCGAAAGTCGAATAAAGAATAAAAATATTAAGGAGGGAGAGAATGGTTGGGTGTACAGTGGGACACGAGTCGCTGCTGAAGACAGGAGCTGATGGGCTAAAGAGAAGGATTCGGCGGGCAGGCCCGTACACGAGGCGGGGAGGGAGGCCGAGATCGAGGCGATCACAGATGGAACACAAGCTCAGGTTTGGGAAGGACAGAGGAGGAAGTCGGCCGTGCTCTCTCGTGGGACCAGTGTCGTCACGCTTCTTAGGTGATTTAGGGAAAAGCCCGCCAGACTTAAATCTGGATGGCGGGGATTCGAACAGCCGTCTTTCCGAATGCGAGGCCACTGCGTTCACCACTGCGTCACACAACTACACTACTGGGCATTAAAATCGCTACACCACGAAGATGAGGTGCTACAGACGCGAAATTTAACCGACAGGAAGAAGATGCTGTGATATGCAAATGATTGGCGTTTCAGAGAATTCACACAAGGTTGGCGCCGGTGGCGACGCCTATAAGGTGCAGTTTCCAACCGATTTTTCTTACACAAACAGCAGTTGATCGGCGTTACCTGGTGAAACGTTGTTATGATACCTCGTGTACGGAGGAGAAATGCGTACCATCACGTATCCGACTTTGATAAAGATCGGATTGTAGCCTATCGCGACTGCGGTTTATCGTATCGCGACATTGCTGCTCGCGTTGATCAAGATCCAATGAATGTTAGTAGAATATGGAATCGGTGGGTTCAGGAGAGTAATACTAAACGCCGTGCTGGATCCCAACGGCCTCGTATCACTAGCAGTCGAGATGACAGGCATCTTATCCGCATGGCTGTAATGGATCGTGCAGCCACGTCTCGATCCCTGAGTGCACAAATGGGGGCGTTTGCAAGACAACAACCATCTGCACGAACAGTTCGACGACGTTTGCAGCAGCATGCACTATCGGCTCGGAGACCGTGGCTGCGGTTACCCCTGACGCTGCGTCACAGACAGGAGCGCCTGCGATGGTGTACTCAACGACGAACATGGGTGCACGAATGGCAAAACGACATTTTTTCGGATGAATCCAGGTTCTGTTTACAGCATCATGATGGTCGCATCCGTGTTTGGCGACATCGCGGTGAGCGCACATTGCAAGCGTGTATTCGTCATCGCCATAGTGACGTATCACCCGGCGTGACGGTATAGGGTGCCGCTGGTTACACGTCTCGGTCAGCTCTTGTTCGCATTGACGGCACTTTGAACAGTGGACGTTACATTTCAGATGTGTTACGACCCGTGGCTCTACTCTTCATTCGATCCCTGCGAAACCCTACATTTCAGCAGGATAATGCACAACCGCATGTTGGAGGTCCCGTACGGGCCTTTCTGGATACAGAAAATGTTCGACTGCTGCCCTGGCCAGTAGATTCTCGAGATCTCACACCAATTGAAAACGTCTGGTCAATGGTGGCCGAGCAACTGGCTCGTCACAATACGCCAGTCGCTATTCTTGATGAACTGTGGTATCGTGTTGAAGCTGCATGGACAGCTGTACGTGTACACGCCATCCAAGCTCTGTTTGACTCAATGGCCAGGCATATCAAGGCTGTTATTACGGCCAGAGGTGGTTGTTCTGGGTACTGATTTCTCAGGATCTATGCACCCAAATTGCGTGAAAATGTAATCATGTGTCAGTTCTAGTGTAATATATTTGTCCAATGAATAACCGTTTATCATCTGCATTTCTTCTTGGTGTAGCAATTTTAATGGCCAGTAGAGTATTTTTTTTTTCTTTTTTTATCCCCCCCCCCAAAAAAAAAGATATCCTCATAAACTTTATAAGAGCGTAAAGAGCAATACAGTTTGCAGGAGAGGCGGTGGCTGGAGGTGTGTATTGGTGAGGGTGAGGGCAGAGTGCAGCAGCACAGGGCCCGGCCGGCGCCGCACCGCTGGCACACACAGTGAGCCAAGCCGTCGGAACACGGACCGTGCATCCGAGCGTTGAGCGTGCCGAGTTTCTGACGTCACAGCGTGGAATAGCACTCTCGGGAGTCTTTCCGAACGTGCAGAGCGATATCTGGCATGTCAGATATTCTGAGCGTGCGTCTGAGCGTTGGCCAATGAGATGGCACAACGCCACCTACGTCACACGCACGCCGTCTCCCTTCGGTACAGAGTTGTGAGGCGCCATATTGGCATACATTTCGAGCCTATATATATATATATATATATATATATATATATATATATATATATATATATATATATATATATTTTCTGGTGCTCAGAAACGGAGATATATATATATATATATATTGCTCAGAAACGGCATATATATATGCCGTTTCTGAGCACCAGCAAATTGAGAACTACTGGAAAACACGTTGTTAGTTGCGCGATTCGTTCCAATAAAATACTGAGAAACATCATATTCGTGGCAAAAGAATTATTGTAACTTGCATATTATGAGAGTAGGCCATTTGAAGGCAGCGACACACTGAAGATCCACCCAAAACGTATTGTTCTTGGTACAATTTGTTATAATTAAAATTCAGTTAGTAAAGTATCTACAATTAAGGTTTTCTGCAAGGGGTAACATATGATTAGATGCAAGGGATGTGTTGTTGGTGTAGCGTGATGAGCACCGGTACGGTAGCTCAGTAGTCGCAGTCCGGCTTTAGCCGCGGAGCAGCTCGGACTTGTTTACGTTCCGGCTGCGAACGTTCGCGGTAGAAGCGCTGTTTACACCGTCGTCACTCGCGTGTGTTACTGTTTGAATCGAACGCCATGGCGCACAATTTCCGAAAAACTACGATACAGTTCACGTTCTGTAACGAGTATGCACGACCGAAGGCGTTCGAAATCGAACGCTCCTTGAGGGACGAAGTGCAACTTAATTACACGGAGATTATTGGAATTCATTTATCAATCGTGAGCAGCACTCTTTACGTAAAGATGATTGACGACGCAGCATGCGATAGGATCATTGAAGCCGCCAAACGAGGATTCCAGTTCCGACACTCCGATGGTGATATTGGCGAAGTTTTAGTCGCTCATTCGGGCCTGTGCGTGCGTACGATTCGAGTCTTCGAGCTGCCTTTCGAGGTACCCGAAGCATTGGTCACTGAATCACTCCAGCCATATGGCAGAGTTATCAGTCATACGGCCGAACATTGGGCAAGTTTTAGCACGTATCCAGTGCTCAATGGTGTCCGACAGGTGCGAATTGCCCTTACGAAACATGTGCCATCGTACACCAACATCGGCGGCTGTCGAGCTATTGTCATCTATGATGGACAGCCCCGGACATGCTCCGGGTGTCGTGGTGAAGGACATCTTCGATCTGCGTGTATGCAGAGGAGACTCGTGCAACTCCCCAGCGGAGACCTCCAGAATCCGACTACACCAACGTTACTGCCGATGACTTACGTGGCGGCGCTTCGCGGGGAGGTGACGCCGAGGTCGGAACGCACTATCGAACCGACGCCGCAGTTGATTGAGGCGCCTTCGGACCCCACTGACGAAGGAATGGCTCCGACCAACCTCCAATCCCAGACATTACAGGTGGTGCAAAAAGAGGTTGACAGCATCACAACAGGCATGGAAGCTAAAGTGGAACGGCCCCAGGGCGTTGTGGCGACGGCGAGACAGCAGGAGATACAAGATTCACCGACACCAGAGGCCGAGGTTAGGGCCGCAAACAACGCTCGCCAAAGCGCCGCAAGAAGCGCCGACTAAACTCTGCGGAGACGCTATCTTCTCTTCTTGGGAGCCCAGAGGAGACTAACACTATGGACCTGTCTGACTTGGAACCACAAGCTTCGGATGCCGCAGACCATATGAATTCGGACAGTGAAAAGATGTCATGTCGCTCAGACGACGCATCCGCTCAGGGGCCTGCTACCCCTTCTGCGGTGGAGTCTAAAGCTGCGAAAGTACAACAGCTGTCACCCATCAATGCTGCACAGGAAAATTTGGAACACCCCAATGATATCAGCTGATATGAGCAGGACGATGAAATCACCGATGCGGACCATTCTACTGGTGGGGACTCGCATCCGTCCGCATCTCAAGAAACCTAATACCGCAGGGACACGTCCGTCGGGCGACCCTCTGCGGATGTGCAAAGGGACTGTCGATACGGTGAAACTCTGTCATTTTAACATCATGTGGAGATGACAGCTACTCGACCCCAGGCATACAGAATAGGGAAAGTGAATGTAAGTACCATTAGATCGCCCGTGAAACAGCAGTTGTTTAGGGACATGATATACGCGTCGGATGTGGATATACTGATGGTTCCAGGAAGTCCATGGCTACATCTCCTACACCTCGCCGCACTCGAACAACGACAGTGGAACGGCGATATTGGTCCGGGACGGGATTCCGGTTCGCGACATGGCTTATCTACCTTAGCCACGAGGACTGGCGATAACTGTTAATGGAATTCGCATTCTCAATGTTTATGCCCCTTCCGGCACCGACAACAGACGGGCGCGTGCGAGATATTATTCGGAAGAGATTGTGCCCTTATTTACCGGCAGATTCGATCATTTCATTATAGGTGGTGACTTCAATTGTGTTTTAGCCCAAAAAGACCAGACTTCACATTACAATACCTCTCGTGAATTGCATGTGCTATGCAGGGATCTGGAGTTAAGCGACACCTGGGACGTGATTCATAGGAACCGTGAGGGATATAGTTTTTATACCAGTCACTCGGCGAGCAGACTCGATTGAATATATGTTTCGGTTGGCCTACAGGATAAGGTGGTCGACGCGGAACGATGGCCTGCGGCATTTACTGATCATCTGGCTTGCATTTGTACCATATCACTCCCTAGGCAAAATGTGTGGAGAAGCCGCGGGACATGGAAGCTCAATTCGTCACTTTTGGCAGACCCCGAATGTCGTTAGAGAGTCGAGGAGGTATGGGCCACATGTCAACGCCGTCTACCAACATATACCTCCGTGCTTCAATGGTGGCTCGAGTGTACTAAGCCGGCAATAAGAAGAGCTCTCATACAGTATGGTCGGGATAAGACGAGATGGCAAAGAGACACTCTTGATTATTATTACACCATGCTTCGTGAGCTGTCCTTCCAGGTGCCGTCTCAAGCGGAAGTTCATCGTGTCAAGGCACAAATCCTATCGATCACGCGACGACGACTGGGTGGCATCCCAATACGAGCAAGATGTCTCGACACCATCACTGGGGAACGTACCTCGATGCACCACGTGTCGCGGGAACATAAACGTTACCGCCGGGCATTGGTGGCAGTGCTCCACGGTTTAGATGGCCGTCAACTGACAACACAACAGGACATTGCAAATGAATTTTTAAAGCATTTCCGCCACCTCTATGCCGGTACACCGATGGACCGTCTCGTGGGGGAAGAGATACTGCAACATCTGCAAACGACACTGACAGAGACGGATAAGGCAGCGCTTATGGAGCCACTCACAGAAGACGATATAAAGGTGGCACTCACAAAAGGAGCGGCCCATAAATCACCAGGGCCAGATGGGATTACGCTAGAGTTTTATCGAGAATTCGTGGACATGATGATGCCACATTTGGTGTCGATGTACAATGGGGCGATGCGTACTGACATGCGCCTACCGTCGGATTTTGTGACGGGCTTTCTTCTTCCCATCCCGAAGATGGCGGGGAGTCGCAATGTTAATCAATATCGGCCTCTCACTATGCTAAACACAAATTATAAAATCTTTGCACGACTACTAGCGTCTCGTCTCAAGCTGGCGATATCCAGGACAATATCCCCTGATCAGGCTTGCCTAGGGGTGCGAAGCAACATCTCCTCGGCGTTAAGTGAATACCGTGACGTTATCGCCCTTGCGGAAACGTGTAAAATGCGAGCAGCGATGATATCTGTGGACTTCGATGGTGCGTTCGACAGGATAAACCATGAATTCTTGGCGTCAGTCATGAGCCGAATGGCGATTCCACCTGTTTTCATCTCCATCGTTATGAGGCTAATACGAGGGGCTACATCAAAGGTGATTGTAAACGGCCGGGAAGCGAGCTCGATTCCCATTAACAGCTCAGTCCGACAAGGGTGCCCACTCTCCATGATCCTGTTTGCGATAGCGCTTGAGCCGCTGATGTGTGTTATGAGGCGCTCACTTATTGGGATAGCGCTTAATGAGAAGTCTTTCGTTTGCCGCGCATATGCGGACGACATGATCCTCCTTGTCAGATCAGGACATGAAGTGCGTCAGGCTGTTGAACATCTAGACTCTTACGGGACGGCGGCAGGCAGTGTCGTTAACATGACGAAATCCAAAATTATGCACATTGAACTGGGTCTGGAATACGTACCGGGACCGTTTCAGACGGTGGAATCGCTGAGATGTCTGGGGATTACATTTACACGTTCACTACGGCGGTTCTCGGCGGCTTCTGCAGAATGTTCGTCTGACGATACGCAACAACTCACTGAGAGCCTTTGACATGATCCAACGTGTGGCATACACCAACGTTCACATAGCGTCACGACTGCCCCATTTAGCGCAGATCCTACCAATACCGAAGGGTATTCCAGATCGCCTCATGGCTGCCTTTGGTTACTATGTTAGTACTGGGATGTTATTTAAGATCAAGTATGATACGTTAACGCTACAGTTCCGGAACGGTGGTCTCAACCTCACAAACGTGAGAAACAAAGCTCTGGCGCTTTACATGCGAGCGATGATACGAAATTGGCAACAAAGGAAGCATACCATAACGTCAGCTCTGATAGAAGTACTTGTTCCGCCTTCGTACGAACCCCCTATTGCGGTGGGCAATATTTCGCCTTCTCTTGCACACATTGCCTCATTTCTTGTTGATTACAGTTATGTTCGTCTGAAAGTACCTTCGACGAGAATACCCACGACTCGGGAGATCTATAGATGCTTGATGAATCACCATGGCCGCAATATAATGGAATTCAAATAACCGTCGAGAACGTGAAACCACATTTGGTGTGCAGTGCGTACTCCATTACTGTCAACAGCAGCGAGATCGATGCGGTATATTCTTATAAACCGTAAACTTGTGACCAGAAGTCGATTACATAAAATTCATATGGTCGATTCTCCTATTTGCACCAACTGTGGACTGTTAGCAATGGAAGTACATGGTTTAGTGTGTGGCGCAGCGAGGGACATCTGGATGCTGACGCGTCGAATACTGGCCTTCCTTCGGCGCACTAACTACACAGAAATCACATCGGATGTACTTTTTCTATCGGACAAGACCTTTCTTCCCAAACAAAAGACATATGCGGTCAATTGGATCGCTGGACATGCGACGAAATATTTGTATTCGTACGATATTAAGTCCGTGATGGATTATTGGATGTATTTACAAGAACAACACGAGCTCATACGGAGTCATACGAAATACAGGACTTACTTTTCCAATTTTGTAGGAAGTGTTTTTCACAATCCTCCCGACAGCTGGGGTGTCCGCCCGTGACTAGGATTGTCATTTACTTTATTGCTGTTACAAAAAAAAAGAAAAAAAGAAAAAGAAGGCGGTCTTTGTGTTGATTTTTTGGTTTCCAAATTGTTTTTGCTGTCTCAATACTTTTCTTATCCCTAGGACAACACAATTGTACGAATAAAGATTGTTTGTTTACCCTGCCTTCCTGTTAAAAATTAAAAAAAATAATAAAAAAGCGTAATGAGTAGCACCATTGTTATGTATTGATTAAAATAAAAAAAAGTAGTTCGGTCAGAGGGTTAGCTGCCCTCTGTAACAAAAAAAAACTGAGTTAATGGATCAACGACGAACTGAAACGGGGGTCTTGCGACGCCCGCCACGAGCGGAAGCAACGAACAAACACGAACTAAATTAGACCTAAAAAAAAAATGTATCGTCACTGTCCAGTGGAGAGTTGTTTATTGGGGCGTTGGTTCGCGTCGTGACACTTCCAATTTTTTTTCCTAGCATTCCAGTTTTTATTAGGTTCTGATACTTTATTATTAGTTTTATATGAGTATATGCTATAATACTTTATGTTATGTAAACATAAATTCACCTTTTTTTGAGGGATGACTTTGTTCGATTGGCTTAGTCTACAGGACAGCTTGCGCCACTTGTATAAAGACATTCTGCTCATTTTTCTTTTACGCTTCGTAATTCCCATGTTGCAAAGATTCTGCTACTGGGTAAGAACAGTGTTCAAGTAAGACTGACCTCGGGGTTTTACTAAAATGTGGGAATGATGTTTATCTTATGCGGAGAAATATTCCAAATTTGTATCGCACTGTTTGTAATGGAACTGTTATAAGCCTGTGTCCTTGCTGACTGGACATGGTACTTTCCTTTTCGTGGACGATGGAGGACATGTGCGTTTTAAAAGACCTAACGTGGGAATTTTGCGCGCGCCCGCTGAGTAAACAGTGTGATTTACGAACTAGAAACATCGCTCAACTACCGCTGGAGTGCGTAGCGATCGCGTAGACCACGTTGCGGTTCGACGTACCGTATGCACAAGTCGCAGCGTTCCTGAGCGTTCAGCAGCACGCTGAACTTGCCACGCTCAGTGTTGACGTTCGACAGCACGGGCCATGTGCCGACGGCCTAACCGCCACCGTGCCTCCACTGTGCAGTGCAGACACTCTCTTCCCTCTCCTACCGGCTCACAGCGCCTGCGGCAGCAACGTTCCCTCCGCCCGCGAGCAGCGCCCGCATCGTTTTACAGCCTCCTCCGCTAATGCCAGCCGGCCATTTAGCTGAAGCGCCTGCAGCATGCGATCCTGTTATCTCTTCGGTCAGCAAACCGCACTTAATATTCCGCCACTCCTCTGCCAGTCCGCGCATACGGTATCTCTGCTCGCTAATACCACACTGGTAGGGTCGCCAGTTTCGAATAGTGAACAATCTGATACCGAAAAGCTCCTTTTACCCAGCGTAGTGCAGCAGCTCGACGCGACACGGACTCGACAAGTCTTTGGAAGTCCCCTGCCGAAATATTGAACAGGGTTGCCTCTACAGGGTGGTCCACTGATCGTGACCGGGCCAAATATCTCACGAAATAAGCGTCAAACGAAAAAACTACAAAGAACGAAACTCGTCTAGCTTGAACCGGGAAACCAGATGACGCTATGGTTGGCCCGCTTGATGGCGCTGCCATACGTCAAACGGATATCAACTGCGCTTTTTTTTAAAAAATAGGAACCCCCATCATTTATTACATATTCGTGTAGTACCCAAAGAAATATGAATGTTTTACTTGGACTACTATTTTCGCTTTGTGATAGATGGCGCTGTAATAGTCACAAGCATATGGCTCACAATTTTAGACGAACAGTTGGTAACAGGTACGTATTTTTAAATTAAAATACAGAACGTAGCTACGTTTCAACACTTTATTTCGGTTATTCCAATGTGATATATGTACCTTTCTGAACTAATCATTTCTGAGAACGCATGCTGTAACAGCGAGATAAGCTGTAAATACCACATAATGCAATAAATGCTCAAAATGATGTCCGTCAACCTCAATCCATTTGCCAATACGTGTAACGACATTCCTCTCAGCAGCGGGTAGTTCGCCTTCTGTAATGTTAGCAAATGCATTGAGAATGCGCTGACGCATGTAGTCAGCCGTTGTCGGTGGATCACGATGGTACATATCCTTCAACTTTCCTCACAGAAACAAATCCGTGGACGTTAGATCCGGTGAACGTGCGTGCTTCGACGACCAATCCACCTGTCATGAAATATGCTATTCAATACCGCTTCGACCGCACGCGACCTATGTGCCGCACATCCATCATGTTGGAAGTTCATCGCCATTCTGTCATGTAGTGAAACATCTTGTAGTAACATCAATAGAACATTACGTACGAAATCAGCATACATTGCACCATTTAGATTGCCATCGATCAAATGGGGGACAAACATCCTTACTCCCATAATGCCGCACCATACATTAACCCGCCAAGGTCGCTGATGTTCCGCTTGTCTCAACCATCGTGGATTTTCCGTTGCCCAGTAGTGCATATTATGCCGGTTGACGTTACCGCTGTTGGTGAATGACGCTTCGTCTCTAAATAAAACGCCTGCAAAAAATCTGTCGTCGTCCCGTACTTTCTCTTGTGCTCAGTGGCAGAACTGTAAACCGCGTTCAAAGTCGTCGCCATGCAATTCCTGGTGCATAGAGATATGGTACGGGTGTAGTCGATGTTGATGTAGCATTCTCAACACCGTCGTTTTTGAGATTCCCGATTCTCGCGCAATTTGTCTGTTCCTGATTCCTGATGTGCGGATTAGCCGTGACAGGAGCTAAAACACCTACTTGGGCATCATTGTTTGTTGCAGGTCGTGGTTGACGTTTCACATGTGGCGGAACACTTCCTGTTTCCTTAAATAACGTAACTATCCGGCGAACGGTTCGGACACTTGGATGATGTCGTCCAGGATACCGAGCAGCATACATAGCACACGCCCGTTGGTTTTTGATCACAATAGCCATACACCATCAACACGATATCGACCTTTTCCGCAATTGCTAAATGGTCCATTTTAACACGGGTAATGTATCACGAAGCAAATACCGTCCGCACTGGCGGAATGTTATGTGATACCACGTACTTATACTTTTGTGAGTACTACAGCGCCACCTTTCACAAAGCGATAAAAGTGGTCCAACTAAAACATTCATATTTCTTTACGTACTAGACGAATATGTAATAACAATGGGGGTTCCTATTTTTTAAAAAACGGACTTGATATCCGTTTGACCTATGGCAGCTAGACGAGTTCCGTTCTTTGTAGTTTTTTCGTTTGATGCTTATTTCGTGAGATATTTGGACCGGTCACGATCAATGAACCACTCTGCATAGCCATCCAAAATTGCGAAAGTACTGGAGGTGCAGGATTTTGCGCACGAACTGACCTCTCCATAACGTACCATAAATGTTCGATGGGGTTCATGTCGCGCGTTCTGGATGGCCAAATCATTGGGTCGAATTGTCCGGAATGTTCTTAAAACCAATCACATACAGAAGTCGCCCGGCGACAATGCGGATTGTCATAAAAATTTCATCCTTATTTGGGAACATGAAGTCAACGAATGGCTCCAAATGGTCTCCAAGTGGTTCATCTGGACCAGGGGACCCAGTCCAACCGTGTAGACACAGCCCACACCATTATGCAACCACTACAGCTCAAAAACGAGTGACAGGAAGTGTAAAATGGCTAAGCAGGGATGGATAAAGGACAAATGTAAGGATGTAGATGCTTATCTCACTACGGGTAAGATAGATAATACCTACAGGAAAATTAAAGAGACTTTTGGAGAAAAGAGAACGACTTGTATGAATACCAGGAGTTCAGATGGAAACCCAGTTCTAAGCAAAGAAGGGAAAGCAGAAAGGTGGAAGCAGTATATAGAGGGTCTATACAAGGGCGATGTACTTCAGGACAATATCATGGAAATGGAAGAGGATGTAGATGAAGAGGAAATGGGAGATACGATACTGCGTGAGGAATTTGACAGAGCACTGAAAGTCCTAAGTCGAAACAAGGCCCCGCGAGTAGACAACATTTCATTAGAGCTACTGGTGGCCTTGGGAGAGCCAGTCCTGACAAAACTCTACCATCTGGTGAGGAAGATGTATGATACAGGCGAAATACCGTCAGACTTCAAGAAGAATATAATAATTCCAATCCCAAAGAAAGCAGGCGTTGGCAGATGTAAAAATTACCGAACTTTCAGTTTAATAAGCCACGGCTGCAAAATACTAACACAAATTCTTTACAGACGAATCGAAAAACTGGTAGAAGCCGACCTCGGGGAAGATCTGTTTGGATTCCGTAGAAATGTTGGAACACATGAGGCAATACTGACCTTACGACTTATCTTAGAAGATAGATTAAGGAAAGACAAACCTACGTTTCTAGCATTTGTAGCCTCAGAGAAATTTTTTGACAATGTTGACTGGAATACTCTCTTTCAAATTCTGAAGGTGGCAGGGGTAAAATACAGGGAGCGAAAGGCTATTTACAATTTGTACAGAAACCAAATGGCAGGTATAAGAGTCGATGGACTTGAAAGGGAAGCAGTGGTTGGGCAGGGAGTGAGACAGTGTTGTAGCGTCTCCCCGACGTTATTCAATCTGTATATTGAGCAAGCAGTAAAAGGAAACAAAAGAAAACTTCGGAGTCGGTATTAAAATCCATGGTGAAGAAATAAAAACTTTGAGGTTTGCCGATGACATTGTAATTCTCACAGAGACTGCAAAGGACTTGGAAGACCAGTTGAACGGAATGGATGTGTCTTGAACGGAGGATATAAGGTGAACATCAACAAAAGCAAAACGAGGATAATGTAATGTAGTCGAATTAAGTCGGGTGATGCCTACGGAATTAGATTGGGAAATGAGAGATGTAAAGCAGTAGGTGAGTTTTGCTATCTGGGGAGCAAAATAGCTGATGATGGTCGAAGTAGAGAGGATATAGAATGTAGACTGGCAATGGCAAGGAAAACGTTTCTGAAGAAGAATAATTTGTTAACATCGAGTCTAGATTTAAGTGTCAGGAAGTCGTTTCTGAAAGTATTTGTATGGAGTGTAGCCATGTATGGAAGTGGAAAGTGGACGATAAATAGTTTAGACAAGAAAAGAATAGATGCTTTCGAAATGTGGTGCTACAGAAGAATACTGAAGATAAGGTGGATAGATCACGTAACTAATGAGGAGGTATTGAATAGGATTGGGAGGAAGAGGAGTTTGTGGCACAACTTGACTAGAAGAAGGGATCGGTTGGTAGGACATGTTCTGAGGCATCAAGGGATCACAAATTTAGCATTGGAAGGCAGCGTGGAGGGTAAAAATAGTAGAGGGAGACCAAGAGATGAATACACCAAGCAGATTCAGAAAGATGTAGGTTGCAGTAGGTACTGGGAGATGAAGAAGCTTGCACAGGATAGAGTAGCATGGAGAGCTGCATCAAACCAGTCTCAGGGCTGAAGACCACCCAACAACAACACTCCTGATCTGACGGCCGGGAGAATGAAATATCCACAACATCTGTCATATCTCCTAAACTGCTCGAGGAGATGAAACGAGAATTTGGCGAATGATAAGAACAAGAAGGAGAGTATTTTGTCAATTCGTAAACACATTGTTTTGTTTTGGACTCGCAACTGTTGCACGACTTGGGCTGTACACCCATTTCAAAGTGTATTGTGTGACCTGTCAAAGGGACACTTAAGTTACAGTCAAACCTATTGTCTCGTCTTACTGGCTAAAATGAAAGTTTCACTAGATTTAAGACCACTTGCAGTTATAACAGCGTATGAGAACGGCATAAAGATTTACATTTTCGGAGAATGGTGTTTGCCGTATAAATGACTCCGACACTAACCTGGTGGGTTAGTGAAGCCTTCGATAAGTGTGATCAGAAGGGCTGAATTGCGCCCGATAAATCCTACATACTTTAAGGGCAATTCTTTCTACATCTTTTGGCGCTCCGAGTAAAAGGTGAAACGGCCCGATTACAGTCAGACAGCCGCGGGAAGTTGTGTTGCTTTAATGCAAAGCACATTAATGGAAGCAGACACACGGTGTATTCCCCGCTGCGCTACTGCTGGCTAGTTGGCTACTCGAGACACGTTAATGGCCTGCTAGCAGTGGGACGCGGAGTGTGGCGGCATTAGCCGCCGCGGGCTGCCGGCTGGCGACCTCGCGCGTCGCTCGTAGCGGCCGCCGCCCGCCGCACGCCGTGCAGCTGGAGCCCGCTCGGCCACGCAGGTGCGTGGCCGCAGAGTGCACGCGCGCACACCGACGCAGGAGGTGCGCCTCCTCCGGTCTCCCCGGCCGCCAGCCGCAGAGGACTGCCTGCCCGCCAGCCGCCGGGGCTTCCGGAGACCGCGGTCGCATGCAGCCCGCGCCCTACTGACTCGTTGCCACAGAGACGAAAACAAAACGGAGCAATTTGCGATCTCTCCTGTGCGCCATGACCAGTCACGTAACGGTGACGGCTGCTGTGTTCTCACTTCCCGATCACTATTGCCTATTTAACTACTTCACACCGTTATTGGTTCACGTATTAAATTATGTAAAGAGGCTGTTTAGGTTTTTATGTTGGTAACGCCACGTAGCGCTCCGTATGAAAATCACTGACTGTGCTGTGTGCAGTCTGTGGCTGGTTGGCATTGTATTGCGCAGTTGGAGGTAAGCCGCCAGCAGTTGTGCATGTGGGGAGAAAGATCGCAGAATTTTGAAAGCGGACGATCTGGACGTGTGTCCGCTAGAAAAAACTAAATTTGTAAGACTGGATGCCATGAACTGATATACCGGGTGAGCAAAAAGTCAGCATAAATTTGAAAACTGAATGCATCGCGGAATAATGTAGATAGAGAGGTGCAAATCGACACAAATGCTTGGAATGACATGGCGTTTTATTACAACCAAAAAAGTACAAAAGTTCAAAAAATGTCCGACAGATGGCGGAGTTATGGTGAGGCACTGGCGTCGGATGTTGTCTTTCAGCATCCCTAGAGATGTCGGTGGATCACGATACACTTGCGACTTCAGGCAACCCCAAAGCTAGTAATCTCACGGATGTTCTTTAAATGGGACGCTGTACTTCTTTACCATCATTCGAACGCTCTGGAAAAGATGCGTATAGTGATGTAACGCATGTTGCCACTGTGATTCAAATTTCGCTTAAAAGACGCTGGGAAATATTGTACGATTGAAGGTCGAGGCGGTCGGAAGCGGCCGCAGACTGTAATAACGCCTCGCGCGACTCGCAGGCCGTGTTGCCGTGCTCTGTGCAGCATGCTCGACCTCCTACGCTACGTAGGTAAATCCTCACCTGCCCTCTTTTAAGCAAAGTTTGAATCACAATAGCAACATGCGTTACACCACTACACGCGTCTTTCCTTGGCGAAAAAAATTATAGCGTCCCATTTAAAAAACATGTACTTGCATCATTATCTCGGTCAATACAAACGTTGTTATTATTGTGCATGTACTAACGGCCGGCCGCGGTGGGCTAGCGGTTCTAGGCGCTCAGTTCGGAACCGCGGGACTGCTACGGTCGCAGGTTCGAATCCTGCCTCGGGCATGGATGTGTGTGATGTCCTTAGGTTAGTTAGGTTTAAGTAGTTCTAAGTTCTAGGGGACTGATGACCACAGATGTTAAGTCCCATAGTGCTCAGAGCCATGTACCAACGTATGTGCCCCATAGTCCATTATGATTCGCCGAAAACCCCATGCCGATACGTGCAATCGCCCCCGGAATAAAGGGGCTGTTACGTATTACGCGACTCATCCTCTATATACTTCTGAACACTATTAAGGTAAATACATTGTCAATTGGCTCAGAGCACTATGGGACTTAACATCTGTGGTCATCTGTCCCCTAGAACTTAGAACTACTTAAACCTAACTAACCTAAGGACATCACAAACATCCATGCCCGAGGCAGGATTCGAACCTGCGACCGTACCAGTCGCGCGGTTCCGGACTGAGCGCCTTAACCGCGAAGCCACCGCGGCCGGCAAAATACATTGTCTGTTGTCTATCAAAATCTTTCGTTTGCTAACTATGCCTATCAGTAGTTAGTGCCTTCAGTACTTAGAAACTTTTATTTAGCTGGCAGTATTGGGGCTCGCTGCATTGGAGTAGTTCGAGTGACGAATATTTTTGTGAGGTAAGTGATTCATGAAAGGAATAGGTTATTGCTAGTCAGGGCCATTCTTTTCTAGGGATTATTGAAAGTCAGATTGCGTTGCGCTAAAAATATATATTATGTTTCAGTTTACTGTTGATCACAATAAGTAAAGACAGAAATGTCTGAGTACGTTCATGTTTTGCTCAGCTGTTTGAAATTCAAATAACGTAAGGGGTTTACCAGCACAATCTTTCTTATTTTTTCTAAGGGGATGTTTCAATTATTACTTCTTCAATCTTCGCTGTCTACGATGTATAAAAATACTGTCTCTGTTTCTTTACTGGTAATTCCGATACTTACTCGATTTTTTTAGTCTTTTTCTTTACGGTAAATAGCTGTCTTATCTGTATAACGTGCTGCCCTACTACCATTGCAGAATTTTATTTTACAGTAATCAGTTGATTCAGCAACAAAAGGAGGCTAAGCACTGGACGCTGCAGTAGAAACCTGGATGTCACCTACAAATCGATTTCAGTCAATCCTTATTAGAGCCATATTGAGATTTTCACTCTGCAGCGGAGTCTGCGCTGATATGAAACTTCCTGAGAGATTAAAACTGTGTGCCTGACCGAGACTCGAACGCGGGACCTTTACCTTTCGCGGGCAAGTGCTCTACCAACTCAGCTCAGTTGTTAGAGCACTTGCCCGCCAAAGGCAAAGTTCCCGAGCTCGAGTCTCGGTCCGGCACACAGTTTTAATCTGTCAGGACGTTTCTTACTAGAGCCCTTTGGAGTACAAGCACTAAGTCTGTAATACCTACATGTGTCACTGAAGAGTACAGGTCAGATCGAACGTACAAGTGGAGCTGCATTTTTACCTTAGCTCTGACCAGTACTCTTCACTGACATGTGCAGATATTGCAATTCCACTGCTTGTATTCGTGAGTCCACAGACCTCTGATACTAGCACTCATGATGGTCACGCAGCGATTCAAATCGATTTGCAACAGAAATAAAGATTTATACTGCAACGATCAGTGCTGACCCTCCTTCTGTTATTAACACTGGTCTCATGGTTGTTGTGGACGCAGCTCCTTATGGAGTTCCCTTTCAGTTCATTTTCTTTCCTTCCTAAAGGGCATCACAGTCTCCACTTGATCTATGTGTCTAATGAATATTCTGTGATACTTCCTTCTCTTCCTTTACGATAATTTTTTTTTTAAATTCGTACTGTGTACACTAGTCTCCACTACAGGGCTGGAGCTTTTTTTACAGTACTCGATTCACTTTCTTTCTGAAATATAGTGAAAGTTTTTCTTGTGATAACGATATCGATTTACAACTGAAACATACACTGCTGATGACACTGTATATCTGTCAAATACAGCAAAGGACTTCGGAGAGCAGTTGAGTGGAATGGACAGTGTCTTCGCAAGAGAATATATGAGGGTTGGAACTTAAATAGTGGCATCTTTTTAGTTACAGCTCGTACAAAATAGATACGTCTTTCAAACTCGTAGGTGCAACCACAACGGAGGGGTATCTGTTGAGAGGCCAGACAAACGTGTGGTTCCTGAAGAGGGGCAGCAGCCTTTTCAGTAGTTGCAGGGGCAACAGTCTGGATGATTGACTGATCTGGCCCTGTAACAATAACCAAAACGGCCTTGCTGTGCTGGTACTGCGAACGGCTGAAAGCAAGGGGAAACTACAGCCGTAATTTTTCCCGAGTGCATGCAGCTTTACTGTATGGTTAAGTGATGATGGCGTCCTCTTGGGTAAAATAATACACTAAGCAGATTCAGAAGGATGTAGGTTGCAATAGATACTGGGAGATGAAGAAACTTGCACAGGATAGGGTAGCATGGAGAGCTGCATCAAACCAGTCTCAGGACTGAAGACCACAACAACAACTGACCTTCAGAGAAGTCGCCAGCATTGTGTATAACCCGTTGCCAGCGTTGTGGAAGTCGTAGGATTTTGTTAGCAGTGCCAGTTGTGTTGACAGTTCGAGCGCCTTCTATTCCCCGACGAATTTGTAGCAGTTCTGAAGCGAATGCCGTGAAGTGTTTCCTTCAGATTAGAAATCGAGTTGAACTCGCGAGGACTTATGTCAGGGGAGCGCAATAGGTGGCATACCATTTAGCAGCTCCATTAGTCAAACAAATCAGTAACAGCTTGCACTGTACCTGCTTGATCATTGTCCTGCAAAATGATAAGTCAGGTCCTGCAAAAAATGTCATCACTTCTGTCTCTAAGCTGGTCGTGGGTTTTGTTCCATAAATGGACAGCATAGAAACAGAAGTGATGACACTTTCTGCAGGACCTGACCATCATTTTGCAGGACAATGCTCAAGCACTTACAGTGCAAGCTGTTACTGATTTGTTTAACTGATGGGGTGCTAAGTGCTATACCACCTACTGCTCTCCCCTGACTTAAGCCCTCGTGATTTCTAAACTGAAGGAAACACTTCACGGCATTCGTTTCAGAACTGTTACAAATTCGTCGGGCAATAGACCGTGCCGCTCGAACTGTCAACACAACTGGCACTGCTAAGAGTATCCTACGACTTCCACGTCGCTGGCAACGAGTTATACACAATGCTGGTGACTACTTTGAAGGTCAGTAAAACTTTGAAACACGTAACTATTTTGCACGAGCTGTAAATAAAGAGTTGCCACTATTGAAGTTCCAACCCTCGTAAAATGCGAATTAATAACAGCAGAAGATGGATGATGGGATGCACTCAACGTGAAACAGGCGATGGTGTGGTAACAGTGTAGGATATGAGACGCTAAAAGTAGTGGACCGTGTTTCTAGCTCGCACAACAAAATATCTGACGACTGCTTAAGGTGGGAACGTATAAAGACAAAACTGGCAATCGCAAGAAAAGCCTTTCCGAAGAGAGGAAGTTGTTAAAGTCTAGTACAAATTTAAGCGTTAGGAAATCTTTTCTGAAGGTATTTGTCTGTGTAGACTTCTATGGCAGTGAAACGTGAACGATAGGCAAGATGATGGAAGCTTTTGAAATGTGGCGCTGGAGAAGAATGCCGAAAGTTAGTTGGGTAGGTCGAATACGAGATGAGAATGTAGTGAATGACACAACGGAATCAAATATATTAGCCGACAGTGAGCACTGATTAACATCAATAAGGCAAGGTGACAATTTGAGTGGGCCGGAACTGGAACCCAGGTCTGGTGCATACCAGACACTGGCGCAGGCCACTACGCCAGCCGCACACATTGCTCGCCGCAGCCGCAAGCACTGCCCCACCGCGCCTCCGTCAGACCCAAAGCGTCAACTTGTACCACACACCAGTTACGTAGCATCCCTGCCGATTAGCCTCATTTCTCGCGACACCTCGGCCATTCCCCTGAAAGTTCGAGCTCGGTGTACATCTGCACTGAAGCGATCATTCGGTGTCATTGCCTTAATTGCAGATGCACACGACGCTGGGACTGCTCCGGCGATCGGGGAGACGTCGCGAGTAATGAGCAGGGTACGGTAGGTATAAGCTGAGACTGACCGGATGGTGCAGTGGTTAGTGCAGCTGCCTAGTAAGCACGACACCCACGTTCGAATCCCGGTCTGGCACAAATTTTCACCTCGCCCCATCGACATAAATCAATGCTCACTGGCAGCTAATGTCTTTAATTCCTTTGTGTCTCGATTCAGGGTGAAAATGGTGTCTGGATACCACACAAATGTAGTGAATAGAACTGAGGAGACGAGAAACTTGTGGCACAACTTGACTAAATCAAGGGATTACAACCCATTCTGAGACATGAAGGGGTCACTAATTTGGGTCGGTTTGGGGTTGGGTTGTTTGGGGGAAGAGACCAAACAGCGAGGTCATCGGTCTCATCGGATTAGGGAAGGATGGGGAAGGAAGTCGGCCGTGCCCTTTCAAAGGAGCCATCCCGGCATTTGTCTGGAGCGAAATCGCGAAAAACCTAAATCAGGATGGCCGGACGCGGTATTGAACCGTGGTCCTCCAGAATGCGAGTCCAGTGTGCCACTAATTTTGGTGTTGGAGAAAAGTGTGAGCGTTAGAGGAAACCGTGGGGTTAACAACTGTTCAGGGAGACCAGGAATTGAATGCAACAAACTGGTTCAATAGATTGGAGGTCGCAGAAGTTACTGGAAGATGTAGAGGCTGTGCAATATAGAGTAACATAGAGAGCTGCAGGAAACCAGTCTTAGAACTGATGAGCACAACGACAAGAACAACAGAGATATGTTCGTAACTGAATACTGCAATTTCCCCATGAGCTATGTAACTAATGATATACAGCTTACGATATTAGATTCATTTGTGTTGGCTAACTGACGGCCGTTGGGGCCGAGCGGTTCTAGGCGCATCAGTCCGGAACCGCGCTGCTGCTACGGCCGCAGGTTCGAATCCTGCCTCGGGCATGGATGTGTGTGATGTCCTTAGGTTAGTTATGTTTAAGTAGTTTCTAAATCTAGGGGACAGTGGATAGGCCTTGAAAACGAGAAAACAGGAAGAAGTTGTGTGGAACTATAAAAAGAATAAGCAAAATATACGAACTGAGTAGTGCATGAGGAACATAGCAACATCAAAGATAGTTTAAGCTCAGGAGTGCCGTGGTCCCGTTGTTAGCGTGAGCAGGTCCTTGGTTCAAGTCTTCCCCCGCGTGAAAAGTTTATTTTCGCAGAGTTATGATCTGTCCTTTCGTTCATTGACGTCTCTGTTCACTGTAATAAGTTTAGTGTCTGTGTTTTGCGACCTCACCGCAAAACCGTGCAATTAGTAGACGAAACGGCGTGCCTCTCCAATGGGAACCGAAAACATTTGATCGCATTGTCATAGGTCAACCGATTCCTCCACAGGAAAACACGCGTGATATATATTCTATACGACACTGGTGACGGCATGTGCGTCACATGACAGGAGCATGTTGTGTTGCGTCCCCATACTACGGCGCAGTTACCTCGCATCGGAAGGACGGACGGACAGATAATAATTGTCTGAAATAAAAAATTACACTTTTCACTACTCGTTCCGCAGCTGCTCACGCTAACCACGGGACCACGGCGCTCCTGAGCTTAAACTATCCTTGATGTTGCCTATGTTCCTCATGCACTACTCAGTTCGTATATTTTGATCATTTTTTTCATAGTTCCACACAACTTCTTCCTGTTTTCTCAATTGATCTGTGTTCAGTTTTTCAAGGCCTATCCACTGTGCCAACTTATAACTAAATCTGAGGGGGCTGCGATGGGGAGGTTCGCTTGTTAGAGGCATTTTTTGTTGGCTACATGCTTCGCTTACTGATCCGCCATTGAACATCGTAATTGTAAGCTGAAATATTTCTTTTCCCGCTGTAGTAAATTTTGCTAGTCAAAGCTATTTTATTTACCTCTCTCCAAGAGATAAGCAACAATATAATAATGTAATCGCCATGTTGTTAACGTCGCCTGCCGCATGTTTATTGACGAAAGCCAGCGGCCAGTAACATTTGTCTTTACACAAACAGCGTCCGGAAATCGTTTCTAGCCTAACATGTAAACACGACGGCGAAGAAAGGTTGTCGTCTTCGGGAAAGCCATGTGGAATATACACGTAGCGAGTGTGGTCACCACTACCTGTCCCTCGCAAGAACTCAGCAGCGAGCATAAGAAGCGACGCTCCACCGCGTGACGTCACCAGCCAGCAGCTGCTGCGGAAGGGCGGGGGGGGGGGGGGGGGGGGGGGGGGGGAGCACAGTGGCGGCGGGCGCGCACTTCCTCATTCCTCGGCGCTAGTCTCTGCTCACACCTGCCGCGGCTTCAATTGTCCGCGCCGAGCCGAGCCCAGCACCGAGTGAATTAGAATTTTTGCCGCGGCGGTGAAGGTACGGAAGGGTGGGAGAAGACCGCGCTCACTGTCGAGAGGGGGGGGGTAGAGGGGAGGGGCGGCCGCGATTATAACGGCGACGCGTCGCGGTAACGGCACCGCGCCGTGCTGCGCTGCGGTGTGTCGCACCGCGCCGTCTTCTCGCAGCCGCTCTGCTGCAGCAGCCGGCGACAGAGGTGTGCGGCGGACAGCAAGGCTCCTGGAGACAGGCGCCACTCCCCTCACTGCCGAACACGTACTCCCTGTCTGCCGTGCTTGTGGCTCCGTCTACCGACAGACATGGAAACTCGCTGCCTAGGAACTATACAGGGTGGTCCGTTGATCGTGACCGGGCCAAATATCCCACGAAATAAGCGTCAAACGAAAAAACTACAAACAACGAAACACGTCTAGCTTTAAGAGGGAAACCAGATGGCGCTATGGTTGGCCCGCTAGATGGCGCTGCCATAGGTCAAACGGATATCAACTGCGTTTTTTTTTTTTTTATAGGAACCCTCATTTTTATTACATACGAGGGGGGACCCAAAAGAAACCGGATTGTTGTCATAAAAAATTTATTTATGCACCTTTTTACAAAATTACTTCAGTCACGAATGAGATTTTCACTCTGCAGCGGAGTGTGCGCTGATATGAAACTTCCTGGCAGATTGAAACTGTGTGCCCGACCGAGACTCGAACTCGGGACCTTTGAGTTTCGCGGGCAAGTGCTCTACCAACTGAGCTACCGAAGCACGACTCACGTCCGGTACTCACAGCTTTACTTCTGCCAGTATCCGTCTCCTACCTTCCAAACTTTACAGAAGCTCTTCTGCGAAACATGCAGAACTAGCACTCCTGAAAGAAAGGATACTGCGGAGACATGGCTTAGCCACTCTCCATTACATGCGATGCACTTGTCAAGTCTCTTGTCCCACTGTTGGAAGCATGTTTGGAACTCTTCAAGTTTGATATTGTCCAATGCCCTTTGCAAAGCTGTTTTTACCGCCTCCACATCATCATAAAGCTCCCCTTTTAGCGTTTTTTTTCCATTCGTGGGAATAGGAAAAAGTGGCACGGGGCTAGGTCCGGCGAATACGGAGCGCGGCGAACGACAGACCACCTCTGAGATGCCAAATAGTGGGTCACTCGTAAGGCCGTGTGTGCTGGAGCGTTGTCGTGATGCAGAAACCAGTCACCTGATCGCCAAAGTTCCGGACGTCTCCTCCTCACATCCTCTCGCAGACGCCTTAAAACATCCAAGTAAAAGTGTTGGTTAACAGTCTGGTCAGGGGTACGAATTCCTGATGCATAATTCCAAGAACATCAAAAAAGACAATGATCATCGTCTTCACATTTGACCTCAGTTGCCTTCCATTTTTGGTCTCTGAGAGTTGGGAGTCCTCCACTGGCTTCACGCTTGCTCGGTTTCTGGGTCATACCCGTAACATCAACCCTCATCCCCTGTAATGACTTTGTTCAAGAAGTTTCGATCACGTGCAATCTCTGTTTTCAAGTCCTGACGCACATTCATGGGGATGGTTTTTTTCTCCTGTGTGAGAAGGCGCGGAACAAATTTAGCAGCCACACGTCTCATGTGCAAATCCTCACTCAAAATCCGCTGGCACGAGCTCCTGCTGATTCCAGTCTCTGCTGAAATTTGGTCGATCGTTTGGCGACGATCCTCGTTGTTCTTTTGGCGGACCTTTTCAATGTTCTCTTCATTTCGCGGTGTTGAAGGGCGTCCAGAACGAGTTTGGTCTTCGACACACATCTCATCACGTTTAAAGCGCCCAAACCACTCGAAAAACTGTGTGCGGCTCATGGCGTCTTCCTGGAAACCTTCCTGAAGCATTTGGTGCGTCTCCGTTGCAGTTTTTTAAATCGGGAAACAAACTTTCACGGACACACTCTTTGTTCTTTTAAAGTTGCCAAAACGACTTCGCAGAGGTAACCCGCCAACAATCACAGAAGCAGAATACCACACTTGCACCTTCACCTCTACAGTAACGCCGTCTGCACAGCTGTTTCATGAAGGTTTCTACTAACACCATCTAGCGTGAGAACCCTACACTGCGTCTACGAGTGGCAGCACCCTCGGAGTCCGGTTTCTTTTGGGTCCCCCCTCGTATTGGTGTAGTACGTAAAGAACTATGAATGTTTTAGTTGGACCATTATTTTCGCTTTGTGATAGTTGGCGCTGTAATAGTCACAAACCTATAAGTGCGTGCTATAACGTAACAGTCCGCCAGTGCGGACGGTATTTGCTTCGTGATACATTACCCGTGTTAAAATGGACCGTTTACCAATTGCGGAAGTTGATATCGTGTTGATGTATGGCTGTTGTGATCAAAATGCCCAACGGGCGTGTGCTATGTATGCTCCTCGGTATCCTGGATGACATCATCCAAGTGTCCGGACCGTTCGCCGGATAGTTAAGTTATTTAAGGAAACAGGAAGTGTTCAGCCACATGTGAAACGTCAGACACGACCTGCGACAAATTATGATGCCCAAGTAGGTGCTTTAGCTTCTCTCGCGGCTAATCCGCACATCAGTAGCAGACAAATTGCGCGAGAATCGGGAATCTAAAAAACGACAGTGTTGAGAATGCTACATCAACATGGACTGCACCCGTACCGTATTTCTTTGCACCAGGCGACGACTTTGAACGTCGTCTACCGTTCTGCCACTGGGCACAAGAGAAATTACGACGACAGATTTTTTGCAGGCGTTCTATTTAGCGACGAAGCGTCATTTACCAACAGCGATAACGTAAACCGGCATAATATGCACTATTGGGCAACGGAAAATCCACGATGGCTGCGACAACTGGAACATCAGCGACCTTGGCGGGTTAATGTACGGTGCGGCGTTATGGGATGAAGCATAATTGGCCCCCATTTTATCGATGGCAATCTAAATGGTGCAATGTATGCTGATTTCGTACGTAATGTTCTACCGATGTTACTACAAGATGTTTCACTGCATGACAGAATGGCGATGTACTTCCAACATGATGGATGTCCGGCGCATAGCTCGCGTGCGGTTGAAGCGGTATTGAATAGCATATTTCATGACAGGTGCAATGGTCGTCGAAGCACCATACCATGGTCCATACGTTCACCGGATCTGACGTCCCCGAATTTCTTTCTGTGGGGAAAGTTGAAGGACATTTGCTATCGTGATCCACCGACAAAGCCTGACAACATGCGCCAGCGCATTGTCAATACATGTGCGAACATTATGAAAGGCAAACTACTCGCTGTTGAGAGGAATGTCGTTACACGTATTGCCAAATGCATTGAGGTTGTCGGACATCATTTTGAGCATTTATTGCATTGATGTGGTATTTACAGGTAATCACGCTCTGACAGCTTGTGTTCTCAGAAATGATAAGTTCACAAAGGTACATATATCACATTGGAACAACCGAAATAAAGTGTTGAAACGTAGCTACGTTCTGTATTTTAATTTAAAAATACGTACCTGTTACCAACTGTTCGTCTAAAACTGTGAGCCATATGTTTGTGACTATTACAGCGCCATCTATCACAAAGCGAAAAAAGTGGTCCAACTAAAACATTCATATTTCTTTACGTACTACACGAATATGTAATAAAAATGGAGGTTCCTATTTTTTTAAAAAAAAGCTGTTGATATCCGTTTGACGTATGGCAGCTCTATCTAGAGGGCCAACCATAGCGCCATCTGGTTTCTCCCTTCAAGCTAGACGAGTTTCGTTCTTTGTAGTTTTTTCGTTTGACGCTTATTTCGTGACATATTTGGCCCGGTCACGATCAATGGACCAGCCTGTATAGTGCTGATCAGGTCCGCCGAAGAAGAAGCAGACACAATAACAAAACAGAAAAAAGAACCTGACGGTTGCAAGTCCGTCTTCAATAATCGCAGAGGTATTACGAGAGCTGAGCAAGCGTGGCGTTCCGTATCTGGATTTCCGCACGGGTGCGTATATCCGCAGTAATATTGATTTTCAGGGGAAATACTTGTCTCGGTGCGGATATTCGTAACGGTTTATGATTAAATGTTACTGTACAGGAGTAACAGTGCGACCGATAACAATGATTATCGTGGCTTAGATCGACTGTCCACTGAGGCCGGAGTGCCGCTACATTAACTAGCTTCAACGCGCAGCTTCCGGCATAGGGTAGGCGAGCTGTTGACGAATGCGAGCGCCAAAGACTGAGACGCGTCTGTGCTGTCGGTTCAGGGAGACCTCCACCCCGCTTCCGTCGTGTGAGCAACAGCCTCATGTCTCAATCTTTCCTACTCCGATCACATGTTTTGTTTACATTAACAGAGGTGGTCACTTAATTACGGAACGCTGCCACAGAGCGACACGTAAGCTATTCCAGGAGACTGCATCCATTGGAATGTTCTCTCCACGGTCTGACTCCTCTTCATGCATCACATATGACACAAACTAGTGTTCGGTATAACATAAGTTATGTTCTCAATCATCTCTTAAAATTGTTTACAAGTACGCAACGCAACGCTTAAGAGGTGTAGCACATTAATACTATTTAAAATCATCGTGAATCAACCTAAATCCCACACAAAAACTGAAAGGTTAATATTTAATAGCATGACTCGTGCTTGTAATGGGACTTCATTTTACTTCCATAGACGGAAATATTCGGCAGAAACTTTCATGAAATCCGTTTCACTAATTAGTTTTGAAAGAAATGTGATCATGCGCGGTCCTTGATTTCTTAGTCAGTCGAATGTAAATTACGAGAGCTGACTTCAGCAGATTCAGGCCGCTCGCTAGTCTACCGTGACAATTGCGGTGTACCGCGCCGCTTAACGAGGTTTGCGATGTTACAAAATCTGCACATAACAACTTACACAAGTAGACAGCATTTCCGTTTTCGGCACAGACCTCTATCCGTACTTTACGGCACTTCTGGAGGTATGTTTACTAGAAGACAGGATAGCTCGAATATGGATGACATCAGGACTAGTTGAAAAGCACAAGACGGATCTCCAAAGGATCCAAAGCCTTACGGATCGATGATGATGATGATGATGATGATGAGTCCCATACTTCTTTACAGAGCGTAGGGGAGCGACACGGGAGACCCGCGCCGCCTTACTAGGCAAGGTCGTAGAGGAGGTGATTTGCCATTGCCTTCCTCCGAGCGTAATGGGGATGAATGATGATGATGAACACGACACAACAACCCCCAGTCATCTCGAGGCACGGTAAAATCCCTGACCCCGCCGGGAATAGAACCCAGGACCCTGTGTTCGGAAAGCGAGAACGCTACCGCGAGACCACGGGCTGCGGACCACGGATCGATATATTTACAAATGCGTTCAGTATGACAAAAGGGAAACTTGTCTGCAGTGGGCAGACAGAAGATGGAAATATTGTCGGTGTGAACGGATCGGACACTGAAGGTCATCAATACAGCAGAGGAAAAGAACGCTGTGGGCGCAATGGTTGCCACAGCGGGAAACTACGATAGATGACCCTCGCAGAACTGCCTCGTTCTCTAGACTGACGCAAATGGGATGTCCAAGATATCTCCACCTGTCTCCGTGACTATGTAAGAGAAAGCAAAGCTGAAGTGGCTCATCCGAAGAGAGTGAAGGACGTCCATAGACCTCTGCAGAAATTCTCTTACAGAAAAGACGTGACCCACCCCGAGCAAAAGGAAGCGTCGCAGACGGCGGCGACCCCGTGACAACTGCAGCGGACACTGCGGCAGCAGCAGAAGAAAGTAGTCGAGGAGTAATGGCGCCGCTTCGTAATTGGCGTTCGGAAAAGATCTTAAAATAACTACAAATAAAGACTATATTTTGCTCCAAGGAAAACTGTCACGAACAAGATACCCGACTGTAAGAATATACAGCAAGGTCCTCTCGTGTCTCGTTTATGAGACTGATATATACAGTAGTTCGTTGTAACAGAGTAAGACATGTCCCAAGAACATATATGTAACTGGCTGTAACACATAGGAACTTTACACTACAGACGTATAGTTTTCTTTATCTACTCCTCCTGCATAGAGGCAAACACTGGTAGTAATTAAAATTGCAACACCAAGAAGAATAGTTAATAACCAAATTTCAGTTACTTTACGTAAGGTGAAGTCACTTTTTTTCTTAACTTATTGCCACCACATCTGTTTGCTGGTAGTCTCTTGGTACATCATAAGTCGCAGATACTGTTGACATAGGCCGGCCGCGGTGGTCTAGCGGTTCTAGGCGCTCAGTCCGGAACCGCGCGACTGCTACGGTCGCAGGTTCGAATCCTGCCTCGGGCATGGATGTTTGTGATGTCCTTAGGTTAGTTAGGTTTAAGTAGTTCTAAGTTCTAGGGGACTGATGACCACAGATGTTAAGTCCCATAGTGCTCAGTGCCATTTGAACCATTTTGCTGTGGACATAGCTGCAGCCTACTAATCATCTGACAAATGGTTCAAATGGTTTTAAGCACTATGGGACTTAACATCTGAGGTCATCAGTCCCCTAAAACTTAGAACTACTTAAACCTAACTAACCTAAGGACATCACACTCATCCATGCCCGAGGCAGGATTCGAACCTGCGACCGTAGCGGTCGCGCGGTTCCGGACTGAGCGCCTAGAACCGCTAGACCACCAGGGGCGGCAATTATCTTACAACTATCACGAAATTGCCAACAGCTCTCTGTGATATTTGATCATCGTTTAAAATTCTACTTATAACTTATGATTGCCTACACCTAACTGGATGAAATGGTTTCATGTAAGAGAGAGGAAAAAAAGTGTTGTGAATGTAAATCTATCGAGAATATACCTCCCTCTACCTTAAGTGGTATAGAACGGAATATACCACTGACATTTAATAATTAAAGAGACAAATTGGCGTAGGAAAGAAACTGCGCATTTTAACAAAATTATGCTTTTACTACTTCTCAACGTAATCCCCGCCAATATTAATACACTAGTCCCAAATATGAATTACTTTTCTCAGTCTGTTGCGCCGGCCGCAGTGACCGAGCGGTTCTAGGCGCTTCAGTCTGCAACCGCGCGACCGCTACGGTCGCAGGTTCGAATCCTGCCTCGGGCATGGATATGTGTGATGTCCTTTAGTTAGTTAGGTTTAAGCAGTACTAAGTTCTAGGGGACTGATGACCTCAGATGTTAAGTCCCATAGTGCTCAGAACCATTTGAACCATTTTGAGTCTGATTCAAAGAAGTTAGCTTCTTTGTTTTTGGACGCACTTTCCCACAAAGTGTTTCATTGCATGATTTATCTTATGGACTTCGGTTGAGAATGGTGACTGCAGTTTCATCACACGTTGAATCTTGTTTAGAAAAGGGCCACCTGCCCTTCCGTTGCGCTGTTCTCAGTCTGTAGAAACTTTAAGTCTTCTTTCCTTGTGATCTCGCGTTAACTCTTTCGCGACCGACGTAGCCCTTGTTCTGCTGTACTCGAGATCGTCATCGATAATGCGGCAACACTTACCGCTGCTGTTTTTGCTACTGTTGAACAGCAATAGGTCGGTCCTCACGAGTAATGTCGTTAGTACGAGTATCGACGAAAGGAGCTCACAGTTTAACTGGCCAGCCAATCACTGAGCACTGACTTTTCCTTGTTTTTTAACTGTTCTACCCATTTATAAAAATTTCCGTACTTCATACTAGTTTCACCATGCCGTAAAATTATTGGAGAAAAGGCTTTAGGTGGTTTCACGCATCGCCTTCAGAAAGGAAAAAACTGATCACTGAACATTGTTCAGCAAGTGTGGAAACTTGAAGAGAATACGCCACAGTTAAATTCAATATTGAGATTAAGAAGAAAACAGTTTTTATTGGTCTTCTGTTCTCAGCTCATCGCAGTGATGCCATTCTAGAGTGACGAAAGCAAAGAGCTCCTCCTACAAACTGTTTCATTCGTTCATAAATTTTTCTCTCTAATTCGTGAATGTCCCTTTTTGTAACACTCCACAAACGCGATATCAGGGTTCCCAACGACCGCGTCTTAATTCGCTTACACATAAAGGAGAATACAGACACACTGAATGGGGTAATAGTAAGTAGGAACACACGATCTAAGGGTTTACATTAAGGCCCTGTGCAACAGTGAACTATTGCATAGTGGCGAAGACATTAGAGTGGGCTTTTATTCGTTTAATTTTGTTTCATCCCTCTCGCCCCATATACGGTGTGTGTGTGGGGGGGGGGGGGAGGGGGGGGGGGCGTCAGCGGTACAATTCTTCGCTCTTCAGTTAAACTTATGGAAAAAAAACTACAATACCAGAGAAGGAAAGTTGTTGCTATCCACATAGCAGGGATGCTGAGACGCGATAGGCACGAGCTCAAACTGCAAAAGTGTAGTTTCAGCTCTATGAGACTGCAGACGTGTGTGTAAGTTGCGTTTGCGCGCGCGCGCGGGTGTGTGTTTGTGTGTGTCTACTGCTGACAAAGGTCTTAATGGCCGATAGCTATGAGTGTGTACAACTTTTTATTGTGCCTATCGCGACTCAGCATCTCTGCTATATGGTGGTAGCAACTTTCCTTCTCTGGTATTGTTATATTTTAGCCTGGATTTTCCATTGTTTGAAAAAAAATTGCAGAGGTATAGGAATTTGGGGGGGGGGGGTATTTTCTGTTTGAAATTAAAAATCAAAGACGGACAGATAAACGAAAGCAAAAAAGTAAATTTTACAAACACATCGGTGAAAGTTGAAAAACTTGTGATAAAAACACTGCACTTTCACTTAAAATCGGAAAGACCTCTGGTAGAGTGAGAAGTGTAGGCGGAGGGGGCTCTGTGCTCCACAGGGTTGAGGGGTTTGGGTAGAAAGGTGGAGGTCTACTAGACAGGAATACTACGGAGACGAGGGGTATGGGTTGAGGCGGGTCAGTGTCGCTTCCCCCTTTCGCAGACTGTGGGCCGACGCCATGGCGCCCACCCGCCCGGGCAGAGGCGGCGCCGGCGCACCTGCAGGTGGCTCGGCGCTGGCCGCAGGTGCGCGCCGCCTCCTGCAGCGCGGGCAGCGGCAGGTGCGCGCCACCTGCTCGCTACCTGCCGTGCGCCGGCCGACTCGCCACAGCCAGCCAGCCTGGTGTGTGTCCCCCGGGAAGCTGCCCTCAGGCGACGCGTGCCGGCCGCAGATTCCAAACCGTCCGCCGTCACGTCACAGTGACAGCACACGTTTGCACCCACTGCCTGTCTGAAATAACTGTAGCAGGGCAGCCGCGCGAGTTGCAGGCGTTCGCGGAGTGGGGTGACGACGTTACCGGGTCGGGCGATAGGAAGAGACAAAGCTATGAAGTCCGTGAACGGGCTTCTGCCCGACGTGCAGCTCGAGTACAGCCCTTTGTTCGGCGCAGAACTAGAAGGGACACGCCGCCCCGGCAAAGATCATCGGTAGTTCAAATGGCTCCGAGCACTACGAGACTTGACATCTGAGGTCATCAGTGCCCTAGACTTAGAACTACACTACTGGCCATTAAAATTGCTACAGGAAGAACAAATGCAGATGATAAACGGCTATTCATTGGACAAATATATTATACTACAACTGACATGTGATTACATTTTCACGCAATTTGGGTGCATACATCCTGAGAAACCACCTCTGGCCGAAATAACGGGCTTGATACCCTGGGCATTGAGTCAAACAGAGCTTGGATGGGGTGTACAGGTACAGCTGCCCATGCATCTTCAACACGATACCACGGTTCATCAAGACTAGTGACTGGCGTATTGTCACGAGCCAGTTGCTCGGCCTCCATTCACCAGACGTTTTCAGTTCGTGAGAGATCTGAAGAATGAGCTGGCCAGGGCAGCAGTCGAACATTTTCTGTATCCATTAAGGCCCGTACGGGACCTTCGACATGCGGTCGTGCATTATCCTGCTGAAATGTAGGGTTCCGCAGGGATCGAATGAAGGGTAGAGCCACGGGTCGTAACACATCTGAAATGTAACGTCCACTGTTCAAAGTGCCGTCAATGCGAACAAGAGGTGACCGAGACGTGTAACAAATGGCACCCCATACTATCACGCCGGGTCATGCGCCAGTATGGCGATAACGAATACACGCTTCCAATGTACGTCCACCGCGATAACGCCGAACACGGATGCGACCATCACGATGCTGTAAACAGAAAGTAGATTCATCCGAAAAAAATGACGTTTTGCCATTCGTGCACCCAGCTTCGTTGTTGAGTACACCACGCAGGCGCGCCTCTCTGTGATGCAGCGTCGAGGGTAACCGCAGCCACGGTCTCCGAGCTGATAGTCCATGCTGCTGCAAACGTCGTCGAAGTGTTCGTGCAGATGGTTGTTGTCTTGTAAACGTCCCCATCTGTTCACTCAGGGATCGAGACGTGGCTGCACGATCCTTTACAGCCATGCGGATAAGATGCCTGTCATCTCGACTGCTAGTGATACGAGGCCGTTGGGATCCAGCATGGCGTTCCGTATTACCCTCCTTAACCCACCGATTCCATAATCTGCTAACATTCATTGGATCTGGACCAACGCGAGCAGCAATGTCGCCTTACGATAAACCGCAATCGCGATAGGCTACAATCCGACCTTTATCAAAGTCGGAAACGTGATGGTACGGATTTCTCCTCCTTACACGAGGCATCACAACAACGTTTCACCAGGCAACGCCGGTCAACTGCTGTTTGTGTAAGAGAAATCGGTTGGAAACTTTCCTCATGTCGGCACGTTGTAGTTGTCTTCACCGGCGCCAACCTTCTGTGAATGCTCCAAAAAGCTAATCGTTTGCACATCACAGCATCTTCTTCCCGATTAAGTTTTGCGTTTGTAACACGTCGTCTTCGTGTTGTAGCAAATTTAATGGCCAGTAGTGTACTTTCGTACAATTCTTCCAACATTTCCGTGCGAGAGCTCGTCCCTTACGGAACTGGCGACGAACGCGCGTATCCGATACAGTCGCGACGTTGGCCTTTCGTACTACATCACTGCCGCTAACGAAAACTATGACGGCTGCGTGCAGATGAGCGTGAAGACAGCCGTACACCCTGTCTGCTCTGTCGCTTCCTCTAGCACCCCACTTCCACTTACTTATCTTCAGATCTAACACAGCGTAGTAAAAGTATTCGTCCTCGGCAAAGCGCTCTTCTCGAAATCACTTTCTGTACGGGGAACCCGACGTCGGGACGATGTTCCTCAAAATCTCGGGGAATATAAAACAAAAAGTGGTTCAAATGGCTCTGAGCACTATGGGACTTAACATCTATGGTCATCAGTCCCCTAGAACTTAGAACTTCTTAAACCTAATTAAGCTAAGGACATCACACAACACCCAGCCATCACGAGGCAGAGAAAAATCCCTGACCCCGCCGGGAACCGAACCCGGGAACCCGGGTGTGGGAAGCAAGAATACTACCGCACGACCACGAGATGCGGGCGAAATATAAAACACATTGCCAACTTCAAAAGACAGCGAATGGATCACATACGACAACGGCAATGTGTTCCGAGTACTTAACCGCCGCTCATTCCAGGTAGCCGACTAACAAAAATTAATCTGGTAACGGGGCAGGCTGGAGGTAAAACTTGCAGGGAACGAGCGAGGCGCGAATGCTGCAAGCATGTTCCAGCGGTCGTACGCTGCAGTAGAAATGCGCAGGTGAACTGAGTTGCACAGGACCTTGAAGCAGTGGGCAGCATTGCAGCGACAACAACGTCAGCAGAGAGTCAGTCGGCAGGACTCAACAGGACCAGCCATACCTCTGGGGATGTCCAACGTAGTATTGGGAGAAACGTTAGCGTTAGAAGTATTTCGTGGACCACGGCCACATAACCCGGAAGAATTATCAACAACAGTACCATCCGGTCGTGAAAGCCTTCATTGTGTGATTAGAGACGAGTGTGTCGCGCACTTGCCGACTCCTCCCGGCGCCATACGTCCGCGCCGGTGGCGCAGCCGTGGGGAGAGGCGTGCGAGCGCTGACCGGGCTTCGGCGGCTCTGCTGCGCTGCGCTGCGCTCAGCCGCTGCGTTCCGCGTGAGCGCAGCCGCCGCCTGCAACCCGACGCTCGCCGGCCGCGTCTCTCCCCCCCCCCCCCCCCCCCCCTCCTCATCCTCCGGCTCACGGCGCCGCTCAGCCGGAAGACCGCCACGTCCCAAATCTCCCCACCTGCGCGCTCTCCACCCACAGGGCACACGCTTCTCCTTCCCCGGCTCTCCCGGTACCCCTGAGGTCTCTTTCACACGTATGCCATTCCATTCGATTCGGTTCGTTTTCGGTTCTTATTCGGTTGCTGCCGATACGTGTGAAACGGTCCTTCGGTTTTTCTTCTGTACCTAATAGAAATAGAGAACCGAATCATCCCTGGATACGAACAGGTTTGCTCAGGTTTCTATAAGGTGCCAATTCCTCTCCAGAGAACAGAAAGCAATCGAGGCGTTCACACACACACAGTTAAGATTCTGTTTTACACTGATATCGAATAGATCTCTTTACAAATTATCTCTTATTATTATTATTTGAATGTTGCAGTCGAAGTTTTTGCGATAAACCGAGCGGTTTACAAGACGATAAGGTGGATCGGCTGGTTTCTGCAGAACATTTTCAAACCAGTGCTGTGGGGCAAAACTTGTGATAAATACAAGTATGAATTTAAGACGAAGGATTACGAAACGAAGTTTGTGTTGAAATTTTCAACGACTTCGGCGAATTTGACGTCTCTATAAAATATAATTGTGTAATTATCGATAAATTTTGGTGATGATGATGTTTGGTTCGTGGGGCGCTCAACTGCGTGGTTACCAGCGCCCGTACAAATTGCCAACCTTTGCTCAGTCCAATCGTACCACTTTCATGAATGATGATGAAATGATGACAACACAAACACCCAGTCATCTCGAGGCAGGTGAAATTACGTATTGTCGAATAAGCGACATAGTATATTAGAACAACTGGTAAACTCACCACGATTTCGAAGAAATTTACAAGGAAATGATCAAAAATAACCAATGACATTTATTTAAAAAACGTATGAAAATAATATATTAAGGGAAATCGCATTTTAGAAAACCGTCAACTCATTGAACCCACTTTACTCACGAAGTAAAAAAACTGGCTCTGAGCACTATGGGACTTAACATCTGAGGTCATCACTGTGGTGTCATCGCCAGACACCACACTTGCTACGTGGTAGCCTTTAAATAGGCCGCGGTTCGTTAGTATAAGTCGGACCCGCGTGTCGCCACTATCAGTGATTGTAGATCGAGCACCTCCACACGGCAGGTCTAGTCTAGAGAGACTCCCTAGCACTTGCCCCAGTTGTACAGCCGACTTTGCTAGCGATGGTTCACTGTCGACTTACGCTCTCATTTGCCGAGACGATAGTTTAGCATAGCCTTCAGCTACGTCATTTGCTACGACCTAGCAAGGCGCCATATTCGATTACTATTCTGAACAGATAATATCGTGACTCATGTACCGTCAAGAGCGACGTTCATCATTAATCGATTAAAGTTAAGTATCAAACTAATTACATCCGCTTTCTGAATTCTAATTCCTTGTCATGTTCCAGACCTCACGTCAGTATAGTCCTTCCCTCCTCACGCCAACCTGCGTGAGCTAAGCGCGTGCATTTCGGCCTCCAGTAGTAACACGGTGTTGGCTGTTCAGCCAACACAACAATTACTCCCCTAGAACTACTTAAACCTAACTAGCCTAAGGACATCACACACATCCATGCCCGAGGCAGGATTTGAACCTGCTACCGTAGCAGCAGCACGGTTCCGGACTGAAGCGCTTAGAATCGCTCGGTCACAGCGGCCGGCCACGAAGTAATCCTTCAACAAAACTCATATACTTTTAGTTAACATAAGTGTCAGATTTATCCTCATTTCATCCGATGGAACATCTTCAAAAACCGAAATGGACAATGTTCTTATCATTTCAAAACCATCTCGATCTCGTGCGGAAATGTGCAGAACTACATAAACTTTCACTACGTTCGCAGCATAGTCAGGACCCAAGTTACCTGCGCTATGGAATATTCTCCACGTGTCCTTAAGGGCTCCGAAAGCAGATTATGCGGTTTAATACATTCCCTCATAAATGTATCTTCGTATTGAATACGATCCTTTGATGTCCCGTGTAAGTCATCAAATAATTTGACAACCTCAAGTAATCAAAAAATTTGTCTACAGCTCTTGTAGCTTCGGGAAAACAGTTGTAAGTACGCTGTTTGTATGTTGGCAGCGCGACAGACTGCATTAATAACTCTGACACCGCTGTGTGCCCTCTGCAAGAGACTCTGTGGCTGGTCGGACTCGCAGTTGGGAGTGGATAGCCAGCAGTGATGGAAATTGGAATTTAATAGTTAGCAGTGATGGAGGTTAGAGGTCTGAAGTGTTGGAGCGAGCGGACGGTCTGGACGTGTCCGTCATGGATATGTAATATTGTTGACGATTATATAACTTTTTGAACTGCCTGTCACGGACGATTGTATAGTTTTTGAACTAGATATCACGTGATTAAGGTAAAACCTGCTAAATACATTGTTTGCTCTGCAACAAAATCTTTCCTTTGCTAACCACATGTCTGTCAGTAGTTATAGCCTACAGCAGTTAGAATCTTTTATTTAGCTGGCGGTATTGGTGCTTCCTGCATCGCTGTACTTCGTGTAATGAAGATTTTTTTTGTGAGGTAAGTGACTTAAGAAACGTATGGGTTATTGTTAGGATTTCTTCTAATTCAGGGCCATTTTCAGGGCCAGTCTTTTGAGTTAATTTTAAAGCAGCCAGATCGCGTTATCCTTGAATATCGTGGGTAATTAATGAATAGGAGAAGTTTGAGCTGTAGTTGTCAGGGAAAATTCTGTAGGTCATTGTTGAAATGATAAAGACGAGCAAAGTGACAGTACGTCAGTTTCACTCAGCAGTTTGAGAATTACATTTAGAAGTTTCACCTTCTCAGTTATTGCAGCTTAAGTAAAAAATTATAAAATAAAGAAATTTCACGGTGTAGAATGCTCCAAATTCCTCCCGTAAAGAGATGAGAGGGTGCTCTCTCCTACGTTTTATAAATGTAGAAACAACATGCCAGCAACCTCAGTTCAATCCAGTATATCTACATCTACATCCTTACTCCGCAAGCCACCTGACGGTGTGTGGCGGAGGGTACCTTCAGTACCTCTATCGGTTCTCCCTTCTGTTCCAGTCTCGTATTGTTCGTGGAAAGAAGGATTGTCGGTATGCTTCTGTGTGGGCTCTAATCTCTCTGATTTTATCCTCATGGTCTCTTCGCGAGATATAGGTAGGAGGGAGCAATATACTGCTTGACTCTTCGGTGAAGGTATGTTCTCGAAACTTTAACAAAAGCCCGTACACAGCTACTGAGCGTCTCTCCTGCAGAGTCTTCCACTGGAGTTTATCTATCATCTCCGTAACGCTTTCGCAATTACTAAATGATCCTGTAACGAAACGCGCTGCTCTCCGTTGGATCTTCTCTATCTCTTCTATCAACCCTACCTGGTCCGGATCCCACACTGCTGAGCAGTATTCAAGCAGTGGGCGAACAAGCGTACTATAACCTACTTCCTTTGTTTTCGGATTGCAGTTCCTTAGGATTCTTCCAATGAATCTCAGTCTGGCATCTGCTTTACCGACGATCAACTTTATATGATCATTCCATTTTAAATCACTCCTAATGCGTACTCCCAGATAATTTATGGAATTAACTGCTTCCAGTTGCTGACCTGCTATATTGTAGCTAAATGATAAGGCATCTTCCTTTCTATGTATTCGCAGCACATTACACTTGTCTAAATTGAGATTCAATTGCCATTCCCTGCACCATGCGTCAATTCGCTGCAGATCCTTCTACATTTCAGTACAATTTTCCATTGTTACAACCTCTCGATATTCCACAGCATCATCCGCAAAAAGCCTCAGTGAACTTTTGATGTCATCCACAAGGTCATTTATGTATATTGTGAATAGCAACGGTCCTACGACACTCCCCTGCGGCATACCTGAAATCACTCTTACTTCGGAAGACTTCTCTCCATTGAGAATGACATGCTTAGTTCTGTTATCAAGAACTCTTCAATCCAATCACACAATTGGTCTGATAGTCCATATGCTCTTACACTACTGAGCCTGTGTACGGGAGAAAATACAGAACCTAACGCGAAGCCCGTGAAAACCGTGTTTGTGCGAAAGGGTGTCACGCCGTCGCAGTTGCAACTTAAAACGTATCGAACGAAACCGCATACTTGTGAAGCAGGCCCAATGTTGCCCTCGCGCGGAACGTGCGATGTCGCTGTGAAACACGTCACGGTGAAAGGTGGGCGGTCAGCGTGGCGCCGGTACAGCACAAGGTACACTGGCCGCTCGCCGTCGCGACTGGCGATCGCAGACTCCTCCCATCCCCTCCCCTCCTCTATGGTGGCACTTCTCAGCTACAACTGGGGGCACAAAATGCACAGTTTGTTCAAGAAACTGGGCGCGATTAAAACTGCTACGTTAGCTTTACTGAAACGCACACTTGCTCCCTTCTCCAAGTGCCTGCCACGTTGTTCTTTCTGTAGTATACAAGGTAACAACTACCGGGGAAATCGGCTGGTGACGTAAACAGCAATCCTTTTAATTCGTGGGATCATGTTTCCCGGATAATCCACGAAATCGAAAAAAACTAATTTTCGAAGCGAGATTGCTGTTTTTGTGCATAATATCGAATATTCCTGAACATACTTCTGTAACATTAATAAGAAGCTCCCAGAATCCTGTAGACACCGCCAACCTGGACATAAAATGCAGGATGCGAACTGGCAACGTTCGCAGGTCTCGATGAAAGTTTTAAGCAGGCTTACCTCTGTTGTGTGGCAAATGTCAGAACAGCAAATCACCTCCCATAGTTTCCCGGTTGGGCATTTTTGCGATTTCTTACAGAGAAACAGCACTTCCGAGTGACACAGAAATGTACTATGCTCCGAAATAGATGAGATGTTAGAATGAAACGCTACAAAACGAAAATAGGTAACCAGTAAAAAAATGGTTCAAATGAATCTGAGCAGCGCCGGCCGCGGTGGTCTTGCGGTTCTAGGCGCGCAGTCCGGAACCGTGCGACTGCTACGGTCGCAGGTTCGAATCCTGCCTCGGGCATAGATGTGTGTGATGTCCTTAGGTTAGTTAGGTTTAAGTAGTTCTAAGTTCTAGGGGACTGATGACCACAGCAGTTGAGTCCCATAGTGCTCAGAGCCATTTGAACCATTTTGAACTCAGAGCACTATGGGACTTAACATCTATCTATGGTCATCAGTCCCCTAGAACTTAGAACTACTTAAATCTAATCAACCTAAGGACATCACACACATCCATGCCCGAGGCACGATTCGAACCTGCGACTGTAGCGGTCGCGCGGTACCAGACTGAAGTGCCTAGAACCGCAGGGCCACACAGGCCGGTGGTAACCAGTAACAGGTGGAATGCGTGCAGTTCTAATGCGCCGGCTCTCTGCTCTAGCGGAGCTGGCAGCAAATACGAGATTACGGTTTCGCCTAACAGCATCGTTTTACTTGCGCAGGCAGAAGTATGCTATATAACGCAGTCGTGGAAAACCGCCGTTGAACTCTTAAAAGTTCCCTTGCTCTATGGGCGCTGAAGCCTCTGAATCTGCTTTAACGTCTGAGTGCTGCGTAAACGTGAAAGAAAACAACGTTGCCGTTGACACGTCCATTTTAACATTACAGCTGACAAGAAACGAAGCAGATGCGCATGTGGAGATCGAGTTGGTAAGACATTGTTCTGGTACCGAACGCCGCGGGTTTCGAATCCGCGCCAGACGGCATGGACCTCGATCACCACTAGACGTCTCTACAGGCGTCGCGCCGTTACAGAGCCTGTATACAGAGAGAGTGGCCATAGGTGAAGTTGCCCGTCATTTGTTGATTAGCTTTGGCACAAAAATGGCGCCGAACGTCTCTCGCGCTTTCTATGTTCGCCGTGCTTTTGAGTTGAATTGAAGTTCAGAGGACTTTTGAAAACGATTAAAAGGTATGTGAATTATTGAGAGACTTGTTATGCATTATGCATGGATATTCGATGTAGTTTTATATCGTTTTTAGTGCGTAATTAGCGGTTGCGATCTTAAATATGAGTTGAAATAATGAAGCGTTTTGTGACGAAGTCGGTAGGCCTACATGTTTGAAGTAAACACGTCAGTAATTGTACAGTATTGTTTTTGAGATCTGTAATTCGTTCTGCACACGTTCGTAAACGATGCCAGATTGTGCTGCATTTGGTTGTTCCAATAGAGGCGAAGGTGGATTTCGCGTGTTAGCATTTCCACGCAATGAAGAAAGACGAAAGCAGTGGGCAGTCGCAGTCAACAGGGCTGACATAAATCAAACAGGAGCCTTGTGGAAACCAACCAAGTACTCTTATCTATGTGAAGTAAGTCGTTTCTCCTTTTTACTGCATATAAAACAACTTGCAATATACACTCCTGGAAATTGAAAAAAAGAACACATTGACATCGGTGTGTCAGACCCACCATACTTGCTCCGGACACTGCGAGAGGGCTGTACAAGCAATGATCACACGCACGGCACAGCGGACACACCAGGAACCGCGGTGTTGGCCGTCGAATGGCGCTAGCTGCGCAGCATTTGTGCACCGCCGCCGTCAGTGTCAGCCAGTTTGCCGTGGCATACGGAGCTCCATCGCAGTCTTTAACACTGGTAGCATGCCGCGACAGCATGGACGTGAACCGTATGTGCAGTTGACGGACTTTGAGCGAGGGCGTATAGTGGGCATGCGGGAGGCCGGGTGGACGTACCGCCGAATTGCTCAACACGTGGGGCGTGAGGTCTCCACAGTACATCGATGTTGTCGCCAGTGGTCGGCGGAAGGTGCACGTACCCGTCGACCTGGGACCGGACCGCAGCGACGCACGGATGCACGCCAAGACCGTAGGATCCTACGCAGTGCCGTAGGGGACCGCACCGCCACTTCCCAGCAAATTAGGGACACTGTTGCTCCTGGGGTATCGGCGAGGACCATTCGCAACCGTCTCCATGAAGCTGGGCTACGGTCCCACACACCGTTAGGCCGTCTTCCGCTCACGCCCCAACATCGTGCAGCCCGCCTCCAGTGGTGTTGCGACAGGCGTGAATGGAGGGAAGAATGGAGTGTCGTCTTCAGCGATGAGAGTCGCTTCTGCCTTGGTGCCAATGATGGTCGTATGCGTGTTTGGCGCCGTACAGGTGAGCGCCACAATCAGGACTGCATACGACCGAGGCACACAGGGCCAACACCCGGCATCATGGTGTGGGGAGCGATCTCCTACACTGGCCGTACACCTCTGGTGATCGTCGAGGGGACATTGAATAGTGCACGGTACATCCAAACCGTCATCGAACCCATCGTTCTACCATTCCTAGACCGGCAAGGGAACTTGCTGTTCCAATAGGACAATGCACGTCCGCATGAATCCCGTGCCACCCAACGTGCTCTAGAAGGTGTAAGTCAACTACCGTGGCCAGCAAGATCTCCGGATCTGTCCCCCATTGAGCATGTTTGGGACTGGATGAAGCGTCGTCTCACGCGGTCTGCACGTCCAGCACGAACGCTGGTCCAACTGAGGCGCCAGGTGGAAATGGCATGGCAAGCCGTTCCACAGGACTACATCCAGCATCTCTACGATCGTCTCCATGGGAGAATAGCAGCCTGCATTGCTGCGAAAGGTGGATATACACTGTACTAGTGCCGACATTGTGCATGCTCTGTTGCCTGTGTCTATGTGCCTGTGGTTCTGTCAGTGTGATCATGTGATGTATCTGACCCCAGGAATGTGTCAATAAAGTTTCCCCTTCGTGGGACAATGACTTCACGGTGTTCTTATTTCAATTTCCAGGAGTGTACATTGTTAAATTTGAAAACAGACCTGTAAATTGGCTGTGTGAAAATTATTATAACACATTATTCTTATAGACAAAGGCATTTCGCCATATTGTCTTGTGCTTTTGATTCGGTGAGTGTGTACTCCACTACTGGGCATTCAGAAGTCCCGCCCGCAGTTTGGCAGGAAAATGGCCGCCGTATCGTCCGGTTGGCCGCTCTCTCCCTATACAGGCTCTCTACGCGCCCTAAGCCGTGGCTAAGCGCGTTCCTGGCCCGCGTATAACGTGAGGGCGCCACGGTGGAGCACGTGGTCCCAGCGGCCAATCACGGCGCACCGTATCCTGTATATAAGCGCCTGCCTCACGCTCAGATAAGCAGTCTGATATTCGTATGAGTCTAGCGAAATCTAAGCTACAGACATCTAAGCTTCGTTTACGTTTACGAGTGGACTTTGTGGAGTCGTTTGATTGTCGCTTCCGACCCCGTTGCTTCTTACGTGTTGTCGTTGTAAGGTCTTGCTCGGTCGTCCGTCGTTGCTCGTGTCCGTCCTTCCCCGTCCGTTTTGTTTGTTCGCGGGCCGCTCCCGTTTGGTCTCGGCGCGCTTCGTTCTCGGCAACCCCGCGAGCGTTCCGGTAGCGGTTACAACAATTGTGACACATTTCAGTTGTAAAGAGTAATAGGGACAATCTACATACTCCATAAATACCACCGTGAAATCCAAAGTGATGAGTGTACACTAGGTAAAGCGAGAAGTTTCCCCCCTTGCTCTGTTTCTGCGCTTTCACCCACTACAAAAGTGAAACAATTAGAGGCTCTTTACAACAGTATCTCTAGATAGTACACTAACTAAAAAAATATTTGCCAGTTGTGGACAGAAGTATCGCGGGCAATACCGAGCGAGGTAGCGCAGTGGTTAGCACACTGGACTCGCATTCGGGACGACGAGGGTTTAAACCCGTCTCCCATCATCCTGATTTAGGTTTTCCGTCACTTCCCTAAATCGTTTCAGGCAAATGTCGCGATGCCTTTGAAAGGGCAAGGCCTATTTCATGCCCCACCCTTTCCTAATCCAAGCTTGTGCTCCGTCTCTAATGACCTCGTTGTCGACGCGACGTTAAACACCTCCTCCTCCTCCTCGTGAGCAATCAGTAACTTGAGTGACGTAGTTCTGGTGCCAGATCTGATCCACCACCGCAACCGTTCTATCAAGAAAAACACGACGTATATTACGGGGATCAACTTATCGAACTCTATTACATTCCCATCATTAATAAAGAGTCACTTTGTAAGCTTAGCCACGCAAGTTTAAAAATGTTCAAATGTGTGTGAAATCTTATGGGACTTAACTGCTAAGGTCATCAGTCCCTAAGCTTACACACTACTTAACCTAAAGTATCCTGTGGACAAACACACACACCCATGACCGAGGGAGGACTCCAACCTCCGCCGGGACCAGCCGCACAGTCCATGACTGCAGCGGCTAAGATCGCTCGGCTAATTCGGCGCTAACGACGCAAGTGATGTGTAGTGTTCCTATCTGCGTTTTTCAGTTTGTCAGAGCAAAAGTTGTTCGTACTGGTATACAGCAACAATCTAGATACCCAACAGTATTTACATCGTCATAATCGTGTCTTGTGGGAGTCTTTAACATAAACGCTCCACAGGAACTGGACGAAATACTACGAACACCGTCTGGAGCTCGTTGCCTAGTTTTCTGTGCAACGAATTGACGTCATTTCTTCTCCATTGTACCACATCAGTGGCTGCGTTCTCAGCTACCGGCAGACATGCGTTCGTTGTGACGTTGAGTACCTCTGCCGTCACGTCAGACTAGTGGGAACAGCATCTTGAAGACGCCCCATTACGAGCAGACTATGCTGTGCGCAAATATGAAAAATATGAATGCGTGATGTCTGTTCTTTCGGACAAGTCCATAGTTGTGGTACATTATATGTAAATTGAAAGTGGAGATGGAGAGAAAGGAAAGGAATGGGAAGGGATTCCTTGATGTGAGCTGTATCGAGACAGTATCAGGAATCAGCGGCGACGAATGAAAAATGTGTACCGGACTGGGATTCGAACCCGGGACCTCCTGCTTACTGTGCGGGTGCGTTAAACACTGTGCCATCCGGAACACGGTGTTATTGCAACCGCGGGGACTACCTTGACACGCCTCACGGCCGATCCACATTCCCACCGAGCGCAATTACAATAACGCTGTGGCTAGAGAACCTGCCTAGTAAGCAGGGGATCCTGGGTTCGAATCCCAGTTCGGTACACATTTATCACTCGTAATGTCCCGATGCAGCTGACACCAATAATACCTTCCCTTTCCCATACTTTCACCCCACATCCACAATCAATTTACGTATAAAGAATGAAGAAGGCATAGAAGTCAAGGCGTACAAATCAGCAAGCAACGAAAGCCTTACTAAAAGCCGTGAACCACGTCGGAATATGCAATAAGTCTACAAATAAAGATACTGTGAATTACGAAAGTAACGTAAACCATGGGAGGAAACATCGGTGAAATCGAAAGTTCACGTCAGACGTGGAGGCGTGCTCAGATAGCATAGTGGCAAAGACAAACGCAGCAGTAAGTGGGAAATACAGCTTCCAGCCGCGGTGCGGCCTGGCGCGAATTTTCAACTGTCACTACTTACTCAGTTCTCTCGCCCAGTAGCTGAATGGTCAGCATGACGGATTGTCAATCCTCTGGGCCCGGGTTCGATTCCCGGCTGAGTCAGGGAATTTTCTCCGCCCAGGGACTGGGTGCCGTGCTGCCCTCATCATCATCCTATCATCCTCATCGACTGCCGGTCGCCGACGTGGCGTCAAATTGAAAGACCGGCACCCGGCGAACGGTCTGCCCAAGGGGAGGGGGGCAGCTGGCAATACGATTACATAAATTCTCTGAATAACAGCAAATCTAAAATCTCGGAGCCCACTCACGTCAAAATGACCGTCACTCGTCCTCTCCCACTACGTCTTAAGAAATGTCATTAGAGAATGAAAATCGGTACTCAGAAAAAGAACTTCAAAACTGACTAATTTTCGGCGGACGTCCAAGTTAAACAGCATTGCCTAGCTTTCGCGGATGATGTCACTGTCTCGTCACTTTCAATTCCTGCACATCAATTTCAATTTCTGCACCGAAACAACAGATTTTACAAGAAAAAAATAAACTGGTATCGAGTTGATATTGAATAAACTAACTTCATGAGCAACTTTAAACACATACCGATCAAGGTAAAAAGAACGCAGGGTAATATCCTAAGAACCGAAACCTACAGATAACTGTGATATCTGGATGGAAAATACGAGGAAGTAAGACATGGTTTAAAATGCGGTATAAATCAAATCAAACTACGTGAAGTTGTCATTTGTAATAGCAATAATAATAATAATAATAATAATAATAATAATAATAATAACAGTCGTAAAATGTGAGGTTCTGTTTACATAGGAAACTCTCACCTTCCGAGGCAAGACATCTAAATCAGACGAGAGGGTCAAGCGTAGAGGAGAAACTCAAGAAGAGTACCGAAAGGCATAACAAGATTGGAAAAGTAACATCCACAGTCAGAAAAAGACTGTCCTACACTGCCCATCTTCTACTCAGGAATGACAGCAGGCTGGCCGAAAGGACGTCAGACTAGTGAAGTTAGGCTAGGCAAAAACATTTTTCAACATAAAATCGAGAACTAAAGTGCACCTGGATACGAAGTCAAGCTCGCCAACAAAATGTAAAGACTTATGAACACATTTCTTCCTTTTCCGGCAGGTTTGACAGTTCGTGCACACGACATCTGGTTAACGGCACAGTTATACACTACTGGCAATTAAAATTGCTACATCAAGAAGAAATGGAGATGATAAACGAGTATTCATTGGACAAATATATTATACTAGAACTGACATATGATTACATTTTCACGCAATTTGGGTGCATAGATACTGAGAAAACACTACGCAGAACAACCACCTCGGGCCGTAATAACGGCCTTGATACGCCTGGGCATTGCGTCAAACAGAGCTTGGATGGCGTGTACAGGTACAGCTGCCCGTGCAGCTTCAACACGATACCACAGTTCATCAAGAGTAGTGACTGACGTATTGTGACGAGCGAATCGCTCGGCCACCATTGACCGGACGTTTTCAATTGGTGAGAGATCTGGAGAATGTGCTGGCCAGGGCGGCACTCGAACATTTCTGTATCCAGAAAGGCCCGTACATGTCCTGCAACATGCGGTCGTGCATTATCTTGCTGAAATGGTTTCGCAGGGATCGAATAAAGGGTAGAGCCACGGTTCGTAACACATTTAAAAGGCAACGTCCACTGTTCAAAGTGCGGTCAATGCAAACAAGAGGTGACCGAGACGCGTAAGCAATGGCACCCCCGGGTGATACGCCAGTATGGTGATGACGAATGCACGCTTCCAATGTGCGTTCACCCCGATGTCGCCAAACACGGATGCGACCATCATGATGCTGTAAACAGAACCGAGATTCATACGAAAAAATGGCGTTTTGCCATTCGTGCACCCAGGTTCGTCGTTGAGTACACCATCTCAGGCGCCCCTGTCTGTGATGCAGTGTCAAGGGTAACCGCAGCCATGGTCTCCGAGCTGATAGTCCATGCTGCTGCAAACGTCGTCGAACTGTTCGTGCAGATGGTTGTTGTCTTCAAACGCCCCCATCTGTTGACTCAGGGACCGAGACGTGGCTGCACGATCCGTTACAGCCATGCGGATAAGATGCCTGTCATCTCGGCTGCTAGTGATACGAGGTTGTTGGGATCCAGCACGGCGTTCCGTATTACCCTCCTGAACCCACCGATTCCATATTCTGCTAACAGTTATTGGATCTCGATCAACGCGAGCAGCAATGTCGCGATACGATAAACCGCAATCGCGATATGCTACAATCCGACCTTTATCATTGAGGAAATGTGATGGTACGCATTTCTCGTCCTTACAAGAGGCATCACAACAACGTTTCACCATGCAACGCCGGTCGACTGCTGTTTGTGTATGAGAAATCGGTAGGAATGTTTCCTCATGTCAGCACGTTTGTAGGTGTAGGCCACCGGCGCCAACCTTGTGTGAATGCTCTGAAAAGCTAATAATTTGCATATCACAGCATCTTCTTCGTGTCGGTTAAATTTCGTGTCTGTTGCAAGTCGTCTTCGTGGTGTAACAATTTTAATGGCCATTAGTGTATGTACAGCCTTTAGAGAGGATCAGTTTTGCGCCACAGTGACGTAAGAAGCGCATTCCTGCGGCCGTGTTCGTGTTCCGGCCGGTCGTCGAAGTCTCCGCGCCCGCGGCGGGGCGCTGGCCAGCCGGGGCAGCAGGCTGGCCACCTGCCGCCGTCACGACGTGGCTCACCTTGCGGCGCCGCCACACTCCGTGGACCGCTACCGCCGCAGCGGCGCGGCCCGCTCTAATTTCGCCTATCTCCACTACAATCGGAACAATCTCGGGCTCACAGTACTTGACCCTAATACCTGCAATGAAAAACTGTTACCATGACTGACGTTAATATTTGGCCTCTCCTGGAACGCAGGACCTTTTTAGTACTACACGTATAGTTACGAGTGCAGCGTAGCAACTATATGGCTCTACGATACTTCTGTACACCTTCTTCTACACATGTTTTTAATATCTTCAGTGCGTCTGAGAAATCGCCGTACCCTTTAGTCAAAACAGTATATTGTACGCTAGGGTTCTATCGCTTGCGCCTTGTTCCGCAGTTACGCACGGTCGGCCATGGCTAACCGGATTTGGCATGTTAATTTTAAGGGGTGGCCGCCACCCCATACCCCCCCCCCCCCCCCGGCGGAATTAGTGTACCCCAGCTGTCTGCGTCGAGTGTAAATCGTGAAATAGTGTGAATGTGTAACTGAGGCGAGACGTGGGGACTAGCCCGGTATTCACCAAGGAGGATGTGGAATACCGCCTAAAAACCACAACCAAGCTGGCCGGCACACTGGCCGTCGTCGTTAATCCGCCGGGCGGATTCGATCCGGGGCCGGCGTGCCTACCCGAGTCCCGGAAGAAGCGCGTTAGCGCTCTCGGCTATCCTGCCGGGTACATTGTACGCTAGAGTACTTGCATATAAAGCAGTGTGTTTAATCGATCTATATGTGCATCATCTCCGTGTCCTGTTTGACATCCTCCAGTGCACCTCAGGATTTACGCTTCGCAAGGCTTGCTCAACACTTTTGCGGAATTCTTCATTAGTCTTCTACCAATGTTGCATGGGACCTGATTGTTCCCCACAATGAGTTGTGTTACTTGGTGAGATCCATGCTTCGTGGTGACCACTTTAAAGGCAATGTAACCGAGCACGATATGCGATTCCCACCGCAAATTTGCAACATGTCAGAATAAGAATTTCCATTCAGTACTCTTAAAAAAAAAACTAACGTTCGAACGCGTGTTGAGTACGTAATTTTTTAAAATACGTATTGCTATAGAATGTCTCCAGCGATGAAGTGTGTCTCTTGAACAAATTCCTTCACTTATTCTTCATTCTATGCTTGTGTGATTTACTGCTCTTCTTGTAAATTTCATTTCTGCTCTCTCTTTTATTAATATCAATACGTCACCTCAGCAAGTCGAAATATACATAAATGAATTTGGATTGTACTTTCTCTGCTTCTTTTACTTCCTGAAGTTCCGCAAATTATGGTATTAATATAACTGAATAAGTCTATTACGTTTCCACTAGTCATTTATACTTGTGCACTAAAGTGTATCTTTGTAAGTTCGGATATGCTGCGCAGAGGTGTCTGCTTCGGGTGCTTCGGCCTATTCTGTTTCTTGACAGATCATGCGACGTTTCGGCGGCACCAGCGGCTGCCGTTCCCAGAAAGTTATTCAATGCTTTAAGAATGACAGCCACTCATGCTGTCGAAATCGCAAATTTCGATCAGAGAACCAGGAACAGACCCCTGCGGGCAGCATCATAAGAGCTGCTGCCGAAGTCTGAGTGATTGCTTGTAAGAACCGTTGTCTTTTGGGTACTGAAGCCTTGCTGAATTTACTTGCTTTAAAATAAAATTTAATTGTTATCTTCAGTGTTTTTGTAATTTTATGGAGTTTCACATGAACCCACAGAGATCCGGGAAAGGATTTTTGTATTTATTCCACTTACGGAATACAATATCTGACACCAGATAATTAATTTTGGTCTAAGATAATTGTCTTCAAGACTTTAGTGCGAATAAGTTTTCAGTCACATCGAGTCAACATATGTAAATGTGTAGGAATGCGCCCTGCAGCTATTTCTGTATATAAAAAAATCACGTTACCACACATTTGACATACACATACGTTTAGACGTAATTCATATGAATTTCCACAAAACGTTGTAATGACATAACAACTTTCGGGACAGAATAACAGAAAGAACTGTGGAGATAGGAAATATAATATTCAGTCATGTACGCGTAAAAAAATTAAATTAACGGTGTCTCGCATAAGCCAGAAATGCTCTCCAAAGATTCGTTAGACTGCTGCACAGGTAATAGGTTCTGGTCCTTTAGAATCATAGCTTTCGTATTTATGTTAATAATTTCTGCCGTCACTTCTTGACAGGAAGATCCCATATTTACGAACATTTTTTCTCATTGGCACTTGTTTATTGTGAACCAGCTTCGACTTATTAGGCTGTCTAGTAACGACAGTCTAAATACTGAGACATGCTAAACGGCGTGTCCATCACCCACAACAGCTGTACGGCAGAAGGGCTAGGTCGTCTGCAGACCTCAGAACCCGTTTCTTGTCTTCCTGGCCACGAATTTTGGGTCATTTCGATCAATGGTTTTGCAAGCTAAACAACGGTGGTGGCAATCTAAATCACCGTGATACCCTACACTAAATAAACTCTTGCCTGTCTTGAATTTGTTGTGCCTCTTATGTTGCTTCAGTTTCGTTACGGACCAAAGTCGCAGATTGACATCCAGGAGGAGCGAGATAAAAATCCTCGTCCGGTAGTCCGGCAGTCTTTTGGCCATTGTTGCCCAAACTGCTCAGTCCGGAATTTTGTTCTGTCTAATGATCTCGTCGATGTTATGACAGACCTTACCTCCCGAAGCTCGTTTTCCGAACTGAGAATGTCCGCTGTTGCGCAGATGGAAAACGAATATCTAACAGGTCTGCCAACTCCATCGAAATGTACGATGCGCAGTCCACGTTCCGATATTAGCCACTTCCTGTGCTGCTCCATTCGCTTATGGGGGCGACGAAGGGATGAAGACGTGTAAGTCTCCGTAAGTATCCTAGTCTCTTTCCATACTCTGCTGAGCAAGTGAGTTATATGGTAGATGCTGTAGAGCTAGCACACTGTCTACCTCGAATACTGTTCCTCCGAAATGCACTTCCGGATCTCACGACAAAAACGTCGGCTTTCTACTAATGATTGCTTTTCAGTCTCCCTGGGCATATCTGCAAGCGAACTAGCCGAGGCCTTTTCAGAGGATCCATCCTGGCGCGTGCCTTAAGCGATCTAGCCTACGAAGACCACGGAAAACATGAATCTGGATGACCGGCCAGGTATCTGAAGCACCGTCCTCTAGAATGTGAGTCCAACGTCCGTCTCAAATGGCGGGCCGTTAGCGGAGAATTTAAACACTTCGTCCGTACTCTCGATTAGGTCGTTCCAGGATTCTGTGTGTGATTTCATTAACAGGTGCACCACACTTCCCTAGAATCCTCCTCACAAGCCTTTGTTACTGATGTGAAATGATTACTCGATTTCGTGACGTTTCAAAGTGCCAGACCTCGGTATCAAAAGCAGCGTACCAGTTTGTTGTTGTTAGAACATAACCATTCCTTAAACATACTTCAGAAATAAATGGAAATATCATGTTGTCTGATCCACAACAACAATGTTTGTACGACGCTTGGAAAAAAGGAAACTGAATGGAGTTGGTGTTATCGTGCGCGAACGTAACTACTGATTTCTATGGTGTCCATAGTATTTGGCTTAATGCCTTCTAACTGTGTATATAGAATGGTCAATGCTTTATTTGTGTCTACTATGTTTTCTCCTATTTCATTCACATGAGTTGCGGCGTCTGACTTACTGAAAATCTCGAGTCGAATGGCTACCACATGTAACACAGAATCTAATATCAAAGGCTCTCATTTTCCGTTGTATACAGAAGTTTCCCCAAGTACACCGTAATTTATGTAATCCAGCTTTCTTGAGTCTGTATCGCTTGTTCATTGTGGATTAAACGAAAATGTTCAAATGTGTGTGAATTCAGGGGGACCAAACTACTCAGATCGTCAGTCCCTAAACTTACACACTACTTAAACTAACTTATGTTAAGAACAACACACACACACACCCATGCCCGAGGGAGGACTATAACCTCCGGTGGGAGGAGCCGTGCAATCCGTAACATGGCGCCTCAAACCTCGCGGCCACTCCGCGCAGCGATTAAACAATGATACAATAAGGGATAAGCGCCTACGTGGATGAGATTCAGACAACGAACCCCAAGATTTCCGGTTCGATCCACAGCCGGTTCCACTTCACCCCCTTGCCGGTTCTTTGGCCTCTCGAAATGGTTTGCTAATGCGAGCGATGCCCTGCTGCAGTGTGGATTTTTTTTCGTCGCAGTTTAAATGTGCTGGCCTCCCGTAAACACCAGCGAGACTACGACTAATGTAAGGTGACAAGCTAAACTGGGCTGAGCACAGAATTACAATGAGCAAGAAGGCACCAGCACCCTTCCATGGCCTATAAAAATATAAAAGGGTCTTCGTTTTTGGGCTGGAAAAGAAACTAGCACACTAGCCGATTACACCGATGTTACGCCGCAAGGTGTTTCTGAGGAAAGCTGACGGCGTCTGGAAGTGATAGTGAGAGCGTGCGTACGATTAATCTGTGACGGTCGGATCTTCGATCATATTTCACCATGTTACAGACAGGTCCAAGTCGAAAACACAGTTAACGACATGAGTATTGGCTCTGGCTTTTAGCACTATGGGAGGCCATCAACCCCATAGAACTTAGAACTACTTAAACCTAACTAACCTAAGGACATCACACACATCCATCCATGCCCCGAGGCAGGATTCGAACCTGCGACCGTAGCGTCGCGCGGTTCCAGACTGAAGCGCCTAGAACCGCTCGGCCACAAAGGCCGGCCATGTCTAGCCTCTGCCTACACGCACTGTTTACACAGTTACACACTTCTCCGCACAGCGAGATTTTCCTCATTTCGCAATATCTTCGATTGGTGCAGACTACCCGACTTCCTGCACATCAAAACTCGCCGTATCAGAAAAGATCACTTTCGTATACGCGTAAGTACATTTTGCATCTGACAGTATCACTGTCATTAGTATTATTAGCGGCGGCAACAGCAACAGCAGTACCAGTATAGCACCATCACTGACCACATTAACTTTATTACTTCTTCATATTGTCTCCACATACGTTCAGATCATTTTTAATTTTATTTACACTACGGTAGGTGAAGTATTCAAGTTGGAAACAGTGTGTGTGTGTGTGTGTGTGTGTGTGTGTGTGTGTGTGTGTGTGTGTGTGTGTATGTGTGTGTCTGATGGAGGCTGCATAGTTGGCGGTGCGGAAACCACCCAGAGTGCATTTATTTGTCCGGTAGCCGAGAATTAGAGAGAGAGAGACGACTCAGCGAGGCCCAAGAAAAGTTTCACATAATTCCCAAGTTTCTCAACACTCTCTGTTGCTATCAGCACCGCCCCCCTCCACGCCCCACCCCCTCTCCCGGCACACACACACACACACACACACACACACATATATATATATATATATATATATATATATATATATATATATATATATATATATATATATCCGCACAAAATAGTAAAAGGAAATCAGTCTGTCGATGAAGACTGTTACACTAATAAAATGAACACAATTCACGTTTCCCGTCTTCAACGATAAAAGTTTTGCACGCTTAACGTCAAATGATTAACTCATTTGTAAAGCAGTCAGTCGTCTGAAGCTGTTTTATAGGTGGGGAGCTGAATTGCTTACAAGACCTGTGGTGGGTGCACTACTGGTTTTATTGACATTTTTTTCAAAAAAAAATTCCGAATACAATAATAATACAACACAACCCACTACCTAAGCTAATTAGTGGGTCTTAAATTACTACAGTAACAATTGCAGCTACATACCTCCTCACCGCGCTGGATTAGCCGAGCGGTCTTAGGCGCTGCAGTCATGGACTGTGCGGCTGGTCCCGGCGGAGGTTGGAGTCCTCCCACGGGCATGTGTGCGTGTGTTTGTCCTTAGGATAATTTATGTTAAGTAGTGTGTAAGCTTAGGGACTGATGACCTTAGAGCTCCCATAAGATTTCACACACATTTGAACTTTTTTTTTTTTTACGTACCTCATCAAAGGCTAATACTATGTACAAGGTCAATGTCCGCCGAGCTCACCCCAGTGGGAGTGCCTCTGGCCCTGGGCCGGCCCAGTTGCTATTTGTCAGACGGCAGTCCGATCAGTTTACACAAACAAATGAATAAAACAAATCGAGGTGCGGCGGTGAGTCGGCGACGCGCCTGTCGGCGAAGCGGCGAGGCGCGCTTTAACCCGCCGGCACACGGACCGTGCATCCGAACGTTGAACGTTGAGCGTGCCGAGTTTCTGACGTCATAGCGTGGAACAGCACGTTCGGGAATCTTTCCGAACGTGCAGAGCGATATCTGGCATGTCAGATATTCTCGGCGCGCGTCTGAGCGTTGACGAATGACATGGCACAACGCCACCTTCGTCACACACACGCCGTCTCCCTTCAGTACATGAGTTGTGAGGTGCCATATTGGCATTCATTTCAAGCCTATATGTACATATGTCGTCTCTTAGCACCAGAAAAATGAGAATCTCTGGAAAACCCGTTGTTAACTGTGTGATTCGTTCCAATAAAATAATGAGAAACATCATATTCGTGGCAAGAGAATTACTGTAACCTGCGTATTATGAGAGTAGGCTATTTGAAGGCAGCGACACACTGAAGATCCACCCAAAACGCATTCTTCTTGGTACAATTTGTAATAATTACATTTCAATTAGTAACATAATTATCTACGATTAACGGATGGTAGCCTATCCCCGATGCTATTCAATCTGTATATTGAGCAAGCAGTAAAGGAAACAAAAGAAAAATTCGGTGTAGGAATTAAAATCCATGGAGAAAAAATAAAAACCTTGAGGTTCTCCGATGACATTGTAATTTTGTCAGAGAGAGCAAAGGACTTGGAAGAGCAGTTGAACGGAATGGACAGTGTCTTGAAAGGAGGATTAATGCAGTCGAATTAAATCGGGTGATGCTGAGGGAATTAGATTAGGAAATGAGATGCTTAAAGTAGTAAAGAAGTTTTGCTGTTTGGGGAGCAAAATAACTGATGATGGTAGAAGTAGAGAGGATATAAAATGTATACTGGTAGTGGCAAGGAAAGCGTTTCTGAAGAAGAGAAGTTTGTTAACATCGAGTATAGATTTAAGTGTCAGGAAGTCATTTATGAAAGTATTTGTATGGAGTGTAGCCATGTATGGAAGTGAAACATGACGATAAATAGTTTGGACAAGAAGAGAACAGAAGCTTTCGAAATGTGGTGCTACAGAAGAATGCTGAAGATTAGATGGATAGATCACATAACTAATGAGGAAGTACTGAACAGAATTGTGGAGAAGAGGAGTTTGTGGCACAACTTGACTAGAAGAAGGGATCGGTTGGTAGGACATGTTCCGAGGCATCAAGTGATCACAAATTTAGCATTGGAGGGCAGCGTGGAGGGTAAAAATCGTAGAGGGAGACCAAGAGCTGAATACACTAACCAGATTCAGAAGAATGTAGGCTGCAGTAGGTACTGGGAGATGAAGAAGCTTGCACAGGATACAGTAGCATCGAGAGCTGCATCAAACCAGTCTCTGGATTGAAGACAACAACAAGAACAACAACGTTTTCAGTAAGTGGTAACATAATATGACGAAGCGTAAAGGGCATGTTGTTGGTTTAGCGTAATGAGTAGCGTCTCAGCCCGATAAAGAGTTTTTGTTGAGGCGGTGGTTCGCGTATTAACACTTACAATTTTTTTTTTTTTGCTAACATTCGCGTTTTTATTAGGTTCTGATACTTTATTATTAGTTTAATATATGTATATGCTATAATACTTTATGTTATGTAAATATAAGTTCAACTTTTTTGAGGGGTGACTTTGTTCTATTGGCTTAATCTACAGGACAGCCTGCGCTACTTGTATAAAGATATGCTGCTCCTTTTTCTTTTACGCTACGTAATTCGCATGTTGCAGAGACTCTGCTACTGGGTAAGAACAGTGATCAAGTAAGACTGACCTTGGGGTTTTACTAAAATGTGGGAATGATGAAATAACGTTTATCTTATACGGAGAAGTATTCCAGATTTGTAAGGCACTGTTTGTTCAAAAATGGTTCAAATTGCCCTGAGCACTATGGGGCTCAACTGCTGTGGTCATCAGTCCCCTAGAACTTAGAACTACTTAAACCTAACTAACCTAAGGACATCACACACATCCAAGCCCGAGGCAGGATTCGAACCTGCGACCGTAGCAGTCGCCCGGTTCCGGACTGCGCGCCTAGACACTGTTTGTGATGGAACTTTTATAAGCCTGTGTCCTTATTGATTGGACATGGTACTTTCCTTTTCGTGGACGAGGGAGGAAATGTGCGCTTTAGCAGAGCTAACGTCGTACTTTTAGGCGTGCCCGTTGAGTAAACAGTGTGATTTATGAACTAGAAACGTCCCTCAAACTGCCGCTGGAGTGCGTTGCGATCGCGTATACCACGTTGGGTCCCACGTACCGTATGCACAAGTAGCATCGTTCCTGAGCGTTCAGTAGCACGCTGAACTTGGCACGACAGCACGGTCCGTGTGAAGACGGCGCGTAGCCCCGCTGCCGACTTCAGCCGAGCCGCTAGCTATGGGGCGTGGAGGCGTGTCGCGACACGCGGCCCGCTGTCGCTACCGGCCCCTGGCAGGCAGCCCGGGGCGACGAGTGTGAGCGCGGGAGGCCGAGTCTCCGGCGGTGTACCGGCAGAGGGACAGAACCTCGCGACGACCTGGCACAGTAGCGCCCACACTGCGAGCTCTCTCTGGCGCCTCGGGCGGCCAGGCTGACGAATAAAACGTGGAGGGACGCTGTGTGCTTACGCGCGGTAGCAGAAACGCCTCCGAAACGCGCCTCTCCGTTCCGCGCACGAGGCCCGGAAGGCGGCGGGCAGCCGGTCCCCATCTCGTGCTGGCTCGTTCCTACACTTCCGCGAGGCGCTCCACACAGGCCCGCAACACCGGCTAGGGCGAGAAATCTTCAGACGTAAAGGTAACTAGCGGTGCACCCCGAAGGAGTGTGAAACATACCCTTAGAAAAATTTATAAATTACTGTGCTGCTAAACCTCTACGTTATACAGCTGAGCAAAACTGAACGTACTCACACATTTCGCTCTTTATCTATTCTGATCAACACTAAACTGACACACAATATTTTTAGCGCCACGCAATCTGACTTTCAATAATCCCTACAAAAGAATGGCCCTGACTGACAATACCTACTATACCTTTCATGAATCATCTACCTCACAAAAATCTTCGTTACTCAAACTACTGCAATACAGCGAGCGCCAATACTGCCAGCTGAATAAAACATTCTAACTACTGAAGGCACTAACTACTGATAGCCATAGTCAGCAAATGAAAGATCTTGATGGAGAACAAACAATGTATTCACCTTAATAATGTTCAAGAGTCATTATACAGGGTGAGTCACCTAACGTTACCGCTGGATATATTTCGTAAACCACATCAAATACTGACGAACCGATTTCACAGACCGAACGTGAGGAGAGGGGCTTGTGTAATTGTTTAATACAAACCATACAGAAATGCACGGAAGTGTGTTTTTTAACAGAAACCTACGTTTTTTAAAAATGGAACCACGTTAGTTTCGCTAGCACATCTGAAAATATAAACAAATACGTAATCAGTGCCGTTTGTTGCATTGCAAAATGTTAATTACATCCGGAGATATTGTAACCTAAAGTTTACGCTTGAAACCGTTGACGTTCAGTTACGTGTTGTAACAAACACGTGCCACGGTCGGCGAGCAGCATCTGCAGGGACATGTTTACGATGACGACCGTGTTTACGAGTGTGGCTGTAGTGCACTGTTGTGGTTTTGTCTAGCTGTCGTAGTGTCCCATTGTAGCGCTTGCTGCTATTGTTATCCTGCATTCGTGTCCGCACGCAGACCAACTGTAGTACACCGTGTTAGCAGACGTCTGTGGTAGTGTAGTGTTGTAGGAACTGTGACCATGATGTATTCGAACTCTGAAAAGGCGGAGATGATATTAATCTATGGCGAGTGTCGACGGAATGCAGCTGAAGCCTGCAGGGTGTATGCAGAACGGTACCCGGACAGAGAGCATCCAACGTGCCGCACATTGCAAAACATCTACCGCCAACTGTATGCAACAGGTATGGTCGTAGCACGCAAACGGGTCCGTAACAGGCCCGTCACAGGACAAGCGGGTGCAGTTGGTGTGTTAGTTGCTGTTGCCGTGAACCCACACACGAGTACACGGGACATTGCGAGAGCCGGTGGACAGAGTCAAAGTAGTGTCATGCGCATACTGCATCGTCACCGCTTTCATCCGTTTCATGTGTCGCTACATCAGCAATTACATGGTGATGACTTTAATCATCGAGTGCAATTCTGTCAATGGGCATTAACAGAGAATGCGTTGCAGTTCTACCTGTTTACCGATGAAGCGGGTTTCACAAACCACGGGGCAGTGAATCTATGGAACATGCATTACTGGTCCGTGGACAATCCTCGCTGGCTCAGACAGGTAGAGCGACAGCGACCGTGGACTGTAAATGTATGGTGCGGAATCATTGGCGACCACCTCATTGGTCCTCACTTCATTGCAGGGGCCCAAACAGCTGCAACATACATCGTGTTTCTACAGAATGATCTGCCAAGGTTGCTCGAAAATGTCCCACTGGAAACGCGTCCACGTATGTGGTATCAGCATGATGGTGCACCTGCACATTCCGCAACTAACACTAGGCTGACATTTGACAGGATGTTCGACGGGCGTTTCATAGGACGTGAAGGACGCATAAATTGGCCAGCTCGTTCTCATGATCTTACACCTCTGGACTTCTTTCTATGGGGTACGTTAAAGGAGAATGTGTACCGTGATGTGCCTACAACCCCAGAGGATATGAAACAACGCATTGCAGCAGACTGCGGCGACATTACACCAGATGTACTGCGGCGTGTACGACATTCATTACGCCAGAGATTTCAATTCTGTGCAGCAGATGATGGCCACCACATTGAACATCTATTGGCCTGACGTGTCGGGACACACTCTATTTCACTCTGTAATTGAAAACGGAAACCACGTGTGTACGTGTACCTCACCCCTCATGGTAATGTACATGTGCGTCAGTGAAAAAGACCAATAAAAAGGTGTTAGCATGTGGACCTAATGTGCTGTTCCAGTCTCTTCTCTACCTAAGGTCCATCACCGTTCCCTTTGGATCCCTACGTAATTCGGTGCTCTCCGATACACACGATCGAACAGCGGAGGAGTGATACTCAAGCGTCAACTTTAGGTCACAATATCTCCGGATGTAATTAACATTTTACAATGCAACAAATGGCACTGATTACGTAATTGTTTAAATGTTCAGATGTGCTAACAAAACTACCGTGGTTACATTAGCCCCTCTCCTCACGTTCGGTCTGTGGAATCGATTCGTCAGTATTTGATGTGGTTTACGAAATACATCCAGCGGTAACGTTAGGTGACTCACCCATCAGTTCATGACATCTAGTCTTACAAATTTCCTTTTTATGACGGACACACGTCCAGATCGTCCGCCCTCAAAACTCTGCCATCTCTCTCCCCACATCAACCACCACTGCTGATGTTCAGGTTTTTATGTTGGTAACGCCACATAGCGATCTGTATGAAGATCACTGACTGTACTTTGTGCAGTCTGTGGCTGGTTTGCATTGTTGGAATATTCGCTATTGTAGTGTTGGGCAGTTGAATGGGAACAGCACGTACCGTTGCGCAGTTGGAGGTGAGCCGCCAGCAGTGGTGGGTGTGGGGAGAGAGATGGCAGAATTCTGAGAGCGGATGATCTGGACGTGTGCCCATCAGAAAAAGGAAATTTGTAAGACTAGATGTCATATATAATGACTCTTGAACACTATTAAAGTAAATACATTGTCTGTTGTCTATCAAAATCTTTCGTTTGCTAACTATGCCTATCAGTAGTTAGTGCCTTCAGTATTTAGAATCTTTTATTTAGCTGGCAGTATTGGTGCACGCTGTATTGCAGTAGTTTGAGTAACGAAGATTATTGTGAGGTAAGTGATTTGTGAAAGGTATAGGTTAATGTTAGTCAGGGCCATTCGTTTTTAGGGATTTTTGATAGTCAGATTGCGTTGCGCTAAAAATATTGTGTGTCAGTTTACTGGTGATCAGAATAAGTAAAGAGTAAATTTAGTTTTGCTCATCTGTTTGAAAATCAAATAACGCAGAGGTTTTCCAGCACTGTCATTTATAAAGTTTTCTAAGGGGATGTTACAAGTGTTACGAGGCCGTTATTTTTCACGATACGCCTAACTGACCTAGTGGATACCGTAGGAAGTTGCAGCCGGCCCTCAACGCAAGACAAACGTGACGGACCGCGCATAAATACGAAGGAAGAATAGTTATTCTGTTGTTACACGTTTGCCGGGCAAGCCATGCAAGCACCTATACACGTTAAACATGTGCCAGGGAGGTACGGAATTATTTAAAGTCGAACGAGCACACAAGACAAATCGCATGTAAGGCAGATGCAACAAACCGTAATCCATCCACAAAGATGCTAAGTTACGAGACTCTTGACTAGTGCTCATCACTCTCACATCAATGCGACAGAGAAATGATTAAGCAAAGTGGAGGATATCGGAAGAAGAGCGTCTCTTTCGTTGCTAGTTCACTTACTAGGCGCCTAAGCGTCACGGAGATGCTCGGCAGACGTTGCAAGAGAGGCGTTCAGCATCACGGTGTGCCCTACTGTCCCGAGAGCGTATGTTATTAAAAGAGTCAACCAATACACTGCTTCCTCTTACGCGTATCTCGCGCAAAGACAGTTGGGGTAAACGCAGGGGCAAGTGACCTCACACGGGCGCTTACCAGGAATCGTTCGTCCAGTGAACTATTCGCCACTGGAACAGGAAAGACGAAAGTGACACTGGTACACAAAATAACCTCCTCCGGGTGCCGTAAAGTACGCTGCGCATTATAGGTGTAGATGTAGGCAGAGACCTTCCACGTTGCCAAGCATTATGAAAAAAAATGCGAATGGAACAAAGTCACCTCGTAAAGACAAACCGAACCACCCGTACCGAAGACACAGTTGAGCGCTGCTAAATACGAAATGAAAGGCAAGTTCTCTGGAAAAGGGAACAGCAGGTCGTTAGTAACGAGAATGGTCATACTGCAAATCAACCACAGCTGCTAGGTGCAACATCTGCACAGTATTCTTGTGCACCATCAACAGACAGCTTGCCACCAGTATTCTGATACTTCTGAACAACAGCCAATTGTTCGTGGATTTCTTGATAAATGTCGGAATGCCGGTATTAAACTATAGATTATTTTGTGTGCCTGTATGTATGTGTGTATGTGTGTGTGTGTTTATTTTGCTCATTTACATTCTAATTCCTGGACTATCGAAACGTCGCCTTTCAAAAATTGGTGAATTACTGTGCTGGTAAACCTCTACATTATTTGTTTTTCAAACAGCTTAGCAAAACTGAACGTACTCAGACGTTTCTCTCTTTACTTATTCTGATCATCAATAAACTGCCACACAATATTTTTAGTGCAACGCAATCTGACTATCAATAATCCTTACAAAAGAATAACCTATACCTTTCATGAATCACTTACCTCACAAAAATCTTCGTTACTCGAACTACTGCAATACAGCGTGAACCAATACTGCCAGCTATATACAACATTCTACCTACGGAAGGCACTAAATACTAATAGGCATTGTTAGCAAATGATACATAGGGTGAGTCACCTAACATTACCGCGGGATATATTTCGTAAACCACATCAAATGCTGACGAATCGATTCCACAGATCGAACGTGAGGAGAGGGGCTAGTGTAATTGGTTAATACAAACCATAAAAAAATGCACGGAAGTATGTTCTTTTTAGCACAAACCTACGTTTTTTAAAATGGAATCCCGTTATTTTTGTTGGCACATCTGAACATATAAACATATACGTAATCAGTGCCGTTTGTTACACTGTAAAATGCTAATTACAACGGAAGATATTGTAACCTAAAATTGACGCTTGAGTACCACTCCTCCGCTGTTCGATCGTGTGTATCGGAGAGCACCGAATTACGTAGGGATCCAAAGGGAACGGTGATGGACCTTAGGTACAGAGTAGACTGGAACAGCACGTTACGTCCACATGCTAACAACTTTTTATTGGTCTTTTTCACTGCTGCATGGGCAGCTGTACCTGTACACGCCATCCAAGCTCTGACTCAATGCCCAGGCGTACGAAGGCCGTTATTACAGCCAGAGGTGGTTGTTCTGTGTACTGATTTCTCAGGATCTATGCACCGAAATTGCGTGTTAATGTAATCACATGTCAGTTCTAGTATAATATATTTGTCCTATGAATACCCGTTTATCATCTGTATTTCTTCTTGGTGTAGCAATTTTAATGGCCAGCAGTGTAAAATAACTATTTTCGTCCTATATACGTGAATGCACAATACAAAACGGTGTAACCAGCTTAGGATGTGCTGCCATCTGTCTTAAACTAGTTTCTTTAAGTAGATTTATTCCAATAGGCGTCACTCATATAACTGTGTAATGTTCGTGGCCATACAAAAGGTAGTCAAATACACAAAAACTGAAGTCATTAATTTTGAAACAAACGGTATGTGAATCGACTAAATGGGATTCATTTTTAGAATCAGAACATGTAAATTACTCTCAAAATCTAAAAATGCAAACCCACTGATGATCTGTGTTATCTAAGAAGTATATTGCAAGGCCGCTATACTGAAAACCACATTTAGTGAAACGTATGGGTGCACAAGCAACGGTGAAACTAGCCGATTTAAGATTATATGACAGTGCAGGAATCCAAATCGGGAAAGCCACTCTCATTAACATCGTTCACTTTGCTTCATACCCTTCTTATTTTGCGTCCTTGCAGGCGGAGTGAAGTTACGCAGTTAATGGCATGTAGCGTCGGCGTGATTAGTTCTCGATATAACGAGTTCGGCAGCTTGGGAACAAAAAAGGAGAGAGAGAATATATAAACTCCCTCAAAGCCAATTATCGTCAAAAAAACACTTCTTTAAAACTTACATGGTGTAGAAACATACCTTTATGAGTAATTTATCCTCTAATGCAGTCGCCTGTGACTAGTTTTGAGATTCTACATTGTAACACAAGGTGGTCAGCTAATAATTCAGCCTGAATGCTACGCCCGTAAGACGAGTGCAATGATTACGGGGTGAGGGGGGGGGGGGGATATTTTCACATCGAACCTACGTAAAGGAGCTCTCCAAACAGCGCTTGAGCCACGAGAGGGGTTTGTGCGTCGGCATTTTGGCCCCCTACCGAGTGAGTAATTACACGTCGGCTGCGGTGGGCAGAGAGTGTTGACACCCAGCCGTGTGCAAGCAGCCCCTCTCCGTCTCTACGCAACTGCCCCTTGCCAAAGATTCTGTGCTGAGGCCTCCGACATTATCTTGCACCTGCTTTATTCCAATACAGAAGAATGGAAAGAGTGGTAGAAGCCGTTATCGAGCCATATTAGGTTCGCTTCCGGAGAAATGTAGGTACACACAAGACAAATGGTTCAAATGGCTCTGAGCATTATGGGACTTAACATCTATGGTCATCAGTCCCCTAGAACTTAGAACTACTTAAACCTAACTAACCTAAGGACATCACACAACACCAAGCCATCACGAGGCAGAGAAAAGCCCTGACCCCGCCGGGAATCGAACCCGGGAACACACAAGACAATACTGGAAGATAGGTTGAACTAAGGCAAATCTATTTTTATAGCATTTTACAATTTTGAGAAAGCTTTTGCCAGTGTCGACTGCCTACATTTTTTTTAAAAAAGTTTGGAAACTAGCTGGGGTACAATATATGGGTAAGATTATCTACATCTTGCACAGAAAAATGTAGTGAGTCGAAGGATATGAGAGGTTAGCAGTGATTCAGAAGGTAGTGAGACAGGATTGTAGCATGTCCCTGATGTTATTCATTCTGTACGTTGGGCAAGCTCTAAGGGAACGCAAGAAGAAATCTGAAAACGGATTTAAAGTTTTGGGAGAAGAAATGAAAAAAAATGAGTTGCGCCGATGATATTGTAATTCTGCCAGAGATAGCAAAAGACTTGGAAGAGCAGTTGAACGGAATGAGCAGTGTCTTCAAGAAATTATGAGATGAGCACCAACAAAAGTTAAACAAGCGAAAGGTAGTGGAATTACATGAGGTGAGGCTGAGAGAATTAGATCAGGAAATGAAAAACTGAAAGTAGTAGATGAGTTTTGATGTTTCGGCAGCAATATAACTGATGATGCCCGAAGCAGAGAGGATGTGAAATGTAGAAGTCTTTTCTGAAGGTATTTCTCTGCAGTGTGGTCTTGGATGGAAGTGAAATGTGAGCGATAAACAGTTTAGACAAGAAGAGGTTACAATCTTTTAAATGTTCTGCTACACAAGAATACTGAAGATTACATGCGTAGACCGAATAGGTAATGAGGTGTTCGATGAGATTTCGGGGTTGCACCCGGATCATGTCGACTTCTAGCCACGATATTTCGGCTGGTAATCGTCCAGCCATCTTCAGGTTAGTGTCCGTCACTGATGACTGCAAGATCCCGGGTCAGCTTTATAGCAAAAAATTGGCGCGAAACCGATTGCGCATTGGCCCCCGTCACAGGGGCGTCCTCTATAGAAAGCCGCGCCCTCTGGCGCTACTGTACTATCTGTGGAGCGCAGGCGCAGGCGTAAAGGTGAAAACTACATCTTTTTGATATAAAGTTGACCCAGGGAAATTGCAGTCTCCAGAGACGGACACTCACCTGAAGATGGCTGGACGACTGTCAGCCGAAATATCGTGGCGTCAACATGACCTGGCTGCAATCCTGAAATCTCATCGAACATTCAATACGCCGGGAAAACTTCAAGAATCACAAGTAACGAGGTGATAGATTGATAGAACATACTCTGAGGCAACAAGGAATCGCCAATTTGGTAAGTTTGGGGGTTGAAAATGGCAGAGCGGGAACTGGGTATGAATACAGCAAGCAGGTCCAAATAAATGTAGGCTGCAGCAGTTATTCGGAGGTGATGAAGCTTGTTCAGGATAGACTAGGTTAGAGAGCTACATGTAACCAGCCTTCGGACTGAAGATCGCAACAACTAAAAACAGCGTGATTCTTGTATGGCGGGCAACAAAAATAAAACTGAAGAGTAAGTACCCCAGCCAAAGAATTTAGCAAACGGACTTTAGCACTGTTTCTTGACACTCGTCCAAATGGAACTTGTTCATTCCATTTTACATAATTGGAAAGTAGCACTGGGTGTACAGTACTGTGGAGCTTCGTTGGTAACAAGTATCTCTATTAAGGCGACGACGGCTAGGATATTATCCCTCAGGCTCTCTGTTGTTGTAGGAATTAATGAAGTTTGAATGCTTGCATCTCAACCCGATCCATGCGCGTGCAAAATTCACGACGCCGACAGGACTAGAGCAGGGACCGGCTACCTTTCCTCAGTGTTATGCTGAAGAGAAGAGCACATGTGTCCCTGGAACACGGTGCCTCCAGTAAGCTGTAACTCTCCATATAGCTTCGCTTTCCACCAAAACTACATTTAGCGTCAATGTTATTACGAAATCTTGTGTCCGTTTTAGTTAATATTAATTAAGATTAAGGATCTAAAGGATGACTATTAAACGTTGCTACTTGAGTGGGGAAAACAGCTGCAGTTTGTAAGTGACCGCTTAATAGACGAGGAATTTCAATGAAAATCATAGTTCGACAAAACAAAACTAAAGGCAATACGGCGTGCCATACTAGTCGTAGTAGGCTGCATGGACTTTAACTAGTTCAGACTGACTGTTAAGTTGATAAACGCGATAGCGATCCCTAAGTGCACGTTAACCAGGCAGGAAACGCTCTGACCCAGTCTGCTGTCGATCTGCGCCAGTGTGCACCGTGCGTAGCCACAGACGATGGACTCTGAAAAACAGAGGTGGTGTTCTTACCAGCGGTTACGGATTTCGCTGCTGCTCTGCCGTTCTCTAATATCACGCCTGCACAGCGTTAACAGGAGTACGGAAGCGAAGAAACACGAAGCGACGTATAAACGATGTCAGTAGCCGCAGTACCTGCAACCCTGACCCGTCCTATCGCTGGGAAGTTCCGTCGTGCTTACAACACTGGTCCACAGGGCGCGCAGGCTGTCGAACGAAGACAACTGACGCAAATTTTCAAACAGGACGACTGCTCAAAACAACATTTCGAGCTACATGCAGATTTACAACCTGTAGAATTTATTTATACCAATAAAGAACCAGCCATAATCCCACGCTTCACAACGCTGGCGCTACTTCCACGAAGACGAGGCGAGTAATTCGACACTATCGTTTCCAATGTACACTACTGGCCATTAAAATTGCTACACCGAGAAGAAACGCAGATGATAAACGGGTATTCATTGGACAAATGTATTATACTAGAACTGACATGTGATTACATTTTCACGCAATTTGGGTGCATAGATCCTGAGAAATCAGTACCCAGAACAACCACCTCTGCCCGTAATAACAGCCTTGATACGCCTGCGTATTGAGTCGAACAGAGCTTGGTGGCGGGTACAGGTACAGCTGCCCATGCACCTTCAACACGATACCACAGTTCATCAAGAGTAGTGACTGGCGTGTTGTGACGAGCCAGTTGCTCGGCCACCATTGACCAAACGTTTTCGATTGGTGAGAGATTTGGAGAATGTGCTGTCCAGGGCATCAGTGGAACATTTTCTGTACCCAGAAAGGCCCGTACAGGACCTGCAACAAGCGGTCGTGCATTATCCTGCTGAAATATGGGGTTTCGTAGAGATCGAATGAAGGGTAAAGTCGCGGGTCGTAACACATCCGAAATGTAACGTCCACTGTTCAAAGTGCCGTCAACACGAACAAGAGGTGACCGAGACGTGTAACCAGTGGCACCCCATACCATCACGCCGGGTGATACGCCAGTATGGCGATGACGAATACACGCTTGCAATGTATGTTCAGTGCGATGTCGCGGATGCGAGCATCGTGATGCTGTAAACAGAACCTGCATTCATCCGGAAAAACGACGTTTTGCCATTCGTGCAACCAGATTCGTCGTTGAGTACACCATCGCAGGTGCTCCTGTCTGTGATGCGGCGTCAAGGGTAACCGCAACCATGGTCTCCGAGCTGATAGTCCATGCTGCTGCAGACATCGTCGAACTCTTCGTGCAGATGTTTGTTGTCTTGCAAACGTCCCCATCTGTTGACTCAGGGATCGAGACGTTGTAAGTAGGCTGTTTAGGTTCTTATATTGGTAACGCCACCGCCACGTAGCGCTCTGTATGAAAACCACTGGCTGTGCTGTGTGTAGTCTGTGGCTGGGTGGCATTGTTGGAATTTGCTATTGTAGTGTCGGGCAGTCGGCTGTTAACAGCGCGTAGCGTTGCGCAGTTGGAGGTGAGCCGCCAGCAGTGGTGGATGTGGGGAGAGAGATGGCGGAATTTTGAGAGCAGACGATCTGGGCGTGTGTCCATCACAAAGAGTAAATTTATTATTATTATATATATATATATATATATATATATATATATATATATATATATATATATATATATATATAACTTTTGAACACTATTAAGGTAAATACATTGTTTATTCTCTATCAAAATCTTTCATTTGCTAACTATGCCTATCAGTAGTTAGTGCCTTCAGTAGTTAGAATCTTTTATTTAGCTGGCAGTAGTGGCGCTCGCTGTATTGCAGTAGTTCGAGTAACGAAGATTTTTGTGAGGTAAGTGATTTGTGAAACGTATAGGTTACATTAGTCAGGGTCATTCTCTTGTAGGGATTATTGAAAGTCATACTGCGTAGCGCTAAAAAAATTTTGTGTGTCAGCACAGTCATGTATAATATTTCTAAGGGGACGTTTCAACGTGGCTGCACGATCCGTTACAGCCATGCGGCTAAGATGCCTGTTATCTCGACTGCTAGTGATACGAGGCTGTTGGGATCCGGCACGGCATTCCGTATTACCCTCCTGAACCCACCGATTCCATATTCTGCTAACATTTATTGGATCTGGACCAACGCGAGCAGCAATGTCGCGATACGATAAACCGCAATCGCGGTAGGCTACAATCCGACCTTTATCAAAGTCGGAAACGTGATGGTGCGCATTTCTCCTCCTTACACGAGGCATCACAACAACGTTTCACCAGGCAACCCCGGTCAACTGCTGTTAGTGTACGAGAAATCGGTTGGAAACTTTCCTCATGTCAGCACGTTGTATGTGTGAATGCTCTGGAAAGCTAACCATTGGCATATCACAGCATGTTCCTCCTGCCGGTTAAATTTCGCGTCTGTAGCACGTCATCTTCGTGGTGTAGCAGTTTTAATGCCCAGTAGTGTATATCGATGCCTTCCTAGAAGATTAACAGCTCTGTGTTGTGTGAGAGATAATCTAGAGCTCCGAAAACCGGATGTACAGCACATGCCGTCCGTATATGGTACGTCGATTAGTCGAACAGACTGTAAGAACTGTTGAATTTCAACGGTTAAACCCTGCTGGATGTACTGCTACGTCATCTTGTAAGAATACTAAAATGAACCGACGTTTCAGAAGAGCTGCTGTGGCCTTTCTTAAGGCAAAGATTAATTAGTTTCCCACCTAATTAGTCTTTGCCCTGTAGAAGGCCGCTGCGCCCTGGGCCGAAACGTTTTTTTTTTTTTTTTTTTTTTAGTACTTTAATTATTTTACCGAGTGACGTGACACAACATCTAGAAGGATTGTACTGAAACTGGCGCCGGCCGAGGAAGCCTAGTTAACCACAACACCGAGCAACGATACCTGAAGAAGATAACGAGGGAGATGGTCGAAAAACGTGTCGAGAGTAAAATGAATTAGAATGTTTCTGCTCCTCGCGTGTCTCCCATTTCTCGAGTGGGAGAAGCGTGAGGCAACACTCTCCGACATACCAGGGCGGAAAGGCCTTCGTCAGCTAAGACGCCTGCTCAGCTGACACCGTTCGCTGAAGGTCGCTCTCCTCGGGTTTCGGCGCGCGCACAGCGTTCTGGTATCGATGCCACCGGGGCACTGCAAATGTGGGCACACGTGACTCGAAATTTCTAGTGGTCGCGGTACAAGTCTTATTCCAATTTTAATACTCGTATTATCCTGATGAGCTGACGCGTTACGATGAAGTGTTTTTTTTTTCAAACACGTATTCGAAATAAGATTTTTTTTCATGAAAAGATGCCAAGGTATTGCGATGGTGTTTACCTGTCTCGCAATCATTATTGTGAGTGATAAATTAACGTTGGATGGCCGTAACCAACCGTGTCGGATTGCAATTTTACAATTCTGGTTGATCGACCTTGGATATGAATTACCATCTTCAGGTCTATCCTTAATTTATGTTTCTACATTATGTGCAAAGATTTCTCTCCAGGCAATGTTGCACAGCTTCTCAATCTTTGGAGAACGTCCTTATTAACCCTCAAAAAGCTGCGGTAAGGATATATATTCAATGTTGTGGAAGCTAAGCTCGATGAAAAGATGATATTACAACATGTACGTTCTGGGTTGCAGCCGTCACAGTATGGAATCACTAACACCGGAGTTTTTGCAGTCAATCAGTTTATTGTACTTAACGATGAAAATAAATTGCAATATGCCGTACATAAGTTTCACAAATGGTTCATATGGCTCTGAGTACTACGGTACTTAACTTCTGAGGTCATCAATCCCCTACAACTTAGAACTACTTAAACCTACCTAACCTAAGGACATCACACACATCCATGCCCGAGGCAGGATTCGAACCCGCGGCTCAGCCACTCCAGCCGGCTAAGTTTCACATGCTGGGCCAAGTATACAATACGGTAATCTCAGTTAATAAACCGACGGTAATGGCAGTTAGAGGAATTGAGCCAATCGGAACAAAAATTGTTATCAGTACCAGGATAAATGAACAAGTTAGCAGTTTTGATTAATTAGGAAACTAAATAAAGTCGGTGGTAGGCATAAAACTTCGTCTGAAGTTGTACTAAATGCTTAATCTGAAAATTATTTTGAGCAATTTATTCAGAAGTATAAGTGTTTGCGAAAACGTACTTGAACTCTTAATAACGAATTAATCTGAGGAAACAGGGAGCATCATAGCGGATACAGAGATCAGTGGCCAAAAAGTCCTTGTAGCGAGATTGAATATCGTACCATCGAAATCTACTAAAACTTAACGCGAACTATAAAGAAAAACTCGCTTGACGGTTTCTTAAGAGATTGTCTTCATTCCTGCAAAACTAATTATGGAAGAGTAGACCAGATATAGCTTAAATTGAAAGAAATAGCATTGACAGCAATTGAGAGATTCATACCAAGCAAGTTAATAAGAGAAGGAAAAGATTACCCATGATACACAAAACAGGTCAGGAAATTGTTGCAGAAGTAACGAAAAAAATCATAGCAAGTGTAAAAGAACGCTATATCATCAATATTGCCAATATTCACTGTAGACTTTAATGCGAAATGTTTTAATTGTTTCCAGAACAAAACAATATCTTGAAATCTGGCAGTCGGCCATGTGGCCGAGAGGTTCTAGGCGCTTCAGTCCTGAACCGCGCGACTGCTACGGTCGCAGGTTCGAATCCTTCCTCGGGCATGGACGTGTGTACTGTCTTTAGGTTAGTTAGGTTTAAGTAGTTCTAAGTTCTAGGGGACTGATGACCTCAGATGTTAAGTCCCATAGTGCTCAGAGTCATTTGAACCATTTTTGAAATCTGGCAGAAAATGAAAAGAGATTCTGCTCTGGCACACCAACGGCACCAATGGTAATGTTACCGAGTTCACTACAGACGATGCAGCACGTATTCCAGAATTCGAATCAAGAACAGCTGCCAACATGAGCATCTTGGAAGCGGTATCCACAGTGTAGCGAACAGACCGTATACTAATCAGGTTCCGTTCGGAGTACGCTGATGTAACAGCCTCATATTTAACAACCGCATACAACCGCTCGCTGGTGGAAAGGTCCGTGGGAAATCGCCCTGTTGCTACCCATAAGGATGAAACGGTTCTCGTGCTACACAAGAGGCCCTTTATTCTTATGAAGTAGTGCGTGCTATGCACAGGTGATCCCAAGATGATTGCATATTTCTAGGATCCCAAAAGGTTTATGACATCACTCCTCAAAAGCGGCTTATGATGAAATTGAATGTATGTGGAGTATTGTCTCAGTTGGACTGGATTCGTAGTTTCGTGTCGGTTCGTTGTAACTGTCGATAAGCGATCGAGTGAAATGGATTTTTTTTTTTTTTTTTGTTATGGTTTTAGGGCGCAGAACTGCTACGGTCGTTAGAACCCGCTCTGTGGCTTAGGGAAAGGGAAAAAAATGGAAATCAGCAGCAATGGGAGCGAAACTCAAAAAGAGAGGAAACTAAAATAAAAAAACAGAAGAAAAGCTTAGAAACCAATGAAGAAGGGGGGATTGCTTTCCCCAAAAAGAGCTTCAAATGACCGACGTCATCTCACTGACACTAATAAACTCGAGGAAGCGATCGGCTGAGCGCGTATCATCTGCTGAAATGGAAGATATATCAGGCGACAGCTGTAGACGGGCGCGTAGCGGAGTAAAATTGGGGCACTCAAGTAAAACATGTCTCACCGTCCACAGTTGAGAGCAGTGGGGACAAAGCGGGGAAGGATCGCCACTTGAAAGGTGTCGATGGTTAGGAAGACAGTGGCCTATCCGGAGTCTAGTTTAGATTACCTCCTCCCGACGACGAGTTCGGGAGGAAGACGTCCAAGCACAGGAAAGAAGTTTCAAGTCCCGCAATTTATTATTGGGAAGTGTCGACCAATGTGCGTGCCACAAAAGAGCAAGGCGATGACATAAAACACTCTGTAGATCGGCGAAGGGAATCATGCGATTAGCTGGCTGAAGAAGAGAGACTGCAGCCTTGGCCACTATATCGGTCGCCTCGTTTCGACGGATACCAACGTGTCCTGGGATCCAGAGGAATGCCCAAGTGGAGGCAGTCCTGAATCCGATGGACAGGTTAAAGGGCTTGGAGACTGAGGAGAGAGCTGAGCGAATCTGAGCATGTAATATACTGTACCGCTGATGGCGACGGATGTATTTGACAGCCTGGAGAACAGCGTAAAGCTCCGCAGTAAAAACCGAACACTGACCGGGAAGTCGAAATCGATTAGGGGTGTCGCCATCCATATAGGCACTCCCAACACCAAATTATGTTTTTGAGCCGTCAGTGTAAACAAATGTGGCATCCTTCATTTGTGCGCATACAGCAACAAATGCACGACGATAAACGAGAGAAGGGGTACCATCCTTGGGAAGCTGACAAGGGTCACGGAACAGGCAGGTCCGGGGGCGGAGCCAAGGCGGTGCTGTACCCCCAGTTGTCAAAAAAGTTTTAGGGCAGTGGAAGGAAAGAGAAAGTAGCAGTTGACGGAAGCGGAATGCTGGTGGTAGTAGAGAGGAAGGGCGGCCTGCATGCCCTAAATCTAAGGAGGCGTCGAAAAAAGGTCATGGGTCGGATTAGCAGGAATGGAAGTGGTATGTGGCGTTCCACAGGGAAGTGAGACAGTCTCTCTGCTGTTCCTGATCTATGCAACGATTTAGGAGACGGCCTCAGCAGCACTCTTGGACTGTTTCCAAACGAATCTGTCATCTACCGTCTCGTGAAGTCACTAGATGGTCAAAACGAAGTACGAAATGATTTAGACGAGGTATTTGCTTGGTGCGAAAAGTGGCAATTGACTCTGAACGATAGGAAGATCCTCCACACTAGTAATGAAAAGAATTACAGTGCAAATAACAGCATCGTAACGTTGTGCATTCAACTAAGTACCGAGCCATTGCAGTTACGACAAACTTGAACTGGAACCATAGCATATGTTGTGGGGAAAGCGAACCACTGACTGTTTTTTGGCAGAACGCTTAAAAGTTGTATCAGATGTAATAAATAGATGCCCCCATTACGACTGTTCGTACTAGAGCATTGCTATGAGGCGTGGGATCCTTACCAGATAAAACTCACCACCGCAATAAAACGAGAGAAATCAGAGCTCTCTCCGAAAGATTTTGGAGCTTGTTTTTCCCACGTGGTAAATGACAGCGGAACGGTCGGAAATTAGCTTTTAAGTGGTTCTATAGGGTGGTCCATTGATAGTGACAGAGCCAAATATCTCACGAAATAAGAGTCAAACGAAAAAACTACAAAGAAAGAAACTCGACTACCTTGAAGGGGGAAACCAGATGGCGCTATGGTTGGCCAGCTAGATGGCGCTGCCATGGGTCAAACGGATATCAACTGCGTTTTTCTACATAGGAACCCCCATTTTTTATTACATATTTGTGTAGTACGTAAAGAAATGTGAATGTTTTAGTTGGACCACTTTTTTCGCTTTGTGATAGATGGCGTTGTAATAGTCACAAACGTATAAGTACGTGGTATCACATAATATTCCGCCAGTGCGGACGGTATTTGCTTCGTGATACATTACCCGTGTTAAAATGGACCATTTACCAATTGCGGAAAAGGTTGATATCGTGTTGATGGTGTATGGCTATTGTGATCAAAAACCAACGGGCGTGTGCTACGTATGCTGCTCGGTATCCTGGACGACATCATCCAAGTGTCCGAACCGTTCGCCGGATACTTACGTTATTTAAGGAAACAGGAAGTGTTCAGCCACATGTGAAACGTCAACCACGACCTGCAACAAACGATGATGCCCAAGTAGGTGTTTTAGCTGCTGTCGCGGCTAATCCGCACATCAGGAATCAGAAGCAGACAAATTGCGCGAGAATCGGGAATCTCAAAAACGACGGTGTTGAGAATGCTACATCAACATCGACTACACCCGTACCATATCTCTATGCACCAGGAATTGCATGGCGACGACTTTGAACGTGGTTTACAGTTCTGCCACTGGGCACAAGAGAAATTATGGGACGATGACAGATTTTTTGCACGCGTTCTATTTACAGACGAAGCGTCATTCACCAACAGCGGTAACGTCAACCGGCACATAATATGCACTACTGGGCAACGTAAAATCCACGATGGTTGCAACAAGTGGAATACAGCGACCTTGGCGGGTTAATGTATGGTATGGCATTATGGGAGGAAGGATAACTGGCCACCATTTTATCGATGGCAATGTATATGGTGCAATGTATGCTGATTTCCTACGTAATGTTCTACCGGTGTTACTACAAGATGTTTCACTGCATGACAGAATGGCGATGTACTTCCAACATAATGGCTGTCCAGCACATAGCTCGCGTGGGGTTGCAGTGGTATTGAATAGCATATTTCATGACAGGTCGATTGGTCGTCGAAGCACCATGGCCCGCACGTTCACCGGATCTGACGTCCCCGGATTTCTTCCTGTGGGGAAAGTTGAAGGATATTTGCTATCGTGATCCACCGACAACGGCTGACTACATGCGTCAGCGCATTGTCAATGCATGTGCTAGCATTACGGAAGGCGAACTACTCGCTGTTGAGAGGAATGTCGTTACACCTATTGGCAAATGCACTGAGGTTGACGGACATCATTTTGAGCATTTATTGCATTATGTGGTATTTACAGGTAATCACGCTGTTACAGCATGCGTTCTCAGAAATGGTAAGTTAACAAAGGTACATGTATCACATTGGAACAACCGAAATAAAGCGTTGAAACGTAGCTACGTTCTGCATGTTAATTTAAAAAACCTACCTGTTACCAACTGTTCGTCTAAAATTGTGAGCCATATGTTTGTGACTATTACAGCGCCATCTATCTCAAAGCGAAAAAAGTGGTGCAACTAAAACATTCATATTTCTTTACGTACTAGACGTATATGTAATAAAAATGGGGGATCCTATTTTTAAAAAATGCAGTTGATATCCGTTTGACCTATGGCAGCGCCATCTGGCGGGCCAACCATGGCGCCATCAGGTTTGCCGTTTCAAGCTAGACAAGTTTCGTTCTTTGTAGTTTTTTCGTTTGACGCTTATTTCGTGAGATATTTGGGCCGGTCACGATCAATGGACCACCCTGTATATACCCTCGGGCAAGGAGTTGCACTTGAATTGTAGAACAGTGATGACGTAGAGGGAGTAACTTGAGTAGAGGAAGCGATCGGTTGACAGGACACATCCCGAGCCACCGAGGAATTGTCAGTGTGGTAGGCGCGGGAGAAGGAGTGGGGCTGACAAGTGTAGCTAGGTGACGGTGCTGGTGTCTCCTCTCTGACCCCTCAAATACCGAGCGACGCTTTACGGCCTCCTGCGGGAGTTGAGTTCGTTAGGCTTCCCGCATTTCCGGCCGGAAGCCTGCCCCCCCCCCCCCCCCCCCTCCGCTGCCCGCTGTGGGCAGCTGACGCAGTGGAGACAGTTAACGGACGCCCCTAACCGCCTCACGTGTGCCTGTCGCCTGGCCACGCACCTGCCAAAGGGGCCGCTTCTCGTACTGCCGTCGGCCGGCGCGTTCCATCGCTGAACTGGTGTGACACCCCCCCTCCCCCAACCTTCTCTTCATCACACGAAGTGGGCTCAGCTGACGCTATTAACGTTACAGCGACTGCGGCCGGCTCTACCCCCGTCTACACTAATCCAGACAGCCTCGCGCGACTGTTTCGCGAGGCGAGTCCCGCGTACGGTAGTGTAATCGACGTCCGAGGGTTGGCGAGCATCAGGAGGGAGGCGGGGATTGGGAAGAGATTCAGACACGGTCCTAACAGTTGTAAATTGTCGGAGCTGTGTTGGGAAAGTACCAGAGCTCCAAGCGCTAATAGAAAGCACTGATTCCTTCCTGTGAGTTAGTATGGGCAGAGGTTATTGTTGGCAACCGGAATACAATAATAATTGGAAGCTTTTACCGACCTCCCAGTTCAGATAACACAGTTTCTGAAAGAATCAAAGAAAACTCGAGTTTTATTTCAAACACGTACCCGACTCATAGGTTAATAGTTGGTGGTGACTTTAATTTACCCTCGATATGTTGGCGAAAATACATGTTTAATTCCGCAGGTACACATAAAATATCATCCGAAACTGAGCTAAGCGCATTATCGGAAAATTATTTCGAGCAGTTAGTTCATGAGCCCACGCGAATAGTAAATGGTTGTGAAAACACACTTGACCTCTAAGCAACAAACAATCCTGTGTTAATAACCAGCATCAAAACCGACATAGGGATTAGTGAACACAGGGTTGTCGTAGCTAGATTGAATATTGTAATCCCCAAATCCTCGAAAAATAAGCTAAAAATATACCTATTCAAAAAGCAGATAAAATTTCACTTGACGCCTTCCTGAGAGAGAATCTCCACTCGTTCCAAATTAATAAGTGTAGACCAGATGTGGCTTGAATTCAAAGAAATAGTATCGGCAGCAATTGAGAGATTTATACCAAATAAATTAACAAACGACGGAGCTGATCCTCCTTGGTACACAAAACGGGTTAGAACACTGTTGCAGAAACAACGAAACAAACATGCCAAATTTAAACAGACGCAAAATCCCCAAGATTGGCAATCTTTTACAGAAGCTCGAAATTTAGCGCGGACTTCAGTGCGAGACGCCTATAACAGTTTCCACAATGAAACTTTGTCTCGAAATCTGGCAGAAAATCCATTGGTCGTGTGTGAAGAATGTTAGCGGCATGAAACAACCAAAGCCTTCTCTGTGCGATAACGACAGAGATACTATCGAAGACAGTGCTGACAAAGCAGATTTACTAAATAGAGAACTCCGAAATACCTTCACAAAAGAAGACGAAGTAAGTATTCCAAAATTCGAATCGAGAACAGCTGCCAATATGAGTAACGTAGAAGTAAATACCCTCGGAGTAGTGAAGCAGCTTAAATCACTTAATGAAAGCAAGTCTTCTGGTCCAGACTGTATACCAATTAGGTTCCTTTCGGAGTATGCTGATGCATTAGCTCCATACTTAACAATCATATGCAACCGTTTGCTGGACGAAAGATACGAACCCAAAGACTGGAAAGTTGCACAGATCACACCAATATTCAAGAAAGGTAGTAGGAGTAATCCACTAAATTACAGGCCCATATCCTTAACGTCGATATGCAGCAGGATTTTAGAACATATATTGTATTCGAACATCATGAATTACCTCGAAGGAAACGGTCTATTGACACACAGTCAACATGGGTTTAGAAAACATCCTTCCTGTAAAACACAAGTAGCTCTTTTTTCACATGAAGTGCTGAGTACTATTGACAAGGGATTTCAGATAGATTCCGTATTCCTGGATTTCCAGAAGGCCTTTGACACTGTACCACACAAGCGGCTGGTAGTCAAATTGCGTGCTTATGGAATATCGTCTCAGTTACGTGATTGGATTTGCGATTTCCTGTCAGAGAGGTCACAGTTTGTAGCAGTTGACGGAAAGTCATCGAGTAGAACAGAAGTGAGTTCAGGCGTTTCCCAAGGAAGTGTTATAGGCCCTTTGCTGTTCCTTATCCATATAAACGATTTGGGAGACAATCTGAGCAGCCGTCTTAGGTTGTTTGTAGATGCCGCTGTCGTTTATCGACTAATAAAGTCATCAAAAGATCAAAACAAACTGCAAAACGATTTAGAACAAATATCTGAATGGTGTGAAAAGTGGCAGTTGACCCTAAATAATGAAAAGTGTGAGGTCATCCACATGAGCACTAAAAGGAACTCGTTAAACTTCGGTTACACCACAAATCAGTCTGATCTAAAAGCCTTAAATTCAACTAAATACCTAGGTATTACAATTACGAACAACTAAAATTGGAAAGAACACATAGAAAATTTTGTGGCGAAGGCTAACCAAAGGCTGTGTTTTATTGGCAGGACACTTAGAAAATGTAACAGACCTAATAAGGACACTGCCTAAACTACGCTTGTCCGTCCTCTTTTAGAATACTGCTGCGCGGTATGGGATCCTTACCAGGTAGGACTGACGGAGTACATCGAAAAAGTTCAAAGAAAGGCAGCACGTTTTGTATTACGCGAAATATGGGAGAAAGTGTTACAGAAATGATACAGGATTTGGCCTGGAAACCATTAAAAGAAAGGCATTTTTCGTTGGCACGGAATATTCTCACGAAATACCAACCACCAACTTTCTCCTCCGAATACGGAAATATTTTGTTGACACTGACCTACATAGGGCGGAACGACCACGACGATAAAATAAGGGAAATCAGAGCTCGTACGGAAAGATATAGGTGTTCATTCTTTCCGCGCGTTATACGAGATTGGAATAATAGAGAATTGTGAAGGTGGTTTGATGAACCCTCTGCCAGGCACTTAAATGTGATTTGTAGAGTATCCATGTAGATGTAGATGTAGTCGCCCATGCAGGTTATTCAGTCCTTACATAGCGGGCACAGCAAACGAAACCCAGCTCATTTCTGAAAATTTTTACAAGAGACTTGTAACATGTTGTTCACCTGCTTAAGAAGCAGCTGGAGCCTAGACGCTAGTGTACGAGAACGGGAAAGCGAATGTGAAACGACGAGGCGCGAACACACGGATATACATAGAGAGAGATTGAGGGGCGCTGGATGTAACGCCAGAGAACCGGGTGCGGCGCTTGGGAAGAGAAGCTTCGGTGGTCACAGGGGGAAAAGTCACTACCGATGGACGGGCCGCCTAAGGAAAATGTGCAACAAAATCCTCGGACATTGTAACATAGATTTCCTTTTCAGTGTAGCTCGAACACTATCTTTTGCATTTCACTGTAGCAAACACACAACTAATAAATATTTATTGTTAAAAGCATATTTGAAAAATAAAAACATGGTCCAGTCAAGGCTTCCTTCGCTGGACCAGCCAGTTTCCATGAATGGGCTATACTGTGACAGTTGCTAAATACTACACGCATTCAAATCTGTCATTACATTTAATTTCTTTTTATTTTTGGAGTTTTTTGTTGGCATCTGTCACCGAATATTTTGTATTCGAACTGCAGGAGGCTAAAGCTAGTTATGTCTGCTTGGAAGGCGAAAACAAGCACATACAGATATTCGAAAACATAAAATGAAAACCATTACTCTTAAATTTTGTTCATAGTAGCCTACCTAGGCCTAAGTTTCAACAAAACAAAGCTTTTATAGTCCTCCACTTTTTGACATTCGTCACACAGACTTCAGTTACATTTTTTCATTACACAACACTTTACCTCCCCTTCCACCCGCCAGCATATTTGTCATGAACCCACTCTTTACATACAAAACAATTAAGCATGTCGGTCGCGCGGGATTAGCCGAGCGGTCTTAGACGCAGGAGTCATGGACCGTGCGGCTGGTCCTGGCGGAGGTTCGAGTCCTCCCTCGGGCATGGGTGTGTGTGTTTGTCCTTAGGATAATTTAGGTTAAGTCCCATAAGATTTCACACGCATTTGAACATTTTATTTTTTTATTTTTTTTTTATTTTTTATTTTTTTTTTTTTTTTTGAGCACGTTGTCTTTGATGTCCTTGCCACAGATGCCACAAAACCATGACTCCTTACAAGAATTAAGCCTAGTCTTCTGTGAAACGTCTAACGGAAACTAAGCAGACTTGTTGGAAGCGTGAGTCTGTAGACGTTTTAAGGGCTAATTGTTGCTCTTTTTTACCCTCTTTTTATTTTCAGCTCTTTCCAGTCTCTATTTGTATGCACGGCTCGTTATAACTGCGGTTTTCTGAGCTTAATTCTAGCTTTTTCCGTGAGTGAGTTTGTCCGATACGGCAGAGATTTCATGTAGGCAAACTTTCGATGTCAAGTCTACAATCATTGGCAGGTGTTTATCTCACAGAAACATCATTTTTTCCACGCAGCATTGCAGCTACAAAATGGCCGTCTCGGAGAACATTTCTGCTTACTCGTCAAACTCCTGTTTTTGCAAAGCCATGCCATTCACTGCAGTCTCTCCATATGCTTTACCGAAGAGGCGCGCAATAATGAATATGTGATCTGTTAAATTAATAACACTTCCTGTTATAAATTTTTGTAAATTAATTGTCCAATTAATTATTACTACATCGAATGTTATTGTTTAAATTTCTCATTAATCATTGCCCGTTCAGTTGTTATTAATCATTTAATTAGACTAAATTGACTGCGTCCGCACAGGCCTTGGAAGGCCCAACGATACCGACCGGCCACCGCGTCATCCTCACCCCACAGGCGTCACTGGATGCAGACATGGAGGGCATGTGGTCAGCACACCGCTCTCCCTGCCGTGTGTCGGTTTACGAGAGCGGAGCCGCTACTTCTGCTCAGTTTGCCTCAGTTTGCTGAGTGCACCCCGCTCGCCAACAGGATGGTCACCCATCCACGTGCTAGCCCAGCCCGGCAGCGCTTAACTTCGGTGATCTGACGGGTACTGGTGCTACCACTGCGGCAGGACCGTTGGCCAATCAGTCGATTACTTAGGCTACTACTGATGAGTTATTAGTCAGTTAATGAGTACTCGTGATCTTAAGTCAACTACCGTGTTTGTTGCGACAGTAAGCGTGGACACACTTCCCATCATTGCGTCACCGGCTTATCGTGGGAACTCGCAGTGGCTCATACAAGGCAGCTCACAGGTCACGTCATCGCCTAACAGCGCGTGCACTCCGTTCGCAGCACGTAGCTTCATACCGTAAATATGACAAAATGAAGAGAACTGCTCGGTGTGGCCGCAGAACTTTAATTACTATTATCGTATCACTACGACGTTTCTATCATTAATACTTGTCAGTTTCAAGTACATAGCAAAAAATCTTACTTTCTTTTGCTCTTTTTTTGACTCTTCTTGCCGGCCGCGGTGGTCTCGCGGTTCTAGGCGCGCAGTCCGGAACCGTGCGACTGCTACGGTCGCAGGTTCGAATCCTGCCTCGGGCATGGATGTGTGTGATGTCCTTAGGTTAGTTAGGTTTAAGTAGTTCTCAGTTCTAGGGGACTAATGACCACAGCAGTTGAGTCCCATAGTGCTCAGAGCCATTTGAACCATTGTGTCTTCTTAGAATAATAATTCCAATCCCAAGGAAAGCAGGTTTTGACGGATGTGAAAACTACCGAACTCTCAGGTTAATAAGTTCAAAAATGGTTAAAATGGCTCTGAGCACTATGGGACTTAACAACTGAGGTCATCAGTCCCATAGAACTTAGAACTACTTAAACCTAACTAACCTAAGGACATCACACACAGCCATGCCCGAGGCAGGATTCGAACCTGCGGCCGTAGCAGTCGCGTGGTTCCAGACTGAAGCGCCTAGAACCGCTCGGCGACCGCGGCCGGTAGTTTAATAAGTCACAGCTGCTAAATACTAACGCGAATTCTTTACAGGCGAATGGAAAAACAGGTAGATGTCGATCTCTGGGAAGATCAGTTTGTATTCCGTAGAAATGTTGGAACACGTGAGGCAATACTGACCTTACGTCTTATCTTAGAAAAAAAGATTAAGGAAAGGCGAACCTACGTTTCTAGCATTTGTAGACTTATAGAAAGCTTTTGACAATGTTGACTGGAATACTCTCTTTCAAATTCTGAAGGTGGCAGGGGTAAAATACAGGGAGCGAAAGGCTATTTACAATTTGTACAGAAACCAGATGGCAGTTGTAAGAGTCGAGGGACATGAAAGGGAAGCAGTGGTTGGGAAGGGAGTGAGACAGGGCTGTAGTCTATCCCCGATGTTATTCAATCTGTATATTGAGCAAGCAGTAAAGGAAACAAAAGAAAAATTCGGAGTAGGTATTAAAATCCATGGAGAAGAAATAAAAACTTTAATGTTCGCCGATGACATTGTAATTCTGTCCGAGACAGCGAAGGACTCGGAAGAGCAGTTGAACGGAATGGACAGTGTCTTGAAGGGAGGGTATAAGATGAACACCAACAAAAGCAAAGCGAGGATGATGGAATGTAGTCGAATTAAGTCGGGTGATGGTGAGGTAATTACATTAACAAATGAGACACTTGAAGTAGTAAAGGAGTTTTGCTATTTGGGGAGCAAAATAACTGATGTTGGTCGAAGTAGAGAGGATATAAAATGTAGACTGGCAACGGTAAGGAAAGCGTTTCTGAAGAAGAGAAATTTGTTAACATCGAGTATAGATTTAAGTGTCAGGAAGACGTTTCTGAAAGTATTTGTATGGAGTGCAGACATGTATGGAAGTGAAACATGGACGATAAACAGTTTGGACAAGAAGAGAATAGAAGCTTTCGAAATGTGGTGCTACAGAAGAATGCTGAAGATTAGATGGGTAGATCACATAACTAATGTGGAGGTACTGAACTCAATTAGGGAGAAATTTGTGGCACACCTTGACTACAAGAAGGGATCGGTTGGTAGGACATCTTCTGAGGCATCAAGGGATCACAAATTTAGCATTGGAGGGCAGTGTGGAGGGTAAAAAACGTAAAGGGAGACCAAGAGATGAATACACCAAGCAGATTCAGAAGGATGTAGGTTGCAGTAGGTACTGGGAGATGAAGAAGCTTGTACAGGATAGAGTAGCATGGAGAGCTGCATCAAACCAGTCTCAGGACTGAAGACCACAACAACAACAACAACAGAATAGCTCACCACTAAGGTGGCGTATCTTTGGCAGCATGGGGCACACTTAATGACCGCTAGCATACGCCTATTGTCAGTATCCACACTGAGATCGAGACGGTCCGTCCATAGCAACCTTACACTAATTGCAGAGACGGTATATTAATGACGGATGTAGAAACCTATTGCCCTGAATGAAGAGATCTAAACGTCCCACAGAAATGCCACAAATAAGTGACGTTCACATCAATAATGCATCGAATACGCTCATTTTGTCGAGAAATCTATACAATAATAACCTCGCAACGGTGAAGACAAATGGTGATACTTATATTTTTTTCAGTGTATCAAAAGGTACCAAACAGGGCCCTATACTACCCCGAAACTGGAGTCAGCAGGAATTCTTTTGTCCGCTGAACTAAAGTCCTCTCAATTGGTGCAAGAGCTATTAGCACCTCCGATTTTCTGATGAAACCGTGTTTTTAGCCAGCAGCAAAGACGCACTTGCTGAGCTCCTAACAAAAGTAAAGAACATCAGTCTGTCATGCGGATTAGACATAAATCCCAGCAAACCTAAACTCGCGAGAACTGACAGAGGAGTACAGGTCTACTAAAGGAACTCAAAGTTGCACAGTCTTTCATCTGCCTTGTGTCAACCATCTGCGACTCGAGAAGTTGTGAAGATAAAAAGTCGGACCACGCTAGGGCCAGTGGCTGCGAGGTAGCTTGCAAAGATGTGGCAGAGCAGAGCGATAACCAAACCACAAAGGCCCGACCTGTTGAAATACTCGTGATTTCAGTCTTCTTTTATGATCGCAAAAGTGGACCCTGATTCATTTGGGCTTCGGTGCTGGAGCAGGGTGCTATGTGTGAGATGGACCGAAATAAGAACTAGTGCGTCCAGACATCTCCAAGCGCCGTGCTTCTCGTGCCAAGCAAAAGATTCTCCAGTTCTTTGGCCATATTGTGAGAAGAGATGCGGAAAATTAATAGTGGAAGGAAAGTTGGAGGGTCCGAGACCTAGGGAAAGCGTAGCAAGTAGGTAACAGATCACACCTCCAGCCTACCTCTTCAACAGCTCTAAGACAAGCTGCCAACCGTCCGGGATGGGGGAGGCGCTCTGCAGTGACCACGGCGACTCGTGTTGACGACGATGTTGAGCAATATTGCGGAGTGCAGCCTCTGAATGAGTGATTCCCTGTTTCACATGAATCCATTAAACACAGTGTGATGAACTCGCTTCTTTTCTTGTACAACCTATGACATTAAAGTTATAGTGAGTTTGACGCATACGGTCACTCCACGAAAATACCTCTCGCACTGCAATAAAAATAGTAGAAATCATTAGATGAACGGTACCCGCTGTACTAATATCAATGTTGCTTAGTGGGGGAGTAGCTGCCTAGTTTGCATGAATGACGGCCCGCAGCTCGTGGTCGTGCGGTAGCGTTCTCGCTTCCCACGCGCGCGTTCCCGGGTTCGATTCCCGGCGAGGTCAGGGGTTTTCTCTGCCTCGTGATGGCTGGGTGTTGTGTGATGTCCTTAGGTTAGTTAGGTTTAAGTAGTTCTAAGTTCTAGGGGACTGATGACCGTAGCTGTTAAGTCCCATAGTGCTCAGAGCCATTTGAACCATGAATGACGGTGTGAGTGGATATGATATTTATTACGATGTCATATTATGTGATTCTGTGCAACAGTATACATGTTATGTCATTAGCAATGCCTCTATCAACCTTCCATTTATCATTGATGTTCTCTTTCTTGTTCAAAATTCCGATTTCAAAATTCTGCAACCACGCGAAAGCGAAATTCTTTCATAATTTTTGTTATAAAATAGCGCTGGGTAGTTCGATACATACACGGTCTGGTCTCTTAGTTAAGCAGGATAGTCAAATAACAAATCCCGACGGCCGCGCTATAAATTGCATTAGGATCTCCGAAATGCTTTTGCGTTTACTACACGAACACGTGAAGAAATGTACTACTCTTTCCGGATCATCGCCATCTTAACTATTACTGCTATCTGGTAAGGGTTGCAGAATGATCTACAGTATTAAAGTACCCAGTAGAAACAGCTAGCAAAGTTTCCCAACTTCGCTGATCCCTACACGAGCCATTTTTGATATCGATAAACTGCTGCTGGAACAGAAGCAATTTTTGTTTTGTTTTTCATATCGGTGTGGAATCATACATATACTCCATCAGGCCCACCTGCTTTATTTCAGTTGAATGATGTTAGTTGGTAGGTTATTCCATGATCACTTACGTCAATATCTGTCATTTCGGCATCCTTACGAAGACTGAAAGGAGGTAATATAATATGATCTTCCTCAGTGAAACTATGTGTGAAGACGGCACTCAGTATTTCAGCTTTGTCTCGTGTCGCCTCAGTCCGATACCAATACGACTACAGTGCCAATGAAACACATGTATTTCACTCATGTACTGACGTTACATAAGACCAGAATTGATTTCTTCACGTAGGGATACACAGCCTTAGTCTAACGTCCAAATGATGGAAACATTTTAACCAGCGTATGTTGTCAGTCTTATTCCCTTAATGCACCATGCTTATAAATTTCATTGCTGGTCAGTGCCAAATGTCTGCAGTACAATACCTAAAGTGCAGTAAATAGGTAACATGCATTAGTAAACAACGTTCTGCTTGCATCTTACAATTGTTGTTTAATCACTTACATGATATTGGTGATATGCCTATCACATTTTTAAAGAATTGTTTCGTGCACTGTGAGTACAGGCACGCTACCACGCACAGACGTGTCGAATGTTAAGAATACAGTGTAGCACATGCAGATCAGCCTACAAGAAGAACTTCCACGATATGTCACGCAGACAAGAACTGTGCCGACAGTTGACTTACTTGCCTTTCGCATTCGTGTAAGAGCATACTGTGCAGTTTTCCGCTATCATACATAAACACAACTGTTACAAATCGTGGGAAATACGGCTCTGAGCACTATGGGACTTAACAGCTGAGGACATCAGTGCCCTAGTACTCAGAACTGCTTAAACCTAACTAACCTAAGGATACCACACACAGCCATGCCCGAGGCAGGATTCGAACCTGCGACCGTAGCGGTCGCGCGGTTCCAGACTGTAGCGCCTAGAACCGCTCGGCCACTCAGGCCGGCTGGGAAATGTGCATTATACAGAGAGTGTGCTCACACCCGTCACTTTGCCGACACAAAGTTATCGCCAGAGGGATCCGCAGTCACGTGGTCGCAGTCTTGCTACAAGTCATTAATTCTTATTAAACTTCTTACAGGGTGTTTCAAAAATGACCTGTATATTTGAAACGGCAATACAAACTAAACGAGCAGCGATAGAAATGCACCGTTTGTTGCAATATGCTTGGGACAACAGTACATTTTCAGGCAGACAAACTTTCGAAATTACAGTAGTTACAATTGTCAACAACAGATGGCGCTGCGGTCTGGGAAACTCTATAGTACGATATTTTCCACATATCCACCATGCGTAGCAATAATATGGCGTAGTCTCTCAATGAAATTACCCGAAACCTTTGACAACGTGTCTGGCGGAATGGCTTCACATGCAGATGAGATGTACTGCTTCAGCTGTTCAATTGTTTCTGGATTCTGGCGGTACACCTGGTCTTTCAAGTGTCCCCACAGAAAGAAGTCACAGGGGTTCATGTCTGGCGAATAGGGAGGCCAATCCACGCCGCCTCCTGTATGTTTCGGATAGCCCAAAGCAATCACACGTTCATCGAAATATTAATTCAGGAAATTAAAGACGTCGGCCGTGCGATGTGTCCGGACACCATCTTGCATAAACCAACGAGGTGTTCGCAGTGTCGTCTAAGGCAGTTTGTACCGCCTCAAATTCACGAAGAATGTCCAGATAGCGTGATGCAGTAATCGTTTCGGATCTGAAAAATGGGCCAATGATTCTTTTGGAAGAAATGGCGGCCCAGACCAGTACTTTTTGAGGATGCAGGGACGATGGGACTGCAACATGGGGCTTTTCGGTTCCCCATATGCGCCAGTTCTGTTTATTGACGAAGCCGTCCAGGTAAAAATAAGCTTCGTCAGTAAACCAAATGCTGCCCACATTCATATCGCCGTCATCAATCCTGTGCACTATATCGTTAGCGAATGTCTCTCGTGCAGCCATGGTAGCGGCGCTGAGGGGTTGCCGCATTTGAATTTTGTATGGATAGAGGTTTAAACTCTGGCGCATGAGACGATACGTGGACGTTGGCGTCATTTGGACCGCAGCTGCAACACGGCGAACGGAAACCCGAGGCCGCTGTTGGATCACCTGCTGCACTAGCTGCGTGTTGCCCTCTGTGGTAGCCGTACGCGGTCGCCCTACCTTTCCAGCACGTTCATCCGTCACGTTCCCAGTCCGTTGAATTTTTTCAAACAGATCCTTTATTGTATCGCTTTTCGGTCCTTTGGTTACATTAAACCTCCGTTGAAAACTTCGTCTTGTTGCAACAACACTGTGTTCTAGGCGGTGGAATTCCAACACCAGAAAAATCCTCTGTTCTAAGGAATAAACCATGTTGTCCACAGCACACTTGCACGTTGTGAACAGCACATACTTACAGCAGAAAGACGACGTACAGAATGGCGCACCCACAGACTGCGTTGTCTTCTATATCTGTCACATCACTTGCAGCGCCATCTGTTGTTGAAAATTGTAACTACTGTAATTTCGAAAGTTTGTCCGCCTGAAAATGTACTGTTGTCCCAAGCATATTGCAACAAACGGTGTATTTCTATCGCTGCTCGTTTAGTTTTTATTGCCGTTTCAAATATACCGGTCATTTTTGAAACACCCTGTAATTAAGGGACAATATTTACAACCATTACAGGCATAGCCAAACATTTGTTATTGCTGCAATGATGCTAAGTGGTATTACTACACCTTTTTAAATACTGGCCTCAGTTGTACACGCCATTGTTGGAATTAGCGTCTACGCTCGTGTTCATTACACGGATCACAAAGTGGCACAATATGACTGTCCTTCGCCACTGTAGTAGAACAGTAAGTTTTACTGGTATGTGCAAGACTATATTTGTAAAACTTGAGATGTGTATGTGTTGGATCGTGCCTGTCCCCACATAACAAGAAACAAAATGTTTTAAAGGTAGCACACACATCATCAGTATTATTTATTGTATTGTTATTGCACAGGGTGTCCAGAAAAGGGCTCCCTGATTTCAAAATTAAATATCTCGAAAACAAAGTACGATAGAGGAATGCACTAAACGGTGTGTTTATTGTGAAAGCTGTAAGAAGTTTATACAGCAGTTTGAAATAATAGTTACAAAAGCTGCTAACAGATGGCGCTGTACGCTGTATCAGCAAACGTAAGTGAAATAATCGTATGAAAACAATCTTTTCAAACAATCAAATCACAATGTTTTCAAAATTCGCCATCACATTTCGTAGTGTCTCAACCGAAATGGATTCACATGCCACAGAGATCGCCGATTCAAGCTTGTCTAGCGTGGTGGGATGCTTCGGGTAGACCATGTCTTTCACTGTGCCCCACAAAAAAAGTCACAGGGAGTCAGATCCGGCGAATATGAAGGCCAATCCATGCCTGCACCAGTAAATTTGGGATATTTCAAAGCAATGACTCGATTCCCGAAGTATTCCTCAAGAAAGCAAACACTTGTTCGGTCCAATGTGGTCGGGCTCCATCTTGCATAAACCATTCAGTACGTGGTCGATACTCTAACGCTTGCTGTGTGGCGACAAATTGTTCCAAAATTGCAACGTACCGTGCACCGGTGACCGTTTCTCGAATGAAGAAAGGACCAGTAATGCCTCTGCTGCATACTGCAGCCCACACAGTAACTTTAGGAGAATACAGGGGTTTCGCTTCACACCAATATGGCTTTTCGGAAACCCAAAATCGCCAGTTCTGCTTATTCACGTATCCATTCAGGTGTAAGTGTGCTTCATCTGTAAAAAAGATTCAGCCAACATCAAATCCTTCACTATCAATCATTGTGAGCATCTGATTAGCAAAGGCAACCCTTTGTTGCACAGCTCGTACGGGTATGGCCTGGTGCGTTTGAATTTTGAATGGAAACATGTGTAGGTTCTTTCTCAGTATTTTCTGCGTGCTCTTCCTTCAAACCAGTCTCAGATGCAATTCTACGGACGGATGACATTGGATTTCGCTGAATAATTCCAGAAACTATGGCGATATTTTCAGGCGTAACTGCGGTTTGCTTGCGCCCAATATGCCTCACTAGATCATCAGTTACGCTGCCTGTTCGTTGAAATTTTGCGAAGAGCGTACGAATGGTTTTCGCATCTGGTCCTTTTGGAACATTAAATCGTGCTTGAAAACTTCTCCTTGTTGCAGTAGGACGCTCTTCTAACCTGTGATACTCTAGCACCAGAAAAACGCGTTGTTCAATGGAGTAGGTGGTTTTAATCTCTTCCTTCGGTACGTTAACCTCCTTTCACGTTTCAATAGTGGAACTGATCGCTCTGGGCTTCGGATAGCTATTTATACTAGGCATTACGTATGGTGATTACAGCGCCATCTCTTAGCAGCTTTTGTAACTATTATTTCAAACTGCTGTATAAACTTCTTACAGCTATTACAATAAACACACCGTTTACTGCATTCCTCTATCGATCTTTGTTTTCAAGATATTTAATTTTGAAATCAGGGAGTCCTTTTCCGGACACCCTGTATGTTAACCGGGGACCTAGAAACGACGGATAGGCTCCGTCACCGCCACAGCCCCGGTGGACCCCCCAGGGAACGTCTCACATCAGACCAGTGTAACTCCTATGTTTGGGTTGTAGAGTAATGGTGGTGTGCGCGTACGTGGAGAACTTGATTGCGCAGCAATCGTCGACATAGTGTAACTGAGGCGGAATAAGGGGAACCAGCCCACATTCGCCGAGGCAGATGGAAAACCGCCTAAAAACCATCCACAGACTGGCTGGTTCACCAGACCTCGACACAAATCCGCCGGCGGATTCGTGCCGGGGACCAGGCGCTCCTTCCCGCCCGGAAGGTTCAAATGGCTCTGAGCACTATGGGACTCAACTGCTGTGGTCATTAGTCCCCTAGAACTACTTAAACCTAACTAACCTAAGGACATCACACACATCCATGCCGGAGGCAGGATTCGAACCTGCGACCGTAGCAGTCGCACGGTTCCGGACTGCGCGCCTAGAACCGCGAGACCACCGCGGCCACCGCCCGAGAAGCCGTGCGTTAGACCACACGGCCAACCGGGCCGGCAATATCATGTAAGTAATTTAACCAACAACTGTAATGTGTCTTATTTATTTGCTGTACCACTGATATTATTTTGCAAACATCTGAAAGCAGCCTAAGGGCGAAACTGGCCAGTAACGTAACTTGAATGCAAGTTGCATTAAAGGAATAAAACTGACAGCCTGTGTTAATTAAAATGGTTCCACCACTTAGACGACACTAAGATGCCGTCAGAGATCGTTAGATCGGCAGACAGAAATCTGCTTTCCTATGCACTGCTTCCGTTGTCAAGTATCTCGTTCTTAAGGAGGTGAGTATTAAATGAAATACGGACAACTGAAATTATACGTATTTTGAGTGTACACGTGACTTCGGAAGTATGCCCATACAGCTGTGTCGTTTCAGGTGCCAGGCTTTTCTCAGAGTTATCCCATATTCGGCAGTTCGTACTGTTTAAATTAACAGAAGGATATAAAATGGTTCAAATGGCTCAAAGCACTTATTTTTCGCTTGCCACACCGATTTTATGACCCACCACCTAATTGCTTAAGATGGGTCTTTACTGACCAGTTAGCCGCTGCGATCGGTATATGGGCGCTGATATGGCTGAACCTCCACACCGGTTGCCACATCCGACCGCACCGCTGCCCGTCTCCCGCCACGTGGAGGCGGGTCATACTTGATCGTGTTTTGTTTTTGTCTCTTTTATTTTGTTTTCTTTTACTTGGTTATCTTTGTTTGCTATTTATCTTTCTTTTCTTTTCTTTGTGGCAGCTTTCCCAAAACGTGTAACAAAAATTTACATGAAGTTTAAATTTTGAAAAAGAAATACAAAAATATAGTTTACAATGAAGAAGAGGAAAGAAGATAGGAAAGGAAGAAGTTTGTAGTCCCTCCACCATGGGGAACTGAGGATGAAAGCCTTTGAATTAGTCGTCAAGCCATTTCTCGTCAGTCTCCAATCCTAACCACTATGGGACCTAGCATCTGAGGTCATAAGTCCCCTAGAACTTAGAACTAGTTAAACCTAACTAACCTAAGGACATCACACACATCCATGCCCGAGGCAGGATTCGAACCTGCGACCGTAGCGGTCGGCGGTTCCGGACTGAAGCGCCTAGAACCGCTCGGCCACACCGTCCGGCCAAGTATATAAACACTCACAGTTTATAGTGTTATAATTAACAGAAGTATATTGCATTTTCCGATGTTGCATAAACAGAGGAATTTAGCAGCGAAAATCTGAGGAATTCCAGCGTATTATTTGGAAGATGCGAACTTGAATGTGTATCGATATTTGTGTTTGGGAAGCCGTTTACTCCCAGAATTTTAATTACAGGAGGTATTTGCCCTCACAGCCGACAAAAAACGCAAACATTCGGAACCGCCAGCAGCCAATCCGCGTTCCATCCACATACTTCCGTAATGGAATTCCACGCAGGCGGGCCGCGGCAGCCGAGTTACTGTGGACCAGCGGGCGCAAGCAGTCTCAGGCGGGGGTCTCAGTGAGGCGCCGGGGCCGCTGTACTCAGCAGAGCCTGCCTGCCTCATCCCAGTGGCGGAACCTGCGGCGCTGGTCGTCCGACCTGCTGCAGCACGAAGGCAAACGTCGAACTGACTCGGAGTGTAAGACGCGCTTCGGTACACAAATGACTTGCACGTCACGGCAACGATCTTAAGTACGCACGACCCCACCTGCAGCCTGCACACAGGGAAACAATTACACAGCCGGCTTCTCATTCAGAAATCACATTCGAATGTATGTTGTCTATGAGATGCTCGTGTGATGCCCCTCATGACTAACCAGCACGTGTCGGGCGGCATTGTCGGGCCGTACACAGACTGCGGTGTACCGTTTTGGTGACGTCACCGCTCGCACTGGCCAGCATCACACTCGGAACGCCATGCGAGACCTCAGCGGCCCCACGCGACCAGCGCGCGAGGCGCCAGAGAGTCTTTGCTCGGCCGTGCAGGGTCAGTTACATAGGCCGGCTACGAGCAAACCACTGCCGCAATATAACGACTTAAAAACATCCTTCCACCTCTCTTACAGAAACATGAGTAAACTAACTACAATATCAAAAGGAACTAATTTCTATTTGTTTACAGCACTCTTGAATAAAAGCAGGTCATGGCATAACTACATACAGATATTTACAATATTTAACACATGGTGGTACATTACTGTTAAATTTACTACACTACTGGCCATTGAAATTGCTACACCACAAGATGACGTGCTACAGACGCGAAATTTAACCGACAGGAAGAAGATGCTGTGATATGCAAATAATTAGCTTTTCAGGGCATTCACAGAACGATGGCGCCGGTGGCGACACTACAACGTGCTGAGATGAGAAAAGTTTCCAACCAATTTCTCATACACTAACAGCAGTTGATCTGCGTTGCCTGGTGAAACGTTGTTGTGACGCCTCGTGTAAGGAGGAGAAACGGGTACCATCACGTTTCCGACCTAGATAAAGGTCGGATTGTAGCCTATCGCGGTAGCGGTTTATCGTATAACGACATTGCTTCTCGCGTTGGTCGAGATTCAATGACTGCTAGCAGAATATGGAATCGATGGGTTCAGGAGTGCAATACGGGACGCCGTTCTGGATCCCAACGACCTCGTATCACTAGCAGTCGAGATGACAGGCATCTTATCCGCATGGCTGTAATGGATCGTGCAGCCACGTCTCCATCCCTCAGTCAACAGATGGGGACGTTTGCAAGACAACAACCATCTGCACGAACAATTCGACGACGTTTGCAACAGCATGGACTATCAGCTCGGAGACCGTGGCTGCGGTTACTCTTGACGCTGCATTACGAACAGGAGCGCCTGGGATGGTGTACTCGACGATGAACCTAGGTCAACGAATGGAAAAACGTCGTTTCTTCGGATGAATCCAGGTTCTGTGTACAGCATCATGATGTTCGCATCCGTGTTTGGCGACATCGCGGTGAACGCACATTGGAAGCGTGTATTCGTCATCGCCATACTGGCGTATCACTCAGTGTGATGGTATGGGGTGCCATTAGTTACACATCTCGGTCATCTCTTGTTCGCATTGACGGCACTTTGAACAGTGGACGTTACATTTCAGATGTGTTACGACCCGTGGCTCTACCCTTCAGCCGGCCGCGGTGGTCTCGCGGTTCTAGGCGCGCAGTCGCAGGTTCGAATCCTGCCTCGGGCATGGATGTGTGTGATGTCCTTAGGTTAGTTAGGTTTAAGTAGTTCTAAGTTATAGGGGACTGATGACCACATCATTTGAGTCCCATAATGCTCAGAGCCATTTGAACCATTTTTTTCTACCCTTCATTCGATCCCTGCGAATCCCTACATTTCAGCAGGATAATGCACGACCGCATACTGCAGGTCCTGTACGGGTCTTTCTGGATACAGAAAATGCTCGACTGCTGCCCTGGTCAGCACATTCTCCAGATCTCGTCTGGTCAATGGTGGCCGAGCAACTGGCTCGTCACAATACGCCATTCACTGCTCTTAATGAACTATGGTATCGTGTTGAAGCTGCATGGGCAGCTGTACCTGTACACGTCATCCAAGCTCTGTTTGACTCAATAAGCGGGCATGTCAAGGCCGTTATTACGGCCAGAGTTGGTTGTTCTGGGTACTGATTTCTCAGGACCTATGCACTCAAACTGGGTGAAAATGTCACCAAATGTCACTTCTAGTATAATATATTTGTCCAATGAATGCCCGTTTATCATCTGCGTTTCTTCTTGGTGTAGCAATTTTAATAGCCGGTAGTGTACTTGCGACAGTACAAGAACATCACACGCTAAATGAATAGCTGAAGAAAAAAAAAACCTTTATAAGATGACACACAAATGTCGTCTGTCGCAGGTGGCTGAAAAGTTCATTTGGGGTTCCACCGTGTGAACCAGACATAACCGCTCCATTTGGTCACATTTGGAACCTCTTCCACACGACACTTTGAATGTCCCGATTTATGCGTACAAACTCTTTTGTTTTGCCAGCTATAGCCACTAACGTTACCACAACTTTCTGTCACAGTTATTTCTTACCGCTGGGTTCCATATGAGACGGAAGACGCCTTATAATACCCGTGTCGTAACGAATGGAATGTAAAATGTGTAGAATGGCTGGGTAGATGTAAGGGAGGCCCTGCTACCATTAACCTTACAAGTGTAAAGAACTGTGTAACGCACAATCGGTTTCGAAGTATTAGGCACCTGTTATCAAATGGAAAACAAGAGCCATAGTTGCCGTGGCCACTGGAAGCGATGAGATAGTATCGGCACATCATCAGAACGAAACCGGACCAGACAATTTAGTTAAATTAAAGTAGCCGGCCGCTGTGACAGAGCGGTTCTAGGAGCTTCAGTCTAGACGGCTTTGGTCGTAGATTCGAATCCTGCCTCGGGCATGGATGTGTGTGATGTCCTTAGGTTACTTAGGTTTCCGAGTTCTAAGTTCTAGGGGACTGATGACCTCAGAAGTTACGTCCCATAGTGCTTAGAGCCATTTGAACCATTTCACTTAAACTTCATGTCAAATGTTCTAAGGTCTACAGACTTTATTTTGCTATTGAAAGTAGATCATCCATTTTGGCTTAGGTACATATTCAACCAGCATGACTATTACATAAACACTAATAGCTCGCAATATTCCCTGACCGGTTAAAACACAAATGGAAACAAAAGACAGGGTTAATGCGTTACAGATAATTCAGAGACCAAGCTGAGAGAACTGAAGCTATTGTACTGCAAGTTGATTCAAAACACGGACCCTATTTCATAAGAGAACATCTTCCTGCACGAATGAAGATGGGCAGTTGGGATGGAATGCCTAACATTTGCCACGCCGGACATTTGCCACATTTGCTCCATCGCCAGGTCGCAGTCCCTCAGGTAACAGACGCCCTTCCTTGTACTTCTTCTGTCCGCTTTCAAACCGCCCTCTCCACATCTTACTCGATACAACCAGTGCGTAAGGGACCTTCTTCTTCGACATCTTGACCAATTACAGAGCTTCTTTTCGGAAATCGAAATATTTGTAACTTTTGGGAAACGAAAGCAATACCGACGTTTATGTCAGTATGTAATTAGTTCTGCCAAGTATAAATATAGATCCTTCTGTCTGTACGGTAGCTTACTTTCACGCTTACTGATTGCGATAGAAACAGTTCATCGCCATAGGAGCAATAAGAAAGGAACGATGTAAAGAGAATACGAATGTATGCTAATCATTTCTTTTTAATCACTGCAGTTGTGCCTACTTTAATTGCTACAACTGCATGCCCAAAAAACAATCAGGATAGAAGAAATCGGTATGTGAATTTTCGAAAAGAAGAACGACATACTCCATATTAATTTACTCTCTAAAATGCGATATCCCTTGCGGCGAAACATTAGTTAATAAAGTGTAGCAGGACAATGTTCAAAACATGACTGAAAATACGTTCGCTAAATAGAGAAAGGAACATTTATGACTGACATGTCATCTGAAATCGACGTCCAATTTTAAAATGTTAGAAATAAGGAAATGAAGTAATACAGAATGCTATGCTTGTAACCGGAACCAGAGAGAACCGGAATAAATTAACAACTGGCTCCTTTTACTGACCCTAGGTCTCAGATGAAAGAGTTGCTGAACAGTTCAAAGAAAATTTGAGTCTCATCACAAATCGGTATCCCACTAATAGAATTATAGCTGGAAGTGACTTCAGTCTACCTTCCGTACGTTGACAAAAATACATTTTCAGACCCAATTGTAGATAGAAAACGACTTCCGTAATTGTTCTAAATGCTTTTTTAAAAATATTTTGAACAATTAGTTCACGAGGCCGTTAAAATTGTAAATGGTTACGAAAACACACTTCACCTCTTAGCCACAAATAATCCTGAGCATCACGACAGAGCCGGCTGGTGTGGCCGAGCGGTTCTAGGCGCTACAGTCTGGAACCGCTCTACCGTTACGGTCGCAGGTTCGAATCCTGCCTAGGGCATGGATGTGTGTGATGTCCTTAGGTTAGTTAGGTTTAAGTAGTTCTTAGTTCTAGGGGACTGATGACCTCAGATGTTAAGTCCCATAGTGCTTAGAGCCATTTGAACCATCACGACGGATGCAGGGATTAGTGAACGTACTGTCGTGGCGAGGCTCAATTCCGTAACAAAGAAATTCACCAAAACTAAACGCGAAATATATTTATTTATAAAAGCAACTAAAAGTTCGGTTGACGTCTTTCTAAGAGACAGTCTCCAATCGTTCGAAACTATGTAAATGAAGACCATGTAAGGCTTAAGATGAAAGAAATAGCATCAACAGCAGTCGAGATATCCATACCACATAAATTAATAAGAGACGGAACTTATCCCCCATGGTACACAAAACACGACAGAAAGCTGCTGCAGGGGCACCGAAAAAGGCAAGTATAATTTAGACGAACGCAATATCTCCACGAATGGCGAAGTTTTACTGAGGCTCGAAATTTAGTGCGGATTTCAATCCACTCACTTCGTCTTCAGGGCACAAGTGGCCCATCGGGACCATCCGACCGCCGTGTCATCCTCAGTTGAGGATGCGGATAGGAGGGGTGTGTGGTCAGCACACCGCTCTCCCGGTCGTTATGATGGTTTTCTTTCACCGAAGCCGCTACTATTCGGTCGAGTAGCTCCTGAATTGGCATCACGAGGCTGAGTGCACCCCGAAAAATGGCAACAGCACATGGCGGCTGTATGGTCACCCATCCAAGTGCCAGCCACGCCTGATAGTGCTTAACTTCGGTGTATCCACTGCGCCAAGGCCGTTGCCGGATTTCAATGCGAGACGCATTTAATAGTTTCCACAACGGAATTCTCTCTAGAAATGTGGCGGAAAATCCAAAGAGATTCTGGTCCTATGTTAAGTAAACCAGCGGAAAGGCTCAGTAAGTACCTTTACTACGCGACAGCCATGAGGAGGAGGAGGGGGAGACAAGGGACCCAACCCTTCGGAGCAGGTAAAAGCGTGGCGAATGTCCGGTGTGGCAAATGTCCGGCGTGACAAATGTCCGGCGTGACAAATGTCCGGCGTGGCAAATGTCCAGTGTGGCAAATGTCCGCACACCGTTGGGATGTACTGTAACTTACGTATTTTCAAAAGGACCATCCGAATTTATACGAGTATATCTTCTATGTCCGTGCACGTACAACTCTGGGGTAGTTTTTTACACTTACGTTTACAGTCAGAGATTTCAATTGGATCAAATGGCTCTGAGCACTATGGGACTTAACTTCTGAGGTCATCAGTCCCCTACAACTTAGAGATACTTAAACCTAACTAACCTAAGGACATCACACACATCCATGCCCGAGGCAGGATTCGAGCCTACGACCGTAGCGGTCGCGCGCTTCCAGACTGTAGCGCCTAGAATCGCTCGGCCACTCCGGCTGGCAGACTTGGTTCAAATGGCTCTGAGCACTATGGGACTCTACATCTATGGTCATCAGTCCCCTAGAACTTAGAACTAGTTAAGCCTAACTAACCTAAGGACATCACACAACACCCAGCCATCACGAGGCAGAGTAAATCCCTGACCCCGCCGGAAATCGAACCCGGGAACCCGGGCGTGGGAAGCGAGAACGCTACCGCACGACCACGAGATGCGGGCTCGGCAGACTTGAATTACCGTACTCCTATGATAGTGTCTGGAACTACAGTATACGTTGCTGTTGCTATGTGAAGTAGCAAATACGCGACCTGTTGGAAGTGAAGGCATAGAGGCGTCGTCTCTCACAAGTGCGAAGACGTCAGACTAGGGGACGTCGGAGGCCAGAGGTGCAGTGCCAGAACTGTGAGCCTTTCACGCATCAGGTGAGGTGGGCGGGGGGGAGGGGGGGGGGGGGGGGGGCAGGGGCGACAGAAACAGCGAAGTGTGGCGGTAAACGGTAGGCAGGCAGGCAGCGGCGTCGCGAGGAGCCTCGTGTTGCTGCGTTAAGTGGACGCACACCGGGTCCTGAACGAGAGAGGGACGTAGCTGCACCACCGAGATCCCGCCATCACCTACGTTAACCGCCAACTCACAACTCGCGTCATGGTAACCTTTCAGAGTCAATGCGAAGTTGAAATTCACCCCGAGCTTCTGCGTTCATTCTCCAGCTGCTGCATGTTTAACCCAGACAAAACGCATCAGGACACAAGAGTTTCTGAAACGACTCTGGGAGAAGTCTTCCTCCGCCGGCGACGGACGCTGACCTAGCAGGACTGCAGGGGTAGTCTCGAGACAAATGGCTATCGATTAGGTACTCAGTCAGAATCGACATTGCGCTGCACAGCCAGACAATCACTACTTATGGCAGTGGAACCTCGTAAAGAGACGCGCGCGTCTGACACTTCAATAGTCGGCTGCCTGTCGCTCACCCGCTTCGCTGGGAACCTCCCGGCAGTTGTGTAACGCGGCAATAAAGTGTGCCCTTACCGTGGCTCCGGTGCATTCCCGAGCTGTTTGCCCGGGAGATTCCAGCCGGCAGCGACCGTTCCCACGTCCCCAGCGCCACCGACGCATAGCTCGGCCCCGGAGGAATCTCGTCCTGTCGCCTTCGTTAGACTGAAGCTGAGCGACCGGTAACCCCTCGCCTCTCAAATCAGAAATGTCAATGTATGCAGGCTGCTGCTACCTCTCCCCGCTGTTATTTTGTTTCTGTGTTGACGTAAGAGTGGACATCTCTTGCCACTCTGTCGTATACTTCCCTCGCCTGTCAGCGAGAAAGGAGCGCAGTGGACTAGATTCAAATCCCTGTCCGCCAATTGTCTTTCGTGCTTGTCCCTGTTTTCCTAAATCACTTCAAATTAGCTTGGGGGTGGGTTCTTTGAGAGCCTGCGGCGAGTTTGCTCCCCGGCAATTGTCCAGTTGTCGTATCACATCTGCTCCCCCCTCCTCCCCCCACCCCCCGGTCCAAACCCGACTGCGCTGTGACCTAAATCAGTGTTACCTAGGGAACAAGGTGGCGTTGCCTAAAGCAGTCCACTTAATTAAGGGTTCGTGCTGTTTCCTTTTTCGCGTTTTTGCGATTCACTTCCAGCTCAGCTTATATCTTTTCTGGCGCCTCAGTTTCACGGACATTAAAAACTGTGAAAGAAACTCAGTATCAGCTGTAAGGAATAAGAAATGAAGATAAGTGTGCAGAAGGCTAACGTAATGGTTTTAACAGACATACAAGGATGACAAAATTTTTTGATGAGTTTGTGAAACAAGGTGATAAGCTCAGACACTTAATTCGAGAAATACCGTTAACATGACACGTATTCAAAAAGTAAAAACAAGGACAGCTATTGAAAAGAGACGCTTCACAGGGAGAAGTCTGTGCTCCATTAAATAAACCGTTAAGGAAAAGATTACGGAAGTTTTGTACGAAGTATTATTGCCTAATATGGCCCTGAAAGAGGGACACTTTGATATAAAAGGGAGAAATGTTCAGTCACTTTCGAGTGGTGAATTTGCGGACGAATGACAGGTGCGAAATGGATAGTAAAATAAGGGATGGGGTTGTGTTAGACAGGGTGAACGAGGAAAGACAAATACTGGAAATAGCTAAGAGATGGAAAGGAAATACGTTAGAACACTGCATGATAAAAGCATGCGACTCAAGGAATGATGATCGGAAAGACAGCCAGGGAAGAAACAACAGCGATGCATCACAGGTAGATACGGAAAGTACTGTGAAAAACTGGAGAATGATGAACGAGTAATGATGGACCTGCCTTGTGGTCCCAACAAATCATCATCATCATCTACATCTTCTTCTTCTTCTTCTTCTTCTCCACCACCAAAAACGCACAACAAAGCATTGTGAATCATTTCTTCTAGATTCCGTACTTAAACGAAAGCAGACGCCATTATGCACAATCACATAAATTTTGAAAATGTTTTCTGAAGAACATGGAAAAAAGTATGAAGGAGCGACGTTTCAGTCCTACTCGAGACGCCAGGGGCTGCTTGTTTTTAAGAATAACTTACTGTTCGGCACAGTCACAAAAGTTTCACCGGCACTGTGGTTTCCACATTGGTGAGAGTGAGCCATTGCAGTTGTTTTAAGATGTGAGGATGGCCTATCATGACCCAAAGCGGTAATAATGATTCTGCCGGACAATAAATTATTTTCTAATTGGGAAAGTTTCATAATAGCTGAGTCAAACGAAAAATTTGGGCTCCGCCACATTATCTCTTAGGTCGTTTACCCGTCTAAGCCAGTTACAGTAAAGTCCTCATACGGTGTAACAATATCAGCTTTATCGTACCTGCTTGTCGAAACGAAAAAAAGTTTCACTTTAAATTGAAAGGAGCAAGGCAAAATAAAAGAAAAACCGATAAGAACTGCAGAGCCGGACATACCGAGCAAACCCAATTTGAAAATCGTCTATAATTACGTCGTTGTGGCCTGTACGCCTTAAACCCTAATCTACGCTTCTTCCATCCTTGAATGGACAACAGGTATCTAAGTTTAATCCTTGGTTTGTGAGGCTATGGTGACTGTAGGTGCTGCAGGATTTCAAATTTGTCTTTGCAGTTACTAAAAATACCAATTTATTTAACCATTCGCGTTTAATTTTACTCATTCACTATGACGTCAATGACTTCATTTTCAAAAAAAAAAAAAAAATGGTTCAAATGGCTCTGAGCACTATGGGACTCAACTGCTGTGGTCATCAGTCGCCTAGAACTTAGAACTACTTAAACCTAACTAACCTAAGGACATCACACACATCCATGCCCGATGCAGGATTCGAACCTGCGACCGTAGCAGTCGCACGGTTCCGGACTGCGCGCTTAGAACCGCGAGACCACCGCGGCCGGCACTTCATTTTCCACTGATGTTGCTTATATCTGGAGGTGTCGTCTGTCTGCAAATTTTCCAGCTATTGTTGGGTTTAACACTGATGTTTGTGGCTTACCATCGCATTAATTTGCTGCACTACAAATTTCGTCACGTGAAACACCTCTAAAAACGGTGCCCCTTATATTTATGTACTGATTATGACATTCGACGGCGAATAAATAAATATCACTGGCACAAGGTCAATCTTGCTTTTCGTCTCGAGACATTGAGGCAGCTCACACACAGCAGTCATCACATTTAAGTTGCCAACTGTACCAAAAAAAAAAAGGAAAAGAAACTGCATTTGAATAGGAATTAATTCAGAAACGTGTGATGTCGAAAACTAATTAAACGAATGGGTCCGGCAGCTTCAAACCTTTCTATACCAAAAACGAAACGAAATTAATCTCAGTTGGAGCAGATTTCTTTACTACCTTTCGACTGGTGATAGTCGGTTTGCCATTAAAGTCTCTTCAAGCTTTCTTTACACAGGAGCGAATGTAAGTGAAAACAGAACGTCACGGGAGAACGTGCGAGACATAAGAAAGCTGAGTCACTGTTTCTTTGGTGCTGTAATCATCACAACAGGTTTCACTCGATTCGCCACTACGTACTGTCGCAATGCAAAATTGTGATATTCAGATAGGATTATTTTGCGTGGTGAGCAAGCTGTTCTTAACGAAGGAGGCAAAATGGCGTAGGAAACGAAAAAGGTACATCTACATCTACATGGATACTCTGCAAATCACATTTAAGTGGAAGCCAGAGGGTTCATCGAACCACCTTCACAATTCCCTATTATTCCAATCTCTTATAGCGCGCGGAAAGAATGAACACCTATATCTTTTCGCATGAACTCTCATTTCCCTTATTTTATCGTGGTGATCGTTCTGCCCTATGTAGGTCGGTGTCAACAAAATATTTTCGCATTCGGAGGAGAAAGTTGGTGATTGGAATACAGTAGGTTTCCGTATTTTTACCGCAACCGAGAAATGGGTGGAGTTGGTGCATTCATCACTGAATTGTAGCTCCAGCCTTCTGCGAACTATTTCAAAAGTTTGCAGTTAGGCCGTTTCAAGGTTTTTCACTGGCAGCTCATCGCAACTGTAAGAGGAATTTAAAAGCTGGAGACTAATTACCGACGAGCAAGATAACCTGAACAGACTGGTGGATGGCCACGTTAGTGATTATTTCACATTTCAATAGCCGCTATATCTCAGGTAGTTCCTGGTACCTACAGCAATATATGCGGATCACCCACGGATTTTATTAAAGCATGTCCACAAAAGATGTAAAGTCAGTGCGGCTATGCAGTGTAAAACACACAAACGGCTTGTCATAAATGCTAGCTGTTAAAATCTGGCATACTGTTTGTTGGAGGGGGAATAGCGTGACAAAAGGAAAACAATTTTTTAAATTTTTTTAAAAAAATAACAGCGATACTTCTGAGGCGTAATTATAGCTACTTTGAACGTTAGACACGAGAATGATTAGGTCTGCTGCATACTATGGTTACATTGTCAGTAGGAGAGTTATCGCTGATTTTGAAAAATGTGATCTTGTTACTAGAGGACTTTTATTTGCGCAGATCACAATAAATACCTACACAGACGAGTATTTAAATTGCCGAAACTGGTCGTCTGTATATATATTTGTTGAGTTCTGGGCAAATAAACCGAATCTAGAAAGAAGATTACATTTTTCTTTTGTATGCATTTAATCTACACATACAAAAGAAAGTCGTGTTAGTTACACTATTTATAACTCACGAACGACTGGACCGAGTTGACTGAAAATCGGTGAAGAGGTAGCTTAGAACCAGGAGACGGACAAAGGATACTTTTTGTCCCGTTCGACCGCTATAAAACATGGTATAACAAAAACGCATCTGGTATGGAATACCAAAACGAAAATGTCAGCTAAACGTCACTATAAAACGTGGTATAACAAAAACGCATCTCACACGGAATAACAAAACACAAATGACAGCTAAACGTCTATTGTTAAGTATCAGTATACATCATTAATTAAAAATTTAAGGAAATAATCTGTATTGTGTTTGAACCATCATTAACAATGCCGCGACCAAGACGATCGAATATTTCTCAACAAAGCCGTAAATGCAAGAAGGATACTAAACACTGCGAATGAAAGGACTGAAGAACAACAACTTATCAAGAAAGTATTCCCAAATATCATTACTAACTACAAAATGGTTGAGTGAGCGAGCAATTTTAGCGGCTAAGAATAAAGATGTAGATGGCCTAAGCTACACAACTCACAATGAGATCATTGGTGAAATGCATTCATTCAAATCTATTGACTGTGTAACAAATGAAAATGAAGCCACCAAGTATCCAATTGAATTTTTAAACTCATTGGATGGCCTGGCTTACCACCGCACAATTTACGCCTACAAGTTGGCTCCGTAGTAATCATGCTTCGAAACATAAACCAGGCAAAACTGTGCAACGGTACGCATTTGGTGGTCAATTGATGAGCAATGTTATTTACGCGACGATACTATAAAACGGTTCAAATGGCTCTGAGCACTATGGGACTCAACATCTGACGTCATCAGTGCCCAAGAACTTACAACTACTTAAACGTAACTAACCTAAGGACATCACACAACACCCAGTCATCACGAGGCAGAGAAAATCCCTGACCCCGCCGGGAATCGAACCCGGGCGTGGGAAGCGAGAACGCTACCGTACGACCACGACCTGCGGACCGCGACGATACTCAAAGGAAAATTCGAAGGTGAGGAAGTTCTCAATCCGAGGATCCCGATGATCGCAACCGATGTGCCGTTTAACTTTAAAAGACTTCAATTTTCGATCCGTCTTGCGTTCGCCATGACCATTAACAAATCACAATGCCAATCCTTGAAAGTTTGTGGTTTAAATCTGGAATATCCATGTTTTTCACATGGTCAGTTATATGTGGCATGTTCACGGGTCGGAAGACCATCTGCGTTGTTTGTTCTTGCGCCTGATAATAAAACAAAAAATGTCGTGTATCACAAGGTACTTAATTAAAGAGTGGAAGCTATGCACCAAGAAACATAAAGAATAAATACTTAATTTTTTTATTTGTTTTTCCTAATAAAAAATTGAAGTTAACATCCAAAATTTGATTATTTATTTGCTTTAAGGCGGAACAGAGTTCGCCCGATCAGCTAGTTTTACATTAATGAGCGAAATAAGTATTTGCTTACTTTCATGGAAATGTACTGTGCTGTTACATTCAAAAAAAGAAGTAAATGAACTTCAGCCTGATGGAAGCATTGTTCGACATTTTCTACTGTGGCTTTCTCGGATATCACAAGCACCTGTATATCTGAACTCTTACATCAGCAACGCAACACTCTCTTCTTCGCACTCCACCGCTCGCACAACTCACGTTCGTGCGAAACGGCTGCCGAGCGCTACGTTTGTTATGGTCGCCGAAGCGGACGGCGGGCGAACTTCCTTTGATGTTTCGACGAAAGAACCGACAAGCAGTACTCGCGAATGCGAACCAGAGACTGCCGAATGCTGTTTGTTCGCGCTCGCGTGCCGTTCAACCGCGAGCGAATGCTCGTTCGTTCCGTGAGGCTCGCGTGCAGGCGTTGGCTCCAGTGCGAGACAGGCAGGCGGGCAGCCCCCACGCGCAGCAGCCTCTGGTCTGAGGGAGCACACTCCCGCTGCGAGGGACGCCGGCGTGGCGCGAAACGTGCAGCCGGCAGTCACGTGAACCCAGGGATCCGTTGTGTGGAACAAGCCGAGGAGAAAAAAGCAAACAGAGAAAGACCTTACATGGGGAAGAGGCACTGGGCGAGATGAAGGGAGGGAAGTTACCAGGTCGGATGAGCTAAGTGTAGAGATGGTGAGAGCAGCAGGATAGGTGACGATACAACGGCTATATCGAGTAATGAAAATTGAGTGGACACAGAAGATGATCCCAGAAGGCTGGAAGAAGGGAATATTTGTGCCGATCTTTAAGAAGGGAAATAGAAAAGAGTGCGAGGAATATCGGAGGATAACATTGATGAGTCATTGTGCAAAGATTTTTTTACAAAATTTTGGGAGCACGAATTCGGGCAAAATTAGAAGGAGGCATGAGGGAAGAGCAACATGGAATCAGAACAGGGAAGTCCACGGTGGATCTAATTTTTGCTGTAAGACAACAGCAGGAACAGCATCATGGATATGGCATAGATCCACTAATGACCTTCCTGCACATTGAAAAAGCATATGATAGTGTACTTAGAAGCAAACTGTGGAAAGCCCTGGAGCAGCAAAACTGACTATTTGGAGGATAAGGGAAATGTACCATGGAAGTCTGAGCTGTGTGAAAGTGGGGAGAGAGATCAGCTTAGATTGAACAGAAGAATGGATTGAGGCAGGGAAGTGCACTTTTATCATTACTCTTTATTGTAGTGATGGCCTGGCCGGTGTGGTCGAGCGGTTCTAGGCGCTTCAGTCTGGAACCGCGCGACCGCTACGATCGCACTTTCGAATCCTTTCTCGGGCTTGGATGTGTGTGACGTCCTTAGGTTAGTCAGGTTTAAGTAGTTCCAAGTTCTAGGGGACTGATGACCTCAGATGTTTAAGTCCCATAGTGCTCAGAGCCATTTGAACCATTTTGTAGTGATGGACGATATAATGAGTAAAATAAATCGTCAAAATGGTTCTGAGCACTATGGGACTTAACTTCTGAGGTCATCAGGCCCCTAGAACTTCGAACTACTTAAACCTAACTAACCTAAGGGCAGCACACACATCCATTCCCGAGGCAGGATTCGAACCAGCGACCATTGCGGTCGCGCGGTTCCAGACTGAAGCGCCTAGAACCGCTCGGCCATCCCAGCTGGCATATTATGAGTACAGTAGCAGAAGTAAATGGTGAAGGAAAGATAAACGCTATGGTGTTTGCAGATGATCTGATGATTTGGGGAATAAGGAGGAAGAAGCACAAGAGCAGTTGGACGTATGGGAACAAACAGTACAAGAATATGGGATGAAATTTAGTGTAAGTAAGAGTGAGGTGATTATCACAACAAGAACGAAGGAGAGAGGAACAACTGTAATAATAATTGGTGGGAAACGATTGAGGAGAGTGCAGAGTTCCAAGAACCTTGGAACCCTGATACAGGAAGATGGAAAAAACGACAGAGAAATAAACGAGCGGGGAAGAAAGGCAGAAGCATTACGGAAGAGTGTCAGAAGCCTCATATGAAACAAGGATTTACTCGCAATCAGTAAAAAGGTTACATATCCGGTCATGCTATGTCCCGATCCTGACATATGCATCCGAAACCTCGGTTATAAAAGGAAGAGAGAAAAGCAAAGCACAAGATAGTGAGATGAAATTCTTGAGGAAAAGTACTGGAGTGACAAAGATAGACAGGTTATGAAATGAAAGGATAAGAGAGTTAATGAAGGTGGAACCATTATAGGTTAGTTAGGTTTAAGTAGTTCTAAGTTCTAGGGGACTGATGACCTCAGATGTTAAGTCCCATAGTGCTCAGAGCCATTTGAACCATTTCAATTTGAGTAAACTACCTTAGAAAATTGCTTTAATGATTTCTGTGTTCGACAGATTAAGCAGTATAGAAAGCAGAATTTAGAGGTAAGTGCATTATGATTAAATTAACAGCACTCTGTGACATGAATTTCAATCAAGGATATAGGACAAACAATCTTTTCATCTTTAATGTTCTAAAGTTCTGGAGAAACAGGGAAATAAAATATTTTTTCGGGTTTTTTGATTTATTAAACATTATGTCAGGAGGTGCTCCATTTCGTCTGATGATTTGAGTTTCATATGAGGTCATTGAATTTTGAAGTGGAGAGGAAAGTTTACGAAAATAAGCAGGGAAACAAATTATTAAATTATGTAGAAGCTCCAGCTGCTTTATTTAAAACCGGAAATGTGTGCTTGTTGTTGCATATTACCGATTTTTTACTGCAAGAAAGCGTAGCTCCTGAGGTAAAGGACAGAATTTAAAATTACAGTTTGCCGGCCGCAGTGGCCGAGCGGTTCTAGGCACTTCAGTCTGGAACCGCGTGACCGCTAAGATCGCAGGTTCGAATCCTGCTTCGGTCATGGATGTGTGTGGTGTCCTTAGGTTAAGTTAGGTTTAAGTAGTTCTATGTTCTGGAGGACTGATGACGACAGCTGTTAAGTCCCATAGTGCTCAGAGCCATTTGAACCATTTTTTAAAATTATAGTTTGTATTCAAGCCTAGAAACGCGTATTTAGGCAAGTCGTGAAAATAATTTTGCATCTTTTAATAACATAGGGCAGTTTTGTTCAGTTCAAAAATGGCTCTGAGCACTATGGGACTCAACTGCTGTGGTCATCAGTCCCCTAGAACTTAGAACTACTTAAACCTAACTAACCTAAGGACATCACACACATCCATGCCCGAGGCAGGATTCGAACCTGCGACCGTAGCAGCCGCACGGTTCCGGACTGCGCGCTTAGAACCGCGAGACCACCGCGGCCGGCTTTTGTTCAGTTACTTTACGCAATGATATAAATTTCCATACTTACATTTCAGGGACATGTAGAAGAGGTTCAAAGCGTTCAAATGGCTCTGAGCACTATGGGACTTATCTGAGGTCATCAGTGCCCTAGAACTTAGAACTACTTAAACCTAGCTAACCTAAGGACATCACACACATCCATGCGCGAGGCCGGATTCGAACCATGCGACCGTAGCGGTCGCGGGGTTCCAGACTGCAGGGCGTAGAACCGCTCGGCCAACCGGGGCGGCTGTAGAAGAGGAAAGCACGAGAATCCGTAAGCGGTCTCAGCTGTAAAACTCGTAAAGCTCGTATAGCTCGAGTCCTTAAGAGGAGCGTTCCGATACAGACCCGACCATCAGTATGTGACGTCACAAGCGTGCGCGCAGGCCTGTAGTGTAGGTGGTGTTGGATAGACACGCTCGTCACCTGCCACAGTCGGTGGTGTGAAACCCTTTGAGAGCTGTACGAACAGTTCTGCGATCGAGCCTTTTGCCCTTCGGCGCCGACGTCTACCGACCGCCAAAGGCAGAGCTAAGAGACGAGGGCGGCGCCGGCGAGTTAATTAGAAGTGGAGTGGAGGAGCGCCTGCCTGGCATGCGACTTACCTGCCGATGGAGCGCGCACGGTTAGGCGGCTGTGTGAGGCTGGCCGGCTACCGCAGGCGTGGCGTTCCGGCGTGTGCACGAGCTGCGGATTCCGCGCGCGCCTCTCCGCCCCCACCGTGAATGGGGCGGCCACGGCCGGGCTCTCTCTCCCCTCCACCCCACCCCGCGCCGGCCGCATTCCACACACACACACGCAGCCCCCTGAACGCGACTTCCACCCCTCACGCTCACCCCTCTCCACCCCCCCCCCCCCCCCCCCACCACCCGCTCAGTAGAAAACGTCTCCTGCTACACCCGCATCCAAGCTAATGTTTTTGCGCATTGCGCTGCCCAGAAGTAACAGACTCAAAGGCATTTAAATTACTAGGACATTAAATTCCGGTACATCAAAAATCCGCACTCTGCAAAACACAGTGTTCCTCCTTTAGCCAAAAATGTTTCGACAACCAAGTGTCTTCTTCAGTGTGTCTTTGTCTTTATTTCTGCTACATCTACATCTACATCAACATGACTACTCTGCAATTCACATTTAAGTGCTTGGCAGAGGGTTCATCGAACCACAATCATACTATCTCTCTACTATTCCACTCCCGAACAGCGCGAGGGAAAAACGAACACCTAAACCTTTCTGTTCGAGCTCTGATTTCTCTTATTTTATTTTGATGATCATTCCTACCTATGTAGGTTGGGATCAACAAAATATTTTTGCGTTCGGAAGAGAAAGTTGGTGACTGAAATTTCGTAAAAAGGTCTCGCCGCGACGAAAAACGTCTTTGCTGTAATGACTTCCATCCCAACTCGTGTATCATATCTGTCACACTCTCTCCCCTATTACGTTATAATACAAAACGAGCTGCCCTTTTTTGCACCCTTTCGATGTCCTCCGTCAATCCCACCTGGTAAGGATCCCACACCGCGCAGCAATATTCCATAGAGGACGAACGAGTGTAGTGTAAGTTGTCTCTTTAGTGGACTTGTTGCATCTTCTAAGTGTCCTGCCAATGAAACGCAACCTTTGACTCGCCTTCCCCACAATATTATCTATGTGGTCCTTCCAACTGAAGTTGTTCGTAATTTTAACACCCAGGTACTTAGTTGAATTGACAGCCTTGAGAATTGTACTATTTATCGAGTAATCGAATTCCAACGAATTTCTTTTGTAACTCATATGGATCACCTCACACTTTTCGTTATTTAGCGTCAACTGCCACCTGCCACACCATACAGCAATCTTTTCTACATCGCTTTGCAACTGATACTGGTCTCCGGATGACCTTACTAGACAGTAAATTACGGCATCATCTGCGAACAACCTAAGAGAACTGCTCAGATTGTCACCCAGGTCATTTATATAGATCAGGAACAGCAGAGGTCCCAGGACGCTTCCCTGGGGAACACCTGATATCACTTCAGTTTTACTCGATGATTTGCCGTCTATTACTACGAACTGCGATCTTCCTGACAGGAAATCACGAATCCAGTCGCACAACTGAGACGATACCCCACAGGTCCGCAGCTTGATTAGAAGTCGCTTGTGAGGAACGGTGTCAAAAGCTTTCCGGAAATCTAGAAATACGGAATCAACTTGAGATCCCCTGTCGATAGCGGACATTACTTCGTGCTAAACACTATACTACAATTCTTCCGCTTCGTTTCTATTTTAGGCCTAAAAGCTGTAACATACGTATTAGCGGTGTTTAATTTTTTGTGATTTATCGTCAGAAACTCCGGTAACTTAAAAACTGGGATTGTGCAGCTTTAGTGCTTTAACAGTACACCATCTGCAAACCAGTCGGGAGGATGTTTCTATCTCAAAATAACAATTATTTTCTGTAAACTTACCCGTCATGGACACTGAACCTGCAACTGCAATTCAGATAGCTCGTGTTTTGTGTTAATACCGCGACGGTTTTTAAAACTGTCGATTCTCCCATTAGCTGGCTTTCGAGCGGCCGCCGGCTCCTGATCAAACGGACAGAGGGTGCTTTAACGGCACTCCCCGTTTCACAGCGCGCGCAGCCACTCGCTCACGTCGTACCGCTTCTGGAAAAGCGTCCGAATTCTTCTGTTTTACGTACGTGAATAAGGAACTGCGGTGTTGTTTTTCTCCTCACACGTTATGTAAGTTTAAAATGGTTTAAATGGCTATGAGCACTATGGGACTTAACATCCGAGGTCATAAGTCCCTTAGAAATTAGAACTACTTAAACCTAACTAACCTAAGGACATCACAAACATCCATGCCCGAGGCAGGATTCGAACATGTGACCGTAGCGGTCGCGCAGTTCCAGACTGAAGCGCCGAGAACAGCTCGGCCACACCGGCCAGCCCGTTATGTAAGTCCTCAACTTGTCAACGACAGCGCACTAAAAAGATCCATTGCACACAAGCGTGGAGTACACAGCACTTAGCCGGCCGATGTGGCTGCGCGGTTCTAGGCGCTTCAGTCTGGAACCGCTAGACAGCTAAGGTCGCAGGTTCGGATCCTGCCTCGGGCATGGATGTGTGTCATATCCTTAGGTAACTTAGGTTTAATTAGTTCTAAGTCTAGGGGACTGATGACCTCGGATGTTAAGCCCCATAGTGCTCAGAGCCATTTGAACACAGCACTTAGATGCACTTGGTTTAACACCTTGTAAAAAAGGAACGAATTTAAATGGTAAGAGCGACTAATCATGACACTTCCCAACATGTCAGTGAATAATATGTGGCACTTACGCTCTTCCACCAACTGCATCTTGTGTACTATTAGTTATGTACGGGGTCACGTAGGACGTAATATCCCTTTTATTTCGTGAACGGTTACTCACATCGAAACGCGATTTTCGGCAAATGTTACAGCGTCTAGGTTCACGTATACTTTTTTTTGTTTATGTTTTTAGAGCTGTTCTCAACTGAGATAATGAAGCAAGCACTTTTTTTTTAATGGAACCATATAGTTTTTAGATCTGCATTCGACAGCTCTTGACAAAACGATTACAGTGACATAGCGTTTGATAATGTTGGTGTTGAAACCTCGCATCAAAAAATTCGACAAATGTCCTAGAATGTGAGAGCACGGTGGCCAGAAACGGCGTTTGCCGTGCAGACAATGCCCAGCTGGCGTCTCGGATCAGGCTGCGTAGTTGTACACCGTGAGGAAGGTCAGCGCTACCACAATAAAGCTTTACGTCCCCTTGAACCAACTTACGACCTAGATACAGATCCACCTACAAATGCCGATACGACAAAGGCTAGAGTCTAGCGTATCACAAAGGGCTGAAACAGAGAAATCAACTGTTCGTTATTCAAAAATAAAGAGGTCTCATCGGCCGCAAAAAGGAACTACTGTATTAAATATCTAAATGATAGGAGAAAGATTTGACCTATCTTTTCCTGTACATAGCTGTGTACTTCTTAGAGGTAAAACATATGCTGTCGAATACCTGTCTCTACCTACACTGCTTTAAATTACATCATATGGGATTCATTCGCTGAACCAAATATTTTATTAATAATACTTCGGTGACCATCTGTACACCGCAAAATAAATATCCTCCTTAACGAAACGTTGTTTCATGCTGAACAAACCGCAATGACAGTATCACCATCTACGTGCAGCACACGCCGTCGACTTATTTGACACTGCAGTGCAACATCGTACACACGTAAATGAAATAAACAATTGACTGGCAATAATAAGGTAACCACCCAAATCACATAAATTTTGTCTTCCAAAAAAAATATCTTAATCCTTTATTTAAGCCCGTGTTCAAACTGTTGACCATGGACTGAAAGGCACATTTGCAACCTCCGTTCGTAGAACGATGAACGGATGTAATTACAGCGGATGATGTGATAGAGCGAACACTGGCGATTCGACGGCACATATCTTCTGGCGTAGTTGGGGGTTCGTCATAGACTGCATCTTTGAGTGCACCTCCAAGAAGAAAATCAAAAGGAGTCAAATCGGGGGCCTCGTAGGCCATTTGACTATAGAATTTCTTCCTATCCAATGCCCGGGAAAGTTCTCATTCAGTATTTGCACTGAAGACTGGACGAGTGAGCTGGACAACCGGCGTTCAAATAGTTCAAACGGCTCTAAGCGCTAAGAGACTTAAAATCTGAGGTCATCCGTCTCCTAGACTCAGAACTACTTAAATGTAACTAACTTAAGGACATCACACACATCCATGCCCGAGGCAGGATTCGAACCTGCGACCGCAGCCACAGAGGCCGGCACAACCGTCGTGTAGCAGCCACATCCATTATCGAGTACCTAGCAGTACCGGCAGTGTGTTCACCAGAAAATGTTCGAACACATGTCCATCTGGAACGCCTGAGGTGAAGTAAGGTCCCACAGTGTAATTTCCTGTGATGCCGCAGATTGTAATACTTCTGGCTAAGCAGCCATCATATTAGGCTCCAAGAAGCTGTTCCCAGAGCAGTGGAAATTCAAGAAGTATATAGATGACGAAATGTGGTGTGAGGTACCTGTGACAGATGTTAGATTCGGTACGATTCCCGTGAGAAAGACCGCCTACATAATGCTACTGTTCTGTGATTGCCTGCTGTGTTCGGAGCAAGAGCGCCAAAATGTTAAAATGTAGTTATTATTATTAGTTAAACTACTCATTGGAATGACTTCACTTTGTAATATAAATGTGTCTCAACAGCTGACTATGAATCAGTCATTTTGAATTGTTAAAAACAATATAAATCAAAAACAAAAGACTGACGAAATTGCAGACGAAGCACTTCGGAAGCGGTCGGGTCACGCCTTTTCTGGTATGGCGCGCGATGTGTTTCGGACTCTTCGTCACTCTGGATTAGGCAGTCGAGAAGAACAGACATGTTGTCTGTCGTAGGATGTGTTTCAAATGGTTCAAATGGCTCTGAGCACTATGGGACTTAACATCTGAGGTCATCAGTCCCCTAGAACTTAGAACTACTTAAACCTGACTCACCTAAACCTAAGGACATCACACAACACTCAGTCACCACGAGGCAAAGAAAAGACGTGTTTCCAATTTTTATTTAAGTTCTTGTTCGTCACTCTGGACTAGGCAGTCGAGATGTACAGTTATGTTGTCTGTGGCAGTATGTGTTCGCCAGTACTCAGTATTAAAACATTCACTCCGGTAGTCATGACGCACAGACATGTGCCACAAATAGGGTAAAGATACATTTTCGTAAACATTGTGTTTGATCATGTACTTTGCTGTATCAGAAGGTGTTGTACTAAGATCATGTAGTCTTCTCGTGTGGCTATATTAAAATACGCGAGTGGCATCCCAATGAAGTGATACATCATTTCAGAACGGAGCCTCGTTAAAAGTCTGTTTCAGCCTCAAGATACAGAACCTACGAGCTGCGTGCTGTTTTCTGCGCTGGGGACATAGACTTGAAGACAGCAGTTTAGTGAACTATGACAGAACCTTCGTATTCCACACAGTGCAGTGGAAACAACTAGGCGCCTCTCGTGTGCTGCACGCACAGAACACATGTGCTCAGTGACACGTCTTCTGCAGTAATGCAGAGGAGGTAAAGGAGGACGGTCGTTATTAACACCGACATTATTCCTTTCTTGCCATACGATGTAGGATGCGAATGACACTCTCCTGGCTGATTCCACATTCCCTGGCAATACGTCTCGTACCACTCACTGTGTGGGTTCCTTAGCGCCGCAGCCAGAACAGCTTTTTGGTGTTCTCTGTTAGTCACACTCGTCTGTCTTGTCCTCTCTTTGACGTTCAACCAGCCTGTCCCCACTCCCGTCTTAATAATTCGTGTAACTACCTGGCCCATCGGATGTTGCCGATCCGGATAAATTGCCTTATAATGGTTCAAATGGCTCTGAGCACTATGGGACTCAACTGCTGTGGTCATCAGTCCCCTAGAACTTAGAACTACTTAAACCTAACTAACCTAAGGACATAACACACATCCATGCCAGAGGCAGGATTCGAACCTGCGACCGTAGCAGTCGCACGTTTCCGGACTGCGCGCCTAGAACCGCGAGACCACCGCGGCCGGCTAAATTGCCTTATACCACTGTACTGTTTTTACAGCATTTCTCTTACATTCACCTTACAGAAGCTTATCCTCATTGGCGTACACGTCTGCACCCAACCAATGTTGAAGTAGAAATGAGCGGCCTGCAGTGCAGACGAGTAAACAGGCAAATGTGTTGACATTCTGACACAGCGTAGCACGAGAGCTCTGCTTGGCGGTGTTTGCACCGCTAATGTCGATTCCGGCCAACGTGCTCTCACATTCTAGGACATATCCAAAACATTTTTACGACAGGTTTCATCGTCAACATTAACAAACGCTGTCTCACTGTAATTGTCTTCTCAAGAGCTATAGAGTGTAGTTATAAAAAGTATACGGTTCCATCAAAAAAAATAAAAAGGCACTTGCTTCAATATCTCCGTTGATACCAGCGCTACAAATATTAACCAAAGCAGAAAATACGTGCCGCTCGACGCTCTAACATTCAACGAAAACTGGATTTAGTTATGCAGGCCTATAACTATTCACAAAACAAAAGCTATCTTATGTCTTACGTGACTCACTCTGTATGAAGAGCTACACACACACACACACACACACACACACACACACACACACACACACACACACACACACACACACACAATGGCGAAAATTTTATGAACGTAGTTATTATGGTAAACAGTCCGCCTCTGTAGCGTAGCGGTAGCGTTACCGCCTACCACGCAGGAGGGCCCGGTTAGATTCCCGGCAGGGGACTGGGTGCTGTGTGTCCATCATCATTATGATCATCGTTGACTCGCAAGTAGCCGATGTGGCGTCAGCTAAAGAGGACTTGCAATACGGCAGCCGAACTCCCCCGAATGGGGCCTCCCGGCCTACAATGCCATACGATCATTTCATTTATGGTAAACATTACAAGATGCGTGAACAAACATGACGAAAAAAAGGAGTAGACAACTTGTGATGAGCAGTGATCACGCCGTACAGACGCACTTGTAAGACTTGAGGAGTGGTCGTATCTTCCAGTTGTTTGTCTTGGTATTCCAGTTTTAGTTATATCAGTTATGGAAGCTATAGCGAAAGAGTCATGTACTTATGTCTACGTACAAAAACTTTCAGTGCGGGAGCAAGTTGTTGAATGTGGAAATATTTCATCAGAGGAGCGAATCTTGTTCTGTAAGCGGGTTTTCAAGGTGTGTTCTCCCGGATGCGGACATCCCAGATCCGTAGGCGCTTTCTGTGTAAGTTACGAACGCAGCTACAAATATACCGACATTAATTATTTTTGTATCCGTTTCAGTAGAGTAATACTAGTTGATTGCTCTTTTCTTACATCTTGCCTCGTGTACGTACAATACACCACAAAAGTACAGCACGAAGATTCGCCGCAGCGGCAAAAGGGGGACGCGGCTCTGATAGAAGCCAGAAAATAGCTTCATTTGCGTATAAACCTCCAAAGAACTGAACACATTGCGATTCACTGGAGGAATCTGAGCTGACAAATTAAATAGAATATTTTCGGTTGATACTGTAGCTCAGTGGTTCCCAACAGGTGGTCCACGAACCCCCAGGGGGCCGCGAGCTATGTCAGAGGCGTCAGCAGGATGCTGGGAATAAAAACAGATTTTTTGTTTCGGCCGCTCCCTGCATGAGCAGAGCTGTAGCGAACGCTCACTTCTGCGTCTAGCGTCTTCCTAGAGCCAACTGACACTAGCACACTCTGGCGAAAAACTAGAATTAGAAAGAGGCAAAAATTACAGACTTCTGGGCATCAGCACACAAGGACTACAAGAAACTTGGAGATAAGGCAATGAAAAAGATTCTTCCATTTGCAGCCATGTATCGGTGTGAGCAAGCATTTTATTCCATGTCTTTCATGAAACACAAATACAGGAATCGGCTCGACATGCGGTCGGATTTCAGAGCGAAAGTCTCAAGTTTGGAACCTAATATTTCAGAAATAATGGGATCAAAGGTCAGATTGAACTCAACTCATTACGAACTGAAAAATAAACTAAATGTATACTGATGGAGTACTCTGTTGTAACTGTACTTTTTCAAAGAAATAATACCTTGTAAGAAATTAGTGTTTTCTTATTTTTCACACATGTCTACTCAATGCAATCTCAAGTGTAGTACACTTGAAAGACCAATACACTCAGTTTTAATTTTTTTCCTGTTATTTTCAGTTCATACTCAATTTTAATTTTTTACGTAGTTTAGTATACTAAACACCCAGATTTGAAGACAAAGATTTTGATCAATAATCAAAAATTTAACAATAACAATAATGGATAAATTGAAAAAGTTTTAAGCTCATTATTTTTTCAATAATGAATATGTCAATGTTTTTTCTAACTTCTAAAAATAGAAAACGTATAAGAAGACTCTTACTTTGGCTTTTTTAGGTACTTGATACTGTGATAGGACGTGGTACCAATCATGCTCAATGAAGGGGTCCTCGAGAAAATTTTGTTGGGAACCCCTGCTGTAGCTTAAATAAATCAACCACCTGTTATTACGATGTCTTAGTGTTCTTTTGATGATAATTGTTATAAGAATGAAGATAGAAGAAAATAATGGTTCTCTTACACCTCACGTTCTTCCTTTGCATTCTTTTAACGATAAACTATCGTAACTCATCAAAATTCAGGTGTCTCCATTTCCCTCACATCGTGCTTCCCTCGCTTACTTGTATTTTTCTTCAGTACGCGAGCAACTGTTCCCATTTTTTCCATGACGGAGTTACTACTCCGTTCGTTTCCATCTTGGGCATCACTGTCGAATTCTGCTCGCGGAACTGCTAACAAAACCACCACAACAAAAGTGCGGCAAACGACAGACAGGTGCGGAAACTCCCGGAATCTGCGCGTGCGACCGCCGGTCGGTAGTGACGCGGACGGCGACGTCATATTCCTGCTGTGTTCACGCGGGCAGTCCGGCATTGTTTTTCGCTACGAACTACTGGCGGGTTGCCCGTAACAGGGCGCGACGATTGCAGATCGCGCATGGCTCACACAGCAGGGTGACGTCAGTGCGTCAGACACCACATGGCCTCATCGGATTGCCACTCCCAAGGAGACTGGAGAACCGAGACAGGAAACGTAAATGTGGAAAGCAAGCACACTCACTTGTCCACACCCGTAGGTAGATTTCTGGCGACCGTGGCAGTCTGGGTAGGAACTAATAAAACATTTGAACTTTACCGTACAAATGATTTATCCCTCACATTATATGTGTCGGGAGATATCGTCCACCTTCAGGTGTGTTTAGGTAATACAGTTAGATTAATACCGTGAATCCATTGCCGAGTCTTGCTAGCGTTGGCAATATTCTGAAACCACAAGGTAACGTTTGAAATAACCTCGCCTGAGTAGCAACCTAAACCAGAACACAGCAGCAATAAAAAAAAATCATCTTTCTGGTTTTACTTTCTTACATTCTCTCCTCGAGGAAAAAAAAAAAGACAGGATTTCCGCGTTATTCGAGGCATTGTTTGCTTATTTTTGTTTTACCCACACCTGCTTCAGTGTTTTATGTATTAAATTTGTCTATTATTCTGTTTGAAAAATTATTGTGATATAACAACTTCTTGAGGAGCTACTTCTATTTACAAAAGAGTGATAATTAGACATTAATTTTACATTAGTCTACTAGATGTACAGAAAAAAGCCGTGACACATATTACACAGTTGAAATATGAAATACTATACGTCTATTCTGTATCGAAAAGTAGGCCTACAATACAAATATCAAAATTACGACACATATACACCTGTACACTACTGGCCATTGAAATTGCTAAACCACGAAGATGACGTGCTACAGACGCGAAATTTAACCGACAGGAAAAAGATGCTGTGATAGTCAAATGATTACCTTTTAAGAGCATTCACACAAGGTTGGCGCCGGTGGTCACACCTACAACGTGGTGACATGAAGAAAAGTCTCCAACCGATTTCTCATACAGCAGTTGACCGGCGTTGCTTGGTGAAACGTTGTTGGGATGTCTCGTGTAAGGAGGAGAAATGCGTACCATCACGTTTCCGACTTTGATAAAGGTCAGATTGTAGCCTACCGCGATTGCGGTTTATCGTATCGCGACATCGCTGCTCGCGTTGGTCGAGATCCAATGACTGTTGGCAGAATATGGAATCGGTGGGTTCAGGAGGCTAATACAAAACGTCGTGCTGGATCGCAACGGCCTCGTATCAAATGGTTCAAATGGCTCAGAGTACTATGGGACTTAACTGTTGTGGTCATCAGTACCCTAGAACGTAGAACTACTTAAACCTAACTAACCTAAGGACAACACACACACCGAGCGAGGTGGCGCAGTGGTTAGCACACTGGACTCGCATTCGGGAGGACGACGGTTCAATCCCGTCTCCGGCCATCCTGATTTAGGTTTTCCGTGATTTCCCTAAATCGTTTCAGGCAAATGCCGGGATGGTTCCTTTGAAAGGGCACGGCCGATTTCCTTCCCAATCCTTCCCTAACCCGAGCTTCTGCTCCGTCTCTAATGACCTCGTTGTCGACGGGACGTTAAACACTAACCACCACCACAACACACACATCCACGCCCGAGACAGGATTCGAACCTGCGAGCGTAGCGATGACGCGGTTCCAGACTGTAGAACCTAGAACCGCACAGCCTCTCCGGCCTCGTATCACTAGCAGTCGAGATGACAGGCATCTTAGCCGCATGGCTGAAACGGATTGTGCAGCCACGTCTCGATCCCTGAGTCAACAGATGGAGACGTTTCCAAGACAACAACGATCTGCACGAACAGTTCGACGACGTTTGCAGCAGCATTGACTATCAGCTCGGAGACCGTGGCTGCGGTTACCCTTGACGCTGTATCACAGACAGGAGCGCCTGCGATGGTGTACTCAACGACGAATCTGGCTGCACGAATGGCAAAACGTCATTTTTTCGGATGAATCCAGGTTCTGTTTACGGCATCTCGATTGTCGCATCCGTGTTTGGCGACATCGCAGTGAACGCACATTGGAAGCGTGTATTCGTCGTGGACATACTGGCGTATCACCTGGCGTGATGGTATGGGGAGCCATTGGTTACACGTCCCGGTCACCTCTTGCTCGCACTGACGGCACTTTGAACAGTGGACGTTTCATTTCAGATGTGTTACGACCCATGCCTGTACCCTACATTCAATCCCTGCGAAACCCTACATTTCAGCAGGATAATGCACGACCGCATGTTGCAAGTCCTGTACGGGCGTTTCTGGATACAGAAAATGTTCGACTGCTGCCCTCACCAGCGCTTTCTCCAGATCTCTCACCAATTGGAAACGTCTGGTCAATGGTGGCCGAGCAACTGACTCGTCACAATACGCCAGTCACTACAGTTGATGAACTGTGGTATCGTGCTGAAGCTGCATGGGCAGCTGTACCTGTACACGCCATCCAAGCTCTGTTTGACTCAATGCCCATGCGTATCGAGGCCGTTATTAGGGCCAGAGATGGTTGTTCTGGGTACTTATTTCTCAAGATCTATGCACCCAAACTGCTTGAAAATCTAGTCACAAGTCAGATCTAGTATAATATATTTGTCCAATGAATACCCGTTTATCATCTGCATTTCTTCTTGGTGTAGCAATTTTCATGTGCAGTTTGTACTTGCACCCGGCGAACGGCCTACCCGGCGGGAGGCCCCAGTCACACGACATTTAAATTTACCTATAAGATTTAGTTTGATTTTGAAGACTGTGTTTCTGAGGGAGTAGCAGATTTCAACCATTCACAAATTCGAACTTGAATCGAATGATAACTGAAGTCCTATACTTACTGTGTGCTTGTTACGAGGACGTAACAATTGGTAGCGACGGGGGCCTAACGCTGGGTGTATGAGCAGCACTGCAGCTCAGTGGCGCGCCCTTCCGGTCAGGGAGAACTGAAAAGGGGGGGGCGCTCATGCAACAGGCGCCGTGTTCCGCAGGGCTGCCGGTGTTTCAACACTGGGCCGGTGTTTGCGAAGGACGGCCCCCGCACGACTTTACAGCCGCTTTATCTGCCGCTAATCCCACGGGAAGAGAACAGCTATTGTCCTCGCTGTCCCCACAGAGAGAACAGGCCTATTATCTCACCGCCTTCCGCGCCCACAAACTTCCGCGCGCAGTGTCGCCACACAGTAGCCTTACTATTTGTAACCGGCAAACTTTTGGCGCAATTTCCTACATCTAATGAAGGCAGAAAAAAAATTGTGTTTCATTAACTGTATCAGAGGTCTTACTCAGCTGTTCGGAGCTGTCCCCCCCGTTAACGCGCCGTCTCGGGAAACGGTAATCGCGACACCATTCCACCTTCTTGCACAGCGGTGTAGCTAATTATTTTCCTGAGACTGGTTTCGGTCTTTGACCAGTGTGCTACACTACCCGAACATTAATTACACAAGATCGTATTTAAAAACGCCGCAGGCTCAATGAAATCAGATTTAAAATGTATCAACTTGTACGATTGATTTATATACGAGCTAGTACGATCGTTGCGTATGGTAAACCTCAAAAGAGTCTTGTGAATGTAGAGCAACACCACACATTTTACACTGCCGTGCACTTTCACTTCCTTACCCTCTCGAGTAGCACACGACACACCTTTTAACGATATTTTTTTCATCATCATCATCATCATCAGTGTTCTGCCAAAAGGCAGGTTTACGCATAGTAGTTCTCCAGGCTGCACGGTCTTCTGCCATCCTCTTCAGGTCTGCGTAATTTCCTCTTCCCTTTATGTCGTCTATCATCCTGTATCTTCTTCTTCCTCTCAGTCTTCTCCCACAAACCAATCCTTCCAAAGCATCTGCTAGCAGCTCCCTTCTCAATGAGTGTCCAAAAATGTTCTTTTTCCTTTCTCTTACAACCTTCAGCAGACATATTCTCTCACCAACCCTTTCCAATTTTCATTACTCACTCTTTCCATCCAGCTTATTCTCTCCATTCTCCTCCACATCTACATGTCAAATGCTGCTAACCTTTTTTCATCCTCTCATATCAGCTTCCATGTTTCAGTCGCATATACTGCCAGACTCCAGACAAAACATTCCCCAAGCCTTTTCCTTAGACCTTTATCTAATTTGCCACATAAGAGTCTCCTCTTTCTGTTGAATGCCTCCTTAGCTAAGGCAGTTCGAGTTTTCACCTCCTGATGACATCTCAAGTCTTCAGTTACTGTGCTCCCAAGATATTTAAATGCACTTACTTGTCTAATGGTTGATTGTCCTATTTTAGTATAGGACACTCTGCGTCTTGTACTGATGACCGTACTATTTGTTTTTGCTGTGTTTGTTTGCTTCGCATTTTGCACACAAGCTTCATTCAGATCTTCCTGCATTTTATTCACTGTCCGCTCACTTTCTGCCACTAATACCATGCCTTCAGCGAATCTTCTACATTCTATTCACTTTCCACCAATAAATACGAGGGCTATCCACAAAGTACATTACGTTTTGGAATAAAAAATAAATAAAGTATTGGAATTTTTTAAATTATATACAGATGAAAGCCACACTTAAATACTACTTTACTACATAGTTGCCATTTAGGCACTTATCGTAGCGATGGACGAGCTTGGAAATTCTTCGTCGCAAAATTCGGCCGCCTGCGCCTTCAACCACGTGGTTACCTCTTCTTGAAGCTGTGCGTCGTCATCAAAACGCTGCATAGCCAACCACTTCTTCATTGCTGGGAATAAGTGGAAGTCGCTCGGTGCCAGGTCGGGACTGTACGGCGAATGAGGAAACAACTCCCACTTAAAAGATTCGAGAACTTCTCGAGTGGCATTTGCCGTGTGGGCCCGGGCGTTGTCGTGAATCAGCAAGATCTTTGAGCCCAACTTTCCCCTGCGCTTGTTTTATATTGCTCTTCTGAGGTTGTGCAGAGTTTGGCAATACCTTTGAGAGTTTATTGTAGTGCCTCTTTCCAGGAAATTCACAAAAATCACACCTTTTCTGTCCCAAAAGACAGTCGCCATCACCTTCCTTGCCGACATTGTCTGCATGCATTTCTTGGGTTTTTGGGTGGAATTTGTGTGCCTCCACTGCATTGACTGCAATTTTGTCTCGCAGTTCACATGCTTAACCCATGTTTCGTCACCAGTAACGATGCGATCGAGTAATGATGACCCATTGACGCACTCCACCTTCAGTGATTATGTTGTTCCCATACACTTCACGAAGCTGCCGATAGATTTCTATCAGTGTACAGTTTTTTGCAGTCAGAAAATTTATTACAGCACGCACGTCACACTTCGCGGTATTTCCAATTAACGCTGACATTTCAAACTGTCACATTAACTCAACGGAGTACAGCACGAACCTCTCACTAGCACGGCAGGATGGCGACTGAGCGGCGGAGTGCCATGACACCAAGATGGCCGCGCTAGCCCCGCCCCTGACGGACACAAACGAAAACGTAATGTACTTTGTGGATAGCCCTCGTATTCGTCTTTTCCCATCTAAGCTTTTCGCAATACGTGATGACTGGGTGCTGTGTGATGTCCTTATGTTAGTTAGGTTTAAGTAGTTCTAAGTTCTAGGGGACTGATGACCATAGATGTTAAGTCCCATAGTGCTCACAGCCATTTGAACCTTTTTTTTCGCAATAATCTCTTCAAGATATACGTTAAACAACGGCGGGGAAAGGCAACAACCTTGTCTAACACCTCATCTAATGCTGCTTCCTTCTGAAATTTCATTTCCAATCCTTATCCTTACTTTCTGGTGTAAATATAGATTCTGTATCAGTCGTCTCTCTTTCCAATCTACTCCATTCCTCTTCAAAATATCCATCAGCTCGTTACAATGAACTCTGTCAAAAGCCTTTTCTAAATCTATATAGATTTTTCTTCTTAGTTGGGGGTATTTACGGTTGTCTGAGGTCTCCCAGCGGTGCTTCTCGCTGACAGCACTGCAGCAGCTATGCCTCCTCTGGCAGTCGCACCTGTTTTTGCAGAACACAACGGAGTAGCTGGAAATACACGTATCAAGAACATAGAAAAGTGTCTCTCCACACCCCTACACTGCGTGTTGCGTGATTCTGCATTGTCTTTTCCCACCTCCGTGGTGCATCGCACTTCCTCGACGTCCTTGTCCACCGTAAACGAAATGGGTGCCTTGGCCACAGCGTCTACAGAAAACCCAGCCACACAGATCTGTACGTGCACGCCACCAGCCATCACCATCCAGCACAGGAGCCCACAGTATTACAAACATTGGTGCATCGTGTAAGAGTAATATCAGACGAAGATAACCTGCCCCACGAACTGAGCCACCTACGCAATGTTTTCAGAAATAACGGCTACAGCGCCCATCAAGCGAAAGAATATCAGAATAAGACCACTGACGAAGAGCAGGAAAAGAAACTTGCTTTGCTGAGATTCTATGGCTCCGTGTCGGGCTAGATAAGCCGCCTGTTGAAAAGATCAAATCAATCTTCAGCACTCCTACGAAAATCCGTCAATTACTGAGACCAGATAAAGACGCAGTAGGTCTCAGAACACCTGGAGTCTATGAAATACTGGTAGGTTTGATCACCACGTGAGTGTTACGGAAATGCTTCAGGAACTCGGATGGGAGTCTCTAGAGGAAAGGAGGGATTCTTTTCGTGAATCGCTACTGAGGAAATTTAGGGAACCAGCATTTGAGGCTGACTGCAGTACAATTTTACTGCCGCCAATTTACATTTCGCGGAAAGACCACAAAGATAAGATAAGAGAGATTAGGGCTCGTACAGAGGCATAAAGGCAGTCATTTTTCCCTCGTTCTGTTTGGGAGTGAAACAGGGAGAGAAGATGCTAGTTGTGGTTCGAGGTACCCTCCGCCACGCACCGTATGGTAGATTGCGGAGTATGTATGTAGATGTAGAAATACCTTGTGAGTGTGGCCAGAAGTACATCGGACAAACAGTGCGCACTCTGGAACAGCGCAGGAAAGAACATGAGAGGCACTATCGCCTACGCTATCCACAGAAATCTGCGTTAACTGAGTATGCGATAGAAAACGGTCACCACATAAAATTTGACGATACCTCTGTCGTGGCTCGCACTAACGCCTTCTGGGACAGTTTAATAAAGGAACCTATTGAAATAAAAATTACCACAAACGCCGTGAATAGAGACGGTGGCTTGCAGCTCAGCGCTGCGTGGGATCCAGCGATCGCGCGGTTGAAGAGAGCACATCGAACGCCCATGTGTGGCAATGTCACGGACACCAGTGACGTCACAGGCGGCAGCTAGCGTATATAAGGGCGCACCGACAGCCCACTGGCAGTGATCGGTCCGACGCTTTACTCCCTCTACACCGCCGACCTGCCGCGCACGAACCGCCTGCAGACGACGCTTTACGCAGACGGCACGGCGATCTACAGCAGCAGCTGGAGCGTCGCCGTCTTGCAGCGGCGTCTACAGGCGGCCACCGACGAGCCCACGGCGTGTGCGAAGAAGTGGCGCCTCGCCTACAACGGCGAGAAGAGTCGGCCGACCATAATAGCAAATCGCCCCTTGCGCCAGGACGCGGTGTGTGGAGTGCAAGGCACTGGGCAGATTGAGGCAGCTCTACCCTGCGCTCAACCTCACGCCAACGCCGCCAGATGATGTCGGTCTTACGCTGCACAAGGCTGCCGTACGACCGCTGCTGGGATACGCAGCGGTCGTGTGGGGAAACACGGCCGATACAAATCTGAAGCGCCTGCAGACGATTCAAATCAGGGGGCTACGGCTGGCACTACACCTGCCCAAGGGCTTCCCCGCCGAGGAGCTCCACCGCGTCGCTGCCGTCCAGCCCCTACGTCAGAGGTTTAAGGACGCGGCGACAACGTTCTGCGAAAAAGCCGAGAAGTCGAACAACCAGCTGATCAAAGGACTCGGCAGCCGACCACACTGGCGGGCGTCAGTACGCCGGCCAGACCTGCTGCGCCCGTAAAAGTGACGCAGCAAACCTATTCACACAGTCCCAGTGCAGGACATGTTAGAAATTCCTAAGCCTATCCCATAACCTTAACACATCATAATGTAGGAAAAATAGCGTTAGGCTATTAAAACCTACACCCTAATCAAGTGGAACACTCTCCCCTTGTTCCATACATTAGCACGCACGCCGTTGGTAGCCATACCACTTGACAATCGCCAAGGAGTGCTTGGCCGGAAGCTCGTGTAGTTTTAAGCAATTGACGCGGTTGGAAACCCGAGAACATTTTATTCAGGAAAACTACCGTTTAACAACTTACCGACAAGGGAGTAGGAGCTCCGATGGGGGGAAGGAAACAGGCCGGGCCCTTTTCAAAGCAACCATTCCTGCATTTGCCCTAAGGGATCCGGGGAAACCGCGGGAAACGGCTGGCCGAGGATTGGAACCAACGCCCTCGCGTCCGGTGCCCGTCCCCGGCGAAAGGCGGCCGCTCCGGCTGCGGAGTGATTTGTGGTTTGCGGGCAGCTATTTGTGGGCGACCGGGCTCTGCACACGGCGAGAGCGCGCACGCAGTCTGGCAGACCCGTGCCACGTGCGCCCGGCCACCGGGCACTGCCGGCACAGAAAAAAGAACAAACGAGGGGGAAGTGGGGCATCCTCCAGCGCCGCGCCGGCTGGAAATAAACACGCGCGCCGCCCTCGCCTGCCCCGTCTGTCGTGCGACTGTTTTTGCTCCAGCCGGCGAGGCGCGCTCTGAGGTCGGAGAGACACGCCAGCCAGCAAGCAGCCCACAGCAGGTGTCCCCGCCACGATTCGCTACTTGCCGTTGTCACGCTCACGCCACGACAAGCTGTGCCAGACTTCTGCGCCCCCACAGCCCTAGTTTCCGTGAAGCGGTTTTCGAACACCGTATCGTGATGGGTCGTGTAGACAATGGGATGGATCGTGTAAACACTGCAATATCGATTCTGAAAATGCGTATCTGACTGCCGCACTTCAGCTCACAAAGTCGGTATCCACGCCATGTGAAGAGCTTATTGAAATTCCATGTGCTCGGACAGTTCTGGTATCTCAACTGCAGATTTTTCAGCGCTCATTAAACTTTAGGACTCTGTATCTCAAAGTGAACAAAAATGGACTTCTACCACTATTGAAATAAGCCCTTCATGTCAACACTGTACAACATCTGAATTGTGCTCGGGTTTTCAGGTTAACACTAGCCTTTTATTTTTTTATTATTTTTAGAACGTCGGTTAATCTTGATGAAGCGACTATGTGTTTGTGTGTGTGTGTGTGTGTATGTGTATGTGTATGTGGAGTGAAGAGTATTCAGCCGATCAGCGAGTTATTGATTTCATTTACTTAACTGTTAATCTGTGTCGTAGCACGCGAGTAAGCGTCGATGATAGTTCAATAGTTTTACTTCTGTAGGAGATCGAGAGGGAGTTACAAGATATGCAAAATATTATTTCTGTTTAGTGAAACTCTTCAGCACGATTTGAAGTGGAATGATCATATAAAATTAATTGTTGGTAAATGCAACCTTAGTCCAAATGAAGACAATACAATTTATTTATGGCTGCAAAATAATAACGCGAATTCTTTACAGACGAATAGAAAAACTGGTAGAGGCCGGCCTCGGAGAGGATCAGTTTGGATTCCGTAGAAATATTGGAACGCGTAAGACAATACTGACCCTACGACTTATCTTAGAAGAAAGATTAAGGAAAGTCCAGCCGAAGTTTGTAGCATTTGTACGCTTAGATAAAGCTTTTGACAATGTTGACTGGAACATTCTCTTTCAAATTCTGAAGGTGGCAGGGGCAAAATACAGGGACCGAAAGGCTATTTACAATTAGTACAGAAACCAGATGGCAGTTATAAGAGTCCAGGGGCATGAAAGGGAAGCAGTGGTTGGGAAGGGAGTGAGACAGGGTTGTAACGTATCCCCCATGTTACTCAATCTGTATATTGAGCAAGCAGTAAAGGAAACAAAAGAAAAATTCGGAGTAGGTATTAAAATCCATGGAGCAGAAATAAATACTTTGAGATTTGCCCATGACATTGTAATTCTGTCACAGACAGCAAAAGACCTGGAAGAGCAGTTGAACGGAATGGGCAGTGTCTTGAAAGGAGGAAATAAGACGAACACCAACAAAAGCAAAACGAGGATAATGGAATGTAGTCAAATTAAATAGGGTGATGCTGTGGGAATTAGATTAGGAAATGACTGATGATGGTCGAAGCAGAGAGGATATAAAATGTAGACTGGCAATGACAAAGAAAGCGTTTCTGATGAAGAGAAATTTGTCAACATCGAGTATAGATTTAAATGTCCGGAAGTCGTTTCTGAAAGTACGAGTATTTGTATGGAGTGTAGCCATGTGTAGAAGTGAAACATGGGCGATAAATAGTTTAGACAAGAAGAGAATAGAAGCTTTCGAAATGTGGTGCTACAGAAGAATGCTGAAGATTATATGGGTAGATCACATAACTAATGAGGAGGTACTGAATAAATTTGGAGAAAAGAGGAGCTTGTGGCACAACTTGACTAGAAGAAGGGATCGGTTGGTAGGACATGTTCTGAGGCATCAAGAGATCAAAAATTTAGTATTGGAGGGCAGCGTGGAGGGTAAAATTCGTAGAGAGAGACGAAGACATGAATACACCAAGCAGATTCAGAAGGATGTAGGTTGCAGTAGGTACTGGGAGATGAAGAAGCTTGCACAGGATAGAATAGCATGGAGAGCTCCATCAAACCAGTCTCTGGACTGAGGACCACAACAACAACAACAACAACAACAGGTTCTTAGTTTGTGTTTAGCCGGCCGAGGTGGCCGAGCGGTTCTAGGCGTTTCAGTCCGGAACCTCGCGACTGCTACGGTCAGAGGTTCGAATCCTGCCTCCGCCATGGATGTTTGTGATGTCCTTAGGTTAGTCAGGTTTAAGTAGTTCCCAGTTCTAGGGGACTGATGACCTGCGATGTTAAGTCCCATAGTGCTCAGAGCCATCTGAACCATTTGATTTAGTTTGTGTTTAGCTGTTTTACTTACTTCTTGACCTTCCAGCTTGACATTACTCCACAATGTCAGATGACATGTGAGTATAATCAAAATCAGTTTCAGTTCCCCTAAGAGTTACAGTTTGATGCAAATTCTCTATGTTGCCTGGTTTACGGACTAGCATCTTGACCTAATTTGTTTTGTATAAATTAAATTTTAATTGTCAAGGCAGTCTTACGGATTATAAGCCGTAATTTCAGTGTTTCCATTTTAATTTTTATCTTATTTTCAGAATTTCGATAAATTCGAGCACGATTTCAATTATACACTGTTTGCAGTGTATGTTGAAGAATGATTTAATTCAAATGCATTTCTTTTATAGAAATTGCGATTTCACTCATACATTTTCGCACTACTGATTTCGGGGTCTATTAAATGGGCACCATTTTAAATAGGATAAAAACATCTTCGTCAGCCGATGGGCGCCAGTTAAGGTTTTTGTAATTGCTGTGGTCGACTTAGCTAATTTTTCTTGGGAACTGTTTGAATTAACATGTTTGGCAGTTGTCGCTACAAGAAGTTTTGTTAAGAAACGGCGACTGCTGTGAAACCTTCCAGTCTCCTCTATATCTCTTTTGTTACGCAATCTTCCCTTCTACAATAACCTATGAAACCTTCCCTAAGGATTTCTATCTCTTGCTTACTGATAACAAATGAAACCTTCCCTTTGAAATTAATTCTCTTTCTCAATAATAATAAGTGCAATCTTCGCATACAAATTTAAATGCTGCTTATTAAAATTGATTACCTGATTATTTCGACGAAACATAGAATGTGTCGTCGTCGTGGACCTCAGTCGTTACCTTTTTTTCTGTTACATTGGATCGCCATCTGACGGCTACATCGAACTGCGACATGAATATACTTACTCTGTTTTACTATACAAATTTAAATGCTGCTTATTAAAATTGATTTCCTGATTATTTCGACGAAACATAAAATGTGTCGTCGTCGTGGCCCTCAGTCGTTACCTTTTTTTCTGTTACATTGGATCGCCATCTGACGGCTACATCGAACTGCGACATGAATATACTTACTCTGTTTTACTATACTCTATTATCTGCTGGTGGGCTGTCATAATAAGGGACTGTATTTATTATAAAAGCTGACGTTATTCTTTAATAGCAAAGCTGACGCTATTCTTTAATTAATTTGACTTAAGTTACGTAATTCATAGTTAAACTTTTTTCTTGACAATAATAAAATTTTACAAAGATTTACGTTGATGGTTTGTGGGATGGATTATAATAAGTAATGCAATATTGATGGCAAAAATTAATTATATTCTGAAAACGATTCTTCAAATATTTACTGTTGGTAATGAAATGGTTTTACAAAATTTCAAATGGGACTTACTTTTTACAATAATCTTACAACTAGCATTGCGCAAAGATACCTTCAGTAGTCTTGAGTATCTAAAAAAAAAAATAATAATAATAATAATTAAATAATATTAATTCCTGTCATGATAATAGCTGATGTCTCTGTACATCAGTTTATAATCTCTTGTAAATCATAGCTGGTGGCTGGCAGGCACACCGCTCCTCTCAACCTCTCGCTTCAGACCTGCTACCGACTCGCTTCACATCTCGCTTACTACTGACTTCCTACGAACGCTACAAGTGCGGTCTCTTCCGGCAACAATGCTTTCTGCCGCAGACAATCCCTGCTACCATTCCAGAATGTATCAATGCGCGGTCTTTCCCGCTCTTTTCTTAAAATGTATCCACACGCGGTCTCTCCCGCCCTTATTAAAAAATATCAATGTGCGGTGTCTCCCGCCAATAATACGTCGGTGCAGACGTTCCCTGCTACCACAATTATTTCCAAAATGACAAACATTAATTATTCGTACTTAATCCTATCAATGAAATATCTTTCATAAATTGTGATTTGACAATAGAAATATACACGTCTTACAGCTTAAATAATCTTGCGCGCCGACAACCCTCAGTCGGTTGCACCCAGCAGCCTACGTTGCTGCTACGACTTCGTAACAGTAGCGGTCAGAGCGAGTGTGGAAGTATTCCCCAGCTGTGCGCCTCGGTGTCGGGCGTAGCAGCTGCGTAGCGCTGGACAGGGGAGACACGTGTGACGTCAAGAGGAAGCCGTGCGCGACCCACCCCGTCGGCAAAGAGGCGCTGGCCCAACCGTCACGGCGCGCCGCTGTGCGCAGGCGCAGAGGGGAGCCGGCGGCGCCTTTCAGCCCCGGCCCTAACCGCTCTCCCCGCAAACGTATTCTGCCTCACGCCCGGCGCCGCGCTACGCTGGGAGACTCGGTCCGCGTGCAGCCCCGGAATGTTCCACCACGGCTGCCGGGGGCGTAACAGGGGACGGGCGCAGCTGCCAACCCCCAAACCCTAAAAAAAAGTAACACCTCGACTCGCATTGTGCTCCGCCGGACTAGCTCGCCTCCCTACGCGGTGTCTGTCTGTAGAAAGCCCATCACGTCGCACACCTATTCTCAGTCTATTTGCCGTGAAATCTCAAAACAGATTCGACGTTCGCCGCGAACTCGACTTGAGCTGCACATTTCTCTCCCCTGCTCCTCTGTACGCTCTTGGCGTTACGTTCCACACTCTGCTATCTAACGTTGTTCTCATCCGTTCGAGCAGTGTTTTGGTGCGCCTTTCTCCGCTGCTGGATGTCGATCGAGCCTCTACTACATCTACATTTATACTCCGCAAGCAACCCAACGGTGTGTGGCGGAGGGCACTTTACGAGCCACTTTACCTCCCTTTCCTGTTCCAGTCGCGTATGGTTCGCGGGAAGAACGACTGTCGGAAAACCTCCGTTCGCGTTCTAATCTCTCTAATCTTACATTCGTGATCTCCTCGGGGGATATAAGTAGGGGGAAGCAATATATTCGATACCTCGCCCAGAAACGCACCCTCTCGAAACCTGGACAGCAAGCTACACCGCGATGCACAGCGCCTCACTTACAGAGTCTGCCACTCGAGTTTGCTAAACATCTCCGTAACGCTATCACGATTTCCAAATAACCATGTGACGAAACGCGCCGCTCTTCTTTGGATCTTCTCTATCTCCTCCGTCAACCCGACCTGGTACGGATCCCACACCGATGAGCAATACTCAAGTATACTTCAAACGAGTGTTTTGTAAGCCACCTCCTTTGCTGATGTTCTACATTTTCTAAGGACTCTCCCAATGAATCTCAACCTGGCACCCGCCTTACCAACAATTAATTTTATATGATCATTCCACTTCAAATCGTTCCACACGCATACTCCCAGATATTTTACAGCAGTAACTGCTACCAGTGTTTGTTCCGCTATCATATAATCATACAATAAAGGATGCTTCTTTCTATGTCTTCGCAATACATTACATTTGTCTACATTAAGGGTCAGTTGCCACTCCCTGCACCAAGTGCCTATCCGCTGCACATCTTCCCGCAATTCGGTGCAATTTTCTAATGCTGCAACTTCTCTGTATACTACAGCATCATCCGCGAAAAGCCGCATGGAACTTCCGACACCATCTACTAGATCATTTATATATATTGTGAAAAGCAATGGTCCCATAACACTCCCCTGTGGCACGCCAGAGGTTACTTTAACGTCTGTAGACGTCTCTCCATTGAGAACAACATGCTGTTTTCTGTCTGCTAAAAACTCGTCAATCCAGCCACACAGCTGGTCTGATATTCCGTAGGCTCTTACTTTGTTTATCAGGCGACAGTGCGGAACTCTCTGCCTCGTGATGACTGGGTATTGTGTGCTGTCCTTAGGTTAGTTAGGTTTAAGTAGTTTTAAGTTCTAGGGGACTGTTGACCATAGATGTTAAGTCCCATAGTGCTCATAGCCATTTGAGACATTTTTAGTCAAAGTAGAGAGGATATAAAATGTAGACTGGCAATGGCAAGGAAAGCGTTTCTCAAGAAGAGAAATATTAACATCGAGTATAGATTTAAGTGTCAGGAAGTCGTTTCTGAAAGTATTTGTATGGAGTGTAGCCATGTATGGAAGTGAAACATGGACGATAAATAGTTTGGACAAGAATAGAACAGAAGCTTTCATTGCGGTGCTACAGAAGAATGCTGAAGGTTACATGGGCAGATCACATAACTAATGAGAAGGTACTGAATAGGATTGGAGAGAAGAGAAGTTTGTGGCACAAGTTGACTAGAAGAAGGGATCGGTTGGTAGGACATGTTCTGAGGCATCAATGGATCACCAATTTAGCACTGGAGGGCAGCGTGGAGTGTAAAAATCGCAGAGGGAGACCAAGAGGTGAATACACTAAGCAGATTCTGAAGGATATAGGTTGCAGTAGGTACTGGGAGATGAAGAAGCTTCAGAGGATAGAGGATCATGGAGAGCTGCATCAAACCAGTCTCAGGACTGAAGACCACAACAACAACAACATGAAAACTAAATCTTTCGCGACGGCATAAAACATTCTCGGTTATCTTGCCGCGTCAGTTCGGGATAAAATCTCGAGCTCTCGACGATAGCCTCCATCGTCATCTTTATGACCAACTGACTGTCTTGACTGCTACTGTGGCGGCTTTATATAGCCCGTGGACGGCTTCTGATTGGTCGGCGATTACGTACTGCTGTCGCAGACGTTGTCAGTGTCTGCGCTGGTGGCGCCACTGCTTGCATGGGAGTGTAAACGCTGCAGGGAATGTCTCCGCTGTTTCTCTGCATCCAGCGCTCGTTTCCATGCACCGCTCAGATAAATCCGCTATCACAGTTAAAGTTCTTCTCGCTCGTTCTTATTTCAACCCTCCTTAACAACAGAATCCCAGTATGGTTTTTTAAGGAGGCTGTCGCCATTTATGGTGCATTTGCCTCAACTGCCGTACAATAAACGCCGGACAGGGTGGAAGTACTCAACGTAACCAGTTTTTCAGAATTCGTGGGCTGCGACGTGGAGAGCGGTGAGAGAAGTACGTCAACTTTTCAGTCCTTCAGGCGTGCCGGTATGTGTGTTCACCTGGACGGTGGTCGCAACCTTGGCTGTACAACTCGCCGAGTCGGCGCAGTTGCGGCAACACGACGCTAACACGGCTCGCGCCGGCCAGCGGCCGCATACCAAACTCGGTCCGTCAAGGTGGGCCCAAAGCGGCCAGAAACTGCGTCATGGCGTGGGCTAAACACCGCACCTCACGCTCGTGGGTCCGCCCCTGTAGTGAAAGTCTCGTATACGCCAGCCCGTGCGAAATAAAAATTTCGGCAGATCCGGGTAATCGAAAAATCAACAAAGCCGTATATTGGCAAAAGGATGAGTATTGTGCCATGGCTTTCGATAAGGCTGACTGGAATATAGCTATTTGTATACGTCTGCGCGTATAAGTAAAATGCTAACCGCATCCGCACGTTTTTTATCGGCGGACATTAAAGCGTTGTAAAGCACTTAAACCCGTTCGGCACGCTAACGCGCCGGCCAGGGTGGCCGAGCGGTCCTAGGCGCTTCAGTCTGGATGCAGGTCGCAGGTTCGAATCCTGCCTCGGGCATGGATGTGTGTGATGTCCTTAGGTTAGTTAGGTTTAAGTAGTTCCAAGTTCTAGGGGACTGATGACCTCAGAAGTTAAGTTCCATAGTGCGCAGAGCCATTTGAACCATTTAGTTCAAAAGGCTCTGAGCACTATGGGACTCAAGATCTATGGTCATCAGTCCCCTAGAACTTAGACCTACTTAAACCTAACTAACCTAAGGACACCACACACATCCATGCCCGAGGCAGGATTCGAACCTGCGAGCGTAGCGGTCGCGCGGTACCAGACTGTAGCGCCTAGAACCGCTCGGCCACACCGGCCAGCCATGACGTAGGTTGACATGTTTTTGATACAAAACTTACAATTTTCTCTCGTAATTACTGAAACGGATTTTGTGAAATACGCGCCAGTTTATGATAATGTTTACGTGTTACACCTGTGACTGTATTAATTGCTGGAGTCCGTAATTGTAAAGATTTTTAAGAAAAAGAGTGACAGCATCGCCCAATTTACACCGAACAGTATTTACGTGTAACGTAACAGAGAAACAGGAGTCAGACCGCGGAGCAAAGAGTCCAGTGGATGGATTGTCCTGGAACAACAGCCTACACGTTGTTCTGTCGCCATCTACTGGAACTCATGTAAGGGAATACAACTACTTCAAATTAAATATAAATAAATGGAAGCACTTTAGCGCGTTTTTATTAATAAAAACAACTTATAAACTGGCACTAAATGCTCAACTATTCTTGTGTACTATAGGAGCAAACGACATACTGTTGATCAAATCATCTATGTATCTTAGAATCTAGCCATATGAAGATGGGAATTGTAGTACGATAATGGTTATGTTTAAAACATTTAAAAAGTGTTTGTGGATTGTTGCGTGACTCACAAACTATAATTAACGTCCGCGGAGTTAACAAGAGCCAATATGGATGAAATAACAAAGAAAAATGTGTTTGTGCGTGCTATCGGTGTCTCTCAATAATCATTAAATCAATAACAGCCATGCAGTTGATCAGTATACAGCGTGGATAACAAACCATTTACATTTTGTGCACAAAAATTGCAATTTAAAAGTTTCACAATTAATTGGCGTGAAAAGATTTGTAATCATCTGCTCTTTTCTTTCTCGTCGCGATTTCGCTGCCTTACTAAAGAAAGCCGTAAACTCTTTTTATTAGAAATGTTGCGAAGGTACTCAAAACCTCACTTTACCTGTGCTCATGAAATCGGAACAGTTCGTTAGGCACATGATTCCTGTAAAATAACTGACGCTGGGGAATCGTTTAGCACGAAAACCCTTAACCGATAAAATACTTAGTAATGTCATACATTTCCTTTCTTTGAAAATGAAACGAAGATCGTTTAATACCATAAGATTTTTCTTGTCTTACGAGCAACTGCACCTGCTTTCTGCCGTTACGACACCGTAGACATTTGTTGGATTATTATTGTTATTATTATTCGTTGAACCGAAGAATGTAAACAGTGGTTGGTCCTGCTGCTACACCACAGTTTGTGCTTGGGCACTGCTGTTGTGGAGAACTCTTCTGCTAGTTTTCGAATTCGGTGACGGATGAATCGAAATTTTTAGTCTTGAAGCTCATGTTTTTAAACGCAATGAGAAAATAGGAAGAAAAACAAATCACTGCATTGCTTGTCCGCTTCGGCGCCTGTGGTAATCTTTATTCCTGAAAAGAGCTGATAAAGCTGAAAACCAAACGGGCATCAAACATTTTGCAAGCTCAACCTGGTTGGGCCGTTTCAGGGAAATGAACGAGCTGACGTCAGAAATGTTTGCGATGAAGCTACTCAAGTTTCGGCGAGTGCGACAGCAGGGCTGCTTGCAGACTACGCTCCTTTCAATGCATCAACAGTACGACACGAAAAATGTCTCCAACGCTGACGAAAATGTGTGATTTTACCGCTTCTTACCATAGAAAACTATCGTTTAACGGACAGAGCGGAAAATCGCTAAGGGAAGAACAGCGGTATTGGTGGTCCATTGATCGTGACCGGACCACATATCTCACGAAATAAGCATCAAACGAAAAAACTACACAAAACGAAACTCGTGTAGCTTGAAGGGGGAAACCAGATTGCACTATGGTTGGCCAGCTAGATGGCGCTGCCACAGGTCAAACGGATATCAACTCCGTGTTTTTTAATAGGAACCCCCCATTTCTTATTACATATTTGTTTAGTACGTAAAGAAATATGAATGTTTTAGATGGACCACTTTTTTCGCTTTGTAATAGATGGCGCTGTAATAGTCACAAACATATGCCTCACAATCAGACGAACAGTTGGTAACAGGTAGGTTTTTTTAAATTAAAACACAAAACGGAAGTCAACCATAGCGCCATCTGGTTTGCCCCTTCAATCACGACAAGTTTCGTTCTTTGTAGTTTTTTTCGTTGACGATTATTTCATGAGATATTTGTCCCGGTCACGATCAATGGACCACCTTGTATGTGGGTTTGTGTGGGAGGGGGGGCGGGGGGGGGGGGGAGACCGGTCACATAAGACTTCTGAATTAGGTTGAAGAATAACTTTTGTAACGAAAGAATATATGTATAAAATGTTGAAATGTGTGTGAAATCATATGGGACTTAACTACTAAGGTCATCAGTCCCTGAGCTTAGACACTACTTAACCTAAATTATAAGGACAAACACACACATTCATGCCCGAGGGAGGACTCGAACCTCCGCCGGGACCAGCCAATACATGTATAAGAACTTTCAATGTACAGTACGTTCGTATAAGAGTAACATGGGCAGAAAATCGTATCACTGTACTGCAATAAAATTTGACAAGATCGGCAATGCGGCGACTTTCTTTCTCTCGTATGCTTCATTTAAGACGAAAAAATATTTGGGTCCGTTGAATTTGGTGTTAAACGTTTGCGACTGTTATGTAAAGCATTCACAAATTGCGAATACGATTGTACAGCGGCTATCCAATTTACTAGTAATATAAATAAATTTGTGCCGGACTGCGACTCGAACCCAGGTTTCCCACTTTACACGAGCGGTCGCCTCCGACATCAGAGCAGGCCTGGCAGGCCGACGCAAACTCCCACACGTGCCACAGGCTGCGAACCACAGTGCTGGCATACAAACCGTACGATTCCCGCACAGGTTCAAATGGCTCTGCCAACTATGGCAGTCCCCTAGAACTTAGAACTACTTAAACCTAACTAACCTAAGGACATCACACACATCCATGCCCGAGGCACGATTCGAACCTGCGACCGTAGCAGTCGCGCGGTTCCGGACCGAAGCGCCTAGAACCGCTCGGCCACCGCGGCCGGCTCCCGCACAGGAAGAGACATTGTTTTTCTCGTGAGACTGCCTCGCTTTGGCACGAAATACAGGAGGGCAGGGTTTGTATTTTACAGTGTTTGTATATGTCTCCGAAGTACAGACACTGCCTCTCTTATTTTCGACGTTTTATTTGATAGAGCCACCAAATATTTCAGTCGGGCACGTACTGAGCGAGTTGTCGCGGAAGTTGGCACACTGGGCTTGCATTCGGGGGAACGTGAGCTCCAGCCCGCATCCGGCCGCACCGATTTACACTACCGTCGCCAAAAGAAAGACTTCGCGGTCAGCGAAGAATTGTTTCAAGAGGAATATGGGCTGCTTCTTCGCATTACCCGTTTCCACGTTTCAGGATACCAGTCGCGAATTTGAGAGAAGCAGGTACCGGTATGAAATGGTGAAGTGTCAGAAAACGTACGTAAGGAGCACTGGATCATAAGCGGTCTTCTGGCTTACAGCACATCCACTAGGAAGGCTTTCTGCCCTTCGTGATGGGCACATTAATGCGGGCTCAGTCTGTAGATGACGCCCGGAAGGGTGCTCAGTATGTGAGACGGGGCGGTGTTGCGACAGGCGAGTGTGACGCCATCCTCGGAAGCGGAGCGCCCTCGATACGTCGATGAGGCAGCGCGGCGGCCGCTTCACGCTCCAGCGGCCCGCGCCGGAGGAGCTGTCGCCGCCGGGCCCCGCTGCCAGCGTCTCACCGCAGCCACACGGCGCTAGCGCTACCTGCAAAATTTTAACTATCACATCGGAAAAATGGAGTACTGTACGAGGGTCACTCCAAAAGAAATACACACTATTTTTGTAAAAATACAGTTTTCATTCTGCATGTGTGAAGGTTTTACAGTGTGTAGATACATCCATACCGCATGTTTTCAAACTTAGTTCAACCTGTTCCCGTGAGTCGCACCGTCACAGCACGTCGTCAAGGTGACTGCTACACTTGACGTTCGTCAGAAGCAACGTGCTGTCACAAAATTCCTGTGCTCTGAAAACGAGACAGTGGGAAACATCCACGAGGTGGAAAAGAGGTGCAGAGATGCTGCTGTCGATCGCAGTGCAGTTAGTTGGTGGGCACGCAGGTTACTTGATGAAAGCAGGCACGGCAATATTGAGGACTGTCCTCGCAGCGGCAGGCCTCGTACTGCACACACTCCAGACAATGTGCAGAGAGTTAACGGATTGGTGACTGCTGACAGACGCATCATAGTCAGCGAATTGTCACGCTACGTTGGGATACGGGAAGGAAGTGTTTGCAGAATACTGAAAGTGTTGGCGTTAAAAAAGGTTTCTACCAAGTGGGTTTCCAGCATGTTGACAGTGGCTCACAAAGAAACAAGAAAAACGGTATGCAGCGAACTTTTGGAACAGTAAGAGAACGGTGGAGATGAATTTCCTCGAAGAACTGTGACAGGTGATGAAACATGGCTCCACCATTTTTCACTAGAGACGAAGAGGCGATCAATGGAGTGGCATCATGCAAATTCACCCAAGAAAAAAAAAAAACCAACCCCACACCTTCTGCTTGAAAAGTTATGGCTACGGTGTTTTTCGATTCCGAAGGACTCTTGCTTGTGGACATCATTCCAAGTGGAACCACCATAAATTCTGATGCATATGTGACGACACTGAAGAAACTTCAAGCTCGACTGAGTCGTGTTCGACCACATGGGCAAAAGCAGGATGTTTTGCTGTTCCACGACGATGCACGGCCACATGTCAGTCAAAAAACCATGGAAGCGATCACAAATCTCGGATGGACAACACTGAAACACCCGCCTTACAGTCCCGACCTGGCTCCATGTGACTATCATCTCTTTGGGAAACTGAAAGACTCTCTTCGTGGAACAAGGCTGCCAAACAGTGGCTCCAACAGGTTGGTTCAGAATTTTACCGTGCGGGTATACAGGCGCTGGTTCCAAGATGGCGTAAAGCATTTGAGAGGGATGGAAATTACGTGGAGAAATGAAAATATTGTTCCTAAACGATGTACCTACACATTGTAAAACTTTCAAACATGTAGAATTAAAGATGGATTTTTAATAAAATAGTTTGCATTTCTTTTGGAGTGACCCTCGTAATTAAGTTTTCGTTTCGCCTTTTCATCTTTTCGTGACGCAGTAACTAATGCACTAAATATTGGGACTGCAGCCTCATAAACTTCATTTCGCCCAATGTTTCGGCCTTACACCTTTCGGCCATCTTCAGAGTGGACCGCCAGACTAGATGCAGACCGCTCGCTCCACGCGGACCGCAGCACTGCGAGAGCGGCCACAGGCACACCTTAAGCGAAGAGGCTCTGATCTGTGACCAACGGTAAGCACGAACTGAATCTCGGCTACGCCGTCCATCCACGCTCCGATAGCGATGTATCATTGTTACCCGCAATGTGGCGATGTCTTTGCTACATTGTTTAAACAGAGCGCCGGATTCCACGACTCGCCAACGCTGAAACGGCTATCCCTGTTAATTAATTTTTTCGGCAAACAAATTCCAACTGAAACTTCCTCGAACTCGGGACCTTTGCCTTTCGCGGCGAGTTCGCGTATCGGTCCGGCACACAGTTTTAATCTACCAGGAAGTTTCATATCAGAGCACACTCCGCTGCAGAGCGAAAATCTCATTCTGGAAATTTCAACTGCTGCTTTCACAAGCGAGCGGCAAAAATAGGAAGTCGACGGTAGAATTTCTAAACTCTCACTCTGCACTGTGTTTCTAGGCAGTGCTTTGCTGCAGACGAGCTACGTGGCTGTAAGCTCCGGCTGTACTACGTACACCTCTCACGGACTGTACGAGTCGTCTCCGCGTCTCGCCTAGTTGAAACGACCCCTTAGAAAAATTATAAATGACTATGCTGGTAAACCTCTCTGTTATTTGATTTTCAAACAGCTGAGGAAAACTGGACGTACTCAGACAGTTCTCTCTTTACACACAACATTTTTTAGCTGACTTTTAATAATCCCCGCAAAAGAGTGGCCGTGACTAACAATAACCTATATCTTTCATGAATCACTTACCTCCGTAAAAACTTTGTTACTCGAACAACTGCAATACAGCGAGCGCCAATACTGCCAGCTAAATAAAAGATCCTAACTACTGAAGTCACTAACTACTGATAGGCATAGTTAGGAAATGAAAGGTTTTCATAGAGAACAAACAATGTATTTGGCTTAATAATGTTCAAAAGTCATCATATATCAATTCATGACATCTATCTTTACAAATTTCCTTTTTTCTCGCGGACGCACGTTCAGATCGTGCTCACATAGTAATCTCTCAAAACTCCGCCATCTCTCTCCCCACATCCACCACTGCTGGCGGTCGCCTCCAACTGCGGAACACAACGCGCTGTTCACATCCAACTGCCCAACACTACAATATCGAAATCCCAACAATGCCAACCAGGCACAGAGTGCACACAGCACAGTCAGTGATTTTCATACAGAGCGCAACATAAAAACCTAAACAGCCTACTTACACAGTCTCTGCCGCTCTGACTTCTTCTGCAATAACGCACTACTACCGATCCAGTTATTTGCGTGATTTCTCCCACTCTTAAACACGAAATCGCATCTCAGGTTCGATCGGTCCCTATTTGGGTTGCGAGGGACGTGCAGTCCCTAAAAGAACCGTTTGTCTTACGAAATGAGGCCGATGTGGGGTGGCAGCTGTTCGTTTACAACATAAAGAAACGAAAGACTTGGGCTTCAAGTTTTCTCAGATACGACCAAATTTTGCATTTACTGGAGCAAGATTTTGCTGATATTGCCAGCGATTATGACGATATAGACGATTCATATCATTACCCTGCTTTTGTGCATTTGTGCAAGAAGAATTGCGTCAGACTTGAGGTGTGTATTTCTCGTTTGGATTTGGTACAACGTCTGTTGATGCATTGCGTGCTTTTTTTATGTTTCTTTGATTTTTATGAAAACAGGAAGGGCTGCAAGGAAAGACACTAGACACCAGTGCAGCGACTGCAAAATCGCGCCGGCCGCTGTGACCGAGCGATTCTAGGCGCTTCAGTCCGCAACCGCGCTGCTGCTACGGTCGAAGGTTCGAATCCTGCCTCGGGCATGGATGTGTGTGATGTCTTTGGGTTAGTTAGGTTGAAGTAGTTCTAAGTCTAGGGGACTGATGACCTCAGATGTTAAGTCCGATAGTGCTCAGAGCGATTTTGAACGGACTTTCATTAAAACATGTTTTTTCGAGTTACTGATTTGCAAGTAGGACCTGTTATTTATTGACTACATTCCTTGTGAATTCTCAATTGCCCTTAAATTTTTTCATGAAGTTAACTGAAAATTTTAAAACAATTCATTAAAAACATTAAATATTTTTGAAATTTTTTTATAATATAAAGTACCCGATTAGATTACATTATTTACCAAAGCTGGGCATAAAGTTCTTACCCCTCCCAACTCGTTGTTGTTGATAGGACTGAGGGATACACTTTGGTAAAGGGTTTAGAATATAATGACCACACTCACAAAATTGTTGTCGAACGGAAAATTGAAAGGAACTCGTTGATGATAGTGAAACATCCCCAGAAAATGTACGCGTGAAGAAGGAAGAAAATGGTGCTCGGTCGCAGCAGAACCCTTTCAGTACGTGTTTATTTGTTGAAGGAAACGCAGAGACAAACGCCGAGATCTCGCCCCGAAACGAATGTCAGAGAAAACATTTACGCGGCCTCGGACTGCGAGCTGGCCCTGACAGTGGTTCGACAGCGGCAGCCACTGTGCGTGCTCTCTGTACAGGGCGTGTTCGGAAACTCCCGTTACAGACTTCTAGGAGCTGTAGAGGGGGTGCAGTAGACAACAGGTCAAACTGGAGCCCACGTCCGTAAACGTACAGATGCCTTTGAAACATTATCGCAGAATTCAGTATCAGTGCCTGGAACTAGTTTCTCCAAAGAAACATCTTTCTTTTTTTAGGTTTGCATTGAGCCCGATTTAGAGCCACTAAAAATAGGCGCCTCCTACGTACTCTAACTTCACGACATGTCAGTATTTTTGAAGAGGCAGCAATCTGTTCATGTGGAACCTTCATCACGTTATGTACAAAATGGAATCTTGAAAGATTTTTCACTTATAATCCAGAGCCGAGGTGTTCAAAGCAACATTTTCTTTAATTCTTCATCACTGAACCCCATTTCTTCCTTGATCGCAAATGTACTCTCCTAGTTGCTCCCCACGGTGTCCGTGCTACAACCACTTGAAAACCTGTTGGCAACGCGGCTACTTTTACAAGTAATTTATTAGTCGTCACCCAGTACATCACTTGTTCCACAATTCAGGTCATTCGTAACGAAAGGATCAAAAATGAAATTTAACCAGTGTTCACAAACACTGTTGTTTACAGTACGGCCTCTTCCCACGCTGGTGTGCGGCGGCTGCTCGGAGCATCACAGTCGCGGCTGCTTCCCCGAAGCCGTTGCGTAATTGCGGCGGAAACAGCACAAGATATAGTCGGACGTTGTAGATAACGATCTCGGTAAAGGCGACGAGCAGCTTTTCCGTTAGCGAGAGCTCCGCCATTATGAAGGTTCGTGACGGCGTATTCTTCAAACGTCCACGCAGTCGCGTTTGATGGTCAAACACTCATAGATACGTGAATGCAACTCGGGGCAGGTCACACAGGTGGGATGGAGCCGAATAACATCAGGCGATCCGACGTTAACACTCCTCCCTCCCACCGTAACTACCCCGTCCCACACATACCTAGGAAACATACACTCATGGCCATTAAAATTGCTACACCACGAAGATGACGAGCTACAGACGCGAAATTTAACAGACAGGAAGAAGATGCTGTGATAAGCAAATGATTAGGTTTTTACAGCATTCACAGAACGTTGGTGCCGTTGGCGACACCTACAACGTGCTGACACGAGGGAAGTTTCCAACCGATTTCTCGTACACAAACAGCAGTTGAACGGCGTTGCCTGGTGAAACGTTGTTGTGACGCCTCGTGTAAGGAGGAGAAATGCGTACCATCACGTTTCCGACTTTGATAAAGGTCGGATTGTAGTCTATCGCGATTGCGGTTTATCGTATCGCGACATTGCTGTTCGCGTTGGTCGAGACCCAATGACTGTTAGCAGAATATGGAATCGGTGGGTTCATGAGGGTAATACGGAACGCCGTGCTGGATCCCAACGGTCTCGTATCACTAGCAGTCGAGATGACAGGCATCTTATCCGCATGGCTGTAACGGATCGTGCAGCCACGTCTCGATCCCTGAGTCAACAGATGGGGATGTTTGCATGACAACAACGATCTGCACGAACAGTTCGACGACGTTTGCAGCAGCATGGACTATCAGGTAGGAGACCACGGCTGCGGTTACCCTTGACGCTGCATCACAGGATGGAGTGCCTGCGACGGTGTAGTCAACGACGAGGCTGAGTGCACGAACGGCAAAACGTCATTTTTTTCGGATGAATCCAGGTTCTGTTTACAGCATTATGGTGGCCGCATCCGTGTTTGGCGACATTGCAGTGAACGCACTTTGGAAGCGTGTATTAGTCATCGCCATAGTGGCGTATCACCCGGCGTGATGGTATGGTGTGCCACTGGTTACACGTCTCGGTCAGCTCTTGTTCGCACTGACGGCCCTTTGAACAGTGGACGTTACATTACAGATGTGGCTCTACCCTTCATTCGATCCCTGCGAAACCCTACATTTCAGCAGGATAATGCACGACCGCATGTTGCAGGTCCTGTACGGGCCTTTCTGGATACAGAAAATGTTCGACTGCTGCCCTGGTCAGCACATTCTCCAGATCACTCACCAACTGAAAACGTCTGGTCAGTCGTGGCCGAGCACCTGGCTCGTCACAATACGCCAGTCACTGCTCTTGACGCGTATCGTGTTGAAGCTGCATGGGCAGCTGTACCTGTACACGCTATCCAAGCTCTGGCTAAAATGCCCAGGCGTATTAAGGCCGTTATTACGGCCAGAGGTGGTTGTTCTGGGTACTGATTTCTATGCACCCAAATTGCGTTAAAATGTAGTTACATGTTAGTATATTTGTCCAATGAATACCCGTTTCTAATCTGCATTTCTTCTTGGTGTAGCAATTTTAATGGCCAGTAGTGTATTTTCAAACGGCTGCAACACGGAAACGGTACGTCCCGGACACCGGTTCCAGTTGAAATCATTGCCTACTCGGTCCCCTCTACAAGAGCTAATAGTATGTACCGGGAAATGTTCGAACACCGTGTATAAGTGGCCACCACTTACAGACGAAGTAGGCGGCCGTGGCGGCGGCTGGGCTGGTTCTTGGCCGGCGGCTGCTACAGGTGGTGGCGTACCGCAGGCAGGTACTGCTCCGTGCGAGCCGTGCGCCTGTCTGCCGTGCTGCCGGGTGACAACACGGCCGGGGCGCGCCGGGCTTAGATCGCCGACCTAGCGGCGGCAGCAGAGGGCCTCGTTTCGAGACAGCCTCCCCCCAGGCTCTCCAAGACACATCGCGGGGAAGCAGCAGTCTCACACTTAACGTAACATAGAATGTCAGAGACTTCTTTCCAGAAAGGTTTCTCGCGTCAGATCGCTATTTCTACATTCGTCCAACAAATACTACAATCGTTAAGTAGTAAAATATTGGCAGTTCGTATTTTTTGTGATCTTTCTCCAGCATTTATCTGCGTAGATCATGTAAGCCTCTTAAGGAAACTCAAGTTTTATCGAATTGATGGCTTTGTTCACAGCTCGTTGGAATCACACTTAATGAACCGAATGCTACAGCTACACCGCGGTGTGTGGGGAGGGTGCCTTGTTTACCAGTGTCGCCTTCCGCATTTCCCATACGATTCGCGAATGGTTCGCGAAAACTACTGCCGGTAACCCTCTGCGTGCAACTGAATCTCTCTAGCTTTATCCTCGTGGTCTTTTCGCGAGCTCTAATTATGAGGAAGCAATATATTCGTTGACTCTTCTGGCAACCAACGCTGCCGAAAATTTAACAACAAAGCACACCGTGGTACAGAATGACTTCCTTGCAGCGTCATCATCTGTGTGACTAGATGAACCTGTAAAGAAACGTGTTGCTCTTCTTTGAATCGTCTCCATTTCCTCTCTCAGTTTTATCGTATACGGATCCCATACGGCCGGCCGGAGTGGCCGAGCGGTTCTAGGAGCTACAGTCTGGAACTGCGCGACCGCTACGGTCGCAGGTTCTAATCCTGCCTCGGGCATGGATGTGTTGTTATGTCCTTAGGTTAGTTAGGTTTAAGTAGTTTTAAGTTCTAGGGGACTGATGACCTCAGCTGTTAAGTCCCACAGTGCACAGAGACTTTTTTTTTTTAATCTCTCTTACTTGTGAAGGAAAGTGTACCTACAGCAACAAATGCAGCCAACATTAAGTGAAAAATTGGTGGAATTTCATATCTACAAAAAAATTTATATTGTTATGTTTTTGAACTTCCGCTGCTACGAGTGTGAATCCTGAATCTTTCCTGGTGGTGCTGACAGAGTTTTACGAATTTACTCGTAAAAGTATAGACAGCGGAAATTAAAATGTCCTGTGGTGCCTCTCCTGCCCCCCTCTCACTGCACTAACCGCTGCCTCATCAGCCGCGCAGAGCCCGTTTCCGCGGTGCTGCTGTTCCCAGAACCGCCTGCACGCCTGTGAGCCAGCGTGGTTTTCTTTAGTTCACCTAGGAAACCGTAACAATTCTGGAAAGAATCGTTTTTACAGCAAAATTATGTCATCCACATATGTAGCCCAAAAAATTATCCTTTCAGAGTACCTGCTTAAGTCGGACATCATATTATGCTCAAAAAACGTCATAAAATGTTGACAAGGCAATAAGACAGTGGAGATCCCATTACCAAGTCCTGTTTTTGGATGTATGTACTATCCCCAAATTTAACGAAGTTGTAACCTAATACCAATTTGAGAAGCTGCAATACCTCTTCTTTCTAATGGTCTGCCACTATTTTTCTTTAAATTTTCACTAATTATTTCGTGGAGCTGATCGGTTGGGATGCTTGCATACATATTTTTTACATCAAATGCAACCAGTGAAGTACCCTCTGGCAATGTCAAGGCTAAAAGTTTGCTAATCAATTCCTCTTTATTTGAGATACTGAAATTTACCAGATGCTTGAAATTCCTATTCAGATATTCAGCCAAGTGTTTCTCAAGTAATACACCCGGGCCATTGCTGGAGTTAATGATAGGTCGGATAGCCAAACCTTCCTTATGGAGTTTTATTACACCACGAAGTCTAGGAACCGATGGGTTCATCGGAATAATTGACCTCTTATTAAAAGATCTGAGAAAGATACTAGTATTCCTAGTCAACTTTTTAATACTCGCTGCTCATTTAGCAGTTAGGTCATACTTACTTTTCCCAATGTAGTTTGTGTCAATAAAATGCTTGACCTTCTCGCTCAGTACCCCGCAAGGTCGAACAACTGTGAACCGCGATTCCTTCGAAACGCCTAGGAGAGCATCGTATACAGGTTGGCCCATTGATCGTGACCCGGCCAAATATCTCACGAAATAAGCATCAACCGAAAAAACTACAAAGAACGAAACTCGTCTAGATTGGAGGGGGAAACCAGATGGCGCTATGATTGGCCCCCTACATGACGCTGCCATGCGTCAAACGGATACCAACTGCGTTTTTTTTTTTTTTTTTTCAAGTGGGAACCCCCATTTTTATTACATTTTCGTGTAGTATGTAAAGAAATAAGAATGTTTTAGTTGGACCACTTTTTTCCCTTTGTGATAGATGGCGCTGTAATAGTCACAAACGTGTAAGTACATGGTATCACGTAACTTTCCGCCAGTGCGGACGGTATTTGCTTCGTGATACATTACCCGTGTTAAAATGGACCGTTTACCGACTGCGAAAAAGGTCCATATCGTGCTGATGTATGGATATTGTGATCAATATTCCCAACGGGCGTGTGCATGCTGCTCGGTATCCTGGACGACATCATCCAAGTGTCCGGACCGTTTGCCGGATAGTTACGTTATTTAAGGAAACAGGAAGTGTTCAGCCACATGTGAAACGTCAGACACAACCTGCAACAAATGATGATGACCAAGTACGTGTTTTAGGTGCTGTCGCGGCTAATCCGTACATCATTAGCAGACAAATTGCGCTAGAATCGGGAATCTCAAAAACGTCGTACCATATTTCTATGCACCAGGAATTGCATGGCGACGACTTTGAACGTCGTGTACAGTTCTGCCACTGGGCACAAGAGAAATTACGGGACAATGACAGACTTTTTGCACGCGTTCTATTTAGCGACGAACCGTCATTCACAAACAGCGGTAACGTAAACCGGCATAATGTGCACTATTGGGCAACGGAAAATCCACGATGGCTGCGACAAGTGGGACATCAGCGACCTTGGCGGGTTAATGTATGGTGCGTAATTATGGGAGGAAGGATGATGGGCCAGCATTTTATCGATGGCAATCTAAATGGCCCAATGTGTGCTGATCTCCTACGTAATGTTTACCGATGTTACTACAAGATGTTTCACTGCATGACAGAATGGCCATGTACTTCCAACGTGATGGATGTCCGGCACATAGCTAGCGTGCGGTTGAAGCGGTATTGAATAGCATATTTCATGACTGGTGGATTGGTGGACGAAGCACCATACCATGGCCTGCACGTTCACCGGATCTGACGTCCCTGGATTTCTTTCTGTGGGGAAAGTTGAAGGACATTTGCTATCGTGATCCACCGGCAACGCCTGACAACATGCGTCAGCGCATTGTCAGTGCATGTGCGAACATTACAGAAGGCGAACTACTCGCTGCTGAGAGGAATGTCGTTACACGCATTGGCAAATGCATTGAGGTTAACGGACATCATTTTGAGCATTTATTGCATTAATGTGATATTTAGAGGTAATCACGCTGTAACAGCAAGCGTTCTCAGAAATGATACACACAGAGATACAGGTATTACATGGAAACAACCGAAATAAAATGTTCAAACGTGCCTACGTTCTGTATTTTAATTTAAAAAACCTACCTGTTACCAACTGTATGCGTGAAATTGTGAGCCATATGTTTGTGATTGTTACAGCGCCATCTATCACAAAGAGGAAAATGTGGTCCAACTAAAACATTCATATTCTTTACGTACTACACGTATACGTAATAAAAAATGTGGGTTTCTATTTTAAGAAAAACGTAGTTGATTCCGTTTGACTTGTGGGGCCAACCACAGCGCCATCTGGTTTCCCCCTTCAAGCTAGACGAGTTTCGTTCTTTGTAGTTTTTTCGTTTGTCGCTAATTTCGTGAGATATTTGGCCCGGTCACGATCAATGGACCACCCTGTATACAGGGCAGCAATCGTGAGTGTCAGTACGTATTAGGACGGCGCGAAAGACGCGCAATGTCGGTGAGGCGCCGCGCCGGCTGTATGTGAGATTCCGTCTGGCGAAGTATGAAACCTGCATAGGCGGCGGGCGGACGGCACAGAGACACTGGCTGTACTGTGCGGGCAGCGGCGGCGGCGGCGGCGTTCAGAAAGTGAAACGCGCGCCTGCTAGGTAGGCCCTGCCCGCTGCCGCCGCCTTGCGTTCCAGTTAAGCGGCGCGTTTTGAAAGCCAAATTGCCTCCCCAAGGTCACGGCGGCGGCCTCCCCTCTCCGCCCCTTCTTGTTGCTCCTACCTTTCGGACCCCCCCCCCCCCCCCCTATTCGCCCGGCCACCTTCAGAGCCAGCAGCCAGTTCCCACCTCTACGCTTCATTCCACCGCTGACCGTGAAAGCGAGCGAGCCGGGCGAACTGGCCCCCCAGCATCCAAACGCGTTCACCTTCGAGAGGCACTCGGGTGAGCAGAGTGACCGAGTGCTTCGGCTTACAATCAGAGCTCCACTGTTGGTCGCAGCGAGTCTACTGAAACACCACGTACCGCTAACACCGGCTCTTATTCCGGTAATGGCGCATCCTTTCTACACTACTGGCCATTAAATATGCTACAACAAGAAGAAATGCAGATAATAAACGGGTATTTATTGGACAAATATATTACTCTAGAGCTGACACGTGATTACATTTTCAAGCAATTTCGGTGCATACATCCTGTGAAATCAGTACCCAGAACAACCACCTCTGGCCCTAATAACGGAATTCATACGCCTCGGCATTGAGTCAAACGCAGCATGAGTGGTGTGTACAGGTACAGCTGCCCATACAACTTCAAGACGATACCACAGTTCAGCAAGAGTAGTGACTGGCGTATTGTGACGAGCCAGTTGCTCGGCCACCATTGACCAGACGTTTTCATTTTGTGAGAGATCTGGAGAATGTGCTGGCCAGGGCAGCAGTCCAACATTTTCTGTACCCAGAGAGGCCCGTACAGGACCTGCAACATGCGGTCGGGCATTATCCTGCTGAAATGTAGGGTTTCGCAGGGATGGAATGAAGGGCAGAGCCACGGGTCGTAATACATCTGAAATGTAACGTCCACTGTTCAAAGTCAATGCGAACAAGAGGTGACCGAGACGTGTAACCAATGGCACCGCATACCATCACGCCGGGTGAAACGCCAATATGGCCATGACGAATACACGCTTCCAATGTGCGTTAACCGCGATGTCGCCAAACACGGATGCGACCATCGTGATGCTGTAAACAGAACCTGGATTCATCCGAAAAAACGACGTTTTGCCATTCGTGCACCCAGGTTCGTCGTTGAGTACAGCATCGCAGGCGATCCTGTCTGTGATGCAGCGTCAAGGGCAACCGCAGTCATGGCCTCCAACCTGATACTCTGTGCTGCTCCAAACGTCGTCGAACTGTTCGTCCAGATGGTTGTTCTCTTGCAAACGTCACCATCTGTTGACTCGGGGATCGATACGTGGCTGCACGATCCGTTACAGCCATGCGGATAAGATGCCTATCATATCGACTGCTAGTGATACAAGGCCGTTGGGATCCAGCACGGTGTTCCGTATTACCCTCCCGAACCTACCGATTCCATATTCTGCTGACAGTCATGGGATCTCGACCAACGCGAACAGCAATGTCGCGATACGATAAACCGCAGTCGCGATAGACTACAATCCGATTTTATCAAAGTCAGAAATGTGATGGTACGCATTTCTCCTCCTTACACGAGGCATCACAACAACGTTGCACCAGGCAACGCCGGTCAACTGCTGTTTGTGTATGAGAAATCGGTTGGAAACTTTCGTCATGTCAGCATGTTGTAGGTGTCGCCACCGGCGCCAACCTTGTGTGAATGGTCTGAAAAGCTAATCATTTGCATATCACAGCATCTTCTTCCTGTCGGCTAAATTTCACGTCTGCGGCACGTCATCTTCGTGGTGTAGCAATTCTAATGGCCAGTAGTGTATTACGTGAAAGTAGCAAGTACTCTGACGTGACGTAAGTCTCGAGGTAACGATACTCACACACACAGATGACATCAGTGTCGCGTACATGGGGTATAAAAGGCCAGTGCACTGGTGGTGCCGTCATCTGTACTCACGTGATTACTGTGGAAAAGTTACCGACGTGTTTGTGGCCGCACGGACTTTGGCAACTGAAGCTAGACGCATGGAACATTCCAGGCACACAGACCCATACCCGAGGAAGGACTCGAATCTCCGCCGGGAGCAGCCGCACAGTTCATGACTGCAGCGCCTTTGACCAAATTCCAGGCATCACCTCTCACCACGGAAAACGCAGTGGCCGACGGCCTTCACTTAACGAGCGAGAGCAGCGGCGATTGCGTAGTTTGTCAGTGCTAACAGACAAGCAACACTGCGTGAAGTACTCGCAGAAAACAATGAGGGACGTATGAAGAACGTATCCGTTAGGACAGTGTAACGAAATTTGGCGTTAATGGACTATGACAGCAAACGATCGAGGCGACATTGGCTGCAGCGCCTCGCCTGGGCTCTTGGCAGTATCGGTTGGACGCTAGACTAGTCGAAAACCGTGGCCCCGTCAGATGAGCCCCGATTTCACTCAGTTACAGCTGATGGTAGCCTTCGAGTGTGAAGGCGAGGATCCAAGTGGCACTGTGGAGGCCAGTGGTGGCTCCGTAATGGACTGGATGCTCCGGTTCAACTGAACCCTTCACTGACTGGAGGTGGTCATATTCGGCTACTTGCAGGCTATTTGGAGCGCTAACACCAGGCAACAATTGTTCGCAATCTGTTTAAACAATATGGTCAACAATTCGAGCGAATGATCAACCACCCGCTACGGTCGCAGCTTCGAATCCTGCTTCGAGCATGGGTGTGTGTGATGTCCTTATGTTAGTTGGCTTTAAGTAGCTCGAAGTTCTATGGGACTGATGACCTCAACAGTTAAGTCCCATAGTGCCATTTGAACCATTTGATCATCCACCCAGATGGCCGGCATTAGTTTCATCGAACATTGATGAGCCAATCGATAGATCAGCTCCTGCACGTGTTTAAAAGAAGAAAAAGGAAAAAAAAGTGGTTAGGACATTGCGTTGTGGACGCAATAATAATAATAATAATAATAAAAGCGGAATTAGTACAATCACTGTTCACTATTGAGTTCTTCGTTGGGGCGGTGGTTCGCTTCTTAACTCCACCAAATTTTTTTCCTAACATTCGCGTTTTTATTAGGTTCAGTTTAATATAAGTATATGCTATAATATTTGATGTTATGTAAATATAAGTTTACCTTTTTTTTGTTCGATTCGGTTAATCTACAGGACAACTTGCGTTGCTTGCATAAAGATATTTTGCTTCTTTTTCTTTTAGGATTCGTAATTCACAACTGGCTTGTTTCAAATGGCTCTGAGCACTATGGGACTTAACATCTGAAGTCATCAGTCCCTCGAACTTAGAACTACTCAAACCTAATTAATCTAAGGACATCACACACATCCATGCCCCAGGCAGGATTCGAACCTGCGACCGTAGCAGCAGCGCGGTTCCGGACTGAAGCGCCTAGAACCGCTCGGCCACCACGGCCGGCCATAATTCACATGTTGCAAAGATGCTGCTACTGGGTAGGAACAGTGATCAAGTAACACTGACCTTGGGGTTTTACTAAATGTGGGAAGGATGAAATAATGTTTATCTTATGCGGAGAACATTCCATATTTGTACCGCACTGCTTGTAACGGAACTGTGTCCTTATTGATTGGACATGATACTTTCCTTTTCGTGGACGATGGAGGGAATGTGCGTTTTAATAGAGATAACGTGGGACTTTAACGCGCGCCCGTTGAGTAAACAGTGTGATTTACGAACTAGAAACATCCCTCAACTGCCGCTGGAGTGCGTTGCGATCGCGTATACCACGTTGGGTCCCACGTACCGTATGCACAAGTCGCATCGTTCCTGAACGTTCATGAGCACGTTGCACTTGGCACGCTCAACGTTAACGCAGCGCGGTCCGTGTGCCGACGGCTTAACGTCCGCCACTGGTGGCCGCTACCGGCCTTCTCCCGTGGGCGGTGCGAAGCCGGAGGTTTCCGGGATGGTCGCGACGTCGGCCGCCGGGGCGAGGTGCGGCACTGTGTGTCTGCGCGGTGGTGGGCTGGAGGCAGCCAGACAGCAGGCGCACAGGCGCACGAGGCCGCTGCCTGCTCTGCCGCCAAGGCCGCTCTCATCGGCACACACATCCCGGAACACACGGCGCGGTGACGCGCCCCAAATGCCGGCCGCCCCCGTCGGCTCGGTACATCAGCTGTGGCCGCTCACGTTAGCAGCCTTCTTTCCCAGGGACTCCGCTCCCAGGCCACCCTAGTCAACACACTCGCGGCCAGTGCTACCTCTGTGAGCCTTCGCCGACGTGAGCTGTCGCCCCGACAACATGCGGCAAAGAGGCCGCGAGAGGGTCGATAGAGGCCAAAGACAGACTCACAAGAAACGAACCGCCAACGCCCTCTCGCCCGCCAGTATTTAGATCGCTGCCGCGGACCGGAGGCCCATTGAGTTCCAGTGTGTCATCCAGTGAGTCACCGAGACGACAGTCGCAGAAAGTCGCAAGCTGCACCCGGCCACCAGAGTAGCGTACATAGCGTACTTGTACTTCACCAGCAGTGATGCTAACGTGGTCAGCTACGGATAGCTTGCACCGCAACACCTGGCCTATCTCGAGTTATGTGACTGTCTATTCTTATGAATAAAGAAGCAAGTTAATATATGCATGCAGTTTGTGTTATAGAAAGAGGATATCCGCCAGCAACAAACATCCTCTCCTTGCTTCCCACGGTACAAAACTACAGTGACAACAAGACAAGTCCATCCGCAGAGCAGCTGTAAGTAGGCTGTTTACGTTTTTATGCTGGTAACGCTCTGTATGAAAAATCACTGGCTGTGCTGTGTGCAGTCTGTGGCTGGTTTGCATTGTTGGAATATTCGCTATTGTAGTGTTGGGCAGTTGGATGTGAACAGCGCGTTGTTACGCAGTTGGAGGTGAGCCGCCAGCAGCGGTGGATGTGGGGAGAGAGACGGCAGAGTTTTGAGAGCAGGCGATCTGGACGTGTGTCCATCAGAAAGAGTAAATTTGTAACATTGTATATGGGCTTTTGAACACTATTAAGGTAAATACATTGTTTGATCCCCATCAAAATCTTTCATTTGCTAACTATGCCTATCAGTAGTTAGTGCTTTCAGTAGTTAGAATCTTTTATTTAGCTGCCACTAGTGGTTCAAAAATGGGTCAAATGGCTCTGAGCACTATGGGACTTAACATCTATGGTCACCAGTCCCCTAGAACTTAGAACTACTTAAACCTAACTAACCTAAGGACATCACACAACACCCAGTCATCACGAGGCAGAGAAAATCCCTGACCCTGACGGGCAGTAGTGGCGCTGGCTGTAGATTTTTGTGAGGTAAGTGGTTCGTGAAGTGTATAGGCTATTGTTAGTCAGGGCCACTGTTTTGTAGGGATTATTGAAAGTCAGATTGCGTTGCGGTAAAAATATGATGTGTCAGTTTAGTGTTGATTAGTATAAGTAAAGAGAGAAATGTTTGAGTACATTCAGTTTCGCTCAGCTGTTTGAAAATCAAATAATGTAAGAGGTTTATCAGCACAGTCATTCATAATTTTTCTGAGGGCACGTTCCACAGCATCAGTTAGTCGCACAAAAAGCACACTCTTAGGTGGCTTACTGAGTACGATGTAGAAGTATATGCTCGGGGCAAGAATATAACTTTCTAGTTTGATGTAAACTGTTTGGCGAGTTCGGAATCCTGCTGTGCCACAACTTAGACGATAACCACAGAAAACATTTAACATCTCGAACGACTGTTACTTGTCCACTCGATATAGATAGATAAGTTCCGCACCTAAACGGTAAGCATATTTCAGTCCTATACGCAAACTATGTCGACACGGATGATAGTTTTTCATACAATTATCTGAAATTACATCACGACATAAAGCTAGAAAATATCCACACCAATGTACGCATATTTCCATAGTTTTTAGTTGGGAATGAAAACTATAGATCAGAAACACAAACACGTCAAATGGTTGAAAATATACTGTTGAATATCATTAAAAACCGACAAAGATGTCATTTAGTTTATTAAAATTTTATTTCGTTTACAACCCATTTTTTTTACTCACAAGACTTCACGTCTCAACAAATTTAGCGGTATTATTTTCGTGCCTTCTCCTTTTAAGATTCGCGGATATAAGTGAAACAAGCGGAAAAATTGTTCTATCGAAGCACAAAAAAGGAGAGACTGTCTGAGACTCGCGGGCAAAACAAGCGACACCCGAGGCGTCCCGTGCACCAGATTCTCCGCCACCGCTGCACCACGAGACAGCGGCCTGAATGTGACTGACCGAAGCCAAAAGCGCATTCAGCTGATCGCGAATCGCCGCCAGCTGCTCCTGCGTCCGCACAGAGCACGCATTCATCCTAGCGAGGCTAACTGAAGAAGCGAACTGTAAAAGCAGACAATTGTAGATACGCAACTTCCTACCCTCTGTAAGTATCACCAGTGGACGCTGATGTGTTAATGAGCTACGCAGCTGGCTGTTCACTGACCGACTATTGCGTTGCAGACTGAGTGAATTTACACTTAAGAAAACGAGAGATTATGCCTCTTAAACAGAGAAACGTGCCCGAAATTTAATAAATGTACTACGAAGGAAACACAGAAAAAGATAAACACTTTACGCTTATATCAGCCGAGAGCTCAAACTTTATACTGTACGACGTGTTTCTTTTAGTTACTAGTATGGTGCCACCTGGTGGTTGAGCATAACATCTGTAATGTTTACTTCCGAATCTCAGTCTTCATTCAGCTGTTGAGTGAACATGACCAGTGAACTCAGAGCACTATGCATGATACTTTATACAATGGTAGTTTTACTTACGACATGCCGATATACTACGCCTTGCATGTTTCTGAAATATCTTTTTACGACGTGAGACGATATATTGTGCACAAGAATGAGATTCTCTGAAAAATAGTGCATAAAGTACGTTATAAACGCACGTCACACCTGATTTCCACAACCCCATTGTGCTTGTTAACTCGATGTATGCTTTACAGATCCGTAGATGGCAACATAGTTTGTCGAAACCGGTTATCTAAAGAAATGCTCTACAAAAGCCATCGTGGCAATTTGAAGTTTTTTACTTCTGTTTTCAGGTCACATAAAAGTAATTAAAAGGGATGCCAAACGCTGAGATTCATTCTCAGATGGTACAGTCCAGCCGCGAACAAGAGGGATTACAATTCCCTGCTGCTGTTTCACGGTTTGAACAGACTACACATCTGAGTTCATCAGTCCGTTATTCATCCACCAGACCGGATTCGTGCGACCCATCTGTGGCAACGCGTTCTGAAAGTTTGCATAACGCGCACCCGAGGCGGACCGTGGGTACCAGCCCGGCATTCTCCTGGTGGGACGGGGGAAACCGCCAGAAAACCGAGTCCAGGCCCCGGCGGATCAGTCCGCGTGAGGCTCCGACCCCGCGTCCCGAAAGCGACTCGTTAACGCGGGTGTTGCAACAGCCTCTTTCGATTGAGACCTGAGGATGGCTCCACGGCCGTAACCCTTTCCCTCGAGTCGCCAGTCTCCTGACTGCGTTGGTGACGCCGGCCACAAATTCCTCTCCTGTGCGTATCTCTTCATCTCAGAGTACTGCTGGATGTATCCCCATGTCTGCCTTCCTCTACAGCTTTTACCCTCCACAGCTCCCTCTAGTACCATAGAAGTAATCCTGATAACGTGACGCACGTCCTATCATCCAGTCCCTTCTTCTGGTCAGTGTTTTCCATACATTCCTTTCCTCGCCCATTGTGCGGAGAACCTCTTCACTCCTTACCTCATCGGCTCACCTATCTTTCAACACTCTTCTGTAGCACCGTATGTCATTCTCTTATTTTCTGGACATCGCACGGGGTGACCGGGACGGTAAAATGAGCGGCAATCGACTTCATTCGGAGGCAAATCAACAGTCGGTCTTCTCGCTCACCATTCGTGGATGAAACGAGGAACGGGGGGGGGGGGGGGGGAGATTTGATACGTGGCAGCCGCATCATCCTCTGCTGCACACCGTAGAAAGGCGACTTATAGCGGCTAGACGTCGGTCTAATTACAACCACCAATGGCAGTATCCCGGCTTTAAAACTAGATGTCCATCCCACGAATGCTCGGGAATAGATCGTATAACGTTCCGCGTCAGAATCTGCAGCTGTTACTCACAGACACAGGAAACTCTCCAACTCTGAATATCTGTGGCGCCTAAGACAACGGACTGAAGTGGGAGGTGGGAAGAATAAATTTCAAAGTGACGCTAATGACAAAGGTTCCGGCGCAGAGGTAGAATTTCGCCAAGGATACAGCAATGCGCAGAACTGGGACAAAACACGTTCTGGGTGCACTGAACACTGGTCTGGTGAGCACAGATGCGGAAATACGCACGCCATCGGTATTCGGCTCACCCGGTGCCAGACACAAGCATAAAGGGAAGCTGTCCATTATCCATGTCTGTGACGCACAACAGCCATCCAGAATATCTAGGGATAACTCTTGACCCGTCACTAATCTATTAAAAAAACACCTAGAAATAACCAGTCGAAAGATAAAAAAATCTAAATAACGCATTAAGAAAGCTGACTGGAACCTCCTGGGGGGCTCAAGCTAACGCCCTACGCACCGCAGCACAATCGCTTGTTTACTCGCTGGCACAATACTGCGCCCCAGTCTGGTACAAGAGCACACACAATACATGTGCAGCTTAATACCACCATGAGGGAAGCCTCAGGATCTCTGCAATCAGCTCCACTTCCCTGGCTTCATGCCCTTTGCAATATAGCTCCTCCCTCTCTCAGAAGGCAATAAGCAGCTATCCGAGAATGGAAGGAAATTAATGACCCTTCTGTCTCTGAAGACATACCTAACCGAAAAATATTGGACCATCTACCAACTACCCGCCTAAAATCCAGGAAACCTAGATGGGAAGACGAAGTCCTCAAATTCCCAGAAAGGTACGACATGGCAAGGGAATGGAGGCAATATTGGTCGCTGAATAATCACCATCCTCTCATCACTGATTTTGATCCATCGATACCGGTGGAAGGAATGGAAATGCACAGAAGGACTTGGTGCATACTCAATCGTTTGAGGACTAACCACGGCAGGTGTAAGGCCATTCTCCGCAAATGGAAACTCACTGATGACCCACGATGCGACTCTGGTGCAGAGGAACAAACAATCGCTCACCCGATCTTCGAATGTCCTGCGAGGATGTTTGAAGGGGAATGGAGGGATATCATGAGTGCTACTCCACTTGCTGTTCAGTGGGTGACCTGCTTAGATGTGGACTTGTAATAGCTGCAGCGGCTGTCTCCCTAATCTTTCGCTTATTGTTCTTTGCAAATCAATCATTTAATAATATATTTGGAATTAGTTTATTGTATTAATTAATAGTATGTGTGCAATTTTACTCTGTGGATGCCACAAGCTAAATAAAGTACACCTGTTGTGTGAAATGCAATAGATGCATCATTTGGGTGCGATTCTCGTTCTTTACAATAATTTTTAAAACAAGTGAATAACTGGCGCCGATGAAATATTACAAACATTTTTATCTTGTACATTTTCAAGCAAAAAAAGTCTGATGTTCGTCTAGCTCAATCTAAATCACTTGTAACATTCTTGGGAAGAACATTTCACCAGAAATTAAGTATCATGGGTCTTCATGGGCCCTACTTTTCAATATTTCGTGCACGATAAACATTTTCCGCAAGAAATTTGTGATCGAATTTCGGCTCTGTCGCTTATTTAGGTGTATTCGGGCTTCATATAGTGCAGGAGTCGATCGACATCGTCAGTATTTGGCGTCTCTTCATACAGAACACCACAAAAATGTTTTCCTGGTGTGAACAAGGCCGAAAACTTCTACAGTGACCGCCAAAACTGGTCTCCGGTCACAAATAAATTACAGAATGATCTTTATGGTGAATTCGTCTGAAAATTACAAATCTCATTTCGGAAACAAAGATATTTGTTGCGACAGTTTCACGATCTTCGACGTGTATACGTAGAGTAACATCAACAAAAGCAAAACTAGGATAATGGAATGTAGTCGAATTAAATCGGGAGATGCTGAGGGAATTAGATTAGGAAATGAGACACTTAAAGTAGTAAAGGAGTTTGGGGAGCAAATTAGATGGTGATGGTCGAAGTTGAGAGGATATGAAATGTGCAATGGTAAGGAAAGCGTTTCTGAAGAAGAGAAATTTGTTAACATCGAGTATAGATTTAAGTGTCAGGAAGTCGTTTCTGAAAGTATTTGTATGGAGTGTAGCCATGTATGGAAGTGGAAAGTGGACGATAAATAGTTTAGACAAGAAGAGAATAGAAGCTTTCGAAATGTGGTGCTACAGAAGAATGCTGAAGATTAGATGGGTAGATGACATAACTAATGAGGAGGTGTTGAATAGGAATGGGGAAGAAGAGAAGTTTGTGGCACAACTTGACTAGAAGAAGGAATCGGTTGGTAGGACATGTTCTGAGGCATCATGGGATCACCAGTTTAGTACTGGAGAGCAGCGTGGAGGGTAAAAATCGTAGAGGGAGAGCCAAGAGGTGAATACACTAAGCAGATTCAGAAGGATGTAGGTTGCAGTAGGTACTGGGAGATGAAGAAGGTTGCACAGGATAGAGTAACATGGAGAGCTGCATGAAACCAGTCTCTGAGACTGAAGACCACAACAACAATAACGTAGAGTACCAACGCAAACGGGAAGCACTCCACGCTTGGTGGTTGTTACGTTTGCACTGTGGACCTGTCAAAAGCACTCTCTGCCTGGACGGAAGACAACCGCCAGAACAGGAGAGGACAGCACAGCCCGCTTCAATTGCCCGCCGGGAACCTTCGCCGCGTGACGTCACGCCAACCGCGGCGCAGGAATCGGCGCGGGCCGCACTGCGCAGGCGCGCAAGTCGCCCGCCCTCGGTCTGGTCTACTGCGCCGGCGCAGCAGCGCGGCCGAGGTTGCCCAACGGGGCGACGGCGGCGGCTGCGCGGAGGTCACTCTGTTTACATTCCTTTCGCAACGTCTGCGTGGTGCGCGCGCGGCCGCCCGCTGACACGAGAGCCCAGGCGCCGACGGAATCGCCAAACAAAAAGGTGGCAGCTGGAGGAGGAGGCATAAAAAAAAGAGAAACAACAGAACAGAGCCGCGCATTCCAGTCACGCTAACGGATCACCGCCGCCGGCTGCAGACCAATACATACAAACACACACACACATATGGCACGGAACAGCTCGGCCGTCAGCGGCGACACAGACTAACTGCATTTGTGGAGTTATGAAATGGCAGCTTGGTTAAGCAACTGCCCAATAAACATTCTGGAGCCAAGTAAAGTCGTCACTTCTACCTAGTGGCGGTGGTAGCGAATTTCCGGAAAAATGGACCAAATGGTACAAACTATCCCGTTTTCAATTTTCGTACCCAAAAGAGTAATCCAAAGCTAAAACAGATGGAAATGAACAAGTGAAAAATTTATTTTTCTTATACGTTTTTTTTTTGGGGGGGGGGCTCTTAAGTTGTGGTGATAAGATGATATTTAGTACAGCCCCGTAGATCAAGGTTGAATTGGAACGAGACACTGGTTGTGACTTGGCGATGCCAAAGAACTTGTTATCGTGAGAAGAATTATACTTCTTGATATGGGTCCATTCTTTTTTCTCTTTTCTTAAAGAACTTTACAATTTCGACTCTGCTTTACTTTGTATTATCATACTAGAAACGCCGCGATGACATATCGGAAGCCATTCTGCCATTGACACCATTATTTTGTGTTCATTGATAGCTAAACCCGTTGCCACATCTGTATCTCGCATTCTTTGATTAAAAAATCATTCCTCACATACATAATGTTAAATATTCTGGCTTCAAGTAACTTACACAGATTTCTCTGCAGTATAGTAATATATAAACCTACATAAAACACTTACACTGCCTTTTGCAGGACAGTTTCCCTCGCATGTCCTTCGGCTGTTGTAATTGTAGCCCGATTTCTGTAGAAATTGTGTATTACCTTTCGCCGCGAGCATTTCACCCGCGGAAAGTTCAGTGTCCGCTAACTGCGCTGTGCATTACCTTTTGTTTGCCGTACTTACTAAAAGGCAGGTGAAACACGAGTAACGGCTGCCAGCAGTGTGACGACACAGAGGAGACTGGCTGCTACGGAAAGGCGCGCAGGCTGCTGCATCAGGCGAAGGCTGAGTTCCCGGTTGAGGTGGAGCAGCTGCTGTCGTCCTACCGTATCTACACAGGGTGGTCCACTTTTGGTGACCGACCCAAACATCTCACGAAATAAGCATCAAACAAAAAAACTACAAAGAACGAAACTTGTCCAGCTTCAAGGGGGAAACCAATTGGCGCTATCGATGGTCCGCTAGATGGCGTTGCCGTACGTCAAAGGGATATCAACTACGTTTTTTTAAAAATAGGAAACCCCATTTTTATTACATATTCCTGTAGTACGTAAAGAAACATGAATGTTTTAGTTGGACCACTTTTTTCGCTTTGTGATTGTTAGCGCTGTAATAGTCACAAACATATGGCTCACAGTTTTAGACGAACAGTTGGTAACAGGTACGTATTTTTAAATTAAAATACAGAACGTAGCTACGTTTCAACACTTTATTTCGGTTGTTCCAATGTGATATATGTACCTTTGTCAACTTATCACTTTTGAGAACGCATGCTGTTACAGCGTGATTACCTGTAAATACCACGTTAATGCAATAAATGCCCAAAATGATGTCTGTCAACCTCAATGCATTTGGCAATACGTGTAACGACATTCCTCTCAACAGCGGGTAGTTCTCCTTCTGTAATGTTCGCACACGCATTGACAATGCGCTGACGCATGTTGTCAGGCGTTGTCGGTGGATCACGATAGCAAATATCCTTCAACTTTCCCCACGGAAAGAAATCCGGGGACGTCAGATCCGGTGAACGTGCCGGCCGTGGTATGGTGCTTCGACGACCAATCCACCTGTCATGAAATATGCTATTCAGTACCGCTTCAACCGCACGCGAGCTATGTGCCGGACATCCATCACGTTGGAAGTACATGGCCATTCTGTCATGCAGTGAAACATCTTGTAGTATCATCGGTGGATCATTGCGTAGGAAATGAGCATACATTGCACCATTTAGATCGATAAAATGGGGGCTAATTATCCTTCCTCCCATAATTACGCACCATACATTAACCAGTCAAGGTCGCCGATGGTCCACGCGTCGCAGCCATCGTGGTTTTTTCCGTTGCCCAGTAGTGCATATTATGCCGGTTGACGTTACCGCTGTGGGTGAATGACGCTTCGTCGCTCGTGCAAAAAGTCTGTCTTCGTCCCGTAATTTCTCATGTGGCCAGTGGCAGAACGGTACACGACGTTCAAAGTCGTCGCCATGCAATTCGTGGTGCACAGAAATATGGTACGGGTGCAATAGACGTTGATGTAGCATTCTGAACACTGACGTTTCTGAGATTCCCGATTCTCGCGCAATTTGTCTGCTACTGACGTGCGGATTAGCCGCGACAGCAGCTAAAAAAACCTACTTGGGCATCATCATTTGTTGCAGCTAGTGGTTGAAGTTTCACATATGGCTGAACACTTGCTGTTTTCTTAAATAACGTAACTATCCGGCGAACGGTCCGGACACTTGGATGATGTCGCCAGGATACCGAGCATACATAGCAGACCCCCGTCGGGCATTTTGACCACAATACCCATACATCGACACGATATGGACCTTTTCCGCAGTTGGTAAACGGTCTATTTTAACACGGTTAATGTATGACGAAGCGAATACTCTCCGCATTGGCGGAAAGTTACGTGATACCACGTACTTATAAGTTTGTGATTATTACAGCGCCATCTATCACAAAGCGAAAAGAGTGTTCCAACTAAAACATTCATATTTCTTCACGTTGTACAGGAATATGTAATAAAAAATGGTGGTTCCTATATTTAAAAAACGCTGTTGATATCCGTTTGATCTGTGGCAGCGCCATTTAGCGGGCCAACCATAGCGCCATCTGGTTTCCCCCTTCAAGTTAGACGAGTTTCGTTGCTTGTAGTTTTTCCGTTTGATGCGTATTCCGTGAGATATTCGGCCCGGTCTCTATCAATGGACCACCGTGTATTTACTGCGGGAGAGATCTGCGGCGCGGACGTGAACGTGAACGGGACCGGAGGCGAGGCGATGCACGCGCGCGACCTTGACTGCAGGCCGCGGGCTGGGCAGGACCGCGGCCCGCTCGCTTCCCACCGCCTGCACGGAGCAGCGCGGCGTGGCAGGTTCACGAAAAGCGTCCACTGGGAGCACAGTCCGTGAAACTCTCACGTCATCGGCGATACATCATTCCAAACGAAAGGTTATCTACCGTTTCCGCGAGAGGCAGGGGGAGGCACGTTTGCAGCATATACCGCCTGTTATTCAGTAAGCACACTACGGTAGAAGTAAGGGCGAGGGCGCACCGAGCCACGGGCCAACAATCTCCGCAAAACCAAACTCACAATCCTGCCCTGCCACACAGACAGACACATCAGTTCGCTATCAGTTTCAAGTAAAGAGAACATATGATGGAGGCTGTCTACTTGCAAGTGCCCTCAGTGCCGGAGAACCTCAAAAGTAAGGACAAATCGGGAAAAGGAATTAAACTCCAGGAAGAAGACGGGAAAAGCTGTAATGAAACTTCCTGGCCGATTGAAACTGTCTGCCGGACCGAGAATCGAACCCGAGACCTTTGCCTTTCGCGGGCAAGTGCTCTACCAACTGAGCTACCCAAGCACGATTCACGCCCCGTCCTCACAGCTTTACCTCTGCCAGTACTTCGTCTCCTACCTTCCAAACTTTACAGAAGATCCCCTGCTTCGCAGCTGGTAGAGCACTTGCCCGCGGAAGGCAAAGGTCCCGAGTTCGAGTCTCGGTCCGCCACACAGTTTTAATCTGTCAGGAAGTTTCATATCAGCGCACACTCCGCTGCAGAGTGAAAATCTCATTCTAAAAACTGTAGTGTTTGCGACGATATCGTAATTCTGAGACTTCACTGAAACTGGAGTATCAGTTGACGGAACGGATGATCTTCACAATGGGTGATAAGATGATCAGTAAACGTAAAACAATAGTAATGAAGTGTGGTGGAATTAGGCCCTAAATGAGGCATTGCTAGTACGATGAATCTGGAAATGAGACGCTGAAAGTAGTAGTGAGTCTTAGTATTTACACAGCTGACGACAGCAGGAATAAGAACGATATTTATAATTGTACATTTTTCCGGGATGTAGTATTGCATGTAAATGAAACGTGGACTATAAACTGAGCACACAAGAACAGAACGGAAACATCTGAAATGTGATGCTACAGAAAAATTTTGAAGACTTGCATGACTAATTAAAGTATATTTAGTCGAACTAGCGAGAGAATACTGTATGGCACAACTTGGCTACATGGGGAGTAAGTTGAAAAGACAGGGAATGATATGGCATTGGAAGAAGTTGTAAAGGGGACGGGGGGGGGGGGGGGGGGGTTAGTGGAATGCGAAGGCTGGAAAACAGCAAGCAGATTCAACTGGATGCAGACTGCAATAGTTACACTGGCATATAAAAGGACTTGCACAAAATATTCTGCCGTGAAGAATCTTTGGGTTGATAACTGCAAAACAGTTATACGAACTAAGGCTGTTTTTCAAGAGTAAAATAAATCCCTTTGGCAGAGTCTGCAAGACATATGAAGAAATAATTAAAGAAAAGGACCAATTCATACATTTGGGGACAGAAAACAGCAATTACAAGGAATCTGGATTGCATACCTGTGGTAAAAGATGGTCTGTCGACGTCGCTCTCCTCGCAGCCAGCAAGACGCGTTGGTTCTTCTGAGGGGCGCTGTAGCACACCTTAGCACAGCGGCATCTTGCGTCTTCTCGGATTCCTCACCGTTCCCGAAGATGGCACACGATCATCAAGGACGGCGCGTCCACCAGTCAGCAACAGGGCAGTTGTACTTAATCTCACACGAATTAAAAACAGATCAAACACTCCTTACTGTATTTAGCGTCAGGGCCTCGCCTAAATGCCCGACAAAAAAAAAACTCCGAAGACAAGTAAAAACAACACCAGATTCTGAAACGGGGAGTCTAGTACGCACAGCAGCAAGACCGCACCACCGCCAGCGTTCTCGGCTTGGAAACCGCGGGACTCGGGAGCCAGACGCACGCACTCACGCACGGGAAGACGCACGCACTCTCGCACCGTCTCGAACTGCCTCGGCGTCCGCCACCGCTCGCGCCCGCACGACCGACTTGCGCGCCTAAACTGATGCAGCCGGCCCGACCGGTGCCGCGGTTCACTCGGCCACCGCGGCGAGGCGCTGCGGTCGGGCACTGCTGCCAATAGACGGGCGGGAAATGAAGTTGTCAAATTTTTTGTTTCGAAGGAGTCCAAGTCTTCGTCGTCGTCGTCGTTGTCTACGGCGCCTCTCAAGAAGTTGCCAAAAGACGAGCGGCTCACGGATATAATACCACTTCTCAGAAAGACACCAACAACAGTTCATTGATCTATAACCATCGAAATGAGGCGAAAATGGTACCCATTACCACATTTCCCCGTTCTTGCAAAACGCAAATTCTTCTATGTTGGTTTTCTTACTCAAACATGCTTCATCATATTTCTACCACCAGTATCGTGTTCTTACTTTCCTGAAATCTTAAGTTTCAAGTTGATTAGACACTGTACGGCCTCCGTTAACTATAATAGTTTGTTTAGGCTTTCTTGTGTTAGTATATAAGTCGATCAAGTGCAAACAGAGACTAAGGAACATTGCGTAAGTTATTGTTAATACCAGCAGTTATACTTTTGTTAAAGACTGAACGTCAGCTACAACGTATATATACATTGCAGACATTACTCCATCCTACAATTAGTTTTGCAAACACGGTTTCCGTTACAGCATCCGAACACCAAACAGCATGAAAGGACAGTGCAAAGTGTTAAGAACTCACACATGGCACACAATTAACTTCCCAAAACACGTTGACCTTAAGTTTGGGCACTCAAATGGCACAAACATCACTGCCGATGCACTTTTTGACGACAGCGGGAACGAAACACATACCAGTGACAGCAAAACGAAACAGAAATAGCGTTAAGTGAATTTCCCGTTGGTACTTCACAGAACATGGCAAAAGTACGAAATATGATCACGTTCCTGATATTCTACTCAACATTATTTATGTGGTCACGAACAATCCGTCGCTTTCTTAGGCCATCAGCTGGTAACAACTGAATGTTGCAGCCACAGATAAAAAGACGCACGACCTACACGGATGTTACCATGAGATATTACTCACACCAGTACAGAAGATATGTAAAATCACGAATGTTAACTAAAGAAAGTATTACGTACACTACTGGTAATCAGTAAACCTATGAAGCAGAGTGCTAGCTTAGTTTTAACGACCAAACACAGTTTTCTTTTCACCTCTATTAGCTTAAGTTTGTTTTGCAAATGTCAGAGTAGAATAGTAATTTTCCCCTATTATTAAATTATCGTGTTGTACATAATTTTTCCTCTAAGTTGAACTATTCCTATGTAACACAAAAGTGTAATATCGCAGTCTCATGCGTGCTGTCAACAAACACTCTGATGAGAAAGTTGTTACCGTTTTACGGCTGGAGCGACACCAGAGCCCCAAGCGGTGAGAAAGCAGACACTCACATGCGTCGTGAGAATTATATTTTTTTAGTTATTTCCTGCTTAATTAACGAAATAATTGTTATATTTTTGCGTTCCGTGTGTTAGTAACTTATCAAGGCACACGGAGTATCATTAAATACGTGTGAAAACAGAGGAACAATTCCGATTAGATGGCATAAGCAACAACTTATTAATGGAGAAATACTTTCGAGTATGTGTATTGACAGCCTACTCATCTGAAGCAAAATAATGTGAAACGTCCCCTTTGAACAATTATACATGACTGTGCTTAAACTGACACACAATAATTTTAGCGCAACGCAATCTGACTTTCAAAAATCCCTACGAAAGAATGGCCCTGGCTAACATTAACCTATACGTTTCACAAATCACTTAACTCACAAAAATCTTGGTTACTCCAACTACTGCAATACAGCGAGCGCCACTACTGCCAACTAAATAAAAGATTCAAACTACTGAAGGCACTAACTACTGATAGGCATAGTTAGCAAATGAAAGATTTTGATAGAGAACAAAAAATGTATTTACCTCAATAGTGTTCAAAAGTCATGATGTATATAGCAGTTCATGACATCCAGTCTTACAAATTTCAAAACTCCGCCATCTCTCTCCCCACATCCAGCACTGCTGGCAGCTCACCTCCAACTGCGCAACGCTACGCGCTGTTAACATCCAGCTGCACAACGCTACAATGGCGAGTATTACAACAATGCCAACCAGCCACTGATTGCCCACAACACAGCCAGTGATTTTCATACAGAGCGCTATGTGGCGTTAGCAATAAAAAAACCTAAACACCCTACTTACAAATGTAAACACATACATGACAAACATAGATTCCTTATGTTATTATCACAGGTACTTTCCATGACACTTTAAAATTGTTTACCGATTCTAATGATTCTCCCTTTCTTACACTTCTCTCGACTCTCTAATAGACGAATATTTTTGTAAATGTAATTACTTTTGCTTCAAAAAGGAATGTATTGAAGATTCTTGACGTTCAGTGGCTCAGATTTAACAACAATTGTTCAGTTGATTTCTTCTATGCTGGGAAAGAGTTTTATTGCTTTTGACGATTTATTATCACATCTGTGTGGTTTTCCTTTAATCTACAGGTGTGGTGGCTAGTTTGGTACGTTAAATAATGTAGATATTACATTCAGTTTTTCCCTACATTCCACATTCATTGGTCCGGCTGAAAGTGTAACGAATAAAACTCCACGATGTTGGGTGGATATATGACGTATTTCTGCAAAATGCTAGGCTTGCTAGAGTTTACTAGCACTTTCTTGTCATTAATCGAAAAACAAGAGAATCTTAAAAAACAGCCCTGTAATGTAACGTTTTAGTCCTCCGTGCTTAGGAAACTAAACGCAGACAAATGTGGTGTCAGTTTTTAGTTATTGTCGATTCTTAATGCACTACATACACCCTGTATTGCAGAAACTGTGTTACAAATCTATATTAACGTTAGTATTCGCACTCATACGTCATCGTATTCACAATGATCACTTCCTGGCCGCTTCGAGCGCTGCTATCGCTGTGGTAATACTTTCATTCGTAAGCACTCTCTCTGATGTGTTTAATATATGTTTGAGTTGTGGGTCATTTTATCTGTGGTTGCGATATTCAGTTGTCATGTGACTGTGACCTGACAGCGGGAAGCCGATTCACGATCAAATAAATAAAACTTTGCAGATCTTCAGGGAGGTGTGTCCTATTTATTCTTATAGAAATTCTAAATGTTGAATTATAGCGACTAATGTCCCTTAAGTAACGAAACTCGAAGCTTATAGAATATGTGTATGAGACCGTAGCAGTCAGCTTTTTGTATTTATTTGTCTATCCATAACTTTGTAACGTGTGTGGTTCGCTTGCTCATTAGGTAATAGATAAACTGTAAATCCGACTTTCGAGACCTTCGTATATCATAGGATTTCTTTGAATTACTCATGGATTGTTTCATCTCTGGCAGTGACTTGTATGTGTTCAAAATGCTGATTTAATCTGTGGTCACTCTACGACTGGTTGGGTATAAGGTTACCGTATTTCCTAATGAAAAAGACCGGGAGGTATTACAATCTTTATGTGAAACACAATGGCTTACTTTTTTACAACAGCATTTTTTCATTTCCTCGTACCCTCTTAAGTAACTGTTGTCTTGGATTTGATGTTATCATAGTACTGAGAACAAGTAAGATCTATATATTTATAACTGGCAGTCACAAAATTTTTACATATTGTACAGAAAATCTGTTTTTTTTCATCAGTCCAACTTCTATTAAAAAGGAAAATATCCTTTCCACAACTGTATTTGCACTGACGGCAGGAATTGCAAAAAAAGTATTGTACAATTTTTAAAAGTTCTGAATATTTACTTCCAGAACGATTTCTCATGAAATTACGCTATCCATTAGTTTCAGTTCTCCTTTAAAAATGTTGATCTGATTTCCGATTTGAGCTGTTCACTTAGAACATTTTTAGGCAATTTATTCCATCAAGCAATTCACTATCGTTTACAAGAACATTTCTATGTCTCAAATAGGCTACAGCGTTTCCCAATCAAGTTCTTTGCCAAGAGGTAATCAATCGAACACAGTTAATTCATCGTTTTGCCTCAACCTTTTGCTAATGTAATCACTAAAAACAGAATAAAAAGCATTCACAACTTTTCTGAACACATTAGCAATCTGATCACTGTCACATTTAGAGGTAACATCTCTTATTTTTAAGGGAACGAAGTTATTTTTAGTTCTCTCTTACAGCCTTACCATGGGGTATCACCCTGGACAGAATACACTTCCACTAAAGTCTGTTTTCCATTTTAAGTGCCCAATATTTGTTAGTGCGGGTAACTGAAGACATTATGCAGAAACCACAGTTATCTTTCAGCCAGAGGATTTTCCAGGAAGATCCTAGTTGTAACGGGGACATTGTTTTCATATATCATGTAAGATTTAAGAGTAGAGTACATTTGCAAAATTGTTTCAACTGCTGGGATAAGTGATAGCCACCTTGGCTTATTAGGGGAAATTCCTTTCAGTACCTAAAAAATTCAACCAAGTTTTGTGCTCCCACAGCGTAAATTGAAATCTGAGAGCATACTATCTGGACACAAACTTCCACACCCATCTCCGAATGTCTGAAACAGTTCTACCAGCGTTATGAATAAAATGATACGAACAGCCACTTACTAAAATGTTTTACCTCAATTCTGTCCTCAGCTTACTAAGCACATCGTTGGAACCATATTGTTGTAATCCGCCAAAGTTGACAGTGGTGTTATCACCGCCAAATGCAACACACTTTCGTGACAGATTGTTTTTCTTAAGTACGGTGTCTGACATTTCGTTTGGCAGATTTTGCCCGTCAAAAAGTGTAGTCTGGATGCCTCCCATGGGTAGAAAAAAAGAACTATATAACTACAGGAAAATGTTTAATATTTCCATGGTTGCTTGCATCCGTAGTAACACTAATGGCCGAGTGCACCAACTCTGATCAAAAAGCATGATAACCAAGGTCCCGCGATCATGGTTAAAAGTAAATCGTGTTTAAAATGTTTTTGCAGTGCACTAACGTTAATCGGTGGTCAGCAAACCGTCGTCAGCCAACCGTGCATTTGGCCGCTGTAAACTCTGTACATTGCAATGCAACGTGCCCTGGCGGCTCAAAGTTGTCAGTAAACATGAAATTACACAGATAATCACTGGTGTCACAGTCTCTCTTTTCTGTGTTTTCCGTCGACAAGCAGGAGTGTGTATAAGTACCTCGGTGCCTATTTCTGATCTGTTCGTTTTTTTTTGGAGAATAATGGAGAATAAAAGAACACCGAATTTCTCGAAGTACGAGATAGATGTACTTCTTGAACTGATGGGTGCAAATGCATCCGTTCTTGAAAATAAGAAAACTGACGGCTGCAGCTTAAAAGAAAAACAGGGAATTTGGTCCCATGTGTAGGCGCAATTTAATTCTTCTTCTTTTAAGTTTACTCATAAATTAATAACTTTTCTGGGTTCATCGTAAGCGTATGATATGGCACATTCTGACTTTTAGTCAGTCTTATTGACGTACCATTGAAATACGTGATAGGGCTACGTACATTTACAGTTAGAATTGGTTTGTTTGTTATAAATTTAAAATTCAATGCCCTGCCACTGTTAACAAAATATTATGTGACTAACGGAAGCTTTCTTGTTGGAAATTGTGAACATACGTTTCTAAGTTAGCCCTATGCTGTATTCTTCATATATGCCTATGCCACATGAACTGATATGTAAACAACAGCCATATATAGATCTTAGATTTTTATTGTAGTTATAAGTTAAGAGTCTCAGAATGAAAAATGGACTCATGAATGTAAATAATATAAGAATTAATTTATGGTTCTACAAACTACAACATTTATTTACTATCAGGTGTGACAAAAAGATCCTGTGACAGGCTCAAAACCTGTTATGAAAACATGAAAAGAAAATTTCGAAAAGATCTTTCATAAGAAAAGGTGGAAGTGTATGAAACAGGTGGGAGGAAGCTTACCCGCAAAACTGTTAGAAATTGCTGGTTCGTCAATGAAACCGTGAACAAATGCAAACGATTCCGATGCACAGTTTAGTATGATTGTGGGTGTTGTTAACATGGAGTGGAGTGCAGTGAGAACATGCCACGTGCTTCAGTTGTCGAGTTAGCAGAGTGCACAGAACCTAGCACTTCCCACACACCTGACGTAATACAAAGTACAGAGACATCAAAGAATGTTCTGGAGGTTGTCACCCAGCTGCAGTCTGTTTCGCAGTCTCCTGATCTACCCAAAGAAAACATTTGCATACCGAAAAATATATGACATCGTCGCAGGATGCCTGCAAAACCAGGGCCATCAAGTTCGGGAAAAGTAATCGAAAATTTGTGCAAGAAGAGAGTGAAAGTACTGGACGCCCAATTACGCAAGATGAAGGCAGAACATAAGAAGGAGCTGAGGATTAAAAATTAAAAGATTCTGGCCCTAAAAGAAAAACTAAAATACTGGAAGAAGAAAAATGCTATTAACGTGATTTTTCTTCCTGTGACAATGATTTTTTGTAATTTTTTTCTGCAGTGTTGTATTAAAGTTGTCTGACAGTTCAAACTGTTTCTCTGTGTTTGTCCCGTTAGTGATGACTGCTACTATTAATTGCTGCCTGTCTAATACCTGCTTACAGCTTATGTGGTCTGGACTAAGTTTCATCCAATCACTTAAAATTAGAATTACTTCATAAATAAAAACAGGTTAGCAACACTGTTGTTTACAGAAGTAAACTACATGTCAGTTGCAGGCTTGTAGCCATACTGTCAGGTGCCAATTTCTACTTAAATGGCTTAACAAAGAGGTAGACTGTTAATGAAACAAAATAGCAGTAATAAAGCATCCTTGTTACTCTAAATTTGAGATGAACATACGTGCTGTAACAGTTACACACACGAGGCCCAATATAATCATGTTTTGCATTATTTATACCAGAAATATCCCAACATATTAAATTATGAGGGAAAGTGCTCCAAACCATAACTTTGTGTGTGCCATTTCTTTAGAAATACTCTGCACGTTGTAATGTTTATAATGGACCTATAACTTTTATGACAATACAATTTGTAATGAGGCATTTTGAGAAATACATTGCTGTGATGGGCACTCTTTTCTGCAAAAGTAAGCATGGCATATGTGGCTTTCCTAGCAATACACTGCACGTGGTGATGTGTATGGTGGAAACCCTTAACGCTTATCCCAACGGTATATGTAGAGAGGCATTATTGGGCTATACATTGCTAATATGGGCGCTCTTTTTTGCAGTAGTGAGATTAGCATTGTGTGGTTTTTCTAGCAATGACCTGCACCTGTTAATGTTTATAATGGCAACCTACAGCTTTTATCGCAACAGATTTGTAGCAAGATATTTTCAGTAATGCATTCCTATGACGGGGCACTGTTTTCTGCTATAGTAAGCATAGCATGTGTGACTTTTTTTTTAGCAATACTTTGCCCCTGCTAATGTTTATGATGGCAGCCGTAACTTCTGCCACAACTGTATTTCTAGTAAGGCACCTTTCAGTGACACTATGCTATGACAAGGAATTACCTTGTGCAAAGGTGAGCAATAAATAAGTGAAAAAACTGAATCAAGATCAATGACAGAGTGAGGGAGGGATTATTCCTCAGTAATAAAGCATGACACTTCTTACAGACAACCTACAGCATTACGGTTCCGCTTTCATATCTTCCAAAGTAACACAGTGCTTAACTAATTATTGCTCTTGCACTGATCCCCAAAGTATTAGCATTGCTGACAAAATTCCATTGCCTTTTGTAGCAATGAGAACTTGTTTTTGGTGGCAGTTTCGAAACACAAATTTGTCTTCAATTTCACCCATTTTTTTGATACCATACAGTTGTATCTAATATTGTGTAAAGTACTGCTACAGGTATGACTGGCTAGAATTTACAATTTAATTCAATACTTTGCACAGTTTGTCATTACTTCTAGATTTTCCTATAAATCTACAACCCCAGATCACATAAGTGAACTGGGCTACAACGTCATAGCTGCACACAGTTATGTTTGAAGCAAATCATATTGTAAACAAAGAGTAGTGATTAATATGGAAACAATTTAACAAACAAACAATCACAAACTGAAATTTTATGTTATTACAAAAATGATTATTTATTTTGTGCCTACGCGTTTACTGCATAGACACAAGTTTAAGCTATTCTCGGTGATAGGCAGATTAATAGTGAGCAGAAGTGCAGTAAAATAATCTCTAATCTGAAAGGTTCTCATAACAAACAATGTTCTGTTTTCATATTGCAAAACTGTTCGACATTCACATATTTGTTGTTACAGTAGAAAATTTAAGAGATGTTTAGGATCTATAGTGAACATACTACAGAACTATCCCATTATATTTTATCCTACTCGCATTTACTCTCACACTCTCTAAATGTAATGTAATTTGTTCTCAAATTTAAGTACATACATAGAAACGGAACATGCATGTAAATAACAGAGTACTGCAATGCTTTCACAACCATTGTGATACGAGAAATATGTCTTTAATAATGAATTATCAACAGTTCCACACTAAAAAAATCTCTCAGAAAAGCAGCAGCTGGGTAATTGTCCGTAGGCGTAACATCCTGTCCCTAGCAACCACAGCCTCAAATTTTTCATCACACACACAGTTCAGTGGGTACTTTTATGTTCCGTAGACAACAAAAGAAAATAGATTGCATGGTGAAATACTAGGAGAAACTAAAAATACGGCGAAATCCCGTAACTATAATCGTAATTTTTCATTCTGAACAATGTCTGAATTTATGTTACCTTATTGGAAATGTTCATAATTTATAGCACGGCGAAATGCTCTTCCAGGTAATGTATCATCACGATACATCCGCTGTCCACGTAGCACAGGTTCGTTATCTTCAATGTTAGGACCTCTCTCATCACGTAACTGATTTAAAAGTCGAGAAATTTGTGGATCTTCTGGTGGTTCTTCACTGCTTGTACTCCTCGCAATATTATGCCAGACAGCCGTACGCACAATTATTGACATTGCTCTCTGTGAATTACATCTTACTCCTACAGATAATATGGGAAATCTTCTCTTCCACATACCATATTTTCTCTCAACAGTGTTTCTAGTTTTAATATGAGACCTGTTATATCGTAGCTCTGCTTCATTTTGCGGTTTTAAAAGTGGAGTTAACAAGTAGGACCTCCATGCATAACCACTATCTCCCAATAAGTGACCTTGTGGTATTTCTCCGTTTTCAAACTGAACTCTGCGAGCGCAGTTGAGAAATATGGTACTGGCGTGCACAGAGCCCGGCCATCGAGCGACAATACCTTTTATTAACAAATTGTGATCACTAATGGTTTGACAGTTAAAGGAAAAATATGATTTCCTATTGCGGAAAAGTTCAGCATTGTGTCCTCCAGGAGACTGAATTCTTATGTGGGTAGAATCCAAGGTACCAAGAACGTCAGGTTATCGGTCCAACTGACTAAAACCATACATCACGGAGTGCACTTCTTCTCCTGTAGGAAATTTTATAAAGCGACGAGACATTGACGCTATGAACTTTGATACATCACTGATGATTCTTTGTGCTGTTGTACGATGTACATTATTTTTGTCCCCCCTGAGAATGTTGAATGCACCTCTTGAACATGCCCTTAAAGTAATCAAAAGTTTGTTCATCGGCGAAATAGGGTTATTCCGATCAGTAGGAAATTCTAACCATCCTTTAATTTGGTTTAATAACCACCACACTGTTTCTTTTGACAGACGAAATCTCTCTTCCTGTCACCATAATCTTCAAAAGGGTTTCCCTTTTCCACAATCACTCCAACACGATTTCGGCCTCGATTTAAATAGTCAAGGTATAACAATTCTTCCTAAATGACATCCATAACATCAAAACGCGCATCCATCTTAATAGCGTAAGCTTCTAAAACCGCGGTCATGTCGAGAAAGCCGGGGAAGAGACCCGGTTAAATATAACCGCGGTCGATTCCCTCGTTTAACTTAGATCGATGTTGGTGCGCCATAATTTTGCGTTGATCAGGATTATATATCGACTTAACCGCGGTTAAATGTTAATCGAGATAGGTGCACTGGGCCACAGTTTAACTCCTTCCAGTTCAACTTTTAATTGATCTAGGGCTCTAGCCTCTCAGAGTCTGCTACGTTGCTGATTATTGCTTCACATTTCATTCAAGCACAAGAAAAGTTCCCAGCAATTTTTGAGTCATCGAAAGCCTTACCAATCAATTTATTAGTACACTCCATCGAGCTGAAGCTCTGGTGGTGTTTTACGGTAGGAAGTGCATATACTGCCTCAGCTGCTGCTATCTTCAGATCGCTTTTACTGCAGGCTTGCGGGAAGAACTCTGTGATTCTTTGCGGTGTGCCTTGTGAACCTCAGCATTTTGATGCTTTTTAGTGTTAACATGGTCCATAACATCTGATCTCCCGCCATGTGATGTAGAGAAAAAACACTTGAAAGTAAATAAACTTAAAATGAGAATAGTAATAAGCTGTAAAGGGTGAATCATCCAAAGTTTGCACCGCATATATTTCGGAAGCGTACATTGGTACTGATGTGCGGTTTTCACAGAATGTATTGGTAGTCAGGGGCTCGTGTTGTCAGCCAATCAACAGATTGTAATAATACTTATGAAGTGTATACGTACTTTTTTAAATGGAACAGTGCCTATTGACACTAACGCACTAAAATTAGAGTAAATTAGAACGTCAATGGTGTTTGCTGACAGATTCTAATCCGAGTCGTTTGCGAGGTATCGTATTTTGAAAAGTTCACACACTGACATTTGTTTGCCCCTTCCAACCTGCGTATGATGTTACGTTTGCCTGCAGTGTGCCTGTGTGTTCATCAAGTGCTCTGCGACTTTCTAATCACTTAGTGTGAAACAGACCAAACAGCAGGTCGTGAGTGAACTATAGGATTTACCAGTGCAGAAAAAGGCGACATGCTCATCGTTTATGGAGAGTGTAGGAAGAATGCAGTTCGTTTTTGTACGGTGTATGTGGTAAGATATTCCAATAGAGGTCAACCATTTCGGCAGTTATTTATCATCATCTTTAACCGTTATGTGAAAGTGGTGGTGTAACACACAGACAACGTAACAGAAGGAAACAAGTGATGACAGAAGAGGGGAAATTAATATTTTTGTCGTTGTTGCAATTGACCCGCTTATTTCCTTTCGTGCAAGCTCACGAGGAAGCGAGATGAGTCAGGCAAGTGTCCTGCACATTCTCTAACAACATGGGTAGTACAGGGGCGCCGGGTGTGCGGCCCCACATCCCATTGTTGCCAGATGTATCCAAGGTGGCAGCAAGGACGTCGTCCAAGATCCGGTCGTGTAGACTTGGCAACAGTGCATGACGTCATTCAAGATGGCGAATTTTGGTGGGAAGATAGGTCAATTGGGCTACCTCCACTAACCTAACCCTCCAGAAAAAATGGCGGGAAGTTCAAATTCCAACAGGATAATGCGTCACTCCTAAGAAAATCGCTGGAAGGTAAGTCACTTAAGGTTTCGCTGCTAATCTAAGAAAATCTCAGGAAGAAGGTCAATTGGGATGCCTCCACTAACCTAAGTCACCCGACCACTGCTTCCTCCTACAAACTGGCGCCAAGTTTGAATTTAGGCAGTAAACAAAGCTCGCTTGGGGTTTTGCTACCAACCTAAGAAAACTGTTGCAAATGAAGCTCACTGCCGGCCGGAGTGGCCGAGCTGTTCTACGCACTTCAGTCTGGAACCGTGCGACCGCTACGGTCATGGGTTCGAATCCTGCCTGGGGCATGGATGTGTGTGATGTCCTTAGGTTAGTTAGGTTTAAGTAGTTCTAAGTTCTAGGGGACTGATGACCTCAGATGTTAAGTCCCATAGTGCTCAGAGCCATTTGAACCATTGAAGCTCACCTCCCCTAACCTAAGTCACCAGACAGCCACCTCTTCCTAGGGGTTGGTGGGAAAAGGACTCAGCTTGCACTAGGCTCATGGATAGAGGAAGGAATTTATTTATTTTGGAGCAATTTATTTAGGGTGGCTGTCTGGTGAATTAGGTTAGTGGAGGTGATCTTCTTTTGCATCTTGAATGATGTGCTGTTGCCAAGTCTACACGCCGCCACCTTGGATACATCTGGCAACAATGGAATGTGGGGCCGCACCTCTTTAGCCCCCCTACTATGGGTTCCATGCCTATCACAACTCTCTGCATCAAGAGCCAGATGCAAACAATTATGAGAATTTTGCTAACTTCTGTACATGGGCATTAAGACAGGATACCCCTGAAGTATCATGTATCCTATGTAGTTATGAAGGCACTTTTACCAAACACGGCCAGGCAAACCGCCGAAACATGCACTACCGGTTTGTTGGAAGCGCCCAGCGGCTTCCTCATGTGGAACGTCAGCGTACATGTAGTGTAAACGTGTGGTGTGGGATAGTGAACCATCAGCCTTACATGCAACACTTAGAGCCCAGAAGTATCACAGCCTCCTTATAGACAATCTTCCACGGATGCTAGACGCCGTACCTTTTGCAGACTAGTAGGGAACTACGGTACCAACTCGATGACTGTCCAGCCCGTAGTGCATGAAATACTACAGCGTGTCTTCACGAATTGTTTCCAAATCGTTGGAATGGGAGCAGAGCACCTGTACCTCGGCCGCCTCATTCCCTGGATTTGGTGCCTGAAGGCTGTTTCCTGTGGGGAAAGACTGTCTTCAAGGACATACCAGCTACACGCTATGTATGATAAGCAACAAGATATTTCTGCCTGACATCTCCGCTGAAATGCTAGCAGTCGTTCCATACCAGACTGGATGCGTGTATTGCTGATCACTGTGGTCATTCTGACCACTGGTCAAAATCCACATTCCTAGTGTCTGCACATGTGCTGTTCTTCAGTGTGCACTGCCACAGGTACTATACAAGTGGCAGTGTGGCAACTTTTCAAACTACACTACTGGCCATTAAAATTGCTACTCCAAGAAGAAATGCAGATGATAAATGGGTATTCATTCGACAAATATATCACACTAGAACTGACACGTGATTACATTTTCGCGCAGTTTGGGTGCATAGATCCTGAGAAATCAGTACCCAGAAGAATCACCTCTGGCCGTAATAACGGCCTTCATAGCCTGACCATTGAGTCAAACAGAGCTTGGATGGCGTGTACAGGTACATGCAGCTTCAACACGATACCACAGTTCAGCAAGAGTAGTTACTGGCGTATTGTGACGAGCCAGTTGCTCGGCCACCATTGACCAGACGTTTACAGTTGGTGAGAGATCTGGAGAATGTGCTTGTCAGGGCAGCAGTCGAACATTTTATGTATCGAGAAAGGTCCGTACAGGACCTGCAACATGCGGCTGTGCATGATCCTGCTGAAATGTAGGGTTTCGCAGGGATCGAATGGAGGGTAGAGCCACGGGTCGTAACACATCTGAAATGTAACGTCCACTGTTCAAAGTGCCGTCAGTGCGAACAAGAGGAAAACGAGACGTGTAACCAGTGGCACCCCATACCATCACGCCAGGTGATATGCCAGTATGGAGATGACGAATACACGCTTCCAATGTGCGTTCACCGCGATGTCGCCAAACAAGGGTGCGGCCATCATGATGCTGTAAACAGAACCTGGATTTATCCGAAAAAAAGAGGGTTTGCCATTCGTGAACGCAGGTTTTTCGTTGAGTACACCATCGTAGGCGCTCCTGTCTGTGATGCAGCGTCAAGGTTAACCGCAGCCACGGCCTCCGGTCCATGCTGTTGCAAACGTCATCGAACTGTTCGTGCAGATGGTTGTTGTCCTGCAAACGTCCGCATTTGTTGACTCAGGGATCGAGACGTGGCTGCACGATCCGTTACAGCCATGCGGATAAGGTGCCTGTCATCTCGACTGCTAGTGATACCAGGCCGTCGGGATCCATCACTGCGTTCAGTATTACCTTCCAGAACCCACCGATTCCATATTCTGCTAACAGTCATTGAATCTCGACCAACGCGAGCAGCAATGTCGCGATACGATAAACCCCAATCGCGATAGACTACAATCCGACCTTTATCAAAGTCGGAAACGTGACGGTACGCATTTCTCCTCCTTACACGAGGCGTCGCAACAACGTTTCACCAGGCAACGCCGGTCAGCTGCTGTTTGTGTATGAGAAATCGGTTGGAAACTTTCCTCATGTCATCACGTTGTAGGTGTCGCCACCGGCGCCACCCTCGTGTGAATGCTCTGAAAAGCTAATCATTTGCATATCACAGCATCTTCTTCCTGTCGGTTAAATTTCGCGTCTGTAGCACGTCATCTTCGTGGTGTAGCATTTTAAATGCCCAGTAGTGTACTATATCGCGTAAACGACTGGAAGAAGAATCGCGCAACAAACATCACCGACATTCTAATTTACCCAAGTGAGCCGTGTGTCTCGATCAGCGATATTCCCGCCGCCGGTGTGGGTCATCTTTCCGGCGGTGTGCGGAGAAGCGCGCTGGCGCCACCTACCGCGGGCGAGAGGAAAAGCTGAGGAAGGGGGTGGGATTTTGGTTTTGGACGCCGAGCAGTAAGGGCGTTTTGGTAACTATGGCGGACAGCAAGCAGGGCACGTCTAAAAGGGGCTGTTACCGGGGTGACGCCGCCGTGACCATTGTCGCCGGCGTGGAAAGAGACGTTACTGGGAAACCGGGGTCTAGTGAAGCACGGGATACAACCCGTCGGCTTTCACCAATGACGCCACACGTTGCTCATAGATAATAATGTCTTCAATTTCAGCCATGGTTGTGTTCCGGATAAGCGCTATCACTGTACATTAAAATAATTAAATGGATTTTAAAAGAGATCGCAACATATTGCTCAAAATATTCTTCGTGTGCATTTATTTAAACAATTGGTTGTTTGCAATTCATTCGGGACTGAATTTGATTCTTACTGATATTGAGGTAATTTGGACTATTAGTTTTTTATTTCAGGACAATTTTTAGTATCTCATTTTCGTCTGTAGCTATGGATTTATCTGTTCCGATGAACCTGGATGATTTGAGAGAGGCTATGGGCATAGATATGTTGGACACGATTTGTTTTTCACAAACGTGCGCTCTCGTCGCCGAGTATGTTCGATTTCGTGAGTGCGGCGAACAAATGCGCCTCACAAGTGTACCTTGTCGCCGTACTCACGTCTTATTCGTATGGCGCTGCAGCAAGGTTGGTTGTGGCGGTCCATTAGACGAGCGACGTGGTTCGAAAAATCTAAGCTCTCTTTGAGAGGCATTATGAAAACCACGTACGGTTGGTGTTTGAGATATCCTGAGTGACTGTGTGTCCATGAATGTCGTGTGAGTAAGCGTAGAGTTGTGGATTGGTACTCCTTTTGTAGGGAAGTTTGCGGGGAATATATGAAATATAGGTGGCCGTTATGGAGGACCGGGTGTTATGGTCGAAACAGGCAGTTTTTACATTTTGATCCAACAGGAAATGTACATCCAAAAGAATTTTGGAATGACTTTGAAGATGTTCTACATAGTTAGTGGTGAGACAGACAAAAAATGGGGTTTCTTATGTCGAAATTCACGGGAGAGGCTAGAACTTAGGGGTTTATCGCTAATGACCCGTACGATCTAGATAAGCTTAAAGAGGCGTTTTTAAAGAATATTGGGGCAAACTAAAACAAATGGAGTTGCTAAATACTTTATGGCCTGGTGAAAAGTTTAATTCCACAAAGGAAAACATAAGAAACTTCGCATTTAACTGGATGACAGATTTGTCATATTTAAACAATAAAGTCAAGCCAGAACAAATTGTTATGGGCCTGGAAAGTAAAATCAGATGAACAGGAGGAACGAAATTATTGCAGGTATGAGGGATGACGTTAAAAAATTAATTAATTACTTGCAGAGAGTTGAGAAGTTGTTGCATGAGTAGGAACAAACAAACCGTAATGTCAGACCACCAAATAATGAAGAACCGCAGCGGAATGTAAACGTTAACAAAATTGTCGTGTACCGTGGAAATAGCAGGAGCAGAGGTGCCCTGAGGTGGCGCTATACAGCAAATAACAGGTGAAGTAATGGGGAGCAGGTGAACAATTATCGGTCGTATTCTCCGGTGCGAGAAGATGATGTTGCGCCAAGGCGACAGCAAACATAAGAAATTGTACAGAATCCGTTAAAAAAATGCTATCTGTAATAGGGCTGTAATGGGAAGTAGTAATCTGAATCCGTTAGCAAAACCCTCTTGTACGCGTTAACAGGAAACAGACAGGGGCTATAAGTGAGTAGCAGGAGAAGGTAGTAACAACACACAAAATGGGCTACATAAAAATTTTTACATTTAACGGAGGTTAAGGGGATTTTTTGGACGGACATAAACAAAACAAGCACTGTATTGCACACGAAATGGCTAATATATTAGTGGAAAAATGTGACAGAACCTGATTTCCAGAAAGTCTTCAGCAACCAAGTTGAAGTCGAGTCATGTTATGGAGAAGGAGAAAGTACAGAAGTTGCAGAATTACGTGAGATTAGTGATGTCACTAGCTTCTATAAATGACGACATTTGTGAGGCTATAAGAGAGATGCAGGAAAACGGTCACCAAACTGTGAGTCAGCGAATTAATCGTGGAAAAAGGAATAGAGAGAGAAAAGGGGGAATGGCGAAACGCCAGAAAAAAATTTGAGCTGTCATTGGTGGACAGAATAGTTAGTTTGGGAAAGAAAACTGATGAGGGTAATTCTGGAATTTTTTTTGTAATTTTTGAAAACAGGGAAGGTTTCGATAGAAGGGAGGTTGTGAACGATTTGTTGGAGGAGGCTTCTGACACTAGCAATCAAGGGAAGGTGTTGAGTCAGCCTGTAATTAGTCTGCAAGTGTGTAATGAAGAAGTACAGCGTTTAGCAGAAAGCGGCAGTGATTTGTGTGCTGTGAGTAAAATTTGCTTAGAATCGTTGCCAAACAGAAATGAATTTGTAATAATCCCAGTTATGGGGGGTGCGATAATTGCAGCTACAGGAAAAGTTAAAAGCCTGTTAAACACGAAGTTCTGTTGCCAGTAAAAATAAATGGTGTGCAAGTACTCCATAACTTCCTTATAATCCCTGATATGTAAAAAAATGCTAATTGGCGTAGATTTCTTCAACCAGTACGAAGGAAGATTAAATTTTAATGAAAAGTAGTGATTTTTGGAATGAATAGGAAAGATGTGGTTGTACCATTTCGTCGAAAAAATAATTTGATCAAAGGAGAAGTAGCCAGTATAACAATTAAGCACTGTAGAAGGATGGAAGATGTAGAGGGCTACAATGAGTGTGGGGATAATGTAGGGGTGTACGCAGAGGAAATGAAGGTAGTACAAGAAAACATAGCTAAGGCTCTGTCAACAAATTTCCAAATTGGAGAACTGGTATTAGTCAAAACAAGGGAAAAATAAAAAAAAAGGTTACTGCAGAAACTAACATGTTTATGGACGAATATATGGGTCCATTTAGAATTATTGAAAACAACCCAAGTAGGTGTAGAATAGTAAACTGATAAGATACATTAGTCCAGAGTTAGAGGTGAGCTAAGCTTGGAGGCCTCAGAGGACGTTGCAACCTATGCAATGCTAGTTGTTTGACAAACATCAGGTGCACGAATTATTGACAATGTATACTTCAGTTTCTTTTTGTATTGTCAGTCTTCCAAGAAGTGTTTGAGAGCATGAGAGGGTGTTATGGTATCTAATGATGAAATAAGTTTCATGGTGGGGGAAATGGGCATGAAATTGTAATGGAGTGAAGTGACAACATAAGTATGTTTGCCACGTCCCAAGCGTGGGTTTTGCGAGGGATTGAGCGACACGGTTCGTAAACGGGAATTAGCCGGTTGACCTAATTGAGAGGGAGGCTTTTGATCTGGCTAAGATGTTAAATTCCCTGGTGTGAAGGTACAAGGCTAGGATGTTGGTAGAAGTAAACTCGTATGGACGTTATAAAACTTCTAATTTATTCATAAAGAATACAGATCACCCTCACTGCGTAGTGATTGTACCTACAGAATAGCCAAGCCCATTACAGAGACGGTGACTGACTTCCACCGTCGTTCTGGCTGCCTGATAGAACTTTCCAGCACTTTGCTGCCCACACTAGCACCCTACGTCAGAGTCCCGCGGTCGCTGCCTAAACGCTCATCGGCGACTATCTCCAACTGTCTGCCTGCAGCCCGCCCTCAGCCCAAGTCGGCTGCTACTCACGCTGACTACCGTCGCTGCCTACACCCGAGAGAGAGAGCTCCCCGGAGCGGCGTGCCTCCGAGTTTTGTTAGCTCTTCCCCTTCGACCCCGCCAGCGCTTGGCATGACGTAGTGTCGAGTGCAACTTTTCCTTATTAGGGATTGTTTTAGTATTAACTTCAGTACTTTTCTTCAGAAGCTGGGTGGAGGGGTAGAGGGGCCTCTCCCTATATGGTCACGCACTGCGTCCTGAGCCCTTCATTGGCTCCTCATGACGTAGTGCGGTCCCCACCTAGGGCCCTCTTTCTTTCTCTCTCCGCTCCCAGACTTCTCCCTCTAGCCAAGAGTGTTGATACTGCAAGTTATTGCTTATTGAGGGACCTGCCCAGAGCGCCCTGTTTATCTTAATAGCTGAGTCTGCTTCCTTGCTTATCACGCGCAGCTGCCTGGCCGCTTGGACCGCCGCCTCGGCTATCTGGCTGCGTCGTTATCTTTTGTGACCCCTCTGACACGCCTGGCGTCCCCTGTTAACTCTATCTCCCTGTATGATTTCTGGTGTATCGTTGGCTTTTCTGCGGTTACAACATGTTGATGTAGGAAAATAATTAAGGTATGAAGGTGATGTCATAAAGGAAAAGTAGAAAAGGAGTGCATTATCCTGCCGGAAGCTGACAGTAAGGCTTGGTTTTAGTAATACGGGAAGTTATTCCATGGAATGTCAAAGTGTACAAAGCATTAATGTATCAATTAAAATATTAGTAGATAGGAAGGAATACCCTGTTAGAATATGTAAAAATAAATTGGACGCCGGGTGAGATGTAGGGAAATGAAAGTAATCAGATGTGACAAATGCAGTTAATAAAGGAAATTTTTATGATGTACACTAAAGTGTAGTGGTCAGGAAAAGACGTGTTGTATGATGAAAAGGGGTATCAGTGGCCACACAGTAAACGAAGTTAAACAAATATGATGAAAAATATACCTGGATAAAGCTAAAGAACATTTACTATGAAAGGAATATGTATGAATGGTAAATAAAAAAGGTTTTGATTTCTCTTCAGTAGTTGTAGAAAAACATGAAGAAGAAGTGATGCAAAGAGACACTGCATAAAAGTGGTAACTATTTAATATAAAATGTTTGTAAATAATTGCTATGTGTGAAATGTGTTTTTCAGAATTAAATGTTCTCAAGTTGAGTTAAAATAAAGGAAAAGTATAAGTTTTGCTTTCAATAGCAAATATTTTTTAAGAAAACTCATTAGGTCTTCAAAAGGAAATACATTCTCAAAAAAATTTTTAGTAAATTTGATGTTGCTGATTAAGTAAAACAAAGAAGCAACACTTTGTTAATTTACTTTTATTTACTTACTTTATTTACTTTATTTACTTTATTTATTTACTTACTTTTATTTGAGCTAATTTCGGTTCGAACATATCGTTACTGAAACGACTGGAGTTACGAACATTTTAATGAAAGTTTGGTGTGTCTAAGTTAAATAGTTTGAGAGATATGAGCGTGTGAACTATGTGGTCTTAGTAACAATTCAGCGTGGCGTGTTTCGGGCTCTGTACAGAATATTTTGGCGAGACCACTGAAATGACCGAACGTTTAACTCGCGAATAGTTGTCGGTCTGTGACTGGTAGAGCGTGAAATTAGTCGGGTCGGACTTGCTAAAATTCTGGTTGCTTTTCGCGTGAATATTTGTTAGACAGACAGTGAACTTTCTATGATAACATTTCACCATATTAAATGCGGACTTGATAGCCATTTCATGTGTTTCAATATAAATAAAAAAAACAGAGGTAATCTAATTTTAAACGCTTTTCTACAAGTAGACTGAATATCCCAAACACCAGCTCTTTTAATCATGAACTTTCAGGAACTGACTTTCCGCTACAGTTACGTGGCATCCGTGTGGTATGTATTAGGCAGTGGTTTCATCAACTAGCCGGGCGTTGTGGCCGAGCGGTTCTAGGTACTTCAGTCCCGAACCGCGCTGCTGCTACGGTTGCAGGTTCGAATCTTACCTCGGGCATGGATGTGTGTGATGTCCTTAGGTTAGTTAGGTTTAAGTAGTTCTAAGTTCTAGGGAACTGATGACCTCAGATATTGAGTCCGATAGTGCTCAGAGCCATCAGAACCATTTTGTTTCATCTGATACCACAGAGTGAAGGGACATCGGCAAGACTCCTATTGAGGTAGGTGGAGTGGACGAGAGGGTTAACAATAATGTAGATGACCAACCCCCTCCCCCCTCCCCCGCACTTGGTGGCCAAATTCGGTTACACAGTGAGTTTTTGATATATAGAAGTCTTCCGTTTTATATTACGGCCCACACCACATTCAATACTCGTCTGTATGGTCTTAAACAAAGTGTGCACTTACACCTCCCGTGTTGCTTCGCCAATCCAGTCTATATCTCTCAACTGCTGGTACTTAAAGGATGCCTTCTATGTAGATCATACTAAGCGAAATGTTCTCTTGTTATGTTTCAGCTTCTTGCTAGTAACAGGTATTGCAGAAAGGCTCTGCTGAATTACTAGTATGACCATGCTAGTAGTTAATTGGGTGTCACTCCACATCGTCGGTTCCAGACATTCAGAGACAAGCGTACATTCAGGGGCATACTTCATTGATTTTTGGCCCCCTCTCTCCCCCTTTCCCCTAACATAGAGTTCTGCTAACTGCCTTATGATCCCCTGAGGGTTGATTTATGACCACCTTAGGATACTCCATCCCCATGAGAAACCCCTGACCACCCCCTTCCTCCTCCCCACCTCTCTGAGAAATCCCCCATCCCCAACCTTCCCCCTCTTCCTCTCGCCAATTCAAGCACATTTTTAATAACAAATTAATTGACTTACTAATTAAACTTGTCAATTAATTACCCCCTCCCCCTCCTGGGAAATCCCTCAGCCCACCCTCCCCCCACCCCTGCCCTGTTTTGAAACAGGCAAGAAAAAGACTCACTCTGTGCTGTAGAGGAAGGATCTCAGGACAAAAAATTCAAATCAATGTCACTAATATATTGATGCTCACTCTCTATTGATGCACACTCTCTACTTAATCACTTTGCAGGAGACAGGGCTCCTCCACTTAGGTAGAGCACACATCTGTCCCCCACCCGCACTTCTCATTACATAATAACTGTAAGCACCGACGAATGGAATGTAGTGCGGTATAGTAGACAATGTTTGGGGTATTACGCTCGTGTCTTCATCGTCCGGGCGCCACCACAGAGGTCAAAAACTGCCCAGTGTCCTAATTACAGATCACGATGTTAAATACCACCACCCACGGGCCAAATATCAGCCTCCTGTGATCTCGCGGCCCCAAGCAAAGCATCAAGTGGTGGCATTCTGTTTGTCAGGAAACTACAGACTTGCTTCCCGTCTCCGTCTCTCTCGAGGGGCTACTTCCTGTTTGCGTTTGTGAACCAACGTCTCCATACATGCACACTGAAGTTTTCATCATTACTCAGAATACTGTATTTCCATTGGCTAATGCTGGGGACGAAGTGAGAGCTGACGCAATTTCGATATCAAAAGTAGAGGGAAATAATCGTGAGCCGTGTATACACTCGTGCTACACCTTGTGTTTAAATTGCATTGGTTTTCCTTTTCTTCCCCTGACATGTTTGTTTGATATGTTGTCTGTCATTAAGTGGCTGCTTGGCTGTCTTTTCCCTCTGCTATGGATATCTGCGGTTTTTCTTCCGGGAAACTGCTATGGAGGAAGTGAGATCTTTGACCGATGATAACTCAGAGAGTGTGGTGGACATAGGAGGGCAGTGTGGCTCTCCAGCGCGAAGCAGGCGTGGTCGGTTGTACCGAGTCGCCACGTGACGTACGTCGGTTGTGTGTAACGAGCGGGTCGAGTTGATAGAAGAGCTCCCCGCGTGTTGGTTGTATACAGAATCGCCCCACGAGTAGTTGCTGTTCATTTCACCTTGGTGGGACGTTAACAAGCTCCTGTAAGTCTTCCGTTTCAAGACTCGAGTTTAAAAAGGAGACACCTTTGGTAAGGGTGATAGCGTTATGGAGATATTTAGCAAACTCAAGTGGCAGACTCTGCAAGCGAGGCGCTCTGCATCGCAGTGTAGCTTGCTGCCCAGATTTCGAGAGGGTGCGTTTCTGGATGAGGTATCGAATATGTTGCTTTCCCCTACTTATACCTCCCGAGGAGATCACGAATGTAAAATTGGAGAGATTCGAGCGCGCGCGGAGGCTTCCCGGCAGTCGTTCTTCCCGCGAACCATACGCGATTGGAACAGGAAAGGGAGGTAATGACAGCGGCACGTATAGTGCCCTCCACCACACACTATTGGGTCGCTTGCCGAGTATAAATGTAGATGTAGATGTAGAAAGTCATCGTGTAAAACAGAAGTGATTTCAGGCGTTCCCCAAGGTACTGTTATAGTCCCTTTGCTGCTCCTTATCTGTATAAACGACTTGGGAGACAATCGAGCAGCCATCTTCAGTTGTTTGCAGATGACGCTGTCGTTTATTGACTAATAAAGTCATTATAACGTCAAACCAAACAGCAAAATGATTTAGAAAAAATATCTGAATGGCGCGAAAAGTGGCAGCTGACCCTAAAAAACGAAAAGTGTGAGGTCATCCACATGAGTGTTAAAAGGAACTCGTTAAACTTCGGTTACACGATAAATCAGTCTAATCTAAAAGCCGTAAATTCAACTAAATACCTAGGCATTACAATTACGAACAACTTAAATTGGAAACAGCACATAGAAAATGTTGTGGGGAAAGCTAATCAAAGGCTGAATTTTATTCGCAAGACAGAAAATGTAACAGACCTATTAAGGAGACTGCCTACTCTATGCTTGCCCGTCCTCTTTTAGAATACGTGTGGGATCCTTAGCAGGTAGGACTGACGGAGTACATCGAAAAAGTTCAACGAAAGGAAGCGCGTTTTGTATTATCGCTAAATATGGGAGAGGGTGTCACAGAAATGATACAGGATTTGGGCTGGAAATCATTAAAAGAAAGGCGTTTTTCGTTGCGACGGAATCTCCTCACGAAATTCCAATCACCATCTTTCTCCTCCGAATGCGAAAATATTTTGTTGACACCGACCTACATAGGGCGGAACGATCACCATGACAAAATAATAGAAATCAGAGCTCGTACGTAAAGATATAGGTGTTCATTCTTTCCGCGCCCTATACGAGGTTGGAATAATAGAGAATTGTGAAGGTGGTTCGATGAACCCTCTGCCAGGCACTTAAATGTGATTTGTAGAGTATCCATGTAGATGCAGACGTAGAACTCAAGAAAGGACTTCAGTGTGTTCGTCGCCACGACAGTGCAAACGAATTTCTCCTTCTCCATGACAACGTAGGGCCTCAGAGGAGACCGCACCTCCTACCTTCCGAGTTCCGTCTGTTTGGCCAAATGAAGAATGCACTCCGCAGGAAGCAGTACGTTGATTACAGGGAGGTCATTGACGTTGGCTCTGACGTCGATCAGTAGCGTGCAGCAGACAGGGCCCCCCACTAAGTTGGACTACGTCCGTCTCATTGAATGCAGATTACAATGACGAATAGGATTTTGTAGCCAAAAAAGGGGGAATAATATGGTTTATTGGATTTCTGAATAAAACGAACCTGCTTTCAGAAAAGTGTTGTATTACTTACTGAACGCCCGTCGTAGGTATGTTGTCTGAAAAACGGTTTGTTATGGTTGTCTGGATAAACTGACAGAACCAGAGGTTGTAGAGAGTTTCAGGGAGAGCGTAAGGGAACGATTGACAGGAATGGGGGAAAGAAATACAATATAAGAAGAATGGGTAGCTTTGAAGGATGAAATAGCGAAGGCAGCAGAGGATCAAAGAGGTAAAAAGACGAGGGCTAGTAGAAATCCTTGGGTAACAGAAGAGATACTCAATTTAATTGATAAAAGGAGAAAATACAAAAATACAGTAAATGAACCAGGCAAAAAAATTCAAAGTATCAAAAATGAGTTAGACAGGAAGTGTAAAATGGCTAAGCAGGGATGGCTAGAGGACAAATGTAAGGATGTAGAGGCATATCCCCCCCATGAACCATGGACCTTGCCTTTGGTGGGGAGGCTAGCGTGCCTCAGCGATACAGATGGTCGTACCGTAGGTGCAACCACAACGGAGGGGTATCTGTTGAGAGGCCAGACAAACGTGTGGTTCCTGAAGAGGGGCAGCAGCCTTTTCAGTAGTTGCAGGGGCAACAGTCTGCATGATTGATTGATCTGGCCTTGCAACATTAACCAAAACGGCCTTGCTGTGCTGGTACTGCGAACGGGTGAAAGCAAGGGAAAACTACGGCCGTAATTTTTCCCGAGGGCATGCAGCTTTACTGTATGATTAAATGATGATGGCGTCCTCTTGGATAAAATATTCCGGAGGTAAAATAGTCCCCCATTCGGATCTCCGGGCGGGGACTACTCAAGAGGATGTCGTTATCAGGAGAAAGAAAACTGGCGTTCTACGGATCGGAGCGTGGAATTTTTAGATCCCTTAATCGGGCAGGTAGGTTAGAAAATTTAAAAAGGGAAATGGATAGGTTAAAGTTAGATATATTGGAAATTAGTGAAGTTCGGTGGCAGGAGGAACAAGACTTCTGGTCAGGTGACTACAGCGTTATAAATACAAAATCAAATAGGGGTAACGCAGGAGTAGGTTTAATAATGAATAGGAAAATAGGAATGCGGGTAAGCTACTACAAACAGCATAGTGAACGCATTATTGTGGCCAAGATAGATACGAAGCCCACACCTACTACAGTAGTACAAGTTTATATGCCAACTAGCTCTGCAGATGACGAAGAAACTGAAGAAATGTGAGATGAAATAAAAGAAATTATTCAGATAGTGAAGGGAGACGAAAATTTAATAGTAATGGGTGACTGGAATTCGAGTGTAGGAAAAGGGAGAGAAGGAAACATAGTAGGTGAATATGGATTGGGGCTTGAAATGAAAGAGGAAGCCGCCTAGTAGATTTTTGCACAGAGCACAACTTAATCATAGCTAACACTTGGTTTAAGAATCATGAAAGAAGGTTGTATACATGAAAGAACCCTGGAGATACTAAAAGGTATCAGATAGATTATATAATGGTAAGACAGAGATTTAGGAATCAGGTTTTAAGTTGTAAGACATTTCCAGGGGCAGATGTGGACTCTGACCACAATCTATTGGTTATGACCTGTAGATTAAAACTGAAGAAACTACAAAAATGTGGGAAATTAAGGAGATGGGACCTGGATAAACTGAAACAACCAGAGGTTGTACAGAGTATCAGGGAGAGGATAAGGGAACAATTGACAGGAATAGGGGAAAGAAATACAGTAGAAGAAGAATGGGTAGCTGTGAGGGATGAAGTAGTGAAGGCAGCAGAGGATCAAGTAGGTAAAAAGACGAGGGCTAGTAGAAATCCTTGGGTAACAGAAGAAATATTGAACTTAATTGATGAAAGGAGAAAATATAAAAATGCAGTAAATGAAGCAGGCAAAAAGGAATACAAACGTCTCAAAAATGAGATCGACAGGAAGTGCAAAATGGCTAAGCCTGGATGGCTAGAGGACAAAGGTAAGGATGTAGAGGCGCATATCACTAGGGGTAAGATAGGTACTGCCTACAGGAAAATTAAAGAGACCTTTGGAGAGAAGAGAACCACGTGTATGAATATCAAGAACTCAGATGGAAACCCAGTTCTAAGCAAAGAAGGGAAGGCGGAAAGGTGGAAGGAGTATATAGAGGGTTTATACAAGGGCGATGTATTTGAGGACAATATTATGGAAATGGAAGAGGATGTAGATGAAGACGAAATGGGAGTTACGTTACTGCGTGAAGAGTTTGACAGAGCACTGAAAGACCTGAGTCGAAACAAGGCCCCCGGAGTAGACAACATTCCATTAGAGCTACTGAAGGCCTTGGGAGAGCCAGTCATCACAAAACTCTACCAGCTGGTGAGCAAGATGTATGAGACAGGTGAAATACCCTCAGACTTCAAGAAGAATATAATAATTCCAATCCCAAAGAAAGCAGGTGCTGACAGATGTGAAAATTACCGAACTATCTGTTTAATAAGTCACAGCTGCAAAATACTAACGCGAATTCTTTACAGACGAATGGAACAACTGGTAGATGCGGACCTCGGGGAGGATCAGTTTGGATTCCGTAGGAATGTTGGAACACGTGAAAAATACTGACCTTACGACTTATCTTAGAAGAAAGATTAAGAAAAGGCAAAGCTACGTTTCTAGCATTTGTAGACTTAGAGAAAGCTTTTGACAATGTTGACTGGAATACTCTCTTTCAAATTCTGAAGGTGGCAGGGGTAAAATACAGGGAGCGAAAGGCTATTTACAATTTGTACAGAAACCAGATGGCAGTCATAAGAGTCGAGGGGCATGAAAGGGAAGCAGTGGTTGGGAAAGGAGTGAGACAGTGTTGTAGCCTCTCCCCGATGTTATTCAATCTGTATATTGAGCAAGCAGTATAGGAAACAAAAGAAAAATGTGGAGTAGGTATTAAAATTCATCGAGAAGAAGTAAAAACTTTGAGGTTCGCCGATGACATTGTAATTCTGTCAGAGACGGCAAAGGACTTGGAAGAGCAGTTGAACGGAATGGACAGTGTCTTGAAAGGAGGATATAAGATGAACATCAACAAAAGCAAAACGACGATAATGGAATGTAGTCAAATTAAATCGTGTGATGCTGAGGGAATAAGATTAGGAAATGAGACACTTAAAGTAGTAAAGGAGTTTTGCTATTTAGAAAGTAAAATAACTGATGATGGTCGAAGTAGAGAGGATATAAAATGTTGACTGGCAATGGCAAGGAAAGCGATTCTGAAGAAGAGAAATTTGTTAACATCGAATATAGATTTATGTATCAGGAAGTCGTTTCTGAAAGTATTTGTTTGGAGTGTAGCCATGTATGGAAGTGAAACATGGACGTTAACTAGTTTGGACAAGAAGAGAATAGAAGCTTTCGAAATGTGGTGCTACAGAAGAATACTGAAGATAAGGTGGATAGATCACGTAACTAATGAGGAGGTATTGAATAGGATTGGGGAGAAGAGAAGTTTGTGGCACAACTTGACTAGAAAAAGGGATCGATTGGTAGGACATGTTTTGAGGCATCAAGGGATCACAAATTTAGCATTGGAGGGCAGCGTGGAGGGTAAAAATCGTAGAGGGAGACCGAGAGTTGAGTACACTAAAGCAGATTCAGAAGGATGTAGGTTGCAGTAGGTACAGGGAGATGAAGCAGCTTGCACAGGATAGAGTAGCATGGAGAGCTGCATCAAACCAGTCTCAGGACTGAAGACAACAACAACAGAGGCATATCTCACTGGGGGTAAGATAGATACTGCCTACAGGAAAATTAAAGAGACTTTTGTAGAAAAGAGAACCACTTGTACAAAAATCAAGATCTCAGATGGAGGGAAAGCAGAAAGGTGGAAGGTCTGTACAAGGGCGATGTACTTGAGAACAATGTTATGGAAGTGGAAGAGGATGTAGATGAAGATGTGAATGGGAGATATGATACTGCGTGAAGTGTTTGACAGAGCACTTTTACCTAAGTCGAAACATGGCCCCGGGAGTAGACAACATTCCGTTAGAACTACTGGTAGCCTTGGGAGAGCCAGCCCTGACAAAACTCTACCATCAGGGGAGCAAAATGTATGAGACAGGCGAAATACCCTGAGACTTCAACGAGAATATAATAATTCCAATCCCGAAGAAAGCAGGTATCGACATATGTGAAAATTACCAAACCATCAATTTAATAAGCCACGCCTGCAAAACACTAACGCGAATTCGTTACAGACGAATGCAAAAACTGGTAGATGCTGACCTCGGGGAAGATCAGTTTGGCCTCCGTAGAAATATTGGAACACGTGAGGCAATACTGACTCTACGACTTATCTTAGAAGAAAAATCAAGGAAAGGCAACCCTACTTTTCTAGAATGTGTAGACTTAGAGAAAGCGTTTGACAATGTTGACTGGAGTACTCTCTTTCTCTGGCAGGGGTAAAATACAGGGAGCGAAAGGCTATTTACAATTTGTACAGAAACCAGATGGCAGTTATAAGAGTCGAGGGGCACGAAAGGGAAGCAGTGGTTGGGAAGGGAGTGAGACAGGGTTGTAGCCTCTTACCGATGTTATTCAATCTGTATATTGAGCAAGCTGTAAAGGAAACAAAAGAAAAATTCAGAGCAGGTATTAAAATCCATGGAGAAGAAATTAAAACTTTGAGTTTCCTTGATGACATTGTAATTCTGTCAGAGACAGCAAAGGACTTGGAAGAGCAGTTGAACGGAATGGACAGTGTCTTGAAAGGAGGGTGGAAGACGAACATCAACAAAAGCAAAACGATGATAATGGAATGTAGACGAATTAAATCGGGTGATCTTGCGGGAATTAGAATAGGAAATGAGACGCGTAAAGTAGTAAAGGAGTTTTGCTATTTGGGGAGCAAAATAACTGATGATGGTTGAAGTAGAGAGGATATAAAATGTAGACTGGCAATGGCAAGGAAAGCGTTTCTGAAGAAGAGAAATTTGTTAACATCGAGTATAGATTTAAGTGTCAGGAAGTCGTTTCTGAAAGCATTTGTATGGAGTGTAGCCATGTATGGAAGTGAAACGAGGACGAGAAATAGCTTAGACAAGAAGAGACTAAAAGCTTTCGAAATGTGGTGTTACAGAAGAATGCTGAAGATTAAAAGGGTATATCACATAACTAATGAGGAGTTATTGAAAAGAATTTGAGAGAAGAGAAATTTGTGGCACAACTTGACTAGAAGAAGGGATCGGTTGGTAGGACATGTTCTGAGGCACCAAGGGATCACCAATTTGGTATTGGAGTGCTGCGTGGAGGGTAAAAATCGTAGAGGGAGACGAAGAGATGATTACACTAAACAGATTCAGAAAAATGTAGGTTGCAGTAGGTGCTGGAAAATGAAGAAGCTTGCACAGGATAGAGTAGCATGGAGAGCTGCATCGAACCAGTCTCTGGACTGAAGACCACAACAGCAACAACATGGTTGTCTGAATAGTGATTTATTATGGTCTTGTGTGACTTTATTTCAGTTGTATCTCTGTTGATTTGCCTTTAGTACCTTTAATGAACGCCATACGGTAATATACGATGCGAGATTTCGCCGTCGGAAGTTCAAATCCTTACTCGTTCATTGGTGTCTGTGTTGTCCTTAGCGTAAGTTAGTTTAAGTTAGATTAAGTAGTGTGTAAGCTTAGCGACCGATGACCTCAACAGTTTGTTCCCTTAAGACCTTACCACAAATTTCCAAAATTATGATGCGAGAAACACTCCACCGGTTTCCTATTATTCTTTGCACTTGCCGCTTACGCCAGCATTAATCTAGAGCTTAGAGATAATTTACATGTGGAATTTTTTTCCATTACTTTTATAATTTTTCACAGATGTACAATACTATGCACGCTCTATAATAAAAGTGTTTCACATATTTACTAATTTTAACTTTAGCGTGTCTCACATTCGGTTTTATCTTCACATTTAATGCCATTTTTTGTAGTTTCTTTGGTTTTGACAGTTCTATGTGATGATTAAAAAAAATAAAGCTGTCACCAACCCCAAGGCTGGTCTGGATACTGCTGTGATTTACTAGACGCAGTTCTGTTATTGGTGGGACGCCAAGACCTTTGAACTGACGTACGTAGCCAGTTACTAGGGTCATTAGAGCTTAATGTCCATTCTGAACCACGGTGCAGCTCATTATTTCTCACAGCAACAAATACTGCCTGAGGTGCAAGGAGTGAAACGTGACAGGTAAGTCCTATGACCGACTGAGGATCGATCAAGAGACGTACACAACGGTGATCTGGGACTTTACCACTTTTCTTCATTGTTTTGTTAAGCCGTATCACGCGGTACTCCTCTCCAACGTAATACTCAAAATTCCTAGTGAAAACCAAAAAATACAGACTTGATATCTTTTCTGAAAGAAATATGTTTCTTCTTCCAAGGCAAATAAAACTCATTTCCAAAGCATAAACATGATATAAATTCGAAAAAAAACAGGACTCCTCTTCCAAAGCAGCTGGCCGGAGTGGCCGAGCGGTTCTAGGCGCTTCAGTCTGTAACGGCGATACCGCTACGGTCGCAGGTTCGAATCCTGCCTCGGGCATGGATGTGCGTGATGTCCTTAGTTAGGTTTAAGTAGTTCTAAGTTCTAGGGGACTGATGACTTCAGATGTAAAGTCCCATAGTGCTCAGAGCCATTTGACACATTTATTTCTTCCAAAGCAAACAATGAGACTACAAGAGTCCAAAGGAAATTATGGAACGAAGTCAATATCTTGAATGCCCATGTAGAATTAAATACTTTGTTGTAAATCTTGAAACTTTCCTGGCCATATGTTGACATGTTCAAAACCGAGTATCTGCCAGTTGTTTGCGCCATATGTCATGTCATATACTTTGTTGTTTAGGATTACCTATAGTTTGTCAAATGCACGCCTAGATGCTTCTAATCTGAGGCAGGCCATTGAAACTAGCTCAACTAGTCATTTGAGCAGTGTTTTTGCTGCATCCTAAAGATTTTTTGGCATTGCTAATAGCTATGGAAAGGAAACTAACTAATCCTGCGACTATGTTCCTACCTGTCAATATGCAAAATTTGTATTTGTAGTACCAATTGAGTGATGTTTTCAGTCATGATGGACAATGAATTGGCTCTAATTGTCACCATTCCCTTAGCAGACTGCAGACATCACTTTGAAGTTTACAGCGTGTATACCTATCCAGTATTTTGGGCGCTCCTCCATACCTACGTTCAGTACCATCTGCGGGAGTACTTTTTAATTAGTGAGGACCGAAGATATTTCTTAGCTTTTTGAGTTAAAGTAGGTTTTACTCATTACGTATTTTTCAGAGGACCATTTCACAATGAGGCATTATTTCCTGAAAAAGTGATTTATTTTTGTTTTTAATAAGTTTTAGTGTCCTCGGAATACGGTCTTTCTACATAATTCATACCTCTGTTTCTGGAAGATCTGTATAAAGAATGTGACATATCCTAATATTTGACCTTTACGTATCTACATCTACATCCATACCCCGCAAACGACCTGATGGTGTGTGACGGAGGGTACTTTGAGTACCTCTATCTGTTCTCCCTTCTATTCCAGTCTCGTATTGTTCGTGGAAAGAAGGATTGTCGGTATACTTCTGTGTGGGCTCTAATCTCTCTGATTTTATCCTCATGGTCTCTTCGCGAGATATACGTAGGAGGGAGCAATATACTGCTTGACTCCTCAGTGAAGGTATGTTCTCGAAACTTCAACAAAAGCCCGTACGGAGCTACTGAGAGTTTTTCTTGCATAGTCTTCCACTGGAGTCCTTATCTATTATCTCCGCAAAGCTTTCGCGATTACTAAATGATCCTGTAACGAAGCGGGCTGCTCTCCGTTGGACCTTCTCTATATCTTCTGGTACGAATCCCACACCGGTCATTATTCAAGCAGTGGGCGAACAAGTGTACTGTAACCTACTTCCTTTGTTTTCGTACTGCATTTCCTTAAGATTCTTCCAATGAATCGCAGTCTGGCATCTGCTTTACCGACGATCAACTTTATACGATCATTCCATTTTAAATCACTACTAATGCCTACTCCCAGATAATTTATGGAATTAACTGCTTCCAGTTGCTGACCCGCTATATTGTAGCTAAATGATAAAGGATCTTTCTCTCTGATTTCGCAGCACATTACATTTGTCTACATTGAGATTCAATTGCCATTCCCTGCACCATTCGTCAATTCGTTGCAAATCCTCCTGCATTTCAGTACAATTTTCCATTGTAGTCAGTGCTGCCGACTGCCACGTACGACACTCTGGTTCGATTCCCGCTACTGATAGAGGTTTCCTCTCGGTGGGAGGACTGGACTGGCTCTGGTCGGGCAGCTGAGGAGCTGAGCTGCTCGACCGATCAGCAGCGAGCGAGAGAGCGGCGCGCTGACCACGTGCCCCTCTGAAGGCATCCGATGACGTCACTGCCACAGGACGACACGACGGTCGGTCGCACCACCTACGACCAGAACGCCGAACCTAAGTTACCACAGTATATGTCGGTGATTAATCGGGAACCCCGCGTCGCTTATTAAGGAGTGAGAGTCCAGACGGCCCGAAGCGGAACGCGAGCGTGGAGTCCCTCCCCCCCCACGTCGTCCTCTCATCAAGGCGCCACCGGCCGGCGATTGACCTCGCCACCGGCGGGCAGCCGCGCCGCTGAGGTTGGCAGCCCTGCTGCCGGCGTTGCAGGAAGTGCGTGCGCGCGCCAACTGCGAAGCCAGTCCGGGCCGGGGTCGCTCGTCAACCTGGACTGCCGGTGTCCAGTGCGAGGGCTGTGCAGAAGGAAGTGGGGAAGTGGCCGCAGGAACAGGGCGGGGGCCGCAGCTCTGGACTCCTCGTATACGGCGGGACGGCGCTTCGAGTCCCCAGCTGGCCAGCCAGAAGCAGGTCTTCCTCGGTTTCCCTAAATCTAGGGTTGCCAGACGCACGGTTTTGGCCGGATTGATACGAAAATTTCCCTTCTTGTCCTGGGCACGGTGCAAACTTTTAACCGCACGTCAAATATTAGCAGTTTGAACTTTAGGCGCGATGACTTACACTACTGGCCACTAAAATTGCTATACCACGAAGATGACGTGCTACAGACGCGAAATTTAACCGACAGGAAGGAGGTGATGTGATATGCAAATGATTAGCTTTTCAGAGCATTCACACAAAGTTGGCGTCGGTGGCGACACCTACAACGTGCTGACATGAGGAAAGTTTCCAACCGATTTCTCATACACAAACAGCAGCTGACCGGCGTTGCCTGGTGAAACGTTGTTGTGATGCCTCGTGTAAGGAGGAGAAATTCGTACCATCACGTTTCCGACTTTGATAAAGGTCGGATTATAGCTTATGGCATTTGCGGTTTGTCGTATCGCGACATTGCTGCTCGCTTTGATGGAGATGCAATCACTGTAGGCAGAATACGGAATCGGTGAGTTCAGGAGGGTAATACGGAACACCGTGCTGGATCCCAACGGCCTCGTATTACTAGCAGTCGAGATGTCAGGCATCTTATCCGCATGGCTGTAACGGATCGTGCAGCCACGTCTCGATCCCTGAGTCAACAAATGGGGACGTTTGCAGGACAACAACCATCTGCACGAACAGTTCGATGACATTTGCAGCAGGATGGAATATCAGCTCGGAGACCATGGCTGCGGTTACCCTTGACGTTGCATCACAGACAGGAGCGCCTGCGATGGTGTACTCGACGACGAACCTGGGTGCACGAATGGCAAAACGTCAATTTTTCGGATGAATCCAGGTTCTGTTTAACACATCGTGATGGTCGCATCCGTATTTCGTGACATCGCGGTGAACGCACATTGGAAGCGTGTATTCGTCATCACCATACTGGCGTATCACCCGGCAAGATAATATGGGATGCCATTGGTTACACGTCTCGGTCACCTCTTGTTCGCATTGACGGCACTTTAAACAGTGGACGTTACATTTCAGACGTGTTAAAACCCGTGGCTCTATCCTTCATTCGATCCCTGCGAAAGTCTACATTTCAGCAGGATAATGCACGGCCTGTCTGGGTACAGAAAATGTTCGACTGCTGCCCTGTCCAGTACATTCTCCAGATCTCTCACCAATTGAAAAGGTCTGGTCAATCGTGGCCGAGCAACTGGCTCGTCACAATACGCCAGTATCTGAACTATGGTATCGTGTTGAAGCTGCATGGACAGCTGTACCTGTACACGCCATCCAAGCTGTGTTTGAGTCAATGCCGAGGCGTATCAAGGCCGTTATTACAGCCAGAGGTGGTTGTTCTGGGTACTGATTTCTCTGGATCTATGCACCCAATTTGCGTGAAAATGTAATCACGTGTGAGTTCAAGTATAATATATTTGTCCAATGAATACCCGTTTATCATCTGCATTTGTTCTTGGTGTAGCAATTTTAATGGCTAGTAGTGTATATTTTATAATCTTGCAGTACCAAATTTTACGATGCGGACAATGTTTTTCACGCTAGGGCGCGATGATATGATGGGAGCTGCGACGGATGTGACGTCAGAAGCGGAAATGCGTTGCATACTTCCACTCCACTCGAGAAGGCACTCGGTTTCGTTCACTTCGGCAGTACGTCCGGCATTTGGTGGCAAGCCTTCGTGCATTTTCCGTTTTGGAATTCATTACTTTGCGGTAGTAGTGTGTTCAAAAAGGATGGGAGTGTGACAAATCTCACTAAATGTAAATGAGATATTCAAACCAGCACTCACCGGAATAGAAGACTGGAAGTGTATCGCTAAGTTTGGGAAAAATAATTTACAAAACTGCGGTCAGTTCCAGGAAACGCATGTAAGGCAAGATGTACTTTCGTGTTGAAAAAGCTGGAGAGGGATTTTCCATTTCACACGGCGGCGTAACCGATGTTAGGCATCGTTTTAACACTGTTAACCACAACCGGAAAAACTTAACATTGGTGCAAGCCACGATAATGAAAAGTCTCTACAATGTGGACTCTATCGAAGCACACGAGGTTTGTAGCAGTAGTTGCGTGCTATTTCTAACATTTCTAATTTTCAGTGTAATAATAGTCCTATTCAGAAATTACAAAAAGGCACATTTAATACTGCTTTTTTCGTTTCAGATAACTGCGCCTGAACTAACATGTAATAAAAAATGAATTGTACAATTATTTTAATTATGATTATAGTTGCAATTATTTTTACAAGACTCTGCCGCCTAATGAAAAAATGTTGAGAATTCCTCTCTCAACTGAAGAGTACTCCTCTTAATTGTGTGCTATGAAGCAAATGCGCACGAAACATGATTTTAGGAAAGTTAGTTTCGATACATGAGTGCCTATTTTTCCTCACTGAAACCTGGCAACCCTACCCAAAATGTTAAAGCAAATACCGTGATGGACCCTTCGGAAAAGAGGCAAGCGTTTTCCTCTCCCCTCCTCCAACCAACCAACCCGAGTTTGTGCTCCGCCACCAATTACGAAGACATGGACGGGGCGATAAACCCTAAGCTTCCTTTCTTTTATATCAATTTATATTGGATTGTCCCTTTCAGTAGGCACATCTACAGGTTTACTCCGCAGTTCACAGGTGAGTGTTTGGCAGAGAGCGCAGCGCAGACAAACATATTCACACCATTTGTCGACCGTTCCACTCTCGAATCGCACGTGGCAAAAAATGATCACCTAAATCTTCCACTGCGTGCTCTGATTTATCTTATTTTGACACAATGGTCACTTCTTCCTTTGTCGCTGAGAGTCAACTAATTATTTTCGCATTTAGAGAAGAAAATTGGAGATTGGAGTTTTCTGAACATATCTCGCCACAATAAAAAACATTTTTTTAGTGACTGCGACCCCAACGCGATTATCATATTCGTGACACTCTCTCCCCTATTTTGCGATGCTACAAAACGTGCTGCCCTTCTTTATACTTTTTCGATGTCCTCGGTCAGTCCTACCTCTTGAGGACCCCGTGTCGAACAATAGGACTCCAGAAGAGCAGGACGGGCGTGGAGTAGGCCTGTTGTGTCTTCTAAGCTTTCATTCAGTAAAACTGTGGTCCGCCTTCCCAAGAACATTTTCTATGTGATGGCGTTCCGCAGATACGAGTATATAGTTGAATCAACGTACTTTAAACTTGCGTGATTTAACGTGTAGCCTAAATTTAGTGGCATTTTTTAGTACTCATGTGGAGCACGACACGCTTTCTGTTGTTAAAGATCAGTTGCTACTTTTATCATGTAATTCGTATTGACTTTAGTATAAGGTAAACGACAACATCATCTGAAAATAATCTAAGACGGCTGCTTTCATTGCCACCTAAACCGCTTTCGTGCTGTAGATTAACAACAGCAAGGGCATTTTCTTTGGGGAACACAAGATATCACTTCTATTTCGGTAGATGACTTCCAGTCGGTTGTTACGAATTGTGACCTCTCTGCCAGGAAATCAGGAATCCAATTGCATAACTGAGGCGACACTCCACACACATGGAATTTGATTAGAAGCCGGTTGTCAGGAAGCGTGTGGAAAGTCTGGAGATAATCTAGGAATACGGAATCAACATGACATCCCCTGTTGATAGCATTCATTACTTCGTGTGAATAAATATTTTTTTAAAGTGGATAATGAATGAACTTCAAACAGAAGCACCGTGCTGCTACTGAGTTGTTGGCAGTGGAGTGACGCGCCCAGAGCAAACTTCCATCCTGCGTCGCCCTCCCCCCTCTTGCCCCCCCCCCCCCCCAACCCCCAGCCGTGCCGAAATCAGTTTTTTTTTTTCGTACAATCTTTATCGCTGTTTACCCGCTTTATTCTTTCTTCATTGCTCGAGATCAACAGCGCTTTACAATGAAGTAAAAGGGACAATTTTCAAACAAGTACTTTGGAAGACACAATTGCAATTTGTAAAAACAAACATTTCAATGTCTCTTTCCTTGAAACAGCAGTACGATATTCCCTTGGTTGTTTCATTGTCAGTCAATGCAAAGAAGTAACAACCGTAAAATATCGTATACTCTTTACACTTCCAGTGCGTTGGCCCACTTACGAAATTAGAACGGCTCCGCCTGTAGCTGAAAACAAAAAAGAAGCGTCTCCCTAACAGGTAGCTGTAGGTCTTATGGGAGTGATGCTCAATGCAATACAATCCTAGTCTACCCACGATTTCCTCCCCTCCACTACTGTCTCTTCTGCTGCTACAACTTCCACTCCTTTTACTTATTACCTCTCTTGCTTACTCCACCGTCAACCCCTTTCTGCTCCTCTTCCTCATTTTCTTCCGCCCTTTGTAGTGGAACGCGAAGTTGAAGCGTCACCCATCCACCAGTGTCAGCCCAGTTTGCAGGTGAATATAAGTTTAATTTAGTGTTTATGTATTTTGTAATATTTGTAATGATTGTGAATTATCTAAAGTTTTGTATTTGTTTTTATGTTTTATGTACGGAGAGGGCGGCACAATGAATGGAGACAGCATCTTCACTGCCGGGACCAGAGAGAAAATAGCTGGCCACTACACGTCGCGGGTCGACAGCCAAAGAGCAACAGAAGATCCTGAAACCGAGTTGTTGCGTCTACATCTACATCTACATCTACATCTACATCCATACTCCGCAAGCCACCTGACGGTGTGTGGCGGAGGGTACCGTGAGTACCTCTGTCGGTTCTCCCTTCTATTCCAGTCTCGTATTGTACGTGGAAATAAGGATTGTCGGTATGCTTCTGTGTGGGCTCTAATCTCTCTGATTTTATCCTCATGGCCTCTTCGCGAGATATACGTAGGAGGGAGCAATATACTGCTTGACTCTTCGGTGAAGGTATGTTCTCGAAACTTTAACAAAAGCCCGTACCGAGCTACTGAGCGTCTCTCCTGCAGAGTCTTCCACTGGAGTTTATCTATCATCTCCGTAACGCTTTCGCGATTATTAAATGATCCTGTAACGAAGCGCGCTGCTCTCCGTTGGATCTTCTCTATCTCTTCTATCAACCCCGTCTGGTACGGATCCCACACTGCTGAGCAGTATTCAAGCAGTGGGCGAACAAGCGTACTGTAACCTACTTCCTTTGTTGTCGGATGGCATTTCCTTAGGATTCTTCCAATGAATCTCAGTCTGGCATCTGCTTTACCGACGATCAACTTTATATGATCATTCCATTTTAAATCACTCCTAATGCGTACTCCGTCGTGCTTCTAAAAACAGAAAAAATAATAATTTGTAATGTTTCTACAACAATGACGTCATAGAAAGTTTAATCATATTGTAAATGTTCAGTCCTATCTTGTCGAGGCTCAGGTTCACGTCTGTATGTAGTATATATGTAGATAATAAACTAGTGTATACTACAAAAGTTTAAATACGTGTTCCGAGAATTTATTTATGAAGAATTACATTAAGGAAGAAGGATTACTGATTTATTTGACAAGATTATTAATTTTTGACAACATTCATCTAAATTGAAAAAAGTTTGCGCAAACCAATTGGACTGAGTGACGTAATTCTGCGCATACGACTCAAATGATGATGTTTTAATTACAGTTTCGTTCAAGAACCATTGAGAGACAACTTCAAAAAGAATTCAAATAATTTTGAAGTGTTTTGTAACTGACGCAGGTGACGAAGTCTGCACATGGTCATATGTCAAAAGAAAATCATTTATATAAAACTTACGTCGTTACACTACACTACACGTCCACGGAGGCAGACGGGCTGGTCGCCACAGCCTAGATTCACCGCTGGTCGCAGCCGAAAGAGAGGTGAATGTTGCCTGTCCTCCACGCAGGGATGCAGAGTGTGCATCCCGAGACATCACAGGCAACAGGAGTGTCCAGAATTTGACGAAGAAGTTATTCTGGGGGGAACTAGACATTAGGACAAACTGCGCCAGCTGACACAAACGTCGCCGAGTGGGCGAGATGTCTGGCACGGGCAGGTGTGTCGTATTCCGTGATCTTGCTGCTCAAATTAATTGAGGTCACAAATTTCGTACACAAGGTGGTGAAAAGCTCTGGGGTATAGAACACTATGAGCAAATGGTACCATCGCTGTTGACACCAGATATGAGGGACAGAAAAATTGAAGTCTGTTCTTATCTGCTTGAAGCGTTTGAAGCTAACTAGGCCTCGAATTTTCCGACCACGTGAAAAGAGGTGAAATTTGAACTTACCGTTATGACCCGGAAACTTATAAATTATTGGAGAATTACGTCATGTCATCAGGGCGTAACAAGTATGAGAAATATGGCTCTGAGCACTATGGGACTTAACTGCTGTGGTCATCAGTCTCCTAGAACTTAGAACTACGTAAACCTAACTAACCTAAGGACATCACACAACACCCAGCCATCACGAGGCAGAGAAAATCCCTGACCCCGATGGGAATCGAACCCGGGAACCCGGGCGCGGGAAGCGAGAACGATACCACACGACCACGAGATGCGGGCCAAGTATGAGAATCAAAGAGTGCTCAGCACAGAAATCGTGGGCTTCGTCTGTTGGAATAAAGAGGGCGTCACTCTTCTTGTATCACCAACAGCGAGTGGTACATTGAGGAACTCCAGAAGGTTCAAGAAGCCATTAAGAGTATAAGACCGTTAAAGACTGAAAGCAATCATTTCTCACCGTAGCCAAATGACGTCCCAGCACCTATTCGCAATGAATCAGGTGATAAGGTAGTCGATGTCTTTCGTGGTCACCCGTCCATATACAATATGGATCTGGTATTCTTCGATTTCTACCTCTTTGATTCAACACAGGACTTTCTTCGGGGCCCGCGATAGTGGAAGTAAATCGTTGGAGGATATGTGAGTAATAGCTTCGTACTGAGGAAGAGTCGCCGAGAACAAACGCTCATTTTGATGATTTATGTTCGTTAATCGAGAAGTCACGACCACTTGCAGGATATGTGAGTAGTAGCTTCCTACTGAGGAAGAGTCACCTAGAGGAAACGCTCATTTTGACGATTTGTGTTAGTTGATCGAGAAGTCAAGAACACTTTCCCTTCATGTAGCGTTGCGTTGATATGGGAGAAGAGACCAAACAGCGATGTCATCGGTCTCATCGGATTAGGGGAGGTAGTCGGCCGTGCCCTGTCAAAGGAACCGTCCTGGCATTTGGCTAAAGCGATTTAGGGAAATCACGGAAAATTTAAATCAGGATGGCCGGACGCGGGATTGAACCGTCGTCCTCTCGAATGCGAGTCCAGTGTACTGCGCCACCTCGCTCGGTCCTTCATTTAGCACATCAGTACACACCGAACTGGCATTAGTTTGTATTTGGACTGAAACACGGATACTCGAGTAAGTGGCTCGAAGATAAAGCGTCTGTTAGCGAAATAAGAAATCGATCGATTGTCCATATTTCAGTCATCCTTTCATTCAGTGAATAATGACAAACAATGAGCATTATTTACCTTGAGTTCTACACTCGTCGTTAAAACAAATCTTTAGTGATGATACCGTTTGCTGTCGTTGAAACTCAGACATTAACACATGAATTCCCTGTTCATTCATTCACCCATCCATCTAGCCATTCAATCGTCGTGTTCCGTACATCCCATTAAGAAGAAGAAACTTTAGAGACCTGGAATTGGAACGAGTCAAGGTGTGCATTAAACTACTCAATACCCTTTGTGTTTACACCCACTAAATGTATTCTCTTAACGTAGCAAGAAAGGAGCTATTTTGAAAACAAAGTTCGATGTTTCAATTTTATTAAATTGTACATCCGCTTTCATTTTCCTTTGGTAACTTAATATTTACATGAATATTCTTTTTTTCTCTCTAAAGAACTTGTTCACCTACAGTGTAACAATAGAGGTGTGTTTATGCTACTCTACGGTTCCAATTGCCACGCAGCTTTACAATGAAAATTATTGCTGTCTGTCCCGTAGACTACAGGAATAGGTAACCAGATAATTTGTAGACGGAATGGGTATTGGGATACGTCTTAATTTCCTTTTGAGTCGTTAGCGTTTCCTAATTTATTGCTTTATGTGATGACAGTGGCATTAAATTATATAACTAAGCTTTGCTAAATTCTACATGAAAAATACTTTTAACAATTGTATATTCTTACTTGGAGTTTCCATTGTCTGAAAAGCTCGTTTGTGTCTTCTTGTGCTGAGATTGTGAAAATCACAGTACAGCTGAAGCTTATTTTTATTGCCTACAAAAATTCCATTAAATATAAAAAGTTCCGAAAAGTGTAAGAATTCTAAAATTTTTAATGAAACCGCAACATATTCTTTAGTATTCCAGTTTACACAGTGGTCTTACTGCTCACTTCTGCTGTAAAAGAAGTTGCATGATGCCCACGGTTTCGCCCCTTATGCGTTCGGCACATGTACTGCATACATCCTCTCCTACCCTCTCTCTGTGTTCACCTCTTTCCTCCCCAGTCTCACTATTCACTTCATCCTCCCACTTCTATCTCTTCATCTCCTCCTCCTCACTCTTTCTGTCTCTCCATCTCCTCCTGACCTTTCTCTTTGTCAGTCTCGACCACTCCCTCTCTCTGACAATATCTTCCTTCCCCTCCCCCTGTCCACATCCTCCCCCTCCCTCTGTCTGCACCCCCCTCCCTCTGTCCATATCCTGCCCCTCCCTCTGGCCATCTCCTCCTCCCCGCATTCCTTTTTCACTTGCCCCACCCACCCACTCCCTGCCTCTCCCCTCCTCCTTCCCCTCTCTCTTTTTCCATGTCCTCCTCTCACTCCTCTCTGACCATCTCCTCCTCTCTCCTCCCAGTGTACATCTTCTCCTTCCCTATCTCTGTTCATCCACCCCTCACCCCTCTCTCTGTCCAATCCCTCTGCCTGCTATGTCAACTTCCTCCTCCTCCTCCAACTCTTTCTATCCTTTTTCCGCCTCCCCTTCCTCTCTCTCTGTCCAACCTCTCCTCTATCCATCTTAAGCTTCCCCCAGATGTAGCCCCCTGGCAAACATGTGGACAAAGCAGGTATTTACCACTCTCACAGCATCCCTGCCATGAAGCATGATCACATCAAAGCCTTAAAAACCAATTTCTGCCCATGATATATAGGCTGAAAAGCAGGTCGATAAAGTAGGTTGATACTACTCCAATGCTAAATGCCTGTCATGCACGACAGACTCAGGTCAAGTGCTGGAAAATCATTTCTTGCCCCTGATGTGCAGACTGCCCTGCAAAACAGGTCATTAAGGCAGGTTGCTTCTGCTCCCATACAAAACACACATGTTATGCAGGGTAGCCTACATGGCAGAGGCTGTGCATGCATCTACTTCCCCCTCTCTGTGTTCAATTTTTTCTCTTCCCCCTATCTCTCAGTGCACCTCATGCTCCCACCTCTATTTCTCCATCTCCTCCTCCACACTCATTCTGTCTCTCTGTCTCTTCCTCCCCACCCTCTTTGTCCAGTCCTCTGCCCCTTCTTTCTTCCCATTTCTTGCTCCCATTCCCTCTGTCCATATCCTCCTCCTCCAGTATCTATCCATCTCTTCCAACTCCTCTTTCTTTTTATGTGCCCACTACCTGTCTTCATCTCCAATATGCCCCCAGCTTGTCACCATCCTGCCACTTTCTCTATCCATCTCCCACTTTCTCTGCACACCACTTCCTGCCTCTTTCTCTGCCCATCTCCTCTTCCCCCTCTCTGTTTACCTCTTCTTCTCCCTCTATCATCTCCTCCCAGTCTTGCTATCTTCTCCTTCCCCATTCCCCTGTCTAGCTCATCCTCCCCATTATACAGCTCTTCCATCCCTGCTCTTTCTACTCACCATCTGTATGTGTAGCCGCTGCAAGTGATTCGAATAGTATCTGCACAAATGTCTTCCCCCTCTCTCTCTCTATCCATTTCTTCCTCCTGTGCTTTATATCTATCTCATTCTTCCTTCTCTGTCTGTCCATCCCTCCATCCCATCTCTCTGTCCATCACCTCCTCTCTTATCTTTGTTCATTTCTGCCACCTTTTTTCTCTGTCCATTGCATCTCCCTATGTTACTGTCCATCTCCTCACCTCATCTCTCTGTTCACCTGCACTCATTGGCATATGTATTCCCTGCAAAAGAAGTCTATAAAGCAGGCCTGTACTACTCCAACATATCTGCCATACAGGGCAATTTACCCATCACATGCTAGAAACTGTGTGTTATCCCTGACATGTAGACTTCCTTGTATAGCAGGTCGATAAGGTAAGCTGATATTATTCCCACACAACATACCTGTTGTGTCGAACAGCCTAGATAACAGGAGATGGAAAAGCACAAACTTACCTGTCTCCCCTATCCTGTGGGGGTTAGGAGTTTGTAAACCAGATGCGTCTGGAATCGATCCAGGGGTTTGGGAGGAGATTTTGGACATATATATATAAAATAGGGGTGGATAAAAAGTTGTGGCAACATTGCCATAACATGAAGGATGTCCGTCCAATGACATGTGTGCTGTCTGTAGCTGATAGGAGGAGGAGAATGTCAGTTGAAGTAGCGCAGTGAGAGTCAATGGCTGTATTTGAGTCAGCTGCAGTGAGTACTGTCTGAAAGGCTAGTTCACATACCCTAGCAGTATGTCTAGTAAATATGAAAAATGTGCATGGATCAAGAATGAAGTGGCACATGTCCAGAACACACAACAATGTTTCCAGGTACTGCATGTGGTGTGTGATGATCAGCATTTCCATATTATATGGTGGCGAGACTGCAGAAAATGTTTCAGGATGGCTTCATTCAGGACATCCCCATATGGACAATATGACAACTGAGCACCTTTGAGCCGTGGTAAATTTGCTGTTTTGAAGAGCGCGCCGCAGCGTGAAGTGTGAAGCAGTCGCCCTCCGTTTCTGAAGGTGGCGCCACTGTGGCAATCGCAGCTTTGGTGTCTCCCTCTGGTGGGAAAGGGGAAATGTTGCCTGTTCAAGTGCATTCAAGAGGCGCTATGAGCTCACTAGGCGGCGAGTCTGGTCAGTTCGTCAGTCAGAGTGAGGCTGGGTCAGCCTCGCATCACCAGTTGCTGGTCTGTCTCTTGTTCACATTTGTGCGGCAGTTAGTGTCTGTCTTGTTAAATTCTACTTGTTTTCTTGGTGAGATCACCAGCCGCTTTGTTTCGGGGTCGTCTCACCATTCTTCTCCATTTGCCCACCCGCGGGAAGGTAGTTATTCATGAACTGGGTGGTCCGTTTTCCCCTGTGGAGTAGGGGCGGGTTAGAGCAATCTGCGGTTCAGGTGTTTCCGTAATCGCCCTGTGAATCTGCCATACGTTAACAGCTGCCCCTGTCATGTTTGTCGGATTCGGTGTTAACGAATTTATTGCTTAAGGTCTAAAGGCCGAATTCCTGAAATATGTTTTTATCTTGCCTATCATCTTGAGAGGCGGTATATATGTAAAGTAGAGCATGTTTGTTCATTTTATGTAAGACTGCATGTCATGGGTTTTTATTTAGATGGTCATTTTAGTATATAAAGTTGCCACCCTTCCATCGTAAGAGTTCTTTTTTTTTTTAAGAACAAGTTGCTCTTTTGGTGGCAAGTAATTTTTTTAATGTGAGTGTTTTGTACCATTTCCATCCCTCCTATGGGGTGCATAGCTTATGTGTTTGTGTGAGTTGTTAAAAATTATCAGTTTAAAGTTGCAGATTTGCGCCAGTGTAGTCCCTCAGAGGTTGTTGTGAGTGGTCGTGACTACGGCTGTGTTAAAAGGGAGTGGCAAGGTTCTCAGCCTGAAAGCTCATACTGTCAAAAACAATGTTATTTCTGCCTCTGAATAAGTTGTAACATGATGTTTAGAGGGTGCTTTCTGATTATAATTTTTACATTTTTTAAAGCGCTTTTACTAATAAAATTTCCATTTGTTGATAGAAATTTGTTTCATCAGTTACCTACTGGCAACTACTTCCACACTCACATGGTGTCATTAAATGTGTTAACGTTCTTGATGAATCGCTAGTAAATAAAGTAAAATCTTTAAGAAAAAAATTTGAAAGTAAATTCACAGTTCAACCTTGTTTACCTGCTGTATATGGACTTCATCCCCCATCATCCTTCATGACAATGCATGATGCCACACCATGTGCAGCAGTGACTGCACATGTGGGGTTTGGAGATACTGAAACACCCACCATATTCTCCCTATATGAGTCCACATGGATTTGAGCAAAACTCCCAAATGGAGGAAACTTTTCATGAAATGTGCTACAATGCAAGAGATGACATCATCTGTGCCATAGGTAAGACCTTGCAATTCATCCTCAGGGGGGTACTACAACCCAGGGAAAATCGATTCTGCCATCAATGAGAGGGCATCACGTACATCCATAGTGATGCTCATGAAACAGGGTGATACCAACAGTGTAGCGAATAAAGAAAGTAAAAATGATGTAGCGAGTGACTGTGTAGGAATACCACCATTAATCTCAAATGATGTGGTGTTTGAAGAAGGAGGGAAACCTTCACCATTCCCCAAAGATATTCTATGTGCAATAGGGATACCTCCACAGATTCTCAAGGATGTGGTTTGTGATGAAGTAGTGGTGCCACCTCCAATTCCCAAAGATATACCAAAGATACCAAAGATATTGTTTGATGAAGTAAGAACAATCCCAATAATCCCCATTGACATGGCATGCGATGAAGTAGCCACAATCACATCAACCACTACTAATTACAACATAAACCAGGGAAAAAAGGGCAAAGACACTGTAGGCAGTGACTATCAGCAAGGCACAAAAGTATATGGCAAAATATAAAGTCATAAAAACAAAGTAGGAGAGCAAAGTTAACTCTCAAAATTATCAATGTGAGAAAGATACACGGGTAAAGGTGCATAATCAGTTCGTGAACAACATAAAGGACGAAAAAGTATGTAATCATAATGATGAAGTAACTAATTACATTAAGTATGAACTGAAAAACATACAGGATGAACAAGTGCATAATCATAAGCAAATATCAGCAAACTCAAGTACACTGAATTGAACTCAAACGTCAGTAGGCTCAAGCAAAAGGATATCCTGCATACTGCACAAAGATTTGTTACATTATTGTTGTTGTTGTTGTGGTCTTCAGTCCTCAGACTGGTTTGATGCAGCTCTCCATACTACTCTATCCTGTGCAAGGTTCTTCATCTCCCAGTACTTACTGTAACCTACATCCTTCTAAATCGGCTTAGTGTATTCATCTCTTGGTCTCCCTCTACGATTTTTACCCTCCACGCTGCCCTCCAATGCTAAATTTGTGATCCCTTGATGCCTCAGAACATGTCCTACCAACTGGTCCCATCTTCTTGTCAAGTTGTGCCACAAACTCTTCTCTTCTCTCCAATTCTATTCAATACCTCCTCATTAGTTATGTGATCTACCCATCTAATTTTCAGCGTTCTTCTGTAGCACCACATTTCGAAAGCTACTACTCTCTTCTTGTCCAAACTATTTATCGTCCATGTTTCACTTCCATACATGACTACACTCCATACAAATACTTTCAGAAACACCTACCGGGCACTAAAATTTATACTCGATGTTAACAAATTTCTCTTCTTCAGAAACGCTTTCCTTGCCATTGCCAGTCTACATTTTATATCCTCTCTACTTCGACCGTCATTTTGTTCCCCAAATAGCAAAACTCCTTTACTACTTCAAGAGTCCCATTTCCTAATATAATTCCCTCGGCATCACCCGACTTAAATCGACTACATTCCATTATCCTCGTTTTGCTTTTGTTGGTGTTCATCTTATATCCTCCTTTCAAGACACTGTCCATTCCGTTCAACTGCTCTTCCAAGTCCTTTGCTGTCTCTGACAGAATTACAATGTCACCGGCGAACCTCATAGTTTTTATTTTTTCTCCATGGATTTTAATACCTACTCCGAATTTTTCTTTTGTTTCTTTTACTGCTTGCTCAACATACAGATTGAATAACATCGGGGAGAGGCTACAACACTGTCTCACTCCTTTCCCAACCGCTGATTCCCTTTCATGCCCTTCAACTCTTATAACTGTCATCTGGTTTCTGCACAAATTGTAAATAGTCTTTCGCTCCCTGCATTTTACGCCTGCCACCTACAGAATTTGAAAGAGAGTATTCCAGTCAACATTGTCAAAAGCTTTCTCTAAGTCTACAAATGCCAGAAACATATTTTTGCCTTTCCTTAATCTATTTTCTAAGGTAAGTCGTAGGGTCAGTGTTGCCTCACGTGTTCCAACATTTCTACGGAATCCAAACTGTTCTTCCCCGAGGTCGGCTTCTACTAGTTTTTCCATTCGTCTGTATAGAATTCGCGTTACTATCTTGCACCTGTGACTTATTAAACTGATAGTTCGGTAATTTTCACATCTGTCAACACCTTCTTTCTTTGGGATTGGAATTATTATATTCTTCTTGATGTGTGAGGGTATTTCGCCTGTCTCATACATCTTGTTCACCAGATGGTAGACTTTTGTCAGGACTGGCTCTCCCAAGGCCGTCAGTAGTTCTAATGGAATGTTGTCTACTCCTGGGGGCCTTGTTTCGACTCAGGTCTTTCAGTGCTCTGTCAAACTCTTCACGCAGTATCGTATCTCCCATTTCATTTTCATCTACATCCTCTTCCGTTTCCATAATATTATCCTCAAGTACATCGTCCTTCTATAGACCCTCTATATACTACTTCCACCTTTCTGCTTTCGCTTCTTTGTTTAGAACTGGGTTTCCATCTGAGCTCTTGATATTCATACAAGTGGCTCTCTGTTCTCCAAAGGTATCTTTAATTTTCGCTTTAGGAAGTTCTATCTTACCCCTAGTGAGACCAGCCTTTACATCCTCACATTTATCCTCTAGCCATCCCTGCATAGCCATTTTGCACTTCCTGTCGATATCATTTTTGAGACGTATGTATTCCTTTTTGCTTGCTTCATTTACTGCATTTTTATATTTTCTCCTTTCATCAATTAAATTCAATATTTCTTCTGTTACGCACCATTCTTCTTCTGCTGTACTTCTTTCCCCCATTCCTGTCAATTGTTCTCTTATTCTCTCCCTGAAACTCTGTACAACCTCTGGTTTAGTCAGTTTATCCAGGTCCCATCTCCTCAAATTCCCACCTTTTTGCAGTTTCTTCAGTTTTAATCTACAGTTCATAACCAATAGACTGTGTTCAGAGTCTACATCTGCCCCTGGAAATGTCTTACAATTTAAAACCTGGTTCCTAAATCTCTGACTTACCATTATATAATATATCTGATACCTTCTAGTATCTCCAGGATTCTTCTGTGTATGCAACCTTCTTTCATGATTCTTGACCCAAGTGTTAGCTATGATTAAGTAATGCTCTGAGCAAAACTCTGCCAGACGGCTTCCTCTTTCATTTCTCACCTCCAATTCATATTCACCCACTATGTTTCCTTCTCTCCCTTTTCCTACTCTCGAATTCCAGTCATCCATGACTATTAAATTTTCGCCTCCCTTCACTACCTGAATAATTTCTTTTGTCTCTTATACATTTCATCAATTTCTTCATCATCTGCAGAGCTAGTTGGCATATAAACTTGAACTACTGTAGTAGGCATGGGCTTCGTGTCTATCTTGGCCACAATAATGGGTTCACTATGCTGTTTGTAGTAGCTTACCCGCACTCCTATGTTTTTATTCATTAGTAAACCTACTCCTGCGTTACTCCTATTTGATTTTGTATTAATAACCCTGTATTCACCTGACCAAAAGTCTTGTTCCTCCTGCCACCGAACTTCACTAATTCCCACTATATCTAACTTTAACCTATCCATTTCCCTTTTTAAATTTTCTAACCTACCTGTCTGGTTAATGGATCTGACCTCCCACACTCCGATCTGTAGAATGCCAGTTTTCTTTCTCCTGATAACGACGTCCTCTTGAGTAGTCCCCACCCAGAGATCTGAATGAGGGACTATTTTACCTCCAGAATATTTTACCCAAGAGGACGCCATCATCATTTAACCATACAGTGAAGCTGCATGCCCTCGGGAAAAATTAGGGCTGTAGTTTCCCCTTGCTTTTAGCTGTTCGCAGTACCGGCACAGCAAGGCCGTTTTGTTTAGTGTTACAAGGCAAGATCAGTGAATGACCCAGACTGTTGCCCCTGAAACTACTGAAAAGGCTGCTGCCCCTCTTCAGGAACCACACGTTTGTCTGGCCTCACGGCAGATACCCTTCCCTTGTGGTTGCGCCTTCGGTATGACCATCAGTATCGCTAAGGGCGCAAGCCTCCCCACCAACGTCAAGGTCCATGGTTCCTGGGGGAGGGGGGGTACATGATTAATACATGGGAATAGTTATTCCATTTACTTCCTTGCCACCAAGCAGATGAAAACATATTGCTTTGAATGGAAAACTTAACCACTGCTGGGAATGGGCTTACTGATCTCCTGAGATAGGCCTGTGAACGGAGTTGAGACGATCGCAACATGAAGAAAATGTACAAAGGCTTTGTCAGGGCTCATTGGAGACTGCACTTTGACCCAGATCGGTTGGGGTGAAGTGCTACACGTACACAAGGCAGCTGTGACGATCTTGCAGCTCAGTACTATGAGGAGCAGAACTGAAAGTGCGAAACATCCCAGGCTGCCCCAAGAGTTTAATGGTGATGTCATGTGCATTCAAGAACCACACTGTAGAAATGGAAAATAAGTATGTCGCCACCCCCCGCCCCCCCTGAAAAACTCGGATAACAGGAGGCAAAGAGGCTCTGGGTGCTATAGTGATAATAGACAGAAAGATCACACAGTTGTGCGACAGACATACTGTATCAGTAGAGGTGTCACATGGTTACAGGCGTCATTGTATGACCAGTACTTCCATACAGTACAACCATACACAGACATGATTCAACAAATAGTACTTTACTCAAGAGGGAAGAAGGTGACCATTGCAGCCGACATCAATGCCACTTCAACCTTGTGCCACTCTGATCGGACTACTGACCAAGGTCAGAGCGTCAATGAGATCCTAAGTGTGAACAACATGTATGTTATCAACAAAGAAAGACAACCATCTACACATATAGGATATGGTTATGATATGCTGATGGCAGTTCAACATAGACAAAACTATTGTTAACCATATAGCAGTAAATATAGAAATCAATTGGTGTGGGTATCTGAAAGTAATGACAAGTGTTTAAAATGCAACCATCACTCACAAAAAGACTACAACACATCATGCACTGTAGATCAAACAAATATATATGAAGCATTTACATCATTGTAAATATAATAAGTGAACATAATATAAATTTAATACGAAGTAAGCAAACAAAATCAAACAGTGTAAATACACGACAGAAACAGATCATTCATATTGTGCAGTTATACAAAACTAATGCATCCACTATTTAGAAAGGTCTAGTTTTATTCTACAAAAATGTTTTTACAGGGTTAACAATAGGTTAGTGATGGCTTGATATTCTGCCTACAGCTGTATAGGAACAGTATACAATTTTTAATTAGATTAAATTGAGGCAGGCAATTGTTCCAAAGCCTAGCGAATTTGTTTATTAACTAACCTAGTAGCAGTTGTAGTTGTCATGTTGTTTGTAACCTAACAAACATCAACTCACACAGCAATTTCACAAACACCGACATAGATAAGAACCACAAAGACTGAACAAATTGAGTTTTCCTGGAGAAGGACGTTCATATGGAAAATTACAGAAAGGGGAGCACCACATATGGATGTTGGACGTGAAATTCATACCAAGTCCATTTCCCTAGGTGGTACTGGTGAAGGGATGTCTATCTACTTTTTTCCTGTCTTCTTTTATTCTCTTCTTAAATTATACTATAAATTTATAATTTCCTACTTCCAAATTCCTGTATATTTCTTTAAAATGTAAGTGTAATTGCTGTAAGAAAGTAAGAGATGAGCCAATGAGCTTGCCACAGTGGTAACACTGAAGTTAAGCGCTGTTGGGCTGGGCCACCATTTGGATGAGTCTGCTGAGCGGGGCCCGCTCAGGCCTTGTGAGGCAAACTGAGGAGCTACTTGATTGAATAGTAGCGGCTCTGGTCTCGTAAACCGACATACAGCTGGGAGAGCGGTGTGCTGACCACATGCCCCTCCATATCTGCATCCAGTGATGCCTGTGGGCTGAGCCATGCTGGTGCCCGAGCGGTTCTAGGCGTTACAGTCTGGAACCGCGCTACCGCTACGGTCGCAGGTTCGAATCCTGCCTCGGGCATGGATGTGTGTGATGTCCTTAGGTCAGTTAGGTTTAAGTAGTTCTAAGTTCTAGGGGACTGATGACCACAGCAGTTAAGTCCCATAGTGCTCAGAGCCATTTGAACCATTTGAAAAAAATAGGAGTGCGGGTAAGCTACTACAAACAGCATAATGATCACATTATTGTGGACAAGATAGACACGAAACCCACGCCCACTACAGTACTTCAAGTTTATATGCCAACTAGCTATGCAGATGGTGAAGAAATTGATAAAATGTATGATGAGAAAAAAGAAATTATTCAGGTAGTTAAGGGAGACGAAAATTTAATAGTCATGGGTGACTGGAATTCCAGGGTAGGAAAAGGGAGAGAAGGAAACATAGTGGGTGAATATGGATTGGGGGCGAGAAATGAAAGAGGAAGCCGCCTGGTAAAATTTTGCACAGAGCATAACTTAATCATAGCTAACACTTGTTTCAAGAATCATGAAAGAAGGTTGTATACATGGAAGAATCCTGGAGATACTAGAAGGTATCAGATAGATTATATAATGGTAAGACAGAGATTTAGGAAGCAGGTTTTAAATTGTAAGACATTTTCTGGGGCAGATTTAAACTCTGACCACAATCTATTGGTTATGAACTGTAAATTAAAACTGAAGAAACTGCAGAAAGGTGGGAATTTAAGGAGATGGGACCTGGATAAACTAAAAGAACCAGAGGTTGTACAGAGTTTCAGGGAGAGAATAAGGGAACAATTGAGAGGAATGGAGGAAAGAAGTACAGCAGAAGAAGAATGGGTACCTCTGAGGGAAGAAGTAGTGAAGGCAGCAGATGATCAAGTGGGGAAGAAAACTGGGGCTAGTAGCAATCCTTGGGTAACAGAAGAAATATTGAATTTAACTGATGAAAGGAGAAAACATAAAAATGCAGTAAATGAAGCAGGCAAAAAGGAATACAAACGTCTCAAAAATGAGATCGACAGGAAGTGCAAAATGGCTAAGCTGGGATGGCTAGAGGACAAATGTGAGGATGTAGAGGCTTATCTCACTAGGGGCAAAATAGATACTGCCTACAGGAAAATTAAAGAGACCTTTGGAGAACAGAGAACCATTTGTATGAATATCAAGAGCTCAGATGGAAACCCAGTTCTAAGCAAAGAAGGGAAAGCAGAAAGGTGGAAGGAGGATATAGATGGTCTATACAAGGGCGATGTACTTGATTACAGTATTAAGGAAATGGAAGAGGATGTAGATGAAGATTAAATGGGAGATACGATACTGCGTGAAGAATTTGATGAGCACTGAAAGACCTGAGTCGAAACAAGGCCCCGGGAGTAGGCAACATTTCATTAGAACTGCTAACGGCCTTGGGAGAGCCAGTCCTGACAAAACTCTACCATCTGGTGAGCAAGATGTATGAGACAGCCGAAATAACCTCAGACTTCAAGAAGAATATAATAATTCCAATCCCAAAGAAAGCAGGTGTTGACAGATGTGAAAATTACCGAACTATCAGTTTAATAAATCACAGCTGCAAGATAGTAACGCGAATTCCATACAGACAAATGGTTAAAACTGGTAGAAGCGGACCTCGGGGAAGATCAGTTTGGATTCCGTAGAAATACTGGAACACGTGAGGCAATACTGACCCTACGACTTATCTTAGAAGATAGACTAAAGGAAAGGCGAACCTACGTTTCTAGCATTTGTAGACTTAGAGAAAGCTTTTGACAGTGTTGACTGGAATACTCTCTTTCAAATTCTAAAGGTGGCAGGGCTAAAATACAGGGAGCGAAAGGCTGCTTACAATTTGTACAGAAACCAGATGGCAGTTATAAGAGTAGAGGGGCATGAAAGGGAAGCAGCGGTTGGGAAGGGAGTAAGACAGGGTTGTAGCTTGTCCCCGATGTTATTCAATCTGTATATTGAGCAAGCAGTAAAGGAAACAAAAGAAGAATTCGGAGTAAGTATTAAAATCGATGGAGAAGAAATAAATACTTTGAGGTTCGCCGATGACATTGTAATTCTGTCCGAGACAGCAAAGGACTTGGAAGAGCAGTTGAGCGGAATGGACAGTCTCTTGAAAGGAGGGTATAAGATGAACATCAACAAAAGCAAAACGAGGATAATGGAATGTAGTTGAATTAAGTCGGGTAATGCTGAGGGAATTAGATTAGGAAATGAGACACTTAAAGTAGTAAATGAGTTTTGCTATTTGGGAAGCAAAATAACTGATGATGGTCGAAGTAGGGAGGATATAAAATGTAGACAGTGGCGAAGACAGCGTTTCTGAAGAAGTGAAACATGGACGATAAATAGTTTGGACAAGATGAGAATAGAAGCTTTTGAAATGTGGTGCTACAGCAGAATGCTGAAAATTAGATGGGTAGATCACGTCACTAATGATGAAGTATTGAATAGGATTGGGGAGAAGAGAAGTTTGTGACACAACTTGACTGGATAAGGGACCGGTTAGTAGGACATGTTCTGAGGCGTCAAGGGATCACAATTTTAGCATAGGAGGGCAGCATGGAGGATAAAAATCGTAGAGGGAGACCAAGAGATGAATACACTAAGCAGATTCAGAAGGATGTAGGCTGCAGTAAGTACTGGGAGATGAAGAAGCTTGCACAGGATAGAGTAGCATGGAGAGCTGCATCAAACCAGTCTCAGGACTGAAGACCACAACAACAACAACAGTCATGAACAAATCTTTGTGCAGCATGTAGGATATTCCCATTACGATTCTACGCATGCACTATTCTGGACTGAGGTTTAACCAGTGCACGAAGTTGTGCGATAATTATTTAACATACTAACTGCGTCTGCTGATTGCAAACGGCCGAATTAGAGCACTTGGTGCATTCCGAATCAAACTGTTGTGCTGATTTGTAGAAAGCGCACGGAAGAACAGATATTCTTGCGGCAATTATAGCTCATTAAACGAGCAAACTATTAAAATAAAGCTTATTGCGGTGCCGTGGAGGACCAGAAGGGTAACAGATTATCAAACACGTGGCACAAAATCGACACACAAAGACAAAAGTAACTTCCACAAAATATAAGATTAAAAATTATTAAAATCGTATTCGCTTCGACACAGTATTACACTCACGTATGGTTGAAGTGATCCTAACCAGCTTTTCCTAATCAGATTTACCGTTTGAAATTCTACTTCATCGTTGTTCAAAATGAACAAAGTAACTTCCACACTTTTAACTTAAACACCCAAAAATCGCCTATTTAAATCAATATAATTACGGCACATTCGGAGAAATAACTCGCTTCACACGCTTCAGTTAAGCTGAAGTTCTTAAGTATTTTACAGTTAAACATAACGAAGTCCTAACTCAACCTGCTTCCTACCACCTGAAACCCCCCTTATGAACTGTGACCCGTACTCACCAAGCGTTCTCCGGAGAGTGCCGCTTTCTATTTCGAGATTACCTAGCTCCTCGTGCAGTGGAAGCTACCAGAGGGGTAGCCCTCCGTCACGAACCTCACACACAAAAACAGCCTTCGACTATAATGGATAAACCTCTCTGTTCAGGTACTGGAAACCTACGTTGGTCATCCTGTACTCTCCTTCGAACGAGAAGTTGTGGTGTCACCGCCAGACACCACACTTGCTAGGTGGTAGCCTTTAAATCGGCCGCGGTCCGTTAGTATACGTCGGACCCGCGTGTCGCCACTATCAGTGATTGCAAACCGAGCGCCGCCACACGGCAGGTCTAGAGAGACTTCCTAGCACTCGCCCAGTTGTACAGCCGACTTTCCTAGCGATGGTTCACCGACAAAATTACGCTCTCATTTGCACAGACGACAGTTTAGCATGGCTTTCAGCTACGTCATTTGCAACGACCTAGCGAGGCGCCATATTCAGTTCTAGGGGTAGCGTCTTTGATTCATAATCAAAACGTCTTCGGTCCCGGGTTCGATCCGTGCCACTGCCTAAATTTTGATAAATAGTCAGCATTGGCGGCCGAAGACTTCCGGCATAAGAAGTCAGCCTCATTCTGCCAACGGCCTTGTCAAAGAGGGCGGAGGAGCGGATAGAGGTTCAGGGCACTCTCTTGTCCTACGGGTGGGAAATTGCCCCTAAAGGCGGAAGAATCAGCAATGATCAACGACATGAGGATGCAGAAGGCAATGGAAACCGCTGTGTTAAAGACACGTAACATGTTTCCACAGGGCATGTGGCCTGTAATTGAAGAAGTGTCATGATGATCTCTCCATTGGCAAAAGATTCCGGTATAGTCCCCCATTCGGATCTCCGGGAGGGGACTGCCAAGGGGGAGGTTACCATAAGAAAAAGATTGAATAATCAACGAAAGGGTAACATTCTACGAGTCGGGGCGTGGAATGTCAGAAGCTTGAACGTGGTAGGGAAACTAGAAAATCTGAAAAGGGAAATGCAAAGGCTCAATCTAGATATAGTAGGGGTGAGTGAAGTGAAGTGGAAAGAACACAAGGATTTCTGGTCAGATGAGTATCGGGTAATATCAACAGCAGAAGAAAATGGTATAACAGGAGTATGATTCGTTATGAATAGGAAGGTAGGGCAGAGGGTCTGTTACTGTGAACAGTTCAGTGACCGGGTTGTTCTAATCAGAATCGACAGCAGACCAACACCGACAACGATAGTTCAGGTATACATGCCGACGTCGCAAGCTGAAAATGAACAGATAGAGAAAGTGTATGAGGATATTGAAAGGGTAATGCAGTATGTAAAGGGGGACGAAAATCTAAGTCATGGGCGACTAGAATGCAGTTGTAGGGGAAGGAGTAGAAGAAAAGGTTTACAGGAGAATATGGCCTTGGGACAAGGAATGAAAGAGGAGAAAGACTAATTGAGTTCTGTAACAAGTTTCAGCTAGTAATAGCGAATACCCTGTTCAAGAATCACAAGAGGTGGAGGTATACTTGGAAAAGGCCGGGCGAAAGGGGAGGATTTCGATTAGATTACATCATGGTCAGACAGAGATTCCGAAATCAGATACTGGATTGTAAGGCGTACCCAAGAGCAGATATAGACTCAGATCACAATATAGTAGTGATGAAGAGTAGGCTGAAGTTCAAGACATTAGTCAGGAAGAATCAATACGCAAAGAAGTGGGATACGGAAGTTCTAAGGAATGACGAGATACGTTTGAAGTTCTCTAACGCTATAGATACAGCAATAAGGAATAGCGCAGTAGGCAGCACAGTTGAAGAGGAATGGACATCTCTGAAAAGGGCCATCACAGAAGTTGGGAAGGAAAACATAGGTACAAAGAAGGTAACTGCGAAGAAACCATGGGTAACAGAAGAAATACTTCAGTTGATTGATGAAAGAAGGAAGTACAAACATGTTCCGGGAAAATCAGGAATACAGAAATACAAGTCGCTGAGGAATGAAATAAATAGGAAGTGCAGGGAAGCTAAGACGAAATGGCTGCAGGAAAAATGTGAAGACATCGATAAAGATATGATTGTCGGAAGGACAGACTCAGCATACAGGAAAGTCAAAACAACCTTTGGTGACATTAAAAGCAACGGGAATTCCACTGTTAAATGCAGAGGAGAGAGCAGGAAAAATGTGAAGACATCGATAAAGATATGATTGTCGGAAGGACAGACTCAGCATACAGGAAAGTCAAAACAACCTTTGGTGACATTAAAAGCAACGGTGGTAACATTAAGAGTGCAACGGGAATTCCACTGTTCAATGCAGAGGAGAGAGCAGATAGGTGGAAAGAATACATTGAAAGCCTCTATGAGGGTGAAATTTGTCTGATGTGATAGAAGAAGAAACAGGAGTCGATTTAGAAGAGATAGGGGATCCAGTATTAGAATCGGAATTTAAAAGAGCTTTGGAGGACTTACGGTCAAATAAGGCAGAAGGGATAGATAACATTCCATCAGAATTTCTAAAATCATTAGGGGAAGTGGCAACAAAACGACTATTCACGTTGGTGTGTAGAATATATGAGTCTGGCGACATACCATCTAACTTTCGGAAAAGCATCATCCACACAATTCCGAAGACGGCAAGAGCTGACAAGTGCGAGAATTATCGCACAATCAGCTTAACAGCTCATGCATCGAAACTGCTTACGAGAATAATATACAGAAGAAAGGAAAAGGAAATTAAGAATGCGCTAGGTGACGATCAGTTTGGCTTTAGGAAAAGTAAAGGGACGAGAGAGGCAATTCTGACGTTACGGCTAATAATGGAAGCAAGGCTCAAGAAAAATCAAGACACTTTCATAGGGTTTGTCGACCTGGAAAAAGCGTTCGACAATATAAATTGGTGCAAACTGTTCGAGATTCTGAAAAAAGTAGGGGTAAGCTATAGGGAGAGACGGGTCATATACAATATGTACAAAAACCAAGAGGGAATAATAAGAGTGGACGATCAAGAACGAAGTGCTCGTATTAAGAAGGGTGTAAGACAAGGCTGTAGCCTTTCGCCCCTACTCTTCAATCTGTACATCGAGGAAGCAATGATGGAAATAAAAGAAAGGTTCAGGAGTGGAATTAAAATACAAGGTGAAAGGATATCAATGATACGATTCGCTGATGACATTGCTATCCTGAGTGAAAGTGAAGAAGAATTAAATGATCTGCTGAACGGAATGAACAGTCTAATGAGTACACAGTATGGTTTGAGAGTAAATCAGAGAAAGACGAAGGTAATGAGAAGTGGTAGAAATGAGAACAGCGAGAAACTTAACATCAGGATTGATGGTCACGAAATCAATGAAGTTAAGGAATTCTGCTACCTAGGCAGTAAAATAACCAATGACGGACGGAGCAAGGAGGACATCAAAAGCAGACTCGCTATGGCAAAAAAGGCATTTCTGGCCAAGAGAAGTCTACTAATATCAAATGCCTGCCTTAATTTGAGGAAGAAATTTCTGAGAATGTATGTCTGGAGTAAAGCATTGTATGGTAGTGAAACATGGACTGTGGGAAAAACGGAACAGAAGAGAATCGAAGAATTTGAGATGTGGTGCTATAGACGAATGTTGAAAATTAGGTGGACTGATAAGATAAGGAATGAGGAGGTTCTACGCAGAATCGGAGAGGAAAGGAATATGTGGAAGACACTGATAAGGAGAAGGGACAGGATGATAGGACATCTGCTAAGACATGAGAGAATGACTTTCATGGTACTAGAGGGAGCTGTAGAGGGCAAAAACTGTAGAGAAAGACAGAGATTGGAATACGTCAAGCAATTGAGGACGTAGGTTGCAAGTGCTACTCTGAGATGAAGAGGTTAGCACAGGAAAGGAATTCGTGGCGGGCCGCATCAAACCAGTCAGTAGACTGATGACCAAAAAAAGAAAAAAAAATGAATGTATTCTGAACAGATAATATTGTGAATCATGTACCGTCAAGAGCGACGTTCATCATTAATGGATTAAAGTTAAGTATCAAACTTATTACGTCCGCTTTCTGAATTCTGATTCCTTGTCATGTTCCAGACCTCACGTCAGTATAGTCCATCCCTCCTCACGCCAGCCTGCGTGAGCTAAACGCGTGCATTTCGGCCTCCACTAGTAACACGGCGTTGGCTCTTAAGCCAACACAAGAAAAGTAACATCGTCTGCTCCCAGCAGACGATGATCAACTCAGCGTTTCCCACAAAATAAAACTGAAAACCCATATTAAAACACACATATAATATTCAATACGCCTTATTTGATTGTCTGTCTTTCTGGAAGAGTTCATGAATTGAGCTAAAATCAGGTAGCAAAGTGAATAAGTTATACCGAATTCGACTAGCGTCTTATGAAGTGACTTCACAGAGACGTTTCACACTGCCGCGTTCACTAGTACATTCACACTGACGGAAAAAGAATCACAGCACCAAAAAATAATAAATGTTGAATAATGAATATGTAAGTGATTACCAAAAAATGGCTCTGAGCACTATGGGACTTAACATCTGAGCTCATCAGTCCCCTATACTTAGAACTACTTAAACCTAACTAACCTAAGGACATCACACACATCCGTGCCTGAGGCAGAATTCGAACCTGCGACCGTAGCGGTCGCGCGGTTACAGACTGAAGCGCCTAGAACCGCTCGGCCTCAATGGCCGGCAGTGATTAACACTGCAAGATCACAGGTTAATGTAAGCGCGAGATAAGCCTATGAAAATGTGAAATGCTGGTACATTAATAACCGGTGTAATCGCCAGAATGTTGAATCCAGGCTTGCAAACGTGCTGCACTATGTTGTACAGGTGTCACTTTGTGGGATAGAGTTCCATGCCTGTTGCAGAGGGATGGTTAATGCTGTACAAATGCATGGTGCCGATTCCAGAATGAGATTTTCACTCAGCAACGTGGTGTGCGCTGATATGAAAGTTTCTGGCAGATTAAAACTGTGTGCCAGACCGAGACTCGAACTCGGGACGTTTGCCTTTCGCGGGAGAGTGCTCTACCAACTGAGCTGCCCAAGCACGATTCACGCCCCATCCTCACAGCTTTACTTCTTCCAGTACCTCGTCTCCTACCTTCCAAACTTTACAGAAGCTCTCTTGTGAACCTTGCAGAACTAGCAATCCTGAAAGAAAGGATATTGCGCAGACATGGCTTAGCCACAGCCTGGGGGATGTTTCCAGAATGAGATTTTCACTCTGCAGTGGAGTGTGCGCTGATATGAAACTTGCTGTTTGGAAGGTAGGAGACGAGGTACTGGCAGGATTGAAGCTGTGTGGCCGGGTCGTGAGTCGTGCTTGGGTGGCTCAGTTGGTAGAGCACTTGCCCGCAAAATACAAAGTTCATGAGTTCGAGTCTAAGTCCAGTACACAGCTTTAATCTGCCAGGAAGTTTCATATCAGCGCACACTCTTCTGCAGAGTGAAAATTTCATTCTGGAAACATCCTGCAGGCTGTGGCTAAGCCATGTCTCCGAAACATCCTTTCTTCCAGCAGTGCTAGTTCTGCAAGGTCGCAGAAGAGCTTCTGTGAAGTTTGGAAGGTAGGAGACTAGGTACTGGCAGAATTGAAGCTGTGTGACTGGGTCATGAGTCGTGCTTGGATAGCTCAGTTGGTGGAGCACTTGTCCGCGAAAAACAAAGGTCCCGAGTTCGAGTCTCGGTCCGGCACAAAGTTTTAATTTGCCAGAAAGTTTCATGGTGCCCATTGTTTTGGATCTGTCTGAAAGAACAGACGCCGCACATTCATGTAATTGATAGGCCTAGCTGGACAATCGATCCATTTTGTTCAGTGCCAATGCACAGTTATGTCCGACCTCGTGTGGGAATCAGAGTAGAACGGGAGAAAAAGGAGAGGGACTGCAGATAGGTGTCACTCGGTCTGAGTATGGATCGATCAGCAGTGGTTAATGCACCTGCCTAGTAAGTAGGAGATCCCAGGTTCGAATCCCGTTCCGGTCCGGTACACATTTTCGCTCGTCGCCACTGATTCCTCGTAATGTCCCGCTGCAGCTGACAGCAGTGATTCCCTTCAATTTTCGTGTGCTTATGCTGTTTGTAGATGACACTCGAGTCGTCGTCCGATGATGCTTCACATGTGTTCAGTTGGAGTCAGATCTGGTGATTGAACTGGCTAAGGCAATATGTCGACAACTGAGAGCATGTTGGGTTCCAACCGCGGTATGGGGGCGAGCATTGTCACGTTGGAAGACACCCACTGGAATGCTGTTTATGAGTAGCACCCCAACTGGTCTAATCATCAGAGTGACGTACAAATTTGAAGTCATCCGAAATTCCGCCGCCGACCACGACTCCAGGTGTAGACCCAGTGCGTCAGCATGAAGGAAGGTTGGTACCAGGCTCTCAGATGGCCTTCCCCTGACCAACACACGGCCCTCCAATGCGCTGTCGCTTGACATGACTGAAGTCGCAAATGGCGGTGGTTTCAGGTCCACGGAAAGTACGCTCCGCCAGCCGGTCGCAGGTTCGAATCCTGCCTCGGGCATGGATGTGTGATGTCCTTATGTTAGTTAGGTTTAAGTAGTTCTGAGTTCTAGGGGACTGGTGACCTCAGAAGTTAAGTCCCATAGTGCTCAGAGCCATTTGAAGCATTTTTTGAAAGCACGCTGCAGGACGTCCGACTCGGAGCTGTTCTTGAATAAATCAATTTGCAACCTTTCGTTGAGTCACTGTGCTGCAAATTGCTGCTCAGATGTAGTGCGATGCGCCAGAGCCATAAGCCAAACACGGCGGTCTTCTGTTTCGCTAGTGTCATGCGGCCATCTGGGTGTTGCGATTTTTTCCCAGCCAACAATGCCGTACCACTTCACTTTACTTCACTTACGGCACTGGTCATAATTTCTTGTCAGTGCACTTTACACAAGAGACCTACAGTGGCTGCTCCTGCCTGGTAATGTGCAGGGGCTCGATAAAAATGTGGAAACAGCGCGAGAAAAGTATGCTCGAACATACACTACTGCCCATTAAAATTGCTACACCACGAATATGACGCGCTACAGACGCGAAATTTAACCAACAGGAAGTAGATGCTGTGATATGCAAATGATTAGCTTTTCACAGCATTCACACAAGGTTGCCGCCGGGAACGACACCTACAACGTGCTGACATGAGGAAAGATTCCAACCGACTTCTCATACACAAACAGCAGTTGACTGGAGTTGCCTGGTGAAACGTTGTGATGCCTCGTGTAGGAGAAATGCGTACCATCACGTTTCCGACTTTGATAATGGTCGGATTGTAACCTATCGTGATTGCGGTTTATCGTATCGCGACATTGCTGCTCGAGTTGGTCGAGATCCAATGACTGTTAGTAGAATATGGAATCGGTGGTTTCAGGAGGGTAATACGGAATGCCGTGCTGGATCCCAAAGGCCTCGTATCACTAGCAGTCGAGATGACAGGCATCTTATCCGCATGGCTGTATCGGATCGTGCAGCCACGTCTCGATCCCTGAGTCAACAGATGGGGGCGTTTGCAAGACAATAAACATTTGCACGAACAGTTCGACGACGTTTGCAGCAGCATGGACTATCAGCACGGAGACCATGACTGCTGTTACCGTTGACGCTGCAACACAGACAGGAGCGCCTGCGATGGTGTACTCAACGACGAACCTGGGTGCACGAATGGCAAAACGTCATTTTTTCGGATGAATCCAGGTTCTGTTTACAGCATCATGATGGTCGCATCCGTGTTTGGCGACATCATGGTGAACACACATTGGAAGCGTATATTCGTCATGGCCATACTGGTGTACCACCCGACGTGATGGTATGGGGTGCCATTGGTTACACGTCTCGATCACCTCTTGTTCGCATTGACGGCACTTTGAACAGTGGACGTTACATTTCAGATGTGTTACGACCCGTGGCTCTACCCTTCATCCTGCAGAACCCTACATTTCAGTAGGATAATGCACGACCGCATGTCGCAGGTCCCGTACTGGCCTTTCTGGATACAGAAAATCTTCCACTGCTCCCCTGGACAGCACATTCACCAGATCTCTCACCAATTGAAAACGCCTGGTCAATGGTGGCCGGGCAACTGGCTCGTCACAATACGCCAGCCACTACTCTTGATGAACCGTGGTATCGTGTTGAAGCTGCATGGGCAGCTGTACCTGTACACGCCATCCAAGCTGTGTTTGACTCAATGCCCAGGCGTATCAAGGCCGTTATTATGGTCAGAGGTGGTTGTTCTGGGTGCTGATTTCTCAGGATCTATGCACCCAATAGTGTGAAAATGTAATCTCCTGTCAATTCTAGTGTAATATATTTGTCCAATGAATACCCATTTATCATCTGCATTTCTCCTTGGTGTAGCAATTTTAATGGCCAGTAGTGTAAATGCAGGCACTAAACAAGCCTGCAGGTTGCGCTTTTGCATCTGAGCACGAACGGCCCCTGTGCAGTGCCCTCAGTATATTGAAGTGTGAGTGGTGGCGCCACGACTAACATTTCTACTCAGGGCGTACCAAGACCAGCTTCGTTCGCCTGTGGCGCAAAGCTGAGATGGAGGCCCCAGTGTAAGACTTGCATCAGGGCGTATCACAATTAGAAGCGAAAACTGGTAAGGTTGAAAGTTAACAAGGGACAATGGAGTCTGCCAAATGGTAAGTCATTTATGTGGAAAGATGTTCTCGAGCCAGGCTTGTTTATGGCGCATATGGGGAAATTGGTAAAACGTCGTCCGCTGAGTCACAAAGCTGACGAAAGTGTGTGTCGAGTGACAGACGGTCGTTGATGAGGATAGTGAAGAAAGTTAAGCGGACGTCAGCTCCAAAAGTCACTGCAAAACCTAATGTCGCACTCGCGAACCCTGTCAGCAGCAAAATAACATGAAGGGAACTCCGGAAGGAGAGAATTGCAGGACGAGCTGGAATTTCAAACCACTCACTGGTGATTCAAATGCCTGTAACAGAAAAACCTAATGCCGAAGCCATAACCTCTGGTCTGAGGGACAAAAGAAGAATTTCATTTGGTCGGACGAGCCTTCTGACGCACTGTTCCCAACTTCTGGCCAAAGACTGAAATCCGGCTGATGATTTGGGGAGCTACGACGTGGACGTGCCCCACGGTTATTCCGCAAGGACGCATTGCTGCCAAGGATTATGTGATGGTTTTGACTGTGACACTGAGTTCCAGGCCTACAGGGTCCCTGCCTACACCTCGCATTGTCCAACTGCGGTTCCTTCCGTCCCTTTACGACGAACCTGCACCCACCTGTGAACATTGTCTCAGCAGATCATCAGTTGTCTCAGCAGATCATCAGTAGGGAAGCCGAGCGAAACCTACTGTGCTTCGACGTGAACCAGGCTGCAATTAAAGTCACTAATCTACGTTTCGGGAGAAAGTTTTCACACGAAATGAAAGGTTGGTAATTTCGTCCATAGTATATTCTGAAACTTGGGTGAACAAGTATCACTGCCAAGCCCGTGCTAGTCTCAACAAAGTCACTCAATCCCTTTCACTCACGTCAGCAAGTTTATGGTGTTGAATTTCCCGAAAACGTAATAGCTACAAAAATACGGATTGTTTTTGATTGACAATGCTCGCCAAATATTAAATCTGTCGGTACCTGATGCAGTCACAGTTTTTAGCCACCGACCTGCTCAATACGCCACGCGGAATTTATGTCTTTTATCTTCACAAAATTCACTTAAAAATTCCGAAATTTCTACACATCCATCGGAATAATTATGCCGTCACTTTCCAACACTTTTGATGTATGAAACACTGCTAGATCCGGCAACTTATCGTTTCCATCAGGACTACTACTACACAAGTCCGAACTGTTTCATGGCTAGGCTCCGACTCCTCTCTAGAATACTCTAAGCCTTCTCTACCAGCAGAGAAAGGCGCGCGAAGAATATTGCTTTACCATTGGTCAGTTTACTCAACAGCCAATAGCACAACAACATTCTCCCGCGTCAGTCCGCGCTTTTCATCCATAACTAATCGCAAAATAATAAACCTAACGACTGCGCTTTTTACCGACGTAATTATCTAATATGCTGAAGTTTTGTTTATGCATAAAATTCTTTACTATTGTTATTTATAACGGAATTAACTTTCTCTTTACCATAAACATACTTTACAAATCTATTCTACAAAAATCCCCTTTGTCCACATCCATACTTCTTCGAAATGTTCCCACACTAAGTCCCACTACATAACTCGTTAAACAATTATTTTCATATTAACCTTAAACCACACTCACGCCTCATTCATACTGCTAAACTCATTTACAACATTTTACCTACACAAAAAGACATAATAACACTTTATGAAAATACTAGAACAGTTTATGAAAAACAGTCTACTGCTTTAGTGCACTCTAGTGGGCACAATCGAAACTAAATCAGACCCTCTATGCAATACTGTCCTCTATCGGCTGATACATAAACTATGTGCGCGGCCAATCTTGCGCCACCATCTGTCACTATCCAGCTCTGAGACACATCTCCCACTTAACCGCCTCCAAGGCAGGATCGTTATACGGCGCTACGCCTCACAGCCCCTGCCCTGGCCACCAGGGTCCCCACATATCAGGCCTTTGTGGTCTCCTTTGGAGAGAAGGATGCGTCATCGCTCTCCAGCTCCATCACCGTTACCTGAAGTTGCCAACATTTTGCAGGAAAAACAGTAATCGAGTTCCTTAAAAACCATACAAGCTATGTATTTATCCATTCCGATGCGACCGGAAGCTCTTTTGAATACCAAATATTTTCCTACACCGTACGAGGGTGAATCAAATGAAAACCTTAAATATTTTTCTAAATATTGTTTATTGTGCAGAAGCGGTACAAAGCTGTATCACTTTTCAACATAATCTCCCCCACACTCAATGCAAGTCCTCCAGCGCTTACAAAGTGCATAAATTCCTTTAGAAAAAAATTCTTTTGGTATTCCGCGCAACCACTCATGCACTACGTGGCGTACCTCTTCATCAGAACGGATCTTCTTCCTTCCATTGCGTCTTTGAGTGGTCCAAACATATGGAAATCACTTGGGGCAAGGTCTGGTGAGTATGGTGGATGAGGAAGACATTCGAAATGCAGGTCTGTGATTGTAGCAACTGTTGTACGGGCAAGGTGATGCCTTGCATTGTCATGTTGCAAAATGACACCTGCTGACAGCAATCCACGTCGCTTTGATTTTATTGCAGGCAGCAGATGATTTTTTAGGAGATCTGTGTATGATTCACTGGTGACAGTGGTCCCTCTAGGCATCTAACGATTCAAAATGACGCCTCTTTCGTCCCAAAAGAGAGTCAGCATAACCTTCCCTGCTGATGGTTCTGTTCGAAACTTCTTTGGTTTTGGTGGTGAGGAAAGGCGCCATTTCTTGCTCGCTCTTTTCGTTTCCAGTTGGTGGAAGTGAACCCAGGTTTCGTCCCCAGTAACGATTCTTGCAAGGAAGCCATCACCTTCTCGTTCGAAGCGCCGAATAAATTCTTCACAAGCATCAACACGTCGTTCTCTCATTTCAGGAGTCAGCTGCCGTGGCACCCATCTTGTAGACACTTTGTGAAACTGGAGCACATCATGCACAATGCGGTGTGCTGACCTATGACTAATGTGTTAACATGCTGCAATGTCATTCAGTGTCACTCGGCGGTTTTCCTTCACTACGGCTGCAACTGCTGCAATGTTCTATGGAGTCAGAGCCTGACCTGGACGAGGAGCTTCTTCCACTGAAGTCACACCATTTGTGAAATTCCTACTACATTCTTAGACTTGCTGCTGTGACAAACATGTATCACCGTACTGAACATTGGTCGATGAATTTGAATAGGTTTCACACCTTCACTACGCAAAAACCGAATAACGAAATGCTGTGCTTCCCTGGTGCAATTCGCAAGTGGGGCGGCCATGTTTATACTGATACTGCTACGGTATGTGTGCATCTGCACTATGCTGCCACCTACAGGCCATTCTGCACGCTGTTTGTAGCACGCTTACCAACTTACAGGATAACGGCGCGAAATTTCGATGTATTATTACAAATTCAAGGTTTTCATTTGACTCACCCTCGTATTTTGGTGTTTCCGTATTTTTGTCTACAATTTGTACAATGCGATTCGTTCCACAGCCCTGAAATCTGTCCTTCGCCAGGGGATCTGCAGAACACTGAATGTGAACGAAGGAGGTAAAAAACAACACCGGCCTGTAATCAGCCTTGGAAGTGGGACGGTGTATGTTACCTGAGCGCCGGAGATTGCGACACAGAAAACGGAGTCGTTATCTGATCCCAGCCTGAGAATGCGGGGAAACGGTACAATGGGAACACGGGTGGGCTGAAAGCGACCGACCGCCGCCCGCGTCCCCTGGGAACCAGGAGGCTCACGGCGGGAGACTTTCTGACCGCGCTAGAGCAGCCCCGGCTAGCCTAGACTCTACCCGGCGGGTGACGTCACAGTGCAGGGCTCCCCGCCAGGGGCTGCTGCCGCCGCCGCTGCAAGGGCTCCCCAGTGGGTGTGCTGATCACACGGTGCCAGTGTAAACAGAGGTCTAACCTAGGCGGCGACTTGAAAAAGCCAAATGCGTTTAAACGTCCCACCGACGGCGATGCCGTTAGAGGCGGACTGCAAGTGAGGGCGGGGAACGGTAGGGAAGCAAGTCGCCAGCCGCCATACCGCCACGATTTGTCCAGAGATGGCTGCAAGGAGATTTGGGGCTCGTTCCTTCCGAACATGAGTGATGTAGCGATTCTAGCAGTGTCTAGAAACGTTTAGAATCCTGTTCTGATTCACCACATCTCGCACAGGAAACAAAAACTGAATATTATACTCCTCCTCTAAATTCGTCAGCCACCCTTCTGCTGCCTGCAGGAAGTAGCGTTCAGTACCACATCTAGGACAGACGTCACTGACTGTATCAAAAGCATCGGAACCCTGCTGCTGTAGGCTTTTCTACTGCGTGAAGGACACTACAGCCCAATGTGTTTTCAATACCAAAGATCACATTCAATTACCATCCATTCCAATTGTGATGCACTTCATATTGGTCAGTCAGACAGAGACACTGCAGATAGACTGCTGAATAGGAGCGTACTGGAGGGTGCAGAATTGTGGCTCGACATTTGCTGAGCAAGTACTGAGTAAGGGACGCAGCTACGAGCCACTGTTGCATGCCATTAGCAAACAAAGACCAAGAAATCAAACTTTTGGAAGCCCTGGAAATCAACAAACATCTGACCCACTGTCCAGATTTAATATTAAATGGCCAAACACCACTTAATACTTCCTTTTCTAAAGGTCACATAATCCTCTCAGTCATCAGTTTCTTCGTACGGTTTCCGTTTCTTCATATTCCTTCACTTTCGTGTATATATTCATTTCCTTCTATTTTATTTTGATTGCCTATGTGCTCTATACGTTTGGTTGTTACATCTGTTAATTTTTTCCTTTCAGTTGGTTTCTGCATCACTTTCCACCTTTAATACCCCTTGACGTAGTCTCATCAAGATCTAATTTTGTTTCATTTTATTGGGTTTGTTTATTAATGCGAGCCGATTACTGGCGCAGTTTTCGAATTTAAGATTTAAGATTTCCCATTTGCATCCCTTTATTTATTTAATGTTCAACTTTTTACTTTATAAACTGAGTTATCATCGCGCTGTCAGAAATGATATTTACTGTGTCTTTTTGCCTCAGTCAGTTAGATGAGTAGCATTTCTTGCAGTTTTGTTTACGAACATTGTAACTTCTTTGACAAGCCAGTTAAAGTCAGGATCTTGTAAGCCGAAAAACAGGTTAACTCAATAATTTAATCCTGTAAAACATAAGCAACGTTGTGCTTTTCATTTATTGTAATTCTGTTCTACCAAGAACTGGCGGGAGAATCAGTTAACGTGTAGAATCGTCACTCACGTGGAATTAACATCGCATCCTTCGTGCACCAGGAAAGTCCTTACAGCTGCTTCTGTGTCCTCCATCAGTGAAAATGTCTGTCTAACAATTGGCTCGCCAGAATTACAACTGACTTCTAAAACGTACTAATAGGACCATGTAAGTGAAAAAATGGTTCAAATGGCTCTGAGCACTATGGGACTTAACATCTATGGTCATCAGTCCCCTAGAACTTAGAACTACTTAAACCTAACTAACCTAAGGACATCACACAACACCCAGCCATCACGAGGCAGAGAAAATCCCTGACCTCACCGGGAATCGAACCCGGGAACCCTGGTGTGGGAATGTAAGTGAAGAGCCAACTTGTGTTGACATCCTCGTACAAAAATGTCAACTGTAACACAACCGTCCTCGCCGTGGCTCAGCTTGCAGACTGAAATACAAGGCGAACAACAATTACACCATCAAAATTTCGCAGATTGTTTAGGCATTCGTACAATCAGGATTTAGGTTTTCCGCGATTTTCCTAAATCGTTCCAGACAAATGACGGGACGATTCCTTGGAACGGGTGCAGCCGATTTCCTTCCCCACCCTTCACTCAGCCGTATCTTGTGCTCCATCTCTAATGACCTCCCTGTCGACAGTGTGTTAAACTATGATCTTCCTTCCTCCCTTCCTTCGTTCTTTCCTAAATACTTGGAACAGATGCGCCACAGCAAGGTTTAGCTGCTCTAGTACGTACAAAAAAATAAATGGGCCCCGACCGGCCAAATACCTATGCATCGAAAACGGTCACAGCAGTTCGTATAAATTTTACGCCATTTCCTGGTGTTTAGGACTAGCGTAATTTTAGAATTCCCTCCCTGTTCAAGACATGATTGCCCATGGTTCCTCATAAGCGTCTTCTAATCAAGCTGCGGAGCTATGGGGTATCGTCTCAGTTGTGCGACTGGATTCGTGATTTCCTGTCAGGAAGGTCGCAGTTCGTAGTAATAGACGGCAAATCATCGAGTAAAACTGAAGTGATACCAGGTGTTCCCCAGGGAAGCGTCCTGGGACCTCTACTGTTCCTGATCTATATAAATGACCTGGGTGACAATCTGAGCAGTTCTCTTAGTCTGTTCGCAGATGATGCTGTAATTTACCGTCTAGTAAGGTCATCCGAAGACCAGTATCAGTTGCAAAGCGATTTAGAAAAGATTGCTGTATGGTGTGTCAGGTGGCAGTTGACGCTAAATAACGATAAGTGTGAGATGATCCACATGAGTTCCAAAAGAAATCCGTTGGAATTCGATTACTCGATAAATAGTACAGTTCTCAAGGCTGTCAATTCAACTAAGTACCTGGGTGTTAAAATTACGAACAACTTCAGTTGGAAGGACCACACAGATAATATTGTCGGGAAGGCGAGCCAAAGGTTGCGTTTCATTGGCAGGACACTTAGAAGATGCAACAAGTCCACTAAAGAGACAGCTTACGCTACACTCGTTCGTCATCTGTTGCAATGCTGCTGCGCGGTGTGGGATCCTTACCAGGTGGGATTGACAGAGGACATCGAGAGGGTGGAAAGAAGGGCAGCTCGTTTTGTATTATCGCGTTATAGGGGAGAGAGTGTAGCAGATATGATACACGAGTTGGGATGGAAATCATTACAGCATAGACGTTTTTCGTCGCCGCGAGACCTTTTTACGAAATTTCAGTCACCAACTTTCTCTTCCGAATGCGAAAATATTTTGTTGAGCCCAACCTACATAGGTAGGAATGATCATCAAAATAAAATAAGAGAAATCAGAGCTCGAACAGAAAGGTTTAGGTGTTCGTTTTTGACGCTCACTGTTCGGGAGTGGAATAGTAGAGAGATAGTATGATTGTGGTTCGATGAACCCTCTGCCGAGCACTTAAATGTGAATTGCAGAGTAGTCATGTAGATGTATATGTAGATGTGGTTCTTTTAACTTAGCATTGCCGAGTGCGGCGTGAAACGCAGTGGATTAGCTGTCTGGCTGTTCTCGGGAAACGGCGCCGTCTCCTCGGAGGAGTGCCGGGTTCGGGGCTCTCCTGCTGCAGTGCAGTCATCTAGGAGGCTGGAGTCGCCCAGCACTCAGCCGGACACGCCGGCAACAAACAGCTCGTGCCGCCCTTCCCCAGCTACAGGTTCCCAAAGTTGGCAGGACACTCCTCCCTGACCGGCGTCACCGCACGTGCAGATGACTGTAACGTACACTATGTGATCAAAAGTATCCGGACACCTGGCTGAAAATGACTTACAAGTTCGTTTCGCCGTCCATCGGTAATGCTGGCATTCAGTACGGTGTTGTAACCCCCTTAGTTCTGATGACGGCTTCCACTCTTGCAGGCATACGTTCGGTCAGGGCTGGAAGGTTTCTTGGGGAACGAAGTGCTGCACTGAGGAGAGGTATAGATGTCGATCGGTGAGGTCTGGCACGAAGTCGGCCTTCCGAATCACCCCCAAGGTGTTCTATAGGATTAAGCACTCTGTGCAGGCCAGTGCGTTTCAGGGACGTTATTGTCGTGCAACCACTCCGCCACAGGGTGTGCATTATGATCATGTTGAAAGATGCAATCGCCATCCCCGAATTGCTCTTCAACAGTGGGAAGCAAGAAGGTCCTTTAAACATCAATATAGGCCCGTGCTGTGAGAGTGCCACGCAAAACAACAAGGGGTGCAAGCCCCTCCATGAAAAACACGACCTCGCCATGACACCACAGCCATCGAATTTTACTGTTGGCACTACACACACTGGCAGATGACGTCACCGGGCATTCACCATACCCATACCTTGCCATCTGTTCGCCAAATTGTGTACCGTGATTCGTCACTCCACACAACGTTTTTCCATTGGTCAATCGTCCAATGTTTACGCTCCTTACACCAAGGGAGGCGTCGTTTTGCATTTATGGGTGCGATGTGTGGCTTATGAGCAGCCGCTCGACCACGAAATCGAAGTTTTCCCACCTCCCGCCTAACTGTCATAGTACTTGCAGGCCGCGCGGGACTAGCCGAGCGGTCTCAGGCGCTGCAGTCATGAACTGTGCGGCTGGTCCCGGCGGAGGTTCGAGTCCTCCCTCGGGCATGGGTGTGTGTGTTTGTCCTAAGGATAATTTAGGTTAAGTGGTGCATAAGCTTAGGGACTGATGACCTTAGCAGTTAAGTCCCATAAGATGTCACACACATTTGAACATTTTTAGTACTTGCAGTGGACCCTGATGTACTTTGGAATTCCTGTGTGATGGTCCGGACAGATGTCTGCCTATTACACATTACGACCCTCTGCAACTGTCGGCGATTTCTGACAGTCAACAGACGAGTTCGGGGTTTACGTTTTTGTGGTGAACGTATCTCTTCAAGTTTCCACTTCACTATCACATCGGAAACAGTGGACCTGGGGATGTTTAGGAGTGTGGAAATCTCGCGTACAGACGTATGACACAAGTGACACCCAATCACCTGCCCGCGTTCGAAGTCCGTCAGTTACGCGGAGCGCCACATTCCGCTCTCTCATGATGTCTAATGATTACTGAGGTCGCTGATGTGGAGTACCTGGCAGTAGGTGGCATCACAAAGAAACTAATATGAAAAACGTATGTTTTTGTGGGGTGTCCAGATACTTTTGATTACATAGTGTACCTGAATTAAAAGGAAGGTCAGCGCTGCAAGTTATCAGTAACCAAAACTGAGAAACGATCACAATATCTCATTTTTGGTTACTGATAATAACTTGATACCAGTGCCTATGAGTTTAATTTGTTCACCACTGCACTGAAGATGATCACTATGTGATTGAAAATCCATTTTGCTATCAATAAACCATCGATATTACGGCCAGCGCTGACATTCCTTTTAATTTAACATATATGGTCGTTGTGCACACAGCACTAAATGGAGAAGCCAATCAATAGTGTACCTGACCGAGCACCGCGTGTGACAGCCATTCCCCGGTAGTTTACCTCCTGCATGTGGAGAAACAAGAACTGCGGTGACTTCTGGAGAGGACGTGCAGATTCGTACCTCAGAGGTATTGGAAGTACACCGTGAAACAAGAAATGGTCACGTTGTGCTGTATGTGTCCTAATTTACAATTCACCTGTGGACCCAAATGCAACAGACGGAAAGAGAAAACGTCATTGTCTGCAGTAGAAAACGAAGAGGTGTGCTCACCAGAAACTGGCGCGCTCTCGATCTCTGCAGGGTGCAATGCAGGCAGCGTGCAGGTGCGGTCACGACGTTAGGAACTCTGCAGGCCGCCTGCGGTGGCTGTTTGACGCGTTGTCAGGCCGTGGCGGGGGTGGAGGCACCCCGGTACTGCCCCGGGCTGCAGAGGGTCGCTTCTGTAGGCCGGTTCGACGGCTGTTCTGGTGTTCGGCCTCGGATGCATTTTACACACAAAAAATAAAAAAATGTGGCTTTTATTACGTCAGTCGATCTTAAGAAGTATAAGGCATGAAAGTAATGCAATAAATCCACTGACGTTATCGGATGTGAATTTCTTTTAGGTGAACAAAGTGTTCCAGACGACTTCAGATTTAAATTCGCGTTTGAAATGTTTTCTTTTATTACATCCTCTTTCAGGAACATTAATCAATGATTTTCTTGCTGGTCATAATCTGATGATATGAAGCACTTCTTTTCTCCCGTAGCCTCCATTTTATTGCTTCTTGTTTCTATTTTGTCAGAATTTACAATAAAAGTGCAATAAAACATGACGCTGTTTATCGTTTCGTGATTGCGTAGCACACAAAGGACCTATTCTGTAAGTTTTATTCGGCATGCAAGTAAAGTTAAATCTTTTACTATGTCAAAAATTCATAAATTTGAGGCTCACACATAACGACATTTTCGATGAATTTTGATTTCTCTGGATTTTTCCTAGTTAATAAGAAATAGCTGTGCCATCAGTTACTATAAACAGCTTTATTTGAAGCCAGACGCGTACATTTTCCTTTGTTTTCAGGCCTCTTACTGTCACTACATTTGTTGTTCTACGCTCCTTGACATTTCGCCGTTCACTTGTTGACAAACAGTACCTCAGTGTCCTGTTTGACAATTTATCACGAACCAGCGCATTCCACTCATGATAGAGCACTTCTTCTGATATTATACCTGTGAACGTAATTCAGTTACCTTTCACGCCTGAACTACTGAACCGAATTTTATGAAGTTTTGTATGGTGAGGAAGAACACAGACTACTTAAAAAATTAAATTAGTAGGCAGAAGTTCAAAAATGTTTCAAATGGCTCTGAGCACTGTGGGACTTAACATCTGAGGTCATCAGTCCCCTAGAACTTAGAACTACTTAAACCTAACTAACCTAAGGACATCACACAACACCCAGCCATCACGATGCAGAGAAAATCCCTGACCCCGCCGGGAATCGAACCCGGCATCTCTAGATGGAGAGACATGTGATAGGGGTGGAACCCATGTCGATGGAGGATGTGTAGGATATTTGTCTGACTCGCGAGACTTCGTCCTCCGATTGCGCGGGATCTAACGTGCGGACCAAATGCAACATTAATGTCCCCCTCTTCTGTGGTCATTTGTTTCCTTCTGTTACGCTAAGTGTTACACTACCATTTTTACGTTACTAGTTGAAGAAGTTGATAAATACCTGCCGAGATGGTTGACATCTGTTGGGATATACAGGCTGTTACAAAAAGGTAAGGCCAAACTTTCAGGAAACATTCCTCACACACAAATAAAGAAAAGATGTTATGTGGACATGTGTCTGGAAACGCTTAATTTCCATGTTAGAGCTCATTTTAGTTTCGTCAGTATGTACCGTACTTCCTCGATTCAGCGCCAGTTGGCCCAATTGAAGAAAGGTAATATTGACTTCGGTGCTTGTGTTGACATGCGACTCATTGCTCTAAAGTACTAGCATCGATCAAATCAGTACGTAGCATCAACAGGTTAGTGTTCATAACGAACGTGGTTTTACAGCCAGTGCAATGTTTACAAATGTGGAGTTGGCAGATGCCCATTTGATGTATGGATTAGCACGGGACAATAGCCGTGGCGCGGTACGTTTGTATCGAGACAGATTTCCAGAACGAAGGTGTCCCGACAGGAAGACTTTCGAAGCAATTGATCGGCGTCTTAGGCAGCAGGGAACATTCCAGCCTATGACTCGCGACTGGGGAAGACCTAGAACGAAGAGGACACCTTCAATGGACGAGGCAATTCTTCGTGCTGTTGACGATAACCCTAGTGTCAGCGTCAGAGCAGTTGCTGCTGTACAAGGTAACGTTGACCACGTCACTGTATGGAGAATGCTACGGGAGAACCAGTTGTTTCCGTACCATGTACAGCGTGTGCAGGAACTATCAGCAGCTGATTGGCCTCCACGGGTACACTTCTGCGAATCGTTCATCCAACAATGTGTCAATCCTCATTTCAGTGCAAATGTTCTCTTTACGTATGAGGCTTCATTCCAACGTGATCAAATTATCAATTTTCACAATCAACATGTGTGTGCTGACGAGAATCCGCACGCAATTGTGCAATCACGTCATCAACACAGATTTTCTGTGAACGTTTGGTCAGGCATTGTTGGTGATGTCTTGATTGGGCCCCATGTTCTTCCACCTACGCTCAATGGAGCACGTTATCACGATTTCATACGGGATACTCTACCTGTGCTGCTAGAACATGTGCCTTTACAAGTACGACACAACATGTGGTTCATGCACGATGGATCTCCTGCACATTTCAGTCGAAGTGTTCGTACGCTTCTCAACAACAGGTTCGGTGACCGATGGATTGGTAGAGGCGGACCAATTCCATGGCCTCCACGCTCTCCTGACCTCAACCCTCTTGAATTTCATTTATGGAAGCATTTGAAAGCTCTTGTCTACGCAACCCTGGTACCAAATGTAGAGACTCTTCGTGCTCGTGTTGTGGACGGCTGTGATACAATACGCCATTCTCCAGGGCTGCATCAGCGCATCAGGGATTCCATGCGACGGAGGGTGGATGCATGTATCCTCGCTAACGAAGGACATTTTGAAAATTTCTTGTGACGAAGTGTTTGAAGTCACGCTGGTACGTTCTGTTGCTGTGTGTTTCCATTCCATGATTGTAATGATTTGAAGAGAAGTAATAAAATGAGCTCTTACATGGAGTGTAAGCGTTTCCGGACACATGTCCATATAACATATTTTCTTTCTTTGTGTGTGAGGAATGTTTCCTGAAAGTTTGGCCGTACCTTTTTGTAACACCCTGTATTGCAGCATACACCGTACAAGGACGAACTGTATTCGTCCTACACTCTCCATATACCATGAGCATGTCGGCTGTTTCTGCATTGGCGAAACCCACTGTCCACTCACGACCTACTGCTTGCACTGTCAGACTAACGAGTCACAGTGCACTCAACTAACACGCAAGCACACTATAAGCAAACATAACAACATCGTACCTAGCAGCTACGCAGATTTAATGGCACAAACAAGAGTCGGTGTGGAAACTTTTAAAAAATGATACCTCGTAAACGACTCGCACTAGAATCTTGCAAAAAACACCGACGACATTCTAATTTATCCTACTTTTAGTCTGTTCCATTTAAAATAGTGTATGTTTGCACAAAAAATACACTATGAGTACGATTACAATCTGTTTGTTGGCTAACGAGCCCCTAGCTACCAACACACTCTGTCAACACGTCACATCAATAGCACTTTTCATTTTCGCAATATTTGCGGTGCAAGTTTTAGATGACTCACCCTGTATATACACTCCTGGAAATGGAAAAAAGAACACATTGACACCGGTGTGTCAGACCCACCATACTTGCTCCGGATACTGCGAGAGGGCTGTACAAGCAACGATCACACGCACGGCACAGCGGACATACCAGGAACCGCGGTGTTGGCCGTCGAATGGCGCTAGCTGCGCAGCATTTGTGCACCGCCGCCGTCAGTGTCAGCCAGTTTGCCGTGGCATACGGAGCTCCATCGCAGTCTTTAACACTGGTAGCATGCCGCGACAGCGAGGACGTGAACCGTATGTGCAGTTGACGGACTTTGAGCGAGGGCGTATAGTGGGCATGCGGGAGGCCGGGTGGACGTACCGCCGAATTGCTCAACACGTGGGGCGTGAGGTATCCACAGTACATCGATGTTGTCGCCAGTGGTCGGCGGAAGGTGCACGTGCCCGTCGACCTGGGACCGGACCGCAGCGACGCACGGATGCACGCCAAGACCGTAGGATCCTACGCAGTGCCGTAGGGGACCGCCCCGCCACTTCCCAGCAAATTAGGGACACTGTTGCTCCTGGGGTATCGGCGAGGACCATTCGCAACCGTCTCCATGAAGCTGGGCTACGGTCCCGCACACCGTTAGGCCGTCTTCCGCTCACGCCCCAACATCGTGCAGCACGCCTCCAGTGGTGTCGCGACAGGCGTGAATGGAGGGACGAATGGAGACGTGTCGTCTTCAGCGATGAGAGTCGCTTCTGCCTTGGTGCCAATGATGGTCGTATGCGTGTTTGGCGCCGTGCAGGTGAGCGCCACAATCAGGACTGCATACGACCGAGGCACACAGGGCCAACACCCGGCATCATGGTGTGGGGAGCGATCTCCTACACTGGCCGCACACCTCTGGTGATCGTCGAGGGGACACTGAATAGTGCACGGTACATCCAAACCGTCATCGAACCCATCGTTCTACCATTCCTAGACCGGCAAGGGAACTTGCTGTTCCAACAGGACAATGCACGTCCGCATGTATCCCGTGCCACCCAACGTGCTCTAGAACGTGTAAGTCAACTACCCTGGCCAGCAAGATCTCTGGATCTGTCCCCCATTGAGCATGTTTGGGACTGGATGAAGCGTCGTCTCACGCGGTCTGCACGTCCAGCACGAACGCTGGTCCAACTGAGACGCCAGGTGGAAATGGCATGGCAAGCCGTTCCACAGGACTACATCCAGCATCTCTACGATCGTCTCCATGGGAGAATAGCAGCCTGCATTGCTGCGAAAGGTGGATAAACACTGTACTAGTGCCGACATTGTGCATGCTCTGTTGCCTGTGTCTATGTGCCTGTGGTTCTGTCAGTGTGATCATGTGATGTATCTGACCCCAGGAATGTGTCAATAAAGTTTCCCCTTCCTGGGACAATGAATTCACGGTGTTCTTATTTCAATTTCCAAGAGTGTATGTGTGTGTGTGTGCGTATTTTTCCAAAATTAGACTCACAAAGCCTTTAAGAACATGCTCAGCATTCTAATCCCTCTACCCCACCCCCCACCCCCCTCCTCCTCTCGCTCCACGTTTTCCCCAGAAAAAATTCTGTGCCTGCCCCTGACAGCCACTTTTCTTATTTGTGAGTCAACAGAAACACGTGCATTAACATAGTAGGGTCATTTCTGGGTTTGGTGCTAAAAGATCTACACCAGAACAGTGGTATGCTTCGTTGTTATTTCCTCATTGAAGCAGTAGGTTTGATCAGCTGTGACCTGAACGCCCACACACGGGTTCCATTGGCCACAATTGCAGGAATTAATAACAACTTTTGCAGTACAGCCTAATTACACCCTGGTCAATCTATACTTCCTTTTCAATAAGATCATCTCGTGTTTCTTGCTTCATAATACGGTAGCGTGAGCGCCATGTTTCAGAAAGGGTACTCTCTCTTTCCATCTCCTGGCAAAGTACCAGTCCGTCTTCTTACACAAACAAAGAGTCGCAAAGAAAGTGTCACGTATTCCTAGAGTTAGTACTGATTAACACTAGCAGAAAAGTTCCTGTATGTGTATGACCGGAAACCAGTCTCTTGATAAATGGTTGTTTTGCTCATGACGATGTAATGGGTGGATTTATTGACGAGGCAGGATTGACAAGAAATGACAAAGTAAGCTACAACAGCATACGCGTGAGAGCAGATACAAATTTTCCAGGAGTATGGAGGTGGGGCAACAGGATCACTTCAGCATGCGCTGTACGGGCAGGAACTGTCGGTGACAGACTCGCATAGCCATACACTTTACCAAACAGACCAACAAGTGCTGTGTGTCGCCGTTTTCTGTGCGATGAATGATAAGCGCTCGTGGCGAAACTTACAATTGCAGAAAAACAGCAACTGCCCTGATCAGTGCAAATTCTAGGCGTGAAGATTTTATTGCACAGACACGCTGTGAAAAGCTTCGCACACACAATACCTCCTTTGTCCCGTATTAATAATTCTGTTCGTGAGGCAACCACCTTCCCTTCCTATTAATACATTTTCTTCGTGGATTGGGTTTGTTGTTTCCACTCTTCCATCACCTGCATTATGCACATCTCTGTCCGTACTCCACCAACATCTTTTGGTGTGTGGTGGTGGTGGTGGTTGTGGGCTGGGCAGAGTACCTCGTGCACCTCCGTCACAGATATCTGCAGATGCTTTCCGTAGTGGAACGTAGCGACAGCGCCATAATTCGAACGACACGGTTTCGGTATGATGACGCTTCATTAATGGAACACAGTGCAAGACACATTAGAGCGGCATCGATATCTAAACCCGACTGAAGTCCACACATACCACACTACTCGATGTGCAGTCCCTGGTCAGAGGTGTTTATCGTTAGGAGTCCCCACATATTTAACAGATGTGACTGGTTGCAGAGCTTATTCAGCGGTCATGTAAGGAAACGATAACGTGCCTTTCTGCTTATTCACATTCGCTCTGCATGCTTTCCTGCACTTCTCCGCAATTTCCTGTGGTAGTGACGTCTCTGTACAGAACAGCTCATCTGCGAAACGCCTCGTGGACTGTCCAGCTTGTTCACCAGGTCCATTATAGCGTTCTGATCTTTACTTCTAGGACTGTTTCCGTGCAAACCTTCCTGGTAATCTCTCCTGCTGAAGTTTATTCACCTCTCTATCACTACTGCAACCTGTACCACTTGAACCAGCCTACCGTAATTAAGCTTTGGCATCCATTTACAATTTTTACACCCGCACCGTTCGCTCCATTACTAAACTTCTTATTGTCTGATGCCTCGGAAAGTATTCTATCGAACTATCCCGTTTCATAGACAAGTTACGTTACAAAACTTGCTCCTCTCCAGTAGCTCTTGAAACTTCAGTGTTCTTACTTAAAACTGCTTAATGCAACTGAACCTTCCTACACTGCTGAGTGAAAGTGAACGTACTGAACCTACTGCCTCTTAGCTTGGTTTTATCATTATACTCACGTACAGAATTTTTTCCGACAATAAAACTCAAACTTATCCTGTTCCCTTATTATCCACAAAATAGAAACGCAAAGCAATCTCACTGCTGAAAAATGATAATCTTCACTGTAAAATAATTATCTCAAAAGAATGCCCATGAATTAGAAGCAATCCTAACAATAACCCATACATTTCGTAAGTCAGTTACCTCAGAAAATCTTCACTACTCGAACTACAGCAATTACATCACGTCGCAACTATAGCCAGCTAAATAAAAAGATTCTAACTACTAAAGGCTCTAACTACTAATAGGTATGTGGTTAGCAAAGGAAAGATTTTACTGCAGAGCAAACAATGTAATTAGCAGATTTTACCTTATTCGAGTGACATCCATTTCCAAAATTATATAAACGTCAATAATTCCATTTCACGAACATTAGCAGATACACCAATCATCATTTTAGAATCCATTTCCGACCAACACTAAATCTGCACGGACACACGACCAAACCTACCACTGCTAGCTATTACCATCTAAGTGCGAGTCCGTCCAGCCACAGAGTCTCTTAGCGGTCGCGCACAGCGCTGTCAGTGATATTAATGCTGTCTATAGCGCTGCCAACATACAAACATATAAACAGGTTACTTACACTCTTCATTATGCTCAGTCTCACCTTCTAATCTACATCATAAGTTACTTCTGTGGCATCGACTTTCGAAAGTTTCAGTCACCCTCCTGTTTTTATTATTTATCGACTACTTTTTAATCCAACTTAGTTTTGTTTTTATTTTGTCGGAATTCATCTTACAACCTCTTCTCAAGACACTATATACTCCATTCAACAGATTGTGCAAGTCCTACGCCGCCTGTGATGGAATTACTTTTTCGGTAAACCTCGAAGTTTTTATGGATTCACCCTCAACTTTAACTACTTTTCAAATTTCTTCTTTGCTTTCCTTTACTGTTTGATCAATGTACACATTGAATAACATGAGACATAGGCTACAACAGTGTCTCACTCCATTCTCAAATCTGCCTGCCTTTCATGTACTTCTTTAAAGTTCTTGTTTTTCTTTTCTCTATAATTTAATGAGCATTTTATGATAGTGACTGAGTATTATTGTTAATTGACCTTTATTTGTGGTTTGGTTTAGCGATTCCTTTTTACTGTTTGCTCCTTTTATTTTAGTTGAGTCCTTGTAGTTATGTTTGCGGTAGTTACGAATTCTATATTGCTACTGTTCTCCGTAAGTTAAAGAATACGGAAATACAATATGCGTTTCGCAGCAGCAGATCTCGTTGAGTCTCCTTGCTGAAACTTCTCCACCTGAAATCGCTAAAGATAATTTATCGCTCTACGGAAATCGATCGGTACATCGAAGTTCTATGCTGTGTCATGTGTATGGAATGTGGCGTCCAACTTTATTTCGTGACATTATTTAGGTCTTCGGAGAGATATTCTCGACGAATCCCAAAACTGTGTGAAACTGCAGGTTCGCACCATGAAACCACGCAACACTTCCGAACGACTTGCGTCTTTATATTCACTGAATATTTCTTTTGAAATGATTAAGGGTTATGAACTGATACTCTTTTTGTGCTTTTCTTTGTATTTATTTTCTTCAGTACCATAAAACATAGATTACTGCCTCAATGGCGGCTTCCAACAATCGACTCTCAATCCGACGTAGAACATCTCTCTCCCAGTGTCCAGCATGGAGTAATTAACTCTTTTCCGTAGCTTAATACAGTCTGTGTATCTTTGTTATCGAGTTCGAGTTGCTTAAATTCCACAGAGTATTTATTTCTCGCGCAGGTATTTTACATTTATCTTTATATTAGTAGTCCGTCGCTCAATATGGTTAGTTATTTACATCATAACACGCTGCTAAAGCTCCTATTTGGACGGGGATCATCTGTGCTAGACAATACGCGATCTAAACATTCATATGACTGTACTCTTCCCTAGCCATGATAGGGCGGAATGTACTGGCGGCTGACAACAATATTTGCCACTTTTTAACTACTGGGTGGAATGAATTGGCGCCTGATAACATTTGCCACTTAAAAACTGTATAACTTTCATAATCACTCGCTACTTGTCATAAGGTTAAATTTTTGACATTAGCCGTTTGAGCAACTGTTAACGGCTAATGTGCCCATGGACTTTCGATCAACAAAGGCTTCCCATTAGGGCGAGGGTTCCTAAGGCAATCCGGGAACAAGGCTCATTTAACCTTGTTTCCACCGACTAATTTACAAAATTGGATTAAAGGTTTGAACAACAATCTGAAAATTGTCTTTATCAAGGGTGGTTCTTGCATAGGTGGAGTCGGGTAATTGTGAGGATATCTTAGTAGCAACGTCTGCACGCCGTCTGGGGGAAGTTGCAGGACAAGTGTGGTCTGTGATGTCGGATGTGGGATGACCTCTTGTTAGCGTGGCTGAGATAGTATGGATGGACTGGAACAGGGTTTATTCTCAGGTAGTATCTTGGCTGGATCAGACCCTGACAACGCCATGTATACGGATGGTTTGAACATGAAACATGATTATAACCCGTATCAATAGTCTCAATCACTGATGGGAAAGGGCTGTGACGGATTAGTACAAAATATTTGTCAATATCACGTTCCTGGTCTGAATTTCGTGGTTCGAGAGAAGTAACATACACTTCTATAACTTCGTAGTCGGGTAGTCTCTCATTAGAACCCTCTATTCTTTCTACTTTCGCAAAATTGTCCATCACTCTCAGAGAACCATATCTTCCTTAATAGTCTTTGGTAAACTGCTGTGATTATTCGCACATAAGACTTCCCTGTTTCTTTGATTACTCACAACAATAGTTCAAACATGGCGCACATGAGTATATCTCTGCTTCTCAGCACCTAGACAGTCACTCATGTGTCACCTCACCAGTCTAACTTGTGACACTGCCCTGGCACGTGTTCGTAATTTTATAGATACCTGAAAACACACAACGCTTCACTGGAAGTTCGTTGCTGTTCACAGGATCTCACACTATTTTACACTTCGTTCAGTCTTCAAAATAATTTTCACCATTTCTCAGAACGTCTTTATAAATTTTCTACTACCCCCGAATCTATACAAATTCAGCCCAGTCCGTTTTCCTTTCATCCATCCAGAGACTGCAAATAATTTCATTTTACCAGCAAAGACCACACAATGATCACACAATCCTCTCCCAATCTGGTCCGGCATTAACCTTCCAAATAATCTACGAATAATCTATCTCAAATACTTAAAAAAACTCCACCAAGTGGATTGACCTTAATCACTGAAATCTGTAGTCAGCAGAATCACCGTGTCCTCACTTCGAGTAGCTACTTTTCCATGTCCTTAGGATGAATATTCTGATTCTCCTAATACTAACAATGTAATGAAAATTGAAATAAATTTCCCTTATATTTAAATCTTTACTGAAATTGAAAACATCATAATTCATTTTCCTTAAACTACATAATAACTAGCTGAAAGCAAACACACATATATATCGTATTATATACAACATGGTAACTCATTTTTCATGAATCACTCTCGATCCATCATAATTTTACCTTGAATTAAGAAAATCTAACTAATAGTACTATTTACAACATTATCTCCTTTTCTCATAGTCCAACATTCAAATGACTGAAACCTTTTCAAGTCATGATGTGGGTATAACCCCTTTACATTTATGCTCTCAGGTTGACCCAGTACATATGCTCCTGGATTTGATATTCTCAGGACTTCATATGGCGCCTGATACATTAGTTGCCATTTCTTATTTGTTTTATTTAACAAAGAAGCATGCGGATGTGTGAGTAGCAATACTTTATCTCCAACTACATAAGACTGTTTATGTAAAACATATTTACTTTTCTCTTCCTAGCATTCTCTGTCAGATTTATGAGAGCTGTTCTTATTTTGTCTTGCCATTGTAGTTCGCCCTCTGATAACTTGGGTATGTTATTTATCCACTCATTCTTCTCTCTTCTTTCAAACATCAGTTCAGCTGGTGTGAAGTTGGTTGTCATGTGAACAAATTATTCATTATTTCCTCAAACGTAGCCAAAATGTCCCCAAGTATTGGTATTGTGAGTATACCACATCAATCTTTCTTCAAATTCCTCTGGTATACAAAAGCACCAATTCTGACTTTGATCATTCCGACGATGAAATAAAACATCATTTTCTACTTTGTAATACTGGGTTATCTTCTCTTCTTGCTGATCTTCCAATCTTTGTCTAATCCTTCTCCATCGTGGATCATCTTGCTGAAGTTTCACCATGTCACCACATAATTCCAAATAATATCCCCTATCAGCTTGGTCTCTCATCAATTGTATTGGGAATTCTTCTTCATTCTCATCAGCAACTATACCTTCTTCTAAACCTTCACGAAGACGTGGTAACGCTTCAGCTATTATATTCTCCTTCTTTGTATATATACAATTCTGAATTGATACTATTGGAGAGCGACAGTCCATCTTCCTAATCTTGCTTGCAAGAGTTCGCAGAAAGCTGAGAGCTTGATGGCCACAGTATACTGTTGTTCTTGCTCCGTAAAAATAACAAATGAATTTCTTGAATGGCCACACTACTGCAAAAGCTTCCTGTTCTGTGGTTGTATTTGATCTTTCTCAGCTAGACATGGTTCTACTGGTAAATGCTATTGGACAAAAAGTGGGTTTGCAGTCGGTTACTCTAATCTGAAACAAACAAATTCCAAGTCCCACAGATGAGGGATCCGTCATCAATCCAAACTCAAGTGACATATTCGGTTGGTATAAAATCCTCGGATTTGACAAAGCTTTGTCCATTGACAGTCTTCAGTCCACTGGCAGTGCACGTTCTTCTTTAGTAAATGTAGCAACGGCTCAGAATTCATTGACTGATCCTCGATAAATCGGCGAAAAAACGACGCAAGACCTATAAATTCTTTCAATTCCTTTTTATTCTTAGGAAGGGGGAAATTTTTGACACCACTTATTTTCTTCTCATCATGTAATATGCCTTTTGAATTAATCAGATGACCTAAAAATTTTATCCTTTCCTGGCGGAAATGCGACTTTTGAAGATTGGCTGTTATTCCCACGCTCGCATAGCTTTCCAACACTTGTGTCAGTATACTCAAATGCTCTTCCCGTGTGTTAGTAGCAATTAAGATGTCATCCACAAAGAAAGTTGGTTGATTCCGTAGTTCCGGTCTTAATGCTGCATCTAGTGCTGATATAAATACTCCCGCACTTATGTTCAGTCCAAATGGAAGAACCTTAAAGTGATAACTTCTTCCAGCATACACAAATGAAGCATATTTCCTGGATTCTTCCTCTAACTTAACTTGCCGATAGGATACAAGTAAAGCAATCGTCGTGAAATACTTCACTCCGTTGAATTTCTGTATCAACTCATCAAGGGGAAAGCAGAAAGGTGGAAGGAGTATATAGAGGGTCTATACAAGGGCGATGTACTTGAGGACAATATTATGGAAATGGAAGAGGATGTAGATGAAGATGAAATGGGAGATACGATACTGCGTGAAGATTTTGATAAAGCACTGAAAGACCTGAGTCGAAACAAGGCTCCGGAAGTAGACAACATTCCATTAGAACTACTGACGGCCTTGGGAGAGCCAGTCCTGACAAAACTCACCTTTTGTAACCCTAAAGGAAATTGCTTTTGGGCCTCGCGCAACTCTATTATCTCATTTGAGATCTGTTGTTGTTGCGTCACTAACGATTGAATGACCACTGACTTACCTGTCCGCTTCTGACATAAGTCAGAATGCTTTTGTGCCAAGTCTGTTTGCTTTTGTAACATATCCTCCTGCTTCTGGGGTACAGCCTGTATCAATACAGACAAAAGTTTTAGTTGCTCTAAAATCTTAGTCCTGGGATTTGTCTCTTGCTGAGACGAAACTGCTGTTTCCTCTAAGCAGAACTGTTACTCATTTCATGAACGTCTGGAAATTTTTCTTGATCCATCTTTACTTGGGCTCTAGTTTTTACCATAACAAATCAAAAAACACACACAATACCCAACAGGTTTTACACTTACATGCACTATAACATGAAATTACACCTGACAAGAAAGAACATATATTTCTCTATATCTGCTTCTGCAATACTGAAAAGAAATGAAAAATCTAACTACATTTTCCTCTACTGACTGAGAAAAATTAATTTCTTTCTACATATATACCAGACTGACTAAAGGTTGTGAAATTTTTGTGTGTGTCAGCTTTATTCAGCTTGCAACGGTGTGAAGTTCTGTGGTGGGGATCGTGACTGCTCTGCTCACCGTACCAAACTCCAGCAAAGCTCAGCGTACATGAAACACACATTGAAACGATTAGTACATACACACAACATACAACAACAATTCTTAATTGTTGGCCGTCCTGTACTCTGACGCCAATTTAAAGTCCTTATTTTTATTTTCACAATTATTTAATGAGCGTTTTATGAATGTGATTGCGTATTATTGTTAACTGTTTTTTATTTATGGTTTTTACTGTTTGCTCCTTTTATTTAAGTTGAGTCCTTTTAATTATGTTTGCGGTAGTTATGAGGTCTACATTGCTTACTGTTCTCCGCAAGTTAAAGAATACGGCAATACCATATGCGTTTCGCAGCAGCATATCTCGTTAAGTCTCCTCGTTGGAACTTATCCACCTGAAACCGCTAAAGATAATTTATCGCTCTACGGAAATCGATCGGTACAGCCAAGTGCTACGTTGTGTCATGTGTTTGGAATGTGGCGTCCAATTTTATTTAGGTCTTCCGAGAAATATTCTCCACGAATCCCAAAACTGTGTAAAACTGCAGGTTCGCACCATCAAACTACACAACACTTCCGGACGACTTGCGTCTTTATATTCTCTGAATATTTCTCTTGAAATGATTAAGGGTTATGAACTCTACACACCTGGTACTCCTTTTTTGCTTTAATACGTATTTATTTTCTTCAATACCATAAAACATAGATTACTGTCTTAATGGCGGCTTCCAACAATCGCCGCTGAATCCGACATAGAACATCTCTCTCCCAATGTCCAACGTGGAATAATTCTCTCTTTGCCGTAGCTTAATACAGTCTGTAGATCTTTTTTATCGAGTTCGCACGGAGATGCTTAAATTCCACAGAGTATTCATCTCCCGCGCAGGTATTTTACATCATTTAATCATACAGTAAAGCTGCATGCCCTCGGGAAAAATTACGGCTGTAGTTTCCCCTTGCTTTCAGCCACTCAAGGTACCAAAACAGCAAGGCCGTTTTCGGTTAGTGTTACAGGACCAGATCAGTTAATCATCCAGACTGTTGTTCCTGCAACTACTGAAAAGGCTGCTGCCCCTCTTCAGGAAACACACGTTTGTCTGGCCTCTCAACAGATACCCCTCCGTTGTGGTTGTACCTACGGTACGGCCACCTGTATCGCTGAGGCACGCAAGCCTCCCCACCAACGGCAAGATCCATGGTTCATGGGGGGGATCTCCGAAGATAAGTTGACGAAATGAAAATCACATTTTGTCAACCTATCTTCGGAGATCCCCCCCATGAACCATGGACCTTGCCGTTGGTGGGGAGACTTGCGTGCCTCAGCGATACAGATGGCCGTACAGTAGGTACAACCACAACGGAGGGGTATCTGTTGAGAGGCCAGACAAACGTGTGGTTCCTGAAGAGGGGCAGCAGCCTTTTCAGTAGTTGCAGGGGCAACAGTCTGGGTGATTGACTGATCTGGCCCTGTAACACTAACCAAAACGGCCTGGCTGTTTTGGTACTGCGAACAACTGAAAACAAGGGGAAACTACAGCCGTAATTTTTCCCGAGGATATGCAGCTTTACTGTATGATTAAATGATGATGAAGTCCTCTTGGGTAAAATATTCTGGAGGTAAAATAGTCCCCCATTCGTATCTCCGGGCAGGGACTACTCAAGAGGACGTCGTTATCAGGAGAAAGAAAACTAGCGTACTACGGATCGGAGCGTGGGATGTCAGATCCCTTAATCGATCAGGTAGGTTAGAAAATTAAAAAAGGGAAATGGATAGGTTAAAGTTAGATATAGTAGGAATTAGTGAAGTTCGCTGGCGGGAGAAACAAGACTTTTGGTCAGGTGAATACAGGGTTATCAATACAAAATCAAACAGGGGGAATGCAGGAGTAGGTTTAATAATGAATAAAAAAACAGGAGTGCAGGTAAGCTACTACAAACAGCATAGTGAACGCATTATTGTGGCCAAGATAGACACGAAGCCCACGCCTACTACAGTAGTACAAGTTTATATGCCAACTAGCTCTGCCGATGATGAAGAAATATATGAAATGTATGATGAGATAAAAGAAATTATTCAGGTAGTGAAGGGAGACGAAAATTTAATAGTCATGGGTGACTGGAATTCGTCAGTAGGAAAAGGGAGAGAAGGAAACATAGTAGCTGAATATGGATTGGGGGGAAGAAATGAAAGAGGAAGCCGTCTGATAGAATTTTGCACAGAGCATAACTTAATCATAAGGTAACACTTGGTTCAAGAATCATAAAATAAGGTTGTATACATGGAAGAATCCTGGAGATACTAAAAGGTATCAGATAGATTATACACTCCTGGAAATTGAAATAAGAACACCGTGAATTCATTGTCCCAGGAAGGGGAAACTTTATTGACACATTCCTAGAGTCAGATATATCACATGATCACACTGACAGAACCACAGGCACATAGACACAGGCAACAGAGCATGCACAATGTCGGCCCTAGTACAGTGTATGTCCACCTTTCGCAGCAATGCAGGCTGCTATTCTCCCATGGAGACGATCGTAGAGATGCTGGATGTAGTCCTGTGGAACGGCTTGCCATGCCATTTCCACCTGGCGCCTCAGTTGGACCAGCGTTCGTGCTGGACGTGCAGACCGCGTGAGACGACGCTTCATCCAGTCCCAAACATGCTCAATGGGGGACAGATCCGGAGATCTTGCTGGCCAGGGTAGTTGACTTACACCTTCTAGAGCACGTTGGGTGGCAAGGGATACATGCGGACGTGCATTGTCCTGTTGGAACAGCAAGTTCCCTTGCCGGTCTAGGAATGGTAGAACGATGGGTTCGATGACGGTTTGGATGTACCGTGCACTATTCATTGTCCCCTCGACGCTCACCAGAGGTGTACGGCCAGTGTAGGAGATCGTTCCCCACACCATGATGCTGGGTGTTGGCCCTGAGTGCCTCGGTCGTATGCAGTCCTGATTGTGGCGCTCACCTGCACGGCGCCAAACACGCATACGACCATCATTGGCACCAAGGCAGAAGCGACTCTCATCGATGAAGACGACACGTCTCCATTCGACCCTCCATTCACGCCTCTCGCGACACCACTGGAGGCGGGCTGCACGATGTTGGGGCGTGAGCGGAAGACGGCCTAACGGTGTGCGGGACCGTAGCCCAGCTTCATGGAGACGGTTGCGAATGGTCCTCGCCGATACCCCAGGAGCAACAGTGTCCCTAATTTGCTGGGAAGTGGCGCTGCGGTCCCCTACGGCACTGCGTAGGATCCTACGGTCTTGGCGTGCATCCGTGCGTCGCTGCGGTCCGGTCCCAGGTCGACGGGCACGTGCACCTTCCGCCGACCACTGGCGACAACATCGATGTACTGTGGATACCTCACGCCCCACGTGTTGAGCAATTCGGCGGTACGTCCACCCGGCCTCCCGCATGCCCACTATACGCCCTCGCTCAAAGTCCGTCAACTGCACATACGGTTCACGTCCACGCTGTCGCGGCATGCTACCAGTGTTAAAGACTGCGATGGAGCTCCGTATGCCACGGCAAACTGGCTGACACTGACGGCGGCGGTGCACAAATGCTGCGCAGCTAGCGCCATTCGACGGCCAACTCCGCGGTTCCTGGTGTGTCCGCTGTGCCGTGCGTGTGATCATTGCTTGTACAGCCCTCTCGCAGTGTCCGGAGCAAGTATGGTGGGTCTGACACACCGGTGTCAATGTGTTCTTTTTTCCATTTCCAGGAGTGTATAATGGTAAGACCGAGATTTAGGAACCAGGTCTTAAATTGTAAGACATTTCCAGAGGCAGATATTAACTCTGACCACAATCTATTGGTTATGAACTGTAGATTAAAACCGAAGAAACTACAAAAAGGTGGGAATTGAAGGAGATGGGACCTGGATAAACTGACTAAAGCAGAATTTGTACAGAGTTTCAGGGAGAGCATAAGGAAACAATTGACAGGAATGGGGGAAAGAAATGCAGTAGAAGAAGAATGGGTAGCTTTGAGGAATGAAATAGTGAAGGCAGCAGACGATCAAGTAGGTAAAAAGAGGAGGGCTAATAGAAATCCTTGGGTAACAGAAGAAATATTGAATTTAATTGATGAAAGGAGAAAATATAAAAATGCAGTAAATGAAGCAGGCAAAAAGGAATACAAACGTCTCAAAAATGAGATCGACAGGAAGTGCAAAATGGCTAAGCAGGGATGGCTAGAAGACAAATGTAAGGATGCAGAGGCTTATCTCACGAGGGGTAAGATAGATACTGCTTACAGGAAAATTAGAGAGACCTTTGGACAGAAGAGAACCACTTGTATGAATATCAACAGCTCAGATGGAAAGCCAGTTCTAAGCAAAGAAGGAAAGGCAGAAAGGTGGAAGGAGTATATAGAGGGTTTATACAAGGGCGATGTACTTTACGACAATATTATGGAAATGGAAGAGGATGTAGATGAAGACGAAATGGGAGATAAGATACTGAGTGAAGAGTTTGACAGAGCACTGAAATACCTGAGTCGAAACAAGGCCCCGGGAGTAGACAAAATTCCTTTAGAACTACTGACAGCCTTGGGAGAGCCAGTCATGACAAAACTCTACCAACTGGTGAGCAAGATGTATGAGACAGGCGAAATACCCTCAGACTTCAAGAAGAATAGAAAATTCCAATCCCAAAGAAAGCAGGTGTTGACAGATGTGAAAATTACCGAACTATCAGTTTAATAAGTCACAGCTGCAAAATACTAACGCGAATTATTTACAGACGAATGGTAAAACTGGTAGAAGCGGACCTCGGGGAAGATCAGTTTGGATTCCGTAGAAATGTTGGAACACGTGAGGCAATACTAACCTTACGACTTATCTTAGAAGAAAGATTAAGAAAAGGCACACCTACGTTTCTAGCATTTGTAGACTTAGAGAAAGCTTTTGACAATGTTGACTGGAATACCCTCTTTCAAATTCTGAAGGTGGCGGGGGTAAAATACAGGGAGCGAAAGGCTATTTACAATTGTACAGAAACCAGATGGCAGTTATAAGAGTCGAGGGGAATGAAAGGGAAGCAGTGGTTGGGAAGGGAGTGAGACATGGTTGTAGCCTCTCCCCGATGTTATTCAATCTGTATATTGAGCAAGCAGTAAAGGAAACGAAAGAAAAATTCGGAGTAGGTATTAAAATTCATGAAGAAGAAATAAAAACTTTGAGGTTCGCCGATGACATTGTAATTCTGTCATAGACAGCAAAGGACTTGGAAGAGCAGTTGAACGGAATGGATAGTGTCTTGAAAGGAGGATATAAGATGAACAACAACAAAAGCAAAACGCGGATAATAGAATGTAGTCGAATTAAGTCGGGTGATGCCGAGGGAATTAGATTAGGAAATTAGTCACTTAAAAGTAGTAAAGGAGTTTTGCTGTTTGGGAAGTAAAATAACTGATGATGGTCGAAGTAGAGAGGATATAAAATGTAGTCTGGCAATGGCAAGGAAAACGTTTCTGAAGAAGAGAAATTTGTTAACATCGAGAATTGATTTAAGTGTCAGTAAGTCGTTTCTGAAAGTATTTGTATGGAGTGTAGCCATGTATGGAAGTGAAACATGGACGATAAATAGTTTGGACAAGAAGAGAATAGAAGCTTTCGAAATGTGGTGCTACAGAAGAATGCTTAAGATTAGATGGGTAGATCACATAACCAATGAGGAGGTATTGAATAGAATTGGGGAGAAGAGGAGTTTGTGGCACAATTTGACAAAAAGAAGGGATCGGTTGGTAGGACATGTTCTGAGGCATCAAGGGATCACAAATTTAGCATTGGAGGTCAGCGTGGAGGGTAAAAATCGTAGAGGGAGACCAAGAGATGAATACACTGAGCAGATTCAGAAAGATATAGGTTGTAGTAAGTACTGAGAGATGAAGAAGCTTGCACAGGATAGAGTAGCATGGAGAGCTGAATCAAACCAGTCTCAGGACTGAAGACCACAACAAAAAACATCTTCGGAGATAAGCTGTATCGTCAGTATGGATATGCACTTTCAATTGTTTCTGCAGAACCCAAACTGATCTTTTCCTCGGTCGACGTCTTCTAGTCTTTCCATTCTTCAGTAGCCACTTCTGGTTAGTATTCTGAAACCGTGACATATTAAACTTCCGTGACATTTAAGCTTGGCATCACCTGCCATCTTTAGTGTGGTGAGTCTTCTTCAGTTCTGAAGGAGTTTTGTCTGTCTGGTGCATTGTGCATTCCAAAGGAACAGTTTTGTCATGGGTGGATCTGCAAAGAAACTTCATAAAAATTTTTAGGATACAACGTCTCACCCAAGTACCTTTTTACACTTTGGTGTTTCAGTGCTTTGTCAAATTATTTTCTCTGTATCGCATACTCCATCTCATCTTCATCTAATCCCTTGTTGCTTTCCACAATATTGTCTTCAAGTACCTTTCTTTAGACAGCCCTTCTATACATTACTTCGTTTCATTCTTCCCTCTTTTCTTAGCAGTTTGCCATCTGAACTACTGATGGTCTTACAATTGCTTCACTTTGCTTTTAAGTTTTCTTTAGTTTCCTGTTTGCTGTCTCCATATTTCCTATAGTCGTGTATTCGTGCCTGTTTCTACAGCACTTCATTATTCTGAAGGAAAAATTTTTGAAATTTGTGGTAACTTCCTATGGGATTATACTGCTGCGGTCATCGGTCCCTAGGCTTACACACTACTTAATGTAACTTACGCTAAGGGCAATACGCACCCATGCTCTTGGGAGGATTCGAACCTCCTACGGGGGGAACCGCACGAACCGTTACAAGACGCCTTAGATTGCGTGGGTACCCCGCGCGGCCTATTCTGAAGCCATTCCTACTTTGCCATTTTGCACTTTCACTCAGTCTCATTTGTTATGAGATGCAACTGAATCCTTTCGGCATCTCCAGGATTCTTTCACATACACAATCCTCTTTCATGATTCTTAAAGCGAGTGCCACTAATAATTTAATCGTGTTCTTTCTAAAATTCTGCTAGACGACTTCCTCTTTTATTCCTTTCCGTATTCCACATTCTCCCACTACTTTTCCTTCTCATCCTTTTACTCCTACAGAATTCCATTCCACTATCACAACAAAATTCGCCTTATTTGACGTACTGAATAATGTGATTTAGCTCATTACATATTTTCTTCGATCTCTACATCAACTGCAGAGCTAGTAGCCGTGTACACTTGCACTGCTGTGGTGGGTTTTGTGGCTTTGGAGTCTGCCTTGGCTTTTACGATCCATTTGCTATGTTGTTCGCAGCAGTTTACACGCATTACTGTATTCATATTGAACAGGTACTTGATATATATTGTAACCTCCCAACAGAAAAAAGTATTATAGTATTCACATTTAGCGTAATCTCCCAACAGTTTATTGTTCCGTAATCTCACAATAATAACGTGACTAATCTCTCAATAAAATTGTGGTTCACTTATAACATTTCAATAATTAACTGTGAATTTGAACTGGTAAATTTTGGACGTCAGCAGTGCTGCATCATGGCCCTGAAAGATAATTCTGAATAAATTGAAAATTCTTACCTCAATGAGGTCGCCGGATATCGCGTATATACAGGGTGTTCCAAAAATGACCGGTATATTTGAAACGGCAATACAAACTAAACGAGCAGCGATAGAAATACACCGTTTGTTGCAATATGCTTGGAACAACAGTACATTTTCAGGCAGACAAACTTTCGAAATTACAGTAGTTACAATTGTCATCAACAGATGGCGCTGCGGTCTGGGAAACTCTATAGTACGATATTTTCCACATATCCACCATGCGTAGCAATAATATGGCGTAGTCTCTGAATGAAATTACCCGGATGAGATGTACTGCTTCAGCTGTTCAATTGTTTCTGGATTCTGGCGGTACACCTGGTCTTTCAAGTGTCCCCACAGAAAGAAGTCACAGGGGTTCATGTCTGGCGAATAGGGAGGCCAATCCACGCCGCCTCCTGTATGTTTCGGATAGCCCAAAGCAATCACACGATCATCGAAATATTCATTCAGGAAATTAAAGACGTCGGCCATGCGATGTGGCCGGGCACCATCTTGCATAAACCACGAGGTGTTCGCAGTGTCGTCTAAGGCAGTTTGTACCGCCACAAATTCACAAAGAATGTCCAGATAGCGTGATGCAGTAATCGTTTCGGATCTGAAAAATGGGCCAATGATTCCTTTGGAAGAAATGGCGGCCCAGACCAGTACTTTTTGAGGATGCAGGGGCGATGGGACTGCAACATGGGGCTTTTCGGTTCTGTTTATTGACGAAGCCGTCCAGGTAAAAATAAGCTTCGTCAGTAAACTAAATGCTGCCCACATGCAAATCGCCGTCATCAATCCTGTGCACTATATGTCTCTCGTGCAGCAATGATAGCGGCGCTGAGGGGTTGCCGCGTTTGAATTTTGTATGGATAGAGGTGTAAACTCTGGCGCATGAGACGATACGTGGACGTTGGCGTCATTTGGACCGCAGCTGCAACACGGCGAACGGAAACCCGAGGCCGCTGTTGGATCACCTGCTGCACTAGGTGCGTGTTGCCCTCTGTGGTTGCCGTACGCGGTCGCCCTACCTTTCCAGCACGTTCATCCGTCACGTTCCCAGTACGTTGAAATTTTTCAAACATATCCTTTATTGTATCGCTTTTCGGTCCTTTGGTTACATTAAACCTCTTTTGAAAACTTCGTCTTGTTGCAACAACACTGTGGTCTAGGCGGTGGAATTCCAACACCAGAAAAATCCTCTGTTCTAAGGAATAAACCATGTTGTCCACAGCACAGTTGCACGTTGTGAACAGCACACGCTTACAGCAGAAAGACGACGTACAGAATGGCGCACCCACAGACTGCGTTGTCTTCTATATCTTTCACATCACTTGCAGCGCCATCTGTTGTTGAAAATTGTAACTACTGTAATTTCGAAAGTTTGTCCGCCTGAAAATGTACTGTTGTCCCAAGCATATTGCAACAAACGGTGTATTTCTATCGCTGCTCGTTTAGTTTTTATTGCCGTTTCAGATATACCGGTTATTTTTAAAACACCCAGTATTTGCTCCTATAAGAAATTTTTCTGGCGCAGCCCAGTGCAATGATGGCCGATAGATTTGTCATTTATAAAAAGAAACAATTGATTTTTCTTTACAATAATCGGGCTGATCATGGATTGGAGCAATTAGTAAATTCTTTAAATTGAGATGAATGATTGTCAATAGTTAATTTTTATAAGAAAGATTATTATTAAGAGATTTCTTTTTAAAACATTTACATGGGACTTGACATAACGATAGTACATTCGCGCGAGGCTGCTTTTACCTTGTACTTCATCGCTCAGGCACTGCCATCGCTCCCCACGACGGGCCCAGGCAACTCCACACACACGACAGCTAGCCACTACTTACTCCTACTGTCACAGAGTTACTACTGCAGCCAACACTGCTCTCTGGTCTGAGATTCTCCTATAGCTTACATATCGCAGGCAGCTCGTGAGCAATCCATCGAAATTACATATGCTCGAGTGCGCTAGCAATAAACACCTTAGTCATGGACCTCTTACAATATCGTTAAAAATAATGGTCCTATAAGGCTGGCTTGCGGCAGGACCGAAGCTACTTTGTAAGTCTGAGGATTCTCTTCGTTAGGAATTGCATGCTGTGTTCTATTTGCAAGAAGGGCTTCTGGCTAGTCGCACAGGTGGTCTCATATTCCGTACGCTCGCGTTTTGTTCCTTAGGCTACAGCGCGGATCTCCATCGAACGCCTTGCGGAAGTCAATGGACGCGGCATGAGCCAGGGTGCCCGTGTTTGCCGCCTTGTGGCTTCCGTGGACGAACGGAGCGAGCTGGGTTCCACACGATCGTTGTTTTCGGTATCCGTGATACGATGTAGAGAAAATTTTCAGAAAGATCATAACACTCGTGGATAAAACGTGTACCGCTACTCTACAACGGGTTGACTTCAGTGATAACACTGAAAAGCCAAAGAAACTGGTACATCTGCCTAATATCGTGTAGGGCCTCCACGAGCACACAGAAGTGCCACAACACGACGTGTCATGGACTCGATTAATGTCTGAAGCAGTCCTGGAGGCAATGGACACCATGAATCTTGCAAGACTGCCCATAAATCCCTAAGACTACGAAGGGTGGAGATCACTTCTGAACAGCACATTGCAAGGCATCGCAGGTAAGCTCAGTAACGTTCATGTCTGGGGAGTTTGGTGGCCAGTGGAAGTGTTTAAACTCAGAAGAGTGTTTCTGGAGCCACTCTAACAATTCTGAACGTGTCTGGTGTCACATTATCCTCTTGCAATTGCCAAAGTCCGTCGGAATGCACAGTGGACATGAATGGATACAGGTGATCAGACAGAATACTTACGTACATGTCATCTGTCAAAGTCGTATCTAGACGTATCGGGGGTACCATATCACTCCAACTGCACTCGCCCCACACCATTATAGAGCCTCCACGAGCTTGAGCAGTCCCCTGCTGACATGCAAGATACATGGATTTATGAGGTTGTCTCCAGACCCGTACACATCCATCCGCTCGATACAATCTGAAACGAGATTCGTCCAACCAAGCAATATGTTTCCAGTCATCGATAGAGCAATGTCGATGTTGACGGACTCAGGTGAGGCGTAAAGCTTTGTGTCGTGCACTCATTAGGGATACATGAGTGGGCCTTCGATCGATGATGTTTCGTTGAGTGGTTCGCACGCTGACGCTTGCGATGGCCCAGCATTGAAATCTGCAGCAATTTGCGGAAGGGCTGCACTTGTGTCACTGCGAACGATTCTTGTCAGTCGTCGTTGGTCCCGTTCTTGCAGGATCTTTTTCCAGCCGCAGCGACGTCGGAGAGTTAATGTTTTACCGGATTCCTGATATTCACGGTACACTCGTGAAATGTTCGTACGGGGAAATCTCCACTTCATCGCTACCTCGGAGATGCTGTGTCCCATCGCTCGTACGCCGACTATAACACCACGTTCAAGCTCATTTAAAACTTGATAACCTACACTGTAGCAACAGCAACTGATCTAACAACTGCACCAGGCACTTGTTGTCTTATATAGGCACTCTGTATTTGAATACGCATGCCTGTACCAGTTTCTTTGGCACTTCAGTGTAGGTCTATAATTTTGTTCGCTTCTTCTTCTTGAAAACAGGAATGGGTTGTGCATTCTTTGAGTCGTTTCGAATACTTCGTTCCTGCAGCTACCTATCACCTGGTAGAGGAGTAATTTCTTTCGCGTATGCTATGTAAAACTGCGTAGGTATCCAATAACCTTTCAACTGTTGGGCGATTTTAGTTGCTTTTCTGTCACATGGTCACTCATCTGAATAGCTGACATTTTCCTATTCGCGGAACGGTTAAAAAACAAGAACTCCCGAAAGATCTTCCACAGTCAAATACAGTATGTGTGTGATCAAAAGTATCCGGACACCTGGCAGAAAATTACTTACAAGTACGTGGCGCCCTCTCTCGGTAATGCTGGAATTCAATACGGTCTTGTCCCCCCTTAGCCTTGATGGTAGCTTCCACTCTCGCAGGCATACGTTCAATCAGGTGCTGGAAGGTTTCTTGGGGAATGGCAGCCCATTCTTCACGGAATGTTGCACTGAGGAGAGGTATCGATGTCGGTCGGTGAGGCCTGGCACGAATTCAGTGTTCCAGAACATCCCACAGGTTTTCTACAGGATTCAGTTCAGGACTCTGTGCAGGCCAGTCCGTTACAGGAATGTTATTGTCGTGTAAGCACTCCGCCACAGGCCGTGCATTATGAACAGGTGCTCGATCATGTTGAAAGATGCAAGCGCCATCCCCGAATTGCTCTTCAACAGTCGTAAGCGATAAGGTGCTTAAAATATCAATGTAGGCCTGTGCTTTGATAGTGCCACGCAAACCAACAAGGGGTGCAAGCCCCTTCCATGAAAAACACGACCACACCGTAACACCACAACCTCCGAATTTTACTGGTGGTCCTACACACGCTGGTAGATAAAGTTCACCGGGCATTCTCCATACCCATACCTTGCCATCTGTTCGCCACATTGTGTACCGTGATTCGTCAATCCACACAACGTTTTTCCATTGGTCAATCGTCCAATGTTTACGCTCCTTACACCAAGTGAGGCGACGTTTGGCATTTACCAGTGTGATGTGTGGCTTATGAGCAGCCGCTCGACCATGAAATCCAAGTTTTCTCACCTCCCACGTTACTGTCATAGTACTTGCAGTGGACCCTGATGTTGTTTGGAATTCTTGTGTGATGGTGTGGATAGAAGGTGCCTATTACACATTACGACCCTCTCCAACTGTCGGCAGTTTCTGTCAGTCAGCAGACGAGTTCGGCCTGTACGCTATTGTGCTGTACATGTCTCTTCACGTTTCCACTTCACTATCACATCGGAAACAATGGACCTAGGGATGTTTAGGAATGTGGAAATCTCGCGTACAGACGTATGTCACAAGTGACACCTAATCACCTGACTACGTTTGAAGTCCGTGAGTTCGGCGGAGCGCCCCGTTTTTCTCTCTGACGATGTCTAATGACGACTGAGGTTGTTGTTAAAGAGTACCTGGCAGTCGATGGCAGCATAGTGTACATAGTATGAAAAACGTATGGTTTTGGGGGTGTCCGGATACTTTTCATCACACAGTGTGGTTTTGGACAAAGGTGAATATAGTATATCGGCCTTTCTCTTTGTTCCTCTGCGTCGGTTCCAGTACGGTCACTGAGTAATTCGATAGATGGTGTTCGTCCGTTTCATGACTTGAGATAATATCAAACCTTCTTAGGATTTTCTGTCTGACTGTTAGGTAGAATTTCACTACAGAATTCGTTGGACGATTCGCGCATGGCTGTCGTTCTGCTAATTTTGGCTTCTTGAGCTTTTGTTTGTCTCTAACCATTGACTGCGTGTATCTATGCAGCGAGGCTCTTTGTTTTCGGTGCTGCTTTCTATCGTGGCGGTTGAATCTCGGTGTTTCTTTCCCATATCTCACAACTTTGCCCGGCACGTACCTATCTAAAGCGTATCGGTCGTGTAATATGAAAAAAATTGGAAATTTGTGGTTAGTTCTGTGGTACCAAACTGCTAAGGTCATCGGTCCCAAGGCTTACACACTACTTTATCTAACTTAACCTAACTCACGCTAAGGACAACACACACACCCATGCCCGATGGAGAACTTGAACCTCCAATGGGGGCCGAACGGCTGTCCCGCGCGGCCCGTGTACTGTGAAATCTGTTTCTTGCCGCGGGTATTAAGTAGAAATATCTTTCTACCTTTCTTCGCATTCCTATTTATAGCGGTATTCAGTGATGCTGCAATAGCCTAATTATCACTGATTCCCTGTTCTACGTTAACTTACAAACAGTCGAGAAATTAGGACCTCTTGGTAAGCAGCAGACCTAAGATTCCACCATCACTTGTCGGCTCTATGATCTACAGTTCAGTGCAGTTTCCGGATAAGGCAATTAGAACAATTTCATACTGCCCCTACTACACGCACCGAGCGAGGCGGCGCAGTGGTTAGCACACTGGACTCGTATTCGGGAGGACGGCGGTTCAATCCCGCGTCCGGCCATCCGAATTTAGGTTTTCCGTGATTTCCCTAGATCACTCCAGGCAAATGCCAGGATGGTTCCTTAGAAAGGGCACGGCCGACTTCCTTCCCCATCCTTCCCTAACCCGAGCTTGCACTCCGTCTCTAATGACCTCGTTGTCGACGGGACGTTAAACACCAATCTCCTCCTCCTCCCTACTACACGCTCTGATCATTTGAGTGTATCAATCTGTATGGGGAGAGTTGAAACCTCCCCATAATATTATACGATGATCAGGAAATATACCTGAAACCTTCATCAACTTGATCAATGACATTTTTTTTTTTTATTTGTAGATAAAGACTTTTTTTTCTTTATTGAGTTTCGATTCCTCCCGAAGGGGACGGGCTGGCAGCAGCTTAGTATGCCGCTCTTCAGCCTACAGAATTTGTTTTAAGAAGAGGAAGATAATAAATAAAAACAGGCGATAAAATCGGAGACTTAAATGATAACATGGCGGAAAATCGTGGAACTTAAAACATAGAACAAAGGGATGATATTGCTAATAAAATACATATGAAGCAGACAGGTAAAATGATAGACAATTAAAAAACATGGCGACAGTCTGGTTTCTCAGGTGAGGGAGAAGGGAGGTAGGGAGAGGTTAGGTGGGGAGAAAAGAGGATGGAAGGGGGGGGGGGGGGAGAGGGAGCCCAGGGAAAGGACAGAGGAAAGGAGGGGGGGAGTGAGGATCAGAGTTGATAGGAGGGATAAATGGAGGGAGACAGGGCATCATCTGGGAGGGGAAATGATAAAGACAAACTGCTTGCTTTCTATATATTTTAATTTACCGGACTGGTATCGAGCACATACTCAACGTAAGTGGTAGTATAGGAGATACATATAAATAATAAATAAATAAATAGTACGTGCCATAGGTTATATTCTGCGGCAGCTGGGATGTGTCTGATATTGATACATTTTTGTGTATTTGTGCTCGTAAGATTAGGTGAACTCTCTGACATGTTTTGTGTTGTTATCTTTATTACGTAAGTTCCGATGCTTTAGAGTTTAAATTTACTTTTTTCTAACATCACTGTAACATGTGCTTTCACTGCGCGAGGTGGCACATTGGTCAGTGTGCTGGATTCTCGTTCAGGAGAACAGTGGTTCATATCCCCATTCAGAAACCCTGATTCAAGTTTTTAGTCATTTACTTAAATTGCTCCAGGCAGATGCCGGAATGGTTCCTCTGACTGGGCACGTTCGATTTCATTCCCCATCCTTAACAAAACAATCCGAGAGTGTGATCTGTCTGTAATGCTTGTAACGGGGCATTCTGCTCTAGCATTACTTTTCGTCAACAGTCGTTGTCAATTTCAGTACCATTTTTCGTGTTTTGGAAAGATCAGTATTATCTCATATGCTTTTCTGAAAACCTTCATATCATTTTATATACAGTATGTTTTATTTCTAGCTAAAATTTGTGAAAAGGAATTACTTTATTTTGGATGTTATAATCGATAACTACTAGTTCTGAACGTACAGTTAAAATTATTTTTTAGAAACATTTGAAATTACGAATTATTTGACACACTTAAAATTTCTATTATTAATTACGCAATCTAATACTGTTTACTATTTTTATTTCGGGATTCATGTATGAAATAATAATCGAGAATAATAGCAACTCATTTGTCAAGGAAAATTGTAAACCCTTTGGAATATTGTTATTTCCGCTGTGTGAAGCAGTAGAAAGCATGCTTCTGATGTGATCGGACGTATTTTTATATTTTGTGCGAACAATGTAACTTCGGATTTGTGAATGTGACAAAATATATTAACGTAACAACAAAACTTCTGCAACAACAATCTTCATATTTATTTAGATCAGTTCAACCATGAGGACCTAAAATGTGAGAAGTTCAGCCTCAAGAACCAGGCCTCAAGACAAGAAGAACTGGAGACAACTCTACGTGAAAAGATAAGTAAACTAGAAAGTTTACTGTAGTCTTCGCTCTTCTCAAATCTTAATAAAAGACAATAGTTGCAAGTAGAAGGGTGGGGGTAGATTACATGCCCTTGTTGTCGACGTCAAGTTAAACCCTAACCTTATGTCGTTGCTTCCGTCTTCTACTTTCCGAATAAAAGGTACCTTCTGTACGACCCAGTATTGTGCGATTACGACTTGGATAAATGATGAAGCGACATAATTGGTGACCCCATCTGAAAACTTTCGTATGTTTCGGCGAACGGCGTAGGCGGCGAGCAGCGAAAATATCGCGTGAGCGAGACACGCAAGCTGCACTGCGGCGTCACTGCCGAAATTAACAAACTTCGGAATGACGTAAAGGCTTCGGAGCCTGCGATACCGGTACATACGGGCACGAATCTACACGGGACAGCAATCAATGGCGTCACCTCTGCCACGCCCGCACGTCACAGCGCAATGGATACTTTTGGCCAGGCGAAGGACGATATTAGTCGAGATTTCAGGAACCTGAAGGCTCAGATAAACGTTCCAGCGTGGCGGCCAGTTGTGACGAAGAATTTCGTGGCGCAGCCGCGAGCAGAGTTCCGAGTAAGGAGACAGCCGTCAGTCATGGCGTGCGGACATTTGCCACGCCGGACAGCTGCCACGCTTTTACCTGCTCCGAAGGGTTGAGTCACTTGTCTCCCCCTCCCCTCCTCCTCCTCCTCCTCCTCACTCGCCTCCCGTCCCGCAGTAAAGGTACTCACTGAGCCTTTCCGCTGGTTTTCTTAACATAGGACCAGACTCTCTATGGACTTTTCGCCACATTTCTAGAGAGGGTTTCGTTGTGTAAACTATTAAACGCATCTCGCATTGAAATCCGCACCAAATTTCGAGCCTCAGTAAAACTTCGCCAATCTTGAAGATTTTGCTTCCGTCTAAATTATACGTGCCTTTTTCAGTGCTCCTGCAGCAGCTTCCTGTCGTGTTTTGTGTACCATGGGGGATCAGTTCCGTCTCATTTATTTATTTGGTATGAATCTCTCGAGTGCTGTTGATACTATTTCTTCGAACTGAAGCCACATATGGTCTTCACTTACATAATTTGGAAGGATTAGAGACTATCTCTCAGAAAGACGTCAACCGAATTTTTAGCTGTTTTTATAAATAAATATATTTCGCCTTTAGTTTTGGTGAATACCTTTGTTACGGAATTGAGCCTCTCTACGACTGTGTGTTCACTAAACCCTGTATCCTTCGTGATGCTCAGGATTATTTGTGGCTAAGAGGTCAAGGGTGTTTTCGTAACCATTTGCAATTTTAACGGCCTCGTGAACTAATTGTTCAAAATAATTATAATTTAAAGCATTTAGAACAATTACGGAAGTTGTTTTCTTTCTACAGTTGGGTCTGAAAATGTACTTTTATCAACATACGGAAGGTAGATTGAAGTCACTGCCAACTATAAATGTATGAATAGCGTACCTGTTTTTTGATGAGACGTAAGTCTTCTTTGAACAGTTCAGCAACTGTTTCATCTGAGACCGGGGGTCGATAAAATGAGCCAGTTACTAATTTATTCCGGTTGTCGAATGTAACCTCTGCCCATACTAAGTCACAGGAACTATCTGCTTCAATGTCGCTTGCGAGCTGAAACACACATTACATTATTTTTCCTTAAGTTGTGCTTCTTGTTTCTGTTGTAGTGCAGATCATCGCAATTAAGGCGTTTCCCTCAAAAAAATCGGATGTTTTCTCTGTGACACAGTAAATACCAGAGCTAAACAATGTAGAACAACAACGTACGTTGCAAGCACAGCATTCTGTATTACTTCATTTCCTTATTTCTAACATTTTAAAATTGTACGTTGACTTTAGATGACGTCAATCATAAATGTTCTTGTCTCTATTTAGTGAACGTATTTTCAGTCACGTTTTGAACATCGCCCCGCTAAACTTTATTGACTAATGTTTTGCTCACAAGGGACATCGGATTTTAGAGAGTAAATTAATATCGAGTACGTCGTTCTTCTTTTTAAACGTTCACATTTCCATTTCTTTTTTCCTTATTGTCTTTCGGGCATGCAGTTGTAGTAATTAAAGTAGGCACAAATGCAGTGATGAAAAAGAAATGATTAGCCTATATTCACATTCTCTTTACATCGTTCCTCTCTTGTTGCTCCCCTGCCGATGGACTGTTTCTATCGCAATCAGTAAGCGTGAAAGGAAGCTACCATACAGACAGAGGGATCTATATTTATACTTGGCAGAACTAATTACATACTGACATAACCGTCGGTATTGCTTTCGTTTCCCAAAAGTTATAAATATTACGATTTCAGAAAAGAAGCTCTGTATTTCGCCAAGATGTCGAAGAAGAATGTCCCTTCCATACTGGTTGTATCGAATAAGATGTGGAAGCGGACAGAAGAAGTATGAGGAAGGGCGTCCCCTAACCTGTGGGATCGCTATTCAAGCTACCTGGTGAAGGGACAAGTGTGGCAAATGCCCGGCGTGGCAAATGTCCAGCGTGGCAAATGTCCGGCGTGGCAAATGTCCGGCATTTGCCAGTCACTCCCAGCAGCCAGCCCCCACTGCAGTGGCACCTCCGTCTCTCCACTTCCGCCCTCCCAACCGCAAACCTGGTTCATGGTGATGGAGAACATATGACCAAGAGCAGTTCAACTTGGTGATAAGCAGTTTGGGCCAACAAGCAACAACGTTTGTGTCTGCCACTATAGCCCACCAGCTGCCAGACAGAGCTTACAGTAAGCTGAAAGAAAAGCCAATCTCTCGCTGCACAGAGTCCAAAAATATCAGGGTCACACGATAGCTGTATCGGGAGAGACGCGTTGACAAGACACCATCAGACTTCTGTTGACATCTGCCCAACATAGTATTGGGTTGGTGCATAAGTTCGTAGCGTTTTTCCGTAAGTTTAATAAATACAACGGCTTCACATCGCAGACACTTTAGTCATCAATAATATATTATCCTTCACTGTTTACAAGCCTGCCAACTCTGCAGTAGCTTTTCGATTCCGCAACTGTAGAAATCACGCGGTTTTGCGGCAAAAAACTTGTCAAGCCATGTTCAGAGCGCCTTTTCATCAAGAAAAAAAGTTCCTTGAATGTTTCCCCGCGTACCCTGTCCTTCACTCCATTCTCTCCCCGTGAGTCCTTGCTTTCCCCTCCACTGCCTTCCCCACTCCTTCTCGCGTCCGCCCTGCCCCCTCCTTTTTCTGTGTCCTCTCCCTCGTTCGGCTCCCCCCTCCCCTTTTTATTTTGCCGGCCCTTTTTATCCCTCATCCATCCTGGTTTTCCCCCACCTCCCACCTGCCTTAGGCTGTGGTGCGTTATTTCCGTCTCTAATCTCTGGTGCAGTGTTTGCGTGTTCAGTGTAGTGTGCCCCGTTTTTACAGTGTTGCGAACAGAAAACATACGGTCGCCGTGTTTTTTAAATTGTGCCTGTGTCTTTGTTAGCATTGCCAAATGACAAAACGACAATATGTAATCTCAAACAGCAACAGTGAACTACAAATAAAATATCACATTCGATAAATAAACCCATACCAACAGACATACGAAGGAAGAAGTTTCGAATTTATGCACCAACCCGATAGAAAGCTCTTCAGCTACCAATTTGTTGTAACAAACTGTAAAAAAAAATGGTTGAAATGGCTCTAAGCACTATGGGAGTTAACATCTGAGGTCATCAGTCTCCTAGACTTAGAAATAATTAAACATAACTAACCTAAGGATATCACACACATCCATGCCCTAGGCAGGATTCGAACCTGCGACCATAGCAGCAGTGCGGTTCCGGACTGAAGCGCCTAGAACCGCTCAGCCACAGTGGCTGGCTAACAACTTGTCATGATACAATTAAATGTCTAAAATTTTTTGTTGTTCAAACAGTATTCAGTGTAAATCGGCCGATTAAAATGATCTATCTTACATGAAAGATTAGTGTTAAGGAACCCTCTTAGCTATGTGTAACGTCTGTGATAAATTTTTGTTGGCAGGAGAGAGTATTTTGTGAAAAATTAACAGTTTTATCAAACATGAAGTAAAGAAATGAATGTAAGTTATAAATGTACAGACTGGAACATTCTAAGGATATCAGAACGTGTAATTCAATTGACCAAACTAGGTTTCGAGCGCCAGTCTTGTGGATGACCTTGGTGCGAGTGCTGTAAGGGAGTAAAGAATGGAAAGACAGAGCAGTTGCAGTCGCGCCTTGACAGTGTATGCACCGTGGCATCCCATGTCTGGTGATGTGATTCTTAAGCAATAACAATTCGGAGTGAACGTGCTTAAAATTTAGTGTGGCAGTGGTTTATAGTTCCTGAAGTCGTCTCCAGTTTATTTTGTGTCGGAAAGCGAGAATATCGGATAAGGAGCCGTGGATATAACAAGGTAACATGGCTACCGCAAGTGTGTGGTAGTTATAAATTAATTCCATCAATGGAGATGTGAAGAACTTATCCAAATTTTTATGCAGCAAGCACCAACTTCAACACCGATACAACTGCAATGAACAAGGCAAGACATTTCCGTATTAACAGTCTTTATCAGTGTATCAGAATGTACAGTCAACTCTGTGGTTTGATAAAGTTAAGTTTTCTTAAAAATATTATTAGAATTATTGTCCCAAAGTTATGTACCGATAGAAAGTTCCCTGCTATTTTGTTAAATGTAATTTTTGTGGCACTCAGTACAGTCAGAGATTAATTAACTTTGTTGTAATGGCAATCTTGCAATATGTAAAAGTAAATTCCAAGAATAATTGTTAACTTTCAATTTGAAGAGAAAAGTGTGGTCGCTTCGATTTGTCATTGTAAACTTAATTTTAAAGATATTTCTTATCTTTAAATTTGCTTATCAGAATATTAACTATGTGTAATTATTTCAAGTAAAGATGACAGACATTAAGCCATGTAAGAATATCTCAACCTGAAACTTCCTGGCAGATTAAAACTGTGTGCCGGTCCGAGACTCGAACTCGGGACCTTTGCCTTTTGCAGGCAAGTGCTCTATCATCTGAGCTACCCAAGCACGACTCACGCCTCGTCCTCACAGATTCACTTCTGTCAGTACCTCGCCTCCTACCTTCCAACCTTTACAGAAGCTCTCCTGCGAACCTTGCAGAACTAGCACTCCTGAAAGAAAGGATATTGCGGAGACATGCCTTAGCCACAGCCTGGGGGGTGTTTCCAGGACGAGAGTTTCACTCTGCAGCGGAGTGTGCGCTGATATGAAACTTCCTGGCAGATTAAAACTGTGTGCAGGACCGAGACTCGAACTCGGTCTGGCACACAGTTTTAATCTGCCAAGAAGTTTCATATCAGCGCACACTCCACTGCAGAGTGAAAGTCTCATTCATATCTCAACCTGCATCCATGTTGTTTCCAATTAAACTTGTTTCCACAAAAGCCATTACAATAAATTTACTTTGGGGACATATAATGAAATATAAACTGAAATAAATTATTCAAATCGCTCCTTCAGAGCTGGCGACCAAAACAATCTTCGTGGGTAAAGTTTTCTTTCAGTGGATCTTCATAAGGTAAGGCTACATATTTAGCTGCAAGCTATTTCTACAGGGGTGCAGGTAACACCAAATCCAGGTGGGCCATATAAAGTGTTGTATGTGTAATAACTTGTGTGGCGTACCAAACCTGAAAATCGAATCCCGTTATCCACAACTTACTTTGGAGAGAAGTTTAAAACATCATTAGATGCCTTGCTAATGACAGTTTTCTGTTGGTGTTACCTGTCAAAATTCGTGTTTGAGATTGTTGTTAATGTTAGTAAAAAGAATGTGATGTAGTGCAGTTTTAATGAAAATGCTCTGCTGGGGGAGCGAAAGCTGCCTGAAAAACGATACGTAGTCACTGCGGGAGGGACGAAGGTTCTTCTTTTTTGTAAGGCAGTCCCGGCAGGTAGCGGTACACATGCAGGTTGCCATATGGATGCATTTTCCATAGCCTGGCCAGCGCTACAGAGCGATACAGAAATTATACTTCACATTATTACTTCCATATTAAGCAATATTAGCAAGTCATGCAGCTAAATATTTCCAAGTTCATGGTCAAAAATCATTCCTTCCCCTGCTACATAACAAAAATGGTTTGATTACACGCGATTTGGCCATTTAAAATACAAAGGCGAATCTGTCACACATGGAATTGGGCGGTTTGGTTACTAACTACCGACACACATACGGTCGGCATTGGCAGTAAGCAACGACATATCACACAACAAATTTCTGCAGGCCACAGACAGTGTTCTGTGTCAACACCTGAGCCACTCTCAACAACTGCCGGGAGAGCTGCACTACGAAACCGACCACTGGCAGCCGAAATCACCCGGGACTGTGTGGCCATCACACCGCTACGCCCGTCGACCGATTCCGACGAAATTCTAAGTTTCAGAGCCACAGTGGAAGCACTGACAATGCAGCTGCCCACGTCGCAACTACGACGAGACGCCAGTAGTCAAAACCAGAGTCGGTTCGAGCCGACGCTACCGCCCCTCGATACGCTGCAAAGCATACATCACTGTGCATTAGCTGAAGCACCATTGTGAGTTACTCGTCGAGTAAGCAGTTGAACTACGCTCTATAGCCTCATACTGTGCTCACCATTGGACACCTCGTGTCCCGCCCCATGTTGCCTTAAGCAGCCAGTATTTGCGATCGAGCGGTAGACAATATGTGGGGCGTCGCATGCCGTAAACATTATTGGTCTACTGTGACCTCGCACTCGGGGGTTCCTTGTTTTGGGTTTGCTATTACAGAGGGCGGGCATACTCCCGACCGAACACGCTGAGCGACCACTCCGGCTTCCTTATCCGTCCTCATTGTGGGACACGTTCTCAGCTCGCTGCCAATCCCCCCTGCCGCTGCTGTCAGCAGATGAATTCTGACGATACCGCTGCTTCTTTACTCACACAGCTTCTCTTTTAGCCTCATAAGGGATGAGTGGACAAGTGTCACACCTCTCTGCCTCCGGAAAATTCTGAAAAAATTACAGGGCTCAAACCTGGCTCTTTCTACACCAAAGGCAGCGACCTAACCTTTCACCTGCGAAAGTAGTCCCCTGATCTTAAACAAAAAGTATTAACCGTTCACTCTAAGAAGACTGTCGAAGCAACAGCTGACAGAAATAGCTGTTTCGACAGGCTTAGGAAGACACTGTGTGATTTCGAGTTGATATTCACTTGTTTCCGACCGCTTCTAATCTTAGATTTCAATATTGTGTACAAAGAGTATCTTTATTGAATGCATCAATAAACTGAAGCCATTTCATATTCAGCCACATATAACATTTCTGTGACCTATAACTCCATGTGTTACAACTATTTTCGTTTCCGAGTGCATAGACGCAGTAAACACAGACAACATTGTCTCCTAGATAAAGTTGTCTAAATCATTCGCATTTCTCTACGTCAGAATGATTTCCAAAACCAACTTTGATTATTTCAATACAGGAAAATACTTCGTTTGACCGATCGCTTTTAACAATTTTCTCATTTTACACAGAAGAGCCAAGGAAACTGGTACAACTGCATAATAACGTGTAGCATCCCAGCGAACACGCAGAAGTGCCGCAAAACGACTAAAGTCTCAAGTAGTTCTGGAGGGAATTGACACCGTGAATCCTGCAGGGATGTCCATAAATCCGTAAGAGATCGATGGGGTGGAGATCTCTTCTGGACGGCACTTTGCAAGGCATCCCAGATATGCTCAGAGCCAAATCTATGAAAATTTGTAATTGACATATCTGTTACAAAAAAAATTTGTTTCGCTGTTTTTGGAAATTCAACACCTAAGGGGGTAAAAAAGAGGTTGAAAATTTTAAATAAAATATTTCGTTACATTAAAAAAAATAAAGCTCTGAAAAGTCAAATTTCACTTATTGGTTAGCTATAAAGAAATGTGTGTTAGGGGATGAAAGTATGCAAAACGAATAATTAACAGAAAACTTGGACTCAAGCTACCAGAATCACTTTCTAGTCAGTTGTACATTCGGAAGGGACCGTGCATCTGTGGCCTTAATTAGCGTGAAAAGTTTACAAGGTGTTGCAACTTGTGACCAACATAAAAATTCGATTAAAGAAAAAAAAATCTTTGGCGACAAAGCATTCTACACAAGCAAAGCATAGGGCGCCAAAGTAGTTCTACAGTATGCAACCTGTTGCTCGACGATTCGGACGCGATTTATGTTCGATAAACTGATGGAGAGTATGTCTTTTTACAGTTTCACCCAGTTTGTAGTTTCTTCCAGTGTTCCACCAGTCTCGTTCACATATGCGGAAACACTTCTTCCACATGATGCTCTGTGGCGTTTCTCAAAGCCCTACCTTAAATTTAAGAGCAAATTCTTTATCAACGTCTTCTTTATTCATTTCCGTGTCAGAGGCTTTTGCTAGTATATTTTTCTCATGAGCCCACCATTACATAAGCTGCTGGGCACCTCTTACTGTATTACCGGGGTATTCGTTTAGTTGCAATAATTACCTCACAAAAGTCGAGTTACGACCATGAAGCTTGGTGATGGTACCATGCTGGTACTTCCTTGCACATTCACACTACAATGCAACGATCTTCACAATGATGGGCTTGGTGGAAACCTTGGTTGCAGAAGCCCGCATTTTGTCCGTTCAGGGTACGCTACAAGTTTAAAATCGCCTAGTTACCTTTCTGAAAATGCCCGCCAGAAATGTTTTTTTTCTTCTGAGTAAAGAGGACGACGGTCGCTATTTGCCACTTCTGACGAATATGGAGGTTAAGGCAAAATTTAAAAAAATACCATGTGTGACTGTGGTCTGTGCAGAAGCAGCTGGCTCCTTGTGAGGCAGAAACAGCTGCTTGGACAGTTTCCTATGATATACCGTCTCGACGGTCCACTGCCTACATCTGCATGATTACTCTGAAATTCAAAATTAAGTACCTTTCAGAGGGTTTCATCGAAGTATCTTCAAGCTATTTCTCTGTCGATCCACTTAAATATTTCAGTATGAGCTCTGATTTCTCTTATTGTATGATGATGATCATTCCTCCATATGTAGGTGGGTGTCAACAGAAAATTTTCACACTTTGAGGAGAAGGTAGGTGATTGAAATTTCATGAGAAGATTCTGCCACAATGAAAACGCCGTTGTTTTAATGACTGCACTCTCAGCCCTGTTTTGGGACAGAACGAAACGGCTGTCCCTCTTAGAATTTTTTCGATGTCATCCATCGATATTGCCCGATATGGATCCCACACCGCACAGCAATACTCCAGAAGATGAAATACAAGCATAGTGCATGCAGTCTCTTTAGTAGAACTGTTATATTTTTTAAGTGGTCTGCCAAAAAAACACAATCTTTAGTTTGCTTTCCCCACAGCATTATGTAACTGATCCTTGCAGCTTAAGTCAATGGTAATTGTAATTTTTAATTATTTAGTTGAATTTACAGCTTTCAGATTCGTGTGATTCATCATGTAACTGAAATTTAACAGATTTATTTTGGTAAACATTTGGATGACTTCACTCTTTTCATTATTTAGGGTCGATTGTCACTTTTCGCACCATACAGATATCTTGTCGAAATCGTTTTGCAATTTGTTTCCATCATCTGATGATTTTATAAGATGGTAAATGATAGCATCATCTGCAAACAATCTAAGAGTGCTACTCAGCTTGTCTCCTAAATCATTTATGTAGATCAAGAACAGCAGAGCGCCTATAACACTTCCTTGGGGAACGCCAGATATTACTTCTATCATACTCGATGACTTTCTGTCAGTTACCTTTCTGACAGGGACCTTTCTGTGACCTTTCTGAAAGGGAATCACAAATACAGTTGAACAACTCGCAGGAAGTCCTTAGACACGCAGTTTGATTAGATCTATCTTGTGAGAGACGGGGTCAAAAGCTTTCTGGAAATCTAAAAATATGGATTCAATTTGACATCCCCTGTCAACACCACTCATTATTCCGTGAGGATAAAGAGCTACTTGGGTTTCACAAGTATGATATTTACCGAATCGGTCTTGGTTTTTGTCAGTAAATCGTTTTCCCTGAGATAACTCATTACGTTCGAACACAGTTTATGTTACAAAATCCTACTGCAAATCGATATTAGCGACATGAATCTGTAATTCAGCGGGTTACTCCTATTTCCTTTTTGAGCATTGTTATGACTTGCACAGCTTTCCTTTCTTCAGGTATAGATCTTTCAACAAGTGATCGGCTGTGTATGATTCCTAAATGTGAAGCCATTGTGTCAACATACTCGGAGAGGAACCTGATTGGTACGCAGTCTGGACCACAAGTCTTGCCTTTATTAAGTGATTTAACCTGCTTTGCTACACCGAGCATACCTACTTCTAAGTTACTCATGTTGGCAGTTATTCTTAGCTAGAGTTATTTGGTGAAGGAATTGCGGAAAACAGTGTTTAATAACTGTGTTCCTAACACTGTCATCTGTAATATCACCATTGCTACCATGCAGTCAAGGTATTGACTGCGTCTTGCCACTGGTGTACTTTACATACGACCAGAATCTCTTTGGGTTTTCTGCCAGATTTCGAGACAGAGTTTCGTTGTGGAAAGTATTAAAAGCACCTCACATTGAAGTTCCCACTACATTTCGAGCTTTTGTAAAACTTCGCCAATCGTGAGGGCTTTCTGTTCTTTTAAATTTGTCATGCTATTGTTAATGCTTCTGCAACAGTGTTATGGCCTTTTCTGTGTACCATTGGGGGATCGGTATCATCACTTATTAATGCATTTGGCGTTGTCTCTCAATAACTGTTGATACTATGTTTTAGAATTTCAACACATCTTGTCTATGCTTACATATTCAGATTGGAAGGAGTACGGACTATCTCTTACGACGGCCACAAGTGAATTTTTATCTGTTTTTTTAAATAGATGTATTTTACGTTTCTCTTTTAATTTATTGCTAAGAAGTCAAGAATGTTTCCGCAACCATTTACACTTCAAGTGGGCTCCTGAACTAATTGTTCAAAATAATTTTCTGAAAACCCATTTAGAAGGATTGTCATGCCTGCTATAAAATTTAAACATGTATTTTCGCAACATATCGACAGTAGACTCCACTCATCACTAACTATAACTGCATGAGTAGGATACCTATTAGAAATGAGATTCACGTTTTATTTGAACTGTTCAGCAACTGTATCATCTGAGTCAAGAGGGGGAGGGGGGCTGTAAAATGAACCAGTTATTAATCTATTCTGGTTGTCAGACATAACCTCTGCCCATAGTAACTCACAGGAACTATCTATTTTGATATCACTACAACTTAAACTGATTCTGACAGCAATAAACATTCCATCACCAACTGTATTTATGGGGGCATTGTACGTAAAATTCGTTGACATTTGACATTTTCTGTTTTCTACTCCATAATGTACTTCGGACTTTCCTGAAAATTTTGGTATGTAATATATTCAAATCAGACAATTGTGAGACCTTCAAATAATATTTTGAATGATGATGTGTGAATGTCAAATTTTGCAGCTACACATATATGCCCACAGTTGAGCAGTCATATCTTGGGAATTACACAGTCTAGAAGGCTGTGAATTGCTTTGTTTTGTGCCTACTGCAACGTCTCAGAAGTTGGTATTACGAATAACAAAATTGTCTGATGGTAAGACAATAAAATGCGCTTGAAGACTAACGGACAAAGTAATTCATGAATTACAGGAATATTATGGGAAGGCCATTAGAGATGACTGTGGCAATTTAGAGAATATGAAAATAGCTGTGTGGAGCACGAATGGAGGAATAGAGGTAAAAGGAGCAGTTGACATTTTTCAGCGTTCGCAGAAGGAGAGAGGTGTCAGATATGTGAATTACTTAGGTGATGGAGACAGCAAGGCTTTCATTGCAGTACAAAACAGTGAGCCATATGACGTTCCTTTACAAAAACTTGAGTGTGTAGGACAAGTCAAGAAAAGGATGGGAACACGTCTGTGTAACCTAAAAACCAAGCTAAGTAACCAAAAACTGTCTAATGGCAAGACAATAAAATGTGCCGGAAGACTAATGGACAAAGTAATTTATGAACTACAGGAATATTATGGGAAGGCCATTGGAGATAACTGTGACAATTTAGAGAAGATGAAAAGAGCTGTGTGGAGCACTTTCTTTCATCGATATCAACCGATGAAGAGCCATGTCATGTTTTGTGTCCACCTCCACCAAACACTTGGTGTAAATATAGGCAAGCTGAATTTTCTGGCACCCTGCATGAATTTACACATAAACCTTATCTTCCTTCTGCAGTAATGGAGACAATCAAACCTATTTACAGAGATTTGGCAAATCCTGAGCTACTAAGGAAGTGTTTACATGGGAAGAGCCAGAACGTGAATGAGTCCTTCAATAATGTTGGTGGTGCCATGTGCCTAAAAATGTATTTGTTGACCTTATCACTCTGAAGTTAGCAGTGTCTGATGCTGTAATAACTCTTAATAGTGGGAACTAAGAAAGACCTAAGGTTCTGGAGAAGGTATGGGTAAGATTTGGACAGAACACAGCTAAAGAACTGTGTGAACTGGGTGAGCTTCGTGTACGTGAAGCAGAGTTGGCTGCTCGGCAAATGACAAAAGAAGCAAGAAAGAAAAGGAGGAGGCAAGCGCTGGGCTGTCGTGACACTGGAGAAGACACAGACTACGGGCCAGGGCAACTATAGTGCATAAAAGAGGCAGAAATGTAAGTCTGTACAAGACTTTGTAATAAAAAAAAGTTTTAAACCTCAATATCTCTGAACTACACTTTTTGCAATAAATGACCTGTTTTCTAAAAAAGTGCTGTCGTAGAGACATGAAATTTTCACAGCATTCGAAGTGTGAGATCCAACACATATGGAACTAGAATAATTAAAATATCCTGAGTTGTTTTGCTTTTATGTTCATTTATTTACAAAATTCTGTCAAGAAATTGAGTGTTTGAAAGGAAAAAAACGATAACATGCCCCACAATAGAGTTTTCGTAATAATTCTAGTTCAATGTATCTAGAAAGGCGCATTCAATAAATATGGAAAATTGTAAGTTGGTGTCTTAAAAAGTTTCCAAGACAATGGTCACAAAATTCGATAAGTTAACATTGGCAGCATAGGACATACAATGTCCCCTTAATCTATCATTTCTGAACACAGGTACTTTCTAAAAATTTCGCCTGAACTTATTTCCGGCTTTAGCCAGCTTCCCACCCCCATAATGATCTGAGTTTCAGCACTTTCTGTTAGTGCTTGGAGCTCTGGTTCTTTTCTAACACAGCTACAAAAGTTTACAACTACAATGCTGATTGTTTTTATGTCTACTATTCTGTGTTTGTTCTGCACCTTTTTAGACTGACACCCTTTCTGTAATCTCTTAACCTACAAAACTGACTAGTCCCCTTTCCACAGCTCTCACTACCACTGTAGCGACGTTCTGGATGTAGTGGAGTCATGACCTGTTATGTGGAACCCGGAAACCCATCACCCTATGGCGCAAGTCAAGGAATCTGCAGCCTAACGGTTGCAGAACCATCTGAGCCTCTGATTCAAATCCTCAGATCCTCCATTTAGCTCTGTACCATAGGACCACAGACAGTTCTGTCGACAGTGCTACAGATGGCGATCTCCACCTTCATCTCGCAAGCCAGGCTGGCAATCTTTACTGCTTCTGCTAGCCATCTGAAACCAGACAGAATCTCTTCAGATCCAAAGCAATACACGCCATTAGTTTTAACATGAGCCACTGGCTGCAGTTGGCTGAACCCTGTGCTCTTCATGGCATCTGGAAACACCTCTTCCACATCTGGTGAGACACCTCCCGGTGTGCACACAGAGTGCGCACTAGATTGCTTCACCACCTTGACAGTGATATCCCAAGGAACATTACGCTCCTAATGTTGGAGCTCCCAACTGCCAGTAAAGCCACTCTCTGTGAATGCCCAGACCTTGCTTGCCAAGAGGCTTCCTCTGGAAGCAACAGATAGCTCCTGCTGAAACGTGTTTGAGAGATGGACTGAGATGGCCCTCTGAGTCGCCCCCCCCCCCCCCCCCATACTCACACACCACACAGAAAGTCTTTTACTGGCTGCCTCCCTTTGAGGTGACCTTCCACTTGACAATGGTAGAGGGGTCAACTTCAGCGCAGACAGTACTCGGGGCACCCACAGTAGTGAACCAATTGGAAGTATGTAGGACATGCTAGATGTCCCTGGATCCCCACATTTTGCCCCCCAAAGTGACGCCACTGGCAACAGCCTCAAGCTGTATGGGAAGGGTCACCGACTCAGCTTATATCTGAACACGGAAATCACAGCCCCTATCCATACCAAAGACGCCAAAACTGTACACTACACAGTTATTAAAACACTAGACTGTGCCTGGTAAGCACACAAACACTCAATAAATTAATAAAGTACACTGGTATCCACAGAAATAACCGAAAAAAAACTCGCTCCTATCTGAAGCTCGCAAATAAACAGTGTACTCACCTTATCTTTAGCAACAACGGAAGGCAGGCTTTCTCACTGACGGTCCACCCGACAATGACGTGAATCCAGTAAAACAAACAAACAAATGCCTCTATGATATGTCATTCGATACAAGTGTCAATACAGGTGCAGGTACTTTACACTACTCCACTATTAACCGAAAGACACTCAACATGCAATACATTAAGAAAATAAGCTAGTACTCAGACACAGACAACTGAAAAAGTAGCTCCTGTTTGGAGTTCGTAAATAGAATTAGCAAAAAATGATGTATTCACCTAATCTGCAGCAGCAGTGGAAGGTAGCCTCTCTTCCTGACGGTCCAACTGACACTGTCATCTCATCAGGAGTCTCAAAAAGACGGTCAGCATCATCCTTCCCAGTTATGACTGGGTCTTGACCTTTCTCAGTGATGTAAATCCGTAGGTTTCCAGTGTTCACTTTGCCTCTTTGTCCTGAGGTCCTGGTGATACACCCATCACTTTTCCATGATCTATTAGGTGGCTAGACAATTCATCTCACTTTTCCTCTGTGGTCTCTGTTGGGCGGGCTTTTCTAATGGGTGCATCACGGAAACCAGTGGGCAGCCATGTTACAAATGTTGTGACAGATGTTGAAAACTGGCTTCCACATTTTCCGCTGTCATTTGGATTGTAACGTGCTGCTCTTCAAGCATCAAGGCAACCATCTCCTTTGTGATGCCTCATTTTTCACAGAGAAACTGTCTGCTATTTTGTTCTTCAGCATTTGGACTTGTTCGACCACACTGGAAGTGTTTATGTCCCTTCACCAGTGCGTTATTTGGTGGTCCACAGTTGCTGTACACTTTCTACCAGCTCAGCATGGAATGTTGCAGCTTTTGTTCCTTTTCAAGTACAGGAAACAAAGCACCGCACGATACTTCACTTTAACAATGGACTGTGCCATTTGGTTGTCTTGTTCTAATGGCATTCTGCAATACTGTGACATGGGTATTTCATTGTCAGTGCAACGGACAGGAGATGTGGTTTGTTGGTGCTGTACATTTTAGGGAATTTGATCGAGATAAACTCCCACTATAGTGTTCTCCTTTTGCACACCAGTGTAGAAATGTGCACGGAATCAGCTAAGTGAAAAATACGCACGTTTATTTATACACTGAAGAGCCAAAGAAAATGGTGCACCTACCTAATATCGTGTAGGGCACCCGCGATCACGCAGAAGTGCCGTAGCACGACGTGGCTTGGCCTCGACTAATGTCTGCAGTAGCGCTGGAGGGAACTGACACAGTGCATCCCAGATATGCTCAATAATGTTCGTGTCTGGGGATTTCGGTGACCAGCGGAAGTGTTTCAACTCACAAGAGTGTTCCTGGATCCTCTCTGTAACAATTATGGACGTGTGGGGTGTCGCACTGTCCTGCTATAATTGTCCAAGTCCGTCTGAATGCACAATGGACATGAATGGATGCAGGTGATCAGACAGGATGATTACGCACATGTCACCTCTCAGAGTCGTATCTAGACGTGCCAGGGGTCCATATCGCTCCAGCTGCACACGACCCACACCCTTGCAGAGCCTCCGTCAGCTCGAACAGTGCCCTGTTGACATGGGTCCACGGATTCTCCGTGCCCGTACTCGTCCACCTGCTCGATGCAGTTTCAAACGAGACTCGTCGGACCAGCAACGTTTTTTCAGCCATCAACAGTGTTAACAAGCGAGGTGGCGCAGTGGCTAGCACACTGGACTCGCATTCAGGAGGACGACAGTTCAATCCCGCGTCCGGCCATCCTGATTTAGGTTTTCCGTGATTTTCCTAAATCGCTCCAGGCAAATGGTGGGATGGTTCCTTTCAAAGAGCATGGCCTACTTCCTTCCCCGTCCTTCCCTAATCCGATGAGACTGGACCTCGCTGTTTGATCTCTTTCCCCTAAACAACCCAATCAACAGTTTTGATGGGCCCAGGCGAGGCCTTAAGCTTTGTGTCGTGCAGTCATCAAGGGCACACGAGTTGGCCTTCAGCTCCGAAGGCCTGTATAGATGAAGTTTCGTTGAATGGTTCGCACGCTGCCACTTGTTGGTGGCCCAGCATTGAAAAGTGCACAAATTTTCGGAAGGGTTGCACTTCTGTCACACTGAACGATTCTCTTCAGTTGTCGTTCTTGCAGGATCTTTTTCTGGCCTCAGCGATGTCGGAGACGTGATGTTTTTCTGGATTCGTGATATTCACGAATATGGTCGTACGGGAAAATCCCCACTTCATCGCTACCTCGGTGACGCTATGTCCCCTCGCTTGTGCGCCTACAATAACACCACGTTGAAACTCACTTAAATCTTTATAACCAGCCATTGTAGCAGCAGGAGCTGATCTAACAACTGCGCCAGACACTTGTCTTGTATAGGAGTTACCGACCGCAGCGACGTATTCTACCTGTTTACACTCAAACATCAAACAATGTTTTGCATCACCCAGGTTCATAAAAATGGTTCAAATGGCTCTGAGCACTATGGGACTTAACTTCTGAGGTCATCAGTCCCCTAGAACTTCGGACTACTTAAACCTAACTAACCTAAGGACATCACACACATCCATGCCCGAAGCAGGATTCGAACCTGCGACCGTAGCGGTCGCGCTATTGCAGACTGCAGCGCCTAGAACCGCTCGGCCACCCTGGCCGGCTCACCCCGGTTCCCAGAAGTCCTGATGATAGAAATTGACTGTGGATATTGTGTCACAGACACAGTCCCTTTGACTGTTCAGAGATGTCGCTATACCCGCCCAAACATGTAAACAACCATGCATGAGCAGCGCCTATTAGACAGAGGGGGTCCGACAGCCGATCAGTTCCAGTCATTCCACTAGGAAGGAGGTACACAGCTCGTGTTGTCTGTAGCTCAACCATACGGTCAATACGGCGGTTCGATCGCGTTCGCATTGTTACCTTGTGTCAGGAAGGGCTCTTAACAAGGGAAGTGTCCAGGCATCTCGGAGTGAACAAAAGCGATGTTGTTCGGACATGGAGGAGGTACAGAGAGACAGGAACTGTCAATGACATGTCTCACTCAGGCCGCCCAAGGGCTACTACAGCAGTGGATGACCGCTACCTATGGATTATGGCTCGGAACCCTGACAGCAACGACACCATGTTGAATAATGCTTTTCATGCAGCCACAGGGCATTGTGTTGCGACTCAAACTGTGCGCAATAGGCTGCATGATGCAACTTCACTCCCGACGTCCATGGCGAGGTCCAGCTTTGCAACCACGACACCATGCAGCGAGGTGCAGATGAGCCCAACCACATGCCGAATGGACCGCTCAGGACTGGCATCACATTCTCTTCACCGATGACTGTCTCATATGCCTTCAACCATACAATCGTCGGATACATGTTTAGAGGCAACCCTGTCAGGCTGGACGCCTTAGACATACAGTCCAGCGAGTAAAGCAAGGAGGAGGTTCCCTGCTGTTTTGAGGTGGCATTATGTGGGGCCGACTTACGCCGCTGGTGGTCATGGAAGGCGCCGTAACGGCTGTACGATAAGTGAATGCCATCCTCCGACCGATAGTGCAACCATATCGGCAGCATATTGGCGAGGCATTCGTCTTCATAGACGGCAATTGGCACTCCCATCGTGCACATCTTCCGAATGACTTCCTTCAGGTTAACGACATCGTTCGACTAGAGTGGCCAGCATGTTCTCCATAGATGAATCCTTTCGAACATGCATGCATGGGACGGGTTGAAAAGGGCTGTTTATGGATGACGTGATCTACCAACCACTTTGAAGGGTCTACGCCGAATCGCCGCTGAGGATTGGGACACTCTAGATCAACAGTGGCTTGACAACCTTGTGGATAGTATGCCACGACGAATACAGGCTTGCATCAATGCAAGAGGACGTGCTACTGGGTATTAAAGGTACCGGTGTGTTCAGTATCTGGACCACCACCTCTGAAGGTCTTGCTGTATGGTGGTACAACATGCAATGTGTGGTTTTCATGAGCAATAAAAAGGGTATAAATGATGTTTATGTTGATCTCTATTCCAATTTTCTGTACACGTTCCGGAACTCTCGGAACCGAGGTGATGCAAAACTTTGTTTTATGTGTATCTCTGTATTTGAATACGCATGCCTATACCAGTTTCTTTGGCGCTTCAGTGAGTCGAGTGAGACCGCATGTGAGACCGCGTGTACAAGATCGTGTACCAATTTAAGGTTTTAGATTAGCATATTTTACTCTCCACATCGCTAATGCCTAATCTTTCATTGTTGTATCAATACCCGTTTGTATTGCGATGATGTTGTTGTTGTTGTCTTCAGTCCTGAGACTGGTGTGATGCAGCTCTCCATGCTACTCTATCCTGTACAAGCTTCTTGATCTCCCAGTACCTACAGCAACCTACATCCTTCTGAATCTGCTTAGTGTATTCATCTCTTGGTCACCCTCTACGATTTTTACCCTCCACGCTGCCCTCCAATGCTAAATTTGTGATCCCTTGATGCCTCAAAACATGTCCTACCAACCGATCCCTTCTTCTAGTCAAGTTGTGCCACAAACTTCTCTTCTCCCCAATCCTATTCAATACCTCCTCATTAGTTACGTGATCTATCCACCTTATCTTCAGCATTCTTCTGTAGCACCACATTTCACTTCCATACGTGGCTACACTCCAAACAAATACTTTCAGAAACGACTTCCTGATACACAAAACTATATTCGATGTTAACAACTATCTCTTCTTCAGAAACGATTTCCTTGCCATTGACAGTCTACATTTTATATCCTCTCTACTTCGACCATCATCAGTTATTTTACTTCCTAAATAGCAAAACTCCTGTACTACTTTAAGTGTCTCATTTCCTAATCTAATTCCCTCAGCATAACCCGATTTAATTTGAATGCATTCCATTATCCTCGTTTTGCTTTTGTTGATGTTCATCTTATATCCTCCTTTGAAGACATTGTCCATTCCGTTCAACTGCTCTTCCAAGTCATTTGCCGTCTCTGACAGAATTGCAATGTCAGCGGCGAACCTGAAAGTTTTTACTTCTTCTCCATGAATTTTAACACCTATTCCGAATTTTTCTTTTGTTTCCTTTACTGATGGCTCAATATACAGATTGTATAACATCGGGGAGAGGCTACAACCCTGTCTCACTCCTTTCCCAACCACTGCTTCCCTTTCATGCCCTTGGACTCTTATGACTGCCATCTGGTTTCTGTACAAATTGTAAATAGCCTTTCGCTCCCTGTATTTCAGCCCTGCCACGTTCAGAATTTGAAAGAGAGTATTCCAGTCAACATTGTCAAAAGCTTTCTCTAAGTCTACAAATGCTAGAAACGTAGGTGTGCCTTTTCTTAATCTTTCTTCTAAGATAAGTCGTAAGGTCAGTATCGCCTCACGTGCTTCAACATTTCTACGGAATCCAAACTGATCCTCCCCGAGGTCCGCATCTACCAGTATTTCCATTCGTCTGTAAAGAATTTGTATTAGTATTTTGCAGCTGTGACAAATTAAACTGATAGTTCGGTAATTTTCACATCTGTCAGCACCTGCTTTCTTTGGGATTGGAATTATTATATTCTTCTTGAAGTCTGAGGGTATTTCGCCTGTCTCATACATCTTGCTCACCAGCTGAGTTTTGTCATGACTGGCTCTCCCAAGGCCGTCAGTAGTTCTAATGGAATGTTGTTTCGACTCAGGTCTTTCAGTGCTCTGTCAAACTCTTCACGCAGTATTGTATATCCCATTTCGTCTTCATCTACATCCTCTTCCGTTTCCATAATATTGTCCTCAAATACACCGCCCTTGTATAAACCTTCTATATACTCCTTCCACCTTTCTGCCTTCCCTTCTTTGCTTAGAACTGGGTTTCCATTTGAGCTCTTGATATTCATACAAGTGGTTCTCTTCTCTCCAAAGGTCTCTTTAACTTTCCTGTAGGCAGTACCTATCTTACCCCTGGTGAGATAAGCCTCTACATCCTTACATTTGTCCTCTAGCCATCCGTGCTTAGCCATTTTGCACTTCCTGTCGATCTCATTTTTGAGACGTTTGTATTCCTTTTTGCCTGCTTCATTTACTGCATTTTTATATTTTCTCCTTTCATCAATTAAATTCAATATTTCTTCTGTTACCCAAGGATTTCTACTAGCCCTCGTCTTTTTACCTACTTGATCCTCTGCTGCCTTCACTACTTTATCCCCCAAAGCTACCCATTTTTCTTCTACTGTATTTCTTTCCCCCATTCCTGCCATTTGTTCCCTTACGCTCTCCCTGAAACTCTGTACAACCTCTGGTTTAGTCAGTTTATCCAGGTCCCATCTGCTCAAATTCGCAACTTTTTGCAGTTTGTTCAGTTTTAATCTACAGTTCATAACCAATAGATTGTGGTCAGAGTCCACATCTGCCCCTGGAAATGTCTTACAATTTAAAACCTGGTTCCTAAATCTCTGTCTTACCATTATATAATCTATCTGAAATCTGCCAGTAACTCCAGGCTTCTTCCATGAGTACAACCTTCTTTTACGATTCTTGAACCAAGTGTTAGCTATGATTAAGTTGTGCTCTGTGCAAAATTCTACCAGGTGGCTTCCTCTTTCATTTCTTACCCCAAATCCATATTCACCTACTACGTTTCCTTCTCTCCCTTTTCCTACTGACGAATTCCAGCCACCCATGACTATTAAATTTTCGTCTCCCTTCACTATCTGAATAATTTCTTTTATTTCATCGTACATTTCTTCAATTTCTTCATCATCTGCAGAGCTAGTTGGCATATAAACCTGTACTACTGTAGTAGGCATGGGCTTTGTGTCTATCTTGGCCACAATAATGCGTTCACTATGCTGTTTGTAGTAGCTTAGCCGCACTCCTATTTTTTTTATTCATTATTAAACCTACTCCTGCATTACCCCTATTTGATTTTGTATTTATAACCCTGTAGTCACCTGACCAAAAGTCTTGTTCCTCCTGCCACCGATCTTCACTAATTCCCACTATATCTGACTTTAACCTATCCATTTCCCTTTTTAAGTTTTCTAACCTACCTGCCCGATTAAGGGATCTGACATTCCACGCGTCGATCCGTAGAACGCCAGTTTTCTTTCTCCTGATAACGACGTCCTCCTGAGTAGTCCCCGCCCGGAGATCCGAATGGGGGACTATTTTACCTCCGGAATATTTTACCCAAGAGGACGCCATCATCATTTAATCACACAGTAAAGCTGCATGTCCTCTGGAAAAATTACGGCTGTAGTTTCCCCTTGCTTTCAGCCGTTCGCAGTACCAAAACAGCAAGGCCGTTTTGGTTAATGTTGCAAGGACAGATCAGTCAATCATCCAGACAGTTGCCCCTGCAACTACTGAAAAGGCTGCTGCCCCTCTTCAGGAACCACATGTTTGTCTGGCCTCTCAACAGATACCCCTCCGTTGTGGTTGCACCTACGGTACGGCCATCTGTATCGCTGAGGCACGCAAGCCTCCCCACCAACGGTAAGGTCCATCATGGTTCATGGGGGGGGGGGGGGGGGGTATTGTGATATACTGTGAAATTTCGAACATTCATGAATGCCACGATAAAATCGTACTGTTATCGTCAATTGTAGGCTTAAACTAAATCGTGCTCTTTTAAAATTTTTGAGAACAGTGGGCCAGCCGTCGTTCAAAACAATCGTTCTCTAGTTTTATTGAGCAATTACTTGAGAAGTAGGTTAGTTTGAGACTTTCCGGACACTTAAAACTATATTTTCATAAGTTGTAAGTACGAGTGTTTTAGATACATAATTTATTTTGTAGCAGATCAGCGTTTGTGGTTCACAGTTCAACCAAAGAAAACATACCCCTGAATTTCATTGCATATCAGCTTAAATAAACGTGCGTTTTTAAGAATTCTTTGGAGCTACTATTGCCCTTTGAATAATCTACGAGAAGTTTGTAGCATATCGGCATTTGCGATTTAGTACCTGTAGCAGACTTTCTAACATATTGTGTTATATTTAGTTTTCCCGTAAGGATTAGCCCTGTAAATTCTCTGCATGTATCGTAAATTAACTGTTTTCGAGTTTGCTAACAACTGTAATTAACATCAAAACGTTTTAGGAAACATAATTGTGTTGCCTTAGTAAAAATCTCGTTTTGTTTATTTGCTTCAATATTTATAGGGAATTAGCAACTTTTTAGCTCAGGTTAAAAGATGATCAGCGTGCTTAATTTAAAGTTATTTGTTCACTTCCTTGTAATACACTGTACTAGTCAAAATGCAGCCCCACTGTGTATGCTGTTGATGAGTTCGTTGATGTTCATAAGCAGCTGGAAATCGCCCTGACTGCTGTCAAACTACGAATCAGTGCATTGGAAGAGCTCCCGAGAGTCAAATACCCATGATAACTGTACCATAGGTACCTCAAGTACTATACTCTCCTGTGGATACTGTCTCCTCTGCACGAGGAATAGGATCTGTCATTATCCACCCACTTGAGTGCAAGTGGCATGTCAGTGGTACATCTGGGCATCCTGTACAAGATGGACAGAGGCCAGGGAGGATCCAGGGTATTATACCAGTACCGTTAACCAAGAAATATGAGGTGCTGTCTTTCACTGAAACTGAGCCAGTGGGACTCACTAAAAATGGTTCAAATAGCTCTGAGCACTATGGGACTTAACATCTATGGTCATCAGTCCCCTAGAACTTAGAACTACTTAAACCTAACTAACCTAAGGACATCACACACATCCATGCCCGAGGCAGGATTCGAACCTGAAACTGTAGCAGTCGCGCGGCTCCGGACTGAGCGCCTAGAACCGCTAGACCACCGCGGCTACAACTGTTTTGGGGAAATCTGTTTCGTTCGATGTCAGGAGGCAAACGCAAAAGGGTAGGGGTTTATTAATCGCCGGCAGTTCAAACATACGGTTAATGATGGTACCCAATGCCGGCCAGGGTGGCCGAGCGGTTCTAGGCGCTACAGTCTGGAACCACGTGACCGCTACGGCCGCAGGTTCGAATCCCGCTTCGGGCATGGATGTGTGTGATGTCCTTAGGTTAGTTAGGTTTATGTAGTTCTAAGTTCTAGGGGACTGATGACCTGTCCTTAGGTTAGTTAGGTTTATGTAGTTCTAAGTTCTAGGGGACTGATGACCTCAGATGTTAAGTCCCATAGTGCTCAGAGCCATTTGAACCATTATTTTATGGTACCCATTAGGGAAATGGCAGCAAGCTACAGGAATGGATACCAGGTGCACTCGTTGCATATGTCTGGAGACTTCGTTCAACACGTTGAAGAGCCTGTTCTCACAGCGATTGAGAGAGCAGGGTGCAGCCAACTGCAGATTACGGCACACATTGGAACAAACGAAGCCTGACGTCTGACCTCCAAGGTCATTCTTGGATCATTCCAGCGACTGGCAGAGATCGTTAAGACCAGCCTTGGGCATGGAGTTACAACGAAGCTCACAATTTGTAGCATTGTGAGAAGGTTCTGTGGCAATCTCGACTGCGACCTCCTGGACTTGCGCCATAGGGTTGAGAACTGGAGAGTCCCCCTAAATAGGTCAGGTGTGCACTACTCATCAGAGGCTGCTACTCTGGTAGCTGACGGTGTGTGGAGAGCGCACAAGTTTTTTTTTTTTTTTTTTTTTTTTTTTTTTTTTTTTTTTTTTTTTTTTAGGTTAGGCGACACTCCATCGAATTCAGATAACGATAGCTGTAGGAAACACAGAAGTACCAGTGTAAGATCGAAAGAAATGCCTCCCACAGGTGAGAGTATAAAACTTCTATCAGTCAACTGCCGAAGCATTCGCAACAAAGTGCCGGAGTTTGAAGCGCTCACGAAAAGCAGTGAAGCTCACGTAATACTAGGTACAGAAAGCTGGTTGAAATCTAAAATTAGTAGCAGTGAGGTTTTTGGGGAAAATTTAAGGGTATACCGAAAGGATAGGCAAATGGGAAATGGAGGTGGTGATTTTGTCACAGTAGACAAGAAACTCAGATCTACCGAGATGGAAATTGAAGCTGCATGTGAGATTGTTTCGGCAAGACTCAGTATCGGGGGTGATCATGAAATGATAATTGGATCCTTCTATCATCCATCGGACTCATCTGATGTAACCAAAAACTTTTGAGAAAACCTCAGTTCGCTTGTACATAAGTTTCACAATCATACTGTAATCATTGGTGGATACTTACATCATATAAGAATCAGTTCAGGAAATTACAGTTTTGTTAGTGTTGGGCGTGGTAAGACATTCTGCAAAACTTTATTTAAGGCCCTCTCTGAAAAGTACCTAGAACAGATAGAAATCCCACGGATGATGGAAATATACTGGATCTGATGGCAACAAATAGGCCCGACCTCTTTGGGCTCACCATGACACGGTTGTGGCAACAGTGGTTCCTGAACTAGAAAGGGCACATCAAATAAGCAGAAAGATATATATGCTCAATAAACTAGATAATTAACTAGTAGCATTGTATCTCAATGAGGAACTTGAAACTTTCAGCATAGGGTAGGAGCTTGTAGAGGCACTGTGGCTCAGGTTTAAAATAATAGTTGACCACACACTGGATAAATATCATAATGGGAGGGAAAATCCGTGGTGTACAATCACTGTAAAGAAACTTCTAACGAAACAGAGATTACTTCATAATAGCTGTGAAACAAAGTGCAAGGCTATAGATAGAGAGATGCTGAATGAAACACGTTTGTCTGTCAAGAAAGCAATGAGTGATGCCTTCAGCGACTATCATAATAGAATATTATCAAGTGATCTTTCACAGAACCCAAGGAAATTCTGGTCAGTTAGTGGCACCAAAGTTAATGTCGAGTCCCTAGCGAATGAGACAGGAACTGAAATTGAAGGTAGCAAAGCAAAAGGTGGAATGCTTAACTCTGTTTTTCAAATGTTCCTTTAAAAAGGAAAACCCAGGAGAATTGCCCCAATTTAAACCTCACACTACTGAAAAGATGAGTGAAGTAAGTTGTGCAGGAATGGCTCTGTTGGGAGCGCCCAAGGCGTATTGAAAGACACTGTTCTTTTCTTGAAATGAGGCCATTTGTTGTCAGACAAACCAACAGATGTGAATGTAAATGGGCAACATGAGTCAGGCCTGTGGAGGCAATGGTGAACCAAGACTAGGGTGACCAGAAGCATTGGTTCAAAAAGGAGGACAAAGGAACAAAAAAGAGGACACGTCATACGGGTCAACCGCAGATGAGGATACCACTCGTCGGCTTTGGACAAGTCACGTGACTGCCGGGAATTACCGGTGAAACTAGTAAGTAATTGTTGCTGATGGTCAGGTGGTGCTTAACTGAGCAATATAAAAAAAATTAAAAACATCGATTGTGGTGACAGTGTGGCGTCAATTGTTTTGTTATGTCAACAACACGGAATTGTTTACAAAGCGAAAAATGTTAGACCATTCACCTCCCTTCATTTGATGCACCGCTACCAACATCTACAATTCAAGCAGCAGCTGACGAAATGTAAACTGCACTTTAACCTTCCGAATACAAATAAACTGAATGACTATGAAACAATGAAATAAAACCATGACAGTTAATCTGTCGAGTTATTTCTTACCTTTATTGGCCACTGAGACGTACGTTCCAGCTCCACATAGACTATCTTACATTCCGCTTCAAACTCATTTCCCCCTTTCTTAAAGCCGGATATTTGCAGGAAAGGACATCAGAAAATGTAGCCTTTCGTTTAGGCATAGCCAAATATTTTACGTCACTCACTCGGTTAAAACTTACACTCACAAATCACACGTGCACTACAGGAAGCCAAGCCAATACACAGCGAAGATACGAAACGAAAATTTTAAATAATCGATATTTGTATTCGCTTATATTTAGATCAACGATAACATCGACGATCCTGATGCCACCTACTAACACCGCCTTCGTGAGTGTTTATCACGAAGGCTGTCCCAATAGTTAAAGTATTTAAGAAAACAGCAATAGAACAGAACGAATTGTAAATTTAACTGTATTACGCTCAACTTTGCGAAAAAGCCGGACACTGTAAAAATCCGCCCGGACCCCGGACAAAGAGCTAAAAAGGAGGACATGTCTTGATTAATCCGGACGTCTGGTCACCCTAGCCAAGAGGCAGTGATGGTCAAAACATAGTTCGCAGCAAACTTAGGCGAAGTTAAAGAAAAGTGGTGGCTGCCATTTGGACTTAAACAAAGTCCTTGGCACTGCAGCACTGGGAGGAGAAGATGATGTTCACAGCTACAGGGCACGTGGCAGCGAGCACGTTTTGGCCGTCTGGCGGCAGGATACCTCCAGCACAGCCACGCGATTTCCTCCACCCTGATTGGCCAGGAGCCGAAAAAAATGCGGGGGTGGCATGGATTCTTTGTGGCCGAGTTACCCCTCTCCTAACAATAATCTGTCATGGATCCCTCTAACAAAAAATCATGCTCACTTCTTGGAAAAAGGTACAGGTCACACCCATCTACAAAAAGGGCAGTAGACGTTATCTACATAAGTACCGTCCAATACCCTTGACATCGATTTGTTGTAGAATCTTAGAACATATTCAGAGCTCAAACATAATGAGATATCTGGAACAGAATGACCTCCTCAATACCAGCCATCGATCACGTGAAAAGCAACTCAAACTTTTCTTACATGATATACTGAAAACTTTGGACCAAGGTAATTAGGTAATGCAGTATTTCTTGATTTCCGAAAAGCATTTGACTCAGTACTGCACCTACACTTACTGTCAAAAATATGATCTTAGAGGGAATCAAGTGAAATTTATGACTGGAATGGGGACGTTTTGATAGGGAGGACACAGCGTGTTATCTTGGTTGGAGATTCATTGTCAGATGCAAAACTAACTTCTGGTGTGTGTTGGGACCCTTCCTGTTCATGTTGTATATTAATGACCTAGCAGATAATATGAATATTAAAATCGGGATTTTTGCAGATGATGCAGTTATCTACACTCCTGGAAATGGAAAAAAGAACACATTGACACCGGTGTGTCAGACCCACCATACTTGCTCCGGACACTGCGAGAGGGCTGTACAAGCAATGATCACACGCACGGCACAGCGGACACACCAGGAACCGCGGTGTTGGCCGTCGAATGGCGCTAGCTGCGCAGCATTTGTGCACCGCCGCCGTCAGTGTCAGCCAGTTTGCCGTGGCATACGGAGCTCCATCGCAGTCTTTAACACTGGTAGCATGCCGCGACAGCGTGGACGTGAACCGTATGTGCAGTTGACGGACTTTGAGCGAGGGCGTATAGTGGGCATGCGGGAAGCTGGGTGGACGTACCGCCGAATTGCTCAACACGTGGGGCGTGAGGTCTCCACAGTACATCGATGTTGTCGCCAGTGGTCGACGGAAGGTGCACGTGCCCGTCGACCTGGGACCGGACCGCAGCGACGCACGAATGCACGCCAAGACCGTAGGATCCTACGCAGTGCCGTAGGGGACCGCACCGCCACTTCCCAGCAAATTAGGGACACTGTTGCTCCTGGGGTATCGGCGAGGACCATTCGCAACCGTCTCCATGAAGCTGGGCTACGGTCCCGCACACCGTTAGGCCGTCTTCCGCTCACGCCCCAACATCGTGCAGTCCGCCTCCAGTGGTGTCGCGACAGGCGTGAATGGAGGGACGAGTGGAGACGTGTCGTCTTCAGCGATGAGAGTCGCTTCTGCCTTGGTGCCAATGACATTCGTATGCGTGTTTGTCGCAGTGCAGGTGAGCGCCACAATCAGGACTGCATACGACCGAGGCACACAGGGCCAACACCCGGCATCATGGTGTGGGGAACGATCTCCTACACTGGCCGTACACCTCTGGTGATCGTCGAGGTGACACTGAATAGTGCACGGTACATCCAAACCGTCATCGAACCCATCGTTCTACCATTCCTAGACCGGTAAGGGAACTTGCTGTTCCAACAGGACAATGCACGTCCGCATGTATCCCGTGCCACCAAACGTGCTCTAGAAGGTATAAGTCAACTACCCTGGCCAACAAGATCTCCGGATCTGTCCCCCATTGAGCATGTTTGGGACTGGATGAAGCGTCGTCTCACGCGGTCTGCACGTCCAGCACGAACGCTGGTCCAACTGAGGCGCCAGGTGGAAATGGCATGGCAAGCCGTTCCACAGGACTACATCCAGCAACTCTACGATCGTCTCCATGGGAGAATAGCAGCCTGCATTGCTGCGAAAGGTGGATATACACTGTACTAGTTCCGACATTGTGCATGCTCTGTTGCCTGTGTCTATGTGCCTGTGGTTCTGTCATTGTGATCATGTGATGTATCTGACCCCAGGAATGTGTCAATAAAGTTTCCCCTTCCTGGGACAATGAATTCACAGTGTTCTTATTTCAATTTCCAGGAGTGTATAATGTACTATCTGAGAGAAGCTGCGCAAATATTAGGCCACATCTTGACAAAATGGGGCAGAGACTGGCAGCTTGCTCTAAATGCTCAGAAATGTAAAACTCTGCACTTCAAAAAACGAAAAAACGAGTATCCCATGCCTATAATGTGAATGACTCACAGTTGGAGTCGGTCGAATCATGCAAATACTTGGGTGTGACACTTTGTATGGATATGAAATGGAATGATCACTTAGGTTCATTTGTGGGTAAAGCAGGTGGTAGACTTCGTTTTATTGGTAGAATACTGGGGACCTGCAGTTACTCTACAAATGAGACTGCTTACAAATCATCATGCGAACGGTTCTTGAATATTGCTCAAGTTTGTGGGATCCTCATGAGATCGGACTAACAGTGGATACTGGACATGTACAGAAAAGAGCAGTACGAATGGTCACAGGTTTGTTTCATCCGTGGGAGAATGTCACAGAGATACTGATGGTACTTAACTAGAAGACTCTTGAAGACAAATGTAAACTATCCCAAGAAAATCTATTAACAAAGTTTTAAGAACCAGCTTTAAATGACGACTCTAGGAATATACAACTCCTACATGTCACTCACGTAGGGATCAGAAGGATATGATTATTCTAACCACTGCTCACACAGAAGCATTCAAACAGTCATTCTTCCTACGCTCCATACGTGAATGGAACACTAATAACTGGTACAATGGGACACACCCTCTGTCATGCACCTCACGGTAATTTGCAAGGTATAGATGTAGATGTGTACCAGGACTGCACAGGCGTACCTTCTGACAAACAAATATGAAACTTGTTTTTTTCAGATGTTAATAACAACTTTGTGGCCCTTGTTCGTATGAACAATGGGCACTTTTTCTTTGGTGGCTCATAGCTCACCTCTGGTTTTACTCCTAATGTTCGATCAAATTTTCCCACACATGCCGCAACTGGTATTAACACATTCTTATTTGAGTGAACGCTGTTCGTATTTAGTTTCTGCCGGTCGGTGTGGCCGTGCGGTTCTAGACGCTTCAGTCTGGAACCGCGTGACCGCTACGGTCGCAGGTTAGAATCCTGCTTCGGGCATGGATGTGTGTGATGTCGTTAGGTTTAAGTAGTTCTGAGTTCTAGGGGACTGATGACCACAATGTTAAGTCCCATAGTGCTCAGAGCCATTTGAACCATTATTTAGTTTCTCTCCTCTCATATTTACAATTTTTGGGATGGTTTCCCTATCTTTCATGATGTCTATCTATTTTTAGTTTGATAAATACTATCATTCCTTGTTTACTTGCTCTCTTTTCTATATTTTCCTTCGTGGTATATAACTATACCACAGTTGATGCTACAGAGGGGTACAAATTCTGAATGCTTCATACGCAGCATGTCATTCTCAATGGAGAGAAGTCTTCCGAAGTAAGAGTGATTTCAGGTGTGCCGCAGGGGAGTGTCGTAGGATCGTTGCTATTCACAATATACATAAATGACCTTTTGGAAAATATCGGAAGTTCACTGAGGCTTTTTGCGGATGATACTGTAGTATATCGAGGGTTGTAACAATGGAAAATTGTACTGAAATGCAGGAGGATCTGCAATGAATTGACGCATTGTGCAGGGAATGGGAATTGAATCTCAATGTGGACAAGTGTAATGTGCTCCGAATACATAGAAAGAAAGATCCTTTATCATTTAGCTACAATATAGCAGGTCTGCAATTGGAAGCAGTTAATTGCATAAATTATCTGGGAGTAGGCATTATGAGTGATTTAGAATGGAATGTCATATAAAGTTGATGGTCGGTAAAGCAGATACCAGACTGAGATTCATTGGAAGAATCCTAAAACAAAGGAAGTAGGTTACAGTACGCTTGTTCGCCCACTGCTTGAATACTACTCAACAGTGTGGAATCCATACCAGGTGGGGTTGATAGAGGAGATCGAGAAGATCCAACGGAGAGCAGCGCGCTTCGGTACAGGATCATTTAGTAATCGCGAAACCGTTACGGAGATGATAGATAAACTCCAGTGGAAGACTCTGCAGAAGAGGCGCTCAGTAGCTCGGTATGGGCTTTTGTTGAAGTTTCGAGAACATACCTTCACCGAGGAGTCAAGCAGTATATTGCTCCCTCCTACATATACCTCGCGAAGAGACCATGAGAATAAAATCAGAGAGATTAGAGCCCACACAGAGGCATACCGACAATCTCTCTTTCCACGAACAATACGAGACTGGAATAGAAGGAGAACCGATAGAGGTACTCAAAGTACCCTCCGCCACACGCCGCCAAGTGGCTTGCGGAGTATGGATGTAGATGTAGATACGTCATCCACCCTACCAAGTCTGGCCTGCACTACAGCATGTAACAGCACTACTTTAAGCTACCATTATCTTCTGCCTGTCAACAACTATTTTGTCCAGGAAGTGGAAAAACTTCCAGTACCTTACCTCAAACCAGTGTCACTGGACTCATAGATATGCGAATTGACTGACACACCAGGGTTCTTTGCCTTCTCTTTAGAAGCTATTTTGCAAGTTGTTTACCAGCTGATGGAGTGCACTGGTACCCAGTGGAGCAAATGACGGGAAAAGCTGCTAGTTGATGTGTGGGAAAGGAGAACTGACCCTTGATGTTGCAGCCATCGTCTTCCTGGTGCAAGGTGCATCGACAGCTGATTGCACACTGCCTGCACACCTCAGCTGTATTCCACTTACGCAGCAGACCAGCTGACGATAATGTTATCACTAACTACGAAACACTGGCACCTTAACAACTATACACACTGGGGATTTCACTTAATTAGGAGATGCGACTGTGGCTAGTCTGTCACAGTTGCCACATAGGCATACTAGTCAACAGCCCACAGCTGTCATTTCAAATTACCCGCGTTTCTGTCATTATAGGCCTATATCTCTGACATCGATCTGTTGTAGAATTTTAGAACATGTTTTTTGCTCGCGTATCATGTCGTTTCTGGAAACCCAGAATCTACTCTGTAGTAATCAACATGGATTCCGGAAATAGCGATCGTGTGAGACCCAACTCACTTTATTTGTTCATGAGACCCAGAAAATATTAGATACAGGCACCCAGGTAGGTGCCATTTTCCTTGACTTCCGGAAGGCGTCCGATACAGTTCCGCTCTGTCGACTGATAAACAAAGTAAGTGCCTACGGAATATCAGACCAGCTGTGTGGCTGAATTGTAGAGTTTTTAGCAAACAGAACACAGCATGTTGTTCTCAATGGAGAGACGTCAACAGACGTTAAAGTAACATCTGGCGTGCCACAGGGGAATTGTTATGGGACCATTGCTTTTCACAATATATATATAAATGACCTAGTACATAGTATCGGAAGTTCCATGCGGCTTTTCGCGGTCGATGCTATAGTACACAGAGAAGTTGCAGCATTAGAAAATTGCAGCGAAATGCAGGAAGATCTGCAGCCGATAGGCACTTGGTGCAGGGAGTGGTAACTGACCCTTAACATAGACAAATGTAATGTATTACGAATGCATAGAAAGAAAGATCCTTTATTGTATGATTATATGATAGCGGAACAAACACTGGTAGCAGTTACTTCTGTAAAATATCTGGGAGGATGCGTGCGGAACGATTTGAAGTGGAATGATCATATAAAATTAATTGTGGGTAAGGCGGGTGCCAGGTTGAGATTCATTGGGAGAGTCCTTAGAAAATGTAGTCCATCAACAAAGGAGGTGGCTTACAAAACACTTGTTCAACCTATACTTGAGTATTGCTCATCAGTGTGGGATCCGTACCAGGTCGGATTGATAGAGAAGATCCAAAGAAGAAAAGGGCGTTTCGTCACTGGGTTGTTTGGTAAGCGTGACAGCGTTACGGAGATGTTTAGCAAAGTCAAGTGGCAGACTCTGCAAGCGAGGCGCTCTGCATCGCGGTGTAGCTTGCTGTCCGGGTTTCGAGAGTGTGTGTTTCTATGAGGTTTCGGATATATTGCTTCCCCCTACTTACACCTCTCGAGGAGATCACCGATGTAAAATTAGAGAGATTGGAGCGCGCACTGAGGCTTTCCGGCAGTCGTTCTTCCCGCGAACCATACGCGACTGGAACAGGAAAGGGAGGTAATGACAGTGGCACGTTAAGTGCCCTCCACCACACACCGTTGCGTGGCTTCCGGAGTATAAACGTAGATGTAGATGCAGGTTCCATCACAAGATCACAACCATATTTTAACTTGGTTGTCGCGAAGTAGATGTCCTGGTCAGGAGCTTTACAATTCAGATTCACATGACGATGCTGATGGCTTCCACTGAGAAAATCCTTGCCAACTTATTCAGCATCTGCTCAACCCCAGTCTAGGTGAAGTGGTGCAGAGACATAGGCGTTGCTTCCCCATAGTTACACACTTCGTATAAGCCCACGTAGAATGTCACTCAGTCCATGTGCAATATATTACACTCCTGGAAATTGAAATAAGAACACCGTGAATTCATTGTTCCAGGAAGGGGTAACTTTATTGACGCATTCCTGGGGTCAGATACATCACATGATCACACTGACAGAACCACAGGCACATAGACACAGGCAACAGAGCATGCACAATGTCGGAACTAGTACAGTGTATATCCACCTTTCGGAGCAATGCAGGCTGCTATTCTCCCATGGAGACGATCGTAGAGATGCTGGATGTAGTCCTGTGGAACGGCTTGCCATGCCATTTCCACCTGGCGCCTCAGTTGGACCAGCGTTCGTGCTGGACGTGCAGACCGCGTGAGACGACGCTTCATCCAGTCCCAAACATGCTCAATGGGGGACAGATCCGGAGATCTTGCTGTCCAGGATAGTTGACTTACACCTTCTAGAGCACGTTGGGTGGCACGGGATACATGCGGACGTGCATTGTCCTGTTGGAACAGCAAGTTCCCTTGCCGGTCTAGGAATGGTAGAACGATGGGTTCGATGACGGTTTGGATGTACCGTGCACTATTCAGTGTCCCCTCGACAATCACCAGAGGTGTACGGCCAGTGTAGGAGATCGCTCCCCACACCATGATGCCGGGTGTTGGCCCTGTGTGCCTCGGTCGTATGCAGTCCTGATTGTGGCGCTCACCTGCACGGCGCCAAACACGCATACGACTATCATTGGCACCAAGGGAGAAGCGACTCTCATCGCTGAAGACGACACGTCTCCATTCGTCCCTCCATTCACGCCTGTCGCGACACCACTGGAGGCGGACTGCACGATGTTGGGGCGTGAGCGGAAGACGGCCTAACGGTGTGCGGGACCGTAGCCCAGCTTCATGGAGACGGTTGCGAATGGTCCTCGCCGATACCCCAGGAGCAACAGTGTCCCTAATTTGCTGGGAAGTGGCGGTGCGGTCCCCTACGGCACTGCGTAGGATCCTACGGTCTTGGCGTGCATTCGTGCGTCGCTGCGGTCCGGTCCCAGGTCGACGGGCACGTGCACCTTCCGCCGACCACTGGCGATAACATCGATGTACTGTGGAGACCTCACGCCCTACGTGTTGAGCAAATCGGCGGTACGTCCACCCGGCTTCCCGCATGCGCACTATACGCCCTCGCTCAAAGTCCGTCAACTGCACATACGGTTCACGTCCACGCTGTCGTGGCATGCTACCAGTGTTAAAGACTGCGATGGAGCTCCGTATGCCACGGCAAACTGGCTGACACTGACGGCGGCGGTGCACAAATGCTGCGCAGCTAGCGCCATTCGACGGCCAACACCGCGGTTCCTGGTGTGTCCGCTGTGCCGTGCGTGTGATCATTGCTTGTACAGCCCTCTCGCAGTGTCCGGAGCAAGTATGGTGGGTCTGACACACCGGTGTCAATGTGTTCTTTTTTCCATTTCCAGGAGTGTATTATTACGTAAAGGTACCAAAAAATTTGTGTATAGATTTCAAGCAACAGATTGGTCAATATGACGACCACCAACACTCAAACACTTCCGACGTCAGTCAACTGCTGTTTGACCAAGGATTTTCAAAGCAGTAGCTGTGCTTGTCTTTTCAATTTACTCTCACTATTTTCTGTAATACGGAATATCTATAGGGCTGCACAGATGGGAGTCAAAGTGTGGTTAAATCTAAGTGTGGAGACGCGCACCGTGACCACACTCAGTGTCAGTGACGTAAGCTCATTGGTATTAGTCTCGCGGCACTTTCAGAACAGAACGGCCCATTACACCCCTAAAGGAGAATCCACACCTCATAAATTCTTAGTAAATTTACTTTCTTCTGCTCAAAATGTGGGCTTTCAGCTGCCCAGTTCACACAATTATAGCTACACCATTGAAAGTAAACTGGCAAAACTATGTTCTTCACGAAGTCTTTGGTTGTTGTACCTTTCTAAACAAACACCTTGAATTACAAGTGCTCTTTAAGAGTTGTACCTGTCTTAAAGCATGCAAAAGTCGCGGAAGTACACCCTAAATCCTGCAGCTGTATTAAAAACACAATTTCATCATCATCATCATCATCATCATAATTTAAGACTAATTATGCCTTTCAGCGTTCAGTCTGGAGCATAGCCCCCTTATAAAATTCCTCCATGATCCCCTATTTAGTGCTAACATTGGTGCCTCTTCTGATGATGTTAAACCTATTACTTGAAAATCATTCTTAACCGAAACCAGGTACCTTCTCCTTGGTCTGCCCCGACTCCTCCTACCCTCTACTGCTGAACCCATGAGTTTCTTGGGTAACCTTGCCTCTCCCATGCGTGTAACATTACCCCACCATCTAAGCCTGTTCGCCCTGACTGCTACATCTATAGAGTTCATTCCCAGTTTTTCTTTGATTTCCTCATTGTGGACACCCTCCTGCCATTGTTCCCATCTACTAGTACCTGCAATCATCCTAGCTACTTTCATATCCGTAACCTCAACCTTGTTGATAAGGTAAACTGAATCCACCCAGCTTTCGGTCCCATACAACAAAGTTGGTCGAAAGATTGAACGGTGCACAGATAACTCAGTCTTGGTACTGACTTCCTTCTTGCAGAAGAGAGTAGATCGTAGCTGAGCGCTCACTGCATTAGCTTTGCTACACCTCGCTTCCAGTTCTTTCACTATGTTGCCATCCTGTGAGAATATGCATCCTAAGTACTTGAAACTGTCCACCTGTTCTAACTTTGTTCCTCCTATTTGGCACTCAATCCGTTTATATTTCTTTCCCACTGACATTACTTTCGTTTAGGAGATGCGAATGTTCAAACAAGTCCTTACATTTCTGATCTAGCTCTGAAATATTACTTTGCAAACTTTCAATCGAATCTGCCATCACAACTAAGTCATCCGCATATGCAAGACTGCTTATTTTGTGTTCACATATCTTGATCTCACCCAGTCAGTCTATTGTTTTCAAAATATGATCCATAAACAATATGAACAACAGTGGAGACAGGTTGCAGCCTTGTCTTACCCCTGAAACTACTCTGAGCCATGAACTCAATTTACCGTCAACTCTAACTGCTGCCTGACTATCCATGTAAAGACCTTTAATTGCTTGCAAAAGTTTGCCTCCTATTCCATAATCTCGTAGAACAGACAATAACTTCCTCGTAGGAACCCGGTCATATGCCTTTTCTAGATCTATAAGGCATAGATACAGTTCCCTGTTCCACTCATAACACTTCTCCATTATTTGCCGTAAGCTAAAGATCTGGTCCTGACAACCTCTAAGAGGCCTAAACTCACACTGATTTTCATCCAATTGGTCCTCAACAAATACTCGCACTTTGCTTTCAACAGTACCTGAGAAGATTTTACCCACAATTTATATTGCTTAAATAAAGCCAAGTTACACATCCACATTTTTAGAAAAAAAAAAAACAAGCAGAGAATTTCCAAATACGTTTCGTGCTTCTCAGTTCATCCATGTGAATATCACAGGTGAGTCCATGAGTTTGAAAAAAGAAAATTATGGCTGTACGAAACTGTGTCACTTTGTGGGTCCGTTCCTAATTTTATTCTGTTCTTTGATAACATTTGCAAGAAGTTTAAAGTTGCCTTTCAATTTCCGAATAGCCGGTCGTTGTGGCCGAGCGGTTGTAGGCGCTTCAGTCCGGAATCATATTGCTGCCAAGGTCACAGGTTCGAAACCTTCCTCGGACATGGATGGGTGCGATGTCCTTAGGTTAGTTAGGTTTATGTAGTTCTAAGTCTAGGGGACTGATGACCTCAGATGTTAAGTTCCATAGTGCTCAGAGCCATTTAAACCATTTGAATTTTCGAATATTAATCATAACTCCATATTTTTCTTGTTTTACCGTTCAGTTGTGAACAAACAATATTTTTTAATTAAGAGACTGTACGACAAGCAAATCATATCAAATTCCAAAGATTATCTAGGTAGATAAAGCTTGCACACTCAGGATCTTCAATGCATATCTTTTCCTTCTAATGATACCTTTAACCTCATGCCATATGTCTGATGCCAAGAAAACCTTGTCCCAAGACAGTGTTACTGTTTGGTGTTCACGTCATTTTTATGAAAAAAATGGATATCTTAAAAATTTGGAAAATGGGACAGTTTAGAAAAAAAGGACTCACACTGTACTGAATAAATTCAATAGACGTAGAAGTTTATCTTTGCACATGCACTCAGATAATTCCAAATAACTTTTAACTTTTTACATATTCTAACAAGAAGTGCATTTTTGTGTAAACATTCATGCACCGTTTCTTCATCTTAACTTCATTCACAGTATCAGATCTTCCTCTACATCCAGTGGCAAAGTTTGATTTGCACGATGTACAGTCTTAGACATAAAAACTGAACGCCATCCGGCCGCCACAGAGACTAAAGCCGCGTGGTTCACTTAAGGTGGCCAATAAAACCGACAGCCCCTGACAACGCTATTTCCGGCCATATGCACAATCTGGCAACACTGTAGCATGCGGAAGTGTCAGGAGGCAGTGTTGTCTACTTCCAAGATATTGTCATGGAGTTTGAGCCCGTGGTCTAGCACAGTCTGGCTCCCGCAGCCAAGCGAAGCAGACGTGCGGTGTGTGCTTTCTGCCAGCAGCGCGGGCCCGCGCACCTTGTTTACTTCCTTCGGCCGACACTACGCAACTCCGTAGCGATACAAGATCATGGCAAATCAACACAGAAGATCAACCTTGAAATTCTCCTTTTGGAAAGACCTTACTAGACCAAAGGCGCTCGAAGCCGAACGCTTTTTAGAAGAGGAAGCCAAGATCCCAGCAGCCGACATCGTCGTCATCCACTTTTCGATCGTCAGTAGCATGGTTTAAGTAAAACTCATAAACGAAGCTACATGCGCAACGTGCTTCTTGAGATGAAACAAGAACTCCGTTTCTATCACGCAGACAGAAACATTGGCAACTTCGAGGTTGGCCATGCCGCGCTGCGACTGCGGAGTATCCGCATATTCGAACTACCATTTGAACGCCCTGTGGTATACGTTGTGGCAGCGCTCCGCCCCTATGGCATGGTATACGAACACGTGGCTGAAAAATGGACCCAGTTTGACGTATCCAGTGGTCGATGACCTCCAACGACACGTACCATCCTACCTACAGATAGGAGGGGGCTGAGCCATAGTCATTTATGACGGCCAGCCGAAAACGTGTTCTGGATACGGCAAGGAAGGTCACCTTTCCGAGAGCCTCCAGCGTCAGATCACACAACTCCCACCGATGGACGTTACACCACCACCGACGAAGAGTATTCTCCCCGTGACTTACGTGGCAGCGCTCACGACGTTCTCAACAAAACAAGACACAGCCGACCGATTTAGCGGTACAGGAATCACCTTCCACGGACAGAGACCCGGACGATCAACCGGCCTGGCCAGTGGTGGAAAATAGTACTCTGACGCTGGAGCTACCGAACACAACAGACATTTAACGACAGCAAGATGGCATTTGATTCACTTATCGCACCGACTGAAGCAGTTGTCCCAGCGAGGCGTGAGTCAGTGCTGTTTTCTGACAATGAAGCCCACGTACGGAAACAGCGAGCACCGAAATGCAGAAAGCGCCATCGTAGGTCCGTGTCGGGGCACGTGTCGAAACACAGTGGTTCCCATTCGGCCAGGGAAGAACAACTGACCACTCAGGAAGCCAACCGCGAGGGCCGGCTGGTGTGGCCGATCGGTTCTATGTGCTTCAGTCCGGAACCGCGCGACCGCTACGGTCGCAGGTTCGAATCCTACCTCGGGTGTGGCTGTGTGTGATGTCCTTAAGTTAGGTTTAAGTAGTTCTAAGTTCTAGAGGGCTGATGACCTCAGATGTTAAGTCCCATAGTGCTCAGAGCCATTTGTACCAACCGCGAGGCTGAGACCGTTTCCACTGACTCCAACCTTGCAGAACAGATGGAGAAACATACAGTATTCTACTGCCGACCCCCTGAAATAAACATTGAGCAGTAGGAAGGTACCAGTGCAGGCAGCGAAGTCGCTCGACCCCTTCCTGTCAAACATTCTGAGCCTATGGAATGTGAACAGACATCCTGGCCCACTTCGTGGGCCAAGGACGTCGAGACACAAGATCCTTATCTGAGGCCAGCTGAGGCGCCGCCAGATCATGCAGCATAGCAGCACAAGGAGGACTGTGTTCGTTGGGGGGTGAAATCACTTCTGATGTTCGCTTCTCTCCAGCATCGACGTGGATAACCTCGTCCAACCAATGCAGGCAGTAAGTCTGGCGACAATGAACATCAACATGATAAGTTCCCCTGTCTCGATCCAGCTTTTCAAAGAAACAATACGAGCCACTGGAGTTGATTTTGCTTTCCTGCAAGAAGTGAAAACGACCGCACTCACGAACTTTTATGGTTACGCAACGTATGTGACGCCTGGTGGCCCTGCAGACACCGGAGTGTCAATATTAGTGCGTGATGGTATTGAAGTTACTGACGTCACGTATCTTCCCTCTGCTCCGGGAATTGCACTTACGGGGCTCATCACCGGATTCTTAATGTTTACGCGTTATCAGGTACCACCAGACGTCACGACTGCGCCAGATTCTACTCCAAGGATGTCGCCCCCTTTTCCTCGGACGGTACGAAAACAGCGTCTTCGCTGGCGATCTTAATTGCGTGCTTCTCCCCAAGCACCAAATCCCACACTACACCCCCTGTCCGGAATGGTGTGCGATGATCCAAGAACTTCACTTGCGCGACACGGTAATCGCTTTGGCCACAATCATCTTACCAGTCATTTGGCCAGCCGACTAGATCGCATATGTGTCGCAAGGCGACCGAACTATGGCTTTCAAATGGCTCTGAGAACTATGGGACTCAACTTCCGAGGTCATCAGTCCCCTAGAACTTAGAATTACTTAAACCTGACTAACCTAAGGACATCACACACATCCATGCCCGAGGCAGGATTCGAACCTGCCACCGTAGCGATCTCGCGGTTCCAGACTGTACCGCCTAGAACCGCACGGCCGCTCCGGCCTGCCCGAACTATCACCTCAGGCCTTTTCCGATCGTAGTCCCTATATCTGCACTATACATCTCCTCACCTAACAAGTCTGGCGCAACAATGGCTTTTGAAAGCTCAATATAACTTACCTGCAGGATCTGGATTGTCATCAGCAACATGGACTGACTGTGGACGCCGTCACCCCCTCACCCCTGATACACCTCGACTCTGGAGTGGTGGCTCCTCCGTGCCAAACCAGCGATCCGCAGGACACTTATGCTGTTTGGCAAAGGTGTGGCTGCGTGGCATCGGCAGACCCTAGGTTTTGTACGACGCGGCACTTTACCCCCTTCACTGGGGAGACAATATGACCAATGCACTATCAAGGCTCACATGCTATCATTGACGAAGCGCCAACTAGAAGGTGCCATGGATTTTCCACTGAAGAAGGGCTCCACCAGCTGAAAAGGTTGGGAGGCCCTGCTGTAGTGTATATATCATTTACGAATTTCAAGTTCTAGTTATCATCTTGCAGATAAGCATTCTAAAATAATAAACTACGGTTAAGCATTGTAAAATTGAACCGCAAGTTGAAAAAGGCGTAACATCCACAACACAATATTTATGTTTGGTATTAATTGAAGGGTGAATGCAGAGGAGCCAGCCCGATAGATTTGAACTGTGTGTGGAGCGAGTGCTTTTGGGAAAAATAAGCCAGGAAACGATACTCTTGTTTCAACAAAGTTCGTTCTGGTATGAATGATTTTCCACATTAAGGAAGTCTCGACTACCGATATACGTGATGGATTACCATTTAACCATCGTGCGACATTTTCATTCAACAGGCAAGGTTCAAAAGTCTGGTGTAGGAGTACTGCATGCTCTAGTTCGAAACAACAAAAATCAGTGGAGTGACTATTATTGCAATTTTGTTTGAATGTCATCAAATCGCTCTTTGAGCATTCCTATGCAACACTGTTACTGGTGACGAGTTATGATGCCTTTATCGTTAACTTCCTAAGAAGAAATGAAAAGGCTGGGCCCTACCAAAGGACGTAAACTCGAGCAAAGAGAAGTATGAACATAATATTTTCCATCTGAGGGCTAAAAAAAAGTTTGTTTTGCACTACGAATTCTTCCCCAAGGGTGTGTCCATCACAGCTGGAATTTGTGCCAACAATTGAAACACCTTTCGGTCACAGTGTAAGAAAATCGACCGACATCACCTGTGCTACTGCATGATAACGCACTCTGTTGATTTGAGAAACAAAACTATCCAGGAGATTGACAGGGAAGTCATCTCTCAGCACTTGTATTGATAGGGAAGTCATCTCTCAGGCACTTGTCCCTCTGATCGTATACTCGTAACATTTTACCTCTCCCGTTCTTGATCGATCAACCTTCAAGGCAATTCATTTCTGGACGAAAATGATCTTGAAACTACAGTGGTTTAATGAAACCGTTAGAACCAGTGGGTTTCTACAGGTGTAGAATTTGTAAACTACTTTATCACTGTCAGATTGTTTTAGATATTGTTACAGAATATACTGTTGCTGATTAATTTCTCTTTGATGATTACTGCTGTGTTCAATAAACTAATGGAAAACTCAATTAAAATATTCACTGTACTATTAAAAGTTAAATTCAACTTACTACATAAACATCACGACGGCAGTCTATCTTTATAAAGCATTTAGTGTCTGGAAGTCCATTGTGCCTATTTTAACACGAATTAGTAGGATATTACCGACTTAGTAAAGGTCTGTACTTACGTCATGTCCAGTATCACACTCAAGTATTATGAAAAGTGGCAGTTCATAGATAAAATTATGTATTCACAACAACAAAAAATATGTCGGCAGAAAACAAAAGAGGCATTATAAATTTTGCAGTGCCATAAGGTTTTTGCTCTGACACTAAGGGGTGAAAGTAGCAAGACGAACTTTGCTCAAGCATTGTCTTACGATTCCCTTATTGAGTTTCTATCTGCCTGCTTGTAGCTCTGCCACAAAACAATTAAAAATCTGGCTTTTAGCCAGTCTCAAAAGGCCGACGAAAGCAGCTCGCTGCTGTTAGGCAAGCACCTTACCTAGCAGCTAGCGAACAGGTGTGGCCTCTTTGTCTTACTTATTTGCACAGTAGCCGCTATGACAGATAAATCACAACATAAAAGACAAGGTTAGTTTTATTTCCCGTGTGGAATGACTTATGTGGACTCAAAAGCATTATCTGATATCCTTATATCAGATATCATGAGAAAATCACTCACATTATTCAACTTAAATGACACGATAATATCAAGTGAATTTAGCAGGATAGTTCTTTGCCATCAACGAAGTAACTCGTCAGTCACAGAGTGCCAAACATATTCTGCGTTGTTGCCAAATTCCAATTATAGTACCAGGAAAGATACCAGCTGATACGTTCTGAGAGTGACCTTGAAAGTGACCATAACTGCATCTCAATGTTGTAGGTGGCAAGGGCCGGAAGATCCTCATTATGTGTCGACGTGTCTTATTCGCATTTCTGTAATTAGGTTTAGTGGCTAGAGTGTAATAATTGTAATACATCGATGCACTGAGTGCAGACGAAACGTCATCAGTTAAAAACTGCGACAATTATTTGAGTTTTACTGTCTTAATCGGACCGAAACCTTGAAGACACGATTCATAACTTTGGAGCTTCTCCAGTGGTTGAATTGGCAACGTGTCTTTGCTATACAATATTGTTATTGAGATCACTGTCATTAACACACCTGCCAGAAGACAGGCATGACCTGGCTTCTTGTTATCAGCTTTTTCGACGTATATTCTGTCGTTACTCGAAACGTGAAGACTTAAGGTGAATTCGAATATTCCAAATGGCGAAAATCTGATGTTTCTATTCTGCCAGCTCTAACATTCAAAAAATAGTTACAGTAAGCGGTATAAATGCGCGTGTGAACCAACAACTAATAATGCAGTCGCAATTGGTGGAATCTCACAAACTGCACCTGTCATATGATAATTGTGAAAAACTACTTTTTTCATCTGCATAGCACCACACTATAAATTCAAGGGTTTTGCAGCATTCATATACTTAATTTCGTGTGAACAAAACCATCTGACTTGAAATATACTTTTCCAGTGGGATCTGAATCTTTTGCTAGTTGCAATAGCACATTCAGTGAGGTTTCAAGAATGCAAGCATTCACTCATTGCTGTAGTATAGGTTAGGGCAGAAAGAAGCAGGTTTCCCACAAAATAAACGATGAGGGACACTATATAACTCATGAAGTAACCATCCCGCAGACGTAAATTTTCCAAATCGATGTCACTTGTTAAACATGAATTGTTCAGAAAATTACAACTATATCTAGCGAAATGAGTAGGTTACTGCAGCTCCAGTCTGTCACTATCACTGAGTTGCCAAACATTCTCCGAATAGCACTTAAGATAGAAATGTGTGTGTGTTCTTTCGGACATGTCTGAAAGAAGAGACCCTACGATTCGAAACAAACAACCTTCTTAATCGATTAAATATCGAAGGCCAGATGCCCAGGCTATCACAGGGCGTTCAAATACAGCTACGCCGGCAGATGAAAATTTGTGCCTAATTAGGTTCGAACCCGGATTCGTGGTGTCTTTCCTTTCACGCATGTCCAAAGCAGCAGACACCACACATATATGTATGTACAGGGTGTTTCAGGAGGAATAATAGATATTTTAGCAGGTGATAGTTTAGACGCATTGCATAAACAAGTCCGTATAAATGTGTCCACATTTTATTGAGTACAGAGATGCTGTTAGTTTGTAACCCTAACAAACTCAATGCAAACGCAAATGAGGACGTTCAGAGTTGATTTTCAAAAATTCCAACTTGAATGCGCTTCTGACTTCTCTTGATAACACCACAAGTAGCTATTCTGAGGTCGTCGTCGCGTTCTTTCATGAAGGCTGCTCTATTCATAACCCGAATGAACAAATTGGCTCTTGGATTTACTTTTTCTTCATAGACTTCGTCTTACAACCATCCCCACAGGCGAAAATCCAAAGGGATACGGTCCGGGGACCTTGGTGGACAAGAAAAGTGCCCTTATCTACTGATCCATCTTCCAGGAAATGTTAGTTTTGGATTAGGTGTCACCTGATGACTAGAAAGTGCAGAAGGCACAGCATGCTGGAGGAACATACGCATTCTTGTAGACAAAGGAACCTTTGTCAATAATGCTGGGAGCACATTTTCAAGCAAGTGTAGACAACAGAGTTCTGTAAGGACCAACAAACTAAACGAAAATATGTTGAACCCAGTTGTATGTACTCAAAACTGGACACATGCTATTGACATTTCTACTGCAATTTGTCTATACTACTACCTCCTACAATATTTACTATTACCCCTGGAATATCCAGTATAGTTATTCAGGTCTCGTCGGGCCATCGAAAGTTGCTTAAGTCCGTTCTTTATTACGAATTCTTCTGACTCCAATCTCCCCATGCGTACTCTACCTTTTGTGTTTTTCAAACTCGCTTCTATAAGTCTAACATACTTCTTTGGTATTCCAAGTTCCAAAAGAATTCTGTACAATTTTGACTGCAATACTGAATCACATTCTTTTGTAAAATCTATGAAAAGATTATGAACTGGTTTATTGTATTCCCATTTCTTTTCCAAAATTTGACGCAGGGTGGATATTTGGCCTATAGTTGATCTGTTCCTCCTAAAGCCGGCTTGGTAATCCCCCACAATTTCATCTGCATATCGTGTAAGCCTGCTTAGCAAAATATTTGAGAAAATTTTGGAACATACTGGTAATAGCGATATCCCTCTACAATTACAATCCATTTTGTCGCCCTTCTGAAAAATTGGGATCAGTATCGACTCCTGCCACTCTTCAGGTATCATCTCTGAGTTCCATACTGTAGTTATCACTTTGTGAACTACTTCCACCAATTTCTGTCCCCCATTTTTAACTAATTCTGCAGTTATGCAATCTGATCCTGGTGCTTTATGGTTTTTCAATTTGTTGATTGCATCTCTTACTTCCTTTAACGTTGGCTGAGGTATCTGGGGTTCTGCTGTATGTATTTCGTACACCTGCTCATTTCCTGCTTCCTGGTGTACATTTAATAGAAGCTCAAAATGCGCCCTCCATTTACTTAATATATCACTGGAGTCTGTCAGTATTCCCCCAGCATCCCCTCAAAGTGCATTTGTCCTAGTACTGAAGCCCTTCCTATAGCCATTTATGTCTAGGTAAAGTTCCCTAATGTTTTTTGTTTTACTGTTTGTTTCCATTTTTGTAATTTGATTGTTCAAATAACCCCCTTCTTTGCCCGTAGCCTACGACCAACTTCCCTTCTCAAGTTCAGAAACTCCTCTCGTTTTCTGTCTCCCAATCTAATCATGCTCTTCTCCTTTATTCTACCAATTTCTTGTTGTTGTTGTTGTTTTCAGTCCTGAGACTGGTTTGATGCAGCTCTCCATGCTACTCTATCCTGTGCAAGCTGCTTCATCTCCCAGTACCTACTGCAACCTACATCCTTCTGAATCTGCTTAGTGTACTCATCTCTCGGTCTCCCTCTACGATTTTTACCCTCCACGCTGCCCTCCAATGCTAAATTTGTGATCCTTTGATGCCTCAAAACATGTCCTACCAACCGATCCCTTCTTCTAGTCAAGTTGTGCCACAAACTTCTATTCTCCCCAATCCTATTCAATACCTCCTCATTAGTTACGTGATCTATCCACCTTATCTTCAGTATTCTTCTGTAGCACCACATTTCGAAAGCTTCTATTCTCTTCTTGTCCAAACTAGTAATCGTCCATGTTTCACTTCCATACATGGCTACACTCCAAACAAATACTTTCAGAAACGACTTCCTGATACATAAATCTATATTCGATGTTAACAAATTTCTCTTCTTCAGAAACGCTTTCCTTGCCATTGCCAGTCTACATTTTATATCCTCTCTACTTCGACCATCATCAGTTATTTTACTTCCTAAATAGCAAAACTCCTTTACTACTTTAAGTGTCTCATTTCCTAATCTAATTCCCTCAGCATCACCCGATTTAATTTGACTACATTCCATTATCCTCGTTTTGCTTTTGTTAATGTTCATCTTATATCCTCCTTTCAAGACACTGTCCATTCCGTTCAACTGCTCTTCCAAGTCCTTTGCCGTCTCTGACAGAATTACAATGTCATCGGCGAACCTCAAAGTTTTTACTTCGTCTCCATGAATTTTAATACCTACTCCAAATTTTTCTTTTGTTTCCTTTACTGCTTGCTCAATATACAGATTGAATAACATCGGGGAGAGGCTACAACCCTGTCTCACTCCATTCCCAACCACTGCTTCCCTTTCATGCCCCTCGACTCTTATTACTGCCATCTGGTTTCTGTACAAATTATAAATAGCCTTTCGCTCCCTGTATTTTACCCCTGTCACCTTTAGAATTTGAAAAAGAGTATTCCAGTCAATATTGTCAAAAGCTTTCTCTAAGTCTACAAATGCTAGAAACGTAGGTTTGCCTTTTCTTAATCTTTCTTCTAAGATGAGTCGTAAGGTCAGTATTGCCTCACGTGTTCCAACATTTCGACGGAATCCAAACTGATCCTCCCCGAGGTCTGCATCTACCAGTTTTTCCATTCGTCTGTAAAGAATTCGCGTTAGTATTTTGCAGCCGTGGCTTATTAAACTGATAGTTCGGTAATTTTCACATCTGTCAGCACCTGCTTTCTTTGGGATTGGAATTATTATATTCTTCTTGAAGTCTGAGGGTATTTCGCCTGTCTCATACATCTTGCTCACCAGCTGGTAGAGTTTTGTCATGACTGGCTCTCCCAAGGCCGTCAGTAGTTCTAATGGAATGTTGTCTACTCCGGGGGCCTTGTTTCGACTCAGGTCTTTCAGTGCTCTGTCAAACTCTTCACGCAGTATCGTATCTCCCATTTCGTCTTCATCTACATCCTCTTCTATTTCCATAATATTGTCCTCAAGTACACCGCTCTTGTATAAACCTTCTATATACTCCTTCCACCTTTCTGCCTTCCCTTCTTTGCTTAGGACTGGGCTGCCATCTGAGCTCTTGATATTCATACACGTGGTTCTCTTCTCTCCAAAGGTCTCTTTAATTTTCCTGTAGGCAGTATCTATCTTACCCCTAGTGAGATAAGCTTCTACATCCTTACATTTGTCCTCTAGCCATCCCTGTTTAGCCATTTTGCACTTCCTGTCGATCTCATTTTTGAGACGTCTGTATTCCTTTTTGCCTGCTTCATTTATTGCATTTTTATATTTTCTCCTTTCATCAATTAAATTCAATATTTCTTCTGTTACCCAAGGATTTCTAGCAGCCCTCGTCTTTGTACCTACTTTATCCTCTGCTGCCTTCACTACTACATCCCTCAGAGCTACCCATTCTTCTTCTACTGTATTTCTTTCCCCTATTCCTGTCAATTGTTCCCTTATGCTCTCTCTGAAACTCTGTACAACCTCTGGTTCTTTCAGTTTATCCAGGTCCCATCTCCTTAATTTCTCACATTTTTGCAGTTTCTTCAGTTTTAATCTACAGGTCATAACCAATAGATTGTGGTCAGAGTCCACATCTGCCCCTGGAAATGTCTTACAACTTAAAACCTGGTTCCTAAATCTCTGTCTTACCATTATATAATCTATCTGATACCTTTTAGTATCTCCAGGGTTCTTCCACGTATACAACCTTCTTTCATGATTCTTAAACCAAGTGTTAGCTATGATTAAGTTATGCTCTGTGCAAAATTCTACTAGGCGGCTTCCTCTTTCATTTCTTAGCCCCAATCCATATTCACCTACTATGTTTCCTTCTCTCCCTTTTCCTACACTCGAATTCCAGTCACCCATTACTATTAAATTTTCGTCTCCCTTCACTATCTGAATAATTTCTTTTATTTCATCGTACATTTCTTCAATTTCTTCATCATCTGCAGAGCTAGTTGGCATATAAACTTGTACTACTGTAGTAGGTGTGGGCTTCGTATCTATCTTGGCCACAATAATGCGTTCACTATGCTGTTTGTAGTAGCTTACCCGCATTCCTATTCTCCTGTTCATTACTAAACCTACTCCTGCATTACCCCTATTTGATTTTGTGTTTATAACCCTGTAGTCACCTGACCAGAAGTCTTGTTCCTCCTGCCACCGAACTTCACTAATTCCCACTATATCTAACTTTAACCTATCCATTTCCCTTTTTAAATTTTCTAACCTACCTGCCCAATTAAGGGATCTGACATTCCACGCTCCGATCCGTAGAACGCCAGATTCCTCATCAAACCACGGTTTCCTCCTGTTGTTCTTAATTGTACCTATTGTGACCTTCGCTGCCTCTTTGATATTATTCCTCACAGTGATCCACTGTTTATTTACATCCTCGTCTTGATCTTCGTGTGTCCTGAGAGCATCAAACCTATTTGAAATTTCTATCATGTACCTTCTTCTAAAGTTTTCATCATTTAGCTTGTCAGTGTCGAACGTAACAAGTTCTGCATTGTGACACGTTGATGTTGCTGTAGATAGCCGTTGGTGAACTTCGGCAACTACAAGGAAATGATCAGAATCGCAGTCTGCTTCCCTGAAAGTCCTAACATTTTCTATACTAGTGTGCCATCTCCGATCTACAAGAACATGATCAATTTGGTTTCGGGTGTGTCCATGCGGAGACATCCAAGTTGCTTTATGAATGTCCTTCCTTTTGAAATATGTGCTCTCAGAACCACCCTGTATGCCTACGGAGTTCATTGTCTGGGTATTACATTAATTCTGCAGTGAATTCCTTGACAAATATTACCGTCATAATGACTCATTATACAGGTCTTCTTATGTTGAACGATCAGCTCGCTGCACTCCTGCTTCTACTGTTCGTAAATACTTGTTTACTGTGCATCCGTCAGTCTGTGACTGACGAGTTACTTCCTTGATGGCACAGAACTATCTTCCTAAATTCACTTTATATTATTGTGTCATTTCAGTTGAATAATGTGATTTTCTCTTGAGATGTGATGTAAGTATATCAGTTAATGCTTTAGAGTCCACGAACGTCATTCCATACGGTAAATAAAACTAACCTTGTCTCTTATGTTGCGATTTATCTGTCATAGCGACTACTGGGCAATTAAGACACATACGCCACACCTATTCGCTAGCTGCGAGGTAACGAGCATGCCTACCAACAGCAAGCTGCTTTCGTCGTCCTTTTGAGATTGGCTGAAGGCCAGATTTTTAATTATTTTGTGGCAGAGCTACAAGGAGGCAGATAGAAACTCAATAAGGGAATCGTAAGACAACGCTCGAGCAAAATTCGTCTTGCTACTTTCTGTAGCGACAACCTCATGGTATTGCAAAATTCATAACAACTTTTGTTTTCTGCCGAAATATTTTTTGTTATTGTGAATACATAATTTTATCTTTGAACTGCCACATTTTCATAATACTTGAGTGTGATACTGTACATGACGTAAATACAGACCTTTATAAAGTCAAAAGTCTGTAATATCATACTAATTCGTGTTAAAATAGACACAATCGTCTTCCAGACACTTCATGCTTTGTAAAGATAGACTGCAGTCATGATGTTTCTGCAGTAAGTTGAATTTAACTTTTAATAGTACAGTGAATATTTTAATTGAGTTTTCGATTAGTTTATTGAACACAGCAGTTATCATCAAAGAGAAATTAATCAGCTACAGTATATTCTGTAACAATATCTAAAACAATCCGACAGTGCTAAGGTAGTTTACAAATTCTACGCCTGTAAAAACCTACTGGTTATAACGATGTCATTAAACCAGTGTAGTTTCAATATCATTTTCGTCCAGAAATGAATTGCCTCGACGGCTGATCGATGAAGCGGGGCAGAGGTAAAATTTTACGAGTATACAGTCAAAGGGACAATGCCTGAGAGACGACTTCCCTGTCAATCTCCTGGATAGTTTTGTTTCTCAAATCAACAGAGTGAGTTATCATGCAGCAGCACAGGTGATGTAGTTCTATCAGTCGATTTTCTTACACTGTGACCGAACGGTGTCTCAATTGTTGGCAACAAATTCCGGCTGTGATGGACACGCCCTTGGGGAAGAATTCGTAGTGCAAAACACACTTTAGCCATCACATGGAAAATATGTTCACACTACTCTTTGCTCGAGTTTACATCTTTTGGTAGGGCCCAGCCTTTTCATTAACGATAAAGGCATCATAACTCGTCACCAGTAACAGTATTGCATAGGAATGCTCAGTGAGTGACATGATGACATTCAAGCAAAACTGCAATAATAGTCAGTCCATTAATTTTTGTTGTTTCAAACTAGAGCATGCAGTATTCCTACACCAGTCTTCTGAGCCTTGCCTGTTGAATAAAAGTGTCGCAATTGTTAAAACGGTAACCCATCACTTATATCAGTAGTCGAGACTTCTTTAATGTGGAAAATTGTGCATGCCAGAACAATCTTTATCGAAACAAGAATATCATTTTCTGGTGTATTTTTCCCAAAAGCACTCGCTCCATATACTGATCACATCTATCAAGCTGCCTCCTTTGCATTCACCCCTCTAATATACTAAACATAAATATTGTGTTGCGGATGTTACACGTTTTTCCACTTGCGACCCAATTTTACAACGTTTAACCATAGTTCATGACTTTACAATGCTTAACTGCAAGATGATAACTAGAACATCAAAATCGAAAATGACAGTTGATATATACACTACAGCGTTGCACCACGTTCACCTGTTCGGCGCCCGATTTCAGGTGGTGGGTGGCATATGGCCTATCTCTGCCCGAACTCTTTGCCTATACAAATGTCTGCTTGTGTCTGTGTATGTGCGGATGGGTGTGTGTGTGTGTGTGTGTGTGTGTGTGTACACCTGTCCTTTTTTCCCCCTAAGGGAAGTCTTTCTGCTCCTGGGATTGGAATGACTCCTTACCCTCTCCCTTAAAACCCTTATCCTTTCATCTTTCCCTCTTTCCTGAAGAAGCAACCGCCGGTTGCGAAAGCTAGAAATTCTGTGTGTGTGTGTGTGTGATTTATTGTGCCTATCTACCGGCGCTTTCCCGCTTGGTAAGTCTTGGAATAAAAATATATCCCTATGGCAGCTGTCCGGCGGTCAGTTTTTATGTCAAAGACTGTACATTCTACAGTTCCTCCACTGCAAGTGATACAAGTAAACTCACTTTCTTATATTACTGCTAAAATTACACTTTTGTTTTGCATGATGAAACAGTACACTTGAATCAGTACTCCCAACAGTGCAAAACATTAACAATAAACAATGAATGTAGAGCAATCTGTACTACTGGTACTATTACGTTTATACTTACACAGTGCACTTTAAATTGCAAGCAAACGCCCTGAACCCATGAAATAATTTAGCCAATCAGAACCATAATAAACGACATTTCCTTCAGTGTCACCAAGACAGCTTTCAGGAAAGAGGAACATTTTGGAGAGCAAAAAAAGAAAACAGACTGTCCCAAGAAAAATGGGACAAATACGCACTGGGGTTATGAAAGTCATGAGGTCTCATAAATGTTCAGTGGGATTCATGTTTTGCTATCTAGGTGGCATGTCATTAATTTGAATCGTCCAGAATGTCTTCTACCAATAGCGGACGACTGCGGCCAGGTGACATGGTGCACTCTCATCCATAAAAATTCCATCTTTGTTTGGGAACATGAAGTCCATGAATGACTCCAAATGGCCTCCTAATAGTTCAGCTGGACCAGAGGACCCAATCTATTCCATGTAAACACAGCCCACATCATTATGGAGCCACCACCGGCTCGCACAGTGCCTTGACAACTTGGGTCCATGGCTTCATGGAGTCTATGTCACACTTAAACCGTATCATCACCTCTCACCAACTAAAATCAGGTTTTCCAGTCATCCAGGTTCCATCCAATATGGTCAAAAGGCTAGGAGAGGCACTGCAGGTGACGTCATGCTGTCAATAAAGGCACTCACGTCAATCATCTGCTGCCATGGTCCATCAACACCAAATTTCGCCACACTGTCCTAATGGATACTCTCATCATACATCCCACATTGGTTTCTGTGGTTACTTCATGCAGTCTTGCTTGTCTGTTAGCACTGACAACTCTACGCAGACGATGCTGCTCTCAGTCATTCAGTGAAGGCAGTCAGCCAGTTTTGAGTGTGATGAGAGGTAATGGCTGACATCTGGTTTTCTCAGCACATTCTTGACACTGGGGAATATAGAATTCTCTAACAATTTCTGATATTCAAATGTTCCATGTGTGTACCTCCAACTGCCACTCTGCATTCAAAGTCTGTTAATTTCCGTCGTGCAGCCATTAACACATTGGAAACCTTTTCACATGAATCACCCGAGTGCGTATGACAGCCCTGCCTGCCAATCCACTGCTCTTTTATACCTTGTGTTTGGGATATTTCCGCCAACTGTATATGTGCGTATCGCTGTGCCACGAGTTTTGTCACCTCAGTGTATGTTAATACTATAACATCTCACTACTAATAATCTGTGTGTGTGTGTGTGTGTGTGTGTGTGTGTGTGCGTGCGCATGCGCGCGTGACGGCAGTGTGTGTGCGCATGCGCGCGTGACGGGCAGGGAGTGGGGAGGTAGGAGAGCACACACCACCTGTCACAGTATCCCTGTTGCTAAACCCAATCAGAACAGATTTCCATGTTTACAAGGGAAATGCCACTTAACATCGCATGGACTGTCAACCATCACTGTTTAGCACCAGTACAGGAAAACAATAATTTTCCAAATGATAAGAACTTCTGTTAGATGAATTCCACAAAAAACATTCACAAAAAATTAGATTATTTTGTGAAAACATTGTGAACAAACGTTTCAGTTTTCTGCTGGTGAATGATATAATATATTTCCCAATGAATCTTTCACACTGTAGTGAGTGCGCACTGTTTCGTATCTCCAACAGATTAACTGTTGGCTTTGTGTGTACTGGGGATCACTGAAATCACACAATATTTATTTGTGACTAAAAGATGTGCTAATGATGTATTTAATATTTAAAGTATTAATCGTGAATATTTTGTACTTAACTATTTTTTGTCAGGAAATATCCATTATGCTGGATCTTTTATTACACATCTAGTCATTTTCATGTGAGGAGACTATGTTTACGATGATCACAGAGGAGATGTGTAAAATGGCTTTGAGCACTATGGGATTTAACATCTGTGGTCATCTGTCCCCTAGAACTTAGAACTACTTAAACCTAACTAACCTAAGGACATCACACCCATCCATGCCTGAGGCAGGATTCGAACCTGCGACCGTAGCGGTCACATGGTTCCAGACTGAAGCGCCTAGAACCACACTGGCCGGCTGAGGAGTAGTGTAGCTTTCACTATTAGGTATGGATTACCCGGTCCTAAGTGGCAGTAACTTAATTGCAGGACTGACATCCTCACTAGAGATAGAAGATGCTGCAGGTCTGGGGACACACACGTGTGCATTGGTGGTAATTACAACCAAAAACCCTGGCAAGACAATGAAGTTGTGAATTTTCCTTTAGCAATAAAAAAGGAGCTTGTTTTTCTAGACACTAGCTTACACCCATTTGAAAATAGCAACCTTTGATTTCAAACACTCAAGGCTTTGCTTTCTCACCAATACACTAAATAGAAAAAAGCTGGTGTTTTCTCCTGGAATGTATAATTAACTGTCATTATAGGAGAGAAATTTGCTTCCCTTTGTATTGTTCAGTGTAAATATCATTATTGGAATGTATTCAATTCTGCAGACTTGTCCATGTGCACAACAGAGCTGTACTTTTTATGACTTGATCCTGCTAACTGTCAAATTAAGTAATGACATAAGATACCGTTAACCACATTCCTAAAATCTGAACACAAAATGAAAGACTGGTACAGGTAAACAAAATGTTTACCAATATTCATCACAATGGCAGTGCATGTATAAGAATCACTCTACACACAACTTTGCAGAGGAAACTACATCATGTAACACACATACTTCATTTTCCCTCCCACAACTTATTATTGCAACATAACAACTTAGGTGACAAATAGAGCACACTGATCAATAAAGGAACAAGTAACACAATGCATTTTTCATAGCACTGTTTTTGGTGTAGTATCAGACTGAAAACAGTATTTCATTACCACCATAATAATATTCTTCATATTGTTACAAGTAACACAATTTTCTCAAGGGTCACCATATGATCCTGACAACTATTGTAATGGATATAATTGAAATTAACAGTGTTCCAAATGAAATGAATTCACAATACAACTCCATACATTTGAATTCTTTTAATTATACAAAAAGGAATTTCACATGTAAGAGTTCTCCTACACTTACATCATTCTACTTTGTCTTGACAGTCCAAATATTTTGGTCATAATCAGGAACTTTACTTTCACTTTACAATACTTCTGTATAGTGAGAATGTTAATGGTTAAAATGAATTAAGCAGTCACTCATATTTATAAAGTAAACTACAAGTTTTATCTAGATTTTCCTCTGGCAGCAACTTTTACATTTGTTTTCCTGCTTCTCACTATGTGGGAAGAAGACTGGAGAGAGGAGAGGGGAAGGGTTCTTTTCTCTTTCTTGTAACTATCCCGCAATTTATCTGCAGAGCTGGAATGAACAATTTTCATAGAAAATTCAACTGTACATAAAAATCAGGAGGCCCACACTCTACCCACACAAATGTAAAATTTTTCAATACATTAATATCCCTTGCTGCAGTTACAGGAAGCATTTAAGTTTTCACAATGATGAATTACAGAACACTTCAACAATAATAATAATAAAAAAAATAAAAAACAAAAAAAAAGTTTCTTTGAAGCACTCTGGCTTGATAATGGACTAATCAGTTTGTGTTACTGTTACATATTCTGACCACAGACAACGAAATGCAATAAAGTGCTGTGACTTATAATAATGTACTGTTTTCTATGACTACCATGTCAATCAACATCTAACTATCTGATTAGCATGCTATGTCAATTTATTATTGAGCATAGCATCAGGAATTTTACAACACATATGACGTAACCTTTTCCTGTGGGGAGAAATGTATCATCAGAAATAAACAAATAGCAATGAGTTGTTTGCGTGTAATCAGTCCATAACTGATGCCATGAAAATATGAATATGATGTATCACTTACAAGTTGCTACAACAAAAGATATTTCATAATAGGTCAGAATTAATTATGTAAATGTTATTAGTGGACAGACAGTTTTACACCCTATAAAATTATTTACTTTAACTGCAGGATAGTGGCCAGCATACAAAAGATCACATCCACAACAATGTTCTATCATAATTGATTATTTGGTATACACTTGCCCGGAAAAAAAAACAACCTAACAACACAGAAAAACAACAAAACAGCTGTTGATGTAGTACTGCAGAAAGTGACTTACTTCAGTGAATCATCCACACAAAATTCTAGCCCTGTAGCTTTTATAGAAACATGAGCAGGGTTATTAGCGTACATCTCTTACTACTTACTGAAGTTGTTACATCTGACAAGAACTTTTTCCAATTTGTCCATGACTTTTGCTCACATTTTGTACCTTTTATCATCATTCCAGTTTGTAATTCTTCTCTTGCCATCGTACGTTCATTACCATTCAGAGACTTTCAGGCCCCATAATATCAGTTGTTACCATTGTTTTCGTATTCTACTTTTTTGATTCATTCACTATTAGCAATGACATGGGTCAACTCTACAAATTTACCATTTTGCAAGTGAGGAAAGAGGGAAACAGAGACAGACAGACAAATAGCTCCAACATATTTCAATGTAGTGCATAATTGGCTAACACTCAAGTGCACAGGGGGAGAAAAATATAAAGTGTTTCATTATACAGGACAATTTCAGATACAAGTTAAATTTACTGGGGACTTGTATTTTTCAGTGGCTCCCTCCCACCCACCACCATAAATGTATCAACCAACTAGCATTCTATATCTGTAAAAATTAATCTTTCGAGGATTCATTGTACTTGCGAGTATGGGAAAAAATCTAGTACACTGGCACACTTACCACAACAAGGGCTACAAACTGATAAATGGTGTGTTACATAAAATGGCTGATGTTGCACTGTTTTATTTAAATACATGGATCTAAACCGAAAGTAACTAAATGCTAAGCTGCAATGAGCCTATAAATGCTATCATTCCATGTTTTGGTTCAGTTCAAGTTTCTGTTTATGGGGGCACAGATAAACAGAATAAATAACCTTACTCTACAAGATGCTAATGCTATCAGATCTTGCAAAACACATAACCAAATGAACATTTCAAGTAAATGTTGCGTGCCAACAGTATCTGGATGGAAACTGACCCTCTCCTCCTCTCACTGTGTGTGTGTGTGTGTGTGTGTGTGTGTGTGTGTGTGTGTGAGAGAGAGAGAGAGAGAGAGAGAGAGAGAGAGAGAGAGAGAGAGAGAGAGAGAGAAGAGGTGGCGGAGGAAGGGAGGGGCTAGTAGGAGGAAAACGGTTAAAGAAACAAGGACGACACGGACAGACCTACAGAAATATGATGTAATTAGCTTCCACATTACAATAAACTGTATCAGTGCTTGTGTCAGCTATACTTATTCGTGACCTGCTTCAGCTGCCTCGAGCCAGAATTACTGTTAGTAAAAAGTAAGCAATATTTACATTTTTCAAATTATTTATATATTCAATAAGAAGTATTGATTATCACATTTATGAATGATTTTGCATTTAATGCTGAATTAATTACATGTACTTATCTTGGTATGTACAAAGAATGAAAATAAATACATATATTACAAACAATGATTATCGGTTTTCTGTACAAGATAATATTACGCAATATGCAAAACAAAATGCAATTTTGTATTTGCATGGCCATAAGAATCAATCCGTATGGACATATATGTACAGAACGACCATATAGGTCGTCAACATTTTTTTCATGATGTGACATTTTCGCATTATGATGGCAGTAAATTAATGTGGAATGCACACGGGTCATCTACACCGCAATGTTACATTCCTCTGACTGTAAACAACAAGTCAGTCTATCACAGTAAAAAATACTCTACTACAGTAAACAAATCCACCAGTAACATCACCACCACATATGACTTACAATATACACTAGCCTGGCATCAGTACAAAAATTCAGTAATGAAATCAACATAGCTACATTTTCTGCAATTTGTGAAATTTGTCACTGTGATCAATGAAAAAGAAAGCTACAAATAGATAAAATACTCTTAACAGCTTCAGACAGCTATAAAAGCAAAAATGACTTCACACTAGCAACAAACAACAAACAATAATTCTATATGTTGTTACACTTCATTTCGAGTGTAACACATTTTCAGTCTTCGGTTATGTTTTATCCTTTGAAGTCATAGTGGTGGTTTATAGAAAATCGTGGCAGCTTTTCACGTAGGAAAATGTGATGCACATTATAAATGCAGGGAAGAGAAGTGATCCATAACTATTCTGACAGATGGGAAAGCTGGCTGGTAAACATTTAAAAAGCTATGCACCACATGTATCACTGCACCTCTGCATCAGGGAGAGAAGATATTGCACTTTGTAAGCCTCTCTGCCCACTGGAGAAGAACAAGGTGGTTGTATAGGTGTGTATCAGTAACGTCTCTTTAAATGAAGGACCAGCCCATTTTTCACTTCTCATTTTGCTTTCAATTGTAGCGTCCACATTCTCAGAAAAACAGACAGTGCAAACTTAACATTCATCTACAGACAAAAATCATCTTGTATCGTCAACGACAGGACACTTTTCAGTGGTGCTCAACTGCACATAACTTAAATGCCGAGTGTTAACAACGGACAACTGTACAGTCTAACACCACAGATGAATTGTATGGCATTTCCCACGTTGCGTGCAGGGCAGTGGGAACTAGAGGCCGTAGTGCTGAGGCCAGCCGAAGCCAGCAGCTGGCATCTGCCACGGCACTGACGGTGTGGCCACACAGGGCCACGCTGTGCCCTAGCTGGTGCGCTGCCGCTTGCTGGCGCTCTCCTCACTGCTGGGGTTGGCGTTCATGCGGCTGAACATGTACTTCATCTGAGGCATGTACTGTATCACGTCACGTAAATGCACCAGAGGCAGAATGTCGTTGACAGACTGGCACTTCCCAGCTTCACGAAGTATCATCATCTGTTGCCTGCAATTGAAATTATGCTTTTGTCAATATACTATTTAAAAAATACTTTTTACACGAAATGCACAACATTTCTGATATTAATAAAATTTCACATTCTATTATTCCCACTACTCCCTCCCTTCAGAGGTGAGGGATGGCAGGAGAGAATAGGGGTAGGGACCTAGCAGCACTAATCTTGATTCACCTCAGAAAGCCCTGTGCTGGACCGTGAATCAAATCTGCAGCCATCCCATAACATTTCAGAGACAATGTTCACCCACTGAATTAGGGTTGGAGGCTTGGATGGCCTAATGAGAATACTGAAGTTTCAACTCAGTTTTACTTTTAATTTTCATTCTACATAAATTACTTGTTTTAATTGAACTCTATGTCAAGTCTGACACATACTGAAAATTAAAAACAGCTGATTGGAATGATACAGGTCTGTTCCATTGTCAATAAACTAAAATCGTCTAAACTAATAACCAAAACATAGAGTTCAAGAAGAAAAACTACGAACTGGGACTGATACTTGTTTTACTGTAATCAGTTTTCTACATTCAAAATATGCAATATATGATACGGAGTGTTTCCTTTTACATAGTAATTGTGAAAATCAGCAAGTGACATAACTACAGACATTGCACGACACGTGCATTGAGAAACATGAACACTGGGAGGCAAAAACATTCTAAAAAGCTTTCCAAAAGAAAGTCTACAAAGTCAAACACTGCACTAAAGACTTTGTTTTGTACCGATGTTTACTTTGTGCCCTCTTTCACAGCCATGTTGAAGTCTTTTTTAGAATTTTTTCTCAATCCTCTTTAATACACACAGTTATTCTAATTGTCCCACTTACTTCACTGATAATATTTGTTCAAGGGGTATCACACTGGCACTACAATTTACAGTTCAATAATTCTGCAACTTCTCGCCAGTGCTTCAGCACCACATTGAATATACTTGTAATTGTATCTCCCTCATTGTGGATATTACTTACTAAACAAAAACATTCCAAATTTCATATCAATTTTCTCAACGTTACAACTCATCATGTCTCTGTGAAAGGTAAATCTTTCCACAGCAAAAACGTTGATTTGAACACAATACTTTACCAGACATGGTTGTTCTATTGCTGGTGCTATGCCCCCATCTTCCTCCAACGTTTGACCTTAATTATCCATCAGCTACAGGGGAACTGTACTTCAACGTGGACTCAAAACCCTGGTGGATTTGCACATTTCTCACACCTCTACGACTGTTTGAAGATGCAACAACAGACCTTTGGATTTTGTCCAACATTTACCCACGTGGTCACAAACTACTGATGAACAGTAACAGAAAACAACTGACATATTCCACATAATTTACAGGAACTATAGAGAGTGCTTGTTGCAAAAAACGTTTTAAGTCACAACATGGAATGTCCTTCACAACATTTACTTCTATTTCTTCAAAAGTACATGTGGGCAGAGACAATCCATATTTTGACATGTTGTTGTTGTCTTCAGTCCTGAGACTGGTTTGATGCATCTCTCCATGCTACTCTATCCTGTGAAAGCTTCATCATCTCCCAGTACCTACTGCAACCTACATCCTCCTGAATCTGCTTAGTGTACTCATCTCTCGGTCTCCCTCTACGCTTTTTACCCTCCACGCTTCCCTCCAATGCTAAATTTGTGATCACTTGATGCCTCAAAACATGTCCCACCAACCGATCCCTTCTTCTAGTCAAGCTGTGCCACAAACTTCTCTTCTCCCCAATCATATTCAATACCTCCTCATTAGTTACGTGATCTGTACACCTTATCTTCAGTATTCTTCTGTAGCACCACATTTAGAAAGCTTCTATTCTCTTCTTGTCCAAACTAGTTATCGTCCATGTTTCACTTCCATACATGGCTACACTCCATACAATCGCTTTCAGAAATGACTTCCTGACACTTAAATCTATATCCGATGTTAACAAATTTCTCTTCTTCAGAAACGCTTTCCTTGCCATTGCCAGTCTACATTTTATATCCTCTCTACTTCGACCATCATCAGTTATTTTACTTCCTAAATAGCAAAACTCCTTTACTACTTTAAGTGTCTCATTTCCTAATCTAATTCCCTCAGCATCACCCGATTTAATTGGACTACATTCCATTATCCTCGTTTTGCTTTTGTTGATGTTCATCTTATATCCTCCTTTCAAGACACTGTCCATTCCGTTCAACTGCTCTTCCAAGTCCTTTGCCGTCTCTGACAGAATTACAATGTCATCGGCGAACCTCCAAGTTTTTACTTCTTCTCCATGAATTTTAATACCTATTCCAAATTTTTGTTTCCTTTACTGCTTGCTCAATACACAGATTGAATAACATCGGGGAGACGCTAAAACCCTGTCTCACTCCTTTCCCAACCACTGCTTCCCTTTCATGCCCCTCGACTCTTATGACTGCCATCTGGTATCTGTACAAATTGTAAATAGCCTTTCTCTCCCCGTATTTTACCCCTGCCACCTTTAGAATTTGAAAGAGAGTATTCCAGTCAACATTGTCAAAAGCTTTCTCTAAGCCTACAAATGCTAGAAACGTAGGTTTGCCTTTTCTTAATCTTTCTTCTAAGATAAGTCGTAAGGTCAGTATTGCCTCACGTGTTCCAACATTTCGACGGAATCCAAACTGATCCTCCCCGAGGTCCGCATCTACCAGTTTTTCCATTCGTCTGTAAAGAATTCGCATTAGTATTTTGCAGCTGTGACTTATTAAACTGATAGTTCGGTAATTTTCACATCTGTCCAACACCTGCTTTCTTTGGGATTGGAATTATTATATTCTTCTTGAAGTCTGAGGGTATTTCGCCTGTCTCATACATCTTGCTCACCAGCTGGTAGAGTTTTGTCATGACTGGCTCTCCCAAGGCCGTCAGTAGTTCTAATGGAATGTTGTCTACTCCGGGGGCCTTGTTTCGACTCAGGTCTTTCAGTGCTCTGTCAACCTCTTCACGCAGTATTGTATCTCCCATTTCGTCTTCATCTACATCCTCTTCCATTTCCATAATATTGTCCTCAAGTACACCGCCCTTGTATAAACCTTCTATATACTCCTTCCACCTTTCTGCCTTCCCTTCTTTGCTTAGAACTGGGTTGCCATCTGAGCTCTTGATATTCATATAGGTGGTTCTCTTATCTCCAAAGGTCTCTCTAATTTTCCTTTAGGCAGTATCTATCTTACCCCTAGTGAGATAAGCCTCTACATCCTTACATTTGTCTTCTAGCCATCCCTGCTTAGCAATTTTACACTTCCTGTCGATCACATTTTTGAGAAGTTTGTATTCCTTTTTGACTGTTTCATTTACTGCATTTTTATATTTTCTCCTTTCATCAATTAAATTCAATATTTCTTCTGTTACCCAAGGATTTCTAGCAGCCCTCGTCTTTTTACCTACTTTATCCTCTGCTGCCTTCACTACTTCATCCCTCAGAGCTACCCATTCTTCTTCTACTGTATTTCTTTCCCCTATTCCTGTCAATTGTTCCCTTATGCTCTCCCTGAAACTCTGTACAACCTCTGGTTCTTTTAGTTTATCCAGGTCCCATCTCCTTAATTTCCCACCTTTTTGCAGTTTGTTCAGTTTTAATCTACAGGTCATAACCAATAGATTGTGGTCAGAGTCCACATCAGCCCCTGGAAATGTCTTACAATTTAAAACCTGGTTCCTAAATCTCTGTCTTACCATTATATAATCTATCTGATACCTTTTAGTATCTCCAGGGTTCTTCCACGTATACAACCTTCTTTCATGATTCTTAAACCAAGTGTTAGCTATGATTAAGTTGTGCTCTGTGCAAAATTCTACTAGGCGGCTTCCTCTTTCATTTCTTAGCCCCAATCCATATTCACCTACTACGTTTCCTTCTCTCCCTTTTCCTACACTCGAATTCCAGTCACCCATTACTATTAAATTTTCGTCTCCCTTCACTATCTGAATAATTTCTTTTATTTCATCGTACATTTCTTCAATTTCTTCGTCATCTGCAGAGGTAGTTGGCATATAAACTTGTACTACTGTAGTAGGTGTGGGCTTCGTATCTATCTTGGCCACAATAATGCGTTCACTATGCTGTTTGTAGTAGCTTACCCGCATTCCTATTTTCCTATTCATTATTAAACCTACTCCTGCAATACCCCTATTTGATTTTGTGTTTATAACCCTGTAGTCACCTGACCAGAAGTCTTGTTCCTCCTGCCACCGAACTTCACTAATTCCCACTATATCTAACTTTAACCTATCCATTTCTCTTTTTAAGTTTTCTAACCTACTTGCCCGATTAACGGATCTGACATTCCACGCTCCGATCCGTAGAATGCCAGTTTTCTTTCTCCTGATAACGACATCCTCTTGAGTAGTCCCCGCCCGGAGATCCGAATGGGGGACTATTTTATCTCCGGAATATTTTACCCAAGAGGACGCCATCATTATTTTATCATACAGTAAAGCTGCATGTCATTGGGAAAAATTACGGCTGTAGTTTCCCCTTGCTTTCAGCCGTTCGCAGTACCAGCACAGCAAGGCCGTTTTGGTTAATGTTGCAAGGCCAGATCAGTCAATCATCCAGACTGTTGCCCCTGCAACTACTGAAAAGGCTGCTGCCACTCTTCAGGAAACACACGTTTGTCTGGCCTCTCAACAGATACCCCTCCGTAGTGGTTGCACCTACGGTGCGGCCATCTGTATCGCTGAGGCACGCAAGCCTCCCCACCAACAGCAAGGTCCATGGTTCAATTTGACATGTATTTCAAATAATGACATCTGTTTTCGACATGCATGAATTTTTGAGGAAAACTGGACATTAAAAAGAAACTACATCTGAGCACAGAAATTATTTCAGAACTTACTGAAAACTAGATTATACACCTGCAACTTGATACGTCTGTTGGGCCCTCTTTCAAAAAATGGAACAACTTCAATTTCTTGAAGGAAGGGATATAGAGTTTGGAACCGTACTTGTCAACAAGGCCACTACAGTCTGAGTATAAACTTGGACTGGAAAAGAATACTAGGTCCACCCTTTTCACAGGATTCTTCTTTTATTGAAGTTGTTAAGCAAATCCCCCCCACCCCCTCAAATTTGATTCAGAGCCTTCCCATTTGTTATTCATTTGCTCATCCAATCTTCAGCATTCATCTATAGCACCACATTTAAAAACCTTCGGTTCTGTTGTCTGAACCACGTATCATCTACATTTCACTTCCACTCTATCAGGCTACACACCAATTACTTCAGGAAAGACTTCCAAACACTTAGTGATTCTTCTGTTTCAGCAATGCTTTTCTTCCTATTGCCGGTCTACATTTTATATCCCCTCTACTTCAACCCTCTATGGTGTCACCGCCAGACACCACACTTGCTAGGTGGTAGCCTTTAAATCAGCCGCGGTCCGGTAGTATACGTCGGACCCGCGTGTCGCCAGTATCAGTGATTGCAGACCGAGCGCCACCACACGGCCGGTCTAGAGAGACTTCCTAGCACTCGCCCAGTTGTACAGACGACTTTGCTAGCGATGGTTCACTGACAAATTACGCTCTCATTTGCCGAGACGATAGTTAGCATAGCCTTCAGCTACGTTATTTGCTACGACCTAGCAAGGCGCCAGTATCCGTACTATTGATATTGTGAATCATGTACCATAAAGAGCGACGTTCTTCATTAATGGATTAAATTTAAGTATTCCACCAGCTCCGTCTGTTTTTTCTCAGTTCTAATTCCCTTGCCATGTTCCAGATCTCACGCCAGCCTGCGTGAGCTAAACGCGTGCATTTCGGCCTCCTTTAACCATACGGTTGGCTCTCCTGCCAGCCACAACATTGGCAACAAGGTAAAACCGCATTCGTATCGATATTGCCCTGATTTACTTGTGTAATGGCTTCTCCACAATCTGTACTGTCCGAATTTTATCACTTACAGAATCAGCAGACGCAGGCCTTACTGGATGCCCTTTGACAGCTCATCCAGGGTCAACGTGCGATGCAAAACGATGCGGCAGCACCCGCTTCACCGCTAACGCAGCCACAACACGCTGTTGCACCCACTTTTCGACCTTTTGATGCTGCACTGGAAAGCTGGACGGAGTGGTCACGCCAATTTGGATTCCATCTCGCCGCCTACAGTATTCAAGGTAACGAGCGGCAGCCTTTTCTACTTTCCTCCGTCGGGGTACACACGTGATAGTCAACTTATTTCCCCAACGCGACGTAGCAACTCTGTCCTACGAAGAAATTTCGTCTGCATTAGATGCATATTTCAAAGAATCAGTCAATGTAGTTGTGAAAAGGTATACCTTCTTTCGTACAAAACGTACGACAGATCAGACTAATCAGGAGTGGGTTGCAACCTTGCAAGGCCTTACTAGGGATTGTGCTTTTGAGTGTCAATGTGGACTCCCTTATTCAGATACTATGGTACGTGACGCAATTGCACAGAACATTTCTGATGTTTGTATAAGGGAACAGATTTTGAAACTAGTCAATCCCTCCCTTCAACAAGTAATGGACATATTAGATCGGCAGGACACACTTGACTTTGCTCACGAATCATTTGAAACTTCACCAGCAGTGTGTCAGGTTACCCGGCCCGCCGGGCAAGCTGCACAGAGCAGTAAACAGCCCTCGTGCCGTGCCGCTGCCGCTAGGCTCTCAGCCATGTGTGCCGCGCCGGCACGCAAATGCAGTGATCAAATCATGCCCGCGTTGTGCTACTAAACATTCGCATGCGAATTGCCCGTCACGCCAAGCTATTTGCTTTTATTGTAATAAAAAAGGACATGTTCATAGTGTTTGCCAGAAAAAGCTCGATCGGAAGCTCACCACCGTTCCAGGCCCTTTGATTCGCGCCGGAATCGGAATTGAACCAAGGATACTCAGGCTCGCGAAAGTTCGCCCATGGAAATTCATGTAGTTCATTCCACTCCGCCCACTGCCACTCTCTTTAACAGTGACTGTGTTCGTTCCAAAAATAGTGTGCGTTGACATCGCCGGAACTCCCGTCAAGTTGCAAGTGATTATGTACCGGTGTCAGTTCACGTTGCACGAGACAGTCGCTCTTGTCGTCAGCAGGACAATAAACTTTTTGTAGACTTGGACATTAGCGGCACAGTGATACCATTCCAGCTCGATACCGGAGCTGCAGTTTCACTGATCAATCACGAGACTTACAAACTGCTGGGCACACGTCCGTTGTGTGCCGCAAATGTTCAGTTAACAAGCTATTCAGGGCAACGTACCCTGTGTTAGGATAGTGCAGCCTTCTTGCAACATACAAAGAGCAAACGAAACTTGTGTCATTTTACGTCCATCGTTCTTCTTCTGCAGTGAACTAGTTTGGTTTCGATTTATTTCAGTTGTTTAACTTGTCTATAGTAAATCAAGTCCTATCAGTGAACCAGACTGTGCCTTCAGACAGTGTTTCTCGTCTATGTGACGAATTTGCAGACATTTTTGCACCGGGCCTCGGTTGCGCTAAGAACTATAAAGCACATTTGGAACTGAATGTACACGCGCAACCGAAATTTTTCAGAGTGCGCAATGTTCCCCACGCATTGCATGATGAGGTCGCAAAAACATTACACGATTTGGAATCACAAGGTGTCATTGAACATGTGCAAGATTCTCTCTGGGCATCACCCTTAGTAATTTTGCCAAAACCTTCGGGAAAGTTGAGACTTTGTGTGGACTTCAAGGCAACAGTGAATCCACAACTAGTGATTGCAACTTTTCCATTACCCCGCCCAGAAGATCTTTTTGACAAACTGTGCCCGGGTAAATATTTTTCGAAGTTGGACCTCGCAGATGCATACTTGCAAATACCGGTGGACGATGAATCCCAGCGCGTTTTGGTGGTTACCACGCATCTTGGTTTGTATCGATTCAAACGACTGCCATTCGGGAGTGCATCCGCCCCTGCATTGTTTCAGCAATATCTACAAACTGTTTGTGCGTCGGTCCCTACTGCAGCTAATTATCTGGACGATATTGTGATCTTTGGAAAGACGGAAGAGGAACATTTAGCCAATCTCAGAACATTATTTCAGGTCTTGCGACAAAATGGTCATCGCTTGCGGAAGGACAAATGTGTGTTTTTTGCTCGGGACTTACCATACTTGGGACATGTACTCAATGCCCAAGGCATACATCCCAGTCCCACGCACCTTCGTGCCATACAAGACTTGCCTTCGCCGCAGAATTTGAAAAAGCTACAGATTGTGCTGGGAAAAATCAACTATTATAATAAATATGTGCCGCACGCCTCTTCCATTTCAGCTACGCTTCATCGCTTACGCCGTTAAGGGTGTTCCGTTCGTCTGGACGACAGAATGCGAATGCGCCTTTTGCCAGTTGAAATCAGCGTTGCTTTCCAATACTTGCCTTACGCCATTCGATCCCCAGAAGCCCCTTTTGTTGATGGTGGATGCATCGGATTTCGGGATCGGTGCTGTGCTTGTGCACAAAGATGGATCGCACGATCGCCCTATTGCCTTTGCGTCCAAATTGCTCTCGTCTGCGCAAAGAAATTATTCACAGATCGAGAAAGAAGCATTGGCTCTCGTATTTGGTGTTACAAAGCTTCATGATTTCTTGTATGGTCGTCACTTTACCATAATCACAGACCACAAACCATTGACATCACTTTTTCATCCGACCAAGCCTGTAACTCCACGTACAGCTCAGAAATTCATTCGCTGGTCTATTTTCCCCTCGCAGTACCACTACGATATCTTGTATCGGTCCACTGCTAAGCACGGAAACACCGATGCGTTGTCCCGCTTGCCTGTTGCTGAGGATAGGGCATTCAATTCCTCCGAATTTGCTTCCATGTTCATTGATGCGGAAACCGATGACGTAGTCGAATCGTTTCCGATTGATTTTCGTCGTGTAGCTACAGCCACAGCTGCCGACCCTGTCCTTTGCTCCTGTTCTGTGTTTTGTTGCTACGCAATGGCCCATGTCAAAGTCACATATCGGGGGCCCGTTGGTTCGCCAATTTTTTGCTCACAAGAGAGACTTTTGTACGACGTGGTGTTTTGCTGTTACGTTCTGATAATGATCAGTCCAGGATCATGGTACCACGTTCGTTACAGTCCTCTGTCTTACAGCTTCTCCACCAAGGACAGTGGGGTATAGTGAGAACGAAACAACTTGTTCGTCAGCACTGTACCTGGTTCGGAATCGATGCCGCGATTACGAATATGTGCTCTTCTTGCATGGTATATGCCGAACAACAATCAGCACCACCGCGGAAATTCTTTGCATGGCCAAAAGCCACTTCCCCTTGGCAATGCTTACACATCGATTTTGCTGGTCCATTCTGGAATGCTCGATGGTTGGTTGTGGTCAATTCACTTAGCAATTTTCCTTTTGTTGTCCGGATGTCTTCCACGACGTCATCAGCCACCATCCAAGTGTTGTCTGCAATCTTTTGCATTGAAGGTCTTCCACAGACTATTGTTTCCGACAATGGCCCACAATTCATGTCCGCAGAATTTCAGTCATTCTGCAAGGCCAATGGTAGTCGACATCTGATGTCCGCGCCGTTTTCGCCACAGTCAAACAGTGCCGCTGAACGATTGGTCAGGACTTTCAAGTCACAGATGTTGAAGTTGAAAGAGTCGCATTCTCGGGAGGACGCCTTATTGCTCTTTTTTTCCTCGTATCGCTCTCAGCCCCACGATGGTCGCTCGCCGGCTGAGTTGCTCCATGGTCGTCATCGAACCTTGATGTCTTTGCTACATCCGCCGCATCAACAAGTTCCTGTGCAGCGGCAGACACCTGCTTTTGGTCCAGGCGACGTTACTAATATCGCCACTACCGAGGTTCACGGCGTTGGCTCGAAGGGCGCATTCTTCGGTGCCTCGGACGCGCTATGTATCTGGTTTTGGGGGCCTCTGGTGAGGTGCGTCGGCATCTCAATCAGCTGCGCCTCTGTCGTCGCACAGCATCTGCCGCTCGCCGTCTGCTTTCAGCAACGGTGCCGTCCAGTCAGCGCCCTGGGGACCCATCTACTGGCTCGCCTCAGCCCCAGGTGTTACCGACGCTGCCTTCCATTTTGCCCCATGGCGCCGCCGCCTGTTTTCCCGCCGGCGACACCCGCAGTGGACACGCCGCTGCAACCGCCGGGCACCTCCCTCGGTCATGCGCCGCCGATCGCTTCCCGTGACCAGTTGTCCTCCGACATGGAACTCTTGCCCGCTCCGGACCGTATGTCGTCTACGCCCGTCGGGTGCTCCGGCCCGATGGAGGTCGACCCTTCGGCCCCTCCTGTCTCTCTACGGGCGCATACACCGCATGTTGGCGTGCACCCTGGAGCAGGTTTTCAGGCGTTTCCTAGCTCCCCGCGGTCCGAATGGCAGGGTGCGGGTGGCACAGCCTCGCCGGTTGTTAGCCTCCCCACCTCGTCGCATACGTCAACATGCAGTCCTTCCCGCGGCGGGTGGAGGCCTTATGCCACACCGATTTGCGGGGGAGGAATGTGGTGTCACTGCCAGACACCACACTTGCTAGGTGGTAGCCTTTAAATCGGCCGCGGTCCGGTAGTATACGTCGGACCCGCGTGTCGCCACTATCTGTGATTGCAGACCGAGCACCGCCACACGGCCGGTCTAGAGAGACTTCCTACCACTCGCCCAGTTGTACAGCCGACTTTGCTAGCGGTGGTTCACTGACTTCCACGCTCTCATTTGCCGAGACAATATTTAGCATAGCCTTCAGCTACGTTATTTGCTACGACCTAGCAAGGCGCCAGTATCCGAACTATTGATATTGTGAATCATGTTCCATAAAGAGCGACGTTCTTCATTAATGGATTAAAGTTAAGTATTCCACCAGCTACGTCTGTTTTTTCTCAATTCTAATTCCCTTGCCATGTTCCAGATCTCACACCAGCCTGCGCGAGCTAAAACGCGTGCATTTCGGTCTCCTTTAACCATACGGCTGGCTCTCCTGCCATCCCCAACACCCTCATTAGTTATTTTGCTCCCTAAATAGCAAAACCTATCCACAGCTTTTAGTGTATCATTTCCTAAACTAATTCCCTCAGCACCATGTGATTTAATTAAACTATATTTCATTTCCATCGTTTTACTTTTGTTAAAGCTCATCTTATAATCTCTCATCAAGACAATACTTATTTCATTGAACTGCTCTTCTGAATTCTTTCCTGTCTGACAGATTTAAATCACTGGCAAATTTTAACTTATTATTTCTTCTCCTTGAACTTCAATTCCAGTTCCAAGTTCCTCCTCTGATTACATCACTGCTTCCTCGATGTACACACTGAATAATGCAGGCATAGTCTACAATCCTGTACCACTCCCTTCTCCACAAAGGCTTCCCTTTCATGTCCTTCACCTCTCAGAACTGGAGTGAGGCTCCTCAAGAAGTTATGAATAACCTTTTGCTCCCTCTGTTCATCCCTGCTTCCTTCCTAATGTCAAATAATGTTGTCCAGTCACATTTTCAAATCTTTATCTAAATCTACAAATGCAACAGATATAGGTTTGCCTTTCTTCAACTTATCTGCTACGATAGGTCACAGAGTCAGAACTGCCTTGTATATTCCTACATTTCCCTCTCAGGTCCAATCAGATATTTCATAAAATTGGCATCTACCAGTTTTTCCATTCTGCTATAAACAATTCAAAATTTCACAACAATGACTCAAACTGATGGTTCGGCACTATTTACACTTGTCAGTATCTGACTACTTTGAAAGTGTGTTTGTAATTCTTAATAAAGTTTGTGCATGTTTTGCTTCTTCCACAGCTTCAACACCATGTGAAATAGTTTTGTCATGACCGACTCTCCCAATCATCTCAATAATTACTGACAAATGTATTCTGTTCCACTGCGAGGAGAAAACATGAAGGACGGGGAAACACAATGAGATGAAATAGCACAAATGTAAGGTCCTGGCAAGGGCAAGGAAGAGAGTACCACAAGGGACAGGGGGGGCTTAGTATGGGGGGGGGAGGGAGGGAGTAGCATCTGGGGAGTAAAAGCACGGGAGTAGCATCTGGGGAGGAATAGCACAGGACGGCAGCACTGGGGAGGGGGGGTAGGCTGAGGAACGGGGAGACTGGGAAAATTGGGTGAGAGCGGACCGAGAGAGTGGGAGAAGGGGGAGCGGGCCGCGAGAGGGGCGTTGAGGGCCGCGAGAGGGGGGGGAGTGGGCCGAGAGGAGGGGGAGTGGGCCGAGGGGAGGGGGAGTGGGCCGAGGGGGGGGGGGGAGTGTGCCGAGGGGGGGGGGGAGTGTGTCGAGGGGGGGGGAGTGGGCCGAGGGGGGGGGGAGTGGGCCGAGGGGGGGGGAGTGGGCCGAGGGGGGGGGGAGTGGGCCGAGGGGGGGGGGAAGTGGGCCGAGGGGGGGGGGGAAGTGGGCCGAGAGGGTGGGGAAGTGGGCCGAGAGGGGGGGGAGTGGGCCGAGAGGGGGGGAGTGGGCCGAGGGGGGGGGTGGCCGAGAGGGGGGGAGTGGCCGAGAGGGGGGGGAGTGCCGAGAGGGGGGGGAGTGGGCCGAGAGGGGGGGAGTGGGCCGAGAGGGGGGGAGTGGGCCGAGAGGGGGGAGTGGGCCGAGAGGGGGGAGTGGGCCGAGAGGGGGGGGAGTGGGCCGAGAGGGGGGGAGTGGGCCGAGAGGGGGGAGTGGGCCGAGAGGGGGGAGTGGGCCGAGAGGGGGGGGTGGGCCGAGAGGGGGGGCCGAGAGGGGGGGTGTGGGCCGAGAGGGGGGGGTGGGCCGAGAGGGGGGGAGTGGGCCGAGAGGGGGGGAGTGGGCCGAGAGGGGGGGAGTGGGCCGAGAGGGGGGGAGTGGGCCGAGAGGGGGGGAGTGGGCCGAGAGGGGGGGAGTGGGCCGAGAGGGGGGGAGTGGGCCGAGAGGGGGGGAGTGGGCCGAGAGGGGGGGAGTGGGCCGAGAGGGGGGGAGTGGGCCGAGAGGGGGGGAGTGGGCCGAGAGGGGGGGAGTGGGCCGAGAGGGGGGGAGTGGGCCGAGAGGGGGGGAGTGGGCCGAGAGGGGGGGAGTGGGCCGAGAGGGGGGGAGTGGGCCGAGAGGGGGGGAGTGGGCCGAGAGGGGGGGAGTGGGCCGAGAGGGATTGTTAGCCACAGTGGCAGGGGAGTAGGCCAAGGTTGGCGTATATGATGCGGTAGAGGGAGTAACTTGAGTCAATGAAACTGGACATTAACAAAGCAGTCAAAAATGCAAATAACAATAAAAACCTGATAAAACGCAACACTGTTGGGTGTTAACACCTGATGTTCATAAGCAGACTGGTATACCATAGATTAAAATTACGTAATACAGCACTACTGTAAACTGAACTGCAAGAAATGTCCTTAAGGCAGTGTTGAACACAGTCATATATTACAGTGATGGTGATGTGAGTGAACTGAAAGAGAAGAAGTTGCTGAAAACATTATTTATGCTTCAGTATTCTCCGAAGTATATTTATTCTACGCACTGATTTACAATCATAAAGAAATTCATTTTACGTAATGTACCCATAAAAAGAACAGAGCGATGATATTCATACAACTACAACAAACAGTTCCCCCAATATTGTACAGGTATGTATTTGATGCTAAGATACAGTAGCTACTACTATCACTAAATATTTTTCTGTTATGTAGGTTTTGTCAGCCCTTTTGTGATGCACTCATTAGAAACAAAGATAACATATACCTATTGCCACGGTAGAGGTCCAATCCAAGTACATCTTGTAAGACCTGCCTGCAGCTGGCCAGGGAAACAGTTGGGAAGAAATGAGCCACCAAGTCAGAAAGCGTCATTAGCAGCTCTGAGGATATGAATGGCTTTGAATTGATGCTGGGTACCATTTTACCCTCAACAAGTGCTTTGTGTACCTGCAGAATAATAAGCACAGATCAACAAAATGCAGCAATAAATCTGCAAGAAACTGCGAAACATGATGATGATTTCAATGTTACATATAACCACAGAACAAACATAATACAAACTATTTTGTTTTAAATGCCTAGAGTGTCCACACATGGCTAAGAAAGCAGATGTAAACATGCCCCACCAATCAAGAATGATGGCTGGTGGGTAAGATAATGTATACTACTGTATAGCATATGATATATTCTTTGAGCTGTTGGACTGTAATTGAGTGTTCAGTGGCTTTCTGTGTGTGTTAACACTGTAATTCAATCGGTCACTGGTATATCAACAATATAAGGAAAAGGATAGATTGCTACTCACTGTAAAAATGATATGTTGAGTTGCCGACGTGCACAATGAGAAGACCATTACACATCATAGCTTTCGGCCAATACCTTCTTCACAAAATAAAAAGCGCTCTCTCTCTCTCTCTCTCTCTCTCTCTCTCTCTCTCTCTCTCACACACACACACACACACACACACACACACACACACACACACACACACAAATGCCTTTTCATTGTGCCTTCTGCAACTCAATGTGTCATCCTTACGGCGAGTAGCAGTCTGCGCTATTCCTAATATTCCTGACATTCCAACGTGGAGTTTCCAATGACTGTTATGTTTTGTGTGTTTAATATTTCAGTGGTAAGACTGACTTTCAAAGTGGAACATTTAATCTGATTTAACATCTACTATTACATAAATTGGTTTTGGCTTAATCTCATCTCAGGAGCTGTCCTTGCAACTAAACTGTGGGGAAAACTTATTTGCTTACTGTAATCAAAGAATTGGTAGACGACCACCTATAATTGTATGCTTTAAAAAACTAAATTTTTGATGACATACAATTATAAATAAATTCAATCTTATCTGATGACATACAATTATAAATAAATTCAATCTTATCTAAAAGCACACTTAATTCTATCACATTTTGAAAAGCTGAAGTTGTTAGTGGGTATGGTAGTTTTCTACAGGCCAATCAGAACTGAGATCATTGCCTGCTTGTGGACAGGTTATCATCATAAATAGGTGCAGCTTGATTATATTATAATTGCACTTTGCTCAATGTCCTGTTTCTCAAGTACAATATAGTTTCCTTTGGAAATGAACAGAAACTAACTACATTTTACAATGAATCCTTAACAATTCATCAGATTATCTGAGTACATTACGAATTCAAATTATATGATAATGACTTGCTAAGCTAAGAATTCTAAACAGACATAATGTCACAGTCTGACCTGAGGCTGAAATCTATAATTAAAACATGGTTTACAAGATGGTCACTTAAGAAGGTGAACGCCAACAAAATATTTTTACATTCAGAGGAGAAAGTCTGTGATAGAAATTTCAGGAAAAGATCTCACCAGAATAAAAAACACCTTTGTTTTAACGACTGCCACAAGTCACATATCCATGACAACTGCTCCTCCACTTTGTGACAATACAACACAAAAAGTCCTTCTTTGCACTTTTCTGATGTCCTCTGCCGATCCTTTCAGATAAGGATCCTATAGCACACAGCAATACCCCGGAAGACAGATGAGCATAGTATGGGCAATCTCTTTCATAACTTTGATCCATATTCCAAGTGTAGTCTTTGCTTTGTTTTCCTCGCATTTCATAGATTGTTTTCTTTGAGCAAATTTGTAATGTTCGAACACAGTACATGATCCAAAATCATAATGCAAATTGGCATCCATATGGGTATGTAATTAAGCAGACTGCTCACTGCCATTAGTCGTCTGAAAGTAGCCTAGCTGAACCAGAGGCCATGTCAATTTGAAGGGATTTAAGCTGCTTTGGTAGCTGTTCCTGATTCGAATTCTGAAATATTTACTTCGTCATCTTCAACAATTTACAACCTTAATACCATTGGTTCTAGGTCTATGCTCATCTCGTGTTTGGCCTGCACCCTTTGACACTGACATCCTTTCTGTACTTTCCCCATGACCTTCTAACCTATAAAACTGCCCAGTACACCCCACACAAAACCTAATACCCATATAAATGTCTCCTGTGTGTAACGGACCGGACCCCCCCCCCCCCCCCCCCCCAAATTCAGCAGAGCCCGAAATTACACCACCCTATGGCACATGACACAGAGCTACACCATCTGAGCCTGTGATTTAGATCCTGAACTCGGCTCTGCACCAAATGCCTGCGATTGGGCCTGCCGACAATGGTGCAGATGGTTAGTTGTGCACCTCACAAGCAAGACTGGCAGCATTTACCAATTCAATTAGCTGCTGGAAACCAGAATCTCTTCCCCCCTTCCTTGATAGACATATCTCTACGGAGACCAATTACCCAACTAACAATGGAACTGCCAACTACCAGCAATGCCACCCTCCATGAAAGACTGGATCTTGCAGGTCAAGGGCCTTCCTCTGCAACAAGATAAATGCCTGCATCTGGCTCAGGATGTCATCCACAGTGCCTAAAACATATTTTTCAGACAAACTGGGGAGGCCTTTCAATTGGTTCCCCTACAAAGTCCTTCACCCACTTGACCACAGGTGACAGATCAACCTCAGTGCAGGCAGAGTAGTTGCAGTAGTGGCCCAATTGAGTGACATGTGGGATGTGCAGGACGTTCCTTGGATCCCTTCGTCTGGCCTCCAACAGCACTGCCCATTGGCAACAGTCTCAAGCTGCACGACAAAAGCTAGCACCTTCTGGAGCTGTGAATGAAGGGTCACCAACTCAGCTTGCATCTGAACACAACAATCACAGCCAATACCCATACTAAATACAGCAGATCTCTTCATTGCACAGTTATTAAAATGCAGAGCTGTGCTTAGTAAATACACAAAAATTCAAGAATTAGACTACAAAGCATGCAGGTATAACTAAATTTGTCACACTTCTAATTAGAAGCTTGTAAAATAATACACAAATGAACACTGCTATTGCTGCTGCTGCTGTAGCAAAGGCTCGTGCCTAACTAAGTATAAATAAACAATTCAACATTGATGTACATGGTACTTGAACATAAGTTACACAGTTACAAATGCACACACCGACAGGAAGTGAAAGGTTAATTCGGAAATAGGCTTCAGAGTGCCCACTGTCTGTTAGAACTGCTTGCACAACAGAACTTTGTGCCTACTTCATAAAGCTGTAGCTGCACATGAACTGTAAGCTGAAGAGAAACATGTATATTTAATTTACTCACTAGGCTTCTCCTTATCATTGCCTTAAACACATCCTGTCCCTACTCACATACAAAATATGTGCTTTTCAAAAAACAAACGATACCATTTTGTTAATCTATGTTTAGAAATTGGGCTACATTATTCCACCCAACACACACACACACACACACACACACACACACACACACACACACACATATATTCTACTGAAACATTATCCCCTGCACTGTAAAAGTTATTAAATGCAAGAAGTGTGATAATACAGCTTGATGTGTAGCACACTGACTTATCAAACAGGGATGCACATCAGACTTTGATCGAATGCTCATGTCAGATTCTCAATAACATGTCTAGAACCTAAGCAACCTCACTGGAGCTTTCCACAATTGTCTAGACAGTTATCCAGCTAGTTCCCCATCTTCATCCCCAAAAAAACAGAACACAACACGAACTGTTGTTGCAAACACACACAGAACACAGAATTCACAGACAGATTGCAAACGCTGGTTTCCTCCTGTGAGGTAAACAACATTTGTGGTGACAGGAAGGGAATCTACACAGGAGACATAAATATAAGTAATGTCTAATCACAATGGTCAACTGCCTATCACCAGCCGAATGTACTAAAAGGCAGGAAAAATGCTGAAGAAAATGTTAAATGTTGAATGAGGTTAAGGCTGCATGCTGTACAGTGTGTAAACTTTTTTGATGGCAGACCTCTCCCTAGTCCTGAATCAGTAGAAGTCGGTAAAGGTCGAGAAGCTTCAGTAGGCACGCAGTTTCGACTGCTACCAACATTACATAGCTGACTGTGTTGTACAAGGTAGCCATTGCCGTCTGCTTCGTTATTGTTTTGCACTGTACTGTTCTGTGTGTTTTTATTGTGCAGTTGTGCTAAACATTATCAAAATGAGTGAAGAGGCAGTTGCTGGCCCATCTGCTGTACGCTCGTGCTTCGCGACGGAAGAAATCTTGGAAAGTTGTTGATCGATTGATTTAAAATTTTGGCACAACGTTTTTTAGGAATACACCTGTGGTTTTATATACTTTTTTAACACATTTGCGAAACATGTTGCGAATAGTGTTAGTAGTGCACAAATAATAGAACAAAATGTCATGCCTGAGGCGGCAGTTTTTCACGCATCTCGATGTTTACCACATCATATCTCCTGAATTATATGTTGTAAAGAGACATAAATTTGCCGGCGAATTTACTGATATATGTGGATACTGTATGCGAAATATGTTGCGATTAGCGTTAATAGTATCGAAATAATACAGTAAAACATCATGCCTACTGCGGCAGATTTACGGTATGTACTGAGAAAATGTAGTAAGCGACAACCTTTTTTCATTTCATTATTTTGTGGGGGGTGTCAGCGAGAAAAATTTTCATAAAGGTTTGAAATTGTACGTAACGTTTGTTGCTAGTCGCTAAGTGCTCTCATTCTCAAATACTGGATGCATAAATCTGGGTATTTTCCCGCGGTAGAATCTCATTGTTTATGACATCATACCTCCTCAAGAATGTCTTTTTTTTTTTTTTTTTTTTTTTCAGCTAGGAATCTTCGTGGGCGTACGGAGAACAACTCACCAAAATTTCATCGCAATCGGATGAATGGTTTGTGAACGCACAGAAGGCAGACAGACATAAATACATCTGCTTTCGTGTAAGCATGACGCGCAATTTGTAGTGCCAGCACTGCAACTGGTAGGCGTGCCATGTGCTCCCCCCCCCCCAACGGCTCCTCTCCCTTGCCAGCCAATTCTTGCTTCCTCCTCTCCCCGCACTCCCCTCACAACTCTGCCGTCTTACAGTTAACTCACTGTAGTCACCCCTCGGTTACTACACCTACAGCACACAGCAGACCTAAGTCGGGCCACAACTGCAGGGTGTAGTGTGGGCCAACATTCCAATGGCATGATTGCAACTACTGAGGTGGCCACCAAGATCTCGGGCACCTCAGTCACCGATCAGCATTACCAGGTCCACCAAGTGTGCACCGCACTACCCATCTGATGTGGATAACATCTTTATAAGGACATGGATGGGTCTGCAGGCCCTCAGTCATGAACTATGTTTGACGTGTGTAAACTACTTTCATTATATCCTAGTTGATTTCATTCAGTGACCCAAAAAATTCTGCCTTTTTTACATCTGTATGTCTCCTTGTTAGAACGCAAGTGGCAACACTGAGGGACGAATTTTCATGAGCTTCAGATTCTGTGCTTTTCTGCCATTAGGCTCTTCCATGGTGGATTTACTCCACTCACTTCTGCAATAGCTGCAGGCACTTATGCCCTTATTGGAACAGTTGTTGGCTATGTTGAGCCAGGCTCAGTCACTGTTCCCGCACTATAAAATACATGGAAGACTAGGACACTTATGAGAAGCAGTTTTGACAATATTTCGTGGTGTTCCAGTTGGTCAACATGAAGATACATAAGGCTTTCTGCTTATCATGGGTACCCCCACTTCGCTCCTCTGTGAAAATCAGCGTTACTTTCTTTTGAACATATATGCTGTTTGCTGTCCTCTTTTATCACCACAAGCATTTGCATGTGGTTGCAGCACACGTTAAATTCTACCAATGTCCCAACTGTATCGAGCTTGGGTGGCCAAGCTTCACAGCCTCAGTTGGAAGTGTCAGTTTGTCACAGGTAAGTCTCACGAGTCTAGTGCGGACACCTGTCAGAGACATGATCATTCATTTGGTTCCAGATAAGGAGGTGTGTCAATGTGCCCTTCAGTTTGAGGAGCCTAGATTAGCAGAGATTTCACATACGCACAGTCATTTGAGGTGCCACAAGCCATCAGTTAGAGACTTGCAGTGATGTTGTTGTTGTTGGCTGCATGCAGGCCTGGTACATGGAGCCCTGCATACTGCTGTGGGACGGGGGTGGGGTGGGGTGGGGGGTGGGGTGGGGGTGGGGGTGGAAGTTGTGTCGAAGCAAAGGGAAGGGAAAAGAAGAGGAAGAGATGACAAAAGAAGGAAACAAAAGTGTCACGTAGAAAATACTCAACTTGGCTAAGTAAAATTATTATCTGGCGAGAAACAACGCTCTTGCTGCTGTCTTTGCCTTTAAAAAAATTATGCGTTTTTGTATGGTGCAACATTTCATTTAAATACCTATCATAAGCCCTTGGTTTACCTGTTTAACCCATAGGTGTACTCACCGGGCAAAGCTGCTCATTGTCTTCAGCATTGGGCTTTGCTCTTGTCCTGGTACAATTATGAGATTCATTTTCTTCTCACATTGCAACATACGAATACAGATGCTCTGTCCTGTCTCCCCATGTACCCTGCTGCCCTGCCCTGACCCCCCCCCCCCTCCCCCCCCATGAAACTGTATACAGAGGTAGTGACTATCCGCCAGGTTGGACAGTCATGAAACACATTTCGGAATTTTTGTGTGTTGCACCATCTCCTTTTCCTCTTCGATGGTGTTAGGCTCCAGTTAATGGAATGGTTCACCCCTGGTTCTTGGTTTTTTGCCACGACTGGGAAAGAGTCTTCATTTATTGTGCTGGTCCTGTATAGACACACTCTGCTTGTTGGCAATTTACTTTTCTTTATTTACCAAATATTGTGCATTGCAACTGTCAAGACCCTGCCACACATGTTCTCCATAGAACACTTCCCTTGCACCGTGATTTTGGACAATAACTCTCAGTTCATGCTGCAATCTTTCGAGGCTTTTTGTACACACAATTACATCTGCCACGACATGGAACCTCCCTCCCACTCCTAGTCGAACAGCAAGACAGAAAGCCTTATTCAAACATTTAAGACGCAGATGCGCAAGTATGTACAAGATTTCCCGACTGAGGAGACACTCACATTTTTTTAAGCTTTTACTTTTTTTTATCCCACTTACTTTGGTCTATACATCCCAGATCAGGCTAATTAGGAACTTCTCGAGCCTTTGGCTGCTGCCCCCGGCACTACCACAGACAGTGTTGTAGTCGTCAACACCTGGTCTTTCCCCAACAAGGAAGGAGTAAGTCCAGTAGCCCACTGATTAATCCACATACCACATACCCCCCCATGAACCATGGACCTTGACACTGGTGGGGAGGCTTGCATGCCCCAGCGATACAGATGGCCGTACCATAGGTGCAACCACGGGGTATCTGTTGAGAGGCCAGACAAACGTGTGGTTCCTGAAGGGGGGCAGCAGCCTTTTCGGTAGTTGCAGGGGCAACAGTCTGGATGATTGACTGATCTGGCCTTATAACACTAACCAAAACAGCTTTGCTGTGCTGGTACTGTGAACGGTTGAAAGCATAAGGAAACTACAGCTGTAATTTTTACCGAGGGCATGCAGCTTTACTGTATGGTTAATGATAATGGCGTCCTCTTGCGTAAAATATTCCAGAGGTAAAATAGTCCCCCATTCAGATCTCCGGGCGGAGACTATTCAAGAGGAAGCCGTTATCAGAAGAAAGGAAACTATCGTTCTACAGATCGGAGCGTGGAATGTCAGATCCCTTAATCGGACAGGTAGGTTAGAAAATTTAAAACGGGAAATGGATAGGTTAAAGTAAGAATATAATGGGAATCAGTGAAGTTCACTGGCAGGAGGAACAAGACTTTTGGTCAGGCGAATACAAGGTTATAAATACAAAGTCAAATAGGGGTAATACAGGAGTAGGTGAAATAACGAATTTAAAAAAAAAAAAAAAAAAAAAAAAAATAGGAATGCGGGTAAGCTACTACAAACAGCATAGTGAACGCATTATTGTGGCCAAGATAGATACGAAGCCCACACCTACTACAGTAGTACAAGTTATATGCCAACTAGCTCTGCAGGTGATGAAGAAATTGAAGAAATGTATGATGAGATAAAAAGAAATTATTCAGATAGTGAAGGGAGATGAAAATTTAATAGTCATGGGTGACTGGAATTCGGTAGTAGGAAAAGGGAGAGAAGGAAACGTAGTAGGTGAATACGGATTGGGGGTAAGAAATGAAAGAGGAAGCCACCTGGTAGAATTTTGCACAGAGCACAACTTAATCATAGCTAACACTTGGTTCAAGAATCGTAAAAGAAGGTTGTACTCATGGAAGAAGCCTCGAGATACTGGCAGATTTCAGATAGATTATATAATGGTAAGACAGAGATTTAGGAACCAGGTTTTAAATTGTAAGACATTTCCAGGGGCAGATGTGGACTCTGACCACAATCTATTGGTTATGAACTGTAGATTAAAACTGAACAAACTGCAAAAAGGTGGGAATTTGAGCAGATGGGACCTGGATAAACTGACTAAACCAGAGGTTGTACAGAGTTTCAGGGAGAGCGTAAGGGAACAAATGGCAGGAATGGGGGAAAGAAATACAGTAGAAGAAAAATGGGTAGCTTTGGGGGATGAAGTAGTGAAGGCAGCAGAGGATCAAGTAGGTAAAAAGACAAGGGCTAGTAGAAATCCTTGGGTAACAGAAGAAATATTGAATTTAATTGATGAAAGGAGAAAATATAAAAATACAGTAAATGAAACAATCAAAAAGGAATACAAACGTCTCATAAATGAGATCGTCAGGAAGTGCAAAATGGCTAAGCAGGGATGGCTAGAAGACATATGTAAGGATGTAGAGGCTTATCGTACTAGGGTTAAGATAGATACTGCCTAAAAGAAAATTAGAGAGACCTTAGGAGAAAAGAGAGCTACTTGCATGAATATCAAGAGCTCAGATGGAAACCCAGTTCTAAGCAAAGAATGGAAAGCAGAAAGGTTGAAGGAGTATATACAAGGGCAATGTACTTGAGGACAATATTAGGGAAATGGAAGAGGATGTAGATGAAATGGGAGATATGATACTGCAGGAAGAGTTTGACAGAGCACTGAAAGACCTGAGTCGAAACAAGGCTCCAGGAGTAGGCAACATTCCATTACAACTATTGACAGCCTTGGGAGACTCAGTCCTGACAAAACTCTACCATCTGGTGAGCAAGATGTATGAGACAAGCGAAATTCCCTCAGGCTTCAAGAAGAATATAATAAGTCCAATCCCAAAGAAAGCGGGTGTTGACAGAAGTGAAAATTACCGAACTATCAGTTTAATAAGTCACAGATGCAAAATACTAACGCGAATTCTTTACAGACGAATAGAAAAGTTGGTAGAAGCCGACCTTGCAAAAGATCAGTTTGGACTCCGTAGAAATATTGGAACACGTGAAGCAATACTGACCCTATGGCTTATCTTAGAAGCTAGATTAAGGAAAGGCAAACCTACGTTTCTAGCATTTGTAGACTTAGAGAAAGATTTTGATAATGTTGACTGGAATACTGTCTTTCATATTCTGAAGGTGGCAGGGGTAAAATACAGGGAGCGAAAGGCTATTTACAATTTGTATAGAAACCAAATGGCAGTTATAAGAGTTGAGGGGAATGAAAGGGAAGCAGTGGTTGGGAAGGGAGTGAGACAGGCTTGTAGCCTCTCCCTGATGTTATTCAATCTGTATATTGAGCAAGCAGTAAAGGAAACAAAAGAAACCTTTGAAGTAGGTATTAAAATCCATGGAGAAGAAATAAAAACTTTGAGGTTCGCCGATGACATTGTAATTCTGTCAGAGACAGCAAAGGACTTGGAAGAGCAGTTGAACGGAATGGATAGCGTTTTGAAGGGAGGATATAACATGAACATCAACAAAAGCAAAACGAGGATAATGGAATGTAGTTGAATTAAGTCAGGTGATACTGAGGGAATTAGATTAGGAAATGAGACACTTAAAGTAGTAAAGGTGTTTTGCTATTTGGGGAGCCAAATAACTGATGATGGTCGAAGTAGAGAGAATATAAAATGTAGACTGGCAATGGCAAGGAAAGCGTTTCTGAAGAAGAAAAATTTGTTAACATCGAGTATTGATTTAAGTGTCAGGAAGTCGTTTCTGAAAGTATTTGTATGGAGTCTAGCCATGTATGGAAGTGAAACATGGACGATAAATAGTTTAGACAAGAGAAGAATAGAAGCTTTCGAAATATGGTGCTACAGAAGAATGCTGAAGATTAGATGGGTACATCACATAACTAATGAGGTGGTGTTGAATAGGATTGGGGAGAAGAGAAGTTTGTGGCACAACTTGACTAGAAGAAGGGATCGGTTGGTAGGATATGTTCTGAGGCATCAAGGGATCACCAATTTAGTATTGGAGGGTACCATGGAGGGTAAAAATCGTAGAGGGAGACCAAGAGATGAATACACCAAGCAGATTCAGAAGGATGTAGGTTGCAGCAAATACTGGGAGATGAAGAAGCTTGCACAGGATAGAGTAGCATGGAGAGCTGCATCAAACCAGTCTCAGGACTGAAGACCACAACAACAACACCACCACCTACTGTGCACTGAAGTTGGGCCACTATGGCAAGTGAAGTGCATGCCGACTTGCAAATGCTATGCCTGCAACTACCCGAGGCAGCCGCCACAGGCAATCTGGTCACGGACAGCAGTCACCCAGTCCATTGTGCATGCGCAGCACCACACCAGTGACTCCTGACATGAACAGCATCTTTGTAATGGCATGCACAGACCTCCAGGCTCTTGGTTGTGAAATATATTCATAGGTTCAGAGACGTGTAAACTAATTACATTGTATTCTTGTTGATGTCACTCTGTGGCCCAATAAATTGTATCTCTTTTATGACCGTGTGTTTCCTTGTGTTCCTAGTTAGTACACATGCCATGTTCTTCAGTCCCCATTACCTTCCCTGCTGTATCCACTTCCCATCATACCACTGCACTCGATTCAAAGTATGATTCTAATAACATGAAGTCAGCAAAGGCTGTTTTGTGTTCTCAAGTACATCGCTGTGAAGTGTGCCTGAATTAGGGCATAGTGCCCAACGTTGCATACACTGAACAGCAGTTTTCAGTGAGTGTCCTTGTACAAATTTTTTTTTGAGAAAGACATGGAAAGAAGCAGCAGGCATTTCAGTCCAAATTTCAAGACAACCACGAATTCCCAAAACCACATGTTTTAAATGTCTACGCACGACTGCTGTTTACACAGATATTTACCTATCACTTAGATGAGTAGTGCTGAATATGGAAGTATTGTTTCCCGCACTGATGAAAAAGACATTTTACTTCAGAATACCTGTCAGTAAGTACAACATATGAGCTTTCTAACAGAATATAAAAATGAAAAATATGAGTACCAAAACGAATACACACAAAATGTATGCATTTGGTGGATTCCAAGGATGGTACTTATACAGTAATAATCTGCCTTACAATTTTTGAAACGTGATTCTCTCTTAGTTGAAAGGCCATTCATAGACCTACATTTTCCAACAAGATGAAATACTTATCAGAAATAGGGAATGACTCAAGGCTTTTTCAGAGAAAATGTTTTACCAATTAACCAGATGGAACAAAGCTTAAAATCTTACATTCCATATACGCCTTCCGAGAAAATTAGATCATACTCCTGAGATAATACAGTATTGAATGAACAAAAAATGTTTTTGTTTTGCCAGTACCTACAAGCCTGTACACAACCTAACTAAATCAAACTGTAATCATGTGTTAGCTCACTGGGTTACAGTATTCTGCAACTCATTTGGCAGTAATTATCACACTGCATTTGTGTGACCTGTGCTGCACATGATATGGACAATCATCGCTTTTACTCCATCAGTATGAGTAGATTTTGTTGAGATTGAGTGAAATTGTGTAATTAATTTCTCTCAATGAAATATAGCCCAGGGAAAGTAAATAGGACCAAGTATTACCACACTCCTACAGGGCACTAAAACTTGTTTACATTGTTGTACTAACTTTGACTTTTGCAATCTATTAATATTGTACGACCAAGATGTTTTTTCATCCCATTTCCTCCGGATGAAAACTTTGATCTGCTTGTGTCAAACACATGGTTGCATCTCAGCAATTGTTTCTTCAATACTCCAAAGGGTCACATGCACAAGTGAGGCAGTACAAAAAGACAACGGTGACTGCAGAGAACAAAAAAGAATGTATATATTGTCTTTTCAGGGAAACTACATTTCAAACCTCATAAACATTAGACAATAAAACAAAATACACGATAAAAATTGCAGCTATGAGATTGTCCTCATTGTAGCTGTAAGCAAAATTCTATATCAGTATTTTTCATTATGAAAATTATACTGGACAGCAGAAATTGATAACAATTAAACCACTGCAACAATCACACCTTACAGAGTATTAAATGAAAGCTGACTGCTTCAGCGAACACTACAGGCTATATTTCGAATCCTACATGTACATTTAAAGTTAGGCCTATAGATGATTTTACAAAATATGTGAATGTGACACAGCCATTTATCCTGCACGAGCTGAACATAGTATGAAAGCTGCAAGAGTTACCTTGTTTCTCACCTAATCATCCCAGGTAGCTATTTGACATGCTTTAAATGATTGTTTATGTAAATGGTCTAATAAAAAATATACTGAATCCCTATGAAATCATAAATAACAATAAAAAACTAATTGAGGAGAGAAGTTTTGGAAAGACCTTCGATATGCAGCAACATATACGCTGCATGTTTTCGTATTAAGAAAATATAAATCCGAATTGCACCAACACAGCACGTTAGTTTCCAGAACGTTGAAATGGAGATTGTGATGTTCTTTTGTAAGCCAGTTGTATCTCATGCCACATGATCTCGCTAGCCGATGACAGCAGATATTCAGAGCATAGGACACATGTTATAGTCAGCCAATAGCAAGGTCACTGTTACATAGCGCGAACACACAAAGATCAAAAGTTAGTAGCGGTTTACATTAATATACATAGTACAGCTACAAGAAAAGCTAAGCTTTCACATGTAATATTGACCTTTTTTTGTTTGTGTTATACTTTTAAGATACATCACATAAATGTGCCAGTAAATTTAATATAATGATATAAATGTCTGTTCTTCTGGGCTTAAAATTCTTGTAAGTGGCTTGTCCTTAAAGTGTTCAGTTTTAAACACTCTGCGATTTAAGAAATTCATCCCACTTTCTCACATGTAACGTACTTCATCTTGCATAAAAAGAAATTTACTTTGAAAGAAGTGCTTTTCGAACCACCATTTGCAATACTATCCTAGGCTTTTAGAAATAGGTTCGGTTTAGCTGTTGCCAGAAAGCACCAGAAAACAGGCACTATTGCACGTGCATAGTTGCAGTGGTGTAGGAACCACCACATGTTCGTATGTATAAAGCACGAAGACAGCATACATTATGCCATGAAAGAAACTGGACATCAGAGGATACTCCAAGAGCATCGGAATTTCGTAAACCATACTAAAATGGGTAATTCGGCTTGAAATGCACATTGCTTTTTTTCCAGATTCAGAATGAAGTAGATCCCATATTGTGGTTTTTGGGTTGTAAATTTTCTTGGAGTACTAATACTGCACCATCTCATATTTGGTTCTTTATTATGGCATAATGCCATTCATGGCAGAAGATGAAAATGTGAACTTGAAATTCAGCAAACAGTTGGAACTAGCGAGAAAAAATTTTCTCGTTAGCATCTGGCTGCTTGCTGATACTGCCGATACAGCAAACAGCCACACTTCGTGCAGCAGGAAGTGGGAGAAGGTACTACTCATGAGCAAGTAACTGTGCATGCACATAAGCCCGCTGGCAACTGGTCAAACAAACCTAATGTAAACAGTTGTGACGTCACATTCCTAAAAAGCAGTTTATTGTTATGAAGTATTACATAATCTTCACCCTAAGGCCTTTGACATATTTTTGCTATTTGCAGATGCTTGTGCGTGCACGGTGTTTTGTTGTTGTAAACGGCGCATTTCCTTTCCCACTAAATTATTACTTTTTCCCCTCTCATTTATATTTTATTGGTGCACTATCATTCTCCAGTAGCAGGATACAGCAACATCCTTTGCTAGAGAATCAATTCTTACCACTCAAAATTATAAAAATTTAACTGAAAGCTAAAGAAATAAAAAATTCTCGGGTTTTCCCAGGATAAAAAAATTTCCGGGTTTTTCCCAGATTTCCCGGGTCGTATACACCCTGGAAAATGAGATAGTTTTAGGTGTCATAAGTACAAAACTATTCTCACAAGTACAAGACATACCTATAGAAATGTCGAAGTCTCATACTGGAAGAGTGTCAGAATTGAGCCTCTTGTTCTATTTAAATTCTGTATTTTTCATCAAGTGGAAATTATGAATAAACAAATATTGCATCATAATTTTCTAATAAAAATAGTATCATTATTTTCAGTTATGGGTCACATGAAGCAAATTAAATTGATACAGTCACGTGAAATGACTTCCATACATCAATAATACTCCAGAATGAATTTTCACTTTGCAGAGGAGTATGGGCTAAAAAACTTCTTTGCACGTTAAAACCAGCTTAATCTTTCAGGAAGTTTCATCAATAATACTGATCCATTTTGTATGCTTGAAGAAAAAAAGAAATTAGTGGGAATTAGCAGTAAGTAGAGGAGATATGGAATGCCCAGGAAAAGATGCATTTGCCGTTGACAAGGAGATCTTCTGGTAGATACAGTTCAGCATTTTGAATTTTAAGGTACTAGAATCTACTAGATGACTTCTGTGAGGGATGCATCACAATACTTGTCTGCTTTTTCACTTTGCTCACAGTGTCTCTCAAAGTTTTAAAGTTTTAAATGACTACATTAGTTTATTTCTGGTACACATCATTCCACCACATATGGAAATGAACAGATTTTTTGATGGACTGGGTTTCTTTAAAATTTTGTGGATATGGCCACTGGACTTTATGAAGGCTGTACCTCCCAATCCTTACTGGTAACATAAAGTTTCAATATCAGTTTCATCATGATCCACAACACCAGGCTTTGGTTTGTTTCCGCTGTTGACACTGATACTGTGAGCAAGTCCCCCCACCATCCACCCACATTTATAGCTTGTTTCTGTATCAAAGTTCACTATAAACAAGCATCAGTTTGACAATATTTTTCTGAACAAATAACTTTGACAATACTTTGGACTGTAAAGTTTGTAGTCTCATGACATAGCACACAAGCAGATTTACTGTCTAAATTACAACAGCAATATTTGTAGTGCAGTTTTATCTTATCCAGCATGATGTGTGTTTCATGTTTAACATCTTGCACTTTACGTTGAAAACAAATCTTAAAACATCTAAAGTTGTAGTCAGTGTTCTTGTCAGATTAATAATTTGTCCAGTAAGCACACAATAGTTCAAAATACATTTACTGGCATATTTTCTGCAATTTCACCTATGTTTTTGCCTCAGAGCCAGAGGTATAACAGTAGGCTTTGCACCCAGCTATCATCCGTTTGTGCATGCGACTGCAGTTAGGCAGAAACACAGCTACCAAACAGTTGCAGTGTTCGATGAAGATGAATGACTAAGTGCGACACCTAGTGGGAGCACTATGTACCTGTGGATACTCTGCAAGCCACTGTATGGTGCATGGCAGAGGGTACCTTGTACTAACACTAGTTATTTCCTTTCCTGTTCCACTTGCAAACTGAATGAGGAAAAAAATGACTATATTTCTCCTATCTTATCTCAGTGGTCCTTACTCACATTGTATGTCTGAAGCAGTAGAACTGTTCTGCAGTCAGCTTGAAATGCGAGTTCTCTAAATTTTCTTAATAGTGTTCCTCGAGAAGAATGTCACATTCCCTATAGTGATTCCCATTTCAGTTCCCAAAGTATGTTGCTAAAAATTGCTTGTTGTTAGAACCTATCAGTAACAAATCTAGCAGCTCACCTCTGAATTGCTCTGATGTCTTCCTTTAATCTGACCTTGTATGGATCCCAAACACTTGAGCAATACTCAAGAGCAGATCATACTAGTGTCCAAATGCGGACTCCTTTACAGATGAACCACTCTTCCCTCAAATTCGCCCAAAAAACAGAAGTTGACCATTCACAATCCCTACCACAGTCATCACACGGTCATTCCATTTCATATTGCTTTGCAATGTTATGCCCAGATATTTAACTGCTGCGACTGTTCACAAGCAGGACTGTAAGGACACTTCTAATGCTATATCCGAACATTATGGGTTTGTTTCTCCTACTCATTCACATTAACTTACATTTTTCTACATTGAGAGGTAGCTGCCATTCATTACATCAAGAAGTTGTCAAAGTCGTCTTGTACCCTCCTACAGTCATTCAACTTTGACTCCTTACTGTACACAACAGCATCATCAGGAAACAACCATGGATTGCTGCCCCACTGTCGAGGACAACATGCTGTGTTCTATAACTTATGAAGTCTTCGAACCACTCACATTCCTGTGAACCTATTCCATATGCTCATACCTTCCTTAACAGCCTGCAATGTGGCATCATGTCAAATGCTTTCCAGAAATCTAGAAATATGGAATCTGACTGCCATATATCACGCAAGAAAAGGACAAAATGAGTTTCGCGCAAGTGATGCTTTCTACAACCATGCTGATTCATGGACATCAGCTTCTCGGTCTCAATAAAATTTATTCTATTCGAACTGAGAGTATGTTCAACGATTCTGCAGCAAACAGCAAATATTTCTTTCACAGCTGTGGATTTGCCAAATCTTTCAATATAGGTTTGATTGCCTCATTTACTGTCAAAGTAAGAGAAACTTAAGTCATTTTACAAAAAAACATCTACAAACACACACAGTCACAAAAAATAGTTCAACATTGAAACTGATTTCCACAAACGACGACTGAAATTCTATGGACACATCGTGACACTACATGATAACCGACAAACAAAGAAAATCTCACATGCAGACATCGAAACATCTTCAGATATAAGGTCTACAGCTGGGAAATTTCATCAGAAGACAAACCCAAGGTACCTAAAAGAAAGTGGTCATATGAATGTCAAGTTAAGCATAGCGAGATGATGAAACAATTCTGGAAGAACAAGAAAAATAACAGCCGCTGGTGATAATTTGCTTTATGTGACCCTGTATGGGTCTAAAAATGTAAATAATAATAATAAATAATATAGTAAACATCCAAGGTGAACAACAGAGCACATTAACAGGATGTGTACGAACTACATGAGTGCTGCTGTAAAAGGTGTGTGTGTGTGTGTGTGTGTGTGTGTGTGTGTGTGAATTTGTTTCCCATCTCTGGGGAACATGGGACCTCTTCAGAGGTGAAACTCTGGCAACTGCATATGAAGTTCCAGAGGTCCCAATATCTTTGGGGATTAACCAACAATACACGTTACAATAACATACCCTGTAATTTGAGCAACAACACACAAACCATTAAAACCCTCATCTTATTGACACATAAACAGTGAACAAACTGTTATAAAGAAAAAACTGCTGACTGGAGTGACATCTGCCATGGAAAAACTGTTGGGGGTCACTAGCCCTTATTTGTTATTTTGTACCTCCAGCCATTCGTTCTCCCACACATGCAAAATTCTTCTCTTCAGCAATGAGGTAGCAGTACCCAAGCAGGGCAGCACAGGGCATCCGTTGCTGCTGCGTCAGGCAGCTCACTGCCCTTGGTTCCAACATGGCCCACTACCCAGCAAAATGATATTCCCTTCCCTTGCCATTGTAGTATGTGACAGGCGTCTTGTATGTTTTGGACCACTGTGGTCTGGAACATTTGCTGAATTGTCTGTGGTGGGGAAATTAGGTAATCAGGGCAGACAAAATTTTATTCTGTCAGTTCCACATAACTTGCACCAATGCTTTCAGGATTGCACTGAACCTTGCATTAAAAGGCAATACATTCATCTGTACATAGAACCTTAACGCCCCTGTTAACGAAACTACAGGGCAGCCAAAAGCTGATTCTGCTTAGACCCATCAGAGTAAATAATTGTTGAAGTTATGATGTTCATCTACAATTTTGTAAAAGGCTTGATTGAAAGTAAAACTGGTGTATAAGAACTGTTGTACTTCATTAAATTTACGAACAGCCTTAGCCTCACTACAGACCAGGGACAATACTTGCTCCAAACATATGTCAAAACATTCAGGTCACTCATATCATATCAAGCTCTGGAAGCTGTTCTTTTGCTCAAATCACTAACTGTTTTGTTGCTCTTGTGCAATTTATATACATTTGTTCTGCTTGTAGTCGGACAAGATGATTAAAGTCTGGAAATTCTGCCCTATGGTTAAAGACGGTTCCCCAGCTCCGTAGAGAGGGTGTGTACTGTGTTTCTCCTGAGGGTTCCTAACGCCAATTTTATGTCCCTATGGTGAACGGAGTCGAGAGCCAGCTGTAGTTCAAATGTGACTGAACAACTCTGTAAAACAACAACAGGGTGGATGTACCTGCCCACTACTATCTGCCACTGATGCACTTTCAAGATGTTCACAGCCTTTAAAGTGCTTGTCTCAAGATGTTTCAGATGTGGCAACAAGGTGAGTGTCTCTTTGAAGACAGGACCCAGGAACATTATTGCTTCCTGGAAACTAAAAATGGTGCAATTTAAAATCATTGTACATCACAAAGATTCTGATTTTAAAACATGGTAGTTGTCTCACAACTGGTGAGCTAGTGAGCTTTGCTTCTACACTGCATGATATGTAGATGTATTCGTGCTGTTAGAATCATTCTTGCCCTTTCCTAGGCTCCAAACAACTGCCCACAACATAGGGTGTTTTGTGACTTTGAAACTATACTGAGAGTATGATTTCATTAGCCAGTAGTTTTACAACTTCATCATATTCATTATTAACTGGAAAGAGTAAGCAATCAGGAAAACTGCCTAACAAATATAAGACAATGTTGAATTAAATAACCTTTGGACACAACTACATTAGCCTTCATAGAGCTTAAGTGCTTAAGTATGGGTTTACTACAGTTAGAAGTAGTTCTGTTATAGGGCAATTTTGTTACCCAGGAAGCAATTGAAAAAATTGTCTGCAAATGCACAAACTCTGACTGCAGCAGACTTAACACTATGTCCAACTGACTGTTAGCTTATGCCACTCTGTGATATTTCATGCGAGTCAATTTATTCAGCTCATATTAATCATGGCATTTTTCAGGAGAAGAATTACTTTCATGCCCTTTAAAATATACAGCAGAATCTGGATATAATACTGTTGTCAGGGGACATACTCGACTCTCGCGTTATAGTGCACCTGTGGTTTATTGAGAGTGAGCTGTTTAATAACAAACTATGCATGGACAGTTAATAAGAACTCATAATGCAATATTACACATTCAGTATTTAAATTTAAGGAAAATTATAAGTCAATAATTTCAGAAACTTCCCAAGTAGGATACAGCAATTAGGCAAACTTCACCAAAAAGTCAACCAAACAATAACATGTTTCAATATGGTATATAAAGCACACTATCAAATATAGTACAATAATTTACAACACTGTCTGCAAGCTGCAGCTCATCATATTCCACTGCCTTAAAGAAGTTAGTTGGTTTTCTTTGCTGTGTCGTTACTTTAATGTGTATTGCTTTATGCTCATCAGGTGCAACAACTCAGTTTGGTTTGGTTCACTATGTCACTCCATCTACATAATCACTTTATTTATATTATCCAATATTGCCCATGTACTGGGATCATCATATGTACTTTTTTTCTTCAGTTTCATCATCCTCATCCTAGACTGCTCCACTGCTCTCATTTTGAACAGTACCAATAGCATCCTTATCATCTATGACCTCCGAAATTGATTCTTTGTTGTTAACTGAATACCCAATGGTTCAGGTCTTCAAGATCAATATTGCCCTCTAGAACATCACATGCAGACTGGGTTTCACTGCTGCTGAAATCTGTCACTACAGTGTTCATCTGTTGCATTTTCTTCACTGGAATACTTGTTCCACCAATTCCTAATATTGGTCAGACAGATGCTTTTGCCATGACACGCCTACTGAATATGTAACACTATTAAAGATTTACACATTTCAAGGACATTTCCCTTTCCTCATCTGAATTTACAATTGAAGTGAGCAGTTCACAGTGATAAAGAGCCAAAAATGCTCACAGATGCCTATGAGGCAGAAGTTTCTTTTACTTCTTCTGATTGCAAAATGTCAGCAGGCGGACGAGCTGGACAGTGATCAAGAGCTAGTAGAGCCTTCTTTTCTCTGCTTCAGTAACTGTAGGTGCTGATGGAACAAACTCTTCTTGAAATCAGTCGGTGAAAATGTCACGTCATCCAAATATTCTTTGAATGCCTATAAATGAACTGGAATGACATATTTAAATGTCTGAAACCTCTCAAGCTTTTGCTTTTACATCTACAAAGTAATTTCAGCTTGTGGGTGCCCTACTTATTTGTGGCAAAGAGAAGCTTTATTATGTCTGTTATTATCAAATCATTTGTATTTCTTGACCTGGCCCCCCTTGTGTGTGAGTGTGTGTGTGTCTCGATAATAAAGTGCCACTTCATCACAATTGTACACTTGATGATCATTTAAATTTTCATCAACCATTACTGTAATTACCTGAGTGTAAGGCAACCCTGAATATGACACCCCCTCCCCCCTTTTCTTAAGACTCTACTTAAAATTTTTTTTATACATATTCTGTCTACTCCAAATTACATACTTATTTTGACATAAGGTATTTGCTTAAAAAGTTAACATTACACCTATTCTAAACTTGTTCATTGTCAACTTTTTGATAAAATAAGGACTATTTGATAAAATAAGGACTAACAAAATAAACATAAACAAATTGTTTACATTAATTTTTATCTTTACTGAATTTTTTGTCTACTTAGCTTATCATCTGTGGTGTTGTTTTTGTTGTTGTTGTTGTTGTGATCTTCAGTCCTGAGACTGGTTTGATGCAGCTCTCCATGCCACTCTATCCTGTGCAAGCTGCTTCATCTCCCAGTACCTACTGCAACTTACATCCTTCTGAATCCGCTTAGTGTATTCATCTCTTGGTCTCCCTCCATGATTTTCAACCTCCACACTGCCCTCCAATACTAAATTGGTGATCCCTTGATGCCTCAGAACATGTCGTACCAACCGATCCCTTATTCTAGTCAAGTTGTGCCACAAACTTCTCTTCTCCCCAATCCTATTCAATACTTCCTCATTAGTTATGTGATGTACCCATCTAATCTTCAGCATTCTTCTGTAGCAAAACATTTCAAAAGCTTCTATTCTCTTCTTGTCTAAACTATTTATCGTCCATGTTTCACTTCCATACATTGCTACACTCCATACAATCGCTTTCAGAAAAGACTTCCCAACACTTAAATCTATATTCGATGTTAACAAACTTCTCTTCTTCAGAAACGCTTTCCTTGCCATTGCCAATCTACATTTTATATTCTCTCTACTTCAACCATCATCAGTTATTTGGCTCCCCAAATAGCAAAACACCTTTACTGCTTTAAGTGTCTCATTTCCTAATCTAATTCCCTCAGCATCACCCAACTTAATGCAACTACATTCCATTATCCTCGTTTTGCTTTTGTTGGTGTTCATCTTATATCCTCCCTTCAAGACACTATCCATTCCCTTCAACTGCTCTTCCAAGTCCTTTGCTGTCTCTGACAGAATTACAATGTCATCGGCGAACCTCAAAGTTTTTATTTCTTCCCCATGGATTTTAATACCTACTTCAAAGGTTTCTTTTGTTTCCTTTACTGCTTGCTCAATATACAGATTGAATAACATCAGGGAGAGGCTACAAGCCTGTCTCACTCCCTTCCCAACCACTGCTTCCCTTTCATTCCCCTCAACTCTTGTAACTGCCATTTGGTTTCTATACAAATTGTAAATAGCCTTTCGCTCCCTATATTTTACCCCTGCCACCTTCAGAATATGAAAGACAGTATTCCAGTCAACATTATCAAAAGCTTTCTCTAAGTCTACAAACGCTAGAAACGTAGGTTTGCCCTTCCTTAATCTAGCTTCTAAGATAAGTCATAGGGTCAGTATTGCCTCACGTGTTCCAACAGTTCTACGGAATCTAAACTGATCTTCCCCCGAGATCGGCTTCTACTAGTTTTTCCATTCGTATGTAAAGAACTCGCGTTAGTATTTTGCATCTGTGACTTATTAAACTGATAGTTCAGTAGTTTTCACATCTGTCAACACCTGCTTTCTTTGGGATTGAAATTATTGTATTGAAGTCTGAAGGTATTTCGCCTGTCTCATACATCTTGCTCACCAGATGGTAGAGTTTTGTCAGGACTGGCTCTCCCAAGGCCGTCAGTAGTTCCAATGGAATGTTGTCTACTCCGGGAGCCTTGTTTCGACTCAGGTCTTTCAGTGCTCTGTCAAACTCTTCACGCAGTATCGTATCTCCCATTTCATCTCCATCTACATCCTCTTCCATTCCCATAATATTGTCCTCAAGTACATCGCCCTTGTATAGACCCTCTATATACTCCTTCCATCATCTGTGGTACACTATTTTTACTACTACTACTAATAATAATGATAATAATAATAATAATCCTACTAACAGGACAGCTGTTTAACTTACGCCTTCATTGTCACGAATATTTGGCTACATCCTCTGAATATGTTGCAATTTCTGAGGCTGTGGCGACAGTGGCCCTTAGAATACACAATAGATTTCCTCTTATACTGCAGTGTGGAATTTACAATATCTATTGCTTCCAAACACAACACCTGTCCATCACTCTCTCATTGGCTGTGTGTCACCAGCAGTTGACACTCCCCCCTATCGCTCCCTTCATACCTCACGGTAAGCATCAACAACATTGCTGCACGAAATATGGTAAGTACGCCACTGGCCCCAATCTAGTCTTTTTGCATCTCCTGCAGAACTGTATGCTACTGTTACACACTTGTCAATTTTAAAGTCATTTCGATTCAGAGTACAAATGGATTCAGGCAAATTGCAGTTTAAACAGGTTATATGTTCATACAAAGCCAAAGTGTTCTCAGTAAAACTGTTGGCACTGTCCCCTTCCAATCTCTCTGTAGTGCTGCACTCGAGCTATAGTGAAACACGGATGGCATTATCTTCTAGGGTAAAGGTCATATGCAACTACGGCAACTAATACATAAATAAAAGATCACAATCACTATTCAGTGTAATTCTGGAATTCTTGCTTTTCCCACTATCAAATGACATCTCTTGGTACCATTTCCACAAGGGGTTTTTCGGCTGTAATTTATTCTTGTGATACAATTGCAGTAAGTTTAAAGTTATTTAGTTCATTTGTTAGACTTTTAATTCTGGATTAATTTTCTTTCTTGTTTCAACTTAATGTCAGCATTTTGCTTTAAAGCCAATTACAAGCTGATGACCTTTTCACATTTATTCTAATATGCAAACAGCAGCTGAACTTCTAACTTTCAATCCACTTGGTAAATTATCACAGTTTCTCATAACCTAACAGAATACTACCTACTTGGGGTCTGAATCAAGAAATGGTTTCTGAAGGAAAAGATTTTCGGCTTACAATGTTACCTTCAGTACATATACAGTGCAACAAAACCCTGTCAGTTGACAGAATTGAATGCTGTTTTCACTTTTGTTTCACAAAACTCAATTTTCACGCAGAGCATTAGATTGTTGTAGTGGCTAGTTCGGAGTTTCTCGCATGTCCCTTGCACACTGCACTAGCACCACACATCAAATGTCACTTGATTTTTCGAGGAAGGCCAATACTGTATCAAGCACTATGGTGTATTGGGAAATATCGAGCCCCTTCAAATGAAAGCATTTTTTTTTTGAGCCATCGGAATTCTTCGGAATAAATTTGCATAAAACCTTAAACCCAAAGCTTTATATGTCAGTGTAGTATGACTCCTACATTAATCTATTAAACAAGCTAAAAATGTTGGCCTGAGCAACAATATTTAATTTGCAAACATAAAGACGACCTCATATTTTTCAAATGATGAATTTGGGAAAAAACCTCATCTTATAATCGGGCAAATACAGTACTTTGCATAGAATTTCAGTAAACTGTGAAGCACATTCACAGTCACAAGAACCTGCTTCTCCTTCAATGGTTGCTTCATAAATTCCATGCTGACATTTCCATCTTGAACACTATCTGTCGAAAGCCTTAAAATCTTGGTTTGCAAGTATGAGTAAATAAAAGTGAAATTTTTCGACTTGGGTTTTTATAAGTGGCCCAGAAAGTGGCATACCTTGACTCCTCTTTATTAAAAATCACCTAGAATGGCATTTGTTAAGTTCATATATGGGGGACATACTTTGTATTGCATTATATCTAAATCCGTAGTATATCAGGCTTCTACTGTATCACCTCTTCAAATAATCCGTTAGAAACCATATGACATAACAACTATACAACTGAAGGTGTGGAATAAGCGGATTAATTTTCCCGCCAAAATTGTAACAATGGTAAGGTGAATTAGATCTAACACTCTATTTAATAAGAGAACCCATTAAGCCATGTCAGTTTACAAAATATAAATACTGGATCAAATAAACCATCATGATATGATGAAAATATCAGGGAATGGTGTGATGTATCCACTATGTGTAAAGTGGGTACAGAATTTAACACACAAGTCTAAGCAACACCCCTCAGCCCACCACGCGCTTTTAATAAAAATGAAGAAACATGTTAGTAGTCGGCAGCTGTATTACCGATTCTCAGTGTATACGGATATATCATGGAACAACAGGCTACTTCCATAGTGTGCTTCTGGGTGTTCTACTGAGCTGTCATTTGCATTTCATGCAAAATATTTCTATGACTGATCTAGCGATTTTGTTCAGATGCTGTGAGTCATTCACTGCCTGGACTCAACCCAGACACTATGAATCTACCATGCCGAGAAAACCTGGGAAATCATAACACGCTATTCTCTTAGAGGCTCTGTGGAGGTATATCTTCTGTACAGGAGTCTCCTACATGTCATGGAAACATCTCATTTCAAAAAACCCATTTTTAGTTGAAAGTCAGGACAAATGGAAACATCTACAACAAGCTGCAAAGGAAATTTTCTACTATTTTAAAAAAACCTATATATATGAACTACTGATGTTCAACATTATACCATCTGAAAATAAAAGCAGACTATCCCCACACAGAACTTAAACTGTGATAGTAGTTAAATGTGACAGTAACGAAATGTCTTGTACGATGGTGTAGAAGAGGATGATAATAGCAACACCAGAGTACTAAAAAAAATCAACTGCAACACAAATGAGATCATACTTAGATAATGAATATACTTTTTTTTTTAAGCTGGTCAGATTAATTTTCACACGTGTATAGCTCAGCAAGAATTCCAAGTCTTAGAGTTTGGCAAAATTAGTAATAGAGGACAAATAAACGTGTGAAGTTCAAGAAAGAGAAATACAGTAAGTGGCAAATAAAAACAGATGACGCTGATGGTGGAACTGATAAAACTACAGTACACAGCTGGAAGGCAGTCCAGTTTTGTAGGTTCTGTAGATCTACCTCCACTAACAGCTGGAAATCAGTGAGATTTAGTCGGCTTCCATATGCCTTGTCTAATTAAATGTCAGACACAAATAACTTGTCTCTTCTACTTTGCAACACAGCTGTACTTCAGTGACAATACAACTTTATTTGTTGTCGTCCGCTTGTTACTTTACAATTTTCTGCAACTGTAACATATGCATTATATAGGCGAGCTAATCCATCACCTAGAATTGATATGAGGTAAGGTGTATTTGTTTGCATGGCTGAATGCTACCGGGCATAGGGTGTGCTGTGGCCAGACTAGCTAGCTGACCGTTTCCGTCACATGCGAGTTCAGGTGCAGAGCCATTGAGTGCATCGCTGGAAACAGCTGGGAATTTGGACAGCTGATACTTGTATTGCCTTTGTGCAGAATATGCTCCAGGAAATGGTGCGAGTGTCAGACCCACTTATAGATGAACAAGTTACAGAACTCTGAGCTTCAACAATAAAAAGTTGCAGCACTTTGAGATTCAACAATTGTTGTTGTTGTGGTATTCAGTCCTGAGACTGGTTTGATGCAGCTCTCCATGCCACTCTATCCTGTGCAAGCTTCTTCATCTCCCAGTACTTACTGCAACCTACATCCTTATGAATCTGCTTAGTGTACTCATCTCTTGGTCTGCCTCTATGATTTTTACCCTCCACACTGCCCTCCAATACTAAATTAGTGATCCCTTGATGCCTCAGAACATGTCCTACCAACCAATCCCTTCTTCTAGTCAAGCTGTGCCACAAACTTCTTTTCTCCCCAATCTTACTCAATACCTCCTCATTAGTTATGTGATCTACCCATCTAATCTTCAGCATTCTTCTGTAGCACCACATTTCGAAAGCTTCTATTCTCTTCTTATCCAAACTATTTATCATCCATGTTTCATTTCCATACATGGCTACACTCCATACGAATACTTTCAGAAACGACTTCCTGACACTTAAATCTATACTCGATGTTAACAAATTCCTCTTCTTCAGAAACGCTTTTCTTGCCATAGCCAGTCTACATTTTATATCCTCTCTATTTCGGCCATCATCAGTTATTTTGCTCCACAACTAGCAAAACTACTTTACTACTTTAAGTGTGTTATTTTCTAATCTAATTCCCTCAGCATCACCTGACTTAATTCGATGACATTCCATTATCCTCGTTTTGCTTTTTTTAAATGTTAAATTTATGTCCTCCTTTCAAGACACTATCCATTCCATTCAATTGCTCTTCTAAGTCCTTTGCTATCTCTGATAGAATTACAATGTCATCGGCGAACCTCAAAGTTTTTATTTCTTCTCTGTGGATTTTAATAGCTACTCCCAAATTTTCTTTTGTTTCCTTCAATGCTTGCTCAGTATACAGATTGAATAACATCTGTCAGCACCTGATTTCTTTGGGATTGGAATTATTATATTCTTCTTGAAGTCTGAGGGTATTTCGCATGTTGTTGTTGTTGTTGTTGTTGTTGTTGTTGTCTGTCTCATACATATTGCTCACCAGACGGTAAAGTTTTGTCATGGCTGGCTCTCCCAAGACCATCAGTAGTTCCAATGGAATGCTGTCTACTCCGGGGGCCTTGTTTCGACTCAGGTCTTTCAGTGCTCTATCAAACTCTTCAAGCAGTATCGTATCTCCCATTTCATCTTCATCTACATCCTCTTCCATTTCCATAATATTGTCCTCAAGTACATCGCCCTTGTATAGACCCTCTATATACTCCTTCCACCTTTCTGCTTTCCCTTCTTTGCTTAGAACTGGGTTTCCATCTGAGCTCTTCATGTTCATACTAGTGGTTCTCTTATCTCCAAAGGTCTCTCTAATTTTCCTGTAGGCAGTATCTATCTTACCCCTCGTGAGATAAGCCTCAACATCCTTATATTTGTCCTCTACCCATCCCTACTTAGCCATTTTGCACTTCCTGTCGATCTCATTTTTGAGACGTTTGTATTCCTTTTTGCCTGTTTCATTTACTGCATTATCAATTAAATTCAATATTTCTTCTGTTACCCAAGGATTTCTACTAGCCCTCGTCTTTTTACCTACTTGATCCTCTGCTGACTTCACTACTTCATCTCTCAAAGCTACCCATTCTTCTTCTACTGTATTTCTTTCGCCCATTCCTGTCAGTTGTTCCCTTATGCTCTCCCTGAAACTCTGTGCAACCTCTGGTTTAGTCAGTTTATCCAGGTCCCATCTCCTTAAATTCCCACCTTTTTGCAGTTTCTTCAGTTTTAATCTACAGTTCATAACCAATAGATTGTGGTCAGAGTCCACATCTGCCCCTGGAAATGTCTTACAATTTAAAACCTGGTTCCTAAATCTCTGTCTCACCATTATATAATCTATCTGAAACCTTTTAGTATCTCCAGCGTTCTTCCATGGATACAACCTTTTTTTTATGACTTTTGGACCAAGTGTTAGCTATGATTAAGTTGTGCTCTGTACAAAATTCTTCCAGGTGGCTTCCTCTTTCATTTCTTAGACCCAATCCATATTCACCTACTACGTTTCCTTCTCTCCTTTTTCCTACTACCGAATTCCAGTCACCCATGACTATTTAATTTTCATCTCCCTCCACTATCTAAATAATTTCTTTTAGTTCATCATACATTTCTTCAATTTCTTCGTCATCTGCTGAGCTAGTTGGCATATAAACTTGTAATACTGTAGTAGGCATGAGCTTCGTGTCTTATCTTGACCACAATAATGGGTTCACTATGCTCTTTGTAGTAGCTTAACCGCATTCCTATTTTTTTATTCATTATTAAACCTACTCCTGCATTACCCCTATTTGACTTTGTATTTATAACCCTGTATTCGCCTGACCAAAAGTCTTGTTCCTCCTGCCAGTGAACTTCACTAATTCCCACTATATCTAACTTTAACCTATCCATTTCCCTTTTTATATTAAAAACAAAGATTCCAAGACTTACCAAGCGGGAAAGCGCCGGCAGACAGGCACATGAACAAAACACACAAACACACACACAGAATTACGAGCTTTCGCAACTGGCAGTTGCTTCGTCAGGAAAGAGGGAAGGAGAGGGAAAAATGAAAGGATGTGGGTTTTAAGGGAGAGGGTAAGGAGTCATTCCAATCCCGGGAGCGGAAAGACTTCCCTTAGGGGAAAAAAAAAGGACAGGTGTACACTCGCACACACACACACACACACACACACATATCCATCCGCACATACACAGACACAAGCAGACATATTTAAAGGCCTTTAAATATGTCTGCTTGTGTCTGTGTATGTGCGGATGGATATGTGTGTGTGTGTGTGTGAGTGTACACCTGTCCTTTTTTTTCCCCTAAGGGAAGTCTTTCCGCTCCCGGGATTGGAATGACTCCTTACCCTCTCCCTTAAAACCCACATCCTTTCATTTTTCCCTCTCCTTCCCTCTTTCCTGACGAAGCAACTGCCAGTTGCGAAAGCTCGTAATTCTGTGTGTGTGTTTGTGTGTTTTGTTCATGTGCCTGTCTGCGGCGCTTTCCCGCTTGGTAAGTCTTGGAATCTTTGTTTTTAATATATTTTTCCCATGTGGAAGTTTCTTTCTGTTTTATTTACATTTCCCTTTTTATATTTTCAAACCTACCTGCTGAATTAAGGGATCTGACAATCCACACTCCGATCCATAGAACGCCAGTTTTCTTTCTCCCCACGAGGACGCCATCATCATTTAACGATACAGTAAAGCTGCATGCCCTCGGTAAAAATTACGGCTGTAGTTTCCCCTTGCTTTCAGCCGTTCGCAGTACCAGCACAGCAAGGCCATTTTGGTTAGTGTTACAAGGCCAGATCAGTCAATCATCCAGACTGTTGCCCTTGCAACTACTGAAGAGGCTGCTGTCCCTCTTCAGGAACCACACGATTATCTGGCCACTCAACAAATACCCCTCCATTCTGGTTGCACCTACGGTATGGCTATCTGTATCGTTGAGGCATGCAAGCCTCCTCACTAACGGCAAGGTCCATGGTTCTTGGTGGGGGATTCAACAATAACTCACATTTGCATTGACATTTGATTCAATAATAAACTACATCAAATATCAACCCAAATCTGAATACAACTGCAATCTCAGAAAAAATACATGCATCCAACGACACGGTAAAAAACTGTGGAAGTTAATATCTCTCAGTGAATAAACATTTTCACAATGACCCTCTGCACCAAAAACTTTTAATCGCTTCCTGCAATTTCAACAAATGTTATCCCAGATGACAGCATTGCGCTATTGCTGTGTGTGTGTGTGTGTGTGTGTGTGTGTGTGTGTGTGTGTGTGTGTGTTTACTTCATTAGAAGAAGACCTTTTGGCTGAAAGCTTACATGTACAGTAGTCTTTCTGTTGTGTCTGTCTGTGACTCAATGTCTCTTTTTATATGGTGAGCAGCAATCTATCCTTTTCATGATACTGTCGTTATTCCATCCACGACTTTCAATTGTTTAATTTTGCTGCTTTTATATTCAAGCAGCTGTTAAGTTGGCCTCACAAGGCAGAGTGGATTTACGTCCAGACCTTTCCACCACAAAAAAATTTAAGTAGCCACTGGGAGTAGAACCCTGGGCCTCGGCATTGCTAGCAAAAAACGCCAGCCACTAGACCATGCGGTCAGTTCGTATTCAATCCTGTATGTATGCTTTCACTGTTGTTAAAACTTGAAAGAAAATGTATCACATCAATGTTTGTGATTAATTCTGAAGAAGAGGTATTCTGATGGATAAGTAAACTGAGAATATAGTACAATCAACAGTCACTGCGTCCCCTGTCCTTCAATTTGCACACAACTGACTGACATAACTTTTACCCAGAAACATTTGCTTGCACCTCCCACTGCCTTCTTTGTTGGCAATATCAGAATTTTCTCAATCTCACTGTCAGTAACATTAACAATGTTAACAGCATATCATGTTGTTGCTTGCCACAGAGGTATTTTTCACAGTAGTTTGTGATCACTTTTCACGCTCATACTGTGAGAGAAAAAAGTGCGCTATTTTGAACTGGAACACAACTGTACCTCTCATCAGTTAGTTCCTGCTACAGCCAGATTACCAAATCACCTTTCTGAGTAATAACACGTGTAAATTTTCGAATCGATGCAATAGAATTTCACGCAGATGTAAAATGATAAATTATACTGTCTCCTTGTAATAATTACTACTTATATAGCCACCAGATTCAAAACAATAACAAAGTTTAGCAGTACCACTCTATTCGCTTTCGTACATGACTTTCGGAATGTACTAAACAGCAAGCACCTCAGCCGCCATGACTCGCTCGTCTCAGTGAACTGGTTACCTGGCCATAATGCATTGTACAAGATGTGGTTAAAGAAATGTGTTGTGTAGGTAATATCATCATAAGTAATGCTGAGATGAACGCAAGCCAAATCCAATAAATGTACATTCCAACATGATGTTTAAGGGCTCCCAACAAACTAAGGACTTATTGTATCATGTTATTAAACCAGGCCAAACAAAACATATTAAGAAAAGTTTCAAAATACTGTCTAGAAAACTTAACAATATGCCATGCAACAATTCTTAAAACATAATCTGTGTAGTGAAGGTAGAAGAGCTGCAGAGAAAATATGAAAAACAAAGACAATTTGCATTTAAAACTTACTTATACACTAAGAATATCTATGTCAGTAATATGTTCTCAATTATAATAAGCATCACAAGAGTAAAAGAATGGATGTTTACCTTGTACGGTGACTGCGATCCCGATGAGTTCGTATCAGGCACCTGGATAAGCTTCCGTGCAGTGCCATTCGGATCTGATAAATCTCGCACGCTGGTAGGAGTAACCGCAGCAGTTGTAACTGCAGGAGCGTGTTGCGGTGTAGTCCTATTTGCACTCACTGTAGCACCCACTTGAGCACTCCTCCTCGGTGACTGGGGAGGCGAGGATAAATCAATGACGTCGGCACCTGTCGTCGCTACACCGTACAAGTTTGTAGGATAACGCGGTGGAGCTGGTGTCCCGTTCACTGGCACCAGAGGCGGCGGCGGGTACTTCGCAGTGGAAGCAGAGACGGGTGTCGGAACAACTTGTGCGGGAGCTGACGACACCTTGGGCTGGATCCGCACCTGCTGGGGCTGCGGCTGGGGGGCCACGGTGTAATGTGGCGAGCACAGAGGAGATGCGGCAGGAGGCAGCATCTGGTGCTGCGAAGGGTCGGCGAGCCCCATCAGATGCATGTTAGGCAGGCCCAGATTCGCTGAAGACGTGTAGGTGGCAGCTGTCGCCCTGCCGGAAATAACACCGTTCTGGCGTCGGCTCCTTCACGGTGTAGGAATACACATCATATACACATTAGTTAAAACTATGATAAAAATATACTGTTTTACCCACCACCAAACCATTGTGCCAGCAAATTTGTTTTTTAAATGCAGCCTGAATTTCGTGCTCTTAGAAATTAATTATCAATCTTTCAAAACTACTCCAACATGCACCGCACTAATTTTAAATCACCATTTGATTGCATTGTTGTTTATTTAATTACAACCCAGGTTGCAGCCTTTTATGCCATTTTCAAGTGGTTGAATTCATGTCATTAACATATATTGCACAAAATCAAGCTCAAAATTTGCCATAACTAATTGTTGCAAATATTTATTATGTATATAATTATATTTATATTATATATATATATATATATATATATATATATATATATATATATATTATATATTATGTAAGACTGCAATGATTAATAATTCATTGAAAAAAAACTATAAAGTAGGAGCATTTTGCAAAATTATTCTAAAACAGCTTTTTCTGAAATTTCAGGCATAAAGATTATCAAACAGAAATTAAAGCAGGTTTATGAGACACTCATCAGATGAAATCTCGCTCAGTCACTTTCTAAAGTCACATCAAAATCTTTGCAAATGCTCATGAATTAAGTTTTAGTTGAGAGCCAATTTGGCATATTTCTACATATTCTTAAAATACCTCACGGAATATAGCAATTGGGGTGGATACTAAAAATTCTACTCTACGAAACAAAACCCAGAGTTATTAGTGGAAACCTCTTGCCCTATATGAAACATTGTTTCCTTAAATATTTGGATTAAATTCCTACTGACATATTTGAAATCTTATGAAATGATACTTTTAATGTTCTGAATTATTTTAGATTAAAATTCAATAGTCAGTTGCACAACTAGGAAATTTATTTCACTTTACTGGTTTCAACAGATTTAGCTGTCATCTTCAAAAGTCTATATGAAATGGACCCAAGTTCTAATGGTTTATAATACCCCAAATTTTGTAGACTTCTGAAGCTAACAGCTTAATCCAGTGAAACCGGCAAAGCTAAATAAATTTTTGCAACACCACCTTACTGTTGCTATTTCCGTAAAAGCTCTTTTCCACTAATTTTATACCCTACACAACCATTCGGAAACTAGCAAACCGAGGTCCATGTTCAGACAGCAGGAAGACAAAAACTTGACCGCAAAAAATATTTTGAAAGTATACTGAAGAAAATTATTTAAAAACTATTTTTCTGTAGATGGCAATACGTTTGAGTGCCACCCTCACCACTTTTAACAGTATTTTACAAGTAACTGTGTGATTGATTTGAGTTCTTAATGGTTTGTAGGCAGACTGAAAACATAGCTGCTGTACTGTGTAGCGTAGGAGAAAGTGCTCTGGAGAGCAAGGGTGCACGGGAGCAAGCTGGCTGGCTAGCCAATCATGCTGTGTTGATCCACAGAAGAGCTCTGCACACCCAAGAGCAACATAAGAATTTTATTTAACGAAAAAGGAAATTAAATCAATCTCTGGCTCTGGCAACCATGAAGCCTCTTAATCAGAGCAGGCATATTCATTTTAACACAATTTTTGTGTTCATAACTCGAATGAAAGCTTAATGCCACTTTATTAAACTTTGACGTGGAATGACAAACTTATGTTTCAGGAAGGTGTACACAGCAGCGGTGACCTGCGACATTGAAGCGGCTCCTCTGCACTGCATTGGCAAGTGCATTTTGATGGACAGCGAGCATTAGCTTTGTAAAGAATGAATCTAACTACAGCAGACCAATTTTATCATTACTTCTTCAAGATTTGCTGCAAACCTCATACAGAGCTGTTATTAATTTCTCTTATAGTAATAAGAAGCTTCTAACCTTTTTCTTTTGTGTCAGTATGGATCTTAAATTTCGTAAAGATGATAGTGAAAATAGGAAGATTTTAAGTGAGTAGACAACATTTCTTTCGCTTTTCTTTCTAACACTGTGTGACAGCCTGGAGCTGTTCCAGTTTCCTTCATATGCAACAAAACTGTCGCTTATGTTAAATGTGCCAATTTAAAGTGACACGACCAAACATCAAGTGACAGTACCAAACATTTTATCAACAGTTCCATAAAAATTTCCTCTTGATAATAAAGCTTGTCAAAAAAATCTCTACACATATCTACCGTCTTAAAAAAAATCACGACCTTACAAAATCGCTCTATGTGAGTGCAAGCAAAATCTGCCGAAAAAGGATTGTGCGTTTGTTGGGCACTTGATGGACATCAGAAGCCATTTTCTGGCTCAGAAAGAGAGAGAGAGAGAGAGAGAGAGAGAGAGGAGGTTGCAAGTGGCTGTGGCACTTTTTGAAGAGAGAAAAAAAGTTCAAGGTATTCACTGATGGCAAAAAAATAAAAGAAGAGCAGAAGTTTTAGATTCTAACAGGAAAAGCAGTTTGTCTGAACTTCTACAGAAGATGCCTTGCCACGCCATAGCACTTGATGAATCATGTGACATTTTTAATGAAGAACAAATGTCTACTTTTGTGCCATTTTTTGATATAGAAAGTAAAGCATTTAAGAAAGAATTGCTAGCAATATTGCTGTTTAAGACTAGACTCACAAAGAAGATTCATTCAAGACTTTTGACAACTTCGTGACAAAATGAAGCATTAGTTACGATAAAATTACATGTCTCAACTGACAGGGGCCCAGCGATGATTGGCAAAAAAAGGAACCAATAAAGAAAATCTAGGATAATATTGCTGCACTACTATTTTATTAGCACATAATTCACCAGGCAGCACTCTGTGGAAAACTTAGTGCCACTCTGAAAGAAGTAATGGACTGTTTGATCAAGTTGACCAGCTTTATGAGGTCTCTTTCTACTATTCAGCATAGACAGTTCAAAGAATTTCTACCCGAGTGTAATTTGTCACATTCTAACTCAATGCAGCACAACAAGTGATTAACGTTTTTGGTAAACAAAAGAAGTAACCTCCTTTGTAGACAACTTTGTGGATACACAAGCAGCAACGAAATATCTGGAGTTCCAAGCAAATGAATGCAATATTTTACCTGTGGCTTTCCTGGAAGACATGCTGAAACATTTAAATGTGTTCAATATCGAGCTGCAAGGAAATGGGAAATTAATATGTGATATGATGCAAAATGTGTGTTTTCTCTGTCGCAAGCTGGATATCTTTGAAAAAGAATTTAAAGTCAAGAATTTATTCACTTTCCAAAAATTCTTGAATATCAAGATAACTATGACATAGATGTTGCAGTATTTTCAAATTTTACGTCAGATCTTAGGAAGGAATCTGATATGTCTGCGTAAGCAGAAGAAACTAACTATCAAAGTCCGAAACAATTTATTGGACTGTTCAATTAACCAAAACAAATTCTCCAAGTATAACATCAACACAAAACAGTGATCCGTCTTCGAATCACAACTACATACAAGAATAAGATAGAAAACAACTGAAATAATTTCCTACTAGTCTCCGCCAGAGACTTCTCCGATATACCAAGCCTAATCCAGAGATCAGCGAGAAGATCCAAGCCGGGCTGCCGGGGCGGCAGCTATCAGAGTCTGCTGGCGGTCGATGAACTCCTGATATGCGGCCGAGCGCCGCCCTTTATAGCGCTTTGGCGGATGAGTACCTCAGAACTATTTTTCATCACGTGGTTGATGTGTGAAAAAAGTTCCAGGATCTGCAGCGACCTCTTCCTTATGTTTATGTGGGCCGGTAGTGGCCCCTGGTGTCTTTGCTGTGGTGGTGGTGGTGTTGTGGTTGTTGCTGTAGCCGTTCATCAATATTGCCTGTCGGTTGTGTAGTAGGGCAACCTGCAGTTGCAGGCTGTCAGTTTGGTTGCTGATATTCTAGGCGCCATGATGTCTGGTGGAGAAGGTCACAGCAGAATCAGCAGCAAGACTCCAAGACTTCATGGAAACATAGTTGTCGTAATTCTTAAAATAGCCTTTTGAAGTTTCTCCAGCGGCAGAGGTTGCAAGGTTATTCCATCTTTCAAAGCCTTTCCTCCAAACAGAGATAATGGACTTGAAAGAAGAGGTTTCCTTGCAAACGTGTAAAACTGCAACCACCAAAGAATTTTGGAGTAAACATGTCAAAGAAAAATAAAAAAAATTGCAAAAAAAATTAGCCGTTTCCTATGTTTAGCTCCACATGTTTGTGAACGAAACTTCACACTCTTCAGAAAATAATCAGATAATGTTAAAAAAACTTGTTTACTATTTTATATGAACTTCACTTGGTTAGACGCCTTAATTACGGACTAGCTATACAGAAAATTGTGTGTTCCTGTGACATTATTTGAGTAGAATAATGTAGTAAAAACACACAGGAGGTAGATAATGAGGTATTAAGAAAAAAATGATTTGTTACAAGACAAGTTGCTCTTCTGCAGTACCTTTTTTTCCAATACAATGATTATATATTCTTGTTACTGGAACTATTTTCTAGTGCATTTTTTTTCTGTTTAGTGTCGAGCTTCTTGTTTTTGAAATTCACAGTAGATCTGTAATAGTTCGCATCAAAGAGAAAATACTATGAAGGGATGATGGATAACATGAAAGGCAGAAAGAAAAATCTTGCACTAATAGCGATACTGCAAATGTAGTAGTTGACACACAAATTAGGCTAGTGGCAACAATCTGAAGATAGCCACGTGTAACACTACACCTCAGATAGTCACATGGAATGACATATGATTAGTTACCAGTATTATTTGATATTCTTAAAATTCAAGTAATTTATAGTTTGAACATGGTCTGACTAAAATTAATCATTAAGAATTCTATAGTTTTAGGATGCCACACAGCAGCATTTCACTTTAAACAGAGAGTCAAGAAAGACACACAACTGAGTCTTCAATTACTTAGCTAGATACACACAACTGAGTCTCCACTTCCTGGGCTACTGAGCTACATAATTTGTGTTGCAATGCTTTTAACACCAAATGACTGTCCAACGAGAAAAATCTGAGGGCCCAGCAGTGGCTATGCCAATGTGGGACACTCCCCCTAATGTTGGCAAGTCAAAGTAGCATTTTTTTTTTTCGACTGTCTGCTGTTGCCTTACAGTGTGAATATTTATAAATAGAGACATGAAAAAAATAAATGCAACTATAGATGCAAATTCTAAACGTGAAAATCCAAATTTACCTAACAGATGCTTTTTCACAGTGAACTGTATCCAGATGAACTATTTTATCTAATATTGTACGAAATAGCTCTATTTTCTGTAAATAAAAATGGAACCAATGTTTAGTTACTGGTAGAACACATCATCCACTGAAGCCTAACTTGGAAAACTGTAAAAACGTGTTTGCCAAATAAAATCTGCACAAGTGCAACAACATATGCTCTGGTGCCGCTCCGGTTGTAGGCCACTGCATGGTCTGTATAAAACGCAAGCACATGCCACGCAATGCAATGTTGTACCCAGCCATGGGACCTAGTGTCTTAGAGAAAGGAATGACATAAGTTCGTCTGTTGACTTAAGTTCAAATTTGGCATAATGTGGACACTTTAATGAGGCAGTTTTAGGAAGAGCGTGTTTTGAATGGTGGTGGTGTCAAGTACCGGTAGAGGAAAGGCCTGAACTATTTCATTTACGATATTGCCAACTCAGCAAATTATTTGCAGCAGCTGTTAGAAAATGCTGTGTGTTGTGCAGCACTTTTTTTCTTCTTTTTCTTTTTAGGTTTTGAAATAAGTGAAGAGACTAACACTGGTCCATCACAGAGTTCAATTACAAACCTCACAACACCAAAAGGGATTGGCGACCCTTTTTACCGGGTGTTGGCTGCTGCCCTGTGAGGGGAGTTGGGCTTGTTTCCCTACAATATTCCTCTCCCCTCTGGTGGTCTTAATTCTAGTTTCTCTACACTTGCGACTGACAGCCAGTTTATAGTGCCCGCACTCTGCACTACAGAGATAAGAGAACAAAATCTTTCAACATAATGTATTTCGACAGCACTGATATTCTTCCGTAGTGTGCAAATGGAGTTAATTTTCGGTTCTACTTTTACACTAAATGTGTTGTCAGTTTTATTTGTAGCACTGTCAAGTATGGGTTGCATGACTATGAGTTTCCATCAAAGACAGAAAATAATATTCTGAAGATTTTGTAACTATCGAATTGGGTGGGAAGAGAAAAGTAATGTCAAGAACTTCTAAAATTTGAGAAGATTCTGCTCCTCAACAGAAAGTATCATTTTTTGAAAACTTAAACAGAGCCAAAAGAAGAAAACAAGCAAAGACCATTTTAGAAAAAACTTCTGAAGTTTTCAGAAAACAAACAGTTCAGCCAAAATTTCTCAAAAGAATTATTTTGATTTTCAGTCTCATTCCTTTCTTGTGCTGATTTATCCAATGGCATCATTGCTAAATGAAGGAAGAATTACATCTGTTATTTGCTAAGATATCTCATGTAGGAGCCCACCATCAGTTTAAGTGGCTTGTAAAAACTTCACAGTTTAGCAGGGATCTCTCTACTTTTTTGTGAAACAGACTGTCCCACCCTCAACAATAAACACATGATCTTTTCATCCACTACGCCCCTGTATTATAGCATTTCAGCAGATTGCAATCCATTTTGGTACCAACGTATCTTGGTGAAAAACTCCCTCAATCTCTGTTTTCAACAGATTTTATGTTATGCTAAAAACGATCCCCAATGTTTGTTTGTTAACATACTTACGAGCACCTCCCTCTATTGCTGGTATTACACATACTTCTATAAATTAGGTCTTTTTTTGCTCTCTACTGCAAGCAAAGCATTCACTATGCCATATCATATGCCAAACTATCAGCAATAGCTAACAGACTTCAAATGTCACAGCCTAGAAATAAACACACTAAGTCCATCAAACCATCTCCTTAAATTATATTACCAAATGAAAGACCATCACTTAAAAAGCACATGCTCCCCATTCACAATAAGCAAATAAATGGAAAGTACAATTTCCTTTCTCTACATACACAGTACACTTCAGTTTATGGAAACAAGAGAGAAATATAATATAGCTTCCATGTTTGCCACTCCATCTCAACCTGATTGTTGACTTGTGGCAATGGTTGAGGCAAATGTGCACAAAAGAACATCAATTGATCTGTGGTGGAAGAGGAGAGAGTGTGTGTGTGTGTGTGGGGGGGGGTGGGGGGGGGGATGAAGGGAAATTCTCTTCATCGAGTTGTGTGTGTGTGTGTGTGTGTGTGTGTGTGTGTGTGAGAGAGAGAGAGAGAGAGAGAGAGAGAGAGAGAGAGAGAGAGAGAGAGAGAGATTGGGGGGACAAAGGCTAGGGCTAACTTTCACACTAACCCATTTCACACAATACAATGCGCAAAAGTGCAAAACGATATAATGTAGTCACACTAGATCGCGTGTTTAAACTGCATTATATTTGCAACTCAAAGGCTTGTAAGTCGAATAAATAATTACACAAAAATTCTTACCATTGGAACTTATATGAAAACAGAATTTCTGTTCTCCACTTCATTAAAAGATAATTGCTCAACCAAAAAATTACATACAATGATAAACAAATACTTGTTTATAAATGCCTATAATAACATTTCCCAATTTTTGGTGACAGGCAACAAATTCTGTACAATGACCACTGGAAAAAAATGTATTTACAACAAATATTTCAAGTTGGTTTCAGAATTGTTTTTTCAGGGTAGGGTACATACTTAGTTAATGAACAGGATATCATTCCAAACCTATTAACAAGCAACACTACAGGACTACTCTGTTTATAACTTTAAAACACCAACTGATTTCAGTGGGATTAATAAGACCCAGACAAACCAAAATCAGATACTAATTATCTAAAAAACTTTTATCGAAATCACTTACACAGCAGAGTACATTCAGTCAGGACAGTATAGTCACTGATTAAAAATACATAGTGTAACTGGATTGATTTTCAAGTTCACACTAGATCGCGTGTTATGCACAAAAAGTCTGTTAACACTGCCAAGTTTGAAGAGGGGGGAAAGAGAGAGAGAGAGAGAGAGAGGAGAGAGAGAGAGAGAGAGAGAGAGAGAGAGAGAGAGAGAGAGAGCATAAAAATGACATCCCACGATCAGATTTATTATAAATGCGAAAGCTTCTATAAAAAATGCATTCACAAAGTGACTGGCAAAATGGGAAAGAGCATAATACCATGTAAATCAACTAAAACAGAACACGAAGTCCAGCTGTCTCATGCCTCTATAACATTTTTCTTGTAAATCAATGACTCACCAATCATCCTTCCCATACGTTGGATAACTAAAAGAAACAGTACACGACAGTGAGCTACGGCAAAGGTTATTGAGGTATTGGATTACTGATAGCAAGTAATTACAACAGCATAATAATTAAACATGCACCTTAAAGTGACATAATTTACAGGTCCAAGAAGTTAAGACCAGGTAAAGAACTATTTGTTATAAAAGATCCAGACAGATTAAACCTGTTTACCAGGACCAAGACTTGACCTTGAACCATTTGTGGGCAATTCTCTACCTAAATACGTTATCCAAGCAAGATTCACGACAAACTTTCACAGTTTCGATTTTCTCAGTGCCTCTCCCCTACCCACTGTTGTGGGACATTGCTGTGCCACTCTTTAAAAGTGTCAGTTCACATTACAAATACACTGTTTTGTGAAACTTTTATACTCCATAATGTACTTTGGACTTTCCTGAAAATTTTGGTATATGATACATTAAAATCAGACAATTGTGAGACCTTCAAATAATATTTTGAATGTTGACATGTGAGTGTCAAATTTCGTGGCTACGCATATACAGCCACAGTTGAGCAGTCATATATTGGGAACTACACAGTCTAGAAGGCTGTGAATTGCTTTGTTTTGTGCCTTTTGCTACGTCCCAGGAGTTGGCATTATGAATAAACAAATCAGTCCTTTGTTTCTGATACTAGTTTTTGTTGAAAGTAGTGTGATTATCAGCTATTTTTGTAGTAAGCTAACTTCTATTGCTTTTTATATGTAAATAAAATGACTAAGCATAAAAGTAACTTCAAGAAATGCAGAAGAACAGATTACTTCATAAGCAGCAGTGTATAAAAAATTATGAGGGGACAAGTGGAGGAATGACAGTAAAAGGAGCAGTTAATATTATCCAGCATTCGCAGAAGGAGAGAGGTGTCAGATATGTGAATTACTTACGTGATGGAGACAGCAAGGCTTTCACTGCAGCACAAAACAGTACTATACAAAAACTTGAGTGGGTAAGACACGTCAAGAAAAGGATGGGAACACGTCTATGTAACCTAAAAACCAAGCTGGGTAACACAAAACTGTCTGACGGCAAGACAACAAAATGTACTGGAAGACTAATGGACAAAGTAATTGATGAATTACAGGAATATTATGGGGAGGCCATTAGAGATAACTGTGACAATTTAGAGGAGATGAAAAGAGGTGTGTGGAACACTTTCTTTCATCAAATATCAACCAATGAAAAACCATGTCATGCTTTGTGTTGTGAGTTAACAAGCATTGTGCTCTCATTTACATATATGGCCGAAAGTGTCAGCCTTCAGGTATTGTGAAACAAGCCCTGTCGTCCAGAACGGCATGCCACAAAGGGCACAGATTCACCACAAGACGGGGAAACACACATGCATGTATTGAGGCCTAAGCGCTGTAGTGTGCGAGTGAGACAGACGAGAACCTACGTCAAAGGGAAACCCAGTAGAAGCCTTTTGTGGCCAAGGAGAGGTAGCTGTGTTAAATGTAGCGGACGTAAGTTCAGCCACAAGGAGAAACATTTATGGAAACTATTTAATTCTGTAGTAATTCAGGGAATTAAGCCACAGTAATTTTAATCTACCATCCTTCATAAATTTTCATGGTGATCCCAATAAAACTTGAATATTGATCATATCTGTAAGAGTTTAGGATTTACTGTTAAAGTGAAATTCAAAAGTTTTTTAACAAAGACGTGAATGCTAAAATCTGAACGCTTTAGGCAATCTTAACGGTTGACATTTCATATAGAAGCGCATCACTAAAATGACAAATGCTGTACGTATCAACTCTGTAACTTTATTTTTTTAAAAGTAAATTTAAATTATCAGTATTTTCAGTTAAACATCGGATCATCATTTCCTCCACACAAAACACATCGAACGACGATAGCAAGACACCTTACTGAATCATTAAGTAACAGAATATTTGTTGTAAAGTTTAGTGCATAATTGTGTGAATCTATTTATTGTGCCTATCGCGACTCAGCATCTCTTCTATATGGTGAGTAGCAACTTTCCTTCTCTGGTATTGTTAGTGCGTAATAGTTACTTTTGTTCTTTGTTCATCAGAAAGCACATTGGTGCAAGGCTACTGGCCTTGACATTCAAAGTTACGAAGGAAACTGTTTTGGTTTTATGTACCAGAATTTAATATTTATTATGTAATGGATATTATTGTTACTTTATTCAGAATGTGAAAGAGGTCAAGCTTTGATTATTTAAATATGTTAAAATGTAAAATAATGTATAATAAGCTATAGCCAATCAGATGGACAGCCTCAGGAAATGGAACGGCCCTAGTCCATTGAGTGGAGATGTTCAGCACGCGGGAAAACGCATCCGGGGACTGGTAGAGAGATAGTTATAGTCTAGACACCAAAGAGAACAGTTCAGCTTGACACAATAAAGTGAACAGTTCAGCTGGACACAATAAAGTGAACAGTTCAGCTGGACACAATAAAGTGAACAGTTCAGCTGGACACAATAAAGTGAACAGTTCAGCTGGACACAATAAAGTGAACAGTTCAGCTGGACACAATAAAGTGAACAGTTCAGCTGGACACAATAAAGTGAACAGTTCAGCTGGACACAATAAAGTGAACAGTTCAGCTGGACACAATAAAGTGAACAGTTCAGATTGAGACGCGAAAGTGGACGGTCTGTCTTTAGGCAGCTAGGAAGTGAAACGACTTTGAAAATTTTGCATTGTGTGATATCACAGGACTTAGTCTCTGAATGGTAAGCAGCCATGCGTCTGGTGTGAACCCTAACTTTCTGTGTAAATATTGAGGTGAAGTATTGAACTTGTGTTTCACAACATGACTGTGAATGATCAAACTGTGTCAAATGGATATGCGCTAAAGTGTAACAGTAACTCTAAACACGACCACTTTTGCTATCAGTTTGCTTTCTGAATAAAAATTATTCTAACCAAATTGCAACTGAATGGCCTACATCTTTTATGGGCTGTTAATTTAGTTCCCAATATTATTATTACTGTTTTTATATGCTATGTTAACTTAGTATTTTGCAAACTTGCCATCAGCCAGACAATTTAACCAAAGGGTCACAAGTGTCTAATTTAAGGCGTGTGATGCGACAAGTGCGGTTCAACCCCTAGAAGAGTTTGAGCCAAGACATTTCGACGAAGAGGAACCACATGTGAACCCGAAAATCTTTGGGATGTTAGCTTGCAGTGTCCACCTCCACCAAACCACCAAACACTTGGTGTAAATATAGGCAAGCTGAATTTTCTGGCACTCTGCATGAATTTACACATAAACATTCTCTTCCTTTTACAGTAATGGAGGCAATGAAAACTTATTTACAGAGATTTGGCAAATCCTGAGCTGCTAAAGAAGTGTTTACATGGAAAGACCCAGTAGGTGAACGAGTCCTTCAATAATGTTGTGTGGTGTTGAGTGCCTAAAAGTGTATTTGTTGGCCCTATGACTCTAAAGTTAGCACTATCTTAGGATGTAATAACTTTTAATAGTGGGAACTGTGAAAGGCTTAAGGTTCTGGAGAAGTTATGGGTAAGATTTGGACATAACAAAGTTAAAAAACTGCGGGAACTGGATGAGCTTCGTGTATGTGAAGCAGAGTTAGCTGCTCAGCAAATGATAAAAGAAGCAAGAAAGAAAAGGAGGAGGCAAGCACTGGGCTGTTGCAACACTGAATAAGAGACAGAATATGGACCAGGACAATTCTAGTGCATAAAAGACGCAGAAATGTAAGTCAATATAAGAAATTTTAATAAAAAATGTTATAAACCTCAATATATCTGAACTTCATTTTTTGCAATAAATGACCCATTTTCTAAAAAATTCTGATGGTGGAGACATGAAATTTTCACAGCATGCAAAGTGTGAGATTCAAGACATACAGAACTAAAATAATTAAAATAGCCTGAATTGTAATGTCAAAAAAACTGAGCATTTGGGGGAGAAAACATGCCCCAGAATACAATTTAACTAATAATTGTAGTTCAGTGTATCTAGAAAGGTGCATTCAATAATTATGGAAAAGTGTTGGTGTCTTAAAAAATTTCCAAGATAATAGGTCACAAAACTGGATAATTTAACAGGACATATAATGCCCTTTAACAATAATTGTGTTACACAAAAGGTAGCGTCAACTGCAGGTACTAATGCAACAGTGCCTCAACTTATGTTTGGTTACATATTAAGAAAATCGCAATATTAAACCAACAACAACTGTGAGAAATACACACAAAAAAGATGTCACTAAAATTTAGGTAATACAGTTTTATGTCTGCCACCTTTTAATCTCTTGTATGCTCTGGATAGGCACATACAAAGAACTTTAACATAGCCAAAGTGACATAAATAGCAGCTCCTTGCTTCACAGAAGTGAAATGTTTTAATACCAAAGCAAGTGTACTTCACTGGTATGTACTATTGACAGAGAACTGCCCTTTCCACAGTAACAGCAATTCATCATCAGGGGATAATTCATGTTCAGGAAATTAAATTTTTTCTGTAGATGACCAACGACAGCAGGAATACCACAGTCTTATGTGTAATGAAGGAACTTCAAGAGAAGACTAAACCTGCTTTCCAACGTAACTAAATCAGCTTTCCGACGTAACTTCCACGAAAATTAGTGTTTCAAGGTCTTTTTTCCTTGAATAATACACTTCGAGGTCCAGTTTTTGAATAATCCAATGGAGGTATAAAAAAACTTCCTTCTTCTTCTGCTGCTTTTACAGCCTCACTGTACTCATCAATCAACATTTTATGGTCATTTTCAATATCTTTCTTTCCAAATTACCCAGTATCTTTTCTTTTTTTCTGATCTTTTTTGTTATTCCTTATCTGTAAATACCCTTTTAAATGCTTGCCATTCGTCTATTTTTTATTTAAATCTTATATTTATGTTTTCAGTTTCTTTAAATTTTGCATTTTGTTTTGCAAATCATCCAGGATTAATTCCAGCTCTTCTGTATCCTCCCTTGTTTCCTCTACACATCCTACTTGTGCTTAATGTTCCGAATATTGTGTGTAATTTTTCTTGGTAATCTGATTCCTGGTGTCCCCATAACGCGAAGAAAAAAAGAGGAGGAAGAACAGCAAGAGAAATCATTTTTTACCCGTATAGCATCTACAATGGGCTCCAATACGTTTTACACCACTTCACATGACACTATCCACCACTGTCCATCTTTTGGATATTTTTTATTGTTCTAGCTATTCTTCTTTCTCCTTTCACAGTTTTGTCGATTCTATTTTTTTGGGCAATGCTGAAAAGCGTCTTACTTCTGTATGTCACCTTTGATTGATGTTTTTATTTAGTTTTGACTGACAGACATTTTCTTATGGCACATGTTGATTTTACAGGTTTTATCATTTTGTTAATTCATTCTCTCCCTGCAGGTTTCTAGCCCAAGTTGTATGTTATAATTTCTCCTAGGTATTTAAATTGTTTCACCACTCTTACTTTCTCATTATTTACTATTATGTGGCTGATTACTAGTAGATCTGCTCCATTACCTCAGTCTTTTCAAATGATATCTTGAACCCTATCTTTTGTGCTATATTTTGTAGGTTGCTTATTTTATTTCCGGCTTCTTTAATGTTATTAGCTAGTAATGTAAAGTCATCTGTGAAATGCAGGGGCTTTTGAAGTTTATTTGATATTTCTTGGTTCCACTTCTAATGTTTTTAGGATTCTAATCGAACAATTCCTGTATCACGTACTCCAGGGCACAGTGGAAATGTAATGGCGCTAGAACTATCTTCCCGTCTTAACCTTGTTTTAGAGACAAATAGCTCACAATATTTCTCCTCTGAACTTTACTTAAGATTTGGTGCTTGTTAGTTAAGTTTATCATTTTTAGTAATTAAGGACAGAGACTGATGTCTTGTAGTATCTTCTTCATTGAAGATCTGCAGATACAATCATAAACTTTTCTGAAATCTACAAAGGTTTTTAAAAGTTTTTGTGATTGTTTGTAGTAATCCATTGCCAATTTTAAAGTGATTATCTGTTCTGGACAGCTTCTCTGGGGTCTAAATCCTCGTTGGTATTCACCTATTTCCACTTCAGGTTAATTTTTAAGATTATTGACTTCTGCCCCCCCCCCCCCCCCCCTCATGAACCATGGACCTTGCCGTTGGAGGGGAGGCTTGCGTGCCATAGCGATACAGATGGCCGTACCGTAGGTGCAACCACAATGGAGGGGTATCTGTTGAGAGGCCAGACAAACGTGTGGTTCCTGAAGAGGGGCAGCAGCCTTTTCAGTAGTTGCAGGGGCGGATGATTGACTGATATGGCCTTGTAACATTAACCAAAACGGCCTAGCTGTGCTGGTACTGCTTTTCCTGAGGGCATGCAGCTTTACTGTTTGATTAAATGATGATGGCGTCCTCTTGGGTAAAATATTCCGGAGGTAAAATAGTCCCCCATTCGGATATCCGGGCGGGGACTACTCAAGAAGAAGTAGTTATCAGGAGAAAGAAAACTGGCGTACCACGCATCGGAGTGTGGAATGTCAGATCCCTTAATCGTGCAGGTAGGTTAGAAAATTTAAAAAGGGAAATGGGTAGGTTAAAGTTAGATATAGTGGGAATTAGTGAAGTTCGGAGGCAGGAGGAACAAGACTTTTGGTCAGGCGAATACAGGGTTATAAATACAAAATCAAATAGGGGTAATGCAGGAGTAGGTTTCATAATTAATAAAAAAAATAGGAATGCGGGTAAGCTACTACAAACAGCATAGTGAACGCATTATTGTGGCCAAGATAGATACGAAGCCCACGCCTACCACAGTAGTACAAGTTTATATGCCTACTAGCTCTGCAGATGATGAAGAAATTGAGGAAATGTATGACGAGATAAAAGAAATTATTCAGATAGTGAAGGGAGACGAAAATTTAATAGTCATGGGTGATTGGAATTCTTCAGTAGGAAAAGGGAGAGAAGGAAACATAGTAGGTGAATATGGATTGGCGGGAAGAAATGAAAGAGGAAGCCGTCTGGTAGAATTTTGCACAGGGCATAACTTAATCATAGCTAATACTTAGTTCAAGAATCATAAAAGAAGGTTGTATACATGGAAGAATCCTGGAAATACTAAAAGATATCAGATGGATTATATAATGGTAAGACAGAGATTTACGAATCAGGTTTTAAATTGTAAGACATTTCCAGGGGCAGATGTGGACTCTGACCACAATCTATTGGTTGTGAACTGTAGATTAAAACTGAAGAAACTACAAATAGGTGCTAATTTAAGGAGATGGGACCTGGATAAACTGAAAGAATCAGAGGTTGTAGAGAGTTTCAGGGAGAGCATAAGAGAACAATTGACAGGAATGGAGGAAAGAAATACAATAGAGGAAGAATGGATAGCTCTGAGGGATGAAGTAGTGAAGGCAGCAGAAGATCAAGTAGGTAAAAAGACGAGGGTTAATAGAAATCCTTGGGTAACAGAAGAAATATTGAATTTAATTGATGAAAGGAGAAAATATAAAAATGCAGTAAATGAAACAGGCAAAAAGGAATACAAACGTCTCAAAAATGTGATCAACAGGAAGTGCAAAATGGCTAAGCAGGGATGGCTAGAGGACAAATGTAAGGATGTAGAGGCTTATCTCACTAGGGGTACGATAGATACTGCCTACAGGAAAATTAAAGAGACCTTAGGAGAAAAGAGAGCCACTTGTATGAATATCAAGAGCTCAGATGGAAACCCAGTTCTAAGCAAAGAAGGGAAGGCGGAAAGGTGGAAGGAGTATATAGAGGGTTTATACAAGGGCGATGTATTTGAGGACAATATTATGGAAATGTAAGAGGATGCAGATGAAGACGAAATGGGAGATAAGATACTGCAGTAAGAGTTTGACACAGCACTGAAAGACCTGAGTCAAAACAAGGCCCCGGGAGTGGACAACATTCCATTAGAACTACTGATGGCCTTGGGAGAGCCAGTCATGACAAAACTCTACCATCTGGTGAGCAAGATGTATGAGACAGGCAAAATACCCTCATACTCCAAGAATAATACAATAATTCCAATCCCAAAGAAAGCAGGTGTTGACAGATGTGAAAATTACCGAACTATCAGTTTAATAAGTCACAGCTGCAAAATACTAATGCGAATTCTTTACAGACGAATGGGAAAACTGGTAGAAGCGGACCTTGGGGAAGATCAGCTTGAATTCCGCAGAAATGTTGGAACACGTGAGGCAATACTAACCTTACGACTTATCTTAGAAGAAAGACTAAGAAAAGGCAAACCTACATTTTTAGCATTTGTAGACTTAGAGAAAACTTTTGACAATGTTGACTGGAATACTCTCTTTCAAATTCTAAAGGTGGCAGGGGTAAAATACGGGGAGAGAAAGGCTATTTACAATTTGTACAAAAACCAGATGGCAGTTATAAGAGTCGAGGGGCATGAAAGGGAAGCAGTGGTTGGGAAGGGAGTGAGACAGGGTTGTAGCCTGTCCCCGATCTTATTCAATCTGTATATTGAGAAAGCAGTAAAGGAAACAAAAGAAAAATTCGGAGTAGGTATTAAAATTCATGGAGAAAAAATAAAAACTTTGAGGTTCGCTGATGACATTGTAATTCTGTCAGAGACAGCAAAGGACTTGGAAGAGCAGTTGAACGGAATGGACAGTGTCTTGAAAGGAGGATATAAGATGAACATCAACAAAATCAAAACGAGGATAATGGAATGTAGTCAAATTAAGTCGCGTGATGCTGAGGGAATTAGATTAGGTAATGAGACACACAGTAGTAAAGGAGTTTTGCTATTTAGGTAGTAAAATAACTGATAATGGTCGAATTAGAGAGGATATAAAATGTAGACTGGCAATGGCAAGGAAAGCCTTTCTGAAGAAGAGAAATTTGTTAACATCGAGTATAGATTTAAGTGTCAGGAAGTCGTTTCTGAAAGTATTGTGTGGAGTGTAGCCATGTATGGAAGTGAAACGTGGACAATAAATAGTTTGGACAAGAAGAGAATAGAAGCTTTCTAAATGTGGTGCTACAGAAGAATGCTGAAGATTAGATGGGTAGATCACGTAACTAATAAGGAGGTATTGAATAGAATTGGGGAGAAGAGGAGTTTGTGGCACAACTTGACAAAAAGAAGGGACCGGTTGGTACCACATGTTTCGAGGCATCAAGGGATCACAAAAATAGCATTGGAGGGCGGCATGGAGGGTAAAAATCGTAGAGGGAGACCAAGAGATGAATACACTAAGCAGATTCAGAAGGATGTAGGTTGCAGTAGATACTGGGAGATGAAGAAGCTTGTACAGGACAGAGTAGCATGGAGAGCTGCACCAAACCAGTCTCAGGACTGAAGACCACAACAACAACAGATTTCTGGGCATTTCTTTATAAGTGATCTCCGAAAGGAAAATTCCTCTACAGTTGTCTGGCAAAATCAAACAACGGAAAATGCAGGAAGGAAGGTAACAATATTAGAGAAGGAAAGTTGCTGCTCACCGTATAGCAGAGATGCGGAGTTGTAGATAAGTACAGCAAAATGATTCTCACAATTATAGCTTTCGGCCATTAACACTTTAGTGACCAAGCATGAGCATTGGTCGGGGGACAGAACTACTTCGAAACGACCGCACCCGATTATAGGCTGGGTGGTTGTTGGATGCCGCTCACAGCCTATTAGCCGTCCGGAAGCAGGCCGGTTACTGTGGTAGTGCTGCACGGAATACCTGCCTATATGTCCCTTGACTGCTGCTCCCCTCTGTGTTCTGGTTGTAGAACTACGTCAAAAGAAATGGCAAGACACGCATAGCAGCTTCTGTGACGCGGTGCGCCATTATGTATTGGTGTAACCGTGAGTTTCAAATGTTCTCGTTACTCTTTGGCGCTTTCTTGTTAATTTTTTAATTATTATTATTTTCAAATTATTATTAAATATTATTATTATTATTATTATTATTATTAATTATTATCAAATATGTCGCGTTTTCTGAGTGTGAAAGAAATTTTAGAAGCCTTAGAAGAATTGGGTTATTCTGGTTCGGAGTGGGAAATATTTGAATGTGAAGAGAATGAAGAGGATTCAGATACAAGTAAGGAGCTGTCTAGTGCAGTTTTTCTTCAGTATTATTATTACAACTTATATTGCAAGAGTTGCTTCAGTTAGCAGAGAGAGTATTTCTGATGACTAACTGAAAACCTCAGCTGCCGACAGGTGTTGTTGATATACCTCGATGTGGACAGCTGAAAATGTGTGCCCCGACCGGGACTCGAACCCGGGATCTCCTGCTTACATGGCAGACGCTCTACCCATCTGTCATGTAAGCAGGAGATCCCGGGTTCGAGTCCTGGTTGGGGCACACATTTTCAGCTGTCCACATCGAGGTATATCAACAACACCTGTCGGCAGCTGAGGTTTTCAGTTAGTCATCATTTATTCCAGGAAAAGCTGCACGGTCATCAACAGTAACTGTTCTTTGGAGAACAAGTTACTGTCTTCGTATATAGAGTTTATTTCTGTTCGTCTTGTCTATCTTGCAGAGGAATCTGATGAGGCTGCATCTGTGCAGCCAGTGTTTATTGAACAAAGTACATCCTCTGCAACACAGGTGTCAGCTGCAACACAGTTGTCTGTACCTCCAACAAAGAGGCAACGAATTTCGCGAAAAAAAACCACTGATGCCAAATTAGGTCGGAAATTTGCTGATGATCAGCCTACTGTGCCACAATTTGTAGAGAAAAGTGGAATAATGGCAGCTGTTCATGAGAATTCCACACCTGTTGGTGTGTTTGCGATGTTTTTCTCCCGATTCCATAATGAAACACACAAAATCTGAAACAAACGGCTGTCCAAAGTCTGTTTATGACAAACTCAAAGCAACTTCCAGGGTAAAGATTCACAGTTTTCATAATTCATGGGTGGGAGTAAAGCTGCACAAAATGTATTTGTTTTTGGCATATTTATACACGTGTCTTGTGAAAAAACCAAAACTGGCAGGTTACTGGTCTACCAACAATTTTATTTCAACCTCTTTCCCTCTTTCTGTTATGGTCACAAACAGATTCAAGGCACTATTATCAATGCTGCATTTGAATAACAATGCAACTTACATTCCGAAAAGCCAACCTAAGCATGACCCCGCGCATAAAACCAGGCCAATCCTGGATCATTTCTTATTAGAATCACAAAAATCATTTTACCCATCAGAAAACCTCGCTATTGACGAAGGCATGTGTGGTTTCCGTGCAAGAGAGGTATTTCGGGTTTACATAAAAAATAAACCTGACACGTATGGAATCAAGATGTTTATTATGTGCAATACCAAAACTGGTTATGTTCTTAGATTGGAGGTATATGCTGGGAAAGGAACACAAGACAAATCCATAATACCATTATTTGAGATGTTGCTAGCAGATTACCTGGGAAAAGGCCACACTGTTTACATGGACAGATTTTATAGTTCACCAGCAGTATTCAATTTTCTGTGGCAACATAAAACGAAAGCAGTAGATACATGCATGACTAACTGGAAAGACCTACAAAACAACATTGTGTCAATGAGGAATCATTTGCCTTGTTTGAAGTGGAAAGACCTAAGAGATGTGCTATGCCTGTCCACTGTGCACAAATTGCCCAGTTGATACATCTGTTCCTACAAAGGAAGGTATCAAAGCAAAAGCAAAACCAAAACCAGATGCCATTCTTGACAGTAATATTAACAAAATGGAGGTCACTAGGTGTGATCAAATGATGCATTTAGGAGGAAACAGATGAAGTGGAAGAAATTTTTTTTTCCCACATGCTTATAATGGCTGAAACAAATGCATTTGCCTTATACTGGGAAACCAGGACTCCTGCTCAAAGAAAGAGCTGCCATTTTTCCACTTTTCTACGACAAATTGGTGAAGGACTGGTTCACAAAGGTACAAATTTGGCACTAGACAAAGTTCCTAGTGAAATTCACAGTAACATAATTCTAGGACGGCACTTTGCAGAAAAATTTTCAGCCACTGAGAAGAAGGAACATCCAACTAGGGTGTGTAAAGTTTGCTCTGAGAAAACAAAAACAAATCTAGTGGTCAAGCAGGTAGGAAGGAAATCAGCTGGTGGTGTTCAGACAGCAATGTACCACTCCGTATGCCAGAATGTTTCAGAATCTTTTGTGAAACCGAAATCATACATTTGATGTTTGTTGTTATTAATTCTGTCATCAACCAATATAATTAAAATAAACCTTAAAGACTTTTTTCCATAATATGTTATCTATTTCAAGAAATCTTGAATAGAAACGTGTCAGTGACATTTCAAAAAACACTAAAAATGGCTGATCCACTGGGCCAAGAGTGTGTCCAAACATACATGAACGTAACTCGCATACGACTGCAATCTCAGGCAACTTTGTCATTTCAGCTGCCTGAGACTGCAGTCATGTGTGCGAGTTGGGTTTGCATGAGCCTATCTGCAAGTCAGCATCTCCGCTATATGGTGAGTGGCAACTTTCCTTGTCTATAGTTTTATGGATTTGCTTTGTATCTTCTTTTGTGTAGTGGATGGAATATAGCTGTAGTCCAATGTTGTGGTAGCTGTCCTATTTTCCATACCTTCTCTAAGCATTGATGTAATGATACGATCAAGGGTTCTGCAGTGTATTTCCAAAGCTTCGTACATGTTTGATCTTCTCCACTTGCTTTGTAGTTTTTGAACTCTTTCAAAGTTTTGCGCACTTCATGGATTTCAGGTGGATTTATATCTCCTGTTAGCGTTTTAACAGATATATCTGGGTTTACTTGAAGTACAGCAGTTCTGGACAATCACAACTTAGTAATCTGTTAAATGTTTCTGCTAAAATTTCTATGACTTTCTACTGCTATGGGCCACCTTATTATTTTTATCTTAATGCTGGAGAGTCATATCTTTGTAGTTGTCTCATATAAAATAAAGTGAAAATATTAAGTGGATATGGAGGCTCACCAAAAGAACTTCTTACACCTGCAGTTACTGTGAAACGGAATGGACTTCTATCTACAACACAATTACCAGGCTACAATCCTGTAGAACCACAACTATTGTCAGTTGTAATCAGCTGTTCTTTGACACCCCTTAATATTTCTGAGTCACTGTCATTAGTTATCATTGTTTTCGCCTCTACTCAAAACACTATCACTAGGACACTCACTATCACTTCTGTTCAATAACCTCTCAATGTTCTGTTCACAGAAAGACGAAGAACATTCATGTTTGGACAAGTTACACTTTTACACTTGTTCGTCTTCTGCCTATCCTTGCTATCACTTAGCTGAAACTAGAATAATTAAAAATTGGTATGTGTAAAGACAAAACATACACAGAACTGATAGCAGAAAAGTAAGTAACCAAATCCTCCAACTCGTGGATCTAATATCTGAAGTTACTGTTTTCTTTTGCTGAAATTGGAAAGGGAAGAAATTGCGAAAGAATAGAGCTGGGAAATTTTATAAGTAGGGATGGAAGAAAAATCCCATAGCTAACTAACCGGTGGTACGCAACATGTGGCTATAGCCTTGTGCCCCAGGTACTATGCAAAAATAAGTTACTTGCATATAAAGAGGTGGTATGTAGTGTAACTGAAAGAAATACCCACCCCATTGTAGGAGTGCTCACAGTTGCTCTGACTAGTGGTGGTGGCTGCTGCTGGGCTGCTGCCAGGTGGCTCGTTGTAGGGGACATGGCCAGTGACACCTGTAACAGCAGCAGTATGGAAAGTCAGTCAGTCAGTCAGTCAGTCAGTCTCTCTCTCTTTCTCTCTCTCTCACACACACACACACACACACACACACACACACACGAACCAAAATATGCATTTTTCATATATAGCACTACTGAAGCAATGGAAGTGAACTGACCATTTGCTGTGGCAGTTTGGCAACAGTGTACAGTTCATACATTGAGAGCTAGTGCTCTGGTTGGAGGAAACTAGCTCCAATGCATGGAGTGTCAACCAACAAGTAATTTGAATCAGATTTTAGAATATCAGTTCAGATGAGCAACTTTGTGGGTGGGTGGGATGTTAAACATCCTTCACTTAAGTGTCGTTGGAGTGCACATTTTTCAGTCTCAAATATTGTGGATTGTCTTGAGACGTGAAATAAATGTGCAGGAAGAATACCTATGTACACAATTTAACATTCACATAGTCCATTTACTCTGCATAAAAGTAAGTACAAAGTTTGAGTATAATAGAGGGAAACATTCCACGTGGGAAAAATATATCTAAAAACAAAGATGATGTAACTTACCAAACAAAAGTGCTGGCAGGTCGATAGACACACAAAAAAACAAACACAAACATACACACAAAATTCTAGCTTTCTCAACCAACGGCTGCTACTTCAGGAAAGAGGGAAGAAGCAACCGTTGGTTGCGAAAGCTAGAATTTTGTGTGTATGTTTGTGTGTCTATCGACCTGCCAGCGCTTTTGTTTGGTAAGTCACATCATCTTTGTTTTTATATTAAAAACAAAGATTCCAAGACTTACCAAGCGGGAAAGCACCGGCAGACAGGCACATGAACAAAACACACAAACACACACACACACACAGAATTACTAGCTTTCGCAACCGATGGTTGCTTCTTCAGGAAGGAGAGGGAAAGACGAAAGGATGTGGGTTTTAAGGGAGAGGGTAAGGAGTCATTCCAATCCCGGGAGCGGAAAGACTTCCCTTAGGGGAAAAAAAGACAGGTGTACACTCGCGCACACACACACACACACACACATATCCATCCGCACATACACAGACACAAGCAGACATATTTAAAGGCAAAGAGTAAGGGCAGAGATGTCAGTCGAGGCGGTAGTACAGAGGCAAAGAAGTTGTTGAAAGACAGGTGAGGTATGAGCGGCGGCAACTTGAAATTAGCGGAGGTTGAGGCCTGGCGGATATCGAGAAGAGAGGATATACTGAAGGGCGAGTTCCCATCTCCGGAGTTCAGATAGGTCCCCACTCCACCAAGAGTGTCTTTCCGCCGTCCACCTAACCTTCATAACCTCTTGGTTCATCCCTATGAAATCCCCAAACCACCTTCCCTACCCTCTGGTTCCTACCCTTGCAACCGCCCCCGGTGTAAAACCTGTCCTATGCACCCTCCCACCACCACCTACTCCAGTCCTGTAACCCGGAAGGTGTACACGATCAAAGGGAGAGCCATGTGTGAAAGCACCCACGTGATTTACCAACTGATTTGCCTGCACTGTGACGCTTTCTATGTGGGAATGACCAGCAACAAACTGTCCATTCGCATGAATGGACACAGGCAGACAGTGTTTGTTGGTAATGAGGATCACCCTGTGGCTAAACATGCCTTGATGCATGGCCAGCACATCTTGGCACAGTGTTACGCCATCCGAGTTATCTGGATACTTCCCACCAACACCAACCTATCTGAACTCCAGAGATGGGAACTCGCCCTTCAGTATATCCTCTCTTCTCGATATCCGCCAGGCCTCAACCTCCGCTAATTTCAAGTTGCCGCCGTTCATACCTCACCTGTCTTTCAACAACTTCTTTGCCTCTGTACTTCCGCCTCGACTGACATCTCTGCCCTTACTCTTTGCCTTTAAATATGTCTGCTTGTGTCTGTGTATGTGCGGATGGATATGTGTGTGTGTGCGCGAGTGTACACCTGTCCTTTTTTTCCCCTAAGGGGTCTTTCCGCTCCCGGGATTGGAATGACTCCTTACCCTCTCCCTTAAAACCCACATCCTTTCGTCTTTCCCTCTCCTTCCTGAAGAAGCAACCATCGGTTGCGAAAGCTAGTAATTCTGTGTGTGTGTTTGTGTGTTTTGTTCATGTGCCTGTCTGCCGGCGCTTTCCCGCTTGGTAAGTCTTGGAATCTTTGTTTTTAATATATTTTTTCCATGTGGAAGTTTCTTTCTATTTTATTTACATCTTTGTTTTTAGATATATAAGTACAAAGTTTGATGTATGTGCCTTTTGTATTTCAGCAAGCATGAAATATGTTTTACTACCAACCAAAGTGGACACCTGCTTCAATCTTGTCAGATAACCTTGGCATTTATTATACCACTGGATCTACTAATTTATAACTCATACACCTTTGTTCCTCTTTTTCAGCCCCAATGTTTAATTTTATCTGAAGACTGATCAACTGCCCCCTTTCCTTAGCAATAAAATATCTAATATTTGTTGTTGTAAGTTCCAAATCCACTGACCATTAATGTGATTTGTACTGTAATGCACTTAACAGACTACTTTACAAAGTAATTGTAGATGACTGAGATGACTGATTAATTTTATGTGTAAGTGTTAGCGATTAGAAGATTAATGAATACAGCAAAGTGCACTTAAAAATATTTAACAGAAATAAATAAGATACAATAGTTTTCCACAGCAAACATATCAGTAGCGAAACATATTTAAATTTGATAACAAAACTAAACAATGGAAAATCCAGGATGGAATGTAACAATACCAAAGAAGGAAAGTTGCTACTCACCATATAGCGAAGATGCTGAGTCATGATAGGCACAATAAAAAGATTCACACAATTAAAGCTTTCGGCCATTAAGGCTTTTGTCAGCAGTACACGCACACACACACACACACACACACACACACACACACACACACACACACACACACAATGCAACTTGCACACGCATCTGCAGTTCCAGAGAGCTGGTGGTCTCAGCTCTCTGAGACTGCAAGTTGTGTGTGTGTGTGTGTGTGTGTGTGTGTGTGTGTGTGTGTGTGTCTATTGCTGACAAAGGCCTTAATGGCCGAAAGCTTTAATTGTGTGAATCTTTTTATTGTGCCTATCGTGACTCAGCATCTCCACTATATGGTGAGTAGCAACTTTCCTTCTCTGGTATTGTGACAACAAAACTTAACATACTGTTGTTTTACACTACACATGCTGCTACCTTTTAATAACAAATTAACCAATGCACTGGAAGAACCTTTAGTTTACTATTTCAGTTTTACTTTTGCCGCTAATCAGACATGTGGCATAACAGGTTAAATAATCAAAAACTGCTGTAGATGTGTAATGGATCGCTTTTAGAGCCACAGTCAATTTTATGGAATTATAATTTTTTTAAAAGTCTTGTATGTGCAAGTTACTAGCCAATCAAAATCGTGCTAAATGTCATAGGTGAACACTCATGTTCTAAAGGACTTATCCCACTTCAATACATACAATTTTCTGAAGGTTTAAAAGTGCCACAAACTGTCGAAATTCCGGTGGCTTCGCAGCTTTTAAGACACATTCCATGCAAAACACTATTTAACCTAATTTTTTTTGTTTTGTACAAAGACAATAAAAATACATGAAATATTCAAATTTTTTTGAAGTATGGACTCACACTCACAGGATACAATACTCTGTGAATGCATATAGCAATTCTCCACTGTAAGGTACCGATGAAGTCAAAGGTAGCTCCCAGTAACTGTTAATTCACACACTAGGCCTTAACTGCAATAATGAACAAGAGCGTTCAGGAATGTGGGATTACAGCTTCATCTATGGAATAGAAGGACATTTAATTTAGTATTAAAATTTTCCTTTTGCTGTCAATCAACTGGTTAAAAGAAAATTGCTCCACTGTGAGTGGACATTCGTCCTAGAGCAACTGAACATATTTGTCACGAGCGGTGTGGAAGTTTTTTGAGACAGCGCAACAGGACTTCATAGTGAGCTGGACAATGTGACTGATTAGATGCTCTGTACTAGTGCTCTGTTAATAAAGAGGATTCTCATGATCCAGATGTGTCGTCTCTGTAGGTGACTTACTACTGCTGTAGTATCCCACCTAACAACTGTGTTTTCTTCTCAGTAGTATTAAGGTTTTCTTTAATTTTTCGAACCTGTTGAATTCAATACTAAAACAGAGTTCAGTGTGTTGATGCTAACATCTTGCAGCAATTAGAACAATTACTGGCAGCTTCATTGTTACTGTTTTCGGTCCAATAATTACTTAGCTGAAATGACCAAATTTCACTAAATCAAATAAACTTAGTGCTCAAGTGACACCTCAAATAATTTACTCCATCATCTATTACTACTGGCAGTATGCAGTTAAGTTTAGTATTGTAATTTAGATGGAGAAGACCATGGGATAGTGTGGAACAATGTTTTTTCTTCCCCTCCCAGCAGCTTGGTTATTTGCTATAGTCTCATTCCCTTTCACCATTTACTAACCTGAGGATAATACTGCGGAGCCATTCTAGGGCGAACAGGAGTGTAAGATCTATTACTGGCAGTTGTAGATGTGTTCATCTGCAACTAAACAACAAAAATTCAAATAATAAAAACCAATACAAGACCATGGTTTAGGCAACATACATAAAATATTCTTTCAGCAATTGTGATAGCAGCAGTTAGTACTGAATATCAGAGAGGCTTTATACTGCAAACATTTCATCATAAGGGCCACTGAAATTTTCTTTTTCGCTACACTACAAAGTTTTAGAGCCTAACTGGTTTAAGTACTTGCGATTTGTTAACCTAGGTTAGCATGCAATGTGCCAAAATGATTTTCGCTCAATGGAACTTAAAAATTGAGGTGCATGCTTGAAGGAAACTGAAGCCCAAATATAATCTGATCATCTTAACTCCAAGAAGCTTAAAGAAAAACTTGAAGTATTCATATACATCTGAAATATTTGGAACATCCCATCAATAACAATTGTCCAACTTATTTGGAGTAATGCAAGTAATGCACTGACAGTAACTAGATGTAGTTTTTTTTTTAAATAGTATTTTTGGTTTATATTTGAAGACGTAGTGCCTGGGGAGAATGATATACAAACACCAGCATACGCAAACAGAAAAATAGCTCTTTGAAACAGGAAAAAGGAAGAATGTACACTGTTTATGCAAAAAAGTCCACCACAAAATGGAACTACAGACTACTTTTACGATGAAATAAATTTACAAATCCCATACCTCACCCAGCAGTTACACACATCTGAATTGCTGGATGTGTAATCAAAGCACAGTGAAATAGCACACATTAATCCATAGGTAAAACAAACACACACTATAGGCCAGAGTCCTTCACAATATGGAATTCTCTACAATAGTGACATGTATAAGAAAAAGCCGTCATCACACAATGTATAAGTCAAAATACGGAAGTGTCAAAACAGTAGCCCATTACGGGTTGCATTGTTGTGTCCCTCGTCAACTACTAATAAAGTTACATAATCAATTCCTTCTTTGCCTGCAGGTACACATATGTAGTCCCGGTATGCAATGAAATCCCGTCGCCACAGTACCGCCACACACATGTTAGAAGTGTCAAAACAAAAACGTATCACTTTGTCGATGGGCTGCATCAAGTTTTTTTTTTTTTTTTTTTTTGCCCCCCCCCCCCCCCAGTGACGTGTGAAGGTATCATGCCAATGTGTGTCTGCAGGCAAAGAAGAAATTAAATATCTCACTTTATTTTTCAAGTTTTAATTATAAGCTTTATACTATCCCTCTTAAGCACTGAAAAGACTGTACTTTTGTACTGGCAGTATGTTACACCGCTTCAGCACGAATTATGTAATGTGTAGGCAGAGACAGTCCTCGCTGAAATGATCTCTGAATGTAAATAAACCAGTAATCTCCCCACCCCCTATTCTTTACATAATTTAGTCCAGCTTCAAAAATTTGATTAAATGAATTACGGTGTTAAATATTTGACCTTTAAGCTTGGACGCGAGGAAGTGTCTAAGAAAAGTTGGAAATTATGTTCACAATTTGTTTAAGTCACTAAGTGCTAACATTATCAAACATTGGTGGAGTGGAGTATGGGTAGTTTGCACTCTGTTTCGAGCAAAAGCTAATTTTTCACACACCTTAATGTTTATGTCATATTTCCTGAATTGTGTGTCACATAATGTCATGCTTGGTGCAACAGTTTTACAGCATCAACAGCAAAGTGAGAGAAAGTTTGTAATGATTTGAAATCATGGATAATGTTTGTTGAAGGTCGCTAATTGTTGTCATTCTCACACAGTGGATGAACAGAGTCTGGGTAATTGACACACTGTGGGTTAGGCTATCTGAAGACATTTACAAACTTTCTAACTGTAAGAACTGCCTTACTGTGTTAAATCTTGGACTATACCTCTTATTGAGTAGATTAAGACAAAATTTTAAATTTAGTTAATAATTGTATGAAAATCAAATTTTTGTTGCCCTTAGAAGTTATTCAGATAGGCAAGCTTTACTTTGAACCTTGCAATACAAAACAGGTTTGCCGTTTAGTAGTATAGATTACTTACACTAAATGACCAACATCCTACTGTTGACTAAATGTCTGTATCTTATTCCTGCATTTGTGTTAACAGACAAAATTTCAGTGTTCCTATCCTGCTTTGATCAGAGCTGTCATCTTCAGAATTTTATCGTATTATTCATCACTTGTTTTAAAAGATTATTTATTTCATGTCTGTTGATCCAAATAATGAGTAAATTGCAAGGATAGGGAACGTGTCAAACTGTATATAGTTGAGATATAACACACACAAAAAAATGAAAGATACAATGTAAATAAAATCTCACATTGAGAAAATGTACCCAATCAAAAGAATATTGTGTTAACTGGGGAATAATCGGTAATAATTGACCATAAAAAATAAATAAATAAAACAATCTGTATTAGGTACTCTTTCAGAACTTGTTTGAATTTTCGCAGTTGTTTCTGAAGGCATTTGATATGCACTGGAAGTGCTTAAAGCTGGAGTACAAAGCTCTTTTCTGAACCACAGTTAGAATTTCAGTTCAATGTGCAAACACTTTTTGGTGCTTATGTTGTTGTCGTCATGTTGTTTACTCTTGTCTTTGTACGGAGAAAAGTTTACAGCCAACAAGGAACAAATATACTAGGTAAAAAGTGGGTAAGGATATCTTCCTTTTGAAACAAGTAACTGCAAGTGTGTATGATGGGCACCAATCATTATTCTGATAGCCATTTTTTGTACAGTGAATTTTTTTTTCCAAGACATTGGTTCCCACAGAATATAATAGCATACAACATTAATGAATGAATGTAGCCAAATTAGGAAGCCTTAATGGCATCTACTTTACACACAGAAGCAGTAATTCATAGTGCAAATATTGCAGAGCATAGTGCAAATATTGCAGAGCTAAGTCTTTTGAAAATATGAAAAATGTTGTGCATACAGCAATTTTGTAACAACTTTTTGAATAGATTGATCTCTACACTTTATGTTAATTTCTTCAAGATTTCTTTGTGGTGTATGGGACCCCAAATCATGGGTTTTATCTGAATTGAGCGAAAGACCATTGGAACAAAACCAACTTAAATTTTCACTAAAAACTTTGTTCGTAGTTTGTTCAAGACTGTTGCTACACAGTTCATCAATGAGAACTGCAGTAACATTTGCAAAACGGGTCAAGTTACTCTTTGTATTGGAAACAAAAAGGAATGTCATTAATGAAAATAACAAACTGCAGCAGAGGAGCCTTGTGGCATGCCAAAATTTAGGCCTCCCTCTTCAAATAAGGCTGGCTCTCTGGATAAGCCTTTCAGCATTACAGTCTGCTTTCAGTCCTTAAGGTATGAATGAAGTCAGTAACCAACAGTACCACCTAAACCATAATATTCTGCCTTTTTCAAAAAGATTTGATGGTTTATACAATCACAACCTTTTGAGAGAAAACAGAAAACTATCTACTGGTAACACTTTTTGGTAATGGCTTCCAGAACTTGATTTCGCATATTGTGGAAGTAGAGACGATTGACAATTAATCTGTACACAAGTTTATCAAGAATTTTTGAACAGATGACTAAAAGGGAGATTGGGAGATTAGGCGATATTTAGTGATTTATTTTTATCATCTTTCTTAAAGGGCAGATTCACTACAGCCAATTGTAGTATTGTTGTTGTGTTCTCCAGCCCTGAGACTGGTTTGATGCAGCTCTCTATCCTGTGCAAGCTTCTTCATCTCCCAGAACCTACTGCAACCTACATCCTTCTGAATCTGCTTAGTGTATTCACCTCTTCATCTCCCTCTACGATTTTTACCCTCCACACTGCCCTCCAGTACTAAATTGGTGATCCCTTGACGCCTCAGAACATGTCCTACCAACCGATCCCTTCTTCTAGTCAAGTTGTGCCACAAACTCCTCCACAGTTCTATTCAATACCTCCTCATTAGTTACGTGATCTACACATCTAATCTTCAGCATTCTTCTGTAGCACCACATTTCAAAACTTCTATTCTCTTCTAGTCCAAACTAGTTATCGTCCATGTTTCACTTCCATACATGGCTACACACCATAAAAATACTTTCAGAAACGACTTCCTGACACTTAAATCTATACTCGATGTTAACAAATTTCTCTTCTTCAGAAACGCTTTCCTTGCCATTGCCAGTCTACATTTTATATCCTCTCTACTTCGACCACCATCAGTTATTTTGCTCCCCAAATAGCAAAACTCTTTTACTACTTTAAGTGTCTCATTTCCTAATCTAATTACCTCAGCATCACCCAACTTAATTCAACTACATTCCATTATCCTCGTTTTGCTTTTGCTGATGTTCATTTCATATCCTCCTTTCAAGACACTGTCCATTCCGTTCAACTGCTCTTTCAAGTCCTTTGCTGTCTCTGACAGAATTACGATGTCATCGGCGAACCTCAAAGTTTTTATTTCTTCTCCATGGATTTTAATACCTACTCCGAACTTTTCTTTTGTTTCCTTTACTGCTTGCTCAATATACAGATTGAATAACATCGGGGACAGGCTACAACCCTGTCTCACTCCCTTCCCAACCACTGCTTCCCTTTCATGTCCCTCGACTCTTAGAACTCCCGTCTGGTTTCTGCACAAATTGTAAATAGCCTTTCGCTCCCTGTATTTTACACCTGCCACCTTCGGAATTTGAAACGAGAGTATTCCAGTCAACATTGTCAAAAGCTTTCTCTAAGTCTACAAATGCTAGAAACGTAGGTTCGCCTTTCCTTAATCATTCTTCTAAGATACGTCGTAGGGTCAGTATTGCCTCACGTGTTCCAACATTTCTACGGAATCCAAACTGATCTTCACCGAGGTCGGCATCTACCAGTTTTTCCATTCGTCTGTAAAGAATTCGTGTTAGTAATTTGCAGATGTGACTTATTAAACTAATAGTTCGGTAATATTCACATCCGTCAACACCTGCTTTCTTTGGGATTGGAATTATTATATTCTTCTTGAAGTCCGAGGGTATTTTGCCTGTCTCATACATCTTGCTCACCAGATGGTAGAGTTTTGTCAGAACTGGCTCTCCCAAGGCTGTCAGTAGTTCTAATGGAATGTTGCTTACTCCTGGGGCCTTGTTTCGACTTAGGTCTTTCAGTGCTCTGTCAAACTCCTCACGTAGTATCATATCTCCCATTTCATCTTCATCTACCTCTTCCATTTCCATAATATTGGCCTCTCAAAAACATCACCCCTGTATAGACCCTCTATATACTCCTTCCACCTTTCTGCTTTTCCTTCTTTGCTTAGAACTGGGTCTCCATCTGAGCTCTTGATATTCATGCAAGTAGCTCTCTTTTCTCCTAAGGTCTCTTTAATTTTCCTGTAGGCAGTTTCTATCTTACCCCTCATGAGATAAACCTCTACATCCTTACATTTGTCCTCTAGCCATCCCTGCTTAGCCATTTTGCACTTCCTGCCGATCTTATTTTTGAGACGTTTGTATTCCTTTTTGCCTGTTTCATTTACTGCATTTTTATATTTTCTCCTTTCATCAATTAAATTCAATATTTCTTCTGTTACCCAAGGATTTCTACTAGCCCTCATCTTTTTACCTAGTTGATCCTCTGATGCCTTCACTATTTCTTTCCTCAAAGCTAACCATTCTTCTTCTACTGTATTTCTTTCCCCCATTCCTGTCAGTTGTTCCCTTATGCTCTCCCTGAAACTCTGTGCAACCTCTGGTTTAGTCAGTTTATCCAGGTCCCATCTCCTTAATTTACCACCTTTTTTCGACAACAGTAGAGAAGAAGTTGTAGTACATCAGGGACAGTTCCTTCTCGGAAAGATGTACTGAATATATTGCATAAGGCTCAACTTGTATTTTTATAAAAAATATTTCAATATGTTGCTAGAAACACTGTCCCAACCAACACACTTTTTATTCTTTAATGACTTTGTTATTCTTTCTATCTCATTTAATGTAACAAATTGTAAGGATATCTGTGGGGTTCTGTTGCTAGTATCTTCCTGTAGAAGAGCCATTGATTCATCCACACATCCTTTACAGCCTGCCTTCTCTACTGTTGTCGAAAAATGTTTGTTCAATATTTTCGCAAGCATCTAATGTTCCTTTATAATATTATATTCCTGTTTAATTTCTATGTATGTCATGTTTCTAGTGTTTTTCTGCTGTTTTCCCTCTTTTTCACACTCCAAATTGTTTTTGTTTTGTTTTATGATATGTGAATTCCAGTTTCCATGCACCTACTTTAGAGTGCTACAGTAATGTTTGTTGTGCTGCTGTCTCTTTGGGCCATTACACGTTTTGGGAGAGCTACATACCATCCTCTTTGTTGTCCATGTTGTTTTATTCCTGCAGTGAGCCAATTCTGTCAGTGGTTACATGGGTGTCACTTTTTTTTTTTTTTTTTCCACGAAGGATAGCATCAAAGAGACATGAATTCATTTAACAATGTATTACACTTTTCATGTACATCTGTACAGTAAACTGGACTCCAGTTTATCACTTTTGTAAATACAACCTTTTTTTTGTACGCTGCATCAATTCTGTTACTAAAGATTTATTGCAATCTCCTCACTTTATACCAAAAATAACTATAGCCATGAAATCGACAATGCTAATTTTTCAAACATATGGACCAGATTTATTCTCTGCAGGTATGGCAATAAGATTGTGTGAAAGTTTCAAAGCTGCACAGCTATTAATGTAAGTAATTATTTACTAATTGCCAGCAATGTGAAGAAACATGTATGCAATGGTATTTGGATCCTGAAGGCCACTCCAAGTAACATAAAAATTTAAAAGTTGAAAAACCTCCCTTCAAAATTTCTCAACGGATCTACACAATTCTGAAAAGCAGTAAATTGATGCAATTAGTTATGAAATCGGGTATTTACTAACTAAACAGCTTGATATTTATAACAAAAAATCCAAAAATTATGTGCATGTGTGGGATAAGAATGAATTGAATTCACATAGGGCAAATCACTTACTGCACTTGTACACGGGGTAGATTGGACACTAGTAATATGTCATCAAGTCAGGTTAGAGGTAGCAGATAGGATAATGTTATGGGGTAACCAATGTCAAGGTCTTAAACCAAATGACTCCTACATTTCAGCATGCATAGACAGCTTGCACAGAGTGAACTGCCTGTTCTTCACTTTTCTCAGGCCCAACACCTCTGTATTCCTGTTGATATCATCCTTCCATCTTGTTCATGGCTGCTTATGCCCTCCACAGATCCTGAGAATGCTTCGTCTTCCTCTTCCATCGTATACATCAATCTTCCCTTCATCCTTTGGCTAACAGCAGTTTGTAAGTATAGGTTTGCTACACAGATATTTTAACGTCCTTCATTTCTGCCACTGGGCATCCCTTGTGGGCCAAATATTTACCTTAATATCATTCCCTCTAAGACTAGCAGTTTTTGTTCATCTGTTTACCTTCATGTAAATGGTCCAGAAACATAAAGAGCTCCTGGGAGAATTACACTGTGCTACATTCCAATTCCAAAACTTCTCTCAAAACTGCTCTACTGCACAGAATGTCCATACAAAAAATATGTTCTGTTTGCTAGTGCAACCCTTGACTTTATCTGAAGTGCCACACATACAGCTGTACTAGATATTTTAACTTTTGTGGAAAAAATTCCTTCATGATACTGGTGATTGTGTCCTTATGTATGCAGTCAGAAGATTTATTGAAATGAACAAAAACCACAAGAATATCAATGTCATGTTACCAACATTTCTCAGTTTTCTGTTCGAACATAAAGAGCTGATATATAACTGATCTATTCCTTCTGAAACCACAATGATAGTCCCTATAATTCCTTCTGCAATCAGGATAATTCTCTTCCATAAACACTGAGATAGAATTTTGCAGCTTACACTAGGGAATGCAACCACTATATAATATTCACATAACAGGGGGTCATTCTGTTTTAGTACAGGACAGATTTTGGCCATTTTCCTGTCATCAGATAGGTTCTCATACTCTCAAACATTCTTTAACAGTTTCCTAATTATTTCAACCAGTACCAGTCCTCGATTTTTATCAGCTCTCCTAAAATGTGGCCTTTGCCATCAGCCTTATTGTTTTTAGGTTTTAATTATTTGCCTTATTTCTTCTTCAACAGACACCTTTACTTTGTGTCTACAGTGTCTGGTATTTCACACGGAAGAGACTCAATGCAGTTATCAAAGTTATCAAAGTTCAGTAATTCTGCCCATTGCCTACTACTTCCTTGCCATTCATGTAAAGATCTTTTGCTGGTTGCATTTGACAAATGTTTCTTCTTTTATTTCTGTGTTACTTTCTTGACTTTTTGGTACATACTTCTTGTCCTGTGATGGATACAGCCCTCTTTGGCTTCTTCTATTGGCTGGTTGTAATATTTCCACTTCTCCGGCCTTAGTATAGATGCCTTTCCCTTTCTTATCCTGATACATCTGTGCTTTAACTCCTGGTCCGCACTATTTTTTAACCCCACCTTCCTAACCATCTTTCTGTCTTCAATTTTTTGGTTGGGTGCATAGCTGAATCACACCTTCACTGATCTCTCTCATTTGCCTAGAATTTTGGAGGTTACACTGTTTTACAGGTTCCTTAATTTGAGAGCAACTGTGGTTGCTATCTTTTCCTCGCGTATGCTTAGGTATTCCGCCAGTGTTGACTCGTGTTCTTTTGATCCCTATCTCTTTTAAGGTATATCATAATACGTTGCCTCATTTCCTTAATGTCAGAATGCATAAAATGCTTCTGCATTTACTTGTTATTTTCTATCAGTTATTAATGAATCTGTCTGTGATATAAATCTTTGGTGTGGTGACAAGCTTGGTTCGTCACAAAGCCACAAGTCAGGGAAAGGTAGTAGATGACATTCTCACTCATAACTGGTGAAACCAAAAAAATGTGGATACAAAATTAAATGTCAATACAAAGTCTTCATTTCTCTAGTCTTCCACACTTGCTTGTTTAGTTGTGTAATTGTAACCTGTACTATATTACAAACCTAGTAAACATAGGATAGTTGGTCACTGAAGCCACCAAAAATTGTGATGTTTCCTGTGAAATCTTCAAACACGCAAAAATAACTTTTCCTAAGCCAGTGTCTCTACTATACCTCAGCAGCTCAAAAATTCTGGGTGGCATAGCTTACTTTCTCCTACACCCCCGTGTTTAAAATTTTTGTCTAAAATGTGCCCTGCACTGCACCTACCACTGACCATCAGTATCTCCTGCTGTTGTCTTTGTCCATATCTTTTTCTCTTCCACTACCACTGTCTCTCTGCTACTCTCCATTAGCATAAAAAAAAGATAAAATTTTTGTTGAGGAAGGGGAAATGAGGTTTGAGGAAGGTGGCTCCCCATTTTTTTTTTTTTTTTTTTTTTTTTTTTTTTTTTTTTTTTTTTTGTCGTCAAGATTCTATAAGTTCAAAGAGGAACATATCTGCCATTTTTGCACTCAGACAGGAGCATTTTCCCATTGGTTCCTTTTTTTTTATAACAGCAGGGTATGCTGCTTGTGTAAAATGACCTCTACAGATCAGTAAAGTTTTGACAGTTTATTTGTATAATTTCCTTCTCATCCCATCCGTTGAGTCTCCCCTGACCAGGGTTATGGGTAACTTTTCCAAACTCTATCCCATTTTCCTAAACCTCTCCAGTCCTATTCCTTACCCTTCAACCCACCTATCAGGAGGAGGAGCCACTGGCTCCAAAAGTTTGCACAAGTAAAACTTTTCTTTATGTGGGTATTCTCCTGCAGCTGCTTGGTAAGTAGATTATTTTATCTATTTAGTTACATTATATTTATATAATTGGGCACATTTATACAGGGTGTTAAAAAAGTGTCAAATACTTGGTAGTACTCATCGAAACAAGAAAAAATAAATCTAACAAACATGGGTACAAAAATACATACTTCCGAGATAAACACATGTTTACAGGAAGTGTTGCGCGATATTTGGTTACCGATATTGGTACAGTCTTGCATAGCCACTTCATCAAATGTGTCGGCAAGGTAGTATGATGTCTTACTCACAGTACTCTACCTACCATTAGATGGTGTGCAGTCAGTTGTGTGGTTCAAGTCATGTTGTAGACTATGTAACTTTCTGTCATGTTTGTGAGCCTTATAGTACAGTACTGTGAACGCTGGGTATGTAACACGGTGTTTTACCTTCTTCCAAACATGGATTCACCTATGTGTTTTTAACGAGTTGTGCTGTTTGTATGTACAAATGGTGTGGTACATTTACATTTTCTCTCTTCCAGCACTTCTTAGCAATGGAAACCTATTACCTAACAAGTGAAATGATGGATAAGATATTCTGTTACGGTTTAACAAATGGACGTAGTCTATGAGCCCTACTCACAGTGCAGTTTGGTAGACTCTTCCAGTGTTTGGGGGAAACAGGTACCCTTGCACCTCAGAAAGCTGTCAGTGAAAGCCTCAGCACAGTCCATATGCCTGACATGGTGAGGCATGTGTTACGTTCGGTAGACCAGTGTGCGACCAATGTGCAATGATTAGCAGCAGCTGTAGGCATGTCTCACTCTCTTATGTGGGGGGGGGGGGGGGGGGGGGGGTGTACTCCACAGACAATTGCTGTACCCATATCATCTATGGCCTACGGCGCATTCAGGCCCTAAGGCCACAGGATCATTTTGGCAGATGGTGGTTCTGTCAATTGCTTTTGCAAAAGTGTGCTGCAGACCCACTGTTCACATCCAAGATTTAATTTACTGATGGAGCAGGGTTCACAAGAGATGGTGGTGCGAATTTCCTTAACCAGCATGTATGGGCAGATGTAAATACCCAAGAAATTCAGGAGAGAGGGCAACAACACTGATTCCCAATCAATGTATGGGCAGGCGTACTTGGCAAAAGGTTAATAGGAATACGTGCTATCTCAAAGATTAACTGGGGCACATTATCTAGACTTTCTCATTAATGTATCACCTACCTTGCTAGAGGCTGGATCATTGCAGCAACAAATACAAATGTGGTTTATTCATGATGGCACACCAGCATACTTTCGCCACAATGTGCATGGACATCTGATGCAGACATTTGAGGACCACTGGACTAATTGGGGGAAGGAGGGGGTCACACCTTGGTCTGCTCGTTCCCCAGACAGGGGGACACTTTAAGGAATTGGTCTACGTCATGCCAATCAATGATGTGTTGACACTACAGGATCGTGTCTTGATCGTGTCTTCAATGCATGCCAGCAGACAACAAAAACCGAGCGAGTGTACTTCAAAGGGTGCGTGACTTCTTATGCCAGAGGGCAGAAGGGTGCTTTGTCATGAATGGGTGCGGCATTGAACGCCTCCCGTAAACGGTATTTTATCACAGAAGGTATGCATTTCCAGACCTAGGTTTATTGGACTTACTTTTCTTATTTTGAAGTGTACTGCTACCTCTCAAAGCATCCGACACTTTTTTTGAACATCCTGTATACTTCATTTTCCTTCAATATCCATCACAGTTGCAATAATAGCCATTTCTTTGTGGTGACTAATTTTGGAGCATCACATCCATTTCAAACCAAGGCCTTAGACATTAAGTATAATCATACAGTTCCCACCACTGGACATGTGAGTAACCAAATATTCACTTTTTTCACCAGTAATCATTACACACATTCAAAATTATAAACTTTGTACAAGCGTACACTGTGACTTCTTTTCAATCAAGTGCAGCAAATTCTACTGTGTTCAACTGTAAAGAATTCAACTTTTCAGTATCTGGGTAATAATTACTGGTGAGAAATAATGAATATTTGGTCACTCACACGTACATTGGTGAAAACTGTATAACTGCACTTCAGTCTAATGCAAAGATTTGAAAATGGACATGATGGTCCGAAACTACAATCCCATCCAAGAATGGTGATGGTTTGCGGAGGTCGAGAAACATGCGGGGATTGCATTGTTGTCAGTACCAAACAATAGTTGCGGTACACACATACACATTCTTTGTACTTGAGGTAAGTGTATATCCAGCAATACGTCTCTCACTTGGTTTTCTGCTTACCACTACAATCTGCCATTACAACACACAACATATGGAATAAAAATTCACTAAATAATGAACACGATTAATCCTCGCATTGGGTACGACCTTAACAGCAGAGTGCTCAGAACACTGCTGAATACTCACTGGCTGTTGGAGAATGCTGGACTTCGATACACAGAATGAGACTAAACTCAGCTACCATCGTTTGTAGATCCAACTATAGTTACCACAAAGAAACTACATAGCATCCTCTTTGTTGTCCATGTTGTTTTATTCCTGCAGTGAGCAAATTCTGTCAGTGGTTACATGGGTGTTACTATTTTTTTTTAACGGAGACACGGTTAGTGATATAAGAATGCTAAGCAGACCCTCCAATAGTTTGCACAGTATTCTACATCATAACTTCTCAAAATATTTCTTACTGAAGCAGGGCTTACCCATGTTTCATAACATAAATATGGAAAGCGCATGTGTAAATGGCTTTGAAGAAAGTGAAAAATGGTTTTCTATTCAAGTAGTTGGAGTTGATGAGATACCAGCGCAACTCATGAAGGCTGCTGGAGAACAGCTACATGAAGAACTATACCATCCCATACAAGTTACATATGAAACCAGGGAGCTCCCAACAGACTTAAAAAAAAAAAAAAAAAAAAAAAAAGTCTCAATACCAAAGAAAGAATCTGCAAATAGATGTGAACGATACAGGACACTCGGTTTGGAAACACATGCCTCTAAGATCTTGACCTGCATCATTCTAAAGCAGATATGAAGCAAGATAGATACAATGACCACAGGCGACTGATCCGAGTTTAGAAGAGGTGTAGTAGGCACACAAGAATCAATGCTCTGCTTACGACTAATTCATGAGAAAAAGACTTAAAAAAGGGTCAAGACACAAAAATTGCCCCCTACAGTCTTAGAAAAAGCATTTAATAGGATACACTGGTCACACTTTTTAAGATGCTGAGAGACATGGGCATAAAGTATGACGACAGAAGAACAATAAAGAGACTGTAGAGAGAAGAAGTGATAATGTGTGAAGAACATCAAGAAGAAGCTACTATTAAGCAGAGTGTATGATAGGACTGCTCACTCTCTCCTGTCTTATTAAATGGATACATTCAGAACGCAATAGATGAAACAAGGGGATATGATGACTTACAGGACTAATTAAAATTCATTATAAGAACAGACATGCTGATGGTATTGGAGTGTTAATTACAATGCAGGACATTTAGAAGTGATGCTGGCTCAGATGGAAACAACCCTCAGCTCTTCCTACATTATGAAAATTAATAAATGTAACACAAAAATCTTAATGGTGAGCAGACAAAACTTCATTGCCCAATGCTCACTTAATGTGCGACTGGAAACTGTTAAATCATTTGCCTACCCAGAAGGAAGGTCATGGTAGGACACGGCAGTGTGAATTCACCAGTTAAAAGATGCTTTTAATGAGAGAAAAACCTTTTCACCTCCAGTAGCGTAGACAAATGTCTCGGGGAAAATCTCATAAAGATGTTCGTTTGCAGTGTGCAGCTGTATGGAAGTGAAACACACACACTCTGAGAAGCAGAAAAACATAAAATAACAGCACTCGAGAAGTGGACCTACCGCAGAATGCTCAAGATATCCTGGGTAGACAGGGTATCGAACGAAGAGGTGCTCAACCGAGTTGGGCAACACAAACCTTCTCACCTCAAGGCAAATGAACACAGGGACACACGGGTCGGCTGCCCGAAGAGGCATGACGGTATCATTAAAACTATCATTGAAGGGACAGCAGCAGGGACAAATACCGAGAATAGAGTACATCAACCAGATTGGGGGGGGGGGGGGGGGCAGCAGCTGAACCACCTGTACCGCTTTCAGGAGGAAGACAAGGCCGAAGTCAGAAAGGCACAGTGAACTGCTGCTAGGCAAACTGATGACAGAACACCTGAGACGATTTAAGCAGTGAAATCTTAGCACACACTACTTCCAGATCTTACCACACTGCTCAGAACTGGACTACGGCAAGACTCTAGGAACTATTACCCATTTCCACAAAGTACTGTGTACAGACCACATGAGTAACATCAACAAATAACAGCTAGTCTTCCATTTCAAGAATGGAACAGCAAGGGACACAAATGACACTGGGTGGATGGGTGGGTGGGGGGGATGCATTCTATCCACAGATAATACAACTGTTTGTGATGTAGATGCAAAGCATCTGCTAAGTTTGAGAAATACAATGACTTTACTGAAACGTAAAGCATTATTTTCCCTTTTGCTGGTACATGATATGTATTATCCAAGTGCTGCATGTCTGCACTGGAGTGACATTACCAATGTAAAAACAAAGTCAAACAATGGAAAGTCCAGCAAAACTGTTAACATCCAATAGACTGGATACAGAATAATGATACTCTCATTTGACTATACTTTGCCTCACCTCTTTATTTGTTCAGTTCAAGCACTGCAGCCTTACCTGTCCTAATGACCTTTTAAATATACAATATGTCTCTGTTCTGAGTACAGTTACGGCAAGTAGTGCTTAATTCATTATTCAATGTGTGCTCCCCACTCCTGTATAAAAACAACATTCTACAAACTTTCCATTTTGTAAGAGTACGGGTGACTTCCCAATCACCTACAAAATGTAAGCAGCATTTGTGACACAGCACAACAATCCCACTTTCTTCTGTTAAAGCTCCTGGAATCACATTAATTTTTATGAGATAATAAGTGTATTATTACAAACACTTTGTATATTGGTATTACTCGTGGAATATAGTGCATTCAATCTATGGATTCAAATGGTTGAGGATTTCAATATTGATGAGACATTAAATTGCAACAATCGGTCAGTTTTGGTGCCCTTCTTGTAGATTAGTAATCAAGACCATATAGGTGCAGCATTTTCTCCTCAGTTGCTGACACCAGTACTCCAGAAATAAAAATTATTTTCCGCGTCTTATTTTTTACTTTAGTCCCAACATAGTAATCATCAGCAGAAAAATGATTCTGCCCATCATACATATTTAAAGGCTGCCACTGATGACATGGGCTACACATAATGCCATATGACCAGCACATGCCTAATTATACAGCCGCCAATCAACTCAAGTTTCGTGTCTGAAATATTTTCAGTGTCAAACATATTTTGCAAGGAAACTTAAAACACTATTAGTGTATCAAGACTGAAAGGTGTATAATTTCAATTTAACCTCACATCATGTACATAAAATACATGCCACCAAGAATTCAGTTATCCACATGACATGAGATTTGTTGGCTTTGCCAATCAACTAAAATTCCCCTTTTTTACCCAACCTAGACTTCAGACTATAAGAAAGATAAATATTGTCCATATTCCGTTCTACATCTGTTTGCACATGTAACATGTCACACACCATGTACCGTATTTACTCGAGTGTAAGCCGCACTCGAATCTAAGCCGCACCTGAAAAATGAGACTCAAGATCAAGGAAAACAAATTTACCCGAATCTAAGGCGCTTCTGAAATTTGAGATTCGAAATTCAAGGTGAGAGAAAAGTTTGAGACTGCCCCTCCAAATCGAAACAAAGTTGGTCCATTGTAACGTGAAACACAATTGAGGTCGAATGGATGCAGATACAGCTACAGTAGTTTGGTTCGAGTCGTAAGCTTAACAGTTAAACTTTATCAAGTGGCCATTGCTATGTGTCAGACGCTCCATCCGTATTTATACGGGTACCCTTCCTTTTTCATGTGCTTTGTCAGGTTTGAATCGATTGCTTATTTTGCATTGATCTGATAAGTGCCATTCTCTTCGTTATAGGTGTTTACGTCACTCTAAGCTGAAAATGCATTATTTGTCGCATTCTGATAACTAGTGTTTACAACCTGTCGCCGCTCGCGGCGTGACTTGCTTAGTGCGCAATACTGCCGCTTACAATAAAAAAAATTAAAAAAAAAATTATCTCATTAGTGAAACAATGACAAGAGACTGCTATTTGTTGTTACTTACACTGCTGCTTTCTTTGATAATGATCAACAAGAACCAAATAATGGCTGCGTATGATAGATGATGTCTTGGACAAGAGGTTAGCAAAAAATTTTCTCCATTTGAAAATATTCGCCGACGCCTCTTTAGTACATTACATTCTGCACAGAAATTAGTCATCTTAGATTTAGAAATTTAGTCAGTTGCCGTGCTTCATTTCTGACTGTATCACTATTCAGCATAAGAATAATATGAATATAAACATGATATGTATATCCTTCTACGTTTGCTATTGTCTTGGTCTAGTTTCGTAGTTTATTAGGCAGACAGGATTTAAATGAGATAGCAGCAAACACGGAAGAATACATGGCATAATGTTTACATTCTTCTACCTTTTCTTTTAATTTATTTACTGACGCAGAGGTTTTGGCGCCAGTATTTATCTTTGTGCCTGCAAAGCATACTACATATGATGGCAGAAGTTAGTTGTGGCGACACCTACCAACATTTTTCAGAACTTCCGCTTACTTTGCACTCAATTCTAAGCCGTATGCGGTTTTTTGGATTACAAAAACCGGAAAAACGTGCGGCTTAGATTCGAGTAAATACGGTATGCATTATGTCAGAGGTCAAATTATAACGTATCAGTATGTTCAAGCGAGACTGGAATCCAATTATGGTCAAACAAAACTTTCTATTTAAAGAATGGCATAGCACTTCATATGAATGTGAGAAAAAAATCTGATCAAAATGAATATCATCATATTATGTAAATCACAGTATAAACTCAACGAATCATTAATTATAACTTTTGAAGGGCAGCAATGAAAACCCAGTTGGCTTGATCAGAGTACAAAGTAATGAAGTCACTGCACTGAAACTCACATTTGGCATCGAAACAGGTGGTGTCATGCGCACAACACCAGCAGGCTGGGGCACTACAGTAGGCTGGTAGGTCGGTTGTCCACCCACCAGCCCCGTCCAACCGTTACACACGGCCTGGACTGCAGCAGTTAAGCCGACTGGTGGAGCAGCACGATGAGGCAGGGTGGTGATGGGAACATCCGGCTTGGTTGCGGCAACAGCGGGGGGTGCAGCTGGAGGGATGACAGGCGGTGGAGGAGGCGGTGGCTGCTTTGTCCACATGCCGGCGCCCGTAGCCGTAGCTCCAGCCTTGCTGCTCGCTAGTAGCAGCTGGGAATCCACCACTTTGTTAGGCCAGTAGTCTTCGAACACGGTTCCGGGAGGAAAATAACTCTTGATGTCATTAAGGCTAATCACTGAACACGTCTCACTAGCAAACAGCTCATTACGAATGCCTTGGACCTTGCAGCAAAATTTAAGGTAGGCAAGATCCCAACCTTCTAGCTTTTCAGCCTTGAGTTTTAGGTTATCGGTTTCACCTTCGAAATAGAATAGCGGTACGTACTTGAAGCCATCACGCACGGTGTAGGGCACAACAGATTCACCATTGATACGAACAAATCCACACTTATCTTTAGGGTTGCTGGAACTGAGCAATAGCTTGTTGTAACACACGTCAAGAAAATTATAAAATTCTCCAGCATCTTGTAACCGTACGACCAGATCTTTGGTTGTAAAAAGATCTCTGCCAAACTGTCCCTCACAATGCCTCACATTTATTTCGTTAAGTAACCTCGCCTCTGCGTCCGTGATATAATAGCTGCGGATACACGTGCAGTTGTAAATGTCTGAATGGAGATATGTCAGGTACTTGTTTAAAAGTTTTGATTCCACCATGCGAACGGCACAATACTTCTCACCGTAACGAAATATGTAAGGTATGTGGCACTTTCCAAGGGTCACCCACCCAAATTTTCCTCTCACACTCTCCTCATCCAAAGGGGGTTTCCTGTCCGGCTCGGGTGTCTTTTTGTCCTTGTCTCTTTCTTTGTCAGGGCACGGTGCAACGGGGGCAGGAGGTGCCCTCGTAAGGTAGTTGAGGATGCCTGGCTGGCCAGTCTGGACCATGTTGGGCGGCGGGGGTTGGCCGGCACCGGGCGGTCGGACACTCGCCATCTTCGCCTTATTTGCTTCCACCATTTTGGCTGCCAGCTCTCGGATTTCAGCTTCATCTGGACGTTCTTGTTTGATTGCAACTCCTTCAAAACCTAAATGATGGAAAATAGTCACAATTTTAAGCAAAATTATGAACAGGCAGTATAATCATTTCTATGCATTTTGTGTGTCAGTATCTACCCCAACACAATTTTTATTTAGCACTATTTCCAAATATTTGTAATTAAGATTTGAGCACTTCAAATACCAACTTAGTTGTGGAGAAAATAGTGATTAACCAGTTATAAAATATGTTATGGAATGAGACTGAGATACAGTGCCTAAAGTAGTAATTGCTATTTGAGTGTGTGTATCGCCCACCACCACACCACAGAATAATTATTTTGGGAAAATATATGTCATCCCCAGCTGTCATTCCACAAACCATTTGTATTGTTATAGAGTGTGTAGGAAAATGTGTGTTAGAAAAGGCTGCCCACACTCTTCCTACTTATTTAACTTTTAACACATAATACAACAGAAACATCAAAATATGACACTACTTGACATAATTTTAATGGTCATCCTGACACAGTATTTTGTTTGCCAACACCATCAAGATTCTTAAAGGGAAATGAACTGCGAGTTGGGACATTTGGCAGATGTTATCCTCAAACTATAGATAAATATAAAAAAGAAAAGCCATCACTAATAAAACTGGGACGAAACAGTGGATTGGAGGAAGTTGTATGTCATTTGCACACTATTTCTCTGTACAATCTGAAGTACAGTAGAGAACACAAAATTTATCAGTAATGGAAAAAAAAGAAAAATAAGAAAGATAATTTGTACTACAATTTTTTACAGACATTGGCAGAACAGAAAAGTTCAAAACGTTGAATTATCTAGGAGACATAATTCTAGAAATGGGTTAGAAAAATCTCTTGTAAATGAAAGCACACACAAGAAATAGGAAACAGCATATGTAATAACAAAAACTATTTACAACAAAAAGCACATCTGAAGAAATTAAAAAAAGAAACACTGCACTAGAACACGGTAGTGAAACGAGACTGCTTCTATGCAAGTGAATGCCTAGCACTGATTTACCAATCACACAAATCAGGAATATATTGTGTCCAAGTAGAACCAACGGATGCCTAGTAATTAAGAAACAATAGTGCAATGTCAGATATAGAAAAGAAAGAAAATTAGTTATTTTTGGATGTTCATACTAGATGAATGACAACACCTTCACAAAACAAATATTTGTACTTATGGGATAAGAAATTATCAACCAGCTGTAACCTAGAAGCAAAAAATATTTGAAATGCACAACATGAAAGTAGCACAAGCAGTGAAGAACAGATTCTCATGAGGGAGACGTTAAATTTTGGATTCTGAGGCAAAAGCAGCAAAGGAACAGATGCAAAGTGGTCTGAAGATGGTAAAAAGACATGTGGTGGGAAGAAGAAAGAATACTGGAGGAAAAGGAAAGAGCAGACCTATGGAACCGAAAATGTCACTTGGTCCCTTGTATGAAAAAATAGAAAGGAGTATCAAATTTAAAACTGCGCACACCTTTGTGCATGTGCACGCACTCAACCAACCAACCAACCAACCAACCAACCAAACGAAGTGAACCTATAAATCATTTAAATAAATTCAGTTATTTGAATAGTAAAGCAAGCAGTGACTGCTGTCCTGTAAGGATATTAATTGAAGAAAAGGAATGGCTGAGCAATCCTACAGAAACATAAATTAGGACTGACAAACAACCACCATTACTGAAAAAGTATAAACTGTGCCAAGACTTTTTTTTACAGCATTGTAAATAGTGTACTCTTGGAAAATAAGGCACCACAAAATTGGAAACAACAGATGTAAGTATGGAAATAAACAACAAAGTACAATCAAAATGATTCCATCAATGAATTTCTAAGGAGTGGATTAAACCTTAAACCACGAATGGCAAAAATTGTCACCAGTAAAAAAAAAAAAAATTGTCAACTACAATTACCTGGAAAAAATAGGAACAGAGGAATGGCTACATCAAGCAGGAACCACCACAAACAGAAAATGATATTCTGAAGCAGCTGTTTGAAGTTAATGTAGATAGGAAAATAATGAAACGTGTTTCCTGTTATGGAATTTAGACAGGAACATCACCACTTCCATCATAACATTATTTACTGTGTCTGTGTGCGAGAGAGAGAGAGAGAGAGAGAGAGAGAGAGAGAGAGAGAGAGAGAGAGAGATGGATGGGGACAGGGATTAATATCAACTATATATTTGATTCCTGAAATTATCATGCATGTAGCTTTGAGAAGCTACAGAACATGTACAAATAGGGGAAGACAGTTTCCTGAGTACTCCAGGATGTAATGTTGTTATAACATAAATGAATGAAACACACACAGAAGTGCATGCATTGTGTGAAAGGAAGGGTGTAAATATAGCTGAACAAAAAGGAGAAGAGATTGGATGCTAAAAAGGGTAAGAGTAACTACCACCAACAAAAATTAGACTGCATGAACAACAACTTTTTTCAATGAAATGCAAACATTAAATCCACTCATACAAACATTTGAAAAATAGGTCAAAATTACGCAGTTATTGCAGCTTCAACTGGAGCATTAGTCAACTAACTGATGGAATGATTTATCTTTTCAGCCAATTGTTCTGTTGCATACTTTGCTATTCACTAGCTCAATGAGGAAGACACAGTAGTAGTTTAAAATAGCTGTTGACGGACAACTTTGTTTTGTAATGAATATATACTTGTCAGGGCAGGGAATGCAACACAGTGGTAAGACAATTCATGTTAGTGGGAATTATGATGCACACATTGCAGTGAATGATAGTAAAATGGATGAAACTGGGATAAAAAGCAAATTCGAAGAACAATTCAACAAACTGGCAGGGTACTGTGCGCATTGGGCTAAGGTACGATCATAGTTTTCTAATGACTCGTACATTATAAACATACAGTTTGATATTTTTTGCTCTGAGGGAGATTATTCTCCACAAGTCATCACAGCTCAGAGACAAAATATAACAGCTTAAAAAGCTTAGTATCTGACCATACTATATTTGTATTCTCTCGTCCGGTTAACTGAAAACAGGTTCTTGTATTCCAATAGCACAGTTATCAAAAAATGGAAACACCAGGTAGGAATATCAACAATGTAGGAGAAGATTCCAGCCCGAGATGGTTGGTGTGTGTGTGTGTGTGTGTGTGTGTGTGTGTGTGTGTGTGTGTGTGTGTGTGTGTGTGTTCGTTGACTACAGCTATGGCTGAAAGCTATAGGTGTGTTTCTTTTAATTGTGCCTGTCTGCAACTTTAAGTGTCTTCATTACGATAAATAGCACAGCTACTGTTTTCACTACTTCCCACTGTATCCACTTTTCAATAACTCATATTTTAATAACAACCCATTCAGAAATTAAATCTTAACACTAAAAACACAAATCCGAAAGAAGTTGTTCTGAACCCTTGCTTCAAATGGTGCACAAAACATTGAGCTACTTTCACCAATTAGATGTCATCCACAAAAATGTGCTAATAGGAAAGAGGTACAGTTATTTTTAATACTGCTGTAAACAATAAAAACTTATTTTATTAATAAATCTGCCATAGCAAAATAAAGCCTAAAAATGAAAAAGCGATCTAAACAAGAAAAGATCTGAACTGTAAATGGATCATAACATTAATTGAGTGCTTTCCGGTGTTCAGTCAAATTGTTTATTCCACTTTCTTTATACCATATTATCACAACTGACCAAGTCATACAATCCCAGTGCAGTAAGCTGTATTCTTATGTATAATCGTTGCTCGAGTTCTAATGAAAAATGCCTGAATGAGTTGGAGTCCAGGCAGTGAGTATGCATAAGAAGGCAGCTCACAGCTGCCTGAAGAGGGCAACTGGGCTGATTGTCAAAATATTGTGTGTAAAAAATGGAATCATCAACTATGCTAAAAACCTGAAAGCATGTCAGCATATAATGCTGACAAGACCTCAGGGTTGTAACATGGTTTAACTGATCACAAACAATTATGCCACTTATATAAAAACTTGAACTTCATCTGCAATCTGACATAAGACTGGAACAAATCAGCTTCTCTCTCTCTCTCTCTCTCTCTCCCTTAAATATAGCAATGAAAAATGAGATTTTGAAATTATACCCTGTCCTTGTATATTTTGAAAACACTTGAAGTTCTATAAATTAACACTTTCTTTTTTATAATAAATATTCTCAAGCACTAATCATGTGAAACAAGTCTCACTAATTAACAAAAACTTCACTTATTTATGGCAAAAAAGTTAATAGAGTTCAAAATTTTTGTAATCTGCGTATCCCAAGTTCTTCTAGAATGCCACCAAAAACTGTTATACAGCTCCATGTCAAACTGAATGAAAATTAAAACTAGAACCACTATGGTTGTGGCAATAAATCATAACACGTACAGAGGTAAAAGTGTGCTTAACGGAAAAAAGAAGAAAAAAAATTGATCTGATAAGACAGTAAAATGTTCTATTAATTGTGAACACTATACATAGAGCAATAAATGCATGGATTTAAGGATGCATGCCTCAAAGGCAAACTGGGAGGCGAGGACATACAGCTCCCAAGATTCGTGGAATATATTTCCCTTCTGTCTGACAGTGAGATAAAGCTGCACCTGTAAGGAATGGAATAAATATTACAGAGAGAACTATAATAAGCAATTAAATAATTACTGAGTGTGGCACAAACATGACTGAATGTGCTTAAACATGTGAGCACTTTCACCTAAAGTTTTTAGCAAAATAAAAAAGCAAAGATACCGTTTATTAATAAAGATGGACCACATATGTAAAATGTTATGGAAAATATCTTATTCCAGGGTATGTACAGACTTAATCGAGTTACAGTGGGTACAGTAAAGTAAACAACAAAAGGAAAGTGTGGAGACAAGGTTTTTTTTTCCCTCACACACACACACACACACACACACACACACACACACACACACACACACACACACACACACACACACACAGTGCAGCATAACACGAGGAAATGTGATATTCACTCACAATACTTTTCAAATATGGGGTTCTAGGTAACACAAATGAGAGAAGAACCATGCAGTGAAACTTTTATTTAGTACTGCTGTTCAGTATGGGATCTTATTGTATTGATCACCAAGGTGCACTGATAAAAGTTCGAAGGATGGCAGCTCATTTTGTATTATTGTGAAACAGGAGAGAAAATAGCAATATAATGTAAAGGATAGCTGCTACTCACCATATAGAGGAGATGCAGAGTCGCAGAAAGGCACAACAAAAAGACTGCCACAAAATTTGCTTTGGCCTAAAAAGGCCTATGTCAAAAGTAAACAATGCGCGCGCGCGCGCGCCCACACACACACACACACACACACACACACACACACACACACACGCGCGCGCAAACGAATCTCACACACACAACCAAAGTCTCTGGCAGCTGGAGCCATACTCAACTAGCTGGCTGTCTGGCTCCAGCTGCCAAAGACTGGTGATGTGTGTATGCAAGTTGTGTTGGCGTGTATGTTGTCTTATTTTGATAAAGGCCTTGTTGGCTGAATTGCGTGACAGTCTCTTTGTTGTGCCTTTCTGCATCTCAGCACCTCCGCTATATGGTGAGGAGCAACTTCTTGTTGTTGTTCTTTCTTTTGGGGGAAGAGACCAAACTGCAAGGTCATCGGTTTAGGGAAGGAAGTTGGCCGTGCCATTTTAAAGAAACCATCCCGGCACTATCCTCCTCATTGTATTGTTACATTCCATACACGATTTTCCACTGTTTGAGGAGAGAGAGAGAAAGAGAGTCATAAATATGACCTGCAACTTGGGGTGGCAATAATTAAAACAAAGACGAATTCCATTGCGGCGAGATCTTTTAACAAAATTTCAATCACCAACAACTGAAAGCGAAAATATTTTGGCAACTATCACCAAGAAAGAACCATCACAATAAAATAAGACAAACCAGAGCTTACATAGAAAGATTTAGATGTTCATTTTTCCCACATACTGTTCAAGTTTGGAACCATTGAGAAATTATCGGACACTGGCTCTATGAATCCTCTGCCAAGCATGTAGGTATGAATTGCAGATCAATCATGTAGGTGTATGGCATCTGGAAATTTACCAATGACACCAAACCGAAATATCAGTACATACTTTTTAAAACATTTTGACAACTGAATTAAATTTACTAAAATGAAATGAATCAATGGGTTTCAGAAATGTTGAAGCTGCAATAAAACGAATGTTGAAATAGGTGAAATCAAAGTCACAATGAAAATATGATCTGAAATTGGGGGTGCGCACAGTTGGCTCAATGAATCTAGTGATTACTCACAAAGGTGAGTAGAAATGTAATATTTCTAGTATACCTGTACAAGCATTAAGTATGATATATGAGAGGAACCACTGTGACTTTACCATGGGTAGTTTGTCAAGAAGAGTTCTTGCACTGTTTGTCATGGGAAACACAGTCATAATTCTTCTGATTTATGGAAATAAAAATGGTCATATTAAGTCAATGCAGAAATTGGGATCCTGTGGCAGTAGGTAAAAATGTAATGAAGCTGAGGATGGAATGTTGGATGAACTGGAACCACTTGTATCTGGTAGAGTATTGCAGTGCAACAGTACAAACAAACACTGATAGGACATAGCTTATGTCAAGCAACATTAGCAGTTGGGCATACCAGTATTCTAAAATACATTAATTATGTAGAGTGACCATACATGTATAAGCTATAGGTTCACAAATAAATACTTCTCTGCTGTGGAACGACAACCCTTGTACCTATTATGATTATTAGTTGCTGGTTTATGGTGTACTTTCGGGTGTTCACCAGACTTGTTAATTCAATTTTTATGCCCAAAATGCATAAAAATTAAATAAAAAAATCAGCTGAGTACCCAGAATACACTCTAAACTGATAGTAAACAAAATCTACTGATGTGAACAATAAAGGGGGATCATGGGCTACTTTCAATGTCAACAAAAAACATTAACTCTGTCTGCAAAAAAGTTCAAACAAGAGTTATATAGTGCCTCCTGCATAAATTTACATTTTGTGGGCTTGACGGTATAGCCAACTAATGGTAATGTCATACCCGACCAAAAGAATGCACGGTACTTAGTAATTCAAGAAATGTAGTCCAGGGACACAATTCTGACGGGAGAAATCAAGTACGGGGTTCCCAAAAGTCCACTGCTTTTCCTGATACATGTGAACGGTTTCCATCTAGAATACAACAAGCACAATTAGTTCTTTTTGCAGATGACACCAATATTATAACAATCCAAGCATATGTACAAAAATATAAGATATGATAAACAACATCTTAAAAGTATCATTGGCTGGTTTTCTGCACATGGTCTAACCCTCAATTTTAAAGAGACACAACATATTCTATTCTGCACATACGGAGGTACTACACCAATGATAAGTGTAATACATGGTGAGGAAATAATAAATAGGGTGGAAACTTTAGAATTCTTAGGGGTTCATATTGGGGGAAAAACCATTTCGGAACTCCTAAAACAACTTATTTCAGGCACATTTGTGCTTAGAATCATGCAAATCTTGGGGAGAGATAAATCATTAAGCTGAAATACTTTGAATATTTGCATTCAATAATGTCAAATGCAATAATGTTCTGAAGTAACTCATTTTTAAGGAAAAAATTTTTCATTGCACTAAAACTTGCTGTAAGGATAATATGTGGTGGCCACCCACAATCATCTTGTAGACATCAGTTTAAGGAGTTGGGCATTCTGACTACTGCTTCACAGTATATTTATTCCCTCATGAAGTTAGTTGTAAATAATTCACTACAGTTCAAAATGGACTATGAGGTACATAGTTAAAATAATAGAAGAAAAATGATATCCATTACACCACATTAAGGTTGTCTTTAGTACAAAAGGAGTGCACAGTGCTGCAACAAAAATTTCTGTTCACTTACCAATGATATAAAATGTCTGACAGATGGCAAAGGAAAATTTGATATTGAACTGAGAAAGTGTCTCCTTGACAATTACTAAAAAAAAGAGGAAGAAGTAACCAAACATACTAATTGATTCATGATATGTATGTAAAATGACTAATTACATTTCATTATGATCTATTGTGTAAAATGATCCAATGGTTCATGGAACATGTGGCTAACTAACTAGCCAACTTCATCCCCAATCCTCATTTTTTTTCATATTTGATGTATAGCACATGTACATTATTGTTGTGTTCAGTCCCAAAGACTGGTCTGACATATCTCTCTTCATTAGTCTATCCTGTAAAAACCTCTTCACCTCCACTTAACTACTGCAACCTGTATCCACTTGAACTTGCATCCTGCATTGAAGCCTTGGCTTCTCTCTTCAATTTTAACACCATTTTAGCAAACACAATTCCTTGGTGCTTCAGGAAGTGTTCCATCGAACAATCCCCTCTTTTACTCAAATTGTGATGTACATTTCTTTTCAGGATGTCAAATTACACAGCCTTCAACTGTGTAGTTTCCAAACTTGTTTCATTTGGCTACTAGTTTCAGAATTTTACTTTGCCACCTTCAGGCTATGATGCAGATCGGTTTATCATTACAGCTAATTTCACAAAGTGTTGATGAGAAATATGATCTTGTGTGTTCACAAACAAACATCAATACTTCTGATACACTCAACATGACTATCATGAAGAGACATTTATCTGAAGAGGATAGAAATATTGATTTTTTTTCTTTTCCCATCACTACCACAAACTGAGGCAAGTATCCCTAGTAAATATAACAATGAATAGACCTATAGTGCACAGGATAGAATGTATGTTATCCAATTTGATAGCATCAGCAATCACAGATTAATAAGAATTGTACAGGCATTAAACTAATGAGAATGGTGTGTGTATTAAACTGTCAGAAATGACGCAAAAAAACTGATTCACTACTTCAGTCATCTTTATTTACAAGTACACTTACTGTTTTAGTCACACTACCATGGTTTTAGATTATGAAACATATTTCTGGCATGTACATATGTTATGTATTTGGCAATGATGTGACTAGAAGGTAGTGTCATTTGACACATGCAGCACAATGAACAAAGAGTAATACTGCCATATGGTACCACGTGTTTCAAACCATGCATCACAGTTTTGGTATCATAATATATGCAAAATACTGTGGTTTTCAAATGTGTAGTGACAAATACATGTGTGCAATATGGTATCATGCAGCAAGAGCATGTACTATGTTACACATATCTGATGACATGTGCACACAAATTTCATGGTGTAAAAACAATGAAATTCCTCTTAATTATATGGCATGGCCACTGAAGAAGTGAATGTATGATTTTCTTTTTTGTATTAGACAGGTCATTATGGATGAAACATACATTTTGCTCAAATCTCATTAAAATAATGTGAACAGTATTTTATGTCCTTCATAGAAAAACACACATCTCATATTGGACTACAGTGCAAACTGTAGCACGCATCTTATTCCTCTAATTTCAAATAATGAGCTTTCAAAAATGCAGTTGAGATGTATGCATAGGTCACTGTTGTACAACACCAGTGATTAGTCAAACACACTGCAAGAAGCTTAAGAGCCTGGCTTGGGGTAGTCCTGTAAGTTATTTTCAGTAAAAACGAATTTTTTAGGGATTTTTCTGTAAAACAGAAAACTGGAAATAGTAGGTAGTTCACATTGTTAACAAATTTGTTTTCAATGACATGACTTCTTGTACGCCTACCATACGTACAGATATATGGTGATGGACATTATAATTAATGTCCGCAATACTAGTAACACTGATATTAATAAGCACTATGGCAAGATACTGGTAGTCAATGAATGCCATATCACACACTTGAGTACGAAGTTTCCCTCAGCTGTTGTTCATTTCTTAATATAACTTATTCAGAGCCACATTGGTATATTAAGCATCTACAAACACAATTATTGCCAAAGAAAGAGTAGTTACCTACAATATGAGCTACCATGTTTTAATTATTCATTCTTTATAGTTAAAAGTAAATAAATAAATAAAATTTTGAGACACTGAATCGATAAGACCAACAGTACTATCAACTGATCTAAAACATTTCAAACACAGCCTACATTTGTTGAGTCCAAGATGAAAAGCAGACTACTCATCAGGAGAAATAAATGGTAAGCATATATATTTAAAGAACAGAAAAACCAAATTATTGTGGCTAGCAAAAACATTCCAAGACTGTGACAGCATGGCCTGCAATCTTATAGTGCTGAGAAACAATTGTCTCAAATATACTAGAATTCATGATTATGCAGCAGTCTGTGAGTCTTGCCATTTTATTGGTAGGTAAGTACCATTAACTCAGAGCAAGAACTCAAAAGAAAATGGCACATATTCTTCACTTTTAGTGCTAACTTTGCAGGATATAAACTGAACTTTCACAGCTGGTGGACTTTTAATAGAATACATGTATGTGAACACGTTTGATATGCTTGTCAATAAGATTCCTAAAGCTCTGTAAATTTGCACATTGCCCCGCAAGTTTTAGATACAATAGTGGTAAACGTAAACCACATAAATTTATGAAGAAAAGAAAATGGTTTTCGAATTCAACTATGCATAGAAAATGTAGCCCAGAGGAACTGAAAACTATTTTTTGTCGGTATTAAAAACCTGCTTCACGACAAGAGCTACTGTACATACGAACATTCAAATTCTGGTACAGATACATAAATAACCCAAACAAATTTAGTGTCAGCTAATAAATACAATTTTTTGCATCTCAATACCAGATGTCAGAAAATTCAGTTTAAAACGATGCTAATTTCAAAGTATTAATAATGTAAAACAGATTAAAAATACCTGACACAAAATAAATATCGGATTTAGTACACACATGAAGTGGCTTCTTACAAAAATTTAGGTTTGTGCGAACCAGTGTAATTAGTTGATTGACAGGTTATTAATTACGGCTAAGAATAAAAAGGTTTGCGTATTACACGAAGAAATGTTTCATAGTTCGTAAAGCAGTCTGAATAGATATATTTATTTACATATGTAGGTAAAGAGGGCCAATATACGGTACGGGCTTGATAAAACGTCACTTTGAATTTTTAATACCATCTAACGTATGTAACGAGTAGAAAATCTTTAACGGCGTAATTATGGTATCTGTCAACTGATGACGTCTTACAATACGTGTTATGACAGCACGATGTGGTAAGGCTAAATTAATTTTACGGAGACCAAGGTAAAGCCACATGCCATTAAGAGACTAAAACAAAATGTTAAGGGAGGACACAGGTTTTTATGGTTTGCCACACTTCAGTAAACATATATAAGGCACTCTTGACTCTACATTGACATGCAATCTAAAGCAAATTAGGTCAACAACACTTTTACATGAAATTTCACGTAACATTATCTGACAGCAATGACACATGTGAGCTGTGTACATAGCATACTTGCAAACATTCAAAAAATTAATTCCTACATACAGGCAGACGTCTATAAACACAAAGTAAAACCACCTGCTTAAATTCAACAGTTCCACATACAGTGACATATGTAAGTGAAAGAAAATAAAACAATCACGTCACTCAACAGTTTTACTCATTTCCGCACGATACGTCAGTCCTCCCTTACCTCCTTTATTTGTATTTCCAGCGTTCGATAAGGCGGCAACCGAGGATAACGCCATTATAGCTCTCACGTTGTTTCAGCCATGTAACAATTGACGAAAGCACTGAGCAGACAGAATACGAAAACAAGGATCACTTGTGTGTAAATTGTATACAAATTTCACATTTCGTCATTATTATGACAACGCGCACACGCAGCACTTCGACTGGTAAACTTCATTCTTTCTGTTCGCGTTCAGAGCGTTACACATTTCTCCCCTTCGATTTGAAAGCCAAGGGAAATGCCCCGCCTAGCCTCGCATACAGGGTCCCTATTTTCTCAGCGCCAGTTTTTCTCCACCTGTGAGTCATTCTCGTCAAATGGCGGTCATCGAGGGAAACCAACCAATGGCAGCGCTCCATGCTGCAATAACAAAAAGACTACATCGTCATTCCTGTGACGTCACATCAAATTTCCAGGCCCCCGGCTCGAGGCTAGAGCTTAAATTTCCATGGTCCCTCAAGTACGGCACGGAGGAGAGTTGCAACATCTCATCTGCGGCAGTCTAATGAAAGCATTATTATGTTCATAGACAAAATAAGATAACACGAAATATCACTAGAAAATTATCGAAACTTTAGGGAAACCGAAATTGTGGCAGTATTCGATACCACAAGTTACATAAGTAAGTACAATTAAATTCAATTCGTATATTTAGATACCGAACATAACCTCAAGAACTTATATTCTTTATGTTCATCAGCGTATATCTGGCGGCGTCAACAGTCCCGAAGGCCGCAGAGGAAAAAAAAAAACACTCCCGGAGTGGGAATGTTGCCAAAGACATACAATTGTCGTCCTAATGCACAAGACCGTAAGGACGAGAATCATGACGCTGGCCAAGCGATTTTCAGCCTTACGGTGCACAGCGAAGGACGGCTACCTCCCCTCCCGTCCCGTCACCCCTACATTGGCTGCTGTCTACAAAGTACACGAAACTCGAGAACGCAAACGTTTGTAAATTGTTTGGGAGGTCTTTCAAAAGATTCCTTTTGACAAACAAAAGTTATGCAAGTTGTATTGCTATATGGTTCGCTTCATTATTCGTTTTATCTCGCAGCCTACTTTCTTGTGAAGTTGCGATCGACAATTCTCACTCAGAACGTTGACCTTGGGATCCCTGGCGCAGAGGCAATGTTACCCGGTGCGGTACCGAACTAGTATCTACTGGAACTTGTTCTGTGGCGAAAGAATATATCATCCTTAAATATACAACTGAATATTAGGACATTTGTCTAGTGACGGCCAAGACCCGTCATCAGCTTTCTGATAGTTCGCCCTTCGATCAGTAATATTTCTTACTGATGTGAAAACTTTTAAAAAACGTATTAAAATGGAACTGCGTATTGTGGCGTTAATTTAACTTCGCAGGTTATCCATTATAAAAGTTGAGGGCAAAATTGGAGCGTTTGACGTTGACGTTTCAGAACAATGTTTTCCATCTTCAGGAGTGGTATATCGCATTCTCCTTCGTTCGTTTCTGAAGATGCTTGCCAGAACACTAGGTGAGTTAGATATTTGCTTATCTGCATTTCTCAAATCAAATTCGAAAAACTTCTGGTATCAAAGTTTGAAACTTTTACTGTCACAAAACAACAAAGGGAAGAGATTACTTGAAATACTCAAAGACATGTTCCCACAACTTAATTAGCCACACAAATGAATGTATTTTCAAGCTTCAAATAAACTTTGATACTTTTTCTAATTTAGACTAACTTAACAATACAACTGTGTTGCCACGCTATAAATGTTCTTGATAATACGTATTTTTCTGTTGTATGTTTCACTTGCTCTTGCGCCATAAGTAAAACTAAAAGTTAATAACATAATCACTATGCAGTGCATGAAGAAAAAGAAGAAATAACAAAAATTCAGTAGCTGGTGCCACTCTTGTCTATGTATGGCCCAGATGGTCTATGTGTGACAATACAAGGCTTCCGTCAACGGTAATGACACTACTACAATTGTTATACAAAAGACGGCAGCAAACTCGGTTTTACAATCGTCTGTCTCGTCGTGTGTGTGCACTAGATCCACATAATTCACGACTACAGGTGCATTATTTCCACAGTACATTGGCGCAGTTACTGAGTTGCATTCTACTGTCACGATACGATACCCACTCAAAAATATTTGCATATGTAGTTATTTTTCAATAGCTCAATTAAATCGGGAGTTTTTTTCTGTCAAAATTATACAGTAATTATAAAGGATGACATATTGTCCGAGATATTCCGCAGCTGTTCAAATATCTTTTAATAACATTATTTCTATTTTACATTTATTTTTAAAAAGGTACTAATAATGCAAGAAACTCCTCTAAAGTACTACCTCGGATTACAGTGACATTACAACAGCGCCGCACATCAGAGGAATATATTGCAGATTGTTGTATGTGCGCTATGTTATAACTTGACTGGGAATTGGCAGTACAGTGTCAGTTTACGGTGCCACGTTGCCTAGTCGGAGCTCGCGCTAGAGCGACTCTCGCTCACATCGTGTAGCATGGCCTGCGATGTTGTAAGCGGCGGAGAATAACAGCCTACCTCCCCTCCGCTCCTCCTTCCACCTCCACCGCTGAGGGGAAGGGGAAGGGGTACGCGTGGCGGGAGGGGAATAGAGGGGCCGGCAGGCCGCTAGCCTCGTGCACAGGCCCTGATTCTGGAGGCGAGGCGCGGCGAGCGCTGGCGCGCGCGGGACCTCGTCCGTCCTCGCGCCAAGGGATACGCATGCGCACCAGCGTCCTTACCCCCTCCCCTCCGGCGTTGCTGTTGGCTGGCGAGTTGGCTCAGTGCATAGCGACTGTTACTACTGCACTAACAATTCAGCCGGTGATGGAGAAACATCTTGAGGAGAAGTGTTCGTTGAACCAGCGTTCGCTGTCATTTCTTCATAAACTATATGTCGTATTGCCCAATATTAATATGAGTTTTCGTCCTTCTCGATATCACAAGAAATCAAAAAGGTTGCAGTAGTTGGAGTACTGTTATTTGCATCAGGTTAAATGAGAGCCATCATTTGTTTAGAGTTAGTTGCGACGCTTTGGAGTCTGTGTGTATTGATCAGTGTACTATGCATCGCACATTTTAGATCAAATTTGGATGGGGTCTGACAGTGTCACTACGCAATATATTAGGCAAAGTGTTAGTAAACTATTAACAATTTCCAGCTTCTCATAACATCCGACATTTTCACAATAGTGAACGTTCGCTATCTTCTGTCGGAGTATTTTCGACCTTGTGCTATGTTTGTTTATGTATTAAACGTTTACATGTAAATTTTCGACAGGGTAGCGTATTAACATCGTTGTAGGGCCCTCAAAATTTTGTTGTTGAATGTGCTCAAACTTAATGGTTGATAATTATCTCGCAGCAATAATAAATGGATAAGGTGCAAGGATAGCGCAATTGCTGATCCTATGAAAGTAGAAATCAATTGTATAATTTAGGACTTCGTTTCAACTTTTGGAATGACTGAATGAATACGGTGATAAGAAGCAATCACTCAGTGTAAAACAGTATTGAGCGCACAAATGTAATGGGGGCTATAACTTGGTATTTGTTGCAGTTGTCACTACACAAATAGGAACGTAAGGTTTTGGATTGTTTCTTCCGTGCTAGTACGTACCTTAATCTTTCAACCATGGAAACAGTTCCTGCAATGCATGAAAACTTGTGGTTTGTTAAGAAACCAGTAGTTTCACGAGGAAAACTAGGTCGTGGCTTTCTGAGGGAGGTAATCTACTGCGCTATTTCACGAGCCACCTTGCGCACTGAGGCGAAGGGTACAACATCATTATACCATTTTATTGTTCCACTCGCGGATGTGCCTCTAAATGAAAATGAGACACTAATTTGACCAAAGTGGGAAAACACGAAATGTTTGGCAGAACGAAATATATTACTTGACTCGTAATTAGAACGGCTGCTCTGAAAATTTGTAGGAGAAAATGTGCATGACGCAGGTCTTCGCTGTTGCATCTGCCATTATGCATTGTTGATCGTTTCTGCGCACCTCTCGCGCTAACGAACACGCGAAGAATCAAGCGCTTGCTGAATTTTCTCTGTTTTTCGTAATGAACTATCTTGATGACTAAATACAACTGTAAGTATAACTGCAACGAGCCACACGTTTTGAATGAATGTTTTTTTTTTTCACCGTAACACCTTCTGATAGTGTACGTGAACACGTGTTCGCCATCATGTCTTTCGTCTAGATTACGCTTCAGCAAGTCGCATATCAGTAAAGCAGCCGTAGATGCTGTAATGCATAAAGTCAACCTCATCCTCAAGACAAAAAAGTGAAATTTGAGCGAGAAATGTTCGCTGCCGTCTGATGATGAACCCAGGCCCAACGCTATTTACAATGACATGAATCCCTCATTAATAAGTGCGCCAGGTTCTGCGGTGTTCTCAGAACAGCGTAGATAAAACAATACCCTGATAACACTCGAGAGTTTTATGTTCTTGATTATTCCAGTGCGCCTTATTTAGAGACTGCAACGAGCCACACGTTTTGAATGAATGCTTTCCTCATCGTCGTGTACAGAAAGTTTGTGCGATCCATTCCCACTACGCTGCCAAAACTGTTGCTGGGAAGTTCGATCAGTACGAAGATGCCGCGGAAATGCTCCTAGAGCTTAGATGGGAATCGCTGATGGGATGAAGGCGCGATGTTCACCAAACGCTTTTCCAAAAATTTAGAGAATCAGCAAACTGTAGGGCAGTCCTGTTTCCTCCTAAGCTCATTTCGCGTAACCGCAAGGGTAAAATAAGATATAGATTTGGTTTTCTGCACAGGCATAATGCAAGTCGTTTCTCCTTCTCCTTGAGAGTGGAGCACATAGGGGAATAACAAGCAGTGGTTGAAAGAACTACGGGCCAAATTTACTAATCCCAGTACCAGGCAAAGTCTTGGAAAGCATCATGTATAAATAAATGTGTGGGTAGCTAGAAGTGAACAAGTTTGTGTACGTCACAACTTGATTACAGGAAATAAAGACCCAGGTATGCAAGCTGTAGAACTATTACATATATTTCATCAGAATTCGAGGACCATGCTCACACATAGGTAACTTTATGAGATCCAAGTATGGGCTTTAATTGTGTTGACCACTATATTTTGCTCTCCAAACTAGAATACCACAGAATTTGTGGTGAAAGCCTAAAACTAATTATATCAGCAAAAGAAAGCAGGTGGTGAGTTCAGGAGGTCAGTTACCAAACATACTTGAGGTTCAACTGGAGTGCCACAGGGATCAAAATTAGGACCTTTTCTATTCCTGGTACAAATAAATGACTTATCGGATAATACAAATGTAAAGATTTATATGTCTGCAGATGATACTACTTTTTTGTCTGTAAACTATGTATTTGAAGACCTTGTCAAAAAATTAATTTTTTGAAAGAACGTGCAGCATCCTGGTCCAATGCAAATGGTTTACTATGAAATGTAAATGAGACACAGAATAAGTGGTTCAGTTTATCAAAGACTGCAAAAATAGAAAAACAAAATGCAAAATTTCTAGGCATTACATTTGACTTCAGACTATCATGGAGTACCCATGTAGAACAAGTAACAGTTACGTTATCAAGAGTAATGCACTTGCTGAAGAAACTGATGTCATGTGTCACCTATGAATATGTAAGGACAACACACATTGCTATTTTTCAGCCTGTTTTAAGATGTGGGTTAATACTCTGTGGAAACAGCAAAAATTAAGTGAAAGTCTTATAAATAAGAAAGAAATTAGAGTAATGGCAAGTGCAGATAGCAGAACACATTGCAAGCCTTTATTCATTAAGTATAATATTTTAACTGTAATTTATTTAAATATTAGAGAGAGTGTTAATTACACTCACCAACTTACCAAATTTAACAAATCAAAGACATGACTATAATACATGAACGAGCACTCTTACCATAAAACAGACTAGCAAAAACAAACAATAGTCATAGCTACATGACAGTAAAAATGTATAACAAACTGAGTAATCATGTCACAAGCATGCCAATCAAATCATTTAAGGAAAAACTTCACAGCTTCTTGTTAGCAACACGATTTTATTCTTTAGGAGAATTTTTAGACTTTCCAAATAAACAATGTAAATAATATCAATATATATTTTGTAATACTAATAAGCAAATGTACTGATGAAGTCTGCAACATGTACAAATGCTGAATGACTAATAAAGAATCTGAATCATGCCCAGCACAGTGGCTTGCAGTATGTGGATGAAGGTCTAGGCTAAATCGTGCTCAAGTTAACTTTCTTGCTTGCCTTTGCTTTTATTGCTGTTACCGACGAAAATAGCACCTGCGATGTGTGGCGAATGGAAATGGCAATCTTAATGCTTTTGCCGATAATAATGGGGACTGGACAGAAACAATTTCACAAAATGTTGCCAACTAGTTTATTGTCTTGTAGAGCCCAAGAAACTTTATTTTGGCTCAAATTTCACTATATGATAAGTCGACCCAGGCATTTACTTATCGAATTTTCCAAACTGATGATAGAATTTTTGGCAAAGACTGATGCTGGCTATTATGACTGGATGGGCAGTAAAAGATACAAACGGAAGACAGAATCGTAGAAATAGCTCCAATTGTTACTAGTAATCTATATAGTTTTCAAAACAAAGCTTGCAATGGGCCTGAATTTGAAAGGTTACGATTGGTGTGTATTACAAGTTTTGGTTTATGGCACTGAGACGACTTTACGTGAAAAAAACATTAAAAATGGGTAGCGCAGTGAGTTACAGACAGATGCACAATGGGAATCACTAGGGGAGAGAGGAAAAATGGTTCAGGGGATGGATCTGAGTGGAAGATGTAATTATGGCTGTAATAAAAATTGAACTCGGGTGGTTGGGACGTGTAGGAAGGTGAATGGTCAGTTGGTGGACCTAGAGACGGCTTTGCTCAGTCCAAGACATAATAAAAGATTGAGACAACGTAGTGTGTGTAAATCTCCTTAGGATATAAGCAGGAGAAACATGCATACGAAATGTTGAAGGCTGTTATGCAGAGACGGGTTTAGAGGAGACCTTTATCCTTTATGTATTAGAGTCCAACCAAATAGCTAACACCTAAAAAATGGTGTCCTGAGGTGAATTCCAGTCCCTTCCACCTATTCAGGCTTCTGATCTTTAGGGCAAGTGCTGTCAGTCTGAGAATCTACTTGAATTCTGCAGATTTCCGATGAGGTGGAATGTCTGCGGAAAGAGCATTTAGATGTGAAGGACAGAACTTTTCTTTACAATATACACTGTCTCCAGTGTCTACATCTACAGCTGCATACGCACTCTGCAGACACTGAGAAGTGCATGGCAGGGGATATTTAGCAATCTTCTACATGTTAAGGTTTCTTCCCGTTTCAATCACGTATAGGATGCAGGAGGAATGTCTCTGTGCCCACTGTAGTTAGTCTGACCTTGTCTTGGTGTTCGTTGCAGGAGTGATTGATGGAGGCTACAGCATATCTTTAGATTGGACACTGCTTATTGAAACATTGTAAGCAGGTTTGCATGATAATTGCCTTCATCTTCAGCGCCTACCAGTTTCAGGTTTCCTAGCATTACCGAAATGCTCCCTCATTATATTACTCCTACATTGGATCCCTAATCCTCCAAAGCTGATCCCATCCGATCCGATCTGACATCGGCTGACAATCGGACAAACATCAAGGCAACAATGTAGGTGCCGACTGTTTAAGCAAAAGTCCGATCCAACAACAAACGATGACGCCCGATTACAGACCGATCACACGTTTGTTTCCAATTCGTTATCGGAGGCTCGATAGCCCATAATTATGTCGAAGATTGACTATCTGTAGCTCATATTCAGTTACTCACTAACAATTAATTTGTTACTAATGCAATATTACTGTGAAAGTGTTATTTAATGAAGTAAATTGTGCTCAGTTACTGTATTAAATTTACATCTGGATTGATACGTACCTTAAGTTAGGTTGACCAGCAAACGACATATAATTTGGCACCCACCTGTCCTCTCGCCTCCCTCAGAAATGAGCTAAATGTCTCTGACCTATTGATAAGAACATAAAAAATAAATTTAAATCCAGTTTTCACAGAGTGGGTTGTTATTTCTTTTAAAATAAGTACTACATAGACTTCCCTGTGTAGCAGAAATCCAGTTTCTAAACTTTATTCCAATGTTTGTCCAATACAAGTTAATGTCTGAGGTTTTTAAAAATACCTAGTGGAAAAAGCATCTTGTTGTGTGATATACAGGGTACACTACAATCCATAGTGGAAACTTATACTACAAAATTACACAAAAACAGAAGCAAAAACGTTAGTAATGGCACTTTACCAGTTTCAGAGCAGACTACATTGTTGCCAGGTTTTCCCCTGACCCTTCTGCTCCTCTGTGATGTCATGCAATATTGTCAGATTTCCCCCAACTCCTCCTCCCACCAACCCTCTCATATACAATTGTTATAAGTGTAAAATGGTGACAAATTCAAAATTCCAAAATGGGGCATTGTCCGGTTGGTGGAAATAGGCTAGTTGTGTAATGTATAGTGTCCAAGATAGCTAACCCAAGATACAGAGCATGTCTGTCTGATTGTCAGATTTCTTCAGCTCTTTGATGTCAGAAATCAGGCTGGAAGACTCTAGTATACGAACCCAGGCAGCATAGTCTTCAGATTACCCTAATCCTATGACCTCGGAATCCAAGGTGGCGACTTCATATAGCCATTTGGTTCCTTCCCAATGGGGAATATGGTTCCAACATTCATGGCTGTCAGATTTCATGTGTGTTCTAAGTTTGGAATCTTTTCCTGGCAGGAAATTAAAAAAAAATGCTTGGTTTTCCCTCACTTCTAAGAGACTGCTGTTCATTTGCTTTGAGTTTCAAAACAGTGCAGTGTGTAGCTTTAAACAACTCGCTCTCTAATCTCACAGTTTGAATAATTGTCACCCTAAGTTTGGAGCTGACTTGCTCTAAGTTTAAGTTCACTTGTGCTGTCCGCAAACAACTGTCACCACTGTGGTGATAGGATAGGAACAACTGTGTGTTTTCTATTTTGTCAGAAAGTGACATACTGAGCCCGTGGCTGTGCACAAAATATAGGTTGACTGTGTAAGAGTCAACCTGTAAACTGCATTTTTATTATTTAAAGAAACACCACACCAGGGAGAGCCTTCCTTCTGGTTTCGCAGGGGGGGGGGGGGAGGGGGGGAGGGGGGAGGGGGAGGAGGCAGTCGAGAAGTTCTTGCTGCCAGCTGGCTGCATCCATGCAGTGCTGGGACTGCAGCTGGCGACACCACTATTCAATGCTGGGCCGGATTGGGCTACTGAGGCCTTGCAGACTGCCTGGCGTTAAGTGTGAACAGGCTTGGTCAACATGACAACACTTCAAATGTAAATACATCTCTGCTTATAGAAAGAATAAACACAATGAAGATGTAACTACCTACTGTAAAACAGAACACTTCATACAGATCTTTGTCTGTCTACTGTAAAACATCATACCTTTAATGGCGTAAATGTGTTTATTGCTCTAGAAAAAGATGTATGCAATCCAGATGTAACCGCACTTTCGTACAACTGAACGTTTTTAATTAGATGTAGATGCATACCCCCACTGCAATGCTATTAACAGTTCACTGTAGGAAATGGATTTGCAGAACTCGACATACATTTGCTTCACAAGGTATTTCTGTACAGAGCTCCACACGCTTCGATCACAAACTTAAAATAAATGAAATTACAGCATGAAAACATGAACGTTTGTGGTTGCACCAGAATCACGATGACACAATCATTACATTGGGAGCATCACTGCCAGATTTAATAAATCTCCCCAGTGTAAAGAAACACCCCACACTACAGCAGAATTGTAATTAACTGCCCCAGCATGGTAAAATTCTATTAAAATACCTTTTTACAATAAAAAATGTAAGAAAACACCTTATGCTACATAAGAATTTTAAAAAAATTCCCCTGTTACAGCGAAATTGCAACAAATTAAGACACATTACAGTAAAATGGTAACAATTTGCCCCATATTACAGTGAAATTGTAACAAAACACCCCCTGGTATACAAAATTGTGTTAATTACTCAATACAACGCTGTGTTCTGACAAAATTCACTGATCACTCACAAGATAATTGACTTCCTGAAAGCTTTAGGGGCAGACAAACACTGCCTCGGCCACCACCATCACAATTCGCCACTGACGGTCGAGTCATGGACACTTGATACATGTATATCACTGCCGCACTGTTGGCAGATACACAGGGTGGTTCATTGATCGTGACCAGGCCAAATATCTCACGAAATAAGCGTCAAACGAAAAAACTACAAAGAACGAAACTTTTCTAGCTTGAAAGGGGAAACCAGATGGCGCTATGGTTGGCCTGCTAGAAGCCGCTGCCGTAGGTCAAACGGATATCTAATGAGTTTTTATAAATAGGAACTCCCATTTTTTTATTACATATTCGTGTAGTACATAAAGAAATATGCATGTTTTAGTTGGACCACTTTTTTCGTTTTCTGATAGATGGCACTGTAATAGTTACAAACAATGGCTCACAATTTTAGACGAACAGTTTGTAACAGGTAGGTTTTTTAAATTAAAACACAGAACGTAGGTACGTATGAACATTTTATTTCGGTTGTTCCAATGTGATACATGTACCTTTATGAACTTAACATTTCTGAGAACGCATGCTGTTACAGCGTGATTACCTGTAAATACCACGTTAATGCAATAAATGCTCAAAATGATGTCAGTCAACCTCAATGCATTTGGCAATACGTGTAATGACATTCCTCTCAACAGCGAGTAGTTCGCCTTCCGTAATGTTCGCATATGCATTGACAATGCGCTTACGCATGTTGTCAGGCTATGTCGGTGGATCACGATAGCAAATATCCTTCAACTTTCCCCACAGAAAGAAATCCGGGGACGTCAGATCCGATGAACGTGCGGGCCATGGTATGCGACGACCAATCCACCTGTCATCAAATATGCTGTTCATTACCGCTTCAACCGCACGCGAGCTATGTGCCGGACATGCGTCATGTTGGAAGTACATCGCCATTCTGTCATGCAGAGAAACATCTTGTAGTAACACCGGTAGAACATTACGTAGGAAGTCAGCTTACATTGCACGATTAAGATTGCCATCGATAAAATGGGGGCCAATTATCCTTCCTCCCATAATGCTGTACCATACATTAACCCGCCAAGGTCGCTGATGTTCCACTTGTCGCAGCCATCGTGGATTTTTCCGTTACCCAGTAGTGCGTATTATACCGGTTTACGTTGCCGCTATTGGTGAATGACGCTTCGTCGCTAAATAGAACACGTGCAAAAAATCTGTCATCGTCCCGTAATTTCTCTTGTGCCCAGTGGCAGAACTGTACACGATGTTCAAAGTCGTCGCCATGTAATTCCTGGTGCATAGAGATATGGTACGGGTGCAATCGGTGTTGATGTAGCATTCTCTACACCGACGTTGTTGAGATTCCCGACTTTCGCGCAATTTGTCTGCTACTGATGTGCAGATTAGCCACGACAGCAGCTAAAACACCTACTTGGGCATCATCATTTGTTGCAGGTTGTGGCTGATGTTTCACATGTAGCTGAACACTTCTGCTTCCTTAAATAACGTAACTATCCGGCGAATGGTCCACGAAGCAAATACTGACAGAATGTTACGTGATAGCACGTACTTACACGTTTGTGGCTATTACGGCGCCATCTATCACAAAGCGAAAAAAGTGGTCCAACTAAAACATTCATATTTCTTTGCGTACTACACGAATTGGTAATAAAAAATGGGGGTTCCTACTTTTAAAAAAAACGCCGTTGATATCCGTTTGACCTATGGCAGCGCCATCTAGGGGGCAACTATAACGCCATCTGGTTTCCCCCTTCAAGCTAGACGAGTTTCGCTCTTTGTAGTTTTTTCGTTTGATGCTAATTTCGTCAGATATTTGGCCCGGTCACTGTCAATGGACCACCCTGTATATTCCTATTATATACAGTGTAAATCATTCTAACAGCTCTCAGCACACCTTTATTGAGTCAGGCGGTAACACTACTCCACTCCCACAACCCTGAAGATCAACTCATGCTGACTGTCACGACACAGTCACATCATGGCACTTTCGTGACGAGGTGTATTCATGCTGTCCATCACATCACTGCACAATGAGTAAATTCAGGTAATGTGGTTTCAACTTGCACGGCTGTTCTCAACTACTTGTCTGCAGAAATTTCGATCTTTGCAAGTCGATTCTTAAGTGCTTCTCTGTGCAAATTGCATGTACACATTGCAGTAGCTTATATACACGGATGCTGGAGTCCACATCTGTACAAAAATGATATTTATTGGACTCAAATGGTTTGCAGCTTGCAGGTATAGACTGTACGTTAGAGAAAGAAGACAGAACTGCAGACCAACACAAAAACCAATGTGGTTCCACCCATTGCACCCATAATTGCTAAAAAGAACACAGTGTTACGAACTGCCATCACATCTCATGAAAACTGGTTTGTTTAAGTTTAGTTACCAGTCCATTGAAAATTTTTGTGCAATACTCGTGTCTCCCTCAATACCTTCGCCTTGAAGATTTATATGATTTCTTTGCATCTAGTATCTGATTTTTAATAGTTCAAGTGCCTTACATGCACTGGGGTGGAACCATATAAATATTGTGATTCTTGAGTTTCTCCCGGCGTATTTGAGAATCAAAATATCCACGGGTGTACTGCCGGTCTATAATGTCCAACGGGCACAATATTTCGGCGATCAAACATGTCGTCATCATCAGGTGAACTGACGGACACGGAGATCCGTACACTATGGCTGCTCAGGGGGAACTGGGTTCGGTCGAGCAACGTATAGTTGTGACGACCACGGGGGACAGAACCATCACACCGACGTCATCTCAGACGCCGTCGCAATCTGTTCCACCGCGCTACCGTGGCGCGGGGCGCGGACGGCGGAGGGAGCGCGCCGCGGGCGGAGGGTATTTAAATCGGCCGCCGCAAGGACGACTATATGGATGCTCCACCAGGACAGCCATCCACACATACAAGACATACATAAGACCGATCTACGAATACGCCGCTGCACCACTGGGTGGAATACCAAAGACAGTAGCAAACAGACTGTACTCCACAGAACGCCGACTACTACGAAGCATAGCCAAACTGCCACACCGTACCTCTGAAGTATACGAAACGACGAGAATAACCCCATTACAGACCAGACTAGCAAAACTAAGAGCAAGATACGGCTCACACATCTTACATAAGCGACCCGACATGGAAGACATACTGACGACCAAGCCACGCATAACGAGACGCCCTAAAGCTAAATACACCTACCCAGCACGTACAGTAGCGCAAAATACATCAAAAGAGTACCCCGACCTAGCACCCACGATGACACAACTTACAGAAGAAGAAACTACCCCCATCCACCTAGACGAAAGACAGTAATACAAAAGAAATAACTCAATGCACCACGACAGCACCCCGCATCGAACACACATCACATCCAAAACAGTGATCAGAACACAATAGCTTAAGACAAACTTAGATAAGTTAGAACAAGGACAAACTGTAAAAACCAACTCCAAGTACTGGAACACAGGAAAGGAGAACATGTAAACCTAGACATAAGACAACAAGAAACATTGTAGCAACCAGCTCCAAGTACTGCAAATCAGGAAAGGAGAACCTGTACACCTAGATGTAAGATTAACTATAAGATAGATGATACCACATAAGATTAACTATAAGATAGACGATACCACAGAATAACAACACAGAGAAAATAAATGTATATATACTATAAGGAACACTCACTAAGTTAATCTCTTACTTATTTTATTATCCCCAATCTTACTGATAATTTATTTAAGCTGTGATATTCACAGAAAATTAATGTAAAACTAAGATACTCAATATAAAATAGTAGCATATTATCAAAAACATGTAAAAATGGAAATAAATATAATAAAAATTGTAACCCCTGGCTGATAAAGGGCAATCAGCCCGCCTTCTCCCCTCAGGAGGAGGAATGAAACGTAAAAAAAAAAAAAAAAAAAAAAAAAAAAAAAAAAAAAAAAAAAAAAAAAAAAAGCGACCGAACCCAGTTCCCCCTGAGCAACCATAGCGTACGGATCTCCGTGCCGGCACGTTCACAGGAGCTCAATCCGTCAGTTCACCTGATCATGGCGACATGTTTGATCGCCGAAATATAGTGCCCGTTGGACACTATAGACTGGCAGTACATCCATAGATATTTTGATTATCATATAAATATTGACCACTGATACTTGCAAAACTATTTTACACACAATCTAGAGAGCTTCTTAACAATAAATAAGTCCGCAACAAACAAAAATTTAAACAGAGAATTAGAAGACGTTACTTGATGTACATTTCACGAAAAAGCATTTTGCCGCTTTTGCAGTGTCTGAAGGTTTCAGTCCATTTCTTTATCAAACATTACAAACATCTGACAGCATACAGCATTCCACTTACTAATCAGTCTGAATCTACTCACTGTGCTTTATTCACTTCAAGTTGCCACCATATTGCAATTTATTTAATTGTAGAATGTTAAATAAGATACCAGTATGTATAAAAATCTATTTTATAAACTCAGTAGAGGGCGAGTTATTTAATATGCTCTTGTCATACAATTCAGACTGCTGCCTCACTGCTTCAATTAATCTTTTGGTATTGATTATAAAATTATGAATTTTACCAAAAGAAATATCAAAATGAGAGTAGATAACAAACTAGTTGTACTGGGTTGCCCCTCCACCTTTCTTTGTGCATCTTCTCCTTGTCCTGCCTCTCTCTGTCAGTCACCTCCTCCCCCTCTCTCTATCTCCTCCTCAGCCCCTCTCTCTCTCTCTCTCTCTGTCTCTGTCACCTCCTGCCCACTCTCTCTCCCCCTCTCTCAGTCCATCACCTTCTCCCCTTTCTCTGCCTATCTTCTCCTCCCCCCTCTCTCCATCTCCTTTTGCTGTTCCCTCTGTCCATCTCCTCCTTCTCATTTCCTATGTTGATTTCCCTAAAGGCTTGTTTATTGTTATTGCAAATTCAGACTCTGTAGCAGTATTCCAATTATAAACCAATAAACCATAAATTCAACTTTCTTGTTTGCTAAAAATGTGCCACATTGTACGTGTTATGCATATGTTGTGTATATATATATATATATATATATATATATATATGTGTGTGTGTGTGTGTGTGTGTGTGTGTGTGTGTGTGTGTGTGTGTCTAAACTTTTATTGCAGTAACATGTAAAAATTTGAAGTAAAACAAAAAAGTACATTTTGAGATTTTTGGTAAAAATGTTTTTCCTTTATGTATTACATTTATAAATTAAATGTATTAAAATATAGTTAGCAAATAACATACCCTTGCTGTAATTCAATTATCAAAGCAATAGGTCAAGAACTTTTGGAGATTTACATTTTTGTAATGTTTTTGCTTTCATTACATATATATTACACATATACCAGATTACATTCCAGTAGGTATATAAAAATATCTGTCGTGTCAAAATTTCAAAGCAATCCATGAAGTACTTTCAGAGATTTGAGATTTTGAAGAAATGAACATCTACATTAACTTAAAACTTCTGCAGTGATAGGCTGTGGTCAGAGTATAAAACTCTTCCCTGACATTTCATCTCTGACTGCAAGGGACATCCTCCAAGGTAAAGAGGCAAACCTCAGAAAATGTCTCCTGCAGTTGGAGATGAAACTTCAGGGAAGAGTTTTATACATTGCCTGCCACCTATCAGCCTGGAAGTTTTAAGTGAAGACAATACCGGTTGTGAATGCCTACATTGTATGAACATCTACATTTGTAGTTATATAGAAACTGTAATTGTTCCTAATCGCAAATCTCCAAATTTTTTGACCATATGCTTTGAAATTTTGAAAAAACATTGCTCTAGAGTATGTATGTGTTTTTTGTACACCTATTTTTTAAATATATGTAATATATTTTTTTATAAATTTAATAATAGGGAAACATTGTTAAAAAATCTCAAACAGTTATATATATGTATATATCATATACTAAAGAAATAGGTATCTAAAAACATGCCTGTGTTAGAATGCACTGTTATGTCAAAATTTCAAAGAACTTGCGGAGATACACGATTTTGAACAAATTAATATTTACATTTTTATTTATGTAGATAATAAAATAATAAACAACAAGGCTATAGAATAACAACTGATATCAATCATAAAAACAATGATGAAACGTAATACAGAAGCATATGCATGCCTGTGTTTCAGGAGGAAATAAGTTTGGGGGTCATGTGATCAAAAAGAGATGATGATGTCAGCTGTCAATACTTTCTTCCCAAAAAACCTTTATGGTAGTATGTGGTGACATGCCATGATGGCAATTGTAGATACTGCCACTTGAAATGCACTGCAAAATGTTTTGATGGGAAGTCATGTGATGTGATGGCCAGTGTGTATTTACCTTTATAAAGAATCAGGTTACAACTGTACACTGAGCAGGCAATGCTTGCTCTAGTGTTCAAAATGGTTCATTTCCTCAACCCATAGCAGATGAGTTCAAGGCATACATGAAAAGCAAAACATATACTACATTCACACACACTATGATACAGTATAATGTTAGAGTGTTTCTATGCTAAAAAAAATACTGACATGTCTAACAAGTGTAAGTATTCACATAATAGTATTAGCAGTAATGTATCACATCAGGTCATCAATTAAGATTATATTTTTAGTGTGTATTCACATAATAACATAAACAATACATATCACAGAATTTCAGCTAAATCATAGGCACAATTCAAATTTCATCAGTATAGTCACTTGGTATGGAAAATAGTTACAGTAGATGTATAGATGTTTAACATTATTCATGATTTAATTAATTAATCATATATCATTGCTATCATCATTTGATCTGGCTGTACATTGATATCTACATCTACGTGATTAGGTAGTGCAAGACATTATAAAATTATGAAATGTTCAGCCTGCTCATATGTGAACTTGTCATTATTAGTATCTGCATTGACACATGAAGCTATTAGATAAAGTCTGTATCCACCTATAATACATATAAAGATAATAACTTCCTGATACTTCAGATATGGCTCAGTACTATCACTGCTGTGATTGACAGCTGACATCTGTAGCATCTGACAATGTATCAAATGTATCACCAGCCACTGTGCTATAATGAATATAGTCTCCCTACCTCCTGTGGACTTCTTGTATTGTTCATCTGTTCATAATATTTGAGCTATCACATTCCACAAACTTTCTGTCTCTTCCAATAATTCTAACAGCACAGGTCACACCAATATTCAAGAAATGAAATATGAGCAACCCATTGAATTACAGACACATATCACTGACCTCAATTTGCAGTAGGATTTTGGAGCATATACTGTACTCGAATATTATAAATCACCTTGTAGAAAATTACTTATTGATACAGAACCCACACAGATCCATAAAATATCGTTCTTGTGCAACACAGTTATTCCCATGAAGTAATGAGTGCTGTCGACAAGGGATCTCAGTTCGATCCCATATTGCTAGATTTCCAGAAGGCTTTTGATACCATTCCTCACAAGTGACTATTAATCAAATTGCGCGCATATGGAGTATTGTCTCAGTCACGTGACTGGATTCGTGATTTCCTCACAGAGAGGTCACAGTTCATAGTGATAGATGGTAAATCATCAAGTAGAACAGTAGTGATATCTGGCTTTCTGCAAGGTAGTGTCATAGGCCCTCTGCTGTTCCTGATTTATATAAAAGATCTAGGTGATAATCGGAGCAACCCCCTTGCATTGTTTGCAGATGACGTTCTAATTTACCATGTAGTAAGATCATCAGACGATCAATTCCAATTACAAAATGATCTAGAGAGAATTTCTGTATGGTGCGAAAAGTGGCAATTGGCGCTAAACAAAGAAAAGTGCGAGGTCATTCACATGGGTACTAAAAGAAATCAGATAAATTTTGGGTATATGATAAATCGCAGAAATCTAAGAGATGTCAATTCGACTAAATACCTAGGAATTACAATTACGAGCAACTTAAATTGGGAAGACCACATAGATAATATTGTGGGGAAGGTGAAACAAAGATTGCACTTTGTTAGCAGAACACTTAGAAGATGCGACAAACCCACTAAAGAGACAGCCTACATTACACTTGTGCGTCCTCTGCTGGAATGTTGCTGTGTGGTATGGGACCCTTACCAGGTAGGATTGACAGAGGACATCGAAAAAGTGCAAAGAAGGGCAGCTCATTTCGTGATATCGAGCAATAAGGGTGAGAGTGTCACTGATATGATACGCAAGTTGGGGTGGCAGTCACTGAAACAAAGGGGAGATCTAGTTACAAAATTTCAATCACCGACTTTCTCTTCCGAATGCGTAAATATTTTGTTGACACCCTCCTATGTAGGGAGAAATGATCATCATGATAAAATAAGAGAAATCAGAACTCGAATGGAAAGATTTAGGAGTTCCTTTTTTCCACGCGCCATTTGAGAGTGGAAATGTAGAGAAGTAGTATGAAAATGGTTCGATGAAACCTCTGCCACGCACTTAAGCGTGAATTGCAGAGTAACCATGAAGATGTAGATGTAGACGATGTGGGGGGGGGGGGGGGGAAATCAGAACAATTACACAAACAGAATTCGAAGTACTGTCTTACAGAAGAGAAAAAGGCCACAATTTTCGGTATCCTATAGCTACAGGTCTCGAGATGTCCTAATGTCAGAGTGGTGGATGAGTGCCGGCATCCCTGCCAGAGTTGGGTGGTCTGCTTCAACTTGTCTTTGAACACTTGCTTTCTCAGAACTTTCTGTGCATAGCTTGCCTCCATCTTGTTCGAATCGGTTTGTAGACACTCCTGCGTCCCGGCACAAAGGATGTCTTGTGAATGAATAGAGCATTATGATTGTATTTTGTACAGATCACGATATTGCACCGACAATTAAACCCTGTAACGTGCCCTACATATCGTGAAATACGAAAGCACTCTTACTCAATACACTGCTCTCCCACTGAGGACAGGAGGTTGAATATTAGAGCACGAAACAGGTCTCCAACCCAACAATGTATCACCATGTACCGTGTCGATGTAGTAAACATACAATTCGTACCCTGCACCATTCAAAATCAGGCCTTTTACATCATTCATACATATACTGTGAAGACAGGCAGCACCGTATACACTCCTCACAGCACTTGGTATTTCCCTGCGAGGTCGGTAGTCATACACTCCCGACGGGTGACCAGAGCGCCCTCAGCAGATCGAAATCACACTCAGATCTGTTCTACAAATTCGGGCTCGTTCCCCCTCGGCACAAACGTGTTACTGTTTCTGGTCTGGACCTGCTTGCTTGCTTTTCTACACCCATCCACAGACTCTGGGATTACAAGAACACATATATTTTCGCATGGTTTGCCATTATATTATGCCATATCCGTAGTACTTCTCAATATCAAGCACCACAGCAATATGGCTCGTGTGACACAATTCCGAAGATATATACTTGAAATTATTTCTCTAGAAACCCGAAACATTATCAAGGTGGAGCACGCAGTAGACGACTGAGTAACTAGAAACTTACCAAGTCCACAAAGACCTCTACTTGAAAAAACTCGCCAAAAGCAAAATAGAGAAAAACTGATATTTTCCACTCGTGAATACCGATTTTGGGGATGTAGCAGATTCCAAATCATCTCTATAATTTACATAGTTAACTAATGTGCTTCTCATGTCTAGAGAACCGGTAAAGGCGTCTTGCACCTGCTAGATGCACACACCACAAACGATGTTACCTCAACTAAATAAAGGTATGAAATGTGCAGAAGCAATCAACCAAACAATTTACATAAGAGGGAATAACGGTCCAGCACAAACATACCTCCATATTCATTCTTCTCGAACTTCCACGCGATCACAGAAGCTATCCAACATATACTAAGTATTAGTTCGCTCTTCAGCTGTCTCCATTCGGACAGCCTCTGCCATAAGCTGGAGACCTGAATCATTGCCACCACAGGCCACACATAGACGGAATCATCCTACGAAATCGGTCACATATATATTTGATCAATATACTTACAATTAAGTGTTATGATTGCGGTTCCAGTTGAATGACATTTGACAATGAGCGAAGTATTCGATAAACATCCTGCTGACAGCTCTGGAAATAGAAATATCTGTACCATTCTTATGACTTGACATACTCTTCCCTCTGCTATCACAGTATTCCACAGTCATCTCCTTTGCAGATGTCTGACCACAAACACATAGTTTGTAAGCCTGATGCTCAAGGCGAAACTATCACACATCCCCTACTACTACTAAGAATAGTACTTCATCAGTAACTGATTGCCTACAGTAAGAAATAATGCTGAGAGAAAATCAGCGATGGGTGGACATGTCTAATACGTTTTTCTTGTGAGCGATAGCACTGTGTCTTAGAAATATAGACGTAATCGTCTCATATGTTAAAAAACCCAATCGCAACAACTACTCTATATTACTGGTTCAAATGTCTCTAAGCACTATAGGACTCAACATCTGAGGTCATCAGTCCCCTAGACTTAGAACTACTTAAACCTAAGGACATCTCACACATCCATGCCCGAGGCAGGATTCGAACCTGCAACCATAGCAGCAGCGCAGTTCCAGACTGAAGAGCCTAGAACTGCTCGGCCACAACTGCCGGCACTCTATGTTACTGCCACTAGTGTTCTTGTTTCTGCAGGTGCACACAAGTATTCATGTTAAAAGCTATACTTGCTTTATAAATCGAGGCACGACATTACTTCTGAATGAGGTGGTTTTTTGTCCAGACATACTGAGACAGTGACTGCTGGAGTGTATATTATCAGACAAGCAGTCTAGTTACATACTGTATAGCCCACAATGCAAACTCGTGATAAAATCACAATGACCGACAGTTTTACTGTTAACGATCGCAAGTAGACAGTGCTTAAAAACCACATACAGAACCAATTGCTGTATACGAGTCAAACGCAGGCTATGTCACTGGACTGACGCATCCTGACACAACAGTGGAAAAATTGACGTGCAGCAACGTCTCCCTCTCTAGAACGCGTCATCAGTCTACCATTAAATCATACCTCATTAGAGCTCCATCTCAATTGATCACCCCGTCCGCTCTCTGTTACCTTTTAACACAGATGCAAGTAAGTTTAAAGGTGGATGCTTCTCTGTATTCCTGAAAAGCATCAAATACAGTAGTCAACTCACGTGTATCACTGGTACCTCAATAGACATACAGTATAATGATACCTCGATGGAGAAAAAATTAACTGCTCCCCTGATTCCCTTCGGTTCCATGTTGACATTACAAATACAGTAGAAATATCTAGCTAGGGTGGCGTGAGAGAGTCGCAAATACCGACTACATACTACATTCCTTAGCTAAAATCATTTTCAAAATTCAGTGATTTTATCACGAAGTAATAGTGACACTGCCTGCAAAGTACTTCTGTTCAGCACAGGCAGAGTCCTTTTCCCACCATATTCCCCCACTCCAGATTGCCATCTTGGGTTACATCACAGAAGGGATGACAGTGGCCTCTGGTGGCGGTATTGTGTACTAGAACAATAGGACTCCAGGCCTCGTGGTGAGCACACTGTTTCCTACCATTTTTTCCCCCACCGAACAATGTGGCACAGTGGTTAGCACACTTGACTCACATTCGGGAGGACGATGTTTCAATCCCACGTCTGGCCATTGTGATTTAGGTTTTCCGTAATTTCCCTAAATTGGTTCAGGCAAATGCCAGGATGGTTCCTCTGAAAGGGCACAGCCAACTTCCTTCCCTAATCCGATGAGGCCGATCACCTTGCTGTTTGGTCTCCTCCTCCAAATCAACCCAAACCAATCCATTTTCCCCCGCCATCTTGGATTACATCACAGAATGGACGACAGCGCCCTTTGGTGGCAGCACTGTGTACTAGGTCAGTTGGACTCTGGACCCCATGGCGACCACATTGGATGGTGGTAGCACCTCAAATTGTTTAAATAAAGACTGGTGTCTGATTTCGAGAGTTAACGATTAGCAAACATGTTTGCAGAGTCTTTTAGATGGCTTATTATTTCGACGATTTACGAGTTGTTTGGCTCTCTGGACATAAACGCATTTCATTATTTACGAGTGGTTTGCAGGTCTGTAGGCTCTGCAATGCATTACTTTGGATTTTTACAATTCGCAAGCATGTCTGCAGTGCATTATACATGGGTTAGTGGAGGTAGTCCAATTGACCTATCTTCCCGCCAAAATCCACCACCTTGAATGACGTCATGGCCTTTATCTTGGATGATGTCTTGCGCTGTTACCAAGTCTACACGCCGTCATCTTGTATGATGTCATCGCCGCCATCTTGGGTACATCTGGCAACAATGAAGAGTGTGGCAGATACCGCTTTGTCCCAATACCTGCGTGGTGTAGTAGTTGGCACTGCGCATGTGTGCTTAAGCGCATGTGCTTCTTCTGTAAGTCTGTGCGCGGTATGAAAACGATTATCTTCGCATGGTAAAACCGCAGGCGACACCAGTTACACATAGCATGAAGTTTTTCTATAATCAGGTTCCATGCAGAACTTAATTGGAAACTGCTGTCTCTATTCATAAGGGATTCAGACCGTCGTATTTCAACTGGTTTATTGATGACCGATCACCAAATGTTTGATGTATGGACCACAATATTTTTTTAATTGTACACTACTGGCCATAAAAACTGCTATACCAAGAAGAAATGCAGATGATAAATGGGTATTCATTGGACAAATATATTATACTAGAACTGACATGTGATTACATTTTCCACCATTTGGGTGCATAGATCCTGAGTAATCAGTACCCAGAACAACCACCTCTGACCGTAATAACGGCTTTGATACGCCGGGGCATTGGTCAAACAGAGCTTCGAAAGTGTGTACAGGTACAGCTGCCCATGCAGCAACAACACGATACCACAATTCATCAAGAGTAGTGACTGGCGTATTGTGACGAGCCAGTTGCTTGTTCACCATTGACCAGATGTTTTCAATTGGTGAGAAATCTGGAGAATGTGCTGGCCAGGCCCGTACAGGACCTACAACATGAGGTTGTGCATTACCTGCTGAAATGTAGGGTTTCGCAGGGATCTAATGAAGAGTAGAGCCACGGGTCGTAACACATCTGAAATGTAACGTTCAAAGTGCCACCAATGCGAACAAGAGGTGACTGATATGTGTAACCAGTGGCACCCCATACCATCACGCCAGGTGATACGCATTTCTCCTCCTTACACGAGGCATCACAACAACGTTTTACCAGGCAACGCCGGTCAACTGCTGTTTGTGTATGAGAATGCGGTTGGAAACTTTCCTCATGACAGCAAATTGTAGGTTTCGCCACCGGCGCCAACCTTGTGTAAATGCTCTGAAAAGCTTATCACTTGCATGTCACAGTATCTTCCTGTCGGTTAAATTTCACGTCTGTAGCACATCATCTTCGTGGTGTAGCAATTTTAATGGCCAGTGGTGTATTTCATCGAATGATCAGTGGATATACAGTTTTCAGCGATTGTGGACTTGCTTGCTCCGAGAAGGCGAGCATGACACTAATGTTCTGCAGCGTGAGTCATTTGTCCTGTATAAGATTTGCCGTATTCACATGGAACCCTGTAAACATCTATTTCATGCAACTCTAAGTTGTGTTTAACATATCCCAAAAGCGCTGATTTTTTGGAAGGAGGTCGAAAGCTTACTTTAAATTTATGGCTTCTTGGCGACTGTAGCAGCAGCACGGTTCCAGACAGAAGGGCCTAGAACCGCTCGGCCACAACGGTCGGCTCACAAGTAGTAGACTGTAAATAAAAATCAGTATGAGTGGTCCTATGAAACAGCGAATGCCCAATTGTGCCATCGCTCTTACGCCGCACCAGGGCGTCTAAAAATGACAAGGAACCATCTTCCTCCACCTCCAAAGCAAATTTAATTTTGCCAGATGCTGAAGGAAGTCTCGGAGACTGTCCAGAACACGAGGCCAAATTACAAAAGTGTCATTAACGTATCGCCAAAATACTGTTGGATTTAAAATAGCTGAGGCGAGTGCTCGGTCCTCAAATCCTTCTATAAAAAGGCTGGCCAGCAGGAGAGACAATGGACTCCCCGTGAAACAAAATCTGTGGATCACACATGAAACTTTTGGAGAACAGTCAACAATGAATCAGTTCAAATATGACTGTCTGAATACCTTACGAATCGAGAGGGCGGTTTCCAATCAATTTCTGCGTGGGGCCCGATTATTAAAAAAAAAAAAAAAAAAAAAAAAAAAACAAACAAACAAACAAACAAAAAAAACAAACAAACAAACAAAAAAAACACATGGTGTGCTGTGTAACTGGCGTCGTGCTGCGGTTTTTCGTGCGGAGACGATCGTTTTGATACCGAAAACACGAGCTTTCAGCGCGGAGGGCACCCAGACGTAGCAGAGCCACTGCAAGCAACCAATTAAGACGCCATGCACGCTTCGGCGGGATGTTGAATAGGGAAGTTCAGTGTACTGCTCGTCAGCAATCACCTGAAGACGGTCAGAAGATTCAGCGCCGAAATATCGTACCACCAAGTTACAGACATCTGGCAGTCCTCTCGAAAATCTGAACGTCGGGAAAGCTTTAAATTTTCTGCATTGAAAATGTCGGAAAATCTACTTCGATGTAAAATTACTTATTTCGAATCAAAATCAGGTGGTATCCCCTATAAGTTTTGGAGTCTATTAAGTGAAGAGTAGGTGAATTATGTGAAGTATCGCCGTGAACTAGTGCGGCGTTCACAGTGTTAGTAAAATATCTATAGCATACTGCTAAGTTCAGAACTCAAACACTGTTGCCCTGTCTTCCGTTCATGTGGATAATGTAACATGTATAACATTATGTTAAGTTCGAAGTTCAAGGACTGAGTTCTCTACATAAATGTATACAGTGCCACTGCAATCATATATGAAAAACAATAAGGTCAACTGTATGCTTGCGCTATACTCACAGCACGATGAATATCTGCGGTACAGAGCTCGAATTATACTCCATTGGTCAGAAGATAAATAAACTACTGACCATTAAAATTGCTACACCACGAAGATGACGTGCTACAGACGCGGAATTTAACCGACAGGAAGAAGATGCCGTGATATGCAAATGATTAGCTTTTCAGAGCATTCACACAAGGTTGGCGCCGGTGGCGACACCTACAACGTGCTGACATAAGGAAAGTTTCCAACCGATTCCTCATACACAAACAACAGTTGACCGGCGTTGCCTGGTGAAACGTTGTTGTGATGCCTCGTGTAAGGAGGAGAAATGCGTACCATCTCGTTTCCGACTTTGATAAAGGTCGGATTGTAGCCTATCGCGATTGCGGTTTATCGTATCGCGACATTGCTGCCCGCGTTGGTCGAGATCTAATGACTGTTAACAGAATATGGAATCGGTGGGTTCAGGAGGGTAATACGGAACGCCGTGCTGGATCTCAATGGCCTCGTATCACTAACAGTCGAGATGAAAGGCATCTTATCCGCATGGCTGTAACGGATCGTGCAGCCATGTCTCGAGCCCTGAGTCAACAGATGGGGACGTTTGCAAGACAACAACCATCTGCACGAACAGTTCGACGACGTTTGCAACAGCATGGACTATCAGCTCGGAGACCACGGCTGCGGTTACCCTTGACGCTGCGTCACAGACAGGAGCATCTGCGATGGTGTACTCAACGACGAACCTGGGTGCACGAATTGCAAAACGTCATTTTTTCCGATGAATCCAGGTTCAGCTTACAGCATCATGATGGCCGCATACGTGTTTGGCGACATCTTGGTGAACGTACATCGGAAGCGTGTATTCGTCATCACCATACTGCCGTATCACCCAGCGTGTTGGTATGAGGTGCCATTGGTTACACGTCTCGGTCACTTCTTGTTCGCATTGACGTCACTTTGAACAGTGGATGTTATATTTTACATGTGTTCGGACCCGTGGCTCTACCCTTCATTCAATCCCTGCGAAACTCTACATTTCAACAGGATAATGCACGACCGCATGTTGCAGGTCCTGTACGGGCCTTTCTGGATACAGAAAATGTTCGACTGCTGCAATGGCCAGCAAGTTCTCCAGAACTCTTACCAACTGAAAACGTCTGGTCAATGGTGGCCGAGCAACTGGTTCGTCACAATACGTCAGTCAGTACTCTTGATGAACTGCGGTATCGTGTTGAAGCTGCATGGGCAGCTGTACCTGTACACGCCATCCGAGCTCTGTTTGACTCAATGCCCAGGCGTATCAAGGCCGTTATTATGGCCAGAGGTGGTTGTTCTGGGTACTGATTTCTCAGGATCTATGCACCCAAATGTAATCACATGTCAGTTCTAGTATAATATATTTGTCCAATGAATACCCGTTTATCATCTGCATTTCTTCTTGGTGTAGCAATTTCATTGGCCAGTAGTGTACATAGACATCACTTTAAAGGCATTCCTGCTACACACTACGTTAATCGTTTCTGGCATGCCATTGCAAGTAGTGCGTAGCAACTACGTACAAGTAGATTAAAGACTTGTCAGGAGTACACTACTGTAAAAAGCTGTATCAAACACTAAAACTATTTTTTTCAAGCGAATCGATTTTGTCATGAAATTCGCTGTTTTCGGCAGAAATATTTGTTGATGTCGATATGAAGCTATGTGATTTCAAAGCATAATCCGTTGATTTCTCTATAAATTGACTAATTTCGATATAGGGCTCATTGATTTGGTACAGTTTTCATTGATTTCGCTTTCTAGTAAGATGTTAAAAGTTCATTCTGTCCTGGCAACATGGATATCACTGCCATGGCTTGAAATGTTTACAGTGTTCTGCCTGATGAATGTGTGGTCTAAACTCAGCAATAATGATCTGAGATTTTCTCTGTTCTGTAAGCTCTGAAACTAAAGAATATAGCTGTCAAGGACTGCAATACCTGCATATTGTGCCGTCCAAGAGTATGTTTCTGCGAACTTAAGGCACAATGAGTGATTCGACATGCTATTGTTGTAAATGTCACTCTAAAGGGATTTACCAATTTTATCAGTTTCTGAATAGTTTGAAAGTATACTGGACATTGTGCTATAAACGTAGTCATAGTGACCCGACATTGCCCTCACTATTAGCTGCATTTGTATATGAACTACCTACCTTGTAGGCTGCCGTTGACTCATCTCTCACCTTGGCAAAATAAAGAGGTCATTTAGCCCTGATGGTGACTTTATAATATTGCAGGAGCTGTCAATTCTAGCATGATATCAACTCAGTACTGTGTATGGTGTTATTAATGTTCATGCTCTGACATGTTATTGACCCTTACATGTGTTTTTGTTTGTGGATATGGTATGGGTCTAATGATTTCACACATTGTTGCAGATTATAATAATGACAACTTCACACCTAAGAAGACTGAGCATTTGGTAATTTTAAAACATGCTACAGTACCCAACTGGTATAATAGAGTCACACCAACAATTGATGTAGCACGTGAGCTGGAATCAGTAAATAGGGTAGAAGGGTCCAAATTTTTGGGTGTACCTATTGCCAAAAACTTGTACTGGAAGAAGGATATTACTGAGCTTCTTAAACAATTAATTTCAGCAACTTTTTGTCTTCATATAACTGCTAATGTTGCAAACAAATGTATCAACCTCCTGAAGTATTTGGCATATTTCTACTCAATAATGTCTTGTGGAATACTTTTCTGGGTTAAGTTCATAACTTAGAAAGGAAATATTGATTGCACAAAAGCGAACAGTAAGAATAATACGTGGGGTTCAAAAATGGAAAAATGGTTCAAATGGCTCTGAGCACTATGGGAATTGCCTTCTGAGGTCATCAGTCCCCTAGAACTTAGAATTACTTAAACCTAACTAACCTAAGGACATCACACACATCCATGCCTGAGGTAGGATTCGAACCTGCAACCATAACGGTCGCGCGGTTCCAGACTGTAGCGCCTAGAACCGCTCGACCACCCTGACCGGCACTTGGGGTTCACCCAAGGACGTTATGTAGGTATTTTCTGAAGGATCTCCACATTTGAACGGCATCATCACAATATATATATTCAATAATGAAATTTGTCATAAATAATCCCTCACAATTTGATAAGAACAGTGATGTCCATACTTACAACACTAGAGGGAAAAAGATCTTTATTGCCCATTTTTGAGCCGGCCGATGTGACCGAGCGTTTCTAAGCGCTTCAGTCTGGAACCGCACGACCACTACGGGTGCAAATTCTAATCATGTCTCGGGCATGGATGAGTGTGATGTTCTTAGGTTAGTTAGGTTTAAGTAGTTCTAAGTTCTAGGGGACTGATGATCTTAGATGTTGAATCGCATAGTGCTCAGAGCCATTTGAACCAACCCATTTTTAAAGCTGTCTGTACCTCAGAAAGGAGTTCAGTATGCTGCAACAAATATTTATACCTAAATTGAGATATATCAGCAACACCTGTTGGCAGCTGAGGATTTCGATTAATTATCATTTCTTTCTAGAGAAGCTGCGTGGTCACCATTGGTATCTGTTCTTTCGGAACAGTTACTATCTTCATATAGTAAAAGGCTACCCCGCCACTGTCCTTCTTCTGTGTGAATACGCACACTTTGCCCAAACTGTCACAGGAATCGCCACCTTAGTTGGCGCGAGTAATGAGTGAATGGGCAAATATCTTTTAGGAACATTACGAATGTAGGTTGTGGACAGTTGGGAATGTTGCTCTTACGGGAAGCGTGCAAGGGATAAGACCCTGCAGTCGCGCTATCCTGTGTGCCCTCGGTGGCTCAGATGGATAGAGCGTCTGCCATATAAGCAGGATGTCCTGGTGGGAGCACACATTTTCAGCTGTCCCCATTGAGGTATATCAACAAAACCTGTTGGCAGCTGAGGGTTTCGATTAATTATAACAATGTTTCACAAGGACAGTTCGTAGGCACACATTAGGAACGAATTCTTAAATGGTTCGTTTGTGCGGCATGATTATGCGAATGTTTTCGCTTCTACGAGTATAATAGTATTCTTCTACCCGTGTCAGCTTTCGCCACTAATTATTTTTAACTCTGTGTACTCTGGCACCCCTTCAGCCCCTCAGCGCGGAGGCCGGAGTGACTCCCTGTGTTGCTTGGACCTGGAATCTGTCATCTTGACCAACTTTGTAGACCAGTTCTGTCGTAATGTTATCATCCGTTTCTACAGTCATACGGGGATAGTCCTTCATGTGAGTAATTTCGTAAAGGTTGACCTGTTTCAGAAAAAACTCGCCTGTATGTCTATTTTTGTGCACCCATACATTTTTAAGCCTTTTATTGAGGAGAACGTTTTCTCCAGTGGAAACTAACATGGAAACATTCATAGGGCAGAGAAGAATTCTCCACTGGAGCAGCGACAACAAAAATCCAGTGTAGGCACAGCAAGAATGATGCTGCATGCCGTTGAACGACATCCGATCACATAATCGGTCTACATCGGATCGAGAGAAATACGAAAGCCTAAGGTCAAACATTGCTATGACCATTCGTCCTCCCATTCTTTAAGTACATTCAGAGTGGCTTTTCGGTGCTTTCTGGCATGGGTCTCGAGCGCATAAGTTCAAGACGGAGTGCGCAAGTGTTCGTTCATATGGCTATGAGCACTATGGGACTTAACAGCTGTGGTCATCAGTCCCCTAGAACTTAGAACTAATTAAACCTAACTAACCTAAGAACATCACATACATCCATGCCCGAGGCAGGATTCGAACCTGAGACCATAGCAGTCGCACGGCTCCGGACTGCGCAAGTGTTCGACAAACAGTGAGGACGGTGTAGTGCAGACCGTCTGTTTCGTGTCTGTTCGAAACGCGCTACGCTACGGTTAAGATTTATTCGCAATCCTCGTAGTCATATGTTACTTTTTTTCTGTGTTTTGCAAAGTGCTGTTTTACATTTCCGTACGTTTGAAGCAAACTGCGAATCTTTCCACCAATCACCTTCACGAAGTCTGAGGTCACTATTAATATTGTCCACCAGGTGATTAACGTACAACATGAACAGCACACAAAGTTTCCAAAAGTAGTTTTCTGCAGTGTAGAAAAAGAATGGAGTTTATTCAAAGACACTTTAGTCGAGGCAGCACAAAAAGTATGTGGTAGGACATCTGGAAAGGAAAAAGTAAGACAGACAAGTTGGTGGGATGATACCGCAATCCAAAAAGTTAGAAGAAAAAATGGAGCATGGAAAAAGTGGTGGAAAACTAAAAATGATGAAGACCAAAAAACATATATAGAGGAAAAGAAGAAGTGCAAAGAAATAGTGAAACAGTGAAGAAAAGGGCATGGGAAGAGTTTGCAAAAAACTTGAAGAAGATGTGAAGAGCAATAAGAAAATGTTCTATAAAATGATGAAAAATAAAAGGGAGGCTTCTGAAGTATCAGTAAAGATGGAAACATCTAAATCTACATCTACATCTACATCTATACTCCGCAAGCCACCTGACGGTGTGTGGTGGAAGGTTCCTTGAGTATGTCTATCGGTTCTCCCTTCTATTCTAGTCTCGTATTGTTTGTGGAAAGAAAGATTGTCGGTATGCCTCTGTGTTGGCTCTAATCTCTCTGATTTTATCTTCATGGTCTCTTCGCGCGATATACGTAGGAGGGAGCAATATAATGCTTGACTCCTCGGTGAAGGTATGTTCTCGAAACTTCAACAAAAGCCCGTACCGAGGTACTCAGCGTCTCTCTTGCAGTCTTCCACTGGAGTTTATCTATCATCTACGTAACGCTTTCGCGCTTACTAAACGATCCTGTAACAAAGCGCGCTGCTCTCCGTTGGATCTTCTCTATCTCTTCTATCAACCCTATCTGGTAAGGATCTCACAACGGTGAGCAGTATTCAAGCAGAGGGCGAACAAGTGTACTGTAACCTACTTCCTTCGTTTCCAGACTGCATTTCCTTAGGGTTCTTCCAATGAATCTCAGTCTGGCATCTGCTTAACCGACGATTAATTTTATATGGTCATTCCATTTTAAATCATTCCTAATGCGTACTCCCAGATAATTTATGGAATTAACTGCTTCCACTTGCTGACTTGCTATATTGTAGCTAAATGATAAAGGATCCTTCTTTCTGTGTATGCGTACCGCATTACACTTGTCTACATTGAGATTCAATCGTCATTCCCTGCACCATGCGTCAATTCGTTGCAGATCCTCCTGCATTTCAGTACAATTTTCCATTGTTACAACCTCTCGATATACCACAGCATCATCTGCAAAAAACCTCAGTGAACTTCCGGTGTTATCCACAAGGTCATTTATGTATATCGTGAATAGCAACGATCCTACGACACTCCCCTGGGGCACACCTGAAATCACTCTTACTACGGAAGATTTCTCTCCATTGAGAATGATATACTGCGTTCTGTTATCTAGGAACTCTTCAATCCAATCACACAATTGGTCTGATAGTCCATATGCTCTCATTTTGTTCATTAAACGACTGTGGGGAACTGTATCGAACGCCTTGCGGAAGTCAAGAAACACGGCATCTACCTGGGAATTCGTGTCTATGGCCCTCTAAGTCTCGTGGACGAATAGCACGAGCTGGGTTTTACACGATCGTCTTTTTCGAAACCAATGCTGATTCCTACAGAGTAGATTTCTAGTCTCCAGAAAAGTCATTATACTCGAACATAATACGTGTTCCAAAATTCTATAACTGATCGACGTTAGAGATATAGGTCTATAGTTCAGCACATCTGTTCGACGTCCCTTCTTGCAAACGGGGATGACGTGTGCCCTTTTCCAATCCTTGGTACGCTACGCTCTGCTAGAGACCTACGGTACACCGCTGCAAGAAGGGGGGAAAGTTCCACCGCGTACTCTGTGTAAAATCGAACTGGTATCCCAGCAGGTCCAGCGGCCTTTCCTCTTTTGAGCGATTTTAATTGTTTTTCTATCCCTCTGTAATCTATTTCGATATCTACCATTTTGTCATCTGTGCGACAATCTAGAGAAGGAACTACAGTGCAGTCTTCCTCTGTGACACGGCTTTGGAAAAAGACATTTAGTATTTCGGCCTTTAGTCTGTCAACCTCTGTTTCAGTACCATTTTGGTCACGGAGTGTCTGGACATTTTGTTTTGATCCACCTACTGCTTTGACATAAGACCAAAATTTCTTAGGATTTTCTGCCAAGTCAGCACATAGAACTTTACTTACGAATTTATTGAACGCCTCTCGCATAGCTCTCCTCACACTACATTTCGCTTCGTGTAATTTTTGTTTGTCTGCGTGGCTTTGGCTATATTTATGTTTGCTGTGAAGTTCCCTTTGCTTCCGTAGCAGTTTTCTAACTCGGTTGTTGTACCAAGGTGTCTCTTTTCCATCTCTTACGATCTTGCTTGGCACATACTCATGTAACGCATATTGTACAATGGTTTTGAACTTTGTCCACAGATCCTCAACACTATCTGTACTTGAGATAAAACTATTGTGTTGAACCATCAAGTACTCTGAAACCTGCTTTTTGTCACTTTTGCTAAACAGAAAAATCTTCCTACCTTTTTTGATATTTCTATTTACGGCTTACATCATCGATGCTCTCTGATTCCCTGTTCTGCATGAACTGTTTCAAATAGTTCGCGTCTGTTCGTCATCAGAAGGTCAAATATGTTATCGCCACGAGTCGGTTCTCTGTTTAACTGCTCAAGGTAGTTTTCAGATAATGCACTTAAAAAATTTCGCTAGATTCTTTGTCCCTGCCACTCGTTATAAACGGTTGAGTCCCCCAGTCTATATCTGGTAAATTAAAATCGCCACCAACAACTATAACATGGTCAGAAAATCTATTCGAAATATTTTCCAAATTTTCCTTCAGGTACTCGGCCGCAACAGCTGCTGAGCCAGGGGGCCTAAAGAGACATCCAATTACCATGTCTGAGTCTGCTTTAACCGTGACCTTCACCCAAATTATTTCCCATTTCGGATCTCCGTCAATTTTTTTCGATACGATTGCACTGTCCCCTTAGAAAAATTATACAAGACTGGTCTATGTGAAACGTCCTCTTTGAACAATTATACACGAATGTGCTTAAACTGACACACAATATTTTTAGCGCAACGCAATCTGACTTCCAAAAATCCCTACGAAAGAATGGCCCTGACTAACATTAACCTATATGTTTCACAAATCACATACCTCACAAAAATCTTTGTTACTCGAACTACTGCAATATAGCGAGGGCCACTATCGCCAGCTAACTAAAAGATTCAAACTACGGAAGTCACTAACTACTGAGGCACAGTTAGCAAATGAAAGATTTTAATAGAGAACAAACAATGTATTTACCTTAATAGTCATAATATATATATCAGTTCATGACACCAATTCCTACAAATTTCAAAACTCCGCCATCTCTCTCCCCACGTCCACCACTGCTGGCGGCTCACCTCCAACTGCGCAACGCTACAGGCTGTTAGCATCCAGCTGCCGCTGTCCAACACTACAATGGCAGACAACAATGCAAACTACCCACAGACTGCACACACCACAGCCAGTGATTTTTCATACAGAGCGCTACGTGGCATTACCAATACGAAAACCTAAACAGCCTACTTACATAGCACCCATGCTCCCCACAAAAAATTTTACAAATTGTTTTTGGCAGTGGCCAATAATGATTTGATAAAATTTTTCATAATTACTATAACAAAGATATCAAATGCGCACATTTATTGATACAATGTTGGTCAAAAGCTAAAATTTTCTCACAGTCCATAAAGACAGTCCTGATCATCACAGTAAAATTGCCATGGTTTTTTTTTTTTCAAAGTCTGAGCAGTAAAAGAAAATGCACATGGAAGTAGTGGATTTCCATGCAGTCTTGTAGAAGTGTTGTCCTCCCAACGGAAAGACAGTGCTGACTCTTGACACGCAGACAGGTAATGGACCACAACAGAGCAAACCTACAGCAGAGTCAGTTGAAGTTGACTATTGGTAGGTAGGTCATCACAGAGCAGACTCACTGTAGTCCTGGTAGAGATTATGTTATTGGTGGGCCACCAGAGGTGCAGACCCACCACAGTCCTTGTAGAAATAATGGTATTAGTGGGTCATCAAAGGTACTGACCCACTGTAGTCCTTGTAGACATAATGGTATTGGTTGGTCATCAAAGGTGCAGACCCACTGTAGTCCTTGTAGAGACGGCCAGCAGCCATCTGTTGCAACTGTGCAGGTGCACAATCACCATCGAAGAGTCTTGCAGAGAATATAGCAAGTCCATAAACCACCACTTGTCCACTCACAAAGAATTTGTTTGAAATGTCCTTATAACCAGCAATGCTCTTATCCAGTCCCTTGCTGAATTACTAACACACGTGGAAACACTGTCAGTCCCTACTTCTCACATATTGTCCATATACTATGACCAACAGAAACGTGTGAAGTGAAATGTAATGTACAAGTTACTTAATTTGATGAGCTGGTGTCAATTACAATTTTATTACATAAGAATACAACAACAAAGTTACAAAATACAACATTAAAAACATAATAATACAGATAACATTTGTAGTAATAGGGGCATTACAAAAGAATAGAAATAACATATACATCAGTGTTACAGGAATTATGACATAAGTACATACATAAAAGATCAGAATAATTATTGGAACATCAACTTCACACATAAGCATTAAAACAGAACAGAATAAATAATGTCTAAACATCTTTACAAAGAAAATAACATATTATCAGAAAAATTCTACAACGGAAATCTTATTACCTAAACACATAAAGACAGGACAAACACAGATTCACATAGTGTAATAACACAAAACACAGGACAGGGTTTGTTTTCAGTGTGACATTTGGTACCGCAGTCCAACCCAAAACGTCATTCTGTAGATCTTTCGTCTTATCTCAACATTTGTTTCCAACAAAAATATCCTATCCAAGCATTCTTTCTGTATTTTGTTCACATCCTCTTTCAAAAATAGTTTTCCTCCACTATACACCACTTTCTTTGGCTAAACCATTTTCTTATAGCTTCTCAATGCTTCTCTTCCAATTCATCATAGTTAGTTTCTTATATAGTCTACCCCCTCTTAAGCTAACTTAAACCTACTGAGCTCAGATGCTAAACTAAGGGACGATGCAATGCAGCAGCACAAAACAAATTAACACAAACAGCAATGACCCAAAAAAATGCTGATTTGCAAAGCAAGCAGCAGTAAATGTAATAACTTATATCTAAACATGACAAACCCACAAGCAGAAAAAATAGTACACTAAAGACAACAATACAGATAAGGGAAAGATATAATCACAGCTTAATGTCTATGTAATTAATGTGGTGCACTACAAAAACTAATGCTACAACAAATTACCAAGTACTTGAAAAGAAAATTATATATACAGTTACTGTTATTAGTCGCTTCTTATTGCTCTTTCCATTCCAAGAGTTCCTTTTTCGAAGAATGTGGATCATAAAATAATTATTTAATAGATTTGTTGACAGAAAGTGTTCACATTAGCAAATGCATTTAATTTTATTTTATAAAACCAATGCTGCAACACAGCTGGAAAACAGATATCAAATGAAATAAGCAACTATGTAGAAAGCATAAAAATATCATTCAATAGCCATGTGACATTTCACAAGTTAGTAGAATTATCTCAACTCTCGTAGAAAAACGTTTGTTATAATCAGGTGTCAGATGTAAGTATCTTTCCAAGTAATGGGCGTGTCGTATTTGCGATGGTTTCTACAAAGGAATGTCAATAGCGAGGATAATGCCCTTTTTTTCACCTGCTGGCTTTCTTTTGTCAGACGACTACCTCTCAGCTGGGCGCCCAAAACGCATTACGTCAAGGTCACTTACCTTTCTTACTGAAATATTTATGAAAGCAGTTTCCGCTACAGTGGCAGTCTCATATAAAAAATTTCACAGGTCAAGAATTTGCGTTACACATCTGTAGAAAAAAAATCCTATTGTAATACATTCACGCATTTACATACATTTCATAACTCTTAAAGTACGATTCTTGGTTTCCAGCCACCTTTTTCACAAACCAGAGTCCCTAACCACTACTAATTATTCCTTACCTTATTCGTCGACACTTCTTCAATATTACATCACAACAGATATGTAGCATAATCAAATAACTCATATATCATCAGCTTATTGATCATAAACATACCGCAACAGCGTAATACACATCGTCATCATAACATCATAAAACCTCAGCCAAATCTCAAAATTGTCGTAGCTTCTTCCAATAATTTCAAAACCTAGAAAAAATTCTCTGCTCATGTCAAAAGTGTCATCTACCTCAAACGTACTTTAAAAATCATGATCCCATACCAAATACATCATTAAAAGCTCTCATAGTATCACAATGGTTCCGAAAAATTGTGAACAGTTCACAAAGTACAGACAAAATACAATTTCATAAGTGTGAAGTTATCCAACTGTGTAATTACGTAAACATCTGTCACTGACGTAGTAAAAAAATTGTTTGTCTCTCAGTTAAATGATCAGATAGCTGTGTAATTCTGTGTTAGAGAAATATGGTACCGATGTGTAAAGTTGTATAAGCAAATACCATATTAGATAGGGCTGCTTGTGCTTGCCATACACATGGTACACAAAGTAAGCGTGTACCCCCCTGAGGATTAATGTAATTATATCCTCAGGTGTTGCAGATTACAGCAATGGAATGAAATGTATCACAGAAAACCTTTGTATCATTGTACTTCAAATATCTTTAAAAATAAATGTTTTAAGTACAAAATTAATCACTCAAATACTTGTACTGTAGCGCTAAACTGTGCGTCTTGTTGTAAGATAATCTCTGTGGAAGTGTCGTAGTTATCGTCATCCGAAAGCTAAGTTCTGCAGAAGTCAATGTACTTACCTCATGATAAACAAAAGTGAAATCCTTTGCGTACAGATATCGTAATTACTACGCTTATTGCCGTGATGAAGTAAGTACTCTACTGTAACGTATTGTTGTGCTACAGAAAAGGCTGTCTCATTGTAGCTATACCACAAACGTTACTACTAAAACATGTTTTACTTTCCAGAAGAATTCAGAGAAATTGTGCAGATATAAAACACAAGCACCTCAAAAACAACATTGTAAATTGTGTCACATATTAGTAGCGTCGTGATATAATCGTGCAGCTATCAAAGAAACCAAACGCTAAGTCATCTTTAATCTTACAGAAAGTATTTCAAATAAAGAATGTCTTTTCAACTAAACCAACATGTTGCATTAAAATCTCATTAACAGTATATGTTCTAAGTATGTAAGCCTTATAGTCGTTGCGTAATTCGTGCAACTAACAAGCAAGGATGTACAAATAACAACAACACTGTGTCGTCTGTTCACTATAACAATGCATTCGTAATTTCTGTTTAAAAATGTTCCCTAGGTTCTAGACCGGATAGTTAACTTCAAAACATGGTTGCATGTTAACAATTTCTTAAGTCTGACAAAGCATACTAGTAATGTAAAGTGAAAAGTTATATGGCAAAGACAAAGTTAAAAAAGCACATTATCTTTCAATAAACGGTTTTACATGTGAAATGTAGTACAATCCTTTACTCTTCCTAGTGCTCAGAGTTAACTTGAACGCAATTATCATGCGCTATCCGTCGGTAAAGAATACTGGAATTTTTCTCAAGGTTAGCGTCTATGTTATTTTTCTCTGAGCCAGCCGGCGCACCGGCTGCCTGCGGTCCGAGTCATTGTCTGTCTCTTTGTTGGCGCGCGCCTTTATTGGGATTAGCAGACCTAACTTCTACTAATCACCTTGACGAGAAGGCCCTGCCCTGTTTGAAGCTCGCCAGTTCTGATGGAATTCAGGTCTGTCGTTTTGTCGGTAGTTTACATAGTTTCTTGTTTGTCGGTCATGTGGTGGAGAATTTCTCCCTGAATCGTAACTGCGCGCTGGACCGTTGCGTCTGAAGTTATTCTGTCTCCCTTGATAATAATTGTTTTTGTTCCCATATTGTCTGTTTCTAAGGTTCTCTCTGTCATATTCATTACTACGGAAATGCGATCTTTCTCTGTAACTTTTATTACTCTGCCAACGGTTGTCATACAGGTGCTCTGTTTTGGTCACGATTTGCGTTGTAAGAGTAGCCTTGTCGTGTCCAGTTATTGTTTCTTTCATCGCGTAATTGCAACGGATGTGACCTGTAATTGTTGTGTTCCTGTTTTCGCGTTCCGCGATTGTCAGTGTCATTTTCCAGTTCTTGTAATAGTCCCTGAAAAGCTCCAGTGTCCTCTTTGCAACGTCCTGCCAAAATAATGTCGTAAATTTCCAGGCAATTTGATTAAGCATATACGGATGAGTTCTGAGGGGCTGTATGGGTTTGAAAGATACTGATTCTTATGTAACATGTCTTCAAAATATTTCACAAGAGTGGAAAATTCAGATTGTTCGAAATGTTTCATCATAATGATGCTATGTTTTACTCGGTCTTGTGTAGCTTGAGACCAATATGCTGAGAGGAAGGCATGATAAAATTCTCCTTCACTGTGACAATCGTGAATGACCGATCGCATTCTTACAGCTGGTTCATTCTCCAAGTAGCCACACATAAATTCTAATCTGTGCTCTAATGACCAGTTGGGAGGAAAACAATGAGAGAATTGATGAAGCCACGCTTGTGGATGAATGTCGTTGCCAGAATTCTTAAATGTTTTGAATTTACGTGTAGTAATGAACAGCTTATAGTCAAAATTATCATGTCGGTGAGTCACATGTCGGTCATTGTTACATCGTTTCGGCGGTTCCATCTCAAAATTCAGTGTACCTTGCCAATTTCTTTCATGATTTCCGAAATGTCCTGTGTCATTATTTTGTGGTTGTTCTGTATTTCTATGACCCTCTTCCCGGACTGGGGCGCGAGTGTCCTCTGAAATATGTAATTCTTGTATTACTTGAGCCAACTGATCTTGTACTTCCTGCATTTCTCTTTTGTACTGTGTGTTGATTTGATTTTGATTCTGTTTGAATTTTCTAATTTGTTCATACTCTTCAGTGTCAGTGAAGGCTACAGGTTTTGTGTTATTCAGATCATCATCTACCTTTGTAGATAAGTTAGTGAACTGATCTGAAAGTTTGGCTACTTTATCAGATAGTGAACTAATTTCCTCCATGTGTCTTTCTGAACCAATTTTCAGAGTATCTACTGTGTCCTTTAAGTTATCGGTAGATGCAACTGAGTCAATTTTAGCTTGAAAAGTCTCATGATTTTCATGAACAATAGTTTGCAGTTCTTTTATGGCTGCTTCGTGGTTCTGTAATGCATTTTCATGCCGCGAAAAAATAGGTTGAAAATGCTCACAAATTTGTGTTTTTACGTCTTTACAGACTTTTTGACATTTCGATTCAATGTTATGTAACTCATTATTTAATCGTCACGTGTTTGTTCAAGCGTGGTGTCTAATTTCCAAAGATTTTGTTCCATTGTGTCTAACTTTTGAAGCTTTTGTTCCATTGTGTCTAACTGTTGCTGTGTTTGTCTCTGGTGTTGTTCCATTGTGTCTAACTTCTGAAGCTTTTGTCCCATTTATTGCATTAATTGTAATAACAATGCACTGGTGTCTGAAACATGTTCCTCAGTGCTTTTCGGCAGTGAAGTTGCACCGGCAACATTCACATTTTGACAAGAATAAAATGTGTCTTGACTTATTTTAGAAAACGGCGAGGACCCAAAACCTGAATCTGCAGTATTTGCAAGATTGTGTCCTGTCATTCCCGATTCCTGAGGCGAGCTGTTGCCAACCGATCGATCGATAATGCTTCACTGTTCGCTGCCTGTTTCACTGTCTGCACCATTATTTGACGAACGCTCCATATCCCTCTGCATAATTACCAAATTACTACTTTGAACATTAGTTAATTCATTACACGGTGGCGCTAACACACTGCTTTCGTCTTCACTGTTATTTCTCAGTTTACTTTGTAGCCTAGTATTACGTTTTTCACACGCCATTATTGTCACAATATTTCACATGACAACACAGAAAAAAACAATTTGAAGAGCAAAAATAAGAGAACACATTAACATAGCACTGAAAATAATATCTAGTTAATTGCAAGCGCAGCTGCGAAATACTTGGTGCAAATCTACATGAATGCCACAACTGTTTTACTGTACAACAATAAAAGACTGCAACTACAAAGGAGATTGTCTCTACAATTACGCGCTAGCAATAAACAATATCTACACTAATTACACAAACTACAAGAAAAAATCAGAAGATTCCAGTAAGGTATCCTCGGCTAAGGGTCGACATATGAAACATCCTCTTGAAAAATTATGCAAGACTGGTCTATGTGAAACGTCCTCTTTGAACAATTATACACAAATGTGGTTAAACTGACACACAATATTTTTAGCGCAACACAATCTGACTTCCAAAAATCCCTACGAAAGAATGGCCCCGACTAACATTAACCTATATGTTTCACAAATCACGTACCTCACAAAAATCTTCGTTACTCGAACTACTGCAATACAGCGAGCGCCACTACCGCCAGCTAACTAAAAGATTCAAACTACGGAAGTCACTAACTACTGAGGCACAGTTAGCAAATGAAAGATTTTAATAGAGAACAAACAATATATTTACCTTAATAGTCATAATATATATATCAGTTCATGACACCAATTCTTACAAATTTCAAAACTCCGCCATCTCTCTCCCCACGTCCACCACTGCTGGCGGCTCACCTCCAACTGCGCAACGCTACGCGCTGTTAGCATCCAGCTGCCGCTGCCCAACACTACAATGGCAGACAACAACGCAAACCAGCCACAGACTGCACATGGCACAGCCAGTGATTTTTCATACAGAGCGCTACGTGGCATTACCAATACGAAAACCTAAACAGCCTACTTACAACCAGAAGGTCAAATATGTTATCGCCACGAGTCGGTTCTCTGTTTAACTGCTCAAAGTAGTTTTCAGATAATGCACTTAAAAAATTTCGCTAGATTCTTTGTTCCTGCCACCCGTTATAAACGGTTGAGTCCACCAGTCTATATCTGGTAAATTAAAATCTCCACCAACAACTATAACATGGTCAGAAAATCTATTCGAAATATTTTCCAAATTTTCCTTCAGGTACTCTGCCGCAACAGCTGCTGAGCCAGAGGGCCTAAAGAGACATCCAATTACCATGTTTGAGTCTGCTTTAACCGTGACCTTCACCCAAATTATTTCCCATTTCGGATCTCCGTCAATTTCCTTCGATACGATTGCACTTTTTATCGCTATAAACACTCTTCCCCCTTCACTGTGCAACCTGTCTCTGCGGTATACATTCCAATCTGAGTTTAGAATTTCATTATTGTTTACATCTGGTTTCATCCAACTTTCCGTCCCTAGTACTACGTGGGCATTGTGGCCGTTTATTAATGAGAGCAGTTCTGGGACCTTTCTATAGACGCTCCTGAAGTTAACTACTCCCACATTAATATTGTCATTCCCTGTTGCGTTTTGCCTGCTGCTACCTTGTCGCGTCTCAGGAGGTGTCTTGTCGGGTCTAAGGAGGGAATTCTCTAACCCAAAAACCCACATGTGTACTCCGCACGTACTCTCTACCCTCGTGGCCGCTTCCTGCGTGTAGTGCACTATTGACCAGTTCAGGGGGACCCTACATTTCTCCACCTGATAGCGAAGGTCGAGAAATTTGCACCCCAGAGGACGGTACCGTGATTGAAGATACAGGGAACATAAAAGATCTCTGGAAAGAACATGTTAAGGAACTGTTAAACACTGAGGAGCAGGTACATGAGAAAATAACAAATAATGGAGAAAATGAGAGAAGTTGGGAAGCAGAATTAGGACAATTACACTGGAAGAAATGGAAATATCTCTGAAGAAGATGAATGGGGAGAAAGCACAAGGACGTGATGAAGTTTCGGTGGACATGATCGGAGTAGCACGTCCAGTGGGAATGCAGTGGCTGTATGGAGTATTGTCAAGGGTGTGGAGAAACAGTACAATACCTGACGACTGGAGAACAGGAGACATTGTTCCCATATTCAAAAAAGGCAATAAAAGAGTTTGTAAAAACTACAGAGGAATAACCCTTATGAGTCATACAGCCAAGATTTTTGAAAGAATTTTACTAAATCGAATAAGTGAAAAGATAGAAAAGGACCTGAGTGAAGAACAGCATGGGTTTAGAAAAGGAAGCAGCACGATCGGCCTGATATTTTCTATCCGTCAACTGATGGAAAAAAGTTGGGAGTATAACAAAAGTGTGATAATCGTTTTTATAGACATAGAAAAGGCATATGACTCAACAGGGAAAGAGTCTGGTAAGAAATGAAGAAGATAGATGTAGAAGATTGATGCATTAATGTAATAAAGACATAAAGACAATGTACAGAGGACACAATTGTAGAATTAGAACACCATTGGGGAACTCGGAATACTTCGAAATAAGACAAGGACTTAAGCAAGGAATTATTCTATCTCCTGCACTTTTTAATGTTGTGATGGAGGGAATGAATAGGGCAGTTAAAGATATAGTAAAAGAAAAAGATAAAAAGATGGTTTTTGATGATGAAATGGTAATATGGGGTGATAAAGAGGTAGATGTACAGTTACAATTTGATGCGTGGAAGGAAATAATGAAAAGGTATGGATTAAAAATAAATAAAGATAAGAGTGAAGTAATGGTATTTGGAAGAGAGAAAGGGATCAATGGAAATATTACCTTGAATAGATAACCCCTCAATGTGGCAGAAAGTTTCACTTATTTAGGGAGTGAAATATCTAGGGATGGAAGAATAACTAACGAAATTAACAAGAAGTTACAGGAGGGAGGCAATTTCTACCAAACAAAAAAAAACCCTGGTTTGGAATAAGGAAGTTTCAGAGAAAGCAAAACTCCTTATGTATAAGAATTACTTCCCTAGTGTGACCTATGGTGGAGAATCATGGACAGTGACAGAAAGGGACTGGACCAGAGTGCAAGCACGGGAAAAACAAGAATGGACAAAGTAAGGAATGTAGAGATTAGAAATAACCTTAAATAAGAAAGTACGAGAGAAGAAATTGAAAAAATCTGCTCCAGAGTCTGCGCCCCAATACCGCCTACAAAGGATCGATAATGTTCAAGTCTGGAGAATGTGCTGGGCAGGGAAAGTGCTGCAGTTCATTTGAATGCTCCTCATACCACGATTGTACTGTCCTGGCTGGGTAAATGGTTGCATTGTCGTCCTGAAATATGGCATAATTCATGGGGAACAACATTTGAATCGTGGGCTGCACCTGATCACCTAAAATGTTCAGATAATCGTGGTCTTTGACAGTAACGATTGGACCAGCAGAATACCGTGGTATGGCTTCCCACCACCATGCATAACTGTTGCAGTCGAACAATCAGTATTGTAGACTTCTTTTAGCGTTCTCCAGACGTAAACTCGCCCCAATGTTGGAAATAACGAAAATGTTGACTCGTCGGAACATAAAACATGTTTCCACTGGTCAGCCGTCCAGGATTTGTGCTCCTGACACCACGCTTCTTTGCGCTGGCTGTCGTCCTTAACGGTTTCGGTATAGCACCTCGGCCACAATATTTGCTTGATGGAGTTCTCTGCGGACATGGGTCTCGAAGATGGGTACCGAGACCTGCAGTCACATTAGCCGCCGTAGTTTTGTGTTGTTTTGGCACAATTCGTGTTAGCTTACAACAATCTCTGTCATTTAGTTTTGATTTACATTTACACGATGATGTCTTTCCATGTTTTGTGAAGGCTGTAAAAATGTAAATGCCGTGTGGCTAGGGCCTCCCGTCAGGTAGGCCATTCACCTGCTGCAAGTCTTTCGACTTGTGTGTCTGTGGGGATAAAATTATAATGATAAGGACAACATAACACCTAGTCCCTGAGTGGAGAAAATTTCCGACCCAGCCGGGAATCGAACCCGGGCGGGTAGGCATGACTGTCCATCGCGCTGACCACTCAGCGACCAGTGGAGGAATGTGTAGGGTGTCATGACTGTTGAAACAGTTGCTCTTGAAACGTTCAATAAGTTGGCCGTCTTGGTTTCTGATCGGGTCCCCACAATCTGCCCTCTATAGAACTCTGGGAACTCTGTTAGGTCTTTCATTGTACGTCGACCTCTGCCTCTGAAAGCAAATATGAAGTTTGCACTACTCGTAAGCCACCTGCATTGATGCCTAGTCTGTACGGAACACGCACAGTCCAGTGCGACACGTGCTTATCTGCAATGTTTGACAGACAAACTTAACCATCCCATTACTACCACGGTTCACATTATTTTGCCTATCTTCTGTATTCTTTTCTAGCTATTGCATTGTGTTTGAGCTCAGAATACATTGTAGAAGCGTCCATCTTTGGGATGTCAGGCCCATTTTCTCTGGTATTCCGGCAAATACAGAGTGCGTTCCATAAGTAATGAAACCAATTTTTTTCTGACGCAACGGTACGCCACAGCGTGTTGTAACCGGCTGGGCTAAGTGGAGGGGAGTGTTAGCTTCAAAACGCTCTTTGTCTCATTCAGTTGCGAGCTGCTGGAGAGTCAGGACATGCGTTTCCATCAACCCCGTTTTGAGTTTATGTAGCGAGGCACAATGGATCATTCAGTAGAGCAATGGTACGCTATCAAATTTTGCGTTAAACTTGGGACGTCCGCCACTGAAACGTTTCCATTACTTCAGCATGCCTTTGGGACTGATTGCTTGTCCAAATCACAAGTTTTCCGATGGTTCAAATCACTCATGGAAGGGCGAGAGGAGATCACTGACAAACCTGGCAGTGGACGGCCATCAACCACATGAGTCGACGAAAATGTGACGCGTGTGCGCAATTGTTTGAACTCTGACAGACCGCTGAGCCTTCAATTGATAGCACAAACTCTAAACATGTCAAAAACAACCGTTTTCCGCATTGTAACCCAAGATTTGAACATGAGAAAGACGTGTGCCAAAGTCGTCCTGAAAGTGTTGACCGACAAACACAAGCACATGCGAGTGCTTCAGTGCCAAGAAAAGCTGGAAATGTGTGAAAACGATCCTCATTTTTTAAACTCAGTTATCACTGGTGATGAATCATGGATTTTTGAGTACGACCCTGAGACAAAAAGGCAGAGTGGCACACCCCATCGTCACCCCATCCCAAGAAGGCATGCATGAGCAAATCCAGGATCAAAACCATGCTAATTGTCTTCTGCTTGTCACGTCGTTCACACGAAATCCAATGTCTGATTGTTTCCCGTCACGAGCGAAATGATTTTTTAAAGCGGAATCTAATGTGCCTGCGCGACTGAACGCCTCAAATTGCCATAGTATGATATTCGTTTCATCGGTCTGTATTTTAACAGCGTTCATTCCGTTCAGCAGATCATTTAATTCTTCTTCACTTTCACTCAGGATAGCAATGTCATCAGCGAATCGTATCGAATCGTTGATATCCTTTCACCTTGTATTTTAATTCCACTCCTGAACCTTTCTTTTATTTCCACCATTGCTTCCTCGATGTACAGATTGAAGAGTAGGGGCGAAAGGCTACAGCCTTGTCTTACTCCCTTCTTAATACGAGCACTTCGTTCTTGATCGTCCACTCTTATTATTCCGTTGTTGTACATATTGTATATGACCCGTCTCTCCCTATAGCTTACCCCTACTTTTTTCAGAATCGCGAACAGCTTGCACCAATTTATATTGTCGAACGCTTTTTCCAGGTCGACAAACCCTATGAACGTGTCTTGATTTTTCTTGAGCCTTGCTTCCATTATTAGCCGTAACGTCAGAGTTGCCTCTCTCGTCCCTTTACTTTTCCTAAAGCCAAACTGATCGTCACCTAGCACATTCTCAATTTTCTTTTCCATTCTTCTGTATATTATTCTTGTATGCAGCTTCGATGCATGAGCTGTTAAGCTGATTGTGCGATAATTCTCGCACTTGTCAGCTCGTGCCATCTTCGGAATTGTGTGGATGACGCTTTTCCGAAAGTCAGATGGTATGTCGCCAGACTCATATATTCTACACACCAACGTGAATAGTCGTTTTCTTGCCACTTCCCCTAATGATTTTAGAAATTCTGATGGAATGTTACCTATCCCTTCTGCCTTATTTGACCGTAAGTCCTCCAAAGCTCTTTTAAATTCCGATTCTAATACTGGATCCCCTATCTCTTCTAAATCGACTCCTGTTTCTTCTTCTATCACATCAGACAAATCTTCACTCTCATAGAGGGTTTCAATGTATTCTTTCCACCTATATGCTCTCTCCTCTGCATTTAACAGTGGAATTCCCGTTGCACTCTTAATGTTACCACCGTTGCTTTTAATGTCACCAAAGGTTGTTTTGACTTTCCTGTATGCTGAGCCTGTCCTTCCGACAATCATATCTTTTTCGATGTCTTCACATTTTTCCTGCATCCGTTTCGTCTTAGCTTCCCTGCACTTCCTATTTATTTCATTCCTCAGCGACTTGTATTTCTGTATTCCTGGTTTCCCCGGAACATGTTTGTACTTCCTCCTTTCATCAATCAGCTGAAGTATTTCTTCTGTTACCCATGGTTTCTTCGCAGCTACCTTCTTTGTACCTATGTTTTCCTTCCCAACTTCTGTGATGGCCCTTTTTAGAGATGTCCATTCCTCTTCAACTGTGTTGCCTACTGCGCTATTCCTTATTGCTGTATCTATAGCGTTAGAGAACTTCAAACGTATCTCGTCATTCCTTAGAACTTCCGTATCCCACTTCTTTGCGTATTGATTCTTCCTGACTAATGTCCACCCCATATTGCTAGGTGCGTGAAAGATCTCTTGCGCGCGTCGTTTGGTGATGATCGTGTGCTCAGCCGCCACTTTCGTCATGCTTGGCCTCCCAGGTCTCCAGACCGCAGTCCGTGCGATTATTGGCTTTGGGGTCACCTGAAGTCGCAAGTGTGTCGTGATCGACTGACATCTCTACGGATGTATACCGATTAGGTTCCTTTCGGATTACGCTGATACTGTAGCTCCCTACTTAGCACTCATATACAACCGCTCGCTCACCGATAGATCTGTACCTACAGATTGGAAAATTGCGCAGGTCGCACCAGTGTTCAAGAAGGGTAGTAGGAGTAATCCATTTAACTACAGACCTATATCATTGACGTCGGTTTGCAGTAGGGTTTTGGAGCATATACTGTATTCAAACATTATGAATCACCTCGAAGGGAACGATCTATTGACACGTAATCAGCATGGCTTCAGAAAACATCGCTCTTGTGCAACGCAGCTAGCAATTTATTCGCACGAAGTAATGGCCGCTATCGACAGGGCATCTCAAGTTCATTCCGTATTTCTAGATTTCAAGAAAGCTTTTGACACCGTTCCTCACAAGCGACTTCTAATCAAGCTGCGGAGCTATGGGGTATCGTCTCAGTTGTGCGACTGGATTCGTGATTTCCTGTCAGGAAGGTCGCAGTTCGTAGTAATAGACGGCAAATCATCGAGTAAAACTGAAGTGATATCAGGTGTTCCCCAGGGAAGCGTCCTGGGACCTCTACTGTTCCTGATCTATATAAATGACCTGGGTGACAATCTGAGCAGTTCTCTTAGGTTGTTCGCAGATGATGCTGTAATTTACCGTCTAGTAAGGTCATCCGAAGACCAGTATCAGCTGCAAAGCGATTTAGAAAAGATTGCTGTATGGTGTGTCAGGTGGCAGTTGACGCTAAATAACGAAAAGTGTGAGATGATCCACATGAGTTCCAAAAGAAATCCGTTGGAATTCGATTACTCGATAAATAGTACAATTCTCAAGGCTGTCAATTCAACTAAGTACCTGGGTGTTAAAATTACAAACAACTTCAGTTGGAAGGACCACATAGATAATATTGTCGGGAAGGCGAGCCAAAGGTTGCGTTTCATTGGCAGGACACTTAGAAGATGCAACAAGTCCACTAAAGAGACAGCTTACACTACACTCGTTCGTCCTCTGTTAGAATATTGCTGCGCGGTGTGGGATCCTTACCAGGTGGGATTGACGGAGGACATCGAGAGGGTGCAAAGAAGGGCAGCTCGTTTTGTATTATCGCGTTATAGGGGAGAGAGTGTGGCAGATATGATACACGAGTTGGGATGGAAGTCATTACAGCATAGACGTTTTTCGTCGCGGCGAGACCTTTTTACGAAATTTCAGTCACCAACTTTCTCTTCCGAATGCGAAAATATTTTGTTGAGCCCCACCTACATAGGTAGGAATGATCATCAAAATAAAATAAGAGAAATCAGAGCTCGAACAGAAAGGTTTAGGTGTTCGTTTTTCCCGCTCGCTGTTCGGGAGTGGAATAGTAGAGAGATAGTATGATTGTGGTTCGATGAACCCTCTGCCAAGCACTTAAATGTGAATTGCAGAGTAGTCATGTAGATGTAGATGTAGATGCTGAAAGACAACATCCGACGCCAATCCCTCACCATAACTCCGAACATGCTTTACAGTGCTGTTCACAACATTATTCCTCGACTACAGCTATTGTTTAGGAATGATGGTGGACATATTGAGCATTTCCTGTAAAGAACATCATCTTTGCTTTGTCTTACTTTGTTATGCTAATTATTGCTATTCTGATCAGATGAAGCGCCATCTGTCGGACATTTTTGAACTTTTGTATTTTTTTGGTTCTAATAAAACCCCATGTCATTCCAAGCATGTGTGTCAATTTGTATCTCTCAATCTACATTATTCTGTGATTTATTCAGCTTTCAAATTTATAGTGATTTTTTGATCACCGTGTATGTCGCGCGCAATTAGCAATTTCCACCATGCACATCCTGTAAATTGTATCGAACATTGTTAAAATGCGGAAACACCAGTTTTTGTAACAAGTGTATGTTGTCCTCCCTTGAATATCAGCAGTTTCTCTTATGCAATACACGGTCATATCGCTCCGGACTTATTCGAAACCTGTTCATATTATATTTTTTATTATGCTACGAATGATCTTCCATGTATATAATTAGGTTTAGTGCCCGCTCTGTGGACAACGATTTCCCTTTACTACATTTCACTGGGGTCGGGATTTGTGGCTTCCTGTCCGACAAGGACAGTGAATTACATGACTTCAGTAGCTTACTTTACTTTTTACTTTACTTGTGGCGAGGGCCTTCTCGACCATACGCCTCCTCTATGAGCCTCTTCCATTTCTGCCTGTCCAGTGCGCTGTTTGTCCAGTTGCTACTGCTCTTCATCCTCATTGTATCACTTCCACTTATTGAGCACTTATCGTCATCCTTGTGCACCTCATGTAGGTTCTCCGCACTGTCGAGCATGTACGACACCACATATACTACAAACTCCTCTTGCAGAAACGCTAATATTTCGTCCGTCACTTATTTCTCACTCTGCGAAATTTCTTGTCTTCCTTTCTGACAAAATGTCAACTTCGGCAACTGTTGTTGTAGATATAGTGCAATTTTTGATTTGTTAATCGTTGCCATTGCCCTGCTTTGTATGAACACCACTAGTACTAAAGTCTATTCACCGAGAGCTGGGACGAAACATAAACAGTGTCACATGAGCGACTACGCTCGTTTCCAGAGAAAGCATTCGGTGTTCACGTGATACGTAGGGGCGTGGAAAATCCTTGGCGCATGCTTTGCAGCTGGCGGCGTTCGGCTAGCTGTCGAGATCTCACAGCCGACCGTGAGAAACCTGGGCAACAATGTACGAAATAAATTTAAAAATAATGTTAAACTGAGTTCATTCTGTCGAAGCAGATTTATTTCCATTCAGGTTGCTAACAAAAAGCTCAATTCAAACACAATTAATTGTTAATTTTAATAATAATGCCAGTAATAATAATGATAAAGGACGAAACAAACTGTTTTCATTGAGGTTTATAATAAACCGCTCCTCTATCTCCTCTATAATGTAGTCTAATTTCCACATTTGAGTTTCCACTTTTTGTACGACATGGAGGACGCACTTGTTCCAATCCTCTGCAGTCACTGTTCTTAGTGCTTCTTCTAGCAGTACTTTAACTTCCGGCATTTTGTATGTTTTGTTTTTCGCTGCAACATATCCTTTGATTCTGGCCCACACTAACTCGATGGCGTTTAATTCACGGTGGTCTGGAGGAATTCTGAGAACAGTTTTCCCTACATTCTTCGCCATTTCATCTATTGCGTATTCGTTGTGCGCTGTTCTGTGATTTTTAACTTAAAGTTCTTTCTTCAACATACCGTCTTCGAAATCGATGTTTTTAGATTTTAGCCACTCTGATATTTCGTGCTTATTGGAATTCGCATTGGGAACTTTTTCTTTTCTCCGAGAATGGTACGGCGCGTTATCAAGACCAATAACTGCATTTTCCTGAAGCCGAGGAAGAACATCTTGAAACCACTTCTCGAAGGTTTCGGGGCACATCTCCTCATGATAATATCCACTTTTCTTGGATTCGAAAGTCCACAAACATCCTTCAACGAACCCTGCTTTGCTGCCAATGTGTGCGATAATCAGACGTTTCCCTTTACCTGATGGGCCCTTGCTTCCCGTGGATAATCCGGACAGAAACGCTTATTTTGAGGAATTTATAGTGTCATCTACTCAGACGTAACTTCGGGCATGTCCTGCGTTCACCCACGTCTCGTCCAAATAGTAAGTGAGTCTGCCTTCATCTCTCTACCGTTTAATGGTTCGAAGATAACGCCGTCTCCATAAAATGATGTCATCGCTGTCTATTAGCATGCTATAGCGCCCACGCCGGACATATTTGAAATTCATTTTTCTCAATAACTTATAAAATGTAGTTCTCCGAAAACTGCCCAGATCTGCATCATCGTTCACGACTGTAACCACTTAGTCAATTGTTGGCAATTCATTACGAAAAAAAAAAAAAATTCGTGTACTTTCCTTCGTATCGCATTTCTATCGAAGTCATCAACACTTTCAGAAAGTTTCTATCGTAATTTTCCTTTCTTGGGAGACTTCAAAGAGTGTGAAGAATGTCCAACACCTGTAGCTGCAGCTGTTTTCGAAACAATGTCACTCATCGACTGCTGTGGATGTAACAGTTCTGTTTTATACACATTAAGCACCATGTGCTTCTCAGAAGAACTTAATAATTTCTTCTTTGCTCGCTTCTTTGGTGGACTAAGAACTGACACGTCGACCTCGCTCGCTGAATCCGTGGATGACATAATGAGGACAACCGTATGTGATGCTAATGAAATAAGTGAAATATAAAATAAGAAGCCATGCGATGCTATTGGATGAGCAAATAAACATTGAATGCTCAGTGTGACTACACGCGCATATACTTACTCTAATAACCAACAACTAGTCTTTCAAGCGTCTTTACAGATGAACTGAAGGCATCCTGAAATCGCCGCTGTACAACTCCCACTAACGAGCTCACAGCTGCAACTGAGACGGCCACACTGACTGACCGCCGCGCCTGCGAACCGCACAATGCATCGCTCATAAAGGACAAACGGTTGCACCCATCGCATTTGAACAAACTACAAAATTAAATTCAAACCTTTCTGAAACTTTTCTCGCTTACATCCCCGCAAAAAATTTAAAGGGAAAAAGTTTGTCGCTTACTATATTTCGGATGATGATTTGGTAAAAGTTATGCATCAAACGTGAGATTTTAATTTATTACTTCACTATTACTGACTCTACTGGGCAGAAAACTTGCAGACGTTATGAACATATAGTACTGAAGACAATTATAAAATTATTTTGTTGTGCGACACAGAGTTTAGGAGATATGGCGTGATAAAAATAGAGTAACGCGACAAAACCACTTTTCCTGAAAGCTTAAATATTTTTCTTTTTCAGTGTCAATAAATTTTAATGTAATGTAAAAGAAGGTGTCGGACGGTAGTTCTCGGATCACTTTATCATGTTGAGGTGCCAAATTAGAAAAAAACACGACTTTCGTTTTTTAATTTCTGACACCCCTGCCTTGTACACCCCTCGACGGCAGTGCTGTGGTCAAGCGCCTTGCCGTGATTCAGTACGTCTCTTGTTTCTGTGAATGGGGTATACAGCACTGTTACTCATCGACTAAGCAGATCAACTACGTAGCCTCATGCTCTGTCCACCATTGGATACCTCCAGCCCCGCCCCCTGCTGCTATAAGCAGCCAATACTGTAACTGCATGGTAGACAATGTGTGAGGCAGTGAATTCCGACAGCATCATTGGTCTTTTGCGACCTCCCACTCAAGGGCTTGCTCGCCAGTTGCTTCTGGAATACCAGATATTCTTTGCGCTCTACTGTCCATGTTAATACATATCGATAACACAAATATCACGTTAGACCAATTCAGGACCACTCAGTGGCATGGCACGTACAGTTCTGCTTTAAGTGGACATTGTATGTGTCCTATGCCGCATGTTAAATTATCGAATTTTGTGACCCATTATCTTGGAAACTTTTTAAGATACCAACTTATAATTTTCCATAATTATTGAATGCACCTTTCTAGATACACTGAAATAGAATTATTACTAAAATTGTATTGTGGAGCATGTTATTGTTTTTATCAAACACTCAATTTTTTGACAGAATTTTGTAAAGAAATGAACATAAAAACAAAAAACTCAGGATATTTTAATTATTCTAATTCCATGTGTGTTGAATCTCACACTTGGCATGCTGTGAAAATTACATGTCTCCACCATCAGTACTTTTTTAGAAAACAGGTCATTTATTGCAAAAAAGTGTAGTTCAGAGATATTGAGGTTTAAAACTTTTTTTTATTATAAAGTCTTGTACAGACTTACATTTCTGCGTCTTTTATGCACTAGAATTGCCCTGACCCACAGCCTGTGTCTTCTCCAGTGTCACAACAGCCCAGCGCTTGCCTCCTCCTTATCTTTCTAGCTTCTTTTGTCATTCGCCGAGCAGCCAACTCTGCTTCACGTACACGAAGCTCACCCAGTTCCCACAGTCCTTTAGCTGTGTTCTGTCCAAATCTTACCCATAACTTCTCCAGAACCTTAGGTCTTTCTTAGTTCCCACTATTAAGAGTTATTACAGCATCAGACACTGTTTACTTTTGAGTCATAAGGCCAACAAATACATTTTTAGGCACACGCCACCACACAACATTATTGAAGGACTCATTCACATTCTGGCTCTTCCCATGTAAACACTTCTTTAATAGGTCAGGATTTGCCAAATCTCTGTAAATAGGTTTGATTGCCTCCAATACTGCCAAAGGAAGAGAATGTTTAAGTGTAAGTTCATGCAGGGTGCCAGAAAATTCAGCTTGCCTATATTTACACCAAGTGCTTGGTGGAGGTGGACACGAAGCATGACATGGCTTTTCATCGGTTGATATTCGATGAAAGAAAGTGCTCCATACAGCTCTTTTCATCTTCTCTAAATTGTCACAGTTATCTCTAATAATCTTCCCATAAAATACCTCTAATTCATCAATTACTTTGTCTGTTAGTCTTCCAGCACATTTTATTGTCTTGCCATCAGACAGTTTTGTGTGTGTTCCCATCCTTTTCTTGACATGTCCTACACACTCAAGTTTTGTATGGGAACATCATATGGCTTACTGTTTTGTACTGCAATGAAAGCCTTGTTGTCTCCATCACTTAAGTAATTCACATATCTGACACCTCTCTCCTTCTGCGAACGCTGAAAAATGTCAACTGCTCCTTTTACCTCCATTCCTCCACTTGCGCCATCATAATTTTTTATACACTGCTGTTTATGAAGTAATCTGTTCTTCGGGGTTCACTGTACAATCTTGGCAGTACTTACTGAGAACTTCAAAATACAAAACTTTCCTGGTGTCAATACTCATTGCAGATGTCAAACCATTTTTAGAAGTAAACCAACGCTTTTGTCGGCATCCATCCACAGCAATGCTGATGTCCGTGTCATCATCATTTTGTTTAACAGCTTGTGATGTAGCAGCAACAACTGAATCTTCAGCCACAGCATTTACAGAGTCCCGAATCGCTGTTAACATATTTCGTATGCCTAGAAGGTGGCTTTGGCAAATTCAACACAGTGCAGAGAACATTACCAGTCCTTGCACCTTTACCAATGCATCTAAGGCCATAGAACAGTCTCACATTAGTTTCATACAATTCATTACCTGAACACTTTGAAGACGTATGAAATGCTTTTTCGTTTTTGCACTTATGACATTTAATAACTAATTTACACATAACACCTATTCTGCCTCCAATATCCTCTTAAAGTTTAACTTCACCACAAGAGACACAGGACACAGAACAGGAAAACACACACAAACAAGACCATTCCCCCATAACACTCAGAGACATAAATAAGGAACAGAGGTCGTCAAACTCCCGCTACAAATTTCATAACCTTCTCTCAATATTCGATTCATTTCTCGAGACACACGCGAAGCGTGAGATGGCGTAATGTTTTGGATTACGAACAAGCTGCGAAAGTTATGTTTCTCAGTATCTAAAAGTAGTTGCAAGCCGTACAATGAACGTGAATGCACGACAATCTGAGTAACAATCAAGTACACAGCTAAACTATATCCACAACACTACCGCAGTCCCAGTTGTATAACGCCACGTACGTAAATTCATGTTGTATTTGTTTACTAATTGCCACTCATACAGTTGCGTATGACAAGATATATCCCGAGAAAAACGGCAACAAAAAATCGTAGAAAATATGCTTGAAACAGCGGCAACAATAACAAATCCATGCTGTGACTCATAGTAAATAAGGTGCCACGAAAATACTCACGGAAAACATTTGGAACAAAACAATACACATGTAATAATGTTGTGCAACGTTTTATAAGTATGCTATTTCTTCTTCTTTTATAATCAAAGAACCCCTGTTGACGGCGATCTTTGTCGCTGAAACAAATTTGGGAATAAATAAACATAACAAAAGTGTTTTGCATCAAGGTGGACTCCCAATCCCATATTGTTGTTTTCGTTTGGTTTTTCTCATCTTTAAGTGATTGAAAATGTAAAGAAAATTAGTATGATTTTGTAATATTCTTATGTCAATCCAGTTACATGTAACCTCTGTATATTTTGAAGTTTTGGCCCGGTAGAGAACGTTTTATCTATGAAAAGATTTGTAAGTGCAGTAGCGACAAATGAAAGAATCAGTCTTGGTTGGGACTCGAAAGTACCTAGACAGATGGACACAAGCGCGTTGTTAATTAGTGGAAATAATAATTGTATTGAGGAAAGCAGAACAGTTTTAATAAAGGTGGAAAGTGGAGAAGCATATGAAGATCACGGTGAAACACTTTATGGAGACAGGAAAGACAGTAATTACATAAAGAGACGAAAAGAACTTAGAAGTTTCCAGAATATGATTACTTCACTATTGTTGCAATATATTATCGAGATATCGAGAAGAGGACTAATTCCCAAATTCAGTGTGCAAGAGGTTTTTGCAAGAAATTAAGAATTCTGAAGAAAAGAAGAAAGAAACAGGAACCAAGAATTTCAAGAAAGAATATTTTTTGTTTCGAGATCTAACGCAGACGACGTCGGAAGGAGACATCTAGTATTACACTAGTGGCCATTAAAATTGCTACACCACGAAGATGACATGCTACAGACGCGAATTTAACCGACTGGAAGAAGATGCTATGATATGCAAATGATTAGCTTTTCAGAGCATTCACACAAGGTTGGCGCCGGTGGCGACACCTACAACGTGCTGACATGAGGAAAGTTTCCAACCGATTTCTCATGCGCAAACAGCAGTTGACCGGCGTTGCCTGGTGAAACGTTGTTGTGATGCCTTGTGTAAGAAGGAGAAATGCGTACCATCACGTTTCCGACTTTGATAAAGGTCGGATTGTAGCCTATCGTGATTGCAGTTTATCGTATCGCGACATTGCTGCTCGCGTTGGTCGAGATCCAATGACTGTTAGCAGAATATGGAATCGGTGGGTTCAGGAGGGTAATACGGAAGATCTCCAGATCTCTCACCAATTGAAAACGTCTGGTCAATGGTGGCCGAGCAAACTGGCGCGTCACAATACGCCAGTCAGTACTCTTGATGAACTGTGGTATCGTGTTAAAGCTGCATGGGCAGCTGTACCTGTACACGTCATCCAAGCTCTGTTTGACTCAATGCCCAGGCGTATCAAGGCCGTTATTACGGCCAGATGTGGTTGTTCTGGGTACTGATTTCTCAGGATCTATGCACCCAAATGTAATTACATGTCAGTTCTAGTATAATATATTTGTCCAATGAATACCCGTTCTTCACCTGCATTTCTTCTTCGTGTAGCAATTTTAATGACCAGTAGTGTACATCAAGTAGCCTAGATTCAGAAGCAATCACATCAAGAGAACGCAAATAAGCTGTGATTTCTTATAGAATGAACCAAGCAATTTTTTTTCAATTTTTGTGAGTCATCAGTCGTCTGTCTGGTTTGGTGCAGCCGTCCACGAATTCCTCTCCTGTGACAAACTTTTCGTCTCAGTTTAGTAACTGCAACCTACATCTTCAATTATTTTCTTGGTGTATTCCAATCTCTGTCTTCCTCTGCAGTTCTTACCCTCTACATCTCCCTCTAGTTACTCCCTCACGTCTTAACAAATGTCCTGCCATCCCGCCCCTTCTGCTTCTATGTGTTTGCCGTACATTCCTTTCCCCGCTGATTCTGCGCAGACCCTCCTCATTCCTTATCTTGTCAGTCCACTTAATTTTCAACATTCGTCTCTAGCACAACAACTCAAATGTTTGTTTCTTTTTTGTTCCGATTTCCCAAGGTCCATGTTTCACTACCATACAAAGCTGTGCTCCAAACGTACATTCTCGAATTTTATTTCCCTCAAATTAGGGCCTATGTTTGATACTAGTAGACTTATGTGGGCCAGGAACGCCCTTTTTGCCAGTGCTAGGCTGTATTCCATGTTTTCCTTGCGCCGTTCATAATGAGTTATTTTGCTGCCTAGATGGCAAAATTCCCTAACTTCATTTATTTCGTGATCCTTAAATTTGGTGTTAAATTTCTCTCTTTTCTCATATCATTTATTCCACATTAGTTTCATCTTCCTTCGCTTTCCTCTCAGTCCATCTCAATCCATATCTCTGTTCAGTGAACTTATCCATTCCGTTCAACAGCTCCTGTAATCGTTCCATACTTTCGCTGAGGGTAGCAGTGTCATAAACAAATCTTAAAGTTGATATCTTTTGCCGCACGGTTTGGCCACGTGGTTTGGGGCGCCATGTCATGGATTGCGCGGCCCCTCCTGCCGGAGGTTCGAGTCCTCCCTCGGGCATGGGTGTGTGTGTGTGTGTGTGATGTTCTTAGCATAAGTTAGTTTAAGTAGTGTGTAAATCTACGGACCGATGTCCTCAGCAGTTGGTCCCTTAGGAATCCACACACATTTGGACATTTGATATCTTTTCTCCCTGAATTTTAATTCAAGTCCTAAGCTTCTCTTTTGTCTCCGTCACTGCTTCTTCAATATTGAGTTTGAACAGCAATAGAGAAAGACTGCAACCCTGTCTTACACCCTATTTAGCCTTCGATCTCCGTCTTCCTTCGTTATTGTTCCTTCTTGGTTCTTATACATATCATATACTACTAGCCTTTCCCTATAGCTTCTCAGAATTTCTTGCACCATTTTACTCTGTCGAACGCTTTTTTCACGTCGACAAATTTTATGAATGTGTCTTTATTTTCATCAGTCTTGCTTCCATTATCAACCGCAGCGTCAGAACTACCTCGCGGTGCCTTTACTTTTCCTAGAGCCAAACTGATAGTCATCTAACACATCCTCAGTTTTCTCTTCCATTATCTGTATATTATTCTTGTCAGCAAATTTGGACGCATGAGCTGTTAAGTTGATTGTGCGATACTTCTCGTACCCGTCACGCCGGCCGGAGTGACCGTGCGGTTCTAGGCGCTACAGTCTGGAGCCGAGCGACCGCTACAGTCGCAGGTTCGAATCCTGCCTCGGGCATAGCTGTGTGTGATGTCTTTAGGCTAGTTAGGTTTAATTAGTTCCAAGTTCTAGGTGACTGATGAGCTCAGAAGGTAAGTCGCATAGTGCTCAGAGCCATTTGAACCATCTAAACGTACCTGTCACTTCTTGCAGTTTTCGGAATTGTGTGGATGATGTTTTCCCGAAAGTCAAACGGTGTTACCAGACTCATACGTTTTACATACCGATGTGAATAGTCGTTTTGTTGCTGTTTCCCCCATGATTTTAGAAATTCCGATGAAATATTGTCAATCCCTTCTGCCTTATTTGATATTAAGTCGTCCAAAGCTCTTAAAATTTAAAATTCTGATACTGACTCCCGTATTCCTTCTCCGTCGATTCCTGTTTGTTCTTCCATCACGTCATCAGACAACTCCTCCCTCTTATAGAGGCCTTCGGTGTACTCTTTCCACCTATCCAGTCTCTCCTCTGCATTTAACAGAGGAATTTCGATGGCAATCTTAATGTTACCGCCCTTGCTTTTAATTTCACGAAAGGCTGTTTTGACTTTCCTGTATGCTGAGTCCGTTCTTCTGACAGTCATTACTTTCTCGATTTCAAAAAAAAAAAAAATAAATAAAACCTGTTTCAAATGGCTCTGAGCACTATGGGACTTAACATCTATGGTCATCAGTCCCCTAGAACTTAGAACTACTTAAACCTAACTAATCTAAGGACATCACACACATCCATGCCCGAGGCAGGATTCGAACCTGCGACCGTAGCGGTCACGCGGTTCCAGACTGAAGCGCCTACCACCGCACGGCCACAGCGGACGGCTTCTTCGATTTCTTCACATTTTTCATGCTGCTATTTCACCTTAGCTTCGCTGCGCTTCATATATATTTCATTCCTAGGCGACTTGTATTTTTGTATTCCTGCACTCCCCTGGACATTTTTGTACTTCCTTCTTTCATCGATCACTTTCCTCTGTTACTCATGGTTTCTTCACAGTCGCCTTCCTTGTACCTGTGATTTTATTTCCAAATTCCATGGTTCCCTTTCTAGAGATGTCCATTACTCGTCAACCGAAGTGCCTGCTGAACTATTCATAATCACAGTATCCATAGCCTCAGAGAAGTTCAAGCGTAGCTGGGTTATTACGCCCTTGCCTCCCAAGTAGCGGGCCCGTGTTCGATTTCCGGCCAGGTAGGGGATTTTCCTCGTTCGTGGACTGGGGGTTGTGTTGTACTCATCATCATTTCATCCTCATCAACGGCACGCAAGTCGCCCAGTGTGGCGTCGACTGAAATAAGACTTGCATTCGGCTGCCGAACTTTCCCAGATGGGGCCTCCCGGCCAACAATGCCATACGCTCATTTCCATTTAGTTCAAGCGTGTTCATCATTCCTTAGTACTTGCGTGCCCCACATCTTTGCGCGTTGATTCTTTCTGACTAGTCTCTTTCATCATTATTAAACTGCGTCTGAACCTTTATCTGCTCCTTATAATCCAACACCTGAGTTTGGATTCTCTGCCTGGTCATGATGTAGTCTAACTGGAATATTTCTGTACCTCCTGAAGTTTTCCAAGCATACCTCCTCCTCCTGTGATTCTTGAACAGAGTGTTCGCTATTACTAGGTGAAATTTATTGCAGAATTCAATCAGTTTTTCTCCTCTGTCGCTCCTACAAGCAAGCCCATATTCTTCTACAGCGCTTTGTACTCCTTTCCCTAAAACCTCATTCCAATCACCCACGTCTATTACATTTTCACCTCCATTTATGTACTGCATTGGGGCAACGGCCTTGCCGCAGTGGATACACCGGTTCCCATCAGATCACCGAAGATAAGCGCTGTCGGGCGTGGCCGGCACTTGGATGGGTGACCATCCGGGCCTTCATGCGCTGTTGCCATTAATCGGGGTGCACTCAAGCCTCGTGATACCAATTGAGGAGCTACTCGACCGAATAGTAACGACCGGGAGAGCGGTGTGCTGACCTCACGCCCCTCCTATCCACATCCTTATCTGAGGATGACACGGCGGTCGGATGGTTCCGATGGGCCACTTGTGGCCTGAAGACGGAGTGCTTTTTATCTACTGCATTACCCGTTCAACATCCTCATACGCTTACTCTATACCTTGACCCTATGCTTGGTACATTGTCATGTAAACATGAACTGTAGCTATCGGTGTTGGCTTGCTGTCGATCATGATGAGAAAAACCCTACCACTCAACTGTTCATAGTAACACACTTTCTACACTACCTTCCTATCTATAACGAATCTTAGTCCCGTTATACCATTTTCAACCTAAATTCTTCTTATTAAAAATCCTTGTCTTGAAACTTTCCTGGCAGATTAAAACTGTGTGCCCGACCGAGACTCGAACTCGGGACCTTTGCCTTTCGCGGGCAAGTGCTCTACCATCTGAGCTACCGAAGCACGACTCACGCCCGGTACTCACAGCTTTACTTCTGCCAGTATCCGTCTCCTACCTTCCAAACTTTACAGAAGCTCTCCTGCGAACCTTGCAAAACTAGCGCTCCTGAAAGAAATGATATTGCGGAGACATGGCTTAGCCACAGCCTGGGAGATGTTTCCAGAATGAGATTTTCACTCTGCAGCTTTCTTTCAGGAGTGCTAGTTCTGCAAGGTTTGCAGGAGAGCTTCTGTAAAGTTTGGAAGGTAGGAGACGGATACTGGCAGGAGTAAAGCTGTGAATACCGGGCGTGGTGGTGCTTTGGTAGCTTAGATGGTAGAGCACTTGCCCGCGAAAGACAAAGGTCCCGAGTTCGAGTCTCGGTGGGGCACACAGTTTTAATCTGCCATGAAAGTTTCATATCAGCGCACACTCCGCTGCAGAGTGAAAAAATCTCATTCTGGAAACATCCTTGTCTTCTTTCCATTCCACTTCGCTGATCTCCACTATATCTAGATTGAGCCTTAGCATTTCCGTTTTCAGATTTTCTAGCTTCCCTACCACGTTCATTCTTCTGACAGTCCACGCACCGATTCACAGAACGTTACCATTTCGTTGGTTATTCAGTCTTTTCCTCATGATCGTCTCCCCCTTGGCAGTCCCTTCCTGGAGATCCGAATGGTGGACTAGTCCGGAATCTTTTTGTTATAACGTCAAGTTGAACACATATATTTCAAAGACGACCCAATACATGTAAGTCGCAGAGCAAGTAGACAAAGTAAGGCATATGTACACGGTAACAGTCAAATCGCGCGTTAACTGCGCGGCGGCGCTTTGAAAGATCGGCGAGTCACAACACTTTTCCCAAAGGCGACAACACCGTGACAGTTTTTCAGTTACAGACGACACGGCCTTTGGTGTTATTTAGGACAGAAGAGACACTGTGACGATCGCCGGTTCTGTGGACTGTGATACGGGCGGAGATTGACATCTAATTGTTGGTGTGTTGAACTGAAAACTATTTCTAAACTTGTACCGATCAGCGTAAGTAGCAAAGCTAACATTATTTTGATTCAAAATTAATAAACAGACGACTTGCCAGTTGAACTACTGGAAACGTGGTCATCCATCTTCAAACTGAAAATTGTATTTATTTGATCATAAGACAACCTGCAGGAAAAGTGGAGGAGATTCGCTGGTCTTGTCGATCGGTGAGCTGTCGTTTATGTACACCTATCATTTGCGGTTTTAGCTTTGGATTTCGTGACAGTGTTACTAAAGAATCACCTGAGTATGCGTCCGGTTGGAAAGTGAGTTCATAATTGACTATTTTCCTTTGTTAGAAATGTGGTTACGTTAGGTTGTTACTGTGGATGTTTACATAAAAAAAGTTTCCAGTCAATATTCTCTCAAAATACGTGTTATTTTTATGCAAATGAGAGTTTAAAGATCATTAAATATCAAGACATCGGCTCTGCTAACGTATATTACGTGAGTATGAACTGACGTTACAAGTGCCTTTGTGAACTTTTTCCCACAAATGGGTTAGTTAGTAACTATCGAAACGTGTTTACAACTTTCAAGTAACAACGGAACGCAATTATGTGAAGCCTAATATTGGAAACATCCAAACTATCACGCATTTATGACTTGTATGTATTGTATAGTATGTTGACCGGGGACCTAGAAACGACGGAGAGGCTCCGTCCGCGCTGTAGCCGCAGTGGTCCACAACCCCAAGACGACTACCGCAGTCCGCCCCACACCGAACCCAGGGTTATTGTGTGCGGTTCGGCCCCCGCATTTATGACTTACGGAGCACTGTTTGACAGCGAAGTCCTCTACCAGTACTACAAGAATTGAGCAAAACGTATCTGTTGTTTGGCGCGGTCAAAAGTGGTTAGGGCGCGGGCATGTGACACGACAGAACACGGGTTCGCGCATGGGTGAACGGAAATGTTTTTTTCCTCTTCATATATCCAACGCGTTCTGAGACATTGTTATTCGTGTAAGTTAAGATTTTTCTGCAATATTCGTTATTACTTAGATGTAAGAGCGCACTTCCTCAGTAATGATTTCGTGATTTCTGTGTGTTTAAAACACGAAATATTATTGGAGATGAAATTGTCGACAGTGACCTTTATATTTTTTTCTTGTCAGAAATAATACATCATTTTTTCCTAATATGTAGCTATTTCCGAGTATGAGGTTACACAGGAATCTAAGAGCACAACTTAAATTACTGGGAATTTAACTAGCAGCAGTCATTTTCATAATCTTGCTTGTCACAAGTGTTTATCTGAGATCGAATCCTCGACCACAGTAGACAGAGATGCTCTGCCGTAATATTTTTAGACTGTAACACCTTATACGAAACATTTTCATTCATGAGATGCATGTTATAAACCTCGACTAACTGCAGGAGCTCTGGAAAATGCGTTTTTTTTTTTTTTCAATTTTGTTTTTAAGACCCAAATCGTTGACGTATCGTATAGGGAAGTGGGCTGCTTAATCATTTGGATCTCTAGGAGCGAGTTATAACCATATTCTGTTTATCTTCTTATTATTTGAAACTCTCAGAATCAATTTTTCGGGTCTTTTTATAGATGTATTAGTACCATGTGGTATTACACACTATTCCTAACTCATTTTGCGAAACGTAAAATCCAAAACACGATGTCAGCGTGAATGAGAATAAGACGACATAATGCGGCATTTACGACAATCTGCGGAATACAATCAAATACGCTATCGTTATTATGCATGCATGGAGACATGCAGTCAGGGAAACTGTAAATATTTTTATGCATTTCAGCTGAGAATCATGGAAATGGATATACTGCGCCTGATACTGTTAAGGAGGAGGCAAAGGCGATGAATGCTCTATGGAATGCGGCGTCATGCGTTATGGCAACGTAAACGCAGTTTTCGGTACTTGGAAGAATAGCGCGCCTGTCTCGTCTACTAGCCGCTTTGTGTTGGTGGCGCTGTGCGCGCTGCAGTGCGCATGCGCGGATCTGCCGTCGCTTGCTTTTGATTGGCTTGCGCGACGCGAACCGACAACAACGCTTCGGTTCTCTAGACCCGAACGCCATTGCTACCGAAATGCATACTGAATAACGCAGAGACTGTAATTCGAGTACTAGACCGTTCGGTGCTATTGAGTACCGAAAAGATCGGCACAATGGCGGAAAGATGAAGAAGAACAGGTACCCAGCACGAAGTCGCCACGAGTTCGGGCCTCCGCCACCGGGGACCATCTGCTGGCTGGCACTAAGTCCTCTTCCCTGTACTTCTTACTGGTGATGCGCCTTCAGGCTCATCCCGACTCCTGCCCTGGGGGGGGGGGGGGGGGGGTCACAGGAGCGTGACTGCTGGCACACCCGCTCACCCTCCTATGCTAGAGCACGCGTCACCCCCACCCCCCTCCCCCCTTGCCAGCAGCGGCTGTCGTCCTACCGTGAGGGCCCTGGCACGCCTGCACTCTGCTGCTGTCTGGAGCACCACGCACCTCTGAGCAGGCTCCAGGGCCTCAGTGTCGACGTGCCCGCCCCTCTCCTGGCTGTCCGCTGGCCACCGCAGCGAGTGTGGCGGCACGAATCTCAATGAGGTTTTTGACTCTCTGGTACTGTTCGCGTGAGCTACCAAAGGCCTGCACCCTCCCGGCGACTCACCTTGCAACCCATCCCTGCACAGTACTGCACTCTTCACATTGCGCCACTGCAGAACATTCGTCACTGTGAGCTCGAAGGAATGTGAGACATTGCAGTGTCCCAGCAACTTCTGCACATCGACTTCAAACAAGCCTTTGACACCATAAATCGGCAAGAACTACACAGAGTACTGAAAGGAGTTGGCATATGTGCTAAATTAATAAGACTAATCAGAATGACAATGACAGAGACAAGAGCAAAAGTAAAGGTCCCTAGCACAACAAGTGAAAGTTTTGACTTTAATAAAGGTGCGAAGCAAGGAGATAGTCTCTCCATTGTAAATAAAATCAACAAAAGAGGAGTCATATTTATGAAAACTAGCCGGATATGTGCATACGCTGATGAGATTGCTATAGTAGGAAGAAATATCAATACTCTCCTAGAAACATACCGGGCAATGGAAACAGAAGCCTTAAAAATTGGCCTCATAGTAAATGAAAACAAAACAAAATATATGGTAATGTCACAATCTGAGGCCAGAAGAACCCCTAAAAACCTAAACATCAATGGCAAATGCTTCAATGGAGTGTCCTCTTTTAACTACTTGAAAGCCCTAATAACAAATGATAACAGTATTGGAAAGGCTATAAGGGAAAGAATACAAGCAGGAAACAGAGCTTACTTTGCAAATATGCAACTTTCCAAAAACAGCCTTGTTACAAGAAAAACGAAAGTGCTAATATATAATTCCCTAGTTCGCCAATTATCACATACGGCTCAGAGGTATGGACGTTGACAGAACACGATAAAAATGCACCAAGAACCACGGAGCGGAAAATACACTCCTGGAAATGGAAAAAAGAACACATTGACACCGGTGTGTCAGACCCACCATACTTGCTCCGGACACTGCGAGAGGGCTGTACAAGCAATGATCACACGCACGGCACAGCGGACACACCAGGAACCGCGGTGTTGGCCGTCGAATGGCGCTAGCTGCGCAGCATTTGTGCACCGCCGCCGTCAGTGTCAGCCAGTTTGCCGTGGCATACGGAGCTCCATCGCAGTCTTTAACACTGGTAGCATGCCGCGACAGCGTGGACGTGAACCGTATGTGCAGTTGACGGACTTTGAGCGAGGGCGTATAGTGGGCATGCGGGAGGCCGGGTGGACGTACCGCCGAATTGCTCAACACGTGGGGCGTGAGGTCTCCACAGTACATCGATGTTGTCGCCAGTGGTCGGCGGAAGGTGCACCGAACCGCAGCGACGCACGGATGCACGCCAAGACCGTAGGATCCTATGCAGTGCTGTAGGGGACTGCACCGCCACTTCCTAGCAAATTAGGGACACTGTTGCTCCTGGGGTATCGGCGAGGACCATTCGCAACCGTCTCCATGAAGCTGGGCTACGGTCCCGCACACCGTTAGGCCGTCTTCCGCTCACGCCCCAACATCGTGCAGCCCGCCTCCAGTGGTGTCGCGACAGGCGTGAATGGAGGGACGAATGGAGACGTGTCGTCTTCAGCGATGAGAGTCGCTTCTGCCTTGGTGCAAATGATGATCGTATGCGTGTTTGGCGCCGTGCAGGTGAGCGCCACAATCAGGACTGCATACGACCGAGGCACACAGGGCCAACACCCGGCATCATGGTGTGGGGAACGATCTCCTACACTGGCCGTACACCTCTGGTGATCGTCGAGGGGACACTGAATAGTGCACGGTACATCCAAACCGTCATCGAACCCATCGTTCTACCATTCCTAGACCGGCAAGCGAACTTGCTGTTCCAACAGGACAATGCACGTCCGCATGTATCCCGTGCCACCCAACGTGCTCTAGAAGGTGTAAGTCAACTACCCTGGCCAGCAAGATCTCCGGATCTGTCCCCCATTGAGCATGTTTGGGACTGGATGAAGCGTCGTCTCACGCGGTCTGCACGTCCAGCACGAATGCTGGTCCAACTGAGGCGCCAGGTGGAAATGGCATGGCAAGCCGTTCCACAGGACTACATGCAGCATCTCTACGATCGTCTCCATGGGAGAATAGCAGTCTGCATTGCTGCGAAAGGTGGATATACACTGTACTAGTGCCGACATTGTGCATGCTCTGTTGCCTATGTCTATGTGCCTGTGATTCTGTCAGTGTGATCATGTGATGTATCTGACACCAGGAATGTGTCAATAAAGTTTCCCCTTCCTGGGACAGTGAATTCACGGTGTTCTTATTTCAATTTCCAGGAGTGTATTATGCAAAATCTATGGGCCAACAAGGAAGGAAGAAGGCGGGAGAATACGCTACAATGCCGAATTACAAGAGATAATACAAGGCAGGGACATAGTAAAATTTGTGAAAACACAGCGAATACCATGGCTAGGACACTTGGAGACAATGGCAGAGGATAGAATTCCAAAGAAAATGATGAAAGCTATGATCCATTCAGTTAGGCGAAAAGGGAGACCTAGAAGAAGATGCATCGGCGAGGTAATAATAGATATCACCAATATGGGAGTCCGGGGGTGGAAAAGAGCAGCAAATAACCGAGAAGTGTGGAGGAAGATTGTTGAAGAAGCCAAGGCTCACCAAGGGCTGTAGCGCTACTGAAGAAGAAGAAGTAACTTCTGCACAGAAGCACCGTCTTCGTTTTGTAGGGTGTGAAAACAACATTTTTAAGAAACTATTACGTAAGTGCTGATACAGACTTACGACAACATTCAACTGAACAGAATTTCATTGCATGCCATTACATTAGCAACATGGAACGTTCTCACAGTTAGAATTTGCAGTCACACCATACATCTGCAACTATGTGAGAGTGATGCCCCCACCACCCAAGGTAGTTGCTCTACAAATAAATTAATGTGCGTCCAATCCATCCAATTCCGACCAAGGTTTTAGGGAGGTTTCCCCCGGTTGTATGTGGGAGCTGGCAAGCCATCCCCCCACCACCCCACCCGAACTTATTCTCAATTGGGATTCCCCATCTGCCTCATTATCAGCTTGTCTGATAACTGACCCAATACAAATTCAATGGTCCAGGTCCCAAACTGCCCATCCCACTCCTACGAGTAGAGTATAAAAAAGAGTTCAAAAATTTAAAAACGCTCTGTAACTTGTGTATGAAGTATCGTATTGTTCTTTAACGTTTGCCCTCGATCAACCTTGTCGTTACTGAAATAATTTCACTAAATATGTTGCAGAGCCATAAAAGGAATGTATCGACAGTAATTTTGCTTAGCAAGAACATGACTACAGATAGGACATAACATGATATACAGGGTGTTACAAAAAGGCACGGCCAAACTTTCAGGAAACATTCCTCACACACAAAGAAAGAAAATATGTTATGTGGACATGTGTCCGGAAACGCTTACTTTCCATGTTAGAGCTCATTTTATTACTTCTCTTCAAATCACATTCATCATGGAATGGAAACACACAGCAACAGAACGTACCAGCGTGACTTCAAGCACTTTGTTACAGGAAATGTTGAAAATGTCCTCCTTTAGCGAGGATACACGCATCCACCCTCCATCGCATGGAATCCCTGATGCGCTGATGCAGCCCTGGAGAATGGCGTATTGTATCACAGCCGTCCACAATACGAGCACGAAGAGTCTCTACACTTGGTACAGGGGTTGCGTAGACAAGAGCTTTCAAATGCCCCCATAAATGAAAGTCAAGAGGGTTGAGGTCAGGAGAGCGTGGAGGCCATGGAATTGGTCCGCCTCTACCAATCCATCGGTCACCGAATCTGTTGTTGAGAAGCGTACGAACACTTCGACTGAAATGTGCAGGAGCTCCATCGTGCATGAACCACATGTTGTGTCGTACTTGTAAAGGCACATGTTCTAGCAGCACAGGTAGAGTACCCCGTATGAAATTATGATAACGTGCTCCATTGAGCGTAGGTGGACGAACATGGGGCCCAATCAAGACATCAACAACAATGCCTGCCCAAACATTCACAGAAAATGTGGGTTGATGACGTGATTGCACAATTGCGTGCGGATTCTCGTCAGCCCACACATGTTGATTGTGAAAATTTACAGTTTGATCACGTTGGAATGAAGCCTCATCCGTAAAGAGAACATTTGCACTGAAATGAGGATTGACACAGTGTTGGCTGAACCATTCGCAGAAGTGTACCCGTGGAGGCCAATCAGCTGCTGATAGTGCCTGCACACGCTGTACATGGTACGGAAACAACTGGTTCTCCCGTAGTACTCTCCACACAGTGACGTGGTCAACGTTACCTTGTAAAGCAGCAACTTCTCTGGCGCTGACATTAGGGTCATCGTCAACTGCACGAAGAATTGCCTCGTCCATTGCAGGTCTCCTCTTCGTTCTAGGTCTTCCCCAGTCGCGAGTCATAGGCTGGAATGTTCCGTGCTCCCTAAGAAGCCGATCAATTGCTTCGAACGGCTTCCTGTCGGGACACCTTCGTTCTGGAAATCAGTCTCGATACAAACGTACCGCGCCACGGCTACTGCCCCGTGCTAATCCATAAATCAAATGGGCATCTGCCAACTCCGCATTTGTAAACACTGCACTGACTGCAAAACCACGTTCGTGATGAACACTAACCTGTTGATGCTATGTACTGATGTGCTTGACGCTAGTACTATAGAGCAATGAGTCGCATGTCAACACAAGCACCGAAGTCAACATTACCTTCCTTCAATTGGGCCAACTGGCGGTGAATCGAGGAAGTACAGTACATACTGACGGAACGAAATGAGCTCTGACATGGAAATTAAGCGTTTCCGGACACGTATCCACATAACATCTTTTCTTTATTTGTGTGTGTGAGGAATGTTTCCTGAAAGTTTGGCCGTACCTTTTTGCAACACCCTGTATAACAAAAATATAATTTCTACTTGGCAGCTGCCGTGAATCTCAGATTTTGTTTAGGAGTCCTTTTCTCATTCTGTATTATGATAATCCAACTTCAGTGAAGCTTTTCGCTTCTGCACACAACAGATATCTCTGAAGTCCGCATTCTGACAACTGATTTGTGTCAATAAATATGATTTCAGGATCTTACTAAACATCGAATAGCCAATAGACATCAATTGTCTACATCTATTCACCTGCTGTTTGCCAAACACTACTTAAGGCATAGCTGATGCACTTGACTCATAGCCATTTTCAAAATCAGACGGTTACTCTTTTAGTAATTATCATTACAGTAGGTATATACACTATGAAGTGTGTGAGTATGTTGCTTTGCCCATATCAGATTGAACTAGCTTCAAGACGATTTCACACACATATCTAAGCAGATCTGAAACATCCAGTGCTAGCTGGATCTGATTAAGGGAGAAGAACTTTGAAATAATTTTCGTCAGGAAGGTTAAGTTCTGAGCACATTGCGCACTGATGTGCTAAGTGTTTGCAACAGTACATTGAACGTTTACTAGTAGTGCATTACAGACAGTGACGTGAGAGTATTGGGTTTGGATAACATAGTCGGTTATAGTAGGATATGTTGTAATCCAGTTCTGAATAGTAGTAGCCGTTAAAGAAAGATTGCAGTCAGAAGCACACTAAGTGGCGGCCATGACAGGACTGCTGTTACTTTCTTACCTAACAGCATTCGTTAGACCAGTCTTTCGACAGAAGTTGTAAACGAGCGGTAGATGTTACCAGTAACTAACAAAACAACAACAGAAAGAGAGATAAAGAGAATGAACCAAGAACTACTGGGCGATCCAAGAAATGTTGTTATGTGGGTAACCAATGACAGTTTTAAATGTTATTGTAAAATGGCCAAGATTAACACTTTACAACTTAAAAGAAGACGATATATAAGTTATCTAACTGATTTTATGCGGGAATTGCGGTAGAACATACCAGCATGGTGGAGCGAAGTGAATAAAATAAATGCACCATCGATTTACTGGGAAAAGACTCTCAGTAAAGGACATATAATGTAAAGAGTCAATGCAAAACGTTTGAAACTTTTGCCCAGGAGTTTCCCCGGAGTTAGGATGTTCAGGCTAGTGTGACGTGAGAGTTTATGTAGAGTCCAGGACAACTTAGTAATACCTTAGAGAAATACTCTAAAGGTGAGTCAGTTGGGACCATTTTAGTGCCATTTATCAGGGTTTCTTCCCGTTCCATTCACGTATGGAGCTCGGGATAAATGCCTCTGTATGTGCAGTAATTATTCTAATATTAGGCTCGGGATCCCAAAATGAGCGATACGTAGGGTGTTGAACATATACAGGGTGGTCCATTGATCGTGACCGGGCCAAATATTTAACGAAATAAGCGTCAGACGAAAAAACTACAAAGAACGAAACTTGTCTAGCTTGAAGGGGGAAACCAGATGGCCCTTTGGTTGTGCCGCTAGATGGCGCTGCCATAGGTCAAACGGATATCAACTGCGTCTTTTTAAATGGGAACCCCCATTATTAATTACATATTCGTGTAGTATGTAAACAAATATGAATGTTTCAGTTGGACCACTTTTTTCGCTTTGTGATAGATGGGGCTGTAATAGTCACAAACATATGGCTATCAGTTTAGACGAACAGTTGGTAACAGGTAGGTTTTATAAATTAAAATACAGAACGGAAGTACGTTTGAACATTTTATTTCGCTTGTTAGAATGTATTACATGTACCTTTGTGAACTTATCTTTTCTGAGAACACATGCTGTCAGAGCGTGATTACCTGTAAATACCACATTAATGCAATAAATGCTCAAAATGATGTCCGTCAACTTCAATGCATTTGCCAATACGTGTAACGACATTCCTCTCAACAGCGAGTATTTCGCCTTCCGTAATGTTTGCACATGCACTGACAATGCGCTGACGCATGTTGTCAGGCGTTGTCGGTGGGTCACGATAACAAATATCATTCAACTTCCCCCACAGAAAGAAATCCGGGGACGTCAGATCCGGCCATGGTATGGTGCTTCGACGACCAATCCACCTGTCATGAAATATGCTTTTAAACTTGAGCCACAGTTCGTCCATACGCTTTAGTACGGAGGTATACGTTTTGACTTTATCTTCAGGTTATGACGCGACTGCCTCTTTATCTATAGTTGAGTTCGAGAAAGAAGTGACAGATGGCAGGTGCAAAGTGCAAACGGCTACAGGCGAAAACAACAGATGTCTAACAGAGCTGCCACAACACTGAGGCATTGCGACTGAGATACGTACAAAATATGTTATGTGAGTGAAATTGGCAGACGCTCAAAGCAGCTGTACCAAGCCCGCCACAACTGTCAGGGAACGTTTTTCACTGCCGTAGATTGCTGAACATCTAAATATTTCTGCTTATTACAGCTGCCCTTTGTATTTCAGTAATTATTGTTTCTACAACTGCCCCATAGTTACTGATATTAGATCAATACGGACCTTCTCAAAGAGGTTAGGTCCATTTGTTGTCATCAGGTCTCATACATTTCCATCATGCGTGGCTGCAGAAGTATTTGTTCCAATTACTTATCCGAAAAAGTATTTAATATTATTTCGCTCGATGTTGTGTCACTTCAAAACTGTGTTTATCCTAATCAATTGTTGAATAACATGTATCCTCCAACAATAGGGTGGCTTTGTACTACTTACCAATGAAAAGGAACTTTTTTTTCTTTTCACATATTTAGATTTGCACCTTTATTCACCATTGCTGTTATTAATATATAAATGAATAAAAAGAGGTCAAAGATGTGTAAGCACCAAAGTTTCAGTCTTTGAGCAAAACCCAAGTTGAACAAACAGCATTATACTGTAGAAAAGTGACAGGTCTGGTTCGATGTCGGCGACATGTGCAGTACGCTATGCTCACTCCATACATATTCCTATTTTACGCAATATTTGAATGGTGCTACCTCAAAGAAGGTAAATGGGCCATGTATAAAGGCTCGTTTACGCCGGGGCAACATGTTGCAAAATGCTACAGAAAAGTGGCTTGCGTCGTTTTGTAGTATGCTACAAAAGGCAACATCTTCCAGCCTATGTTGCATGTGGCAGGTTAATTCATATTAAAGCAACAGAATTTGTGCCACACTGAGTCGGTCTTGCAGGAGGATTGGTGATAAAAGTGAGTGCGACGGCTGCTTTCTTGGTCACCGCACATGCAGCTAACAATGGAAATGAAAATAAACAGAAAAGGAAACGATGGTGGAAGAGAAGAATATTTAAAGTAGGTCCATGAACGAGTGTACTAGAAGATCTAGCAGCAGATGATGGTGCATCATTTAGTAATTTTACGAGAAAGTCCAGTGAAGACTTCAATTATTTACCACAGTTAACTACACCTCTTATTCTAAAGAAAAATGCCGATTGCGAAGACAGTATTTCACCAAGAATTCGACTGGCCATCGCATTACGATTTTTAGCCACTGGGGATTAGTACAAGTCACTAATATACTTATTCAAAGTATCATATTTTGCTTACTTACCTCATAGTGCCATAAGTATGTGAAGCTATTTCATCAGTGTTGAAGCAATGCTTAAAGGTAAATATACAACAATCAGTATTCACTTTAATTAAATAATTTTTTTCGCCTTTAAGTAAGTTTTAATCGAAATTAAATAATTCGTAGAAAGTATTTCACTTTCGCAAAAACTGATGGAGCTCTTCTGATATACCTAGTAATTCAACGAATTCTTCACTCTCACCAGTATCATTGTGAACGTATATAATTTCGGAATTAGCTTCTGGACAGCTTACTTCAGCTCTGTCTTCCGATTCGACAACCGGTACTGATGTACGCTGGTGGTTCGATTCTCATACTCCCCCAACGCTGCTTTGAATAGCACATTTTACATACTTTTGCGTTTTCGGGGGGCATTTTCTTATTTAATTGGCGATGAACTCTCCATATACACTCCATCCATCTCTGTTAACAGTTTTTAAAATCTGGTAAGCTTCCTCAACTCGAGCATCTCTCCATTTCCTGTGTTCTTCTTTCTTTGGGTTTCCTAATAAGACGTAGTTGATGTTTGAGGCATATTTTCTTCAGAAGGATGACTTGCACCTTCATCTTTTGTTTCTGTCTCCTCTTTGCCGTCATTCTGAGAAAACAGGGACAGTAATGATAATATTTTACTTTTCAGATGCCAAATAATACTGAAGAATGGAAGAATACCGCCAGAAATTTCGAAGTGAAATGGAACTTCCCTCACTGTATAGGAGCCATAGATGGCAAACATATGCAAATGGTATATCCTGCCAATACTGGAAGTGAGTACATTAACTACAAAACGACATTTAGCATCGTTCTTCTGGCGACTGCAGACGCAAATTACTGCTTTCAATATGTACAGGGCCACATACAAGATGGAGGAGTTTTTAAAAACACTTCGTTTCATGAAGCTTTAATGTAAAATAAATTAAATATTCTTCCCCCAGGATCTCTTCCAGGAAGAAGAAATTGGACAGTATATGTTTTACTAGCGGACGAGGCATTCCCATTGATCACAAATATGATGAAACCGTGTATTGGGCAGTTACCAAGGTCGGAGGTAAGACTATTTAATTACCGACTTTCTCGCGCACGACGTACTGTCGAAAACACTTTCAGAATAATGTCCTCAGTTTTTAGAGTGTCTAGGAAGCCATTATTACTTAAAGTTGAGGAAGCTGAGTTACAAAGGCAAGTACGTACCTCCATAAGTGCTCAGAGCCATTTTTAAGTCGGAGTGCAACTTCCAAAGCTATTTATTCACCCCCAAATAATCTGGATACAGAAGACGTAGATGATGGTGTAATTACTGTTGGAGAATGGAAAGAAGCTACTCGCAACTATACAGGCCTAACGAACTTGTCAAAGGTTCCTCGGAGACCTTTCTGTGACGCACAGGCACTACGAGAGGAATTCAAAGAATATTTTATGACACCACGTGGAAAGGTTGAGTGGCAAGAGAGATACCAATAGTATCATTCTGCACCAATGCATATTAATTATGCTCGTACTGCAATGTATATTCATTTACGTGAATAAATAGAATTATCTAGATGAACTCAAACTTTTTAGTTACTTTCTTCCTACAAACTTGTTTATGTGGTCCACTGTAATGAAATGTATTTTGAAACTACTGTTTACATCTACCGATTACATTCTTATTCGAAAGCGTTTGGTAGGAGGTACTGTATGTAGCCGATTGATTACAATAATTTAAAAGAATTGGGATTTTCTAAGAAAAGTATAAAATTTCCTATTTTACAAATATACTTATTGATAACATTGTTCCCATGGATTGGTATACAAGTACTCAATTAAGAAATACGAATAGTTTTGGAATTGAGATACTTACAATTGACCTGTCCATTCCTGCACGTGATTCCGTCACATCTAAGATGAACTTAAATGATTCATATGCGAACCATTTTTTTCCGTATTACCCCCTGAGCCACTTTTTTTATTCGTCACACCCGTGTGTTCCCGATGAAACGCACTTCCCAGATTTTTAATCTTCTTCCCCCCCCCCCCCTTCCCCTCCCCACCCCCAGATTTCTCACTGATTTCATGTTTTGAACCGAGATTTCGTATGTCTCTTTTCGCTAGTTTATTTTTATAATTACTCTCTCGTACATCCCACAGAACCTCAGCTTGTCTGTAGTCCTCTATGAATGCTAAATACTTCTCGTTCGATCACTCCATATTTTCGAATTTATTGCTGCCACACTGAAAATGTTGCACACGAACCCACTCAGCTCGGGAGCTAGCTGCGGCACATTGTGGCAGCTTGCGAGATGGCGCACGGTGTTGTCTATGCCGCATGAATCATGCGACCAACATGCATACAGTCTCACTAAGGGCGATCAGTATTTTCCAGCACATACTCCGATGACGATCGCTCGATACTACATTTACTTCTAACTGGAACAGGTATCTATGAGCATTCTTTTTTCGTCAAAGTAACCGACTTCGCCATAGTAAAAGGAGTAACTGAAATCGAGAAAAAAAATAGCAAACTTGAGACGTGGACTTTTTGCGCACCAAGGAACCACTTCTGTTTATAGTTGAGACCCTAGTCGGCTGGGCTCATCGTAGGCCCGCCATCACTTAAATTGGCGGCCTCGAAAAAACAGTTGGATAACTTCGTAGATTTGGGTCGAATGAAATATTTTCCCGGGCACATAAGACTGTCGATAAATTTACCGATACAAATAAAACCATAACGACTTGAAAAATCTCAGCAACTATGAACGAAACAGACATAATTCGGTGTGCTGCAGTATCGAGACGTCATGTTTGTTGCGGCACGGACGTATGGAGTGAAATTTTAGCTGTCACAGTTGGCTAGCCTGCTCACAGCTGTCTGGCGGCCAGGGAGGCGGCGTCGTGCATGCGATCGTCGATTATCTGCGACTTCTCATCGATCTCAATAAACAGGTGCGCAAAATATGTCTACAGGACAGCGTCTAAGTGCGCTTACCGCAGTTTTTTAATTACAATGAACGAAAATAGACTACTGGCCATTAAAATTGCTAGACGAAGAAGAAATGCAGATGATAAACGGGTATTCATTGCACAAATATATTATACTAGAACTGACATGTGATTACATTTTCACGCAATTTGGGTGCATAGACCCTGAGAAATCAGTGCCCAGAACAACCAAATCTGGCCGTAATGACGGCCTTGATACGTCTGGGCATTGGGTCAAACAGAGCTTGAATGGCGTGTACAGGTACAGCTGCCCATGCGGCTTCAACACGATACCACAGTTCATAAATAGTGACTGCCGTATTGTGACGAGCCAGTTGCACGGCCACCATTGAGCAGACGTTTTCAATTGGTGTGAGATCTGGAGAATGTGCTGGCGAGGCCAGCAGTCGAACATTTTCTGTCTCCAGGAAGGCCCATACAGGACCTGCAACATGCGGTCGTGCATTATCCTGCAACATGCGGTCGTGCATTATCCTGCTGAAATCTAGGGTTTCGCACTGACCGAATGAAGGGTAGAGCCACGGGTCGTAACACATCTGAAATGTAATTTCCACTGTTCAAAGTGCCGTCAATGCGAACAAGAGGTCACCGAGACGTGTAACCAATGGCACCCCATACCATCACGCCAGGTGATACGCCAGTATGGCGACGACGAATACACGCTTCCAATGTGCGTTCACTGCGATGTCGCCAAACACGGATGCGACCATCATGATGCTGTTAGCAGTACCTGGATTCATCCGAAAAAATGACGTTTTGCCGTTCGTGCACCCAGGTTCGTCGTTGAGTACACCATCGCTGCCGCTCCTGTCTGTAATGCAGCGTCATAGCTAACCGCAGCCATTGTCTCCGAGATGATAGTCCATGCTGCTGCAAACATCGTCGAATTGTTCGTGCAGATGGTTGTTGTCTTGCAAACGTCCCCATCTGTTGACTCAGGGATCGAGACGTGGTTATACGATTCATAACAGCCATGCAGATAAGATGACTGTCATCTCGACTGCTACTGATACGAGGCCGTTGGGATCCAGCACGGCCTTCTGTGTTACCCTCCTGAACCCACCGATATTCAGCTAACAGTCATTGGATCTTGACCAACGCGAGCAGCAGTGTCGCGATACGATAAACCGCAATCGCCATAGGCTACAATCCGACGATTATGGAAATCGGAAACGTAATGGTACACATATCTCCTCCTTACACGACGCATCACAACAACGTTTCACCAGCAACGCCGGTCAACTTCTGTTTGTGTATGAAAATCGGTTGGAAACTTTCCTCATGTCAGCACGTTGTAGGCGTCGCCACCGGCGCCAAACATTGTGTGAATGCTCTGAAAAGCTAATCATTTGCGTATCACAGCGTCTTCTTCCTGTCGGGTAAATTTCGCGTCTGTAGCACGTCATCTTCGTGGCGTAGCAATTTTAATGGGCAGGAGCGTACTAACACCAGCTCTCATTTAGTAGATTTTTAACAAAATTGATCGAATTTCTGCCGACACAGAAAAATGTCCGACTTCATCCCGAACAGTTGTGTAAAATACCCTGTCGACACTCTTGGACACCTCAAAGCTGGGACAAGTCCAGGGGAATCCGGTCATGTGGCGGACCTAGCTGCGTATCACGTCTCCACCCAACAGCCTAACACGTATCCAAGTGGCTCCAATATTAAGTACACCTGGAGTATCGTGTGACGTAATCAGGGTACTACCGAGAGAAGTAAGTTATAGGTGGCAGCTAACATCGTTAAACTGCGTTTTCAGTTGTTTGCTGAAAATGTCAAATGGTTCCAACCATTAGTGTGACTCGGCCATTCCCTGTGACAGTGGCAGAACATTAATCCAGTGGTGCGGTGTCTGACCCACAGTCGGTTCTAGGATTTCTCTGTCACTGTTTGCTTCCTCCACATCCCGCAATGAATTGCATAAAAGACCGACTGAAACCGCAGTTCGGAGTTTACATTAAGTTACGTAAGTCCATATGTAATTGGCTCGCGTCTTTGGCTCTAAAGTCGGAAGTAGGCGAGAACACGCCATCAGCAGTAAACAGGTGGAAGCCTAGAGAGGCACTGAGACTGGCTGCTGAGACCCACCTGCGCACAGGAAGGCGACTGCGTCTCTCACATAGCACGAAGCTTACACTTTGGGTCAAAATCACATGTGCGAGGGTCACACCAAAAGAAATGCACACTATTTTTTTGTAAAAATACTGTTTTCATTCTGCATGTGTGAAACTTTTACAGTGTGTAGATACATCTTTCCCGCTTGTTTTCAAACTTAGTTCAACCTGTTCCCTTGAGTGGCGCCGTCACGGCATGTCTTCAAAATGGCTGCTACACTTGACGTTCCTCAGAAGCAACATGCTGTCATAGAATTCCTGTGCTGTAAAAACGAGACGGTGGGAAACATCCACAAGAGGTTGGAAAAGGTGTATGCAGATGCTGCTATCGATCGTAGTACAATTGGTCGGTGGGCAAGCAGGTTACGTGATGAAAGCGGGCACGGCAATATTGAGGATTGTCCTCGCAGCGACGGGCCTCGCACTGCACACACTCCAGACAATGTGCAGAGAGTTAACGAATTGGTGACTCCTAACAGATGCATCACAGTGAACGAATTGTCACGCTACATGGGGATAGGCGAAGGAAGTGTTTGCAGAATACTAAAACTGTTGGCATTAAAAAAGGTTTGTGCCAGGTGGGTTCCCAGGAAGTAGACAGTGGCTCAGAAAGAAACAAGAAAAAAGAGTATGCAGCGAACTTTTGGAACAGAACGAGGAAGGTGGAGATGAATTTCTTGGAAGAATTGTGACAGGTGATGAAACATGGCTCTATTATTTTTCACTAGAGACGAAGAGGCAATCAATGGACTGAGTCGCGTTCGACCACATCGGCAAAGGCAGGATGTTTTGCTGTTGTACGACAATGCACGGCCACATGTCAGTCAAAAAACCATGGAAGCGATCACAAAACTCTGATGGACAACAATGAAACACCCACATTACAGTCCTGACCTGGCTCCATGTGACTATCGTCTCTTTGGAAAAACTGAAAGACTCTCTTCGTGGAACAAGGCTGCCAAACAGTGGCTCCAACAGGTTGGTCCAGAATTTTACAGTGTGGGTGTACAGGCGCTGGTTCCAAGATGGCGTAAGGCAGTTGAGAGGGACGGAAATTATGTGGAGAAATGAAGATATTGTTCCTTAAGGATGTATCTACACACTGCACAGCTTTCAAACGTGTAGAATAAAAGATGGATTTAAAAAAAAGTGTGCATTTCTTTTGGAGTGACCCTCGTAGATTAAAGTGTATATAATCTGATCAGTTCACATGTTGTATCCATAGAGAGGTGATTACGAATCTCTTCTGTGGTAGTTCGCCTTCTCACAACGTAACAAGGCCACACATGGACTTAATGTCAGAAACAATGAAGAGTTTCGCGTAATGCCCACCTTGTGTAGGAAATCGCCTTAAATTCAATAAAAATCCGTAATTGTGTCCATAAATAGGCTAAAAGAATCCCAAACAGTTGGATTTTAGCATTACTGATAATGTTCTGGAAACAGACATATTCATTGTGTACACGATAGTAATTTTATGAAGTGTCACGAAAGTGTACAAACAAAACGTAGAGAGAGGGAAAGGAAGGCGTCAGTCTGTCGACAGAAGTCCTCTGTAAGTGAAACCATATGTGAGGCTGTTACGAATTACGATCTTTGTTGCTGCTCAAGCGTCAGGGACTGTCAGCAAATAGACCTGAAGAAAACTTTGGAAGAAAATTAGAAAAGTTTTGGAATGGTCAGTTTAGCTCCCATGAAAGTCTCATTGTGAACGGGGATCTTAAAAGACGACGGGCTTAAACACCGATTTTCCTTCTTTCTTTCCAAAAGACGACGTTATCCCTTCGAATAAAATAGTGCTAAACTGTTAAGAACGCATTTCACATGTGCTGTGAAATAAATATACTGCCTCCATCAAATACGGACAATGAGAACGTCTGGTCTGGTAGACTTACATAGATGACGAGAATACCACTGAAATTTCGTTTCTGTTATGTTGATAGACTCTGTTGAGTAGCGTATCACAGTTTCGTTTGTATAATTTTAAAAATTAGTCGCACTCGAAAGGCGCCCGTACACGGGGGCAAGAGGAGGCTGCGGTTCCCCCTCCAGCTCACGGGGAGAGCAAAAACTACGATGTAGTCAGGCGTTTTTCTTTCAAGAAAATTATTTAAAAGTCGATATTACGTAGGCTTACTATCACGGTTAGATTCAGAAATATTCTATGACTACAATCCTTTGTTATGGACGGTTTATCATCAACAGAAATTCATGGAGAGGTGCTGAAAACTTTTGAGGAGTCGTCTTCTCGATTTTCAATAGTTGAGGAGTGGGCGACAAAATTCACACAACTTCCCCTCACGGTTATCCATGCGAAAAAGTTTCTAAAACTGCAACAACATACCGAAATAAGGATAAAGTGCACTACACGCTATTGGACAATGGAAATCACAAGCGTAAGAAAAAGCTGGTGCCGTAGATCTATTAGAAGAAATAGTACGGAACATTTTAAATGAGGAATTTATCAAAAGAAAGGGTTGTGCAGTTCTAAACATTCATGATGGTGTCTGTTTGTTCTTATATCGTGTCTCCCTACCACTTTCGCGCAACGACGCTCTGAGCGTGTTTTTTTAGGGAATTGACTAGTTTGAACCGGGGACCTGTTGCTGGTAAGGAGACGCCAGACCACACATGACATGTAGAATTCAGAAGAGTTCAGTGAGACTAGCGATGATATAACCAAATACTAAATTATCTCAGCGTCAGCTCCACTGAACTCCCTGTAAAAGAATCTTAATACTAACTAAATTTAGTGGAAGGGGTTCAAGGCTTTCCTATTTTTAGTTAGCTGGTAAAATACCGTCGAAAAAGCAGTTAAGTTTACCATTGGAAATTTTATTCTACTCAAAAAACATCGTTTATAAATTGCACTATTGATAAAAGGAAATATTTTAATACAGGATGGTAAAAACCAACTGCGTTCAACAAAAATGTGCACGAATATTCCCTGAATGGGTTTCCAAGTTCTACAAAGGATCGAAGGATGACCTATGCCATATCACATCTATAATCTAGGTTTAAATTAAGTTTCACAAAAGAGAAAACTATCAAAATGGTCTACAGTGACCCTCAATTATCTTTAATTACTTATTTAACTTGTCGTAAATTACAGTGGCTGATGTGGCTTCTCAATAACTATATAAAAGAAAAATCATCGCGTTTCAGATCTGTTCTTCAAGTGGCAAATGTGAACACCATGAGTTTTAATTAACGATTCACACTAGTATTACGCAAAAAGGGGGTGTAACAGATGAGACTTCTGCAATTCTGAGTGAAGCTTTATGCGCTCAAATATGCGGCATCGCGTGCGTTCATTACCTTGCCTTGTCGGTGTTTAGGTAGCGTCAGGGCGACAGCGGCCGGCGCACCAGCCATCCAGCTCGACGTCTCGGAACTCACTCTCCTAACTTCTCCTTACTACAATTTACCGAAGTAGATTTAAAAAAGCTATCTGGCTGTGTTTTCATCTGACCAATCAGGGTCTCAATGTTAACCTTAAGCTCCGCCTACAAAGATTCTGTCTATCCAATGAGAAACGTTATACTTTTCGTGGTGGGGCAATGTTTTTAAAGTTTGCAACGTAACAGAGACGCTAAAAATTGCAGCTGGTGTGGTCCTTTTAGCGTTATCGTAAGATCTATACTGTTTTTCTGGAGGGCTCTATCTTTTAACATGGACTGGGGGGTGGTCCTTGACGTACCTGAGACACGAAAAAGTCTCACGCTAAAACTTGCGGGTGGTAGTGGCCCTTTTTGTGTTATCGTAAGATCTATACTGTTCTTCTGGAGGGCTCTAGCTTTTAACATGAGCTGGGGGATGGTCCTTGACGTAACAGGGACGTGAAAAAGTCTGACGCTAAAACGTGCGGGTGGTAGTCGTACAGGTAGGCTGGCGGTGTGGGTGTCCAGACCGTCCCTTATCGTAGGGCCTTCTAGCTTAACACGGTTCTGCTCTCGGCTTCTGTTCTCGTTTCTCCCCTCGGAACTGCGTCGGTCTCCCAGTGGGAAGGTACGACATGCATTTAGGCATTCTTGTGTTAGTCTGTGGTATTCCATTTGCTCACTTGTTACTCGTATTACTTCGGTTAATTTAATGTCACGATTTATTCGGAGCTATGTGACATGCTACTGGATTTGCTTATCATGCCAGGGTTTTCATGGAAGGTGGTGGATTTGCCTGACACCTTACACAGTGCGGTGCCGCATTTTTCGATACGAGGTTCGACCATTAGATGGTGCCTTTAACATGGGACTTTACTATTTGTCACTTTGTTACAAGTAAAAGAATGGCAGCTCGGAAACTGGTCGCGTGATTTTCTAACAGCAAAGGCTCCAAAAAACGATGTTTCGAAAAAAATTGAAATCTCATCGGATATTTTTTTACGATCTACGTAAAGCGCTTAGTACTTCTGCAACAATGCCTAGAATCGCTTCGTCCAGCTTTTGATAACTGATCGCCTTCAGACAACACTGTCTACTACTGGTTTGCAGAATTTTGTTGTGATCGTGATTCCGTCAGTGATGAATGTCATGAAGGCCGGCCAGAATCGACTGTCGTTCCAAAGGACATGGGTGCTGTCTGGAACTTGATTAAACAGACTGGGGAAATGCAAAAACATCCAGAGCCGCTCTGGTGTGATACTGTGCCTCTGGCAAAAGTCCGAAATCTACGCATCCACCCTCTCATTCCTGCGAAACTGTGGAGTCGTTGCTATGCAGACAGCAATTTTTATGATTTGGAAGTACGTTTAGTAAAATTAAAGCGTTAGTGAAAAATGTTACTTAAATGAACTATGTTGATAAACATTGCACACTTTTAATGTATCATTGCAGTAAATAAATTACAAGTTGTGTGGACTTTACAAAAAGCTAAAGGTAAAACAAAATCTCTATCTTTTAATTCGTAGCAGCTGCTGTACATTGGTTTTAGAATGATGAAAAGTGAAGGAAAGATTTTATTTGGTCCTCGCAAATTATTAATAGTGGTTAAATTATTAATTACACATAAGAAAGAAATTAATAAAAAGGCTGAGAAAATATCGTTTTCAAGAACTCTGTTGTCATTATAATTTTACTTTGCATTTTCTTCATTTTAGTGAAGGTAACTCATTGAATATGTCACTGAAGTCAAGTCTACCAGTTGTGTCATATTCTGTCGACAAGATATCTGACTCTGACAGTCTGCTTTCACCCATATTGGAACTTGTAGTTTTTTATCGTCCTCAGTTTGTTGAAACTGTGCATACGAGATGCTACATATATATATCTTCAAAATTATTTCGATATTTGGATAAGCACCGTTTAACTCATAGTTTGAAAAAAAAAACCTTGAGACCATCGTAGTAGGAAGTAGTGTCAGTGCTCTTAATCAGCTTTTTCAGCCGGAACCTGAAAGCAGCTAGGCACACTTACTGAATCAATATCCCTGCTATTTTTTATATCAGCCAGCTGTCCATTTTTGAAGATTAGACGAAGAGGTTTCACTGAAGTCGTTCCCTGACAGGAAATTTGAGTTACTTGAAATACGCGATACCTCTTTTTAATTTCACTCATTATTTTATCAGACACTTAAACCTAACTAACCTAAGGACATCACACACATCCATGGTCGAGGCAGGATTCGAACCTGCGACCGCAGCAACAGTGCGGTTCCGGACTGAACAGCCTAGAACCGCTCGGCCACATTGGCCGTCTGCCCCTGATTGGAGTGGGTGGCATCAGTGAGGATGACCTGCGGGGAAGTGGACCAAATCATCTCTCGCTGGTAACCGAATGGTACCAGCAGTCTCTAAGAAGGGGAAGATCGAATACAAAGCTGACAGGTATGACCCTAAATCGTTACGCCCCCCCCCCCCTCCTTCGCTACACCATGGGAGGAACATAGGACTATAGAAAGAAGAGTGCTATGTTCGACTCGGTATTTAGTCTGTAGCAGAATATATGGGGACTCCTTTCTACCTATGAAGCCTCAAATTTTTGTTGAACATCTTGAAGATAAGTTTGGGGGCGTAACAGCGCTGTCCAAGATGAGAAACGGTGCAGTCTTGATTCAGACAACACCCCCAGCCCATGTTGGGCGTTACTCGCCAGTGAACAGCTGGGCGAGATTCCTGTTTCCATCACTCCTAAAAGCCCCAACATGGTCCAAGGGATTATTCTCCATCGTGACATCCTCTTGTAGTCGGAGGCCGAGCTCCACGCCAATTTAGAACGGTGGGGTGTTCATTTCATCCAGTGCATTGACTGGGGCCCAAACACAACAACAAGGTTGCTACTGATGCCTTTATCTTGCCCTTTGAGGGTGATTCATTGCCTGAAAAGGTTAAGGTAATGGTTTATCGCTGTGTCATTCAACCATACGTCCCTCCCCCTACGCAGTGTTGGAAATTTGGGCACATGTATTTCCGCTGCACTTGCAGCGCCACATGTCGAGACTGCAGACGTCCACTGCATCCAGATACTCCACGTGCGCCTCCACTCACTTGTATCAATTGTGGAGACCACCACTCCCCCTGTTTGCCAAACTGCACAGTACTCCAAAAGGAGTGGAAAATGATGGAGTACAAGACCCTGGACCGGTTTACTTACCAAGAGACCAAATGTTTGAACAAATACATCCCATGCAGTTGATGTCCACATATGCTGCAGCTACTTCAGCATCACCGTCACAAGTTCCAGCAGTTCCACACTCTGCGCCACGAACAGTGGGTCCTCCAGGCTGCCAGAATACATCTGCCCACTTGGTGGTAGGGGCAAATCTTCTTCCATAGCTCTCAAAGCACCTACTTCGGGAGCAAGGACCCTCCAAACATAAGGGACATTGATACCCTCCACCCAGCCAGAGAAGCAACATCCTCCTCCAGATCATTCCATGTGGAAGGGGTCCCTTGGGACCCTCTTTTCCAAGGTCTCCACTAATGCCACAGCGAACACTCGTCAGTGGTTAAGAGAGCCAAAAGCTGCTGGGCAAAGAGCTTGATGGTCTTCCTCCTTGCTTGAAGCTATTTCGGAGAAGTCCTGCCAGCAAGCCTCTAAAGAGAAGCGATACTGCAAGCAAACCAAGAAGAAGATTGATAAGAAACAGGAACTCTAGATGGCCCCAGCACCACCTTTCTTAGCGTCCCCTGAGGACCTGGAGCTCATTGATGGCTCATCTCCAATAGGAATGGATACAAATACTCTATCAGTGGCAGCAGGTACCCTGAGGCATAACCTGCTTCCTTGCATGCTTCATGCCTTCCAAGCCTCACAATAATGTCCTCCTCCAGTGGATTTGCCGCGGGTTTTTCCACCACCTGACTGAGCTGTGGCAACTTTTAAGCTTTACACCTGCTTTCTGCATTTCCCTCCAGGAACCCTGGTTCCCAGCAATGAAGATCCCTGCCGTCCATGGCTATAGGGGATATTACAAGAACTGTAGGGAATATAATAGTGTCAGGTGGAGTTTGCATCTGTGTCCTGAACTCGGTATGTAGTGAAACGGTGCCCCTTCAAACTCCTCTTGAAGGTGTGACTGTTAGGATAAGGACGACACAGGAAATAACTGTGTGCAACGTATATCTTCATCCGGATGGTGAATGTATTGGCTGCACAGATTCATCAACTCCCTAAACCTTTCCTACTTTTGGGAGATTTTAACGGCCATAACCCCTTTTGGGATGGCACCATGCTTACTGGCTGAGGTAGAGATGTCGAAAGTTTAATGTCTCAACTCGACTTCTGCTTCTTAAATACTGGGCCCCCCACACATTTCAGTGTGGCTCATGGTACTTACTCGGCCATTGATCTATCACTTTGCAGCCTAGGACTTTTCCCATCTGTCCACTGGAGAGCCAACGATGATTTGTGTGGTAGTGACCACTTCCCCATCTTCCTATCACTTCCCCAGCGTCGTGCCCACAGACGCCTACCCAGATGGACTTAAACAATGCAGACTGGGAAGCTTTCACCTCTGCCGTCACCGTTGAATTTCCCCCACACAGTAACATCAATGTGGTGGTTGAGAGATATGGTGGTGGTTTTATTATTATTATTATTTTATATTTTATTTTATTTTTGGAATTTAATTACCACCATCATGATACATATTTCTTTATCTAGGCTTCTTTATCGTGATTGTCTGCTGACGAGTAAAATTTTGGGATGTGATTTGCACCTAAAAGCTATCGGCCTTCGTTTTGCAAAAAGTGAAATTTTAGATGCTGGTTCTATTTTGAAAGCAAACCAAAAGTATTACACTAATTGGTGCGGTTAATATGCGGTCATTCGCCAACAGATATACCCACACAAAGTGAGCCCCATTTACTTATCAAATTCATGAAAAAAGCTGAGAAAAAAGGTATGGTTAGTCGTAACGATTAAACACGATGAACTTAAATAGTTATTATTACGCAAAATGAGCACAAAAAACAGAGTCTCTACTTAACACAGATTATTGCGACCGTAGCGGACAATGGCTGAGCAGGAAGAGAGAGAACAAAAGGTTGCCGGTCCGGTTCATTTAAAATTACATAGATAATGAAATTACAGAGAGGTTTTATTGTAACCGCAGTGTCTATTAAGCAGCGATAAAATCGTCTCAGCGCTACTGCGCGAAAACACACAGACACGAAATCCGCTAACACTTGGGGAACATTACACAGCCCCCTAAATTTTTACAATTTTGTCAAGTCTTTGTAAAAAGTTTTAAAAATTTACATCGCTTCATTAAGTTTTAGTCTTTAGGTTGTCCTTTTTCTTCATTATTTCATTCGTTTGAGCTGGAGCCTGTTTTAGCTTTGCCAGGAATGTAATTTGCCTTCCCATTCGCGTACGATCCTGCTGGAATCTGGTGAAACGACAGGAAATGCATAGGCACCCAGTTCCTTTCTCATAGAATTTAAAGACATTACACATTGACAATATCAGATCATTTAGTACAACTAATCACGATGAACAAATTACACCGTTAGAAAAAGAAAACATTACGGTACGGTAGGAAATTAGCCCTTTCGCCAGTTACTTGTCCTTGTGATTTTAGTTTGAGTTTTGAAATATTCATATTAAACACTTAAGAATCATCGTATGAGCTTTGTTACAGAAATACGTGTGTTTTTGTAAACAGTTCACAACAATCACTCAGTCGCACATTATCGGTTCTTGTTCGACGGCTGTAAAGGCGACGCATTGTAGGGGAAGTCAGTTGTGCTGCAGCATTCGCCGCTGCTGTGTTACAGAGCGGTTACAGCGGCGTGCTCGCGATGTTGACCAATCTGCATACGTGTGAGCTACGACGATCTGCGTTGTCTTCGATGGAGAAAGAAGAATGTGGAGTTTGTACCGGTTGTGCTCGGCAGAATCCAGTCAGATCAGGATACGGAGTTACATGAAACATTCGTAATTTGGCTCCAGTAACACAATTTTTAATACTCACCTCCCTAAAAAGAATTTGAAGCTGTGGGCTACGTAGTATATATGTTTGTGTTGTGATACAAAAGGTCTAATGCATGATTTTTGTTCATGCACTTTGCTGTCAGTTGACGTCAACACCGTTACTGCACAAACACGTTAGTTCCGGTTTCTGTACATTCATTAATGTCCGCAGAATACCGCACATTACACATGTTTGCAAAGTGTTTATCAAAGTTTTCGTTTCTTAAGCGCTTAGCTTCGGGTCGGCGTGTAATAGTCACACGTGACGTGACATTCATAAAGTTCCAGCTCTACAGTCTGTTCCACAGTTGATGCTCGATACACACTATCTGAGTTTCAAGTAACAACACTTCACTGTGTTCCACTTCAGCGGATCATCACATCCCTTCAATGTTGTCGTCTGGGTGAGTATACAAATTAAATTCACTTGCCACTAAGCGTGCCGTCCATATTCGACAATAGTGTAAAGTGTTTGTATTCATTTCACTAGGCGAAGAGCGAGGTGGCGCAGTGGTTAGCACACTGGACTCGCATTCGGGAGGACGACGGTTCAATCCCGTCTCCAGCCATTCTGATTTAGGTTTTCCGTGATTTCCCTAAATCGTGTCAGGCAAATGCCGAGATCGTTCCTTTCAGAGGGCATGGCCGATTTCCTTCCCAATCCTTCCCTAACCCGAGCTTGCGCTCCGTCTCTAATGACCTCGTTGTCGACGGGACGTTAAACACCAACCAGCACCTCACTAGGCGAAATTGTATTACCACGCGTATAACGTCTCTTGATAACACATATTTCTCTGCTCTTGTATAAAGAGCCCTACCGTGAAATTCAATTTTACGTGCACCTTTTCCCCTATGTTATAAGTCTGTACTTTGGATTGCTTTTTGTCATACCTAGTTTTCCTCAGTTGTGCCTGATGTGTTAGAGAAATGGCAGCTTGTCTTACTTTCTCATTCCAACTTAATTCCTCTCTTAGTATACAGGGCAAGGGTGATAGCCATTCACTATTTTTTGTAGCATTAAACATAAGTTCACTTGGGGTATATTTTGTTGACATATGGGCTAAGTTTTTTACTAATTCCTCAAAACTTTTTACTAGATCTATCCATTTAGTTTGTTGTCTGAGGCATATGTTCTCACAAAACGGTTAAACTCGCGAAAAGTTCTCTCTCTATTGGACTTGATTCGGGATGAAAAGAGGATATGAAAACTCGTTTTATACAATTTTCTCCCAAAAAGGACTTCCACTTTCTGCTTGTAAAATTCGAAGCATTATGTGTTACTATGGCTTTAGGCTTTGCGACTTGTGGAATGTATTTTTTAGTGATTCTGTTAATGATTGGTCCTGATGTTATTGACTTCATGGCATACAGTTTTACATGCTTAGAGAAAACATCTAGAACTGCTAATATGTACTTAACTTCTCCTCGTGCCATGGGGAGAAGTCCTGCCACATCGATGGATGCTAGGTCGTGTGGTTGCCAGGAATAATTGAATGTAATGGTTGGCGACATCCCACTTTCATGAATTTAGCGTTCTGATATAGTAACCATGTTCTTAATGTTTTGTGTATCTGTCTCCTTAAGTTAGGAAAATAGCTATACCTGTTAATCTTTTCACAACATTTTGTTATACCAAAGTGTCCCCAGACTAAGTGTGTGTGCCAGATAAGCATTTTTAGGTTGGCGTCTGGTATACAAACACACCAAATGTCAGACTTTAAGTGTCTCCTGTGACACGGTACTCCCTTGTACACTTTGTAATAAGTTCATATTTTTCCAGGGGTGTTTTGCTGCAATAACTGTTTTACTTTATTCCACCTATGGTCTATGTTTTGCAGTGTCTCCATAGTTTTGCACATGTCAAGATAATACCTTCTGTAAGTCGGATCTTTTACGAGTAAAATTTTGAATTCTGATGTTTCCTCAGTAGCATCTGAAGTTTCCGTCAACCCTTGTGGTAGACGAGAAAGTGCATCTGCAATTATGTTATCTTTTCCACTTACGAGTGTAATCTCGAAGGAATAATCCTGTAGAGGTAATGACCAGCGCGCGAGGCGTTTGTGCATCAACTTGCACCCAAGAAAAAAACTTAGGGCTTGGTGGTCAGAATATACTTTTACATGGTGCTCATAAATATAATAGTTGAACTTTATAAAGGCCCTTACCACTGGTAATGCCTCTAGGTCAGTTGTATGGTAAACTCGTTCACATTCTGACAACGTACGACTGGCGAAACCAATGATTCTTACTTCTGTTTTCTCGGCTACTTCAAATATTTAGAACAGGCAAGTTCCTAAACCGTAACTGGAAGCATCTGTTGCAATACAGAATCCTTTGGTCATTTCTGGGTGGTGTAATAACTGTGCATTTAACAATACTTGTTTTATGTTCTGAAAAGCTACCTGACGTTCTGCTGTCCACATACATAAAACATTTTTCTTTAGTAAGCTTAACAACGCTTGGTTGTTAAGCAACTGTCAGGGTATGAAACGCTTAAAACATTGCACAAGGTCCAAAAAGGCTTTCAATTGCTTTTTCGACCTGGGAGGTGGCATCTTTTTTAAGGCTTCCATTTTCTTGTAATATTTCTATGTATTCTGCCCAAGTTGCAGCAGCAATCAATAGGTCATTTACATACACTCCTGGAAATTGAAATAAGAACACCGTGAATTCATTGTCCCAGGAAGGGGAAACTTTATTGACACATTCCTGTGGTCAGATACATCACATGATCACACTGACAGAACCACAGGCACATGGACACAGGCAACAGAGCATGCACAATTTCGGCACTAGTACAGTGTATATCCACCTTTCGCAGCAATGCAGGCTCCTATTCGCCCATGGAGACGATCGTAGAGATGCTGGATGTAGTTCTGTGGAACGGCTTGCCATGCCATTTCCACCTGGCGCCTCAGTTGGACCAGCGTTCGTGCTGGACGTGCAGACCGCGTGAGACGACGCTTCATCCAGTCCCAAACATGCTCAATGGGGGACAGATCCGGATATTTTGCTGGCCAGGGTAGTTGACTTACACCTTCTAGAGTACGTTCGGTGGCACGGGATACATGCGGACGTGCATTGCACTGATGGAACAGCAAGTTCCCTTGCCGGTCTAGGAATGGTAGAACGATGGGTTCGATGGCGGTTTGGATGTACCGTGCACTATTCAGTGTCCCCTCCACGATCACCAGAGGTGTACGGCCAGTGTAGGAGATCGCTCCCCACACCATGATGCCGGGTGTTGGCCCTGTGTCCCTCCGTCGTATGCAGTCCTGATTGTGGAGCTCACCTGCACGGCGCCAAACACGCATACGACCATCATTGGCACCAAGGCAGAAGCGACTCTCATCGCTGAAGACAACACGTCTCCATTCGTCCCTCCATTCACGCCTGTCGCGACACCACTGGAGGCGGGCTGCACGATGTTGGGGCGTGAGCGGAAGACGGCCTAACGGTGTGCGGGACCGTAGCCCAGCTTCATGGAGACGGTTGCGAATGGTCCTCGCCGATACCCCAGGAGCAACAGTGTCCCTAATTTGCTGGGAAGTGGTGGTGCGGTCCCCTACGGCACTGCGTAGGATCCTAAGGTCTTGGCGTGCATCCGTGCGTCGCTGCGGTCCGGTCCCAGGTCGACGGGCACGTGCACCTTCCGCCGACCACTGGCGACAACATCGATGTACTGTGGAGACCTCACGCCCCACGTGTTCAGCAATTCGGCGGTACGTTCACCCGGCCTTCCGCATGCCCACTATACGCCCTCGCTCAAAGTCCGTCAACTGCACATACGGTTCACGTCCACACTGTCGCGGCATGCTACCAGTGTTAAAGACTGCGATGGAGCTCCGTATGCCACGGCAAACTGGCTGACACTGACGGCGGCGGTGCACAAATGCTGCGCACCTAGCGCCATTCGACGGCCAACACCGCGGTTCCTGGTGTGTCCGCTGTGCCGTGCGTGTGATCATTGCTTGTACAGCCCTCTCGCAGTGTCCGGAGCAAGTATGGTGGGTCTGACACACCGGTGTCAATGTGTTCTTTTTTCCATTTCCAGGAGTGTATACAGTGATTTTGTTAATCAGTTCAGGTCGCCAAATGGTAGTACTTTAAACTGATTTCCTAGAACATTCTGAAATCTCCACCTGCCAGTATGAAGATTTCATGTCAATTGATGTGAGATACTTTACACCGTAAAATCTCTGAATCTGGCGCTCTAAATTCTCTGGCCTCGTCTATACGGGTATGGTAATGTTCATATTTCTTGCATCTAGCACAAGACGTACACTTCCTGCTGGTTTAGCCACTGCAAGTAGTGGACTACTACGTGGTGATGTGGATGGTTCTATAACATCCCATTCTAACATGCGACGGATTACACCAATATCCTACAACTGTGTACCGGCAGCGTATGTGGTGTCTGAAGTTCACAAATCTTATTATAGAATTCTAAAGCCATACAATTTGTAGCCGCGCCCGTGTCAAACAGTAGCTGTGGTTGGTATTCCACCTACTACTGCGTGAAATGAAGCTTGGATGGTTTCCTTTTCTGTTAGTTTACACAAATGGTTTTCTTCGCAAAGTACATCACTCAGATTTTTGCCCTGATTATGTCTTACTAAATACACGCTCTCACGACATTTGCCACTGTTTCTTCCACGATTACCATATGAGGGCTGTATGAGGTCGCATTTAGTTTAACGCCTCTGTAATTCTTACTGGTGGCTGTTGCCTCCAGTTTTGTCCAGAACTATTGTGTTCAGCGCCACTGTTCGGTGGTGCAGGAGCGCCAGCTGATTGTGTATTGGTTCCTGTATTAGGATGCCAATTGCTGTTTGACTGCTGTGGTATTGGTTGCCAGCGGTTTGGTTGATTATTATTATTACTATTGTAATTACTGTACCCTGGGTTATATCTGTTGTCTTGCTTGCGCCTCTTATTAAAAGGAAGAGAATTTCTTCCATCCCTTTGTCCTAAGTTATTATTACCATTGTAAGATTGAGGCACACTATTCCCATTTTTATTACCATTACCGTTTTTATTGTGATGTTGGTAATAGTTATTACTATTGTTATTCGCTACTTGAGCATTACTACCCCCGTTCAATATCGCATCTTCATGCAACAGGTCGATAGAATCAAGCGTTGACATGAAAAGTTCTACATCTGAATCTGGTACATAAAGTGGTTTTTCTTTTATTGAGACTGGTAATTTTGATTTTAAAAGCCATATGACTTCTTGTTTGCCGGCTGTTGTGGCCGAGCGGTTCTAGGCGCTTCAGTCCGGATCCGCGCTGCTTTTACGGTCGCAGGTTCGAATCCTGCCTCGGGCATGGATGTGTGTGTGTGATGTCCTATGGTTAGTTAGGTTTAAGTAATTCTATGTCTAGGGGACTGATGACCTCAGATGTTAAATCCCATAGAGCTCAGAGCCATTTGAACCAGTTTGACTTCTTGTTTGCGAATTGATCCATCCCAATATTTTGTCTTATTTATACAGGGTGTTACAAAAAGGTACGGCCAAACTTTCAGCAAACATTCCTCACACACAAACAAAGAAAAGATGTTATGTGGATATATGTCCGGAAACGCTTAATTTCCATGTTAGAGCTCATTTCGTTTCGTTAGTATGTACTGTACTTCCTCGATTCACCGCCAGCTGGCCCAATTGAAGGAAGGCAATGTTGACTTAGGTGCTTGTGTTGACACGCGACTCATTGCACTACAGTACTAGCATCGAGCACATCAGTACATAGCATCAACAGGTTAGTGTTCATCACGAACGTGGTTTTGTAGTCAGTGCAATGTTTACAAATGCGGAGTTGGCAGATGCTCATTTGATGTATGGATTAGCACGGAGCAATAGCCGTGGCGCGGTACGTTTGTATCGAGACTGATTTCCAGAACGAAGGTGTCCCGACAGGAAGACGTTCGAAGCAATTGATCGGCTTCTTAGGGAGCACGGAACATTCCAGCCTATGACTCGCGACTGGGGAAGACCTAGGACGAAGAGGACACCTGCAATGGATGAAACAATTCCTCGTGCAGTTGACGATGACCCTAATGTCAGCGTCAGAGAAGTTGCTGCTGTACAAGGTAACGTTGACCACGTCACTGTATGGAGAGTGCTACGGGAGAACCAGTTGTTTCCGTACCATATACAGCGTGTGCAGGCACTATCAGCAGCTGATTGGCCTCCACGGGTACACTTCTGCGAATGGTTCATCCAACAATGTGGCAATCCTTATTTCAGTGCAAATGTTCTCTTTACGGATGAGGCTTCATTCCAACCTGATCAAACTGTAAATTTTCACAATCAACATGTGTGGGCTGACGAGAATCCGCACGCAATTGTGCAATCACGTCATCAACACACATTTTCTGTGAATGTTTGGGCAGGCATTGTTGGTGATGTCTTGATTGGGCCCCATGTTCGTCCACCTACGCTCAATGGAGCACGTTACCATGATTTCATATGGGATACTCTACCTGTGCTTCTGGAACATGTGCCTTTACAAGTACGACACAACAAGTGGTTCATGCACGATGGAGCTCCTGCACATTTCAGTCGAAGTGTTCGTATGCTTCTCAACAACAGATTCGGTGACCGATGGATTGGTAGGGGCGGACCAATTTCATGGCCTCCACGCTCTCCTGACCTCAACCCTCTTGACTTTCATTTATGGGGACATTTGAAAGCTCTTGTCTACGAAACCCCCGTACCAAATGTAGAGACTCTTCGCGCTCGTATTGTGGACGGCTGTAATACAATACGCCATTCTGCAGGGCTGCATCAGCGCATCAGGGATTCCATGCGACGGAGGGTGGATGAATGCATCCTCGCTAACGGAGAACATTTTGAACATTTCCTGTAAAGCGTTTGAAGTCACGCTCGTACGTTCTGTTGCTGTGTGTTTCCATTCCATGATTAATGTGATTTGAAGAGAAGTAATAAATGAGCTCTAACATGGAAAGTAAGCGTTTCCGGACACATGTCCACATAACATATTTTCTATCTTTGTGTGTGAGGAATGTTTCCTGAAAGTTTGGCCGTACCTTTTTGTAATACCCTGTGTACTTCTCAAAATATTTACGCTGTGTACCTGCTTTACTGTTGTACATGTCGGGATTATATACCTCTCGCCTTCAACTTTCTTGTGTTTTTGCTGACCAATACTTATTTAGAAAAGCTTTCTCGAATTCCTCATAAGTATGGCAATAATCTATTACTTCATTCGCGCATAAGCCTCCTTGAATATGGGTAGTGACAAACTGTATTTTCTGTTTATCGTTCCACGACTTTGGTAGTATACCACGAAAGCTTTTAATAAAAATGACAGGGTGTGGTATTTTGCTATCCAGCGTAAAACTTTGGAATTGTTTGTATTTTAATAAAGTCTCTGCCACGAATATGTTAGAAAGAGAACTGGCCGCCCCCTGTTCAGAAACTACGTGAGCGGGTTGCGGGCTGTGCCTTGTTGCCGAACAGTTTGTGGGTGTTGCTGCTCGAGATGCTTGTCTGCGTCTCTGGCAAACTTACTGACACGTAAATCAGCCTCGCCTGCTGCGTTTTTTATTATCGCTGCCAGCTCCCTTTTTAACGCGTCTACTTCTTGTGTAAGTGTCTGTTTCCATTCAGAAACCTGTTCGGTGTTTTCACCTAACATGTTTCCTGCAGACAAAGCTTCGTTCGTCGATTTCTTTGCGGTTACAGGCAGTTCGTTCCGTAAACATTCTTTCATGTTCAACCAGTTTACAAAGTCAAGAGTAAACTGATTACCTTTTTCTGCACACTTCGGTTCTACAGGTTTATCCTGTTCCATAGCGAGTGCCTGTACCTGTGTAGCTATTTGCTGCACAGAATTTTCTAATGTACTTAGTGTTACATCATTGACAGCTTGGGGCACGTGCTTGCGTGTTCTTCGCACTTCGTCAAGTTCATCAGTAATATTTTTAAGTTAGTTCCAAATTTACTGAATTTTATACCAAGGGCGTCACGAATTTGTGTGGCGACATTTTCTTGTATCTGATGGGCTATGGCGTTCAAATTTTCGTTTACTAATGTTGTTATATTATTTCGAATTTCAGTGGCCTCAGTTTGAAGTTTTTTGTTTAAACTGTCAGTCACATTTTGTAGTTTTGCATCTACATTGTCAGTCACGTTTTGCAGTTTTGCTTCTAAACTGGCACTCATACTAGTTTTGATCTCAGGGGCTGCACTTTGCAGTTTTGCATCTAATTTGTCAGTCACATTTCGTAATTTTGCGTCTAAACTGTACATTACATTTTTCTGAACTTCGATAAAGTGTGCATTTTGTCCATGAACAGCGTGATGTAAACCTTGCATCTGTTCTCTGAAAAATGTGAACAGTTCCGCGAAATTTGTAGGTACTGATTCACTCTGGGTGGGTTATTCAGTATGTTCGGCCGTAGGTGCATTTTCATCCGCCGCTAATTCATTATTTTGAGTTTCATGACTCTCCATATTTTGACAAACTGCTTATTTGCTTCTGTCTCGGGTTCTTCGGCCGACGTTCGTGTGATGATTTTGCTGACGTTTCGCCAGCACGAGTGGCTGGCATTGTCAAAGCTTCACCCTCCATTGCCGGAGGTGAACTGGAGCCGGGCTCGCGGCCGCAGACTATATGTACCTTGCGCGCCAACGTCCGAGGGCTTCTCCGCGGTCATTTCCGCGGTCATTTCCGGTGCGTTTCTCCTCTTGCTACCTGCTACGGTCGTTCTCTGCAGTACGGGAAGCCAGGAGCCGTTTACCTTAAGGCTTTCTTCTTTCTTGTTGAAGCTGTTCCCGTGTTTGTGTATTTCTACAGCTTCTCTGTACAAGCGGGTGTGATAGTGCTTCTCTACAGCCAGAACTTCCGTGTCGGTGAATTTTATTACATGTACCTGGTCGGTCTCACTCAGTGCGTGTTCTGCCACGGCCGATTTTTCCACCTGTCCCAACCTGCAATGTCGCTTATGTTCTTTGATCCTGGTGTTGATTGATCTTCCAGTCATTCCGACATAAACTTTCCCGCATGTGCATGGTAAGCGGTATATTCCTGACATTGCAAGTGGGTCCCTTTTATCCTTTGCCGATCTAAGACATTCTTTGATCTTCCTTGTCGGTTTGAAAATTGTCTTTACGCCGTGCTTGTGTAATATACGGCCGATTCTGTCCGTCACTCTGGGAATGTATGGCAGAAAGGCCGTACCCGACATTTCTTTTTCTGGTTTCTTACTTCGCCGGTGGTTTGGCTCTGTTACACTTCTAATATCATTTGTGGAGTACCCATTGCTCCTCAGAACACTTTCCAGGTGTTGCATTTCGCGTTTAAGGTGCTGCGGCTCACATATTCGTGCTGCTCGCGTTACGAGCGTCTGAATCATGCCTCTTTTCTGGCTCGGGTGGTGGTTTGACAGTTTGTGCAGATATCGGTCCGTGTGCGTCGGTTTTCGGTACACGCTATGTCCCAGGTTTTGGCCATCCCTTGTGACCAGCACATCTAGAAATGGTAGTTTTTTGTCCTTTTCCACTTCCATGGTAAATTTTATGTTGGCGTGGAGGTTGTTCAAGTGTCTTAGGAAGTCACCGAGCTGTTCTTCACCATGGCTCCACACGACGAAAGTATCATCGACGTACCTGTACCACACCTTAGGTTTACAAGTCGCCGAGTCCAATGCCTGTGCTTCGAAATGTTCCATGAAGAAGTTGGCCACCACTGGACTAAGAGGACTACCCATGGCAACGCCTTCCAGCTGTTCGTAGAAATTGCCATTCCACGTGAAATAGCTCGTGGTGAGACAGGCATGGAAGAGCTTCATGATGTCTTGCGGGAAAATGGAACCGATGTGCTCCAGAGCGTCACTGAGTGGCACTTTCGTAAACAAAGAAACAATGTCAAAGCTGACCAGGATGTCGTTTGGTGCAAGTTTTAGTTTCTTCAGCTTCTCGATGAAATGTCCTGAGTCCTTTACGTACGTGTCGGTCTTCCCCACGTGCGGCTGGAGCAGAGAGGCCAAGTGTTTTGCCAGTTTATATGTCGGTGAGCCAGGAGCGCTAACAATCGGTCTTAATGGAACGTTGTTCTTATGGATCTGAATGTCACAGTGAACCCTACAACGCTCCATTTACAGAGTGGGAGCTCCTCGGCGCCCTTGCACATTGCCCCAATAGAGCTCTTCAGCCAGATCGGATCCACAGTCAGATGATTAAAAATCTCTCGTCGGACTAGAAGCTATATCTCCTCATCATTTTCAACCAGATGTAGAGCAATGGCGTCTTTCCATCGCAATGGCGGGAGAGCACCATCATTCCAGTGCTCAAACCTGGTAAAAATCCGCGTGATGTGGATAGCTATCGGCCTATCAGCCTCACCAACGTTCTTTGTATGCTGATAGAATGTATGATAAGTCTGCGGTTGTGTTGGCTCCTGGAGTCAAGGGGCCTACTGGCTCCATGCCAGGGCGGTTTCCGCCAGGGTCGCTCTACCACGGATAACCTTGTGTCCCTCGAGTCTGCCATCCGAACAGCCTTTTATATCGCGCCAACACCTGGTTGCCGTCTTTTTCGATTTACGAAAAGCTTATGACAAAACCTGGAGACATCATGTCCTTGCCAGTTTATATGAATGTGGGTCTCTGGGGCCCACTCCCGGTTTTAATCCAAAACTTGCTGTCGCTCCGTACTTTCCGTGTCCAAATTGGTGCCTCCCATAGTTCCTCCCATATCCAGGAGAAGGGAGTCTTGCAGGGCTCCGTATTGAGTGTCTCTCTATTTTTAGTAGCCATTAACGGTCTAGCAGCAGCTGTAAGTTCGTCTGCCTCACCTTCTCTGTATGCAGACGACTTCTGCATTTCGTACTGCTCCTCCAGTACAGCTGTTGCTGAGCAGCACCTACAGGGAACCATCCATAAGGCACAGTCATGGGCTTTAGCCCATGGCTTCCAGTTCACCCTGCGCTTCTCCGCTGTCACTTCCTCTCGATTCTTGACTTGTCCTGGGGCTCGATGGCTGATGGTCACTCTGGCTTCGCCTATGTTCACAGAGGACATACTGAACAACACTCCTCCCCAGATGGCTGCAGTGTTTTCACTGCAGAGCTGGCGGCCAAGCACATCCTCTCAGGCCCTGGCGAGTCATTTCTTCTCTGTACTGATTCCTCGAGCAGCCAACAAGCTATCGACCAGTTGGTAGCGACCATCCAGGTGTCCATCTATGCCCTGGAACGGACCAGTCGTTCAGTGGTGTTTGTCTGGCCCCCAGATCACGTCAGAATCCCAGGACATGAACTTGCTGACAGGATGGCCAGACAGGCTACACGGAAACCGCTTCTGGAGATCGGCATTCCCGTAACTGATCTGCGTTCATTATTGCAACACAAGATTTTTCGGCTTTGGGAGACGGAATGGCATGATCTCAGTACACACAACGAACTGCGTGCCATTGAGACTACGAATGTGTGGAAGTCCTCCATGTGGGCCTCCCGCATGAACCCTGTGGTTCTCTGCCGGCTCCGCATTTGTCACGCTTGGGTGACCCACGGCTGCCTCTTAGGCCGTGCAGACCCACCTCCGTGTTGGTGCGGCGAACGGTTGACAGTGGCCCATATACTCTTAAGCTGTATTTTAGCAGACAACGGCTTAACGAATGATTTAGTTTTACGTTTTATGCGTGAGATTTTTTTTTATCGTTCTATATAAGTTTTAGCGCTTGTCCTTTGTCCCTCTGTTCTCTCTCCCCTACTGCTGTTAGGCTGGAGATTTTAATGTATTCCGGCCTGTGTGGCCGAGCGGTTCTAGACGCGTCAGTCTGGAACAGCGCGACCGCTACGGTTGCAAGTTCGAATCCTGCCTCGGGCATGGATGTGTGTGTTGTCCTTCGGTTAGTTAGGTTTAAGTAGTTCTAAGTTCTAGGGGACTAATGACTTCAGATGTTAAGTCCCATAGTGCTCAGAGCCATTTGAACCATTTTAATGTGTTGCAGCATGGCTGGCTTATCCTTTTTATTCTTGTGGTCAGCTAGCCATGGTAACCTGCTCTCTTGTTTAATCTCTTCTGCCTGTTACTTGCCTCTCTGTGATTTTCTTGTCTTATTTTGTTCCTTGTAGTGTTTGTTTCCCTTCTTTTGTTCTTCGGGTTTTTCCTTCCTCTCGGCATTGTGCCGTACGTCTCGTTTGTTTTATTGTTTCTCTTGTGGAATTGTTTTTAATAGGAACAACGGACCGATGACCAAGCAGTTTGTTCCCTCCCTCCTCCACCCCCCCCCCCCCCTTTTAAACCAACCAAGCCAGTCCTCAGTCGGCAGAAATCGTCAACAATCGGAAGACTTCGGCAAAACAGCATACTTACTTACGTCAGCACCCGCTCGCTGTTTGTTACTGTCTCCCGCTCCCATCCCCAAAAATGTAACTAGCCGCCATATCCAATTTTAATATGCCTCTGATACCTAAGAGTTTAATAATAGAAGTATTCAAATACGTAAAATTTGCTAATGTAACAACCATAATGTTTTTACTTCAGTGTCTAGCACATCACTTTGGCATAACTTAGAAGAAACTGAAATTCAGAGCATTATATCGTTTCTCCTTCTTCTTTGTTAGTGAAAGGTCTTTCTCTTTCCGTCTTGTCCTTACCTGTGTCTCCACCTGCAGAAACACTATCCTTATCGGATTTGCTGTTGGCAACAGCTACTGTCGACCTGTGAATGTGCGCAACCTCCTTTCTGAGAACTTTTCTGCAGCTCACCGTACAAGTGGACTGGTCATTACACTAAACACAACTTGCCAGAATTTCTTGCCATTTTCGAGCTTTTAGTTTTCCATTTACTTTACTGCGCGACAATCAACGGAGAAATTTTGAAATTGAACTACGTAGTTTCAGTAAAATGTTCTTTGGGGCAGCAAATTGGTTACCAACAATGTTACTAGTGTTGGGAACGCCGAGTTTGAATCACTTTGTTCACACGTGTGACGTCAAGTGACCTGGCTCACTGACGTATCTGTGGCGGTACTGGCGAATTTGTGCTTCGTACCTGTCTTGTCTCCACCCAGTCACAGTGTAATGTTAAAACGATGTTTAAAAATGTCATCAAGTTCAAAGATACGCAGAAAAATAATATGCAACGTTCACAGACGTTACAGTCAACGATATTAACATATTTGCCTCTGGAGGAACTGGTATAGACATGCGTATTCAAATACAAAGATATGTAAACAGACAGAATATGGCGCTGCAGTTGGAACGCCTATACAAGACAAGTGTCTGGTGCAGTTGTGAGATCGGTTACTGCTGCTACAATGGCAGGTTGTCAAGGTTTCAGTCAACTTGAACGTGTTGTTATAGTCGCCGCACGAACGATGGGACACAGCATCTCCGAGGTAGCAATTAAGTCGGGATTTTCCTGTACGACTATTTCACAAGTGTACCGTGAATATCAGGAATCCTGTAAAACATCTAATCTCCGACATCACTGAGGCCGGAAAAAGATCCTGCAAGAACGGGACCAATGATGACTCAAGAGAATCGTTCAACGCGACAGAAGTGCAACCCTTCCGCGAATTCCTGCAGATTTCATTGTTGGGCCATCAACAAAACATCATCGATATGGGCTTTCGGACCCGAAGGCTCACTCGTGTACCCTTGATGACTGCACGACACAAAGCTTATGCCTTGCCTCGGCTAATCAACACCGACACTGGACCGTTGATGACTGGAAATATTTTGCCTGGAGGGACAATCCCGTTTCAAATTGTATTGGGCGGATGGACGTGAACAGGTATGGAGACAACCTGATGAATCCATGGATCCTACCTGTCAGCAGGGGCCTGTTCAAGCTGGTGGAGTCTCTGAATGGAGTGGGGCCAGTGCAGTTGGCATGATATGGAATCCCTGATACATCTAGATACGTCTCTGATACGTGGCATGTACTTAAGCATCCTGTCTGATCACCTGCATACCTTCGTGGCCATTGTGCATTCCGACGGACTTGGGCAATTCCAGCAGCACAATGTGACACCCCACACCCACACATCCAGAATTGCTACAAAAGGGCTCCAGGGACACTCTTCTGAATTTAAACACTTCCGTTCCCCACCAGACTCCCCAGACATGAACATTATTGTGCATATCTGGGATGCCTTGCAATGTGTTGTTCAGAAAAGATCTCCACCGTCTCGTACTTTAACGGATTTATTGGTTAAACTTTATCTCATTATTGTAGTCTCCTTTTGGGAGCTTTACTGTTTATAGAATTCAATTAACTTGCAAAGCTTCGGTAAAGATTAATGTTGTGTTGGAATAGATCGGTTGCCCTTGCTTGTAAGGATTTTGAATTTTAAAGATAATATTTTATTTGGCGTGATCTAAACAAATGGGAACTCATCTCAGTCAATCAGTTGAACCATTTCAGAAAAACCTAAGCTACAGCTGAGATAAAAGATGCTATAGCGTTATATTCAATCAGAATTGCTGGAATATCATTTCGGCGCACCGAGCTTAGACCGAGAGATTAGGCCCACTATAAAAATTACTACTGCATCTGTATCTATGTCATCGCTGACATACACTGTCACCCTACGTGACGGTGAAAAGTCGTAACAGTTTTAACTGTAGCCTATGTTCCTCCTGTCACTGGAAAACTTCCAAAAATTTGTGCTTCTATATGGTGCATGTTTTGAGTTGCACGTTTCCCCTTGGGAAAGTCTTTGCGTAAGACACGGATATATTTGCCCCCACTTTAGATAAACGCAAAGCATAGATTACTAACATTCGATTAGATTAGATTCAGTTTTCGTTTCATAGACGCAAAAATGAGATGATTCTAGTTGGTGTGGAACATATCGGAAAGTATAACATAAAAGACATGGAACATTTGAATATAATATTCACTTCCCTTATCATTTGTCCGCAGATCGTCAAGACATGTGTATACATTACAGTAAACTGCAACTGCTAATATTTGTTGAATTAATACGCAGCAGAAAGAAACAGTTACGCACTTTTAATAAATACGCAAAGTACATAATCTCGACTGTTGTGACCAAGAGCTGTCAAAACTAAAATCTAACAGACATTTCTACTTAAGATGGCCTAACAATCTCTGTTTAGATATTCGCGTATACTTTAAAAGTACCAAAAAGTCTTTGAAACTCTGTTTAATCTGTTTTTTACCCAAAAGCAAGTTTTTGATGGTTGCTGGAAATTTATTGATAATGCATGTTCCTCGATATTGGATCCCTTTTTGGACCAAAGTAAGTGAGTTTAGATTTTAGTGTAGATTTTTCTTGTTCTACTATGTATTGAGCTATTGGTTGGAAAAAGAGACATATTATTTGCAACAAATTTCATTGAGGAATAAATATAATGGGAGGCAGCTGTCATAGTACCCAGTCCCTGGAACAGGTTTGTGAATAATGTTTCTGAATTTACACTACAAATGAATCTTCACGCTTCGGCACTGTAAATACTTCTACTCGGTTTGACTAGTTACCCCACATCTACATCTACATCTACATCTACATGACTACTCTGCAATTCACATTTAAGTGCTTGGCAGAGGGTTCATCGAACCACAATCATACTATCTCTCTACTATTCCACTCCCGAACAGCGAGCGGGAAAAACGAACACCTAAACCTTTCTGTTCGAGCTCTGATTTCTCTTATTTTATTTTGATGATCATTCCTACCTATGTAGGTTGGGCTCAACAAAATATTTTCGCATTCGGAAGAGAAAGTTGGTGACTGAAATTTCGTAAAAAGGTCTCGCCGCGACGAAAAACGTCTATGCTGTAATGACTTCCATCCCAACTCGTGTATCATATCTGCCACACTCTCTCCCCTATAACGCGATAATACAAAACGAGCTGCCCTTCTTTGCACCCTCTCGATGTCCTCCGTCAATCCCACCTGGTAAGGATCCCACACCGCGCAGCAATATTCTAACAGAGGACGAACGAGTGTAGTGTAAGCTGTCTCTTTAGTGGACTTGTTGCATCTTCTAAGTGTCCTGCCAATGAAACGCAACCTTTGGCTCGCCTTCCCAACAATATTATCTATGTGGTCCTTCCAACTGAAGTTGTTTGTAATTTTAACACCCAGGTACTTAGTTGAATTGACAGCCTTGAGAATTGTACTATTTATCGAGTAATCGAATTCCAACGGATTTCTTTTGGAACTCATGTGGATCATCTCACACTTTTCGTTATTTAGCGTCAACTGCCACCTGCCACACCATACAGCAATCTTTTCTAAATCGCTTTGCAGCTGATACTGGTCTTCGGATGACCTTACTAGACGGTAAATTACAGCATCATCTGCGAACAACCTAAGAGAACTGCTCAGATTGTCACCCAGGTCATTTATATAGATCAGGAACAGTAGAGGTCCCAGGACGCTTCCCTGGGGAACACCTGATATCACTTCAGTTTTACTCGATGATTTGCCGTCTATTACTACGAACTGCGACCTTCCTGACAGGAAATCACGAATCCAGTCGCACAACTGAGACGATACCCCATAGCTCCGCAGCTTGATTAGAAGTCGCTTGTGAGGAACGGTGTCAAAAGCTTTCCGGAAATATAGAAATACGGAATCAACTTGAGATCCCCTGTCGATAGCGGCCATTACTTCGTGCGAATAAAGAGCTAGCTGCGTTGCACAAGAGCGATGTTTTCTGAAGCCATGCTGATTACGTGTCAATAGATCGTTCCCTTCGAGGTGATTCATAATGTTTGAATACAGTATATGCTCCAAAACCCTACTGCAAACCGACGTCAATGATATAGGTCTGTAGTTAAATGGATTACTCCTACTACCCTTCTTGAACACTGGTGCGACCTGCGCAATTTTCCAATCTGTAGGTACAGATCTATCGGTGAGCGAGCGGTTGTATATGAGTGCTAAGTAGGGAGCTATAGTATCAGCGTAATCTGAAAGGAACCTAATCGGTATACAATCTGGACCTGAAGACTTGCCCGTATCAAGCGATTTGAGTTGCTTCGCAACCCCTAAGGTATCTACTTCTAAGAAACTCATGCTAGCAGATGTTCGTGTTTCAAATTCTGGAATATTCCATTCTTCTTCCCTGGTGAAGGAATTTCGGAAAACTGCGTTCAATAACTCCGCTTTAGCGGCGCAGTCGTCGATAACAGTACCATCGGCACTGCGCAGCGAAGGTATTGACTGCGTCTTGCCGCTTGTGTACTTTACATACGACCAGAATTTCTTCGGATTTTCTACCAAATTTCGAGACAATGTTTCGTTGTGGAACCTATTAAAGGCATCTCGCATCGAAGTACGTGCCAAATTTCGCGCGTCTGTAAATTTTAGCCCATCTTCAGGATTTCGCGTTCTTCTGAACTTCGCATGCTTTTTCCGTTGCCTCTGCAACAGCGTTCGGACCTTTTTTGTGTACCACGGGGGATCCGTTCCATCTCTTATCAATTTATGAGGTATGAATATCTCAATTGCTGTTGCTACTATATCTTTGAATTTGAGCCACATCTCGTCTACATTCGCATAGTCAGTTCGGAAGGAATGGAAATTGTCTTTTAGGAAGGCTTCTAGTGGCACTTTATCCGCTTTTTTAAATAAAATTATTTTGCGTTTGTTTCTGATGGATTTGGAAGATGGAAAAGAGCCACCGTGGTACAACAACCGAGTTAGAAAACTGCTGCGGAAGCAAAGGGAACTTCACAGCAAACATAAACATAGCCAAAGCCTTGCAGACAAACAAAAATTACGCGAAGCGAAATGTAGTGTGAGGAGGGCTATGCGAGAGGCTTTCAATGAATTCGAAAGTAAAGTTCTATGTACTGACTTGGCAGAAAATCCTAAGAAATTTTGGTCCTATGTCAAAGCGGTAGGTGGATCAAAACAAAATGTCCAGACACTCTGTGACCAAAATGGTACTGAAACAGAGGATGACAGACTAAAGGCCGAATTACTAAATGTCTTCTTCCAAAGCTGTTTCACAGAGGAAGACTGCACTGTGCTTCCTTCTCTAGATTGTCGCACAGTTGACAAAATGGTAGATATCGAAGTAGACGACAGAGGGATAGAGAAACAATTAAAATCGCTCAAAAGAGGAAAGGCCGCTGGTCCTGATGGGATACCAGTTCGATTTTACACAGAGTACGCGAAGGAACTTGCCCCCCTTCTTGCAGCGGTGTACCGTAGGTCTCTAGAAGAGCGAAGCGTTCCAAAGGATTGGAAAAGGGCACAGGTCATCCCCGTTCTCAAGAAGGGACGTCGAACAGATGTGCAGAACTATAGACCTATATCTCTAACGTCGATCAGTTGTAGAATTTTGGAACACGTATTATGTTCGAGTATAATGTCTTTTCTGGAGACTAGAAATCTACTCTGTAGGAATCAGCATGGGTTTCGAAAAAGACGATCGTGTGAAACCCAGCTCGCGCTATTCGTCCACGAGACTCAGAGGGCCTTAGACACGGGTTCACAGGTAGATGCCGTGTTTCTTGACTTCCGCAAGGCGTTTGACACAGTTCCCCACAGTCGTTTAATGAACAAAGTAAGAGCATACGGACTATCAGATCAATTGTGTGATTGGATTGAGGAGTTCCTAGATAACAGAACGCAGCACGTCATTCTCAATGGAGAGAAGTCTTCCGAAGTAAGAGTGATTTCAGGTGTGCCGCAGGGGAGTGTCATAGGACCGTTGCTATTCACAATATACATAAATGACCTGGTGGATGACATCGGAAGTTCACTGAGGCTTTTTGCAGATGATGCTGTGGTGTATCGAAAGGTTGCAACAATGGAAAATTGTACTGAAATGCAGGAGGATCTGCAGCGAATTGACGCATGGTGCACGGAATGGCAATTGAATCTCAATGTAGCGAAGTGTAATGTGATGCGAATACATAGAAAGATAGGTCCCTTATCATTTAGCTACAAAATAGCAGGTCAGCAACTGGAAGCAGTTAATTCCATAAATTATCTGGGAGTACGCATTAGGAGTGATTTAAAATGGAATGATCATATGAAGTTGATCGTCGGTAAAGCAGATGCCAGACTGAGATTCATTGGAAGAATCCTAAGGAAATGCAATCCGACAACAAAGGAAGTAGGTTACAGTACGCTTGTTCGCCCAATGCTTGAATACTGCTCAGCAGTGTGGGATCCGCACCAGGTAGGGTTGATAGAAGAGATAGAGAAGATCCAACGGAGAGCAGCGCGCTTCGTTACAGGATCATTTAGTAATTGCGAAAGCGTTACGGAGATGATAGATAAACTCCAGTGGAAGACTCTGCAGGAGAGACGCTCAGTAGCTCGGTACGGGCTTTTGTTAAAGTTTCGAGAACATACCTTCACCGAAGAGTCAAGCAGTATATTGCTCCCTCCTACGTATATCTCGCGAAGAGACCATGAGGATAAAATCAGAGAGATTAGAGCCCACACAGAAGCATACCGACAATCCTTCTTTCCACGTACAATACGAGACTGGAATAGAAGGGAGAACCGATAGAGGTACTCAGGGTACCCTCCGCCACACACCAACTATAACCGTATGAGTGGGATATTTATTTGTTACGAGACTCAAACTTTCTCTGAACTGTTCCGCAACTGTATCATCGGAGTCTGGGGGTCGGTAGAAGGAGCCAATTATTAACTTAATTCGGCTGTTAAGTATAACCTCCACCCACACCAATTCGCACAGAGTATCTACTTCGATTTCACTACAAGATAAACCACTACTGACAGACACCAACACTCCACCATCAATTCTGCCTAATCTATCTTTCCTGAACACCGTCTGAGACTTCGTAAAAATTTCTGCAGAACTTATTTCAGGCTTTAGCCAGCTTTCTGTACCTATAACGATATCAGCTTCTGTGCTTTCTATTAGCGCTTGAAGCTCAGGGACTTTTCCAGCGCAACTACAACAGTTTACAACTATAATTCCGACTGTTCCTTGATCCAAGCACGTCCTGTAATTGCCAAGCACCCTTTGACATTGCAGCCCATCCCGCACTTTCCCGAGGCCTTCTAACCTAAAAAACCGCCCAGTCCACGCCACACAGCCTCCGCTACCCGTGTAGCCGCCAGCTGAGTGTAGTGAACTCCTGACCTATTCAGCGGAACCCGAAACCCCACCACCCTATGGCGCAAGTCAAGGAATCTGCAGCCAATACGGTCGCAAAACCGTCTGAGCCTCTGATTCAGACCCTCCACCCGGCTCTGCACCAAAGGTCCGCAGTCGGTTCTGTCAACGATGCTGCAGATGGTGAGCTCTGCCTTCATCTCGTAAGCAAGACCGGCAGCCTTCACCAAATCAGATAGCCGCTGGAATCCAGAGAGAATTTCCTCAGATCCAAAGCGACACACGTCATTAGTGCCGACATGTGGCACCACCTGCAGCTGGCTGCACCCTGTGCTCTTCATGGCATCCGGAAGGCCCCTTCCACATCAGGAATGACTCCTCCCGGAATGCACACGGAGTGCACACTGGATTTCTTCCCCTCCTTAGCCGCCATATCCCTAAGGGGCCCCATTACGCGCCTAACATTGGAGCTCCCAACCTCTGCGATTGCCCGGACCTTGCTGAAACAGGGCAGGCAGCTGCATCTGGCTCAGCCAGAGACAGTGCCTGAAACCGGTTTGTCAGACGCACCGGGGAGGCTTTCTGATCAGCTTCCGGGGACGCCTTTCGCTGCCTGCCACGCCTTGGAACGACCTCCCAATCAACCACAGGCGAGGGCTCAGCCCCACTGCGGGCAGCAACCGGGGCAACCACAGCGGCAGACCGATCTGGGGACAGACGGGATGAGGTTGACATCCCCATGATACCCGAGTCCGGCTCCCCACAGTGGTGCCCATTGGCAACAGCCTCAAGCTGCGCGACCGAAGTCAGCGCCGATTGCAGCTGTGAGCGAAGGGATGCCAAGTCAGCCCTCATCCGAACACAGCAATCGCAGTCCCTGTCCATTCTAATCGATGTTTAACAACAGTTACTGAAACACGAGTCGGTGCCTAGATAACGCAAGCGGAACACGCAAAGAATGTATCAACTAACCTGTACAAATGCCTAACGACTGCGCTACAATCTGCTGAATTTACGATTACAGTAACTAAAACTCGAAATTGCACCTCCTATACGAAACTCACACGCAATTTAAATAAGAATCTACGAAGTAAACACTAAAGCGCGATGCTACAACTGTCAAATATTATAATACGCCCGAAATATATGAATTAAACAATGCAAGTACCCAAAAACACGCAAAGAAATTAATTAAACTATCTAACAAATAAGTAAGCTAGGGTTATACGACTTGCTGCTGCAGCTGCTTATGTAAAATACTGTAGGCTTTCAAAATAGCAAAAAAGTGAATACTGATTTAGCATTAATTGTTTGAAATGGTCGCTACCTCTGTGTTATGTCTTCCTGTGTGGTTCTTAAGTGTATACAGGAGCGAGCAACAGATGTTGTTCGTGAACAGAGAATTCAGATATTAATTTATTCTACATCTAATATCATCATCATCATCATCGTCATCATGTAAGACTGATTATGCCTTTCAGCGTTCAGTCTGGAGTATAGCCCCCTTATAAAATTCCACCATGTTCCCCTATTCAGTGCTAACATTGGTGCCTCTTCTGATGTTAAACCTATTACTTCAAAATCATTCTTAACCGAATCCAGGTACCTTCTCCTTGGTCTGCTCCGACTCCTCCCACCCTCACTGCTGAACCCATGGGTCTCTTGGGTAACCTTGCTTCTCCCATGCATCTAACATGACCCCACCATCTAAGCCTGTTCATCCTGACTGCTACATCTATAGAGTTCATTCCCAGTTTTTCTTTGATTTCCTCATTGTGGACACCCTCCTGTCATTGTTCCCATCTACTAGTACCTGCAATCATCCTAGCTACTTTCATATCCGTAACCTCAACCTTGTCGATAAGGTAACCTGAATCCACCCAGCTTTCGCTCTCATACAACAAAGTTGGTCGAAAGATTTAACGGTGCATAGATAACTTAGTCTTGGTACTGAGTTCCTTCTTGAAGAAGAGAGTAGATCGTAGCTGAGCGCTCACTGCATGAGCTTCGCTACACCTCGCTTCCAGTTCTTTCACTATGTTGCCATCCTGTGAGAATATGCGTCCTAAGTACTTTAAACTGTCCACCTGTTCTAACGTTGTTCCTCCTATTTGGCACTCAATCCGTTTATATTTCTTTCCCACTAACATTACTTTCGTTTTGGAGATGCTAATCTTCATACCATAGTCCTTACATTTCTGACCTAGCTCTGAAGTATTACTCTGTAAACTTTCAATCGAATCTGCCATCACAACTAAGTCATCCGCATATGCAAGACTGCTTATTTTGTGTTCACATATCTTGGTATCCCCCAGCCAGTCTATTGTTTTCAACATATGATCCATAAATAATATGACCAACAGTGGATACAGGTTGCAGCCTTGTCTTACCCCTGAACCATGAACTCAATTTACTGTCAACTCTAACTGCTGCCTGACTATCCATGTAAAGGCCTTTAATTGCTTGCAAAAGTTTTCCTCCTATTCCATAATCTCGTAGAACAGACAATAACTTCCTCCTAGGAACCCGGTCATATGCCTTTCCTAGATCTATAAAGCATAGATCCAGTTCCCTGTTCCACTCATAACACTTCTCCATTATTTGCCGTAAGCAAAAGATCTAGTCCTGACAACCTCTAAGAGCCCTAAACCCGCACTGATTTTCATCCAATTGGTCCTCAACTAATACTCGCACTCTCCTTTCAACAATACCTGAGAAGATTTTACCCACAACGCTGATCAAAGAGATACCTCTGTAGTTGTTACAATCTTTACTGTTTCCATGTTTAAAGATTGGTGTGATTACTGCTTTTGTCCAGTCTGATGGAACCTGTCCCGACTCGCAGGCCGTTTCAATGATCCTGTGTAGCCATTTAAGACCTGACGTTCCACTGTATTTGATGAGTTCCGACTTAATTTCATCCACCCCAGCTGCTTTATTGCACTGCAATCTATTGACCATTTTCTCCACTTCCTCAAATGTGATTTTAATTCCATCCTCATTCCTATCCCATTCTACCTCGAAATCTGAAACATTGCTGATCGTATTTTCACCTACATTGAGCAACTCTTCAAAACATTCCCTCCATCTGCCCAAGTCATCCACAGGATTCACCAGCAGTTTTCCTGACCTGTCCAAAATACTTGTCATTTCCTTCTTACCTCCCTTTCGAAGACTGCTAATTACACTCCAGAATGGTTTTCCAGCAGCTTGACCCATAGTCTCCAACCTGTTTCCAATGTCTTCCCAAGATTTCTTCTTGGATGCTGCAAATATCTGTTTGGCTTTGTTTCTTTCTTCAACATAACTTTCTCTGTCTACCTGAGTTCTAGTATGTAGCCATTTTTGATACGCCTTCTTTTTCCTTTTACAGGTTGCCTTGACTGTGTCATTCCACCAAGCTGTTTGCTTCATCCTACTTTTACACACTACTGTTCCAAGACATTCTTTAGCCACTTCTAGTACTGTGTCCCTGTACCTTGTCATTCCTTTTCCAATGACTGTAATTGACTACATTCAACTAACTGGTACCTTTCTGAGATCGCTGTTATGTACTTGAGCCTGATTTCCTTACCCTGAAGTTTCACCACTCTTATCCTCCTACATATGGACCTGACCTCCTGCACTTTTGTCCTCACAATCCCAATTTCACTGCAGATTAAATAATGACCAGTGTCATCAAAGAATGCCCTGAATACACGTGTGTCCCTCACAGCCTTACAGAATTCCTGATCTGTTATTATATAGTCAATGACAGATCTGGTTCCCCTGCCATCCCAAGTATACTGGTGAATGTTCTTATGTTTAAAAAAGGAATTTGTGATTACTAAGCCCATACTGGCACAGAAATCCAAGAGTTGTTTCCCGTTCCTGTTGGCCTCCATATCCTCTCCAAATTTACCCATAACCTTTTCATACCCTTCTGTTCTATTTCCAGTCCTGGCATTAAAATCACCCATGAGCAGAACACTGTCCTTGTCCTTTACTCTAACAACTACATCAGTGAGTGCCTCATAAAAACTATCCATCTTATCTTGATCTGTCCCTTCACAATGCGAATGTACTGACACAATCCTAATTTTCTTGCTAGACACTGTCAAATCTATCCACATCAGTCGTTCGTTTACATACCTTACTGCAACTACGCTGGATTCCATTTCTTTCCTGATGTAAATCCCTACACCCCATTGTGCTATTCCTGCTTTGACTCCTGACAGGTAGACCTTGTATTCTCCCACTTCCTCTTCTTTCTCACCCCTTACCCAAATGTCACTAACAGCTAAAACGTCCAGCCCCATCTTACTTGCAGCCTCGGCCAGCTCTACATTCGTCCCAGGGTAGCCCCCATTGATATTAATAGCTCCCCATCTCATTACCATTTGTTTGCCAAGTCGTATCTTAGGAATCCCTGGTTTGTCAGTTACGAGGTGGGACTCGTCACCTCCAAAGGTCAGAGGCATTTTGCTCTGATTGTTGCCAGCATCATATTTAAAGTACCAGGGAAGCAGGTTGCTAGCCTTACTTGCCCCGAGTCCCATTGGGTTTTACCCCTAACAGTTGAGGGACTAACCGGTGGATTTGGTAGTCTTTGCCGTATGAGCACAAAGGTGACCACGACTCAGAATCTGTCCGAGATGCCCAGCCTTATTCCAAAGTAACTGGTATCCTGACTGTCGGGACCACTTACTTGGCCACTCATACGTTGCCTGTGGTTCATGAACTAGGACAGGACTACAGGAACTCACACCATGAACCACTAATATCAAATTGTAAAAATAATACAAAACTTTATTGCTGTGGTTGCAGCGTCAGTTGCTAACAGTAGATGTGAAAGTAGAAATATACACAGATACAAAATATTTATAAATATGTCACTCTCCAGTACAATATTTCTTCGTAAGATGTCGAGCCCTGGCCGCTATGGAAGCCTGTAAATGTTATTCAACTGACAAACTCACAAAATGGGGTCAGTGCGTAAATGTTCGAACTTGAGTACACCCGCCGCTGGAGCTCTGGGGAGGAGATGATCGCACCTCATTGGCAGCGGCGTAATCGTTTGTGGCACACCAGCGCGCTCGTGCCGCGGTGGCGGATGCATGAAACGGGGCGGCGTAACCGGCGGCGCGCGTATTCGAAAGCGCCACCGGCCTGATGAACCCGATACCGCACGTTACCCCTTGATCACAGTGACTGCCGTTCCCGCAAACAGTAGACCAACTTACTGCCACTACCCCAAACGGTGACTGCCATTGCCCCAAATGTTGATTACCATTAACACCCAACCCAGATCATGGTGATTATCATTACCCAATATCAGATTTTTATCTCATCTCATCTTCATTTATTAGGCAGGAATTGCCTGTAACGGTACCCATCTATGTCGGGGTCTTCCCCTGCCTCTTCTCCCGTGGCACTTATAATTTCTCACCTTTAAGTGAAGTCTCTCTCTTCATTCTTTGTAGATGTTCGTTGTATTTTCTTCTGTAGTCTCGAATTTTATGATTAAGGCTAAAGATTTGCAGTTCTTCTCCAATATCTCGACTTCTTAGCATGCTCTCGTGCAACCTTTAACACCTCCAAGGAATTTCATTTCTTGTGCTTGAATTCAGCTTTCTTGATTCTTGGTAATCACCAGATCTCACTTCCATAGAGCAGTGTGGGAACTGCAACAGTTTTGTAAAATTTAATTTTGGTGTCTTTCCTGGTTTTGCTTTTTAGGTTTCTGTTCATTGTTCCACATACCTGGCTCAATTTACTAAGTTGTTGTTGTGGTGTTCAGTCCTGAGACTGGTTGGATGCAGCTCTCCATGCTACTCTATCCTGTGCAAGCTTCTTCATCTCCCAGAACCTATTGCAACCTACATACTTCTGAATCTGCTTGGTGTATTCATCTCTTGGTCTCCCTCTACGATTTTTACCCTCCACGCTGCCGTCCAATACTAAATTGGCGATCCCTTGATGTCTCAGAATATGCCCTGCCAACCGATCCCTTCTTCTAGTCAAGTTGTGCCACAAATTTCTCTTCTCCCCAATCCTATTCAACACCTGCTCATTAGTTATGTGATCTACCCATCTAATCTTCAGCATTCTTCTATAGCACCACATTTCGAAAGCTTCTATTCTCTTCTTGTCTAAACTATTTATTGCCCATGTTTCACTTCCATACATGGCTACACTGCATACACATACTTTCAGAAACGACTTCCTAACACTTAAATCAATACTCGATGTTAACAAATTTCTCTTCTTCAGAAACGCTTTCCTTGCCATTGCCAGTCTACATTTTATATCCTCTCTACTTCGACCATCATCTGTTATTTTGCTCCCCAAATACCTAAACTCCTTTACTACTTTAAGTGTCTCATTTCCTAATCTAATACTCTCAACATCACCCAACTTAGTTCGACTACATTCTATTGTCCTCGTTTTGCTTTTGTTGATGTTCATCTTATATCCTCCCTTCAAGACACCATCCGTTCCGTTCAACTGATCTTCCAAGTCCTTTGCTGTCTCTGACAGAATTACAATGTCATTTGCGAACCTCAAAGTTTTTATTTCTTCTCTATGGATTTTGATACCTACACCGAATTTTTCTTTTGTTTCCTTCACTGCTTGCTCAATATAAAGATTGAATAACATCGGGGAGAGGCTACAACCCTGTCTCACTCCCTTCCCAACCACTGCTTCCCTTTCATGCCCCTCAACTCTTACAACTGCAATTTGATTTCCATACAAATTGTAAATAGCTTTTCGCTCCCTATATTTTACCCATGCCACCTTCAGAATTTGTAAGAGAGTATTCCAGTCAATATTGTGAAAAGCTTTCTCTAGGTCTACAAATGCTAGAAACGTAGCGTTGCGTTTCCTTAATCTAGCTTCTAAGATAAGCCGTAGGGTCAGTATTGCCTCACGTGTTCCAATATTTCTACGAAATCCAAACTGATCTTCCCCAAGGTCGGCTTCTACTAATTTTTCCATTCGTCTGTAAAGAATTCGCGTTAGTATTTTGCAGCCGTGACTTATTAAACTGATAGTTCGGTAATTTTCACATCTGTCAACACCTGCTTTCTTTGGGAATAGGATTATTATATTCTTCTTGAAGTCTGAGGGTATTTCGCCTGTCTTATACATCTTGCTCACCAGATGGTACAGTTTCGTCAGGACTGGCTCTCCCAAGGCCGTCAGTAGTTCTAATGGAATGTTGTCTACTCCGGGGGCTTTATTTCGACTCAGGTCTTTCAGCGCTCTGTCGAACTCTTCACACAGTATCGTATCTCCCATTTCATCTTCATCTACATCCTCTTCCATTTCCATAATATTGTCCTCAAGTACATCGCCCTTGTATAGACCCTCTATATACTCCTTCCACCTTTCTGCTTTACCTTCTTTGCTTAGAACTAGGTTTCCAACTGGGCTCTTGATATTCATACAAGTGGTTCTCTTTCTCCAAAGGTCTCCTTAATTTTCCTGTAGGCAGTATCTATCTTACCCTTAGTGAGATAACCCTCTACATCCTTACATTTGTCCTCTAGCCATCCCTGCTTAGCCATTTTGCACTTCCTGTGGATATCATTTTTGAGGCGTTTGTATTCCTTTTTGCCTGCTTCATTTACTGCATTTTTATATTTTCTCCTTTCATCAATTAATTTCAATATTTCTTCTGTTACCCAAGGATTTCTATTAGCCCTCGTCTTTTCACCTACTTGATCCTCTGCTGCCTTCACTACTTCATCCCTCAAAGCTACCCATTCTTCTTCTACTGTATTTCTTTCCCCCATTCCTGCCATTTGTTCCCTTACGCTCTCCCTGAAACTCTGTACAACCTCTGGTTCTTTCAGTTTATCCAGGTCCCATATCCTTTAATTCCCACCTTTTTGCAGTTTCTTCAGTTTTAATCTACAGTTCATAACGAATAGATTGTGGTCAGAGTCCACATCTGCCCCTGGAAGTGTTTTACATTTTAAAACCTGGTTCCTAAATCTTTGTCTTACCATTATATAATCTATCTGATACCTTTTAGTGTATACAGGGTTCTTCCATGTATACAACCTTCTAGCTATGATTAAGTTACGCTCTGCACAAAATCCTATCAGGTGGCTTCCTCTTTCATTTCTTACCCCCAATCCATATTCAGCTAAGCTTAATTTCAATATCTCTGCCGTAGCCATATGTCATTTCACATCTGGGGTAACTGATATGGTTTACTTGCTCTAAAATCTTCCGTTCTGTCACTATTTTGGTTCTGACTGGTTCTTTCCCCATGAAGGCCATTGTCTTAGTTTTTCCTTTTGAAATTTTCATGTGAAATTTTCACTTATTTGTTTTAGCAAATACATTCTTTTCTGTAGGCCGTGCCGGTCGCGGTGGTCTCGCGGTTCTAGGCGCTCAGTCCGGAACCGCGCGACTGCTACGGTCGCAGGTTCGAATCCTGCCTCGGGCATGGATGTGTGTGATGTCCTTAGGTTAGTTAGGTTTAAGTAGTTCTAAGTTCTAGGGGACTGATGACCACAGATGTTAAGTCCCATAGTGCTCAGAGGCATTTGGACCTGTAGGCCGTCTTCCTTATCTGCTAGGATCGCTGCATCATCAGCATATAGTAAATTATTTGAAAGGATGTTCCGGTTTAGGTAGATGCCTTTCTGAAATTCTGATTTCCATATATGTATTATTTCATTAATGTAGATGTTGAACAAATTTGCAGAGATGCAGCAGCCTTGTCGTACCTCTTTATTAGTTGGTATCTCATTAGTTGTTTTAGCATTGAGATCTAGATTGATATTTGTGTCTTGATATAAACCTTTTATCGCATTTACTAGATGCTTTGGGTATCAGCAATTCGTCATTATTTCCCAAAGTTTCTGGCTATTGACATTGTCAAAACTTTTTTAAAGTCAATAAAAGCAATATGTGTTTATTATACTGTGTCCGTTTTTCTATTATTTGCTATAGAATAAAAACTTCATCTATTGTGGAGCGTCCTTTCCTAAAACCCATTTGTTCCTCATGCAGTACTGCTTCTGCTATGTTTTTAAGTCTTGTATTTAAAATCTTAGCATACACCTTGTATGCTGAGTCCAGTAAACTTATCCCTCTGTATTTGCTGCATAAGCTTTTATCTCCTTTTTTAAAAGTTGATATCACTCTAGCTCTTTTCCAGTCTTTGGGAATACTCTACCTCTCCCAACATTCGTTGAAGAGAGGTAGCAGACGTTGGTGTAGCATCATTCCTCCATATTTTAATAATCCAGCATTAATGCCGTCTTTTTCTGTTCTTAAGTGACGTTAGTGCAGATGTTAATTCATGAGACTGTATTTCACCTAATCGTTTCTCGTCTAGTTGTTCAATTTCAGTTTCTTGTGCTATATGATCATACCACAATTCGCTGTTCTTCTTCAGTACTGTTTATTAGTATCTTCTATTTTTCTGTTGTGTTCAAGGTTTTTAAAATTTTACATGTTATTTGTTGTCTTCCCTGTATATCATGTTGGATATTAGAAATAAACCTATCCCAGTGTTCCTGATGTACTTTCCTTACTAAGCATTTAGTGTTATTTCTTTTCTCTTTATAGTATTGTTTGTTGGCAGTAGTGGGGTTGCTTAAGTATTTTATATATGCGTCCTCTTTTTCTTTGACAGCTTTCGTTATAACCTCATTCCACATTTTTAAGCCTTTTATTTTCCGTATTCTTTTCTTTTTACCGAGAGCTTCTCCTGCTGCTCTGAATACAGTATTCTTCAGAGTTTGCCATTCTTCTTCGATATTGTCTTTAGTTTGTAAGTTTGTTAGTTCTTCACTTATTCTCCTTTGGTACAGGCGTCTGATACTGTTCTCTTCAAGTAAGTATACTGTATAAACGCTTTGATCTTGTTGGTTTGTTACTTGTTTAATTATTTTCTTCCATTTTGTAAAACGATCTATTCTGGAGATTAGTAAGAAATGATCTGATCCTACATCTTTGTCCTCTATAAAGTATTGTATCCCTTACTTGGCCCGCTAGCTAATCATTTACTAAGATTTACTCAATTATTGATCTAAGACCTCTGCTGGCCCAATTTGTGATTTTTAAATTGTTGTAAGTGGCAAAATCTCTTAGTAATTTTCCATTTTCATTACATATTGGTTCTCCAAAGGGACCTATAACGTTTGTTACCGGGATACTTCCTATTCTGGCATTGAAATCATCCATCATAAGAATCTGATCAGTAGCACTGTATTTACTCAGAGTCTTCTGTAGTTCTTCACAGAACCTTTCAGACTCATCTTTTTTTCCCTTCTTCAGGTGCATATACACTTATAAATGTGGTGTTACTCCTTATCAGTTTCAGCCTGACTGTAGGTATTCTTTCACTTACGTATGTACAATCTTGAATGTCTTTTTCCCATTTTTTATGCAGGAGTGGTGCTACACCTCTGCTTTTTCTTTTATGTCGTTGAACACCACTATAGAACTTAATGTAATCTACTAAATATTTATTTCCTCTTAGTTTCTTTTTAGTTTCTGTGAATGTTACAGCATCGATATTCATGTCGCTTAGTACATTTACTAGTTCTAACTCCTTTTGGGAAATTCCTCTCACATTCCAGGTTGCTACTTTGATGTGCGCATTTATCCATTTTCGTTTGTCATTTTTCATAGCCTTGTCATTTACCTTTGAGACCGTCCTGCTTCCGAGGCGCGTTTGGGTACCGGGAGTAGTCTGTGTTTTCTGAGTTGGTTACCAGCGATCTGCTCAACCCCCTTCTAGGAGTATCAGGATTTTCTTTCGGGGTTATCTCCCTTAGCCGCTATGTTCGGTTATTTAAAGGCGCCGGAAATAAGTTCGCCTTTCATCCCCTCCCATTGGCTTTGTGGCCTGTATCCACTGTGTGTCATACATTGCGTATGGGGTCTCACGACTCATGCCTTCTAGGATGTGGGAGTAGGCTTTGTTGGCAGAGCTGCATTGAAATCCTTGAGGTCTGATTGATTTCTCAAATTTCAGTGGACATTAACCGAGTTTTGTTTCTACAAACAGGTATCGGCAGCCTGAGCAGACTGCGGCCTTCTTTGTCAACCTTTGATTGTTAAAGAATAGAAAAGAGAAATGAAAGACACCGTCAGTTCTTGAAACCTAAAACCATCGGAGTCGAAAGAATTAGGCAAGGGACGCCGATAGGAAAGAAAACAGAAGAAGCCTGACACAAGTAAGTGGAAGTAATGTCAGACTTAGCTAAGGGCCCATGTGGTTGCCACCCACATACTCCCCAGACAGGAGATTTTTATAAAAGACTCATTTCCCGAAGTCAGCCAATTTCGTCCGAACTTGGCCGGTGCAAACAAATAGCGGACAAACCTGGTACAATATTTTTACTTTAATATTATCAACACCACAGGTGTTAATTTAATGACACCGCATGGTACTGCACTGGAAGTCTAAATTAATGGATCTGAAGACGTGTTGAGGAAAACTGCTGCGTGAAACTTAACAATGATAAGTACCAAAGAAATTGATCAAGGAATATCTTACGAATTGTCGAGCAGCTATCTACTTCAAGACCGCTAGCATGACACAGGTGCACTGTGTCTGATAAATTAGGACATTCCGTTTACGGTCTAATCTGGTAGGTCCCATGTCACCAATAATCTGTGTCCGCTCCACCATCTGGTGAAATCCAAGGTTGCTTACACATCGACATCGACAACTCTGCATCGTCTACGTGCAAGTGTTGTTAAAGAAATTAATACATTGTACTTGGTATGCTATGAAACTTTTGAAAATCTGATTGAGCACTGATATTTATCCACTTAGGCTACGAATATTAATTGTTGTCTACAGATGAATATCACATATGGTTATTAATCTCTTACTTTAAAATTATCTGGTCTGCCGTGAAGCACAACAGCCCAGTGCCAGGAATACTCTCTCGTCTCCACAGCGTCTAACTTACCTACTCAGTCACAGAACGAATCTGACATGCCTTTGAGATAGGGACGACTGCTTATTTGATCGAAGAAATATGAACTGCGTCACAGAAAAGATATGGTAGGCAGCATGTCTTATTGAGATCTGCCTGTGTGGGGTTTGTTGTACACATTAAGCGCTACTTCTTGAGGCTTCTGACAGCAGCGTGTGTCATCTGCTGAGGTGTGGACGCTGCGGGACTGCCTGGAGAGCAGTATAAACCTGTGTCAAATGTGCAAAGTGATACCACTTATATTATCCAAACGATTGCTTTTTTTATCGCTCTATGCTCAGTTTACCCAACATCACTCATGGACGGGGACTGTTAAAGAGAAGGAGAATGACAGCCAAGTTATTGTCAAAATCGGCTAAAACCAGCTTACAGGATGGAGATCAATGATGGTTCATCTACATCTACATCCATACTCCGCAAGCCACCTGACGGTGTGTGGCGGAGGGTACTTTGAGTACCTCTATCGGTTCTCCCTTCTATTCCAGTCTGTATTGTTCGTGGAAAGAAAGATTCTCGGTATGCCTCTGTGTGGGTTCTAATCTCTCCGATTTTATCCTCATGGTCTCTTCGCGAGGTATACGTAGGAGGGACCAATATACCGCTTGAGTCCTAGGTGAAGGTATGTTCTCGAAACTTCAACAAAAGCCTGTACCGCGCTACTGAGCGTCTTTCTTGCAGAGTCTTCCACTGGAGTATATCTATCATCTCCGTAACGCTTTTGCGATTACTAAATGATCCTGTAACGAAGCGCCCTGCTCTCCGTTGGATTTTCTCTATGTCTTCTATCAACCCTATCTGGTAGGATCCCACACCGGTGAGCAGTATTCTAGAAGTGGGAGAACAAGTGTACTGTAACTTACTTCCTTTGTTTTCGGATTGCATTTCCTTAGGATTTTTCCAATGAATCTCAGTCTGGCATCTGATTAATTGACTAGGTGACACAAAGAGGTATTGTATGTGAAAGATTTTACTAGATTCAGGACCTGAAAGAAAACCCATTTTCGAGATCACTTTCACATGCTAGAAAGCCACATCACAATATCACTAGTGAAAGATTTATTGGCTTATGCAGTTCATTCACAAAGCTTCTTCCAGTCTTCTCTTTCCTCCTGCAGGCATGTTTACCTTGTCATATTTACGGATCAACAAGGTTACCTTTTGCAAGCCCTGCGCTTTGTCATTCAGCGTTGTAGAGTCTGCTAGCGGTTGGAGGCAGAACAAAAAAAGTGACTGTCGAAAACACAGCCGGCTGTCGATCGTGGAAAATCCGCAGCGGCTGGTGTCCGACCGATGAAGAGCGAGACTACTGAGGAAGCTCTCGGTGGGCTGGAAGTAGTTGTTTCCGACTTTCAGCCTTAATTGTATTAGTAATCATGGACGAACTAGCGGTAAAACGCATTAAATTAGATGATATTCAAAGGGCTGTTGTCGAGTCTGCATTTAGAAAACGGATATCTACAGGTGCGATAGCTAATAGGGTTCAGTTTCAGGAGACTAGACATTTCCTGGATGCCTTTTTCACATTTTCTAGACCAAAAAGCGTCTAATTAACAAACCTCTTAAAATAAATTTTCTTGGGCTTCCAGCCGCCTCAGGTGGTTAAAATCCCACGAGCTTTCGACCGAGCTCTCCCCGGTCATTGACAAGTGGTAAGACTGAGTGCTGTGTCGCCGTGACCGCGTCGTTATACAGCCGCTCTGCTGGCTGTGACGTCACTGGTGCTCTCTTCCTCACCATATATGGTAATGCTTTCATCCCGCGTCCGTCGCGATCCTTTTAACGTCGCGATGGCCGGGTCCCAGGCTGTGCTCAGCTGCAAACCTCCGTCCTTGTTGATGGTGTTTTCAGAGGTTTTTGTTTCAATAGCTTCTTTTATGACGCTAGCCCAAAATCCCTTCGTCTTCATTACGGCCGGCCGCGGTGGTCTCGCGGTTCTAGGCGCGCAGTCCGGAGCCGTGCGACTGCTACGGTCGTAGGTTCGAATCCTGCCTCGGTCATGGATGTGTGTGGTGTCCTTAGGTTAGTTAGGTTTAAGTAGTTCTAAGTTCTAGGGGACTAATGACCACAGCAGTTGAGACCCATACTGCTCAGAGCCATTTGAACCATTTTTTTCTTCATTACGACAAATGTTTCATCGAATAGAATTCGGTGTCCACTTTCTAAGGCGTGGTCTGCCACGGCTGATTTTTCTGGTCAGCGTAGGCGTAAGCACCTCTCGTGTTCCGTCAGGCGTTGCTCCGGCATGCGTACTGTTTGGCCGACGTAGTAACAGCCAGACTGACGTGGTATCTTGCACACTCCAGGCGTTCTAAGCCCTAGATCGTCCTTCACAGGCCTCATGAGCTGACGAATTTTTGCGGGGGCCTGAACACCGATGAAATGTTATATCTCTTCAGAAGCCGGCTAAATCAGTTTTTCACTAGCTTGCACCTTTATCTTGATGAAGTCAGGTGAAGTAAAACAGATGTACAATAGTACAAAGAACACGACTTAAATGCCATCCGAGATTAAAAATGATTGATACTGGACTTATCTTATTGATAATCTGTTTAAGAAACTTGAGACTTTTCAAGAGACATGTTCTAGCTGGACGTTGAAGGAAATAGTTCGTCTGCTTATTAACGTGAATTAAAATAAAGGTTTTATGTAGGACCATACACGAAACTGCCCAAGGTGATAGCAGTTAAAAACATGTTGATAAATTAGTAGTCAAACGTTTGTTTTAAGTGGTCGATTTTAGCTTCTTTCTGTCCGTCAAATCAACTTGTAAACTGCGAGTGTGAATACTGACCACATGTAAACACAATAAGCTTTGCCAACGTACTGTTCCCTGAGAAGCTGAAACATGTACACATTTTCGAGAAACAAAACGAAAACGTCTCTAATAATATTCAAATTATGAATGGATGGCTGTGGAAGACAAGGGAAATTATCTAGAATTCTGAGTTGTACATTTCACAAGCACGTAAATTTATTGATGTTCGAGGTTGATCAGAAAGATATATGTCATTTCTACTGCATAAAAACTTGCTGAGCTTCGCAAATAGTGGTATTACTGGTCATCAGCATTATACTGTAATTTATGAACGGCGTCTGTCCTATTTTCACTGCAAGGAAAAGTTAGATGCGATTTAGTCGACTGTGCACAGTTTAAACCAGTCACCAGTGTCACACTTAGTGCCAAGAACGGGTTTGTACGATTATAAATGCCAGCAAGAAACTGGTACTGTGTTTCGTAAATTATGCTGATGCAGAATGCATATCAGAACCGGACGCTAGTTGCAGTTGTGGCAGGGAGTCTGGTTTGCATACTGATCAGGTATATTTGCATAATCATTCAGCATACCCTACTACGTACACTGCAGCTACGACCACGATTATTCCGAGTTTAAATTGTATAAATTGTGTAGAGGTAGCAAAGTTTCACTGAACAGCGTTATGCAACTGCAGACTGTGAAAAGGTTTCTATTGCAAAATAGAAGAAGGATGGTAATGAGTCTTGAGGAGATTTGTCATATTTGCCAGCAACAGTTTGAGAAGGCTGATGTACACTATTATCCATTAAAATTGCTACACTAAGAAGAAACGCAGATAATAAACGGGTATTCATTGGACAAATATATTATACTAGAACTGACGTGTGATTACATTTTCATGCAATTTGGGTGCATAGATCCTGAGAAATCAGTACCCAGAACAACGCCTTGATACGCCTGGGCATTGAGGCAAACAGACGTTGGATGGCGTGTACAGGAACCACTGCTCATGCAGCTTCAACACGATACCACAGTTCATCAAGAGTAGTGACTGGCGTATTGTGACGAGCCATTTGCTCGGCTACCATTGGCCAGACGTTTTCAATTAGTGAGAGATCTGGAGAATGTGCTGGCCAGGGCAGCAGTCGAACGTTTTCTGTATCCAGAAAGGCCCGTACAGGACCTGCAACGTGCGGTAGTGCATTATCCTGCTGAAATGTAGGGTTTCGCAGGGATCGCATGAAGGGTAGAGCCACGGGTCGTAACACATCTGAAATGTAACGTCCACTGTTCAAAGTGGCGTCAATGCGAACAAGAGGTGACCGAGACGTGTAACCAATGGCACCCCATACCATCACGCCGGATGGTATGCCAGTATGGCGATGACGAATACACGCTTCCAATGGGCGTTCACCGCGATGTTGCCAAACACGGATGCGACCATCATGATGCTGTAAACACAACTTGGATGTCGTTTTACCATTCGTGCAACCAAGTTCGTCGCTGAGTACACCATCGCAGGCGCTCCTGTCTGTGATGCAGCGTCAAGGGTAACCGCAGCCACGGTCTCCGAGCTGATAGTTCATGCTGCTGCAAACGTCGTCGAACTGTTCGTGCCAATAGTTGTTGTCTTGCAAACGTCCCCATCTGTTGACTCAGGGATCGAGACGTGGCTGCACGATCCGTTACAGCCATGCGGATAAGATGCCTGTCATCTCGACTGCTAGTGATACGAGGCCTTTGGGATCCAGCACAGCTTTCCGTATTACCTTCCTGAGCCCACAGATTCCATATTCTGCTAACAGTCATTGGATGACACCAACGCGAGCAGCAATGTCGCGATACGATAAACCGCAATCGCGATAGGCTGCAATCCGACCTTTATCAAAGTCGGAAACGTAATGGTACGCATTTCTCCTCCTTACACGAGGCATCACAACGACGTTTTACCAGGCAACGCCGGTCAACTCCTGTTTGTGCATGAGAAATCGGTTGGAAACTTTCCTCATGTCAGCACGTTGTAGGTGTCGCCACCGGCGCCAACCTTGTGTGAATGCTTTGAAAAGCTAAACATTTGCATATCACAGCATCTTCTTCCTGTTGGTTAAATTTCGCGTCTGTGGCACGTCATCTGCGCGGTGCAGCAATTTTAATGGCCAGTAGTGTAAGACACAGAGGCCACTGCCTGTCACCGATGCGTTCCGAGGTGCACCTCATCCCAGTCGCAATGTGAATTACCGTTCTCGCTGTATTCTACACTCTGGGTAATTATGAAATGCATGCCTTGATTACGAAAGATATCAGACAGCAATGAAGAAATTAAATGAAATCCAGGTTCCATTTTTATTCTATCTTCGAAATTTGAGAAATATAAACCTTTTGTGAGTATTGCAGAGTTGCCTGAAGAGAGCTACTGCAGTATGTGTTTCATGAGTTTCTGATTTATTGATTCGGTAAATTTCTTGATATACTCCCTTGAAAAGTGTGTACCATACCTAAAATCAGATGAACTCAAGGTAATGAGTACTTTTTTCCCTAATGATCGAGAGGTTAGTTTAATCAGAAGGGAATTTTTTCGTATGAGTATGTGATCAGTGAATCGATTATACTGGAATCAGTTAGAATCAATCGAAAAGTTTGAAAGTTTGTTAACAGGCGTAACAATAACAAGTACCAAAGAGCCTTCAGTGTATGGGAAGAATTAAAGTGTAAAGCACCTCCAGACTATTTCGATTTACGATTGTTGAAAATTGGTGTGCTGCTTCTTACTTTCGCGGTCTTCATCTTAAGACGTGCGAGTGAGGTCCTGTTTATTACATTTCTGTACACGGCTTGGCGCGGGGCGCTCTGCGAAAAATTCTAAAGCAGTATTGAAACTTGTTGATGATACTGAGCAATTACAGTCTGCTGGGGGGTTCATCGGAGGTGGTACTGTTCACTGCTCACACAAACTTGCAGGGGCTGACTATGAGTCCTACGTATCTTGATGCTAGCAGTCTGTACAAATGGACGGTGATACAATACTCACCACTCTCTGATTCGGTGTGGATATCGATGAGCTAGATATATGAGCACACTTGATGATAGGGACATAGGCTATATTTCAGAAATGGATCTTAAGTACCCCAAAAATTTATGTGGACTTCACTCTGATCTACCATTAACCCCAGAGAAAATTATACCGTCATGTAGCATAAAAAAGCCTGGAGTTCCAAAGAAAGCGATTTACATTTGTACGATAGAGAAACTATGTGATTCACCACAGAAATTTAAAGTAGTAGCCGAAGATTAATCTTATTCTAAGCAACGTTCATCAGATATTGTTATTCCGTCAAGCCATCTGGATGAAACAGCATATAGATATTGATACTGAGAAACACAAAAATGCAAGGAACGTTTTCAAAATAAATTCCCTCAAACTCACGATTAACAACCTTTACTACAGAATTGCACAAAACGTTCGAACGTTTCAGTGACGTGAAGCTACTAACGGACGGCGGTACATACGGAGCCGCTGCTCTGAGTGCAAAACCGAATTTTAAGTGCAGTCTCATACTTAATAAAAATTTCGTTGCAACTAAATTAAGCAGATTTAATGTAGTGCTTGATAAACCAGTAGCAGTAGGAATGACTACTTTAGATATTTCCAAGACGCCACTTACAGTTTCTTATTACGTAAATATGCTGAAAAGGTCTGGATAAAAATGTAAAAATGTCTTACACAGCCAGGGATAGTCTAATACACCACGTACCCACCTCAAATATTTATGATTATTCTACAAATGATGTGCATCGGTGATTATCCTGAGGACAACGTTTACATCATCGCAGGTGTCAGTAAAATGGAATCCTGGGTATACTGAAAGATGAATTCAGGGGAGGGTATTACAAAAGACTTAGAACTGACTTGCGACAACGAAAGTGTACGTTTCGAAACTGAGGTTCAATGCGTAATGCATAGAGCAAAACGTGCGGAACGCTAATTAGCCAAAGAACTTATCGTTGATGATTACGGAGAATGTGCGTTAAATGGTAATGAAAAATCGATTATGCAGTATATAATTCGTTCTAAGCTGTACTCAGTCTCGAGCGTAAAGCGGTGCAAATTAGCACTTTTGGGAAAGGATGATAAGCGTTCCATATTTGCTGATAAAGTGAGCATTGTTGCGTGAAGTCACTACCGTCTGAAGAGCAGTGACGATTGGTTTTGTTGTAAATACCTGTAAAACGTAAATAACATAAGTACCTGCAAATAATGAAATTAACCGAAAAACATTTGTAAACTGAATATTGTAATTGAACTGACGCGAATTCAAATATTCCTTACACATTTTCGTGAATTAGTCTACATCTGCATCTACATACATACTCCGCAATCCACCATACGGTGCGTGGCGGAGGGTACCTCGTACCACAACTAGCATCTTCTCTCCCTGTTTCACTCCCAAACAGAAAGAGGGAAAAATGACTGTCTATATGCCTCTGTTCGAGCCCTAATCTCTCTTATCTTTGCGGTATTTCCGCGAGATGTAAGTTGGCGGCAGTAAAATTGTACTGCAGTCAGCCTCAAATGTTGGTTCTCTAAATTTCCTCAATAGCGATTGACGAAAAGAACGCCTCCTTTCCTCTAGAGACTCCCACCCGAGTTCCTGAAGCATTTCCATAACACTCGCGTGATGATCAAACCTACCAGTAACAAATCCAGCAGCCCGCCTCTCAATTGCTTCTATGTCCTCCCTCAATCCGACCTGTTAGGGATCCCCAACGCTCGAGCAGTACTCAAGAATAGGTTGTATTAGTGTTTTATGAGCGGTCTCCTTTACAGATGAACCACATCTTTCCAAAATTCTACCAATGAACCGAAGACGACTATTCGCCTTCCCCACAACTGTCTTCTCGATGGAGATGTAGTGCTCCGTTTTAATTGTTGAAAAACGTGATTTAATTTAAACTCTGAGTATGCCTGGAGTGCATCTATTAGACAATGTTGAAATGTAAACTCACAATACGAAAAAAACATTGAATGTAATTTTTTTTATAATTATTGAAATGTAAAAATATTGAATATAAAAACATTGTAAACATTGTGAGTACATGATAAGAAAAAGAATTGATGCTGCCACTGGCGCCCATGACGTGTGTGAGTGCCTTTGTGGGTGCGTGTGTGTGGGTGGGTGTGCATGTGTTTGTATGGGTGTGTGCACGCAAATTAGGAAGGAGGATGGGTTCAAAGCACAACTGGGCCAGTTCTGCCTTGGGTAGGTCAATGACCTGGGACACATAACGTCACAAATGTACAAAAAGTGGTTCATAATAACCATGATCACTGTCAAATATTCCAAGTCCAGTGACAACTTAAAAGTATGAGCCTGTGCTCTCCCAAAACTACTGTAAGTTGAACGAAAAGACAAAGTATGACCCCTTGCTCTGTAAAATTATTCTAAACCAGTCGATTGGCACACAAAAAAGGTTTAAATGTCAAACTAGCGCGGCTTCTTCCCCTCCAAAACTATCCCGACTGCAGATAAGCAGACTCACAGATGAAGCCTCCAACGATGAAAAGCCACCGGCCAAAGACGAAAGGTGGAAGACCATATGCACACTGCTGCTCGCTCTTAAATACTTGCTGTGAGGTCACATGCTACTGAATCCATGTTAAATACTGAAACCGCGATTCGAAATTAACGCTATCTGCACATGTATCTATATTGTTAGAATAATACCACCGTCATTACCCTCATTTCGCGACGTCTCGTGATCTAAACAGTGCAGTATTATACGAGTTATTAGCAAAATAAATATGCTTGCATCCACTTTTACAATATGAAAGATTTAGGTTAAAATTATAAAAATGATATGAAAGAGTGTCCTTCTGCCCTCTAAATACCAGTTCTTACGGATACCACGGTCTATGTAATTCAAAGGCTCACCAGTAAGCAATGATTGTAGCTGGAATTCATTGTAGTTAGTGTGACTGCATGGTAAAAAGTGGTGACTAACGTACGAAAGTTTCAGGACCAACCCCACATTCTGCTGATTAGTGCTTTCCCCAGTTAAGTGACATAATGCAATCATCATTTTCCATCACAAACTAAAATGTTTAGTGTGAAGTAGCTTGTTCCCATTGAATTTTGCCAGGAAATAGGCAGACTTTTGACTTTGTACGTTGTTAAAACCTGCTATTACTCGTATATTCATATCAGATTCTAAACATTTTTCTCGTTGAAGTGAGGTATAATTTAGCAGTCATTACATATCAAACCGTGGGGGAGAATACCTGTTCGCGTCTGTGCGATTCCATTAGCCACGCGTGTGCTCTGTGTGTAGCTAAAGAACAGTCACTTCAAAGCAAGTATCTAAAGCCAAGAAGCAGATGCTACCAAATTATATCAAAGATCTCCCGGCTAAAATAAATTTGTTTCAAGACGTGGACTATCACAGTTCTTCCCAGGACCCTCGAGCTATAAACTTTGACCTGTTATCAAGATCTGTCAAATCAATATTGACGGCATAAGTAAATCAAAATGCCAAATTTTACAGAAGATTTTATCAAAATACAACATAGATGTTGTATACTGACGTACTGAAAATGAAGAGCAAATGAATCAGACAGGAAAAAATTGAGGCTTTGACCTACTAGGAGCCACGTACCATCGTGCTTACGGAGTGGTGACGATCGTCAGTCAAGAATGCACATCTATATTCTGTGTCAGATCTCAGTGACATCCACGAAGTTACAGTAAAAAACCTCCAGCTGTCTCTTGGCCTTTACACGTCATCTTGGTATCACTTCACCCCGTCATATACCTCAGAGATTTTGACAGTCATCATACTCAATGGAAGCACAAGGAAACTGATGAAACTGACGAGGCCTTTGTGAACTGGGCAGAGGACAATGGCTTATATTTGATGTTTGATGTCAAGGATGAAGGAACATTTGTACCAGCAGCTTGGAGACAGGAGTATAATCCCGATCTACGCTTTGTAAGAACTAATGAGAATGAACTACCTTTCCAAAGCTTGCGGTTTGTATTACAAGACTTCCCATACAGCCAACACTGTCCAATCCTGATTCAAATAGGGGCAAGTATCTCAGTCATATCATCCTTTCCACGACCTAAATGGAACATGAGAAAAACAAATGGGATGTATTTGCTAAAAGTCTGGACAAATATCTTGGTTGGTCTCCACGAAAAGCAAAAAATCTGTGAGAGGCATGTTGGAGTTATGACAAGCGCAGCAACGAAGACAATCCGGGGACCATGGACCTTGCCGTTGGTGGGGAGGCTTACGTGCCTCAGCGATACAGATGGCCGTACCGTAGGTGCAACCACAACGGAGGGGTATCTGTTGAGAGGCCAGACAAACGTGTGGTTCCTGAAGAGGGGCAGCAGCCTTTTCAGTAGTTGCAGGGGCAACAGTCTGGATGATTGACTGATCTGGCCTTGCAACATTAACCAAAACGGCGTTGCTGTGCTGGTACTGCGAACGGCTGAAAGCAAGGGGAAACTACAGCCGTAATTTTTCCCGAGGACATGCAGCTTTACTGTATGATTAAATGATGATGGCATCCTCTTGGGTAAAATATTCCGGAGGTAAAATAGTCCCCCATTCGGATCTCCGGGCGGGGACTACTCAGGAGGATGTCGTTATCAGGAGAAAGAAAACTGGCGTTCTACGGATCGGAGCGTGGAATGTCAGATCCCTTAATCGGGCAGGTAGGTTAGAAAATTTAAAAAGGGAAATGGATAGGTTAAAGTTAGATATAGTGGGAATTAGTGAAGTTCGGTGGCAGGAGGAACAAGACTTCTGGTCAGGTGATTACAGGGTTATAAACACAAAATCAAATAGGGGTAATGCAGGAGTAGGTTTAATAATGAGTAGGAAAATAGGAATGCGGGTAAGCTACTACAAACAGCATAGTGAACGCATTATTGTGGCCAAGATAGATACGAAGCCCACACCTACTACAGTAGTACAAGTTTATATGCCAACTAGCTCTGCAGATGACGAAGAAATTGAAGAAATGTACGATGAAATAAAAGAAATTATTCAGATAGTGAAGGGAGACGAAAATTTAATAGTAATGGGTGACTGGAATTCGAGTGTAGGAAAAGGGAGAGAAGGAAACATAGTAGGTGAATATGGATTGGGGCTAAGAAATGAAAGAGGAAGCCGCCTAGTAGAATTTTGTACAGAGCACAACTTAGTCATAGGTAACACTTGGTTTAAGAATCATGAAAGAAGGTTGTATACGTGGAAGAACCCTGGAGATACTAAAAGGTATCAGATAGATTATATAATGGTAAGACAGAGATTTAGGAACCAGGTTTTAAGTTGTAAGACATTTCCAGGGGCAGATGTGGACTCTGACCACAATCTATTGGTTATGACCTGTAGATTAAAACTGAAGAAACTGCAAAAATGTGGGAAATTAAGGAGATGGGACCTGGATAAACTGAAAGAACCAGAGGTTGTACAGAGTTTCAGGGAGAGCATAAGGGAACAATTGACAGGAATAGGGGAAAGAAATACAGTAGAAGAAGAATGGGTAGCTCTGAGGGATGAAGTAGTGAAGGCAGCAGAGGATAAAGTAGGTAAAAAGACGAGGGCTGCTAGAAATCCTTGGGTAACAGAAGAAATATTGAATTTAATTGATGAAAGGAGAAAATATAAAAATGCAGTAAATGAAGCAGGCAAAAAGGAATACAAACGTCTCAAAAATGAGATCGAGAGGAAGTGCAAAATGGCTAAACAGGGATGGCTAGAGGATAAATGTAAGGATGTAGAGGCTTATCTCACTAGGGGTAAGATAGATACTGCCTACAGGAAAATTAAAGAGACCTTTGGAGAGAAGAGAACCACGTGGATGAATATCAAGAGCTCAGATGGCAACCCAGTTCTAAGCAAAGAAGGGAAGGCAGAAAGGTGGAAGGAGTATATAGAAGGTTTATACAAGGGCGATGTACTTGAGGACAATATTATGGAAATGGAAGAGGATGTAGATGAAGACGAAATGGGTGATACGATATTGCGTGAAGAGTTTGACAGAGCACTGAAAGACCTGAGTCGGAACAAGGCCCCCGGAGTAGACAACATTCCATTAGAACTACTGACGGCCTTGGGAGAGACAGTCATGACAAAACTCTACCAGCTGGTGAGCAAGATGTATGAGACAGGCCAAATACCCTCAGACTTCAAGAAGAATATAATAATTCCAATCCCAAAGAAAGCAGGTGCTGACAGATGTGAAAATTATCGAACTATCAGTTTAATAAGCCACGGCTGCAAAATACTAACGCGAATTCTTTACAGACGAATGGAAAAACTGGTAGATGCGGACCTCGGGGAGGATCAGTTTGGATTCCGTCGAAATGTTGGAACACGTGAGGCAATACTGACCTTACGACTTATCTTAGAAGAAAGATTAAGAAAAGGCAAACCTACGTTTCTAGCATTTGTAGACTTAGAGAAAGCTTTTGACAATGTTTACTGGAATACTCTTTTTCAAATTCTAAAGGTGGCAGGGGTAAAATACAGGGAGCGAAAGGCTATTTACAATTTGTACAGAAACCAGATGGCAGTCATAAGAGTCGAGGGGCATGAAAGGGAAGCAGTGGTTGGGAAAGGAGTGAGACAGGGTTGTAGCCTCTCACTGATGTTATTCAATCTGTATATTGAGCAAGCAGTAAAGGAAACAAAAGAAAAATTTGGAGTAGGTATTAAAATTCATGGAGACGAAGTAAAAACTTTGAGGTTTGCCGATGACATTGTAATTCTGTCAGAGACGGCAAAGGACTTGGAAGAGCAGTTGAACGGAATGGACAGTGTCTTGAAAGGAGGATATAAGATGAACATTAACAAAAGCAAAACGAGGATAATGGAATGTAGTCAAATTAAATCGGGTGATGCTGAGGGAATTAGATTAGGAAATGAGACACTTAAAGTAGTAAAGGAGTTTTGCTATTTAGGAAGTAAAATAACTGATGATGGTCGAAGTAGAGAGGATATAAAATGTAGACTGGCAATGGCAAGGAAAGCGTTTCTGAAGAAGAGAAATTTGTTAACATCGAATATAGATTTAAGTGTCAGGAAGTCATTTCTGAAAATATTTGTTTGGAGTGTAGCCATGTATGGAAGTGAAACATGGACGATAACTAGTTTGGACAAGAAGAGAATAGAAGCTTTCGAAATGTGGTGCTACAGAAGAATACTGAAGATAAGGTGGATAGATCACGTAACTAATGAGGAGGTATTGAATAGGATTGGGGAGAAGAGAAGTTTGTGGCACAACTTGACTAGAAGAAGGGATCGGTTGGTAGGACATGTTTTGAGGCATCAAGGGATCACAAATTTAGCATTGGAGGGCAGCGTGGAGGGTAAAAATCGTAGAGGGAGACCGAGAGATGAGTACACTAAGCAGATTCAGAAGGATGTAGGTTGTAGTAGGTACTGGGAGATGAAGAAGCTTGCACAGGATAGAGTAGCATGGAGAGCTGCATCAAACCAGTCTCAGGACTGAAGACCACAACAACACAACTGGAAGGAGTATGTTCCAGGTTGGAACGAAACTAATGGGAAACAAAATGATGGATTTGTAAAAAAGCGAGGACCTGGAAACAGCGGATAACCCATTTCATAACTTCGATAGTGCTAGCTGTAGTTGTGAGATGAAACCGTTGAGTCACTCAATTTTCAAATATTGGAAAGAAAAACATGGCCATTTCTTAGGAAGTTGGGTGGAAACAAAGGTAAAGTAAGGGATAACACTCATGTATGAACTAATAGAATTGCATCACATTTACTGTCCACAGCAATAGCATCAAGGGATAAAACTCATGCAAGGTACCTCAGACGCAAACTTACATTGCTCAAAAAGAACACTAATGAACAATCTTACTTCTCAAGAACTTTCCCTGTATCAGAAATTTATGCTGCTCTGAAAACTCTAAAACCACGAAAGGCACCGAGAAATGATGGAATCCCACAATTTCTTCTGCATAGAGGGAACTAGGGAAAAAGATGGCTGGCGGATTTCTTCTCGGACGTTGTGATATCAGGTTCAGTCTCACAAAACATGAAGCAATGAAAAATCATAGCAACACTCAAGGCCAGCAAGGCATCAGTCCAGCCTAAGAACTATGGCCTAGCCGCATTGTTGAGTGTTATTTATAAGCTCTTTGAAATAAGTCTATACAATCATATTAGTGCTGTGAGCTGTGCTGATCAAGTCTTAACAACTTTTATTGACCAAAAATGTTAATCAGCCAACTGATTTCGAAAACTTATATTTTAAAGTATTTTGTTGACAAATCTTCTACAATGCGCTGATTTTTATCCACATGATAACTCAGAGTGAGTTCCAATGTAAAATGAACACGTTTCATAACAAAAAGTTTTTTTAAGACATGAAAATTACAGCAAAGTCTGTCAAAACCGATTGTTTTTAAATAAAGAAATGTTTATGCGATCTTGCCTGTTGAATGTTTTTAGCAAGTAAAGCTGGTCGTTCCTTCGGTCTTCTCAAATGAGAAAATTCAGTCAGCATTTATTGAACCAGTGTAACAAATGGAGCAGGAAACACAAATGATGCAGGAAACATCAGTTTCGTTAATCTAAGCGCAGCATATGACACGTTTTGAGATATGGGCTGCTTTGTAAATTGTTATAGTTTGTCCAACGCAGATAGACAACAAAGCTAATTGACAACAAGTTAGATGGAAGGAAATTTACATTAACTACATGAAAAGTCACTAGCTGTCCAAAAGTATTGAATAATGGCTTGTTGCAGGGAACCTTCCTCGTTCCTCTCTTGTTTATATATATTTCATATTCCTGGAACACAGTTCAGAAAGTTTGGCTATGCGAACGACTTGGCAATAGCAACCAAACACTAAAGCTTTGAACTAACTGAAGGAATCCTAACCTCTGATCTAGAGCTCTGAAGCCAACATTTCCGTAAAACAAAAGTTGTATACGTTTATCTGTCCAACAGATTGGCACACAGAGCCCTTGATGTCTGTTTTGAGAGAGACAAACTTCATCATAATATGCATGCGAAATAGCTCGGGATCACGTTACAAAGCATACTTCCTCTGAAGGAATACTTGATACGATCATCTGCTAAGCTCAAAAGCAGAAACAACGTTCTCCATAAACTCTGCGACACTCGTTGGGGATCGTTAGCAGATACTATTCGAATATCAGCACTGGGATTGGTAGTTTCCACTACAGTGGGTGAAACTGCCCAGATACCCCTGGATTCGACCAGCCTCGGGCAGTCTGGACTGGGTAGTTGCTGCATCTGAACGGACCATGGAAGGTGTGCAGACGCTCTCCGCATGTGGGACAAATCTTGATCACCATCTTGTAACTGTGGTGTTGAACGGGAGGCAGTTGCTCATGTTGCATCAAGATGCCCTGCACGAGCCTACAAGAGCCCTTTCGAACATTCCTGATAGCGACGAGTGGTGTGATCGAGTACATAACAGACTCCGATATGCGGATATAGCTGTTGTCATTTGTGATGTTTTATGCCGGAGGACTGTGTTTAATCGTTGACATGTAGTAGTTTTGTGATCTTTGTTTTATTTATTGCCAAACGATAATTAAAATGATAAATCTGAAACCTTTACCATAAAAGTAGTTGAAGTTACTTTTGTCTATTTTGGCCTGGCGACCGTCTTACTTTGCATGTCCATGTAGTTGTGCTTTTTGACTACAGCCTGTTGATCTGATTCCCGCTGAAAATCTTTTCCTCCTTTCAATATTTAGCTTGCGCAAGGGATGAAATGAAGTCTGATTACCTTTCTATTAGTTACAAGATCACAATCATACAAAATCCTGTTAAAGGAGTAACATTTTGGATGGATTTGCTAATATAAGAACGTCAGACCATTTTACACACGGTTTTCCTCAAGCAAGACTATTTATAGATTGCATCATATATAGCATAACGTGACAGGTCTGGTTCGAAGGTCTTGTTTCAAAGACGTTATATGTCCGACATTGGTATCCTCCTTTATCTTTATATGCTGAGTGTGTCTACCGTTTCAGTTCTGCGTCTTTCTCAAATTTCTAATAATTTTATTTATCTGCACAATTTACACAAGGCACGCCATTCACAACAGGTGCTCACAGTGTGGCCCACACGCTGCAATGCACTTATCACGCCATCGCAAGACATTAGCTGGTGACTTGTTCCACAAATCATCTGCACGATTTTTGTCGAAGTGATGTGTAATGAGTAAGTTTACAAGCTAGGTGTAAATGATCGCTTCTGAGCATGGCAACATTCCTGCCATTTACACATTACCAAGTAGCGCACTGACGTCTATTCAATAATAACGAACATATTACTATTTAATACTACCCGCGTAACTGACAATACACTCAAATTTTGTGTTTCTTTGAGTGCACTGTCTTCAGTCTAATAACACGTAACGTATTATGTTTTAGTACTGCTCGTGTAACTGGCCAAGCACATAAATTTAGTCTTTTTTCTTACATATGGTAATAATATTTAATTAAAACTTTCATCAGAATAAAAACTTTAGGCTACATATGCTTTGCTAAGTGTCGCACGTTTTTATGTTACCGGGCATACGACCAAAGATGTTCGTAAGCGCGTATTGAACTTCATGCTGAGTCAATGGCAGCTTAAGTGCTGAGCAGTAAAGGCGACTTTTTTCTTCCAGCGTTGTGGCTGTTGACGTTCTAAACATTCATGGTGGTGTCTGTTTGTTCTATATCGTGTCTCCCTACCACTTTCGCGCAACGACGCTCTGAGCGTGTTTTTGAGGGAATTGACTAGTTTGAACCTGGGACCTGTTGCTGGTAAGGATACGCCAGACCACACATGACATGAAGAATTCAGAAGAGTTCAGTGAGACTAGCGATGATATAACCAAATACTTAATGATCTCAGCGTCAGCTCCACTGCACTCCCTGTAAAACAATCTTAATACTAACTAAATTTAGTGGAAGGGGTTCAAGGCTTTCCTATTTTTAGTTAGCTGGTAAAATAACGTCAAAAAAGCAGTTAAGTTTACTCATAAAACATCGTTTATAAATTGCAATATAGATAAAAGGAAATGTTTCAATACAGGATGGTAAAAACCAACTGCGTTCAACAAAAATGTGAACGAATATTCCCTGAATGGGTTTCCAAGTTCTACAATCGATCGAAGGATGACCTATGCCATATCAAAATGGTCTACAGTGACCCTCAATTATCTTTAATTACTTATTTAACTTGTCGTAAATTACAGTGGCTGATGTGGCTTCTCAATAACTAAAAATAGAAAAATTATCGCGTTTCAGATCTTTACCTCAAGCGGCAAATGTGAACACCATGAGTTTTAATTAACGATCGACACTAGTATTACGCAAAGAGGGGTGTAACAGATGAGACTTCTGCAGTTCTGAGTGAAGCCTTATGCGCTCAAAAATGCGGCATAGCGTGCGTTCATTACCTTGTCGGTGTTTAGGCAGCGTCGGGTGCGACAGCGGCCGGCGCACCAGCCATCCAGCTCGCCGTCTCGGAACTAACTCTTCACTTCTCCTTACTACAATTTACCGAAGTTAGTTTAAAAAACTATCTGGCTATGTTTTCATCTGACCAATCAGGGTCACAATGTTAACCTTAAGCTCCGCCTACAAAAATTCTGTCTATCCAATGAGAAACGTTATACTTTTCGTGGTGGGGCAATGTTTTTAAAGTTTGCAACGTAACAGAGACGCTAAAAAGTCTCACGCTAAAACCTGCAGCTAGTGTGGTACTTTTAGCGTTATCGTAAGATCTATACTGTTCTTTTAACATGGGCTGGGGGGTGGTCCTTGACATACCTGAGACACGAAAAAGTCTCACGCTAAAACTTGCGGGTGGTAGTGGTCCTATTTGTATTATCGTAAGATCTATACTGTTTTTCTGGAGGGCTCTAGTTTTCAACATGGGCTGGGGGGTGGTCCTTGACATACCTGAGACGTGAAAAAGTCTCCCGTTAAAACGTGCGGGTGGTAGTCTTAGAGGTAGGCTAGCAACGTGGCTGTCCGTCCCTTATCATAGGGCCTTCTAGCTTAACACGGTTCTGCTCTCGGCTTCTGTCCTCGTTTCTCCCCTCGGAACTGCGTCTGCCTCGCGGTGGGAAGGTACGACATGCATTTAGACATTCTTCTGTTAGTCTGTGGCATTCCATTTGCTCACTCGTTACTTGTATTACTTTGGTTAATTTAATGTCACGATTTATTCGGAGCTATGTGACATACTAGTAGATTTGCTTATTATGTCAGGGTTTTCATGGAAGGTGTTGGATTTGCCTGACACCTTACATATCACCACCCTTCGAACTTAATTTTTGCACTGACTTTAGGCAATGATTGAATCGTTGTCTAAGTCAGTCAAAAATTATTCCGGTGTCTAAATTTTGTTGCCTACTGTTCAGCCACGTTATTCTGTTCTATGCTAGTTTGTGTTACTAATTTATATTTTTATATTCTTCCACATTATAATTAAAAATGACAAGAGAAGAATATTGTTATGCTATTATTAATTTTTAATTATATTCTTTCTTTATTTAAGTGTGAAGTTTGTTTTTTAAGAAGTTTGTTTTCGAAAGTGAGGAGTCTTTCACATCAATTTACTTAGAAATATTTTTTTTAATAATGTAGTAATTGAGTAAAATCTATTCCTAACACATTTTCTAAATATCATGTACAAGTAAAAATGTTTTTGTTTCTAGACACTCATTTCAACATTGTTACACTAACAAATAAGAATTATTTCCAAGAATTACTTTGACAAAGAAATATACATACACAAGTATTGAGATATTATCCTAATAAATGGTACAAATGTTTAAAAAAAAGGGAAAACATCCAACAAGGTAATTTTTTTGTTCTTTGTTTTTATAAGCAGTAAATAAATAAAATATAGTTATTCTTTCATTTTTATGAGGAGAAAATAAGTGGCATATTGTTTCTTTATATACTGTCCATCTCAGAACTAATGACTTATTTTTATCGATAGTCTATTTTTTTACTTAAGTCTATAGTCAATGACTGTTATTTTGTAGTTTATTAGCTGTCTGGTGTGCTTAACTTATTTAGTTTTTCACACGTTTCTTTTGCACAATTCCTACATCACATAATTTGATTTCACACATTCACACAATCCTATGAATGTTTAAGCATGAGGTTGGCGAATGTTTTTGCACGAAGGTGATGGACTTGAGCGAGATGGATGTGGGCAAGTATTTGATGTACAGCTTCGTTCGTCGTTCCTTGTTGGCTTTGCAATTGTGTGTTGCTGTTGTGGAGGTCCCATAATGGAATGGAGCCATGAGTGCAGAATCTCGTGGTTTACTGGCTTTGTATGCGTGAAAGTCATCGTTATGTGTCGCTGAAAGCGGTCGTTTTTCGTTGTAATACTTCGCAGACGACTAGTTTACAATAGGATAGGGATTTGGAAGGTATGTCGTCTATTCTTCACCCATCTTCTTTCTTGGTGTCAATCTTGCGAATCTTCAACTTCTGTTCTTCCTGCTTTTTCTCTGCTTCTTACTTGCTTCTTGGTTCTTCTCTGGGCAGGATATGGAAATATTTATTGATAACTAGTCGCTTTGAAGTTCTTCTCCTAGTAAAAGTTTGATAAATTGTTTGGGCGCGTCATTTTTACTTTGTGGAAGTTCTTCAGTTTCGTGCATCAGCGTGCTGTTTAATAGCAGTAGTGTGACTTTTACGCATATTTTTTGCCAGTGGTGGCTTGCCCAAGCGGTCTTCTCGTCTGGCCGTTTTTTGCTCGCTCCGTTCATTCGGGGCTCGGAGACCCTTCCGGCGTTCGCCGTCCCAACGCCGTCCTGCCGCGTCTCAGCAGGGGTCTGTCACTGTGCGGTTTGGTGTTCCATCCCAGCAGGGTTCCTCCTAGCGGGCAAATTTATTGCTCAATTTCTATACTAGGGCCTTCTGTTAGTTTCGCTGTCTTTTCCCTTCTCTCGACGCTCCTGCTATGTAGGAATCGTGACTTGCTAATTACATCTCTTTCTTTCTTGATACATCTCGCGTTGCAACTTGTGGGTCGTTGCATCTGTTCCTTGCTGGAGTTTTTACAATGGTTCTTACAAAAAGTTTTACTTATAATCATCTAACATTAGTATCTACTTGTTTTACGCCTACTTAAAAAACTTTACAAATTTCTGCGCCCTTTTCCATGTTACAATTCTAAGATATTTTGAGTCTTAATGTCTACTCAAGAATCCTCAAATTCGTTTTTTATTTTTGTGGAGCGTCGTGGTGTATGGCATTTTAGTATTTCATGCTGTTAGACTATCTACGCTTTATCCCTTCACCTTAAGCTATGGTACTATTGGTGTTATTATTGAAACTACTTTCTTTTTCCCACCTTCCTCTCTCTTCATTCTTCTTTCTCCTGACGATCGTATCTGCAACATAATCTTGAAATATTGTGCTGATTATTTACCAGTAATAAAATTAATCTTCAAACTTGTACTGAAAGTGTTTAATACTGCCAGCCTTAGGTAAAAATACCTCTGCTTTATCTCGTAAAATATCATCTAATTCTCTTTTACTGTGTTCCGAAATACCTTGAACTTCTTGTAATTTTTCGTCGATTTCTTTATGGACTTCTAACATGAGTTGAGGCGATTCCCCCTTTTGTGCATACCATTCTAATTTTTCATCCTCTTTATCTCGCATCATTCTTAATTGTTTGTTTATAACTGGTATTTCTTCTAATTTTAGCTTTTGCTCAAAGAGAAGTGTGACATTCCCTAATGTTACGCTACCTTTCCCCATATCTATTATCGCTCATCTCTCATTTAAAAAATCTGCACCTATAATCAAATCTACAGTTAGTTTAGGTATAATCACGAAGTTGGCTTCGATCTTTTGACCTTGGCACGAAAGAGTTAACCTTGTTTGTCTCATAACTTCCGCAGCATTGTTTCTAATAGGACCTCTTACTTTAATCTTACGTGTTTTCAGAACTGGCAATTCCTCATTGGCATTACACTGCATGAATAAATTTTCTGAGATCGCAGTCAGTTCACTTCCGTTATCAATTACAATATTGACTGGGATATGCTTTACCATAGCCTTCACAATTGGTTGACTTTGAAAGGGTTGGTTCTGTTTTTCTTCTTCTTGCATCAACGAATCCTCCACTCAATCATACATGAGTCTTTTTAGGAATTTCCCTTGTGAATTCGAACTTTCTGTAGGATAAGCTTCGACTGCTACTTCTCTCTCTCTTATTTCCTCTTCTCTATTTCTTCCTTCTTTTACGCTTTCTTCTACATCCTCTACTTTTTCCTCAACCTCTTCTATCTTCTCCTTTTTCGTCGCTACTTCCACATAATCGCATCTAAATGCTCTAATTATCGGTTCATAACTTCCTTCATTATGTACGTTGGGTTGTGTGCCCACTCGTAACTTATTTTTAACTCCTGTCGACTGCGCATTATCCTCATTGAATTCGCTTTCCCTGGTTTCCATCTCAAATAGCTCTGCAATACTCATTACTTCGTCCTTTCCTCCTACATTCGTTGTGCATGCCTCTGGTAATTCATCTTCCTCGTCAGTATTCTCCCAATTAATTTTGTCCCAACACGATATTGTTATTTTCTTATCTTCGTTTTCATCTGGTTCCTGCAGATTTGTTTCTTCCTTCTTCTCTTCTCGTGATAAGATTTTTACTTCTCTGTTCAAGGTGCTGCAATTGTCCTGGGTCGGTGCGTCAATCTCTTTGGCATGGGCGCTTAGCTGTCAATTCGAACGCTTATCGGGCTTTGGTGATCTTACCTCCACATCTTCTATCTGTATTCGCTTTTCTTGTTCAGCTTGTTGATAGTGGTTACCTTGTTGATAATTTGTCGCTCTATTGGTTCTCCAGTACCCGTTCCGGGTGTCGTTATTCCCTCTGTAATAGTTGTTGCCGTTCCTGGGTGAATTATAGCTATTGCCATATTCTCTTCTAAATCCATAACCGGTTCTTTGTTGAAATCTATTGTCGTTTCTTGGTGCGAAGTTATCACGTGGTTCGTAATTATTGTTTCTTCGTACTGTGTCTTGTGGATTCCACTGCTTTTTGCTTTCGTTTTCACGTGCGCTTCGTCTTTTTCTTGCGTCATCTTCCGAAAATATGAACTCTAGTTCCCTTAGAATACCTTTAAATACTTCGACGTCATTGCCTCCGCGACCTACTAATGATTGCTGGTATTTCAATGGTAACTTCATCGCGCATAATTTAATCAACTCTCCGTCACTGTATGGTACATCTAAGCATTGATTTTTGTTTGCCATTACTTCGAAATATTTCACGGGACTCTTCTCTCCTGAATTTTCAAAATATGGGTTCTGTGATAATTCGTACTTCACTCTGTTCTGTGCTCCGCTGGACCAATATCGTGAGAGAAACTTCTCTCTGAAATCTTCGTACGATCGGCATGTCGCTGCAACATTTTGCATGATTTCTGCGACTGTTCCTGACATGTGTGCACATATAAAGTCTAATTTGTGTGCTAGCGTCCAGTGTTCTGGTAATCCTACTGGGAATTGATCAATAAAAGTTCGTGGATGTAATGAGTTTCCTTCTCGAAAGTGTTGAAATTTTCTGACTGTGAGGAAATGATCGTTGTCGTACTTCGTCATAGTTCCATATGAAATTCGCGATTCTTGGCCACTTTTGTTTCTGATCATTTCTCTCGTCGTTCTTTCCTGTTGTGGTAGATCCATTGGATATATTGTCCACTGTAACTGTGGCGTACCCGCGGTGCAGGCTGTCTGATTTCACATATGCTACTTTCCGCCTGTGACTGGAATCGCAAATGCATAATATCTTCGTTAATTTCTTGTTTCTCCGGTGCTGTTACAGATACGGATGTGGTTGCAGACTCAGTGCTTGTTCGATCCTGTTCACTACGCTCTTCAATAATTTGCAACAACTCTCTTCGCAATTTCTGAAATTGTCGCTTCGTTAGCGCTGCTTTTGTGATACGTTTGTGTAACACACTGTTTTCAACAATTTCACGCGCTGTACGTGCTGCTTGTCTAGTAATTTCGTTTATCTGTTTCTTTAGTTTCTTGACTTCTGCCTGGGTGTTGTTACGTAATGTTTTGATCTCGTCCTGAATGTCACTACGCAATGTTTGTACGTCCACTTGTACCTTGTCAGTGTCTGTTCTCAATTGATTGTGACCTGTTATTAAGTTTCCTATCACTTCTAGAGATTCTTTTGCCTCGTCTTCAATATGACTTAGGTGTAACTGAATTTTTTTGTTTTGTTCTTTAATCTCACGCATTTGTCTCGTGGTTTCCGCATTCTGAATTTTAATTTGGTTCGCAATTTCTTTATTTTGCCTTGTCATGGTTTCCGTAATTTGTTGTAATAATTCTGGCAGATTGGTGGGTCCTATTGCGTTTTCTTCCGACATCCTACGCTCTGTGTTTTCGCCCAAGTGTTGGTTTGCAACCGATTGCATTGACCTGTGCTGTGACACGTTTCTACTCGCATTCCTTGTACTCTGTGGTGAGGGAGCTCTGATTACATGTACCATGGGTTCTACATATCCAAGCCGCAAGTTAAAATCCTCATCGACTGTCTCTCTACTTTCCTGCTCCTCTGTCGTATGTTGACCTAGGTTTTCTGTGCCTTGGCGTACATTATCCTCGTTATGGTGCGTTATCTGTCCTATTTCTCGCGATATTACATCGTCTCTTGTACTGTCCTCTATTCTCTGTCCATTTTTATGCTGGGTCTCTACCTCAATTCGGTCAAGGTCTCGATCTCCCATTGCTAATCTTTCTGAATCCCTTATTTTATGTTTTAAAAGCAATTCACACGCCCTACTTCGCGTCAACATGCACTCATACGATCTCACGCATTTCATAAATTTTTTGTTCACACGACTTGACACGACCAAGACTGACAATCCATTCACTTACTTGTGTGGTCAGAACCAACTTGTCAACGATGTATCCGCCACCTGTGCTCTTGCATTGGAAAGAAAACTTAATTCTAACATTTTTCAAAACTCATAACATAATTATGCTATTGTCACTGATAGAATTCTCACTTTTTCTTGAATACTTTTACTATCTATCTTTGACTATGTATAACGTTAGAATTTTTTTTTACTACGAAAAGTTTTCAGCAGGTATTTTTTTGGCCTAGTTAGGCAAGTGGTCGACTTTCAATCATGGTATTTTACCATCCTGGCAGGGTCGCCATTTTCTAAACATTCATGGTGGTGTCTGATTGTTCTATATCGTGTCTCCCTACCACTTTCGCGCAACAACGCTCTGAGCTTGTTTTTTAGGAAATTGACTAGTTTGAACCTGGGACCTGTTGCTGGAAAGGAGATGCCAGACTACACATGACATGTAGAATTCAGAAGAGTTCAGTGAGACTAGCGATGATATAACCAAATACTAAATGATCTCAGCGTCAGCTCCACTGCACTCCCTGTAAAAGAATCTTAATACTAACTAGATTTAGTGGAAAGGGTTCAAGGCTTTCCTATTTTTAGTTAGCTGGTAAAATAACGTCGAAAAAGCAGTTAAGTTTACCATTGGAAATTTTATTCTACTCACAAAACATCGTTTATAAATTGCACTATTGATAAAAGGAAATGTTTTGATACAGGATGGTAAAAACCAACTGCGTTCAACAAAAATGTGAACGAATATTCCCTGAATGGGTTTCCAAGTTCTACAATCGATCGAAGGATGACCTATGCCATATCACATCTATAATCTAGGTTAAATTTAAGTTTCACAAAAGAGAAAACTAGCAAAATGGTCTACAGTGACCCTCAATTATCTTTAATTAGTTATCTAACTTGTCGTAAATTACAGTGGTTGATGTGGCTTCTCAATAACTATAAAACAGAAAAATCATCGCGTTTCAGATCTTTACCTCAAGCGGCAAATGTGAACACCATGAGTTTTAATTAACGATCGACACTAGTATTACGCAAAAAAGGGGGTGTAACAGATGAGACTACTGCAGTTCTGAGTGAAGCCTTATGCGCTCAAAAATGCGGCATCGCGTGCGTTCATTACCTTGTCGGTGTTTAGGCAGCGTCAGGGCGACAGCGGCCTGCGCACCAGCCATCCAGCTCGCCGTCTCGGAACTAACTCTCATCTAACTTCTCCTTAGTACAATTTACCGAAGTTAGTTTAAAAAAACTATCTGGCTATGTTTTCATCTGACCAATCAGGGTCTCAATGTTAACCTTAAGCTCCGCCTACAATAATTCTGTCTATCCAATGAGAAACGTTATACTTTTCGTGGTGGGGCAATGTTTTTAAAGTCTGCAACGTAACAGAGACGCTAAAAAGTCTCACGCTAAAACCTGCAGCTAGTGTGGTACTTTTAGCGTTATCGTAAGATCTATACTGTTCTTTTAACATGGGCTGGGGGGTGGTCCTTGACGTACCTGAGACACGAAAAAGTCTCACGCTAAAACTTGTGGGTGGTAGTGGCCCTTTTTGTATTATCGTAAGATCTATACTGTTTCTCTGGAGGGCTCTAGTTTTCAACATGGGCTGGGGGGTGGTCCTTGACATACCTGAGACGCGAAAAAGTCTCCCGCTAAAACGTGCAGGTGGTAGTCTTAGAGGTAGGCTAGCAACGTGGGTGTCCGTACCTTATCGTAGGGCCTTCTAGCTTAACACGGTTCTGCTCTCGGCTTCTGTCCTCGTTTGTCCCCTCGGAACTGGGTCTGCCTCACGGTGGGAAGGTACGACATGCATTTAGACATTCTTGTGTTAGTCTGTGGCATTCCATTTGCTCACTCGTTACTTGTATTACTTTGGTTAATTTAATGTCACGATTTATTCGGAGCTATGTGACATACTACTAGATTTGCTTATTATGTCAGGGTTTTCATGGAAGGTGTTGGATTTGCCTGACACCTTAGAACGTGAACCGGCTGATCAGTCCCATCGATAGCGCAGGCAGCAGTTTTACACCACCAGGGGATCGTCTTCAGTCTCGCCAGGTGTGCTGTGCTTTGAACTTTCCACGTGACCTTACAGGGAGATAAGGTGAACGAGTGAGTTGGCCAAGAAAACAGTCCTCCAATTGTCGTCCGCTTTTCATTGAGGCCCCAGCGCCTACATGTTGGGCGGCGTTGCCCAACCTCTAGTGGTAGCAGCTATATACTCTACAGAACTGATTCCTACATCATACTAACAGCGATTTGTAGAGCCCGCTTTTCCAAACTGATACATCGGCACTCCACCACCATTCCTGAACCCCAAATCAACTATGGAAAGTTAGGTGTCAACTGGACACTTTGCTTAGGTTTTATCGAATTTGAAAAGACATTTATTTCAATCAGCCACACAGCAATAAGAAATTCCGCAAGGGAGTGCAATCTCCTGGACGGTAAGAGAATTTGTCATCGTTCGGAAACCCATAAAAGTATTTCTCTTGGAAAAATAAGGAAATCCCACATCGTCAAAACTGTTTACGTCTGTATTTGGAATAGTAGTGTACAGGGTCAGTTGGAACGAGAGGGGGGGCGGGGGATTCACATTTAATGAAAAGTGATTAAACAAATTTCTATTTGCACACAATACTGAGCTCCTCGCTGATTACATACAGGAAATGAAACTTCTGATTTTTGTGAATTTGTAGAAAACTGTGAAAATGGCTCTGAGTACTATGGGTCTTAACTTCTGGCGTCATTAGTCCCCTAGAACTTAGGACTACTAAAACCTAACTAACCTAAGGACACCACATACATCCATACCCGAGGCAGGAGTCGAACCAGAAACCGTAGCGGTCGCGCGGTTCCAGGCTGTAGCACCTAGAACCGCTCGGCCACCCCGGCCGACAAAACTGTGAAGAACTTGGATCAAGAATGTCATGTGTTGTTGTGGTCTCCAGTCTAGAGACTAGTTTGATGCAGCTCTCCGTGCTACTATATCCTGTGCAAGCTTCTTCATCTCGCAGTACCTACTCCAACCTACATCCTTCTGAATCTGTTTAGTGTATTCACCTCTTCGTCTCCCTCTACGATTTTTACCCTCAACGCTGCCGTCCAGTACTAAATTGGTGATCCCTTGATGCTTCAGACTATGCCATACCAACCTATCCTTTCTTCTAGTCAAGTTGTGCCACAAATTTCTCTTCTCTCCGATTTTATTCAATACCTCCTCATTAGGAGGCGCAGTGCCGCAAGAGCAAGGGGGGCGCAAATTCCAAAGGCCCCCGACGGAGCGCCGCGCTGCCCTCTGAAAACAAAATAACACTGCTCTGCGGCCAGTCTGGTACGAGATATTGTGGAGAAATTTGCTACAGAACGGAGAAGAGATAGCAAAAGAAGATGCCCTGATGACGAGAATTCTCTTCACTTTACTCGGAGGCACTTCCCTCATGTCACTCAAAGTGACCAGTCCAAGAAACGCAGACTACGGCGCAGATGTGCAGTCTGCACGAAACAGAATGTGCGCCGCGGCCAGTATTATCTTTTTAGATAAACTTTTGAAAAATACTACTACCACTACTAATTTATTTTTGATTTTTTGGCGGTGCCCAACTAATACACTTCTGGAAATGGAAAAAAGAACACATTGACACCGGTGTGTCAGACCCACCATACTTGCTCCGGACACTGCGAGAGGGCTGCACAATCAATGATCACACGCACGGCACAGCGGACACACCAGGAACCGCGGTGTTGGCCGTCGAATGGCGCTAGCTGCGCAGCATTTGTGCACCGCCGCCGTCAGTGTCAGCCAGTTTGCCGTGGCATACGGAGCTCCATCGCAGTCTTTAACACTGGTAGCATGCCGCGACAGCGTGGACGTGAACCGTATGTGCAGTTGACGGACTTTGAGCGAGGGCGTATAGTGGGCATGCGGGAGGCCGGGTGGACGTACCGCCGAATTGCTCAACACGTGGGGCGTGAGATCTCCACAGTACATCGATGTTGTCGCCAGTGGTCGGCGGAAGGTGCACGTGCCCGTCGACCTGGGACCGGACCGCAGCGACGCACGGATGCACGCCAAGACCGTAGGATCCTACACAGTGCCGTAGGGGACCGCACCGCCACTTCCCAGCAAATTAGGGACACTGTTGCTCCTGGGGTATCGGCGAGGACCATTCGCAACCGTCTCCATGAAGCTGGGCTACGGTCCCGCACACCGTTAGGCCGTCTTCCGCTCACGCCCCAACATCGTGCAGCACGCCTCCAGTGGTGTCGCGACAGGCGTGAATGGAGGGACGAATGGAGACGTGTCGTCTTCAGCGATGAGAGTCGCTTCTGCCTTGGTGCCAATGATGGCCGTATGCGTGTTTGGCGCCGTGCAGGTGAGCGCCACAATCAGGACTGTATACGACCGAGGCACACAGGGCCAACACCCTGCATCATGGTGTGGGGAGCGATCTCCTACACTGGCCGTACACCTCTGGTGATCGTCGAGGGGACACTGAATAGTGCACGGCACATCCAAACCGTCATCGAACCCATCGTTCTACCATTCCTAGACCGGCAAGGGAACTTGCTGTTCCAACAGGATAATGCACGTCCGCATGTATCCCGTGCCACCCAACGTGCTCTAGAAGGTGTAAGTCAACTACCCTGGCCAGCAAGATCTCCGGATCTGTCCCCCATTGAGCATGTTTGGGACTGGATGAAGCGTCGTCTCACGCGGTCTGCACGTCCAGCACGAACGCTGGTCCAACTGAGGCGCCAGGTGGAAATGGCATGGCAAGCCGTTCCACAGGACTACATCCAGCATCTCTACGATCGTCTCCATGGGAGAATAGCAGCCTGCATTGCTGCGAAAGGTGGATATACACTGTACTAGTGCCGACATTGTGCATGCTCTGTTGCCTGTGTCTATGTGCCTGTGGTTCTGTCAGTGTGATCATGTGATGTATCTGACCCCAGGAATGTGTCAATAAAGTTTCCCCTTCCTGGGACAATGAATTCACGGTGTTCTTATTTCAATTTCCAGGAGTGTATATATTACCCAAGCTGAGCCTCCTTACTCCATGAACTTTTATATCAGAGCACGAGAGCACGTAACCATGCAAATCAGTTTTGACATCTTCATTTTCCTGCAAGTCCGTAAAGTGCGATTGTGGTCAGCTCCAGTTGACATATTTCTTGTTTAATTGGGCAAGTAAACGTATGCTCTATATTCACGGTAAGTGAAAACGCTACTGGCCATTAAAATTGCTACGCCAAGAAGAAATGCAGATGATAAACGTGTATTCATTGGACAAATATATTGTACTAGAACTGACACGTGATTACATTTTCACGCAATTTGGGTGTATAGATCCTGAGAAATCAGTACCCTGAACAACCACCTCTGGCAGTAATAACGGCCTTGATACGCCGGAGCATTGAGTCAAACAGAGCTTGGATGGCGTGTACAGGTACAGCTGCCCATGCAGCTTCAACATGATACCACAGTTCATCAAGAGTAGTGACTGGCGTATTGTGACGAGCCAGTTGCTAGGCCACCATTGACCAGACGCTTTCAATTGGTGAGAAATGTGGAGAATATGCTGGCCAGGGCAGCAGTCGAACATTTTCTGTATCCAGAAAGGCGCATACAGGACCTTCAACATGCAGTCGTGCATTATCCTGCTGAAATGTAGGGTTTCGCAGGGATCGAATGAAGGGTAGAGCTACGGGTCGTAACACATCTGAAATGTAACGTCCACTGTTCAAAGTGCCGTCACTGCGAACAAGAGGTCACCGAGACATGTAACCAATGGCACCCCATACCATTACGCCGGGTGATACGCCAGTACGGCGATGACGAATACACGCTTCCAATGTGCATTCACCGGGATGTCGCCAAACACGGATGCGACCATGATGATGCTGTTAACGGAAACTGGATTCGTCCGAAAAAATGACGTTTTGCCATTCGTGCAACCAGGTTCGTCGTTGAGTACACCATCGCAGGCGCTCCTGTCTGTGATGCAGCGTCAAGGGTCTCCGAGATGATAGTTCATGCTGCTGCAAACGTCGTCGAACTGTTCGTGCAGATGGTTGTCGTCTTGCAAACGTCCCCATCTGTTGACTCTGGGATCGAGACGTGGCTGCACGATCCGTTACAGGCATGCGGATAAGATGCCTGTCATCTCGACTGCTAATGACGCGAGGCCTTTGGGATCCAGCACAGCTTTCCGTATTACCTTCCTGAAGCCACAGATTCCATATTCTGCTAACAGTCATTGGATCTCGACCAACGCGAGCAGCAATGTCGCGATACGATAAACCACAATCGCTATAGGCTACAATCCGACCTTTAACAAAGTCGGAAACGTGATGGTACGCATCTGTTCTCCTTACACGAGGCATGACAACAACGGTTCACCAGTCAACGCCGGTCAACTGCTGTTTGTGTATGAGAAATCGGTTGGAAACTTTCCTCATGTCAGCACGTTGTAGGTGTCGCCACCGGCGCCAACCTTGTGTGAATGCTCTGAAAAGCTAATCATCTGCATATCGCATCATCTTCTTCCTGTCGGTTAAATTTCGCGTCTGTAGCACGTCTTCTTCGTTGTGTAGCAATTTTAATGGCCAGTAGTGTATTAGTTACTCGTTGTATTAGCTTATGGCAACAGTTGCAAAATATTACCTTAACAAAGTACCCAGAAAGTCATACTAGACCTATTTAATAACAATTATCACTTACACCTATAAACAAGATTCGTTGTTAATATTTCTGGTGTCATTAATTTTCCTATGGTAATTGCCATATCAAATCTTTTTATCTTATTCTTTTATCTCAGCTGACTCGACAATTTATTAGCAGGTTTGAGGTTTTGAAGGAACATAGATCCTTATGGCTTAATTGTACTCTCGCTAGGTCAGGGCAATTACGACTTGCCCAAACGTTTGGGGGTGAGGATTTTGAAGCACGAGGCCTTACGAGAGCGGCGTAGAACAAGTCATGATGAACGCACCACGTACACTTTCGGCATTACCTGCTCATCATACTGAGAAATAATTTAGCACCTAGAAGTTCATTGGCAGTGACGACCCCTCCTGGTCGGCTTTCCATCAGGTTTCAAAATCGCCACCCACCTTAGTAGTGGTAGGTGTTTGTGTTATCTGGCGACCGGAAGTAATCCAGACCGGACACGCACCCCCCGTGTTGTCTGTCGCCAATTCGCAGCATACGACCGAAGATTTTCGTAACCGCGTATTGAGTCAATGGCAGCTGCCCCCCCCCCCCCCTCCCCCCTTCAGGCTCGCCGAAGCTGCATTCACAGTTACACGGCACTGCAAAACTCAACAGTTACCAGTTCATCTGTGGCTGTGTAGCAAGAGGAAGCGTTCGGTCGTACATCGAAGAAGGTGAGTCATGTGTTCTGTAATGGCAATATGTTTCCTGTGCTCATGCTAATAGTTCATAAGCAGCTACGATTCATTCATATTTGAATGAAACTCTTATTTTGTTTTATCAGCCAGCTAGACATTTTCCCCGTTTTTCTCGCAGTAGAATCGCACTACTTATGATTTGACGCTTCTTACGTATATCTGCTTAATTTATGGACTGTTTCTTTTTCGCAGTCAATTTTTTGATTTGAAATTTGTAGCAGTAGGTAAAACTACACAATATATACATATCAGAATCTGTGGAAAGTCATGCATATGTCACTATAAGTTTCAATCGACAAAAGTGTTGGGTACGAGTACATAAAAAACCAGAGTTTAACTTTTGATTATTCAAAATAATATGAACTCAGTCATCTAGAAAGCCAGTCATATAATTTTTCTTTCTCACAAGTACATTTCATTTACTAAAATTAATAAATATGAACATAACGTGTGTCTGATAATTGTAGCACCTTTATTTCAGTAACATTTGATATGCTATCTAAGGGGATTTGGCTGTTTGTCATATTGTTTATAACAGACTTACCAGTTAAAATTACACATAAGATTTGGAAGTATTGAAGATGAAATCAGATGTTTTATTCTAAACGTCATCACATTCGTGAAATATCAAAGTGACGCTAATTTCATTATAATCTCAGATGAATGTTTTTGATAAAAGCAAGCAGTGTTAAAGGAGCAACTTTGATGTACGTGCCAAGTACAAGCGACATATTAATAGTATCTCTGAATTTTTTCCACTGTATTACTATCTGCTGTTTTGCCACATGAGGCACGAAGTGTCCCTTCGTGCATTCCACTGAGATTCTCCGGGTTAATGAAATCCAGCAGAATTTTCTTGCATTTGTCAAAGCGTTTGTATAGAATACAGAACACAGAACGACAACAATAACTTTCTTGAAAACGGAAATAAAGCCTGATGTGTGAAAAATGCTAGATGTTTATTTCTCTCTCTCTTACAGTTTTTCTTTTTTTTCTCTCCAGGCATCGATGATCCCTTCACAATTTTTTCTGTACGTAAAGCTGGCGTGAACCGAATTTTCTGGTCCATTCACACAGTTAGCAATGAACCATCCAGATTAATAACGGGCATTATTGTGTAAAAAACTGTCAATAGCAGACGTTCACTGCAAAGTCACCTTTGTATTTTTCACCTTTGATTGAAAGTGTGCTTCTTACGCTCATTCCCTTTTTAATATCAGATCCACGTGCATTGTGCATTCAAGGTTCACTAAAACTGGCATACCGCACTAGTCAATTTGCATTCGTAAAACAAGCTCTGAGCACTTCAGTTTCAGTCATATTTGGTTGCGATATGTTTCTCGATAACTTTGTATCTCTCTATGGGATTTTTTTTAAAATCAAATAGGCTAACTCTAAATTCTCTAGCTCTTACATCGTTAGTATTCTCTACTCTAAAGCAACATCTTGTGCGCAGTGTGGTTTCCCTGATAATAAAATTTGTTTGAATTCAAAGAAATATTAAAAAGTCACACATTTATTGTCACCGTTATTTCTGATATACTTCTACATTGCTGCTTTGGTTTTTTACCTTGATGTTTGACATTCATACCAAATCAAAGAGTCGATAAATGAGCTTTCTCTACAGCTTACTCCTATTCTCTACAGAATTTCGATCATCCTGCACCACTTTACATTGTCGAACGCTTCTTCTATGCTGACAAATCCTATGAAAGTGTGTTGATTTTTCTTCAGTCTTGCATCAATTATCAGTCGCAGTGTCGTGACTGCCTCGCTGGTGTCTTTACCTTCCTTAAAGCCAAACTGATCGTCATCTAACATATCCTAAATTTTCTTTTCCGTTCTTATATATATTATTCTCGTCAGTATCTTCGATGCATCAGACGTTAATCTGATTGCCTGGTAGTTCTCACATCTATCTGCCTTTGCTATCTTCGGAATGGCGTGCATGACATTTTTCCGAAAATCTGATGGTACGTCGCCAGTCTCATGGATTCAACTCACCTAGTTGAACAGTCGTTTGGTTGTGGCTTCTCCCAATGACTTCAGAAATTCCGATGGAATATTACCTATACCCTCAGCTTTATTTGACTTCAAGTCCTCCAAAGCCCTCTTAAATCCTGCCTCTAATACTGGGTACCCTATGTCTTCCATGTCAACACTCGTCTGTTCTTCTAGCACTCCATCTGACACGTCTTCCCCCTAACAGAGTCCTTCAATGTGTTCTTCCCTTCTATCCGCCCTCTCTTTTGCGCTCAGCAGTGGAATTCCCACCGCACTCTTAATGTTACCACCGTTGCTTTTAACCCGGCAGTGCACGCGCCTGGAAACGGGACGCACAAACGTCAAACACGTAGCTGTTCTTTCAGATCCTTACAGCTTACATCGATTTTTAATTACCATCAGACGACTCTTATTGTTATCTTTTATATGTGCCGATAAGATGGCTTCTTTTAATCAATTTCAGACATTGTGCTAATGTGAAGATTTGTCTGTGGTCCGACAGACCAGCTGAGTTTACTGCCGGGTTAATTTCCCCGAATGTTGTTTTCACTTTTCTACATGCTGTCTCAGTATTACCGACGATAATTTCATTTTCAATTTCTTCACATTTTTCCTGCAGCCATTTTGCCTTAGCTTCCCTGCATTTCCTATTTATTTCATTCGTAAGTGACTTGTATTTCTGTATTACTGAATTTCCCTGAACATTTTTATACTTCCTTCTTTCATCGATCAGATGAAGTATTTCCTCTGTTACCCATGGCTTCTTCTTATTTACCTTCCTTGTTCCTATGTTTATCATCCCAACATCTGTGATTGCTGCTTTGAGAGATGTCCACTCTTCTTCACTTGAGCTTCCTACTCCGGTATTCACGATCGCAGTATCCGCGATCTTCAAACGCGTCTCATTATTCCTCAGAGCTTTGGTATCGCATTTAATTCCCGACTAGTTCTTTCGGACGGTTCTCTTAAACTTAAGCCTGCTCTTCATCATCACTAAATTGTGATCTGAGTCTATATCGGCTCCTGGGTACGCTCTCCAATCTAATATCTGATTTGCGGCGATCTTTTGCATGCACACACATTTGCGCAGACAAATCGTAACGTGTGGACCGACCTTTCCTTGTTAGTGCCAACACACTAAATAAATGCTTTCGTGATTTCTTTTAGGTAACTTCCACTGTCACTGTGTCTCAGCAGCTGAAATTTGGCATGTGGGTTTAAGTGACATCAACTACAAGTGGCGGAAATCAAGGCAAGTTTCGACGTGACAAGTCTGATTATCTCGTCTAGATTCGGCGACCTGGGGAGAGCAACTGAGCCAATTGCTGGTACTTGAGCCCAGAGGGTTCTTTTGTGTGTGGCCCATTATAAATTATTCATATGTTATTGTTATTATCATGTGTATATGTTCATTTTATTTTCACTTATATTTCATTCCAGGTTAAAACAATTCCTTTCATACAACAAAGAGATGGGACCTAAAAAACTATCTGGAAGAGCATTTAAAAAACAAAGAAAAGGAAAGAACTGCATTTCTCCTTTCAGGAGACTTGAAAAATTGGCTAAAACCCAACAAGGAGGTGGACTCACGTAACACTGCAACAGATCAAGATGAGAGTAATGCCGATTTTGAATCTGATGATACGGAAACACATCCACATACAAATGATGACAACCAACCATAATCACCAACTCCCCATCAAATAGCCCCACCAGTTTCAGAAAACAACTATGAAGAGTACGAACCTTCCACACAAAGTTCTTTAGATGAGGAAGGATCAGCAGTTGGTTCTCACGATTTACCTGCACTAGAAGAAAACTGTTCACCGGAAATAAGTGAAATAGCTTTTAATTATCCAAAAAACTGGCCTAGCTATCCATTGATTACTGATTATATTCGAACTGTGCTGGTTGAACGTGGCCCTCAAACAGTTGACGTGTCAACCTTCAAGTTTCCCGTGTTGGATGGAGATAGACGTTTCGATGGCTAGTCGTTTTACAAAAAGCTCACAAATGGCGAACGTGTGCGAAGACAATGGTTACTTTATAGCCAGTCGGAAGATTCTTTATTTTGTTTTCCCTGTCTCCTCTTTGGGAAGGATCATCGTGGAAAGTCTTCTTCTTTTTCAGATTTTTAATAAAGGCTTCAACGACTGGAAACACTTAAACCCTCTCATTTACAATCACGAAAACTCGTCAAGCCACAGCTTGTGTTGCATGCAGTGGAAAGATTTGCAAAACCGACTAAAACAAAACTGTACATGACGAAATTAAAGAAAGTATTCAGAAGAAGGTAGAGAAGTGGAGGAACATACTGAAAGTAGACACAGATGTAATTATATTTTGTGCTATGAATAATCTACCACTTCGAGGAACAGCAAAGACAGAAATCATTGGCGAGTCAAGTAGTGGAGTTTTTTTTAAGCACATTAGAACTAATTAGTCACTATCATCCTAAACTAGCAGAACATATGGCATACGTTAAATCAAATAAAATGGCACTCAGTTACTTTTCCCCTGAAGTTCAAAATGAGCTCATAACTGTAATTGGAAGTAACGTGAGGCAGAAAATCTTGAATCAAATAAAAAATGGAAAATACTTTTCGATCATCTTTGACTGCACACCAGACAGTGCTCACATTGAGCAAATGAGCTAAGTTATTAGATTTGTTGACTTGTCAGATGGGAAGTGTCAAGTTAAAGAAAGTTTCATTGACTTTATCAACAGTAATGATAAAACAGGTGAAGGCATGTCATTTGACATTCTTAAAAAAACTTAAAGAAGATGGGCTAAGTATTGATAATTGGAGAGGTCAGGGTTATGATAACGGCAGAAAAATGGCTGGAAAATATATCGGTGTGCAAGCTCAGATCCTCAGACGAAATGATAGTGCTCGGTTTGTACCATGTGCTGCCCATAGCTTAAACCTTATCGGATCGCATGCTGCCGCTGTTTCGTCTCTAATGATTACTTTTTTTGGAACAGTTCAAAAGATATTTACTTTCTTCAGTGGCTCTACAGGAAGGTGGCAAGATGTGTTAAGTAACTTCAGCATTACGTTGAAGGGTCATTGTGACACTAGGTGGTCAACCAAACGAGGAGCAGTCACCGCTTTAAAAATAACACTGAACGAACTGCATGCAAGTCTGGCGGAAATGGCTGATATTAACCAAGACAAATGGAACCTGAAAACGTCAGTGGGGGCTCAAGGACTCATCAAGCAAATCGACTTCAGAGTCCTATGCCTTTTGCATCTGTGGGAAAGAATTCTAGTCTCTATTGATAAAATCAGCAAGTCACTTCAGAAAGAGACTGTTGTAGTCGACAAGGCTAGCAAAATGATAAAGGGATTGTCAAATACGATTCAGGAAATCCGAGATGAAGGTATTGGTAAAGCAGTCGACTATGCAACAAAGCAAGCGCAAGAAATCGGTATCGATGATAATTTTGCTGGAAAAAGACGAAAGATCATAAGCCAACGTCTTTCAGATTCAAACAAACAAATGCATGATGACTATCTCGACTCAAAACTGGAGTTTCAGAGGGAAGTAAATTTAGTTTATGATCAAATCCTGACAGAACTCACTAAGAGGTATGAGGCAATGGCTTCAATATCTTCAGAATTTTATTTTCTAAGGGAAGATGCTCTAAAAAAAGAGTCAATTGATGTCCTTCTTAAACATGCTGCAGATTTTGAGATTAAATATTCACATGATGTAGATGTAGTTGAGCTCTCACAAGAATTGTAAATTTTTCGAAAATTCTCATTAACGATGTTGAAAAAGCAACATCTTAAAAAGATTCAAGAGCTTTCTTTCGAAGATATATATCCGAATATCCAAATAGCTCTTAGAATTTACTTAACACTTCCTGTTACGGTGGCCTCTTGTGAACGAAGCTTCAGTAAAACAAAGCTCATCAAGAATTATTTACGATAATCCATGGGACAGGAACGTTTGTCAAATTTGGTCATTTTATCGATTGAACATGAAGAGGCAGCGAAGCTTAACTTAGAGGAATTAATTGATAATTTCGCGAAAATCAAAGCCAGGAAAGTAGCATTTAAGTAGATTAACTCATCTTAGTAACAGCGTTAAGTTAAATTTGATATAGGTATTCCTAGCAACTCAATGTATGTTGAAATAGACTTCGAAAAATATAACGAGTTTTTGTATTTAAATGTGTGTTTCTGTTTCTTAATTTATCATAACACCTTTGATTCTGGGCTGTAAATTAGTTTCGTTCTGTCTTAAATTTCTGTAAATTAACAATACTGTATATATGTCAAGAAACGCCTTCACATTTTCGGGGGGCAAGGGAAAATGTCAATCTCTCAGTGTTGATAAGGGGGTACATTCTTTACTTCCTGGGGGGTTCTTTATTTTAAATTCTTCCCAGGGGCGCCACATACCTAAGGTACACCACTGCTTATGGAATATTGTCTCTTTTATTTGACTGCATTAGTGACTTCCTATCAGAGAGGTCACAGTTTGTAGTAATTGATGGAAAGTGATCAGTTAAAACAGAAGTGATTTCCGGCGTTCCCCAAGGTAGCATTATAGGCCCTTTGCTGTTCCTTATCTATATAAACGATTTGGGAGACAATCTGAGCAGCCGCCATGACGCTACCGTTTATCTGCTAATAAAGTAATCAGTAGATCAAAACAAATTGTAGGACGATTTAGAGAAGATATCTGAATGGTGCGAAAAGTTTCAGTTGGCCCTAAATAACGAAAAGTGAGAGGTCATCCACATGAGTGTTAAAAAGAAATCCGTTAAACTTCAGTTACACGATAAATCAGTCAAATCTTTAGGCCGTAAATTCAACTAAATACCTAGGAATTAGAATTATGAGCAACTTAAATTAGAAGGAACACATAGAAAATGTTATGGGGAAGGCTAACCAAAGACTGTGTTTTACTGGCAGGACACTTAGAAAATGTAACAGATTTACTAAGGAGACTGCCTACATTACGCTTGCCCCTCCTTTTATGCTGCGCCGTGTGGGGTCCTTTCTCAGACAGGACTTACAGAGTACATCGAAAAAGTTCAAATAAGGGCAGCACGTTTTGTATTATCGCCAAATATGGGAGAGAGCGTGATAGAAATGATACAGGATTTGGGCTGGACATCATTGAAACAAAGGCGTTTTTTGTTGCGACGGAATCTTCTCACGAAATTCCAATCACCAACTTCCTCCTTCGAATGCGAAAATATTTTGTTGACACCGACCTACATAGGGTAAAAACGATCACCACCATAAAATAAGGGAAATCAGAGCTCGTACGGAAAGATATAGGTGTTCATGGTTCTATGAACCATCTGCCAGGGACTTAAATGTGATTTGCAGAGAATCCGTGTAGATGTAGAAATTAAAAAATTCGAGATGGGGGAAATAACGCAGTTGTTCTAAGTTGATGGAAATTCATATATTCAACATTGCGAAATATTAAATTGGCGGGAATTCGGAAGTGCAGTATGAAGCAAATTTCGCACAAGTGCTTATTAAGTTGGCGGGGAATTAAAAAATGCGAGATGACGGTGGGAAAAAAGAGAAGCTGGCATAAATAGTCCACTTGTTGTAATGCACCCGTCCTCACAGTGTACACGCGCAAGAGATGCTTGGTTTCGGCGCCATACCGCATGACCTTGGTAATTTTCTTAAATTACGTCTCTTTTCCGCAAATATCGGTTTTCGGCAATTTTTAACTAGCCCCTACATCTGCACGCTACTTGCACCAACACTGGCACTGGCACTCCTAATCTCTGTCTGTCTGTCTGTCTGTCTCTCTCTCTCTCTCTCTCTCTCTCTCTCTCTCTCTCACACACACACACACACACACACAGCAGAATAGTCTTTCTCTACCACAGCTTCAACGGAGCGTAATATATTGATTTACGGTGTCAAGGGATTTGGCTCAGTCGGTAGTGTACTTGTAATATTGATCACCCATTTACTACAGTGTGCTGCTGCAGCAGTAACGTGCATGAAGGAGATAGAGTACATACCATGCTAATCATTTGTTCACTGTGTGTAAGAAGCAGCAGTACGAATGTACACTATCTCATCAAAAGTATCCTGATACCCTTTATTATGGTGAACTAACCGCTGTTGGTTGATCCACAAATGTAAAAGGAGGCAGGGAGTGTTCTGCTGTCTGTAGAGCTGCAGTAACAGAAGTGTGGGCTGGTCAGGGGAACTCAAATGATTTTGAACGTGTACAAGTGACTGTATGTCATCTGAGTGCTTATTAAATTGGCGGGAATTAAAAAAATGCGGGATGGCGGAATTAGTGCACGTATGCATACTAAACTGGCGGGAGAAACGTCAAGCTCGCGTAAATAGTCCACGTGTTCTAATGCACCCTTCCTAGGTGTGTAAATTATCGCGATGTTCCGATTTGTCAAGATTTTTCCTATGCGGTCAGTCACTTCCTTATTGAATGTCAGGAAAACTTTAGATTTCACCGGCGCTTGAGCATCACTATGATTTCTAAGCGGTGGAGTAACCATTCCTGAGGAATGCAGTGGTGAGATGTTTTAATTCTGCGTCAAGCAGCTGTGGTTTACAGATTTTCCATGGTCTATCCGCCAACGTTTTTATGATCCCTCGCTTTCGTTGTGGGTGGTGGTTCGAATCCCGGTGTAGTGACAGCCTGTGTGCTTGGGTTTTCCGTAAACCGTATGGCCACAGCTACCATCTTCTTTCTTGAAAACTAGCACGTCAGGGAAATTTAATCTTCCACCTTCCTCCTCATCCTTCGTAAACTGAATCTTCGGACTGATGCCGTTCAAATGTTTGTGAACACGATCCAGTTCCTCCGTGCCAAGCCGCTCCAAAACAAACGTATCATCCACCTAACTGAACCAGATATTCGGTTTCTTGTTCGCAGTTTCCAATGCCTGCGTCTCGAATTTCTCCATAAATAAGTTCGCTATAACAGGGCTTCAGGGGCTCCCCATAGCGACACCATTCGTCTGTTCATAGAACTCTTCGTTCCAATTGGAATACGTGGTTGTGAGGCAATATTTAAACAGTTCCGCAATATCGAGAGGAAAAATCCGATTCAGCCGCTGCAACACTTCATTGAGTGGAATCATACTGAATAGCGACGCCACGTCAAAACTAACTAATATGTCCACCGGCTGTGCCACTATGTAATTTAATTTACTGATAAAATCTGCCGAATTCTTGACATATGAATCCGATCGGCGCGCATATGGTCGTAATAAGGTTATCAAGAACTTAGCAATCGAATAGGTGGGCGAACCAATAGCCCTCACTTTAGGCCTTAGAGGAACATATTCTTTGTGCACCTTCGGGAATCTTGATGCGAGCGCAACTGAATAGAACAGATTTTCCTGAACGATGGGACAAAAGAAGCGTTTACAATTTCTGCCTTACTAAACGCTACAAAAGTCTATTTAAGGGAGGAGATTTTCTGCATAAGACAATACTCGACAAAAACATTCGCAAGATGACCATACCCTACCCTAGCGTATTACTTGGCGGATTGCATTGGCGGATGACAAAACCATTTGCCGCTTATTAACTGTGTAACTTTCATAATCACTTGCTACATGTCAAAGCCTTGAATTTTGGACGTTGTCAGCATAGAGATTTGGAGTAATGGTGGAAGAACAGATTTTTGCACTTATATGAAAAAGGCCTTGTGACGACTCCTGCGGCCTGTAAGGAAACCATACGGCTAGCCAAGCAGTCTGGGTCCGCATTCAAATGTTTGCAGTGCAGCTGGAATTGGGTGACGTAATTCTGTACCTGACTGGAAACAAACGCTATTAGTGTCGATGACTCAAACGTCTCGTTGGCCTGTTCAGAACTGCTCGCGAGCACAGCTCGGGGGCTCGGAATTCAGCAATTAAATACATTTATTTATTTATTTATTTCATTTGGCATGTGGCAATACAAAATGAGGGAAACTAACAGTTACTTAGTTACATGTTCCATTTGAACGATTCTTTTATCGAAGTGATGAGGAACGAGGCGGTTTAGAAGATATGTGTATACGATTAGTGTTAACATTAACGAATATATTATTATTCAGTGTCACTCACGCACCTACGCTTAAAAACGAAGTTAAATGCTACCAGTTTTTAGCTAGTAATTCATCAATGGAACCGAAGTTGTCCAGGAGAAATATTTTACGCTAGATTTAAAACATCTATCTGTCTGTCAGGCCTTTTTTTTTGTTGCTGCATATAGAACTCCTCTCTGAGCCACTGAGAGCTTTAACAACGGGTAGTTAAGGTCATTTCTACGTCTAGTGTTGCAGCTATGGACATCACTGTTCCTCTCAAATAGTGATGGATTCATTATGATGAATTTCATTAGCGAATATGTGTATTGTGACGGTGCAGCTGAAACGCCTAGCACCTTGAAGACGCACCTACATGACGACCTTGGGGGAACACCACATACAATTCTTACAGCTCGCTTTTGTGCAATGAATAATGTCTTCTTAAGTGGAGAATTACCCTAGAAAATTGTTTCACAATACTTTATTGAGTGGAAATATGCGAAACATGTCAGAAGGATGATTCATTTGCTTCCAAGAGCAATTATACAAAGAGCCAAAGTAGTGAAACTTAACTGTTTGAGAAGCTCGGCAATAAGCTTCTCCCAGATCAAGTTATCATTAAGCTGTACACCCAAAACTATAGAGCATTCCACTCACTTTACTGACTCCTGTTAATCTGCTAAATCAATTGCTGGTATGTCTCTATTTGTTCTAGAGAACTGAATTTAATATGTTTTCTCAAAATTGAGGGAGTATTCTTTTTTTAGACCACCACTTAATAATTCTTTGCAAAACATCGATAGTGAGGTCTTCTATGGCTTTCTCTCTGATGAGCATCTTCAAAAAGCACCACTTCTGTTTGTTCAATGTTATGTGGAAGGTCATTCACATATGCAAGGAATAGGAGTCGACTCAACATTGAACCCACTGGGACTCCTTTAGTGATTTGTCCCCAGCTGCTAAAATTTTCTGTCCTTGCATCAGTGCTTGAATCATCAGCACAACTTTTTGCAGTCTGTTTGTTAAGTGTGATGGAAACTAGTTATGTGTATAGCCATCATTTCCATAAATCTTGTTTTTCTACAGTATTAAATGCCTTGGAAAGATCACAGGAAATACTAACTGGCGATATTTAATTGCTTGAAATATTTTAAAATCTTTTAATTCATTTACTTGAATTGCACAATTGTTGCAAAATAAGTAGTACTAAAACTCTAACTCAAGAAATTAATATCTAAACTTCCAATTTGTTCAAACCTTCTTCTGTCACCTCAAAGAAATCTCCTAAATTTACAGGGTGGATCACCTGCTACAGCTTGTTATAATGTGTTTGATGGTTTGATTTTCGTTGTCTCAGTCACACTGAGAAGATGAAGCCTTTTCCTATCGGTAGAGACTTTCTGCACATATGTCGTGCCTGTACATTTCCTGTTAACTTATGTCCAACCACATTGCGGTATTTCCGTGCCAGCTGACTGTATTCAGGATATCTTACAAGACTGTTATATTCCTCACGAGGAACATTATTTCACGTTTCTGGCCACCTCCTCTTCATATTGAAATCCATTGATTGTAAGTTTCCTGACAGTATTATGTATGATTGCCTGGATTTTCATCGACACATTTTAAGTGCAGGCTCATCCAAGCGGATCGCGAGCTGGGAAATTATAATTAACTTTTTCATATTCCTTGAGAACGGCGTTCTTTTTTTGCAGTCCTATAGTCGCAGTGTAATTTAAGAGATGGTAACCAATGAAGGGGAGTAGACTTCATGATCCATATTAACTGAGATCGCTCAGTAACGTCGCAAAAATAAATATACGTTACACGATGTACACGTTAAATGTTTGCTTCTTACATGTACGAAACACGTGAGAAATTCTTTAGAGCTTCTTTTCATGAGGACGTTTATTGATGGGTAGTAGATATTATCGATACTTACGATTGAAGTGTACACAAAAACACGATTCAGTCACCACTTGTTTTTAGCGCAATCCATAACAAATACGGTGCATTTAGGGTGATAAAATATTCTTAACAGATATCAGTAGGATGGCAATGGCGACACTGGACCAAAACAGTCACAATGTGTGCATTATATGCTCGCTGCTTTGTATATGACATCACCACACTTCACATCAACATCTACGTGATTACTCTGTTATTCACAAGTGCCTGGCAGAGGTTTCAATGAACCACCTTAAAGCTCTCTCTCTACCGTTCCACTATCGATCGGAGCGCGGGAAAAACGAGCACTTAAATTTTTCTGTGTGAGCCCTGATTTATTTTATCATGATGATCACTTCTCCCTATGTAGGAGGGTGCCAACAGAATGTTTTCGTAATCGGAGGAGAAAATTGGTGATTGAAATTTCATGAGAAGATCCCGTCGCCACGAAAAACGCATTTGTTTTAATGATTGCCGCTCCAATTCACGTATCATGTCTGTGACAATATCTCCCCTATTTCTCGATAATACAAAACGAGGTGGCCTTCTTTGAATTTTTTCGATGTCATCTGTCAGTCTCACCTGATGCGGATCCCACACCGTACAGCAATACTCCAGAATTGGTCGGACAAGCAATGTGTAAGCAGTCTCTTTAGTAGACCTGTTGCACCTTCTAAGTATTCTGCCAATGAATCACAGTCTTTGATTTGATCTACCCACAACGTTATCTATGTGATCGTCCGCATTTAGGTTATTTGTAACTGTAATCACTAAGTATTTAGTTAAATTTACAGCCTTCAGATTTGTGTGATTTATCGCGTAATCGAAGTTTAGCGGATTTCTTTTAGTACTCATGTGAATAACTTCACACTTCTCTTTATTCAGGGTCAATTGTCACTTTTCACACCATACAGATATCTTATCTAAATAATTTTGCAATTCGTTTTGGTCATCTGATGACTTTACAAGACGGTAAATGACAGCATCATCTTCAAAAAATCTGAGAGGGCTACTCAGATTGTCTCCTATGTCGTTAATATAGGTCAGGAACAATAGGAGGCGCATAACATTTCCTTGGGAACGCAGGATATTACTTCTATTTTACTCGATTAAATTCCGTCTATCACTACAAACGGTGACCTTTCTGACAGGAAATCACGAATCCAGGCGCATAACTAAGGCGATTACGTAGGCACGCAGTTTGGTTAGAAGACGCTTGTGAGAAAAGGTGTCGAAAGTCGCCTGGAAATCTAAAAATATGGAATCAATTTGAATCCCCTGTCGATAGCACTCATTAGTTCATGAGTATATAGAGCTAGTTCTGTTTTACAAGAACGATATTTTCTGAATCCGTGCTGACTATGTGTCAAAAATCGTTTTCTTTGAGGTAATTCATAATGTTCGAACACAGTATATATTACAAATCCCTACTGCAAATCGACGTTAGTGATATGGGCTTGTAATTCAGCGAATTACTCCTATTTCCCTTTTTCAGTATTGGTGTGACCTGAGCAATTTTCCAGTCTTTAGGTACGGAACTTTCTGTAAGCGAGTGGTTGTATATAATTACTGAATATGGAGCTACCGTATCAGCATACTCTGAAAGGAACCTGACTGGTATACAATCTGGGCCGGAGGCCTTGCCTTTATTAAGTGATTTAAGCTGCTTTGCTACACCGAGATTATCTACGTCTATGTTGGCGGTTGTTCTTGATTGGATTTCAGGAATATTTTTCGTCTTCTTTGGTGACGGAGTTTCGGAAAAAAGTGTTTAATAACTCTGCTTTAGTGGCAGTCAGTGACTTCACCGTTGTTATCGCTGATTGTGGAAATTATGAAAAGCATCTCACAATGAAGTACGCGCTACCTTTCGAACTTCTGCAAAACTTTGCCAATCCTGTGGACGTTGCGTTCTTTTCAATTTGTCATGCTATTTTCGTTGCTTGTGCAACAGCGATCTGACCCGTTTTTTGTACCATGGGGGGATCAGTACTATCACGTATCAATTTATGTGGTATGTATTTCTCAATTCCCGTCCATACTATCTCTTTGAAATCTTTCCACATCTTTTCTACGCTTACGTGGTCAGATCGGAAGGAGTAGAGACTGTCTCTTTAAAAGACGCTAAGCATCTTTCTCAGCTTTGCTAAATAGATGTACTTTGTGCTTCTTTTTGATGGTTGTGGGTGTTACGGTATTCTGCCCAGCAGCAACTGCCTTGTGGTCGCTATCCCTGTATTTGTCACGATACTCTCTATTTCTTCAGGATTATTTGTTACTAAGAAGTCAAGTATGCTTTCGCAACCATTCACGCTTCGAGTGAGCTCACGAACTAACTGTTCAAAATAATTTTCTGAAAAAGCGTTCAGTACAAAATTTTGAATGAGGTTTTATGCGCAATCCTGGCTTTAAACGTACAATTTTTCCAGCATATCGAGGGTAGATTGATGTCACCACCGACTATAATTGTATGTGCGGGGTTGGGGGGGGGGGGGGGAGGGGGGGGGGCACCTATTTGAAATCGAGACTCAAGTTTTCTTTGAACTAATTAGCAAGGGGGGGGGGGTGGAAATCGGTAAAACGATCCAGTGAGTAGTCCGATTGTCAGGTATAACCTCTACTCATACTATAAGCTCAGGAACTAATTTTGTGCAAGGCAAACTACCTCTGACAGCAATAAATACTCCATCACCAACTGTATTTAATCTGTCCTTTCTGAATATGGTTAGATCGTTTGAAAAAATTTCAGCTGAGCTTTAGCCAGCTCTCTGTACCTACAACTATTCGAGCTTCAGTGCTTTCTATTGGGGCTTGGAGCTCTGGTTCTTTCCTAACACAGCTACGACAATTCACAACTACAATACCAATCGTTTCTACAACTACCTTACTATGTTTTACCTGCCCCCTTTTAGACGGCCGCCCCTTCTGTGGTTCCCTGAAACCCTGTAACCTAAAAAACCTCCCAGTCCCTTCCACACAGCCCCCCCACCCTACCCATGTAGCCGCCTCCTGTGTGTAGTGGACTCCTGAGCTATTAAGCGAAACGTGGAAACCCACCACCTGATGGCACAAGTCAAGGAATCTACAGCCTAGACAGTCACAGAACCGCCTGAGCCTCACTGATTATGAACTCAATCTTATCAGCGATGTTGTCATGTTTATGGTTGACATAAAGTCACTCCACCTATCACCTGCCCACTCAGTACCTCCATACCATCTCAGCATACCCATCATTTTGATTCGCAGCTCCTTGTATTGGCCATGTTTGCAGTTAAAATCGTTGGATGTGAGGTCCGCCAGTTATGCAAAACACCGTTTATCTCAGTACCGAAACATGTTTCGGCACCACTGTGTCATCATCAGTGGGTTTTCGTTTTTATTTATTCTGCAATGTGAACATTTTTCTTAAATGATTATAAAATTATGTGCATTTTTAGTTCAAACAACAGATCGTTTCTTTTTGTAAATACCTTTACGTTTGATGTACATGAATTTCCTGGATCACTTGTGTGTGAATTACTACAGGTAGCTTGTCATTAGCAACCAAACGATGTAGATGAGAATTTTTTTGTTCTGGGAGTTAACCTATCTTCTAGAATGTAATTCAGTTTTTCGCGATGTTTTCGCGCCTATATTCGTTTTTATTTACGTTTTCGTGTGGTAAGTATTCCATTCTCCGCATAATGCTGAGGTGTTGTGATGCACACGTAGCTGTAACAAGTATTTTTCACAAATAACGTAGTAAAAAACTTTTCACTTCACCAGAACACGGAGTGATTGTGGTTTGTTATGTGTCCCAACCCAGTCAGTGTTCATTTGTTCACCAGAGAGTTTGGCGCCAAATTTGAATTTTGTTTGCATTTTATCTTTGTGTGCGTGTGTGTGTGTGTGTGTGTGTGCGTGTGTGTGTATAGACTTTATCCATTTGTGCTGTTTTTATTTGTAAAGTTCCTTTAATGTCTTAAATAGTGTGCCCTTGCAGAGTGTAGTGTATTCGTTTAAGAACTGTTTTCCTTCTGCTATTGCCTTCTGTATATGGAAGATTTCCTCAATCGTCAGTTTGCAGTAGTGGTTGGGTGGTGATTGTTGGCTACAAGGTGGTCAGCAAATATGCTATGGGAGCTGTTACTTTCTAAAGCTCTGAGATGTTCTGAATATCTTGTTTTGAAGTTTCTGCATGTTTGTCCTATGTACACTGACTGGTAAGTGTTGCATGTGAGTTCATATATTCCATATCTGTTAAATTTTTACATTGGTGTTTCTTGTGTTCTGGTCTTTTTCTGTGTTGTGTTCTCCGTACTGTATCCTATTTGAGGCCCGGTTTCTTTAATATGTTGCATATTCTGTGAACAATCTTGTTATTGTAGGTGAGTATGTGCCATTTCGTTTTGTGTGTATGCTGTTGGTCTGTTGTGTCTTGTGTGTGGTGATTTTTTGTTTTTTGTGTTGTTCTGTGCTGGGTGAGGATTTGTGTGTGTGTAGCGTGTTCATTTTTGTACTGTTTGCGTATTTTTTGATTTAACTGGTCTACCATATGGGTAGAATAACCATGTTCTACTGCTATTTGTTTTATTGTGTTTAGTTCTTGTATGGAGTTCTGTTTGTTCATGGGTGTTCTGTTTAATCTGTGGAGCATGAATCTGAAGTTTGCATGCTTTTGTGTCAGTGGTTGGTTTGATAGGTTGTGAATGGTAGTGCTTGTGGTTGTCGGTTTCCTGAATGTTGTGAAGTTGTGTGTGTTCTTTGTTTTTTGTATGGTGAGGTCTAGAAAGTGTAGTGTGATGTTAGTTTCTGTTACTAATGTGAAGTTAATTTTTGAGTGTAAATTGTTTATTTCATTCTGTAGCTGTTCTATGTCTGTATGTGGTTCATCAATCAGGCATATTATGTAATCGACATAACACTACTAGTATATAACCAGCCATAGAAGAGATAATTTCTAGGAAAAAAATTTGATATGTATTAGCACTCTATATCATACCTTCTTTGTTTTGTCAAATTACTGGCTGAAGAAAGAATTAGATTAATTTTATGCTAATTTAAGTAACACATTTAAAATTAACCTGGATTTCGTTTTCTGTATGTAAATATTTTTGCATAAATTAATAAGAACATTTGTTTTCTTATTCGTAACACTGCCAAATATCTTAAAAATGTAGCCAAAGTAGGCGGCCAGAAGCACAGCAAGCCACGTCTCTTATTCACGTAAGTTGCGTGCGTAAACATGAAACATATATAACAAATGTTTGAATGATAGACTGCATAAAAAAGGAGAATTACATTTCTTTGCCACACTTGTCGAATTTCGGGTAAACTATTCTGCTCTCTCCAGATGATGACAGCTGCGAAGATGTGACATAAATGCCTTCCACCAGTTTTAAGTTCTGCTTTTGTACCCTCTGGCTCCCTACAAGTAAGGGAGAGGGGATTTCCTGTAATTTACTATCTCGAATGTGAATTCAGCTAGGTCAGTGCCGGGGCATGCCCTTTTCCGGAATCTCAAGATACCCACCAAGCGTGTTCCGACAGGCAAGTCCACATCTTGCATCGTGTCTCTCCAGGAACTGGATAAGTGGAGCACACACCTCTGTGCTTCAGTTTTGCGGGATTTTCGCAGTCCGTTGCTGCTTGTAATCCAACTGCAGCCTGAGGCCTGCAGCCTCGAGGAGAGAAGACATTCTGCACTAAATTAAAAAAATAATAATTCAGGCGAACAGGATCAAAGCATCAATCTTCCTTTGTATTATCGCACAAAATGCGCCACCCATACATTACACAAAGAATTCCTGAGGGCCAGGCTTACTCAGAGTACAGTTTCTAAAACAGGTCTAGTTCCTCAAAATTTCTTTTGAATCAGAGTTGCACATGCATATTCTTATCTCGTCTGGAAACCGCAAGTTTTTCCACTAAGCGTGTTCCGAAGAGTGAGTCCTCGTCCTTCTAATTTCCAACAAAAGTTATCTCAAAAGAATGAATGCCCTCAGGTTATCCGCCTTGGGGAGAAAGAGGAGATATTTAACACTGAATTTTCTCTCGGTCAAGAATTCTCTCAGTAAGTGAGCTCGAATGAACTGTATTTCGAGATGTTGGCTTGTGTTCTGCTGGTTGTCAGGAATTTCACGTTGCTTGCAGTAGACAAAACTGTCGTCTGCTATATTTTCTACTTCTGCCGCTGACACGAGTTGGAGAGCATGTAATGAAAAAATTGCCAAAGCGTTCAAAGGTTTCAACGAAAGACATAAAAATGATGGTATGCCTTACACTAAAAACGAAAACGTACATTTACTTCCGAGACAAGTGCGAAAATGTACTGTTATGCTGGTTACAAATACACGAAAGACCTGATCTTTCTTACGTTGATACTAGTTATAATTACACTGGTGAAAATTTTTTGTGATAAATAAACTGTATAACAGATACATACTCAAGTAGCCTAACGAATCCTGCCAGAGTGAAAATGCTAGTATTCCTATCTTAAATTCAAATGAGAAGCAGCAAAAGATTAACGTTCAGAGTTTTGGACTAATGGTAAGTAATGCTGGAGCTGCAATTCAGTGTTAATGTCACTTCATCCATGCATTCTATACATACGTACGAACTCGACACATTTTACTTCGTAAAAAAAAGAGGTATGCAAAATAATTCCTCAAAGATTTGCATTGCGCCAACAACTATGTACAGTGTGCCAATTATTTGCATAAAAAGCTGTCTAATCGTTCGTTCTGGCGGAATGTTTACAGAAGCTACATTCGATTATTCACTAATTGAGAGACGTCTGCAACAAGTTGCATGTTGTGGATTTGGAAACAGTCCACATGGGATTTTGCATCATGCATTGACTCATGGGTGAGGGACCAATGTGCACCCACAGAAGAAATGAAAATATTGCCAGACGGGTATCATGATGTCAGAGAAAGCGGGCTGTGTCCAGATGGCCACTGTGTTACCACTGAAGGCTGAGGGCAGCTGCTGATGGGTTTCGGCACGTCTTAACATGTTTAATTACTACAACCACTGAAAATAGAGAAAAAAATTGTTTCATCACAAAATTTGTGCCCCCCCCCCCCCCCCCCCCCCCACACACACACAAAGATGGAAAATCCGCCTGTCTGTTCCCTGTTGCAAGAGATTCGACACATAAATCTGTCAGCTTGAGTTTTCTGGGGATCTCTTGGACCTTGAAGGTCATGTTTCTTGGAAGTATGGTAAACAACAAGAATATACAAAAGTTGCTAACTAATTCTTAATAACCAAAGTTTCGTTTGCTGACTCTTGAAGGTTACGTTTTATGAAACCAGGAGCCCTCACCGCAGTACCTTAGTTGGTGTCAGAGACGTCGTATCATCATACATAGTCTCCCTGTAAATTCTTTCTACACAACGGCTTGTAAGCTAATGGTGCTCACCCTGTAAACTAATCATTGCCCCATAGTAGTGAGTTACCTGACCATCACCATATTTAACCGTTTACCATTTGCTGTGTATAACTTACAGTTTCCTGCTAGCCATTTACTGTTTAACTGCGTGTGTGTGTGTGAGAGAGAGAGAGAGAGAGAGAAAGAGAGAAAGAGAGATAGAGACAGAGTGTGTGTGTGAGAGATATGATGATGATAATGAGACTGATCTGGAAATATTATGTGCACACACACACACACACACACACACACACACACACACACACACACACACACACACACACACACACACAAAAGCGCGTGCGCACGTCCGTGTGTGAAATGAAATTTATTGATGAGGCACTGCATTATTTACAGAGCTGGAACTTCATCTGGTGTGTGTATGAGTACGCAATGTGTGTCAGACCCTCCATACTTGCTCCGGACACTGCGAGAGGGCTGTACAAGCAATGATCACACGCACGGCACAGCGGACACACCAGGAACCGCGGTGTTGGCCGTCGAATGGCGCTAGCTGCGCAGCATTTGTGCACCGCCGCCGTCAGTGTCAGTCAGTTTGCCGTGGCATACGGAGCTCCATCGCAGTCTTTAACACTGGTAGCATGCCGCGACAGCGTGGACGTGAACCGTATGTGCAGTTGACGGACTTTGAGCGAGGGCGTATAGTGGGCATGCGGGAGGCCGGGTGGACGTACCGCCGAATTGCTCAACACGTGGGGCGTGAGGTCTCCACAGTACATCGATGTTGTCGCCAGTGGTCGGCGGAAGGTGCACGTGGACCGTCGACCTGGGACCGGACCGCAGCGACGCACGGATGCACGCCAAGACCGTAGGATCCTACGCAGTGCCGTAGGGGACCGCACCGCCACTTCCCAGCAAATTAGGGACACTGTTGCTCCTGGAGTATCGGCGAGGACCATTCGCAACCGTCTCCATGAAGCTAGGCTACGGTCCCGCACACCGTTAGGCCGTCTTCCGCTCACGCCCCAACATCGTGCAGCCCGCCTCCAGTGGTGTCGCGACAGGCGTGAATGGAGGGACGAATGGAGACGTGTCATCTTCAGCGATGAGAGTCGCTTCTGCCTTGGTGCCAATGATGGCCGTATGCGTGTTTGGCGCCGTGCAGGTGAGCGCCACAATCAGGACTGCATACTACCGAGGCACACAGGGCCAACACCCGGCATCATGGTGTGGGGAATAGTGCACGGTACATCCAAACCGTCATCGAACCCATCGTTCTACCATTCCTAGACCGGCAAGGGAACTTGCTGTTCCAACAGGATAATGCACGTCCGCATGTATCCCGTGCCACCCAACGTGCTCTAGAAGGTGTAAGTCAACTACCCTGGCCAGCAAGATCCCCGGATCTGTCCCCCATTCAGCATTTTTGGGATTGGATGAAGCGTCGTCTCACGCGGTCTGCACGTCCAGCACGAACGCTGGTCGAACTGAGGCGCCAGGTGGAAATGGCATGGCAAGCCGTTCCACAGGACTACATCCAGCATCTCTACGATCGTCTCCATGGGAGAATAGCAGCCTGCATTGCTGCGAAAGGTGGATATGTACTAGTGCCGACATTGTGCATGCTCTGTTGCCTGTGTCTATGTGCCTGTGGTTCTGTGAGTGTGATCATGTGATGTATCTGACCCCAGGAATGTGTCAATAAAGTTTCCCCTTCCTGGGACAATGAATTCACGGTGTTCTTATTTCAATTTCCAGGAGTGTATCTTTGACTTTCAAGAAAATAATACAGCTTGATGTCATTTCTACAAATAATCTCAATATTACGTTAGAGGTCTGTAAATATCTTTTACTTCCACGAAAATAGTGTTACTTCTCACCATTTTTATGTATCCTTTTAATATTACACTGGAGAAAAGTATGTGCATGCAGTTAGCGCAGGAATAATGTAAATTGAATCTATTTTTAAGCATCATTTTTTTAACATCGCACCAGAGGTAAGCATGTGTATGCGCTATGCACAAGAAGACATATTGTCTTCTTTGTTATTTTTGGTCTCCTTTTTCCGAGGCTGCAGATAACCAAGTTTTATAGATTACATGCCCTGTTTAGCAGCTGTAATAAAAGTTTTATTCAGACAATACGCATGTCGCAAAAATGTCTTCAGTGGTCATTGTAACAATATGTTTTTTCTCTTACAATGTTGTTTGTTTTTTTCATTAACAGTTTGCGTGCTTTATTTATTACTGTAAACAGTTTTTATTTTTTTCTTTACTCGCGGTTCTCTGTTGTTTATTCCATTCTTCTTCGTCTTCCGTGTGTATGTGTCGAGTATTTGTATTTGTACACAGTACTTTCACTGTATACTTAACATAATTACACCATAATTACACTTCTGTGCACTGTCCTTTCGTCATCTTGTGTGTTTGTTTTGCTGTTGCAGGATGCATTCGTATTTTGTTTGTTTTGATAGTGGTCTGCTATCGCTCTGTTAGTGTTTATATTTTCCGACTGGGAAAATATATATATATATATATATATATATATATATATATATATATATAATGCGCGTGTGTATGTGTGTGAGAAATAGAGAGAGGGAAGGAGGGAAAGAGAGGGTGAGAAAGAGAGAAGATAACATTTTTAAATGTTTTATTTTGCTTTTATTTATTTATTTTTATTAAGCTACTTTTGTATTATTATTTTCTTTATTGGGATGTTTATCTTCTCCTTCTGAAAAGTACTTTTTGTTATTTGTTTTTGTTATTTTTTAGTGGGCCAGGACTTGCATTCCATGCTATTAGTCCAAAAGAGGCCGCCACATACAGCCGACGTTTAGCAAATTCTTAATTCCATAGGGGCTCTCCATCGTGTCCACATTTGCATCAAGGGCCACTTACCATATCGATGGGTAGAAGCTATTCCCATTTTCGACGTATTAGCAGAACCGTAGCAAACACTTTCGTCAAAAGTTGGATTTTCAGATTCGGCTGCCTGGCCTCCTTCACGCTGGGCCAGAGTTGGCAGTTCGAATCCTAACTGTCCAGTGACTTATGCCATCTATTGAGATGCCACCAGTTCCACACAACTACTTACCACTCCCAGTCCAATGGAGTGGTGGCATTGAACGATGTAAGCTACTGTTATGTACCACTCAGAACCGTGGGAGGAGGCCCTTCCATGGGTTTCCAGGGCATTCATACGGCACATAGAGATGAGCTTGACGCGTCGCTTGTCGAAATACTATACAGCGAGCCCCTCACTCTACCTGGAGAATTTGTAGCACCTGTAACGGTCCCCACAGACCAGGACTTACCAGACTTAATCTCGCATATGCTCACACATATACATAGTATTGATGTCCACACCTCTCCCATCACGACACAACAAATATTTATTAATAAAGACCTGGATAAACGTTCTCATGTGATGCTATATACAGATGCAATGCAACCCACCATTCCGCGCCATTTGCAGGGCCATAACATTTTTTGCTTACCAGTAAATAGGAGGAAATCGTACCTCTATGTTGTCACTATTCTGTTGTCCCATTGCAGGTACCCTTTTCCCCACAATGTCATTCTCTTGCTATGCATTGCTGGCGATGTTGGTGTTTTTGTTTGTGGTGGGTGATATGGCCTCTAGAATTGTGTGGTGTTTTCTTATTTATTTTTATGGATTTTTGTTCAGTTTTGTTACTAGGGATTCTTGGTGTCTATTATTTTTTGCTTCATCAATAATTATATTCAATACTACTTATTATAGTTGTGTTTGTCAAGTGGTACTGTGTTTAATCAGTGGGTCATATATCTGAGGGCAGATTCTTTTTGTGCCTCATGAAAGAAGTAATAAAAATAGCATAACAAAGCAACAATTCTATACAGAAATATCTAAATAAAAGGAAGATCAAATGGAGATCTATAAAAATCTAGTATTTACCATCTCCAGTGCAACAGGTGTCATGCTCTACACCTAATACAGACAGGCATAACTTTGGAAATAAGATTTCAGGAACACAAAAGGGCGTGGAAATATGACACCAGCCATTCAACATTTGCAGAATGCCTCCATCAAGAAAACCACCGCCATACCACAATAGAAAAGAACGTGCAACGTAGTCAGATTCAGCAACGAGAAATGTCTCGTACACCCACGAGAAAACTTCCAAATTGAGAAAGCGATAATAGAAAAGAAATATATAATAATAAATAAAATAACAAATAATGAAAATTAGTTCACAGAAGAAACAGGTTCATTTACAGGAAAACACCTCTAGCTAAAATATTCAAATGTGTTTGAATTCCTAAGGGACTGAGGTCATCGATCCCTAGATTTACACACTACTTCAGTTACCTTATGCTAAGAACAACACACACACCCATGTCCGAGGGAGGACTCGAACCCTCGCAATCCGTGACATGGCGCCTCTAACCGCACGGCCACTCCGCGGGCCACCTCTCTCTCTCTCTCTCTCTCTCTCTCTGTCTCTCTCTTTCTTCTTAGTCGGAAAACATAAGTAGTAACAGAGCGCTACCACCACTATCAAAGCAGACAATATACGAACGCGTCCCGCAACAGCAAAACGAAACACGCAAAATGACGAGAGGACAATGCACAGAAGTGCAAATGTGTTAAGTACAGTGAAAGTGCTGTCCGCAGATACAGATACTCAACACATACACGCAGAAGATGAAGAAGAATGAAATAAACAACAAAAACAGTGAGTAACGAATAGAATAAAAACTGTTTAATAGCAAGTAAAGCTTGTGAACTGTTAATGACCAAAAAGACAAAATTGTAAGAGAAAAAAAAGACATTTTTGCAGTGACTACTGAAGCTGCTTTAAAATAAAGTGAAACGCGTCAGGTCTGAATAAGACTTTTATTACAGCTGTTAAAGATGGCTATTAGCCTATACAAAATGTAATTATCTTAGACTTTGACGAAAATAGCGTAAATTGACACCATTATTACGTATCATTTTCATATTATACCAAAGATATGAATGGAGACATCTTCAATTTACACGCAACCGATATAGTTTGACACATCTTTACGCACCATTTTAGTGTGGCACTGTGATTGCCCCGGGAGGGAGGGGGCGTGTTGTATAAGGCACAATTGAGCTAGTTCTGCCTTCTCGGGTCTTCATTGGCTGCTTAATTTTTATTACTATTCTGTGACTGCCTGGAGATAGGGTGAGGGGAGGGAAAATGGGTCTGTTGCTTGATGACATCACTGATAATTATGATGATGTAACTGATAAGAGTGATGACGTCACCGATAAGGGGACGATGTACAAAGAAGGGAGCACACACTACTCATAATGTGACTGTTCTTTGTTCTGGAGTCACCGATGCTGTCTTACTCGTATCACTGTGTGAAATCCTCTACTGAACCCAGGGCATTACGTGACAGAACATATTTAACCATGTGGCAGTCTGTTTGGGTTTTGACACTGTAGTATACGAACTGCTTTGTAGCCAGTACAACTAATGTGACGGATGTTGTTACGACACACAAGTCGCCTCGAGCACTATGCAGTCGACTTCCTTGTACACCTTGCACACAAATTTCTCCATTCGCTTGTAAGTCCCCGAGCCTCGAGAAAGATCGTTCCACAGCAGACTGCCGTTGTGACCCGACCGTGGATTTCTTGTGGTTTTGGGGAATTTACGTCACATGAATAACGCTTATCAAAGGGAAATGAAGAGCCGTTGTGTTGTACAGCGCAAGAGCATATGTAGTCTTCTTTTGTGAAGAACTTTGCTGCTTTAAAATTCACTACTGGCATCTACTGTCCCATTGAGCGGCTCATCCTGCTTTGAGCAATCAGTCATGGTAACTGGGGCGAGATCCTCGAATTGGCGGAAACTTAACGTACTTCCATATGAATTTTATTCTTCTTCTGTTTGTACATAATATGACTCTCGAAATCTAGCATGTGGATCATATAGCAGAGTGTAAGTATTTGGCCCACTTCTGCTGCTGGTTATCGTGAGGTCGAAATTTCAAACTGAGAACTACTTTGACAGTAGTTATCTCACAGTGGTCAAATACGCTCGAATCCCTAGTAACATTTGTTTTCCTCTTCGTCTGGAACGCGAGTCTGGTGAAAACAAGGAGATTCAACTTGTGAAGACGTTTACAGAGCCCAAATCTTCCGGAATGTGACAGATACAATGCGGTATTCGAAAAGCCCCCTTTACCTATAATTCAGTGGAACCAAAACACTTTAATCCAGTAACCGCAAGAGTTTCAGCCGTTCTTCATCCGACACATAAATATATATGGCATTTTCCAACTATGAGACATTCATTTTTTACGCAGATAGCCGAACCCTGTATAATTAAAACTGTGTTAGATTATTTTGAATGGCTCAGCTTTTTTACGAAGTAAGCATAATTGCGAAGAATTTAGGTACTTGAGTTTGTACATATGTGTGGGACGCATGGTGCATTCAACCTTGAAATGCAACTCCAGGTTTCCTCAGCATAGTCCAGACTATGGAAACATAACTTTTACTGCTTTTCATTAATATTTAAAATCAGAACACTAGCATTTTCACTCTGGCTGGATTCCTTCACGTCATTTCAATAGCCGCGCATAGTTTCTGATACAGCAGTTTGTGGATTTACTTATAATGAAGATACGGCAAAAAAAAGGGGGGAACGGAAAGTGAAATGTACATACGAACAGTACAAACGCTATTTGATAAGAAAAAGTCCGTAATACAGTTTATTTATCATCAAAAAATTCTCAGCCATGTAATTACCAGAATGAAAGATGCTCCTATCCTACCACAAAGAAAGCCAATATTCCTGGACGGAGTTAGTGATGCAAAAGAAGGAAACTACCTTTTCGATTTATCTGGCGGTTTCAAAGACATTAGTCCAATCTCATTTACTATAACGCATCATGTCAAGTAAAGTAACGTGATACATGATGTCATGTAGTATAACATAACACATGGCATCATGTCCTCCATCATGGAGTTTTTCATGTTGTGCAACATGACATGTGTCATTAAAGTTTAGGATGCATGCATCCCCACTCTGGGGTGCTTTGTATTACAGATGTACATACCTCCACTCTCGGCTACTTCGAGTTGTAGATGCATTACATTCTCTAGAAGGACACAAATTTGTGTCTATTTGTTCTTACACCCCTCACCACACATGTAACACTGAATGGATTTGGGGTGATCGGATCAAAATCGACGTCGTTTTTCCAGGTGTACTATTTTTTTCCATTAGCGTATTTATTAGAGCACTTCCTCGCTGTGACAGTACAGCAGCACGAATGTAAGAATGATCAGGTCTTTCGTGTATATTTAATGAGCATAACAGATACTTATGAAATACAAATTTATTTTTAGGATGATGTATGAATGAACACACACATACAAATTTATTTGACTCTGGTGCGGCTCCGTGCGTCTAAGTACACACTTCTCGCGAGTGTGAGTTCCTGTTGAGCATGAACGAGAGTGTGCCACATACACTCCTGGAAATTGAAATAAGAACACCGTGAATTCATTGTCCCAGGAAGGGGAAACTTTATTGACACATTCCTGGGGTCAGATACATCACATGATCACACTGACAGAACCACAGGCACATAGACACAGGCAACAGAGCATGCACAATGTCGGCACTAGTACAGTGCATATCCACCTTCCGCAGCAATGCAGGCTGCTATTCTCCCATGGAGACGATCGTAGAGATGCTGGATGTAGTCCTGTGGAACGGCTTGCCATGCCATTTCCACCTGGCGCCTCAGTTGGACCAGCGTTCGTGCTGGACGTGCAGACCGCGTGAGACGACGCGTCATCCGGTCCCAAACATGCTCAATGGGGAACAGATCCGGAGATCTTGCTGGCCAGGGTAGTTGACTTACACCTTCTAGAGCACGTTGGGTGGCACGGGATACATGCGGACGTGCATTGTCCTGTTGGAACAGCAAGTTCCCTTGCCGGTCTAGGAATGGAGAACGATGGGTTCGATTACGGTTTGGATGTACCGTGCACTATTCAGTGTCCCCTCGACGATCACCAGAGGTGTACGGCCAGTGTAGGAGATCGCTCCTCACATCATGATGCCAGGTGTTGGCCCTGTGTGCCTCGGTCGTATGCAGTCCTGATTGTGACGCTCACCTGCACGGCGCCAAACACGCATACGACCATCATTGGCACCAAGGCAGAAGCGACTCTCATCGCTGAAGACGACACGTCTCCATTCGTCCCTCCATTCACGCCTGTCGCGACACCACTGGAGGCGGGCTGCACGATGTTGGGGCGTGAGCGGAAGACGGCCTAACGGTGTGCGGGACGGTAGCCCAGCTTCATGGAGACGGTTGCGAATGGTCCTCGCCGATACCCCAGGAGCTGGGAAGTGGCGGTGCGGTCCCCTACGGCACTGCGTAGGATCCTACGGTCTTGGCTTGCATCCGTGCGTCGCTGCGGTCCGGTCCCAGGTCGACGGGCACGTGCACCTTCCGCCGACCACTGGCGACAACATTGATGTACTGTGGAGACCTCACGCCCCACGCGTTGAGCAATTCGGCGGTACGTCCACCTGGCCTCCCGCATGCCCACTATACGCCCTCGCTCAAAGTCCGTCAACTGCACATACGGTTCACGTCCACGCTGTCGCGGCATGCTACCAGTGTTAAAGACTGCGATGGAGCTGCATATGCCACGGAAAACTGGCTGACACTGACGGCGGTAGTGTACAAATGCTGCGCAGCTAGCGCCATTCTACGGCCAACACCGCGGTTCCTGGTGTGTCCGCTGTGCCGTGCGTGTGATCATTGCTTGTACAGCCCTCTCGCAGTGTCCGGAGCAAGTATGGTGTGTCTGACACACCGGTGTCAATGTGTTCTTTTTTCCATTTCAGGAGTGTATATCTGAAAAAAACCACTAAGGTGTTGTATTCGTCAGATTTCCGGCTTATCTTTTCTTCGATATACCATCCAGATTTTCCAGTACATTAAGTTCAAATTTTGAATGTGAATGTCATGAAACTTCCTGACAGATTAAAACTGTGTGCCGGATCTAGACTCGAACTCGGGGCCTTTGCCTTTCACGTTCAAGTGCTCTACCATCTGAGCTCCCCAAGCACGACTCACGCCCCATCCTCGCAGCTTTACTTCTGCCAGTACCTCGTCTCCTGCCTTCCAAATTTTACAGAAGCTCTCCTCTGAAACTTGCAGAACTAGCACTCCTGAAAGAAAGGATATTGCGGAGACATGGCTTAGCGACAGCCCGGGGGATGTTTCCAGAACGAGATTTTCACTCTGCAGCGGAGTGTGCGCTGATATGAAACTTCCTGGCAGATTAAAACTGTGTGCAGGAGCGAGACTCGAACTCAGGACCTTTGCCTTTTGCGTGCAAGTGTTCTACCATCTGAGCTACCCAAGCATGAGTCACGCCCCGTCCTCACAGAGGTACTGGTAGAAGTAAAGCTGTGAGGACGGGGCGTGAGTCGTGCTTGGGTAGGTCATATGGTAGAGTACATGCCCGTGAAAGGTAAAGGTCCCGAGTTTGAGTCTCGGTCCGGCACACAGTTTTAATCTGCGGTGATCCCTACATTTCATGTACGATCTGTTTGAGCATCGTTCAGTACGTACCTGATTTATTGAAACAGGAAAGCGAATACGTTTTGTAGAGGTGCTGTATCTGGCACAAGAAATTCGTCGATCTTAAAAAACTGACTGAGCCTTTCCATACATGAAACTCTCTGACAGAAAAGTACACTCGTCTCGGTGATTACTGGGGACGCGATTCTCATCACTGTCACTGAACATCGTGGAGCCATACGGTCGGCGAGAGAGAAATTCTATGTGTGGCGATCAGCTTACCGATTTGCACCGGCGTTGCTGATTGTAGAAAGGTCATGTTGTGCTTGCAGTCTGACTTCCTGTCCAAGTGGTTCTAGACACCGTTTGTTGCAAGGTATTAAGACATGGTGATTCTTTTGCAAAATGACTGCTCGCAGGCTATGTCTCTCAGCTCTGTACCTGAGTCCCATATTGTTGTCTAAAGCGGAGTCTCGCTGCCGTTTCTCCCCCTCTGAAGTCTACTAAACAACTCTGCTGATCCACTAAACTAAGCTCAGTATGATCTGATGTTTGAGCTGTTACATGCAGATAGATTTGATTGGTAGGAACTTCGACGATCTAGTATTCTGCTGCGACTTTTAGAAAAAAATTCTAGTATTATGTGCATTAAACTCCCAATTAAGTGTGCGTTTGTAGCTATACTACATTTAAAACGAATCGTACTAACGTTAAATATTTAACCATATAAACAAGATTCCTAATATTTGCCAGGGTGAGGACTCTGGACTAGCGAATTTGAAAATTCCAGCTGCGAACCGATCGAGTTGTTCTTACAAAAGTCAGTTACTTCCTGCTTAGTAGGCACTTCGGGTTTAAATGTGTTATGGTTACCTCTGATATCCAATCTCTTTACGAAGTTTTGCTAATAATGGCAAATGTTTTCAGTATCAAAAGCGTTGCTGATGTTATCACAACCTCTTCGTTAGCTAAGTGGAGTTCGCAGCTACTTTCATTCACATTTGAAATCGTGTTATATGTTTGAATCTCCATTAACGCAGTTGTCTGACGGCCAGCCCTTAAATGGACTGGTGGGAGGGAGGAGTTTCTCAGTATGGGAGCGCAGTTTTTCAGAGCAGTTACATAGCTCATGGCACTCGGTAAATAACTTGCAAAATGTCAGACATAATCAGTTTATTTACACGAAAATTCTTCAGGCAAAGTCTGAGACATGATGTCACGTGGAAATTGTGTGGAACCGTTACACTTTCTCCACCTGAACGGTCGCTCCAGTTGACGCACAAGGTCCTGTTACATGCCAAGAACTTCGTGTGCGCTGTGTGGGCAGTAAAGCTAGCACTACGTGGTCGCAATAGTAGGTGCTGAAATCTTGAAATCGATCGAATATGTAAAACGCGAATAGCACACAAAGTGCTCCTCTAATTCAGTTGGGGTTCGTTAAGGCTCAAATTCTTTGAAATAATACATCCTACGCAATGTGTTCCAATCCCTCGTGAGGAATCGAGACTCGCAATATCTTTCCCGAAACCAGGCACAGAGTCTTTCAAAACTACGCCTCCAAATGTATTAATCCCAGACATCCGTGGGTATTTAATTACATCGAAATTTGTTAGTGGTCTGTCGGGCAGAATTTCTATGAGGACAATGCTTTTTCCTTTCCCTGCCCATTGATGAATGGTCCGAGTCTGTTACGATAAGATTGCAGGGTTAAGGCTTGTAAGGTGGCAGATTAAATGGTCAGATTTGCACCTTACCCGAGACCTTGTCAAATCGCAATGAGAACGTGAAGATGACACCTAACGTAAAACGACAGTTACGAGAACATTTGCCTATCAATATGTAATGCAAAAAGGGATGACAGTCAATCGTCGGTAATTAACACACCATTCCTATACAATGCATATCCTTGAGCGGAAGGTAGAACAGGGATCACGAGTCGAGTTGCTTTTAGTTTTGAAAACCCAGCTCCACAATGTTGGGACAATGTGAGACAGGCTGCAACCTTGTCTCACTCCCTTCCCAACCACTGCTTCCCTTTCATGTCCCTCGACTCTTATAACTGCCATCTGGTTTCTGTACAATTTGTAAATAGCCTTTCGCTCCCTGTATTTTACCCCTGCCAGCTTCAGAATTTGAATGACGGGATTCTTCTCTAAGTCTACAAATGCTAGAAACGTAGGTTTGCCTTTTCTTAATCTAGCTTCTAAGATAAGCTATAGGATCAGTATTGCCACATGCGTGCTAATATTTCTACGGAATCCAAACTGATCTTCCTTGAGGTCGGCTTCTACCAGTTGTTCCATTCGTCTGTAAAGAATTCGCGTTTGTATTTTGAAGCCGTGACTTATTAAACTGATAGTTCGGTAATTTTCACATTTGTCAACACCTGCTTTCTTTGGGATTGGAATTATTATATTCTTCTTGAAGTCTGAGGGTATTTCGCCTGTCTCATACATCGTGCTCACCAGATGGTAGAGTTTTGTCAGTACTGGCTCTCCCAAGGCCGTCAGTAGTTCAAATGGAATGTTGTCTACTCCGGGGGCCTTGTTTCGACTCAGGTCTTTCAGTGCTCTGTCAAACTCTTCACGCAGTATCGTATCTCCCATCCCATCTTCATCTACATCCTCTTCCATTTCCATAATATTGTCCTCAAGTACATCGTCCTTGTATAGACCCTCTATATACTCCTTCCACCTTTCTGCTTTCCCTTCTTTGCTTAGAACTGGGTTTCCATCTGAACTCTTGATGTTCATACATGTGGTTCTCTTATCTCCAAAGGTCTCATTAATTTTCCTGTAGGCAGTATCTATCTTACCCCTAGTGACATAAGCCTCTACATCTTTACATTTGTCCTCTAGCCATCCCTGCTTAGCCATTTTGCACTTCCTGTCGATCTCATTTTTGAGACGACTGTATTCCTTTTTGCCTGCTTCATTTACTGCAATTTTATATTTTCTCCTTTCATCAATTAAATTCAATATTTCTTCTGTTACCCAAGGATTTCTACTAGCCTTCATCTTTTTACCTTCTTGATTCTCTGCTGCCTTCACTACTTCAACCCTCAAAGCTACCCATTCTTCTACTACCGTATTTCTTTCCCCCATTCTTGTCAATTGCTCCCTTATGCTCTCCCTGAAACTCTGTACAACCTCTGGTTCTTTTAGTTTATCCAGGTCCCATCTCCTTAAATTCCCAAATTTTAGCAGTTTCTTTAGTTTTAATCTACAGGTCATAACCAATAGATTGTGGTCAGAGTCCACATCTGCCCCTGGAAATGTCTTACAGTTTAAAACCTGGTTCCTAAATCTCTGTCTTACCATTATATATTCTATCTGAAACCTGTCAGTATCTCCAGGCGTCTTCCATGTAAACAACTTTCTTTTATGATTCTTGAACCAAGTGTTAGCTATGATTAAGTTATGCTCTGTGCAGCTTCCTCTTTCATTTCTTACCCCCAATCCATATTCACCTTCTACGTTTCCTTCTCTTCCTTTTCCTACTATGAATTCCAGTCACCCATGACTATTAAATTTTTGTCTCCCTTCACTATCTGAATAATTTATATTATCTTATCATACATTTCTTCAATTTCTTCGTTATCTGCAGAGCTAGTTGGCATATAAACTTGCACTACTGTAGTAGGTGTGGGCTCCTTGTCTATCTTGGACAATAAGGCGTTGACTATGGTGTTTGTAGTAGCTTACCCGCACTCCTATTTTTTTTATTCATTATTAAACCTACTCATGCATTACCCCTATTTGATTTTGTATTTATAACCCTGTATTCACCTGACCAAAAGTCTTGTTCCTCCTGCCACCGAACTTCACTAATTCCCTCTATATCTAACTTTAACCTATCCATTTCCCTTTTAAAATTTTGTAACCTGCCTGCCCGAATAAGGGATCTGACATTCCACGCTCCGATCCGTAGAACGCCAGTTTTTCTCTCTCCTGATAACGACGTCCTCTTGAGCAGTCCCCTCCCGGAGATCCGAATGGGGGACTATTTTACCTCCGGAATATTTTACCTAACAGAGCGCCATCATCATTTATCCATACTGCGTGCCCTCGGGAAAAATTACGGCTGTAGTTTTCCCTTGCTTTCAGCTGTTCGCAGTACCAGCACAGCACGGCCGTTTTGGTTAGTGTTGCAAGGCCAGATCAGTCAATCATGCAGACTGTTGCCCCTACAACTACTGAAAAGGCTGCTGCCCCTCTTCAGGAACCACACGTTTGTCTGGCCTCTCAACAGATATCTCTCCATTGTGGTTGCACCTACGGTACGGCTATCTGTATCGCTGAGGCACGCAAGCTTCCCCGCCAATGGCAAGGTCTGTGGTTCAAGGTTCATAACCCTGAATATTGACCATTCCTCCTGGGACACGCTGTTTACCTTCCTCCCAGCTGTCGTAGGATGGTGGAAAGCCAAGCCATCGAAAGAGAATGTTGTTACACTACGTTTCAAAACTCGTTCAACTATGAATACATGTGATTCACTAGTTTCCTGTTGTTTATCCGGTTAGAAGATTTCTGATATAAGCTGTGTTTTTCTGTTCTTTAGACAGACCTTTGTTGCTATGATAAATTTTATAAAACACGAATATTTCTGTATGTCAGTCTGCAGCACACCGTTTCTGAAAAGCAGTCTTGAACTGGGAAGTTTCGTCCAGTATAACCTACCCTGAATTGCTCTTTACTAGGTTCGGTCCTTGAAATAGGATCATATGCTGTCTGTAAAAGTTCGTCATCACGTACGTCTATCTGTGGTGTTTTAATAATTTTGAGAATGCTTCTTTGATACTCTGCAGTTATTAGGGACGAATATCTGTGTACCTGCATTAACAGCGAACGTTAAATTGAATCCACATGTGCTGTTTCACCGTGCCACTAAAGCATGCAACATGTAGATAATACAAGCGAGCAAATGTTGAACAATGATGTATCTCGTATTGATTCATTACCGCTTTGAAGTGCCCGTTGTGAATCTCTTCACTATGATCTGTTTCCAGGTATGTTGGTGTGCGAACGGTTTGCATTCGAAGTAGGCCTTCTGTTGCATGAGCAATGTACTTTCCGGGCTTCTGTTGGACTAACACAGCCGAAGCGAATATGGAGTAGGGTGTCAGTCAGCGTGAGCACATACTACCAGGCTATAATTACAGCGCAACTATTCACAGAGGTACGCTGTAAGCTGTATGACACCCATAACGTGAGTAAACAGTATGGTTGAAACTACCTCTTTAATTATTTTTATTGAACACTGACCTATAGAATTTTCCCTGACAAAGACAACTCAAACTTAACCTATTCATTTATTACCCACAATATACAATCCTAACGCAATATGACTCCTGTACGTTGACAACATGACTTCCAACAATTAACACAAAAGAATGGCCCTGAATTGCAAGAAATCCTAACAAATCAAAAAAAATTGAAATTAAAGAAATATGAAACCCTGTTAATTGCCTAAACTCTTTTCAATCACGAATCCCAACAGTGCAAACCCCATTCTTTCTCATAAGTCACTTCCCTCACAGAAAATCTTCATAACAAAAACAACAGCAATTGCAGCAAGTAGCAACTACTGCCAGCTAAATAAAAAGATTCTAACTACTATAGACTCTAACTACTAGGAGGCATATGGTAGGCGAAAGAAAGATTTTGTTCAAGAGCAAACAATGTATTTAGAAAATTTTACCTTATTCATGTGACATCCAGTTCCAAAGATTATATAGCTGTCAATAATTACAGTACCCAAGCATTATCAACCAAACATCCATCATCATACATTCCTACATCTACATATACAAGGTTACTCTGCCATTCACACTTAAGTGCCTGGCAGAGGGTTCATCGAACCATTTTCATACTACTACTCTTCCATTCCACTCTCGAATGGCGCGTGGGAAAAAGGAGCACTTAGACCTTTCCGTTCGATCTCTGATTTCTCTCATTTTATCGTGATGATCATTTCTCCCTACTTAGTTGGGTGTCAACAAAATATTTTCGCATTCAGTATTTCTGCGTAAATCTTTAAATATTTACGTAGGTACTTGGCGTTTTTTAGAAGTATGAGTTGCAGCACTCTTTGAGTTTTTTCTTGTGTAACAAGCATAACATCGCGGCCCACAGTAAAAGGCATCCCATCCAGTGTTAGTGATCCCTCAGCTTTTCGGCACGGTTCATAAATTCGATTGAGATGTGTCGCCTTCTGGTTAGAGAGAAATTGTAGAGAGGTTCTCGATAACTATGTTTCTTATTTTTCATAACAGTCATCTATAGAAGCAGTTCTGTGGTAAAACGAGCAAGTTTTTTGCGATTGGTTGGAGTTTGTTGTCTGACTGACTGGTTGCTAACCACAGGAGCTTTTTATGAATTGCTTTTCTTTCTTCAGTGATACCGTTCTTGTCTACGCGATGACGGTGAGATGTGCACTAAATGCTATGCTGCACGTAGTATGTACGACTTTTTATACTTGATGAACACATTTTCTACTTGGTCTTCCTCAGTTGGGTAGTGATATAAGAGGAAAGTACGTGCTGTATGGTTGTCAGCTTCGAGTTTCCTTATTCGCTCAGTCACTGTACTATTTAATTTTATCCATATTTTGCAGCTGAAAACGTGACTGTATTCAAAACATTGGAGGTATGAATTAAATAACGCCTTCAGTCGTAAAGTTTTCATGTTTTGTTAACAACACGATGCATTTCGGACCCTGTGGTCCATAGTCAGGTGTAATTTGTCTTAATTCATGTTTTATTTCTTCTGAATGAGGTGAAATGCATATTCCTGTCAGGAAAAGGTTTAATGTTAGGTTATGAATTTCGTAAAATGCCTGGTCTTTCTTGCGTGAAACAGTTTTTGTTTTATGTAAATACGACAATTTTTTCGGGAGATATGAGCGTTTTCCTGACGCATGGTCTTTGCCCGAATGACCACAAACATTCTTTAGCTGCATCAGTAATGAATGAAATTAAACCCATATTTAGAGACCCCTGTAAAGATACCTTGTTGAAGAAATATCTTCATGAGAAAACCCAAAATTTAAATGAATGTGGGAATTCTGTCATTTGGAAAGGGTTATCAAAAACTTTATTGTTCAGCTTACAATCCTCAAATTTGGTATTTATGGTGCTATTTGATGCTTCAATGATGGTGTAATTAGAAAACTGGATGTTTTGGAATTATTGGGCATAAAATCTCGTGGAAATACTGCAAAATCCGTGGTGCAAATAGATAAAGAGAGAATCCGCAAAGCACATATTGCTAACTTAAAATGCATAAAAGAAGCCAGACAGAAAATAAGAGGAACCAATAGAAGAAAAGAAGAGCAGTATGATTCATATGATGCTCAGTATGATGCAGGAAAATATTACAGGTAAGTAATTCTCATAAATAACTATACTAGAATTGCAATATTAAACTTTAAATGGATTTTTCCCAAAACTACACTTTTTTTTACTTTCAGGTACCATTATTTGATAAACTAATGGGGATAGAAACATGAAATTTGTCAATTTGTATTGCAGATGGTAATAAGTTATTACAAAAAAAATGGCGCTGAGCACTATGGGACTTAACATCTATGGTCATCAGTTCCCTAGAACTTAGAACTACTTAAACCTAACTAACCAAAGGACATCACACAACACCCAGAAGTTATTACGAGTAAATTGAGAACCGCCAAACAATCATAAACTGTTTTATAATAATTAATGTACAAAAAAAGTTAGATTTTACTAGTGAAAGAATAATTTTTTTTTTCTTCTTCAAAACCATAATAGGTATCATGTCCATTTTACTTGTAAATTGAGACATGCATGTTATATATATGCAGTAAAACTTTCATTGTTTTATCACTTACAGTTATTTTGGAAAGTGTACCTATTCAAAGGGTAAAATAGCATTCGTAAAATAGGGATAAAAATTACTTTCCGTCTCTCCTTAATATACAGGGTGTTCAAGACAACTAATTGTGTTGACAAAGACGCATTGTACGAATAAAAATATTCTAGGTGAAAAGTTAATATCGGTAAAGGAAACATCTATCTGTTTTACAACTCCCCACCCCTAATCACCCCTCCTGCTTGGTTGGGGTCAACTTTGTATTTTCAAATGAGGAATCCCCATTTTTATTGCACATTCGCATTCTACGCCGAAAAATACGTACGGTTTATTTGAACCATTGTTTTCTATTCGTGATAGATGGCATTGTAATCGACAAATACCAAGTGTGTCTCTTTTTCCAATCTGATCTGATTCTATATTTCATATACAACGTAAACGTAAATCTTTGTGTTGTAATGGTTCATATCAATGTTCAAATGTTAACTGATTGTCGCAAATGTGATTGTACAATACAATATGGTTAGCTGTTTCAGTATCTGGTTACAAACTTCGTTTAGCCTGATCCAGGATCAACAAAGTGGGTGTATCAGTTTTCCTGTTCCCATCAGGATGCTCGACATTGCTGAGTCACGTCGCCCCTCACCATTAGGGTGCTAGATTTCAGTGGGTCGCATTGCCTCTCACCATTAGGGTGCTTGATTTCAGTGGGTCGCATTGCCTCTCACCATTAGGGTGCTTGATTTCAGTGGGTCGCATTGCCTCTCACCATCAGGATGCCCGATTTCATTGGGTCGCATTGCCTCTTGTAAGTAGGCTGTTTAGATCTTTTATTGGTAACGCCGCCGCCACGTAGCGTTCTGTATGAAAATCACTGGCTGTGCCATGTGCAGTCTGTGGCTGGTTTGCGTTGTTGTCTGCCATTGTAGTGTTGGGCAGCGGCAGCTGGATGATAACAGCGCGTAGCGTTGCGCAGTTGGAGGCTAGCCGCCAGCAATGGTGGATGTGGGGAGAGAGATGGCGGAGTTTTGAAATTAGTAAGAATTGGTGTCATGAACTGATATATATATTATGACTATAAAGGTAAATACATTGTTTGTTCTCTATTAAAATCTTTCATTTGCTAACTGTGCCTATCAGTAGTTTGAATCTTTTAGTTAGCTGGCAGTAGTGGCGCTCGTTGTATTGCAGTAGTTCGAGTAACGAAGATTTTTGTGAGGTAAGTGATTTGTGAAACATATAGATTAATGTTAGTCAGGGCCATTCTCTTGTAAGGATTACTGAAAGTCAGATTGCGTTGCGCAAAAAAATATTGTGTGTCAGTTTAAGCACAGTTGTGTACAATTGTTCTAAGGGGACGTTTCACTCTCACCATTAGGGTGCCCGATTTCAGTGGGTCGCATTGCCTCTCACCATTAGGATGCCCGATTTCAGCAGGTCCCGTTGCCTCTCACTATTTGGGTGCCCGATTTCAGTGGGTTCCGTTGCCTCTCACCATTAGGGTGCTCGATTTCAGTGGGTTGCATTGCCTCTCACCATTATGGTGCTCGATTTTGGTGAGTCCCGTTGCCTCTCACCATAGAGGTGCATCCTGCATCCTCACCATAAATTAAAATTATTTCGATCTTCTCTGCGAAATTCATGGCACCTATTATGCCAGCTGTGCCAGAACAGGCTCAATCATCCTGGTAGTGGGGATTGAAGGTGGCCACTGAATTCAAACATCCTTGTGGTTTGCGGACCCACCACAATCAACCCTGTAGGGTACAAAGGATACACTATCTCACAAGCAGCTTATTTGCCAGAAAGGTCACTGTCTAGCCAGATCTTTTCTACTTTACAACCACATTTGCAATAGTCAGTTGACGTTCGAATATCAGCTGTTAAACCACAAAGGTTTGCAGTTACATCAAAATGAAATGTAGAATGGAATGCACTGGTTCTTAATTCCAAAAACAGACACAATTGATATTTGTCGATTACAGTGCCATCTACCACAAGTTGAAAACAATGGTTTGAGTAAACCGTAAGTATTTTTTGGTGTCTAATCCAAATTAGCAATGAAAATGGGGCGGGGGGGGGGGGGGGGGGGGCTGGAGGGGTGGAGGGTGGTTCCCCTATGAAACAAATACAAAGTTTACGCCCCATGCAGGAGAGGTTTCTCGGTGGTTGCTAGTTGCAGCACAGATAGATGTCCCCTCTACTAATATTAACTTTTCGCTCAGCACATTTTTTCGTAAAATGCGTCGTTTTCGAGATATTTATTTATTTTAGGTTAAAAAAACACACTACATGTACTGAATCTGTCAAAACCATCCTTACACCTACCATAAATAAACCTTGTTTTCTCAGTAGGTAGGAAACCATGTTTACTGCGACCGCAACAGTCACCAAAAATGCTGTTGAAGTACACTCCAGGAAATTCAAATAAGAACACCGTGAATTCATTGTCCCAGGAAGGGGAAACTTTATTGACACATTCCTGGGATCAGATACATCACATGATCACACTGACAGAACCACAGGCACATAGACACAGGCAACAAAGCATGCACAATGTCGGCACTAGTACAGTGTATATCCACCTTTCGCAGCAATGCAGGCTGCTATTCTCCCATGGAGACGATCGTAGAGATGCTGGATGTAGTCCTGTGGAACGGCTGGCCATGCCATTTCCACCGGGCGCCTCAGTTGGACCAGCGTCGTGCTGGACGTGCAGACCGCGTGAGACGACGCTTCATCCAGTCCCAAACATGCTCAATGGGGGACAGATCCGGAGATCTTGCTGGCCAGGGTAGTTGACTTACACCTTCTAGAGCACGTTGGGTGGCACGGGATACATGCGGACGTGCATTGTCCTGTTGGAACAGCAAGTTCCCTTGCCGGTCTAGGAATGGTAGAACGATGGGTTCGATGACGGTTTGGATGTACCGTGCACTATTCAGTGACCCCTCGACGATCACCAGAGGTGTACGGCCAGTGTAGGAGATCGTTCCCCACACCATGATGCCGGGTGTTGGCCCTGTGTGCCTCGGTCGTATGCAGTCCTGATTGTGGCGCTCACCTGCACGGCGCCAAACACGCATACGACCATCATTGGCACCAAGGCAGAAGCGACTCTCATCGCTGAAGACGACACGTCTCCATTCGTCCCTCCATTCACGCCTGTCGCGACACCACTGGAGGCGGGCTGCACGATGTTGGGGCGTGAGACGGCCTAACGGTGTGCGGGACCGTAGCCCAGCTTCATGGAGACGGTTGCGAATGGTCCTCGCCGATACCCCAGGAGCAACAGTGTCCCTAATTTGCTGGGAAGTGGCGGTGCGGTTCCCTACGGCACTGCGTAGGATCCTACGGTCTTGGCGTGCATCCGTGCGTCGCTGCGGTCCGGTCCCAGGTCGACGGGCACGTGCACCTTCCGCCGACCACTGGCGACAACATCGATGTACTGTGGAAACCTCACGCCCCACGTGTTGAGCAATTCGGCGGTACGTCCACCCGGCCTCCCGTATGCCCACTATACGCCCTCGCTCAAAGTCCGTCAACTTGCACATACGGTTGACGTCCACGCTGTCGCGGCATGCTACCAGTGTTAAAGACTGCGATGGAGCTCCGTATGCCACGGCAAACTGGCTGACACTGACGGCGGCGGTGCACAAATGCTGCGCAGCTAGCGCCATTCGACGGCCAACACCGCGGTTCCTGGTGTGTCCGCTGTGCCGTGCGTGTGATCATTGCTTGTACAGCCCTCTCGCAGTGTCCGGAGCAAGTATGGTGGGTCTGACACACCGGTGTCAATGTGTTCTTTTTTCCATTTCCAGGAGTGTAACTGAAAGGCATTTTCTACACTAATGCGACCTGGGTAAATACGTTTCAGGTTCATGTTACTCTGATTAAAGCCAAAAATGAGATTTGCATTATTATGAACCAACTATTTAGGAACTTGCAAGTATGTTCAAGAAATATGGAACGCTTAACTAGGTTTGTCTACTGAAGTTAATTCGGGATTACGACAAGGGTGTATTCTCTCGCCAACAGTATTTCTTTTGGTGTTGGGCCATGTGATGAAGAGAGTGATGGGGGAAAGGAAGAGTGGTGTGCAGTGAGGAATGCGTGATAGGCTCGAAGATCTAGATTTCGCAGACGACATCTGCTTAATGGCACAACGAAATCGAGACATCGAAGAGAAAGCTGGCCAGGTTACAGAGAGAGGCATAAGTTGCAGGCCTCAAGATAAATGCTCGCAAAACCAAAGAAATGCGGATAAATTCGACCATCACGTATAGGCTGGCCATTAATGGGGAGGACGTAGAACAGGAAGTATAGTCACGACTACAGGAGGCGCTGAGGAGGAAAACCGTAGTCACATCCGCAAAGCAAATGGTGCGTTTGTACAACTTTACCCTGTTTGGAGAAATAGGAACATCTCAAAGAAGACCAAACTCCAGCTTTTCAGTAGCAATGTGAAGGCTGTTCTGTTGTATGGTTGCGAAACTTGGAAGGTGACTAACCACATCAAAAATCAGCTCCAAGTTTTTATCAAGCGGTGTCTCCGGCGTATCTTAAATGTGAGATGGCCAGATATAACGACAATTGAAGGTCTTTGGAGGGAGACAAATCAGTAACCAATCAATACACAAATCAAGGAAAGAAAATGGAACAGGGCTGGGCATACATTGAGGAAACCAGATGGAGCTGTTGAAAGGACGGCGTTGGATTGGAACCCTCAAGGAGTTATAAAAAGTGTTCGTCCCAAACAGACCTGGAAGAGGACGATCGAGAGAGAAGCTGCAGAGCATGGGAAAATCTGGAGTGAAGAGGCTCGCTAGAAATCGTACCAGGTGGAGCAATTTCGTCACGGCCCTATGTTCCAGAGAACGACAGGAAGTAAGGCAAAAAGTCATGTCTACAGAAGCAGAAATTGTTTCTTATATGTGCCTGGTTTCCTCGTGCAGTAAAATCGAAAATGAGACAGAATTCGGCTTTGCTTTGTCTGGACGTGGCACAGATGTGCTGTCACTCATATATTCGCTGTATGTTAGCTCTTCAATGCCTGACGACATTTTCTTGCAAAAGTTGGTGTTTGGAGTCGTCGAAAATACATGTATATGCTGAAAACACTAGCCGTTCTTACGTGTGAGCAGGGTTATTACCACCTTCGTTTTGTCCTGATTAGCGGGATCAGCAACTATGATTTTTACAAAATCTCGAAGTATTTAGCCATTTCACTTTCCTTCCCCTTCTTTTAGAAAGAAGTGTTCTGACGAACAAGAGTTGTAAGACTTAACCCACACACGCAATCATGTGCTGGATGAGGTATATAGCACACATCATCTTGCTAAATGTACATCGCTACAAGTGGGTGCACTGCCTGTTAACCGCGATATTGTTTATTTTTTTGGGTCCTGGGAAGTCATCATTACATACCGATTGCTCATCCGGTAACAATGCTGCCATCTGAGCACCACCACCATTGAACACTGCAGCTGTAGACACTGAATTTCTACACAATTGAAGCCATTCTAATTGCGGTTCTGTCTTGTCTCTGTCACGGGAGAAGGGGGGTGGAGAATATTTGGTGGAAGGGACAAAACAGCGAGATCATCGGTCTCGTCGGATTAGGGAAGGATGGGGAAGGAAGTCCGGCGTGCCCTTCCAAAGGAACCCTTTCTGGCATTTGCCTGAAGCGATTTAGGGAAATCACGCGAAACCTTAATCAGACGCGGGATGGAACCGTCGTCCTCCCGAATGGGAGTCCAGTGTGCTAACCACAGCGCCACCTCAGTCGGTTTCTGTCATAGATTTTTTTAATATAACCACTACGTCGAACTCCCGATTTTAGGACATGCTTACAACGTGAAATATCCTGGCAGCTTAAAAAATATGCCAGACCGAGACTTGATCTCGATACCTTTGCCTTTTGCGTGCATGTGCTCTACCGACTTTTTTTCTAAAAAAAAAAAAGAAGAGTCGTAACGGGGAGGGCAGGAGGAGGAAGCGTCAGGGGTCACAGCCCGGGGTGCCTGCATCTTACCAGCTACGACGAATGTAACGAGAAAGGAATTAGGTTAAGACGATGACAACAATCGGGTTTTTAATCTTTGTATTTTTGTTGTTTTATTTGTTTTTTACTTTTATTTAATTTTATTTTTTGTTGTTTTTATTCAGTTTAATTTTGTTATAATTTGTGTTACAAACAAGAGTTGGTCAGTGTATCACGCTGTTCCTGGGAGGTGGGAGAGGGGGAGGGGAGAACACGTTAGGTGTCCCGCGACTGAGCTTCAGAACGAAGCGTGACTCGTGGAGACATGGCTTAGTCACAGCCTGGAGGATGTTTCCAGCGCGAATTTTCACTCTGGAGTGGAGTGTTTGACACACAGTTCTGATCTAAAAAAAATGGCTCTGAGCACTATGGGACTTAACATCTGTGGTCATCAGTCCCCTAGAACTTAGAACTACTTAAACCTAACTAACCTAAGGACGTCACACACATCCATGCCCGAGGCAGGATTCGAACCTGCGACCGTAGCAGTCGCGCGGTTCCGGACTGCGCGCCTACAACCGCTCGGCCACAGTTCTAATCTGCCAGGAAGTTTCGTATCAGTGCACACTCTGCTGCAGAGTGAACACTCATTCTGGATGCCTACAATATGTTTACTGTAAGTTGCAGAAAATATGAACACATTCGTCAGTGCAGTGGGTAAACCTGGCGATTCGATGTCCAGTGCAGACGTTAACAACAGTGGAAACTCAGAGTCTGGAAACAGTTATGTGTGCTGCTGCTTCTTTGACCACACGTGACTTCTCCTAAGATATATCAGGCATTGCCTCGTCTACATCGACATTTCTATTTATTTAATCTGATCTGATTAGGGCCATCAGGATGCTTTTGCATTGTATCAACACCTGAGGAGGGAGCGTTAAAAAGAAACGATTAGTATTTGCAGTTCTTCCACAAAACCCATACACACATCAGATGTTGAGAGCAGGAGTTAATACTTGAATTCCACTGTGTGAATCAATTTTTTCAGTCGGCACGTGGCCAGATGTAGCTGTAACACTTCATTACGATGGGAACACCTGTACAGAGCAGGTTGAAATAGGAACCTGTAACCAACCTGATTTTGCTACCAACGTCACATAAGGAAATATGCCATCACGTGACCAAGATACTGGAGAAGTACTGCACTATTTCACCCATCTTGCGCTTTTGAAAGCCGTTCCAGGCTTATAAGCTCATTGCCGTATTTCCGCCATCTTGAAATTTTGAATTTCTCACTAATTTGATAAGTAAATGTAGGCTATTTCTACTACCATGCGTTTTGGAACTCCTTGCCAATTTATTGGCACAAGTGGGCTATTTCCATCATCTTGTAGTTTTGAATATCCCACCATTTTAATGAGCACAAGTGCACTATTTCTGCAGTGTTGAATTTTTGAATTTCCTTCCATTTTACAGTGTCAGAGTGTGAGGCAGGAGGGAAATCTGGCAACACTGTATGCACATGTGGTAGAGGGGAGGGGAAATCTGGCAACACTGGAGGCTGTCAAAGAACTGTCACAATATCCAAAAAACAGGTGTCTGTAGCTTGTACAACCAGTCTCAGCGATTCGAAAAATAATTTCACAAGTCAATTATAACACTTCATGTTTGGTATGTTACAGTGAAAGTATTACCATCAATGTGTTTTATGACTGCTCGGGTCTGTAAATGGTTTATATCAGTGCTCTCTTTTTAAGCAAAGTTCTATTCACTTAAAAAATTACCTCTGCTATTGATGAACTGGATAAAAATAAGTGTTCATTCGATTGAAAAACATTACTTTATCATTACATCCACACATAGTACAGTAACATGTATCCTTTATCTAATCAGCTCCTGATAGCTACAATTTTAAATCTACAATATCACGCACACCAATTTTTATGTCAGAGAATGGGTAAGCAAGGCAGTAAATGTTTGTGTGAGATGTACTGGCAATTCTAAAAGATCCATGATCCATAAATTTGAACTTGAAAATCTCGCTGTAAACTTTCTCATGCGTTCTGAAAAAGACACGATTTGTCGTTTTGAACTTCATACACTGTACTAGTATTGGGGCAACATACACTGAGATGACAAAAATCATGGGTAACCTCCTAGTCTCGTCTCGAACCTCCTTTTGCCCATGGTGTAGGACCTCGAAGTGACATGTACTCCTCAAGCCGTTGGAAATCCCCTGTATAAATACTGGGCCATGCTGTCTGTATGGTTCCTCCATAACTGGAAAGTGTTGCTGATGCAGTATTTTGCACACGAACTGACCTCTCGATTATGCCCCATGAATGTTAGGTGGGATTCATGTCGGTCGATGTGGGTGGCCAAATCATTCGCTCCAATTGTTCAGAATCTTCTTCAAGCCAATTGCGAACTATTTTGTGGCTCCATGACATGGCGGATTGTCATCCGTAAAAACTCCATCTTTGTTTGGGAATATGAAGTCAATGATTACCTGCAAATGGTCTCCAAGTAGCCGAACGTAACAATTTCCAGCCAATGATTGGTTCAGCTGGACCAGAGCACCCAGTCCATTTTATGTAAGGACAGTCCACACCATTTATGGAGCCACCACCAGCTTGCAAAACGCCTTTTGTGAGAGGTTGAGAATCCTTTCCACCAAACTACTATGTTTTCTGTCCAGTAATATTTCCTCTGGTGAGAAACAAGTGTACTCACACATTAGAGAATTCATTATCCGATCACTATATTTCCATTTTTCAATATGCACAAAAATGATATTGTTGTAGGGTTTCCGGAACACATTTCGGTGTGTGTATATGTACCATACCAATGATAACACAAGTCATGTCTGTTTCTGTGATGTCGTCATGCCTTTACCCTCTCCTTAGCCATCCCCTTTCTCAGAAACAGACCAGTAAAAGAGGATTTAAACCAATACACATATTTGGAGCTCCCATTAATAGCCTATATTTTACGGGTTGGTAAAAATGAAACAGCCGATCAGTCTGTACCAATGGCAGCCATCTTCATTCCTGACCACACAAACAAATTTTTTAACTCCTTCTTAAATCGTTTCACCTTTGCCGTCTTGTTCTCTGTACTCCTAAATAGGCCAATAAGAGAGCTACTAAGCCAACAAACACATATCTTGTCCTCCCAGTCACATACAGTATCCCACAAGAACCACGAAAGCTTTGCCTTTTTCATGAATATCATTATATTTCACTAAAAGGAAAGTTAATGTCAAATGCTATAAATAAAATACTGCCTCGCTACTAATTTTCGTCTCTCTCTTTCTCTCTTCCTATCTGCCAAATACTGTACCTAAAATTCTGTTCGGCAGTAAGTTTTATCTCTCGCATACACACACACACACACACACACACACACACACACACACACACACACACATGTACATACACATGTGCATACGCAGCATCAAAAATATATAAAGATATTAACAACCATTGGAAAATGACAGGCAGTACTTCACATATTAGTAAACTGAATAAGCCAATCGCAGAATGCAAAGCTGCATATGAAAACACTCTCATTTGAAAAATATATGAAAAAAGTTAGTTTTGTTGATTTGGAAAAAGTTGACATAATTATTGCACCGGATTTCGAATATATCGAAGAGCACGCACTGGATCCTGGGAACAGATGAAGAGGGATAATATTATACCGAAAACATACGCCAGATCATAGCGCCGATGTGACATACTCATCTGACGCTTAACTAAGTGAGCATATAAGGTGCAGGTCTGCCGGATGTCTATCTTATCTCCCCCCTGGGAGGAAGCCAACAGCTGTGCGCGGCTGTTTTGGCATCTGAGTCGTGATGGCTTGACTTATCGTGCACGGCGCACATATCTGTTTCCTGTGGCTTGTATTGTGGAGATACAACACGTGCAATTGAGATTCAGTTTCCTTGATTATGCATATCTTGAAGCACAGAAACCTTTGATGTCACGTTTCCTGAAATGTGTAAATTTTTCGCCTGCAAGAACAAGTTCGAACTGGTTTGAACTGGTTGACTCAGCATTACAGTGTATTACAAAAGCAAAAGACGGAGGGGAGAGGGGGGTGTTTGTAGTGAAGGCTGGGTTGAGGAAGAGGATGGAGAGTATTGCAGGAGAAATAGGAGGCAACGAAAGGGCAAAAAGAAATGAAAGAAAAAGGGAAATGGGTCTAAGACCAGACTAGCTGTGAAATAGCCACTGTTACCAGAAACCAAACAATGTAATAAAAGTGCAAAGTACATAACATAAAAGTAAAAAATATGTTCCCCATAAAAATGAGACTAGTTTATTTTTTCTTAAACATCCAAGGTATCTAGAAAATTCATATTAACAGGTTAATAAGCATTTTTTCTCAAACATCCAAGGTATCTAGAAAATTCATATTAACAGGTTAATAAGCAAACACATTGACATTCACAAAATGGAGAAATCTACTACGTCACATCAGAAAGCGGGCTGAAAAATTTGGTGTTTCTAAAATAATAAATTTTCTACAGATACAAAACAATGTCAACTCATTCAGGTGTAAGATAACTTGCGACATTTCAAATTTTCCTTTAATCTGCAGTGTTCTGCAAACTAATAATTGGGTCAAAATACAATGTTGTAACTGTCTTGCACGTATAATTAATTACCTGTTTGCAATACACCTTTTGTAACGCATTTCTTTTGCAATTGCTTTGTTATATAATTATTGTTATTTACTTAATTATGCAGTGTATTTATTATTATTTCTTGTACTTAGTGACATCTGCCTACGTTTTTGAACTTTTGACACCAATGACTGCGAGTAAATACGCTCATAAGGTGAATAAAGCATATTTGTTTAGACACTGTGACATAACATGCACACTGGTGTAACGCAGGTAACAAACAAAGTGGGAAACTTCTGTATACGGCGTGGTAACATTATATTTCATTGGGTCCATTAACTACTTCCGCTTTCAATCATGTTGAGCTAAACTGTTGCCTTTCATTGTTCCTGGAATACCATAGACGCCATAGTCATCGTAATCATTGAACCTGTCGTCAAAGATCGAGAGCAAAATGTAAATCAGATATGCACTACTTCTATTAATAAAATTTATATTTTGCTTACCAATTACTTGTTCTAGTTCAAGAAAGCAGCAATTCTTCTGTGCTGTTTGAGACTTTCCCGACGTAGTAACTGTTTGACCGGATGAGGGGCGACGCGTCGGATAATGTTGCGGAAACTGCACGGTTTTTCAACGAGACAGCTGCTCGTCATCTTCAGGTGCTTACTGGCGTATTGCTGTACTCGCTCGCCAATATGCAGGGTAGTCCATTGATAGTGACCGGGCCAAATATCTCACGAAATAAGCATCAAACGAAAAACTACAAAGTACGAAACTCGTCTAACTTGAAGGGGGAAACCAGTGGCACTATGGTTGGCCCGCTAGATGGCGCTGCCATAGGTCAAACAGATATCAACAGCGTTTTTTAAAATACGAACCCCCATTTTCATTACATATTCGTGTAGCACGTAAAGACATATGAATGTTTGATTTGGACCACTTTTTTCACTTTGTGATAGATAGCGCTGTAATAGTGACAAACGTATGGATCATTTATTAATCGCGAAAGCGTTACGGAGATGATAGATAAACTCCAGTGGAAAACTCTGCAAGAGAGACTCTCAGTAGCTCGGTACGGGATTGTGTTGAAGTTTCGAGAACATACCTTCACAGAGGAGTCAAGCAGTATATTGCTCCCTCCTACGTATATCTCGCGAAGAGACCATGAGGATAAAATAAGAGAGATCAGAGCCAGCACAGAGGCATGCCGACAATCTTTCTTACCACGAACAATACGAGACTGGAATAGAAGGGAAAACCAACAGAGGTACTCAAGGTATCCTCCGCCACACACCGTCAGGTGGCTTGCGGAGTATGGATGTAGATGTAGATGTAGGTGTATACGCTACTATTTTTTTGTTTGCATCATCGTATTTCGGCGAATGTCGGATTTACTGCATGACTCAGTGTATCGTCGTCTCCAGAAGGATCCAACTGACGCAGTACAACGGAAATTATCCGCGCACCTCACATCCAGCCAGTTTGATGAACATCTTAGAAAGAGCTTAAGAGCAAAAGCGCCAGTTCCACCACGACTTTATGGTCCGCCTAAGATCCACAAGCGAGGGGTTCCTCTTCGCCCCCTCGTGAGGGGTATACAGGCCCCAACATATTACCTAGTAAGACATCTGGCTTCTCTTCTAAGCCCACTGGTAGGAAACATCACATTCGAAACTCAGAAGAGTTTGTACAACGATTGAAGACCATCTAACGTATTAGTGAGTTTGGAGGTCTCTCTTTGTTCACACGAGTACCTTTGGTGAATTCATTACAGCTTATGGAAACTAACTTGGAGGATGACGTCTTACATCTATTCAAACATGTGCTTACCTCGACTTACTTTTTAATTAATGACCAATATTTTGAGCAGACTGACGATGTTATCGTTAACGTCGATACGCAGCAAGATTTTAAAACATATATTGTGTTTGAACATTATGAATTACCTCTAAGGAAACGGTCTATTGACACACAGTTAACACGGGGTTTAGAAAACATCGTTCCTGTGAAGCACAACTAGCTCTTTATGTGAATAAAGTGCTGAGTGCTATTGACTAGGGATTTCAGATCGATTCCGTATTTCTGGATTTCCGGAAGGCTTTTGACACTTGTACCACACAAGCGGCTCGTAGTGAAATTGCGTGCTTATGGAATATCGTCTCAGTCATGTGACTGGATTTGCGACTTCCTGTCAGAGAGGTCACAGTTCGTAGTAATCGACGGAAAGTCATCGAGTAAAACAGAATTGATTTCAGGCGTTCCCCAAGATAGTGTTATAGGTCCTTTGCTGTTCCTTATCTATATAAACAGTTTGGGAGACAATCTCAGCAGCCGTCTTCGTTTGTTTGCAGACGACGCTGTCGTTTATCGACTCATAATGTCATCAGAAGATCAAAACAAACTGCAAAACGATTTTAAAAAATATCTGAATGATGCTAAAAGTGGCAGTTAACCCTAAATAACGAAAAGCGTGAGGTCATGCACATGAGTGCTAAAAGGAACTGTTAAACTTCGGTTACACGATAAATCAGTCTAATCTAAAAGCCGTAAATTCAACTAAATACCTGTTGTTGTTGTTGTTGTTGCTGTTGTTGTTGTTGTGGTGGTGGTGGTGATCTTCAGTCCTGAGACTGGTTTGATGCAGCTCTCCACGCTACTCTATCCTGTGCAAGATGCTTCATCTCCCAGTACGTACTGCAGCCTACACCCTTCTGAATCTGCTTACTGTATTCATCTCTTGGTCTCCCTCTACGATTTTTACCCTCCACGCTGCCCTCCAGTACTAAATTGGTGATTCCTTGATGCCTACCAACCGATCCCTTCTTCTGGTCAAGTTCTGCCACAAACTCCTCTTCTCCCCAATCCTATTCAATACCTCCTCATTAGCTATGTGATCTACCCATCTAATCTTCAGCATTCTTCTGTAGCACCACATTCCAAAAGCTTCTATTCTCTTCTTCTCCAAACTATTTATCGTCCATGTTTCACTTCCATACAAGTACTTTCAAAAACGACTTCTTGACATCCCGCGCCCGGGTTCGATTCCCGGCGGGGTCAGGGATTTTCTCTGCCTCGTGATGGCTGGGTGTTGCGTGATGTCCTTAGGTTAGTTAGGTTTAAGTAGTTGTAAGTTCTAGGGGACTGATGACCATAGATGTTAAGTCCCATAGTGCTCAGAGCCATTTGAAACGACTTCTTGACACTTGAATCTATACACGATGTTAACAAATTTTCTTCTTCAGAAACGATTTCCTTGCCATTGCCAGTCTACATTTTATATCCCCTCTACTTCGACCATCATCAGTTATTTTCCCCCCCAAATAGAAAAACTCCTTTACTGCTTTAAGTGTATCATTTCCTAATCTAATTCCCTCAGCATCACCCGACTTAATTCGACTACATTCCATTATCCTCATAGTGCTTTTGTTGATGTTTATCTTATGTCCTCCCTTCAAGACACTGTCCATTCCGTTCAACTGTTCTTCCAAGTCCTTGGCTGTCTCTGACAGAATTACAATGTCGTCGGCGAACCTTAAAGTTTTTATTTCTTCTCCATGGATTTCAATACTCACTCCGAATTTTTCTTTTCTTTCCTTTACTGCTTGCTCAATATACAGAATGAATAACATCGGGGAGAGGCTACAACTCTGTCTTACTCCCTTCCCAACCACGCTTTCCTTTCATGTCCCTCGACTCTAACTGCCATCTGGTTTCTGTACAAATTGTAAATAGCCTTTCTCTCCCTGTATTTTACCCCTGCCACCTTCATAATTTGAAAGAGAGTATATCAGTTAACATTGTCAAAAGCTTTCTCTAAGTCTACAAATGCTAGAAACGTAGGTTTGCCTTTTCTTAATATAACTTCTAAAATAAGTTGTACGGTCAGTATTCCCTCACGTGTTCCCATATTTCTACGGAATCCAAACTGATCTTCCCCGAGGTCGGCTAGGTATTACAATTACGAACAACTTAAATTGGAAAGAACACATATAAAATGTTGTGGGGAAGGCTAACCGAAGGCAGCGTATTATTGGCAGGACACTTAGAAAATGTAACAGGCCTACTAAGGAGACTGCCTACACTACGCTTGTCAGTCCTCTCTTAGAATACTGTTGCGCGGTGTGGGATCCTTACCAGATAGGACTGACGGAGTACATCGAAACAGTTCAGAGAAAGGCAGCACGTTTTGTATTATCGCGAAATATTGGAGAGAGTGTCACAGAAATGATACAGGATTTGGGCTGGAAATCATTAAAAGAAAGGCATTTGTCGTTGCGACGGAATCTTCTCACGAAATTCCAATCATCAACATTCTCCTCCGAATGCGAAAGTATTTTGTTGACACCGACCTACATAGGGCGGAACGATCACCATGACAAAATAATGGAAATCAGAGCTCGTACGGAAAGATATAGGTGTTCTTTCTTTCCGCGCGCTATACGAGAATGGAATAACAGAATTGTGAAGGTGGTTCGATGAACCCTCTGCCAGGCACTTAAATGTGATTTGCAGAGTATCCATGCAGATGCAGATGTTACTGTGGGTAGCCCTTTGACTCCCATAGTAGCTAACCTTTTCGAGGAAAAAGGACTTCAGTCAGCGTTGTTGAAACCTAAATGTTTCTGGAGATATGTGGACGACATTTTTTTAGTTTTGTCACACGGTGCAGCAACGCTTTCTGCATTTCTGGAACTCCCGATCTCCCTCGATCTGAGCATTTGCTTCACCGCGATAGTGGAGAAAAATTAAGACCTCCCGTTCCTAGATGTCTCAGGCCGCACAAAACAAGATGGACCGTGGGTCACAATGTGTTTCGTGAACCGACTCACACTGACCTTTATCTGCGAGCTAAAAGCCGTCATCACCCATCTCAACGCAGTGAAGTGTTACGGATTATCTCAGATGCAGGGAGTTTATCAGCAGAGCTCAACCATCTTCACTCTGTGTTTGCACAAAGGTTCTTTTTCTAGAAAATGATGTTCAAAATGGGCCACACATATTTCAGCACTGGATTCGCATTCGGGAGGACGATGGTTCAATCCCGCGTCCAGCAATCCTGATTTCCCTAAATCACTCCAGGCAAATGCCAGGATGGATCCTCTGAAAGGGCGCCGCTGACTTCCTTCCCCATCCTTCCCTAATCCGATGAGACCGATGACCTCGCTGTCTGGTCTCCTTCCCCAAAACAACCCAACCCAGCTCCATATTTCAGCCAACAGTGAATTAATAGTGAAACCCACAGCTAAGCCATCTAATTGTTTATAAAGAGTCCCTTGTAACTGGAAATAGTTCTGTGCCAAGTATGTCTGAGTGGCCAGTCTCAAGGTATTCAATTCTACAGGACTGACATTACATTTGTACATCAGCTCTGTCAGAATATCAATGCATTCCAGTACTGGTATGTTGGAAAAGAAACTGCAGACATCAAAGGATACTAATTTATCACTGTGTGAGACAGATAAATCTTTTATCTTATTTACAGGGTCCAAGGAGTTTGAAATACCGTACTTTGATTTGAATTTAGTTTTGCTCTTAATTAAGGCATCCAGTCTACTAGCTGGTTAGTGAGATGGAGCAGTGAATGATGATACAATGGGATGAATAGGAACATCTTGATTATGCAGGTTAGGAAGGCCATACATTCTAGGAGACACTGGGTTCATGTTAATTAACAGTTTTGCTTCGAAATCAGAAAATATGCTTTTGCATGAATTGATTGCATATTTAACATCCTCTTTGAATAATTTAGTAGGGTCTTTAGGTAGGACTTATAAGCATGTGGTTTTCGGGAAATCAGTAACTTTATCCACATAATTACGTTTCAAAAGTACATTACTGTTGCCTTTATCAGATTTTGTGGCAATGATATCTAGTTGTTGTAATTTCTTTTTTAAGGACAGTGTGAAAGTCAATAGCTCGCGGGATGTTACACTCGAATCTGGTTTCTTTCTTTAGTGCATTGGCAACGAAATATTTTGTAGTGGTACCTTTCATTAGAGCATATTCAGTATCTACTTTCAGTTGTTTTTCTGATGGAGGGTGGGGGAGAATATTTGAAACGTATCTCAAGCATTTTTATTCATTTGGCGACAGAACCAAGTGCGATAGTTTAATTACACGTTCGGAAAACTTTTTGTTTACAATTTGAGGTTAGAGGTGCACTCACAATCATAATCATAGACAATTTCCTCTTCTACCGCAAAAAATACATCATGAATAAGATCACTTACACTTTGACGAACTTCACAATCAAAAGCGTCAAACTCACAGGGGTGTAACTTCGATGTGATTGGCATATGTACCACTTTTAGATGAGTACAAACGGTGTCTCGAACACGATGCCATTTCTTCATTTTACCATTTCTTCATTTCCTCCTTTATCCACGTGTATGTTGCTTCGTCAATGGCTTTATTTGCAGCGGCAGATGTTCCATTTAACTTTATGGAGATGTATTTTGGCGTAATTTTGCGTTGCAAATACTGTTTGTTAAACCAAATGTGTTGTGTTGACTTTGCCGGCCGGAGTGACCTAGCGGTTCTAGGCGCTACAGTCTGGAGCCGCGCGACCGCTACGGTCGCAGATTCGAATCCTGCCTCGGGCATGGATGTGTGTGCTGTCCTTAGGTTAGTTAGGTTTAAGTAGTTCTAAGTTCTAGCGGAATGATGACCTCACTAGTTAAGACCCATAGTGCTCAGAGCCATTTGAATTGAGTACGAACGACATCCAAATGTCGCTCTTACACATCTACTCGTCCAAATGTGTTTACTCGCGCCCACCAACAACAACATTTGCAATACATCCCCCACTAATATCCGTAGCTTCATCTATCGAGAGCCAGATATTTTGCTCAGCAATAGTAATTCGTATTTTGTTGAGTACATCATTGTAGCAGACGGATAAATAGTTATTTCTCAGTGTAGATTCTTCTGGAACTGGATGTGTTTTGTACTTCTCCAAGCACCGTCTGAAGTGTGGATTCTTCACCTTTTCCAATGGGATGTTGCAGGACACCATCATCTCACACAAATCCTTGCAGAATGGTTGTACGGTTGACGATTGACCTGTCTGTTCAAATAACAGCGTTTGCCTGCTGTTATATTCAGCACTTCGTTTCACACAGCTACTGTGTTTAGCGGTATTACAGTGTTGTTGCACATTAAATCGCTTTACTGCACTAACTTTAACTTCACACATTTTACAAAATACACTCCTGGAAATTGAAATAAGAACACCGTGAATTCATTGTCCCAGGAAGGGGAAACTTTATTGACACATTCCTGGGGTCAGATACATCACATGATCACACTGACAGAACCACAGGCACATAGACACAGGCAACAGAGCATGCACAATGTCGGCACTAGTACAGTGTATATCCACCTTTCGCAGCAATTCAGGCTGCTATTCTCCCATGGAGACGATCGTAGAGATGCTGGATGTAGTCCTGTGGAACGGCTTGCCATGCCATTTCCACCTAGCGCCTCAGTTGGACCAGCGTTGGTGCTGGACGTGCAGACCGCGTGAGACGACGCTTCATCCAGTCCCAAACATGCTCAATGGGGGACAGATCCGGAGATCTTGCTGGCCAGGGTAGTTGACTTACACCTTCTAGAGCACGTTGGGTGGCACGGGATACATGCGGACGTGCATTGTCCTGTTGGAACAGCAAGTTCCCTTGCCGGTCTAGGAATGGTAGAACGATGGGTTCGATGACGGTTTGGATGTACCGTGCACTATTCAGTGTCCCCTCGACGATCACCAGAGGTGTACGGCCAGTGTAGGAGATCGCTCCTCACATCATGATGCCAGGTGTTGGCCCTGTGTGCCTCGGTCGTATGCAGTCCTGATTGTGGCGCTCATCTGCACGGCGCCGAACACGCATACGACCATCATTGGCACCAAGGCAGAAGCGACTCTCATCGCTGAAGACGACACGTCTCCATTCGTCCCTCCATTCACACTTGTCGAGACACCACTGGAGGCGGGCTGCACGATGTTGGGGCGTGATCGGAAGACGGCCTAACGGTGTGCGGGACTGTAGCCCAGCTTCATGGAGACGGTTACGAATGGTCCTCGCCGATACCCCAGGAGCAACAGTGTCCCTAATTTGCTGGGAAGTGGCGGTGCGGTTCCCTACGGCACTGCGTAGGATCCTACGGTCTTGGCGTGCATCCGTGCGTCGCTGCGGTCCGGTCCCAGGTCGACCGGCACGTGCACCTTCCGCCGACCACTGGCGACAACATCGATGTACTGTGGAGACCTCACGCCCCACGTGTGGAGCAATTCGGCGGTACGTCCACCCGGCCTCCCGCATGCCCACTATACGCCCTCGCTCAAAGTCCGTCAACTGCACATACGGTTCCCGGCCACGCTGTCGCGGCATGCTACCAGTGTTAAAGACTGCGATGGAGCTCCGTATGCCACGGCAAACTGGCTGACACTGACGGCGGCGGTGCACAAATGCTGCGCAGCTAGCGCCATTCGACGGCCAACACCGCGGTTCCTGGTGTGTCCGCTGTGCCGTGCGTGTGATCATTGCTTGTACAGCCCTCTCGCAGTGTCCGGAGCAAGTATGGTGGTTCTGACACACCGGTGTCAATGTGTTCTTTTTTCCATTTCCAGGAGTGTAATATTTTCCCATCAGTACTAAAGAACTTCTCTCCAAATTTCTCGAACATACCTTCGTAACTTCACGCTGCCGGAGCACTTTGCCTTAGGCCTGTTGAAAAAGGCAAAGGCTGTATTCATACTGGTTACTGGGTTCACCTGACCGACTGAGATGACTATTACGGCAGAAGCCGCCTTTGTTGGTTATGGGAGCATATTGTCGACTCTGCGCAACAATGTTTTATGTTCCCGAAACGACTGTTGTGGTACACCGATTTTCTGCTACAGTCCTGAGAAATAAAGCTGTGTACTAATTTATCTGTTTATCTTTCATAATAGCACGTTAAATATTGACTCGTGAGGAACATATTCATTTTCTTATTCGGGTGTCCCGTAAAATACGAGAAAAACGATATATGCAATTTTGGCATAAGGTGACGGAAATATGACCTATTATATTAAAAGTTAGCCGCAATATGACCTATCACTAAAATTTGTGGAAATGTCTTTATATGCAGAATCAGAATACATTTTTCGACACTAAAATGCCTACATTTGTGTATACATTTTTCTAAAATTCACCCTATAGTTCAGAATAAAATATGACTTGTCATTAAAATCCGGGCCCTACTCATCAGTTACGTGCTTGTCATCTCATGTCCAACAGCAGAGAGAAGAATTCACAGTTCACTACATTTTTGGTGCCCAGCGTGGGGCCACCTGATTGGTAATTTTGATTTTCATGGTATCTGATGTCGCAAAATAAATTCTCGAGTTCACTACAGTACAAAGAAGCACAGCACACACTGTGACTGTTTTTGGTCCAACGTCGCCATTGTTTTCCTACTCATATGTTCTGTATAAAGTAGCAGAACTGTGGATGGGCAGCACTTGCAAATCTGTAGTGCAAATATCCACACAGGCGTCAGTAAGTCGAATTAGTACGGGCGACATCCAGATGTCGCTCTTACACATCTACACATCCAAATGTGTTTACTTGCGCCCTCCATTAGCTCACTTGGCCGCCATTTGTGCGCCCTTAGTGTTTGTACTAGTGGCTGTAGAAGCATTTAATCCTATATAAAAAAGGAAAAAAATCAGTGACAAATCGGCAGCTATAAACGTCGAAAATCATTTTCGTTCGTCAGAAATTTTCTGGTTTGTCTACAGTAACATACGAGGCGTGTTTTTTAAGTAAACAAGAAATTAAAAAAGATGTGCTAAGATATCTCAATAATTTTATTTTTACATGAAAGCTTGTACCTTAATCTACGCACTGACGCCATTACAGTCTGATTCTTCCTTGTTTACGTTGTGTACTGAGTGTTTAAGATGCCTCCGAAAATCGTGAGTCCCGCCGACTGTGAAGTACGGGCTGTTATAAGTTTCTTAGTGTTAAAGGCCTAAAAGAGATCGATATTCATCGTGAGATCTGTGCAGTTTACGCAGAAAACATTATGAATGATGGAATGGTAAGAAAGTGGGTGAGCGCATTTAAAGATGGCCGCACAAATGTGCATGATGAACAACGGAGTGAGCGTCCTTCGGTCGTTAATGAAAGTTTGGTGCAAGAAGTGGACAATAAGGTGAGAGAAAACAGACGCTTTACGATTTCCTCCTTGCGGGATGACTTTGCTCAATGACTAGATGATCTTTTACTTTCACCACCGAGGGTAGCACGTACAACTCGGCTATGCCGCGCATGTCAACACGTGCGCGAGAATCGGCATAAATACCGCGACTGCACCTGTGCTCTTCAGTAGTTGGCGTACTCACCTGATGATGGCCGGACGTCTCTGGGCCGAAATATCGTGGCAGAATGTCGACGGGATCCGTCTGCATAGTCGGAAATTATTAGAAGAACAAATACGCCGGGAAAATTTCAGAAGTCACGACTTTGCTAATGTTTCTCGTAGTGTTTTGTATGGCATTGTGACCGAGCACTTGAATTACCGAAAATTGTGCGCACGTTGGGTACCGAAAGTGTTGATGGATGTGTACAAAACCAAACATTTAGACAGTGCATTGACTTTCCTTGAGCGGTACCACAACGACGCTGATGATTTCGTAAGCCAAATTGTTACGGGCGATGAAACATGGGTGGTCTACATCACACCAGAATCAAAGCAACAGTCCATGGAAGTTGAGCAAGGGCATCGTTTCGCTGCAAGACAATGCCCGTCCGCAAGTGGCGAATCAGACCAAAGATCTCATCAGATCTTTTCGGTGGGAAACTCTAGATCATCCTCCGTACAGCCCCGATCTTGCGCTCAGTGACTACCGTCTGTTCCTGCACCTGAAGAAACACCTGGGAATAATGTAGATAGAGAGGTAAAAATTGGCACACATGCCTGGAATGACATGGGGTTTCATTAGAACCAAAAAAAAAGTTCACAAAATGTCCGACAGATCTATTGCGCGCGTCGTTTGGTGATGATCATATGCTCCGACGCCACTTTCGTCATGCTTGGCCTCCCAAGTCCTCAGACCTCAGTCCGTGCGATTATTGGCTTCGGGGTTACCTGAAGTCGCAAGTATATCGTGATCAACCGACATCTCTAGGGATGCTCAAAGACAACATCCGACGTCAATGGTTCAAATGGCTCTGAACACTATGGGACTTAACAGCTGTGGTCATCAGTCCCCTAGAAGTTAGAGCTACTTAAACCTAACTAACCTAAGGACCTCACACACATCCCTGCCCGAGGCAGGATTCGAACCTGCGACCGTAGCAGTCGCGCGGTTCCGGACTGCGCGCCTAGAACCGCGAGACCACCGCGGCCGGCTCCGACGCCAATGCCTCACCATAACTCCGAACATGCTTTACAGTGCTGTTCACATTATTCCTCGACTACAGCTATTGTTGAGGAATGACGGTGGACATATTGAGCATTTCCTGTAAAGAACATCATCTTTGCTTTGTCTTACTTTTTTATGCTAATTATTGCTATTCTGATCAGATGAAGCGCCATCTGTCGGACCTTTTTTTGAACTTTTGTATTTTTTTGGTTCTAATTAAACCCCATGTCATTCCAAGCATGTGTGTCAATTTGTACCTCTCTATCTACATTATTCTGTGATTTATTCAGTTTTCAGTTTTCAAATTTATACTGACTTTTTGATCACCCGGTATTTGGGGTGGCCTCTGTTGAGTGCCTCACTTTGTGATGGCTAGTTAGCGTCATGCAAGCAGCTGCAACGACCATGTAATGGAGTTTGGTAAATATGTTCTTCGCCTTTTTATCAATAATTTGTTGTCTAGTATAATCAGCACTTTTTGCACTTATACATTTGTATTAGTTCCCTGCCAACGAGAGGCGTAGCGGCTGTGAAACGTTCCATTTCGCACTGATCCCGAGTACGAGCCCAGCTGCTGCCACTCTGCTCCACCACAGTTCTGTTGCGACAGCCAGGCACACAGTTTGCTCCAGCAGTAGTCCGTCCAGTATCTGAGCCAGGGAGGAGGGGGAGGGACCTGCGTGCAGTGCGTCATAGCTGGTAGCGAAACATGACACGACTGAAAACATACGGCAGTAAGAGGAAACGGAGCGGTTCGCGAAGTAGCTGCGAATGCGTGATTAGGGAGCCGTCAGTGTGGCGTGTTTTCCTTCTTAGAGGGGCACCACATGGCAATCGGGTCTTTGTAATTTCTAGTATCTGCAGCACGTGATGGAACTCCAAAAAAATATTCTTGAGAAAACCGAAGTTTTCTGAGCACATTTAATATCTTAAAATAAGGTAGACATTTTTCGATAAGCAGTGTGGATCTGTGGTAGAGCGCTCCTCGGCTCGAGTTCTGGCGGAATCAAGTTTTTAAACGAAACTACATGTTCTACGAGCATTTAAGCTGAAGCATAAAATACGAAAAGACAGAGAAAAATGCAATTTATAACTTTTTAAATTACACTATCTTGAGTAGCAACTTTTAAACAAGATCAGTAATTAAAAATTTTTGTTTGTATGACAACTATAGTTTCGCGTGCAGTATATGATATACATTAATAACAACGAATGTTTCTTTTCTAAGTAGGCTGTTTACGTTTTTATGTTGGTAACGTCACGTAGCGCTCTGTATGAAAATCAGTGACTGCTGTCTGCAGTCTGTGGCTGGTTGGCATTGTTGGAATATTCGCTGTTGTAGTGTTAGTCTGTTGGATGTGAACAGCGCGTAGCGTTGCGCAGTTGGAGGTGATTCGCCAGCATTGGTGGATGTGGAGAGAGAGATGCCAGAGTTATGAGAGGTTGCTATAAGCGGACGATCTGGACGTGTGTCCGCCAGAAAAAGGAAATTTGTAAAGATGGATGTCATGAATTGATATATATATATATATATATGATGACTTTTGAACACTATTAAGGTAAATACATTGTTTGTTCTCTATAAAAATCTTTCATTTGCTAACTATGCCTATCAGTAGTTAGTGCCTTCACTAGTTTGAATCTTTTATTTAGCTGGCAGTATTGGCGCTCGCTGTATTGCAGTAGTTCGAGTAACGAAGATTATTGTGAGGTAAGTGATTCATGAGAGGTATATGTCATTGTTAGTCAGGGCCATTCTTTTGTAGGGATTTTTGAAAGTCAGATTGCGCTGCGCTAAAAAAAAAAATTGTGTGTCAGTTTCGTGATGATCGGAATAAGTAAAGAGAGAACTGTCTGAGTACGTTCACTTTTACTCAACTGTCTGTCTCAAATAACGTAGAAAAATTCATAATTTTTCTAAGGGGACATATCATTTTGTATGTGTGTCATCTATGCGTTCCTAAACCATTTATTCGGTTGCGATGAAACTTTGGTGAATTGTTCTCCTCACGCCCACGAAGATTTCTAGTCCAAAAACAGGCGTGCAGGAGGTATGATGTCATTAACAATGAGATGTCACCACGTGAAAATATTCAGATTCATGCACCCGCTATTTGAGGATGAGAGCACCTAACGACTGGGAGCAAACTTAACATGATTTGTGATTTCAAACCTTTACCAATATTTTTCTGGCTGACCTTCCCACAATATGATGAAAGGGAAGAAGCTTATCGCTTGCTACGTTTCCGCTGTACACGCCGTACAATTGCGGCGCCAAGAGTGACGTTTTAGTGTTTTACTTAGTCACTACTAACTATTCTCCACATGTTTTGCGTATCGTACAGTATCCACATACGTCGCTACGCGTGCCGGCAAATTTATACCACTGAACGACACACAGTTCAGGAGAAATGTCGTCATAAACTTTGAGATGCGTGAGAAACTGCCACCTTAGGCATGATCTTTCCTTCTATTACTTTTTTGCTATTAAAGCTATTCGCAACACTTTCGCAAATGTATTAAAAAAGAAAAGATGCATAAGACCACGGGCGTATTCCAGTGCAACGTTGTGTCAAAACTGCAAATCAGTCGGTTATGAACTTCCCGAGATTTCCCTTTAAAATCAAAAGAATATAAAATGCAAGTGTTCCTGATCGCATCCCAGTTATTCTAACAGATATGCTATTCGAGTTGGAACGCTTGTAATATCCTATGCGACTCGCATTTGCAATGACGATCAACAAGGCGGAGGCACAATCACTTCAAGTGTGTGGACTAAATTTGGAAAACAGTATGTGGCTTACTCATGCACTGGGAAATCGTCTGACTTCTTCGTGTACAGACAAGACAGAAAAACCAGAAACATTTGTGTTTCCGTGGAATTGCAACGCATGCTGGCCACAGCTGGAAATAAGAGGTGCATTTTTCATAAACGTGACTATTAGCTGTGTGAATTTTAAATTGAAAAGCTGTGGGTATTGTAACTGAGTGAAAAAAAACGGAAATAAATAATGACCAAAACTCAATCTACCGATAACCTGTTTCGTGTGTCTTATGCTATTCTCGTAGAACATGCAACCTTGTTTCAAAATGTGATTACACATGGAATCGAACCAATGCACCCCATGCAGCGAGCGAACACAGTACCTCAGAGGAGGAGGAGGAGATTAGTGTTTAACGTCCCGTCGACAACTAGGTCATTAGAGACGGAGCGCAAGCTCGGGTGAGGGAAGGATTGGGAAGGAAATCGGCCGTGCCCTCTCAAAGGAACCATCCCGGCATTTGCCTGAAGTGATTTAGGGAAATCACGGGAAACCTAAATCAGGATGGCCGCAGACGGGATTGAACCGTCGTCCTCCCGAATGCGAGTCCAGTGTGGTACCTCAGAGCCACACACGTTCTCGAAAAATTTTTACCCTCATTTTAGCGTATTAAACATAGTCGGAAAACTTCCAGTCGATTTTCTCGCGAATGAAATGAATGTATAAGTGTGTGTGTATACACATGTATAAGTGTCTAACAGAGCAAACATCACGCTCATATACAGGGGATAGGCAAAATAATGTGCACACCTGTAATTACGTGGGATTGGTTTACTAATAAGGGGTTGGACCTACATCTGCCCGTAATACAGCTGCGATTTTTCTTGGAATACTAGCGTATAATGACTGTATTGTCTCCAGTGATATGTTATACAACTCTTCGATCAGAACCTCTTATCACTCCTCTAGTGACGAGGGAGGCGGAAATCTGCTCAGGAGTCTGCGCTCCAATACCGCCCACAAGGGTTCCATAAATGTGGTGGTCAGGGAAGACGCCGCAGGACTACATGACGTGTTTCCATTAATCAGATGTCCAGGATTAATGCTCCCGACACAGTGCCTTACGCTTCTTGGCTTTGCTTGTCATCACAAATGGTATGGGAGCTCGTCCGTGAATATTCGCTATATGGAGTTCTCGGCGGACAGTGTCCATAGATACAGGGTCTCGAAGACGGCTATTGACGTCTAAGTCACTTTAGCCGCCGTAGTTTTGTGTTGTTCTGACACAATTCGTGTTAGCGTACGACGGTCACTGTCATTTAGATTTGATTTATGCCCACTATTACGTTTGCACGATGATGTCTTTCCTGGTTTGTGTAGGCTGTGGTGACTCTTGAAACAGCTGCTCTCGAAACATACAATAAGTTGGCTGTCTTGGTTACTGATGCTCCAGCTAATCGGACGCTCATTGGAACTCCATTAGGTCTTTCATCGCACGTGGACCTCGGCCTCTGAATGCAGATACACTGCTGGCCATTGAAATTCCTACACTAGCATATTGTGACGAGCCAGTTGCTCGGCCACCATTGACCAGACGTTTTCAATTGGTGAGAGATCTGGAGAATATGCTGGCCAGGGTAGCAGTCGAACATTTTCAGTATCTAGAAAGACCCGTACAGGACCTGCAACATACGGTCGTGCATTATGCAGCTGAAATGTAGGGTTTCGCAGAGATCGAATGAAGGGTACAGCCACGGGTCGTAACACATCTGAACTGTAACGTCCACTGTCCAAAGTTCCGTCAATGCGAACAAGAGGAGACCGAGACGTGTAACCAATGGCACTCCATACCATCACGCCGGGTGATACGCCAGTACGGCAATGAATAAACGCTTCTAATGTGCGTTCACCGCGATGTCGCCAAACACGGATGCGACCATCATGATGCAGTAAACAGAACCTGGATTGATCCGAAAAAATGACGTTTTGCCATTCGTGCACCCAGGTTCGTCGTTGAGTACACCATCGCAGGCGCTCCTGTCTGTGATGGAGCGTCAAGGGTAACCGCAGCCACCGTCTCCGAGCTAATAGTCCATGCTGTTTCAAACGTCGTCGAACTGTTCGTGCAGATGGTTGTTGTCTTGCAAACGTCCCCATCTGTTGACTCAGGGATCGAGACGTGGCTGCACGATCCGTTACAGCCATGTGGATAATGTACCTGTCATCTCGACTGCTAGTGATACGAGGCCGTTGGGATCCAGCACGGCGTTTCGTATTACCCTCCTGAACCCACCGATTCCATATTCTGCTAACAGTCATTGGATCTCGACCAACGTGAGCAGCAATGTCGCGATACGATAAACCGCAATCGCCATAATGCTACAATCCGACCTTTATCAAAGTCGGAAACGTGATGGTAGGCATTTCTCCTCCTTACACGAGGCATCACAATAACGTTTCACAAGGCAACGCTGTCAACTGCTGTTTGTATGAGAAATCGGTTAGAAACTTTCCTCATGTCAGCACGATCTAGGTGTCGCCACCGGCGCCAACCTTGTGTGAATGCTCTGAAAAGCTAATCATTTGCATATCACAGCATTTTCTTCCTGTCGGGTAAATTTCGCGTCTGGAGCACGTCGTGGTGTAGCTGTTTTAATGGCCAGTAGTGTAATAAGAGTTGGATCTCCATTTGCCCGTAATACAGCTGCGAATCTCTTATCACTTCTGTAGTGACGAGGGAGGCGGAAATCTGCTCCTGTGTCTGCGCTCCAATACCGCCCACAAGGGCTCGATAAGTGTGATGGCAAGGGAAGACGCCGCTGTTCAGTTGCATGCTCCTCATACCATTATTGTTCTCGGCGGAGAGGGTCGGTACATAGACACAGGGTCTCAAAGACGGTATTGAGGTTTGCTGTCACTTTAGCGGCCGTAGTTTTGTGTTGTTCTGACACAATTCGTGTTAGCATACGGCGATCTCTGTCATTTAGATATGATTTACGCCCACTATTACGTTTACACGATGATGTCTTTCCATGTTTTATGTAGGCTGTCGTGAATGTTGAAACAGCTGCTCTCTAAACATGCAATAAGTTTTTTGCCTATCCCCTGTGTGTGTGTAAATATACATGTGTACGGGCGCGAGAGCTCTTACAGTTATTTCGGTGCGGATGTGCAGGACGTCCAAACTGCTGTAGGAGTCAGAGTGAGCGAGCTGTCAGCTGGAGGGAGAATGGACGGGGACGCGTGCGACGTAACGGGATGAAATCTGGGTCGGCCGGGAAGCGTGACAAGATAGCAGAGGCGCTCAAGGCGATCACTCGCGATAAGCAGGAAATCCCCGGTTTGGCACAAATTTTCACCTGTCGTCTTTGGGTTTATTTCAAAGCCCGATTCATTGGTCTCTCACTTCGTTTCTCAAGAATTTTTGACAGTTGCCTCCAAGTACTTTGGGAGAGGCATCTCCGAGTTCTGAACTTCACATACCATAAATATAACAAATTACATAAATCCGATTCCTTTATTGTAAGCGTAAACGTTTCAATTGGGTCCTCAGCTGCATAAGCTCAAATTTCACCCGTGACCTTCCTTTGCAAGACGTACGATACTGCTTCAGTACAATAATACTTCAGTTCACTGTACACTCGCACGTGTTTAAGGAGGTGTTCCAAGTGCATTTCACATATTTGAATCAAATACTGCGTTGCCCCCTCCCCCGCAGTGAGGTACGAATTCTTCCAAACACCGTCGGATCATCTCGTAAATCTTGACAACACTGTACAGTTTGCCGCTCCAATTCTTCTACAGTATCAAAGTTGGTGCCGTGCACTTCAACACTGGGATAGAAAACCCCGAGGCACTGAGGTCGGGTGATATTGGAGGTTGTGGGTACAGAACAGACCCTAAACACGTCGGACTGGGGCGGCTCTGTCAGACGCACGTATCGCATTCCCTAAGAATGGGTCAAGCTTACAATTTGAACACAGTTGAATACAAACTTAATAGAAAAGGTTATATTTGCACTGATTAGGACAATATTTCGCAGTGAAGACGACGTCGGCGGCTAAGCAGCATGAAGAGGATTTTTTACGGATCTGTGTGTACTGGAACGGTTTTGCTTCTTCTGTCACATACTTTCACTCGAATCAGTTTTATCTATTCGTTATGATGTTGGGCGTAGGAAATGGAGCACGATTTCTTTAAAAATGCAACTCAATACCGTTTAAAAACTATTTTTTTATTTATCAGCAAACTTATAGACGTTAAACTTTATAATAAGTACAAACTATCTTCAGCGTACTTACCTGATATAGTCTCAAAGAGATTTATAGATATTATTTTACTGTCACACACGTAACAATCAGATACAAGTGAATATTTTTTCTATTCATACTTGTAGCGGGTTTTGACATTGTATGGTGTCACGAAAACAGAACCAACGCTGATTATAGCTAAAATGCTTTTAGAAACTTTTGAATCAAGATAATCAAGATTCGTAGTGCATTTACATTTGCAAAGAGAATATCAGCGAAGCGGGTAACACTTTTGACATTTCGTGACGTTGACGCTGGGGACAGACGTTACTAGTCGGTCCCATTACATGTCCTGGCTTAAGGGGGGGGGGGAGGACGTCAGACGGGGCCGACTTGGAGCAGGACAGGCACCACACGACATTTCATTTCCACTGTCTATACTTTTACAGGTAAATTCATAAAACTTTGTCAGCATGACCAGGAAGGAATCAGGGTTTACACTCGTAGCAGCCGAAGTTCAAAAACATAACAAAATATTTTTTTTTTACATGTGAAATTTCATCATTTTTTCACTTACTATTGGGTCCATTTGTTGCTATAGGTGCACGTTTCTTCATAAGTAAGAGAGACTGTTCGATCAGTTTTGCACAGCATACAAACCATACTTACAGGTGTCTGAAACTCTAGAATCTATTTAATTTATGAAACAATGAATGGGCTGTTACGTTTTAAACTTAATGCTTAGAAAAAATCAAATTTTGTAGTTAACTGTCTCAATTTTTACCACAGTTTTTAATAGATTTGGAAAATGCTAGAGTTTCATACACCTGTAAGTATGGTTTGTATGCTGTGCAAAATTCATCAAATAATCTCTCTTACTTGTGAAGAAAAATGTATCTATAGCAACAAATGCAGCCAACAGTAAGTGAAAAAATGATGAAATTTCTTATTAAATGAAACAATAATTTTACTGTTACCAGTCACTGTTTATTTGTTTCCACGACACGTTTCGAAGGTTTAAACCTCCATCATCAGGTGGATATACATCAGTTAATATGGCAATTGTGTGTTTGTGTTGTGTTACGATTTCTTTGGAGGAAGTTGTGACACTGTCTAGTGGAGAAAACAAAACAGTATTTCAGAACTTGGTCTGTTTTGACAAAAATTGAACTTGTATCTAGCAGTAAACATAAATTAAGTAAGATAAAGTACCTCCAGTGGTCAGAGGATCCTTTCACAGTCGTAACACATCACATGAACACTATCATATTGTATAAACAAATATGGCGTCGTAATCTATTAGGTGCATGGATTGTACAGCAAAAGAGAAAACGTTCTCACAAAGTCCAGAGATTATACGTCCTAACAACATTATTACAGAAAACTTTTTTGAAGGATTTGGAGGTGTTGAATACATTTGTTGGAGTAAATGCTTCAGGCAGTATGTAAATACGATTTTGACAGCTTAAAATAGCATAAAGTTCATACTCATTTCTACAATCAGGTGAGGTGTTAGAAACTTTAAGTACAATAATCATATTGGCTACAGTGAAAAAATAAAATAAAATAATACACAATTGACAATTCTTATAGGGGTTCATAGGTAGATATGAAAGGCTGGAGGCAGAGGGGGAAGGAATATAAAGAGAACATGAGAGGGAGGGAGAGGGTGGAGAGAGAGATTGTATGACAGCAAACTTTACAAGGCAAAGGATCTTAAGATTATATCTGTTGCATGTATTAACTGTCTAAAGGTTGTGGTAATACATTGGTAAATGCTTAAAAAGTGCACATGGATGTGCATTTGTATCAGCAGTTGTATACATAGTTTCAAGCTGACAAGGGGTACAAGCTGTTGGTGTGAATGTATATCTGTAAATGAAGTCAATCTCCTGTACACTCAGGGCTGTTATGGTAACATAAATAAATATTAGTGGTAAATCTTAGGGTCTGTGTGTGTGTGTGTGTGTGTGTGTGTGTGTGTGTGTGTGTGTGTGTGTGTGTGCTTAGCAATTTTTAATTAATGATATAGGCAGTTGTTGAAAACAGAGATGATACTACTGTAAATATTGTCATTTTTGTCATTTAAGATGCATTCAGGTTGTTTAGTTTGATGTTTGTATATTTGGAGTGTTTCAAGGATGTCTAGTTTTCTGCCTTTTGGTTGGATGTGTAGGATGCTGATGCTTGTGTTGTTAACATGGTGTTTTGTTTCATGCAGGTGGGTGGCAATAGCTGATGTGTGGTATTTTTTGTTTTTTAGTGCTGCCACGTGTTCTTTGAACCTAATCTCAAATGATCTCCCTGTCTGGCCTATGTAGAAGCAGTCACAGTCTAAACATTTAATTTTGTATACGCCTGTGTGATGCAGAGGGTTTTCTGTGCTGATGTTGTGGGGTAATTAAGTGAAATTTCTTATCTTAAAAAAAATTATTTTGGTATGTTTTTGCACTTTCACTGCTATCAGTGTAAATCCTGAATCCTTCCTGGTCATGCTGACAAAGTTTTATGAATTTCTTTGTAAAAGCATAGAAAATAAAATGTCCTGTGTTGCCTCTCCTGCTCCAAGTCGGCCCGTTTGGGGTCCTAACCCCCTTTAACTGAAACTGAACCGATATGCCTTCCTCTGCGGTTGTGCAGCATGCGAGTTCGGTGTGCGAAGGTGATGCTTTACTTGCTCGGTTTTGTGGTGTGGGAGGGGAGGGGCAACTGCCGTCTGTCCCCCACCCGACACTGGACGGGCTCAACAATTTTCTTCTTCGGAGCTACGTCAGCGAAGTAGTATTGTTCAAAGAGGTGGCGTGTGTTACCACGTGACAGTTACAAATGATACCTTACTCGAGCTAACAACCGTCATCACTCAAACATACCTATCAGATGCGAAGCACAAACAATACCAGCACGAGTCAGACCCCAGACTGAAACTGTTCACGATATTTGTTATGACTTATATAATTACGTCACTGCTCTGACGTCGCGGGTTAGGGCAGGGCCTTCCAACCTTTTCCTGCGAGGGAACAACAGTTTGAGAGTCCTGGTACTCTGAAGGAATGTCTTGTTTCTTCTTCTTATTTCGTTTCACCCTCCTTAGGGTACGCTGGATCAATTATTTCTTTATGAGTAGTTCTTTTCTTAGGACCCAGTACTTCTTCATTCTTTCTGATCTTCTATTCCTCTCTTCTTCCGAGATGAAGATTTGGACTTTTCTGTAGATTTGTCTTGGAACCTTATGTTTTCATCTTTATTAATTAATTTAGGTGTTCGATCGATAAGTGAATTTTCTGAAATCTTTAATTCTACGAGATCTTTCTCAGTTCCTTTAAACCAGTTGGGTTTCGTTGTGCAGTTACGGAAAAGTAAAAAATTTGTTTGGTTAATCTGTTGTAATTCATTCTGAGAAGATGACCATAAAAATCTATCCTCCTTTTTCGCATAGCATCTGAACGTTTTTCAATTTTCTTGTAGAGAGTTTCATTTTTGATGTAGATGATCTTATTTTCTTGAAATTTTGTTACCATGATTTTTCTTAAAATTTTTCTTTCGTTTAGCTCAAGTTTCTCCATTTGGACTTGGAAATTTATGGTTGGTGTTTCTGCTGCATACAGTGCTTCTGGCTTAATCACTGGTTCAAATGGCTCTGAGCACTATGCGACTTAACTGCTGTGGTTATCAGTCCCCTAGAACTTAGAACTACTTAAACTTAACTAACCTAAGGACAACACATACATCCATGCCCGAGGCAGGATTCGAACCTGCGACCGTAGAGGTCGTGCGATTACAGACTGTAGCGCCTAGAACCGCTCGGCCACACAGGCCGGCGCTTAATCACTGTCTTGTAGTGTGTAATTTTGGATTTTTTATATGTATTTTTTGTTAGTTGGAAGGCCAATTTTGAAGATGAATAAAATTAAATAAAAAACAACGAAACGTGTGTTTTATTTAGTGATTACTTCAGTTGTAAATCGTAACTAATAACACAACCATCGAAATAAAATAATTAGTATTGTCAAAATGTCGAAAAACAAAAATGCCACGTTGTTAATGGTTTCTCACTGAGCACCCATTCACTCTCCGCGGATCCCTCGTGTTCCACAGAACGCAGCCTGGGAAACCGCGCTCCAGTGTACGACTCATCACTGTCCATAACGCCACTTTACTCGGCTGTCCCCCTATAGTAATTCCCAGTTACCAGCTCACTCCACGTTGCTAAATTTAGTAATTTCCGCAGCATAATTACGCTGATGAGCTTCACGTGGAGGCCCCTTCCCCCTTACACAGCCCCCCCCCCCCACCCACCGACTGTATGTGTTACACCCACTATAACTACGCTCTTATCCTCTCTCACTGAGCAATTCCGCTAAAGGATCTCGAATTTCATTGTCTCGAGCAATACGCCCAATATTCTCAACAGCGGGCTGCACATTACCTTCATTTGTTCCTTCTATATTTGTCCAATCTCCTGTTTTTACCGTAATGTCAAATACCTCACAAAAAATTGAAAAATGACTAATGAACTGTTAAAACTATAATAACTAAACCCAAACACATGTAGGCCGTCTAAGTATTTCACCATTCAAAATTTTAACAGAAGCTGCTTTATAAAGGCAATAGTCTAGTACAACGTCTGAATTTTGAACTTTGTGTACGCGAACTTGCTCCGAGTACACGGAACACAAGAATAATAACATGTGAGGGAGTACAAACAGATGTCATCATTCTCAGGTGATCACCGAGTGATATTTTTGGAACAATCACTAGGCATGATGCAGCATCTACACTGAAGAGACAAAGAAATTGCTACACCCGCCTAATATTGTCTAGGGTCCGCGCGAGCACGCCGAAGTGCCGCAACACGGTGTGGCATGGACTCGACTCATGCCTGAAGTAGGGCTTGAGGGAGTTGACCCCATGAATTCTGCTGGGCTGTCCATAAACCCGTAAGAGTATAAAGGGGTGGAGGTCTCTTCTGAACAGCACGTTGCAAGGCATCCCAGATGTCCTCAATAATGTTCATGTCTGGGGAGTTTGGTGGCCAGCGGAAGTGTTTAAATTCAGAAGACTGTTTCTGGAGCCACACTGTAGCAATTCTGGACGTGTGGGGTGTCGCATTGTCCTGCTGGAATTACCAAAGTCAGTCGGAATGCCCAATTTACGTAAATGGATGCAGGTGATCAGACAGAATGCTTACTTATATGTCACCTGTCAGATTCGTATCTAGTCGTATCAGGAGCCCCATATCACTCCAACTGCACAAGGCCTACACCATTACAGAGCTTCCACTAGCTTGAACAATCCCCTGGTGACATGCAGAGTCCATGGATTCATGAGCTTTCCATACCGTACACGTTGATCCTCTCGATACAACTTGAAACCAGTCTCGTTCGACCAGACAACACATTGCCAGTCATCAACAGTGCAGTGTCGGTGTTTACAGGCCCGAGCGAGGTCTAAGCCTTTGTGTCACGCAGTCATCAAGGCTATACGTGTGGGCCTTCACTCCGAAAGCTCATATCGATGACGCCTCGTTGAATGGTTCGCGAGCTGACACTTATTGATGGCCCAGCACCGAAATCTGCAGCAATTTGCGGATGGGTTGCACTTATGTCACGTTAAATGATTCTCTTCAGTCGTCGTTGGTCCCGTTCTTGCGGGATATTTCTCCGGCGGCAGCCATGTCGGAGATTTGATGTTTTACCGGATTCCTGATATTCACGATACATTCGTGAAATGGTAGTACAGGGATGCTGTGTCCCATCGCTCGAGCGCTGACTATAAAACGAAGTTCAAATGCACATAAATGTTGACAACTTGCCATTGTAGCAGCACGAACCGATCTAACAACTGCGCCAGACACTTGCCTTATATAGTCGTTGCCGACCGCAGCGCCGTCTTCTGCCTGTTTGCACATCTCTGTATCTGCATACGCATGACAATACCATTTTTTTTGGCGTTCCAGTGTAAGATATGCACTCATATATGTGTGTTTTAGCTCGTATAACCCTATTGATTTACCATTTTTGTGAGCTATTCTAACAATTTACCAGTTTTTACTACCAGTTCACCAATTTCTGGATTTGGCATCCGACCTGTTTGCTAATTTTACCAATTTCTGGATTTTCTATCACAACAATTTGCCAGTCTTACCAGTTTCTAGATTTGACACCACACATTTAGTTAAATTAATTGTGGTCCACTCATCGCAGACCATAGACCCAGAGTGGAGAGCATGTTGCCCAAAACCAGTGGGACCCTAAGATGATTGTCTGGGATCATGATGACATCCGCATTTTGCTACCGGTCAAGAGTAAAATGGTGGGGAGAGGAGGAGAGTTCAGTGACTTCGGAATACAACAAGTAAAATTGCCTCACTGGACACACTGGCAGAGGAATGTACTGACATCGCCAGTTCCTGGAAGACAATACCAGAAAGTGCGCTTGGGCCGCAACTCTCACTTCTCTCCTACTGATGTTTATGTCAAGTTTGAAACCAATTGTCATTGATAAAGTGTGATCCTCATCTCTGTTACGTGTCAGATAGGAACGTTCTGCAACCAGTGTTCTTCTGGTATGATAGACAGCCAGCAGTGGTACACCAGTCTTTGCATGTATATTGGACAGTCCGTGTTGAAACACAAACAAATCGAGCTACTTCGTGCGTGGTCTGTCTGGTTGTCTGTTACATCTGCACGTCGACTCATGTCACTGCACTGATACTCCAGTCAACTGTCTTGTCACAGACACACACACACACACACACACACACACACACCACTTCAGTGCCATGATTAGATCGTGGTGGAGGGTGACAGTACCGCGTGGTGCCGGCTCTACAGTTCTACGCCGTCTACGATGCTCCAGAGTGACAGTCTGCTGTTTTAGGTGCTGACTGACATTTTGACCTGTGAAGATGGAAGCCGATGTTGACGGCTTGTTTGTTGCCCTAAGGAATTCGGTAATGCGTGGTGATATTATTTAAAGATTCCGAATCCAAAATTATCAGTGGGACAGTCAGCGTCATAGTTGGGCCAAACGCAGTAACCAAGTAGCTGTATAGACCGTCTGCCTCAAGAGCTATAGTGGCAGGTCGCTCCACAGAGGACTTGAAAATATTGCCGGTAAATTTCCTGATCATGTTATGACATTAGTGTTGATTTGAACTCTTTGCGCTGTGGCAATCACGCCATTACAACAAGTATCATGGGCAGAAGTTGGTAGGAGATTGTTCTGAAATGGTGCTCTCAAAATGATGACGAGCCGTTAGAGAATCGACTGTAGAACGGACTGTCTTAGACCTGCAAGTAACTAACAGACCTGGCCGTTACGGCTGAGTCAACATGGAGAAGGGGATCAGCTAAGGTTATGAGAGTTTGGGAAGAGCCGCCAATGTTCAAGAGTTAATTAGAAAGTTGCTATGGAAACAAAGAGAACGTCAACTGATATTTAAACGAAGTCGGAGTCTTGTTGACAAGCCAAAGTTGGCGAGAGGTGCATCTGCCTTTCTGGAGTGCGGGGTGCGCTTGGCGAGGAGTGTCGGGTGAAATAAACGATGGCGGAGCCACCGATGGGGACCAGTGCGCTGGCAACAGCGCGCTGAACCCTGCAGCTCGAGGGTGCCATTGGCCTTGGGGCGAGGCCGGTGAGCTGCCTTCTTTGTCCCCCCCCCCCATTACCAGAGGAGTTGATCCAGGGTAAGAGACAGGCTTCCACCTTTTATCTCTCATTAACTAAAGATGGCTACAACAGAAACGAGTGATTCAAGTGCGTCAAAACGCGCTTCTTTTGCGCCTGATCCCTCTCCCCAAGACGAGCTGGGACAGGCTGAGGGAGAGACAGTTATACAGAGACATGCAAGAATATCACTGCTCTTGGGGCAGAACGTAAAAAATGGCAAAATAAGTCAAGCGGCTCTGTCCGTAATTAAAAATGAACTAACAGCGTGGGCCATTGCTCGTTCAAAGCTTGAAGGCCGTTTGGGAGAGCCGGAGAAGGAGAGCAACCTGTTAGGACCTGTTCGGCGGAGGCTGCGCAAGCACCTACTAACCAAATACCACCATGGAGACAATAGACAAAGTAACTAAGACATCAGACAATGCGGTCTTTCTCAGGACTCTGCCTGGGCAAGACACCAGTGTCAAGAAAATTCAAGAGTTGCTTACCACAACTATCAACCCAGTAAAAGAGAAGATTAAGATTAAGAGAATCAAACTGAGCAAAAATTCAGTCATTGTGGAAGTTACCTCAGAGGAGGATAAAGAAAAGCTTCTGAATAACCAAAAGTTAAACTCAGTGGTAAAATGCGAACCACCGAGGAAAAGAAGTCCCCCAGTTATCCTCTATGACGTACCCACAGTAAAGACCAATGAAGAACTTACTGAGACAATACGAGAGCAAAATTTTGAATACATAAATGAGGATGAATTAAAAAACTGCTTCAAACTAAGGTTCAAGATGGGGCCTCGGGGGCGTGATGTTGTTCATCACGTTGCCGAGGTCACGGCACCAATGTGGAAGAGGATTACGGCAATGGGCAGATTGTACCTTGGCTTCCACTCGGTCAATATTAGGGACTATATCGTGGTACCTCGCTGCCATAACTGTGGTGACCTGGACCACATTCTAAGGCTTTGCACCAGGGAATCGGCTTGCACGAAGTGTGGCGTAAACGGTCACAATCGTAAAGATTGCAAGGCAGCAGCAGTTTGCATTCCTTGCAAAAGTCGTTGCAAAAAGTCATGCGGAGCCACAGGATGTAATTGTCCAACATACCAGATGCTGGAACAGCGGTTAATTTCCGGAATCGACTATGGCTGATTACAGCTTACAGAACAGGATGCCAAAGCGTAAATCCCCGAGCAAGAGGAGGAGGGATGCTATGAGGTCATATAGATTTAAGAATTTCTTGATGTCGCTCTCAGGCGCCACTAAGACAGAAACATTGAATAAGGCCATCCAAACAGAGTCCTTTATCATGGATAAAAGCACGCAAACAGATCTCCCCTCAATGGGCATAGATCCCACCCCTCAAAGTAACCCAACTGATTCAAGAAAACACAGTCACCAGTACAAGTCAACAGTCAGGCAGGGGGACAGGATGACGGAATCCTGGCAGAAGGCTACAGAGGCCCTCCTCCGGTCCCTGCTGCCTGACGACTGTGCGGATGGAGAAACTGAAGGGCAACAGCAACTGCGAAATGCGGATTCAGATGAATGTAACAACGATAAGGCAGTGTACCCCTTTTTGGAAGAGGAGGTGGCTGCACAGGGAAAGCTCCGGGACCAGATGGCATTGTGGCTCAGGTGGTGCAATTCCTGGCCCCCCAGTTAAATGCGCCACTAACTCATCTCTTCAATGAGTGCGTGAGACAAAGGAAGTTTCCTAAGAGGTGGTTATAATCAAAAAAGGACCTGAAAAAGACCCAGCCGAGGTTAAATTATACAGGCTGATTTGCCTATTGGACCTGTTTGGGAAGCTACTAGAAAAACTGTTGGCTGACAGATTGACAGCTCACCAGGTACTGTGCAGGATGAGAAGCAGGCAGTTCGGCTTCAGGCCAGGGCGGTCGGCATCTGATATTATTGCTCTGGTGGCTGACGTCTGTGGCTCAACCCCACATAAGTACATAGTTGGCATCATGGTGGATATCAGTGGCACGTTCGACAACCTGTGGTGGCCTTCGCTCTTCTCCTCTGTGTGAGAGAAAGAGTGTCCAGGGAAGCTATATGGGTGTCTGAGGAGCTATTGTAATGATCGGGAGGTCTGGCTATCATCCCCTAGCAGGGGAGTTGGGAAAGCAATCACCAAAGTATCTCCCCAAGGCCCCGTTTTGGGAACTCTTTTCTGGGACATCCATATGGAACCGTTATTAGACAGTTTAGAGCAAAGTGAAGAAGTGTTAGAGGTGATAGTCTACATGGATGACCTCCTCCTGTTGGTCGGCGGTCGCAGCCGAGACTATATGGAACCAAAGATTGAAAGGGCCATAGAGAAACTGCACCAATGGTGCCACAATACCAAAATGACAGTACCCGCTATTAAAAGGACAGTTAATCAGGAATGCTCCTGTTAGAATCGATGACTCACCAGTTCTTCGGTGATGGGAGACATGATACTTGGGAGTCATCATTGACAAAAGATGGAACTTCGGGAAAAAACATTGACACCGTAACACAGAGATCTCTCCAATTACTAAACAATCCCATCTCCATAGGAAATAAAATATTTCATTTCCCTCCTCATCTCATAAAACTCTATCATAACAGTGTTCTAACTTCAGTAGTGGGTTATGGCTCGGGAGTCTGGGTGCACAGGCACACGAGGGTCGTGCCCTCCAGAGAAGCATGATTCAGAGATCTGTGTGGGCCTACAGAACATCTCCGGGGGGAGCCCTGTTAGTCATAATGGGGCTTTGCCTGTTACGCATCAAGATACGAGAATAAGAGGCGTGGTATTGGGCCAGAAAGAGGAATATGGAGAAAATAATAGAAATCATGGGTGGAGAAAATAATAGAAATCAGGGTGGAGGATAAGAGGGAAATAAGAAACAGAGGGGAGGAACATTGGCAGAGGTCTTGAGAAGAAGAAGAAACTGGGAGAAGGACCTTCCAGTTTATAACAGATGTTAAAGAGCGTGGAGGCATGAAATACTTTGAACCTACATGAGGACTCATTCACTTTCTCACTGGTCATGGACCCTATCCGACAGACTTATGTTGGTTTAGGAAGAGGGCAACCCCTGCGTGTGACCGTGGTGCGGCAGATGGTACTCCCGACCATATGGTTTATGAGTGCCCTCTCTTCAATAATGTCGTGACAACATCCGGGACAGACTTCCAAATAATGACACATACCACCTACTCAGACAAGAAGACACTTTTCACACTTTGATTGCATTGGCAGATGAGGTATCACGAAAAGTGTTAGTAGAATACCTGAGGACCTAGATTAGGTATCAACTTGTAGACCAAACCAATTGAGACCAGATACCATTCCCATACCACCTGTGCGTGGGCTGGCCAACTTCCATCATAGTTGGAATGCGCCACGTACAGGACTATGGGGGTTGGGGGTCAACGCCACCGATCAAGACAAGATCCGAATACGACGTAGGTGAAGTTAGTTTTGTAGGACTTAGATTAGAACATTAATTTAGTGAACTGCAGCTATTACTTACCTTGGCCAGCCCAGTGCTAGGGGCAAGCTCCTCGTGTTTAGCTCGTTGAACCTGGCTATCCTAAGCAGGTTTATATACAACTGGCACACCTGTGACGCTGCAGGTAATAATGACAGTAGATTAGTTAAGTAATAAGTAGTTAGATCACTGCCCATTGTCATAGAAAACTGAAACTAACACATTGTAGCAGTTTAACTGTAGGTCACTAATATAATTGTAAAAGCTGCATTGTAATCTAATCTATGTATCATTTTAAGACCCACTAATCATCTTAGGAGGTCGGTTAATATTGTATAATTATTGTTGTTTATGAAATAAAGAATTAAAAAAAAACAAAGTTGGATGAAGTCGAAATGAGAGTAAAGATAAGCTTTCGATGAATTCGAAAATAAATGTTAACGACCTGCCTCAAGTAAATTCCTAATTATTTGACACACACACACACACACACACACACACACACACGTGTGTGTGTGTGTGTGTGTGTGTGTGTGTGTGTGTGTGTGTGTGTGTGTGTGTTGTCCTTAGTAAGTTTAAGTACGAGGGTCACTCCCAAAGAAATTCACACTATTTTTAAAAAATACAGTTTTCATTCTGCATGTGTGAAAGTTTTACAGAGTGTAGATACATCCTTCCTGCTTGTTTTCAAACTCAGTTCACCCTTTTCCCGTGAGTGGCGCCATCACGGCATGTCTTCAAGATGGCTGCTACACTTGACGTTCGTCAGAAGCAACGTGCTGTCATAGAATTCCTGTGCTGTGAAAACGAGACAGTGGGAAACATCAACAAGAGGTTGAAAAAGGTGTATGGAGATGCTGCTGTAGATCGCAGTACAGTTAGTCGGTGGGCAAGCAGGTCATGTGATGAAAGCGGGCACGGCAATATTGAGGATTCTCCTCGCAGCGGCAGGCCTCGTACTGCACACACTCCAGACAACGTGCAGAGAGTTAACGAATTGGTGACTGCTGACAAGGGCATCACAGTGAACGAATTGTCACGCTAAGATGGGATAGGGGAAGGAAGTGTTTGCAGAATACTGAATGTGTTGGCGTTAAAAAAAGGTTTGTGCCAGGTGGGTCCCCTGGATATTGGCAGCGGCTCACAAATAAACAAGAAAAATGGTATGCAGCGAACTTTTGGAACAGTAGGAGAATGGTGGAGATGAATTTCTTGGAAGAATTATGACAGGTGATGAAACATGGCTCCATCATTTTTCACCAGAGACGAAATCAGTGGAGTGGCATCATGCAAATTCACCCAAGAAAAAAAAATCCAAAACCATACCTTCTGCTGGAAAAGTTATGGCTACAGTGTTTTTCGATTCCGAAGGGCTCTTGCTTGTGGACATCATGCCAAGTGGTATCACCAGAAATACTGATGCATATGTGACGACACTGAAGAAACGTCAAGCTCGACTGGAAGCGATCACAAAACTCGGATGGACAACACGGAAACACCCGCCTTATAGTCCTGACCTGGCTCCATGTGACTATCATCTCTTTGGGAAATTGAAAGACTCTCTTCGTGGAACAAGGTTTGAAGGTGATGACTCCCTTGTGCATGCTGCCAAGCAGTAGCTCCAACAGGATGGTCCAGAATTTTACCTTGCAGGTATACAGGCGCTGGTTCCAAGGTGGCGTAAGCCAGTTGAGAGTCATGGAAATTATGTGGAGAAATGAAAATATTGTTCCTAAAGGATGTATCTATACACTGTAAAACTTTCAAACATGTAGAATAAAAGATGGATTTAAAAAAAAATAGTGTGCGTTTCTTTTGGAGTGACCCTCGTAGTTTGTAAGTCTAGGGACCGATGACCTCAGTAGTTTGGTCCCATAGGAACTTACCACGACCTTTGTCATTTACACAGCCTCCAAGTGTTCTTATAGCCACTTAAGCGGAAAGTGAAAGTTAAAAACTGAATTCAGAATTGCATCATTGTGAAGTATTCGGAATATGGTGCTTTCTTTCAACCATCAGGCAAACAATGAAATGACAGAAACTCAGATAAGTACTCGTGAAAGAGAATATGAACTAAAACCTCTCAGCACATGGAAGACAACTAAAGCTGTTGTGATGCGTGTAACGTTCTACGTTATTTCTGCGAAATTATTTGTTCCACTTCTACGGAAGTATATCATAGGCTGCTGCAGAAACAAAGGAGCCACTATAAGAAGGTGCATCTCATTCCCGTGTTCAAGAAGTGCGCCCCACAGACACACTTAACTCTAGTTCTAAATCTATGACGCCAGTTTGCTGTAGAGTTGTGGAACATATTTTATGCTTACGAACCTTTGGAGAAAGAAAATGGCCTCAACAGGAATCAGTACTGATTCCACAGAGAGATTTTTGTGGATTCGGTGGATATCGCCGGAGGCTCCGAGAAGCTGGTCATGGAAGAAGCTGTTGTTTGCGGAAGGTTGTCCCTCCAGAGAACTGTAGCCAGTGCAGCAGAGTTCGCGCTGTTGGACCACGGGAGCCGGAAAGCCGCAGACGGAGGCGCCCAGGTAGAGAGGCCGCGTCCCTTGACTTCCCGACAGGCACTCGTTGCAGTTCCCACGCGGCCACCTGAGGAGCAAAATACGAGCGTATGGAATGGGAGACCAACTGTGTGACTGGAGTGAAGAATTTCTAGCAAGCATTCTGAAAGGAGAGAAATCTACAGACGTAAAAGTAACTTGATCCGTGCTCCAGGGGAGTGTTACAGGACCAATACTTTCCACATTCTGTGCTCAGTGTGGGGCAGTTAAGAATGGCCGGCCTCCCCTTTGAATGCGAATGCAGTATTTCGACTTCTGAACTAGAGTAAATAGCTTCAACAATGGACAGTTTTTTGCAATAGTAGGTTGTCAGCATTTCAGTTTACTTCGTCAGTGAACTCAAACCTTTTTGTACGCAGCTGGTCGTCTAGTAGCTAGCGTTGTTGCCTCTGGGTCCCGGGTTCGATTCGCAGTGGGTTGGGGATTTTTCTCTGCCCGGTGACTGGATGTTGTCCTCATCATTCGTGACAGAGACTAGATTGGACTGTGAAAAAAATTGGGACTTTGTACAGGCGCTGATAACCGCACACTTGAGCGCATGATAAACCAAAACATCATCATCATCAGATCTTTCTCTTTGTGATCTGCAAAATGACTTTCTCCATGGAAGAAAGAATTGATTTCGAGGTGAAGTATCCGGATATAGGATTACTAGCGAAGAGGACAACACAGAGACTGTATAAAAATTGGTGCACCTATGGATATGTGCAAAATGTAAAATGACAAAGAACTGCTTCAGTTCACACAGCAGAAGTTATTGCAGATATTAACCGAAGAATAATTCGGAGCCCGAACAACTCTAGACGTAAATTAGTCCAACTGGTGCATGTAAGTAGGACGAACTGCCAACGAATTTTGACAAGTCTTAATTTGAAGTCACATCGTGTGACGGTTGTGCAACAGATACGGGAGGATGACAGCCAGAAACATGTACATTACTGCACGTGGCTTTTGAATAGCATCAACGAAGGCTTGCTAGAGCCTTTCCATCACATTATGCGTGATGAAGCATGGTTTCGTCTTTCCAGTCATGTGAATTCCCAGAACTCGAGGTTCTGGGGACCAGAGAATTCTAACATTGTGTGTTAGCAACCACTCCATGATGAACAAAAACGGCGTTTGGTGCCTTGTAACAACAACGCGCATCATTGGAGGAGGAGGAGATTAGTTTTCAACGTCCCGTCGAAAACGAGGTCATTAGAGACGGAGCGCAAGCTCGGGTGAGGTAAGGATGGGGAAGGAAATCGGCCGTGCCCTTTCAAAGGAACCATCCCGGTATTTGCCTGAAGCGATTTACGGAAATCACGGAAAACCTAAATCAGGATGGCCGGAGACGGGATTGAACCGTCGTCCTCCCGAATGCGAGGCGCATCATTGGACTTGTACCCAAGTGTTCTTTTTTCCTTTCTCCCTCTTTCCTCCTCAGCTCGGTTCCAAAAGCACATTTCTCTTTTTTTGACTTTCCCCACTATCACACAAGCCAATCCCGGTATTCTAAGCTCAGAGAATGGTCTTTGCATTGCAAACCGATTTGGACAACAGAGACTTTAAAGTTCATTGGCAGAAAACGGAAAAAATTCAGCTTCACGGTCTCTTTCCCATGCGTTTGCTGTGTCTTTTGCTAACACAATACAGGGTAGAAGCACAGCTCTCCATAAACAGCTTATTATCTCTCCTGTTGCGTCCATTTCAAAGTTTGCAAAGAACGGCCATAAACTTGTAAAAGCTTCATGCTCTCACAAACAGCTTTTGAAACAGAATCTGGGCGTCTGGACGCCAGATTCCCTGTCCCAAGGACATTTGCAGAGTGTTTACATTTCTTTTGGCGGCTTGCTCGCTAACAAGGACCCATCCTCTGCTGTATTCTTGGCCTACAATGCGCTGTCGGCGACTTTTCGGGGCGAGTCCGTATACCCGAATGTCTGCCCCCTGTCTGGCCCCAAGCTGATGTGTTTTGCACAATGCGGCCATCTGGAAATGTCTCCTCATCGCTCCCCAGAAAAAACACTCTTTGTCAGCCCACCAATGTCGTGCTTTTACTGCAGTCGTTTAAGTCGGCACCCTGTTCCTTTGAATGCAGGTAAAACCTACCGTATTTCTTTCCCTAGAGCACGCAAAAAAGACCATAAACTGCTGCCCGCCATTTCATCACAATGTATGGAGTCAAATCGCCGTAGATCGTATTCCCTACACCGAATGAGAAGTGAGAGTGCCCTGCAATCTCTCACTCACTGAATATGAAAGTCAATATTGGTTATTCCAGCAAGATGGGGCAACATGTCACATGTCTAGGCTATCCCTGGAAAGGGTCCATGGTGTCTTCACTGAGGAACAAACTGTCAGCAAACATTTATGGCCGCCACGTCCGTCGGATCTAACAACATGTGATTTGTTCCTGTGGGTGTACTTGAGGAGCAAATCCACACACAGTACAGGGACTGAAAGACACCATCAGTGGTGAAGTTGTTGCCATCGATAACCGAACTTCAGGCCGGGTGTATCCGAATATGCTTCGACGTGCACAGCTGTGTACTGATGTTGCAGGGGATCACTTTCAGCAGCTTCTATAGACGTATCTTTCACTGTATATTTCATTGTAAATGAATGGTAAGTCCATTTCATCTCTTCGTTTCTGTGATTTCATTGCATTCTTCATATTTACATGGGCTAGTTTCATCTGCACCACCCTGTGGGAGTGACGTAGTAGATAACATCTGAACCCCTCGTGGATGATGCTGCTGTATACAGCCAAGTCGCGACGCTAGAAAACTGCAGCAAAGTGGAAGAGCAGCTGCGGTGGATCGACGCTTGGTCCGGAGAAGTACTTCGAATACGTAGGCAACAAAGGCTTGTTACTGCATGATTACGCGAATGCACATCAATACCTGGAAGTAGATACTTCATTAAATGCACTACTGGCCATTAAAATTGCTACACCACGATGATGACGTGCTACAGACGAGAAGGAAGAAGATGCTGTGACGTGCAAATGATTAGCTTTTCAGAGCATTCACACAAGGTTGGCGCCGGTGGCGACGCCTACAACGTGCCGACATGAGGAAAGTTTCCAACCGATTTCTCATACACAAATAGCAGTTGACCGGCGTTACCTGGTGAAACGTTGTTGTGATGCCTCGGGTAACGAGGAGAAATGCCTACCATCACGTTTCCGACTTTGATAAAGGTCGGATTGTAGCCTATCGCGATTGCGGTTTATCGTATCACGACATTTCTGCTCGCGTTGGTCGAGATCCAATGACTTTTAGCAGAATATGGAATCGGTGGGTTCAGGAGGGCAATACGGAACGCCGTGCTGGATCCCAACGTCCTCGTATCACCAGCAGTCGAGATGACAGGCATCTTATCTGCATGGGTGTAACGGATCGTGCAGTCACGTCTCGATTCCTAAGTCAACACATGGGTATGTTTGGAAGACAACAACCATCTGCACGAACAGTTCGACGACGTTTGCAGCAGCACGACTGCGGTTACCCTTGACGCTGCATCACAGACAGGAGCGCCTGCGATGGTGTACTCAACGACGAAACTAGGTGCACGAATGGCAAAACGTCCATTTTTTCTGTTTACAGCATCATGATGGTCACAACAGTGTTTGGCGACATCGCGGTAAACGCGCATTGGAAACGTGTATTTGTCATCGCCATACTGGCGTATCACCAGGCGTGATGGTATGGGGTGCCATTGGTTACACGTCTCGGTCACCTCTTTTTCACATTGGCGGCACTTTGAACAGTGACGTTACATTTCAAATGCATTACGTCCTGTGGCTCTACCCCTAATTTGATCCCTGCGAAACCCTACATTTCAGCAGGATAATGCACAACCGCATGTTGCAGGTCCTGTACGGGCCTTTCCGGATTCAGAAAATCTTCGACTGCTGCCGTGGCCAGCACATTCTCCACATCTCACCAATTGAAAACTTCTGGTCAGTGGTGGCCTAGCAACTGGCTCGTCACAATACCGCAGTCACTACTCTTGATGAACGGTGGTACCGTGTTGAAGCTGCATGGGTAGCTGTACCTGTACACACCATCCAAGCTCTGTTGGACTCAGTGCCCAGGCGTATCAAGGCCGTTATTACGGCCAGAGGTGGTTGTTGTGGGTACTGATTTCTGAGGATCTGCCACCCAAACTGCGTGAAAATGTAATCACATATCAGTTGTAGTATAATATATTTGTCCTATGAATACCCGTTTATCATCTGCATTTCTTCTTGTTGTAGCAATTTTAATGGCCAGTAGTGTATCTCGGAGTATGCGTACGGAGCGATCTGAGGTAGAACGACCGCATAAAATTAATAGTAACTAAAGCAGATGCCCTACTGAGATTCATTGGAAGAATCCTCAGGGAATGTAGAGCATCAACAAAAGAAATACTGGAGCTTACAAAACACTCCAGTGCCAGAATATTACTCGACAGTATGGGATCCGTACCAGTTAGGACTGACAGAGGAAATGGACAAGAGCCAAAGAAGAGCGGCAAGTTTCGTCACAGGTTCATCTGGTAAGCACGAAAGCGTCACGGAAGTACTCAGCCAACTGAAATGGCAGACGATGCAAGAGAGGCCTTCTGAACCACATAAAATTTGACAGCGGACACTCCTAGAAAGAATCAACCGATATGTTGTTTCCTCGTACGTATATCTCACGAAAAGACCGTGTCGGTAGACTTACAGAGTCCACATGGCGCGCAATTGGTCTTCCCGTGAACCAAGCGCGACTGGAACAGGAAAATAGGGGCGCGACACTGGTAACCGAAGCACCCTCCGCTACACGCCGTAATGCGGCTTGCGTCGTATGGATGCAGATGTAGACGTAGGTGTAGAAGGCCTGCAGAATACAGACGCTTGTTGCAGGCACTGACAGTTGACTCTCAACATAAATATAATGTATTGCGATAAAAATGTGGAAAGACCCATTATCATTCGATTGTACCGTTGACAATTAGTTGCTAGAAACAGCAGCAAAACATGAATTACAAAGGAATATGCCTCTGCAGCAGCCTTAGCTACGGTGACCATATGACTCTTGATGTAGCAGGTGCCAGACTGAGATTCATTGCCAGAATCCCAAGGAAATGTTGTTTGCCGTCTGGAAATATCCGTTACAGAAATCTAGTTTAGTCGGCTACTTGGTTTACCTCGTCAGTCTTGAATTATCACGACTAGGATTAACGGAGCTCACAGAGAAAATACAAAGAAGAGCTGTGCTTTTTGTCACAGGTTCGTTTACGAGGCACGAGAGCTTCATGGGGACAGAGTTGTGTTCTGTTTGATTCTCAGTGGCTTATATGGAAGAAGAGTCAGGTAGGACGATATACTGACCTCACGGTAGGTTCTCGACGGGACATTGGAGTTCAGCAGGTGGCTTTGGCGGCAGTCGTTGCTTTTGTGTGCCGTTATAGGATGGCGTACACTCCGCCACACACCGGAGGCAGCTTGAGGAGTTTAGAGTTAGACGTAGTTCGTGGCGGAGCTACGTCAGCTGTTCTGATGTAAGCATTTCAGAGTAATAAGGTATTGATCATGTGTGCAAATGGTTTTGCCCATCAATTTAGTCGCAGCATTAAATACACTGAACCATCAAAGAAACTGGTGTAGACATGCGTATTCAAATACAGAGTTATGTAAACAGAAAGACTATGGCGTTGCGCTCGGCAACGCGTATATAAGACAACAAATGTTTGACGCAATCGTTACATCGGTTACTCCTGCTACAATGGCAGCTTGTCAAGATTTAAGAGAGTTTGAACGTCGTGTTATAGTTGGAACACGAGCGATGGGACACAGCATCTCCGAGGTAGCGATGAAGTGGGGATTTCCCCGTACGACCATTCCACGAGTGTACCGTGAATATGAGGAATCCGGTAAAACATCAAATCTCCGACATCGCTGCGACCGGAAAAAGATCCTGCAAGAACGGGACCAAAGACGACTGAAGAGAATCGTTCAACGTGACAGAAGTGCAACCCATCTGTAAATTGATAAAAATTTCAGTCCTGGACCATCAACGAGTGTCAGTGTGCGAACCATTCGACGAAACGTGGTCGATATGGGCTTTCGGAGTGAAGGCCCACACGTGTAGCCTTGATGGCTGCATGACACAAAGCTTTACCCCCCGCTTGGGCCTGTCAACACCGACATTGGACTGTTGATGACTGGAAATGTGTTCCCTGGTCGGACGAGTCTCATTTCAAGTTGTATCGAGAGGATGGACGTGTTCGGGTATGGAGACCTCATGTATCCATGGACTCCACATGTCAACAGGGGGCTGTTCAAGCTGGTGTAGGCTCTGTAGCGGCGTGAGGCATGTGTAGTTGGAGTTATGTGGGACCGCTGATGGGTCTAGATACGACTCTGACAGATTAAACGTGCGTAAGAATCCTGTCCGAACACCTGCATCCATTCATGTCCATTGTGCATTCCGACGGACTTGGCCAATTCCAACAGGACAATGCGACACCCCACACGTCCAGAATTGCTACAGAGTGGCTCCAGGAACAGTCTTCTAAGTTTAAACACTTCCGCTGGCCATCAAACTCCCCAGACATGAACATTATTGAGCATACCTGGGGTGCCTTGCAGCGCGCTGTGCAGAAGAGATCTCCACCTCTTCGTACTCTTACGGATATATGGACAGCCCTGCAGGATTCATGGCGTCAACTCCTTCAAGCCCTACGTCAGACATTAATCGAGTTCATACGTCGTCGTGTTACGGCACTTCTGCGTGCTCGCGGGGGCCCTACACAATATTAGGCCGATGTGCCCGTTTTTTTTCTGCCCTTGAGTGTAGAATATACACGTGGAAATAAAAGCTACTGCGGTGTACGTCAGTTATATTGCTGCTTCTGTTGATTGCAAATGATGCAATTACTTTAATTTGCCTGTTCGATTGCAGGTTAAGTGCGTTACGTATAATTAGCAAGTGTACGAAGGCGTGTTGAATACTAATGCCTCTGAATTTTAAATGGAAAACTCGGAAACCATTTTAAATAAAACGAATTTTATTAACATTTCACATCTTTGTTCTCCAAGTCTACATATTTATTTCTCAACCTATTCACCATGACGATGAATACGTTTCTTCCAACAAGAGACCAGTTTGTTTGCACATCACCTCTTTGCACCGCTTCATCACCATCTACAACTGCACCTTTGTGAGCCACTGAAGTGCATGGCAGAGGGCGCTTTCTACTGTAGCGGTTATTAGAGTTTTTCCCGTTACGTTCACGTATGGAACACTGGCAGATAATTGATAACCTCTGTGCGTGCTGCAATTAATCTAATCGATCCCTATGTGATCGATATTTAGGGGGGCTGTAGTATATTTCTAGCGTCCAAGTCGATTCTTGAAACTTTGGTAGTGGGATAGTTTCCATCATCTTCAAGAGTCTGCCAGTTCAGTTCTTTCAACATCTCTGAGATACCCTTCTCCTGCTAGTCGAACAAACTTGTGAACAGTGTGCTGCCCTTTTCTGTACACGTTCAATATCTCCTGCTAGTCATATTTGGTATGGGTCCCGAGAACTTGAGCAACATCCTAGAATAGCTACGGTATATCCTTTGTATGCTGACTGAACTGCTCCAATATTGTGCCAGTAAACCGAAGTCTGCTTTACCAACGACGGAACTTACGATATCGTTCCACTTATTGTTCCTACTATTTGTTGCACCCAGGTATTTGCGCGAGACTATAGAGTCCAACTGTGCCTCACTAATAACACTCATAGGTTACTGTGGTTTTCTGAAGTGCACAATTTTACATATTTGGACATTTAAAATAATCTCATAAACTCTGCGCCACTTTGAAATCTTATCAAGATCTGATTGAATCTACAGATTCGTTCGGGCTGTATTTAGTTGTAGGTAACTGCATCACCTGCGAAAAGTCTGAGGTTACTGTTAACATTGCCCGCAATATAATTAATATACAATATGAAAAGCAAGGGACCCAAGGCGCTTTCCTGGAGCACACTTCTACACCTGTCAATGATTCTCCATCCAAGATAATATGCTGTGTCCTCCCTACAAAGAACTCCTCAGTTCACCTACGTATTTCGTGTGATACACCATATTATCGTAATTTTGATAATAATCGTAGGTGTAGAACTGCTTTTCAGAAATACTGCATCAGAGATACTGCATCTGTCTGACTGCCTCGGTCCTTGGCTTTCAAAATGTCATGTGTGAAGAGTGCGAGTTGGCCTTCACGTAGATTTGTGGTTTCGAAATCCATGCTGGTTGGCATGGAGGAGTCGTTCTGGTAGAGATACATCATTACGCTTGAGCTGAGAATATGTTCTAAGATTCTATGATAAATAGATGTGAAGGACATTAGACAGTAGTGTTTTGGATCACTTCTGCTACGCTTCTTGTGGACAGGTGTAACCTGTGCTTTCTTCGAAGTACTGGGCACATTTTTTTGTTCGATGCATCAACAGTAGCCGATAGTTAACAGAGGAGCTAACTCAGCTAAATGTTTGTAGAATCTCATAGGTATCCGAGCGGGCCCTGGAGCTTTGTTCAGTTTTAACGACTTTAGCTGTTTCTGAACGCTACTGCCACTAATATCTATTTCACGCATCTTTTTAGCGGTATGAACATTAAGTTGGGTCAGTTCTCCCGTGATTTCCCTTTCGTATCATTAGGGTACGTGTATATGACAGAACTGAGGTTTTCTGTAAAGTTTTTAGTTACATCAGGAGCAGAATCGGGTGGAGAAGGACCCTATTATTGTACAACTTCTTGTCGGCCCTTGATACTGAGTCTTGTCCAAAGAAGTGAAGTCCTTGTAGGTAGCACCTTTGATAACCTGGCTCTCCTCGAAGCGGCTATAGAGTGGTCTTTCTGGGACTGGTATCACGTGCTCTGTATGTTCGTATTTTTTGGCGTCGAGAAGGCCCAAGATGCTACTTGGAGGCATCTGGAGTTTTCGAGGATGTCTTTCCAGATTTATATAGTCCTTCCTATGGCTAGAATATTTTAAATATCAAGTCGGTAGCGTCCTCTCTAGTCGCTTTGAGCAGGTAAACTGTGTCCCTCAAGGTGATGTTTTGTCACTGTCTTTACCATGGCTATTAATACTATCACCTCGGTTGCTAAACGTCCTATCCAGTGGTTTTGTTTGTTGTCGACTTCCCTGTCTTTTGTTCCTCCTCAGGTCTCGCAACAACTCGTCAGTTGCAACTGACGATCGCCTTGGGTTCCATGGGTCTTGTGGTAGCAATCGAAGGTATCTGAGTACTTGTCTCTCTCTGTAGTGATCAACCCGAACATTATTTGGCAGCAGAACTCCATCTTTCACGTCTTTCCAATTTCCTCTTCATTTCTGCATAGGTCTTACATCTACATCTAAACTCTGCAAGCCACCTGACGGTGTGTGGCGGAGGGTACCTTGAGTATCTCTATTGGTTCTCCCTTCTATTCCAGTCTCGTGGAAAGAAAGATTGTCGGTATGCGTCTGTGTGGGCTCTAATCTCTCTGGTTTTATCCTCATGGTCTCTTCGCAAGATATACGTAGGAGGGAATAATTAACTTATTGACTCCTCGGTGAAGACATGTTCTCGAAACTTCAACAAAAGCCCATACCGAGCTACTGGTGAGCGTCTCTCTTGCAGAGTCTTCCACTGAAATCTATCTATCATCTCCGCAACGCTTTCGCGATTACTAAATGATCCTGTAACGAAATGCGGTGCTCCCCGTTGGCTCTTCTCTATCTCTTCTATCAACCCTATCTGGTACGGATCCCACACTGGTGAGAAGTATTCAGGCAGTGGGCGAACAAGCGTACTGTAACCTATTTCCTTTGTTTTCGGACTGCATTTCCTTAGGATTGTTCCAATGAATCTCAGTCTGGCATCTGCTTTACCGACGATTAATTTTATATGGTTATTCTATTTTAAATCACTCCTAATGCCTGCTCCCAGATAATTTATGAAATTAACTGCTTCCAGTTGCTGACCTGATGTATTGTACCTAAATGATAATGGATCTTTCTTTCTATGTATTCGCAGCACATTACACTTGTCTACATTGAGATTCAATTACCATTCCCTGCACCATGCGTCAATTCGTTGCAGATCCTCCTGCATTTCAGTACAATTTTCCATCGTTACAACCTCTCGATATACTACAGCATCATCCGCAAAAAGCCTCAGTGAACTTCTGATGTTATCCACAAAGTCATTTATATATATTGTGAATAGCAACGGTCCTACGACACTCAACTGCGGTACACCTGAAATCACTCCTACTTCGGGAGACATCCTGCATCTGTAACTGTTTCGTCCTTGTACATTCGCCACAGCGTTTCCTTAGGTATCTTTCTATTAATTTAATCCTGTATTATAAGCCAAGTACCATCCACGATACAGATTCCTTATGAAGGAAATTATTTCCATGTTTATATTACCGTGGATGACGCTGTATATCATCATTGTAAAGGCGTTGGTCGCATCAAGAAAGATTGCTAGTAATTACTGACTTTCCGAAAGGTCAAAGCGAATTTCCTGTTTCGTACATAATGCTGCTAAACAACAGTGCGTACAATTGGTACTAGAAGCAGCCCCAAATGTTTCTCAGCCTCACGCGAAGTCCGGACTAGAGCAACGTACACCAGACTCTTATACTAGCCTACTAAAAATATCACCAGTTTCTAAAATTCCTCTTCCTCCAACACGGCCTGGAAAAGAGTAACATACATCTGACACTGGCGCTACCCTTCTAAAAATATCCCATGTACCCAGGAAAAGACGTCAGTCTCATTTGGATTTTAATAAGTATGTTGTCAAGTTCAATCGTCACTGATAACAGTACTTCTTCCAATGAACATCAGATTAAAATATATGTCAAATGAAACTGTCAGTGTCCTTCCTATGGAAACTAACGGCTTATGCGAATTTAGCGAAACTGACGAATCCAACACAAATGATCACATAAGCGTCTGGCACACTACCTGCATTTGGTGCTACACAACAAAATGATGACATGACAGATACGGAATTCGAATGTGGTTCATCGGTACCAAATTCCTCATTGAGAATGCGTCACTAATGGAAGATATCCAGAAACATTACCTCATGTCTTCAAAACAATTCAAAACCTTTTTGAGAGCAACAAGAAAGCGGAAAATAATACTTCCGATTACAAAACAGTATACTAAGGACTTTATAGCTTTGCAACAATTTATTGATAAACAAATTACAAGAACTAGAGCAATCTGCGAGCGTCGTCACCTGCAGCGATAGTTAGGTGCGATTAAAAAGAAGAAAGAAACGACAGATAAATGATATATGTGTTTGTCGCCTCTGTGTTCTAGCAAGAACAATGCAATTGCGTGGATACGTCCGAAATAAATGGTACACAACGAAAAAAGAACACTGATTATCACTAATGACAACACCAACTACAAGGAAAACAATTTGGTCTCTTGAAAAACAAATTAACCGCATACAAATAAATCCACATCGTCCCAGAGCTCCAAGAGTTAACCTAATGCAGCTTATTGTGCAATATCAGATTGACATTGTTTTCATACAAGAACCATATTGTTATCAACAAAACGTAGGTGGTTACGATATGCTCAGCGCAAGTAACGCAAGAAAAAGGACAGTAATACTACTGATAATCAGCAAGGATACTCATTCCGTAATTATCAGACACTTTTCCGACGAAAATTCAGTATTTGTTCAAACAGAAAAAGAAAATTTGCGATTTTTCACATCAAGCGTGTATTTAGATACAAAAACCCATCAAAGATGACCTGAGAAAAATTGATCACATGATAGCCTACAATAAACGAGTTGGTTTAGCAAACAGTATGCACAGCAATGCAAGACCTAGCATGTGGCACGATACGGCAACAAACTCCAGAGAAAGGGAGATGGCCGAATTTCTGGCATCCATTGATCTGTAACTACCAACCGAGGAGAATCGCGGACCAACTTTTGAAAACGGTAAAGGGCAGAGCAGTATTGATGACCACCTCTCACGTAGCCTACTGCCGATGATAAGCCAATGAGCGTGTAGTGAAGAGAGTTGCTACGACCACAGGTTTATTACTCTTAGCGCAGGAGTGTGCCCAACGGTATATTCTGGAAGCATAATTCAAACTAAAAGATTTTATTGTTAGAGACGAAAACCTGAGAGACTCTGACGGGTACTTGTAGGGAGAACTTACGCACAAATACACTACAGGTCATTAAAATGCTACACCACGCAGGAAGAAGTTGCTGTGATATGCAAATGGTTAGCTTTTCAGAGCATTCACACAAGGTTGGCGCCGGTGGTCACACCTACAACGTGCTGACATGAGGAAAGTTTCCAACCGATTTATTATATACAAACAGCAGTTGACCGGCGTTGCCTGGTGAAACGTTGTTGTGATGCCTCGTGTAAGGAGGAGAAATGCGAACCATCACGTTGTAGCCTATCGCGATTGCGGTTTATCGAATCTCGGCATTGCTGCTCGCATTGGTCGAGATGCAATGACTGTTAGCAGAAAATGGAATCGGTGGGTTCAGGAGGGTAATACGCAACGCCGTGCTGGATCCCAACGGCCTCGTATCACTAGCAGTCGAGATGACAGGCATCTTATCCGCGTGGCTGTAACGGATTGTGCAGCCACGTCCCGATCTCTGAGTCAACAGATGGGGACGTTTGCAAAACAACAACCATCTGCACGAACAGTTCGGCGACGTTTGCAGCAGCATAAGACTATCAGCTCGATCAGCTCGAGACCATGGCTGAAGTTACCCTCGACGGTCCATCACAGACAGGAGCGCCTGCGATAGTGTACTCAACGAAGAACCTGGGTGCCCGAATGGCAAAACGGATGAATCCAGCTTCTGTTTACAGCATCATGATGGTCGCATCCGTGTTTGGCGACATCGCGGTGAACGTACATTGGAAGCGTGTATACGTCGTCGCCATACTGGCGTATCAACCGGCGTGACGGTATGGGGTGCCATTGGTTACACGTTTCGGTCACCTCTTGTTCGCATTGACGGCACTTTGAACAGTGGTCGTCAAATTTCAGATGTGTTACGACCCGTGGCTCTACCCTTCATTCGATCCCGGCGAAACCCTACATTTCAGCAGCATAATGCACGACCGCATGTTGCAGGTCCTGTACGGGCTTTTCTGGATACAGAAAATGTTCGACTGTTGCCCTGGCCAGCACATTCTCCAGATCTCTCACCAACTGAAAACGTCTGGTCAATGGTGGCCGAGCAACTGGCTCGTCACAATACGCTAGTCACTATTCTTGATGTACTGTGGTATCGTGTTGAAGCTGCATGGGTAGCTGTACCTGTGCACGCCATCCAAGCTGTGTTTGACTCAATGCCCAGGCGTATTCAAGGCCGTTATTACGGCCCGAGGTGGTGGTTCTGGGTACTGATTTCTCAGGATCTATGCACCCAAATTGCGTGAAAATGTAATCAAATGTCAGTTCTAGTATAATATATTTGTCAAATTAATACCCGTTTATCATCTGCATTTCTTCTTGGTGTAGCAATTTTAATGGGCAGTAGTGTATTTACCAAACATGGACCTACACAACTTAAAAGAAATAGACCAGAAGTTGACAGTAAAAGTTCAAGTGGAAACAAATATTGAAACTCCTATCCCAGAACTTCAACGTGGTCTGTACACCTTATGCAATAAAGCGTTAAAAATACAAACCCTGTTGAAGAACGGAACTGGGAGAAAATCTGGACAAAGAACAGCGAACCGCTGAGCCAACTACGAAGGCAACGATATTGCAAAGGGGAGAATGAATACAGAAATCAAGGACACAGTCCTGGAAACAATACTGTCGCTTGACTCCCAGTAGATAACCCTTGGAAAGCAGTCTATCGAATCGCGTCAGGGAAAATCAGTTGGAACACTCTCACGACGACGTCAAGGAAAAGTGACAACAACGAATTTAATCGAAACCGCCAATTATATACTCGAATATTTTGTGCCTGAGAACTATCAAACTCAAGATACGGAATACCATAAACTAATAAGATCTCAAAGTATACCACTCAACGTATCGGTAGACGACGCAGCTTTTACATCGACAGAAATGGAGAAAATAATATAGAAGTTTCCTGCCAACAAGACTCCTGGTGTAAATAGTGTTACTAGTAAGGTCCTTCGTCGATTTGGCAGCGTTCTTCCCTACTATCTTTCTGGTTTACATAACAATTGCCTAAAGAACGCTTGCTTTCAGAGATTGTGTACCAGAGCCAAAAGAGTACCCATTCGCAAGGCTGATAATGTAAGCAACTTGGAAGAGTCCAAGTTTCGTCCCATCAGCCTTCTGTATACGGAGGGAGAAGTATTGGAAACCGTATTACTTAACATAATGTAGCACCACGTTTTCACTAAGGATCTCCTCAGCAACATTCAGTATGGATTTACTCCACAGAAAGGGACAGTCAGTGCATTGTTGGTTGTTAAGAACTCCGAAGATGAAAGGGTATCACAAGGGCAGTATCTAATAATGGTCAGTCTTGAGATTCGGGGAGCTTTTTACGTTTCTTCGTCGCCCAGCAGCCTTAAAGTTCTACTAGAATTTGAGTGTCCTAGAAACTTGTACAACCTAACAAAAAACTAATACAGTGACAGGACAGCAGTGTTTCGTTTAAGAGAATCAAACCAGAAAAGAAGATGACGAAAGGGTGTCCACAGGGATCTTGCTGGGGGCCAAGTTTCTGGAATATGCACCATAATTCTCTGCTGAATGTGGACTACACAGCTAACGCAAAAAATAGCATTTGCAGATGACTTAACCGTGTTGACCAAAGCAAATACTGTCATTATTGCTGAGGAAGGAAGTCATTAAAGACGGAACACAAGATCGGATTGCATCAAGGATGGGAAAGGAAGTCGTCAGTGTCTTTTCAAAGTAACCATCGCGGCATTTACTCGGAGCGATTTACGAAAATCAAAGAAAACCTATATGTTTATGGCCGGGCGCGGGTTTGAACCGTCGTCCTGCGATTGCGTGTTCAATGCCCTAACCATTGCGCTACCTCGCTCAGTATTATTGCTGAGGATCTCTGCAGTAAAGGAATGGAAAAAATTACAGCTAGGGTCCAAGTAACCAAAATCCGTTTTAATAATCAAAAATCGAAAGCAATACTAATAACAAGGAGGAGTAGAGAAAAAGCAACAATCGTTCTCAACAATAAATTTTTGCACCAAATTGATCGCTTAAAATATTTGGGTATAATTACTGATTCTAAATTTATGTTTAATGGACATATACAGGACATGACAAACGCACCAAACTTAATTCATTCTTTATCTGAGTCAGCCGGGCTCAACTGCGAGCTTGGTCCAGGAGCAATGAAAAAAGTTTACAAAGGCAGTATGCTACCAATATTGCCATATGTAGCTCCTGTTTGCGTGTGCCCTCTAGGAAGTTAATGAAACTGTAAGAAAAGTCGAAGAATCCAGCGGTTGATCAACCAGATCGTGCTCTACCGAACCACTGTGCATTCTAACAGGCCTTACACCAATCATTGTTGAGCTGTAGGCAATAGCTAGAGAATATAAAATTACAAAAATTGAACATGCGGTCCATTATACAGGCACTGCTTTAGATTATAAACAGTGTCCTCATCCAGCAAGTACAGTAACTTTAGAAGAAAACTAGCAAACTCAAGGAATATCCTATATAAGTTAATACCGACGGGAGTTATTCAGGGAAAAGGTTAATGTTAATGGTACACCTGCCTATCAGTTGCAGAGCACATTACAGAATAGCTGCACCACCGGCAAAGCAGAATAGTTAGTAGTCTGTTAATGTAGATTGATTCTTACAAAGAAGACAGCAACCAGATACTGTGGCATACATTGTACACAGCCACGGTCTCACCATGTCAGTTTTAGACAAAACAGCATAGTTAGCAGTCTTGTGAACCTCAGAGAGACTAGAGAATTTACGAGAAACAAATGTCAAAACGGTAAATGTAATACGCACGGACAGTCCAGTTATGCTGGATTCATTGAAAAATTCCATGAATCATAGCCATTTGTTAGGAGAGATAAGAAAGACAATTAGAGAACTGCGTCAGAGGAAATGGCATATTAACTTAGAACAGGCGAAAGCACTTGTAGGAACGTCTGGGCATGAACTGGCAGAGACATGCTAGCCAAGCAAGCAGCTAGAGAAAACGCACAGAAAGCTACAACAGAATCCTTTCGTCGGTGATCTCGAGAAAGTTAAGGTGCGCTTCGAAAGAAAAATGGCAAAGAGAGTGGGCTAAACTACAAAAGAGCGCTCATAAAAGATTTTTTTCTGATCGTTCACCATCATCTTTACATAAAGTTACCGCACTCATCTAATCTTACAATAATGTTAACCAGCATGGAAAATTAGAGTCTTACTACCATCGGTTCAGGCTATCCCCAGATGCAGCTTCTATAGATGTTTTGAGTGTGCCGACAACTTAATACAGTGAGAGATCCTCCGAAGGGGGAGTGTTCCAGAAAAGGGGGGACGGCTGGCACGTCGATAAACCAGTTTTAGTAAAGCTATACAAGGTCGAATTGCACAGATTTTGCAATTTAATAACGTTTCCCAGAATATGGGTATTTATGTTACTAAAAGTTAAAAAAATTACGTTCTGCCTGAAAGCCTCGTACACTACTGGCCATTAAAATTGCTACACCACGAAGATGACGAGCTGCAGACGCGAAATTTAACCGACATGAAGAAGATGCTGTGATGTCCAAATAATTAGCTTTTCAGAGCATTCACACAAGGTTGGCGCCGATGGTGACACCTACAGCGTGCTGATCTGAGGAAAGTTTCCAACCGATTTCTCTTACAGAAATAGCAGTTGACCGGCGTTGCCTGGTGAAACGTTGTTGTGATGCCTCGTGTAAGGAGGAGAAATGCGTACCATCACGTTCCGACTTTGATAACGGTCGGATTCTAGCCTATCGCGATTGTGGTTTATCGTATCGCGACATTGCTGCTCGCGTTGGTCGAGATCCAATGACTGTTAGCAGAATATGAAATCGGTGGGTTCAGGAGGGTAATCCGGAAAGGCGTGCTGGATCCCAACGGCCTCGTATCAGTAGCAGTCTATATGACAGGCACCTTATCCTCATGGCTGTAACGGATCGTGCAGCCACGTCTCGATCCCTGAGTCAACAGATGGGGACGTTTGCAAGACAACAACCATCTGCACGAACAGTTCGTCGACGTTAGGAGCAGCATGGAATATCAGCTCGGAGACCATGGCTGCGGTTACCCTTGACGCTGCATCACAGACAGGAACGCCTGCGATGGTGTACTCGACGGCGAACCTGGGTGCACGAATGGCAAAACGTCATTCTTTCGGATGAATCCAGGTTCTGTTTACAACATCATGATAGTCGCATCCCTGTTTGGCAACATCGCGGTGAACGCCCATTGGAAGCGTGTATTCGTCATCGCCATACTGGCATATCATCCGGCGTGATGGTATGGGGTGCCATTGGTTACACGTTTCGGTCACCTCTTGTTCGCATTGATGGCACTTTGAACAGTGGACGTCAAATTTCAGATGTGTTACGACCCGTGGCTTTACCCTTCGTTCGATCCCTGCGAAACCCTACGTTTCAGCAGGATAATGCACTACCACATGTTGCAGGTCCTGTACGGGCCTTTCTGGATACAGAAAATTTTTGACTGCTGCCCTGGCCAGCACATTCTCCAGATCTCTCACTAATTGAAAACGTCTGGTCAATGGTGGCCGGGCAACTGGCTCGTCACAATACGCCAGTCACTACTCTTGATAAACTGTGATATAGTATTGAAGCTGCATGGGTAGCTGTACCTGTACACGCCATCCAAGCTCTGTTTGACTCAATCCGCAGGCGTAGTAAGGCCGTTATTACGGCCCGAGGTAGTTGTTCTGGGTACTGATTTCTCAGGATCTACACACCCAAATTGCGTGAAAATGTAATAACATGCCAGTTCTAGCATAATATATTTGTCCAACGAATACCCGTTTATCATCTGCATTTCTTCTTGGTGTAGCAATTTTAATGGCCAGTAGTGTATTTACTATAGTGAAAACTTTTCATAGATTTCTTCTTTATGTATCTCAGCATCTAAACATCTAGTGTTATAAATGTTGTAGTGGGACATGTTGAATAAATAAAAATAAGAAAACAACAGAAACTAAAACACAGCTCAGGAATTTATGGGAACTCCGTGAGTTGTTCGTAGATGTATCGTGCTATGTACCCACAGTAAGCTACCAGTGACTTGTCGAGTGTCTGGCACGCAGAACCGGTGCTGTATTGCGCCCCAAAGCTGGACCCACACGAAATTAAACAGGTAGTTGCAATGTTTGGGCTGATGAGTGCATAAGTGTGCGTACTGTTGTTTCGCTGCAAGCAATACGGGTGAGCGTTGCTGAAGACAATAATGTGTGCAAAATTCTGGAAGACTCACCAAATGGTTGATGATATTTTCGACACATTACGATCAAAGTTTGAATGCCATGTCATGAGAAACCTCTCTCACGCTTTTTGGCAGTTATAAGTAGCCGCTACTTGGTAAATACGCTGGGTGCTTTTGTATTGTGACGCGGAATTTCATGAGAAGTGTGGATGGACAGATGTATCGATCTGAGTTGAGAAGTGGTTGTCCACAGACGACTTAGAAGCTGTGAAGCTATATATGTTGTCAGGTAACCGCCCTAATGAAATACAATAACCTGCGAAGTGCTATAAATATAGTTAATTATGTACTGACCGACTAACATTACATTGTAGGGTATGCGAAACGGATCAGTATGCTGGAGTACAGTATGATGGCCGAAAAAAGGGAACTTCACTGACGCTCGGCAGTTGGTGTGACATCTACACTGGCATGCTCAGTTCTTACTCAAACGTCCTTACTACTGCAGTCTGCTACCATAAGATGAACTGCACTGTTGATCACCAATAGTGAAACGGCGTTTTGGCCTTCACAGAATTGGAATAAATTATTTTCAGCAGCGGAAAAACAAACCGAAGCAGTACAGATGTAGAAAGGTGTATTAGGCCACATCCCAATGTAGGTTTAGTATCTCTGCAGATACACAAACACTGTTCACAGCGTATGACGTACTTCACTGCTGCTAAATTAAATCTTGTGCTTCCGAAGAACGCGGGAAAATACAATAGTCCGAATGTCTTTATTGTAACGAAATGTGGGTAGAGTTGGAGTTAACGTGAGCTAACGAGAACAGTCCTAACAGATCCGGTTCGAAAGTGCAAAATAACATGTAGTTAGTATGTAGCAGACAATGAACGAAGCGAAAAAATAGCGTGGTATATTTCAACAAGCTGACACGGTTCTGTTTCCTGCTCCTTAACTGATCACTTAATGCCCCCCCCCCCCCCCCCGTATATGGGAGAATGGGGGTTGGAGGGTACAGTTGGCAGCAGCCATATTGTTGCCCTTCAGTGAACTCCTGCTGAAACATGAGAGTTTCTTTTACAATTAAGGGATTAAAATAACTAGAAATTACAAAGACGATTCCTTTTGACGGTTTACTGTAAAACAGAGATAGCGATTGTAAAGGAATTATATACAATTTTTTTAATGAGTGTATAGACAGTAGTTCAACTACCAGAGATCAATGCGCAAAGCATTTGCTCAACAAAAAAGGCTTTACGCTCTTCGTTTATCAGCTTTAGAATAAGTTACCTTTCACTGTTATCCTGCCCTAGTGTTAAGATGTGTTGTGCCTTTTCTTACTGATAAAATTGGGTTAAATAATGATAGTCTTTTTGAAGCAGAGCGATTTCGTTTTTTGTGATAACATGGGTCCCAGCTCCTGAAATTCTGGAAAATTATTACTATTATTTTAATTTTATGCAGAGAATTTAGATGGAGGCGACGATCTCATGGCGACGTTGGGCAACAATAGAGAAACGCGAATGTGTTCATCTTTTTCCTTTCGTGGCCGCTAACGTCAGTTTCAAAATATTTGCCGCGACATTCAGAACCAGCAGTCTATCTTTTCGTTTAAATTCGAAGTCCACGCATTTACGTTCTAAGATGAATAAATGCATTTAACTGTAATTCTTTTTATCCATGCCACGGGGGATGATTGCACTCAAAATGTACGTGGCGGCCTCTATCCCGTTCGTATGTTCGCATACATTCGAGTGTGTACATGCGTATCTATATTTAAGATTCAATTCCTACACAGTATTACCGGTTTCTTTTATGTAGTCAGTCGGCCGTATTCTTTAATAAGATTATTCGTAATATTCAGTGACGCAGTTTCCACAGTTGATTTTTGCCTGTGTTGCAACAGGCTTCACGCGAAATATTTATTACGCGACATCCACAATAACTTTTATTTCAAAATTTCGACAACCGACTGAATAAAGATTTTTCTAACAATGCAATAGCAAAACTTAATAATATAAGAGGACACGTTACACGATGGTTTGGCTGGCGCTGAGACGATGACAGTGACCACGTGTCCGGCGAGTCCCTCGAAGTCAGCTGACCGTAAAGTCCGTGTGGGTGCGAAGAAAGGGTGTATCGAGAAATTTGGGGTAATATGAGAATACAGGTAAACAGCTCGCTGTGAACGAATATTTAATCCGTAAAGAACACCATTATGAGGGCCGCAACTGCTGACAAATGCAAATAAAACGAATTTATGCGTTAGTCAGTTGTTTGTTTTGCCACTTCTCGTTTCGATGGTTCATACAATCATCTTCAAATGGAGTATTGTTTATTTACATAACTGGTTTTGGTGAAGAGTACAGATGCTTTTTCATAGTAGCGGACCAAGGGCAGTGTAGGTTATGTCATGTCTTTTACTAATGATAAAATTGTTTATGTATAAGAGGCGCTTTCGATTTAAAAACATGAGTTTCTGGCAGTGAATTGCACTTACAGGAGCGACAGAGACATAAAAAGTTTGCATACTGCTGCCTTTTGCATGTCATTTCCACTGTAAGTTATGTTTGCGCCGCCGCCTCAGTGATGTAAGATGTACACCATCTTTGAAGTGACGATGTAAACATAATGTACTGTGGAGAGGATATGCAACAGGCAGCAGTATGCAGACTTTTCATGGCTCTACTACCTCTGTAAGCGCAATTCACACCCAAGAATTCATGCTTTTAAATCAAAAGCGTCTTTGATAAATAAACAATTTTTATCATTGGCAGTTATAAGGGTTGAGGGGCACGAAAGCGAAGCAGTGGTTGGGAAGGGAGTGAGACAGGGTTGTAGCCTCTCCCCGATGTTATTCAATCTGTATATTCAGCAAGCAGTAAAGGAAACAAAAGAAAAATTCGGAGTAGGTATTAAAATCCAGGGAGAAGAAATAAAAACTTTGAGGTTTACCGATCACATTGTAATTCTGTCAGAGACAGCAAAGGACTTGGAAGAGCAGTTGAACATAATGGACAGTGTCTTGAAAGGAGGATACAAAATGAACATAAACAAAAGCAAAACGAGGATAATGTAATGTAGCCGAATTAAGTCGGGTGATGCTGAGGGATTTAGATTAGGAAATGAGACACTTAAAGTAGTAAAGGAGTTTTGCTATTTGGGGAGCAAAATAACTGATGATGGTCGAAGTAGAGAGGATATAAAATGTAGACTGGCAATGGCAATGAAAGTGTTTCTGAAGAAGAGAAATTTGTTAACATCGAGTATGGGTTTAAGTATCAGGAAGTCGTTTATGAAAGTATTTGTATGTAAAGTAGCCATGTATGGAAGTGAAACATGGACGATAAATAATATGGACAAGAAGAGAATAGAAGCTTTCGAAATGTGTTGCCACAGAAGAATGCTGAAGATCAGATGGGTAGACCACATAAGTAATGAGGAAGTATTGAATAGAACTGGGGAGGAGTTTGTGGCACAACTTGACAAGAAGAAGAGACCGGTTGGTAGGACATGTTCTGAGGCATCAAGGGATCACCAATTTAGCATTTGAGGGCAGCGTAGAGGGAGACCAAGAGATGAATACACAAAGCTGATTCAGAAGGATGTAGGTTGCAGTAGGTAGTGGGAGATGAAGAACCTTGCATAGGATAGAGTAGCATGGAGAGCTGCATCAAACCAGTCTCTGGACTGAAGACCACAACAACAACAACTGCAAAAGACGCGACATAGCCTACACTGCCCTTGGTCTGCTACTGCGAAAAGACATCTGCACATTTCACCTAAACCAGCTACCCACATAAACAATTCTCCACCTGAAAATGATGGGGTGAACCGAAGCGCGAAGTGGCAAAATAAACAAGTGACTCACGCAGAAAATCGTTTTCTTTGTGTAGATCGCTGTGACTGGGATTGTGCAGAGTGGTGTAAGGTTCAGGAGGATGACGTTAGCGTGCGAAGTCGGAGATACACGTATAACATAAGACTGGAAGAGGGGCGACAATTAACCACAACTCTGGGAGAGTTATTCGAGCCTTGATTGAGGGACAAATTGTTCAAATGGCTCTGAGCAGTATGGGACTTAACATCTGAGGTCATCAGTCCTCTAGAACTTAGAACTCCTTAATGCAAACACGGACCAAAAATGGCTCTGAGCAGTATGGGACTTAACATCTGAGGTCATCAATCCGCTAGAACCAAGAACTGCGTAAACCTAACTAACCTAAGGACATCACACACATCCATGCCCGAGGCAGGATTCGAACCTGCGACCGTAGCGGTCGCGCGGTTCCAGACTGAAGCGCCTAGAACCGCTCGGCCACTGCTGCCGGCCGATGGAGGGACAGGATTTGGGGACTAGGTGTAGACCTGGTCAGGTGTATGGATGCCAGGGCGGTTTTCTGGGTGTGGAAGTGGCAGCATGTTGAAGTTGCGCAGGAGCAGGGAGGCAGGCACTTGTTGGTGTTGCTCGGGCTGACTCGCCCAGTTTGGTGATGTTTCATTCTTTAAGATGTGGGGCAGAGTGGGCACACGGGGAGCATAGTGCTCTTTGGTGCCGTAACGTACTTACAAACTTTTTGAGGCTTTCGGGGCCTCTTGTCGACATATTGCCTGTTGGCTTCTGTCTCGGCTTCTTCGGCCGTCATTTGTTCGCTGACTTTTTTATCTACATTTCACCAGCTAGAGTAGCCGGTACTTTCAAAGTTTCACCTTCCATCGGTAGTGGCGGCCTGAAACGTAGGTAGGAGACCTTTGTGGCCGAGCGGTTTTAGGCGCTTCAGTCCGGAACCGCGCTGCTGCTACGGTCGCAGGTTCGAGTCCCCCCCTCGGGCATGGGTGTGTGTGTGTTTGTCCTTACGATAATTTAGGTTAAGTAGTGTATAAGCTTAGGGACTGATGACCTTAGCAGTTAAGTCCCATAAGATTTCACACACATTTGAACATTTGAACAGAAGGCAGCAGGCTACAGGTCCACACAGTTCGTTCCGTTTAGACTCCGTTTCTTTGGGAAATTCGCTGGTCTTGTTTGGGGGTAACTTGTTTTCCTACCTAGAGACTTAAGTGGTGGGCAGCTCACCGTGACGTCTCTCTTGAACTGCCAGTGTCTCCGCCCACTCCGTGGCTACAGCGACCGTCCAGCCGCGACCGTGATCTGCGCAGGTCGGTGCAGGCACTGTCCTGGCCAGCGAGATATTTCCCGGTCACTGCTGCTTGCCAGGGGCGGCACAGTACTAGCGTATGCCCGGCGAAAACAACGTTTCCGAGACTGAGGCACCGGGTAAGGGAAACAGGCGAGGACTATGTCTCAGGAGAAGTACTGTTCGGTCAGCATTGGTCTGTTGCAGACGCAGTGGTTGTCGCTGAGAGTACCGTACCGTGCCGAGGGCAACGGCCGCCGAGTGGCTGCGCTCGCGGGAAAGTGGAGGCGTTGAACCCCACTGACTCCAGACCCGCGCGTCCCGTTGAACTGACGTATGCTCCAGTGTGGTATGGACGATCCTAACTACCCTGAGTATTTATTTTCTTCTGGTTAAACGTGTTTCACGACAAAAGGATCGCACGGTCGTCGTGTGTGGACAGTTGAAAATTACTGCACTACAATTGTGAAGCGCCACCAGCACAGACTTGGCAGTGAACTTGTAGCTGAGTACAGCCAGTGAGGGGATAACAGGACTGTGCAAAATTATTAAGGCTTTGGTGGCCAGTTGCTGACAAATTACCTGTTGGCGTCTGTGTCGAGCTCTTCAGCCGGCTTCTGTACTTCTGACGTTTGACGGGCTCGACCGCCTGCCACTGTCAGAGTTTCACCGCCCACTGCTGGTGGCGGACTGGAGTCCAGCTCGCGGCCGCAGATTACACGTGCCTGGAGCACCGACGTCCGAGGGCTTTTCCGTGGGCATTTCTGCCACGGTTCTCCCCCTGGTGACTGGAACCGTCGTTGTGTGCAGCATGGAAATCCGGGATCCATTCACTTTGAGGCTTTCTTCTTTCTCTCCGAAGATAGTGTCATGTCTGTGTATTTCTGCAGCTTCCCTGAACAAGCAGGTGTGATAGCTCTTCTCTACGGCAACAACTTGCGCGTCGGCGAATTTTACTACACTACTGGCCATCAAAATTCCTACACCACGAAGAAGACGTGCTAGAGACGCGAAATGTAACCGACAGGAAGAAGATGCTGTGATATGCAAATGATTACCTTTTCAGAACATTCACACAAGGTTGGTGCCGGTGGCGACACCTACAACGTGCAGACATGAGGAAAGTTTCCAACCGATTTCTCATACAGAAGCAGCAGTTGACCGGCGTTGCCTGGTGAAACGTTGTTATGATACCTCGTGCAAGGAGGAGAAATGCGTACCATGACGTTTCCGACTTTGATACAGGTCAGATTCTAGCCTATAGCGATTGCGGTTTTTCGTATCGCGACATTGTTGCTCACGTTGGTCGATATTCAATGACTGTTAGCAGAATATGGAATCGATGGCTTCAGGAGTGCAATACGGAACGCCGTGCTGGATCCCAACGGCCTCGTATCACTAGCAGTCGAGATGACAGGCATCTTATCCGCGCGGCTGTAACGGATCGTGCAGCCACGCCTTGAGTCAACAGATGGGGACCTTTGGAAGACAACAACCATCTGCACGAACACCTCGACGACGTTTGCAGTAGCATGGACTGTCAGCTCGGAGACCGTGGCTGCGGTCACCCTTGACGCTGCATCACAGACAGGAGCGCGTGCGATGGTGTACTCGACCTCGAACCTGGATGGACGAATGGCAAAACGTCATTTATTCGGATGAATCCAGGTTCTGTTTACAGCATAATGATGATCGCATCCGTGTTTGGCGACATCGCTGTGAACGCACGTTGTAAGCGTGTATTCGTCATCGCCATACTGGCGTATCACCCGGCGTGATGGTATGGGGTGCCATTCGTTACACGTTTCGGTCACCTCTTGTTCGCATTGACGGCACTTTGAACAGTGGACTTTACATTTCAGATGTGTTACGACCCGTTGCCTGCCCTACATTCGATCCCTGCGAAACCCTACATTTCAGCAAGATAATGCACGACCGCATGTTGCAGGTCCTGTACGGACCTTTCTGGATACAGAAAATGTTCGACTGCTGCCCTGGCCAGCACATTCTCCAGATCTCTCACCAACTGAAAACGTCTGGTTTATGGTGGCCGAGAAACTGGCTCGTCACAATACGCCAGTCACTACTCTTGAACTGTGGTGTCGTTTTAAAGGTGCATCGGCATCTGTAACTATACACGCCATCCAAGCTGCATCGTATGCATTTCTTGTTGGTGTAGCAATTTTAATGGCCAGTAGTGTACGTGCCTGGAGCGCCAACGTCCGAGGGCTTTTCCGTGGGCATTTCTGCGACGGTTCTGCCCTTGATGCCTGGAACGGTCGTTCTCTGCAGCATGGAAATCCAGGCTCAATTCACTTTGAGGCTTTCTTCCTTCTTTCCGAAGCTAGTTTATTGCTTGTGTATTTCTACAGCTTTCCTGAAGAAGCAGGTGTGGTAGCTCTTCTCTACAGGAAGAACTTGCGCGTCTGCGAATTTTACTATGTGGTCGGTCTCATACAACGCGTGTTCCGCCACGGCCGTTTCTCCACCTGCCCCAATCCGCAATGTCACATTGTTCGGTGATTCTGGGCGACGAGTCATTCCAAGATAGACTTTTCCGCATGCACGTGGTAAGCGCTGTATACCCGGCATTGCAAGTGCGTCCATCTTATCGTTTGCCGACGACACCCACACTGTCAAATAATCACCCGAGCCAGGAAAGAGGTACGAGCAACTAGAGCAACAGGAATTTGTTAGCTGCAGCACCTCAAAAGTGAGATGCAGCACCTAGAAAGAGTTCTGAGGCACGAAGGATACTCCACCAGTTACACAAGAAGTGTGACAGATTAAAACATTCGGCGAAATGGCAGACCGGAAAAAGAGCTATCGGGTGTGGCCTTTCTGCCATACATTCCCAGAGTGACGGACAGTATCGGCCGTATATTGCGCAAACACGGTGTAAAGACTCTTTATAATCCGACAAAGAAGATCAAATAGAGTCTCAGATCTGGAAAGCAGAAAAGGGGGGGGGGGGGGGATATACCGCATACCATGTACATGCGATGAAGTCTGTGTTACGGTGACTCGACGGTCTGTGTTACAGTGACTCGACGGTCTGTGTTACAGTGACTCGACGGTCTGTGTTACAGTGACTCGACGGTCTGTGTTACAGTGACTCGACGTACATCGCAGGTTGGGACAGGTAGAGGAATCGGCCTTGGTAGCGTGCGCGCTGTGTGAGACCAACCACATACTAAAGTTAGCTCACACAGAAGTTCTTGCTGTAGAAAAGATCTGTCACACCTGCTTGTTCAGGGAAGCTATAGAAAATCACAAACATCACAAAAGAAGAAAGCGCCGAGCGGGATTAGCCGAGCGGTCTAGGGCGCTGCAGTCATGGACTGTGCGGCTCGTCCCGGTGGAGGTTCGAGTCCTCCCTCGGGCATGGATGTGTATGTTTGTCCTTAGGATAATTTAGGTTAAGTAGTGTGTAAGCTTAGGGGGGGGGGGGGGGGGTTGGGTTGAATTGTTTGGGGATGGAGACCAGACAGCGAGTTCATTGGTCTCATCGGAGTAGGGAAGGATGGGGAAGGAAGTCGGCCGTACCCTTTCAAAGGAACCATCCCGGCATTTGCCTGGAGCGATTTAGGGAAATCACGGAAAACCTAAATCAGGATGGCCGGACGCGGGATTAAACCGTCGTCCTCCCGAATGCAAGTCCAGTGTCTAACCACTGCGCCACCTCGCTCGGTGTAAGCTTACGAACTGATGACCTTAGCAGTTGAGTCCCATAAGATTTCACAAAAAAAAGAAGAAAGCCTCAAGGTGAACGCGTCCTGGATTGCCGTGCTGCGGAGAACGACCGTTGGCTGCAAATCTGCGGCCGCGACTCCTTTTCACCACCGGCAATCGACAGTGAAGTTTTGCTAAGCACTGGTGCAGGCGAAACGTCAGAAAAATCATGAAACAAACGTCGGCCGAAGAACCTGATGCAGAGCCTAACAGTCAGTTTGTGACAGTACTGTGTGCGCCACCTCGCCGTTTGACAGAATCAGCGTGAGACGTCCTCCTGAGAGTTATATTCTCATTGTTCGGAGGTAGAGGCGGAGACTGGGCGTAAATGGTGCGTCGACGGTGAGGTCCGCAGGGACTGAGCACCAGCCTGTATCGCTCGATGGGACGATAATCCGTTCCTTTTCCACCAGGACCGTAGTCTCCGCCATGGACACGACAAGCTTTTGGGCAGTGCGTGAGCTAACTCCTACAGGTTGGTTGGCAGCGGACGAGGCTTTGGGAGCACGGAGACGGCGTGTGGCATGACCGGCGACCGGTGGGTCGCTGGGGTGGTCGTCTGAGGGCTGCAAGGAAACCGTCAGGGGGAGGGGGGTTGGCAGCTGGACCAGTAACGCAGCTGCCGGCCGCGTCCAGTACAATGGTGGGGGCAGCTGCTAAACCCGACGTCACACTCCCACGTAACTCTCCTATAACCCGAGCTGAGCTATCCGCCTTGTTTTCCCAAAAATTACAGCATATTCGTACCTGTTTACATATGAGTCACGATGCGGATGGAGATTTGCAATGAAATGTACTGAAGAATTCGTCGTAAATATGGGTGGCCGCTCAGCTGTGAACTGCACTAAGTATTGCGAAATCGTTTTCACGACTTTATATTTCCAAGTGATCTCGAACATAAAGAAAGATGGGCCATAAATTGCCAGAAAGACAACCGGGACCCAGGACCTGGTGTTCAAATGAATATTGCAAATATACGTTAGTAAAAGTAGTTACAAACTTGAAACCAATTGAAACTTCCTGGCAGATTAAAATCGTGTGCCGGACCAAGACTTGAACCCAGAACCTTCACTTTTCGCGGGCAAGTGCTCTACCAACTGAGCTACTCCAGCACGACTCACATCCTCTCCTCACAATTGTACTTCCGCCAGTACCTCGTCTCCTACTTTCCAAACTTCACAGAAGTTTTCCTGCGAAACTTGCAGGACACAATCTTAGTATGCCAGGAACATTCAAAATCAACGTACATTCCGCTGCAGAGTGAAAATTTCATTCTTGAAAACCAACTGTATCAAACTGTGTTTCTTCTCCCAGCGGAAAATTATAATCAAGAAATTCGTCTCAAAATTTATACACTCCAGAGATATTTTCGCATTTGGCAAAGTGGGGAGGAATATTTCTGATGTATTTATGCGTCGTAATCATAAACACATATACACAAGCTGAATAACACTTTAGCCCTTAGCAACGAATAATCCTCAGTTAATAACGAGCATCAAAACCCATACAGGGACTAGTGAACACGGGGTTGTCGTAGCGAGAATATTGCAATCCCCAAATCCACTCAATCCAAATTAATAATATAAGTGTACATCAGATGTGGCTTGAATTCAAAGAAATAATACCGGTAGCAATTGAGAGTTTTATAGCAAATAAATTAACAAACGACGGAGAAGATCCTCCTTGGTACACAAAACGTGTTAGAACACTGTTGCAGAAACAACGAAACAAACATGCCAAATTTAAACAGATGCAAAATCCCCAAGATTGGAGATCTTTACAGAAGCTCGAAACTTAGCGCGGAGTTCAATGCGAGACGCCTATAACAGTTTCCACAACGAAACATTGTCTCGAAACCTGGCAGAAAATCCAAAGAGATTCTCGTCGCATGTGAAGTATGTTAGCGGCAAGTACACTCCTGGAAATGGAAAAAAGAACACATTGACACCGGTGTGTCAGACCCACCATACTTGCTCCGGACACTGCGAGAGGGCTGTACAAGCAATGATCACACGCACGGCACAGCGGACACACCAGGATCCGCCGTGTTGCGCAGCATTTGTGCACCGCCGCCGTCAGTGTCAGCCAGTTTGCCGTGGCATACGGAGCTCCATCGCAGTCTTTAACACTGGTAGCATGCCGCGACAGCGTGGACGGGAACCGTATGTGCAGTTGACGGACTTTGAGCGAGGGCGTATAGTGGGCATGCAGGAGGCCGGGTGGACGTACCGCCGAATTGCTCAGCACGTGGGGCGTGAGGTCTCCACAGTACATCGATGTTGTCGCCAGTGGTCGGCGGAAGGTGCACGTGCCCGTCGACCTGGGACCGGACCGCAGCGACGCACGGATGCACGCCAAGACCGTAGGATCCTACGCAGTGCCGTAGGGGACCGCACCGCCGCTTCCCAGCAAATTAGGGACACTGTTGCTCCTGGGGTATCGGCGAGGACCATTCGCAGCCGTCTCCATGAAGCTGGGCTACGGTCCCGCACACCGTTAGGCCGTCTTCCGCTCACGCCCCAACATCGTGCACCCCGCCTCCAGTGGTGTCGCGACAGGCGTGAATGGAGGGACGAATGGAGACGTGTCGTCTTCAGCGATCAGAGTCGCTTCTGCCTTGGTGCCAATGATGGTCGTATGCGTGTTTGGCGCCGTGCATGTGAGCGCCACAATCAGGACTGCATACGACCGAGGCACACAGGGCCAACACCCGGCATCATGGTGTGGGGAGCGATCTCCTACACTGGCCGTACACCTCTGGTGATCGTCGAGGGTACACTGAATAGTGCACGGTACATCCAAACCGTCATCGAACCCATCGTTCTACCATTCCTAGACCGGCAAGGGAACTTGCTGTTCGAACAGGACAACGCACGTCCGCATGTATCCCGTGGCACCCAACGTGCTCTAGAAGGTGTAAGTCAACTACCCTGGCCAGCAAGATCTCCGGATCTGTCCCCCATTGAGCATGTTTGGGACTGGATGAAGCGTCGTCTCACGCGGTCTGCACGTCCAGCACGAACGCTGGTCCAACTGAGGCGCCAGGTGGAAATGGCATGGCAAGCCGTTCCACAGGACTACATCCAGCATCTCTACGATAGTCTCCAAAGGAGAATAGCAGCCTGCATTGCTGCGAAAGGTGGATATACACTGTACTAGTGCCGACATTGTGCATGCTCTGTTGCCTGTGTGTATGTGCCTATGGTTCTGTCAGTGTGATCATGTGATGTATCTGACCCCAGGAATGTGTCAATAAAGTTTCCCCTTCCTGGGACAATGAATTCACGGTGTTCTTATTTCAATTTCCAGGAGTGTACAATCAAGGCCTCCGCCGCGCGGGATTAGCCGACCGGTCGGTGGCGCTGAAGTCGTGGACTGTGCGGTTGGTCCCGGCGGAGGTTCGAGTCCTCCCTCGGACATCGGTGTGTAGTGTTTGTCCTTATGATAATTTAGGGTAAGTAGTGTGTAAGCTTAGGGACTGATGACCTTAGCAGTTAAGTCCCGTAAGATTTCACACACATTTGAACACAATCAATACCTCCTCTGTGCAATAGCAATGGATATACTATCGAAGACAGTGCTGCCAAGGTAGAGTTATTAAACACAGCCTTCGGAAATGCCTTCACAAGAGAAGACGAAGTAAATATTCCAGAATTCGAATCAAGAACAGCTGCCAGCAGGAGTAACGAATAAGTAAATATCCTCGGAGTAGTGAAACAACTTAAATCTGTGCCCAAAGACTGGAAAGTTGCACAGGTAACACCAATTTTCAAGAAAGGTAGTGGGAGTATTCCACTTAATTTCAGGCCCATACCATTAACGTTGATATGCAGCACGATTCTTTAACGTATATTGTGTTCGAACATCATGAATTACCTCGAGGAAAACGGTCTATTGACACGCAGTCAACATGGGTTTAGAAAACATCGTTCTTGTGAAAGACAACTAGCTCTTTATTCTCATGAAGTGCTGAGTGCTATTGACATGGGATTTCAGATCGGTTCCGTATTTCTGGATTTCCAGAAGGCTTTTGGCACTGTGCCACACAAGCGGCTCGTAGCGAAATTGCGTGCTTATGGAATATCGTCGGTTATGTGACTGGATTTGTGATTTCCTTTCAGAGAGGTCACAGTTCGTAGTAATTGTCGGAAAGTCATTGAGTAAAACAGAAGTGATTTCTGGCGTTCCCCAAGGTAGGATTACGGGCCATTTGCTGCTCCTTATCTATGTAAACGATTTGGGAGACAATCTGAGGAATTACGAACAACTTAAACTGGAAGGAACACAGAAAATGTTGTGGGGAAAGCTAACCAAAGACTGCACATCGTCAGGACGCTTAGAAAATGTAACAGACCTACTGCGGAGACTGCCTACAATACGCTTGTCCGTCCTCGTTTAGAATACTGCTCCACGGTATGGGATCCTTACCAGATAGGACTGACAGAGAGTATCGAAAAACTTCAAAGAAGGGAAGCACGTTTTGTATTATCGCAAAATATGGGAGAGAGGGTCACAGAAATGATACAGGATTTGGGCTTTACATCATTAAAACAAAGGCGTTCTTCGTTATGACGGAATCATCTCACGAACTTCCATTCACAAACTTTCTCCTCCGAATGCGAAAATATTTCGTTGAGACCGACATACATAGAGAGAAGCGATCACCACAATAAAATAAGGAAAATCAGAGCTCGTACAGAAAGGTATAGGTGTCGTTCTTTCCGCGCGCTATACGAGATTGGAATAATAAAGAATTGTGAAGGTGATTCGATGAACCTTCCGTCAGGCACTTGAATGTGATTTGCAGAGTATCCATGTAGATGTAGATGTAGGTGCGGTAAGACGAGTTGTAATTAAGATATTTTTATACCGGATTCCTCATTGTGAGCGAAGCTACACATGTAGCATAAACTTCAAATAATAAAGTTTTTACTTGAACTCAACAAGCGACAAAGCCGTCATGAAGTACAAGAAATGAAAATGTTACGCGACAGATGAAACTATTAATAAAAATTCATTTCACTATAACATGAAACTATACAATAACTTTATCACGAAACTCTTCCATTTGGTCCGTGTTTTTACGGTCGCAGGTTCGACTTAACATCTGAGGTCATCAGTCCCCTAGAACTTAGAACTACTTAAATTTAACTAACCTATGGACACCACACACATCCATGCCCGAGGCAGGATTCGAGCCTGCGACCGTAGGGGTCGCTCGGGTTCAGACTGAAGCGCCTAGAACCGCTTGGCCACCCCGGCCGGCCTTACTTATCTATTTCTCAAACTAGTTTCAACGACCAATTTCGTCATCATCAGCGGGTTCTTTAAATCGTATTTATTGTACGTTTGGCATGCCTTTAAGAGCTGTTTGTCAATGCTTTTTCTGTTGCCGTTTTTCTCACCTTACATGACGTCATCTGCAAATTCGTTGGTCGACATGCACCTAATTGTATACCAAAGAAGCAAAACTTTCGCACTTTGTTTATGATCCAAAACATTACTGAAATGCAGGAGGATCTGCAGCGAATTGACGCATGGTGCAGGGAATGGCAATTGAATCTCAATGTAGACAAGTGTAATGTGCTGCGAACACATAGAAAGAAAGAGCCCTTATCATTTAGCTACAATATAGCAGGTCAGCAACTGGAAGCAGTTAATTCCATAAATTATCTGGGATTAGGCATTAGGAGTGATTTAAAATGCAATGATCATATAAAGTTGATCGTCGGTAAAGCAGATGCCAGACTGAGATTCACTGGAAGAATCCTAAGGAAATGCAATCCGAAAACAAAGGAAGTAGATTACAGTTCGCTTGTTCGCCCACTGCTTGAATACTGCTCAGCAGTGTTGGATCCGTACCAGATAGGGTTGATTGAAGAGATAGAGAAGATCCAACGCAGAGCAGCGCGCTTCGTTACAGGATCATTTAGTAATCGCGAAAGCGTTACGGAGATGATAGATAAACTCCAGTGGAAGACTCTGCAAGAGAGACGCTCAGTTTCGAGAACATACCTTCACCGAAGAGTCAAGCAGTATATTGCTCCCCCCTACGTATATTTCGCAAAAAGACCATGAGGATAAAATCAGAGACATTAGATCCCACACAGAGGCATACCGACAATCCTTCTTTCCACGAACAATACGAGACTGGAATAGAAGGGAGGACCGATAGAGGTACTCAAGGTACCCTCCGCCACACACCGTCAGGTGGCTTGCGGAGTATGGCTGCAGATGTAGATGTAGATTACCCCATCTTGAAGATGAAGAAAGTTTTGCTATTTTAGAAAACAAGAAAGAAAGTGTATTTGCCCAAGATGGAACCTATCCGAACACAAATTTATTTGTAATTAAAGACGGACACAGTGAGTTTCAGCCTCAAGATGAGACCTTCAGGCTCGCTTTGCACTTACCTCGGGATTTGTCGGCGGCAGAACTCCGGTGAGACAGCCGGAAGTCCTAATCTACGGGAGAGTTTTTTGCGATCGGCCGGTGGCCTCTGCGAGAAATGTGGGATGTCGCGGAACCCACGCTTCCTCAACCCGGGAACCACGGAGCAGCGCCTCAATGCGGCCAGGTTGGGCTCACCTGCTGGTGCGGTGCGATGACGTGTTCTCTCTCACATTCTGGCGTAACTTTCTTGCATGTTTCAGATCAACATAAGGAAGGACAGCCAAAGAAGAAAAGAAAATAGAAACAGGGAACGGACAACTGAAGTAACAGCCATAGGGCTAAGCCTCTGCCGAAAATCAGGGGGAGTTCTTGTACACGAGTTCAATGAATCCAGCGATGACGCGAGTCTATAATGTCACACTTTGCATGTTATGTAAGTTATTGATATGTGTATGGTCCGTGTTGATATTGCAGCAGTTTAGTTTCGCAAATTAGATTAACCCTACAGAAGTTCCAGGTACACCAAAATGGACATGATATTGAGACAAAGTCATTGCCACTCAGCTAACAGTTGTACTACAGAAATTATGAAGCTTACGATGGTTCACATGAATCAAGGCTTACACAAAATAGATGTAACGATTAGCAGCATAGAGACGCATATAGCCACCGCCGGCTGAAAGGTTAGTAGTCAACACTGATCACGTCGAATCGAGATCGCACGTGCGAACATTATGTTGTATCACGAGGGTATGTGTAACTAGCATTGTCCCGAATGAAGTCACCTGTACTGGACTGACACGGCTGCAACATCTCGCTTATCAGCGGATTGCAGAACTTCATTTGGTCACTACAGTAGCCTAGGACTTTACTGTGACTTGGTCAGTTTGGTACGTACCAGGACTGCAGACAAAAATCTGCAAACAAACAAAAAATTACTTACATAACTTAATTATTTCCAGTACTTCACAAACCACGGACCTTGCCAAAGGTGGGCTGGCTTGCTTGCCTCAAAGATACAGGCAGCCGTACTGTGGATACGTAATTATAGTAGGGGAAGGAATAGAAGGCAGAGTTAAAAGAGGACATGGCCTCGCTGTTAGGAATGAGTCAAGATAAAGAGTAATTGTCTTCTGCAAGAGTTTTCAGCAACTGGTAACGAATTCACAGTTCAAAAGTGACAAAATGAGGATGCATACTTGGGAAAGGTCCAGAGTCACAGGAAGATACCAGGTGGAATACGTCATTCGATTTCGTGACGATGAAAAGAAGACGGAAGTTTAGGAGAATCAAGTTGAAGGATTAGTGTGGAAAGAAGTGAAGTACTGAAGTATGGAGGAGTCGTGAGATGCGTTGGAAGTTTCTTAAGCCTATAGATACTGTGATCACGAGAACCACAGTAGGGAATTGAGCTGAACTGCAATGGACACCTATAAAAATGACAGTCACGGAAGCTGGCTGGAGAAATACAGGATCGAAGAAGGAAACTGCGAAGAATCGGCGGATAAGAGAAAAAGTACTTCATTTGATCTACGAAAAAAGAAAGTACAGAAATGTTCAGGAAACGACAGGAATATGACAATACAGTCATTTAGGAATGAAACAAATCGTAAGAGTAGAGAAGCCAAAGTGAAATTGTTGCGGGAAAATGAGAAGCAAAGGCGTCGGAAGGATTGATTCAACATGTAGAAAAGTCAAAATAACTTTCAGTGAAATCTAAAGCAAAGGCGTGAACATCAAGAGTCCATGAGGAATTCCACTATTAAACATAGAAGAGAGAACGGATGGGTGGAAAAAGTAATCTGAACGCTACTACGAGGGGAAGTACACTACTGGCCATTAAAATTGCTACACCACGAAGATGACGTGCTACAGTCGCGAAGTTTAACCAACAGGAAGAAGATGCTGTGGTATGCAAATGATTAGCTTTTCAGGGCATTCACAAAAGGTTGGCGCCGGTAGCGGCACCTACAACGTGCTGACATGAGGAAAGTTTCATACCGATTTCTCATACACAAACAACAGTTGACCGGCGTTACCTGGTGAAACGTTGTTGTGATGCCTCGTGTAAGGAAGAGAAACGCGTACCATCACGTTTCCGAATTTGATAAAGATCGGATTGTAGCCTATCGCGATTGTGGTTTATCGTATCGCGACATTGCTGCTCGCGTTGGTCGAGATCCAATGACTGTTGGCAGAATATGGAATCGGTGGGTTCAGGAAGGTAATGCGCAACGCCGTGCTGGATCCCAACAATCTTGTATCACTAGCAGTCGAGATGATAGGCATCTTATCCGCATGGCTGTAACGGATCGTGCAGCCACGTCTCGAGCCCTGAGTCAGCAGATGGGGACGTTTGGAAGACAACAACCATCTGCACGAAGAGTTCGTCGACGTTAGGAGCAGCATGGACTATCAGCTCGGAGACCATGGCTGCGGGTACCCTGGACGCTGCACCACAGACAGGAGGGCCTGCGATGGTGTACTCGACGACGAACCTGGGTGCACGAATGGCAAAACGTCAATTTTTCGGATGAATCTAGCTTCTGTTTACAGCATCATGGTGGTTGTATCCGTATTTGGCGACATTGCGGTGAACGCACTTTGGAAGCGTGTATTCGTCATCGCCATACTGGTGTATGATCCGGCGTGATGGTATGGAGTGCCATTGGTTACACGTCTCGGTCACCTCTTGTTCGCATTGACGGCACTTTGAACAGTGGACGTTACATTTCAGATGTGTTACTACCCGTGGCTCTACCATTCACTCGATCCCTGCGAAACCCTACATTTCAGCAGGATAATGCACGACCGCATGTTGCAGGTCCTGTACGTTCGTGTGTGGATACAGAAAATGTTCGACTGCTGCCCTGGCCAGCACATTCTCCATATCTCTCACCAATTGAAAACGTCTGGTCAATGGTGGCCGAGAAACTGGCTCGTCACAATACGCCAGTCACTACTCTTGATGAAGTGTGGTATCGTATTGAAGCTGCATCGGCAGCTGCACCTGTACACGCCATCCGAACTCTGTTTGACTCAATGCGCAGGCGTAGTAAGGCCGTTATTACGGCCAGAGGTGGTTGTTCTGGGTACTGATTTCTCAGGATCTAAGCACCCAAATTGCGTCAAAATGTAATGACATGTCAGTTCTAGTATAATATATTTGTCTAATGAATACCAGTTTACCAACTGCATTTCTTCTTGGTGTAGCAATTTTAATGGCCAATAGTGTATTTTGCAGACGTGATACAAGGACAAATGGGAGTCGATATGAAGCATGTAGCTGATCTAGTATTAAATTTTAACAGAGTTTTCGAAGGCTTGCTAGCAAATGGGACGGAAGTCATAAATAAAATTCCTTCGCAAATTCTAAAATCACTGGGGAAACAACCAAACGACTACTTAAGTTCGTTTGTAGAATCTCTGAGCACGGAGACGTAGACGTGTGAGGGATGAACGAAAAGTTTCTGTTTGAGAGCGTTTTCGGCGTATATGCAAAGCATCGCAATTCTCATGCGGGCGGCGTTCGCGTCTCTCCGACACGCATGCGGTAAATGCGGAAATGTGAACCATGGCGACGTTATTAGCAAATCCGTCAGAAGGACGAACACCGGTAGACTTCCACAGGAGAATGAAGAGCGCATGTGGGGCAGCACGTCCGTTGAGAACGTACTGGACGCGGATGCGATCACGCACGCCCCCACATCGCAAATGCCGTAACGCAGAAGTTACGCCATCTCCAGTGGGAACTACTCAAGGTCCCGCTCCATAGCCTTTGTCTCTACCCTGTCTCTTTGTCTCACGCCTTCTGTCCCTTAAGAAAGGCCTTGGAAACTCGAAGATTTCTGTCGGACGAGGATGTGCAGCGGGCATTTGCAGACTTCTTCAAGCAGCAGGGCGCAGTGCCTAACTAGACAGGTACAGGGTGTTTCAAAAATGACCGGTATATTTGAAACGGCAATACAAACGGTGTATTTCTATCGCTGCTCGTTTATTTTTTATTGCCGTTTCAAATATACCGGTCATTTTTGAAACACCCTGTATCTTCAACTTCGTACGTCGAAGGGATGATTGCGTCACTGCTCACGGTGATTTTACCTCATTGGCAGACCGATTCTGGACTGCACGGCCTTCGAACGCAAAATTATTGATGCCCTATGTACCACCGTACTTTTGGAACAATATCATCCACAGCATCCCAAAGACAGCAGAGGCACATAAATGCGAGAACTGTCACACAATTAACTCAACAGTTTATGCATACAAGTTGCTGACAAGAATATTACTAAGAGCAATGGAAAAGAAAATTGGGCATCTGTTGGATGACGATCAGCTTGACTTTAGGTAAGATAAGGGCAGCAGCGTGCGGCGGGAAGGGATCATTCGTGTGCGTTGTTGTCAACGCTATGGTTCAGTCCACCTACCTGGATAGGATCCTTGCCGATGTCCTTTCACTCTGTGGTAGCAGATACATGCTAGGCAGTGTAAAGCAGCGTCGTTGAAACCACCATATAATACCTACCACACAGAGGCCGCGTAACTCTGTTCCTGAAAGTTCATGACTAAAAAAGCCGGGCGTTCGGGATCTTCAGTCTACTTGCAGAAAAGTCTTTAAAATTAGATTAACTCTGCCTTTTATTCGTATTGAAACACATGAAATGGTAAAACGTTACCATTGAAATTTCACTGTCTGTATAACAAATATTCACTAGAAAAGCAGCCAGAATTTTAGTAAGTCCGACTCGACTAATTTTCACGTTCTATCAGTCACAAATCCACAGCTATTCGCTAGTTAAACATTCCGTCTTTTCAGTGGTTTTCTTCGAAAGATGTGCTCGCCAGAATATTCGGTACAGAGCACGAAACACGCCACTCGGAATTGTTACTACGACCAGAAAGTTCACACGCTCACATCTCTCAAACTATTTAATTCAGAAACACCAAAATTTCATTAAAATGTTAGTATCTCCAGTCGCTTCAGCCACGATATGTTCGAACCTAATTTAGCTCACTATTTACTCCTCGTTTGCACGGGAACAGCTTAATTGTGATTGGCTGTTGATCTAAACGACCAACCAGAACGTTCCTTCCAGATCATTCTCGCGGAAAATCTTGCCTCATCCAATCACTAATTTGATAGTAGTTAATGTCAGCAAAACTTCAATTTCTTGTATTTTGTTTGATCAAAATAAACGAAGTGCGAAATATTCTTCAAATTGATAAATAAACTTATTCCGCTTCTAACTTCCATTCTGGATACTTTAATACAAAAGCCGGCCGGAGTAGCCGAGCGGTTCTAGGCGTTACAGTCTGGAACCGCGCGACCGCTACGGTCGCAGGTTCGAATCCTGCCTCGGGCATGGATGTGTGTGATGTCCTTAGGTTAGTTAGGTTTAAGTAGTTCTAAGTTCTAGGGGACTGATGACCTCAGAAGTTAAGTCCCATAGTGCTGAGAGCCATTTGAACCATTGTTTATACAAAAGCAAGCACACACCGATATACGTCACCTGAATCATGGTTGCAACATAACTTTTCCACAGTTCGTTTGTACAAGGTTTTACATAAAATGAAATATTAAAATTTAACGTACGTCACACGTACACTCTCTCAATCACTCACATGCACTGACATGGCAAAATATAATCAAATAATAATTTTGATCGAATTTTGTATTACGTAATGCACAGTGACTAAAGTTTTAAAAAGACAATTCTAATTAATTGATTTTTATGCACTGATGACTTTGGAATGGCTTCAAATGAAAATGAAAGTCAACCTATTACTGTTTGTAACTTGGTTTTAAAAAACAAGCGTAGGTTTTAGGACTTTTAGGTAATTCCATTTATCTCCAGAACTGTAATAAATAAAAATCTGAAATTTTGACAGGATCATTCCATTAACAACAAAAGGCTGTGTACCACATTTGAACAAAATCGGATTATAACTAATATGGGTTATTTAGATTCGTAGAGGGTATGAGTCTTCGTATCGAGTAAATGTTACTCTATGCAGAAAAACATACCCATCCTGCAGCCACTGTACTAAACGGCTGCGTGCCTCACTGCAACGAATGTCATCTCGTAATAACTTGCTGCGTTACAAGTGGGACAGTTATGAAACAAGACAAGAAGATTCAAGACACGTTCATAGGATTTTTTGATCCTAAAAAAGTGTTCGACAGTGTAAAATGGTACAATATATTCAGAAGTCTCAGCAGAATAGGTAGAAGCTGTAGGGAAACGAGGGTAATATACAGTATATGTAAGAATCAAAAAGTAACAATAAGAATTGAAAACGAAGATCGAAGTGTTCACATCAAGTAGTGTATAAGCCAGTGTTTCAGTCTTTCTAACCAGCTCTTAATTCATAATATCGAAGAAGCAGGGATAGAAATAGAAGTTTAGGACTGAGATTAAAATTCAGGGTGAAAGGATATCAGTGTTACGATTCGCTCATGGCGTTACTATCGCCAGCGAAAGAGAGGAAGAATTATAGGACCTATTGAATGGAATGGTCTAATGAGTACAGAATATGGATTGAGAGTAAACTGAAGACAGACGAAAGTGAGGAGATTAGCGAGAAACTTACCTTCTAAACTGTGAACCACGATATAGACGAAGTTAAGGAATTCTGCTACCTTTGAATTAAAATAGCGCATGAGAGACGAAGCAAGGAGAACATGAGAATCAGGATAGCACAAGCAAAGAGGGTGTTCCTGGCAAAGAGAAGCCTGCTAGTGTCAAATACACGCCGTAATTTGAGAGGAAATTTCTGAGGATGTACGTTTGGAGAACAGCATTCTTTATTAGTGCAACATGGAGTGCGGAAAAATCGGAACATAAGAGACTCGAAGAGTTTGGGATACGGGGCTATAAAAGGATTTTGAAAATTAGGTGAACTGGCAAGATAAGAAAGGAGGAGATTCACTCCAGAATCGGCGAGTGCAGAAACATATGGAAAACGTTGACAAGGAGAGACCGGATGATAGGAGACGTGCTAAGGCAGCAGGGAATAACGTCCGTGGCAGCTGAGAGAGCTGCAGCGTGTAGGAACTGTAGATGAAGACGTAGATTGGACTATATCCAAAAAATAATTGAGGAAGTTGGGTGTAATTTCTACTCTGTGATAAAGAGGTCGGAACATGAGAGGAATTTGTGGCGGGCCGCATCAAACCAGCCAGAAGACTGATGACCGCACTTCCCCTATCCCCCCCTCCCCCCACCCCACTCCTGCCACCCATAAAAGAGAAAAGAGGTGCACCCACAACTGTATAGAGACCAGACAAACCTGTTGTGGGGCGGTGGGTGGAAATTTTAGTTGATTATATTTTCTATGATTTGTTGCCATTCTCAACACCAGAAAGTGATTAGTAAAAACGTGATGCCTGTAATTGAAGTTCAATGTGCCCTCTCTGATGGAGAATAAAAGTTATTGATTGTTGAAGTTCATTACTTGAGGATTTAGGATGATGACTGGGATTCATAGAAAATGCAGTTTACTATAACAATTTTCACTATATTCTGAAAACGATGAAGCTCTGGACTTGCTCTTTGGAGGGATGCTACAGCTATAGTTTTACAGCTACCTTTTTGAAACTTCTCGCATCTTTGTTACTATAGCGTGTCTCCAATCTACCTAAACCTAAACATCTTAGCTTTATTTAATCACTTACTTAATCTAACTTGCTTCTGAACTTTTAGGACACAAAAACAGGAAATCATGAATTTTAACCAAAATATTACTTTGTGAGATCCAGCATGCTGTTTCCATTAAATTACAACGAAAAAGGAATCTGAATATAAATTTAGAAGTTTCTAGATCCTTCCTGTTGCACTGATGATTTTTACTTTTTACGTAAAACGTCCAAATTTCGAAAACTGTTAAAGATACATAGTGAAAGAATTGGAAGCGAGGTGTAGCAAAGCTAATGCAGTGAGCGCTCAGCTACGATCTACTCTCTTCTGCAAGAAGGAAGTGAGTACCAAGACTAAGTTATCTGTGCACCGTTCAATCTTTCGACGAACTTTGTTGTATGGGAGCGAAAGCATGGTGGATTCAGGTTACCTTATCAACAAGGTTGAGGTTACGGATATGAAAGTAGCTAGGATGATGGCAGGAGGGTGTCCACAATGAGGAAATCAAAGAAGAACTGGGAATGAACTCTAAAGATGTAGCAGTCAGGGCGAACAGGCTTAGATGGTGGGATCATGTTACACGCATGGGAGAAGCAAGGTTACCCAAGAGACTCATGGGTTCAGCAGTAGAGGGTAGGAGGAGTCGGGGCAGACCAAGGAGAAGGTACCTGGATTCTGTTAAGAATGATTTTGAAGTAATAGGTTTCACATCAGAAGAGGCACCAATGTTAGCACTGAATAGGGGATCATGGAGGAATTTTATAAGGAGGCTATGCTCCAGAGTGAACGCTGAAAGGCATAATCAGTCTTAAATGATGATGATGATGATATTAAAGATACTAAACTGAAACTTAATACTTTATTACTTTAGCACCACTCCTGACATGCTATTAACTTTTCAGATTATTTACTTTAATTTAAAGTATTGCGCAACATTCATAGCTAGTTACAGCAGATTAGATTGGCACACAATGGAAAACATATGAATTTTATATGGCGTGAGTAGGCTGCTTCCCTACACTGTGGTTCCTGCAGATGGGCAGCAGCCTCTTCAGTAGTTGCTGGGGCAACAGTCTGTATAACTAACCGATCTGCCCTTGTAACATCAGCCAATGTGGCCTATCTACGTTGGTACTGCGAACAGCTGAAAGCATGGAAGAAACTAACGCCGTTTTTCTCCCCGAAGGCATGCATGTGTACTGAATGGCATAATGATGATGGCATGCCTTGTGTAAAATATTCCAGAGGTAAAATAATCCCTCATTCGGATCTCTGGGCAGGGAGCAGTAGGAAAATTTTGTCAGCAGCAAAAACAAAACTCTTTTTGTATGGGTTGGAGCTTGGAATATTAGACCATTTTACCGGATAGATAGGTTAGAGAACTTAAAAGAGAGAGAGATAGGTAGACTGAAGTTATGTACAGCGGATGGAAGTACAGTTGCAACGAGCTTACTTCCTGCATTTGCTTCTGAGTTTACCACATTAACTGTCAGACCTAGGGGATTTCATAAATTTTTTCGTGCACATGCGTCACCTCTGTGCAAGATCGGCCGATTGGGATTGAAGTGTAAGAAACACTGATGTAAAATACTTGCACTGAAAATGCTCTTTTTGATCCAGTTCGACTACCCATGCAAATGACGTGCGTTACATGAGCATAAATCACTATTCTCGTACTAGATGCTTCTGATAAATCTTCTGATTAATCTTTTGGCGAGAATGAATTCAGGAGGCAGCAAGATGTGACGAGGGGTGTAAATGTTGGTGATGTGGATCTCTGTGACAGTGACAATTGGAAGTGTAAGTTACACTGAACAAAAAGCAATTCGGAATATGAATGAAATTACAGTCCCTTACTTACAGTAGCTATACGTGGCAGAATCAAATTACAAGGGAGAAGCCAGCATCTGGTGACAGGAGGAAAACAGAATCTTAACGAAAAACAGGAAATAATCCTGCATCAGATTAGTTACTTAACCCATGAAAGTCAACATACGCATGAAAGAACACATTCCAGCGCCAATGAAGCTACTTAGGTGAGAGGGATAAAACACCAGGTAAGAATCTGAGCTTCTCTACAGAAGTTGTTCAATTCCAAATCTGTTGGAATAAAGAAGGCAGCAGGTCAGGTGCTGGGAGTGAGGGCTGCAGTGGTTAGCAGTCTAGACTCAAACCATCCTGATTGAGGTTTTCCGTGATTTCCCTAAATCACTTCAGGAAAATGCTGGGACGGTTCCTTTGAAAGGGCACGGCCGGCTTCCTTCCCTACCCCGATGGGATCGATGGCCTTGCTGCTTCGTCCCCTCTCCCCAAATCAGCCAACAAACTAACCAAGGGTTGAAGTACATGTGGCAAGAGGAAGCCGTCAGAGGTTATTTTCCTGTAGGTAACAGTTCAGGTGTTGAAGTGTGGGCGTGTGAAAGATAAACAGCCAGTGTATACTAACAGGCGTAACCCAACTAGTGATGCAGTTATGACTGCAGAAAAGATCAGGCAGTAAATTGTGTGACGTGTTTGTGGGAAGACTCTTAGATGTAGAGGAAAAAAAAACAACAATACTGAAGTAGATACGTTTTAAGATACCAATGATCAAATTATATGCAGTTACACCCCTAACGCTCTGTGTATTAAAATAAGTGAACAGATCACTGTAAAACTGTAGCTGAATTAGAAACAGCACATTTCTTTTTGCTGTTCTGTAATTAACAATATAAAACACAGCAATTTGCAAAGTCTGCCCACTTCCTTAGGATGTTACAGTTTATTATTAGTCAAAGCATAAAATTCTGCCAAAGAAATGAGGAAGCCATTACATCTGGGGGCGACTAAGCTTCGCCGTTCCGTTTTGTGAAGAAATTTTCGCGCAGTACGCAGACTCGGTTTCTGGGCAGCGTCGAGACGCCTCGTCGCTCTTTGTTTTTGTTAACGTCGTTCGTACAGCAGACAGCTGACCTGTGGAGAGGAGATTGCCAGCAGTCTTAGAGTGACGTCATGTTTCGCTGCACTCTACAAGACATTAAATATTCTTCCTGAGGTTATCACAAATTATGGAGGAATCGATAATTAGTACTTCTTGCATACACGGCTACCCAGGCTAGAATATGGTGCTACAGGAATTACGTCACCTTACTTCAAGGATCACATTATGGATTCTGGTCTGTTTAAGACTTAAAGAATTGGCAGAGGTATTTTTGCACTACATTCTCAGCTTGACTGATTCTGACATGGCAAACTGCAGACAATTTAGCTCATTATTCAAAATACAGGGACGTAAGACTACGTTATCATAGATGTGTTGAAATGAGCTTTTAATTCAGTTTATCGGTCACTAATTTAAACAATTTTACCGTTTAATTTACGTGTCTCTCATTACTTTACTTAAATTCTATATTAAAATTACTGTTCTTTATGTGGAAAACTAACAGCACTAAATGACATGTTTGAGCCGGCCGGAGTGGCCGTGCGGTTCTAGGCGCTTCAGTCTGGAGCCGCGTGGCCGCTACGGTCGCATGTTCGAATCCTGCCTCGGGCATGGATGTATGTGATGTCCTTATGTTAGTTAGGTTTAAGTAGTTCTAAGTTCTAGGAGACTGATGACCACAGATGTTAAGTCCCATAGTGCTCAGAGCCATTTGAACCATTTGACATGTTTGAGTGGTTTATGAAAGTAAGAAAGTGGGGACGCGTAAATTCGATGGATCACATTGCTACCGTACTTTATTACATTTCTTTTAATTCATTCACTAAAATTTCAGTGGTAAAGTAAATATTGTTTATTGATAGTTACTAGCTCCATATTGTTTTTCAAAGTTTGTAAATTAATGTTTGAAAAGGAAGACATTTTAACATCTCATTGATTTCATTGTCATATTCAACGCTATAACTACGTTTCTGCAATTATAAAGTCGTCATATGTTCTAAGCTGAGTGAACACTAGTTTCAAAATTCGCCTCTTCAGGACACGGAGACTGATATTAGCAGGGAGAATGATTTTCAGGAGGGAAACTCGCAAAGTGAGTTAAATTGGTTCTTCAATGCTGAATGCTTTAGTGGGAAACATGAATTATCAGAATGATAATAACACGTAACAATGAAGTGTAGACTTTGTTTCTTGATAAAAACATTCCAGAGGAAAAAAATGGTTCAAATGGCTCTGATCACTATGGGACTTAACATCTGTGGTCATCAGTCCCCTAGAATTTATAACTACTTAAACCTAACTAACCTGATATCACACATCCACGTCCGAGGCAGGATTCGAACCTGCGACCGTAGCGGTCACGCGGTTCCAGACTGAAGCGCCTAGAACCGCACGGCCACAACGGCCGGCATTCCGGAGGAAGTACGATAGACTAATTAATATTCACACAGGCACTGACTTACGTGATTAGCATTATTCAAAGAGTTCATTTCAATCTAAAATAGTATTCAGATTGTTAACATTATTGTTTTTACTAGTACTTCTGAAGTTATACATTACGATAGACAGCCAAGGTGCTAGCAAGGTCATGCAGCTCAACTGGCACGATCTCACGATCGTAATAAAACACAATAATAGAACACCATTAAGTAGAATGTCCGTGATCACCCTGACGCCACTCTGAAGCGGGTGATGGGTGGCGCACGGCAGGATACATGCTGGGGAGAGGGGGGGTGGGGAGGGGGGGGGGGCGACGGGCCATTGCGTCCTAGTGACACACTGATGCCCCAAGGTGTATTTGATTAACTGTAGGCTCGCATCGCGTCGCTAGCACTGCGAGACAGATACGTCCCACTCCAGCAAAGGCTCGCAGGCCGCTGCTCCCGCCTCTGCTTGCAAAGACAGCCTGCGCAGGCTGATTAAAGATGCTGGCCGGGGCATGCTATGATGACGTCAGCTTTGAAGTGCTACGGCCGAAACACAGCTCTCTGGAAACCCATCTCAGCATGCACCGACTCTCGCCTATTTGCCGTTTCTGCGTCGCAAAATTATAAATGATGTTTCTGTTCGCTGATTATTATTTATCTTGATACTAAAAGTATACTACTCTCAGTAATTCTATTATCTTTAAATTACTTCATCATCAAAAATGTTTGATTAATACAGTTGAACAACACACTCTACTGTTTCGACTTTTTATAAAAAGAAGAGATGTAGCTCTTACTCACAATGACACTCACAAATAATTGTTCTATACTTCATCACTACATTTTGTTTATCAAATAGTGTCGTTCAGTCTCGCCATTAAATTTCTTGACACATGCAGATATTCGCAGGCAATGTTTTGTACTTTACTGCAGCATGTTTTAAGTCAATCGTTGTACTTCAAATTCAGTTTCTCTCTCTCTCTCTCTCTCTCTCAGGCACGCACACAAACGCGAGCGCGCGCGCGCGCGCGCGCACACACACACACACACACACACACACACACACACACAGACAGAAACGCATTCACTAGAGAATATACTTTTCTGTTTCATTATTAAATCACAAACACAGAAATACTGAAGAGTTCATCTCAAAATATCAAATGAAGGACATCCAAATAGTCTGCAGATGAAACACATATACACACAAGAGCCTTAAAGTGAAACCTCTTTTCTTTTCTTAACAGATTCTTCAAAATCGCCAGTTAAATGGTTGTAGCAAATGGGGGGGGGGGGGGGGGGCAGGGTGAAACATGGGGACAAAATGTATTTACTATTTACATACCATAGACCCCATTTGTTATCAGTATGTCTCCTCCAGTATGAGGGGGGGGAGGGGGGGAAGGCCGTTTGTGGCTGGTTATCTTAGTGCAGATTGCCTACATCAGGGGCAGGTATGCACTCAGGGGCAAACCTAATGTTCTACTTTGATTGACAAGTACTTAACCTATTATTCTCCTTTGACTGACAGTTAAAAAAAATGGCTCTGAGCCATTTACTTAACTTCTGAGGTCATCAGTCCCCTAGAACTTAGACTACTTAAACCTAACTAACCTAAGGACGTCGCACACATCCGTGCCCGAGGCAGGATTCGAACCCGCGACCATAGCCGTCGCGCGGTTCCAGACTGTAACGCCTAGAGCTGCTCGGCCACTCTGGCCGGCCGACTGACGGTTACCTAACCTGTCAATCAAAGGAGAACAATAGGTTTGCCCCTGAGTGCATACCTGCCCCTGATGTAGGCCATCCGCACTAACAAAACGCGGCCACAAACGGCCTGGCACCCATGCTTCCTCCTGTTCTCTCTCCCTCTCTCTCTCTCTCTCTCTCTCTCTCTCTCTCTCTCTCTCACTCACACACACACACATACACTATACACACAGGCAGACTTACAGAGGGAAGAGAGAGAGAGAGAGAGAGAGAGAGAGAGAGAGTTAGTTAGGTAACAGGATAACAGTGCACAAAAATTGTCATATATATGTTCATAAATGTTCTTTTTATTTTATATCTCGCTATAGCATATTTACATAAAATTCCTTTCCTCAATAGGTAGTGCTGGTACACGTTTACGTCTCGCTTATATTTGTATTTTTCTTGAGGGCTAGCATTTTAGGATCGTCGTCCTGTAGACAGCGGATGTCTGATATTCGCTTTTACCTTTTCCTCATATACTACGTTTTGCATGTAGGGAGGCTAACGTGGTCCTCCTCAAGGTAATTTTCGGTGGTTTCTTGGAAAGCTATCGGAGACCGAGACAGTGCGTCTGCTATTATGTTGTCGCTGCCTTTTATACGTATAAATTGAGCGGAGTATTCTTGTAATAGTAGCACCCAGCGGGAAAGACGTCTGTGGGTGAGTTTTGCTGTCAATAAAAACTCAAGCTCCTTGTGGTATGTGTATACCGTCGTCCGCCTATTGTAAAGGAAGTATCGGAACTTGTGGGAAGTCGAGACCACGGCGAGTACCTAAAACTCTATAACTGAGTAGTTCCGCTCACCTTCAGTGAGTACACGACTATCAAACACAGTGAAATGATAAATAAATCAAGACCCTACGCTGTTGACAGACGTCGATATACACCAACGAGGACGGTGCCTCGACTGGTACTCGAACCCGAGATCTACTGTTTGCATGGCAGATGCTCTATAAATCTGAGTCACCAAGGGCACAGAGGATAGTGTGACTGCAGGAATTATCCCTTGCACGCTGCCCGTGAGACCCACATTCCCAACTTAATGTCCACACACTACATTTGGACGTGTCCGAAAGAACAGATACCATCTTCATATAGTTAAGGCTAACCGGCCATTGACCTTCTTCTGTGCTGGATGCACACACATTGCCCGAATTCTTACGGGACTCGGTAAGATTGTCTGCGAGTAATGAGTGTAATGGGCAGGGTCACTACGAATGTAGTGTGAGGACAGTACGTTGGGAATGTGGGTCTCACGGGCAGCGTGCAAGGGATAATTCCCTGTGCCCCCGGTGGCTCAGATGGATAGAGCTTCTACTATGTAAACAGGAGATCCCGGGTTCGAGTCCCGACTGGAGCACATATTTTCAACTGTCCCCATTGATGTATATCAACGACTGTCGACAGCATAGAGTCTTGATTTAATTAGCATTCTAGCATCATTTCATTCTAGAGTGCTGCATGGTCGCCGATGGTATCTGTTCTTTCGGCCGCTGTGATCGAGCGTTTCTAGGCACTTCAGTCCGGAACCGATCGACTACAACGGTCGCAGGTGCGAATCCTGCCTCGGGCATGGATGTGTGCGATGTCTTTAAGTTAGTTAGGTTTAAGTAGTTCTAAGTTCTAGGGGACTGATGACCTCAGATGTTAACTCCCATAGTGCTCCGAGCCATTTGAACCATTTTTTATTTTTTATTTTCGTATACTCAAACACAGTAGTCTCTGCGGCTGATGTCCCATTCTCTTGGTACTGCTGGGTGAAAGTATCGGTGCGTTGAACAACCCTTCTTTCAGCGCTGAAAACCGACTCTCCGCGTCTTGGTCCCTTTACCAGGGAGTATTGTTGCCGGTGCGGATTCTGAGGCGTAGGCTGCCAAAGGAGCAAGTGTGCAGAAATTTTTGGTAAAAATTTACGATTCCTAAGAAGCCAAGCGGCTGGTTCTTGTTTGTGGGACGCGGGATTTGCGGAAGTGCTGCAGTTTTGTCGGGATGGGGACAAATTCTGCCCCTAGTAATTACTTGCCCCAGGAAGTGCTCTGGTGTAGAACCGAAATACGACTTTTCAGTGTTCATGGTGACCCCACGCTGTTTGAACAACCGACGTAGTTCTTGGAGCGCAAAGCTATAGTTGTAGTACTGATTTTTCAGCTATCAAAAGCTTGTCAAGGGATAATGTAACTCTCCCCGGGAGAAACTCGCTGAGAATACTGTGTAGGCACCGAATGAATGCGGCTGATGAGATATTGAGGGCGAAGGGATGTTGTCGAAACTGACCGCACTGGCCAAAGGTTAAAAAGGCTTTGTATTTCCCGCATTCCGGGTGCAGCTCCATTTGCCAGAAGCTGCTGCGGAGGTCGATAGACGTAAATATCGACACACCGTGAAAATTCTGCAGCAGCTCCTCAAGTCGCTCTGTTCTATCAGTGTCGATGTCAATAATTGTGTTTATCTGACGTGTATCTATCACCCGCCTGATTAGATCCATCCTTTTTCTCCACGGCTTTTATTGCTTGTTGTAAGTGGAACTCCGTCGGCTCCAATTTCATTTGCCACTTTGTCCCGGTATACGCGCGGTATGACATAAGATGCAACGAAGAATTTCTTGTGAGGTTTGACCTCAAATTTGTGCGTTAAGTTTGTAATAGCACCCGTTTCAAGAGCAAAATACATAAAGTATACTAACCTAAACTTCCTCTCCCGTATCTGGACAGTTTCAATGTGTTACGGGGGTGCACCTAAGCTTTCCGTCTAGTAGAATCAAGGTTTGAGTAGCTGATAAGTTGCGTTTTATACGTGAACTGAGTGTTTGTGCACTGAATTATTTGCTACATCTATATCCATACTTCGCAAGCCACATGAAGGTCTGTGGTACAGGGTACTTTGAGTACCGCTATCGGTTCTCCCTTCTATTCCAGTCTCCTATTGTTCGTGGAAAGAAAGATTGTCAGTATGCCTCTGTGTGGGCTCTAATCTCTCTGATTTTATCCTCATGGTCTCTTCGCGAGATATAAGTAGGAGGTAGCAATATACAGCTTGACTCCTCGGTGAAGGTATTTCCTCGAAACTTCAACAAAAGCCCGTACCGAGCTACTGAGTGTCTCTCCTGCAGAGTCTTCCACTGGAGTTTATCTATCATCTCCGTAACGCTATCGCGATTACCAAATGATCCTGTAACGAAGCGCGCTGCTCTTCGTTGGATCTTCTCTATCTCTTCAATCAACCCTGTCTGGTATGGATCCCACACTGGTGAGCAATATTCAAGCAGTGGGCGAACAAGTGTACTGTAACCTACTTCCTTTGTTTTCGGATTGCATTTCCTTAGGATTCTTCCAATGAATCTCAGTCTGGCATCTGCTTTACCGACTGTTAATTTTATATGGTCATTCCATTTTAAATCACTCCTAATGCCTACTCCCAGATAATTTATGGAATTAACTGCTTCCAGTTGCTGACCTGCTATATTGTAGCTAAATGGTAAATGATATTTCTTTCTGTGTATTCGCAGCACAGTACACTTGTCTACATTGAGATTCAATTGCCATTCCCTGCACCATGCGTCAATTCGTTGCAGATCCTCCTGCATTTCAGTTCAATTTTCCATTGTTACAACCTCTCGATATACTACAGCATCATCCGCAAAAAGCCTCAGTGAACTTACGATGTTATCCACAAGGACATTTATGTATATTGTGAATAGCAACGGTCCTATGACACTCCCCTACGGCACACCTGAAATCACTCTTACTTCGGAAGACTTGTCTCCATTAAGAATGACATGCTGCGTTCTGTTATCTAGGAATTATTCAATCCAATCACACAATTGGTCTGATAGTCCATGGCCGGCCAGTGTGGCCGAGCGGTTCTAGGCGCTACGGTTGCAGGTTCGAATCCTGCCTCGGGCATGGATGTGTGTGAAGTCTTTGGTCAGTTAGGTTTAAATAGTTCTAAGTTCTAGGGGACTGATGACCTCAGACGTTAAGTCCCATAGTGCTCAGGGCCATTTTTTTTGATAGTCCATATACTCTTACTTTGTTTATTAAACGACTGTGGGGAACTGTATCAAACGCCTTGCGGAAGTCAAGAAACACGGCATCTACCTGTGAACCCGTGTCTATGGCCCTCTGAGTCTCGTGGACGAATAGCGCTAGCTGGGTTTCACACGACCGTCTTTTTCTAAACCCATGCTGATTGCTACAGAGTAGATTACTAGTCTCCAGAAAAGTCATTATACTCGAACATAATACGTGTTCCAAAATTCTACAACTGATCGACGTCAGAGATATAGGTCTATAGTTCTGCCCATCTGTTCGACGTCCCTCCTTGAAAATGGGGATGTGTGGATGACCTTTGCCCTTTTCCAATCCTCTGAAACGCCACGCTCTTCTAGAGACCTACGGTACACCGCTGCAAGAAAGGGGGGGGGGGGGGGGCAAGTTCCTTCGCGTACTCTGTGTAAAATCGAAATGGTATCCCATCAGGTCCAGCGGCCTTTCCTCTTTTGAGCGATTTTAATTGTTTTTCTATCCCTCTGTCATCTATTGCGATATCTACCATTTTGTCATCTGTGCGACAGTCTACAGAAGGAACTAAAGTGCAGTCTTCTTCTGTGAAACAGGGAAAAAGACATTTAGTATTTCGGCCTTTAGGCTATCATCCTCTGTTTCAGTACCATTTTGGTCACAGAGTGTCTGGACATTTTGTTTGATCCACCTACCGCTTTGACATAAGACCAAAATTTCTTAGGATTTTCTGCCAAGACAGTACACAGTACTTTCGAATTCATTGAACGCTTCTCGTATAGCCCTCCTTACACTACATTTCGCTTCACGTAATTTTTGTTTATCTGCGTGGCTTTGGCACTTTGTACTACGGTGGCTCTTTTCCAATTCTTACTATCTTGCTTGGCACTTACTCATTTAACGCATATTGTTCGATGGTTCTGAACTTTGTTCACTAATCCTCAACACTATCTGTACTTGAGGCAAAACTTTTGTGTTGAGCCTCAAGTACACTGAAATCTGCTTTTTTCGGATGTTTAATTGTTGTGACCGTTTTGCATGCATTATTTCGGTGATCTACGAGAAGTTTATACGTCTATATAGTGTGTACTGGGTTATTTCGGTAATGTACGAGTTATTTGCATCTCTACGCATTAGCGTAATGCATAATATACAAGTAGTTTTCAAGTCTGTAAACCGTATATTTTGACCTCAAGCACGTCAGGGTGATTATTTTGCATCAGCATAATAAATAAAATAGGTGAAATCCGTAACTAAGTAAATTGTTCCAGAAATAAATAAAGTACTTCATTCCTCTCTCCAGCAGCGCAGAATACGAGTGGGCTGATTATTTTTCTCACCAATTTTCCCCTCCAGTCCGCCGGCAGGGTGAGTGTTTTGTATCAGCATAATTAATAAACTGGTTGAATTCCGCCCCTAAATAAATTGTTCAAGATATAACTAAAGTATACTCATTCCTCTCTCCAGGAGCTGAGAACAGGATGATTCCATTTCCCACCAGTTTTCCCCTCCAGACTTCCGGGGGCATGAGGAGGCTGGGGCAGACGTACAGCTGAGAAAAACACGAGATGTCATCATGATGCTATGCTCCTACGGACTGAACTGGACGATCACGTGACCTATTGTGGCGACTTCTAGTGGTTAATTCGCCAACTACCTCAGTTCTTTGGACTGGTGGAACGGAAGCAGTTGTCTCTTGTGTGGCGGGAGGTTATATGCAGGTTTTGGAAGTGACAGACAATTCCAGCAGAGACAGATGTTTCCTTGTGTTGTGTAATGCATCTTTAATGCAAAACATTTATTTGCAGGGCCGTATTCTTCCTCTTCCTACGTTCAAGAATTAATGGTCTCTTCCGTTCCTCAGCTGAATTATTGCACGTAATACAGCTATTAAAACACCCCCTGGCCAGCATCAAGCTCGTTCCACACTGACAACTAATATCTCAGCTTCTCGTGTTGGTAACACAACACTAATGCTGTAGATAGCTAATAAATTTTAACAAGTGTAAACAAATTTATACAAATTTAAACAAATTAATACAAATTTAAACAAATTGTATTCGAACTGAACAGCATCATGAGCAACCTCTAGTGGGGGCAACACCATACTAACTCCCCTCTTAGAGCAAAATTCTCTCCAAAATTCGAAATTGCTGCCATACTAACTCCATTCAGTAGCAGGAGAAAGCTCTTAGGGTAAAATTCCCTCCCAAATTCGAAATTCCTGCCATACTAACTCCCCTCAGCTGCAGTAGTAAGCTCTTAGTGCAAAATTTCGTCCAAAATTCCAAATTCCCGGCCCTTTTCCAAGAGGATGACGCGCCGAGACGCCATGGCGAACACACTTGGTGGTGGTACTGCCTCTGATTGTTTAAATAAAGACTGAAAATAAATACTTACGTCCAGCACAGACCGAGTTCTTTTCCTGCTAGTTCCTAGGAAGAGGTAGCAGTTGGGTGGAGGTAGCCCAAGTGCCCTTTTTCTCCCGCCATTTTCTTAGGTTAGTAAAGGTAGCCCAATTGACCCCCAAAATTTCAAACTTCACAACAGGAGGAGCATGGCACTTTCCCGCCATCTTAGGTAACGCTACTCGCGTTACCAGCTGACGTCACGGCAGCCATGTTGGATTTGGGGCTCTCCTAGTACCCGCTACCAATGCATTTGGGCAAGTAGAACAGTTTGCCTTTAAATTAATTCAGGGAATGACCGGACTCATGTCTTGAGAAACAGTTTAGTGAACCTTACTGCCTTCAGGCCTCCAAAGCAGGCGGGTCGTTACACACTCGTATAGACGGCAGTGTTTTAACAAAAAAAGAAAACGTCGATTTTGTCTGAAAGTAGGGAATCAAGAATGCTGGTCTGCGATCTTGTCTGACAAGCCGCATTCTCACCTCATAGGATGGGCTGTCTTACACGTGTCCCTTACATAGGTCATCGGTGGTTCTACTGTTTCCTTACTGCAGCTCCTCTCTGTCATGTGTGCAGTGCGTTTTTCTTCCTCAGCGAAATGAATCGAATTGTTTGTCACGCATGTGGACGGTCAGATTACGTCACTGCCTACGCGTTGTTGACTATTCTGGTCTGAGCAGTCCAACTATTTTTTCGAAAAAGACGTACGTGCTTTACACGATAAAATTTCGGTAAGATGATTTTATGATTTGTTTAACGTTCAGAGTTTTATCTGTCAAGTCTTCTCGTCGCTACTGATTAATGGCGTACGCTCGGGTGTTAGGCGCGTTGTCGTTCCCATTTCACGGACGATATTTCGAGTACCGAACCGGTCACCTTCTTCAGGTTGAAACGTTATCCCTCCTTGCCGGTGATGCAAGCCGAGTGTATGTAACGCTTGTGCTTTCAAAGAACAACTCTGAAGAGTACAGTGTACTGATGCAACGCTCGTTGCTTCGACACAGAATCGTACGAGAAATTCGGTGGAGCTGATATAAGACGAGCCAGTGCACTGATCGAAACTTTGACAAAATAACATCGGGGAAAACTACCAAGGAACCAGTTGAGTGCGTGGTATCACGCTTAATCTTTAGAAAGGCTCTTTTGAATGTGTTGTGTTGACAGCTACCACAGGAAAAATGTTGGCTGCTAATGACTCAACACGTGCATCGGGAGGACGACAGAAAATGAGCGTCCGGGAGATGCAGCGCTCAAGCTTCTATAGGATGTATGTACTACAGTACATAAAACGGACATCGTCGACATTCAAGAAATGTTCACAACAAACCATTAACTTGCACCGTCAACACCAAATGAAAACTGGGGCCCCACAGTGATCACAAAGGTTCCCACAAAATGGTTCAAATGGCTCTGAGCACTATGGGACTTAACTTCTGAGGTCATCAGTCCCCTAGAACTTAGAACTACTTAAACCTAACTAACCTAAGGACATCACACACATACATGCCCGGGGCAGGACTCGTTCCTGCGACCGTAGCGGTCGCGCGGTTCCAGACTGTAGCGCCTAGAACCGCTCGATCACTCAGACCGGCAAAGGTTCCCACAGTCAAGATAGACGCAAACTCTTTGGGAGTTACAAACAGTGCTGGACGTTCAGCTACGAGTACATTCTTAAAGAATGCATATACACTGAAGCGCCAAAGAAACTGGTATAGACATGCGAATTCAAATAGAGAGAGATGTAAACAGGCAGCATACGGTGCTGCGGTCGGCAACGCCTATATAAGACAAGGGTATGGTGCAGTTGTTAGACTGGTTACTGCTGCTACAATGGCAAGTTATCAAGATTTAAGTGAGTATGAACGTAGTGTTATAGTCGGCCAACGAGAGATGGGACACAGCATCTCCGAGGTAGGAATGAAGTGGGGATTTTCGCGTAAGACCATTTCACGAGTGTACCGTGAATATAAGGAATTCGGTAAAACATCAAATCTCCGACATCGCTGCGGCCGGAAAAATATCCTGCAGAAATGGTACCAACAACTACTGAAGAGAATCTTTCAACATGACAGTAGTGGCAAATTGCTGGAGATTTCAATGTTGGCCCATCAACAAGCGTCAGCGTGCGAACCATCCAACGAAACATCATCGATGTGGGCTTTTGGAGCCTTGATGACTGCATGATACAAAGATTTACGCCTGGCCTGAGCTCGTCAATAGCGATATTAGAATGTTGATAACTGGAAATATGTTGCCCGCCCGGACAAGTCTAGTTTCAAATTATATCGAACGGATGGACATGTACAGGTATGGAGGCAACGTCGTGGATCCATGGGCCATGCATGTCAGCAGGAGACTCTTCAAGCTGGTGGAGGCTCTGTAATGGTGTGGGGAGAGTGCAGTTGGGGTGTTACCGTACCCCTGATACGTCTAGATATGAATCTGAAAGGTGACACGTATGTAAGCATCCTGTCTGATCATCTGCATCCATTCATGTCCATTATTCATTCCGACGGACATGGGCAATTCCAGCTGGACAATGCGATATCCCATAGGTCCATAATTGCTTCAGATTGGCTACAGGAACACTCTTCTGAGTTTAAACACTTCCGCTGGCCACCAAACTTCCCAGACATGAACATTATTGAGCATATCAGGGATGTCTTGCAACGTGCTGTTCAGAAGAGATCTTCACCCCCCCCCCCCCCTACTCTTACGGATTTACGGAAAGCTCTGCAGGATTCATGGCGTCAGTTCCCTCCAGCACTACTTCAGACACTAGTCGAGTCCATGCCTCGTCGTGTTGTGACTGTTCTGTGGGCTCACGGGGGCCCTACACGATATTAGGCAGGTGTACCAATTTCTTTGGGTCTTCACTGTGTTTCACACAGGAGTAAAGGAGTGATGAGAACTGATACAATTTGATGCCATGCAACCGAATGCGAAATAGACCGTCGTGGAGCTAATCGTGAAACTGGCTATCCTGTAAGGCGTAGCTGCAGATAGTGCAATCATGTTATGTAGGCATGGAAAAAAACAAACATCCAGAGACTGAATTTGGCGAGTGGTTCCAGGTCTTATGAACTTCAATGCCACACACTTTTCAGGAGGGATAGTTTCCTATAAGCTGTTTGATTTTTATACGCAGACTAGGGACCAAGCAAAAGCAATTTATTTCGACCAGCTATGGACCAAAAACAGTGTTCCTACCATAGTTGTAGTTGTCTTACACTCATTTTTCCACTCTTGCTTCTTGTGACTTAAATATTCCCTACTGCCCTGGAAAGATCACGAGCGTGAGACAGAATCGTAAGGTACAGAGCATCTCCAACTTCTCGGTGTACAATAAATAACTTTCCAGCCAATTTACCATAGACATGAAACTACTAATAAAAATTAGTTTCACTGGAACATGAAACTAAACTTTTTCCCCTTCTGTACAATGAATATACCGCATTTATTTGCGTCATTACCTATGATCAAAAAATAAACACCACTTTTGCAAGTGCCTCGTTGTTGTCTTGGTCTACAGACCAGAGACTGGTTTGATGCAGCTCTCCACGCTACTCTATCCTGCGCAAACTTCTTCATCTCCCAGTACCTACTGCAACCTACATCATTTTGTATCTGCTTACCTCTTCCTAGGAAGAGGTGGCGGTCTGGACCTTGAAAAGTAGTTCAAATTAGATATTTGAACACCTTTTCATGCGTATATGAAATTTTAAATTTAGGTGTAAGAGAGGGCCTGAAGGCCCTAATCTTGCTAGGTAAAATAAATGCATAAATAAATAATAAATTGAATTATTGTATGTAATTAAAATTGAAATATAATTAAGTACTTAGGTTATTAATAGGTTAGATGCCCAATGTGGGTGTTAGCATATTTACAGAAGACCATGTGAGGCGCTTGTATGGAGATGGTGGCCAAGGGTGTGTGACGTAAGTAGTCGGACCCCCGTGGGCCAGTGGCGTGGCGCATGTCCGATTATAACGCACGTGTGCAAGAGAGAGCAAACGATCTTGTGTCATCACGCGTCACAGTAGCGTCCTCTGGTGGTCATGATATGAACTAAACCACTTGAGCTCTGGAGGTCATGGTAGATACATCGGGTACATCCATCTCGAATAACGGTACTTGCGTCATGATCTGACGTCAGGATAACACCCTCTGGTGGCTCTGATATGAACTAAACCAATTGGAGGCCAGAATCAGTAGCGAAAAAACCTGCCTGAAACTTGTTAACTAATAAAGACAAGTCTGTTTCTCCCACCATTATCGTAGGTGTACAGCATTATCATGTTGAAATTTGAACTTCCCGGCCATCTTGATTGACGTCACGGTCGCCATCTTGGATGATGTTGCAGTGGCACTCTCTGGTGGCGACGATATCAACTAAGCCAGTTGGGCTCTAGAGCTCATGGCGAACACATGCTTGAAACTCATTACATAATAAAGATATGTCCATTTTCCCGCCATTTTCCTAGGTGTGAAGAATTATCCTGGTGGAATCTGAACTTCCCGCCATTTTTCTGGGGGATGAGGCGTGGCACTTTCCTGTCAAAATTCAAACTTCCTACCAAAGTCCGCCATCTCGAATGACGTCACACTTGCCATCTTGGATGACGTCATCGCCGCCATCGTGTATGACGTTATCGTCGCCATCTTGGATAACGGTAGTTTAAGCTAGAATCCATTTAGCCCCAATACTTACACACACATCAAACTGTGCCCGACATAGGTTACAGTGATTCCACCCAAAGCAGTGGACTGTTGTATAACTTCAAACAAATGGCTCAAATGGCAATGAGCACTATGGGAGTTAACATCCAAGGTCATCAGTTCCCTAGACCTAGAACTATTTAAACCTAACTACCCTAAAGACATCACAAACATCCATGCCCGGGGCAGGATTCGAACCTGCGACTGTAGAAGGAGTGCAGTTCTGGACTGAAGCTCCTAGAACCGGTCGGCCACAGCGGTAGGCTAATTTCAAACAGTGCTACAGAACTGGAAGACGTAAGATAATGTGTGGACATGATGATGGACAGTGAATTGTGGAATCGGTCCAAAAATTTGTAGATGAAATAAACAAACTTATCCCACCGTTCAGGAGGGCATCTATTTTAAACTGCGACCAGTTTGAATTTGAAGAGAAAATGCATCTGAAAGGAACCGTGGAAATTAGAGGTAGCAAGATGAACCGATATCAATACCTTAATGCATCCGTATACAATTAGGCAGACTTGTCCAGTGAAACGAATTTTTATTACTTGTTTCTCTTGTTTCTTATTGAATTGTGGTCAAAACTTTATTCTTTGAAAGTTATGTTGCTTGTGTAGGTTTCCTCACAATGATAAATGTCCGCAGCTCGTGGTCTAGTGGCTAGTGTTGATGCCTCTAGATCACGGGGTCCCGGTTTCGATTCCAGCCCGGATTAGGGATTTTCTCTGCTTGGGGACTGGGTGTTCGTGTTGTCCTCATCATTTCATCATCACTGTCATTTGTGGTAGTGACTAGAGTGGGCCCTTCAGTCCGGAACCGCGGTGCTGGTACGGTCACAGGTTCGAATAGTGCCTCTGGCATGGATGTATGTGCTGTCCTTAGGTTAGTTAGGTTTAAGTAGTTCTAAGTTTAGGGGACTGATGACCTCAGGTGTTAAGTCCCATAGTGCTCAGAGCCATTTGAACCATTATTTTGACTAGAGTGCACTGTGTAAAGACATTGCTTGCCCCGAAAGTCGATAATATTTTTTCTTCTTTTGTGCATTACCTTGTCATAGTTCGTATGTATCACTTATTTCAACTATTCTTCATTTGTTAATACGTCACATTGTTTTTTCATTCATTTTGCTACTGTTTTATATTTTATATTGTTCGAATATGAATGTTCTGATTTTGTTTGCTTTGTAAATATTTGGTTAGGCTAGGAGAATTACTGTGTCAGAGAGAGAGCGAACGACTATCGATAGAGAGCGTGCGAGTTGTGGTATCGTGGCCGGTTCGCGGGTGGAGAAACGTTGCAAAGTTTGGCGTGAAAGACGGTGATACGCAGAGGAACAATTAATTGCAGTGCGTCCGCTGTGTTAATAGGAGATCGTGCATTATTAAGTGAACAGTAAAACCTGAAAAGTATATCGAGTGTTTGCGGTGAAAATTTTACATACTGTGTGAACTTGTGACAATTAGCCGTGAACCAGACACATTGTCGTGTGGAGACACTAACTGTTAGAATTGTCTTAAAGACGACGACGTAAACTGAACTGGTGTTTAAGCGATTGTTTTTGTGATGAAACACATGTGACTGTATTCCTGTGCCAACACGGTGAAAGAACTGTGCGAAATATTGGCATTAACCAGCTATATATCGTATATACTAAAGACGTTGGATAATTCCGACCTACCCGCACCTCGTGATTAATAAACTTTTAATAATGAAACGTCGCGCGCGTAACGACAACGCCCACACTGGAAATATTATTACCGCGCCAGTGCTGCCAGCTGATTCGACTACAACGGAGACGTGGGCCACCGCCGTAACTGGAATATTAATTAAACAGGAGGATCCATCATTATCTTCACGCCACGAACCAGGATTAACTTCACACATCGTCCGCGCGGACCACCTCTGACGTCATCGCCCTGCCTGCAGCAACAGTTAAGACTTGAAAAGAAAATTATTACGCTCTCTTTATTTTGAAAATGAAAGACAATCGCAGTTAAATTATCTATTTTAAAAATACTGTCATTTTGTTTAGCCCCAATAAATATTCTTTACATTATTTCGTCTTGTTGACATTGTTGAAAACCCGCCAAATTAAAGTTCAATTAATAATTTTCTTTCAAAATTCTTCTCAGACATTTTGCTGCTCATCATAATTTTATTTTAATGTTTGTGTGTAACTTCTTGCGGAGGGAGTAGGTATTTCATTTTTGGTGCAGTAAAATTAACTACCATAAAATTACGTATATTACCAGCTGATGCTGTCCGCCATTACTGATTGAAAACTGACCAATAGTATTTTTGCACCAATTTTCTCATTGGCTGTCAGCTTCAAAACAAAATTACTTATTTCGTTGTCATCTAGCAGATTCGAGATGTCTATGTCTTTTATTACTTTTGCAGGTTTACTGGAATTATATTGACTTTAATTGTTCATTTGGTTCCCGTTAAAGTGATTTATCGCATCTATATAATAATTGTACTGAATTACCTAATTTATTTTTTTATTATGTAAACATTGGCATACCATATTTAGATTAAAGTTGACGTCTTATTGGCCCCACATAAGATTCTGCACGTTGTGACAAAGACTATGTATTTTTTTTTGTCCATATCTAACAGGGGTAGTCAGATTCCTTGTATAGGTCATGTTTTATTATTTAAAGGATTTTTTCATAAATAGAGAACCAGTTTCTTTACAACTGGGGAAAAAAATTGGGCCGTGTATCAAATGGGACTTTGTACGGGGGCTGATGTCTGCGCAGTTGAGCGCTCCATAAACCAAACATCATCATCACAATGATCAATCCACTATAAAAAATATCTTAATCATCACCGGTCCTACTGTAGCTACATAAGAAAACATATTAAGTATTATCCAATTTGTGTATGCATGTTTACGATGACGAGATATAAATACGTCTCAATAAATATTCCCTTTCACGTAACGAACTGCAAAAATATCTCTGGAATCGAAATATTTTAGACAAACTGCTTGAGGATAGTTATCGACTGGGTAAAGAAAAGCAATTGAATGTGACTGGTTCGCGTTTACCACTACTTTTATTGGCATATACTTACAATAAACAGTTGAGCGCCAGCTCCTGGCTCCAAGTTCTGTTTGCGGCAATTTATGGCCCATCTTTTTCTTCGTTTGGGGTCACTTTGGAAATCTAAACATACGAAAACCATTTTTGCAATTGTCAGTGCAGTTCACAGCTGAGCAACCGCCCCGTATTTACGGCGAATTCTCCGATATATTTAATTAGAAATTTCGGCTCGCATCATGACTCATCTGTAAACAAGGATGAATATCCTACGCTTTGGAGACAGTTCAAGATGGTTCAAATGGCTCTAAGCACGATGGGACTTAACAACTAAGGCCATCAGTCCCCTAGACTTAGAACTATTTAAACGTAACTAACCTAAGGACATCACACACATCCATGCCCGAGGCAGGATTCGAAAATGCGACTGTAGCAGCAGCACAGTTTCGGAATGAAGCGCCTAGATCCGCTCGGCCACAACGGCCGGCTTTTGGGGAAAGCATGGCGGAGAGTTCAGCTCAGGTTATAGGGGTCTTACTACTGGATAGCCAGCTTTTCAGAGCGAATGGAACAGACTCTCCCACACTGGTGAGATGGTATTGCCGCATCTAGACCTTTAGAGTCGAGCAGAGAAGAAAGAATGTCGCGCTCAGTTTTCCTCTGGGGACTGTGGAGTGTGGAGCAGCTGTAATGTACTCTGCACCAGCACGGCTTGCAACAGCTGTGGACCGAGTTGTTGTTGCCTGAGTTGTGTGAACCGGTGAACCGCCAATTCCCCCCCTCCCCTCCCCCCCCCCCCCCCTAAAGTAGGCCCGCCGCTCTCGACTTAACGAGATTGAGAGGCTGTCTTCCTGCCGACAAAGGAGGCTGCAGGGGCACTTCCGGTGGCACACCACCCGCAGTGGCGACTGCAGGGCTGCCTTTTCGGACGCACTGTTCCAGTGTACTCAACTAGATAAATGCGAAATAGCAGCAGAAAAATGAAATTATCTCGCACAGCGATATGTGACAGTACTTAAGAGCTACCTCGGAAAGGAATCCGAGAAAGCCCTTGCGCCCTTTAGTACTGCACACTGCTGTGCCGGCATCACCTGTTCGTAGGTCTGAGAGCAAACTTTAACTGAAGCCGTACAGAGTAACGCCAGTGCATCGACTGACCAACTCTTGCACTGGCTACTGTAGTCTGTGCGTGATAGACGAGTTCGCCCTGAAATGCAGTATGGGTACATCTGCCGAGCTAATGAACCCGCAGAACAACCGACGTTGCAATTCTGTAGAACCTCACCGTCCCATGAAGATCCTCTGCACTATTTGAAACAAGGAGTGCAGCGTATAATCAGTGAAAACTCGAATTATAGCACTGATCATTTTCCAGCAAACTATAACTTCTGACAGCTATATAAACAGTATAATACAGTTGTTTTCCGAGAAATAACAGCTAACAAAAAGAGGATTTTTTCATCAGGAACACGTCTCATAGTAGCTTTGCCACTGTACGCCCTTGCCCTCTCCTACATGAATATGCCATTATTATCTTTGAATAAAAGTGTCAATTCTGTTTGTCTCATTCCGTATCTTGTGCAGTTACCTTCTGTAGTATACTGTAGCACTTCTTACTACGTGTGATCCAAGAATCATAGAGCTATGTTATCTGGCAATGACGCATCACGGGAAACTTACTTTTATCCTGGAGTTTTTGTCACCAGTGTTTAATCTTTTCTGCAAAAGCGTTCCCCTAGCCTCAAAGTAATGGTGTTTATCAAATATTAGTCACGATTGGCTGGTGAGTCGTGGTAAAAACAAAACGAATAAAATAAATAAATAAATAAAGGTAATTTCATTTTCATCAGTTACTCCCTGGCGACTACTTCCACGCTCACGTAGTGTGATTAAATGTTTTAACGTTCTTGATGAATCGCTAGTAAATGAAGTATATTCTTTAAGAAGAGATTTTGAAAGTAAATTCACGGTTCAGGTGGCAGTCAAAAACATCTCATGTGCATACCAGAAATGCAATCTGTGATGTAAAACTGATCAAGTTCCATCCTGTGAGGAAAGGGTGAGAACGACAGCGAGTGCTTTGCGCAGACAATTGTTATTTGAGTTAAGATTCGTCTTGTGCTGTTTACCGTGGGCATTCAGCAGCGACTTTGTATGTGTGCTTGTAGTTCAAAACATGAATGGTCCTTCTGGAATATTTCATTGCCTCATATTCCAGTAGATCATTGTAGACAAGTTCTCGCACGGACAAGCATTTATTAAGAGGACATCCCATGTCCTATGCCGCCAGTGTTAAATTATCGAATTTTGAGACCCATTATCTTGGAAACGTTTGAAGACGCCAACATACAGTTCTCCATAATTATTGAATGTACCTTTCTAGATACACTGAACTAGAATTATTACTAAAATTGTATTGTGGGGCATGTTATCTTTTTCTTTTTCATACACTAATTTTTTTGACAGAATTTTGTAAATAAATGAACATAAAAACAAAACAACTCAGGATATTTTAATTATTCTAGTTCCGTATGTGTTGAAACTGACATATGACATGCTGTGAAAGTTTCATGTTTCTGCCATCAGTACTTTTTTAGAGAACGGTTCATTTATTGCAAAATGTGTAGTTCAGAGACAGTGAGGTTTAAAACTTTTCTATTACAAATTCTTGTACAGAATTACATTTCTGCATCTTTTATGCACTGGAATGGCCCTGGCCTATAGTATGTGTCTTCTTCAGTGTCACAACAGCCCAATGTTTGCCATCTCCTTGTCTTTCTTGCTTCTTTTGTCATTAACTGAGCAGCTAATTGTGTTTCACGTACACGAAACTCGTCCAGTTCGCACAATCCTTTAGATATGATCTGTTCAAGTCTTACCGTTAACGTTTCCAGAACCTCAAGTCTTTCATAGTTCCCACCATTAAAAGTTATTACAGCATCAGACACTGCTAACTGTAGAGTCATAAAGCCAACAAATACATTTTTAGGCACACGGCACCACACAACATTACTGAAGGACTCTTTTCACATTCTGGGTCTCCCCAAGTAAACACTTCTTTAGTAGCTCAGTATTTGCCAAGTCTCTGTAAATAAGTTTGATGTCATAATATCGTTACTATTACCATTGTCACCCATTTCTAAAGTTACTTTCCTTTTTGATGCACTAGGGGGCGTGGTCACTTCAGAAACATAATCGTGGTTTCCTTCACTGCTAGCACCCGTTTTCAAGTCCTACAGAAGAAAATGCAGGTCTCACATATCTGTTAACAGCAAATTTGCGTTTCTTGAAGTTATTTTTACGCTTAGTCATTTTATTTACATATGAAAAGCAACAGGAGTTAGCTTACTACAAAAACAGCCGACAATCACACTACTTTCAACGAAGACAAGTATCAAAAACAAAGGGCTGATTTATGTATTCGTAATGCCAACTTCTGAGACGTTGCAGTAGACACAAAAGAAAGCAATTCACAGCCTTCTAGACTTAGTTCCCAAGATATGACTGCTCAACAGTGGCAGTATATGCATAGCTGCGAAATTTGTCAGTCACACGTCAACATTCAAAATATTATTTGAAGGTCTCACAATTGTCTGATCTTAATGTATTATAAACCAAAATGTTCAGGAATATCTAAAGTACATTATGGAGTAGAAAACAGATAACATCAAATTTCAACGAATTTCATGTACCATGTCCCCTTAAACAATTGTAATAAATTTTTTATGGAAGTTTTAAATTCTAGTGCGATGAATATTAATTTCCTCCTAGGTGCTTTATTGACTGGTTATGCGAATTGTTCGCCTTTCTTCCTATCTTTCTTATCTCTGTTCCCGCTACGCACATAGCGCACAAAAGTGGGAATGAACGCCTCTGTTTAATTATCTTGCCTCCTACTTCTTATTATCGTCATGTAACCAGGCCTCGTACTCCCATTGTTTGGATAATTGAATTCCACAGTAGCAGACTCTTTTCGTAATCAACAGTCGCACCACTTTCAGCACTATTGTTTCTCTTCCCAAAAGAGCGGGAGCGGTGCCATTTATCCTCGGTTTTTAAAAAATAAACTTTCCTTCTGCGCGCCGCGCTATATGACTCTTGATAATGTTTACTGAAGTTTGGTTATCTGCACCACGATTTCATTGTACAGTATTACTAATCTTCGAACCATCAACACTACCGCGTGGCTTCTTATTTACATCTACATCTACATAGTCATATTTTCCCCCCGTTTGTTCCACTCGCAGATCGCGCGAGGGGAAAAACGACTGTCTGAACGCCACAGTTCGAGCTTTAATTTCCAATATCTTTGAATGGTGATCATTGCGCGATTTGAAAGTTGGTGGTAATAATATATGCTCTACATCCTCGGCGAAGATCGGATTTCGGAATTTACAGAGCAGCCCCTTCCGCTTAGCGCGCCGTTGTCTGCAAGTGTGTCCCATTTCAAACTACCTATGAGATTTGTAACGCTCTCGCGATGGCTAAATGTACCAGTCACGAACCTTGCCGCTCTTCTTTGGACCCTCTCAATCTCTTGAATCAGACCCAACTGACAAGGGTCCCATACAGACGAACAATGCTCTAAGACTGGACGAAGCTATTTCCTTTGTTGAAGGACTGCATCGCTTCAGGATTCTACCAATAAACCGCAATCTGGAGTTCGCCTTGCCCTTTACTTCTGTAATCTGATCGTTCTATTTGAGATACTTGACGGATGTCACCGCTTCCAAAGACTGGGCATTTATTTTGTACTCGTACATTAATGGGGATTTTTCGCCTTGTTATACGCAGTAGGTTACACTTACTAATATTCAGAAATAACTGCCAGTCATTACACAACGCTTTTTTTTATGCAAATCCTCATTGATTTGTTCTCAACTTCCGTGTGATACTACTTTCCTGTAGACTACAGCATCATCGGCAAACAGTCTAATGCCGTTGTCAATACCATCAACCAGATCTTTTATGTAAATTGTAAAAAGCAGCGGACCTATTACCCTGCCCTTTGGCGCATCTGAAGTTACGCTTGTTTCTGTTGAAGTCACCCCGTTCAGGACGACATACTGCTCACTGTCTGTTAGAAAACTATCCAACCGCACATGTCATCGGATAGGCCGTAAGCGCTCACTTTTTGTAGCAAGCGACAGTGCGGAACTGAGTCGAACGCCTTTCGAAAGTCGAGAAATATGGTATCAACCTGGGAGCCGGTGTATAGAGCCTGTTGTATATCGTGCACAAAGAGGGCCAGCTGTGTCTCGCATGACCGCTCTTTCCTAAAACCGTGCTGTTTTCTGCAGATGAGCTTCTCTAGGAAGGTCATTATGTCTGAAAGCAAAATATGTTTCATGATTCTACAACAAATCGATGTCAGTGAAATTGGACAGTAATTATGTGCATCTGATTTTCTACCCTTTTTATAGATTGCTATGACCTGGGCCTTCTTCCAGTCCCGTGGAGCTATCCGCTGTTCCAATGATCTCTGATAGATGATGGATAAGTATGGTGATATATTTGCAGCACAGTCAACATAAAATCTTACTGGGATAACGTTTGGGCCAGATGCCTTCCTGGCGTTTTAAGGATCTTAACTGTTTTACAATCCCAGATACACTATGCAGCCATCTTTGCGTTTGTTCGACAACTGAAAGGGGGAATGATGCTGCAGTCCTCTACCGTAAACGAGTTTTTGAAATTTAGGTTTAGAATTTCGGCCTTCTGTTTATCATTATCAGTTACATTACCCATACTGCAGGCAAGAGAAGGTATTGAGTTATTTGTAGCGTTAATAGATTTTACGCACGACCAAAATTTTTTGGGGTAATTTTTAGAATCTGCATATAAGACATTGCTTTCAAATTCGTTAAACGAGTTTTTGAAAGCTATGTTTAGAATTTCGGCCTTCTGTTCATCATCATCAGTTACATTAACCATACTGTCAGCAAGAGAAGGTATTGAATTATTTGTAGCGTTCATAGATTTTACGTACGCCCAAAATTTTTTGGGTTTATTTTTAGAATCTGCAGATAAGATAATGCTTTTAAATTTGTTAAAAGAACCTCTCATTGACCTTTTGGCAGCTGCTTTGATTTCGCATGATTTCTGTTTATTAGCAGGGCAGTGACTACGTTCAAAATAAATGTGCAAAATTCTCTGCTTTCTCAGTAACTTCCTTTCCCTCCCCTATATTTTTCTTAGGGACATACTTCTTTAGCATATGGTGGACACACCGAGCGAGGTGGCGCAGTGATTAGTACACTGGACTCGCATTCGGGAGGACGACGGTTCAATCCCGTCTCCGGCCATCCTGATTTAGGTTTTCCGTGCTTTCCCTAAATCGTTTCAGGTAAATGCCGGGATGGTTCCTTTGAAAGGGCACGGCCGATTTCCTTCCCAACCCTTCCCTAACCCGAGCTTGCGCTCCGTCTCTAATGACCTCGTTGTCGACGGGACGTTAAACACTAACCACCACCACCACCATCATATGGTGGACAGTGCCTTTAAATTCCGACCAAAGATGCTTAATATCTTTGTGTCCCGCGGTGAATGCTTGGAGCTGATTATGAAGATATTCATTAATGATACTTTTATTTGCCTTCTCAAACAAGAAAACTCTACGCTGTTTCTTTGGATTTTTTGCAACTTCCACTGACATAGGAGCCGCAACGACATTATGGTCGCTGATACCTTCTTCTAGATTAACTTCCTCAAAAAAAGATCAGGTCTGTTTGTCGCCAAGATATCTAATATATTACCATCTCGAGTTGGTTTTCTAACCAATTACTCAAGGTTGTATGTTGAGAGCCCTCCTAGAATAACTTCACACGAGTCTTTGCTTCTGCCCGCTGTGATAAACGTGTAAGTTTCCCAGTCAATGGATGCCAGTTTGAAGTCTCCACCTATAACTAATGGATAATTTGGGTATTTATTTCCTATGCACTCAAGACTTTCCCTGAAACGTTCTGCGACGTTTGTTGCGGATGCTGGTGGTCTATAAAAACATCCTAATACAATGGTCAATCCTTGTCTGATTGACAGCTTTATCCAGGCTATTTCACAGTCCGACCCAGTATCGATCTCAACTGCGTTTAAACAGCTTTTAACTGCAGTGAACACACCACCTCCCATAGCATCAGTCCTATCCTTCCTAAAATTGACCAATCCCAGTTCAAGATTTCACTGCTATTCATGTCTGGTTTTAACCAGCTTTTTTACCTAATACAATATTGGCATTGCTACTGTTTATTTCGGAGAGTAACTCGAGGATTTTGCTACAGACACTTCGACAACTTACTAACATGACATTTAGCATATTTAAATCCTTTGGAATGACCTGTTTAGACGAACTAACAATTTTTTCAGTTTGCACACCCACATCAGTGTCATGAACTGGTAAATTTTCAGGCCAATGGTTTGTTTCCCGTCAAGAGGAACCTAATCTAAAAAGAAAACCATGTGCACTCTACAAGTACTGTGCTACCCATGTAGCTGCTTCCTGTGTGTAGTGTACCCCTGATCTATCGAGGGACGTCCTACAACCTCCCACCCCATAGCGTAGGTCGAGGAATCTACAACCATTTTGGTCACGGAGTCGACGTAGCCTCTGGTTTAGATTCTCCACTCGACTCCAAACCAGAGGACCCCAGTCCACCCTGGGTACAATGCTGCAGATCGTCAACTTGGCTTCCACTCCTCGAGAGATGGAGGCGCCTTCGCCAATATAGCCAGCCGTCGAAAGGACCCAAGGGTTTCCTCGGAACACCGACGACAGGCACCGCTGGTGCCGACATGTGCAACAGTCTGCATGGCTGCGCCCCGCACGCTCGATAGCCGCCTGAAGAGCCCCTTCCACATCCCTGACAAGCCACCCAGGCAAGCACACCGAGTGAACTTCTTCCCCGCCCTAGCCGCTCTGAGGGTCTCCATGACCCGCCTAACATTGAACCTCCTAATAACTAACAAACTGCAGCATACTTGAGGAGAACTAAGTCAATAGTTTAACTTTATTACGATCAATTGCCTTGAAAGCCTCATATCTGGACTGACAAGACAGTACTTGCAAGTACAGGAGGTTCGTGGGGGTATTTTTTACCCTCAAATCTTCCCTAAATACTAAACTGACGACTCGTCGATGTCTCAGAATATTTGCTATCAACTGATTGTTTCTTTTACTCAAGCTGTGCCAAAAATTCTTTTTTCTCCCCAATTTCAATCAGTACTTAACGGTCTTGCCGCAGTGGATTCACCGGTTCCCGTGAGATCACCGAAGTTAAACGCTGTCGGGCGTGGTCGGCAGTTGTATGGGTGACCATCCAGGCCACCATGCGCTGTTGCCATTTTTCGGGGTGCACTCAGCCTCGTGATGCCAATTGAGGAGCTACTCGACCGAATAGAAGCGGCTTCGGTCAAGAATACCATGATAACGACCCAGAGAGCGGTGTGCTGACCCCACACCTCTCCTATCTGCATCCTCCACTGAGGACGACACGGCGGTCGGATGGAGTGTTTTTTGTGCTTGCACTTCAATAGTTACCCGATCTACCCAGCTGATGTCGAACATTATTCTGAAGCATCACGTATCAAAAAATACCATCCTCTTCTTGTCTTGGACTGTGTATCGTAACGTTTCACTCAAGTAAAAACGCAACACTACATACAAATATCTTCAAAAAAGACTTCGTAACACTTATACAAGTTTCTCTTCGTTTCAGAAATGATTTTTTTACTATAGCCAGACTCTACCTCGGTCGTCATCGGCTTTCTGCTGCCTGCGTAACAAAACTCACCAGCTACTTTCAGCGTGTCATTTGCTAATCTGATTCCCTCCGCATCTCCTGATTTATAATGACATGATTTACTTTTGATTATGTCCATTCTACAAACTCTTTTCAAAACACTACCCATCCTGTACAATTTTTCTTCTAAGCCCTTCGCTGTCTTTGACAGGGTTACAAGTTTATTGGCAAACGTCAAACTTTTTATTTATTCCCTTTGAACTTTTATACCCTTTTCAGATTTCTCCTTGCGTTCCTTTACTGGTTGCGCAACGTGCAGACAAAGTAATATCGGAGAGAGACTGTAATCCTGTTTTAATTCCTCCTCAAATATGACCCTCTTTCACATAATTTGGATCTTAGAACTGTCGTCTGGTTTCTGTACAAGTTTTAAATAACCTTTCTCTCCGTTAATTTTATGCCTACTATCTTCAGAATTTCAAAGAATGTGTTTCAATTAAAATTGTCAAAAGCTTTCTCTAAATCAACAAATGCTATTTTCCAAGAGTAGTCACAGCGTCAGTACCGACTGGTATGTTCCTACATTTCTCCAGACGGCAGAGTGATCTCCCCCGCGGTCGACTTCTATCAGTCTTTCCCTCCTTCTGTGGTAACGCGTGCCAGTAATTTGCAACCATAACCTATTCACATCTGTGTACCGCTGACTTCTTTGCAAACTGTTAAATTGTAAAACCTTAATAGAGAACCAAACAAATAATATAGTCTAGTCAGTGGTCGTCAAACTACGGCATGTTTTCGTGCGGCCATCGAGCCTCCTCGGTTTCGCACAGGTAGCATTAGTTATCTACTTGTCTGTAGTAGCGGTGTTTTGTTTACGGAAATTGCATGGAATAGTGATTGAAGTCGGCGAAGTAATTAGGTAAATGAAAACCATCCACCACTTACATTTAACGCGCCACTTGCCGGTGTTCCGCAGCGCTAAAGGCATGAGCGACCTGCTGGCCAACGATGTGAGCCGTGCATCAAACGCGCCGTGTGCCCAGGGCCGCTTGTTTGTCGGCTCACTGTTAGCTTTGTCGTGTCAGTGTGTCAGTCGTGAACTAAGTTTTGCTGCCCCTGAGCGTTTGTCGCGTATTGAGTGTATTTGTGCTCGTATTTGGGGGTATAATTATTAGCGGAATAAATAATGTCTGATGTACCTTCAAGAATGGTGACAAAGAGGAAAAATGTGTGAAGAGAAAAGAAGTTTCCAAGAAATAAGGGAAGAAAAATTTTGCTTTATAAGTGGACACAAAGAAGGTACTGCTACTTGCTCAGAGACTGGAGATACAATTTCTTACGCCACTACACAAGTAAGCACAATTCATTTACAGTAGCTTTTCCTTTGAATTCAAATGAAAGAAAGGAAAAAATTGCTCATTTAAAATCTACCATTCGTCGTCAACGAAACGCTATGTTAGCAGCAGTTAGGCAAAGTGAGGCTGTCACTAGAGCATCGTACCAAGTATGTGATATTCTGGAAAAAATATGAAAGCTTTCTCTGATGCTGAACTTTGTTTCAAAATTTTTCCTACAGTAAACAAATATCAGCTGAAATAAATAAGCTCAGACTTTCAGAATCTACCTGTCGACGTCGTGTAGAAGATATTTCAAAATATGTGTTGGGGGCAGTAATTAATAAAGTCAAACCATGCAAATACTTCAGTCTTGCGTGTGATTCCAGTACAGATTTAGCTTCGATGGCTCAGTTTTCATTATTTGTGCGTTACTGCACAAATGATGGGGTAATAGAGGAAGATTTTTTAGAAATTATAACCATGAAAGGTCACACAAAAGCATGTGATTTTGTGGATGCAATTAAAGAATTTGTAAAAAAAAAGACTTATCTATGAGCAAATTAATATTAATATGAATAGATGGTTGTCTGTCAGTGATGGGCGTCAACAATGGTTTGATAGCACTGATTAAGAAGGAATGGAATTTGCCAAATTTACCCTCCATTCACTGTTTACTGCATCAAGAAAGTTTTGCATGTCAAATTTCAAATACCAAACTGAAGAATGTTATGCAAACGGTTATAAGCGTTATAAATTTCATTCGTACCTGTGAACCTAATCACCGAGAATTTAAAGAACTTCTGCAGGAATTTCAAGCTTGTTTCAGTGATGTTCTCGTACATACTGCTGTCAGGTGGCTAAGCAAAGGAAAAGTGCTGGAATGGTTTGTGAATTTGAAATCTGACATTATTTTATTCTTACAACAAAGTGGCAAAAATTATCCTGAACTTCATGATGATGAATGGTTAATACTTACACATTTTTTGACCGATATTACACAAAAATTCCACACTTAACTTGGAATTACAAGGACCAAACAAGATAATTGGCCAAATGACTAACAAAATATTTGCATTTGAAGGCAAACTGCAACTATATATAAATGAAGTCGAAGTAAAAGATCTGCCTAATTTTCCAACTGATGCTATGCTCCGATCAGCTTAACTATCGCCGAAACTATTTACCAAAACATGAAAGAATATTTGGAAGAAATAAAAAACCTATTTACAGATGTCAGAAATATTCGAAGCTGTTTCATTCTCGTAGAGAACCCTTGGCATGTTGGACATGATGATCTCAAATTATTCTGCCAGTTTGTATTTCCTAAAACTAATTTGATAAATGAAATAATCGAACTTCAGCATGACACACAGCTTAAAGCTCTGTTTATAGAACATCTTGAAACACAACAGTACACTGAATTTTGGAAATGTGTGCCTAACAATTATAAATATTTACGAGACTGTGCGCAGTTCATTGTAACACTATTTCCTTCAAATTACCTTTGTGAAGACTCATTTTCAAAAATGAAGTACCTGAAAAAATATGGTAATCGGTTGTTCAGTCATTTAGAAGAATCAATGAGGATTGCATGCAGCCCAATCGACGCATATATATACGACATAGCCAAAAAGTTCAACATCACAACTTACATCATCATCATCATCATTTAAGACTGATTATTCCTTTCAGCGTTCAGTCTGGAGCATAGCCCCCCTTATAAAATTTCTCCATGATCGCCTATTCAGTACTAACATTGGTGCCTCTTCTGATGTTAAACCTATTACTTCAAAATCATTCTTAACCGAATCCAGGTACCTTCTCCTTGGTCTGCTCCGACTCCTCCTACCCTCTACTTACTTTAATGAAAAATTTTATATTTGTATTTACGTTTGTTTTGCAATTATAGTGAAGAAAAACCAGATTCAACAGAGCTGTACCTTTCTTATATAATCTGATGCATGTGCATTGCATCTGTACTTTTCTTATTTTTTAAATTTCTTATTTATTTCTACATTTTTTGAACGTTTGAGATTAATGCAATTATAATAAAGTTTTTGTGGCCATTTGAATAATGTAATAGAATATTTTAATAGTATATTTATCTCATCTTGCACGAAAGTGCTTTAAAATAAACTTCAGGAACAAGATACATTGATCTAAGATTTGTTTTTGGTAGTGGATCAAAATTACTAATGATTCCCTTCCTTCCCTTCATCCTTCATATGCTCCTACATGAATATTGTAAGATTGTGCAAGTCATGTGAATTTTATATTCACAGAGATAATTAAACTGGAATGAATTAGTTGAAATTTTATCAGCAGCATTTTATGCAGTGTTCAACACTCATAAGTATGGTGACAGTCATTCTCTGAAAGTCTGTGAATGGCACATGTCATCATTGACTCATACAACCACAACGATTATTTCAGTCGGTCACAACACTAGACTCCTGTGAAGACTGCCTAAAATGTAATTATTGACAACAGGACACAACTACTCGTATGTCTCCTACGAATATATCCCTCAAAGTCTAATTGTTATCAAACCGGTGGACGGGTATTTAAAAATCTTTTTCCCTGTATTGCAGAATTTCAATGTAATAAACATAGCTTATTGTTGTCAGCAACTGCACAGCAATGTTGTTTGGCGAAGGAGTCACATACATTCAGCAGTTGCGAGTGGTTTGTTTCCGAAAGTACTATTTCATTTTAACAGGTGCTAATGCTTACAGATTCTGAAGAACGATAAATGATATTTATCCAAATACGGTAAAGAATAAATGGTTTGTAGCTTTCAGCTATACCTGTCTCCTTCGTCAAATGAAAAATGTACTAGAAGAATCGTAAGTAGGAGCGCGTAAAGTTGTTCTATCACCTTTACAGGTGCCACTTGGTACAGGGGCAGATAGATTTGTCGTTGCGGTGGGAGGGGACGTAATAATGGAAATGTTTTCATGTTTGTTTCCCAGTGCTGGCAACAAATGGGTGCGTGTGCCTCGTACCAATTATCTTCTATTGTCTCAATCTTAAATGAAAGTGCGTTGGATTCAGGAATATGCGTTATAGAGACGGTCATATGCGGTACATAGTTTTTTAAAATAATAATTAACTTTATCTTTTAAAAATGTGTGTGTGTGTGTTTGTGTTTGTGTGTGTTTATCCTTGACTTCCCCTCCTAAACCCTCGGATCGATTTCAACCACACTGATACACATATTATTATGAATCTCTAAAGAAATATTGTGGGGTAAGGAAAGCCAAACTCTTATTGGGGCTGGGGATGGTAATGTGGAGGGGAAAGTGGAGGAGGGCATGGATACATAAAGGAGGAGTGCGAAATGGACAGGTAAAGGGGTGAAGAGATGCTGAGTGAGGGGAAAGTCTAGATGGACGACAGAGAGTGAGGGAACGAAGAGACAGAATAACGTAAGAGTGGAATAAATAAATATCTAGCCAATGCCAGGTACCTCATTTACTATGAAATAAAATTAAGGCTGTTGTAGTTCAGTCAAGTGAATTGAAGAAAAATAACTTTCAAAAAATGTAGAAAGCAGTTGTGATCGAGTCTTACGTTACATAATACATTTAAGTACAAATCCATTTGCTGTTATCAACCATCTGTTCACAAAGACAACGCAGCAACATTTCGTCGGGCAATTACAATTCACGGGTCATTGAGGGTGGCAACAATCTGAAACTGAGAACATTCTACTCGTAGTGGTCCGAATGGTATCGACTTTAACGATAAGTGCTAGAAAGTCAGTGATAAACCTCTCGCTTCTTTACTATAGCTAGTCCACTGGAGGTTCATAATACACCACGTACGTGGTTTGCCAGTTAATAAAAGGACCTGGAGATCTGCGGCCCGAGATGCCACATCATTTTATTAGTTTTGGTCCGTGAGCAAAAAAGTTTGACGACCACTATTCTAGATTTCAGACTGCTATTAGGGTGGATGTTAACTGAAAAAACGATTTCAGTTTCTTATATTGTTGCCATAGTTCAGACAAAAGAACATGAGACGAACCAAAAACAAAATTACAAATGCGTGTGAAATCTTATGGGACTTATCTGCTAAGGTCATGAGTCCCTATTCTAAGGACAAACACATACAACCACGCCCGAGGGAGGACTCGAACCTCCGCCGCGACCAGCCGCACAGTCCATGACTGCAGCCCCTAGACCGCTCGGCGTCAGACGAACCCAAAGTATAGTTTTTCCATACGAGAGTGACATGGTAGTTTACAATAAACCGATGAAGCTGCTTAAGTTAATCAGGGATTCAACTTCCGGTGGCTGGCTTCACTTCATCTCATAAGCAAATATTAAAAAGCATAATCACCTACTTTTCCAAGACTATTTTGATTTTTCTGTGTCTGTGGTTCAGGATGAAAATTAACTTAGCGTGTCAAGTGGGGCGGAAAATGTGTCGTTCTAAGTGGTAAGATCTTAGTACGAGAGCGGTCGTGAAAGTAGTGCCTCCGAATTTATTATGTGAAAGCTCTTAACGCTTTCTAAACAAAACAAACTTTGTTGGCATTTTACACCTTTATTCTCAATGTCTACATGTTTACCTCTACATTGTCTACATGCCTCTGTGTGGGCACTAATCTCTCTGATTTTATCCTCATGGTCTCTTCGCGAGATATACGTAGGAGGGAGCAATATACTGCTAACCACCTCGGCGAAGGTAAAGTTCTCGAAACTTCAGCAAAAGCCCGTACCGTGCTACTCAGCGTCTATCTTGCAGAGTCTTCCACTGGAGTTTATCTGTCATTTCCGTAACGCGTTTGCGATGCTCTCCGCTGGATCTTCTCTATCTCCTCTATCAACCCCATCTGGTACGGATCCCACACCGGTGAGCAGTATTCAAGCAGTTGGCGAACAAGTGTACTGTAACCTACTTCCTTTGTTCTCGGACTGCATTTCCTTAGGATTCTTCCAATGAAGCTCATTCTGCCATCTGCTTTACGAACGATTAATTTTTTATGGTCATTCCATTTTAGAACACTGATAGTGCCTGCTCCCAGATAATTTATGGAATTAACTGCTTCCAGTTGCTGACCTGCTATATTGTAGCTAAATAATAAAGGATCTTTCTTTCTATGTATTCGCAGCACATTACACTTGTCTACATTGAGATTAAATTGCCATTCCCTGTACCATGCGTCAATTCGTTCCAGATCCTCCTGCATTTCAGTACAATTTTCCATTGTTACAATCTATCGATATAGTATAGCGTCATCCGCAAAAAGCCTCAGTGAACTTCCGATGTTATCCTCAAGGTCATTTGTGTATATTGTGAATAGCAACGGTCCTACGACACTCCCCTGCGGCACACCTGATATCAATCATTCTTACTTCGGAAGATTTCTCTCCATTGAGAATGACATGCTGCATTCTTCTAATAATTTCCGTGTATGCAGCCGGATCCCGTCGACATTCTGCCACGATATTTCGGCCCAGAGACGTCCGGCCATCATCAGGTGAGTGCAGTCGCGACTGCACCTGGGCTCTTCAGTAGTTACCCTATACATTAACTCTAGTTCTATCCTATATTCTACTTCTTCCCTATGTACATCCAGGTTGCTCTGACTCATGCCCTACTCGTAATCCATTCTACAGGAGTCTCATGGAGCGGTCTTGCATTAACATGCTGAATCCTCCGTTTTAATAAGACGTACACCACACCGATAAATACAATCAACACGGTAATAGTACTGGTTGAAGTACCACTGGTCACTATGCTACGTTTCCGCCTGGTATAGTACCCCTACACATACCTTAATAATTGCTGCATTGAAATTTGACCTTTCTCCAAATCTACTACTTCATCTATCGTTTGCAATAGTGTAGCATCCCATTTGTTGTTGATATAAGTCAAATTTTCTCCTGGAGAGATGCTGAATGACGCACCTGACCAGTACAACGTCAGATGAGTATCTGTAACCTTGCTGACTCCCGTGACTGTCGCTGGTAAGCTGAAACGATCCTCTACTATTTCACAATTTGTCCCATTGATTAGCAAACCACTGTCCCGTAATTCCATCTCCGTGGCTGCTGTCCAATTCCCATTGTCATAACACTTGGCTGATATCCTCTCCGTAGCGAATACTGAATACAACCAATGCCTCCCAACTTGCTGAAAATGTGGCGTAGGCTTCACTATTATTCTCCGACACTCCGAAGCTTCTGCTTCTGCCCTAAATAACTGGATCTCACAAGACCCCTTGCCCGTGGAAACTGACTCCGTTAGACATCTACTCAACTCTAAACTCGACATAGTAGCATGAATATCCCCCTCCTTAGAAATTAATAAAACCTCCAGTGTCGCCGGCCGGGGTGGTCGAGCGGTTTTAGGCGCTACAGTCTGGAACCGCGCGACCGCTACTGTCGCAAGTTCGAATCGTGCCTCAGACATAGATGTGTGTGATGTCCTTAGGTTAGTTAGGTTTAAGTAGTTCTAAGTTGTAGAGGACTGATGACCTTAGCAGTTAAGTCCCATAGTGCTCAGAGCCATTTTGACCCTCCTGTGTCCTGAACTGTACGCCCTTCCGCATACGCTCCCATTTGACCGGATAAGGATGCACTGGGTAACAGTGATACTGTCTCCCCACACTAGTTACTGGCAATATGATCTCTATGTACATCTTAACTAGAGCCGTTGTTACTTTAATCCTAGACATATGATCAAAAAATGACATACTCGCTTCAATTATCGGCACTACGTGATCTACCCCCTCTGGAAACTCTCCCTCTGCCTGCTCCAGACTCCGTCTGAATTTTTCTTGTAATATCAACGTCGCACTCACCTGCCCATGCAATGCGTGATGTTCTGCAGAATGTCGACGGGATCCGGCTGCATACCCGGAAATTATTAGAAGAACAAATACGCCGGGAAAATTTCAGAAGTCACATGTTACATTCTGTTATCTAGGAACTCTTCAGTCCAATCACACAATTGGCCTTATAGTCCATATGCTCTTACTTTCTTCATTAAACGACTATGGGGAACTGTATCAAATGCCTTGAGGAAGTCAAGAAACACGGCATCTACCTGGGATCCCGTGTCTATGGCCCTCTGAGTCTCGTGGACGAATAGCGCGAGCTGAGTTTCACACGATCGTCTTTTTCGAAACCCATGCCGATTCCTACAGAGTAGATTTCTAGTCTCCAGAAAAGTCATTATACTCGAACGTAATACGTGTTCCAAAATTCTACAACTGATCGACGTTAGAGATATAGGTCTGTAGTTCTGCACATCTGTTCGACACCCCTTCTTGAAAACGGGGATGACTTGTGCTCTTTTCCAATCTACCCTCTTCTAGAGACCTACGGTACACCGTTGCAAGAAGGGGGGCAAGTGTGAAATGTTTGACTTTGTTGATGGAGCCACAACCTCACTCACTTCAGCTTGCACCGTTTCATCACTATCAAAGTGCAGTCCTCGACGATGTTCTTCAGGTTTTCGAAACAGATGAAAATAGGTTGGGGCCTGTCGGGGCTGTGCGGAGGATGATCGACGACGGAGAACCCAAGGCGTCGGATTTTCGCAGCCGTCACAGCTGTCGTGTCTGGTCTGGCGTTATCGTGCTGAAGGAGACGGTGCTCCAAGTGTGGATTTCAATTGGAGGCACGTTTCCTGCGGTTAGAAAATCGATTACAGCACGCTATTTCTTATGCTCCGACATAGTTACGTTACGCATCTCGACGTAACACGCTACAACTGGAAGCCCACTGGCGGCAGAGCGTTACAACTTGCGTCAGCGAAGTGGGGAAGGCAACTGAATAACACGGATGACGGGTGACACTTCAACCGGTATTGCGAACAGAATAAAAAATATTACTTTTCAGCGCGCCGCCGTATATTCCGAAGTTGTAAGATTAGGCATACAGTGTCGTGTGACGGGCAGCCGATAGCGCAGGCTTTGGAGACGTCACACCGAGTGTGGGCAGTGTGGTCAGACGGTAAGCAAACACTCTGCTGCCAAGAGCTGAGCGCCTGCGGGGCCAGGTGTTTGGATTTTCATGTGACGGATTCTCCGCAGGGAGTTCGGACTTTGCGCAATTTCGGCGAGTTGGGTTACAGAATCTGGCTAACAGTCAACGCACTTTTAACTTTTTACTGGGCAAGCTTCGTGGCAGTTTCGAGCGACTGGCTGTAGAGAACGGTAGAGGCTTGGGCTGTAACGAGTGCCACTCAGTTTTTTTGCCTGTCTGCCCTTAGATGTATTTATGACTGTTACTAAAGATACAAATACTTACAACTGTATGCTTATTTTAATGCGTGAAAGTGATTTAATGAGTGAAACTGTTTCAGTGGGTAGAAGTAATTTAATTACTGTCACGTTTATCTATTTCCATGTTTAAATATGTTAATGCCTATAGTCCGTGCACACATGTTTATAACTGGTAAGCTTTTTGTTACCTCCCTTGTTAGTGACGCCTCTGACACGAATAAAAAAAAATTCTGTCTGTGAAGGCTGTTTGTACAGTTTGCACGTTTTGTAAATCATAGCTGCTGCTATAAGGTTAATGGAATGTAGTCAAATTACTAAGTGTTACTGAGATGCTTCAGAAGCTCGAATTGGAATCCGAGGAAGGAAGGCGACGTTCTTTTCGATGGACACTTTTGAGAATATTTAAAGAATGTGCATTTGGAGGTGACTACCGAACGATTCTTCTGCCGCCAACATACATACGCGTTAGGACCACAAAGAAAAGATATGACAAATTAGGGCTCATACAGAGGCATACAGACAGTCGTTTTCCCCTCGCTCTGTTTGCGAGTGGGACAGGAAAGGAAATGACCAGTAGTGGCGCAGGGTACCCTCCACCACGCACCGGATGGTGGGTTGCGGAGTATCTGTGTAGATATTGTTAGCAGCAGACACACTGGCTGCGCCAAAGACTGCAGTTTTACAATTATTTACTTCTCCCTCATTGTCGCTGCCAGCCCTGCGAATCCTCCGACAATGTGCGCAACGCGCGCCGCTGATCGCACTCGGGAGCCTGAGGCCACCAGTGCTCCGCTGAGGCCAGGATGCCCTGTGGTTGAGCTGAACTCGTCGCCGCTCGGTGCCCCAGTACGGGCACGCCCACGGAGCCGCGTCGCCGTGAGGTCAGCTGCCGACGCCTGCTGCACCGGCAGCTGGGAAGCCGTCAGTCGCGATGTCCACGAGATCCCGTCACGGACGGACCACGCGCCGTGGGTCTGGGTTGCCGTGAAGTCCGGGCGTCAGTCTCTGGCGGCGCCTATGACCGAGACCGTGCTGCGGCCGGTCCTGCTGGAAGTTCTCGCTGTAGTCAGTCAGCCACGGTGCAGACCGAACTCGGGCCGACCTCCAGAGCTGAAGCTGACATCTGGCGGCGAACGGATGACACCTGCGAGCTGGAACAGACTTCTGGAATCGTCACCCGAAGATTGAACATTCGGACAGGGACCACGTCCGTCCTCAGATCCGAACTGCTTCCTAACGGCTTCTGTCTGCTGCTGCCTGTGCTCCACTATTTATATCCGGCAGGAGGATGTGTTTTACTCTTGGTGGTAGCTTTTTGTTATTACTCCCGTAGTATATTGCAGTGTAACTTAGCGTGCTGGCCTCACTTCCCCTTACTCAGCATTCTCCAGGCTTCGCTCGGCACTCGGTCAATGTGCGTCCTTGCGTCAGCCTGTTGGTAGACTGCTGCTGTCAGCAAGCCTATCTGTGCGTGCTTACTTCGCAATGCCTCGGTCGCTAGCATGCTTCTGTTTTGCCATTCTCCACTGCGTGAAGCAACGCTTACTACATGTGGCCGCAACACTGCCTCCTCCCACAAATTAAATTCGTTTCCTAATTTACCCTATACATTAACTCTAGTTCTATCCTATATTCTACTTCTTCCCTATGTACATCCAGGTTGCCCTGACTCATGCCCTACTCGTAATCCATTCTACAGGAGTCTCATGGAGCGGTCTTGCATTAACATGCTGAATCCTCCGTTTTAATAAGACGTACACCACACCGATAAATACAATCAACACGGTAATAGTACTGGTTGAAGTACCACTGGTCACTATGCTACGTTTCCGCCTGGTATAGTACCCCTACACATACCTTAATAATTGCTGCATTGAAATTTGACCTTTCTCCAAATCTACTACTTCATCTATCGTTTGCAATAGTGTAGCATCCCATTTGTTGTTGATATAAGTCAAATTTTCTCCTGGAGCGATGCTGAATGACGCACCTGGCCAGTACAACGTCAGATGAGTATCTGTAACCTTGCTGACTCCCGTGACTGTCGCTGGTAAGCTGAAACGGTCCCCTAATATTTCACAATTTGTCCCATTGATTAGCAAACTACTGTCCCGTTGTTCCATCTCCGTGGTTGCTGTCCAGTTCCCATTGTCATAACACTTGGCTGATATCCTCTCCATAGCGAATACTGAATACAACCAATGCCTCCCAACTTGCTGAAAATGTGGCGTAGGCTTCACTATTATTCTCCGACACTCCGAAGCTTCTGCTTCTGCCCTAAATAACTGGATCTCACAAGACCCTTTGCCCGTGAAAACAACTCGTGATGGACAAATGGAAACTGACTCCGTTAGACACCTATTCAACTCCAAACTCGACATAGTAGCATGAATATCCCCCTACTTAGAAATTACTATAACCTCCAGTGTCGCCGGCCGGAGTGGCCGAGCGGTTTCAGGCGCTACAGTCTGGAACCGCGCGAACGCTACTGTCGCATGTTCGAATCCTGCCTCAGACATGGATGTGTGTGATGTCCTTAGGTTAGTTAGGTTTAAGTAGTTCTAAGTTCTAGAGGACTGATGACCTTAGCAGTTAAGTCCCATAGTGCTCAGAGCCATTTTGACCCTCCTGTGTCCTGAACTGTACGCCCTTCCGCATACGCTCCCATTAGACCGGATAAGGATGCACTGGGTAACAGTGATACTGTCTCCCCACACTAGTTACTGGCAATATGATCTCTATGTACATCTTAACTAGAGCACTTGTTACTTTAATCCTAGACATATGATCAAAAAATGACATACTCGCTTCAATTATCGGCACTACGTGATCTACCCCCTCTGTAAACTCTCCCTCTGCCTGCTCCAGACTCCGTCTGAATTTTTCTTGTGATATCAACGTCGCACTCACCTGCCCATGCAATGCGTGATGTTCTGCCTCTTGCAATACGTCCATCCTCACTAGTGCATCACCAATGCTGTTAGCCAGTTCCCGCAGCAATTTAGCCATTTCCAGCTTCCTTTCCACTAAATCCCATCGCGATTGTACCTGTTCCAGATCCGTTTCCAATCATAGCCTCGATGTGAAGCCATTTTGAAATTTTCACTAATTTCTTAGTGCGAGAAAATCCACTGCAAAATGTGAAGTTACCGGATAATTCTGTTATTACCGTCATTATTACTATCATTTTCTTCATACCACTGCTGGAGCACGTGCTTGAAGATCATTTAATGCCTTTTGGTCATTATAGAAGTAATTGGCCAAGAACAGGTTCTTTCTCTGTCTACGGAATCCTTTTCATGTTAATGTCAAACATCAGCAATTACTCGTAGATTACATTAAAACTAAAGTAAATGATGAAGACGTTATTTGATACCAGAAACGAGAGGCCTTTCTTCATTTACTTGCGCCTAGAAATGGCTGTCGAATACTGCCAAACCAAACGCAAAGGGACCTTACTGCCTTCCGATATACGTCGCTGTCAGTTCTTCCATACGATTTGGTCGACGTGGCCTGTTTAAAGTTGTGCATGACAGAGAATGTTTTAGAAAATCAATTGTTTTCCTTTGCAATAAACAGAAATACTTTCATTCTAAGCTATCCAAGATCAAAATTTTCGCAATATTATTTAAAATTTATTATTCGCTTCTGTAATATAGGAAAGTATTTCACAGTTGCAAAACCCGCATCCGACTCATGGACCTTACACTTAGTCGCTAACCATAAATTCCAGCTGAGAGTGACACCAGTTTAAGTAACCTAATGTAGCGAAGACTGTTTTCCAGTGCTCTTTCTCACTGGAAAATACGCATTTCACTCTTTGGTCTCCATAAGCACACTGTAACAGTAATTTCTGTGTGTATGCCGGCCGCGGTGGTTTAGCGGTTCTAGGCGCTCAGTCAGGAACCGCGCGACTGCTACGGTCGCAGGTTCGAATCCTGCCTGGGGCATGGATGTGTGTGATGGCCTTAGGTTAGTTTGGTTTAAGTAGTTCTAAGTTCTAGGGGACTGATGACCACAGATGTTGAGTCCCATAGTGCTCAGAGCCATTTCAACCATTTCTGTGTGTATGACGCTGACGCTGAAAAGTCGAGCCTATCCCTGGCTCGAGGTGGTGCAGTTTGGACAAAATTTATCATTCCTGCGGCTCCTGTAAAAGAGAGAAAGGTATATTACCACTCTTGTAGATTGGTCCTAGCTGGTGTGACCTGAAAAAGAGAAAGACGCACTCTCGTCGGGGATTAGTAAATCTTAATCCCCCAGCAGGTCAGGCCATCGCGTGGTTGGCCTGTGACTGTGTATGCAGTGTATGCGGATTGTAGAATTTAGTGGTGCTCTCTCTTCCACTTGTGTATAGAATATGCCTGGCCTAAACGGGCCCTTTTGTCATTACAGTGCAACATCGTACTGACAACAGTACTGTGCTTATACTGACAACCTCACTGTTCGTTTTACCTGATTTTATAATCATTTAAATAAACAACATGGCCTTCCAGTGGGAGACATTTCGTCCCTCTTTTCCTTATGTGAAATTTGTCAGTAAGCTTTTGGCCTTCCAACCAGCGAAATGCGGCTGAGCACGGCCGGTAAACGATTCACAAACCACGATTTAGTGCCGTTAAGACGATTTCTTTGAACGTTGTCGTAGATGAAGGAATTTAGTTTATTCTTAAATCGTCTTATGCAGCAACGTTCACTGATATCTCAATTAGGAAAAGCTCTTTATCCAGGTACGAAGGTTGTAAAACAAAGCCAGGCGGAGTGGCCGAGCGGTATTAGGTACTAAAGTCTGGAGCCGCGCGACCGCTATGGTCGCAGGTTCGAATCCTGCCTCGGGCATGGATGTTTGTGATATCCTTAGGTTAGTTAGGTTCAAGTAGTTCTAAGTTCTAGGGGACTGATGACCTCAGAAGTTAAGTCCCATAGTACTCAGATCCATTTGAACCATTTTTGTAAAACAAACTTCCCACAGTTTGTGTTAGGTTGATATTTTCGTCTGATAGCACTGCGTTAGTATTTTGTCTAAGAAGTATCACAGTATTGTTCCTGTAGCCGTGGGAATCATTGGTTGAAAACGAGTTTAACACCAATGGGTACAGTGCCGCTGAATATTCAAAATGGTTATCAACATAAGTCTGAGTTCATCCATAAACTGAGGCGTATTTATAGTATTGTAGCTAGACTGTGTATCCTTGTCTCCCTTGAGTGGGCGTTGGAAGGCATTTACACTCACATATACAATACTATGAAGACTTTGAGCGCTATAGTTAACGTTGCTCTCATAAACTAATTGTGTTTTTTTTAATTCTTCTGGGTCTTCAGCGTGCAATATGTGATGTAGATACAGCCTTAGACAAAAAAAAAAGGACCACTGAGTTGTTCATGTAAGGAAAAAACAGTCATGATCCTCTCAGAATTCTATGTCCGGCAATATACTCGATTTGGCAACGTTGTAGACTGCAGCACTTCCCGGAGGAAGTCTTGACTGGAGTCTGAGTACATCACTCTTGACTACGACCGTAGTCTTTAGGTAAAACGCGAGACTAGCTAATACAACGTCTGGCAACCTAATGCACACGCCGACAAAATATTTGTCGCCCCTTTCCTCTTGGTGGTGAAGCTATGAGTGTAATTCAAGCGAATCTACAATATATTTCGCTTTCTGTCAGATTGATAATAACAGTTTGGATCAACAATATTTTAGCAAGAGTTTTCTTGGCCGACTATCTGCCTCTGAACACCGCATGCGTCTCAGTTCTCTGGGACCCACTGCGCTTCCTCGCCTTCTGCCGACAACATCTGTTCCACTCCTCACTCTTGACGATGTAAAATGCTTTAATGATGTTGAGTGGTGACCCATAAAATCTGTCTACGAATTGTGTTTCACACCTGATAGCAACGGAGACACAAATCCGTTTTTATTTAATGAGTATTTTATTACACTAGTATACAACACATCAATGTGGCACAGAATTAATTTCATTGTTTCTGATGCAGTGCACTACAATTAAAGAGTCACATCCTATTCTTTTTCCTTTCACAGGAGATTCTTCAAATGATTTATTTTTGTCGTGGATTCATATGTGTTAGTCAAGGCACAGAGAATAAATGCAATGTAATGTGTGTGGTTTCTTTCTTTGATTTGCTATGGTAAATGGATGCAAAACAATGTGTCAATACCTTTCAGAACCTGCTCTGTAGCTACTCAGGCAAATTGCTTGTTTGGAGGTCCATACATTAATTTATGGGGAAGTGAACACTGTTCAAAAGAGATAATTAAACTATTCAATTGGATTTAAGGCGATAAAATTGCCCATATTTGAAGCTACCCAGAGAAAAAGTAAGTTGCTAGAGCTGCTGTTAGCAAATGTCTGCAGAGAGTTCCTAGTTGCTACTGTGGAAACTTAGCATAGGGGCCTTATAGTAATCAAGAGGTTAATTTCCTTCATATGTATCACCCTGGCATGTGAGTCTGAAGTGAAGAACAATATTGAATTTTGTATCGTCAGTGGTCGATTTGAATTTCTTCAAGAGACGCTTGTATTGTGAAGCAGCTTGGCAGTCAGAAAGCTGAGATCTATGAGCATTAACACAACTTACTGAGTCGAGCTACCAAGATGACTTGATGTCTAAAGGTTTTCTTCCGATTTCGTTACAGATTTTATTCTGGAAATTCAAAGCTCCATACGATAAATCAGAAAAAGAAGCTCGCAAATCTGGCCCCTACCACGGTTAGAACTGACGGCTCATTGAGCCGTTGCGACATGAGACACATGCTGTACGATGGGGCTAGGGACATACTTCTCCCAGCACGCCACTCTCATCATGGTATAGGTCGCTTAGCCTCATAATGCATCGTGAAAGATATTAAAAGTTGTCACTTAAGTGAAGAATAGCATTTCTTTAGCCAAAAAATTGAATTTTCTGTCTCAGTGTCTTAGTATGCACGAGAATTATATAGCACGAGTAATTCAAATTGAAAGGGACTATCAAGTGAATATAGCGAGTCAATTCAGTACCATACTCTGAAGTGATTGCACTGTCACAGTGTTGCCCAACGTTTGTGACGATGTTGCCACATCTCAGCTGTGCTAGGAACAGATCTGTAGCGGTATGTAAGGAAAATCCTGGACTCGTGTCATAGGAGGTCGCGGACAGGAGGTGCAAGGATAGTTGACAGTCAATATCTCGTTGTACTAGCTATATGTATGGCTACAGGGTTCTTTCTTTCCTCTCTGCAAACAACCAGAACAGAATTCAGTAACAAAAGTAGTAAGAACATGTATGCAGTGCGCCAATTGAACACTCAGCCTTTCTTGGTTATTTTGTTAATCGTTAACAATTGTCTGTAATGCAGTAAACGTCCTTGATTACTGATCTGTTATTACTACCATTGTTAGTGTTATTCGTCACCTCACAACAGCTTTCCTATCACTCATTGCCGCTGATGCACGTAACTAATGGATCCGGATAAATGGAATGTGGGATGTTTCGTAACAGAGAATATACACTTTTATCTCGGCGTTTTGTGCTCAGGTTAATATGAAAATCTCAGTACGAGAAGACGACAACGGGATGCCGGTGATGCCGGCAATAATACACAACTATTTCTGTTGACTTAACACCATGACAACAGACAAATTGGCGTACAAGTGTATTTTGATTATTATTCGTTAGCCTTCTTGCGAACTCGTTCTAATACCTCGTGGGAGCAGGCATAACATTTTGCTTTGTGAACATCGAGCCATAACACGAAAAGATAGTAGATGGAAGGATACAAAGAAACAATCAGCCTCATGGGTGTGGATCTAGATCATCATTAGAAGACTAAACAAGAGGGAAACATTACGAAAGCAATGAATACGCTTGTTAGTATACATTATTTGTATAGATCTGAAGATGAAAAAGCGCAGATCTATACAGTGCCCGCATCTGCACTTCAGTTTCTGTCTTAATGGGCAAAATTTTTAGTTTCTTATCTTCTGAATATTCGAATGAATCGATTATTATATGGCACAGAATAATTAGTTAACTGTGTTTCTTATAGCTTCCATTCGCATCAACATTGTTCTACATTCTCATGCAATTCAGGAAATTCTACTTGTATGATCGCAAGACTGCACATACATGCGATCGATTTCGAGGTGCGAAGTGTTTTTTATCTTACTTTTTGTGACAGGTGGGCAAAGTTGATTGCTAAAGACTTTTTATTGTACTGAAATAATTTTTTGTCACAAAGTAACAGGGCAAGTGTTTTATTCGTATATATATTTTGTGGGAAACTGTAATCGTGATAGAAGGTTATACACCCGAATGTTTGACACAACTGGTAGGAGAAAACGTTGCTTATTAACCAAACTCCGCAGCTGCTCTCCGTATCCTCCTGTGACACAAGCACGGGATTCTCCACGCATACTGCTACAGAGCTGTTCTTAGCACAGCTGAGAATTGGCAACATCGTCACAAACATTCGGCAACACTGTGACAGTGCAATCGCTTCCAAGTATGGTACTGAATTGACTCGCTGTATTCACTTGATATTCCCTTTCATTTGAACGACTCGTGCTATATAATCCTCATGTAAACTAAGAAACTGAGACAGAAAATCCAATTTTTTGGCTAAAGAAATGCTACTCTTCACGTAAGTGACAACTTTTATTATCTTCCACAATGCGTTATGAAGCTGAGCGACCAATACCATGATGAGAGCGGCGTGCTGACAGCAGTTTGTCTGTAGTCACGTCGGACCGCCCGTGTCAAGTGTCTCAATGGCTCAATGAGTCGCAGTTTTAACTGTGGAAGAGGCCAGCTTTGCGAGATTCTTTTTCTGATTTGTTTTACGGAACTGCGAATTTCCAGAAAAAATTCTGTAACGAAATCGGAAGAAAACCCTTACACCTCAAGTTCTCTTCATAATTCGACTCAGTAAGTTGTGTTAATGGTCATATATCTGTCCTGATCCAATACAAAAATATTCATAATTTCGTTTCAAGCCCTATCACGTGTACACCGGCCTACTAGTGAAAATTAACGTTCAGTTTTAATGTCTGTTCATACGTTGCCAACAATCGCAGTAGGTGTCGTTATTTCTGGTCAAACACGCACACATCTTACTGTTTGTGAGTTACCAATCGATACTTTAGCTATATTCGTGTATGATAAAGGACGGTAGGTGTGCGGTTCGATTGTCACTCAGGCACAAAAATTTGTATCCTTATTTTAGATTCAAACACCTAGCAGCTGGTAAGAAAAACCGATACATAACATTTGATTTTATTCAGTCTACAATCCGATTCCGTGTTGGGTTCGTATCTCCATCACAGAACTTCACACCATGAGCTTCATCTTTATATGCATGCACGTATTGTTTCTTCTGAATGGAGGTATACGAGGGCTATGCCAAAAGTTTTTAGCAGCCCGTAAGCCGTAAGGCGGAGGAAAATGGCGTTGTTTTCATTAGAAAGGGCGAAATTTTTCGATCTTGGGACGTGCGCGCCCAGCCCCTGGCTAGCGCTGATCCCCCCACAGCGCGGTAAGAAAGCACAGGCAGTGATGAGTCAGAGACGGTGCTGGATGCAGCTGTCGCGCCGCGACTTTAGCGCCATGATTTTTTACGATTATAGAAAGGGGTTTAAGTGCCGAAAAATGCCATTCTTCTTTGCTGCGTGTTTTTGGTGAAACTTCCCTTTCTAGGGCCACAGCTGGAAATTGGTTTCGCGAGTTTTTGAGGGGTCGGCAGTCAAATGAAGATGAACCTCGTCCCGGTCGGCCAGCAACAGCTGTGACTCCTGAAAACATTGATGCCGTGAGGAAAATGATCAAAGAAAATCCACATCTTACATTTTGCGACATTGAAGGAACCCTAAATATTGGATAAACAGCAGCACAGACCATCGTTCATATCACTTAGGCCATACTAACAGATGTGCCCGTTGGGTGACACATTCCCTGACAGAAAGCCAAAAGGAGGCGAGAGTGGACTGGTGTCGTTTCATGCTCGAAAAATTCAATGGAGGGAAGTCCCAAGACACCTACAAATCGTCACAGGTAATGAAACGTGGATCTACCATTATGACCCTGAAACGAAGAGACATTCTTCTGTGTGGTGCTTTCCAGGGGAGGAACCACCCACAAAAGTTCGACAAAGTCGGAGCTCTGGAAAGAAGATGGTGGCAACTTTTTCACAAAGATCTGCCATCTCACCTCTGTGACCTAGGACACACGTCGTACAGTCAATGCTGAATGCTACATGAACGACTGTCTTCCAAAAGCCATCGCCAAATGGAAGTCACAGCATCCAAAGTCCAAGAGTGGGCACCTTCTGTTGCATCACGACAATGCACTGTGCACAGGGTTGCCAGAACAATGGACTTTCTGGAGGAGGAAAAAGTGCGAGTGTTATCCCATCCCCCCTATTCACCTGACCTGGCCCCCTGTGACTTCTTTCTGTTCCCTAAGACTAAGGAAAAAATTCGAGGGCAGCGGTTTTCATCACATGAAGAGGCCATTGCAGCGTACGAGAGTGCACTAAGTGACATCCCAAAAGAAGCTTGGAAGCTTGGACTGATACATTTTCTAAGTGGTTTCAGAGAATGGAAAAATGTATACAAGCTAATGGAGAGTATTTTGAAAAGTTGTAAACGTTTCTTTGCAAATTAATTTTTCACACATTCTGCTAATAACTTTCGGCATAACCCTCGTATCAAACATCTTTCGTGGTGAGTTAACAGGGACGAAAGGATCTTGATAGGAGTCCCGGTTTATTACAAAAACAGTCGTCCTTTATTTTCAAGTTTAGATTTCGTTACTGATATTGGCGAAAATTACGGTAATTCATGACTCTTCATGACTAGTCAACAATATGATATGATTAGATTAGATTTGATTAGATTAATACTTGTTCCATAGATCATGAATACGACATTAAGTAATGACGTGGGCCGCGTCATTTTAATGAAAAATTTCTTTACATACTACCAGCACTCAATTTCTTTACCACAATTTTTTACTCTTTCTTTCATTCTTGTTTATTTCTCTCTCTCTCTCTCTCTCTCTCTCTCTCTCTCTCTCTCTCTCTCTCTCTCTCTCTCACACACACACACACACACACACACACACATTCTTTTTTATTTTTATTTGTCTGTTGTGCTCAACTATCGGCGAAGCACGAAAACGTCTGTAAATGAGTTTCTTAGTTTTGAGTGCACTTACGAAAGAAATATAAAAACAACTATGAGAGTTACTGATTTATGATGCTTAGTTTGCAGTCAGTTCTGAGTATTATTAGTAACTAAGCCCCAGTCCCTGAGCCTAGTTACAGAAATGCGACTCAGATGCATTACACATTCCAGCCCGTAGCAGCCGTGTCTTTGAGACGCCAGCTCTGGTCACTTCCTAGCCCGCTGTAGGATCACATCAGTTCGTCTTCTTCCTGCCGGTACTGTAACCGAGATTTGTCAACAAGTTAAGGTATGTTTGGCAACTCTGTGATCGACGAGTTACTTCCTGGTGTACACGGAATTAAGCCTCAAAGTTCACTTGATTTTTCTTGTTACTTCCACTGAATAGTCTGAGTTGTTATCTCTTTAGGTGTAACAAAAGAGTGTAAATTTACGGTTTTCAGCCCAGGAAAGTCGTTTCACGTGGAAATCGCAACTAATCTCGTACTACTTTAAATAGCGGTTTACAAGTTCTAGCAACTATTGGCCTCGTAAGAGGAATGCGTGACACATACTGCTTCGCTACCTCTGTGGTAATGTGCTGGCCAGTGATCAAGCGCCTGTTATGGTTCGCGGTTCCAGTCTTGCTGACTCTAACGTTTTTATTCCTTCTGTGAAAGAACTACAAGCAGTCAGATCAAACATCGATAAGGAAATCGCAAGAAAATACTTTTGGCTCATAGTGCAATGGTGAAAACTTGCAATGCTGCTCTTTCCGCTGTTGACGAGCAAATTTTTGGTTTCTAGGAATACATAACTTTATTTATGAAAGGCCACATTTGCGTACCTCTTCAGTATGACACAACATACTAATTAAACACAGACCCAATCGAAATCTAAGTGAGTAGTATTTTACTAATTCGTGCCGTAAAGACACGCTTGTGTACACATACTCACTTTTATTAGAACAGACTTTTGTCGTAAGCTTATTGTGGGTAGTTTTATTTCATTCCTTATAATAGAGTGCACAATTTTCGTAAAGTTTCTTTTGGTGTTGTTAAAACAATAGTAAACAAGAGAGGAAAATTAATCATCAACGATATATGCGAATTCTCTGATGTTATCTATGACTGTCTGACAATGCACATGCAGTTTATTGATTACATGCATGTAGAAAACTTGTTCTGAGTTGAAGCTGTCAAACAAGGTTTGGAAAAGAATAAAATGCCACTACCACACGACAGGTTTCTGACGTATTTTGGCACGATGCGCTCTCCCCATACAAAATGCAATAGTTTCGAGATGCATCGGCTGCCGGGCCGACTATTAAACCTGAAAAGAACAAAATGTCAGAGAAGTTAGCCCTTTTTCCACATGCTACTATTTTGGGTTGAGAAGTGAAGGGAATTATGTTCATTGTTCCATTAGGTTGATAAATTCAGCAGAGAGCAGAATTGCGTTTTAAAAAAAATGTAGCAGTGAATGTACTCGGACTCGCGATACCTTATCTATGGTGCGTGACAATTATTGTTACACTACTAGTTGACATGTAGCTAAAGCAGCTCCAGAAGCCCATAACAATTCCTCCAGCACTTCCGCATTCCACAGTGCTGTGAGATAATGCATATGGCCGGATTTAGACTTCTGAGAAACAGACAGTTTTCTTTCGCGCTGCACGATGTTTCAAAAAAAAAAAAAAAAAAAAAAAAAAAAAAAAAAAAAAAAAAAAAAAAAAAAGCGGAATAGAGTAGATCAAGTTGAAAAGAACACTTCCTATTTAAATTTCTGCGTCCTACACTGTTGGCAGTTCTGTGTAGGTGGCAGTTACGTGATTTAATTTTGGTGATTACAAAATAGAGGCGAATGTATGCACTGGGTAGCCGAAGCAACTAGTTCATGGTGATTCGGTCAACCAAGTAAATGAATGTACTGAACATGCTGCAAACCACTACAGGGAGCCTGTGTGTCAGAATTCTCATCCAGTGTGGCCCAACGGCATTACGATAAAAAAAAAAAAATGAGTCACAGTGAAGAGGATTTGGTGGTTTGTTGGATTGGTGGTTTGGGTGTGATTCCAACTTCCGCCGATGAATTTTAATTGGGAGAGACAGATTCTATTCTCTTCTGGCTACGCCAAGTGAAGAAGGTATTATGGTCTGATTCACATTAAACGTTATATTCCTTCTCTACCAAGTAGACGTTAGGTTGAACCACAATATAGTCAGGAGTGGCGACTAGTTATTTATTTCTCGTTACGAAACAAACGCGATGTACGGCCACAGGACACTTATTCCATCTTTTATTTGAGCTTCTGTATGTCAAAAAATTGTTTCTGAACTGGGAATGCAACTCAGACCGACCTTAACGCGGAATTTGATCGTGACAATACAGCTCGACTACAATTTGTTGTTTGTTCAAAACTGCAGATTTCTCAACATCCCCACATATTGCGCGTGAATGGGTTCGAGTCCTGGCCGGCACTAAAGTTTTCATTATGTATTATCAAGCTCTAGCATGAGAACACCTATCTGCTGGTGGATAATAATTTTGATTTTTAATGTATTTTCATTCGTTGTCAACACTAATGATATCTGACGCTTTTGACTCCCAGTGAGACGCACAACTATTTGCGAGCTCACTGTAAGTTCAAGGATGTTATTCCGAGCTGCTGTTGGAGAAAAACTCGGTAGCTGACGTCTCTTTGTGTATAGTCAACAACGATATGTGTGGGATTCGAGTCCCAGTCAGCACTGAACTCTTCGTCATATTATTTCTGGTTCAAACATGCTCTCATGTCGCTGCTGGTGTAACAAACCCATATTTAACGTTCTTTTCTCTAGAGTATAACAGCGATAGGTGCTGGGTTGTAGTCCAGGGAAGGAGAAAAAATTAATGTTTTCTCTCGTCATGTCAATTAAAACATCTAGCTGTTGCCGAGAAAATCCGATATGTCACAGTTGATTGTACTTCGATAACAATCCCATTAGGTTCTGGGTTCGAATCCCTGCCCAACACAAAGCTTTACTTCACGGCATTTCAACTAAGTTACTTGTGAAGAAGGAATATTTAACATCTCTCGTAGTTCGTTAACAGGGACAACAGATGCTGAGTAGGAATTCGCGTCCTTTAAAAATGTTTGCGTTATGTAATATGAAGTTGATATTTGTTAACTGATACTGTCTAAAATAGAGGTATATCACTCTCTGTATGCCTAGCCATGAATGACTGTTAGTTTCCGTCAGTCATGAAATCTTTGCTTAGTCTGCATGACCTGGGTTTGAATCCATATGCAGAACGAGACGGTTCGTTGTGTCATTTGAAGTTCATGCATATTCTCAACTAGCTCCCCTTGAATAACTTAAATCTTTAATAACATTTTGTGTTAAATAATAAGTACGGTATGTTACCTTGAAGAGGAAATCTTGAATACGACGAACTTACTACGTGCATTACGTCAAAATAATTGAAATGTCTCTGAGGACTATGGGACTTAACATCTGAGGTCATCAGTCCCCTAGACCGTAGAACTACTTAAACGTAACTAACCTAAGGACATCACACACAACCATGCCCGAGGCAGGATTCGAACCTGCGACCGTAGCGGTCGCGCGGTTACAGACTGAAGCACCTAGAACCGCTCGGCCACCACGGCCGGCTACGTGCATTACCTATCTGACGTAATATTGAGAGTGGTAACATTTCAGTTATGTCATTTATTGTAATAAATGTGAGCTTATAAGTCTTAAGGACAGTCTTATCTTTGAAGAGGTGTTCCCTGATATTTGTAGTGTCGTGGGATTACTTTACATCTTGAGTTTTGCGATACAGAGCAGTGTTTTCTAGTGGTGACCTGTTGCAACCATTTTCAATAGTCAAACGTCTGTACCGAGGAACGATTAGAGGACCTGCTAGACAGCTGCGATATGCGGGTTGCATGCGAATCAGGCGAAATTCAATTCAGGCCATTAGGATACTTTTGAGCACGACTGTACCTCACATCTACTGATTTCCGTCCCATCCAGATAGTTTCTTCGTGGTGTTTCGTTTTCTTTGAGTTGTGGCGTGTGTGTGTGTGTGTGTGTGTGTGTGTGTGTGTGTGTGTCGGCTCCATGCGGATTGTCGTTCAAGTATGGTTGACACAGGTCGGCGTCCGTCGATCGCGACAATTACGATCTGTAACTGCGCAAAACAAACTCCTCGGCTTGTTTGGTTAGTTTCGGATACTATCTCCCTTAAACAGATATCCGACTACCGATGGAGCAGCACTCCGAAATGTATAACCGGCCCTCTCTTATAATTTGAGCAATGGTGTTCGAAGGATGTCTGTCTTCTTTACTGCTACACACAGCGACTGCACCACTCGGTACCGCAACAACTCCCTTCATCTGAAACAATAAACCAAATATCCTTCGCATGTTCGCTACGGGCTTATAAGCTTACGCGAAATTTGATAACAGTAGTTTTTATTCCCAGTTTGCAAATGAGTGTTAAAACGTAGATAATATGTCTCGAATCATAAGTTACACCATTCAAGCCGATGTCACATTATAGTCTTGCGAGGATGTTGATTTGTGAAGTATTATAACGTCGTTAATGCGTCGCTACGGTGCTAATTCAATAACTAAAAAAAAATGGCTCTGAGCACTATCGGACTTAACTCCTGAGGTCATCAGTCCTCTAGAACTTAGAACTACTTAAACCTAACCAACCTAAGGACATCACAAACATCCATGCCCGAGGCAGGATTCGAACCTGCAACCGTAGCGGTCGCGCGGCTCCAGACTGTAGCGCCTAGAACCGCTCGGCCACCCCGGCCGGCTAATTCAACAACTCCTACGTCGTAAATACAGGGATAATATATTCTTTAAATAACGTGCAGAAAGCGTCGTAACAAAATGTTCAATTACTGTTCGATGTATCACCTTTAGCTTCGGCCTATCAAGAAAATAATTATTTCACAGTTACACAATAAATTTCAATTAAATGATGGAGACGACACGAAGTATTACAGTTATGACTGAGTTAACTGAACTTGTGAATTATCTAACCACTGCATTAGAAAGCACACCGATCTGTCATTCAAGCAATTGATACTACGATTTACATCAGCAATACTGACATTTACTACAGCTTCTGACAACACGGCGTACCTGTGAATTCTTCATGACTGTGTGTATATGTTTTCTACTCAAGTCTAGTTGCAGAGTTAATGTCGGCGTCCCCGGCCAGAGTGGCCGAGCGGTTCTAGGCGCTACAGTCTGGAGCCGCTCGACCGATGCGTCGCAGGTTCGAATCCTGCATCGGGCATGGATGTGTGTGATGTCCTTAGGTTAGTTAGGTTTAAGTAGTTCTAAGTTCTAAGGGACTGATGACCTCAAAAGTTAAGTTCCATAGTGCTCAGAGCCATTTGAAAAGTTTTTTTTATGTCGGCGTCTGGTATATCGCTGTGTCTTTCAATGTTCGTGACGACCACAGATCACGACGACTAAGTCCCAGAACTGATTAAGTATCAGATGAGTTACTTTTCCCTCGCATATAATATCTGTTCCGTTGTCTGGCTGAGCGGTAAATGTTCTATTCTTTTCTTCAGAATTTTGACTAATACTTCAACACGATACGTGGAAAACATTAAAATTCCAGATCGGTCTGAAACAATCTAGTATCGGTCAATAAGCATGCTTCTATCGCTACGCCTACAAGAGAGCGAATATCTCCATTGAAGTTTTTCATTGTAGTCGCAGCGAACTTACAGCTCGATGCGGCCACAACTCTTTACTTGGATACATGTTATCTCTGATCACTTTACCTCGTCTGGGTTTTAATCTTCGTAAAGCTTATATTTTGAATTCTTATTTAGAGTTTCATTCTTCGTGGATTAAGTGATCATCTGATAGTCTTTCATTTAGTTCTTTCCGCGGAATAGATCTTGTTAGTTCCCTCTAGTATTTCTGTTGGTAAAACTTTCAATATTGTTAATATTTTATTGCCAGTAGCTACCGTCGAAGTCATGATAATTAATTTTTATATATTTTACTGCCAAAAGGGATGTAATTATTTTTGGAGTGTTTGGTGTGTTATAGAGCGCACTTACACTATAGTACTTGTCAAGATGCGATAAAAATGTCAAGCATGTTGAAATCTTGAAAAAATTTGCTAATCTTTGAAACAGTTATTTAATATTTCTAACAAACATAGAAACATGAATGTCCGTGCAACTACCAGCTGTCCGAAGTTTAGGATGTCCGGGAATCTGACGTTCTCATAGCTCGGACACGTTAGTGTAACGGGGCTGGAATGTAGCGGGATCTATTTCTGGAACACACTCAGCTCATAACAACGCCGGGACAGCTATTCAGCCAGGAATGCGATGCGCAGATAGCATACGTACGTAAATGTAAATTCGGCGGAAAGAAGGTGCTGTATTTTCATACGATCATTCGATGGTCGAGTGTCAGTCGAAATTATTATTGCTGTAGTTTTATTGTCTACCTAAAAATACAATATTACAATTACAGGACATTAAGTTCACGAAGTTACTTGTAGAATCTTCATTTTTCAGGTCAATAGACATACATAAAGTGTGTAAATGTTATGCTTAAATCATTAAAGATTTTGTACAAGAATATTGTCAGGTACCGTTTGTACAACGTTAATATTCTCTTCGATGTCTCCTCTTGACGTTTACGTACATATGCAGGATTTTTCCCTGAAGTTGATTTCCATGCAGCGTTCATGATTTGTTGACGTCAGAAATGATGACCCGGTTGTAGTGACGACGCGTAAGTCTCGTTCATCTGCAGGATATCCTAAAATTCGATCACCTGTTACCTGCATGGATGTTCTACTTTCTATATATTTTCGAGATACTCTAACGCTATTCTAATGCGTGGCAGAGTTTTATAAAGTTTCATCATACTTGACGTCTTTATCATTTTAGGACGGGCATTTTAGATAAAATATAATGGCAGCGGGTATTCCACACTATGGATACAAGGATGGGTGACAGACACAGTGTCTGTTGAAAAAACCTCTGTTACTCCAGGCCAATCGATTAAGGTCGCCAACGTACTGAACCATGTATTGGACCTCCTCTACCTACCCACTGTCCACTAAATGTGTGTGTGAGGTGTTTTGGAACAATTCGGAAAAAGGCTGGTGCTCCATCATGCATGAACCACATCTCAAGCTGCTGTTGCAATGATACCTCCTCCTCCAGCAGGAGAGGCAATTTGTTTGGTAGGTACTGGCGCGATCACTAGCACCAATCAACCTGTTTCGTAGTATTTAAGGTCCAATCGGTTCTCGTGCATCAGTATGCTCAAGGTCCAATCGGTTCTCATGCATCAGTATGCTCTACCAATATGTTCCAAAGTGCTGCGCATAGAAACGGGACTCTTCTGAGACTCACGTCGGGTTCTGTTGGTAACAGAAAGATAAGCTCCAGTGTTTTGCATAGTCCTTGGGTTAGGGACCATTTGTATACCCAACAGGAGGATCGTCTTAGTGTCACTATCCTATACTACAGGATCAAAGTATGAATTCTTCCTCTTTGGACACACGGAACAAATAGGTTGGTCCTTCTTGCATTTGATGTGGTCTAAGACGGGCCTTAAATGGCTTATGGAGGCGCCACTAGTTCACGGGCGGTTCCTTAGAAAATGCCCAGACAAGACTGTTTGTATCGTTTTTAAGCACCAAAACCGAGTCTCGGGTTCCAAGACAGCTTTACGCAGCAAATGGCTGTAATTTTTCTATATATTATCAAGAACTCGTTCTCGGAAGATCTTAAACAGTTTATTGAAATCTTTCACGTTTCAGAGATGCAGAGACCATTTTTCATTCCACAAGCGAGCTGCGGATACCAAGATGGCTACGCACAGAAAATGGCTGTAATTTTTCCAATATATTCCTAAGAGCCCGATCTCGAACAACATTTAACATTTTCTTGAGGTCTTCACCTGGTTCCTAGATACAGAGGTACAAAAGTTACTCTACCTGTACACGTAAAATAGACACATAAAATCCGGGAGGTGAAAACGTAGCTTATAAATCAAGGAAAAATGTGCTGTAACGTGTTGTAAGTTGGCTGTTTAGGTTTTTATGTTGGTAACGCCACGTAGCACTCTTTATGAAAATCACTGACTCTTCTGTGTGCAGTCTGTGGCTGGTTTGCATTGTTGGAATTTTTGCTATTGTAGTGTTGGGTAGTTGGATGTGAACAGCGCGTAGCGTTGCGCAGTTGGAGGTGAGCCGCCAGCAGTGGTGGATGTGGGGAGAGAGTTGGCAAAATTTTGAGAGCGGACGATCTGGACGTGTGTCCATCAGAAAGAGTAAATTTGTAATACTTATATCATGAACTGATATATGACTTTTGAATATTATTAAGGTAAATACATTGTTTGTTCTCTATCAACATCTTTCATTTTGCTAACTATGCCTATCAGTAGTTAGTGCCGTCAGTAGTTAAATTTTTTTATTTAGCTGTCAGTATTGGCGTTCGCTGTATTGCAGTACTTTGAGTAGCGAAGATTTTTGTGAGGTAAGTTTTTCATGAAAGTTATAGGTTATTGTTAGTCAGGGTCATTCTTTTGTAGGGATTGTTGAAAGTCAGATTGCGTTTCGCTAAAAATATTGTGTGTCAGTTTAGCGATGATCAGAATAAGTAAAGAGAGACATGTCTGAGTACGTTCAGTTTTGCTCAGCTGTTTGAAAATCAAATAACGTAGAGGTTTTCCAGCACTGTCATTTATAAAATTTTTCTAAGGGGATGTTTCAGTGTCTCCATTATCATCAGAAAGGTTCTCGAAACCAAACGTTATAGTATTGAAGCAGGTGCAAAATTTTCGTGCACTTAAGATCCGGTCTGGGGTGTAAAATTAGTTCTAGGTTATTTCAATTTCACGTACGTATAATATAAAAATTTTACTAGCCCACTAAGTTCTTTTCATATCAGTAACATGCCCTACTGTGTCAGGGAAAAGACGGGTACCAGCGGAAAAACGCTCCTATCGGAGTCCAAAGAAGTGGAATATGCCCCTGCTTAAAGGAACCTAACTGCATAATGGGGCACCAAGTGTCTCATTCTACCTTTTTCTAAAAATTGTGGCATGCGAACATTTTCGCATATTTTTATGCTGAGAAAAAAAGAGGCAGTTGCTATGGGAAAGAGACGGAGAAGTAATGAATACTGGAACATGGTAGATCGTGGCTGTGGTGTAGAAAGAGCGAAGGAGATAGTGGCAGTGAGGGAGAAAGAGAGGCAGACAGTGGCAGTAGAACACAGTTGACTGTCACAGAATAGGGCTACGAAAAGCGCGAAGGAGACAGTGCCAGTGGGAAAGGAATAAAGAGAAGGAGAAAGTTGAAGTGGGTGAGAGATAGAAACTATTGGAATGACGAGGAAGAGAGAGATAGTGATAGTGAGAGACATAGAAATTGAGGGAAGGAATGAATGAGACAGTAGCAGTAAGAGAGAGGAAGAGGGAAACAGTGGCATTGAGAGAAGACAGTAGTTGTAGGACAGAACGAAGAAGACTGGGTGTGAGATAGAAAAGATAATGACAATGAGTTGGGGTGAATGAGTAGTGAGAATGGCAAGTGGAAGTGGATAGGTTTGAGAGACTTACGGCGATGGACTAGTGGGCTGGTCGAGTTACAGTCAGGGGAACTTGTGGGAGTAATAGGTGAGGTGCATGTTGAAAATAGCGCGAGTATGTCTGCACACTAAACTTTTTGGTAAAATTTTGAAGGTGCTGAAGAAACAAGACTGAGGCAGCTGATACGGTACCTCACTTTTAAGTCAGCGTCTTTTAAATAACCATAAAAATGTCCACTGTTATTTGCTCCAATCGAAGCATTTTTAAGCTCGTTAGTATATCGTTAATAGTTCTTGCCTATACTAATTGAAAATTGGCACTGAAGCCTTGAAGCCGCGCGGGATTAGCCGAGCGGTCTAGAGCGCTGCAGTCATGGACTGTAAGGCTGGTCCCGGCGGAGGTTCGAGTCCTCCCTCGGGCGTGGTTGTATGTGTTTGTCCTTAGGATACTTTAGGTTAATTAGTGTGTAAGCTTAGGGACTGATGACCTTTAGCAGTTAAGCCCCATAACATTTCACACACATTTGAACATTTGGAGCCTTGAATGTTGAATTGCGTATGGATTTGCATCATCCCATACATTTTAGTTGGGAAAACTGACTGTCCCTCCGAACTCTCACGAAATCAGTCTCGTCAGTGGACAGCATCTTTGTTGTGAAAAGTGTATCTTCAGTGAGGCAGACATTGTGGCCAGAGCTCTTGCACACGCATGTAGCAAATCTTCATGCAGGGAAGACGATTAACCCCGACAGTTGCACTGCATACACTGGAGCCAGGATTGTGTTCCGCTCGCTGCGGTACTCACTCCAGCACAACAGGAGTACGAATGATGTGAGGTGTGTCACGATTCGCCGTTGCTGGAGCTACGGAGCAAGATTCTGGTAGTCGCTGGAAAAGGCGTTATGGATAGTTTCCTGCATATAGGAAACGGACTCGACATTTGCTTCCATTTAACAGATAATAACAGAAGATCATGTGTGTCATTTACCGTGTGGAATGAAGGGGTTTCCATCATCTTGGGAAATGCAGAGGTAAGCTACTACTATACAAAAGCACTTACCAAAACATACTCTGGTTCCATTAGGACCAATGTACGCGCTGTACGTAACCAGAACTGTGAATACGGTGTACAGTAACAACACTAAGAAACGTTATTGCGTTTTGCAACCATGGCAATAACAGGAGAATGTGTCCTTTGTTTACTGTCTTCTGCAGGTCTTAGGTAGTAACAAGAAACTTGCAGTAGAAGACAAGGGTTTCACAGTAGCGAAGATGAACAAGTGCTCATAACTCTTAACGTATGCACTATAGATCCCATGTTTACTGGACGTTTATGTCTTCTTTGGTACGTACTGCCACCTTCCAAAATATGGAATACTTGTTTTTAACACCCTATATATTCCGTATGCTACAGCACAGTGCATGGAAAAGTGTACATCGGCATTATTACCTATACCATTTACGCATTGCAGGACGGAAAAACGACTGTGCCTAATCACTATTATCTTACGATCCGATGGTCGTAGAGCCTACTTCGAAAACAGCTTCTCAAAATGTACCCTACACGGTTTCGCGACAACAACGTAGTTTTCCATCCATGGAAAGCCATTTAAGTTTTACAAGAATTTCCGATACACTTTCGTATTGGGCTGTACTGACCTATCAGTATTCAAACAGCACGCCTCTCTGGATTCGATATCCGTCGTCATGGCTCTTTAGTAAGTGCTCCAGACACTGGAACAATACTCTAGAACTGCTCGCACTGGCGTCTCGTATGCGATTTGCTACACAGATGCGTTGCATTTTCCCGCAACATTTCCATCTGACTTTCCTGATAATGATTTTTGTATGATGGTCCCATTCAGTATTGCATCTCAGTATTACCCTTAAGTACTTCTAATGAGATATTACCAGGTTCATTCTCTTCTTAATAGCAGTTCCATATGTTTAAAGTGTGATGTCAGTGCTTATACCCGGAGCAAATTTATTTCTCTGTTTTCTGCAGCTCCCTACAAATGTCCAACGATTGTACTTTCCTCTACACTCAATCTTATGGTGCTGCAGATCTTATCTGATAAGTCTTTTGTGTAACAATAATTTTATTTTTCGTCAGTGCTAGGCACAACATAATTATAATAATGAGTAGGAAACACTTCCTGCTGTTCTTCAAAATTGTTTACGTAAATCGAGAACTTTAGAAATGCTATTACTCCTCCTTGTTACATACCTTGTTGAGGAATATTCGCTGTTCAGTACAATACACCGTGTACAGTTAATTAAATTTTCCTCAACTAAGGACTTAACGTGTTTCAGATAAAAATAATTAGACACAGTTAGGAAGATTTTAGAATGGCTCAAATTCACTATGTACCCTGCACACAAAACTACAACGGTCTTTGGGTGTTTCGGACCATATCGTAAGATTTTTTTCAGCCTTATGTAAGGTTTACGTGCCTCACCCAGATTCCATTCTACAGACACGTGTTACGACCACTATCACATCTACTGTATAATAGTAGCATCCGACGACTGTATTAGCTCTTCCCCTGTTCGGACAGTTCCTTGCCGAGACAGAAGAAGTCTCCTTCACCCACTTTCACGAGAAAGGTCTACATCTAAATTTACATACATACTCAAAAATGTACCGTATGTATGGTTGTGGGTACCAGGTCAGAATGGATAGGAAGAGAGCAGCCATATCACTGAGACCAGCTCAGCACCCAACCTGTATCATTTAGCCTACTTAGCAAAAAATTTAGTAATTTGTCGTAAGGTCTGAAGGGATTAAACTGATGTCATCGGTCCCCAACTTACGCACTACTTAATCTAAGTTAAACTAACTTACTCTGAAAACTACACACACACCTATGCCCGATGGAGGACTCAAACCTCCGACGGGCGAAGCCTACATAGCATATTTTTATAATTTCTATGGTTGAGCGGGATGAAACTTCTATTGCCAGCTTAAATTCTGGCAGCTAGTATGAAAAACACTCTACGGTACACGTTTAAAATGTGTCTTCAAGTTGATGCCCATCTCTTTCACGTACGTAATTATGTATAAGAGTGAATAGTATACAGAGCTAACTCTGTTGGTGGATTTCTAACTTTTTTTTACAAAAAAAAATTAAAGAAGCCCATAATTTGATGTTAACTTAAGAGTGTTACTGTAACTGACTTCATAAACCACAAAACAAACGGGAAACATGAAGTCGAAAACAGGTATGCACACACACACACACACACACACACACACACACAAACACACACACACACACACACACACATATATATATATATGTATATGTATATATATATATATATAATCTCAATATGTTAGATACATTTCATACGCAGCATTGCACGAAATGCAAACTGGCCAGCTACAATGTTTTTCATTGTAAAGTCTGCTGGGATATGCTTCATTTCCAAATCGCAACGTAACTGTATCAACGAATTGGGAGTTTGGTTCACATGGCTCTGAGCACTATGGGATTTAACTTCTGAGGTCATTAGTCCCCTAGAACTTACAACTAATTAAACCTGACTAACCTAAGAACATCACACGCATCTATACCCGAGGCAGAAGTCGAACCTGCGACGATAGCGGTCGCACGTTTCCAGACCGTAGCGCCTAGAACCGCTCGGCCACTCAGGACGGCGAATTGGGACTTTGTTCATTAACAAACTATGATGTGAGAATATGATTAACGAAAGAAACAAACTGTCTCATCATCTGGAAACGGCCGGCCTCTGTGGCCGAGCGGTTCTAGGCGCTTCAGTCCGGAACTGCACCGCTCCTACGATCGCAGGTTCGAATCCTGCCTCAGGCATGGATGTGTGTGATGTCCTTAGGTTAGTTAGGTCTAAGTAGTTCTAAGTCTAGGGGACTGAACACATCAGATGTTAAGTCCCATAGTGCTTAGAGTGATTTGAACCATGTGCAAACGACTGCATAGCGGAGAATACATGAGAGTCTAAATAACGTGGTCTCTAATCAAAGGTTTCACTGAGAAATTAACAGCAGATGCAGGTGTAGCTTCGCTTTATTTACAGAAAACCATTTTTTTAGAAGTACGGCGGATAATTCGCTATTTGGTTGGCTATGGGACTCTGTACCCCACCACAGTGTGTGTAAACATTCTGCTTGTGGGGCTCAGCGTTTATGTTGCACTGCTCTCATTTCACGTTACTTACAAACAAGTTTCTGGGCTTATTGTTTATTTATTGTCGTGTGGCAGCTAGTATGCACTTCCTGTCAGGAAGGTCGCAGTTCATAGTAATAGACGGCAGATCATCGAGTAAAATTGAAGTGATATCAGGTGTTCCCCAGGGAAGCGTCCTGGGATCTCTGCTGTTCCTGATCTATATAAATGACATAGGTGACAATCTGAGTCGTTCTCTTAGGTTGTTCGCAGATGATGCTGTAATTTACCGTCTAGTGAGGTCATCCGAAGACCAGTATCAGTTGCAAATCGATTTAGAAAAGATTTCTGTATGGTGTGGCAGATGGCAGTTGACGCTAAATAACGAAAAGTGTGAGGTGATCCACATGAATTACAAAAGAAATCCGTTGGAATTCGATTACTCGATAAATAGTACAATTCTCAAGGCTGTCAATTCAACTAAGTACCTGGGTGTTAAAATTACGAACATCTTCAGTTGGAAAGACCACATAGATAATACTGTGGGGAAGGCGAGCCAAAGGTTTCGTTTCATTGGCAGGACACTAAAGAGACGGATTACACTACACTCGTTCGTCCTCTGTTGGAATATTGCTGCGCTGTGTGGGATCCTTACCAGGTGGGATGGGGTGCGAAGTGTAGATCACCTCCCCGATGGTGCACCCTGGGCAACGCTGCGTCATGACTCAGCGGCGAAGAATCTACACAAAAACGGCGACCGAACGCACGAGTGCCTCCCGGTCCAAGCAAAGGCGAACGAGAAGTAGGAGAGCCCGCCCCGGCGGGAACAAGCGGGACATTAAGAGATTATGTATATGCCATCTCAATATAGAAGGATACACGAAGACGAAAGGAGAAATCCTGGAAAAAATCTTAGTAAGGGAAGGAGTAAATGTAGTGTTTTTACAAGAAACACATCTGACGAAGGAAACGATTTCGACACTTAAAATCCCTGGTTTTTCTTTGGTTGAATATAAGGGACATGACAAACATGGCCTAGCAACCCTGGTCCAACAAAATCTTACAGGAAATGTGAATACAGACCTAGAACAACCGGAACATGCCATAGGAATCAAAGTGAAAGACCTAACTCTCTTCAACGTGTACAAACCTCCATCTGAACTCTGGCCACTGGATATACTGCCAAAAGCCGAACACCCAGCTGTGTATGCTGGCGATTTCAATTCGCATCACACTAAATGGGGTCATTCAGAATGCAATACAGAATGCGAAACACTGAGTAACTGGGCTGAAGGAAGAGATCTCCACCTACTGTACGATCCAAAAGACCGAGCGACCTTTTCATCAGCAGCATGGGGATCACAAACAACACGTGACCTGACATTCGTTACAACGGGAGCAACAGGAGACGTGCTCCAAGCGCAAAGAAGGGTATTACCAAAGTTCCCTAGAAGCCAACACCGACCTGTGATCGTCGAAGTGGGACTGTCAATTCCTGTCATACAAAGCCCTCCAATCCCAAGATGGAATCTAAAGCATGCTGACTGGGAGACATTTCGGACGCTTACAGAGAGAACAGTGAACCGTATTCCACCTATACCAGAGAACTATGAGCGGTTCACTACTCTGATATATAAATCTGCACTGAAAAGCGTCCCACGCGGTGCGAGGAAAGAATACACTCCGTGCTGGACGCGAGAGTGTGAATCATTATTGGAAGAATAGCAGGAGACAGAAAACTATGAGGTCGCGGAACAACTAGTTCAAACAATGAACGAAGAACGCAGGTGTAGATGAATGGAAACGATGGAGAGCATGGATTTCACCCATTCTAGCCGCAAGAGCTGGAGTCTGCTAAGAAGATTGGGAGGAGCTACAACCCTACACAGACCACAGACGAGAATGACACCCACCCGCTGACGCTGACGCTGACGCTGTAAAGACGAGCCGATCCTTGGCTCGAGAATGGTGCAGTCTAAACAGATTTGTCATTCCTGCGGTTCCTGTGGAAGAGAAAAGAAAAATATATTAACACACTTGTCGATTTTTCCATGCTGGTGTGACCTGTAAGAGAAAAAGTAACACACTCTGCTGGGGGATTAGTAAAACTTAATCCCTCAGCAGGTCAGGCCAGCGCGTGGTTGGCCTGTGATGTGGTTGTTGGCCCAGTCCACGGATGAGCCGGTTACGGGAGTGTTCCGTCCTCTCGTAGAATTTCCTGGCATGGCGCGGAACCTTTCTCGAAGAGGCAGGATTCCGGTGTCCTCGTGGAGTTGGCGCGTCGAAAAGCGCCTTGGAAGATGCATAGCAGTCTTCAGGGCGCGGTTCTGTATCCGTTGCAGAGTCACAATGTGAGCATCTGCGGCTTTCCCCCAGACCACGGCCGCATACTCTAACAGTGGGCGAACCAATGTTAGGTAAAGCGTGATGCCGTGTTGCGGTGGCAAAGTTGACTGCGGGTTTAGCAGCCCAGATAGCGCTGCACATAAAACAAACCTCGAAAATCCATCTAAGAACATCTGAAAAGAAGGACTTCGATCATATGATAAAAGAGGTAATGAAGAACAAACAAGAGAACACAGATCTGATAAAAGATGTAGAGTTTCAAGAGATCAATAACGCACTGAAAGGAGTGAAAGCTGGCAAAGCAGCAGGAGTAGATGGAATCCTACCAGAATTCCTTAAAAATCTAGGACCAGCAGGAAGAAACTGGCTAGCAAAACTCTTCTCTCAGAGCATCAAGCAGAACAAACTACCTTCCATATGGAAAGAAGCCAAGGTAGTCGCTGTCCTGAAACCAGGGAAGACTGGAGAAAACCCCAAACATTTTAGACCAATTTCTCTTTTATGCACTGTATATAAATTATTTGAGAGAATTCTGATGACCAGACTCTCCCCATATATAGAACCCTCCCTGCCAAAGGAGCAAGCAGGTTTTAGGTCTAAAAGAAATTGTTGTGATCAAGTCCTTGCCCTCACAACCTTTATCGAAAAGGGTTATCAGGATAAGAAGAAAACTGGCGTTGTCCTTTTGGATCTAACCTCAGCATACGATACAGTGTGGAGGGATGGCCTACTTTATAAACTGATGGAAAAAACTCAGAGCAGCCAGACCTATAATCTTATGAAGAACATTCTAACTGGAAGAAAAATTAGAGTTATTCTTAATGGCAGAACCAGCAGATGCGTAGCGCTCAACAACGGACTCCCACAGGGCTCGGTACTGGCCCCCTTATTGTTTAACTTGTACACTGCGGATATCCCAGAAACAGCGTCCCGTAAGTTTATATACGCGGACGATATGGCAATAGCTTATCAAAGCAAATATTTTGAAACAATAGAGCGGAACTTGAACGAAGACCTAAACCTGCTGCACCTATACTACACCAAATGGCATCTCCAACCAAATCCAGACAAGACAGTAAGTGTAAACATGCATCTCAATAACAGAGCAGCCAAGAGAAAGCTGAACATCTGCATGAATAACCAGACCATTAGACATGAATCCTCGGTACCTTGGAGTGAAGCTCGACCGATCCCTAACGTACAGAGCCCATCTAGAAGACACAAAACAAAAACTGAAAACTAGGAATGCCATTCTAGCTAAACTCACCGGAACCACTTGGGGATGTGATGCAAATACCTTGAGAACTTCTGCCTTGGCACTGGTATACAGCGTGGCCGAGTATTGTGCACCTGTATGGGCCAGAAGTGTGCATGTATCAAAAATCGATATCCAGCTTAGAGAAACAATGAGAATAATATCGGGAGCACTTAAACCTACCCCTATAGATTGGCTACCCGTACTGTCCAACATAGCACCAGTTGAAGTCAGAAGAAGTCAGCTGCTGTCAAGAGAATATAGCAAAATACTGGCAAATCCAAACCTACCCATACATCAGGACCTGACACCAAAAAACCGCCTGAGATCGAGGTCACCTCTATGGCAAATAGGTGAAGAGGTGTTTCCCCTCGACCCAGAAAATGAATGGAAAAGTTTATGAAGTAGAAGCGCTGTAAAGAACAAAAAACTAGTTACTGACCCAAGCATACAAATAGAGGGCTTTAAGCTTCCCACAAGAGTGTGGACTACGCTGAACCGTGTGAGGACGGGTGTCGGAAGATGCAGGGAGATGATGACAACATGGGGCCTCGCGAACGACCCTCAGTGCGAATGTGGACTCAATCAATCAATGGCCCACTTGATCGAGTGTACTGTGCATGGTTTTAATGGTGAACTGGAGGATATACATAATCTCACGGACAATGCCATTGAATGGCTAAAAAAATAAGTCATATAGTATAAAATTTTGTATTTTGTATTATGTAATTAGGTAAAGCTGAATGTCTCATTTTTAATGCTGTAATGTTCAAATTTAATATTTCGCCTTGTAAATGCCGATCGAGTAAATAATAATGAACCAGGTGGGATTGACGGAGGACATCGAGAGGGTGCAAAAAAGGGTAGCTCGCTTTCTATTATCAAGTAATAGGGGAGAGAGTGTGGCAGATATGATACGCGAGTTGGGAATGGAAGTCATTAAAGCAAAGACGTTTCTCGTCGCGGCGAGATCTATTTACGAAATTTCAGTCACCAACTTTCTCTCCCGAATGCGAAAATATTTTGTTGAGCCCAACCTACATAGGTAGGAATGATCATCAAAATAAAATAAGAGAAATCAGAGCTCGAACAGAAATGTTTAGTGTTCGTTTTTCCCGGGCGCTGTTCGGGAGTGGAATGGTAGAGAGATAGTATGATTGTGGTTCGATGAACCCTCTGCCAAGCTCTTAAATGTGAATTGCAGAGTAATCATGTAGATGTAGATGTAGGCATGCACTGTACTTGGTACGCCTATTTCGTCTTCGTCGTTTTGGGTAGTTGGAGGCACTCTTGCAGGTCATGAATTCGTCATTTCGGTTGCTCTCCATCCTGACGGTGACGTCTCTGTATTCACATCCCTTCATGTTCGATGTCTTCCAGCGAGATGAATGTTCATGGGACAATGTCAGAATTACGCCACGGTGGGTTTAGCAACACTCACAGAGATTTCTTCGCCACCAAATTCTCCTGATATGAAACCAATCTAAAACCTGAGACGCTATTCGATGCCAACTCTGTCGTATTTCCTCTATAGGTGGCTATAATTTCGCACCATACAAACACTGATCTACATACTTCAACCTGATTTACAACTGGAATTAGGTATCATTTGATAGGTTGTACATCGTATTTGTTGTTGTTGTGGACTTCAGTTCTGAGACTGGTTTGATGCATCTCTCCATGCTACTCTATCCTGTGCAAGCTTCTTCATCTCCCAGTACCTACTGCAACCTACATCCTTCTGAATCTGTTTAGTGTATTCATCTCTTGGTCTCCCTCTACGATTTTACCCTCCACGCTGCCCTCCAATACTAAATTGGTGATCCCTTGATGCCTAAGAAGATGCCCCACCAACCGATCCCTTCTCCTAGTCAAGTTGTGCCACAAATTTCTCTTCTGTCCAATTCTATTCAGTACCTCCTCATTAGATATGTGATCTACCCATCCAACCTTCAGCATTCTTCTGTAGCACCTAATTTCGAATGCATCTATTCTCTTCTTGTTCAAACTATTTGTTGTTCACGTTTCACTTCCATAGAAGGCTCACTCCATACAAATACTTTCAGAAAAGACTTCCTGTTACTTAAATCTATACTCGTTATTAACAAATTTCTCTTCTTCAGAAATGCTTTCCTTGCCATTGCCAGTCTACATTTTATATCATCTCTACTTCGACCATCATCAGTTACTTTACTCCCCAAATAGCAAAGCTCATTTACTACTTTAAGCGTCTCATTTCCTAATCTAATTCCTGCAGCATCGCCCGATTTAATTCGACTACATTCCATTATCCTCGTTTTGCTTCTGTTGATGTTCATCTTATATCCTCCTCTAATATCCTCCTTAAAACATCGTATATATGAATATTTAAAGTGGGTTGACACTGTCACTTAAACCTTGCAAATAGTTGTTAACTTTACTGCATGAAAGGTGATGGAGTGTCTTTATTATCAAAACGGCGTAATGAATGATTGCCTGTACTAGTAGAGGTTGGAACATCAGTGGAAATCAAATGACAGGTGTAACTCAGGCCCTGGGAGGACATCCCACACAGGTGTGTTGGTCCTCCTTAACACAGGAAGTAACCCAAGACGGACGGTCAGGGCACCTGAGCGCTGAAGCACAATACAGCGGCTGGTATTATAGTGTGGCCAGAAGGATTACCGGATAATACTTCGGGAACTCTGAGAATCTTGGACGCAGCAGAGAGGAACGACTAAGCGTTACCTCGGAAATCACGCAGGCTAGGTTATTTCCGAGGATTTTTACTCTGAGTATTGCGAGGATAGGTATTTCCTTTAAAAATTTCCACACTGGATGACAAAAGACTAAAATATGGATGGTCGGCGTTCGGAATAATCCGTAGAGAGGGAGAATATTCCATGGTTTCGGTAATATGATTCGCCTTCTGCTTTTACGAGCGAGTGGAGCCTAGCTTTGCTGGGAAGCCAGTAATGGAGAGAAAGGGGTCTTCCATTTCGAACACCTGTGTCTTGATGGTCGCTCAGAATCAGCTTTTGTTGGTGCAGATGGACTTGCTGTCTTTTCTCTCAGGTTAGGCACTGTACTGTTGCGACTTCGCCTCCAGGTAGGGAGCCGTCATTGGGTACCGAGCGTTCAGTGATTGGGAGCACTTCTTCTGCCTATACTCACGTTGAAACGTTATCTGAACTCCGTCTTTGTGCCTGGGAGTTCCTGCTTCTCGACTGTAGAACACAGAGAGGAGAAGACAATATTAGAATATACTAGTCAGAGGACCGTCTTCTGCTATCCTAGTGTTTGAAAGAGTTTTTATTCTGTGGCTGGAGTTCATCCATCGTCGCAGATGTCTACGAGAACCATTTCTCCGCTGGAACGGACGCAGTACATATGGTGATTTTGCTAATTGCTTCGGCATATTAGGTCTATAAACCTAAACAGGTGTGATCACAATAGTTTTTATTTCCACTGAGGTTGCACACCACCGTAGATGATCTTTGAAAGTAGTGTCTTCTAGTGTTTGTTGTGTAGATGATGTCAGTCATCCCGCGTTATTTATATCAGGTCACGTAGCCATAAAAAGGGGCAGCTTTGGGCTACTGATCAATCATATTAGTTAGGAAAGTCATTTGTATCTCTTTAAGTCCATTGGACATTGATATACGAACATTTGTAATATATAAAAGGGTTTTAATCTACAATAAATTTATAAGCAGAAACAGCGTTTATCGTTTTGTAGTTACTAGTTCCCTTAATCATTCATTTACGTTTATGTTGTAATTTGTATGCTAAATAGCAAGGAGGAGATAATATTACCATTAAGAGATCCTAAGATCTGCTTCAGGGTGTAGTCGTACCGGGCCAAATCTTCATTTTCATGTTCATTATTTTCCGTTGCGCACATTCATTTTACACCCGCCTTGGACCTTCTTAAGTTACTAATGTATTAGCGCACTCTTCGATGGAGCTCTCCAACAGTTACGGAGCAAATAAATTTTGCATCCGGAGTAATTGAAAACTTTACTCCTATAGCAACTTACTGGTTTTATTCGATGCTTTCGACTGGAAGTCGCAAATTTCTTTCTTTCTTAGTAACTCGCTGCTTTAGTTTCACCTACTAATGATTGGTACTCTCCACCCTTAGTGCTCAAACACGACAGTTTCGGTACACATCTTGACTCCAGTAATTTAACGACTGACTTGGAGCTAGAAAATGCGGAGCTTTGAGAGTCTAGGCATCATGCCAATTGATCATTGATGATTTTCCTGTGGTTGCCAAAAACATTGTCCGTACAAATACCAGACTATACACCGTACAGGGTAGAGCATGAAAAATGATGCAACTTGGTACGCAAATCATGTATGTGAATCATAACATTGTTTAGAAATTGTAAAATGCGAGGTTCTCACGTGTTGCAGTGTGTGACGATTATTACGGGAGAGGTTTCTATCACCACCTGGTTTGATTAAATAGACTTCAGACGGGTATGTATCAGTAGAAAATTCGCTCCGCTGTTACTAAAGCTATCTTTGGATCTCGGATGCTCTTCACACATGAAGGAAATTTCGTGTGGTGGCTTTTGCCTCAGTGTCGAAGCAAACTTATTAAAACGATCGTATGGCATCTGTGATTTTTCACCGTACAAAGCGACTAATCTACCCATTAAACCACATAAGAGTCAACTAAAGGTTTTGCCCCATCACGAAGATTCATCCTTAATCGATTGCAGCTAGACGTGCCAGGGAAGTTCTTTGTTTGATAAACCATGACGATGCTATATGGTTGGATGAAGATAATGTGGACACAACAGATGTTCCTAACACTATCCAAATCGAGAACAAAGAGACTGGTATGCTAATTATAAATAATATAAAACAATGGTTCAAGTCCTTGGCCACATGATGATTACCCAGTAAGACGCGACCCACACCTGCAAATATTTACAGCAATTCACCGGTGACTTCGCGAAGCAAGGTCGTTAGGAGGATATCTTGATGAATCTGGAAGACCTCGAACACGACAGGATGCTGCATTTGAAGAGACTGTTCTCGAGCACTTCGAGCAAGCAGCTCCATCAAGTACTCGAACAGTGGACATAACATGAGGGCCACTCATCAGTTAGTCTGGGAGGTTTTGATGGATGACGGCAAGAATCCATTTAGTTTTCGCCCTGTCCAAGACCGAAATCCTGTGGCGGACTATGAACACAGGCTAGGGTTTTGCTGGTGGTTTCTGCGACGTATTGCACGAGATCCCGACTTGCCCGCCATTATATTGTTTACCAACTAGTGCACCTTCCATTGGGAAGGCCTTTACAACACCCGAAATGTTCATTACTAGGCAAGAAATTCTCTTGTTACGTACCTCCACGGACACCAGGAGCGATTTTCGCTCAACATTTGGGCAGGCATTGTGGGTGACCATTTGATTGGGCCAGTTCGTCTACCTCCTCAACTTACTGGGGCAAATTACCTTCACTTTTTGCAAGAAACTCTACCTGGCCTGCTGGAAGACATTCCCCTCGACATATGGATATGCATATGGTTGCACCATGGCTCAAATGGCTCCAATCACTAAGGCAGTTAACACTTGAGGTCATCAGTCCCCTAGACTTAGAACTACTTAAACCTAACGAATCTAAGGACATCACACACATCCATGCCCGAGGCAGAATTCCAACCAGCGACCGTAGCAGCCATGTGGTTCAGGAATGAAGCGCCTAGAACCGCTCAGACACAGTGGCCAGCTGTTGCATCATGCTGGGGCACCCTCACACAACAGTCGTGCTGTGAGCGGACATTTAAATGAACTCTTTGACAGCTGGGTAATTGGCAGAGGTGCTCATAGGGCATAGACCCACGATCACCAGACCTAACGCCACCCAACGTTTTCCTGTGGGGATTCTTCAAGGTTCTAATTCATCCACCCAGATGGCGTACCACCTGAAAACTAAGATGAATTAATGGATCGCATTCAACATGCTAACATTCACACCAGGGCAATGCCAGGAATCTTTGAAACAATTCAGCAAAACACCGTTCGACGTTACCAAGCTGAGTAGCGTCAGAGGGTTGCCAGTTAGAGCGCCTGCTTTATGTAAACCATGTCCTTGCTACAGAAAAGGCCCTTTTCATTGCCAACACAAAGTAAAAGACTCTCCGTATGTTAACTGACAGCTGTTGGCAGGTTTGTTCTGGATATGTGTCATCATGAAATTGCAATTGATATGTCGGGACCCAAACGGATTCGCCACCAGGCCCCCAGAGTGGAAGGCTTGTGCACTACCACTCAGCATGCGGGCCACCTTGGATGCATTGCGATCTCTTTCAGGCAAAGCATTCACAGTCTCGCATTGTCCAGAGTATCTGGCAACAGGGAAATCCTGTGGCCAGAGTTTGTAGCGCCAAGTTTCTGTAGTTTAAATATTGTGCATTGTCGACCTACACTAGATTATTAAGTTTGGTTCCTACTGGCATCAGCTGCCCAGCGTTAAAATTTTGTGACAATTTTTATCCACTATATATATGCAGGACGTATGTATGTATGTATGTCTGGGTTCTCCAAACCTCTAAATCAATTTCAAGCAAATTTGGCACAGAAGCAGCAAACTTCACCAGTGTTGACACTTTGGAATTTATAAGCCCCTAGTGTCAATAGGAGAGAGGTAGAGCCAAAGCAATGTTTTTTCAGCGCCTGCCATATTTGCTGCTTTGGTGTATTGTGTGGGAAAGTGTGGGCCAGCTTTATCAAACTGCTTTGTAGCACAGCCTACACATCAGGGCACAAAACAGTTTTCATACCACTGATACGTAGACTACTGTGTACAACAGATGTGTTGCCAGAATATTATCAGCCCACTTCGTCAACCTGTTATGCAGAGGTTATATGTGTGGATGGGCATGGCAGGGTAAAGGTTGAGATGGGTAAAGGAGGGAATGGACTGAGTGACCGGGGCAGAAGGGAATGGATAGGGAGTCAGTGGGACAGAGACAATGGAGAGAGAGAGAGAGAGAGAGAGAGAGAGAGAGAGGGGGGGGGGGAGGGACAGAGGGAGGAGGAGGATAGTTAGAGGAGGAGGAGGAGATATGTAGAGAAAGGGGGAAGTGGGAAGGACTAATGTGATGTAGGGAAGAGAAACTGTAAATGTGGGCAGGAGAAGTTGGATAGGGAGAGTGAACATTAGATGGACAGAGAGAGAGGAATTATGAGACTGCTAGAGTGGGGACTAGAAGGTGGAGAGAGACATGGAGAGGACAAAAAAAAAATGAAGGAAGGAAACTGAAAGAGAGAGGTTGGAGGTGCTGATGGTCTGACAGAGGATAGAGGAAGAGATGGAAGGACAGGAAGGGAAGGAATAGATGGCAGACAGGAGGAGGAGACAGACCATTACAAAAAGGACAGAAGACAGACAGAGAGAGTGAGGAGGGGAAGACAGATGGAGAGACAGAGTGGGAGGAGATGGTTAGTGAAAGGGGTGAGGTGGAGATGTGTGCAATATATGTGATATACATGCATGCATGGGTAAAAGCTAGTCATACTGTCTGTATATATGATTGTATGTGAGGAGGCAATGGACAATAAGATGGAAGAGGATAAGATGGACACAGGTATAGGGAGGAGGAGATTGATAGATAGTGGTAGGAGTAATGGATGGAGAGAGAGAGAGAGAGAGAGGCAAGGGGAGATAGATAGATAGATAGAGACAGAGGAAGAGGAAGAGGAGGTTTGCAGAAAGAAATGGTGTGATAGATGGACAGAGAGAAGTAAGTGGAGGTGTTGGATAGAGAGACAGGGATGAAGGAAATGGACAGGGAGAGGGGGCTCAGGGCATGGATAGAAATAGAAGCTGAAGGAGATGGACAGGGAGAAGGGAGGGATGTACGAGGCATGTGGAAGTTGGAAAGGGGTAGAGGTCAAGTGGGAAATGGAGTGAGGCACCTGGTGGAAGAATTTGAGGGTGTGTGATGGAAGAATGAGAGGGTGCAAGTAGATAGGTCCAAAGAGGTACAGGGTGTAAGGTTGCAACTGGAAGAGAGATTGGATGTGATGAGGCAGCTTGAAGAAGTAAGTGAAAAATAGATTATCTTCTTTCCTTTCAAAAGAATATTGCAATAAATAAATACCCTGGCAATGACAGAGTGAGAGAGGACAAGTTACTCTCTCATCTGCTTTTCGCACATGGAAAATTAGTAAAGAATTCATTACAACCTGATGCACCTTGAGTGAGACTCTAGAAAGTTAACGGCCTGATCAGACATTGATAGAGCCTGGTAGGGGGCTCGAAGCATGAGGTATTTTTATGGTTCTTAGCTCGTAGAAATGACATGTTGGGAGTTAAAAACAACTGGCAGCGAGCCCATCCCTTAGTAAATCTTGCCGGACAGGTAAGCACACTACTCACTGTCTGGAAACAAGTACAGCAGGGAATCACTGAGCTCTCATAGGGGAGAGAAGTAGGTGGAAAAGGTTGGTATCTCCTGACAACTTATATGCCATGAAGGACTGATGTGTTGTGCAGGTAGTATCGGGATACATTCCAAATGGTATGAGTACAAAGAAGGTAGCTGCGAAGAAACCATGGGTAACAGAAGAAATACTTCAGTTGATTGATGAAAGGACGAAGTACAAACACGTTCCGGGAAAACAGGAATACAGACATACAAGTCGCTGAGGAATGAAATAAATAGGAAGTGCAGGGTGGCTAAGACGAAATGGCTGCAGGAAAAATGTGAAGACATCGAAAAAGATATGATTGTCGGAAGGACAGACTCAGCATACAGGAAAGTCAAAACAACCTATGGTGACATTAAAAGCAACGGTGGTAACATTAAGAGTGCAACGGGAATTCCACTGTTCAATGCAGAGGAGAGAGCAGATAGGTGGAAAGAATACATTGAAAGCCTCTGTGAGGGTGAAGATTTGTCTGATGTGATAGAAGAAGAAACAGGAGTCGATTTAGAAGAGATAGGGGATCGAGTAGTAGAATCGGAATTTAAAAGAGCTTTGGAGGACTTACGGTCAAATAAGGCAGAAGGGATAGAAAACATTCCATCAGAATTTCTAAAATCATTAGGGGAAGTAGCAACAAAACGACTATTCACGTTTATGTGTAGAATGTATGAGTCTGGCGACATACCATCTGACTTTCGGAAAAGCATCGTCCACACAATTCCGAAGACGGCAAGAGCTGACAAGTGCAACAATCAGCTTAACAGCTCATGCATCGAAGCTGCTTACAAGAATAATATACAGAAGAATGGAAAAGAAAATTGAGAATGCGCTAGGTGACGATCAGTTTGGCTTTAGGAAAAGTAAAGGCACGAGAGAGGCAATTCTGACGTTACGGCTAATAATGGAAGCAAGGCTAAAGAAAAATCAAGACACGTTCTTAGGATTTGTCGACCTGGAAAAAGCGTTCGACAATCTGAAAAAAGTAGGGATAAGCTATAGGGAGACACGGGTCATATACAATATGTACAACAACCAAGAGGGAATAATAAGAGTGGACGCTCAAGAACGAAGTGCTCGTATTAAGAAGGGTGTAAGACAAGGCTGTAGCCTTTCACCCCTACTCTTCAATCTGTACATCGAGGAAGCAATGATAGAAATAAAAGAAAGGTTCAGGAGTGGAATTAAAATACAAGGTGAAAGGATATCAATGATACGATTCGCTGATGACATTGCTATCCTGAGTGAAAGTGAATAAGAATTAAATGATCTGCTGAACGGAATGAACAGTCTAATGAGTACACAGTATGGTTTGAGAGTAAATTGGAGAAAGACGAAGGTAATGGGAAGTAGTAGAAATGAGAACAGCGAGAAACTTAACATCAGGATTGATGGTCACGAAGTCAATGAAGTTAAGGAAATCTGCTACCTAGGCAGTAAAATAACCAATGACGAACGGAGCAAGGAGGACAACAAAAGCAGACTCACTATGGCAAAAAGGCATTTCTGGCCAAGAGAAGTCTACTAATATCAAATACCGGCCTTAATTTGAGGAAGAAATTTCTGAGGATGTACGTCTGGAGTACAGCATTGTATGGTAGTGAAACATGGACTGTGGGAAAACCGGAACAGAAGAGATCGAAGCATTTGAGATGTGGTGCTATAGACGAATGTTGAAAACTAGGTGGACTGATAAGGTAAGGAATGAGGAGGTTCTACGCAGAATCGGAGAGGAAAGGAATATGTGGAAAACACTGATAAGGAGAAGGGACAGGATGATAGGACATCTGTTAAGACATGAGGGAATGACTTCCATGGTACTAGAGGGAGCTGTAGAGGGCAAAAACTGTAGAGCAAGACAGAGATTGGAATATGTCAAGCAAATAATTGAGGACGTAGGTTGCAAGTGCTACTCTGAGATGAAGAGGTTTGCACAGGAAAAGAATTCGTGGCGGGCCGCATCAAACCAGTCAGTAGACTGACGGAAAAAAAAGAGTGTGGACAGGTATGGCTGAGCAGTGATGGAGATGGGAAAGGAGGAGGCAGACAGAGAAAAGGGGAAGAGGAGGATGTGTAGGATGCAGGTGGGAGATGGAGAACGGTAGTGGGCAAGTGAAAAAGGAAGGTGGTGTGAGGCGATGGGTATATGTACTGCGGGTACTCCTACTAGCAATAGTGAAGGGGATGGTGTAGTAAGTGAAATGCTCTAGAACTACATTCTGGTCTTTATTTCATGTATTTAGTTAAACTGGAATAATTTACAAGTACGAAGTGCAATATATTTATTATTTGTGCTGCTCATTGTGTAAATCAGGTCACTGTGTTTATGGACCAAAGAACATGCCTCAAGGCTGTATACCATAGATACATTTAACATCCTCTGTGGAATCACATAGTAAAAAGAACAGAGTGACAGAAGTTCAGTACATATACAAAAAAGACTGTATCTGTGTATATGTTCCACATCATCTCTTAAACCATTGAATTGATTTCAGCCAGTGTGGTATGCATACTCCTTATTATCTGGAAAGAAGTACTGTGGATGTAAGAACAATGTAACTTCCGTACTGTTATGAGTAGGGAGGGGGGGGGGGGGCGGGAAATTGTTGGTAACACCTGACATTGCAGTTGCCCTGCAGGACCAGCTGTTGCTACAGTTAGTATCAGAATGCGTTCCAGGCAATACACTTGTGGATGAGAATGGTAGAGCAGAGGGAAATGGAGGACATGGAGAGCGAAGGTGATGGACAGAGGCAATGTGGCTTGCATCCTTTGACGTGGAGAGGTTTGTCGCAGGTGCAAGCATATCAGAGGGGTATCTGTGGAGAGGCCATACTAATACGTGGCTTCTGATGAGGGGCAGCAGCTTTTTCAATGACTGGAGGGGTAACAGTGTGGATGATCTGACCTTGTAACAATAGCCAACATGCGTTACAATGGTAACAGAGTGCAGTCGAAATAAATCAGGCGATACTGAGGGAACTGGATTTCGGAAAGAGACAGCAGAATTAGAAAATGGCTTTTTGGTACTTGAACAGAAAAACAAAATAATGATGGCAGCGAGGATATAAAATGTAGACTGGCAACGGAAAAAAATCGCTTCTGAAAAAGAGAAATACAGCGCAAGATGTTTAACACGAAAATGCTTAACATGAGACATTGATTAACACTAAATAATATTGCTCTCTGAATAAAATATTAATTAACTTCATAAATTTCTCTTTTCTTTACTTCCAAACGATAATTGCTTAGAAGAAGAAGTTTCTCTGCTCGGACGAATATATATATATATATATATATATATATATATATTGTCATCCTGATTTCTAAGTTCCCTTTTTTCGTTAGACCGGACATAGAAAATAATGTCTGCTGCAATTGCTGTGTTACAGCTTGTCCAGGACTACCGCTGTTGTCAAAAGCAGTTTCCGATTTCGCTCATGAGTATCGCTTAAAATGAGGGTGGAGTTGCCAAAGCGGTTGACGATAACCACAAAGAAAGACAAAATGATGCCAGTGTTTAAGCTCAATGCGTTGGTGCCAGAGAACCAAAGTAGGAAAAACTGATAAACACAGGGATTAAAAGAGAACGTTGCTCGTTTCCTCCAAACAAGCCACGATTCTGACGCTCCCAAACCTACGACGAAACTTTGTTGCTGGGAAGAGCTGACAATATTGCAAACAAATGGATCATCTGCCAATCCAGGCTGGCTGGAATACTTCAAGGTAAGGTATGGATTAGTGTTAAACATGGAAGAACTTAAACAGTCGAATATGAGGTGAATGAAAAAGCTTGAATTGTGGCCGCTGTGTCCGCCGATTAGGTTCTCACTGAGGACTAGCGATTTTTGCTACAGAAGCGTATAGTCCCGATTACTCTTAATACGAGGGTGAGTCAAATGAAAACCTGAAATTTGTAATGACAACTCGAAATTTCGCGCCGTTGTCCTATAAGTTGGTAAGCGTGCTACAAACAGCGTGCAGAATGGCCTGTATGTGGCAGCATAGTGCAGATGCACACATACCGTCGCAGTATCAGTATAAAGATGGCCACCTCACCTGCGACTTGCACCAGGGAAGAACAGCGTTCTGCTATTTGGTTTTTGCATAGTGAAGGAGTGAAACCTATTGAAATTCATCGACGAATGAATGTTCAGTACGGTGATGCATGTTTGTCACAGCAGAAAGTCTACGAATGGAGTAGGAAGTTCGCAAATGGTGTGACTTCAGTGGATGATGCTCCTCGTCCAGGTCAGGAACAACGGGTTGTGACTCCACAGAACATTGCAGCAGTTGAAGCCATAGTGAAGGGAAACCGCCGAGTGACACTGAATGACATTGCAGCATGTTTACAACTTAGTCATGTGTCAGCACACCACATTGTGCATGATGTGCTCCAGTTTCACAAAGTGTCTGCAAGATGGGTGTCACGGCAGCTGACTCATGAAATGAGAGAACGACGTGTTGTTGTTTTTGAAGAACTTCTTCGGCGCTTTGAACGAGAAGATGATGGCTTCCTTGAAAGAATCGTTACTGGGGACGAAACCTGGGTTCACTCCCACTAACCGAAAACGAAGAGAGCTAGCAAGGAATGGCGCCATTCCTCCTCATCAAGTGATTTCCGTATGTTTGGACAACTCAAAAAAGCAATGGGAGGAAAAAAGTTCCGTTCTGATGAGGAGGTGTGCCACGCAGTGTATGAGTGGTTGCACTGACTATCAAAAGAATTCTTTTTCTAAAGGAATTTACGCACTTTGTAAGAGCTGGAGGACTTGCATTGAGTGTCGGGGAGATTATTATGAATAGTGATACAGCTTTGTACAACTTCTGCACAATAAGTAATATTTAAAAAAATATATTTAACGTTTTCATTTGACTCACCCTTGTAGTTGCCTGGACATCCTGATAGTAAAATGAAGGCTATGAGATCTATATTTTTTCCTCTGAACACCGGAAGTATTTTACAACCGTGTAATTCAATCACAATTCAAAACCTCCAAACTCACTATCGAACGCATTTTTTCCGAAAATATGTACTCGCGACCGGTGAAAAATGTTTCTGTAACGGGCCATCAAATGAAAAACAGACAGTACGTAAGGTGTTTATTGTTCCAGAAGTAATCGCCATAACTGTTGATACATTTACCCCACTGTGAGACAAGACTGTCAGTGCCTTGTAGTAGAAAATGTTTCCCGTTGCCTACTTAACCATGATTGTTCTCAGGCGTGCATCTTCTCTTCGTCCGAAGCAAATGGACGGCTACGAATGTCTTTCTTGAGGGCTCCAAAAATATGGAGAGGGGTATGGACTGTATAGGGGGCTGTAAGGGCTCCCCAGCGAAACTTCTGCAGCCTAGTCGAAAGAACAGGCATGGCGGCTTCGGGAAACCCACGATGATTTTCCTCCTTGACTGCAAGGACCCCCTGCTCATTGACTTTCTACAGGGAGCCACAGTTGTCGCACAGCGGTAGGTGGACGTTCGGCAAAAATTGAAGCGCGCCATCAAGTTTAAACGGCCATTAATGTTGACGGACGGCGTCATTCTGTTGCACAATATGGCCCGCCCACATGTCGCTAAGGTTGTTTCGAGAACGCTGCAATAATGTTGTTCGTATGCCCTTACACAATCTCCATATAGTCCCGATCTATCACCAACCGATTTCTATAATTCTGGAGCCCTGAAAAAAAGTCTTTCGTGACGGAGTATTTGCTTAAGATGAAGAGGTGCACGCCGTACAATCATGGATACGTAGGCAACTGCAAACATATTTTAGCGGAGACACTGGTGTCTTGTTTCACATTGGGGTAAGTGTATCAACAGTTATGACGATTACTTTTGAATTAATAAACAATTTACTTCCTTTTTTCCATCTGTCTTTTTTTCATTTCACTGTCCCCTATAAATAAGATTATTAATGCACCGCATATGTTTCGCTCTGCGGATAATTCGATGACGCCAAAGACGAATGAAATGTTTTGGAAAGTTTTTACATCATTAGACTGTCCAGTGACATCGTTGGATGAATATGTTCCAGTCAACATTGACGTGTGTACTGCAGTGATTATTACAGACGAAGTTCCCATCCCTGGAGACGATGATGACGAATTTGACAACGAAACCAACGTCACACGTCGCGTCTCCACTATACATTTAATGCAGAAGATCATGAAAAGTTTGTGCAGTTATTTATGTATGGTGAAATGAATAAAACAATGGGCATATCGAACAATTAGTCGACAATTTCATGCTGAAAAGACGCTGCTAAAAGTAAAAACAGATATTGTTCCCAAAACCAATAATAAGCTCTGTATAGCCTCAAACCTAAAGTATGTACCTACAGTACTAAATTTTAGTAGCAAATTCTATTACTGTATTGGAAAGAAACTTACTGAGATCGACAGTATAGCTTTCGAAATGGTGTGGCACAGAAGAATGATGAAGATTATATAGGTAGATTGTATAACGAATGAAGGGGTACCAAATAGAATTGGAAAGAAATGAAATTCATGGAACAGCTTGACTAAAAAAATGGGATCAATTGATAGGCCACATTCTGAGGCAGAGAAGAGTCGGCAGTTTGGTAGTGGAGGGAAGCGGAATGGCGTCGTAGAAAAGTGCGTTCCTGTTGGGAGAAGATTACGTGTTAAATTTTGAAAATCGTGAGTGAAAAATAAGAAAAAAACAAGAGATATTAAAGCGAGAAGGTCATATGTGCACATATCCAGTAAAATAATACACAGATATGGTACAGTACAGACTACACGTGTGCTTAACTCCTACATCAACATACATGTGAACTCCTTTCATGAATTCACAAAAATGTGCTCCTTGAGTGAAGCGATGTGGTATCGTGAAGAGTGGTTGTACTCATAAAATGCCAACATAACGACGGAAGGAAGATTAGAGTTTAACGTCCCATGTCCATCAATGTCGTTAGGGTCGGGGCACAAACTGGGCCTTTTTCATATGAACACTACGCAGCCACAGCCACAACAACACGGAATGGCGGTGAAAACTCTGCCTGTGTTTAGAAAAGTCGGAAAAAGTGTACCTGCAGATTGGAAAATTGCGCAGGTCGCACCAGTGTTTAAGAAGGGTAGTAGGAGTAATCCATCGAACCACAGACCTATATCATTGACGTCAGTTTGCAGTAGGCTTTTTGATCATATACTGTATTCAAACATTATGAATCACCTCGAAGGGAACGGTCTATTGATACGTAATCAGCATGGCTTCAGAAAACATCGTTCTCGTGCAACGCAGCTAGCTCCTTATTCGCACGAAGTAATGGCCGCTATCGACAGGGGATCTCAAGTTGATTCCGTATTTCTGGATTTCAGGAAAGCTTTTGACACCGTTCCTCACAAGCTACTCTTAATCAAGCTGCGGGCCTATGGGGTATCGTCTCAGTTGTGCGAATGGATTTGTGATTTCCTGTCAGAAAGGTCGCAGTTCGTAGTAATATTCGGCAAATCGTCGAGTAAAACTGGAGTGATATCACATGTTCCCCAGGGAAGCGTCCTGGGACCTCTTCTGTTCCTGATCTATATAAATGACCTGGGTGACAATCTTAGCAGTTCTCTTAGGTTGTTCGCAGAGGGTCCTGTAATTTACCGTCTAGTAAGGTCATCCGAAGACCAGTATCAGTTGCAAAGCGATTTAGAAAAGATTGCTGTATGGTGTGGCAGGTGGCAGTTGACGCTAAATAACGAAAAGTCTGAGGTGATCCACACGAGTTCCAAAAGAAATCCGTTGGAATTCGATTACTCGATAAATAGTACAGTTCTCAAGGCTGTCAATTCAACTAAGTACCTGGGTGTTAAAATTACGAACAACTTCAGTTGGAAAGGCCACATAGATGATATTGTGGGGAAGGCGAGTCAAAGGTTGCGTTTCATTGGCAGGACACTTAGAAGATGCAACAAGTCCACTAAAGAGACAACTTACACTACACTCGTTCGTCCTCTGTTGGAATATTGTTGCGCGGTGTGGGATCCTTACCAGGTGGGATTGACGGAGGACATCGAAAGGGAGCAAAAAAGGGCAGCTCGTGTTGTATTATCACGTAATTGGGGAGAGAGTGTGGCAGATATGATACACGAGTTGGGATGGAAGTCATTAAAGCAAAGACGTTTTTCGTCGCGGCGAGATCTATTTACTAAATTTCACTCACCAACTTTCTCTTCCTAATGCGAAAATATTTTGTTGAGCCTAACCTACGTAGGTAGGAATGATCATCAAAATAAAATAAGAGAAATCCGAGCTCGAACAGAAAGGTTTAGGTGTTCGTTTTTCCCGCGCGCTGTTCGGGTGTGGAGTGGTAGGGAGATAGTATGATTGTGGTTCGATGAACCCTCTGCCAAGCACTTAAATGTGAATTGCAGAGTAATCATGTAGATGTAGATGTAGATGTAGAAGTGCAGCGTCAAGCGACCGTAGGTCACAAAACCAGCCTATTCACTTCGCCAACAACATATGAGAAAGCACTACAACATCAAAACCGAAATTTACACAGAAATAACGTGATATATACTCATATCCGTTTGTGAATGCATAATAAACAGAAAAATAAAAATTACGTTTTACTGTTTGCAGAAGAGAAGTTGTAGATTGTGTAACAGAACAGCTACCAAAATAAATGTCCAATAGCATCATGTAAGATATGTAAACTAATGCATATATCCACTCTTTTTGCCAATGAAGCTATAAATAGAACTTTGACACAATGTTAGAAACAACATACAGTGCATCAGGTCGTTAATTCGTATCTCAGCAGTGAACCATGAACAAATGGTGTATAATATTTTACATGAATTAATCAATCAGAATTGTAAATATTATGTACCAAAAGCTTTGCTAAATGTTAATGTGAAGGACTTATTTCAATAGTGGTAAAAGTCCATTTTTGTTCATCCTGAGATACAGAGTCCTAAAGTTAAATGAGCGCTGAAGACACTGCTACTGAGATACTTGAATATTTCTGGTATCTCAACAGCAGATTTTTCAGCGGTCATTTAACTTCAGGACTCTGTATCTCAGGATGAACAAAAATAGACTTGTAGCACTACTGAAATAAGCCCTTCATATGTAACAACAATTTTACAGTAAGAAAATAAAAAAACAACCCATTGAAGACAGCACAAAAAGTGCTGAAACATGTCTGGGTAAGACGAAGGTGTCTTGCATAAGGCAGAACTCCTTGTCCTATTTTCGTAGCAAGCATGGTCATAATTAGAAGAACTACAAAACCACAAGATGACTACTCCCTGCTTTTTACTAACACGTCTATTACAAATTTTTCAAGTCAATTCTGCTAAGTGGTTTCTCCAAGATATCTTAATTTACTAATTGTCTCTGTTCCACCTATTTATTTTTCGTATATTTTGGTGCATTTGGTATTTTGCTCACGAATTTTCTTTTCTGTTGAACTTCTGAGATTTGCTGTATTCTCTATTCTTTCCAGAATGTTTATGTTGCTAACTGCTTCTATGACCCATTCTGTAAGTACTGTAAAATCGTCTGGAAAACCCAGGCAGTTTAATTTCCATTTGATTTCCTTCCCGGAATTATTAATTCAATTTTGTTATTTTTGTAGCTCCAAATTCCGAAGCCTTACATTTTTATCCAAAACGCAGTTAAACAGTGAAGGCGATAAACACTCCCCTTGTCTCACACAAGTTTTTTATTTCAAATCTTTGAGATACTCCTCCCATATATTTCACTTTATTTATTTCTTTATTGATTTAACCTGGCAAGAAAAAAAATGGTTGAAATGGCTCTGAGCAGTATGGGACTTAACATCTATGGTCATCAGTCCCCTAGAACTTAGAACTTCTTAAACCTAACTAACCTAAGACACCACACAACACCCAGCCATCACTATATTTATATGTTTTGATGATGCCATTATGGCCTTGGTGTAAAAAAGGTACGTTTTACCGCATTTTATCTGTACATTTCCCTGGTTGTATAATAGTATATTGTGATACGTATTGCTGTATTATTTTGAAAGACACATTGCTCACTAGGTGTATATACACTCCTGGAAATGGAAAAAAGAACACATTGACACCGGTGTGTCAGACGCACCATACTTGCTCTGGACACTGCGAGAGGGCTGTACAAGCAATGATCACACGCACGGCACAGCGGACACACCAGGAACCGCGGTGTTGGCCGTCGAATGGCGCTAGCTGCGCAGCATTTGTGCACCACCGCCGTCAGTGTCAGCCAGTGTGCCGTGGCATACGGAGCTCCATCGCAGTCTTTAACACTGGTAGCATGCCGCGACAGCGTGGACGTGAACCGTATGTGCAGTTGACGGACTTTGAGCGAGGGCGTATAGTGGGCAAGCGGGAGGCCGGGTGGACGTACCGCCGAATTGCTCAACACGTGGGGCGTGAGGTCTCCACAGTACATCGATGTTGTCGCCAGTGGTCGGCGGAAGGTGCACGTGCCCGTCGACCTGGGACCGGACCGCAGCGACGCACGGATGCACGCCAAGACCGTAGGATCCTACGCAGTGCCGTAGGGGACCGCACCACCACTTTCCAGCAAATTAGGGACACTGTTGCTCCTGGGGTATCGGCGAGGACCATTCGCAACCGTCGCCATGAAGCTGGGCTACGGTCCCGCACACCGTTAGGCCGTCTTCCGCTCACGCCCCAACATCGTGCAGCCCGCCTCCAGTGGTGTCGCGACAGGCGTGAATGGAGGGACGAATGGAGACGTGTCGTCTTCAGCGATGAGAGTCGCTTCTGCCTTGGTGCCAATGATGGTCGTATGCGTGTTTGGCGCCGTGCAGGTGAGCGCCAGAATCAGGACTGCATACGACCGAGTCACACAGGGCCAACACCCGGCATCATGGTGTGGGGAGCGATGTCCTACCTGGCTGTACACCTCTGGTGATCGTCGAGGGGACACTGAATAGAGCACGGTACATCCAAACCGTCATCGCACCCATCGTTCTACCATTCCTAGACCGGCAAGGGAATTTGCTGTTCCAACAGGACAATGCACGTCCGCATGTATCCCGTGCCACCCAACGTGCTCTAGAAGGTGTAAGTCAACTACCCTGGCCAGCAAGATCTTCGGATCTGTCCCCCATTGAGCATGTTTGGGACTGGATGAAGCGTCGTCTCACGCGGTCTGCACATCCAGCACGAACGCTGATCCAACTGAGGCGCCAGGTGGAAATGGCATGGCAAGCCGTTCCACAGGACTACATCCAGCATCTCTACGATCGTCTCCATGGGAGAATAGCAGCCTGCATTGCTGCGAAAGGTTGATATACACTGTACTAGTGCCGACATTGTGCATGCTCTGTTGCCTGTGTCTATGTGCCTGTGGTTCTGTCAGTGTGATCATGTGATGTATCTGACCCCAAGAATGTGTCAATAAAGTTTCCCCTTCCTGGGACAATGAATTCACGATGTTCTTATTTCAATTTCCAGGAGTGTATTTGTATATTGTAGATCTGAGGATGGTCTTTACGGATTGAAGCCGCTCATCGTCTAAAGAACTGATATTGTGATCAAAGACTGGATTAAAAAACATTCGTCAAACAAGTTGAGTGCGCACACGTGTTCAGTATATTCCGGGGATTTGATAACAGTAGGTACTATGCTGATTGGGTGGCAATCACAAGACGATTGCGTGTTTTCCATCTAAGGAATAGGTCTGACTACGCTTCTTTCCCATGAAGCGGTATATATTCCATTCACGACAGAAAAATTAAATATCTGTTGCGGCAGGTATTAGGCCGTCGGCTACGTTCTTGATCACGGTTATGCTGATGCTGTCTTGCCTATCGGTTGAGAAGAAGTTCTCATTATCGCCTTACTTGTTGTATTTCTTGTTACCTGTTTTAGGTGGTTAGTTATGTAGTTGGTAGATTCTTCTGGGCAATAGTTCCTTGCCGCAAGGGAGTTGATTGGTGCAGAGAAAAATTCGTTCATTTCATCGGAGATCTGAAAAGCAGTTTCTGGTTTTGCCTTGCCAACAGCCAAGCTACGGAGATTATTCCACAGTGTCGCGGGCGTCGTACCTGATTTTGGAATTGCGTAAGCACTGCTTCACTTGGTTTTGTAGCTTCCTGCATTCTTCATAACGTTCGGGTTTCGGATTTGCTTTGACGCGTGTGTGAGCAGCGTCCCTGTTGTTCTTCATTTGACATAATACTGTTATAAGCTATGAAGCAAGGGGTTTACTTATACGGATTGTGCGTACAGGAGCATGTTTTCCGTCCACAACAGTCGGTGTATTAGTACGTTTATGGATTTTATCATCAATTGTGGGCTCTTGATTATTTGATACCATGAGGTGTCTGAGGAGCTGGTTGTTAATGCGCCACGATCCATGTGTTTAATGTTCCTACACGTCATATAACACGATTTCAGCTTTGTAGTTGTTGTTGTGGCCTTCAGTCCTGAGACTGGTTTGATGCAGCTCTCCATGGTACTCTATCCTGTGCAAGCTTCTTCACCTCCCAGTACCTACTGCAGCATTCATCCTTCTGAACCTGCTTAGTGTATTCATCTCTTGGTCTCCCTCTACGATTTTTACCCTCCACTCTGCCCTGCAATACTAAATTGGTGAACCCTTGATGCCTCAGAACATGTCCTACCAACCGATCCCTTCTTCTAGTCAAGTTGTGCCACAAACACCTCTTCTCCCCAATTCTATCCAATACTTCATCGTTAGTTATGTGATCTACCCATCTAATCTTCAGCGTTCTTCTGTAGCACCACATTTCGAAAGCTTCTATTCTCTTCTTGTCTAAGCTATTTATCGTCCATGTTTCACTTCCATACATGGCTACACTTCATACAAATACTTTCAGAAACGACTTGCTGACACTTAAATCTATATTCGATGCTAACAAATTTCTCTTCTTCAGAAACGCTTTCCTTGCCATTGCCAGTCTACATTTTATATCTTCTCTACTTCGACCATCATCAGTTATTTTGTTCCCCAAATAGCACAAATCGTTTACTACTTTAAGCGTCTCATTTCCTAATCTAATTCCCGCAGCATCACCCGACTTAATTCGACTACATTCCATTATCCTCGTTTTGCTTTTGTTGATGTTCATCTTATATCCTACTTTCAAGACACTATCCATTCTTTTCAACTGCTCTTTAAGTCCTTTGCTGTCTCTCGTCTTTTCACCTACCTGATCCTCTGCTGCCTTCACTACTTCATCCCTCAGAGCTACCGATTCTTCTTCTACTGTACTTCTTTCCCCCATTCCTGTCAATTGTTCCCTTATGCTCTCCCTGAAACTCTGTACAACCTCTGGTTTAGTTAGTTTATCCAGGTCCCATCTCCTTAAATTCCCGCCTTTTTGCAGTTTCTTCAGCTTTGGAGTAGTCCATGAACATAATCGTGTGCTGAGAGGTCTGGAGCCGAGGGTTGACCGACGTCTGTTACTTCGTCGGTATTTGTCGTTGCGGTCACATCAATAAGCGTGCGACTGTCCGCCATGTGGTGTGTAGATCTTAACGGAAAAATGTTCAAGTTGTTACAACTAAACCATCTTCTTAAGTTAACCGTGGAGGCAGTGTCTCTCAAAAAGTCCATGCTCACTTCTCCCATTACGTTGATGTGTTCGTATTGACATTGCAGTGTATGTAATTCCGACTGGAAGGAGCTCACAGAGCTGCTTTTTGGCGGCTTACAGGCGGCTCCAGTTCAGTACTTCTGTCTCTCTTTATTATTTATTTTATGGCCTTCATTGGACCACTCTAGTCAAAAATACAAAGTTTTAAATAAGTTGTTACACAGGGATATAATTTGGCTCAACAATAACTTAATATCATATTTAGGTAATATAATTATTAGAGTCTATTCTTATATGAAAGGTGTTTTGCTCTTCTGTCTGCCCAGTATTTCTTCATCCATTCAGATATTTTCTTTCTTTCTTCATCTGAGACCACTCTTCCTGTACTCCTTTTATTGATTTTCTTTTGTAGTCTGGTTTGTGGGTCTTGCAGTATTCTGGTTTTCTCTGTCTTGTTTTTTTAGATCATCTACTGTAATTTGGAGTTCTTTTATATCTTCCTTAATTTCTGTGATCCATTTAATGTCGCTCTTGCTGTTCCACAATTTTTGTGTTATTTTTTTTACTAATTCTGTTTTCTGTAGTTCTCATCAGATGACGAAAGAATGAGATGCGTTTCTCCCTGATCCGTGCTCATGACTGGTTCTATTTTCTTATATACTGTTTCATTTGATGCTATTCTCCAATGTCCATTTATTTTATACTGTTTATTTATACATGTCCTAATTATTCTTTTTTCTATTTTTAGTATTCTGTCAATTTGTGCTGAATTAGTTGTTTTGAAGATAGTTTCAGCTGTACACGTTATTTCTGGTTGTGTAACTGTTTTATAGTGTTTTAATTTTGCATCTATAGATAGGCTTTTTTTGTTGTATGTAGTTTTGGTAATGTAGTTTGCGTAGTTCAGTTTTTTTATTCTATTCTGCTATGATGGCTTCTCATTTAGATTGCATGTTATTATTTCGCCTAAATATTTACATTTATCAACAATTTTGATTTCCTGTTCTCCTATTGTAATTTTGTTTGCAAGTAGTGGATCAGTTAGCATAATCTCCGTTTTTTTCAAATGATATTCTAAGGCCTACTTTCTCTGCTATTTCTTGTAGTGCCTGGCTTCTTGAACGGTATTGGCTAGGAGAGTAAGATCATCAGCGAATCCCAAGCAGTTTTAGCTAATATCATCTTTTGCACTTCCAATTCTTATCATCTTTGGATTGTCCTTGTACCATACTCTCATTATGTATTCCAGTGCACAGTTGAACAGTAATGGTGGTAGGCAGTCACCTTGTCTTAAGCCTGTTTTTATGAGGAATGGTTCCGAAATTTCTCCTCTAAACTTCACTTTTGATTTGGTGTTGGTTAGAGTGAGTTGTATGAATTTTAATTAGTTTTGGATGGAGTTCTAGATTTCTTAAAATTTTTATACTGAAGGTATGTGGAGACAGTCATATGCCTTTTTAAAATCTACAAATGTTACTGCCAAATGTTTGTTCCGTTTCTTGTAATATGCCATAATCAATTTTAAACTATTATCTGCTCTGCACAGCTTCTCCATGGTCTGAAACCTCCCTGACATTCCCCTAACTCCTGTTCTGATTGCTCCTGGATTCTTTCATATAGGATCTTGGATAGAATTTTGTATGTGCAGTCCAGGAGAGAGGTTCCTCTGTAGTTGTCTGGGTTGCTCTTTTCTCCCTTTTTGTGTAGTTGGTGGATGATAGCTATCTCTCTACATTTATTTCAATGAACTTGAAATCAGCCCTTCTTTCTTCGGTAGGGTTTGATTCACTTTAAGACTTTGGGTTTAAGATCAGTTCGCAGAGTCGCCCTACACCTTCGCCGCGTTTGTTTGATCTGTCCCTCCTAAGAAATGAACTATATCCCGGGAGATGAACTGATTGAGTGGGATGTGTTGCTTTAGCCACTTTTCGGAGAGGAGAATCACGTGGTAGTTAAGTTGGTGGAAGAGGAGACCGAGTTCTTCGTAATGTGCAGATAGACACTGGATAACCGGTTACTGAAAAGTAACGGTTACTGCGATAACCGTTCCTCTGATACAGGCAGTTATTTCAATAACTGGCTAATGTCAACAGTGCCTCTCGCCATCTGTTGACCGAAGATCGTACTACGCTTTCCCGTCAACGCATCGGAGATGTGGCTAGGAACTAAGGAGAGGGTAGACCATTCGGAAGGCGTTCTATAGGCCATGGAAATAACTGTGAGACTGCGCGCCATCTGTGTACCGTATCGTGCGCCTTCGTTACTTTTAGCACAAACAATTAAATAAAGTTAATGTCCGAGCGGTGGCTGATAGGAGCTGCAGTACAGGCATTAACAAGTACGATCGTTCCCTCAAGCCACCGTCTCATATGTCAATTTAGCTTGGACGGGCTGTATAAACAGAGGTACCATAAGGAATTCGAGCGACTATGGAAATACCTGTCAGAGGTCGGTATTTTCCTCTGGTAGTTATCATTATTGGCTCACAGTTCTCGCTCTCTGGCAGTTATCGGGCTACCATACAAGTAACCTGGGAGTTGGTAACGGAATAACTGTGTGTCTGTGTTCCTGATACAGTGACTCCAGTCTTACACCCCGGTGATATTACAGATACGATAGTTACTGGAGCCAACAAATATTTACGTACTTCTTCGGAAATAGCCGCTGGCCATCGCGAATGACAAATAACATGTCAGAAAGTATAACATAATACAGTTGAATATAATAATTATTATCCTCATCATTTGTCAGGAGATTGTCAAAATATGTGAATATATCACAGTAACTGCTAATATTTACAGAATTGATACACTGTCAGAATAAAACACAGTTACGCTCTTTTAATAAATTTATCATACACAGAATACCCGATCTTGAGTGTTGCAACCAAATGCTGTCAAAACTGAAATATACCTGAATTTTTACTCTGTTACGACATTCATCTACAGAGTAGAAGGAGGGGTCAATGGAAGCGTCTGATTCCACCCGTCTGCTTCGACGTAAAGGTGTTGCGGTATGCGAATGTCATTACGGCACCGTCTTTATGAGTTGGTTTTTGTGTGTGGGAGGGGGGGGGGGTGGCGGGGGGGGGGGGGGCTGCTGATCTAGTTTGCAGTGCCGGAATTTGCTGGTGGTAATTAATTTTTTTTTAGCTGTGATGTTTTGTGTATTTATGGAGTATTGAATGTGATTTAATTTATGTAGGGATGATTGATTTGTGGACTTTTGGGATTGTGGTTTTATTTTTCGCAGTTGAAGGTGTTGGTTTTTTGGCGTCAGTAGCTATGGTGGGTTGTTGGTGTAGCAGAATGCTGTATTTTTTTCTTTTTGTTCTTCATTTTGTGTTTTGGGAATTTTTTTTTTTTTTTTTTTTTTTTTTTTTTTTTTTTTTTTTTTTTTTTTTTACTAGCTTGTCCTCACCCTAAAACCCCAACTTCCCGCAGTTTCCCGTTGGTTTGATTGTATTTTTGGTGGGAAATGTTATTGTATTATTTATATGTATCTTCGTGTTCGTTGCCATGTGTATGTAGAGACATCATAGACACACTTAAAATAGCCATTTCTGGCATATTGATGACGGGTGGAATCAGACACTTCTGTATCAAATAGTCTTTCAAACACACTGTAAACCGTGCTTTATCTGAAACCAAGTTTTTAATGGTTGGTGACTTGCTGGCAGTTTATTGAAAATGCATGTTCCTGAATATTGGATCCCTTTTGGACCAAGGTAAGTGATTTTAGGTCTTTATGTAGATTGCTGTTCCCATTTCTAGTACTGATATTATGTATTGAGCTATTGGTTGGAAATACTTGTAACAAATTTCATTAAGAAATAAATATACTAGGAAGCAGTGGTTGGAATACAAAGTTCCTTGAACAGGTTCCTACACGATGTTCTTGAATTTATACCACAAACTATTTTTATTACACGCTTTTACACGCGAAAAACTTTTGCTGCGTTTGATAAGTTACCACAGAATATGCTCCCTTATGAAATAATAGAATGAAAAAATGTGGTATGCCCTTCCCAACTGAATTTATTATCGAGTTGTAGTCCCAGAAATGTAACACTGTCAACCTTTTCGATCTGCAAGTCCTCATATGTTATAAACATGCTGTAGCTGGAGAAATCGAGCAGTTTCCAAATCTGACAAAAATCTTGGATTAGCGTACTCACACTTTACCCAATAGGACTAGCTTTTACAGAACAGGAGTAAACGAATCTGTCACATTATGTATATTTTTGTTGTATTACAAGGTTGTACACTTTATTCTATTATGTGAGCAGCACAAGAAATTAAGCTTCGAATTTAACCTACAGTACTCAGTTTACATATTACTTCATACTTAAAAAGGCACGTTGTTAACATTTTACTTAAACAGTGCTGTGGCGAAGTTCCGCGTACTTTTTGTCGCAGCTGCGAAGATAATATTTCTAATAGCGACCGATAACCTACAAACATTTAATACTAAACACTAGTAATCGTTCTAACATTAACTAAAATGTACCCGGAGTTAATAAGCTAAGGTTATGACACGATTCATACGACATTCCTGCCATTTCATACTACTCGCAGTTATGCTGATAACTAAACTGATGGATTCCAACTATGTCGTTATTTAACTGTAGCCCCTCGGAGTATTCGGTATTCGCTAGCGAAAAATAACTTGGCAGTTATTAATAACCGTTACCGATAACGGTTATCAAAGAATAACTGGAACTGTGATAACGGTTACTCCAGAATGACCGCTTGGCCCACCTCTACTGGAATGAGCTGATACCAGCTGTGACGCATAGCTTTGGGCTGTTTGGAGGGGCCCTTGTGACAGGTTAAGTGCCTACCTGCTGAGGGGTGGAGCAGTGGCCTGCGACATCCTTCGGCAAGGGGTGGCCAAAATTCCTGCGCGCCAGGGCGGTTTTTTGCTCACGGCGCGCTAAAGCTGCAAAGACCGCGAGGTCAAGACTTTCTGAGGTTACGGAGGAGTGGGATGCAGAAGATTTGTTGTGAGGAAATATGGACGAAGCAGCGACGATTGTGGAAACAACTAACTCTCTGTATCAAAGGACGAAATGTAGTTGGCATATTGCACAGTTCAGGATGGAAAGGGAAAGGGGGCTGATTTACAAGCACGACGGTGCCAGCAGAGACAAAAAAGTTTAAGAATTACAAAATTAGCGCAGAAAACTACAATTAAATTAGGAGTTTTAAAAATAGCACTGATTGCTATTTTATTGTTGGGAGTTTTCACAAACAAGGCGAGTGAGTGACGCAGCCAATGAAAAGAGCAGTAATTGCAGCGCTCCTGCTCCAGGCAGACAGAGAAGTCTCTGGTAAACAGTGTTAACACAGACTAAAATTAAGTAACACTGCAGTTAAAGAGTAATGTATGGATAATAAATGAAGGCACTAGTACTAAGGGATAATTACAAAATTAATGCAAGTTCGAGAACAATAAGCGAAAGCACTGAAAGAAAGATAGTTATAGTGTTAATACGATTTCAAAATATTATTTAGGCAGTATAAGGCATGTTGCACGAGGTTAGTATTAAACCAAAGCAATAGGTGTTTAAGTTTTTTCTTTCGATCGCGTAGTTTCACTTAATGTAATTCAGTTCTGTCCTGTCTGCAACGGTCTTTTTTTTTTTTTTAAAAAAAAAAAAAAAAAAAGCTGCGGTCTTAGTATTTGCTCTGCCAGTCTGAGTCCTTATATGTGAAGGCCGAAATGAGATAAGTCAGTGTTCAAAATCATTACTCGTTCCTGTGCAAGATCTTCTCTTGTTGTAATCCCCGTCTTAGCTAATTTTTTCTCCTGGCTAAAGATCTCCGCCTTTTTGCGCTACGAGAGAAACTTCACAATTATCGGGCGAGGTTTCGTAGCGGTGTGCGGACATTTGCCACGCCGGACATTTGCCACTATTTTACCTGCTCCGATGGGTTGGGTCCCTTGTCTCCTCCTCCGCCTCCTCCTTACTGAGCCTTTCCGCTGGTTTCCTTAACATAGAACCAGAATCTCTTTGGATTTTCCACACACATTTCTAGAGAGATTTCGTGGTGGAAACTATTAAACGCAATTCGCATTGAAATCCGGACCAAATTTCGAGCCTCAGTAAAACTTCGCCAATCTTGGAAATTTTGCGTTCGTCTAAATTATACTTGCCTTTTTCGGTGCTCCTGCATCAGCTTTCCGTCGTGTTTTGTGTACCATAGGGGATCAGTTCCGTCTCTTATTAAGTTATTTGGTATGAATCTCTCGAGTGCTGTTGATACTATTTCTTCGAACTGAAGCCACATATAGTCTTCGCTTACATAGTTTGGAAGGATTGGAGACTATCTCTTAGAAAGACGTCAACCGAATTTTTAGCTGCTTTTATAAATAGGTATATTTCGCGTTTAGTTTTGGTGAATTTCTTCGTTACGGAATTGAGCCTCGCTACGACTGTGTGTTCACTAAGCCCTGTATGTGTCGTGATGCTCAGGATTATTTGTGGCTAAGAGGTCAAGTGTGTTTTCGTAACCATTTACAATTTGAATGGCCTCGTGAACTAATTGTTCAAAATAATTTAAAAGTATTTAGAACAATTGCGGAAGTTGTTTTCTATCTACAATAGGGTCTGAAAATGTATTTTTGTCAACATACGGAAGGTAAATTGAAGTCACTGCCAACTGTAATTGTTCGAGTAGGATACCTATTTGTGTTGCGACTCAAGTTTTCTTTGAACTGTTGAGCAACTGTTTCATCTGATACCGAGAGTCGGTAAAAGGAGCCAGTTATTAATTTATTCCAGTTGTCGAATATAACCTCTGCCCATGCTAAGTCACAGGAACTATCTGCTTCAATGTCGCTTGTGAGTTGGAACACACATTACATTTTTTCCCTTAAATTATGCTTCTTGTTTCTGTTGTAGTGCAGATCATTATAATTACGGCTTTTCCCTCCAAAACATAGGATGCTTTCTCTGTGACCCTGTAAATACCAGGGCTAAACAATGTAGAACAACAACGTACGTTATTTATTACTTCATTTCCTTATTTCTAACATTTTAAAATTGTACGTCGACTTTAGATGATATTTCAATCGTAGATGTTCTTATCTCTATTTAGTGAACGTATTTTCAGTCATGTTCTGAACATTGTCCGGCTACACTTCACTGACTAATGTTTTGCCTGCAAGAGATATCGCATTTTAGAGAGTAAATTAATATGGAGCATGTCGTTCTTCTTTTCACACATTCACATCCCCGTTTCTTCATTCCTTATTGTCTTTTGGGCATGCAGTTGTAGTAATTAAAGTAGGCACAAATGCAGTGATCAAAAAGAAATGATTAGCGTACATTCGCATTCTCTTTACAGCATTCCTTTCTTGTTGCTCCTATGGCGATGGACTGTTTCTATCGCAATCACTAAGCGTGAAAGGAAGCTGCCGTACAGACAGAAGGATCTATATTTATACTTGTCAGAACTAATTACATACTGACATAATCGTCGGTATTGCTTTCGTTTCCCAAAGGTTATAAATATTTCGATTTCGGAAAAGAAGCTCTGTATTTGGCCAAGATTTCGAAGAAGAAGGTCCCTTACGTACTGGATGTATCGAGTCAGATGTGGAGACGGCGGTTTGAAAGCGGACAGAAGAAGTACGAGGAAGAGCGTCCCTTACCTGAGGGATCGCTACCTGGCGGAGGGGCAAATGTGGCAAATGTCCGGCGTGGCAAATGTCCGGCGTGGCAAATGTCCGGCATTCTTCGTAGCGCTTTCGCCCCAGTCATTTCGCCTTTGACACTGCTCTAACTCGTTCGTCGCAACAGACAATTTTTCTTGCAGTTCTTGTGTCTGTCTCTCGCACTCAGGCACAGACTTCTTTAAAGCAGTAATTTCAGGTGTGTGGTTGTCAAACGCTGCACAAATTTTTACTAAGACTGCTGGGTCTGATGTAGTGCCGGCAATCAGACGCAGATTATTTTTTATCGTGAAGCTCTGCTCCTACATTGGAGCGGACCAGTTGGACTGTACCGGGAACCACGGCCTCACGAGTTTGTGACACCTGCACGGAGACACACTTGTACGGAGAGGAAATGTGTTGACATATTCACGGAGCCCACGACGCAGCAGGTGGTGGACAGGGTGTTCCAGAAGCAGAGTACAGCGGCCCCGTCCGCCGCTATCTGCAACGTTTTCTGGGAGAGGCCAGAGCCCGTTTCCTGCGCAAAGTTCACTGTCCAGTCCACTGGACCTGACGGGATACCAATTCGATTCTGCACAGAGTACGCGAAATAACTATCCCCCCTTCTTACAGCCGTGTACCGCAAGTGTCTAGAGGAGTGGAAGGTTCCAAATGATTGGAAAAGAGCACAGGTAGTCCCAGTCTTCAAGAAGGGTCGTCGAGCAGATGCGCAAAACTATAGGCCTATATCTGTGACATCGATCTGTTGTAGAATTTTAGAACATGTTTTTTGCTCGCAATCATGTCATTGCTGGAAAAGAAGAATCTACTCTGTAGGAATCGACATGGATTCCGGAAACAGCGATCGTGTGAGATCCAACTCGCTTTATTTGTTCATAATAGATACAGGCTCCCAAGTAGACGCCATTTACCTTGACTTTCGGAAGGCGTTCGATACAGTTCCGAATTGTCGCCTGATAAAGTAAGAGCCTACGGAATATCAGACCAGTTGTGTGGCTGGATTGAAGAGTTTTTAGCAAACAGAACACACCATGCTGTTCTCAATGGAGAGACGTCTACAGACGTTAAAGTAACATCTGGCGTGCCACAGGGGAATTGTTATGGGACCATTGCTTTTCACAATATGTATACATGACCTAGTAGATAGTGTCGGAAGTTCCATGCGGCTTTTTGCGGATGATGCTGTAGCATACAGAGAAGTTGCAGCGTCAGAAAACTGTAGCGAAATGCAGGAAGATCTGCAGCGGATAGGCACTTAGTGCAGAGAGTGGTAACTGACCCTTAAAATAGACAAATGTAATGTATTGCGAATACATAGAAAGAAGGATCCTTTATTGTATGATTATATGATAGCGGAACAAACGCTGGTAGCAGTTACTTCTGTAAAATATCTGGGAATACGCGTACAGAGCGATTTGAAGTGGAATAATCATGTAAAATTAATTGTTGGTAAGGCGGGTGCCAGGTTGAGATTCATTGGGAGAGTCCTTAGAAAATGTAGTCCATCAACAAAGGAGGCGGCTTACAAAACACTCGTTCGACCTGTACTTGAGTGTTGCTGACCAATGTGGGATTCGTACCAGGTCAGGTTGACAGTGTAGATAGAGAAGATCCAAAGAAGAGCGGCGCGTTTCGTCACAGGGTTATTTGGTAAGCGTGATAGCGTTACGAAGATATTTAGCAAACTCAAGTGGCAGACTCTGCAAGAGAGACTCTCTGCATTGCGGTGTAGCTTACTTTCCAGGTTTCGAGAGGGTGCGTTTCTGGATGAGGTAACCAATATATTGCTTCTCCATACTTATACCTTCCGAGGAGATCACGAATGTAAAATTAGAGAGATTCGAGCGCGAACGGAGGCTTTCCGCAAGTCATTCTTCCCGCGAATCATACACGACTGGAACAGTAAAGGGAGGTAATGACAGTGGCACGTAAAGTGCTCTCCGCCACACACCGTTGGGTGGCTTGCGGAGTATAAATGTAGATGTAGATGTAGAATAGTTCGCAGTGTGCGTCGCTTTCATCCAGAGTTCAGTACTGCAACTGACTTCTCACTGGCAAGTAGTGTTCAATGTTTAAGTGCTGAGATAATGGGTGTTCACCGAGACGGGCACCAGTATATAATGGGCTACACAAACAGGCGAGAAGTGATTTACTGGTGTTGTGTAAACTTTAAAAAGAATAAATCCAAAGGAAGACTATCCACAAAAAGTAACACAGTTTTAGCAGGCAACTGTCTTTGTATTCCAGATGAAACTGCAAATGAAGTGCGTAAATACTTTGTCAGCGTAAAAAAGTGGGGAAAAGAAAACAGACGCTACAGCTTCGTCAGTTTACGTTGAAGACGTAGGACAGCTCTTAAATCGGGGCTACGACCTTAGTAATATCGTTACCATCACACAGAAGCGAGAAGCAAACGTTACATCGTATTGGGGGGAAATACACTGAAGAGGCAGAGAAACTGGTACACCTGCCTAATATAGTGTAGGGCCCCCGCAAGGACGCAGAATTCCGCAACACGATGTAGCGTAGGCTCGACTTGTGTGAAGTAGTGCTGGAGGGAATTGACATGATGAATACTGCAGGACTGTCCATAAATCCGTAAGAGTACGAGAGGGAGATCTCTTCTGGACAACACGTTGGAAGGCACCCCAGATACACTCAATAATGTTCATGTCTGGGGAGTCTGGTGGCCATCGGAAGTCTTTAAACTCAGAAGACTGTTCCTGGAGCCACTTTGTAGCAATTCTGGACGTGGGAGGTGTCGTATTGTCGTGCTCTAATTTCCCAATTCCCTCGGAATGCACAAAGGAGACGAATGGATGCAGGTAATCAAACAGGATTCTTACCTACCTGTTAGAGTGGTATCTAGACGTATTAGAGGTCCCATATCACTCCAACTCCACACGCTCTACACCATTACAGAGCCTCTACCAGGGTGAACAGTCCCCTGCTGGTTGTCTCCATACCTGTACACGTCCATCTGCTCGATAAAATTTGAAACGAGACTCGTCCGACCAGGCAACATGTTCCCAGTCATCAACAGTCCAATGCCGGTGTTGACCGGCCCAAGTGAGGCGTAAAGATTTGTGTCATGCAGTCATCAAGGGTACACGAATGGGCCTTCGGCTCCGGAAGCCCGTATCTATGATGTTTCGTTGAAACATTCGCACGCTGACACTTGTTGATGGCCCAGCATTGAAAATTTCAGCTTTCTTTCCAGTGATTAATTTCTGTGTTCTGCTCATGGGTGATTATAACGCCAGGATTGGAAATAGAACAGAAGGTTATGAAAAGGTTATGGGTAAATTTGGAGAGGATATGGAGGCCAACAGGGGGCTTAGTAATCACAAACTCCTTTTTTAAACATAAGAACATTCACCGGTATACTTGGGAAGGCAGGGGAACCAGATCTGTCATTGACTATATAATAACAGATCAGGAATTCAGGAAGGCTGTGAGGGACACACATGTATTCAGGGGATTCTTTGATGACACTGATCATTATTTAATCTGCAGTGAAGTTGGGATTTCGAGGTCGAAAGTGCAGGTGGTCAGGTCCATATGTAGCAGGATAAGAGTGGAGAAACTTCAGGATAAGGAAATCAGGCACAAGTACATAACAGCGACCTCAGAAAGGTACCAGTTAGTTGAATGTAGTCAATTACAGTCATTGGAAAAGGAATGGACAAGGTACAGGGACACAGTACTAAAAGTGGCTAAAGAATGTCTTGGAACAGTAGTGTGTAAAAGCAGGAAGAAGCAAACAGCTTGGTGGAATGGCAGCCTGTAAAAGGAAAAAGAAGGCGTATCAAAAATGGCTACATACTAGAACTCAGGTAGACAGAGAAAGTTATGTCGAAGAAAGAAATAAAGCCAAACAGATAATTGCAGCATCCAAGAAGAAATCTTGGGAAGGCTTTGGAAACAGGTTGGAGACTATGGATCAAGCTGCTGGAAAACCATTCTGGAGTGTAATTAGCAGTCTTCGAAAGGGAGGTAAGAAGGAAATGACAAGTATTTTGGACAGGTCAGGAAAACTGCTGGTGAATCCTGTGGATGTCTTGGGCAGATGGAGGGAATATTTTGAAGAGTTGCTCAATGTAGGTGAAAATACGATCAGTAATGATTCAGATTTTGAGGTAGAATGGGATAGGAATGATGACGGAAATAGGATCATATTTGAGTAAGTGGAGAAAATGGTCAATAGATTGCGCTGGGGTGGATGAAATTAAGTTGGAACTCATCAAATACAGTGGAATGTCAGGTCTTAAATGGCTACACAGGATAATTGAAGTGGCCTGGGAGTCGTGACAGGTTCCATCAGACTGGACAAAAGCAGTAATCACACCAATCTTTAAACATGGAAACAGAAAAGATTGTAACAACTACAGAGGTATCTCTTTAATCAGCGTTGTGGGTAAAATCTTCTCAGGTATTGTTGAAAGGAAAGTGCGAGTATTAGTTGAGGACTTACTGGATGAAAATCAGTGTGAGTTTAGGCCTCTTAGAGGTTGTCAGGACCAGATCTTTAGCTTACGGCAAATAATGGAGAAGTGTTATGAGTGGAACAGGGAATTGTATCTATGCTTTATAGATCTAGAAAAGGTATATGACCGGGTTCGTAGGAGGAAGTTATTGTCTGTTCTACGAGATTATGGAATAGGAGGCCAACTTTTGCAAGCAATTAAAGGTCTTTACAAGGATAGTCAGGCAGCAGTTAGAGTTGACAGTAAATTGAGTTCATGGTTCAGAGTAGTTTCAGGGGTAAGACAAGGCTGCAACCTGTCGCCACTGTTGTTCATATTATTTATGGATCATATGTTGAAAACAATAGACTGGCTGGGTGAGATTAAAATATGTGAACACAAAATAAGCAGTCTTGCATATGCGGATGACTTAGTTGTGATTGCAGATTCGATTGAAAGTTTGCAAAGTAATATTTCAGAGCTGGATCAGAAATGTAAGGACTATGGTATGAAGATTAGCATCTCCAAAACGAAAGTAATGTCAGTGGGAAAGAAATATAAACGGATTGAGTGCCAAATAGGAGGAACAAAGTTAGAACAGGCGGACGGTTTCAAGTACTTAGGATGCATATTCTCACAGGATGGCAACATAGTGAAAGAACTGGAAGCGAGGTGTAGCAAAGCTAATGCAGTGAGCGCTCAGCTACGATCTATTCTTCTGCAAGAAGGAAGTCGGTACCAAGACTAAGTTATCTGTGCACCGTTCAGTCTTTCGACCAACTTTGTTGTATGGGAGCGAAAGCTGGGTGGATTCAGGTTACCTTACCAACAAGGTTGAGGTTACGGATATGAAAGTAGCTAGGATGATTGCAGGTACTAGTAGATGGGAACAATGGCAGGAGGGTGTGCACAATGAGGAAATCAAAGAAAAACTGGGAATGAGGGCGAACAGGCTTAGATGGTCGGGTCATGTAACACGCATGGGAGAAGCAAGGTTACCCAAGAGACTCATGGGTTCAGCAGTAGAGGGTAGGAGGAGTCGGGGCAGACCAAGGAGAAGGTACGTGGATTCGGTTAAGAATGATTTTGAAGTAATAGGCTTAACATCAGAAGAGGCACCAATGTTAGCACTGAATAGGGGATCGTGGAGGAATTTTATGAGGGGGCTATGCTCCAGACTGAACGCTGAAAGGCATAATCAGTCTTAAATGATGATGATGATGATGAATCTGATTATCTCACATTTTAGTGATCTTGCATAAGCAGACGCGTCAGTTCTACTTGCTCAGATTCGATGTTATAGTGTAGTGTTTTACTTCGATTTGTACAGGAATTTATGTTGAGAACGTAATATTCCATTTGCATGATTCTCGCCTCTGTAGCTGAGCTTCTTTGTGACCAAGGTTACATCTGTTGTTTCGAACGAGGGGCTGTATTCCATGTTTAAGGATCCATATCGAACTTTTATTACCACATCCGTGAATATAGGTCACACTACACGGTGCTATCCCACTTATTTAATATTACTGTGGGGATCAAATATTAATTTTTTTTTTTTTTTTTTTTAAATTATGTAGTAATGTATTCCACGTTGCCCCATGGAGAACATATGTAATTTCTTTAAATAAAATTTCGTACTTACTTCTTGAACGATAATCATAAGTGATTTCAAGTTCTCGTCAGTTATTTTTCATGGTTCAAATGGCTCTGAGCACTTTGGGACTTAACTTCTGAGGTCACAGTCCCCTAGAACTTAGAACTACTTAAACCCAACTAACCTAAGGACTTCACACACATCCATGCCCGAGGCAGGATTCGAACCTGCGGCCGTAGCGGTTGCGCGTTTCCTGACTGTAGCGCCTAGAACCGCTCGGCCACCCCGGCCGGCTATTTTTCATACTCAAACGCTTGTTACTTATCACGTTTCCACGATGAACTGCCGTGCTCTCCTATCCTTAGTGTTGTCTGACAAGTTTCTTAGCCTTAAAGGGGAATCGAAAATGTAAATTTGCATTCCACAGTAATAAAGAAGGATGAAAGTACCATTAGGTGGCGGTCGCGCCCTGACTAATTTAGGTATGTACCGCGAGGCACAAGGTTAAAACAGCAACTAAAAGGGACAACACTATAAAAGACGTATTAACAGGCATAGGATAAAAAAACTACAGCATAATCAAACGTCCTTAGACAGGTGTGTCAAGTTGATAAAACGAAGAACGCGAGCAGCAGCTCCTGGGTCATCCGCTAAAATGGCATCCAGAGTACATGGCAGGCCAAGATCAAGACGCAGCGTAGTAAAATCCGGACAGGACGTTAAAATGTGGCGGACCGTCAGCAATTGCCCACATGGGCAGAACGGCGCCGGCGCTGCCGTCAGCAGATGGCGTGAAGCGGCTAGTATAAATTAAAAAATAAAACATGGACCACCATCAATAATTTGAACGAAGCAGGGGCTGTGTCTGACTGGACGGCGGGCCGAATCATTCTGTGCGTCACTCGCGCGAAAACTGCCGCAATGATCGGCGCACCGATCTCAGGGACGTGGAGCGATGTACGCGGTTTAAAATTAATTACTGAACACGAGAAGTGTTCGGCCATATGCGTCCACTGACAATGGGTCGTCGGCGCCTCTTTTTCAGCCGTGATCGTCTGAAAAGCGTTAATCATAAAATATTAATAATAAAGTGACATGGAGGGTTGAAATTTAGAAATGAAAATCATAGTAAAGTTAACTTTGACTACATTATAAGCACTTACGGTACATTTTAACATAGTCGTGACAATGCGTCCGTACCTAATCAGAGCGGGAACAGAACAGAAGAAAAACCAGCGGACATTGAACAAAAGAATTAGACATAAAAATGACTAACGAGATTAAACAGAGGTTGTGCGTCAGCAGATACATCGATAAGTAGGCACAGATGAAACTATAAGACAGGATGCAATATGGAATCTCTGACTCCGTAAATTTCGAAAATAATTTTAAAATGAAAATAAATACTACTAATAAAAAAGTAATACTGCAACTCGCAGTTGATGCGAGTACACTTTACCGAAAACGTTTGGGTTTCAGTGGGATCGTTATTCAGATAAACTGCAATCGGTATAAAGTATTTGAGAACTTCTCGACCAGTGCTTATCTTGAATATGTTGAAGGTGATTATTATGATTAATAGTTCATCTTAGACTATACAACTTGGAGTCTACATCTCTATACCACGAATTATCTCTGTAAGGCAGGATGCAGTATACTTTCAGGTTGTGTTAACAGGTTTGGGACATATTGGCTGTTATTACGTATTACATAAACACACGTTCATAATCTCTTCAGTTATCATTGCACTGTGAAAGTCCTGCCTACTTCCATGTATCCCATAAACGGAACTCAGACCGCGTTATTATTCATACATGGGTCACATTTTTGTATACGAAGGGGAATATTTTCAGGACATTAATAATGAGATCTCATGTTAAATATGCGAAGCGAATGGAGGCTTTCGTTCTCTTGTAATCTTTGGTTATGACCTTCTAATAATTCATCACTTAATTTCTTGTTTTGTAATATTTCGATGTCGTCATGAATTTCTACCTTTATTGGAGGAAAATCTTCCTCAACATTTTCCAGTATTGTTAAAAATTCTAATTTAACTTTCAAATTTAGCTACTATTTCACAATGTTCCTTGTTTTTAATCTTGTTTTGCCACGTTCATTCTAGAAACTTATACATGGTGTTTCCTAACATTTAAGAACGTGATTGGAAGTTTGGTAAAAATGTATAGTATTTATTCATCTTTATGATTATGTTTTTGGGAAATTTGGAAATTTGTGATAAGTACTTATGGCACCGCTGAGGTCATCGGTCCCAAGGCTTACATACTTAAACTAACCCACACTAAGGACAACACACACACCCATGCCCAAGCGAGGGCTGAAACCTGCCACAGGGGTAGCCACACAAACCGTGACAAGGCGCCTCAAGCCACGCGGCTACCCCACGCGGCATGATGTTTTTCAAAGATTCTCTTCATTTTATCGATTACTTATGATATTTCTTTTCTTTGTTGTCTGTATTGTTCTAGGTGTCCTTACTGTTTTGAAAAAAACATATTTTTTTCCATCCTTGAGCTCTTCGTTCCACTGCTTCTCCATGCTCATCTTTCCATCACGTGTTCTCTTCATTCTTGATAATCCTGAAGTTTTCTCTGCTGCTTTAGTAGTTTGTGAGTTCAGGCAAATTGCCTTTCTTAGTGCCCTTGTCTTTATGTCTTCTTTGATTTGCGGTTTCAGATTATAAGTAGTAACATTTTCATAGTATTACACATATATTTTCGATCTCACTTCACTAAAGAATTCTAGAGCTGATGTTAGTAGCTAATTACACATAGAGACGGAACCATAGGGGCAAATATACATCGCCCGTCATAATAAATGACGAATCCTTACGCCTTCGGTATACTTAATAGTAGTTTCGAAAATGTGATTTTTGGAAAAGAAATAGGTAATTGTGCTGTGCGTTGATAGGACATACTGCTAGAAGAATACAAATATTTCAATTTCTGGGCGAGATCGCTATTGTGATGCGACCACGAATAAGAAACACCTGGAAACCAAGTGATAGCGGGTGGCTGTAGCTACACCGAATGTGTTGTAAATGCTGTAGTGTGGGCTGCAGACATCACAGGGCGCAGAAATTTTGTAGCTACGTTCATTGAACAGAGTGCTCGTGGACTACGCTGAATAATAATAGTTCCAGTTTCTGACACCAGATGAAAATAAGGCACTGTGAGTAGTGAGAGTGCGAAACATTTCCTCTTTTGACGTCAGTATGCTTTTTGTCGCCTGGCGATGCGTGGGCATTAAAACTGCTACACCACGAAGATGACGTGCTACAGACGCGAAATTTAACCGACAGGAAGAAGATGCTGTGATATGCAAATGATAACCTTTTCAAAGCAATCGCACAAGGTTGGCGCCGACATGAGCAAAGATTCCAACCGATTTCTCACACACAAACAGCAGTTGACCGGCGTTGCCTGGTGAAACGTTGTGTAATTCTTCGTGTAAGGAGGAGAAATGCGTGCCATTACGTTGCCGACTTTGATAAAGGTCGGAATAGTAGCCTATCGCGATTGCGGTTTATCGCATCCCGACATTGCTGCTGGCGTTGGTCGAGGTCCAACGACTGTTAGCAGAATATAGAATTGGTGGGTTCAGGAGGGTAATACGGAGCGCCGTGCTGGATCCCAACGGCCTCGTATCAGTAGCAGTCGAGATGACAGGAATCTTATCCGCATGGCTGTAACGGATCGTGCAGCCACGTCTCGATTCCTGAGTCAACAGATGGGGACGTTTGCAAGACAACAACCATCTGCACGAACAGTTCGACGACGTTTGCAGCAGCATGGACTATCAGCTCGGAGACCGTGGCTGCGGTTACCCTTGACACTGCATCACAGACAGGAGCGCCTGCGATGGCGTACTCAACGACGAACCCGGGTGCACGAATGGCAAAACGTCATTTTTTCGGATGAATCCAGTTTCTGTTTACAGCATCATGATGGTCGCATCCGTGTTTGGCGACATCGCGGTGAACGCACATTCGAAGCGTGTATTCGTCATCGCCATACTGGGATATCATCCGGCGTGACGGTATGGGGTACCATTGGTTACACGTCTCGATCACCTCTTGTTCGCACTGACGGCACTTTGAACCGTGGACGTTACATTTCAGTGTGTTACGTCCCGTGACCCTACCCTTCATTCGATCCCTGCGAAACCCTACATTTCGGCAGGATAATGCACGACCGTATGTTGCAGGTCCTGTACGGGCCTTTCTGGATACAGAAAATGTTCTACTGCATCCCTGGCCATCACATTCTCCCTACCTCTCACCAATTGAAAACGTCTGGTGAATGGTGGCCGAGCAACTGGTTCGTCACAATACGCCACTCACTACTCTTGAACTGTGGTATCATGTTGAAGGTGCATGGGCAGCTGTACCTGTACACGCTATCCAAGCTCTGTTTGACTCAATGTCCAGGCATATCAGGGCCGTTATTACGGGCAGAGGTGGTCGTTCTGCCGTGCGCGATTAGCCGAGCGGTCTTAGGCGCTGCAGTCATGGACTGTGCGGCTGGTCCCGGCGGAGGATCGAGTCTTCCCTCAGACATGGGTGTGTGTGTTTGTCCTTAGGATAATTTAGGTTGGTAGTGCGTTAGCTTAGGGAATGATGACCTTAGCAGTGAAGTCCTATAAGATTTTACACACATTTGAACATTTTTTTGTGGTTGTTCTGGGTACCGATTTCTCAGGATCTATGTACCCAAATTGCGTGAAAATGTAATCACATGTCAGTTCTAGTATAATATATTGTCTAACGAATACCCGTTTATCATCTGCATTTCTTCTTGGTGTAACAATTTTAAGAAGTGACAGCTGGTGTACAGGGTTCAGAAAGTCGAATTTTTCCGTATGAAACGTAACGGCTGTTGAGAAGAAAGACCGTCCACTGCTGGTAAAGTTATTTTTATCAAAAACGTCAGTAATAGCAGCGCTGCATTGCGAAAACAGCTGCGAAGAGGCTCCATGTCAATAAATGGGCTAAGGAATACGATCAAGAAATCTGAAGAAATAGGCGAACTAGGCAGAGGGTGGCTGTCCATTTCGTGGCAGTTTTTAATGAAGTTGCTGTAGCTTTAGCTGACCGTGCAGAACTTGCCTCAAATTCTGCAGCCAGTGCTCCAGCTGTGTCAGGGGAGCTGCCTCTCCTCTGGTCAACAGTTCAAAGGATTTTGCGGCACAGATTGCGCACTGGTATCCCTACAAGGTTCAGAATGTGAAATTCCGAGGTAGGCTGCAACGCAGTGACTTTGTCTATCATATTATGGCACACATGGAAGTGGATGACATGTGGCTGGGACAGACGAGGCACATCTTATTCAGGATGTTACTGGGAAAGGTGAGAGCAGTCGCTTGTTTGGTTCTGCTCCACCACAAGTTGTGCAGGAATTTCCACTGCATGCAGCTTATGTGTGGCGTGGGTTCTCAAGCTCCTGGATTCTCGATCGATTTTTCTCCGAGGAGATAACACATTGCGGGCGTGTCAGGTGACGTCTGCTCGTTATAAAGACCTCCCTGTGCACTACATGATTCCTGCTTTGCAGGAACGCAACCATGTCTGAACCACCGTTTTCATGCGAGATGGGACGATACCACATGCCGCTTGCAGGTGAAAGATTTGCTTTGACAAACATTTGGAAACGAACCCGTCATCTCTAGGCGATTTCAAGATGTGTAGCCTTCCAGATACACTGACCTAAATCCACGCGATTTCTAGTTGTGGGGGTGTGTGAGGATAGCATCTGTCATGGATACATCCGGACTCTTAACTCTCTGAAGCAGAGCATATGACGACATACCGCTCTGATTACATTGCATGAACGCGACCATGTCTGAACCACCGTTTTCATGCGAGATGGGACGATACCACATGCCGCTTGCAGGTGAAAGATTTTCTTTGACAAACATTTGGAAACGAACCCGTCATCTCTAGGCGATTTCAAGATGTGTAGCCTTCCAGATACGCTGACCTAAATCCATGAGATTTCTGGTTGTGGGGATATCTGAGGATAGTATCTATCAGGAATACATGCGGACTCTTCAATCTGTGAAGGAGAGCATACGACGACATACCGCTCTGATTACACTGCATGAACGCAACCATGTCTGGACCACCGTCTTCATGCGAGATGGGACGATACCACATGTCGCTTGCAGGTGAAAGATTTGGTTTGAGAAATATTTGGAAACGAACCCGTCATTTCTAGGCGATTTCAAGATGAGTAGCCCTCCAGATACCCTGACCTAAATCCATGCGATTTGTGGTTGTGGGGATATCGGAGGATAGTATCCATCAGGGATACATCCGGACTCATCATTCTCTGAAGGAGAGCATACGACGACATACCGCTCTGATTACACTGCATATGCTGCGAGCAACTGTTGGCCACGCCGTATTATGGATGCAGTATGTTGCTGAGTCGGGAGACTGTTTTGAACAGATGTTGTAACTTGAGACCGTATACAAATAAACGTGCAGTACCACCGTTATCACGTGTTTGATCGTCCCTCCCCTTTTCCTGCACCCCTGCCTGCTTGGAGTGCCACATTTTAACCTAGTAGCATAAAGTAAAACTATTACTTTTTCAGCGTACTTTGCGAGTGCATCGTTTAAAGAACGTACCTACGATGTTTCAGCGTCCTGCAACGTATACTGCCTGCACTGCAGCGCTCGGGACACCATCAGTTTAATTGTAGCCACTCGGATTTATTATCCCTATGCTCGTTAATCGCTTTGACCCGGCTGTTCCCTGTGTCGCCATCTGTACCCACCCGTGTAATTATTCCCCGTCCCTGCCGGTGCTTTCGTGCAGCGCGGCGTTATCTCACACTTTTCGGCGCACTTTTCTCAAGTCAGGTGATTGTTGCGACTGTAAATTGTCAACAATTCGGAGCTTCTGGCAGCAGGAATGTGTACTATGAAAATAAGCGTATTAGATTTGATTTATTTCGACAGTCTCATGAAGGGTTTTACTGGACACATACACAATACTTTTCCCAAAACAGCTTTTTAAGGATTTCTTTCCTTCAATAATAAATTTGAGAATCTTATTTCTGAATTATGCCTTGCGCGAATAATACTGCAAACAAAGAATAGAAATCTCAAATGTTGGTTGGTATTCATCTGTTTGTTATTTTTTTGTTTTGCTTTAGGGGGCAAAAAATAACTGGGTTCATACGCGCCCAAGTCAAAATTACATAACACGGACACAGAGTGGAGTTAAACGACTATACGTCAGTCCCAATAGACAGAACAGGAGACAGCTAAAAACAGGCCACCGGGGGCCGAACCGCACAATAACCCTGGGTTCGGTGTGGGGCGTCAGAGGGGTGAAGTGGACCGCGGTAGTCGTTGTGCGGTTGTGGACCACTGCGGCTGCGGCGGGGACGGAGCCTCTCCGTCGTTTCTAGGTCCCCGGTTAACATACTATACAATACAATACATACAAGTAATACCTTCAGTGGCTTCAGTATTTAACTATACGGCGAAATCCTTCAATACTCTCTTACGCTACACACAGATTATGCAGAAAAATAACCCTGTGCATAAGTCAAGCATTTTCATCATTCTTGTTTGTAATTACAATTGTACGTTAGATAAAAACGATAAGTGTTGTGGTTTTCGTCTAGTCGTCTAAAGAGCGTATTGTGGGAGATTTAGAGTGTATTATTTCATTCTGCTTAAAAATTAAATGACATTCAAAGCTGTACTGCTCCTCTGCTTGTCTCTTTTCACGTGTGAATTGCACCAGCTGAACGGCCAGTGCTGTCCAAGTTAAATGCGCCGGTAAAGCTGTTGTCCCGTATTATCGCCAAGTCGATGTGCGCGTAACGAGCCGGCCGCTGTGGCCGAGCGGTTCTAGGCGCTTCAGTCTGGAGCCGTGGGGGGTCTGTAGCTCGATGGAAGGTCCAACACACCCACTGGCCACCTACTGGCTGCCACTAAATTCCGTGTCCGCGCGCTCCCGCGCCGCGACGTTACGTCACGTGTTTTGAAAACATCAGTGCAATTGGCCGCTGTCCGCTGCCGTCGATCGCCGTTGCCATCACCCAGTAGTGGACGGGTGGTACACATCTTCTTCAACACCGGCATCCGTATACCGTTTAATTTCGCGCCCTCCTCCTTACGATTGATATTATTAGGGTGTTTACCAATTTCGATTGCCTCCCTGTAGAGGCTTTCGTAATATCCGCTTGTGACCGCTAGTACTTGCGTCACCTCGAAACGAATATGGTGGTTCCCTGGCTGGAAAGCATGCTCCGCAACAGCTGATCGTTCCGTTTCTCCTCTTCCACAGTTGCCCTTGTGCTCTTCCAAACGTTTTGAAACCGTTCTTTTAGTGGTACCCACATAAACATCTCCACAGCTGCATGGGATCCTATACACTGCAGATTTATCCAATGCCAAGGACGCTCACAAACCATTTCTCTTTGAACACACCTCAGTTGTTTATTTGTACTTCTTGTAAATGCTGTCCTAACTGTCTTTCTTTCTTTCTTTTGCTTATCCCGCCATGACGCAGGGTCGGCATTGTTAATCGGATTTGGCAAGGTTAAGTTAAGGGGTGACCAGATACCCTTCCTCCTGCCACCCTGTACCCCCAGGGCGGAATAAGTGTACCCCAACTGTCTGCGTCAAGTGTAATCCATGGAAGAGTGTGAATGTGTTCAGATGTCTGAGAGCCGTCTAACTGAGGCGGAACGTGGGGACCAGCCCAGCATTCGCCTTGGAGGATGTGGAAAACCGCCTAAAAACCACACCCGGGCTGGCCGGCACTTTGGGCTGTGTCGTTAATCCGCCAGGCAGATTCGATCTGGGGGCAGGGCGCCTACCCGAGTCCAGGAAACAGTGCATTAGCGCTCTCGGCTAACTTGACGGGCCTAAATGCTGTCTTAACGAATGTTGTGAATATAAATATAACTGTGAAAATTGTCAAGAGAAGCAATCGATAGATTAAGAAGCTGACGTGTTTATTTTTGCTTGGATGCCATGTTTGTGATCGGTTGTGGACTAGAAAATGGGCTTATAACGTGAAACCGAAGCCGTACAGTAGCAATAAAATTTGTGAAACAAGACATCATAAAATTATTTCATTCAGTTCGTACAATTACTTTCTCGTTCAATGCAAGTGCTTTTGGTACGCGGAAGTTCTCATTTGATTTTACCAATTTTCTGTTACACGTGCTCATTCTGGTAACTTTCATCTTTTGTTACTCGCTTGATGGTTAATGATCACGCTTCTATAGGCACTCAGAGAAAATTGAATGGCTGTATCGTACCTCCAGTAACTAAATGGCATGATTATACATGCGTTTAGAATTCCTCAGTCGTGTGGTTATTGCGAATGTCGATTCTTTGCCTGCATCCGTGTACACAGTTTTCGTCCACTTTGCCTCTTGAAACCTATACTTCTGCAAAGTTTCAGCACACTCGCGCCAAAGTAGGGCATGTTCGTGAGCTGGTAGGCCCGCCACGAGCTTAACCAGAGAGCTGGCTGCAACGTTTTAAGGGGTATCAAAACGACGATCCGCCTCGAGCGGTACTGGTTAGAGCCTGTATAGGGAGAGAGTGGCCGTAGGTGAAGTTGCCCGTGATTGGTTGATTAGCTTTGGCGCCATTTTTCTGCCAAACGTCTGTCGCGCTTCCTATGTTCGCCGTGCTTTTGAGTTGAATTGAAGTTCATAGGCCTTTCGGAAACGATTAAAAGGTATTTGAATTATTGAGACACTTGTTATGCGTTGTGCATGCATGTTCGATTTAGTTGTCTTTCGTTTTTAGTACGTAATTAGCGTTTCCGTGCATAGTGGTAGCATCACAAGCCGTTCTGAAGCCAGTATCTGACAGTTCTTGCTGGAAACGGAAAGTTACTTTAATTGTTGTGCCATGCTCATTCGACTTTATAGCGTCAAATTGTATTTCGTTGCGAATCAAAACACTAGGCATTATTTTGGTTTCAGTATTATTGCCTGACTGTTCACACAGGCAAGTTGTGGGCACGTTTTCCGCAGTTGTCGTGGTTGCTGAAACATTATTCGTAGCAGATAATTGTAGGTACGCTTGAAGGCAGTTTTTAATACGCCTACTTACGGTAGTTTTCTTGTTATATTTGGTCGTTATTATAGTAGCTTACATTTAACATTACCTGATTTTTGTAATCTTTTTCGTTTGTTATCGACGAGAGGTATTCCAGTTGTTTACTTTTGACATGCAAAAAGCTGGAAGACGTGTCAAGAAGTACTAATACGTCTCACACATTTTGCATGTCACAAGTAAACCACTGCTTACGGCTTTCATTCATCTGACGTAATACAGGTACGTGAAATCTTTTGCGTTATTCTCTTCCGATACAAAATAAATGCTATACACTATATTTTTTATTTACATTACTTTCATTGCAATGTATCTAGTAAACGAACTTTAAAGGAGGTAAATGCAAGTAACGAATAATTTTTACAGTCACTGTATCAACTTTTCCTGTGCTGTATGTAGTAGGCTACTATGAGTATATTATAGCTGTAAAGAAAGGCATTTAACGAACCAATTCGGTATATTGTCTTGTGCTTTTGATTCAGTGAGTGTGTGCTCCACTACTGGCCATTCAAAAGTCCCGCCCGCAGTTTGGCAGAAAAATGGCCGCCGTATCGTCCGGTTGGCCGCTCTCTCCCTATACAGGCTCTCTAGTCCTGGTCTAGCGCGACAGCCATCTAGCGGTGGAACGGGTGAAACTACGAAAATAAGCAGACACATTACCCGCGCGCCAAAATAGAGAGCCGTTGTAAACTGACGTCAATCCGCGTATTCGCACTAGGCAGCGATAACTCTCGTATGCGCAGAAGGGGGCAGGTACCACAGCGCCGTGTTCTTGTTAGGTGACTAGTGGCTCATTTCAGATTTTCATGTTGGCGATTTTCCGCATTTTTTTAGTAAGTAGGTTTCATAAACGCAAAAAAAACATACTTTTTTCTTGCCAGTCGGCAATCGTTTCTTTCTAGGTAATAGGCATAAAACATTACACGGTGATTTTCGATTTGTTACCGTAATGCCTTAGCTTAAGAAAGTTCACGTTTGACTTGATTGTATCTCTTGCTTTATTTCAGCATGCCAGAAAAGGGAGACTGGGGTGAAAGTCTTGGAATCTAGTTTCCATATTTACTACAACTGCGTCAATTATTTCAAATCCTAGCCTTCTCAATTTCGGAATGCATGCTCCTGTTTCGTCAAAATTAATTTCAGAAAGTCCTGCTGAATTTATAAGGCTCGTAGCTTATGCTGCGCACTTCAGAAGAATTTTGTCACATCTAAGTTTTTCAACAGCCTTAATGCAGTTTTCGATTTCGAGCTTATGTCCACAGTTTTACTTTGCAAAATGTGTATGCCGGAAAATCCCGTTGTACAGTTTGATCTACATTATTCTATTTAGCCGCACTAAACTTAACTCCAAACTGCGTCCGAACAGGCGTTGGAAGGCCGAACGGCACCGGCCGGCCACCGTGTCATCCTCAGTTGCAGATATGGAGGGGCATGTGGTCAGCACACCTCTCTCCCGGCGGTATGTCACTTTACGAGAGCGGAGCCGCTACTACTCAATCAAGCATCTCCTCAGTTTGCCTCAGAAGGGCTGAGTGCACCCCACTTGCCAACAGCGCTCGGCAGACCGGATGGTCACCCATCCAAGACTTGGCCCAGCCCGACAGCGCTTATCTTCGGTGATCTGACGGGAACCGGTGTTACCACAGCGGCAAGGCCATTGGCACTTAGCCCAACTGATCGATGTAATTTGTACCAGTACGACAGACGGGACTGCAAAACTCTGGGTGGCGCGCGCGCGCACGCACACACACACACACACACACACACACACACACACACACACACACACACATCTCGGAAAACTATTACAACTCACCTTTAAATATTGGCCCTTTAAAGTGTTACACATTGCAGTATACACATCCACAACAACTTTTGAAATAGTGGGCTGTGGCTAAAAGCTAGATTCGTAAAAGATTCCATTCGCCAGGAAACTTGATGTTACAACTAGCCTGCATCGTAACAGGGCATTAAGCGGTATTTTATTCTTCATCTAGGCTGGTGTGATCACGAAACGCATGAACGTATGATTTAATTTTTAGTTTCGGGAATGCGAGACAGTCTCCCTCATGACTCTGTCACACTTGCTAAGTCCATCTTCTTTCAAAGACAGTAGCTTCTCGAAACAGGCTATCCATCCTCACGAAGTTCGGAAATACTCGCGGATCTTTGGGTCTCAGTTCTTTCATAAGCAGTGAATATAACCCCTGCCTTCGTCCCTTCTTTTCAGCCAGGGTCGGACTCAGCAACGTCTGTCTTTTCGTTTTCGTCGTGGTTCTGCCCCAATCCGAAGATTTTGCCACAGCAATAGCTGCAAAAAGAAGTTGGTATTCCATGTGCAAAATGATGTATAAATGTAAATTTAGATACACGCTACTGGCCGTTAAAATTACTACACCAAGAGCTTGGATGACGTGTACAGGTACAGCTGCCCATGCAGCTTCAACACGATACCACACTTCATCAGGAGTAGTGACTGGCGTATTGTGACGAGCCAGTTGCTCGGCCACCATTCACCAGACGTTTTCAATTGGTGAGAGATCTGGAGAATGTGAGGCCAGGGCAGCAGTCGAACATTTTCTGTATCCAGAAAGGCCCGTACAGGACCTGCAACATGCGGTCGGGCATTATCCTACTGAAATGTAGGGTTTCGCAGCTATTGAATGCAGGGTAGAGCCACGGGTCGTAACACATCTGAAATGTAAAGTGCACTGTTCAAAGTGCCGTCAGTGCCAACAAGAGGTGACCGAGAAGTGTAACCAGTGGCACCCCATACCATCACGCCGGGTGATACGACAGTATGGCGATGACGAATACACGCTTTCAATGTGCGTTCACTGCGATGTCGCCAAACACGGATGCGACCATCATGATGCTGTAAACAGAACCTGAATTCATCCAAAAAAATGACGTTTTGCCATTCGTGCACCCAGGGTCCTCGTTGAGGACACCATCGCAGGCGCTCGTATCTGTGATGCAGCGTCAAGGGTAACCGCAGCCATGGTCTCCGAGCTGACAGTCTATGCTGCTGCAAATGTCATCGAACTATTCTTGCAGATTGGTTGTCTTGCAAACGTCCCCATCTGTTGACTCACGGATCGAATAAGATTCTTGTCATCTCGACTGCTAGTTATACGAGGCCGTTGGTATCCAGCACGGCATTCCGTATTACTCTCATGAACCCACTGATTCCATATTCTGCTAACAGTCATTGGATCTCGACGAACGCGAGAAGCAATGTCGCGATACAAAAAACCACAATCGCGATAGTCTACAATCCGACCTTTATCAAACCGCAATCGCGATAGTCTACAATCCGACCTTTATCAAAGTCGGTAACGTGATGGTACGCATTTCTCCTCCTTACACGAGGCATCACAACAACGTTTCACGAGGCAACGCCGGTCAACTGCTGTTTGTGTCTGAGAAATCGGTTGGAAACTTTCCTCATGTCAGCACGTTGTAGGTGTCGCCACTGGCGCCAACCTTGTGTGAATGCTCTGAAAAGCTAATCATTTGCACATCATAGCATCTTCTTCCTGTCGGTTAAATATCACGTCTGTAGCACTTCATCTTCGTGGTGTAGCAATTTTAATGGTCAGTAGTGTATATATACATGTGTAACCAAGTGTCGTAGATAATGTGCGATTTGCGGGGGGGGGGGGGGGGGTTAGTTTATGCATCCCTACCTGGGATATTTATCTCCCACGCACTGGAGTAAAACTTTACATATAATTTAAATTTGTTGAGCCGAACACCGAAAGTTTTTAATAAGTCTTACTATTAATACTATTCATATGTTTCAATTTTCTATCATCAGAATAAGTACAACTTTTCACAAATGTGTCTCTACTTTTTGAATTCCCCTTTTATATCTGTACCCGTATGTAAATGATTTTGTAAATAAGCTTTACCTATAATGTACTTTTAAACACATAACAATGGGTGGCTTTTCTGATAGTGCATACGCGTCAATAGTGAGTTTCGGCATTAACATATATTTATAAATAGCTGTTTAACCCTGCGTACGCCACTGTCCAAGATAGTTACATATATAATTCTACTAACCCCCTAAGACATCCCCCCCCCCCCCACTGGTAAAATCACAAATCGCACACTGGTAGTCGTATAAAACTAACTGTTGAGCCTGTAATTCAGAACAGCAGTAACCTACACAGGAGAATAACAATTACTTAATAAATAATGATAAAAACAATATTTTAGTAATTAGGAACCTTGAGCGCACATAAATAATTAGAACGAATGAAGTTCCAGTATGTCACACGGCTCCCCTTCTGTTTGGTGCGGTAGAACGAACCACTTTATAAGAGATCAGACTGTTCTATTTGTGTTTCTCACGTTATTACCGTCTACTGATCATGTGCGCTAGGTATATCACGCGTGGACGGTGTGAATAGGTCTACGTGAACCATTCCGTAGTCGCAGATATGCACGCTTCGGGCGCCGGTGCATAGGTGTACGGTTTATGCGCATCGTGGAATAACAGGGGCTTTAAATGAAGACGCGCCACCGCTCTGCTTGCAGGCGAAGCCGCTGCAGTCAGCGGCAGGCGCAGCGAGAGAAATTCGCTGAACCGCCGTTCCGATGTGTTGCGTCATCGTCTAGATGTTGTAACGGTCTTGCAGACACGCTTCACCCATGACAGTCTCCGCCTTTGGCTTCGTTTCTAAAGAAACGTACTTGTCGGATACGTTTCTCCTGGGAATGCTAGTTAAATGGTCGTGTTGTACAGGGGGGGAGGGGGGGAGGCAATACTGTGTCTAACGGACGCTGGCAACCCATATACAGGGTGGTCCATCGACCGTGACTGGGCCAAATATCTCACGAAATAACATCAAACGGAAAAATTACAAAGAACGAAACTGGTCTAGCTTGAAGGGGGAAACCAGATGGCGCTATGGTTGGCCCGCTAGATGGCGCTCCCATAGGTCAAACGGATATCAACTGCGTTTTTATTTAAATAGGAACCCCCATTTTTATTAAATATTATGTGTAGTACGTAAAGAAATATAAATGTTTTAGTTGGACCACTTTTTTCGCTTTCTGGTAGATGGCGCTGTAGTAGTCACAAACGTATAAGTACGTGGTATCACGTAACATTCTGCCAGTGCGGACGGTATTTGCTTCGTGATACATTACCCGTGTTAAAATGGACCGTTTACCAATTGCGGAAAAGGTTGATATCTTGTTGATGTATGGCTATTTTGATCGAAATGCCCAACGGGCGTGTGTTATGTATGCTCCTCGGTATCCTGGACTACATCATCCAAGTGCCCGGATCGTTCGCCGGATAGTTACGTTATTTAAGAAAACAGGAAGTGTTCAGCCACATTTGAAACCAACCACGACCTGCAACAAATGATGATGCCCAAGTAGGTGCTTTAGCTGCTGTCGCGGCTAATCCGCACATCAGTAGCAGACAAATTGCGCGAGAATCGGGAATCTCAAAAACGTCGTTGTTGAGAATGCTACATCAACATCGATTGCACCCGTACCATATTTCTATGCATCAGGAATTGCATGGCGACTACTTTGAACGTCATGTACAGTTCTGCCACTGGGCACAAGAGAAATTACGGGACGATGACAGATTTTTTGCACGCGTTCTATTTAGCGACGAAGCGTCATTCACCAACAGCGGTAACGTAAACCGGCATAATATGCACTATTGGGCAACGGAAAATCCATGATTGCTGTGGCAAGTGGAACATCAGCGACCATGGCGGGTTAATGTATGTTGCGGCATTATGGGAGAAAGGATAATTGGCTCCCATTTTATCGATAGCAATCTCAATGGTGCAGTGTATGCTGATTTCCTAAGTAATGTTCTACCGATGTTACTACAAGATGTGCCACTGCATGACAGAAGGGCGATGTACTTCCAACGTGATGGATGTCCGGCACATAGCTCGCGTGCGGTTGAAGCGGTATTGAATAGCATATTTTATGACAGGTGGATTGGTCGTCAAAGCACCATACCATGGCCCGTACGTCCACCGGATCTGACGTCCCCGGATTTCTTTCTGTGGGGAAAGTTGAAGGATATTTGCTATCGTGATCCACCGACAACGCCTGACTACATGCGTCAGCGCATTGTCAATGCATGCGCGAACACTACAGAAGGCGAACTACTCGCTGTTGAGAGGAATGTCGTTACACGTATTGCCAAATGCATTGAGGTTGACGGACATCATTGTGAGCATTTATTGCATTAATGTGGTATTTACAGATAATGAGGCCATAACAGAATGCGTTCTCAGAAATGATAAGTTCACAAAGGTACAAGTATCACATTGGAACAACCGAAAGAAAATGTTCACACGTACCTACGTTCTGTATTTTAATTTAAGAAACCTACCTGTTACCAACTGTTCGTCTAAAATTGTGATCCATATGTTTGTGACTTTTCGCTTAGCAATAGATGGCGCTGTAATAAAGTGATCCAACTAAAACATTCATATTTCTTTACGTACTACACGAATATGTAATAAAAAGTAGGGGGTTCCTATTTTAAAAAACGCTGTGGACATCCGTTTGACCTATGGTAGCGCGATCTAGTGGGCCAACCATAGCGCCATCTGGTTTGCCCCTTCAAGCTAGACGAGTTTCGTTCTTTGTAATTTTTTCGTTTGATGTTATTTCGTGAGATATTTGACCCAGTCACGGTCAATGGACCACCCTGTGTAATAGGACGATCAAAAAGGTTTCTTTAGAACGCGATATAGTCTAGAGTTGATATGAGAATCAGGCAAAATCACCGTGAGCATTGCGGAAATCGTCCCACCGGCGCACCAGTCTGAAGACACTCGTCTGTTAACGCCGTGTCCTGCAGCCCATCCTCGTTCGACAGATATCGTCGACCCTTCGACGCCTGTTTGAAGGGACCGAAGGCGTGATAACCGCATGAGGAGGGAGAAATCAGGACTATAAGGCGGGTGCTAGGTTCTCCCACTTGCGATGGCAACATTCGCGGGGTGGGGACGTCGGTTATAGTGAAACAGCGACACTGTGGTGGTTTCGACAGACATGCTGCCCCATGACACATTCTTCATTCTCTGATGGATGTCAGCCGGTGTTAGCCCTTCGGCAGCCAAGAAAATAATAACATCACGCAGCCCTGTTTGGAAGCAGTTGGTATAACATCGCCATAGTTCACGTTTTCGCATTTACCGCACGCACTTCGGAAACACACGAATGCCACACTAATTCTTTGTCTACATGTCGGTGCTTACATACCCGCATCGGTGTGGCGCCACGTTGGCTATATCCTGCAGGAAAGCCCTCATACGGGAACTGTTTGATCGCCTCTTGTATCTGTGGTATGTCAACGCAATTTCAATAGCCAAGGCGAAAACTCACAACATGGAAAACGCCCAACACATATAGGGAGGATTACAAATACATCATTCAGCGATAACAAAGATTCAATAGTATATCAATTCCAAACGTGAGGACGCGCAAAGGATTCTTCACGGCCAGTCATCTTTTACGACAAATAAAAATTAGGCCAACCCCAAGAAACAGAAGGACAACACAGACCAAAATTATAAGATCGGACCTTGAATATCTGGAGACGAACATAGACAATATTATTGAAGAAATTAATCAAATTACAGCAGAAAATAGAACAGACCTCGCGAAGACAACTCAGAGGGTAAAGCTTTGGAGTCAACCACCATGGAAAACGCAGGCATAGATGTTGGAACGCAACTTTTGATCTGACCATTGAACGTAGAGTCCAGGCATGGAAGAATTTTAGCTGTAACAGAAATGCAGAAATATGGCAGGATGTCCACAAAGTCCAGAAATAAGCCTCGAAAGGTATTAGAAGGGTGAAAAAGGCATACGACAAATGTAGACTAAATGATATCGAGGGATACTTCACAAATAACATGAGAAATTTCTGCAGAATATTCGGGGAAAATATAAAGGGTTATCAACCTCAAAACGCGTGTTTCAAAAGAACAGACGTATCTCAAGAAACAAATACTAAATAAAATTGTAGAATCCTTTAAAAAATAATTTGATGAATTCCTCAACTGCGAGAAGCCTAAGGAAAAACTGAAATTCACGAAAACGATGCAAAATCCAGATTAAAAGCCACCTACAATCATAAACTTTTTTGAGTCATCAGTCTTCAGACTGGTTTGATGTACACCGCCACGAATTCCTCTTCTGTGCCGTCATCTTAATTTAAAAGTAGCACTTGCAACCTACGTACTCAGTTATTTGCTGTATGTATTCCAATCTCTGCCTTTCTCTACATTTTTTGCCCTCTGTACCATGGGAGTTATTCCCTGATGTCTTAACAGATGTCCTATCATCCTGTCTCTTTTTCTTGTCAGTGTTTTCCATATATTCCTTTCCTCTCCGATTTCGATTCTGCAACTAACCTCCGCATTCCTTACACTATCAGTTCACCTAATTTTCAACATTCTTCAGTAGCGGCACATCTCAGATTCTTTGGTTCTCTTCTGTTCCAGTTTTCCCACAGTCCATGTTTTACTACCACACAAGGCTTTGTTGAAAGACGTAGAGGAGATTAAACGTAGATGTAAAACAACTGAAAAACAACACGGACCTAGGACAATATGGCATTATCGCCGAGATTTAGAAACTCATAAACCAGAACACCACAAATAAAATTTATAAAATTCTCTAATAAGTGTGGATTACAGAGAAAATTGCACAGGAATGGAAATGGGCGTTGATTCATCCTCTGCACAAGGCAGAACCTAATAATTACCAGGATAGGAGCTACTAATTACAGAGGTATCATGTCAACTGACTCTTCCATCACTTCTTGGTAGGACAGCACAATAATAAGTGGAAATTACTGTGCTGCATATATTCTACAGGATTAATTTATCCAGGGTGATCGGTTTTCGGCTTACAAGTCCAGCATTAAAGTTGAACTATCTTCATCAAACAAGTCACGCATTTCTAAACGCCATTGGAAAATATGTTATTCATCTTACCCGAAGGCACAAAGAGTGAATGTCATTTCCGACATTGCAGTGGTATTGTAATTTAAAAGGTAACGAGTTGTACAATAAATAAACATAAAAGGAACAAACCAGAAAAAACATTAACAGTAAACTCGAAAAACAGTGCCTATATTACAGTTTACAGTGAATAAAGAAACCTAATAAAATAAAATAAAGTTAGTACTTGGTGAGACTACTTTAAGAGCTTTCAAACGTGGAAAGTGATAGCTACAGAAAACAAGTAAAAAAAAGGATTAACAATTGAGAGGTGGCATGAGCCCCCTCTCATATTTCTATCTTACTCTGAGTAATTCGATTTCTCTCTCTAATTGCATGTGGTGAAAAGTTGCTATTCCTTCACACGCGGACTTCCCAGGCAGCATCTCTCGTCACCCGGGTGGTCCGGTGACAGGAAAGTTCTGCTGAGCTTGAAAGGGTTAAACCGACGGGTGTGAGGGAGTCGAGTGGATGCTTTCCAGATGCCGACATTGTCATAAGAGCGGGAGCGACACGCCCAGATGGGACGGAAGGGGCGGCTGGGCTAGAGATTCCGTTACTTCGCAGAAACTTAGTGAAAACCGTTTCTGGCGGGCTACCAGCGAGGCGTGCGAATGATTTGTGTTCCCAGGCAGTCTTGGCGGGCAAATTTCCGCGTTTTCTGCAAAATCGTAACTGTGATTGGCTTGCTCAGGACATAGCTCCGTGACGTAGCAAAATCGGTGCAGAAATGGCTTGCTCAGGACATAGCTCCGTGACGTAGCAAAATCGGTGCAGAAATTGGTCCCAAGAATCTCCACTGGTGGAATGGTAGTGCGTCGGCAATAGAGTGGAATTTTGCGCCGGTTTTCGAGTTGCTGATTGGAACGTTTAACCACGGCCACTGTCGTGGGGGCGGGAATGTTCTGTGTTCGGCTTGTACGGGTTCTCTTGAGAGAGTCGGCTCTCGCCTTTCGGTTGGAGTAGGTTACAAGACTGAGCTCTCGCTGCTCTGGACAGCCTGCCTTCTGTTGGCTGTCCAATAAACTTTTATTTGGATGTAACTGTTTGACGAAGTTGATGAAGTTTCGACTTCAACGTAACTTTCCGAACGTACAGTTGGCAACTGAGCGTTCTGTGTACAAGCAGCCTATGTTGTCTGTCTTGGGCAGTTTTGGCTGAAGTTGACTGTATCGGAGTTACTGTGGGACTTCGCTTGTTAAAATCACTCACTGTACCGTCAGTGATTGTGTGGCGAGCCTTCTTCGTCTCCCTCAGAGGCGCCTTTGTATTGATAGGAAGTCTTTAGTCTGGAACAACCAGTTCAGGATAATTTGTTTCGGGCTATACTCGCGACGTTATCATCTCCACGACGGGACGTCGAAGCAACCAGCCATCGCCTCTGGTATGCCAGATCGTGTCCTTGCAGTTAAGAAAATAGCTTGGTAATGTACGTCCGCAGCACCGGCAAAGCAGGCAATTTTGCTAGGTGATAATCAGAGCTCAGCAGAGCGCGCCTGGTCGTCTTTTCTAACTTTGTTCTGTCTTGGGTGTTCATTGCCTGAGTTCTCACTACTGTCGCAGCAATTAATGTTGGGTTGGCTGGGTGTTTCTCTTAAGATTTGAGTTGCAAGGAATTGGCTCCACATACCACTTGTTCATAAATGTCACAATCTAGCTTATGGACAACCTCATCTTCACAGCATTTATTTGAGTATCCAATTTGATGTATTGTAAATGTTTAATGTGTTTTGTTTACTATTTTGAGTTCAGTCATAATAAATCAAATTGTTATTTTGGACCGAACTTTCATTCTGTTAATCGGTAGAGCAACCCTTTCATTTCTCACTACGTTACTGAAACTTTCCTTTATTTAATTAATGTCTATCAAATTAAATTATTGCAGGTACCAAACACTTTTCTACTCCACTTGCAGGGTCGGTTACAGTCAGTTCCCGTTTCTTCTTAATCCATGTGCAACAGCAAAAGAATAGGGGGAGTTTAGAGCATCATTTACATATGAAGATTCTAGAAGAATTTAGTGTTAAATACACTGCCAGCCCCGGCACCTGGCACAATTATATCAACAGAATATAGACTGAGGTGACAGAACTCATTGGGTAGCGATACGCACTTGTACAGATGGCGGTGGTATCGCGTGCTCGAGGTATAAAGAGGGCAGTGTATCGGCAGAGCAGTCATTTGTACTCTGGTGATTCATGTGAAAAGGTTTCCAATGTGATTATTGCCACACAAACCGAATTAACAGACTTTGGACGCGGAATGCTAGTTGGAGCTAGACGCATGGTACGTTCCATTTCGGAAGTCGTTAGGGAATGCGATATTCTGAGATCCACAGTGTGAAAAGTGTGTCGAGAATACCAGATTTCAGGCATTGCGTCTCACCTTGGACATACAGTGGCCGACGGTCTGCACTTTGCGAGGTGCCGGGGTGGGGAAGAGTTTGTACCTCTTTAATTCAGACGAATTTTGCATGAGAACGAGACATGCACTCGACCCCCTCCTTGTCTATCAAGTAATTAATTATGTGCACAACGGTAACGGAAGGAAATGATGGTGGACCCAGCTAGTTGGTAAAATAAGGAGTGCACACTCACAATAATTTAATAAAAATCGTAATCTACTCAAAAAAGAGAACTTTACCACAATAAACAACAGGAAATGGGATTCTGCCTATATCCACAAAATGATATGCGGATTAAATATTACAACGAGATTTATTATATATCAGAACATGAATGCACTTGGATGTCGACGCACACACTAGCTTAAAGGATAGGGTATACTGAAATGTTAGCTGCGCGGGATTAGCCGAACGGTTTTAGGCGCGGCAGTCATGGACTTTGCGGCTGGTCCCAGCGGAGGTTCGAGTTCTCCCTCGGGCGTGGGTGTGTGTGTTTGTCCTTAGGATAATTTAGGTTAAGTAGTGTGTAATCTTAGGGACTGATGACCTTCGCAGTTAAGTCCCATAAGATTTCACACACATTTGAGCGGTTTTTTTTTTTTTTTTTTTTTTTTTTTTTTTTTTAAAAGCTGAAATGTTATGAGTTATGAGAATAAGAGTTGGCTCGAGAACAAGGGGTTTCTACTCTCCGTGATGCAATGGATTGGCGATAATGACTGGAGGTCCTAATGAATCGAATATTAATCTCTCGACTATATAGCAGTATCGCAATTAGTAGTGAGAGCTCAAATGGGATCACATGGAGAAACAAGCATGGTGGACTTGTAGTGAAGCGAACGCGTGTGCTGCTGAGGGATTCGGTATAAAACTGATAAGGTCCTACAATGACGGGGCCGCAAAATACTGTACCAGTACTGAAATCTGCAGCACGTCGTCGGTAGGCAGCGTCCTGATGATGTAGGCGCCGACTTCTGCCATGCAGCAACTCTGTGTCAACCCCTGATCGCGAAGGCTGTCCGAGAATTCTAAGTTCTTCCGAAAACGAGCGACCAAGTCTCAAGAACCTCCGCCTCCGAGGAAGATCAGATTCCGAATCTCCTCTGTGATAGGAATTGTTAGCGCTAGGATTGCACCCGGAACAAGTCCCGCCCACTCACCCCTGGCTTTCCCGGTCTTTGTTCGGCGCCTGGGTATCGCTTCAGTTGACCCACGTGGTTTACCGCGTTCGGCTGCACTAGGAGTGAATGTTACATTAATATCTTGCTAGGTCTTAAATTTTGCCAGGTAGTTAAAAGACACGTTACATAAACCGTGCACAATTGGCCTCATCTGTGCCAGGTACTTCCACAGCAAACATAAGAGAAAACAATTTAGCACTGAATTCTTTAAATACGGGAACTCAGTATTCAGATGAATAGCCTATGAAAAAACATACTTCTATGTGAGAAAAAGCACCCAAAGCTACAACATGAAAAACCTACTCACAAAGAATAATTTGCTTTCAGAAACAGGAACCACAGCACACTTGACAATTGTTTCAGAAGTCAGACAGTATATGTGAAACAAGCACCAACGTTCCTATACTTCCAGATGGCATCAAGATTACTTTGTTCTTGCTAGATCGGTCCTAGCTGTTTCGCGTCTTATTCACTGAATAGTTTTGCTGACAGGTTTTAGGGGTGGAGGAAGAGCTAGCACAGCATGAAGGACGTTTTACAGTCGTGAATCACTGCACTGTGCGGCTGGTCCCGGCGGAGGTTCGAGTCCTCCCTCTGGCATGGGTGTGTGTGTTTGTCCTTAGCGTAATTTAGGTTAACAAGTGTGTAAGCTTAGGGACTGATGACAATAGCAGTTAAGTCCTATAAGATTTCACACACGTTTGAAACACTGCAGCATTCATATCCACCATAACTGCTCTGTGACAAACATACACATCATCATTATTATTTTTAAGAAATGGTTTGAATGACATTTACGAAATTAATAAATCTTTTGGTTAAAAACAGACAGGAGAAAGAATAACGACATATTGTTTTCCTGACACGTTTGCAACAGCATATAGGACACTAATCACACAGAAACAGCCGCAATTCTTTATAACCTCGTTTATAAAGCGCATTTATGGCATTGGAAGAATTTACAAGTTAAAATTCAACCATTACCCATGCAAATACTAACGAAATACGTCATATAAGCAAATACTGCTTTCATTAGGAATTTCTACTTCATGGCATTCTTATATTCTTTAATTTTCTTGAGCTTCTATGACGACCTACATAAACAAAACGACTTTCACTTATTTCTATATAACGTTGTTTTTAGACAACAGAGTTAGTCGACTGCATCCGTGGCTTTACAAGCGACATGACACATTCAAGACCATTGTTTTCGCACGGTATGTTTGTTCTGCTGTTTCCCTCAAATAAACGTATTATAAAAGTGAATTACTTAATGAAAATTTGTCCCTATTGCCCTTAAATAACATCACGTTATTTTTTTTTTGTTTTCTGTTGCTGGCGATGCTTTCAATTCTCTATAAATACTTTCATTTCTTTAATAATGCACATTCATATTATATTACTATCCAGAAAAACTTAAATTTCTTATCATAACAGACTCTCATCACAGTGTAACGTGTGTTGGACTGGGGCGGTAACAAGTTTGATGTAGCTTCCAGTTTGTGGAACTGGCGGCTGTTTAGGGGAGGGCCTTACACTATGAACAGTCGTGGAGGGCGTGAATGGGCGCGACTTGTTCCGGGTGAAATCCTGGCGCTAAGGGCACGTCTCTGTGATGCGATGCAAGAACGAAGCCAGCATTGCTCAAGTCCTTACTCTCCTCAAAAACCGCGAATCAGCATTCAGTTCTGATTCCAAATTCCCCCCACTGTCACAGAGCATCATTCGCGCCAATAGCGACCATTCCTTCCAATTTCGAGCAGGGCTTTATGACGTCAACTAGGCTCAGTTTAAGTTGACCAATCATACCTTTGCTATTCAGCTGAGGACACTGAACTTGCCGTTTGACCGGCTACGAATTCAACCTGCCTAGACCACCGGCCATCCGATGCCAGACAGTCGCACCCAGCAGGGCACGGTCCACAAGTATACTCAGAAACGAGAGGACAATGCAGTCAGTCGGTGCCAGGAGTCTTCGTTCCAGACGCGCCGGAACGGTAAACACATAAACTGCGGGGACACTCAGGCGTCTCTCAGGTCGTTTCGCCCTGCATACAACAGGCGAAACTCCACCAACGTCAGTCGTTCCGCTAGGCGCTTAAGCCTATTTGTTGTACGAACTCCTCAGAATTCAGGGAAGTGCAGCCCCCAACCGGAAACGCAGTGTGCCGCATCCTCCGATGCTCGCCTCGCACAGCCCACCCAGGGAAGTAAAACAACATGTGTAGGGATCAAGTGTAAAGTATTTTTTGAGCTTTCAGTACAAATACTCTCATTACAATAACTTTATTCAGTCTGTTACTACCGTGCAATGACATAGAGCATTAATAAAATTGATGAAAATGAGAGGAGACGTGCAAAAGAGGCCATGGAACCTCTCAACTTAATTATCGAGAGCAGCAGCGTTGCGTGGAGTTGTCAGTGCTAACAGGCAAGCAACACTGCATGAAATGATGTATAATTTTGGACAGTGCGGCGAAATTTGGCTTTAATGGGCTATGGCAGCAAACGACTGACGCGAGTGCCTTGGTAACAGCATGACGTCACCTGCAGTGCCCCTCCTGGGCTCTTGACAAATCGGCTGTACCCTAGACGACTGGAAAACCGTGGCCTGGTCGTATGAGTCCAGATCTCAGCTGGTGAGAGATGATGGTAGGGTTCGAGTGTGGCGCATATCCAATTAAGCCATGGACCCAAGTTGTCAACAAGGCACCGTTCAAGCTGGTGGTGGATTCATAATGATGTGGACTGCGTTTACATGAAATGAACCGGGTCCTCTGATCCAACTAAACCTATCATTGACAGGATATATATAAGGCACAGAGAGAGAACTCACTCAAATTCTGTATTGTCCCACAAATACTTAACCTTCCCTTTATTCATATAAGTACGAATAGGGGTCCGCTACGCTTTCAACTAATCAGTTTCAATTACTTTTCAAGGTCATCCAATCGCTCAGCTCCACATCCGAAATATAGGCACATAGATCGTTGTATATGGGAAATGTCTTAGGTTTTCCGCTAGCAAATTAGACAGGTCTAAATTCTCCTACGAAATATTTATTAACTTTGCATATACATCTACACATAGAAAGCAACACTGTCTTTATTTTCCTTAGGTGTAGTTTTTATTATGTCCAATTTAATTTTTAACTTATAACTTAAATCCACATCTGAATCATCTATTTCTTTCTCCAACCAGTAATTTGACAAATACAGAGAAGGTATATCCTCGAATTCTAATACATATCTAATTTTCTTACTGTAAAATACTTGTTTTATGGCTTTAACTATTAGATCTGTTCCTTCCTGCAGCTCTTCTAGGCGCGAGCATTCGGGGATTTTAATTCTTTGTCGTATCTCCTCCATGACGCTACAGTGAAAGCGTTCCACGTCTTCCTGTGTGTATGTCGGCAACTGTTCTGCTCCACATTCTTGCGGGATTTCTGTTAAGTTTACAACTTGTGCAAACGAGTATCCATTAAATGTAGTTATTGTATCAGTTTTAAATTCGGCAAATGGCTGTTCTGTTGCTAGGTGGACAACATCTAGTTCGCCACACTTAGATATAATACAACCATCCTTTTGAAGCCGATCCAAATGGGAACAGAGCTGAATAAACACATTTGTCGTGTATCCCTTGCTATAGTAAACGTTCTCGACCTCACTGATTTCGGCCAGTACCCCAACACGTGACCAGTTTCCATGGCTGCTTACTGTAAATGCCAATATTTTGTATTCCCCCTTCGTACAGAGATTTTTCCATGCAGTGTGTTTAAATCCGTACGTAAACCTGGCCTCCACATCCCCAATAGCCTCCGCATTTTCCATTTGCATCTTATATTCTTCCTTTAAGGCAGCTGTCTTCTTTGCATACTCTAGTTTTCTTTTCTTTAGTTCGGTGTTGTGCATTTCCAGTTTCCTTTTTCGTGCACATGAAACATTAACTGCACTTAAAGAAGTAATATATTTAATGGGGTATGGTATAAGTCTGTGTGATACATTTACTCTTTTTACTTAAGACTTGGGGTATAACGTTATTTGTAGGAACCAGCCCCAATTCGGCGATATCTATATCTTTTTTTGTATGGTTTTACGGCGCAAAACTGCTACGGTCATTAGCGCCTGGTCTGTGACTTAGGAAAAGCTAAAAAACGAAACTGGAAACCAGCAGCAATGGGAGCAAAACTCAAAAAAAGTTTGGAAACCAAAAACAGAAGGAAAGCTGAAAAAACCACTTTAGAAGGGGGGTTGTTTGTCTCCAAAAAGAGCTTCAAATGATTGACGTCATCTCACTGGCACTAATGAATTCGAGAACACGATCGGCTGATCGCGTGTCATCTGCTAAAATGGAAGATATATCAGGCGACAGCTGTAGACGGGCGCGTGATGGAGTAAAATAGGGACACTCAAGTAAAAGGTGTCTCACCGTCCACAGTTGAGAGCAGTGGGTACAGAGTGGGGGAGGATCGCCGCTTAAAAGATGTCGATGGCTAAAAAGACAGTGCCCTATCCGGAGTCTAGTTAAAATTACCTCCTCCCGACGACGCGTTCGGGAGGAAGAGGTCCAAGCACAGGGAAGAAGTTTCCAAGTCCCGCAATTTATTATTGGGAAGTGTCGACAATGTGCGTGCCATAAAAGAGCAACACGACGACATAAAACACTCCGTAGATCGGCGAAGGCAATCATGCGAGTAGCAGGCTGAAGAAGAGAGGCTACAGCTTTGGCCACTATATCGGCCGCCTCTTTCCACAGATACCAACATGTCCTGGGATCCAGAGGAACGCCACAGAGACGCTCCCCAAGTGGAGCAAGTGGAGGCTGTCCTGAATCCGTTGGACCAGAGGGTAGACAGGGTAGAGAGCTTGGAGATTGAGGAGAGAGCTGAGAGAGTCTGAGCAGACAACATACTGTATCCGCTGATGGCAACGGATGTATTGGACAGCCTGGAGAACAGCGTAAAGCTCCGCAGTATAAACTGATCACTAGTCGGGAAGCCGAAATCGATTTGTGGTGTCGCCAACAATATATCTATATCGTACGGTATTGTGGAGAACAAGGTTCCAGATTGAGAAAAATAAGTTTCTCCTGCTTTAACGTAGCACTTTTGTGTAATTCTAATATTGTCTTTGTTGGAGTCTGTGTTAAGAACCTCTACGTAGTTTACAGGTAGATAATTAAAACTGTATGCAGACAGAGCATAACTTATAAGTTTTTCTCGGTCCTGAGAGTCCGGAAGACTTACTTGCACACCAGTCAATTCTGGAGTGCTCGTATTACCCCAGTAGACAAACTGCAGAAATTTGATAAACACCACACAGCAACTGTTCTGTAAATTATTAGTTAGCCGACATCGCATAGCCGCAATTGGCACAGAGTAAAGTGGAGCACATTGTAAATACTGCTTGTTAGTATCTAATATCCGTAAACAGCTCTGCACTGGGTCGAACACACGATCCATTCTGTACTTGTATATAGTAGTCTCCAGCCTGATAATGCCATGCTCCTTAGCCAAAGAAGACGTAAAAGTTTCCCGTAGTCGCGTGTCTGGAAACTTTATAAAGTCTATAAGATGGTTAGCGATAACTTTGTTTACTCCTGAACTTGTGATTTGACATATAAATTTGTTGTATACCTTTACTCTACAATTGGAGCTCATCCACTTTAAACAGTCCATTCCAGCTGTCTTATCGTTGTCCACAGTCACATTGCTGCTTCCCTGATGGTCTCCTTCCATGCAGAAGTCGTGGGTCGATATTAGGTAGTCGCACATCTCCACTTTATTAAAAATTCCGGCAAAGTCTTGGGTTATGTCTAAATCCAAAACGTAATAATCGTCTACAAGTAGCTGCTGCAATATTCCAGGAAGCTCTTCCATTAGAACATCCAATTTAACGTCGGCTAATTCCACTTTATGTGGTATAGCAACAGGATTTTTATATTTCTTAGAAATGTTTTGCAGTGCTTCCTTGCCGATTTTAGCCAATATTCCTCTTGCTGTCACACTGCCCCTTCCATGTCGAAGAAATGGTAGCTTCGCCTTGACGCCATGTATTGCAGTGACGAACTTGGAGAATTTACTACGTAGATAATAATTAATTGAGCCACACATTTCCTTCTTTAACATTACAGATCGCTCCTTCTCTAACTGCTCCTGACAGTCTCCTTTATCAAAGATTGTAACAACCATAATGTTATCGCAAATCGGTTCCGTAATAGAAGTAAGCACATGTAAATTCTTCTTGCTAAGAGTAGTACCATTTCCTGTGTAATTTGGCTTCAAATGGCTCTGAGCACTATGGGACTTAACTTCTGAGGTCATCAGTTCCCTAGAACTTAGGACTACTTAAGCCTAACTAACCTAAGGACATCACACACATCCATGTCCGAGGTAGGATTCGAACCTGCGACCGTAGCGGTCGCGTGGTTCCAGACTGAAACGTCTAGAACCGCTCGGCCACAACGGCCGGCCCGGTATAATTTATGTTGCCAATGTTAGAAACAAGATCGTCCAGGCTCTCCAGTAGTAACCATAAACCAAAGCGTTCGTCGGTTGGGATCGTATTCCTCCATAACAGCTGAGGCATGTTAAGGACTTTGGAGGAATCCGTGTTGAGACTTTCAACTACCACCGAAGACTGCTCGGTTGCGGCTGTCATGCATCCTTTTATACTGTAACCATCCACGATAGCAGCACTTCCGGTCAAGTGATTTCCGGTTGTACAATCTGCATAGATCCTATCTCAATTGCGCTATTTTGTGCGCAAAGTGCCCTTGGGAGGGAAGGCGACTGCCCCTCGGAAGTACCACCTTATGCCGCGCCGCACAGTACCGCTATCACGTTCGGAGACTACAGTACACTAGTCCTTCCTCCTATTGCGGTGTGCCATCCCACCGAAACCCCGTCCCGGTGCAGCGCTATACTCTACCGTACGAATACTGTGCTGTACCACCCTGTCCGAAACCGAATGCACGTACAGCCCCAAACTCGACTGCATCGATATTGCGCAGTATTGTGGCGCCCAAAAACGTGTCTATTTACTCACGGCGAGGCAGTCACACATATTATTGAATATGTAAATAACATGGTTGTCAGAGATAGAGAAAACATTTAAGCATAAATCGGTAAAGCAGATTGGTAAATAACTCAATGTGGTAGCCTGAACTTGTATTGTCAGCATGATAAATAATATTTGTAAAACACGACTCACGCCCCGTCCTCACAGCTTCAATTCTGCCAGGACATCTTCTCCTACCTTCCAAACCTCACAGAAGCACTTGCCCGCGAAAGGCAAAGGTCCCGAGTTCGAGTCTCGGTCCGGCACACAGTTTTAATTTGCCAAGAAGTTTCATGTCAACGCACACTCCGCTGTAGAGTGAAAATTTGCTTCTAGAAACAACCCCCAGGCTGGGGGTTAGCATGAGAGCTTCTGTGAAGTTTGGAAGGTAGGAAACGAGGTACTGGGGGAATTAAAGTTATGAGGAAGGGGCGTGAGTCGTGCTTGAGTAGTTCGTCTGCTTTCCGCAGCGCTGCGGCGAGGACGTCTTGTTTACGTCCCGTCCGCGCGGTCGCGAGTGCTCGTAGTTGTTTACTACTAGCGTTGTCGCTAGTTTAGCGTCCATCACTACCGACGCAGCATGGCACATTCATACAGACAAACCACCATCAAGATCAGTTTTCAACCCGGTCATGCACGACCGCGAGCTTTTGAAGTGGAACGTTTCCTTCGTGACGACGTTAAAATTGACCCGCGAGACATAATTGGTATCCATCTCTCTATCACGATCAGTGTTGTCTACGTCAAGCTAGTAAGTGACGAGGTGTGCAACAGAATCGTGAGCGCACATGCCAACGGTCTTAAATTCAAACATTCTGATGGCCATATTCGGGCGGTCTCTATCGATCACGCGGGGCTTGGCCTACGTACGATACGCGTCTTCGAACTCCCTTTTGAAGTACCACCGGACGTAGTCACCGCGGCTTTCCAGCCCTACGGCAGAGTGATCAGCCATATGGCCGAAAAATGGACCACCTTTACAACGTACCCCGTTCTTAACGGGGTACGACAGATTAAAATTGAATTGACCAAACATGTTCCGTCATATCTTGTCATCGGCGGATGTAGGGCGATCATTATGTATGACGGTCAGCCACGCACTTGCTCTGGTTGTGGCCAAGTAGGGCACGTTCGTTCGGATTGTCTCCGACGACGGCTTACTCAAATGCCGACAGGTGAATCTATGACTCCTTCTACGGTGACGACCCTTCCTCTCAATTACGCCGAAGTTAAACGGGCAGCAACCTTTACCGATGCTGACGACATTAGTCCGATAGCCGCCCCCGATGGCGAGAACATAATGGCTTCTGCAGTACAGGATCCGGCCTCTACAACGGCACCCCCACCTGAAGATAATCACCGACCGACCTTGCAAGAAGGCGTAGATGCCAGGATGGACATTGACCCACGGGTTGTGCCGACAGCGGCTTTTCTTCCAGACACCGGAGCAGCTGAAGAAATCCACCCACATTCAGATACTGAAGCACACGTCCGTAAACAGCGTTCCCCGCGAAAACACAAGAGACGGCGGCGTGCTCCATCGGACGAGTGTTTGCAGCGATCGTCTGCTATGGACTGTGGAAATTCCGACGACGGTACCGGCGATACAGAGGCCGCTGTAACTTCAAACTCAACAGATCGCCGTGGTGACGGCTTCAGCCCCTCCGACTCCACAGAACAGCAGGATCACAAGCAGACAGCCGCTGCCGATTCCCAGCCAGCAGAGCCGATGGAGTCAGCGCCGAGTGCCGCAGCAGCCACTAACAGCCACCAACAGCCGATGGTATTCCATGGCGACTGGGCGGACGACTGTGAGGCACACTCCTTGCCCATCGTGTCGGACGACACGGGGGGAAATTTACCCCACCAGTGCTGACCCTTTGCCGCCATCACTTACAGTGACGAGACAGCCTTACAGGGGTACTGATGGCCAACACGGATGCTGTGGATAGACCTCAAACTTATCGCATTGCAACAATAAACATCAACACTATACGGACGCGCGCTAAGTTATCCTTGCTTCAGGATATGTTGAACTCTGCTTCCATCGACATAGCCCTCCTCCAGTAAGTGTACGTCGACGACTTCCCAGGCATGTACGGTTACGATGCTTGCGTCTCTCCAGCTTCCCCAACAGGCAGCGGTGTCGCTGTACTTCTTCGGGAAGGGATAGTGGCGGACGATATCCTCTTTCTGCCTGGGGCAAGAGGAATGGCACTCACAGTACTGGGTGTCCGCCTTATCAATATCTACGCACCTTCCGGGACGGACAAACGTCGCGAACGTTCACGATTCTTTGCGGAAGACGTCGCCCCGCTCTTCCAAGGCCCCCACGACCATCTGTTGTTTGGAGGTGACTACAATTGCGTACTGGCGCCCAGAGACCAACTCCCACGACATAATCCGTGCCCGGAACTCGAGACGCTAATTCGAGACCTGCAGATGGTGGACACTTGGGAACATCTTCACGGCCACCGACCGGGATTCACGCACTTCACGAGTCACTCTTCCAGTCGTATCGACAGGATTTATGTCTGACGCTCTCTCGCCGCTGGAACACAGGATGCAGAACTGTTGCCTGCAGCATTCTCGGACCACTCAGCTTACATTTGTGCCGTCACCCTGCGGCGGCAACAAGTGTGGAGAAGCCGCAGCCCGTGGAAATTAAACATCGCTCACCTGTCGTACCCGGATTCCCGCCAAGCTGTGGCATTCGTGTGGAAATCGCCTCCGTGCATATCCCACAACGATCCGCTGGTGGTTGGACTGCGCCAAACCGGCACTGAGGCGAACGTTGATAACCTACGGTCGCGACCACGCTACTTGGCGAAGACATACACTCGACTTTTACTTCCGGGTCCTGCGCGACTGCGATACTATGGCGCCGTCTCCGGAACGACAAACGGCGGTCCACCGTGCTAAGGCTCAGATCCTCGCTCATATGCGACGCCACCTAGAGGGGGTAGTCATCCGCTCGAGGACGCAGGATCGGATACCTAGCGAACGCCCGTCAATGTTCCACGTCCTTCGTGAACGTAAACGACGCCAACGAGCGCTGATACGCTTCATCGACACGGAGGACGGTCATCGCCTCATCACGCAACAAGATATAAACACAGCGTTCTACGATCATTATTCCCAGCTCTATTGCGCTCAGACCCCTGATCCGACAGCACTGGAGGACGTCTCTCAGACGATTTACGGCACCGTCACCCCTGTAATAGAAGCGGCCTTGATGGAAGAAATTACAGAAGAAGAAGTGATCAACGCCATTAGAAAAGGAGCTGTCAACAAGTCTCCGGGTCCTGATGGCCTCCCCTTGGAATTTTACCGGACTTTTCAATATTTATTAGCCTCCCGATGGACGGACATCTGTCGCGAACTAATATCCTCGGACGTGCCGCTCCCTGCGGCCCTTGTGGAAGGGATGATTATTCCTATTCACAAACCGTCCGGTGGCTCACGACTGCAGGACTACCGCCCGTTGACGCTATTGAACTGCTACTTCAAGATATTTTTTCGACTGTTGGCGGCGCGGATACGCCAGACCCTAGGCAATGTTATCTCACCCGATCAGACGTCATTAGGAGGCGACAATAATATTCAAACGGCACTCAGCGAATATCGTGACTTGATCTCACTGGCGAGGGCATGTCGTCTGAAGGGTGCACTGGCGGCCATCGATTTTAGTAAAGCTTTCGACCGAGTGGACCACAACTACACTCCTGGAAATGGAAAGAAGAACACATTGACACCGGTGTGTCAGACCCACCATACTTGCTCCGGACACTGCGAGAGGGCTGTACAAGCAATGATCACACGCACGGCACAGCGGACACACCAGGAACCGCGGTGTTGGCCGTCGAATGGCGCTAGCTGCGCAGCATTTGTGCACCGACGCCGTCAGTGTCAGCCAGTTTGCCGTAGCATACGGAGCTCCATCGCAGTCTTTAACACTGGTAGCACGCCGCGACAGCGTGGACGTGAACCGTATGTGCAGTTGACGGACTTTGAGCGAGGGCGTATAGTGGGCATGCGGGAGGCCGGGTGGACGTACCGCCGAATTGCTCAACGCGTGGGGCGTGAGGTCTCCACAGTACATCGATGTTGTCGCCAGTAGTCGGCGGAAGGTGCACGTGCCCGTCGACCTGGGGCCGGACCACAGCGACGCACGGATGCACGCCAAGACCGTAGGATCCTACGCAGTGCCGTAGGGGACCGCACCGCCACTTCCCAGCAAATTAGGGACACTGTTGCTCCTGGGGTATCGGCGAGGACCATTCGCAACCGTGTCCATGAAGCTGGGCTACGGTCCCGCACACCGTTAGGCCGTCTTCCGCCCACGCCCCAACATCGTGCAGCCCGCCTCCAGTGGTGTCGCGACAGGCGTGAATGGAGGGACAAATGGAGACGTGTCGTCTTCAGCGATGAGAGTCGCTTCTGCCTTGGTGCCAATGATGGTCGTATGCGTGTTTGGCACCGTGCAGGTGAGCGCCACAATCGGGATTGCATACGACCGAGGCACACAGGGCCAACACCTGGCATCATGGTGTGGGGAGCGATCTCCTACACTGGCCATACACCTCTGGTGATCGTCGAGGGGACATTGAATAGTGCACGGTACATCCAAACCGTCATCGAACCCATCGTTCTACCATTCCTAGACCGGCAAGGGAACTTGCTGTTCCAACAGGACAATGCACGTCCTCATGTATCCCGTGCCACCCAACGTGCTCTACAAGGTGTAAGTCAACTACCCTGGCCAGCAATATCTCCGGATCTGTCCCCCATTGAGCATGTTTGGGACTGGATGAAGCGTCGTCTCACGCGGTCTGCACGTCCAGCACGAACGCTGGTCCAATTGACTGCGCCAGGTGGAAATGGCATGGCAAGCCGTTCCACAGGACTACACCCAGCATGTCTACGATCGTCTCCATGGGAGAATAGCAGCCTGCATTGCTGCGAAAGGTGGATATACACTGTACTAGTGCCGACATAGTGCATGCTCTGTTGCCTGTGTCTATGTGCCTGTGGTTCTGTCAGTGTGATCATGTGATGTATCTGACCTCAGGAATGTGTCAATAAAGTTTCCCCTTCCTGGGACAATGAATTCACGGTGTTCTTATTTCAATTTCCAGGAGTGTATTTGGAAGCGGTACTCCAACATATGCGGTACCCACAGCCATTCGTCACTGTCGTCATGCGATTACTCCGTGGCGCGACGTCCAAGGTGATCGTCAACGGCCGACCTTCGCAGCCCCTCACCATTTCTCGATCGATACGCCAAGGCTGCCCTCTGTCCACTTTATTTTACGCTGTGGCCATGGAACCTCTCCTCTGCGGCCTGCGCCAACGACTAACGGGTATGACATTACGAGGCCACACTTTCCGATGTAAAGCGTACACTGACGACCTGGTGATTGTCATCCGCAACGGTGACGACACCGCTAGCGCACTAACTTGGATAGCGAAATATGGCATGGCCACTGGTAGTCGTATCAATGTCGCAAAATCGGTGGCGATGAACATCGGGGTCGGATTGTCTGAGAACAGTGTCACCCCCTTGCAGCTCAGTGATAGTTTGAAATGTCTCGGCATTGATTTTACAGACGATATACGACGGACCGCTGCTCACAACTTTCGACGGCTTTTACGAAATGTTCGGACTGGAATTGCCAACAACCGCCTACGAGCCCTGGATATCGTCCAACGGACCCAGTATGTCAACACACATTTAGCGTCACGCATTCCGCACTACGCCCAGATATTACCTATACCGGTGATGTTAGCTCGCCGTATACTTGCGGCTTTTGGGTCCTTCGTGAGTTCTGGAATGCTTTTCAAGATCAAATATGAGACTCTCACCCTTCCCCCGGATCGGGGAGGGCTTGGCCTTTATCACGTTTATGACAGAGCGGTCGCCCTATTTGTGAGCACATTAGTCAAACTATGGCACCGCCGTCCGGACAGTGTGACCAGTTTGTTAATAGAAGAACTAGCACCGCCCTCCCTGTTGCCGCCTGTGCCGATACACCACGTCCCCTCTTCGCTCTTCTACATCGGTGTCTTTTACCTCGAACTCAGTTACGTTCGACTTGCCTTACCAGCGACTCAACTGGCGACGGCAAAGACTGTTTATAGGGTTCTGCAACGTGGACGACCCGATAACGTCGTGGAGAGGAAGCACCCAAACGTCAACTGGCGAGTAGTGTGGAGGACAATTCACCACGTAACACCAGACACTGACGTCACGGCGATGTGATATATCACTGTCAACGGTAAGCAGGTGACCAGATCAAGGCTACATGCGATCCACATGGTAGACTCACCCATGTGCACGAGCTGTGGCGTTCAAGACAACGATGAACACCGTCTTAGCTGTGGCGAGTCTACAGCAGTGTGGCACTTAGTGAGGCAAATGTCAGCATACTTCCTTCGGGTAACGCCGCATCATATCGACCCGAAGACTATCTTATACCCGGATGAAACGTATTACCCACGCACTAAAACTAATGCAATGACGTGGCTTCGTAGACATGCAGTGCATTATTTGTTTCAAGACGGCACTAAGGACACTTTAGACTTTCGGAACTATTTGCAGGAATGGCATTGCAAGATCCTCTGTAACCCAAAGTATCGACAATATTTTTCCAATTTTTTGTGGAGTATGTTCACGACCCTCCACGTAGCTGGAACATCACGGGTAAGAGAAGCTAAAATTACAATACGATAATAGAACACTACACGGTACAACGTGGGATCTACTTTCATCATTACGAGAAGTCATACCTGGATGATACAGCAGATGGAGAGTTTCGTTGTGAACCCTCACACTCTATAGCAGTATTTGTCCCATATCCTCTTTTTGTCCCCGGTGCGAAAAGGTCTTCGCAGTTTTAGTTTTCCCATCCGGTGCAAGATGTAGCACTGGTTAATGGTGGTATGGATTCCACCCTTCAGTTTTGTTTCATGGTTTCCTTCCCCCCGCACTTTGCTCTCTTTCTTTATGCCTTTTTCTACAACTATTAGTATGGTCCGGCACACAGTTTTAATCTGCCAGGAAGTTTCATATCAGCGCACACTCCGCTGTAGAGTCAAAATTTCATTCTATTAATATTTGTAAAGGTGGAACAGGATAAATATAAACCGGTAACTTCTTACTGTATGACACATTATATCATATGATTCAAAGGAATGTTTTATTTTTCTGCATTACGAAAAAACAGGTGATGTGACCAGAAAGATAATTAAAAAATGCACCCACAAATTGCCACAAAGAAGTGACGGGAGAATCTGTGCAGACGCTGAACGTGTTTCAGTAGCAGACGCTACATGTAAAGCGTTGTACACCTAGGAGCGCTTGGCTGTTAAAATTCCGAGAGCGTCCTTTCCGGGAAGAGTCAGGCGACATTACTTCCTCTCTCTCTCTCTCTCTCTCTCTCTCTCTCTCTCTCTGTCCCGCACACACACACACACACACACACACACACACACACACACACATTTCCCAAAATCACAGAGACTGGGAACTTCATCTACATCCATTTTCTGCAAATCAGTGTGAAGTACATGGCAGAGGGTACTTCCGATGGTATCAGCTATTTTCCCGTTGCATTTATGTATGGAGAGGGGAAGAATGAGTGCTTAAAAGCCTCTGTGCTCGCCGTATTTAGTCTAATCTTGTCCTCGCGATTTCTATGGGATTGTAGTATATTTCTAGTTGCTTCACTTACAAGCTTGTTCTGACAGGATAGTTCACGCCTGTGTTCACAAGACTGCCAGTTCGGTTCTTTTAGGTTTCCCACTACGCTCTCCCATGAATCAGACAAACCCGAGCCCATCTGTGCTGCGCTTCTACGTATCCGTTCCGTATCCCTAGCTGGTCCTATTTTGTACGCGTCCCACACCCTGGAGCAATACCGTAAGATGAGTTTTTTTTGTATGCACTTTCCTTTCTAAACTCTTTGCATATATCCAGCATTCCACGAATGAACTGCATTCTGCGACATATTCTACCTACGGCTGATGACATGGGATTGTTTCACTTCATGTCCCTACAAACTGTTATATCCAAATGTTTGTACAAGTTGACTGTTACCAACTATGATTCAATGTTACTGAAGTGATAGGATACTACGCTTCTTTAATTTTCTTAAGTGCGAAACGTTACGTTTTTGACAATTTACAGCAAATTACCGATCTTTGCACCAATTTAAAGTCTTATCAGTATCTTAGTAGCTGTACAGATCTGATTTGATCCATAACTGGGATTTGAAACCCCGCGACTGTGAAAACAATGGGTTTGTTTATAAATAATTCTTCTACTACAAGTCACGGTGTTCTTTACTTACTTTTCACACGACGCGCTTCGGGAAATGATTCCCAAAATAAGTGTGTTTTTTTGTGTAGAAATGACGCAATTCACGAAAAAAGCACGCGTCGTGTGAAAAGTAAGTAAAGAAAATCGTGACTGGTAGCAGAAGAATTATTCTTAAATAAACCTATCTGTACACATTTTTTCAGACACTACTTTATTATGGATAACTGCATCATCTTCGGAAAGTCTGTAGTTACTACTAACAGTGTGTGTTACGGTCCGAACACGGTTCTCTGGTGTACACCCGAAGCTGGTTCCACATCTGCATCCAAGACAACACGCTGCACTCTCCCAACCAAGAAATTTCCAGTCCAGTGGCAAACACCGATCGATTAGTCGTACGACTGTACTTTTAATACACTACTGGCCATTAATATTGCTACACCAAGAAGAAATGCAGATGATAAACTGATATTCATTGCACAAATATATTATACTAAAACTGACATCGGATTACATTTTCACGCAATTTCGGTGCATAGATCCTGAGAAATCAATACCCAGAACTACCACCTCTGGCCGTAATAACGGCCTTGGTACGCCTGGGCATTGAGTCAAACAGAGCCCGGATGGCGTGTACAGGTACAGCTGCCCATGCAGCTTCAACACGATACCACAGTTCATAAAGAGTAGTGACTGGCGTATTGTGACGAGCCAGTTGCTCGGCAACCATTGGCAAGACGTTCTCAACTGGTGAGATGTCTGGAAAATGTGCTGGCCAGGGCAGCAGTCGAACATTTTCTGTATCCAGAAAGGCCCGTACAGGACCTGCAACATGCGGTCGTGCATTATACAGCTGAAATGTAGCGATTCCTAGGGATCGAATAAAGGGTAGAGCCACGGGACGTAACACATCTGAAATGTAACGTCCACTGTTCAAAGTGCCGTCAATGCGAACAAGAGGTAACCGAGACATGAAACCAATGGCACCCCATACCATCACTCCGGGTGACACGCCAGTATGGCGATGACGAAAACACGCTTCCAATGTGCGTTCACTGTGATGTCGCCAAACACGGATGCGACCTTCATGATGCTGTAAACAGAACCCGGATTGATCCGAAAAAATGACGTGTTGCCATTCGTGCACCCAGGTTCGTCGTTGAGTACACCATCACAGGCGCTCCTGTGTGTAATGCAGCGTCAACGGTAACCGCAGCCATGGATTCCGAGCAGATAGTCCATGCTCCTGCAAAACATCGACGACCTGTTCTTGAAGATGGTTGTTGTCTTGCAAACGTCCCCATCTGTCGACTCAGGGATCGAGACGTGGCTGCATGATCCGTTACAGCCTTGCGGATAAGATGCCTGTCATCTCGACTGCTAGTGATACGAGCGCGTTGGGATCCAGCACGGCGTTCCGTATTACCCTCCTGAACCCACCGATTCCATGTTGTTGTTGTTGCGGTCTTCAGTCCTGCGACTGGTTGGATGCAGCTCTCCATGCGATTCTATCCTGTGCAAGCTTCTTCATTTCCCAGTACCTACTGCAACCTACATCCTTCTGAATCTGCTTAGTGTATTCATCTCTTGGTCTCCCTCTACGATTTTTACCCTCTACGCTACCCTCCAGTACTAAATTGGTGATTCCTTGATGCCTCAGATCATGTCCTACCAACCGATCCCTTCTTCTGGTCAAGTTGTGCCACAAACTTCTCTTCTCTCCAATCCTATTCAATACCTCCTCATTAGTTATGTGATCTTCCCATCTAATCTTCAGCATTCTTCTGTAGCACCACATTTCGAAAGCTTCTATTCTCTTCTTGTCCAAACTAGTTATCGTCCATGTTTCACTTCCATACATGGCTACACTCCATACAAATACTTTCAGAAATGACTTCCTGACACTTAAATCTTTACTCGATGTTAACAAACTTCTCTTCTTCAGAAACGCTTTCCTTGCCACTACCAGTATACATTTTATATCCTCTCTACTTCTACCATCATCAGTTATTTTGCTCCCCAAATAGCAAAACTCCTTTACTACTTTGTTTCATTTCCTAATCTAATTCCCTCAGCATCACCCGACTTTATTCGACTACATTCCATTATCCTTGTTTTGCTTTTGTTGATGTTCATCTTATATCCTACTTTCAAGACACTATCCATTCCGTTCAACTGCTCTGCTGTTCAAGTCTTTTGCTGTCTCTGACAGAATTACGATGTCATCGGCTAACCTCAACATTTTTATTTCTTCTCCATGGATTTTAATACCTACTCCGAATTTTTCTTTTGTTTCCTTCACTGCTTGCTCAATATACAGATTGAATAACATCGGGGAGAGGCTACAACCCTGTCTCACTCCCTTCCCAATCACGGCTTCCCTTTCATGTCCCTCGACTCTTATAACTGCCATCTGGTTTCTGTACAAATTGTAAATAGCCTTTCGCTCCCTGTATTTTACCCTTGCTACCTTCAGAAATTGAAAGAGAGTATTCCAGTCAACATTGTCAAAAACTTTCTCTAAGTCTACAAATGCTAGAAACGCAAGTTTGCCTTTCCTTCATCTAGCTTCTAAAATAAGTCGTAGGGACAGTATTGCCTCACGTGTTCCAACATTTCTACAGAATCCAAACTGATCTTCCCCGAGGTCGGCTTCTACTAGTTTTTCCACTCGTCTGTAAAGAACTCGCGTTAGTATTTTGCAGCTGTGACTTATTAAACTGATAGTTCGGTAATTTTCACATTTGTCAACACCTGCTTTCTTTGGGATTGGAATTATTATATTCTTCTTGAAGTCTGAGGGTATTTCGCCTGTCTCATACATCGTGCTCACCAGATGGTATTGTTTTGTCAGGACTGGCTCTCCCAAGGCCGTCAGTAGTTCAAATGGAATGTTGTCTACTCCGGGGGCCTTGTTTCGACTCAGGTCTTTCAGTGCTCTGTCAAACTCTTCACGCAGTATCGTATCTCCCATCCCATCTTCATCTACATCCTCTTCAATTTCCATAATATTGTCCTCAAGTACATCGTCCTTGTATAGACCCTCTACATACTCCTTCCACCTTTCTGCTTTCCCTTCTTTGCTTAGAACTGGGTTTCCATCTGAACTCCTGATGTTCATACATGTGGTTCTCTTATCTCCAAAGGTCTCTTTAATTTTCCTGTAGGCAGTATCTGTCTTACCCCTAGTGAGATAAGCCTCTACATCTTTACATTTGTCCTCTAGCCATCCCTGCTTAGCCATTTTGCACTTCCTGTCGATCTCATTTTTGAGACGACTGTATTCCTTTTTGCCTGCTTCATTTACTGCATTTTTATATTTTCTCCTTTCATCAATTAAATTCAATATTTCTTCTGTTACCCAAGGATTTCTACTAGCCCTTGTCTTTTTACCTACTTGATCCTCTGCTGCCTTCACTACTTCAACCCTCAAAGCTACCCATTCTTCTACTACCGTATTTCTTTCCCCCATTCCTGCCATTTGTTCCCTTACGCTCTCCCTGAAACTCTGTACAACCTCTGGTTTAGTCAGTTTATCCAGGTCCCATCTGCTCAAATTCCCACCTTTTTGCAGTTTGTTCAGTTTTAATCTACAGGTCATAACCAATAGATTGTGGTCAGAGTCCACATCTGCCCCTGGAAATGTCTTACAATTTAAAACCTGATTCCTAAATCTCTGTCTTACCATTATATAATCTATCTGAAACCTGTCAGTATCTCCAGGCTTCTTCTATGTATACAGCCTTCTTTTATGGTTCTTGAACCAAGTGTTAGCTATGATTAAATTGTGCTCTGTGCAAAATTCTACCAGGCGGCTTCCTCTTTCATTTCTTTGCCCCAGTCCATATTCACCTACTACGTTTCCTTCTCTCCCTTTTCCTACTACCGAGTTCCAGTCACCCACCCATGACTTAAATTTTCGCCACCCTTCACTATCTGAATAATTTCTTTTATTTGATCATACATTTCTTCAATTTCTTCGTCATCTGCAGAGCTAGTTGGCATATAAACTTGTACTACTGTAGTAGGTGATGGCTTCGTATCTATCTTGGCCACAATAATGCGTTCACTATGCTGTTTGTAGTAGCTTACCTGCATTCCTATTTTCCTATTCATTATTAAAACTACTCCTGCATTACCCCTATTTGATTTTGTGTTTATAACCCTGTAGTCACCTGACCAAAAGTCTTGTTCCTCCTGCCACCGAACTTCACTAATTCCCACTATATCTAACTTTAACCTATCCATTTCACTTTTTAAATTTCCTAACCTACCTGCCCGATCAAGGGATCTCATGTTCCACGCTCCGATCCTTAGAACGCCAGTTTTCTTTCTCCTGATAACGACATGCTCTTGAGTTTCCTCGCCCGGAGATCGGAATGGGGGACTATTTTACCTCCGGAATATTTTACCCAAGAGGACACCATCATCATTTAATCATACAGTAAAGCTGCATGCCCTCGGGAAAAATTATGGCCGTAGTTTCCCCTTGCTCTCAGCCGTTCGCAGTACCAGAACAGCAAGGCCGTTTTGGTTATTGTTACAAGGCCAGATCAGTCAATCATCCAGACTGTTGCCCCTGCAATTACTGAAAAGGCTGCGGCACCTCTTCAGGAACCACTCGTTTGTCTGGCCTCTCAACAGATACCCCTCCGTTGTGATTGCACCTACGGTACGGCTATCTGTATCGCCTAGGCACGCAAGCCTCCCCACCAACGGCAAGGTCCATGGTTCATGGGGGGATTCCATATTCTGCTAAAAGTCATTGGATCTCAACCAACGCGAGCAGCAATGTCACGATACGATGAAACACAATCGCGATAGGTTACAATCCGACCTTTATCAATGTCGGAAAGGTGATGGTACGCATTTCTCCTCTTTAGACGAGGCTTCACAACAACGTTTCACCAGGCAACGTCGGTCAGCTGCTGTCTGTGTAGGGGAAATCGGTTGGAAACTTTCCTCTTGTCAGGGGGTTGTAGGTGTCGCCACCGGCGGCAACCTTGCGTGAATGCTTCGAAAAGCTAATGACTTGCAAAAAAAAAAAAAAGTTTAGATATGTGTGAAAGCTTGTGGGACTTAACTGCTTAGATCATCAGTCCCTAAGCTTACAGACTACTTAAGCTAAATTATCCTAAGCACAAACACACACACCCATGCCCGAGGGAGGACTCGAACCTCCGCCGAGATCAGCCGCACAATCCTTGACTACAGCGCCGGAGACCGCGCGGCTAATCACTTGCATATCACAGCATCTTCTTCCTGTGGGTTAAATTTCGCGTTTGTAGCACTTCACCTTCGCGGTGTAGCAATTTTAATGGCCAGTAGTGTAATAAGGATTGGTATGGCGATGAGTCAAATGATTTTTGGTGTTCGAGAAATACTGCGTCTACCTGGTTGTCCGGATCTACGGCGACAGTCGTTCTTTTGTTCCCTCGTACCACGGGCCTTAGGAACAGGACAGGGGCTTTTGTTATGGGGCCACCAGAGCGCCCCGCCATTACATACCGTGAGGTGGCTGGTGTAGTGTGGATGGCGTGTCGTGCTGCTGTTAGTGCTCTAATGACGCGAGGGGTGGCGCCTGTAACGTACCATTCCGTAGTGGGAAGCTGGAGTAGAGACTGCTGACGCCGCGGCGGCGTCACCTTTACGTTGGTGAGTAGACAGAGGCGGCTGCGTGCGTGCGGCCGGGCGGAGGCGTCAGCCCGCAGGCGGGCGGTCAGTACATGCTGGCGATATCAGCACGTCAGTTAAACACGTAAACGCGAGCCTCATACCGTCTGTAACGCTGTTAGTGGGCAACGAGATTTTAAGAGGTTAGACATCGATCCCTAAAGGGAAGGGTGTGCCGTAATTGCTTTAGACGTAAAAGGCAAACTACATAGAGCAGCGAAAAAGAGGAAATGGGTCCCGCTATTGGCCGAAAAGAACAGGGACGTACTCTACTCAGTCGTAGCAATCGACCCGAAATATTTTGTAAACTATTTTCCGATCGGTCCCGCGTATTACGACAAATCATTACGTTTGGTACGACGACAGAGAGTCAAAATACGTCAGTGGGAGAGGCAGTCGCAGTCGCAGTCGACGAGAGATCGGGCCTAACTTCGAGATTTCTGTGCGAAGTGCAACTCATTAGAATGTCTGAAATCTAGTGCTATAATATTAGCGAACACAATTAGAAATTTGTCACTGAAACTGTAAGGTGTCAGGCAAATCCAACACCTTACATGAAAACCCTGACATAATAAGCAAATCTACTAGTATGTTACATAGCTCCGGATAAATCGTGACATTAAATTAACCAAAGTAATACGAGTAACGAGTGAGCAAATGGAATACCACAGACTAACACAAGAATGCCTAAACGCATGTCGTGCCTTCCCACCGTGAGGCAGACGCAGTTCCGAGGGGAGAAACGAGGACAGAAGCCGAGAGCAGAACCGTGTTAAGCTAGATAAGGGAGGGCTGGGCACCCACGCCGCGAGCCTACCTGTACGACTATACAACCCGCACGTTTTAGCGTGAGGCTTTTTCGCGTCTCAGGTACGTCAAGGATCACCCCCAGCCCATGTTAAAAGCTAGAGCCCTCCAGAAAAGCAGTATAGATCTTACGATAACACAAATAGGGCCACTACCACCTGCAAGTTTTAGCGTGAGACTTTTTCGCGTGTCTGTTACATTAGGACAATCCTTCAGCCCATGTTAAAAGATAGAGCCCTCCAGAAGAACAGTATAGATCTCACGATAACGCTAAAAGGACCACACTAGCTGCAGGTTTTAGCGTAAGACTTTTTAGCGTCTCTGTTACGTTGCAAACTTTAAAAACCTTGCCCCACCACGAAAAGTATAACGTTTCTCATTGTATAGACAGAATTTTTGTAGGCGGAGCTTAAGGTTAACATTGAGACCCTGATTGGTCAGATGAAAACATAGCCAGATAGTTTTTTAAACTAACTTCGGTAAATTGTAGCAAGGAGAAGTTAGGGAAGAGTTGGTTCCGAGACGGCGAGCTGGATGGCTGCTGCGCCGGCCGCTGCCGCCCTGACGCTGCTTAAACACCGACAAGGTAATGAACGCACGCGATGCCGCATTTTTGAGCGCATAAGGCTTCACTCAGAACTGCAGAAGTCTCATCTGTTACACCCCCATTTTGCGTAATACTAGTGCCGATCGTTAATTAAAACTCATGGTGTTCACATTTGCCACTTGAAGTAAAGATCCGAAACGCGATGATTTTTCTGTTTTATAGTTATTGAGAAGCCACATCAGCCACTGTAATTTACGACAAGTTAAATAAGTAATTAAAGATAATTGAGGGTCACTGTAGACCATTTTTATAGTTGTAGACCATTTTGATAGTTTTCTCTTTTGTGAAACTTAAATTAAACCGAGATTATAGATGTGATATGGCATAGGTCATCCTTCGATCGATTGTAGAACTTGGAAACCCATTTAGGGAATATTCGCTCACATTTTTGTTGAACGCAGTTGGTTTTTACCATCCTGTATTAAAACATTTCCTTTTATCAATAGTGCAATTTATTAACGATATTTTGTGAGTAGAATAAAACTTTCCAATGGTAAACTTAACTGCTTTTTCTTCGTTATTTTACCAGCTAACTAAAAATAGGAAAGCCTTGAACCCTTTCCACTATATTTAGTTAGTATCAAGATTCTTTTACAGGGAGTGCTGTGGAGCTGACGCTGAGATCATTTAATATTTGGTTATATCATCGCTAGTCTCACTGAACTCTTCTGAATTCTACATGTCATGTGTGGTCTGGCATCTCCTTACCAGCAACACGTCCCAGGTTCAAACTAGTTAATTCCCTAAAAAACACGCTCAGAGCGTCGTTGCGCGAAAGTGGTAGGGAGACACGATATAGAACAAACAGACACCACCATGAATGTTTAGAAAATGGTGACCCTGCCAGGATGGTAAATACCATGATTGAAGGTCGACCACATGCCTAACTAGGTCAGAAAAATATCCTGCTGAAAAATTTTCGTAGTAAAAAAAAAATAATAATAATTTCTTAAAGTTTTACATAGTTGAAAACAGTAGCTAGCGCGATAGATAGTAGAATTATTAAATAGAAATGAGTCTGGCAGTGACAATTGCATAATTAAATTATGAGTTTTGAAAATTGTTAGAATTAAGTTTTCTCTTCAATGCAAGTGCACAGGTGGCGGATACATCGTTGACAAGTTGGTTCTGACCCAACAAGTAAGTGAATGGATTGTCAGTCTTGGTAGTGTCAAGTCGTGTGAACAAAAAGGTTATGAAACGTGTGAGATCGTATGAGCGCATTTTGACGCGAAGTAGGGCGCGTGAATTGCTTTTAAAACAGAAAATATGGGATTCGGAAAGATTAGCAATGGCAGATCGAGACCTTGACCGAATTGAGGTAGAGACCCATCATGAAGATGGACAGAGAATAGAGGACAGTACAAGAGACGATGCAGTATCGCGGGAAATAGGACACATAACGCACCATAACGAGGATAATGTACGTCGAGGCACAGAAAACCTAGGTCAGCATACGACAGAGCAGGAAAGTAGAGAGACAGGCGATGAGGATTCTAACTTGCGTCTTGAATACGTAGAACCCATAGTACAAGTAATCAGAGCTCCCTCACTACAGACTACAAGGAATGCGAGCAGAAACGTGTCACAGCACAGTTCAATGCAATCGGTTGCGAACCAACACTTTTGCGAAAACACAGAGCGTAGGACGTCGGAAGAAAAGGCAATAGGACTCACCAATCTGGCAGAATTATTACAACAAATTACGGAAACCATGACAAGGCAGAATAAAGAAATAGCGAACCAAATTCAAATTCAGAATGCAGAAACCACGGAACAAATGCGTGATATTAAAGACCAAAACAAAAAAATTCAGTTACACCTAAGTCATGTTGAAGACGAGGTAAAAGAATCTCTAGAAGTGATAGGAAACTTAATAATAGGTCACAATCAATTGAGAACAGACATTGACAAGGTACAAGCGGACGTACAAACATTGCGTAATGACATTCAGGACGAGATCAAAACATTACGTAACAACATCCAGGGAGTAGTCAAGAAACTAAAGAAACAGACAAACGTAATTACTAGACAAGCAGCAGGTACAGCGCGTGAAATTGTTGAAAAAAGTGTGTTACACAAACGTTTCACAAAAGCAGCGCTGAAAAGATATGATAGCCGCATAGTCAACATAGAAGCGCAAACGAAGCGACAATTTCAGAAATTGCGAACAGAGTTGTTGCAAACCATTGAAGAGCGTAGTGAACAAGATCGAACAAGCACTGAGTCTGCAACCACATCCGTATCTGTAACAGCACCGGAAAAACAAGTAATTAAGGAAGACATTATGCATTTGCGATTCCAATCACAGGCGGGAAGTAACATACGTGACAATGGAAAGCCAGGACGCGAAGAGTACAGTGCAATGCATTCAGCTATACGTTCACAACCGATGGAAGAAAATTATTGCGTACCACTCCAACGATACTACGCAAGGGTAGGCGAAAGTTACAGTGGACAATATCCAATGGATCTACCACAACAGGAAAGAACGACGGGAGAAATGATCAGAAACAAAAGTGGCGAAGAATCGCGAATTTCATCTGGAACTATGACGAAGTACGACAACGATCATTTCCTCACAGTCAAAAAATTTCAACACTTTCGAGAAGGAAACTCATTACATCCGCGAACTTTTATTGATCAATTCCGAGTAGGATTACCACAACACTGGACGCTAGCACACAAATTAGACTTTATATGTGCACACATGTCAGGAACAGTCGCAGGAATCATGCAAAATGTTGCAGCGACATGTCGATCGTACGAAGATTTCAGAGAGAAGTTTCTCTCACGATATTGGTCCAGCGAAGCATAGAACAGAGTGAAGTACGAATTATTACAGAACCCATATTTTGAAAATTCAGGAGAGAAGAGTCCCGTGAAATTTTTCGAGGCAATGGCAAACAAAAATCAATTCTTAGATGTACCATACAGTGACGGAGAGTTGATTAAATTATGCGCGATGAAGCTACCATTGAAATACCAGCAATCATTAGTAGGTCGCGGAGGCAATAACGTCGAAGCATTTAAAGGTATTCTAAGGGAACTAGAGTTCATATTTTCGGAAGATGACGCAAGAAAAAGAAGAAGCGGACGTGAAAACGAAAGCAAAAAGCAGTGGAATCCACAAGACACAGTACGAAGAAACAATAATTACGAACCACGTGATAACTTCGCACCTAGAAACGACAATAGATTTCAACAAAGAACCGGTTATGGATTTAGAAGAGAATATGGCAATAACTATAATTCACCCAGGAACAGCAACAACTATTATGGAGGGAATAACGACAACCGGAACGAGTACTGGAGAACCAATAGACCGACAAATTATCAACAAAGAAACCACTATAAACAAGCTGAACAATAAAAACGAATAAGACGTGGAGGTAAGACCACCAAACCCCAATAAACGTTCAAATTGACAGCTAAGCGCACACGCCAAAGAGAATGACGCACCGACCCAGGACAATTGCAGCACCTTGAACAGAGAAGTAAAAATCTTATCACGAGAAGAGAAGAAGGAAGAAACAAATCTGTAGGGACTAGATGAAAACGAAGACAAAAAAATAAGAATATCATGTTGGGACGAAATTAATTGGGAGAATACTGACGAGGAAGATGAATTACCAGAGGCATGCACAACGAATGTAAGAGGAAAGGACGAAGTAATGAATATTGCAGAGCTATTTGAGATGGAAACTAGGGAAAGCGAAGTCAATGAGGATAATGTTCAGTCGACAGAAGTTGAAAATAAGTTACAAGTGGGCACACAACCCAACCTATATAATGAAGGAAGTTATGAAGCGATAATTAGTGCATTTAGGTGCGATTATGTGGAAGTAGCGACGAAGAAGGAGAAGATAGACGAGGATGAGGAAAAAGTAGAGGATGTAGAAGAAAGCGTAAATGGAGGAAGAAATAGAGAAGAGGAAATAAAAGAGAGAGAAGTAGCAGTCGAAGCTTATCCTACAGAAAGTTCGAATTCACAAGGGAAATTCCTAAAAAGACTCATGTATGATTCAGTGGAGGATTCGTTGATGCAAGAAGAAGAAGAACAGAACCAACCCTTTCAAATTCAACCAATTGTGAAGGCCATGGTAAAGAATATCCCAGTCAATATTGTAATTGATAGCGGAAGTGAACTGACTGCGATCTCAGAAAATTTATTCATGCAGTGTAATGCCAATGAGGAATTGCCAGTTCTGAAAACACGTAAGATTAAAGTAAGAGGTCCTATTAGAAACAATGCTGCGGAAGTTACGAGACAAACAAGGTTAACTCTTTCGTGCCAAGGTCAAAAGATCGAAGCCAACTTCGTGATTATACTGTAGGTTTGATTATAGGTGCGGATTTTTTAAATGAGAGACGAGCGATAATAGATATGGGGAAAGGTAGCGTAACATTCGGGAATGTCACAGTTCTGTCTGAGCAAAAGCTAAAATTAGAAGAAATACCATTTATAAACAAACAATTAAGAATGATGCGAGATAAAGAGGATGAAGAATTAGAATGGTATGCACAAAAGGGGGAATCGCCTGAACTAATGTTAGAAGTCCATAAAGAAATCGACAAAAATTTGCAAGAAGTTCAAGGTATTTCGGAACACAGTAAAAGAGAATTAGAAGGTATTTTAAGAGATAAAGCAGAGGTATTTTTACCTAAAGCTGGCAGTATTAAACACTTTCAGTAGAGGTTTGAAGATTAATTTTATTACTCGTAAATAATAAGCACAATATTTCAAGATTATGTTGCAGATAAGATCGTCAGGAGAAAGAAGAATGAAGAGAGAGGAAGGTGGGAAAAAGAAAGTAGTTTCAATAATAACATCAATATTACCATAGATTAAGGTGAAGGGATAAAGCGTAGATAGTCTAACAGCATGAAATACTAAAATACTATACACCATGACACTACACAAAAGTAAAAAACAATTTGAGGATTCTTGAGTAGACGTTAAGACTCCGAATATCTTAGAATTGTAACATGGAAAGGGTGCCGAAATTTGTAAAGCTTTTTAAGTAGGCGCAAAACAAGTAGATAGTAGATATATGTTAGATGATTATAAGTAAATCTTTTTGTAAGAACCATTGTAAAAAACTCCAGCAAGGAAGAGGTGCAACGACCCACAAGTTGCAACGCGAGATGTATCAAGAAAGAAAAGGACGTAATTAGCAAGACAGGATTCCTACATAGCAGGAGCGTCGAGAGAAGGGAACGGACAGCGAACCAACAGAAGGCCCTTGTAGCGAAAGTGGGCAATAAATATGCCTGTTAGGTGGAACCTTGCTGGGACGGAACACCGAGCCGCACAGTGACAGACCCCTGCTGAGACGCGGCGGGACGGCGAACGCTGGAAGGGTCTCAGAGCCCCGAATGAACGGAGCGAGCAAAAAACGGCCGGACGAGAAGACCGCTTGGGCAAACCACCGCTGGCAAAAAAATATGCGTAAAAGTCACACTACTGCTATTAAATAGCACGCTGGTGCATGAAACTGAAGAAGAACTTCCACAAAGTAAAAATGACGAGCCCAAACAATTTATCAAACTGTTGCTAGGAGGAGAGCTTCAAAGCGACTAGTTATCAATAAATATTTCCATATACTGCCCAGAGAAGAACCAAGAAGCAAGTTAGAAGCAGAGAAAAAGCGGGAAGAACAGAAGCTGAAGATTCGCAAGATTGAGACCAAGAAAGAAGATGGGTGAAGAATAGATGACATACCTTCCCAAATCCCTATCCTATTGTAAACTAGTCGTCTGCGAAGTATTACAACGAAAAACGACCGCATTCAGCGACACATAACGATGACTTTCACGCATACAAAGCCAGTAAACCACGAGATTCTGCACTCACAGCTCCATTCCATTATGGGACCTCCACAACAGCAACACACACTTGCAAAGCCAACAAGGAACGACGAACGAAGCTGTACATCAAATACTTGCCCAGATCCATCCCGCTCAAGTCCATCACCTTCGTAAAAAAACATTCGCCAACCTCATGCTTGAACATTCATAGGATTGTGTGAACCTGTGAAATCAAATTATATGATGTATGAATTGTGCAAAAGAAACGTGTGAAAAACTAAATACGTTAAGCACACCAGACAGCTAATAAACTACAAAATCACAGTCATTGACTATGGACTGAAGTAAAAAATAGACTGTCGATAAAAACAAGTCATTGTTTCTGAAATGGACAGTATATAAAGAAACAATATGCCACTTATTTTCTCCTCATAAAAATGAAAGAATAACTACATTTTACTTAGTTTCTCCTTATAAAAACAAAGAATAAAAAATTATCTTGTTGGATGTTTTCCCTTTCTTTAACATTTGTACCATTTATTAGGATAATACCTCAATACGTGTTTATGTATATTTCTTTGTCAAAGCAATTTTTTTAACATTTGTACCATTTGTTAGGATAATATTTGAATACTTGTGCATGTATATTTCTTTGTCAAAGCAATTCTAGGAAATAATTCTTATTTGTTAGTGTAACAACGTTTAAATGAGTGTCTAGGAACAAAAACATATTTCTTGCACATGATATTTAGAAAATGTGTTAGGAACAGATTTTACTTAATTACTACATTTATAAAAACAATATATCTGAGAAAATCGATGTGAAAGACTCCTCACTTTCGATAACAAACTTCTTAAAAAACAAACTTCACACTTAAATAAAGAAAGAAAACAATTAAAAACTAATAATAGTATAAAAATATTCTTCTCTTGTCATTTTTAATTATAATGTGGAAGAATATAAAAATATAAATTGGTAATACAAACTAGCATAGAACAGAATAATGTGGCTGAACAGTGTGCAACAAAATTTAGATAAATTAGAAACATTTTGACTGACTTAGACAACGATTCAATCATTGCCTAAATTCAGTGCAAAAATTGAGTTCGAAGGGTGGTGATATGTAAGGTGTCAGGCAAATCCAACACCTTACATGAAAACCCTGACATAATAAGCAAATCTACTAGTATGTCACATAGCTCCGGATAAATCGTGACATTAAATTAACCAAAGTAATACGAGTGACGAGTGAGCAAATGGAATACCACAGACTAACACAAGAATGCCTAAACGCATGTCGTGCCTTCCCACTGTGAGGCAGACGCAGTTCCGAGGGGAGAAACGAGGACAGAAGCCGAGAGCAGAACCGTGTTAAGCTAGATAAGGGAGGGCTGGGCACCCACGCCGCGAGCCTACCTGTACGACTATACAACCCGCACGTTTTAGCGTGAGGCTTTTTCGCGTCTCAGGTACGTCAAGGATCACCCCCAGCCCATGTTAAAAGCTAGAGCCCTCCAGAAAAGCAGTATAGATCTTACGATAACACAAATAGGGCCACTACCACCTGCAAGTTTTAGCGTGAGACTTTTTCGCGTGTCTGTTACATTAGGACAATCCTCCAGCCCATGTTAAAAGATAGAGCCCTCCAGAAGAACAGTATAGATCTCACGATAACGCTAAAAGGACCACACTAGCTGCAGGTTTTAGCGTCAGACTTTTTAGCGTCTCTGTTACGTTGCAAACTTTAAAAACCTTGCCCCACCACGAAAAGTATAACGTTTCTCATTGTATAGACAGAATTTTTGTAGGCGGAGCTTAAGGTTAACATTGAGACCCTGATTGGTCAGATGAAAACATAGCCAGATAGTTTTTTAAACTAACTTCGGTAAATTGTAGCAAGGAGAAGTTAGGGAAGAGTTGGTTCCGAGACGGCGAGCTGGATGGCTGCTGCGCCGCCGCTGCCGCCCTGACGCTGCTTAAACACCGACAAGGTAATGAACGCACGCGATGCCGCATTTTTGAGCGCATAAGGCTTCACTCAGAACTGCAGAAGTCTCATCTGTTACACCCCCATTTTGCGTAATACTAGTGCCGATCGTTAATTAAAACTCATGGTGTTCACATTTGCCACTTGAAGTAAAGATCCGAAACGCGATGATTTTTCTATTTTATAGTTATTGAGAAGCCACATCAGCCACTGTAATTTACGACAAGTTAAATAAGTAATTAAAGATAATTGAGGGTCACTGTAGACCATTTTTATAGTTGTAGACCATTTTGATAGTTTTCTCTTTTGTGAAACTTAAATTAAACCGAGATTATAGATGTGATATGGCATAGGTCATCCTTCGATCGATTGTAGAACTTGGAAACCCATTTAGGGAATATTCGCTCACATTTTTGTTGAACGCAGTTGGTTTTTACCATCCTGTATTAAAACATTTCCTTTTATCAATAGTGCAATTTATTAACGATGTTTTGTGAGTAGAATAAAACTTTCCAATGGTAAACTTAACTGCTTTTTCTTCGTTATTTTACCAGCTAACTAAAAATAGGAAAGCCTTGAACCCTTTCCACTATATTTAGTTAGTATTAAGATACTTTTGCAGGGAGTGCTGTGGAGCTGACGCTGAGATCATTTAATATTTGGTTATATCATCGCTAGTCTCACTGAACTCTTCTGAATTCTACATGTCATGTGTGGTCTGGCGTCTCCTTACCAGCAACACGTCCCAGGTTCAAACTAGTTAATTCCCTAAAAAACACGCTCAGAGCGTCGTTGCGCGAAAGTGATAGGGAGACACGATATAGAACAAACAGACACCACCATGAATGTTTAGAAAACAGTTGAAGTAGTCGTATCTCTCCTGTAATGATATATTCAGGTAATTAATGTAAAACATATATTTAACGGTCTGTGGTAATTTAGTATGGGTGACATGTATTTCGCGGACCTCTTATTAGTACATAGACTGACCTGATGCAGCTCTTCATGGTACTCTATCCTGTGCCAGCGTCTTCATCTTGGTTTACTGTAACCTACAACTTTCTGAATCTGCTTACTGTATTCATCTCTTGGTCTCGCTGTTACGATCCCCCCTTCCCCCCCACACACACACACTTTCCTCAAATACTAAAGTGGTGATCCGCGCACACAAGGTACTGTCACCCGGGCCAGGTGAACCAAGGTTTTTTAACGAGGTGATACTCCTCCACCCCCCCCCCCCCCTCCTTTTCAACCTGGCTTGGGACCAGTTTTGGCGCAGTTGTAAATTTCGCATGATGTGTCACTGTCAAATAACAATACGTGATGAAATTTCGGACACACATAGAAAGCGAGGTAACTGAAGAAAATACGCAGAGCCAAAATAATGGCATTTTTATGGAAACGTAATAATTGTACTGAAATCACCGACGTTTGTTATGGTTCCCTGGACATTACAAAACGCTGGACATGGTTCACGATAGGGTGCGTGATTACAAGTACGGCTATGCATGCTCTTCAATGTGATCCCTTCCGCCCTTGAGACTGGTAGGGAGTCCTTCTGGCAGGGTGTTTTAATTTCTCTAACAGCCTGGTCGACGACTGCTGAATGGTCTTTGGTGCATGTGAACTTGCTCCAATATGTCCCCACGAAGAATCCCACACGTCTTCGAAGTGATTTATGTTTGGGAAATGGGTCGGCCAGTCCATTCGCCACATGTCTTCTCGTTCCTAAAGCTCCACCACATGAGCAGTTCGATGCGGTCGAACTTTGTCATCCATAAAAATGAAGTCGGGTGCGAACGCACCAAATCGCACATGGGGAAGCAGTATAGTGTCACAGTAATGCTGGTTACTGAGTGTACAGTGTTGAAACACCTGGAGGTCAGTACAGGCATGCAACATTTTGTCACCCCACACCATAACGCCTGGACCACCAAAACGATCATGTTCGACAACGTTCCTCAGTGCATCATGTCCTCCCTCCACTTGCCAAGCGAGAGTAAGCCCAGCATTGTCGAACAAGATGTTTCCGCGGACCGGGTGTTATGGTGTGCCGGCTGGAGTGGCCGAGCGGTTCTAGGCGCTTCAGTCTGGAACCGCGCGACCGCTACGGTAGCAGGTTCGAATCCTGCCTCGGGCATGGATGTGAGTGATTTCCTTAGGTTAGTTAGGTTTAAGTAGTGCTAAGTTGTAGGGGACTGATGACCTCAGATGAAGTCCCACAATGCTTAGAGACATTTGAACCATTTGTTATGGTGTGTGGAGGCTTACTGTAGCATGGGCGAAGTCTTCCGAAGTAAGAGTGATTTCAGGTGTGCCGCAGGGGAGTGTCGTAGGACCGTTGCTATTCACAATATACATAAATGACCTTGTGGATAACATCGGAAGTTCACTGAGGCTTTTTGCGGATGATGCTGTGGTACATCGAGAGGGTGTAACAATGGAAAATTGTACCGAAATGCAGGAGGATCTGCAACGAATTGACGCATGGTGCACGGAATGGCAATTGAATCTCAATGTAGACAAGTGTAATGTGCTGCGAATACACAGAAAGGAAGATCCCTTATCATTTAGCTACAATATAGCAGGTCAGCAACTGGAAGCAGTTAATTCCATAAATTATCTGGTAGTAAGAATAAGGAATGATTTAAAATGGAATGATCACATAAAGTTGATCGTCGGTAAAGCAAATGCCAGACTGAGGTTCATTGGAAGAATCCTAAGGAAATGCAATCGGAAAAGAAAGGAAGTAGGTTACAGTAGACTTTGTCGCCCACTGCTTGAATATTGCTCACCGGTGTTGGATCCATACCAGATAGGGTTGATAGAAGAGATAGAGAAGATCCAACGGAGAGCAGCGCGCTTCGTTACAGGATCATTTAGTAATTGCGAAAGCGTTACGGAGATGATAGATAAACTCCAGTGGAAGACTGCATGAGAGACGCTCAGTAGCTCGGTACCGGCTTTTGTTGAAGTTTCGAGAACATACCTTCACCGAAGAGTCAAGCAGTATATTGCTCCCTCCTACGTTTATCTCGCGAAGGGACCATGAGGATAAAATCAGAGAGATTAGAGCGCACAGAGAGGCATAGCGACAATCCTTCTTCCCACGAACAATACGAAACTGCAATAGAAGGGAGAACCGATAGAGGTACTCAAGGTACCCTCCGCCATACACCGTCATGTGGCTTGCGAAGTATGGATATAGATGTAGATGTAGATGGGCGTACAGACCTCCAAATATTTGAAAACGGTACACTCACAACACTGCTGCCGCTCCCCAAGTACGTCTTTTGAGGTGTACATTAGATCCTGACTTTATCTTTATAGACGACAATGAGCGACCGCATCCAACTGCGCCCATGAAGGAGCTCGTGGGACGAGAGGACACTCAGCGAATGGAGGGACCCGCCCTTTGCTGCGACGTGAATGCCACGTGAGATGCTGTGAGGAGACTTAACTGCAGCAAGTCCACATGCACCAACGACCATTCCACTCCAATGTCGTGCGACTGGGGCAGACCGTTCGCCGTGTGCAAGTATTTGGATTTGACGCCACTTCGGCGACTTCCGCGTCGATGGGGATGAAATGATGACGATGAGGACAACACAACACCCAGTCCCTGAGCGGATAAAATCTCCGACTCAGCCGGGAATCGAACCCGGGCTCTTAGGATTGACATTCTGTCGCGCTGACCACTCAGCTGCCGGGGACGGACACCAACGACCATTCAGCACTTGTCAACAGGCTGGTCGAGAAGTGGACAGCCCTACCACAAGGGCCCCTTAACAGTCTTGTGACCAGCGTGGTGGTACGTTGCAGAGCACTGCCATCTGCAGTCATCACACACCATATTAAAAAAGATGTTCCTCCTCTTGTGATGTCCAGGGGACCATCATAAATCACGCCGACTTTAGTGTACTTATTGTCTTCGAATAAAAGAGTGATTTCTGTTCGTCTCATTGCGTATTTATTTCAGTTAAGTTCTTTAATGTATTCTAGCTGTTCTTTCTGTATAAGTTTCATGGCACTGTGTTACGTGGCAGTGAGACATCGTCCGAAGGTAAGTCGCATCCTTACGTTTCACACACCAGTGTATTTAAATTCTAATGAGGCAAAGTAATCTACAAATTAACAGCTTTTTGCCACGTTACCTGCCAGAAGTGCAAACGAATCTCCGACCTACGAAACACCGGCAACGGGAAATTTATACACGCGTAAACTAACAACATACTTGACGTTTAACTGTCTCCACTGACATTAAAATTCAGCTGTGTATGGCAGTATAGTGTCGAGATAGAATCCAATGAAACAGGATGAAACCTTGTGCCACGTCGTAACTGCGTCCTGCAGCCCCCACGAATTCTCACGCATGCTGCTGAGCCGTGGCAGCTCTGTCTGCAAATCATCCAGAAGGCTGAGGCGTCCTGGTCTCTGATGGAAAATCTGAAAATATTTCTTATCTTGCATTAACAGTATTTCCGATGCTTTTGAGGAAACTGACGGATAGATGATATTGGATTTCTGTGTTATAATGACGGTTATGCGTATTTCACGAGTCCACTCGGGATATATCTGTGAATGTGAAAGTTGCTAGCTACCAGATGGGCATGTTATTACTTTTTTTCATAGTCTGTAGAGCGGACAACAAAACCGACACAAAATTCGATGAAGTCCCCACACGTCTTTTTACAGTTCACAGCCAAAGGCTACATGCTACATGTTCACAGTCGAAAGCAATGTTTTATAGATTAACTTGCCATTTTGTGAAATTTTTCATTGAAATTACATGTTATTTAGCCAAGGATCAGGATTTAGACACAACGGTACGGTTGTCAGACAAGAAGGATTTTATTACAATAGCGTAGCTCCCGCTGCTTCTTCGCTCGCGTAGACTTCATGGTCTGCACAGATTTTTTTCTTTTTGTTTCCCTTTAATAGAGTTTTTGTGTTGTCCACAAACTGCAACGCTTGTAAAATTTTCACGCTAATTAATCCCATAGCAGCAGCTTAACTAATTTATTAACATGATGAAATAATTCCTTAAAAATTTTCATTCCCTATTTTGTCCGCTTATGGGTTGAATTTCCAAAAATAATGAAATACGTGTTTTTTATTTGTAAGAGGAAAGCTAAATATAAATTTTCATAAATTAAGCTTCAAAATGCTTTCATTACGAAATGCTGCTCTATCCTGTGCAAGCTTCTTCATCTCCCAGTACCTACTGCAGCCTACATCCTTCTGAATCTGCTTAGTGTATTCATCTCTTGGTCTCCCTCTACGATTTTTACCCTCCACGTTGCCCTCCAATACTAAATTGGTGATCCCTTGATGCCTCAGAACATGTCCTACCAACCGATCCCTTCTTCTAATCAAGTTGTGCAACAAACTCATCCTATCCCCAATTCTATGCAATACCTAAAATGCGATCTACCCATCTAATCTTCATTTCAAAAGCTTCTATTCTCTTCTTGTCTAAACTATTTATCGTCCACGTTTCACTTCCATACATGGCTACACTCCATACAAATACTTTCAGAAACGACTTCCTGACTTTTAAATCTATATTCGATGTTAGCAAATTTTTCTTCTTCAGAAACCCTTTCCTTGGCATTGCCAGTACACATTTTATAACCTCTCTACTTCGACCATCATCAGTTATTTTGCTCGCCAAATTGCCTCAGTATCACCCGACTTAATTCGACTACATTCCATTATCCTCGTTTTGTTTTTGTTGATCTTCATCTTATACCCTCCTTTCAAGACACTGTCCATTCCGTTTAACTGCTCTTCCAAGTCCTTTGCTGTCTCTGACAGAACTGCAGTGTCATCGGCGAACCTCAATTTTTTTTTCTTCTCCATGGATTTTAATAACTACTCCGAACTTTTCTTTTGTTTCCTTTATTGCTTGCTCAATATACAGATTGAATAACATCGGAGATAGTCTACAACCCTGTCTCACTCCCTTCCCAACCACTGCTTCCCTTTCATACCCCTCGACTCTTATAACTGCCATCTGGTTTCTGTATAAATTGTAAATAGCATTTCGCTCCCTGTATTTTACGCCTGCTACCTTCAGAATTTGAAAGAGAGTATTCCAATCAACATTATCAAAAGCTTTCTCTAAGTCTACAAATGCTAGAAACGTAAGTTTGCCCTTCCTTAATCTAGCTTCTAAAATAAGTCGTAGGGACAGTATTGCCTCACGTGTTCCAACATTTCTACGGGATCCAAACTGATCTTCCCTGAGGGTATTTCGCCTGTCTCATACATCTTGCTCACCAGATGGTAGAGTTTTGTCAGGACTGGCTCTCCCAAGGCCGTCAGTAGTTCCAATGGAATGTTGTCTACTCCGGGGGCCTTGTTTCGACTCAGGTCTTTCAGTGCTCTGTCAAACTCTTCACGCAGTATCTTATCTCCCATTTCATCTTCATCTACATCCTCTTCAATTTACATAATATTGTCCTCAAGTACATTGCCCCAGTATAGACCCTCTATATACTCCTTTCACGTTTCTGCTTTCCCTTCTTTGCTTAGAACTGGATTTCCATCAAAGCTCTTGATATTCATGCAAGTGGTTCTCCTTTCTCCAAAGGTCTCTTCAATTTACCTGTAGGCAGTATCTATCTTATCCGTAATGAGATAAGCCTCTTCATCCTTACATTTGTCCTCTAGCCATCCTTGCTTAGCCATTTTGCACTTCCTGTCAATTTTTGAGACGTTTGTATTCTTTTTTGCCTGCTTCATTTACTGCACTTTTATATTTTTCCTTTCATCAATTAAATTCAATATTTCTTCTGTTACCCAAGGGTTGCTACTAGCCCTCGTCTTTTTACCTATTTGATCCTCTGCTGCCTTCACTATTTCATCCGTCAAAGCTACTCATTCTTCTTCTACTGTATTTCTTTCCCCCATTCCTGTCAATTGTTCCTTTATGCCCTCCCTGAAACTCTGTACAACCTTTGGTTCTTTCAGTTTATTCAGGTCCCATATGGCACTGAGCACTATGGGACTTAACATCTGAGGGCATCAGTCCCCTAGAACTTAGAACTACTTAAACCTAACTAACCTAAGGACATCACACACATCCATGCCTGAGGTAGGATTCGAACCAGCGACCGTAGCAATTGCGCGGTTCCAGACTGCTCGGCCACAATGGCTGGCTAGGAAATAGTTTCTTTAAACATTTTATTCCCATTTCACCCCCTTTTTATTTCTAAGCGAACAGTCAAATATCAATTTTCATAGAAGCAGCTTCAAAATGGTTTAGTAGTTCTTTAATAATGATTCATTTTTCAAAATCTTTCATCCACTATTTTACCCCCTTAGTGTTTGTACATCCAAAAATCCAGGAATTCGTATTTTCTCATTTCTGACTGAGAAACAAGATGCAAATTTCCGTAGTTCTAGCATGAAAATTGTCTTCATAGTGACATGTTTTGAAAAAGACCTTTCACCCCTTATTCACCCCCCTGTGCGTAGGAATTTCCAAAAACTCCTTAAACGACGCTGACAGTATAAGAGATCTCTTCAAATTCCAACGTCCGATGAGCGTCTAACAAAGAAAATCTTGAATTACATGAGATCAAAAGCAAAGGACAAGATGGTATCTAGAAAGTGATATGATTGTTAAATAAATCGGTATCCCACAGGACAAAATCAGGGACAAAAATGAATTTAGACAAATGCTGAAAAACTACCGGGTTAAGCAGGGAGAAGAACTGAAAAGACGAAGGGGGGAGGGGGGAGATCTCTGTCAGAAGGGCGGAATAAGACACCGCAAGCGATGGACTCGTGGGGTGCTGGCGAGCGCAACAAAGCGGGTGGACGAGTTACAGCTGGGTAATAGTGTCTCGTTCCGAATACGTGTAGGCGTTAAGAGTATCAAGTGTCGTGATGCAAGAAATCAGATTCTACTCGGCACTAGTGTGTGCGTTTGATCTCTGTCACACTGCGTAAATTGAATCTTTATTTCAAAATGTTTACGTTCTAACAACTGGCTTGTAGGCAGGAAATTTTCTCAGTTTTTTACAATTAAAAGAAAATAATGCTGGTACTATAAACTGATCATCTGTGTCTCGGCTGGTGGCCTGGCCTTTGCTGGTTACATAATAATTAGGAACTCTGTTCACTTTTCCTTCATTTCAATTTTTCCGGCGGTGTTTAACTACAGTAGATTGTAATTCACCGTCATTTGTTAGTTTTCGATCGTCTTACGTTCCTAACACAAAGTATAAGCAGACTTTCTTAACGTCGTTCTCATGAACTAAAACAAAAAATTTCAGTCTTCTTTCGGTGTTAACTGATTAGATCACATCTGGTGATAATCAGAAATTTATCAAGGAGAGTATCTTCAGGAGGTGGTGCGCCGCTTAAGCATTTGAAAAATATCACGATTACCGCTTCGAGATGGTGATAAAATCTTTTATTTAACAGCAGGTTTCGGTAGAGATACTATCATCAGCATGTACAGAATCATATTGGAGGAATATAACATTATTGACATGAGATAATAAAACTATATCACTAGTGTCACATTGTAACGAAAATTAAACCGTCAATATATAACCTGTGGTGTACATACTGACGATTTAATTTTTGTTGTGATGTAACAACAGTGATAAATTCATGTTTTTATCATCTGACGCCAGTGATTTTATATTCGCCCAATATGATTCTCTAAATACTTTTAAGAACCTGGTAACGGTCTGCCGACAGAAATTGTTGGTTAAACAAAGAATTTTATCAACAGCTCGAGGCGGTAATCATGACATATTTCTAATCAAGGAGTATCTCCGACAGATGTTATTTAAAAAATTACGTGCGAGTAGTACTGATAAAAAGAAATGTGTTAATGAGTCTTTGTCGTGTTACATGACCATTTTTCCTGAACTGTCGTGTAACTGAGGTACAACCCGAAATAAAAAGACAAATTAAATCGGACTAATTTAATTCCACCGATAAGTGAAATGTGAATGAGTACAAGTGATTACCGGCACTCAACTATGTAGATTAAATTTTTCTACTGCATGGAAACCTAAAGAAGAAGCCTCTATAAAAGCATATTGTGCTAGATTCTAGGTGAGCGGAAGCGCCGTGGATCGTGAAGGCCGCCTAGGAAACAGCCCTCAGCTCAGTAGAATTTATGGATGGACACTAGACGTACAGGCGGACGTGAAAGGAACGCAGAGCCGTCCGACTAGGGAATGCTTTTAAGTAAGGTGGCTCGGCGCCGGAAGCAGTGTGAGTCACAATAGGGACAATGGCTCTGGCCACAGGGGAGACTTTTTTTGACCAACTGTGTCGTCTTGTGGGATGAGGGGGGGGGGGGGGGGAGAGGGCTGGTTCGGCGGAGTCCTCAGAGACCAGCTACTGTGGACAGAACTGCAAGGACTCAGAATTCGTCAAGGATGTTGAGATAATATCTAAGAGAGTAGAGTGGGAACTGCAAGTTTAGGATGCCTTTGAAAATTGAGAGAAACCCCACTGCACTCAGGCTGCGCAAGACAAAGTGTTTAGCGAAATGAGAAAAACATCAACCATTGCTTAACCTAAACAATCTACAGGGTGGTCCATTGATCGTGACCGGGCCAAATGTCTCACGAAATAGGCGTCAAACGAAAACACTACAAAGTACGAAACTTGTGTAGCTTGAAGGGGGAAACCAGATGGTTGGCCCGCTAGATGGCGCTGCCATAGGTCAAACGGATATCCACAGCGTTTTTTAAAATAGGAACTCCCATTTTTTTATTACATATTCGTAGAGAAATATGAATGTTTTAGTTGGACCACTAGTTTTGCCTTGTGGTAGATGGCGCTGAAAAAGTCGAACAGTTGGTAAGAAGTAGGAAATTAAATTAAAATACAGAGCTTAGGTACGTTTGAACATTTAATTTCGGTTGTTCCAATGTGGTACATGTACCTTTGTGAACTGCAAACGCATGTTGTTACACCGTGATTACCTGTAAATACCACATTAATGCAATAAATGCTCGAAACGATGTCCGCCAACCTCAGTGCATTTGGCAATACGTGTAACGACATTCCTCTCAACAGCGAGTAGTTCGCCTTCCGTAATGTTCGCACATGCATTGACAATGCGCTGACGCATGTTGTCAGGCGTCGTCGGTGGATCGCGATAACAAATATCCTTCAACTTTCCCCACAGAAAGAAATCCGGGGACGTCAGATCCGGTGAACGTCAGGGCCATGGTATGGTGCTTCGACGACCAATCCACCTGTCATGAAATATGTTATTCAATACCGCTTCTACCGCACGTGAGCTATGTGCCGGACATCCATCATGTTGGAAGTACATAGCCATTCTGTCATGCAGTGAAACATCTTGTAGTAACATCGATAGAACATTACGTAGGAAATCAGCACACATTGTACTATGTAGATTGCTACCGAGAAAATGGGGGCCAGTTATCCTTCCTCCCATATTGCCGCACCATACATTAACCCGCCAAGGTCGCAGATGTTCCACTTGTCGCAGCCATCGTGAATTTTCCGTTGCCCAATAGTGCTATTATGTCGGTTTACGTTACCGCTGTTGGTGAATGACGCTTCGTCGCTAAATAGAATGCGTGCAAAAAATCTGTCATCGTCCCGTAATTTCTCTTGTGCCCAGTGGCAGAACTGTACACGACGTTCAAAGTCGTCGCCATGCAATTCCTGGTGCATAGAAATATGGTACGGGTGCAATCGATGTTGATGTAGCATTCTCAACACCGACGTTTTTGAGATTCGCGATTCGCTCGCAATTTGTCTGCTCCTGATGTGCGGATTAGCTACAACAGCACGTAAAACACCTACTTGGCCATCATCATTTGTTGCAGGTCGTGATTGACGTTTCACGTGTGGCTGAACACTTACTTCCTGTTTCCTTAAATAACGTAACTATCCGGTCAGCGGTCGGGACACTTGGATGATGTCGTCCAGGATACCGAGCAGTATACATATCACACTCCCGTTGGGCATTTTGACCACAACAGCCATACACCAACACGATATCGACCTTTTCCGCAATTGGTAAACGGTCCATTTCAACACGGGTAATGTATCACGAAGCAAATACCGTCCGCACTGGCGGAATGTTACGTGATACCACGTACTTATACGTTTGTGACTATTTCAGCACCATCTATCACAAAGCGAAAAAAGTAGTCCAACTAAAACATTGATATTTTTTTACGTACTACACGAATATGTAATAAAAATAGGGGTTCCTATTTTAAAAAAACGCAGTTGATATCCGTTTGACCTATGGCAGCGCCATCTAGCGGTCCAACCATAGCGCCATCTGGTTTCTCCCTTCAAGCTAGACAAGTTTCGTTCTTTGTAGTTTTTTCGTTTGATGATTATTTCCTGAGATATTTGGCGCGCTCACTATCAATCGACCACCCTGTATACGTGGAACTCGGACACACAACTGTTCTTACAGAGATCCACTCTTACTGGCCAACACGAAAACGTAGACAGAGAGAGGGTGACAGTGGACACAGTTTTTAGGGCAAAAAATTATGATCTTTGTAACTTGATAACCATCTTAAATGAAATTAAGAGAGGGAGCCAACCGCCTTTGAAGACAACTTCTTACTGGTCGGCACTCGGAATATTTGTCGTTCAGCCTATGGATGTTATGCAATGCCGGAGAAACGCCGGGAATCGAATCCTACTTTGTTGGAAGCAGACGGTAGAAATTGGCGCTTAAGCCAGGCGCAACGTGTGCAGATCTCGACAACCAGGCGCCCGCTTGGGCAGATTTCATTTTGGCAGCGAGACGATTCATGCGTCTAAGTAAGATGTATACGCAGAGCCATTGACTTGTTCTACGGCTACTTCGGCCGCCACTTGCAATTTACGAATTTGGCGAGATGCAGCCGCAAAAGCGAGGTGAACTATAATTAAAGTCGAATCATTTTTGACGATTTCAGGCTTTTGATTTTGTAAATCATGGAATAATTTTAGATAAGCTCAAAAGCACTGTGGTATGAATGGAACAGCGCTCAAATTGTTTAAATCATACCTCACTGGAAGAGTGCAGAAAGTTGAAATAAGCAGTTCACATAATATGCAAAAAACTGGTGATTTCCCAAACTGGGGAACAATCCAGAATGGGGTGCCGCAAGGTTCGGTCTTCGGTCCTCTGCTGTTCTTAATATATATTAATGACTTGCCATTCTATATTCACGAAGATCCAAAGCTGGTACTTTTTGCCGATGATACAACTGTCACACCCAACAGACAAGAATTAACTGGTGAAATTGTAAACTATGTTTTTCAGAAAATCAGTAAGTGGTTCTCTGCAAATGGGCTTTCTTTAAACTTTGACAAAACACAGTACATACAGTTCCACACAGTAAATGGAATGACACCATTAATAAATATAGACTTCGATCAGAAATCGGTAGCTAAGGTAGAATGTTCAAAATTTCTAGGTGGATGCATTGATGAAGGGTTGAACTGGAAAAAACACACTGAAGATCTGCTGAAACGTTTGAGTTCAGCTACTTATGCTGTTAGGGTCATTTCAAATTTTGGCGATCGACGCCTATTTTCATTCTCTGCTTTCGTATGGCATCATATTCTGGGGTGACATTGAGTAAAAGAGTGTTCATTGCACAGAAGCGTGTAATCAGAATAATTGCTGGAGCTCATCCAAGATCATCCTGCAGAGACGTATTTAAAGAGCTAGAGATCTTCACTCTAGCCTCACAAAAAATATATATATATTCACTTATGAAATTAGTTATTAACAATCCAAACGAATTCAAAAGTAATAGCAGTGTACACGTCTACAACACTAGGAGAAAGGATGATCTTCACTAATCAAGGTTAAATCTAACTTTGGCTCAGAAGGGGGTTAAATATACTGCCACAAAAGTCTTTAGTAACTTACCTAATAGCGTCAAAAGTCTGACAGACAGCCATATAGCATTTAAAAGGAAATTAAAATAATTTCTGAATGGCAACTCCTTCTACTCATTAGATGAATTTTTGTATATAGTAAGTGGGTAATTTCCTCAACGCCCACAAATAAATAATTAAGTGTCATGTAATATCTTGTATAGACACCTTTTATTAACCTGACATGTTCCACATCATTAAGAAGTGTCGTATTCATGATCTATGGAATAAGTACTAATCTAATCTAATCTACACTTTGAAGACTTGCTTGTAGCTAGAAGTTCGTCATGCTTTCAGTTCCAGCCATAGATGAGAACGTATACTCTTCGGTAGCGCTATCTGTCTGTATTCACAAACCTTCGGCAATCACGGTATGACTTACTTGAGTATAACTGTTTTATTCAGACACATGTTCATTTGGAACTTGCCCGGATCCCATGTCCAGGTTTGCCAGGGAATTAGTTCAGTACTTACCATGATTGTTAAACCATTTCATTTGCATTTTCATGAAATAGATGGAGATCCGTGTTTACTTTTATATATAACTGAACTGCTTTATCATTGTTTTGGTGGGCGGCGATTTAATTGTATCACATAGACAGAGCCATTTCTACATATCCAATTAAAGGCTTACATTTTTAAATTAACGCCTCTAACGAAAATAAAAAACCGTGATATCTTACAAATGAATATTTAAAATGGAATTATGGAACTGATATTTTTACGATAAAACATTATCAACTCATGCACAAACATTTCGTTCGCTTTGGTGCCACAAATCAAAATCGAAACTGTGTTTGTGGTATCAGGCTATGTCCAAGTGTTCTTAAGACAGTGTGGGATCAAGCACAATCATGTTAGCCTAACGGTTTGGTTCGATGACTGTGGATGTCTCTCCCACAAAAACTAAAATAATAATAATTCATACACGACGATAAAGTGACTCAGTTCTGCCTCAGACAGCACAATGGTCAAGAAGTATGAGACAGCGAGAATTTGGATACTCATACACGCATGTTATGACTAAGAAACATCTGCCTATACATTGTTTGTAATTGATAATTAAAGCTTTCGTTGCTACATTCAATAATTTTAAAACAGTCTCTGTCTATTTAAATATGGCATGGACTATAATGAAACGTATTAACATATCTCTTCCACTTATTCTTAATGGTCATTACGGTGAAAATGCTGATTACACTAGCTACATAGCCGGCCGCTGTGGCCGAGCGGTTCTAGGCGCTTCAGTCTGGAACGGCGCGACCGCCACGGTTGCAGCTTAGAATCCTACCTCGGGCATGGATGTGTATGAGTCCTTAGATTAGTTAGGTTTGAGTAGTTCTAAATTCTAGGGGACTGATGACCTCAGATGTTAAGTCCCATAGTGCTCAGAGCCATTTGAACCATTTTGAACCACTAGCTACATGCAGAATGACATTTTCACTCTGCAGCGGAGTGTGCGCTGATATGAAACTTACTGGAAGATTAAAAATGTGTGCGGGAACGAGACTCGAACTCGGTCCCGAGTTCGAGTCTCGGTCCGGCACACAGTTTTAATCTGCCAGGAAGTTTCACTATCTACATAGATAAGATATACAGTTCTGCCACCTGTTGTTTCCTTTCCGTAACTGGTTTTAATATCGAGAAGCGTTATCTCAGGCCACATTCTTCTAACTGACAGCCTCAAAACCAGTTTGTAGACGTGGTTCAAATGATTGAAAAAATACAAATTATTTGTGTGCCCGGCCATTCTCTATCGATCTCATACATTAAAATGAACCTTATATACAGTCATTTATTGTTACGTTTTATTACAACTACGTCCTTTAGTGCAGTTTATTGACGTTAAGAGAGAAACTTGTCGTCTTTCGGAGCACTATAAGGTAACATCATAAAAATGGTTGTATGTGTTTAAAATGATCTGTCCGCATCTCGTGGTCGTGTGGAAGCGTTCTCGCTTCCCACGCCCGGGTTCCCGGGTTCGATTCCCGGCGGGATCAGGGATTTTCTCTGCCTCGTGATGACTGGGTATTGCGTGTTGTCCTTAGGTTAGTTAGGTTTAAGTAGTTCTAAGTTCTAGGGGACTGATGACCATAGATGTTAAGTCCCATAGTGCTCAGACCCATTTGAACCATCTAAAATGATCTCTACGCGCTGGATTACCTTAACCATTGTTATTAACCTGTAACTATTCCAGTCTCACTTTTCAAATAGAGTATCATTGTTCGTGCGAGAAGACTTGATACACCATCGACACAGTCGGTTAGTGGTGAATGGTTGAAATGCTGGTGAAATATTAAGGAAATATTTGTCAGCTGCATGCAACTTGCATAGAGCGGTGCTTCCGGCTGATGCACACTATGAGCGTGCGAGAATATCAGGCCAGCTCTCGGAATAATAAACACCGAGAGCGCACACTGAGTGCATGGCGATGTGGCAGGGTCGGCGCTGCCGTTTGACATTCTGCAGGTAAAAGACTAGGCACGACAGCTGTGCGGATTCTCAGGCCTTGATATCGAGAGAACCAGGAGTTGCGAAGTCCGACGTACCGAGGAAGGTACGTCACAAAGTTCATTGTGCGGAAGCACCTCAGTCACGGATTTTTCACCCTCAACTTGCATGAAGTCGAAGTATTGTACGTACTTACCACCAACGTGATGACTAAACACCCTCTTTCAGAGAAAATATTTCCAGAGAGGCAGGGCTAACTTTTTAAAGCTCTCGGTCCTGCCCACAGATTTGGACTAGCCCACTTCTTGGAGATCTAACCAGAGGCAGATATGATGTCATAAACTGATACGACAGGAAGACACGAGTCTGTAACTGAAAGACAGATGTCGAATTTAACACTGAAATAAACAGCTCTACTGCAAACAATTGGCTCTGAGCACTATGGGACTTAGCTTCTGAGGACTTCAGTACCCTAGAACTTAGAACTACTTAAACCTAACTAACCTAAGGACATCACACACACCCACGCCCGAGGCAGGGTTCGAACCTGCGACCGTAGCGGTCGCGCGGTTCCAGACTGTAGTGCCTAGAACCGATCGGCAACCCCGGCCGGCTGCAAATAATTGATAGTTGTTGTTGTTGTTGTGGTCTTCAGTCCTGAGACTGGTTTGATGCAGCTCTCCATGCTACTCTATCCTGTGCAAGCTTCATAATCTCCCAGTAACTACTGCAACTTACATCTTTCTGAATCTGCTTAGTGCATTCATCTCTTGGTCTCCCTCTACGATTTTTACCCTCCACGCTGCCCTCCAGTACTAAATTGGTGATCCCTTGATGACTCAGAACATGTCCTACCAACCGATCCCTTCTTCTGGTCAAGTTGTGCCACAAACTTCTCTTCTCCCCAATCCTATTCAATACTTCCTCATTAGTTATGTGATCTACCCATCTAATCTTCAGCATTCTTTATAGCACCAAATTTCGAAAGCTTCTATTCTCTTCTTGTCCAAACTATTTATCGTCCATGTTTCACTTCAATAGATGGCTACATTCCATACAAATACTTTCAGGAACGACTTCCTGACACTTAAATCTATACTCGATGTTAACAAATTTCTCTTCTTCAGAAACGCTTTCCTTGCCATTGCCAGTCTACATTTTATATCCTCTCTACTTCGACCATCATCAGTTATTTTGCTCCCCAAATAGCAAAACTCCTTTACTACTTTAAGTGTCCCATTTCCTAATCTAATTCCCTCAGCATCACCCGACTTCATTCGACTACATTCCATTTCCCCTTTTGGTTTTTGTTGATCTTCATCTTATATCCTCCTTTCAAGACACTGTCCATTCCGTTCAACTGCTCTTCCAAATCCTTTGCTGTCTCTGACAGAATTACAATCTCATCGGCGAACCTCAATTTTTTTATTTCTTCTCCATGGATTTTAATACCTACTCCGAATTTTTCTTTTGTTTCCTTTACTGCTTGCTGAATATACAGATTGAATGACATCGGGGATAGCCTACAACCCTGTCTTACTCCCTTCCCAACCACTGCTTCCCTTTCATGTCCCTCGACTCTTATAACTGCCATCTGCTCTCTGTACAAATTGTAAATAGCCTTTCGCTCCCTGTATTTTGCCCCTGCCACCTTTAGATTTTGATAGAGAGTATTCCAGTTAACATTGTTGTTTGTCTAAGTCTACAAATGCTAGAAACGTAGATTTGCCTTTCCTTAATCTTTCTTCTAAGATAAGTCGTAAAGTCAGCATTGCCTCAGGTGTTCCAGTATTTCTAATATTTTCAGGGTGTTTCAAAACAGAATCTGATTTTACAAGCCTACATGTTCTACTTGATTGGAGATAGAAACTTGGGGTTTTATTTTCGGAAAAACCTTTCTACAAGCGTACATCGTTAAGGGTTGGACAAAACTAGAGAGACACCACAAACGTAACACATGTACTGTGTGGGAAGCCGCTGGCATTCAAAACAGCATCCAGTCGTTTCTGAATGGATAAATACGGGTCGTGGATGGTTTTCAAGGAAATCATATACCATTTCTCGTGCAAAATAGTGCAGAGGTGATAGTGGTGGATGGCGATCAAGCATTTGTGTCAGAAAAGTAGAGCTCAAGGTCTCAATAATACTGTGATCTGTTATCTGTGATGGCCAGGGGTGAGGGGGGGGGGGGGGGGGGAGGAGCGACAGTTAATCCTCGTGCTCACAAAACCCGTCGTGAGTGATGCGGTCTGCGTAAACAGGGGCCGATGTAGTCATGGAAAACAGTGCCATCATTGGGGAACAAACTTTGTTCCGTGGGATAGACCTGATCAGCCAAAACAGTCACGAAATCGTTTGCAGCAACGCGGCGTTGCAGAGTTACCATGCTGCTTTCATCTATTACTTTCCCCTGTTTGGGGAAGTGTGAGGGGGAGTTTGTAGCCTTTCTACTTTTACTCTCCTGTGTACGTGTTTGTGTGATTTTTCTATGGTTTTTTGGTGTCTGTTATATGTGATGATTGTTGTGAATGTGTCTGTTACTTGCCTGAGGTAGGCGAGATGATTGGTGTTATGTGGGGAGGAACAGGATTAAGGACTGGGTATTGGGATTCTCTTCGACTTAGTCGTCGAAGATCGTCATAGGGCGCATGTGCTTATCGCGGGACATGTCATACCGACCTAGGGAGTGGATGAGTGCGTTTCCGGATCTGGAAGAACCCTCATAGAAGGCCCTTGCCTGATCCTGGAAACGCTCTCTCAGGAGTGGGATTTCAGCTGCGGCGTGCAGGTCGTCTGTGGGGAATCCAAGAGGCAGATGCAGTGCCCTCCTGAGGGCGCGGTTCTGCAGCCTCTGGAGTTCGTCCAGGTGCTGCTTTGCCGCGTATCCCCAGACAGGGCGCGCATATTCCATGGCTGACCGGATCAGGGCCTGGTAGACATTTACTGCTTCTGGGCAGGGAAGGGAGCTGGTTGTGTTCAGGATAGAGTTACCATGTGACCGATGGAATACCGTGACATTGGATCTCGACCGACGCGAGCAGCAATGTCGCGATACGATAAACCGCAATCGCGATAGGCTACAATCCGACCTTTATCAAAGTCGGAAACGTGATGGTACGCTTTTCTCCTCCTTACACGAGGCATCACAACAACGTTTCACGAGGCAAGGCCGGTCAACTGCTGTTTGTGTATGAGAAATCGGTTGGAAACTTTCCTCATGTCAGGACGTTGTAGGTGTCGCAGCTATGGTTGGCGACTGTGGTACAGAGGCACATGATAGAGCTGTAGATACGACTATGGAACAATTGATGACAAGGTGCTCTTCGCAGTCACGTAGGAACGATGAAGGGAGAGAGTAGGTGATTGTGTGGATGCAGGAGACGTTTCGCGTCCGCAACAATGTCTAGTACGGTAAGTTACGAGTTTTGGAGGATTAATCCTCTATTTTTTAGCTTTGTTTCAAACAGAACCACATTATTGAAAGAGAGCAGCTGTAAAGTAAATGTGATTATTATGCATATGGCGACTGAATGTCTAACTGGCTCTAATGTTGTTATTGTCCGCAGCTCGTGGTCTCGCTGTAGCGCTGTCGCTTCCCGAGCAAGGGGTCGCGGGTTCGATTCCCGGCGGGGTCACGGATTTTTCCCCTCCCCGAGGTGACTGGATGTTGTTGTGTCGTCTTCTTTGTCATAATCATTAACCCCCATTACGGTCGGGTGAAGGTAACGGCAAACCTGCCTAGTAAGGCGGTGCGAGTCTCCCGCATCGTTCCCCTGCACTCTGTCAAGAGGCATGGGACTTCGTTTCCATATAAAGTTGTTCTCAACAGCTGGCACATTCTGTATAAATGAAAGCTTGTTGCCATGTTGTAATATTTGCCAGTTTAACGTGAATTACAAATTTATGGACATGCCACTGGTGTGGTAATACTCTAGATAAAACTGTTTTCTGTTACGTTACGGCAGGAGTATTCCGACAACAACCTTGTGTTTGAAAGGGGCTTGAAGGCAAAGGATTAATCCTCCGGTACCAGTAGCCTTTAGTAAAGGACAACATGGGAGAAGTGGAAATTTGTTGTTTTAAATGCTACTGTGTTTTAGATACGAGTGGCCTGCCAAAGTGAAAGACAAAGGTTAAATGGAGCAGTGGTGAAACACATTAATCTCAGAGATATAAGTTATAAACAGAAAAAAAGACTTCGTTGTTTTTTTTGGGGATTTCGTTTGTGTTGTAGAAAATGGTTCAAATGGCTCTGAGCACTATGGGACTTAACATCTACGGTCATCAGTCCCCTAGAACTTAGAACTACTTAAACCTAACTAACCTAAGGACAGCACACAACACCCAGTCATCACAAAGCAGAGAAAATCCCTGACCCCGCCGGGAATCGAACCCGGGTGTGGGAAGCGAGAACGCTACCGCACGACCACGAGCTGCGGGCTAAGTTATAGGAATGTATAATATTTTATGTAGAAGTTTGTGTGCTACAAATAATGTACTAAGTTATCTATGTAGTACATTATTTAGTGACTAAATGAGCCTACAGCAGTATTATCATCGTGTGTATGACAGTGTTGGATTATAGTTGTTGTCTATTTTATACATCTATAATGAATATTTATTTTACAGGTCCCTCTTAATCACACAGAATCAGAATATTTTGTGATCTCAAGATGGCAGTAGCCAAAACTGGCAACTGTGGAGTGAAAAAGTTTGTGTGATCAAGACGGACCTGTAAAATAAAGTCCCACAATATGATCACAGACTCATTTTCAGACTTCATATCATCAATTGATATAATGAATTTATCTTGGTGGATATGGCACATGTTAACAAATTAATAGAGTTCATACATATGCAATTATTAACATACATCGATTTAACGGCAATTCCGCAAGTGAACATTGTGGATAATGAAGAACAAAAAATAGAATGTTATTAAATAAATAGAAATGAAATAAAAGCTATTTTCACTTTGTCAATAATGTACTGGTCGTTGTAGATATGTACAAAAAAGTATGACGTTCATCTAAGAGCGCATCGCTCTCTCTAGAACACCGTGGAGCTGCTACCAGGCTGTGGTGATGGTGACGTCATCCACTACCGAGCTACGTCACGGCAGGTCAGTGGTACATAATCAGCACAGTGATATGGGACACCGTGGATATGTGACTGATTGGCAGAGTGGAGAGCTGCGTTTGGACGTGAATGAGGCTGCCCGATTTGTTGGTGTATGAACTCAGAAAGCCCATCGCGTCTAGAAGGAATGTTGTACCAGTCGCCTTCATGTAACACGGCGTAAGAATGGTGCTCATAAAAAGATGATAGACTACAGTGACCGGAGACAGGTTTCACACTTCATCAACGATAATCATTTTCAGACACTGTAGGAGGGTTGGTCCATTTCGGTCATTTTGCGATGCTAAAAGAATTGCATGCAATGGACATTTGGAGTCGGGTAGCTCGCAAATGGCCATTGCTCAATGAAACGTGAATCTGCACGTCTTCGTTGGGCTAAACAACACAGAAGCTGGACAGCGGCTGGCCAGTGTCGTATGGTGAGGTCCGCCGAGTGGCGATGTCGTCTCTTGTCGGATGATGCCGACGGAGCAATGAGGCGCCTGACCCACCGTGTGTAGTTCGGGCCGGAGCCGCTTCTTCCGTGTTTCTGGGGTGGGTTTCGGACGACGACCTGCACGTTATCATTCAGTCTACCGTGAAAACAACGCGGGATGTTTACTTTAACAATCATGGCTTTGCCCGTGCTGCTACATGTTTGTGATGAGTTAGTTATGGGGACTCCTGTCTCCCAAGGCTACAAAAGCTGTGTTCACAGGGCTGCATGCAAACGTTCCTGGTTTGCTGAACTCTCAGGCGCCGTGGTGAACTTCGAGTGCTCCGATAAATCGCCAGCTTTTAATCGTACGGAAAACGCCTGCGACTATTTGAAAAAGAAGGTCAAACGTAGGAATCGACTCGCCCGAAACATGATAGCTCTGCGTGCTCAGAACAACAATGACTGACTTCAGAAGGACACGACACATCTGAAGAAGCATGTGGACTCTCTCACTCGCCGAGTTCTGCCCGTCATCAAAGTTACAGTCGGTGTTAGACGGTGTTACCGAGATGTCTGCTGGGATGAATAACTTTTTTGCTTATAATAAATGAAAAGCACCAGTTTGCTTTTGTTCTACAATATTACTTTTATTGCTAACCGGTATTCGGCTTACAAGGCCATCTTCAGACACTTACTGAGTATTATCACCAAAGAAGTTAAAAGTTAGCAGACAACATTGGAAGAGATGTAGCACATCTAGAGTGAAGTAGAAACATACAGTAAGTAACATCTTTGCAATGAAATAGTAAAAACTGAACAGTACATAAATAACAATGGATTTGACAGGATAACCTTTGGCACAAAATAGGAATAGCATGCCTGCATAACAGTTTCTATTAACAAACAAATCAAATAAAATAAGATAAAATTAGTACTAGACAAGGCTGCATCAAGAAGTATGAAACATGGAGAGCGATACACAACCAATTAAAAAAAGAAGAGACAGTTGTCAATGTAAATACAGAATACATAAGGAACTTAAGCAATATCAATAAGATAAACAGAAATTAATAAATGCAGGAAATTGAGGTGTTTGAGGGAACCTACAGTTTGAGAGTATGGTGGTACTGCATTTTAACATTAACATTACAATCAAAGCAGTGGCTGTGTACAAGTTTTCATTAAATAAATGAGGAAAGCTAAATATGAAAAGTATTTGATGAGACAACAACAAGGGGAGTTAATCATGGACAGTAATACAAGTACAACTTAAAAGGAAACCCTTAACTATTGAACCTACATCCTATGTGGAATACAAAGACAATTGCAACAAATGAAACAACTTAATGAATACAGGAAAATGAGAATATGTAGGAAGAGAGAGTGTGGGAAGTAATGAAGAACAAAGATGATTATGTTTTCTACAGTACATAAAATAATGCCTTGGCTATTTCAGCCATCACACAATGGAAAAAAATTAAATATATTGGGAAACGTCGGATTTAAGGGCAAATATCACTGATCAAGTCGCCTTAGAATATCAGTAGTGTCTTGTAGCGAAGTTCAGACGACTTCATCCCCCGTGTGTGGGACGCTCAACGAAGCCGTCATCGACGGAACCACTCGCTGGCTCACAACAAGGAGCACGCCTGGTGTAAGATGTAAAGCACAAACGATACTTTGTGCTATGAATTACCCCCTCCCCCCATGAAACATAGGCCTTGCCGTTGGTGGGGAGGCTTGCGTGCCTCAGCGATACAGATAGCCGTACCGTAGGTACAACCACAACGGAGGGGTATCTGTTGAGAGGCCGGACAAACGTGTGGTTCCTGAAGAGGGGCAGCAGCCTTTTCAGTAGTTGCAGGGGCAACAGTCTGGATGATTGACTGATCTGGCCTTGTAACACTACCCAAAACGACCTTGCTGTGCTGGTACTGCGAACGGCTGAAAGTAAGGGGAAACTACGGCCGTAATTTTTTCCCGAGGGCACGCAGCTTTACTGTATGGATAAACGATGATGGCGTCTTCTTAGGTAAAATATTCCGGAGGTAAAATAGTCCCCCATTCCGATCTGCGGGCGGGGACTACTCAGGAGGACGTCGTTATCAGGAGAAAGAAAACTGGCGTTCTACGGATCAGAGCGTGGAATGTCAGATCCATTAATCGAGTAGGTAGGTTAGAAAATTTAAAAAGGGAAATGGATGGGTTAAAGTTGGATATAATGGGAATTAGTGAAGTTCGGTGGCAGGAGGAACAAGACTTCTGGTCAGGTGAATACAGGGTTATAAATACAAAATCAAATAAGGGTAATGCGGGAGTAGGTTTAATAACGAATAAAAATAGGAGTGCGGGTAAGCTACTACAAACTGCACAGCGAACGAATTGTTGTGACCAGGATCGACACGCAGCCCGCGCCTACGACAGTAGTACAAGTCTATATGCCAACTAGCTCTGCAGATGACGAAGAAATTGAAGAAATGTGTGAAGAGATATGAGAAATTATTCAGATAGTGAAGGGAGACGAAAATTTAATAGTCATGGGTGACTGGAATTCACTGGAATCCGATAGTAGGAAAAGGAAGAGAAGGAAACGTAGTAGGTGAAAATAGATTGGGGTTAAGAAATGAAAGAGGAAGCCGCCTGGTGGAATTTTGCACACAGCACAACTTAATCATAGCTAACACTTGGTTCAAGAATCATGAAAGAAGGTTGAATACATGGAAGAAGCCTGAAGATACTAATAGATTTCAGATAGATCATATAATGGTAAAACAGAGATTTGAGAACCAGGTTTTAAATTGTAAGACATTTCCAAGGGCAGATGTGGACTCTGACCACAATCTATTGGTTATGAACTGTAGATTAAAACTGAAGAAACTGCAAATAGGTGGGAATCTAAGGAGATGGGACCTGGATAAACTGAAAGAACCAGAGGTTGTACAGAGTTTCAGGGAGAGCATAAGGGAACAATTGACAAGAATGGGGGAAAGAAATACAGTAGAAGAAGAATGGGCAGCTTTGAGGGATGAAGTAGTGAAGGCAGCAGAGGATCAAGTAGGTAAAAAGACGAGGGCTAGTAGAAATCCTTGGGTGACAGAAGAAATATTGAATTTAATTGACGAAAGGAGAAAATATAAAAATGCAGTAAATGAAGCAGGCAAAAAGAAATACAAACGTCTCAAAAATGAGATCGACAGGAAGTGCAAAATGGCTAAGCAGGTTGTAGAGGCTTATCTCACTAGGGGTAAGATAGATACTGCCTACAGGAAAATTAAAGAGACCTTTGGAGAAAAGAGAACCATTTGTATGAATATCAAGAGCTCAGATGGAAACCCAGTTCTAAGCAAAGAAGGGAAACCAGAAAGGGGAAGGAGTATATAGAGGGTCTATACAAGGGCGATCTACTTGAAGGCAATGTTATAGAAATGGAAGACGATGTACATGAAGATGAAATGGGAGATATCATACTGCGTGAAGAGATTGATAGAGCACTGAAAGACCTAAGTCGAAACAAGGCCCCGGGAGTAGACAACATTCCATTCGAACTACGACAGCCTTAGGAGAGCCAGTCCTGACAAAACTCTACCATCTGGTGAGCAAAATGTATGAGACAGGCGAAATACCCTCAGACTTCAAGAAGAATATAATAATTCCAATCCCAGAGAAAGCAGGCGTTGACAGATGTAAAAATTACCGAACTATCAGTTTAATAAGTCACTGCTGCAAAATACTAACGCGAATTCTTTACAGACGAATGGAAAAACTGGTACAAGCGGACCTCGGGGAAGATCAGTTTGGATTCCGTAGAAATGTTGCAAAACGTGAGGCAATACTGACCCTACGACTTATCTCAGAAGAAAGATTCAGGAAAGGCAAACCTACGTTTCTAGCATTAGTAGTCTTAGAGAAATCTTTTGACAATGTTGACTGGACTCTCTCATTCAGCTTCTGAAGGTGGCAGGGATAAAATAGAAATTTACAATTTGTACAGAGAGCAGATGGCAGTTATATAAGAGTCGAGGGACATGAAAGGGAAGCAGTGGTTGGGATGGGAGTGAGACAGAGTTGTAGCCTCTCCCTGATGTTGTTCAATCTGTATATTGAGCAAGCAATAAAGGAAACAAAAGAAAAGTTCGGAGTAAGTATTAAAATCCATGGAGAAGAAATAAAAACTTCGAGGTTCGCCGATGACATTGTAATTCTGTCAGAGACAGCAATTGACTTGAAAGAGCAAATGAGGGGAACGGACAGTGTCTTTAAAGGAGGATATAAGATGAACATTAACAAAATCAAAACGAGGATACTGGATTGTAGTCGAATTAAGTCGGGTGATGCTGAGGGAATTAGACTAGGAAATGAGACACTTAAAGTAGTAAAGGAGTTTTGCTATTTAGGAAGTAAAATAACTGATGATGGTCGAAGTAGAGAGGATATAAAATGTAGACTGGCAATGGCAAGGAAAGCGTTTCTGAAGAAGAGAAATTTGTTAACATCGAATATAGATTTAAGTGTTAGGAATTCGTTTCTGAAAGTATTTGTATGGAGTGCAGCCACGTATGGAAGTGAAACATTTATGATAAATAGTTTAGAGAAGAAGAGAATAGTAGCTTTCGAAATGTGGTGCTACAGAAGAATGCTGAAGATTATATGGGTAAATCACATAACTAATGAGGAGGTATTGAATAGAATTGGGGAGAAGTGGAGTTTGTGGCACAACTTGACTAGTAGAAGGGATCGGTTGGTAGGACATGTTCTGAGGCATCAAGGGATCACCAAATTAGTATTGGAGGGCAGAGTGGAGGGTAAAAATCGTAGAGGGAGACCAAGAGATGAATACACTAAGCAGATTCAGAAGGATGTATGCTGCAGTAGGTACTGGGAGATGAAGAAGCTTGCACAGGCTAGAGTAGCATGGAGAGCTGCATCAAACTAGTCTCAGGACTGAAGACCACAACAACAGCCGGCCGCGGTGGCCGTGCGGTTCTAGGTGCTTCAGTCCGGAACCACGGGACTGCTGCGGTGGCAGGTTAGAACCTGCCTCGGGCATGGATGTGTGTGATGTTCAAAAAATGGTTCAAATGGCTCTGAGCACTATGGGACTCAACTGCTGTGGTCATTAGTCCCCTAGAATTTAGAACTACTTAAACCTAACTAATCTAAGGACATCACACACATCCATGCCCGAGGTAGGATTCGAACCTGCGACCGTAGCAGTCGCACGGTTCCGGACTGCGCGCCTAGAACCACGAGACCACAGCGGCCGGCGTGTGTGACGTGCTTAGGTTAGTTAGGTTTAAGTAGTTCTAAGTTCTAGAGGACTAATGACCTCAGATGTTAAGTCCCATAGTGCTCAGAGCCAATTGAACCAACCACAACAGCAACACGAATTACCCATCAAAAAATGGTCCAAATGGCGCTGAGGACTATGGGACATAACATCTGAGGTCATCAGTCCCCTAGAACTTAGAACTACTTAAACCTAACTAACCTAAGGACATCACACACATCCATGCTCGGGGCAAGATTCAAACCTGCGACACTAGCAGTCACGTGGTTCGAGACTAAAGCGCCTAGAACCTCTCGGCCACACGGTCGGCTAATTACCCATCACCGAAATGGAACAGAGCATTGGCATGCCTACTCAGCATACGTATTGGTCGTGGCAGCGAGAGGAATCAACTTACGAACTGCTCGAAATCCAGCCACCTCTACTGATTCAGTACGAGGGAGGCGAGAAGCCGAGAGAATGTGGGCGTACTGTACTGGGATTCGCTAAATAAACTGCAAACCTGTTTCCTAATACGGTAATAAAATGGTTCAAATGCCTCTGAGCACTATGGGACTTAACTTCTAAGGTCGTCAGTCCCCAGAGCTTATAACAACTTAAACCTAACTAACCTAAGGACATCACACACCCATGCCCGAGGCAGGATTCAAACCTGTGACTGTCGCGGTCGCGCGGTTCCCCACTGTAGGGCCTAGAACCGCTCGTCCACCCCGGCCGGCAATACGGTAGTACAAATTTTTGTTGTGCCTATCTGCGACGCAGCATCTGCGCAATATGGTTGGTAGCAACTTTTCATAGTATTGTAACAGGTAATATACTCGACTTGTCGGACATTGTCTATAAGAACGCATACAGGAAGCAGTTGACATGAAAACTTCGTGTGAGAATTTATAATACGTAGCGTACGAATTTTTTTGTATCTACAGAATTTACTTCGTGTTTCACCATCACAAACTGAATCACTTAAACAGCAATACAAAGTGTACCTAATAAAACCAACTAAAGCTGAATACAAATATCATATCAATTATCCCCATGTTCAATACACAGTCAGTATACGGCTGCGAGAGTTTGTGTTTTGCGTCTGCAGATACGAGCGGTCCATTTAACGCCTATGGCAGCTTACCTTCTGACAGGTGTCGCTGTCCTTTGCTCCTGCTGGATTTCACGGTTTTCACAGCCTCTTCCTGACTGGCTCTTGCTTACCTTCTGGCAGGTGTCGCTGTCCTTTGCTCCTGCTGGATTTCACGGTTTTCTCAGCCTCTTCCTGACGGGCTCTTGCTTACCTTCTGACAGGTGTCGCTGTCCTTTGCTCCTGCTGGATTTCACGGTTTTCACAGCCTCTTCCTGACGGATTCTTGCTTACCCTCTGACAGCTGTCGCTGTCCTTTGCTCCTGCTGGATTTCACGGTTTTCACAGCCACTTCCTGACGGGCTCTTGCTTACGTTCTGACAGGTGTCGCTGTCCTTTGCTCCTGCTGGATTTCACGGTATTCACAGCCTCTTCCTGACGGGCTCTTGCTTACCTTCTAACAGGTGTCGCTGTCCTTTGCTCCTGCTGGATTTCACGGTTTTCTCAGCCTCTTCCTGACGGGCTCTTGCTTACCTTCTGACAGGTGTCGCTGTCCTTTGCTCCTGCTGGATTTCACGGTTTTCACAGCCTCTTCCTGACGGGCTCTTGCTTACCCTCTGACAGCTGTCGCTGTCCTTTGCTCCTGCTGGATTTCACGGTTTTCACAGCCTCTTCCTGACGGGCTCTTGCTTACCTTCTGACAGGTGTCGCTGTCCTTTGCTCCTGCTGGATTTCACGGTTTTCACAGCCTCTTCCTGACGGGCTCTTGCTTACCTTCTGACAGCTGTCGCTGTCCTTTGCTCCTGCTGGATTTCACGGTTTTCTCAGCCTCTTTCTGACGGGCTCTTGCTTACCTTCTGACAGGTGTCGCTGTCCTTTGATCCTGCTGGATTTCACGGTTTTCTCAACCTCTTCCTGACGGGCTCTTGCTTACCTTCTAACAGGTGTCGCTGTCCTTTGCTCCTGCTGGATTTCACGGTTTTCACAGCCTCTTCCTGACGGGCTCTTGCTTACCTTCTGACAGCTGTCGTTGTCCTTTGCTCCTGCTGGATTTCACGGTTTTCACAGCCTCTTCCTGACGGGCTCTTGCTTACCTTCTGACAGGTGTCGCTGTCCTTTGCTCCTGCTGGATTTCACGGTTTTCACAGCCTCTTACTGACGGGCTCTTGCTTACCTTCTAACAGGTGTCGCTGTCCTCTGCTCCTGCTGGATTTCACGGTTTTCTCAGCCTCTTCCTGACGGGCTCTTGCTTACCTTCTGACAGTTTTCGCTGTGCTCTGCTCCTGCTGGATTTCACGGTTTTCTCAGCCTCTTCCTGACGGTCTCTTGCTTACCTTCTGACAGGTGCCGCTGTCCTTTGCTCCTGCTGGATTTCACGGTTTTCACAGCCTCTTCCTGATGGGCTCTTGCTTACCTTCTGACAGCTGTCGCTGTCCTTTGCTCTTGCAGGATTTCACGGTTTTCTCAGCCTCTTCCTGACGGGCTCTTGCTTACCTTCTGACAGGTGTCGCTGTCCTTTGCTCCTGCTGGATTTCACGGTTTTCTCAGCCTCTTCCTGACGGGCTCTTGCTTACCTTCTGACAGGTGTCGCTGTCCTTTGCTCCTGCTGGATTTCACGGTTTTCTCAGCCTCTTCCTGACGGGCTCTTGCTTACCTTCTGACAGGTGTCGCTGTCCTTTGCTCCTGCTGGATTTCACGGTTTTCTCAGCCTCTTTCTGACGGGCTCTTGCTTACCTTCTGACAGTTGTCGCTGTCCTCTGCTCCTGCTGGATTTCACGGTTTTCACAGCCTCTTCCTGACGGGCTCTTGCTTACGTTCTGACAGCTGTCACTGTCCTTTGCTCCTGCTGGATTTCACGGTTTTCTCAGCCTCTTCCTGACGGGCTCTTGCTTACCTTCTGACAGGTGTCGCTGTCCTTTGCTCCTGCTGGATTTCACGGTTTTCAAAGCCTCTTCCTGACGGGCTCTTGCTTACCTTCTGACAGGTGTCGCTGTCCTTTGCTCCTGCTGGATTTCACGGTTTTCACAGCCTCTTCCTGACGGGCTCTTGCTTACCTTCTGACAGTTGTCGCTGTCCTCTGCTCCTGCTGGATTTCACGGTTTTCTCAGCCTCTTCCTGACGGGCTCTTGGTTACCTTCTGACAGTTTTCGCTGTGCTCTGCTCCTGCTGGATTTCACGGTTTTCTCAGTCTCTTCCTGACGGGCTCTTGCTTACCTTCTGACAGGTGTCGCTGTCTTTTGCTCCTGCTGGATTTCACGGTTTTCTCAGCCTCTTCCTGACGGGCTCTTGCTTACCTTCTGACAGGTGTCGCTGTCCTTTGCTCATGCTGGATTTCACGGTTTTCTCAGCCTCTTCCTGACGGGCTCTTGCTTACCTTCTGACAGGTGTCGCTGTCCTTTGCTCCTGCTGGATTTCACGGTTTTCTCAGCCTCTTCCTCACGGGCTCTTGCTTACCCTCTAACAGCTGTCGCTGTCCTCTGCTCCTGCTGGATTTCACGGTTTTCACAGCCTCTTCCTGACGGGCTCTTGCTTACCTTCTGACAGCTGTCACTGTCCTTTGCTCCTGCTGGATTTCACGGTTTTCTCAGCCTCTTCCTGACGGGCTCTTGCTTACCTTCTGACAGGTGTCGCTGTCCTTTGCTCCTGCTGGATTTCACGGTTTTCTCAGCCTCTTCCTGACGGGCTCTTGCTTACCTTCTAATAGATGTCGCTGTCCTTTGCTCCTGTTGGATTTCACGGTTTTCACAGCCTCTTCCTGACGGGCTCTTGCTTACCCTCTGACAGCTGTCGCTGTCCTTCGCTCCTGCTGAATTTCACGGTTTTCACAGCTTCTTCCTGACGGGCTCTTGCTTACCTTCTGACAGGTGTCGCTGTCCTTTGCTCCTGCTGGATTTCACGGTTTTCTCAGCCTCTTCCTGACGGGCTCTTGCTTACCTTCTGACAGTTTTCGCTGTCCTTTGCTCCTGCTGGATTTCACGGTTTTCACAGCCTCTTACTGACGGGCTCTTGCTTACCTTCTGACAGTTGTCACTGTCCTCTGCTCCTGCTGGATTGCACGGTTTTCTCAGCCTCTTCCTGACGGGCTCTTGCTTACCTTCTGACAGGTGTCGCTGTCCTTTGCTCCTGCTGGATTTCACGGTTTTCACAGCCTCTTCCTGACGGGCTCTTGCTTACCTTCTGACAGGTGTCGCTGTCCTTTGCTCCTGCTGGAATTCACGGTTTTCACAGCCTCTTCCTGACGGGCTCTTGCTTACCTTCTGACAGGTGTCGCTGTCCTTTGCTCCTGCAGGATTTCACGGTTTTCTCAGCCTCTTCCTGACGGGCTCTTGCTTACCTTCTGACAGGTGCCGCTGTCCTTTGCTCCTGCTGGATTTCACGGTTTTCACAGCCTCTTCCTGATGGGCTCTTGCTTACCTTCTGACAGCTGTCGCTGTCCTTTGCTCTTGCAGGATTTCACGGTTTTCTCAGCCTCTTCCTGACGGGCTCTTGCTTACCTTCTGACAGGTGTCGCTGTCCTTTGCTCCTGCTGGATTTCACGGTTTTCTCAGCCTCTTCCTGACGGGCTCTTGCTTACCTTCTGACAGGTGTCGCTGTCCTTTGCTCCTGCTGGATTTCACGGTTTTCTCAGCCTCTTCCTGACGGGCTCTTGCTTACCTTCTGACAGGTGTCGCTGTCCTTTGCTCCTGCTGGATTTCACGGTTTTCTCAGCCTCTTTCTGACGGGCTCTTGCTTACCTTCTGACAGTTGTCGCTGTCCTCTGCTCCTGCTGGATTTCACGGTTTTCACAGCCTCTTCCTGACGGGCTCTTGCTTACGTTCTGACAGCTGTCACTGTCCTTTGCTCCTGCTGGATTTCACGGTTTTCTCAGCCTCTTCCTGACGGGCTCTTGCTTACCTTCTGACAGGTGTCGCTGTCCTTTGCTCCTGCTGGATTTCACGGTTTTCAAAGCCTCTTCCTGACGGGCTCTTGCTTACCTTCTGACAGGTGTCGCTGTCCTTTGCTCCTGCTGGATTTCACGGTTTTCACAGCCTCTTCCTGACGGGCTCTTGCTTACCTTCTGACAGTTGTCGCTGTCCTCTGCTCCTGCTGGATTTCACGGTTTTCTCAGCCTCTTCCTGACGGGCTCTTGGTTACCTTCTGACAGTTTTCGCTGTGCTCTGCTCCTGCTGGATTTCACGGTTTTCTCAGTCTCTTCCTGACGGGCTCTTGCTTACCTTCTGACAGGTGTCGCTGTCCTTTGCTCCTGCTGGATTTCACGGTTTTCTCAGCCTCTTCCTGACGGGCTCTTGCTTACCTTCTGACAGGTGTCGCTGTCCTTTGCTCATGCTGGATTTCACGGTTTTCTCAGCCTCTTCCTGACGGGCTCTTGCTTACCTTCTGACAGGTGTCGCTGTCCTTTGCTCCTGCTGGATTTCACGGTTTTCTCAGCCTCTTCCTCACGGGCTCTTGCTTACCCTCTAACAGCTGTCGCTGTCCTCTGCTCCTGCTGGATTTCACGGTTTTCACAGCCTCTTCCTGACGGGCTCTTGCTTACCTTCTGACAGCTGTCACTGTCCTTTGCTCCTGCTGGATTTCACGGTTTTCTCAGCCTCTTCCTGACGGGCTCTTGCTTACCTTCTGACAGGTGTCGCTGTCCTTTGCTCCTGCTGGATTTCACGGTTTTCTCAGCCTCTTCCTGACGGGCTCTTGCTTACCTTCTAACAGATGTCGCTGTCCTTTGCTCCTGTTGGATTTCACGGTTTTCACAGCCTCTTCCTGACGGGCTCTTGCTTACCCTCTGACAGCTGTCGCTGTCCTTCGCTCCTGCTGAATTTCACGGTTTTCACAGCTTCTTCCTGACGGGCTCTTGCTTACCTTCTGACAGGTGTCGCTGTCCTTTGCTCCTGCTGGATTTCACGGTTTTCTCAGCCTCTTCCTGACGGGCTCTTGCTTACCTTCTGACAGTTTTCGCTGTCCTTTGCTCCTGCTGGATTTCACGGTTTTCACAGCCTCTTACTGACGGGCTCTTGCTTACCTTCTGACAGTTGTCACTGTCCTCTGCTCCTGCTGGATTGCACGGTTTTCTCAGCCTCTTCCTGACGGGCTCTTGCTTACCTTCTGACAGGTGTCGCTGTCCTTTGCTCCTGCTGGATTTCACGGTTTTCACAGCCTCTTCCTGACGGGCTCTTGCTTACCTTCTGACAGGTGTCGCTGTCCTTTGCTCCTGCTGGATTTCACGGTTTTCACAGCCTCTTCCTGACGGGCTCTTGCTTACCTTCTGACAGGTGTCGCTGTCCTTTGCTCCTGCAGGATTTCACGGTTTTCTCAGCCTCTTCCTGACGGGCTCTTGCTTACCTTCTGACAGGTGTCGCTGTCCTTTGCTCGTGCTGGATTTCACGGTCTTCACAGCCTCTTACTGACGGGCTCTTGCTTACCTTCTGACAGTTGTCACTGTCCTCTGCTCCTGCTGGATTTCACGGTTTTCTCAGCCTCTTCCTGACGGGCTCTTGCTTACCTTCTGACAGTTTTCGCTGTCCTTTGCTCCTGCTGGATTTCACGGTTTTCTCAGCCTCTTCCTGACGGGCTCTTGCTTACCTTCTGACAGGTGTCGCTGTCCTTTGCTCCTGCTGGATTTCACGGTTTTCACAGCCTCTTCCTGACGGGCTCTTGCTTACCTTCTGACAGGTGTCGCTGTCCTTTGCTCCTGCTGGATTTCACGGTTTTCTCAGCCTCTTCCTGACGGGCTCTTGCTTACCTTCTGACAAGTGTCGCTGTCCTTTGCTCCTGCTGGATTTCACGGTTTTCACAGCTTCTTCCTGACGGGTTCTTGCTTACCTTCTGACAGCTGTAGCTGTCCTTTGCTCCTGCTGGATTTCACGGTTTTCACAGCCTCTTCCTGACGGGCTCTTGCTTACCTTCTGACAGGTGTCGCTGTCCTTTGCTCCTGCTGGATTTCACGGTTTTCACAGCCTCTTCCTGACGGGCTCTTGCTTACCTTCTGACAGGTGTCGCTGTCCTTTGCTCCTGCTGGATTTCACGGTTTTCACAGCCTCTTCCTGACGGGCTCTTGCTTACCCTCTGACAGGTGTCGCTGTCCTTTGCTCCTGCTGGATTTCACGGTTTTCACAGCCTCTTCCTGACGGGCTCTTGCTTACGTTCTAACTGCTGTCGCTGTCCTTTGCTCCTGCTGGATTTCACGGTTTTCTAAGCCTCTTCCTGACGGGCTCTTGCTTACCTTCTGCCAGGTGTCGCTGTCCTTTGATCCTCTGGATTTCACGGTTTTCACAGCCTCTTCCTGACGGGCTCTTGCTTACCTTCTAACAGGTGTCGCTGTCCTATGCTCCCGCTGGATTTCACGGTTTTCACAGCCTCTTCCTCACGGGCTCTTGCTTACCCTCTAACAGCTGTCGCTGTCCTTTGCTCCTGCTGAATTTCACGGTTTTCACAGCTTCTTCCTGACGGGCTCTTGCTTACCTTCTGACAGGTGTCGCTGTCCTTTGCTCCTGCTGGATTTCACGGTTTTCACAGCCTCTTCCTGACGGGCTCTTGCTTACCTTCTGACAGGTGTCGCTCTCCTTTGCTCCTGCTGGATTTCACGGTTTTCACAGCCTCTTACTGACGGGCTCTTGCTTACCTTCTTACAGTTGTCACTGTCCTCTGCTCCTGCTGGATTTCACGGTTTTCTCAGCCTCTTCCTGACGGGCTCTTGCTTACCTTCTGACAGGTGTCGCTGTCCTTTGCTCCTGCTGGATTTCACGGTTTTCACAGCCTCTTCCTGACGGGCTCTTGCTTACCTTCTGACAGGTGTCGCTGTCCTTTGCTCCTGCTGGATTTCACGGTTTTCACAGCCTCTTCCTGACGGGCTCTTGCTTACCTTCTGACAGGTGTCGCTGTCCTTTGCTCCTGCAGGATTTCACGGTTTTCTCAGCCTCTTCCTGACGGGCTCTTGCTTACCTTCTGACAGGTGTCGCTGTCCTTTGCTCCTGCTGGATTTCACGGTTTTCACAGCCTCTTACTGACGGGCTCTTGCTTACCTTCTGACAGTTGTCACTGTCCTCTGCTCCTGCTGGATTTCACGGTTTTCTCAGCCTCTTCCTGACGGGCTCTTGCTTACCTTCTGACAGTTTTCGCTGTGCTCTGCTCCTGCTGGATTTCACGGTTTTCTCAGCCTCTTCCTGACGGGCTCTTGCTTACCTTCTGACAGGTGTCGCTGTCCTTTGCTCCTGCTGGATTTCACGGTTTTGACAGCCTCTTCCTGACGAGCTCTTGCTTACCTTCTGACAGGTGTCGCTGTCCTTTGCTCCTGCAGTATTTCACGGTTTTCTCAGCCTCTTCCTGACGGGCTCTTGCTTACCTTCTGACAGGTGTCGCTGTTCTTTGCTCCTGCTGGATTTCACGGTTTTCACAGCTTCTTCCTGACGGGTTCTTGCTTACGTTCTGACAGGTGTCGCTGTCCTTTGCTCCTGCTGGATTTCACGGTTTTCACAGCCTCTTCCTGACGGGCTCTTGCTTACCTTCTGACAGGTGTCGCTGTCCTTTGCTCCTGCTGGATTTCACGGTTTTCACAGCCTCTTCCTGACGGGCTCTTGCTTACCTTCTGACAGGTGTCGCTGTCCTTTGCTCCTGCTGGATTTCACGGTTTTCACAGCCTCTTCCTGACGGGCTCTTGCTTACCCTCTGACAGGTGTCACTGTCCTTTGCTCCTGCTGGATTTCACGGTTTTCACAGCCTCTTCCTGACGGGCTCTTGCTTACGTTCTGACAGGTGTCGCTGTCCTTTGCTCCTGCTGGATGTCACGGTTTTCTAAGCCTCTTCCTGACGGGCTCTTGCTTACGTTCTGACAGGTGTCGCTGTCTTTTGCTCCTGCTGGATGTCACGGTTTTCACAGCTTCTTCCTGACGGGTTCTTGCTTACGTTCTGACAGGTGTCGCTGTCCTTTGCTCCTGCTGGATTTCACGGTTTTCACAGCCTCTTCCTGACGGGCTCTTGCTTACCTTCTGACAGGTGTCGCTGTCCTTTGCTCCTGCTGGATTTCACGGTTTTCACAGCCTCTTCCTGACGGGCTCTTGCTTACCTTCTGACAGGTGTCGCTGTCCTTTGCTCCTGCTGGATTTCACGGTTTTCACAGCCTCTTCCTGACGGGCTCTTGCTTACCTTCTGACAGGTGTCGCTGTCCTTTGCTCCTGCAGGATTTCACGGTTTTCTCAGCCTCTTCCTGACGGGCTCTTGCTTACCTTCTGACAGGTGTCGCTGTCCTTTGCTCGTGCTGGATTTCACGGTCTTCACAGCCTCTTACTGACGGGCTCTTGCTTACCTTCTGACAGTTGTCACTGTCCTCTGCTCCTGCTGGATTTCACGGTTTTCTCAGCCTCTTCCTGACGGGCTCTTGCTTACCTTCTGACAGTTTTCGCTGTCCTTTGCTCCTGCTGGATTTCACGGTTTTCTCAGCCTCTTCCTGACGGGCTCTTGCTTACCTTCTGACAGGTGTCGCTGTCCTTTGCTCCTGCTGGATTTCACGGTTTTCACAGCCTCTTCCTGACGGGCTCTTGCTTACCTTCTGACAGGTGTCGCTGTCCTTTGCTCCTGCTGGATTTCACGGTTTTCTCAGCCTCTTCCTGACGGGCTCTTGCTTACCTTCTGACAAGTGTCGCTGTCCTTTGCTCCTGCTGGATTTCACGGTTTTCACAGCTTCTTCCTGACGGGTTCTTGCTTACCTTCTGACAGCTGTAGCTGTCCTTTGCTCCTGCTGGATTTCACGGTTTTCACAGCCTCTTCCTGACGGGCTCTTGCTTACCTTCTGACAGGTGTCGCTGTCCTTTGCTCCTGCTGGATTTCACGGTTTTCACAGCCTCTTCCTGACGGGCTCTTGCTTACCTTCTGACAGGTGTCGCTGTCCTTTGCTCCTGCTGGATTTCACGGTTTTCACAGCCTCTTCCTGACGGGCTCTTGCTTACCCTCTGACAGGTGTCGCTGTCCTTTGCTCCTGCTGGATTTCACGGTTTTCACAGCCTCTTCCTGACGGGCTCTTGCTTACGTTCTAACTGCTGTCGCTGTCCTTTGCTCCTGCTGGATTTCACGGTTTTCTAAGCCTCTTCCTGACGGGCTCTTGCTTACCTTCTGCCAGGTGTCGCTGTCCTTTGATCCTCTGGATTTCACGGTTTTCACAGCCTCTTCCTGACGGGCTCTTGCTTACCTTCTAACAGGTGTCGCTGTCCTATGCTCCCGCTGGATTTCACGGTTTTCACAGCCTCTTCCTCACGGGCTCTTGCTTACCCTCTAACAGCTGTCGCTGTCCTTTGCTCCTGCTGAATTTCACGGTTTTCACAGCTTCTTCCTGACGGGCTCTTGCTTACCTTCTGACAGGTGTCGCTGTCCTTTGCTCCTGCTGGATTTCACGGTTTTCACAGCCTCTTCCTGACGGGCTCTTGCTTACCTTCTGACAGGTGTCGCTCTCCTTTGCTCCTGCTGGATTTCACGGTTTTCACAGCCTCTTACTGACGGGCTCTTGCTTACCTTCTTACAGTTGTCACTGTCCTCTGCTCCTGCTGGATTTCACGGTTTTCTCAGCCTCTTCCTGACGGGCTCTTGCTTACCTTCTGACAGGTGTCGCTGTCCTTTGCTCCTGCTGGATTTCACGGTTTTCACAGCCTCTTCCTGACGGGCTCTTGCTTACCTTCTGACAGGTGTCGCTGTCCTTTGCTCCTGCTGGATTTCACGGTTTTCACAGCCTCTTCCTGACGGGCTCTTGCTTACCTTCTGACAGGTGTCGCTGTCCTTTGCTCCTGCAGGATTTCACGGTTTTCTCAGCCTCTTCCTGACGGGCTCTTGCTTACCTTCTGACAGGTGTCGCTGTCCTTTGCTCCTGCTGGATTTCACGGTTTTCACAGCCTCTTACTGACGGGCTCTTGCTTACCTTCTGACAGTTGTCACTGTCCTCTGCTCCTGCTGGATTTCACGGTTTTCTCAGCCTCTTCCTGACGGGCTCTTGCTTACCTTCTGACAGTTTTCGCTGTGCTCTGCTCCTGCTGGATTTCACGGTTTTCTCAGCCTCTTCCTGACGGGCTCTTGCTTACCTTCTGACAGGTGTCGCTGTCCTTTGCTCCTGCTGGATTTCACGGTTTTGACAGCCTCTTCCTGACGAGCTCTTGCTTACCTTCTGACAGGTGTCGCTGTCCTTTGCTCCTGCAGTATTTCACGGTTTTCTCAGCCTCTTCCTGACGGGCTCTTGCTTACCTTCTGACAGGTGTCGCTGTTCTTTGCTCCTGCTGGATTTCACGGTTTTCACAGCTTCTTCCTGACGGGTTCTTGCTTACGTTCTGACAGGTGTCGCTGTCCTTTGCTCCTGCTGGATTTCACGGTTTTCACAGCCTCTTCCTGACGGGCTCTTGCTTACCTTCTGACAGGTGTCGCTGTCCTTTGCTCCTGCTGGATTTCACGGTTTTCACAGCCTCTTCCTGACGGGCTCTTGCTTACCTTCTGACAGGTGTCGCTGTCCTTTGCTCCTGCTGGATTTCACGGTTTTCACAGCCTCTTCCTGACGGGCTCTTGCTTACCCTCTGACAGGTGTCACTGTCCTTTGCTCCTGCTGGATTTCACGGTTTTCACAGCCTCTTCCTGACGGGCTCTTGCTTACGTTCTGACAGGTGTCGCTGTCCTTTGCTCCTGCTGGATGTCACGGTTTTCTAAGCCTCTTCCTGACGGGCTCTTGCTTACGTTCTGACAGGTGTCGCTGTCTTTTGCTCCTGCTGGATGTCACGGTTTTCACAGCTTCTTCCTGACGGGTTCTTGCTTACGTTCTGACAGGTGTCGCTGTCCTTTGCTCCTGCTGGATTTCACGGTTTTCACAGCCTCTTCCTGACGGGCTCTTGCTTACCTTCTGACAGGTGTCGCTGTCCTTTGCTCCTGCTGGATTTCACGGTTTTCACAGCCTCTTCCTGACGGGCTCTTGCTTACCCTCTGACAGGTGTCACTGTCCTGTGCTCCTGCTGGATTTCACGGTTTTCACAGCCTCTTCCTGACGGGCTCTTGCTTACCCTCTGACAGGTGTCACTGTCCTTTGCTCCTGCTGGATTTCACGGTTTTCACAGCCTCTTCCTGACGGGCTCTTGCTTACGTTCTGACAGGTGTCGCTGTCCTTTGCTCCTGCTGGATGTCACGGTTTTCTAAGCCTCTTCCTGACGGGCTCTTGCTTACCTTCTGACAGGTGTCGCTGTCCTTTGATCCTCTGGATTTCACGGTTTTCACAGCCTCTTCCTGACGGGCTCTTGCTTACCTTCTGACAGGTGTCGCTGTCCTTTGCTCCTGCTGGATTTCACGCTTTTCACAGCCTCTTCCTGACGGGCTCTTGCTTACCTTCTGACAGTTGTCGCTGTCCTTTGCTCCTGCTGGATTTCACGGTTTTCACAGCCTCTTCCTGACGGGCTCCTGCTTACCTTCTAACAGGTGTCGCTGTCCTTTGCTTCTGCTGGATTTCACGGTTTTCTCAGCCTTTTCCTGACGGGCTCTTGCTTACCTTCTGACAGGTGTCGCTGTCCTTTGCTCCTGCTGGATTTCACGGTTTTCTCAGCCTCTTCCTGACGGGCTCTTGCTTACCTTCTGACAGTTGTCGCTGTCCTCTACTCCTGCTGGATTTCACGGTTTTCACAGCCTCTTCCTGACGGGCTCTTGCTTACCTTTTGACAGCTGTCGCTGTCCTTTGCTCCTGCTGGATTTCACGGTTTTCTCAGCCTCTTCCTGACGGGCTCTTGCTTACCTTCTGACAGGTGTCCCTGTCCTTTGCTCCTGCTGAATTTCACGGTTATCACAGCCTCTTCCTGACGGGCTCTTGCTTACCTTCTGACAGGTGTCGCTGTCCTTTGCTCCTGCTGGATTTCACGGTTTTCACAGCCTCTTCCTGACGGGCTCTTGCTTACCTTCTGACAGGTGTCGCTGTCCTTTGATCCTGCTGGATTTCACGGTTTTCACAGCCTCTTCCTGACGGGCTCTTGCTTACCTTCTGACAGGTGTCGCTGTCCTTTGATCCTGCTGGATTTCACGGTTTTCTCAGCCTCTTCCTGACATGCTCTTGCTTACCTTCTGACAGGTGTCGCTGTCCTTTGCTCCTGCTGGATTTCACGGTTTTCACAGCCTCTTCCTGACGGGCTCTTGCTTACCTTCTGACAGCTGTCGCTGTCCTTTGCTCCTGCAGTATTTGACGGTTTTCTCAGCCTCTTCCTGACGGGCTCTTGCGTACCTTCTGACAGGTGTCGCTGTCCTTTGCTCCTGCTGGATTTCACGGTTTTCACAGCCTCTTCCTCACGGGCTCTTGCTTAACTTCTGACAGGTGTCGCTGTCCTTTGCTCCTGCTGGATTTCACGGTTTTCTCAGCCTCTTCCTGACGGGCTCTTGCTTACCTTCTGACAGTTGTCGCTCTCCTCTGCTCCTGCTGGATTTCACGGTTTTCACAGCCTCTTCCTGACGGGCTCTTGCTTACCTTCTGACAGCTGTCGCTGTCCTTTGCTCCTGCTGGATTTCACGGTTTTCTGAGCCTCTTCCTGACGGGCTCTTGCTTACCTTCTGACAGGTGTCGCTGTCCTTTGCTCCTGCTGGATTTCACGGTTTTCACAGCCTCTTCCTGATGGGCTCTTGCTTACCTTCTAACAGGTGTCGCTGTCCTTTGCTCCTGCTGGATTTCACGGTTTTCTCAGCCTCTTACTGACGGGCTCTTGCTTACCTTCTGACAGGTGTCCCTGTCCTTTGCTCCTGCTGGATTTCACGGTTTTCACAGCCTCTTCCTGACGGGCTCTTGCTTACCTTCTGACAGTTGTCAGTGTCCTCTGCTCCTGCTGGATTTCACGGTTTTCTCAGCCTCTTCCTGACGGGCTCTTGCTTACCTTCTGACAGGTGTCGCTGTCCTTTGCTCGTGCTGGATTTCACGGTTTTCACAGCCTCTTCCTAACGGGCTCTTGCTTACCTTCTAACAGGTGTCGCTGTCCTTTGCTCCTGCTGGATTTCACGGTTTTCACAGCCTCTTCCTGACGGGCTCTTGCTTACCTTCTGACAGGTGTCGCTGTCCTTTGCTCCTGCAGGATTTCACGGTTCTCTCAGCCTCTTCCTGACGGGCTCTTGCTTACCTTCTGACAGGTGTCGCTGTCCTTTGCTCCTGCTGGATTTCACGGTTTTCTCAGCCTCTTCCTGACGGGCCCTTGCTTACCTTCTGACAGGTGTCGCTGTCCTTTGCTCCTGCTGGATTTCACGGTTTTCACAGCCTCTTCCTGACGGGTTCTTGCTTACCCTCTGACAGCTGTCGCTGTCCTTTGCTCCTGCTGGATTTCACGGTTTTCACAGCCTCTTCCTGACGGGCTCTTGCTTACCTTCTGACAGGTGTCGCTGTCCTTTGCTCCTGCTGGATTTCACGGTTTTCACAGCCTCTTCCTGATGGGCTCTTGCTTACCTTCTGACAGGTGTCGCTGTCCTTTGCTCCTGCTGGATTTCACGGTTTTCACAGCCTCTTCCTGACGGGGTCTTGCTTACCCTCTGACAGTTGTCGCTGTCCTTTGCTCCTGCTGGATTTCACGGTTTTCACAGCCTCTTCCTGACGGGCTCTTGCTTACCTTCTGACAGCTGTCGCTGTCCTTTGCTCCTGCTGGATTTCACGGTTTTCACAGCCTCTTCCTGACGGGCTCTTGCTTACCTTCTGACAGGTGTCGCTGTCCTTTGCTCCTGCAGTATTTCACGGTTTTCTCAGCCTCTTCCTGACGGGCTCTTGCGTACCGTCTAACAGGTGTCGCTGTCCTTTGCTCCTGCTGGATTTCACGGTTTTCTCAGCCTCTTCCTGACGGGCTCTTGCTTACCTTCTGACAGGTGTCGCTGTCCTTTGCTCCTGCTGGATTTCACGGTTTTCACAGCCTCTTCCTGACGGGCTCTTGCTTACCTTCTGACAGTTGTCGCTGTCCTCTGCTCCTGCTGGATTTCACGGTTTTCACAGCCTCTACCTGACGGGCTCTTGCTTACCTTCTGACAGGTGTCGTTGTCCTTTGCTCCTGCTGGATTTCACGGTTTTCTCAGCCTCTTCCTGACGGGCTCTTGCTTACCTTCTGACAGGTGTCGCTGTCCTTTGCTCCTGCTGGATTTCACGGTTTTCACAGCCTCTTCCTGACGGGCTCTTGCTTACCTTCTAACAGGTGTCGCTGCCCTTTGCTCCTGCTGGATTTCACGGTTTTCTCAGCCTCTTCCTGACGGGCTCTTGCTTACCTTCTGACAGGTGTCGCTGTCCTTTGCTCCTGCTGGATTTCACGGTTTTCACAGCCTCTTCCTGGCGGGCTCTTGCTTACCTTCTCACAGTTGTCACTGTCCTCTGCTCCTGCTGGATTTCACGGTTTTCTCAGCCTCTTCCTGACGGGCTCTTGCTTACCTTCTGACAGCTGTCGCTGTCCTTTGCTCCTGCTGGATTTCACGGTTTTCACAGCCTCTTCCTGACGGGCTCTTGCTTACCTTCTGACAGGTGTCGCTGTCCTTTGCTCCTGCTGGATTTCACGGTTTTCACAGCCTCTTCCTGACGGGCTCTTGCTTACCTTCTGCAGGTGTCGCTGTCCTTTGCTCCTGCAGGATTTCACGGTTTTCTCAGCCTCTTCCTGACGGGCTCTTGCTTACCTTCTGACAGATGTCGCTGTCCTTTGCTCCTGCTGGATTTCACGGTTTTCTCAGCCTCTTCCTGACGGGCTCTTGCTTACCTTCTGACAGGTGTCGCTGTCCTTTGCTCGTGCTAGATTTCACGGTTTTCACAGCCTCTTCCTGACGGGTTCTTGCTTACCCTCTGACAGCTGTCGCTGTCCTTTGCTCCTGCTGGATTTCACGGTTTTCACAGCCTCTTCCTGACGGGCTCTTGCTTACCTTCTGACAGGTGTCGCTGTCCTTTGCTCCTGCTGGATTTCACGGTTTTCACAGCCTCTTCCTGATGGGCTCTTGCTTACCTTCTGACAGGTGTCGCTGTCCTTTGCTCCTGCTGGATTTCACGGTTTTCACAGCCTCTTCCTGACGGGCTCTTGCTTACCCTCTGACAGGTGTCGCTGTCCTTTGCTCCTGCTGGATTTCACGGTTTTCACAGCAACTTCCTGACGGGCTCTTGCTTACGTTCTGACAGCTGTCGCTGTCCTTTGCTCCTGCTGGATTTCACGGTTTTCTAAGCCTCTTCCTGACGGGCTCTTGCTTACCTTCTGACAGGTGTCGCTGTCCTTTGATCCTCTGGATTTCACGGTTTTCACAGCCTCTTCCTGACGAGCTCTTGCTTACCTTCTAACAGGTGTCGCTGTCCTATGCTCCTGCTGGATTTCACTGTTTTCACAGCCTCTTCCTCACGGGCTCTTGCTTACCCTCTAACAGCTGTCGCTGTCCTTTGCTCCTGCTGAATTTCACGGTTTTCACAGCTTCTTCCTGACGGGCTCTTGCTTACCTTCTGACAGGTGTCGCTGTCCTTTGCTTCTGCTGGATTTCACGGTTTTCACAGCCTCTTCCTGACGGGCTCTTGCTTACCTTCTGACAGGTGTCGCGGTCCTTTGCTCCTGCTGGATTTCACGGTTTTCACAGACTCTTACTGACGGGCTCGTGCTTACCTTCTGACAGTTGTCACTGTCCTCTGCTCCTGCTGAATTTCACGGTTTTCTCAGCCTCTTCCTGACGGGCTCTTGCTTACCTTCTGACAGTTTTCGCTGTGCTCTGCTCCTGCTGGATTTCACGGTTTTCTCAGCCTCTTCCTGACGGGCTCTTGCTTACCTTCTGACAGGTGTCGCTGTCCTTTGCTCCTGCTGGATTTCACGCTTTTCACAGCCTCTTCCTGACGGGCTCTTGCTTACCTTCTGACAGTTGTCGCTGTCCTTTGCTCCTGCTGGATTTCACGGTTTTCACAGCCTCTTCCTGACGGGCTCTTGCTTACCTTCTGACAGGTGTCGCTGTCCTTTGCTTCTGCTGGATTTCACGGTTTTCTCAGCCTCTTCTGACGGGCTCTTGCTTACCTTCTGACAGGTGTCGCTGTCCTTTGCTTCTGCTGGATTTCACGGTTTTCTCAGCCTCTTTCTGACGGGCTCTTGCTTATCTTCTGACAGTTGTCACTGTCCTCTGCTCCTGCTGGATTTCACGGTTTTCACAGCCTCTTCCTGACGGGCTCTTGCTTACCTTTTGACAGCTGTCGCTGTCCTTTGCTCCTGCTGGATTTCACGGTTTTCTCAGCCTCTTCCTGACGGGCTCTCGCTTACCTTCTGACAGTTGTCCCTGTCCTTTGCTCCTGCTGAATTTCACGGTTATCACAGCCTCTTCCTGACGGGCTCTTGCTTACCTTCTGACAGGTGTCGCTGTCCTTTGCTCCTGCTGGATTTCACGGTTTTCACAGCCTCTTACTGACGGGCTCTTGCTTACCTTCTGACAGGTGTCGCTGTCCTTTGATCCTGCTGGATTTCACGGTTTTCACAGCCTCTTCCTGACGGGCTCTTGCTTACCTTCTGACAGTTTTCGCTGTGCTCTGCTCCTGCTGGATTTCACGGTTTTCTCAGCCTCTTCCTGACATGCTCTTGCTTACCTTCTGACAGGTGTCGCTGTCCTTTGCTCCTGCTGGATTTCACGGTTTTCACAGCCTCTTCCTGACGGGCTCTTGCTTACCTTCTGACAGTTGTCGCTGTCCTCTGCTCCTGCTGGATTTCACGGTTTTCACAGCCTCTTCCTGACGGGCTCTTGCTTACCTTCTGACAGCTGTCGCTGTCCTTTGCTCCTGCTGGATTTCACGGTTTTCTGAGCCTCTTCCTGACGGGCTCTTGCTTACCTTCTGACAGGTGTCGCTGTCCTTTGCTCCTGCTGGATTTCACGGTTTTCACAGCCTCTTCCTGACGGGCTCTTGCTTACCTTATAACAGGTGTCGCTGTCCTTTGCTCCTGCAGGATTTCACGGTTTTCTCAGCCTCTTACTGACGGGCTCTTGCTTACCTTCTGACAGGTGTCCCTGTCCTTTGCTCCTGCTGGATTTCACGGTTTTCACAGCCTCTTACTGACGGGCTCTTGCTTACCTTCTGACAGTTGTCAGTGTCCTCTGCTCCTGCTGGATTTCACGGTTTTCTCAGCCTGTTCCTGACGGGCTCTTGCTTACCTTCTGACAGGTGTCGCTGTCCTTTGCTCGTGCTGGATTTCACGGTTTTCTCAGCCTCTTCCTGACGGGCTCTTGCTTACCTTCTGACAGGTGTCGCTGTCCTTTGCTCCTGCTGGATTTCACGGTTTTCACAGCCTCTTCCTGACGGGCTCTTGCTTACCTTCTGACAGGTGTCGCTGTCCTTTGCTCCTGCTGGATTTCACGGTTTTCACAGCCTCTTCCTGATATGCTCTTGCTTACCTTCTGACAGGTGTCGCTGTCCTTTGCTCCTGCTGGATTTCACGGTTTTCACAGCCTCTTCCTGACGGGCTCTTGCTTACCCTCTGACAGTTGTCGCTGTCCTTTGCTCCTGCTGGATTTCACGGTTTTCACAGCCTCTTCCTGACGGGCTCTTGCTTACCTTCTGACAGCTGTCGCTGTCCTTTGATCCTGCTGGATTTCACGGTTTTCTCAGCCTCTTCCTGACGGGCTCTTGCTTACCTTCTGACAGGTGTCGCTGTCCTTTGATCCTGCTGGATTTCACGGTTTTCACAGCCTCTTCCTGACGGGCTCTTGCTTACCTTCTAACAGGTGTCGCTGTCCTATGCTCCTGCTGGATTTCACAGTTTTCACAGCCTCTTCCTCACGGGCTCTTAATTACCCTCTAACAGCTGTCGCTGTCCTTTGCTCCTGCTGAATTTCACGGTTTTCACAGCTTCTTCCTGACGGGCTCTTGCTTACCTTCTGACAGGTGTCGCTGTCCTTTGCTCCTGCTGGATTTCCCGGTTTTCACAGCCTCTTCCTGACGGGCTCTTGCTTACCTTCTGACAGGTGTCGCGGTCCTTTGCTCCTGCTGGATTTCACGGTTTTCACAGCCTCTTACTGACGGGCTCGTATTACCTTCTGACAGTTGTCGCTGTCCTCTGCTCCTGCTGGATTTCACGGTTTTCTCAGCCTCTTCCTGACGGGCTCTTGCTTACCTTCTGACAGTTTTCGCTGTGCTCTGCTCCTGCTGGATTTCACGGTTTTCTCAGCCTCTTCTTGACGGGCTCTTGCTTACCTTCTGACAGCTGTCGCTGTCCTTTGCTCCTGCTGGATTTCACGGTTTTCTGAGCCTTTTCCTGACGGGCTCTTGCTTACCTTCTGACAGGTGTCGCTGTCCTTTGATCCTGCTTTATTTCACGGTTTTCACAGCCTCTTCCTGACGGGCTCTTGCTTACCTTCTAACAGGTGTCGCTGTCCTTTGATCCTGCTGGATTTCACGGTTTTCACAGCCTCTTCCTGACGGGCTCTTGCTTACCTTCTAACAGTTGTCACTGTCCTATGCTCCTGCTGGATTTCACGGTTTTCACAGCCTCTTCCTCACGGGCTCTTGCTTACCCTCTAACAGCTGTCGCTGTCCTTTGGTCCTGCTGAATTTCACGGTTTTCACAGCTTCTTCCTGACGGGCTCTTGCTTACCTTCTGACAGCTGTCGCTGTCCTTTGCTCCTACTGGATTTCACGGCTTTCACAGCCTCTTCCTGACGGGCTCTTGCTTACCTTCTGACAGGTGTCGCGGTCCTTTGCTCCTGCTGGATTTCACGGTTTTCACAGCCTCTTACTGACGGGCTCGTGCTTACCTTCTGACAGTTGTCGCTGTCCTCTGCTCCTGCTGGATTTCACGGTTTTCTCAGCCTCTTCCTGGCGGGCTCTTGCTTACCTTCTGACAGTTTTCGCTGTGCTCTGCTCCTGCTGGATTTCACGGTTTTCTCAGCCTCTTCCTGACGGGCTCTTGCTTACCTTCTGACAGGTGTCGCTGTCCTTTGCTCCTGCTGGATTTCACGGTTTTCATAGCCTCTTACTGACGGGCTCGTGCTTACCTTCTGACAGTTGTCGCTGTCCTCTGCTCCTGCTGGATTTCACGGTTTTCTCAGCCTCTTCCTGACGGGCTCTTGCTTACCTTCTGACAGTTTTTGCTGTGCTCTGCTCCTGCTGGATTTCACGGTTTTCTCAGCCTCTTCCTGACGGGCTCTTGCTTACCTTCTGACAGGTGTCGCTGTCCTTTGCTCCTGCTGGATTTCACGGTTTTCACAGCCTCTTCCTGACGGGCTCTTGCTTACCTTCTGACAGGTGTTGCTGTCCTTTGCTCCTGCTGGATTTCACGGTTTTCACAGCCTCTTCCTGACGGGCTCTTGCTTACCTTCTGACAGGTGTCGCTGTCCTTTGCTTCTGCTGGATTTCACGGTTTTCTCAGCCTCTTCCTGACGGGCTCTTGCTTACCTTCTGACAGCTGTCGCTGTCGTTTGCTCCTGCTGGATTTCACGGTTTTCTCAGCCTCTTCCTGACGGGCTCTTGCTTACCTTCTGACAGTTGTCGCTGTCCTCTGCTCCTGCTGGATTTCACGGTTTTCACAGCCTCTTCCTGACGGGCTCTTGCTTACCTTCTGACAGCTGTCGCTGTCCTTTGCTCCTGCTGGATTTCACGGTTTTCTCAGCCTCTTCCTGACGGGCTCTTGCTTACCTTCTGACAGGTGTCGCTGTCCTTTGCTCCTGCTGGATTTCACGGTTTTCACAGCCTCTTCCTGACGGGCTCTTGCTTACCTTCTAACAGGTGTCGCTGTCCTTTGCTCCTGCTGGATTTCACGGTTTTCACAGCCTCTTCCTGACAGGCTCTTGCTTACCCTCTGACAGCTGTCGCTGTCCTTTGCTCCTGCTGGATTTCACGGTTTTCACAGCCTCTTCCTGACGGGCTCTTGCTTACCTTCTGACAGCTGTCGCTGTCCTTTGCTCCTGCTGGATTTCACGGTTTTCTCAGCCTCTTCCTGACGGGCTCTTGCTTACCTTCTGACAGGTGTCGCTGTCCTTTGATCCTGCTGGATTTCACGGTTTTCACAGCCTCTTCCTAACGGGCTCTTGCTTACCTTCTAACAGGTGTCGCTGTCCTATGCTCCTGCTGGATTTCACAGTTTTCACAGCCTCTTCCTCACGGGCTCTTAATTACCCTCTAACAGCTGTCGCTGTCCTTTGCTCCTGCTGAATTTCACGGTTTTCACAGCTTCTTCCTGACGGGCTCTTGCTTACCTTCTGACAGGTGTCGCTGTCCTTTGCTCCTGCTGGATTTCACGGTTTTCACAGCCTCTTCCTGACGGGCTCCTGCTTACCTTCTGACAGGTGTCGCGGTCCTTTGCTCCTGCTGGATTTCACGGTTTTCACAGCCTCTTACTGACGGGCTCGTATTACCTTCTGACAGTTGTCGCTGTCCTCTGCTCCTGCTGGATTTCACGGTTTTCTCAGCCTCTTCCTGACGGGCTCTTGCTTACCTTCTGACAGTTTTCGCTGTGCTCTGCTCCTGCTGGATTTCACGGTTTTCTCAGCCTCTTCCTGACGGGCTCTTGCTTACCTTCTGACAGCTGTCGCTGTCCTTTGCTCCTGCTGGATTTCACGGTTTTCTCAGCCTCTTCCTGGCGGGCTCTTGCTTACCTTCTGACAGTTTTCGCTGTGCTCTGCTCCTGCTGGATTTCACGGTTTTCTCAGCCTCTTCCTGACGGGCTCTTGCTTACCTTCTGACAGGTGTCGCTGTCCTTTGCTCCTGCTGGATTTCACGGTTTTCATAGCCTCTTACTGACGGGCTCGTGCTTACCTTCTGACAGTTGTCGCTGTCCTCTGCTCCTGCTGGATTTCACGGTTTTCTCAGCCTCTTCCTGACGGGCTCTTGCTTACCTTCTGACAGTTTTTGCTGTGCTCTGCTCCTGCTGGATTTCACGGTTTTCTCAGCCTCTTCCTGACGGGCTCTTGCTTACCTTCTGACAGGTGTCGCTGTCCTTTGCTCCTGCTGGATTTCACGGTTTTCACAGCCTTTTCCTGACGGGCTCTTGCTTACCTTCTGACAGGTGTCGCTGTCCTTTGCTCCTGCTGGATTTCACGGTTTTCACAGCCTCTTCCTGACGGGCTCTTGCTTACCTTCTGACAGGTGTCGCTGTCCTTTGCTTCTGCTGGATTTCACGGTTTTCTCAGCCTCTTCCTGACGGGCTCTTGCTTACCTTCTGACAGGTGTCGCTGTCCTTTGCTCCTGCTGGATTTCACGGTTTTCTCAGCCTCTTCCTGACGGGCTCTTGCTTACCTTCTGACAGTTGTCGCTGTCCTCTGCTCCTGCTGGATTTCACGGTTTTCACAGCCTCTTCCTGACGGGCTCTTGCTTACCTTCTGACAGCTGTCGCTGTCCTTTGCTCCTGCTGGATTTCACGGTTTTCTCAGCCTCTTCCTGACGGGCTTTTGCTTACCTTCTGACAGGTGTCGCTGTCCTTTGCTCCTGCTGGATTTCACGGTTTTCACAGCCTCTTCCTGACGGGCTCTTGCTTACCTTCTAACAGGTGTCGCTGTCCTTTGCTCCTGCTGGATTTCACGGTTTTCACAGCCTCTTCCTGACAGGCTCTTGCTTACCCTCTGACAGCTGTCGCTGTCCTTTGCTCCTGCTGAATTTCACGGTTTTCACAGCTTCTTCCTGACGGGTTCTTGCTTACCTTCTGACAGCTGTCGCTGTCCTTTGCTCCTGCTGTATTTCACGGTTTTCACAGCCTCTTCCTGACGGGCTCTTGCTTACCTTCTGACAGGTGTCGCTGTCCTTTGCTCCTGCTGGATTTCACGGTTTTCACAGCCTCTTACTGACGGGCTCGTGCTTACCTTCTGACAGTTGTCGCTGTCCTCTGCTCCTGCTGGATTTCACGGTTTTCTCAGCCTCTTCCTGACGGGCTCTTGCTTACCTTCTGACAGTTTTCGCTGTGCTCTGTTCCTGCTGGATTTCACGGTTTTCTCAGCCTCTTCTTGACGGGCTCTTGCTTACCTTCTGACAGGTGTCGCTGTCCTTTGCTCCTGCTGGATTTCACGGTTTTCACAGCCTCTTCCTGACGGGCTCTTGCTTACCTTCTGACAGCTGTCGCTGTCCTTTGCTCCTGCAGTATTTCACGGTTTTCTCAGCCTCTTCCTGACGGGCTCTTGCGTACCTTCTGACAGGTGTCGCTGTCCTTTGCTCCTGCTGGATTTCACGGTTTTCTCAGCCTCTTCCTGACGGGCTCTTGCTTACCTTCTGACAGGTGTCGCTGTCCTTTGCTCCTGCTGGATTTCACGGTTTTCACAGCCTCTTCCTGACGGGCTCTTGCTTACCTTCTGACAGTTGTCGCTGTCCTCTGCTCCTGCTGGATTTCGCGGTTTTCACAGCCTCTTCCTGACGGGCTCTTGCTTACCTTCTGACAGGTGTCGTTGTCCTTTGCTCCTGCTGGATTTCACGGTTTTCTCAGCCTCTTCCTGACGGGCTCTTGCTTACCTTCTGACAGGTGTCGCTGTCCTTTGCCCCTGCTGGATTTCACGGTTTTCACAGCCTCTTCCTGACGGGTTCTTGCTTACCTTCTAACAGGTGTCGCTGTCCTTTGCTCCTGCTGGATTTCACGGTTTTCTCAGCCTCTTCCTGACGTGCTCTTGCTTACCTTCTGACAGGTGTCGCTGTCCTTTGCTCCTGCTGGATTTCACGGTTTTCACAGCCTCTTCCTGGCGGGCTCTTGCTTACCTTCTGACAGTTGTCACTGTCCTCTGCTCCTGCTGGATTTCACGGTTTTCTCAGCCTCTTCCTGACGGGCTCTTGCTTACTTTCTGACAGGTGTCGCTGTCCTTTGCTCCTGCTGGATTTCACGGTTTTCACAGCCTCTTCCTGATGGGCTCTTGCTTACCTTCTGACAGGTGTCGCGGTCCTTTGCTCCTGCTGGATTTCACGGTTTTCACAGCCTCTTCCTGACGGGCTCTTGCTTACCTTCTGACAGGTGTCGCTGTCCTTTGCTCCTGCAGGATTTCACGGTTTTTCTCAGCCTCTTCCTGACGGGCTCTTGCTTAGCTTCTGACAGGTGTCGCTGTCCTTTGCTCCTGCTGGATTTCACGGTTTTCTCAGCCTCTTCCTGACGGGCTCTTGCTTACCTTCTGACAGGTGTCGCTGTCCTTTGCTCGTGCTGGATTTCACGGTTTTCACAGCCTCTTCCTGACGGGTTCTTGCTTACCCTCTGACAGCTGTCGCTGTCCTTTGCTCCTGCTGGATTTCACGGCTTTCACAGCCTCTTCCTGACGGGCTCTTGCTTACCTTCTGACAGGTGTCGCTGTCCTTTGCTCCTGCTGGATTTCACGGTTTTCACAGCCTCTTCCTGATGGGCTCTTGCTTACCTTCTGACAGGTGTCGCTGTCCTTTGCTCCTGCTGGATTTCACGGTTTTCGCAGCCTCTTCCTGACGGGCTCTTGCTTACCCTCTGACAGGTGTCACTGTCCTTTGCTCCTGCTGGATTTCACGGTTTTCACAGCCTCTTCCTGACGGGCTCTTGCTTACGTTCTGACAGCTGTCGCTGTTCTTTTCTCCTGCAGTATGTCACGGTTTTCTGAGCCTCTTCCTGACGGGCTCTTGCTTACCTTCTGACAGGTGTCGCTGTCCTTTGATCCTGCTGGATTTCACAGTATTCACAGCCTCTTCCTGACGGGCTCTTGCTTACCTTCTAACAGGTGTCGCTGTCCTATGCTCCTGCTGGATTTGACGGTTTTCTCAGCCTCTTCCTGACGGGCTCTTGCTTACCTTCTGACAGTTTTCGCTGTCCTTTGCTCCTGCTGGATTTCACGGTTTTCACAGCCTCTTCCTGACGGGCTCTTGCTTACCTTCTGACAGGTGTCGCGGTCCTTTGCTCCTGCTGGATTTCACGGTTTTCACAGCCTCTTCCTGACGGGCTCTTGCTTACCTTCTTACAGGTGTCGCGGTCCTTTGCTCCTGCTGGATTTCACGGTTTTCACAGCCTCTTACTGACGGGCACGTGCTTACCTTCTGACAGTTGTCGCTGTCCTCTGCTCCTGCTGGATTTCACGGTTTTCTCAGCCTCTTCCTGGCGGGCTCTTGCTTACCTTCTGACAGCTGTCGCTGTCCTTTGCTCCTGCTGGATTTCACGGTTTTCTCAGCCTCTTCCTGACGTGCTCTTGCTTACCTTCTGACAGGTGTCGCTGTCCTTTGCTCCTGCTGGATTTCACGGTTTTCTCAGCCTCTTCCTGACGGGCTCTTGTTGCTAGCCAATTCCCTCGCCTCGTGCTGTTGCTAGGCAACGGCCGGGTCCGCTACTGGGACCCCTCTATTGTTGAGAACTGCGTCGCGTACAATTTGTCGTTTAGTCTAATATATGTTAAATAGCGCAGCGGTTTATGAAGTTAAGTGACTCAGATTTGGAAGCACGCCTGGCACACGATGTATATTGCTAGAGTAGTTTCCTTTGTAGCACGGTCCATTGTGCACTGACCGCAATGAACTGAGAAGTACAATAACGGAACTGAGCATAACGTCACAAGCGATTATTTCAGTATTGGTTGTCAGACAACGGAAACGGAAAACAACGGCGACTGTGATGGATACATCCAGTAATTGTAGATCTGCGTCGCAAATTAAAGTGAATAAATACACACGAAAGATAATTCCCGAACCTTATTTATTTAATAATTATCGTGTGTCAATACTGCACTATCATTTGAGTACCTCTAAAGTACTTGAAAGACTTGCACGCAGAGATACCAATATTCAACATAGTACAGGAGCTGAAGAAAAGCTGTCAGTTACATAAGGGAAGTGTTATTCATGTACAGCAATAGCAATAGCATAGCAATAAGGAACAGTTGACTTATCTACACTGCTGGCCATTAAAATTGCTACACCACGAAGATGACGTGCTACAGACGCGAAGTTTAACCGACAGGAAGAATATGCTGTGATATGCAAATGATTAGCTTTTCACAACATTCACACAAGGTTGGCGCCGGTGGCATACCCTACAACGTGCTGACATGAGGAAAGTTTCCAATCGATATCTCATACACAAACAGCAGTTGACCGGCGTTGCCTGGTGAAACGTTGTTGTGAAGCCTCGTGTAAGGAGGAGAAATGCGTACCATCACGTTTCCGACTTTGATAAAGGTCGGATTGTAGCCTATCGCGGTTGCGGTTTATCGTATCGCGACATTGCTGCTCGCGTTGGTCAAGATCCAATGAGTGTTAGCAGAATATGGAATCGGTGGGTTCTGGAGGGTAATACGGAACGCCGTGCTGAATCCCAACAGCCTCTTATCACTAGCAGTCGAGATGACAGGCATCTTATCCGCATGGCTGTAACGGATCGTGCAGCCGCGTCTCGATCCCTGAGTCAACAGATGGGGACGTTTGCAAGACAACAACCATCTGCACGAACAGTTCGACGACGTCGGTACAAATGGCTCTGAGCACTAAGGGACTTAACTGCTGAGGTCATCAGTCCCCTAGAACTTAGAACTACTTAAACTTAACTAACCCAAGGACACCACACACAGCCATGCCCGAGGCAGGATGCGAACATGCGGCCGTAGAGGTCGCGCGGTTCCAGACTGTAGCGCCCCCCGGCTGCGGTTACACTTGACGCTGCATCCCAGACAGCAGCGCCTGCGATGGTGTACTCAACGACGAACATGGGTGCACGAATGACAAAACGGCCTTTTTTTATGTATCCAGGTTCTGTTTACAGCATCATAACGGTCGCATCCGTGTTTGGCGACATCGCGTTGAACGCACCTTGGAAGTGTGTATTCGTCATCGCCATACTGGCGTATCACCCGACGTGATGGTATGGGGTGCCATTGGTTAGACGTCTCGGTCACCTCTTGTTCGCATTGACGGCACTTTGAACAGTGGACGTTAGATTTCAGATGTGTTACGACCCGTGGCTCTACCCTTCATTCGATCCCTGCTAATCCCTACATTTCAGCAGGATAATGCACACCGCATGTTGCAGGTCGTGTACGAGCCTTTCTGGATACAGAAAATGTTCGACTGCTGCCCTGGTCAGCACATATCACCACCAATTGAAAACATCTGGTCAATGGTGGCCGAGCAACTGGCTCGTCACAATACGTCAGTCATTACTCTTGATGAACTGTGGTATCGTGTTGAAGCTGCATGGGCAGCTGTACCTGTACACGCCATCCAAGCTGTGTTTGACTCAATGGCCAGGCGTTATTTCGGCCAGAGGTGGTTGTTCTGGGTACTAAAGTTCCAGGATCTATGCATCCAAACTGTGTGAAAATGTAATCACATGTCAGTTCTAGTATAATATATTTGTCCAATGAATACCCGTTTATCATCTGCATTTCTTCTTGGTAAAGCAATTGTAATGGCCAGTAGTGTACAAACAGCTGTTCTCCCATTCATTACAGAAATTGAAAGAAAATTCAACCTACTTATAAAAAAAAATCTGACATCCTGGCCCTAATATTCAATCCAATAATTATGACAGATTCAAATACGACACTCAAAAGTCCCCGGATTCTACTACTCACTTTTCAATGAGAAAGCAGATGCTGCTGCGAGCTGAGCATACGTTGCGGGATAGATTCGTCACGAAACGGCAAATTGATGATACTACATTGTGGGTTAGATTGATGATTATAAGTTTGGTAATAACTGTATAACTTTATTGTCTTTGTTCCAGAATCCGCAACAGGTCTTTTTCAAAGCCGTCAACGTTTCCCCTCTCTGCTTTGGCTGCTGTTTGCATGTGAGGAACTGTTGCTTTTGCGGAAGTCTTCGTAGCGTCACTTGCAGGTGGAGTTTCCCGCAGCCGGGCTCAATTTTCCTGTTGGGAAGTCGCTTTCTCTTAGTGTGTTTCCTTCATGTTACAGCACGTACTGAAACAGAAAAGCAAAAGAAAATTTTTTGAAAATCTCTCGTACATAGGCCTATGTCTCACCAAGTATTGAGAATGTAATAGCTCATGCCAGTAGTGGCACAGAAAAATGGGAACACACGATTATAAATACACTAAAAACTGCCTCAAGCGTACGTCACTACTGTATGTAGAATCCTGTAAGACCAAAGAATATGCACTCTTCTGAAAATCTTAGTTATGGAAACCTAATTCGCAAATATTTGTTGGAAAATATGCAATGAGCGTCGTAGATATCATCTTAAAAATTATTAATTTTTGAAAAAGATGGTATTTCGTATATCTTTTTATGAGGCTTATCAATATGCGTTATTATATCGTCTGAATGAATGATTGTTTGCAAATTGAATGCTTGATTTGGTCCCGATTCTGTTATATTAGTGCTAAGTTACATCTCCTAGTAATTTTAATGATACTGAAGTGGTCCTTGAGGATGCTATTACTATTCATTACAGTCAAATTTCCCTCTGTTGTGTTTAACATGTCCGGTACGCCTGCGATTAACTAGTAGACCACGTGGACAGAGCTGTAACACTTTGCGGTGAAACAGTAAATTTCAGCCATGTTTAAAATCTTGAAATTTAGGGTACATTTATGTACAGATTGAAAGCAAACGAAATACGTTCTTGAGAGCAGTATTTTACTCACGTTACAAGCATTTTGATCACCGGTTCTTGTAAGAAGTGGGACCGAAAGAGAGAAATTTGTTCCATGGGGCCTCGGAAGCATCACTTATTAATCTGAACCGTTTGGGTGTTACACTACACTTCTTTGTCAATAAAATTCTTCTGGATTTGAGGTCGCATTGTCATCTGTATAATTCCGATGTTTCGGCGACTGTTGCAAGGCGCCTTTCTCAGGGTGTGAGTTAGCAACCCACCCTGAGGAAGGCGCCTTGCAACAGTCGCCGAAACGTCGGAATTTTGCGGATGACCATGACGCCTCGAACCGAGAAGAATTTTGTTGGCTGTGACAACGGCCGGGAAGCCTACGTTTACATGTTCCTTGTCTTGTAGCGCAAAGTGAAAAGTTCTGCAACCGACTTTACTGCGAATGAGATATGCATCAGCTTTCAAATAGATAAACATGAGGAACCTCCTTCTAACGTTGTACACTTTTCGAAAACTTTCGTTTCCTGCGTTAAGTATAATAATCACCAAATTGACAAGTGAATGATGAGAAGACATAGCAGTTTGCAGTGTCTGCCTAACTTGTGACGCTTGGTTACATGGATATCAAATATCTAACTTATAGAGCTTCTAGAAGAACCCTACAAATTTCACTTATGCTTCGATGAGTTCACTGCGAAAGTTTCTCAAGAGAGATTCACGTAATGAAGGTAGTTGCACAAAACGAGTGTCATAGGAATGGCTAGCCACAGGCTTGCCACGGCGGTGGTCGATAGCTGGTGCTGAAGTCCTTGGCTTTTAAAATCTTATCAGCGGCGCAACCATTGTAATTACAATTTGAAAGAGCCATTAAGTCTCGGGTTTTCCTTTGTTAACCGAGAGATATGATTATAGTGGGGTAGACAGGCTAATGGATTGATGTTTTTCCAGAGACACAGGCTACAGGTGTATTGTACAATCACAGAACTGGTTACATCCCTCTTTACTTTGGAAGCCGGCCGGGGTGGCCGAACGGTTCTGGGCGCTACAGTCTGGAAACGCGCGACCGCTACGGTCGCAGTTTCTAATCCTGCCTCGGGCATGGTTATGTGTGATGTACTTAGGTTAGGTTTAAGTAGTTCTAAGTACTAGGAGACTGATGAAGTTGGATCCCATAGTGCTCAGAGCCATTTGAACCATTTGAAAAAAGGAAAAATATGGAAACCGAAATTTTAAAGTTGTTAAATCATTTATTTCTTAACCCTGCGTTGCTAGTGTGTTCGTTTGTTCCACCGTTGCTACGAGGGGTCTCTCAGACCCGACCTGTGTATCAGTCTGATTTGTTCAGGATAGGCAACATAAAAGGGCTTCACATTCACGTATGTTGTCTAGATGAAGTAAACAAACATGTTTAGCTTTTGGGTTTGAGCAATTTGTTGTCCTGTATTACTACGTAAGCAAATTAGATAGTGATTCTAACATTTACGTACTGTACAGGACCAAAATGGTTACACAATGTGACTGTCATGTATCATAGCACAGAGAGTAGAACTCGGGACCTTTGCCTTTCGCGGGCAAGTGCTCTACCATCTGAGCTTCTGTTAAGTTTGGAAGGTAGGAGACGAGATACTGGCAGAAGTAAAGCTGTGAGTACCGGGTGTGAGTCGTGCTTCGGTAGCTCAGATGGTAGAGCACTTGCCCGCGAAAGGCAAAGATCCCGAGTTCGAGTCTCGGTCGGGCACACAGTTTTAATCTGCCAGGAAGTTTCATATCAGCGCACACTCCGCTGCAGAGTGAAAATCTCATTCTGGAATTTGAATGTGTGCTGCAAACGTATTTGCGTTGGGACAAATGATACCACTATTCCTACTCTGGATCCTACAGCTCCAACAAGTACTTACCTACCTGCTATGGTCGGTCTTGCAGACCCAAACACGCAACAAGCACTCCTACACTCCTTCCGCCGTCACTTGACGAGCAAATGGCACAGCTGAGTAAGGCAGGAAGCTACAAGGAACGGTGCTTTTGTGCAGTGTTGTGAACCTAACGAAAGCGAAATGCTCACACGAGTCAGTGTCCGGAAGAGCCACCAGTATCAGTGCAGGGTTAAAAGGGAAATCGTTGTTTAATTTATGTTTAGTCCTGCTTTTGTTGCAGAACCTGGTGATATGGAACTGAAACGTAGACGATAAACAGCACAGAAGGCTTCTGAAATGTGGTGCTACAGATGAATACTGAAGGTAAGATAGGTAGATCTAGTAGCTAATGAAGAGGTATAGAATCGAATGGGGCAAGTGAGCTTTATGCCACAACTTGGCTAAAAGAATGGTCAAGTTGACAGTAGACATCCTGATGCACCACGGAATACTGTAGATAATCCGTTAATGGCGGGAATTGTGAGGGATAAAAACTGCGCGGAGCCAGCAAGGCTTGAACGTAGTTAGTAGGTTCAAATGGATGTGTGCTGCAGGAGTTTTAAGGACGCGAGGAGGTTTGCACAGGGGGACTAGCGTCGAAAGCTGCGTCAGACCAGTCTTCGACTGCGGACTACAGAAACACGACGTATTTTGTGTGTTCCACAGCTTGCAATAAGCAAATGTTTATTAACACCATTATAGCGCGTCTAGTACAATTTATTTATGTCTGTTGCAAAGTACAACACATACTGAGTGCACTTCCAGCTGGTTCGAATACAAATATAAAAAAGTGAAACGTATTACTTCTAAAAAATTCTCATGTGAGGTGTCGATTGTGCTGTTTTTCATATTACTGGACACTAAAGTCTGAACTTTGGTGACCTACAGATAAGGGAACCTCCCCGTATGGCTCTGAGCACTATTCGACTTAACATCTGAGGTCATCAGTCCCCTAGACTGCTGGCCAGGACAGCAGTCGAACATTTTCTGTGTCCAGAAAGGCCCGTACAGGACCTGCAACATGCGGCACTGCATTATCCTGCTCAAATGTAGGGTTTCGCAGGAATCGAATAAAGGGTAGAGCCACGGGTCGTAACACACCTGAAATGTAACGTCCACCGTTCAAAGTGCCGTCAACACGAACAGGTGACCGAGACGTGTAACCAATGGCACCCAATACCATCACGTCGGCTGATACGCCAGTATGGCGATGACGAATACACGCTTCCAATGTGCGTTCACCAAAATGTCGCCTAATACGGGTGTGACCATCATGATGCTGTAAACAGAACCTGGATTCATCTGAAAAAATGACGTTTTGCCATTCGTGCACCCAGGTTCGTTTGAGTACACCATCGCAGGCGCTCCCGTTTGTGATGCAGCTTCAAGGATAACCGCAGCCACGGTCTCCGAGCTGATAGTCCATGCTGCTGCAAACGTCGTCGAACTGATCCTGCAGATGGTTGTTGTCTTGCAAACGTCCCCATCTGTTGACTCAGGGATCGAGACGTGGCTGCAAGATCCGTTACAGCCATGCGGATAAGATGCCTGTCATCTCGACTGCTAGTGATACGAGGCCGTTGGGATGCAGCACGGCGTTCCGTATTACCCTCCTGAACCCACCAATTCTATATTCTGCTAACAGTCATTGGATCTTGACCAACCCGAGCAGCTGTGCCCCGATACGATAAACCGCAATCGCGATAGGTTACAATCCGACCTTTATCAAAGTCGGAAACGTGATGGTACGCATTACTCCTCGTTACACGAGGCATCACAACAACGTTTCACCAGGCAACGCCGGTCAACTGCTGTTTGTGTATGAGAAATCTGGTGGAAACTTTCCTCATGTCAGCACGTTGTAAGTGTTGGCACCGGCATCAACCTTGTGTGAATGCTCTGAAAAGCTAATCATTTGCGTATCACAGCATCTTCTTCCTGTTGGTTACATTTCACTTCTGTAGCACGTCATCGTCGTGGTGTAGCAATTTTACTTGCCAGTAGTGTACTTAAAACTAACTAACGTAAGGACATCACACACGTCCATGCCCGAGGCAGGATTCGAACCTGCGACCGTAACGGTGGCGCTTTTCCAGACTGAAGCGCCTAGAACCGCTCGGCCACTCCGGCTGGCTTCACCCCGTATGGTCTTGCAAACTAATTAAGGAACCTACAATGTCACGCAACTGAAACGTCTTACTGGATGGAAATTAATAGGCGTGGCCCAATCAAACATGGAAATACGGATACCACTCAGCGCACATACGCATATTAATGTGAGGTGGGATCATCTAATCTATAAAAGAAACAAGTGGTCACTACGACAATCAGAATTTTTTTCGTAAAGTAAAACACAAGAGTTACCCAGTGATACAAAAAATTGAACATTAAATATTTCAACAGAGGGCTCTAATGGGGAATTAACACGAGTGGGGGACACGGTAAATGCAAATTTATGTGGATAACAAGCGTGTACGACCAGTTACTGTAAGCATAGTCAGTAAATTACAGGAAGCACGCCGAAAAACAGCATCGAACATCAGCGAGATCACCAAAACGCATACTGATAGCAAATTAGCTGGCTGCCAAGTACTGAAACAGAACACGTAGCTCCTGAAGCGAATGAGCCAAAATGACGTCCCTACGAAATTTCCGACCGTACCGATGGCGCATCTTGACCTTACGCCCACCATAATACAGAAGGCGGCGGCAGTAGCGGCCGGGTACATGACGTTCAGCTGCCTGTCTGTCGTCTCGAGTCTGGGCTCCAGTGGAGGCGTCGTTCCTCCTCTGCGACTGCGAGGCCAGCCTCACAGATCACGCAGCAGCCTCTGCAGCGACTGTTCCACACCTCAGAGTGAAAGTCATTCGCCTCCCAAAGCCTAAAGTGATGAGTTCTCCTTTATGATGCTCTGCAGCTTGGCTGCCTTTTCGCCAGAGTGGGAATCCACCAGCCAGTAATACCAAATAATGCGAATTCGATTAATAAAAGGTGTTAAATACTCTTGTGAAATTTTACTATTTTCAACCAACTGTGCTCTGTGATAGGGAGGGAACCGTAAACCATAAAATTACCAAATAAGCAGCAACCAGTCGCAAAATCATGTTTTTTTATTTACTTTTGCAAATCGATTTCAACTGATTAACAGCCTTCATCGGTGCTTTCAACGAATATGTGCCCTGAGTAGTAACACAGAGGTCAAAAATAAAACTTTATGTTTGACCTCTGCTTAAGACAGTCATACATAAAACTTTATATTTGACCTCCGCTTAAGACAGTGTTAGTAGTCAGGGCACATATTCGTTGAAAGCACCGATGATGGCTGTTAATCAGTTGAAATCGATTTCCGAAAGTAAATAAAGAAAACATGATTTTGCGACTGGTTGCTGCTTATTTGGTAATTTTACATCCTTAATGTTTAAGCAGCAAAATAACTGATGATGGTCGAAGACGAGAGGATATAAAATGTAGACTGGCAATGGCAAGGAAAGCGTTTCTGAAGAAGAGAAATTTGTTAACATCGAGCATAGATTTAAGTGTCAGTAAGTCGTTTCTGAGAGTATTTGTATGTATGGAATTGAAACATGGACGATAAGTAGTTCGGACAAGAAGAGAATAGAAGATTTCAAAATGTTGTGCTGCAGAAGAAAGCTGAAGATTAGATGGGTAGATCACATAACTAATGAGGAGGTACTCAATAGAATTGGGGAGGAGTTTGCCGCACAACTTGACTAGAACAAGGGATTGGTTGGTAGGACATGTTCTGAGACATCAAGGGATCACCAATTTAGTACTGGAGGGCAGCGAAGAGGGTAAAAATCGTAGAGGAAGACCAAAAGATGAATACACTAAGCAGATTCAGAGGGATGTAGGTTGCAGTAGGTACTGGGAGATGAAGAAGCTTGCACAGGATAGAGTAGCATGGAGAGCTGCATCAAACCAGTCTCAGGACTGAAGACCACAAGAACAGCAACAATGTTTAAGCCGAACGTTATTTCGAGACGTCGTAATGAAAATTCACGGGGTCCTCTGGGAAGCGATACCTGGCTAGAGACCTCCTATCTTGCTAAAAGGCTTCTGCGAAGAAATTTACGTTTTTCCGGCAGAAGGCAACTGCCGGAAACCCTGCCTGGAGAGTTTGGGGTGAGGGAACGATGGCTCTACCTGCGACTACCACTTCACCTCGGCTTTCGGACATTTTTATGGCAGCGAACTCCTCTTAAAAGGATCCTTATCTGTCACTAGCCGCCCAGTACGCTTCCAGCTGGTCAGTCCCTCCAGAAAGAGACAGAAGCAAAAAATGTTCAAATGTGTGTGAAATCTTGTGGGAGTTAACTGCTAAGGTCATCATTCCCTAAGCTTAGACGCTACTTATCCTAAATTATCCTAAGGACAAACACACACACCCATGACCGAGGGAGGACTCGAACGTCCGTGACTGCAGCGCCTGAGACCGCTCGGCTAATCCCGCGCGGCGAGACAGAAGCCAACAAAAGGAACAGTTACTGAAAGTACCGAATCTCGATTGCACTTATTACGTGCAGCAGATTATTTGATCAAGGGAGGCGAGCATCGTGAATTTCTCTTTAATTAAATGAAACAGAAATACTTTTTGTGTGTAACAATACAGAAGACAGTGAAGAATTTAGAAACGTGCCACTTGTTGCAGGACTGGAAATACACATGACTTTATCGTTTGAAGAACTGAAGTGGGCGCTAAAGTGTTAAATGGGAAACAGGGAATGTGAGTTAGCTTGGAGAGTGTTGTAGAGTTGAATTTGGAGCACCGCCACATTCGCGATTAACAGTTACATGAAGCCGACACAGATTTCATTCCATTTCGGTGCATGTCGCGAGGAAGAGACACGGCAGAGGGAAGCGACGTGCAGCAAACAGCGAACGTACTGAGGCGCTCATTCAGGCGTGTACACACGGCCCCCGGAAAAGTCTGCGAGGCCGTGCTCGCGTGATGTTGGGATCGGCAGAACCAGTGTCCACAGAATCTTGCGGAACCACATATGAGAGCCTTACATTCCGACACCCCTTCTATTATGATAAAAGGAAAAAAAAAATAAGTTAAATATATTTCAATTTTTTCAATTTTAATCTGATAATTGTTTCATACTAGAATGTCGTGTTCTCAGTTTGGCACAGCTTTGTCACAGGAAACATGAAAGCGGTCGAAGACGTCCGTCTTCTGGTCGGCTCCTGATCGTTGGCAGAGGAAGCTAGTTTTTGATTACGCAAAGGCTTCTATTGTTTGGAAAAGTACAACCCGGATTTCTTTACGTAATCAGTATGAATTACCTCTTGGACCTTTTACGATGAACAATAAAAAAATTGAATTTGCAAATGAAATCATTTATAAATGGGGCAGCTATGAGCTGTATAGAAGACAAGAAGCGGCCTTCTGTCTACGACCAGGATACCGCAGCATTCTCTGCTGTAGTAAAGCCTGTTTGACATTTACAAAAATAATATGGCATGGACGTTAAAAAAGTATAAAGGAAAGGAACAGAATAAGAAATCTGGTAAACACTAAATATATTCAAATAATTCTCACAAGCAATTAGGGCTTATTTATAAACAGTATAACTTACATAAGTAATTTTCTAACTGTATGGTGCGATCAGATTTCAGCCTGTCCTGTGCTAGCTTCTTGGTTCACGTTTTTGTCACAAATTACAGTCATTACTTTTCTCCTTCCTTAAAGACAATTCTTGTACCGTTCAACACCTTCATAACAATAACTTGCCGGTTTACTGTATAGAACACAGATTGCTTGAATTTGATTAATTAATAACTGTTGTCTGTAAACTGGCAAGACCGCTCACTTTTATGGCTTAAACACGACCTTCTTTACGCTTTCACCTTACAAGCAGAAGTACGATAAAATCTGAAGATCTGCAAAGGTTTTTTACCGTCATATTTTTTATTTAGATTCAAGCGGAAAGCTCAGTTCAGCTTCTGTTAAAATGTTTCTTTGACTGCGCAATCGATGTATTGGCGTTCGCGCTAGATGCGCATCTTTACAGTTATGTAAATTATGTAAAACAAATGTCTTTCGAAGAATAGGTATCATCTCATAATTTGATCATTTAATACACAGTTAGGTGAATGCCTTTCCAAGGATACTCACAACATTAATACTACGGAGAGCCCAATAATATTACATCTTCCATGCTGTGATCGAGGGGAAATATAGCAAGCCTGCGATGCTATTCCGTTCGTAAACAGTACAGTTGGGATGTCGCTCTATTCTAAGTCGTCGTAGACGACGCATTACAGTGAAAGGTGGTCATCTTTAGCACACACCACCTAAAGTTTCACCATGATACTTACGGCACCAAAAGCTTTTCATTTCTATCTGCTTTAATTAAAGAGAATTTCAGTTTTAATGTGTGTATACATTATTTTCGCACATCCTGTATACGAGCAAAAGTAATTTTGCCGGCCGCGGTGGTCTCGCGGTTCTAGGAGCCCAGTCCGGAACCGTGCGACTGCTACGGTCGCAGGTTCGAATCCTGCCTCGGGCATGGATGTGTGTGATGTCCTTAAGTTAGTTAGGTTTAAGTAGTTCTAAGTTCTAAGGGACTGATGACCACAGCAGTTGAGTCCCATAGTGCTCAGAGCCATTTGAACCATTTTGAACCAAAAGTAATTTTATAGCCGGCCGCGGTGGCCGTGCGGCACTGGCGCTGCAGTCCGGAACCGCGGGACTGCAACGGTCGCAGGTTCGAATCCTGCCTCGGGCATGGGTGTGTGTGATATCCTTAGGTTAGTTAGGTTTAAGTAGTTCTAAGTTCTAGGGGACTTATGACCTAAGATGTTGAGTCCCATAGTGCTCAGAGCCGTTTGAACCATTAATTTTATATATGTACTGTAAGTGGGCTGCTTCTGTGTTGGCAGCGTTGTGTACCAATTTGCATTTTCTTTGTAAGAGACTCTGTGGCCAGTAGTGATAGAAGTACTGGTGGGCAGTTGGAGGTGAACAGCCAGCAGTAGTGGATGTTAGATGTGAGAAGTTTGCATTGATGTATGGTAGAGGTCTGAAGTGCATTTTCTTTGTAAGAGACTCTGTGGCCAGTAGTGATAGAAGTACTGGTGGGCAGTTGGAGGTGAACAGCCAGCAGTAGTGGATGTTAGATGTGAGAAGTTTGCATTGATGTATGGTAGAGGTCTGAAGTGTTAGCGTAGGCTAACCATCTGTAAATGTTCGACTTGGAGACTGAATATTATTCATGATTATATACCTTTGTACTAGATATCAATGACGATTTATACTCGTGTCTGAACTGGATGTCACATTATTAAGGTAAAAAATACGTTATTTGGTTTGCAAAAACATCTTTCCTTTGCTAACCACATGCCTGTTACTAGCTGTGGCTTTAGTAGTTAGGACCTATTATTTAGTTGGCGCTATTAACGCTCGCTCTATCGCAGTAGTTCGTGTATTGAAGATTTTTGTGAGGTAAGTGCTTAATGAAATGTATAGGTTATTGTTATGATTTCTTTTTAGTGAGAGGCACTCTTTTAAATTAATAATCATTTGAAGTCAGGTTATAATTTTTTCACCAGTCAGGCTGCGTTGCGCTAGGATATTGTGGGTCTCAGTCATTCAGCAGTTTAAGTACAGACTCACTCATTTAAATAATGATGTTTCAGTTCTTACAGATTCACGTTCATATACAGGAAATAGAATGAGACACCTGCAGTTGAGATACGGACGTTAAAAGCGTCCTGACAGGGATGGTGTGTTCCACGACAGAGTAAGAAGACGAATACACCGGCGACCACTGCTGTGTTGGGACACCGATGTAGGCTACCTCTTAAGTACATAATTTTTCATCGGCATCCTCTTTCTCAAAATGTGCAACAGAACTGCGCGCTGCCCTTTTGGAGGCAGCTGGGATAGTTGTGCCGACGTGGACATTACACAACCGTCTCCTGACGATCAGTTTGGTCTTTAGCAGTTAGTTCCGTGGCACTAGATAAGCAAAGTTACTTGTGCAGTATGGTGCTGTTGACCAAAACATCTATGTAACGAAAAATATTAGCCATATGAAGAAGGACATGGCAGCCCGAAACCGGTTATGGCTGTAAAATAAGACATTCAAAAAGTATTTGCCGCTGGTTGCTTCATTCACTGACAATTAAGGATTTGTGTTCTTAGGACTTATCATTTGGCGCCCCGACCACTGTGAACCTCCCAGTTTCACGCCCAAGTGACAAATTGTGCCGCTTAGGGCTTAAACCAGCCTGTATCTGTTTCCTCCTTACGTTCTCGCGGAATTTAACAAGAACGTGTGACAGTTGTGCAGAAGAAATGGATGGGGAGAAGACGTTGATTACTAGCACACTACATGGTAACTCGATTTCCTCCACGCAAAGTCTTCGGTCGACCTCAGGCGTCGCCGCGGCGAAGATTCGGGAGAGGGGCTCGCATTCCGTCCTGTCACCCCTCTTCAAGTTTTCCGTGATCTCCGTCGGTCTTTTCAGGCAAAATAAGTGAAAGTTTCTTTGCGTAGTCGACGACAAATTTGAGCTCCGTCCTTGTACAACAGTGCATTTGGTCAGTTCCAGTGAATGGGGGCGTTGGTTACCACGCTTTTATAAATCTTATACGTAGTCATGGGATCGTATCCAATACACAATTATCATTTAGTGAGCTGCGTGTTACTACAGAAGCTGCTGAAAGGAGACACAAAGAAGACATTGGAGACCAAATCACAAATAAAGATCAGCTAAAGCCGTCGAGAAGCGGTAGTGGGATAGTGACCGTGGAACTGAGTACGGCGATAACCATGTTTAGGGGCTACCAGCGGACTTCCTCGAAAGCATGGATCTGATTTGTGTGAGAATATATATGTCTCGTGGCGGTATCATTCAGCCAAATGTCAAATGACACAAGCTTTCACCCCAGCACTCCTTGGCCATTGCCTAGTGGCGGAATGAGTGCTGGTGGGCTGGTGGTACGCCGTTACACACCCTACCAGCTAGCTGTGACGTCGCCGGTGCCCGTCGTATCCACACATATGAACAAAACAGTAAAAAATGATTCAAATGGCTCTGAGCACTATGGGACTCAACCTTCTGAGGTCATAAGTCCCCTAGAACTTAGAACTACTTAAACCTAACTAACCTAAGGACATCACACACATCCATGTCCGAGGCAGGATTCGAACCTTCGACCGTAGCTGTCGAGCTGTTCCAGACTGTTGCGCTTAGAAACGCTCGGCCACCCCGGCCGGCAGACAGTAAAAGAACTTGTCATAAACTTGCATGAGAATTTATACTCGAAAAACAGAATTCGGGAAATCTGTCTGTTTCCTACATACAACCCAAAAATTTAGAAAAACATTTCCACCTTAAATCACGCAAACAATAGGCCACTTTTTAGTGTTGCCCAGTCCTTATTACTGTGGTGTAGTTCAACACGGCATAAATAGTGAAAACGCGAGACAACTCGCGCTAGCTATGCGCTTGTGTAAGCTGTATGGGTGACATTCGACTGGTTGATCACGTTACTCCTTGCTATGTTAAATTAGGGTGAATACAGCTGAATAGATGAAGTGATTCCACACGCCACACTTTTTTTTCGTAGGTTTTTTGGCGTCACTGGTGTTCTCATATATCAAATAGCTACAGTGATTGCATAATTGCAGTAGCAGACCAGAGGCGTCCAGTATCTTGATTATATCTTTGCTTAACGCTTCATCTTTGTGCACCTCCTCCTTCTCAGTATTTGCGACTTTGGAACAAACTGGCCTGTCACCTGTGGCTGGTCCAAAACCTCTCAAGGCGAGATGGAAGCTTTATGTGTCGTAATCAGCGTAACATCTCTCTCGATATTCCCCAGCTGTCTCCTTTCCGTCCAACAGCGAACAGGTATCTCTGTCACATTCTAAACTATGCTAGCTTTTCTCAACCCTTTGTATTTCTGCGTCCATCTTCCATCTTATCTACTAATTTCACCTTACTATTTATCGCTCCTCCTCTAACCAATCAATTTCTTCCCCACATCGATTCCTTCTGCACAGCTGTCAAACGTTATTATTAAATTACCCACTCTGCGCGAGAACGTAAGGAGGAAACAGTCCCAGAGCCGATATAAGCCCTAAGCTACACAATTCGCCACTTGAGACCCAAGCTGGGAGGTTTACGGTGATCGAGGTGTCAAATGGTAAGTCGCTTGTGTGGAGAAAGGTTATCGAACCAGCCCTGTTATTAATATCGTTATAGAGTGCTCATATATTTCTCAAATTGTAACGTTAATTCACTGCCGCTCTTTGCTTAGATGTGAAAGGGGGCCCAAAGGTCTTGATCTTACGAGGTGAAATGAAGTTAATTTTGTGTCTCTGCAGAATCTGGCTTACCTCACCTGACACGGAGCCACAGAATGGCAGAGGAGCAAACTACTTCTCCTTCTCATCGTAGTCGGTCGCGTTGTGTTGCTGACTCGAGAGCGGTTCATTTATTTGGTGACCACTGCAGGTGTCGTTCTTCACGACAGTCCGTAATTGTCTCAGCTTAAACGGCAGATTACCGTATAATACGTTTCTCAAGAGATTTTTAACGTTTGTGGCAAAGCGCGCTTCTGTGCCAGCTGATACTAGCCGTCAGGAAAGGGTGACGTAAGAGTGTCCTAAGCCGGTCTACTAAGTCGCTCTCAAAGAATTCGTGCAGCACGTCCAGTGGATGCGTCGAACGCGGTGGAAATGGCGATACCGTGGGCAACGATGACGTCACAGCCGTAGCTATGTAAGAGCGTATCAGCAGTCACTCTAGTTGACAATGGCCCGAGGAGAACTTGGCCATAATCCCGTGGAATTTTAACCATTTGACGCGACCTGAAGCCCGACAATAGTTAATTAACACTCCGTTAATTTTAAACAGTAAATCAGATTTTGTTCTGTTACAGAGTCCTCTAAGCTATGGTATTTGGGACATCAGTGCTATAGATGCGGACGTTCAGTTTCCGCATTAGGAATCCTGGACGCTGGGCACGTATAAACAACATTGCTGAGACGCATGGGTCTAAGAAAAAAGAAAATAGGTGAAGCATCAACCATATTCCCGATTACATAAATTAACTTTTTAGGACGTTGCAGTTTCCTATCTGGTTCTTATTTTACCTATATATGTTCAACGCATTTAATAGTAATTATGCTCCATCGTATAGCTAACAAACAATTCCATCTTTTGCAACTGCATGTTTTATTTTGTGTACCAAATATGTTTCGCCTATTCACACTACACATCTTCAGTGGTCCATAGCATACAGGAAAATTATTTACTTGTGAATGTGAGGGATATTCAACCATTAAGGAGACTAGATGACGCAGAAAAAACTGAATTTTTACAATATGAGACCTTAAGTATTTCGTAACGTAATCCCCAACAACATTAATATACTTGTCCCAATGGATGGCACTGTAATAGTCACAAACATATGGCTCACAATTTTAGACGAACAGTTGGTAACAGGTAGGTTTTTTTAAATTAAAATACAGAACGTAGGTGCGTTTGAATAATTTATTTCGGTTGTTGCAATGTGATACATGTACCTTTGTGAACTTATCATTTCTGAGAACACATGCTGTTACAGCGTGACTAACTGTAAATAGCACATTAATGCAATAAATGCTCAAAATGATGTCCGTCAACCTCAATGCATTTGGCAATACGTGTAACGACATTCCTCTCAACACCGACGTTTTTGAAATTCCCGATTCTCACGCTACCTGTCTGCTACTGATGTGCGGATTAGCCGCGACAGCAGCAAAAACACTTGGGCATCATCATTTGTTGCAGGTCGTGGTTGACGTTTCACATGTGGCTGAACACTTCCTGTTTCTTTAAATACAGAAACTATCCGGCGAACGGTCAGGACACTTGGATGATGTCGTCCAGGATACCGAGCAGCATACATAGCACACGCCCGTTGGGCATTTTGATCACGATAGCCATACATCAACACGATATTTACCTTTTCCGCAATTGGTAAACGGTCCATTTCAACACGGGTAATGTATCACGAAGCAAACACCGTCCGCACTGGCGGAATGTTACGTGATACTTCGTACTTACACGTTTGTGACTATTACAGCGCCATCTATCACAAAGCGAAAAAAAGTTGTCCAACTGAAACATTCGTATTTCTTTATGTACTACACGAATATGTAATAAACATGGGGGTTCCTGTTTTAAAAAAACGCAGTTGATATTCGTTTGACCTATGGCAGCGCCATCTAGCGGGCCAATCATAGCGCCTTCTGGTTTCCCCCTTCAAGCTAGACAAGTTTCGTTATTTGTAATTTTTTCGTTTGATGCTTATTTCGTGAGATATTGGGGCCTGTCACTATCAATGTACCACCCTGTATACTCGATGCAAAGGGGTATTTTTATTGTTATCCGAGATAATTTCGCAGAAGTGACCTGCTGTGCTTCCATTTCATGCTTTGTCAAATGTATAAAATTGGTACGTTTACGTTTCTCCACCATCCCTGAAAGCTTGTAATATCATGATGGGATCACTCTGCATATCGCATGGCTATACTACGGATCAGTCTGCCACCAGGCTCGAGATTTATGGCACTCGAACCTGGTCTCCACATTTCATTCACATAGCCGAAGCTGAGTTGACGTTCCAAAGCGACTGATGTGGCCAAGTTTGTATTTGAAGGCTTTGGTCAATGGGTGAGTGAACTATGTCGATAGCATTCTTTATAGGCCAGGTCACGTAGCGCTACTGTTTTTTACGGATCTTATGCCTTTCTTATGACGTCATGGACGTTAGCCGATCATCAACCAATTCTCTGGCAGCCGCGAGACGGAGGTAGCGGGTAGAGATGGGTAGTTCGCGAACGAACCGGTGCAAAGGAACGGTTCACCAAGATGAACGAAAGGACCGAGGAACGAATTCCGAGGAACGATCGGTTCGTAGTTCACTTCGATCGCGGCGGTCTACTTATAGTTCCCGGGAACGAGGAACGATCGGTCCACAGTTCACTTCGGTCGCGTGCTCGTCTCAGTCTCGGTCTCCCTCGGCCGCACTCGTCGTTCTTCGCTTGACCACCTGTCTCAGTTCCACTGCTGACTGCTCCTAGTTAGTTCAGTATCCAGTTGTTCGTTTCGTTCCCTGTGCTCGCTCATTTTGCATGTGTTCCAAACAGTTCTTGCACTTGGGTCTGGCTGTTCAGTGTCCACGACCGGTAATCAAAAAGTATTTTATAGTTTACGTAAATTACATAAAAGTTAAGTTGTATGTAATAGTTACGTCTTTTCAGGTAACAAAAGGGCATATCAGCTGACTTCATTATATAGATGAACAGCAGAAGACATACTTACAACAAGACAAGTTTTTTTTTGGTTCATATATTTTTTGGTTTCATCTACTTGGTTTAGCAACTAACTTTCAATAATTTGCTTGATTTTTAGTGTAAGAAAATTCATATAAAACGATTTTCGTGTGTCTTTCATATACAAAACATTACATTTAGGAAGGCTCTAATTATTTTTAAGTTGGGTTGTTTTCAATTTGCATTACCTACTAGTTTGGTTCTTTTTTTTTAATGGTTTGTGGGTCATTTTGGCTCAGTAGGAAAAGCGGTGCCTCTCCATTTGAAAAGACATAGATTGCCATAAAATCGTATTTACTTATTATCTTAAAAACATTTGTTCAGAAGGAGCTTTCAAACCAAAAATTTCATTACTGCGAACTTAATTATAATTATTATTATTATTGCTACATTAACTTTAATAATGCAACATAAAAACCTAATTTTTACTAAGCGTGTGATGCAAGTATGAGAAAACCACATTTTATTTTATGCTTCCATAAAGCGTCTACTTCACCTACGAACTCAATGTGAAGTATATACAGGGTGTAAACGATTATTGTTTTCAACGTAGCATAGCTATGTAGTGGAAGTCGAAACGAAGAATTTTATACGAGACACTTGTGGTCTATTAAGTTGGGAAACAGTCACCAACAGGTTTACAAGACTACGTGAGCTATAGCCCATGCGCGTCGCGTGAGATTTTCATGTTCTGTTCTCCAGCTCTCTACACACTGTCATCAATTGTTTCGCCACTGTTGCTTGCATTAGCTTGTTATTTCTTCACTGCCTAATTATTACATGTTTGCCTGTTGTATCTACTCGTAACGGGCAACACATCTTCCGTAATTGGCGAACTGTCTGTACTAGGGCCCGGTTTTCCGTGCGCCACCCTATATTATTTCCCTGCGATCAGCCACACAACGCTACAGTTGGCTGAACGAGAGGTTCTGCAGAATCACAGAAATTACTTCTAAAAGTGTGTAAGAATTCTGTAATGAATAAAAACTCTATACCACAGGGGGGAGGCAAGTGCCCCCTCTTGGTGCCCTTCGTCCTTCAGTCACCTACACTACTAGTTTTCAGTTTTTCATAAGAACCATAGACCAAGCACAAATGAACGGTGGACGAGTAAAAATGAACGGTTCCCAAAAAAGAGCTATCAGCAGTGAACTAGTTCCCAAGGATGAACGAGTTTGCCCATCTGTAGTAGCGGGCACTTAGCGCCGCCTCTGGTGTAGTCTGGACGCTGCCGTGTGGTGTGGCAGACAGAAACCCCCCCCCAACCGCTGTTTCAACCAGCACTCTGCCTGCTCGGCTCCGCGTCTTGCGGTCGAAATGCAGGTGGACGCCGCTTGCCTTTTGTCCGATGCGCGCCGGGCGCGCTACCACAGCCGCCTACACGATTCCACACTTAACCCTGCCCTAATTTCAGAGCGGAACACAGGGTTGCCGCCTTTACAACAGTGGTATACGGGACACACGAGCTTATAAGTAAGGGACAAAAAGAAGAGACGGGCTCGGGAATGTTAAAAGACTGTCAACAATATGTCAGGAAATGTAAATGTTACATATTCAACAACAGAGTTAGAGCTTTTACGTCATTAAATAGGAAATTAATAATGGAAAATTAACCTTAAAGTGTCTCTTATTTTATTTTATTTTATTTGCACGTCACGTTCCGTAGGACCAAACTGAGCATCAAATCTCCAAGGTCGTGGAACGTGTCAGCACATGAAATTACAACATAAAAGTAATAGCAGATAAAAATAAATGTTCATGAACCTGAAAAAAGTAAGTCCATAAGTTTAAGTAAACGCTATCAGCAATACAATAAGAATCAGCTTAATTTTTTGTAACGTCCACGAGATGAATTTTAGCTACAGTGCGACAAGAGAAAATTATGCCTCTAACAGTTATAAACATTATCTATTCGGCGTATGAAAAAACAGTGAAAACGAATGAAAACGATGATAAATATTAATTATTTATATAATATTCTATTATGTAATTGGACATATCGATGTGTATCATACAAAGACAATGATAATTGTAAATTCCTTTTATGATCTGCGTTTGTCTTCCTTTGTTGGTTGGCTTTTGTAGGTTGCGGACGCATATCGAACTGAGGTCTGTTAAGAAACTGTAATTATTTGTTAATTATTACTTGAAAATAGAGTTCATTATTATTATAAATATGAGTGAATAATTATTTGTAACTTTAATTCCTCTCTCAGTAAGCGTTTAAGTAAACGCTATCAGCAATACAATAAGAATCAGCTTGATTTTTTGTAACATCCACGAGAAGAATTTTAGCTACAGTGCGACAAGAGAAAATTATGCCTCTAACAGTTATAAACATTATCTATTTGGCGTATGAAAAAACAGTGAAAACGAATGAAAACGATGATAAATATTAATTATTTATATAATATTCTATTATGTAATTAGGCATATCGATGTGTATCATACAAAGACAATGATAATTGTAAATTCCTTTTATGATCTGCGTTTGTCTTCCTTTGTTGGTTGGCTTTTGTAGGTTGCGGACGCATATCGAACTGAGGTCTGTTAAGAAACTGTAATTATTTGTTAATTATTACTTGAAAATAGAGTTCATTATTATTATAAATATGAGTGAATAATTATTTGTAACTTTAATTCCTCTCTCAGTAAGCATTATCTGTGTTAATTATTTCTTTCCGCTTTCTTAACCGAGTGGAAGCTGCTTATTCTTGGGAATAACTAATGTGGGTAACAAGAAACGACAATAAGGAATGTACATATTGAGAGACCAATGTCAATATACCCAGACTCGTGAACAGAGGTCGACAAGAGGTTCTTGAACTCACACCACTTATTGCCCGAACCGCCCGTTTCTGAGTCAAAAATATAAGCGAATGAAAATAAGCAAAGTAGACTAACTTTCTGTCGTAGTATCACTCACTTCTGATACCGTTCGAATAGTAAAAATGGCAGTAGTAAGTCTTTGAACAAGATCCTGAACGTGGGCTTTCCACGACAGTTTATTATCTATCTGAACACCTAGAAATTTGAACTGTTCAGTTTCACTAATCATATGCCCGTTATGTGAAAGTAAAACGTCAGGTTTTGGTGAATATTGTGTTACTGAAACTGAGTCTTACTGTGATTTAACGTTAATTTATTTTCTACAAGCTATGAGCTAAGGTCATGTACTGCACTATTTGAAACCGAGCCAATGTTGCACACAACATCCTTTACTACCTAGCTAGTGTCATCAGCAAACATAACTATTTTAGAGTTACTTGTAATACCAGAGGGAATATCATTTATATAAATATATAAATAAGGAACAGGAGCGGCCCCAACACTGATCCCTGCGGCAGCCCCCCCCCCCCCCCCCACTTGACAGTACGCCACTCAGATCCCACATCACAGCTGTTATCAACACTGTAAAAGTAAGAGGTGAACCAATTGTGAGCTACTCCCCATAATCCGTAATGGTCCAACTTCTGGAGCAATATTTTGTGATCAACACAATCTAATGCCTTAGTTAAATCAAAGTTAAATCAAGAAATACGCCGAGCATTCGAAACTTTTTGTTTAGCACATCCAGTACCTCACAGAGAAAAGAGAATATAGCATTTTCAGTTGTTAAACGACTTCTAAAGCCAACTATACATTTGATAGCAAATCGTATGATATAAAATGATCAATTATCTTTACACAGACAGCCTTTTCAATAACTTTTGCAAACACTTTTGGCTTAGAAATAGGTCTAAAATTATCTACATCATCCCTTTCTCCCTTACATAGACAGCCTTTTTAATAACTTTTGCAAACACTGATGGCATAGAAATAGGTTTGCCATTCCTAAAGGAAAAAATTACCAATATGGCTAAATACAGGGCTAACATGTGCAGCACAGTACTTTAATATTTTGCTAGACATTCCATCATAACCGTTAGAGTCCTTAGTCTTCATTCCTTAGTCTGTTCTCTTCCTCAATTTGACAATTATCAGTTTATAAATTTTTCCAACAGTATTTCATGTAAGATTAAGCTGCTTTCAAGAGTGTAACGTCATTTTTCACCAGATTATAGATCTATTCGCAAGACATATTATTAATGCTAATCAGAAGATCACTCTTAGAGAAGTTGAAGACTTGTTTCTTGTTTTTGTCCACTTATTCACTATGAGAGAAAATACACTTACAAAAATTTTACATAATGGTTCAAATTGCACTGAGCAATATGGGACTTAACCGCTGAGGTCATCAGTCCCCTTCAACTTTGAACTACTTAAACCTAACTAACCCAAGACATCACACACATCCATGCCCGAGGCAGGATTCGAACCTGCGACCGTACCGGTCGCGCGGTTCCAGACTGTAGCGCCTAGAGCCGCTCGGCCACTTCGGCCGGCAATTTTACATAAAATATTTTGTCACTAAATTGATCTTTCTCTGTTTACAATGTTGATACGCAGTTTTGGTAAAACCTAATGCTATGCAGAATTAAGTGGAATCTATGTAGATGATCTTGGGCATTAGGCATTTACCTTTCACATCCTGTTGTTCAATGCCGTGTTGTTGCTGTTTATTTGCTATCTGATCTCTTCAATATTTCCTTGGTCTACCTATTTACATTTTCTCTATTGGTCGGTAATTAATTACTATATTATGGGTCAGTAATTAATTACTATTTATGAATTCTATTTTCATGCATTTTTCTGATATAATCTGTTTATTTATTTATGTACTCTTTAATTTGTTCATTTATAAAAGTCCTGCTTCGTGCCTGATTGTTGTTGCCCTAATCACATCACAAAGTTTCACTCAAAAAACTCATTTCCGCAGCTTGCATTTTCCGCTTTTTTCCAGCTATTATTGTACATGTCTTACTAGCATAAACTATAGATCGAATTGCATTATTTTGTAGAATTTTATTAGTGTTTCTGTCCTCACCTTTTTATTCAGTGTTCCGTATATAATTACATAAATATAAATGAATCTTTCAATTTTTTTCTGTGTGTATTTTATTTTGTGAAGGAGAAGAAGTTGAGTTCACCCTCTCTCTGTTTTCCTGTCGTTTGTTACAATTTTACTTCTGACGACATGTCGATTGACCTTTAAAAGCCACGACTTTTCTTTTTGGATCGAGATCGTTAAGATGTAGCTCTTGACAATAATACATTTGTAAATATGTCTTCGAAGGGTGTCGCCACTACCAGCTATTAGGAGTTGGTTATCAACTTAGGGTATTGGGACTAGATAATTCCGATGGCTAAGGTTATTGGTGTAAGGCGTTGTTTCCGTTAACCACTGTCACAACATATCAATAGAGATATCAAAAAATATCGGAGACAAGGTAAATCCTCGTTGCAAGCCTAGATTTATTGTTGCTTTATCATTAAACGTCTCAAAAATGAGATCAACAGGAAGTGCAAAATGGCTAAGCAGGGATGGCTAGAGGAGAAATGTAAGGATGTAGAGGCTTATCTCACTAGTGGTAAGATAGATACAGCCTACAGGAAAATTAAAGAGACCTTTGGAGAAAAGAGAACCACTTGTATGAATATCAAGAGCTCAGATGGAAACCCAGTTCTAAGCAAAGAAGGGAAAGCAGAATGGTGGAAGGAGTATATAGAGGGCCTATACAAGGGCGACCTACTTGAGGACAATATTATGGAAATGGAAGAGGATGTAGATGAAGATGAAATGGGAGATACGATACTGTGTGAAGAGTTTGACAGAGCACTGAAAGACCTGAGTCGAAACAAGGCCCCCGGAGTACACAACATTCCATTAGAACTACTGACGGCCTTGGGAGAGCCAGTCATGACAAAACTCTACCATCTGGTGAGCAACATCTATGAGACAGGCGAAATACCCGCAGACTTCAAGAAGAATATAATAATTCCAATCCCAAAGAAAGCAGGTGTTGACAGCTGTCAAAACTACCGAGCTATCAGTTTAGTAAGTCACAGCTGCAAAATACTAACGCGAATTATTTACAGACGAATGGAAAAACTGGTAGAAGCCGACCTCGGGGAAGATCAGTTTGGATTCCGTACAAGTGTTGGAACACGTGAGGCAATACTGTGCTTACGACTTATCTTAGAATAAAGATTCAGGAAAGGCAAACCTACGTTTCTAGCATTTGTAGACTTAGAGAAAGCTTTTAACAATGTTGACTGGAATACTCTCTTTCAAATTCTAAAGGTGGCAGGGGTAAAATACAGGGAGCGAAAGGCTATTTACAATTTGTACTGAAACCAGATGGCAGTTATAAGAGTCGAGGGGCGTGAAATGGCAGCAGTGGAAGGGAGTGAGACAGGGTTGTAGCCTCTCCCCAATGTTATTCATACTGTATATTAAGCAAGCAGTGAAGGAAACAAAAGGAAAATTCGGAGTAGGTATTAAAATTCATGGAGAAGAAATAAAAACTTTGAGGTTCGCCGATGACGTTGTAATTCTGTCAGAGACAGCAAAGCACTTGGAAGGGCAGTTGAACGGAATGGATAGTGTCTTGAAAGGAGGATACAAGATGAACATTATCAAAAGCAAAACGAGGATAATGGAAAGTAGTGGAATTATGTCTGGTGTTGCGGAGGGAATTACATTAGGAAATGAGATACTTAAGGTAGTAAAGGAATTTTCTATTTGGGGAGCAAAATAACTGATGATGGTCGAAGTAGAGAGGATATAAAGTAGACTGGCAACGGCAGGAAAGCGTTTCTGAAGAAAAGAAATTTGTTAACATCGACTATAGATTTAAGCGCCAGGAAGTCGTTTCTGAAAGTGTCTGTATGGAGTGTAGCCATGTGTGGAAGTGATACGTGGACGATAAATAGTTTGGACAAGAAGAGAATAGAAGCTTTCGAAATGTGGTGCTACAGAAGAATGCTGAATATTAGATGGGTAGATCACATAACTAATGAGGAGGTACTGAATAGAATTGGGGAGGAGTTTGTGGCACAACTTGACTAGAAGAAGGGGGTAGGACATATTCTGAGGCATCAAGGGATCACCAATTTAGTATTGGAGGGCAGCGTGGAGGGTAAAAGTCCTAGAGGGAGACCAAGAGATGAATACACTAAGCTGATTCAGAAGGATGTAGGTTGCAGTGGGCCCTGGTAAATGAAGCTTGCACAGGAAAGAGTAACATGGAGAGCTGCATCAAGCATCAAGCATCATCTTATTATGGTTACTAGAGGAAGCTGCGGACACTAGCTATTCTGAGCAGATGGATGCCCAAGTCGACCGCATCCCGAAACGAGATCCACCCTTGTCGGCTGCGACAGGAGCAGTCGGTTCCCTTGCTTGACGCAGCCACCACGTGTCTCCGCGCCTCTCCTCAGAACTGTTAGAACTTCGATGATTTTTCATTGTGACCAGTGCGGCAGTTTGGTCTATGAACAATGTCGTAAAGGCCCAGTGAATTAACTGTTTTCCGTATTAAATACCGGTGAGCAGAATGTATTTGAATTATTATCGCAGTTTGATAAAAATCTATAGCAGGGGACTGAACTTTACTGACGGCAATTTACCTTGGAACCTTTTTGAATTATGAACTGCGATCTGGCTCTGAGAAACAATTGTTAGTACAGAACTGTCACACTGCTTTAATTTTACACTGAAGCGCCAAAAAATCTCGTATAGGCATGCGTATTGAAATATAAAGATGTGTGAACAGGCAGAATACGGCGCTGTGGTCCGTAACGCTTATATAAAGAAGTGTCTGGCGCAGTTGTTAGATCGGTTACTGCTGCTACAATGGTAGGTTATCAAGATTTAAGTGAGTTTGAACGTGGTGTTGTACTACGCGCAAGAGCGATGGGACACAGCATCTCCGAAGTACCGATGCAGTCGAGAATTTCCCGTGGCACCACTTCACGAGTGTACCGTGAACATCAGGAATCCGTAAAACAAATCTCCGACATCGCTGAGGCCGGGAAAAGGTCTTACAAGAACGGGACCAACGACGACTGAAGAAAATCGTGCAACATGACAAAACTGCAGCCGTGCGGTAAGAGGCTCCATGTCACTGACTGCGCTGCCGCTCTCTAGGAAGGTTCGAGTCCACCCTCTGGCATGGGTGTGTGTGTTGTTCGTAGTATAGGTTAGTTTAAATTAGTTTAAGTAGTGCGTCGTAAGTCTAGGTTGGTTGGTTGGTTTTGGGGAAGGAGACCGGACAGCGAGGTCATCGGTCTTATCGGATTAGGGAAGGACGGGGAAGGAAGTTGGCCGTGCCCTTTTTGAAAGGAACCTAAATCAGGATGGCCGGACACGGGACTGAACCGTCGTCCTCCCGAATGCGAGTCCAGTGTCTAACCACTGCGCCACCTCGCTCGGTCGTAAGTCTAGGGACCGATGGCATCTGCACATACATTTGAACACACAAAAGTGCAACTCTTCCGCAAATTGCTGCAGAATTCAGTGCTGGGCCATCAAGTGTCAGCGATTGAACCATTCAACGAAACATCACCGATATGGGATTTCGGAGCCGAAGGCCCACTCGTGTACCCTTGTTGACTGCACGACATAAAGCTGTACACCTCGTCTGAGCCCGTCAACACCGACATTAGACTGTTGATGAGTGGAAACATGTTGCCTGGTCGGACGAGTCTTGTTTCAAATTGTATCGAGTGGATGGACGTATATGGGTATGGAGACAGCGTGCATGTCAGCATGAGACTGTTCAACCTGGTGGAGGCTCTGTAATGGCTTGGGGCGTGTGCAGTTGGAGTGATATGGGTCCACTGATATGTCGAGATACGACTCTGGCAGATGACACATTCGTAAGCGTCCTGTGTGATCACCAGTATCCATTCATGTGCATTGTGCATTCCGACGGAGTTGGATAATTCCAGCAGGACAATGCGACACCCCACACGTCCAGAATTGCTACAGTGTGACTCCAGGAACACTCTTCTGAGTTTAAACACTTCCGCTGGCCACCAAACTCCCCAGACACGAACATTATCGTGCATATCGTGGATGCCTTCCGACATGCTGTCCAGACGAGATCTCCATCCCGTTGAACTCTTACTGCTTTATGGACAGCCCTGCAGGATTCATGGAGTCAATTCCCTTCAGCACTACTTCAGACATTAGTCGAGTCCATGCCACGTCGTGTTCCGGCACTTCTGCATGCTCGCGGGGGCTCTACAGGATATTAGGCAGGTGTACCAGTTTCTTTGCCTCTTGAGTGTAATCCAGTAACAGTGTTGGTTGAGGACTTGATCGCCGTGAAAATATATGGAGTTTGACAAAATAAGTGTTTCACAACATTTAGTAGATGTGTTTTTTCCCTCCTTTAAAGAACTTTTGCTATCATAGCTGCTGCGACGAAGAAGGTGCAGTTTTCAGACAGGGCACCTGGAAGGGGTCTACAGTAGAAGTCTGTGTTTTCCAGTATTTTGCAATTGTGTTTACAAATCATATGTGCTGCCACTGTACAATGGGAAGCAACAGTGATTTTGTACCTGAGAAAGTAGCGAGGTCAGACGATATAGATAGAAAAAATGCAAACATTACTACGCACTATAAGCGTACAAACTCTGTTTCATCATTAACATTTTGCCAACGTCAAATGCCACCTAATTTTGCGCATACGTCCCTGTAAACAGACTGACAGTGACCTGGAAGACAGTAACTGCAGCCTGGACAAAAGGTGTGGACACATTATAAGCACTTATTTTTCTTTATTCATAGAAACAGAAACTACGAATGGTGCCTCACAAACTTCCAAATAAGGGACAGCTGCGGTACGCTATCCAACATACGAAATACACTAATATGAAAGCTTAAGGACGTAAGTAACATTAGCATAATGTTTCGCTGCTAAGTGAGGTAGGTCGATAAAATTTGGACTTTGTAACGTTGCTCTTAGGGGACGAAAATAAAAAGAAGTGTTATTTTTTTTTTAATGTCGAAAAAGTGAATATTTTGGTGGGCCACTTGACAACAGAATCAGGGATTGATTACACTATTATAATAAAATACGTTGAGCATTAAATTCCTGAATAAGTGCAGCATATTGATATATTTGAGATCGTTCGGAAGAAACATTATCAATTCTGTGCATTTTTATAGTCGCGATGTAGTCATACCCGGATTAACACAAAGGGACCAGAAGATTTGTAGACTTTAAAAGAAATGCAACACTACACAATTAAAAAAGAGTTGGTTCAGAAATAATAGGAAAACGATTATGTTCCTTCTGCCTCATGCTGCGTTCGTCCCATCAGCGTGATCGTAATTTCTGTTGATGAACTAACACAAAATAATTATCATTCAGGTAAATAAGGAGATAGAAATCATCAAGGTTAATTTATTAAAATAAGCACACTTATTTTTAACATGCGTTTTTTAATGCTACGTACCTTTTCATAATAAATTACAATAGATGACCATTGTGATTAAATACTTTATACATAACAGTCAAAATGTCCTCTTGATGCTGTCTGTTCGTAATCAGTTACAAGAAACTACATGTTTTCTGATTGGAAAAAATAACAAAATATGCTAATTTTAGCATATTCACTCAATATTTTCACATAAAATATAAAATACAGTTGCGGAACGCAGCAAGTCCGCGTCCACCTTTCAAAGAATACAAACAGTAGAAGGTGAGGCGCCAAATACCTCATTTGTCTTGAAACAACAAAATTCTTTTGTATACCATTAATCGATACATGTACATATAGATTTACAGGCACCGCGCAAGTACAGTAAAGATTAAGAATAGCCGGCCGGTGTGGCCGAGCTGCTCTAGTCGCTTCAGTCTGGAACCGCGCGACCGCTACGGTCGCAGGTTCGAATTCCGCCTCGGGCATGTATGTGTGTGATGTCTTTAGGTTAGTTAGGTTTAAGTAGATTCAAGTTCTAGGGGACTGATTACCTCAGATGTTAAGTCCCACAGTGCTCAGAGCCATTTTTTTGAACCCTCCACGAGGTTGGTGAGGAGTTAATTTGGTGGGACCTTCCATTCCTACGGCAGCGCTGTTCCACAAGTGCCGGATCGTCTTTCGTGGATGTGGCCGTTCTGCAGTGCAGCTCCCCACTGCGTTTCCGATAGGATCTTTGTCTGGGGATCGGTCAGGTCAGTCCGTCCGTCGAATAACCTCTCTTACCAAGGGCTCCTCCACATGGGCTGTCTGATACGGTCGCTCATTGTCATCCATAAAACTGAAGCCAGGGCCGAATGCTCGCCTGGAAAGACGCACTTGGGGAACAGGTACTACTACTACTACGTGATCAGGCCCAGTGGACCGCACTCATTTACAAGTTTCCTCCTCCACTGTATTCTGTCCGTTGCTGCTATCCGCCATCCGTTCACATCTATTGACACTTGGTTTAAATCTTCATGGAGCCCATCCCTCCAACGCTTCTTGGGTCTCCCTGGCGGTCTCTTTCCTGTAGGTGTGAAATCCAGGAGCTTACAAGCCAATCTGTGATCCTCCATCCGGACCACATGGCTGGCCCGCTGTATTCGTTTGGCTTTGACAGTTCCTGCTATGTTGGGGTGCTGGTATAGTTCCTCAAGCTCTTGGTTGTAGCTGATCCTCCATTCCCCTGTATCTGCTTCCAGAACCGGACCGAAGATCTTCCGAAGCACTTTTCTCTCAAATACAAGGAGCTTATGGAAGTCTTATTTCCGGATACTCCATGTCTCACAGTCATATAGAACAACAGGCTGGATCAGGGTTTTGTACAGTAGAATCTTGAACTGTCTAGAGAGATATCTGGACCGAAGCAGTTGCGCCAGGCTGTGGTAAGATCGGTTTCCTGCTTGTATTCTGGCATTGATCTCTGCTTCACATGACGAGTTCTCAGTGAAAAGTGCCCCTAGGTATTTGAATTCTTGCTCTCTCTTGTAGGACTGGTCTCCAACCTGCAGTGATGGTAGATGATCAGCAGTCTGACAATGACCACGCGTCATAACGAGGTAGACTGTCTTGGCTTCGTTTATGTTTAGCCCAAATTTGCTTGTAGCCTCCTTTAGTGCTATGGTCATTTGTTCCATCTCCTCTTCCGACCTAGAGAATAAACAGATGTCGTCTGCATAGGCTAATTATGCCAGTCTCTTTCCTTCGTTTTCAATCCCTTCGTTCTCTTGGAAGGTCTCGCGTACGATCTTCTCGAGGGCAAAGTTGAACAGGATAGGGGACAACCCATCTCCTTGCCAGAGTTCTGTCGTAATTTCAAACTTCTCAGTTACGCAATTTCCCTTCTTCACCTTTGCACGTGTTTCGCTCAGACAGATCTTTATCAGATTGACGAGTTTCTCTGCTTTAGGCCTTCTTAAAACTAACGAATAAAATATGCGAATCTTTACCAACTCACCCAGTTTCTCAGTGAGCTATCGGAGATTGAAGATGTGATCTACTGTCGACCGTCCTGGCCGGAAGCTTCCCTGGTACTCTATTCTATCTTTACCTAGACTCTTATTCTGTTTAAGGTGTCTGATTCTGGGGAACAAGTGTAGCGTCAAAATAGCGCCGACCGGTTATCAAAGATTTGCAGGCCATTACGGCCGTACAGCTTTATGCCTCCCCACAACGTAACACTTGCACCACTGAAACGATCATGCTTGACATCGTTTCTTGCTTCATTACGTGTTGCCACCCCTCGCCGTATGAGGGCACGTCCAATTTACCACTCAGGCTGGATCCGCACTCACCCGAGAAGAGCAAGCGACCCCGCTGCTCGCTGCTGCAGTCCCTTCGCTGTCGACACCATCACAAATGATGTCGCTGATACGTGCAGGTCAACCCAACAGAACGTCCTTGTGGTCGGTTAAAGAGACAACCGCCGTGCAGTTGCCGCTTCACTGTGCAGCGTGACATTGCGTGCCTTGCCGTCGTTTTAAATGTTCCTTCAATTGCACCCGTTGTTTGACGTGGGTCCCTTGTTGCTTGTTGCACATTGTACTTGTAGCTGTCACCTGATGCTACAATTGACTGTGGTCAACCACCTTCTATCCTTCGGACAGCAATTCCTGTGCATCGGAACGCTCCGCACTAACGTGAAACAATGCTGTCAGCAATACGAAACTACGGCGCTGATAACCTCGCCGTTGAGCGTCCATAAACTCCAACACACACACGCACACACAGTACCAAACTCCTGGCATGCACACCTCACACTTCCGTGTTGTAATAAACAACACCACCAGAGTGTAAACAAGCCGCTCGCCGCTTGTCACACACACCGCCTCCACCCTCTCCTTCGACTGCCTCGCATTGCGGGGCCAGCAGCCCCGTTTACCCCCACGGTCACGCCGACCTCACTCTACGTCACGTCCAACTTTCTGAGCACGACTGGGAGACCTCAACAACATACTCGTGCACTTTCATTCATTTCCACCGAACAGCTAACGTATTATGTTACTTTACCTAGCTCGTCGTTAAGTTCACCAGAGTAGTGTATTACGAGTTCAGAATAGCTTGTGCTGCAGGAGTCACGTCTTCATAGGGCTTGCGGTCCTATTAGCGCGAAAGCACTGTGGCCAGCGTTTATCGGACCGCCATCGTTGCATGGAGAAAAGCGGACGTCTTCCGGCACGCTGCGACTGTATTCTCCGCCCAGTTGAGATGCTCGTCCAAAGTTACACCCAAGCTCTTAACTGTTTTCTGTATGGTATTGGAATACCGTCTATCAGAATAGGAGGCAGCCGTTCGCGGGAATCTGAACTTATTAATGTCTGGTGGGCTGTTACGATTACTTGTGGTATTGTGTTTCTTTTTATTTTTTTATTTTTTTTATTTTGGAGCCCCAGGTTTATCGCCCATATTACTACTGAAGACAGATCATCATTCATCTGAGCGATTGCAGTGTTTATATCTTCAGGTCTGACGCTTAGTTAGAGCTGGAGGTCGTCGGCATTTAAATGATATTTACAGGAGGACAGAACCGAGGAAATATCGTTGACATATAAAGAAAACAAAAGTGTTTGTGCTGTGGTGTTTACGGAAACCGGGTTGAAATTTGTCAGGCTGAATTCATGCAGGTGTTCAGTGATTTGATCATAAACAATATATTCACGTGCTTTGGAAACAGCAGGCAGTATGCTAATTGGTCGGTAATCACTAGACAGTTGCGGGTTTTCGATCTTGGGGATGGGTCGAATTATGCTTCTTTTCCATGCAGTGGGCTATATTCCGTTCACGAGGGAAAAATTAAATATGTCAGTTAAGACAGGTGCTAAGATATCGGCAACATTCTTAATCATGGTTATACTGATGCTGTCATTGCCTATCGCGTCAGAAGAGATTCTCGTTATTGCTTTTCTTGTCGTATTTATTGTCACGTGTTTTAGGTGTAAGGTATCGTTGTTTGTTATCCAGTTAGGGGATTCTTGTGGACGGTGATTATCAGCCGTATGGGTATTCAGAGGTGCAGAGAAGAATTCATTTAATTCGTTAGCTGACACATGAAAAGTAGTTTTGGAGTTTGCCTTTCCGACCCCCAAGCTACGGAAATTCTTGCATAGAGTCGTGGGTTGCAGATCGCTGCATACAAGGGAGCGAGCATGCCTGATGCATTGTTTCACTCAGTTCCGTAGCTTTCTACATTCATATAAACGCTCGGGTTTCGGATCTGCCTTTGAAAATCTATGGGCAGCATCCCTATTATTCACAATTTGACGTAAATCGGCTGTCATCCATGGAACAGGAGATTAACTTACACAGATTGTGCGTACAGGCGCATGTTTGTCATAGAAGGCAGTGAGTTTATCACCAAGTTCATTAATTTTGCAATCGATTGTAGGTTCTCTGATGATTAGATGCCATGAGATTTCTGAGCAGTCGGCTATTAGAGCGTCAAGGTCAATACGTTTCATGTTCCTACAAGTTATGTAACGCGATTTGATCCTTTGGGGCTGCACAGAGTAGGCCAGGAATATTACATCATGTGCTGAGAGGCCTGCGGCCGAGGTTTGACCAACATCACTTACTTTGTCAGTCTGTTTCGTTGCGATCACGTCTATAAGAGTATGACTGTGCGCCGTATGGTGTGTAGGTTGTAATGGAAGAATGTTCATGCTATTGCAACTAAACAATCTTCTTAGGTTTATTGCGGAGGGAGTGTCTCTTAGCAGGTCTATGTTGAAGTCACCCATTACGATGACATGTTCGTATTGACACCGAAGTGAATGTAATTCCGACTGAAAGGAACTCATTGGGCTTATTTTTGGCGGCTTGTACACGACGCCAGTCAAGCGCTTCCGACTTTGTATATTTATTTTAGTGAACATGAATTCAGCCTCTTCTTCTTCAGCAGGGTTTGACGTACATAAGACTAAGATCTGTTTGTATATACGCACCGACCCCGCCACTTCGATCTGTCTGCCCTAAGAAATGTGTACCCTGGTATATGAATGGATGCAGAGGATATGTGTGGTTTTAACCACGTTTCGGATAAGAGGAATACGTGGTAGTTTAGTTGGTTGAAGAGGAGACTAAGTCCTTCGTAATGTCCAGATAGAGACTGGATGTTGTAGTGCGCTACTAGAAGCTCTGACACGCTCCGCCGAGCAGCCTAGAGTAGGGTGGTAGACTGGTTTGTTCCTTTGTTAGGCACTACAGACTTTATCCTTGTCGAGTAAAGCAGTACCCCGCTTCTGACCTCTACGCCGCTAGCACATTAAGCGGTTACTACCCCCTGTTACAGCGTTCATTGATCTATGCTTGTCAGAGCGCTATCTCTGCTGATATGTGTCTTGCTATCGAAACTCGTTTTACTCGTTCTACGCGTTTATCGGCAACTCCAAACAGCAAATATATTTATCACGGTTTGTAATTCTCCTTTCGTGTGATAGTTCCTGTTTCAATAAGCTGGACGGGCAATAGTAACATGCAAGTGCCTAAGACACGTATTTTAATAACGATTGGCCACATTTTCTCTGTTTCTACAGATGAAACATCTAATAACTGGGGTTACGTTGGCTATGGTTGCAAATTTAATTTTCTCGGAACCAGTTTATTAGATGTAACTCTTCTATTACTTTACTTAACTTGAAAAGAAAACATGCGGTGCAATTTCCGGCTGCGATTTAAATCGATTATGAAACTTGCAACGCAACTACTTCCCCCCAGACAGAACCATTGCGTGTGTGCCGGGGCAAGGCTTCTAACAAAGAAATACGGAATTCATAATCCGACAATTTAATTACACATTCCGGATCGATTCCCAATGACCAATAAAGGGGTTGATTCGTTTTGTAGCTACAAATTACATTCGGAGCTTCCTAATACACTACTGGCCATTATAATAGCTACACCACGAAGATGATGTGCTACAGACGCGAAATTTAACCGACGGGAAGAAGATGCTGTGATATGCAAATGATTAGCTTTTCAGAGCATTCACACTAGGTTGCCGCTGGTGGCGACACCTACAACGTACTGACATGAGCAAAGTTTCCAACCAATTTCTCATACTCAAACAGCAGTTGACCGGCGTTGCCTGGTGAAACGTTGTTGTGACGCCTCGTGTAAGGAGGAGAAATGCGTACCATCACGTTTCCGACTTTGATAAAGGTCGGATTGTAGCCTATCTCGGTTGCGGTTTATCGTATCGCAACATTGCTGCTCGCGTTGGTCAAGATTCAATGCCTGTTAGCAGAATATGGAATCGGTGGGTTCAGGAGGGTAATACGGAACGCCGTGCTGGATCCCAACGGCCTCGTATCTCTAGCAGACGAGATGACAGGCATCTTACCCGCATGGCTGTAAGGGATCGTGCAGCCACGTCTCGATCCCTGAGTCAATAGATGGGGACGTTTGCAGGACAATAACCATCTTCACGAACAGTTCGACGACGTTTGCAGCAGCATGGACTATCAGCTCGGAGACCGTGACTGCGGTTATCCTTGACGCTGCATCACAGACAGGAGCGCCTGCGATAGTGAACTCTACGACGGACCTGGGTTCACGAACGGCAAAACGTCGTTTTTTCGAATGTGTCCAGGTTCTGTTTACAGCATCATGATGGTCACATCCGTGTTTGGCGACATCGCGGTAAACGCACATTAGAAGCGTGTATTCGTCATCGACATACTGGCGTATCACCCGGCGTGATGGTATGGGGTGCCACTGGTTACACTTCTCGGTCACCTCTTGTTCGCATTGACGGCACTTTGAATGGTGGACGTTACATTTCAGATGTGTTACGACCCGTGGCTCAACCCTTCATTCGATCCCTGCGAAACCCTCCAATTCAGCAGGCTAATGCACGACCACATGTTGCAGGTCCTGTACGGGCCTTTCTGGATACAGAAAATGTTCGAGTGCTGCCCTGGCCAGCACATTCTCCAGATCTCTCACCAATTGAAAACGTCTGGTCAATGGTGGCCGAGCAACTGGTTCGTCACAATACGCCAGTCACTACTGTTGATGAACTGTGGTATCGTGTTGAAGCTGCATGGGCAGCTGTACCTGTACACGCTATCCAAACTCTGTTTGACTCAATGCCGAGGCGAATCAAGGCCGTCATTACGGCCGCGGTGGTTGTTCTGAATACTGGTTTCTCAGGATGTATGCTCCCAAACTGCGTGAAAATGTAATCACATGGCAGTTCTCATATAATATATTTGTCCAAAGAGTACCCGTTTATCATCTGCATTTGTTCTTGGTGTAGCAATTTTAATGGCCAGTAGTGTGTTTCGATTGTGTATCAACAATTCCAAGAGAAAGGTGTCTGAACTACACAGGTTATGAGGAACTGAAATCCGAAATCGAATTTCATCTCCATTCATTGTGAGAAAAGTTGATAACTCGATCAGAGTGGCTGCAACTGTTTTTTCTCCACCACGGGATACAGGTGCAACGTACGTGGGGTTTTATTGTAAAATTATCGATGCATTGGAAAATATCAACTGGTATTCTTAGTCGACCTTGAGTTGCTGTCTGACTCACGTTGGCTCTGTTTAACGCGCCATTATGCCCCCAGTATTGTTTGCATCGAAATTATCATGCACTCTCATTATTGAACAAAAATATGGTTACTGCTAGCTACAAAATCAAGAATGGGGTGATTAGCGTATGATACCAAATTAAGATTTATTCAGAAAACAGGATGAGCAATATTTATAGCCTAACATGACAATCCAATACACTCGCTAACCTAACTAGCCTATCATTGGCGCAATGTATCCTCCTCTTCCTAACTCCTTAAGTCAACACTAAACCATCAAGTGACTAGTGAAGTTCTGCCTGAACGGACACAGTCTCAGAGAGCGCCAGTCAAAGAGCTGGCGGGATACGAACTCATTTATAATTACAATGCCCTACTTTGGCTGATGACTGCTGATATCGCCGTAATTCTCTGTGATGATTACGACGGTCAACCCAGCCAGCGTCGTGATGCCGTCATTCCCGTGAGCGAGCTTGGCTTTAATCTAAAACTTGGGCGTGCTTTGCGTCCGTAAACTCCTGTACGTAACTGTTCAATTGCGGAGTCCCTCACGAGTCAATAATCAAACTACTTGCACATATGATAAGAGTAGTTGGCCGACTCAAGTGCACGGCAGCAAAGGTACAGTTCAGATTACATATGAGCACCACAAGTTAGTTCAAATCTACACTCCTGGAAATGGAAAAAAGAACACATTGACACCGGTGTGTCAGACCCACCATACTTGCTCCGGACACTGCGAGAGGGCTGTACAAGCAATGATCACACGCACGGCATAGCGGACACACCAGGAACCGCGGTGTTGGCCGTCGAATGGCGCTAGCTGCGCAGCATTTGTGCACCGCCGCCGTCAGTGTCAGCCAGTTTGCCGTGGCATACGGAGCTCCATCGCAGTCTTTAACACTGGTAGCATGCCGCGACAGCGTGGACGTGAACCGTATGTGCAGTTGACGGACTTTGAGCGAGGGCGTATAGTGGGCATGCGGGAGGCCGGGTGGACGTACCGCCGAATTGCTCAACACGAGGGGCGTGAGGTCTCCACAGTACATCGATGTTATCGCCAGTGGTCGGCGGAAGGTGCACGTGCCCGTCGACCTGGGACCGGACCGCAGCGACGCACGGATGCACGCCAAGACCGTAGGATCCTTCGCAGTGCCGTAGGGGACCGCACCACCACTTCCCAGCAAATTAGGGACACTGTTGCTCCTGGGGTATCGGCGAGGACCATTCGCAACCGTCTCCATGAAGCTGGGCTACGGTCCCGCACACCGTTAGGCCGTCTTCCGCTCACGCCCCAACATCGTGCAGCCCGCCTCCAGTGGTGTCGCGACAGGCGTGAATGGAGGGACGAATGGAGACGTGTCGTCTTCAGCGATGAGAGTCGCTTCTGCCTTGGTGCCAGTGATGGTCGTATGCGTGTTTGGCGCCGTGCAGGTGAGCGCCACAATCAGGACTGCATACGGCCGAGGCACACAGGGCCAACACCCGGCATCATGGTGTGGGGAGCGATCTCCTACACTGGCCGTACACCTCTGGTGATCGTCGAGGGGACAATGAATAGTGCACGGTACATCCAAACCGTCATCAAACCCATCGTTCTACCATTCCTAGACCGGCAAGGGAACCCGCTGTTCCAACAGGACAATGCACGTCCGCATGTATCCCGTGCCACCCAACATGCTCTAGAAGGTGTAAGTCAACTACCCTGGCCAGCAAGATCTCCGGATCTGTCCCCCATTGAGCATGTTTGGGACTGGATGAAGCGTCGTCTCACGCGGTCTGCACGTCCAGCACGAACGCTGGTCCAACTGAGGCGCCAGGTGGAAATGGCATGGCAAGCCGTTCCACAGGACAACATCCAGCATCTCTACGATCGTCTCCATGGGAGAATAGCAGCCTGCATTGCTGCGAAAGGTGGATATACACTGTACTAGTGCCGACATTGTGCATGCTCTGTTGCCTGTGGTTCTGTCAGTGTGATCATGTGATGTATCTGACCCCAGGAATGTGTCAATAAATTATCCCCTTCCTGGGACAATGAATTCACGGTGTTCTTATTTCAATTTCCAGGAGTGTATTTCTCTCCTCAGAGGAACAGATAATGGTACATGTGTGGAGTCGTGTGCTCTACACTATTCAGACTTGGAGAGTAACCACTGGACTCAACGCCGGTAATTTCTCCAACTTACTTCTCTCGACGCTCTTCACATCGGGCAGCCAGACACCGCGGCTGCTCCTGTCCAGTCCCGACCCCAGTGTTCATTCCGATTTTTGCAAACTTGGCCGTTCTTCGCCGTATGGATCCGTGCGCGTTGGTAGCCAATCACGACACAGACTTCCATGCATCCGTGCGCTCAAATTGGTTCAAATGGCTCTGTGAACCATGGGACTCAACATCTGAGGTCATCATTCCCCTAGACCTGACTAATCTAAGGACATCACATACATCCATGCTCGCGGCAGGATTCGAACCTGAGACCGTAGCGGTCGCGCGGTTCCAGACTGAAGCGCCAAAACCGTTCGGCCACCCCGGCCGGCTATCCGTGCGCTTTTGTACCCAACCACTACACAGAATTCTCCCGCAGTTACTGTTGCCGCCAAACTTTTAATATGTATCTCAACGCGCACTGCGCCAATCCCGTCACAGCCTTCCGCAAATTTTCCACTGTGGCGCGAAATCAACTTTCTCTCTTTCGCATATAGCTCCTTCTCACTTCTTGTTGTGATGTACCAGCGTCTCCCAACTTCTTTGCTGGCCTGAAGTGGCAGCTGACAAAGGGGTCCGGCCGTGTTTCAGTCTCTGCGGCCATCTCTTTGGTTTGACGTGACACAAGCAAGTTCCTTTTCTGTGTCCGTTCTCTCCTACCGGTGGGCCAATTATCTCGTTTTGTTAAATGGCTATCTCTGTGTATTCGGTGTATTAGTACTGATTCAGCATCATGGTTCAAAATGGTTCAAATGGCTCTGAGCACTATGGGACTTAACATCTATGGTCATCAGTCCCTTAGAACTACTTAAACCTAAGTAACCTAAGGACAGCACACAACACCCAGCCATCACGAGGCAGAGAAAAGCCCTGACCCCGCCGGGAATCTAACCCGGGAACCCGGACGTGGGAAGCAAGAACGCTACCGCGCGACCACAAGCTGCGGGCTCAGCATCATGAAAGGTGCAAAATCTTGTACCTTACACAGGAAGAACACTTGCGAAAGTCTACGCAGGCAGTTGTTAATAGTTTGTTTATTGCAGAACTAGATTTTAACCACTCTGTGGCTATCGTTAGTGCGTTTTTTTTAATTTTATTTTAAGAACTGTGGGACCAAACAGCTGAGGTCACCGATCCCTAGGCTTACACACTAATTAATCTAACTCACGCTAAGGACAAGACACAAACCAATGCCCGAGGGAGGACTCGAACCTCCGACGGAGGGGGGGGGGGGGGGGGAGGGGGGGGGGGCGCGAACCGTGGCTCGACGCTAAGACCGCGTGGCTTAGTGCGTTAAGACGCGAGTCAGATCACCATTACCGTTTGTCTATGTGAACATCTACTGCCTTGTCCATGTCAGTACTCCAGACATAGTGACTTTCTGCTCAAACTGAAGGGGAGGGAAATTGTGTCCAACTGCCAGGCGACAAACAACAAGCCGCGCGGTTAGAGGCGCCATGTCACGGATTGCGCGGCCCCTCCCTCCGGAGGCTCCAGTCCTCCCTCGGGCACGGGTGTGTGTGTTGTTCTTAGAATAAGTTGGTTTCAGTAGTGCGTAAGTCTAGGGACCGATGACCTCAGCAGTTTGTTCCCTTACGAATTCACACACATTTGAACATTTTCTTCGTCGTGTGTTGATTCATGTTCACTGAAGGCTGCCCTCGGCTTGATGTTTTTATCTCTCGTATTTAGATTCGAGTTGTGACGCTCATCCATCCCCTTCAGTGTCCTTAATGATCAACGGCCCTTGCAGGCACTGTATCTGAGAAACCGATGCTTTCCACTGGACGAGACCGGGCGTGAGATCACTTTTATACACTGTTGTACAAAACACGTGTGACATTTCAACACATCAGTGCTTGGATTACAGCTAGACAACTACGTAAAGGGTAAATGAACAGTTGCCTTGCGGAACACCAGTGGTTGATTGTAAACTGAGCTCTCCCTTCGCTGTTTGGTGCGACATTTCTTACAACCTCGTTGTACGCACGCATCAGTTGTGTTTGGCCTCTCCGCGTGATGGGCTTTAGTTTGCCTACAGCTCTCTTTGTGGTCTCGGGTCCGCTACTGTACAGTCACCTCCAGATGTATCTTCCGCAGACAGCCGGCCGGAACGCCGACAGAAAGGCAGCCCTTCTTGCCGGCCACACTTCTCAGAAGGTGTGAGTGAGCTCTGCAGGGATGTCCCAAATATTCCGTAGAGTTGCGCCAACAGCTTCCCAAGGGAGGAGCCATTTCCGAACAATGTCTTATTTATCTAAGTTGGGAGCGGCATTGTTAGTACGTAGCAATGTAGCTGTAAGAACGCTCATGTTACAAAAGCAGTTGGCGCCTCAGTGGTACCAGCGCAACTCGGAGGGTTTCAACCGACGAACAGAAACTACGAAATATTTTAGATAGGAGCGTCTTAGATTCATTCTTATTAGCTACAGAAGCAGGCAGAAGCCTGGGAGTTGGAGGTACGGAGTGACGAAGATTTTTGTTCGCACGGTGATAGAAAAAGGGGGAAGGGGTTCGCCATTCATGTTAGCTTCGCGGTGAATGGAGAAACAGTTTTCATATTTCACGGCAAACGCGTGTGGATACTCTGCTGCCAGTCAGTATCCGTCAAATGTTGAGGCTTTCTTCAAATAGGTAGTGTCTCTTTGGCTGGATGTGGGGATTTTTTCCCCTGGTGAGCGAGAGGGGACAGGGGGAGGTTGATGTTCGCGTTGGGGCAGGGTGGCAGCTGCCCTTTCTGCCCCTCCCTGGGTCTGCCCTTCGCCTGCTCCTCGTCCTTGCGTCATTCGCTCTCAAGCGGTCAATATTACTACGCAATATTTCCAAGTAGGGCTCAAATCGACAGATTACGACATAATATTGAGTACTTTCAAAACTTCTCCTGGAAATATCGTGCCTCCTGCACTGCAGTCTAAGCATACCTATGTGTTCCCTACTCACTGTTGTCGTTTTGTTGAAAGTGAGTTCAAAGTAAGAGGAAAGAGTGCTCTTTTCAGAGTTTACATAAAAGTATAAATCGTTGGCGGCATGATGGCTTGTTAGGGCAGATGAGTACCAAGAGGGAAGCATTATTATAGATCAATCTTATAAACCACTGGTGATGGAATACAGGATATGGTACCTTACAGCCACGAAGGAATAATTTTTCTTTTAAAAATAATTGTTTTAATTTTCTGACACATGACTTGCCGTTATTCTCCTTTAAAATGCAGTTAAAGCAGTTCTGAATAAAAATATATTAAGATATTTATGTGTGTGCATACATTACTTACCCAAATAATACAATCGTTTAGTGCACGTGTTGTAGCAACGCGTTTCCATAACTATGTCTCAAAAACTCTTGAAGGGAAACTGTGCTTGTACATTTCAAGCCTTCGAAAGAACTGGCAGGAGACACCCGCAGTGGGTTGTAAGACAGGGCGTTTGTGCTTCCCCCCCCCCCCCCTCCCTCTGCAATAAGTTTTTATTTATTACAGAGTCTTCATACATGGGTAACCAGCAACTGTCTGCACCGCAAATATTTCGAAAATGGAAGGTGCCATTGACATGCTGATATCACAGATGGAAAGATGGACAGGGGCCCTCCTATGCAGTCCACACACAGAGCATTATGAGCTTCAAATGTGCATTTATTTTTTAAAAAGGCACGAATATTTCAATGGGACAATGCCTACTGACGGCACCACAGTCAAGGAAGACCAAATTAACATGTGTGCGTGTGTTTGTCCTTAGGACAATTTAGGCTAAGTAGTTGCATGATACTTGCTCTCCGCAAAGCCTTGGCAGGCATCCTCAATTTGAAATTGGCACCTGTCTTTTGTGGAAGACGCCTACGACCGTTCGTGTGAGCAAACATCACCACAAAATTTCTGCTTATTGATTAACTTTAAGTTGAAAGTTTGAATCACTTAATTGGAATGGTAACGGAAACACGGTGTTGCTGTGAGAAACAAAGTTACAAATTTTCTATAAGAACAACATTTATTTCCTAAAATTCATGAAAATACTTCTTAGTCACTCATTTAGTACAGTTATGGAATGCTGGCTCTTCATCCGTAACACAAAACCGAAATAGCAATTTTATCCAACCTGAGTATCTCTCCTAATTAAGATGACTGTAGGAGCTATCGCGCAGAGCGTCCGTACTTACCAGAGTCTCGCCAGGGAATGCCCAACCGTCCCCTCGTCCGGGGTCCACACACGGTGGCCGGAAGGGCTCAGAGAGTCTGCACAGCGGCTATTTGCCAACCTAACGGGGCCTGCTAACGCGCGGGGAACTCGTGTCTCTCTGGTCCAGTGCAGTCGCACTCTACTTGATATAATGGTTGGCTAAACTGCATCCCCAGATTCACACAACCCCCAGCAGATTGCCCACGCATACGTCAGCAGACAACCCGCATTCACATTTACAGACTCTGATGTAACATAATTTCGAATAATAAATCTTATATTGCACGTCCCTGACTGTTGGAAGGGCATCCAGGTGTGTTCTGAGTATAAAACTACTGCGTGAAGCCATGTAGCGGCTCACATGGAGCCGTTACATAGTGTGTAAGCTTAGGGACTGATGACCTTAGCAGTTAAGTCCAACAAGATTTCACACGCACGCATTTTGAAGACCAAATTATAACGTCCGTCTGTTTGTTGTGGGAGGTTTACGAGATATCGTATTTTAAATACTGTAACTGTTGACAGTTGTTTGTTCTGGGGAATGTGAATTTCACATGAATGCGTGTGTGCAGCCGCACATAGATGCTAATAAGTCTCCGGAGGCGTCGTGTGGTTAAATCGGACATCGCCTGGAACGAACGAAAGACTAACAAAGGCGAATGCAGTAATTCTTTGAGGTAAAGAACCAATGTAAACTCAATGTCTCTGCTCAAAATGACCACCACACGCCTCAGTACAAGCTTGCAGTCTGCCACGCAATGATTACAGCATACATTCTAACATTTCAGAGCGAACTGCAGCGTAGGCAGCAGTAATACGCCGCCTCAGATCATCTGCAATTATTTTAAGAGCTGAAGAGATTGACGCCTATTGGGACATCTTTCTTTCGGCTATGGTGCACGAACGAACGCCATACTTGCTACATTCATCGTAAAACGTCGGCTTTTTCGCCTTGGGAAATATCATCTGCCAAGCGCGCCCTACTAAGTGCACTATCACACAATAAGTGACAGGACTGTCGCAATAGTCTCGCAGTGTATACACAACACAATGTAAACAAACGTAACATCATCGCCTAGCATCTAAGTAATAGAATGGAACAAAATACACAACTGGCCATTAAAATTGCTACACCACGAAGATGACGTACTACAGACGCGAAATTTAACAGACAGGAAGAAGATGCTGCGTTATACAAATGATTAGCTTTTCAGAGCATTCACACAAGGTTGTTAGCGCCGGTGGCGACACCTACAACGAGCTGACATGAGGAAAGTTTCATACGGATTTCTCATACACAAACAGCAGTTCATCGGCGTTGTGATGCCTCGTGTAAGGAGGAGAAATGCGTACCTACACGTTTCCAACTTCGATAAACGTCGGATTGTGGCCTATCGCGATCGCGGTTTATCGTATCGCGACATTGCTGCTCGTGTTCGTCGAGATCCAATGACTGTTAGCAGAATATGGAATCAGTAGGTTCAGGAGGGTAATACGGAACGCCGTACTGGATCCCAACGGCCGCGTATCACTAACAGTCGAGATGACAGGTTTCTTATTCGCATGGCTGTAATGGATCGTGCAGCCACGTCTCGATTGCTGAGTCATAGATGGGGACGTTTGCAAGACAATAACCATCTGCACGAGCAGTTCGACGACGTTTGCAGCAGCATGGACTATCAGATCGGAGACCACGGCTGCGGTTACCCTTGACGCTGCATCACAGACAGGAGCGCCTGCGATGGTGTACTCTGCGACGGACCTGGGTGCACGAATAGCAAAACATCGTTTTTTCGGATGTATCCAGGTTCTGTTTACAGCATCATGATGGTCACATCTGTGTTTGGCGACATCGCGGTAAACGCACATTAGAAGTGTGTATTCGTCATCGACATACTGGCGTATCACCCGGGTGATGGTATGGGGTGCCACTGGTTACACTTCTCGGTCACCTCTTGTTCGCATTGACGGCACTTTAAACAGTGGACGTTTCATTTCGGATGTGTTACGATCCGTAGCTCTACCCTTCATCGATCCCTGCGTAACCCTACATTTCAGCAGGATAATGCATGACCGCATGTTCAGGTCCTGTACAGGCCTTTCTAGATACAGAAAATGTTCGACTGCTGCCCTGGTCAGCACATTCTCCAGATCTCTCACCAATCGAAAACGTCTGGTCAATGGAGGCCGAGCAGCTGGCTCGTCACAATACGCGTCACTACTCTTGACTACTCTTGATGAACTGTGGTGTCGTGTTGAAGCAGCATGGGCAGCTGTACCTGTACACACCCGTAAACCTTGTTCGACTCAATGCCCAGACGTATTATGGACGTTATTACGGCCAGAGGTGGTTGTTATGGGTACTGATTTCTCAGGGCCTATGCACCCAAATTGCGTGAAAATGTAACCACATGTCAGTTCTAGTATAATATATTTGTCCAGTGAATACCCGTTTATCATCTGCATTTCTTCTTGGTGTAGCAATTCTAATGGCCAGTAGTGTAGCTGTCGGTGTTTACACTGTTCGTAACACGAACTACCTTCACCAGCTTCGTGCAACTAAACATCATCGCCATCCTCATCTACGCTACTTTTAGGATTTTACTGTCATAGGCATTGTCCCATGTAAAAAATTTCTAACTGTTGTAAAAAAACTGTAATTTCATCAACGTCTCAAGATCTATGTATTTGCTCCATAGACGTGTTCTTGCCTTCGATTCAGTTTTCTAAAAACCGTCTATCGATAATGCCTTCCATGTCCCAAATATTTGGCGTGCAAGCATTAGGTGACTCACCCTGTATAATAAGATTTTTATGCCACCTATAAAATTTAATTATTCTATCATGCCTCACTTCTCGAAGCTGACTCATTCATTTATTTAAGAAATGACAATTTCAGAGTCTTGCCCTGGAAAAATTTCTGCGGACGCCCTAGTGAGTATCAAGGTATCGTAGCGTAGCAGATAAAACTGACTTGGTGGAAACGCATATCCCATTGAAGACTTTTACTTCTTGATCCTGGGGACAACCACTTCCAGTAATGTGTCAAATATTGGACCAACAACACGTGAAAACTTACGATAATTTTGTTTTTTCCCTCCACCCTCATTTATCTCAACAAATTTTGGTGTGTGAATCTTTGATTTTCCTTGTATCAGTTTTTGTGTCACATTCGCTTTTTGCTGCTCGCCACTCCGAAACGGAGTAAACACTATACAGTGCACAACATCGGTGCACATTTTTCAGTTGTCCAGGAATAACTTCAGTGATGTTTCACGATATTATTGTGGAATAATGTTTATCGAATAGGGGCTGCTCTAGTTATGACAGTGCAATGCAACCAGAGTAAATATTGAACAGTATTATTGCACATATTTTACTGATCAATCTGTGGAAACCTTCAGTAATATTGTGCGGTGTTATTGCACCGTGGTAGTGAGTGCCTAGCTGGCACAGAACAGTGGGCAAGGACGTTAAGTGTGGCAGTCTCAGGGTGAATGACTGCTCCTGGTGTGGGAGCGGTGGCAGAGGTTTCTCCCTGAGTGGATTCAGAGCGAAACACACACACACACAAACAAACTCTTTACAGGAGTGTGTGCCGCAACCAACAAATCTTTAGTCGGTGTGAGGGACGTTAACCATCCACTTTGTACACAATAACAGCTGTGCGAAAATATAGAAAAAAAACAAAGGAAACACGTGATATCAACGTTGCAATGGTCTGCAATCTTTCCAGTTTTAAATCGAATAGAGCGTGTTTGGGCATTGATGGTTTACGAACAGGAATTTTTTCAGTAATTTTTTCTTTGCAATGTAGAAGAGCATTGGTGGATTTCAGCACATTTATTACTCTCTCGTTTCTTCCATCCTTTAAAGACACAACCCAACGGTGGAGTTCATTTAAGAAATAAAAGAAGTATTTTTATCTTATATTTCATTATTTATGTAATTCGTTTCCACAACAGACGCAGTGATTTCCTTATCGCTAGCACCACATGAACTCTCAGTTACGAGCATACGTGGTTCTGATACAAAAACGAATAAAATTCATATCTTTTCTTTTCAGAAAAATTGTTATTATTATTATTGTCCCAGAGTGGCGGTCATGACACCGAATCAAAAAATTCCTTTCTTCGAACTGTTTTCCTAGTGTTTTTGTGTACATATTACAAAACGAGGGAAACTTGAACGCTCATTTTCACATTGTGTTTACACATTTCATCTCAATGTAACAAACCCCAAACTAGAAAGTTTCTTGTTTTACCCTGAAGAGCGGAGGCTTATAAAAAAAGTTAAAAGGGTTCTGAGCACTATGGGACTTAACATCTGAAGTCATCAGTCCACTAGAACTTAGAACTACTTAAACCTAACTAATCTAAGGACATCACACACATCCATGCCCGAGGCACGATTCCAACCTCCGACCGTAGACTGAAGAGCCTAGAACCGCTCGGCCACAGCGGGCGGCGGAGGCTTATCAACTGTGTAAAACAAGCGTAGTCGAAATGGGATCAGTGACACTCTCGGGGAGTGAGAAACCTCTACAGGTCTGAGAATCATCAGACAACGCCACTTCCATTCCCTGAATTCACTGTAAGTGAAAAGGCAGAGCCTCCAAGACATTTGACGGGTGTTAATTTTTCTCATGATTATCACTAATGTTGTCATCCAAAAGTAATGGAGCATTACTCTTGTTTTTGCGCAGTAAGTCGCATTTATTAGCACCTAGGATCGGATGCTACTCCCTCCTCTCCGCAGCCTCCTGGCGTTGAAACTTAGCCGTCTAAAGTACCTCAGCATCATCCGCAAATAGCTTGACCGGATTTATGTACGAAATTACCTACATGGTTGTTGTTGCTGTGGTCTTCAGTGCAGAGACTGGTTTGATGCAGCCCTCCATGCTACTCTATCCTGAGCAAGTCTCTTCATCTCCGAGTAGCTACCCTCATCCTCCTGTATCTGTTTAGTGTATTCATCTCTTGGTCTCCCTCTACGATTTTTACCCTCTAGGCGTCTCTCCAATACTAAATTGGTGAACCCTTCATGCCTCAGAACGTGTCCTACCAACCGATCCCCTCTTCTAGTCTAGCCACAAATTCCTCTTCTTCCCAATTCTGTTCAGTACCTCCTCATTAATTAAATGATTTATCCATCTAACATTCAGGATTCTTCTGTAGCACCACATTTCGAAAGTTTCTATTCTCTTCTTGTCTAAACTGTTTATCGTCCATGTTTCACTTCCGTACAGGGCTATACTCCATACAAATACTTTCAGAAAAGATTTCCTGACACTTAAATCTATACTCGATGTTAACAATTTTTTTTTCTTCCGAAGCGTTTTCCTTGCCAACGCCAATCTACATTTTACATCCTCTCCACATCGACCATCACCAGTTATTTTGATTCCCAAATAGCGAAATTAATTTACTACTTTAAGTGTCTCATTTCCTACTCTGATTCCCTCAGCATCACCTGATTTAATTCGACTACATTCCATTATCCTAGTTCTGCTTTTGTTGGTGTTCATCTTATATCCTCCTTTCAAGACACTGTCCATTCCGTTCAGCTGCTTTTCCAAGTCCTTTGCTGTCACACACAGAATTACAATGTCATCGGCAAACCTCAAAGTTTTTATTTCTCCTCCATGCACTTTAATTCCCACTCCAAGTTTCCTGTACTGCTTGCACAATATGCAGATTGAATAACGTTGGGTATAGGCTACAACCCTGTCTCACTCCATTCCCAACCACTGCTTCCCTTTCGTGCCCCTCGATTTTTACGACTGCCATCTGGCTTCTGTACAAATTGTAAATACCCTTTCGCTCCCTGTATTTTACCCCTGCCACCTTCAGAATTTGAAAGAGAGTATTCCAGTCAACTTTGTCAAAAGCTTTCTCTAAATCTACAAATGCCAGAAACGTAGGTTTGTCTTTCCTTAATCCAGCTTCTAAGATAATTCGCTGGGTCAGTATTGCCTCACATGTTCCAACATTTCTACGGAATCTAAACTGATCTTCCCCGAGGTCGGCTTCTACTAGTCTTTCCATTCGTCAGTAAAGAATTCGTATCAGTATTTTGCAGCTGTGACTTATTAAACTGCTAGTTCGGTAATTTTCACATCTGTCAACACTTGCTTTCTTTGGGATTTGAATTTTATATTCTTTTTGACGTCTGAGGGTATTTCGCCTGTCTCGTACATCTTGCTCGCCAGATGGTACAGTTTTATCAGGACTGGCTCTCTCTAGGCTATTAGTAATTCTAATGGAATGTTTTCTACTCCTGGGGCCTTGTTTCGACTTAGGTCTTTCAGTGCCTTGTCAAACTCTTCTCGAAGTATTATATCTCCCATTTCATCTTCATCTATGTGCTCTTCCATTTCTATAATATTGTGCTCAAGTACATCGTCATTTTATAGACTTTATATTCCTTCCACCTTTCTGCTTTCCCTTCTTTGCTTCTGAGCTCTTGATATTCATTCAAGTGGTTCTCTTTTTCTCCAAAGGTCTCTTTAATTTTCCTGTAGGCAGTATCTATCTTACCCCTAGTGAGATACGCCTCTGCATCCTTACATTTGTCCTCTAGCCCTGCCTGCTTAGCCATTTTGCACTTCCTATCGATCTGATTTTTGAGTCGTTTGTATTCCTTTTTGCCTGCTTCATTTAGTGCATTTTTATGTTTTCTCCTTTCATCAGTTAAATTCAATATTTCTTCTGTTACCCAAGGATTTCTACCAGCCCTCGTCTTTTTACCTACTTAATCGTCTGCTGCCTTCAATATTTCATCTCTCAAAGCTACCCATTCTTCTGTCATCTTAGCAAAATGAAATTAATGTAATTTTCATGAAATTCGAAAGAACTGTGAAATGCTGTGCAATAAGTTTCATCTTAAAGGAATTTTTGTTCTGATTCCAAACCTGATCTTAAATTTCTGGAGCTACGGGGACTTTAAAATTGCGATCAACATTTTATTAATATTAATTTATTTGATCTGTTTGTGTTACAGCTATACGTGTTTAACATGATCTCGTGTTCCCTGGTATTAGTTGAACGAATGTTGCTTTGCAAAGTTAGTTCAAAGTAATTTCATCGTAACTTCTGTCGTTAAGACTTGACTTAATTTTTGATGTGGTCGAATGAGTGTTTCCCCAAAACTTATTATTTTCATTATATGTACTTGTAATAGTCCTCGTTTCATGGAAGCAAATTTGGGACAATGAATTTAGCTGCTTTCAACACTCTAAATGTGGCTTTGTTACGGGAATCGGAAAATACAATTTCAAAACTATAGTATGGTAACTCTGGAATCGGAATGCAAATAGCAATGTTGTGCTGTTGTTATAAATATGTCTTATTTCTAAAATATGTAATTTCCATAATATGAGTTCGAGTTACAGGCAAAGAGTCTTCAATAAGCGATAATCGACTGAGAAACAATTACAGAAGCTCCATTGAACATATTTGGGAGGACAGGGGACGAAAGTTGTGTACCAGATTTATTTGAAAAAATCGTTTACATACCCAGTGAATATGAGTCAAGAGAGGCAGAAACTATTTCTCCTTCTGTACATCAGAGCGTAGCGGAAATCGTTTGTCCAAGGCTGGTTACACTACTGGCAGCTTTGGACGAGTAGTAGTGTTTTTATGGGAAACGTTTGGCCGAATGGCGTACCAAAATACACCATTACAAAAACTCAAAGCTATAACATATTTTGGAATAAAAACATAAACTATTAATATTCCTCCGTATTTTCTTATGTCGTTATTTATTTTACACGTTATAAAACAAGCGCAATAATACAGCGGACTATACGAGATGACAGCTGATAGCTTGCAGGAGAACAAGTGTGGTGGAAAAGGTAGCAAGGTACTCAGACATAGCAGAAAACATTCCATACAAAAAAATAAAAAAATAAATAAATAGACAGACGTACGCACAAGGGCACACGTGCGTAAGATCAACTGCACATTGAGGAAGCAATTACGGAAATAAAAACGGAAATTGAATGAAAGATTAAAATACAGGGTAAACGGATATGAGTGGTTCAGAAATGGTTCAAATGGCTCTGAGCACTATGGGACTTGACATCTGAGGTCATCAGTCCCCTAGAACTTAGAACTACTTAAACCTAACTAACCTAAGGACATCACACACATCCATGCCCGAGGTAGGATTCGAACCTGCGACCGTAGTGGCTCAAACGGTTCACACTATGGGACATAACATCTGAGGTCATCAATCCCCTAGAACAGAACTACTTAAACCTAACCTAAGGACATCACACACATCCATGCCCGAGGCAGGATTCGAACCTGCGACCGTAGTGGTCGCGCGGTTCCGGACTGAAGCGCCTAGAATCGTTCGGCTACTTCGGCCGGCGGATACCAGTGACACGATTCTCTGATGATACTGCTGTCGTCTCTGAATGTATGGAATAAATTCAGAACACGTTCAGTGGAATGAATAGTTTAACGATAACAGATTGTGTATTACTGAGGTCATTAGAAAGGAAGAGTAGCAGAAATGAGAGTTTCGATAAATTGAAAATCAAAATTGAGGACTGCAAAGTAGCCGGATTGAAGAAATCTTTCTCGCCTTTGAAAGAAAACAACGCACGAGGCAAGGAGCACATTAATAAAAGGACTAACAAGGGGAAGCAGGACATTCCTGACCAGAAGGAGTATACAAGTACCGAATACTTCTTATAATTTTGGGAAGAAATTTGTGAGAATGTAAGTCTGGAGGTTTTACAGAAGTGAACTATGCTCCGTGGGGGAACCGGAAAAGATGAGAACTGAAGCGCCTGAGATGTCACACAATAGAGGGTTGTCGAAATTGAAGCGGGCTGATAATATGAGGATTGGCAGAATATGTGGAAAACAGCGACAAGAAGAAGAATGATAGGGTGACAGGGCGTGTGTGAAGGCGTCCACGGCGGTGTCCGGCACGTAATGACGAACGACGGGTGAAAGCGCTGCTCTGTGGTCGAGAGGGTGGCGCAGGGGAGGGTGTCGTTTGCCGCATCCAACCAGACACGCAACTGGCGAGCAAACACGAGGATAATTTTTTCATTCCCGATTTCCCTTGACATTAATCCCACGGATGTTTGTACACTTGCGGATGGCGCAATGTTCAATTTCAGCTATTTATTTCGGGACACTGAAAATTTTTCTTAATAAACTGAGACGAAACGCGTCTCGGTAATTATAAATTGCTTTTAAGTTGATCAAAGACGAAAGTTGCGAATGATCAAAACTGCGCAACTGAGCCGCTGATATATTTTACGTGGAGGCATCAGGGTTGGAGAAGATTAGCTAGGTCAGATTACAAATAGTTTCAACTCCCAATAGCCCACGAACGTACTGGGTGATCAAAAAGTCAGTATACATTTGAAAACTTAATAAACCACGAAATAATGTAGATAGAGAGGTAAATATTGACACACATGCTTGGAATGGCAGGGGGTTTTATTAGAACCAGGTGCTCCACCCCATATTGCTAGATGCGTGAAAGATCTCTTGCGCGCGTCGTTTGGTGATGATCGTGTACTCAGCCGCCACTTTCGTCATGCTTGGCCTTCCAGGTCCCCAGACCTCAATCCGTGTGATTATTGGCTTTGGGTTTACCTGAAGTCGGAAGTGTATCATGATCGACCGACATCTCTAAAGGTGCTGAAAGACAACATCCGACGCCAATGCCTCACCATAACTCCGGACATGCTTTACAGTGCTGGTCACAACATTATTCCTCGACTACAGCTATTGTTGAGGAATGATGGTGGACATACTGCATTTCCTGTAAAGAACATCATCTTTGCTTTTTCTTGGTTTGTTATGCTAATTGTTGCTATTCTGATCAGCTGAAGCGTCATCTGTCGGCAATTTTTTGAACTTTTGTATGTTTTTGGTTCTAATAAAATCCCATGTCATTCCAACCATGTGTCAATTTATACCTCTCTATCTACATTATTCCGTGATTTATTCAGTTTTCAAATTTGTACTGAGTTATTGATCACCCGGTATATCGTGCATTTGGTTGGCGTGTGTAAGGGCGCTGTGTGAAAATAACGTTAGAGAGCTCTCAGATACTGCAGCGGGCGCAACTCCGAATCCTCCTGCGGTCAGAAAAATCGTACCGAATCCTCCCAAGCCTGCAAGGGTCTGATAAACGATAGAACCGAACCCTCCCGTTTCAAGCAGGTAGCAGTTCTAAACGTCTGAATACTCCAAGCAGGCAATGGAAAGCATATGAAGTTACAGTAGAAGACGTAAAAAAAAAAAATCGTGTGTATTGTAAACTACTGGCCTTTGAAATAGTTACACCAAGAAGAAATGCAGATATAAACCGGTATTCGTTGGGCAAATATATTATACTAGAACTGACATGTGACTATATTTTCACGCAGTTTGCGTGCAAAGATCCTGAGAAATCGGTACCCAGAATAACCAAATCTGGCCATAATAACGGCCTTGATACGCCTGGGCATTGAGTCAAACAGAGCTTGGCTGGCGTGTACAGGTACAGCTGCCCATGCAGCTTCAACACGATACCACAGTTCGTCAAGAGTAGTGCCTGGCGTATTGTGATGAGCCAGTTGCTCGGCCACCATTGAACGGACGTTTTCAATTGGTGAGAGATCTGGAGAATGTGCTGGCCAGGACAGCACTCGAACATTTTCTTTATCCAGGAAGGCCCTTACAGGACCTGCAACATGCAGTCGTGCATTATCCTGCTTAAATGTAGGGTTTCGCAGGTATCGAATGAAGGATAGAGCCACGACTCGTAACACATCTGAAATGTAAAGTCCACTGTTCAAAGTGCCGTCAGTGGGAAGAAGAGGTGACCGAGACGTGTAACCAATGGCACCCCATACCATCACGCCGGGCGATACGCCAGTATGGCGATGACGAATACACGCTTCCAATGAGCGTTCACCCCGATGTCGCCAAACACGGATGCGACCATCATGATGCTGTAAACAGAACCTGGATTCATACGAAAAAATGACGTTTTGCCATTCGTGCACCCAAGTTCGTCGTTGAGTACACTACCGCAGGCGCTCCTGTCTGTGATGCAGCGTGAAAGGTAACCGCAGCCATGGTCTCCGAGCTGATAGTCCATGCTGCTGCAAACGTCGTCGAACTGTTTTTGCAAAGGTCCCGATACGCTGGCTCAGGGATCGAGACGTGGATGCACGATCCATTACAGCCATGCGGATAAGATGCCTGTCATCTCGACTGCTAGTGATACGAGGCCGTTGGGATCCAGCACGGCGTTCCGTACGCTCCTGAGCCCACCGATTCCATATTCTGCTAAGTCATTGGATTTCGACCAACGCGAGCAGCAATGTCGCGATACGATAAACCGTAATCGCGGTAGGCTACAATCCGACCTTTATCAAAGTCGGAAACGTGATGGTACGCATTTCTCCTCCTTACACGAGGCATCACAACTTTTCACCAGGCCACGCCGGTCAACTGCTGTTTGTGTGTGAGTAATCGGTTGGAAACTTTCCTCATGTCAGCACGTTGTAGGTGTCACCATCGGCGACAACCTTGTGTGAATGCTCTAAAAAGCTAATCATTTGCATGTCACAGCATCTTCTTCCTGTCGGTTAAATTTCGCGTTTGTAGCACGTCATCTTCGGGGTGTAGCAATTTTAATGGCCAGTAGTGTATGTTTAGCAGTTTTATCTTTTGTCTTATTTAGATATTTATATTTAGAACTGGAATCATTTATAGCCCTGATTTCTTCATAATTAATTCATTAAAATAGCATATCGTGATTTCGCAACACATATTCTATCTCAGTGTTGATTTTACTAAATATGGTGGGGAGTTTCTTTCCTTTTTCTTCGTTTCTTTCAGCACTTCAAAAATCGGTAAATGTTAGGACTGGAGGAGTAGAACTGACTATTATATTTGCCACAAAAAGTCAGAAAACATAGTTGACGGCAAAAAGTTCAAACCTATATCACTACATTCATGAGCAACGCTTTGAAATACATACTGATAAGCTGACGTTTTCCTGTCGTTCAATAAAGAGAAGACCAGTGGAATGTAATGGCCATTAACTAACCCGAGTATTGTAAACAAATGACAAAAAAACCATGGACTGCACTTGAATGTACCATCAACATATATATTCACACTGCGTTAATGTTTTAAGTTGTGCAGAGTCAAAAAATATGATCACTTTTTTCTCGGTGTTATTTTATAATAAACACTTTGTCCCGTCTGTCGTTTCCACATTCAACGTGTTGATAACATCAGGAAGAGCTCCAGCATTCGTGGGCAGTTTTGGCAGAATTTTGCGCCTAGCTTTGTAAATAGATTTACGAAAATTGTTGACATCTCTCGTAATTATATCTTGCGTATCTTCTCCTTTCAACTTCTGGTAAATTATTTTTGATGGCCTCTCACAAATATCTTCTTTGGCTTTTCACTTTAGGTCAGAAATGATTTCTTGCCTCTGAATTCTGCCTTGAGGCATTTCTTCATGACTGAGCTCTACTTCACACTCCACGACATCCAGCTCCTCAATAGAAATAGTTTTAACAAAACTTCTGCAGCCATTAATGTTGAACGTCTGCTGGTTTTGAAAACCGAAGGAGTCACCATTCACAACCAACATTTTCCTTCCCTTCCTACTTACTGAAACTGTAAGCTCGTCTGAGGACATGTTCAGTCTACAACGATCCGCCGCGAACTGCGAAGTGGCCGAGGCAGCTGTGGTCATCGGCGCACACAGTGCTCTGTCGCTTTGTCAGTTTGGAAGGATTCGGTCCTCTTACCGTCTTAACTACCTGATTTCGTGAGGATTGGGGGCTGCGCCCACTGCTGCCACATTACGTTTGTGAAGATTCTTATTTGTCTCGCAGTGTTTGTTGCGTGAATTCTGTTCAGCTGGCCGCTGTGGCCGAGCAGTTATAGGCGCTCCAGTCCGGAACCGCGCGGCTGCTACGGTCGCAGGTTCGAATCCTGTCTCGGGCATGGATGTGTGTGATGTCCTTAGGTTCGTTAGGTTTAAGTAGTTGTAAGTGTAGGGGACTGATGATCTCAGATGTTAAGTCCCTTAGTGCTTGGATCCATGATTCCGACTCTGTTGAAAGCAGCGTACGAGCAGTGTGGGAGTATTTATAAAGATGAACAGGGCCGGAACAAACGCCGCACATGAGGTCACACTCCATCGACGCCAACTGTCGATTGCGAAATGCCGCGAGGTTTCAGCTGGAAATCCCTCAGCATTCTGCGTTGGATATCAACGTCATTCCTGGGGAGTCGTTTCGTGAGGGAAGGGGCTGCTTATCGAAACAACTAGCCAATCAGTGCAACAAAGGCTAAAAAGCTTTCTCTCTAGGAAATTGCTGCAGATATAACAACTACATTTTGTTTCCGTATGTATACTGCACTTTGGAGTTAGATAATTGAAAAACTGTGGTCGTTACTGGTTAGTGATGTCCCTCATGCGGCTAGTATCGGACAGCAAGTAGGCAGATGTTTGCTTCACAGCGGCTGGCCACGAACATTGTGGGAGACTTTACTTTAGGTACACTTCGTTCTGACACACAGGTGACACTGACAAAATTGTACGTACAGAATGCACCGAATCGTGCACTCGAACCTCACAGCGCGATACCTTGCACACTAACAATGCAGAAATTTCTGTAACAGGTTTCGACCATAGCATATTTTCGGCAGAAAACGGTTGTCAAAGCAAGGCTATTTGGCGACTTTGTAACCGCACATAAGGCAAGAACCTTCATTCTACTGTACGGCGACTAGGAGTGTTGCCAAATTACCGTAGTGAGCTGAGGTCTGAATTGGAATACTCGCGTTCGACTTCTCGTGTAGGTTAGAATTTTTTGTATTTGTAGAGTATGGTATCAGATAGATTATATAATGGTAAGACAGAGATTTAGGAACCAGGTTTTAAATTGTAAGACGTTTCCAGGGGCAGTTGTGGACTCTGGCCACAATCTATTGGTTATGACATGTAGATTAAAACTGAAGAAACTGCAAAAAGGTGGGAAATTAAGGAGATGGGACTGGGTAAACTGAAAGAACCAGAGGTTGTACAGAGTTTCAGGGAGAGCAGAAGGGAACAATTGAAAGGAATGAGGGAAAGAAATACAGTAGAAGAAGAACGGGTAGATTTGAGGGATGAAGTAGTGAAGGCAGCAGAGGATCAAGTAGGTAAAAAGACGAGGGCTAGTAGAAATCCTTGGGTAACAGAAGAAATATTGAATTTAATTGATGAAAGGAGAAAATATAAAAATGCAGTAAATGAAGCAGGCAAAAAGGAATACAAACGTCTCAAAAATGAAATCGATAGGAAGTGCAAAAAGGCTAAGCAGGGATGGCTAGAGGACAAATGTAAAGATGTAGAGGCTTATCTCACTAGGGGTAAGATAGATACTGCCTACAGGAAAATTAAAGACACCTTTGGAGAAAAGAGAGCCACTTGTATGAATATCAAGAGCTCAGATGGAAACCCAGTTCTAAGCAAAGAAGGGAAGGCGGAAAGGTGGAAGGAGAATATAGAGGGTTTATACAAGGGCGATGTATTTGAGGACAATATTATGGAAATGTAAGAGGATGCAGATGAAGACGAAATGGGAGATATGATATTACGTGAAAAGTTTAACAGAGCACTGAAAGACCTGAGTCGAAACAAGGGCCCCGGAGTAGACAACATTCCATTGGAGCTACTGACGGCCTTGGGAGAGCCAGTCAAAAAGAATATAATAATTCTTTACAGACGAATGGATAAACTAGTAGAAGCCGACCTCGGGGAAGATCAGTTTGGATTCCGTAGAAACAGTGGAACACGTGAGGTAATACTGACTTTACGACTTATCATAGAAGAAAGATTAAGGAAAGGCAAACCTAAGTTTCTAGCATTTGTAGACTTAGAGAAAGCTTATGACAATGTTGACTGGAATACTCTTTTTCAAATTCTAAAGGTGGCAGGGGTAAAATACAGGGAGCGAAAGGCTATTTACAATTTGTACAGAAACCAGATGGCAGTTATAAGAGTCGAGGGACATGAAAGGGAAGCAGTGGTTGGGAAGGGAGTAAGACAGGGTTGTAGGCTCTCCCCGATGTTATTCAATCTGTATATTGAGCAAGCAGTAAAGGAAACAAAAGAAAAATTCGGAGTGAGTATTGAAATCCATGGAGAAGAAATAAAAACTTTGAAGTTCAGCGATGACATTGTAATTCTGTCAGTGACAGCAAAGGACTTGGAAGAGCAGTTGAATGGAATGGACAGTGTCTTGAAAGGAGGATATAACATGAACATCAACAAAAGCAAAACGAGGATAATGGAATGTAGTCGAATTAAGTCCGGTGATGTGGAGGGAATTAGATTAGGAAATGAGACACTTAAGTAGTAAAGGAGTTTTGCTATTTGGGGAGCAAAATAATTGATGATGGTCGAAGTAGATAGGATATAAAATGTAGACTGGCAATGGCAAGGAAAGCGTTTCTGAAGAAGAGAAATTTGTTAACATCGAGTATAGATTTAAGTGTCAGGAAGTCATTTCTGAAAGTATTTGTATGGAGTGTAGCCATGTATGGAAGTGAAACATGGACGATAAATAGTTTGGACAAGAAGAGAATAGAAGCATTCGAAATGTGGTGCTACAGAAGAATGCTGAAGATTAGATGGGTAGATCACATAACTAATGAGGAAGTATTGAATAGGATAGGGGAGAAGAGAAGATTGTGGCACAACTTGACCAGAAGAAGGGACCGGTTGGTAGGACATGTTCTGAGGCATCAAGGGATCACAAATTTAGCATTGGAGGGCAGCGTGGAGGGTAAAAATCGTAGAGGGAGACCAAGAGATGAATACACTAAGCAGATTCAGAAGGATGTAGGTTGCAGTAGGTACTGGGAGATGAAGAAGCTTGCACAGGATAGAGTAGCATGGAGAGCTGCATCAAACCAGTCTCAGGACTGAAGACCATAACGACAACAGAGTATTTGGTATTTTATGTGGCTTCCGAAGCGTTATACAGCAATTAGAACAGATCTTATACAAAACACTTGCAATTATTTAAGGACGTGACAGTTGTAAGAACAACAGTTAGTAATTACTGATAGATTCAATCGCAGGAGGATATACCGGTAACTGCGTTGGAATTTATTTATTTATCTATTTATTGTTACTTGCGACCAAATTAAGGAGAAGTCTCCATGGTCATGGAACGAGTCAATACATGAAATTATAACACGATAGTAGAAACAGATAAAATGAAATATAAGAAACATATTCAGGCGACAATTCGTAAGTTTAAATAAAGAATATCGACAATGTAACACTGGAATTTGCTTAATTTTTTAGCTCTTCCAGGAGCTCCTCGACGAAATAGAAGGAGTGAGCCATGAAGAAACTCTTCAGTTTAGACTTAAAAGTGTTTGGGCTGCTGCTAAGATTTTTGAGTTCTTGTAGTAGCTTATTGAAAATGGATACTGCAGAATACTGCGGTCCTTTCTGCATAAGAGTCAAGGAAGTGAATTCCACATCCGGATTTGAATTCTGCCTAGTATATTAACTGAGTGAAAGCTGCTAACTCTTGGGAATAAGCTAATATTGCTAACAACAAACGACATTAAAGAAAATATATACTGTGAGGCCAATGTCAGAATTCCCAGAATATTGAATAGGGGTTGGAAAGAGGTTCTTGAACTTACACTACACATAGCTCGAACAGCCCGTTTTTGAGCCAAAAATACCCTTTTTGAATCAGAAAAATTACCCCAAATATAATACCATATGACATAAGCGTGTGAAAATATGCGAAGTAGACTACTTTTCGTGTTGAACTTTCACTTATTTTAGATACTGTTCTAATGGTTAATAAAACAGCACTTCGTTTCTGAACAAGATCCTGTTCTTGGGATTTCCACAACAGCTTACTATCTATCCGAACGCCTAGGAACTTGAACTGTTCCGTCTCTCTTATAATATGCCCATTCTGTCTGATCAAAATATCGGTTCTTGTTTAATTGTGAGTTAGAACTGTAAAAAATGAGTCTTACTGTGATTTAGCATCACATTATTTTCCACAAGGCATGAACTTTTTTCATGAACTACATTATTTGATACTGTTTCAATATTACACACAAGAGTCTTTACTACCAAGCTGGTGTCATCAGCAAACAGAAATATTTTTGAATCACCTGTAATACTAGAAGGCATATCATTTATATAAATAAGAAACAGCAGTGGCCCCGACACCGATCCTTGCGGAACGCCCCACTTAACAGTGCCCCATTGGGACTGAACATCACTACCACTCTCAATATTGCGGAGAATTACCTTCTGCTTTCTGTTCTTAAAGTAAGAGGCGAACCAATTGTAAGCTACTCCCATTACTCCATAATGGTCCAACTTTTGCAGTAATATTTTGTGGTCAACACAGTCAAAAGCCTTCGTTAGATCAAAGAAAACACCTAACGTTCGCAACCTTTTATTTAATCCGTCCAAAACCTCACAGAGAACAGAGAATATAGCATTTTCAGTTGTTAAGCCATTTCTAAAACCAAACTGTGCATTTGACAGCAAATTATGAGAATTTAAATGCTCCAGTAACCTTGTATATACAACCTTCTCCATAACTTTAGCAAACACCGATGGCATAGAAATAGGTCTATAATTGTCAGTATTATCCCTGTCTCTCTTTTTATAAAGTGGCTTCACTACCGAGTACTTTAATTGGTCAGGAAACCGACCACTCCTAAAGAAAAAGTTACAGATATGGCTAAGTACTGGGCTAACATACATGGAACAATACTTCAGTATTCTGCTAGATACCCCGTCATATCCATGAGAGTTCTTGGTCTTTAGTGATTTAATTATTAACTCAATCTCCCTCTTGTCAGTATCATGGAGGAGCATTTCAGGTAACTGTCTCGGAACACTTTTTTCTACGAGCGCTATATGATTCCCTGTTGGGACTAGGTTTCTATTTAGTTCACCTGCTATATTCAGAAAGTGATTATTAAATACTGTACATATATGCGACTTATCAGTAACACGGACATTCCCACTACGCACTGATTCTATATCGTCGATCTGTCTCTGCAGACCAGCCACTTCCTTTACGACTGACCATATGGTTTTAATTTTATCCTGAGACCTAGCTATTCTATCTGCATACCACATACTTTTTGCCTTCCTAATAACTTTTTTAAGCACCTTACAATACTGTTCGTAATGGGCTGCTGCATTTAGAGTTTGACTCTTTCTAACGTTTTGATATAATTGCCACTTTGTTCTACCGGATATTCTTATCCCTCTAGTCAGCCACCCAGGCTGCCTGTTTGTGCTAGTACCATAGTTCTAACGGAAAGCGACTTTCAAAGAGCACGAGAAAAGTCTTGAGGAAAGCATTATATTTATCGTCTACTTTATTAGCACTATAAACATCTTGCCACTCTTGTTCCTTGATAATGTTTACAAGCAACTGGATCAGCTTTCCTAAGAAGTTGATAAATATGTTTTTACGCGTGTTGCAGCACAAAAATATTTTAGAGTTAAAATTTGTGCATTATGATTTTACACTTAAAAGTTGGGGCTGTCTGATCTGCACAGTTGCTGGGGAACTTCCTACGATAACAGACGTACTGAAAATTTAGAAGAGTTTTGTGTTGCATGTATCAACATTCCTGTGTATGTCTTGATGAATTGTGTATTCTTGTACGTTGTGTACCGCGATAAACGTACTGAGTGCTACAGCGTCAGTTCTAATCACGTCTAGAAGTTTAGCAGTAGTATCCTCGTTAAGACCCCGGAATTCACCCCCAATTTCATTGTTATCAACGGGAATAACCATACATGTTCCGAGGACGGGACAGCAAATGTGAACGTCTGTCAGAGGTGACCCAGAGTGTGAATCTGACGCAAAGTTACGCCATGGTGCCTTCTTAAGACCTCTTCCAGAGTTTGAGACGAATGGTCTCGTTTCTTAGTAAATCCACGGGACCAGCGCATAATAGAGTACAGGTGCCTAGCCCGTTTGGGTTCTCTGGTGCAGTTTCTTGAGACTTTTAATTTTCCTTCACACATGCAGCTGCAACCGACCTGTAGACGTGGAACGTAGCATGAGTTCTTGCAGTGTGCAAGCGCTGCGATATCATATTTATCGGCTAACACCGGGCAAGCGACTGTCAGTTAAAATTTGTCCCCTGTACGGGAACATACATAATGGGTGTATGAGTCCAAGTTGTAGACACGTGGCTGACGACACGTGGATGTTTCGGTCTGGCCGTGAGTAGGGCTCGGATAGCCTAATGGTCAGGCGACTGCTCGCGATAAGTGGGAAGTCTGGGTTCGAGTCCAGGTCCGGCACAATTTTTACTGTCGTCACACCACTAGACAGCTGATGGTTGTCCATATTCACAACTGCGACTACATTTCTCGTATGTCATAACGGCTGTAGTCGCCCCAGTGCCTATTCCTCCGGACATGCATCCTGATTCTAAACGACACAGGCACTTGAACACCGTATGAACTATGAACCACCCTCCTCTCTCGTTCCTGTTTCCATATTTTGCCGACACAGAGACTTGAGGACACTCCTACTGTCGAGAACTTGTAAGGTGCCTCTTACGTGAGGAAGACAGTTTTACCAGTTTTAATAAATTATTGTCTCTTATTGATTTATTCACGGTAGTTAGGAAGTGCTGTAGTCCGTAGCCGGCCATGAGTCGGAGAGCATTTCCAACGCTGGCTGGCTAGGTGACGAAGCGACCATATGTCGCGCGTAGTGGGGTGGGGCTCGGTGCTGGACCGTAGCTACAAGCGTCAGCCTGGGAAATATACGTGACGGGAAGTACCGCCATTTTGGCGCCAAAGTCACCGATTTTGTTTATTTATATTTAATAATTAAAGTCATTTATGACAACATGAATACTAGGAGGAGGCTCTGGCTGTTTAAAACTATTTATCATAATTATGCCTCGTTAAAATTCACACCCGTTCATTAACAAATGCATATCTTAGTAAGTACGAACTGTGACGAAACTAGTAAGAGATACGGACTGCGGGCCAAAGTCGGCAGTCGGCTTTAAGAGCTCTTCCTGTCTTGTTCAATGGTAGCCATGCTCTCGGTTACGAGTAGTTTGTGACATGTGCGTTTCATTATTGATCTAATAGGGATTAGAGTGATATTACGGCATTCTGAATGTTAATTTCGAGTAAATAGATACCCCAAAAGTTGATCGGCAGCAATTTCAGATAACTTCCACCGACAGGGACATCCAATGCGCCAATGAAGAATCTGCACGGGACGACATTTACGAGAGCTGCTCCGCACACAGGTTGGAAGAAATCCGACGACACGACCCACCAAGGCGGATCAAGGAAGGTCCGACTTACACTCGCAAATTCCGGGTGGAAATGCTGACCAGTCATACTGTACGTCACATATACCACCCTCTACGGACTCGCGGCTAAGCTGAGTAATAACAGTATCGGTTTAGAAGCGAGAGGATCTTGCAATCTGACGAGCCTTCACGTAGTCCGTAATTTCCAGAATATACCGTGCGTTCCCTTTATTCTTATTTTATTTCAAACAGCCGTCCCTTCTATCGTCCCCACCCCAACCTCTCCTCTCTCACTATAACCGCTCCTTTAATTGAAAACAATATTACCAGGCTTTTTCTCATATAAGGGAGAGGTGATCGATAATATCGGAAATAATTAATAGCACCGAAAAAGTTTTAATTAAAATTATCGATATATAATCTCTTATCAGAATTACTCCCGCAGCAAAGTAGCACCTCAGGGAAGGCAAAGATGGTTTAATGCGGCTACTTTTGTTTCTAAACTCTACTACATAAAGCATGCTCGGGTACTGTTAGTTAACTTGTCTTGTTTTCTGCGCTCTGAATGAGCCTACGTAGCTGCGGCGTGCGATATAGCTGGAATCTCAGTGTGATACGCTACTGAACGGATTAGAGCAATTCTGTTAAACTGCTAGAAAATTGACTATAGTTAATTTAACGGGACAGACTTTTGCCGTAAGGTCGCGGACTAAGAATATCTGAGGAATTGTGAGCGCGAAAAATAAGTAGCGCTCAGTATTAAATTTTGTTAAATGTCGAATAACCACTAATAGGATCTATGGACTGTACGAAGGGATGTTAAACTGAATATAAGAATCGAACTGGACACTTAGCTTTGTGAAAGTAAAAGCTACGAAATTTGAATGACTATCGAAATATAGTTATGTACAAAAGTCCTTGCTGTTTTTGACTGATGAACTATAAAAATTACGGACATTTTAGTTGCCGTAATTGCTGAGAGTAATTGTAGGATCAACCCTCATTTTCTCTGTATACAAAACTCAATCATTCGTGATCATTTAACTATTGTTAAATGTTGTTAATACAAAACTTAAGTGATTTCCACAATAGTGTGTATATTAGTCAACGATTATCACCGGCTATCGGCAAACTGTATCTCTGGATGACGGAAGATTTGGCTATGAAATATTACGTAGTGTAAATGGTGACTTAAAAGCTATTTAACATTTCATTTCCAATTGGACAGAAATAATACAAAATCAGGAAGAGTGAGGATAAGTGGTAACGTCGGAAATAGGAAGTTGAAATAACAACTAACATCCAAAGACGTTACTTTACTAGTCTTCGGTAATGTAGCAACAAATGAAGGGTGATAGACTGTGCAAGAAGTCAACATTAATTATTTTCAAACCCGAAATTTAGTCGCCGTTATAGTGAAGGGCTGTGTGGCTGCTCCATCTGATACGAGATATAACGAGAAGTCGGACTTATATTCGGGATAACAACATCGATATCTTACGTCGGAGAAGTCGACGACAGCAGATCGACGGAGGGTGGCTACACACAAGCCGCCATGACATAATGTATGGTCTGTACAGTAGCCTGGAAAATTTGAATAAATTTAAAAAGACGCATCATTAAACATATGCTTTTCTCGTATATTCGTTAATGTTTGCCTTTCTTCCTCCTCAATCATCCATTAACAAACTGACGATTTTTTCATATCTCACGATGTGTCCTATAATCTGTTCCACCTTTTAGTGAAGATGTGCATAAATTTCTTTTTTCGCCAGTTCGATGCAGCACCTAATAATTATTTGTCAAGTTTAACTACCAGCACTCATATGTAAGACCACATTTTGAAAGCCACAATTCTCTTCTTATCGTGCACATTTCAGTTCAGCACAAGGTTACACTCAGATAAATACCTTCACATAAGGTTTCCTAAAACTTAAATCTATAATCGATGTTAACAGGTTCTGTTTTTTCAGTAAAGTATTTCTTGCTGTTGTCAGTCTGAGTTTATTTGTTTCTTACCACGGCCATCCTCAGTATTTTTGCAACCTAAACAGCTAAACTGGTCTACTTCCCGTAGTGTCTCATTTACTAAGCTAATTCTCTCAACAGCACCTGTTTTAATTCGACTACATTCCATTAACGTAGCTTCATTTTTGTTAGAGTAAATCTTGTAATACGTTTTCCGGACATCATCGATTCCGATCAACCGCTATTTCGAGTTCTTTGAACTTTTATTGGAAAGCCTCAAAGTTTATGTTTCTTCTGCATTAATTTCAATTCCTTTTCCCAATTTCTCCTTGATTACCTTTATAGCTTGCTCAGTGTACAGATTGAATAACATCGGGGATACCGTACAGCGCTGTCTCACTCCATCCTCAGCCACTGCTTCGGTGTCAAGTCCTTCGACTCTTTTAATAACAGTCTGGTTTCCGTAGAAGTCGTAAATAAACCTTCAGTTGTAAATAACCCTTCATTCCCTATGTTTTATTCCCATTACACGAAGAATTTCCAAAACTGTTTTCCAGTCATTATTGTGAAACGCTTTATGTAAGACTACGAATCCTGTAAATGTGGGCATGCTTTTTTTTTTTTTTTAACTAACTTCTAACGTAAATTATACGCTCAGAATTGCCTCGCGTGTTTCTTCACTGCTTCGTAACTCAACAAAGAAAATGCAACTCAGGAAAAAGGTTAAACAACAATAACTTCATTTCCTACTGTCTTTGTAATTTATCAAATACTTAAAAAGAGTTAATATAAGTAACAAAAGGGATAACCATCTAATGACGGCACTGCACTGTTAAAACATGTCTGGGTCAAGAAATGGAGATAGGTTTTTTTTTTTTTTAATCTGAACTCGGCAACACAGATATTTCAGCAAATACGAGTAGTTTAGCCAATTAATATTGAAGGCATGATCAGCAATTAATTCGCTAATACTACCGGTATTCCTAATACACTGCTGGCCATTAAAATTGCTACACCACGAAGATGACGTGCTACAGACGCGAAATTTAACCGACAGGAAGAAGATGCTGTGATATGCAAATGATTAGCTTTCCAGAGCATTCACACAAGGTTGGCGCCGGTGGCGACATCAACAACGTGCTGACATGAGGAAAGTTTCCAACCGATTTCTCATACACAAACAGCAGCTGACCGGCGTTGCCTGGTGAAACGTTCCCAACATGAGATTTTCACTCTGCAGCGGCGTGTATGCTGATATGAAACTTCCTGGCAGATGAAAACTGCGTGCCCGACCGAGACTCGAAATCAGGACCTTTGCCTTTCGCGGGCAAGTGCTCTACCATCTGAGCTACCGCAGCACGACTCACGCCAGGTTTGGAAGGTAGGAGACGAGAAACTGGCAGAAGTAAAGCTGGAAGTACCGGGTGTGAGTCGTGCTGCGGTAGCTCAGATGGTAGAGCACTTGCCGGCGAAAGGCAAAGGACCCGAGTTCGAGTCTCGATCGGGCACACAGTTTTAATTTGGTGAAACGTTGTTGTGATGCCTCATGTAAAGAGGAGAAATGCGTACCATCACGTTTCCGGCTTTGATAAAGGTCAGATTGTAGCCTATCGCGATTGGCGTTTATCGTATCGCGACATTGCTGCTCGCGTTGGTCGAGATCCAATCACTGTTAACAGAATATGGAATCGGTGGGTTCACGAGGGTAATACGGAACGCCGTGCTGGATCCCAACGGCCTCGTATCACTAGCAGTCGAAATGACAGGCATCTTATCTGCATGGCTGTAATCGTTCGTGCAGCCACGTCTCGATCCCTGAGTTAACAGATGGATGCGTTTGCAAGACAACAACCATCTACACGAATAGCTCGACGACGTTTGCAGCAGCATGGAGTATCAGCTCGGAGACCTTGGCTGCGGTTACACTTGACGCTGCATCACAGACAGGAGCGCCTGCGATGGTGTACACAACGACGAACCTGGATGCACGAATGGCAAAACGTCATTTTTTCGGATGAATCCAGGTTCTGTGTGCAGCATCACGATGGTCGCATTCGTGTTTGGCGACATCGCAGTGAACACACATTGGAAGCGTGTATTCGTCATCGCCTTACTGGCGTATCCCCCGACGTGATGGTATGGTGTGCCATTGATTACACGTCTCTGTCACCTCTTGTTCGCATTGACGGCACTCTGAACAGTGGACATTACATTTCAGATGTGTTACGACCCTTGGCTCTACCCTTTATTCGATCCCTGCGAAACCCTACATTTCAGCAGGATAATGCACGACCGCACGCTGCAGGTCCTGTACGGGCCCTTCTTGATACATAAAATGTTCGACTGCTGCCCTGGATAGCACATTCTTCAGATCTCTCACCAATGGAATATGTCTGGTCAATGGTGGCCGAGCAACTGGCTCGTTACCATACGCCAGTCACTACTCTTAATGAACTGTGGTATCGTGTTGAAGCTGCATGGGCATCTGTACCTGTACACGCCATCCAAGCTCTATTTGTCCAGGCGTATCAAGGCCGTTATTACGGCCAGAGGTGGTTGTTGTGGGTACTGATTTCACAGGATCTATGCACCCAAATTGCGTGAAAATGTAATCACATGTCAGTTCTAGTAAAATATATTTGTCCAATGAATACCCGTTTATCATCTGCGTTTCTTCTAGGTGTGGCAATTTTAATGGCCAGTAGTGTACTTTACGAGCTTTAAAGAGGGCTACAGTTTCTAATACTACACTTCAGTACACATAACCATGTAAAGATATATTTTTATTACTGCTGAGTATCATTTCCTTTAAAACATGTGCGTCTTCTTTACATTTGTGGAACCAGTAAAAGTGACAGAAGATCGTGAAGAACTGTGCGACTCCGGGGATAATGTAGCGCAGCAGTTAGTGCTTAATGAAACACCAAAATACTGATGAATTAAAAATGTGTAGCAACGCAGTATGTGTGTTGTAAGATGGGAAAGCGTGAGGGACGGCAGATTGGCGGTGGATGGCAGGGCAAGCAGCGCTTGGGGGAGGAGGTGGAAGCTGTCGTGGAGGACGGGACGGGGGCCACGCGTTAGGTCGAGTTGCTGCACCGTGGCCCCCATGACTACAGGTACGTCTCTGAGTCGAAGACCCTAATTTTCCATTCTTCTTCTTTTGCGGACATATGAAATCAACTCACCCTCATTAGTAAGGACATCCAAAAGCTTGTAAATACCGGAAGCGAGGGTTAAAGGTGCTCCTTACGCGCAATCTACTAAACAGTGAAACTCTGATGTGTTCCCAGACTATATTTGTAGTCGTTTTCTTTGCTTCGTTGTTTATTATATATTTATTTTTGACTTGAGGAAATAAAGCAGTTCCGTTAGTCATGGGATATGAAAGTAATCCAGTTGGAACCAGATATAGCTTTGGATAAGAGCCGTTTTCGTCATTTCATGCAGGGGTTCTGGCTATGATTTTATGTAAAAACGAGCCACGTAAAAAATTTTGCAGTTTTTTTTATCATTTTCTCGATCCCAGCAGTAAAAAATGTTCAAATGTGTGTGAAATCTTATGGGACTTAATTGCTAAGGTCATCATTCCCTAAGCTTACACACTACTTAACCTAAATTATCCTAAGGACAAACACACACACCCGTGCCAGAGGGAGGTCTCGAACCTCCGCCGGGACCAGCCGGGACCGCACAGTCCACGACTGCAGCGCTCTAGACCGCTCGGGATCCCAGCAGTAAGTGAATTAAAAATTCTGTACATTGTTTAACACTGAGCAAGAGCAGCTGTTGCGACAAGGTTACAAAATACAGTTTCTATGACGTGGAACACTGCTTTCATTAAATAAAACAATTTTTCCTGAAGTTGAAATTATTTTTATATCCTGCACTCGCGTTAATAAAGTACACTGCCGGAGAAAATGAGTACAGTGGCACTTAAAACTTTAGTTTCAGAAAACTTAACTACATGGTCACTTTGGTCACTACATGGTGACCTTTCATTAGTAAGGTGAAAGAACGAATCGGCAAAATTTTGCTGAAACAGAAAGTGAAACCGGTATTCAAACCAACCAGAAAAATAGGACAAGTACTTCGTTCTGTTAAAGACAGAAGGCCACCATTATCGTCTAGCGGTGTGTATAAAATACCGTGTACTTGTTGCAAGGTCTATATTGGTACTACGAAAAGAAGTGTGAATGCGAGGGTAAAGGAGCATAAAAGTCTTTGCCGTCTGGGAAAAAATACATAAATCGGCCGTTGCGTAACATGCACTTCAGTCAGGTGAGCATGTAGTTAAGTTTTCTGAAACTACAGTTTTAAGTGCTATCACGAACTATTATCCACGACTGTATAGGGAGGCTATTGAAATTTATAAACATGAAGATAATTTTAATAGAAAAGACGAGGCCTTGAAATTAAGCGATATATGGATAGTGGCGCTAGAGAATCGGTAAGTGATTTTTATCTATGACGGACTATTATCGATAGTTACTTTTTGTCTTTGACTAGTTTTCTCTCTGCTACGATGTGCAAGCTAGACCACGCCCACTTTCCTCGGTATTTAGGCCGCTCTCCGACGCCCGACTCGTCAGTCGGCAGGACTGAAGCAGGACCAGCCATGCCTCTGAAGACGTCCAACGTAGTACTGGACGAAACGTTAGGACTAGAAGAATTCCATGGACCACGGCCATATAACCCGGAAGAATTGTCAACAACTTGTTAGACCTGTTTTTTTGCCGTTATTGCAACAGAATGATGTTCACACACACACTGCCCGTAAAACTCAACTTGCTCTACAAGGCGTGCAGTAACTTCCCTGGTCAGCTCGATGTCCAGACTTTTGTACAATCGAGCACATGTGGGATGTGATGGGAAGTCACTCATGCTATTCGTCAACCATCAACTCTTACAGAACTACGTTAACAAGAGAGAATTCGCCATCTCTACGATCGACTGGATGTCGGAGTCAGCTCCTGCACTTCCGCCTGTGCAGGCTACACCACGTATTAGTATGGGTGTTTCAGCATAGGTCGATACCTGGTACCTCAGAAGCGCTGTTTATCTGTAAATGTAATGATTTCATGATTCCATATGCACTATTGAAACAATGTGAATGAAAATGTTCAACCCAGCTGGGAACCAAACCCGGGCTCTTAGGATTGACATTCAGTGGCGCTGACCTTTTTTTTTTTCCATTTCGTTCGTTGTTGATCGCTGTGTTTGGTCGTTGCGGACGTCACAAGACATCCGTTCAAACGGATCGTTCATTCCTTGACTCATTTTTTTTTATTAGAGAGCACGCAGCCCTCTGACCGAACACGCTGAGCCACCGTTCCGGCGCCGCTTAGCTTCCGGAGGCGGACATTGAAACAATAAGTCTTGAGTGGATTGGAAACCTCTGAACAGGTGTACTATTCTTTTTTTCTTACAGTATAATTGTGATTAGCGAAAAGAAAGAACGATGAAAATTCTATCAACAAATGTAAACTGCAGTATGAAACCTTTCAACGACACAACCCTCTGGTAATTAATAAAACTCGATACAACGGTCACAAAAGGCTGAATATCGCCACTAATCTGCAAAAGAAAACATGTGAAATCGACCAAGACAAAATGAGAAGATACTATGCATGACTGAGAAGATTTTCCACCAGTTTTAAAGAGGTACGTGATTGCTAGATAGCGAAAAGCTGCGCATTAGAGCAACAGTACCACAGTCAGACTTTGACGACAGTTCTGAGAAAATCAGTAATATTTTCTGTAGACCACATGAAAGTGTACCTACAAAAACGGTATCGTCCTGAAAGGATGACTGCATCTAAAGATGTTGGGCAGCTGTCTATACTCGTGCTTTTAAAACTAGCCCACAAGTCGCAGTTCTCCGAAAAATTGCACACTGCAGCTGAGAGCAGTTTGTAGAACGCATGGCGTTGTGAGTGGCGTTTACGAGAGTGCTAGCTCCACCAGAACCTCCATCTGCCTCCAGGATCGATAGTCATAAACTTTAATTCACCACCACTCCATCAATTAGATGCGCCATTTTGTTCCGGATGCCCTAGCGGCGTGCTGCGTTGCTATGGCGCGGGTGTTACACTGTGTAAGACAGCTGCAGACACACGCCTGCAAACGAACAACCGCGAGCATGTGCATTTGGATGTCTGTGTGTTTGTGTGCGCGAATCTGTGTATTCTTACTAGAGAAAGAGCGAAAGCTCGAAAGCAAGTGTAATCTGTTCCATAAGATTTCGGGCGTGCAGCAGCATAAATACCATGTATTACGCTTTCTGACCATTGCATCCAGGTGTGGAGTGTGGTGTGAATGCCTGCTTTAAACATCTCTGGGCATTCTGCAATTAGTATGATTTTGTCTCTGCTGTCCTTACAGGGGCAATACATAGATGGTGGTGAGGCTTGCGTGCCTCAGCGATACAGATAGCCGTACTGTAGGTGCCACCACAACAGAGGGGTATTTGTTGAGAGGCCAGACAAACATGTGGTTCCTGAAGAGGGGCAGCAGCCTTTTCAGTAGTAGCAGGGGCAACAGTCTGGATGATTGACTGATCTGGCCTTGTAACACTAACCAAAACACCCTTGCTGTGCTGGTACTGCGAACTGCTGAAAACAAGGTGAAACTGCGACCGAAGTTTTTCCCGAGGGCATGCAGCTTTACTGTATAGATAAATGATGATGGCGTCCTCTTGGGTAAAATATTCCGGAGGCAAAATGGTCTCCCATTCGGATCTCCGGGAGGGGACTACTCAAGAGGACGTTATCAGGAGAAAGAAAACTGGCGTTCTACGGATCGGAGCGTGGAATGTCAGATCCCTTAACCAGGCAGGTAGGTTAGAAAAATTTAACAAGGGAAATGCATAGGTTAAAGTTAGATATAGTGGGAATTAGCGACGTTCGGTGGCAGGAGGAACAAGACTTTTGGTCAGGTGAACACAGGGTTATAAATACAAAATCAAATAGGGATAATGCAGGAGTCGGTTTAATAATTACTAAAAAAATAGGAGTTCGGGTAAGCTACAACAAACAACATAGCGAACGCATTATTAAGATAGACACGAAGCCCATGCATACGACAATAATACAAGTCTATATGCCAACTAGCTCTGCAAATGAAGAAGAAATTGAAGAAATGTATGACGAGATAAAAGAAATTAGTCAGATGGTGAAGGAGACGAAAATTTAATAGTCATGGGTGGCTGGAATTCGATAGTAGGAAAAGCAAGAGATGGAAACGTATAAGGTGAATATGGATTGGGGCTAAGAAATGAAAGAGGAAGCCGCCTGGTAGAACTTCGCAGACAGCACGACTTAATCATAGCTAACACTTGGTTCAAGAATCATAAAAGAAAGTTGTATTCATGGAAGAAGCCTGGAGATACTAATAGATTTCAGATAGATTATATAATGGTACGACAGAGATTTAGGAACCAGGTTATAAATTGTAAGACATTTCCAGGGGCAGATGTGGACTCTGACCACAATCTATTGGTTATGACCTGTAGATTAAAACTGAAGAAACTGCAAAAATGTGGGAAATTAAGGAGATGGGACCTGGATAAACTGAAAGAACCAGAGGTTGTACAGAGGTTCAGAGAGAGCATAAGGGAACAATTGACAGGAATAGGGGAAAGAAATACAGTAGAAGAAGAATGGGTAGCTCTGAGGGATGTAGTAGTGAAGGCAGCAGAGGATAAAGTAGGTACAAAGACGAGGGCTGCTAGAAATCCTTGGGTAACAGAAGAAATATTGAATTTATTTGATGAAAGGAGAAAATATAAAAATGCATAAATGAAGCAGGCGAAAAGTAACACTAACCTCTCAAAAATGAGATCGATAGGAAGTGCAAAATGGCTAAGCAGGCATGGTTAGAGGACAAATGTAATGATGTAGAGGCTTATCTCACTAGGGGTACGATAGATACTGCCTACAGGAAAATCAAAGAGACGTTTGGAGAAAATAGAACTATTTGTATGAATTTAATGAGCTCAGATGGAAACCCAGTTCTAAGCAAAGAAGGGAAAGCAGAAAGGTGGAAGTAGTATATAGAGGGACTACACAAGGACGATGTACTTGAGGTGAATCTTATAGAAAGGGATGAGGATGTAGATGAAAATGAAATGGGAGATATGATACTTCGTGAAGAGTTTGATAGAGCACTGGAAGACCTAAGTCGAAACAAGGCCCCGGGAGTAGACAACATTCCATTAGAACTACTGACGGCCTCGGGAGAGGCAGTCCTGACAAAACTCTACCATCTGGTGAGCAAGATGTATGACACAGGCAGAATACCCTCAGACTTCAAGAAGAATATAATAATTCCAATCCCGAAGAAAGCAGGCTTTGACAGATGTGAAAATCTATCAGTTTAATAAGTCACAGCTGCAGAATACTAAAGCGAATTCTTTACAGGCGAATGGAAAAACTGGTAGAATAGAATTGGGGAGAAGCGGGATTTTTGGCAAAACTTGACAAGAAGAAGGGGCCGGTTGGTAGGTCATGTTCTGAGGCATCAAGGGATCACTAATTTAGTATTGGAGGGCTGCTTGGAGGGTAAAAACCGTACAGGGGGACCAAGAGATGAATACGATAAGCAGATTCAGAAGGATGTAGGCTGCAGTACGTACTGGCAGATGGAGTTGATTGCACAGGATGGAGAGCTGCATCAAAGCAGTCTCAGAACTGAAGACCACAACAACATAGTATATTCCTAGATTTCTCACTTAGTACTGGTTCTTGAAACTTTGTATGTAAGTGTATGCTACATACTTGGTGTATATTTTACAGGCATATGTTAGTTCAGGCTCTTCAGCGTCTCTGTGGTGTTCTGCCAGAGATCATACACACCTATAAATACTCATGCTGTACATCTTTGTATACGTTGAACACCGGTTGTAAGTTCTGTTTGGTAAGGATCTCAGTATTCTAGGATGGACCACACAAGTGTTTTGAAAGCAATCCCCTGGATTGGGCTGACTGTATTTTCCCAGTACTCTACAGATAAACCAGTCTGCCACCTGTTTTACCTACGACAGTCGTAGGGCATAGCTTTGTTTTGTTTTGTTTAACGCACGATTTTACATTTCTGAACATTTGGAGCAAGTTGACAATTGAATTCTTTTCCTGATCTGCCTCATATCTGTGTGGGTATTTGCAGAAAGTACTTGATTATGATCACACGCCTCATTAAGACCGAGTGATGTAGTGCAGCAGTTAGCATACTGAATTCCCATTCTGGAGGGCGACAGTTCAAACTCGCGTCCATCCATCCCGATTAAGGTTTTCCATGAGTCCCTAAATCGCTTCAGACTGTAACCTCCCCCTTCCTAATCGTCCTACTGGATTGCGACATAACTGACCGTGATCGCATATGCCTAATGAAATTTTACAAATGGGTGGATATACTGCCATCGCTCTCGAACCGGAAAGGCGAAAAAGGGTAACACGTAATATTTACTAGAAAAATCAGTGATAACACAAAGAAAGCACTAATTATCTAAAAACAGGGACAATTAAACGGTCGCCAGCCTGATAGGACAATGAACCTCCAGAATCTTAAGAAAGGTAACGGCAAAGGAATTTAAGCAAATAATCACCGGCGTGGCAACAGAAGGTTGTCACGCCTTTCCACAGCAAAACAGTTCACGAGAAAATAAATGAATCAGAAAGTTCTGAGCTTGCAATTCATTATTCTGAAACACTAAAATTTGAAAGTAACGTTAAATGAAATTTGTGGTTAAATAAATGACTGGCTTAGCTTTGAACTCTATTATGTAAAACAAATACTTTCAGTGACCTCAGTGTAATGTTAAAAATTTAGAAAAAGACAAGCAACTTACTTTTGATTACTGAAAGATTGAACTGAAATTATTTAAGCAAATGAGCAATTGGTTTTACTTTTGAAATAACAACACTGTAATAGACACCAAGGCAGCAGAAGTTACTCGCTAAGCCAAATACAGAATAAATGAAGTGGCGCACTCTTGATCTATGCAGTATCTTTAGTTATTAGTCTTGCCAGTGAAATTCTACTTTATTTTAAGTACCTTTTGTTATGCAATACAAGAATTAACAGTTGCTGTGGCAGAAAATTTAGACTGGAAAAAAAATGTCTCTGAGCACTATGCGACTTAAGTTCAACTAACCTAAGGACATCACACACATCCATGCCCGAGGCAGTATTCGAACCTGCGACCGTAGCTGTCTTGCGGTTCCAGACTCTAGCGCCTAGAACCGTTCGGCCTCTCCGGCCGGCTATTATACAAGTTATTCATACTTTATGAAACGAATATTGCTGGACAAAGCCTCTACATTACTATGATTGTCAGTTAACAGTCTTACGATGTTGTAGCTGTGCGGACAACGAAGAATGTAGCCGTCAACAATGGCGAGCTGCCGTTGTTGCTGCTGCGCGATGAGAAGAACCCGAGTCGTCTCGAGAGCCACGGATGATTATGGGGCAGGCAACAGTTGGAATTGCAGGTTCCTCCACCTGTCCCCTCCCACCGAGCTCTCAATACTTGCATATTAACGAATCAGGCTCGTCTGCACTGGCGCGAGCATACGCCCACACCGCGTCGCGGGATTGCCCAACAAACACGTACGCACTCTTTCATAACTCAAAGTTGCTCTGCCCCCTCCCTGCTCGCAACGCGACAGAGACTCTCCACACCCAAAGATAACCAACGGCACACCTACTACCACTTTGTCGTTGCTATCGATACATGTCACTAATGTTCCCTTGGCTACTACAAAGCAATTTACAATATTTTCGCCAACCGTTGTGGCCGAGCGGTTCTAGGCGCTCCAGTCTGGAAACGCGCTGCTGCTACCGTCGCAGGTTCGAATCCTGCCTCGGGCATGGATGTGTGTGATGTCCTTAGGTTAGTTAGGTTTAATTAGTTCTAAATTCTAGGCGACTAATGACCTCAGATGTCAAGTCCCATAGTGCTTAGAGCCAATATTTTCACTATGATCAGTCAGTCAAAATTATATACAGTAGTACATCGATTACGTATTAAATATGGTTTCTGTAATGCAGCTGTCAGCTTCAGAATCAAAAGTACAGAGCAAGTTATCAATAAACATTAAACGGCGAAAATTCTGGATGGTGAAGAAGGTATTTTATCTGAATTTTCGGTGTTACAAGGCAAACGCCGGGATGGACCTGTGGGTGGGCACGGTCGACTTCCTTCCCCATCCTTCCCTAATCCGATGGGTCCGATGACCTCACTGTTTGGTCCCTGCCTCCAAACCAACCAACAAACTCCGTTAAGAACCATATCCTGACTTTCGCAGTGTCCAGAGAACACACTTAAATAGCTGTGACGTCGGTGCAATGTCTTAAAATAAAAGTCTCATTTCTGTTCGTCTCATTGCGTATTTCTTTCAGTTCAAATGGCTCTAAGCACTATGGGACTTAACATCTATGGTCATCAGTCCCCTAGAACTTAGAACTGTTTAAACCTAACTAACCTAAGGACATCACACAACACCCAGCCATTACGAGGCAGAGAAAATCCCTGACCCCGCCGGGAATCGAACCCGTGTGTGGGAAGCGAGAACGCTACCGCACGACCACGAGATGCGGGTTTCTTTCAGTTGCCTTCTATACTACGGTAGTAGTTCTTTCTATGTCTGGTCCACTCTTCATCGACCTACACTATTTGATAGTGACATATCATTCCAAAAGGTACTATTCTGTCGCTTGGGCCTTGTCCTGCAGTTACGCAGTGTCAGCCATGGTTAATCGGATTTGGCATGTTAATGTTTAAGGGTTGGCCGATTGCCCTTCCTGCCGCCACCCAGTACCCCTCGGGACGGTATTAGTGTAGCCCAACTGTCGGCGTTGAGTGTCATCCATCGAATAGTGCGAATGTGTTCAGAAGTCTGCGAACCGTGTAACTGAGGCGGAACATGGGGACCAGTCCGGTATTCACCTAGCAGGATGTGGAAAACCGCGTAAAAACCACATCCAGCCTGGCCGGCACATCGGCTCTCGTCGTTAATTCGCCGGGCGGATTCGATCCGGGGCCGGCGGGCCCACCCGAATCCAGGAAGCAGCGCCTTAGCGCTCTCGGCTATCCTGGCGGGTATCATGCCAAAGGAAATATCGTCCACAAATTTTATACACCAATGTCTGCAATTGCATGATCTAGAAAAGATCTGACGCTACTGTTAATCACTTGCTGAGGTATGGACATTAAAACAGTAGATACGTGACTGTGTTGAAATCAGTAGGCTGTGTTGCATACCAAGTGGCCTGAAGTGTAGCAGACGCTGCGATGCCGTCTATACAGAATGGTCAGTGACCAAGGACAGGGCACGAGTGACCATTCGAAGCGAAAAAGTGCAGCAAAACGTGCCCTCTAAAAGACGCGATTAAAGCTATGAACAATTGTTCAGCAGATGTGTTTCACAGCAGCGCAGATGAAGAACTGCTCAGTACTCTTAAGGTGTGTAGTTTTGAGCACGTGTTTACTACATTACTGGCCATTAAAATTGCTGCACCACGAAGATTACGTGCTACAGACGCGAAATTTAACCGGCAGGAAGAAGATGCTCTGATATGCAAATGATTAACTGGCACGCGGAAAGTTTAAAATCGATTTCACATAAACAAACAGCAGTTGACCAGCGTTGACCTGGTGAAACGTTGTTCGTGATGCCTCGTGTAAGGAGGAGAAATGCTTACCATCACGTTTCCGACTTTGATAAAGGTCGGATGGTAGCCTATCGCGATTGCGGTGTATCGTATCGCGACGTTGCTGCTCGCGTTGGTCGAGGTCCACTGACTGTTAGCAGAATATGGAATCGGTGAGTTCAGGAGGGTAATACGGAACGCCGTGCTGGATCCCAACGGCCTCGTATCACTAGCAGTCGAGATGACAGGCATCTTATCCACATCGCTGTAATGGATAGTGCAACCACGTCTCGATCCCTGAGTCAACTGATGAGGACGTTTGTAAGACAACAACCATCTGAACGAACACTTCGACGACGTTTGCAGCAGCATGGACTATCAGCTCGGAGACCATGGCTGCAGTTACCCTTGACGCTGCTTTACAGTCTCAGCGACGAACCTGGTTGCACGAATGGCAAAACGTCATTTTTTCGGATGAATCCAGGTTCTGTTTAAAGAATCATGACGGTCGCATCCGTATTTGGCGCCATTGCGGTGAACGCACATTGGAAGTGTGTGTCACCCGGCGTGATGGTATGGGGTGTCATTGGTTACACGTCTCCGTCACCTCTTGTTCGCATTGACAGCACTTTGAACAGTGGACGCTACATTTCAGAAGTGTTACGACCCGTGGCTCTACCCTTCATTCGATCCCTGCGAAACCCTACATTTCAGCAGGATAATGCACGACCGCATGTTGCAGGTCCTGTACAGGCCCTTCTGGATACAGAAAATGTTCAACTACTGCCCTGGCCAGTACATTCTCCAGATCTCTCACCAATTGAAAACATCTCGTCCATGGTGGCCGAGCAACTGGCTCGTCACAATACGCCAGTCACTACTCTTGATGAAGTGTGGTATCGTGTTGAAGCTGCATGGGCAGCTGTACCTGTACACGCCATCCGTGCTCTGTTTGACTCAATGCCCAGGCGTATCAAGGCCATTATTACGGCCAGAGGTGGTTGTTCTGGGTACTGATTTCTCAGGATCTATGCACCCAAATTGCTTGAAAATGTAATCACATGTCAGTTCTAGTACAATATATTTATCCAATGAATACCCGTTTATCATCTGCATTTCTTCTTGGTGTTGCAATTTTAATGGCCCTGTCGTGTAGATCTGTTTCCTTCGAATGATCTCTCTTGTCATGTCCCTGAATGTCGACCATTCCACATGGGACGCCCTGTATACTGGCTGCATGCATCATAAGCGTACGGCGGTCTGATGTGCAGTCAGTTTCAAATAGCATGACTGTATGTGCGGACAGGGAAAAAGAGTACCCGAGTGTACCATTGTTGCATCGTAACGTTTCCTGCACCAAGCGGGTGACCTGAAGAGAAGCTAAGCTGCTTCTCTGTGTTCAGAAACGCTTCTTTAAATCATTGAAAAATTATGGACGGTCTGCATCAGAGTAAAAAAATCTCCAGGCGCAGACGTGGCGCTTTGACGCACGGTGAGAGAGACACACAGCGCGTGTGCCGTTGAGATGACAGAGCGTTTTCGTCCTGACCGCGCGTATTTTGTGTGCGTTACTGTTATTTTTCGTCGCCGGACGCATCGAAAAGTGGATTAAACAAAGAACGAGAATAATGACATAGACCGACTAATTGACTAAGTACAGAAAATGGGAATGTAGTTCCGGAATGGCATAAAAATAAAATTTTGTGACGGCGAGCTTGCGAGGAATTGGTTTTGATCGTGTGAGGGGAATCATCCTCAACAAAAAGGATGTGGGTAACAAAACCTTTATTGTTAACGAGAACACTTTTGTTCATGTTATACGATCTGCATGCTCAAATCTGCCTTCATTAATAAAATCATTGGTAAATTTAGTCTGGATGTTATCCACTGACGAAGGGGGTCTTTGTAACATATGTAGTTCTTGGTGGTAGTGGTATTCACCCCCAAAACCTCACTTCTTAATTGAAAACGTGAATCTTAGCTGATGTGGCGTGAGTTACAGAAATATTTTTAGTTATTAGCATTTTTAATCAATAATTAAGGTTTTATTGCAGGTATACTAGCAATTCTGTCGGTAGAAATCTGTCGCACACTATTTTCCGATTCATCTACAGAAGACACCAGGCGGGTGGACAGTCTGAGAATCTCTCTGTGCTTTGTCGGGATGCAGAAGAGTGCGGCTAGCTCCATCGCACAATCTGTACGCACAGCACAAAAGCGTACACGCAAGTGTAGTTTGCGGTGACACAGAGCACGGAATACGCAGAGCCGGCCGTTGTGGCCGTGCGGTTCAAGGCGCTTCAGTCCGGATCCGCGCTGCTGCTACGGTCGCAGGTTCGAATCCTGACTCGGGCATGGATGTGAGTAGTGTTCTTAGGTTAGTTAGGTTTAAGTAGTTCTAAGTCTAGGGGACTGGTGCCCTTAGATATTAAGTCCCATAGTTCTTAGATCCATTTGAACCATTTTGAATACGCAGAATTTGCACTGGTTAGAGACTGACGTCACATTCAGTTACGAAAGTTTTTTTTTTTTTTTCCAATGGCTTTCTTGCCGTATTGTATGGCCACATCGTCCGTTATGGATGTTGAGGCAGGGATAAGTAGCTGTGCGAAAGCTAATAATGAATCACTGGCACCACTTGTGACGTTACACGTATGTAAGCCAGCGGTTCGGCCGCCTGGAAGTGGTGTGGTGTGAGACGAAAACGCTAGCTGGCCCAGGGCTGAGAGAGGACCGGCTACCTAGGCGGCCGCCACGTGCCCTTAGCGATAGGTTTTCACGCGGACCAAGTTCCTCCCATTCACTCCCCCCCCCCCCCCCCCCCCCAAGCCTATCCATAGTGTAAGGCCCTCCCATAAACAGCCACCAGTTCCACACAATGGTTCTACATCAGAGATATACACCCAAGTTTTTAACGTCACACTCCAACACATGTTACACTGTGATGAAATTCAGTAATGATAAGAAATTTAAGTTTTTCTCGATAGTAATATAATATGAATGTGCACTATTACAGAAATAAAATTATTTATAGAGAATTGGAAGCATCGGCAGCAATAGAAAACAAAAAATAACGTGATGTTATTTAAGGGCAATAAGAATAAATTTTCATTAACTAATTCACTTATTATAATACGTTTATTTGAGGGAAACAGCAGAGCAAACATACAATGCGAAAACAATGGTCTTGAGTCTGTCATGTCGGTAGTAAACCCACAGATGCAGTCGAATAACTCTGTTGTCTAAAATCAACGTTATATGGAAATAAGTCAATGTCGTTTTGTTTATGTAGGCCCTCATAGCAGCTCACGAAAATTGTAGAATATAAGAATAGCATAAAGTAGAAATGCTTAATGAAAGCATTAAGATATTTGCTTATATGACATATTTCGTTAGTATTTGCATGGGTAATTGGTGAATTTTAACTTGTAAATTCTTTCAATGCCATACCTGCGCATCATGAATGAGGCTAAAAAGAATTGTGGCTGTTTCTGTGTGATTAGTGTCCTATATGCTGTTGCAAACGTCTCAGTAAAATAATCTGTCGTTATTCTTTGTCCTGTCTGTTTTTAACCAAAAGATTTATTAATTTCGTAGACGTCATTCAAACCATTTAATAAAAAAAATAATGATGATGTGAATGTTTGTCACAGAACAGTTATGGAGGAAATAAATGCTGCAGTGTTTCACGGCTGTAAAACGTCCTCCGTGCTGTGCTACCTCTTCTCACACCCCTAAAACTACAGCAGAACTATTCAGTGAATAACACGCAAGAACAAAGTAATTTTGATCCCCTCTGGAAGTATAGTGAACATTGGTGCTTGTTTCACGTATACTGTCTGAGTTCTGAAACTCAAGTGTCAAGTATACTGTGGTTCCTCTTTCTCCAAGCAAATTATTCTTTGAGGGTAGGTTTTTCCTGTTTTAGCTTTGGTTGCTTTTTCTCACACAGATGTATGTTTTTTCATAGGCTATTCATCTGAATACTGAGTTCTCGTATTTAAAGAATTGAGTGCTAAATTGTCTTCTCTTATGATTGCTGTGGAAGTACCTGGCACAGCTGAGGCCAATTGTGCACGCTTTTCGTAACGTCTCTTTTACTGTCTGGCAAAATTGAAGACCAAGCAAGATATTAATTTAACGATCACTCCAAGTGCACCCGAACGCGGTAAACCACATGGGTCAACTGAAACGATGCCCAGGTGCCGAACGCCGGCCGGTGTGGGCGAGCGGTTCTAGGCGCTTCAGTCTGCAACCGCGCGACCGCTGCGGTCGCAGGTTCGAATCCTGCCTCGGGCGTGGACGTGTGTGATGACCTTAGGTTAGTTAGGTTTAAGTAATTCTAAGTTCTAGGGGACTGATGACCTCAGATGTTGAGTCCCATAATGTTCAGAGCCATTTAAACCATTTTGGTGGTTCAAATGGCTCTGAGTACTATGGGACTCAACTGCTGTGGTCATTAGTCCCCTAGAACTTAGAACTACTTAAACCTAACTAACCTAAGGACATCACACACATCCATGCCCGAGGCAGGATTCGAACCTGCGACCGTAGCAGTCGCACGGTTCCGGACTGCGCGCCTAGAACCGCGAGACCACCGCGGCCGGCTAAACCATTTTGAACCAGGCGACGAACAGACAGGGAAAACCGGCGGAGAGTGGGCGGCACTTGTTCCGGGTGAAATCCTGGCGCTAACGATTCCTGGCCGGTAAGGGCAGAAGAGTTCAGGTGCAGAAGAGGAGAGAAGCGTCGCCGAAAGTAGCGAAAATAACGGAAAGCTGGGAATCTAGACGGCTGTCGCTCGCGCATGGCCTTTGAGCAGGAGGCAATGTTCCAAAAACGGCGGCGTGTCAGATAAGTTGAAAGATGGCTAAGTTACAGCTCTAGAGAATCTGTAATGATTTACAATCAAGTATTGAAGCAAATCTGAATGTATCTGCTATCTCAGGAAAATGAGGCGAGTCCAGTGACACAACAGTATGTAAATATCTTTATAACTTCAGAAGTTAATATTTCATGGTGAATAAACATTTTCACATACAACCTCTGAGGTGACAACTTGTAAACTCTTCGTGCGATTTCAGGATGTGATATCTCACATGAGAGCACTGCACCTTAGCTACTATTCCTTAAAGCCACTCACTTCTGTCTATTTTATTTATTGCCTTATGACGTCTTGTACATCTCTTTACTATCCACATGTTTGTCAAAACATTGTCTTCTCTACAATAACACAATGCAAATGAATACGACATGAATATCTCACATTTCGTCATATTTGTGTATTTATCTAATGAGCAAGTTTACGATTTTGCCAGTACCTTTATTTAAATGTTGATTGCTAGCGCTATTAAGAAACAGTGCTAATTTAAATGTAGTCAATCGGATGTGTTAGCGGACACCACACTTAAAAAGAAAACCAAAAGATGCTTCTGTCAAGAAGACGTTGTTAACTGTTTACGAAATATTCAATGAAAATGTGTTGTCATTCACATGAGCACACTTGCACGAGAATGCTGGATCATTCTTTTATAAACGAACCACTACTTAATGTTTACATTAGCCCATGTACCTGAAGTACGAGGAACCACAGGTAAAGACGCATGTGGTTGGTTCGTGCTGGACGCTGTTTGGAAAAGCAACTACACCAGTAGAAACCTTAGCGCGCTCCCTCCGCAGCTGACAAGAAAATTCAAACCCAGTAACAGCGACGACAAACTCATTAAGGTTTTAGAGAGGAGTCAGAGGCAACTTGACTGACTTTACCGAATCAACAAAGGACGAAGATGATTCGACACACGAAGACAAATTATTTTGCTTATCTTTGGTGAAGAAATAAAGAAAATTCCACAATGTAATCGCGTCAGAGCTAAAGTAGACATATGGATAGTACCAAAACGATGATTTATAACTTCAATTATTTGCTGATTGTCAAATTATTAAAGTGTTAAATGTAGCATTTATAAGACTAAATAGATACTTACCATGTAGTAATTTCGAGTTTTTCTTTTGGTGAAATGTAATATATAATGGAATTCTGAACTGCTTTAACATCATGTTTGTTAAGGAGGTGCAAGTGATCTAATGATTGTACTGACATTTTGAAACAGTTTAAGAATTTAGATTCGTTGTCCTACAGTTGCGGATACAATGTAATAGATAAAGGTCTTGAGCATCTTTACTTTAAAATTAAATGAACCCAATGTGTGGTCCTCGCTCTTTCTTACAGTGCAATCACAAAATTGCAGGTTCTTCATCGTCCGTTACCGCCCAAATAGACTGCGAGAGATGCCTGCAGCGACTATAGCGCTGTGCGGGTCGTCATCGGCACATTTTCTGAAGTTCGACCGCCGGTTAGCGCTCGCCAGCGTGTGTTAGGCTGAACCTTTACCGTCAGCCTCGCTCAGGTGGAGTCAGGTTGCCGCTCAGTGAGTCATCGCGCGCCACGTGTGACTCACCGTCAGCCCGCAGCCGGCTGATGACTCACTCCCCTCGCGACAATGTGGCGGCATTCACCTCCCGCGAAATCCTCGCCCAGCCCCTCACCCTGTCTCAGGTCTGCAACGTAATAAATTGCTTACATGTCGGCCTCTTTCAAATGGAACAATGGCCAAAGGGATTATACAGTCACTCAAATCTACAGACGAAGAGCGGAGAACGTAAACAGATAATTAGGTTAACGAATTGTGGGTGTCAGTTACGGCCAAAAACTGCATCTTGTAGAACCTAGACTCTGGTGGAAAAAATGAGATAAGAAAGATCAATGAGCGATTAAAATTCGAGGAAGAGTTATACACTACTGGCCATTAAAATTGCTACACCAAGAACAAATGCAGATGATAACGGGTATTCATTGGACAAATATATTATACTAGAACTGACATGTGATTACATTTTCACGCATTTTGGGTGCATAGATCCTCAGAAATCAATACCCAGAACAACCACCTCTGGCCGTAATAATAGCATTCATACGCATGGGCCTTGAATCAAACAGAGCTTGGATGGTGTGTACAGGTGCAGCTGCCCATGCAGCTTCAACACGATACCACAGTTCATCAAGAGTAGTGACTGGCGTATTGTGACGAGTTAGTTGCTCGGCGACCATTGACCATTTTCAATTGGTGAGAGATCTAGAGAATGTGCTGGCCAGGGCAGAAGTCGAACATTTTCTGTATCCAGAAAGGCCTGTGCAGGACCTGCAACATGCGGTCGTCCATTATCCTGCTGAAATGTAGGGTTTCGCCGGGCTCGAACGAAGGGTAGAGCTACGGGTCGAAACACATCTGAAATGTAACGTCCACTGTTCAAAGTGCCGTCAACGCGAACAAGAGGTGACCGAGACGTGTAACAAATGGCACCCCGTACCATCACTTTGGGTGATACGCCAGTATGGCGATGACGAATACACGCTCCCAATATGCGTTCACCGCGATGTCGCCAAACACTGATGCGACCATCATGATGCTGTAAACAGAACCTGGATTCAACCGAAAAAATGACGTTTTGCCATTCGTGCACCCAGGTTCGTCGTTGAGTACACCATCGCAGGCGCTCCTGTCTGTGATGCAGCGTCATGGGTAACCGCAGCCACGGTCTCCGAGCTGATAGTCCATGCTGCTGCAAACGTCGTCGAACTGTTAGTGCAGATGGTTGTTGTCTTGCAAACGTCCCCATCTGTTGACTCAGGGATCGAGACGTGGCTGCAGGATCCGGTACAGCCATGCGGATTAGATGCCTGTCATCTTGACTGCTACTGATACGTGGCCGTTGGGATCCAGCACGGCGTTCCGTATTACCCTCCTGAACCCACGGATTCCATATTCTGCTAACAATCATTGGATCTTGACCAACGCGAGCAGCAATGTTGCGATACGATAAACCGCAATCGCGATAGGCTACAATCCGACCTTTATCAAAGTCGGAAAAATGATGGTACGCCGGCCGCGGTGGTCTCGCGGTTCTAGGCGCGCAGTCCGGAGCCGTGCGACTGCTACGGTCGCAGGTTCGAAGCCTGCCTCGGGCATGGATGTGTGTGATGTCCTTAGGTTAGTTAGGTTTAATTAGTTCTACGTTCTAAGCGACTGATGACCTCAGTAGCTAAGTCGCATAGCGCTCAGAGCCATGATGGTACGCATTTCTCCTCCTTACACGAGGCTTCACAACAACGTTTCACCAGGCAAGGCCGGTCCACTGCTGTTTGTGTACGAGAAATCGTCTGGAAACTTTCCTAATGTCAGGACGTTGTAAGTTTCACCACCGGCGCCAACTTGTGTGAATGCTCTGAAAAGCTAATCATTTGCATATCACAGCATATTCTTCCTGTTGGTAAAATTTCGCGTCTGTAGCACGTCATCTTCGTGGTGTAGTAATTTTAATGGCCAGTAGTGTATTTATTTTGCTCCCGAGCGTTACTATAATACTTTCACTCAATTAAACGAACTAGTGCTGCTCTTATTTGCTTGTCGAATGTACCTTTCGCGAGGCAACTTGGTAAGACGGAAGTTCAAAATGGTTCAAATGGCTCTGTGCACTATGGGACTAAACTTCTGTGGTCATCAGTCACCTAGAACTTAGAACTACTTAAACCTAACTAACGTAAGGACATCACTCACATCCATGCCCGAGGCAGGATTCGAACCTGCGACCGTAGCGGTCGCGCGCATCCAGACGGTAGCGCCTAGAACCGCTCGGCCACTCCGGTCGGCCCGAAAAGACGGAAGTCCATCAAAAATTTTAAACAAGTAGTTGTAAGAAAATTTACTCTGCGCCACTTACTTGCAGGACTTAGCTTGCCTTAGAATTATTCCAATAACTCTTTGAGTTCAACATCTAACATCCCCAAGCATAGACGCTAATGGTCATTCACCTTAAATTATATCGGAAAGATATTGCCGTGCAGGTGATGTCGTCTATTTCTGAGTGTTGCATTAAGCTCATTATCGTTCGTGTTCAGCTGCCTATGTTCGCACCATTGTCTAATACAATGACGTGGCAAAAGTCACGGGTTAGTGTTATGCACTTATACAGACGGTGATAGTATGGCGTACACAAGCTATAAAAGGGCAGTGTTTTGGCGGACCTGTCGAATCATGTGAGAAGGTTTCCATCAGATTACCAGATTATGTCGGAGCGACGTGAATTAACACACTTTGAACGCGTAATGGTAATTAGAGCTAGACGCATGTGACATTTCATTTCGGAAATAGGAAATTCAATGTTCTGAGATGAACAGTGTCAAGAGTGTGTGGAGAATAGCAAATTTCTGGCCTTACCTCTCACCGAAGACAACGCAGTGGCCCACGGCCTTCACATAACGACCGAGAGCAGCGGTGTGTGCGTAGCGTTGTCAGTGCTGACAGACAAGTAACACTGGGTGAAATAACAGCATAAATCAATGTGGGGCGTACGACGAACGTATACGTTAGGACACTGCAGAGAAATTTGTCGTTATTGGGCTATGACAGGAAAGGAACGACGCGAGTGCGTTTGCTAACAGCACGACCTGACCCTATCGGTTGGACCCCAGATGACCAGAATGGTAGGCTGGTCAGATTTCAGTTATTAAGAGCAGATAGTAGGGTTAGAGAGTGGCGCAGTGGATCAGAGTTGTCAACAAAGCGCTGTGCAAGCTGGTGGTGGCTCTATACGGCTGTGGGCTGTGTTCACATTGAGTGTACTGGGTACTTAGGTCCTAGTGAACCAATCACTGGCTGGGAACGGTTACGTTTCGCTACTTGGAGACAATTCGCAGCTATTCATGGACTTTATATTCCCAAACAACGACGGAATTTTTATGGCTGATAAAGCGCCATGCCACTGCACCACAACTGTTCGCGATTAGTTGGAAGAACATTTTGGAGAATTCGAGCGAATGATTTGGCCATCGAAATTGCCTGATGTACTCTACCGAACATTTAAGGGGCATAATAGACAGGTTAGTTTGTGCTCAAAATCCTGCACCAGCAGCACTTTCGCAATTATGGACAGCTGTAGATGCAGTATGGCTCAATATTTCTGCAGAGGACTTCCAACGACTTGTTGAATCCATGCCACGTCAGGCAAAAGGAGGTCTGGCATGATTTTAGGATGTATCACATGACTTGTCACCTCACTGTAGTCTCCCAGAATCTACTAAAATTTTCCTAACTATGTCATGCTCCAATACAAAACTATTGCATTGCTTTGAGAACAGCCTATTATGCCTTTGGGTTACGTCTACTGGGTCCTTTATATACACTGATGAACCAAAACGTTATGTCCATCTGCTTAGTAGCGTGCCTTTTGGAATGCGAAACAGCTGCGTGGTTAAGTCTTCTGTAGGTTTCCGGTGCCATGTTGCAGGAGAGACCTGTTCGTAGATCGCACAGTTTCCTTAATTAGGGGATGTGGTATTGTGGGTGCGGATCTGGTGCACTGCACTTCCCAGACGTGCTCCACCAGTTTCAGATCAGCCGAATTTCACATCAACGTGAGTTCATAATCATGTTCCTAAAATCACTGTTACCACGGTTCATGCCTTGTGACACAGGCAGTTATTCTGCTGGAAGATGCCATCACTGTTGGGGAAGACGTCAACCATCAGTAATGTTAACGTGGTCTACAGATTTCATGTGCTTTCGATTGCTTCCTCCACAGGATAGTTCTCCTCCTGCCTGACTGCACGTTAATATCAGCTATTTGTCTGGATGATGGTGTATCTGGCAATGAAAGTGGACCACGTGTACCAAGAAATATGTTTCAGCGGGCCAGGCGACACGCTTCCATTGACCCGCGGTTCTATCTCGATTATCTTGTGGCCACTGCAACAGTTAACTGGCGATGTCGTGGGCTCAACATGTTAGTCACTTAGTTAGTTAGTTGCGTGTTCCATTGATCAGCCGCACGATACGGTAGCCGTTATGATGTGGAATGTGTCAAGTGCACAAGAAATGCATATATGATTAATATTTCTGTTATTTACCCCATTTCCTTAAATGGCACAAAATACATATACTATATTTATAGATTTATTTATTCCTTTTCAAGAATTCATCTATGGTATAGTAGGAGTTGTCAAGGAGATACGATTTCAATTTATTATTGAAGCTATTACTGCTGTCAGTCAGACATTTTATTTCATCTTGTAATTTGTCGAAAATTTTTATAGCAGAATATTTTACTCCTTTCTGTGCCAAAGATAGGTTCAGTAAAGGATAGTGTAAGTCCTTCTTTTTTCTGGTATTATAATCATGAATGTCAATGTTGTTTTTAAACTAGTCCATGTTCTTGAGAACAAATTTCATTAGTGAGTAAATGTACTGTGAGGCTATTGTAAGAATTCCTAACCTTTTAAACAGATGCCTACTACATGTGCGACTATGAACCCCACACATTATTCTAACCACTTTCTTTCGAGCAGTGAGTACTTTTTGTTTAAATGTTGAGTTACCCAAAAATATTATTCCGTGTGACATCAGAGAGTAAAAATATGCAAAGTATGTTAGTTTATTAATTTCTATATCCTGAAAATTGGCAATTATTCTGATTGCAAAAGTTGCTGAACCTAGTCGCTTTACAAGATCAAATGGTTCAAATGGCTGTGAGCACAATGGGACTTAACATCTGTGGTCATCAGTCCCCTAGAACTTAGAACTACTTAAACCTAACTAACCTAAGAACATCACACACATCCATGCCCGAGGCAGGATTCGAACCTGCGACCGTAGCGGTCACGCGTTTCCATACTGAAGCGCCTAGAACCACACGGCAACACCGGCCGGCTACAAGATCCAAAATATGAATTTTCCAATTAAGATTCTGATCTATGTGTAGACCCAAAAACTTAGTATGCTCTACCCTGTCTACAGACTTCTGTTGATGTGTTATATTTATTGAAGAAACTGTACTTTTGCAGCAGAAAATTGGATGTACTGTGTTTTTCAAAGTTTAGGGCAAGCCCATTTGCAGAAAACCAATTAATGATTTTCCAAAGACCTTATTTGTATCATTTTCAATTGGAGTTCCTTTTACCGGATTAATAATGATGGTTGTATCATTAGCAAACAGTGTCAATTCAGCTTCCCGTTTCAGATAGGAATCATGTAGTGGTCGTCAGCTGCCAAGCCGGATGTTCAGTACTGAGTGCTGAATGGTGTTCTGTGCCTGCAACAGCACCGTCCTCCGTTGTCAGATCTGCCACAGATCGCCGCCTGCAGAGCAGTCAAGACTACGGCCTGATCAAGTGTGGATGTCCAGCACCCCGTCGCCTGTGCATGTCTTCGCTGTTCTTCAACCACTTCCATAGATGCTCACACCAGCACACCAACAGCCGAACAGTTTTGTTGGTTCCGAAGTGCTCGTTACCAGATGTCAGGCCGTAACAATCGATCCTTTGCCTAGTCACTTGTGTGGGTGGATTACCCCATTTGCGGCACATATTGTCACTACAATGCTGCCTGCTCATCGTTTAAAATTATATGTGCAAACTCCCCAGTATACGGGAATGAAAATTTACAACAAACTAAAAACCAAGTACATTCTGAGTATGAAGCTAGATTCACTGAAAAGAGAGCTACACGATACGCTGTTTCACTGATGCTACTTCTCAGTTGTAGAATTCATGAACGATGAACTGAATATTTGAGCAGTTGTCTTATTATGCAAATATGTGAAGGTATCTTTTCACAAAAAGTGACATTAATATTTAAATCATCTTATAACCATAGCTTTATATCAATTAAACAATATTTTCACCTGACTCCTGTACTCTAATGAAATGATTAGCTTATGTATGTTATGAGAGAATAAATCACAATTCACAGTTGACAATTCACAATGATTCCTCCTTTGTCACTGCTCTGCTGATCTACGTTTCCTTACCTCATCTCATGCTCACAACACTAGGAAACGTTGAGTCTCGCAGCAGCAATAGACTAGTGTTTGGGCTCATCAGTGCACATCGTGAACAGTAATGGTCCTAACATGACGAACACCTGCCAAGCCACTTTCAATTCTGACGCTGCCTCATCAAATGGTTCAAATGGCTCAGAGCACTATGGGACTTAACATCTCAGCCCATCTGTCCCCTAGACTTAGAACTACTTAAACCTAACTAAGGACATCACACACATCGATGCTCTAGGCAGGATTCAAACCTGTGACCGTGGCAGCCGCGTGGTTCCGGACTGAAGTGCCTAGAACCGTTCGGCCACAGCGGCCGGCGGCTGCCTTCTCTTTTAGAGCGAAGTACAACACTGTGTTAACTAGCAAGTTACCAATGGCATATCAGGTGTACTTTGTGTACAGGGTACAGTAAAGAACAGTATGAATGCCTTTCATTATGTATGCGACACTGTGCTGGGCTCTCCTATCCGCTGTCTTCTGGATTTCGTGTATGAACAGGACAAAACCCACAATTAATATAATATTCTGGATTGTTATGGCGTGTTATGCCGTGTTCGAAGGGATTTAAAACTCGACGTTTCATGGATCTCAATTTCATGGAATCGTGCCAAAACACATTGGTTCACATAGAGCAGTTGTTTCGTCTCTGGACAAAGTGGGCACCAAGTGTTTCATAATTTATCACCATCTTGACGCCAGGGTGGTAGGTCTGTAGTTCTAAGCATAAGTCCACTTACCTTTATTACAGATTATAACAGCCTACCAAGTGTGGCGCTTCAGTGGTAGCACAGTGTACTCGAAGTTGGAAGGGCGCTGGTTCAGATCCGGATCTGGCCAGTTTCTGGTTTCCTGCAAATATCGTAAATCTGCTTGAGATTAATGCTCGGGTGATTATTTCAACAAGTGCGCCATCACTCCCTCAGACCGACCCAGTGCTCCACGTGGAGTAACGCCACTGGCAATAGGGCGTCGTGGCCTAAACTGACTTCTTGGGACAACCAGAGACACGTTATAGTCGCAACACGCAGTTCATTGTTGCAGGGATCTACGATAAGTTATGACCAGAAGGACGGTCAGTTCTTCTGCTAGGAGGTGGGTGTAACTGTATCTACGTCTGTAGAAGTTTGAAGGCAACCTGTGCCTCCATGGAGGTGCGTACCTCAGGGAGCTCAGACCTGGTTCGGGTTTGGCGAAAACATGGTTAACCATCTGGGGCTGGTCAGCGCCGTCAACCTTCTATAACCGAATGTTCAGCGACCACTGCAAGACATGGCGTTGGAATATTGTGTGTCGTGGGGGTTGGGAACCCTGGCTTAAACACCTTGACTACGCGGCTGTATGGCAAAGACTCTAGGACGGATGGTCACGACTCGCCTTTTGTGGATTAAAAAAAAGGGGTACCTGGAAGCGCTTGGAATATGCGCTGAGAAGGTATCCGCACAGTCTGGACAATATTATTTAACTGAATGCAACTCTACGAGAGTTTTCCATTCGTAAGTCGCACCTAGGATACATATTGTCTGTTTCAGACACTACTTGCACAGCTGACATCTCACATCACCCATCCGACTAAGATTCCGCGTGTGTCTCCCAGTTCTATCTTTTTTTTCTTGCTTCTTTTTTTCTTTTTTTGTGATCCTACTGCAGTGACTGATTAAGGATTGCAGAGTAGACACTTGCGTTTGTTTTGAGTTGATTCATGGTTGCAGTGTGGTGAATAAGTTTCTAAGCAGCTTGGACAGCAATCCAGCACATACGTATGTTCGCTGGGAAATACCTGAGTGCAAATTTTTCATCGGGTTTGTGGAATGTCAAGAGGGAACGATGGGTAGCAAGTACTTAAGAGCACGAACCTTAAGCCACAAGCTCAGAGCCAGGCTCAGCAGTCTTTTGGGGAAGTCCTGTACAAATATCGCTAGACAGAACGTTCCTGTATTTAAGTGAGGGAAGGTATTTCCTGTTCCGAAAGCTGAAAGGGGTGCTATTGTTAAACGCGTGGCCGGCCGGATTCACCGAGCGGTTCTAGGCGCTTCAGTCTGGAACCATGCGACCGCTACGGTCGCAGGATCGAATCCTGCCTCGGGCATGGATGTGTGTGATGTCCTTAGGTTAGTTAGGTTTAAGTAGTTCTAAGTTCTAGGGGGCTGATGACCTCATATGTTAAGTCCCACAGTGCTCAGAGCCATTTGTTACGACGCATATGCCATTAAGAGCGGTCAAGGTGTTTAGCGAGATGGAGCAGGTAGAGAGCCAGCTGATCTGGGACGGCCCACGGGTCTTAGCAAGCGGCCGCCAGCATGTGTGAACATGAGAAGCACACCGAGAACAACCGAGGTGGAATTGCTACCGATTCACACTTACCAATATTTACTGCACACGCCACAGGCTGTGAATTAAATTCTTTTCTAAACTTCAATAACAGTCGCTATTATTAAAAATGTGCAGAATAATTGTTTATTAGGTTAGTAGTAAAAAGCTCGTGGGGTTATTCGTTTTTAATATAATTTTGTGTTTGAAGTTTCTGTGTTCAGCACCTACCACGATTTATTATGAATTATTCAAAGTTTCAAAACATTGTAATATAATGCACATCACTAGGACAGACTGGCATGATCGTCTCAGCCAGGAGAATGCAAACTGAAAGAAAAAGTGGAAGGAAGGCGTTGTAAGCTGGGTTTTTAGTGGAAGACAAGAGAGAGGACCCCGAAGAGCGAAAGGACTTGCTTTGGACAGTCTCCAACTCTGGCGGTAGGACGCGATTTTGATGAGTTCAGAAATGGCTCTAAGCACTATGAGACTTAACATCTGAGGTCATCAGTCCGCTAGAATTAGAACTACTTAAACCTAACTTACCTAAGGACATCACACACATCCACGCACGAGGTAGGACTCGAACCTGCGACCATAGCAGCAGCGCGGTTCCAGACTGAAACGCCTAGAACCGCTCGGGCACAGCGGCCGGCTCTTGTTGAGTGTTTGAGTCTTTGATTAAGGGGGCAAGAGACCGCGAGGATCTAACTTAAGTTACGTGACTTGAGGCGAAGAATCGGGAGAGAGAGGAGCCGTGTCTCAGCGATGCAGTCTGGTTCCGTTTGTGTGGCAGACTTTTTACGGCAGATTACCGCATATTGCAAGTTTCGGGAATTTGATTACGTCCTGAGTATATTTGTGAAATAGTTTCTATTGTTTAAGTCACTTTTATGAACAATTAATTAGGACGACGTGTTTCAGCAGCATGCTGTCATCATCAGATGCTTTGTAGTTACACATACATTAGATGAAACTGATGCGTGATTAGGTTTGTTTGTTAAGTGTGTGCATTAATGGGATAATGTATAGAAATATAATACTGTACAGAAAGGTACATACAGGGTGTTTCAAAAATGACCGGTATATTTGAAATAGCAATACAAACTAAACGAGCAGCGATAGAAATACACCGTTTGTTGCAATATGCTTGGGACAACAGTACATTTTCAGGCAGACAAACTTTCGAAATTACAGTAAGTACAATTGTCAACAACAGATGGCGCTGCGGTCTGGGAAATTCTATAGTACGATATTTTCCACATATCCACCATGCGTAGCAATAATATGGCGTAGTCTCTGAATGAAATTACCCGAAACCTTTGACAACGTGTCTGGCGGAATGGCTTCACATGCAGATGAGATGTACTGCTTCAGCTGTTCAATTGTTTCTGGATCCTGGCGGTACACCTGGTCCCCACAGAAAGAAGTCACAGGGGTTCATGTCTGGCGAATAGGGAGGCCAATCCACGCCGCCTCCTGTATGTTTCGGATAGCCCAAAGCAATCACACGATCATCGAAATATTCATTCAGAAAATTAAAGACGTCGGCCGTGCGATGTGGCCGGGCACCATCTTGCATAAACCACGAGGTGTTCGCAGTGTCGTCTAAGGCAGTTTGTACCGCCACAAATTCACGAAGAATGTCCAGATAGCGTGCTGCAGTAATCGTTTCGGATCTGAAAAATGGACCAATGATTCCTTTGGAAGAAATGGCGGCCCAGACCAGTACTTTTTGAGGATGCAGGGACGATGGGACTGCACCATGGGGCTTTTCGGTTCCCCATATGCGCCAGTTCTGTTTATTGACGAAGCCATCCAGGTAAAAATAAGCTTCGTCAGTAAACCAAATGCTGCCCACATGCATATCGCCGTCATCAATCCTGTGCTCTATATCGTTAGCGAATGTCTCTCGTGCAGCAATGGTAGCGGCGCTGAGGGGTTGCCGCGTTTGATTTTTGTATGGATAGAGGTTTAAACTCTAGCGCATGAGACGATACGTGGACGTTGGCGTCATTTGGACCGCAGCTGGAACACGGCGAACGGAAACCCGAGGCCGCTGTTGGATCACCTGCTGCACTAGCTACACGTTGCCCTCTGTGGTTGCCGTACGCGGTCGCCCTACCTTTCCAGCACGTTCATCCGTCACGTTCCCTGTACGTTGAAATTTTTCAAACAGATCCTTTATTGTATCGCTTTTCGGTCCTATGGTTACATTAAACCTCCGTTGAAAACTTCGTCTTGTTGCAACAACACTGTGTTCTAGGCGGTGGAATTCCAACACCAGAAAAATGCTCTGTTCTAAGGAATAAACCATGTTGTCCACAGCACACTTGCACGTTGTGAACAGCACACGCTTACAGCAGAAAGACGACGTACAGAATGGCGCACCCACAGACTGCGTTGTCTTCTATATCTTTCACATCACTTGCAGCGCCATCTGTTGTTGAAAATTGTGACTAGTGTAATTTCGAAAGTTTGTCCGCCTGAAAATGTACTGTTGTCCCAAGCATATTGCAACAAACGGTGTATTCCTATCGCTGCTCGTTTAGTTTTTATTGCCGTTTCAAATATACCGGTCATTTCTGAAACACCCTGTATATTTTAGTGTGTCCATTATGTGATAAGCATGTTCAGATGCAACAATGAAATGATCTAAACATGCAAATGACACTAAAATATATTATCCTTCTGTACAGGATTGAATTGCTATACTTAACCTCGTTGACACGTGTAGGAAGTGAAGTTACACTTCAGATCAATGTAATGAGAGTTTTGCATTTCTATCGTCGCAGCGATCAATTCATAGGTTCCACCTCCATGTCTCACCTCCGCCTCACACATCTCGCCAGCTCCAATATACATCGCCGCACAAAGCAAACAGGGTAACGTACTGCTGCACTGGCATTGTCAGGGCGTACAGATCTCAATCGTCACTTTCTCTCAGCTGCAGCTATATAGAGGAACTTCAGTAGATTTGATCAATCAAAGTCTGCTTAGCGCCAAATTAATTCAGTTTGCGTTATCCACGTTTTTAGGGCCAGAGTACTTGACTCACTCCACTAGTTATACTGTCCCAGCCACCCAGGATCCTTGTCCAGTGTAGTCTTGAATCACCTGTTATTTGTTCACAGTATTCAATCAATAACTTGTTTAACATAATTTATGTCTGTTTTTGTAGAAAAAAATAAATGTTGTTAGAACACTGAAATTATACCAACACAATGAGTCATCTGAACAGTCCCCACTAGGGTTGCCTTTCAACCTAGTCTATAGTTTTTGTGACTCTTCTGCCTTCTTTCTTCTGAAGCAAAATGATTACAGCATTATTCCAGAGCTTCTTTTGAAAAAAAAAATTAAGAAATGTTCGAAGATTTTTTTTGTTAAAATTTTTCTGTTGCTTTCGCCATTTGTATTAAAAAATCTGAAATCTCTTCCTGTCACAATAGCTCACCGTGACCGTTCTATATATCTCTCAATATCTACATCTACGTCTGCATAGACACTCCACCAGCCACTGTATGGTCCATGGTGGGCGAGGGGGAGGGGGGGGGGGGGGAGCTACGGGGGGTTTCCTATCCTGGGGTTTCCTGCAAGGGTGCAGCAAGTAGCGAAGCTGTCCCGAGCAACCGGTTCCCTAACGAGGTGTTTGCGAACTGATCTTCCCCCGCTGCTTGTCTATAACAGTCGCTCACCCTCAGCGCATGTGTTGTCACCGTTTTTCAGACAGTGTCGTCGTCGATAGCTTTCGTTCCGTGAGTTTTCCTATACGGCTTATGTGCTATGTAGCCTACACGATAGAAATGATAACAACAACGAAAGGGAGGTTGTGTCTTATCAAGGATGGTCATCGCTACCGTATTTATAAGGAAAATGAAGAATATACGAACTGGAAGTGCGTCAATTATGAGCAGAGTGGGGGCAAAGGCCGTTTAAAAATCGCGAATGGTGAAATCGTTGCTCAACAGCAACATTCTTGTTCACCTGACAAAACAGATGTCGACATAAAGAAAAGACTACATAACTGCAGAAAAAGAGTTCGTGAAGAAAATACAGTGCCTGTAGCCCAGATTTTGAAGCAGGAATTTCAAGATTTGAAAGATAAAGGATTAAAATTCGTGGCATATATTCCGAATTGTGACAACTCCAAGACTGAATTGTGTAATTGCGAGAAGAGGAGCTATTGGGACAACCCAGAACACTGGCTTTAGTTCGGAAATTCACATTAGGAAAGAACTTTTGAAATTAAAGAAAGGTAATAGTTTTTTGAAGATTGATGATGGCTCTGCTCCAGGCAAGACACTTCTAGTATTTGCTTGTGAAGAAGCAGAGAAAATTCTTTGTGACAATGGAACTGTGCTTATGGATGGGACATTTGACAGCTGTTCGAAACAGTTCAAACAATAGTACACAATCCATGTCGACATCGGAAGTATAGAAGAGGCAACTAAGGTATTTCCTGTTTTATTTGCTTTGCTGCCAGACAAAAGTAAAAATTCATATGAAAGACTTTTTTCTGGATTGAAATCTAAGATGCCTGGGTGGTCATCAAAAACTGCAGTGCTAGATTTTGAAATGGCTACAATTAAAGCAATGAATTCAGTGTTCCCTGAAACACAACTTTGCGGTTGTAATTTTCACTTTAACCAGTGTCGGTGGAAGAAGATACCGGAACTGGGATTAACAGAAGACTACAGGGGTAGGGAGGAAGTCAGATTGTTCTGCCGCATGTGTGCCGCAGTGGCTCATCTTCCGCTGTCAATGAAACGTGGATTTTAATAATGGAACAAAGGCCCAGTGGAGAGAAGATCACAGCATTTGCAGACTATATGGTTGATCAGTGGATGGAAAATCCTAGTATACCTATTGAAATGTGGAATGTTTTTAACCAACGACACAGAATGGCGAATGCTGTCGAAGGTTGCCATAGAAAACTGAACTCCTCAATAAATCAGAAACATCCAAATGTGTACTTTCTGATTCAAAAGCTGAAGGAGGAGGGAGTGAATGCTATTTTTGAAATTAAAAAGGGTTCCATTGGCCTACCTCTTCAAAAAAGAAAGAAAAGGTACATAGATCTTGATAAAATATTAAAAGACATTATGAAAACATATGAAAATTCTGGAGATTAAAAAAGGTGTTTAAAATCTCTAACCTTTTTACAAAAAAATTGAACAAGAAATTACGATTGATAAGAAAAAAAAGTTATCAGTTTGCTACTGTAATGTTGAACAATAACAAAAAACAACAAAAAATAAACAACGACAACAAACTCAACAAAAAATAAATAAAATGAAAAAATAAAAAAAAACATTTAAACATGTCTATGTACTACATCCATAGCCAGTCCTAAGCCTGGATAAAATGTGAAGGGATGTTCTTATTTTCATGTCAGTCGGAAAGTTCACGGTTACGATGTTTTTTGTAGTCGGAAACATGTGAGTCACTACGGAGGGGGTCTAGAGATTCGAAAAGTTGGATGATAAAAAATTTACCGTGATGTTCTGTGTGAAAAATTCTGGGATTTGCTGTGGGCCTTAAAAATATTGTTGTTTCAAAACGGTATGTGTGAATACAGCACACATTTTAGCAGCATCAATAATTTTGCAAAGTTGACATGCCGATTCTGCAGTTTCGCCATATATGTCATACGAAACTAATTATTTGTATTTGGCGGATCTCACTTACAAAAGTACGCTTTTAAGGATTTTTATAAAGTTTTAATGCAAAATCTGCTTTTTACTGAATTTTTAACTCAACAAAACTGAAATTTTACTTGGTTAATTTCTTACATAACATAGTCACTTGTCCTGTGAAGCTTCCAGGATTTTTGGTGAGGAAGACGGAATGAGGACTCAGACAGCTGGTTGCCCACTTTTCTGTCATAGTCTTTTAAACACGATCATATTTGCCTTTGTTGTGCTCCAACACGAGCATTTTTCAGCTCCCTGGATGCACCTCCTCCCCCCTCTCCAACCCCATCACGTTCTCCTCTCTCCATGTATCTCCTCCTCCGCCTCCGTCATGCCATCTCCTCTTTCCCCGTCTATGAAAAAATACGTATAGCTGCCAAATTTTATGCTGATTGACGAAACGATGTTGAATTTATTTAAAGGTTGGCCAACCCTCCGCCATCCAGCATACGTTGGCTTGTATAAATGCCTTCACCACGAAAACATACACACATGAGCCAACTCCCAAGCTGATCAGTCAAACGGTGTGTAGTTCTGTTGTAAGGTACCCTCCGCCATACACCGAATGAAATTTCACGTAGACGGTGAGGTTCCACTTGTTTTGAAGGTCAAATGTACAAAATTTCATCAAGATCGGAGCAACACTGTGGCTTTTGTTGAAATCCTTAAGTAGAGTACCCTCCACCATTCACTGAACGACGTTTCATGTAGACAGTGATCTTCCTCTTGGTTTGGGAAATACGGATTCATACACCCCGCCCGCTCTATGCCGACTTAGTTGCGAAACATAAATAATAGATTCCAACAACAGAAATCACGTAATGAGAGCTATTAAATAATAGAACGAGATTACGAAAACAGTCACTTTCAGTGTTACATAAAATAACGTTGTACCTTGTAAATTATCACGACACAAAATGAAGATGATAAGCAGTGTGGGATTCCTTCCGTTTGCGTTTCAGTCTCCCGGAGAACTCCTGTGTAGTGAGGAGAGTGGGAGGGGGCAGCAAGGGGAACCTCAATTTGTTTTGCAGCGCAGGCCTCTGACAGGTTAAGTGCGCCACTGCTCGTAGGAAACCCCACGACGCCGGGGGTGGCGGGAGGGGGAGGGGTGCGGGTGTACCTTGTACCACCGTAGATAGTCATTACATTTTCTGTACCACTGACAGAGAGAGGGGAAAACGATTGTCTATGTGCCTTCGTAATTGGTCTTATCTTCATCTTCGTTGCCCTTACGCGAAACGTGCATTGGCGCCAGTAGAATCGTTCGGCAGTCAGCTTCAAATGACACTTTTCTAAATATTCTCAATAGACTTTCAGAAAAAAGAATGTCGTTTTCCCTCCAGGGATTTCCATTTGAGTTCACAAAGCATCTCTGTAACACTCGCGTGTTGATCGAACATGCCACCAACAAATCAAGTGGTTCGCCTTGGAATTGCTTCCATGTCTCCTTTAATCCGACGTGGTCGGGAACCCAAGCACCCGAGATGTACTCAAAACTAGGTCGCGTTGGTTTTCTATACGTGGTTTCATTAACAAATGAAGCGCACTTTCTCAAAATTCCTCCAATAAATCGAAGTTGAACGTTCGCCTTCTCCACTACCAGCCTGATGCGCTCGCTCTATCTCATATCAATCTTAAAAAATATATCAGCTCAACCTAAGATTGACGCGTTTCGGAAGTCAAGCTTCCATCATCAGAATAATAAAAAGTAAAAGAACCTGTTAAAACTCGATAAAATGGAACATGTACCAGGCACAATAAAAGTGATAATTAAATTAAAACATCGTGGCTACTTCCCTTGTTGCAGCCGTGTCTTCCAAGGTGCATCTCCACGTAATAGTCAAAATATAAAAAACTCTAAAATGGTGTCGCCTATGGTGTTCAACATCTAACCACATGGCTCTCTCCTCTATCGTCATAAACCGCCCGTGCGTCTTCGTTGATACCACACACACACACACCACGTAGCCAAACACGATACTGAAACGCGATTGAGCTCAGGCGCAAGTAAACAAGGAAGCCACAGCGATGTCTACAAACAAATAACGTATACATGTTTCAAGGACCTCATGAAATGATGGTATGCTGAGAATTGCTAAAAATGTAGTTACAAAAAGAAACCAGTGAAACGTTTGAAAAGTTATTTGTATCACCAGTTAGCTGTTCATTCTGTGTGTCCTGATTATCCACGCTATGTATCGTAATTTCCTGCTGTTCTAGTAGATCCAGCTTTTTGCCTTTGCCCTGTCTATGTAAAAAAACGAGATACTGATCTATTCCCAACATGGAGTGTCCTGTTTCCCAAATATGCGTGGCTACAGCTGACTTTTCGAAATTATTAAGCCGGAAAGCATCGCTATGTTCCTTGTAACGTACTTTAAAGGACCTACCAGTTTGGCCTACATAGCTTGCCTTGCACGTGTTACACTCTCATATTTATCGCTTTCCTGCTGTAAATTATTTCTTAGTTTAAACCGCAGCGTATTACTGGTCTGAAAAGCGGTATTAACTTTTAAAAGGTTTGAAAATGTTAGTCACTTTTTGCGAAATATCACCGAAGTATGGTATTGTGACTCTCGTAATATTATTTGCGGTATTCTTCCTTGCATTCGCGCGCTGTTTCTGTCGTGTTAATTTATTGACAACGTGTAGGTGATATCCGTCAGCTCTGCCTCGTTGTTTCACGATGTTCAGCTCAGTCATTCTGTCTTCTTCATTCATAGAGACTCTAAAGGCTGGTGCATGTTCCATTTTAGTGAATTTTAACAGGTTCTTTTACTTTTTATTATTCTGATGATGGAAGCTTGACTTCCGAAACCCGTCAATCTTAGTGTTTTACACCATAAACAAGTGCTTGAGCCGATATATGTTTTAACATTTACATTCACAACCACGACCTCTTATCCAGTATGGATAAAATCAAAAAATATCTCATATCACTTTGCAACGTTATGCCTAGGTGTTCAATTAACGTGACTGTGTCGAGCAGCACACCACTAATGCTGCACTGGAACATTACGCTATTCCTTTTCCTACTCATCCGCATTAACTGACACTTCTCTACTTTTAGAACAAACTGCCGTTCATCACACCAACTAGAAATTTTGTCTAAGCCATTTTGTATCCTCCTACAGTCACTCAACGGCGACACGTTCTCGTACACCACAGCGTCACCAACAAACAGCCCCGGATTGCTACCCACCCTGTGCGTCAGATGTTTTATGTAGACAGAGAGTATGGTCCTGTCACACGTACATAGGGCTGTTCTGACACTTTCGCTATCTGTTATCAGCATTCGCCGTCGTGGATAACGTACCTGACTTACATTACATAGGATATCTTCGATCCACCCATATATCTGGGAATCCATTCCATGTGCTCGTACCTTCGTTAGTAGTTTACAGTGGAGACCGTGTGTAACGCTTTTCGGCAATCCAGGAATATCGAATCTGCCTATTGCCCTTCATCCGTGACTCGTAGGATCTCATAGAAAAAGCCCAGCTGAGTTTCACACGAGCGATGCTTTGTAAATCCGTTGTGGTTTGTCGACAGAAGCTTATGCGTCACAAAGAAGTTTATTATATTCGAAGCCAGAATTAGTTTAATAACATTGCAACAAACTGGTGTTAAGGATATTGTTCTGCACTCTTTTACCATTCGTATACACAGCAGTCACCTGCGCTTTTTTCCAGTCGCTTGGGACTTTGCTCTGGGCGAGAGGTTCGCAAAAAATGCAAGCTAAGTAAGGGGGCAATGCCGTAGAGTACTCTTTGCAAAGCGTACTGCGATTCCATCCAGACCTGAATACAAATAAATTCTCTGCGCCAGGGATGCCTATATTACGTTCTCCATACTGGATTCTGCGCGACGGTCAAACAACGATACGTTTGTACGGTCCTCCTGAGTGACTGTTGTCCTAAACGCAAAGCGTAAAACTTTAGTTACCTTTTTGCTGCCATCTATTGCCACAGCAAACGGGTCAACGAATGAATGGACAGAAGCCTTCGGCCATCTTAGTCATTTCATGTAGCACTACAGTTTTCTTGGGTCTTCTGTAATAGCATTTTCTAAAGAAAGAGGGTGCAAGTTGTCGTATGCTTCGCCCATCGATCGTCTTACAGGTACACGCATCTCTGCTGACTCTTGACTGTCGTCATTGGCGCTTTGTTTTTTGAACCGAGTATCCAGCTGAAGAAGCAGTCCCCGAATTGTGTAATTAATTCTTGGCGGGTCTTCTACTAGCTTAAAACGCTTCACACTTCTCCAGAGCACAATTTACAGTCCGTTTAAATTTCGCCCGTGAATCCTCTACGTCTGCCATGTTGGAACCACGTCCATTCATTGCCTAAGTGGGATGCCAAAATATGCCTAGCTGCTCTTTCTCGGAACAATACTCTCCCAGACTTCTTGATGGATTCATTAACTGCAGTAACCAGCGACTCTATGATGAGACCATGATCACTACTCCCTGTCTCCATATACTATCGATACGGTCAAGACTTTTTGTTGCTGCAAGTTTAAATTTATACGCTTGCCCTAAAATCGATGCTGTGCATTGAATAAGACCCCGAGCGCTTATTCAGAAGGCTGGCGGTTCGAATTCCCATGCAAAGAATCAGTTTTAGGTTTTCCTTGTATCAATTAAACCAATGTCGGGATGCGTGCTTTGAATGAGCACGGTCGTTTTCCCTCCCAGCCTTCCCCAGTCCGGGCTTATGTTCCGTCGCCGACGGGACGTGAAGCTATAAACTTTCCCAAGCGTCCCACTGCTTCGAAAGTCGAGATGGATGGACGGAGGAATCATCCGATAACTGCTGCAGGCCAGCCTCTTCCATCTCGTCTACATATCTACACCGCTAGACGTTACCAAGATTTTCCCTCTTTTTTACAGCCGCCATTAGGGTATAGCCTACCTATCCAATATGCATTCCAGTTCCAATTTAGTACTTCACTGATATTTACATGTGATTTAGGGCAAATTTCTGTTACATTTATGTAGTCAGTGACGAGAAAACGAGTAACTGATCTCAAATATTCACTATAGAGTTTGTGAATTCCTCTTAGAGGACAGTAACATGCGGTGTGTCCAGTCTTCGCATTCATGACGGCTTGAATTCTGCTGAGGGTACTGTTAATGAGGCGTCGAGGTGTCTGTGGAGGACTGGCAGCCCATTCTTCCTCAAGAGCCAAAAGCAGAGTAAGTAATGATGTTGGGTGCTCGGGTCCGAAGAGATGTCGAAGTACTGGCTAACGCCAAAGCGGTTCCACTGGGTTCAGGTCGGCACTTTTGGCAGGCCAGTGCATTTCAGGAACACTGATGTTCACAAAGCAGTACTTCACACAGGCTGCTCTATGACAGGGTGCATTTCCATGCTTGTACACTGAAGAGAAAAGAAACTGGTACACCTGCCTAATGTTGTGCAGGGGACCCGCGAGAACGCAGAAGTGCCGCAACACGACTGCTGGAGGGAACTGACACCTTGAGTCGGCAGGGCTGTCAATAAATCCGTGAGTACGAGAGGGCGGAGCTCTCTTCTGAGCAGCACATTGCAAGGCAACCCAGATATGCTCAATAATGTTCATGTCTGGGGAGTTTGGTGGCCAGCGGAAGTGTTTAAACTCAGAAGAGTGTTCCTGCAGCCACTCTGTAGCAATTCTGGACGTGTGGGGTGTCGCATTGTCCTGCTGGAATTGCCCAAGTCTATCGGAATGCACAATGGACATGAATAGATGCGGGTGATCAGACAGGATGCTTACGTACGTGTCGCCCGTGAGAGTCGTATCTAGACGCATTCATTCCAGCTGCACACGTCCCACACCATTACAGAGCCTCCACCAGCTTGAACAGCTGACATGTGGGGTCCATGGATTCATGAGGTTGTCTCCATACCCGTACACGTCCATCCGCTCGATACAATTTGAGACTCGCCTAACCAGGCAACATGTTTCCAGTCATCAGCAGTCCAATATCGCCGTTGACGGTCCCAGGCGAGGCGTATCAATAGTACACAAGCCGAATCTCTCAAGAGACACAAATGTGGAAAATAAAAATTGTTAAAACTGAAGCATGAGGCTGGGTAAAATACAAAGCGCTCCAAAACGACGCACCGGATTTCACAATACTCTGCACTATCTGGTGAAAAGTGTCTGGACACCTGTTAGTGGACACTAATGTGTGACGTGTATTCAGCCATTCCCTTTACGATGCTTGCACACTGTTGAGGGCTCTTTCTGTTAGGTGTCTGAACGTCTGCGAGGAACACCAGCCCGTTCTTCCTCAAGAGCTGAAGCTAAGGAAGGCAGTGACATCAGACACGACGATCTGGAGCGAATTGTATTCTACCATCCCAAAGGTATTCCATTCTGTTCAGGTCGAGATCTCGGACGGCCCAGTCCCTTTCAGGAACGCTGTTGTCCACAAACTACTGTAAGGCACAGGCTGCTCTGCGAAAAGAGCGTTGTCATGCTGATACGCGCAACCTTTGCCTCCCATCTACTCCCCTGCAGTATGCAGAACACAGCACACTGATGAAAAATGTGCCAACGTCCCTCCGCATATACCCTTGTTCTTAAGGGGAGTTAGAACGTTTTTTTTAAAAATTTTGGATTTTTATCTCATTACAAAATTTGCAATTTTCCGAGTAAAATGATTTATATATGACTTACAAACACACATGGGAAGTATTTTATTTTATTTTTTTAAATATAATCTTTACCAGTTGAAAATGTTAAAATTTTTAAGTGCATTACTCCAAGATACAATAAAGTCGGTAATTTTGTATACAGATGTCTGTGGATTGCTGTGTTATAAAGGTTAAATTACTTGTTTGTATTGGTAGCGCTGTCAAAAACAGTACCGTGCCGTTTCATGGAATAAACAGGCGTCGTATGTCGAAGTGCTAACGTTTCTCCAAGGGCAAATGTTGAATAGATTGGTAAAAGTAAAGTATAACGCCAAAATGAAGTGTTTTAAGAAACGTGGGATTCATGGTAACAGATTTTCGGATAAAGGGAAACATTGTGTTCAACATGTGGAGTGTGAAGTTACAGACAGTGGAGTACCGGCAAACACGTCCGTATCAAGAAAAACGATTCATTAGTGCTTCGAAGATTAAAATAAAACGTTGTGATACACAGTTTTCTCAAAACCGAAAGTGATGTAAATGGTGGGTTAGGTAATATTGTGATGGATTTACACATCCTTACAAGGGTGTTAGGTGAATGTGAGTATTGTAAAATATGTTGAGGGCCAGTTAATTTACATGAAGACAGTGTTGTATAAAATGGACTAGTCAGGAAACTTTTCATTAATTGTGCCAATTGTAAATACACTCATTCCTTTTGGAATTCTGATAAGTGTGAAGAGAATTATTTTGAAGTATGTAGGTGGTTTTATGGATTGAGAGCTATTGGCAAAGGACACACTGCAGCATAAACAATGTGTGCCGTGATGAGTATGCCACACCCACCTCGTAAAATCGACAAGTATGTATGTCTTATTGGAGCTGCTGTGGAATCTGTTGCATGTTAGTCAATGAAGGGTGCTGCAAACGAAGCTGTTGAAATAAATGATGGTATGACTGATATACCAGTGGGTTCTGATGGCACTTGGCAGAAGTGCAGCTACAGTTCTAAGAATTCTGTTGCTACCATGACCAGTGTGGATACTGGAAAGGTAATAGACTTCCAGATTTTAACCAAACACTGTTAAAAGTGTAAATCAGGGAATGAAGAAGGGCGTATCTACGACAGAAATTGTGAAGGAACAAGTGGCGCTATGGATGCCGCTGCAGCTATTGAAATTTTTAGGCGATCTGTGAACGAAAAGGGAGTGTGTTACATTTAAGCTCTTAGGTGTTGGAGACTCAAAAGCATATGACAGTGTAGTAGCCGCTCGGCGTTATGGTCAGAAGATTGTCGCAGAAGTGGAATGTGTTGGTCATGTCCAGAAGAGGATGGGCACCAGGTTGAGGAAGTTGAAACAAAGTTTGAGAGACGAGAAACTTTCTGATAGGAAAACCATAAGAGGCACGCTGACGACAAAATGATTGATGAACTACAGCAGTATTATGGGATGGATATTAGAAATAATACTGAGGATTTGTTGAAAATGAAGCAGATAATCTTATATGGGACTCGCTTACCAAAAAATGTTTTGTCGGGGTGATGACACTAATGTGGGGGGTCAGTGATACTGTTATTGCTTTTAATGATGCCAAATTGGTTGGGTGAAAGTGATACAGCATATGGGAATTAGTCCTAGAGTTTGCTCTAGGATATCAGAGAACTTGAACAGATGGAGAAGGTTCTCATTGATAAAGCAGAGTATGCAGCACAGTTGGCCACTAAGGAGTCCAGAAAGAAGAAAAGAAGAAAAAACTTGGAAAAAGATCAAAAGGATGATATATAGTATGGTGCAGGGTGCTTCTGCGTGACTAAAAATAAAAAAAAATTAAGCATATATTAAGTGAGTTACACTCTTTTGAAAGTTTAGAAGTCTTTCTTGAAAATTTACATTTTTTGTTGTATTTTTCCCTAAATCTCAGAAGACACTTCGAGTAGAGGATTCAAATTTGCAGGGAGTAATAACATACATATCTGGAGTCTACCAAACTAAAAGAGAGAATCAAAATATCCACGGGTGTACTGCCGGTCTATAGTGTCCAACGGGCACAATGTTTCGGCGATCAAACATGTCGCCATCATCAGGTGAACTGACGGACTGAGCTCCTGTGAACGTGCCGGCACGGAGATCCGTACGCTATGGCTGTTCAGGGGGAACTGGGTTCGGTCGCGGCGGCGACCGATTGAAATACCCTCCGCCCGCGGGCGGAGGGTATTCAAATACGCCGGGAGAAACTCAAGAATCACATAAAATAGAGAACATTATGTTATGCATACCGGGTGATCAAAAAGGCAGTTTAAATTCGAAAACTTAATAAACCACGGAATAATGTAGATAGAGAGGTAAAGATTGACACACATGCTTGGTATGACATGGGATTTTATTAGAACAAAAAAAGGTATTGTTAGACGAGTGAAAGATCTATTGCTCGCGTCGTTTGGTGATGATCGTGTACTCAACCGCCACTTTCGTCATGCTTGGCCTCGCAGGTCCCCAGACCACAGTCCGTGCGATTATTGGCTTTGGGGTAACCTGAAGTCGCAAGTGTATCGTGATCGACGGCATTTCTAGGGATGCTGAAAGAAAAAATCCGACGCCAATGCCTCACCATAGCTCCAGACATGCTTTACAGAGCTGTTGACAACATTATTCCTCGATTACAGCTATTGGTGAGGGATGATGGTGGACATATTGAGCATTTCCTGTAAAGAACGCCATCTTTACTTTTTCTTACTTTGTTATGCTAATTATTGCTATTCTGATCAGATGAAGCGCCATCTGTCGGACATTTTTTAAACGTTTGTATTTTTTTGGTTCTAATAAAATCCCATGTCATTCCAAGCACGTGTGTCAATTTGTACCTCTCTATCTACATTATTCCGTGATTTTTCAGCTTTCAAATTTATACTGACGTTTTGATCACCCAGTAGTTAAAATTATTTAGGATAACGTACAAAAGTTTAACCGAGTAATTAAAAATTATATTTCCCAAAGCAGTGGCTGAAATGCAGTTATTGTGGTACAGTGGACTCAGAACGTACAGCTTAATGTCCTGCAAAAGTTTCATGTCAATGGCTGCAGTGGTTCCTGAAATACAGGGAAACCAAGTCAATAAATTTAACATTGTCCGGATAGGGCGTTCCAACTCCCCTGAAGCTCAATATCGGGACTAGACGAGAGCCACGAAAAACACCTCCACACCCTGACATCATCTCCTGTACTTCACTGTTGACGCTACACACGATGGCAGACAACGTCCTCCAGGTATTCGCCAAGGCCCAAACCCATCCATGTGACTGATACAGGGTACACTCCAAACCACTCGTTTCCAGTCATCCACTGTTCAGTGGCGTCGCTGTCTGCACCATCTCAAGTGTCGCTGAGCACCGAATGCAGAAATGTGTAGCTCATAAGGAGCTGCTCGAGCAGTGTACCCCATTTCTTTTAACAAAACCATTGTGCCAGGTGGACTGTTGATAGCACTTTGGAATTTAAGAGGGATTCCTTCCGCTGATTTCTTGCATCTTGCAATGCTCAAAGGTCCCCGCCAGTTGGCACATGGGGTCTGCCTTGCACTTTTTTAGCCGTGGTTGACCCTTTGCGTGTCTACCTCACAGTTACACACACACACAAAAAAAAATGGTTCAAATGGCTCTGAGCACTATGGGACTCAACTGCTGTGGTCATCAGTCCCCTAGAACTTAGAACTACTTAAACCTAACTAACCTAAGGACATCACACACGTCCATGCCCGAGGCAGGATTCGAACCTGCGACCATAGCAGTCGCGCGACTCCAGACTGTAGCGCCTAGAACCGCTCGGCCACTCCGGCCGGCACAGTTACACAACCGACAGTCGACCTGACCATCTTTAGAAGGGTTGAAATGTCCATAGTGGACTTGTCACTGATGTGAAGCGCTGTGAGTTCTACATCTACGTCTACATACATTCTCTGTAATCCACCATACGGTGCGTGGCTGAGGGTACCTCGTACCCCAACTAGCATCTTCTTTCCCTGTCCCACTCCCAAACAGAACGAGGGAAAAATGACTGCCTATATGCCTTTGTACGAGCCCTAATCTCTCTTATCTTATCTTTACGGTCCTTCCGCGAAATGTAAGTTGGCAGCAGTAAAATTGTACTGCAGTCAGCCTCAAATGATGCTTCCTCAGTAGCGATTCACGAAAAGAACGCCTCCTTTCCTCCAGAGACTCCCACCCGAGTTCCTGAAGCATTTCCGTAACACTCGCGTGATGATAAAAGCTACCAGTAACAAATCTAGCAGCCCACCTCTGAAATGATTCTATGTCCTCCTTCAATCCGACCTGATAGGGATCCCAAACGCTCGAACAGTACTCAAGAAAACTTCGTATTAGTGTTTTATAGCGGTCTCCTTTATAGATGAACTACATCTTCCCAAAATTCTACCAATGAACCGAAGACGACAATCCGCCTTCCCCACAACTGCCATTACATGCTTGTCCCACTTCAGATCGCTCTGCAGTGTTACGCCCAAACATTTAATCGACGTGACTGTGTCAAGCGCTACACTACTGAGTATTCAAACATTACGGGATTCTTTTTCCTATTCATCTGCATTAATTTACATTTATCTATATATCGAGCTAGCTGTCATTGTTTACACGAATCGCCGGCCGTGGTGGCCGAGCGGTTCTAGGCGCTACAGTCTGAAACCAGGCGACCGCTACGGTCGCAGGTTCGAATCCTGCCTCGGGCATGAATATGTGTGATGTTCTTAGGTTAGTTAGGTTTAAGTAGTTCTAAGTTCTAGGGGACTGATGACCTCAGAAGTCAAGTCCCATAGTGCTCAGAGCCATTTGAACCATTTTTACTCGAATCACAAATCCTGCCCTAGTCATCTTGTATCCTCCTACAGTCACTTAACGACGACACCTTCCCGTACACCACAGCATCAGCAGCAGACAGCCGCACATTGCTATCCACGCTATCCAAAAGATCATGTATGTAGATAGAAAACAACAGCGGACCTACCACACTTCCCTGGGGCACTCCAGATGATACCCTCACCTCCGATGAACACTCACCAACGAGGACAACGTACTGGGTTCTATTACTTAAGTTGGCCACACTCGAAGTCACTGAGTCCTCCTGACACCCTCTGCTCCTCTACTGATTGGGTCTTCCACTCCTGACATCTGGTGGTCAATTCCGAAATACGTGGCCGTGTCCGAGTACGCTTGATCAGATAGTATATACGATTTTTGGCAATAGATCGTTACAGAATAACTTTCAGATCTCTAATATTGCCACGTGTGCTCCCAGGGGCGATTCTAGAAGTCGGTCAAGGGGGGACGGGGGCCTAATGAGGATGGGCTGGGGATTTGGGGGAATAGAATATCGTTTAAAAAAAGGAGTGTTGGGGTCCTCCACTGACAAATTGGTAAAATTTGGTGTTGCTTAAAGTGGTTTTTGGTAACTGTTTTGGAGTTCAGAGTAAAAAAGGTGTATTAATAAATAATAAGACACCCATTTTAAGTTAAACTATATTTATTAGTTTAGATAGTAAGCTTTAAGCTATATACCACTCTTGTTCTTTTGTTAAAATGTGTTTTACATACATTGCAACCTATATTGCTACATAATTATTAAAAATGATTGAATCTGTTGGAATAATATATTCGCTTATTTTTGAAGTCCTTTTATCCAGTGTAATATGATAATCCATTGGGGGGAGGGGTGTCTGTAGCTCCCATTACACCCCCCCCCCCCCTTGCCACTGCTTCTGTGAGCTCCATAAATTCAATCGAGCTGTTGGAATGAAAGATCCATAACGGATGTGAATGAAATGTGTGGAATGAAATCATCGTGCCGGTCGGAGTGGCCGTGCGGTTCTAGGCGCTACAGTCTGGAACAGCGAGACCGCTATGGTCGCAGGTTAGAATCCTGCCTCGGGCATGGATGTGTGTGGTGTCCTTAGGTTAGTTTGGTTTAAGTAGTTCTAAGTTCTAGGAGACTGATGACCGCTGCATTTGAGTCCCATAGTGCCCAGAGCCATTTGAACCATTTTTGAAATCACCGTGTTTTCCTGTTCAAATGTTGACCTCTAAAAACACAACAGTACTTTCCTTGTTTAAGTTGGGAATGTTGGAAATATTTTACTAACACTTATAATTAGTCGTATTGGGAAATTGGTTTTCCGTGACTGTGTGATAATACAGTTTATATATGTTACCAGCGTTGTGTGCAATGCGGCATTCTATTGAATGCCCAGGTAATGTACAGTCCGCCTAAATTCGAATGACAATACTTATGTTTTATACATTGCTAGGTACTGTATACCTTGACGGATTGCCTGCTGGCAAAGTATATAAAACGCCTAATCCCGCCACTTTTTCTCGCCATTACTGTGTGCGCTGGCGTTCAGGTCTTTGTTTAATGATTGCGAAGACAGCGTATTGTTATTTTGTGTAAAACTGACATGGTGAGACCGTGGCTGTGTGCAATTAATGTAGGTTAATTCTTACAGAGAAGAAAACAGCAACCAGCCACTATTAATACTGCTATTTATTTAGGTAAATAGTGCCGTTACCGGTTTCGAACTGGCAAGTTCATCATCAGACGGCTGTTCACATGATTTTCAAGATACACTTTACATTATTGTCCGTTTCCGATTTTTATTATTCCACTGTGGCGAAGTATTTTTGGTGTGTTGTTGCCGTCGCGGTTTTGTTGCGAAGTTGCAGAATTGTATTTTTCGAATATTATAAAATATACCCAGCACTTAACGCAGTTTGTGCATCATCATATTGTGCAAAGCACCGCACACACACATGTGGCAAATTCTTTTTGGTGTGTGTGTGTGTGTGTGTGTGTGTGTGTTTGTGGTGCTTTGCACAATATGGTGATGTACAAATTTGCGTAAGTGCTGGGTATATTTTATAATATTCGAAAAATACAATTCTGCAACTTCGCAACAAAACCGCGCGGTATTTTCGACGGCAACAACACACCAAAAATACTTCGCCACAGTGGAATAATAAAAATCGGATACGGACGATAATGTAAAGTGTATCTTGAAAATAAAGTGAACAGCCGTCTGATGATGAACTTGCCAGTTCGAAACCGGTAACGGCCCTATTTACCTAAATAAATAGCAGTATTAATAGTGGCTGGTTGCTGTTTTCTTCTCTGTAAGAATTAACCTACAGCGTATTGTTGTGCGACATTCAACTATCACTCCATGGATATCGCCATAATAGTTGTCTTGTGTATAGCATCCGGATAAATTTCCACAAATGCTCTCCAGTGTTTTGTATCATCATATCGGAAAGTAGTGTAGCGCCAAGATAGGAATCACGCCAGGCTGACATGCAAAAACGGTTCTACGATGGTTTATCTCAAGTAAGAGCCAACGCTGCTAAAAGCTGTGTTTTATTATCCGAAACTAGTTACCAAAAGTAGGGTGACCATGAAGAAAGAACCTCGGAGCTATTGACTGCTGAAACACTGCGATGTAATGCTGGTCGACAATAAGAGTAAGTTGATCTATCCTTTTAAAGAAGGCACAAATGCTACTAAATTTTACCTGACGGACTGCAAGTTATTTGACGTACTCTATATGGCCCATTTGGTTACTCGTCATGGAGCGCAGGACAGGGCATTGAGAGAACAATAAATAACAAACCTGTCATGATACTGAGCTGTACATTCACCGTTGGAGCCTTTCCAGAAGAAGCAAACGGATGTTAAAAAAAGTTGTTGTGGTCAGCCCATTGATTCTTTCGGAATTCAGTTCCCGTTGTCAGGTCGACTCATCGACTTTCAGCCCTACCCTAATAGAGAGTACAAGTTTATATTGTTCTACGATTATCATCTCATTAAATCTGTAGTTCTCACGATCCTGAAATCAACCTCATCTACATATTTACGTCGCTTGCTGTTCCAACTATTCTGGTTCTTCAGTTCGATAACGGCAGTGAATTTGCAAACAATGTGGTAAGCAACCTAAAGGAGTACTGGCTCACCTCGAAGATCGTGTATGGTAAGCCGCTCCGCTTACGAAGCCAGCGAAGCGTCGAAAGAGCCAATCAGGGCATTGAAAATATGCTGTGTGCTTCGAGGCGAGATCGGAAAACGAGCTAGTGGAGTGGCAGACTGCGCTTCGACCAACTTATGAAAACCATAGGTTTTCATTCTGGGATTAACAGGTTACCATACGAAGCAGTGTTCGGCTGCAAAGCTAGAGTAGGTCATTCGAGGTTGTCCCTGCCTGACGACTTTTGACATAGAGACTGAGGACAAGCCGGAAAAAGTAATAGCGTACAAGCAAAACAACAACAGAAAGAAAGACGAGACGAATCAATGCAAGAGGCACAACTCCCCGTAGAAGACATGGGCGAGAATCCAGATCCGTGACGGAGGAAAGGAAAACAGTGATGAGTACATGGTTATCGAGGAGGCTTCCTTTGCTGCAGTTGCCGGAAATACTTATTTTATTGATGTCGGTTGAGTCTGCTTAAAAGGAAGCAGCGGTGCTCATACATGTGAAAAGTGTGGCCGACGCGTTCATGCCGTTTTTGGACATTCTTTTAAACATGATGATTCTCTCAAACATGATGCCGGCGACAAAGTAGAAGGCTATGTATAGGGTTAGAATTTTGTGCAGTATTTGCTTGAATATTAAGAAAGCTGTCCAAATGTAAAACCTGAACCTTGAGATTCAGGAAAAGAAAGAGCGTTCTGAAAAAGAAATTCCTCCCGTGTCTTAGGGTGGCACTATACGAGTCCATATTCTCGACGTCGACAAAGGGCGGAAGGAGGAGGAAGGAGGTGACTCACGCAATCTGTTAGCAGTTATTATCAACGTGACGGAAGGAGGGTTTTATAGACTTGGGACTGCAGAAGGAATCCTGAAGCAGCGCTACACAAGATGAGAATTCATTGTGTGTCCAAAGGACTTAATGAGAACTGGCGACGTTCCTGACCACGAAATACCTCTCCGATCAGCAGTTACTTTTCAGTCCACAGGAAGTGACCAATGATTCGTCAGGTATTTGTGCAACACGAAGTGCCAAAATATGAGGTGCCTTTGTGTGAAAAAGAAAATTAAGTGCAAAACAAAAGTTCACTCTAGCCTTCCCTGCTGAAAAAGTAGGTCATTCCAGTACTGCATTGTTTTTACCGGTACCAATATAGTGCTCGCATTTTTCTTTAAGTCATAATATGTATCTACAAGATCAGATTGCCAAACTGTAAAGTGTCTTTTTGTGAACATGAAAAGTGAGTACTTATTGTAACAAATACTCGAATCTCAGTTCTGCTTCTATTGTTGTCTGGTAACAATATTCTGTGCTTTATTTTGTAGTTTTTTCTTTATCTGTTTCAAATGCGTGCTGAGTAATAAAGGCTTTCTTGTGCCCTTTTAACACTTTCGTAAAAGCTACTAGTCATTCTGTATAAAGCGTAGTAATTATAAAGTATGCCTAGAAAAACTACGTAACGTTTTCAAAAAATGGTTCAAATGGTTCTGAGCACTATGGGACACTTGCTAGGTGGTAGCCTTTAAATCGGCTGCGGTCCGTTAGTATACGTCGGACCCGCGTGTCGCCACTGTCAGTGATTGCAGACCGAGCGCCGCCACACGGCAGGTCTAGAGAGACTTCCTAGCACTCGCCCCAGTTGTACAGCCGGCTTTGCTAGCGATGGTTCACTGCCTACTTACATTCTCATTTGCCGAGACGATAGTTTAGCATAGACTTCAGCTACGTCATTTGCTACGACCTAGCAAGGCGCCATATTCAGTTACTATTGATATTGTGACTCATGTACCGTCAAGAGCGACGTTCATCATTAATGAATTAAAGTTAATATTTCCACCAGCTACGTCCGTTTTTCTAAATTCTAATTTCCTTGTCCTGTTCCAGACCTCACTCCAGCCTGCGTGAGCTAAAACGCGTGCATTTCGGCCTCCTCTAGTAACACGGTGTTGGCTCTCCTGCCGACCACAACAGTCAGTACCCCAGAACTTAGAACTACTTAAACCTAACTAACCTAAGGACATCACACACATCCATGCCCGAGGCAGGATTCGAACCTGCGACCGTAGCGGTCGCGCGGTTCCAGACTGAAGCGCCTGGAACTTCTCGGCCACTCCGGCCGGCTAACGTTTTCACACAATACTTGTAGTTCATAGTTTGCCTAAAACCATCTGGCATGCTGTACATTTCCTAGGCATTCTATAGAATACCGCGATTCCACGCAGTGCCAGTAACAAACGCATTTACAGCAAATAATCACAACGGTTCAGATGTAGATTTTGTTCTTTGATAAAATACATTTAATTTTTAAGAAATGCAATTTCTGTAAAACCCAAATCAGTTTCGTTTCAGCCAGTTATCTTTTATCGCCTGCGTGACATGCTTCCTGGGCCTCATTTCATGTCTAAATGAGGATTTCTTACTTCTTAAATTTGCAAAGTGTCATTCTTTGGTAACTTTTAGATCGAAGGCATATCTCTTTTTTTTCATATTACTCTTCCCTGAGACTTTTTGTACGTGTATCGCTAATACTGTTTCTTTTAACATTGTTATCCAGTTCTCTATTCCCTCAGTTTCATCAATATAGTAACAACCGAGTAAAGGAATATGACGTTCTGCAATAGCTGTGTTCTTACTGGTGCTGGTTGCTCATTTGTTAGCAAAACAGAGATTTACTGACGCCAGTTAGCAATACAGGGAATATAATAATGAACAACGAATTCCGAACATGATATTATACAGAAAGAGGTACGTTGTTGACTACCGTTTCCTCCTGCTCTACCAACAATGTTAAACCACGTGTATTAACAATACATACACTACTTACGGTGTGTAAGAATAGCGTCATCGTAAAGAGGTGATTGGTAAATTTGAATTTAATAACGTACAAAAAGAGGTATGTTGTTGAACACTATAAAACGGCCATGTCCTAGTATTGCTGTAGGTATTTTACGTCTACTGTGTGTGTGAATCAGCAGGTTCCTTGCTCTGTGTCAGTCTTCATATCGTGCAGTGCTAAAAAATAGTTCGAAACAGGTGTTAAACTGAAAATAAGAATTACATATCTCCAGTCGTCAACGTTTTTGCGCACAAAAAAGTCATTTTGGAACATTTCATTGTAACAAAACTGTAGCAAAATCGACGGGTTAAAACGGATCTCGAAGCATATTATCCTTGAACCAGGTAAGTTACAACAGCAACCACACCCAACGGCGTCACTCTAGCTTCAAAACGATGTAATACTGTATGGAGTGGAGAAACAACATCCGTGTAGACAATATAGACCAGTAGAGGTGGATGTGAGCAGCTACGAGGGTATCAAGACACGCACTCTACAAGCGCGGCGTTCGCAGAAAGAGTTGCAAACTGTTCATTGCCGTGCTTGAGTAGCAGATTAAAATGCGGGAACTATCAGAAACCGTAAGAGATCGCTGCTCGAACGAGCGCAGCGTGTGCGACAACAGATCCGCCACACTTTTGCTCCCTGGAATTCTGTAGTGACCTTGGTCTGCTTTTTCCTCCCCCTCGGCTAGAGGCCCGCTGGATTTCCCCAGCGCCGGCTGGTGGATGCGGCAGGAATTCCTGTCTGCGACTCGACTGCCACTCAGCGGGCTTCATGTCGGCTTGACGGGTTGTTGTTTGTTCCCTGTGCATCCGGGAATTCCCAGCCGCGAACCACAAGACTCAAAATTGGAATTCCTGCACGTTTTGCTCTTTCCACAGGGGCTACGTACCATACTGTACAAAGTGCTAAAAATAAAAGTTGCACTTGTAGAGTGCGCTTCAACTTCAGGATGGGCTTACGTACAACATTAATTTATTGACGACACGTATATCGAAACACTAATGCTCAGCATCAGGTACCATGACATACGAAGCACATAAATTACTTTCGTTACAAACAATACGACCCCTGATTAGACTACGGAGGATTTCGCTGCCTCTTCTCGACGTGTCTGTTGGCGTTCGTATCGGGATCTTTGACCACTAAACGGACTTCTGGCTAAAATCCCGACACTGTCTATGGTCTGTTGAGTTACCAGGGTCTGTAACTGCTTCAGATCGTAGGCCCTCCTACAAAGAAATTATATATTTCTTCCAAGGAGAGGTACTACTTTGTAAATCGAAATCTTAAACATGGCTGCGAATTAGCAAATGCATAAATCTCAAGACGTCAAAAAAAATCTGCCAACCAGTGGCAAACCAAAGTTGTTTCAAACTCTTTGCTCTGTAAATATTTGTCGGCAATATTGTGCTGGTGACGTACAGCTTGAGGACCTTTTGATGTCACTGTCATCTGTCGTGTCCTCCTTTTGAAGAACTTTTCTGCATATGAAATTTCTGAGTTACAAATTACATTCATTAAATAATAGTGAGGTATGCTTAGATATGCTGGGCCGGTTCTCGGAGAGTGTGTCACCGATGATGTCATGAGTGATGTCATTGATGACGTCTTCGATGAGTTACAGCATTTACCGACGCCCGCCCCCACCCCTGACAAAGACTTTTTTTTACATGGCATGTTCTGCAGTACCAAACTGAGGAGAAAGTCTCCATCTACATGCATGCTACGCAACTTAACTGGCAGAAGGTGCATCCAACCTCCAACCAATCCACTGTCTCCATCTACATGCATGCTACGCAACTTAACTGGCAGAAGGTGCATCCAACCACCAACCAATCCACTGTCTCCATCTACATGCATGCTACGCAACTTAACTGGCAGAAGGTGCATCCAACCACCAACCAATCCACTGTCTCCATCTACATGCATGCTACGCAACTTAACTGGCAGAAGGTGCATCCAACCACCAACCAATCCACTGTCGAGCAGCGCACGGAAAAAACGAACACCTAGACCTTCCAGCGCGATCTCTGATTTCCCTTACATAATTATGATGATGGTTTGTCGGCGTCAACAAAACATTTTCGCATTCGATGCAGTATGTTGGTGATTGAAATTACGTGAAAAGATTCCGCCGCAACGAAAAACGCCTTTGTTTTAATGTTCTCCACCCGAAATCCTGTACCATGTCCGTGACACTCTTCCCCTATTACTCCATAATACAAAATGTGCTGCTCTTCTTTGAACTGCCCGCCGTAGTGGCCGAGCTGTTCTAGGCGCTAGTCTAGAACCGCACGACTGCTACAGTCGCAAGTTCGAATCCTTTCTCGGGCATGGATGTGTGTGATGTCCTTAGGTTAGTTAGGCTTACGTAGATCTAAGTTCTAGGGACATGATGACCTCAGAAGTTAAGTAGCATAGTGCTCAGAACCATGTTTTCTTTGAACTCCCTAGTTGTGCTCAGTTAATCCTACCTGGCAAGGATTCCAAGACTGTACAGCAGTGCTCCAAAAGAGGACGGACAAGCGTTGTGTAGGCCGTCTCTGTAGCAGTCCTGTTGCATTTTATACACTACTGGAAATTAAAATTGCTACACCACAAAGACGCGAAATTTAACCGACAGGAAGAAGATGCTGTGATATGCAAATGATTAGCTTTTCAGAGCATTCACGCAAGGTTGGTGCCGGTGGCGACACCTACAACCTGCTGACATGAGGAAAGTTTCGAACCAATTTCTCATACACAAACAGCAGCTGACCGGCGTTGCCTGGTGAAACGTTGTTGTGATGCTCGTGTAAGGAGGAGAAAAGCGTACCATCACGTTTCCGACTTTGATAAAGGTCGGATTGTAGCCTATCGCGGTTGCGGTTTATCGTATCGCGACATTGCTGCTCGCGTTGGTCAAGATCCAATGACTGTTAGCAGTATATGGAATCTGTGGGTTCAGGAGGGTAATACGAAACGCCGTGCTGGATCCCAACCGCCTCATATCACTAGCAGGCATCTTATCCGTATGCCTGTAACGGATCGTGCAGCCACGTCTTGATCCCTAACTCAACAGATGGGGACGTTTGCAAGACAACAACCATCTGCACGAACAGTTCGACGACGTTTGCAGAAGCACGGACTATCAGCTCGGAGACCGTGGCTGCGGTTACCCTTGACGCTGCATCACAGACAGGAGCGCCTGCGATAGTGTACTCAACGACGAACCTGGGTGCACGAATGGCAAAACGTCATTTTATTCGGTTGAATCTAGGTTCTGTTTACAGCATCATGATGGTCGCATCAGTGTTTGGCGACATCGCGGTGAACGCACATTGGAAGCGTGTATTCGTCATCGCCATACTGGCGTGTCACCCAGCGCGATGGTATGGGGTGCCATTGGTTACACGTCTCGGTCACTTCTTGTTCGCACCGACGGCACTTTGAACAGTGCACATTACATTTCAGACCCGTGGCTCTACCCTTCATTTGATCCCTGCGAAACCCTACATTTCAGCAGGATAATGCATGACCGCATGTTGCAGGTCCTGTACGGGCCTTTCTGGATACAGAAACTGTTCGACTGCTGCCCTGGCCAGCACATTCTTCAGACCTCTCACCAATTGAAAACATCTGGTCAATGGTGTCTGAGCATCTGGCTCGTCATCATACGCCAGTCACTACTCTTGATGAACTGTGGTATCGTGTTGAAGCTGCATGGGCAGCTGTACCTGTACACGCCATCCAAGCTTTGTTTGACTCAATGGCCAGGCGTATCAAGGCCGTTATTATGGCCAGAGTTGGTTGTTCTGGGTACTGATTTCTCAGGATCTCTGCAGCCAAATTGCGTGAAAATGTAATTCCATGTCTCAGTTCTTGTATAAAATATTTGTCCAATGAATACCCGTTTATCAAATGGTTCAAATTGCACTATGGGACTTAACATCTGAGGTCATCAGTCCCCTAGAACTTAGAATTACTTAAACCTAACTAACCTAAGGACAGCACACACATCCATGCCCGAGGCAGAATTTGAACCCGCGACCGTAGCGGCCGCGCGGGTCCAGACTGTAGCGCCTATAACCGCTCGGCTACACCGGCCGGCCCCGTTTATCATTTGCATTTTTTCTTGGTGTAGCAATTTTAATGGTAGTAGTGTAAGTGTTCTGTCAATAAAACGCAGTCCTTGGTTTGCCTTCCCCATAACATTTTCTGTGTGTTCTCTCCAGAGTAAATTGTTCGTAATTGTAATTCCCACATATTTATTTTAATTTACGACTTTTTGATTACACTAATTTATCGTGTATTCCAAGTTCATTGAATTCCTTTTAGAGTTCTTGGGATGACCTCAAATTTTCCATTATTTAGTGTCAATTGCTAATTTTCGCACCATTCAGATATCTTTTTTAAAATCGTTTTACAATTTTTTTTGATCTTATGATGATAAACGACAGCATCATCTGCAAGTAACCTAAGACGATTGCTCGGATTGTCTCGTAAATCGTTTGTACTCGTATAGACAAGGAACGGCAGATGGCGTACAACGCTATCTTGAGGAACGCCAGAAATCACATCCGGTTTTGAAATCCAGAATTACAGAATCAATTTGAAATCTCTTCTGCATAATACTCAACACTTAGTGCGTGTAAATAGATAGTTGAGTTTTAGAAGAACGACGTTTTCTATATCCATAACTATGTCTTAATAGACTGTTCTCTTCCTGATAATTCATAATGTTCGAATACAATATATGTTCAAAAATCCTGCTGCATATCGACGTTGATGATATGGGCTTGTAATTTAGTGGATTACTCCTATTACTTTTCTTGAATATTGGTGTGACTTGTGCAACCTTCCAGTCTTTGGGTACGGGTCTTATTCGAGCAAACGGTTGTATATAATTGCTAAATATGGTGCTATTGCATCAGCATACTCTGAAAGGAACCTAATCATATACAGTCTGGACCGAAGGACTTGCTTTTATTAAGCGATTTAACTTAGTCCACTGCTCCAAGGATACCTAGTTTTAAGTTACTCATGTTGGCAACTGTCCTTGATTCGAATTCTTGAATATTTAATTCGTCTTCTTTGGTAAAGAAATTTCGGAAGGCTGTGTTTAGTGACTCTGCTGTGGCAGCACTGTCTTCGATAGTATCTCCATTGCTATCGTGCAGAGGAGGCAGCTAATGTAATTAACATACGACCAGAAACTCTTTGGATGTTGTGGCAGGTTTAGAGACAAAGTTGATTTGTGAAAACTATTATAAGCAACTATTATAAGCATCTCGCATTGATGTCCGCGCGAAATTTCGAGCTTCTGTAAAAGATCGCCGATCTTGGGGATTTTGGATGTGTTTAAATTTGGCATATACGTTTCGTTGTTTCTGCAACAGTGTTCTGACCTGTTTTGTGTACGGAGAGGTATTAGATCCGTTGTTTCTTAATTTATTTGGTATAAACTCTCAACTGTTGTTGATACCATTTCAAAGAAACCACATCTAATCTACATTTACTAGGGGCGATTCTAGGAGTAGGTCAAGGGGTGGCTAATGGGGTGAGGGGGTGGGGGGAGGGGTGGAGCGGAAGGGGTTTTGGGGAAATGGAATATCGCTTAACAAAACGAAAGTTGGGGTCCTCCACCGACAAATTGGTAAAATTTGGTCTTGCTTAACGTACTTTTGGTAACTGTTTTGGAGTTCAGGTTAAAACCGTGTCTACAAAATGTGTGCCTGGGAAAACAATACAATTTGACCCAGATGTTCGGCGATTTCGAAGTTTTTGTCTGGGGTCAGCAATTTAAGTGTTGGTAGGCATACCCAGCATATTTAGCTTTCTTGATTATTGTAAGTGGTACTCATACATTAATATACACCCATTAATACATTACATTAATAAATAATAATACACCCATTTTAAGTCAAATGGTACTTATTGGTTTAGATAGTAAGCTATTTGACGCTCTTATTCTTTCGTTAAAATGTGTTTGAAATACATTGCATCTGATATTGCTGCATAATTACAAAAATATGATTGAATCTGTTGATGTAATAGTTATGTCGATTTCTGAAGTCATTTACCCAGTGTAATATGGTACTTCACGGGGGGTGGGTGAAGGTGGGGACTATACCCCCAAAGCCACCCCCCCTTGCCACATAATGTGACGTCACAGCAGCCATCTTGAAGGTGTATGTGTGACGTCACAGGTCTAACGATACTTGTGTCACATGATGATGCAAGTACTGTTAGACCTGTGACGTCACAGACACACTGATGGGGCTCAGCCCCCACCCCAAATCCAAGATGGTGGCCGTGACGTCAGCTGATGACGCAAGTACTGTTATCCAAGATGGCGGCTTTTGGCGGAAAAGTACCATGCCCCCCTGCCACGGCCTCCGGCCATGCCCCCCTGGCAGGAAATTCAAATTACATCAGGGCAATGCAACCTCTGGTAACCGAAGAAAATCGCAGGAAGATAGGTCACTTGGGCTACCCAGACTAACTTAAGTTTGAATTTTGGTGCTAAGGAAAGGTCAATTAACAGTCAATTGGGATACCTCTGCTACCCTAAGAAAATGGCAGGAAAGACAGGACACTTAGACTACCTCCACTAACCTGTCATCGTACCGTCACCTCCTCCTAGGGATTCGTGGGAGAAGGACTAATCCTGCACTGGGCTGGTGGAGAGAGGAAGGAGTATATTTATTACACTAATACAAAACACACGCTCTGACATGCTTGGGGTCACATCAAACAGCCTACAGACATGCTAACCACTAAAAGACGCTGCAAACATGCTTCCTAGTCATCAACTGTCGAAATCATGCAGTGTGTTCACCCTGAGGCCCAGAACTCAACTGACCTAGTACACAGTTCCACCACCAGAGGATGCTGTCATCCATCCCATTACATAATCCAAGATGGCGGCCATGAAGTCAACTGATGACGCAAGTACCGTTATCGAAGATGGCGGCATACAGTGTGTTCACTACAGGGCCTAGTACAAATTGCCACCACCAGAGAGTGTTATCATCTGTTCCGTGACATAATCAAACATGACATTCTGGGGTGGGGGAAATGGTGGGAACCAATAAGCACCCATAATCCAGTCACATGCTCGACTTCAGCCAATAGGATGGCAGTATCTGGTGACTTCACTGTATGAGATATAGATGAGGTTCAGCAGCTCAGGGACCTCAGTCTTGTCCAGTCACAGCAACAGAGGAAAAACAATAACAATGACTGCACCGGCAGCAGTCACACTCCAGCACAGTCATGCAGAACAGGATTAAACGGAAAACTAAGTATCCCTTATCACATCTTTCTCTCTCTCATTAGCCTTAGTGTTATTATTACTAGTATCATTAAAAGTTATCATATGTAGGTCCATTTTGAATGCTTCCTCGTCTTTGTTCAACACGGTCGGGCGCCAACATGCCAAGCTCTGCTGCCACGCCTGGACCTGTATCAACGTCGGCAGCCACCTTGTCGAGACCTGCAGCAACAGCCTCCAGCTCGTCTGTACCAATAGCTGCCACGTGGGATCCAGTAGCACACATAGCCCACTTGCTGGATCAGGACAAGGAGCTGTTGTTGTCTGTCCCACTCATCGATTTGTGTGAAGAGGACACGCAATCTGCTCCCAAGACATGGAACTCTTCTGGTGGTCCTAAACAACAGCAAGATGGAGGACAGTACTGGTCACGAACATGCGGACCATGCCAGAAGAGTGTACCCATGCTTTCCAGTTCTACATGCAATTTAACTCCCAGTGGAAAGCAACGTATAAATGTTGGTATGGATGCACATCATCTTTGGGGCTTGCATCCAAGAGTAGAAATTGAAAAAGGATCGAAGGGTGTTAAAGTGCCAATGTCTTAGTTCGACTGGAATGAAACATGTCGTGCAGAGCGTTACATCAATCAGCAGATGACTGCAGAGTTTTATCGAAATCGTTCACCCAGAAATTCGCCTTACTGGTGTGACACTTTCTATTACAACAGTGTATGATGACTGCGCAGTATGTGTGAAGTCGCGTGACAACTGTGTTTATCTAAGACATGCCTCAGTTTCGAAGTTGTACGATCTGAACACTGCCATACGTCTTGCAGTGGACAGACGGAACCATTGATTGCCTAGCATAGACTCTGCATACAGTGATGTTGTAATCTCCCTATGTGTGCATAGTGTACATGTTGACGGTCTTAAGCAGCACTTTTGTTCACACATGAACGCTAAACCTAAAGAGAAACAGATTAAATGTGTGTGTGAAAAAATGAGTACCGTGAGGCACGTATTGGGTTGAGGGAGATACGCGCTGAATTTATAGCACGCCAAAAAGCTTTATTTGGTATATATTGTACAAGTGCAAAGAAGAAGATACATACAGATTGTAATGATATTCCTGAAATACTGCACCCCATGTATGATATTAATAGCAAGATAGCGACGAAGTGGCACCTAAGTCTACGGCCTTTTTTCCTTACGCAGGAAGCATTTCCAACAGGATTGGCCGTATTTTGAGGAAACATGATGTGAAATGTGTTTTTCGACCACCTTCTAAGAGATTTGAGCGCGCACGGAGGCTTTCCGGCAGTCGTTCTTCCCGCGAACCATACCCGACTGGTACAGGAAAGGGAGGTAATGACAGTGGTACGTAAAGTGCCCTCCGCCACACACCGTTGGGTGGCTTGCGGAGTATAAATCTAGATGTAGATTAAGGCTCTGTTGGCGCCCGTAAAAGATGATCTTGATTTGCGTAAGGCTGGTGTCTATCGTATTCCTTGCAGTTGTGGCATGTCATATATTGGCCAGACAATCGGGACTGTTAAAGACAGGTGTATTGAACATAAGCGTCACACACGCTTACAATAGCCGAGCTATTCCGCTATTGCAGAACATTGCCTTGACACCGGTCATCCTATGGAATACAACAACACGGAGATTCTGGCTTGCACGTCCAGCTATTGGGATAGTATCATTAAGGAAGCTCTTGAAATCAAACTGTCAAGCAACCTTATAAACAGAGATGGTGGATTTTGTCTAAATCCTACTTGGAATCCGGCTCTGTCTCTCATCAAAAAACAGAGGGACAGAATTAGGGCTACCTCACCTGTTGATTAATAGTCACTATTGATATTTCTGATGTTGGTTATCTTTGGTTGTGTGTTGAATTTGCGGTTACTTGTTCTGTGTGTGGTATCCTCCTTGTTTCTCCTCTGTGAACCGAGGTATTAAATTCCCTGCACACTGCTTCCTCCTTGCAGATGTGCCTTGAGAATGGCAGGGTGTGCTCCTGCCGAAATATCGGCGGTGGCCGACGATGTCACGCGGCAGCAAACCCGTTAATTATTTGAACATTATTGTGGAGCTTGCCGCTTGTATTTTCTTCTACTTCCAATGTGTTGGGGTATTTCAATACTGTAACTTGATATGGTTCGTTATGTAAATGATGGAACTTTGTTATAAGACAGATACTATTTTCTCTCAGCTGAGGTGATGTTGATTCGTTTGTCTAGTAGACTAGTACTCAAGACAAAATCAAGCAGTGTCGTTACCTGCCTAGAACGTGTTGCAGATCAAAATCAGAGTCTTGCAGAGCATCAGTATGTCATGATTTGTTACAATAACTGATTTTTGCCCCACCAGATAGTAAGTAAGCTTTTCGAATTTGAACGTTAGTGCTAATGCCTCCTTCTCAGTTACGGAGAACTTATGATCATGGGCAGTTTAATACCGCATTACCGAAGGCAACTGTTTTTGTCACTTTGTTCCCATCCTATTTTTCCTTTTGATATAAACGGGCACCAAGAGCATAATCTGATACAACACAGCCTAGGTAGAATGTTTCCCTCATATCTGGATGAGCCAGTATTGCAGCTTTACATGGCTTTTGTATTATTTTTTCAAGATCTGTTGTACATTCTATAGTTCAAGACCTTGTGTTATTTTACTTAAGTAGTCTATGAAGGGCATCGTTCTTAAAAGCTTATTCACTGACGAATCGACAATAGAATTCGCACACACCAAGAAAGATTTTTAGCTACTTCTTGTTTCTTGGTATCGGAAACTCTAGTGCGGCTGCCAGCTTTTTTTGGTCCGGCTTTATCCCTCCTTGCCCTATAATGTATGTGACTGGGAACATCCGTCAGAGTGTGACTGTCCCATGTCTCCACTACATCCTTCATTCCAAGAGCGCTACTCCTACGAGCTTCACAGTAGAATGTCTGTGAAGTATGGAAGGTAGGAGAGACGAGGCACTAGCGCAAGTAGAGCTGTGAGACGAGTTAGGAGTGGTGCTTACGTGATGCACTTGTTGCCCGTGAAAGGCAAAGACCTCAAGTTTGATTCTCGGTCCGGCGCTCAGATTCAATCTGCCAGGAAGTTTCACACCAATGCACACTCCGCTGCAGAGTGAAAATTTCGTTGTGGACAAAAGTAATGATTACATAAATACTGAAATAGTTCATTAAAGGGTTAATCTTCAGATTGGTGGCATCTATTCATCAAGGATTATGTGTATCTCACAGAGCCGAGCGGGGTAGCAGAGCGGTCTAGGGCGTCTGACCACGGTCCGCGTGGCTCCCCCGGTCGGAGGTTCGAGTCCTGGCGCGGGCATGGCTGTGTGTGTCGTCCTTAGCGTAAGTTGGTTTAAGTTAGATCAAGTAGTGCGGAAGCTTAGGGACCGATGACCTCAGCACTTCGGTCGCATAAGGCTTTACCACAAACCTCACATTATCTCACGGAAACTTTGAAGATCAGAACACCAGAGCGACCAGTGATGTTTGATGTGAAAACACAAAGTGTCCTTCATCAGGGGGAAACGACTGATGGGGACGTCTTGTACCTCTGGAATGATGTGGCAGGACAAGGGAACAGGTACCAATCATTAGCAGCTAACTCTCTTCGTGTGCTACTGAAATAGTAGTGAGAGCGTTTCTCACACACCTCTGTAGAAACGACAGCTAAGCGGGTGAAAGCTGACAAAATATTATCATTTATTTTGAAACACCCAAATGTCATAATCCATTTATCTGCCTTATACCAAATGAGTCCGAAGCATTCTAAAAGCATGCTAATTGTGGCTAATTGTTTCCATCTGATACATTTTGAGTTTCTAGTCGAGGAATATCTAACTAATAGAACATAGTGTGTTACACTGAATGGCGAATGTCCCACATCTCAAAACACATAATCAATTTAGCAGACAGGATAACAGCACTATGACAATGTTTGGGAAAGATCCTTTTAAGTAGAGAAAAGTATCATCGTTGGATAAGCACAAAGAATTGTAGAAAACCGAGGACAGAATGGGCGACAATGGCTATAACATAGAGAAAGAACCTGAAAGTATCTAATTACAAGATTAGCAGCGAAGATCATGCAAGTGTTTAAGGGTAATACTATAGGGGTCACCCACTCTCGGGCTCGAAAGCTCTACTGTTTGTCAGGTTGAAGGCAGAGGAACCAGTGTGGCGTCTCTAGACGCAATAAAACGGGATTGAATATTGTTGTTGTGGTCTTCAGTCCGAAGACTGGTTTGATGCAGCTCTCCATGCCATATGTAGAGCTGCATGCCCTCGGTAAAAATTACTGCTGTAGTTTCCCTTGCTTTCAGGTGTTCGCAGTACCAGCACAGCAAGGCAGTTTTGGTTGATGTTACAAGGCCAGATCAGTTAGTCATCCAGACTGTTGCCCCTAAAACTACTGAAAAGACTGCTGCCCTCTTCAGGAACCACACGTTTGTCTGTCCTCCTTTGTGGCTGCACCTACGGTACGGCTATCTTTATCACTGAGGCACTCAAGCCTCCCCACCAACAGAAACTAAATATTACTTCGTTGAATATTACTTCATTTATTTCTCTTAATGCGTCTCGTCGCCGTATCTTCGGCAGCAGCTGGTGGCTCATAGTAAGCCGACGAAGAATCTGCCGAACCCAGTGGCTCTCACAGCCTGCCGAGTCTCGCTGCATCAGCCTCGTGGTCAGGCTGAGAAAAACCGTCCCGAAACACATGTGCTACAAAACGCCAATGTTTCCTGTGCATGTACCCCGACACCAATATGGGATATGATCACCATTCAGACGTACATAGTCCGCACAGTGGGTTGGCATACTCTACATCAGGTGGTCGAGCAGCTGCTGGGGTATAGCCTCCCATTCTTGCACCAGTGCCTGTCGGAGCTCCTGAAGTGTCCTAGGGGTTTGAAGATGTGCAGCGACACGTCGACCGAGAGCATCCCAGACGTGCTTGATGGGGTCTGTAGAACAGGCAGGCAACGCCATTCGCCTGATATCTTCTGTTTCAAGGTAGTCCTCCACGATGGCAGCTCGGAGGGGCCGTGTGTTATCATCCATCACGAGGAAGGTGGGACCCAATGCATCCGTGAAAAGACGGACATACTGGTACAAAATGACGTCCCGATACGCCTGACCTCTTACAGTTGCTCTGTCAAAGACATGCAGGGTTGTACGTGCACCAATCATAATCCCACCCACACCATAAGACCACGATCTCCATACAGGTCCCTTTCAAGGACTTTAAGGGGCTGGTATCTGGTTCCTGTTTCACGCCAGACGAAAACACGGCGAGAATCACTGTTCAGACTATACCTGGACTTGTCCGTCAACATAACCTGGGACCACTGTGTCAATGATGATGTACTGTGTTCTTGACACCAGGCTTTACAGGCTCTCCTGTGAAAAGGGGTCAGTGAAATGCACCCTGCAGGTCTCCAGGCGAATAAACGATGTCTGTTCAGTCGTCTTTAGACTGTGTGTCTGAAGACAACTCTTCCAGTGACTTTGGTAAGATCCCGAGCAATGCTACGTGCAGTACTCTGTGGCCGTCTGCGGGCAGTGATGGTGAGACATCGGTCTTCTTGTGGTGTTGTACACCGTGGACGTCCCGTACTGTAGCGCCTGGACACGTTTCCTGTCTGCTTTAATCGTTACCATAATCTTGAAATCACACTTTGTGGTACACGGAGGGCCGTGCTATGACCTGCTGTGTTTGACCAGCCTCCAGTGGCCCTAGTATTCTACCCCCTCATAACGTCATCAATACATGTTCTTTGAGCCAATTTCAACACACAATCACCATTAAAACGTCTGCACACTTACTCGTTGCACCGTATTCTGACATCCACGCACTCACCTCTGTGTGTGTGGACTGCTGTCAGCGCCACCGTGTGACGACTGCAGGTCAAATGCACCGCATGGTCATATCTTGAGGTGATTTAAACCTGCAAACTGCCCACCAGAGCGTTGTTTCACCATGTATCAGCATCATCATTAATTTATGAGCATGAGTGTAGTAGAGGGATGCCGCCCGTGCTGTGGAAGGTGCGCCATGTCGGAAGCTCTGGTCGACAGTGGCTACGACTGAGGCGCGTGTATGTGCTCTGGGAGCACTCTGCACCTCCAAGGCCACTGCCAGTGCTGTTCCATAAAATGGACCGCGGTGTCGGATGCCTTTAGGTAGTGCTGAATGCTGATCCTGGTCCGCCGATCCAGTAGGCCGCCTGACACAAGTGCTCGTGGAGTTTACAGGAGTTTGCGTCCCAGGCTGGAAAAGTGGTGTTGGGCTCTCGGACTGCTCATGGGCGGCAGCTGTTACTGGCTGCTGGCTTGTGTCACCTGTGGGTACGGATCGGTGGCCATCCATCTCGTAAAACATCGACAGCATGACCGGTATTGGAACAGTGTCATACAAAACGTGTTACAATAATCAGAGATGCAAGTGCGAACGACATGAACTCCATTGGTCCTACAGATCGACTGCCTCTATCCTGGTCAGGTGGAGTACTCATGGCATCGAGGAAAGTCTCTGCGAATCGGTCCTGCTCTTTACGAGTTGTCAACTGTCTTCTGTTCTGCTACATTTGCTTAACCGGTTTATGTAAGTGTCCTCACTGCTCTGCCAAATCCCTGATTGGTACTTTTGCGTCCTCGTTAGCGTTCTTACGTAATATCACGACTGTGATGGAGGCAGGTTCCTCTGCGCTCTTCTAACCCTTTTCGGCTGAGCTCGCTCGCACTCACACACACAGGTGTTGATGTCACATTCTCGGTGACAGACTTGCTATTTCAAAATTTTTACGCCTAAAGGTTGGATTTTATCGATACCACAGTGCGCTTGAGCAATACTACACTACTGGCCATTAAAATTGCTACGCCACGAAGATGATGTGCTACAGGCGCAAAATTCAACCGACAGGAGGAAGATGCTGTGATATGCAAATGATTAGCTTTTCAGAGCATTCACACAAGGTTCGCGCCGGTGGCGACACCTACAACGTGCTGACATGAGGAAATTTTCCAACCGATTCCTCATACACAAACAGCAGTTGACCGCCGTTGCCTGGTGAAACGTTGTTGTGATGCCTCGTGTAAGGAGGAGAAAAGCGTACCATCACGTTTTCGACTTTGATAAAGGTCGGATTGTAGCCTATCGCGATTGCGGTTTATCGTATCGCGAGATTGCTGCTCTCGTTGGTCGAGATTCAATGACTGTTAGCAGAATCGGTGGGTTCAGGAGGGTAATAAGTAACACCGGGCGGGATCCCAACGGCCTCGTATCACTAGCAGTCTAGATGACAGGCATCTTATCCGCATGGCTGTAACGCATCCTGCAGCCACGTCTCGAGCCCTGAGTCAACAGATGGGAACGTTTGCAAGACGACAACCATCTGCGCGAACAGTTCGACGACGTTTGCAGCGGCATGAACTATCAGCTCCGAGACCGTGGCTGCGGTTACCCTTGACGCTGCATAACAGACAGGGGTGCCTGCGATGGTGTGTTCAATGACGAACCTGGGTTCAAGAAAGCCATTTTTTCGGATCAATCCTGGTTCTGTTTACAGCATCATGATGGTCGCATCCGTGTTTGGCGACATCGCGGTGAACGCACATTGGAAGCGTGTATTCGTCATCGCCATACTGGCGTATCACCCGGCATAATGGTATGGGTTGCCATTGGTTACACGTCTCGGTCATTTCTTGTTCGCACCGACGGCACTTTGAACAGTGGACGTTACATTTCAGGTGTGTTACGATCCGTGGCTCTACACTTCATTCGATCCCTGCGAAACCCTACATTTCAGCAGGGTAATGCACGACCGCATGTTGCATGTCCTGTACCGACTTTTCTGGATATAGAAAATACTCAACTGCTGCCCCAGCCAGCACATTCTCTAGATCTCTCACCAATTGGAAACGTCTGGTCAATGGTGACCGAGCAACAGGCTCGTCACAATACGCCAGTCACTACTCTTGATGAACTGTGGTATCGTGTTGAAGCAGCATGGGCAGCTGTACCTGTACACGCCATCCAAGCTCTGTTTGACTCAATTCCCAGGCGTATCAAGACCGTAATTACGGCCTGAGGTGATTGTTCTGGATACTGATTTCTCAGGATCTATGCATCCAAATTGCGTGAAAATGTAATCACATGTCAGTTCTAGTATAATATATTTGTCGAATGAATACCCATTTATCATCTCCATTTCTTCTTGGTGCAGCAATTTTAATGGCCAGTAGTGTAATATGCTCGGTCTCAGAAAATTTCACTGTCCTGTTCCCTTACTTTCTTGATGTTTAACAGTATTTTTAAAATGGAACGATCTAGTAAAATCAGATTTGTGAAGGTGAATGGAAGTGTTCTGTGTAAGTGCAATGCATTTGCAAAGTAAATCACGCAGAAAGCTGTAGGGGCATCATTTCTGTAGTGTTGTTCCAGTGTTTAGAGCCGTTATGAAGAAGGCATGACAACAGATACTGAAGTCAAAGATAACCTGCTATGTTCTTATCAGGCTTTTACAGCCGCATATGAAAGAATAACACAAATGTTGGCGAAATTTAAATGGAATTCCATGGAAGAAATATGAAGCAATTCTCACATATCTGTGTTGTGTGTTTTTCAAGGACCTGTATCCCAAGAAGACTGTGCAACTGTAACGCTACACAATCGTATATCTCTTCCAGGGACAAGAGTGGTTGGGCTGCTCAGTCATTATTCCCTCACTCTGCACAGAAGTGGAATAGGAAAGAAAATCATTAAGTTGGTAAGATGTACTTGGGCCAATGCACTCTGCAGTAACTTTTGAAGTGTGAATGTAGATATACATTTTTTCCTACTACATATGTTTTTTTTTTTTTTAAACAGCGACAACGTGGACTTTACTGAACACTGAATCAAGACCACGAAGTTCAACGCAACGCATTGTACAAGCAATAACATAAATTAGGTGATGATGTCACTCTGGACTAGTGGTCGAATTCGTACACCAGTGCAATCACTTTGGTTAAGTCCTTCAATGAACCACTCCAGGCATGTTCTAGTAGCTCCATACTAAAGTGTACACTATATCTTACAGTACAAAATGTGTCAAATTATTTTGCTAATGCTACTTTTGCGAACACATAGTAGGTATTACATGACATTTTGCCTCATACATTGCCATGTTACGTCAGACTTGTTACAAATTGCCCCACACGTCAGCATCCGTTGTAACAAGATCGTATCAAAATACCGCCAGTGCATTCCAGCCTGTTTAGATTTATGTGTCTACACTATCAAGACATCACATTCCTGACCACACAGATGTCCTGCCACTGCTTTCAGCTGAGTGGGTTCTAGAAATAGATCTCACTACATTACAGTCAGATTACATTTATATAAATATTGTTTTTGCCATCGTGGCATCGCATTTCTGGACATCCTAAATTTAAAACAACTTTTTACTTGCATGAATTTTTAGGGTTCTATGTCTGTTCAAAACAATTTATAGCTATTCTAAGCTGTGGCAGAACTTTTTAGTATTTCATCATGCTTGAGGCCTATGTCATTTTAAGACAAGCATTTTAGTTAAAATATAATCGCTACAGATATCCTCCATGAAAGAGGCAAAGATGGATGTTGGAAAGATATCCGCTATTCGAAGCCATCTCTGTAACTGTGGTAATAGACATGTACACATACTACACGTCCCTCTGTCACAATCTTTGGAATTGAACGAGAAGCAACAGTGGTGGTACATGAGGTATGTCACTCACAGAGACTCCGAGAACATTGCCAATAAGACAAAAATCACGTTAAAGGATTGATACATATTATGTAGCGAAAGTACTGTAAAGATATCTCAAATTCTGCGTAGAAATTATTCCATACAATCTGACCAGCCAGCGAAGCATAGAAGATGAAAATGGTATCGAATGTCGTCATGATAGACACAGTTCACGTTATTTATTTAGTCATATATAGTACACAATCTGGCTTCCAGGGACCAAGCACGTTCATAACACTGCAATTTATAAAGGTATACAAGTATATGGACCAATCTGGATTTAGAGGACGCCAAAGAACAGGAGAAGCAATTTTGGCCTTGTGCATGCTATTGGAGAGAAGGATAGATATGAATGGAACAACTTATCTTACCTTCATTCACTTGGAAAAAGCTTTTGACTCTGCGAAGTGGGAAATATTAGTACTGTGAAAAGAAATAGGACTTGGCTGGAAGGATAGAAGAGTGAGTAATCATCTGTATGAGAACAGAGGCACAAAAATAAAAACCAGTAAGGTAGTGGAAGAGGTCAGGATCAGAAAAGGAGTTAGACAACGATGTCCTGTATCTTCATATTTATTTATTTAGTCCACTGGGAAAGCTATTCAGATCATGAAGGAGAAGACAAAGGGGATAAAATCCAATAGTGGAAGGATACATTGTATCCGATTTGCTGATGACATCGTGATTATTGCAGATTCTGATAAACCACCCCCCATGCAGCATTCCATTTAGTGGGAAGATTCAAGTCTTACGAGATACTCTTAAAACTACAGAAATTAAAAGCGAACAACGGAAACAAATTAAACGTAGTACGGAATAAATATGGGAGAAATTGAAATCGATATAAAATTTTATGACGTCTGAAATCATCAGGTGAAACAATTATGTTTTCTCGGTAGTATAACCAGAGGACTATAAATGCTTAATGGAAGTGAACATAAAGGGTACACTGCCAAAGCATTCCTTTATGGTTAAGTAAAAACATTTCAACCAGTAAACATATGCAAAAGCCAGAAAATCATTCGTAAAATTTGTTCTGTAGAGTACACTGCTCTATGTAAGGGAAAGTTGGACTCTGAGTAAATTGAAAAGCAATCGCCTCGAAGCTCCTGAAATACAGATATGACGGAAAATGACAAGAACGCGGTGGACGGAAACGAAAACCAACCTGAAAGACTTCAGCAAAGTAAACGAAGAGCTAAGGTTGTTAAAGGAAATGTGAAACAGAAAAATTAAATTTATTGGGCATAGCATCAGATACAACACCTTCAACATTAAAATTGTTTAAGCATCATTAAAATTGTTTAAGGGGAAGAAGGGAAAGACAGGGAGACGAAGGCATAGGATGAAGTATTTGGAAGGCATCGAGAATGGGATAGGAGTTCACAGTTACACGTAACTGAAATGAAGACGCACCGACAGAAGAGACTGGTTTCATCGACAAGGCATTAGACATTAGAATATATACATACACTATCAAAAGTATCCGGACATCCTCAAATTCATTATATTTTTTCACATTAGGTGCCTTGTACTGCCACCTACTGGCAGGTACTTCATATCAGCGACCTCAGTAGTAATTAGGCATCGTGAGAGAGCAGAACGGGGCGCTCCGTAGAACTCATGGACTTCGAACGTGATCAGGTAATTGGGTGTCACTTATGTCATACGAGATTTCCACACTCTTAAACATTCCTAGGTCCACTGTTTACGATGTGATAGTGAAATGGAAACGTGAAGGGACACGTACAGCACAAAAGCGTACGGGCCGACCTGGTCTGTTGACTGACAGAGACTCCCGTCAGTTGAAGAGGGTCGTAATGTGTAGTAGGCAGACATCTATCCAGACCATCACACAGGAGTTTCATACTGCATCAGGATCCACTGCAAGTACAATGACAGTTAGGCCGGAGGTGAGAAAACTTGGATTTCATGGTCGAGCGGCTGCTCATAAGCCACACATCACGCCGGAAAATTCCAAACGACTCCTTGCTTGGTGAAAGCAGCATAAACATTGCACTATTGAACAATGGAAAAACGTGTGGAGTGACGAGTCACGGTACTTAAGAGGCGATACGATGGCAGGGTGTGGGTATGGCGAATGCCCGGTGAACGTCATCTGCCAGTGTGTGTAGTGCCAACAGTAAAATTCGGAGGCGGTGGTGTTATGGTGTGGTCGTGTCTTTCACGGAGGGGGCTTGCACCGCTTGTTGTTTTGCGTGGCACTACACAGCACAGGCCTACATTTATGTTTTATGCACCTTCTTGCTTCCCACTGTTGAAGAGCAATTCGGGAATGGCGGTTGCATCTATCAACACGATCGAGCACCTAATCATAATACACGGCCTGTGGGGGTGTGGTTACACGACAATAACATCCCTGTAATGGACTGGTCTGCACAAGAGTCCTGACCTGAATCCTATAGGACACCTCTGGTGGTGGTGGTGGTGGTGGTTAGTGTTTAACGTCCCGTGGACAACGAGGTCATTAGAGACGGAGCGCAAGCTCGGGCTAGGGAAGGATTGGGAAGGAAATCGGCCGTGCCCTTTCAAAGGAACCATCCCGGCATTTGCCTGAAGCGATTTAGAGAAATCACGGAAAACCTAAATCAGGATGGCCGGAGACGGGATTGAACCGTCGTCCTCCCGAATGCGAGTCCAGTGTGCTAACCACTGCGCCACCTCGCTCGGTGACACCTCTGGGACGTTTTGGAACGCGGACTTCGTGCCAGGCCTCACCGATCGACATCGGTACCTCTCCTCAGTGCAGCACTCCGTGGAGAATGGCCTTACAGCACCTGATTGAACGTATGCCTGCGAGAGTGGAAGTTGTCATCAAAGCTAAGGGCGAGAGAACACCATATTGAATACCAGCATTACCCATGGAGGGTGTCCCGATCTTGCAAGTCATTTTCAGCCAGGTGTCCGAATATTTTTGTTCGCTTGTTCGCTTAGTGTATGTATACGCGTGTTTTTGGCAGGGTAACAGTTATGGACTTTATTCTGCATTCCTTAATATACAAGGACATATAACAGCAATAAAAGAAAAGTGAAACTGGTAGCTGTAGGGAAATATAATGTGAAGATGGTCCAATGAGGACTGGTACCTCTTAGTAGCGCCTTTGAGTTGTGGCTCAAAACCTAGTTTAAAAAGAAATTATAGTTTTATGTTCCGTCGATGCGACTGTTGTTGAGATGGAGTTTATTATGCGCCCATCATGACTAGTTATTTAATTATAGTGGTTAATAAAGTGATGTGTCCGTGAATGCATCTTCGTTTCAACAAATGTTCCGCAACCACCTTACTTTTGTGTGAACTTATAAAGTATTGAAACTCGAATTTTAAAAGAGAGAGGAAACCTTGACTATAACTGGAAGGTTGACGAATCTGATACCAATGCTGGAATATACTTTAGCAGTGAATCGCGTAATGATATAATAATAGCAATGATGCACAAATACATTGAATCATGCAAAATGCACTACTAATTACGCATCAAGCAACATTAATATTAATACAGTGGATACTGTGTGACTAAATAAGCATAGTATTTCTACTGCAGTGACAGATTTTCGTGAGGCTGCTTTATATGACGTTAAGTGCCAAATTTACTACTGTTTTATGGTGACAGATTGTGGAATAAAAGAGTGAGCGTTCATTTCACTAGCATTTAATGAATTTATGATCCAAAAAGTATTGAAATACTCATTCAGAAGGCGCTATTTACGACACATTTTCGTACTTAGCTGGACTGTTGCAGTGGACATTGCGGTTTTAGTCGCATCTCAGAGATATTGTTACATCTCATCATACAGACGAATAAATTCCTTCTTCTCTCTTTGATGTATAGCCTCTCTGCCACTCTTTTCTCCCAGACAGCACATTTTCACATTGCTGCATCCCAAATACTCACAGTGTAAACATCTGATCTAATGAAACTGACATCTTGCTTATTTTGGATTCCCCACCAACATCGTTTTGAATTTTTGCATTTCCCACCGACGTTATACTGGATTTCTTGGCAACTGCAACGCTCATTAGGTCTCTTCTAGATACTCGTATATAACTCTCTTCTATAGCTTCTCTTTTGCTTATGGTGATTGTACTCTTTCCAATTCATTATGATTTGTCATGCAAATGATCCCTGGGACATGACACTAACTAATAACTAACTAACTGCAGCATCACATTCGCATGGAATGTCTCAAAACTCTTCCCAACGTCCAGTTTCGCGTGTCTCCTTTTCAATCTCCATCATCGTTGAAAGATCGTTGGCGATTGCCAAATATTTATCTTATTCTTAAATAAAACCCTGCAGGAAGTCATGTTTATGTGTCCTACCCAAACTGCTAAACAGGCATCTAAGCCCACGTAAATGACGACCAATGCGCGCCATCACATCTTGAGGTACCGTCGGCCATCAGTCGGGCACACCTGTTGTCCTCCGCTGTACGGTGCGTGGCTTACATGGTGCAACAGAGTCAATCCTTCCTAATCCACTCGCAGATAGTGCTTCACTTCGAAAATCGTCAAGACATTCTGAGTAAGTCTCATTTATCGATTGTTACCCTTGAGGAAGGAAGTGCAAAATGGCTAGGCAGGGATGGCTAGAGGACAAATGTAAGGATGTAGAGGCGCATATCACTAGGGGTAAGATAGATACTGCCTACAGAAAAATAAAGAGACCTTCGAAGAAAAGAGAACCACTTGCATGAATATCACGAGCTCAGTTGGAAGCCCAGTTCTAAGCAAAGAAGGGAAAGCAGAAAGTTGGAAGGAGTATATAGAGGGTCTATACAAGGGCGATGTTCCTGATGACAATATTATGGAAACGGAAGAGAATGTAGACGAAGATGAAATAGAAGATATGATACTGCGTGAAGAGTTTGACAGAGCACTGAAAGTCGTAAGTCGAAACAAGGCCCCAGGAGTAGACGACATTCCATTAGAACTAACGAAAGCCTAACAAAACTCTACCATGCATTGACCAAGATGTATGAGACAGGCGGCATACCTCAGACTTCAAGAAGAATATAATAATCCCAGTCCCAAAGAAAGCAGGTGTTGACAGATGTGAAAATTACCGAACCATCAGTTTAATAAGCCACGGCTGCAAAATACTGTCACGAATTCTTTACAGACGAATGGAAACACTGGTAGAAGCCGACTTCGGGGATGATCAGTTTGGATTTCGTAGAAATGTTCGAACACGGGAGGCAATACTGACCCTACGACTCATCTTAGAAGAAAGATTAAGGAAAGGCAAACCTATGTTTCTAGCATTTGTAGACTCAGAGAAAGCTTTTGACAACGTTGACTGGAAGACTCTCTTTGAAATCCTAAATGTGGCAGGGGTAAAACACAGGGAGCGAAAGGCTATTTACAATTTGTACAGAAACCAATGGCAGTTATAAGGGTCGAGGGGCATGAAACTGAAGCAGTGATTGGGAAGGGAGTGAGACAGGGTTGTAGCCTATCCCCGATTTTATTCGATCTGTATACTGAGTAAGCAGTAAAGGAAACAAAAGAAAAATTCGGAGTAGGAATTAAAATACATGGAGAAGAAATTAAAGTTTTGAGGTTCTCCGATGACACTGTGAGTCTGTCAGAGACAGCAAAGGACCTGGAAGAGCATGGAAGAGCAACTGAACAGAATCGACAGTGTCTTGAAAGGAGGATATAAGATGAACATCAAAAGAAGCAAAACAAGAATAATGGAATGTAGTCGAATTAAATCGGGTGATGCTGCGGGAATTAGATTAGGAAATGACACGCTTAAAGTAGTAAATGACTTTTGCTATTTGGGGAGCAAAATAACTGATGATGGCCGAAGTAGAGAGGATTTAAAATTTAGACTGGCAATGGCAAAGAAAACGTTTCTAAAGAAGAGGAATTTGTTAACATCGAGTATAGATTTAAGTGTCAGGAGTCGTTTTTGAAAGTATTTGTATGGAGCGTAGCCATGTATGGAACTGAAACGTGGACGATAAATAGTTTAGACAAGAAGAAACTGCAAAAATGTGAGAAATTAAAGAGATGGGACCTGGATAAACTGAAAGAACCAGAGGTTGTACAGAGTTTCAGAGAGAGCATAAGGGAACAATTGACAGGAATAGGGGAAAGAAATACAGTAGAAGAAGAATGGGTAGCTCTGAAGGATGTAGTAGTGAAGGCAGCAGAGGATAAAGTAGGTACAAAGACGAGGGCTGCTAGAAATCCTTGGGTAACAGAAGAAATATTGAATTTAATTGATGAAAGGAGAAAATATAAAAATGCAGTAAATGAAGCAGGCAAAAAGGAATACAAACGTCTCAAAAATGAGATCGACAGGAAGTGCAAAATGGCTAAACAGGGATGGCTAGAGGACAAATGTAAGGATGTAGAAGCTTATCTCACTAGGGGTAAGATAGATACTGCCTACAGGAAAATTAAAGAGACCTTTGGAGAGAAGAGAACCACGTGTATGAATATCAAGAGCTCAGATGGCAGCCCAGTTCTAAGCAAAGAAGGGAAGGCAGAAAGGTGGAAGGAGTATATAGAAGGTTTATACAAGGGCGATGTACTTGAGGACAATATTATGGAAATAGAAGAGGATGTAGATGAAGACGAAATGGGAGATACAATACTGCGTGAAGAGTTTCACAGAGCACTGAAAGACCTGAGTCGAAACAAGGCCCCCGGAGTAGACAACATTCCATTAGAACTACTGACGGCCTTGGGAGAGCCAGTCATGACAAAACTCTACCAGCTGGTGAGCAAGATGTATGAGACAGGCGAAATACCCTCAGACTTCAAGAAGAATATAATAATTCCAATCCCAAAGAAAGCAGGTGCTGACAGATGTGAAAATTACCGAACTATCAGTTTAATAAGCCACGGCTGCAAAATACTAACGCGAATTCTTTACAGACGAATGGAAAAACTGGTAGATGCAGACCTCGGGGAGGATCAGTTTGGATTCCGTCGAAATGTTGGAACACGTGAGGCAATACTGACCTTACGACTTATCTTAGAAGAAAGATTAAGAAAAGGCAAACCTACGTTTCTAGCATTTGTAGACTTAGAGAAAGCTTTTGACAATGTTGACTGGAATACTCTTTTTCAAATTCTAAAGGTGGCAGGGGTAAAATACAGGGAGCGAAAGGCTATTTATAATTTGTACAGAAACCAGATGGCAGTAATAAGAGTCGAGGGGCATGAAAGGGAAGCAGTGGTTGGGAAAGGAGTGAGACAGGGTTGTAGTCTCTCCCCAATGTTATTCAATCTGTATATTGAGCAAGCAGTAAAGGAAACAAAAGAAAAATTTGGAGTAGGTATTAAAATTCATGGAGACGAAGTAAAAACTTTGAGGTTCGCCGATGACATTGTAATTCTGTCAGAGACGGCAAAGGACTTGGAAGAGCAGTTGAACGGAATGGACAGTGTCTTGAAAGGAGGATATAAGATGAACATTAACAAAAGCAAAACGAGGATAATGGAATGTAGTCAAATTAAATCGGGTGATGCTGAGGGAATTAGATTAGGAAATGAGACACTTAAAGTAGTAAAGGAGTTTTGTTATTTAGGAAGTAAAATAACTGATGATGGTCGAAGTAGAGAGGATATAAAATGTAGACTGGCAATGGCAAGGAAAGCGTTTCTGAAGAAGAGAAATTTGTTAACATCAAATATAGATTTATGTATCAGGAAGTCGTTTCTGAAAGTATTTGTTTGGAGTGTAGCCATGTATGGAAGTGAAACATGGACGATAACTAGTTTGGACAAGAAGAGAATAGAAGCTTTCGAAATGTGGTGCTACAGAAGAATACTGAAGATAAGGTGGATAGATCACGTAACTAATGAGGAGGTATTGAATAGGATTGGGGAGAAGAGAAGTTTGTGGCACAACTTGACTAGAAGAAGGGATCGGTTGGTAGGACATGTTTTGAGGCATCAAGGGATCACAAATTTAGCATTGGAGGGCAGCGTGGAGGGTAAAAATCGTAGAGGGAGACCGAGAGATCAGTACACTAAGCAGATTCAGAAGGATGTAGGTTGCAGTAGGTACTGGGAGATGAAGCAGCTTGCACAGGATAGAGTAGCATGGAGAGCTGCATCAAACCAGTCTCAGGACTGAAGACAACAACAACAAAGAAGAGAATAGAAGCTTTCGAAATGTGGTGCTACAGAAGAATGCTGAAGATTAGATGGGTAGATCACATAACTAATGAGGAGGTATTGAATAGAATTGGGGAGAAGAGGAGCTTGTGGCACAACTTGACTAGAAGAATGGATCAGTTGGTAGAACATGTTCTGAGGCATTAAGGGATCACCAATTTAGTATTGGAGGGCAGAGTGGAGGGTAAAAATCGTAGAGGGAGACCAAGAGATGAATACACTAAACAGATTCAGAAGGATGTAGGTTGCAGTAGGTACTGAGAGATGAAGAAGCTTGCACAGGATAGAGTAGCATGGAGAGCTGCATCAAACAAGTCTCTGGACAACAACAACCCTTGAGGTCACCACTCGAGGCACAAGTCGAAAATGTAATACGTCTCTTGAACCGTTTCGGATGATGGGTTCTCCGAATTTTCGAAATAACGATCTCCGGAATGCGCAGTGTTTGTCTCACAACGTCCAAGGATCGTTGTTTCAAAGATTACATCGAACTGGTCCTTTCTTCAATCACGTGGATCGCTTCTTTAATCCAGTATGGCACTTTCACGACGTCTCGAACCTTGTTATTTCATTATGAACGAAACGCACACAATACTGGTGTAATATTCTCGTTAGTTCACATAAACAGATGTTCCAGAGTCCGCCAAAGGGAAATAAGAACCCATCTCCTACTGGCAACGAGCCATTCTGTATTTGCATTCTATCGCTTGAACGTTGACCTTTGTGGCAGTTCGGTTATGTAATATTTTGATTCCTGTAACTGTTGAACTTTGAACTGTTACATCTTACGAAGTGATAAACAGACGTTGCACTTGATTGCACAATCTTATGAGAGCGGAAGATCAATGTTATCAGTCTCTAACGTTCTTATATGCTCTGCGCACGTTTATTTTCGTAACTGTCCAGTTTTGGGGTTTGGTTATCCATAACTCTATATAACTGACTCCAACAGTACAGTTATTTAAAAATAAGTGAAAAGCTCCTTTGCATTAGACCTAATGGGGACGAATGCATCCCGTGCGAGATCTTTCCGTTCCACACGAAACTCAGGGATAACCATACTGTATCGAACCTGGACCAGTGGACCAGAAAAATTTGCAGTACATGTAAAAGTTAATAAAATGGAAAGATCGTCAGGTTTGACAAAAATACCTACTACGAAAAAAGCATATCTAAAAAAAAAAAAACACGATACCACAGTGGGGGATCAGAATGTTTATATGCAAGGGAGTACTTAACGATGACAAAATAAGCTGGGCAAAGTTGAGGTACCTGGAAGGCGGATCATTAGTAAAATAATGGATCCTACAGACGGCTGGAAAATGAGAAGCAACTAGGAAATCAACGAAAATAATAGAAAAATGTCAGAATTAATTGCAAAGCAAAGATTAAGCTTGTCTGAAAACCTCTACCCAACGAATCAGAACGGGATAAAGAAAGAAATATTCCTGTATTTCTGGAATAGGAAATCGACTGTAGCTCGGAGTATATAAATGAGAAAAACACTAAAAAACATCAGAGAATCGGGAATAAGAGAAGGAAATGTCTTTTAGAATAAAATGTTTAATTTAGAAGACTTTCAAGGCAGACGAAATAAGAAATCACGAAGAATGGTAGGCAGGAAAGCTGAAGGAGTACTAGAAAATTTTTAAACAGTAAAGAAAGAAGAGGAACTGGAGCTGTTATGTGATCCTAGTTTTTCAGTAAGATAAGATAACAAAGCGAATTGTATAAAGAGTTTACTACATTGCAGCAGCACCATTTACTGGAAAGAAATGCCGTAGAAAAATGCTTTTTAATTTTGAGTCTGTTCCAGTTAAAACGTTAAATGATTTAAGGAAACCATGGAAAATTTAAATCTGTATGATGGGACGAGGATCTGTGGTATTTCTGTACAACTAAGGAATTTTGTGTGTCTTCAGTTGCCGTGCGACATGCACCAATTACTTCCCGAGTATGGTTAAGGTCTAACATACTGACAACTAATGGGCTCATGTAGCTTGTACATATTAGAAACTGTTGTAAGCATGGGCGTCGGTAAAATATTAGCAAACAGGTTGCAAGATCCAAAATTACCGTTTTTGTATGACTGACTGAGTGAATTGTGAATGTACCATGCATCAAAATCAATTAATAAAAGCAAGTCTTCTGGTCCAGACTGTATACCAATTAGTTTCCTTTCGGAGTATGCTGATGCATTAGCGCCATCCTTAACAATCATATACAACCTTCGCTCGACGAAAGATCCGTACCAGAAGACTGGAAAGTTGCACAGGTCACACCAATAATCAAGAAAGGTAGTAGGAGTAATCCAGTAAATTACAGGCCCATATCGTTAACGTCGATATAAAGCAGGATTTTAGAACATACATTCTGTTCGACCATTGGGAATTGCCTCGAAGAAAACGGTCTATTGACACACAGTGAGCATTGGTTTAGAGAACATCGTACTTGTGAAAGACAACTAGCTCTTTATTCATATGAAGTATTGAGTGCTATTGACGAGGGATTTCAGATCGATTCCGTATTTCTGGATTTCCGGTAGGCTTTTGACACTGTACCACACAAGCGGCTCGTAGTGAAATTGCGTGCTTATGGAATAACTGAGACGTCAGTTATGTGACTGGATTTGTGATTTCCTGTCAGAGAGGTCACAGTTCGTAGTAATTGACGGAAAGTCATCGAGTAAAACAGAAGTGATTTCTGGCGTTCCCCAAGGTAGTGTTAGAGGCTCTTTGCTATTCCTTATCTACAAGGTGTTACAAAAAGGTACGGTCAAACTTTCAGGAAACACTCCTCAAACACAAATAAAGAAAAGACGTTATGTGGACATGTGTCCGGAAACGCTTAATTTCCATGTTAGAGCTCATTTTACTTTCGTCAGTATGTACTGTACTTCCTCGTTTCACCGCCAGTTGGCCCAATTGAAGGAAGATAATGCTGACTTCGGTGCTTGTGTTGACATGCTACTCATTGCTCTACAGGTTAGTGTTCATCACGAACGTGCTTTGCAGTCAGTGCAATGTTTACAAATGCGGAGTTGCAGATGCCCATTTGATGTATGGATTAGCACGGGGCAATAGCCGGGACGCGGTACGTTTGTATCGAGACAGATTTGCAGAACGAAGGTGTCCCGACAGGAAGACGTTCGACGCAATTGATCGCCGTCTTAGGGAGCACGGAACATTCCAGCCTATGACTCGCGACTGGGCAAGACCTAGAACGACGAGGACACCTGCAATGGACGAGGCAGTTCTTCGTGCAGTTGATGATAACCCTAATGTCAGCGTCAGAGAAGTTGCTGCTGTACAAGGTAACGTTGACCACGTCACTGTATGGAGAGTGCTACGGGAGAACCAGTTGTTTCCGTACCATGTACAGCGTGTGCAGGCACTATCAGCAGCTGATTGGCCTCCACGGGTACACTTTGCGAATGGTTCATCCAACAATGTGTGAATCCTCATTTCAGTGCAAATGTTCTCTTTACGGATGAGGCTTCATTCCAACGTGATCAAACTGTAAATTTTCACAATCAACATGTGTGGGCTGACGAGAATCCGCACGCATTTGTGCAGTCACGTCATCAACCAAGATTTTCTGTGAACGTTTGGACAGGCATTGTTGGTGATATCTTGATTGGGCCCCATGTTCTTCCACCTACGCTCAATGGAGCACGTTATCATGATTTCATACGGGATACTCTACCTGTGCTGCTAGAACATGTGCCTTTACAAGTACGACACAACATGTGGTTCATTCACGATGGGACTCCTGCACATTTCAGTCGAACTGTTCGTATGCTTCTCAACAACAGATTCGGTGACCGATGGATTGGTGGAGGCGGATCAATTCCATGCCCGCCACGCTTTCCTGACCTCAACCCTCTTGACTTTTATTTATGGGGTCATTTGAAAGCTCTTGTCTACGCAACCCCGGTACCAAATGTAGAGACTCTTCGTGCTCGTATTGTGGACGGATGTGATACAATACGCCATTCTCCACGGCTGCATCAGCGCATCAGGGATTCCATGCGACGGAGGGTGGAGGCATGTATCGTCGCTAACGGAGGACATTTTGAACATTTCGTGTAACAAAGTGTTTGAAGTGACGCTGGTACGTTCTGTTGCTGTGTGTTTCCATTCCATGATTAATGTGATTTGAAGAGAAGTAACAAAATGAGCTCTAACATGGAAAGTAAGCGTTTCCGGACACATGTCCACATAACATATTTTCTTTCTTTGTGTGTGAGGAATGTTTCCTGAAAGTTTGGCCGTACCTTTTTGTAACACCCTGTGTATAAACGATTTGGGAGACAAACTGAGTAGCCGTCTTCGGTTGTTTGCAGATGAAGTTTATCGACTAATAAAGTCATCAGAAGATCAAAACAAACTGCAAAACGATTTAGAAAAAATATCTGAATGGTGCGAAAAGTGGCAGTTGACCCTAAATAACGAAAAGTGTGAGGTCATCCACACGAGTACTAAAAGGAACTCGTTAAACTTCGATTACACGAGAAGTCAGTCTAATCTAAAAGCCATAAATTCAACTAAATACATTGGTGCTACAACTACGAACAACTTAAATTGGAAGGAACACAAAGAAAGTGTTGTGGGGAAGGCTAACCAAACACTGCGTAGGGAGGAACGATCACCAAGGCAAAATAAGGGAAATTAGAGCTCGTACGGAAAAATATAGGTGTTCATTCTTTCCGCGCGCTATACGAGATTGGAATAATAGATAATTGAGAAGGTGGTTCGATGAACCCTCTGCCAGGCATTTAAATGTGGTTTGCAGAGTTTATCACTCAGTGTTTTCAGGTAGATTACTTTGATGTCTAAATGGTAAGCATTTTTATAATTGTATTGAAAATACATTTTTGTATTGTTAGGACGAATATGAAAACCACCATTTTGATTCATCTGTGTGAGTTTATATCATTCTTGTGATTAAATCCGGGGTATCGAAAGAGTTATCCACAAAACATGCCTTTATTCAGATAGTAAGAACGCAATGTTGTCACTGACATTAAAAACGTGAAATAGGAACATTTAGAATGAATGACCAAATTATATTGGAAAGAAACAAAAGTATCACGAAAAAATGCCACCATTTGTGTAATACCGAGCAGTATTATAGTGGAGAAACAGAAATTAAATTTAAAAAAAGGGCTTTGAATATTGATGCCATTTGTAACATCTTGTTTGTTACAAAACTTCACATTTTACCATGTAAATGGATCTGTTTCCTTATTCCATAGTTTCTGTTTTTTATGTGGACTGGCATAATTAAAGTTGAACAAAACGTGTTTTGAGAGCTACAGTTTTTTGGTTGTTTCCGTGGAGTGTAAGCCAGGAAGGGCTTTCGACAGATGAAACCTCCTGAAAGCAGGCTTTAAATTCACCGGCGGAGTCGACTTTTAGCGGCCTGGGATCAAATCAAGGCGGTCCCCTCCTCGCCGGTGTGACACAGTACTGTGTAGCCATGACAACTGGTATCTGCAGACGTGCTGTGCAGTCTCAAGTCTGCGGTTTAGTAGAATGGCACACAATCACTGCTAAAACAAAGCGCAAGTACTTTATAACAGCTGAAAAATGTTCCGTAGATTCCAGGAGGGATGAGTGTCACCTCTCCTCCTCCTCCTTTTTTTGTGGGTATGGTTTTAACGTGTCCTGAGATACAGAAGTGTGTGTTTTCCTCGGCGTGGCTTGGGGACTGCACGAGTGTCGGCGCCAGCGTTGAATATCCGAAGTTCGGGAGTTTCCGTGGGTCACGTGATTTACTAAGTCAGACAGTTAATCACGTTTTCCACTCTGGTATCACTTCCTGTTAGTCTGGGGCAATACGGGAAGCGAGGCCTGAGAAGCACTTGACTTCAACATACTCTCGGGGTTTTCGAGGTCTAAAATCGAGTATTTGAATACTACGTACCAGAGGAAGCCCTCTCTTTTGACTCTGGGGATCGGTTCGAGCCTGCAGCACAGGAAGGAGAACAGAAAGTGGGACAACTGTTGATGAAGTTCTCGCTTCTTAGATGTATATTCGCTTCCGTTCTTTCCAGTTGCCTCCTACAGCTGCAGTATCGATCAATCGTTAACCTTTTGTACAAAAATGAAAGTTATACTAGAAAATGTACCTTGAAGATGGGGGAAGCTCTGAATGCACAACTTCCATTATAATGGCTGGTAGCGTATCAAACATCCGTTTACCTTCAAGCGTTATACGGCTCGTCCATGCAAGATGCTGACAAAGAATTATCTACAGATCAATGACACACAGCATTCAGGATCTGTTGAATGACGATTAGTTTGGTTTTAGGGAAGGTTAAGGCACCAGAGGTGCAGTTCTGACACCGCGCTCGATAATGAAGGCAAGAGCTACGAAAAATCAAGTAACCGTAATAGGATTTGTAGACGTTGGAAAGTCGCTAAACGACGTAAAAGATTCCAAGATGTTTGATATTCTCAGAAAAATAGTGACAAGCTGTAGGGAAAGGCTAGTAATGTACAAAATGTGCGGAACAGAAGTGGGCAGAATAAGAATGTATCACAAAGATAAATGCTCGGGTTACGAAGCGGATAAGGGGAGGATGTAGTCTTTCTCCTCTGCCGTTCAGTCCGCACGTCAAAGATTCAAAGTTCAGGAATGGGGTTAAAATTGAGGGTGAAAGGATATCAGTGATAAGATTCACTGATGACATTGCTGTGCAAACTGAAAGTGAAGAAGAATTACAGGACGTCTTGGATACTATGAACAGTCTACGGAGCACAGAATAAGGAATGAGAGGAAGTAAACCATAGAAAGGAGAATGTAACGGGGAGCAGCAGAAATCGGAATAGCGACGAACTTAACACCAAAACTGGGGAACACGAAGAGCAGACAGTGTACAATTTCTGTTAGCTTGGACACAAAATAACGCATGACGCACGGAGTAAAAAAGATACAACTTACGGACTAGCACAGGCAAAGAAAGCAATCTCCGAAAGACGTCTACTAATATCTTATGTTGGACTTAATTTGGGAAATAGATGTTTGATAATCTACGGTTGGAGCACAAGACTTATGGAAGTAGGTGACTTACTTTGGGAAGACAAACGAGGAGCGTCTCTGCAGAATCACCAATGAGAGGAACACATGGACACAATGCCTAAGGAATGAACAGGCTGGAAGGATGTGTGTTAGGACACCTGAGAATGACTTCCGTGGTACTACAGAGCAGTAGAGGCCAAAAAGTGCTTGGGAAGACAAGGCTTGCAGTACGTACGAGTGTTGCTCTGAGATGGAGATTGTGCCTGACGAGAGGAAGTCATCGCGTACTGCATCAGACCAGTCAAAAGAGTGGTGGAAGAACGGCAACCCCTGTGAGCTCCTGTTTACATTGCAGAGTTATGGGGAAGGGACTCTGCGATCTCAGTACAATGTGTACGAAGCCACCATCGTCCACACACAAGCGCGGGCGTTTCGTGCGTGTATCTGTGTCGTATAGCATAGCTGTAAATCGCAACGTATGAAACCTGAGTCGCAGCATGTGAAGATGAGTCCATCGGCAATAAGCGCTCAACATCACGTAGACATTGTGTTCCGTTGTGTTCCCAGCAGCTTGCTCTTTTCTGTGGTGAAAGAGCGGCCAGAGCTGCTCCAGGTTCAGTCTGGGAGAAGCTGTGAAACGATGTTGAAGCGCAAAAGCGATTGTCACTACGCGTCGTTGTAGTTAAAGAACCTAATAGAAACAGACAAATGGATCGGGCGTGGATTCATAGGGCAGTGTCAGCTCAGAGCAGGGTAGCGTTACATTCGTAACGTGCCTTTCCTCTCTCGCCTCACTGTTCCTAAGAAATATAACCATCCACTGACGCACCGCTCGCTGGCCTCACTAAACAAACCTACGGCTGCTTGGCTTTCTCTGTACTGTAAAGAAAGTATATTAGGGTCAATATGCTTAGTTTGCCTTCAGACCTCTGAGAGACCATGGTTATGTATCTACCATACTGCCTCAGGTCCTCTACTTCAATCTCCTTCATCTGCTTCTCGCTCCTTGGACCGGAGCAATGCAGGGAGATTATCAATTGAACAGCGTTGCCCACGATCAGACTTACATGGTAAATAGTCAGAAAATAGAAGAGGATGTAGATGAAGATAAAATGGGAGATACGATACTGCGAAAAGAATTTCACAGAACACTGAACGACCGAAGTCCAAACAAGGCCCTGGCAATAGAGGACTTTCCGTTAGAACTACTTACATCCTTGAGAGACCCAAACGTGACAGAACTCTTCCATCTGGTGTGCAAGATGCGTGAGACTGGCGAAATACCCTCAGACCGGAAGAAAAGTATAATAATCCCTGTTCCAAAGGAAGCAGGTGCTGTCATGTGTTCGTATTACCGAACTGTCAGTATCATAAGTTATGACTGCAAAGTACTAACACGCTTTACAGAAGAATGGTAATACTACAAGAAGCTGACCTGGGGGAAGATCAGTTTGGATTCCGGAGAAATGTAGGAACACGCAAGGCAATATTGACCCTACGAATTATCTTAGAAGATACGGCAAGGAAAGGCAAATCTACGTTTATATCGTTTTTAGGCTCAGAGAAAACTTTTGAGAATGTTGACTGGAATACTCTTTTTCAAATTCTGAAGGTGGCAGTGGTAAAATATAGGGAGTAAAAGACTATTTAAAACCAGATGGCAGCTACTAAGAGCCGAGGGGCATCAAAGAGAAGCAATGGTTGAGAATCGAGTGAGACAGGGCTATAGCCTTTTTCCATTGTTATTCAGTCTGTACATTGAGACAAAGGAATTGAAATCCAGGGAGAAGAAATAAAAACTTTGAAGCTTTCCAGTGGCGTTGTAATTATGCCAGACACAGCAAAGGACCTGAAAGAGACCCTGAATGAATGGTGTTTTGAAATGAGGGTATACGATGAACATAAATGTAAGGAAAACGAGGATAATGGAATGTAGTCTAATTAAATCAGGTGATGCAGAGGGAATTAGATTAGGCAATGGGACACTTAAAGTAGTAGATGGGTTTTCTATTTGGGCAGCAAAATAACTGATGACTGCCGAAGTAGAGAGAATGTAAAATGTAGACTGACAGTGGTAATGAAAGCGTTTCTGAAAAAGAATAATTTGTTAACATAGAATATAGATTTAAGTCAGGAAGTCTTTTCTGAAAGTAATTGTATGGAGTGTAGCCATGTATGGAAGTGAAATACGGATGATAAATAGTTTAGAGAAGAAGAGAATAGAAGCTTTGGAAACATGGTGCTACAGAAGAACGCTGAAGATTAGGTAGGTAGATTACGTAACGAATGAGGAGGTACTGAATAGAACTGTGGAGAAAAGAAATTTGTGGCACACTCTGAAGGGATCGGCTGATAAGACACATTCTGAATCATCAAGGAGCCGTCAGTTTAGTACTTGAGGGATGTCTTGGAGGTAAAAATCGTAGAGGGAGACCCAGAGATACAGACAGTACGCAGATTCAGAAGCATGTAGGTTGTGAAATCAGACTGCGAGGATGAAAGTTGGTGATGGAGTTGGTCCTTCACCGATATTCCTCATTTAGTCTGATACATTTTTACAATGTTGGGTGACTCGGCTAATACCTCTGCTGTAGACGTCTGCATTCTGGCTGCTCAGTGGCGTTCCACCTCGCAGCCAAATTCGTCGTCATTCGGGAAATGGCTATCGGTCTTACACTTCGCTCCTCCACGTCAATTCGTCTGACTGCACTGGAAGCTTCTGCGCTCCCTGCTGGCGCACTGTCGCCATACAACTGCACCAGCTCACGGTGGATGGTCGCAGAGTTGTTGCCTTTCAAATGCAGAAAACTAAATATCGCACTATACTGCTTTGGCCCACTAGAGGCCTGCTACGCTACCATGGGGCTGAGATTTGCATCTAGTTGCAAAAAAAAAAAAAAAAAAAAAAAAAAAAAAAATTTGTTTTTTGAGGTCACTCATCATGCCCCATATTCAGCCCTTCATGGTTTGGTCAAGGACTTCGCTTCGCATGATACACGGACACTAATTCACTGTGACCGACGCGGATATACACGCTTCGCTGGCTGCTGTGGCTGAGCGGTTCTAGGTGCTTCAGTCCGGAACCGCGCTGCTGTTACGGCCGCAGATTCAAATCCTGCCTCGAGCATGGATGTGTGTGATGTCCTTAGGTTAGTTAGATTTAAGTAGTTCTAAGGGGCCTGATGACCTCAGATGTTAAATCCCATAGTGCTTAGAGCCATTTGAACCATATATACGCTCCACCAGCCACTCGGCCAGCAGGTTGGACAGGATTTACGTTTCCCAATGTCTTCGGGCAGCAGCTGTCGGTGCCAAGCTGTGGCCCACTGCAGTCATCGAATGCCAGGTCTTCATCTGCGCCGTGACTCTGCCATGACAACAGACAAGCCATAGTAGAGGACCTTGGACTCTTAACGTCAACATTCTGGGAACAGGCTTACCGTGGAGCCGTCACTGATGCCTGGCACAAATGTGAGAGATGTCGTCGTACCTGTGATTCTGTGATACGGTGGTGGAAACGCTGCACCAAACCAGCTATTCGCTGAACGCTCATGGCGTATGGCCCCAATCGACCTCTGAGTTTCAAATGGCTCTAAGCACTATGGGACTTAACATCTGAGGTCATCAGTCCCCTAGACTTAAAACTATTTAAACCTAACTAACCTAAGGACATCAGATACATTTGTGCCCGAGGCAGGATTCGAACCTGCGACTGTAGCAAGCCGCGCTCTGAGTTTCACTACACGGTCTTGCGAGAACTAGCGTCGCAACAATCTTGGCCAGAGCGCCAAATGGCTGTCCATTGGACACAGGCACAGCTTCTGCAGATCACGGCTGACAGATTGGACGGCACGTGGGTTCCAGCGAGACTGCAACATTGCATCAAAGAGGAACGTGCTGCACTTTATCACACACTCAGAGAACGGAGACATCGTAAGAGGGGACTCATCATGCCTGTTATTTCGGTGGATGGGCAACGTGCAGAGACACACACCGCCATCTCCCGTGTTTTGACAGGTTATTGCCCCACTCTCTATCTAGCAGGTCAATGGCCTAACGTTGGGAATGTCCTGCACAACACCACATTCTTGGCGGCAGTTGTGCTGCAAACTCATGGATCCATACTTTCACTTTCCCCCTCCCTTCCCCCAACCTGAATTTTTGAAGAGAATGATCATACCTATTACTGTGCGAACACCAAATAGGGAGCGCAGAATGCAAGACTTCCGGCCGTTTACATTAGCGATTTTCGATTACAAACTGATCGCCCGCTTACTTCGTGCTCGCCTTCTCAGTACTGCCACAGATGCCATTCATGCCGAGCGAACGGCGTCAAGGTCGTATAGAGATGTGGTGGCCCTCATTTCGGCATGCCGCTTCGAAGGCGCCCTATTGGCTGTTGACCCAGACTAGGCATTTGACCGAGTTGAGCACGGTTTCTTGCAGGCTGTCTTAGAGAAAATGGGCCTGTCCGCAAAATCGACAGGTGTAGTTCTTCGTCTCATCCGCAGATGCCCTTCCACAGCCCTGGTCAACGGCTACCGCTCGCCACCGTTCACCACTGTTCGCTCAGTGCGACAATGCTGCCCTCCGTCAGCCTGCCCCTCTAGCCTGCACTTCATGGTCTACGGCGGCGTTTGGAGGGCATTCGCCTCCGCAAAGCGCGTTTTAAACATTGTGCCTACGCGGACGACGCAGTTGTCTTGGAGAGGTCGCGCAGAAGATACATGCACGGCGACTGCGTGGCTTCAGCGATACGCGGAGGTGGCCGGGAGCCGTATCAACCTGCGGAAGTCGCATTACACGGATGTGGGCAGACGACGGCCTATCAGAATGCTGGTGGCTACTACCAAGCTCCCGGCGATGAAATGTTTGGGAACGTGCAACGTACAGCAGCAGATGTTGTGTTGTTGTTGTCTTCAGTCCTGAGACTGGTTTGATGCAGCTCTCCATGCTACTCTATCCTGTGCAAGCTGCTTCATCTCCCAGTACCTACTGCAACCTACATCCTTCTGAATCTGCTTAGTGTACTCATCTCTCGGTCTCCCTCTACGATTTTTACCCTCCACGCTGCCCTCCAATGCTAAATTTGTGATCCCTTGATGCCTCAAAACATGTCCTACCAACCGATCCCTTCTTCTAGTCAAGTTGTGCCACAAACTTCTCTTCTCCCCAATCCTATTCAATACCTCCTCATTAGTTACGTGATCTATCCACCTTATCTTCAGTATTCTTCTGTAGCACCACATTTCGAAAGCTTCTATTCTCTTCTTGTCCAAACTAGTTATCGTCCATGTTTCACTTCCATACATGGCTACACTCCAAACAAATACTTTCAGAAACGACTTCCTGATACATAAATCTATATTAGACGTTAACAAATTTCTCTTCTTCAGAAACGCTTTCCTTGCCATTGCCAGTCTACATTTTATATCCTCTCTACTTCGACCATCATCAGTTATTTTACTTCCTAAATAGCAAAACTCCTTTACTACTTTAAGTGTCTCATTTCCTAATCTAATTCCCTCAGCATCACCCGATTTAATTTGACTACATTCCATTATCCTCGTTTTGCTTTTGTTAATGTTCATCTTATATCCTCCTTTCAAGACACTGTCAGATACATATCGCAAACTACTTAACGTGATCTGCACGCTAGTTCGTCTCCATACCTTTCGTATATTTGACGTGATCATGCGGGTACATTTTGTCAATGCCTACTTCGCTCCGGAAATCACTACACACGCGTTCTCCCAATGGCCGCTGCAGTAGCTGCCAAGTTCCAGGCGGCCTTAGATCATACCGTCGGCTGTGGTAGGGAGTTCCATGCCCGTTACGAGACACACATGCAGGCGGCATTGGTATGATATACGTGCACAATAGGGAGCGCGCTCTCTTTCTGCAGACGATGCATCGCTTGTGTACTTCGGACAATGACACCTTCACGTTGATTGAGGAGGTGGCGCCTTAATCTCGCGGGCCGCCAACTGCTATTGAACTTATCACGCCGCCTCTAAGTTGCACCTATCTGGTCGACACGAGTTATCTCTTGCATGTGCTGCCAACAACGCGGGCTCCTAGAACAAAGGACTTCTACTGCTGCTTTCAACGGACACTGCCTGCTAGTGTGACTGAACGCCCACATCCGGCGGTTGGCTGGAAATGGGAGTGCAGCAACGCACTCTCGCCTTCCCTTCTCACTTCGGTGAGGGCGCGCTGTGGTATGTGGTAGCGAGAGAAAGATTCCCCACCCGTCAACGTTAGTGCACTGTACATTTACAGATGACCCGCTCTGCCCCAGTTGCGCCGCTGTCGACACGGACCTGCTCCGTTCCCTTTGTGATATGGCTGCCGACTGCTGGCTCCTCACACGTCACATGATCACACTGTTGCTGCGACGGACGCCGCAGTCCGTAGATTACACGGAACTGATCCGTCCTGACGTCACTTGCTACCCTGCTACTCGTCATAACGCCACGGCGTGAGTTAAATGTATGGCGCTGTCGTGCTTTTTTAGTGGGGTTGTTAGATTTTTGGCACTATTTCGCGAGCAACTACACGCAAGGCGTCGTATGGTTCGCTCTTTGCGAATTACTTGGGGTCGTTGTTTACGCGAACTCCAGACCATTGATGTGTACCAGGTGCGAGAAGAGACTAACGATAAAGCACATGATGGACTGGTGAGAGACATTAACAGTAATTAGACCACCTGGACATCCCACCGTCTGGCTGCTGTGGATACCCCCGGAAGAAAATTAAAAAAGGTAATAAAAGTATTGCACCCTTTCCTTTATCCTCTTTTTTTTGAAAAAAGCGATCAGATGTGTAACTAATTTTTGTTCATGGGCGGCGCCTGAAGTAGTGGCAAACAATAGTTCTAGTTAGCTTTTAGGGTGAAAGTAATGGTTGCACTAGCTTTGTTTTTGTTTTTAAGTTAGACAGATTTTTAGGGGTGGTATGGGTGATAGTGGCCAGCGCCTGAAGTGGAAGAGGCCTACGGGAAAAAAATGACCAAAAAAAAGTGGCTAGTGCTGTTGCCTCTGCATCATGGGGTCCCGTGTTCGATACCCGACCGGGTCGGGGATTTTCTCCGCCTAGGGGCTGGGCGTTTATGTTGTTGTCATCATTTCATCACCATTCGTGAAAGTGGCGAGACTGGACCGTGTAAAGCTGAGGAATTTTTACGGGTGCTGATAACCATGCATTTGAGCGCCCCACAAACTAAATATCATCAGCGACATTGTATACGACCAGAATTTTCTCGTGTTCTCTGCCAGACCTTTTTCTAAGGTGTGACGGAGGTAGTTGTGTGCTTCGATGCTGCTAGTCGTCATTTGTGTGTTCTCTTTCGAACAGACTGTGCAATAGCCTCTGCTTCTACAGAATTTTCCGAATCTCGTTACTGAACCATGGTGGGTCTTTTCCGTCCATTATCCACTTACTAGCCAGACAACTCTCCAGATCACGATTTACAATCCGCTCAAGCTTTGCCCATAGTTCCTCTATGTCCATCCTATATGAACTAAGTGATGTCAGTTCACTATCTAAGTGAGATGCTAACAACTGCTTTTCTGCTTTTTCTAGCAGAAGCACTCTCCTAGCCGTATTAACTGATTTATTAACTTCCGTAAGTTGTAGATTTACACTACTGGCCAATAAAACTGCTACACCACGAAGATGTCTTGCTACAGACGCGAAATTTAACCGACAAGAAGAAGATGCTGTGATATGGAAATGATTAGCTTTTCAGAGCATTCACACAAGGTTGGCGCCGGTGGCGACACCTACAACGTGCTGACAAGAGGAAGGTTTCCAACCGATTTCTCATACACAAACAGCGTTGAATGGTGAAACGTTGTTGTGACGCCTCGTGTAAGGAGGAGAAATGCGTACCATCACGTTTCTGACTTTTATAAAGGTCGGATTGTAGCCTATCGCAATTGCGGTTTATGGTGCGCGAGATTGCTGCTCGCGTTGGTCCAGATGCAATGACTGTTAGAAGGATATGGAATCGGTGGATTCAGGAGGGTAATACGGAACGCCGTGTTGGATCCCAGCGGCCTTGTATCACTAGCAGTCGAGGTGACAGGCATCTTATCCGCATGGTGTACGCAACGGCGAGCCTGGGTGCAGGAATGGCAAAACGTCATTTTTTGGATGATTCCAGGTTCTGTTTACAGCATCATGATGGTCGCATCCGTGTTTGGCAACATCGCGGTGAACGCACATTGGAAGCGTGTATTCGTCATCGCCATATTGGCGTATCACCAGTCGTGATGGTATGAGGTGCCATTGGTAACACCTCTCGGTTGCCTCTTGTTCGCATTGACGGCACTTTGAACAGTGGACGTTACATTACAGATGTGTTACGATCCGTGGCTCTACTCTTCATTCGATCCGTGCGAAACTCTACATTTCAGCATGTTGGAGGTCCTGTACGGGTCATTTTGGATACCGAAAATGTTCGACTGCTGCAATGGCCAGCCTCCAGATCTCTCACCAACTGAAAACGTCTGGTCAATGGTGGCCGAGCAACTGGCTCGTCACAATACGTCAGTCGCTACTCTTGATGTACTGTGGTATCGTGTTGAAGCTGCATGGGCAGATGTACCTGTACACGCCATCCAAGTTCTGTTTGCCTCAGTGTCCAGGCGTATCAAGACCGTAATTAAGGCCAGAGGTGGTTGTTCTGGGTACTGATTTCTTTGTATGTATGGAGCCAAACTGCGTGAAAATGTAATCACATGTCAGTTCTAGTATAATATATCTGTCCATTGAATACTCGTTTATCATCTGCTTTTCTTCTTGGTGTATCAATTTTAATGGCCAGTAGTGTACATTTCCCGTGGTTTCCTTCAATTACCTCGTGCAAAAGCGGGTGCTGTTCCTACTTGTAACACTAAGAAGTGTCAGGTCATTTGCGAACTGACAATTGTCATTTTTTTTAATAAGTAGTTTCAATTAATCATCGACTGAAGTAATGTTTAGACGGATCAACTTATTTTTTTATTCGAATTATGAGTTTGATAACAGTGACTGTAAGATTGGGGCCTTGTTTACTGCTCTTCTGTGTTTCTGACTGGGTATCTGTGCATTCAATGGTAGGCTTTTCGCCTCCCGAGAGGTGTCGGGAAGGTGCGTGGTCAGTTGCCACGCCGGACAGCTGCCACGCTTTTACCTGCTCTGGAGGGCTGGGTCCCTTGTCTTCCCCTCCTCCTCACCCGCCCAGCCAGTTTGCTTTCGAAGTTCCTAACGTAATCATCAGTATGGAAGTTATTACAACGAGCAACCATTTACAATTTGAATGGCCTCGTCAACTAATTGTTCAAAATAATTTTAAAAAAGCATTTAGAATAATTACGGAAGTTGTTTTCTATTTACAGTAGGGTATGAAAATGTATTTTTGTCAACATACGGCAGGTAGATTGAAGTCACCGCCAACTGTAATTGTATGAGTAGAGTACCTATTTGTGATGAGACTCAAGTTTTCTTTGAACTGTTCAGCAACTCTTTCATCTGAAACAGTGGGGTCAGTAAAAGGAGCCAGTTATTAATTTATTGCGGTTGTGGAATATAACCTCTGCCCATACTAAGTCACAGGAACTATCTGCTTCAATGTCGATTGTGAGCTTGAACACACATGACATTATTTTTCCTTAAGTTGTGCTTATTTCTGTTGTAGTGCAGATAATTACGATTACGGCTTTTACCTTCAGAACCTAGGATGCTTTCTCTGTGACCCTGTAAATACCAGAGCTAAACAATGTAGAACAACAACGTACGTTACAAGCATAACATTCTGCATACTTCATTTCCTTGTTTCTAACATTTTAAAATTGTACCTCGACTGTAGATGACATGTCAATCATAGATGTCCTTATCTCTATTTGGTGAACGTATTTTCAGTTATGTTTTGAACATTGTCCCGCTACATTTTATTAACTAATGTTTTTAGAGAGTAAATTAATATGGAGTATGTCGTTCTTCTTTTCAAACATTGACATACCCTTTTATTCTTTCCTTATTGTCTTTTGGGTGTGCAGTTGTACTAATTAAAGTAGGCACAAATGTAGTCATCAAAAAGAAATGATTATCGTACATTCACATTCTCGTTATATCGTTCCTTTCTGGTTGCTCCCATGGCGATGGACTGTTTCTATCGCAATCTGTAAGCGCGAAAGGAAGCTACCGTAGAGACAGTGGGATATCTACATCTACATCTACATCTACATGACTACTCTGCAATTCACATTTAAGTGCTTGGCAGAGGGTTCATCGAACCACAATCATACTATCTCTCTACTATTCCACTCCCGAACAGCGAGCGGGAAAAACGAACACCTAAACCTTTCTGTTCGAGCTCTGATTTCTCTTATTTTATTTTGATAATCATTCCTACCTATGTAGGTTGGGCTCAACAAAATATTTTCGCATTCGGAAGAGAAAGTTGGTGACTGAAATTTCGTAAAAAGGTCTCGCCGCGACGAAAAACGTCTATGCTGTAATGACTTCCATCCCAACTCGTGTATCATATCTGCCACACTCTCTCCCCTATAACGCGATAATACAAAACGAGCTGCCCTTTTTTGCACCCTTTCGATGTCCTCCGCCAATCCCACCTGGTAAGGACCCACACCGCGCAGCAATATTCTAACAGAGGACGAACGAGTGTAGTGTAAGCTGTCTCTTTAGTGGACTTGTTGCATCTTCTAAGTGTGCTGCCAATGAAACGCAACCTTTGGCTCGCCTTCCCGACAATATTATCTATGTGGTCCTTCCAACTGAAGTTGTTCGTAATTTTAACACCCAGGTATATTTATACTTGGCAGAACTAATTATGTACTGACATAATCGTCGGTATTGTTTTCGTTTCCCAAAAGTTATAAATATTTCGATTTCGGAAGAGCAGCTCTGTATTACGCTAAGGTGTTAAAGAAGAAGGCCCCTTACGTACTGGTTGTATCGAGTAAGATGTAGAGACGGCGGTTTGAAAGCAGACAGAAGTACGAGGTAGCGCGTCCCTTACCTGAGGGATCGCTACTCAAGTTACCTGGCGAAGGGGCAAGTGTGGCAAATGTTCGGCATTCGTCGGGAAGCCAGCAGCCAGACAGGCAGGGGATGCGAGCCGAATGGTCACGCTGTGTTATTCTCTGGGGAGTTCGCCATCTGGTGGCGGGTGGCGTTGACCCAGTACTGTTCCGGGCCAGGCGTCTTTCTGGCGCCCACGGCCGACTTCTTCCACGTTCTCTGGGAATCAGGACACAATAGGAAAGTCAAGAGGGACGCTAAAACCGGCGAGCCGCGGAGACTCGTCCCGGCAAGTAAGCAGGTGTTTTTTACACCTAAGCGTTTTCTGCAGAAGGCAGCGTACCTGGTGGCCCAATGAATTCTCAGAAGGCGGGTGAAATGAGGACCCACCGGAACAGATCACTGTCTCCCGGCCGCTCCCAGAATCAGCTTAACAATTAAGATTCTGCATTTTTTTCTTTATTCGGTGACAATATCGCGACAGACAGACGCCAAAACTCAGTGGGATGCGAGATTTTTTCTCCAACCGCTGACAAGAAAGAAACGGAGAGGATGTTCTAAAAAGACAGCTTGAGTGAGAGGCCAAGAGCAGTTTTCTGGAATATTGTATGCGAAAGGACCGTGGATTGGCGCAATAGAGAAGCGACATGATGATGCAGTCTCACGAGTGAATAATTCTCAGAACAGTGCGAAATTTCATTGTTGTTGTTGTGATCTTCAGTCCTGAGACTGGTTTGATGCAGCTCTCCATGCTACTCTATTCTGTACAAGCTTCTTCATCTCCCAGTACCTACTGCAACCTACATACTTCTGAATCTGCTTAGTGTATTCATCTCTTGGTCTCCCTCTACGATTTTTACCCTCCACGCTGCCCTCCAATGCCAAATTTGTGATCCCTTGATGCCTCAGAACATGTCCTACCAACCGGTCCCTTCTTCTTGTCAAGTTGTGCCACAAACTCCCCTTCTTCCCAATTCTATTTAATACTTCATCGTTAGCTATGTGATCTACCCATCTAATCTTCAGCATTCTTCTGTAGCACCACATTTCGAAAGCTTCTATTCTCTTCTTGTCCAAATTATTTATCGTCCATGTTTCACTTCCATACATGGCTACACTCCATACAAACACTTTCAGAAACGACTTCCTGACACTTAAATCTATACTCCATGTTAACAAATTTCTTCTTCAGACACGCTTTCCTTGCCATTGCCAGTCTACATTGTATATCCTCTCTACTTCGACCATCATCAGTTATTTTGCTCCCCAAATAGCAAAACTCCTTTACTACTTAAGTGTCTCATTTCCTAATCTAATTCCCTCAGCATCACCCGACTTAATTCGGCTACATTCAATTATCCTCGTTTTGCTTTTGTTGATGTTCATCTTATATCCTCCTTTCAAGACACTGTCCATTCCGTTCAACTGCTCTTCCAAGTCCTTTGCTGTCTCTGACAGAATTACAATGTCATCGGCGAACCTCAAAGTTTTTACTTCTTCTCCATGAAATTTAATACCTACTCCGAATTTTTCTTTTGTTTCCTTCACTGCTTGCTCAATATACTGATTGAATAACATCGGGGATAGGCTAGAACTCTGTCTCACTCCCTTCCCAACCACTGATTCATAGGGAGGAAAAAATGGTTCAAATGGCTCAGAGCACTATGGGACTTAACTTCTGAGGTCATCAGTCCCCTAGAACTTAGAACTACTTAAACCTAACAAAACTAATGACATCATACACATCCATGCCCGAGGTAGGATTCGAACCTGCGACCGTAGCGGTCATGCAGTTCCAGACTGTAGCGCCTAGAACTGCTCGGCCATCCCGGCAGGACAGGACAACCATAACTGCAAATCTGCATCTTGGAGAACAGAAGCCGCTTTAGCTACGCGACAACAGGTTTTATTGTACTCACCACCGTTTTCGTGGCATTAAAACCACATCTTCGGGTGATCATCTAGATAAGTACACTTAACCATTTCATTCACACTACAGTATAAGTCGTCACCCTTAAAATGTAGCTGTAATAGCCCGTACATATGTGACCTTGTGACGTGAGGTATACGAGTATCCTCTTTTACAACTACATTTTAAGATTGAAGACTTAATCTGTAGGTTAAACATAATGGTTAGACATTTTTATCTAGATGATCACCTGGATCTGGGGTTTTAATTCCACGAAACCGGTCGTGAGTCCAATAAAAACGAATGCCATACAGCTAAAGCGGTTCCTATTTTCCAACATCGCGGAGCAATGCAGGCAAAAAGGTGGAAGATTGGACAACGACTTTTACGCGGTTTTCGATGGGAGGAAAGAAGGGCAACGTAAAATTTCTGCCATTGGTTAGAGCCGGACCAACGTATTTCTCATTGGTGAACGATGCTTTAACCGCGGACTCAGCACTTTGAAAATTCCGTTAAAGCGTGCTGCTGCGCAGTGGCGTGACGTCACATGTTTTGACTACAAGGGTGCAGTTTGCCGCTGTTGCTGTCACCCCTTTGTGTGAGACTCGTACACATCTTCAGTACGAGGATCCAGATGTCACGGTTAACCGAAAACTTACGCATGCAGGTCGTTGCTTACACCGTGATTCGAACCATTACCCACAAAAAAAAAGCGAGGCATCATAAAAATGTTTTGCAGATGGAGTAAGTGACACTTGTGAACCAGAGCTGTTTGACGCGGCATTAAAACACCTCACCATTGCATTGCTAGGAACTGTTACTCGTCCGCTGAAGTAAAAGGAAAGTTAAACCGTCGCGCAAAAATCATAGCGGTGCACAAGCGCCAGTGAAATCGAAAGTTTTTATGCCTTTCGTTGATGACTTTACTGACCGTACAGGAAAAATCTTGGGAAAACGGAACACGGCGGTAATTTGCAAAAGCACTCGCAAGATATAGTATCATTTAAAATCGGCCGAGGATTCTCAGCAAAACGATGGAAAAAGCAGATGCCGTGTAGTTGCGGGAAAGTGTACGTGGGAACAATTACTAAAAAAAAAAAAAGTCCTATCGCGACTAAGAGCACAAGGGCAACTGTAGGAGGGGAGAGAATGACAGATCAGCTGTTGCTTTGTAGTCAGGAGACCATCACATTTCTTTTGATAAGACTGAAAAACTGGCAGTCACAAGTGGATACCATAAGAAGCAATGCAGAGACGCCACAGAAATTGTTAAAAAACTCAGAAATTTCAATAAGCAGTAGGGGGGCGTCAAATTGACTGACATTTGGATCCCGGTGCTGCAGAAGATGTGTGCGAATCTTCCACCATGGGGTGATAACGCCAGTGGGTGACGGCAACCGGCACCGACCAGTTGCGGCCGGGTATTCAACGGCTGTGACGTCACACAACTGCGCGGGACCACAACGGAGTTTTAGTGCGGTCAGTAGCGGGTCAGGGCGTGAGTCGGACGCTCAAAGAAGCTACGATCTCCCACGAAGATGACCTCCGAAGATGAGGACGAAACGTTCGGTTTTAATGGGAAATCCATCCGACCACGGCATAACAGCCCGAAATATTTTATTAATTGTAAATTAAAATGTTTGGAAACAGATTACTACTGACTTCATTCCTTGTCAGGTAACTTCGTTAAACCTATCAGAGTTTATTGTAACTTATTTTTGTTTCGCTCAGGTGTTCTTTGTCGCGTGTTCAGAAAAATTGTAAGCAACGTCCCTTATTACACTACTGGCCATTAAAATTGCTACACCAAGAAGAAAAGCAGATGATAAACGGGTATTCATTGGACAGATATATTATACTAGAACTGACATGTGATTACATTTTCACGCAGTTTGGCTCCATAGATACAAAGAAATCAGTACCCAGAACAACCACCTCTGGCCGTAGTAACGGCCTTGATACGCCTGGGCATTGAGTCAAACAGAGCTTGGATGGCGTATACAGGTATAGCTGCTACGCAGCTTCAACACGATACCACGGTTCATCAAGAGTAGTGACTGGCGTATTGTGACGAGCCAGTTGCTCGGCCACCATTGACCAGAAGTTTTCAATTCGTGAGAGGTCTGGAGAATGTGCTGGCCAGGGCAGCAGTCGAACATTTTCTGTATCCAGAAAGGCCCGTACAGGACCTGCAACATGCAGTCGTGCATTATCCTGCCGAACTGTAGGGTTGTGCAGGGATCGAGTGAAGGGTAGAGCCACACGTCGTAACACATCTGAAATGTAACGTCCACTGTTCAAAGTGCCGTCAATGCGAACAAGAAGTGTCCGAGACGTGTAACCAATGGCACACCATACCATCACGTCAGGTGATACGCCAGTATGGCGATGACGAATACACGCTCCCAATATGCGTTCACCGTGATGTCGCCAAACACTGATACGACCATCATGATACTGTAAACAGAACCTGGATTCAACCGAAAAAAATGACGTTTTGCCATTCGTGCACCCAGGTTTGTCGTTGAGTACACCATCGCAGGCGCTCCTGTCTGTGATGCAGCGTCATGGGTAACCGCAGCCACGGTCTCCGAGCTGATAGTCCATGCTGCTGCAAACGTCGTCGAACTGTTCGTGCAGATGGTTGTTGTCTTGCAAACGTACCCATCTCTTGACTCGGGGATCGAGACGTGGCTGCACGATCCATTACAGCCCTGCGGATAAGACGCCTGTCATCTCGACTGCTAGTGATACCAGACCGTTGGGATCCAGCACGGCGTTCAGTATTACCCTCCTGATTTTACTGATTCCATATTCTGCTAACAGTCATTGGATACCGACCAACGCGAGCAGCAATATCGCGATACGATAAACCTTAGTCGTGATAGGTTACAATCTGACCTTTATCAATGTCGGAAACGTGATGGTACGCATTTCTCCTCATTACACGAGGCATCACAACAATGTTTCTCCCGGCAACGGCGGTCAACTGCCGTTTGTGTATGAGAAATCGGTTGGAAATTTTCCTCCTGTCAGCACGTTGTAGGTGCCGCCACCGGCGCCAACCTTGTGTGAATACTGTGAAAAGCTAATCATTTGCATATCACAGCATATTCTTCCTGACGGTTCAATTTCGCGTCTGTAGTACGTCATCATCTTGGTGTAGCAATTTTAATGGCCTACAGTGTAATTTGAGCACACGGAATATTTCCTTCATAAAATTTGATTCACTTGCTCGAAGTCTTTGATTTTACAGTTTGTGAGTGATTTTCATATATTCTATTAACATCGAATTATGGAAATGTCAATTCCCAAGACCCAGCAGTAGGGCCACCGTTAACTAAAACCGTCGTGTAACATTAGGCCTGTCTGAGTTCTTCAGGGAGCGGGGTACCTCTCAGCAGCCCAGTTAATGCAGATATGGATCAGCTCGACTGGAATTTCACAAGACCAAAGTCGACTGCAAGTTCCATGTTTCTCAATCTAGGCTAGAAGTATGAAAACGCGTCGGTGTATTCACCATGTTTTGTTTTCTGAAACTGCAGTACCACGACGTGTACATATCATTTTAAACGTGACTGAAACTACCACTACCACTATCTCTCTCTTGCTCTTACCGTTTGGCAACTGCCACTTTATGTCACTTCCCCAAGGCAATTTCTCTCTCCCTCTCTACTCTCCTAATACTACTACCCCCTCCCCAGCTTGAACAATCGCCCGCTTGCCAAGCCTTACCGTCACCCTCCTGATTGACTTGTTATTACCAATTGGAGCAGATTCTCTACTCCTCAATAAACTTTAGAGGACTTCACACATGGTACGTGCATTGGCCATAACATTCCTTGGGTCCTGCTGAACAGTGGCGGGAAAATTCGCGAGCTGCAGTAATGCCTACCTGCTATTTTGCTGGAGTGTCCAAGTAATACTGAGTCGGCTGGAACATACGTAAGCCATCTTGTCCAGCTTAGCCTTGAGTCACTAATGGACGCTCTCAGACTCCAACCAGCTGCAGAAAATACCACGTACCATCTCACTTCCACTTCCTGTCGACTGTTTCCTCCATAATTGTTGCGGCACAAGTTGCATCGTTCCCTATATAGCAAAATTTGGGTATTATATGTTGTCGACATAGTCGTTGTTGTTTTTGGATGTTCAGACCTACAACAGGTTTTAAGTAGCTGTACTCGCTAGTCTGCCTTGTGCTTGCACGTGCAAGCCCCTTCATCTCTGCATAACCACTTCCCACACTGATGTTCCCCAACGGCGCCTGCTGCCAATTTTTCCGTTATTGAGTGAATAATTCGATCAATATTTTGCAACTGAGAGTTATTAAAATGATAATTTGGTAATATTCACACCTGTCAGCGCCTATCATCTCTGGAATAGGAATTATTATGTTTTACTCGAAGTCTGAGGGTATTTTGTCTGTCTCATACTTCTTTCCCACCATGGTTGTTCCAAGAATCTTAGTGATTCTGAGGTAATGTGGTTCTGCTCCGTGGCCTTGTTTCGCCTTATGTCTTTAAGTGCTCTGTCAAATTCTTTTCGCAGTATCGTATCACTGTCTCATCTCCATCCACTTCTTTACATTTTTCTGTAATATTGTTTCCATGTTTGTTTTCGTTCTTTAGTTTCGCTACAAGCGATATCTGCTTTCCCCCCTCTGAAACATGCTTGTGCAGACTTGCATTTTTCATCTAGCCATTCCTCCTTTTGCCATTTTGGTCTAGCCATTCCTCCTTTTGCCATTTTGGACTTCCTGTTCGGTCTCATTTTTGATACATTTGTATTCCTTTTTGCGTGCTTCATTTGCGTTTTGTCAGTTAAATCAAATCTGTGATATCGACTTATTTCTACAGCTCCACGTCCTTTTACCTGTTTGATCGTTCGGTGCCTTCACTATTTAATCTCTCGAAGCTACCCTTTCGTCTTCCATTGCATTCGATTCGTCGTGTCAGTCAATTGTTGGCTAATGCTGTTTTTTAAACTCTCAACGGCCTCCAGTTCTTTCAGTTTATCCGAATCCTATCTTTTCTATTTCTATCGGTTTCTTTAGTCTTAATCTACAGCTCACAACAATTCATTGCGGTCAGTCTGCATGTGCCTCTGGAAATTTTTTGTATTTTAAAATGGGATATCGAATTATACGGTCCTAATGAGTCACCACGGCAACTGTGCACTGTAGTAGCCATCTGGGAAATCGTAAATAAATTATAAATACCCTTGTGGAAAACTACAAATACCAGCAGTATTTATCAAACGAAGTCAGGAAGCAAAATGAAGTGCCTGTTTTAGGTGAAAGGCTGCAATTTCAGTATGTGGATGCGTACAAAATGATCAGTCTTTAATAAACTGGTTTCTTCGATTGTAACATTGATGATTGTGTGGGGTGAGGGAGTGGCTATGTACGTAAAAACTAGCATTCCATTTGAGTCCATAGATATATCACGGCACTGCACTGAACAGATATTTGAATGTTGTGGAGGGGCAGCTGAATTTAGTGAAACTAAACTTACAATTGTTGTTGTTTATAGGTCCTCTAACTTTGACTTCAGAGCATTTCTGCTCTAGCTAGAGAGGGTTCTTGATTCACTGTGCAGGAAGTACCAGAAGTTAGTTATATGTGGTGACTTCAATATAAATTTTGTATATGATTGTGCAAGGAAAAGGATGTTGGTAGATCTCCTAAATTCATATGATTTGATGCAGACTGTGTTTTTTTCGAACTAGTGTGCAGGGGAACAGTAGCACAGCCATAAATAATATTTTTATCCATTCTTTAGTACTAGATGGGCATTCTGTTAGTAAAAGGATGAATTGCCTTTCAGACCCTGATGCACAAATTTTAACACTAAAAAGCTTTTGTACTCAAACAAATGTCACATATGATTACAAATTATGTAGCAAAGTTAATCCAACAGCAATAGACAGTTTTTTAAACCTTGTCAAGGAACTTGAGTGGCAGGATGTTTATAATGCTGATAATATAGGTCCCGAGTTCGGGTCTCGGTCTGGCACATGGTTTTAATATGCCAGGAAGTTTCATATCAGTGCACGCTGCTGCAGAATGAAAATCTCATTCTGGAAATAAAATGGTATTTGCAACATGATAATATGAGTAGTAGGCCAGAGAGCTGGCGCATTTTGTTAGTGCAGGTTACCTACATCAGGGGCAGGTGTGCGCTAAGAGGCAAACCTATTGTTCTCCTTTGAATGACATGTCATTAACCTGTTGTTCTCCTTTGATTGACAGGTTCTTAACCTATTGTTCTGCTAAAAGGATCCTTCCTTTTGATTGACAAGTGCTTAACCTTTTGTTCCCCTGCCCTGCCCTCTCTCCCCCACATCTCAGGAAACCTACCCCCTCACTACTACAGGCATCCTTTGAGGTCTGAGCTCCTCTCACACTCATCAATTTGACTACTTAATTAAATTGATCAGATAATTAAACTCCCCCTTTGGTAAGGCCCCTCCCCTCCTAGCCTGCCTCCCGGAAATTGGCGGGAAAAAGACTCAATTTATCGGTCATTTGGAGGCAATGCGATAGTAGTGTATGGAATATTGTTTAAACAATTTAGAGAATGTATAAAATATTGTTTCGTTATTTATGGCAGTGTATGGAATATAGTTTACTCATTTATTTAAAGAATTTGTCTGAAAATCGATTGCTGTATATCGAATATTGTTTAAACAATTTAGACAATAATTGGAATATTGTTTAGTTAAACAATTTAGGGGATTCAAGGCAGTATATGCAATATAGTTTATTTATTTGTTTACAGAATTTTTCAGGAAATCGATCACCACCCTCGCCATCCCATCCTCATCTCCTCACCCTCTCCCTTCTCCCCCACCCCTCCTCTACCTGGAAACTGACGGCTTTGCGGTGGAGAGGAAAGATTTCATGAAGGGAAATTGAAGGGTATATTACTATTTTATAAAAAAAATCAGTTTGTGGTGCTTGAATTTCTCTTGCTAATCATTCTATGGTGTTTGGAAAGATGTGGGTCTTGTGAGAAGTAATTACATTGATCGCATTTCTTTTTTCTATTCCGACTGCGCATAGAATACCATCATGAAACACAAATGACATGTAATTACACACAGTTAAAAATCTTTTGATTGTAAACACTCAACAGCCCACCGTCCTGTGTCCACTGGACTGCACAGGATGCTACCGCACATGCTCCCAGGAGTCGGTGTGCACTGGCGGCACCTCTGCCGAACCTTGTGCAGGTGTCAGCTCAGGTCCCGCAAGAATGAGGCAGTGGCATTCCTTTCATACTTGACACCCGAAAAATTCCTGTCGAAATACGTGTTCACCTAGGCACTGTTGCTGGAGCGATGATGCAGAGCTACGGGTCCACCACTATAGAAATGTGTTCCAATGCTTCCCAGAATAGCTCAGGGTGCATTGTTCCTAGCGATCGTAACGGGACACGTGAGATTCGTTGACTGTGTGCATGAGTGTACCTGTCCATCTAGGCTGACACATTGCCACGAGATGTGTGCATAGTGTGGCTGGAATTTTCGGTGTCCTACAGTTACTCGTGTGGATATGTCCTAATACCACAATGTCGGATGAGGGACAGCATCACGCCAGAGATGGATGGTCTGCTTCAACATGTCTTTGAACACATGAACAAAGAATACGTCACCTTACACTCAGAACTTTCCATAGATAACTTGCCCTCTCCCCATCTTGTTCGAACCAGTCTGTAGAGACTCCTATGTCCCAGCACAAAGCATGTCTTGTGAATGAATGGAGCATTCTGATTGGCTCTTACTGAATTGACCCACCAAACTGCTGCTGCTGCCAGTATGGGAGCACTGTCTGCCTTTTTCTTCGACAGACGAGACTTTCAGCGGCAAAAAACTATTTTGTACAGATCGCCTTATTTCACTGACAATTAACGCCTGCAAAATTGGTCTATAGATTGTCAAGTACATTCCAAGTAATCACCGTGCCCCAGTGGAGCATAGAAGGAGGAAACTGCCGCCGTAAACACGACCCATGACTGTAGTCACAGAAGCACATGTCAGCCAGAGAGAGGCCAGCTGGCTGTAGACGACCCCTTACCCCAGGAGGACCTAAGTGGTAGGAGTTAGAATGCTGTCCATACCCCCAATGCAGACACTCCTCGTATTGAATGTTCTCAAATTTCCACAAAGTATACATGTTACACATGCGGTCCTGAATGCAACTCAACACTAACTGGGTATTAGTTCACTATTTACCCCTCCAGAGGGAACCAAGAGCCTAAGTCGGAAGCTTTCTTGGACTCTGAACTGGTATACAAAGGATGGGCAAGCCCCAGCTTGGAACAAAGGCATTGCTGTTTCTGGCCCCAACCTGCTTGCTTGCTGCTGTGCCTTCTACGGCCATCTAGCAAGAATATTGGGGACCAGGCACATATTTATGACTGTAACTACGATTACATACTAGGATTGCTGCTGCAGTTTGACACTGAGTATTGTACTGAAATGACACCTGTTGACAGCTGTTGTTCTGAGCGAATCTCAATATATTCAGCACAAATAATTTTCCATGTATAAAGAATCTTTCATTCCCCTTACGGCTATTGATGTGCTGAATCTATATGCCCCTCACGGTAGGACATGCAGTATCGACCACCAGACACCCGTACATATGAACCGTGAAGAGTGTCGTACAAAGGCTAGGTCGGTTCCTCTCGGCACAAAGCCGTCACTGTTTCTGGCCCAGACATATTTGCTTGCCTTTTTGCTTTCTACATCCATCTCCAGACTATGGCATTACAAGATCACATACATTTTCACATGGGTTGCCAGAATGTTATACCATTTCGCGATACTTCTCGATATCAAGCTCATAGCAATATCGCTGAATAACTACCGCGTAAATGGTATAATATAGAAAACGCATTGACATATGGACAGTAGCTCTGCAGTATTGCTAGACAATTTTATCTTTGACATGATGACAATCTATAGTTAAGTTTCATCTATGACAAGGATTATCTCATCACATGTTACTTCGACCACGCGTCCTTTCCTACAGTGTATATATATGTCGCTCTCGGACGTCCGACCTGTGAGTCGGCAAGATTCAGCGAAGGAGCGCCTCTGAGGATGTCCAGCGCAGTCCTGGACGAACGTCAGGAACAGAAGAGTTTCTTGGATCACGACTTCACACGACGAAAGATTTACCAGCAGCTATGTCATCCTGTCGTGAGAGCCTTCATTCTTTGATGCTTATACATACATTTGCAGAACTGTCCAGTCCACCAAATCAGAGAAACAAACATTTTTTAACGGCAAAATCGTCGTTTTCCAAAGGGTTCTTTTTTACACCGTTCTTGAACAACGTTAATAGGTGATGCAACCCCCATTGCTGGTATGTAGTCTTGAGTACGCCATGGCGTGCTGTTGATGAGATCATATTCCAATCCTGATCCAAATTCTCCCACTCTTCAATGGATATTCTCTGTTTACTCGCGCAGAGTGCGTCGTCGTTTTCAACGTCCAAAAACAGCTCACTTCAATCGTTTCCACGCATGTTAGTTGGGTTCAGCTCCGGGGAATATACAGGCCACTCCGTTCTACTTATCCCAGCACGCAGAAGAAAAATGTTTTGATGAGAAAGCCAAGTTATCGCCCATCAAGATAAAACAGTTAACAATATGTTGTCGATACGGCCCCACTACCGGTTGCAGAGCCTCGTTCCTCTACCGTAGAGCAGGAAGATCGCCCTCAACGACCACCGGAGGTTTGTGCTGGCTCCGTGTAATTACACCCCAGGAGCATCTTTCCGCGACCGTCTTGTGGCACATGTCGGACGCAGTGTTGGAGCTCTTAGACATTACCGGCTTACCTCCAAACACGTTATCTGTAACTATCAGAGTACAAACAGATACGTGATTCCTCCGTAAACAACACTAGACGCCAATCCTGCGGCATCCGCTCTGCATCATTTCTTATCCATCTTTAACGGATCCTGTGGTGGTGTGGTGTACGACGATGGTCGTATGGAATAGAGACTCGCATCATGCAAACGTGTCCTACCCATTTGATGCGATACATGAAGTCCTGTAGCCTCACCGAACGCCGAATTCGTTTCTGGAGCACTCAGTCCGTTATTAATTTGACTCAGAAGCCTTGGATATCGATCACGTATAAAGTCTTTCCGGTGCAAGTCCTCAACAGTACCTTCCAACTGGAACTGATTCTCGCCTCATCACTTTAACTTCCGTGCACACGTCGAGCAACGTTCCTGCTTAACAAGTCCTTTGCGCGTAACGCGATGATGCGGACCCGATCATTGGTCGCGATTGTCCACTGTCCCGTGATGGATGTTCGGGCTACTGTTCCAAAGGCGTCTCTAATGCGTCCCTACAGGTGCTTTACTTCCAGATGAATTGCTGCCATCCTTCGAGTACTACATTCAACCACTAGGTAGCGCCCAAGGGAACTGTGTGTGTATGTTTGCAGAAAACATCGAGGTACCTTCCAGTTCAAAACTTTTGTCTGTATGTGTATTAACGAGTTTTCGTTATCTTTATTTATGCGGAAGTTAATTAATGCAATTTTTGATTTGCCAGATGCGTTTAGTCAATTTTAAAAACAGCCCTTTTTCTTAAAATTTGCCTCTACACTTATAAGATCTAAACAGTTCAGGCCCTGGAACTTTCTCGCTCAATAAACACATTAATTTTTTTTTTATTAACATACTGTTTCATAAGTGCACAGTAAGTTGATTTTAAATGGTGCGAAACGCCCGCTAAACCCGCTTGACAGAACAGGTAATTAGGATTGCGAAAAGGGCCAAATAAGCTTGGGGTCTGTTTCGCCTTCTTATTGTAATTTATTGTAATTTAATAACAGATTTACAACCAAAGCGGCACATAGCCGAACCTTTACCAAATGCAACTCTTTCACGGCTGAAGGCCTGCAAACAAGAAATCTTAAAAAAATCAACAAGATAAAAATCCAATTAAAATAGCATAGCTAGGTGGGAAGCCTATAAGCAAAGAAGATAGAAAAAACATATGCGAGGTGGAGTACAAATGGCTGAAGGCCACAATTAAGTTTCAAAATTTTGGAATATATTACCATAATCTTTTAAAGGCAGAAGGCCACAATGCTTAAGCTTGAAAGATAATTTTAAGAATAAGGTTGCAAGACTGAAGGTCCACAATTAATTTTGCAAAATTTTTAAGGAAAAAATGTAACCATAAGCCTTAAATTTTAAGTAGCTGAAAACTGGTAATTAAACACCAGTGGGAAAAATAATAAAGACAACGGTATTCAGAAGCCTCCAGCAAGGTCGGTCTGCCCTCGTTCACTTAGGCGAGACAGGTGGTGAGCCGAACTGCACTTGATCCGTCAGAACCCAACCAAGGGACAGCCACGGACCAACCTCCAACCTACACAACGACTTGCTTGCCATCAATCATCACTTGAGAACTCAAACACAAAATGTGATGGGCGTGATTATCGACAATCAAATATGTGTATGTATTAAGCTGTCAAAACTATGGACGTGGCTTGGGTACTTAAAACACCACTCAACTTTTGACGTCCTGTGTCGTCGTTGAATCACAAAGCTAGTAGTGATCGGACAGCTCCACACGTTCCGACACTGCGCAGCGACCACCAACAGACCCAACTGACTGCACTGCATGGAGATCCTCCCTGCTCCACACCAACCTACCGACCCCTGCTGATCCGTCCGCGACTGCTGCTCGGTCGCGACTGCACTGCTGGTGCGTCTCTCACTCACTTCCAGATACACGACGGCGGAATTACTGGTTCGGACCCAACCATGCAGAGGAAATACGCCCATTGGGTCAACGACATCCCTGCGTCAGGAAAGGACAAACCCAAGTTCCACAAGATGGTAACTGAAGGGGCCCAGAAGCGCTCAGAGAACCAGTTGCACGTCGCCCGACGTCTCAGAGCCAATACGCCGACGACATTTAAAATAACTTGTCAACCAAAATCTCGCAAACTATACACACAACCTGAAAAACACTTGCACGAAGACCTGAGCGATACCCAATAGAAACTAATCACACACGAAGACAGATCGAGAGTCGGCTCAGGTGACGCATAGTCGAGAGAGCCATGTCGACGCAGGCGTCTCTGCTACTCCGACGTGACTGCACTAGCGCCGCATTGCACACAATCGACTCCTAAACGATCGGCGAGCCAAAACGCGGCGTCCGGTTGGACGACCGACCGATGATCCCCCAAGATCGTGGCCCGACTCAGATGACGCTTGGCGGCAATGGTCGGGCGAGCGCTGTCGACGCAGACCTCACTGCTCCAACCCGACTGCACTAGTGCCGCATAGCAACTCCCCGACTGGCAGGTCCGGGGTACACTCCAGACGCGTTCCAACTGACTGGCAGCCCGAACTCGCGACCCTGAACTCTCAACCAAACTCCCTTACGACAGACTTTTTTTCCCTTTATTGTTATTTTCATACCTGTACAATCAGGTAGGCTGTCAGCGGCATGCTACGCCGCTCTTCAGCCATAGAGTTGACAATGATATAACACAGAATGGAGATCCAGAATGAACATAGTGACGGGCAAAAAATAGTGAACACAAAAATACAAAAAAAAAAAAAAACACAGATCCGTTCACACTCAACGATAACGACACTGAAAACATGTTGACGCTGCGCACATAACACTGATGAATTCGACGGCACAAGTGAACGTATGAGTGTGGCGGCGGCGGACACTAAAAACACAAAACGACGACACACACACGCGAAACTGATGGCGATTATCTCCGGTGCATGAATGTCCACAGAGCGTGTACGAGTCTGGGGATCTGCCAAGAGGGGAAGAAGGGGGAGTGGGAGGGAGAGGGGTGAACAAGGATGCCAATGGCGGAGGAGACGGAAGTAGGAAATGGAGGAAGGGCTGGAGGGGAAGCCCAGGGGAGGAGTGGGGAGAAAGGGAGGAGGGAGGGAAGGGGTAGAGAAGGAAGGGAGGGAGGGTGCCCAAAGGAGCAAACACAGTATGAGGGAGGGAGGATCAAAGTTGGTAGGAGGGGTAGATGGAGGGGAGGAGGGCATCAACAGGGAGGGGGAGCTGGCGGAAGCCACCTTAGGAGAGGGTAAGGAGGGTGGAGTGATGGAGAGCAGGTGGGACGTGGGAATACAGGTGTGGGGGTGGGAGAGGATGGGTGACACAAGTGGGTGAGGAGGTGTAGAGGATCCGTATCCATTTGAGGAAAAGGAGAAGGTGGGGGAATGGAATTAGGTCTTACAGGATCCACATGGGGGAGGGGAGACAGATGCGGAAGGCGAGGCGGAGAGCATGGCGTTCAAGGATCTGAAGGGATTTGTAAAAGGTAGGGGGGAGCGGATATCCAGGCAGGATGGGCGTAACAGAGGATAGGGCGGATGAGGGATTAGTAGGTGGGGAGTATGGTGGAGGGGTCCAGACCCCAGGTACGGCCAGATAGGAGCTTGAGGAGACGGAGTCAGGAGCGTGCCTTGGCTTGGATTGTCTAGAGATGGGGGGTCCAGGAGAGGCGACGTTAGAGGGTGACGCCAAGGTACTTAAGGGTGGGGATGAGGGCGATAGGACGGCCATAGATGGTACGATAGAAATCGAGGAGGCGGAAGGAAGGGGTGGTTTTGCCTACAATGATCGTCTGGGTTTTGGAGGGATTGACCTTAAGCAACCACTGGTTGCACCAAGCAGTGAACCGGTCAAGATGGGATTGGAGAAGGTGTTGGGAACGCTGCAGGATGGGGGCAAGGGCAAGGAAGGCGGTGTCATCGGCAAACTGGAGAGGGTGGACGGGGGGTGACGGCTGCGGCAAGTCAGCCGTATACAAAAGGTACAGAAGGGGGGAGAGGAAGGAGCCTTGGGCACACTGGCGGAGGGAAAAAAGACGTAGGAATCCGTGTTATGGATGGTGACGTAGAAAGGACGTTGGGAGAGAAAGGAGACGATCAGACGGACGTAGTTAATGGGAAGGGCGAAGGTTTGGAGCGTGAAGAGGAGGCCGGAATGCCATACGCGGTCATAGGCACGTTCGAGGTCCAGGGAGAGGAAGATAGCGGAGCGATGGGAATTAAGCTGTTCGGAAAGGTTAAGGAGAAGGTCATCGGAAGAGAAGGACAGCCGATGCTGGTGGATGCGGCGGGTGTGGATGGATTCCAGGACCTTGCTGAAGACCGAGGTAAGGCTGATGGGACGGTAGGAAGAGACGGCGGACTTAAGGCAAATAACGACCGACAAGTAATAGCAGTGGAGCAAAGATACTGCGAGAGCGAATATATCGATACGCGCTGCTAGCGCCGGACACGGTCAGGCAAAGCAGGAACTCAGTGACAGTAGTAATTTAAATTAACGTAGAGAGGTGGAAGTACGTTATAGAACAGGATGTACCAGTAAACTAGATGATGGCGGGAACGCGAGCCACACACGGCTCCTGGTGTAGTATCTGTGACTAAATTAATGTTATTTATATATCTGGAAACGTGACGGCGGCGCACGGTTCGCGGAATCAGTTCTGCTGGTAATACCAGAGGTCTGCGCCGATGACGATATCCGCACCAATAATTTCTTTGCAGGTCAAAGCCCGGGCGGATGCAAAGATCGCGGATACATCTGCAGATATCCATAACAATAATTGCTCTCTGGCTAAGCGATAAGGGTCGGCGCCACTATTTTATTACATTTTTGTTTAATGCAAGCGCACGCGATTAACGTACGGCGGGAGCCAAGCTCCGACATTCAGAGACGCGCTTATTACACGCGAAGCGGCTTGATTTATCGCGTGCCCATCTTTTCGGTTGTCTGTACAGTTTATCGTCTTCCCATTGCCGCACTTTAGTTTGGAATAACGGAGCTAGTTGCTAAAGGTCTCAAGGTGAACCGCACGGGTTAGCCGCGTCGTCTTGGTCGCCTTGCCACGGTTCGCACGGCTGCCCCCGTGTGAGGTTCGAGTCCTCCCTCGGGCATAGGTGTGTGTGTTGTCCTCAGCGTAAGTTAGCTTAAGTTAGATTAAGTAGTGTGTAACCTTAGGGACCGATGACCTCAGTACTTTAGTTCCATAGAACCTACCACAAATTTCCAATTTGTTTCACAAGGTGATACGTACAGAATTCTACGGTGCTGCGCCCGTTGCCAAATTCGGTCCACACACTGACGTCTTCCACTTGTAGGTCAAATCGAGACACCTGGAAAATTATAACATGCGTGAAGCTTCTGACAAATTAAAACAGACCCGGAACCTTGCCTTTCGAGGGAGATGACCTTAAAATTTGAGTTACATCCCCCGCCCTCACAACTTCAGTATGCCTCTGAATCACTCCTACTTTAAAATGAAACACGGGAAAGGCATACAATAGAGGAGGAACAGGTACCTTTGAGAGATGACGTAGTAAAGGCTGCAGTGGGAAAATTTGTCAAAAAGACAAGGCCCAGCACAATTCCTTGCTTGGATAGCACAAGGATTATTAATTTCTATTGATGAAAGGAGCAAATATGAACAGTTCGCGTTCGTGGTCGAAGCGTCCGCTCCGTTCACAGCCACCATCTAACAGCATGGTGTGAGGTTCAAAAATGGTTCAAATGGCTCTGCCCACTATGGGACTTAACTTTAGAGGTATTGATTAGAGTGGTCTGTTTTCGTCAGTGTGCTTACGTCGTTCATCGAAGTTTCAGCAGTTCGTTTATATTTCGCGGCGTGAACTTGCGGCTGTAGCGGTTTTAAAGTTAAGTACTGACAAAGTTGTTTGTGCATTGTATTCGTTTATTAAATTTAGCAGTAGTATTCAACGGTAGCTCCTACTGTTTATGGTGAAACAATGATTGAATAAACATTCGGAAACTTTTGTTTTTATAAATTTGTTTGTGCGTTGTAATCGCTTTTAAATTTAGTACGGTGGTTCTCATCTGGTGTTTCTTGCTGTTCCCAGTGAAATATTTCAGTAAAAACTCTCTCTCGTTGTGTGTAGTTTCGTGGAGTGTTCCAGGGGACGCTTGCGTATTTTTGTTTTAGACAAGAAACTGTCTGATGTTTTTGTGGTGTTGGCATTAGTTGCGGTTTGGTAATATTTATATAAGTAGTTAATATCTAATAGAGGACGAAATTCGAGATAGCTGTAGTTGGTTCTTTAAATCGTTCTACTGGTTAGGTAACGAAGACGTTTAGTTTTTTCAGTAATTGTTAATATTTTACCATGACTGAGAAGTATCGGTTTTGTCATAGGTTTATGAGCAGTGGCTTACGGTGTGAGATTTGCTCAAAGTATTTTCATTGGAAAGGATACGGTGGGGCAGCCAGTGAGCATTCTAGCGAGATCCTCCCCTTGAACTGCATAATTCGCAGCAGAAATAGTTTAACAGAGAAACTGGAGTATAAGATCTGTACCCTGAGGTGCAGTTACAAAACGCAAAGGAGGAACTAGATAGGTTGAGGAGGGAGAAGAGCGCTGCGGAATGGGAACTAGCAGTTGGTAAGAAGGCTGTTACATGTGGGGAAATTTTCAGACAGTTACACTTTTCGTATCACCAACTGATTTGACCAGCATTCAGAGATTGTTGGAGACGCGTCTCTTGTAGGTGTAGGAAACATGCTCCAGACGTCAGTAGTTAACGAACCTGAGATAAGTACAGTTTCGAATAGAAAGAAGAGGGTTCCGCTGTTAGATAGCTCACATGGCAGAGGTGTAGGCCAGCAGCTGCAGAAGTGAGTACTGGGCAACCACCATTGTGACACCCTGTGCAGGGTTGGCTCAGGTGACTGTTAACTTAGGGAAATTATGTAGGAATTTTACGAAATCAGATCAGGTAGTGACTGTGGGTGGAGCTGGGAATAGTCTTGATAGGGAAGGGTAGTATGAGGTCTGTGGTGATCTGGAGAAGAATAGCTATTCAAACTGGCGGCACCAATGTTCATTTTGTGCTTCAGCGTCATGATCGGCCTCATCTTAAGGCTGCAGTTAGGCGTGTTAACATTGAGCTTGAGAAAGCACTGATAGCGGAGGACATAGTTCACATTGCAGTGATGCCAATTGAGTCCATCAATAGATTGGGTTTCACTAGGCACGGTCCGTACCTCAATAGGTGTGGGTAGTGGAGGTTGGCAAATCTTATAGGTGACGGTGTAGTTGGCGGGGCTGGGGTCATTCATGGCAAAATTTCCGTAGCAGTTGATTTAGAACTGCATCTGTTCCAGACTGAAGTCAGTTGATAGGTATCTCTGCTTCAACGAAGTCTCTCTAACAAGGGAACCTCCTTCAAAGAAGATCACTTATCCAAGTAGTAAAAGAATTAGCATTTATCATCAAAATGTAAGAGGTATTAAAGTTAGTGAGGTGATTACAGCTGTTGACTCTGACATTATTCATGTATCAGAACACCACAAATAACGCGACAATTCAGAGGCTTCCTTTACCAGGTTACGGATTAGCTGGCTATTTCTCAAAGAGTTCTCTTGTGTGGAGTGGGGGGCGACCATCTACACAAAAACAGTCTTCCATTTGAGTCTGTAGGTGTATCACAGCACTGTGCTGAGCAAGTGTGTGTATTGTGTATTCAACTGGTGACACAGAAACGATGGAGACGCTTCGCCCCGCCGTAGTGGTTCCTAACCCGACAACACGCCACAGCAGTCCACCCACCTCAACGCCGCCCCACACCGAACCCACGGTTATTATGCGATTCGGCTCCCAGAGCCCCCCTGCTCCCCCTAATCCCCCCCCCCCCCCCCAAGGAACGCCCCATACCAGACGAGTGTAGCCCCAATGTTGGCGTGGTAAAGTAATTATTGTTGTAAGTAGCCTGTTTATGTGTTTGTATGTTGCCAGCGCTTTAGACTGCATTAATATCACTCACAGAGCTGTGCGCCCTCTGTTAGAGACTCCTTGGCTGGTCGGCTAGAAGATACAAAAATGGCTCGGATCACTATGGGACTCAACTTCTGAGGTCATCAGTCCCCTAGAACATATAACTACTTAAACCTAACTAACCTAAGGACATCACACACATCCATGCCCGAGGCAGGATTCGAACCTGAGACCGTAGAGGTCTCGCAGCTCCAGACTGTAGCGCTTAGAGCTGCACGGCCATTCCTGCCGGCAGGAAGTTACAAGTTAGCAGTGATGGAGGTTAGAAGCAGTATTAACGCGAACGGACGGTCTGGACGTGTGTCCGTCATGGAGATTTAATGTTGGTTGGACATGAGTTGTAAAATGTGAGTAATGGAATTATTGACGACTATATAATTTTTAGAACTGGATATCACGGACGATTATATAATTTTTGGAACTGGATGTCATATGATTGAGGTAAAATCTGTTAAATACATTGTTTGTTCTGCAACAAAATCTTTGCTTTGCTAACCACATGCCTATTTGTAGTTAGAGCTTACAGCATGGTAGAGTAAGTATGGTGTACATGTACGTGGAGACAGTGTTTACACAGCAATCACCGACATAGTGTAACTGAGGTGGAAGAAGGGGAACCAGCCCACATTCGCCGAGGCAGATGGAAAACCAACTTTAACACATCCACAGCCTGACTGCCACACCGGACCTCGGATTCGTGCACGCCTTCCCGCTTGGGAAGCAGCGCATTAGACCGCGCGTCTATCTGGGCGGCCTTACTGAACAAGCACTTGGATGTTGTGCAGGGGCAGTTGAATTTAGTGAAACCAAACTTTTAATTATAGCTATTTATAGCTCCCCAACTCTGACTTCAGATCATTTATGCTCAAGCTAGATATGGTTATTTGTTCAAGTTATAGAAAACGCCAAAAATTAATGGTATAAGGTGACTTCAGTATTAATTTTGTATGAGATTGTGCAAGAAAAAGGATGTTGGAAGATCTCCTAAATTTATATGATCTGATTCAGACTAGTTTTTCCATCCAGGGTGCATGAGAACACAGACATAGACATTCTTCATTACTAGAGGGGCATTCTGTTAATAAAAGTGTGATTGGCCTTTCAGACCTTGATGGTCAAATTTTAACACTGAAAGACCTTTGTACTCAAACAAATGTGATATATAGTTACAAGTTATGCAGGACAGCTAATCCAACGGCAGTAGACAGTTTTTTTAAACCTCGTTAAGGAAGAAGAGTGGCGGGATATTTATATGCTGATAATGTAGATGACAAGTATAAAGCTTTCCTTAACACATTTCTCATGATCTTTGAAAGCTGCTTTCCTTTAGAACGTTTAAGACAGGGTGTGGACAGTAAAAGGCAGCCTGAGTGGGTGACTATTGGCATACGAATATCATGCAGAACAATGTGGAAATTATACCAAAATGTTAGCCTCCCCTTGTTAGCCATATTTGTAATTTTGCTTTAGGAATGGTCAATTTCCTGAACGATTAAAGTCCTCAGTAGTAAAGCTGCTTTATGAAAAAGAGAGAAAGGGATAAAGCAGACAATTACAGAACTATTTCTATGGCATTAGAGCTTGCTGAAGTTAGACCACACCAGCCAATCGTGATACGTATACGCACAACGAAAGTTATATTTGAACAGCGATTTTCAACAAAATAAAACCGTTTGTTTTGTCAAAGAGAACACACCTTTCACGTCGTCTGATTTTGATGTCACACTACCAGTCACGCAAGCTTTAATTATATTGTTTAATGCTAACCAGTTATTTTGTCTGTTTGCAAAAGAAACTTAGCTCTTCTGCAAAATTCAAGTGTATCTGGTACAATACGGAAAATTTATGTTCTCCAATTATTAATTACCGTTTATATATTAAATCTACAAGATATCACGATTTGCAAATTACGCACTATAAACATCCCAAAGAAAGCAGGTGCTGACAGATGTGAAAATTGCCGAACTATCAGTTTAATAAGTCACAGCTGCAAAATACTAACGCGAATTCTTTACAGACGAATGGAAAAACTGGTAGATGCGGACCTCGGGGAGGATCAGTTTGGATTCCGTAGAAATGTTGGAACACGTGAGGCGATACTGACCTTACGACTTATCTTAGAAGAAAGATTAAGAAAAGGCAAACCTACGTTTCTAGCATTTGTAGACTTAGAGAAAGCTTTTGACAATGTTGACTGGAATACTCTCTTTCAAATTCTGAAGGTGGCAGGGGTAAAGTACAGGGAGCGAAAGGCTATTTACAATTTGTACAGAAACCAGATGGCAGTCATAAGAGTCGAGGGGCATGAAAGGGAAGCAGTGGTTGGGAAAGGAGTGAGACAGGGTTGTAGCCTCTCCCCGATGTTATTCAATCTGTATATTGAGCAAGCAGTAAAGGAAACAAAAGAAAAATTTGGAGTAGGTATTAAAATTCATGGAGACGAAGTAAAAACTTTGAGGTTCGCCGATGACATTGTAATTCTGTCAGAGACGGCAAAGGACTTGGAAGAGCAGTTGAACGGAATGGACAGTGTCCTGAAAGGAGGATATAAGATGAACATCAACAAAAGCAAAACGAGGATAATGGAATGCAGTCAAATTAAATCGGGTGATGCTGAGGGAATTAGATTAGGAAATGAGACACTTAAAGTAGTAAAGGAGTTTTGCTATTTAGGAAGTAAAATAACTGATGATGGTCGAAGTAGAGAGGATATAAAATGTAGACTGGCAATGGCAAGGAAAGCGTTTCTGAAGAAGAGAAATTTGTTAACATCGAATATAGATTTATGTATCAGGAAGTCGTTTCTGAAAGTATTTGTTTGGAGTGTAGCCATGTATGGAAGTGAAACATGGACGATAACTAGTTTGGACAGGAAGAGAATAGAAGCTTAATGAGGAGGTATTGAATAGGATTGGGGAGAAGAGAAGTTTGTGGCACAACTTGACTAGAAGAAGGGATCGGTTGGTAGGACATGTTTTGAGGCATCAAGGGATCACAAATTTAGCATTGGAGGGCAGTGTGGAGGGTAAAAATCGTAGAGGGAGACCGAGAGATGAGTACACTAAGCAGATTCAGAAGGATGTAGGTTGCAGTAGGTACTGGGAGATGAAGCAGCTTGCACAGGATAGAGTAGCATGGAGAGCTGCATCAAACCAGTCTCAGGACTGAAGACAACAACAACAACAAACATTTCTCCTAGTCTGTCCCATATGATCTCTGTAGTGAACACTTATTTTGTACATTCTTCCACGTTACTGTTGTCTTAGTGCACATTAATAAGCGAATAAGAATTGGGTGACTCTTTAAGACTTGCTTGTGAATGCTGTTGCATACTTTTGACCAACGGTAATAAAATAAAATATTTATTGTAATTCAGTAACAATTCGGAGAATTTAACGATGCAGCAAATGAATTATGAGTTGATGACTCGCAGAAAATACTTGTTGTTGGTCACTGTCGAAAAGACGGAATTATCTCATGTGCGTGCAGATATATGTTTCATTCACCAACGTGTCTTAGCGTTAGTGCCATCCTATTCTAAACAGCAGCTTAAATGTGAAACTGTAGGATCATAGGATTGAATTCTTAATTCCATATTTGAAGTAATTAACCTATTTAAGTAACGATATGTCATTTCACAGAAACATTAGCATATTATTCAACTTGGTGGATGCGTCGAACATCTCATTTTTGCAGCACGCAAGTTATAATACCAGTCGCACCAGTACACAAGGAAGGAAACAATATTACAGACCCGTAACAGGGACATCGATTAGTAGTCCTAATTTAGAACATATGCTCTGTTGCAATATTGTGTACTATCTCGAAGAAAAAATAGGTTGCCACAAAAGCAGAACGGATTCAGAAAATATCGTTGTTCTATAACACAAATGACTTCTCACTCGCAAGAAGTAATGAATTTTATCGACAAGATCTTAAGTTTAGTCCTTGGTTCTAGATGTCCTCACAAGCGGCTGCTAGTCAAATTTCGTGTGAATGGAGTATCGTTTGAGTTGTGCGACTGGGTTCGTGATTTCCTGTCAGAAAGGCCACAGTTCGTGTTAGTTAACGGGACGTCATCTGATGGAAGAGAAGTAATATCTGGAGTTCTCCAATACACATTGATATACCTACTTTATTCATATAAACGATTTTGGAGCAGATCTGAGCAGTCCTCTTAGATATTTTGCAGGTGATGTCGTCTACCGTCTAGAAGAAGCGTCAGAAGATCAAAACAAATGACGTAATACTTCAGACACGGCATCTGCCTGGTGTGAAAAGTGATAACTGAGTATGAACAATAAGAAGCGTGATGTGTTCTACACGAGTACTAAAAAATTCCGTTAAATTTAGTTATTAAAAGTAAGAGACATCACACAAACTTAAATGTTGTGGGTTCAACTAAATGCCTTTTTTATTGGGTTTTACTGGTTTTATGCGACCTACCACGAATACATCTCCTGTGGCAACCTTTTCATCTCAGAGCAACACTTGCACCCAGCGTCCTAAAATATTTGTTGTACATATTTCAGCCTCTGTCTTCTCCTATGCTTTGTGCCCTCTACAGCTCCCAGTAGCACCACGGAAGTATATTCGCTGATGTCTTCACACGTGTCCCATCACCCAGTCCCTTCTTCTTCTCAGTGTTTTCCACATGTTCCTCTCCTCACCGATTCGTACGGCTTATAGTTACAAAAAACTTAAATTGAAACCAAGAAGTGGAAAATGTTGTGGGGAGAGCAAACCGAAGACTCCGTTTTGTTGACAGAACACTTAGAAGGCTCAACAAATTTACTAAAGAGACTGCTTACAATACTGTTCTTTGTCGTCTTCTACAGTACTGCTGTGTGGTAGGGGATCCTTAACGGACAGCAATGATGGATTGCATGGTAAACGACACCTCGTATGTGTTATCAGAAAACAGGGGAGAGAGGACCACAGAATGATAAGTAGGTTAGGGCGGCAATAACTAAAACAAAGGCAGTTTTCGCTGTAGTGAAATCATCCCACGAAATTAGCGTCACTAGCTTTCTCCACCGAATGCTAATTTATTTTGTTGGCTCGCACCTACGTAGAGAATTAATTTTTCTGACATGCAGTTCCACATTGGAACGGTAGGAAATAGAAATTGGTTCTATAAAGTATTTCCGAAAGACTTAAGTGTGAACTGAGAGTAATCAAGTCGTTTTAGATGTAGTTGTAGATGATAACTGTTCATGAGCGGCATTTTAGCTTCAGAACAGCATAACTCAATGTGACGCTAGAAGGTCATGGAAGAAAGTAGATATATGAAAAAAAATGTACACAGACGTAACACGATTTCAGTTCTTAGCCTAGCCTTCGAAGTGTACAGCGTGTAAGTAGGCTGTTTAGGTTCTTATATTGGTAACGCCGCCGCCACGTAGCGCTCTGTATGAAAAATCACTGGCTGTGCTGTGTGCAGTCTGTGGCTGGTTGGCATTGTTGTAATACTCGCCGTTGTAGCGTTGGGCAGATGGCTGTTAACAGCGCGTAGCGTTGCGCAGTTTGAGGTGAGCCGCCAGCAGTGGTGGATGCGGGGAGAGAGATGGCAGAGTTTTGAAATTTGTAAGACTGGATGTCATGAACTGCTATATATATATATTATGACTTTTGATGATATTAAGGTAAATACATTGTTTGTTCTCTATTAAAATCTTTCATTTGCTAACTATCCCTATCAGTAGTTAGTGCCTTCCGTAGTTTGAATCTTTTATTTAGCTGGCAGTAGTGGCGCTCGCTGTATTGCAGTAGTTCGAGTAACCAAGATTTTTGTGAGGTAAGTGATTTGTGAAACGTATAGGTTAATGTTAGTTAGGGCCATTTTTTTTGTAGGGATTTTTGAAAGTCAGATTGCGTTGCGCTAAAAATATTGTGTGTCAGTTTAAGCACAGTCTTGTATAACTTTTCTAAGGGGACGTTTCAAACGGAGTGTGCGCGGCTTGGGAACTTCCTGCAGGTTAAAGTGAAGTACCAGACCGCGACTCGGGCTGGTAATCTCGACGTTTCCGCGCAGTGGAGTTACCAGCTGAGCTATCCAGATCAGATTTGCGAGGCTTCAGACGCTTTCCCGGCCAATGCTGTACCACTGCCCGAGTGTTTACTTAAACAGCCTGGAGGCTGTGGCGGAGACATCATCGTGCGACGTCCTTTGCTGGAGGAATGCCATCTAAGCGGGAGGCGTTCGCTGACCGTCGGACAGTGTGGGAGAGAGAGCTTGCGAAACGCAACACAAGCTGTGCGGGCGGCTCGCAATCCGTGCCCGGATAGCTCAGTGGGCAACGGCGGGCCGCGGAAGTGGGGCGAGGGCGGTTCCAGACCGTCCAGCACTGCGCATGCGCGGTGAGGACAATTTGCAAACTGTCAAGCGACAGCTTTCCACCCCAGCGACGTACTGAGCGCACAGGCAGCGACTTGAACAACTGAAGGAGTTGGCGGAAGAAAGCGCCGACACACAAGAGCGTCTTTAACTTTCCTGCATGTTACATGTTTCGTTAAATTCAAACGCAAGTACACCAAACAAAGAAAACTACACTACTGGCCATTAAAATTGCTACACCACGTAGGTGACGTGCTACAGACACGTAATTTAACCGACAGGAAGAAGATGCTGTGATACGCCAATGATTAGCTTTTCTGAGCATTCACACAAGGTTGGCGCCGGTGGCGACACCTGCAACGTGCTGACATGAGGAAAGCTTCCAACCGATTTCTCATACACAAACAGCAGTTGACCGACGTTGCCTGGTGAAACGTCGTTGTGATGCCTCGTGTAAGGAGGAGAAATGCGTACCATCACGTTTTCGAATTTGATAAAGGTCGGATTGCAGCCTATCGCGATTGCGGTTTATCGTATCGCGACAATACTGCCTGCGTTGGTCGAGGTCCAATGACTGTTAGCAGAATATGGAATCGGTGGGTTCAGGAGGGTAATACGAAACGCCGTGCTGGATTCCAACGGCCTCGTATCACTACCAGTCGAGATGACAGGCATCTTATCCGCATAGCTGTAACGGATCGTGCAGCCACGTCTCGATCCCTGAGTCAACAGATGGGGACGTTTGTAAGACAACAACCATCTGCACGAACAGTTCGACGGCGTTTGCAGCAGCATGGACTATCAGCTCGGAGACCATGGCTGCGGTTACCCTTGACGCTGCATCACAGACAGGAGCGCCTGTGATGGTGTACTCAACGACGAATGTGGGTGCACGAATGGAAAAACGTCATTTTTTCGGATCAATCCAGGATCTGTTTACAGCATCATGATGGTCACATCCCTGTTTGGTGGCATCGCTGTCAATGCAACTTTGGAAGAGTGTATTCGTCATCGCCATACTGTCGTATCACCCTGCGTGATGGTATGGGGTGCCATTGGTTACACGTCTCGATCACCTTTTGTTCGCACTGATGGCACTTTGAACAGTGGACGTTACCTTTTAAATGTGTTACGAACCGTGTCTCTACCCTTCATTCGTTCACTGCGAAACCCTACATTTCAGCAGGATAATGCACGACCGCATGTTGCAGGTCCTGTACGGGCCTTTCTGGATACAGAAAATGTTCGACTGCTGCCCTGGCCGGCACATTCTCCAGATCTCTCACGAATTGAAAACGTCTGCTCAGTGGTGGCCAAGCAGCTGGCTCTTCACAACACAATACGCCACTCACTACTCTTAATGAACTGTGGTATCGTGTTGAAGCTGCATGGCCAGCTGTGCCTGTACACGCCATCCGAGCTCTGTTTGAATCCATGTCCAGGCTTATCAAGCCCGTTATTACCGCCAGAGATGGTTGTTCTGGGTACTGATTTCTCAGTATCTATGAACCCAAACTGCGTAAAAATGTAATCACATGTCAGTTCTAGTATAATACATTTGTGCAATAGATACGCGTTTATCATCCGCATTTCTTCTTGGCGTAGCCATATTAATGGCCTGTACTGTACTTGTCGCCTCCATGTAATGCCTCCGAAAACAACAGATGAAGTGCTCAAATCAATTCTTCGACCGACACCACTAATTGTGTTGTGCCTGCCGTGTAATTTGCTTCTAGGGCTGCAGAGCCTAGTCAACGGTCTAGAGTCTAGACTACGCTGCTGGCAGCGGACCAGGCAGTTGTGGGGCGACGTCCTTGAGAGGAAGCAACGCGATAAGAGCTTCCGGCCTGATACGGCGACAAATCGTGCAGTCCAGATGGTGTTTCTAGATTGCTTTTTGCGTTCCTCTGCTCAAGTGCCCGATTGAGCGCCAGGTTTCACAAAAGATGCAGCTTTCACTGAGACTAAACAGATGTTTGCAACAAATTTCCATCCGAAACTCGAAATAAATAAATGCTGTGTTAATTAATTCAGAGATCGTCACATACACTCTGCAAAACTATCACTGTAACCCAATGTGCAAAGCAGCTAAACATAAAAAGAGAAAATCAGAATGTGAAAATTAGAGGTGAATAAACAATTGGAGTGGCCGAACGGTTCTAGACGCTACAGTCTGGAATCGCGTGACCGCTACGGTCGCAGCTTCGAATCCTGCCTCGGGCATGGATGTGTGTGATGTCGTTAGGTTAGTTAGGTTTAAGTTCTAGTGGGACTAATGACCTCAGAACTTAAGTCCCACAGTGCTCAGAGCCATTTCAACCAATAAACAATTACAGAAAAAAATGCAACATCAAAAAGTAATTAACGTAGAGTAATGAAATTTCGGTAATACATGTATGCAGGTAACACATTTAAATGATTAATATTGCAAGCTTACAGGTTAATGTAAGTCCGAGAGAAGCCATTGCAAATGTGAGTTGATGGTGCATTAATAACCGGTGTAACCGCCAGAATGTTGAATGGAATCATGCAAAAGTGCGTGCATTGTAATATACAAGAGCCAGTTTTCAGTTTGTGGGATGGAGTTCCATGCCTTCTGCACTTGGTCGGTCAATCTACATCTACATTTATACTGCGCAAGCCACGCAACGGTGAGTGGCGGAGGGCACTTTACGTTCCACTGTCGTTATCTCCCTTTCCTGTTCCAGTCACGTATGGTTCGCGGGAATAACGACTGCCGGAAAGCCTCCGTGTGACCTCGAATCTCTCTAATTTTACATTCGTGATCTCCTCGGGAGATGTAAGTAGGGGGAAGCAATATATTCGATACCTCATCCAGAAACGCACCCTCTCGAAACCTGGACAGCAAGCTACACCGCGATGCAGGGCGCCTCTCTTGCACAGTCTGCCACTTCCGTTTGCTAAACATCTCCGTAACGCTATCACGCTTACCAAATAACCCTGTGACGAAACGCACCGCTCTTCTTTGGATCTTCTCTATCTCCTCTGTCAACCCGATCTGTTACGGATCCCACACTGATGAGCAATACTCAAGTATAGGTCGAACGAGTGTTTTGTAAGCCAACTCCTTGTTGATGGACTACATTTTCTAAGGACTCTCCCAATAAATCTCAACCTGGCACCCGCCTTACCAACAATTAATTTTGTATCATCATTCTACTTCAAATCGAGCCGTACGCATACTCCCAGATATTTTACTGAAGTAACTGCTACCAGTGTTTGTTCTTCTATCATATAATCATACAATAAAGGATCCTTTTTTCTTCTGGGACATTTAACGTGTATTGGTGGATGATGCTGAAGTTATCGTCCAATGATGTCCCATACGTGCTCCATTGCAGACAGATCTGGTGACCGAGCGGACCAACGCAACGTGTTGACATTCTGTAGAATACTTTGGGTTACAATAGCAGTATGTGATGGAGCGTTATCCTGTTGGAAAACAGCCCTTGGAATGCTCTTCGTGAATGGCAGATTGATGTACAAATTTGTAGTCAGGATGACAGCGAAAATCACGAGAGTGCTCCTGTTGTCATACGAAATCGCACCCCAGTTCAACCGGCCGAAGTGTCCGAGCGGTTCTAGGCGCTTCAGTTTGGAACCGCGCGACTGCTACGGTCGCAGGTTCGAATCTTGCCTCGGGTATGGATGTGTGTAGTGTCCTTAGGTTAGTTAGGTTTAAGTAGTTCTAAGTTCTAGGGGACTGATGACCTCAGAAGTTAAGTCCCATAGCACTCAGAGCCATTTGAACCCTTGTCCATAACTGCAGGTGTAGGCTCAATACGCCCAGTATACATATCAGTTGGTTAGAGGGCCTTAACTGACCTCCTTCTTAACAACACAAGGCCATCACTGACACCGAGGCATAACCATCTTTCACCAGAAAACGCAACAGAACTCCACCCTGCCCTCCTACGAGAGCTCACTTAACACCATTGAAGTGGCCAATGGCGATGGTTACGGGTCAGTGGAATGCACGCTAGAGGGCGTCTGGCTCGCAGCTGTCGGTGAAGTAACCGATTTGTAACAGTTGGTTGTGTCACTATGGTACCAACTACTGCTCAAACTGCTGCTGCAGATACAGCACGGTGCACCAGAGGACCGCGCCGAACACGATGGTCTTCGCTCTCGATACTGCCATGTGACAGTCGGGTGCCCTACCTTCTTACGACCGCACATTCTGGTGAGAACCACTGCCTCATGTACGGTGGCTACATTCCAGCCACGGCTTCTTGCAGCATCGCAGAAGGAACATTCAATTTCACGACCTCGGTGAAAGCCAGTGAGGTGCTGATAATCACGTCTTTGTCGCCGTTAATACATTCTTGATCAACATCATGTCATTACGTCCCATCGCTCACGACCATTACACCGTGTTTTTGAACATTATTTACATCCTCATAGTGAGGCTACTAACGCCACTCTTACGCGACAGGAACAATATTCGAATGGCCAAAATTTTTCAGATGTAGAAACATATCTAACAAGTTTCGTGCTCAACAAACGCCAGCGGCAGACGTTACAAGAGAGGGGTCTGACCACGCATTACTTCCTTCCCCATATGAGCTTCTCGTGAAATGACCGCGTCGAGGACAATCTAGGGATCCGAGCTGATGCAGAGGCTTACCGACAATCTGTCTTCGCACAAGCCATTCTCGAATAGAACGGGGAAGAGGGGGATAAGTTAGTAGTGCGAGAAGTACCCTCCGCCACACGCCATCATGTGGCTTGCGCAGTATTGATGTAAATGTAGACTAACAAAGTGAGGGAGGCTCTTAATTAGTGTGGTAAGGATCTCAGACAGAGGATGTCATGTCCATAGTATCTCAGGACAGCTGCTGTATGTTCAGGACCTGTGTGCTAACGTAGATGCAGCAGTGACAGAGTTAAGGCTTGTATACCAATTAGGTTCCTTTCCTAGTATGCTGATGCATTAGCTCCATACTTAACAATCATATACAAACGTTCGCTCGACGAAAGATCCGTACCCAAAGACTGGAAGTTGCCCAGGTCACACCAATATTCAAGAAAGGTAGTAGGAGCAATCCACTAAATTACAGGCCCATATCGGTGACATCGATATGCAGCAGGATTTTGGAACATATATTGTGTTCGAACATTATGAATTACCTCGAAGGAAATGGTCTATTGACAAACACTCGACGTGGGTTTAGGAAACATCGTGCCTGTGAAACACAACTGGCTCTTTATTCAAGTGAAGTCCTGAGTGCTATTGACAAGCTATTTCAGATAGATTCCGTATTCCTGGATTGCCGGAAGGTTTCTGACACGGTACCACACAAGCAGCTCGTATTGAAATTGCGTGCTTACATAATATCGTCTCAGTTATGTGACTTGATTTGCGATTTCTTGTCAGAGAGGTCACAGTTCATAGTAATTGACGGAAAGTCATCGAGTAAAACAGACGTGAATTCAGTCGTTCCCCAAGGTAGTTCTATAGGCCCTTTGCTCTTCCTTATCTATATAAACAATTTGGGAGACAATCTGAGCAGCCGTCTTCGGATTACGCTGTCGTTTATCGACTAATAAAGTCATCAGAAGATTAAAAAAACTGAAAACGATTTAGAAAAAATACCGGAATGGTGCGAAAAGTGGAAGTAGACCCTAAATAATGAAAAGTGTGAGGTCATCCACATGAGTGCTAAAAGGAACTCGTGAAACTTCGGTTACAGATAAATCAGTCTAATCTAAAAGCTGTGAATTCAACTAAATACCTAGGTATTACAATTACGAACAACTTAAATTGGAAGGAACACATAAAAATGTTGTGGGGAAGGCTAACCAAAGACTACGTTTTATTTGCAGGACACTTAAAAAATGTAACAGACCTACTAAGGAGCCTGCCTACGCTACGATTGTCCGTCCTCTATTAGAATACTGCTGTGCGGTGTGGGGTCCTTACCAAACAGACTGACGGAGTACATCGAAAACGTTCAGAGAAAGGCAGCACGTTTCGTATTATCGCGAAATATGGGAGACAGAGTCACAGAAATGATACAGGATTTGGGCTGGAAATCGTTAAAAGAAAGGCGTTTTTCGTCGCGACGGAATCTTCTCAGGAAATTCTAATCACCAACTTTCTTCTCCGAATGCGAAAATATTTTTCTGACACCGACCTAAATAGGGAGAAACGATCACACGATAAAATGAGGGAAATCAGAGATCGTACGGAAAGATATAGGTGTTCATTCTTTCCGCGCGCAATACGAGAGTGGAATAATAGGGAATTGTGAAGGTGGTTCCATGAACCCTCTGCCAGACACTTAAATGTGATCTGCAGAATATCCATGTAGATATAGATGGTCTCCGAAGCGTTCTGGAATAACACGACTTCAACAGCAAGGAAGAGCACTGGCTCCAACCTTGTCCCAGCATCCATTATCCGCGTGAGACAAAAATATTCATTGCAGTCTGCTTCTTAGTGTAGAATGTCCGATACAGCGACGAAAACAAATGGCGTTTTTCTTATCGTCGAAAGTGTTTCGCCTGTTTTATTTTGGAAATAGGAGTAGCGGCCTGTAGTGCACATTAGACAGTGGGCAAAGTAGTTCTGGACATGTTTCTATATTACAGTTGATCACAACAGTCTCCTAATGCTGTTGTTGTGGTCTTCAGTCGTGAGACTGGTTTGATGCAGCTCTCCATGCTACCCTATCCTGTGCAAGCTTCTTCATCTCCCAGTACTTACTGCAACCCACATCCTTCTGAATCTGCTTAGTGTATTCATCTCTTGGTCTCCCTCTACGATTTTTACCCTCCACGCTGCCCTGCAATGCTAAATCAGTGATCCCTTGATGCCTCAGAACATGTCCTACTAACCGGTCCCTTCTTTTTGTCAAGCTGTGCCACAAACTCCTCTTCTCCCCAATCCTATTCAATACTTCATCATTAGTTGAATTCTATTCAATACTTCATCATTAGTTATGTGATCTACCCATCCAGTCTTCAGCATTCTTCTGTAGCACCACATTTCGAAAGATTCTATTCTCTTCTTGTCCAAACTAGTTATCGTCCATGTTTCACTTCCATACATGGCTACACTCCACACATATACTTTCAGAAACTACTTCCTGACACTTAAATCTATACTCGATGTTAACAAATTTTTCTTCTTCAGAAACGCTTTTCTTGCCATTGCCAGTCTATATTTTATATCCTCTCTACTTCTACCAGAATCAGTTATTTTGCTCCCCAAATAGCAAAACTCCTTTCCTACTTCTCTCATTTCCTAATCTAATTCCCTCAGTATCACCCGACTTAATTCGACTACATTCCATTATCGTCGTTTTGATTTTGTTGATGTTCATCTTATCTCCTCCTTTCAGGACACTGTCCATTCCGTTCAACTGCTCTTCCAAGTACTTTGCTGTCTCTGATAGAATTACAATGTCGTCGGCAAACCTCAAAGTTTTTATTTCTTCTCCATGGATTTTAATATCTACTCCGAATTTTTCTTTTGTTTCCTTTACTGCTTGCTGAATATACAGATTGAGTGACATCGGGAGGGGCTACAACCCTGTCTCCCTCCCTTCCCAACCACTGCTTCCGTTTCCTGCCCCTCGAGTCTTATAACTGCCATCTGGTTCCTGTACAAATTGTAAATAGCCTTATGCTCCCTGTATTTTACCCCTGCCACCTTTAGAATTTAAAAGAGATTATTCCAGTCAACATTGTCAAAAGCTTTCTCTAAGTCTACAAATGTTAGAAACGTAGGTTTGCCTTCCTTAATATTTCTTCTACGATAAGTCGTAAGGTCAGTATTGCCTCACGTGTTCCAACATTTCTACGGAATCCAAACTTATCTTCTCCGAGATCGGCATCTACCAGTTTTTCCATTCGTCTGTAAAGAATTCGCGTTATTATTTTGCAGCTGTGACTTATTAAACTAATAGTTCGGTAATTTTCACATCTGTCAACACCTGCTTTCTTTGGGATTGGAATTATTATATTCTTCTTGAAGTCTGCGGGCATTTCGCCTGTCTCATACATCTTGCTCACCAGATGGTAGAGTTTTGACAGGACTGGCTCTCCCAAGGCCGCCAGTAGTTCTAATGGAATGTTGTCTACTCCCGGGGCCTTGTTTCGACTCAGGTCTTTCACTGCTCTGTCAAACTCTTCACACAGTATAGTATGTCCCATTTCATCTTCATCTACATCCTATTCCATTTCCATAACATTGTCCTCAAGTACATCGCCCTTGTATAGACCCTCTATATACTCCTTCCACCTTTCTGCTTTCCCTTCTTTGCTTAGAACTGGGTTTCCATCTGAGCTCTTGATATTCATACAAGTGGTTCTCTTCTCTCCAAAGGTCTCTTTAATATTCGTGTAGGCAGTGTCTATCTTACCCCTAGTGAGATAAGCTTCTACATCCTTACATTTGTCCTCTAGCCATCCCTGCTTAGCCAGTTTGCACTTCCTGTCGACCTCATTTTTGAGACGTCTGTATTCCTTTTTGCCTGCTTCATTTACTGCATTTTTATATTTTCTTCTTTCATCAATTAAGTTATGTTACCCAAAGGCAGACAAAGGTTACAGAGTGCCTCCCTATGGAACAGAGACGAATTGCATGCCAAAGTGGAAGATTCTGAGAGAACTCGCAGATCTGGTATAGAAAAGATATGATATTAGTAAACTGCAGGAGCATCCCAGGTCCCAGAATTATTATGGATTATTGAACGTTATTATGTCCAGATATAATTAGGAACAGAAAGTTAGATGAAACTGGAAGTGCACAGCAACGAAATCCTAAGTTGAGATTGGAACATTTATCGTATGTATAGGTTAGTCGATAGTGGAGACAATGTACTTATTGCAGTAATGTCTAGCGAGGTCCTCACGGATCCCTAATGTGAATTAATCCGGCTGAAGGTAAGCATCATAGCTGGGTCAAAAATGGTAATCGGATGCTTTTATAGACAGCCTGGGCTAGAGCTGTAGTGGTAGAGGGGTTCATACAGAATTTACTAAATATCGTTAATAATTTTTCTGATCTATTGTTGTGATGGAAAGTAAACTCAGCTATGAATAGTGAGAATCATGTTATCAAAATTGGTGCCAGAGACAGCGACATTATTACGAATGCAATGTCCAAAAATTACTTTGAGCCGTTAATTAGAGAATAAACTTGTGAATGTAGCGCGTTAGACCTCCTAGCAAGAAACAGACCTGAAGTTGTCGAATCAGTTAACTTAGAGGAAGGTATGAGTGATCATAAGGTTGTGATAGCAACTATGAATACCGTCTTACAAGGAATATCAACAAAGGTCGGAAGTTATTTTTGCCTAGCAACAGTGACAGGATACAAATTGCCGAGTATCTGGGTGGTCGGCATAAAATATTCTGTGATGAGGACGAAGATGTGGAGCACAATCAGAAAAAAAGTGTAAAGCATCGTTCAGTATACCTTAGACAAGGGTCTGAGGAGATGGTAAAGACCTACCGTGGTTTAATGGGGACGTTATGAAGCGGGACTGGGACACTTAAACACAGTGACATTTGCACGGAGTGACACATAGCGCGGAGCCCGAGGCTCTTGCAGGGCTAACCGGCTTTTCACAGGTACAGCCACCCTGAGGCGCATAGCAGTTGAGCACGGCTGCTCCTGCGACCTGTCTCGTTCTCACACCACAGCAGTGAACGACCGTGCGTCGCTTCAGGAAGGCTCATTAACGCATTTCGTGGTAAATTTATTTTTAAGACTGTTGTATTAATGAGAACTGACAATGAATTCAGCATTATGCGAACGACAATGAAATTCAACATCTCTTTTAGCATTTCGAACACACACAGAACGGGAGACAGGTAAGTAACTAACATGGTAATGCTTATACCTGTTGCAGGCTTACTACTGCCGTTTTAAGGCGAAATGTAAATTGACAAATTTATATTTCGTAGCCAACTTAAACGGTAAACATGAAAACATAGAACGTCAATGAATATTACGAATTTTCATTTTCACTGAGTGATTAAGGTCTGGTACCACTTATCGAGAAAAGCCCACTACTGGCCATTAAAATTGCTACACCAAGAAGAAGTGCAAATGATAAACGAGTATTCATTGGACAAATATATTAACTAGAACTGAAATGTGATTACATTTTCACGCAGTTTGGGTGCATAGATCCTGGAACTTCAGTACCCAGAACAACCACCTCTGGCCGTAATAACGGCTGGCCATTGAGTCAAACAGAGCTTGGATGGCGTGTACAGGTACAGCTGCCCATGCAGCTTCAACACGATACCACAGTTCATCAAGAGTAGTGACTGGCGTATTGTGACGATCCAGTTGCTCGGCCATCATTAACCAGACGTTTTCAGTTGGTGAGAGATCTGGAGAATGTGCTGGCCAGGGCAGCAGTCGAACATTTTCTGTATCCAGAAAGGCCCGTACAGGACCTGGAGCATGCGCTCGTGCATTATCATGCTGAAATGTAGGGTTTCGCAGTAATCGAATGAAGGGTAGAGACACGGTTCGTAACACATTTAAAAGGTAACGTCCACTGTTCAAAGTGCCATCAATGCGGACAAGAGGTGACCGAGACATGTAACCAATGGCACCCCATACCATCACGCAGGGTGATACGACAGTATGGCGATGACGAATACACTCTTCCAAAGTTGCATTCACCGCGATACCACCAAACAGGGATGTGACCATCATGATGCTGTAAACAGATCCTGGATTGATCCGAAAAAATGACGTTTTTCCATTCGTGCACCCACATTCGTCGTTGAGTACACCATCACAGGCGCTCCTGTCTGTGATGCAGCGTCAAAGCGTCAACGGTAACCGCAGCCATGGTCCTCGAGCTGATAGTCCATGCTGCTGCAAACGTCATCGAACTGTTCGTGCAGATGGTTGTTGTCTTTCAAACATCCCCATCTGTTGATTCAGGGATCAAGACGTGGCTGCACGATCCGTTACAGCCATGCATATAAGATGCCTGTCATTTCGACTGCTGGTGATACGAGGCCGTTGCGATCCAGCACGGCGTTCCATATTACCCTCCTGAACCCACCGATTCCATATTCTGCTAACAGTCATTGGATCTCGACCAACGCGAGCAGCAATGTCGAGATACGATAAACCGCAATCGCGATAGGCTACAATCCGACCTTTATCAAAGTCGGAAACGTCATAACAACGTTTCACCAGGCAACGCCGGTGAACTGCTGTTTGTGTATAAGTACTCGGTTGGAAACTTTCCTCATGTCAGCACGTTGTCGGTGTCGCCACCGGCGCCAACCTTGTGTGAATGCCCTGAAAAGCTAATCATTTTCATATCACAGCATCTTCTTCCTGTCAGTTAAATTTCGCATCTGTAGCACGTCATCTTCGTGGTGTAGCAATTTTAATGGCCAGCAGTGAAATTCGAAGACAAGCTCTTAAGTTGAAGACTGACTTGGGGTTTCGGTGGGTCGGGATTTCGTTCTCTTCATTGCGTAAAAAAGCAGCGTGTACATGTAAGTCTAAACATCGACATAATGATGGCTGCAGACTTGTAAAATCATAAAAATTTGCATTGAGGAAAGTGAGGCCTACTAGACTAATTTTGCTGTGAAACTCATCACGCAAATATTACACTGCTGGTGTATTAGTTCTAGCTGTAGCCGAGTTTCCACACTAACAAAACACGAAAATCAGTGAAATTTCGCAACAGCCTGCAAAGTGAAAAACAGTATGGTAGCTTGATCTAAGTACAGATTCATTCTTTGAGTGTTCCCCATGAAAACAAAAATCTACTTTCATAGTCGAAAGTTGGGAAAATTACTGAGACATTTATTTCTCTGTTCTTTGCTTCTTTTGTTTTCACACTTCAGCTTCTCGCTGTTCACCTTTCAAGTGTCCATAATCTTTTGCGTGGAGTCTATTGCAATTTTGTTGTAAACTGGATTCGTTTCGTTGTGTTCAAAGTTCTGAGGCACATTAATAGAACGCTAAGCGTATCAAGACATCATCACATACAATAAATACACAGACCAGGCATCCTGCACTGATACTTTGATATTGATGCGTGTGACCGATTTCTGGTTCCTGACCCGACCATTATGCTGCTTTTAATTCCTTTAAAAACAGCTTCTCTCCGTTTTAAGGGATACTACCTCCTAAGACTTCAATTAAAAATTTCACATCTTTGGAGTGTTTACTCTTAGATTCCGAAACGACTTGGCTGTATTTGAATAACAAAGACATCTAAGAAATGTTTGGAATACGGATTACGAAGGGGCTGTGGCACACCGAAAAATGCTACAAATAATTTTTGATTTATAGCACCATCAAACAAAACCACCTTTACTCCGAGCTTGGCATAAACTCAAGCTCAAACTCAAACAAGTTACAATATTTCCAGGAATACTGAAGCGAAACAGTTGCCAGCCAGTCGTTGGAAATCAATTACTTTGCCTGTTGACTGTGTAAATACGAAGTTAGGGAATACACTGAAGCCTTGTTCAGTGCAATCAACAAGCTCCAAGGAAACACGCATTGGCTTACACTCAGATATACCAAACACTGCACAACCTCAACAAGACCGTGAGTAGATTTTTATTCAGTAAATTCAAGAAAAAGGCTACTCTGATCTTGAAATTACAAGAACTTGTTTATACTCAGAAATTATGACATTTCTGGCAAAAGGAATCCTCACGTACAGAAATCAACATGGATTTCGTGAACGGAGATCTTGTGAAACTCACTGCGTATCGGATGAGACTTGCGATTGGATTCTAGACTTGCTTGCATATGGAACTCACACATCTGTCTTAACGGAACAAAACTGACAGATGTAAAAGTAATTTCCGGAGTACATCAAGGAAACGCAATAGGACCATTACTGTTTACAGTGTATACATAGTGGTCCATTGAAATTGACCTGGCCAAATATCTCACGAAATAAGCATCAAACGAAAAAACTACAAAGAACGAAACTCGTCTAGATTTAAGGGGGAAGCCAGATGGCGCTATGGTTGGCCCGCTAGACGGCGCTGCCACAGGTCAAACGGATATCAACTGCGTTTTTTTAAAATAGGAACGCCCATTCTTCATTACATAGTACGTAAAGAATTATGAATGTTTTACTTGGACCACTGTTTTCTCTTTGTGATAGATGGCGCTGTAATAGTCACAAACGTTTAAGTAAGTGATATCACGTAACATTCCGCCAGTGCGGACGGTATTTGCTTCGTGATACATTACCCGTGTTAAAATGGACCGTTTACCAATTGCGGAAAAGTTCTATATCGTGTTGATGCATGGCTGTTGTGATCGAAATGCCCAACAGGCGTGTGCTATGTATGCTGCTCGGTATCCTGGACGACATATCCAAGTGTCCGGACCGTTCGCCGGATAGTTACGTTATTTAAGGAAACAGGAAGTGTTGAGCCACGTGTGGAACGCCAACCAGACCTGCAACAAATGATGATGCCCAAGTAGGTGTTTTAGCTGCTGTCGCGGCTAATCCGCACATCAGCAGGACACAAACTGCTCGAGAATCGGGAATCTCAAAAACGTCGGTGTTGAGAATGCTTAATCAACATTAATTGCACCCGTACCATATTTCTACGCACCAGGAATTGCATGGCGACGACTTTGAACGTCATGTACAGTTCTGTCACTGGGCACAAGAGAAATTACGAGAAGATGACAGAATTTTTGCACGCATTCTATTTAGCGACGAAGCGTCATTCACCAACAGCGGTAACGTAAACCGGCATAATATGCAGTATTGGGAAACGGAAAATCCACGATGGCAGCGACAAGTGGAACATCAGCGACCTTGGTGGGTTAATTTATGGTTCGGCCTTATGAGAGGAAGGATAATTGGCCCCCATTTTATCGATGGCCATGTAAATGGTTCAATGTATGCTGATTTCCTACGTAATGTTCTACCGATGTTACTACAAGATGTTTCACTGCATGACAGAATGGCGATGTACTTCCAACATGATGGATGTCCGGCACATAGCTCGCGTGCAGTTGAAACCGTATTGAATAGCATATTTTATGACAGGTGGATTGGTCGTCGAAGCACCGTACCATGGCCCGCACGTTCACCGGATCTGACGTCCCCGGATTTCTTTCTGTGGGGAAAGTTGAAGGATAATTGCTATCGTGATCCACCGGCAACGCCTGACAACATGCGTCAGCGCATTGTCAATGCATGTGCGAACATTACTGAAGGGGAACTACTAGCTGTTGAGAGGATTGTCGTTACACGTATTGCCAAATGCATTGAAGTTGACGGACGCCATTTTGAGCATTTATTGCATTAATGTGGTATTTACAGCCAATCACGCTGTAACAGCATGCGTTCTCAGAAATGATAAGTTCACAAAGGTACATGTATCACATTGGAACAACCGAAATAAAATGTTTAAACGTACTTTATTTTAATTTAAAAAACCTACCTGTTACCAACTATTCGTCTAAAATTGTGAGCAAGGTAGCAAAGCAAGAAGACACAATCGATTTGTAGGACGATCTGCAGAGGATTGATGAATGGTGCAAGCAGTTGGCACTGAACGTAAATAAATGCAACATATTGCACGTACATAGGAAAAAAAGCGACTACTGTACAACTGCACCACCGGTGAGAAACTGGTGGAAACAATATCTAACGTAAACTATCTAGGTGTAAGTATGGCTTTGCGACCTTAAGTGGAGTGACCACATAAAAGAAACCTTAGGGAAAGCAGATGCCAGACTGAGATTCATTGGAGGAAAATGTAGCTTAAGCACCAAGGAAGTGATTTATAACGCGCTTGTTCGACCGATTCTCGAGCACTGTTCATCAGTACGGGGACCTTACCAGGTAGGACTGACGGAAGAGATGGAGAAGATCCGATGAAGAGCAGCGCGTTTCGTGAGAAGATCGTTTAGTCGGTGGGAGAGCCTTGCTGAGAGGCTCAACAAACTCTGTGGGGAGACGTTGCAAGAGAAGTGTTGTGCGTCATGCAGACCTTTACTATTGAAATTTCTAGAGAGTACTTCCCAGGAAGAGTCGGACAGCGTACCACTTCTTCCCACATACATCTCGCTTAACGATGTTGACGAGGAAATTCAAGAAATTAGAGCCAATACAGAGGTTTACCGACAGTCATTCTTCCCACGTGTCATTCACGAGTGGACAAGGTAGGGGGATAAGTTTGCGTTACCAGTAGTACCTTCCGCCAAGCACCATTAGGTAGTTTGAATAGTTTGACGTAGATGCAGATGTAGCGGTTTGCAGATGCATACGTCAAAATGACACCGAAAACACTTCCAGTTTCCAGCAACACAAATGGAGTTTTCAGTCAGAAATCGCAAAAAACCAATGCTCCGCTCCTAAAATTGGAAATGGCTAATGAAAATTCCGTGAATGCACAGGAGAAAGACTTTTCGAATTCTTTTAGACTTTCTATACTGGCAGAATAACTTTCTGAGTTTGTAATATTCACTGATTCCCAACCTGAAACATGCAGCACTTTTGCACATCAACTCTCTGCCTTTTTTGATGCAAGTCCTGGAGAAACCTTGCATGGGGACTTAATTAAAAAGAAAAGACTAATATTAATGAATTAATGCAATAATTTTACTAGCTGTGTCGCCGGTTGCGAAGTCTCGTAACCAGTTGGCCCTGACTAATATTAGCACGCAATCTGACTGTATAGAATAAAAATAAAGAATGACAAGGAATTTCCATTAACACAATTGATTAATTAAGTCCCCTGCAACTACAAAAGCTACGAAACAGCAAAGCACAAGTGTAATCGTTCTGTGTGTGGTAGTGTGACTCAACGTATATGTATCTGGCTCGGTTCTTTCTCAATACGACAAAATATTGTAAACACCATTTACAATGAACTAATTGAAAAACCAGAAATACTGTAATTGCACATAGAAATCAGAATTACAAGTCTAATAAATGAACACGAGTCAGATGCTTTGTTGACTGTACATGTGAGCAAGAGGGATTGTTATTAAAGATAACTGTAATAACTTCCTACCTTATAATGTATTGACGAAAATATTCCATTACACTAGCATCATAAATCAAAAGCCTGTCTCCTTTCTTAAATATATTCTGACAATTGCATCTTTTTCCATCTATACATGACACCACCCGAACAGTACAACATTTCAGTCAACACTCAGATCGTCTACTCTCTCGCCCAACAGAACAACGACTGCTCCCGACATCCTCTGAGCTACTACTGCGCCAGTGGAGGCGGCGGAATAATAATCTTTGGCGCAATCTCTGGCGCTGTGACTCAGTGTAGCCACCTCTTAACCTCTCCCGGTCTGTGTTGATGGCTGATATTTGCAGTCGACAGAACAACGAGATTGGAAATATCAAAGTGATCGCACATTCTGAAGCTAATGTAGGAACGCTTCCAAGGAAGTATTTCCGTGGCCAGTTTGTGTCACACACGGGCAGTAGGAGTGGCCTCTGCTAGCCCTGGAGGTATCCATCTTCCCAACCACCGCTCTTGTCCAGAGCGACACTTCTGCAGAGGCACCTCACTGTGGAGCCCAGGCCTCCTGCTGGGATAAGCTGCGTTTTGCAGATAGTCTGCTTGTGAGTTGCTGAAGATAACGAATGCGGAAGCAAAAAACCTCATTAAGCGTTTTGGACGCTGCAGAAATGTCAAGACATTCCATCTCGTCCCATGTATCACTTTGCTCAGCTTTCACAAACTCTCCAGACTCAGGACGGCCACTACTGTCCATTTCGAGCCAATCGCCCGGGTATGTTGTAGTCCTGCGTGCTCTATGCCACAAATCTTCATCACCATTGTAAGGTGGCAGAATAAATGGTCAGATACGCACCTTACATGAGACCTTTACAAATCGCAATGAGTAGGTGAAGATGACATCTAACGTAAAACGACAGTTATGAGAACATTTGCCTATTAATTTGAAATGCAAAATAGGATGACAGTCAATCGACGGTAATTAACACACCATTCCCTATACAATGCATGTCTTTGAGCGGAACGTAGAACAGGGAACGCGAGTCGAGTCGCTTTTAGTTTTGAAAAACCAGCTGCACAATGGCGTAGCGAAGCTACACTGTGGGAGTTACGCTGGCAACCACATAAGGGGGTGGCAAAAAGAAGGACAGCGACCCCAGACCAGGTGATTCAAGCTGGAGGCCCGCCTGTAGCGAGGGCATCGATACAAGAGCAGAAAAGAAGCTTTAGAAAACTGTATTTCAAATTTCCAACACGATACGAACAAAAGCAAGTCACGCATTTTCGTCCAGCGAGTGCGACACACGAAAAGGTCAATGTACTTTAGGCATCTAGAATGGGCACAAAACGTCCGATTGGCGGAAACTCACTAGGAAGGAGAAAACTAATGAAGTTTCGATGCAGTTTGATAGAAGGGACGTTGCGATTGGTAGAGGGTGTTTCTACAAAATAAGAGGAACACTCCTATTGGTCGAAAAAAGCCGTGATGTGAAAAAGGAACCCAAGTAAAGGGAAGCAGTTCTGAAATGAGTAGGACAAGAGAGAAATTGTGTCGAGGGGACTCTTCTGAGAACTGGCGTCAAGTGCAGAATGGAACGCTTAACGCTACATACGGCGCAGAGAAGAAACTGGTGTGGGCACTGCGCTCACAGCGGCTGCATTCCAGCTAAAATTAGCTGTAGGAACGTTTAGCTCCAACTGTGGCGCAACGAACCAGCCAAATTAGTTATTTGTTCTTGCGAGAACTGAGAGGGCACTACAATATGCATGCTGGTCCAACCACGTGCGTTTATATCGCCACATAATAGGACTAGCACTGAGTACATGTTTTCTCGCATAACGAGAGACATAGGGAAACTTTCTGCTGGAAAATTCAGCAAAGGCCAGATTAATTTTGTAGGAATTTCAGTGCAATAGAGCGGCCTTGCAGACAGCAGCACGTCGCAGCTTAAGGTAAATACCGCGTGCAGAGGCGTTAACTTTGATGGCTCACCAGCTTGCGTCCACTGTAGACTCGATCGGCTGTGGGTAATCTTGCGCTCAAATTTCACTTGGCTAACCATCCACTGTAGATTTGATTGTCATCCTAAATAGTACCGAACTTTGAACCAAAATCGGATGATTTTCGTAGTACTGACCAACATCATAGCGTATGTGTAGGAGCAATTTTGTAAAGAAACGTCCAATTAAACTTTCATATTATTGTGCTTAGGATTAATGTAAAGAAACTTCCAATTAAATTTTCATAATACTGTGATTGAGATTAATGTTCTTTGACAGAGTTAATACACTCCAGGAAATTGAAATAAGAACACTGTGAATTCATTGTCCCAGGAACGGGAAATTTTATTGACACATTCCTGGGGTGAGATACATCACATGATCACACTGACAGAACCACAGGCACATAGACACAGGCAACAGAGCATGCACAATGTCGGCACTAGTACAGTGTATATCCACCTTTCGCAGCAATGCAGGCTGCTATTCTCCCATGGAGACGATCGTAGAGATGCTGGATGTAGTCCTGTGGAACGGCTTGCCATGCCATTTCCACCTGGCGCCTCAGTTGGACCAGCGTTCGTGCTGGACGTGCAGACCGCGTGAGACGACGCTTCATCCAGTCCCAGGGAACATGCTCAATGGGGGACATATCCGGAGATCTTGCTGGCCAGGGTAGATGACTTACACCTTCTAGAGCACGTTGGGTGGCACGGGATACATGCGGACGTGCATTATTCTGTTGGAACAGCAAGTTTCCTTGCCGGTCTAGGAATGGTAGAACGATGGGTTCGATGACGGTTTGGATGTACCGTGCACTATTCAGTGTCCCCTCGACGATCACCAGAGGTGTACGGCCAGTGTAGGAGATCGCTCCCCACACCATGATGCCAGGTGTTGGCCCTGTGTGCCTCGGTCGTATGCAGTCATGATTGTAGCGCAACACTGCACGGCGCCAAACACGCATACGACCATCATTGGCACCAAGGCAGAAGCGACTCTCATCGCTGAAGACAACACGTCTCCATTCGTCCCTCCATTCACGCCTGTCGCGACACCACTGGAGGCGGGCTGCACGATGTTGGGACGTGAGCGGAAGACGGCCTAACGGTGTGCGGGACCGTAGCCCAGCTTCATGGAGACGGTTGCGAATGGTCCTCGCCGATACCCCAGGAGCAACAGTGTCCCTAATTTGCTGGGAAGTGGCGGTGCGGTCCCCTACGGCACTGCGTAGGATCCTACGGTCTTGGCGTGCATCCGTGCGTCGCTGCGGTCCAGTCCCAGGTCGACGGGCACGTGCACCTTCCGCCGACCACTGGCGACAACATCGATGTACTGTGGAGACCTCACGCCCCACGTGTTGAGCAATTCGGCGGTACGTCCACCCGGCCTCCCGCATGCCCACTATACGCCCTCGCTCAAAGTCCGTCAACTGCACATACGGTTCACGTCCACGCTGTCGCAGCATGCTACCAGTGTTAAAGACTGCGATGGAGCTCCGTATGCCACAGCAAACTGGCTGACACTGACGGCGGCGGTGCACAAATGCTGCGCAGCTAGCGCCATTCAACGGCCAACAACGCGGTTCCTGGTGTGTCCGCTGTGCCGTGCGTGTGATCATTGCTTGTACAGCTCTCTCGCAGTGTCCGGAGCAAGTATGGTGGGTCTGACACACCGGTGTCAATGTGTTCTTTTTTCCATTTCCAGGAGTGTATTTAACGTTGTTGTGTATAAAGTTATTTCACTTTTTGATGTTGGCAAAATGCGTTATCCATTGCGCTGTTTTTATGTTGCCGAATTGAAAACCGTGTGAAAAGCTGTAATGTGGTGAGAAATATTGCGGCATTGAAGTTGTTCACTTCACGCAGTTGTTCTCAATTCAAGAATAAACAAGCAAAAACAAAAACCCAAAACCCTTACACCATGACACGACACTCACTATTTGGTAGAGGAAATGTACTACATTATTCCTATAGAAAAATCCACCTGCTACTGTCCCGCCTGTCTCACAGTATGAGCGTCGTTTCAGATGTAATCCTGCTACGGAAGCTAGAAGATACATAAACCACGACAGCACAGCTGAATACAGAAATATGCCCGAGGCAGGATTCGAACCTGCGACCGTAACAGCAGCGCAGTTCCCGACTGAAGCGCCTAGAACCGCATCAGTCACAGCGGCCGGCTCGAATTACTTCTTTGACGATTTACCCCATTGCACTATCGGAGCTTTATCCATCACAAAACAAATAGTATGGCGCATTGTCCATTACTGTTGCCGAATTCGGAGGAATATTTTCCAGCAGAATACTATTTTCACAGCTGGTGAACAAGTTGTGGGACGACCACTTTTACTGCAAATCTCCTGTTCAGATGCGCTGTACTGTAATTATTAATGCAACGCCAACGAAAAACACCTGTTCAGAATACCCGACTACTACAGAACACTTCAACGCCAGAAAATACCACATTAAACAAGAGCTAATGAACGCGGGCGTGACACCACCTGGTTGTGTTTACCCACTGCGTGGAAGCAGGAGCGGTTCACCTGCGAAAATGCTGGCGGCATGCTAGGCAAAGCCGTCTCGCCACTGGTGTTACCTGGCCAATGGCGTCACGTTCTCACAGGTAACCCAAACGTCAAAAGTCGCACATAATTCTGAATGTGGTATAATTTCCACGACTAAATTGTGTGTTTTATTGTTCACTAACAATACAAAATACACATGATTCACTTTCTACATCTACAGAATGCATTCCATAAGTAATGCGACCAATTTTTTTCTGACGCAACGGCACACCACATCGTGTTGTAACCGGCTGGACTAAGTGGAGGGCAGTGTTAGATTCAAAACGCTCTTTGTCTCATTCGACTGCGAGCTGCCGGAGAGTCAGGATGTGCGTTTCCGTCAACCCCGTTTTGAGTTTATGTAACACGGCACAATTGATCATTCTGTAGAGCAACGTTACGCTAACAAATTTTGCGTTAAACTTGGGAAGTCCGCCACCGAAACGTTTCCATTACTTCAGCATGCCTTTGGGACTGATTGCTTGACCAAATCACAAGTCTTCCGATGGCACAAGTCGTTCATGGAGAGGCGAGAGATCACCGACGAACCTCGCAGCGGTTAGCCATCAACAGCACGAGTCGACGAAAATGTGAAGAGTGTGCGAGATTGTTTGAATTCTGACAGACGGCTGAGCCTTCAATTGAGAGCACAAACTCTAAACATACCAAAAACAACCGTTTTCCGCATTGTGACCGAAGTTTCTAAAACGAGAGAGGTGTGTGCCAAGCTCGTCCCAAAAGTGTTGGCCGACGAACACAATCATATGCGAGTGCTTTGGTGCCGAAAAATGTTGGAAATGTGTGAAAATGATCCTCATTTTTTGAACTCAATTATCACTGGTGATGAGTAGTGGATTTCTGAGTACGGCCCTGAGTCAAAAAGGTAGAGTTCAGATTGGCACACCCCATCATCGCCCCGTCCCAAGAAGGCATGCGTGAGCAAGTCCAGAATCAAAACCATGCTCATTGTCTTCTTTGACGTCAGGGACATTGTACACCACCTATTCATATCTAATGGGACTACAGTGAACTCAGCTTTCTACTTGGAAGTACTCGAAAGACTGAAAAGGAGGGTCTTGTGCTGCCAAAGTGACATCAAGGACACGTGGAATGCCCACCACCGCAATGTGCCGAGTCACAGCGCCTTCATTGTCAATGACTTCCTGACCAGGACCAAGACCCCATTGGTTCCCCAGCCTCCCTACAGTCCTAACCTGGCTTCCACTGATTTTTTTTTTTTGATTCCTCGGTTAAAAGGAGTCATGAAAGGAAAACATTGGGACAGTATTGACAGCATCTAGGCACGTGTTACATCAGCTCTAAAGGACATTCCGGAAAAGGATTCCAGGATGCCTTCCAGGCATGGAAACACCGCCTCCTGAAGTGTATCGACTCAAGAGGGTGTTATTTTGAAAATTTTTGACTATTTGTACAAATATATTCAGTAAAGGATATTTTATGAATTTGGTCGCATTACTTATGGAACGCACATTGTATATCAACATGACTAGTCTATGATTCAGACTTACATGCCTGGCAGAGGTTTCATCCAACCACTTTTACACTATTTTCCTACCATTCCACTCTCTAGCAGCACATGGGGATAACGGACATGTTTCCGTACACGCTCCGATTTCTCTATTTTATTTGAAAGGTGGTTACACTGAGTCACAGCGCCAGAGATTTCGCCAAAGACTGCCGCCTCCACTGTGGCAGTAGTAGTTCGGAGGTTGCTGTGGGCAGTGCTTGTTGAGAGGATCTCCATATCAGTACTAGTTGAGGGTATGTCGTGTGCAGTTGTTCTGTTGGGCGAGACAGCAGATGCTGTTGGATTGGGGATGTTGCAATGATCACAGTGTATTTTTCGACAATATGTATGAAGGTAAGAAAAAAAAATTATTTCAAATTTCCTAAATAACAATGCCTCTTAGTCACAGGTTCAGTCAACAAAGCACCTGGCTTGTGTTCATGTATTAGACTGTAATTCTGGTTTCTATGTGCAATTATAGTATTTCTGTCTTTTTTTGTTACTTCATTGTAAATGGTGTTTAAAATATCTTGTCGTATTGAGGAAGAACCATGCCAGATGTGTACGTTGAATCACACTTCCACACACAGAGCAGTTACACTTGTGCTTTGTTGTTTCGTAGCTTTTATAGTTGCTCGGGACTTAATTAATCAGTTGTGCTAACGGAAATTTCCTTTCATTTTTTATTGTTATTCTATGCAGTCAGATTGTGTACTAATACTACTCAGGGCCAACCGGTTACGAGACTTCGTAACCGGACATACAGCGACTAAAAATTATTTGCATTTTATTTAATTAAGCCCCCATGCACGTGGCGACCGCTGCTTCGCATCGTCCCTTGGAATTCTTTAGATAGTAAAAATAGCAGACAGTAGTATTGTTGTAGTAATTTGTAGTTTAGTAATTGTAGTCTGTATTGCACGTATAGATTTTGTAATTGAACATTTGTAGTTGTCTTGTCATTCTTCTGATGGTATTTTTGTGGAATTTAATTTTTGATGAGTCATATACGGGTTTGAAAATGTTTTGCAATTGTGAAGGTTCGTTAGGCGTGTTTCTAGGAAAGCATTTCGTGTCAATGGTGTGGCTGGTGATAAAGTGTATATTCTGTGAAATTTTCGTATAGTAACGAGTTTTGAATGTTTTGTAAATGATTACACGATGGATGAAAAAGGTAAAAATAATGGATAGTCAGAATGACGTAATTGTTAGCATGGTGAACTCGCCAACACAGGAGAACAGTATGATGAATAATGAAGTAGAAAACAATTTAGCCCGCATCTCGTGGTCGTGCCGTAGCGTTCTCGCTTCCTACGCCCGGGTTCCCGGGTTCGATTCCCGGCGGGGTCAGGGATTTTCTCTGCCTCGTCATGGCTGGGTGTTGTGTGATGTCCTTAGGTTAGTTAGGTTTTAGTAGTTCTAAGTTCTAGGGGACTGATGACATAGATGTTAAGTCCCATAGTGCTCAGAGCCATTTGAACCAAAACCATTTAATAAGAGGGGAAAACAAGTTCGAAACCAGTTCAAAATTTTTCTCAATCAAAAAATTCACAGAATACGAGATTAACGATAGAAGATTCTGAAATAGTATCGAACACAGGTAGCTTTACGGCTATGCCGAAGGAAGTTAGTTTTATGGGAAATGTTAGGGGCGACAAGAATTTTGAACCAGTTAATATGAAGCAGTTGATGGGTGTTGTATTAAATTTGGCAACTGTTATGGGAACAATGGAAACACAGTTAAGATCTGAATTAAAAACAGTGCGATCACAAATAGGAACAATTGAAACTGATATGGGAACAATGGAAACATGGTTAGACTCACAAACAGGAACAATTAAAACCGAGATGAAAACAATGGGAACACGGTTAGACTCACGAATAGGGGCATGTTTTAAAAAACATGAAAGATGACCTAAAGAAAGAAATTAGAGAAGAAGTACAACCGATTTTGAATGCTCACAATAATAGATTAATTTCAGACAAAAGGAACAGGATAGAGAACAGAAAGAAAGAGATCGCGTGAAAGTACAAAAATTTTCAGAGTTAAATTTACAACGTGCACACGATAAGGAAGAAATATTTGAAAGAATCGAGCAATTCGTACCAAATGAAAGAATAAATAACCTAACACAACAATATGAACAGTTAACTGCTAAATGTGTCAATACTGAAACCTGAGTCGCGGCACTTACTGGAGACGTAAATAAACAGAAAGAACAAATAGGTGACTTTTCGGAAAAGAGTTGAGGGAAAAGACAGTAGAAGAAACTTGGAATCACCGATAGCAGCGGGTTTTGAAGAAAATAATTTATTTCCTTTACGAGATGCACAATAATCGACATTCGGCCTGGGACAGACGCGGTAGGTCTTTGTCGCCACGGGCCGAAAACTTTGACTATAAACACTTTTTAACTGTTCGGAAATTTAAGATCTTTCGCAATTCTAAGAATGACATACATCCATGTTCATGGTTTGATCAATTTATGTAAGCACTTCCACCAAATTGGCCACTAAGTCACAAACTGGAATTTATGTGTGGATATTTAGAAAACGAACCGGCGACGCGCATGCGCGAACTTATTAGAGATTATAATAATTTAAATGATTTTTATCATGCGTTTCTATTGGCATATTGGTCCGAAAACACGCAAGACAGAGTCAAACATTGTCTTATTATGCAGCGTAATTTTAAACAGTCTGAGTTCCGCACGCCGGCAGAATACTTTGAAGACATGATTCGAAAGAATCAATTCCTTTCCAACCCTTATAGCCCGACTGTATTAATTTGTATTTGTTTAATTAAGCTGCCACAATCGATAAGACACATCGCCTTAGCCGGAAGATGTTAAGACGACATTGAAATTTTTAAGACTTTGCTACAAGAACTTGAGTATGACAAACACGACGAGACTTCTTGTAATTTTTTCAGTAACAGTAATCACAATAGATTTTCAGAAAAAAGGGATAGTGATCGGAACGGATGTTATAGCGGTAATTTTGAAAATGACAGACGAAACAGACAGGACAATAGATACCAGCCTTATGACAGTAACAGACGTTCTAACAGAAATTACACAGACAATTATAATAACGGAAACTCCTGCCGGAATCATCAATCATACGGAAACAGTAATCGGTATCATCAAGACAGAAATTATTCATACAATAATAGGAATTCTTACTACAAAAATGACCAAGGTAGTAGATCTAACAGTAATTTCAGAAGTGGCAGTCGAAATTACACAAGAAGTAGTCATGCAGATAGGCAGGAAAACAGAAATTTTAATAACAGACACAACCAAGAATTTACATGTAACAGACGGGAGGGACCTAATTGGCATCCTCCGCGTGACAGAAATTCAGAGAGACAAGTGCAAATCGTAGAAACTGATCCGCGAAATGAGGCGAATAATCAAAGACGTGAGGCAAACAATCGACAATGACTTGTAGCTTCGGCTTCTGACAGCAATATAGACGGTTCAGAAAGTAATGACACTACGACTTTACACTACGTACGCGTGGAAGACATGAGAGACATTTTGCTAGACGAAAAGGAAAATAATGTAGACGCATTTTTACATCCTGTTATTTAAGTATGTGTAAGAATAAGTTCACTGCGGTTTTAGATTCTGGGAGCCCATTGAATGTTATTAGTGAATCAGTTTTTCGTATATGTGAAAGAACTATTGCTTGCCCTGTGTTACCTGTTTCTAAAACTACAATTCGAGAAGCTATTTCTGGAAAAAGTGTGGAAGTCAAACAACAGACCAATTTAAATTTCATTTGTCAAGGATATGAATTTTCTGCTAATTTTGTTATTGTTCCATTACTCATTACACAAATTATATTAGGTATGGAGTTTCTTAAGACACACAAGGCAATTTTAAAAAGGAAGGAAGTGTGAACTTGACTGTTGCCGGAATGCCGAGATGTTTGAAATTTTTCGAGTGTTTAACGAAATCTGAATCAGACACAAAATGTTTAAGGTTCCTTACTTCTGATGTTTTCGCTGAGCATTATGACGACAATGTGTTCATTTATGACAACAACAATAGGTACAGAGGCGGTTTGGATAATATAATTAATAGTGAAGAGTTAATTAATGAAAAAGTTAACAAATCTGAAGTGCCAGATGACGTTGCAAGAGAAGAACTGCACCAAATTTTGACTTCACATGCTACAGTATTTAGTCATCACACAGGAACTATACAAGGCTTACAATATTTATTTGAAGTAAAAGAACACACACACCATTTCGAGGAAAAACATACACTATTCCTTTGGCTTATAGAGACAAGGTTAAGAGTGAACTTCAATGCATGTTAGATCAAGGCATTATTGAACCAGCAGTCAGTCCTTATACCAGCCCATTACATGTCGTTCTTAAAAAGAATGGGTCGATTCGTTTCGTTCTGCATTCCAGACAGATAAATAATATCATCATTCTTGAAACTGACGGTCCACAAAATCTAGATGAACTTCTTCAACATTTCCAGGGAATTAAAGTTTTTTTCACAATTGATATGCACGCAAGTTTTTGGCAAATAGAACTTCACCCTGATTGTAGAAAATACACTGCCTTTTTAGCCTTTGGTAACTGTTATCAATTTCGGAAATTTTCGTTTGGACTTACTGCATCTTCAGCAGCATTCATTCGTGGTATAAACGAAATTTTACCTGTTTATCTTCGTGACAATATTACTTCATATGTTGACGATATTCTTATTGCTAAACGTTCTTGGAGTGAGCATAACAAAATTTTGGATTCATTATTACTTATTTTTGCAAGAGTTGACATTACAGTGAACTTGGAAAAATCTAAACTTGGTCGTTCTCAGGTGGAATTTCTTGGTCATATTATTTCTACAGAAGGTATTCTTCCTGATCCGGAGAAACTAGACGCTATTCGTAATTATGCTGTTCCTACTACAAAACGTGATGTTCGTAGTTTCCTTGGTGTCTGTAATTTTCTTAGACGCTTTCTTAGATTGGACAATTTGACCACACCTCGTTTATGTGAACTATCTGGAAAGAATTCTAATTGGTGTTGGGATGAGGAAGCTCAATCAGAATTTTAACAACTTCGTGATGCTTTAGTTGCTGCTCCACTTCTTTCACATCCAGATTTATCTAAAGATTTTTGTTTGACGACGGACTCATCATACAAAGGCCTAGGTGCACACTTATTTCAAGAGATAGTAGAAAACGGTGTTGTTGTACAGAGAACTATTGCATTTGGAAGTCGTGTTCTCTCTAAATCAGAAAAGAATTATTCGATTACGGAACTTGAAGCCTTGGCTGTTGTATGGGACATACTAAGGTTTACACCGATCATCGAGCTCTGGAATTGCTAATGTCAACAAAATTAACATATGGAAGATTGTCACGATGGGCGCTGTACCTACAGGAATTTGATTATAGTATTGTTTACATACAGGGTTCTTCAAATATTATTGCTGATGCTTTATCCCGTGCACCTACGGGTTTGTAACAAAGTGCTGAGGAGGACTGCAAAGAAAACAATTATTGTTTGATGTATATTCAAGGTGTTGCATTTGAAAATTTTGTTTCGGCTTCGCTTCAGGACATCGCTAAGGAGTAAAACTAGGATCCAATCTGGAAGGACATTAAGGAGAAGTGGAGAAGAAAGGAAGGCGTAGCGATTAGACAGTATTATTTAGTTCGCAATGATATTCTTTTTGAACGAAAATCGGTCGACAACTCTGTTTGGTTTGTTTGCATTCCTGATGAGTGGGTTAATAAATTTATTTGGTATACACATTTCAGTTATGCACACTTTGACCCAGAAAATGCGTTCATAAATTAACGAGAAAATTGCTACTTCAGTAATATGGAAACACGTATTCGATCTGTTCTTGCCAAATGCAAATTATGTCAAAAGGCTAAGCCGCCAACTATTTCTGACAGAGCACCGTTGTTTCCTATCATTCCAGCGAAATTAACGGAGATGGCTGCAGTCTTGTTCGGTCCAGTGGTTCGTTCTACTAATGGTTTTGCGTACATTTTGGTAGCAGTGGAATTGACATCAAAATATATGTGTTTTACACCTTTACGCAAAGCAACAGCTCGTTCAGTATCTAATGCTTTCATCAAACATTTTCTTAAAGAAGCGGGTCATGTTGATAAGGTTATATCAGATAATGGCTCACAGTTTCGTTCCAAAATTTGGCTTCGTACTCTACGGCGTCGTGAGATTAAACGAATTTTCATTTCAATTTTTCACCCTCAATCTAACGCTTCATAGAGATGGATGGAGGAAATCAATAAATTGTGTCGACTTTATTGTCACCAGAATCACCGAACGTGGGATCAGTGTCATAATATTTTTCAAAACATTCTGCATGAACTTCCTAATGATTCAACTTCTTTAGCGCCTATATTGTCCGCCCCGGTAGCTGAGTGGTCAGCGTGACAGACTGTCAGTCAATCCTAAGGGCCGACGCCGAAGTGGCGTCAAATCGAAAGACCTGCACCAGGCGAACGGTCTACCCGAAGGGAGGCCCTAGCAACACGACATTTATTTACCGCCTATATTGATATTAAAAAATAAAGCACCGACAAATCGCGTTTTATGAAATCGTTCCTTTTCCGCCGTCACGGAAACTGCGGCATTCTGAAGTTGTCAACCTGGCTCTACAAAATATTGCATCTGCGGCTGATAGAAGAGAGAAATCAGCTAAACGTCCTGGTCGTTTAAAAACCTTGTTAGTTGGTCAAAAGGTGTTAATTAAGTCTCACCGTTTGTCTCACAAAGGAAAAGGCTTGTGTCGCAAATTTTTTCTGCTTTATAACGGTCCTTATAGAGTTCGCAGAATTATTCATGTTAACACTGTCGAAGTAGAAACTCTTAACTCTCGGCGCTCTAAGGGAATACATCATACATCGAACGTTAAAATTTTTGTGGAATGACATACTTCTGAGAAACTAACAGTTATACGTAAACACGCAGAGAATACAAGGTTACCGCGCCGTGTTCTAGCGGTGTCACATACTCAAAAGCAACAGTCAAGTCTGCGCGCCGCACAAGGCAGTCGTTGACCGCAAACAATTACTTCCTACGTCACGCGTACCTACAGCTGATCGAGCGCTCAGTGCGAATGCACTGACAGCCGTAAACAAATACACAGTCTAATTTCTCTGATTCAATTCAGTATAAAGCTATAGTGACTTGATAAATTATGTTCAGTTTTTTTCAGGATACAGTTGTATAAAATATTTAAGAACTTCAGGTAACTTCTGTGTGTGTCCGACGTTAAGAGGACTTGCTATCGAGAAAATTTCAGGAAGAATGTAATTTCGAAGAAGAAAGTAATAAACTAAAGAGGTAACTATTAATTGAGTTTATTTTTCAGGTAACATATTTCCACTTACATACGTACTTTAGACGTAATTTGCTGCTCGCGATTACGTGATTCATAATTTGTGTTAACTGATTTTGACAATGATTGATTAACGAATAGGGTTGTTACTTATGTATATTATGCATCGCTTGGCTGCACTGCTTTTTCACTGTTGTCACATTTTTTAATTATGTGCCTGCTGTGCTTATTTATTTAAATTATAATTGTCAGCTGATTAGTCGTGCTGATATGGTTATGTATGTAGGTTATACTTTGTGATTTATCTGCTTGCGTCTTCATGTTTACTTATTAAGATTACATATGAACATTTATTTGCTTATGCTGATATGGTGCTAATGACCTGTTTATTATGTAAGATATATATTTGCTGCTTTGCATATGGATCGCATATTTATACATTTCTGTTTTGTTGTCATAACTGCTCTTTAATTTGGTATATAGAAATGCTGATATACGGTGTACGAACATGGAGTTTAGGTCACACTATGGTATTAATTATACATCAAGCCTCGTTATAGGGATTGTGCTACATCCACTTGTTAACATTCTGTTCTCTACTGGTATATTTACTCCCTATTGTATGTTTTGCTTACGCTCAGTGCCTTATATTTTAAGATAAGAAAATGAACTGCTATAATTCTACGAAAGACATTGGTACAAGAAACTTCATTGAAGTCACATGAGCTAGAGCTTTTATGGAAGCTGTATAAATTATGCTAATAGGAAGGAAGCTAACGACATGACATACCAACACTAGGTTTAGACCATTGACAGTTATTACACTACATTCTTCGTGAGCAATTGAAATAGCAAGTGACACTTGACACAAGAAATACTCCACATGTTTGCTTCTGTTTTGCCATGATTCTTGAAGTGGTGTACATACTGTGAAATATTCCGATCATTCACACTCTGTACTCGTACTTACTTACTGAAAGTTCAAACTAAAAGCTGTTAGAGGTTATATATGTATTTCTTTTATTTAATGATGGACAAGGTACCAAAATGTATTTTATAATTCATAATGAGTAGAAGATTTGGGTCAGATGGATTACACAGAGGTTGTGTGTGGACATTGTGTCTTCAGATTGTATGGGATGATGAATTGAAGTCTGCACTAGGATTTTATCTGTACTTGTTCGAGGAGAATGACTAGAGGAAAGAGTTGTTATGGAAGTGAAATGATAATGGTGATAAAGTTCACAGGTATCGACATATTGAAGAGGTATTATTGAGGTATTGAGATTGTGCGGAGTTGATGATTATTGGAGTTTTGGTGGACAAGAGTTAAGGTAAATGATATTGATGATAAGGTTTATATGTATCGACATAAGAGGTATTATTGAAGTATTAAGATTATGTGATGCTGATGAGTATTAGAGGTTTGGTGGATAATAGGTAAAGTAAGTGAGGAGCATATTTTTTTTGTTGGTTTATATGGAACAAGGAGGATGAAGATGGCAGACTAGAACACTCAAGTGGAAGGAAGATTGTCTGCACACTCACGTTGTTAAATCAATAAGCCTGGAAATTGAAATAAGAATACCGTGAATTCATTGTCCCAGGAAGGGGAAACTTTATTGACACATTCCTGGGGTCAGATACATCACATGATCACACTGACAGAACCACAGGCACATAGACACAGGCAACAGAGCATGCACAATGTCGGGACTAGTACAGTGTATATCCACCTTTCGCAGCAATGCAGGCTGCTATTCTCCCATGGAGACGATCGTAGAGATGCTGGATGTAGTCCTGTGGAACGGCTTGCCATGCCATTTCCACCTGGCGCCTCAGTTGGACCAGCGTCCGTGCTGAACGTGCAGACCGCGTGAGACGACGCTTCATCCAGTCCCAAACATGCTCAATGGGGGACAGATCCGGAGATCTTGCTGGCCAGGGTAGTTGACTTACACCTTCTAGAGCACGTTGGGTGGCACGGGATACATGCGGACGTGCATTGTCCTGTTGGAACAGCAAGTTCCATTGCCGGTCTAGGAATGGTAGAACGATGGGTTCGATGACGGTTTGGATGTACCGTGCACTATTCAGTGTCCCCTCGACGATCACCAGAGGTGTACGGTCAGTGTAGGAGATCGCTCCCCACACCATGATGCCGGGTGTTGGCCCAGTGTGCCTCGGTCGTATGCAGTCCTGATTGTGGCGCTCACCTGCACGGGGCCAAACACGCATACGACCATCATTGGCACCAAGGCAGAAGCGACTCTCATTGCTGAAGACGACACGTCTCCATTCGTCCCTCCATTCACACCTGTCGCGACACCACTGGAGGCGGGCTGCACGATGTTGGGGCGTGAGCGGAAGACGGCCTAACGGTGTGCGGGACCATAGCCCAGCTTCATGGAGACGGTTGCGAATGGTCCTCGCCGATACCCCAGGAGCAACAGTGTCCCTAATTTGCTGTGAAGTGGCGGTGCGGTCCCCTACGGTACTGCGTAGGATCCTACGGTCTTGGCGTGCATCCATGCGTCGCTGCGGTCCGGTCCCAGGTCGACGGGCACGTGCACCTTCCGCCGACCACTGGCGACAACATCGATGTACTGTGGAGACCTCACGCCCCACGTGTTGAGCAATTCGGCGGTACGTCCACCCGGCCTCCCGCATACCCACTATACGCCCTCGCTCAAAGTCCGTCAACTGCACATACGGTTCACGTCCACGCTGTCGCGGCATGCTACCAGTGTTAAAGACTGCGATGGAGCTCCGTATGCCACGGCAAACTGGCTGACACTGACGGCGGCGGTGCACAAATGCTGCGCAGCTAGCGCCATTCGACGTCCAACACCGCGGTTCCTGGTGTGTCCGCTGTGCCGTGTGTGTGATCATTGCTTGTACAGCCCTCTCGCAGTGTCCGGAGCAAGTATGGTGGGTCTGACACACCGGTGTCAATGTGTTCTTTTTCCATTTCCAGGAGTATATATATTGAGAGAGAGAGAGAGAGAGAGGAAGTCTTTGCATATCTTGGAACACTGACAGTTGTTCAGCAACTGTACATTTAATTTGGCTTAGCAAACACTGGTCTTGACATGATGACTATGACGTTGACTAACTATTATTGACTGTTATACACTGCTGCCACTACTACTTGGTACACATGTTGAACATCAAATTTTTGACAGAATTGCATTTACACAGTTAACACTATTCAATTAGAAAGATGAGTGAGTGTGTTTTGTGTGTTTTACTTTCGTAATACTTGTTTGTTGTGGCATGCACTGACACCCATAAGTATTATAGGTTTACTGATATTTGTGTATTTGTAATAGTTAATATGACAATTATCTGATATCATTTGTGTGTTTGTTATAATTTGTATGTTTAGTGTAAGACCATTGATAATAATTTTGAAAAAGCAATTGTGTGTGCATTCAAACTGATGTTCATGTTTACACGTATTATCATTGATGGGTGCCACTTGGAAATGTTTAATTACTACTGATGAATTCTGATGAATTGTTTGATTAGTGATAGTGAATATTATGGACTGTTACTTGCACCTGCTCAACATTGCTGGGTGCCACTGATGGAACTGCTTCTACTGAGATAATGTCACTTGTTGCTGTCTGCACCTGTTAACATTGCTGGGTGCCACTGATGGAACTGCTTCTACTGAAATGATGTCACTTGTTGGTGCCTGCGTCTGCTCGCCATTGCAGGGTGCCACTGTTGGAGCTGTTTAAATACTGCTGATGAAATGTTATGAGACTGCTATATGCACCTGTTGACCATTGCTGGGTGCTACTGTTGGAACTGTCAACTACTCTGAGGAGTGCTACTTGTTTATTGAACTATTGAAAGGATTTTATGTGAATATTTGTATAAACAGATTTTTTGTGTATATTATGAGATTCTTATTTACATCTATTCGTCATTTCTGGTGCCATTGATTGAATGATACTTGTGTAAACTATTATGTAAAATCACATTTATGCAAGCATTTGTATTCCTTACTGTATTTTATATATTAGGTTATTGAAGGGCACAGCACTTAAAATTATCGCGCTCCTGCTCTTCTTGACTCTGTGAAACTTGGCATCAGGATCGCGAGCACACCTTCAGTTGTGAACGTTTTTAAGGGTCATTTGAGCATGCGCAAGTCGCATAACGTAATTCCCTTAAGGGCCAGATACACACGGATTTGATAAACAATGCGAATGGTTCACGATGTGCACAGCTAGCCTTTGCCACTCGACTAGAAGTCTTACGCCAACCGAACGAGGTGGCGCAGTGGTTGGCACACTGTACTCGCATTCGGAAGGACGACGGTTCAATCCCGTGTCTCGCCACCCTGATTTAGGTTTTCCGCGATTTCCCTAAATCGCTCCAGCAAATGCCGGGATGGATCTTTTGAAAGGGCGCGGTCGACTTCCTTCCTCATCATTTCCTAATCCGATTGGACTGATTACCTTGCTACATCTACATCTACATTTATACTTTGCAAGCCACCCAACGGTGTGTGGCGGAGGGCACTTTACGTGCCACTGTCATTACCTCCCTTTCCTGTTCCAGTTACGTATGGTTCGCGGGAATAACGACTGCCGGAAAGCCACCGTGTGACCTCGAATCTCTCTAATTTTACATTCGTGATCTCCTCGGGAGGTGTAAGTAGGGGGAAGCAATATTTTCGATACCTCATCCAGAAACGCACTCTCTCGAAACCTGGACAGCAAGCTACACCGCGATCCAAGGCGCCTCTCTTGCATAGTCTGCCACTTGAGTTTGCTAAACATCTCCGTAACGCTATCACGCTTACCAAATAACCCTGTGACGAAACGCACCGCTCTTCTTTGGATCTTCTCTATCTCCTCTGTCAACCCGATCTGTTACGGATCCCACACTGATGAGCAATACTCAAGTATAGGGCGAACAAGTATTTTGTAAGGCACCTTGTTGAGGGACTACATTTTCTAAGGACTCTCCCAATGAATCACAACCTAGCACCCGTCTTATCAACAATTAATTTTATATGATCATTCCACTTCAGATCGTTCCGCACGCATACTCCCAGATATTTTACAGAAGTAACTGCTACCAGCGTTTGTTCCGCTATCATATAATCATACAGTAAAGGATCCTTCTTTCTATGTATTCGCAATACATTACATTTGTCTATGTTAAGGGTCAGTTGCCACTCCCTGCACCAAGTGCCTATCCGCTGCAGAGCTTCCTGCAATTCGCTGCAATTTTCTAATGTTGCAACTTCTCTGTATACTACAGCATCATCCCCGAAAAGCCACATGGAACTTCCGATACTATCTACTAGGTCGTTTATATATATTGTGAAAAGCAATGGTCCCATAACACTCCCCTGTGGCACGCCAGAGGTTACTGTAACGTCTGTAGACGTCTCTCCATTGAGAACAACATGCTGTGTTCTGTTTTCTAAAAACTCTTCAATCCAGCCACACAGCTGGTCTGATATTCCGTAGTCTATTGCTTTGTTTACCAGCCGACAGTGCGGAACTGTATCGAACGCCTTCCGGAAGTCAAGGAAAATGCTATCTACCTGGAAGCCTGTATCTAATATTTTCTGAGTCTCATGAACAAATAAAGCGAATTGGGTCTCACACGATCGCTGTTTCCGGAATCCGTGTTGATTCCTACAGAGTAGATCCTAGGTTTCCAAAAACGACATGATACTCGAGCAAAAAACATGTTCTAAAATTCTACAACAGATCGACGTCAGAGATATAGGTCTATAGTTTTGCGCATTTGCTCGACGACCTTTCTTGAAAACTGGAACTACCTGTACTCTTTTCCAATCATTTGGAACCTACCGTTCCTCTAGAGACTTGTCGTAACGGCTGTTAGAAGTGGGGCAAGTTCTTTCGCGTACTCTGTGTGGAATCGAATTGGTATCCCGTCAGGTCCAGTAGACTTTCCTCTGTTGTGTGATTTCAGTTGCTTTTCTATTCTTTGGACACTTATTTCAATGTCAGCAATTTTTTCGTTCGTGTGGGGATTTAGAGAAGGAACTGCAGTGCGGTCTTCCTCTGTGAAACAGCTTTGGAAAAAGGCGTTTAGTATTTCAGCTTTACGCGTGTCATCCTCTGTTTCAATGCCATTATCATCCCAGAGTGTCTGGATATGCTGTTTAGATCCACTAACTGATTTAACGTAAGACCAAAACTTACTAGGATTTTCTGTCAAGTCGGTACACAGAATTTTGCTTCCGAATTCACTGAACGCTTCACGCATAGCCCTTCTTGCGCTAACTTTGACATTGTTTAGCTTCTGTTTGTCTGAGACATTTTGGCTGCGTTTAAAATTGCAGTGAAGCTCCCTTTGCTTTAGCAGTAGTTTCCTAACTTTGTTGTTAAACCACGGTGCGTTTTTTCCGTCCCTCACAGTTTTACTCGGCACGTAACTGTCTAAAACGCATTTTACGATTGCCTTGAACTCTTTCCATAAACACTCGGAACAGAAATTTTCGTTTTGATCTGTTCCGTAGTCTGTAATCTGCCTCCTATTACTCTTGCTAAACAGATAAACCTTCCTCCTTTTTTTTATATATTCCTACCTACTTCCATATTCAGGGATGCTGCAACGGCCTTATGATCACTGATTCCCTGTTCTGCGCTTACAGAGTCGGAAAGTTCGGGTCTGTTTGTTATTAGTAGGTCCAAGATGTTATCTCCACGAGTCGGTTCTCTGTTTAATTGCTCAAGGTAATTTTCGGACATTGCACTCAGTATAATGTCACTCGATGCTCTGTCCCTGCCACTCGTCCTAAACATCTGTGTGGTCTCCTCCCCCAAACAATCCAATCCAACCCTCAGCGCCGCCAGGTCTTAGCACACTGCGGTATAGACTTTTATCCCGGTACGCTCGGCATAAAATTGCTAGACGATAGCACACTCCCCAAATATGCTAATTCACTCACTATTTAGTGTAGTAAAATTATATCGGAGTTCAGTATGTTTTAAAGGTGTACTGACAGTAAACCATTTTGTGGGTTTCTGAATGAGTTATAGTATATTAAGCTATGAATTTTATCATACAGTAACCCATTTGAAACGCTGAGAATCATGAGGGCCTAAAGCACATCACCGGCGGTTGTCAGATTGTAGCATTTATTCATGCTTCTGAAATCTATTGATCTTACGGTGAGCCACGATTTTGTGCTGTAGGCCCACATTGTGTATATCAAAATTCACGAAAAGCAGTATCACAGGTTTCTCTGATATTCACTTAAACATAACATCGACGGTGGTGTGCTTTAGGCCCTTGTGAATCTCAGTGCCTCATTTGTATTCTAGTCAAGTGACCATGTTGGTATACATTACTACTCGAGTTTAATCATTTCCACAAACTATACTTTCTGAGTGTTGAGTTGGTTGTATGCTATGCCGGAATCGCCTTTCATGTGCAATGTCAATATGAACTACGTTGAATCTATTTTAAATGCTAACAGGAAAGTAAAGCTATGAGGACGGATCGTAAGTTGTGCTTGGCTAGCTTAGTCTTTAGAGCACTTCCTTGGGAAGAGAAAAGGTTCCAAGCTCGTGTCTCAGTCCGCCACACATCTATATTTTGCCAGAGTGAAAATTTCATTGTGGGAACAGAAAAGTAAATCAGCAGGAAAAGTTAGCCACAAAGTAATTAGGATCTCCGAGAACAGATCCCTTGATTGAGAGAGTGACGAAATCGAATAATCCAGACTACAAACGGATATTTAATAACGAAGTGTACAGTTAACGCGAGTTGTTGTGTGGATGTAGCATAAGAATATCTGATTTTCAGCACGGAAGAAAATTTGTGAACTAATACATCTATTAGGGATCTTGTATATTTGTTCGAAAACATGGAAAAGCACGAAAACTCTCACTTACACAACATTGCGAAAAGGAGAGTTGCGAAAGCTTACATATTATTTCGTTATTGCCCTAAACTGTATTTAATTATGTACAAAACAACAAAACTCCACAAAAACAATTCATTCGTCATGTAGGTGATGCCTCTTTTTATTATTATTATTATTATTATTATTATTACTATTATTATTATTGGCAGCAACTGTAATTGTTATGTTGATAGGCATAACTGTTATACAGTTGTTGTTGTTGTTGTGGTCTTCAGTCCTGAGACTGGTTTGATGCAGCTCTCCATGCTACTCTATCCTGTGCAAGCTTCTTCATCTCCCAGTACCTACTGCAACCTACATCCTTCTGAATCTGCTTAGTGTACTCATCTCTCGGTCTCCCTCTACGATTTTTACCCTCCACACTGCCCTCCAATGCTAAATTTGTGATCCCTTGATGCCTCAAAACATGTCCTACCAACCGATCCCTTCTTCTAGTCAAGTTGTGCCACAAACTTCTCTTCTCCCCAATCCTATTCAATACCTCCTCATTAGTTACGTGATCTATCCACCTTATCTTCAGTATTCTTCTGTAGCACCACATTTCGAAAGCTTCTATTCTCTTCTTGTCCAAACTAGTTATCGTCCATGTTTCACTTCCATACATGGCTACACTCCAAACAAATATTTTCAGAAATGACTTCCTGACACTTAAATCTATATTCGATGTTAACAAATTTCTCTTCTTCAGAAAAGCTTTCCTTGCCATTGCCAGTCTACATTTTATATCCTCTCTACTTCGACCATCATCAGTTATTTTGCTCCCCAAATAGCAAAACTCCTTTACTACTTTAAGTGTCTCATTTCCTAATCTAATTCCCTCAGCATCACCCGATTTAATTGGACTACATTCCATTATCCTCGTTTTGCTTTTGTTAATGTTCATCTTATATCCTCCTTTCAAGACACTGTCCATTCCGTTCAACTGCTCTTCCAAGTCCTTTGCCGTCTGTGACAGAATTAGAATGTCATCGGCGAACCTCAAAGTTTTTACTTCGTCTCCATGAATTTTAATACCTACTCCAAATTTTTCTTTTGTTTCCTTTACTGCTTGCTCAATATACAGATTGAATAACATCGGGGAGAGGCTACAACCCTGTCTCACTCCTTTCCCAACCACTGCTTCCCTTTCATGCCCCTCGACTCTTATGACTGCCATCTGGTTTCTGTACAAATTGTAAATAGCCTTTCGCTCCCTGTATTTTACCCCTGCCACCTTTAGAATTTGAAAAAGAGTATTCCAGTCAACATTGTCAAAAGCTTTCTCTAAGTCTACAAATGCTAGAAACGTAGGTTTGCCTTTTCTTAATCTTTCTTCTAAGATAAGTCGTAAGGTCAGTATTGCCTCACGTGTTCCAACATGTCGACGGAATCCAAACTGATCCTCCCCGAGGTCCACATCTATCAGTTTTTCCATTCGTCTGTAAAGAATTCGCGTTAGTATTTTGCAGCTGTGACTTATTAAACTGATAGTTCGGTAATTTTCACATCTGTCAGCACCTGCTTTCTTTGGGATTGGAATAATTATATTCTTCTTGAAGTCTGAGGGTATTTGGCCTGTCTCATACATCTTGCTCACCAGCTGGTAGAGTTTTGTCATGACTGGCTCTCCCAAGGCCGTCAGTAGTTCTAATGGAATGTTGTCTACTCCGGGGGCCTTGTTCCGACTCAGGTCTTTCAGTGCTCTGTCAAACTCTTCACGCAATATCGTATCACCCATTTCGTCTTCATCTACATCCTCTTCCATTTCCATAATATTGTCCTCAAGTACATCACCCTTGTATAAACCTTCTATATACTCCTTCCACCTTTCTGCCTTCCCTTTTGTGCTTAGAACTGGGTTGCCATCTGAGCTCTTGATATTCATACACGTGGTTCTCTTCTCTCCAAAGGTCTCTTTAATTTTCCTGTAGGCAGTATCTATCTTACCCCTAGTGAGATAAGCCTCTACATCCTTACATTTATCCTCTAGCCATCCCTGTTTAGCCATTTTGCACTTCCTCTCGATCTCATTTTTGAGACGTTTGTATTCCTTTTTGCCTGCTTCATTTACTGCATTTTTATATTTTCTCCTTTCATCAATTAAATTCAATATTTCTTCTGTTACCCAAGGATTTCTAGCAGCCCTCGTCTTTTTACCTACTTTATCCTCTGCTGCCTTCACTACTACATCCCTCAGAGCTACCCATTCTTCTTCTACTGTATTTCTTTCCCCTATTCCTGTCAATTGTTCCCTTATGCTCTCCCTCTGGTTCTTTCAGTTTATCCAGGTCCCATCTCCTTAATTTCCCACCTTTTTTCAGTTTGTTCAGTTTTAATCTACAGGTCATAACCAATACATTGTGGTCAGAGTCCACATCTGCCCCTGGAAATGTCTCAGAACTTAAAACCCGAATCTCTGTCTTACCATTATATAATCTATCTGATACCTTTTAGTATCTCCAGGGTTCTTCCATGTATAAAACCTGCTTTCATGATTCTTAAACCAAGTGTTAGCTATGATTAAGTTGTGCTCTGTGCAAAATTCTACTAGGCGGCTTCCTCTTTCATTTCTTAGCCCCAATCCATATTCACCTACTACGTTTCCTTCTCTCCCTTTTCCTACACTCGAATTCCAGTCACCCATTACTATTAAATTTTCGTCTCCCTTCACTATCTGAATAATTTCTTTTATTTCATCGTACATTTCTTCAATTTCTTCGTCATCTGCAGAGGTAGTTGGCATATAAACTTGTACTACTGTAGTAGGTGTGGGCTTCGTATCTATCATGGCCACAATAATGCGTTCACTATGCTGTTTGTAGTAGCTTACCCGCATTCCTATTTTCCTATTCATTATTAAACCTACTCCTGCATTACCCCTATTTGATTTTGTGTTTATAACCCTGTAATCACCTGACCAGAAGTCTTGTTCCTCCTGCCACCGAACTTCACTAATTCCCACTATATCTAACTTTAACCTATCCATTTCCCTTTTTAAATTTTCTAACCTACCTGCCCGATTAAGGGATCTGACATTCCACGCTCCGATCCGTAGAACGCCAGTTTTCTTTCTCCTGATAACGACATCCTCCTGAGTAGTCCCCGCCCGGAGATCCGAATGGGGGACTATTTTACCTCCGGAATATTTTACCCAAGAGGATGCCATCATCATTTAATCATACAGTAAAGCTGCATGCCCTCGGTAAAAATTACGGCTGTAGTTTCCCCTTGCTTTCAGCCGTTCGCAGTACCAGCACAGCAACGCCGTTTTGGTTAATGCTGCAAGGCCAGATCAGTCAATCATCCAGACTGTTGCCCCTGCAACTACTGAAAAGGCTGCTGCCCCTCTTCAGGAACCACACGTTTGTCTGGCCTCTCAACAGATACCCCTCCGTTGTGGTTGCACCTACGGTACGGCCATCTGTATCGCTGAGGCACGCAAGCCTCCCCACCAACGGCAAGGTCCATGGTTCATGGGGGGGGGGGGGGGGGGGGGGGGTACATGCTATTAATTGCGCACTCTCAAGTTTGTCTGAATCCAAAAATTTGTGAACACCCAGAATGCATACTCAGTAGCCGCCACTGACCATACATTAGCTTGTCTAAATCATTTTGCAATTGGGTTTGATTTTCCGATGACTTAACTAGGTGCTAAATGACAGCACCATCTGCAAACAATCTAAGAGCGCTGCTCAAATTGTCTCCTATGTCGCTTATGTGGATCAGGAACAGCAGATGGTCTGTAACACTTCCTTGGGGAACGCCAGATGTCAGCGTATGTTCCTCACTCAGTACTGTGACCTCTCGGACAGGAAATCACGAGTCCAGTCACATAACTCAGACGGAACTCCATACGCATAGTACTAATCTAACTGCTGACCCTCTAATATCAAGAGCGACAATGCTATTTCGCCATCTAAATCTTCTGCATTTTTGTTCTATAACTGAAGGAAACGCGTTTCCCTAAAATAATACGCCAAGCCGACAAGGCAGTGATAATTGACTTTTAACAGCAAACAAATATACATTCAGAATTCAAATAGTATTCTAATACCGGAGGTTGACAATTTATGTGCCATAATCTACAGCAGGTGTTATGGAGACAGTAAGTACTCAATAGGATCATTACGGGTCTGCTCAGCTGCAACGGTGTATGGTAGGTACGACCCATAGGTCTGAGGGTATTTTTATGTTGTATATATTCTATTGTTCACATGTAACCACATAAGATACTATTTTATTTTGTTTCATGGGCTGTGGAGCAAGGAGCTGGCAGAGGTGGGCGTTTTTCACATCCGATAAAGCGGTAACGTCACAGGAAACTTTTGCCATTAGCTCGACAAACAGAAGCATGGAAATGAAGTGAGTTGCAAGATACTGCTACTCCCTTTTGTTGTAACAGTGTACAAGAATGAAAGACAAAATTTTTATAGAAAAAATTGTCAGTCGAACTTGTGATTTTGTAAGGTTCAGACGTACATGCCGATCTTGTTATTGGATTACACGACTAGTGTGAAGTTTTTCGTTCCAGAGACTACACACTTCAGCTCTGTGGAATTAGGAACAGTCTCAGGCGAAAACTAAATTACGCTAGTTATACCTGAAAAGTGCAAACACATGAGATTACATGAATTTATGGGCCCACTATCTCTCCTATCTATGAAGAATAGTTAACTTTTATGAGACATTGTCTACCAAGAAATATAGGATACACTAATTACGTGTTAGCAGAAAACAGAGATACTGCGGGTATCAGAAATGGTGCATCGTAAAGTGCAGTGCAGTAAAACGATATCGCTTGGTCGGTATAGCAACGTAAAAAAAATCAACTGATCCGGTTGCAACCGCCTATTGCACTGGGCTGGAGGAAGAACCGAATTTTACTGGTGCATTACAGATTCATGCGCAAAGGAAACACTCTAAAGCGTACAAGAACTTAACATAATAAATAATATTCAGACGTAGATGAAATACGATCTTCGGAGTGTGCAGCCTGAAGTTGATGAAGATTTTATACATTACCTGAGATACGTATTGCTGGCTAGCTTAAGAAGTTCTCCCATATTAAGTATACCACAGTGTCATTGTGCGGAACAGTGCGGTTTTTAGTGACTTCATGGTTAAGAAACACTTTGGCGCGTAACACACGATTGTGGGCTCTCAAATTAAGTGCCACAAAGTGGTCTGCACGTGTAAAATGTCTCTATTTTTGTTCTGCAACAATAAAGAACATGTAGCTGAAATAATACGCCAAGCAAGCCTGTAGTAGCTGTAATAGGTGACAGTTCTATTTAGGCCTCTACCCACCAACGTCACATTTTTCAACACCTTAGCACAACAAGCATACTAAAAATCAGGTGTTTACGAGATATCTACAATTCATTGTATCACGTACTCTGCATATTTTCGTAATACTCAAGCATAATTACGAAATGCACCAAATATGATACGTTAACTTCGTAAAAACTTGGATCAGTGTGGTGGTCGCTCCGTTTGTTTTTGACAATACCGCCAATCGACAAGCTTCCATACAGAGGGAAGTTAGATCTGTGATCGTGGGCGAAAATTCGATCTTTGGAGCAAAAGAAATATGCATTGTTTTTATAATAGTACATAACACACATGGTTCACTGACTGGCATTATTGATCTAACTCACAGATTAAGCATCACTTGAAAAAGCGAAAAAATTATTAAAAGTGATTTCCACAAGTGGTTTAACACTTCGTTTTACTCCGATCTCAGCAAAGTATGACACATTTGGAGACTGAAACACGTATCTCTTGCATCTGCAAGTCTCGGATACTCTAACAAAGTTCACATGCATTTAAGTGGACTGAGCAGAATGTCACCTGCTTAGAGATTGCATCAGTTATTCCTTGAGTGTGGAATTCTCAACTTGTCTGAGAAAGTGAAACGACATTCACGCCAATTGAGCAAAATAAGACACGCTTGAAGACTGTATCAGGACACATGTGCAGGCGTGAAAAAGTCTATTGTTCACATCTATATCTACGTCTACATCTACATCATACTCCGCAACCTATCAAATAGTGCGTGGAGGAGGATACTTTCGGTACCACTGTCTGATCCCTCCAACCCTGTTCTACTCGCGAATAGTGTGTGGGAAAAATGATTGTCGGTAAGCCTCTGTATTGGCTCTAATTTCTCGAATTTTCACCTCGTGGTCAATACTTGAGATGTATCTGGAGGGAAGCAATATGTTGTCCGACTCCTCCTGAAAAGTGCTGTCCCGAAATTTCAGTAGTAAATCTCTCCGTGACGCACAACGCCTCTCTTGTTACGTCTGCCAGTAGAGTTTGTTTACCATCTCCGTAACGCTCTCTCGCCATCTAAACGATCCCGTGACGAAAAGGGGCCGCTCTTCGTTGGTTCTATACCTCCTCTGTCAGTCCTACCTTATAAGGATCTCAGACAGATGAACAATACTCAAGAATCGGGCGAACAATCGCCTTGTAAGCCACTTATCTCGTGGCTGAGTTACATTTCCTTAAGATTCTTCCGATGAATCTGAGTTTGGTGTCTGCTATCTGTTTTATATGGTCATTCCACTTAAGGTCGCTCTGGATAGTTACGCCTAGATATTTTACTGCACACGCTGTCTCCAGCTGTTTGTCATCAATAGTGTAGATGTACAGGAGTGGATTTCTTCTCCTACGCGTGCGCAGTATGTTACATTTATTTACGTTCAGGGTCAACTGCCAGAGCCTGCACCATTCATCAGTTCTCTGCAGGTCGTTCTGCAAATTCTTACTATCTTCTGGCGTTGCTATTTAGGTATAGACAACTGCACCATTTGTGAGTAGCCTTAAAGAGCATTCGACGCTTTGTACTAGATCGTTTATTTACATTGTAAACAACAACGGTTCTATCACACTTCCATGTGGTACTGCGAATATTAGCTTCACATCTGTCGATTTTGTTCCGTTAAGAGTGACGTGTTCTATCTGCAAGAAAGTCTTGAATACAATCGCAAGTCTGCTCCGATACTCCGTAATCTCGTATTTTTTTTCATTAAACAGCAATGCTAGACGGTGTCAAATGCCGTCCTGAAATCATGGAACACGGCATCAACCTGAGCGCCGTTGTCCACTGTGCTGTGGATGTCATGTAGGAACAGAGCGAGCTTTTTGCAGGATCTATGTTTGCGAGATCCATCTTGATTTTTATGGAGGAGATATTCATTTTCAAAAAACCTCATAATTCTTGAGCATAAAACACGTTCCTTTATTCTACAACAAATTGACGTCAACGACATAGATCTATAATTGTGTGGATCTGTCTTACGGCCTTTCTTAAAAACGGGAATGACCTGCGCTTTTTTCCAGTCGTTAGTTACCTTTCGTTACTCAAGCAGTCTACGATAAAGGGAGCAAGTTCTTTGGCATAATGTTTATAGAACCTTATAGGTACCTCATCTGGTCCTGTAGCCTTTCCACTACTAGGCAATTATAGCCGCTATTAAATTTCGCGATCGGTTATCTCATTAACAGCTATTTCGACGTTCGTACGACGATTGACAGTAGGCACAGTGTTACGATCTTCCGCGGCTGAACAACTTCGAAAGACCGAATTAAGTGTATGGCCTTCTCTCTGTTCTCTTCCGTATTAGTGCCGGTGTGGTCGCTGAGAGAATGAATAGGTGATTTTGACCGACTTACTGATTTTACATGCGACCAAAATCTCTTAGGGTTTTTACTCAGGTCGGTTGTCAACGTCTTACTTTCAAAATCTTTGCACGCTTCTCTCACTGCTTTCCTTACGCTCATTTTCGCTTCGTTCAGCTTTTGTTTGTAGCCAGGTTTTTACTTCTCTTGAATCTGAGATGAAGTTCTCTTCGTTCACGTAGCGCTTTTCTGACACGGCTATTAAACCATGATGGATCTTTCACATCTCTTAAAACCTTACTCGGAACATACTTGTCTAGGGCATATTGAATTTTTTGCATTTGTTCTCCACATCTTCGTCCTCATCCCCGAATATTTGATGCTGACTGCTGAGATATTCCGAAATTTTGTATCCTGTCGCCCTTGCTGAGCAAATATATCTTCCTACCTTTCTTAACAGTCATTGTAGGACTCGTTTCATAGGTGCTGTCACAGCCTTATGATCGCTGATACATTTCTCTGGGTTAACTGATTCAGGTAAGTTCAGGTCTGTTTGTTGCCAGGAGGTCTAAGACGTTACCCCCTCGAGTTGGTTCTCTATCTGGTTCAAATGGCTCTGAGCACTATGGGAGATAACATCTAAGGTCATCAGTCCCCTAGAACTTAGAACTATTAAACCTAACTAACCTACGGACATCACACACATCCATGCCCGAGGCAGGATTCGAAACTGCGACCGTAGCGGTCGCGCGGCTCCAGACTGTAGCGTCTAGAACCGCTAGGCCAAATACGGCCGGCTTCTCTATCTGCTCAAGGTAATTTTCGGACAAGACATCCAGAACAATGCCGCCCGAATCCCTATCCTTGCAACCAGGTTTGATGGCATAACACTCTATACCTGACAAGTTGAAGTCACCCCATATTACAACGGCGTGATCAGGAAAATTACTAATGATTTCCTGCAAGTTGCGTCTCAAGGGCTCTACAACTACAGATCATGACCCAGGCGGTCTCTAAAAGCGTCCGATCACTATTTTTTATCGTTGTTTAATACTCAATTTTATCCAGATTTATTCATAGTGTGTTTGAAGGTGCAAGCCAAGAAGCATGCACTTCAACTTCGTATCAATCGTGTTACTGATGAAGGTGGATTACAGCCACAAAAGTTCAAACACGGTAATTTTTTTACAGGTGTGCTTAGATGATGTATATCTGCCCCATACAACTGTGAAAAAACTATAGCCATTATTAACCTTCTACTTTATTAAAATGGTCTTAAATTTAAGAAATGTATTGTTGTTGTTGTTGTGGTCTTCAGTCCTGAGACTGGTTTCATGCAGCTCTCCGTGCTACTCTATCCTGTGCAAGCTTCTTCATCTCCCAGCACCTACTGCAGCCTACATCCTTCTGAATCTGCTTAGTGTATTCATCTCTTGGTCTCCCTCTACGATTTTTACTCTCCACGCTGGCCTCCAGCACTAAATTGGTGATCCCTTGATGCCTCAGAACATGTCCTACCAACCGATCCCTTCTTCTAGTCAAGTTGTGCCACAAACTCCTCTTCTCCCCAATTCTATTCAATACCTCCTTATTAGTTATGTGATCTACCCATCTAATCTTCAGCATTCTTCTGTAGCACCACATTTCGAAAGCTTCTATTCTCTTCTTGTCTAAACTATTTATCGTCCACGTTTCACTTCCATACATGGCTACACTCCATACAAATACTTTCAGAAACGACTTCCTGACACTTAAATCTATACTCGATGTTAACAAATTTCTCTTCTTCAGAAACGCTTTCCATGCCATTGCCAGTCTACATTTTATATCCTCTCTACTTCGACCATCATCAGTTATTTTGCTCCCCAAATAGCAAAACTCCTTTACTACTTTAAGTGTCTCATTTCCTAACCTAATTCCCTCAGCATCACCCGACTTAATTCGACTAAATTCCATTATCCTTGTTTTGCTTTTGTTGATGTTCATCTTATACCCTCCTTTCAAGACACTGTCCTTTCCGTTCAACTGCTCTTCCAAGTCCTTTGCTGTTTCTGACAGAATTACAGTGTCATCGGCTAACCTCAAAGTTTTTATTTCTTCTCCATGGACTTTAATACCTACTCCGAACTTTTCTTTTGTTTCCTTTACAGCTTGCTCAATATACAGATTGAATAGCATCGGGGAGAGGCTACAACCCTGTATCACTCCCTTCCCATCCACTGCTTCCCTTTCATGTCCCTCGACTCTTATAACTGCCATCTGGTTTCTGTACAAATTGTAAATAGCCTTTCGCTCCCTGTATTTTAGCCCTGCCACCTTCAGAATTTGAAAGAGAGTATTTCAGTCAACATTGTCAAAAGCTTTCTCTAGCTCTACGAATGCTAGAAACGTAGGTTTGCCTTTCCTTAATCTTTCTTCTAAGATAAGTCGTAGGGTCAGTATTGCATCACGTGTTCCAACATTTCTACGGAATCCAAACTGATCTTCCTCGAGGTCGGCTTCTACCAGTTTTTCCATTCGTCTGTAAAGAATGCGCGTTAGTATTTTGCAGCTGTGACTTATTAAACTGATAGTTCGGTAATTTTCACTTCTGTCAACACCTGCTTTCTTTGGGATTGGAATTATTATATTCTTCTTGAAGTCTGAGGGTATTTCGCCTGTCTCATACATCTTGCTCACCAGCTGGTAGAGTTTTGTCATGACTGGCTCTCCCAAGGCCGTCAGTAGTTCTAATGGAATGTTGTCTACTTCGGGGGCCTTGTTTCGACTCGGGTCTTTCAGTGCTCTGTCAAACTCTTCACGCAGTATCGTATCTCCCATTTCGTCTTCATCTACATCCTCTTCCATTTCCATAATATTGTGCTGAAGAACATCGCCCCTGTATAGACCCTCTATATACTCCTTCCACCTTTCTGCTTTCCCTTCTTTGCTTAGAACTGGGTTTCCATCTTAGCTCTTGATATTCATACAAGTGGTTCTCTTTTCTTCAAAGGTCTCTTTGATTTTCCTGTAGGCAGTATCTATCTTACCCCTGCTGAGATAAGCCTCTACATCCTTACATTTGTCCTGTAGCCATCCCTGCTTAGCCATTTTGCACTTCCTGTCGATCTCAGCTTTGAGACGTTTGTATTCCTTTTTGCCTGTTTCACTTACTGCATTTTTGTATTTTCTCCTTTCATCAATTAAATTCAGTACCTCTTCTGTTTCCCAGTGATTTCTACTCGCCCTCGTATTTTTACCTACTTGATCCTCTGCTGCCTTCACTATTTCATTCCTCAAAGCTACCCATTCTTCTTCTACAGTATTTCTTTCCCCCATTCCTGTCAATTGTTCCCTTATGCTCTCCCTGAAACTCTCTACAACCTCTGGTTCTTTCAGTTTATCCAAGTCCTAACTCCTATACATTCGAAATCTCTTCAGCAACATTTGAAAACTTGAATGATACTGGATATTTCGCATTTTCGAATAAGGAGTACTTAACATTGCCTGATTTTCGGTGTTTATTCTTGATGACAATGTTTCTGGCGAACAAGGTCATGTAAGGGCATACTTTTCTACAGATCGCCATTATTGTCTAGGCAGCTGTTATTGTGTCAAACATGTAGCAATAATCCAAAACAGGTAATTAGAGACAACGCTAATGCAATTATTCTTTTCAACCAAGACGAACATAATTTGAGGCTCGTATTCAGAGATCCTGTTAACCCTGACATGACTTTCAGTATGTTCCTAGAAATGTGTAAATGAACAAGAGGTGAGAATGCATACAATTTTCTAGTTATAAGCAGAGATGATGATGTAATGGGCATTATTGTATTAATTCTGACAACTATATTTGTGTATTAACAGAGTAGTCGAAGAGTGAAGACTGAAACTGCAGTCTGTTTGTAGTACATGTATTACGAAAGTGTGATTGCAACCTACAAGTTGCATACTTTATAGATAAAAAAGGATGTAAGCTGATTGCTGGGTTTACAGAAAAGATCTAAAGTGATAATATTAACTATATGCTGTAAGTGTATTACCGTAATTGTAATGTATTTATGGTATATGTACTATAAAAATGTTACAGTAACCTACTAGCTTCATATGTACGTATTATAACAATGTAATGTTCCATAATACGCTGAGCTACATATTTCAGTATTTTTCCTGTGTTTATGCCTATCGAGTTCTCTATGAACCTCCATGATAGATTAAGTATTTCATCTCCTTCGTACATTTTCTAGATTATGTCACAGTAAAGACTGAGCTGTATGCAGACATACGTGTGCAGACATTACACAATGTGCGTGTATGTGTGTGTGACTCAAGTTTTTGCAAAGCCAGACAAGCCCAGGCCTGACAAAGCTGCTGACAAAAGCATGAAGCTGCTGTCTTCACCTCCATCTCGCCACTGTTCGCTTTCGGCAACCAAGTGCAGAAGTTACTGGTAGGGTATTTCATTTACGGAATTGAGCTTATTCAGATACTTATAAGCATGCAGTCAAGATGAAGACTGTGGCTGTTTCGATTAAGCAATTAAGGGTCTTTCAGATACTTTTGAGCACAGCTAAGATGTCAACTGTGTTATGCATGCTCATTGCCTGTTTAGCTTATGCAAGTCAGGTAATTTAGATACTTCGAAACATGGCGCCGATTTGAGCAAATTTCAGATCGTTCTTATACTTTTGAACATGGTACCAATCTAAACAAAAGTCAAGTTATTCGATTACTTTTCAAGGAGGCGCCAATTTACACAAAATTTAGATCGTTTTGGTACTTTTGAACATGGCATCAATTTATGCAAAATTCAGGTCGTTTGGATACTTTCGAACACGACACCAGTTTAACAAAACTGACATCATTCCGATACATTTGAGCATGGCGCCAATTTGCGGAAAGCTAATGTTTCTTGGAGACTTTTAATCGTGGTGCCAGTTTATGCCAATTCAGATAATTCAGATACTTATGAGAATGATGCCACTTTACATAAAACTCAGTTTGTGTAAGTACTTCTGAACATAGTGGCAATTTATGCAATTCAGATCATTCAGACCCTTTTGAACTTGGGCAAGATGGCTACAGTATACTGACTCGATGTTTCATTCAAATGGTTGGTAAAATACTGGACTGTGAGTTGTAGCTGTATGTGTCTGTGTGTGTGTGTGTGTGTGTGTGTGTGTGTGTGTGTGCGTCTGTGTGTGTGCACTTTTACATTTTTAATCAATAACTGTTTGAGTACTTTTGAATATGATGCTGTAAGGCCCACGAACACAAGTGAGCTAGTTCCACCACCTTGGATTTTTGAATCATCCCCCAGACCCTGCATCTAGGCATCCCTCAGATATTGGCAGAACCGTGTTCACTGGATTACGAGACTGTGACCTGAACCCACACCTGAGGTTTGGTCAGGAAGCCCCATAGTCATACTACTACTTTCCAAAGGAACCATCCGAGCATTTGCCTTAACGATTTCGGAAAATAACTGTAAACGTAAATATGTATTGCTAGATGGGGATGTTCTGTGGAATGGGCGCCTTCCCAAGCGCCGTATCATATCTTGAGTATTCTAACCCACACCACAACACCCCTCGCTCGGTTCGTGGAAAGCCCTGTCTTCGATTCGACCACCAGGCAGTAACTTTCCACATTACCCAACGGTATCTGTGTGTACACAGATCGGGGTGGAGTAGAGGTGCCACTGTTTGTGTTTGTCATGTAAGATAAGCGCTGCTGTTGTTTATTCATTTACATTGTTCCCTACTTGCTGTTATAGCGTTGCAGTGGAGTCAGAAGTTTCCGACTTTTATCTGCCTGCTTTAGAGCTCTTTGCACGGGCTCCTTTTTTTGTGTTGACAGTCTCGACTTTAACGGAACGCTGTACAAATCTTCAATGATATTTGCAAAGTGAAATCTGGCCTTGGTTTTCACCAAAAATTTGGAATAAGGATGGAGACGCTGCATTTCTTTCACGTTGGCGTGTATGAATGTATGACTTAAAGGACTACAGTATTTAACCAGATTATTGCAGATATCATCCCAGGCTAAAAACGGGACTTACTTGGGTCATAGTGTGGAAAAGGACTTAAAAGTCCTTACAAATGTTTGTCCCTTCTGCACGACAGTAATAAGTTTTCTTTATGTTTTGACCCGCTGAAAGGCTGTCCAACATGGTCCATGACATGTGTGTTTCAAGGTTATGGAGTGTAACGGAGATTAGTTCGCAGTTCTATATCTACATCTACATACATTTTCCGCAATCCACCATGCGGTGCGTGGCGGAGGGTACCTCGTAACACACCTAGCATCATCTATCCCTGTTCCACTCCCAATCAGAACTAGGGAAAAATGACTACCTATATGCCTCTGTGCTAGCCCTAATCTCTCTTATCTTATCTTTGTGGTCTTCCCGCGAAATATAAGTTGGCGGCAGTAAAATTGTAATGCAGTCAGCCTCAAATGCTGGTTCTCTAAATTTCCTCAGTAGCGATTCACGAAAACAGCAGCCTCCTTTCCTCCAGAGACTCCCACCCGAGTTCCTGAAGCATTTCCGTAACACTCGCGTGATGATTAAACCTACCAGTAACAAATCTAGCAGCCCGCCTCTGAATTGCTTCTATGTCCTCCCTCAATCCGACCTGATAGGGATTCCAAACGCTCGAGCAGTACTCGATAATAGGTCGTATTAGTGTTTTATAAGCGGTCTCCTTTACAGATGAACCACATCTCCCCAAAATTCTACCAATGAACCGAAGACGACTATCCGCCTTCCCCACAACTGCCATTACATGCTTGTCCCACTTCATATTGCTGTGCAATGTTATGCCCAAATATTTAATCGACGTGACTGTGTCAAGGGCTGCACTACTAATGGAATATTCAAACATTACGGGATTCTTTTTCTGCATTCATGAGCGTCTTTCGGGTTTTGTGCCAGAAGACTGATCTAATTGGATTATTATTATTAGTGTTCAGTTTGGTAACACGCAGTCTGCAACAGAGGACATGTCAGACTTATCTTTTAGCCTTTTTTACGCTCATATTTCTTTCATTCTCTCTGAATATGCTCGATTCCTACCGTCTGAGCAAGTGGTTGCAGTCCTCTTGGATGCGTCTGCCTGGACAACCGTTGTGTCGTAAAAGTCGTGCCTAAAATGTTTTCTATATTACCTTTTAGGCTACCCCTAATACTTCAATTCTCTTGTTACTGCCCTGATTCACCTTATTGTCACAATTTTAGTTTTACTGGAGCTCCGTAGAAATTCACAAATTCACTGGTGAATCACGCTGGCTGCATCCTTTTAATACACCCATAGAATTTCAGGCTGTATATTTTTGTAATATCCTAATACACCGTGATAAACTTCCGGGTTCCTTTATAAGCTGTTAGTCTCTTTGTTCCTTCGTCAATGTATTTATCTTTTTTGGATTTCTTCAGTGAATTCTTTTTCTGCTTAAAATGACGCAGTCGAATAAAGACGCTCTGTTTGGTGACTTTGTTGTGCTGTCTCCTTTTTTTGCGTTTTTTGATGATGGTAACGTCTTTCGTAAGTCTAAACTTTGTGTCGCTTTTGTGTAACCATTTCCATAACTAGTCTTTTCTAGACGAGGCTATAAATGCTTTCGCCTAAATATATGAACCTGGAAACTCTGCGAATTTTTATAGTATTAAAATTTTTGGTGGCAGATTATTGTTAGAAATGTAATGTTACGTTCTGATTTTAATTGTGTATATACCTTCTATCACACTGTGTGTCTGTGTGTGTGTGTGTGTGTGTGTGTGTGTGTGTGTGTGTGTGAGAGAGAGAGAGAGAGGGGGAGAGAGAGAGAGAGAGAGAGAGAGAGAGAGAGAGAGAGAGAGAGAGAGTTTGCTTCGTCGAATAGGTCCAGAATTTCGTCAACAATTAAGACTTAATTTTACCGTGATTTCCCTCTGGTGTACTGTTTGTTCAATCTGACCGTGCTAGATTTTATACTCCATGGTTATCAAAATGAACTACGAAGGATTCTCTAATGATCAACAAGTCGACGGGGGTTTCATTCTAAACTGCTTTCTGTGATGTCAACTTCAATGAAAACTGAGCCAGTGTCTAATATCGAGTGCTTAATTTCTAATACTTTGGGTGACGGAGTGCACCTCTTCAACCATAACCTCCCCCCAACCATAAAAATCAGAAGTTTAGGTTTTTGAAAACTTCTTACAAAACTTACAATGAGATTTTTTGTTGTTTTTCTTGCAAAATACTGTTCTGAAACGCGGATTTAAAACATAACTTCTTATGATCACAACATTAAACCGCAATATTTATTATAAACAACAGCTGCTATCGTGTGTCCCTGTAGCAGGGTCACATTGCTCCCTAGTTCTGTTCGATACATATCGGCACAAGCCGGCAATCTTTATGAGTATGACGTCATGGTTTCAACTGCTGGCAGCAGCAACCATCAAACAGTTGAAATGTAGCTCCTCGGCGAACTTACGTTGGGTGTGCTGTAAACACACACAGCCGCGCAGAGTGGCCGTGCGGTCTCGGGCGCCATGTCACGGATTGCGCGGCCCCTCCCGCCAGAGGTTAGAGTCCTCCCTCGGGCATGAGTGTGTGTTGTTCTTAGCATAATTTCATTTAAGTTAGTTCAACTAGTGTGAAGCGCTGCTGCCATATTTGTATTAGGTGCCTCTGAGAGTTGACGAGTTCACAATAAACTCTTCTGTCAGTTTCTGCGCTTGTGAAGTACTTCGTCGGATTATTTCTTTTTTTATTGTAATCATGAGAGCTGCCTACTTTGTGTCTAGTGCAGGACGTGGAATAAATTCAGTACACTGAAAATTCCGTACATAATAGTATACATTATTTCTTAACTCTAACACTGCAATATTAACATACTAATTTATACGTTACTACTAAACCGATCTTCTGTTTGCGGTCATCACGATACATATTCAAGTTTTGCCTGCGATGAATGAGAAAACGCTTAATTTCATAGATGTATTAACTCTGTCATAGACAACAAAGGACTTGGAAGAGCACTTGAACGAATGGACAGTGTCTTGAAAGGAGAATATAAGATGAACAGCAACAAAAGTAAAACAAGGATAATTGAACATAGTCGAATTAAATCATATGACGCTGAGGAAATTTGATTAGGAAATAAGACACTTAAAGCAATAGACGAGTTTTGCTATTTGAGCAGCAAAATAACTGATGATAGTCGAAGAAGAGAAGATTTAAAATGCAGAGTGGCGATGGCAAGAAAAACATTTCTGATGAACATAAATTTAGTAACATTGGTTATAAATTTAAGGTTCAGAAAGTCTTTTCTGAAAGTATTTTTGTGGAGTGTAGCCATGTATGGAAGTGAAACGTGGACGATCAACAGTTTAGACAGAAAGAGAACAGAAGCTTTTGAAATGTGGTGCTACTGAAGAATTCTGGAGTTCAGGTGTGTTAATCATGGAACTAATGAGGACGTACTGTACATAATTGGAGAGAAAATTTGTGGCTTAGCTAGAAGAAGGGATCGGTTGGTAGGACATGTTCTGAGGCATCAGGGGATCACCAATTTAGTATTGGAGGGAAGCTTGGAGGGTCAAAATCGTAGAGGTAGACGAAGAGAGCAGTGAGCTTCTTCAGAAGGATACAAGTTGCAGATGTTACTCGGAGATGAAGAGGCTTGCACGGCATAGAGTAGCGTCAAGAGTTTCATGAAACCAATCTTTGGACTGAAGATCACAACAACAACATTATACCTACACGCAGTGCCTTTTTTCTTACAAAAAAAAAAAAAAAGTTTGAGGGCACTCCGACATTGGTTATAATGCAGCGAAAATTACTTATAACTGAAGCATGAGATATCACCCGTCTGCTTTTAGCCATGACGTCATCAACATAATCATGCAGCGTGACCGTAGACACATCTACCGGTAGCTCGGCGTTTGAGCGTACGCATATCTGTTTAAGACTACCATCGCCCACTACTAGCGGGGGAGGGCACTACATGCTTGTTGAACTGGCTGCCAACGATTCAGTTGTCGAGAACGGCTGCCGCAGCTTCGAAATGTTTGAAACAGTGAATGACATCGTTTTTCCCACCAAAAACTGCACTAGTATCGTTCGTATTGCAATTACCAACACGAAAAAGTGAAATAAAAAATTTGCGTCCGTGAAATAAATCTTTGGCACTATTCCAAGTTCTCACCATCGTAAAAAAATTATTTTGTCGACGAAAAAGTTTAGGGGTACGCATCCCCCAGCGTTCCCCCAAGAGAAACAGCACTGCGTAACGTCATTTAAAACTGTAGTTATAATTTATTGTCCAGTGTTGAGCGACAGAGCTGGAGACGTCAGTTTTGGACATAAACCTATGGCATCAGCCGAAATAATCGCGGAATTTGGATTCGTCCAGACCGTAGTTTTTGCCAGCGTCTCTACTGTCTAGGATCGCAGAGACCGGTCGCAGTCCAACATCTGGTGGACTAATTTCCGAGCTGAATTAGTGGCTCACATTAGGGCCGAGACGGCAGTGCTTTTGCTTCTATTTTCAGAGGATCACGTACTGCTGAACAGAAAGCCCGGCAGTTCGCCGTTGCTACGCGCGACCTACCGCAAGCCGGAGCAGGTTTTGCGGCGCAGAACGTGTGCCCCGGCAGCCGACCCGCCGGCGGGTTGTGTCTGCGGGCGCCACGTGTGTCGTCTTACGCAGCGCTGGCTCCACACACGAGGTCAGGTGCCTCTGCCACGCACACACGCGCCTCTAGCTGAATGCCGTTTGCGTTTACAAGCTGCTGACCATCGCAGAAACCAGTCACTCCCCATATTCTACACTACTGGCCATTAAAATTGTTACACCAAGAAGAAATGCAGATGATAAACGGGTATTCATTGGACAAACATATTATACTAAAACTGACATGTGATTACATTTTCACGCAATTTGGTGCGTAGATCCTGAGAAATCAGTACCCAGAACAACCACCTCTGGCGGTAATAACGGCCTTGATATGCCTGGGCATTGAGTCAAACAGAGCTTGGATGGCGTGTACAGGTACAGCTGCCCATGGAGCTTCAACACGATACCACAGTTCATCAAGAATAGTGACTGGTTTATTGTGATGAGCCGGTTGCTCAGCCACCATTGACCAGACGTTTTCAATTGGTGAGAGATCTGGAGAATGTGCTGGCCAGGGCAGCACTCGAACATTTTCTGTTTCCAGAAAGGCCCGTAGAGGACCTGCAACATGTGGTCGGGCATTATCATGCTGTAATATAGGGTTTCACATGGATCGAATGAAGGGTAGAGCCACGGGTCGTAACACATCTGAAATGTAACGTCCACTGTTCAATGTGCCGTCAGTGCGAACAAGAGGTGACCTGGTGACCGGGACGTGTAACCAATGGCACCCTATACCATCACGCTGGGTGATACGCCAGTATGGCGATGACAAATACACAATGTGCGTTCACCGCGATGTCGTCAAACACAGAGGCGACCATCATGATGCTGTAAACGGAACCTAGATTCATCCGAAAAAATGACGTTTTGCCATTCGTGCACCCAGGTTCGTCGTTGAGTACACCATCGCAGGCGCTCCTGTCTGTGATGCAGCGTCAAGGGTAACCTCAGCCACGGTCTCCGAGCTGATAGTCCATGCTGCTGCAAACGTCGTCGAACTGTTCGTGTAGATGGTTGTTGTCTTGCAAACGTCCTCATCTGTTGACTCAGGGATCGAGACGTGGCTGCACGAACGGTTACAGCCATGCGGATAAGATGCCTGTCATCTCGACTGCTAGCGATACGAAGCCGTTGGGATCGAGCACGGTGTTCCGTATTACCCTCATGAACCCACCTTTCCATATTCTGCTAACAGTCATTGGATGTCGACCAACGCGAGCAGCAATGTCGCGATACGATAAACCGCAATCGCGATAGGCTACAATCCGAACTTTATCAAAGTCGGAAATGTGATGGTACGCATTTCTCCTCCTTACACGAGGCGTCACAACAACGTTTCACCAGGTAACGCCGGTCAACTGCTGTTTGTGTATGAGAAATCGGTTGGAAACTTTCCCCATGTAGCACGTTGTAGATGTGGCCACCGACGCCAACATTGTGTGAATGCTCTGAAAAGCTAATCATTTGCATACCACAGCATCTTCTTCCTGTCGGTTAAATTTCTCGTCTGTAGCACGTCGTCTTCGTGGTGTACCAATTTTAATGGCCAGTAGTGTAATAATAATAATAATAAATATAAAAAGCATATCTCAGAGAAGTGTTTGTCCACTTGCCATCTGTTTGTCAGATGCGATTGTGAGATAGGGAAATGAACCAGACTTGAATTGAATCTGCTCGTCGTTTAAACAAGTACGGGGTGTTGAAAAAGTATGTCCGCAGTGCTGTATGATTATTAGCCACAGTGAATATACAAGTTATTTATTTATATACAAGTTATTAATTTATTGAACGTTTTTACGTACAAAGTTTCACATTAAATGTTGAAAGTTTCCCCCTGTTGTTGAATACACAACTCAATTCGTCTAATAATGTTTCGAAACACAAGCTGTAACATTTCTTCCGTAACGGAAGCAGTGTAAATGGATTTTGGACGGTTTTTAGACAGTTGCTTTCGCTGTACCCCAGAAGAAAAAGTCAGGTGGTGTTAGGTCAAGCGATCGTGGAGGTCAAAGTTCCTGCGAAATTATGTAATCACCAAAAACATCAGCAAGCAGTGACATTGAAACGCGAGCTGTTGCACGGTTGCACCATCTTGTTGAAAAAAACCGTTCAGTATTTCACTTAACACAAGTTCTCCTATGAATGGGTACACAATATCACTGCAGTATCGTTGTTCCTTTATCGTTTCGTTGATGAATATGGGACCCACAATCCGACGTCTAGAAATTTCAATCCAAACTCCTGTTTTCACAGAATGAAGTGGTTCCTCATGAAGACACAATGAATTTGCAGTACTCCACATACGAGAATTTTGCGAGTTCATGCGCCCGGATAAATGAAACCACATTTTTGAACCAATCACAATAATGCAGTCTCTTGCCATGAACATAATTTTTCAGCCCTCGCACGACTGTCACTGTATACGGGAAAAGTTTTAATTTTTTCTTTACAGCTGTGTAGGCCGTTCCGACGCTAACATGGATTTCCCGGGGCGAGTTTTCTTACTGACTTGTTCGAACTCATGGGCATTTTATCGGAAATATCGAGTAGTTTATCCTCAGACAAAACGCTAGGACGACCACTTCTCGGTGCATCTGTTACTAAACCCGTACTTCGAAATTTGTTAATCAAATCTCGCACAGTATCGCGATATGGGAGTGTTGTCTCCGGGAAAACTGAATTAAATGTTTGACGAACTGAAACTGTGTGTTTACCATCAGCTTTGAACACTTGTTCGACTAGAAACACACGTTAGCACTTTAACAGTGACAACAACGAAACAAACGGACAAAGGAACTAAACTTAAACGTTCACGTCAACACGTAACGACACACACGAACGATACTACTGACGCTGGCTGAGATAACCGAAACAGTGGAAAGTTGGGAGAGTCCACTTGAAGGGGAGTAACCCAGGCAGGCGAACAATCATACGGCACTGTGCAGAGCCTTTTTGAACACCCCGTATATTGTCTGCATGTGTATACTGCTCCCAAACATGACTCGATTTGCCGTGCGTCTGTAGTCACTAAAAATGAAGACTGGACGCAACGATAATACAAAATCCAGCTGACTCTGTTCGCTGACGTGATCCTGAAGGCGGTACGTAAAGGCGCGAAGGCTCACGGCGTTTGATACTGTTCCCCACTATCGCCTAACACACAAAAATGTGACACTGTCTGTGCCGTCTTGCATTTCGTTTAGCGTGATGTCTAAATCCACTAGGTGCGACATAGTCGCGTTTATGAACAGTGATCCAGTACTGTCAAATGTTTTTTATTCCAGTCTTTGATCACAATATCAATTCTTTTGACGATGACTTTTCCACACCTTGAGGGTGCTCATTACTGACTGAAACCGGTCATCGTCATAAGAATTGATATTGTGATCAAAGACTGGAATAAAAAAAAATTGATGTCTAAATATCCAGTTTTCTCCTTTCCGATTAGTGATGCATCTGATCCTAATCGTATGATTTCTCGTCGTAGAAAGTGGCTCGTTTAATTGCGTATGGGCCATTTTATGTGCTGCAACGTTTTTCGTTTTCTGGACAGCATTTGTCACTATATCCACTGCAATAATTGGCCGGTATTCTGCCTGTGCTCCAGATTAGAAGCAGATCGTCTGCATAGCCTATACATCCAGTTACTTCGGGCGCTGCTGTCATTTTTGTTACAAGATGCTTAGGTCCCAAAACATTGGTTCTAAAATAGCACTCAGTCTTCAGGTCACGAGTGGCCTACCGGGAGCAACCGACCGCCGTGTCATCCTCAGAGGAGGATGTGGATAGGAAGGGCGTGGGGTCAGCACACCGCTCTCCCGGCCGTTATGATGGTATTCTTGACCGAAGACGCTATTATTCGGTCGAGTAGCTCCTCAATTGGCATCACGAGACTGAGTACACCCCGAAATAGGTCAACCGCGCATGGCGGCTGGATGGTCACCCATCCAAGTGCCGGCCACGCCCAACAGCGCTTAATTTCGGTGATCTCACGGAAACCGGTGTATCCACTGCACCAAAGCAGTTGCCCTTCTAAAATAGGGCCTAGTGGAAATCCTTTCGTTATTACTTTCTGCATAGCTTTGCCAAGGCAAATAAGTATGGCTTGCTTATTCCTATAATAGCCTCTTGAAGGTCTTGTAATGTTCCCTCTTTCTGTTTATTTAGGTTTGATTTGTTTGATTGTTATTCTTTATTTCTATTATTCGGAATCTTTTTTTTTAATTGAGCCTGAAACTTACGTAATAAATACTTCGCGTGACGTACGATTTGCAGCATAAACAAAAATTAATTTCGGAAATGTAATCCACTGAATATTAAAAGTAAAGCTTTTGAACAACGCGCGTGACTGACTAGATACATTCAGAGGGTACGTACATTCGCGTGCGTGTGGTTGCGGTCTAATGAGAAATTTTCATTGTGAAATAATTTCGTCGTAACACACTCGGAGATTGCGAACGTACATTCAGAGTAGAGGCACGTACGTTCTATCATTCCCCGTGGCCTGGGTAAAAGAATGGCAATTATTTAAATCTAAGAGTATTTCTTTTGCATCGGACTAGTATTTTTATAAGAAAAAGAAGATTGCAGGTTGTGAATGTCTCGGCAAAACGAATCGGAAGTAATTTTAGCGGCCACGAAAGGAAAGTAGAGAGCACAATCACGTACCTCTATTGTTGAGCAGCGCCGGTTTGAAGATCTTCGGTTCCATCTAAAACTCGCCTTCTCTGCTTAACATAAATACTCCATAGGCATGGGAATAAGGCTTGTTGTGCGATGAAAATAATATAAAACACATCTTGCGTCTTTTAACTCATTCATTTACCACACACACACACACTAGTAATTAGACAGTACGACATCCCACCATCCCATCAGAACAAAAAGGTAGTCGTTCATACAAGAAATAAAAAACGAAGGGCGAAATTGTTCCTATGTCTCTCAAAGATAAAAAGTTTACCAGATATTTCTCTGGTGTGTCACTGGAACAATTTTTCAGCACCTCTGCGATTAAATCACAATATTTTCAGTTCCTTTACATCGCCCCCTTGGGCGAATTGTCTGAAGAAATGTCAATTTTGCGGGCAATGAGCCCAAACACTTTGCACACTGGTAGTCCTTGTCTGTTATTCACACGTAATGGGATTGCACTGTCAGTGTCTCTCTCCCGATCACTTCATTCTACAAACATGGTTTTGATGCCAGTTTTGACACATGACAATGAGGACAAAACATTTATATAAGGATACACAGAACACATGTAAAACACACATAAACTTACATACTATACACACAAAATTATTACATCGTCCTTGACACAAAATCATCACATTTGGATAATTGTTACATCCTCCTATTACCTTCTTTCTTCTCTCTTTTTTTTTGTATTGTATACACAAAATTATTTTATTATTTCTTGGTACATCGCATTATACAAAGGTATTACATTGTTTTATACATTGTCTATCGCTATATAAACAGTCTTCTTTTACACTTGCTGCTCATAAAATTCATAATTCCTAAGTCCTGTCCATTCAGAAACAAAACTGTAGCTCATGATATCACTAGTTTGTCTTTTATGATAAATGCCCACGTTCGTTATTTGTTCCAGCGATTTTTTACTGAACCTTGTCGGCGTACCTTTTTTGCTCATAACATTTTTATTACATAAATTGGTAGGTGATTGTGTTATCAGAAAGTACGTGCCTCTAATACTATATTTCGCGATCGTGACACTGTCTGACATCTCATAGAGCATAGGAGAACACGTTTGAGAACAACAGCACTTTTTTACTCTATGTCGTGCTACTGATGCACTTATGCATTGAAATAACAATACTAGGACATGAACGCACTATAAGTGCTTTTAGAAGTTGTCTCCAAATGAGGCAAAGTTTGTTCATTCTCTACCCGCGAGTTACTATGTGGGAGGGGGGATTCTTTCATCCTTTCGTCACCCAAGTTTGTAACAACGCATGGTACACACACATCATAAACATAAAGGAATAAAATAATAATAGGAAATGAGTAAACAGACATAAATAAATCACTATACATAAATTGCTAGGTAGTACAAACAACAGATTAATAATGAAGCTTGGCTGCTGCGCTACTGCCTCTAAAGTCTGTGCTCGCGTATATGGTGTTTTTTTTGTGTTCATATTTGTGTTACTTCTTCTCCTTCCATCAACTATCTTCCGCTCAGATTGGTCAAAATATTATAAACAAATAAAAAAATATAATCAATGTACTGCATCCCTCTAAAGGCAGCGTACATCCTTCGTATTTTCATACTAAAAAAATAGATTATTAAAATTCTTTGGCGTTACTGGGTATCACGTAGTGTGTTTCTCAGTGATCTTGGTAATGTTTTATTACGTCAATCGTCAGTCATAGTGACATTAATGTAACTTCATGACTTTTCCCCGCCGATTGAAGTCTCGCAGTATCTCGCCGAGCGCCACCTGTAAATAATCGTGTTTGTTTCGGCGTTACCTCATTTTTTCGGCTAGTTGGCTACCTGTAACTTACCTTATACATACTCCTTTATTTTTTTTATAAGGGACGGTGTTATGTTTGCTTCAGTTAACATTCACAGATTGTATCTCAACATCGTACTTGCATTCAAACATGTATATAAAGTTAAAAAAAAATTATCTGTATGACAGTAAGATCACGCAAGTTGTTATTCATGTATCCTATCTTTAGGTGCACTTTTCTTAGATCAAGTTACTGTGCGTATGGTATAAAATACTTTCTCAGCAACCTATCGTGTACTTGCGTCACAAATTTAACCTTTGTACCTTAGGGAGTCCAATATTTTTCTTTGTAACTTACCCTGTACCTTACTGCCTTGATACACAAGTGGCAAAAAAAAAAAAAAAAAGAATAAATAAGAATAAATAACTTACATCTATTTTGCTGTGAGGTCTGTGCCAATTGTTCGCTCCAGATACCTCCGTACATAAACTTAAAACTAAAATACCACTGTGACCAAACAAAAAACATTCCGTCAAAACTTACAAGTACACTTCGTGTTAAACATCGCTAGTCACCAACTGACGTGTATGTCCTAGCTTACCTGTGTCTTGCGTCCACGTTCACTGACAAATGTAAACAGAAATAGTGAAATGCTCTGATTCACTTAGCTGCATAAGATGTATTTTCTTTATCCTAATCGTGCTCGTTCCTTTTTTTACAGTAACTTATTTTATACTTGTGCATTATTAGATATGACGTATGATACTTAATTATAGTAGAATTTTCTTAAGTCTCTGTGTGCATACAGCCCTTTGATCTTACCACTGTGAGGGTATGTAAGTAAATAACAACCGTCGTGCGGAATATGTGCGATTACGTACGGACCAGTATATTTCATTTGCCACTTAGCGTTTTTCTTAGCTAGCAAGGAAGATTTCACGTGAGTTTTGAGTAACACCTTTTCTCTGATTGTAAATCTGGTAACACCATGTAGCCGTTTATCATAATGCTTCTTTCGGCATTGGGCCTGTTGTGTGATAGAGATTAATACTTGCCTTATTTTTTTCATTTAGGTCGACAGGTTGTCTAGGAAAAGACGGGATAGGGTTTACCCATTCATTATTTTCTTTCTTATTGCATATTAGTTCTGACGGCGTAACTGCAGTGTCGTATATTGGGAGATTGTTTACCACCTGTTCAAAAACGTTTAAGTATTCAATCCATTTAGACTACTTGTTGGCTACGTATGTTCTCATAAACCTATTCAATTCACGGAATATTCTTTCAATAGGGTTTGATTGCGGGCTATACCGGGATATCAGTATTTGTTTAACCTGTTGTTCTTTCAGAAATTTTTTCCAAGCATGGCACGTAAAATTGGTTGCGTTATCTGTTAAGATCGCCTGTGGTTTCCCAACAGACGGGAAGTAGTCGTTTAGCATACGTCTGATAATAGGCTTAGCTGCAGTTGTTTTCGTGGCATATAATTTCACATACTTTGAAAATACATCATATACTCCAATAATATATTTTACACCTCCCCTGGCAGAGGGTAAAGGACCCATAGCATCTATGCATACTAGCTCTAGTGGGTTTTTTGGTAAAATAGGATGCAACTCTGTCTCGCAGTTCAGATTGACAGGCTTAACCTTCTGACAAATAATACAAATTTTCAAAATTTGTTGTGTGCGTCGAAGCATATTGGGAAAGTAACAGTACATATTTAATTTCTTATAGCACTTGCGGGCACCGTAGTGTCCCCAAGCGTAGTGAGTATGCCAAATTAAACTTTTCTCATATGCTTCGGGCACATGTATCGCTGTACATGTTCCTCCTGTAAAATAATACATCCTTGTGTAATTTGTAATGTTGTCTTATGGGTAAAGGGGGGTTATTGTTTAACTGGAATCTAACTTTTCTCCACCGGTCATCTTCTTCCTGTAATTTGGCCATATTATTGCACATATCCAAAAAATATTTCCTGAATTTTGTGTCCTTGATGAGCATAACTTTAAATTCTGTGTTCTCTCCTACCAATTCTTCGAACTCAGGTAGTCCTTGTGGTAATCTTGACAGTGCGTCGGCGATTACGTTATCCTTGCCATTCACATATACAATTTCAAAATCATAAGACTGCAAAAATAACGTCCACCGCGCAAGGCGATTGTGTAGCAACCTACAAGTGAGTAAAAAGCTTAATGCCTGATGGTCGCTGTAGATTCGTATATGTTTGCCAAATAGATAATAGTGGAATTTTTTAATAGCCCACAAAATAGAAAGGGCTTCCAATTCTGTTGTGGAATACCTGCGCTCGCATTCTGACAGAGTACGGCTAGCAAAACTAATTATCTTAACATTGTCGGAGCTAGCGCCTATGTCCAGCTGAAATAGACAGGCTCCTAGTCCCGAAAATGAAGCATCCGCCGCTATACAGAAATCTTTGCTCATGTCAGGATGTTCTAGTATTTTAGAATTAACCAAAGCATGTTTTATTTTTTCAAACTCGGTCTGGCATTGAGGCGTCCAGATCCACTGTTTGTCCTTCTTTAAGAGGCCCAATAATGCAGGGGTATTGAGCAATTGGTTCGGCACGAACCTGCGAAAGAAAGAACACAATCCCACAAATGCCTTTAGCTGTCGTTTTGTGCACGGCGCGGGAAAGTTTTTTATGGCTAACAGTTTTTCTGGGTCGGGTCTTATCCCTGCCGGCGAAATTATGTGACCGAGAAATTTTATGTCTTTTCTCACAAATTTTGATTTGCTAAGGTTAGCTGTGACACCTGCCGCTGAAAACCTCTGTAACATTCTTTCCAAAAGCTCTATATGTTCATCCCATGTAGGTGTTGCTATTAATATGTCATCTATATAAACTGTGAGTTTGTCAAGAAGGTCAGGTCCTAAAACAGTGTCGAGCGCAGTTATGAAAACGCCGGCACTAACGTTCAATCCGAACGGTAGAACACAATACTGGTAGGACCTACCTGCAAATATGAATGCTGTATACTTCCTACTATCAGGTGATAGTGGGATTTGCCAATATGAACTACGGAGGTCTACACTAGTTAAATATTGCACCCCATGAAAACGCTGCAGCTGTTCTTCCAGGTTTTCAGCTCGGGTGATTACTGGAACTATAATCTTATTAATTTCCCTTGCGTCGAGAACGAGTCTCACCGAATTGTCGGCTTTCTTGACCGCTAATAGTGGACTGCAATAAGGCAATAATGAAGTCTCTATGATATTCCACGAGAGCATTTTCTTTATTTCTTGAGCCACTGCCTCTCTTTGTGACCAAGGTATAGAATAGGTATTCTTACAGAAAGTGTCGTGGGGCCGGACATCCAAGCTATACTGATACGTCCTAATGACCCCGGGTCTTTTATCAAACACACGAGCATAGCGTAACAATACACTTCTAAGATCACCCTTCTGTTGTTGTGAGATTTCCGAGCATTCAGATATTTTCTGTTCAATTTCATGCTGCTCTACCTGCTGATACCACAGTTCACTCGAGTCGCTATTTCGTGAAGTATTGACCTTTAGGATTTGGATGTGTATATTTCGACAAGCTTTGTCGTTCCTACTCTTGACTTTTATTAAATCCACACTACAGTTCTTTCCGTTAATATATAAATGACACTTTCCAGATTCCAAGTAAATTTTAGCACACTTTTCCCTTAAGAAGTCCATGCCGAAAATGCACCGTTCTTTCAACCCTTCTACAACTAGAAAAATTGACTGAAAAACAATGTCTTCAATCTGCACTTCGACCATGGTTTGCATTTTAATTAACTTGGATTTACCGCCTATGGCTCCTAATATCCTACAATTTTGTACTGGATAGGTCGGTAAAGTCGTGTGGATATTAATCTCTTTAAATAGTGCCTTGGACATCACACTAATTTTCGCACCAGTATCTACAAGGATATGCGTAGGTACTTTTCCTACTACGGCCTGTAAATTAGCTTGTACTATACCATCACCTTCACATGACTGTGGTTCTTCCTCCTTGGTCAATAAATCACGCATATCCGTTTCATCTTGGTACCTGAGCAATTTACTTTCATGACAGCATGGATCGCCCCCACGACAATCTATGGCCAACATTGGGGAGCATAATGAGGCCATGTTTAGTTTAACGCTCCACGGTTCATATCTGTTTGTGTTTCGTTTGCGACTTCAATTATGTTTACCCCTGACGTGTTGCTCCTTAGTTGAGTATTTCTGTCGTGGTTTTGCCCTGAGTTTAGCGGAATAGTGTCACCTAGCGTTTCTGATTGATAGGCTTGGCTGTTAGCAGGATATTGCCACTGCCTACTTTGATGATCTCCCGTGTGGTTGCGGCTAAATTCAGGCTGGAAATTATTATAACTATTTCCCCACTGGTTCCTATTCCCATTTCTGTACCAGTTACGTTTTCGGTCACCGGAATAACCAGAAAAATTCCTATCCCCGTTTTTTCTTCTTCTATTGTATTGCGGATGGCAGGTCTGATTGTAGCAGTTGTAATTTCCTCCCGAACTCGGGCCTGGCATCTGTGCTGTAGGGGCGCGATCGACAAAAGCCGGTCGCGATTCAGCCGCGCACGCTACATTGTTGACGCCGTAATGCGGCTGGCGCTGTATAAGCCGGTTGCTACCGCTGCCACGAAAATTGTTTTGGTAGGCTTGATTTTGCCTAGCATCCTCATTAATTAAATCGATAGAATCTAATACAGATAGGAAATATTCGAGATTGCTCTCTGGTACTTGTACTAATTTTTCTCTGATACTGATCGGTAATTTTGCCTTCAGGATGCGCAGTACGTCTGTGTGTGTGACGGGCTCGTCCCAGAATCGCGTTTTGTTTAAGTATTTTTCAAAATACTTCCGGAGTGATCCAAATTTTGGATTGTATGGCTCCGGGTTAAACAGAGCTTTTCTCAATCTCTCTTGTACACCATGGGACCAATACTTAGATAAAAATGCAGCTTCAAATTGTTCTAATGTCTGACAATTTTCCGACATTTCCATTGCCCATAGGGCACCATCCCCTTGAATATATCCAGTTATATACTGTATTTTTTGCTTTTCAGACCAGGTCTTAGGCAACACATTCTTAAATGACTTTATAAAAATTACCGGGTGGACGGATTTTTTTTTTCTGGGATAAACACTTGAAACTGCCTGTGTTTTATAAGGCTTTCCTCTAACAGAACAGCCGACAAAGTTGGTTCGGTTGTCTGGTGTCTCTCTCGTTCGTCGCGGTAATGTTGATTACCGTAACGACCTTCGTTTGGTGAAAACATGGGTACATCGGGATAAAGATAACTGTTTGCTGCGTCGTCACTTACCTGTGCGTCTGTCATCAAATTCCTCTTCTGAATGTTGTTCTCTTTCGTTCTGTGTATGGTGTTTACTCTTTAGTTGCTCGACTACATGTTTTTTCCAGTCAGGTACGCCCTGTGTCAGAGTCTTTTGTAACTGAGCTAGGTCAATTTGAAGTTTAGTACAGACGTGTTTTGGGTAGTGTACACCTGTTCTACAGTGTTAGTTATTGCCTTTTTCAGTTCTGTTTCTAATGTATGGTTGATATGTTTGTCTTTTTCCTCTAAAAATTCGTCAGACTGCTGTTTTTGTTGTTTCGTCATGTCATCAACTTGGTCTACAGCCTCCTGCATTTTGACACTAAGCTCGGTCTGTTGAAAACTCATAGCTTCAAAATTTTCGGTTAAGGTACGGATCTGTTCTGGCATATCCTTAACTGTGGACTTTAAGTTATCAATGTCTTGGCTCATGTAATTTAAATCTTCGCGTACTACCTCTATCACTTGATCTGCTACCTCTCTTTTTAACTGGGTCAGTTGAGTCGTCAGATTATTTTGCATGTCGGTCAGGTTCTTCACGTCATTGTCTATTTTGTCCATTTGTATCGTTACACTGGCTATCTGGGTAGTGAGAGCGTTTATCTGCGCTGTGACATTGTCGGTGTGAGCTTGCATTTGTGCTGCAACATTTTCTACTCGTGTGTTAACAGTACCTATCTGAGCTGCAACATTTTCTGTGTTAGCTTGCATTTGTGATGCAACATTTTCTACAACTTGAGCTGCAAACTGCGACATTAAATTTGTCTGCATCTCTCTAAACATGCGTATAAGGTCTGTTTCTACTGGGTCTTGTGTATTGTCAGTATTCGTATTTGTTTCTGTAGTCGACATATTGTCGCCCGTCGCCTGCGACTGAGCACTGCCGGTCGCTGCGACTGTGTTTTCGGTATTCGCAGTACTTTCGGCCTCAAAGTTTTGTAAGGGTTGGACTATTGATTCCTCATCTGACGAACTATCCATGGTTTTTGTCTGAGATCTGAGTTTCACCATGCCGATTCACAACACAAAACAGCGTGCAGCCGAACTTCACTATCACTACAGCTCGTACTACACGTAAATAAACCACAGATGGCTTTGCACTCGTCCGTGAAAATTCACGTAGTAAAATATGTCTCTGGCAAAACAGAAGACTGATAAATGACTCTTACTTTTTTCGCGCTCAATCAATAAAAATTGTCCGCCATCTTGTGATGCTTTTACATATAATACAAAATGAACTAATGCAATTTTTACGTAAACTAAAAAGAAATGGAAAAGAATTTGGAAAAGGAATTGATGCGTTCTACGCAGTGGGTGTCGAAAAAATGAAAAAAAAAGTCCCACATTTACTTTCAACTAAAGCGGATTAGTGCTGTTGTTCTTACCTTACGTGTGTTTTCTGACGGTTTTGTAGTGAGAAGAATTAACATTAAATCGTCCAAAACTTTTTTTCGGAAATTAGGAATTTCCATGTGGTTTTTCGTTTCTGGTACGTAGCTCGCATGACATGCAACAGAAACAATATGTTGTAGTGGCAATAATGGATGGCAAGAAAAAAAGCTTAAATATTTCAACTAACAATTCTACTGATTTTTACTGAAATTATGGTCATGGCACTCGGTCGCCATTGTAACGTTCCCTCTTTCTGTTTATTTAGGTTTGATTTGTTTGATTGTTATTCTTTATTTCTATTATTCGGAATCTTTTTTTTTTAATTGAGCCTGAAACTTACGTAATAAATACTTCGCGTGAAGTACGATTTGCAGCATAAACAAAAATTAATTTCGGAAATGTAATCCACTGAATATTAAAAGTAAAGCTTTTGAACAACGCGCGTGACTGACTGGATACATTCAGAGGGTACGTACATTCGCGTGCGAGTGGTGGCGGTCTAATGAGAAATTTTCATTGTGAAATAATTTCGTCGTAACACACTCGGAGATTGCGAACGTACATTCAGAGTAGAGGCACGTACGTTCTATCATTCCCCGTGGCCTGGGTAAAAGAATGGCAATTATTTAAATCTAAGAGTATTTCTTTTGCATCGGACTAGTATTTTTATAAGAAAAAGAAGATTGCAGGTTGTGAATGTCTCGGCAAAACGAATCGGAAGTAATTTTAGCGGCCACGAAAGGAAAGTAGAGAGCACAATCACGTACCTCTATTGTTGAGCAGCGCCGTTTTGAAGATCTTCGGTTCCATCTAAAACTCGCCTTCTCTGCTTAACATAAATACTCCATAGGCATGGGAATAAGGCTTGTTGTGCGATGAAAATAATATAAAACACATCTTGCGTCTTTTAACTCATTCATTTACCACACACACACACACACACTAGTAATTAGACAGTACGACATCCCACCAGCCCATCAGAACAAAAAGGTAGTCGTTCATACAAGAAATAAAAAACGAAGGGCGAAATTGTTCCTATGTCTCTCAAAGATAAAAAGTTTACCAGATATTTCTCTGGTGTGTCACTGGAACAATTTTTCAGCACCTCTGCGATTAAATCACAATATTTTCAGTTCCTTTACAGTCTGTACAGGGGTGCTCACAGTTCTGTTAGGTGTGTTGATGTCTTGGAGGGCAGGCTCTCTTGCAGTTTTGCCGGGTTTAGTAAACATGTGGGTCGGTAGAAGTTCACCAGTCTGGGGATCCCCTTTCTTAAGGATGACCAGCTGTGTTAATTTCCATCAATTTGCGACTCTAACTTGGAACAGGCATTCGTTTGACAGACTTGTAAAGTAAAGTGCAGTATTATCCTGTAGTGCTTGGCGCACTTCGGCCTTCGTTCTATCTGGCCCAGAAGATTCTCTTTCACGGAAGTACAACCAGTCTTATTTCATCCTCAGCGAAGACTATAGCTTAAGTGTGTACGTCATAGTTCGTGTTTATTTCCTGCCATCATCTCCTCTGATATTCATCTTCGTCAGTCAGTGTTCGAGGGTAGGAACTTCAATAGCGGCAACTATTTATCTACAGCTCGTACAAAATAGATACGTGTTTCAAAGTTTTACTGACCTTCAGAGTAGTCACTAGCATTGTGTATAACCCGTTGCCAGCGATGTGGAAGTCGTAGGATACTCGTAGCAGTGCCAGATGTGTTGATAGTTCGAGCGGCGCGGTCTATTGCCCGACAAATTTGTAGCAATTCTGGAGCGAATGCCGTGAAGTGTTTCCTTCAGTTTAGAAATCGAGTTTAACTCACGAGGGCTTAAGTCAGGGGAGTGCAGTAGGTGGTATAGCACTTAGCAGCCCCATCAGTCAAACAAATCAGTAACAGCTTGCACTGTACCTGCTTGAGCATTGTCCTGCAAAATGATGGTCAGGTCTTGTAGAAAGTGTCATCACTTCTGTCTCTATGCTGTTCATCTTTGGAACACAACCTACTACCAGCTTAGAAGTGATGACACTTTCTTCAGGACCTGACCATAATTTTGCAGGACAATGCTGAAGCACGTACAGTGCAAGCTGTTACTGATTTGTTTGAGTGATGGGGCTGCTAAGTGCTATACCCCCTACTGCACTCCCCTGAGTTAAGCCCTCGTGATTTCGATTTCTGAACTGAAGGAAACACTTCACGCCATTCGGTCCAGAACTGTTAGAAATTCGTCGGGCAATAAACTGCGCCTCTCAATTGTCAACACAACTGACACTGCTAAGAGTATCCTACGACTTCCACATCGCTGGCAACGGGTTATCCACAATTGTGGTGACTACTCTGAAGATCAGTAAAACTTTGAAACACGTGTCTATCTTATACGAGCTGTAATAAATAGTTGCCACTATTAAAGTTCTAACCCTCGTATCATGATAGTAACAACTGCGTAGGTAGGCTGCTCGAACCTTTCCAGTCTTTCGTTAGTCTGCCGGCGACGCTAATGTCAGGAACGTCAACGAAATTGTGCCTGCCAGCCAAATGTAACATTTCAGTCGGATCATGTCATGAGATCCTGACACAGCGGCTTTGAATGTGTCGGGTTGCCGCCGAGTTCCTCCCACGGCTCTTGAGTTGGTGCCTGACTTTAGCCCAAAAAAACGAAATCACAGTGCTGCCTTATCTTCCGCAGCCTCCAGACCAGGCCCCTGCGGACGTTTTTTGTTCCTCAAAGCTGAAAACCTGGTTGAAAGGACGAATATTTGGAACGATAGACGAAATAAAAGAAAATTCGCACACGATGCTTCGCGCGATCCGCAAAAGGCGTACCAAAAGTGCTTCCGGAAGTGTAAACGGCGTTGGGAGCTATGTATCAGTTGCAGAGGAGAGTAGTTCGAAGGACACCATGGACAGCAAGTAAAAGGTAAGTCTAGAAAATTTCTGTGAAGAAAGTTCAAGAACTTTTTGAACAGACCCCGTATATACAAAGATGTAAACGTGGAATTCGTGTTGGTGAGGAAGGAACATTGCTCGTGGAAGGACGGGTTCCAGATAGGCGCACAGTTTTTATCTGTCAGGAAGATTCAAGACTGTGTACACACTACACTGCGGTGTGAAGGGTTCGTCTTCAATTAGCGTGGTTTTTTCAAGGTCAGAGGGGGAAACAACTAGTTGTGCTGGACGCGAACGGACCGTTAGGGAATGGATGAGTGGAGAACTACAAAAATCTCTTAACGGAAAATAGGGCACAATTCACAGTCGATTATAAAAATCATCCTGATGACCAAACACAAACCCAAAAACGAACGATAGTAGTCTCAGAGACGTAAGAAAGACCTCCAATAAGTGAAAAATGGGAACTCCTAAAGGTAGCCCCCTCAGAACTTTCAGAAAATCTGGTAGAAACATTTAACACATATTTAAATGGTCAGGAACCCCAAACGTATGAAAAAACAGTTATTTCATACATATTTTGAAAAGAAAGCTTACGCAACTGCACAAGTAATAAACGGATTGGAGTTATTTGTGCAATAGCCCCATCGTACGGCAAAGTAATAAAACGTAAAACAGAAGCGCAAATGACGGAGTCGGAGGAACAAAATTGCTTTAGCGTGGAACACTCTCATATAAATAGCATATTCACTCTTGAACAACTCCCTGAAAAGAACCTGGAAAGGGGACTAACGGTGTACTTATAATCTGATCTATAGAAGGCATATGATACACATGGTTTTTGGACTGTATGAGTCTGATGACATACCATTTGACTTTCGGAAAATATCATCCACACAATTCCAAAGACTACAAGAGCCGAGAAGTGTGAGAATTATCGCACAATGAGTTTAACAGCTCATGCATCCAAATTACTGATAAGAATAATATACAGAACAATGGAAAATTGAGGAAGTGCTAGATGACGATCCGTTTGGCTTCAGGAAAGGTAAAGGCGCCAGAGAGGCAATTCTCACGTTACGGCTAATAATGGAAGCAAAAATAAAGAAAAATCAAGACAAGTTCATAGGATTTGCCAATTTGGAAAAAGCGTTCGTTAATGTAAAATGGTGCGAGATGTCTGAAATTCTGAGAAAAATAGGGGTAAGCTGTAGGGAGAGATGGGTAATAAACAATATCTAAAGGAACCAAGACGGAATAATAAGAGTGGATGACCAAGAACGAAGTGCTCGGATTAAAAAGGGTGTAAGACAGCGATGTAGTCTTTCGCCCTTACTGTTAAATCTGTACATCGAAGAAGCAATGATGGAAATAAAAGATAGGTTCAGGATTGGAATTAAAATTCAAGATGAAAGCACATCAATGATACGATTCTCTGTCGACATAGCTGTCCTCAGTGAAAGTGAAGAAGAATTAGATGATGCGCTGAAGGGAATGAACAGTCTAATGAGTACAGAGTATAGGTTGAGAGTAAATCGAAGAAAGACGAAAGTAATGTGAAGTAGCAGAAATGGGAACAGCGAAATACTTAACATCAGGATCGATGGTCATAAAGTAGATGAAGTTAAGCAATTCTGCTGCCTAGGCAGTAAAATAACCAATGACGGACGGAGCAAGGAGGCCATCAAGAGCAGACTAACACTGGCAAAAAGGATATTCCTGGCCAAGAGATGTCTACTAGTATCAAACATAGACCGTAATTTGAGGAATCAATTTCTGAGAACGATCGTCTGGAGCACAACATGACCGCAACAGAAGAGAATCGAGGCACTTGAGATGTGGTACTACAGACGAATGTTGAAAATTAGGTGGACGGATAAGGTAAGGAATGAGGAGGCTCTGCGCAGAATCGGAGAGGAAAGGAATATGGAGAAAATACTGACGAGGAGAAGGGACAGGATGATAGGACATCTAGTAAGACATGAGGGAATGACTTCGATAGTACTGGAGAGAGCTGTAGAGGGAAAAAAGACTGTAGAGGGAGACAGAGGCTGCAATACATTCAGCAGATAATTCAGGACGTAGGTTTGAAGTGCTACTGTAAGTTGTAAAGAAGAGTTTGGCACAGGAGAAGAATTCGCGGAGGACCGCATCAAACCAGTCAGAAGACTGATGACCCCCCAAAAGAAAAGACAGTCCCACTAAGTAAGATGTGCGTAACAATGCAAAATTTTGGTACCAGTAATAAGTATGTCCAGATAATTTGAGAGTTGCAACAGTGTGGTTGAAGCAGATAACAAAATTTCCCAAGACTACTCCGTAAATGTTCTGAGACAAGGCTTTTCGTTAGCGTCGGCTTTAATTATAGTACACTTAGAAGAAGTTTTGCAAAATGTATACTTCTCTCTCTACCAACGACTCCAGGTACATGTTCAGGAACTGCACGAAGAAAACTGAAAATGGGGCCCGACAATAAACACAAAAAAAAATAGATGGTTGTAGGTGAGGATGACATGATTTGGATTTAGGATTCTACAAAATAAAAAAAGTGCATTTAAATACTTGAGTTTCAAAAAAATGGTTCATATGGCTCTGAGCACAATGGGACTTAATTCTAAGGTCATCAGTCCCCTAGAACTTAGAACTACTTAAACCTAACTAAACTAAGGACATCACGCACATCCATGCCCGAAGCAGGATTCGAACCTGCGACCGTAGAAGTCCCGCGGTTGCGGACTGCAGCGCATAGAACCGCACGGCCACCGCGGCCGGCACTTGAGTTTCACTTTTACAACAAATCGAACAGTCAGACAAGACGTCACGAATAAAACTGGGCAAGGAAGAAAAGGTAACTGGCTAACTTAAACAACTTGCTGTGTGGAGTGACAGAATTACGAAGAGAACAAAGGTCTTGCTGAACTGCGCAATAGCAGAGAGAATTACCAAATATGGCGAGGAAATATGAGATCTACCAAAAAGCAGGAAACTGGAGTCGCTGAGCAGGATTTTTGGGGAAGAATTTCTCGCGTCTAAAACATATCAGAAACGACAGAATACGTTTAATGATAGGAGCAAAAGACGCTACTGTCGAGCCATAGGTAACTGTAAGTTAATACCTCCCTAATTGACGTAACTCGATCCTAATAGTCTGTGTGCATACCGTTGGCATTGATGACGGCTTTTACACGTCTTGGCATGGTGTGAACCAGGCTGCGAGTAACATCTGGTGAGATCTCCGACCGTTTCTCTAGCAACAGCGTCTGAGACTCCCGCTTCCCTGTAGTACAGTGTACCAAACTTCAATCGATTTATTGACTGCAAGCTTGTCTTCTGGTTAACTTCCGAAATAAATGCATTCTTTCTGGAGGATCTGCCATGAATATGCGTTAAAAGCATTCTGTTTGTTGAACTTTGACTGGATGTCCGATTGAAACGACCGTTCTTTTGTAAGGGTTTTTTTTTTTTTGTACAAGACGATAACGGCGCGAAATTTCGATCTGTTATTACAAATTCAAGGTTTTCGTTTGACTCACCCTCGTACGTAGGAAGTGGTTAAAGCACTCTTACTTTGTGTCTCACATGACACAAATAAGTATGAGTACGTGGTAGAAGTACATGTAAGAGTTCTTGGACGTCCGAATGTGCATTTATTGTGTGTTGAACCAGTCTCTTGAATGTTCTTGACCATTACTCACACTGTTGTATAATTAACAGAAACTTGTTTGCCAATCTCACGGTAATTTTTACCCTGCGAATCCATTAACACCGCGTCGTTGCGGAACGACACGGATTGCTTGCGGACTCGTCGAGAGAAGTGAATGCCGTTCATACTGGCCTTCAGTCAAGCGACTAAACTGTTTGTCAACTACGATTGCACAAGTCTGGTACGCGCGGCGCTGTCTGTTAAGCACAGTAACAAACGTCGTACAGTGTGCCGATACTTTTTCAGCACGAGAAAACCCTCATTTAATTGATTACATGTGTTTCTGTTGAGTTGGGAAAATATTTTAGTGTACAGATTATTTCCTTTATTGAGTCAGAGTTAATGGTATACGTAAAGTGTTCCTAGTATTTATACATTTTGTGTTGGATGAGAAAAGGTGTCTGTGCCGGTACTTTTTGGTGCCATTGTAAAATATTTGTGGAAGAGTATTTATAAAGAAAATGTTCAAATGTAATGTTGAAACTTATGCACGAAAACAAAGCAAAATATAAAATATAGACTGTAATGATGGAAAAGCACAAAACGCACCGGTGAGTTCGGTGAGGAAATGTTGACTTCGGGTGTTCGCAGGTGACGCTACTGTCCTGCCGTCGCCGGCCGGAGTGGCCGAGCGGTTCTAGGCGCTACAGTCTGGAACCGCGCGACCACTACGGTCGCAGGTTGGAATCCTGCCTCGCGCATGGGCGTGTGTGATGTCCTTAGGTTAGTTCGGCTTAAGTAGTTCTAAGATCTAGAGGACTGATGACCTGAGAAGTTAAGTCCCATAGTGCTCACAGCCATTTGAACCATTTTTGTCCTGCCATCAACGTTATCGTCAAAACTTTCTTCCGGGTTTGACTTTGACGACTCGTTGCGTCCCGTTACTTTATTTTAAAATCTACATCTTAATCTACATAGATACTCCGCAAACCACCATATGGAGCGTGACGGAGGGTAACCCATACCTGTACTTGTCATTTCCTTTCCTGTTCCGTTCCGAAAAAGAGCGAAGGAAATGCGGGTGTCTATATCATTCCGTATGGCCCTAATTTGTCATATGTTTGTGTGGTTCAAAGGCTGGTGCACATCTTTCAATCATATACAACCGGTAGCTCGACGAAAGATCCTTACCCATAGGCTGGAAAGTTGCACAGATCACACCAATATTCAAGAAAGGTAGTAGGAGTAATCCACTAAATTACAGAGCGATATAGTAAACGTCGATATAGCAGGATTTTAGAACATATTTGTGTTTGAACATAATGAATTACCTCGAAGAAAATGGTCTATTGACACACAGTCAACATGGGTTTAGAAAAAATCGTTCCTGTGAAACACAACTAGCTCTTTATTTACATGAAGAGCTGAGTGCTATTGACAAGGGATTTTAGATAGATTCCGTGTTTCTGGATTTCCAGAAGACTTTTGTCACTATACCACAGAAGCGACCCGTAGTGAAATTGCGTGCTTATGGAATATCGTCTCAATTATATGACTGAATCTGTGATTTCCTGTCAGAGAGTCACAGTTCGTCGTAATTGACGGAAAGTCATCGAGTAAAACAATAGTGATTTCTGGCGTCCCCCAAGGTAGTGTTACAGGCCCTTTCCTTATCTATATAAACGATTTGGGAGACAATCTGAGCAGCCGTCTTAGGTTGTTTGCAGATGACGCTGTCGTTTATCGACTAATAAAGTCAGCAGAAGATTAAAACAAACTGTAAAACGATTTAGAAGAAATATCGGAATGGCGCGAAAAGTGGCAGTTGACCTTAAATAACGAAACGTGTGAGGTCATCTACATGAGTGCTAAAAGGAATTCGTTAAACTTCGGTTACACGATAAATCAGTCTAATCTAAGAGCCGTAAATTCAACTAAATACCTAGGTATTACAATTACGAACAACTTAAACTGGAAGGAGGACATAGAAAGTGTTGTGGGGAAGGTTAACCAAAGACTGCGTTTTATTGGCAGGACACTCAGAAAATGTAACAGACCTACTAAGGAGACTGCACTACGCTAGTCCGTTCTCTTTTAGAATATTACTGCGCGGTGTGGGATCCTTACCAGATAGGACTGACGGAGTACATCGAAAAAGCTCAAAGAATGGCAGCACGTTTTGTATTATCGCGAAATATGGGAGAGAGAGTCACAGAAATGATACAGGATTTGTGTTGGAAATCGCTAAAAGAAAGGCGTTTTTCGTTGCGACGGAATCCTCTCACGAAATTCCAATCACGGACTTTCTCCTCCGAATGCAAAAATATTTTGTTGACACCGAACTTACATAGGGAGGAACGATCACCACGATAAAATAAGGGAAATCAGAGCTCGTACGGAAAGATATAGGTGTTCATTCTTACCGCGCGCTATACGAGATTGCAATAATAGAGAATTGTTAGGTGGTTCGATGAACCCCCTGCCAGGCACTTAAATGTGATTTACAGAGTATCCTCCCCCCATGAACCATGGACCTTGCCGTTGGTGGGGAGGCTTTCGTGCCTCAGCGATACAGATGGCCGTACCGTAGGTGCAACCACAACGGAGGGGTATCTGTTGAGAGGCCAGACAAACGTGTGGTTCCTGAAGAGGGGCAGCCTTTTCAGTAGTTGCAGGGGCAACAGTCTGGATGATTGACTGATCTGGCCTTGCAACATTAACCAAAACGGCCTTGCTGTGCTGGTACTGCGAACGGCTGAAAGCAAGGGGAAACTACAGCCGTAATTTTTCCCGAGGACATGCAGACCTGAGTCGAAACAAGGCCCCCGGAGTAGACAACATTCCATTAGAACTACTGACGGTCTTGGGACAACCAGTCCTGACAAAACTCTACCAGCTGGTGAGCAAGATGTATGAGACAGGCGAAATACCCTCAGACTTCAAGAAGAATATAATAATTCCAATCCCAAAGAAAGCAGGTGCTGACAGATGTGAAAATTACCGAACTATCAGTTTAATAAGCCACGGCTGCAAAATACTAACGCGAATTCTTTACAGACGAATGGAGAAACTGGTAGATGCAGACCTCGGGGAGGATCAGTTTGGATTCCGTCGAAATGTTGGAACACGTGAGGCAATACTGACCTTACGACTTATCTTAGAAGAAAGATTAAGAAAAGGCAAACCTACGTTTCTAGCATTTTTAGACTTAGAGAAAGCTTTTGACAATGTTGACTGGAATAACCTTTTTAAAATTCTAAAGGTTGCAGGGGTAAAATACAGGGAGCGAAAGGCTATTTATAATTTGTACAGAAACCAGATGGTAGTCATAAGAGTCGAGGGGCATGAAAGGGAAGCAGTGGTTGGGAAAGGAGTGAGACAGGGTTGTTGCCTCTCCCCGATGTTATTCAATCTGTATATTGAGCAAGCAGTAAAGAAAACAAAAGAAAAATTTGGAGTAGGTATTAAAATTCATGGAGACGAAGTAAAAACTTTGAGGTTCGCCGATGACATTGTAATTCTGTCAGAGACAGCAAAGGACTTGGAAGAGCAGTTGAACGGAATGGACAGTGTCTTGAAAGGAGGATATAAGATGAACATTAACAAAAGCAAAACGAGGATAATGGAATGTAGTCAAATTAAATCGGGTGATGCTGAGGGAATTAGATTAGGAAATGAGACACTTAAAGTAGTAAAGGAGTTTTGCTATTTAGGAAGTAAAATAACTGATGATGGTCGAAGTAGAGAGGATATAAAATGTAGACTGGCAATGGCAAGGAAAGCGTTTCTGAAGAAGAGAAATTTGTTAACATCGAATATAGATTTATGTATCAGGAAGTCGTTTCTGAAAGTATTTGTTTGGAGTGTAGCCATGTATGGAAGTGAAACATGGACGATAACTAGTTTGGACAAGAAGAGAATAGAAGCTTTCGAAATGTGGTGCTACAGAAGAATACTGAAGATAAGGTGGATAGATCACGTAACTAATGAGGAGGTATTGAATAGGATTGGGGAGAAGAGAAGTTTGTGGCACAACTTGACTAGAAGAAGGGATCGGTTGGTAGGACAAGTTTTGAGGCATCAAGGGATCACAAATTTAGCATTGGAGGGCAGCGTGGAGGGTAAAAATCGTAGAGGGAGACCGAGAGATGAGTACACTAAGCAGATTCAGAAGGATGTAGGTTGCAGTAGGTACTGGGAGATGAAGCAGCTTGCACAGGATAGAGTAGCATGGAGAGCTGCATCAAACCAGTCTCAGGACTGAAGACAACAACAACAGAGTATCCATGTAGATGTAGATGTAGATGTCGCTACTCTGGCGACTTACATGCTCCTAACCTACCCTAGTGAAGCCAGAGTTTAAAGTGGAGCACAAACCACGTGTCGTTCCTGGTGCATCTTCACTTCATTGAAAAGTGAAGGCTGGTTCACGGGCAGTCTGGAACACCCAGGCCCGACGTATATTCCTTTCCTTTCCGGTGATGGCGTTAGAGACTGCCGCCATTTGAAAAGTATTGTGGAATGTTTTGACTTTCGTTCCGTTCCGTCACTTGTGAACAGATGCTGCGGCCACGGACCTGCCCGTGACAATGGACAGCAGTTGAGAGCTGTTCCCTCCCTATGCGTTTGCCCAGAAACACCACAGCGGCGCTCGGAATGTCAGTTTTGGGAATAGGCCGCTGGCGCCCCCTCTAGTCGGTACGGTTTATGGCTACAGCGGCCTTCCATTAAGGAAGAGTGCGGGGATCTCTTATCTCTGGCGGTATCGCGTGGGCCACGGGTGGGGGGGGGGGGGGGGGGCAGGGGGAGAGGGGACACAGACCAGCCAGGCCAGATTGCCGTAGAGAGGAACGGCGAAAAAAAACTGAAAGCGTCACATGAGCCTCACTACTTCTGCCACGTACTCATACGTATTTGTGTCATGTGAGACACAAAGTAAGAGTGCTTTAAGCCCTTCCTACGTACGAGGGTGAGTCAAATGAAAACCTTGAATTTGTAATAACACATCGAAATTTCGCGCCGTTATCCTGTAAGTTTGTAAGCGTGCTACAAACACGTGCAGAATGGCCTGTAGGTGGTAGCATAGTGCAGATGCACACATACCGTCGCAGTATCAGTATAAAGATGGCCGCCCTCTTGCGAATTGCACCAGGGAAGCACAGCGTTCTGTTATTCGGTTTTTGCGTAGTGAAGGTGTGAAACCTATTCATATGCATCGACGAATGTTCAGTACTGTGATACATGTTTGTCACAGCAGCAAGTCTACGAATGTAGTAGGAATTTCGCAAATGGTGTGACTTCAGTGGAAGATGCTCCTCGTCCAGGTCAGGCACAACGAGTTGTGACTCCACAAAACATTGCAGCAGTTGAAGCCATAGTGAAGGAAAACCGCCGAGTGACATTGAATGACATTGCAGCATGTTTACAGATTACTCACAGGTCAGCACACCACATTTCGCATGCTGTGCTCCAGTTTCACAAAGTCTCTGCAAGATGGGTGCCACAGCAGCTGACTCCTGAAATGAGAGAACAACGTATTGACGCTTGTGAATAATTTCTTCGGCGCTTTGAACGAGAAGGTGATGGCTTCCTTGCAAGAATTATTACGGGGGTGACACCTGGGTTCACTTCCACCACCAAAACCAAAGAAGTTTCGAATAGAACCATCAGCAGGGAAGGTTATGCTGACTTCCTTTTGGGACGAAAAACGCGTCATTTTGGAGCATTATGTGCCTAGAGGGACCACTGCCACCAGTGAATCATACACAGATCTCCTAAAAAATCATCTGCGGCCTGCAACCAAATCAAAGCGACGTGCATTGCTGTCAGCAGGTGTGCTTTTGCAACATGACTATGCAAGGCCCCACACTGCCCGTACAACAGTTGCAACAATCACAGACATGCACTTTGAGTGTCTTCCTCATACGCCATACTTACCAGACCTTGCCCCATGTGATTTCCAAATGTTTGGACTACTCAAAGACGCAATGGGAGGAAAGACGTTCCGTTCTGATGAAGAGGTACGCCACGCGGTGCATGAGTGGTGGCGCGGACTACCAAAAGAATTTTTTTTTGAAGGAATTTATGCACTTTGTAAGCACTGGAGAACTTGCGCATTTAGCATAGGGGAGATTATATTGAAAAGTGATACAGCTTTGTTCCACTTCTACACAATAAATAATATTTAAAAAAATTTAAGGATTTCATTTGACTCACCCTCATATAGACGCCTGGTACTGGCACCCTTTCATTTCGCCAACGACGAGAGACGCTGTAAAGAGATTTTCGGCCAATGATAGAAGACACAGCAATACTTAACTCTGTCGTGTAGGTAATGTTCTTAATTCGTTTGTATCCGACTACAGAGTGAAGGAAGTATAGTTCTTCTGAACGGAGCGATATATTTCTTTCCTAACGGCATCCGAAAGCTCTTCAGTAGAATAGTTCAGCGACATAGCGAGATGATGACGTCGAAACGTTTCGCAACTGTTTCCGTGAAACGTTCTAAAATTAAAGGCAAGGTGTCAGAAAGTAGCTTCTGCGATGTGAACAGTGCCAAGGGAAGGTCTCACCCTAGACTCTGACGATGTGTGCAACAAGGCGACACGCCTGCGCTACTAATACAAACGACTACGCTTTATATCACATAGCTACAGAGTCACAAACAGTTGCTGTAAATGCGAATGCATGCTAACTTGAAGCTGTCAGAAGATGCTTCCGAAAATTTAGGTCGTTACGATTTTCAGCTTAATGAATTTCTTGGATATTTTTACAAAAAATTAGAACGCCAGCATTAACAAAAAATGGTTCAAATGGCTCTTGGCACTATGGAACTTAACATCGGAGGTCATCAGTCCACTAGAACTTAGAATTACTTAAACCTAACTAACCTAAGGACATCACACATCAATGCCCGAGGCAGGATTCGAACCTGCGACCGTAGCCGTCACGCGGTTCCAGACTGAAGCCCCTAGAACCACACGGCCACACCGGCCGGCCTAGTGCTGACAGATACCCTTCAAAAGTACCGGTGGCACACGTGTTTCATAGGCATCTTAATACGACTGGATCTATGTAACTGCCTATGCCTAAAATTTAAAGAGAAAGATGTAGCGATGTACCGCTTATTTGCGACAAGTTCTACAGTTCACACATCGGAAATTTTTTTTATTATAAGAAAACTAAAGGCAGGTCTAGTTCAAAAGTACCGCGGATTTTGTACACGCATTTCATCATCTTAACAATTACTGTTCAACATCTAAGATGAACTTGGGTTGAAACTTTTAAGAGATAAATACAAGGACATGTCACAGTTCATATGTCGCCTCCTATTTTTCATAGACGGGAAACCAGTTACTCTTGAAACCAGTTACTCTTTTTTAGGTTTCGTACAACGCTTGCTGGTACGGCCGCGGCGAAATTGTTAAATGCCTTCACAGTGCACCAGCGTCACTGAATGAAGCTGTGACACGCAGCAAATTAGGTAAATGCGCCATCGGTTTGTCCTTTTATTTTCTCGATCTTTATTAATTCATTTCTCCGTTAGTTATAGGCAAGCCCATAATAATATTCAGTATTTTATAATTTATATTTGATGCACTATACCACAGTATAAATATCAAGTGAAAAAAATCTGACTTGGATAAGTATAAAACCAAGAGATTCGTTATGCTATTCACTTTCACATTCAAATAATGTTTGCACAAGGTTTTTACATTGAAAAGGTGCCTTACAATATTTATTTTAGACCTGCAATGTTATCTGTTGCCAACGGCCTTGCCGCAGCGGTAACACCGGTTCCCGTCAGATCACCGGAGTTAAGCGCCTTCGGCCTTGGCTAGAACTTGGATGGGTGAACATCCGGTCTGCCGGGAGCTGTTGGGAAGCGGGATGCACTCAGCCCTTGTGAGGCAAACTGGTTCGCTACTTGGCTGGGTAGTGGCTCCGGTCTCGTAAACTGACACACAGTCGGGAGAACGTATCCATACCCGCGTCCATCGACGCCTGTGGGCTGAGGATGACACGGCGGCCGGTCCTTACCGTTGGGCCTTCATGGCCTTTTCGTACGGAGTTAACTTTAGTTTTAACGTTATCTGTTAACTGAAAGGTCAGTGTGGGACCAGTGAAGGAGCTAGGTGGTATCTCGTACCAGCTACAATAACATTTTGTCAATGGTAATCAAATATGAGGGCAATAATCTCAAGCAAAAATCCACAGAAGCCTCTAAAATGATTACAAGACACACACACACACACACACAGACACACACACACACACACACACACACACACAGAGAGAGAGAGAGAGAGAGAGAGAGAGCAAGTAATGCTGCTGCTGTCAGGTATGGACCCTCCTTTGCTCCGACTTCTACAAACTTGTGCCTTTCAAAACACTGTTCTGTGATATGTTTCGAGTACACTTTGAATCATTTTGAGGGTGAAATCCTCCCGTGTTTTTCAATCTTCATCTATCCTTTTCGAGACTAAAACATTAGTCATGTCAAATTATTCTCTTCACCTCAGGTACTAGTAGTATATTTTCGTATTGTGACTGCCATATATCCTCCCGTGTTTTTCAATCTTCATCTATCCTTTTCGAGACTAACATTAGTCATGTCAAATTATTCTCTTCACCTCAGGTACTAGTAGTATATTTTCGTATTGTGACTGCCGTATATCCTCCAGTGTTTTTCAATCTTCATCTATCCTTTTCGAGACTAACATTAGTCATGTCAAATTATTCTCTTCACCTCAGGTACTAGTAGTATATTTTCGTATTGTGACTGCCGTATATCCTCCCGTGTTTTTCAATCTTCATCTATCCTTTTCGAGACTAACATTAGTCATGTCAAATTATTCTCTTCACCTCAGGTACTAGTAGTATATTTTCGTATTGTGACTGCCGTATGAAACCTTATTTGCGAATCAACATCATTCGAAATTTGTGTATATTGAATGGGCTGACAGTATCACACACACGCTTAAAATTTTATCTGCCTTTTGTGAGGATTATACATACTCATACAATTACAAAAAGTAGCTCTATGTTTTTACTTCTTCATTACACTGCATCTCCGTACTTTTCAACTTATAAAGCCCCTCTTACTAACGCGATAATTATAATCAGACCTTAGTGATACTTTCTTCTAAAGGGGAATGTTTCTCCTTTTAAAATTTCTCCTCGCATATGTGGCAACAACAGAAATTCATCATTTCAGATACACACAAACAAATAGATTGAAACAGGCCATATGTGTAAGATATTTATGTTTCGGTCTTTGCATAAAGTCTGAACAAACAGAACTGTACTGAATTCGCATGAACTGATGTTTCATAGTGCACTATGCTCACACCAAAGAGTGTTCTTATCTTTTTTCCTCCGCACGTAAACTCATCTCTACAGCTACGCGACGGATATTTTTTTCTTTTTTTTCTTTTTAAAAAAGCCCCTATCGCTCATGAAATTGCAACTACATTGAAATTCAAAAATATTTTATACAGTACGTTTAACTATATTTTCTAGCTTCGAGGGGCGTTTGAGCAGTCCTTGCAAAGTCCGAGAGATGGCACCACGGAAGGGTATCGAGGTCATGTTTAGTTAGTAGCATCTTTGGAAAGAACGCACACCAAGTTTCAGTGATATTGGTCTATTTCTTTGTGTCTGGCATTCGTGCGAATCAAGGAAGTCTAGTGAATGTCAAAAAATTGACGAAAAAGAATTTCCTGCTGTGATTAAACATTAGTTTATGAAAGGCAAAACACCTCAGGAGACTAAAGAGAAGCCTGACAAACATTACGGTGGCTCTGCACGAGAGATATTTTATTACTTTTTTTTCTTTTTAAAAAGCTCTTATCGCTCATGAAATGGCAGCTTCATTGACAATCAAAAATATTTTATATGGTACGTTGAGCTATATCTTATAGCTTCGACGGGCGTTTGAAAAGTCCGTGCAAAGTTCGAGAGATGGCACCACCAGTGCGTATCGAGGTCATGTTTAGTTAGTACTATCCTTGGAAAGAACGCACACCAAGTTTCAGCCATATTGGTCTATTTCTTTGTGTTTGGCATTTGTGCGAATCAAGGAAGTCGAGTGATAGTCAAAAAATAGATGAAAAAGAATTTCGTGCTGTGATTAAACATTAGTTTATGAAAGGCAAAACGCCTCAGGAGATTAAAGAGAAGCTTCATAAAGATTACGGTGACTCTGCCCTTCAGTTAGAACAGTTTATAAGTGATTTCAAAATTGTCGGAGTGGCCATATGGGGATAAGTGATGCTGAACGTTCTGGACGCCATGTGGAGGTTACGACTCCAGAAATCATTGATAAAATCCATGATATGGTGATGGGTGACATAAGGGTTAAAGTGCGTCAGATTGCTAGTGTTGTGAGCATCTAGAATGAAGGGGTACATAATATTTTGCACAAACATTTGGACATGAGAAAGTTATCTGCAAGATGGGCCCCACGATTGCTCACGCTTGACCAAAAACGGAAACGTGTGAAGTGTTGCAAGGATGATTTGCAGCTGTTGAGGAAGAATCCGCGGGACTTTAAGAGTCGTTTCGTCACTGTGGATGAAACATGGATACATTACTATACTCCTGAGACCAAACAACAATCTAAACCATGGGTTACCAAGGGAGAATCTGCGCCAAAAAATGCGAAGACCATTCTTTCGGCCGGAAAGGTTATGGGGACTGTCTTTTGAGATTCTAAAGGGATAATCATCATTGACTATCTGGAAAAGGATAAAACTATTACAGGTGCATAATATTCATCATTCTTGGACCGTTTAAAAACCGGGCTGCAAGAAAAATGCCGGCGATGGATCCTTTTCCATCAGGACAATGCACCAGCACACACCTCAGCTGTTGTGGTCGCAAAATTAATGAAAATAGGATTCCAACTCGTTTCACATCCCCCCTATTCTCCAGACTTGACTTCCTTGGACTATTACTTGTTCCCCAGTTTGAAGAAATGGCTGGCGGGACAAAGATTTCATTCAAATGAGGAGGTGATTGCAGCAACTAATAGCTATTTTGCAGACATAGACAGTTCCTATTATTCAGAAGGGATCAACAAATTAGAACAGCATTGGACGAAGTGTATAAGTTTAAAAGGTGATTATGTCGAAAAATAAGAAAGGTTTACTCCAAACACGTATTTATTTTTGCACAGACGTTTCAAATGCCCTTCATACTTCTCTGCATAGTCATTGCTCCGACTTAGAAATTTGTCGTAGTATGGTACTGATTTCCCAGTACCCTCATCAAAGCAGCCAGCTGGCTGTGCTTTCCACCAATTCCCTACGCTGGCCTGCAGTACTCTTTTTTTTTGCTCCAAATGCTGTTCTCGTAGCCACAGTTTCCTGTGAGCAAAGCGATGAAAATCAGAGGGCTGTGGGGTGGGTGGTCAAACATTTCCGGTGGAAGACAGTGCAGGAGCGTCTGTGCACCTGCTTTGTGCGGCCGAGCATCGTCGTGAAGAAGGACACGCGTTACAACTGCGTTGTGTGGGCTGCGTGAAATCAGGTGAAACGCCTCAGCAGGACTCCACAGTTGGCGGGAGACGCTATTGTTCTAGGCCTCTATCTTCACGCGCCCACTGAGCACTCAGAGCTGAAAACTGCCATGTGAAGCGATAGATGGTCACACTACAGACACTGCAAAACCCATCTGCACGAAGCTCCATCGGATTGTCACTACGATTTTTAATTTCGCGATCGATCGGAGTTAGAAATCAAAATAGCCCTCCACTACATGCTGATTGGCCACGCCTATAAAAAGATTACTGGATTATTTATTGCAGACTTGGAAAATGGGCAGTACACAGTGTCTCCTAGTGAGCAGAACAGCAGGAATTAATAAATATTTTAGAAAAAAAATGCGAGAAAATATTAACTTAAAGGCGCTGCATGAACCTGGTAGAAAAAATGCTTTGACAGCTTTATTAATCTTAGTTCTGATAGGAAAGAAGTAATTTTTTTTTAGTGCTGAAGTCTGTGGTATACTGTCAAATGAGTGAAAGTGTAGCCATGCCATGAACCATTAAACCTGTTGTTTTGAAGGCAGATATTTCTGAAACAGTGCCTAGTATCTACATCTACACAGACACTCCGCAGTCAACCTCACAGTGCGTGGCGGAGGCTACGTTGTACCACTACTGTCCATTTCCTTTCGTGATCCACTCGCAAATAGGACGGAAAAACGACTGTCTATATGCCTCCGTATGTGTCCTAATTTGTCATATCTTATCTTTCTGGTGCTTACGCACAAGGTATGTTCGGCGGCAGTAGAATCATTTGGCATTCTGCTTCAAATGCTGGTTCTTTAAATTTTCTCAGTGGTGTTCTTCGAAAAGAACGTCGTCGTCACTCTAGGGATTCCCATTTCAGTTCCTGAAGCATGACTGTAAAACTTTCGTTTTGTTCGAACCTACCGATAACAAATCTAGCAGCCCGCCTCTGAATAGCTTCAATATCTTCCTTCAATCCAACGTGGGCCGGCCGAAGTGGCCGAGCGGTTCTAGGGGCTTCAGTCTGGAATCGCGTGACCGCTACGGTCGCAGGTTCGAATCCTGCCTCAGGCATGGATGTGTGTGATGTCCTTAGGGTAGTTAGGTTTAAGTAATTCTAAGTTCTAAGGGACTGATGACCGCAGAACTTAAGTCCCATAGTGCTCAGACCCTTTTGAACAAATCCGACGTGGTACGCTTCCCAAACACTCTAGCAGTACTCAAGAATAGGTCGCACCATTGACCTATATCGGTCTCCTTTACAGATGAACCTCTCTCGCCTAAAATTCTCCCAATAAACCGAAGTCGGCGATTCGCTGTCGCTAACACAGTCCTCAGATGCTCGTTCCATTTCATATCACTTTGCAACGTTACGACCAGTCTTTGAAACGACGTTACTGTGTCAGGCAGTACACTACTAATGTGTATGTGAACCATTACAGTTTACCTTTTCCTACTCATCCGCATTAACTTACATGTTCCCACATTTAGAGCTAGCTGTCGCTTTAAGTAGAAATTTTATCTAAGTCGTATTGTATTTTCCTACAGTCACCCAATTTCGACACATTACCGTACAGCACAGCATTATCAGCAAACAATCGCAGATTGTTGCCCTCCAAGTCCGCCAAATCATTTACATACTTTGGTGTCCAAAATTAAAGCAAGAAACGGAAATTGTCAAAGGTTGCGCTTATCTTGAACAAAACAAAATTAACATATGATAGTGAAGTAGGAAGAATGTAAAGAATACAGGACGTAAACATCTGCAAAATTCATAGCGGTAGACAAAAATGTTCTTCGTTTTTTCCAGCTTAACGTATTTCCACTAACATTCTGACAACTGGTTAATATACTCAGTATGGGGTGTCGTCACCAACTGCGACAGCGATACAGACCAGACAAAAAATGGTTCAAATGGCTCTGAGCACTATGGGACTTAACTTCTGAGGTCGTCAGTCCCCTAGAACTTAGAACTACTTAAACCTAAGGAATCACACACATCCATGCCCGGGGCAGGATTCGAACCTGCGACGGTAGCGGTCGCGCGGCTCCAGACTGTAGCGCCTAGAACCGCTCTGCCATTCTGGCCGGCGCGACGGGGCATGTTATGAATGATGTCATCAGTCTCCTGTTAAGCACTAACGTCCATTCTTTCTGCGGAACTGCTTGCAAGTGTTGGAAAGTGCTTGGTGGATACTGACGTGATGCAACCCGTTTCCCTAGGGCATCCCAGACATGCTCTATGGGATTCAAATCGGGAGACCGAGAGGGGCACGCCGTGCATGCAATATCTTCCGTTTCCAAGAAAACATCAGCCATCCATACTCTACAAGGTGGAGCATTATCATCCACCAGTACGAAATCTGGGCCCACAGCCCTTCGCAACAATCGCACATGAGGGACCAAGACCTCGTGACAATACCTGCCGATTCACCCGCATAATTTGATGAATAAGTTTTCGGGTGGTCAACATACAATCCCTGCCCAAACCATTACGGATCTTCCTCGGTATCGGTATCTTTCTACGATGATTGGGTCCCGAAATCCAGTTGCACGCTCCCTTCAGATACGAATCCATCGAGAATCACTCTTCAGACCAAACTGGGACTCATCTGTGAAAAGAATATTGGAGCACTGTTCGACAGTCCAGGTGGCATGTTAACGACTCCACTCCACGCGTTCCCTCCGGTGACGACGCGACAAAGTACACATACAGCTGGTCTCCGACAATGAAGGCCACTCTGTCGAAGCTTTCTGTATACGGTTTGCTTCGATACAGCACGCGCAATGGATGCCACTTGCCGTGCAGTACTAAGGCGGTACCGTCGTGCCCTTACAGCCAAACAACAGCCCTCTCTTTCTGATGTCATACATAGTCGGCCCTGCCTGGTCTTTGGGATACACTTCCGATCTTTATGAACTGTAGCTACGTCACTGTGCACCTTCTGTGACTGTGTACACAAAAAATGTTCAAAAATGTGTGAATTCTTATGAGACTTAACTGCTAAGGTCATCAGTCCCTAAGCTTACACACTACTTAACCTAAATTATCCTATGGACAAACACATACACCCATTCCCGAGGGAGGACTCAATCCTCCGCCAGGACCAGCCGCACAGTTCATGACTGCAGTGCCTCAGAGCGCACGGCGACTGTATACACAGCGACTGTGGATGTGGGACTACCTGGCAAACACTATCTTCTCTGGTAGGTGTCCTGACGTCATCATTGGTATAGTTGTCCATTGACCGGAATGTCACCTTCCGTGCGGAACACGGTAATCGTTCATATTATTATATCGTGAACTAGACGCAGGTCGGGCAAATAACGGTTTGTTGCTTTAATTTGGGATACCAGTGTATATAGAGAACAACAGCGCTCCTATTATCCTTTCCTGGGCACTGTTGACGATACCCTTGTCTCTTATGAAAACATATTCATTGCCTGACAAAAAGAAGTGAGGAGGCCAGGAGATATGGTGAGAAGGGAATGCAACTTGGTACATGTACACTCCACCAACGGATGTGTGAATAATCACAGCTGAAATTCCGTGTGACACATAGAACAGCCACCAGAATGCCACGAAGTGGTTCTTTCGTCTTCGGAATCAAATCAAAGTCACGAGGACTTAAATCCGGGGAGTACGGTGGATGGTACAGTACTTCCCAGTCCGATCGACCGAACGGAGCAGCCACAGCTTGCGCCGTATGCGCCCGGGCATTGTCGTGCAAAATGATGGGTGTGTTGCGGAGAAAGTGTTTCCGCTTCTTTCGCAAAGCTAGTCGCAGATGATGCTCCAAAAACGAACAGTAATACGGTGTATTGACGGTGGCATTCGCTTCAGAACTGTTCCAGAGGTTCGACAGGCAGCAAACCGCTCCATTCGCACTCTCAACAGAACACGCTCTGCTAACGCTGTACTGCGCCTTCCATATCGCTGACAACGGGTTCTACGCAACGCTGGTGACTACTTTGAATAACAGTAGCAGGTGCAAACATGCAACCCCTTTTTTTATCGGTTGTCAATAAATAGTTGCCACTATTTAAGTTCCAATCCTCGTATAAAGGTCGTGAACAGTATCAGACGTTAAGTGGTCTCTGAAAGGACACGGAGTTGCAATGCAACTGTGTGAGACAGCGTTATCAGCATCTGACAGATTTGTAAAGGGGCCTCACTGGGGTTGTTGGTTTGGCAGATTTACAGGGTATCCGGATGTCACAGTGCCCCGATGTCCGACTGCTTGGGGACGTAAGGACAGGCATATTTCTCATTGAGACTGGGGTCAACCACACCTAACCACCACAAGGGGCGACCACCGTACTGTGCTCCAAGCACATCGTAACCCCTCACAGCTGTGCCTGGCATCTGGGTACCAGTACATTACTGGCCATTAAAATTGCTACACCACGAAGATGACGTGCTACAGACGCGAAATGTAACCGACAAAAAGAAGAAGCTGTGATATGCAAATGATTAGCTTTTTATAACATTCACACAAGGTTGGCGCCGGTGGCGACACCTACAACGTGCTGACATGAGGAAAGTTTCCAACCGATTTCTCATACACAAACAGAAATTGACCGGCGTTGCCTGGTGAAACGTTATTGTGATGCGTCGTGTAAGGAGGAGCAATACATACAGTCACGTTTCCGACTCTGATAAAGGTCGGATTGTAGCCTATAGCGATTGCAGCTTATCTTATCGCGACATTGCGGGCTCGCGTTGGTCGAGATCCAATGACTGTTAGAAGAATATGGAATCGGTGGGTTCAGGAGGGTAATACGGAACGCCGTGCTGGATTCCAACGGCCTCGTATTACTAGCAGTCGAGATGACAGGCATCTTATCCGCACAGCTGTAACGGATCGTTCAGCCACGTCTCGATACCTGAGTCAACAGATGGGAACTTTTGAAAGACGACATCCATCTGCACGAACAGTTCGACGACGTTTGCAGCAGCATGGACTATCAGCTCGGAGACCATGGCTGCGGTTACCCTTGACGCTGCATCACAGACAGATGACAGGCATCTTATCCGCATAGCTGTAGCGGATCGTGCAGCCACGTCTCGATCCCTGAGTCAACAGATGGGGACGTTTGCAAGACAACAACCATCTGCAGGAACAGTTCGACGACGTTTGCAGCAGCATGGACTATCAGCTCGGAGACCGTGGCTGCGGTTACCCTCGACGCTGCATCACAGACAAGAGCGCCTACGATGGTGTACTTGACGACGAACCTGGGTGCACGAATGGCGAAACGTCATTTTTTCGAATGAATCCAGGTTCTGTTTACACCATCGTGATGGTCGCATCCGCATTTGGCGACATCGCTGTGAACGCACATGGGAAGCGTGTATTCGTCATCGCCATACTGGCGTATCACCCGGCGTGATGGTATGGGGTGCCACTGGTTACACGACTCGGTCACCTCTTGTTCGCACTGATGGCAATTTCAACAGTGGACGTTACATTTCAGATGTGTCACGACCCATGATTCTACCCTTCATTCGATCCCTGCGAAACTCTACGTTTCAGCAATATAATGCACGATCGCATGTTAAAGGTAGTGTACAGGTCTTTCTGGATACGGAAAATGTTCGACTGCTGCTCTGGCCAGCACATTCTCCAGATCTCTCACCAACTTAAAACGGCCCGCATCTCGTGGTCGTGCGGTAGTGTTCTCGCTTCCCGCGCCCGGGTTCCCGCGTTCGATTCCCGGTGGGGTCAGGGATTTTCTCTGCCTCGTGATGGCTGGGTGTTGCGTGTTGTCCTTAGATTAGTTAGGTTTAAGTAGTTCTAAGTTCTAGGGGACTAATGACCATAGATGTTAAGTCCCATAGTGGTCAGAGCCATTTTTGAACTGAAAACGTCCTGTCAATGGTGGCCGAGCAACTGGCTTGTCACAATACGCCAGTCACTACTCTTGATGAACTGTGGTATCGTGTTGAAGCTGCATGGGCAGCTGTACCTGTACAGGCCATCCTAGCTCTGTTTGACTCAATGCCCAGGTGTATCAAGGCCGTTATTACGGCCAGAGGTGGTTGTTCTGGGTACTGATTTCTCACGATCTATGGACCCAAATATCGTGAAAATGTAATCACATGTCAGGTGTAGTATAATATATTTGTCCAATGAATATCCGTTTATCACCTGCATTTCTTCTTGGGGTAGCAATTTTAACGGCGAGTAGTGTAATTGACTGTTTGCAACATTGTGTGTCATTCCACACCACGAGTCTCTGAGACTAGCAGCAGCTGGGCTTGGAAATTACCCTCACACGCGTAGGCCGCGATTAGCACCACAGTACACGCGGCTGCATCTCGAGTGGTGCCTTGACAAAGTAGCGTGGGCTGCTGTTGGACGGTATGTCCTGTGTTCTGCGATGAGTCAGAGTTCTGCGGTGCACCGGGTGACCACTGTCGGGTGGTATGTTGGCGACCTGGAGAGACGTCCCACTCCTCCAAGCTATTGCGGAGGCGCAGGGGTGTTACTCTTGGCGTCGTGTTCTGAGGAGCTATTGTCTGTGACTTCAGGTGACGGCCGGTAGTGATGGGCGGATCTATGACGGCACAACAGTAGCGGGCGGCCATCTTGCGCCCTCATGTGCTACCTCTCAGGCAACTGCAGGGTGGTGACAGTTTTCAAGAGGATAATCCTCATAGAGACGCGATATGTGCCACTGTGAACCGTCTGACTGATGTTGAGGGACTTCTGTGGCTGATTTGCAGATCCGTCCCCAGAAGAACATGTGTGGTACCAGCTCGGATGTCGTCCAGTGCCAGTATCAACTATATCAAGGACCAGTTAACAACCGCTGAGGGCCAGCTTGCCTCAGCAAAGCTAACAATGATTTTACGACACCCTTCTCAGCCAAATTAGTGTACACATCCAAGCCAGGGAAAGTGCAACGTCATACTGCCAAGCAACGTCTACATTCACAATTCCACGTTCTCCAGATATCCACATATTGTTCGGTAACATATCCTGCAGAAACATAACACGGAATCCTGTAGTGCCGAATATTTTTGCAGGATAGCTGAAAGTTTTTTTTTTTTTAACTTTCGAATAGACCTAGTCCTTTCTTGCATGGTTTCAGGTATAGGCCTTTCCCGCTGGCTGTTGCTTCCATCAAGCAGTTACGTCTTCTTGCTTGCTCTGGCTGCTCCTGCGAGTTCCGTGGATTCTTCACTATTCCGGCAATAACCACAGCGCCACCAGCCAGTGAAACCATCGCTGAGAGAACTGCGAGAGCTGGAATGAATAAGGGGAACATTTCGCCTGACTTCTTGGGTATCGGCAAAACCCGAGATCCTTTAACCGGTCTTTTATGCTTCAGGGCACTTTTAGGGTACTTTTAGCTGCATACATCGCTGTCAGGATACAGTTTTTATCAAATATCCCTTCTTCATCTTCATCTTTGTCTTCTTCTTCTTCTTCTTCACTTCGCGATGTGCAGCGTACATAACTTGCTTGAAATTCTCACCCATGCCGAACTTGATTTTCCGACTCGTGGTTTTGTCAGCTACAAATGCTGTAATGCGCTGCCCCATACCAGTCCCTTTCTCGCACGTACTGCCGTGGCTTTATCAGTTACAGCTCTATCTGCAGCCTCACGTCCTGGGAGATCTTTATGTTTTGTGTAGGCAATGTCGCGTGTGCCAAACACGCTTCGTCAAGCATTTTAATCTCCTTATCGTCAGCAGTCAAGCTTCTTTGCAGCTTTGTATCAGATCCGCAGTAATTATACCCTGAAATGTGTCAATCGACACATTTTGTCGAGACTACCACCGCTTCCTACAAGTCATCACCTATCATGCGTGTTACGCTGCTCTGCTGGTTGTGCTCTGTGCGCCCCATTACCCACTCTACAGCAAATTGTCAGCATCAATCCTGGCGCTTTGTGTTACAGGAAAAGCAAGCCACTTAACTAGTGCTCTATGACGCGCTCTGTGAGAAGCACGTGTGCTTCTGAGCTCTTCTGCGTTTCCTCTATGTAAAAGTATCTTGAAATTTCAGTGGCACTGATATCCTTTAAGATGCAAGTTCTGGGATTTCTTCTCTGCGCTTTGGAAACTGTGAATATCCCGATCGACTAGTTTGAGAGGTAACATTTCTGAAATGCTGTTTTGTGTTTTGATATATGTACCAAATCTCCCACATTAAAATTCTGTTGACGTGGATCCAGTATTTTAATGCGATAGAAAACCGTATCCATGTGTCTATTATCATTAAAATAGATTTATTGTGCTATGTCTGGTTCGATTATACTATTCAATTATTTCAAGGAGGATACTTGTCCATTTGTATGAAGCACGAAGATTAAAATGCATCCACATTTGATCTTCTATTCTTCTGATCAGACGTTTCACGATACTCGCCTGCAGGCGAATGAATATCGAGTAGCGATGTATTCCATACCGATGCATCGCGGTCTTTAAATACCCATTATAAAATTCTCCACCGTGATCGGTTTGGAGATCGTACCTGTCTGCAACAAACGCTCAAACACATCCGCGACATTTCTCCCTTTTTTTTTAACAGACAATGCCTAGGAAAATTTGGAATATTAATATTTGGAATATTAAAATATATTTGAATCCATTATTCTCATGTGAATATTCTCTCATATCTGCAAGATCAGGCTGCCATAATTCATGCAAATCTCTAATCATAATGGTGCCTACGATACTACGTTTTGCGTGCTGGTTTGTGTAGTTTTCGAACTACCGTTTGCATGCCCATTCGATTATACCTCTCTCTCTAAGCTCTTAATTTATTGAGACAGCTTCATTCGAATGAGCGGTACTGCCCGTAGCAGCTGATGCCATGAGCAGTCTTGTGAAATACACTCCTGGAAATTGAAATAAGAACACCGTGAATTCATTGTCCCAGGAAGGGGAAACTTTATTGACACATTCCTGGGGTCAGATACATCACATGATCACACTGACAGAACCACAGGCACATAGACACAGGCAACAGAGCATGCACAATGTCGGCACTAGTACAGTGTATATCCACCTTTCGCAGCAATGCAGGCTGCTATTCTCCCATGGAGACGATCGTAGAGATGCTGGATGTAGTCCTGTGGAACGGCTTGCCATGCCATTTCCACCTGGCGCCTCAGGTGGACCAGAGTTCGTGCTGGACGTGCAGACCGCGGGAGACGACGCTTCATCCAGTCCCAAACATGCTCAATGGGGGACAGATCCGGAGATCTTGCTGGCCAGGGTAGTTGACTTACACCTTCTAGAGCACGTTGGGTGGCACGGGATACATGCGGACGTGCATTGTCCTGTTGGAACAGCAAGTTCCCTTGCCGGTCTAGGAATGGTAGAACGATGGATTCGATGACGGTTTGGATGTACCGTGCACTATTCAGTGTCCCCTTGACGATCACCAGAGGTGTACGGCCAGTGTAGGAGATCGCTCCCCACACCATGATGCCGGGTGTTGGCCCTGTGTGCCTCGGTCGTATGCAGTCCTGATTGTGGCGCTCACCTGCACGGCGCCAAACACGCATACGACCATCATTGGCACCAAGGCAGAAGCGACTCTCATCGCTGAAGACGACACGTCTCCATTCGTCCCTCCAATCACGCCTGTCGCGACACCACTGGAGGCGGGCTGCACGATGTTGGGGCGTGAGCAGAAGACGGCCTAACGGGTGTGCGGGACCGTAGCCCAGCTTCATGGAGACGGTTGCGAATGGTCCTGGCCGATACCCCAGGAGCAACAGTGTCCCTAATTTGCTGGGAAGTGGCGGTGCGGTCCCCTACGGCACTGCGTAGGATCCTACGGTCTTGGCGTGCATCCGTGCGTCGCTGCGGTCCGGTCCCAGGTCGACGCGCACGTGCACCTTCCGCCGACCACTGGCGACAACATCGATGTACTGTGGAGACCTCACGCCCCACGTGTTGAGCAATTCGGCGGTACGTCCACCCGGCCTCCCGAATGCCCACTATACGCCCTCGCTCAAAGTCCATCAACTGCACATACGGTTCACGTCCACGCTGTCGCGGCATGCTACCAGTGTTAAAGAGTGCGATGGAGCTCCGTATGCCACGGCAAACTGGCTGACACTGACGGCGGCGGTGCACAAATGCTGCGCAGCTAGCGCCATTCGACGGCCAACACCGCGGTTCCTGCTGTGTCCGCTGTGCCGTGCGTGTGATCATTGCTTGTACAGCCCTCTCGCAGTGTCCGGAGCAAGTATGGTGGGTCTGACACACCGGTGTCTGTTCTTTTTTCCATTTCCAGGAGTGTATTACCTCACTGGGTCATCGTAGTATACATACTGAGCGAGCTGATTGCTGACTCTCTTATGTTGAATGTCAATACCTTCATATAGGTAGATACCTAGTTTCAACTACTTTTCAAGCTCATCCAACAACCCTCATCCCATACACACAGATCATAGTACATGTGCGGCAGAAGAGTTGGGACCTTACACTCAGGAAGATGTGGAGTGTTGGTGCAAGAAATAACACGCAAGGTTAAAATCACCGAACGCTCTCGTTTAGAAGAACTGCTGGAAGAACAGAGCTAACTATTGAAGCAATAAAAGACATAGTTTACAGGAAAAAAGTTAAATATGTTTTGGAATTCTAGAACATTCATTTTCTTACCTGTCAGATTACTGGTTGGAGAAAGAATTAGAAGAATCCAATGTAGGTTCAAACTGTAAGATAAGAATTAAGATCGATGTTATTTAAACCACACCAAGCAAAAGTAAAGAAAGATTTGTTTTCTGTGTGTAAATGTATGTGTAGAAGCTAGAAAATATTTAGTGCAATAATATTTGTTTTCAGTTTCTCTCTGCCCTGCCAAAAAAATACTCCTATTTACGATGATCTGCGTGTATGGGAAGAGGGTAGTTGGACGACCTTGAAAAGTAGTTGTAACTAAGTAGCTGAAGGCAACGCAACCTTCGTTTCTTACCTATGTCAATAACATGTATTCCTCACCTCAAGAGCTTGTAATACAATAACACGTCATTGGAAAGAGGTGGAAAAATTCAATGTTGGGTTCTGTGATGTTATAAAAAATTATGAGATATGTAGTATTTATGACTGAACTAACGAGCTCCTAGCAAATATCATGTTGTAGGAGGCTTACTCAGTTCCTTTTTGTTGACTGATGTGGAAATTCACTAACTTGACACATGTATGATATTTAGGGAGATTAGGCTTGTCTATCACGACTCTGGATAGTGTAACTTCTTAGCACGCCATTCACTGATCTTATAGTTTAATGACTGTGATATTACAAAAAAATGGTTCAAATGGCTCTGGGCACTATGGGACTTAACATCTTAGGTCATCAGTCCCCTAGAACTTAGAACTACTTAAACCTAACTAACCTAAGGACATCACACACAGCCATGCCCGAGGCAGGATTCGAACGTGCGACCGTAGCAGTCCCGCGGTTCAGGACTGCATTGCGTAGAACCGCCCGGCCACCGCGGCCGGCTGTGATATTACAAAAATGTGCTAAATACGCAATGTTTATGACTGACTTGATGAGTTCCTAGCAAATACCACGAAGTAGGTGGGTTACTCTGATCCTTTTCGAAACGCCATTTATTGATGTGGGAATTCAACAACGTGACGTCTGTCATCATTTAGAAATCCTGTGGAGGCGGTTGATGTGAGTGTTTTGATGTGGTATGTCTTTGAAAAGATTATTAGTAGAAGAACCTGGCAGTTATATTACCTGTTTTCTGAGTCGTCAGTGTCATAGGAGGAATGTATTCTACATACTGGAACAGACATGGTAAATTCTTAACATGTAGCGGTCATCGTTGCAACACGTGCACAGAAAATGACATGGATGAAAGGGGGATCAATATATATCTTCTAGTAAAGGTGGTATAATAGATTCTCAGATTTTACTTTGAGAAAAAAAAGTGATTTCAATGCATCAATGAGCATGTCCAGTCTTGAGGAAAATTATGTCCAGTCATAGAAGTAATGTATGTATTGATATATCAACGTGAGGTTCGTTCCAGGTGTCATGAGGAGGAAGTATTTCCGATATTTCGCTCATTGTCGAATGTCGGCAGATTTGTGTTGCAATTGTAATATTTAAGTCAATAGGAGTGCAGTATTCTGGGAGAGCTTGGTGTGCTGGTCTGAGGTGCAGGTGCTGCAACCAGAAGTAGTCACTTGAGGCTGGAATTCCACAGCGAAGAACGCCGCCGCGAACGAAGGGGACGGCGGCTGCAGGGTGACGTGGCGGTCGAACGGCCACGAAAAATGTAGCTTGCGTCAGCTGTCTCGGGCAGGGGAGCTCTCTGTGCGCTCAGTATGCGCCGCATAGTTTCAGTACTGATCGACAGTCAGTCTCCGTACGGTGTACATCCTAGTACTGCGAGAGGGCGCTTATTAACAGTAGGCAGCTGGACTGTAAAGCGGCAGGGGCGCTGTGACGGAAGGTGTGTGTTTGTGTGTGTGTCAAGGCACGATCAAATTGTTTAAATATGCATTCAGAAGGTGCGGGTAATGATTGGAAAAGCTGTCCGGATGTCAAAATCGCAACTAAGCTGTAAGTGGAGCAGGAAGGAAAGCTGGAAAAAGCAGCACAGTAGGTTAAAGCGAGCTGTCGACAGGATCTCTGGATAGCGCAACTGAACTGCAAGTGGCGGAGGGAGGGAGGGAGGGTGGGGGGATGGGGAGAAAAAACGCTGAGGGTTTCTCAAAAGGATGGATTATCATAAATCGATGGGAGGGGTGTGGTGGAAGTGCAATTGAACTTTAAGTGGTGCCGGGGGTGAAGCTATCGAGAGAGATTTCTCAGAAGGGTGAAAGGCGGTCATAAATCAAGGGGAGGGCATGGGGTGGGACGGTTTTTATTTTTTTTTTTAGTTTTTTTAGTGGTACACGGAGGAAGGCCATCGGGGAGATCAAAGATTTTCCCAGAATGATGGAAGGGGGTCATAAATTAATTAATCCCCAGCGTCGTCATAAATCAATCAAGTTTGCCCCACGCATATATGCATGCCTCTGGTGTATGAAACCCGCAATGTAGCGTAGAACCGGCATTACCCTTCAAGTGGCAGTGTAAACGTAATGTGCAATGGCGAGGACATACATATGGCAACAATATGCAGGCTTTTCACAACTCTAGTGTCCCTCAAAAGACGCAAAAGAATCTGCAGTGCCCTTTGCCTGCGACTGTGAAAAGACTTCTGTATTCTTCACGAACACCAGCCATGAAAATAAACAATCCTCCACCTGAAGATGATGGTGTGAACCATAGAAACGCGTGGCAAAATAAACAGGTGATTGACGCAGAAATTGTTTTCTTTGTATTGTAAGCACTTTTTGTAGAAATGGCGGACTGCCACCAAACGTCCTTCACATTTACCCGCACCCTCCACTAAATTTCCGGCTGATTATTTAGTTTAGTTTCATTTCTGCACACTGAAATCAGTAATTAATTTTATAGATTATGCTTATCCATTACTGATATTTCAGAACCGTGACTGTAAATTGAATGTAAATAAGTTATACACAACTGCAACCAGTCACTTTTTTTGAATAATAATGCTTTATTACATGAACCGGTTTTCTAACCTTTTCAAGTTCATCTTCAGATGGTTTCGGGAGGATGCGGAAAGTTACATCATTACTGGTAGTAGCATAGTGCTGGGTGCTGGTTCTATGGCAGAAAGATGGGTCACACTTTAGTGTATCGCCATGACTGTAGCTTATCTGTCGATATGGATGTAAATTTAGTTTTTACTTACTGCGACAGTATAGGCGGCTTTTTTCGGATCAGTCTGCCTCGATTTTGATGTCCAGAACACTTTCACACAAACTACATTAGTTTACACTTTGACAGTGACACTTTTCCAGCATCCAGCATGTGCTTTACAACTGTTGCTTCTAACAAAGATCTTGACAGAAGGATATGGCATAAGCCTAATTTGTACAGAGATGTAATTAGTTGTTCTTTACATGTGTTAATGTCGATATATGGTCAAGTATTTTCATCAGAATGGCGATAACATGAGAGCACAAGATAAAATAAATACATTACTACAATAACAAATTTCAGGTGATCTGATATCTTATTTCTACTTGTATATTACAGGCAGTTTTTTTACATTTATTTATTTCCATTAACTTTATAGACAGCAATAGGTGTCGGAGGACCCATATCAATACAGTGATGAGGAAAGTGCATTTCAGAATAATGTTCTCAGTCAGGGAGCGTTTTGCACACGAAATAGTGTATACTGTATCACGTGGTACATCAGATATTTTGGCGAGTAACATTTCCACATGTTTCTAAGATCAGCCTTCATAAAAATTACTGCTTAGCTATCCTAACGTGTGGACTAGAGACATCAACAGTTTCCATAAAACGAGGAGCGAGGATATCCGAAAACTGCTAGCATTACAAAGGAGCTTGCTGCGAACCTCTCGAACTGATGCAGTTGCAGGATGTGGCGGTCATATGGTGAGGGAGTAGCACTCTGAGAGAAGCGTCCCACGGGAGAGATCGATGAGCAGACCTCGTCACAGCTGGCAGATGCCGGTGATCTCCAAGGAAACCAGCTGCCAGCTGGTGTGGAAAGGAAATCCGCGGAACTCTTCGGTCTGCATCTGCAGTCCGATTTCTGGAGAGGAAAAGTGTTGCTGCTGCTGTTGATGATCGGTTCCTGCAGATGAGTTTTATTTCATCATATTGGCATTTGGAACGTTAGCCATGCAGCCAGTTCATTAGAGAGTATCGTCAGATTTTGGCAGTTCGTCATGCATTCAGACGACTTTTTTTTAAATTTCTGTTTGGTGTACATACTACGCATCGAGCAGTATATTACGTAACTCGCATCTGAGATGATTAAAACACATTTATGTAATTACATGTAGAGCATATAAAAACTGATAACATACACATGATGGTATCTTTACTATCAACAACGTTCCCATCTACACTTTAGTATCCTACTCGGCACAAGTAGACCGGCGGAACACATGACACTTCCGGTTGGTCGTTTATGACTAAGTTCACGTAATGAACGGCTGCCTAGGCAGAGCCCAACATATAGTAAGTTCGTCCGAGTTGCGTAAGATCAGTCCAGGGTGAATACTGAAAGAGAGAAACCTACAAAAAGTAATAGTCAAGTCATGTGAAAAGTGACCTCATCCGAAGGCTTCGAGAGATAACTGGCAAGTAGCAGCACAAGATCACCCACTCACCCACCTACCCACCCTCCCACCCACACACACACACAGACACACACACATGCTCAGTAAACAAATTTATAATCATACGAATGGGGCAAAGCTCTTTCCCTTCACTAAGTGTTTAAATAATTTCTCGTGGAGTTCGGCCCCTGTACACAGCGAACACAGTGATCTCAACAGTTTAAGAATACAACAGATTATGTTTATTACTCGTGGGTAGCATAACCATGGGAAATGTGTAAGAGAGTGAGGCATCTAAGCCTGAAGGAACGCTGAGAGCAGCTGGTATCCGTTCGCTCTTAGTGGCGGACACAGTTCACATAAAATGTACACACAGTAAAAGTCTGTAACATCTCAAATGAAATTACGGAACGACGCTAACACACCAAATTACACGAAAGACTGTACGGAGACAGCACAATAAGGCCTTCTCATTTGGGAAGCTCGCGAATTAAAAGTTAACGAGACAAAAGGAGGCCCAAATTATAGGTAATCAACCAACACAAGTTGTGCAGCGAAGAAAGTAAGTAAGTACGCTACTGGCCATTAAAATTGCTACACCACGAAGATAACGTGCTACAGACGCAAAATTTAACCGAGTGGAAGAAGATGCTGTGATATGCAAATGATCAGCTTTTCAGAGTATTCACACAAGGTTGGCGCCGGTGCCGACACCTACAACGTGCTGACGTGAGGAAAGCTTCCAACCGATTTCTCATACACAAGCAGCAGTTGACCGGCGTTGCCAGGTGAAACGTTGTTACGATGCCTCGTGTAAGGAGGAGAAATGCGTACCATCACGTTTCCGACTTTGATAAAGGTCGGATTGTAGCCTATCGCTATTGCGGTTTATCGTATCGCGACATTGCTGCTCGCGTTGCTCGAGATCCAATGAGTGTTAGCAGAATATACAATAGGTGGGTTCAGGAGGGTAATATACAACGCCGTGCTGGATTCCAACGGCCTCGTATCACTAGCAGTCGAGATGATAGGCATCTTATCAGCATGGCTGTAACTGACCGTGCAGCCACGTCTCGATCCCTGAGTCAACAGATGGGAACTTTTGAAAGACGACATCCATCTGCACGAACAGTTCGACGATGTTTTCAGCAGCATGGACTATCAGCTCGGAGACCATGGCTGCGGTTACCCTTGACGCTGCATCACAGACAGGAGCGCCTGCGATGGTGTACTCAACGACGAACCTGGGTGCACGAATGGCAAAACGTCATTTTTTCGAATGACTCCAGGTTCTGTTTACATGATGGTCGCGTCCGTGTTTGGCGACGTCGCGGTGAATTCATAGTCTTGCAAGACTCAGCACAAACCGGAGCACCTCCGCAATTGTTCAACGTAGCTTTGGACGAAACGTCAGGGATAGAAGAGTTCCATGGGACACGGCCATACAACCCGGAAGAATTATCGGCAGCTGAAACACCCGGTCGTGAAAGCCTTCATTAAATGAGGATGAAGACGAAAGAACACCCTGTCATCCCGGGGCAGGTAAAAGTCCCTTGTGCTGCCAGGAACGAGCGGCGTACTTCAGAAAAATGCTAAAAGGAAAACAAAACTTTAAAAAAGTAAACATAATTAGCATAATAGTGTCGACAGAAGAAGCAACAAATAACATAATCATTTAGACAAATGACATTAAAAATGCCTAATTGCTTTTAGTTTCACATAAAGTTGCAGATAACGAACTGAAGCGAAACGTCAACTGTACCTCAGAAGAAAGACAGCTTGTGTTGTTAAGGGATGTAATTTTGTTAAAACTATTTGAATATGATGACCACAAGTGCAAATTAAATGCATTCTTATGTAACATTTACTTGTTGTTCAAAAGCGCAATAAAACGAAAGCCAATCATGAACGGTGGAGGAAAACGTGTGAAATCCAATTTTGCGTGAGGGATACCTCTTTTAGAAGTTATTTGTTGCTAAAGCAAACATGGACACAGAAAATTAAGTATCCACAAAGAGAAAATCTCACGTACCCGCCAGGTTAGCCGAGAGTGCAAATGCGCTGCTTGCTGGACTCCGGTAGGTGCGACGGCCCTGGATCGAATACACGGATTACCGACGTAAGTCGGTGTGCCGGCCGGCCTGGATGTGGTTTATAAGCGGTTTTCCACATCCTAATACGTGAATACTGGGCTGGTCCCCACGTTCCGCCTCAGTTACACGACTCGCAGACATCTGAACACGTTTGCACTATTTCATGGCTTACACTAGATGCAGACTCCTGGGGTACACTAATTCTGTCCTGCAGGGCTACAACGTGACTATAGGAAGGGCATCTGGACACCCTTTGACATTAACATTGCCAAATCCGATTCTAACCATGCCGACCCTGTGCAACCGCGGGATAAGGCACCAGTGAAAGAAAGTGAAAGAAAGAAAGGAAAATCTCACTTAGATGAACATAATAGGCTAACATTTTCTGCAAAGATGATTTTCAACGTCTGAAACTACGTATGTTCTACACGGTGTGGCATGCATTAGGTACCAGAGTCATCTCTGCCTAGCCCCTCCCTATTCCATGGAGCGTTGCAACAAAGATAGACCTCACTCCTTTCTGGATCCTCTTGTCTTTATTTTGCTCCACCGCTGATAACGAGAAACATGTCTTGGAAGGAGCAGTGCGTTTCTCAGGCTATTTCGGAACATGGCTTCTCACAATTATAAGAGTAAACCTGGTATGGCGCAGTGCTTTCTGTATATCGTCTCCAGTTGTGCGTCTGTCTAACCACGATTCAGAATAAGTACCATGTACATATTCCGGTTGTGTTCAAGTGTACAGTGTGCAAAAGAAAGATGAAGGAGAAGATTAGAGTTTAATTTGCAATCGGCGACAAGGTCCTTACAGACGGAAGATTAGCTCTGTTAGGAGAAGGGGGAGAGAATTTTGTCGTCCTTTTCTCAAAACAGCCTTCCCAGAATTCCCCTTAACCATTTTAAGAGAATCACAGCAAACATACAACTGGATTGCCAGACGAGGATCTGAACGCTGCTGCTACAGAATGTGACTTGCAGTTGTATTCAAAGTTTGAGATGTAATTCACCTGAACTCTATGTCCGATTATGTACATGCAAGTATACGGTTAACATTGTGCCTGTTTGTATGGAATTATATCGCAAAACTTCAGAAATATCCCAATTCTTAGGCTACTGTATTTTTCTGTTCTCTGTTCCTTCCACTGCGATCCCCACACGCACTCAGATTTCATAAGCCGTCCTCTTTTTCCCAGTTCCCACAATGCCGTTAGTTTTTACCGCGAAAACTGATCCCTTTTCGTAACGGGTTTATTTCGCCTCAGGTCTGTTTATATCAGATGCTACTGCTTGTTGGTATTTTTCATTTCTGTTACACTTCCGTAACAGTTTATCCTCATATGTTTATTATTGTGCGCTACAGCTGTGGTATTTTGTGTTCTACTACACTTGGTCTGGCCCCGATTTTACTCACCAACGGAGTTTTGACAACCATTGTCCAATTAACGTAGCGCGTGCCCTGCTTTCTCAGTTCAACATCCTGATCACTTTCCCCTGCGGCAACGCTAGTGACGCAACAGTTCCTCTGAAATGTTTTACATTTGATGGGGTCTTCTATAGATCTTTACTTATCTAACACATACCGTTCTACTTGGGTGTTTCAGTTCTCTTCCTCTGCCTCGACGGTATTTCCACGTAAGACGCAGGTTCCTAACCTAGGACAAGACAGTGGCATCCACCTGAATCCACTGATCTCTTGCATCATTAAGAAGCCATTAGAATGCGTGAGGAAATTCCATATCCCGAAAGACGCTTAGCTGTCTTGGTCAATGACTCATGAGAAGATATCGACGAAGCGCACCAGGAAAAACACTGAGAAACTCAGGTCAGTAAAGAGATGCATCGTCAACGATAGCGAATCCGAGAGTAGGTATAAAATTACATAATGTTATCAGCATCATTTACTCTCTAAGCAGCGAATTGGTTACGTCGCTTTTAATACAGTGTTACACTAAGAATTATATTTCCTAAACGAAAGTACTTGCAGGGACTGGCGACCAGTTATCTGTAAAATTCTGCATGAAGACATGTAGAATAACAGTTTTAAGGAATGGGTTCCAAATTCAAACAGTCGAGGCATGGGCGACTGTAGAAATTATTCCTTGAGTTTAAAAACGAGAAGAACTAAGTTTGACAAGAAGTTGACACAACATATTGTGTCTTGAAAGACTGATAGTCACCTAAAATTTTTTGAGGTAGATTACTTTGGAACCGTAAGGGTAAACATCTTTCAATAGTTTGAGAGCGTGCTGAAAAATAATGCCTCCGAATTTTTTTATAATGTGCTCAGTATCGGTTTAAGTTTTTCGTATCAAGCATGTTTTAAGTTGCAAGCTTCTGCCGCTAGAGATCTCCGAAAGGTAGCGTGTAGCATGTCAGTGTTTAACGCAACTATGTCGGGGCGTGAGAAACAGCGAGCTGTAACGAGTTTCTAATCGGCGAACGAGTTCGCCCACACATGGAGCACCTCTACTTCCACATGGCAATGCCAGACCACACACGAGATGTGCAACATCTGCAACAATGCGACACCTTGGGTTCGCCGTCATTCGCTCATCCTCCACACGGTCCCGACTTGGCCCCATTTGATTTTCTTCTGTTCCCAAAACTAAAAGAACGCCTTCGACGATTACGCTTTGGTACCGATGAAGCGGAGATGAATCGGTGGCTCCGTCAACAAAGTCAATCGTTGCATAGTGACGGTACCAACAAACTGGTCTCTAACTGGAAGGAAGGTTTTCGTCTCCAGGGTGACTACGTTGGGAAAAAAAATGTGTAGATGAATAAAGATGTAAAACGTTAATGAAGTTTGCCTTTGTTAAAAAGCTTTAGGAGGTTTCAAATAAATAATTTGGAACCGTTAGTTTTCACCACTCTCTCGTACAAGCAAAGTACATCCTTTTATGTTACTAGTATGAAAATGGAAGACGCTGTTTTGGATTCAACGATCTAAAATTTAATCTTCACACGATGAAATCCAGGGTATCCAACGAGCTATGAAATAAAGCTAGAAATATTCACAAAATCAATTTACTCATACCATCATAATGCTGGGTTGGTTGGTTTAAAGGCAAGAGAAGGGACCAGACTACGAGGTCATCGGTCCAACGCTGGGTTGAAAGACAAAATTAAAAATGTGATATAGGGAAAAGTCAGAATGATTAACAACGTCTTGCTGGATATCGATAAAAATACCACATTAATACCAGTCGAAACTGAGAAACACGGAATAAACCTTAAGAAACCTTATTCAACTTTAATTCAAACGCTTTGTTTGCTTTTAGGACTTCATATCTGTTCACTTTAATGGATTTATTGTGTTACTTTCACAGTGTCTGTTTCTTTAGTGGTGTTTCGCGTAGCCGAAACTGAACGAAAGGCATTTTGAAAGCTACATTTACTTTGGTTGGTTATGGGAAGAGCCGCCAGCGCCGATATAAAAGTAGGTGAACGTGCAAAACCTCGGAAAACCACCCTCAAATCGGATGGTAGAATCAACTTCTAGCAGACTTGGAACTGCACCAGGCTAATCCCAGTTCCTCACCTTTCGTCAAATTTTTGTGCAGGACGCCATCTGGAATGTTGGATTCGTAGCTTTGTCACCCTATGTGGCGCTGTATGGCGTCCATAGACTTTGAGAAGTTCCCAGTTTTAGGGATCACATTTTTTACACCTTGAAACTTCACACTTTGCCCCCATATCTTCGTGCGCAGAAAATATTTCCTGTTTTCGGCAAATATGTGTGGGATTAACCTACACAATTACAGTTTTTGAATGGCTGTGATCTTACGAGTGTACTAAGCAATAAACGCCTTAGCTGCGCGATAGCAGTGGTGATGTCGTGATGTTACTGATGATGTTGCAACTAGAGTGGAGTTGCTACACTCGGTATTCCGAAGTTTCTTCACAAAAGAAGACGAAGTAAATGTTCCAGAATTTGAATAAAGAACAACTGCCAACATGAGTAACTTATAAGTAGATATGCTTGGTGTAGCGAAGCAGCTTAAAACCCTTAAGAACGGCAAGGCTTGCGGTTCAGATTGTGTACCTGCAGGTTCCGTTCAGAGCTGTTGTTAGACCGCTACGGTCGGAGGTTCGAATTCTGGCTCGGGGATGAATGTGTGTGATGTCCTTAGGTTAGTTAGGTTTAAGTTCTAGGGGACTGATGATCTCAGAAGTTAAGCCCCATAGTGCTCAGAGCCATTTGAACCATTTGAACCACGTCACACCAGTAACCAAGAAAGGAAACAGGAGTAACCCGCTGAATAACAGACCCGTATCACTAATGTCGATTTGCAGTACGATTTTGGTACACTTTCTGAGCTCGAATATTATGAATCATTTCGAAGAAAACTGTATTTGGCAAATAGGCAACACGGGGTAAGAAAATATCGTTCTTGTGAGACACAATTACCTTTTTATTTTTTCTGAACTAATGGATGCTTCCGACAGGGGACGTCAAATTGTCTCCATATTTTTAGATTTCCAGAAGGCTTGCGACTCCGTTTGTCACAAGCAGCTTCTAATCAAGTTGCGTGCCTATGGAGTATCGTCTCAGCAGTGTGAATGGATTCGGGATTTTCTGTCAGAAAGGTCACACTCCGTAATAATTGTCGGGAAGTCAGTGAGTAAAACAGAAGTAATATCTGGCGTTCCCCAAGGAAGTGTTGCAGGCTCTCTGTTGTTGATGATCAATATACACGATTTAGGAGACAATCTGAGCACTTCTCATAGATTGTTTGCAGATGATGCAATCAATTACCAGCATGAAATGTCAGCAGATGTTCAAAACGAATCGCAAAATGATTTAGACAAGATACCTGTAAGGTTAAAAAAGTGGTAATTAAATCGTGAAAACTGTGAAGTCGTCCACAGGAACACAACAAAAGAATCCGATAAATTTCAGTTTCAGTATAAATCGCACAAATCTAAAGGCTGTAAATTCATCTAAATCCATAGCGATTACAATTACAAATAAATTGGAATGATCACAAAGATAATGTTGTGGGGAAAGCAAACCAACGACTGGTAAACACTTTAAAAATGTGAGAGGTTTACTAAAGAGACTGCTTACACTAATCTTGTCCGCCCTCTTCTGGAGTACTGCTGCGCGGTGTGAGATCCGCATCAGATAGGATTGACGGAGGGCATAGACGAAGTTCAAAGACGGGCAGCTTGTTTTGTGTTATAGCGAAATAAGGGGGAGAGCGCCGCGGATGTGATTCACGAATTGAGGTGGCAGTCATTAAAACAATGGCGTTTTTCGCTGCAATAGCACCTTCACATGAAATTTCAATGACCAGTTTTCTCCTCAGAATGTGATTTTTTGTGTATATATACACAGGGACAAATAATCGACATAATACACTGCTGGCCATTAAAATTGCGACACAACGAAGATGACATGATACAGACGCGAAATGTAACCGAAAGAAAGAAGATGCTGTGATATGCAAATGATTAGCTTTTCAGAGCATTCACACAAGGTTGCCGCCGGTGGCGACAACTATAACGTGCTGACATGAGGAAAGTTTCCAACCGATTTCTCAGACACAAACAGCAGTTGACCGGCGTTGCCTGGTGAAACGTTGTTGTGATGCCTCGTGTAAGGAGGAGAAATGCTTACCATCACGTTTGCGACTTTGATGAAGGTCGGATTGCAGCCTATCGCGATTGCGGTTTATCGTATCTCGACATTGCTGCTCGCGTTGGTCGAGATCCAATGACTGTTAGCAGAATATGGAATCAGTGGGTTCAGGAGGTTAATACGGAACGCCGTGTTGGATCGCAACGGCCACGTATCAATAGCAGTCGAGATGACGGGCATCTTATCCGCATGGCTGTAACGGATCGTGAAGCCACGTCTCGATCCCTGACTCAAAAGATGGGGACGTTTGCAAGACAACAACCACCTGCACGAACAGTTCGGCGAAGTTTGCAGCAGCATGGACTATCAGCTCGGAGACCGTGGCCGCGGTTACCCTTGACGCTGCATCACAGACAGGCGCGCCTGCGTGGTGTACTCAACGACGAACCTGAGTGGACGAATGGCAAAACGTAATTTTTTCGGATAAATCTGTTTACATCATCATGATGGTCGCCTTCGTGTTTGCCGACATCGCGGTGAACGCTCACTGGAAGCGTGTATTCGTCATCGCCATACTGGCGTATCACCTGGCGTGACGGTACGGGGTCGGTCACCTCTTGTTCTCTACCTCTTGTTCTCTACCCTTCATTCCATCCCTGCGAAACCCTACATTTCAGCAGGATAATGCACGACCGCATGTTGCAGGTCCTGTACGGGCCTTTCTGGATACAGAAAATGTTTGACTGCTGCCTTGGCCAGCACATTCTCCAGATCTCTCACCAATTGAAAACGTCTCGTCAATGGTGGCCGAGCAACTGGCTCGTCACAATACGCCAGTCACTACTCTTGAACTGTGGTGTCGTGTTGAAGGTGCATGGGCATCTGTAGCTATACACGCCATCCTAGCTGTGTTTGACTCATTCCCCAGGCGTATCAAGGCCGTTATTACGGCCAGAGGTGGTTGTTCTGGGTACTAATTTCTCAGGATCTATGCACAGAAATTGCGTGAAAATGTAATCACATGTCAGTTCCAGTGCAATATATTTGTCCAATGAATAAACTTTTATCATCTGCATTTCTTCTTGGTGTGGCAATTTTAATGGCAAGAGAGAAACCAGAGCTTGCACGGAAAGCTTTAAGAGTTCCTTTTTCCCCCGCGCTGTTCGAGAGTGGACCAGTAAGGGAGTAGTTCACTCGTGGTTCGATGAACCCTCCACCAGGCACTTTATTGTGAATTACAGAGTAATCATGTAGCTGTAGATCTAAAGCAGCAATGTTGTGTCAAACTGAATGCATAATCCACATGTTTTTATGAACTCTTCTCTTTTGACACCCACGTAGTGAGCTACTGCTGTGAGCTTTACTGTACATCTCTATGGGAAACGTGCGACGGATGACCGGCACGTACGTCACGCGCGCTGCTGCTGTCTTTCTGTGCTGGGAATCGGCGACAGAAGCAGTGCTCTTGGGCGTCACAGCGGCTGCTTTCTGGCGCTCTGTCGTGGTTTCACGAGCAAGCGACGCAGCAGAGGTTGAAAACAATATAAAACAATATTTCGGCGCTATTCTGTAAAAGTTCGTGTACGGAAACCCGGTTTGTACCCCTGTAGTGACTGCTGAGGCTGTAATCTTTCTCGTCGCTGCCGGCAATGTTAAATATGCTGTTCAGTCGAGTCGCAGACAATGACTGCTAGAGATACGAGGGAACTGTATAGTGAATAAGAAGCCACTGCGCAGATCGCAGAAGGGGAACTTTGGGACGAAGTGTCGTCTCTACACGCACGCTGCACACCCCGTTTAAAAGCAATTAGCGGAACGGCGGCTAGTGAGTGCCACCAAGTTGAATTGCTATAAAGCTTTTGCTGTTGATCTGAAATAAGGTTCAAAAATTGTTCAACTGGCTCTGAGCACTATGGGACTTAACTTCTGAGGTCATCAGTCCTCTAGAACTTATAACTACAGAAACCTAACTTATATAAGGACATCACACAGACATACCCGAGGAAGGATTCGTACCTGCGACCGTAGCGGTCGCGCGGTTCCAGACTGTAGCGCCTAGAACTGCTCGGCCACCGCGGTCGGCTCTGAAATAAGGTATAACTGCTTAAAACTTAAAAATAATTTATCTAAACATTTGTTTTGGTGTAAATGGTTGGAAAAAAGATTAATAACTTAAACACACACAGCAGGAAAAAATTTCTATGACTTATAATTGGAGATGTTAACAAAAGTGTCGTATAGGATGGGTTGTAAGACGAAATACAGGTGTTTAAATAACGAACACGTTTTTGTGGTTGAAAAGCACATTAATCAGTTCACGTATCAAAAGTATAAGACAATGAACAGGCAGTTGGTTATGAAATCCTCCAACTTGTAGAAGCCATTAAACTTGAAGTTTTCTGTAAGACGCTTCTGTGTTGTTTCTTCATAAAGTTTTGATAGAAATCTTTACCCGCCAATTTATTTTCTCTGTTACATATCTCAGGTAGTTTAAAATTTTCTACCAAGCTGTAAGTCAACTTTAGAAATGGTTGAAATGGCTGTAACTACTATGGTACTTAACATCTGAGGTCATCAGTCCCCTAGACTTAGAACTACTTAAACATAACTAGCCTAACGACATCACACACATCCATGCCCGAGGCAGGATTCAAACCTGCGACCGTAGCAGCAGCGCGGTTGCAGACTGAAGCGCCTAGAACCGGTCGGCCACAGCGGCAGGCCAACTTCAAAAAGTCAGCCTTGTATTGTATGTTAACTGGGGACCTACGACGGAGAGGCTCCGTCCCCGCCGCAGCCGCAGTGGTCCACAACCCCACGACGACTGCCGCAGTGCACTTCACCCCTCCGCCGCCCCACACCGAACCCAGGATTATTGGATTATTGTGCGGTTCGGCCCCCGGTGTACACCCCCCCCCCCCCCCAGGGAACGTCTCACACCAGACGAGTGTAACCCCAATATTTGCGTGATAGAGTAATGGTGGTGTATGCGTACTTGGAGAACTTGTTTGCGCAGCAATCGCCGACATAGTGTAGCTGAGGCAGAATAAGGGGAACCAGCCCGCATTCGCCGAGGCAGATTGAAAACCGCCTAAAAACCCACAGGGGGAAGAGGAAGCGAAATAAACTTCCCGGGGTGGGAAGGTAAGTGATTTTATTGCTGTGATCACAAAGTCGAGTGAAACTTACAAAGAACTTGGCAGCAGGAACTGACTTGTCAGTATGCCATTGCGCCTCCCTCTGGCCTTTATGCATGCACTGTTTTGGTTGATAAGGGAATCGTAAAGCCTTTATATCGTCTCCTGAGGCAACCTGGCACACAATTTTCGTAACTAGTCCTTAATATCTTGGATATTGGCACTAGGAAGGAGGTGACGTTCGAGATGGTCCCACATTTACATTCTTTTGGGGACATATTGGGATCTGGCTTGCCCTCAGTGTGCCTCGGCGTTCGAGGTGCAGGGGCTAGCAGCGTATTTAACACTAAATTCTTCTAGAACTGGAAATGATGCTCAAAGCCCCCCCCCCCCCTTTCTCTAACTCCGACTTTTGCTGTTGCACATGGATTAAGAAGAAACGCTAACTGACTGTAATCGACCCTGCAATAATTTAATTTGATAAAGGAAAGTTTCATTAACGTAGTGAGAAATGAAAGGGTCGCTTTACTGATCCACGGAATGAAAGTTCTGTCCGAAATAACAATTTGATTTATTATGACTAAACTCAAAATAATAAACAAAACACAAGAAGCATTTACAATACGTCAGATTGGATACTCAAATGAATGCTGTGAAGGTGAAGTTGTTCGTAAATTAGCTTGTGACGTTTATGACCAAGTGGTATGTGGAGCCAATTCCTTGCAACTCAAATCTTAAGAGAAACACCCAGCCAACCCAACATTAATTGCTGCTACAGTAGTGAGAACTCAGGGAATGAACATCCAAGACAGGACCACGCAACAAAAAAACGGGAACAGGCGCGCTCTGCTGAGCTCTGATTATCACAGAGCAAATTCTCTATCTGCCGGTGCTGCGGACATACGTTACCAAGCTGTATTCTTAACTGCAAGGACAAGATCTGGCGTACCGGAAGCGATGGCTGGCTGCCTCGACGTCCCGTCGTGGTGATGATAATGTCGCGAGTATAGCCCGAAACAAATTATCCTGGTCTGGTTGTTCCAGACGAAAGACTTCCTATCAATACAAAGGCGCCTCTGAGGGAGACGAAGAAGGCTCGTCACACAATCACTGACGGTACAGTGAGTGATTTTAACAAGCGAAGTCACACAGTAACTCCGATATAGTCAACTTTAGCCAAAACATAGGCCGCTTGTACGCAGAACGCTCAATTGCCAACTGTACTCAGAAAGTTCCGTTGAAGTCGAAACTTCAGCAACTTCGTCAAACAGTTACAATTAAATGAAAGTATATTAGACAGCCAACGGAAGACAGGCTGTCCAGAGCAGCGAGGGCTCAGTGTTGTAACCTACCCCGACCGAAAGGCGAGAGCCGACTCTCTCAAGAGCACCCGTACAAACCGAACAGAGAACATTCCCGCCCCCACGACAGTGGCCGTGGTTAAACGTTCCAATCATCGACTCGAAAACCGGCGGAAAATTCCAGTCTATTGCCGAAGCACTACCATTCCACCAATGGAGATTCTTCGCGCCAATTCCTGCACTGGTTTTGCTACGTCATGGAGCTATACCCTGAGCAAGCCAATCACAGTTACGATTTCGCAGAAAACCTGGGAATTTGCCCGCCAAGACTGCCTGGGAACACAAGTCATTCCCACGCCTCGCTGGTAGCCTGCCAGAAAGTGTTTTCACTAAGTTTCTGAGAAGTAAAGCAATCTCTAGACCAGCCGCTCTGTCAGACCCCTGTGGGCATGTCACTCCCACTCTTATGACAGAGTCGACAGGCTCTGGAAAGCATCCACTTGACTCCCTCACATCCGTCGGCTTAACCCTTTCAAGTTCAGCAGAGCCCGCCCGTCACCGGACCACCCAGGTGACGAGAGACGCTGCGTGGGAAGTCCGCCTGTCTGAAGGAATAGCGACTTTTCACCGCATGCAATTAGAGAGGAAAACCGAATTACTCTGAGTAAGATAGAAATATGAGAGGGGGCTCATACCACCTCTCAAACGTCACTGGCTCTGGCCTCGATGCGATGCACAGGTTCCATTAGTAAGGCAGTCATAAAGGCTTTACATCCTCCCCTGAGGATTATTTATTTTGGAACAATTTACTTAGGGATGGATTTGACATAGTATATTTATTACACTGATAAAAACATTCACCCTAATGTTCTTGGGGTCACATTTAATAGTCTACAGACCTGCAAACTACTAAGAACTAATGCAGTACACTGACGTACAGACATGCAAACAACACGTAAATTACCGAAATAATACAGTACACATCATACAAAAGTTCAAACTACTCGTAGATCACCGAAATAATGAATGTCTAACGATATGCAAACACGCTGACAGTGCTTAAACAGCCGAAGTAGTGCACTGCACAAACACTCACTGTACATAAAAAAAAAACGCTTTCAAATTTTTGCCAACCACGAATTGTTCCAACGCGCAAACGAGTCGAAGCCGCTGTGAGTCACTGCCAGATGCAAGTAAGCGCCGGAGTGAGACACGTCGCTGTCACGCCGCTGTCGCCTATAGCAAGCAGGTGAAAGCCGCGTGTACAGTTAGAATTCTTCGTGTGTTATACTGACATCACATTTCTATGTAAACGAGAGCCAAGTCACCCCCTCGGTATGCTCGCATGTTTACCGTAGCTGGCGCGCAACCTATCTACCTGTGGATACTAACGCCACAGGTCATGCTATAGAAATCTGTTCCAGAATAACATCGACTGCTTTCTCCCTCACTATCAGCCCCTTCTCAGAATTGGTAAAGTGTCATAGAAATCGTTAACCGTCGCTTTTTTTTTTTGTAGCTTTCGTGAATGGAAATTCTTGTCCTAACAGGAACTGTTAACGAAAATAGCCGAGGATAACACAGACTACATTCTTCCTGATCGTCCTAACGAGGCATCACTTGTTATCCTTCGCAGAAATCGTAATATCCTGCCTTCAACATATGTCTCAGAAACAGCAAACATGTCACCGCTAAAAGCCTTCATTATGTATGTGAACGCTTATGAAAACACCCTTAATCATTAAAAAAATGTTTCAAATGGCTCTGAGCACTATGGGACTTAACACCTGAGGTCATCAGTCCCCTAGAACTTAGAACTACGTAAACCTAACTAACCTAAGGACATGAAACACATCCATGCTTGAGGCAGGATTCGAACCTGCGACCATAGCGGTCGCGTGGTGTCAAGCTGAAGAGCCTAGAACCGCTCGGCCGCTGCGTTCTTGTTACTTGGAGAGAGAGAGAGAGAGAGAGAGAGAGAGAGAGAGACAGAGAGAGACGATGGTCGCATCAAGCCCTTCCACAAATAGTGACGTTCCATAAAAGCTCCCCATTGGCTGAACATTCAAATGGAGCTCTCTGATTGGTCGCCTCGGACTATGTATAAACCCACAACCAACCTCTATTGTCCTCAGTCAGTTGGTGTCCTCCTTGTTGTGCAGTCCATTCGCTGTGTGTGTGTGTGTGTGTGTGTGTGTGTGTGTGTGTGTGTGTGTACTTGTTCTTTTCTCTCTGCAAGATGAAGAGAGGTAGCTGCAGCAACTCTTCAGAGTGTAGTGGTAAGAGGCTTAGACTTCTGGAGACAGGAATAACAAGTGAGTAAATATTTTCTGTTTTGAGTGTAAATTTTCTTGTGTATGTTAATTTCGCATTATTAATTCCGTGTTCTTGTTATAGTACAAATCCACGATTTTGTCCTGGAGTGGCAGGAGAAACAGGAGGGGAATGGACCATGACAGACTCTTTAAGTCCAACTCCTATGTTGGGTTCAAAGCCAGAATTGCCTTGTGAGTATAATTTTCATTGTAATTTGTTCTTGTATAGTAGCGATTCAAAATTTTATACTTTTTTTTTAATTCCTCTAGCTCACTTGAAGCAAATTCAAACTGAGCTGGAGGAAGAGCTGGCGGCTGAGAACAACTATCTACTGCAGCAGCAGCAGCAGTGCTACACTGAACAGCCTCCAGCAGTACATAATCAACAACACCACTCATGTTAGTATAGAAAAAATGCACATGTGTGGCTCGATATTCGAAGCCTCCAGCTGTACATAATCAACAACACCACTCATGTTAGTATAGAAAAAATGCACATGTGTGGCTCGATATTCGAAGTAAATAAAATTTTGTATCGTCCTGTTACAGGAACAGCTTTAGAGGAGTTCGATTTGTTGGACAGGCAGCTGGAGGCTGTTCAGCAGATGCATTAACAGCCTCTAGCCAATAATGAGATGCCCAAGCAGCGTACTCGTAAGTTTAAAAAAAATGATTACATTTATACGTGCCTCTACTAGTAGTGGTAGTAGTGTAGGAAGTTATCTCTGTAACAAATCGGTTTATATGTCTTGTTTGTTTTTGTTGTAGACGAGACAGACCAATTACCAGATTCTGATGAGAACAGACAAAGGCGCTATTAGATGATGATGATGATTATGACTTTTTTGAGGGTGCAGTGGAGTCGCCCGATGAAGTGTTAATTCTCTGGAGCCAGAGCAAAAAAAAGGAATTACTCACTTTGCTTATAACCGTGTGATCATCACAATTCTTTCTTCCACCACGCCAGCAGTGGTAAGCAATGTACTTAACTATTATTTATTTTATCTCTTCTTCTGCAGCGGTCGCATCTCAGCAACCTCAACATGGTGTGGCAGGCATACCGGTGGCGGCTAAATCGTCTGTATTAGACAGGTACGTGCAGAGTAAAACTGTGAGGGACAGGAAAAACCCACCGTGGTTCAACAACAACGTTAGGAAACTACTGCGAAAGCAAACAGAGAACCGGATCGTGGAGATACCATCTTGGACCTACTGATAACAAACAGACCCCAACTTTTCGACTCCGTAAGCGCAGAACAGGGAATCAGTGATCATAAGGCCGTTGCATCACCCCTGAATATGGAAGTGAATAGGAATATAAAAAAAGGGAGCAAGGTTTATCTGTTTAGCAAGAGTAATAGGAGGCAGATTTCAGACTACCTAACAGAGAAAAACGAAAATTTCTGTTCCGACACTCACAATGTTGAGCGTTTATGGAAAAAGTTCAAAGCAATCGTAAAATCTGTATTAGACAGGTACGTGCAGAGTTAACCTGTGAGGGACAGGAAAAACCCACCGTGGTTCAACAACAACGTTAGGAAACTACTGCGAAAGCAAAGAGAGCTTCAATGCAAATTTAACGCAGCCAAATCCTCTCAGACAAACAGAAGCTAAACGATGTCAAAGTTAGCGTAAGGAGGGCTATGCGTGAAGCGTTCAGTGAATTTGAAAGTAAAATTCTATGTATCGACTTGACAGAAAACCCTAGGAAGTTCTGGTCTTACGTTAAGTCAGTAAGTAGATCGAAACAGCATATCCAGACACTCCGGGATGATGATGGCATTGAAACAGAGGATGACACGCATAAAGCTGAAATACTAAACACCTTTTTCCAAAGCTGTTTCACAGAGGAACAACGCACTGCAGTTCCTTCTCTACATTCTCGCACAAACGAAAAAATGGCTGACGTCGAAATAAATGTCCAAGGAATAGAAAAGCAACTGAAATCACTCAACAGAGGAAAGTCCACTGGACCTGACGGGATAACAATTGGATTCTACACAGAGTAAGCGAAAGAACTTGCCCCGCAACTTGTACCGCAAGTCTCTAGAGGAACGGAAGGTTCAAAATGATTGGAAAAGAGCACAGGTAGTTCCAGTTTTCAAGAAGGGTCGTCGAGCAGATGCGCAAAACTATAGGCCTATATGTCTGGCATCGATCTGTTGTAGAATTTTTTAACTTTTTTTTTGCTCGCGTATCATGTCATTTCTAGAAACCCAGAATCTACTTTGTAGGAATCAATATGGATTCCGGAAACAGCGATCATGTGAGACCCAACTGGCTTTATTTGTTCATGAGACCCAGAAATTATTAGATACAGGGTTCCACGTGGTCGCCATTTTCCTTGACTTCCGGAAGGCGTTCGATATGGATCCACATTGTCGCCTGATAAACAAAGTAAGAGCCTACGGAATATCACACCAGCTGTGTGGCTGGATTGAAGAGTTTCTAGAAAAAAGAACACAGCATGTTGTTCTCATTGCAGAGACGTCTACGTACGTTAAAGTAACCTCTGGCATGCCACAGGGGAATGTTGTGGGACCATTGCTTTTCACAATACATATAAATGACCTAGTAGATAGTGTCGGAAGTTCCATGCGGCTTTTCGCGGATGATGCTGTAGTATGCAGAGAAGTTGCAGCATTAGAAAACTGTAGCGAAGCGCACGAAGATCTGCTGCGGATAGGCACTTGGTGCAGGGAGTAGCAACTGACCCTTAACATAGACAAATGTAATGTATTGCGAATACATAGAAAGAAGGATCCTTTATTGCAAGATTATATGATAGCGGAACAAACACTGGTAGCAGTTACTTCTGTAAAATGTGTGGGAGTATGCGTACGGAACGATTTGAAGTGGAATGATCATATAAACTTAATTGTTGGTAAGGCAGGTCCCAGGTTGGGATTCATTGGGAGAGTCCTTAGAAAATGTAGTCCATCAACAAAGGAGGTGGCTTACAGGGCACTCGTTCGACCTGTACGTGAGTATTGCTCATCAGTGTGGGATCCGTACCAGGTCGGGTTATTTGGTAAGCGTTATAGCGTTACGGGGATGTTTAGCAAACTCAAGTGGCAGACTCTGCAAGAGTAGCTTACTGTCCATGTTTCGAGAGGGTGCGTTTCTGGATGAGGTATCGAATATATTGCTTCCCCATACTTATACCTCCCGAAGAGATCACGAATGTAAAATTAGAGAATTTCGAGAGCGCTCAGAGGCTTTCCGGCAGTCGTTCTTCCCGCGAACCATACGCGACTGGAACAGGAAAGGGAGGTAATGACAGTGGCAGGTAAAGTGCCCTCCGCCACACACCGTTGGGTGGCTTGCGGAGTATAAATATAGATGTAGATGTAGTAAGGCAGGCATCGCCAATTAGGGCGCCGCTACTCGCTACGTGGGAAGCCACCGCGGCCGCCGCAGCCATGGCACTGACGCTCTTGCGCACGTGGGCCCAGCGACGAACAACCACCCCTCAAGTTGCCGGGTTGGGTCCACAACAGCATCGGGAGCCATCGCCGCAGCCTGGCTGTTCTAATCTCTCTGACCAGGAGCACTGCAACATCCTCCTCCAGCGCGTAAGTGCATGCATGGCATGTGTGCCTCTCTGCATAACGAGATGCCACTCCCCAACACCGTCATCAACGGGGTGGAGTCAAAATAGTACTAATACTAATTTAGATGATCCTGTGGCTAGTGGCAGTTCTCTCTCCCGCCTTTTAGTGAAGGACATCAGGCCAGCGATACCATACCGCAGTTAGAATACTCAATGGTTGCAGACGCTTTTGAGGAGCGAATCTTCTTTATGGGGATCGAGAACTCGGCAGGAAGGTACCGCGACCCTGTTGGTTTTCTAAGGGCGTGCCTTCCTGTCGTCGAAGTGGAGCACCTCAAGGTATTCAATGATCTGCAGTATCCCACCATTAAATGCAGTGCAGTGCGTTGCATCGAATTATCCCCCCCCCCCCTTCTTCCCAAAGATAACTCTGGTGTTGAAGAGACAGACAGCTCTTCATTATCTTTGGGGGAGGGGGGGGGGAATGACATGATAAGGCGCAGCGCGTCAATCGCTGAGTGATTTCGTAAATCCACCTTGAGTGCTAAACTGGCCCGATTTTCTGAGATGGAGGTCACAGGGTCAGGTATTGCACTCAGCTGAATACTACACCTGGACATCCATACACATGTGTGCGATCCGGTAAATGGAGGTTCAAGCTATATCAAATTCCCTAAAGACATAGCTAACGAGAAGGCATGGATGAATGTAGAAAATAGAGACGATCAGAATTGTTTTGCGTGGTCAGTTCATAACTGAGGCGTGCCTTAGATAAACACCGCCCGATTTCACACATAGTGCACAGTCATCATAAACTGTTGTAATAGAAAGTGCCACACGAGTAAGGCGAAAGTCTGGGGAGACGAGTGGGATAATACCCTGTAGTCATCTGCTGATTGATGTAGCGCTCTGCAAGACATATTACGTTCCAGTCGAACTCGGAAATTGGCGTTTTAACACCCTGCGATGAATTTTCAATTTCTATTCTCGCATGCAAGCCCCAGACATGATGTGCTTCTATACCAACGTTCACACGTTTCATTTCACTAAGAGTTAAATTGTATGTAGAACTGAAAAGCATGGATACACTCGATGCCTTCTTATCCACAGCGTCTCCACTCTGTGCCTGCACTAGCACAAGGATGTTCTGCTGGGGTGGGTCGTATGTTGGTGACCAGTACTGTCCTCCATCTTGCTGTTGTTTAGGACCACCAGCAGCATTCGATTGTGTTGGGAGCAGATCGCGTGTCCTCTTCACACAAATCGATGAGTGGGAGATGAGGCTATGCGAGCTACAGGATCCCACGTGGTCGCCACTGGTTCAGACACGCTGGAGGTTGCTGCTACAGCAGGTTCAGAGGTCGGTGCGGTTGTCGACAAGATGGCAGCCGAGATTGCTACAGGTCCGGACGCGGCAGAGATCGGCATGTTGGAACTCGACCCTGCGCGCTTGGACGCGTCAAGGGCTACTGCTGAACAAGGACGAGGAAGCACTACATGTAGACCATGACATGAAAACAACCAATAATAACAATAATAATGCTAACCACAGAGAAAGATGTGACATGGGATACTTTCTTTTTCTTCCTGTTCTGGAGGACTGTGTCGAATTCCGACTGCTGTTGTCGCTTCATGGCTCTTCTTCTTCTTCTTCTTCTTCTTCTTCTTCTGCTACTGCTGCTGCTGGCTGACTGAACAAGACTGGGGTCCCAAAGCTGCTGAGCCTGCCCTATATCCCCTCCAATGACATTACCAGATACCGCCATCCTACTGGCATAAGTCTAACACGTGACTGGATTAAGGTTTCCTATTGGTTCCCGCCATTTTTCCCCTCCAGACTGCCATCTTGGATTACATCACAGGAGGGATGACTGAACTCTCTCGTGGCAGTACTGTTTACTAGGTCAGTTGGACTCCAGACCTCATGGTGAACACCCTGGATGGAACTTCTGCCTCAAATTGTTTAAATAAAGACTGCCTGCAAAATAAAGACTTATGTCCATCCTATACAGCACAGGCTGGGCCCTCTTCCCGCCAATTCCTAGGGAGAGGTGGTGGTCAGATGACTTAGGTTAGTGGAGGTAGACCAAGTGACCTATTTTCCCGCCATTTTCTTAGGTTAGCGAATGTAGCTGTGGTGTGTTGCATTGTCCAGCTGGAATTTGAGCTTACCGCCATTTTATGGGGGTGGGAGGAGAGGGGGAGGGGAGGGGGTTAGGTTAATGGAGGTACTCCAGTTGACCTATCTTCCCCCAAAATTTGAACTTCCATCCATGACATCATTGTGATGCAGCCGTATCTATTGCCGCCATCTTGGATCCACCATCTTGAATAAATCTGGCAACAGCGGAGAGTGGGGCAGAATTTAGTTTGTTCTACTATTGTCAGCTCTCATAGCTACACTTTTCTATCTTTGCGGCTGATGATCTCTATTGTCGTTGTGTCCCTGATCTAATAACTGTGATAGATCTAACAACTTTGTCAGCTGTATGTGGGTAAAATTGTATAGGCTTCTCACAAGAACGAAATTTAAAAAACAGAAGGATTGCGGTTTCCACAACATGATGTGGAGTTGACAGTCTGTGGTGGAATACCGTTTCTCTATGAGTCAGCAGATGGTGCTCTGAGAAAGGCTCCACCATCTGAGAAGGAGGGAAAGGCCCCACAACCAAGGAGTTCTGCGTATCCTCGCTGGTCAACTGTTCTGGACTCCTGTAGCTGTCGGCTCGCAAAAATACCACCACGGGAGGCCATTCTTTTCGTCCATGTCAGCTTATGTGAAGCACTAGTTACTGTCCAATACAGGAGGGAGGATATCGTTAAATGCGCCCTTGTAGCTTTGGAATTCTGGAACACTACTTGCTGGACACTTTATCACAATATGTTTCCCATGGAGTATGGAAAGTTTCACTAGCTTCTGAAATTGCGCTCTTTCATTCAATTTCAGTCTGAGGTAACAGTAATTAAAAATGGGTTATTTATCCAACGACTGTTGTTCTGTGGTTCACAACAGCAATAATGAACTTTCATTAGGTACATTCAGCTGAATCTGCAACAACTTTCAGGATGCAGGAGAGAATCATACACGTCAAGAAACAAACCTGTAGTGATCAGAGGCCACTGAATTTTCACCATAACCTCCTGTGTTTAGCACGGCAGGCAAGATCAAGTACAGTCCACCAGCAGTTCAAGTTCGACATGACTGAAATGTGATGAGAAGCGAAATCGTAAAAAAAAAAAAAAAAAAAAAAAGACTGTAGTTGCTCTTAGAGAAAAATTATGCCAGCCTGAAGAGACAGCTAATTTCATGAAATTTGAATTTTAAATATGAAGTGCAAAGCTTTCACTTTAGAAAAGTGAAAAAAGACCTTTCGGTTTGGAACGCTTTCGCGCTGAAAAAGTTGTAGACGGGCCAGTCACGTGTGATTACACAGGCGTGGCCTGTTGTGGGGTTGTGAACCACTGAGGGCTACGGCGAGAAGAAGCCTCTCCTTCGTTTCTAGGTCGCCGGTTCAATACGCAATAGACAATACACACAGGCATTGTACAATGCTATTTTGTAAGAACTGTATGCTCTTGGCGTTACATCTATACAAATGTTTCATTGTTCTCCATTGTATTAAGGTGACGTATAATCAAAAAAACCTAAGAAGCGCGATGCATTCTCTCCATGTATTCCGCAAGTGAGATATAAATAGGATCACAAAGATGTGGAACAAATTTAGCAACTGTGGGTTTCCTAAGGAGGCTTTGATAATACTGAGAGAAATAAGAATTTCCAGTTGCCAATAGCGTAATTTGACCTGCAGTTTCATTTCGGGCAATAATGCTCTGCGCATTACAATATATTATTTCCGTATTACATACTCAACTCTGTTCTGGAAATATCTGAATCGTTTTTACGTCGTTCTTAGATATTTCCTGGATCTTGAACAACGTTTCTTTCAACAATGTCTCTCGAGCTCGACCTGACGACTTCTCTTTATTCACTCACGAATCCCTCCCTGTTGTTCTGATTTTATACGTTATCTCAGAACTAGCGTTATATCTGCCACTACTAATTTAGCTGCCAAAACTTTAATTTCATAGATGCCAAACGGCGCTTTGAATCTCGCTAAATGTTAAAACTCCATGTAAAAACTCGTGGCACCCTATGAGATCCAGGAGTATTAGACGTATAGCTGTACCGGCTCTCCACAAATATTTTGTCAAGTCTGCAAACTTTTGGTATTGTCCCTAGTACCTGAGAAAGGGAGATACGATACTGCATGAAGAATCTGGCGAAGCATTGAAAGACTTAAATCGAAACAAGGGCCCGGGAGTAGAGACAGTTCGTTAGAGCTAGTGACAGCCTTGGGAGAGTCAGCCATGACAAAACTCTTCCATCTGGTGATCAAGATGTATGAGACAGGTGAAACACACTCAACTTCAAGAAGAATATAATAATCCCAATTCCAAAGAAAACAGGTGCTGACAGGTGTGAAAATTACAGAAATATCAGTTTAATAAGTTACAGTTGCATATTACTAAAACAATGCTTTATAGAAGATTGGGAAAGCTGGTAGAAGCCGACCTCGGGGTAGATCAGTTTGGATTCCGAAGAAATTTAGGAACACGCGAGGCAATACTGACCATAAGACTTCTCATGGAAGATAGGTTACAGAAAGGCAAACCTACGTTTATAGCATTTGTAACTTAGAGAAAGTTTTTTACAATGTTGACTGGAATACTCTCTTTCAAATTCTAAAGGAGGCAGGGGTAAAATACAGGTAGCGAATTTCCAGCTTGTACAGAACCAGATGGCAGTTATAAGGATTGAGGGGCAGGAGGAGGAAGCAGTGGTCGAGAAGGGAGTAACACAGAATTGTTGCCTATCCCGGATGTTATTCAATTTGTATATTGTGCAAGGAGTAAAACAAACATAAGAACAATTTGCAGTAGGAATTAACTTCCAGGAAGAAGAAATAAAAACTAGAGGTGCAACGATGACGTAAGTCTGTCAGAAACAGCAAGGGACTTGGAAGAGCATCTGAATGGAATGGACAGTGTCTTGAAAGGAGGATACAAGGTTAACATCAACAAAACCAAAACGAGGATAATGAAATGTAGTCGAATTGAATTAGGTGATGCTGAGAAATTAGATTAGGAAATGAGAGACTTAAAGTAGTAGATGAGTTTTGCTATCTGAGGAGCAAAATAACAGATGATGGTCGAAGTAGACAGGATAAAAATGTATACGGGTAATGGCAAGAAAAGCGATTTTGAAGAATTTGTTAACTCAGAGTATAGATTTAAGTGCCAGGAAGACTTTTCTGAAAGTATTTGTATGGAGTGCAGCCATGTATGGAAATGAAACATGGACAATGAACAGTTTAGATAAGAAGAGCATAGAAGCTTTTGCAGTGTGGTGCTACATAAGAATGGTGAAGATTAGATGGTTAGATCTCGTGACTAACGTGGAAATACTGAGCAGAATTGCGGAGAAGAGAAATTTGTGATACAACCTGAATAAGAGAAGGGATCGGTTGGTAGGGCATGTCTGAGGCATCAAGGGATGACTAATTCAGTACTGGAAGGAAGCGTGGGGGGTGGAAATAATAGAAGGAGACCAAGAGATGAATACACCAAGCAGATCCAGAGGGATGCATGTTGCAGCAGTTACTCGGAGATGAAGAGTCTTGCACAGGATAGAGTAACAAACTAGTTTTTGGACTGAGGACCACAACAACAACAACAACAGCAACAACCTGAGATATGTCATAACCTTACACAGTAACATTGTCAGAATGAAATACGGAATAAAATTCCTGTGCTAAAAAAGAAACAGATGGTGTTATCTCAACATCTATCCAAATACGTACACTATACATTTTTTAAAATGGTGTTCAGTTGGGAGAAAAAAAAACTTCAGCTTTGTTGAAACCCAGAACACGGTTAATACTTGTTACTGATTGTTCTCTTAAGTTTGTTTCAGGATTTCTCTTTTTAAAACCAGAAAACCTATCTGCTGCAACCATTTTGATAATTGTATTGCAATTGTGGTTAGTCCTATTTTTCAGCAAGGTCATAGGCAATTCGCTGCAACTCAACCAGGAAAATGCCGTAGAATAATTGTGCCAGTGTTTGAGATGGTTGACTAATTCTTGTTCTTCTTCATGAGTAAACTCAGATCTTTCCCGGAAGGAAGGTTTCTTGTGTGAATTTGATTTTAGTCGATTATATCGTCACTATCTCCCGCTGGATACAGTGCTAGTGTCTGCTACATTGGTATTGCCCTGGCCTCGCCTACACTAAAGCCGTGTGGTCAGCCATTTACAGAACTCCTCGTCTCGCAATTCTGCTTGCATGAAACTAATAAGGCAACCTGGTGTCCCTGTGTAAACTGCGTTTCATTTTCGCAACGCAGTGTCTCCGTGTAAAGGAGGCTCCGAAGCAGTTGTCGTTCGTTAGCCTCAGCGAACTTTACTGCTTCTTCCAGGAATGCCCCAGTAGCAGCTGTAGAATGTAGAGAAGACTCCACACTACTGCCATTGTGGACTCGCACTGCGTTGCCAACATTCGCTGCGCAAAACATTGCGCCTGTTGCGTCTCAAGTAGGAAACTTTTACGGATGCGAAAATACCGCTTTAGTCAAGAAGAAACTCTGGGGTTAATAAAAATGAAGAACCAATATTTGACTTGCTTGGAAACGCTATAGAAATCTGTAGCATGGATGAATTGTTTTTTCACTAAATATAAGTAGGAGATGGTGACAATAATGCGATTTTTGATCGCTACGAACCGAACCGAGAGAGTGCTGTGGCGGCTTCCTGCACACACACCACTTACAGTGGGAACGTGACTGACAGCTTTTGGCTCGAACTTTAGGTGCCAGCAGAATTAAGTCAGTGTGAAGCAAGTATACTCAGTTCGCTGGACAGGCTGATGCAAGAATTTAAAACATAAATACTCGATTTTGGATCTAGGAAACTTTTGATTGGTTTGATAGATCGAAAGAATTCGAATACCTGTTAGTGAACATTTATAAGGGGTTTTCTCACCTTTCGTCTTTATAATGGACTGAACTCAATAACATGTGCGGATGTATGTGGAGGAATGGCATCCTATTCCTCCTCTATCTTCTCTGAAACCAGAGAAGACACTAGTGTCGGAGGCAGGGGTCTGGAGCGAAAGCGATGTTGCAACTCATTCCACAGGAGGTCCTTTGGGTTCAGGTCGAAACTCTGGCACGGTAGTCCATTTCAGAAATGTTACTGACCACAAAACATTCGTCAGAGATGTCATGGGCTGACCAGTGGCGTAGCTCTTTGCACCGCCTCACTATTCGCGTGACACTGACTGTGGAAATACGCTTCTAGCCGCCATTAAAATTTGCTACACCACGAAGACGCGAAATTTAACCGACAGGAAGAAGATACTGTGATATGCAAATGATCAGCTTTTTAGAGCATTCACACAAGGTTGGAGCAGGTGGCGACACCTACAACGTGCTGACATGAGGAAAGTTTCCAACCGATAACTCATACACAAACAACAGTTGACCGGCGTTGCCAGGTGATACGTTGTTGTGATGCCTCGTGTAAGGAGGAGAAATGCGTACCGTCACGTTTCCGACTTTGATAAAGGTCGCATTGCAGCCTATCGCGATTGCGGCTTATCGTATGGCGACATTGCTGCTCGCGTTGGTCGAGATCCAATGAGTGTTAGCAGAATACAGAATCGGTGGGTTCAGGAGGGTAATACGGAACGCCGTGCTGTATCCGAACGGCCTCGTATCACTAGCAGTCGAGGTGACAGGCATCTTTCCCGCATGGCTGTAACGGATTGTGAAGACACATCTCGATCCCTGAGTCAACAGATGGGTGCGTTTGCAAGAGAACAACCATCTGCACGAACAGTTCGACGACGTTTGCAGCCGCATGGACTATCAGCTCGGAGACCGTGGCTGCCGTTACCCTTGACGCTGCCTCACAGACAGGAGCGCCTGCAATGGTGTACTCAACGACGAACCTGGGTTCACGAATTACAAAACGTCATTTTTCCGATGAATCCAGGCTCTGTTTACAGCATTCTGATGCTCGCATCCGTGTTTGGCAACCTCGCGGTGAACGCACATAGGAAGCGTGTATTCGTCATCGCCATACTGGCGTATCACTCGGCGTGTTGGTATGGGGTGCTATTAGTTACACGTCTCGGTCACCTCTTGTTCTCATTGACGGCACTTTGAGCAGTGGACATTACATTTCAGATTTGTTACGACCCGTGGCTCTACGCTTCATTCGATGCCTGCAAAACCCTAGATTTCGGCAGGATAATGCACGACCGCATTTTCCAGGTCCTATACGGGCCTCTCCTGATACAGAAAATGTTTGACTGCTGACGTGGCCAGCACATTCTCCAGATCTCTCACCAATTGAAAACTCCTGGTCAGTGGTGACCGAGCGACTGGCTCGTCACAATACGCCAGTCACTACTATTGATGTAGTGTGGTACCGTGTTGAAGCTGCATGGGCAGCTGTACCTCTACACGCCATCCACTGTTTCACTCAATGCCCAGGCGTATCAAGGCGGTTATTACGGCCCGAGGTGGTTGTTCTGCGTACTGATTTCTCAGGATCTATGCACCCAAATTACTTGAAAATATAATCACCTGTCTGTTCCAGTATAATATATTTGTCCAATGAATACCCGTTTATCATTTGCATTTCTTCTTGGTGTTGGCTAGTAGTGTATTATCCATAATTTGAACCCTCCTTCTTCCTCTAGACGCCTTCCTTGCAACGTTTCCTGCGGTTGCTTGTTGTTCCACGCAATTTCATTGCAACATGTCCGCCAGTCTCTTCTTACTTATTATGCTTTTTGTCCTTCCTTCTTTATTCTTGGTATATGATTCAACTAGTGGAACTAAATGAATGCCTTTTGTACTGTGCCATACGCGTTTGCTTCTTTTTATTGGTGAAGCAGTTTCAGTGGCTGACTGTAGTCTTATTCATGCATAGTGCATTGGTGACGTCCTATACATGACGTAGCCATACGCGTTTGCTTCTTTTTATTGGTGAAGCAGTTTCAGTGGCTGACTGTAGTCTGATTCATGCATAGTGCATTGGTGACGTCCTATACATGATGTAGCCATACGCGTTTGCTTCTTTTTATTGGTGAAGCAGTTTCAGTGGCTGACTGTAGTCTTATTCATGCATAGTGCATTGGTGACGTCCTATACATGATGTAATTACGACTGGACGGTTTTCGTACCCCAGGTATCCGATTTCGGAGTTTCACAAACGTATTTCAACACTGAACTGTGAAAATGAGGTGCTAAGTGAGAACATGTTCGTAAAAAGTTGAAAGTCGGACATCTTGGGTAAGAAAACCACATTTCCAAGACGGTACATATTATGCACTAATAAGACCACAATTCGTCAGAGAAGATGCTTCACAAATAAAAAGAAAGGAAACTGGTGTAGCACAATAGAAACAGCCATTCGTTTAGTTCCACACCCCTAGAGTTTTTCTCTCGCCTCTTTCATTCCATTGCTCTTCTTTTCACGTCCAGTCTTTTTGAGTATTTCCGCGTTACAATCATTCCGTTTCTAAGCATTTTTCTCTACGTACTACTTTCCCTAAGTTCCTGGGTTAAAGAATGAACTTAACACTATTCGATGGTGGTGGTTAGTGTTTAACGTCCCGTCGACAACGAGGTCATTAGAGACGGAGCGCAAGCTCGGGTTAGGGAAGGATTGAGAAGGAAATCGGCCGTGCCCTTTCAAAGGAACCATCCCGGCATTTGCCTGAAACGATTTAGGGAAATCACGGAAAACCTAAATCAGGATGGCCGGAGACGGAACACTATTCGACTACTCGATTATGCTTCCGTACTCTATTGGTGACTGATAATTTGGATAAACATTTTTTTTTTGTGCTCCTCTATAATCCCTCCCTCTCCAGTTTTCTGAGATTTTCGCTTTATTCCTGTTGATTACGTAAGATACATGTAACGTCTTCCATGAACTGTTGCAAGGTAGGTTCTAAGAGTTTTAACAATGGGTCTCTACATGCTACATGTAACATTTCCAACACCTTTTTCCACTGGAGTTTACAGAGCATTTCTATGAAACTTTCCCGCTGAACAATAAACCTGTAACAAACTCCTCTATCTCTTTCGTTAATCTTACTTGGAAAGGGTCCCAGATCGTCAAACAGTTTTCAAGAATTGGTCGATGGGCGGATGGGTGCTAGATCACATTTCCTTAAGGGTCTTACGAGATGTACATAAGAGGAAGCTATATGTTGGTTGACTTTTGCAGCAAGGTAGTTTCTCTGAATATTCACAATAAACCCCACCGTGATGCACAATGTTTCTCTTGTAGCGCCTCCAGCTGGAATATGAACAGCGCCTTGCTGTCGTTCTAGCGCTTACCAGACGATTCCTTGACGAAACATTCTGATTTTTCTTAGGACCCCCCTTCTCCCGCGCTTATCGCAAAGAGTGAAGTTCTCATAGTGACTCGCTGTATTCAAGAATCGTCAAGGGAGTCTTTTCTATGTTGCTTACTCTGTGGATAAATTACACTTCATTGAATTCTTCCGCCAAATCTCCGGTGATACACGCGCTAGACTTCTGTGGTCATCCATGACAGGATTGAAGCTATCCCGATTTAGGCGGGATTGTCCCGAATTTACAGTTGAAAACCCGACTCAAACCTTATCGGGTTAGGTAAAAATACCAATCACAGGAAAATTCCTTACACACAGCATTTCGTTTGGATAGCGAAAGAGGAACGTGACAGTGGTAGAGAAAGTACCCTCTACCACACACCGTAAGATGGCTTGCGGTGTATACATGTAAATATATTTGTAGAAGCAATTAACGGTAGATCAAAACTACAAGAAACAGCCATTCAATAGCACATTCTTTTGTGCACTTTGGAAACTATATTATGCAGTAATTTTTTTATCTCACGCCAATGAATATCTAGTGAAATAAGAGAAGGAATACACGTGTTCAGTTGCACATCAGGTTGATGCTGAATCAGAATTTTGAAGTTCCTCGTAACTGCTGGACGACATTTTAAATTGCCATTTTTGTGTGTGTAAGTCGTAAACCCTGTCTTGGCGACCATATACAGAATCGTAATAGTGTGGAATAACGACTCGCACATCAAAATGACACGAGCAACAAAGGACTGCAAATTAGTCCTATTACACTTTTCTTCACAGTGCGTGCAACGGCAATTAATTTATTAAAAGAAGGTGGTTCCTTATACTTATGCTATGTTAATTTTATTTGTTCATGACTAGTTTCAATTTTTCAGGCCATTCTCAAGTGATTTTGTGGTCGTGCAATAGAAAATTGTGCCTTACATCGTGAAATGTCAGAGTTTTAATTTTGACAGCTATGAAACCAACAAGACAGCATTATGAATCAAAACGAATAGAAAAGACAAATTTAAAAGCGCCAGCATTTCAATATGTAAGGCATAGTTTTCTATTGCTGAACCACATAATCACTTCAAAGTGACCTAGGAGGCTGAACTAGTGATCAAATCAAATGAATACTGCAAAAGTCGAAGGTGCCACCTTCTTTTCATACTGTAATACTAAATTTTAATAAGTTTTATGCTATATAAACATGAAACATGATATAATATATATATAACATGAAAAGAGTATATTTACATGTATAAAGGATCGTCATGGAGAACTCTCCTGGGCGATGTCACTATATTTCAGTAAAATGCCGCAAGCCAGCACTTTAGGTAGGCGTGCGGGCGTGCTCGGTAGACAGCAGCAGCTGGTATGGGGAGGGACGGCGTGTATACATAAGCCCACCAGCTCACGGAGTTATTAGTGAGATGCTGTTGTTCGCCAGATAGTTTTGTTCTACCGAATGTGGTTCCCTGCGCGTCAATGTCGGTACTTCATCAGACATTGAGTTGCAGATGGTAGTTGAGATATAGGCTGTGGCACGTCATAGGAAAGTTTAACTCTTACATATAAGTTTGGGAGCCATTTAACCAACGAGCTCAGACCAGACCCAGTCTACGTCAGTATTTTCTCCAGCAGCGACTGTGTTAGTGCCTGAACAGTAAGTGTTTTTGGCGACAGAACACTTAAAACTACTGGACAGCGTGAGGAGTTACTGTTAAAACAACAAAGTGTTGCAGGCATCAGGGTGTTTGAGAGTTGGCAATACTCTCTTAGGATTTAAAAGTTGGCTACAGCGCGCATACACAAGCTCTGGAATCTAGGATATTGTTGTCACGCTTCGCAGCGCACGGATTAATTAGCGGCACTTTGGAGGCCAGAGTAGGAGCGCGCCTGCTGTGGCGCGCACGTGTGTTGGGCGAGGGGTCCTCGCCGAGCTGCCGTACTGCCGTGTCCGCCAGCAGAGACACAGGATTTCGTACTGAGTTGACATTTTTAATAATCTGCAGCCCGCTTATTAATTTAAAGAAAAGGGTTTGTGTATGTGCGTAGCAGCAGACGGTAATTTTGATAATGATAGGAGTTGAATTCTTAAGGGAATTGTTAGGCGAATAGATTAAGTATTGATTTTTGTCAATGATTGTCAGGGAATTGTTTCACTACGTATTTAGTTGAGAAGCATTTCAATCTGTCTCAAAAGTTTGATTAATTTGTAATACTGCTTTGATGCCACTGGAGGCAGATTTACATACGAAGTGATTGTTCAAAGAACTTCTAGCGTTTTGTTAATTGAATGAGAAAGAATCGCTTTCAGAATATAGTTTTTGAAAAAAGGAATTACTTGTTTGGGTTATCATCTATCGAGTTTAGATTTGACCAAACTCTTTCTCTTGAGTTATATGTAGTTGTAGTAAGCAGCAGCAGCCGCAGCAACAACAGGAGCCGCCATACAGAACATTCATTGCACTCAGCATGACAAATAGGTTTTTTATATTTTAAAAAAAAATAATGGACTGCAGCAGATCCAGCAGTGGCAGCAGAAAGACCAAGTTATTTGTTGCGTACAGGACCAATTTAAAAAAAAAAAATAAAGTTTAGGCGATCTCTGTAATAGAAAAGTTAACAAGAGTACAAGCACGAGATTTTCAGTAGAAAACACGAGATAAGAAGATAGAGCTCGCGACTTTCATATTATATGATGCGAGATGTTTTGTTGCCGACCAAATACATCCAGTAACCGATGAAGTGAAACATGTATTGAGTGACGTTATGAGAAGTATAATGCAACATCGCCTGTGTGTTGGTTCCAACTTAGACAATTTCATAGCTGCCCACGGGGAAGAGTACATGATGAATTTCGCGTCTATAAGAAACAAGTATTTGGGAAATACTGTCATACGAAAAAACGGTTTTTATGGTCGATAAATGAAAATGTATTAAAGAGTCTACACACATGAACGAGTGTACTAAATTATTATAGTTTTTTAAAAGTTTCAAGACATGTATAATTTCCTTTGCTAAGAACCATGGAATTTACTGTCAGAGTTTGAGGGTGATCTAAATGTGTTGCTGGTATGCATTGCGTTTCTGAATGTGACTGCACTGCGTGACATTCGAGTTGTTGACGCATATACGTAAGTTGGAACTTAAATAGTGGCAACACTGCTGCGGAGACACTACGCAATGGAATCTACTATTGTCGCTGGTAGCACACGTTGTTGACATGCCTACCTTACCTCACGTCACCGGCGTACGCATAATCGAGGGAAACAAAGTCACTTGTGAGCGAGCTGTCTAACATATCGGTGTCACTGTGTTACCCTAACGCATTACGTTCCTCCAAGGCAGACCGTCAATGCACAGTATTACTGTTCGTTTTTGGAGCATCAAGCGGCGACACTTTCTGTGCAACCCACCCATCACTTAGCACAACAATGCGCGGGCGTATACAGCGCAAGCTGTGGCTGCTATGTTCGTTAGATGGGACTGGGAAGTACTGTTCCATCCACCATACACGTCGGACTTAAGTCCTTGTGACTTTGATTTGGTTCCGAAGATGAAGGAACCACTTCGTGGCATTCACTTCAGAACTGTTCCAGAGATAGGACAGGCAGTAGACCGCTCCATTCGCACCATTAACAGAACAGGCTCTGCTACAGGTGTACTACGCCTTCCACACCGCTGGCGAAGGGTTCTACACAATACTGGTCGCTACTTTGAAGGACGGTAACAGGTTCCAACATCGTTTTGTATCGGTTACGAATAAATAGTTGCCACTATTTAAGTTTCACCCCTCGTATTTTCACTGTTTTTGGTTAATTCTGACACAAACCGTCCAGTAATTCAATAATACTGCCAGCGTTTCTGAGGGCGAAATGAACTTTGTGGCTATTTGTGCTGAGTTCTGATGTAAATGATGTCAAGCGTGAAACTTCCTGGCAGATTAAATTGTGTGCTGCCGAGACTCTAATTTGGGACCTTTGCCTTTCGCGGGTAAGCGCTCTACTGACTGAGTTGCCCAAGCACGACTCACGACCCGTACTCATAGCCTCACTTTCGCCAGTAGCCCGTCTCCTACCATCCAAACTTCACAGAAGCTCTCCTGTGAAACTTAGAAGACTAGCACCCCCGCAAGAAAGAATACTGCGGTGATATAGCAACAGCTTGGGGGTGTTTCCAGGACGGGTCGTGAGTCGTGCTTGGGTAGCTCAGTTGCTAGAGTTCTTCTGCGCGAATGGCAAAGGTTCCGAGATCAAGTCTTGGTCCCGCAAATAGTTTTAATCCGCCAGGAAGTTTCATATCGGCCCCTACTCTGCTGCAGAGTGAATATTTCTTTCTGGAAACATCCCCCTGGCTGTGGTTAAGTCATGTCTCCGCAGTATCCTTTCTTGCAGAGGTGCTAGTGTCCTGAGTTCGCAGAAGAGCTTCGGTGAAGTTTAGAAGGTAGGAGACGGGGTGGTGGAGGAATTTAAGCCGTAAGGACGGGTCGGGAGTCGTGCTTGGGTAGCTCTGTCGGTAGAGTACTTGCCAGCGAATGGCAAAGGTCCCGAGTTCGAGTTTCGGTCCGGCACACAGTTTCAATCTGCCACGAAGTTTCATATCAACGCACACTCGCTGCAAATCGAAAATTTCGTTCTGTATGTCAGCCATAATCTCACAGCACCAGTTTCATGTCAGCAAATCGTTATTTAACGTTGTGCGGAGTGACACTACGTTCATACAATGATGGTAGCATAGAAGTTGTCGATAGCAGAATCTCAAAGTCTGGAAGCAATTCCTCCAATATTCTTGATGGCCAGTAAGCTGGTGGTGACTGGCGGTTAAAAATCTGAATGTCTTATGTATAACGTAAACACTTACAATTTATGTGAGAAATCGCTTAAAAATGCAGAGCTAGGCTGTTGTTCATTATGTCGCATTCTGTTTATGGCAGGCATGATTTGAGTTTAACGTTTCTATCACGCCGAGGAAATCAGTGTTATTTAAAGAATAATACAGCCACCCATCAAAATAGCGCGTGCTACCTGCGGTAAGTCTGGTTGAGCATCTATAGTTTGTTGTTGTTGTTGTTGTTGTTGTTGTTGTGGACTTCAGTTCTGAAACTGGTTTGATGCAGCTCTCCATGCTACTCTATCCTGTGCAAGCTTCTTCATCTCCCCGTACCTACTGCAACCTACATACTTCTGAATCTGTTTAGTGTAGTCATCTCTTGGTCTCACTCTACGATTTTTACCCTCCACGCTGCCCTCCAATACTAAATTGGTGATCCCTTGATGCCTCAGAACATGTCATACCAACCGATCCCTTCTTCTAGTCAAGTTGTGCGGCAAACTCCTCCCCAATTCTATTGAGTACCTCCTCATTAGTTATGTGATCTACCCATCTAATCTTCAGCATTCTTCTGTAGCACCACATTTCGAAAGCTTCTATTCTCTTCTTGTACAAACTAGTTATCGTCCATGTTTCACTTAAATACATGGCTACACTCCATACAAATACTTTCAGAAATGACTTCCTGACACTTAAATCTATACTCGATGTTAACAAACTTCTCTTCTTCAGAAAAGCTTTCCTTGCCGTTGACAGTCTACTTTTATATCCTCTCTACTTCGACCATCATCAGTTATTTTGCTCCCCAAATAGCAAAACTCCTTTACTACTTTAAGTGTCTCACTTCCTAATCTAATTCCCTCAGCATCACCCGACTTTATTCGACTACATTCCGTTATCCTCGTTTTGCTTCTGTTGATGGTCATCTTATATCCTCCTTTCAAGACACTATCCATTCCGTTCAACTGCTCTTCCAAGTCCTTTGCTGTCTCTGACAGATTTACGATGTCATCGGCGAACCTCAAAGTTTTTATTTCTTCTCCATGGACTTTAATACCTACTCCGAATTTTTCTTTTGTTTCCTTCACTGCTTGCTCAATATACAGATTGAATAACATCGGGGATAGACTACAGCCCTGTCTCACTCCCTTCCCAACCACTGCTTCCCTTTCATGTCCCTCGACTCTTATAACTGCCATTTGATTTCTGTACAAATTGTAAATAGCCTTTCGCTCCCTGTATTTTACCCCTGCCACCTTCAGAATTTGAAAGAGAGTATTCCAGTCAACATTGTCAAAAGCTTTCTCTAAGTCTACAAATGCTAGAAACGTAGGTTTGCCCTTACTTAATCTAGCTTCTAAGATAAGTCGTAGGGTCAGTATTGCCTTACGTGTTCCAACATTTCTACGGAATCCAAACTGATCTTCCCCGAGGTCGGCTTCTACTAGTTTTTCCATTCGTCTGTAAAGAACTCGCGTTAGTATTTTGCAGCTGTGACTTATTAAACTGATAGTTCGGTAATTTTCACATCTGTCAACACCTGCTTTCTTTGGGATTGGAATTATTATATTCTTCTTGAAGTCTGAGGGTATTTCGCCTGTCTCATACATCTTGCTCACCAGCTGGTAGAGTTTTTTCAGGACTGGCTCTTCCAAGGCCGTCAGTAGTTCCAATGGAATGTTGTCTACTCCGGGGGCCTTGTTTCGACTCAGGTCTTTAAGTGCTCTGTCAAACTCTTCAAGCAGTATCGTATCTCCCATTTTATCTTCATCTACATCCTCTTCCATTTCCATAATATTGTCCTCAAGTACATCGCCCTTGTATAGACGCTCTATATACTCCTTTCACCTTTCTGCTTTCCCTTCTTTGGTTAGAACTGGGTTTCCATCTGAGCTCTTAATATTCATACAAGTGGTCCTCTTTTCTCGAAAGGTCTCTTTAATTTTCCTGTAGGCAGTATCTATCTTATCCCTAGTGAGATAAGCCTCTACATCCTTACATTTGTCCTCTAGCCATCCCTGCTTAGCCATTTTGCACTTCCTGTCGATCTCATTTTTGAGACGTTTGTATTCCTTTTTGCCTGCTTCATTTACTGCATTTTTATATTTTCTCCTTTCATCAATTAAATTCAATATTTCTTCTGTTACCCAAGTATATCTACTAGCCCACGTCTTTTTACCTACTTGATCCTCTGCTGCCTTCACTACTTCATGCCTCAAAGCTATCCATTCTTCTTCTATTGTATTTCTTTCCACCATTCCTGTCAATTGCTCCCTTATGCTCTCCTTGAAACTCTGTACAACCTCTGGTTCTTTTAGTTTATCCAGGTCCCATCTCTTTAAATTCCCACCTCTTTGGAGTTTCTTCAGTTTTAATCTACAGGTCATAACCAACAGATTGTGGTCAGAGTCCACATTCGCCCTTGGAAATGTCTTACAATTTAAAACCTGGTTCCTGAATCTCTGTCGTACCATTATATAATCTATCTGAAACCTGTGAGTATCTCCAGGCTTCTTCCATGTATACAGCCTTCTTTTATGATTCTTGAACCAAGTGTTACCTATGATTAAGTTGTGCTCTGTGCAAAATTCTACCAGGCGGCTTCCTCTTTCATTTCTTTGTCCCATTCCATATTCACCTACTACGTTTCCTTCTCTCCCTTTTCCTACTACCGAATTCCAGTCACCCATGACTATTAAATTTTCGTCACCCTTCACTATCTGAATAATTTCTTTTATTTGATCATACATTTCTTCAATTTCTTTGTCATCTGCAGAGCTAGTTGTCATATAAACTTCTACTACTGTAGTAGGTGTGGGCTTCGTATCTATCTTGGCCACAATAATGCGTTCACTGTGTTGTTTGTAGTAGCTTACCCGCATTCCTATTTTCCTATTCATTATTAATCCTACTCCTGTATTACCCCTATTTGATTTTGTGTTTATAATCCTGTAGTCACCTGACCAGAAGTCTTGTTCCTCCTGCCACCGAACTTCACTAATTCCCACTATATCTAACTTTAACCTATCCATTTCTCTTTTTAAATTTTCTAACCTACCTGCCCGATTAAGGGATCTGACATTCCACGCTCCGACCCGTAGAACGCCAGTTTTCTTTCTCCTGATAACGACATCCTCTTGAGTAGTCCTCGCCCGGAGATCCGAATGGGGGACTATTTTACCTCCGGAATATTTTACCCAAGATGATGGCATCATCGTTTAATCATATAGTAAAGCAGCATGCCCTCGGGAAAAATTACGGCTGTAGTTTCCTCTTGCTTTCAGCCATTCGCAGTACCAGCACAGCAAGGCTGTTTTGGTTATTGTTACAAGGCCAGATCAATCAATCATCCAGACTGTTGCCCCTGCAACTACTGAAAAGGCTGCTGCCCCTCTTCAGGAACCACACGTTTGTCTGGTCTCTCAGCAGATACCCCTCCGTTGTGGTTGCACCTACGGTACGGCCATCTGTATCGCTAAGGCACGCAAGCCTCCCCAACAACGGCAAGGTCCATGGTTCATGGGGGGGGATCTATGGTTATGATTCTATACTATTACCGCTACAGCTAGCTGGGAACCTATTGCAATCCATAGTACGGATCTGCCATACTGAAATCTCCATTTTAGTTTGAAGAGCACACACGTTGATAAATGAGCCAGCAAATTATCTGATCTGGATAAAGTGCTCTGATCGACGATCTTAGCCAGCAAGTAACGATACAAAAGCGAGTGCATACTTCCATACATCAAATGTTTTCTGTGAAGTAGTTTCGTACATGTTGTGACGAATTCAAAATCTGTTAGCTATACAGTGGTTATATGTACGTCTTCGACATATCTGAGTAGTACTGTACGATTTATTTTACTTAAAAAATCATCTCCACGTTATGAGTCATGACAGGTGTTGCGTGCGGCTTTACATTTTTAAAAAATAAGAGAATATGAACACTGCCGATTCATTCTCTGATATTTTCGAAGCTATTGCGTGAGCTATCATCGAGTTCATGTGCACAAATATACTGCTAGCGTCTATCGGATGTGCAATTTTGGAACACGACTTACGCTCTTTCTGGAGACAGAATTTTGATTGTGTGGAAATCATCTCGCTCTGTTCGTCCATGAGACACAGAAAGTGGTAGATGCATGTGTCTACGTTGATACAGCTCCACTCTGTCGCTATATGAATAAAATACGGAAATATGAAACTAGATTTGTGATTGGGTTGGAGAGTTCGTAGAGCGTTGTTCTTAACATAAAGGTAAGTTCACGCTGAAAAGTGGGTATGAAAAACACGCACTCTGCACCAGAGAAATGTTTCTTTGTGATGTGAGCAGTGTTCATGTTGTAAGTTAATCACGTGATCTTTACCCTGGAATTCCCTAGGCCGTTCTGCCTGCTCGCAAGTGACGCCATTTTCACACTTTCCTTGCGATCCGTGTCTGCGCCGATCACCTTGTTTCTCCATCTGTATGTTGCTGCATCATCGGTTGCACCGTGTCACGCCAGCATACCAAGATGAGGTGTTGCATTTTTCTTGCCTTACTGACCACTGTTCCACATCCAGTTCGTGAATACTATTTGAATGGGTATATAATGTGCTGTGATCTTCACCGATATCAACATAACACCTTTCCTTGAGGAATCTAATACAAGTGATTGCCGACATTCGAGAACAGCTGAGTAGAATCTCTGACATCGTACGACGCTGTGAAGTAAAAATAGCTCGGTTTAACGTTGGTGGAACCACAGACCATTTATAAGACGCCAAGTCGAATAAAGATATGTAATGCTGTTAATGCCTGAGACATCCTCACTCACCAGCGCGTGAATTTAAGTCATGTAGAGAGTAATTTGTGGGACATCTGCACAGCCGTCACCGAGCTTGCTCAACAATATGACAAGTTACAAGACTTCATTGACCTAAATCCACAGTCGTCTATATGAAGGCAGTAGCAAATTGAAGGAAGGCATGTGGGGGGCTCAGTAAATGCTGATGATACTGGTACTATGTACCCTCCACCGTGCGCTGTACAGTGGCTTGCGTGGTATTTGTTTGGATGCTCGATGTTTGCGGGGAACCACGTAACACCATTTCAGTTCCCCTCCGAGGAACTTGATGATCTTCGTATCTCTTTTGCGACTTTGTTTGAGCTTGGATTTGGGTTTGCCACCAATTGTGAGGCACGTATTTCTTCATGTCCAGATGCGGTGCTCTGTTTCTGTCGAGCACGTCGTCTTCCAGTCTCCTTACCTACGGTCATGAACTCGATCAACTTCATGACGCTGGAGTCAAAGAACCGGTCAAAACTAGTGCTTAGGCCACATCCCAGATCGTGGTCCAAAAGCCAAATGGCTCCCTCTGGCTTTGTGGACATCCTAAGTCGACGATCAATTCCAACCGTGTACAAACCCTAGGTATCGATCGGTGAGAGGAAATGGAACAAAAACGGTCTAATGAATTATGTTTGTAGATGCATGGTTTCCATGCTAGAGACCGTTTACTCAGTTGTATATTGTTACAGAGACTGCGGTGTAATACGCGCTGTACCATGCAGCCACAGTTACAGTGTGTGCTGAAAATGATTTCCCTGCGCCTCAACGCAAGCGTGTACGCTCTGTAGCATGCTCTGTCTCACACGTTCACATCGGTCAGGCTGCATCCGAAAAGCGTCAGAGGCAGAATCAATAAGCTACCCCAGTGTCTCCACATCTGGAATGGGCTGTGCCTGCATACACGATCCTTTTGAGATGGCCCCATAACAAAAAACCACACGGTTAGAGATCCGGTGAACGAACAAGCCACAAATGGACTCCCTCGTCCGATCCATCGACCAGGGAAGATACGATTGAGATGCGTCCAGACGTTAACTGCGAAGGGGGCTGGAGCACCATCATGTTGCAGCCATACAACACTTCGAATCATCAATGGCACTTCTTCCATTATGGAAGCAAAGTTAACCGCAAGAAACGCCTATAGTTTCGGCCTGTCAGGCGACGTGGAAGGAAGACAGGTCCCAAAATACGGCCCCCAATTATCCCGGCCCACACATTCCGGCTGCACCGATGCTGATGATTCGTTATCACCATACCATGGGGGTTCTGCATACTATCCCACATATGACTGTTATCAAAGTCGAAGATACCACTCAGCGCTAAGGTGGCCTCATCTGTGGACAGAATAGATGACACAAATCCCGGAATCGTGGTTGCCTGGTGATGTGGAAAGTCTGTCAATAGTAAGCCCTGTATGCGACGCTGTAAGTGATAAGGATAGTAACAACTGACACGGAGAATGTTCCACACGGTCGTCCGGCGTACCCTGTGCTGGCACGGCGGTCACCTTCCACAGTGTTAACCACATTTTCCTCCAATTCTGGTTTCCGAAGATTTCGGGTACGTTCTTGATGATTTCCTGCTTCGTCAAACGACCCAGTCTAAGACAAACGCTGAAACACTACTGCAAATATTGAATGCTGTGGCTGTTGTCGGTGGGGATAGGTGTGCTGTACAATCTTGCTGCCCACCGCCCGTTACCACTTGCCTTTCCGTAAGCAAACACCATGTCAGGAAGCTCTCGATTCGAACCGGAACCATCGTGTACGGCACTATCCCACATCCACTACAAGGTGAGTCAGCAACATTACCAGTTACTATGGCAGGATAGGGCTAGGGCATGACCTTTGAGGAACAGTACCACGCTCTAAGAGGAAACCGTGTATACTGTACCTATGGGTGTACGGTACAGAGGGTATTAGACCGCAGTCTTCGTAACAAAGTATGATTGAATAAATGGTCTCTAGTATGGAAACCACGCACTCCCGGACAGAAGTTCATTAGGCCTTTTTTGTTGCGTATCCTCTCACCGATCAATCGCTAGAGTTTGTACACGGTGGAAAAAAATCACCCTGTATATGATGGTTGTCATAATACTGTACGTCAAGCGGTATAGGCCTTATTGTGTCTGGTGTCTTGTGCATTTTTTTGGGTTAGCTAATTGCTGTGTTGCGTGCTCCACAGATCAAAACTGAATGTGGAAGGTGTTCTGTAATATCTGTTCGAAAATGTTCTGCACGTTAGGTGTGGCAATAGAGTGGTTTCTGTTTGCACACTCTCTGATCTTAATCCTGTGTCCTCTACACGGGGTGTACGATTTTGAAGGTAGAGTTATCGCACAGTCCAGAGTTTCATGAGAATTGCTTTGACTTTCTTCCATGGAATACACAGAGCACGTTATAGTTCCGAAAGTGTGCAGGTAGTACAAGACGTGTAGGATGGTTTCATTTGTCGTACATAGACTGGATATTTTTGTAGAAAAAGTCGCTGCAATCATAGCAAGTGCCTAATACTTTGCTGCTGATTGTGCACAAAAAAGTTGCTTCTTCTCTGTTTCCAGTGTCAGCATGTATCGTGTTCAATTGTCTGAAGTGTTTCGAATAACTGTCAAACGACCCATCCATAAGAACAGTTCCATTTTAACATACGACTTCCTCCTACTCTACATAAGCGAACACGAGGAGTCTTTTGCCAGGAACAGACATATCGTCAGTTTTCAAGAAAGCTATTACTTTCTTTATCGTCGCCTTGTCCCACGTCACGTAGGGTCGGCGTTGCTCTTCTGAATCATTCTCCTCCATAGCACTCTATACATTGCCTCTTCCTTCTTCCATCCTTTCTCGCTTATGTCCCCGGATGTCTTATCCTTCTACCTTGTTGTGTTGGCAGGAGAGCCAACACCGTGTTAATAGAGGAGGCCAAAAAAGGCACGCGTTTTAGCTCACGCAGGCTGGCGTGAGGAGGGCAGAACTATACTGACGTGAGGTCTGGAACCTTACGAGGAATGGGAGTTCAGAAAGCGGACGTAATTAGTTTGATACTTAACTTTAATCCATTAATGAGGAACGTCGCTCTTGACGGTACATGATTCACAATATTATCTGTTCAGAAGACATATAGTAACTGAATATGGCGCCTTGCTAGGTCGTAGCAAATGACGTAGCTGAAGGCTATGCTAAACTATCGTCTCGGCAAATGAGAGCGTATGTAGTCAGTGCACCATCGCCAGCAAAGCCGGTTGTACAACTGGGGCGAGTGCTATGGAGTCTCTCTAGACCAAACCTGCCGTGTGGCGGCGCTCGGTCTGCAATCACTGATAGTGGCGACACGCGGGTCCGACGTATACTAACGGACCGCGGCCGATTTAAAGGCTACCACCTAGTAACTGTGGTGTCTCACCTCATTTTCGGTCTTCCTCTCCGTCTCGCTCCTTCAATCTTTATATCTTCAACTCTCTTTCCGATATACTCTACCCCTTTTCTCTGTAAGTGTCCGTACCACCTTAGTCTGCTCTCGTGTATCTTTGTCCCCATGGGTCCCACTTTCACAGGTCCTCTAACATATTCATTTCTAATCCTGTCCTCCCTTGTTACCCCACACATCCACCTCAGCATCCTGATTTTCGCCTCTTCCATCTTCCTTTCCTGGGCTACTGTGACTGGCCATGTCTCTGCCCCGTGTATCATAGCAGGCCTTACCACCGACTTGTACACTTTCCCTTTCAACCCAATGCTCACCTTCTTGTCACACAACACTCCACTCATTTTCCTGCAGTTGTTCCAACCGCAATTTATTCGGTGTCGTATCTCGTTTTCCAGTCCTCCGTCCCTCTGTATGTACGACCCCAGGTATTTAAATTTGCATACCGATTTCAGCTCATCATCCTTCAGTGCTAAATATTCTGACTTTGTCCTGCTAATTTTCATCCCTCTTTCTTCTAGTGCCTTCCTCCAATGCTCCAGATTTTCCTGAAGTCTGTCGATGCTCTGCTCACAGAGAACCACATCATGCACAAACATCATATTCCACGGCGCTTCCTTCTTCATATCTTTGACCAGCACATCCATAATCAGGTCAAAGAGGCAGGGGCTAAGCGCGGATCGTTGATGTAAACCTAGTTTTACTGGAAACTCCTTTGTCATGCCCACAGTACTTCTCACCTGTGTCATTGCTCCTCTGTACATTTCCTTCACTAACCTCACATACGTCTCTGGCACGCACTGCTATCTCATGTTTCTCCATATTTCGTCCCTTGGGACTCTGTCATATGGTTTCTCCAAAGCAATGAATGAAAGCATATTACAGAGTCCCAAGGGACGAAATATTACTACTACTACTATTAGTACTTCCAATTAATGTTAAAATCTCTCAACTGGTGCCGTGGTTCTCGGTCATGTCAGTCACTTCCCTTCTTGTTTTACACAATGCTGTCTTGGAGTCCTCATAAATTGGCGTGATTACTTAGAAGTCTAAGCCTATATCTTTCAAATGTTATAATTTCTCTTTAAAAATTTGGAAAACAGGTAGTACCTTTCCTTCGTGGAACCTTTTCCTGCAGTTATGCATTCGTTTCTTAGTCTGCACATCTGCTTCGTCAGCGGTTTTAGGAATGTTGCATTTCAGCCATCATTCTGTCCTCTGCAATTTTTAAACGGCCTCAGTACTAACTCCGTTCGTATACACGTCACATTTTCTAGGTACCTGCCAGCGATGGCCATCCCCGGGAAGATACGGCTTCCCTTTCGTTGTTGTAATTATTTTCTTTACCTACAGTGTACACCTCAGGTAGGTTAAGCCTACGAAACTACATAAACGAAGGGTGTCGTTCCTAGACGGAAAACCCGCGGCGCAAAACCGGTCGGCCGCAAATGTCGCGGTATGTGCGGCATCTACGAAAGTGTCGCAAACACAAGGGTCGGGAGGTTCACACATTCGGAGTGGCGAAGGGAGTCGGCCGTACCGTTTCAAAGGACACATCCAAATCGAATGGCTCTGAGCACTATGGGACTTAACGTCTGAGGTCATCAGTCCCCTAAAACTTAGAAATACGTAAACCTTACTAACCTAAGGACATAATACACATCCATGCCCGAGGCATGTTTGCAGCCTGCGACCATAGCGGTCGCACGGTTCCAGACCGAAGCGCCTAGAACCGCTTGGCCACAGCGGCCGGCAGAGAACACATCCACCATTTGTCGTAAGAGATTTATCGGGATCATGGAAAACTTAAATGTGGAACCGAGTCGGGCATCTGAAATAGCGATTTGCCGGATACGTGTCCACATCGTTGGGTGAAAGTACCAGAGACAATATAAGTGTGTCAGGTTAGTTCTCAGTAACGCTCCAACATCTGAGCTGCACGAGAGATTGGTTTGAAGGAAGATATCAAATTGGTTCAAAACACATACTGATACAGATGAAGGGAAACACCAAAAGCACAAAACGTTACCATTCCTAGTATAGGATAGGTAAAAGGTTGACATCCAAACAGATTCCACTTGTCTCGGAGCGGATAAATACAAGTTCGGGATGTTTTCAAGGGGGTCTTATACCATTCTTCCTGCAAGTAGCGGCAAGTGTAGGTGGCAGTGGAAGAGGTGGATAGCTATTAGGCACACTTCTTTCCAAAGTAGACCAGAAAGGCTCAGGATAGAGAGATCTGCTAACTGAGCTGGCAAGGGGAGATGCGACAGTTCATTCTCGTGCTCACAGAGCCAGTCGTGGACGATGCGAATTGCATGGTATTCTTGGAACACGGCATCATCTTTGGGAAACAAATATTATGCGACGGGATGTGTTGTAACCTGTTGTGACCGCTACCGAAACCGTCGCGGGGTGCCCAAAAAGCGCGCCGGGACCAAATGGAGAGCGGCCCGCGCACAAACAAACGAACGGAAAGGACGGACACGAAACAACGACGGTCGAGGGGGAAAGACCTTACGACGACGACGACACGCAAGACGAAACGGAGACAACGAAACGAATCCAAGACGTCCACGATTAACGAGATCAAAGTACAATAAACACGCTGTCTTGTCGAGGCGATGTGTCGAGACTCACGCAACGACTATACTCGCTGGCAGAGCGAGAGGCCGGCGCTTAAATACTCTATCGGGGGGTCCGCAATTGGCTCCTGGAACCACGTGTTCCACTGTGGCGCCGTCACACTACATGCAGGCCAGGAGGCGCGCGCCGCCACAGCTTACGGTGCAGAGACCTCGAGGGGTCTTCGACCTCCATGACTTCTGGCGGGGATTCAAAGTCCGCGGTGCGCGGTACCAGAGGATGGACCTGATCAGCCTCAATGGTCACACCATCATTGGCAGTAGCGCCACCTTCCAGAGTAACCTCGCAGCCCATGGAATACTGTAGCGTCATCACAACAAGACTCATCCGACCAAATGAATTTCTTGCACTGCTCTGTAGAGCAGGTTTTGTGTCTTCGATGACAGACAACTGCATCACTAATGAGTGATTTTGGAGTCGCAGTTAACACGACATTTCCTGCTTATGGCACTCCCTTCGTGCCGTTTTGATGCTGACAGCGTTCGCGACCGCGGCATTCAGTAGTGCAGCGACTTTTGCAGCTGTCGCCGCCGTACATTTCGCCACAGTCCTTTTCAATTACCGTCCGTCACGGTCAGTCAATGCACATTTTTGTCCGTGCTGTGACTTAACGGATAATCTACAAGACTGTGACTCTCGAAACACCTAACACTTCAGCTCGCTTGGTTACGGAAGCACAGTACGAGCACCAACAATTTGCAGACGTTGTGATTCACTGAGCTCCGACACAACGCATACACAACTACGCAGAACACCGCCGTGTCCACGGCTGACATTTCAGCGCACGGCTGCCGTTCGTTGCCAAATACGACAGCGCAACCTGCAGGCTTAGTCAGCGTCTGTGGTTCATCCGTAAAGGAGACCGCTTATAAAACACTAATACAACCTATTCTTGAGTTCTGATCGAGGGTTTGGGATTCCTATCAGGTCGGATTGAGGAAGGACATAGAAGCAATTCAGAGGCGGGCTGCTAGATTTGTTACTGGTAGGTTTGATCATCACGCGAGTGTTACGGAAATGCTTCAGGAACTCGGGTGGGAGTCTCTAGAGCAAAGGAGGCGTTCTTTTCGTGAATCGCGACTGAGAAAATTTAGAGAACCAGCATTTGAAGCTGACTCCAGTACAATTTTACTGCCGCCAAATTACATTTCGGGCAAATACCATAAAGATAAGAGAGATTAGGGCTCGTACAGAGGCGTATATGCAGTCATTTTTCCCTCGTTCTGTTTGGGAGTGGAACAAGGAGAGAAGATGCTAGTTGTGGTACGAGGTACCCCCGCCACGCACCATATGGTGGATTGCGGAGTATGTACAGGGTGTTTCAAAAATGACCGGTATATTTGAAACGGCAATAAAAACTAAACGAGCAGCGATAGAAATACACCGTTTGTTGCAATATCCTTGGGACAACAGTACATTTTCAGGCGGACAAACTTTCGAAATTACACTAGTTACAATTTTCAACAACAGATGGCGCTGCAAGTGATGTGAAAGATATAGAAGACAACGCAGTCTGTGGGTGCGCCATTCTGTACGTCGTCTTTCTGCTGTAAGCGTGTGCTGTTCACAACGTGCAAGTGTGCTGTGGACAACATGGTTTATTCCTTAGAACAGAGCATTTTTCTGGTGTTGGAATTCCACCGCCTAGAACACAGTATTGTTGCAACAAGACGAAGTTTTCAACGGAGGTTTAATGTAACCAAAGGACCGAAAAGCGACACAATAAAGGATCTGTTTGAAAAATTTCAACGAACTGGGAATGTGACGGATGAACGTGCTGGAAATGTAGGGCGACCGCGTAAGGCAACCACAGAGGGCAACGCGCAGCTAGTGCAGCAAGTGATCCAACAGCGGCCTCGGGTTTCTGTTCGCCATGTTGCAGCTTCGGTCCAAATGACGCCAACGTCCACGTATCGTCTCATGAGCCAGAGTTTACACCTCTATCCATACCAAATTGAAACGCGGCAACCCCTCAGCGCCGCTACCGTTGCTGCACGAGAAACATTCGCTAACGATATAGTGCACAGGATTGATGACGGCGATATGCATGTGGGCGGCATTTCGTTTACTGACGAAGCTTATTTTTACCTGGACGGCTTCGTCAATAAACAGAACTGGCGCATATGGGGAACCGAAAAGCCCCATGGTGCAGTCCCATCGTCCCTGCATCCTCAAAAAGTACTGGTCTGGGCCGCCATTTCTTCCAAAGGAATCGTTGGCCCATTTTTCAGATCCGAAACGATTACTGCATCACGTTATCTGGACATTCTTCGTGAATTTGTGGCGGTACAAACTGCCTTAGACGACACTGCGAACAGCTCGTGGTTTATGCAAGATGGTGCCTGGCCACATCGCACGGCCGACGTCTTTAATTTCCTGAATGAATATTTCGATGATCGTGTGATTGCTTTCGGCTATCCGAAACATACAGGAGGCGGCGTGGATTGGCCTCCCTATTCGCCAGACATGAACCCCTGTGACTTCTTTCTGTGGGGACACTTGAAAGACCAGGTGCACCGCCAGAATCCAGAAACAATTGAACAGCTGAAGCAGTACATCTCATCTGCATGTGAAGCCATTCCGCCAGACACGTTGTCAAAGGTTTTGGGTAATTTCATTCAGAGACTACGCCATATTATTGTTACGCATGGTGGATATGTGGAAAATATCGTACTATAGAGTTTCCCAGACGGCAGCGCCATCTGTTGTTGACAATTGTAACTACTGTAATTTCGAAAGTTTGTCTGCCTCAAAATGTACTGTTGTCCCAAGCATATTGCAACAAACGGTGTATTTCTAGCGCTGCTCGTTTAGTTTGTATTGCGTTTCAAATATAGCGGTCATTTTTGAAACACCCTGTATGTAGATGTAGATGCATTTATGTTCAATAATGCATTTCTCGCGGCATTTCCGTATTTCTGCCTAATCCCAATGCTCACAGAATGTAAATTCTCTTTTGTCGCTGAGTTTCGTTGGCGAAATGTTCTCCGGTAATCAGTCGAGTGGTGACGTCAGCTAGTATTAACGTTTCGACGAGATTCGTTTTCCTTGTCTTCAGGAACAGGTCACTTCTCTTGAAGAAGAGTAGTACGAAACTTGTGGAAACGTTTCGATTTTCACCTCCAGATAATTTTATCGACATAACATTTCATTTTATGCTGTAGGGATATTGTAGGGAGACGGTATTGTAGGTACCCGTAATAGCAATTCTACCGCCTGCATCCAGTATTCCCTATTGTTAATGTGGTCTTCAGTCCGAAGACTGGTTTGGCCCCACGAAAGTGAGAGAGAGTGCCTACGGACACAAATAAAAGATGAACTCGAAATCCACGACAAAATTGCGCAGGTTGTTCAGCAATATTTTTTAAGTATTTTGACGTTAGGGGTCCATCGTCTCCAGTGATTCGCCATGAAGAAATAATGTAATTGTAATTTACATCGTTTGTCACCCCAGTTATCTTTCTTTCCGTTGAAATACTTTCACAACAGTGTGAAACCCTGTAGAATGCAGCCACCGAAACGTAAAAACCTACCACACCAACAAACGAATAAGAACTGTGACCTGTGACCTGGTCGCCGTCGCTTTGGGATCAGAACGCCACGGTGTCGTTCTGACACTTTTCCACTGCATTCTAGGATTCCACACATTGGGGGTGGGGTGGGGGAGGGGAGGGAGGGAGGAAGGAAGCCGCGCACCTCGGCCAACGCTTCATCAGCAGACCTAGCCATACTGCAGTGTATCACTGTCAGCGTATTACACGACCACGATATTATCTCACCTGGCCTCGCGTGGCCATGGCCGGTAGCACGCAGTGACATTACTGTAAACAAGTGCAGTGGTGGATAAGAAAAAGCATAGCTCTGTGAAAGATTTGTACAAATACACCGAAGAGCCAAAGAAACTGGTACACCTGCCTAATATCGTGTAGGACCCCCTGGAGCACCTGGAAGTGCTGCAACACGACGTAGCACGGAGTCGACTGTCTGACGTAGTGCTGGAGGGAATTGACTCCATGAAACGTGCTGGACTGTCCATAAATCCGTGACAATATGAGGGGGAGGAGATCTCTTCTGAACAGCACGTTGCAAGGCATACCATATATGCTCAGTAACGTTCATGTCTGGGGAGTTTGATGACCGGCGGAAGAGTTTAAAATCAGAAGAGTGTTTCCGGAGCCACTCTGTAGCAATTTTGGTCATGTGGGATGTCGCATTGTCCTGCGCTCAAGTCCTGTCTGAATGCATAATGAACATGAATGGATGCAGGTGATCAGACAGAATGTTTACGTACGTGTCACCTGTCAGAGACATATCTAGACGTATGAAGGGTCCCACATCACGCCAACTGCACATGTCCCACACCATTACAGACCCTCCGCCAGCTAGAACAGTCCTCCCCTGCTGACATGCATGGTCCATGGACTCATGAAGTTGTCTCCATACCTGTACACGGCCATCCGTTCGATACTATTTGCGGACCGGTCTAAGGCGCTGCTGTCATGGACTGTGCGGCTGGTCCCGGCGGAGGTTCGAGTCCCCCCTCGGGCATGGTTGTGTGTGTTGGTCCTTAGGATAATTTACGTTAAGTGTTGTGTAAGCTTAGGAACTGATGACCTAAGCAGTTAAGTCCCATAAGATTACACACACATTTTTTTTTTGCTACTATTTGAAACAAGGCTCGTCCGACGAGGCAACATCCTACCAGTCATCAAAGTCTAATGCTAGTGTTGACGGGACCAGGCGAGGCGTAAAGCTTGGTGTCTTGCACACTCATCATGCTCCGAAAGCCGATATCGATGATGTTTCGTTGAGTGGTTCGCACGCTGACACCTGTTGATGGCCCAGTGAAATTTGCATCAGTTTGCGGAAGGGTTGCACTTCTGTCACGTTGAACGATTCTCTTCAGTTGTCGTTGGTCCCGTCTTGCAGGATATTTTTCCCGGCCGCAGTGATGTCGGAGATTCGATATTTTATCAGATTCCTGATATTCACGGTACACTTGTGAAATGGTCGTACGGGCAAGTCCCCACTTCATCGCTACCTCGAAGACGCGGTGTCTCATCGCTCGTGCACCGACTATATCACCACGTTCAAACTCACTTAAATCTTCATAAGCTGCCTTTATAGCAGCAGTAAGTGCCAGACATTTGTTGTCTTATACAGGCGTTGCCGACCGCAGCGCCGTATTCTGCCTGTTTACATATCGCTGTATTTGAATACGCATACCTGTACCAGTTTCTTTGGCGCTTTAGTATACCATCAGGTGCTTCGGGGTGTCCTCGAGAAATATTACGATAGAAACTCACGATAGACCGGTCAAAGCGCCATCACTTCCCGGTGCAATAACACTGTGGTCGACTAACAGAACTGAAGCCGCTACAAATACAAACCCCAGACGGAACCGAGCAGAAATGAATGCAAGCGTGAGGGCGCAGTGTATGAGAGCGTTACTGTTGGAACAAAAATATTGTTCAAATGGCTCTGGGCACTATGGGACTTAACATCTGAGGTCATCAGTCTCCAAGAACTTAGAACTACTTAAACCTAAATAACATAAGGACATCACACACATCTATGCCCGAGGCAGGATTCGAACCTACAACCTTAGCAGTCGCGCGGTTCCAGACTGAAGCACCTAGAACCGCTCGGCCACGGCGGTCGGCTACTGTTGGAACAGTCAGTGCCGTGAGTGACTGGAATAAATTTGTTTCCAAAGGAGAGACACTGCCCCTACTGTTGACATTTACACAGTTGATCAGATATTTCCAGTGCTATGCAAGTAGAAACATAAATGGTGGTAAGAAATCAGACGAAATGAAATTAGTCTATGATGATCCACCTGAGACAAAAGTACGCAGAAAATAGCTCTGAACAGCCGCCGAAATTTTGTCTGCTTAATTCTGGTTCACCCTCCAGACATCCATCATTCCCTGAATTCATTACGTGAATCCACATATGTACAGTGGTGCTCAACAAACCAAATATCGTCCACCACCCAAAGTGAGCGTGAAGATATGACTGCTACACTAATTGTTGTGGGCGTTGACCTTTAACCCCGTGAGCTAATTTGTATTAGTAATAATAAAAAGAAGAACCTTGAGTTTCTTTTGTATACGTGCAGTAGTGAAACACAAATATAAAAATATCGGTACAATGCGCAATCAGTTTGCATTTGTTTTTTTGTTTGAGCTACTACTGTGCGAATGTTAAAAGGTTGACGTTAAAATTATTGGTTTTCAGGATCTACAAAAAGAAAGCGCAAAAAACTGTTGTTCCACCACGGGAGTACATTAAAAGCACTATTTTTTAAAATTTTATGTCATTTGAAAGCGTATATTTGCAGAAAAAACAGCGTTCGCGATATTAAACTTGCTTCGTATTGTCAACAGTTCTCTTTTATCTCTCTCGCCATTTGACCGAAAATTTCGGAATATTTTCTCATATATATTTGTATTCATTAATTTTGTGATAAATAACGCTTCCATGAAGTGTTTATTCGTAATCATTTGTCCATTTGACAGGTAAAATATTTAGTTTTATATTTTCACAACTTGCAGCTTTGAAATTTTCAGGCGAATAAATAGTAACGCTACGATTTATCTCATGAAAAGTATGTCCAATAGACACCACTCCACATTTATAACGTTCGTAGATGTAGGAAAAAATCTTTCCCAATGTTGACTGAACGTAATCAGTTTTAATTCTAAAGTAACCAGGGGTAAAATAACGGGAATGTAGTTATTCACGAAGCTAAACGACACTTTCAAGCGTCGGCACTATCATGAAAATGAGGCGCTACTTGATAAAGGAGGAAAGCAGGGTTCTAGCTTACCCACCACGTTTTCCGTCTGCTTTACAAACCACCGTGAAGTGCATGGCAGAGGGTACGTCCCATTGTACCAGTTAACAGGTTTTTCCCGTTCCTTTGACGTAAGACGCTCCGGAAGGAAACGCCTCTGTCCGGTCTGTAACGAGTCTGAATTTGTCTTAACCATTCCTGTAGGTGCGACACGCGGAGGGAGGTTGTAATATACTACTAGATTCATCCGTTAAAGTTGAGTCTAAAAATCTGCTAAGTAGACCTTCAGGAAGCAGTCTGCTACTCGTACTTTCCTCAAGCCTTTACCACTTCAGTTGTTATGGAATTTCCGTAACACACTTTCATTCATCAAACAAACCAGTGAACACACTTGCTGCCCTTCTCTGTGTGTATTCAGTGTCCTGCAATTCTCTGTGTATGTTCAGTGTCCTGCAATTCTCTGTGTACGTTCAGTGTCTCCTATTAGTCTTGTTTGCTACAGGTTCCACACACTTGTGCAAAATGATAAGATCTGTCGCAAGACTGATTTGTAAGCAGTGTCCTCTGTAGACTGATTATATTAGACTAGCAGTCTACCAATGAAGCGGAGTCTGTCTCCTGCCTTACTAGCGACTGAACCTGTGATATGGATTCCATTTCATATCCCTACAAGCTGCGTCACGCTCGTATCCGAGATGACCGATTCTAATTGTAAAAAAATGTTCAAGTGGGTGTGAAATCTTATGGGACTTAACTGCTAAGGTCATCAGTCCCTAAGCTTACACACTGCTTAACCTAAATTATCCTAAGGACAAACACACACACACCCATGCCCGAGGGAGGACTCGAACCTCCGCCGGGACCAGCCGCACAGTCCATGACTGCACCGCCATAGACCGCTCGGCTACCACCCGCGCGGCGATTCTAACTATACTTCGTTCGTTAAGGACACTGTCTTGTTGCATTTTGTGAAATGCGCAATTTTATATTTATGAACATTTGAAGTTCGAGTGATTTCAGGTGTGCCGTAGGGGAGTGTCGTAGTACCGTTGTTGTTCGCAACATATGTAAATGACCTTTTGGATAACATCGGAAGTTCACTGAGGCTTTTTGCGGATGATGCTGTAGTATATCGAGAGGTTGTAACAATGGAAAATTGTACTGAAACTCGGGAGGATCTGCAACGAGTTGACGCATGTTGCAGGGGAATGGCAATTGAATCTCAATGTAGACAAGTGCAATGCGCTGCGGATACATAGAAAAGAAAGATCCCTTATCATTTAGCTACAATATTGCAGGTCAGCAACTGGAAGCAGTTAATTCCATAAATTATCTGGGAAGAGGCATTAGTAGTGATCTGAAATGGAATGACCATATAAAATTACTCCTCGGTAAAGCAGATACCAGACAGATTCATTGGAAGAATCTAAAGGAAATGCAGTCCGGAAACAAAGGAAGTAGGTTACAGTACACTTCTTCGCCACTGCATGGATACTGCTCACCTGTGTGGGATCCGTACCAGGTAGGGTTGATAGAAGAGATAAAGAACATCCAACGGAGAGCAGCGCGCTTCGTTACAGGATCATTTAGTTATCGCGAAAGCGTTAGGGAGATGACAAACGTCCAGTGAAGGACTCTACAAGAGAGACGCTCAGTAGCTCGGTACGGGCTTTTGTTGAAGTTTCGAGAACATACCTTCACCGAGGACTCAAGCAGTATATTCCTTCCTCCTACACATATCTCGCGAAGAGACGATGAGGATAAAATCACAGAGATTAGAGCCCACATAGAGGCATACCGACAATCTTCCTTTTCCACGAACAATACTTGACTGGAATAGAAGGGAGAACCGATAGAGGTACTCAAGGCACCCTCCGCCACACACCGTCAGGTGGCTTGCGGAGTATGGATGTTGATGTAGATATAGAAGGAACTTTCCGGTCTTTGCACCACTTTGCAAGTTATCAGTAACTGACGGGGCATTTGTGCAGCTTTGTCCGAGAGTACTTCATTACAGGTACCTGCAGCATCGGCGAAAAATCCGATGTTACTGTTAATATTGTCTCTTGCAGAATCATTGATATGCGATGTGGAGAACGAGGATCCCAACACACTTCAATGAGTCACACGTGAAGTTACTTCTACATATGTCGATGGCTCTCCATCCAAGATAATATGCTATATCCTCCCCACCAAGGAATCCTCAATGGAGTCACAAATCTCACTTCATCGGTATTTTTATAAAAAGCAGCCCAGATCGCGATATTTTTTTTATTTTAAATTCTGGTAACGGGTTTCGGTCCGTTAAATCATCTCAGACGATTGCTCTAGATGACGTGAGGATGGTCGGACAGACATAAACCGGTTATCAGAAATAAAAATATGAAATGTATTGCAATTTGGATTACTGTTTACCAAAATGTTAGGTATTCCATAATGATGTGCAAAATTCTTATCACTATTTGCTCGTATTCTGTTGCACCATTGCATGGTGTTCTATGCACGCTGCACGAAATAGGCAACAATTATCTAATATCAGCTTATAGTGTTTCATTAGCTCAAAAGATGTTTAGGATAATTTATTGCTCGATGTATAATTTCGATTAACAACTCAAAACTACTGAGATTCGTTCATTGAACTCCAGAAGGAAGGCGGGGGGCATTTTCATTCTTTACACCTTTCACGCACTTTTAGAGTGAGAGGATAACCATTTATTCTCTAGGGCATTGTAACTTTCACAATATATATATATATATATATATATATATATATATATATATATATATATATATATATATATATATATATATATATATAAATGACCTAGTAGATAGTCTCGGAAGTTCCATGCGGCTTTTCGCGGATGATGCTGTAGTATACAGAGAAGTTGCAGCATTAGAAAACTGAGCGAAATGCAGGAAGATCTGCAGCGGATATGCACTTGGTGCAGGGAGTGGCAACTGACCCTTAACATAGAGAAATGTAATGTATTGCGAATACATAGAAAGAAGGATCCTTTATTGTACGATCATATGATAGCGGAACAAACACTGGTAGTAGTTACTTCTGTAAAATATGTGGGACTATGCATACGGAACGATTTGAAGTGGAATCATCATATAAAATTAATTGTTGGTAAGGCGGGTGCCAGGTTGAGATTCATTGGGACCGTCAGTTTCTTCTGTAAAATATCTGGGAGTATGCGTACGGAACGATTTGAAGTGGAGTCATCATATAAAATTAATTGTTGGTAAGGCGGGTACCAGGTTGAAATTCATTGGGAGAGTCAGTTATTTCTTTAAAAAAATCTGGGAGTATGTGTACGGAACGATTTGAAGTTGAATGACCATATAAAATTAATTGTTGATAAGGCGGGTGCCAGGTTGAAATTCATTGGGAGAGTCAGTTACTTCTGTAAAATATCTGGGAGTATGCGTACGGAACGATTTGAAGTGGAATGATCATATAAAATTAATTGTTGGTAAGGCGGGTGCCAGGTTGAGATTCATTGGGAGAGTCCTTAGAAAATGTAGTCCATCAGCAAAGGAGGAGGCTTACAAGACATTCGTTCGACCTATACTTGAGTATTGCTCATCAGTGTGGGATCCGTACCAGATCGGGTTGACAGAGGAGATAGAGAAGACTCAAAGAAGAGCGGCGCGTTTCGTCACAGAGTTATTTGGTAAGCGTGATAGCGTTACGGAGATGTTTAGCAAACTCAAGTGGCAGACTCTGTAAGTGAGGCGCTCTGCATCGCGGTGTGGCTTGATGTCCAGGTTTAGAGAGGTTGCGTTTCTGGATGAGGTATCGAGTATATTGCTTCCCCCTGCTTATATCTCCCGAGGAGATCAAGCACGGAGGCTTTCCGGCAGTCGTTCTTCCCGCGAACCATACGCGACTGGAACAGGAAAGGGAGGTAATGACAGTGGCACGTAAAGTGCCCTCCGCCACACACCGTTGGTTGGCTTGCGGAATATAAATGTAGATGTAGATGTAGACCCACCAAATTTAATTGTTGTGGCATGCCACGTCTCGAATCTTGTTTATGTTAAAATTAACAGTTTTAGTCTTTTGCCCTTCTCCCCCCACCCTCCTCGATAAAAGTTAAATAAATTCTCACATCCTGAAACACGAGAGCAAACTGTTTTGTGGTTGACAGAAAATCTATTTCATTCGAAAGCTTCACTTCGTAGTGCACAATTATTAAGGCTTTGGTGGTCGCTTGCTGAGGAACTGCCCGTTCTTGTTTGACGATTTTATCTGACGTTCCGCCAGCAGGAGTGGCTGGCATTGTTAAAGCTTCTCCCTCCATTGCTGGTGGTGGACTGGAAGCGAACTCGCGGCCGCAGACTGCCTGTACGCTACGCGCCAACGTCGTGTTGCTGCTCTGTGGTCGCTTCCGGTGCGGGTCTTCCCTGTGTACCTGCACATGTCCTAGGACAGGAATTAAAAACGTCATTTTAGAAGTGGGGACAGAAGAAGTAGAAGGTACCTATAGGTAAGTCGAGCCAGTATGAAAGAACACGTAAGAGGAAGGACTCGTTCGTACAAGCAGGCTGATTTGTGAACCTCTGTGAATACTTTCACTTTCTTGCCTAGGTCTCCAGCACCGTGTCAGACTTAAAGGAGTGCTACGTCACAAGGAGAAACGGCTATGTTCGCTCTAGTTACTCATATTCACAAATGGAAGGCTCTTATCGTTGGTTGCGCTGATAGTAGTCGTAATAACGCATTACCGGCTATGTTTTGAATAACAGCGAAGTGTAACATATCAGTCAGTCATATTGACCAAATGTACTCAGGCATAGTTTACGACGTACACTGGTAGTGTAACTGGCAGGTGAGTACAAGAGAGGCAGTCATTTAAAAGACCTGCAATCCGTCTTCATGACTCGGGAAGCCCAATTTAAACCTCTTTACGGTATTTCTTCCCTTCCCTGACCCATTCGCAAACTATATGTAGCAAGAACCACTATTGCTGTGTGTCCCTGTGAGGAATAATTTCTTTGTTTTTGATCATGCAATGTAGGCTTTTACTGCCGGTATTGTCCTCACTTAAAACTTCCGGGCTGGTAGGCCGTGGTCGATGTAAAAGCTTCCCCCTGACGTTTCGTCTCCCACTGCGGGAGACATCCGCCGAGGTAAAGCGGCGAACTTTGTTTTTGTCCCCACGCTCATACCGGAAGAAGCATGGGGGAGGATGTAATTAGTTGCCTCAGGCCTTGGAGCGCTTGCTCACGGAATTTCAGCAGTAAATCTTGTCGTGGTGCAGAACGTGTCTGCTGTAACATCTGCCTACGGAGCTCGTCGAACATCTCTGTAGCGCCTTTGTGCTTGCTAATCGGACCCAAGACGGAACACGATGCCCTTGTTTGGATCTTAAGTTTCTCTTGTAATTGGTCCTACCTGATAAAAGTCAGAAACAGACGAGTGAAACTCAAGAATCGATTTAACGAGTGTTACGCAAGCCATGACTCCCGTGAACGAATTGAAGTAGCTTAGGATTCTTACAATGAACCGCAGCCTGTGATGTGCTGCTACTGCTGTTCGAATTCACATTGCTCTTGGTGAATACGCTCATTCTATAGTTGTTGGTGTTTCGAGTGTTCTCGTGCCACTGGTGTTACAGAAAATTACCGACCCTACCGTCTGTTTATGCGCTACTTTTATCTACGCTGAGGGTCGGTTGCCAGTCCACACATCAAACTTTGATCTCGTGCTGGTCTTTCTGTAAATTGCTTTTCAGGCATTTGCCACCTTCCTATGTACAATGTCGGATCAAAAATATCCGGACAACGCTCTGTAATTTGGAAATGGATACTAGATATGTCGAGTGTGGACCAGTCAGTATAAAAGGAGTCGAAGAGTGTTTCAGTTATCAGAACAGGACTGGTCGATCCGGCGCGCTCAGTGACTCGGACGTGGACTAGCCACTGGATGTCACCTGACTAACAACTCCATCACGGGCATTCCAACCTTTCCAAAGTCGCTGACGTAAGTGTGAAGTGGAAACGCGAAGGAACAACGACAGCTAAACTAAAAGCAGGAAGGAAGGAAGAATAGGTTTAAACGTACCTCCCATTATGAGGTCATTAGAGATGGAGTTAAAGGAAGACCAGGGAGGTCTCTTGTACTGAGAGGTTGGGACAATGGACAACTCTGGAAGGTGGGTTATAGAATACCGCATGAAACTAGAAAGTCACACTAGTGAGCGGCGATGTGCTACCAGCAGTCCACGTAGTATAATGACTGTGTATGGAGTTAAAAGCAATGAGCTAGAATGGTTGAGCTGCTCCTGATAGGCCATGTATTCCTGTAGGCAGCACAAAGCTAGGATTGAGGAGCAATAGAAAGAGACGCCACTGGACAGCAGATGATTGGCAACGAGTGATTTGGAGAGATGAATCACGCTAGATGCTATGGCAATCCGGTGGAAGGGTTAATATTTTGCTTGGAGAACCAAATGTAATGGCAGCTATGGAGTACGGTGGTGGGGATGTTATGGTGTGGAGGTGATTTTCGTAATTGGGGTGTGGTCCCCTTATTGCGCTTGAGAAAATGCATAAATGCACAATTATGTGAACACACTCTACAGCAGTGTGTACTGCTTGCAGCAGATGAACGGTCAGAAGACGGTAACTGCTTGTATCAGCATAACAGTGCACCCCGTTATAAAGGCAACGGTTTGTGGACAATGACATTCCTGGAATGGACCCAGCTGCCCAGAGCCCCGAGCTGAACCTGATGGAACACCTTCGGGATGAGTGAGAAGGTCGCTTTGGCTCTGGACCCAAGCGTCCACCATTGCCACCTTCCCTGGCTTCGCCTCTTGAGGAAGAGTGAGCTGCCACTTCGTCCCCCCCGCCCTCCTCCCGGCGTTCAGACATCTCACTGAAAGTGTCTCCAGCAGAGTTCAGGACATGATGAAGGCGAATGTTTCACACATCATATTAATGGCCACTAAGAAGACGTCCGGATAGTATGGATCACGTAGGGTACGGTAGCATCATCGACATCACCCTTCTGGAGCTTACAAAGTTAGCCTCCACCTCATTACTATATACAATAAACTGGTTCTCTTTCATCCCTCTGGGGTACTCCCATAACTAGTTTTATATCTGAGGACGTCAATTCAGTTGTACGTGATTACAAAATAGAATTTTTGTGAACACAATATATTAGGCACAGTATGGAAATGTACTTGAAAATGAAAAGAAAGTCGTATTGTCAATAGAGACAATGAGATTGACAGATTATCTTCTTTTATGTCAGTACAGGATCAAACACACACTGATAAGCCAAAGAAACTGGTATAGGCATGCGTATTCAAATACAGATATATTTAAACAGGCAGAATACCACGCTGCAGCCGGCATCACCCATATAAGACAAGTGTCTGGCGCAGTTGTCAGATCGGTCACTCTTGCTATAATGTCACGTTATCAAAATTTAAGTGAGTTCGAACGTGGTGTTATAGTCGGCGCACGAGCGATGGGACACACAGCACCTCCGAGGTAGCGATGAAGTGGGGATTTCATGAGTCTACTGTGAATATCAGGAATCTGGTAAAACATCAAATCTCCGACATCGATGCTGCCAGTAAATCCTACAAGAACTGAGCATCGACGACTGAAGGGAATCGTTCAGCGTGACAGAAGTGCAACCCTTCCTCAGATTGCTGCAGATTTTGATGCAGAGCCATCAACAAGTCTTATCGTGCGAAGTATTCAACGAAACATCGTCGATATGGACTTTCGGAGTCGAAGGCCCATTCGTCTACCCTTGATGACTGCTCGACACAAAGCTTTAGGTCGCGCCTGGGCCCGTCAACACCGAAATTGGACTGTTGATGAGCGGAAACATGTTGCCTGGCCGGACAAGTGTCGCTTCTAATTGTATCGAGCGGATGGACGTGTACGAGTGTGGAGACAACCTCACGAATCCATGGATCCTAGTCGCGCGCGATTAGCCGAGCGGTCTAAGGCGCTGCAGCCATGGACTGTGCGGTTAATCCCGGCGGAGGTTCGAGTCTGCCCTCGGGCATGGGTGTGTGTGTTTGTCCTTAGGATAATTTAGGTTAAGTAGTGTGTAAGCTTAGGGACTGATGACCTTAGCAGTTAAGTCCCATAGGATTTCACACACATTTGAACATTTTGGAACATGGACCCTGGATGTCAGCAGGAGACTGTCCAAGCTGGTGGAGGCTCTGTAATGGTGTGGGGCGTGTGCTGTTGGAGTGATGTGGGACCCCTGATATGTCTTAGAGACGACTCTGACAGGTGACACGTACGTAAGCGCCCTGTCTAATCCCTTGCATTCATTCATGTCTATTGTGCATTCCGACGGGCTTTGGAAATTCCAGCAGCACAGTGCTACATCCCACACGTCCACAATTGTTACAGAGTGGCCCCAGGAACACTCTTCTGAGTTTAAACACTTCCGCCGGCCACCAAACTTCCCAGACATGAACATTATTGAGCATATGTGTGATTGCTTGCAACGTGCTCTTCAGAAGAGATCTGCACCCCTCGTACTCTTACGGAGTTATGGACAGCCCTGCAGGATTCATGGTGTCAGTTCCCTCCAGCACTTCTTCAGACATTAGTCGAGTAAATGCCACGTCGTGTTGCGGCACTTCTGGGTGCTCGCGGGGACCCTACACGATATTAGGCAGGTGTACCAGTTTCTGTGGCTCTTCATTGTAAAAGCACTTCGTAATACAGTAATCGGCATTGTGCGGGCAGTTACCACGACGAAGCTAAAAGCAGCTGCAGCATGCGGTGACGTCGTGTTGACATTCAGTTATTATTCCGAAGTAAGAGTGATTCCGAAGTAAGAGTGATTTCAGGTGTGCCGTAGGCGAGTGTCGTAGGACCGTTGCTATTCACAATATACATAAATGACCTTGTGGATGACATCGGAAGTTCACTGAGGCTTTTTGCAGATGATGCTGTGGTGTATCGAGAGGTTGTAACAATGGAAAATGCAGGAGGATCTGCAGCGAATAGACGCATGGTGCAGGGAATGGCAATTGAATCTCAATGTAGACAAGTGTAATGTGCTGCGAATACATAGAAAGATAGTTCCCTTATCATTTAGCTACAATATAGCAGGTCAGCAACTGGAAGCAGTTAATTCCATAAATTATCTGGGAGTAGGCATCAGGTTACTCATAACATCCATGACGAATATCAGTCAGGCTTTTGAAAGCACCATAGTACAGCAACTGCATTAATCAAAGTAACTGATGACATTAAACATGCTATGGGCAGACGTGAAGCTACTATCCTAACACTGTTTGACTTTAGCAAGGCTTTTGACACAGTTGACTTCGATATATTACTAATTAAAATGAAACAGCAGAATTTCTCAAACAGCGTAATACACTGGTTCGACAGCTACCTCAAAAACAGAAGTCAACAAGTCATTTGTGGGTCGGAAAAGTCATCATGGAAAAACGTGCGCTCTGGAGTTCCCCAAGGCTCTGTCCTTGGTCCACTACTCTTCTCACTGTACATTAATGATATGTCTTCAGTGATTCACTCCTGCAACTACCATCTCTATGCCGACGACATCCAACTGTACATAAGCGCAAGCCCCAAAAACATTGCTGACGCAGTAGCGAGTATGAACTCAGATCTTTGCCCTGTTTCTCGATGGGCGCAAAACCTAGGTCTGAAACTAAACCCCAAGAAATCCCACGTCATACTTATATCTCATCCAAAGTTAATCAGCCGGTACTTTCGCGAAACAGTTCCTCAAATACTCCTCAATGGTACCCAACTACCATACCAAAAAACAGTAAAAGACATCGGAATAATCTTGGATGAACACCTAAACTGGGAAGAACAAACAGTCACAGCTTGCCGGAAATCGCTCTCCTCCCTACATGCAATTCAAAAATTTAGAAAAATATTCCCAACCCATGTTAAACAAAAATTAGTCCAAACACTAGTCTTGCCTAATCTTTACTACTGTGATGTAGTTCAACACGGCACAAATAGTGAAAATTCTAGATGCCTCGAGCTAGTGATGAATGCTTGCGTTAGATACTTGTGCAATATTCGGTTGTATGATCATATCAGTGCTTCATACTCCCAGCTAGGTTGGATACGCCCACATAAGGCACGCGATCTCCACACGATGTGCTTACTTCATCGATTTCTTAGCCACTGGTGCCCCCAATACGTATCTTCTCACATTAAGCACCTATCATCATTCCACAATCGCAGTACCAGATCGGATACGTCTAGCATCTTGGCTGTACCTTTACATAACACAAAATTTTTCTCCGTGTCATTCTCCATCTCAGCCAGACGACTATGGAACGCGCTCCCCTGTGATCTGCGTCTTATCCGGAACTACTCAACATTCAAGAGGGAACTCAAAACTTATATATTAGGGACGGTATAGCCACCATTGTTGTGCCCCTCTCATCTCTTTCTTTCTCCTCTCCATCACAGTTTCGAATTTTCCCATTCTATTTCTCTTCCTCTAAACTATCTACCTCTTATATATCTCTTTTACCTCATTCTATCGTCTTATGTCTGTGCTCGATGAGAATAACTCACAAGCTGCAAGAACATAACGAGAAAATTCCCAACTAACAATAGGACTGACATTCACAAAAGAAAAGTATGTTTACTTTCATATACAAAGTCATTATTATTATTATTATTATTATTATTATTATTATTATTATTATTATCATTATTATTCTTGATTATTATAATTATTTTTATTGTTATAGTAATCATTGTACTACTGTTATAATCTCTATTTTTTTCTTTAACATCAATACTGCATAATACATTATATGTCCTTAATGTTCTGTAGAAACTGTAACTCGTTCAATCTGAGTACGCCTGGTTAGGTGTAAGAGAGGGCCTGAAGGCCCTAATCTAGCCAGGTAAAATAAATGCATAAATAAATAAATAAATAAATAAAATGGAATAATCATATAAAGTTGATCGTCGGTAAAGCAGATGTCAGACTGAGATTCATTGGAAGAATCCTAAGGAAATGCAATCCGAAAACAAAGGTAGTAGGTTACAGTACGCTTGTTCACCCACTGCTTGAATACCGCTCACCAGTGTGGGATCCGTGCCAGATAGGGTTGATAGAAGAGATAGGGAAGATCCAACGGAGACCAGCGCGCTTCGTTACAGGATCATTTAGTAATCGCGAAAGCGTTACGGAGATGATAGATAAACTCCAGTGGAAGACTCTGCAAGAGAGACGCTCAGTAGCTCGGTACGGGCTTTTGTTGAAGTTTCGAGACCATACCTTCACCGAGGACTCAAGCAGTATATTTTATTTTTAACGATGAGTCAATTTAGGCATCGCAGAATATTTGGACGAACCTAATGTATAATTTACACAGTGTGTTTTCGGGTATTCAGTTGGGGTCGCGATACTGATTGGCTGCGAGCAGTGGTCTTACATGCTTATCTACCTGGTCTTCAAGCGGACTTTTTGCGGTGTGTCTGTTCCTGCAGGAATGCTAGTCTTCAGTTCTTGTTAGAAGAGTAAACTGGCGTGCTATACTTTCAGAAATTCTGCATCAACCGTACTGGGTCTCTCCTCTTGTTTGTCTTTGTTCGTGTTGATCAGAGTAATATAATTCCTTTGTGTGCATTTCGGATCTCCGGCGTAGATTTTTCTTACAACCGTCAGGATGAAATTGTAAGCGTTTCGTCATCAGTGACTAATATGAAACTTCCTGGCAGATAAAAACTGTGTGCCGGCCCGGACTCGAACTCGGGGCCTTTGCCTTTCGTGGGCAAGTGCTCTACCAGCTGCAGAGTGAAAATTTCAATCGTGAAACTTCTCTCACGCTGTGGCTAAGCCATATCTCCGCAGCATCCTTTCTTCCTGATGGGAGGAAAGCTGTGAGGGTAGGTCGTAAGTCCTGTTTGGGTAGCTCACCCCGCAAAAAAAAGAGGTCGCTAGAGCGTATACTTGCGAAAGGCAAAGGTCCCAAGTTCGAGTCTCTGTCCGGCGCACGGCATTAATCTGCCAGGAAGTTTCATGTCAGCGCACGCTCCGCTTCAGAGTGAAAATTTCATCCTGGAATGTGTAATTTAACTATCAGTATCTTTTGTTGGTAACAGAATAGATAAATAACAAGATTTTTGCTGGCTGCTGCATACCCGAAATCGCTTCATCGCCGTTTCTTCATTTCCCATTCGGCGCTGGCATAGCTCACGCGTTTACTCTGCACTGGGCCGCCTTGGCTTGTTAGATTTCTTTCGATGCGAACTTTCTCCTGACTTGCGTTTTGCTGTTATTCTGAGCATATTTACGACTCATACGAGACGCCATCTATTATTACTTAGTAATTTTGAATTTGATCCCGATTTTCGGCGAAACTTTTACTGTCCCGCTTTCGGTCCTTGTGTTAGTCCTGAAGATCTTCACAGTGATGCGCGAACCAATGTCTCAGTTAAACGCCTTCACAACTTTACTCAAAGCTAATTAGCGACAGTAATGCGTATGCTCCTTCACTGACGTTACAGGCAAAACAAATATTGCACGACAAGCACTTACGGACATGATATATCCGTTGCGGACTCAACCATTGTTTATACATTATTTGTCTCGTGTCCGCACCCGGTAGCTGAGTGGTCAGTGCTACAGAATGTCGATCCTAATGGCCTGTGTTCGATTCCTGACTGGGTCGGAGATTTTCTCCACTCAGGGACTGGATGTTGTGTTGTCCTAATCATCATCACTTCATACCCATCGACGCGTAAGTCGCCGAAGTGGCGTCAAATCGAAAGACTTGCACCCGGCGGACGGTCTTCCCGACGGGAGGCTCTAGTCACACGATATTATTAATTAGTCTCTTAGTTTTCAGCGTTTCACATCTGACGGTATTTTGTCACACACGGAAGTTCAACTGAAGAAGGAATAACATTTCCACGCAAAAGGACGTAGTGTTATTTGTAAAGGTCCATCCTGATCACGCAAATTTTGGTATTCACTATCACCGGTTCTGCTACTGCCGTCTTCAAATCTGTTACAAATAAAAAATAGTGATGTAAGGAACTTAGTTCTAGTCGCTTCAGTCTGGAAACGGGTGACTCCTATGGTCGCAAGTTCGAATCCTGCCTCGGGCATGGATGTGTGTGCTTTCCTTAGGTTGGTTAGGTTTAGGTAGTTCTAAGTTCTAGGGGACTGATGACCGCAGATGTTACGTCCCATAGTGCTCAGAGCCATTTGAACCATTTGCACTTAGTTCAGTTAGGTGGATGCATACCAGCCATACATACCATAAAATATTCTGATGTAGGTATCAACGCCAAGGTCTATACTTGCAGGTGCGGTAAGTGCTTGTGATGGGCTGGATGCATCTGGTATTCACACAAATAACTGAGGCCAGCAGGGTACACTACAACCACGGTACATCAGTAACCAGTATCGTAAATTCAATAGTTAAAGTGGAGTATTGTTAGTCATTAATTAAAATTACTTCACATTGCAAAATGGGCGTCTGAAAATAAAACATGAACTGACATACACTATGTGTAATTACATCCATACTCGAAATCTACATAAAATGTGTAAACAGTAATAATCGGAAGCTGCTAGTCTCGCAAAGGAAATAACACAATTGTGTAAAAGCCAGGATAAAAAGTATAAAACAACATCACATCTAAATCATTGTGGTCGAGCGGATATAGGCGACTGCGCGACCGCTACGGACGCAGGTTCGAATCCTGCCTCGGGCATGGATGTGTGTGATGTCCTTAGGTTCGTTAGGTTTAGGTAGTTCTGAGTTCTAGAAGACTGATGAAAAAATGTTCAAATGGCTCAAAGCACTGTGGGACTTAACGTCCGAGGTCAGCAGACCCCTAGAACTTAGAACTACTTAAACCTAACTAACCTAAGGACATCACACACATCCATGCCCGAGGCAGGATTCGAACCTGCGACCGTAGCACAGCGCGGTTCCAGACTGAAACGCCTATAACCGCTCGGCCACAGCGTCCGGTGGGACTGATGACCCCACATGTTAAGTCCCACAGTGCTCAGAGCAATTTGAACCATTTGAACAAACCTAAATCTTCCATCATGACCAAACAACTAAACCATAACCGTGGTAATTAACAAGACAGTGCCTATTAATGAAACGTGAATAACACATCCGGAGTGGGCTCGCAGTGGCGTCGCCTCGTGGCTTGTTTGTATGGGGAGTTCTTGTTACCTGTGGTGGAGCTGGCTGTAGCAGGCCCTGTCTCCTCGCCGCTGTTGCCCGACCTCACGTGACCTCTGGACGCTGCCCAAACTAGTAGGCTTCTGAATGCATCAAAATAAGCATTCGGGTTAAAGTCATTGCGTTCATTCAGCAGTAATTCCGGTTGCTGTATAGGTAAATTTGCATTCCTTAGACCAGGTTCAGTGGTTGTCCCTTTGGTGCCTTATGCAAATTTTGATACGTCCCCTTAGAAAAATTATAAATGACTGTGCTTAAACTGACAAACAATATTTTTAGCGCAACGGAATCTGACTTTCAAAAATCCCTACAAAAGAATGGGCCTGACTAAAAATAACTTATACCTTTCATGAATCACTTACCTCACAAAAATCTTCGTTACTCGAGCTACTGCCATACAGCGAGCGCCACTACAGCCACCTAAATAAAAGATTCAGACTACTGAAGGCACTAACTACTGATAGACATAGTTAGCAAATGAAAGATTTTGATAAAGAACAAACAATGGATTTACCTTAATAGTGTTCAAAATCCAGTTTTACAAATTTACTGTCTCTGATGGACACACGTCCACATCATCCGCTCTCAAAACTCTGCCATCTCTCTTCCCACATCCACCACTGCTGGCGGCTCACCTCCAACTGCGCACCAATGCTACGCGCTGTTCACATCCAGCTGCCCGACACTACAATAGCAAACAACAATGCAAACCAGCCACAGACTGCACACAGCACAGCCAGTGATTTTCATAGAGAGCGCTACGTGGCGTTACCAATGAGAAAACCTAAACAGCCTACTTACACATTTCCACATTATTCTCCACTCTTCCATGTTTTTCTTTATCTAAATGTGTGCCGAAACCGCTGTATTTCTGGCTACATGTATGCTCTCTAAAACGAGTCTTGAAATTCCTTCCCGTCTGACGAATATAAAACTTGTCACAGACTTGGCACTTGATCTTACAGACACAAGATCCTAAATATTTGTTGCTGTTGTTGCCAACTTTGTGGCATAGTAAAGAATAAAGTAACGCAGTGCCATCGCGAACTCATTTACAGACTTTTCGTGTTCAGTTGATGAATGTGCTGTTAGCAGTAATAAGGGCGAGTCTAGTCCGGCAGTGCGTGAGTACAGCGGGGGGGGGGGGGGGGGGGGGGGGGGGGGGCGCTCAGCAGCTGTTCGCTACCAGCCGCCACCGATTACCTCCGGAGGGGAGAAAGCGAGTGCGCTCATCGGATTTACCTGGTTGCGAGCCGTCAGATATTGTCTGGAGACCGATTGCGACGCCGCAGCAAAAGGCTGCAGTTTCAAAAAAATGGAAGTTTACTAAAATCGTCGTTTGTATGCTGCTTACGTCCGAATACTGTAAGGTTGTAATCCAAATAATCATTAAACAAAACACAGGAAACTTATTATCCTAAGGGGCGAGAGACACAGGTCTCAATAATCAGTGACCAGATTTATAATCGCGTGACCGAGAGATTCTAGGAGCTTCAGTCCAGAACCGAGCGACTGCTACAGTCGCAGGTTCGAATCCTGCCTCGGGCATGGATACGTGTGATATCCTTAGGTTAGTTAGGTTTAAGTAGTTCTAACTCTAGGGGACTGATGACCTCACATGTTAAGTCTCATAGTGCTCAGAGCCATTTGAACCATTTTTGAGTCCTTATCTCTGAAATTTGTTTCGGTATCATCGTTCCTGATAATCAGAAAATGACCAAGTTATACTTAATATAGCTGGAAAAAAGCTCATTTAGCCCAATTTTGATTATGTTATTATCTGATTATGTGTAAGTACTGAAACCTTAAAATTGTACGTTCAGATGTTCAAACAGTTGCAAAATATTTGTGTCTGCAATTGCCTCTTAACTTTATGGCACTCGAGGGTGCGAACCGTAACTTATTTCTGTCATATGACTTTAATCTGTATCCCGGTGTGACTTTTAGAGTCGAAAGTGATGCAACCAAATGTGTGACGCGTGAGCTGAGCTGAAGCAGATAACCTTACCTTAGCTAATGCATGAGTTTTCAACTCCCTTTTTATTCTGATCGAAATATGCTGGTTAAATGGAGTTGTTTTTTGTTGTTTCACGATTTACTGTTTTAAAACTTTGCTAACATTCTTTTTCTTTCCTAATTTCAAAGGCAGTCTGAGTTTAATGGTTTCAGAATGTTAAATTTTTTCTTAAATGTTTAAAGTGTCAGTCAAGCGGTGATTACTCTTATGCCTATTTTGCAAGTAAGTCAAACAACTATTGATAGTTTCCTGGTTACCTCTGGAGCAAAGTGCAAGTATATGAACTTTAAGAACTCAGATCTACCAAAAATTTCAAAAGCGAAATATTTTCTAAAATTTTCACTGTTTGTATCCTCAGCATCTCATCACATTCATTTCCGATATGGAGGACGACTTTTCTGGGGAGCTATTTCTCGACACACAATGGGTTATCACTCAGATTACAGAAACACCTCATACTATGAGGGCAGTTCAATAAGTATTCGTGTTCCGAACGGAAAAATCTTTTTTCTAAAGTAATTTATTTTTCAACCGTTTCCCTTTTCAGGATATACTCTTTCTTCAGATCCCAATTATTTGTTTAACCTCCCTAGGTAATAGAAACAAATTTTTAATATATACTTGTAAGGTGTCAGGCAAATCCAACACCTTCCATGAAAACCCTGACATAATAAGCAAATCTACTAGTATGTCACATAGCTCCGAATAAATCGTGACATTAAATTAACCAAAGTAATACGAGTAACGAGTGAGCAAATGGAATACCACAGACTAACACAAGAATGCCTAAATGCACGTTGTACCTTCCCACCGTGAGGCAGACACAGTTCCGAGGGGAGAAACGAGGACAGAAGCCGAGAGCAGAACCGTGTTAAGCTAGATAAGGGAGGGGCTGGGCACCCACGCCGCGAGCCTACCTGTACGACTATACGACCCGCACGTTTTAGCGTGAGGCTTTTTCGCGTGTCTGTTACATTAGGACAATCCTCCAGCCCATGTTAAAAGATAGAGCCCTCCAGAAGAGCAGTATAGATCTTACCATAACGCTAAAAGGACCACACCAGCTGCAGGTTTTAGCGTGAGACTTTTTAGCGTCTGTTACGTTGCAAACTTTAAAAAACATTGCCCCACCACGAAAAGTATAACGTTTCTCATTGGATAGACAGAATTTTTGTAGACGGAGCTTAAGGTTAACATTGAGACCCTGATTGGTCAGATGAAAACATAGCCAGATAGTTTATTTAAACTAACTTCGGTAAATTGTAGTAAGGAGAAGTTAAGAGAGAGTTGGTTCCGAGACGGCTAGCTGGATGGCTGCTGCGCCGGCCGCTGCCGCCCTGACGCTGCTTAAACACCGACAAGGTAATGAACGCACGCGATGCCGCATAACAGCGCATAAAGCTTCACTCAGAACTGCAGAAGTCTCATCTGTTACACCCCCTTTTTGCGTAATACTAGTGTCGATCGTTAATTAAAACTCATGGTGTTCACATTTGCCACTTGAAGTGAAAATCTGAAACACGATAATTTTTCTATTTTATATAGTTATTGAGAAGCCACATCAGCCACTGTAATTTACGACAAGTTAAATAAGTAATTAAAGATAATTGAGGGTCACTGTAGACCATTTTTATAGTTTTCTCTTTTGTGAAACTTAAATTAAACCTAGATTATAGATGTGATATGGCATAGGTCATCCTTCGATCGATTGTAGAACTTGGAAACCCATTCAGGGAATATTCGTTCACATTTTTGTTGAACGCAGTTGGTTTTTACCATCCTGTATTAAAACATTTCCTTTTATCAATAGTGCAATTTATAAACGATGTTTTGTGATTAGAATAAATTTCTAATGGTAAACTTAACTGCTTTTTCGACGTTATTTTACCAGCTAACTAAAAATAGGAAAGCCTTGAACCCCTTCCACTATATTTAGTTAGTATTAAGATTCTTTTACAGGGAGTGCAGTGGAGCTGACGCTGAGATCATTTAGTATTTGGTTATATCATCGCTAGTCTCACTGAACTCTTCTGAATTCTACATGTCATGTGTGGTCTGGCGTCTCCTTACCAGCAACAGGTCCCAGGTTCAAACTAGTTAATTCCCTAAAAAACACGCTCAGAGCGTCGTTGCGCGAAAGTGGTAGGGAGACACGATATACACTCCTGGAAATGGAAAAAAGAACACATTGACACCGGTGTGTCAGACCCACCATACTTGCTCCGGACACTGCGAGAGGGCTGTACAAGCAATGATCACACGCGCGGCACAGCGGACACACCAGGAACCGCGGTGTTGGCCGTCGAATGGCGCTAGCTGCGCAGCATTTGTGCACCGCCGCCGTCAGTGTCAGCCAGTTTGCCGTGGCATACGGAGCTCCATCGCAGTCTTTAACACTGGTAGCATGCCGCGACAGCGTGGACGTGAACCGTATGTGCAGTTGACGGACTTTGAGCGAGGGCGTATAGTGGGCATGCGGGAGGCCGGGTAGACGTACCGCCGAACTGCTCAACACGTGGGGCGTGAGGTCTCCACAGTACATCGATGTTGTCGCCAGTGGTCGGCGGAAGGTGCACGTGCCCGTCGACCTGGGACCGGACCGCAGCGACGCACGGATGCACGCCAAGACCGTAGGATCCTACGCAGTGCCGTAGGGGACCGCACCGCCACTTCCCAGCAAATTAGGGACACTGTTGCTCCTGGGGTATCGGCGAGGACCATTCGCAACCGTCTCCATGAAGCTGGGCTACGGTCCCGCACATCGTTAGGCCGTCTTCCGCTCACGCCCCAACATCGTGCAGCCCGCCTCCAGTGGTGTCGCGACAGGCGTGAATGGAGGGACGAATGGAGACGTGTCGTCTTCAGCGATGAGAGTCGCTTCTGCCTTGGTGCCAATGATGGCCAATGCGTGTTTGGCGCCGTGCAGGTGAGCGCCACAATCAGGACTGCATACGACCGAGGCACACAGGGAAAGCACCCGGCATCATGGTGTGGGGAGCGATCTCCTACATTGGCCGTACACCTCTGGTGATCGTCGAGGGGACACTGAATAGTGCACGGTACATCCAAACCGTCATCGAACCCATCGTTCTACCATTCCTAGACCGGCAAGGGAACTTGCTGTTCCAACAGGACAATGCACGTCCGCATGTATCCCGTGCCACCCAACGTGCTCTAGAAGGTGTAAGTCAACTACCCTGGCCAGTAAGATCTCCGGATCTGTCCCCCATTGAGCACGTTTGGGACTGGATGAAGCGTCATCTCACGCGGTCTGCACGTCCAGCACGAACGCTGGTCCAACTGAGGCGCCAGGTGGAAATGGCATGGCAAGCCGTTCCACAGGACTACATCCAGCATCTCTACGATCGTCTCCATGGGAGAATAGCAGCCTGCATTGCTGCGAAAGGTGGATATACACTGTACTAGTGCCGACATTGTGCATGCTCTGTTGCCTGTGTCTGTGTGCCTGTGGTTCTGTCAGTGTGATCATGTGATGTATCTGACCCCAGGAATGTGTCAATAAAGCTTCCCCTTCCTGGGACAATGAATTCACGGTGTTCTTATTTCAATTTCCAGGAGTGTAGAACAATCAGACACCACCATGAATGTTTAGATACTTCTGTCTGAAGGATGGCATCATTTGAGCAGAATTCATTACCTGTTAAATATGAAGAGTGCAGCAGCAGTTCGTAGCACAGACAACGCAGCTTTCACGGTGGCGACTTCCGATCAGTGGGCTAGCGCATTGTTGTCGAAACAGTACGTTTTCTTTCGTGAAATTGAACAGTGTTGCCTTCAGCGGGGGACAGGGTAGAGCCTCTGGCTATGGTAATAATCGGATCGTGCTCGATCCCCACTAATTAAATTTTGAATAAAAATCGCCAGCAATGGCGACCGGTGACTTCCTCTACAGGGTGACCACTGTTCTGCTAACGACCCAATCAAAGGCAGTTGGAGAAGCGGACACGGATTTGACGCACGCTCTTCCCCTTATGTCTGGAACATAGCGCCTGGAAAGTCGAATAACGACCAGTGATCAGCGAGGATACAGCGTGTATCTGCAGGCAGGGCAGGTTCGAGAACATTATTCGACACAACTGGCATGTCACTTGGCGCTCCTGTCCATTCCCTCTGACATAAGTTGCTTTCTCCTTGGATTCTTGGTAAGCCTTTTTTAAAATAAATCTAAACGCAGTGACCGTGGGCATGTGTTGGTTTTTCTTTTTAAATAAGTTGTAAGTGGGCATTCCACTGTAAAAGAAATAAATTCGTGAATCTAGTTCCCGTGCAAAGCACTTTTTCCCATTTTACATAATTTGATAATTCCTAGGATCTTTAAAAGCTTTTAGCGAAAGCAGAAATAAGTAGATTTATTGTATTGCTCAAGCTTCAATAAACATATCCTACCTATTAAACTGGACTAAAAAAATAAAAACATAAAATTTCATTTCTTAAAAAGTTATGGGATGTCTGATTCTATAACACACGAATAAATTTACCTTCCATACGAAAAAGTGGAACAGAATATGACCTGGGTGACAATCTGAGCAGTTCTCTTAGACTGTTCGCAGATGATGCTGTAATTTACCGTCTAGTTAGGTCATCCGAAGACCAGTATCAGTTGCAAAGCGATTTAGAAAAGATTGCTGTATGGTGTGTCAGGTGCAGTTGACGCTAAATAACGAAACGTGTGAGATGATCCACATGATTACTCGATAAATAGTACAATTCTCAAGGCTGTCAATTCAACTAAGTACCTGGATGTTAAAATTACGAACAACTTCAGTTGGAAGGACCACATAGATAATATTGTGGGGAAGGCGAGCCAAAGGTTGCGTTTCATTGGCAGGACACTTAGAAGATGCAACTAGTCCACTAAAGAGACAGCTTACACTACACTCGTTCGTCCTCTGTTAGAATATTGCTGCGCAGTGTGGGATCCTTACCAGGTGGGATTGACGGAGGACATCGAAAGGGTGCAAAAAAGGGCAGCTCGTTTTGTATTATCACGTTATAGGGGAGAGAGTGTGGCAGATATGATACACGAGTTGGGATGGAAGTCATTAAAGCATAGACGTTTTTCGTCGCGGCGAGACCTTTTTACGAAACTTCAGTCACCAACTTTCTCTTCCGAATGCGAAAATATTTTGTTGAGCCCAACCTACATAGGTAGGAATGATCATCAAAATAAAATAAGAGAAATCAGAGCTCGAACAGAAAGGTTTAGGTGTTCGTTTTTCCCGCTCGCTGTTCGGGAGTGGAATAGTAGAGAGATAGTATGATTGTGGTTCGATGAACCCTCTGCCAAGCACTTAAATGTGAATTGCAGAGTAGTCATGTAGATGTAGATGTAGAAACATAGGGCACTGATGAACTATAAATTTGTATGTTCTATGTGATGGAAAGCCACCAGGTACTAGTTAAATTTTGAAAATTTCCCATAAAATATTCGTAAATTTATAAGCATGGACAAAATGTTTATCAACGCAACTGAAAGGGGACTCACTGATTTTTGTGTGTTACGAAAGAGAATTCACGTGGTGGATTAGGGTTCGAATGCTGGGCACATCTGTCACTGAAAAGGCATCACATAAAACTATTTTCTGCAAGCTGTGAGTCATACCACGTTTATTATGCCTTAATTTATCTATTTATAATCACTAAAAAAAGTTTTGTAATTGTAAATACAGAATGAATCACAGTTAATAGTGGACTCTCTAATATATGAAAGAACACGATAACACAAGCACGAACTTTCCAGTTAACGTTGGTTCACGAACGGATTGTTTCCCACGTACTTGGGAATGTGAGGAACTCATGCCAGTGGCAAATACAGTCCCAGTCAGTGCAAAAGGGGAGCAGGATTCGACAAGAATAGGAAAGTAGGGCAGACATTCATTGTAAACAGTTCAGTGATCGGATTCTTTTCATCCGAATCGAAAGCAAACCAATGCAAACAACATGGTTTAGTTTCCGTATATATGTCAGTGTCATAAACAAATAGAGACAGTACGTGGAGATACTGGACGTGTGAAGGGAGATGAAAATTTAATAATCAAGAAATGGCTCTGAGCACTATGGGACTTAACATCTGAGGTCATCAGTCCCCTAGAACTTAGAACTACTTAAACCTAACTAACCTATGGACATCACACACATCCATGCCCGAGGCAGGATTCGAACCTGCGACCGTAGCAGTCGAGCGGTTCCGGACTACAGCGCCTAGAACCGCATGGCCACCGCGGCCGGCTTTAATAATCATAGGTGCCCTGAGACTATGGGTGGGGAAGGAATGGAAGACAGAGGTACAGTAGAATATGAACTCACCAGCAGGACTGAGAGGGATATAGGTGGAGTTCTGCAGTGAATTTCGTCTAGTAATAGCGAATAAATTGTTCAAAAATCACAAGTAGAGGAATTGTCCTTGGAAATGACCTGTAGACACAAGAAGATTCCAGTTGTATTGTATCAGGGTCGGACACAGATTCCGAAATCAGATATTGGAATGTAAGGCCTACACAGGAGCAGGTATAGACACACATCAAAATTTAGTAATCAGAAGAGTAGACTTAAGCTCAAGAAAATCCTCTAGAAGTATTAATGTCGAAGTTAGAGGGATACCGAAGTACTGAGGAATGATGCGGTACTTTTTAAGTTCTCTAACGCCATAGACACTGTCACAATGCTGCGATAATGAATAACACAATGGACACTTCTGTAGAAGAGGGTTGGACATCTCGAGAAACAACATTTGCACAAGTTGCATATATAAATATATGTAGTGTTCGTTTTGTAAATAAAAATCGCCCTTTTCTTGCTGCAATGTATTTTATTCATTCAATAGGCGTTTCAACTTTTACTTCAAGGCATCTTCAGTAGAATCTAGAATGACACATTTTTGTTTAGATACGCGATATTTGCAGATTATAAAACATTACACTTCTGGTTTTTTATTTAAATAACTGAATACTTATGCATTTTCTCTCGTCTGGTCACACGCTGGAGGTTGCACTATAACTTCACTTACAAAACATAAGCACGTTTCCACGTCACGAACGTCTTTCTTCGCAGTTTTCATCTTCTTTGCGTCAACAGCTGTGGATCACTATTATTCTTTTGTTACTAGTTGTAGATATTTCACAGGAAATTGTGATTTTAAAGGCGTAACTACTGTGTGTTCACTTTATGTTCACATTGACAGCCTAACGAAGCAATTGCTGAGACCTAACGTCTGTTCATTTCTATTCTTTTCATCTCTCTCTGTGCGTGTGTGTTTATATGTGTGTAAGAGGGAGAGGGATAGGGAGATAGAGAGAGAGAGAGAGAGAGAGAGACAGAGAGAGAGAGGGAGGGAGGGAAGGAGAGTATACAGGGTGTCCAATTTATCTTGACCACCCTAAATAACTGTTTGCCCAGATGCAAATTACAAAATGTTTCAAGCAAATGTTCTTTAGCCGTCAGCGGGACATCAATCAGCATGATGGCCTCCGTTGTAGCTTTGTTTTTTACAAAGTTATGAACAGCGCTATCACTTTTTTACTTGGCACCCTGTATATTTTATTCGGTAATTCATTTCCTCTCCTAAACACCTATTCAAAAATGTGTCACAGTGTACCATTCACTGAAACACTTTTTTAGCGCAGGTACTCGGGGTAATGAAACACATCCAAGTGCTGACGTTGACAGAGGACAAATGTAAACATAAGCAGAATGCACACCCTTTATTCCGTCAACCATCGTCAGTTGTAGAGTTGTGTGAGTAGAATATATACCAACGAAAAGGTAGAAATGCTACTCATCTATAGGGAATGTAAGCTAGCAGAACGGTAATTGAAATACTGTTTTCTTATGTACTGGTACATTTAGTACAGCAGTTTAGTACTTTTAGTGTTGTGTAGAATAGGCATACAGTAAAGGTTGTCCTTGCTACAGACTGCATCGACATAACGTTTCTTGTATTGTTGTTGTTGTTGTTGATGATGATGTTGAAGGTGGGCGAAATGCTACACAGGCAGTGTATCTGTACAGAGAGCGATATCCTGACAAGAACCCACCTTCCCGACGGATATTTTCTCGTCTTGTTGCGACGCCTCAGCAAACGAGAAGTGTCAACCCATGACAACGCAATCGTCGTAACTCTCGCACAAACGAAGCTGCCGAAGTTACCGTTCCAGTTTCCGTTGCTATGAAAACACATGTGAGCACACAACAGCTTGAACACGAGATTGGCATCCCTAAAACCAGTGTACGTCGCATTCTTACACGTCACCGGTTCCATCCTTACCATGTACACCTACATCAGGCTTTGCATGGGAATGATTTCCAGAATCGTGCACAGTTCTGTCACTGGGCAAAACAGCAAATCCTCGCCAACCCGAAGTTCTTCCCCAATGTTCTCTTTACCGATGAATGTTTCTTCTCAAACAAAGGACAAGGAACATGCTTTATTTGCCAAGCGACAACCCACGATGGCTTAGACAGGGGAAACATCAGCGTCAATGGAGAGTTTACGTCTAGTGTGGGATGCTTGGTACTGCAATTATTGGCCCTTATTTCATGATTGGTAGTCTAAACGGCACAGCGTATGCCAATTTCCTCAGACGAATTCTTCCTCCTCTTCTGGATGAAGTGCCGCTAAGGAACCAGAATGCTTATGTGGTATCAACACGATGGATGTTCAGCACATAATGCCTTCCGTTCACGTCGTGTTCTGAACCGAAGGTATCCTGCCAGATGGATTGGTCGAGGAGGAACAGTCACTTGGCCTGTTAGGTCTCCTGATTTAAATCCTGTGGACTTGTTTCTTTGGGGATGCGTTAAAAACGTTGTCTATCGCGATATTCCAACAACTCTAGAGGATGTGCAGCAACGAATCGTGCTTGCTTGTAATTCTCTTCAGCAGGCAACACTGGAATCAGTGAATAATTCCTTCATTCAACGAGTGCACCAGTGTATCGGTGTACAGGGTCACCACTTTGAGCACCTTTGAATGTTCTACTCCTGGGCAATGGTACAGCAGAGTTAAAGTCAATTTCGTGTTACGTTTTTACTTGGTTTTGGTTTGTTTTCTGACAACTCCAGCAAGTGGACGAGTTTGTGATCCCGTGCTCAAACTCAGAGTTGTGTTATGTAATTAATAATGTTGTTATTCAGTGAATGGTACACAGTGATACATTTTTGAATAGGTCTTTAGGAGAGGAAATGAATTACCGAAAAAAATACAGGGTGCCATTTAAAAAAAGTCATACCGATGTTTATGTCTTTGTAAAATAAAATGAAGCTGCAACGAAGAAAATCAAATGGTTCAAATGGCTCTGAGCACTATGGGACTTAATATCTGAGGTCATCAGTCCCGTAGAAGTTAGAACTACTTAAACTTAAGGACATCACACACATCCATGCCCGAGACAGGATTCGAACCTGCGACCGTAGCGGCCGTGCGTTTGCAGACTGACGCGCCTAGAACCGCTCGGCCACTGAGGCCGGCCCTACAACGAAGACAACCATGCTGATAGATGTCCCCCTGACGGCTAAAGAACATTTGCTTGAACATTTTGTAATCTGAATCTCGACAAAGAGTTTTTTGGGGTGGTCAAAATAAATGGGACACCCTGCATATGTATAGATTTGGGGCGAGAGTGTCTAGTCAGGGTGAGTTGTAAAAAGTTGAATGGGGATGTGGCAGCTGTCAGAGAGTGGTTGAAAGTCTTGATGTTCAGCTGACGTGAGCCTTAGTTTGAAGGTTTTGGGGAGGGGTTCACGCAAGAGTGAGGGGAAAAGGTTGAGTGGTATTATTATAATTATTGCCATTTGTTGGAGCGTTTTTATACTGTTTTAACTGTTGATGTAAACAGCGAGTTCTCTGTTATGTATAACTGATCAGCTGGGTTTTCTTTCTGCTTTTTTTTCTTTGTAAGTGGTAATTTTCTTTCAGGGCTAGAAGGTATTTTTTACTGTTTATTGTAATTATTTTCACGTCTCCTTCTCTAGAGGTTGGTTCGTGATTGTGTTCTCTTAGTTGTTCTGCTAATGTGGACTGATTTATCCCACGAAAATAAACTCGTTAGATGTACGTATGCCTACAAAGAACGTAATTGGAAAGAAACCTTGGGTGACAGAAAAGATACATCCGCAGATCGATGAAATATAGAAGTTAAAAAATGTTGGGGAAAAGACGGGAACACAGCTCAATAAGTCGCTGAGCTGATATGATGGTATGGCGTTACTAACCGGGCGTAGTTCTGGCCGTCTGCCATTCTTTGGCCGTCTTTCAATTTGGCGTCACTTCAGCGACTTGGGCGTCAATGAAGATTAGATGTAATGGCTAGGACAACACAAACAGCCTGCCCTCAAGCGAAGGAAGGCTCCCACCCGGGACCTCGTGAACGAGTGGTTGACCACCACCTGCGGACGTACAGGGTGTTCGGAACTTCCCTTTCAGATTTCTGCGACCTGTTCAGGGGAGTGAGTACATAACGTTATGAATAACAACCTGTGTCTGGAAACGTATCGTTTCCGTACTACAGTTGTTTGAAAACTGGGCTGCTAGGTAGGTATGCGACAGGATAGTCATGGTGGGGCATGGTTACGTCCGATCGGCTAATCTCACTTGACGCCTATCCTACCTCTCTAAACCAGGTTTGAGCCTCATGTTTGAGAACACATTTGCGGAATACAGCGAGATCGTACTGCATCACGTTGAAGAGAACCCGTCAACGAATACAGGAGCAAATACCTTTGGTAATTAATGAGTGGAACTGTAAGGCAAGCGATGTACTGGTCACGCCTTATCAATTAGTTGTAAAAGTGGTAGCTATTGTACGTGGAGGTACAGTAGTACCTAATGTTGGTGGACTTCAAAGTTTTGTTGACAGAGACATTATTGCCTTTCGAACCTACCATATGGCAGTACTTGCTATTAAAGACTTTGGTAAATCTGCTTATATATCTCCTTCGTCTTTGTCTTTATATACTCGTAATAATAGAAAAATATCTGTAAATGAGTCTGTATTCATTTGGGTAAAAGGTAAAGGAGTATGCGAATGTGTAAAATTTGTTGGTGATTGTACTGTATACAACATATTTTCAAATGGTTTCAGCATGGAAACGGTACGTTTCGCGATATGGTTTCCCATTCAAATTATTATCTACTCACTTCCCGCTACAAGCCCTAGAAGTCGTAACGGGTATTTCCTAATACCCTGTATAAATCACTTAGGAATGTAATAAATATAAAGCGTCTCGAAGCCAAGGCAAAGTAGCTGCAGGAAAAATGTGAAGAAATCGAAAAGTAAGTGGTCATCGGGAAGACCGGTTGAACATTTGGCCAAATTAAAAGCAAAGTCGCCAACTTCGAGAGTGAAACAAGGATTCTACTTACTGTTAAACGCAGAGGAGAGAGTTAACAGGTGGAAAGAGCACACTGAATGCCTCTGCGATTGGAAGGAACTGTCCAATGACGTGACAGAAGAAGAAATGGTAATCCATACTGAAGACATAGAGTATCAAGAGTATCAAGTATTAAAGTCAGAGTTTAACAGCGTATATGAAGACATGCGATAAGACATGGATAACATTCCTTCGGAATTTATAAAATCATTCGGGGAAGTGGCAACCGAATAACTATTCAGTTCTGTTTGTGGAATCGACGTGTCTGGACACATACCGTCAGACTTTCGACAAAATGTCATCCTCATAATCTCGAAGATGGAAAGGACAGGTAAGTGTGAGATCTATCGCACAATCCAGTTAACAGCTGTAACAATACAATCCTAAAGTCCCGGTTGGTTATAATTAAACTTTCACTAGTTTAGCCAGTGTAGAAGAAAAACCTTTTACCATAGGGGTACCCAACTATATAGGTACTACAACACCTCAATTACAGAAACCCTAATAAACAACTCTTTGTTATAAAAGAAGTAGGAAAATTAGTTATCCTGACAGTGACGGCAGCTATCGACGACAAAATTTACACTTTTGATAATTTGATCAACAGGAATGTCATCTGAATAATAGTATTTATCATGAAATGGAGACTGAATGAAAGAATATGATAGGATACGCAGCAAAAACATCAAAGAAAGAATTGGAAAATAATTAATAACGAAGGTTAAAGCCCAGCTGGTAAGTTGGCCAAAGATAACATTTACCATAGAAGAGAGTTGTAGCCGCAGCGAACAGGAAGTTCGATGTGCCTACAGTGTAACTCGGAAATGTAAATGTTAGCTTCAGTTGCTATCTAGTCACTCTCTAGTACTATTGCGATCGTAGTATGCATGTAAGTGCTACTAGATTGCTTTAAGCTAATCAGAAGTTTGAAAGCTTTGCGATATAGACTGAAGTATTATTCAGAAGTCATACTAAAGCAAAGTCATCTTTACTAATGGCAAGATAACGGGATACGGAGATTCGCGACGAAATTAAATCGTGTGAGATTTGTGATGGGATTTATCCTTCGTGACACGGATTAAGCACGAAAATTCAGGGATATTGAAAAAGAAAGAGCGCTGACAGAAAAACAATTATTAGTCTTGTAAGATGGCAAAAACTATGCCCCTTACATAAAGTCATTGAAGATCACCTAACTCATGTTGAGCGAACAGTAGGGCTGAACAAAAATGACTGACAAGGCACAATGCATCTTGTAGAGGGTATACTATGGACGTATTGGAATAATTAATGTCGGATGCTGGTTTTAAAGTAATTGACACGACATGAAAACTTTGTGGAAATGCGTCGATTTTCTGGAGGCTAGTTTATCCCAGGGAAGTATTCGAGTTGACCGTGGCCGGCTGGGGAGCGGTGAAGGGAAGTGACAATAGGCAGCTTAGGGCGGCTCAAGCTCTGAGAAAGCTGTAACGGGGTGCAGCCTCCAGCTGCTTTAAGATGAGTGACAGTGAGTGGGTGGTTGACCCCATGCTGGTGTACCGGGAAGCAGACGGAGAACTTGTATGCCTGTTGATAAATGTCCGTCGTCCCGTTTTCAGTGAAACATGCCAGTAAGCTGTGCAAAGCTATGGTGGAGCGGTCAACAGAGGTCAAAATATGAGTGTTCGTGACTACAGCAACTTCACGCTGAATTCACGGTCCGCAGAGTCTGAAGTAAATCAGGTGAAGAGTGACAGAGTGAAATATGCTGGCCTCCGATGGGAACGTAGGACCAAGGAATTTGAAGTACCCTCCTGGGAGACAGAGTTCCGGAAAAATTGGTGTTTGTGCAGACGCTAACCTTGATGGGTGGCCTGGGAGGAGCTAAATAGCAGAAGTTGAGAGGAAGGGAAATTTTGTGGGAATTTGTTCACTTCCCAGAGCAGGCATTGGTCGGCACTGGGAAGCGACGCATAATTAACGCAACTTGCGCTGCAATCGGTGTAAGTGATTTTGCTGAAAGGGAAACTGAGGCGAAGAACAGACTGGGAGAAGTCTCCGCAGGGTCTTCCATTCCCAGCTTGCCTAGAGTGCGGACGTGGCATTCTTTACTCAGCTTGCCTGGGAAAGAGTGAGCATCTGTGCAGTTTAGCACTTAGCAAATGGAACTATTGAGCTTGGCGATAGGAAGTTTTGGTTCAGCTACGTACTGAGCAAGATAGCTAGGAGTGAATAGACGAGCGCAGCCTTGCAGCACCACGAGGTCGGCCGACGTCTGCACAACTACACCGCTCTGCCACGCTGAATTCGGTGATATTGCGCCCTCTCCGGCCACTGATTAATCTGTTGGATCACGTCGGCAAAGTTTCCATGATGGTTTCATGGGCCGTGTATTGTAGAATTCTTCTCGCACTTCGCATTACGCCTGGGTCAGTCAATAGGAATTACTTTTGAGTTATCGCGCATTACTCCACGCAAACGCAATTTATTACCACTGCCTGTTAGGAGAGTCATGTAATGTGATGATTGAAGGTCGTGAGTTAAAAATAAATCTGTGCTAATCTACTGCATCTGTTTTCAATCAAGTAGTTGAAATCCCAAGTCACTTTCTTAATTAATTTTATGTTCAACATTTGCATCTGGTGTTAAATAGCTGAAGATAACATTAATGTGCACCCCTTTTAGGGATCAATTCTGAATCAATTAATGTCAACACTGCCACCGCAGTTCAATCAGGAGTCACAGGGCCTTATTACTTTGTTTGCGTTATCCGACATTGCGGCAATTTTTGCACTCTCTGTTGATCTGATAGTCAATTACCTGGGGTGAACACACACCAAAACCAGATAAATGACGGGTGGGGTGTTACAGTCTCGAGTAGGTAACAGACAAACGCAAACTCGAAGAACGTACAATTGCGCAGAGTTGTCAGAAGTCGTCGTCTACGGCAGGATTACCGATGCAAACGGAAGCAGTTCCCTGAGTGAGAAATCGCTGTGCGTGCTCAGCGTAGGGACAATTAATTACAAGGAACAGTGAAATTGGATTCAAACTCTAATTTCTCGCGTCACCTACATAACTGAATAGACATTATGATGTGTATTAGTGAAAATTAATTGACTAGTAGCATATTATGAAGTGAAAAGTGAATTCATGATTATTTAACAGTGAACAGTCAACGATTTGTCCATGGATTACGACGCATTCTGAGCATAGCTTAAGTATATGTTATCTCTGAAACTGCGTCGTGTAGTTATTGAAAACGTGACGTAGCGACGTCTTGACGACGGAATAGCAATTTATCAACTTAACATCCTCGCAATTCCATAATGTGGCCACGACGTGGGTGATGGATTGAAGATTCAAGACTTTAGATTATTAATATTCAACATCCATTATCTAACCGAGCATAATAAAAAGAACTACAGGTAGCCAGTTCGCGCGAGATGAAAAGTCTGTCACGGACTCACTACAAAAGAAAGCTGATGGTCATCATTTCATGTCAAGGGAGTCAACGCGTCATCGAGGGGTGCAATTGCCGCGTTTATCCGCGAAGAAGCAAGAGCGGCTTAGACATTCTGACGTGCTGCTCTATTGAAATATTGACGTTAATCAGGAAAGAGGTGTCAGAAATATGACCAAACCCAGCGAGGAGTTTTTCTGCTAGTTACAGAGTGGCGTTGTCGTGAGCGACGGACGCCGTTCCGGATACCGACTGGGACAACCACCACCACCCAGTCATGTCAACTCTCAGGGCACTCGACATCACAGTACGTACACGCTGTTTTTCAGTTAGGGCAACTATAGGTTACATTATAAATTGTTACTGTAAAGAAATTTCCAAAAACTCTCCCAAATAATCTTTAAAAATACTCCAAAAACATTTTTGAAAATGAATGAAAATACTTCGCTGCCGCATTTGCTGTCTAGAGGTTCGTTTATTAGCGAACACCTTAATAAAGGAACCTCTTTAAAACTAGTGAGCAACAGCCTTGCCGCAGTGGATATACCGGTTCCCGTGAGATCACCGAAGTTAAGCACTGTCGGGCGTGGTCGACACTTGAATGGGTGACCATCCAGGCCGCCATGCGCTGTTGCCATTTTGCGGGGTGCACTCAGCCTCTTGATGCCAATTGAGGAGCTACTCGACTAAATAGTAGTGGCTTCGGTCAAGAATACCATCATAACGACCGGGAGAGAGGTGTGCTGACCCCACGCCCCTCCTATCCGCATTCTCCAATGAGGATGACACGGCGGTCGGATGGCCCCGGTAGGCCACTCGTGGCCTGAAGACGGACTGCTATACAACTAATGTGGCTTTGTAGAATTTTCATTCCTTAAAAAAAAAAGGTATTTAAGATTACTGAGGAAACGTTTCGGGAGTTTATTTACAGTACTAATTTATAGGAATGATGCACAGACGGTACACTGCAGGATTTGCGTCTTTAGTAGTGTTAGGGGCCGGTACTTGTAGGACTGAAACACGAGCATCAGCTGCAGACAGTCGATGTGTATCTGGGCGTGGCGAACAGGGCTATACATCTATATTTACAGCTACATCTACACTCTGCAAACCACTGTGAGTTGCATGGCAGAGGTTACCTCCCACTGAACTATTGACTATGGTTTCTTCTTGTTCCATTCACGTATGGAGTGCGGAAAGAATGATCGTTTGAATTTCTCTGTATGTGCAGTTCTTATTCTAATCATAACCTCACGATCCCTGTGTGAGCGATACGTAGGGAGTTGTAGCACATCCCCAGAGTAGTCGTTTAAAGCCGGTTCTTTAAACTTTGTTAATAGACTTTCTCGGGAGAGCTTATGCGTGTCTTCAAGAGTCTGTCATTTCAGCCCCTTCAGTATATCTGACACTTTTCCACGGATTAAACAAACGTGTGGCCATTCGTGCTGCCCTTCTCTGTATACGTTCAATATACCATATTAGTGCTATCTGGTACGGGTCCCACACACTTGAGCGACATTCTATGATGGGTCACACGAGTGATTTGTAAGCAATCTCTTCAGTAGGCAGCTTGCACTTCCCCAGCGTTCTACCAATGAACCGAAGTCTACGACCTGCGCTACCCACGACTGAACCTATACGATCATTCCTTTTCATAACCGTACAAAGCGTTACACCTAAGCATTTGTATGAATTGGCCGATCCCAACATTGGTTCGTTGATATTACAGTCGTAGGATACTACGTTTTTTCGTTTTGTGAAGTGCACAATTTTACATTTCTGAACATTTAGAGCAAGTTGCCAATCTCTGCATAACTTTGAAATCCTATCAAGATCTGACTGAATATTTATGCAGCCCTTCTCACATAGTACTTCATGATAAATAATTGCGTTACCTGCAAAAAGCGTGATGTTACTTTTAATATTGTGTGCGAGGTCAGTAATACACGACACGAACAGCAGGGGTGCCAACGCACTTCAAATGGCTCTGAGCACTATGCGACTTAACTTCTAAGGTCATCAGTCGCCTAGAAAGTAGAACTAATTAAACCTAACTAACTTATGGACATCACACACATCCATGCTCGAGGCAGGATTCGAACCTGCGACCGTAGCGGTCGCTCGGCTCCAGACTGTAGCGCCTAGAACCGCACGGCCACTCCGGCCGCCCCAACACACTTCCTGGCGGGAGGAACAACATTAGTAGTACTGCTCTTCGCGAGTGTCGGCGCATTAAAGGAATGTGGAGAGGTCCTCTTTCTGCACAGTGGTTGAAGAACGTGATTTTGGAATTGCTAGTGGAAGAGCAGAACTTACTTTCGCCACGGGTGAGCATGCTGTACGCAGTGTGCGATGTAGCAGTAGTGCACGAGCCGTGTCACGACAGCTGAACATCCGTCGCCCACCTGCGATGTTTCGCGCAGCAGTAGAGCAGTCTCTGGTTCGATTCCAGGCTGTCGTGGTCGCACGTGGTCTTCACACTGAGCAGCGTTTCTAACGTGGAACGTGAAAGTGGTACGCGGTAAACGTTGAAATTAAAATCTGTTTTTTTCAATGGTTTATTCGTTCTTTTTCGCATGTCATTACAAATGTTTCCGCAAATTTTCGTTGTCCTACGATCACTCGTTTTTTATGAGTGTCCTCTCAAGCAGCGAAAGTTTAATTGCAACGACGTTGTACACTGAAGAAGAGACGTACTTTGTTTCTGTGCGTTGCGTTTTCTCTGCTGCACAGGTCCGGTGCAGGGATCGCCTTGCGGTGCCACATTCCGATCAAACACAACGCCCATTCTCTGAAGCGACCGCTCTGGAGGCCAGAACGTTGTTCCAGGTGGGTTTCCGCAAACAACAAGAACGTATAACGGCCCTCAGAATTTGCACCCCAAATACCCTCTCAGAAAATCGTAGTACAGAGATAATCAGAGGACTACAACAATAATTAAAAATTACTCTTGAAAGAGAGAAGCAAGTAGCTTACGACGGAACGAAAAGTTGCTCGACAAGAAACTAAATATAAGCAAATATTAAAAAGTAACTGCGAAAGTGGGCAGTGTGAGACGACGGCCTGCTGTCATTGGCTGGCGCTTGTTAGCAAGTGCTGACGTAGCAGAACGTGCCGTCTGGCCAGGTTTCACTTCCCAGGGGGGCGTTGTGAAAGTTCACCTCTTACGGACACTTCGTGGCATTGACTTGTCACGTATCCTCGGGTGTACCGAAGACGGAGTGGTGTCACGTCGTGAGGTGGCGGAACTCGTTTCTGATGCTAAATCCCAACACACATTTACATTTCTGCTGCAAACTCAGTTTTCTATGGATAAAATTCTTGTGAGTCTCGTGTTAAAACCAGCAGTGCGTCTCACGTGCTGAAGATTTTCCAAAGACTTTAGTAATTGTAATATCCACGACAATATGTTCTAGCCACGAGATGTTAAAATGAAGTAAGTGTACAAGCTTCAACCATTATTATAGATACTACGTATAAAAAGACTGTATCGTGTAAAAATGACGATAATTATTTCATTATTTTTGCAATAATTTAATTTCTGTACAAATTAAAACTATTATCAGAGAACTACATTCATAGACAACGACAATTATAATATTTTTTTGTTATCTCTGATAATTGTGGTTCAGTTGTTCTTCCTGTGCTAACCGATGAACTGTTCGGACGTGAGACGTGTGAGGTCTGTAAAGAGAAAACCTGTAACTATATATTGTTAATTATTATTTGAAAAATAGAGTCGCTATTGTCTAGACGTGGATTTGTATTTATTTCAATTGTAATCCAATCTAATTAATGTTTTTAAGTGTTAATTTTCAGCTCCACAATTAGGAGCGCAGCCATTACCGCTACTAATTTACAGCGGAGTTTACTAGCGGCTGGTACAAAAAATATGACTGTATTTATCATTGAAAATGGTTTTAAATGCTAAAGAATAGAGATAAAAGGCTTAAAGAGTTTTATGTAAATATATTAACTTGATATAAAAGGAATCGAGAATAAAAACAGACAAACTGACTCTCGTCTGTCTGCCGCCATCTTAGCAAAATTATCTCCGCGGCAGTTTTGAATCGAGAATTTTAACAAACATAAATGTTGCTAGATATAAATGAATGGAAATAAATGTGCACCGGTGGTCCCGAATCTACTTTAAAAGACAGAATTCAGCTCAGAGTGAATCTTTAAAAATAGTGCTCACAGCACGTTTCGTAATATAAATTTCTTATTTGCTGATGTATGAAGCCTAATTATTTCGGACGATTTACATGAAATATTTTATTAGGAGGCATACGTCAGTGTTGTGCGCAGGTAGTATTTTGTGACTAAATGTTCCTTTTGCAAGAGAAATGTGCTTCCATCTTAAGGAACAATTGTGGAAAACCTGATAAATGATAGGCAATTTAGTGCCACTCACACGACTTTACAGACAACATTTCTACACAACGTCAAGTGGAGATTTCTTTAGCAGAGTGACAAATATTAGACGGGATAATAATTTTTTAGATCAAACGAAGTGTTACCCTTACGATAGGTAACTGGTTTTATATATTTTTTGATCTACCTGAAATAATTAAAGTCATGAAATACTACAAACCGGTTCCGCCACATAATGTACACGTAATACACTTAAAGTATGTAATCAAATATTTTAATGGACTGCCGACGTTACTAGCGACCCGGTCATAATACGAATTTTTATGCAATCAGGCATCCGAGAATTACTTCGATGGTACTTGATGGGGCCGTAGAGGGTGGAAACTGTAGGTGAAGACAGAGGCTGGAAGACATCCAGCAAATAACTTGAGACGTTGGGTGCAAGTGCCACCCTGAGGTGAAGAGGCTGCCACAGCAGGGGGATTCGTATTGTCTAGTTACGCTTTTCTCTTCTTCTAAGACACCTATAAACAAGACACTTCAGCGTCTCAAAAACTGACTGTCATAATTCTCTCTCGAGGCAGTTACATATTATTCATATGTTCACTCAATTCTTAGCTATGGCATTCTTTTTTGGGGAACAAATGCACAAAATATTAACACAATCTTCAAACTCCAGAAAAGAGCCGTAACATTAATAATCAAAAATACTAGTGGAGCTCATTGTAAAGATCTGTTCAAAACACTGGGGATTTTAACTGCTCCATGTGAATACATTTACCAGTCAGCTGTACACATCAAAAATAACATTGGTAATTACTGCACAAACAGCTCTGTCCATGACCATGCAACAAGAGATAGACTCAACTTACGTTTACCAAGAAAAAATGAACATAAAACTCAAAACAGCATTTTCTAACAAGGAATAAAACTGTACAATAAATTACCAAAAGAGATTAAAGAAATTGAAAATACTCGTATTTAGAAAGGCAGCTAAAATGTACTTGTTATGCAATACATTTTATACATTGAACGATTATGTAGCTAAAACAGAGTAGAGGTTTGATGAAAAAAAGTTATACAAATAAATAATAATAATAATGATTATAAAATATCCAACATTCCACATAACACCTTCACTTTATGCTTTTCCCTTCTTTTTTCCTTTCTATGCATAGCACAATACTAACACATCTTCCTCTTTCTGAGCTCAACATCTCACTCATTATGGAGGGATGCTGAGTCAGTTTTTCAGGATATCAAATGAGAAGTTGCGGTACAGAAAATGGCCAGTATGTGTGTGTGTGTGTGTGTGTGTGTGTGTGTGTGTGTGTGTGTGTGTGTGAAGTGTTATGAAACAATGTGTGTGTGTATAGTGTGTGCAGTGACTGAGAGTGACATATGAGTGAAAAGTGTGTCATTAAATTATTTAATAAGTTATTTGTAAAAATAGTATTGTATACCAGGTGTAAATCTAATGATTGTTTCTAATTAGAGGTCTGTAAATGTATGTATATACGAATTAGCTTATTTTAAATTGATCTAAATTTGTAAACACTTTGACATGTACTATATCGTTGTAAAAAGAGATCTGCGGATGAACAAAGCTACTACTATTACTACTGCTGCTGGTCTTCGCTTCCATGGACATACACCGGAAGGAAGGCCTTACTTTCATGGTTGCTTCATATATATGATTAATCAAGACCCACTGACCAACCAATCTCGGCAACAATATTTTCGTCACCAAATTATCAGGTTAAACATTAACCACTACTCAAGTAATTCCATCCATTCGCACGAGTTCGTTCGAAATACCGACGGGTGTTACACGAAGGTAACATCAACCTGCGTAAGGAGCAACATCTCTCTTCAAACAGGGGTACTTACTGGTCCATGCTCGTATGTGCTGTACATATATTCTATATGAAGTACCTATAAATTTGAATATGAATATCTGTATTTTGAAAGTTACTGGCCAGTTAGCCCCTCCACGCTAATCCTTGTTGAATTACCATCCCTGCGAGTGAGAAGTTGGGTCAGTACTAACTAGACAACGACAACCAAAAACCCTTGCAACAGAGTACAGAATCAAAATTAAAATACAACTGAAACAAACGTGTTTCATTCTATTGACCTGTAGTACTGTACGTCTAGCTTCTTTCTTCATTTATAAAAGATATCTCTGAGCTGTCTTTGAAATTCTCTATTTCCTGTACCTATTAAATTAACAAGTGTATGCTACTGCAAGGATATCCGCGCAAGTCAACCACCTGCTAGGATATTAGTGCTTGTCTATGTCTGGAGCCAGCTCCTTCGCAAGCAACAATATTGACTTTCTGGGTGAAAGTTTACGCTGTTGCCGATGTCTGTAGATGTATCGTCGGACATCCGCAGATACATCCACAGAACTCTCAAAAGCAGCATCTTCAAGTCGTAAACAAGAAGCGTGTTCCCCGTTTATACATATCGTATATTCGCGTGCATCGTGTATCAGGAACTCAGACCCAAGAAGTAGGCCGACTGCTTCCCATACTGAATTTACTTCAGTTTAACGGGAAACCTCGTGCGTGGTTATAGCGTACATGAAACACACCGTAAGTGTGTAACCAGCACATAAATTGTGCTTTAGTGCTGCTGCAGTATACCGTATCTTCATAAATACTGAAACACCTATTAGCGGAATTTAAAATGGGGTGTATCAGTCCTTGAACTCAAGTGGGGACACTTTCGACGAGGTCACTGGATGTTTGTGGAGGAGTGACAGCCCGTTCTTCCTCGATAGGAGAGAACCGGGAAGCTCGTTATGTTGGATACTGCGGTCTGTAGCGGAGTTGTCGTCTTTACTTGTCCCAAAAGTCTTCTGTACTGGCTCATCAACGTACACTGTCCCTCATATATCTCCCCGACCTTAACACTCTTGTCTCAACAACATGGCAGAAAGACTCACTCCCATTAGAGCAAAATCCCTTCTGTCCCATTCCACGGTTGAGCCACTTTCTTGACGTCCTTCCCAGTAGCAAGAAACCGATACTGGGATAACTTCCCATATTATCTTAGAGAACTGACTACCATCTCCAGCTTCAGAAGACAGTTAAGGACAGCTCTACTAACAAAACAATAATGATTACCATTATACCTGTAACCCCGCATTATGATTGTACAACCTGCTTTTTAACAATATATTCTTCATTTCCAAGTATTACCTGGCGGCTGGCGTAGTGCCCTTAAATTTCCTTTCCTCGGGAATCGATGTATAAGGAAACATCTATTTTGCACACCTATAAATTCTTTTTATATTTACCACTATCATTAATGTTATCATTGGGATTATTTACTGATTGGTTTGGCCTGCAAAGGTCCACATTAAATAACTTACGTCTTCTTTCTTTTCTTCTTTCTTTTTTCCCAGGAGTTTTTCATTCTTTGCCTATGTTTTTCTCTTCTTTCTTTTGTCCATGTTGTGCATGTCTTTTTCTTTTTTTCTCCTGGAACCCGTTGAATCTGTTTACTTTCGCTCTGAATTTTTCTCTGTCCCCTATTTCTTCCTTCGTTATTTCCATTTCTCTCAGGTCTGCTTTAACTTCTTTGATCCATATTATTGGTGTTTATGGGTTTCTTATATTAGAACAAATAAGCCCTCGGTCACAAATATTAAGTCAAAATTGACCAGGTTTTGACGCTACTATGAGCGTCGTCTTCAGAATTAAACTACCTGTTCTAAAACATATTGGGTATATAATACATTAATAAAATTAAAGTTTGTACTGACTGAAAAAGATGCAGTACTTACAAGTCACATTAAAAAAAAATCTAAGCCAGAAAGGCGACGTCATGAATAGTTGTAAATAAGGTGGCGAGCCGCTAAGGGCTGCTCGTACTTGAGTGAACAAGGGTTGCAACAAGAATCTTAGCGGCTCGACATCTTATGTTATTAATGTATTATATACCCAATAAGTTTTAGAACAGTTAGTTTAATTCTGAAGACGACGCTCATAGTTGCGTCGAAACCTGGTCAATTTTGACTTAATATTTGTGACCGAGGGCTTATTTGTTCTAATATAATTCTGACACGGTCACTGAACGTTAGCAGCTATGTTCAAAGTTTTACGTTTATGGGTTTCTGTAAAAATTTTTTTTTATTATCCAAGATGCTACTCCAGGTGGGTGTGAAATGAATGTGCACAACGGAAAATAAAAAACGCTTAATGAATATTTGGCCCTATCTGACTACCCCTTGAAGCAGATCTTAGGATCCCTTAATTCTATAAATTACAATCTAAATGAATAATGAAGGCAACTAATCCTACTAAATGATGAACGTTGTTCCCGCTTTTATATTTTTTTTTAGAATAAGAAAAACTTTTAGATTACAAAGTTTACATTTCCTAAGTAAAATTACTAATCAATTGCCCAACTGTGCTCGTTATTATGATTTCGCGGTCTAATGTCACTAACACGAAATGACTGACGTCATCTACATACCAAACATCAGAAGACACTACTTTCAAAGGTGATCTACGGTGGTGTAGAACATCAGTGGAAATAAACTAATGCCGCGCGGGATTAGCCGAGCGGTCTGCGGCGCTGCAGTCATGGACTGTGCGGCTGGTCTCGGCGGAGGTTTGAGTCCTCCCTAGGGCATGGGTGTGTGTGTTTGTCCTTAGGGTAATTTAGGTTAGGGACTGATGGCCTTAGAAGTTAAGTCCCATAAGATTTCACACACATCTGAACATTTGAATAAACCAACGTGATCACAGCTGTTTAGCTTTTATAGCCTTAATAAGCCGAAGCAAATTGCGATATCACCGAATGTACTGCGTCCGGTGCGTCGGAGTGATGGTTCTCGTACTTGCTGTGACGATGGAAGAACTCCAGTTGAAACGTCCCCTTAGAAAAATTATACACGACTGTGCTTAAACTGACACACAATATTTTTAGCGCAACGCAATCTGACTTCCAAAAATCCCTACGAAAGAATGGTCCTGATTAACATTAACCTATACGTTTCACAAATCACTTACCTCACAAAAATCTTCGTTACTCAAGCTACTGCAATACAGCGAGCGCCACTACTGCCAGCTAAATAAAAGATTTAAACTACTGAAGGCACTAACTACTGATAGGCATAGTTAGCAAATGAAAGATTTTAATACAGAACAAACAGTGTATTTACCTTAATAGTCATAATATATATATCAGTTCGTGACACCAATTCTTACAAATTTCAAAACTCCGCCATCTCTCTACCCACGTCCACCACTGCTGGCGGCTCACCTCCAACTGCGCAACGCTACGCGCTGTTAGCATCCAGCTGCCGCTGCCCAACACTACAACGGCAGACAACAATGCAAACCAGCCATAGACTGCACACGGCACAGCCAGTGATTTTCATACAGAGCGCTACGTGGCGGCGGCGTTACCAATAAAAAAACCTAAACAGCCTACTTACACAGTCACAAATAAACTCTTTCAAACAGTAGGACGGCAGAAGGTGGTCCTCTGACTATTACACTCTAGTACTGTCTTCTTTGTGTTCTACAGACGAGGAATCCGAAATCCCAGCCGCAAGGACGGAGTTCAGATAACGTCTTAACGTAAGTATAGGCAGAGGAAGTGCTCTCAATTACTGAACGCTGCGTTCTCAATGACGACCCGGAGGTGAAGTCCAGAATCGTATAAGTTTTCAACAGTACAGTGCCTAATTGTTCTAACTATAAACTCTCCTGAGAGCAAAGACAGCAAGTCTGTCTGTACCAAGAAAGCTGATATCGAGCGACCGTCACACACGGGCGCTCACAACGGAAGACTTCTTCTCTCCACCGCTGGCATCCCAGCAAGGCTCGCCTCCCCACCATCGTAATTCCAAAAACGAATCATATTCCTGAAACCACGGAATATTCTCCCTCTCTACAGGTTCTTCCGAGCGCCGACCAACCATATTTTAGTCTTTTGTCGTCGAGCGCGGAAAGTTTGCGAGGAAAAACCTATACTCCTACAATGGTATGCTTCTGAGTAAAAATCCTTGGAAATAACCCAGCCTGCTTGGTTTCCGAAGTGCCGCTTCTTCGTTCCTCTCACCTGCGTCCAAAATCTGCAGAGTTCGGAAGTATTATCCAGTTATCCTTCCGGCCCTACTACAACAACTGCCGATAGCGGCCGGTAACCCCTGTAGTGTGTCTTCACGCTCAGGTGCCACGACGTCCGCCTAGCTACTTCCTGTGTTTAAGGAGGACCAACACACCTGTGTGGGCCTTCCATCCAGGGCTTGAATTCCGCCTGCCGTTTTATCTCCCCTGGCGTTCCAACCTCTACTAGTATAGGCAATCATTCACTACACCATTCTGATAATAAAGACACTCCGTCAACTTTCTCGCAATAAGCGTTAACAATTATTTACAAGGCGCACTTGACAATGTCAGTCTCTTTTATGTATTCATATATACGGTGTAAAACCTATCAAATGATACATAATTGTGTTTGTAGATCATGGCAAAGTATGTGCATGAGTGCTTGTAAGGCACGAAATCATAGCCACCTTACAGTTATCCTCATTTCATCTAGCAATTTTGTGTCCAAATAACACAACTATTTTCCACGTCATTGTATCTGATTTTGGTTCTATTTTTTCGTAAATTTCTTTATTACTTCTAAATTTACATTTGCTATTCTCATGTTTTGGCCCCAAGGCTTTCCTGGTTATTTTTCTTTCCTTCTTTTCTATTTCACCTAATTGTTTGGCTGTATTTAAAGAACGGCATTCTGAAGCATAAAGGCATTCTGATTTAGTGCTGGAGTTTAGCGGTTGTGGAATTAGATTTATTATTATTCAGTTCTTTTGTTGGTTGAAAACCCACGCTTCAATTTCCTTGGTATTGGTAAACTAACTTCTTTCTTCAAAACATTTTGTTGCGTAAATTCTTCTAGATATTTAAATTCTGTAGTTTTTCGTATTCTTTCATAATCAGTCTCAATGTATTTCAGTGCCTCTTTTCTGTCTGCCAGTACTGTGTTTATTCAAATGATGTACACAGGCCTGCTTTTTAAGCTGTCTCATGTAGGAGATTTATCTGCATTGTTGCGTCTTCTATAGATTCAGCTAAAATGCCAAGATCACCCACAAAATTCGAACATTCAAAATTCAGATTGTCTCCCTTTTCTCCCAATTGTAATTTTTTCTTTTGTTTTCCTCAGTTCACCAGTTACCTTTCCTAGCACACAGTTCAACAGCAGTGCAGAGAAGCCATCGCCTTTGGTTACCACAGATTTAATTTTAAAAACCTTCGACATTTCACATAAAAATTTAATATTGCATTTTGTATTTGTTATTATTATTATAATAACTATAAAATGGCAGCAGCAATAGTACAAATATCTCCAGTATTAACTTTATCAGCTCATTCATAGTCTACATTATTTACTCATATTGCTACTAGTTGATATTATTTTAATACTATTTGTCATACCAAAAACGGTATTCCTTAGGTAGCTGTGATGTAGAAAAGGAACTGTAGGTGTAAACCCCTGGTGCGAGGTAAGAGAGAGACTGATGGCCCTAAGCACGTAAGGTTAAAGAAATAATTTAAAACACAAACAGAGTGTTCCAGTGGCTTCAGGTCGGGACTCTGGGAAGACCATTCCATTTCAGGGACGTTGCCGACTACAAACCGTTGCCCACAGATACTGACTGCTCTATGAGAGAGTGCACGGTCGCGCTGCTACAGCCAATCAACGTCTCCGGACTGCTCGTCTTCTTCTGCTGTACATAGTGATATGAAATGTTTTCGTGTCCTTCTCCATTTCGCATCTTCTCAATCGCAATAAGGTGCCCACACGCTAACCACGGAAAACACCGCCACACCGTAACACCGCCCCTTCTGCACTTCTGTTGTCACTACACACGACGGCGAGAAACGTTTTCCGGGCATTCGTCAGACACAAAGCCCCCACCAAACTGCCACACGGTTTGCAGATGGCAGCACGCCACTTGCATACACGGTGCGACGGCATCTCGGCGAATGAGCTGTTACGTAAGTGAGACTCTATATATAGCGCAGCGCCAACTGGTTTGCGCAATCGAGCTGATAACCGCGGGCTGGTAAGTCTAGACGCCACTGCTGCCTCGGCGCGCTTCTGTCGCCCCAAGGACAGCACACCGCGACAGCTTACGTAAACTGTCGAGCACCTAGAGTGAGCCCTGGGGAACAGGACACTGTGCTAAGGATCTGGGGTGGCTACAAAAGAAAAGAATTCCACTCTCGGCTTTTGGTATCATCATTGAGTAGTTTTAACTATTAAAATATAGTATGTCCAACACAGTTTGTCTTGAACGCGTACAAGGTGTACCATAAACATATTAAAATCCCCCCCCCCCCCCCCCCCCGGCACATTTTACGTATCGATACTTTGTACACAAGGCATGTACGCAGCAGCTAAGCAGCTATTTATCAGCTGCTGACAACTAACAGTATACACAAGGTCACGTAGTTCCAAAGATAATATGTCTAAGGCATGCAAACGCCTCTTGGTTTTCGGTAAGATGAATGTCTTTTGTCTGCGTAATATGACGTGCCATGGTAAATAGCAGCATTTTATCTCAAAAATTTAGGTATATCTCATCACACACGGATATCTATATCGCATCACATAACATACAACTAAGGCAGGCATAGACAGAGTCCTAATGTATGCCCTGACGTTTTAGGATGTTGTTTTCATTGAGCGGATTATATACGCACCGTTAAGTGGCCTAGGGCGGCTACCAGAGAAAGACGAAATCGCTTCTTGGCTTTGGCAAAATCAACGTGCACCTTTGTTTGTTAAACTGAACTACATGTAATAGAATCACCCATTACAGGGATTTTTTTCAATATCAGTTTTTCTTTCCTTCTTTTCTATTTCACCTAATTGTTTGTCTGTAATTAAAGAAAGCCGTTCTGAAGCATAAAGGCTTTCTGGTTTAGTGCTGGAGTTTTGTAGTTGTGGAATTAGATTTAGTATTATTTAGTTCTTTTGTTGGTTGAAAACCCACCCTTCAATTTTCCTTGGTATTGCTAAATTCACTCATTTCTTCAAAGCATTTGGTTGCATAAATTCTTCTAGATATTTAAATTCTGTAGTTTTTCGTATTCTTTCATAATCAGTCCTCTTTAGTGTTTGTCAGTACTGTGTTTATTCAAAAGTTATACACAGGCCTGCTTTTGAAGCTGTCTCACGTAGGAGATTTATCGGCATTGTTGGTCTTCTATAGGTTCAGCCAAAATGCCAAGATCACCCACATAATTCGAACAATCAAAATTCAGCTTGTCTCAGACAAGTCCTTTAATCAAAAACACAGCACATCATTCGCTATTAATTTACACATTCGTCTTGATAAAATAGACAATGTATTATCAATAGGAAAAGCTGCACTAGCAGATGACGAATACGGCCAGTCTCAGATAGTTCCAGTGTCTTGCAGACGACTACATCTCGAGGAATGAAATATTCAAAAGCTGTAATTCCTTGTGTATTATTCCTGTCAACGTGAACTACAGCTAAGGCATCTCAATTTTGACCACCACGAACATCAACAGACATTGAAGTGAAATGAAATTTAAATCGACGAAGAAGTGCTGGAACAGCAAATAGCTGTTGGCGGTTAGCGGTAGATGCAGCAATATTGTATTTAATCTCCGCGTGACAAATTAGTTTGTATATGGAAGTACACCACCCATATACACGGTGAGCTGTACCGCGTTGTGTGACCTCAGCGAATTATTGTATAATTTTGGTACATGCACTCGTAGAATCCCAAGTAACAAAAGCAACAGTCTAAAACTTCACTCAGGCAAAACTGGCTATGTCCTCTGTTGTGGTTGGCAGGAGAGCCAACCGTATGGTTAAAGGAGGCCGAAATGCACGCGTTTTAGCTCACGCAGGCAGGCGTGAGGTCTGGAACATGACAAGGGAATTAGAATTGAGAAAAACGGACGTAGCTAGTGGAATACTTAACTTTAATCCATTAATGAAGAACGTCGCTCTTTATGGCACATGATTCACAATATAAATAGTACGGATTCTGGCGCCTTGCTATGTCGTAGCAAATAACGTAGCTGAAGGCTATGCTAACTATCGTCTCGGCAAATGAGAGCGTAATTTGTCAGTGAACCATCACTAGCAAAGTCGGCTGTACAACTGGGGCGAGTGCTAGGAAGTCTCTCTAGACCTGCCATGTGGAGGCGCTCGGTCTCCAATCATTGATAGAGGCGACACGCGGGTCCGACGTATACTACCGGACCGCGGCCGATTTAAAGGCTACCACCTAGCAAGTGTGGTGTCTGGCGGTGACACCACATTCCTCCCCCGCAAATCGGCGTACGGTTGTGTAATAAGGCTTTCGCCCGCCGTGGGGAGGACCGCATGTTGACGTATGCGACGAGGTGGGGAATCTAACAACAGGCGAGGCTGTGCCACCCGCACCCTGCCATTCGGACAGCGGGGAGCTAGGAAACGCCTGAAAACCTGCTCCAGGGTGCACGCCAACATGCGGTGTATGCGCCCTTAGAGAGACAGGAGGGGCCGAAGGGTCGACCTCCATCGGGCCGGGGCACCCGACGGGCGAAGACGACATATGGTCCGGAGCGGGCAAGAGTTCCATGTCGGAGGACAACCGATCACGGGAAGCGATCGGCGGCGCGTGACCCAGGGAGGCGCCCGGCGGCTGCAGCGGCGCGTCCACTGCGCGCGTCGCCGGCGGGAGAACAGGCGGCGGCGGCGACGGCGGCGGCGGTTGCGGCAATTCGTCGCCATGAGGCCAAATGGAAGGCAGCGTCGGTAATACCTGGGGCTGAGGCGAGCCAGTAGATGGGTCCCCAGGGCGCTGACAGGACGGCACCGTTGCTGAAAGCAGACGGCGAGCGGCAGATCCCGTGCGACGACAGAGGCGCAGCTGATTGAGATGCCGACGCACCTCACCAGAGGCCCCCAAAACCAGATACATAGCGCGTCCGAGGCAGCGAAGAATGCGCCCTTCGAGCCAACGCCGTGAACCTCGATAGCGCCGATAGTAGACAACGTCGCCTGGAGCAAAAGCAGGTTTCTGCCGCTGCACAGGAACCTGATGCGGCGGATGTAGCAAAGACATCAAGGTTCGATGATGACGACCGTGGAGCAACTCAGCCGGCGAGCAACCATCTCGGGGCTGAGAGCGATACGAGGACAAAAAGAGCAATAACGCGTCCTCCCGAGAATGCGACTCTTTCAACTTCAACATCTGTGACTTGAAAGTCCTGACAAAGCGTTCAGCGGCACAGTTTGACTGTGGCGAAAACGGCGCGGACGTCAGATGTTGAATGTCATTGGCCTTGCAGAATGACTGAAATTCTGCGGACATGAATTGTAGGCCATTGTCGGAAACAATAGTCTGTGGAAGACCTTCAATGCAAAAGATAGCAGATAACGCTTGGATGGTGGCAGATGACGTCGTGGAAGACATCCGGACAACAAAAGGAAAATTACTGAATGAATCTACCACAACCAACCATCGAGCATTCCAGAATGGACCAGCAAAATCGATGTGTAAGCGTTGCCAAGGGGAAATGGCTTTTGGCCATGCAAATAATTTCCGCGGTGGTGCTGATTGTTGTTCGGCACACACCATGCAAGAAGAGCACATATTCGTAATCGCGGCATCGATTCCGAACCAAGTACAGTGCTGACGAGCAAGTTGTTTCGTTCTCACTATACCCCAATTTCCTTGGTGAAGAAGCTGTAAGACAGAGGACTGTAACGAACGTGGCACCACGACCCTGGACTGATCATTATCAGAACGCAACAGCAAAACACCACGTCGTACAAAAAGTCTCTCCTTGTGAGCAAAAAATCGGCGAACCAACGGGTCCCCGATCCGTGACTTTGACAAGGGCCATTGCGTAGCAACAAAACGCAGAACGGGAGCAAGGACATGGTCGGCAGCTGTGGCTGTAGCTACACGACGAAAATCAATCGGAAACGATTCGACCACATCATCGGTTTCCGCATCAATGAACATGGAAGCAAGTTCGGAGGAATCGAATGCCCTGTCCTCAGCAACAGGCAAGCGGGACAACGCATCGGCGTTTCCGTGCTTAGCAGTGGACCGATACAAGATATCGTAGCGGTACTGCGAGAGGAAAATAGACCAGCGAATGAATTTCTACGCTGTACGTGGCGGTACAGGCTTGGTCGGATGAAAAAGCGATGTCAAAGGTTTGTGGTCTGTGATGATGGTAAAGTGACGACCATACAAGAAATCATGAAACTTTGTAACACCAAATATGAGAGCCAATGCTTCTTTCTCGATCTGAGAATAATTTCTTTGCTCAGACGAGAGCAATTTGGACGCAAAGGCAATAGGGCGATCGTACGATCCATCTTTGTGCGCAATCACAGCACCGATCCCGAAGTCCGATTCATCCACCATCAACAAAAGGGGCTTCTGGGGATCGAATGGCGTAAGGCAAGTATTGGAAAGCAACGCCGATTTCAACTGGCGAAAGGCGCGTTCGCATTCCGTCGTCCAGACGAATGGAACGCCCTTACGGCGTAAGCGATGAAGCGGAGCTGAAATGGAAGAGGCATGCGAAATATATTTATGGTAATAGTTGATTTTTCCCAGCACACTCTGTAGCTGGTTCAAATTCTGCGGCGACGGCAAGTCTTGTATGGCACGGAGGTGCGTTGGACTGGGATGTATGCCTTGGGCATTGAGTACATGTCCTAAGTATGGTAAGCCCCGAGCAAAAAACACACATTTGTTCTTCCGCAAGCGAAGACCATTTTGTCTCAAGACCTGAAATAATGTTCTGAGATTGGCCAGATGTTCTTCTTCCGTCTTTCCGGAGATCACAATATCGTCCAGATAATTTGCTGCAGTAGGGACCGACGCACAAACAGTTTGTAGATATTGCTGAAACAATGCAGGGGCGGATGCATACCCGAATGGCAGTCGTTTGAATTGATACAACCCAAGGTGCGAGTTATCCACCAAAACGCGCTGGGACTCTTCGTCCACTGGTATTTGCAAGTACGCATCTGCGAGGTCCAACTTCGAAAAATATTTACCCGGGCACAGTTTGTCAAAAATATCTTCCGGGCGGGGTAAAGGAAAAGTTGCAACCACTAGTTGCGGATTCACTGTTGCCTTAAAGTCCACACAAAGTCTCAACTTTCCGGAAGGTTTTGGCAAAATTACTAAGGGTGATGCCCGGAGAGAAGCCTGCACACGTTCAATTACACCTTGTGATTCCAAATCATGTAATGTTTTTGCGACCTCATCACGCAATGCGTGGGGAACATTGAGCGCTCTGAAAAATTTCGGTTGCGCGTTTACTTTAACTCCAAATGTGCTTTATAGTTCTTAGCGCAACCGAGGCCCGGTGCAAATATGTCTGCAAATTCTTCACATAGACGAGAAACACTGTCTGAAGGCACCGTCTGGTTCACTGATAGGACCTGATTTACTATAGACAAGTTAAACAACTGAAATAAATCGAAACCAAACAAGTTCACTGCAGAAGAAGAACGAAGGACGTAAAATGACACAAGTTTTCTTTGTCCTTTGTATGTTGCAAGAAGGCTGCACTGTCCTAACAAAGGGATACGTTGTCCTGAATAGCTATTTAACGTAACATTTGCGGCACGCAACGGAGGTGTGCCCAGCAGTTTGTAAGTGTCTTGATTGATCAGTGAAACTGCAGCTCCGGTATCGAGCTGGAATGGTATCACTTTGCCGTTAATGTCCAAGTCCACAAAAAGTTTATCGTCCTGTTGACGACAAGAGCGACTGTCTCGTGCAACGTGAACAGACACTGGTACATAATCACTTGCGACTTGACGGGATTTCCTGCGAGTCGACGCTCACTATTTTTGGGACGAACACAGTCACTGGTAGAGAGAGTGGCACTGGGCGGAGTAGAATGAACTACATGAATTTCCATGGGCGAAGTTTCGCGAGACTGAGTTTCTTGGTTCGATTTCGATTCCGGCGCGAAGCAAAGGGCCTGGGACGGTTTTGAGCTTCCGATCTGAGCTTTTTCTGGCAAACACTCTGAACATGTCCTTTTTTATTACAATAAAAGCAAATAGCTTGGCGTGACGGGCAATTCTCACGCGAATGTTTAGTAGCACACCGCGGGCATGATTTGATCACTGCATTTGCATGCCGGCGCGGCACACGTGGCTGAGAGCCTGGCGGCAGCGGCGCGGCCGGTCCCGAGGGCTGTTTACTGCTCCGTGCAGCTCGCCCGGCGGGCCGGTTAACCTGACACACTGCTGGCGAAGTTTCAAATGATTCCTGAGCAAAGTCAAGTGTGTCCTGCCTATCCAATATGTCCATCACTTGTTGCAGGGAGGGATTTACTAGTTTCAAAATCTGTTCCCTTATACGAACATCAGAAACGTTCTGTGCAATTGCATCACGTACCATAGTACCTGAATAAGGGAGTCCACATTGACACTCAAAAGCACAATCCCTAGTAAGGCCTTGCAAGGTTGCAACCCACTCCCGATTAGTCTGACCTGCCGTACGTTTTGTACGAAAGAAGGTATACCGTTTGGCAACTACATTGACTGATTCTTTTAAATATGCATCTAATTCAGACAATATTTCTTCGTAGGACAGAGTTGCTACGTCGCGTCGGGGAAATAATTTGACTATCACACGGTACGTGGTCACGCCGACAGAAGACAATAAATAAGGCTTCCGCTCGTTGCCTTGAATTCTGTAGGCGGCGAGATGGAATCCAAATTGGCGTGACCACTCCGTCCAGCTTTCCAGTGCAGCATCAAAAGGTCGAAAAGTGGGTGCAACAGCGTGTTGTGGCTCCGTTAGCGGTGAAGCGGCTGCTGCCGAATCGTTTTGCATCGCACGTTGACCCTGGACGAGCTGTCCAAGGCCATTCCAGAAAGGCCTGCGTCTGCTGATTCTGTAAGCGATAAAATTTGGACAGTACATCTGGAGATTGTGGCGAAGCCATTACACAAGTAAATCAGGGCAATATCGATAAGAACGCGGTATTGCCTGGTCGCCAATGTTGTGGTTAGCAGGAGAGCCAACCGTATGGTTAAAGGAGGCCGAAATGCACGCGTTTTAGCTCACGCAGGCAGGCGTGAGGTCTGGAACATGACAAGGGAATTAGAATTGAGAAAAACGGACGTAGCTGGTGGAATACTTAACTTTAATCCATTAATGAAGAACGTCGCTCTTTATGGTACATGATTCACAATATAAATAGTACGGATACTGGCGCCTTGCTAGGTCGTAGCAAATAACGTAGCTGAAGGCTATGCTAACTATCGTCTCGGCAAATGAGAGCGTAATTTGTCAGTGAACCATCGCTAGCAAAGTCGGCTGTACAACTGGGGCGCGTGCTGGGAAGTCTCTCTAGACCTGCCGTGTGGCGGCGCTCGGTCTGCAATCATTGAATGTGGCGACACGCGGGTCCGACGTATACTACCGGACCGCGGCCGATTTAAAGGCTACCACCTAGCAAGTGTGGTGTCTGGCGGTGACACCACATCGTCACTTGAAACAATACACATATCCATTTTGAGATGAACTATTCATATTATTTTTGCCACAGCGTATTATTGGGCTCCAACTTTTTCTTCATAATCCGAGGGCTATTCGGAAACTACGTTCCGATCAGTCGTGAAATGGAGACCGTTGTGAAAACCCGATGAAGTTTTGCACAGATGCGTTGGGCACTGTCTCTAGTATGCCAGTACGCCCATCCATCGCTCACGTCGCATTTTTCATTTATGAACGCACACTGAGCACTGAAAGATGCCTCAAAAATAGTCTCCCTCCAAATATGAGGACCTGGTGAGACATTTCGTCTGATGTCATGAAGCTCACATAACGTAACTGTCTACACCTACATCTACTTGGATACTCTGCAAATCACATTTAAGTGCCTGGCAGAGGGTTCAATGAACCACCTTTGCATTTCTCTATTATTCCAATCTCTTATAGCGCGCGGAAACAGCGAACACCTATATCTTTACGTACGAGCTCTGATTTCCCTTATTTTATCGTAGTGATTGTTTCTCCCTATGTAGGTCGGTGTCAGCAAAATATTTTCTCATTCGGAAGACAAAGTTGGTGATTGGAATTTCGTGTGAAAATTCCGTCGCAACTAAAAACCTCTTTCTTTTAATGATGTCCAGCCCAAATCCTGTATCAATTCAATGACACTCTCTCGTATATTTCGCGATAATACAAAACTTTCTGCCTTTCTTTGAACTCCGTCAGTCCTATCTGGTAAGGATCCCACATCGTGCAGCAGTATTCCAAAAGAGGATGGACAAGCGTTGTGTAGGCAGTCTCTTTAGTAGATCTGTTACATTTTCTAAGTGTCCTGCTAATAAAACGCAGTCTTTCGTTAGCTTTCCCCACAACATTTTCTATGTGTTCCTTCCAATTTACGTTGTTCGTGGTTGTAATTCCTAGGTATTTAGCTGAATTTGCGGCCTTTATATTTGACTGATTTATCGTGTAACTGAAGTTCAACGGATTCCTTCTAGAAATCATGTGGATGACCTCACACTTTTCGTTATTTATGGTAAACTGCCAATTTTTGCACTTAGATAGCTTTTCTAAATCGTTTTGCAGTTTCTTTTGATCTTCTGATGACTTGATTAGTCAATAAACGACAGCGTCATCTGCAAACAACAGAAGATGGCTGCTTAGATTGTCTCCCAAATCGTTTATATAGATAAGGAACAGCAAAGGATCTATAACACTACCTTGGGGAATCCCAGAAATCACTTCTGTTTTACACGATGAATTTCCGTTGATTATTACGAACTGTGACCTCTCTGACAGAAAATCACAAATCCAGTCACATAACAGAGACAATATTCCATAAGCACGAAATTTCACTATAAGCTTGTTGTGTGGTAAAGTGTCAAAAGCCTTCTGGAAATCCAGAAATACGGCATCGTTCTGAAATCCCTTGTCAATAGCATTCAGCACTTCATGCAGATAAAGAGCTAGTTTTGTTTCAAAAGAACAATGTTTTCTATACCCATTTTGACTGATTGTCAATATTTTCGTCGAGATAATTCACAATGTTCTAACACAATGTATGCTCCAGAATCCTGCTGCATATCGACGTTAACGATATGGGTCTGTAATTAAGTGCGTTACTCCTATCACCTTTCTTGAATATTGGTTTGACCTGTGCATCTTTCCAGTCTTTGGTAGGGATCTTTCGTCGAGCTGTATATGACTGTTTAAGTATAGTAGTAGTAGTAGTAGTAGTTTTATTCATCCGTAGATCTCTTTTTACAAGGATATAGGACATGTCAAAGTATTTACAAGCTTAGATCAATTTACAATAAGCTAATTCGTATACACATATATTTACAGGCTTCTAGTTAGAGACAATCATTAGATTTTACTCCTGGTATACAATAATTTATTTACCAATAACTCATTAAATAATGTAATGCCACACTATTCACTCATATTTCACTATCAGTCACTGCACACACTATACACACATTGTTTCATAACACTTCACTCACTACACACGCACACACACACACACACACACACACACACACACAGGTGATCCTTGAGCCATTTTCTGTACTGCAAGTTCCCATTTGCTATCCTGAAAAACTGAGTCAGCATCCCTTCATAATGAGTGAGATGTTGAGCTCAGAAAGAGGAAGAGGTGTTAGTATTGTGCTATGCATAGCTTGAGGGGAGAGTGTCTCTAGAAAGGAAAAAAGAAGAAAAATAATAAAGTGAAGGTGTTATGTGGAATATTGGATGTTTTATAATCATCATTATTATTATTATTTGTTTGTATAACATTTTTTTATCAAACCCCTACTCTGCTTTAACTAAGTAATCCTTCAATGTATAAAATGTATTGCATAACAGGTACTTTTTAGCTGCCTTCTTAAATAAGTGTATTTTTGAAATTTCTTTAATCTCATTTGGTAATTTATTGTACAGTTTTATTCCTTGGTAGAAAATGCTGTTTTGAGTTTTATGTTTATTTTTTCTTGGTAAATGTAAGTTGAGTCTATCTCCTGTTGCATGGTCATGGACAGAGCTGTTTGTGCAGTAATTGCCAATGTTACTTTTGATGTGTACAACTGACTGGTAAATGTGTTCACATGGATCAGTTAAAATTCCCAGTGTTTTGAACAGATCTTTACAATGAGCTCGACTACTATTTCTGGTTATTATTCTTATGGCTCTTTTCTGGAGTTTGAAAATTGTGTTCATATTTTGTGGATTTGTTCCCAAAAAAAGAATGCCATAGCTAAGAATTGAGTGTACATATGAATAATATGTAACTAAAAGACACTGCATGTTACACACAGATGATAGAATTCTAAGGGCATAACATGCTGATGACATTCTGTTTGCAAGTACCTTTGTGTGTTCGCACCACTTCAGCTGAGAGTCAATATTCATTCCTAGAAATTTTGCATTTCTTACACAGTCTATAGAGGTGCCATCTACATTTAATTTAACATTGTCATTTTTCCTCTTCAAACTGAAGTTCATGGCATTAGTTTTCTTTGTGTTTAATGTCAATTTGTTGCTTATTGACCAATCGTAAACTTCCTTGAGAGTTTCATTTGCTTTCTCGGTAAGGAGTTCTCTTGTTCTCTCAGTGACTATAATATTGCTGTCATCAGCGAAGAGAATTTTCTCACCATGAGTAACACTACTGGGAAAGTCATTGATGTATATCAGGAATAGTATTGGTCCTAATATGCTACCTTGTGGAACCCCTATATTAATATGTTTTGGTTCTGATAAGTATTTTACTAAATGTTTAGATCCATTTGAAGTATGTGTTATCTCTACTCTTTGTACCCTATCTGTTAGGTATGATCGAAACCAGTCATTAGCTACCCCTCTTATTCCTAATGCTTCTAATTTATTTAATAGAATCTTGTGGTCGACTGTATCAAAAGCCTTAGAAAGATCCAAAAATATGCCTGTGACACACTCATCTTTATCAAGAGCATTAAGTACAACTTTTGTGAATTCTACTATGGCTGACTCCGTATTTTTGTCACTTCGAAAACCAAACTGTGATTTGCTTAAAAGATTGTATTTATTCAGATAATTCATTAATCTGTCTTTCATAATTGCTTCTATTATTTTTGAGAATGCTGACAGCAGGGAAATGGACCGGTAATTTTCTATGTCTTCTGCATTACCTTTCTTAAGCAAAGGTACAACTCTTGTCTGTTTTAGCTGCTCTGGAAATGTCCCTGATGTGAAGGATTCATTTATTATATTTGTTAATGGGCCTTGTATAATCTGTATGCATTGTTTCAGTACACACATTGGTACATCATCTAAGCCTTCTGACTTTTTATTTTTTAGCTTTTGAACAGTTTTATTGACTTCATTCTCTGTGGTTGGAAGTAACATCATTGTATCTAGTGCAACAATTTTAGCAGGTGTTATATTTGTTTTGGGGAATTTTTGCTGTAACTTCTCTGCAATACTTGAAAAATGCTCGTTTACATAGTTTGCTAAGTGTTGTGGATCATTTATTACCTTATCCCCCTCCCTTAGCAGTATGTTATTCTGCGTTTGTTTGCCTCTCCCCGTTTCCTTTTTTATAACATCCCAGACTGCTTTGCTTTTATTCTCTGCATTATATATTATTTTGTCATTGAATGACTTTTTTGCAGCAATCAGCACCTTCCTATAAATCTTTTTGTATCTATGATAGAAATTTAAGAATTCTGGATCATTGTGAATCTTTTTCATGGAACTGAGGTGTTTAAGTGTTTGGGAGGACTTCTTAATACCTGCTGTTATCCATCTGTTTTTGTGAGATGTTGATACAGTCATGCATACTTTTGGAAATGCTGTTTCAAAGTTCAATTTAAACAATGTGGAGAATTTGGAGAATTTCATATTCACATTGGTTTCCTTATACACTTCATCCCAGCTTTGTTTTTCTAGTTCTTTTGAAAAATCTTTTATTTTGATTTCTGATAGATGTCGTTTATAGGCTTGTAGTTTAGGGAATGATTCGATGCCTGATTTTACTGTTGTTATTTGACAGAGATGGTCTGATAGTCCGAGATCTTTTACAGCTACATCACATTTTTCCCTGTCTATATTTGTGGCCACATGGTCAATTACTGATGCAGTCATTGTAGTAACCCTTGTTGCACTATTGACCAATAGGGACATGCCAAAACTTTGAAGGATATTTATGAAGGTGCTGCTGGATTCATTTATGATATTAGTGTTGATGTTTATGTCCCCAACCAGAATTATGTTGACCTTTGTACTTGAGACTTTATCTAGAACTTCTGTTAATTTATTGAAAAAAGTGTCCACACTACCACTGGGAGATCTATACACACACAAAATGATTAATTTCTTGGTGATATCGAGCCCTGATAATTCAATAGCTGATATTTCAATGTGTTTGTCTTCACTTACTGTACTGAGGTCATGTCTAGATTTGAACTGTGTTCCTTTTCTGATATAAATGCATGATCCTCCACCCCTTGAAGTAGTTCTGCAGTAAGAGTTTGCCCTTTCATACAATGATAATACTACATGTTGGATTTCTGTGTCTCTACACCAGTGCTCAGTAATACAAACTACTGTGCAGTTCAAAGATTGGAGCTCAACTTCTAATGCTTGTATTTTATTTTTTATTGATTGCATGTTTTGATGGAGCTAATGCACCAGCATATTCCGAAAGAAACCTAATTCATATAAGACTGCACCAGAATACTTGCTTTTATTAAGCAATTTAAGTTGTTTCACTACTCCGAGGATATTTACTTCTACGTTACTCATGTTGGCAGCTGTTCTTGATTCCAATTCTGGAATATTTACTTCGTCTTCTTTTGTGAAGGCATTTCGGAAGGCTGTGTTTAGTAACTCTGCTTCGGCAGCACTGTCTTCGGTAGTATCTCCATTGCTATCGCGCAGAGAAGGTATTGATCGTATCTTACCGCTACTTCACATACGCCCAGAATTTCTTTGGTTTTTCTGCCAGGTTTCGAGACAAAGTTTCGTCATGCGTTTCGTTCTTGATGATAATTCTCGGCCGCACTCTTTAGCGTTTGCGATGGGAAGTGTTTGATCACTCACAACAGAGCCCGTAATTAGCTCGTCCTGTGACTCATCTCTGCCCACATGAACTGCTGGCTATGAAGACAACATTTTGGTACAGACAACGAGATGTAGACGAGATTAGAGAAGTGGCGGAATCCACAGGCAGCTGCCTTCTATGACGAGGTTTATTGAAAAGTTTGTACAACACTACGACAAATGTTTAGATCGGAGCGGTGAATACGGAGGGAAGTAGCTGAAAGGTGCAGCTACCTATTTCACACAAAACATTTTTTATTTTCATAGTGGTTCATTTCGCGTTCGATCGGAACGTACTTTCCGAATAGCCCTCGTATCTTTAGAGCCAGCATGATGTCAGTCAAGTTATTAGTTTACTGCTACCACATAAAAACTGCTGAATTCACATGCTTAAATTGTTCTGGTGCGCTTTAAAGATGGTATAAGTATAAAATTATGGTACATATAGAAAACGTAAACATGTGAGAGAGGCCTAACCAGAGTCTTTTTGCTTGTAATAAGATTTTGGACTCTTGTTTTTCTTATTTGGGATCTGCGGGGTGATCACAAACAGTATGAAGAGCTTGTGAGGGGTTGCAGGTTAGACTGCTCTAAGAAATAGGTGTTGAGAAAAAAATATTCTATACATTGAGCCGTTTTCGAGATAATTAGCACTGAAATTAGTCAACTAATGGTTGCAACGGCGTGATTGGCCAACTTCAGTGCTAATTAACTCGGAAATGGCGCATCGTATCGAACTTTTTTAACAATTATTTTTCAGGACAGGCTACCCTACAACACCCTTACCAGCTTTTCACACTTTTCCTGACCACACTGTATATGCAACATAATTATACAATAGTAATACCCACCCACCCGCCCGTAACTTAATCTATTTAAAAACGCACCAAAACAGTTGAAGCCTGTCACTGTGTGACTGATTTTGCTTTTCCGCAGTAGCGTTAGAGTCGCAACTTGAGAAAGATTAAGTATAATATTGATACATCCACCATTACCTGCCAATATTTGTTTTAAATTAGGCTTCTTATTAACGTCTACTGGTGTTCATGGCGATCAAAATTGTGTTATGGCTCAAATGGCTCTGAGCAGTATGGGACTTAACTTCTGATGTCATCAGTCCCCTAGAACTCAGAGCTACTTAAACCTAACTAACCTAAGGACGTCACACACATCCATGCCCGAGGCAGGATTCGAACCTACGACCGTAGTGAAATTGTGTTACACTAGATGTAATTTGCGTTGACAAGAGTAAAACGAAAGGAGTTACAGCATCGCAGAATTTTTCTCTTCGGGATGCCGTCACCCATAAGACACTGATATTGTCTGAGACTGATCATATTCGGCCTCCGCTAGTTTATCTCTTGCTATCGATAAACTGTTATGTATCCTTTCAAGATGAATATAGAAAATTAGCCTTGATAATCTGCTGCGTATTTCGATGAAAGGGTATGATGGTATTGCAGAATTACTTTGCCAAAAGTTGAGAAGGCTATACACTGGCCTTGCCAACCTGGGCTATCAGCACAGAATCCTGTTCTACCGGACTCCCTTCTCAGTAGATTTTGTAATCTGCTTCAATGTGCTGACCTTGACCTGAGAAAACCGTGCCAAGGCAGCAGTTATCGATCACGCCTATTCACTTGTTAGCAGTCACTCATTTGTTACACTACGTCAACTGTGGCTTAGCACTGAATACCGAAACGTGTGGCTCATGAGCTGCTCGAATGTTATATTGTAAGGTGGCGTTATTTTAAACTTAGAAACCGCGTTTACATCCAATACGAAATAAGTAAGCCCCTTCAATGACAGAAAAGACGGGTTTGTGCTCGTTCATTTTTCTGGCTGAGCTTCAGTTTGGTATAAACGAAATCGAGAGTAACTTATCAGAACTGGAGACGTATGACGGCTGTCATAATTCATAGTGACATTTTGAGACTCATGACAGGCAAAACTTCTCCACTGAAGTCCCAGAAATATCATCGTCAGCGCTGCGATATTTCAGAGTTCACTTACTTCGTGGTGGTGCCCTTAACGATGACAAACCTACACGGATGTATTGAGCCAGTGTCATTCAGATCAGTGTACAGAAGTGGCGCTTCCAGCCCTTCGGTTGTGAATTCAATAGTTAGTAATCCGGTCATTGGATTGGAAGCACCTGGAGCCTCCAGCACTTGTTGCAACAGATAGTTCAAAAACTATGAGGTGCACGATAGATGAACCTCTCGCGTGCAACGTGAAATATAGTGCTCTCCCCTTCTTGCAAAAGCAGAAGCCTGACAAAACTGTGTAAGTCGATTATCCAGAACCAGTTCTCTGCACATAAACTCGTAGAATGAAGTATGAGGCTGGGTAGCCTAGAGGATTCCAAATTTCTCCAAGCAGTGTGGTGGCTCTCGAAACATTAACACCTCTTGAATAGTTGGTAGCGGTTAGTCGTCTTTAATATTGGTTTCTTTCGGATCTCAGGGCGTTGTAATTGTCAGTTTTCTTTGTGAGAAGACCCCCACAATTTACTGTCTTTAAAATTTGTAATAGTGGAACTGAATATTTCGCAGTATCTTCCTGTCTTTTAATTTTAATGAGTCAATCATTGGAAAAAAGCTAGTCTAGTAAAAATTAATGTTACACTCTTGCAAGCATTTTAAATTCACGTCAAAAGTTATTTTAAAGTCATTGTTCATTAATGCTGGCACTCATAGATCCTATGGCTATGTTAACTTTCGTTCGATTTAATGGAAAAATGACGATCGCTGCTCTGTGCTGCGACCCGAAAATATTAAAATTTCCACAGTGACAGCTCTGAGTTAATTCCTGTCCACTGAGATCCCCTGTCTCACTTCCCTGGATTCAATTAAAAAATTTTAATCATCCATTCTTTATAAAAATAAAAACTTTTTCCCTCTCGCAAAGATAATTTACTTTCAGAGAAGGTGGGAGGCACTCCTGAAATTAAAGTTCTGAATACTTTCGCACAGTATATTTTCATAATTAAAAGTCATAAAAGCTTACACGATTTAACACAACAACGACAACGTGAGTCAAGATGAGCTGAGACACTGTAAGTTAGAAATGAGCTCGAGACACTAATGTCTCGACTATTTATGGACTTACACAAAACAAAATTTGACGTAAATATTACATCCTATTCCTAGAAGTTCTTTGCACACTATTTATTCACAGTAGCACAAAAATATTAATGAAATTAATTAAAATCATGGCTTATGACCGTTTAACAGCCCCCTGGCCACAGTCCAAAAGGAGAGCCACGATATCATACTTATTAAGTTTTAGGCTAAGCTCTCAAGTAATTTGTGAACCGAAATATTTGTTCTCTTAAAAAGTTTTCATTCCTTAGGTATGGCAACTTAAAACTGATTGAGATTTAGAGATTTTTCGCTATAAACTTCAGTTATTTAACTTCTTAGGTATGGAAACTTGAAACTAGATGAGTCTAACAGACTGCGCACTATGAACTCCAACTGTTTCAAATTTAACAAATATTATTACATTTATTTCTTATGTCTGTTCTTGTGCTGTCTTCTTTTTGTAGCCAGGAGGACGATCTCAGGAACACTGAGAGCACAAATGTGCGGACCCAGCAGGTCTGTGGCTGCCAGTTAAAGAACCGAGCCCAGTGAGATAATTTTCTCGATGGCTCCTGCTCGCCCAGGCCGCAGACGGTTGAATAATCGGCAGTCTGTGGTCGACAACTTTCAGTACTCCAACATTTGAATATGTAACAGTTGAACGTCACAACACCTAGAAACACATTGACTTATGAATTAGTCTCTGTTATTCCAGATATCAGGAGAAAGTTATGAGGAGAAAGAAAACTGGAGTTCTACGGATCGAAGCGTGGAATGTCAGAGCCCTTAATCGGGAAGGTAGGTTAGAAAATTTAAAAAGGGAAATGGATAGGTTGAAGTTAGATATAGTGGGAATTAGCGAAGTTCGGTGGCAGGAAGAACAAAAGTTTTGGTCAGGTGAATACAGGGTTATAAATACAAAATCAAATAGGGGTAATGGAGCAGTAGGTTTAATAATGAATAAAAAAGTATGAGCGCGAGTAAGCTACTGCAAACAGCATACTGAACGCATTATGGTGGCCAAGATAGAGACAAAGTCCACGCCTACTACAGTAGTACAAGTTTATATGCCAACTAGCTCTGCAGACGACGAAGAAATTAATGAAATGTATCGTGAGATAAAAGAAATTATTCAGGTAGTGAAGCGATACGAAAATTTAATAGTCATGGGGGACTGGAGTTCGATAGTAGGAAAAGGAAGAGAAGAAAACATAATAGGTGAATATGGATTGGGGCTAAGAAATGACAGAGGAAGTCGCGTGGCAGAATTTTGCACAGAGCATAACTTAATCATAGCTAACACTTGGTTCAAGAATCATGAAAGAAGGTTGTATACACGGAGGAAGCCTGGAGATACTAGAAGGTATCAGATAGATTATACAATGGTAAGACAGAGATTTAGGAACGAAGTTTTAAATTGTAATACATTTCCAAGGACAGATGTGGACTCTGCCCACAATCTATTGGTTATGAACTGTAAATTAAAACTGAAGAAACTGCAAAAAGGTGGGAATTTAAGGAGATGGGACCTGGATAAACTGACTAAACCAGAGGTTGTACAGAGTTTCAGGCAGAGCACAAGGGAACAATTGACGAGATTGGGGGAAAGAAATGCAGTAGAAGAAAAGTGGGTAGCTTTGAGGGACGAAATAGTGAAGGTAGCAGAGAATCAAGTAGGTAAAAAGATGAGGGCTAGTAGAAATCCTTGGGTAACAGAAGAGATATTGAATTTGATTGATGAAAGGAGAAAATATAAAAATGCACTAAAGGAAGCAGGCAAAAAGGAATAGAAACGTCTCAAAAATGAGATCGACAGGAAGTGCAAAATGGCTAAGCAGGGATGGCTAGAGGACAAATGTAAGGATTTAGAGGCTTATCTCACTAGGGGTAAGATAGAGATACTGCCTACAGGAAAATTAAAGAGACCTTTGGAGAAAAGAGAACCAATTGTATGAATATCAAGAGCTCAGATGGAAACCCAGTTCTAGGCAAGGAAGGGAAAGCAGAAAGAGGATCTATACAAGGGCGATGTCCTTGAGGACAATATTATGGAAATGGAAGAAGATGTAGATGAAGATGAAATGAGAGATATGATAGTGCGTGACGAGTTTGACAGAGCACTGAAAAATCTGAGTCGAAACAAGGCCCCGGGATTAGACAACATTCCATTAGAAGTACTGAAAGCCTTGCGAGAGCCAGCCCTGACAAAACTCTACCATGTGGTGAGCAAGATGTATGAGACAGGCGAAATACACTCACACTTAAAGAATATAATAATTCCAATCCCAAAGAAAGGAGGTGCTGACAGATGTGAAAGTCAGTTTAATAAGCCACGGCTGCAAAATACTAACACGAATTGTTTACGGAGGGATGGAAAAACTGGAAGAAGCCGACCTCGGGAAAGATCAGTCCGAATTCCGTAGAAATGTTGGAGCACGTTAGGCAATACTGACCCTACGACTTATCTTAGAGAATAGATTATGGCAAGGCAAGCCTACGTTTTTAGCATTTGTAGACTTAGAGAAAGCTTTTAACTATGTTGATTTGAATACCCTCTTTCATATTCTGAAGTTGGCAGGGGTAAAATACAGGGATCGAAAGGCTATTTACAATTTGTACAGAAACCATATGGTTGTTATAAGAGTCGAGGGACATGAAAGGGAAGCAGTGGTTGGGAAGGGAATGAGACAGGGTTGTAGCCTCTCCCCGATGTTATCCAGTCTGTATATTGAGCAAACAGTGAAACAAAAGAAAGCCGGCCGGAGCGGCCGAGCGGTTCTTGGCGCTACTGTCTGGACCCGCGTGACCGCTACGGTCGCAGGTTCGAAGCCTGCCTCGGGCATGGATGTGTGTGATGTCCTTAGGTTAGTTGGGTTTAAGTAGTTCTAAGTTCTAGGGGCATGATGATCTCAGAAGTTAAGTCCCATACTGCTCAGAGCCATTTGAACCATTTTTGAAACAAAAGAAAAAATGGTTCAAATGGCTCTGAGCACTATGGGACTTAACATCGGTGGTCGTCAGTCCCCTAGAACTTAGAACTACTTAAACCTAACTAACCTATGGACATCACACACATCCATGCCCGAGACAGGATTCGAACCTGCGACCGTAGCGGTCACGCTGTTCCAGACTGAAGCGCCTCGAACAGCACGGCCACAACGGCCGGATAAACAAAAGAAAAAATCTGAGTAGGTATTAAAAACCCTGGAGAAGAAATAAAAACTTTGAGGTTCGTCGATAACATTGTAATTCTGTCAGAGACAGCAAAGGACTTGGAAGTGCAGTTGAACGGACTGGACTGTATCTTGAAAGGAGGATATAAGATGAACATCAACAAATGCCATACGAGGATAATGGAATGTACTCGAATTAAGTCGGGTAATGCTGAGGGAATTAGATTAGGAAATGAGACACTTAAACCAGTGAAGGAGTTTTGATATTTGGGGAGCAAATTAACTGATGATGGTCGAAGTAGAGAGGATATAAAATGTAGACTGGCAATGGTAAGGAAAACGTTTCTGAAGAAGAGAAACTTGTTAACATCGAGTATAGAATTATGTGTCAGGAAGTCGCTTCTAAAAGTATTTGTATGGAGTGCAGCTTTGTATGGAAATGAAACATGGACAAGTAGAGAATAGAAGCTTTCGAAATGTTGTGCTACAGAAGAATACTGAATATTAGGTGGGTAGATCACATAACTAATGAGGAGGTACTCAATAGAACTGTGGTGAAGAGGAGCTTGTGGCATAAGTTGACTAGAAGAAGGGATCGGTTGGTAGGACATGTACTGAGGCATCAAGGGATCACCAGTTTAGTGTTGGAGGGCAGCGTGGAGGGTAAAAATCGTAGAGGGAGACCAAGAGGTGAATACACTTAGCAGATTCAGAATGATGTAGGTTGCAGTAGGTACTGGTAGATGAAGAAGCTTGCACAAGATAGAGTAGCATGGAGAGCTGCATCAAACCAGTCTCTGCACTGAAGACCACAACAACAACAACAACAACATTCCAGATATGCACTTTTTACTGCTCATAACATTTATCATGGCGAAATGACAACTTCAAGCAGCCCTTTCACCACTTTTATTACTTTTGAATAGACAAGTCTCCTATATTCGTCGCTGTCACTCTCATGACAACTCACTCACTTCATGTTACCGAGATTCGTTAAAGTTTGTATTAAGTAACACCAGATAAGTATTAAGAGTGCGAGAGAAAGCTCCATAACGTCAAAACCTTGAATATGAGCTGAGGACTCAACCTTTAAGGAAATTTCACTTAACTTAAGGCTAACACATAAAAAAAATATTTTTTAGATAACAAATGGCTATATCGGAGATACCAAACGACAAAAGTAACACTTTACTTGAAAAAAGTACTTTATTGTTAATCACTACATCTGTAACACAACATAACAGTTTTTGTTATGCTTATGAAGGTACAAACGTGTTATCATTTTAGTTTCTGGATAACAACGTAGGCAGCTCCACTCATGCGGGATATCTACAGTAATGTGTGGTCCAGAATAAAGAGCTTATCACTTTTATTATTATTATTATTATTATTACGACACTTTAGGGTGCGCTTTGAGGAGAATCTTGTCTCCAGTTTTCTTCTGTGTTGTTTGTCCTACCCTTTTATCAAACCGGGACTTTCTCTTTTGAGCATTATGTCGCAGTTCTTGTAAAAGTCGGCTTGTCTGCTCGTCTTTGTTGCCGACTAACTTGGGTATTTTCGATGCTGGATCTATGCATTCACACTTTTCCATTTCGTTAAACATTACTTCAGAAGGCGTTTGTTTCATAGAAGAATGAGGTAAGTTACTGAACACATTTTCAAATACAGTTACATAGTCAATCCATTCTGACTGCTGTTTTGGAGCATTTGATATTGTAGATCTATAAAATTCTCCGAATACTTGTGCAATGGGACTGGCTCCCGTATTAAAGCGGGATATTGAAATATACTTAATACCGTGTTCTCTCATATAGGATCTAGGTTTATGACCTGTGACGTAAGATGAGTTATCTGACAAGCTAGCATCGGGTTTTCCTACCAGTGGAATATATTCTTGTATGATCCTTCTACTGATAGATGCAATTGTGGCTAGTCTTATGGGATACAATTTAACAGATAATATGGAGGGCTCAGATGCCATTCAGTGTAAGTCAGCCCACAATGAAACTGAAGATAATTAGATGTTTTCAAAATGTAACACACAAAAGTACAAGTGATTTGTGCAATCATAGGACTCACCTATTGTGAGAATACAGAAGAACGTATCTTAAGTAATTTACAACATAACTGTAATTTAACACATAAACTGTGATTTGTACTATACTCTGCAGGATTCTTGATTTCTTCTGTTTTTGAGGATGATGTACATGTGCTTTGGTTTATTGAAGGTAACCATCGATAAAATAAGAAGGAACATATTGCAAAACTTGCAACAAATGCTTTTCTTTCAGCTTATTAACAGGTCGCCGATCTGGATATAGGGGATTTTGAAGAACATTGAGGAAATGAGGACGCCTTCATTTTGAATTTGATGTAATGTTGATCTCATAAAGTGCAGTATCATCCAGCACTGTTTCTTTGTAGAAAATAGAATTTTCTTGGTCTTGCAGTTTCTTAGCCATTATATTTTCAACCAGTTTACTTTACCCCCTTCAGTATTGGTTTTCCTGTTGGAAATTCAAGCTTCCAAGCTTTTGGTTGAAAGAAACTCTTCTCTCTTCAACTCTGTTACCAGAAAATAAATTCTTCCTTTTTTGCTTTGGATTCGATAACGCCAAAATCTGCATCACTTGGTAGGTAACTGTGTCCTGATACCATAACTGTGTGGCAATGTAATCAGCTGCCGTCCCTGGATTTTGCAAATGTTTTTGCAACAATAAGCTTAGTTTGATATTCCTGTTTTGACCTGTGCAAGAATCTGAATACATGATAACATGGCGATGAGATGAGGCATGTTGTTTAAGATGTTTAGCAAGACATGCTCCAATTTCCTGTGATCCTTGAGATCATTCTGTCTCATCCCACATGTACATGTAACATTTAGATTCATCAAAATTGTGGACTCTTAGCTTATATACATTCGTATTTAGTTTGTAACAGGCAGCAGATGTGGGAAGTTTTGGGAACGGTAAAGCTTTTTCCAGATCAAAAGTAAAAACGTAGACATTTTCTCGTCCAAGTAACTTGTCTGAATTCAGAGTATCTCTTGCTTGTTGTGCTCGCTGAAGATGAAGCTCTTTTGTAATCTTTGCATCATCCTTTTTGGCATCATCATTCTGAAAAGTAAGACTGTTCTGCAGGGGATCGCATAGCTGGCATGTATCTTTCGACGGGGTTTAAAATGTAAACTGAAATTAGTAGAAAACACTTGATAATACATATCTTTTTTGACATGTTTGTTACCATCCTGTGCACATTTCTCCACGTAAAGGTTGTACATCTTTCTGATATTCATATTAGACTGCAGATATCTCAGATCTGGCGCATCAGAGAGGGTATAACGACTTTTATAAAAGGGAAACGATTCGATATATTCTTTCACTTTTGTCACATCGATTTTATTTGTTGGTGGTCTATGGCCTCTTTTATCAATACATGCGGATGGTTCTGTACTACCCGATATTTTATAAAGACGAGCATCAGTAACTTGAAATGTGTCTATAATACACTTTTTACGCATACGAATTGACATCACTGTTGTTGCCAAATAACATGTAAGAGTTTTCGATTTCGGTGCCTTCGATTAGTTTCTTTGACGACCTTCATGCTGTGGATTAGTCCACGAAGATATACGTTCTGCTTTGCATTATCGCCCAATTTATAAACGAATTCGAACAATGATCGCAGTTCTGCAGGATTTACAAGATCAAAATACTTCCGTGAACATTTACAGTTCACCTTTTTAAAGGATTTTGTAGGCAAATTTTTCCCACTTCTGTTCACATAAGCTTTCCCAGAAGATCTTTTGGCAGAACTGACTACCCTTTTCCATGAATATTGCCTTCTCTTCCAGTTTCTTCCTATGTCTATCATAATATTTTCGTTTTCATTGCTTTTATCATGATTGTCTAACTGGCAATCATCCTCTTCAGTGACATCTACAAATGAATAAAATACTTTGGAAGTCATTCAGTTAGCTCACCAAACAGTTCGCAATTCAAAAAAATTATTCCAAAACACGTGTTCAGCAATGCTTGTTACGTAACGTTCCGGTTGTAAAGTTACAATATCAATAACGAGATAAACAATACACTAGTTTTGGGAAAGAAGCCTTTTCAGAGTGGTCACATGAAATCACGACACGTTTTAGAGGTTAGAATGTACATATCTGCATCGGACGAATTGTTATCATTGACCGGTACATATTCAGATATGCTATCTGAAAATGGCGTATTTTCAAGAAGTGGAGAGGACATCCTGATCTAAAAAGCACGTATTGTGTAACAGTAGCAGATTCGTATGCCTAACAGTACGCAAAGACAAACAAACTGGTGTTGCAAACTGGCTTACACTAAATGAGTTCGGAACATTTCGGATCATTTAGTCTGTGGTTAGTACATGTGCTGCCCTCTAGTGTAAGAAATGTTTAATTGTGACTTACTCGTCTCGCCAACTCAAAGATCGAATACTAAGAAATCTGTTGTGACATATAAGTCACTTGCAGAAAAATGACGACTTACACTGATTGGCTTATGAAAAAAAAAGGTCCAAATGGCTCTGAGCACTATGGGACTTAAATTCTGAGGTCATCAGTCCCCTAGAACTTAGAACTACTTAAACATAATTAACTTAAGGACATCACACACATCCATGCCCGAGGTAGGATTCGAACCTGCGACCGTAGCGGTCCCGCATTTCGAGACTGTAGTGTCTATACCCGCTCGACCACAGCGGCCGGCCGATTGGCTTCTGAGCCCTCCATTATAATGCTACAATATATATTTAATCCCACCTCTGGCAGACGTTAGGAAACAAGCTGCAGATTTTGTGGGAATTACGGGACGTAATTTCATCCTACTGCATGACCACTGGTTTGGCTTTTTGACATCTTAGACAAGTTCTTAGAACAGCAGTTACTTTTATTTTTAGATTGAGAATATAACGGAGCCTAAACATCTTAGCTGTGCATTTATGAAATCCAAAATGTCCCGACAGATAATGGGTAAGCCAAATAAAGCTCAAAAGACACTATGATGGAATGGATACTTTCCATTCTTTAACCTCGTCACTACTCTTATAAAACAATATACCAGAGCATAATTTATTTTTCTAGCAACAGTTTGACCATTGTTCTGAAGTAAGGGTTGCTTAATATTACTCCATTTAGGATCGGCGTCTTGTAAATTTGCCATATTTTTGCACATGTTCATGTATTGTTGCCGAAATAGGGAATTTTTTACTGTTAAGGTTTTAAAGTTGGACGACTGCTCAACAATTTCGTGCTATTTCATCAAACCTTGAGGTAGTCTCAAAAAAGTATCTGCTATGGCATTGTCTTTTCCTTTGGCATGGATTAATTCTACATCATAATTTTGTAAGGCTAATGCCCATCAGACAACTCTAGCATGCAATAATTTGCAAGATAACAAGAAACTTGTAAATAGTCTTCACAGGTTTGCCAACAGATCACGTTGTGCAAATGGAAACCCTTGAAGACTATTTAGAACACACTGGATGAGAAAACTTGAAGATTCACAACGAGAAACTTACTAGTGATCGCAAGTACACTTTAATTCTTTTCCCATGCACAAAAGAATTAATTTTCTCCAAAACCCATTTTATGACTGGTACTTCTAACTCAGTTACAGTATAACCTGTTTCACTGTCAGACAGAATCCAACTGCAGAACCTATCATCCTAATTTCTTTCCGGTTGTCTACTTTTACTATATGGAAGAGACAAGTATCTAATCCTGTCAGTGATGGTGCAGTACCTAAACGAAAATCCTCGTTCACGTTCGGATGATGCTAAATATCTGACTCTAGTAAAGCAATTTTTGATTGCTCATATACTTCTGTGCACTGAGATTAATAGCATGGCTTATTCTTTCTCAACATACTGAAGAGGTGGTCATTATTCAGTAAGTGATTCGGTATGAATCTTCAGAAGAGTGAGGCGAGATAAAGAAAAGATATTAATTGTTTTTTATTGGTGGGGTGTGGAAAATTTCTGATAGCATCTAACCTTTTTGGATCTGTTTTTATTCTTACTGAGGTGATAGCATGGCCCCAAATCTTAATCTGATTTTTGCCAAACATGGATTTCATCAGGTTTGCAGTGATGCCATACTCTACAAACCTTTCAAGTACACTTTTTAGTAATTTAATATACTCTTCAGACATTTCTGTGGTTATTAAGAAGTCATCTGCATATCAGGTGACGTTTTCAATCAGCTCTGATCCTAATACACTCTCCAGCGTTGCTATGGAAATCACTTCACTCACATTCAAATCAAATGGCATCACTTGAAACTTTTAACTTTGGCCAGAGAAGACGAAGGCTATGTACTTCCTGGATCCTTTGTCTAATTTGATCTGCCAGTACAAATATCTTAAATCTATGGAGAATAAACACTTAACTCAACAAAATTATTACAACAATTCTTCTAAGTTCTCTGGTTATGTATGGAAAAGTACAATAATTTTATTAATGTTGTACACACCCATAACTAAGCAGATGCTTCCATCTCGCTTGGCTACAGCGAGAAGTGAACTACTGTAGGTTCAGCTGTATGCAAGTCTAACAAAATGGATCAAATGGCCATGAGCTCTATGGGACTTAACTTCTGAGGTCATCAGTCCCCTAGAAGTTAGAACTACTTAAACCTTAGTAACCTAAAGACATCACACACATCGATGCCCGAGGCAGGATTCGGACCTGCGACCGTAGCGCCTAGAACCGCTCGACCACTCCGGCCGGCCGCAAGTCTAACATCTTACGAATTTCTTTAGTCACCGCTTTTTCTTTGAGCAAGGGACTGAATAAGCTGACGAACAAAATATTTTATAAGGGTACACCTTCGTATGGTACACATAATCATTAACCATGTGTGGCTTTCCATCAAATACTTTAACATAACTTTTTAACAGATGCAACAGTTCTCTTTGTTTTTCATCCATCAAATACGTGGATTCACCTACTTTAATTCTGATGAGATCTATTATCTCCGCTTCCTTGAGCCGGTTGAAATCATACAACCTATTTTCATTTGTTATGTGCAGTGCCATTGGACTAACACATTTTATATTGATTAGCTGACAATATTTACTGTGAAGTCATAGCTGCTTCACTAGGTCCAGTTTTATACTGTTGCCGTTTCTTTACCAATGTTCCTGCCTCGAGTTTTATTATGGTTTTGCTCTCACACAGGAAATACCATCCACAAATGCATGAGCCCAAGAATTTATTTAATACCAAGAGAGTGCGTTTTAGTACTTTTTCCTTCTGTCCCATAATGTCGACCTGTATTTGAAATTTTACGGTCTGTGACTGCTCTCCGAAAGCTCCAGTAACACTATACTTCTGAATGGATGAAACTTTGACTTACTCTTCACACTGATCTGTTCGTATAAATTATAACTCATAACAGAAGTAGTATCCCCACGATCTATAATTATACCAGTAGGTATAGCATTAACTGATGGATTCACCATGGGTTGTATCATTTTGCTTTCCTGAGTTATGTTTTAGATATTCTTTACGTAATTTGTCCTGGGTTGTTTCAACTTCATTATGTCGTAGAATTAGAATTCGGTTTCTATATTTGCCCCACATTTGCATCTCTCTTATTCTGCGATCAGCCTCGGAAGGTTGTATTCAGTTTTCCTGTTTAACTGGTGCGTTACGGGATTCTTGTGTAACGTCGATTATTGTCGCGCTATGATTATTCTATGGCAATATTTTAACGGACCTGGAATAGCTGTAGGGTTATTTACATGACTGTTCATCTGGTGTTGCATTTGCTAATGCTCTCCAGTTGCAACCATAGCAGCAGAAGGCTGGATTACTATTATTATTATTGTGCCACTGAGGAGTCACGTTTCGGCTATCGTAATTGTAATTACTGGCGGTGTAATTGTCATTATACTTTCTTTTTCTCGGATTGTTGGTTTTCTGTGCAGGCTGATTCTGGTTTTGATGGTCGTACGGGCGGAGGTTAGGACTGAAATTTACGGGCGGACCTTAATTATACGCAAAATTTCCATTTCCATTTCTAATTTCCACTACCCAAACCGTTTCTTATTTCTCTTGTAATTCTGACCAAGCCATTCGGAATAGATACCGTTATTGCTGTTATTATGATTATTATAACCGTTGTGCTTATCTTCAAAATATCAATTACGGTTTAGTCACTTTTGTTCCGTTCAATTGTTTGAGATCCTCTTGAATCAGATCAAGGGAATGTTCGAGATCGATATCAGGAACATAGATAAGATTTTCCTTTATATCAATCGATAATTTAGCTGTCAGGATTCTACGTACTTCACAGGGTCAAATTAGTCTATTCCAATGTCGGGTCTTATTTAAGTAGCGCACAAAGCATTTTCGCAAGCTACCTTTCTTCGAACTATAATACTCGAGACTGTATACCTTCTTTCTCAGTTTTTCTTGTTTTCTAAGTAGGCGATAAATCTACATCGGAAATCTTTGTTCGTACTCCATTATTCCATGACTTCATGGTCCACGGCGCGGCATCGTCTATTATGTGAGCGACAACGAACTGGATTTTATGGTACTCAGTCCAGGATCGTGAAAAAATATTCATAAACCTGTCTCGCATTTGATAATTCTTTGCTCAAGTTTCAGTAATGATAAAGACGAACAGCTACTTGTTGGATCGCCATTCCTTTCAGAATACGGTCTGAACAGATGTGTTCATTGGTATTTACACTGAAGAGTCAAAGAAACTGATACACCTTCCTAATATCGTTTAGGGCCCCTGCGAGCACGCAGATGTGCCGCAAGACGAAGTGGAACGGCAGGACCAATGTCTGAAGTAGTGCTGGAGAGAACTGACACCACGAATCCTGCAGGACTGTTCATAAATCCGTAAGAGTACGAGAGGGTGGAGATCTCGTCTGTATAGAACGATACAAGGTATCCCAGATATGCTCAATAACGTTCATACCTGGTGAGTCTGGTGGCCAGCGGAAGTGTTTAAATTCAGGAGAGTGTTCCTGGGCCACTCTGTAGCAATTCTGGACGTGTGAGCTGTAGCATTGCCCTGTTGGAATTGGGCAAGTCCGTCGGAATGCACAATGGACATGAATGTATGCAGGTGATCAGGCAGAACGCTTGCATGCTTGTCACCTGTCAGAGTCCAATCTAGACATATCACGGGTCCCATACTGCACACGCCCCACACCATTACAGAGCCTCCACCAGCTTGAAAAATTCCTTGCTGACACTCAGGGTCAATGGATTCGTGAAGTTGTCTCCACACCCGTACACCTCCATCCGCTTGATACAATTTCAAACGAGACTTGTCCGACCAGGCAACATGTTTCCAGTCATCAACAGTCCAATGTCGGTGTTGACGGACCCAGGCGAAGCATAAATCTTTGTATCGTGCAGCCATCAAGGGTACACGAGTGAAACTCCGGGTCCGAAAGCCCATATCGATGACGTTACGTTGAATGGTTCGCATGCTGGCTCTTGTTGATGGCCCAGCACTGAAATCTGCAGCAATTTTCGGAAGGGTTGCACTTCCGTCACGTTGAAAGATTCTCTTCAGTCGTCGTTGATCCCGTTATTGCAGAATCTTTTTGCGGCAGCAATGATGTCGGATATTTGGTGTTTTACCGGATTCCTGATATTCACAGTACACTCGTGAAATGGTCGTACGGGAGAATCCCCATCGCTACCTCGGAAATGCTGTGTCCCATCGCTCGTGCACCGACTATGACACCACGTTCAAACTCACTTATATCTTGATAACCTGCCATTGTAGCAGCAGTAACCGATCTAAGAACTGCGTCAAACTCTTGCAGTCTTATACAGGCGTCGCCGATCGCAGCGCCGTATTCTGCCTGTAAACATATCTCTGTATTTGAATACTCGTGCCTCTACCAGTTTCTCTGGCGCTTCACTGTATATAAATAGATGAATTATTTACAGATAATATTTATCGATTTGGTAACTGACTCTGTTCATTGTCGGTTCCGTGTGCAGCAAAATTTCCACTAATTTCACCGTCCCATTTCGTGAGTTCAAGTACGATCTTTTCTTTTTGTTTGAATTCAGCTTTCCTTTCTTCGATGTTTTCCTGCGTACTGGTATTTGAATTTTTATTTGCTGATTGAATTGCTGCAGCTATTTCGGAAGTGACGTTAGGATTAATTTCGGTACTTTTGGCTTCCATCCATTTGTCCACATCCTCTTTCCACTTTTTACAGTGTTTAACCACGTACTCATCCACGTGTTTTTGATTGTCTGCTTCCAAGCTTTCGATCTTTTGCTCAATTGATTCTACAGTATTTTCGATCTTGGTCTGCTTTCTCTGCAGACTTTCTAGATCTAACTTTAACTGACCGACCAGCTGGATCAAACTCTCATATTTACAAGCTGCATCTTGGCTTCCGTCTCAGGTTCTTCGACCGACGTTCGCCTGATGATTTTTCTGACGTTTCGCCAGCACGAGTGGCTGGCATTGTCAAAGTTTCACCTTGGCCGAAGCACCCGAGACCTAACCCAACAGGCAGCTTGTCAATAACTGGCCACGAAAGTCTTAACAATTTTGTATCTCACATTTATGGTTAACTTCGGTCAGTTGGCATGGATCTGTTCCAATCGTCCAAAATCTTCCAACCCCTCTCTGCTAACTTTCAGTCTCTTTATCTTTGCTTCTGCTCAAGTTCAGCGATTAATCGCTTGTCCTTTCGACCTGTCTCTTCTCCGTTTCCTTATCTCGTTCATCTAATCTCATTAAAAGAGCAGAAAATGCGTCAGAAGTCGTTCTCTAGCTGGCTACCTCCTCCGGTTTTACTGTAAGTGCTACGGTTTCATCAACACGTTGATGCACAACCGCTTCGGGACATGCTTTACTGTGTTCATTAATTGATTCAGAGGCACCCGGCTTCGATGACTCACGAGTATCGAATCTGCCATTTACTGTTATTTGAACATTTTCTACCTCTTCGTCGTCTAAATCGGTTAAATTTTCCCGTGATCCTAGATAGATCAACCAATCAGATGTCATCGTTCCCTTAAATGTTCTCCCCACTGCCGATAAATACACGATAACTTTATGAATGGTGGGTTCCATGTGGTTCCCAAGTCGTACAGCGACCGTACACCATAAAATTACCAAATATGCAGCAACCAGTCGCAAAATCATGTTTTATTTAATTACTTTTGCAAATCGATTTCAACTGATTAACAGCAATCATCGGCGCTTACAACCAATATGTGCCCTGAGTAGTAATACTATCTAAGCAGAGGTCAAACATAAAGTGATCACTTAATCAGTTGAAAACGATTTGCAAAAGTGAGTAAATAAAACATGATTTTGCGACTGGTTGCTGCATATTTGGTAATTTTACGATAACTTTAGTTAAACTAATGGAATCGTCTTAAACAGATCACGGTAGTTTTTACAGATTCTCCCAATAGATGAAGCTCCCTATGCTGTTGAACGCACCCTAGTAGATGAAATTACACAAAACTATCTATTACTGCAAAATACAAAATATCTTCACATAGTTAACCAAACTAATCTAAATTACTGCAGTATTACTGATCAAGATTAAAGTGCAATCAAAAGGTAAGGACGGAAATATCAACGTGTTTACCTTTTTGTAGACCTGAGCAGTTCTGCGAGCTCACATTGATGCTCAGACAAGGCCTCAGTGATAAAAAATTCACTATTAGTGAGACTCAATAAATAAATCATAACACTGCGTAGTTCAATTAATCACACTTGCACAATTATTATTGAACAAATGACAACACAATAAAGTCTCAATAATTGTTCTGTTCTTTGTTTGAGACCCACGTTAATCTACTACTCGTGGTCTCCAGTTCTTGTCGTTTGTTCGGGCCCCACGATAGTTTGCGCCATTTGTGGCGGCTGTAGTAATCTTGATACTTCTTCACTAGTTGGCAGTGGTTAGTTGTCGTTAGTACCGGTTTCTTTCTGTCCTCAGGACGTGGTAATAGTTTATTTTATTTGTAAGAAGACGTCACAATATATTGTCTTTAAAATTCTTTGTAAAACAGGGCTCGTAGTGGAACTGAATATCTCGTAGTAAGTTTCTGTGTTGTAACTTTGATAGAGTAATCAATGAAGAAAGACAATAGTCTTTAAACAAGTCCTGTCCTAATTAATTTCACAGTCTTGCAAGTAAGTTAAATTAACGTCAAAAGTTGTTTTCTGCTAGCTATTCTGAAGTCAATGTTCATTAATGCTGGCATTCAAAGATCTTATGCCTATGCAAAATTCCGTTCTATTTAATGAAAAAATGACGATAGCTGCTGTGTGGTGCGCTCCGTAAAATAACAATCGAAAATAATTAAAGCTCTCACAGTTACAGCTTTGGATTAAATCCTGTCCACTAAGACATCTTATCTCACTTCCATGGATTCAATTAATTTTTTTAAACTATCCATTCTTTATAATAATAAAAACCTTTATCCTCTCGCAAAGACAATTACTTTCAGAGAAGGTGGAAGGTACTTCTGAAATTAAAGCTTTGAATACTTTCACACTGTGTAGTTTCACGATTAAAAGTAGTAACCATTCGCAGGAACTAACGCAATACAGACAACGTAAGACAAGACGAGCTGAGACGAAAAAAAAAAAAAAAAAAAAAAAAAAAAAAAAAAAAAAAAAAAAAAAGAAACGAGACACTATTGTGTTGTCTATTTGAAGATTTATACAAAACAAAAGTTGGCGTAACTATAACTTCTTACGCCTAGAACATCTTTGTACAGTACGTATTATTTTGAAACGGTTATTCTCATATAATTCACAATTGTGCGAAAATATTACCGAAATTATTTATAATCATGGCTTATGGCCATATAAGAGTGGCTTCAGCATCAACGAGGTTTGTAACTGAAGTTGCTTACCCAAGAGGAGATACAATTCCATTTCACCGCACTGGCAGTTGATCGCATTTTCCTTAAGTATTGTGTTCTCCCTATAGTTATTACAGACGTGTACAATTTACTTGGACAGGTCTTTACACTACCGAATGATGTTTTTGATCCTCATCGGGTGCACAAAGATTTTCTGGTGGGCCATAACCAGTTTATTACGCAACCACATTATCTTCGCCTAAGTGCTGTGTCCATATAAGATATGTCTAGAAGCCTTACATTCCTGCAGATCAACGCTACGCACTGCGCATCGATAATACGTGAGCTGCGAAAGAACATAGAGGAACTGGGTGTCGATTCAGGTTACTCCAGGAACAACATGTGAAGAATGAGAAACTTCCACTTTTTTCGACACACGTGACCACAAGAACTGGGAACGAGAATGCCAAGGCAGCATTATGATTTTCTACACACCTGTCATGTCCCTTAAGTCAAGCAGCTACGCGATGATCACGCTGTCATAGTAGAGATATGTTTTCCTCAATGCAGGTGCATGACCACCCGCATATACACTCCTGGAAATGGAAAAAAAGAACACATTGACACCGGTATGTCAGACCCACCATACTTGCTCCGGACACTGCGAGAGGGCTGTACAAGCAATGATCACACGCGCGGCACAGCGGACACACCAGGAACCGCGGTGTTGGCCGTCGAATGGCGCTAGCTGCGCAGCATTTATGCACCGCGGCCGTCAGTGTCAGCCAGTTTGCCGTGGCATACGGAGCTCCATCGCAGTCTTTAACACTGGTATCATGCCGCGACAGCGTGGACATGAACCGTTTGTGCAGTTGACGGACTTTGAGCGAGGGCGTATAGTGGGCATGCGGGAGGCCGGGTGGACGTACCGCCGAATTGCTCAACACGTGGGGCGTGAGGTCTCCACAGTACATCGATGTTGTCGCCAGTGGTCGGCGGAAGGTGCACGTGCCCGTCGACCTGGGACCGGACCGCAGCGACGCACGGATGCACGCCAAGACCGTAGGATCCTACACAGTGCCGTAGGGGACCGCACCGCCACTTCCCAGCAAATTAGGGACACTGTTGCTCCTGGGGTATCGGCGAGGACCATTCGCAACCGTCTCCATGAAGCTGGGCTACGGTCCCGCACACCGTTAGGCCGTCTTCCGCTCACGCCCCAACATCGTGCAGCCCGCCTCCAGTGGTGTCGCGACAGGCGTGAATGGAGGGACGAATGGAGACGTGTCGTCTTCAGCGATGAGAGTCGCTTCTGCCTTGGTGGCAATGATGGTCGTATGCGTGTTTGGCGCCGTGCAGGTGAGCGCCACAATCAGGACTGCATACGACCGAGGCACACAGGGCCAACACCTGGCATCATGGTGTGGGGAGCGATCTCCTACACTGGCCGTACACCTCTGGTGATCGTCGAGGGGACACTGAATAGTGCACGGTACATCCAAACCGTCATCGAACCCATCGTTCTACCATTCCTAGACCGGCAAGGGAACTTGCTGTTCCAACAGAACAATGCACGTCCGCATGTATCCCGTGCCACCCAACGTGCTCTAGAAGGTGTAAGTCAACTACCCTGGCCAGCAAGATCTCCGGATCTGTCCCCCATTGAGCATGTTTGGGACTGGATGAAGCGTCGTCTCACGCGGTCTGCACGTCCAGCACGAACGTTGTCCAACTGAGGCGCCAGGTGGAAATGGCATGGCAAGCCGTTCCACAGGACTACATCCAGCATCTCTACGATCGTCTCCATGGGAGAATAGCAGCCTGCATTGCTGCGAAAGGTGGATATACACTGTACTAGTGCCGACATTGTGCATGCTCTGTTGCCTGTGTCTATGTGCCTGTGGTTCTGTCAGTGTGATCATGTGATGTATCTGACCCCAGGAATGTGTCAATAAAGTTTCCCCTTCCTGGGACAATGAATTCACGGTGTTCTTATTTCAACTTCCAGGAGTGTATCTTAAATCTATGGAGAATAAACACTTAACTCAACAAAATTATTACAACAATTCTTCTAAGTTCTCTGGTTATGTATGGAAAAGTACAATAATTTTATTAATGTTGTACACATCCATAACTAAGCAGATGCTTCCATCTCGCTTGGCTACAGCGAGAAGTGGACTACTGTAGGTTCAGCTGTATGCAAGTCTAACAAAATGGATCAAATGGCCATGAGCACTATGGGACTTAAATTCTGAGGTCATCAGTCCCCTAGAAGTTAGAACTACTGAAACCTAAGTAACCTAAAGACATCACACGCATCGATGCCCGAGGCAGGATTCGGACCTGCGACCGTAGCGCCTAGAACCGCTCGACCACTCCGGCCGGCCGCAAGTCTAGATCTTACGAATTTCTTTAGTCACTGCTTTTTCTTTGAGCAAGGGACTGAATAAGCTGATGAACAAAATCTTTTATAAGGGTACACCTTCGTATGGTACACATAATCATTAACCATGTGTGGCTATCCATCAAATACCTTAACATAACTTTTTAACAGATGAAACAGTTCTCTTTGTTTTTCATCCATCAAATACGTGGATTCACCTACTTTAATTCTGATGAGATCTATTATCTCCGCGTCCTTGAGCCGGTTGAAATCATACAAGCTATTTTCATTTGTTATGCGCAGTGCCATTGGACTAACACATTTTATATTGATTAGCTGACAATATTTACTGTGAAGTCATAGCTGCTTCACTAGGTCCAGTTTTATAATGTTGCCGTTTCTTTACCAATGTTCCTGCCTCGAGTTTCATTATGGTTTTGCTCTCACACAGGAAATACCATCCACAAATGCATGAGCCCAAGAATTTATTTAATACTAAGAGAGTGCGTTTTAGTACTTTTTCCTTCTGTCCCATAATGTCGACCTGTATCTGAAATTTTACGGTCTGTGACTGCTCTCCGAAAGCTCCAGTAACACTATACTTCTGAATGGATTAAACTTTGACTTACTCTTCACACTGATCTGTTCGTATAAATTATAACTCATAACAGAAGTAGTATCCCCACGATCTATAATTATACCAGTAGGTATAGCATTAACTGATGGATTCACCATGGGTTGTATCATTTTGATTTCCTGAGTTATGTTTTAGATATTCTTTACGTAATTTGTCCTTGATTGTTTCATCTTCATTATGTCGTAGAATTAGAATTCGGTTTCTACATTTGCCCCACATTTGCATCTCTCTTATTCTGCGATCAGCCTCGGAAGGTTGTATTCAGTTTTCCTGTTTAATTGGTGCGTTACGGGATTCTTCTGGAATAGCTGTAGGGTTATTTACATGACTGTTCATCTGGTGTTGCATTTGCTAATGCTCTTCAGTTGGAACCATAGCAGCAGAAGGCTGGATTACTATTATTATTATTATGCCACTGAGGAGTCACGTTTCGGCTATCGTAATTGTAATTACTGACGGTGTAATTGTCATTATACTTTTTTTTCTCGGATTGTTGGTTTTCTGTGCATGCTGATTCTGGTTTTGATGGTTGTACGGGCGGAGGTTAGGACTGAAATTTACGGGCGGACCTGAATTATACGCAAAATTTCCATTTCCATTTCTAATTTCCACTACCCAAACCGTTTCTTATTTCTCTTGTAATTCTGACTAATCCATTTGGAATAGAAACCGTTATTGCTGTTATTATGATTATTATAACTGTTGTCCTTATCTTCAAAATATCAATTACGGTTTAGTTACTTCTGTTCCGTTCAATTGTTTGAGATCCTCTTGAATCAGATCAAGGGAATGTTCGAGATCGATATCAGGAACATAGATAAGATTTTCCTTTATATCAATCGATAATTTAGCTGCCAGAATTCTACGTACTTCACAGGGTCAAATCAGTCTATTCCAATGTCGGGTCTTATTTAAGTAGCGCACAAAGTATTTTCGCAAGCTACCTTTCTTCGAACGGTAATACTCGAGACTGTATACCTTCTTTCTCTGTTTTTAATGTTTGCTAAGGGACCATAATTTGGCGATAAATCTACATTCGAAACCTTTGTGCGTACTGCATTATTCCACGACTTCATGGTCCACGGCGCGGCATCGCCTATTATGTGAGCGACAACGAACTGGATTTTATGGTACTCAGTCCAGGATCGTGAAAAAATATTCATAAAACTGTTGATGAACACTACTGGGTGCACCTGTCTCGCATAGCTGGCATTAGATTACGCTTTGCTCAAGTTTCAGTAATGATGAAGACGGACAGCTACTTGTTGGATCACCATTCCTTTCAGAATACGATCTGAACAGATGTGTTTATTGGCATTTACACTGAAGAGCCAAAGAAACTGATACACCTTCCTAATATCGTTTAGGGCCACCGTGAGCACGCAGAAGTGCCGCAACACGACGTGGCACGGCAGGACCAATGTCTGAAGTAGTGCTGGAGGAAACTTACACCACGAATCCTGCAGGACTGTTCATAAATCCGTAAGAGTACGAGAGGGTGGAGATCTCGTCTGTATAGAACGATGCAAGGTATCCCAGATATGCTCAATAACGTTCATACCTGGTGAGCCTGGTGGCCAGTGGAAGTGTTTAAATTCAGGAGAGTGTTCCTGGGCCACTCTGCAGCAATTCTGGACGTGTGAGCTGTAGCATTGCCCTGTTGGAATTGGGCAAGTTCGTCGGAATGCACAATGGACATGAATGTATGCAGGTGATCAGGCAGAACGCTTGCATGCTTGTCACCTGTCAGAGTCCAATCTAGACATATCACGGGTCCCATACTGAACACGCCCTACACCATTACACAGCCTCCACCAGCTTGAAAAATTCCTTGCTGACACTCAGGGTCACTGGATTCGTGAAGTTGTCTCCATACCCGTACACGTCCATCTGCTTGATGCAATTTCAAACGAGACTCGTCCGACCAGGCAACATGTTTCCAGTCATCAACAGTCCAATGTTGACGGGCCCAGGCGAAGCATAAATCTTTGTATCGTGCAGCCATCAAGGGTACACGAGTGAAACTCCGGGTCCGAAAGCCCATATCGATGACGTTACGTTGAATGGTTCGCATGCTGACTCATGTTGATGGCCCAGCATTGAAATCTGCAGCAATTTGCGGAAGTGTTGCACTTCCGTCACGTTGAAAGATTCTCTTCAGTCGTCGTTGATCCCGTTATTGCAGAATCTTTTTACGGCAGCAATGATGTCGGATATTTGGTGTTTTACCGGATTCCTGATATTCACAGTACACTCGTGAAACGGTCGTACGGGAGAATCCCCAACGCTACCTCGGAAATGCTGTGTCCCATCGCTCGTGCACCGACTATGACACCACGTTCAAACTCACTTATATCTTGATAACCTGCCATTGTAGCAGCAGTAACCGATCTAAGAACTGCGTCAAACTCTTGTAGTCTTATACAGGCGTCGCCGATCGCAGCGCCGTATTCTGCCTGTAAACATATCTCTGTATTTGAATACTCGTGCCTCTACCAGTTTCTCTGGCGCTTCACTGTATATAAATAGATGAATTATTTACAGATAATATTTATCGATTTGGTAACTGACTCTGTTCATTGTCGGTTCCGTGTGCAGCAAAATTTCCACTAATTTCACCGTCCCATTTCGTGAGTTCAAGTACGATCTTTTCTTTTTGTTTGAATTCAGCTTTCCTTTCTTCGATGTTTTCCTGCGTACTGGTATTTGAATTTTTATTTGCTGATTGAATTGCTGCAGCTATTTCGGAAGTGGCGTTAGGATTAATTTCGGTACTTTTGGCTTCCATCCATTTGTCCACATCCTCTTTCCACTTTTTACAGTGTTTAACCACGTACTCATCCACGTGTTTTTGATTGTCTGCTTCCAAGCTTTCGATCTTTTGCTCAATTGATTCTACAGTATTTTCGATCTTGGTCTGCTTTCTCTGCAGACTTTCTAGATCTAACTTTAACTGACCGACCAGCTGGATCAAACTCTCATATTTACAAGCTGCATCTTGGCTTCCGTCTCGCGTTCTTCGACCGACGTTCGCCTGATGATTTTTCTGACGTTTCGCCAGCACGAGTGGCTGGCATTGTCAAAGTTTCACCTTGGCCGAAGCACCCGAGACCTAACCCAACAGGCAGCTTGTCAATAACTGGCCACGAAAGTCTTAACAATTTTGTATCTCACATTTATGGTTAACTTCGGGCAGTTTGGCATGGATCTGTTCCAATCGTCCAAAATCTTCCAACCCCTCTCTGCTAACTTTCAGTCTCTTTATTTTTTCTTCTGCTCAAGTTCAGCGATTAATCGCTTGTCCTTTCGACCTGTCTCTTCTCCGTTTCCTTATCTCGTTCATCTAATCTCATTAAAAGAGCAGAAAATGCGTCAGAAGTCGTTCTCTAGCTGGCTACCTCCTCCGGTTTTACTGTAAGTGCTACGGTTTCATCAACACGTTGATGCACAACCGCTTCGGGACATGCTTTACTGTGTTCATTAATTGATTCAGAGGCACCCGGCTTCGATGACTCATGGGTATCGAATCTGCCATTTACTGTTATTTGAACATTTTCTACCTCTTCGTCGTCTAAATCGGTTAAATTTTCCCGTGATCCTAGATAGATCAACCAATCAGATGTCATCGTTCCCTTAAATGTTCTCCCCACTGCCGATAAATACACGATAACTTTATGAATGGTGGGTTCCATGTGGTTCCCAAGTCGTACAGCGACCGTACACCATAAAATTACCAAATATGCAGCAACCAGTCGCAAAATCATGTTTTATTTAATTACTTTTGCAAATCGATTTCAACTGATTAACAGCAATCATCGGCGCTTACAACCAATATGTGCCCTGAGTAGTAATACTATCTAAGCAGAGGTCAAGCATAAAGTGATCACTTAATCAGTTGAAAACGATTTGCAAAAGTGAATAAATAAAACATGATTTTGCGTCTGGTTGCTGCATATTTGGTAATTTTACGATAACTTTAGTTAAACTAATGGAATCGTCTTAAACAGATCACGGTAGTTTTTACAGATTCTCCCAATAGATGAAGCTCCCTATGCTGTTGAACGCACCCTAGCAGATGAAATTACACAAAACTATCTACCACTGCAAAATACAAAATATCTTCACATAGTTAACCAAACTAATCTAAATTACTGCAGTATTACTGATCAAGATTAAAGCGCAATCAAAAGGTAAGGTCTCAAATATCAACGTGTTTACCTTTTTGTAGACCTGAGCAGTTCTGCGAGCTCACATTGATGCTCAGACAACGCCCCAGTGATAAAAATTTCACTATTAGTGAGACTCAATAAATAAATCATAACAATGCGTAGTTCAATTAATCACACTTGCACAATTATTATTCAACAAATGATAACACAATAAAGTCTCAATAATTGTTCTCTTCTTTGTTTGAGTCCTACGTTAATCTACTAATCGTGGTCTCTAGTTCTTGTCCTTTGTTCGGGCCCCACGATGGTTTGTGCCATTTGTGGCGGCTGTAGTAATCTTGATACTTCTTGACTAGTTGGCAGCGGTTAGTTGTCGTTAGTACTGGTTTCTTTCTGTCCTCAGGACGTGGTAATAGTTAATTTTGTTTGTAAGAAGACGTCACAATATATTGTCTTTAAAAATCTTTGTAAAACAGGGCTCGTAGTGGAACTGAATATCTCGTAGTAAGTTTCTGTGTTGTAACTTTGATAGAGTAATCAATGAAGAAAGACAATAGTCTTTAAACAAGTCCTGTCCTAATTAATTTCACAGTCTTGCAAGTAAGTTAAATTAACGTCAAAAGTTGTTTTCTGCTAGCTGTTCTGAAGTCAATCTTCATTAATGCTGGCATTCAAAGATCTTATGCCTATGCAAAATTTCGTTGGATTTAACGAAAAAATGAAGATCGCTGCTCTGTGCTGCGCTCCGTAAAATAACAATCGAAAATAATTAAAGTTCTCACAGTTACAGCTTTGGATTGAATCCTGTCCACTAAGACACCTTATCTCACTTCCCTGGATTCAATTAATTTTTTTTTCTCTCTCCATTCTTTATAATAATTAAAAAAAATTCCCTCTCGCAAAGACAATTACTTTCAGAGAAGGTGGAAGGTACTTCTGAAATTAAAGTTTTGAATACTTTTACACTGTGTAGTTACACAATTAAAAGTCGTAAGCGTTCACACGAGCTAACGCAATACAGACAACGTAAGAGAAGATGAGCTGAGACAAAATGACAAAAAAAGAGAGCGAGACACTATTTTCTTGACTATTTGTAGACTTATATAAAAACTTTTTGTCTCAGAGACAAACAAGACATATAAAAACACCTCCCCCCATGAACCATGGACCTTGCCGTTGGTGGGGAGGCTTGCGTGCCTCAGCGATACAGATGGCCGTACCGTAGGTGCAACCACAACGGAGGAGTATCTGTTGAGAGGCCAGACAAACGTGTGGTTCTTGAAGAGGGGCAGCAGCCTTTTCAGTAGTTGCAGGGGCAACAGTCCGGATGATTGACTGATCTGGCCTTGCAACATTAACCAAAACGGCCTTGCTGTGCTGGTACTGCGAACGGCTGAAAGCAAGGGGAAACTACAGCCGTAATTTTTCCCGAAGGCATGCAGCTCTACTGTATGGTTAAATGATGATGGCGTCCTCTTGGGTAAAATATTCCGGAGGTAAAATAGTCCCCCATTCGGATCTCCGGGCGGGGACTACTCAGGAGGACGTCGTTATCAGGAGAAAGAAAACTGGCGTTCTACATATTGGAGCGTGGAATATCAGATCCCTTAATCGGGCAGGTAGGTTAGAAAATTTAAAAAGGGAAATGGATAGGTTAAAGTTAGATATAGTGGGAATTAGTGAAGTTCGGTGGCAGGAGGAACAAGACTTTTGGTCGGGTGAATACAGGGTTATAAATACAAAATCAAATAGGGGTAATGCAGGAGTAGGTTTCATAATGAATAAAAAAATAGGAGTTCGGGTAAGCTACAACAAACAGCATAGTGAACGCATTATTGTGGCCAAGATAGACACAAAGCCCATACCTACTACAGTAGTACAAGTTTATATGCCAACTAGCTCTGCAGATAATGAAGAAATTGATGAAATGTATGATGAGGTAAAAGAAATTATTCAGGTAGTGAAGGGAGACGAAAATTTAATAGTCATGGGTGACTGGAATGCAAGAGTAGGAAAAGGGAGAGAAGGAAACATAGTGGGTGAATATGGATTGGGGCTAAGAAATGAAAGAGGAAGCCGTCTGGTAGAATTTTGCACAGAGCATAACTTAATCATAGCTAACACTTGGTTTAAGAATCATAAAAGAAGGTTGTATACATGGAAGAATCCTAGAGATACTAAAAGGTATCAGCTAGATTATGTAATGGTCTTTGGAGGTTAAACAACACTTAATTACTAGCAAGTGTAGTGTCACCAACTTCGATATCGAACTGTAACTGCAAACTCTAGATATACGAAAGGCTATAGGGAACAGGAAGGTTGGGATTTGGAAACAGCAAATTGGAATACAATTATCGCCGTAATATCTGCTGTCAACCTGGACCATTCGCGTGACAACACAGACCTCCGGGCGCATGCTCTCACCCAGCTCTGCAGCCGGCACGGGCAAATCACATCACGAAGAGGCGATACAGGGCTGTCCCTAAGACATCTTGGAACATGGAACTGACGGAGTTGCGCGCTGAAGCCTGTGAGATAAGAAGTGACCAGCGTCCAATAAGGAGGGACAGCAGGGCTAGTGAGCTCAACACATGACGGTGTCTTAAGCAGACGTGTGGAGGCTACGAAGGAATGCTGGTAGCGCTTTCCGATAATGTACGTGAAACAATATGTGTGGAGTGTGCACAAGTTTTCTACTGAGGAGGTTAAGGTTCCCACGAACCTGCCCGTCCTTGACAAGACCGATGGAACAGTGAAAAATGGCTGGGAAGACTCCGTCGAATATTTAGTGAACACTCTTTAGTCAGATGACTCTACAGATTCAGACAACAGCCATAAATTAACGCTCCGTGACGAGATGTGTACGGAATATAATGACAACCATGTTCTACTCCCGATTCCTCAGAACAAAGTAAGGGTAGTGAAAGGCACATTTCAACGTGACACAGCACCGGCTCGAGATGGTATCTGTTCAGAGGCGATACAGGAAGTAGTTTCAATCATAGTGTCATTCTTAGCACGTCTGTTGGATACGCAATAGGACACGGAAGCGTACCAGAAACTTTGAAGTCTGCGATAAAATACAAGCAGCTACAAGGTCCAGAATACGTAATGAGTCACATGTTCGAGTCTGGACGTTTGACGAATGCAGCGGAATGGGGAGATACTGGACGCCGGGCACACAGTCTACTTCCGAACACCAGAGAGGCTACATACAAGTCGTACCATCCGCAGAGGAGGTATGACGAGACACGATCGTTATCCCCAGTTCGTACGTAGAACAGGAAACAAACACCATTGTGTGACAGTGATGGTTTAGGATACGCTGAGTATGTACTGTTCAAATGGCCACTCCAAATCGAAGCTAGAAGACGTGAGCCTCTTAGAGTGAAATGACTTTCCAAATTACGAATGGCGACACGTTCTAGTTACAGAAGATAGTCACAAGCCATATATCTAGGGCTGAAATTAACAAATTCAGAGTAGGCGTCAGAGACAGAAATAAACGTTTAAAAGGCAGAACAGAAGAGAGAGCATGAGGGAGAGGAAATCTAAAAATGACGAGGAGGTATGAATGGACGGCGGTAGAGCCGGAACCGAGGCAGTGATGAGGTCACAAGTAGCGTAAGAATACAGTGTGGTCAGTGAACTGACTAATAAGAGGATATTTTCTTGTAATTTACTTTATTATGAATACAGTACTTATTAGAGATAGTGTGCCATTTTCATTTACAAATAATTTCGATAGCTCGATATTTTTTGCCGAGTTTATGTGCAAGGGGCACTAAATTACAACCACAATTTTAAATGTTTCGCATCAGTAGCTACAAACTGAAGGCCAAAACTACAATCCATTTACGAAATACAGTAATACATTCAATACCTTTCTTTTGTCTCATTACTTACCTTTGTTCTATTTTCTTTCTAATTAAGTATGTTTCTTTTTTATTGCATTATTGTATAAATAATTATCTTGATACACTACTGGCAATTCAAATTGCTAGACCAAGAAGAAACTCAGATGATAAACGGGTATTCATTGGACAAATTTATTATACTAGAACTGACATGTGATTACATTTTCATGCAATTTGGATTCATAAATCCTGACAAATCAGTACCCACAACAACCACCTCTGGCCATAATAACGGCCTTGATGCGCATGGGCATTGAGTCAAACAGAGCTTGGATGGCTTGTACAGGTACAGCTGCCCTTGCAGCTTCAACACGATACCACAGTTCATTAAGAGTAGTGACTGGCGTATTGTGACAAGCCAGTTGCTCGGCCACCATTGACCAGTCGTTTTTAGTTGGTGAGAGATCTGGGGAATGTGTTGGCCAGGGCAGGAGTCGAACATTTTCTGTATCCAGAAAGGCCCGTACAGGACCTGCAACATGCGGTCGTGCATTATCCTGCTGAAATTTAAGGTTTCGTAGGGATCGAATGAAGGGTAGAGCCACGGGTCGTAACACATCTGAAATGTAACGCCCACTGTTCAAAGTGCCGTCAATGCGAACAATAGGTGACTCAGACGCCAACCAATGGCACCCCATACCATCACGCCGGGTCATATGCTAGTATGGCAATGACAGATACACCCTTCCAATGTGCGTTCAACGCGATGTCGCCAAACACGGATGCGACCATCATGATGCTGTAAAGAGAACCTGGATTCATCCCAAAAAAATGACGTTTTGCCATTCGTAGACCCAGGTTCGTCGTTGAGTACACCAACGCAGGCGCTCGTGTATCTGATGCAGCGTCAAGGGTAACCGCAGCCATGGTCACCGAGCTGATAGTCCATGCTGCTGCAAACGGCGTCAAACTGTTCGTGGAGATGGTTGCTGTCTTACAAACGTCCCCATCTGTTGACTCAGTGATCGAGACGTGGCTGCCCGATTCGTTACAGCCATGCAGATAAGATGCCTGTCATCTCGACTGCTAGCGATACGAGGCCGTTGGAATCCAGCACGGCGTTCCGTATTACCTTCCTGATCCCACCGATTCCATATTCTGCTAACAGTCATTTGATCTGGACCAATGCGGGCAGCAATGTCGCGATACGATAAACGGAAATCGCGATAGGCTACAATCTGACCTTCACCAAAATCAGAAACGTGATGGTACACATTTCTCCTCCTTACACGAGGTATCACAACAACGTTTCACCAGGCAATGCCGGTGAAGTGCTGTTTGTGTATGAGAAATCAGTTGGAAACTTTCCTGATGTCAGAACGTTGTAGGTGTCGCCAGCGGCGCCAACCTTGTGTGAATGCTCTGAAAAGCTAATCATTTGCATATCACAGCACCTTCTTCCCGTCGGTTAAATTTCGCGTCTGTAGCACATCTTCGTGGTGTAGCAATTTTAATGGCCAGCAGTGTATATGATTACAAGAGTTAACAAAATATGTATACTATGACGTAGAGAATTTTCAGTGTACTGAATGTATTGTATGACCTGCTTTAGACACACAGGACGACAAAAAAGTGTTCGAGTATGTGTGATTTCCTAAGGGAACAAACTGTGAGGTCATCGGTTCCTAGACTTACACGCTGCTTAAACTAACTTATGCTAAGATCTACACACACACCCATGCCCGGGGAAGGACTCGAACGTCCGGTGGGAGAGGCCGCGCAACCTATGACATGGCATGGCACTCGACTACAGGTCTTAAGAATGTAATGAATAAATATATTGGTTAAAAATTAGTCAATAATACTATTTCCGACTGTAATTGCACTAAAACGTACGATAATTATGATTATTGCTGTTTAAGTAATTATTTTCACCCATTCCAGACCGAACCCCACAATTCTGAGTGGAATACGCACTGTCCTTCGACTAGATAGATGATTTGTTGCGACCAGAAAGGACTGAAGATGGTGACACGTCGAGGACACTCCAGCCACTCTGATCTTAGCTTCATAGCTGCCTCTTGCTTATGTAGGACGTAAATAACGGTTCAGTCCAAAGCAGCGACGCTATTAACGTTTCTCTTAAGAATACGCAGACAGAAACGTATCGCAAGACCGAGAAGGTGTTGAGCGGTATAAACGGAAGTTGGTAGACGGGTTTAAACATATGAAAGATCATATCTATTGAAGTTTGGGGCCAGTCACATAAGGGTAGAGCCAGTAGCGCCACTAAGGCGATGTAAATGAGGTTTGTGTTGCTTGAGGCTTTCCCGACGGACATGTTGTATACAGGGTGATACAAAAAGGTACGGCCAAACTTTCAGGAAACATTCCTCACACACAAAGAAAGAAAATATGTTATGTGGACATGTGTCCGGAAACGCTTACTTTCCATGTTAGAGCTCATTTTATTACTTCTCTTCAAATCACATTAATCATGGAATGGAAAAACACAGCAACAGAACGCACCAGCGTGACTTCAAACACTTTGTTACAGGAAATGTTCAAAATGTCCTCCGTTAGCGAGGATACAGGCATCCACCGTCCGTCGCATGGAGTCCCTGATGCGCTGATGCAGTCCTTGATAATGGCGTATTGTATCACAGCCGTCCACAATACGAGCACGAAGAGTCTCTACATTTGGTACCAGGGTTGCGTAGACAAGAGCTTTCAAATGCCCCCATAAATGAAAGTCAAGAGGGTTGAGGTCAGGAGAGCGTGGAGACCATGGAATTGGTCCGCCTCTACCAATCCATCGGTCACCGAATCTGTTGTTGAGAAGCGTACGAACACTTCGACTGAAATGTGCAGGAGCTCCATCGTGCATGAACCACATGTTGTATCGTACTTGTAAAGCCACATGTTCTAGCCGCAAAGGTAGAGTATCCCGTATGAAATCATGATAACGTGCTCCATTGAGAGTACGTGGAAGAACATGGGGACCAATTAAGACATCACCAACAATGCCTGCCCAAACGAACACAGAAAATATGTTTTGATAAAGTGATTGCACAATTGCGTGCGGATTCTCGTCAGCCCACACATGTTGATTGTGAAAATACACAATTTGATCACGTTGGAATGAAGCCTCATCCGTAAAGAGAACATTTGCACTCAAATGAGGATTGACACACTGTTGGATAAACCATTCGCAAAAGTGTACCCGTGGAGACCAATCAGCTGCTGATAGTGCCTGCACACGCTGTACATGGTACGGAAACGACTAGTTCTCCCGTAGCACTCTCCATACAGTGACGTGGTCAACGTTACCTTGTACAGTAGCAAGTTCTCTGACGCTGAGATTTTGGTTATCGTCAACTGAACGAAGAATTGCCTCGTCCATTGCAGGTGTCCTCGTCGTTCTAGGTCTTCGCCAGTCGCGAGTCATAGGCTGGAATGTTCCGTGCTCCCAAAGACGCCGAATATTTGCTCCGAACGTCTTCCTGTCGGGAGACCTTCGTTCTGGAAATCTGTCGCGATACAAACGTACCGCGCCACGGCTATTGCCCCGTGCTAATCCATACATCAAATGGGCATCTGGCAACTCCGCATTTGCAAACATTGCACTGATTGCAAAACCACGTTCGTGATGAACACTAACCTGTTGATGCTACGTACTGATGTGCCTGCTGCTAGTACTGTAGAGCAATGAGTCGCGTGTCAACACAAGCACCCAAGTCAACATTACCTTCCTTCAATTGGGCCAACTGGCGGTGAATCGAGGAAGTACAGTACATACTGACGAAACTAAAATGAGCTCTAACATGGAAAGTAAGCGTTTCCGAACACATGTCCACATAACATCTTTTCTTTATTTGTGTGTGAGGAATGTTTGCTGAAAGTTTGGCCGTACCTTTTTGTAACACCCTGTACATGGTTCTCGGGCGAGACGTCGGATGTCATAGTGAAAACTCCACAATATTTCATCAGCGCAACTGGCCGACATCTTCAGGTGTGACGTACACACTGCTAAGTCATGACTAGAGCCCGCTATTTATGCCAGTCTTATGTAGGAAGTGCGCATGCGTGGAAGGCGCCCAATTCGATGGCCCATAGCGAAGATATCAACCGATAGCTGGGAGGATAGCAATGACAGCTACAGGATGAAGAACCAAAGACTTCGGCACCCTCTCGGAGGCTGCCGCCACTGCTCTGCGCTGCCATCGGCCGGCCTAGCGACCTCTGTCGGAGGCACAAGCAAAAATGCGCTTCCGCGTAGGCGCGTGACTATCCTCCCGTTGTCAAGAGAATATTTAAGTTGCTGGCGAATCGTCATCCGCCGTATGACCAATAGCACTCCTCTCTGCTCGATGCGACTTCAATATGGCCACTGCTGGATCCCAAGCTGTACTGAGCTGAAAGCCTGTGTCTTTGTTTACAAGGTTCGTCGAGCTACGCATTTCCACTACTTCCTTAATAACACTGTCCCAGTACGAACTCGTCGACGTGAAAATTTTGATATGTTGATAATTCATAGAATGGCCTGTACTGAGACAAAGCTCGGCCACTGCAGACTTCTCAGGTTTGCTTCAGACGAGTGTAGCGTCGGTGTTCAGTGCATCTCTCTTCTGCAGTGCGACAAGTTTGTCCGATGTACGACCTGCCGCAGCTACAAGGAATATCGTAAACACCGGGTCTTCTTAGGCCAAGGCAGTCCTTATATGAGGCCAACAGGACTCTGAATTTTGCTGGCGAAGGGAAGATACATTTAACTTTATGCCTTTTCAATAATCTCCCTATTTTTGAAGGGACACCGGCAATATATGGCTTTTAGCTTGAAATATAGGCTGTAACGCTCGTGAGCGTTGGTTACCTTTGAGACTGGACGTGGTGAGTTGATGTTAGTCAAGGATGCCATTAAGACTATCAACACCCCATTGAGTTTGAATGAGAGCATGTAATAGGGCTACGGGCTACGTGCAGCTGGATGTTCTTTCAGCGAAATACTTGGCAGGAAGGCAGCCACTACTGGGAGCAGAGGTGACGAGAGTGTACGGTTGTACGAGGTGCCTTCAAATTCTAAGACCTCCGACTTTTTTTCCCCGGACTGGAAAGAGAGAGAAACATGCGCATTGTTTTAAAATGAGGCGGTGTTCATTGTCAATACGTCCCAGAGGTGGCAGCACCGTACGGCAGATGGAATTTTACCGCCAGCGGCGAGAATGAGAACTGTTTTAAATACTTAAAATGGCGACGCTTTCCTTACTTGAACAGCGTGCACTCATTCGTTGATGAATTTGCGTGGTGTGAAACCAATTGAAATTCATCGACAGTTGAAGGAGACTTGTGGTGATGGAGTTATGTATGTGTTGAAAGTGCGTTCGTGGGTGCGACAGTTTAATGAAGACAGAACATCGTGTGACAACAAACCGAAACAACCTCGGGCTCGCACAAGCCGGTCTGACGACATGATCGAGAAAGTGGAGGGAATTGTTTTGGGGGATCGCCGAATGACTGTTGAACACATCGCCTTCAGAGTTGGCATTTCTGTGGGTTCTGTGCACACAATCCTGCATGACGACCTGAAAATACGAAAAGTGTCATCCAGGTGGGTGCCACGAATGCTGACAGACGAGCACATGGCTGCCCGTGTGGCATGTTGCCAAGCAATGTTGACGCGCAACAACAGCATGAATGGGAGATTCTTTTCGTAGTTTGTGACAATGGATGAGACGTGGATGCCATTTTTCGATCCAGAAACAAAGCGCTAGTCGGCTAAATTGAAGCACACAGATTCACGGCCACCAAAAAAATTTCGGGTAACCGCCAGTGCTGAAAAAATGATGGTGTCCATGTTCTGGGACAGCGAGGGCGTAATCCTTACCCATTGCTTTCCAAAGGGCACTACGGTAACAGGTGCATCCCACGAAAATGTTTTGAAGAACAAATTCCTTCCTGCACTGCGACAAAAACGTCCAAGAAGGGCTGCGCATGTGCTGTTTCACCAAGATAACGCACCCGCACATCGAGCTAACGTTACGCAACAGTTTCTTCGTGACAACGACTTTGAAGTAATTCCTCATGCTCCCTACTCACCTGACCTGGCTCCTAGTGACTTTTGGCTTTTTCCAACAATGAAAGACACTCTCCGTGGCAGCACATTCACCAGCCGTGCTGCTATTGCCTCAGCGATTTTCCAGTGGTCAAAACAGACTCCTAAAGAAGCCTTTGCCGCTGCCATGGAATCATGGCGTCACTGTTGTGAAAAATGTGTACGTCTGCAGGGCGATTACGTCGAGAAGTAACGCCAGTTTCGTCGATTTCGGGTGAGTAGTTAATTAGAAAAAAATCGGAGGCCTTAGAACTTGAATGCACCGCGTAAGAAGACCGGGCTCCGGACGGCCATATGGCACTGCCGGGAGGGAGGACCACTGTGTCCTTCGCATGGCTCTAGCGCATCGTGCAGCATTTGCAGCATCAATCTGAGCAGCAGTTGGCACCACAGTGAAGCAACAAACCGTTACACGTCGGTTACACCGATGACAGCTCCGAGTCAGACGTCCAGATGTGCAGATCTATAGACCTGTATCTCTAACGTCTATCAGTTGTAGAATTTTGGAACACGTATTATGTTCGAGTATAATGACTATTCTGCAGACTAGAAATCTACTCTCTAGGAATCAGCCAGGGGTTTCGAAAAAGACGATCGTGTGAAACCCAGCCAGCGCTATTCGTCCACGAGACTCAGAGGACCATAGACACGGGTTCCCAGGTAGATGCCGTGTTTCTTGTCTTCCGCAAGGCGTTCGATACAGTTCCCCACAGTCGTTTAATGAATAAAGTAAGAGCATATGGATTATCAGACCAATTGTGTGATTGGATTCAAGAGTTCCTAGATAACAGAACGCAGCATGTCATTGTTAATAGAGAGAAGTCTTCCGAAGTAAGAGCGATTTTAGGTGTGCCGCAGGGGAGTGTCGTAGGACCGTTGCTATTCACAATATACATAAATAATCTTGTGGACGACATCGGAAGTTCACTGAGGCCTTTTGCGGATGATGCTGTGGTATATCGAGAGGTTGTAACATGTAGGATGTCTCCCTGAGTAAGAGTGATTTCAGGTGTGCCGCAGGGGAGTGTCGTAGGACCGTTGCTATTCACAATATACATAAATGACCTTGTGCATAACATCAGAAGTTCACTGAGGGTTTTTGCGGGTGATGCTGTAGTATACCGAGAGGTTGCAACGATGCAAAATTGTACTGAAATGCAGGAGGATCTGCAACGAATTGACGCATGGTGCAGGGAATGGCAATTGAATCTCAATGTAGACAAGTGTAATGTGCTGCGAATACATAGAAAGAAAGAGCCATCATCATTTAGCTACAATATAACAGTTCAGCAACTGGAAGCAGCTAATTCCGTGAACTATCTAGGAGTAGGTATCAGGAGTGATATAAAATGGAATGATCACATAAAGTTGATCGTCGATAAAGCGGATGCCAGAATGAGATTCATTGGAAGAATCCTAAGGAAATGCAATCCGAAAACAAAGGAAGTAGGTCACAGTACACTTGTTCGCCCACTGCTTGAATACTGCTCATGGGTGTGGGATCCGTACTACATAGGGTTGATAGAAGAGATAGAGAAGATCCAACGGAGAGCAGCGCGTTTCGTTACAGGATCATTTAGCAATCGCGAAAGCGTTACGGAGATGATAGATAAACTCCAGTGGAAGACTCTGCAGGAGAGACGCTCAGTAGCTCTGTACGGGCTCTTGTTCAAGTTCGGAGAACATACCTTCACCGAGGAGTCAAGCAGTATATTGCTCCCTCCTACATATATCTCGCGAAGAGACCATGAGGATTAAATCAGAGAGATTGGAACCCACACGAACAATACGAGACTGGAATAGAAGGGAGAAACGATAGAGGCACTGAAGGTATCCTCCGCCACACACAGCCAGGTGGCTTGCGGAGTATGGATGTAGATGTAGATGTCCTGTAGCGTATGTTCCACTGGCGCTAGACCACCGCCATTTGCGACTGCCATGGTGTCAAGCTGGAGCTCATTGGAGAAGAGGGAGAAGATCTTTTGTGTTTTCTGATAAAAGCTGATTGTGCCTCGCTGGCAGTGATGGCGGTGTGGTGGTTAGATGGCGTCCAGATGAGGGCCTGCAACCAAGCTGTCTTCGTGCAGACACACAGGACCTGCATCTGGAGCGTGATTTGTTATGACAGCAAAAGCACGCTCGTGGTTATCCCACGCATCCTGACTGCTACTTTCTACATCTACATCCACATGGATACTCTGCAAATCACATTTAAATGCGTGGCAGAGGGTGCATCGGACCACCTTCACAATTCTCTATTATTCCCATCTCGTACAGCGCGCGGGAAGAATGAACACCTATATCTTTCCGTAAGAGCTCTGATTTCCCTTATTTTCTCTTGGTGATCCTACCTCCCTATGTAAGTCGGTGTCAACAAAATATTTTCGCATTCGGAGGAAAAAGTTGGTAATTGGAATTTCGTGAGAAGATTCCGTCGCAAACGAAAAACGCCTTTCTTTTAATGATGTCCCTTATGTACGAAATATTCATTCTTTCGATAGTGTCTCACCAACACATTGGAGTTAGTTGCCCAGAATATTTTCTACCGTCTAGAATGACTACTTTTTCAGCCTATAAATCAGTATTACGAATATGAGAAAAGCTCATAAACCCATTACTCTGTAACAAAGCTCATCAGTCCATGCAGGGACTTCACAAAGCAAGTTGAATAAGTAATGTGATTCGCTGTCTGGAGAGAGTATAGGGTCCAGGTTTCCTCAAGACGCAGTTCTGCTTCGCTAGGGGTAACAGGTGCTTCACGGTATACAGTTGACATGGCATGCCAATTGAAAAGTTGAAGATCGCGGGACAGAACGGTTCTCGTGGGGCGGCAAAAATTTCACACAGATTCTTCATGAAACTCTGGCCGCCTTACGACGAACGCAATATCACGTGCAGCCGTAGCGAAAAGCTGCCAGCAATCTTTTGAAGGCCACACGCACGTAGCTGGAGCCGATCAGGAAATCCAGATCGTGCACCAAGCGATTTCCATTGTTTCAGAACACCGGGGGAAAGACATTCTCCAACGATGAGGACGTTGACACATCGTTTTCCGTATGGCTCTGTGACCGAGGAGCGGGTTTCAATTGTCGAGGAACTTACGATTGACAAAAAGTTCAACCGGTATGTACACAGACTCGGTAACTATGTAGAAAAATAGTGTTAAGTATGTAGCGCAGCATTAAATTTACCTGGCTTGCCATCATAACGTGTAACTCACTTTTCGAAGTTCCCTCGTAACACCTCTAGAAGCCTTCACCTGACCGAGTCTCTGGCCCGTACACTATTGTAGAACTGCATCCTCAGACCGTTACAAACATAATACTGTGATACAACGTAGTAGGATCGGCCGGCATATGAAATCTTCGTATAACAGTGATTAGCTTATGGAAAATCGCCGAACCTTGTTTAAATTGAAACTCTCAGTCTAGTTATTAGATCTATGTCATCCCTATTTCGGTACTCCTTAGGGTTAGTGTGCCAAAATCTCGGAGCTAGGGTCACTATGTCTGTCTTGTCCTACGGTGTGTCGTTTCATCACTTGACTCCAGCCAATGATCGGAGAAAACTGATTTACCTCGGCTATTTCTCTCTGGCGTCACTGAAGTTGCTTGCCCCTCCTCTGGACTTTGCTAATGGGAAGCCCCATACATTAAATCCTATATTTCCAGAGAATACGGTTCAAATCCGGTTCTCGGGGATCTCAGTCTTCCTTAACATTACAAACCAACCCTTTACCTTTGTTAGTTGGAGCTAAATAGATAGCATTGCTGAAGTGCGTGTGAGTCTGACTTTTTTCTGGAGATTGTACCAGGATTGGACAGCTGAGAGACCCTTGAGTTTTGTTTTTGTTTCGCGGTATCGGCCTCTTCCACAGAAATTGTGAAGTTTGGCAGCAACACCACCGGCTCTGTCTGTCAGTAGGAGCAGTAATTCTTTTGCAAAGCGCTCTGCGGCCTCATAGTTCTTTGCCGAGACTCTGCTAGTCTGCCAGGGAGAGACCTAGCCCTGTGTCCAGAGGTCCACAGCGCTGATATTCTGTTTGTCGGACAGAAATTTTGGAGGCGCCCAGTTTAGAGGTCAGAATGAGTGGATTTTCTGTATCCGTGAACTGTCTTTTCTCTTAACTAGCATACTTGGGAAAGAAAGTTGTCCACTACTTCAAAATTATACAGAGGCGTCCAAAAACTGTATCCACTGTTTACAAGTCCATGGCTTGCAAAGTAATTGACGGAGTTGTCTCACTTTTGGTGAAAGTGTAGCTTAAAGTCCAACTTACAGATATCACCTTAGGTCTTCGAAATGGCCACCATTAACATCCACACACAAACGATGCCGTCGAACTGCAGCACGAACTATTGACTGCAACGTATTCAGTTGGATATGTACACATGAATGTACGATGGATTCTGGAAGTTCATCCAATGTGCGTGGCTTTTGTCGATAATCGACGTCCTTTAGTGTTCCCCACAGGTAAAAGTCCAGAGGAGTTAGGTCCGGGGAACCTGGGGAACGTGGTGGATACTCCACAGCACCTCTACGGCCTATCAATCTTCCTGGTAGATTTTCGTCGAGATACGCCCAAACAGGATTTTGGTAGTGGGCTGGGGCGCCATCTTGTTGAAAGTGAACTCTTCCGTCTTCTGTGGTGAGCGAGTGAATTGCTGTAACACACGACGGGAGTTAGCCGGGCTTGTTACTGTTACAGGTCGTCCAGATCGTTGCTTGTGTTCATCTTTAACACAGCCTTCGGCTTCCAATTTGTCTCGAATGCGACGAATCGTTAAACGTGTCGGTGGCTCTGTTCGATACTCATTTCGCTATTGCCGTTGAACCTCATTAATGTTTTCGTACTTAAAACACCACTTCAAAACTGACTTCCTTTCATCGAATGTAAGCCTTGCGCCAGCCATGTTTACTCGAGTGACTAGGTGTAACTAAGAACAAAACACTGATTATCTGGCGACTGTCACCTGACAAAACAAAAGAACGCAATACAACGCTTGTGTGGCGATTGCTGGGACTACAAACTATTACACTACCAAAGGTGAGACAACTCGGTCAATTAGTTTGCCAGTTATGGACTTTTAAACAGTGGATACAGTTTTTTGGAGCCCACTGTATTATGGTGGCTGGAGTGTGCCTCTCCGAAGAATTGTGGATGTATTTCGTTCTCTGTTGTCACACCACAATAAATGTGTCATTCAAAATTGAAATAAACATAAAGCTTTGAGCAAACATAACAGCTTAGTATATGTAGAACCACTTTGATCTGAAAAGCTGGTACATAATTTGACAAAGATTTTGCAGCTTCGGTAGGTTTTTTCTCTTAAAAAACGGTGTATACAGGTACTATATCTATGTCAAAAAGCGTCAGTAAACGTCGGAAGAGTAAGTACCATTTGGACAGAACTAAGGGCCGCGCGGGATTAGCCGAGCGGTCTTAGGCGCTGCAGTCATGGACTGTGCGGCTGGTCCCAGGGAAGGTTCGAGTCCTTCCTTGGGCATAGGTGTGTGTGTTTGTCCTTAGGATAATTTAGGTTAAGTAGTGTGTAAGCTTAGGGACTGATGACCTTAGCAGTTAAGTCCCATAATATTTCGCACACATTTGAACATTGATAGAACTAAGGAAGGGAGTCATACAAGGGTTCTGTCTCTTTCCTACGTTTTTCAGTCTGTACTTAACACAATATGATTTACAACTGCCCACTAGACAAGAAGGAGGTAAAGCATGATGTAAGAAGAATGTGGTGTTTGAGGTTTGCGGACGACTTGATTAGGTGGCAACAGATGAAGGAGAATTACAGGATATAGTGAATACAGTAGAAACTAAGAGAAACACCTATGGAATGGAAGTCAATACTGAGAAAAAGCAATCACACTAGGGGGAAGTTAAAGGGTAAGGGTAAAAAAACTAATCACACTAGGAGGAAATTAAAGGGTAAAGGTAAATTTGAACAGAGAAACACTGTAACATGTGTAAAGCTTTAATTGCCTAGAAAGAAAGCGAATGCACTGGAGAAATTGAAACTAGAACAACAATGGCGAAAGAATCATTGTGGATAAACGCAGACTTTTCAGTAACGATGCGTCCAAATGTACGAGAAAAAGACTAATAAACTGTTTTGTCAGGAGAGCCCTCCTGTGTGGTGCTGGAACGCGGTCAGTGAGAGAGGAAGTCTGAGCACCACTGCGGGCTGCTGAGATGTGGTCGTGGCGCAGGATAGAAGGGGTAAGTCGGAAGGAGAGAGTGGAAAATGAAGAGGTACCGAGCAGCGTGGGAGGGTGAAGGCAATTACGGGATGTAATAAAAAGAAGGGGAAGGAGGAGAAAGAAGAGCTGTCACCGCAGCCTTTCTTAAAAATGAGGCTTGAATTTATTTAAAAGTTAATGAGTCTCCTCAGATCCCGTGCGCTGAAGCCCAGTAACAAGTTTTGTCGGGTGAGCCACGGTAGTCAGGGGCCTAAAATTAAAATAGCCTGGAAAATTTGAATTACCAATAAAGGAAACATAACCTGAGCCCTAGAATTCGAATCCGACAGCCACGAAAATTTTAAAAATCGAGTTGGGGATGAATTTGTTTATTTAACAACCACTTTAGGTCGAAGGATCATCATCATGTTCTCAAAAGCATTTGCAGCATCATATTAGGCCGTATTAGGCGAATATAAAATAATCATACATACGGAACACTCCGTCGTACTTTGAAGAACATATTAAAAACTTAAATACACCGAAATGAAGTTTCTAGGGCATCCTCAGATAATTCAGTACTGAACAGATTATCCACACAACATCAGAGAGGCTTCAAAGCATAAAAATTCTTTTTCAAAGATACGCGACTTTTTACGTCTGTATACCAATACAAAATCGCAAGCATAATGAAATTCGCAAAAAAGGCTCTGGACAAATAAATTTTACATCGCTTTATACTGAGAGATTAAAAGTATAGGAATGTATAAGCCAGAAGTGTTGAGCAAGAGAGTAAAGGCAAATACTACTATGTTATTGGACAAATTGGTGAATGTGATGAACAGGCCGAATTGGAAAGGGGGTCCGGCCGCAGTGGCCGAGCGGTTCTAGGCGATTCAGTGCGAAACCGCGCTGCTACTACAGTCCTTAGGTTATTTAGGTTTAATTAGTTGTAAGTTCTAGGGGACTGATGACCTCAGAAGTTAAGTCGCATAGTGCTCAGAGCCATTTGAACGAATCTTTGTATAACTTTGAACTCTCGCTCATGTCACGTGGCTGCATGTTTAGTATTAAGTTATCTGAGGATGATCTAGAAAGAGAAAAGCCGATTGGTAACGATTAAATAGGAATTTTTGTGGAACATCAACACTTTGTATTTCAGTTTAAAATATGAATATAAAATCATTTACGTCAGATAATAAAATCATTAATTTGTCACTGCTGTCGTTTTTGATGTTCTAGGGATCGGAGCATTGAATGTCAGATTCCTTAATCGGGCAGGTAGATCAGAAAATTTAAAAAGGGAAATGGATAGATTGAAGTTAGATGTAGTGGGAATTAGTGCAGTTCGGTGGCAGGAGGAAAAAGACTTCTGGTCAGGAGAATACACAGTTATAAATAAAAAATTAAATTTGGGTAATGTAGGAGTAGGTTTAATAATGAATAAGAAAATAGGAATGCAGATATGCTACTACGAACAGCATGGTGAACGATTATTGTTTCCAAGATAGACACGAAGCCTACAGTAGTACAAGTTTATATGCCGACTAGTTCCGCAAATGCTGAAGAGAGTGAAGAAATTTATGATGCAGTAAAAGAAATTATCCGGATAGTTGAGGGAGACAAAAATTTAATAGTCATGAGGGACTGGAATTCGATAGTAGGAAGAGGAAGAGAAGTAAAAGTAGTAGGTGAGTGTAGACTGGGGTAATGAAAGAGAAAGCGACCTGATAAAATATTGTACACAGCACAAGTTAACCATAGGTGACATTTGATTTGAGAATCGTGAAATAGGTTTGCATATATGGAAAGGCCTGGAGACACTGGAAGTTTTCATACATTATAAAATAGCAAGGCAGAGGTTTCGGAACCAAGTTTTAAACTGTAAGACGTTTCCAGGGGCAGATGTGAACTCTGAGCACAATGAAATGGTTATAAACTGTAGACCAAAACTGAAGAAACTGCAAAAAGGTAGGAATTTAAAAGATGGGACCTAGGTAAACTGAAAGAACCAGAACCAGACGTTGTGGACAGTTTCAGAGATAGCATTAGAGAACGATTGACAAGAGCAGTGGGAAGAAATACGATGAAGTGGGGATTTTCCCTTACAACCATTACACGAGTGTATCGTGAATATCAGGAATCGAGTGAAACATGAAACCTCCGACATTGCTGCGGCCGGAAAAAGATCCTGCAAGAACGGGACTACTGACGCCTTAAGAGAAACGTTCAACGTGACAGAAGTGCAACCCTTCCGCAAATTGCTGCAGATTTCAATGCTGGGCCATCAACGAGTTTGAGCGTGCGAACCATTCAATGAAAGACCATCGACATGGGCTTTCGGAGCCGAAGGCTCACTCGTGTACACTTGATTGCACGACACAAAGCTTTACGTCTCGTTTGTGCTCGTCGACACCGACTTGAAGATTGGAAACATGTTGCCTGGTCGGACGAGCCTCGTATTAAATTTTATCGAGCGGATGAACGTGTACGGGTATGGAGACAAGCTGATGAACTCATGGACCCTGCATGTCAGCAGGGGACTGAACAAGCTGGTGGAGGTTCTGTATTGGTGTGGGGAATGTGTAGTTGGAGTGATGTGAGACCCCTGATACGTGTAGATACGACTCTGTTAAGTGACACGTACGTAAGCATCCTGTCTGATCACCTGCATCCATTCATGTCCATTGTGCATTGCGACAGACTTAGGCAATTCCAGCAGGAGAATGCGACATCCCACATATCCAAAATTGCTACAGAGTGGCTGCAGGAACACTTTCCTGAGTTTAAACGCTTCCGCCGACTACCAAACTTCACAGACATGAACATTATTGGTGACATCTGGGATGCCTAGTAACGTGTTGTTCGGAAGAGATCTCTACACTCTCGTACTCATGCGTATTTATTGACAGCCCTGCAGGATTCATGGTGTTACTTCCCTCCAGCACTACTTCGACATCAGTTGAGTCCATGTAACATCGTGTTTCGTCACTTCTGAGTGCTCGTGGACCCCTACAAGATATTAGGCAGGTGTACCAGTTTCTTTGCCCTTCAGTATGTAGTGACAATTTTTATTATGTATGCGCTGTTATAGAAATTACATTGGCAATATATAAGCAGTGACAGATTCATGGTTTTGTTATCTGACATAAGTGATTTGTATTCGCGTAATGTGATGCTGTAAATACTTTTAAGAACCTGATGATAGTGTGTCGACCGAAACTGGCTGAACCGTAAAGAATTTTATCAGGAGCTCGAGGCGACACTTTTCAAATATTTACGAGCTGTGGTGCACCACCTCCTCAATATACATTGCCATAAAAATGTTCCGCCGCTACGGACGCCGCTGAAAAAACAAAAAAATAGGAAATGATAAGTCAAAGATCATATACTTTGAAGCGTCTAGAAAATTTATTTCCTGCTCAGCAATGTTAAATTTCTGGACAGGAAAGCTTAAAGTCCAAATGGAAAAATGAATGTACTTTGCAAATGTGATTAGTGTTCAAACTTGTGGCCTTCAGCATCAATACATTTCAGAGTACGTGTCACCACAGATTCCGTACATCGTACCAAAGTGTCCAATGAGATTTCTCCGCACATCGCCTGAATCTCATTCCAAAGAGTGTCCAGGTTACGTGGTTTACGTTTGTACACCTCATCTTTTACTGTGCCCCATAAGAAGAAATCCAGCGGCGTGAGGTCTGGAGAGCGTGGAGGAAATTCGATTGGTCCCCTGCATCCTATCCACTGGCCTGGCACATTGTGATCCAGGTATGCTCGTACGTTCCTATGATAGTGTGGTGGGGCGCCATCTTGTTGGAAATAAAACTCATCGTTACCGTATAATGCACGGATGGCAGGGAATATGGAGTGAGCAAGCATTGTTAGGTACGTTTCTCCAGTAACAGTACCTTCAAAGCGGAAAGGCCCAATGAGTCCCCTTGCAGGCAAACCACACCACACATTTACACCAGGCAAATTCACAGCCTTTTCAACTGTAATGTGAGGATTATCTTCAGCCCAGTACACACAATTGTGCCTATTGACAGTTCTATTGAGTTTGAATTGGGCTTCATCCGACCAAATTATGCTACCCATAAATCCCAGTTCACGTCTCACCATCTCCTGAACACATTCACAAAATTCTAAGCTTCGATCTGGATCGTCGTCACTTAGCTGTTGCACCAGCCTTGGAATGTACACAAGAAACTTGCCTTTCTTCAGAATGCGTAGCACTCTACTAGCACTTACATTACCCTAACTGCCGCTTACCTTGAAGATTTTTGAGGAGAACGCTGAAACAGTTCCAAGACCGCAGTTGTGGAATCATCACTTGTAGCTGTACGAGGTCTCCCTGACCGACCTCTATGCACATGAATTTCGAATTTGTCTCATAGACGCGTAATTGTTAACCTTGAAGGTGGTTCTGTACCATACTCACTTCTCCACTGTCTTCGAACCGCAGCTACATCCTCAAACGTCCAGTACCAGTAAATTATCTGCTTCCGCTCTTCAAAGCTCAAACGCACGTTCGCTATGTTGCAGTTACTTCCTTGCCACTGCTGCCACCTCTTGAAGAAACATAACATTACTTTCTCACAGATATTTAACCATGTAGAACGGGTAATGAATTGTCTGTGACAGTTCAAATTGTGTTTACATTTTTTTTTTTTTTTGGCGCACACTGTATTTGTCTCAGCTTCACGCAGCAATTAAAGGAAATCCAACCGGCACTAAATTACTGAAAAGAAAAAGAGAATAGCTTCATTTCATTTCACTATGTAAACAGTTAAACCATAGTTCACATGATCAAAACCGAAAAATGTATGTTCTGAATAATGTTACCGGCACTACGACACGTGGTGTTGAACTTCCTGTCCGTTGTGACCCCACTGGCTCTTGGAGCCATTTGAGGTATAGACAACTTAACGTTTATTAACATACTTTCGTATACAGGGTGTTACAAAAAGGTCCGGCCAAACTTTCAGGAATGGTTCAAATGGCTCTAAGCACTATGGGACTTAACATCTATGGTCATCAGTCCCCTAGAACTTAGAACTACTTAAACCTAACTAACCTAAGGACATCACACAAGACCCAGTCATCACGAGGCACAGAAAATCCCTGACCCCGCCGGGAATCGAACCCCGGACCCGGGCGTGCGAAGCGAGAACGCTACCGCACGACCACCAGCTGCGGACCCAAACTTTCAGGAATCATTGCTCACACACAAATAAAGAAAAGATGTTATGTGGACACGTGCCCAGAAACGCCTAATTTCCATGTTATAGCTCATTTTAGTTTCGTCAGTATGTACTGTACTTCCTCGATTCACCGCCAGTTGGCCCAATTGAAGGAAGGTAATGTTGACTTAGGTGCTTGTGTTGAAATGCGACTCATTGTTCTTCAGTACTAGCATTAAGCAGTGGTTTTACAGTCAGTGCAATGTTTGCAAATGCGGAGTTGGCAGATGCCCATTTATGTATGGATTAGCACGGGGCAATAGCCGTGGCGCGATATGTTTGTATCGAGACAAATATCCGGAACGAAGGTGTCCCGACAGGAAGACGTTCGAAGCAACTGATCGGCGTCTTAGGGAGCACGGAACATTCAAGCCTACGACTCGCGACTGGGGAAGACCTAGAACGACGAGGACACCTGCAATGGACGAGGCAATTCTTTGTGCAGTTGACGATAACCCTAATGTCAGCGTCAGAGAAGTTGCTGCTGTACAAGGTAACGTTGCCCACGTCACTGTATGGAGAGTACTACGGGAGAACCAGTTGTTTCCGTACCAAGTACAGCGTGTGCAGGCACTATCAGCAGCTGATTGGCCTCCACGGATACACTTCTGCGAATGGTTCATCCAACAATGTGTCAATCCTCATTTCAGTGCAAATGTTCTCTTTACGGATGAGACTTCATTCCAGCGTGATCAAATTGCAAATTTTCACAATCAACATGTGTTGGCTGACGAGAATCCGCACGCAATTGTGCAATCACGTCATCAACGTAGATTTTCTGTGAACGTTTGGGCAGGCATTGTTGGTGATGTCTTGATTGGGCACCATGTTCTTCCACCTACGCTCAATGGAGCACGTTATCATGATTTCATACGGGATACTCTACCTGTGCTGCTAGAACACGTGCCTTTACACGTACGACATAACATGTGGTTCATGCACGATGGAGGTCCTGCACATTTCAGTCGAAGTGTTCGTACGCTTCTCAACAACAGATTCGGTGACCGATGGATTGGTAGAAGCCGACCAATGCCATGGCCTCCACGCTCTCCTGACCTCAACCCTCTTGACTTTCATTTATGGGGGGCATTTGAAAGCTCTTGTCTACGCAACCCTGGTACCAAATGTAGAGACTCTTCGTGCTCGTATTGTGGACGGCTGTGATACAATACGCCATTATCAAGGACTGCATCAGCGCATCAGGGACTCCATGCGACGGACGGTGGATGCCTGTATCCTCGCTAACGGAGGACATTTTGAACATTTCCTGTAACAAAGTGTTTGAAGTCACGCTGGTGCGTTCTGTTGCTGTGTTTTTCCATTCCATGATTAATGTGATTTGAAGAGAAGTAATAAAACGAGCTCTAACATGGAAAGTAAGCGTTTCCGGACACATGTCCACATAACATATTTTCTTTCTTTGTGTGTGAGGAATGTTTCCTGAAAGTTTGGCCGTACCTTTTTGTGACACCCTGTATAAATTCTGATTGATAACCATCTTGGCGAAAGGTGTTGGTAAGACATTAAACAAAATATTCATGTTCTTTCCGTTACATCAGTTTCATAACGTTAATACGATGCAATGCAGACGAATCATTTCGTGCGCTTTCGGCGTGCCAAGAATAAGAGCCCAACTGATTGTGTTGGCGGGCTGCGGCAGCTGGAGGTACGCCGTGGGACGTGGACGCGTTAGTTGAGTACGCAGCCCAGCGCAGCACGGACGAGACGTTATTTGCTCACGAGTGTGCAAACATTAATGTACCGCGGCTGTGTGCACAAGGCAGATCAGAGTTTGTGAACGGGAGTTACTTTATTATGAGCTGCATATAAAGCTGTGTGAACCGCGTCAACACTGTTAACTGTGAACATTTTACTGTGACTCTGTATCGTTCTGTCATCAAACTTCTCGATCTTTTCAGAATGAGATTTTCACTCTGCAGCGGAGTGTGCGCTGATATGAAACTTCCTGGCAGATTAAAACTGTGTGTCCGACCGAGACTCGAACTGTTTGGAAGGTAGGAGACGAGGTACTGGCAGAAGTAAAGCTGTGAGTACCGGGCGTTAGTCGTGCTTCGGTAGCTCAGTGGTAGAGCACTTGCCCGCGAAAGGCAAAGGTCCCGAGTTCGATTATCGGTCAGGCACACAGTTTTAATCTGCCAGGAAGTTTCTCGATCTTTTACCGTTTCATTTGTTAGCGGTTTGTGACTTTATCTACCAATTCCTAATCTTTTACAATGAAAGGTCGCTGGAAACCCTAAACTTTAAACTGGAATCCTCTTTCGGTAATTACAGTGCCTTACCCATTTGTTAGCAACTTTCATTGAACCCTCACTTTGAGAGAGCAGCACACGACGACACACGCGCCGTGACTTGGCCACCGTCAGGCCACAGGGCCTGTGGATGGTTCAGCCGTTGCGTGTTCTGCCTTGAAGCGGGAGAATTCAGCCACGGTTCCTCGCACGCTCTGCATTCAATGAATAAATTTGGACAGGCGCGCGTGATCGGTAGTAACATCAAAGGGAGATTATACAGGGTGTCCCATTTATCTTGAACACCCTAAATAACTGTTCCATTAAGTTTCGGGTGTGCAGCCGCAAGAAATCTCCTTCTTCTAACATTTCGCCTGTATAACGATTAGCCATCTTCAGAGTGAGCGGCAAGACTGTCTTGCGGCTCACTCTGAAGATGGCTGAACGTTATACGGCCAAAATATTAGAAGAAGGAGGAGATTTCTTGCAGCTGCACACCCGAAACTTAATGGAACAGTCTTTGCGCCGCCAAAACCTGAAGATTCACACCCTAAATAACTGTTTGTCCAGACGCAAATTACAAAATGCTTCAAGAAAATGTTCTTTAACCGTCAGGGGGATATCAATCAGCTTGATGGCCTTCGTTATAGCTTTATTTTTTTACAAAGATATGAACAGTGGTATGGCTTTTTAAAATGGCATCTTGGATTTCTTTCGGTAATTCATTTCCTCTCCTAAAGACCTATTCAAAAATGTATCACTGTGTTCCATTCACTGAAACACAACGTTATTAATAACATAATACAACATTGACTTTGAATCTGGGATCACAAATTCGTCCACTTGCTACAGTTGTCAGAAAACAAATGAAAACCAAGTAAAAACGTAACACACATTGTCTTTGACTCTCCTGTACTGATGCCCAGGAGCAGATCATTCGAATGTGTTCAAAGTGGTGACCCTGGACACCGATACATTGGTGCACTCGTTGAATGAAAGAATTTTAAAAAATGGTTCAAATGGCTCTAAGCACTATGGGACTTAACATCTGAGGCCATCACTCCCCTAGACTTAGAACTACTTAAATCTAACTGACCTAAGGACATCACACACATCCATGCCCGCGGCAGGATTCGAACCGGTGACCGTAGCATCAGCGCGGTTCCGGACTGAGGCGAGTACCACCACTCAGCCACAGCGGCCGGCAATGAAAGAATTATTTATTGCTTCCAGTGTCGCCTGCTGAAGAGAATTACAAGCAAGCACAATACGTTACTGCATGTCCTCTGGAGTTGTTTGAATATCGTGATAGACAACGTCTTTAATGCATCCCCAAAGAAAGAAGTCCAGAGGATTTGAGTCTGGAGACCTAACAGGCCAAGTAACTGTTCCTCCTTTACCAATCCATCTGGCATGATACCTTCAGTTCAGAACACGACGTGAACGGAAGGCATTATGTGCTGAACATCCATCGTGTTGATACCACATAAGCATTCTGGTTCCTTACCGGCACTTCATCCAGAAGGGGAGGAAGAATTCTTCTGAGGAAATTGGCATACGCTGTGCCGTTTAGACTACCATTGATGAAATATGGGCCAATAATTGCAGTACCAAGCACGTTAACGCTCCATTGACGCTGATGTTCCACTTGTCTAAGCCATCGTGGGTTGTCGCTGGACCAATAATGCATCTTACTTGTATTTATCTGTCCTTTGTTTGAGAAGGAACTCTCATCGGTAAATAGAACATTGGAGAGGAAGTTCCGGTTGGCGAGGATTTGCTGTTTTGCCCAGTGACAGAACTGTACACGATTCTGGAAATCATTCCCATGCAATTTTTGATGTAAGTGTACATACTAAGGATGGAACCGGTGACATTTAAGAATGCGACGTACACTGCTTTTAGGGATGCCAATTTCATGTTCAAGCTGTTGCGTGCTCGCATGTGTATTCATAGCAACGGAAGCGAGAGTAGTAACTTCGGCAGTTTCGTCTGTACGAGTGCTACGACGATTGCGTTTTCGTGAGTTGAAACTTCCCGTTTCCTGAAGCGCCGAACAAGTGTAAGTAGGCTGTTTAGGTTTTTTTTTATTGGTAACGCCACGTAGCGCTTAGTTTGAAAATCACTGGCTGTGCTGTGTGCAGTCTGTGGCTAGTTTGCATTCTTGTCTGCCATTGTAGTGTTGGACAGCTGGATGTGAACAGCGCGTAGAATTGCGCAGTTGGAGGTGAGCCGCCAGCAGTGGTGGATGTGGGGAGAGAGATGGCGGAGTTTTGAAATTTGTAAGACTGCATGTCATGAACTGCTATATACATTATGACTTTTGAACACTATTGAGGTAAATACATTGTTTGTTCGCCATTAAAATCTTTCACTTGCTAACTATGCCTATCAGTAGTTAGTGCCTTCAGTAGTTTGAATCTTTTATTTAGTTGGCAGTAGTGGCGCTCGCTGTATTGCAGTAGTTCGAGTAACCAAGACTTTTGGTGAAGTAAGTGATTTGTGAAACGTATAGGTTAATGTTAGTCAGGGCCATTCTTTTTTAGGGATTATTGAAAGTCAGATTGCGCTGCGCTAAAAAATATTGTGTGTCAGTTTAAGCACAGTCATGTACTATTGTTCTAAGAGGACATTTCGTATGTCGACCCTTAGCAGAGTATACCTCACTGGAATCTTCTGATTTTTTCTTGTAGTTTGTGTAATTAGTGTAGATTTTGTTTATTGCTAGCGCGTAATTGTAGAGAGAATCTCCTTCGTAGTTTCAGTCTTTCATTGTTGTACAGTAAAACAGGTGTGGCGCGCATGTAAATTTGCACCAAGTATTTTGCAGCTGCGCTTGCAATTAACTAGATATTATTTTCAGTGCTATGTTAACGTGTTCTCTTATTTTTGCTCTTCAAATTGTGTTTTTCTGTGTTGTCATGTGAAATATTGTGACAATTATGGCGCGTGAAAAACGTAATACTAGGCTCCAAAGTAAACTGAGAAATGACAGTGAAGACGAAAGCAATGTGTTTGCGCCTCCATGTAATGAAACAACTAATGTTCAAAGTAGTAATTTGGTAATAGTGCATAGGGAAATGGAGCGGGCTGCAAATAATGGCGTAGGCAGTGAAACAATTAGTGAACAGGGAAGCATTATCGATCGATCGGTCGGCAACAGCTTGCCTCAGGAATCCGAAATGACAGGCCACAATCTTGAAAATATTGTAGATTCAGGTTTTGCGTCCTCGCCGTTTTCTCGAATAAGTAAAGACACATTTTCTGCTTTTCAAAATACGAATGTTGCCGGTTCAAATGCATTGCCGAATAGCACTGAGGAACATGTTTCAGATACCAGTGCATTGTTATTACAATTAATGCAACAAATGAGACAAAAGCTTCAAAAGTTAGACACAATGGAACAAAATCTTCAAAAGCTAGACACAATGGAACAACACCAGAGACAAACACAGCAACAGTTATACACAAGGGAACAAAAGCTTCAAAAGTTAGACTCAGTTGAACATACGCTTGAACAAACACGTGAAGATTTAATTACTGAGTTACATAAAATCGAATCGAAATGTCAAAAAGTCTGTAATGAGGTAAAAACACAATTTTGTGAGGATTTCCAACCTATTTTTTCGCGGCATGAAAATACATTACAGAATCACGAATCAGCCATAAAAGAACTGTTCATGAAAGAATAGTTCATGAAAATCATGAGACCTTGCAAGCTAAAATTGACTCAGTTGCATCTACCGATTCGGTTACACAACTTGCAAAAACTCAGGAAAACTTAAAGGACACAGTAGATACGATTTCAACACAAATGGACACTCTGAAATTTGGTTCAGAAAAACACACTGAGGAAATAAGTACACTATCAGAGAAAGTAGCCGAACTTTCGGATCAGTTCACTAACTTATCTGCAAAGGTAGATGATGATCTGAATGACACAGAATAGTGTGAACAAATTAGCAAATTCAAACAAAATCAGAATCAAATTAATACGCAACACCAAAGAGAAATCCGGGAAGTACATGATCAGCTGACACAGATAATACAAATATTACGTATTTCAGAGGGCACTCGCGCTCCAACACGGGAAGAGGAACTTAGAAGTACGGAAAAGCCACAAAATAATAACACAGGGCATTTCGGAAATTATGAAAGAAATTGGCAAGGTGTATCGAATATTATGATGGAACCGCCGACACGACGTAACAATGACCGATATGCTACTCGCCGATAAGATGATTTTGACTACAAGCTGTTCATTACTACACGTAAATTCAAAACACTTAAGAATTCTAGCAACGATATTCATCCACAAGCGTGGTTCCATCAATTCTCTCATTGTTTTCCTCCCACCTGGTCATTAGAGCACAGATTAAAATTTATGAGTGGCTGCTTAGAGAATGAACCAGCTGTAAGAATGCGATCGGTCATTCACGATTGTCATAGTGAAGGAGAATTTTATCATGCCTTCCTCTCAGCATATTGGTCTCAAGCTACACAAGACCGAGTAAAACATAGTATCATAATGATGAAACGTTTCGAACAATCTGAATTATCCAGTCTTGTGAAATATTTTGAAGACAAGTTGCATAAGAATAAGTACCTGTCAAACCTATACAGCCCCTCAGAACTCATCCGCATGTGCTTAATCAAACTACCTGAACATTTACGGCATATTAATTTGGCAGGTAACACTTGGTTTAAGAATCATGAAAGAAGGTTGTATACGTGGAAGAACCCTGGAGATACTAAAAGGTATCAGATAGATTATATAATGGTAAGACAGAGATTTAGGAACCAGGTTTTAAGTTGTAAGACATTTCCAGGGGCAGATGTGGACTCTGACCACAATCTATTGGTTATGACCTGTAGATTAAAACTGAAGAAAATGCAAAAATGTGGGAAATTAAGGAGATGGGACCTGGATAAACTGAAAGAACCAGAGGTTGTACAGAGTTTCAGGGAGAGCATAAGGGAACAATTGACAGGAATAGGGGAAAGAAATACAGTAGAAGAAGAATGGGTAGCTCTGAGGGATGAAGTAGTGAAGGCAACAGAGGATAAAGTAGGTAAAAAGACGAGGGCTGCTAGAAATCCTTGGGTAACAGAAGAAATATTGAATTTAATTGATGAAAGGAGAAAATATAAAAATGCAGTAAATGAAGCAGGCAAAAAGGAATACAAACGTCTCAAAAATGAGATCGACAGGAAGTGCAAAATGGCTAAACAGGGATGGCTAGAGGACAAATGTAAGGATGTAGAGGCTTATCTCACTAGGGGTAAGATAGATACTGCCTACAGGAAAATTAAAGAGACCTTTGGAGAGAAGAGAACCACGTGTATGAATATCAAGAGCTCAGATGGCAACCCAGTTCTAAGCAAAGAAGGGAAGGCAGAAAGGTGGCAGGAGTATATAGAAGCTTTATACAAGGGTGATGTACTTGAGGACAATATTATGGAAATGGAAGAGGATGTAGATGAAGACGAAATGGGTGATATGATATTGCGTGAAGAGTTTGACAGAGCACTGAAAGACCTGAGTCGAAACAAGGCCCCCGGAGTAGACAACATTCCATTAGAACTACTGACGGCCTTGGGAGAGCCAGTCCTGACAAAACTCTACCAGCTGGTGAGCAAGATGTATGAGACAGGCGAAATACCCTCAGACTTCAAGAAGAATATAATAATTCCAATCCCAAAGAAAGCAGGTGCTGACAGATGTGAAAATTACCGAACTATCAGTTTAATAAGTCACAGCTGCAAAATACTAACACGAATTCTTTACAGACGAATGGAAAAACTGGTAGATGCAGACCTCGGGGAGGATCAGTTTGGATTCCGTCGAAATGTTGGAACACGTGAGGCAATACTGACCTTACGACTTATCTTAGAAGCTAGATTACGAAAAGGCAAACCTACGTTCCTAGCATTTGTAGACTTAGAGAAAGCTTTTGAAAATGTTGACTGGAATACTCTTTTTCAAATTCTAAAGGTGGCAGGGGTAAAATACAGGGAGCGAAAGGCTATTTACAATTTGTACAGAAACCAGATGGCAGTCATAAGAGTCGAGGGGCATGAAAGGGAAGCAGTGGTTGGGAAAGGAGTGAGACAGGGTTGTAGCCTCTCCCTGATGTTATTCAATCTGTATATTGAGCAAGCAGTAAAGGAAACAAAAGAAAAATTTGGAGTAGGTATTAAAATTCATGGAGACGAAGCAAAAACTTTGAGGTTCGCCGATGACATTGTAATTCTGTCAGAGACGGCAAAGGACTTGGAAGAGCAGTTGAACGGAATGGACAGTGTCTTGAAAGGAGGATGTAAGATGAACATTAACAAAAGCAAAACGAGGATAATGGAATGTAGTCAAATTAAATCGGGTGATGCTGAGGGAATTAGATTAGGAAATGAGACACTTAAAGTAGTAAAGGAGTTTTGCTATTTAGGAAGTAAAATAACTGATGATGGTCGAAGTAGAGAGGATATAAAATGTAGACTGGCAATGGCAAGGAAAGCGTTTCTGAAGAAGAGAAATTTGTTAACATCGAATATAGATTTAAGTGTCAGGAAGTCATTTCTGAAAATATTTGTTTGGAGTGTAGCCATGTATGGAAGTGAAACATGGACGATAACTAGTTTGGACAAGAAGAGAATAGAAGCTTTCGAAATGTGGTGCTACAGAAGAATACTGAAGATAAGGTGGATAGATCACGTAACTAATGAGGAGGTATTGAACAGAATTGGGGAGAAGAGAAGTTTGTGGCACAACTTGACTAGAAGAAGGGATCGGTTGGTAGGACATGTTTTGAGGCATCAAGGGATCACAAATTTAGCATTGGAGGGCAGTGTGGAGGGTAAAAATCGTAGAGGGAGACCGAGAGATGAGTACACTAAGCAGATTCAGAAGGATGTAGGTTGCAGTAGGTACTGGGAGATGAAGAAGCTTGCACAGGATAGAGTAGCATGGAGAGCTGCATCAAACCAGTCTCAGGACTGAAGACCACAACAACAACAACAATTTGGCAGGACGTTGCAAAGACGACAGTGAAGCTTTTCAGGGACTCGTACAAGAATTAGAAATTGACACTGACAATCGCGGAACGCGAAAGCAGGAGCACAACAATTACAGGTCACATCCGTCGCAATTCGGCGATCAAAGAAATAAGAACTGGACACGACAAGGCTATTCTCACAACACAAATCGTGACCAAAATAGCCACCACCCGTATGACAACCGTTGGCAGAGTAGTAATAATTACAGAGAAAGATCGCATTTCCATAGTAATGAATGTGACAGAGACAACAATAGAAACAGACAATATGGCAACCAGAACTATTATTATCACGGGAGACAGAATAACTGCAGACACAACGGTCCACCAAGCAGTGATAATTCAGGGAGAATTTCTCCACCACTTAACGGACAAGAAAGAAACTACAGGAACTACCGACATGACGACAGACGATATAATCACACTGCAGTCAGCCACCTGCGCCGGCTGGCTCAGGGAAAAATAGCATACACGCTAACCTTGAGAAAAATTTTAGCACTCCTTACTGACGTATACAACATGATAATTGCTTTGAAGTTGAAACTCTGCGCACTAGAAAGGGTAAAAAATTGCACCACACTTCACATGTAAAACCGTTTTGATAAGCTGCTTTTCAACTTTGTCTTTGCCATAAAACTTTTCCCTTCACGTTACTATTATGCGTTGTCACACTTTGAAACTGTTATCATGCAACAATGTCTTGAAGTTAACTATCCAGTCTAGAACCTAAGGAACATATTTAGACAGTAATTACCACTGCATTGTGATAGTGAACAGACATCACAGTGTTACTGTGTGTGTACATTCTTGCTTGTTAGTTGCACGATTACTTAACGACTATAAGGCTTACTTACTTAGAACATATACTGCTAATGAGATTTTAATGCAACATTTTGGTTTAGTTGAAAAGACATTCCTTATTTGAAGCAGTTTTTGTGAGATTATAGATGACTTAGTATTTGGTTTCTTTGACAGCTACACGATTATATCACGACGCTACTAATGTGTGACACAATTTACATTGTTGCTTTTGTACTGTATCTGCTTTATATCTGCTCAGTTTTTCTGAATTATTCTGGAAAGTAAAACATGTTTTAGTAGTAGCTTTTGTAGTATAGCTACAATGAGACAGCCTTTTCCGTAGCACAACAATACGTTACAGCACAGTACTTTCTTCATCAGGGCAATAAGCGTAATATCTGAGATATCTATACGAAAAGCATTTCACTTTTGTTTATCATAAGGTAAGTACATTGACTTCTGCAGAACTTAGCTTTTGGAGGGCGATAACTACGACACTTCCACAGAGATTATCTTACAACAAGACGCACAGTTTAGCGCTACAGTACACGTATTTGAGTGATTAATTTTGTACATAAAACATTTATTTTTAAAGATATTTGAAGTACAATGATACAAAGGTTTTCCGTGATACATTTCATTCCATTGCTGTAATCTGTAACACCCGAGGGTATAATTAGATTAAGCCTCAGGGGGTACATGCCTACTTTGTGTACCATGTGTTTGGCAAGCAAAAAAAAAAAAAAAAAAAGGCTCTGAGCACTATGGGACTTAACATCTGTGGTCATCAGTTTTCTAGAACTTAGAACTACTTAAACCTAACTACCCTAAGGACATCACACACATCCATGCCCGAGGCAGGATTCGAACCTGCGACCGTAGCAGTCGCGCGGTCCCGGACTGAGCGCCTTAACCGCAAGACCACAGTGGGTTTGGCAAGTACAAGGAGCCCAAGTTAATATGGAATTTGCTTATACAACTTTACACATCGGTACCATATTTCTCCAACACAGAATTACACAGCTATCTGATTATTTTACAGAGAAAGAAACATTTTATTTACTATATCAGTGACACATGTTTACACAATTACGCAGGTCGATAACTTCACACTTATGAAATTGTATTTTGTCTGTACTTTGTGAACTGTTCATACTTTTTTGGAACCATTGTGATACTATGAGAGATTTGAATGACGTATTTGGTATGGGATCATGATTTTTAAAATACATTTGAGGTAGATGGCACTTTTGACATGAGCAGAGAATTTTTTTAGGTTTTGAAATTATTGGAGGAAGTTACGACGATTTTGAGATTTGACTGAGGTGTTATGATGTTATTATTACGATGACTATGTGTATTATGCTGTTGCGGTATGTTTATGATCAATAAGCTGATGCTATATGAGTTATTTGATTATGCTACGTATCTGTTATAACGAAATATTGAAGAAGTGTCGACTAATAAGGTAAGGAATAATGAGTTTTGGTTAGGGACTCTGGTTTGTGAAAAAGGTTGGAAACCAAGAATTTTTAAGAGTTATGAAATGTATGTAAATGCGTGAATGTATTACAATGCCGACGAAAATTTTTTGGACATTGTTATATCAATAGGATTTTGTTTCTACAGATTTGTAACGCAAATTCTTGACCTGTGAAATTTTTTATATGAGACTGCCACTGTAGCGGAAACTGCTGTCGTAAATATATCAGTAAGAAAGGTAAGTGACCTTGACGTAATGCGTTTTGGGCGCCCAGCTGAGAGGTAGTCGTGTGACAAAAGAAAGCCATTAGGTGGAGAAAAAAAAAAGAGGGCATTATCCTCGCTATTGACATTCCTTTGTATAAAGCATCGCAAATACGACATGCTCATTACTTGGAAAGATACTTACATCTGCACACCTGATTATGACAAGTGTCTTTCTACAAGAATTGAGAGAATTTCTACTAACTTATGAAATGCCTCATGACTAGTGAATGATTATTTTATGCTTTACTTTGTACATAGTTGCTTATTTTATTTCATATCTGGTTTCCAGGTGTGTTGCATCATTGCTTTTATAAAATAAAATGAAATGCATTTGCTAATGCGAACACTTTCTGTCAACAGATCTGTTAGATAATAATTTTATTATCAACAATCATCAATTATCAATTATCAATGATCCACATTCTTCAAAAAAAAGAATAAGTTGTGGTGCACCACTTTAATTACATAGACATTAAGATGTGAATAGACATTTCCCTTATCTGCATTGTTGTCTTTAGTGTGCTATTTTTGCTGCTTCAGCTTTGTCATGTTAAGGTATAAGTTACTGCATTTGCTGCTGCTGTGTACCAGGCATAGTGCTACTGAATTTCATTTTGTATTACTCTGTTCATCCAGTTTCACTACTGATTTATTTTTCTTGTTCCTGCACGTTGGCTCATATTAGTTGTAATTATGCATTTTCTCTGTTAATTTAGATTTACTGCTGCTTGCTTTGCCAATTTTCATTTTTTGTCATTGCTGTTTGTGTTAATTTTTTTGTGCTGCTGCATTGCCTCATCCCTTAGTTTAGCATCTGAGCTCAGTAGATTTAAGTTAGCTTAAGATGGGGTAGGCTATATGAGAGTACGAGTTGTGATGAATTGAAAGAAATGCGTTGAGAACCTATAAGAAAATGGTTTGGCCAAAAAAGTAGTGTATAGGGGAGAAAAACTATTTTTGAAAGAGGATGTGAACAGAATAGAGAAAGCATGGTTGGATAGGATTTTTTTGGTGGAAACAAATGTTGAAATATGAGGAAAGATCTATAGAATGAAGTTTTGGGTTGGACTGCAGTACCAAATGTCACACTGAAAACAAACCCTGTCATGTACTTTTGTGTTATTGCGCTATGTGTATTTGTGTTTTTCCTGTCTTTATGTGTTTAGCTGATGAGAGTTATGTTGTAGAATGTTCCTAGTACTATGTTATTTACTTTGTAAAGATGTTTAGACATTATTTATCTGTTCAGTTTTGTTGCTCATGTGTGAAGTTGATGTTTCAAAAGTTATTCTGATCTTTTATGTATGTACTTATGTCATAATTCCTGTAACACTGATGTATATGTTTATTTCTATTGTTTAGTAAAGCCTGTATTGCTACAAATGTTATCTGTATTATTATGTTTTTAATGATGTATTTTGTACCTTTGTTTTTGTATTCTTATGTTATAAAATTGTAATTGACACCAGTTCATCAAATTAAGTAACTTCTAAGTTATATTTCACTGCACACGTTTCTGTTGGTCATAGTATGTGGACAATATGTGAGAAGTATGGACTGTTAGTGTTTGGACATGTGTTAATAAGTCAGCAAGAGGCTGCTTAACAGCATTGCTGGTTCTAAGGAGGTTTCAAAAACAAATTTTTTTTGTGAGTGCACAAGTCGTGGTTCATGGACTTGCTATATTCTCCGCAAGACTCTTCAATGGTGATTGTGCACCTGCACAGTCGCAATAGATGCCTGATGACCGTCTTTACAAGGACTATAATGGGTCTGCATCTTCGATGGCCCATCAATACCATAATCTCTACCAGGACTGCAGTGGGTCTGCTCTGTGATGACCTATCTACCAATATTCTTCAAAACATCGACTGACTGCGGTGGGTTTGCTCTGTTGTGGCCCATTACCTGTCAGCATGTCAAGAGTCAGCACTGTCTTTCCGTTGGAAGGACAACACTACTTCTTCAAGACTACATGGAAATCCACTACGTCCACGTGCATTGTCTTTCACTGCTCAGACTTTTAGAAAACAAATGGCAGTTTTACTGTGATGAATGATCAGGACTGTCTTTATCGACTGTGAGAAAATTTTAGCTTTTGACCAACATTGTATTAATAAGTGTGTGCATTTGATATCTTTCTTACTGTAATTATGAAAAAAATTTCAAATCTGTATTGGCCAGTGTCCAAAACAATTTGTAAAATTTTTTGTGGGCAGCATGGGGGCTATATAAGTAGGCTGTTTAGGTTTTTTTTTATTGATAACGCCACGTATCGCTATGTATGAAAATCACTGGCTGTGGTGTGTGCAGTCTGTGGCTAGTTTGCATTCTTGTCTGCCATTGTAGTGTTGTGCAGCTGGATGTGAACAGCGTGTAGCGTTGCGCAGTTGGAGTTGAGCCGCTAGCAGTGGTGGATGTGGGGAGAGAGATGGCGGAGTTTTTAAATTTGTAAGACTGCGTGTCATGAACTGCTATATACATTATGACTTTTGAACACTATTGAGGTAAATACATTGTTTGTTCTCTATCAAAATCTTTCATTTGCTAACTATGCCTGTCAGTAGTTAGTGCCTTCAGTAGTTTGAATCTTTTATTTAGCTGGCAGTAGTGGCGCTCGCTGTATTGCAGTAGTTCGAGTAAACAAGATATTTGGTGAGGTAAGTGATTTGTGAAACGTATAGGTTAATGTTAGTCAGGGCCATTCTTTTTTAGTGATTATTGAAAGTCAGATTGCGTTGCGCTAAAAAAATATTGTGTGTCAATTTAAGCAGTCATGTATAATTTTTCTAAGGTGACGTTTTACAAGACGAGAAAGCATCCGTCGGGAAGGTGGGTTCTTGTCAGGATATCGCTCTCTGTACAATGCCGCTGCTTGCGTAGCATTCGCCTACCTTCAACAACAACAGTAAAGGAAACTTTATGTCGATGCAGTTTGTAGGAAGGACAGCCTTTACTGTATGCCTAATCTACACAACAGTATTTAAAAGGACTAAACTGTTGTAATAAATGTACCCATACATAAGAAAACAATTTTGCAATTACTGTTCTGCTAACTTACATTCCCCATGGATAAGTACCATTTCTACCTTCTCTTCGTTGGTGTACATTCTACTCACACAACTCTTCAACTGACGATGGTTGATGGAATGACAGAATGCATTCTACTTATGTTTACATTTGTCCTCTGTCAACATCAGCACGTGGATGTGTTCCATTACCCCGAGTACCTGCACTAAGCGCTGGGAGCGTCGACGTCAGTGTTGTGCTCTGTAATTAATAACGGTGTGTTTCAGTGAATGATATACTGTGATTCATTTTTGAATAGGTCTTTAGGAGAGGAAATGAATTAACGAATAAAAAATACAAGGTGCCATTTAAAAAAGTCAAACCGCTGTTCATATCTTTGTAAAAAAACAAAGCTACAACTTAGGCAAAGATGCTGATTGATGCCCCATTGACAGCTAAAGAACATTTGATCGAAACATTTTGTAATTTGCAGCTGGACAAACAGTTATTTAGGGTGGTCAAGATAAATGGGACACCGTGCACAGGACGGACGCTTGGACGCTAGTTGTGAAGACCATAAGTATCTGGTACCGTCACGCCGCTACAGTTAGTTAGTTCCAGAACAAGTAGCGAGGAACAAGAGTAGTGTTCCCATCAGTACTGTTCTGCCGTACAGTCTTTTAAAATACACTCCTGGAAATTGGAAAAAAGAACACTTTGACACCGGTGTGTCAGACCCACCATACTTGCTCCGGACACTGCGAGAGGGCTGTACAAGCAATGATCACACGCACGGCACAGCGGACACACCAGGAACCGCGGTGTTAGCCGTCGAATGGCGCTAGCTGCACAGCATTTGTGCACCGCCGCCGTCAGTGTCAGCCAGTTTGCCGTGGCATACGGAGCTCCATCGCAGTCTTTAACACTGGTAGCATGCCGCGACAGCGTGGACGTGAACCGTTTATGCAGTTGACAGACTTTGAGCGAGGGCGTATAGTGGGCATGCGGGAGGCCGGGTGGACGTACCGCCGAATTGCTCAACACAGTGCTCGAAACATTGCTCCACAGTACATCGATGTTGTCGCCAGTGGTTGGCGGAAGGTGCACGTGCCCGTCGACCTGGGACCGGACCGCAGCGACGCACGGATGCACGCCAAGACCGTAGGATCCTACGCAGTGCCGTAGGGGACCGCACCGCCACTTCCCAGCAAATTAGGGACACTGTTGCTCCTGGGGTATCGGCGAGGACCATTCGCAACCGTCTCCATGAAGCTGGGCTACGGTCCCGCACACCGTTAGGCCGTCTTCCGCTCACGCCCCAACAACGTGCAGCCCGCCTCCAGTGCTGTCACGACAGGCGTGAATGGAGGGACGAATGGAGACGTGTCGTCTTCAGCGATGAGAGTCGCTTCTGCCTTGGTGCCAATGATGGTCGTATGCGTGTTTGGCGCCGTGCAGGTGAGCGCCACAATCAGGACTGCATACGACCGAGGCACACAGGGCCAACACCAGGCAGCATGGTGTGGGGAGCGATCTCCTACACTGGTCGTACACGTCTGGTGATCGTCGAGGGGACACTGAATAGTGCACGGTACATCCAAACCGTCATCGAACCCATCGTTCTACCATTCCTACACCGGCAAGGGAACTTGCTGTTCCAACAGGACAATGCACGTCCGCATGTATCCCGTGCCACCCAACGTGCTCTAGAAGGTGTAAGTCAACTACCCTGGCCAGCAACATCTCCCATCTCCGGATCTGTCCCCCATTGAGCATGTTTGGGACTGGATGAAGCGTCGTCTCACGCGGTCTGCACGTCCAGCACGAACGCTGGTCCAACTGAGGCGCCAGGTGGAAATGGCATGGCAAGCCGTTCCACAGGACTACATCCAGCATCTCTACGATCGTCTCCATGGGAGAATAGCAGCCTGCATTGCTGCGAAAGGTGGATATACACTGTACTAGTGCCGACATTGTGCATGCTCTGTTGCCTGTGTCTATGTGCCTGTGGTTCTGTCAGTGTGATCATGTGATGTATCCGACCCCAGGAATGTGTCAATAAAGTTTCCCCTTCCTGGGACAATGAATTCACGGTGTTCTTATTTCAATTTCCAGGAGTGTATTAATGATAACTGCAGCAGCCCGAGCCTACAATTCAACGATTGACAAATACGATGTCTTCATGTTGCTGTTTCTGTGAGACATCGGTGGGCTGTAGTTACTGTGCCTCTCACAGCACTGTCCCACATCTCCGCCATATTCATATGACTCTCCCGAGTATTGCATTCCCCGGGACTCGAAGCTGGGCGACAGCTCGGACGCTCTTAGCATGAAAATTTTTTCCAAAATTATTAGCGTATGTATTTTTCCCCACTTGTCGGCCTTTTCCCATCAGTTAGCAACAGTCTGAAATTAACATTTTCGTGGAATTAAAATTTTAGTGTGAATGAAGAGAACCAACGTAACAACCGTTAAAGGTTTACGAAACCGGTGTTAGAGGGATATGTGGAGATATCCTGGATGTTGTGCAGAATAGCAGCACACACGGCAATACCAAGAAATAAGCAGTGGATCGTAATGTTTCCTAAAACTGTTGTTGATATTGTGGTCTTCAGTTTAAAGACCGGTTTGATGTAGCTCATCTTGCTACTCTATCTTGTGCAAACCTCTTCGTCTCCGAAAAATTACTGCAACCTACATCCTTCTGAATCTGCTAAGTGTATTCATCTCATAGACTCCCTCTACGATTTTCACCTCCCCCCTCCCCGCTTCTCTCGAGTACCAAATTGGTGATCCCTTGATACCTCAGAATGTGTTATAGCAACCGATCCCTTCTTCTAGTCGGGTTGTGCCACAAATTTCTCTTCTCCCCAGTTCTCTTCAGCACGTCCCCATTAGTTACATGATCTTCTCCTTTAATCTTCAGCATTCTTCTGTAGCACCAGATTTCAAAAGCTTCTATTCTCTTTTTGTCTAAACTGTTTATCGTCCATGTTTCACTTCCATACAAGACTACACTCTATACAAATACCTCTAGTGATATATGCTTCTACATCCTTACAGTTTATCAATTCCTGCTTAGCCATTGTGCACTTCCTGTCGACCTCACCTTCAGGCGTTTGTATTCCCTTTCGCCTTTTTCAGTTATTGGATTGTTATATTTACTCCTTAAATTCAATATCTCTTGTGTTTCGTAAGGGTTTCTACTAGCTCTCGTCTTTCTAGCCCCTTGATCTTCTGCTGCCTTCATTATTTCATCTCTCAAAGCAACCCATTCTTTTTCTACTGTATTCCTCTTCCCTCTTCTTGTCAATCGTTCCCGAATGTTCCCTCTAAAACTCTCAAAAAATCTCTGAAATTTCAGTTTATTCATGTGCCATCCCCGGCATTTTTAAATTTCTTCAGTTTTAATCCGCATTTCATAACCAATAAATTGTGGTCAGAGTCCACATCTAACCCTGTAATGTCTTACAATTTAAAACTGGTTCTTACCGTTATGTAATCAATCTGAAACCTTCCGTTGTCTCCAGGTCTCCTCCATGCATACGAATTTCTATCATGATTCTTAAACAAAGTTCTACCTATGATTAAATTATCCTCTGGGCATCCATATTCACCTACTACTTTTCCTTCTCTTCCTTTTCCTGCTATTGAGTTCCAGGACCCCACGACTATTAAATTTCCGTTTCCCCTGACTATCAGAATAATTTATTTTATCTCATCCTATATTTGCTCAATCTCCACTTCATCTGCGGAGCTAGCCGACATATAAACGTGTACTACTGTGGTTGGCATAGGCTTCGTGTCTATCTTGGCTACAGTAATGTGTTCTTAGTAGTTTATCTGCGCTCCTATTTTTTACTTATCATTATTCTATTCTATTATTGTATATAATGTAAAACATTTCTTAACAAATAGACAGAAGTCAGCAAAAACAGCGTCTCACTGTGCATCTGTCTGTTTTTTACATACCTGTTGTCTACAGAAAGTTTTACAAATATATCTGGATATAGAGAAACAACACAAGTTTTAACCAAGACACAGTAGAAGTTACTCATCATTTTGTGTGGATACGAAGAAATAAAAAATAATTACTAAACGAAATGCCTCTAGTCGTTACAAATTGAAATTAAACTCTGTCCTTCTTAGTTAAATGTGATATATAGAACGGAGCTACCATTGCAACACGTGGAAACACAAATATTTACATAGCGTGCGTACACACACGATAAATAGAATGCGTCAACAGCAGCACAAATATTTACATGGATAAGAAAAGAATATCAAATACTTCACAATTCTTTGATAAAATGTGAACTGTAACCAAAGGTCGACACGAGAGTGATTTTCTTATCAAAGAGTTTACCGTCATTGAAACGAAAGTCATATATGTGGTTATTTTTTCTTTGTAGAACGTCTGCAGGGTATACACATTCCTAATACTTGAACTATGCTCTAACAGTTATGTTTGACAAAGAAAGAGACAGAGAATGCCCAAAGGAAGCTGCAGGCGAGTCAGCGTCTTGTACTGACGTACAAGGCATTCATTAAATGTGTCACCAACCACAATGAAAGAAATACATTTCTGTCAAGAAGAAACTGGTTTTTAAGCAGATGCAGCGAGACGTGTCATTTGCCAATAGTGAATGAAATTCTGGAACGGAATAATGAATATGACGTACCACTAACTCTGGAATTCATATATTATAAAACATGTAATATTCACCAGCCCGTGGAAAATAAGATATTCATTCAACATGTGCTAGGAAACTGTAAAATGTATGATATGTTAGTTTCATGGCTCCAGTTAGACTTCATCGCGACAATGAGAAATTCGAGGTTGAAAAGAGAATCACTCAAGGAGATTCCAGAACACCTAAACTAAGCTTAGCAGTCATAGAGGAATATTACAGAGCCGTAAAATACAGAACAGAGAAAGAATCTGTATTATTGGAACGTACCTAAAGCACTCTTGTATTCGACATTTTCCCTCAAGCAGAGATAAGCTTCTACATACGAATCAAGTAACTCAATACAACAACTTCTAAAGTAAGACTGAAGTCATTCCCATAAACAGGTCACATAGGCCCAATGCAGGCGACAAAAATACACATATACGTAAACATAAAACATAATGATGAACACATCCAGTCCACGAATGATGACTAAATAGAACTGTAACGTCACATTACATATGTCTGTCGATTTCCTTCTGTCTCGGGTAACCTCGAAGCTGGCTGTTGGGTCTGCTTCTTCTAGGCCCTTAAAATCCTGTTTTCCACCTCATTCGCGGATGACCTCTTGGGTGTCTAACAGTAGGCTGATGTACACTCCTGGAAATTGAAATAAGAACACCGTGAATTCATTGCACATAGACACAGGCAACAGAGCATGCACAATATCGGCACTAGTACAGTGTATATCCACCTTTCGCAGTAGTGCAGGCTGCTATTCTCCCATGGAGACGATCGTAGAGATGCTGGATGTAGTCCTGTGGAACGGCTTGCCATGCCATTTCCACCTGGCGCCTCAGTTGGACCAGCGTTCGTGCTGGACGTGCAGACCTTGTGAGACGACGCTTCATCCAGTCCCAAACATGCTCAATGGGGGACAGATCCGGAGATCTTGCTGGTCAGGGTAGTTGACTTACACCTTCTAGAGCACGTTGGGTGGCACGGGATACATGCGGACGTGCATTGTCCTGTTGGAACAGCAAGTTCCCTTGCCGGTCTAGGAATGGTAGAACGATGGGTTCGATGGCGGTTTGGATGTACCGTGCACTATTCAGTGTCCCCTCGACGATCACCAGAGGTGTACGGCCAGTGTAGGACATCGCTCCCCACACCATGATGCCGAGTGTTGGCCCTGTGTGCCTCGGTCGTATGCAGTCCTGATTGTGGCGCTCACCTGCACGGCGCCAAACACGCATACGACCATCATTGGCACCAAGGCAGAAGCGACTCTCATCGCTGAAGACGACACGTCTCCATTCGTCCCTCTATTCACGCCTGTCGCGACACCACTGGAGACGGGCTGCACGATGTTAGGGCGTGCGCGGAAGACGGCATAACGGTGTGCGGGACCGTAGCCCAGCTTCATGGAGACGGTTGCGAATGGTCCTCGCCGATACCCCAGGAGCAACAGTGTCCGTATTTTGCTGGGAGGTGGCGGTGTGGTCCCCTACGGCACTGTGTAGGATCCTACGGTCTTGGCGTGCATCCGTGCGTCGCTGCGGTCCGGTCCCATGTCGTCGGGCACGTGCACCTTCCGCCGACCACTGGCGACAACATCGATGTACTGTGGAGACCTCACGCCCCACGTATTGAGCAATTTGGCGGTACGTCTACCCGGCCTCCCGCATGCCCACTATACGCCCTCGCTCAAAGTCTGTCAACTGCACATACGGTTCACGTCCACGCTGTCGCGGCATGCTACCAGTGTTAAAGACTGCGATGGAGCTCCGTATGCGACGGCAAACTGGCTGACACTGACGGCGGCGGTGCACAAATGCTGCACAGCTAGCGCCATTCGACGGCTAACACCGCGGTTCCTGGTATGTCCGCTGTGCCGTGCGTGTGATCATTGCTTGTACAGCCCTCTCGCAGTGTCCGGAGCAAGTATGGTGGGTCTGACACACCGGTGTGAATGTGTTCTTTTTTCCATTTCCAGGAGTGTATTAACACTCTGTTGGGGTGAGTACCCTCTGTTCAGAGAACAGGTCCTGTACACTATAGACTTCTCCTTGCAATCAGTCTCCGAGTATCAGCTTCCTTAAAGAGCCAGTACAAATCTTCACTGTGGCTTCTTTCCCATCTTCCAATTTCTGTATTCTATAGCAGATTCAGATGATACTGGGGGAATGAGATTAGGAAAAGAGGCACTTAAAATAGTAGATTAGATTTGCTATTTGGGCAGCAAAATAACTGATTACTGACTACGTAGAGAGGATATAAAGTGTAGCTGGCAATGACAAGAAAAGCGTTTCTGAAGAAGAAAAGTTTGTTAACATCGAATACAGATTCCAGTGTTAGGACGTCTTTTCTGAAAGTATTTATGCGGAGTGTAGCCATGTAAGGAAGTGTAATCTGAACGATAAACAGTTTATACAAGAAGAGGATAGAAGCTTTTGAAATGTGGTGGTACAGAAGAAAGCCGAAGATTAGATGGGTAGATCACGTAACTAATGACGAGGTGCTAAACAGAACTGATGAGAATAGAAATTTGCTGCACAACCTGACTAGAAGGAGCGGTCAGTTGATAGGACACATTCCGAGACATCAATGGATAACAAATTTAGCATTGGAGGAAACTGTCGGTGGTAAAAATCGTAAAGGGAGACCAAGAGATGAATACAATAAGCAAATTCAGAAGGATGTAGGTTGCAGTAGTTATTCGGGGATGAGAAGGTTTACACAGGAAAGACAGCATGTAAGAGCTGCAGCAAACCACTCTTGGGACTGCAGACGACAATAACAATAACAACAACAACAACTTTCCAAATCATAAACCGATCGCACTAGTGACGTGTACAGCTGTTATCTTGCTTTCCTGGGCTACAATACGTGACATGTATAGATGATTTAAACTGTAGTACACCTGGTTCACTTTTATTACTCTTTTTCGAATTTAGCTCTCCGTCTCACTTTTATTCAAAAATATTGACCCAAAGATCTTGACTGTTTCGACTCTTTCAAAATTGTCACCGTCTATACTTGTGGGACCTATATAATTTTGTCGACGAGAGACTAACATACACGTTGTTTTCTCATTATAGGCGAGTGACTCGATTGCTCATTTCTAGTGTAAATCGAGATGTATGGTCTGTCACCTCATTCAGAGTTTCGCCCACATCTACAACTACATTTACGTGATTACTCTGCTATTCCCAATAAAGTGCCTGGCAGAGGGTTCAGTGAACCACTTTCAAGCTGTCGCTCTACCGTTCCTCTCTCTAACGGCGCGCGGGAAAAACTTAAATTTTTCTGTGCGAGCCCTGATTCTCTTCTCTTATTTTATCGTGATGATTATCTCTTCCTATGTAGGTGGGTGCCAATCTGAGGAGAAAGCTGGTGATTGAAATGTCATGAGAAGATCCTGTCACAACGAAAAACGCCTTTTTTTTTAATGATTGCAACTCCAACTCATGTATCATGTCTGTGGCACTATCTCTCCTATTTCGCCATAATACAAAACGAGCTGCCCTTCTTTGAACTTTTCCGATGTCATTCGTTTGTCCCACCTGATGCGGATCCCACTACAGAAAAGGGCGGAGAAGCGTGGTGTAAGCATTTAGTAGACCTGTTGCACCTTCTAAGTGTTCTGCGAATGAATCGCAGTCTTTGGTTTGCTCTACCCACAACATCATCTATGTAATCATTCCAGTTTCGGTTATTTGTAATTGTAATCCATAAGTACTTAGTGGAATTTGCAGCATTCAGATTTGTGTGAGTTATCGCGTAATCGAAATTTAGCGGTTTTCTTTTAGTACTGCCTGCCGCCGGCTTTAAACATACAATTTTTCCAGCATATCGAGGGTAGATTGAAGTCACCACTTTGACTATAATTGTATGAATGGGGTACCTATTTGAAATGAGACTCAAGTTTTCATTGAACTGTTCAGCAACTATATCTTCTGAGTCGGGGACATCGGTAAAACGATCCAATTAACAGTTTAGATCGATGTCAGGTATAGGCTCTACCCATTATATTTCGCAGGAGCTATCTACTTCAGTTTCACTACAAGGTAAACTACTTCTGACAGCAATAAATACTCTACCACCAACTGTATTTAATCTATCTTTTCTGAACACTGTTCGATTGCTTCAAAAATTTCGGCTGAACTTATTTCCGGCTTCAGTCAGCTTTCTGTGCCTATAACTATTGAACTTCAGTGCTTTCTATTAGGGCTTGGAGCTCTGGTTCTTTCCCAACACAGCTACAACAATTTACAACTACAATATCGATAGTTTCTACAACTACCTTACCGTGTTTTACCTGCCCCCTTTTAGACGGACGCCCTTTCTGTGGTTCCTTGTGAGACTAACCTAAAAAACCGCCCAGTCCGTTCCACACAGCCCGTGTGGAGCAAAACTGAACGTACTCAGACATTTCGCTCTTTACCTATTCTGATCAACACTAAACTGGCACACAGTATTTTTAGCGCAACGCAATCTGTCTTTCAATAATCCCTAAAAAAGAATTGCCGTGACTAACATTAACCTATACCTTTCACAAATCACTTACCTCACAAAAATCTTCGTTACTCGAACTAGTGCAATACAGCGAGCGCCAATACTGCCAGCTAAATAAAAGATTCAAACTACTGAAGGCACTAACTACTGATAGGCATAATTAGCAAATGAAAGATTTTGATAGAGAACAAACAATGTATTTACCTTAATAGTGTTCAACAGTCATAATATATATAGCAGTTCATGACGTCCATTCTTACAAATGTACTGTTCCTGATGGATACACGTCCAGATCATCCGCTCTCAAAAATCCGCCATCTCTGTCCCCACATTTACCACTGCTGGCGGCTCACCTCCAACTGCGCAACGGTATGCGCTGTTAACAGCCAACAGCCCAACACTACAATAGCGAATATTACAAGAAAGCCACCCAGCCACAGACTGCACACAGCACAGCCAGTGATTTTCATACAGAGCGCTACGTGGCGTTGCCAATATAAGAACCTAAACAGCCTACTTACAAGTGTTGTGTCTGCGAGAACCAAAGAGTGTTAAACCGCATTTCAGAAAGTGAAAAATACTTTATTGAGTGATCGTTGTTTGGTGCATTTTGACCCCTCCAAGCCAGTCGTGTTTGCGGTTGACGTATCCTGTCATGTGACTGGCGCTGTTCTTTCACACAGAGTTGTATCATTACACAGGCCAATTGACTTCACATTAAAACTCCTCAACAAAATACAATGCAACTACTCGCAGATTGAGAAGGAATCTCTTGCTACCGTATATGGGATGAAATTAAACAACACTTATATGGCAGAAAGCTGTACCAGGTGACTAGCCACAAACCTGTCACCTCATTGTTCGATTGCTCCAGTCCATCCATACATAGCGCAAAAGTTCCAGTGTCGGTCACTGCTCCTTTCCAATTCACTAGTACGACGTCTGACTTCTTAGCTGAGTTGTCGGTGCAACTGAGTGCCATGCTAGGGCCAGGGTTCGATTCCCAGCGAGGTCGGAGATTTTCTCCTCTCGGGGACTGGCTGTCGTTTTGTACTCATCATCAATTCTTAATCTTCGACAATTAAGTCTCGCACTATGGCGTCAATTGAAAAGACTTACAACTCAGCGGCTGAGCTTCCACAGCCTGGGACTCCCGCCCATCAGTACCGTATGATCTTTATGTTTCATTTCACCAGTACAAAAATGTGTGCAGGCCAACAGCTAACCATTCGAACACAGACACTCATTCCCGCCTATCAGTTGGCACTGATTCGCTGTGTGACACCTCAGACGACTCGTGCATCCATATAGATGCTCAGACACTGTTGCAGTACCTCCACACTTTGGCCATAGTCAACTAAGCAGATTGGTGATCCAGTGGTACGCCGTTATTTTACTCTTTGGCACAAATTATCTGTCCATCCGGCTGTTATCCTATTGAACAAGAACAAAAATCAATCTCATATGGTAGTGCTGCATTTGCTTCACAAGGAAATTCTTCACATTCCCCTTCAACGACAGTGGAGCATTGTACGCAGAAAACAAATCATCTGACGCTATTGCACACAGGTCGACAAAGACACGCAAACTGAAAAGCGTTGTCAAGCAGTCCAACATGTGCCAACGTCAGGCTGCTCCATTACAATTTTTGATTGGTCCAAGCCGAGTGTTCCATGATAGCTTCAGCATATTGACTTTGCGGGTACCTAATGGAATTCTTGTTGGCCCATTGTGGTAGATGCTTTTTGCAAGTTTCCATTTGTGGTTCTCTTACAATCCACCACATCTGCTAGTACTATATAGACTCTGACGTCGATTGCGACTAAGAAACTGCATAGGATTTTTTAACATTTTGTTATAGATTTTGACCTCCCAAAAACAGGAAACATAGGTTTTTATGTGTATAGCAGTATTTATGTTCATCAGTAATAAACCTATGTGGTTTTTTCAATTTAATAATTATTAAAAATTATATCAATTATAATTGATAAAATAAACTTAAATATACAAAATTACAACGTTAACTATTCTTTGGTACCACTTGCAGGTTTTTCCATGAACTCCTGGGCGCCAAAAGCAAATGCAAACAATCTATCAGGTTGCGACAAGTCAAACGACGATTTGTATCTCGCATGAAATGAAGAGAAACTCTCAGTAATATTGCTATTCAAATGAACAGTGCTGTTGTTTCGGTCTAGTCATGGATACAAGAGGCTGTGTTATTTCACCAAACAGTTTTGTTATATCTATTAATAGCCAACAGAGAAACATAAGTTATTTTCTGAGGAAAGTTTATTTTGCTTACTTTAAAACTTTGTAATTATGTAATAGGCGTATTTAAACTGTTTTAGCATGTAATTACCTGAACTATTTCTTATTTAAATTGTTTTGTTAATTAAATTGCATTGTGTATTATTGAGAAAGAGCGGGAAACCGCGCATAGATACATTTTGAGAAAGAGCGGGAAACAGCGCGCAGTAATACATCTGTAATGGTAGCAGGGATTGTCTGCACCAAAAACCATTGTTGGCGGCGAGACCGCACTTTTGTAGCATTGAGCGTTGGAAGCGAGCAGTTGCGAGTAAGATGTGAGACGAGGCAGTCGTAGCTAGCGAGACATGAGAGGAGGTCGCTGTAAGCGAGGTATGAATTAACACTTTGAAAGAAGCGGTGTGCTCGCCAGCCACTCGCTATATGTAGCGCAATGCTAGTTTTTAAGAATTTTTGTAAAGAACTATGCCCCTTGTAATTGTTTGTCAAGATCGTTCTCAGAATATAGTTATGTAATTTTGATGGAAAATTAGGTATGTAGCGCAACGCTACTTTTTAAGAATTTTTGTAAAGAACTATACCCCTTGTAATTGTTTGTCAAGATCGTTCTCAGAATATAGTTAACTTCTACCAGATTAAATGCATTAAGAATTTTCTATCCCAAAATCATTCACGTAAATGCTTTACGGAATTTATTGTTATCTTAAAAGAAAAGTCTAAACTGAGCTTCAGCTTTTATCAAATCTAAATTAACTTCAACTTAAAGAATTCCAGTCACAAAGTATTATGAAATTCCACCAGCAGCTTATAATTATGTTAAAGAGAAGTAAGTATATTCATTCCACAGTTTGCTGTAGCAGTCAGATGGCGATCCAGTATAAATAATTAAAGGTAAGAATCAGTCTTAATAATTTCAGGTAACGACTGAGGGCCACGGCGACAACACATTTTATGTTTCGTCGTAATAATCAGCAGGTAGTCTTGACAGAGCAGCAGTTAAAAGATTTTAAGAGACGCAGCGTTCAGTCAGCAAGCAAACTTTCATCCAATATTAGACGGGAAGGTTTCACTTGGCGATATCCATTCAGTACGACATTTTAGTGAATCTACTGTGGATATGAATATACTGACTTTGATAATAGTGTGAATAAGTTACTGTTAAGTGGCGCAACGCATATACTAAAGTGTATAACTTTTATTCACAGGTCATCGGCAATTCTGTTTGCTTTATTGATTCGGCGTGGAAAAGTGTTTGTTCAGTGTTGAATCCGCTTTGAACAGTGATATATTTTGTTGCGTGTGATGATTATAGACAATGTCCCGCAGAATAATTACTCGTTCTCAAACTGATAAAACTTTTTGTTGCATGTGATGATTATAGACAATGTCCCGCAGAATAATTACTCGTTCTCAAACTGATAAAACTGTACAAAATACTGACGAGAGATTCTTTTCTGGAATAGGCAGTAATAATACGTGTGAAAACCCTGATTCTGAAACGTTAGGTGAACAGACATTTAATAACTGTAACAATATGGAAGCGTTTAACGAACAAGTAACTTCAGAAATGCCCACAGACAATGAAACGGTAGTGCAAAATAATTTGGCATTAAATGCAACAGACGGTACACAGTCACAAATTCCGCATAGTAGACATAACAGTTTCAGTAACGAAACCACTACAATGCAGTCAGACAGAGAGACTCCATTAAGCACTGATTTAGATTCAAACGGTACACAGCTACACAACCTGCGTAGCAGATCCAACAGTTCTCATGACCAAAATTCCGAAATTACGGAAAACGTGACGCAGTCACAATCATCTGAGGATGTTCAAATGAACACAGATCTACAGCCTTTAACAACGAATACAAATACACACAGAAGTCAATCCGAAACGGATCCAATAATGGCATTTTTGCTACAAATGAGACAAGACATGAATCAAAACTTTAACAGAGGGTCACAAGAATTAGAAAAAAGGTCACAAGATCTAAAAAACGAAATTAAGGCAGAACACGCACACACAGATCAGAAATTAGACAACATGTACCAAAATCTAAAACACGAAATCAAAGTAGAAATTCAAACAGTCGCTGAAAAATGTTCACAATCAACACAAGAATTACGCGACAAAATTCAAGAAATATCCGATAACCAAGCAACATTTGCAGTTAGTATACAGGAAACAATGACAGAAAACTTTGCTAAACAAAACGCTCAGATTGATGAACGTTTTAACAATCACACAGAAAACTGTTTGATACGTCACCGTAAACTGGTGCGATCGCAGGATAAAGAACGAAAAGAATTACTACAAACAATCACTAAACAGCGTCAGGACGACAAAAAGAAAGTGTTTGCCCAGGGCAAAACATATGTAGACAATCACATACAGTCGATCTCGGAAGAAATCGAAACGGTCAAAGAAACAAATAATCAAATACAAGACAGGCTTACAGAAATCCAAACACAGACAATCGATGTGAAAACTTCTACAGACACTGAAATCCAGAATGTTAAAGATAAATTAACAGAGGACGTTCAGACACTAACTGACAAAATAGAACACATAGAAATTAACCATGACACAGAAAATTTAAAGGCAGATTTTAAGAAAGTCACCAAAAGCAACCGTAAATTACGAAACGAACTGACAGAAAAGATCAATGAACTCACTACAAGAATAGATCTTTTAGATACTAACAATGACGAGAGATCAGACGACACTGCACCAGTCCCAGTGCAACAGAACTCTAATAGTAATAACACGCCATTGACAAATATACAACAAACTATCACAGATCTAAAATCGCGTAATGATTCATTGCATCAGCAAATAAATTCTCTACAGCAAGAGATAGCGGACGCACAAGAAACCGCCGCACATAATCATTTTCAACAGAACACACACCGTTACGAAATGCCTCAGATCCATAATACATATAATGTTGGTAGACTTCAGAGAGTAAGAGATTTTACCCAGGAAGAAAGACACCCGAATCCATATTCAAGACAATACGACAACACTTACACACACAGACATGACAGTTTTGATCACAAACATTTTCTTTCAGTTAGAAAGTTTAAAACATTTAAAAACGACAGGGCGCAAATACATCCGTTGGATTTTATCCAACAGTTCAGGGGAGCACTTCCACCATCATGGCCAGTACAACATAAGTTAGAATTTATTGTCAGTTTTCTTGAAGGAGAACCAGCACGACGAATGCGACCAATTGCTAGACAATGTTTTTCCGTAGAAGCATTTGAGGAAGCATTTTTATCAGCATATTGGTCTGACACTACACAAAACAGCATCAAAGATCGGCTACTTAGTTTGCCAAACTTTGAAAATTCTACCTTTCCAACAATCACACAATTTTTCGAGTACATGGTGGAACAGAACCAGTACCTCAACGAGCCATACAGTCAATCGGCATTAATACAGCTTTGCATTTCAAAACTGCCCAGAGCTTTGAAAGTGTCATTACTGACAGGGCAACAAAAGGACAATGTATCCGCTTTTAGAGACATCTTACAACTATTAGAAGCACACCAGGCAGACTACGCATTTGTTAACAAAAATTTTTCACCACAGAACGGAAAACAAACAAACTCAGCTACTTTTGAACAAACACGATTTGGTAATAACAATCCGAGTAAACGCTTTCGCAGCGAAAATGACAACGAAAACAGGAGTAATGAAAAACATTATACTGACACGGTAAATTTATATTCAGGACAGCAACAGAATCCGAGACTTAACACGCAACCGAATAGGTCAAATTTCCATATGAATCATCGCTCAGATAATGCGACCGGGGAAGGCCATTACGCGGGTCGACCGCAAAATGAACAAAAACAAACGTTTCTACGGGGTGCAGGTGGGCTGCCGTACAGTCACAGTTATAACGACAGGAGAAAAGAAAACGAACACAGACCGCCGAGGACGTTCCACAATGACAATTTTAACGGAAACTACAACAGGGCCCAACAGCTGCGTTACCGTATGAATGTACCAGACACCAGATTTCATCCACCAGACACTGCTAATAATCAAAACGGCAGAACTGTACAGTTGATAGAACACATACCAAACTCCCAAGCTGAAAATCACATATCGGAAGAATTATGACTAGAGAAAACCTGCAATGAATCTCTTAATGTCGATACTATGAAATCACACAGAGAAAACATAACGACCGAAAATGCCATTACATTTGACGACGTGAGAGACACATTGTTACAGGAAAAACCAATCCTACAGAAAACAATATATCACCCAATAATAGAGATAAATTTACAGTCGCACAATATTTTAGCGATAATTGATTCAGGTTCACCTATGTGCGTAATTAACGAAGACACATTTAACAGATGCAATAGCAATAATGATTACCCAGTATTTCCTTTAAACAGAACGAAGGTCAAGGGAGCTTTTGCAGGAAAAGGCATTGAAGTTAAAAGACAGACACAATTAACATTTGTTTTTGCAGGGGAAACGTCCCACAGTGATTGTTGGATAGTTCCGAATTTAACAACAGACATGATATTAGGAATAAATTTTCTTGTTCAGTACGATGCGAAGATTGACTTCAAATCGTCATACCTCACACTACAAAAGGAAAACAGGGAAGTGATCGTAAGATTTCAAAACACAGTATCCTCCGAAGAACAAAATATGCACAGGATCGAGATTATTACTGATTCTCAAGATAACGATTGTTATATCGCACTATACACGAACACACTTAATAATGACTTGGTAGAGGAACAGGAGTACAATATGTTCGAGACAATTACACGCAAGGTAGACAATAGTGTAGCAAAATGCGACGCAGAACGCACAGAACTTGAAAATATTCTGGTACAATACAAAGCAGTTTTTGCCAATGTTCCAGGAACAATGACAGGATTTATGTACGAATTTCAGGTGAAACCACACGAGACTTTCAAAGCAAAGCATTATCCAATCCCACACATACACACAGAAGCAGTTAAGAAAGAATTACGAGCAATGATCGATCAAGGAATAATAGAACCAGCAGCCAGCCAATATATAAATCCACTACACATTGTTGAAAAGAAGGATGGATCACTACGTTTAGTTTTAGATTCACGTCAAGTTAATAAAATAATCATTACAGAAAACGACCGACCACAGACGTTAGAAGAGTTACTGCAAAAATTTCATGGCACCTCCATTTATACTACACTCGACCTCAAATCAGGGTTTTGGCAAATCCAACTACACCCAAATTGCCGAAAATATACGGCATTCCTTTGCTTTGGGGAATGCTATCAATTTTGTAAACTTCCGTTTGGACTAACGATTTCGTCTGCCGCCTTTATACGAGGCATGAATACTATTCTACCACAAGATCTGAAAAACAAAATTACTACATATGTCGATGACATTTTAATTGCAGCAGAAAACTGGGAACAACACAATCATACTCTTCAACAATTACTGAATACATTCGAGCAGAATGGTATAACTATAAACTTGCGTAAATCTGAATTTGGTAAAGCGTCAATAAAATTTCTAGGGCACATTATCTCACAAACAGGTATCGCACCAGACCCTGACAAATTGCAAGCACTGAAAGACATCGACGTGCCAACAAACAAAAAGGAACTTCGGAGCTTTTTAGGTCTTATCAATTATTTTAGAAAATTTATCCACTACAAAGCATTAGACACGCCCTTGCTATACCAGCTTACAAGTAAAAACACACTTTGGTCATGGAATGAAGACATTGAAGCTGAATTCGAGAACTTGAAAGAAGCATTATTAAAAGCACCTTTGTTATCACACCCTGACCCAACACAAAACTTTTCCGTTGCAACAGATAGTTCAACCACAGCACTAGGAGTACATATTTTCCAAGAAATAAAGGACGAAGATAAGACAGTCGTGAAACACATTGCTTTTGCAAGCAGGATACTTTCTCCAGCAGAGCGCAATTATTCTGTAACAGAATTAGAGACACTATGTGTAATTTACGCTTTTAAGCGATTCCGTCATTTTCTATATGGCCGACATACAACAATATATACCGATCACCGAGCAATCCAGTTTTTATTGTCAGCAAAACTTACGCACGATAGATTAAGCCGCTGGAAATTATACTTACAAGAGTTTGATTTTACCATTATACACATTCCAGGCACGCAGAATACTGTTGCCGACGCATTGTCGAGGTCCATTCACAATAAACGCATGGAGAAAGAAAATACCTTTTGCTACAACAACCATAGTATTATGTATATTAAACAAGTAGCTTTCGAAAACTTTATATCAGCAGCATTACAGGATATAGAGAGAGAACAGCAGAAAGATGAAACACTGAAAGAGATTGTAACGCTTTGGAAAGACAGAAGTAACGCTAAAGTCAGACTTCATTACACTGTACATCAAAATATACTCTTTATTCGATCATACCGAGACGGTAATAATTGGCTTTTATGCATTCCGGAAGGGATCGTAAATAAACTGATATGGTATACACATCTAAGTTATGGACACTACGGAGCGAGGAAATGCTTTCTGATTCTGCGACAAAATTGCCACTTTAATAACATGGAAAAACACATAAGAAAAGTAATAGCATCATGCAAGATATGTCAAAAAGCTAAATCATCAACAGTGTCACACATTCCACCATTGTATCCCATCATACCGGTTAAGTTAAGACACATGGCAGCAGTGGATCTTTTCGGCCCAATCCCCAGAACAAATAATGGTTATAGTTATATTTTTGTAGCTGTAGAACTAACATCCAAATTTGTAACATTTTCTCCACTAAGGAAAGCAACAGCAAGAACAGTATCAAGAGCGTTTGTAAGAGATTTTCTATCAGTAGTAGGACGTGTACAGAAGGTTATTTCGGATAACGGTCCGCAGTTTAGGTCAGACGTATGGAAGAAAATGTTAGAAAGTAAGAACATAACACCTATTTACATATCAAGATATCACAGTTCTTCCAACCCATCAGAAAGAATAATGAAAGAGATCGGGAAGTTATGCAGAATTTATTGTCATAAAAGACATACAACATGGGATAAATATATTTTACAGTTTCAAGAAGTGATAAATGCAATACCCAATGAATCTACGATGCTATCACCAACCGTAATACTGACAAATAAAGACCCACCGAACAAAATTACCGAACTAATTACTTTTCCTAAGACGCGTAGGCTTCGACATTGTGAAATAATAGACACAGCATTAGCAAACACTAAAAGAGCTGCAGATCGGCGGAAGAAACAACAGAAGCAGGTAAGTCGACTACAGAAGTACGAGATTGGCGACAAAGTACTGATTCGCACTCATTTTCTTTCCAACAAAGGTAAGCACAGATGCCGTAAATTCGAACTTCTGTATGCAGGCCCTTACAGAGTTCGTAATATTCCACACCCTAATGTAGTGCATGTGGAAACGCTACGTAAGAAGAAATCATTAGGGAATCATCATGTATCCAACGTGAAACATTTCTTGACTTAAATTTCAGCTGACGAAAGGACGGCGTGACACGTAAGTATGCAACAATGGTAGTTTCAGCGCGCTTCAGTAACAAACAAAGCCGCGACACGCAGCGGGCCGCTAATATTTCACCGTACCTTAAAGAACACAGCAGTACTTAATGATGCTACGCCAGCCAAGACAAATAAAAACACGAGAAACATTTCCTAACTTAAAGAGAACATGCAGACAACGACACGACGTATGAATTTGTGCACTCAGAGCTCATAAATGAAAGAAATTTTTGTTATAACGTGACATAATTACTTAAGAAAATGTCGATTTTTGCAATAGCTAAACTGATAATATAGATCGTTCATTAATCAATTATTTTAGTGGTAACATTAACATGTACTCTTTATTCCAGAATGCAGCATTGTTGTCACACGTCATCAAAATGAAACGTAGTTTTAGTTAGAATAAGGATGTGAATCTTTAGGTCACGCAGATAGCTGACGCTAATTGTCATTACAGAAATTTTATAGGTCATGCCGGGAGCTGACGTGATTTTGCAGCAGTTAATATTATGATAAAGTGTTTTATAGGTCATGCCAGGAGCGGACGAGAAGTACCAGAAGATGTTTATTGAAGTCATGCCGTGCACTGACGATAATTAATACTGAATGTTTTATAATAAGTCATGCCGTGCGCTGACGTTAATTAATGCTGAATGTTTATAACAGGTTATGCAGAGAGTTGACACAGATGCAGAAGAAGAATGTGTATGTTATGTTAGTATATAAGAAATGTATAATGTTAAGAAATAATTTTGCTAGCATGTGACACATTGCAACACTATGGATGGGGACCACACATTACAATGTCTAACCAGAATAATGTTTACCTTAATTTTCAGCTGCAAAAGAATACTTTAAATAATTTTATGACAGTAATTTTATTGTATATTATGACCTGACATTTGACGACTCATAACTGACGACTACACCCCTGAATGGAAGATAAAATTTTAGGACAGTAAGTCAAGAAATGCATTGTCAACAAAATTTATAATTAATGATGTAAGAAACTAAGATATGTAAATACAGAATAAGTAATAATGTACTTGTCTATAACAAATCTGTATACTATCAAATACTGAATAAGTAGGAACTTTTATGTCTTTTATATATGGGAATAATTTTCTGGAAGAATTCTTAAATTAAAACTACATATTGTTACAAATTACGACACAACATATTTTGTCATAGGGAAAATTATTTGGTAGTCAAATTATGGTACCAACAATGTCCGTGAACCCATTGCCAAAACAATTTTACCCGTACCTTAATTCCTGTGCATCCCCATTGTTATTGAGCACAGAATCAGTGAATTGTGAAACACGTGACTTCAACCAATGATGTTCTCGACGAGGTGTTTGCATACCTAGATGCACACCACAGCCCGATGTATGTCAATTGGTGCCTGCATACCTAGATACACACCACAGTATGATGTACGACAATAGGTGTTTGCATACCAAGATGCACACCACCAACCTTAATGGACCATTGGAGATGGAACTTAATCCTGATGTGGCTGCGGCAACTCAGGCTATTCGATGACGTACTTAGTGTTTGGGTACACTAAAACTATGGAGCAAGGCGATGATGGAACCACATGGCGAAACCTGGTGTTGTGCTATGTGAGGGAAAGGAACACACTTTTGAGTGCATTCACAGACAGTTGCCAGTGCTTTGACCATGCTATCCAATTCCTTTTGTACCTTCCTTAATTGTGGTACTAAGAGATGCCAATTTGAATTAAATGTTTCATAATGTAAACTTTCAATTGCTTCATATGATCTGTATATTGATTTTCACATTTACTCTTATTCTTGTTGTTAAATTTAAGGGAACCAAATTTTACTTGATGTACAATTCCTACTAAAACCCTTACTATTTACATATTCTCTTTATTAGAGATAGACAAATCATTTCGTATGACAGCATTTGTGTATACACTTTGTTCAAACTATTTTCTATAATCAAATTTTATACTTATGTTGAGTCCATATGACTCAACAACGTAGTAAAATTTTAAGAAAGCCGAGTAGCGGCATATGTAATTATGTAATAGGCGTATTTAAACTGTTTTAGCATGTAATTATCTGAACTGTTTCTTATTTAAATTGTTTTGTTAATTAAATTGCATTGTGTATTATTGAGAAAGAGCGGGAAACCGCGCATAGATACATTTTGAGAAAGAGCGGGAAACAGCGCGCAGTAATACATCTGTAATGGTAGCAGGGATTGTCTGCACCAAAAACCATTGTTGGCGGCGAGACCGCACTTTTGTAGCATTGAGCGTTGGAAGCGAGCAGTTGCGAGTAAGATGTGAGACGAGGCAGTCGTAGCTAGCGAGACATGAGAGGAGGTCGCTGTAAGCGAGGTATGAATTAACACTTTGAAAGAAGCGGTGTGCTCGCCAGCCACTCGCTATATGTAGCGCAATGCTAGTTTTTAAGAATTTTTGTAAAGAACTATGCCCCTTGTAATTGTTTGTCAAGATCGTTCTCAGAATATAGTTATGTAATTTTGATGGAAAATTAGGTATGTAGCGCAACGCTACTTTTTAAGAATTTTTGTAAAGAACTATACCCCTTGTAATTGTTTGTCAAGATCGTTCTCAGAATATAGTTAACTTCTACCAGATTAAATGCATTAAGAATTTTCTATCCCAAAATCATTCACGTAAATGCTTTACGGAATTTATTGTTATCTTAAAAGAAAAGTCTAAACTGAGCTTCAGCTTTTATCAAATCTAAATTAACTTCAACTTAAAGAATTCCAGTCACAAAGTATTATGAAACTCCACCAGCAGCTTATAATTATGTTAAAGAGAAGTAAGTATATTCATTCCACAGTTTGATGTAGCAGTCAGATGGCGATCCAGTATAAATAATTAAAGGTAAGAATCAGTCTTAATAATTTCAGGTAACGACTGAGGGCCACGGCGACAACACATTTTATGTTTCGTCGTAATAATCAGCAGGTAGTCTTGACAGAGCAGCAGTTAAAAGATTTTAAGAGACGCAGCGTCCAGTCAGCAAGCAAACGTTCATCCACTATTAGACGGGAAGGTTTCAACTTGGTGATCAAGATAAATCATGAGCCCCGCATAAGGTGTGTAGAAGAGGTGAAGAAGATCTTCGTTTGTGGTTTAAGGGTAAGAGAAATGCATTTCGATTTGGAATTCCTATGATATGGCGTGAGCAGATTGCTACTTCTGTTCAGTTGACGTAAGGGGATTCAATTCAAAAAACAAAAGAAGCATAACTTATCCTAACCTTCACTCAGCTATACGTCCAGTGCTCCATAGCTCTGAAATACCTATTCCACAGTCACCTTCCAGTTTGGATCAATACCCGAGTGAGTTGGAAGACGAAGTCACATTACCTCTTCAAGGTGAATCAAGCTCAGACTTTTCTTCAGACGAAGATGAAAGGTCTCGACTATTCTCTCAAAGTGAGAGCAATGATCTAGTAAGAGATTTAGGTCTTTCAAAAGATGCAGCCGAACTGCTAGGTTCCAGATTATAAAATAAAAACCTTTTATCATCTGGCACCTCATTTTCATGGTACAGACACCGAGAAAAAGAATTTACCCAGTTTTTTCTCAAAACTAGTCTTAAAGTAGTATTATTGCAGAATGGAAATAAATTTGCATCGCTTCCGATGGGACATTCTGTGCATATGGACGAAAACTATAACGATTTGGCCATTATCCTGGAGAAAATCAAATATCAGGACCATCAATGGATGGTTTGTGTGGAATTCAAAATACTCACGATGTTTTTGGGCCAGCTGGCAGGCTATGCTAAATACCCATACTTCATGCTTGTTGGATAGTAGAGCCAGAGAACAGCACTGGACTAAAAGTGATTGGCCACCCCGAGAAACTTTAAAACCTGGAGAGAAAAATGTTATCAATACTACTTTGCTACCACCAGAAAAGATTTTGTTGTCCTCTCTCCATCTCTAATTGAGGTTGATGAAACAATTTGTAAAATCACTGCAAAAGGATGAGGACTGTTTTAAATATCTATGTACAGAATTCTCGAAGCTGTCAGAAGGAAAATTGAAAGAGGGAGTTTTCACTGGCCCCGATATAAGAAAGCTTTTAACCGACACCCTCTTTGTAGAAAATGTGAATGAGAAGGAAAAAGAAGTTTGGGTATCGTTCAAGGATGTAGTGCGAAAGTTTCTGAGAAATACTAAGAATCCTGATTACAAAAACATTGTTCAACGGATGCCAGCAGTATACGAAGCTCAAGGCTGCAAGATGAGCTTGAAGGTCCAGTTTTTACACTCCCACCCAGACAGTTTTCCTGAAAACCTGGGAGCTTACAGTGAAGAACAGGGGGAGCGATTTCACCAGAATGTCCGTGATATCGAGAGACGGTAGCAAGGAAAATGGGATGTCACTATGCTTGCTGGTTACTGTTGGATGCTTAAGCGGGAAACTAAAGATGGAAATCGGAAAAGGACTCAGCGATGTATCAATGAAAAGGAGAAAAGGTTTCATAAAAAAGATGAATAAGTATAATACTGTTATTATATGTCAAAAATAATGTTTCATTGGTTGTACAAAAATATTATGTTTGATAATTTTGAGTAAACGAGTGCTTTTACCAATTTTTTGTGTCTGAATTTGCAAAGAATACCTTATGGGATAGAAAAAAAATGGACATCACTTCTGAAATCAGCGCATTCTGAAACACATAAGTCAGTAAAAATATCTCATCCAAATGACAATTTTTTTTTTTTTTTTTTTTTTTTTTGTAGACCTGTGTTATTTGTATCAAAGGGCTACCGGAAGTGTTAGTATCAGACAGTGGACCCCAGTTCACCTCGGCAGAATTCCAACAGTTCTGTACTGCCAATGGCATCAAGCATGTGACGACGGCAGCATTCCATCCTTAATCTAGAGCTGAAGCGGAAGGATTTGTCGAAGTATTCGACCACCAGATGAACAAGTTACGCGTTTCTCGTATGCAGGACCAGGAATTAGTGCTCTTCCTCTGATAATGCCATTCCTAGCCCTACAGCAGGAATGTCAGGAATGTCAATAGCGGAACTTCTGCACAGACGCCGCAGTTGCTGCATCTCCGCAGAAATTGGCCAGTTTTCCTCAGAGCTCTAAATGTAGAGTTAATGATGTCGTCTTTTTCACTGCTTTTGGCAGACTGTCGCTGGGAACGAGGAGTTATCACGGAAGCGTTGTAACGCTCTTCCTACGTCTTACAGGAGGCCACCAGGCCACACGACCGTCATCGGAATCAGCTTTCCTGTGTGGTTTGCGTGATTCTGCCGCGGGCTTTCCCTTTATGCATTCGGCGCCCAGGAGGACCCCGCAGCCTCAGATACGTTCACCTCTCTCGAGTACCGCACCGCCGGCGCTGCACGCGAATCTCGTGGCCGTCGATAGCGGCCGTCACTGCAGTGCCAGCCACAATAGGTGTCGGCAACCCCCCCCCCCCCCCCTTCCGCCATCGCCCTGCTGCCTTCCGGTGGTCATCAGTGGACGCTCCAAGCGCCGTAGCGCCTTCACCGATGGAGTAAGATGTGCCGTCCCTGGGCCTGAGTGCTCACCTCTGGTTCTTCAGGCGGTGTTTCCGGCCATTTGCAAGGTGGGTGTTAGGGGGCGGGCAGCCGCTCAGCACTGCTTTCAGTTTCGGCGGCCGCTGCCTCCTCAGTGACAGCTGCGCCCAACGGGCCTCCGAGGTATGGGGGAGAGGGGGCAGGAGTGTGGTGTCCTACGATATCGATACCACACCAAGTACACGCATTTCGAGGTTGGTAGTAAACTGTGTAACAGCCTCGCCAGTCAGCGGTCGGCTCGCGTACACACCTTATGCACGCATCTAATCCACCGTCTAGCCGGCATAAGCAGATGCACCAACGTGGCCAGCCAAGTCTACGAGCCGAAGCCTCTGTAGTGTTCGTACTAGTTTCTCTCTGCTTCGATCATTTATGACGGTTTGGCTCTGAATAACAGACACTCTAGGACTTTCTGTGTCATGTTACGTAAAGTTACCGTGCTATTCAGATTGCTTGTGCTGCTGATCACACATGCCTTTAGTCTAAGCAGCCACGCACCTACTCCTCGGCACCCACCTGTGGCAGATCCAGCAGATACGCCACGATCCATCACGAGCCGAATTTCGACGCATGCCGGCAGATGTTTCTCCTTGACACTCGAAACATAACACGCTCTTCTCACAAACAGTCAACATTCACAATACAATTTCTGAGTCAGAAACTACTCTACGTAATCTGTCCTTATATACGTAAGGTAAATGGCATTATGCCCACTTACATTACTGACCATTAAAGTTGCTACACCAAGAAGAAATGCAGATGATAAGCGGGTATTCACTGGACAAATATATTATACTAGAACTGGCATGTGATTACATTTTCACGCAGTTTGGGTGCATAGATCCTAAGAAATCAGTACCCAGAACAACCACCTCTGGCTGTAATAACGGCCTTGATACGCCTGGGCATGGAGTCAAACAGAGCTTGGATGGCGTGTGCAGGTACAGTTGCCCATGCAGCTTCAACACGATACCGCAATTCATCAAGAGTAGTGACTGGCATATTATGACGAGCCAGTTTCTTGGCCACCATTGAGCAGACGTATTCAATTGGTGAGAATCTGGAGAATGTGCTGGCCAGGGCAGCAGTCGAATATTTTCTGTATCCAGAAAGGCCCGTACAGGACCTGCAACATGCTGTCGTGCATTATCCTGCTGAAATGTAGGGTTTCACAGGGTTCGAATGAAGGGTAGAGCCACGGGTCGTAACACATCTGAAATGTAAGGTCCACTGTTCAAAGTGCCGTCAGTGCGAACAAGAGGTGACCGAGACATGTAACCAGTGGCACCCCATACGTCAGTACTGCGATGACGAATACACGCTTCCGATGTGCGTTCACCGTGATGTCGCCATCACGGACGGGAGCATTATGATGCTGTAAACATAACGTGGATTTATCCGAAAAAATGACGTATTGTCATTCGTGCACCAAGTTTTGTAGTTGAGTACACCATCACAGACACTCCTGTCTCTAACGCAGCGTCAAAGGTAACCGCAGCCATGGTCTCCGAGCTGATATTCCATGCTGCTGCAAACGTCGTCGAACTGTTCGTGCAGATGGTTGTTATCTTGCAAACGTCTGCATCTGTTGACTCAGGGATCGAGACGTGGGTGCACGATCCGTTACAGCCATGCGGATAAGATGCCTGTCATCTCGACTGCTAGTGATACTAGGTGGTTGGGATCCAGCACGACGTTCCGTATTACCCTCCTGAACCCACCGATTCCATATTCTACTGTCATTCATTGGATCTCGAACAACGAGAGCAGCAATGTCGGGATACGATAAATCGCAATCGTGATAGGCTACAATCCGACCTTTATCAAACTCGGAAACGAGATGGTACACATTTCTCCTCCTTACACGAGGCATCACAACAACGTTTCACCAGGCAACGCCGGTCAACTGCTGTTTGTGTATGAGAAATCGGCTGGAATCTTTCCTCATGTCAGCACGTTGTAGGTGTCGCCACCGGTGCCAACCGTGAGTGAAAGCTCTGAAAAGCTAATCATTTGCATATCACGGCATCTTCTTCCTGTCGGTTAAATTTCGGGTCTGTAGCACGTCATCTTCATGGTGTAGCAATTTTAATGGCCAGTAGTGTACCTTGCGCGATTACAATGTATCCAAGCATATAGTGCACTTCATCCCAATTTTACATTTTTTGTGTGCCGCTTTCATGTTTCTGAGATTTTAATGGCAATCAGGATATTATAAGAATATTGACGTGAAAGAATAAAAGTGCGGTAACCAAAAATGGCTCTGAGCACTATGGACTTAGCATCTGAGGTCATCAGTCCCCTAGAACGTAGAACTACTTCATCCATGCCCGAGGCAGGATTCGAACCTGCACCGTAGCGGTCGCTCGGTTCCAGACTGAAGCGCGTAGAACAGCTCGTCCACAGCGGCCGGCCTGCGATAACCCAGATCTCTAAATTAGTAGTTGCAAGTGCATTCAGTTTCATTCACGTAAACAGTAACTATCAAGCAAATATTTTGCGGGGTACTGGTCGGATGCTGACGGCCTGCGGAATCACTTTCCCTGGAGCTGGAAGGAAGTCTTTAAATTGTTGCTTCTTCACCTGGCCGGCGATCTTTGGCTATTTCGGTGGCGTCACGACTTGAACCTTGCAGTAGTTTCACTCTGGGCCAATGCCAGTGGACGAGAGTAGAAGTCTGCTATAAGCTGATTTGCTGTCTTACTGGTAAACTGTGCATTTTACATTTAAGTAAAAGTTCAAGATTATTTCTCAACGACCTTCCAATATGCCGAAGTTGGAATAACTTTGTACTTCAGGAGGTATATTACTATGCGTCTTAGAGCTAAGACGATCTGATTTCTGTAAACGGAAAGCACAACATTGTGGATGCGCTAGAGCAAACAATTCCAATAGAATATCCACAGTTTTGTGCTTTTCACTTATACTCAAGAAGTTGTACCAAGACGTGACAGAAGAATCGGTTAACATGGTTTGTGTTTACACTGCTGCACATTTACGCCAGGTGCACATGTTTTCTGTGCTTAACTCATGTCACCGTAAAATGTTTTCCTTGATAAACTGACGATATTTCTTGCAGATTGTTATTAGTTTTGAGAGTGATCCCGGTGCACACCGAACACCGCATTTGTTTCTCAAATTGCTGATGCCTTAGCGCCCGGATCCGGTCAACAATAAGCACAATTACTAAAAATGCAGTACAAATTAATTACCTGTCGGCCCACGCGCTCCCATCTCCTTCCTGCATCTCTCCAGTCTCTCACCGAGAGAGATGGGCGAGGCAGTCGACTCGCATTCTGAAGGACGACGGTTTGAATCCCTGTCCGATCATCCAGATTAAGGTTTTCCGTGATTTCTGAGTAGATGCAGCAAATGCTGGGATCGTTCCTTTGAAAGAGAGCGGCTGATTTCCTTCCCCACACCTGAAAACAATCCGAGCTTCTGCTCTGTCTCTAATGACTTCCTTTTTTCCAGTCCTTTAGCAGTTTCCGTTACGAGTTTGTATTGTTTCTTCTTTCTTCTATCTCAGAAGTACTGCATACAAGGATACACCAATTACAGCATCCGTTGTCGTGATATGTTCACAGAGTCATATGCAGAAAGTTTAGTGCGTCCACATGTGATATAAAGCATAATACGTCAGCTACGGCGTTTCGAGGCTCACTACGTAATTTGGTTGTATTCAGTCATTATAAACTATTAGGTGTTTTTAAAGAACCGTGTTCTCACAAATAATGAACTACGTGAACTGTGTGATGTTAACGTCAGCTTAAACGAAGAAACTGTTTTTCCTGTTTCTTTAGCCGTATGTATACGATTGAGGGGTGAGGGAACGTACAATGTAATAAACTCTATGAGGGTTGTTTTATCAGGAACTGCATCATTAACCACACGGTTGTGCTTAATTTTATTTTGAAATCAGATTTCGGTCGCAATACAACCATCCTAGAGCCATAAAAGAAGTATTTAACTGTCCATTGTTCAACTGCAAGAATTAAGTATTTAAATCCTTCGATGTAAACAGGCAAGTCTCTTGCAAACAACATTAGCGCCTTCTGTGGAAGACAAAAGTACATGAGTGTTATATTACAAGTTATACCAAAATGAAGCATTACAAGTCTTTTATGGGTTACTGCAGTTGTGAAATAAACAGCTAAACACACCTTTTACTGCCCGAGGATGGTCAGATCACGCCATAAATAAATTGTCAAAATAAAATTAAGCACAGCTATTGCGCCGTGGCAAAAATTGCTGTTTTGAGGAGCGCGCCGCAGCGCGTAGTGTGAAGCGGTTGCCCTCCGTTTCTGGCGGTGGCGCCGCTGTGGCAATCGCAGCTTTGGTGTCTCCCTCTGGTGGGAAAGGGGAAAGGTTGCCTGTTCACGTGCATTTAAGGGGCGCTATGAGCTCGCCAGTCCACAGATCTCTGGCGCTAATTCGCTTGAATACCGCCCTTCGATTGTGCTGTTGGTACCAATCGAAGCGATAGGTGTTGTAGGTGCCAGCCAGCCAGCCCGCCAGCCCGACGACGTGCAGCAGCCAGCAGCCAGCAGCGGTCCCCGCCAGCAGCCCACCAGCGCCGGTCCCCGCCAGCGCCCCGCCAGCCCTGGTCGCAGCCAGCAGCCAGCAGTGGTCCTAGCTGCCTACAGCAGCAGCAGCAGCAGCAGCAGCAGCAGCGGAGGCGTCCCCACCGTCCAGCCAGCTGGGTCGCCCCCACCGCCAGCGACAGCAGAGTGGGGCTTGGGCCCAGTCTCCTTCGTCCTTCGTCGTTCTCCATCACCTTCCACTCTGTCTCTCTCGTCGCCCTGCCCATCTCTCGTTTGCTTCCTTGTCTTGTCCTGTGTTTTTCCTCTCATCATAATGTCAAACCCCACCACCTCTTCTACAGCCACCACCACTGCCATCGTCTACACTTCCCCCTCAGCCGCCGCCACCACTACCACTACCACCCTTCAGTCCATCCCCCCACTGCTCACTCTCCCATCTCCCTCGCTATTTGTCGCCCCATCCCCGTCTCCTCCCTCCCCTCTCTCCCTCTGCTCCATCCGTTTCTGCAGCCCCCGCTAGGGTGGTTGCCCGGAGAGCTACAGCTCACACTCAACTCTCCCCTTCGCCCTCGTCTTCATCATCTTCACCGTCGCCTTCACCATCGCCCTCACCATCTCCGGCGCCGACTCCAGCACCGGGACCTGTCACTCCCTGCCACATTAAAGTCGCTCCCATCTCCCACACCTCCTCCACCGCCGTCAAGCGCCCCAGTGGCACCCCTGCCTCCTCTATTCTGCTCCGCCTCGTCCCCCTTCCCCAACCCAGGATGCCATAGACGTCTCCCCGCCTGCCCCTCCTCCTCCTCCACCCCCTCCTCCTACCGCTACCTCCTCTCCCATCCTGATCCCTCCTTTCTTGAAGCCCGCAACCTCACCCTCTTCCTTCGACAGCATTTTCCTGGTGCCCCCATCTCCCTCCTCACTCCTCGCCGTGATTTGGTGTTCATCTCCTCCCACAGCCCTACCCTCCACACGGACCTCCTTTCCTGCATCCCTGTAACCCGCTTTGGCCCTAATGCCTCCCTCATCCCTGGTCCTTCCCCGTCTCCCTCCTGCCAACCCCAACCCCCGTGTCACCTGCCGACCCACACCGTCGTGATCACTCGGCTTAGTCCGGCGATCACGGAGGAGGAGGTGTTCGCAGAGCTCAAGGTGCATCCCCATCTGGAGGTGCTTGCGGTTCGCCGCATCCATAACTCCACTGGCCCCACTCGCCTTTTGCGCGTCTTTTCCGAACACGCCTCCTCCATCGACCGTCTCCTGAAGGAGGGTGCCCTTCTCTTTCACCGCTGCTACCAAGTTGACCCTTCCCGTTCCCCTCCTCAATCCCTCCGCTGCCAGAGGTCCTTGCGGTATAATGCACACCCTACATCCGAGTGCCGCGAGGCCCCCACCTGCCTGCACTGTAGGCAAGCCCACTTTCTCAGGCAGTGCCCCAATCTCCAGTCCCCCCCTGCTGTAATACCTATAACCTCCCTCACCCCACTTACTCCTAGAAATGTATAGCCCGACCCTCTCCTACCACTCCTGAGCTCACCGTTCCTGTCCGCTCTCTGGACGCCCCTACCCCTCCCGGAAATTCCCTTCGTCCACCCCCTACCGCTGAGGACATCATCAGATTCCTCACCATTGTCCTTCAGAATGTTCATCCTTTTCAGCGCCCCCACACCCTCCAACAGGTATCCCTTGCCACCCGTTCCATTTTCCACCTGAAAATATACGCCACTTCCTCCAACAACCAGACCCATTTCACCTTCTCCCGTGTTGACACCCTTGTCTAAATCCCTGTCATGGCGCGACAGCACCGTATCCTTTTCAACATCTGCTCCCTTCCTGCCAACAAAAACCTCTTCCTGCACACCCTTGTCACCCACCGCATGGACGCCTTCCTCCCCAATGAAACCTTCCTCCAAACCCACCACACCATCCACACTTTGCCATACCTCCTTCACCGTTCTGATAATCCCCTCCCGATTCTTCTCCGGCCTTACCGTTACCTGCGCCACCATCTACATCTGCCCTAACGCCCCTATTCCCGTCGACTTCCTCTCCCAAGTTGACCGTACCTTCTCCTCCTATGTGATCGCCGCCGACCTCAACATCCACAGTCGTTCCGCCGCCCAGTTACGGCGGTGGCATCAGTTCCTCTCCTCCCTTCAAGGGGACCTCATCCCCATCCCCCAGCACACCCGTCCCGAATCCAACTCCACTCCTGATGTTGTCATTTCCTCCGCCAACCTTCTTGGCAGCATAACAGTGGATGTCCTGGCGCCTATTGGTAGCGACCATCTCCCTGTCCTCCTCACTGTTTCAGACGGTCGTCGCCCCCGCTCCGACCCTCGTAATGACCCTCCCCCTAAGTACGTCCATGACTGTGCCAACTGGAATGCCTACCGGGATACCCTCTCTACCTAGGTCGATAGCCACCCCTTCACTTACCACCACCCTGACGATGTAACCCATGCCACCTCCTTTCTCCAGCAGACCTTGTCTGAGGCCGTGGAGGCCCACATCCTTACTGTGGCTATCCACCCCGACCGTCCTACCTTACCCCCACAGGCCGTCCTCCTCCTCCGTGAATCCCGCCGTCTCTACCGTGCCTTCCTCCACACGCATGATCCGGACACACTACAAGGCCACCGGGAACTCCAGCGACACATTCGTAATTTGCTCGCGGCCAAGAAACGCCGGGACTGGCGACAGACATGCACCCGTTTAAATGCTACCCTACCTATCAACTCGTCCACATTCTGGTCAGCCTTCCGTCGCCTTACCGGAACTAAACCCTCCGCCAAACATCCTTTTCTCCATGATGATTACCCCTTCCCTGACACCCTTAGTAAGGCCAATCACTTTGCCTCCTACCTGTCTGATGTCTTTTCCATCCCCGATGATCCCTAGTTCGATTACTCCCTCTTCCCGGATGTCGAACTGACACCTCTGTCCCTCCCCTCGCACCTGGTTTCCAGTACTTGGACAACATTGCACACATGGAACTCAATGCCCCAATCACTACACAGGATCTTATTGCTACACTCCTCACAAAACGCAACACGGCTACTGCTCACGATCGTGTCACCTTCGTGAAGCTCCTGTCTCTTTCCTCTCCACCTTAGCGAGGCTCTACAATGTAGTCCTGTCCACCGGTTACTACCCCCACCTGTGGAAAACCTACCGTATCCTGATGTTCCTTAAACCTGGCAAACCGCCGTCCGCCATCTCTTCCTACCGTCCCATCAGCCTTACCTCGGTCTTCAGCAACGTCCTGGAATCTATCCTCACCCAACGTATCCACCAGCATCTCCGCCAGCGCCGCCTCCTTCCTGTTACTTAGTATGGCTTTCGGCCGTCCTTCTCTTCCAACGACCTTCTCTTTCACCTCACTCATCTCCTTTCCGACCAGCTTAGTTCCCGCCGCTCTGCTATCTTCCTCTCCCTGGACCTCGAACGTGCTTATGACCGCATATGGCATTCCGGTCTCCTCTTCAAGCTCCAAACCTTCGCCCATCCGATTAACTACGTCCGTCTGATCAGCTCCTTTCTCTCCCACCGTCCTTCCTACGTCACCATCCATAACACGGACTCCTACACCTTTTTTCCCTCCGCCGGTGTGCCCCAAGGATCCGTCCTCTCCCCCCTTCTGTACCTTTTGTATACGGCGGACATGCCGCCGCCGTCACCCCCCGTCGACCTTCTCCAGTTTGCCGATGACACCGCCTTCCTTGCCCTTGCCCCCACCCTGCAGCGCTCCCAAAACCTTCTCCAATCCCATCTTCACCGGTTCACCACTTGGTGCAACCAGTGGTTGCTCAAGGTCAATCCCTCCAAAACCCAGGCGACCATTGTAAGCAAAACCACCCCTTCCTTCCGCCTCCTTGATTTCTATCTCACCGTCTATGGCCGTCCTATCACCCTCACTCCCACCCTCAAGTACCTTGACGTCACCCTCGACCGTCACCTCTCCTGGATCCCCCATCTCCGGACAATCCAAGCCAAGGCACACTCCCAACTCCGTCTCCTCAAGCTCCTTTCGGGCCGTACATGGGGTCTGGACCCCTCTACCATCCTCCACACCTATAAATCCCTCATCCGCCCTATCCTTTGCTACGCCCATCCGGCTTGGATCTCCGCCCCCCTACCTTTTATAAATCCCTTCAAATCCTTGAACGCCATGATCTCTGCCTTGCCTATCGCATCCGTCTCCCCCATGCAGATCCCGTATGATCTTATTCCTTTCCCCCACCTCCTCCTTTTCCTTGAAAGGATACGGATCCTGTACACCTCCCGCAAACTCGACCCTCCTCACCCGCTTGTCTCGCCCATCCTCTCCCACCCCCGCCCGCTGCCGCACCTGTATTCCCACGTCCCACCCGGTCTCCATCTCTCCACCCTCCTTACCCTTTCCCAAGGTGGCTTCCGCCAGCTCCCCTCCCTGATGATGTCCTCCTCCCCTCCTGTCAACTTTGATCCTCCCCGCCCCCACTTCCTGTGTCCTCTCCTCTTGGCACCCTCCCTCCCTTCTCTTTCCTTTTCCCCCATCCCATTCCTCCACCCCTCTCCCCTGGGCTTCCCCCCTTCTCCACTCCCCCTATCTCCCCTGCTCATGGCATCGTTTCTCCCCTCTCCTTCTCTCTCTCCCTCCCCCCTTCCTCCTCTCTTGGCAGGTCCCCAGACTCGTACACGGTTAGTGAACATTCGCGCGCTGGAGATCAACGCCTCATGTTTCTGTGTGTGCCGTCGTTTGTGCATAAGTGGTTCAGTGTTATTCGTTTTGTGCATCTACATTCACGTGTGACAATTTTCGTATATGTATGTGTCCAAGTGTCTGAACAATTTTGCCTTGGACTCTATGCCCGTAAACGGCTCCATGTATTTTAAAAATGTTTGTCTCCATTTATATGTCCACCGTATTTTTGCCTCACATTGTCTTCATTTGTATCTTGTGTGTTTCTCTGAGGCCAAAGAGCGGCGTAGTATGCTGCTGCAGGCCTGCCTGTAAACAGGTTTGAAAACAACAATAAAGAAAAGAAAACAACTCGCCAGTCGGTCAGTGTGGGTCAGTCTCTCGTCCCCAGGTTGCTAGTCTGCGTCTGTTAGGCAGTTACTGTCTGTCTGTCTGTCGTTCGGATCAACCTTTAAAGCCGGCAAAATGAGAGTCTTTCCACTCCCCCAGTAAGAGCGAGTGGTCGCCCGTTCGGGGCTCAGTTCCTGCATCTGAGTCTGCGCGTTAGGCCGCCAGTCTGCTCCAGTTTGCTCAGGCAATGTTCACTGGCCGTTGGATCGATCGGTTGGTCGGTCGCGCACTGAGACACAAGATGACTTGTCCGTCTTGAGCGTCGGCGCATGTGAGGCCGCCTCGTGAGTCCAGTGGGCAGCGGCGTATAGAGAGCGGTAGTGAGTTCGCGGCCGACATGAGAGCAACAGGAGTCAACCCACGACATCGGTCTGGCCGGTGCGAGCTGCGACGCCGTGAGACGGCAGATAGGCACGCCTTTCTGCGCCCGCTGAAGCGTCTGGCAGCGGACGGTTCGGGAGAGCGATTTGGGGGTGCTGCGCCAGGTCGCCTCGAGAAATCGCAGTTTATTAGAAGATAAGTGATTGGTGATATCTTGTTTGATTTACTCTTGTTAAATTATACTTGTTTTCTTGGTGAGGTCGCCAGCCGTTTTGCTTTGGGGTCGTCCCACCATACTTCTCCGTTTGCCCACCCGTGGGAAGGTGGTTGTTTATAAATTGGATGGTCCGTTTTTCCCTTGTGGAGAAGGGGCGGGTTAGAGCAACCTGCGGTTCGGGTTGTTCGGTAATCTCCCTATCAATCTACCATACTTTATTAGCTGCCTCTGTCATGTTTGTTGGATTTGGTGTGTTAACGAATTTATTGCTTGGAGTGTAATGGCCTAATACCTGAAATATGTTTTGATCTTTGGAAACTTTGATATTATTGTCTATGATCTTGAGAGGCGGTGTCTATGTACTGTAGAGCATCTTAACTATCGTTTGAACAACCTTGTAGAATTTTATATAGTGTTTTGTACCATTTCTATCCTTTCTATGAGGGGTGCACAGTTTGTGTGCTTGTGTAATTGTTAAAACTCTTAGTTTAAAGTTATCTGGTGTGTTGTAGATTTACACCAGTGTACTCTTTCAGAGGCTGTTGTGAGCGGTAGTAACTACGGCCGTGTCAAAAGGGAGCGGCAAGGTCCTCTGCCGGAAAGCTCATACAGTCAAAACTGTGAATAAAATTCCCATTTGTTAAAAGGAATTTGGTTATGATTTCATCAGTTACTCCCTAGCAACTACTTCCATGCTTACATAGTGTGATTAAATGTGTTAATGTTCTTGATGAATCGCTAGTAAATAAAATAAATTCTTAAGAATATTCTTTGAAAATAAATCACGGTTCAGCTATCTATTGCATGACGCTGTTCCCAACATTCATTAGAGCTGTCCAAATGCGCTTACACAAAACATTTGTAGTTGTTTCGTTCTTACCGAGCCCTGTTGAGCAGGTGTGTGACCACGTTCAAGATCACCATGGTACGATTCCATCTCAATTCTTTTCATGTCAGAGAAAGCGTAGGAATGTAAACGTAGTCTCTGACGAGAAACTATACGAAAAAGTGATACATTGAGATAGTTTTATGAGTCTGTCAGGCTGGCAGTTTTAGATTCAGTGAATGCTGGATGTTTATATGTCAAAGACGTAGGGACCATGATGGGAAAAGAACGTATTTCTCTTTCTCTGCTCTGAGCTGTATCACTGAAGGATGTCCAGATATCAGCATCGTGTTACGGTTCTTTGAGCATTACTAGTCATCTGGGAACGGCTCATGAAGCACTTACCGTTAGCTGCTTCGTGCAGCTCAGTGGTGGCGGGATGAAGCTACTGCTGACAGGCAGCGAGAAAAAAATTCCCTTCCCGCCGTCACGTTATTTGCATAGAATGCCGCCACTCATCACAGCCCTCATTTGCATAGAAGAATCACCCCCTACCCCTACGCCCGGCGTATGCATACAGAAATTGCTGTTTAACACCACATCAGATACAAGTGCTCTGGCGTGCGAAACTTAAGGACGAAAGTAATTTTCGCATCACGTGTCGCTGGCATGGCTCAATAAAACTAGGACCATACATAGAGAGAACATGTAATGCCGCAAATGCATATCCTCCTATTTCCATCTATTGTAATATAAATTTTTTCCTTATTTTGTTACCTGAAGATATGACATTTCTGTGTCTTTATGTATTGTAATTGTTTTACAATTCGTATATATATGCATTTATGTCGATGTATAATTGGTTTGTTTGCAAATTTTACGCTGGGTCTTGCCTAGGGAAAACTATGCTATCGAAGGATTACATCGATAGGTCGTGTGGAGAACCAAAGTCTTTAGGATCTTGGGTAGTGTTAACTCTGCTGCGTGGAGCGCGGGCAGAGGGAGTCTGGCTGGAATAGGGCGGTGGAGCAGGTGTGTTGTGTGACGCTCCCGCGAGTTGCCGCGCTTTCAGGGTTGGGCAGCATGTAATTGCGCTCGACTTCCTATGATTCTGGCACGGTGTCGCGGACGGGAAGCATTAGCTGGCGCACATAAGGAGCCCTTTCGCCTGGTGACCGTGACGAGAAGAAGGCGCGCCAACATCCAGCTTCTGCAACAGCGATGGCCGCCAATAAGTGATTGTCGCCACCTCCTAGATCGACGACTTCAAATCTTCAATCAACCAACAAGGAAGCTTTTCAAACTGTTCCATTTGCATCACTAAAATACAGCAACTTAGCATGAACCTTTGTTGCTCATTGTCCCAATTGCATTACCAAGCAGGGTCCCTTCCTTTCCGAAATGAACCCAAGTGTCGTTGAAATTCAGACGCCAGCATTAAAGTAATATCGTTCCATTTCACTGCTTTAATTTCAAAGTTCAGTTAAAGTATTCCTAGCTGGCTACAATAACCAAACAGAACTATATTTAGATTACACAAGTACAAATTAAGAGTGCGAATTTTGTTACCATATTTTAGCTTACCTGTGACTCCAGCTCAGCTTGGTATGTACTAAATTTTACTATTATTAATTGTTCAGAATCATTTAATTCAAGTTACGAAGTTAAATCTCTTACTTCTAAATTGCGTAGATTCAAGGTGCTTCTAAGATGATTGTTGAGGTATCCCAAGACTAACCTCATTTTATTTAATTTCGTTGTGCTTCAGAAACAGAGTTCACTATTAATTTCACTAAATTTCACTAAATTAACTTACAATTTTTCGGTTTTATTACTTCTTTTGCTAAATTAAGTCAGAGTGTAGCGAAATTTATTACTTCTGACAAACATACAGTTTCACACAACACGTATCAACCTTCAGTTGCCACGCTTTCAGTGCTAATTATATGTGCATTAACCTTTCTTTTTCGGTTATTATAGTAGTTGCCATAGGACTGGCGACCGTAATTTTCCCCAAATCTCAAATATCTAATTAACGCAGCTAGCTCTTTATTCGCACGAAGTAATGGCCGCTATCGACAGGGGATCTCAAGTTGATTCCGTATTTCTAGATTTCCGGAAAGCTTTTGACACCGTTCCACACAAGCGACTTCTGATCAAGCTACGGGCCTATGGGGTATCGTCTCAGTTGTGCGACTGGATTCGTGATTTCCTGTCAGGAAGGTCGCAGTTCGTAGTAATATACAGCAAATCATCAAGTAAAACTGAAGTGATATCAGGTGTTCCCCAGGGAAGCGTCCTGGGACCTCTGCTGTACCTGATCTATATAAATGACCTGGGTGACAATCTGAGCAGTTCTCTTAGGTTGTTCGCAGATGATGCTGTAATTTACTGTCTAGTAAGGTCATCCAGAGACCAGTATCAGTTGCAAAGCGATTTAGAAAAGATTGCTGTATGGTGTGGCAGGTGGCAGTTGACGCTAAATAACGAAAAGTGTGAGGTGATCCATATGAGTTCCAAAAGAAATTCGTTGGAATTCGATTACTCGATAAATAGTACAATTCTCAAGGCTGTCAGTTCAACTAAGTACCTGGGTGTTAAAATTACGAACAACTTCAGTTGGAAAGACCACATAGATGATATTGTGGGAAAGGCGAACCAAAGGCTGCGTTTCATTGGCAGGACACTTAGAAGATGCAACAAGTCCACTAAAGAGACAGCTTACACTACACTCGTTCGTCCTCTGTTAGAATATTGCTGCGCGGTGTGGGATCCTTACCAGGTGGGATTGTCAGAGGACATCGTAAGGGTGCAAAAATGGCAGCTCGTTTTGTATTATCGCGTAATAGGGGAGAGAGTGTGGCAGATATGATACCCGAATTGGGATGGAAGTCATTACAGCAAAGACGTTTTTCGTCGCGGCGAGGTCTTTTTACGAAATTTCAGTCACCAACTTTCTCTTCCGAATGCGAAAATATTTTGTTGAGCCCAACCTACATAGGTAGGAATGATCATCAAAATAAAATACGAGAAATCAGAGCTCGAACAGAAAGGTTTAGGTGTTCGTTTTTCCCGCGCGCTGTTATGGAGTGGAATGGTAGAGAGATAGTGTGATTGTGGTTCGATGAACCCTTTGCCAAGCACTTAAATGTGAATTGCAGAGTAGTCATGTAGATGTAGATGTAGATGAACTCCAGTTAACTGGTAACGGAATGACTGCACATACACTTTCTTTATCAACTTTACCCTTTTTGAAAATTAATTTCCACCAATTTCATTTGCATTGTTCCTTTCACTTAGATGTAACCCTTCCTCCCTCTTTACCGACAGACTGCTTTTCCCAAATTTGCATTAGGTACATGCGGTTTAATGTTACAGTCATTGAGGTCGATAAGTAAGGGGGATGTTACCATCTGTTACAAAACGGTACAGAATGTAACTCAAAGAAAAAAAAACAATGAGACGAACGGAAATGACACTTTTATTCAAAGGCAACGATTACATTGAAGTGGCTGCGATTTATGAGAGTCCCCTGGAAATTACATATAGCGTGAAGTGCTTCATGACAGGCTGTTTGGTCACCACGCACGGCAGTGCACGCTGCGCAACGCGCTCCCATGCTGGCCACAAGGGCGGTAAGCAGTGTTCGTGGTGGGGCTTTCTGTATCTCCGCCAGGGGGGCTGACAAGTGCTGGATGCTGATTGCTGCATGTGAGCGTGCAGCAATACGGCTCCCCAACACTCCCCACGCGTGATCGATGGGATTTGAGTCGGGGCAACGGGCATATTCTTTTCTTTTTCCCTCGTCTGCTCTCTCGATGTGGTGGCGGGTTGTGACCCAAGGAAATGAAGGAAAGGCAGAAAACACCACTGAAAAGACGCATCTGGAGAAGGAACACAGTGTCAGAATAAGGTGACCGCTGAGTGTACCGTGCTGAAAGAACTGGAGGCCAGTGGGACCATGGAGCATCCATTACGCCTCCCCACACCATAACAACTCCACCACCAAAACGATCATGTTCTACAATGTTCCTCTGGGTGCAACACGTGTCCCCAGCTCTCGCCGTATGAGTTCACATGGAGCAACTTAGGCCGACTGCTGTGACCGAGCGTTCCATGCTCTTCAGTCCGGAACCGCGTTGCTGCTATGGTCTCAGGTTCGAATCCTGCCTTGGGCATGGATGTGTGTGATGTCCTTAGGTTAGTTAGGTTTAAGTAATTTTAAGTTCTAGGGGACTAATGACCTCAGATGTTGAGTCCCATAGTGCTCAGAGCCATTTTGAGGTGCCTGAGGGATGGCACTCCAGGCTGCTGTCCTAGCCATATGACTAGTGTCGACAGCTCGTTCCTAGTAATGCAGATTCGAGGATCTTCCTGGTATACAAAACAGCTGGGAAGCTTCACGGTTTATCGCATTAGTGGCGCCGCAATTTTCGCCAGGGATAGCGACCGTAAGGCAGTTGATATGGACAACAACGAGTTGGTGCCTGATCTTGCTACAAAAGCGGTCACGTGGGTTTGTAGGATCATCTGCAGGTTGGATTCAGACACTGTACAGAGGCATATAGCGACCGAGTCTCGTTACAGTCTGCTCACAGGGTAAATATCCTCACTGGATAAAATATTGGTCAGCCGTTAAAAAGCGCAGCGGTGGATCTGGAGCCCTGTAGATAGCTTTGGGCTGCTACAGGTAGGTCTTGTCAGCCTAGGCCTCTGCCTAGGCAGTGGCAAAGAAGTGGTGTGTAAGTGCCATTCTGTTCTACATCTACAGCTAAATCTACATGGATATTCTGGAAATCAAATTTAAGTGCCTGGCAGCGGGTTCATCGAACCACCTTCACAATTCTCTATTATTCCAATCTCGTAAAGCGCGTGGAGAGAATGAACACCTATTGTAACGTTGTTGCATTAATTTGAGGTGTAAGCGGTGCTGATGTTCAAGACCATCAATGTGGGTTAAAAGCTGTGAGCTATGTGGGGAAGTTAACCTTGCATTACTGAGCAATTGTTTCACCAGGTATCCAGTCTAGCTTACCAAATTCCCAACCAGACTAATATTAATTATAATCTTTTAGTAGTCATATGACAACTGGTGATATATATGTATATAAAAAGATAATTTAAATAAAAAGAAATAAATCAATTTATATTTGGAAATTTATTTTAACATTGATCATTGAAATTTCAGCATATTAAACTTGATTCATAACTAAGCTGGTGCCTTATTTAGGATTGTGAAAATGTGAGTTTGTAATCTTACGGAACACATCAAATATGGAGCCAAGACTGGGAGACTACATACAACACTGCAATCATAAAATAACACATGAAGAACGTTGAAACATATGCAAGAGGAAATTAACCACAAACAACCGGTTCAACTTTCACCCAAAGAAGTTACGTTCGTAGCGCAATCCTGTCCGGCATGTAATTACCACACACTGGTATACTAAATTCATACTAGCTCTCTGTGAAATCTTCCCGAAAGGAACAACTGAGGGCTACTTTGATGCTTACACCACATGCTTCACGTGGTCAACTTGGTTTACACAAAGAGTGTAACTCCACAATAATTTTGATAATTAAAATAAATTAGATCGAAAAGCAATTTACAAAAGAAAAACCTCGAACTGGTTACTATCGTCTTACTATTAACCTGATGGATCAAACAATTGTATAAGCACGTGGTACTGGTCTCACAAAGTACATCCCACGTGGGTTGAACATAAAGAAAAGTTGCTATATTGAAAAATATTGTTAAGGTGAGACGTTATAATCTCACGCACATTCGCATTTAAGATTGATGATCTTAGTTAGAGTTACTGATCAACACGTGGTTCCACTTTACTCACAAAGTAGTAACAAAGCAACTACTGGAAGATATTCTGAAGTTCACACTCGAAATACACTGCGTTGCAATTTAAGATAACATTAGATATTTTAGAGCTAAACCTGAAATAAAAGTGATTAAATTTTCAGTTAGGCTGAACTTAAGAAATCCATTGTCCTGCTGACTTAGCAGACACGCGCTTAGCCGGAGATCTTACCACTTCAGACGCTCGCCGCGGACAGACTGACCTGCGCTCCTACCGAGCGTGCTTCCCGATACAAAGCGGAAGTGACCAGAGAGGCAGCTCCCTATACCAACATGACACGGGACGGACAGGACCATACTAAGGATAGAAACCTCTTTGCTTTTAGAAAGCGTAGCTACTTGTTCCGACGTTGGTCCTACTGTTCTCTAGCAGAAAGGCTTGTCTGCTACCATCCAGCATGCAATTAGAAATACATTTGCTCATCCATCCTCTCACACAGAAGGGAAGGGGGATGACAGTATCTTATCATATACAGTATGTAAAAGAAAGCGGATGTAGGTTCCGTATGAGACTGTGTGACATGAATTACATATAAACTGTGTTTTAAAGTGTAGTAGTGTGACAGATCGTTCTTTTTTATGTGTAAAAGTAACACGTTTCACTGCTCAGTCTGCTCCCAGATAGTCAGGAACACCCCAGTAAATTTAGAAGAGGAATTTATGCCGTAAATGACAACAGATTTCAGAAATTAACATGAAAGGAATCCAACAGAGACCTTTCACTATATCTTTCCGTACGAGCTCTGATTTCCCTTATTTTATCGTGGTGATCGTTTCTCCCTATGTAGGTCGGTGTCAACAAAATATTTTCGCAGTCGGAGGAGAAAGTTGGTGATAGGTATTTTCGTGAGAAGATTCCGTCGCAACGAAAAAACGCTCTTCTTTTAATGAGTTCCAGCCCAAATCCTGCATCATTTCTGTAACACTCTCTCCCATATTTCGCGATAATACAAAACGTGCTGTCTTTCTTTGAACTTTTTAGATGTTCTCCTTCAGTCCTATCTGGTGAAAATGAAATGTCGTGTGACTAGGGCCTCCCGTCGGGTAGACCGTTCGCCTGGTGCAAGTCTTTCGATTTGTCACCACTTCGGCGACTTGCGCGTCGATGGGGATGAAATGATGATGATTAGGACAACACAACACCCAGTCCCTGAGTGGAGAAAATCTCCGACCTAGCCGGGAATCGAACCCGGGCCCTTTGGATTGACAGTGTGTCGCGCTGACCACTCAGCTACCGGGGCGAACAGTCCTATCTGGTAAGGATCCCACACCGCGCAGCAGTATTCTAATAGAGGACGGACAAGCGTAGTGTAGGCAGGCTCCTTAGTAGGTCTGTTACATTTTCTAAATGTCCTGCCAATAAAACGCAGTCTTTGGTTAGCCTTCCCCACAACATTTCCTAAGTGTTCCTTCCAGTTTAGGTTGTTCGTAATTGTAATACCTAGGTATTTAGTTGAATTTACGGCTTTTAGATCAGACTGATTTATCGTGTAACCGAAGTTTACCGAGTTCCTTTTAGCACTCATGTGGATGACCTCACACTTTTCGTTATTTAGGGTCAACTGCCAATTTTCGTACCATTCAGATATTTTTTCTAAATCGTTTTGCAGTTTGTTTTGATCTTCTGATGACTCTATTAGTCGATAAACGACAGCGGCATCTGCAAACAACCGGAGACGGCTGCTCAGATTGTCTCCCAAATCGTTTATATAGATTTTAGTAGAAAGAACATTTGGAGAGTTAAATAAATTTTTCAGGTTATATATCGCATATAAGCACACAAGATGGCCAGATCTGATACCTAATTTTTTGGAAATTCACAATGCAACCCCGCATGCCTCCACGGGGTATCCACCAACCGAGATTATAATGAATAATAATAGAGTACTGAATGAGTGGCTGGCGCATTTGCCTAAGGTCCCTGTCATTCCTGAGCCTATGGAAGAGAGGGTAAGGAAAGCAGGGTGCAACCCTACCAGGTGCTCTCAGACAAGGAAAGAAAAATATAATGGACATGTGACGAATAATCAAAAACTTAGTGTTGGGGACTTGGTGCTCTTACGCAATCATCCTAAGTCCTCGGCACCCTTGAAACAGAATAGCAAGTGGCAATTGGTGTACAATGGACCAGTTTGATGAGAAAAAAAGAAAGATATTTATTATGTAAAAATGTCAATGGATGAAAAAATGGGGAAGAAATGGCTTTAAATATTTATGTTATTTACTCTTTCAGTACGAACTTTGTTGTAGAACCCCTTATTTACGTGTGGTAATGAAAATTCATTTAGACAGAATTAAGCACATTTAAAATTACGTGAACCTTAGCAACCCTTTCATGTTGATAAATTCAAACTAACTGATTAATAACATTTATTTGAAACTTATTTAAATTAATTTTTTTACGTATTTCGGCCTTGGCACACATTTTCTAGATGCAGTGGGTTTTTAAATATTTACTGAATTCTTTCCCGGCGTTAGCTATGGAACACAAGACCGTCTCTGTTAGCATAAAATGGTTAAATATTGCCAAGCCGACCTGAACGTTTAATTATCATTGACGAAACACACTTCACTATACGTTTAAGTTACTTGCTTTAGTAATGGAAAGAACCAATACATTAACAACTTCAACATTAATTATCCGCCTACGAATGCACAAATGTAAAACCAGTAATAAATTCAGTCAGCCTCAGGATCGCTGTAAAAGAAAAATATTTCGTAATTTACTGCTAATTTTACCTGCTCCCGATTTACGGGTTTGGTTAATTTTATAGCGGAACAATTTTTTAAATGTGCCGCCGCTGCAAATCGTTCGGTCGCGGCACAGCCCAGCAACACCAACGATAATCGCTAAAAGTGCTGAAAATTCTTAAAAGAAATATTATAGATGATATGGGCAAGCTAAATTACATTAGTAATACACAATTTTGATAAATTATAATGTATTTAGACCATATCAGTAATTGAAATTACACACCTGTATAATTTCTCCTCTAATGGCGGCTAAAGATAGATACAGACAAACGAAGTCTACTCATTCATATAATGCTACGTCACAGGTTCCTCTTTCTCTCAGCTCTCGAGGAAGACGACAAAGAATACACATTATGTATCGCTATTTATATTATTGCTGACTGTGAATGTCTCTTTGTAATCTTACAACATTATTTTCCTCTGTGGCTGTATTTTACATTTTTTTCATCGCAGATATTAACATGTTTCTTAATTACATTATGAGTATAGAAATATTACAATTGTAAATACATCGAGAATATTATTACAGCAAATATTACAGTAATAACCAACGTCCTTTACACAAAATTAAATAACATTTTTTGTTAAACAATTACAGTGCATATGAATTGCTTCATAGCGGCGTAAATAGTACAATTAAATATCATTTCATTTTATTAATAGTGTGTGTGCTGCCAGGGAACGTTACACTGCCAATAAAACGCAATCTTTGGTTAGCCTTCCCCACAACATTTCCTAAGTGTTCCTTCCAATTTAGGTTGTTCGTAATTGTAATACCTAGGCATTTAGTTGAATTTACGGCTTTTAGATCAGAGTGATTTATCGTGTAACCGAAGTTTAACGAGTTCCTTTTAGCACTTATGTGGATGACCTCACACTTTTCTTTATTTAGGGTCAACTGCCAATTTTCGCAACATTCAGATATTTTTTCTAAATCGTTTTGCAGTTTGTTTTGATCTTCTGATGACTCTATTAGTCGATAAACGACAGCGGCATCTGCAAACAACCGGAGATGGCTGCTCAGATTGTCTCCCAAATCGTTTATGTAGATAAGGAACAGCAAAGTGTCTATAACACTACCCTGGGGAACGCCAGAAATCCCTTCTGTTTTACTCGATGACTTTCCGTCAGCTACTACGACCTGCGACCTCTCTGACAAGAAATGGCAAATCCAGTCACATAACTTAGACGATATTCCATAAGCACGCAATTTCACTACGAGCTGCTTGTGTGGTACAATGTCAAAAGCCTTCCGGAAATCCAGGAATACGGAATCGATCTGAAATCCCTTGTCAATCGCACTCAACACTTCATGTGAATAAAGAGCTAGTTGTGTTTCATAGGAACGATGTTTTCTAAACCCATGTTGACTGTGTGTCAATAGACTGCTCCCTTCGAGGTAATTGTATCGAATTAGCGTTGTCTACGTGGATGCTTGACAGAATGGTATAAAGGAGCTATCGTGTAATGAAATTGTTCGATTTGTAGGTGCTCGAATACAGAATGCCCAGTGCGTTTACAAGGAGTGGCTCCCAATAGCAGAACTGCGATTGTAAAAATATTCGAAGCAACTGGGAAAGGAGATGAGTGTCGCGCATTACCAGTGACGATGTGATTACAGCGCAACAGCGGCTGCTGCTATCAGTAGTGGATGCAGGTGCGTCTCAAACGCTTTGCGAGTGAACATTGCCAAGAGGCAAGCATTCAGTGGTCCCTGTAACACCCTAATGAACCCCAAAACCCAATTAGGAAAGACCATCATGATTTAAAATAGGGAAAAGTTATCCTGACAGGTACGACAACTTTGTCGATGATATAACACCAGAAAGTCTTGATAAACACCAAGAGTAAGCATTACAGAGTGTGTTTTGGTAGAAAGGAAGAAGAAAGAAAGGTCATATTTAGTTATTTGTCAAACATCTAAGTAATAGTTGCAAATTAATACCATGAAAGCTAAGTCCAAAGAAATGTCGGTCAGAGATAACTTTTACGTGGAAGAGAGCTGTAAACGCAACAAAGAAATTCAATGCATCTACAATGCTCATTCACGGAAAAAGTAAGTCGTGCTATCAACTCATACGAGAGCAGCTTTTGCCATAGTAGAGCGAACGGAGCGCGACGAGATTGTTTTACTTTCAAGAGTCGTTGTTGTGTGACGTAGACGCACGGATTTTGTGAACTGATATTCAGACTAGAGACTTGAACCGAGATGGTATGCTGACTGTGTATACCGAGTTGTTGGACTTTATTAACGGAAGTAGGTAATATTGGGTCAACATTCATATAAGTGAACTTATAGAAACGAGTGGACAAAGTTTCTAAAGACTTTAATACACGTTTAGTCTCGAGTAGGAGAAATTGACACGAATACATGTAGAAGAGATAATTACGCAGAGGGTTAAAGCTGTCGTAATTGTCACGATACTTGAAACTAACAGAACTGCCAGTGCTAATTAACCGTGTGTGCGTGTCGCGTGATTTTTATAATGTATTCAGCGAAAAGGAACAATAAAATTGTTCATCAAAAGTGGAAATTCAACGTGTCGCTTCCATCATTTTATGAATATTTGGTAATTGCTCATCAAAAGTTAATGAACAGTGACTATTTAACTTGGAAATAAATTTGTGGAATGTTAGTTGTGACAAGGAAGGTTTGGACATACATAATATTACGACGCTAGATAATTAAGACATTGTTAAAGAGTGTTTGTGGATCTCGCGCCGTATAGAGCGAACAAATTTACTTAGCAACGAACAAACAACGACCAATACTATCTTCAATTGAACTTTTCCTTCACTTTTGGTGATGTGGACGAAGCGCATGAGGGAAGATTCATCAATTACTGCACTAAAGTGTTACCTGGGCACATAATAATTCAACTTCAAAGCATAAGAGACAATCAGAGTGCGCAGTTCGCATTAATAAGGAAACTGTGTTCACTCGCAATCAAACTTTAATTATTACGCGAGCAACGATTTCTTAAGAGCTTTTTCAGATCTTGTTTCTCGTTAACCAACGGAGACATCTATCATCGCGCATCGCGTCTCGACTCCACCGACCGAGCTGTAGCAGCAACAGCTCCACGGCGTCGACAAGTCCAGCACGCGGCGGAGAGGGGACGTCACATCCTTTAGAGTCATCCTGGCAGAAGGCTATGGCTGATAGCGCCATATAAGGCAGTACGGCTTCAATGGGACGAACGGCACAGAAACAGGACGGCAGCTGACTGAAAGTTCGCGGTATCGCCTCTTTACAAATGATTCAAGCCGGCGAGTTCACCGGTGGCCCAAGGAGCCGGAAAACCCACAATGTACGGATGGCGTGGTTGGGGCTCGACATGGTTCTGTGAGGTTCTGGAGGGTTTCATAACATGACTTGGGACAACTAATTCACGTTGCCGAGAATTTTTAATTCAACAATGTCGGTGACCAGATTTAGTCTTCTCTGTCTCCTGGATGAGTACGCTTCCAAGAGCACAGCAACCATGTTCACTGAGCCGCAGGAATACGTCACTGTTTTGAAGAACCGTCAGGCAGCCTACAGCGCCTCTACTGGCCCTTTGAAGAACCGTCAGGCAGCCTACAGCGCCTCTACTGGCCCTTTGAAGAACCGTCAGGCAGCCTACAGCGCCTCTACTGGCCCGCTAGATCAACCGATCTGAATCCCACAGAAAGCTTTTAGAGCTATCTGGGACATCTGCTGAAGTATGATTATCAGTATCCTCGCATTTGTGTAATTGCAACCATAATTCAGCCTTTCTCGCAGTCAGTTGAAGTAACATTTAGAGTTATGATGCTAGATGCTATATGACTGCTGTAGTGTTTGGCGCGTACCGGAAATGGAAAGCACTGCACAATGAACGCCTTCATCGAATGCTAGCAAATTGCCCTTCAGTGTTTCCATGCAAGTGGGATTTATTGATTAAAATTTTTATCCCTGTGCGAGCTTATTTTCAGTGCAAAAGATAGCCATTTATAGACAATGGTGAACAATGTGGGGACATGAAAGCCATTCGCTACGTCTAACGTCAGTGAATCTTGGCGTGAGTGAACACGGGAGTATCATTATTTACGTATCGCGCGGACGCGTGGCTGTGCAGAAATGACTGCAAAATGACTGGTGAGGTGATGGGCTCAGGGTAACAGAGTGGCAGATACGTGTCCTTCCAGACTGAGCTCACGACATGAAGGTGGCAAAATTTGTACTGTTGTAAGTAGGCTGTTTAGGTTTTTATGTTGGTAACGCCATGTAGCGCTCTATATGAAAATCACTGACTGTGCTGTGTGCAGTCTGTGGCTGGTTTGCATTGTTCGAATTTGCTATTGTAGTGTTGGGCAGTTGGCTGTCAACAGCGCGTAGCGTTGAGCAGTTGGAGGTGAGCCGCCAGCAGTGGTGGATGTGACGAGTGAGATAGTGGAGTTTTGAGAGCGGATGGTCTGGACGTGTGTCCATCAGAGACAGTAAATTTGTAAGACTGGATGTCATGAACTGCTATATATATTATCACTTTTGAACACTTTTGAGGTAAATACATTGTTTGTTCTCCATCAAAATCTTTCATTTGCTAACTATGCCTATCAGTAGTTAGTGCCCTCAGTAGTTTGAATCTTTTATTTAGCTGGCAGTAGTGGCGCTCGCTGTACTGCAGTAGTTGGAGTAACGAAGATTTTTATAAGGTAAGTGATTTGTGAAACGTATAGGTTAATGTTAGTCAGGGCCATTCTTTTGTAGAGATTATTGAAAGTCAGATTGCGTTGCGCTAAAAACATTGTGTGTCAGTTTAGTCTTGATCAGAATAAGTAAAGAGAGAAATGTCTGAGTACGTTCAGTTCTGCTCAGCTGTTCGAAAATCAAATAACGTAAGAGGATTTCCAGCACAGTAATTCACTAATTTTTCTAAGGGGACGTTTCACTGTTAGTGTTTCTCCCAATGACTCTGACGAATAAACGGATGACAACAGCGGAAATTGGAAGGGATGTTTCAGGAGGAATGCCACCGAGAAGCATCAGGGACAGTCTGTTGGAAGCTGGGGTTGCTGTCTCCAGTTGTCACACGCCGTTTGCCTCTGACGCCGTACCAAGTACGATACATCTACATAGTTACTCTGCAATTCACACTTAAGTGCGTGGCAGAGGGTTCATCGAACCATTTTCATACTACGTCTCTACCATTCCACTCTCGAATGGCGCGTGGGAAAAAGAAACACCTAAATCTTTCCTTTCGAGCTCTGATTTATCTTATTTTATTAAGGCGATCATTTATCTCTACGTAGTTGGACGTCAACAAAATATCTTTGCATTCGGAAGAAAAAGCAGGTGACTGGATTTCGTAAATAGATCCCGCCTTTGTTTAAGTGACTGGCACCCCAACTCGCGTATCATATCAGTGACACTCTCACCCCTCTTGCGCGATAACACGACACGAGCTGCCTTTCTTTGCACTTTTTCGATATCCTCCGTCAAACCTAGCTGGTAAGGATCCTACACCGCGCAGCAATATTCCAGCAGAGGACGGGCAAGTGTAATGTACGCTGTCTCTTTAGTGGGTTTGTCGAATCTTCTCAGTACTCTGCCAACAAAGCGCAGTCTTTGTTTCGCCTTCCCCACAATATTATCTATGTGGTTTTTCCAATTTAAGTTGCTCGTAATTGTGATTCCTAGGTATTTATTCGAATTGACTGACCTTACAACTTAATTAGAAGAAAGATTAAGGAAAAGCAAACCTACGTTTCTAGCATTTATAGACTTAGATAAAGCTTTTGACAGTGTTGACTGGAATACTCTCTTTAAAATTCTGAAGGTGGCAGGGAGCGAAAGGCTATTTACAATTTGTACAGAAACGAGATGGCAGTTACAAGAGCCGAGGGACATGAAAGGGAAGCAGTGGTTGGGAAGGGAGTGAAACAGGGTTGTAGCCTCTCCCCGATGTTACTCAATCTGTATATTGAGCAAGCAGTAATGGAAACAAAAGAAAAATTCTGAGTAGGTATTAAAATCCATGGAGAAGAAATAAAAACGTTGAGGTTCTCCGATGACACTGTAATTCTGTCAGATACAGCAATGGACCTGGAAGAGCAGTTGAACGGAATGGACAGTGTCTTGAAAGGAGGATATAAGATGAACATCAACAAAAGCAAAACGATGATAATGGAACGTAGTCGATGTAGTGATGCTGTGCGAATTAGATTAGGAAATGAGACACTTAAACTAGTAAAGGAGTTTTGCTATTTGGGGAGCAAAATAACTGATGATGATCGAAGTAGAGAGGATACAAAATGTAGACTGGCAATAGCAAGGGAAGCGTTTCTGAAGAAGATAAATTTGTTAACGTCGAGTGTAGGTTTAAGTGTCACGAAGACGTTTCTGAAAGTATTTGTATGGAGTGTAGCCATGTATGGAAGTGAAACATGGCCGATAAATAGTTTGGACAAGAAGAGAATAGAAGCTTTCGAAATGTGGTGCTACAGAAGAATGCTGAAGATTGGATGGGTAGATCACATAACTAATGAGGAGGTATTGAATAGGATTGGGGAGAAGAGTAGTTTGTGGCACAACTTGACTAGAAGAAGGGATCGGTTGGTAGGACATGTTCTGAGGCATCAAGGGATCACCAATTTAGTATTGCAGGGCAGCGCGGAGAGTAAAAATCGTAGAGGGAGACTAAGAGATGAATGCACCAGATGAAGAAGCTTGCACAGGCTAGAGTAGCATGAATCTCGCAATAAATATACGGAATGTCTAGTGACTTAATGTAAGAATGTCATACTATAGAAAGGAAAAGCGCTGCCATTATGGACGAGGTTGAGAAAAAACTGTTCATTATTAACAAAATGCAAGTGTTTGGAGTGAAACTTCCAAAACATTGATTACGAAAAGATAACTAATTTCACTACACATCGTCTCGCGGTTGTGGCATGGTCTCACCACATTATTGCAAGTGATGATTCGAGTGGCTGCACAATCGATCACTGGTGGAACCAACTACGCTCGCCGTCAGCAGAGTCCAAATTAGCCAGCAATGTTTTTACACTAAAAAGTCTTGGGACAGCGATATCCACATGTACAGACGGCGATAGTATCGCATACACTAGGTATAAAAGGGCAGTGCTGCAGCGGAGCTGTTATTTGCACTCAGGTGATTCATAAGAAAAGGTTTCCGACGTGATTACGGCTGCATAGCCGGAATTAACAGGCCTTTACTGCCGAATGATAGTTGGAACTACTCGCATGAGACAATGCATTTCGCAAATCGTTAGTAAATTCAATATTTCGAGATCCACAGGATGAAGAGGTGCCGAGAATACCACATTGAGACATTACCTCTCATCACGGTAGTCGACAACCTTCACTTAACGACCGAGAGCAGCGCCATTTGTGTAGATTTGTCAGTGCTCTTGTACTGATGACCATACTCTTTGTTTCTGCTGTGTTTATTTTCATCCCATATTCCGCACAAGCTTAATTCAGATCTTTCAGCATGTTATTCACTGTCCGCTCACTTTCTGCCATTAATACCATGTCATCAGCAAATCTTATACATTCTATTCTCTTTCTACCAATACATATTCCCCTTTTTCCATCCAAGCCTTTCGCAATAATCTCTTCAAGTTATGCGTTAAACAACAGTGGGGAAAGGCAACAACCTTGTCCCCAACATCTCGTCCAGTGCTGCTTTCTTCTGACATTTCATTTCCAGTACTTATCCTTACTTTCTGGTGTAAACATAGATACTGTATCAGTCGTCCCTCTTTCCAGTTCACTCCTTTCATCTTCAAAATATATATCAGCTTGTTCCAATGAACTCGGTCAAAAGACTTCTAAATCTATAAAAACAGTAAAGATTTCTCTATCTTTTCCCAAATATCTTTCCGCTACAGTTCTTAACAGGCCAATACCATCACTTGTTGCTTTTACACTTCTAAATCAAAACTGCTCCTCTGCAATCAGTACAAGACGCAGACTGTCCAATATTAAAATAGTACAATCTACCATTAGCCAAGTAAGTGCATTTAAATATCTTGGAAGCACAATAACTTAAGACTTGAAATGTCACCAGGAGATGAAAACTCAAATTGCCATAGCGAAGAAGGCATTCAACAGAAAGAGGATTCTCTTATGTTCCATATTAGATAAAGGTCTAAGGAAAAGGCTTGGCAAATGTTTTGTCTGGAGTGTGGCACTACATGGGGCAGAAACATGGACGCTGAGACGAGAGGATGAAAAAAACGTTAGAAACATTTGAGATGTGGATGGGGAGAAGAATGGAGAGAATGAGCTGGATGGAAAGCGTGAGTAATGAAAGAGTATTCGAAAGGGTTGGTGAGAGAAGATGTCTGCTGAAGGTTGTAAGAGAAAGGAAAAAGAAGTGGTTGGGACATTCATTGAGAAGGGAGTGCTTGCTAGCAGACGCTTTGGAGGGATTAGGTTGTGGGAGAAGTCTGAGAGGAAGAAGAAGATATAAGATGATAGACGACATAAAGAGAAGAGGAAATTATGCAGACCTGAAGAGGATGGCAGAAGACCAGACAGCCTGGAGAACTACCATGTGAAAACCTGCCTTTTGGCAGAACACAGATGATGATGATGATGTCAATGCTAACAGACAAACAACGCTGCATGAAATTGCCGCAGAAATCAATGCGGAACGTACGGTGAACATACCGCTTAGGACAATGTGGCCAGAGGAAGCAGCACGAATCAAACTTGCGCAGTGGAAGATGCAAACACCAGGGCGATAATACAGCAAGAGAGAGTGTCAGCCACATGCAGAAAAGACTCGTGTGGGACCAAATTAAGTTGTGTGCAGCTAGAAACGAAAGTGTTGTGTGGAACCGAAGACATTCTTGCGCAAGCCAACCAATTGGAAACGAGAGTGTCATGTGGAACCATAGGCATTCTTGTGCAATCCGATCACTTAGAAATGAAAGCGTCGTGTGAAACAAATTAACTCGTGTGCACCCAAGTACATGAGAAACGAAGTAAAAGGCCAGGTAGGGGAATAGCTAGAGGCACAGATTCATATGCACATTCAGAGCCAGTGCCGGCAGTTTGGAGATTCCGCATCGAGACGCCAGTGGGGCCGAGTAGGCACATAGCAGCTGATACAGCTGATAAAGACTTCAACTACGAGAAGACGATAGTCTGATGGACACTCAGGAACTGCAGGTCAAGTAGGATTTTTAGAGTTTCATTGGAATAGTGTTGAACAGAGGCTGTCACTCTTTGTCTCAATTACTTAGAGAGATTTCAGTGTTAACCAAGAACAAGTGATTGCTTTGTACTTGTTTCTTATATGTACCGGCAATTAGCTTTGAAGTAGCAAGTCCAAATAAATAGACTGAATGTTACTAAGGGGTTTATGGTCCAACACCTCACATAAGTATATGTGAGAATAAACTTGATAGAAACTAACCAATCTTTTCTGCCTATTGCAATTCTGTAACCTATTTTCAGGGAACTTATTTGCTCCGATATAAAGGTTGACAGCAATTTGTAACTACTGGATTGTCGTTAATGTCCCGATAGCGCTACGCAGTTCACACTTACTTCATTCTGGTATATTGAGGCTGTGCCGGGACGCGACAAAAGGAAGCCGGATATGATATAAGGAAGTGTCCCCTGAGTTTTGGCACTTGAATGTAAGTCACCAGGGCATCGGTTCAGGAGGCTCAGGAGCAGTACTCAGCATCGGGTGGCGGAGGCTCTGGACCTTTGTATTGATCTCAGAACTGAACTTTCCCATTGTCACCTGGTTTCCAATCGAATGTGAAGTAAAAGGAAACCTCTCATTGCCTCATTTTCCATCTCTCACAGCCTTTGACTGTCTCAGTTCCGAATCTGTTTACTGTTGACCAATCAAACTGCTCGTTATAAAGAGCTCATCTCCTTCTCCTGACTGGTTTGTGTTCCGCCATACTGCACAGAAAAATGGCGTCACACTCTCTCTGTGTCTCTTTCTTCGAACAAAGAGGCTCTGATTTGTCACAGTCCAGAGTCTTTTTCTAACTTAGAGCTTATTTATATTAGCCATTAGCGGCAGCTTGCACATCAAACGTACATTGTTTTTCTGTAAAGACAGAGCATTCATTGGTCTCCCATAATTTGACAGGCCAAGATCTCAGTTTCCACGCTGGCCGCGGTGATCTCGCGGTTCTAGGCGCGTAGTCCGGAACCGTGCGACTGCTACGGTCGCAGGTTCGAATCCTGCCTCGGGCATGGATGTGAGTGATGTCCTTAGGTTAGTTAGGTTAAAGTAGTTCTAAGTTCTAGGGGACTGATGACCACAGCAGTTGAGTCCCATAGTGCTCAGAGCCATTTGAACCATTTCAGTTTCCACTATCGATCACTGAAATGCTTACCTCTGTTGTTTGCTGTGCTTTTATGGGGAAATGGCCAGCCTTCGACATCCTGCGCAGGAAGGTGTTTTACAGCCAGAGAGAAAGATTTCTCACTTCTTTCCCTGGTCATAAAATGGTTTTGCCAGATGTTTTTCTACAGGAGATGCTGTCTGCGTTTGTATACAATGGCCTGACTTCTTGCTGCGCCTCTACATGCCAGTGGCCGGTGACCTGGCCCCTCGGGTCACCCCCGGCGGCCTTTAGCAAGAACTTGTTCCTGGGTGAGACCTTGTCATGGCTTTGGCCAATGCAGGTTCCTGCTCGTCGCCTCACAGTGCTTTCTTAATATTGCCCACTGTCACACTGCATGAAAATATGAATTAAGGTCGCTCGCTAGTGAATCTGCTGCAAAAATTCTGAAGTTTTTCCGTCTTAAATCAATATTTAGAGTTTTGTAAACCAAACAGTGGTTAAATGAAACGATTCGGACATCGAGAACATCTTTAAAAACAAATTTGAATATATGTCGGTATGCGGTAGATCACATAACTAATGAGGTAGTATTGGACAGTATTGGTGAGAAGAGAAATTCGTGGCACAACTGGACTAGAAGAAGGGATCGGTTGGTAGGACATGTTCTGAGGCATCAAGGGAGCACCAGTTTAGTACTGGAGGGCAGTGTGGAGGGTAAAAATCATAGAGGGAGACCAAGAGATGAATACACTAAGCAGATTCAGAAGGATGTAGGTTGCAGTAGGTACTGGGAGATGAAGAAGCTTGCACAGGACAGAGTAGCATGGAGAGCTGCATCAAACCAGTCTCTGGACTGAAGACCACAACAACAACAACAATGCGGCCTTGGACTCCAAAGGGTTTGTAAATGTGTTGGAAAAAATGCCTTATGGAAGAACTGTAAAAATTGAAAAGTTAGAGTGTGTTGGTCATGTCCGAAAGAGGATGGGCACACGTTTTCGTAAGCTATAAAATATATGAAGGGGAAACTCAGTGATGGCAAACCAATTGGTGGTCGGGGTCGTCTTACTAAGGAAGAGGTGGACAAACTGCAATTCTACTATGGTTTAGCCATAAGAAGACATGGAGACAGTATTGTGGCCATGGATAAAGCAGTATGGGCTACCTTTTCCCATAAAGCTTCTACGGATGACAGTGGTGTAGACACATGGAATGGATACAAAAAAGCAATGGCAAATGGTGAGACTTGTGCACACCATCACTCCCTGCCATTTGAGGTACTGGAAGCAATTAAGCCCATACACAGGGACCTAAGTGACACTAAACTATTCTCACGGTGCTTACATGGAAAGAGACAAAATATTAATGAATGTTTCAACCATGTGATATAGGAACGCCTGCCTAAAACGGTGTTTGTTGGTTTCAATACCATGACATTAGATGTATAGATGCATTTATTTGCTTTAATGATGGGGCAGTTAGCAGACGTGATGTTTTAGAGTTATTGGGACTAACTCCTGGTTTCAACATGAGACAACCACTGATGGCAGTTGATTCTTTGAGAGTGGCCCAAGACGAAAAATGGCTTCTTGAGGCAACTAAAGAGGCCAGAATAGCAAAGAGGAGCAAGAAATGGAAGAGACAAGATGAGGAACACACAAACCAAGAATATTATGCCACTGGAGGGTTTTAAGAACAACTGAGTTGAGTAACAGATGAAATGTACCTTTAAACTGAATTTCCCAAGAATTAAATTTTCTGACATGTTTATTTTATGCAAAAAGAAAAAAAAAAAAACATTGGAGCTAGAGGTCTGAAATTTTTTGTGATATTTCAGGCTACCATTTGGAGAAAAGCAGACTACATACACCAGCTTACTATCACCAGCAGGAAAAAATACCCTTATTAATTATAAAAAATCACCTTAATTTTGATTGTCTAATTTATGTATTTATAGTATAAAAACTATTGATTGAAATTATTTGATTGTAATCTGCTTTTTAGATAACAATGCCATAAATATATGCACAAAGTTTTGAGCAACTAAGAAAAGTAGTTAGTAAGTCTACAAACTTCAAACATGGACTGGCAGGAAATTTTAAATTACTGACCGACATAAATGTTTATATAACAAAGTTTACATCAAAGGTCTTCTGATTATTCTTATGTCAAAATCTTCATCCTTAAACACTTTCATTGTCCTAAAATTTCTTTCTATTCAGAGTTCATATTATGTAGTTAGACCCTCATAAACTTTATGAAAATTCTTTCTGTTTTTTCAGCCATTCACTGACAAGTTACCTTAAGAGTAACAAAACAGCAAGAATGCATCAGTTATCTACTGACAATTAGTAGTAATGTGGTATATCAATTTTGTCGATATAATTTAACTTTCTGATTAACTGGAAGTTTCAATACTGATCGCACATGTGGCGAGACTGTTTCCAAAAACATCACACTTCTCCAACACGCGGAATCATGCTGTCGACAGTTATCGGATACGACAACAGGACTAATTTATTAATTGTTGAATGTGAATGCTCGCCAGTATGTAACGAGACTAACGAACAATGCTGTCGCAACTTTCATGAGCAGGAGAACAAAGGGATAAACCAGCAGGATAAAGCAAGACCTCAAACTGCAGTTCACACCTCGAGTGCGTTGAAGAATGCCGGGTCCTCTTTTTCGTCAGCCACAGAGTATGTCTGCAACGCAGTTCAGAGACCAACCTCAGTCAGAAGTCTTCGCGAACTGACACAACATGCGCTTCAGGCATGGCTAGACGTTCCTCCAACTGACTTTCGGAGGCGGTCTGCTTTCTTGCCGCCATCAATACAACATCGTATACGCGCATGTGGGGGCCATGCACCGTACAGACGCTCATGGTGGACATCATCCTTGAATGGTCTGAAAGTTTAATCGCTTAGTACCCGTTATGTGATGAAAACCTTCACAACGTTTGATAAATGTCAGACTGGTGCTTTATAACGAATAACTGTCCATTTCTGTCAGTGAAGACAAACAGTTCTCTTGGTCTTTCAAATTTGTAACTTAAATGATAGTATCAATAGCGATATCAAGGTTGTATGACAATATATTTGTCTCCAGTTAGATTCTAACATAATACCAGCATTGTTCAATTACTGGATACAACACACTGACTTGTTAACTACACAGTACGTTGATAGCAGTGGGGCAGACTTTGGCGACACGATTAATGAGTCTCAATTAGTGTCAAAATGTAACATTAATGTCTGGGGGTAACGATGTAGAGAGATAAGATGTGCGATCGCAGATCAACCTCAGTTGTTTGTCAAGAAGATGGAGTCAATGTTTGTTTTGGGGAACGGGAAACTGCAGAGGGACAGCTCTCAGGCTTCAATGCAACGTGGAGCCACGTATCGACAAGTGACACGCTCACGATCTTCTAAAGCTTCCCATCTGGCTGGCAACCAGAGAGCTCTTTGGGAATGCAGGCTTTCTCGGCGAATTTCACTGACGAAATCTTTCCAGGTTATCAGTCGAGTCGTGACGTCATTTTGTCGCAATGTTTCGACGAGTTTCCTACGTGTCCTCTTTTCCCGAAGATGACGTGTAGATAACTCTTCGAAACGTTGCGACAACGCGACGTCAAGACTCGCCTGTTAGACTGGAAAGATTTCATCACCGAAATCTTTTAATCAGTAGTATACGCTCGAAAAGTCCAGATTCACAAATAGAAAACTGTTGCTTCTGTACAAGCTTACAAAACGCTTCTACTACCCATGTGAGAATATCGTTCAGATATGTGGGATCCATATCACACAGTGAGAGTACGCAAAGCAGGGCGGAAAGTCGGGTGCTAGTTTTGTTTCACTGGTGGGAGAATCTAAGAAAAACACAACAAAATCTAAACGGTCGAACACTAGAAGAAAATATGTTACGAACAAATACTCAGTAAATTCCAAGAATTGGCTTTAAAGACGAAACTGCCAATGTCCTTCAGTTCGCTAAGAATCAAACCCGTAGGTTTCACAAAGTTGAAAGTAGCCCTATATCAGCATAGAGGAAGTCGTTCTTCCCAAGATCCACCTGGAAATGTAACGATAAGAAGTCCTTACGTTTGTGACATGAAATACCTACCCTTTGAAACACATATGTTAGTCGTCTGTAGAGTGTAGCTGTAGATGTAACTCTAGGAACGTGACAATGCTAAATACCAAATGAGCGACATGTATATACACTACAGGCCATTAAAATTACTACACCACAAAGATTGGTCAGATTGTAGCCTATTGCGACTGCGGTTTACCGTATCGCGACATTGCTGCTCGCGTTGGTCGAGATCCAATGACTGTTAGCAGAATATGGAATGGTGGCTTCAGGTGGTTAATACGGAACGCCGTGCTGGATCCCAACGGCCTCGTATCACCAGCAGTCGAGATGACAGGCATCTTATCCGCATGGCTGTAACGGATCGTGCAGCCACGTCTCGATCCGTGAGTAAACAGATGGGGACGTTTGCAAGACAACAACCATCTGCACGAACAGTTCGACGACGTTTGCAGCAGCATGGACTATCAGCTCTGAGACCGTGGCTGCGGTTACCCTTCATGCTGCATCACAGACAGGAGCGCCTGCGATGGTGTACTCAACGACGAACCTAGGTGCACGAATTGCAAAACGTCATTTTTTTCGGATGAATCCAGGTTCTGTTTACCGCATCATGATGGTCGCATCCGTGTTTGGCGACATCGCGGTGAACGCACATTGGAAGCGTGTATTCGTCATCGCCATACTGGCGTATCACCCGGCGTGATGGTATGGGGTGCCATTAGTTACACGTCTCGGTCACCTCTTGTTGGCATTGACGGCACTTTGAACAGTGGACGTTACATTTCAGATGTGTTACGACCCGTGGCTCTACCCTTCATTCGAACCCTGTGAAACCCTACATTTCAGCAGGATAATGCACGACCACATGTTATAGGTCCTTCACGGGCCTTTCTGGGTACAGAGAATGTTCGACTGCTGCCCAGGCCAGCACATTCTCCAGATCTCTCACCAACTGAAAACGGTTAGTCAATGGTGGCCGAGCAACAGGCTCGCCATGGGCAGCTGTAACTGTACATGTCATCCAAGCTTTGTTTGACTCAATGCCCAGGCGTATCAAGGCCGTTATTACGACCAGAGGTGGTTGTTCTGGGTACTGATTTCTCGGAATCTATGCACCCAAATTGCGTGAAAATGTAATCACATGCCAGTTCCAGTATAATATATTTGTCCAATGAATACACATTTATCATCTGCACTTCTTCTTGGTGTAGCATTTTTAGTGGCCAGTAGTGTAGATTTTAGCGACCAGTTAAGGCATATTCTCTTTGCTTCAGTATTCTGATCCAGCCAGATCTTCTGCTCTTGCCAAGGCCACTTCAGGGCAATTTCGCTGTCGTTCTGTGGTAACACCATAGCCGGTAACCCCACGATTCTGGATTCTTCAAAGAATTAAACATCCATGTATAAACTGGTTAAAACTTTACAAATAATCTGTTAAGCTAGTATTTCCCGCATCTCAAACTTTGTGACGTCTTAATTCTTGAACTATGTTTCGTACCGTGGTGTAATTCTGTAGGTACTGTATAATCAATGGTATATGCGACCTCCCTGCAAAATATGTCGCAGATATAGTTGGTAGTAAAGGCGTAATAACTTCAAGCGTAACACCAGATCCTAAAACGTGACTGCATAACAGCAAAATTGTATTAAGCGATTTTTTTTTTACTTTTCTATTCTGTGAGACATGTTGTTGGTGTTGTTGTCTTCAGTCCTGAGACTGGTTTGATGCAGCTCTCCATGCTACTCTATCCTGTGCAAGCTTCTTCATCTCCCAGTACTTACTGCGACCTACATCCTTCTGAATCTGCTTAGTGTATTCATCTCTTGGTCTCCCTCTACGATTTTTATCCACAACGCTGTCCTCCAATGCTAAATTTGTGAGACATAAAAGCGAGAAAGATTCTAAAAGGTTTGAAATTCCGTGAGTTTCTCAGAACCAGGCAACTGCTCTTATCTCAAATATTGGACGAATATAGTCCGGGTAATTTGCTCACCGTTAAGTTACCTTCCCTCAATACGTGTACACAGTATCCAGCTTCAATAACTGGGTTATCGCTGTACCGTTACGTTGTACCTCTTAAACAGAAGAACATGACAGCTTTTTAAATTCTTAAATTCAGTCAGTAATTATGCAAAATACTGAAGAATCGAGTTTTTGTTGCCCCTGAAAGCTGTAAGCAAATCCGTATCTCGGAGTGGTTGACCGTTTTAGCGATTGAGTGATACACACATGAAACGTCCCCTTTGAAAAATTATACATGACTGTGCTTAAACTGACACACAATATTTTTTTAGCGCAACGCAATCTGACTTTCAGTAATCCCTACAAGAGAATGGCCCTGACTAAATTAACCTATACGTTTCACAAATTACTTACCTCACAAAAATCTTCGTTACTCGAACTACTGCAATCCAGCGAGCGCCACTACTGCCAGCTAAATAAAAGATTCAAACTATGGAAGGCACTAACTACTGATAGGCATAGTTAACAAATGAAAGATTTTCATAGAGGACAAACAATGTATTTACCTTAATAGTCATAATATACACTCGTGGAAATGGAAAAAAGAACACATTGACACCGGTGTGTCAGACCCACCATACTTGCTCCGGACACTGCGAGAGGGCTGTACAAGCAATGATCACACGCACGGCACAGCGGACACACCAGGAACCGCGGTGTTGGCCGTCGAATGGCGCTAGCTGCGCAGCATTTGTGCACCGCCGCCGTCAGTGTCAGCCAGTTTGCCGTGACATACGGAGCTCCATCGCAGTCTTTAACACTGGTAGCATGCCGCGACAGCGTGGACGTGAACCGTATGTGCAGTTGACGGACTTTGAGCGAGGGTGTATAGTGGGCATGCGGGAGGCCGGGTGGACGTACCGCCGAATTGCTCAACACGTGGGGCGTGAGGTCTCCACAGTACATCGATGTTGTCGCCAGTGGTCGGCGGAAGGTGCACGTGCCTGTCGACCTGGGACCGGACCGCAGCGACGCACGGATGCACGCCAAGACCGTAGGATCCTACGCAGTGCCGTAGGGGACCGCACCGCCACTTCCCAGTAAATTAGGGACACTGTTGATCTTGGTATATCGGCGAGGACCATTCGCAACCGTCTCCATGAAGCTGGGCTACGGTCCCGCACACCGTTAGGCCGTCTTCCGCTCACGCCCCAACATCGTGCAGCCCGCCTGCAGTGGTGTCGCGACAGGCCTGAATGGAGGGACGAATGGAGACATGTTTCTTCAGCGATGAGAGTCGCTTCTGCCTTGGTGCCAATGATGGTCGTATGCGTGTTTGGCGCCGTGCAGGTGAGCGCCACAATCAGGACTGCATACGACCGAGGCACACAGGGCCAACATTCGGCATCATGGTGTGGGGAGCGATTTCCTACACAGGCCGTACACCTCTGGTGATCGTTGAGGGGACACTGAATAGTGCACGGTACATCCAAACCGTCATCGAACCCATCGTTCTACCATTCCTAGACCGGCAAGGGAACTTGCTGTTCCAACAGGACAATGCACGTCCGCATGTATCCCGTGCCACCCAATGTGCTCTAGAAGGTGTAAGTCAACTAGCCTGGCCAGCAAGATCTCCGGATCTGTCCCCCATTGAGTATGTTTAGGACTGGATGAAGCGTCGTCTCACGCGGTCTGCACGTCCAGCGCGAACGCTGGTCCAACTGAGGGGCCAGGTGGAAATGGCATGGCAAGCCGTTCCACAGGACTACATCCAGCATCTCTACGATCGTCTCCATGGGTGAATAGCAGCCTGCATTGCTGCGAAAGGTGGATATACACTGTACTAGTGCCGACATTGTGCATGCTCTGTTGCCTGTGTCTATGTGCCTGTGGTTCTGTCAGTGTGATCATGTGATGTATCTGACCCCAGGAATGTGTCAATAAAGTTTCCCCTTCCTGGGACAATGAATTCACGGTGTTCTTATTTCAATTTCCAGGAGTGTATATATATCAGGTCATGATATCCATTCTTACAAGTGCTATGTTTCTGATGGACACACCTCAGAATTATCGATTCTCAAAAATCCGCCATCTCACTTCCCCACATCCACCACTGCTGGCGGCTCGCCTCCAACTGCGCAGCGGTACGCACTGTCAAGAGCCAACTGCCCAACGCTACAATAGCGACTATTGCAACAAAGTCGACCAGCCTCAGACTGCACACAGCACAGTCAGTGATTTTCATATAGAGCGCTACGTGGCGTTACCAATAAAAAAACCTGAACAGCCTACTTACACACAGAAGAGCCAAAGAAACTGGTACACCTGTCTAGTATCGTGCAGGGCCCCCGCGAGGACGCAGAAGTACCGCAACAGGACGTTTCATGAACTCGACTAATGTCGGAGGTAGTGCTGGAGGGAATTGTCACCATGAATCCTGCACGGCTGTCCATAAATCCGTAAGAGTACGAGGGTGTGGAGGTCTCTTCTGAACAGCACATTGCGATGCTTCCCAGATATGCTCAATAATGATCATGTCTTGGTGGCCAGCGTAAGTGTTTAAACTCAGAAGAAAGTTCCTGTAGCTACTCTATCAATTCTGAACGTTTGGTGTGTCGCATTGTCCTGCTGGAATTTCCCAAGTCCGTCGGAATGCACAATGGACATGAATCGATGCAGGTGATCAGACAGGATGCTTACGTACATGTCACATGCAGAGTCATATCTAGACTATCAGGTGTCCTATATCACTCCAACTACACACACACGACACCATTACAGAGCCTCCACCAGCTTGAAGAGTACCCTACTTATATGCAGGTCCGTGGATTCATGAGATTGTCTCCATACCCGTACACGTCCATCCACTCGATACAATTTGAATTGAAACTCGTCCGACCAGGCAATATGTTTCCAGTCATCAACTGTCCTTGTCGGTGATTACGGGCCCAGGCGAGGAGTGAAGCTTTGTGTCGTGCAGTCATCAAGGGTACAAGAGTGGGCCTTTGGCTCCGGAAGTCCATATCGATTATGTTTCGTTGAATGGTTCGCACCCTGACACCTATTGATTGCCCATATTTGGAATCTCCTGCAAATTGTGGAAGGGTAGCATTAGTATCATGCTGAACAGTTCTCTTCAGTCGTCGTTGGTCCCGTGCTTGCAGGATCTTTTTCCGGCATCAGCGATGTCGGGAATCTTTTATTCACTGTGCACTCATGAAATGGCCATACGGGAAATCCCCACTCCAACGCTACCTCGGAGATGCTGTGTTCCATCGCTCGTGCGCCGACTAAACCACCACGTTCAAACTCACTTAAATCTTGATAACCTGCCATTGTAGCAGCAGTAAGCGATCTAACAATTGCGCCAAACACTTTTTAAATAGGCCTTGCTGACTGCAGCGCCGTGTTCTGCTTGTTTACACATCTCTGTGTCTGAATACGAATGCCTATACCAGTTTCTTTGGCGCTTGACTGTACATTAAGGTGATATGCTTTCTCTGATGATCTGACTGCCACATCGACATTCATATCACTGGTATAAACAGTTTCGAAATCATTTTAAATACTGTGATTTTCCATACTAATACTTGTTTTCCATAGTAACAGCCAATCACAGCACAGTATTAAAATGTTCTATAAAGAGGTCAAGATCATGTAAAATGTCAAAAATATTTGCCTCTGTTATGTTAGCGCTCTCGCACACACACACACACACACACACACACACACACACACACACACAAACATACACACACGAATTTCTATGTTTGTATTCTCACCAAAAATACATAAGAACTTAAAACCCCATCTCATCAGTAAATTCCATTCTTTCATCTGTTTTACACTCAATGCAAAAAAATGGTTTATGTCACATACTTTGCTGGCTAATCAGAAAATTTCATCTTCCTGTATAATTAAACTGACGTTGTTCCGAGTGCTATCATGTGGGATTTATACATTACAGGACGCTGGAACATCGTAAGTATCTTCATTACTTGGTGTGCTCACAGAGTATGCCAAAACAATAACAGTTCCACTTTCTGTTGCCAGGCGAAAATATCATGCTGGAAGCAGTCAGAATGTGAAACGTTTCCTATATTGACGCCAGTATGCTATTCTTCGCTTCGCTGCAAACGTTAATTTCCTTTGTCAAGTGACTGTTGCTGCAAAAGGGTTAGCAAGGCTGAAGTTTTCCTTATGAAACAAAATGACTATTGAGAAGGGAAATACCGTGCACTGCTGGCAAAGTTGTTTCATCAGAACGGCAGCAATACCAGTGGTGCATTGCGAGAATATCGTTCACATAAACAGCTGCAGAAACCCCCATGCCAATAACTGTGCTAAGGAATGCGATCATGGATCTTGAAGAATCAGGTGAATTAGGTGCTGCTGCAGAGAGAAGGTAGCAGCCCATTCCAGTGGCAGTTGCTAATGGAGTTTCTGTAGCTACAGCCGACCATGAGGGGAGTGCCTCAAATTCTGCAGCAAGTGCTTGAGCTGTGTCACGGGAATTGTCAATAGTTCAAAAGAATTTCCGGCACATTTTGCACTGGTATCCCTACAAGATTCAGAATGTGCACCAAACGAAGTCCCAAAATACGCTACAACGCTGTGACTTTGCCCGTGTTGGCAGAGCGTTATATATGCATTATTTCGGTGATTTACGAGTAGATTGCTAGTCTGTAAGCTGTGTGTTGCATTATTTTGACAGTTTAGAATTAGTGAGCGTGTCTGCAGAGCGTGTTACACGCGTTATTTTGATAATTTACGAGTTGTTTTCGTGTCTGCACATCAGTGCACTGCATTGTTTCAACGATTTACGCGTAGTTTGCGTGTCTGTATACTCATAATGCACTATTTCGGTAATTAACGAGTTGTCTGCATGTCTGTACATTGGGTGTACTGCATTATTTCGGTATTTTACGAGTTGTTTGCGTGTCTGTACATCAGAATACTGCATTATTTTGGTGATCTACGAGTATTTGCTGCTCTGTATGCTGCGTACTGCATTATTTCGGTAATTTATGAGCTGTTTTCATGTCTGCAGATCAGTGAGTTGCATTATTTCGGTAATTTACGAGTAGTTTTCAGGTATGTAGGCTATGTACCATGACCCCAAACACATCAGGGTGAGTGTTTTGTATCAGTGTAATAAATATACTATGTCAAATCTGTCCCTAAGTAAAGTGTTCCAAAATAAATAAAGTACACTCCTTCCTCTCTCCAGCAGCCCAGCACAGGCTGAATCCTTTTCCCGAAATTTTTACCCCCCACACCGCCATCTTGGATTATGTCACAGAAAGGACGACATTGCCATCTGGTGGCAGTGCTTTGCGCTAGGTCAGTTGGATTTTGGACTTCATGGTTAACACACTTGACAGAGCTACTGCCTCATATAAAGACTGCCTGCAAAATAAAGACTTATGTCGCTGTGATGGTTCCTAGGAAGAGGTGGTGGTCATATGACTTAGGTTAGGGGAGGTAGCCCAGGTGACCTATTTTCGCGCCATTTTCTTAGGTTAGTGGAGGTAGACACCGTGTGTTGCATTGTTCTTCTGGAATTTGAACTTCTCGCCATTTTCTAGCGGAGGGGAGGGGGTTAGGTTAGTGGACGAAGCCCAGATGACCTATTTTCCCGCCAAAATTTGACTTCCCACCCTGACGACATTGTGATGTTGCCAAACCTATCGTCGTCATCTTGGATCCGCCATCTTGAATAAATTTGGCAACAATGGAGAGTTTGGCGACGCTCTCCTTGCCCTACTACTTCCATCAGCTGTACTCTCCACTGACCATCATCATCCGTTGACCAGCAATGTGCACTGACTATCATCCTTCAATGACCACAATGCTACATCGTGCACCATTCTCAACTGACTGTTGTTGACCCTATGCTACCCATTCTTTGTGTTGCACATTGGTAGAAAATCGACTACAAAAGATTTGAGAATGGCTAAACAAGCTATTTGCCGAGGGTTTATCAACTAGAAAGGCTGCAGAAAATTTGAAAATCCCTTTAGTTTACTGAAAATCAGATTAAGGAGTAGAAATGAATCAGATCTAAGCTTAGCACCTGAAGGTATAGTGCACTTCAGCTTCCCATCAGACCTGTTTCTCGGAGACTGGGACAACTACTCTGAAAGAAGAAGACTGACCAAGATGAAGACATCAAAACCATTGTACAAAAAGAAGATAGAGAAGAAAGAAGAAGAAGGGATGATTGCAGTGATTAAGAAGAAGAAGAAGCAGGAGGAGGGGAAGAAGAAGAAACAGGAGGAGGAGAAGATGTAGAAGATGATTATGATGACATTTACGATTGGAAGACACTGTCTGGTAATTGAAAATTATTTACGTAGTTTGAATACTTTGCTGCTTTCGAAGTGAGCGATAAGTGAGAGTGTATTTACTACACTGAATGGATTCCGTTTCAGTTTAATGGCTATGTTAAATATACATTATTCATTTTTTATAGGGCCTGCCTTCAAAATACAATTCAGTGCCATTTCGGTTTAATTAAGGTAGATACAGCATTTAAAACCCCGTTACCAGTGCAATAATTCATGTGGTAATTAAGTATATGTATTCAACAGGAACTCCGAGAAGCAGTATCAACTGCTTACGGTTTACAGCACTGGATGCCGAAAACACTAAAGTGAAAGACTTGTAAGCTGCATATGAGGATATTACGTTGAATGAAATAGCTCTACAAAAGGTGCATTCGCAAATTCGAAAGATTTGAAAACTTTTAATATAATTATTGCATATCGAATGGCACACATTAGACCTTTGGAGTACATGGCGAGAAATTATATTCGATTTCAGAGCAAAAACGAAAATATAGGCAGCATTGTGGTATTGTTATTACTAGTAAGTCGTCATGGAGAGTGAGAGCTTAGCAGCTGCATTTACATGTGAGTGCTGCATGCACGTGTGATCACACACAAGTGACGGGGACCTGTTAGGCATCAGCAGGTCTCAAATCGCCAACTATGAACTTTTTTTAGAGCTTCAGCTTGTTCTGAGAAAAGTATACATCCATTTTTATCGGAGCAGTGACACAATGGAGATTGCAAAAGTATTGACCAGCTGGCTAAGTACTTTTGTTTGTCAGAACGTGTTTGCAAAAGTATTGACCAGCTGACTAAGTACTTTTGTTTCTCAGAACCTGTCAGTAGTTACATATAGATACGGGACAACTACCAATAGAAGTAAGTCATCGGTAGTGTTGCTGCTGGTGCTGTCCTGCGTGTGGTCATCAAGAGATTTTGCGTCCAGACATACATAACCATCTACAGCTTCAAAATTTAGCTGTTAAAGAAGTTACTAACTATAGTCTCACACATTTTTATGCCAATGTATTCTGAAAACTTCTTCACAGCCAGTGTTGCAAGTACCCTCTTCAAAATAGTTTCTGATCATAACTAAATTCAGAGTGGTGGTCATCGTCTATGTGAAGGACTGCAAGAAACCAAAGACCATCATGAGTTTTTGAGAAAGCAACACGATAAATTATAAGAAGATGAGAAACAGAGACATAACAATGAGGAAGGCTGCTAATAAACATGGAATAAATTTTATGAGATCAGAAAATTTCTGTTAGGAAATGAAAACTTTAGATGGTGGTCTCATATACTATTATATATAGACAAGTTTTAGTTTAATGTCGTTATCGAAAATCCTGAACGGTTTGTAATTGATCTATTTCAGTTTGTTACATGCTATTGTAATAAACATTCAGACGTGAGCTACACATTTTTAAATGTATTTGGTGTTAAATATAAATGTACTATACACAAGGGAGGAAAAATTGTTAGCAAAAATATCGAAAGTTCTTTACTGATTTCCTTAAAATATTTACACAATCCGCTGATAAATGTTTGGACAGACAGAGACTGCACATTTTTTAATTATATGGTATATAAAAACAAGTTCCTACCAAAATCTCGAACAGTTCTTGTGCCCAGCCGGTACCGTTGGGCCTTCCAAGGCCAGTTTGGGCAGTTCAAATGGTTCAAATGGCTCTGAGCACTATGGGACTTAACTTCTGAGGTCATCAGTCCCCTGGAACTTAGAACTACTTAAACCTCACTAACTGCATCAAGCCAGCTGGAAGAAAAATATATTTCCCATACATAATTAGCAGCTGCGAAGCATTTTTGGGTTCATTAGTAATATATATAGTAGCATATAATTCTTTAGACAAATTAGCTACGGAAATATTATTTTATATAAAGTAATTGAGTGACTATTTTAATGTGAACTAATTTTCATATTTATTGCTGTCACCCACAAAAAATACAATGAATCTAGATATACCAGAACAGTAGATGCAATTTTTGTATGCTATCTTACCATCATTTAATGGAGATATGATTCTCAATTTAGAGCCTTATCCGTCTGTGCCTAATGCTGGATACGAAAAATCTCGTTGGACACTGTCAGGGGAGGAAAGAAGCACAGAGAATTCAAATCAAGACAACAGGAATTTTTCTATTTCCATGTTGCATAAATTGAAGTATCTGGTTGATGGCTCAAGTGCAATACACAATGAAAGCATGTCAGCATTTGAGAAGGGAAGAAGACACCAACTCTTGAGTGCAACATTCATCAATGTCATATTTGATGTGGCAGGGCTGGCTTATCTGAAGGACTGCAAGATTTGTCTAATATCAAGATTCTTGGCTGTCAGCAAACACTAACTTAAGTTTCTCGGCAACAGCACCATGCGCATGATATACTGTGGAAGAATCAGCAACATGAAGACAGTCTATTTCGAAAACAGCGATAAGAACTAATGTTTATGCCTAGTATAAAATTGTGTATGTAAAAATATCAGTTCCTGTCATCCAGTAAGAGTATTTTTGCAATGTGAAAAAGTGTAGCAATTTAATCTTTGAGTAGTCCTTGTTGTGTACAAATGTGCACAGTCAACCAAGTGTGCAACTAACTTTCGTTGGAAATCTATAATTTGTGTGTGTATGTGTGTGTGTGTGTGTGTGTGTGTGTGTGTGTGTGTGTGTGTGTGCTAGCGCACATGCCTACCTACTTACGTAATGCAGAGGTCTCCCATTTTACATGAACACTTTTATATTTCATTTTAATATTACACTGTGATTTATGCAGAGGAGGAGGGAGATGGGTAGGAATGGGCACAAAGTACAAATGGTCTAGTCCCGCCATCTTGGATTTAATAAAATTTATTTTGAAAATGTGAGCATATTGCATTTTTCAATTTCCCACCAGCGCGGCCTTTAATTTTTAAATTTCCTGTCTGTTTTTAAATTTCCGAGCATGTGCCATCTTTGATTTTTGAATCTCCTGCACGGCGGCAGCACCAGCTAACGATGGAAACTTGAACTACGGAACTGGTTCGCCGTAGATATACCACTCATAGTAATAATTACTATGGAATCGGCATAGATGTACACACTGTTCCAAGACCGTAAGCGGTAAGATTAAAGAAGTGCCACAAAATTAAACTATCGTTTTCCAACACTTGATCTGCACATCGTTTAAGAGAAGAAGAAAAAGAAGGGGGTTGTTTGAGGCAGATTTAAAATCTTATCCGTGCCCGTTCATTTGTAAGAAAGTTATTACATCCGCCTTTATCATGCCTGACCTAGAAAAAAAGTGAAAATTCATGAGCGGTTGCGTACTATTGTACTCCAACGTTCTGGATAGTTGGAATAGCTAAAAAATTCTGAATTACTCGAAATACACTCCTGTTCCGCCACAGAATTAGCGAATGTTTTGTCGTTAGCCCTGATTTTGCGTGAGAGCCATTGTCTTTAAACCACAGAGCGGGCTTACAAAGTAGTCTCTCTTTCCACTAATAATGATAAAATGAATTTCTGTTCGATTGTATGTGGTGCGTCAACAACTTCCTAGTAAGTTCAATAGTCAATTTTCTTCACTCTACACAGAGTAACTTGGTCGGTATTAACGAACATTGTAGAAACCATACCACGACTCAGATGCGGTACCGTCTGTATGACATTCACTTGGAGCGAACTCACACGTAGGGGCAGCAATCCGGTAAACAAGACCGCATTACCGGAATCGGTGCTGGTGGGTTTACGTACCAACCGGAAGCGCTATTGGGTTCAAATGTGGTTCAAATGGCTCTGAGCACTATGGGACTTAACGTTTTTGGTCATCAGTCCCCTAGAACTTAGAACTACGTAAACCTAACCAACCTAAGGACATCACACAACACCCAGCCATCACAAGGCAGAGAAAATCCCTGACCCCGCCGGGAATCGAACCCAGGAACCCGGGCGTGGGAAGCGAGAACGCTACCGCACGACCACGGGATGAGAGCGCGCTATTGGGAAATCGGTTTACAGGAAACCTGTGTAAACATAGTTGTGCAGAAACTTTGTTGACAAAATGAGGCAAGTTATAGCTCGTGCAGAAACACTTCAGACGATGTTCTCCCTTAAGGGCGGTAGGACGTCAAACGGGCCGACTTGGAGCAGGAGAGACACCACAAGAATTTTTAATTTCCTCAGTCTATACTTTTAAAAATAAATTCATAAAACTTTGTCAGAATGACTAGAAAGGATTCAGGATTTACACTTATAATGGTGGAAGTTCAAAAATACGAGAAAATAATATATTTTTTTTACATTTATTTTGTCCTTTTTTCACTTACCATTGGCTGCATTTGTAGCAATAGTTGCACTTTTCTTCATAGGTAAGGGAGATTCTTCGATGAATTTTGCACAGCATACAAACCATTCTTATAGGTGTATGAAACTCTAGAATTTTCCAAATCTATTAAAAACTGTGGTAAAAATTTCTAAATATGAGGTTTAAAATGTAACAGCACATTCATTTTTTCATAAATTAACTCTAGAGTTTCATACGCCTGTAAGCATGGTTTGTATGCTGTGCAAAATTCATCGAAGAATCTCTCTTACTTATGAAGAAACGTGTACCTATAGCAACAAACGCAGCCAATAGAACTGAAAAAATGATGAACTTCCACATGTTAAAAAAAATTATTTTGTTATTTTTTTGAACTTTCACTGTTATGATTGTGAATCCTGAATACTTCCTGGTCATGCTGACAAAGTTTTATGAATTTATACGAAAAAGTATAGACAGTGGAAATTGAAATGTCCTGTGGTGTCTGTCCTGCTCCAAGACGGTCCGTTTGAGGTCCTACCCCTTAAGTGTTTCCGCACGAGATATAACTTGTCTCATTTTGTCTACAAAGTCTCTAGACAACTATACAGGGTGTTACAAAAAAGTTCGGCAAAACTTCCAGGAAACATTCCTCACACACAAATAAAGAAAGGAAGTTATGTGGACATGTGTCCGGAAACATGTTATTTCCATGTTAGAGCTCATTTTAGTTTCGTCAGTGTGTACTGTAATACCTCGATTCACCGCCAATTGGCCCAATTGAAGGAAGGTAATGTTGCAATTGTGCAATCACGTCATCAACACAGATTTTCTGTGAACGTTTGGGCAGGCATTGTTGGTGATGTCTTGATTGGGCACCATGTTCTTCCACCTACGCTCAATGGAGCACGTTATCATGATTTCATACGGGATGCTCTACCTGTGCTGCTAGAACATGTGCCTTTACAAGTACGACACAACATGTGGTTCATGCACGATGGAGCTCCTGCCCATTGCAGTCGAAGTGTTCGTACGCTTCTCAACAACAGATTCGGTGACCGATGGATTGGTAGAGGCGGACCAATTCCATGGCCTCCATGCTCTCCTGACCTCAACCCTCTTGACTTTCATTTATGGGGGCATTTGAAAGCTCTTGTCTACGCAACCCCGGTACCAAATGTAGAGACTCTTCGTGCTCGTATTGTGGACGGCTGTGATACAATACGCCATTCTCCAGGGCTGCATCAGCGCATCAGGGATTCCATGCGACGGAGGGTGGATGCATGTATCCTCGCTAACGGAGGACATTTTGAACAATGAAGTAATAAAATGAGCTCTAACATGGAAAGTAAGCGTTTCCGGACACATGTCAACATTACATATTTTCTTTCTTTGTGTGTGAGGAATGTTTCCTGAAAGTTTGGCCGTATTTATCAGTATGAATTTTTGTTTTAAATTATACAGATTCCATGAGTTCAGTAATTTTTATCTTAGCCGCTGATAAATATATAATGTAACAAATGCCACCGACGACACACTGTGTAAACATTGTTGTGTAGAGACTTTGTAGACAAAACGAGACAAGTTATAGCTCGTGCAGAAACACTTAATGTTTCTGCACTTGTATCGTTTTGTCTACAAAGTCTCTACACAACTATATATACCAAGTGAATGGAGGGGGAGGGAGCGTTGTCTCACGCTGGGCCAGTCAGGCAGTGATGGCAGAGTGGTGCAGACGCGGCCCCTGGAAGGCAGGTGGCGTAGCGGTGGAGGGCGGCGGCCTGCCTGTAGTTCGCCCTGCGGCCGCGACGTGGCAGGCCAGTGCAGTCGCACTACCGCCGCGGGGCTTCGGCGTTCTTTTGTTTTGCCAGCTCGAGGCACGTTCCGCACGTTCGCGTCGCGTCCCCGCCCTGGCTCGTGGGCGGCGACCGCGAGGACTCCCAGAACAGCTGCGTCGTTTACGGAATACACCGGCGCAGTAACAGGTTTCGCAATCACCGTGACGTCACGGCTGGGGCGCTTTCTCCTGCAGTAGTCCGAGCGAGAGCTAGGCGATCTAGCGAAGGCGTGTCTCCTATCGACACAGTTTTCGCGACTTTCGGTAAACATTTGTGAAACTGCAAACGAGAAGAGCTGTCAGTATACTTGCCGTTAATAGCAAATTCTGCGGAGAAAGAGATCGGACAAATGAGGATCCCAAGTCTCGAAGCTGCCTTTCTGAGTTTTTCTTTGTATGAACAACGGCTGTTTACGGAACAGGCCTGTCCTAATTGACAAATATTGAAGGCAACTTGTATGCAATATTGCTGATACACGTAGATACTTAAGAGGGCGCACATCTAGGGCAGGTTTCTGGGGGAACGACACAGATTGTCTCTTCCTACCCGTGTCTCCACAGTAGTATAACTGCAGTCGTTCCCGTCATAACGAGTCACAGCTGTCTAGTACTTTAATACTGAGAAATATGTAGTATATGACGCTTTAGCTTAATACTTTTGTACGTTAGTTCTTACTAGATCCCTTTAGTTTAATTTGCTACATTGTATTACAATACATAAATAAACGATAGTTGCGAACCCAGCAATGCTTCGCAGTTGCTAAACATGTACGGGAATTGCAATTCCTTGTCCCCCTGTGTCTGTTCATCTTCTCACCCTCCCTCCCTCCATCTCTCCTTTTATTTCGTCCTCCCCCATAAGAAAATGGCTTGAGCACTATGGGACTTAACTTCTGAGGTCATGAGTCAGTTAGAACTTAGAACTACTTAAGCCTAACTAACCTAAGGACATCACACACATCCATGCCCGAGGCAGGATTCGAACCTGCGACCGTAGCGGTCGCGCGGTTCCAGACTGTAGCGCCTAGAACCGCTCGGCCACTCAGGCCGGCTCCTTCCCCCATCGCTCCGTACATCTCCTCTTCCCCCCCCCCCCCCCAATCTCTCTGAGTATAACCTCCTCCCCCCCCCCCCCCCCCGTTTCCCTATGCCCATTCCCGTCTGAATTGTCTGTAGAGTATCGCGTAAAAATTTGAAGTAAATCCGTCAAGATGTTTTCGATATATTTGGTAACATAGATTCTCCTTTTTATATTACATATATATGTTTGTATATGTAATATATCACAAAAATATGTAGCCTATTTCAATCCAACCGCTCGTTAGAGTGTCCCGTAAAAATCTGTAGTAAATCGGTCAAGCACTTTTCGCGATTTTCGGTAACAGCGTTTCCCCTTTAAATATCACACACATATATATGTAACTGTAAAATTGATTCTTCTGCAGAACTGTCAAACTGAACGCAAAATAAAAATAGTATTGCCATACACAATTATAAAATAAATTTAAAAAATCGATCGATTCATTCTCATCTGCTGATCTTTCACAACTGATTTTAATTTTCGGCTTTTTCCAAAAATTTGCTTTCATACAGACCCGTCTCGGCAGTTATGAATACAAAAAAAGTCAAAAATCAACCAAAGTCGAGCTGTGCTAAACTAATTATGTTTCATACACGCGGCAATTTATGTTAATTTTCGCCTTTTGCGTTGGATTTCCAAACACTTTTTTTTTCATACAGACCTAGTCCTGACAATAACGAAAATATGCACACAAAAACATCAACCAAATCGGACAAGCCGTTCTCAGTTGATGATCTTTCATAAATGCGGCAATTCTATATACACTGAAGCCCCCCATGAACCATAGACCTTGCCGTTGGTGGGGAGGCTTGCGTGCCTCAACTATACAGATGGCCGTACCGTAGGTGCAACCACAACGGAGGGGTATCTGTTGAGAGGCCAGACAAACATATGATTCCTGAAGAGGGGCAACAGCCTTTCCAGTAGTTGCAGGGGCAACAGCCTGGATGATTGACTGATCTGGCCTTGCAACATTAACCAAAACGGCCTTGCTGTGCTGGTACTGCGAACGGCTGAAAGCAAGGGAAAACTACAGCCGTAATTTTTCCCGAGGGCATGCAGCTTTACTGTATGATTAAATGATGATGGCGTCCTCTTGGGTAAAATATTCCGGAGGTAAAATAGTCTCCCCTTCGGATCTCTGGGCGGGGACTACTCAAGAGGATGTCGTTATCAGGAGAAAGAAAACTGGCGTTCTACGGATCGGAGCGTGGAATGTCAGATCCCTTAATCGGGCAGGTAAGTTAGAAAATTTAAAAAGGAAAATGGATAGGTTAAAGTTAGATATAGTGGGAATTAGTGAAGTTCGGTGGCAGGAGGAACAAGACTTCTGGTCAGGTGAATACAGGGCTATAAATACAAAATCAAATACAGGAGTAGGTTTAATAGTGAATAAAAAAATAGGAGTGCGGGTAAGCTACTACAAACAGCATAGTGAACGCATTATTGTGGCCAAGATAGACACGAAGCCCATGCCTACTACAGTAGTACAAGTTTATATGCCAACTAGCTCTGCAGATGATGAAGAAATTGAAGAAATGTATGATGAGATAAAAGAAATTATTCAGGTAGTCACGGGAGACGAAAATTTAGTAGTCATGGGTGACTGGAATTCGTCAGTAGGAAAAGGGAGAGAAGGAAACATAGTAGGTGATTATGGATTGGGGGTAAGAAATGAAAGAGGAAGCCGTCTGGTAGAATTTTGCACAGAGCATAACTTAATCATAGCTAACACTTGGTTTAAGAATCATGAAAGAAGGTTGTATACATGGAAGAACCCTGGAGATACTAAAAGGTATCAGATAGATTATATAATGGTAAGACAGAGATTTAGGAACCAGGTTTTAAATTGTAGGATATTTCCAGGGGCAGATGTGGACTCTGTCCACAATCTATTGGTTATGACCTGTAGGTTAAAACTGAAGAAACTGCAAAAAGGTGGGAATTTAAAGACATGGGATCTGGATAAGCTGAAAGAACCAGAGGTTGTATCGAGTTTCAAGGAGAGAATAAGGGAACAATTGACAGGAATGGGGGAAAGAAACACAGTAGAAGAAGAATGGGTAGCTCTGAGGGATGAAGTAGTGAAGGCAGCAGACGATAAAGAAGATAAAAACACGAGGGCTGCTAGAAATCCTTGGGTAACAGAAGAAATACTGAATTTTATTGATGAAAGGAGAACATATAAAAATGCAGTAAGTGAAGCAGGCAAAAAGGAATACAAACGTCTCAAAAATGAGATCGACAGGAAGTGCAAAATGGCTAAGCAGGGATGGCTAGAGGACAAATGTAAGGATGTAGAAGCTTATCTCACTAGGGGTAAGATAGATACTGCCTACAGGAAAATTAAAGAGACCTTTGGAGAGAAGAGAACCACGTGTATGAATATCAAGAGCTCTGATGGAAACCCAGTTCTAGGCAAGGAAGGGAAAGCAGAAAGGTGGAAGGAGTATATAGAAGGTTTATACAAGGGCGACGTACTTGAGGACAATATTATGGAAATGGAAGAGGATGTAGATGAAGACGAAATGGGAGATACGATACTGCGTGAAGAGTTTGACAGAGCACTGAAAGACCTGAGTCGAAACAAGGCCCCCGGGGTAGACAACATTCCATTAGAACTACTGACGGCCTAGGGAGAGGCAGTCATGACAAAACTCTACCAGCTGGTAAGCAAGATGTATGAGACAGGCGAAATACCCTCAGACTTCAAGAAGAATATAATAATTCCAATCCCAAAGAAAGCAGGTGCTGACAGATGTGAAAATTACCGAACTATCAGTTTAGTAAGTCACAGCTGCACAATACTAACGCGAATTCTTTACAGATGAATGGAAAAACTGTTAGATGCGGACCTCGGGGAGGATAGTTTGGATTCCGTAGAAATGTTGGAACAAGTGAGGCAATACTGACCTTACGACTTTTCTTAGAAGAAAGATTAAGAAAAGGCAAACCTACGTTTCTAGCATTTGTAGACTTAGAGAAAGCTTTTGACAATGTTGACTGGAATACTCTCTTTCAATTTCTGAAACTGGCAGCGGTAAAATACAGGGAGCGAAAGGCTATTTACAATTTGTACAGAAACCAGATGGCAGTTATAAGAGTCGAGGGGCATGAAAGGGAAGCAGTGGCTGGGAAAGGAGTGAGACAAGGTTGTAGCCTCTCCCCGATGTTATTCAATCTGTGTATTGAGCAAGCAGTGAAGGAAACAAAAGAAAAGTTCGGAGTAGGTATTAAAATCCAGGGAGAAGAAATAAAAACTTTGAGGGGCCCCGAGAGCACGCCAAAGTGCCGCAACATGACGTGACAGGGACTTATATCTGAAATAGTGCTTGAGGGAACTGACACCATGAATCCTATAGGGCTGTTCATAAATCCGCAAGAGTACCAGCGGTGCAGATCTCTTCTGAACAGCACGTTGCTAGGCATCGCATGTAGCTCAATAATGTTCACGTCTCGAGAGTATGATGGCCAGCGGAAGTGCTTAAACTCAGAAGAGTGTCCCTGGAGCCACTCTCTAGCAATTCTCAATGTGTGGGGTGTCGCATTGTCGTGCTGGAATAGTCCACGTCCATCGAAATGCACAATGGACATGAATGGATGCAGGTGATCAGACATGATGCTTACGTTCGTATCACCTGTCAGAGTCGTATCTAGACGTACACCACTCCAACTGCACACGCCACACACCGTTACAGGCCTCTACCAGTTTGAACAGTCCCCTGCTGACATGCACGGACCATGGATTCTCGAGGTTGTCTCCATACCCGTACACGTCCATCGACTCTATACAATTTGAAACAAGACTCTTCCGACCAGTCAACACGTTTCCAGCCATCAACAGTCCAATGTCGGTGTTGACGGGCCCAGGCGAAGAGTAAAGCTTTGTGTCGGCTTCAAAGATCCATATCGATGACACTTGTTGATGCCCCAGCACTGAAATCTGCAGCAATTTGCGGAAGGGTTGCACTTCTGTCACGTTGAACGATTCTCTTCAGTCGTCGTTGGTCCCGTTCGTGCAGTGCCTTTTTCCTTCCGCAGCAATTTGTAAGTATTTGCGAGATTGGATGTTTTACAGGATTCCTGACACGGTACGCTTGTGAAATGGTTGTACGGGAAAACCCCTGCTTCATCGATACCTCAGAGATGCTGTGTTCTATCGCTGGTGCGCCGACTGTAACACCACGTTGAAACTCACGTTAATCTTGATAACCTGCCATTGCCGCAGCAGTAACCGATCTAACAACCGCGGGAGCCACTTGTCTTATATAGTCGTTGCCGACCGAAGCGCTGTATTCTGCCTGTTTATATATCTCTGGATGTTTTGAGCGTGGGGTTGATCTGAGACTCTGTTATTCTGCGGAACGGATTAATCTGAGATGCACCCTTTACCCTGTGGCTCCTGCAAGATGCAATTTACACCCCCACACTACTACAGAAGTCAGACAGACGCTCCTAACGTTCTAAAGAGAAATACATGAAAAACTTTCAGCATTAAATATCTTCCGGAGTCGTCCGCTGCAAGGAAATGACACAAAAATTCACAAAATTTCTTACGTAACTAGTGGGATACTTGGGTACTGGTGTATTGCTTGTTAGTGTAAGAAAAACACGAAACTAACGAAAGTTATTATTATTTATTTTGCAAAAATTCTGAGAAATCACAATGGCACTTTTAGTTATGAATTGAACAAGTTATATCCTGGTTCTTTTCGGAATGTGAAGTTACCTCTCAAGGATAGGATTAGTTAATGAAATTTCTATACAAAGTTTAAAATTGTTATTGACTTGGCAGAATGGCTGAGAGGCGCGCCTACTCAACTTAAATAATTATCATTTAGAATGTTGCTAGGTATGGTCGAGGCTGTCACGTATGAAATGCAGTGAAGTGTACTGTTGTGGAGAAAATATGGGGCTCGCAATATCTGTAGTGTACAATACCGTAAGCTGCGATGACTGCTGTCTGCGCCGCTCGCTGCTGACAAATAAGATAACTCTCGTTCTATCTGGATTGACCTTCACCAATCATCTCTCCCTATGCCTTGATGAAGTCAAGGATTCCTATTCGCCCCTAGTCTAACTATTGGCGTGGTACACCGGCCAGATAACCAGTCCACCGCCATTCCACTCAAAAATTCGCTCGCAGGCGTTTAACTATAACTCTGTCCGTTCATCGGCACAATAAGTGTGTCGGTCAACACGGTGAACAATGCTTAATCGCAAGGACTCAATATAGAGAGTCGCACTTCGATTCGCTCTCGACAGAGGTGCTCTCCCAGTGAAGTACTGAGGAGAGACTTGTTCCTCGATCCTAGAGCGGCAGCAGAACGGTGCATCTCCACGCCAGACATGAAGGGGTATATCTTTCGGTCTCTTCTATTACTCCTTCAGATCAAGGTGTCAGAAATATCGTCTTCCAATCAGCATTGCTCTTCTAAAACGGGAGAATGACGTTTCGTTTAAGGCGACCAATCCGGAAATCTGTAGTATCGGCATTTGGCGTTTACTGTCTCCTTGTGAAAATGTCTGAAACTGCATGCTATGTGTAAAGAATGCGTAGGCTGGCCGCTCCCACACAATGCAGCGGAATTTGCTTTTAAGCCGAACACGGGGTCGTTCCTCCCTTCCCTCGGGTGAACTCTGTCTGATCCACGAGCGTCGACCGGCCGACGTAGATGGGTTGGGCATGCAGTTGCCTCTCGAACTGAAAGTTCCTGTGACCATCGTGTCTGGAATGTATGTGTGTACGCCAGCCACGAGTATTTCAACCACAGTGCACACTTGCGATTTATTAGTTATTTGCATATGGTTTACATGAATTCATACAACATTATCTTATCGAGTTTGGGTTCGAATGAAGCGTCTTGATGTGCGGAATATGATTGTGAGGGCGGAATATGTAAGCAGTGAGTAAGCATGCCTACACCAGTGTTTTGGTGCTGCAATGTATATAGATTTTAATGAATATTTGAGAAGTTATTGAGTCATGCAGTTAATTTAAGAACCAGACTGGTAGTGTAGGCGTTGAGAACGAAAGTGTAAGGGGCAGTGATATGTAAAGCGAACACCCGCCAGAACGGGACCATCGAATGACTCCCTTCACAGGTAACCCCCACACGTATGAAGACATTTATCCCACTGGGAGACAAGAGGTTAATTCTTGATTGCGTACAATGCGGTCGGCCGCTGACGGATCAACAGAAGCACTCACTCGTACACTACCTCGTGCGAATGATACCGACATGCACGTGTGTATTTAGGTCGCCAAAGATGTGAACATCGCACGGTAAAAGATCCGGACTGTACAGAGGGCGTAGCAAAGTTTTCCAACCAAACAGCTTAAACGAAACCTTCGTCCGATAGGCAGTATGAGAGAGGGCGCTGTCGTGGGAAGGGATCATTCCGTTCAGCAGCTTGCGCCGGCGTGTTGACTTTACGGCACGCAGCAATTTCTGCCAAGTGTCTTCATAGTAGTACGGATTGACTGTGGTACGAAGCTCGATGAACTAGACGAGCTAATGGCGCCTTCAGTCCAAGAAGGAGGTCATCATGATCTTGCAGCAAGTTGTGGTAAGAACTTTGCATATATTTGGCTGGAGAGATTTGGGATGGTTACAGAGTTGGCTTTGCCGTTTGCCCTCGGTCTGTCGGTATGCTGTCGGACGGAATCATTCCCGCCCCACACTGCCAATCGGACGAAGGCTGCGCTTCAGCTGTTTGGTTGGGATGCCGGTTTCTCTCAGAGTTTAATGACTTTTCTGAAAACTCTGTAGGAATCAACATGGGTTTCGAAAAAGACGATCGTGTGAAACCCAGCTCGCCCTATTCGTCCACGAGACTCAGAGGGCCATAGACACGAGTTCCCAGGTAGATGCCGTGTTTCGCAAGGCGTTCGATACAGTTCCTCACAGTCGTTTAATGAACAAAGTAAGAGTGCATGGACTATCAAACCAATTGTGTGATTGGATGGAAGAGTTCCTAGATAACAGAACGCAGCATGTCATTCTCAATGGAGAGAAGTCTTCCGAAGTAAGAGTGATTTCGGGTGTGCCGCAGGGGAGTGTCGTAGGACCGTTGCTATTCACAATACACATAAATGACCTTGTGAATGACATCGGAAGTTCACTGAGGTTTTTTGCGGATGATGCTGTGGTATATCGAGAGGTTGTACCAATGGAAAATTGTACTGAAATGAAGGAGGATCTGCAACGAATTGACGCACGGTGTAGGGAATGGCAATTGATTCTTAATGTAGACAAGTGTAATGTGCTCCGAATACATCGGAAGATGCCTTATCATTTAGCTACAATATAGCAGGTCAGCAACTGGAAGCACTTAATTCCATAAATTATTTGGGAGTACGCATTAGGAGTGATTTAAAATGGAATGATGATATAAAGTTGATCGTCGGTAAAGCAATGCCAGACTGAGATTCATTGGAAGAATCCTAAGGAAATCCAATCCGAACACAAAGGAAGTAGTTTACAGTATGCTTGTTCGCCCACTGCTTGAATCCTTGTAAGAGGTCCATAATTAAAGAATTTGTTGCTAGCGCACTCGAGCTGATGTAATTTCGATGTATTGCTCACGCGCAGCGTGCGATATATAAGCTAGAAGAGAATCTGAGACCAAAGAGCACTATTGACTGCAGTAGGAACTGTGTAGCAGTAGCAGTATGTTGTTGGTAGCTGGCAGTCGTGTCTGGTGTATCGTGTTGGCTGGGCCGGTCGTGTGCAGCGATGGCGGAGCCTGAGCGTTGTAGGATAAGGTAAAAGCAGCCTCGCGCATATGTAGTATTGTTACATGAAGTCCTATGCAAATGTTTTTAAAAAAATCTGTTAATAATAATCTTTCTCATAAAAAGTAACTTTTGACATTTATCTCAATTTAAAGAATTCACTAATTTCTCCAATCCCTGGCAATCCCGATTATTGAAAAGAAAAGTCAGTTCTTTCCTTTTTTATAAGACAAATCTATCGGCCAGCATTGCACTTAGCTGCGCCAGGAAAATTTCTTATAGGAGCAGATATATACGCGTTATCCGGCGATCTAATTAAGGTAAGATTTTTCAGTTTATTCAGAATGATGTATCAGGGACATGACGCAGCATTGCTGACGCCCAAAATTTACCGGGTTAAATTGACTGTCAATTATTGAAAGGTTATAGGTTTGTCACATTGTATTATATTTTCACTGTTGGGTAGTTACGCTAAATGAGAGTATTATTCATATTATTTTATTTTGTGGGGAGGTTACACTTGGCGACAACCGGCCAGGATCGTATTTTTGTGAATTTCTGAGAAGTGGTCAGCTATATATCTGCTCTTATTTACTTAATATTAAAAGTAGTTTGCATCTGGCGCAACGCATTTACTAATTTGTCACTTTTTCTTTCACAGATCATCGGCAATTTATTGCTCTTTGTTGTAACTGTATTTGTTCCATTTTTGCTTTGTCTTTGTTTGATTTTGTGCTTAACTTTGAGTTGTGAAAATGCCGCGAAAAACTGCTAACAGTACATCGCGAGTCGTAATGAGTGAAAAAGCCGACTTAAATAATTTGACTGATAATACTAGCGACACTCAGTGTCTTGATGATAATCCTCCAGTTACAGACAATCAGTGCGTACCGATCACTAGTAATGATTTTAATGCTAATGATGAGCAAAGAAATTCAATTGTGTCCTCTGTTAATTTAACGACAATTGATGACTCGGCACTTTACGTTACAATGAACGCTGTCCAGTTTGACACGGCTGATTTGCAAAATTTACGTAGCGAACAGATAATTGTTTCTAACGAAGGTGAACAATGTACTCAGAGTACGTCAGATTTATTTGATTCCGATGTAGTTACTAACAGAGCTCATCCGATTTGCAAACCTTTTCCTGAATCAGACAATGACCAAATGGTTACACAAAACGTGACACATGCAGATACACCATCACACAGCACAGAGAATACAGCAGCTAATTTTGGCATGGATCGAGTTATGGAAGTATTGCTAGAACTTAATGAAAATCTCAAACAGTCGAAGAAAGAACAAGACGAAAATTTCAAACGACTTAATGAATCGAACAAGCAACTTAATGAAAGTTTTAAACAGTCGAATGAGAAACACGATAGGTCGTTCAAACAAATTAATGAAAAACTTGACAGCTCTATTGAACAACTTACTGAACAGATAACAGTCGTTGCGGAGCAATGTAGTGAAACTAAAAAACAATTACGTGAAGAAATTAAGGTCTGTGCCAGGAATAATAGTGAAGAGATACGCAATACACATGCAGCCACAACGAAATTACTTAGAGATGAAATTAGTGCAGTCGCTAAACAATGTTCTGAAAACGCAACACAGTTACGCGACGAGTTTAAATTAATGTCAGCAGAACTTTCACGCACACTGGATGCGAAAGTAGACAAAAAATTCGAACAACAGAACAGCCTAATTGACGAACGTTTTAATCACCACCAACAAAACAGTGAAACGCGTTACCGTAAATTCATACAGGAACAGAACAAAGTAAAGAAACAAGTCATGGAAACAATTACTGCACAGAGACAGGAAGATAAGCGTAAATTATTTACGAAAGCAAAAACATACGTAGACAATAACATTGGTACAGTATCAGACGAAATCAACACTATTAAACAGTTGAACACCGAATTGCATGATGAAATCTGCGATCTTAAAACAAAAACAGACACACACACAGTAGACTTTCAGACAGTGACCAACAGACTTGAACAATTAGAATTAATACAGGATCCCGATGCCATTAAAGCAGACGTTAAGAAATTGGACAAAACTACCCGTGAAATCCAAAAACAAATTAATGTTTGTGACACTAAAAATGACGGTCAGGTAAAAGCACTGACTGAAAAATTTGATGAATTGTTCAGTCGTATTGACCTTATCGAAAGTAACAATGACATCAAATCAGACGATACTTCACCAGTTTCGTTTAATCAAACACCCGAATTCCAAAATTTACAGCAGACAATCAGTGAGATAGGTTCGTGCAGTAATACATTGCGTAGAAAAGTGTCGTCTTTACAGCAAGAAGTGACGGAGATGAAGAATGTCTCAGCCTGTAACACGACACAGCATACGCCACTCTCCGAACATTTTCCACACTCACACAGCCAGTATAATTTAGGTAATTTACAGAGAGTACTTGACTTGGATTCCGGGAAGACACAGACAAACGGATTATCGTGCAATCCTGAACCACTTCGCACATTCAGAGACGATAACGTTGATTATAAGCAATTTTTATCCGTTAAAAAATATAAGGTATTTAAAAATGACAGAACACAATACATCCTTTGGACTGGATACTACAATTTGTTTTTGAATTTTCACCGGCATTGCCTGTAACGCAGAAACTAAAATTTATTTGCAGCTCGTAAGTGACCTCAGGGGATTCATTACACTTCGATGAATATGTGCCGCAGCGTGCACAGGGCCCCGAGCCGTAGTAGTGCTATTTCATCTTTAGTTCTCTGCACTGCTGCCTTCTCTTCTACTATCCTTTATATCTATCAAAACAGCTCTTCCACTCTTGATCTATCTAAGATTAAGAATGAGTAAAGAAAACCTGATGCGACAAGTTTTACCTGAAAGTGACAGTTATCTTTTGACACTCGGGAAATGGCAAGAACTACCAGCATAATTTTAATGACAAACAAAATTTTAATCATCAGTATATGCAAAATTATCAGTAATCGCAAACACATTTTGGGAACAAATAGACGGTTTTCACCGCAACAGCATCAAAAGCAGCCGGTTAGCATACCAAACCAACAATGCAGTCTGCAAGGTCAACCAAGCTTTAATGTTTCGCCGCCTACACGTATAGCGTCGGCTCCACCAAATAGTAACGCACAGCAACAAGGAAATCACATGTACAGAAAACACACCATTTCAACTCATATCGCAATGCGCCGTATTGCAACGATCATTATGACAGACGTAAAAGTAATGAGCACAGTTTTCAGCGTAACAGTCGGTCTTACCAGCAGCAGAATCATCGGCAACAACAGATTATCATGAATGAACCAGACAGTAGATATCATCCCCAACGTAATACGTCAGGGAGAAATAACAGAACAGTACAAATAGTGGAAATGCCACAGCATCCTCCCGCAAATAACAGCACGTCAGATAGAATTTGACTAGATACAGCACAGATTAAACCTTCCAGCGATGTAAGCAATACTTTTGATACATAGACACTTGTTCACGAAAATGTTATTACTTTTGACAGCATCCGAGACACTCTTTTGCATGAAAAACCAGTTATTCAAAAAACCATTTCCCACCCTGTCACTGAAGTAAAGATTGGATCATCCACATTTTCGGCAGTAATCGACTCTGGATCACCTATGTCAGTTATAAATGAGGAAACTTTCAACGCTTGTAACAAAGAGAATACTTATCCTACATTACCATTAGGCAAAACTAAAGTAAAAGGAGCAGTATCTGGTAAAGGAGTAAATGTAAAATTACAGACACATCATTTTCTATTGCAGGTCATACGTTCCACTCAAATTTTTTGGATTGTTCCCTTATTGACAACAGACGTTATTTTAGGCACGAATTTTTTGGTACAGCACGACGCAGTTATTGACTTTCAAAATTCTTATTTAATGTTAAAGGATGAAAATGTACAACTGGCATTAGATTTTCAGCACTCTATCTGCAGAAGAACAAACAATTAATCGGACAGAGGTCATTTCTGCATCACGTAACATAGACTGTCATTCCACATTGTTCACAGATACGTTCGTACACAACTATAATATACCAGATGAAGCCGACTATGACGTTATGCAAATGATTTCTGATAAAGTAAAACAAAGCAGCGCAAATACAAACGACGAACGTACGCAACTACGCAAAATTCTTTTACGGCAAGCTCCAGTTTTTGACAACATCCCTGGTACTATGTCCGGTTTCATGTATGAATTTCAAGTTAAACAGCACGACACGTTTAAAGCCAAACATTATCCCATTCCGTATATTCATAGAGAACAAGTTAAGAAAGAATTGCAAACTATGCTTGACCAAGGAATTATTGAACCAGCAGTTAGTCTGTACATAAACCCGCTCCATATTGTTAAGAAAAAGGATGGCTCAATTCGCCTCGTACTTGATTCACGTCACATCAACGACATCATTATTAATGAAACAGATCGCCCACAAACACTAGAAGAACTTCTACAGAAATTTCATGGTACTGCTATTTATTCCACATTAGATTTGAGATCGGGATTTTGGCAAATTCAGCTCCATCCGAACTGCAGAAAGTACACAGCATTTCTCTGTTTTGGTGACTGTTATCAATTTTGCAAATTACCGTTCGGTTTAACAATTTCTTCAGCAGCATTTATTCGCGGTTTGAATGCTATACTTCCGACAGAACTTAAACACAGAATCACAACCTATGTAGACGACATTCTTATTGCAGAAGATAACTGGTCTGAACACAGTTTGATTCTGGAACAACTGTTGCAAACTTTTCGTGCACAAGGACTCACAGTTAATCTTAACAAATCGCACTTTGGCAGAACTTCCATAAAATTTCTTGGACATGTAATTTCTGCAGAAGGCATTGCGCCTGACCCGGAAAAACTTCAAGCTTTACGTGACATTACAGTTCCAACGACGAAGAAACAACTACGCAGCTTTCTGGGTTTAATTAACTTTTTCCGTAAATTTATTCATTACTCTGCTTTAGACACCCCTAGATTATGCCAACTGACGGGTAAAAACACTATTTGGTCCTGGGATAGCCAAGCGCAGTCTGAATTTGTCAATCTGAAACAAGCTTTGTTGAATGCACCACTTTTATCACACCCAGATCTCACTAGAAATTTTTACATTGCCACCGACAGTTCTAACACAGCTTTAGGCGTACACATTTTTCAGGAAATTGAAGAAGACGGTAATACAGTAATTAAAAACATCGCTTTTGCAAGTCGCGTTCTGTCACCTGCTGAACGCAATTATTCTGTTACAGAACTTGAAACATTATGTATTGTATGGGCATTTACCCGATTTAGGCATTTTCTTTATGGAAGACATACTACCGTTTACACAGACCATAGAGCTATACAGTTTTTACTTTCCGCTAAATTTACACATGACAGATTAAGCAGATGGAAACTGTATTTACAGGAATTTAATTTTACAATTGTTCTCGTTCCCGGTACACAAAATATTGTAGCAGACGCACTATCCCGTTCTCTCTGCAACAATCAGCAAGTCATCGCAACCAACTTCTGCCAAGCAAATTCTAGCCTCATGTATATTCAACAAGTCGCATTTGAAAACTTCATTTCATCGTCATTACGAGACATAGCACAAGAGCAAAGTAAAGACAACGTACGGAAAGAAATTAAACACCTTTGGCAAGATAGGAATAACGTTACCATTAGAAACCATTACACGGTACGCAATAACATTCTGTTCCGCCGCTCTCACCCTGACGGCAACAACTGGTTATTATGCATTCCTGACGAACTTGTTAACAAATTAATTTGGTATACTCATTTAAGTTACGCACATTATGGAGCCAGAAAATGTTTTCTTATACTGAGACAGAACTGTTATTTTGCCAACATGGAGAAACGTATTCGACGAGTTTTAGCGTCATGTAAAATCTGCCAGAAAGCTAAATCAGACACGACTTCACATATTCCTCCGTTACATCCCATTGTACCTGTTAAATTGAGACACATGGCCGCTGTAGACATTTTTGACCGATTCCCAGAACTAATAGAGGTTTTTGCTACATCTTTGTCGCTGTTGAACTCACTTCGAAATTTGTTACCTTCACTCCGTTATGCAAAGCCACTGCTAAATCTATTTCGAATGCATTTGTAAAACATTTTTTATTTCATGTAGGGCATGTATTAAAAGTAATTTCCGACAATGGACCACAATTTCGATCTGCGATATGGACACGTATGTTACGAGCTAGAAACATTTCTCCGATCTATATATCCAAGTATCACGCTTCTTCGAACCCCTGTGAACGACTGATGAAAGAAATTGGTAAACTGTGTAGAATGTACTGCCATAAAAGACATATTGATTGGGATACACACATACTCTCATTCCAGGATGTAATTAACTCCATACCAAATGAATCTACTGTGCTATCTCCGACTGTTATATTGAATAATGTTGAACAACCTAACAAAATTAAAGAATTAGTATCCTTTCCTACATCTCGTCGACTACGCCACCATGAACTAATTGAGATTGCGCTCAACAACATCAAACGTGCAGCAGAGCGCCGGAGAAGACAGCACAAACAGGTTTGTACACGCCGTGACTTTCACATTGGACAGAAGATATTAGTACGCACACACTATTTATCCAACAGAGGAAAGAGTAGATGCAGTAAATTTGAACTTCTATACGCAGGTCCATACAGAATTCGCAGCATTCCTTATCCCAATGTGGTACATGTTGAAACTTTGAGAACCAGAAAAAGCAAAGGCAATCACCATGTCTCCAATATTAAACCCTTTATTGAATGAACATACTTTATGATTTATCACATTTTAATGCCTTTTCCGGTTACTGATATGAACACTTACTGATGATTATCATATTTTTTCCTGGTAAGTGCCCGGCAAGGTAAGGTTAGCAGGTCGCTTTTATTGTCGTTATACATCAGACCGTGCACATTTTCGATTTTTTGTGTATGTATGATTGTTTTCCTATCGAAAGTAGAATTTTTGTCTGTATGCACTATGAAATGTTTAAGATGTAACAAACATCAGTTGACATTGACATTTTGCATTATGATATCTCAACATCTTGACAATTTTCCATTTTTTGCTACTACATTATGATACTGTGTGTACATTTTTTGCACTTGAAAACTGTCTATGTTTTTGACCTAATATTTTTCTGTCATGCTATGCTGTATGCTTAATTATATTACTAGAAACAAGTTTTTATTTAATGGGTATATGAATTAAATGCAAGATATTAATCCTTATTCATCATTTTTCAGAAAGCAATACCATGTAAAAGAAATGAATTAAACACCCACAGTGGTTTACTATGAAATGGAAATTTTACCATCAGAATGAAGGAAAGAAAATGCAATATATTGTCATGAAGAGTAAATGGATCAAAATTAACAAGCATTAACCAGAATATACTGTATACATCGTATGATAGCAGTCTTGACTAATTATTTTTTTTTTCAGAATACAAGGCGATTGATGCAGACTGTCAGACAGAACTACAGATGTTAATTTTAGTGATGAAATATGCTAGAAGAAACTCTATACTATATGAAGTAATGAATGATAATGAATAGTTGTATGAAGTAAATGGTAATATGAATATGCTTAATGAAGTGTCTATTTTTTGAAGATGATAATAAATGATGATGAATAGTTATATGAAGAATATGCTAATGCGAATAATGAAGTTTTTCTTTGCAGGTGATTATAGTGATGAAGTTATGGTAATATGAATAATGAAGTTTTCTTTACAGATGATGATAATATTTACTGTTAGTTAAGAAATGATATGTAGTTATTTAAGTATTTGTTGAGTTCCTTTTGACAGTATGTCTTATGTCGCATAGTATAATGACTGAATGTTTTGGGAAAGACAGCTAGAGTACATACATATTAAGTACACGTTTCATTACCTGTTAATTCGAAGTTCACTACTTTTCAGCATAACATGCATTTCTTCTTTCAGCTCAATAATCCACTTTGTATTTTTTCCCTGACAAGCTTTTCATGATACTTACTAAACCTGTTACTTATTAAACCTGTTCTAGTACTTGCATTTTGTTACCCAGTTGTGTCTATCATTTATGAATGTGATCACATATACTGTACTTGTTTCATAACATTGCTACAGCTGACTCATGACGAATGACGTTAATAATCCTTATTTCCAGCAATATGTCAAAAGCAAATATTTTCATGCCCCAGCAGTTAATTATCTATCCCAGTGCAATGCATTGCTAGCAAAAAAAAAAAAAAAAACATTACAAGTCCCAACTATTACCAGTATACAACTAAATAATGCAATCAGTTTAAGATATATTTTAGTCCTAAAGATAATACAAATTTTCTGTGTAGTGATTCCATTATGCCTATCTATTATTGGACTACTGACCTCAAGTAATAGTTCCAATGTCTTACATTTTAAATATGTCTTATGTCACTTACATGATATCGTATATAAACACCAGTAACTTTATGCTATACTCAATAGCTCCTGTTTTAAATGATGACTTGTGAATAACACTGAATAATGTTTTGTAACACTATATGAATACTTTGTAAGTGGCCAATGAGTGCCAATACACCATATGAATGCTTTGTAACTAGCCAATGAATGTCAATAATTACTGTCATGAATTGTCTTATGAATGCCACTGATAACTGTAATATGATGACTTATCCATAAATGTTATGCCATTAATTAAGTCTTGCTTTGAATGATGACTTCTGAATAATGCAGAAAAATGCTTTGTAACTGGCCAATGAGTGCCAATAATTATGGTATTGAGATGACTTATAAATAATGTTCTGCAGTACTCCATACATACTACTTAAATGCTGTGTAAATAGCCAATGAATGCCAATAATTATTCAGGTCAGTTGTTACACTAGTGTAATTCTATGATGACTAGCATAAGACTTAATGTGTCCTTCACCTTCTGACCTAATTACTGCAATATCCGTTTATCCTGTCCATCCTCATGATCATGGAGCACTATATTTGTTTTTGCACTAATTCTACGTTGCTGTAAGAGTATGGATTCTAGAAGAATATGGTGTTGACATATCAAGCTGTCCACAACCTTGAACGATGGAGATGTTATTATGGTCCCACTGTTTGGTGTACCTAATGTACTACCAAAATGATAACATTGAATATTAATACATCTCAGTGTCTTGGCTACACTGATAAATACTTCAGGGAAGAGAACTTCAGATTGTCTCACTTGGAGTTGTGCTTCTGCAGAAAGATATGGACTTTCAGTGCAGCTACGTGCAACCTACTGTGCTACAAGCATGATGCAATCCTTCCCATTCCTTTCCCAGTTCCTGTAAAATAGTAAAGGCATATACAGTGCATTTAAATTCTTATAAAATGATAAAACTTTTATAGTGCGTGTGCACTTTATTTCTTTTCTTAATGAATTCAGTAGTTACAAAATGGTAAAAACTTTTATCGTGTGTGTGCACTATATTTCTTTTCTTAATGAATTCAGCACTTACAAAATGTTAAAAAAATTTATGGTGCGTGTGCACTTTTATTTCATTTGTTAATGTGATCAGTTCATGTAAAAATGCTAAACACGTATACAGTGCGTGTGCACTTTGTCATTTGTTAATATATTTTGTACTCATTGTCTATATACTTTGTCATTTCTGAATGTTTTGTACTCAGTGCGTGTCCCCGTTGTGGCGGATGTTCGGATTCTATTTAACTACCCTCACAACTTACGCAAGGTGTGTGACTGTCAAGTGACATAACTCGTTGTTCTGTACAGGCATTGTGATCAGGGGGCGATCAGAAGATTGAAATACTTTAGAGCCAAGATCGCATTTAAACATTTATACTAGCGGCCATTAAAATTGATACACCAAGAAGAAATGCAGATGATAAACGGCTATTCATTGGACAAATATATTTACTAGAACTGACATTTAATTACATTTTCACACAATCTGGGTGCATACATCCTGAGAAATCAGTACCCAGAACAACCACCTTCATCAAGAGTAGTGACTGGCATATGTGGCGAGAGAGTTGCTCGGCGACCATTGATCACACGTTTAAAATTGGTGAGAGATCTGGCCAGGGCAGCAGTCGAACATTTTCTGTATCCAGATAGGCCCCTACAGGACCTGCAACATGCGGTCGTGCATTATCCTGCTGAAATTTTGGGTTTCGAAGGGATCGAATGAAGGGTAGAGCCATGGGTTGTTACAAATCTGAAATGTAAGGTCCACTGTTCAAAGTGCCGTCAATGAGAACAAGAGGTGTCCGAGTCGGGTAACCAGTGGCAACCCATACCATCACACTGGGTGATACGCCATTATGGCGATGAGAATACACGCTTCCAATGTGCGTTCATCTTGATGTCGCCAAACACAGATGCGACAGTCATGATGCTGTAAACAGAACCTGGATTCATCCAAAAAAATGAGGTTTTGCCATTCGTGCACCCAAGTTCGTCGTTGAGTACACTATCGCAGGCGCTCATTTCTGTAATGCAGCGTCAAGGATAATGGCAGCCATGGTCTCCGAGCTGATAGTCCATGCTGCTGCAAACGTCGTCGAACTGTTCGTGCAGATGGTTGTTGTCTTGCAAATGCCCCCATCTGTTGACTCAGGGATCGAGACGTGGCTGCACGATCCGTTACAGCCATGCGGATAAGATGTCTGTCATCTCGACTGCTAGTGGTACGAGGCCGTTGAGATCCAGCACGGCGTTCCGTATTACCCTCCTGAACCCGCCGATTCCATATTCTGCTAACAGTCATTGGATCTCGACCAACGCGAGCAGCAATGTCGCGATACGATAAACCGCAATCGCGATAGGCTACAATCCGACCTTTATCAAAGTCGGAAACGGATGGTACGTATTTCTCCTCCTTACACGAGGCAATACACCAATGTTTCACCAGGCAACGCCGGTCAATTGCTGCTTGTGTATGAGAAATCGATTGGAAAATTTCCTCATGTCAGCACGTTGTAGGTGTCGCCCCGGCGCCAACCTTGTGTGAATGCTCTGAAAAGCTAATCATTTGCATATCACAGCATCTTCTTCCTGTCGGTTAAAGTTCGCGTTTGTAGCACGTCATCTTCGTGGTGCAGAAATTTTAATGGCCAATTCTGAAGTGGTGATCGGTTTTAACACAGCTCTGATGTCACTTCGGATGTACAATACGATATAGTCACATTGCAATTGGGAGTATATTTTCTATGCCAGTAGTAGTCACATACATAAATATAATATTTTACATCTACTTAATACACCTCAAATTTTTCCAAATTGTGCTATATAATTTGACAATGTTGAAAACTTAAATAGTTGAAAACGAAACCACTGCCAGCAGGGAGACGACAACCAATCAGCCTGTCGTTAGCAAAACACTATTTACATCATGTTGATGATGCACGTGCGACCACACACATGCTTTGTTGAACTGCTTTTAAATCCTATAAAAATGATACGTACATTGCAGATTAAAAAAGATTTTAGCAGTATATCACTTAAGTGACAATACTCCCCTGCATGAAAGCTTGTATACCGACAGCAAGTTACTGCTGCCTAATACACTGAAGAAACTGGTGTACCTGCCTAATATACTGTAAGGTCACCATGAATCCTGCAGGGCCGTTCATAAATCAATAAGAGTGCGGAGGGATGGAGATCTCTTCTGAACAGCACGTTGCAAGGCATCTCAGATATGCTCAATAATGTTCATGTCTGGGGAGTCTGGTGGTCAGCGAGAGTGTTTAAACTCAGAAGAGTATCCCTGGAGCCAGTCTGTAGCAATTGTGGACGTGTGGGGTGTCGCATTGTCCTGTCAGAATTGCCCAAGTCCGTCGGAATACATAATGGACATGAATGGCTGCAGGTGATCAGACAGGATGCTTACGTACGTGTCACCCGTCGTATCTAGATGTATCACGCATCCCATATCACTCCAACTGCACACGCCCCACACCGGTACAGACCCTCCACCACTCTGAACAGTTCCCTTCTGACATGCTTCATGAGATTGTCTCTATACACGTAAACGTCCATCCGCTCGATACAATTTGAAACGAGACTTTTCCGACTATTCAACATGCTTCCAGTCATCAACAGTCCAAAGTCTGTGTTGATGAGCCCAGGAAAGGCGTAAAGTTTTGTGTCGTGCAGTCATCAAGGGGACACGAGTGGGCCTTCCGCTCCGAAAGCCCGTATCGATGATGTTTCGTTGAATGGTTCGAACGCTGACACTTGTTAATGGCCCAGCATTGAAATCTGCAGCAGTTTGTGAAAGGGCAGCACTTATGTCGCGTTGAACGGTTCTCTTCAGTCGTCGTTGGTCCCGCTCTTGCAGTGTCTTTTTCCGGCCGCAGCGATGTCGGAGATTTGATGTCTTAACGGATTCCTGATGTTCAAGTTGCACTCGTGAAATGGTCGTACGGGAAAATTCCCAATTCATCGCTACCCCGGTGATGTTGTGTCCAATCGCTCGTGCGCAGACTATAACACCACGTGCAAACGCACTTAAATCTTTATAACTTGCCATTGTGGCTGCAGTAACCGGTTTAACAAATGCGCCAGACACTTATTGTCTTATATAGGCATTGCCGACCGCAGCGCCGTATTCTGCCTGTTTACACATCTCAGTATTTGAATACGCACAGCTGTAGCTGTCTCTTAGGCGCTTCATTGTGTTTGTAAATGTCTGCAACTTTCTTTAATTTCAGTCTTGGACGACTTTAATTAATGTACAAACTTATCATAAGCGAATTGTATAATTTATCTAACGTAAATGCTAACACTACATAGCGGACATGAGAGGTAGCACGGTCGACTCAGTACAGCTCCAGACAAGCATGTGAGTAGTCGCACGTAATCGGAGAAAAGCTGTATAGCTGTAAATACTATTTTTAGTAATGCCAGGCTGATTGGTTGTGACCTATCTGCTTGTAGAGCTTGTGTTTTCAAACTGTATAATTTTCACCACTGTAAAATTACATAACACAACTTTGAAAAAGATGAGGTACGTAACCTATATGTAAAATACACTACTGGCCATTAAAATTGCTACACCACGAAGATGACGTGGTACAGACGCGAAATTTAACCGACAGGAAGAAGATGCTGTGTTATGCAAATGATTTTCAGAACATTCATACAAGTTTGGCGCCGGTGGCGACACCTACAACGTGATGACATGAGGAAAATGTCCAACCGATTTCTCATACACAAACAGCAGTTGACAGGCGTTGCCTGGTGAAACATTGTTGTATTGCCTCGTGTAAGGAGGAGAAATACGTACCATCCGTTTCCGACTTTGATAAAGGTCGGATTGTAGCCTATTGCGATTGCGGTTTATCGTATCGCGACATTGCTGCTCGCGTTGGTCGAGATCCAATGACTGTTAGCAGAATATGGAATCGGTGGGTTCCGGAGGGTAATACGGAAGCCGTGCTGGATCCCAACGGCATCATGTCACTAGCAGTCGAGATGACAGGCATCTTATCCGCATGACTGTAACGGATCATGCAGCCACGTCTCTATCCCTGAGGCAACAGATGGGGGCATTTGCAAGACAACAACCATCTGCACGAACAGTTCGACGACGTTTGCAGCAGCATGGACTATCAGCTCGGAGACCATGGCCTTGACGCTGCATCACAGACAGGAGCGCCTGCGATGGTGTACTCATTGACGAACCTGGGTGCACCAATGGCAAAACCTCATTTTTTCGGATTAATCCAGGTTCTGTTTACAGCATCATGATGGTCGCATCCGTGTTTGGCGACATCGCGGTGAACGCACATTGGAAGCGTGTATTCCTCATCGCTATACTGGCATATCACCCAGCGTGACGGTATGAGGTGCCATTAGTTACACGCCTCGTTCATCTCTTGTTGACGGCACTTTGAACAGTGGACGTTACATTTCAGATCTGTTACGACCGGTGGCTCTACCCTTCATTCGGTCCCTGCGAAACCCTACATTTCAGCAGGATAATGCACGACCGCATGTTGCATGTCCTGTGCAGGCCTTTCTGGATACAGAAAATGTTCGACTGCTACCCTGGCCAGCACATTCTCCAGATCTTTCACCAATTGAAAACGTCTGGTCAATGGTAGCTGAGCAACTGGCTTGTCACAATACGCCAGTCACTACTCTTGATGAACTGTGGTATCGTGTTGAAGCTGCACGGCCAGCTGTACCTGTACACGCCATCCAAGCGCTGTTTGACTCACTGCCCAGGCGTATCAAGGCCGTTATTACGGCCAGAGGTGGTTGTTATGGGTACTGAGTTCTCAGGATCTATGTACCGAAATTGCGTGAAAATGTAATCACATGTCAGTTCTAGTATAATATATTTGTCCAATGAATACCCGTTTCTCATCTGCATTTCTTCTTGGTATAGCAATTTTAATGGCCAGTAGTGTATGTTCCAAGTTTCATCGATCTATGTTGCTTGCCAGTGACACATACATTATGGAAAAGTTACTTTCTTCCTTACGTTTTCCACACCACCGTATAATAGTAACAGTCATCAAATCATATTTTGCAAGGTGTAATATCGCACTGAATTCCCACCACTTGAAGTACTTTCCCTGCAACTGAGATTTTGAACACAGGTCTACAGGTTACGGCAATGCCACCGTATATCTGGATGCGTAATGTCTCTTACAGTCGCTCCCACTTCCCTTCGGGGAATTGAGTCTTTCCAACATTTTTTTTTCCTAGTGCAAGGTTTTTCCCTTATACCTTTTCTACCTGGGTACTCGCGAGCCGTGTCGGGTTTGTTGTTGTCAGCAGCTTTGGCTAACTTGTGGTTGGACGCCTGGCTTCCTGCCTCTGGCTGGTGTGATTTCTGGAGCCTGCCAGGCGGCAAACACTTCGCCTGAGTTCGCACAGCGGCTGCGAACTCGGACTTCTCGGAAGTCCTCGCCATTTTGGAGAACCTCACTTTCCATGCTCCTTTATTCTCGAAAAATCAGCTGATGAAGTTAAATTCAAAAATATAAGTGCCTTGAGTGGAATGTTCTTTGGTGTAGGGGTCTCATGAACTCGTTGAATCGAACCTTTCACTTACTACAAATTTGATGAATCTATCTTCTTTCACTTTGAAGAACATTTGAGAATAAACACTGCGTGTAATCATTTAGCTCTGTACAAAAGACAGGTACTTAAAAAAAACGTTGCAGGTACTCAAACCTGACCAAGCAAGAGCGACAATACTGTCTCTGTAGCGCGAAGACTCATCTGACAGGTAAAACCGGGAGTAAAATCTAACCTCTGAGGTAGAAGTCACTGTCCAGGTGTAGACTTACATAAGACGCTATCTTGGCAATCGAATTAGGGAGCCCGTGGTGTAAAAACTAGACGGCAATTTTATATAAAGAAAATCTGCGGCTATGACAGGAAGAAAAGAAAAAAATGACATCGTGATTTAAACCGAAGAGCCCTGGAAAATAAAAACAGTGGCTTTAACTGGTAAAACGAGGACCGGCGAGGGAAGAGAGCGGAAGTCGTAAGCGGGTTGGGTGATTAATAACGGCACACGGTTAAGAAGACCGGGCCAAATACATTTCACTCATTCTTTGAGCCCCGGGTCCCGTTACCCTACTGCGTAACAGATCCCAAACATTGCTCCCACTCAATCTATCTAGTTATTTCTACCTGTCTGTGTATCCAATGCTTCCCGTATTCAGCGCATGCCAGTACGACAAAAGATCTTTCACGGTGAGTGTAAACGCTTTTCTTACTTTGCTAACAAAAATTGAGACAGTAGACTCTAGATGCTGTAGTATTTAGTTTCTACGTGAAACACGAGAAATTTGAAAGTATAAAATTCTTGCGAAACAAAGAAGTTTTAAGCAAAAGTCCGTTTTTGACGAGCAACAAGCATCACCCACCCAGATTTTTTTACTTTCAGTGAGTCATGCAGAAATTCTTATACCAACAAGGACCGACTGTACCTGGCAGTTTACATGCCGAGTTGAATACTCAGCGCGGATAAATTGGCACGTAGGTGTCAACATATAGGGGAAATTCAAAGTAGTGTTTCTTGAAGGCGTGCAAATCTAATAAAATGCTATGAACAATACTCGGCGAATCTGCTACTATGAGGGTCCGAACGACGTGTAATATTTCGCCGTCAGCTTGTGTGTTCAAGACGTTCGCTAAGCGTCCAGTTTGTTAGTCAGAACATACCTTACTGCCACTGTTTGTTCAACTTTCTCATTTTAAAAGTGTATTCCAGAAAATCTTACGGCGACTCTGAGTACTTTTGTGGCCAAGAGAGAGACAGAGTCTTCACCACGAGTCGTGGAAGTTTTCTCCAACCTTGCCAGGCGTTGTCTGAGAACTGGAGAAGCGGAAACCTCCGACCGCCAACTCCTCCTGTACCTAACCTGTTCACAGCAGCCACAAAGAAAACATATTCACAGATCTTTTATTTCAGACAGGTAAAAATTTTAGAATGTATGCATCTAAGAAAAGAATGAAAAGCGAGTTTAAATGCAGTACCTGTCTTATCTTTCATAAAGACAAAAGTCAAAGTGCAAGCAAGTTAATTAATTAATCTTTCTTTTATGAGTTGCAGTTTCATTTCAGGCATCATAGGTGCTTGGCATCTCAGAAAACACAGTGGACGAAAAATTTGTCATCCCCTCGAGACACTACGCCTGTAGCCTTGACGATGGCTTCAATTCGGCGATGTAGAGAACCCAGCTATGCCATATCCACCTGAAGTTCCCGTTAGATGTCGTACGACTGCAAAATGCCTGTGTGGCTTCCCACTTTCTAGCTGTTTTCATAATCGTTCTCTCAGAGACAGAAGTCCAATACCCAACCACAGTGATGTTTTCCTCCTCCTCGGTTAACTGGTTGCCTCGCTTGTGGAGCTATATGACTTTCGTGGAGAGGGAGAGGCAGTTGTGATTCTTGAAGTTTTCCCGGCGTACAGAATATTCTATGAGGTTTCGACATTGCAGCCAGATAATGTTAACTTCTTGCAGCAATATTTCGGCCGTCAATCGACCAGCCATCTTCAGGTGAGTGTCCGCCACTGGACACTGCTAGTTCACGGTGTCGGCTTTACAGCAAAAATCGGCGTGGAAATGCATGCGCATTGGTGGCCGTCACAGGGGCGACCTCTGTCGAAGTCCACGCCCTCTGCAAATACCGTTCCATCTGTGACGCACAGGCGCGCGAGTCAAGGTGAAACTACACGTCCGCCCTCTGTCGGACTGAGGGCTCGCGCCGCTAAAAGCAAACATCACATGTCGCCAGACGTGTCGTTATAGATAAAATGTTTTCTCTCAGAAGAAATTAGAGAGCTCACCGCGTACCAAGCCTTGTCCAGTTGAAAGCCACCGTCACGATTTATAACATCTGTGCTAGACCAATTTCCACAGATTCTTTAATTACTGAATCCCAAAAGGATCTCGCTCGGGGCAAGAATTTTCTTGGCAGAATAATCCATAGAGTGTCCCGTTGTAATACAAAGCTCAGCTACGGCTGACTTACTGGGCTGTGAGAGGCAAGTGTCAGACTCATGTTCAACTCACCTTTCATGCACTGTGTGTGTTGTCTGACCTATGTAAGCTTTGCCACACTGGCAAGGAATTTTGTAAATCCCGGCCTTCCGCAGACCCAGAGCGACCTTTACCGAACCAAGAAGGGCACTAATCTTTGCCGATGGCCGGAAGATTACTTTTCTTAGGATCCTGCCTACTTTAGACGAAAGGTTGCCGACGTATGGAGGGAACGTTCTAAACTTGCTGTGGGTGGTTACTTTTCTTCCTCCTTAACGCTGTACAGGTCTGATGTGGAGAGTAACCAGAATACAAAATTGTTAAGGTTTTCGTGGCCTCTTGTTGACAAACTGCCTGTTGGCTTCTATTTCAGGTTCTTCGGCCGACGTTCATGATGATTTTACTGACGTTTCGCCAGCACGAGTGGCTGGCATTGTCAAAGATTCACCCTCCATTGCCCGTGGTGAACTGGAGCCGAGATCGCGGCCGCAGACTATATGTACCTGGCGCGCCAACGTCCGAGGGCTTCTCCGCGGTCATTTCCAGTGCGGTTCTCCTCTTGACCTGCGACGATCGTTCACTGCAGCACAGGAAGCCAGGATCCGTTTACCGCAAGGCTTTCCTCTTTCTTGTTGAAGCTGTTCGCGTGTTTTTGTATTTCTACAGCTTCTCTGAACAAGTGCGTGTGATAGTGCTTCTCTACAGCCAGAACTTCAGTGTCGGCGAATTTTATTACGTGGTCGGTCTCATTCAGTACGTGCTCTGCCACAGCCGATTTCTCCGCCTGCCCCAACCTGTAATGTCGCTTATGTTCTTTGATCCTGGTGTTGATTGATCGTCCAATCATTCCGACATAAACTTTTCCGCATTTGCATGGTATACGGTATATTCCCGACATTGCAAGTGGGTCCCTTTTCTTCTTCGCCGATCTAAGACACTCTTTGATCTTCCCTGTCGGTTTGAAAATCGTCTTTACACCGTGTTTGCACAATATACGGCTGATGCTGTCCGTCTCTCTGGGAATGTATGGCAGAAACGTGTAACTATGTTTTCACAGTGAAAATGTATTTTAGCACCATAATTTTTCTCATGCGCCCTTAAGTTGGCTGCCTTTTTGTTCTTTATCTATTTCTGTCTATGGGAGGAGTGATAGAGTATTTGTGGCCGTGTTTGTTATGGAAAACTCCTTTCAAATACATTTCAATGGCATGCATTCTGAGCTGCCTCTTTTGCTTGAGTCATTTTCGGCGTTTCCGCGGAAGTATCCCTCCTCAAGATCGTTTTAGAAGGTGCACACCAGTCTAACATTTCACTGACGGCGTATTAAACTACCTACATCACTGCTTCAATTTTTTTCTTATCTGTCTAGGGTATTACTTTGGAAAACTTCAAAGCTTTCGAGGTAGAATGAGAAATATTTAAATGACAGGAAGCAATGTATCACATTGGGTAACTAATGCGTCTGCCATGAGCAACAACATCACTGCTATCGTTCGCACGGTTCAATTCTGTGGCCATGTCTGCTCTTGCTTTACGTAAACGACCGTCTGTGTTACGCTGATGGAGCAGATGTAGTGTTCTTTGCTCATGATGCAAGCGTCACAATGAAACTCAACACAGTTGGAACAACGCAGGAACAATAAACGCAAATTCAGAAAAATTATTGACTGTTCCTCGATAAATGGTCTACCACTTGAATTAGGAAAAACTCAAGTCATTCCTTTGTGCATGAAGCAAGATATGCCATCATGAACAACAGTTGGGGAAAGCAAATACGTGAAATCGACTGTTAAAAATTTCTGGGGGGTGAATAACGATCGCAACGTAAACTGGAAGTCACTTATTGGAGACCTTCCCAAGTGCTACAGCTAAGCAACATTCACTGTGTGTATGACTGTTGATTTTAGAGGAGAAAGCATTAGAAAAAGCTTCCTTCATACTTCCTTTATTGATATGATATATAAATGATATAGCGATGATATCCGGTCTCCTTCCTCGAACTCCTTGTTGGCAAACACTAAAAAATTAGGTATACTGAGAATAGCCTCACAGTACTTTTACTCTCCTACGAATTTGTGATGAGTGTTCAGGAACAGTGTAGAAACAATACCAGCAATGACAGCGTAACACTAGAAACAAAAACAGCCTCCATTACCCACAACTTAACCATACTCTTGCACAAGAAGGAGCAAGATAGGTAACTATAAAAATATTTTAACACCTTCCTTGTGAATTCAGGATGATCACAGATTACTATAGTTGTAAAAAAGAAATGAAATCGTTTCTACTAGACAACGTCTACTTCAATGAATTTCTATAGTTTTGTTATATTTGTGATCAAGATTAATATTAGCAAAACAGGTACTTAGTTGGCCAGCATGTAACTATGTTTTCACAGTGAAAATATATTTCATTTTTGAAGCTACTGTCACGTTCTGCATCGTAGTGATTTGTCGCGAATACGACGCATGGAACGTTCCAGAAACCAAACTAAACTAAACTAAAATGAGCCACCGTGTTGTCGCACGCAGCTCAGTATTTCCATGTTACTGCGAATTGTCGCTTCTGCTTATTACGAGTAAATGAATAAACGAACTACGAAATCGACCAGGTAACTGAATTCAGTAGCGGTCAGATTTTTAAGATAGTCTGAAGGTCCTAACTAATGCTATTATTCAGTAGTTGAAATTCAAGATTAAATAGAAATCATTGCTGAAAGAAGAGCCTTTTCCGAATGGGGTATCCCTTAAGAAGCCACGCTTTATAGTCGCAGTAATATCCGATTTGTTCTGTTCGAACGTTTCTGATATTTCATTAGCGGCTGAAACTATTGTACAGCGGGAAGTTGGGAAGCTAAGACATTTTATGGAAGCGCAGAAAGAGGTAGTGATGGTCTACACTTGGGCCGTGTAAACTTTTTTATTACAACTAAAGCCTGGCACGGCCCCTATAACTAACTAGAGGGAGGGCTGAAGTAATCAAACAACAGTATGTTATTAACCTATGTTACAGAAGTGTAATCAGCTAGCTTTAGCAGTCTGGAGGTTAGGCTGTTCGTGCCGTGTTGATCTGCATCGCATCAGTAAAGGTTCTGTGGGACTAAAGATTGAACTGGTTTATGTTCACTTCATGTGGACAAGTTTTTATAAATTTTTGTGTATATGTAGGTAAGAGAGCGATTTTAAACATTCAATGTTAGTTCGTTCTTTCCACTTTAAACGTTCATCCAAAATTTGGCGGCGAGCTTTTCGATACTGGAATTGGAGACCTTCAAGTTGTATAGGACAAAATATTTTACGAAAATTTTCACTGATCAGCTTTCAGTGTGATAAAAGGATAACTTGCCACTGGTTGGTCCTTGGTATATAAGACCTGAGGTTTGTGGCAATCGTGACAATGAACAAAGGTAAGTCGTTCATTTCTGCTAAAGCAGCAGCAACTTCCTTATGGGTAGTGCTTATGTAGAACTGAATGCCACCAAGAAAGTACACAGATTTATCGGCACTGCTGCAGGATTCGACATGTTCCATGCAACAGAACCAGAATACTTGATTTTAGTGTTACACAAGTTTTGTTTCACTTTAACTGTAGTGATCATAGTATATATTTGATAAAATAAACTTGTCGTTGTAACCTTACATTTGTAGAAATTAGTCATTGTCACGTCGCCGTATTAATCGATATACACTGATAACAACCTGCGAGTTGATCATTGAACAGACAAATACAAAGAATTAGTGCTATTTACATCATGTCTTGAAAATATAATGAAACTCAAGTTGATCTATTTATTTATGTGGTTTTTATTTATTCAAAATGAAAGTAAAATATTTTTTAACAGACTCTGTGGAATACCGAAGAGTATTTAAATAATAAGGTGGAATGCTTAGTGAATAATACACCGAATTTTACGCTAGCGGTTCGAGTGACCAAAAATGAAGAAAGATAAAAAATACAGCCGTCAGGTGGTATTATTAAAAGGAGTGAATTACTCAAACATTTCATTAAAAACAGTAGCAACTTACGACGTTTCTGGCCTTTCTTGCTTGACAGTGCTGCTTAGAAGCAACTACTGATGTGTTATTATATCTGGTGCCACGGCTTAACCCAGGTACATTCCTAAAATGCAGAGTCCCACGTGATACTTCGGCTGTTCTTTGTTGTCTAGGGAGAGACTGTAGACACGTTGCATTACCTACCACGTGAGCTTCTTGTGTTGGGATGTTCCCTTGGAAACAAGTCTGTTAAAAAAAATGGCTCTAAGCACTATGGGACTTAACATCTGAGGGCATCAGTCCCCTAGATTTAGAACTACTTAAACTGTCTAACTTAAGGACTTCTCACACATCCATGCCCGAGGCAGGATTCGAACCTGCGACCGTAGGAGCAGCGCGGTTCCGGACTGAAGCACCTACAACCGCTCGGCCAAAACGGCCGGCGAAAACAAGTGTGTATTGGAGGAGGTTGATCTGAAAAAACAATAGTGGTGTAGTCCTCATTGAAATACTACCTGTAATCCTTAGGGAGCACATGTTCCAGTTAAGGCGGAACTTCAAGATATTGGTTGAGTTCGGTGAATAAACTATACCGATTTGTTCAGATAACTTACGGGTTTGCTGCCGGGTGACGTCGTCGAACACCGCTTATATTTCGACAGGAGCATACCTTGCCATTCTCCAGGCACAAATGCAAGGAAGAAAAAACGTGCAAGCAAATTTAATACCTCGGTTCACAGAGGGGAAACAAGGAAGACACCATACACAGAACAAGTGTCAACACAACCAAAGATAGCCAACATCAGAAATATCGATTGTTACTATTAATCAACAGGTGAGGTAGCACTAATTCTGTCCCTCTGTTTTTTGATGACAGACAGAGCCGGATTCCAAGCAGCATTTAAACAAAACCCACCATCTCTGTTAATAAGGTTGCTTGATAGTCTGATTTCAACAGCTTCCTTAATAACACTATCCCAATAGCTGGACATGCAAGCCAGAATCTCCGTGTTGTTGTATACCATAGGATGACCGGTGTCAAGGAAATGTTCTACAATGGCGGATTTACTCGGCTGTTGTAAGCGATTTATTACTGCCAACCGCGTTTCATATTCCTATGAAGAGTGGCAGCCTGCGAGAAAAGTACAGCACCCTCGAAACCGAGGAGCTACTGACGAAAAACTGCCCCCTCTACAGAGCGCATCTCCCTGTCCCTATTTGTAGGCGATGCCCTGTCCTTTCCAGAGGATTATCGTCCTACAGTTGCAACAACTACAAGTTTACACGTGTACGTCGATTACTACATGTTATACGCTCTGAGGGGTACTGAAAGTAAGCATCTCATCGCGCTGATCGTTTCGGTACCACGCATTGTGTGTTTTTTCATCTACAGCTATATCTACCACCATACTCTGCAAAACCATGATGGAGCGTATGGCAGAGGGTAAGCCCCATTGTACCATTTACTACAGCTTTCTCCCGCCCTATTCATTTGTGGGGCGTGGGAAGAATGATTGCCCAATGCCTCCGTGAGTGCTGTAACTATTCTAATCTTATCCTCACGAACTATACGGAAGCCATATGTAAGGGTTGTAGTATATTCCTAAAGCCACCATTTAAAACCGCTTCTTCAAAATTTGCAAGTAGTCTTTCCGGGACATTTTACGTCTTTCAGGGGTCTTCCAGCTGAATTCTTTCAACATCGCTGTGACACTTTTCCGCTGGACAAACTGACCTGTGACCATTCTTGCTACTCTTCTCTATATACGTTCATTATCGTCTGTTAGCCCTATATGGTAGGGTCCCACACACTTCAGCAATTCTATAGGACAGGTCTCATGAGTGATTTGTAAGCAATCTCATTTGCACTTGCCTACTATACTGCCAATAAACTGTAGTCGGGTACTTGCCTTACCCACGACTGACCCTATGCGATCGTTGCTTTCCATGTCTCTACAAACTCTAACCCACATGTATTTGTATGAGTTAACCAACTCCAACCATGACATATTGATCTTATGTTCGTAGGATACTGCATGCTCTGTTTTGTGAGGCATATTTCCGAACATTTAAAGCAAGTCACTAATCTTTGAACCACTTAGAAATCTCATCTTTGTCAGACAATACTTGCGCACCTTCTTTCAGACACTATGAGACATTTCTAATATCCTCTCGTGGTCATATTACGTCTTAAACTGAATTCAACAATTGTGTTACAAACGAACACAACAAATTTCGCATCGGACGACTCAGAGAACTTTGAACTTGAAAACCCTAGTTTACACCATACTGTTGTACATAACGCTCTGATAGAGTAATAATTCTTCTACCTTGGAAGCAAAATTACGCATTATGTATGAAGCTACGACATAAAAAGAAGACCAGCACAGGCAAAGAAGGCTATTGGTGTCAAACGTAGCCCTTGATTTTAGAAAGAAAGGACTGAGAACGTAGTTTGAAGCACAGCATTGTGGACAGCGGAAAAACCGGAACAGAAGATAATCAAGGCGTTTTAGGGGTGTTGCTACAGAAGAGGGCTGACAGATAAGACAAAGAATGGGGAGGTTCTCCAAAGCATCGGAGAAGAAAGAAACATACAACAAACACTGCCAAGAAGAAGCGTCAGGATGCTCAGACATCTGTTACAACATTGGGGCATTCCCTTTGTGGTACTAAGGGGATCTTTGGAGGGTAAGAACTGTATGGGAAGACAGAGATTTGAATACCTCTGACAAATAATTGAGAATGCAGGATGCAACTGCTACTCTGAGACGAAGAAGTTAGCACATGAGAGGAATTCTTGCTGTGCTGAGTCAATCCCGTCAGAAGGCCAATGACTCATAAAACAAAACAAAAAATAGTAAGAGGCTGTTTAGTGACCTGCATACCCATCTGTTGATACTAACCTGCCAGTACTGTGTCCTTAAACACCACCTGCACTTCCTCGACCTAACTCACCTGACCTTTCCTCCAGTTCAGTTATCAGTGCACTGCGCACCAATATGTGAATTCTCCTTAATTAAGTTTTCAAACCCCCCCCCCCCCTGCCCTCCCCACCCATGAACCATGGACCTTGCCGTTGGTGCGGAGGCTTGCGTGCCTCAGCGATACAGATAGTCGTACCGTAGGTGCAACCACAACGGAGGGGTATCTGTTGAGAGGCCAGACAAACGTGTGGTTCCTGAAGAGGGGCAGCAGCCTTTTCAGTAGTTGCAGGCGCAACAGTCTGGATGATTGACTGATCTGGCCTTGTAACAATTACCAAAACAGCCTTGCTGTGCTGGTACTGCAAACGGCTGAAAGCAAGGGGAAACTACGGCCGTAATTTTTCCCGAGGGCATGCAGCTTTACTGTATGATTAAATGATGATGGCATCCTCTTGGGTAAAATATTCCGGAGGCAAAATAGTCCCCCATTCGGATCTCCGGGCGGGGACTACTCAAGAGGGTGTCGTTATCAGGAGAAAGAAAACTGGCGTTCTACGGCGGAGCGTGGAATGTCAGATCCCTTAATCGGGCAGGTAGGTTAGAAAATTTAAAAAGGGAAATGGATAGGTTAAAGTTAGATATAGTGGGAATTAGTGAAGTTCGGTGGCAGCAGGAACAAGACTTCTGGTCAGGTGACTACAGGGTTATAAACACAAAATGAAATAGGGGCAATGAAGGAGTAGGATTAATAATGAATAAGAAAAATATGAATGCGATTAAGCTACTACAAACAACATAGAGAACGCATTATGGTGGCCAAGATAGATACGAAGCCCACACCTACTACAGTAGTACAAGTTTATATGCCAACTAGCTCTGCAGATGACGAAGAAATTGAAGAAATGTATGATCAAATAAAAGAAATTATTCAGATAGTGAAGGGTGACGAAAATTTAATAGTCATGGGTGACTGGAATTCGGTAGTAGGAAAAGGGAGAGAAGGAAACGTAGTAGGTGAATATGGAATGGGGCAAAGAAATGAAAGAGGAAGCCGCCTGGTAGAATTTTGCACAGAGCACAACTTAATCATAGGTAACACTTGGTTCAAGAATCATAAAAGAAGGCTGTATACATGGAAGAAGCCTGGAGATACTGACAGGTTTCAGATAGATTATATAATGGGACGACAGAGATTTAGGAACCAGGTTTTAAATTGTCAGACATATCCAGGGGCAGATGTGGACTCTGACCACAATCTGTTGGTTATGACCTGTAGGTTAAAACTGAAGAAACTGCAAAAAGGTGGGAATTTAAAGAGATGGGACCTGGATAAACTAAAAGAACCAGAGGTTGTACGGAGTTTCAAGCAGAGCATAAGGGAGCAATTGACACAAATGGGGGAAAGAAATACAACAGAAGAAGAATGGGTAGCTTTGAGGCATGAAGTAGTGAAGGCAGCAGACGATCAAGTAGGTAAAAAGACGTGGGCTAGTAGAAATCCTTGGGTAAGAGAAGAAATATTGAATTAAATTGATGAAAGGAGAAAATATAAAAATGCATTAAATGAAGCAGGCAAAAAGGAATAGAAACGTCTCAAAAATGAGATCGACAGGAAGTGCAAAATGGCTAAGCAGGGATGGCTAGAGGACAAATGTAAGGATGTAGAGGCTTATCTCACTAGGGGTGAGATAGATACTGCCTACAGGAAAATTAAAGAGACCTTTGGAAAAAGAGGACCACTTGTATGAATATTAAGATCTCAGATGGAAACCCAGTTCTAACCAAACAAGGGAAAGCAGAAAGGTGGAAGGAGTATATAGAGGGTCTATACAAGGACGATGTACTTGAGGACAATATTATGGAAATGGAAGAGGATGTAGATGAAGATAAAATGGGAGATACGATACTGCGTGAAGAGTTTGACAGAGCACTTGAAGACCTGAGTCGAAACAAGGTCCCTGGAGTAGACAACATTCCATTGGAATTACTGACGGCCTTGGGAGAGCCAGTCCTGACAAAACTCTACCATCTGGTGAGCAAGATGTATGAGACAGGCGAAATAACCTCAGACTTCAAGAAGAATATAATAATTCCAATCCCAAAGAAAGCAGGTGTTGACAGATGTGAAAATTACCGAACTATCAGTTTAATAAGCCACGGCTGCAAAATACTAACGCGAATTCTTTACAGACGAATGGAAAAACTAGTAGAAGCCGACCTCAGGGAAGATCAGTTTGGATTCCGTAGAAATGCTGGAGCACGTGAGGCAATACTGACCCTACGACTTATCTTAGAAGCTAGATTAAGGAAGGGCAAACCTAAGTTTCTAGCATTTGTAAACTTAGAGAAAGCTTTTGACAATGTTGACTGGAATACTCTCTTTCAAATTCTGAAGGTGGCAGGGGTAAAATACAGGGAGCGAAAGGCTATTTACAATTTGTACAGAAACCAAATGGCAGTTATAAGAGTCGAGGGACATGAAAGGGATGTAGTGGTTGGGAAGGGAGTAAGACAGGGCTGTAGTCTATCCCCGATGTTATTCAGTCTGTATATTGAGCAAGCAGTGAAGGAAACAAAAGAAAAATTCGGAGTAGGTATTAAAATTCATGGAGACTAAGTAAAAACTTTGAGGTTCGCCGATGACATTGTAATTCTGTCAGAGACGGCAAAGGACTTGGAAGAGCAGTTGAACGGAATGGACAGTGTCTTGAAAGGAGGATATAAGATGAACATCAACAAAAGCAAAACGAGGATAATGGAATGTAATCGAATAAAGTCGGGTGATGCAGAGGGAATTAGATTAGGAAGTGAGACACTTAAAGTAGTAAAGGAGTTTTGCTATTTGGGGAACAAAATAACATGATGGTCGAAGTAGAGAGGATATAAAATGTAGACTGGCAATGGGAAGGAAAGCGTTTCTGAAGAAGAGAAATCTGTTAACGTCGAGTATAGATCTAAATGTCAGGAAGTCATTTCTGAAAGTATTTGTATGGAGTGTAGCCATGTATGGAAGTGAAACATGGACGATAAATAATTTGGACAAGAAGAGAATAGAAGCTTTCGAAATGTGGTGCTACAGAAGAATGCTGAAGATTAGATGGGCATATCACATAACTAATGAGGAAGTATTGAATAGGAGTGGGGAGAAGAGAAGTTTGTGGCACAACTTGACCAGAAGAAGGGATCGGTTGGTAGGACATCTTCTGAGGCATCAAGTGATCACCAGTTTAGTATTGGAGGGCAGCGTGGAGGGTAAAAATCGTAGAGGGAGACCAAGAGATGACTACACTAAACAGATTCAGAAGGATGTAGGTTTGCAGTAGGTACTGGGAGATGAAGAAGCTTGCACAGGATAGAGTAGCATGGAGAGCTGCATGAAACCAGTTTCAGGACTGAAGACCACAACAACAATTTTTCAAAACAACCGGACTTGTGTAATTCTACTACACATACAATTAAAGAGAAAGTAGTTGTAGTAAAATTTACGTTTGTTGTGTAGGCCTAGTGACTTCAAAATAAGTGGTTGTAGATTCGTACTTACACAAAAACAAAGTCAAATTTCCTCTTATCAGAATCTACACAGCTTGCTCAAGCACAAGCGTGCTAATGTCTGTGTAACAATGGCCATACATGCAACTTCACTCACGTAAGAATTTATGTTTTAACAATGCCGCAACACAGCTAATCTACGTTGGAGAGATGAACTTTATGGTCTTCGGGGTGGGAGGTTTATCATACCTCACTCGTATAATTTGGAAAGCTGAAAAACCTAAATTAAATATTCTCCAAGCCTACAAGCTCCACTACATTAAGAGTCGTGATCAAATGGTCAGCAGCGATGACAGTATCACAACACTTGAGTAGTTAACAGCTTGCTAGTACACCATGCCTGATCTACTTTCATCCTCAGGAGTGATGTGCCGCCCATGACATAAGCTTCTCTCTTTAAGTAGCTGCATCTAAGCCTCAGTAGTTTGTCTCCAACACAAATACACTTAAAATACCTTCATAAAGTCCACAGCCAGCGCTGTTTAACTTAGATAATGTCAGTAACACATTACGAGAATCAGTGACGCTTATTGTGCAATCACGTTGGAGCGACACTTTACACACTTCTGTCTGGACCAACCGCCGAAATCCCCGTCCCTGCTAACAATGGTGTGTCGCCCCATTGCTCTCGATACTTGGTAGCAGTGATGTCAGGCAATTGAGTTTACCAAATGTTAACTCATTGTAATTACATCATTCTCTACGTTTCAGCTACATAGCGACAAACTCTACACGTTACATTAATAAATACTGTAAATGCTCTGCTGTCCAGTTCAATGAAGGACTGTAAGGTGGACTATTTTTCCCTTGAGCTGAGTCCGCAGCTGAATTCGTCTAGGGAAGGGGTGCCTGTCCCTGGAAACTATGCCTTAATTTAACTTTTACTTTGAGTTTTGCTTTCAGTTTACCTGCACCCCGCCTCTCCACTCTTCAGATCCTACTGGCTGAGCCCGCCCTGCCTGCCTCCTCCAGCTCCAGCCACAGCAGCGTAAATTCTGATAAGTTCGGTGAATGTAAACTCAAACGCCTCCTTTACGTCTAATCCGATAGCTAAGCTGTTTTTACCATTCTTAGTTTAATAAACTACTGAATCAATTAAGATGTATTACAAGTAATTATTTTTCTTAATTATTATGCTTCATTGTTTATTTCCTTTAATTATCAACTTGTACTGTCACAGAGTTACGGCAGCGCTCTGCCACTTCTCAAGTGATACATGTTGAAGGTCCACTTGAAATTTTTTATATTAAATATGCCCTCTTTATAAAGTGAATAAAGCCCCAAAGAAACTATTTTATTACACAGTCTCACCACCCTCAGGTACAATTCGTCACAGACACGCATACTTCACACAATGAACTTTTTTTGACATCTGAAATGATTTGCTATTGAGCATTGATTAGCTTTCTCATTATTGAACCTAAACTTGTCTCCCACAATACCTAATCGGTAGGATACAAGTATCAGATCGTGAATGCAGCTTTAAATTTGTAATACTTGGATGCTGTGAATTGGTAATGTAATATTATAACAAAAGACTATCACGATGATGAAGCTACTGCCGATCTGAAGTCCATGAGGGAGGCGTATCTTTCGTGATCTGAAAACAATTTGCTAAGATAACAGAGTCTCTACTGTCACACAATGTGTACAACCTGAAAATTGTTATCATCAAATTAATGAGTAAGCTGAAGGCGCAAAACTGTCTCATTTATACTTCTTATCCAAGGCACTAATGCAAGCCCTCATGATCACTCTACTACAATACTGAGGAATTGTAGCTGATTTAAATAAATTGGTGAAGGTATGAAATAGCAATAATTCTCTTTAAGCCTTTTTTAATACTGGATCTCAAGAATATAAATGCTTTACATAGATCAATAAGATAAACGTCGTATGACTCAAATGATGCCATTGGCCCAGTCTTACAGAGACATGCTGTATAACATAGATTTAAAAAAACAAGTAAGATACAGAAGCCTATTGGCGAATGTACAAGCTTGCTAAACCCTATCACAAATAAAATACAGTGTGAAAAGGAACGGAATATGCCCCACATTAATTTTAACAGCACACCCCGCTTTCTTGTTCTGTCGACCTCAGTCCTTAGGAAATCCCAGTGTCCCAACATGGTTTGTGAATCATATGACTTTAGAAAGATATTAATTTGCATCCAGAGTAGATGCATTGAAAGAGATTATTATAATTACAATTCTGATTTCAGCAGTACAATCCCACTGCTACTTCGGTAGATAGCTCTTTCTGTTTCCCAGGATAAGACAATGCAGACACATAGACTAGCATATACACTGAAGCTCCTGGTATATGCCTGCGTATTCAGATGCAGAGATATGTAAACAGGCAGAACTCGCTGTTGCGGTCGGCAATGCTAATATACGACAACAAGTCTCTGGCACAGTTGTTAGATCGGTTACTGCTGCTAAAATGGCAAGTTCTCAAGATTTAAGTGAGTTTGAACGTGGTGCTACAGTCGGTGCACCAGTGATTGGAGACAGCATGTCCGAAGTAGCGATGAAGTGGGGATTTTCCCGTGCGACCAATTCAGGAGTGTACCGTGAATATCAGGAATGCGGTAAAATATCAAATCTGCTACATAACAAACACTTCTTTAGCAATCTAGTAATAGCATTAGCCGTAGTCTTATTCAAAACAGACCTCAACTCAAAATACAACTTAGACCTCGTGAGAAATTTAAGACTGCGGTCCGAATTCTTACCTTAAATCACACATTTATCAAATCATAGCTCCAACTTCGACCCATTACATTTCAGCAACGTTCCACCACAATCCAGATCCATTACTACTTGGTGTGTAGGCAAAAAGTCAACTTCTAATGTAGTATCAGTTACCTGTCTTGGCAGCAAACCTCTTACCCTGACGTAAAAATTCAGCACTCAGCTGTCTCTTCATCTCAACACTGTTTCCAAGAATTGCTTCCTTCATCTTAAGCCATTGAAAAGGAAAAACAGTTCAAGCCTCTGTAATGCCGCCTCGTCGAAGACTGGTGAAATCTTCAACGTTTCGTGTTCCACAGTAGCGGTGGCATGACCGAGTAATGCCGCTGTGGTGTACACCAACTGGGTGACTATCTACCCATGCTGAGGTCCCTTTTTGCTGTAAAGTGTTAATGCGTACACAATCTAACCACAAAATGACGCTCCGAGACATGTTGGCATAGTGAAAAATGCATACAAAGTGCACTGACCAGTCAATGACTGTACACAGCACGTGGTCGAAAGGATATTGACAGGATGTCATTCTATGCATGTCATTAGCACGGCAAAAGCCTCATTTCGAGTAATTGAATGAACTATTCTATACGTTCTTGAACCGTGATTTATTTTCAAAGAATATTCTTAAGAATTTATTTTATTTACTAGCGATTCATCAAGAACATTAACACATTTAATCACAATATGTAAGCATGGATGTAGTTGCCGGGGAGTACATCTACATCTACATGACTACTCTGCAATTCACATTTAAGTGCTTGGCAGAGGGTTCATCGAACCACAATCATACTATCTCTCTACTATTCCACTCCCGAACAGCGCGCGGGAAAACGAACACCTAAACCTTTCTGTTCGAGCTCTGATTTCTCTTATTTTATTTTGATGATCATTCCTACCTACGTAGGTTGGGCTCAACAAAATATTTTCGCATTCGGAAGAGAAAGCTGGTGACTGAAATTTCGTAAAAAGGTCTCGCCGCGACGAAAAACGTCTATGCTGTAATGACTTCCATCCCAACTCGTGTATCATATCTGTCACACTCTCTCCCCTATAACGTGATAATACAAAACGAGCTGCCCTTTTTTGCACCCTTTCGATGTCCTCCGTCAATCCCACCTGGTAAGGATCCCACACCACGCAGCAATATTCTAACAGAGGACGAACGAGTGTAGTGTAAGCTGTCTCTTTGGTGGACTTGTTGCATCTTCTAAGTGTCCTGCCAATGAAACGCAACCTTTGGCTCGCCTTCCCGACAATATTATCTATGTGGTCCTTCCAACTGAAGTTGTTCGTAATTTTAACACCCAGGTACTTAGTTGAATTGACAGCCTTGAGAATTGTACTAACTGTAACTGATGAAATCATAACCAAATACCTTTTAACAAATGGGAACTTTATTCACTTTAATAGTGCCTAAAAGCACTTTTTTTTTAAAGGAACAGATTTAAAATTATAGTCAGAAAGCACCCTCTAAATATCAAAGTTATAATTTATTCAGCGGCAGAAAGAAACAAGTTTTGGCTGTATGAGCTTTCGGTCAGAGAACCTTGCCGCTCCCTTTTGACACGGCCGTAGTTATGACCGCTCGCAACAGTCTCTGAAAGACTACACTGGTGCAAATCAGCAACACACCAGATAACTTCAAACTAAGAGTTTTAACAATTTACACACGCACACAAACTATGTAACCCCCGTAGGAGGGATGGAAATGGTACAAAAAAATAACAATTAAAATATTAACCTTGCCACCGAAGGTGCAACTTGATTTTAACTTCTAAGAAAAAGTGAAAGAGTGGCAACTTTATATACTGAAATGATCATTTAAATAAAAGCCCATGAAATGCAATCTTATATAAAATTCTACAAGGCTGGCCAAACAATAGTTAAGATGCTCTACAGTACACAGATACCAAAAAAATATTTCAGGTATTAGGCCGTTACACTCCAAGCTATAAATTCGTTAACACGCCAAATCCAACAAACATGACAGAGGCATCTCCTAACGTACGGTAAATTGATAGGGAGATTACAGAACAACCCAAACCGCAGGTTGCTCTAACCCGCCTCTACTCCACAAGGGAAAAACGAACCACCCAATTTACAAACAACCACCTTCCCGCAGGTGAGCAAACAGAGAAGAATGGTGGGACGACCCCAAACCCAACGGCTGGTGATCTCAGCAAGAAAACAAGTGGAATTTAACAAGAGTAAATCAAACAACATATCACCAAACACCCAACTTCTAATAAACTGCGGTTTCTCGAGAAGACCTGGCGCAGCACCCGCAAATCGCTCTCCCGGACCGTCCGCTGCCAGCCGCTTCAACGGACACAGGAAGGCGCGTCGATCTCCTGTCTCACGGTGTCGCAGCTCACACCGACCAGACTGATGTGGGTTGACTCCTATTGCTCTCGTGTCGGCCGCTAAGCCACTACCCCTCGCTATACGCCGCGGCCCACTGGACTCACGTGGCGACCTCACATACGCCGACGCTCAAGACGGACAAGTCATCTGGTATCTCAGTGCGTGACCGACCTACCGATCGATCCAACCGCCAATGACCATTGCCTGAGCAAACTCCAGCAGTCTGGCGGCCTAACGCGCAGACTCAGATGCAGGAACTGATCCCCGACCAGGCGACCACTCGCTGAGTTCTCTTACTGGTGGAGTGGAAAGTCTCTCATTTTGCCGGCTTTAAAGGTTGATCCGAACGAGAGACATACCAGCACTCCGAACGACAGACAGACACTAACTGCCTAACAAATGTGGACGTGAGACACACTAGCAAGCTGGGGACAAGAGACTGACCCAGACTGACCGACTGGCGAGTTCATAGCTCCCCTTAAATACATGTGAACAGGCAACCTTTCCCCTTTCCCACCAGAGGGAGACACCAAAGCTGCGATTGCCACAGGGGCGCCACCGCCAGAAACGGAGGGCGACTGCTTCACACTACGCTTTGCGGCGCGCTCTTAAAAACAGCAGTTTTTACCACGGCTCAGTTCTTACTACAGCTGTCATCGTTTTAGACTGTGAGCTGAAACATTATGACTTCCTCCTCAGTGGCGTGTTGGCCCGTCTCTGGAACTCAATACATCAGCTATTTTGCGTGGAGTGGATTCGACAGGTCCTTCTTAGGTTTCTGGAGCCATGTGACACCAGATGTGCGTGCAATGCCAGTGAATTGTGGGCAGGTGGTTTCTGTGCACAGATCTGGCGTCCAATAGCGTCCCAGCCATGTGGCTTGGATTCGGATGAGGGGACTCTGGTGGCTAAGACACCAACGTTTGTTCACTATCATGCTCCTCAAACCACTGTAATACGATTCTGCCCTTGTCACACGGGTAGTCATGGTGCTTTCAATTATTCCTACAGATGCCATGGGAGCCCAGATGATTGGCCACCATAGTATAATAGAGCCCTCACCATCCAGCGTCCAAGGCACTGTCGAGCGGCCATTTCCCTGAATGATGGCGTGTCTGGACACCACCATCCACGTAGCAGGAAACGTGATTTGTTCGATCAGGTGACGGTTAGCCATTGATCCACAGTAGGTTATCAGTGGTCACGTACCTTCTAAAGTCGTAGTTGACGTCGCTGGATCAGCATGGGAACACGTAAGGGTCGCCCGCCGAACGCTGTGCTCGGCGTTGTTCCCTGTCGTTAGGACTGCCACAGACCCTATCCTCCTCCGACATATACGTTCTGTGATCAGTCGTTCATGTCCAACACCTCGTCGCCTACTCGTGATTTCGCCGTCCTGCAGCCATTTGCCATAGATGCTACGGCCAATAGCACGAAAATACCCAGGTCATGCAGTATTAGCTGTAGGAGAGTATAGACTGGGCTGTCTATGGATTCACAGCAGAGGGTACAGATAGAGAGTCGTGCGAAATACTATTGAAAACGTTTCCTAAAAATTGACTTGAGCGCCTAGCTCGGCAGCCCACACTCAATGGACCTCGTAGCGTTACCACTTTCAGCTGAAGAAGAACTTGTTAATGTCATTTTAGAGTTTGAAGAGAACCTGTGGATCTTGTAGCTGTGGATCTTATCGATAATGTCAGTTTAGAAACAGGGATTAGTGATCAAGACGTAATTATAGCAACTACGATTACGAACGTTAATAAATCAGCCAAGAAGTCTAGAAGCGTGTTTCTGCTAGAGAGAGCAAATAAGCAGTTATTAGCATCTCACTTGTCAGGTGAAGTGACGTCACCCAGTTCCAGTAAGATGAAGCAGAGGGATTAAGGGCAAAGTTCAAGTACATTGTAAATCGTCTGGAGAGTTATGTGCCTAGTAGGCGAAAGTAATCTGTATCACACCGGCTCGCAAATAATGGCTCTGAGAACAATGGGACTTAACTTCTGAGGTCATCAGTCCTCTAGAACTTATAACTAGTTAAACCTTACTAACCTAAGGACATCACACACATCCATGCCCGAGGCAGGATTCGATCCTGTGACCGTAGCGGTCGCGCGGTTCCAGACTGTAGCGCCTAGAACCGCTCGGCCATTCCAGTACCGGCTCTCAAATCGCACCACCACGTTTTTAGATTAACTGGTCATACTTACGCACCACCTAGCGGAGCAGTTTGAACTAGGGAGCACTCACATGATGCTACAATAGTTTCAGTAGCTGCGGTAGTGTGTGTTTTATTTGCTTTACCAGAAAAGTGACGTTTTTCATGTAAGATTGACGTACTTTTCGTAGGGAGCCTGCGACTAAGGTACGAAACAATTTCGTTCATATCAATCACACATAATTAAGATACATTTAAGTACTCTTTGACATTGTTATAATTGTCATTCAATCGATTGTTTAGCTTGCAGCATGACAAATTTGCAGCCGAAATCGCACCACTACTGAGTTGCCTAAATAGCACCAGTGCAATTTAGGAATCTTTACTGGTGCAATTTAAGAACATTAGTGATGAAAGTGATTTAAACTAAACTATTGCTTGTGTTTAATGTTCTACTGTTGGAAGGACACTCGACACACTCCAAGAAGCTATTAAACTTGCAAGCTCACATGGTGTTTTACTCTTGTAACTTCTGGGGCACACTACACACCGTTTGCACTCCCTAAATGTGGCAATATTCAAGCCGTTGCAAACCTTGAAACGTCCCCTTAAAACAATTTATACACGACTGTGCTTAAGCTGACACACAATATTTTTAGCGCAACGCAATCTGACTTCCAAAAATCCCTACGAAAGAATGGCACTGACTAACATTAACCTATACGTTTCACAAATCACTTACCTCACAAAAATCTTCGTTACTCAAGCTACTGCAATACAGCGAGCGCCACTACTGCCAGCTAAATAAAAGATTCCAACTACGGAAGACACTAACTACTGATAGGTATAGTTAGCAAATGAAAGATTTTAATAGAGAACAAACAATGTATTTACCTTAATAGTCATAATATATATATATATATATCAGTTCGTGACACCAATTCTTACAAATTTCAAAACTCCGCCATCTCTCTCCCCACGTCCACCACTGCTGGCGGCTCACCTCCAACTGCGCAACGCTACGCGCGTTTAGCATCCAGCTGCCACTGCCCAACACTACAATGGCGAGTATTACAACAATGCCAACCAGCCACTGACTGCACACGGCACAGCCAGTGATTTTCATACAGAGCCCTATGTGGCGGCGGCGTCACCAATAAAAAAACTTAAACAGCCTACTTACATAGCCCCCATGCTCCCAAAAAAAATTTACAAATTGTTTTGGGCAGTGGCCAATACAGATTTGAAAAATTTTTTCATAATTATAATAACAAAGAAATGAAATGCACACACTTATCGATACAATGTTGGTCAAAAGCTCAAATTTTCTCACAGTCCATAAAGACAGTCCTGATCACTCATCAAAGTAAAATTGCAGTGTTTTTCTCAAAGTCTGAGTAGTAAAAGAAAATGCACACAGAAGTAGTGGATTTCCATGCAGTCTTGAAGAAGTAGTGTTGTCCTTCCAACGGAAAGACAGTGCTGAATCTTGACATGCAGGCAGGTAATGGGCCACAACAGAGCAAACCCACAACAGAGTCAGTCGAAGTTTTAAAGAATATTGGTAGGTAGGTCGTCACAGAGTAGACCCATTGAAGTCCTGGTAGAGATTACGGTATTGGTGGGCCACCAGAGGTGCAGACCCACTGCAGTCCTTGTAGAAATAATGGTGTTGGTGGGTCATCAAAGGTGTAGACACACTGTAGTCCTTGTAGAGATGGCCAGCAGCCATCTGTTTGACTGTGCAGGCGCACAATCACCATTGAAGAGTCTTGCAGATAATATAGCAAGTCCATAACCACCACTTGTGCACTCACAAAAATTGTTTTTGAAATGTCCTTAGAACCAGCAATGCTGTTATCCAGTCCCTTACTGAATTATTAACACACGTTCAAACACTATCAGTCCCTACTTCTCACATATTGTCCATATACTATGACCAACAGAAATGTGTGCAGTGAAATGTAACTTACAAGTTACTTAATTTGATGAACAGGTGTCAATTACAATTTTATAACATGAGAATACAATAAAAAAGGTACAAAATATATCATTGAAGAACATAATAGTACAGATAACATTTGCAGTAATACAGGCTTTACAAAAGAATAGAAATAACATATACATCAGTGTTACAGGAATTGTGACAGGAGCACATACATAAAAAATCAGAATAAATTTCGAAACATCAACTTCACACATGAGCATTAAAACAAAATAGAATAAATAATGTCTAAACATCTTTACAAAGTAAATAACATATTATTGATGTAAATTATATTTGAGGATAACAGTATTCCTCATCATAGTGAATGTAGCTTATTATTAGAACAGAAAAAATTCTATGAAACAGTACACAGAGACAGGAAGAAAATAAATACACAAGGGTACACAAACAGATAGTGGGATAACACAAAAGGAAAGCACAGGGTTTGTTTTCAGGGTAACATTTGGTACTGGAGTCCAACCCAAAACTTCATTCAATAGATCGCCCCTCTTATTTCAACATTTGCTCCAGCCAAAAAAAAAAAAATCCTATCCAAGCATGCTTTCTGTATTCTGTTCTCATCCTCTTTCAAAAATAGTTTTCCTCCACTGTACACTACTTTTTCGGCCAAACCATTTTCTTATAGCTTCTCCATGCTTTTCTTCCAATTCATCATAGTTAGTTTCTTATATAGTCTACCCCCTCTTCAGCTAACTTAAACCTACTGAGCTCAGATGCTAAACTAAGGGACGATGCAATGAAGCAGCACAAAACAAATTAACACAAACAACAATGACCCAAAAAAATGCAGATTTGCAAAGCAAGCAGCAGTAAATGTAATAATTTATATCTAAACATGAAAAAACCCACAAGCAGAAAAAATAGTATACTAAAGACAACAATGCAGATAATGGAAAGTTATAATCACATCTTAATGTCTATGTAATTAAAGTGATGCACCATAAAAACTAATGTACAACAAATTACCAAGTACTTGAAAAGAAAATTATATATACAGTTACTGTTATTAGTCGCTTCTTATTGCTCTTTCCATTCCAAGAGCTCCTTTTTCGAAGAATAAGGTTCATAAAACAATTATTTAATAGATCTGTTGACAGAAAGTGTTCACATTAGCAAATGCATTTAATTTTATAAAACCAATTCTTCAACACAGCCGGAAAAAAGATATCAAATGAAATAAGCAACTATGGACAAAGCATAAAAATATCATTCAATAGTCATGTGACATTTCATAAGTTAGTAGAATTCTCTCAACTCTCGTAGAAAGACGTTTGTTATAATCAGGTGTCAGATGCAAGTATCTTTCTCAGTAACGAGCGTGTCGTATTTGCAGTGCTTTCTACAAAGGAATGTCAATAGCGAGGATAATGGCCTCCTTTTTTTTTACCTGTGCCTCTGAAAAGCACACACTAATGGCTTTCTTTTGTCAGGTGGTTGTCGCGCAGCTGGGTGCCCACGACGCATTACGTGCAGGTGGTCACTTAACTGTCTTATCGAAATATTTACGACACCAGTTTCCGCTACAGTGGCAGTCTCATATAAAAATATTTCACAGGTCAAGAATTTGCGTTACAAATCTGTAGAAACAAAATCCTATAAATATAACAGTGTCCAAAAAATTTTCGTCGGCGTTGTAATACATTTACGCATTAACATACATTTCATAACTCTTAAAGTACGATTCTTGGTTTCCAACAACATTTTTCACAAACCAGAGTCCCTAACCACTACTCATTATTCCTTACCTTATTCGTCGACACTTCTTCAATATTTCATCATAACAGATACGTAGCATAATCAAATAACTCTTATAACATCAGCTTATTGATCATAAACATACCGCAACAGCATAATACACATTGTCATCGTCATAATAACATCATAAAAACTCAGCTAAATCTCAAAATCATCGTAGCGTTCTGCAATAACTTCAAAACCTAAAAAATATTCTCTGCTCATTTCAATAGTGTCATCTACCTCAAACGTACTTTAAAAATCATGATCGCATACCAAATACATCATTCAAAGCTCTCATAGTATCACAATGGTTCCGAAAAAATATGAACAGTTCACAAAGTACAGAGGAAATAGAATTTCATAAGTGTGAAGTTATCCACTTGTGTAATTGCTTAAATATGTGTCACTGACGTAGTAAAAAGATGTTTGTTTCTCTGTCAAATAATCAGATAGCTGTGTAATTCTGTGTTAAAGAAATATGGTACCGATGTGTAAAGTTGTATAAGCAAATACCACATTAGATAGGGCTCCTTGTGCTTGACAAACACATGGTACACAAAGTAAGCGTGTACCCCCCTGAGGATTAATGTACTTATATCCTCAGGTGTTACAGATTACAGCAATGGAATGAAATGTATCACGGAAAACCTTTGTATCATTGTACTTGAAATATCTTTAAAAATAAATGTTTTAAGTACAAAATTAATCACTTAAATACGTGTACTGTAGCGCTAAACTGTGCGTCTTGTTGTAAGATATCTCTGTGGAAGTGTCGTAGTTATCGTCCTCCGAAAGCTAAGTTCTGCAGAAGTTAATGTACTTACCTCATGATAAACAAAAGTGAAATGCTTTGCGTATAGATACCGTAGTTATTACGCTTATTGCCGTGATGAAGTAAGTACTGTACTGTAACGTATTGTTGTGCTACAGAAAAGGCTGTCTCATTGTAGCTATACCACAAAGTTACTACTAAAACATTTTTTCCTTTCCAGAAGAATTCAGAAAATCTGTGCAGATATAAAACAGATACACCGCAAGAGCACAATGTAAATTGTGTCACACATTAGTAGCGTCATGATATAATCGTGTAGCTATTAGAGAAACCAAATGCTAAGTCATCTTTAATCTCACCGAATGTACTTCAAATAAAGAATGTATTTTCAAGTAAACCAAAATGTTGCATTAAAATCTCATTAGCAGTACTGGTAAATGTTCTAAGTATGTAAGCCTTATAGTCGTTACGTAATCGTGCAACTAACAAGCAAGAATGTACAAATAACGACACTGTGTCGTCTGTTCACTATAACAATGCATTCCTAATTTCTGTTTTAAAATGTTCCCTAGGTTCTAGACTGGATAGTTAACTTCAAAACATTGTTGCATGTTAACAGTTTCTCAGTGTGACAAAGCATACTAGAAATGTGAAGCGAAATGTTTTATGGCAAAGACAAAGTTAAAAGGCAGATTATCTTTCACTAAACGGTTTTACATGTGAAATATAGTACAATCCTTTACTCCTCATAGTACTCAGGGTTTCAACTTGAACGCAATTATCATGCGGTAAACGTCGGTAAAGAATACTGGAGTTTTTCTCAAGGTTAGCGTCTATGTTATTTTTCTCTGAGCCAGCCGGCGCACGTGGCTGCCTGCGGTGCGAGTCATTGTTGGCGGGCGTCGTTATTGGGATTAGGAGACCTAACTTCTACAAATTCACCTTGCCGAGAGGGCCCAGCTCTGTTTGAATCCCGCCAGTTCTCATGAAATTCCGGTCTGTCGTTATGATTATATCGTCTGTCGTCATGTCGGTAGTTCCTGTAATTAATTTCTTGTCGGTCACGTGGTGGAGAATTTCTCCTTGAATCGTAACTGCGCGCTGGACCGTTGCGTCTGAAGTTATTCCGTCTCCCTTGATAATAATTATTTTGGTTCCCGTATTGTCTGTTTCTCTGATTGTTTCTGTGATATTCATTACTACGGAAATGCGATATTTCTCTGTAACTATTACTCTGCCAGTGGTTGTCGTATGGGTGGTGTCTGTTTTGGTCACGATTTGTGTTGTGAGAATGGCCTTGTCGTGTCCAGTTATTATTTCTTTCATCGCGTAATTGCGACGGATGTGACCTGTAGTGATTGTTTTCCTGTTTTCGCATCCCGCGACTGTCTGTGTCAATTTCTAATTCTTGTAAGAGTCTCTGAAAAGCTTCAATGTCGTCTTTGCATCGTCCTGCTAAAATAATCTGTCGTAAATGTTCAGGTAATTTGATTAAGCAAATGCGGATGAGTTCTGAGGGGCTGTATGGGTTTGAAAGATACTGATTCTTATGTAACATGCCTTCAAAATATTTGACAAGACTGTAAAATTCAGATTGTTCGAAATGTTTCATCATTATGATGCTATGTTTTACTCGGTCTTGTGTAGCTTGAGACCAATATGCTGAGAGGAAGGCATGATAAAATTCTCCTTCACTGTGACAATCGTGAATGACTTACAGCTGGTACATTCTCCAAGTAGCCACACATAAATTCTAATCTGTGCTCTAATGACCAGTTGGGAGGAAAACAATGAGAGAATTGTGGATGAATGTCATTGCCAGAATTCTTAAATGTTTTGAATTTACGTACAGTAATGAACAGCTTATAGTCAAAATCATCGTGTCGGCGAGTAGCATATCGTTCATTGTTACGTCGTGTCGGCGGTTCCATCTCAAAATTCGGTGCACCTTGCCAATTTCTTTCATAATTTCCGAAATGCCCTGTGTTATTATTTTGTGGCTTTTCCGTATTTCTAAGTCCCTCTTCCCGTGTTGGAGCGCGAGTGTCCTTTGAAATACGTAATTCTTGTATTACCTGTGTCAGCTTATCTTGCACTTCCCGGATTTCTCTTTGGTGTTGTGTATTAATTTGATTCTGATTTTGTTTGAATTTACTAATTTGTTCGCACTGTTCTGTATCATTCATATCATCATCTACCTTTGTAGATAAGTTAATGAACTGATCTGAAAGTTCGGCTACTTTCTCCGATAGTGAACACATTTCCTCAGTGTGTTTTTCTGAACCAAGTTTCAGAGTGTCCATTTGTGTTGAAATCGAATCTACTGTGTCCTTTAAGTTTTGCTGAGTTCTTGCAAGTTGCGTAACCGAATCGGTGGATGCAACTGAGTCCATTTTAGCTTGCAAGGTGTCGTGATTTTCACGAACAATAGTTTGCAGTTCTTTTATGGCTGCTTCATGATTCTGTAATGCATTTTCATGCCGGGAAAAAATAGGTTGAAAATGGTCACAAATTTGTGTTTTTACCACATTACAGATTTTTTGTCATTTCGATTCAATGTTATGTAACTCAGTAGTTAAATCTTCACGTGTTTGTTCCAGTGTGGTGTCTAACTTTTGAAGCTTTTGCTGTGTTTGTCTCTGATTTTGTTCCATTGTGTCTAACTGTTGCTGTGTTTGTCTCTGGTGTTGTTCCATTGTGTCTAACTGTTGCTGTGTTTGTCTCTGGTGTTGTTCCATTGTGTCCAACTTTTGAAGATTTTGTTTCATTGTGTCTAACTTTTGAAGCTTTTGCTGTGTTTGTCTCTGATTGTGTTCCATTGTGTCTACCTTTTGAAGATTTTGCCCCATTTGTTTCTGATTTTGTTCCATTTGTTGCATTAATTGCAATAATAATGTATTAGTGTCGGGAATCTGTTCCTCTATGCTTTTCGGCTGTGCATTTGCACCGGCAACATTCACATTTTGACAAGCAGAAAATGTGTCTTGACGTATTTGAGAAAACGGTGAGGACGCAAAGCCTGAATGTACAGTATTTACAAGATTGTTTCCTATCATTTCGGATTCCTGACACGAGCTGTTGCCGAAAGATCGATCGATAATGCTGCCCTGTTCACTAATTGTTTCACTGCCTACACCATTATTTGCAGCCTGCTCAATTTCCCTATGCACTATTACCAGATTACTACTTTGAACATTAGGTAATTCATTACATGGTGGCGCTAACACACTGCTTTCGTCTTCACTGTCATTTCTCAGTTTACTTTGGAGCCTAGTATTACGTTTTTCACACGCCATAATTGTCACAATATTTCACACGATAATACATAAAAGCACCATTTGAAGAGCAAAAAATAAGAGAACACATTAACATAGCACTGAAAATAATAACTAGTTAATTGCAAGCGCAGCTGCGAAATAGTTGGTGCAAATCTACATTCATGCCACAACTGTTTTACTGTACAACAATGAAAGACTGCAACTACAAAGGAAATTCTCTCTATGATTACGCGCTAGCAATAAACAAAGGCTACACTAACTACACAAAGTACAAGAAAAAGTCAGAAGATTCCAGTGAGGTATCCTAGGCTAAGGGTCGACATATGAAACGTCCCCTTAAAACAATTTATACACGACTGTGCTTAAGCTGACACACAATATTTTTAGCGCAACGCAATCTGACTTCCAAAAATCCCTACGAAAGAATGGCACTGACTAACATTAACCTATACGTTTCACAAATCACTTACCTCACAAAAATCTTCGTTACTCAAGCTACTGCAATACAGCGAGCGCCACTACTGCCAGCTAAATAAAAGATTCCAACTACGGAAGACACTAACTACTGATAGGTATAGTTAGCAAATGAAAGATTTTAATAGAGAACAAACAATGTATTTACCTTAATATATCAGTTCGTGACACCAATTCTTACAAATTTCAAAACTCCGTCATCTCTCTCCCCACGTCCACTACTGCTGGCGGCTCACCTCCAACTGCGCAACGCTACGCGCGTTTAGCATCCAGCTGCCGCTGCCCAACACTGCAATGGCGAGTATTACAACAATGCCAACCAGCCACTGACTGCACACGGCACAGCCAGTGATTTTCATACAGAGCCCTATGTGGCGGCGGAGTTACCAATAAAAAAACTTAAACAGCCTACTTACAACCTATTATGATGAAGCACTGTTCAAATGGGTGTGAAATCTTGTGGGACTTACCTGCTAAGGTCATCAGTCCCAGTCCGCAGCTCGTGGTCGTGCGGTAGCGTCCTCGCTTCCCACGCCCAGGTGCCCGGGTTCGATTCCCGGCGGGGTCAGGGATTTTCTCTGCCTCGTGATGACTGGGTGTTGTGTGATGTCCGTAGGTTAGTTAGGTTTAAGTAGTTCTAAGTTCTAGGGGACAGATGACCATAGATGTTAAGTCCCATAGTGCTCAGAGCCATTTGAACCTTTTTTTTCATGAGTCTGTAAGCTTACACACAATCTACATTATCCTAAGGACACACACTCCCATGCCTGAGGGAGGACTCGAACCTCCGCCGGGACCGATGAAGCACTGTGCAAATGGGTGCGAGGTCATGAGCCTCCTGTGAGTTTTGTTCTCCGCTTTCCGAAGCGTACAGCCGAGCAGCGACCTTGAGCAATGCAATGAATGGTTTCAGAGCCCTGGAATATGGCCCGTAGACAGAAATGTCTTTTCGGATGCTGACTTTGTTCCAGCCATTGCCCATTCATAGAAAAGCAACACAAATCAACCTGAAAAGACGCCAATGTGCCTAGCTCTTCCCAATGATGACAGTGCTGAGATTGGGTGTCATGAAGCTAAAGAAGGCCTCTCCAGCGCAGCGGGTACAAAGGGTATCGCAACCACTACAAGTTAGCCCTTCCAGAAGTCTTGCTTTGACCGTCCATGAAATAAGTCCTTTCCTAAAACCGGTTACCAAACACGGAGAACGACTAAAGAAAAGTGCTCAGAAAACTGAACTATTGACTTCAACCCCGTACAAAAATACATTGCAAGTTATTAGGGACAAAAAATCACTTCATGTTGGAAAGAAAGTGTTGAAATCAACTTACGTTCTTGGACCCTTAAAAGAAAGAAGCAGAGAAGCAACGAAAATACCACTGGTTCATCGCCATCTCCCGAAAATGTCCAGGTTGAAATTGATGTAGATGACTGGTTTTGCTTCATTTGTGAAGAAAGTGTGGTGGAGGATACGGTGCAATGCTCAGTCTGCAGAAAACGGGCTCATGAAACCTGTGCTGGTGTTTTAAAACATGAAATGACCTTTCGGTGTGAGTTTTGTACAGAAGTTACACTGTACCAACACGATGATAAATTTTCTTTTTTTCAATAACGGTAAAGCCTTATTACAAATATTTTAAAGGCTATTAAAGTGATATATTAAGTGCAATAAGTAATTAATTATATGGAGTATACCTTTAAATTTAAAAACAAATTTTCAACTAAAAACTGCATAATAGTAAGAATAGGTCCGATTTTGGCACACTGTGATGCAATTTAGGAAACCAGTAGCCTAAATGGCACCATTAGCAGGGTTTTTCAAAATGGTCAAAAATAAATAGTGTATATTATGGCAAAAATTTCTTTTGAATGCTTTTTGTACCCAAAACACAGATGTTCATTTCTATTTATATATGTAACTGAAATAGAACATTTTAAGGCTTTTAAGTATTTGTATGGAGTGTACCCACGTATGGAAGTGAAACATGGACGATAAATAGTTTGGACAAGAAGAGAATAGAAGCTTTTGAAATGTGGTGCTACAGAAGAATGCTGTAGATTAGATGGGTAGATCATTGAACTAATATGGAGGTATTGAATAGGATTGGGGAGAAGAGGAGTTTGTGGCACAACTTGACTATAAGAAGGGATCAGGTTGGGAGGACATCTTCTGAGGCATCAAGGGATCACCAATTTAGTATTGGAGGGCAGCGTGGAGGGTAAAAATCGTAGAGGGAGATCAAGAGATGAATTCACTAAGCAGATTCAGAAGGATGCAGGTTGCCGTAGGTACTGGGAGAGCTTGCACAGGATAGAGTAGCATGGAGAGCTGCATCAAACCAGTCTCAGGACTGAAGACCACAACAACAACAACAACAACAATAACAAGGCTTCTACAGCAGTTCTGATGAAAAGTGGCGCTATTTAGGCTACTTTACCCTAAGTGTGAAAAGGATAGAAAAGACCCACCATGATTAAATAACGAAATTCGAAAAATGCTGAAGAGTCAGAGGCTGTTGCACTCTCGGTTCAAATGAGAACGAGCAAATGACAATACGCAAAGGTTGGTACAGATTCGTGCGACTGTGAAAAGATCTGTCATACCTTAGTAAAAGATATGGCAGAGAACCCGAGAAAATTCTGGTCCAATGTAAAATCGCTAAGCGTGTCTAAGGCTTCCGTTTTGTCCCTTGTTAACCAGTCTGGTGTGGCAGTGGAAGATAACAAAATGAAAGCAAGATATCGCGTTCAAGAAATCGTTTACGCAGGAGAATCCAAAAAATCTTCCGTCATTTGACCGTCGTACAGACTTCGGTATGGACGACGTAGTAACAAGCATTCCTGGGGTAGAGAAACCACTGAAAGATCTGAAAACAAATAAATCACCAGGTCCGGAGGGAATCCCAGTTCGGTTTTACAGTGAGTACTCAACGGCATTGGCACATTACCTAGCATGCATTTATCGCGATCTCTCGCCCAGCACAAACTCCCTATCGAAAGCACAAGTGATTCCTGTATATAAGAAGTGTACAAGAAGAGCCTGCAAAATTACATATCGATATCGCTAACTTCGGTTTGCTGCTGGCACACACAGTGGTTACGGTTACTACAAGCCACACCACAAGTTGGGAAACGGGGCCAAACTTCTAGTAGTTTACTGTCGAGTTGAGATTTTCACAAATGTTTTATTAGTATCTTATAGAAACTAGCAGTACGGCAATAAACAGCCTTTTAAACCCGCCGCTAATGGCAATCAAGTAATTTATGGCAATACAACAATGTAATATTTAAAAAATAAAAAGAAACACAGAAGCTAGCAGTACGGCAATAAACAACCTTTTAAAACACGCCGCTAACACCAATCAAGTAATTTACAGCAATACAACAGTTCAAAATTTAAAAAAAAAACAGAAGCTTGCAGTACGGCAATAAACTACCTTTTAAAACACGCCGCTTGCGGCAATCAAGTAATTTACAGCTATACAACAGTTTGAAATTATTTTTTAAAAAACACAGAAGCTAGTAGTACGGCAATAAACTACCTTTTAAAACACGCCGCTAACGCCAATCAAAGTAATTTATAGCAATACAACCATTTTAAAAAATTTAAAGAACATTAGTAAATAGGCTACTAAAGTAAATACAGAACTTTGTTAACAAAGTACGGTGAGGTACTGAAGCTACCAACACCGCCACAAAAAAAATTAAACAGGTTTAAGGAAACATACGATTAATGGCAATAAAAGGAATTTACAAACTAGGAGGAATTTTAAAAGTTTTTTTAAACAGAAGTGTCCTGGAATATCATTAGAACATAACAGATATGACGGACACGTGTAAGGCGGCCTCAAATCACCCACTCAGGGATGCTCAGGCTAGACAGAATACTGACCAGTTTAAATACGTCCGTAAACCCATTGCCACTCTCAGGCTTTTAGTCAGCGAAAACTTGTTATAACATGGCTTAACTTGCTGACAGAATAAGAGCTAACCTCGTACAAGGAAACATTACACCATACAGTCCTGAATGAGCGACCACATGATCGACCAACAAGAAGCATGAATTTACTCATAACCCACGACAAAATAGCGAAACAATTAAACTGCCCAAAACTACACCTCCCATTGGACAGTAACGAGAGGAGGAGGAAAGATCACTGTCTTCAATTGTACCGGTGCCAGGGACAGGAAACCCGGTCCACGGAGGCCACAAGGCAGAAGAGACGCTGGTTACACAAAATTATTACTTAATGATTAAACCTTCCACAAAGGTAAGTTGCAGTTATGCTCGAACAGGCAGTACACGACCTCCGATGGCAAGGATCCACCCATCCGTCAGCGCATGCGTCGCCAGCGTACCCAACACGCCACGGTCACGCGACAACACGCTCTGCCACCGGAGTTCACGTCTTCTCTGCAACGTTGGCGGGTAGTAACCGCTCCTTCATGTTAGGTGTCTCATTTTAAACTCCAGTGTTGAAACGGAAATGAACAGCAGCTAATCGTGGGGCGATTCTGTATACAACCAACACGCGGGGAGCTCTTCCGTCAACTCGACCCGCTAGTTAAACACAACCGACATACATCACGTGTACAACCGACCACGCCTGCTTCGCGATCTCACGTGTCCACTACACTCTCTGGGCGCAATCCCCTACTTCCGCGCCATCACTTCCTCCATAGCACTTTCCCGGAAGTAAAAACGCAGATATCGATGTTGTTGTTGTTGTGGTCTTCAGTCCAGAGACTGGTTTGATGCAGCTCTCCAAGCTACTCTATCCTGTGCAAGCTTCTTCATCTCCCAGTACCTAATGCAACCTACATCCTTCTGAATCTGCTTAGTGTATTCAACTCTTGGTCTCTCTCTACGATTTTTACCCTCCACGCTGCCCTCCAACACTAAACTGGTGATCCCTTGATGCCTCAGAACATGTCCTACCAACCGATCCCTTCTTCTAGTCAAGTTGTGCCACAAACTTCTCTTCTCCCCAATCCTAATGAATACTTCCTCATTAGTTATGTGATCTATCCATCTAATCTTCAGCATTCTTCTGTAGCACCACATTTCGAAATCTTCTATTCTCTTCTTGTCCAAAATATTTATCGTCCATGTTTCACTTCCATACATGGCAACACTCCATACAAATACTTTCAGAAGCGACTTCCTGACTCTTAAATCTATACTCGATGTTAACAAATTTCTCTTCTTCAGAAATTCTTTCCTTGCCATTGCCAGTCTACATTTTATATCCTCTCTACTTTGACCATCATCAGTTTTTTGCTCCCCAAATAGCAAAACTCCTTTACTACTTTCAGTGTCTCATTTCCTAATCTAATGCCCTCCGCATCACCCGACTTAATTCGACTCCATTCCATTATCCTCGTTTTGCTTTTGTGATGTTCATCTTATATCCTCCTTTCAAGACACTATCCTTTCCGTTCAACTGCTCTTCCAAGTCCTTTGCTGTCTCTGACAGAATTACAATGTCATCGGCGAACTTTAGTAGATAGCAGAGCGAAAAGACAACCAAACAGCCACTTAATGACAGACAACTTATCAAACAAACATGTCAGGGGAAGAAAAGGAAAATCAATGCAATCTAAACACAAGGTGTAGCGCGAGTCGATATACGGCTCAGCTGCAGATTCCTTGACATATTCTCATTTCGAATATAATACATTTTCTTGAGAATTAAAAGTTTATGTCCGCGAATCATCATGGTTTTAGGAAGCATCACTCGTGCGAAACTCAGCTTGGCCTTCTCTTACAGCCGGCCGCGGTGGTCTCGCGGTTCTAGGCGCGCAGTCCGGAACCGTGAGACTGCTACGGTCGCAGGTTCGATTCCTGCCTCGGGCATGGCTGTGTGTGATGTCCTTAGGTTTAAGTAGTTCTAAGTTCTAGGGGACTGATGACCACAGCAGTTGAGTTCCATAGTGCTCAGAGCCATTTGAACCATTTGAACCTTCTCTTACATGACATACTGAGAACTATGGATGAAGGGCAACACAGGAACTAGTACGTTGTCCTCGACAGCGAGTGTTCATCAGAGACAAAGCGTATCGTCAGGAGTGCTCCAGGGAAGTGTGACAGGACCGATTTTGTTCTCTGTATACATAAATGATTTCCCGGACGCGGTGGGCAGATACCTGCGGCTGTTTGCTGATGATGCCGTGGTATACGATAGTGTGTCGAAGTTGAGTGACTTTAGGAAGATACAAGATGACGTAGACAAAATTTCTTGTTGGTATAATTCAATGGCAGCTAGCTCTAAATATGAGAAAAAGTAAGTTAATGCGAATGAGTAAAAAAAAAAAAACTTGTAATGTTGGGATACAGCATTAGTAGTGTACTGCTTTACACAGTCACATCGTTTGAATATCTGGACGTAACGTTGCAAACCGATATGAAATGGTAGGGGAGGCAAATGGTCTCTTCGATGTATTGGGAGAATTTTAGGGAAGTGCGGTTCGTCTGTAAAGAAGACAGAACATAGGACGCTGGTGTGACCTATTGTTGAGTACTGCAAGGGGGCTTAATTAAACAGAAAAGACTAATATTAATGAATAAATGCAATAATTTTACTAGCTGTGTGACCGGTTACGAAGCCTCGTAACCGGTTGGCCTTGACTGTTATTAGCACGCAATCTGACTGCATAAAATAAAAATAAAGAATGAGAAGGAATTTCCATTAACACAATTTATTAATTAAGTCCCCTGCAACTATAAAAGCTGCGAAACAACAAAGCACAAGTGTAGCTGTTCTGTGTGTGGTAGTGTGAGTCAACGTACATGTATCTGGCTCGGTTCATTCTCAATACGACAAAATATTTTAAACACCACACTAACTGAAAAACCAGAAATACTATAACTGCACATAGAAACCAGAATTACAAGTCTAATAAATGAAGACGAGTCAGATGCTTTGTTGACTGTACCTCTGAGCAAGAGAGATTGTTATTAAAGAAAAGTGTAATACCTTTTTAGCTCATTATATATAAAGAAAATATTCCATTAGACCAGCATCATAAATCAAAAGCCCATCTCTTTTCTCAAACATATTCTGATAATTGCATCTTCTTCCATCTATACATTACACAAACCGAACAGAACAACATTTCAGTCAACACTCAGATCGTCTACTCTCTCGCCCAACAGAACAACGACTGCTCCCGACATCCTCTGAGCTACTACTGCGCCAGTGGAGGCGGCGGAATAATAATCTTTGGCGCAATCTCTGGCGCTGTGACTCAGTGTAGCCATCTTTCAATACTGCTTGAGCGTTTGGGATCCAACATTTGAAGGTGATTGTAGAATGATTCTACTGCCGGCAACATACTTCGCGTAAGAACGACGAATATAAGGTACGAGAAATTATGGCTCATATGGAGGCATATACACAGTCGTTTTTCCCTCGCTGTGAAACAGGAAAGGAAAGGACTAGTACAGGGTATACCCTCCGCCAAGCACCGTACTGCGGCTCTGTAGATGTCCATGCAGATGTGGACGCTCACGAGTCAAGCACTCGAACAGTCGACCGATTTCGCCGTCACAGAAACGCTCATTCCCAGATAGCGGACCATAACAATCTTTCGTGCGTCGAAGTCGCTTATGGCAGTAGATTTCCCCATTTGTGAGCCATATCGTCGCGAGAATGATTCTCCGTTAGTTTCTGCTTATAAACTTTCCTTGCCGCCTGGAGCGTCCACCAAGCCACTACTCTGCATTTTGTCTCGCGGTGGACAGTGAAGCCAATATTTTGCCTCTTCAGTGTATAATTACTTTAGAAAAATAATTAAGCCCTTCTTTACAGACGAATGGAAAAACTAGTAGAATCCGACCTCGGGGAAGATCAGTTTGGATTCCGCAGAAATGTTGGAACACGTGAAAAATACTGACCCTACGACTTATCTTAGAAGCTAGATTAAGGAAGGGCAAACCTACGTTTCTAGCATTTGCAGAGATAGAGAAAACTTTTGACAATGTTGACTGGAATACTCTCTTTCAAATTCTGAAGGTGGCAGGGGTAAAATACAGGGAGCGAAAGGCTATTTACAATTTTTACAGAAACCAGATGGCAGTTGTAAGAGTCGAGGGACATGAAAGGGAAGCAGTGGTTGAGAAGGGAGTGTGACAGGGCTGTAGTCTATCCCCGATGTTATTCAATCTGTATATTGAGCAAGCAGTGAAGGAAACAAAAGAAAATTTCGGAGTAGGTATTAAAGTCCATGGAGAAGAAATAAAAACTTTGAGGTTCGCCGATGACATTGTAATTTTGTCAGAGACAGCAAAGGACTTGGAAGAGCACTTGAACGGAATGGATAGTGTCTTGAATGTAGGATATAAGATGAACATCAACAAAAGCAAAACGAGGATAATGGAATGTAGTCGAATTAAGTCGGGTGATGTTGAGGGTATTAGATTAGGAAATGAGACACTTAAAGTAGTAACGGAGTTTTGCTATTTGGGGAGAAAAATAACTGATGATGGACGAAGTAGATAGGATATAAAATGTAGACTGGCAATGGCATGGAAAGCGTTTCTGAAGAAGAGAAATTTGTTAACATCGAGTATAGATTTAAGTGTCAGGAAGACATTTCTGAAAGTATTTGTATGGAGTGTAGCCATGTATGGAAGTGAAACATGGACGATAAATAGTTTGGACAAGAAGAGAATAGAAGCTTTCGAAATGTGGTGCTACAGAAGAATGGTGAAGATTAGATGGGTAGATCACATAACTAATGAGGAAGTATTCAATAGGATCGGGGAGAAGAGGAGTTTGTGGCACAACTTGACTAGAAGAAGGGATCGGTTGGTAGGACATGTTCTGAGGCATCAAGAGATCACCAGTTTAGTGTTGGAGGGCAGCGTGGAGGGTAAAAATCGGAGAGGGAGACCAAGAGATGACTACACTACGCAGATTCAGAAGGATGTAGGTTGCAGTGGGTACTGGGAGATGAAGACGCTTGCGTAGGTTAGAGTAGCATGGAGAGCTGCATCAAACCAGTCTCTGGAATGAAGACCACAACAACAACAGAGGAACGTTTACCATTCTGTGCCTTAACTGTAGAATGCGACGCAGCTCTTCGACACTTCAATGTACAGAATGAGATTTTCACTCTCCAGCAGAGTGGGAGCTGATGTGGAACTTCCTGGCAGATTGAAACTGTGTACCGGACCGAGACTCAAACTCGGGACCTTTGCCTTTCGCGGGCAAGTGCTCTACCATCTGAGCTACCCAAACATGACTCATGTCCCGTCCTCACAGCTTCACTTCTGCCAGTACCTCGTCTCCTACCTTCCAAACTTTACAGAAGCTCTTTCTGGAAACATTCCCCAGGCTGTGGGTAAGCCATGTCTCCTCAATATCCTTTCTTCCAGGAGTGCTAGTTCTGCACGGTTCGAAGGAGAGCTTCTGTGAAGTTTCGAAGGAAGGAGACGAAGTACTGGCAGAAGTGAAGCTGTGAGGACGGGACGTGAGTCGTGTTTGGGTAGCTCAGATGGTAGAGCACTTGCCCGCCAAAGGCAGAAGGTCTTGAGTTCGAGTCTCGGTCGGGCACACAGTTTCAATCTGCCAGGAAGTTTCAACTTCAGTCCAATAATCAGCAGTCTGGAATTACACACTCGCAGTGACGTCCCTCGCCTGTCTCCAACAGAACGGAATCTGGCGCGGAACAGCAGACTTGGCTGCTGTGCCGATTCCGGAATGATGCGGCCGAAATGCGGCGCGCCGGTAACGAGGTTAATTACGAGAAATCACGCGAGCGCCGTTCCCCATGCTAGGCGAGTCTAGCGCGGGAACAAACGCCACCGTGAAAGTTCCTGGTGGGGGTGGCGCACTCTCCGTACCGACTCTGGCAGAGAGGTCCTGAGCTGACCCACTTTCATATTTCGCTCCTGCTCTTGTTATTGTGGTCTTGAGTCCGAAGACAATGCATCGCTCCAAGCTAGTCTATCCTAGGCAAGCCTCTGCATCTCTGAATAACTAATGCAATCTAAATCCCTTTGAAGCTGCTTATTGAGAAACGTATCCTTCCGAGCCGTTCTATTGGTTCTGTTTATCTGACTTCGGTTTCCTAATATTCGTTGGAACCTCTAATTTCTCGGTGCACATGTGCTTCAGGCAGGAGACAAAGATGAACAGCAGAGTGCTTCATTCGACAGCCACAACGTCATTTCATTAACTGGCGATTTTTCAGTTTATATTTTGTTTCACGCACTTACATCGCTATTAAGTTTTCATGCACTGCTATAACTAAGTCTATTACGTATTCAAGCTATATTTCGCTGTTCCTTTTCCTACTCCTTCCCTCGTCTAATAGAGAGAGTGTGTTAGTGTCTGTGTATGATGCTTTGAAATGTTCTGGTTTTCAGGGACGTATCCTTTCGAGCCGTTCCATTGGTTCTGTTTATCTGACTTCAGTTTCCTGATTTTTGTTGACACCTCTAATTTCTCGGTGCACCTGTTTTTCAAACAGATGAACAGCAGAGTGCACCCTCGCAATGGCAACTGACCCTTAACATAGACAAATGTAATGTACTGCGAATACATAGAAAGAAAGATCCTTTATTGTATGATTATATGATAGCTGAACAAACACTGGTAGCAGTTATTGCTGTAAAATATCTGGGAGTATGCGTGTGGAACGATTTGAAGTGGAATGATCATATAAAATTAATTGTTGGTAAGGCGGGTGCCAGGTTGAGATTCATTGGGAGAGTCCATAGAAAATGTAGTCCATCGACAAAATAGGTGGCTTACAAAACACTCGTTCGACCTATACTTGACTATTGCTCATCAGTGTGGGATCCGTACCAGGTCGGGTTGACAGAGGAGATAGAGAAGATCCAAAGAAGATCGGCGTGTTTCGTCACAGGGTTATTTGGTAAGCGTGATAGCGTTACGGAGATGGTTAGCAAACTCAAGTGGCAGACTCTGCAAGAGAGGCGCTCTGCATCGCGGAGTAGCTTGCTGTTTCGAGAGGGTGCGTTTCTGGATGAGGTATCGAATATATTGCTTCCCCCTACTTATACCTCCCGAGGAGATCACTAATGAAAAATTAGAGAGATTCGAGCGCTCACGGAGGCTTTCCGGCAGTCGTTCTTCCCACGAACCATATGCGACTGGAACAGGAAAGGGAGATAATGACAGTGGAACGTAAAGTGCCCTCCGCCACACACCTTTGGGTGGCTTGCGGAGTATAAATGTAGATGTAGATGTAGACGTGTTCTTTGGGTGATAGTGGGAGTTTAGCCAGCTTTTGTGTAGAGTTTTAGCAGAGCGAAGCTGGGTCAAGAAACATCAGTGCCCACTGGTCAGCAGCTACTGCGCAGGTTCAGGTAGCTATCTGACCGTTTCCGGTGCTACCTCCAGACACCAGTCCAGTAGCTCGGGGGCCCACTGTGCTCTGCTGCCTCGGCAATTGAGGACGTTCCTCCAGGTCGTTTCCACTAATATTGGTTGGCAACTTGAAACGTGTGTGACTTAGTTTTATTTGAGGTTTCAGGTATAACAATTGCAAATCACACTTTTCATTTCAGTTTGGGATTGGTATCTTCTTCAATAATATTCCAAAGGTTTTAAGAAACGACCACAATCATTCCGCTTTTTAAATAGACATATTTCAGTAAATCATGACAGGTTTCAAGCTGCCTAGCAGCTCGTCTTCAGATGATACACACATACATTCCGTGCTTTTTCGTTGTAGCGTTGTGAGCGCCAGGACAGAAAAGTACAGAAAATAAGCGCTATCTGTTGTACAGCTTCACGAAACATTCACAACGTAAGTTCTACTCAAATATGTTACTTAAAGTTAATAGATTCAGCAGTTGTTTATTTGTTATGTGCAGCACTTTGGAAGACATTATGCGCGTTTTCGAATTGTTGTCACACCCTCGAATTAACAGACTTTGCAATACACACCAACTTCCGAGTTTTATAAATTGTAAACAGTCGAAAGAGTGTGGTTTAACTACAGGCTCAAAGATTTCATGTTGAACCAAAAACGTTAACACTTACATTGATGAAGGTTATATCTCACATTGAGACGCCAAAGAAACTGTTATAGGTATGCGTATTCAAAGAAAGAGATATGTAAACAGGCATTGAACTATTGATGACTGGAAAAACGTTGCCTGCTGGGGCGTGTCTCCTTTCAAATTGTATCGAGCGAATGGACATGAACGGGTGTGGAGACAACCTCATGAATCCAGCAGGATATTGCGGCACCCCACATGTCCAGAGGAACACTCCTCTGAGTTGAAACACTTCCTCTGGCCACGAAACACCCCAGACATGAACATTGTTGAGCATATCTGGGATGCCTTTCAACGTGCTGTTTAGAACAGATCTCCGCCTTCTCGTACTCTTACGGATTTATGGGCAGTTCTGCAGGATTCATGGTGTCAGTTCCCTCCAGCACTACTTCAGACATTAGTCGAGTCCATGCCACGTTGTGTTGCGGCACCTCTGCGTGCTCGCAGGGGACCCTACACGGTATTTGGCAGGTGTACCAGCTTCTTTGGCTCATCAGTGTAATATAAATGCGAAATTAAATTAGTAAAAACTGAGCTGAAAATTAAAATGTGCGTTAACAAGGCGCATGCAACTAGATTTTTAGACGATATTTCTGGTACAATTAACAGTACTGGTGTTGGGATTAGTGCTAAAAAATTTGAAAAATAAAAAGGAAGGAAAAAACCTGCACCAACTCTTCCCGACTACAGTACAAGAACAAGCTCCATACCACAAGTAGGAGCGACCCAGCGATCTCGGGCAGCTGTCTGATGTCACGAACCGACCGTTGCGTGGATACGCACGAGTACAAACATTCCAGCTTGGTAAGCTAGTCTGACACTGTAACTGCTTTCAGAGTCGTTGTAGCCTCTGATGAAGTCTCCAACACTGGAAGACGAAACGTTAGGCGGAGAATTATGCCTCGGGCCACGGCCTTATGTCAGCATAAAGCAAATGCCAGCAATGGAAGAGTGCGTTGTGGGGTCAACAGACGCCTCTACACGTCGCTCCAGTTGGGGAAGGGACTACAATAGCAGACTAATTACAGCGGGCACGAAGGAGGATTGACGTAATCATAACTTCAGCGCTCCATTCGCGAATGGAGCCGAAAGAACTCTTAAGACTTGATGCAACGGGAAGTACAGTATGGGATGCACTTCACTGTAGTTTGCTGCCTACAGATGTGGATGTAAATCTGTGAAACCATCGCTGCATTTGTGTAAAGTGGTTAACTGAAAAAATGGAGAATCTAAACCAAGATGATACGATGTGGGGATTTCAAGTGATGGTTTCCGGCGTCCGTGTCTGTTTGCGATACAGCAGGTCGATACATTAAAAAAAAAGTCACAAGGGCTGCAAGTTTGGAAATAATGGTTAACTCTTAACAAATTTTGAGCTCTACCGCTTAATGTGGTTAATGGAAGGCAAAGGCCTTGCTGCAGTGGATACACCGGTTCCCGTGAGATCACCGAAGGTAAGCGCAGTCGGGCGTGGTCGGCACTTGGATGGGTGACCATCCAGGCCGCCATGCGCTGTTGCCATTTTTCGTGGTGCACTCCGCCCCGCGATGCCAATTGAGGAGCTGCTCGACCGAATAGTACCGCCTCCGGTCAAGAATACCGTCATAACGACCGGGAGAGCGGTGTGCTGGCCACACGACCCTCCTATCCGCATCCTCCACTGAGGATGACGCGGCGGTCGGATGGTCCCTATGGGCCAATTGTGGCCTGGAGACCGAATGTACTGATTAATGGAAATTGGCCGAAAGATGACGCCATTCCGTAATTCTGTCATTCAGTGCCCTATATACTTACATATTGCTATAACAGCAAACTGGAATCACTTTACTTCTAAAAACGCTAACTTGTGATTTTATTCTTTGTTCATTTAAATGCGTTCATGAACGAATTACTCTGTCATTACAAGGATCTGAATATATTCCCAATTTTGAATTTTAAACTCACATTGTCTTGAAATCCCAACGTTCACAGTTTCATGGATGATCCCGGCTGTTGACACCAGTAAGTTTCTTTTATTTCCCAATTGGCACTCACATGTGGCATTATTTGCTTATGGGAGGAATAACAGAACTGCAAATTATCAACACATTTGAAAATAAAATTAAGAAAGAGAAATTCTGATCCTTCTGACATATAGTATATTTCTTTGTTGTCATGTTTCGTTAGATCTTACCACACAGTACGAAATGGTAACAGTTTGATGTGTAGCAGCCAGTAAAATATTACGAAAGCAATTTTTAATATTAGTTGCACTAAGGACATCATTTACATTGTTCTTAATAATTATCTAAATACACTCCTGGAAATTGAAATAAGAACACCGTGAATCCATTGTCCCAGGAAGGGGAAACTTTATTGACACATTCCTGGGGTCAGATACATCACATGATCACACTGACAGAACCACAGGCACATAGACACAGGCAACAGAGCATGCACAATGTCGGCACTAGTACAGTGTATATCCACCTTTCGCAGCAATGCAGGCTGCTATTCTCCCATGGAGACGATCATAGAGATCCTGGATGTAGTCCTGTGGAACGTCTTGCCATGCCATTTCCACCTGGCGCCTCAGTTGGACCAGCGTTCGTGCTGGACGTGCAGACCGCGTGAGACGACGCTTCATCCAGTCCCAAACATGCTCAATGGGGCACAGATCCGGAGATCTTGCTGGCCAGGGTAGTTGACTTAACACCTTGTAGAGCACGTTGGTTAGCACGGGATACATGCGGACGTGCATTGTCCTGTTGGAACAGCAAGTTCCCTTGCCGGTCTAGGAATGGTAGAACGATGGGTTCGATGACGGTTTGGATGTACCGTGCACTATTCAGTGTCCCCTCGACGATCACCAGAGGTGTACGGCCAGTGTAGGAGATCGCTCCCCACACCATGATGCCAGGTGTTGGCCCTGTGTGCCTCGGTCGTATGCAGTCCTGATTGTGGCGCTCACCTGCACGGTGCCAAACACGCATACGACCATCATTGGCATCAAGGCAGAAGCGACTCTCATCGCTGAAGACGACACGTCTCCATTCGTCCCTCCATTCACGCCTGTCGCGACACCACTGGAGGCGGGCTGCACGATGTTGGGGCGTGAGCGGAAGACGGCCTAACGGTGTGCGGGACCGTAGCCCAGCTTCAGGGAGACGGTTGCGAATGGTCCTCGCTGATACCCCAGGAGCAACAGTGTCCCTAATTTGCTGGGAAGTGGCGGTGCGGTCCCCTACGGCACTGCGTAGGATCCTACGGTCTTGGCGTGCATCCGTGCATCGCTGCGGTCCGGTCCCAGGTCGACGGGCACGTGCACCTTCCGCCGACCACTGGCGACAACATCGATGTACTGTGGAGACCTCACGCCCCACGTGTTGAGCAGTTCGGCGGTACGTCCACGCGGCCTCGCGCATGCCCACTATACGCCCTCGCTCAAAGTCCGTCAACTGCACATACGGTTCACGTCCACGCTGTCGCGGCATGCTACCAGTGTTAAAGACTGCGATGGAGCTCCGTATGCCACGGCAAACTGGCTGACACTGACGGCGGCGGTGCACAAATGCTGCGCAGCTAGCGCCATTCGACGGCCAACACCGCGGTTCCTGGTGTGTCCGCTGTGCTGTGAGTGTGATCATTGCTTGTACAGCCCTCTCGCAGTGTCCGGAGCAAGTATGGTGGGTCTGACACACCGGTGTCAATGTGTTCTTTTTTCCATTTCCAGGAGTGTAGATACCGCAACGAAAGTTTGGAAAATCATACAGTTTACTACAGTGTCTTCTTATGTACACCCACTGGGGTTTGTACAATACCTTATTACAAAAGAAACATAATTCCTTCTGAAAACAAGAGTCGTCTTTGTTAGATACAAAAATATCATTGCAGAACAAAGCAGCCTCTATTATAAATTGTGCGCAGCTCGTGGATGTGCGGTAGCGTTCTCGCTTCCCGCGCCGGGTTCCCGGGTTCCATTCCCGGCGGAGTCAGGGATTTTCTCTGCCTCGTGATGACTGAGTGTTGTGTGCTGTCCTTAGGTTAGTTAGATTTAAGTAGTTCTAAGTTCTAGGAGACTGATGACCATAGATGTTAAGTCCCATAGTGCTCAGAGCCATTTGAACCATCTATTCTAAATGCGCATCTTGAAAAATTATGTCTTTAGGAGTAAATATGTTCTCTCCGCAAACGGATGATTTCTTCCAATCTGCGAGACATGCTGTGGATGAGACCATCAAGTTCATCTTGAGTTACGAGGTCTCGCTCCTCAGTGGCAGCTTTAGTGAGGTCCTGAAGATTGTCATGTGGTTTCGGACGCTGTACAATGGCCACCTTCAACACGTCCCATGCATGCTCGTTTACTTTCACGTCTGGGGACTCAGCTGCCCAAAGCATTTGGTTGATGTTGCATCTTTGAAGATACCGAGACACGGCTAGAGCACGGTGCGGCCTTGTATTGTCACTGACTTAGATGAACCTGTCACCGATTCCACGTCTGTAGGGCGCTACAGTCGTTTGTAGGACGACTTGGAGGTATCGAGGACCGTGGAGTTGACACATGTGGGAATAGAGGGGTCCGTCGTCCCTCATTATTGCCGCTCAGAACATTACACTTACACCTGCAAACGATGGACTTCCTGAACGTATCGGCATGCCTGGCGTCGTCTAGAGCTTCTCCAAACCGTAACACGTCAACGAATCCTGGTCTCGTCAGCAAACAAGACGCTTGGCTATTCTGCAAAGGTCCAATGTTGATGTGCCAGAGGTCAGGTCCTTCTATTGCGTAGGTTCCGTTGGTTCAGTGCAAAACTTCTCGTTGGTCTTCCGGAATGAAGACCATCCTGGTACAATTTTCTACGCATTGTTTGGTCTGAGATATGAATTCCTGTGGCCCAGGAGAAGTCATTTCCAGCATTTCTGGCAGCTGATTTTGGGCGCCTGCAAACCGACAGCTGGAGGAAACGATGCCGCATTCGTGTTGTCATACGAGAAAGACCACTGCGAGGTCTGTGTCTGATGCTCACATTTCCCGTCTCTCTGTACTTTCTCCATACCTGAGACACACGACTTTGACATTTAACCGATCGGCAACATTTTGCTGTATATGATCTGATGAAAGTAAAGCCACTATCCTGACTCTATCAAAGTGTTGTACGCCTCTACTGCAGTTAAAATGGTTCAAATGGCTCTGAGCACTATGGGACTTAACATCAGAGGTCCTCAGTCCACTAGAACTTAGAACTACTTAAACCTAAGTAACCTAAGGAAATCACACACATCCATCCACGAGGCAGGATTCGAACCTGCGACCGTAGCTGGAATGATCGGTGCGTGGCGCTGAGGCAGCGGTATGTTTACAGGACTGGGAAACGGCGACAAAGCATGGCAGTGGTAAACACCGTCCAGTATGTGGGCCCTAAACGGATAATGCATGAAGTGACTATCAATTAAACCTCTAGTATAGTACACTACATTTTACGATGGTACTGCAAACTTTTTCTGAGCAGTGTATACACAAAAGAGAATAAACAACATTTTCTGAAAGTGTAATCGTCCTCCATGTAATTGTTTGAAACAGATAGATTTAAACTCACTCTCAGGCTATTCTCAACAAATGACTTTTTTTTTAAGAACGTAGGCTTTAGCGGCCGTTATTGACGAAGCTGTAACATTCCGGATACTGGTGCCCCTCCATTCCGTAAAATCTTGGCTGGTCGATTGGTTAATCTTGGGGAGGGAACCAAACAGCAACTTTTCATACTTTCTTCCTAAGCACTTCATGTACAAACGTTTATGTGTGGCGCCTTTGCTCTTTTCCATTGCAGTGAACATATCCGTCTGTCTGGTACTGGCTCAGGACATGTACCTTCTGAGCGTTTGCATTACGCAGGGGTGAAAGTTGTGCGCTAGGGGAATGGTGGAGGGTGGGTGGAAAGAGTGACGGCGGGGTGTTTGCAGAGTCTGTCTAGAGAAAAACATTCCTAGCTTTCATTTCTACTTGTTGCTTTGTAACTGGCGGGTGGTTGCATCTGCTTGCACTATTGTTCACCGGACCACAACAACGGCTGTGGCGCAAGCGTGTTCACTTCCTGGAGGGCTGGGAGCTCTTTGCAAGAGTTCTGTGCAGGTATATTGCCATGGCTCTGCACGTGGCTCTCCACTAAAGACAGGATTACCTGGCTTCACACTCTGTTAGTCGTAACTTTAATAGGCGAGTCAACATTGCGCTGTGCATTCCGTCATTTTTGTTGACACACAACGGATTTTCTCGCGGCGCTCAAACCACGCCGTAAGGAGTACAGTCACGTACGGTCATAAGGATCTGCTTAAACTACAGCCTGGCTGCACGCACAACGCCACACACCTCGTCTGATGAACTGAAGACAACGAACTGCGAATCGTGTATAGGTCTATTTATTTATTGCCACCAGTCTTCTGAATGATTTAATGCACCCCGCCGCGCTTTCCAGTTCTGAACCCGTGTTCTCATCTCACTATAGCACTTACACTCGACTCGCATTCGGGAGGACGACGGTTCAATCACGCGTCCGGCCATCCTGATTTAGATTATCTGTGATTTCCCTAAATCAAATGGTTCAAATGGCTCTGAGCACTATGGGACTTAAGATCTGAGGTCATCAGTCCTCTATAACTTAGAACTACTTAAACCTAACTAACCTAAGGACATCACACACATCCATGCCCGAGGCAGGATTCGAAACTGCGACCGTAGTGGTCGCGCGATTCCAAACTGAAGCGCCTAGAACCGATCGGCCACATTTCCCTAAATCTCTCCAGGCAAATGCCGGGATGGTTCCTCTGAAAGATCACTGACGACTTTCTTCCCCGTCCTTCCCCAATCCGATGAAACCGATGACCTCGCTGTTTGGATTCTTTCCCCCAAACAACCCAACCCAGCTTACACCAAAGACTCTCTGTCTCAGCCTGTAATTGCCGTGGTGAAACTTGTTACCTGATGCCTGAACTCATGTTCTATCCCAATTTTTTGTTGATTATCTTCCACAGCTTTCATAAATTGCAGAAATGTCATTATATAACACTGTACGCTGCTGTTTAAACTATTCTTTAATGCGTAACGGGTTTCGGTCAAAGGCCTTTATCCAGCACAGAAACCACATTCTTGGGTGACATCTGCATAACAATGAATCACAAAGGAATCCATAAACTGCCATCTAATATGGCAAAATTGTAAAGAAGTTTTAAAAATACGAAAAATAGAGAAAAGTGGACTCACGTAACTAAGTAATAAGGGCTAAGTAGCCCGGAACATGGAACCCAACATTCATTGTCAGACCAAAGGAATAAGTCAATAAATCGCCATATGGAGCCAATGGAGCCAAAACAGATTACACCACGGTCATCCTCTAGTAACACGAAGAGACTAGCCTGATGATAGGCTAGTATTACAGTACGCGGTCGTGTCGCGTGTTTCGGGATTGCACATAACCTGGAGCTGTGGTATATGTTTATTATTTTTACATCTCTTTTCCCGTTTATAAGCCGCTTGCTTGACACACATTGTCCAGTTTTTCTTTGTGGTTGTGGTGGCGGGTCTATTGCGCTCTCGGCCGTGAGCTGCCGCTATGCTCTTTAAGATAGCGCTGATCCTGCCTGTATACGGTTTTCACGTACCTTCGTGTTGCCAGACCACTGCCGTGGTGTAATTTGTTTAGGCTCCACCGACCTTTTTGGTCTTGGATGCCGTCTGATTTTGATTCTTTGACGTACTGTCATTTAGAGGGTTTTTGAAAGTTCCTTAAATTTATTTCGTACTGGTTGGCATCTTAGCGCCTGTTACTCTTTCGTAATTCATTGTTAGGCAAATGTCACCCAAGGACATTTTCAGTGCCGCAAAACCGATTGTGACCCGAAAGTAGAAAGATTAAGAATAGTTGAAGCGGTTTCTTAATTCGCAAGCTGTTGTTGCCAAGATCGAAACGTCTTTGAGATCTTAGTCAGAGCGAATGGCAAATTTGTACTTTTTAATTTGTTTAACACTTCTATCATTTTTCTTCTCACTCTCATTTCCGCTTCGCTCAGTTTGGGTTTGTCAACAACGCTTTGATTTCGTTTAAATCTGCGACGAAGCTCTCTTTGCATTCCAGCCACTTTCGGACTTTCTATTAAAACACGGTCTGTCTTTCACATCCACTAAAACTTTATTGGGCACATACCTGTGTAACACGTATTGATCAATGCTTTTGAATTTTATCCGTTTTCTGGCTACTCAGATATACTGCAGTTTATATCCTGTCACTCTTGCAAAGCAAAAATATTTTCCCAACTTTCTTAACATTCCTTGTAACATACGTAATCATAGGTGGTATCACACCCATATGATCACTGATGCCATCCTCTATATTAACTGGTTCGAAAAGTTAAGCTGTGTTCGTTACTAAGAAGACTGAGACGTTTTCCTCACGAGTTGGTTCTCTGACTACCTACCCTTTGTAGCTGTCGCACAAGACGTTCCGAATAATGTCACACACGTCTCTCTCCGTAGCATCAATTCTTAGCATATAACTCTCCTATCCTGCAGCTGTCAAACTGATCTCACCGCGTAGTAGAATAGCATGATTAGGAAATTTATTCACGACGTTCTGTAAATTACCTGTGACTGGTTCTGACGCAGGCGGTCTATAAAAGCATCCTATTGTCATGCCTGACACAACTTTGATGCTTTAACTAAACAGGTTCCGGCGGAGGTTCGAGTCCTCCCTCTGGCACGGGTGTGTGTGTTTGTCTTTAGGATAATTTAGGTTAAGTAGTGTGTAAGCTTAGGGACTGATGACCTTAGCAGTTAAGTCCCATAACATTTCACACACATTTGAACATTTTCTTTAACTATACACAGATAATTTCTTATTCCCGTTAAATATTACTGAATTCTTTATTGCGATAAACACGAGGCCACAACTGGTTTACCGGCTGTTATCCTTGCAGATATATTCCAGTGTGGATTTAGGATTTCGCTGCTCTTCACCTCCGATTTCAACCAACTGGCCGGCTGGGGTGGCCGAGCGGTTCTAGGCGGTACAGTCTGGAACCGCGCTACCGCTACGGTCGCAGGTTCGAATCCTGCCTCGGGGATGGCTGTGTGTGATGTCCTTAGGTTAGTAAGGTTTAAGTAGTTCTAAGTTCTAGGGGACTGATGACCTCAGTCCCATAATGCTCAGAGCCATTTGAACCCATAGTGGTCAGAGCCATTTGAACCATTCAACCAACTATCTGTTCTACTACCATGTGCGCATTATTACCTGAAAAAGCGCTACTAGTTCCGGACTTTGTCATGGATGCACGTGCAGTTTACCAACATCATATTGACCACTTTTTATTCCTATCTGTCGGAGTGGCCGCGCGGTTCGAGGCGCCATGTCATGGACTGCGCAGCCGCTCCTGCCGGAGGTTTGAGTCCCCTCTCTGGGCGTGGGTGTATGTGTTGTTCTTAGCATAAGTTAGTTCAAGTAGTGTTTAAGTCTAGGGACCGATGATCTCAGCAGTATGGTCCCTTAGAAATTCACACACATTTGAACATTTTTTTTATTCCGATCTGTGAGGCCGAATGTGGCTAATCCAACTTCGATTTCTTTAGACAGTTCGTCACTAAGCCCAAGGAGGCTTTCCTCTAACGTAAAATAAAAAATCCATGTTCCCACCACACGTACTTTTCTGTCCAAGTAGCCGCTTCCTGCGTCTAGTGCGCGCCTAACCTACTGCAGAGGGCGCTACAGTTCTCCAGCGTATGGCGGACGTCTAGAAATTCGAATCCGATATTCCCGCAGAATTTGTCTGAGACTCTCGTTTAAGGCTTTCACTTTGTTCCAAAGAGACGACCACGATCGACCAAGGTTCCGACGTTACAAACAGTGAGCTTAGCTTGCACCCTGAATATGAATACAAATGGTCCGCCCCTGGTAGCTGAGTGGTCAGCGCGACGGAATGTCATACCTAACGGCACGGGTTCGATTCCCGGCTGGTTGGGATATTTTCTCCGCTCAGTGACTGGGTGTTGTGTTGTCCTTATCATGAGGGCCAAACAGACATCATGATGCCCAGGGTGACACAGACATGACTAGCACCGTTAGCACCACGAGTGATAAAGAAGAAACAGATACAGACCAGGGCACCAACGCAGATATTGAAGCATCCAGCGCGGATGATCCATAGTGTCAACCAAGTCCACTTCATACAACAGTCTGGAACAACCGACAAGAGGTGCACAAGTCACACACAATCCTAAAAACAGATTGCACCTTATATGTAAATATGTAAATAGTTAACAGTACCTCCATGTCTAATAAGAGCTTAAAGCTAGGTATCTCTTCAAGGGACCTCCGCCTTCCGTTAAGAGGCAGCGCACCGTCTGGATGGAAGGATCTTAATTGTGGTTCCTCTCTTTTGAGCCCAACCCGGCGGATACCTATGGTAGATCGGGGAAAACCACCGTTCAGGTCGTGATGTAGGCGGGGGCGGGAGGTTCTTGCGCCTGATGTACTCTACTAGGAGCCTTGTAGGCTCAACACAAACCGTTAGCGTCATTACCTTTATTACTTTTACCACAAGTACCCTTTCATTAGCAACTCTGAGCCAAGCACAAAATCAGTTACCTCTCTGTTGTACATCGTAAATAGTTGAGCAGGCTGGACATGGAGGTCTTAGTCTTAGTTTCTAGCTTTGACGTACCCTAATCTCTCCTAGTTAAGTTAGTTTTTCGGGTGGTAGATGTTCAAGGCATGGTGAGCTATGGCCAGAGTCTGGAGGGTCATTCCAAGACCAGGGCCGCCACAACCAGGTGACGGGCAATATTATACCTATCTCTTCTCTATTCAATTCTCTTCCTTCCTTCTTTGTAAATATTTAATATCGTTTTGTTTGTTGATATCTCACTTGATTTTGTATTAGTTTTAAGTTTTTCTAAGGCTGCACAAAAAAGATATCATATGGATGTAAACAAAAAGAGCCCGCCTCCACGTGGCGGGACACGGGCAACGATGAGATTGGGGACGGGAGCCGGTGTGGTGTTACTTTCAGTCGCACCGGACCCCGGACCCAGTCACAGCGGCTACGTGGCAACATACGACCCACCATAAGAAATTAGACGGTGGGTCATAAAAAACAAGCAGCTAGAGAAAAAAAGTGTCCTTATCATCGTCATTTCATCCCCATCGACCCGCAAGTTGCCGAGGTGCGAGTGCACCAGGCGAACGGCCTACCCGACGGGAGGCCCTAGTCACACGGCAATTCCATTTTCAGTACAAATGGTTTCACCGACTGAGCCAGCTGCCAAGAGGGGCTGAGGATGGCCACGGGATGCAAGCGGCAGGCGTCGTTCGTGCCGACACGAGTCACTGGGTGCGTTCAGTAGCCGCCGGCACCTACCAGCAGACGTACCTGGTACTCACTGGACTTCTTTCCCGACGTGCCTGATGTAGCCCTGACAGGCTTCAGTCCACATTACACGCCTCATGTTGGAGTTCCGAACGACTATCATACCCACACTCAACACTTGTTCAGACTGGGCGGAAAAATCTTCCATTGGACCAACAGGCGAGGCATACAGTGATGACTCGACAGTGATATAGACAAAGCGTAGCACCCCGTACCTGTTGCTAAGGCGCAAGGAGCCATCCGTGTGCTCGCTCATTTGCCACTTCCGTCCGCCATCCACAGATGCAGGAACCCACCATCGTCCGCCATTCTCCCTCGACAGGCCGGTCAAATGTTGCGCATCCCACGACGTGGTGCAGTGGGTTTTTCAGGGCGTTGCAACAGCACTAGAGGTGTCGCAGCTTTCGCCACTGGTGCCGCTACGTCGCCGTAGCTCTGAGCAGCAGCGTAAAGTCCGGCGACCGCGGCCAGCACAGCTTCGGGCTGTTTCCAGACAACAGCTAATTCTCCTCGTCTCTGCCCACAGCGAGCACAGTCCTTACCCCCTTCGTACTGTGTAGAATCGGCACAAAATTACAAAAGATTACCCAACAAAGCAGCAAGAACTCAAAAAAATGACAAACAGACCTCAGCAAGAGATAACAGTTACCAGAACGTGGCGCTACTAAAGTGCGATGGCACAAAATATAAATAAGAAAAGTAAAGACTAACACTAACATGTGCTCTACAGAATTCTTAACTCTACATTAATATTAAAGCAACTGCAGTTTCTTCAAACAAAAATAAGCAACATATCTGAAAGAAGATGTAAGGGGCGTTCAAAAAGAAAGTAGCCCGAGGCATAATTACAGAAACCAGTACCTGTATGTTAGAAGTATTGACCCTGGCTGTTCAGACACTTGTCCCACTGTGACACAAGGTGGTGAATGGCTGTCTCACAAAATTCCCGGGGCTGCGATGTTAACCAGTTCCGCACTTACAGCTGGTCGTCGCCGTCCACACGAGTGCAGGAAAGGTTGTGCTGACGTTCTTCTTTGACCAAGATGGCCCCCTTCTGACCCAATTCCTGCAGCACGGGACAACAGTGAATCCCCAGCGTTACTCGCAAACCTTGACCACCCTTCACCAAGCGATCAAATAAAAACGACCAGGCAGTCTCACCCGTGTCCTCATTCTGCTCCACGACAATGCGAAGTCTCATACGACCAACACAATCGCGGCACCCCTGCGGAAATTCAAATGGGAGGTTCTCGGCCACCCTCCATACAGTCCGGACCTCTCTTCCTGTGATTACGCCATTTTTGGTCCCTTCAAAAAGACTCTGAGGGGCAAACGATTCACCTCGGACGACAACGTCCAGCTATACGTGCGGAACTGGTTTACATCGCAGCCCCTGGAATTTTGTGAGACAGCCTTTCACCGCCTTGTGTCACAGTGGGACAAGTGTCTCAACAGCCAGGGTCGATACTTCTAACATACAGGTACTGGTTTCTGTAATTACGCCTCCGTCTCGTTTCTTTTTGAACGCCCCTTATATATATACAATTAGTGTTCACTAGAAAGTGAAGGCACAAAAACGCACGAAAATCAAATACGTAAATTCTTGGAAACTGGGAATTCCTTTGTCCCTAAGGCTGAGTCCTATGAATGTATGGCATGTTCCACGCTCTCTTAGACAGTCTTTTGTAAAGGCACCTAAACTCACGGGAGATTATGTCAGTCATTACTTTAGTAGCGTTCACCGGTCGCAACGCAGCGATATGAATTGTATAAAGCGAGCACCAGGTAGTCACGTGACGTTCCACGGCGGACGTACGTCGTCGCAGTGAAGTGGTTTGTATGTACCAGTCGTTGTGTGGAATCAGCGGAGTGAGATCGGTCAAGAGTGGCGACAAAGTGGCAGAAAATAGGCTGCCCGCATTGTCGATTAAACAGTCCACGGGTGTACTGCCGGCTCATAGGAGTGTCCAACGGGCACAATATTTCGGCCATCATACAACGCGCCATCGTCAGGTGCGCTGACAAACTGAGCTCCTGAGGGCGCTCGGACTGTGCAATCAACAAATACGCTGGGAAAATGGTTAAAATGGCTCTAAGCACTATGGGACTTAACATCTGAGGTCATCAGTCCCCTAGAACTTAGAACTACTTCAACCTAACTAACCTAAGGACATCACAAACATCCATGCCCGAGGCAGGATGTGAACCTGCGACCGTAGCGGTCGCGCGGTTCCAGACTGAAGCGCCTAGAACCGCACGGTCACATCGGCCGGCCGCTGGGAAAAGCTGAAGAAGTACATACCCGCATTGTGATTCGAAATGCCAATAAACATATAGTAAATGAAGTTGCTTGGCGTGTTTTTGTATCAACGGCTAATTGTAATGTTATCCAACCGTGCAACGAGGATGAAACCTATTTCGGTGGTATAGCGCACTGATATTAACCAGCTGTAGGTTGATAAAGAGGATTCCTACACGACAGCGAACCTTAAAATATAACTCTGCGTCCCAGCAGGGAGTAGAGCACAGGGCTACGTAACAGTTTGGGTACTCTGAGCTACCTGCCAGCGCTGCTTGCTTGCAGACCTGTCGCACGTCACCCACTTGTCAAACTTACTTGACCTACCTTTCGTAGGGCTCTCATAACGCTGCACTCCAAGACGTGAATTCTGCTGTTACCTACTTACGTACAACCACACATAGTAAGTCGTGCACCAGTACCAAAAAAAGACTATATCATGGCGGCTCAATATCCTCGAAATCAGTGATTGTACAGTCTTCATTACAACAACTCATCATTCAAGATGGCGCGTATCAAAATTCGAGAAGCATACTCTGCCGAGAGTGGGGCGCTACCGACAGAACAATACTTCGCACGCCCGCGTCACTAATGTAAGGGTTCAAACTTAACAACACCGCTAATCTGTGTCGAGAACCTTATCAGTACTCTCAGCCTTGCATTGCCCAGTCCTTGCCTTGCCACGCGAGACTTGTGAAATCTGGCAAGGATGTTTTGGATGGCCGAAAGCGACAGCTAAATATTCCCCTAATGGGTGCCAGTGTGGTACACGACGTGTCGCGCCCGCGCGGTCCTCGGCGACGGTCTCAGTACAACACTCGAGCGACGCACAGCTTCCAGCCGCACCGCAGACCAACCTTGGAACCTCAGACGTACTCTACTGCCCATTAAAACTGCTACACCAAGAAGAAATGCAGATGATAATCGGGTATTCACTGGACAGATATATTGCACTAGAACTAATATGTCATTACATTTTCACCCAATTTGGGTGCATAGATCCTGAGAAATCAGTACCCAGAACAACCACCTCTGTCAGTAGTAACGGCCTTGATACGCCTGGGCATTGAGTCAAACAGAGCTTGGATGGCTTGTACAGGTACAGCTGCCCATGCGGCTTCAACACGATACCACAGTTCATCAGGAGTAGTGACGGCCGTATTGTGACGAGCCAGTTGCTCGGCCACCATTGACCAGACGTTTTCAGCTGGTGAGAGATTTGGAGAGTGTGCTGGCCAAGGCAGCAGTCCAACATTTTCTGTATCCAGAAAGACCAGTACAGGACCTGCAACATGCGGTCGTGCATTATCCTGCTGAAATGTAGGGTTTCGCAGGGATCGAATGGAGGGTAGAGCCACGGGTCGTAACACATCTGAAGTGTAACGTCCACTGTTCGAAGTGCCGTCAGTGCGAACAAGAGGTGACCGAGACGTGTAACCAGTGGCACCCCACACCATAACGCCGGGTGATACGCCAGTATCGCAATGAGGAATACACGCTCCCAATGTGCGTTCACCGCGATGTCGACAAACACGGATGCGACCACCGACGTGATGCTGTAAAGAGAACCTGGACTCATCCGAAAAAAATCACGTTTTGCCATTCGTGCACCAAGGTTCGTCGCCGAGTACAACATCTCAGGCGCTCCTGCCTGTGATGCAGCGTCAAGGCTAACCGCAGCTATGGTCTCCGAGCTGATAGTCCATGCTGCTGCAAACGTCGTCCAACTGTTCGTGCAGATGGTTGTTGTCTTGCAAACTTCAGGGATCGAGACGTGGCTGCGCGATCCGTTACAGCCATGCCTTTAAGAGGCCTGTCATCTCGACTGCTAGTGATACGAGGCTGTTGGCATCCAGCACGGCGTTCCGTATTACTCTTCTGAACCCAACAATTCCATATTCAGCTAACAGTCATTGAATCTCGACCAACGCGAGCAGCAGTGTCGCGATACGATAAACTGCAATCGCGATAGGCTACAATCCGACCTTTATCAAAGTCGGAAAAGTGATGGTACGCATTTCTCCTCCTTACACGAGGCATCACAACAACGTATCACCAGGCAACGCCGGTCAACTGCTGTTTGTGTATGAGGAAATCGGTTGGAAACATTTCTCATGTCAGCACGTTGTAGGTGTCGCCACCGGCGCAAACCTTGTGTGAATGCTGTGAAAAGCTAATCATTTGCATATCACAGCATCTTCTTCCTGTCGGTTAAATTTCGCGTCTGTAGCACGTCATCTTCGTGGTGTAGCAATTTTAATGGCTAGTAGTGTAGTATGAGGTGACGAGCGTTCACTTCGCTCTGTGACTTTTTGCATCTAACCTCTTCAGTTCGTCAGCAGCAAGAAACACTTACTGCACGTGATCAATGTCACGAATGTTGTTCACAGAACATTACTCGCCCGGGATGAGCATCGACGAAGCTAACTCGGTCATTTCCACACGTCCGTCCAACGTGTCTTTTCTAACGAGGGCCACGCGTCCCGCCACCCCCAGACCAGAGACCGGGCAATGATTGACCAGCATCGAGCACTAGCTTTTTTTTTTTTTTTTTAAATAGAGGTGGTGCCCCTCCACGCCCACAGTGGCATGATGGCCAACACAATAGGTTTACTGACATCTCTGCATAAGGGTTATTATTCAATAAAGTGAGGTGTCGTAGGATGTGGGTACTGCGATGTTTGCGTACGTTTGGTTAAGGTTAACCATTAATACGCTCTCGTCTGGAGATAGATTGGGTTGAGGTCGAACGAAGTGTAGTGGTTTGAAGGGAAGAGGAAAAAAAGTGCCAAAAGAAAAAAACCTCTGCGATAGTTAGGTCGGGTGGTAAGTGCAGTAGCGGATGTCTTGCTGCCTGCGATAGGTCGTGCAAAGGTAAGCTTTGTTAGTAGTGGGTATCATGCATGTCGATACCTTTGACGTTGTGCGATTGTGCTGCTCGGAGGCTGGCGCTGGGTGCCGGTGTAGAGCTCTCGTTCAGCGTCAGTAACCTGCAACAGTTAGGTTTATTATCGTTTTTGTGTCCTATAGGTCGTATATCGGATGCACAGTTTAGGGTGATGTTGGCGAATTGTTTGTGCATCAGTGGGAGGGCTCGTCGGTGTCCCTGTTGTGGCCTCTTCGTCGTCTCTAATAGCAGCTGGTAGTTGCCAGTCAGTGTTGCTGATATGCAGGGGCTAGCCGACGTTTGTCCCTTGTTTGTGAATGTTAGTTTACCATAGGTGGCTAAACCCCAGCTAGTAGTGTCTTTGGCCGCTTGTGCTTCCACCTATGGTTGTGATCGTAGTTTCCCAGACTGAGGATGAAATGATTGTTTGAGTGTTTCGAGTTCCTGTATAGTCGAGTGGCGTGTTTTTTTGAATACTTCCTTGAGGGTATCAAGGCGGTATTCACGCTGAAGATCCACGGTACGTGTGGCACACGCGGCTCCGCCTGAGGTGTGGAGTGCAGGAACGGTCTGATGGCGGGCAGAGTGTGGAATGTGTGTGAGTGTGTGTGTGTGTTTGCGTGTGTGTAGTGCATTCTGCCGACGAGTCTCTGATGCTTTGGTGGTGTTTTCCTACCGCGGCTTGGGCTCACCCAGTCTTGTTGAGAGGCATCCACATGCCTTGCCCATACTGTGGCATCAAGCAGTCAGGCCTGCAAGATGAGTGGTCTGCCAAGCGAGTGGATTTATTCTTATTTCTCAATGACTGATTATGAGCTCTAGTACTCACAGTTAAGCTACAAATTACTCTCATGTTTGAACATTACGCAACGGAAACGGATAACGCACATCTGACTATTAGTAATTTACACAACTCTGACTGTTCACTACGCACTGGCAATACCACATTTTCTTTCATCAACGGCTTGATCAACACGTGGCCGACGCACTGAATATGAATGGCGCACACATTATAAATTCTGTGTATCATGACTACACACTATTCGAAGAACAAGGCCATCAATCTTTTCCTTTTCACTATCTTTTTTATTCAGATAAAATCTATAACCTAAACACACCATTACATTTTCTACAACAATTACACATGAGAAACTCCGCCCACTGGGCATGGTTTTACATTGGTGATTCTCTGTCTTATGATCTCGTAATTATTTAACGCTACAGTGCACTTTCTGGATAGGATGGTGGATCTTTTGCTATATCTCACACTTCGACTCTCACACCCATCATAAGTAAAATTTCCTCCAGACCGAGCGGAACAAGAAGGAGCATGCATAACCGATTGCTTCTGAAACTATCTTGCTACTCTCCCATGCAAACTACACATACTTAAATTACATGAAATACACCAAACTGGCAACATGGAATACAAAACAAAGAATAGTTACAACGTTATAATCACATCAGTTTCAGCTTTCCCACTTCAATTAGTATTCATCCCAGTTTCACACGACACTGTCCCACTTCGTAACTTTTCTTTCCTACTATGAACTCTGGAGGATACATGCACGTCCTCCTGTGCAATGCAAGCCAAGTGGCGTTGCTGGATAGACGGCTGACTCACCTTGCTGCACTCTCAAGAGTATTATAGTTTGAATCAAGCGTCACACGGAAACATAACACGCAAAGTAATATTAAGAACATATTCATCACACAAGCGAGTCCTCAACTGATACCATGGACGAGTACTTCTCTTTATACCCTCCTGGAAATGGAAAAAAGAACACATTGACACCGGTGTGTCAGACCCACCATACTTGCTCCGGACACTGCGAGAGGGCTGTACAAGCAATGATCACACGCACGGCACAGCGGACACACCAGGAACCGCGGTGTTGGCCGTCGAATGGCGCTAGCTGCGCAGCATTTGTGCACCGCCGCCGTCAGTGTCAGCCAGTTTGCCGTGGCATACGGAGCTCCATCGCAGTCTTTATCACTGGTAGCATGCCGTGACAGCGTGGACGTGAACCGTATGTGCAGTTGGCGGACTTTGAGCGAGGGCGTATAGTGGGCATGCAGGAGGCCGGGTGGACGTACCGCCGAATTGCTCAACACGTGGGGCGTGAAGTCTCCACAGTACATCGATGTTGTCGCCAGTGGTCGGCGGAAGGTGCACGTGCCCGTCGACCTGGGACCGGACCGCAGCGACGCACGGATGCACGCCAAGACCGTAGGATCCTACGCAGTGCCGTAGGGGACCGCACCGCCATTTCCCAGCAAATTAGAGACACTGTTGCTCCTGGGGAATCGGCGAGGACCATTCGCAACCGTCTCCATGAAGCTGGGCTACGGTCCCGCACACCATTAGGCCGTCTTCCGCTCACGCCCCAACATCGTGCAGCCCGCCTCCAGTGGTGTCGCGACAGGCGTGAATGGAGGGACGAATTGAGACGTGTCGTCTTCAGCGATGAGAGTCGCTTTTGCCTTGGTGCCAATGATGGTCGTATGCGTGTTTGACGCCGTGCAGGTGAGCGCCACAATCAGGACTGCATACGACCGAGGCACACAGGGCCAACACCCGGCATCATGGTGTGGGGAGCGATCTCCTACACTGGCCGTACACCTCTGGTGATCGTCGAGGGGTCACTGAATAGTGCACGGTACATCCAAACCGTCATCGAACCCATCGTTCTACCATTCCTAGACCGGCAAGGGAACTTGCTGTTCCAACAGGACAATGCACGTCCGCGTGTATCCCGTCCCAAGAAACGTGCTCTAGAAGGTGTAAGTCAACTACCCTGGCCAGCAAGATCTCCGGATCTGTCCCCCATTGAACATGTTTGGGACTGGATGAAGCGTCGTCTCACGCGGTCTGCACGTCCAGCACGAACACTGGTCCAACTGAGGCGCCAGGTGGAAATGGCATGGCAAGCCGTTCCACAGGACTACATCAAGCATCTCTACGATCGTCTCCATGGAAGAATAGCAGCCTGCATTGCTGCGAAAGGTGGATATACACTGTACTAGTGCCGACATTGTGCATGCTCTGTTGCCTGTGTCTATGTGCCTGTGGTTCTGTCAGTGTGATCATGTGATGTATCTGACCCCTGGAATGTGTCAATAAAGTTTCCCCTTCCTGGGACAATGAATTCACGGTGTTCTTATTTCAATTTCCAGGAGTGTACTTCGTCTCATACACAGATTGAGACTCACACAGTACTCACCACGTGGAAGTACTCGTCTCTTATTTCAAATCCTGCACACGCCATATCTTAAATATTTCCAACTTATAGTACATACGCCAGTACTTCAACTTAACTTAAGCACTCGGAAGTATTTCAACTTATTGCTACACGTAGTTTCATTGTGACCGTTGGTCACTTCCGAAGATTACTACGATCCCCTTAATATTACCTGCCTGAGATTTAATTCTCCCCACGAAAGTTCCTGAAATAGAGAAATTATTATTCTAAACTACTCTTAAGTATTTCAGATGCATACCATGTCTCCACTCTTTTGTCTTTACGGAGCACACCTAAGACAGGTCTTACCAACACTAGATCCAGAGCCAGAGTGCCGAAAACAAGGTCGTTCTTCAGGTCAGCTCGCACCTCCGTCGAGGTGGGGGCGCACCATGTTACCATATTGGTCAGACACATTTCAGGCGCTCAAAGCTCAGGTAAATTTCATCTCTTTGGTGCCACCAAAGGTGACCAAAGGACCGACTCCAAGATGATCATATATTGCACATTCACAATCTGTGGTTAGCAGACCACCATAAATTCATCCATTTCGCAGATCTCACCAAATTGGGTGTAGGGATTTACTTTGTGGGAGTGCATATGTGATCAATTAAATAAATAAATTGTCATTCTCTCCTAAACTGGTATCCAGCTTCGGTGTATTAAGTGAAATTGAATTATTATTACAAAAAATATGTTGTTCTGACAAGAATAACGAAGAATGTTGTACCTATTTTCAATGTCGGGCGGTACTGTACCCTTTCATTGTTACCGTGCACATAAACCACTGCGTTCAAGCCTCCATTCTCTCTCATCAAGCGTTGCCTCTTCTTATGCATATTCAGGATGAGTACCCTGTGCTAACCCCCCTATTTAAAAATGGCAGTAGGTGTGTTCACAAGGTTGAAAACATGCGTTCTGTGTTTGAGAAGTACTCAGAAAGACCCCATCGCTCTTCTACTGGCCCACTAAACCGTAGGCTGAAACAGCGACAGATGGCCATAGTTTTTTTCAGATCCTAAAGCGCAAAAGAACACCGAAATTTACATGTACTCCTTTATATATAAATAACCCTTGTATCAGGGTTAGATGGCCAGAGAAGCAAAGGATAGTTGGACAGCTGGCGAAACACTTTAAAAACAAAGAAGAAATCGTATTAAAACATATCCAACAATCCTAACATGTTTGTAAGTAGGCTGTTTAAGTTTTTTTATTGGTAACGCCGCCGCCACGTAGCGCTCTGCATGAAAATCACTGGCTGTGCCGTGTGCAGTCTGTGGCTGGTTGGCATTGTTGTAATACTCGCCATTGTAGTGTTGGGCAGCGGCAGCTGGATGCTAACAGCGCGTAGCGCTGCGCAGTTGGAGGTGAGCCGCCAGCAGTGGTGGACGTGGGGAGAGAGATGGCGGCGTTTTGAAATTTGTAAGAATTGGTGTCACGAACTGATATATATATATAATGACTATTAAGGTAAATACATTGTTTGTTCTGTATTAAAATCTTTCATTTGCTAACTATGCCTATCAGTAGTTAGTGCCTTCAGTAGTTTGAATCTTTTATTTAGCTGGCAGTAGTGGCGCTCGCTGTATTGCAGTAGCTTGAGTAACGAAGATTTTTGTGAGGTAAGTGATTTGTGAAACGTATAGGTCAATGTTAGTCAGGGCCATTCTTTCGTAGGGATTTTTGGAAGTCAGATTGCGTTGCGCTAAAAATATTGTGTGTCAGCTTAAGCACAGTCGTGTATAATTGTTCTAAGGGGACGTTTCATATATCGACCCTTAGCCAAGGATACCTCACTGGATTCTTCTGATTTTTTCTTGTAGTTTGTGTAATTAGTGTAGATTTTGTTTATTGCTAGCGCGTAATCATAGAGAGAATTTCCTTTGTAGTTGCAGTCTTTCATTGTTGTACAGTAAAACAGTTGTGGCATGCATGTAGATTTGCACCAAGTATTTCGCAGCTGCGCTTGCAATTAACTAGATATTATTTTCAGTGCTATGTTAATGTGCTCTCTTATTTTTTGCTCTTCAAATTGTGGTTTTATGTGTTATCGTATGAAAAATTGTGACAATAATGGCGTGTGAAAAACGTAACACTAGGCTCCAAAGTGAACTGAGAAATAATAGTGACGACGAGCGTCGCGTATCAGCACCACTGTGTAGTGAATTAACAGACATTCGAAGTAGTAATTTGGTAATTGTGCATAAGGAAATGGAGCGGGCGGCAAATAATGGTATAGACAATGAAACAAGTAGTGAACAGGGAACAATTATCGATCGATCAGTCGGCAACAGCTCGCCTCAGGAATCCGAAATGACAGAACACAATATTGCAAATACTGTAGACTTAGGTTATGGGTCCTCACAGTTTTCTCAAATGAGTCAAGACACATTTTCTGCCTGTCAAAATGTAAATGTTGCCGGTGAAAATGCACTGCCAAAAAGCTTAAAAAAACAGATCCCAGACACTAATACATTATTATTGCAATTAATGCAAGAAATGGAACAAAATCAGAAACAAATGGGGCAAAATCTTCAAAAGTTAGACACAATGGAACAAAATCAGAGACAAACACAGCAAAAGCTTCAAAAGTTAGACACAATGGAACAAAATCTTCAAAAGTTGGACACAATGGGACAACACCAGAGACAAACACAGCAACAGTTAGACACAATGGAACAACACCAGAGACAAACACAGCAACAGTTAGACACAATGGAACAAAATCAGAGACAAACACAGCAAAAGCTTCAAAAGTTAGACATCACACTTGAACAAACACGTGAAGATTTAACTACTGAGTTACATAACATTGAATCGAAATGTCAAAAAATCTGTAATGAGGTAAAAACTAAAATTTGAGAGCATTTTCAGCCTATTTTTTCCCGGCATGAAAATGCATTACAGAATCATGAAGCAGCCATAAAAGAACTGCAAACTATTGTTCGTGAAAATCACGACACCTTGCAAGCTAAAACGGACTCAGTTGCATCCACCGATTCGGTTACGCAACTTGCAAGAACTCAGCAAAACTTAAAGGACACAGTAGATTCGATTTCAACACAAATGGACACTCTGAAACTTGGTTCAGAAAAACACACTGAGGAAATGTGTTCACTATCGGAGAAAGTAGCCGAACTTTCAGATCAGTTCATTAACTTATCTACAAAGGTAGATGATGATCTGAATGACACAGAAGAGTGCGAACAAATTAGGAAATTCAAACAAAATCAGAATCAAATTAATACACAACACCAAAGAGAAATCCGGGAAGTGCAAGATAAGCTGACACAGGTAATACAAGAATTACGTATTTCAGAGGACACTCGCGCTCCAACACCGGAAGAGGGACTTAGAAATACGGAAAAGCCACAAAATAATAACACAGGGCATTTCGGAAACTATGAAAGAAATTGGCAAGGTGCACCGAATTTTGAGATGGAACCGCCGACACGACGTAACAATGAACGATATGCTACTCGTCGACACGACGATTTTGACTATAAGCTGTTCATTACTGCACGTAAATTCAAAACATTTAAGAATTCTGGCAACGACATTCATCAATTCTCTCATTGTTTTCCTCCCAACTGGTCATTAGAGCACAGATTAGAATTTATGTGTGGCTACTTGGAGAATGAACCAGCTGTAAGAATGCGATCGGTCATTCACGATTGTCACAGTGAAGGAGAGGTTTTCAGAAATTACTGCAACCAGTCGCCTTTTATGTAGATGTATTTTAAAATACATCTACATAAAAGGCGACTGGTTGCAGTAATTTCTGAAAACCTTTTCACACCACAGTCGCAGTGTTCCACATCCACAATGGATAAAAGTCTTACAGTGAAGGAGAATTTTATCATGCCTTCCTCTCAGCATATTGGTCTCAAGCTACAAAAGACCGAGTAAAACATAGCATCATTATGATGAAACATTTCGAACAATCTGAATTTTCCAGTCTTGAGAAACATTTTGAAGAATCTGTATCTTTCAAACCCATACAGCCCCTCAGAACTCATCCGTATTTGCTTAATCAAATTGCCCTAACATTTACGACATATTATTTTGGCAGGACGTTGCAAAGAGGACTTTGAAGCTTTTCAGGGACTGTTACAAGAACTGGAAAATGACACTGACAATCGCGGAACGTGAAAATAGGAGCACAACAATTACAGGTCACACCTGTCACAATTCCGCGATGACAGAAATAATACACCACAAGGCTATTCGTACAACGTAAATCGTGACCAAAACAGACACCACCCGTATGACAACCGTTGGCAGAGTAGTAATTAGTACAGGGAAAGATCACCTCTCCGCGGTAATGACTATCACAGAGACAATCAGAGAAACAGACAATATGGAAACCAAAATAATTATTATCAAGGGAGACAGAATAACTTAAGACGCAATGGTCCATCGCGCAGTTACGATTCAGGGAGGAAGTCTCCACCACGTGACCGACAAGAAAGAAACTATGGAATCTACCGACATGGCGACACACGATATGATCGTAACGACAGACCTGAATTGCAGCAGAACTGGCGGGATTCAAACAGAGCAGGGCCCTCTCGGCAAGGTGAATTTGTAGAAGTTAACGACGCAATAGGCAATGACTCATACCGCTGGCAGCCACAAAACGTACTTATGAAACTGATGACGCAGCTGCCGTAGCTATTAATTACGTTAAAATGGAAGAAATTAGGGACATCTTACTCCAGGGACACGACGTAAAACATAACAACATTGCATATCCTGTGATTCACATTACTGTAAATGACGTAAAATTTACGGCAGTACTTGACTCAGGCAGTCCCATTTCAGTAATTAGTGAAACAGCTTTTAGCATATGCAACAAATCGAAGGATTGCCCCACACTTCCGTTACACAAGATTAAATTACAAGGTGCAGTCATTGGAAAAAGTGTAGATGTACGCCAACAAACCAACTTAGAATTCTTTTGTCAAAGCCACAGCTTCTCTATGAATTTTCTTATTGTTCCATTATTGTCGACGGAAATTGAATGAAAACAAAGCAATCTTAAACTTTCACGATGCTGAAATAAGTTTAGAGAAAGAAGGTAAGTCAATAGCTTTGAAATTTGAAGATTGGCTCTCAAACCATGACGAGGAAATTAATCGGCTTTACCTTCTGTTAGACAACAGTTCGGAATTTTCTACGGAACTAGACACTAACAATCACTCTGCAAGTACTGTCAGGGATGATATCGACGGCGCAATTGAAACTAATGAGTTAATTCAGAATAAAATTCAAACAATTGAGAATTGTAATGACACTGATAGGCAGTACCTTTTTGAGATTTTACAAGCACATTCCACAGTTTTAACTCACAAAACAGGAACAATCAAGGGATTTCAACACCAATTTCGTGTTCGTGAGCATACTAAATTTTGTGTTAGACCATACATAATTCCAGCACATTATAGGGACCGTGTTAGAACAGAAATACAATCTATGCTTGACGAGGGCATTATTGAGCCTGCAGTAAGCTCATACAACAATCCATTACATGTTGTTGAGAAGAAAAATGGGTCGATCAGGCTTGTCTTGGATTCGAGACAAATCAATACTATCATTATTCCTGAAACAGACAGGCCGCAAACGTTGGAAGAACTTCTTCAAAATTTTAATGGTGTAAAAGTGTTGTCTTCCATTGGTCTCAGATCCAGCTTTTATCAGATCGAACTTCATCCAGAATGTAGAAAATACACAGCTTTCCTTTGTTTCGGCGTTTTTTTATCAGTTTCGGAAACTTCCTTTTGGCTTGAACATTTCTTCGGCAGCATTCATTCGCGGGCTAAATTCCACATTACCTGAGTTCTTAAAATGTCACATCACCTTATATGTGGACGATATTCTGATAGCAGAAGCCTCATGGGAACAACATAATCGCATCCTCAACAGCGTGTTACGTATTTTTGCAGAATCTGGAATTACAGTTAACTTGGAAAAGTCTGAATTCGGTAGGACAAAGGTGAAGTTTTTGGGACATATTATTTCTTCTGAAGGCATTCAGCCGGATCCTGAAAAGTTAGAAGCAGTCAGAGCCATTCCAGCGCCATCCACATAAAAACAAGTCCGCAGTTTTCTAGGTCTCGTAAACTTTTACCGTCGTTTTCTGAATATGCAAATTCTAGTTACACCAAAACTTTGTTCTCTCACTGGAAAAAATACTATTTGGAACTGGGACGAACAAGCACAGTTGGAATTCAATACTTTGAAAGAATCGCTACTTAACGCGCCAATACTAGCTCATCCAGATCTGTCACAAGATTTCTGCCTTAGCACGGATTCTTCTAAAGTCGGTCTTGGTGCCCATTTATTTCAAGAAGCCATAGAAAATGACACTATCGTTCAGAAAACCGTTGCTTTTGCTAGCCGAGTGCTAACAAAATCTGAAAAAAATTATTGCGTTACTGAATTAGAAGCTTTAGCTATCATTTGGGCATTTAACAAATTCCGTTTCTTTCTTTATGGTAAGCACGTAAAAGTATACAGTGACCATCGTGCATTACAATTTCTTATGTCTTCAAAATTAAATCATGACAGGTTAAAACGTTGGGCATTGTTTCTGCAAGAATTCCACTTCACAATAGTCTACATTCCCGGCAAGGAGAACATTGTTGCGGACGCACTGTCCCGTGCACCGGCTGGGCTCGAGAAAAGTAACACAGAAAGCAACCTCGAGAAAAATTTCAGTATTCTTTACATTCAGAAAGTCGCCTTTGAAAACTTCATCCCACATCTTTAAAGGACATTGCTCATGAACAAGATAAAGATCCGATTTGGAAAGACATCAAAAGTAAATGGCATGAAAAGACACACACACAGATTCGGCATTATTATCTAGTTAGAAACAACATACTGTTCAAACGCTGCACTGTTGATGACAAGCTATGGGTACTTTGCATTCCAGACGATTTCGTTAATAAGCTCATTTGGTACATTCATTTCAGCTATGCACATTTTGGTCCACGAAAATGTTATCATATTCTTCGAACGACTTGTTATTTTAACAATATGGAAAAGAGAATTCGAAGAGTCTTGTCTGTTTGTAAACTTTGTCAAAAGGCGAAACCATCTACTGTCTCGCATCGTGCTCCATTGTTTCCTATCATTCCTTCTAAATTAAAAGAATTTGCTGCTGTTGATCTCTTGGGACCGCTTGTCAGAACACCTAATGGATTTTCGTACGTTCTAGTCGCTGTTGAACTTACTTCAAAATTTGTTTCTTTCACTCCGTTACGTAAAGCCACTGGACGGTCTGTATCCAACGCCTTTGTTAAAAATTTCTTATTTGAAGTTGGACACGTTAGTAAAGTCATTTCAGATAACGGACCGCAATTCAGATCTGCTGTTTGGTCACTCATGCTTCGTAACCATAAAATCAAATCTGTTTTTATTTCATTGTACTCACCACATTGTAACCCGTCTGAACGGATTATGAAAGAAATCAATAAGCTTTGCAGACTTTATTGTCACAGAAAACATCAGCATTGGGACAGATATTTACACTTATTTCAAAACGTGCTGAATGAAATGCCTCATGACTCCACTGCTTTACCACCTGTTCTTGTACTGAAGAATAAAGAACCACCAAACAGAATCAGAGAGCTTGTACCTTTTCCGAATACACGTGAACTTCGACACAAAGACATAATTGATTTGGCTATTAAATATATAAATTCTGCTGCAGACAAAAGGAGAAAATTACATGGTAAAGCAAATCCAAAGAAATTATATATTGGTCAGAAAGTTCTCATTAAAGCTCATTCATTGTCACATAAGAAGAAACACTTGAGTCACAAATTCTTTCTAGTTTACAATGGACCTTACAGAATCCGACGTATACCACATGATGATTGCGTTGAAGTTGAAATTCTGCGTACTAGGAAGAGTAAAGGTTTACACCACATTTCACATGTAAAACCGTTTATTGAAAGATAATCTGCTTTTTAACTTTGTCTTTCCCATAAAGCTGTTCACATCACGTCACTAGTATACTTTGTCAGACTAAGAATCTGTTAACATGCAACAATGTTTTGAAGTTAACTATCCAGTCTAGAACTTAGAGAACTTATTTAGACAGTATTTACGAGTGCATTGTTATAGTGAACAGACGTCACAGTATTATTGTGTGTGTACATTATTGCTTGTTAGTTGCACGATTACGTAACGACTATAAGGCTTACATACTTAGAACATTTACCAGTACTGCTAATGAGATTTTAATGCAACATTTTGGTTTACTTGAAAATACATTCTTTATTTGAAGTATATTCGGTGAGATTAAAGATGACTTAGCATTTGGTTTCTCTGATAACTACACCATTATATCACGATGCTACTAAAATGTGACACGATTTACATTGTTGCTTTTGCGGTGTATCTGTTTTATATCTGCACAGTTTTTCTGTATTATTCTGGAAAGTAAAATATGTTTTAGTAGTAACTTTTGTGGTATAGCTACAATGAGACAGCCTTTATCGTAGCACAACAATACGTTACATTATAGTACTTTCTTGATCACGGTAAGGTACGTAATAACTACGATATCTATATGGAAAACATTTCACTTTCGTTTATGGTGAGGTAAGTACATTGACTTTAGCAGAACTTTGCTTACAGAGGACGGTAACTACGACAGTTCCACAGAATTATCTTACAGCAAAACGCACATTTAGCATTACAGGGCAAGCATTTGAGTGATTAATTTGGTACTTAAACCATTTATTTATCAAGATTGTTGAATTAAAAAGAAAGTTTTTCGTGATACATTTCAGTCCATTGCTGTAATCTGTAACACCTGAGGGTATAATTACATTAATCCTCAGGGGGGTACACGCTTACTTTGTGTATCATGTGTTTGGCAAGCACAAGGAGCCCTAGCTAATATGGTATTTGCTTATACAACTTTACACATCGGTACCATATTTCTCTAACACATAAATTACACAGCTATCTGATCATTTAACTGAGAGACAAACATTTTTTTTATTACGTCAGTGACACATGTTTACGCAATCACACAGTTGGATAATTTCACACTTATGAAATTCTGTTTTGTCTGTTCTTTGTGAAATGTTCATATTTTTTCGGAACCATTGTGATACTATTAGAGCTTTGAATGATGTATTTGGTATGGGATCATGATTTTTAAAGTAAGTTTGAGGTAGATGACACTATTGAAATGAGCAGAGAATACTTATTAGGTTTTGAAGTTATTGCAGAAAGCTGCGATGATTTTGAGATTTAGCTGGGTTTTTATGATGTTATTATGACGATGACAATGTGTATTATGCTGTTGCGGTATGTTTATGATCAATAAGCTGATGGTATAAGAGTTATTTGATTATGCTACGTGTCTGTTATGATGAAATATTGAAGAAGTGTCGACGAATAAGGTAAGGAATAATGAGTAGTGGTTAGGGACTCTGGTTTGTGAAAAAGGTTGTTGGAAACCAAGAATCGTACTTTAAGAGTTATGAAATGTATGTAAATGCTTGAATGTATTACGATGCCGACGAAAATTTTTTGCACACTGTTATATTTAAAGGATTTTGTTTCTACAGATGTGTAACGCAAATTCTTGACCTGTGAAATATTTTTATATGAGACTGTCACTGTAGCGGAAACTGGTGTTGTAAATATTTCGGTAAGACAGTTAAGTGACCACCTGCACGTAATGCGTCGCGGGCACCAAGCTGCGCGACAACCACCTGACAAAAGAAAGCCATTAGTGTGTGCCTTTCAGAGGCACAGGTGAAAAAAAAGGAGGCCATTATCCTCGCTATTGACATTCCTTTGTAGAAAGCACCGCAAATACGACACACTCATTACTTGGAAACATTCTTACATCTGCACACCTGATAATGACAAGCGTCTTTCTACGAGAGTTGAGAGAATTTGTACTAACTTATGAAATGTCACATGACTATTGAATGATATTTTTATGCTTTGTCCATAGTGGCTTATTTCATTTGCTATCTGTTTTCCAGCTGTGTTGCAGCATTGGTTTTATAAAATTAAATGCATTTGCTAATGTGAACACTTTCTGTCGACAGATCTATTAAATAATTATTTTATGATCCACATTCTTCGAAAAAGGAGCTCTTGGAATGGAAAGAGCAATAAGAAGCGACTAATAACAGTAACTGTATATATAATTTTCTTTTCAAGTACTTGGTAATTTGTTGTAGCATTAGTTTTTGTGGTACACCACTTTAATTACATAGACATTAAGATGTGATTATAACTTTCCCTTATCTGCATTGTTGTCTTTAGTATACTATTTTTTCTGCTTGTGGGTTTTTTCATGTTTAGATATAAGTTATTACATTTACTGCTGCTTGCTTTGCAAACCTGAATTTTTTTGGGTCATTGCTGTTTGTGTTAATTTGTTTTGTGCTGCTGCGTTGCGTCGTCCCTTAGTTTAGCATCTGAGCTCAGTAGGTTTAAGTTAGCTTAAGAGGGGGTAGACTATATAAGAAACTATGATGAATTGGAAGATAAGCATTGAGAAGCTATATGAAAATGATTTGGCCAAAAAAGTAGTGTACAGTGGAGGAAAACTATTTTTGAAAGAGGATGTGAACAAAATACAGAAAGCATGCTTGGATAGGATATTTTGGTGGAAACAAATGTTGAGATAAGACGAAAGACCTACAGAATGACGTTTTGGGTTGGACTGCAGTACCAAATGTTACACTGAAAACAAACCCTGTCCTTTCCTTGTGTTATCCCGCTATGTGTTTGTGTACCCTTGTGTATTTATGTTCTTCCGGTCTTTATATGTTTATCTGATAAGATTTATGTTGTAGAATTTTTTTAATACTCAGTTACATGAACTATGATGAGGAATACTGTTATCCTCAAATATAATTTGCATTAATAATATGTTATTTACTTTGTAAAGATATTTAGACATTATTTATCTGTTCTGTTTTGTTGCTCATATGTGAAGTTGATGTTTCATAAGTTACTCTGATCTTTATGTCTGTACTTACGTCATAATTTTTGTAAGACAGATGTGCATGTTTATTTCTATTCTTTTGTAAAGCCTGTATTACTGCAAATGTTATCTGTACTATTATGTTCTTTATTGATATATTTTGTACCTTTGTTATTGTATTCTCATGTTATAAAATTGTAATTGACACCAGTTCATCAAATTAAGTAACTTGTAAATTACATTCCACTGCACACATTTCTGTTGGTCATAGTATATGGATAATATGTGAGAAGTAGGGACTGATAGTGTTTGCACGTGTGTTAATAATTCAGCAAGGGACTGGATAACAGCATTGCTGGTTCTAAGGACATTTCAAAAAAATTTTTTGTGAGTGCACAAGTGGTGGTTATGGACTTGCTACATTATCCGCAAGACTCTTCAATGGTGATTGTGCGCCTGCGCAGTCAAACAGATGGCTGCTGGCCATCTCTACAAGGACTACAGTGGGTCTACACCTTTGATGACCCACCAATACCATTATTTCTACAAGGTCTACAGTCGGTCTGCATCTCCGGTGGCCCACCAATACTGTAATCTCTACCAGGACTACAGTGGGTCTGCTCTGAGATTACCTACCTACCAATATTCTTCAAAACTTCGACTGACTCTGCTGTGGGTTTGCTCTGTTGTGGCCCATTACCTGTCTGCATGTCAAGAGTCAGCACTGTCTTTCCGTTGGAGGGACAACACTACTTCTTCAAGACTGCATGGAAATTCACTACTTCCGTGTGCATTTTCTTTTACTACTCAGACTTTGAGAAAAACACTGCAATTTTACTTTGATGAATGATCAGGACTGTCTTTATGGACTGTGAGAAAATTTTAGATTTTGACCAACATTGTATCGATAAGTGTGTGCATTTCATTTCTTTGTTATTGTAATTATGAAAAAATTTTCAAATCTGTATTGGCCACTGCCCAAAACAATTTGTAAATTTTTTTTGTGGGGAGCATGGGGGCTATGTAGGCTGTTTAAGTTTTTTTACTGGTAACGCCGCCGCCACGTAGCGCTCTGTATGAAAATCACTGGCTGTGCCGTGTGCAGTCTGTGGCTGGTTGGCATTGTTGTAATACTCGCCATTGTAGTGTTGGGCAGCGGCAGCTGGATGCTAACAGCGCGTAGCGTTGCGCAGTTGGAGGTGAGCCGCCAGCAGTGGTGGACGTGGGGAGAGAGATGGCGGAGTTTTGAAATTTGCAAGAATTGGTGTCACGAACTGATATATATATTATGACTATTAAGGTAAATACATTGTTTGTTCTGTATTAAAATCTTTTATTTGCTAACTATGCCTATCAGTAGTTAGTGCCTTCAGTAGTTTGAATCTTTTATTTAGCTGGCAGTAGTGGCGCTCGCTGTATTGCAGTAGCTTGAGTAACGAAGATTTTTGTGAGGTAAGTGATTTGTGAAACGTATAGGTTAACGTTATTCAGGGCCATTCTTTCGTAGGGATTTTTGGAAGTCAGATTGCGTTGCGCTAAAAATATTGTGTGTCAGCTTAAGCACAGTCGTGTATAATTGTTCTAAGGGGACGTTTCATGTTTTTACTGAACGACTTTTTACTGGTAAGTTTTGCAGAGACAATCAATGGAAATCGCACAAGTCATTCCTCATTCGCTAAATCCATATAGGAACCACGACTAAATGCAGGGTTTTACTTGCTGTATTAAACATCATAGAACGTTTTCTGAACGAATAACTATCATTTTTTTAGTTTATTAATAGCAATTTCAAGCCTTCTTCTCTCCATTTGGCTTCAGTAGAACCAATCTTGGGAATATAGTTAGATGGCATACGTAAAAAAATATCCCGCCAAAACTAAAAAATTAACAAAGTTTTACAGAGTGCCTAACTGTCCCAAAGGTGGTACGCCCATCTCTTCCAAACAAAAACAAAAAAAAAATGTTTCAAATGGCTCTGAGCACTATGGGACTTAACTGCTGTGGTCATCAGTCCCCTAGAACTTAGAACTACTTAAACCTAACCAACCTAAGGACATCATACACATCCAAGCCCGAGGCAGGATTCGAACCTGCGACCGTAGCCGTCGCGCGGGTCCAGACTGAAGCGCCTAGAACCGCTCGGCCACCCCGGCCGGCCCTCTTCCAATCGGCGGACAGTGATGGCCATAGTCCGTCATCAAACGTGGTGGAAGAGAACGCAAAGAGCAATAACATGACGGCATGCAGCTAGACCTGTACAGGCCTGAAATGTAAGTTTTCATAACCACTGACCCTTCTACCTTGCGGAAAAATGCAAAAGTACTGGTATGAAGAGTGTCAACGTAGCACTCAAGACGAAGATTCAGTATCACACCGAGCGATGTGGCGCATTGGTCTGCACACTGGACTCGCATTCGGGAGGACGATGGTTCAAACCCCCGTCCGGCCAACCTGATTTAGGTTTTCCGTGATTTCCCTAAATCGCTTCAGGCAAATGCCCGGACGGTTTCTTTGAAAGGGTATGGCCGACTTCCTCCATCAATCGAGTGGGACCGATGACCTCGCTGTTTGGTCCTCTCCCCCAAATCAACCACCCAACACTATCAGCTGTCCGGCAGCTTTGTAAAGCGGGGAGTGGGGGAATCACAGCCGTTCGCCATCTCCCTTTGTGATATATATATATATATATATATTCGGTGCCTACAGTGTCACGTCTTTCAGTGTCACACAAATTTTTATTCTTAAAGCGGATCACTTAAGACTATTTCCATGGGTTCGCCTCTCACATTTCTCCCTCATATCACAAAATTGTCGTCTGATGCAGTACAAACTGAAAAAATAAATTCCCTTTAAAGCACAGTTTCATATACAATTTATATTCAAAACCTTACACCTGGGTCACAGAATAAATCCTACATCGAGAATACTTTACACAAGTTTAAGGGAAGAAATGCTTCCGATAATTATTACAGTATTTAAAGAACATCAGAATATGAACAGGTTGAAATGAACAACCAGTACATGAGACTATGTTAATCAATTCAACTGCAAAAAGCTAAGGAGCATATTATTAGCAAAATGAGAAATATGCAAAAGTGAAATGCCCCAATGAGCACTTCTCAATTGGGAGTAAATCAAAACAGTCAGAATGGCTGAAACAGAGCACAATAACATGAGCCATAAACGAATAAGAGCTAAGGAACTAAGTAAATAAGAGAATAGGCAAAAATGAGATGCCAACAAAATGAGAGCTGGCCGAACTTGGTCGACACTTATATACGGTTGCGCTCGTGGCGGCACCTCCCGGCCCGTACGCAACACGCTCGCCTGCGACCGCAATGCGGCCCCAACGCAAGTGTGCGATTGCTGTCGCAGGTCGACCCTTAATCTATGATGTTACACCCTGTATGAGTATCTATCCCTATTTTACCCTATCTATACCCACACCATCATTCCCTACTGCCTCAAAAGACATTCTCATTATTAGATTCCAAACTGTGAGTCTAGAAACACGTATTAGGGAAACAGCGTCTGTTGAGAACATGGCATTTGAGATCTGGCTGCTGGTGAGAGATAGTCGTTCAATTCGTCTGCAGGGGCTTGAAAAAAATCAGATTTTTACCTTTCGTTCGCCGATGCGTGCCTGTTTTTTTACGCAGAGTTCAAGCATACGATGCATTGCATAAAACAGGGCTGCCATACTTGGTTTTGCGTTGCGGACATTTCGCCGTCGCTTTGTTCCGCAGCTTCGTGTGTACCTCATACAGTTCAGGCTTTGGATTTCGATCGAACGCAGTTGGGTATCCGAGAGCGCTAACTCGCTCGCTTACGAGACAGTGGGAAGCGAGGCAGCTTTGATGATCTCGGTTGGTAAATGCCAAGCTGGTTCCCCCCTCCCGCCTGAGATACACACTTGATGTCCATTAGACACACACAGATGGGACAAACCCTATCCTTCCGGGGTCGTGTGGTGGTGTTATCAAGGGCATCCTGCCACCAAAAACCGCTAGCCGTCACCAAACCGATGTATAACAGTGCTGTCCTTATAGAGGAATGGGAAAAGGCAAAAGGGAAAGAAGAAGAGCAAGCTGTATTTCACCTAACTCTTCTGTGTGCGCAAACTCGTTTATTAATTGTTTGGCGTCGTTTGGTAGTCATCCACGGAGCGAGAGGTCTATTTACTTTGCAACAACGTTTATCGTTGTGTTTGTCATACGGCGTGGTTGTAATTCAACTGACGGTGTTCACAGTTCTGCAATGCGGGCTATATACACGACAGGATGCTGAAACATCGTAGGTATGTTTATGAAGAGGTGCACTCGCGGAATATGCTAAAAAAAAGTAATACTTCCACTTCACACAGCCAGGTGGAAATATGGCACCGTAAGCAGTCAGGACGCAGTGTGGGTGAATAAAAAGGGGAGGAACGATCAAACACGTGATAACGGTGATTCTGGAGCGTTTTTTAGGATGTGGTCACTACTTTCAACGTGTGTTCAGTGACTCAGCAACATGCTGCATCCATAATGCGGCGTGATTGATAATTGCTCGCAGCACACGAGAGTTATATGTCATCGTATCCCATCCTTCTGATCAGGAAAAGTCTGTATACTTCCCTGAGAGACACGATCTTTCAGATATGCCCACAGCCTGGGTTTAGGTCGGGAGGTCTGGAAGGCTACATATCTTATCTAGAGATGATGCGATTGTTGCCGAACGCCTCTTGAAGCATATCCTTCACCTAGCAAGTGACATGTGATGTCGTCCCATCTTGCATGAAGACAGGGGTGTGGACACAGTCCTTATAACGCTCAGATTTCTGGGTCCACATAAGACCTGCGAGGTGTCATATGCTCAAAAAAGAACGTACCGAGGACGAAGGAGCTTGTGTAACCACGCCACACAGTCACATAAGCTTTTAATATTTTCTGCAGGCAAGAGAGTATTTTATGAAATAAAATTAAAACGACGTTCTTACCTTAATTAATAGGTTTACAGACGAACTTCATTTTTGTCTCCTTCCCTTCATCAAAGTAGTCAATTACAAGCTCATTAAAATTATGCATATTCAAAAATGATTTTTCTATAAACCACATAGCTAACGCATTCATCTCTCTTCTTCCATTGTGTGGAAGTCTTTATTCTTTTCAGTGTGGAGAAACACTTCTCGCTTTCCGCTTGGGTCTTTGATATCGTACAAATAATTTATAGGAGTTTCTCTGATTCTGGCGAAGCAGGTTTTAATTTATTGTCGTAGATACAATTCGGAAGCGATAACGTTCTACTTGCAGTTTGCAAACCATTTTTACTGCATATGACTGTCAATTCGTGTCCTAGTTCTTTTACGCTTAAGTCAAATAATTTAACTGCCGCCAGAAATTCTTTCTCAGGGAATAACAACTTGTGTTTGGAAAAAAAACTGGTCTGGCTTAATATAGCTGCTGACAAGTAATTGCTAACTGCGGAACACTCGCCCATGTTAGCCATAACAAAGTCACAGACTCGCTTTGCAACAGTTTAAAGGAAGTCTACAAGACGGAAAGGTTTTGGATCGGCAATCTCTTCATTTGCATCCCCGTTTTCCCAATGAAGATCGAGATCAAGAGAATCTCTCGTCAGTTGTATCGCTGACTTGAATCAGAGACACTGTTAAGAGTTTTCACACTATCCACAGCTGTACGTTAAAGCTGATCGCAAAACTTTGCGGTGTGGCAGGACCTTATCGAAAAACTCAAGCCAAAGGAGAACCTCGTGGTCGTAGTTGAGAAGTTTCCGTAGTTCACGTGCATTCCTGGTTGTTGAATAATCATTGCTATCATCGACCTCAATGATCCCAAGGTATTCAGCTATTTAATTCGTGTTCTTAAATACGGTGTTGACACATCAAGTTTTAAACTTCCATCTTGTTGTATCGCTGTACCTTGGAATACGTTTACTAACAACATTAACCAATAGGTAGTCCTTTAACTGTCTGAGAAAAAAGGTGAGAATCCTAGTAAATTACTAGTAAATTTTCTAAGTTCTTCGTGTTGTGTTGCACAGTGCTCTACAATAAGGTTAAGTTGGTGGGCATAACAAATTTGCTTTTGCATACAATGCTTTCACTCTTGCCTGCACCCCATTCTGGCTACCGCTCATAACTGAAGCCCCATCATAATTCTGAGCTATCTGTCCTCAGTCTATAGTTTGTTAAGTTCGTTTAACACTTCACCACTTATTCCCTCAGGTGCGCGATCTCTGGGTGTATGAACGTCTGACGTACTTCCTTTTTTAGTACGTACCAAGCGATAAATACGACCTGAGACAATGTTTCACAATGCGTCTTTTCATTAACTTCAGTTACGACGTAATCTGTTCCCGAAGTTTCTTCGGAAATCAGGTTGTCTTGAAAACCCCATTTTTTTAAAATACATTACTTCAACTTGGAATCAAATGCTGTTATCAGGTTGACCAAACCGCGAAAAATACCAGAATTTTCTGAAGTATTCGTTTCGTCATGTACTCTCAGTGCAAGTACAAAATTCCTGCAGAATTTGATACAGTAGATCCACATGGTAAGGCTGTAATGATTCTTGGAAACACTTTTTATTTTATTTGGTCTTCCTAGTAAAAATTCGATTTAGCCTTCAGTGACAGTTACATTTTATGTGAAATTCAATAAATGAATACAAAAACGCATATTTACAAGTAGAGAAAGCTCAAATCGTCACAGGTGTCCAGAATATTTTTGTAACAATTAGATTGAAAGGTAGTTATAATCACATTGACTTACAGTTCAAACCATTTCTGAAATATCTCCAGGAACATGACAAAAAAATGGAACATGTAGACCATTAAAAACTACAGATTGTACCCAGTACTCTTAAAAAACTCAACAATCACCTTATAAAGGCGAAGGTCTTTGGTAAATAAAAGAGAAGTAGCTGACTGCAGAAGGTGGTACCCTATACTCAGCAATGCCTTCAGAAAGTCCAACCGTTTGCAGTTAGTTTTGGTACGCATAAACAAGATGTACTTGACATCAGCTTCCGACTCAGGATCACACTCAAACACCAGCGAAGCGTAAACGTTGATCCGATGTAGATATTCAGGAAAAGAGGCGTTACTGAAGCAAAATAGTATGATGGAAACCTTGAATCGTCATTTTGTATGCTGTATCCGGCTTTGCTATATGACTTTGCCAAGCATAGCAAACTCACTGTTACTACTTATGTGTAGTTCAATCAATTTATGTTTTTTAACTTTTCCAGCTCAATGTATAACTTCTGTTACTGCATCTGTGGTCCAAAGATGTTCCACCAGCATTCATTACCAGACACGCACAACAGAGGAAAGCATTTGATATTTCACATCTACACATCAAGTCCGCACGTTTATACAAAGTAGGAGTAAATGTTCTGGTAAAACTACTTTTGATTTTGCACACATTTTGAGTGTTTACAAAGTTTAAGCCAGGTTTTGGCTTGCTGAAAAGCAAGGTGTTGGCTACCAATAGATAAATCATTGTTTACGCTATTTACACCAATCACACTAAACAGGAAACTAGTACAGCAGCTAGTCTACCCAAGCTGAAAGAAAAGGAAAAAAATGCTGCCCCCCACCCCCACCCCCTCGCCCGCAAACCCTGGTGCCACCATTCTTCCACACGCGTCCATTGCCTGCCTTTAAACTATCGGGACTGTTCGGCGAGAGTCCTGCCGTCGACCCATTTTGAGAACATTGATCATTCACTTACACTGGCTGGAAATCGACCCATTCTACAAATATCCGTCATTTGCTTACACGGGCCGGCGGAACACGAAAATGAAACGCGTTGACTGGTAATTTACGAGTCATACATGGTGCAACTCTTCGCAAGGCCGATGTTATTGGGAGGACAACGCCCCAGAGTTCTCAGGGAACAGCCACCACTGGTTTACTAGGTGTACCGGTATGAAATGAGCGATATTTTGTGAAAATGAAACACTAATTTTGAATTGAAAAGTAAAAACATTTTATTCAAAGAACTGACCATTGCTTTCTATACATTTTGACCACCTTTCTGGCAATTTGTGGACACCACGCCAATAGAAATGTTCGCCTTTTGAAGCAAACCAATCAGGCACCCAATTTTCGATTTCTTCGTAGGAATCGAAGTGTTCCTCAGCCAATGCGTGTCCCATTGATGAAAACAAATGGTAGTCGGCAGGGGCAAGTCTGGTGAATACGGCGGGTGGAGTAGCAGCTGCCAGCCAAGTGTTTTGATTGTATCCTGAACCAGTTTTGCTTTGTGTGCAGGTGCATTGTCGTCTAAAAAAAATGACTTTCTCATGTCTTCTGGCCCATTCTGGTCCTTTTTCGATCAGTGCATAGTTCAAATTGATCATTTGTTGTCTGTAGCGATTAGTATTCACAGTTTCACCGGGTTTTAGAAGCTCATGATACCCCTCCCCTTTCTGATCCCACCAAACACAGAGCATTGTCTTCTTGCCGAATCGATCTGGATTTGCAGTCGATGTTGATGGTTGTCCTGGATTAACCCATGATTTTTCCCGTTTAGGGTTCTTAAAATAAATTCATTTTTCATCGTCAGTAACAATTCGATGCAAAATTGATTTTCTTTCATGTCTTTGAAGCAAAATTTGGCAAATGGTTTTTCTGTTTTCCATCTGCCTTTCATCCTATTCGTGTGGCACACACTTTCCACAGTTTTGGATCTTTTCGACAGCTTTCAAACGGTAAGAAATTGTTTGTTGTGCAACATTTAGCATTGCTGACATTTGTTTCTCACTCAAAGCATCATCTTCATCCAATATTGCATGCAATCCGGTGTATTCGAACTTTTTTGGTGGTTTTCCACGTTCTTTGTTTCTTACATGAAAATCATTATTTCTGAACCGTTGAAACTATCTGTTGCCTGTTGCTTCTGATAGAGCATGATCATCACCATATGTCTCGACAAGCATTCGATGCGACTCTGCAGCACTTTTTTTCAAATGAAACCAATAAATGAATGCTTTCCGCAAATCATCACTTTCTGGTACAAAATTCGACTTTGTTAACACGATGAAAACATATGATGTTGTTTGTTCCATGACTTGATGTATACTAAGTATCTATGAGAGGGCTTCCCAACCTTTTCAGCTGGCGGACCCCTTCTTCAGTTGAAAATCCATGGCGGACCCCTAGTCAGTCAAGAGCACGGTAACTTTAAATTTCAGAGTGAAACCCATGGCAACTGAAAGCTGTTAATGCAATGACCCCCCCCCCCCCTCCTCCCCCTGAAGTATCAATAGTCTTTGGTTTAGAGATGAATGAAAAAAAACTTCAAATTAACGATCCAATTGGAATTCCTATTGTATCCAGACACTTACTAGTGGATTTCCTCCCTTTGTTGAACACACTACAGCCTGATTAAAATTACTTGTAATGACATTTCAAACGTTGGAGCTGCCTTCCTCCAAGAGGAATCAACGTCACATCGAAACTGTTCGCTGTTGACAAGCTGCCGCTTATGGTCTGTTCACTTCCACTATTTGGTTACTGCTGTGTAAGGAGCATGCGTATTTCGTACCAGTCGTGTGTGTGTGTGTGTGTGTGTGTGTGTGTGTGTGTGATTTCTCGTGAAATCCGAAGAAATATGTTCAAATATATGTAAAGTCTATCGGACTTAAATGCTGAGATTATCAGTCCCTAGTCTTACACACTATTAACCCAAGTCCGCTAAGGACAACACACACACACACACACACACACACACACACAGATGCCCGAGGGAGGACTCGAACCTCCGACGGGAGCGGCAGCGCAATCCACGACATGGCGCCTTAGACAGCACCGCCATTTCGGGCCGCTGGGAAGAAAAGAGGCAGACCCATGATTCGAGATACAAAGACATCATGAAAGAAAAGAGGCCAAGGAATTCCCTTTAAAGGGCACTTGTGACACCTGTTGTGCAATGTGTGGGAACACATTCACCCAGTTTACATGCGTTTCCAAAACCGAATTTCGTAAGCGGATGTTCCAGTTCCACTTTTGGTTGGTCAGGTAAACACTTCAAAACCGATTCTGGAAATCTGCTTTTATAAAGCCCTTTTCCAGTTCTGTATTGTTGCGAAACAGTCGATCAGAGAAAACACATTCTCCGGCACTAAACTGTGTATGCGTTCTCACTTAGGAACCGCAAAGGCTGCTTGGGAATACGACCTGAAGTAAAAGTACACATGATTCTCACACGGAAAAAAAAAAATTGTTCTGAATTTGATTTTCGCATTCTTATTCAATAATTTTACTCATTATTTTGCACGATTTGGTGAAAGGTGGCGGCGGACCACCGGGAAAGAGCCCTAAGGGGTCCGCGGACCACACGTGGGGAAGCCCTGATTATGACATATGTCATACCAACTAAAAGAAAATTAAGGCTCGTTCACAACAAATGTTCCCTATCGACACATTTGTATCTTAACGCTCATTTCGTACCGGTACACCTGTAAAGAGCTGGCGCGGACAGATGATAAACAGCCGAGTCGCCGGAATTCCGGAGCGTCCAGCACAGGGCGTTCCGGAAGTTAGGTCGCTGTCTGTAGCCGCGAGGGAACGGAACGGACCCGACTGCCGGGTACGGGTGGGGAGGGGAGGGGAGATGCCGTTGTTAACGGGGCGGCACCAACAGGTAGGTAGGTAGGTGGGTGAACCGCAAGCGCTGGCCGCTAGGCTAGCTGATGCGCCTCAACAGTCGCCCTACCTGCTGTGTCGGCCGCGGGCGTTCATTCCGGCGGACGAATTAGCGCGCCGGGTGGCAGGTGTTCAGCAATGTAGGCCGCGGGCGACGTCGGCACGTGGCTTACGAGAAGCGTTGTCTTCCTGAACTGCAGCAAAAGACCGTGTATGCTACTTCGCCTGTATACAAATGAACACAAAAGACGTCATATCTTTTTTAATATCAGACATGAACCATTTAAATGACACATTTATTGGAAGTGACTCATTCCCTACACACATTTATTTTTCAATATCGACTCTACTAAACGCTTTGCACTTGCGTTCTCGTTGGAACCAGTTTCGAATCTTCTCTAAAAATATTAAGCTTTGCCCAGTCTGTTCCGCTTTTCACATGCAGAGTACTCTCAAATTTTTTTGGGTCAGAACTGGCCAGATGGTAGATGTGAAAAAAGTAAGATCCTCTCAAAGTAAGCAACTAAAGACTAGAAACAAATATTTAAGTTTTAAAAGACGTATTTGATATAAACAAGTTACACTGCTTGGCCACAATCAGATCTTACAAGTAGTATAGCTATGCTGCATCTAGTTCACTTTGACTGCATTGACGATGTCACTTGTGAGGCTTATACCTTTATCCATGCTCGTGTTGCCTAAATGTAAAGGCAGAGCAACGGCGTCACAGTTGTGGGAAATTCAAGAATGCAAGATAGCGTAATTTGGCGCCATGTTCAAAAGTACGAGTTCAAAAATGGCTCTAAGCACTATGGGACGTAACATCTGAGATCATCAGTCCCCTAGACTTAGAACTACTTAAACCTATCTGACCTAAGGACATCACACACATCCATACCCGAGGCAGGATTCGAACCTGCGACCGTAACAGAAGCGCGGCGCCTGACTGAAGGGCCTAGAACCAAAAGTACCAGTTTGACCTGTATTATTTATTAAAAATATGTAAAGATATAAACAGTACTGGCCGGCCGGGGTGACCGAGCGGTTCTAGGCGCTTCAGTCTGGAACTGCGGGACTGCTACGGTCACAGGTTCGAATCCTGCCTCGGGCATGGATGTGCGTGATGTCCTTAGGTTAGTTAGGTTTAAGTAGCTCTAAGTTCTAGGGTGCTGATGACCTCACATGTTATCTCCCACAGTGCTCAGAGCCATTTGAATCATAAACAGTACTGATGTAATCTACAGAATTTCCACATCTATATTATTTACCAAAATGCATAAGCTTGACTTTAGCTGTGTAAATTGGTGCCACATTCATCCTGGAGTATGTTAATCCGATTGGTCCCCAAATGTATCCGGATAAACTGAATTATTTGTCAAAAATACGTAACGAATGTAACAGTATTTCTACATGTGTAATGTGTATTCTCTATTAAAATCGTGTAATCACATATAATGGATACGTCAATATTATTGTCGCGCGTAAGATGTCTGTACTATTATTCTGTACAACAAATGTTAGTTTGATAACGTGTCACGTACTGTAAGGAGCTAGTTACAGAATAACATATAGTTGACGCATCAGACATGTCCCTTTTCTCTCAATTAAGGGCCACTGTTCTCCCTTCACGTCTGCATTGTCTGTATTATTGTTCTATAACAGTACAAAACACGTGTAACTAAAAGTAACTTGCAAAGCAGGCAATGCAGTAACAGTACCCACTTCATTTTAGGCCTAAATGAGGCTTCGTTACAGCAAGTACAAAAATGAACTAACCGAGCACCAACTTGTGGAGAAGAGGACACTGCATCACGAAAAATATAATTAATGTTATTAACTGAATAATATATATTTTAATTACTTTCGATCTTGAATCTATCTGTGGTTATGTTCCACTCCATTGACGTCACATTTTCCGACAACTTTAGCACAACGAATCATACTAAAAATGGCGCTTTGTCACGATATCTATAATGTGTTGTATCACTTAAATGTCATATTTTGATAATCCAATAGTATAACTTCGAAATTCACCAAATATGATACGTAAATGTTACACAATCAAAGACGGTGATTATTTAATTAACCAATTGATTAGACCGTGAAGACCACGCGATAGTCGAGCGACCGCCGTGTCAAACTCAGTCATTCGTCATCGGTTGCGGTATGGAGGGCGTGGGGTCAGCAGAACGCACTCCTGGCCGTTGTCGACATTCCGACCTCAGAACAGCTGTACCTCTCGATACAGTACAGGGGCAGCTCATCAGATGGCGTCACGGCTCTGAGTGCACTCTGGTCCAGTACTCCCGCCGAGGAAAACTCCCAGGCAGTACCGGGAACCGAACCCGGGTCTGCCACCTTCACCACTCGGACAAGGAGGCGGACCAAAAACGAAGATGGATAACGTTTCTACAGAGAGGAAAGTTCGCTTTCTTGAATATTCGATCTCTCACCAGTATTCTCATTGTTTTGATGCGGCCCGCCACGAATCCTCTCCTGTGCCAACCTCTTCATCTCAGAGTAGCATTTTCGACATACATCCCTAGTTATTTTCTGGATGTATTCTTATCTCTGCCATCCTCTACAGTTTCTATCCTCTACAGGTCCCTCTAGTACCCTTCTTTCTCTCAGTGTTTTCCTGTGTTCCTTTCCCCCACTGTCTCTGCGTAGAATCTCCTCATACCTTACTTTATCAGTCCACCTAATTTTCTACATTATTCTGCAGCACCACATTTCAAATGCTTTGATCTTCTTCTGCTGTGGTTTCCCCACAGTCTCTGTTTCACTACCACACAATGTTGTGCTCCAACGTACATTCTCAAAAACTTCTTCCTCAAGTTAAGGCCTATGTTTGATACTAGCAGACATCTCTTGGCCAGGAACGCCATTTTGCCACTGCTAGTCTGCTTTTGATGTCCTCCTCGCTCCGTCCGTTATTGGTTATTGTGCTGCCTAGTTAGCAGAATTCCTTAACTTCACCTACTTTTTGACCATCAACTCTGATGTTAAGTTTCTCACTGCTATCATTCCTACTAGTTGTCACTTCTTTCTCATTACTTTCGTCTTTCTTCGATTTACTTCTAATCCATGTTCTGTACTCATTACGATGTTTATTCCAATCAGCAGATCACGTAATTCTTATTCACTTTCACTTAGGATAGCAATGTCATCAGCGAATCGTATCACCGATATCCTATCAACTTGAATTTTAACTCCACTCTTGAACCTTTCATTTTATTTCCACAATTGCTTCGTCGATGTACAAATTTAACATTAGGTAATCTGAGCACTTCGTTCTTCGTCTCCCACTCTTATGGTTCCTTCGTAATTTTTGCACACGTTGCATATTACCCATCTTTCTCTATGCCTTACCCCTAATTTTCTCAGAATTTCGGACATCTTGCACCATGTTACACTGTCGAATGCTCTTTCCAGGTCGACAAATGCTATGAACGTCTCTTCATTTTTGTTCAGTTTTGTTTCCATTCTCAACCGCACAGTCAGAATAGCCTCTCGTGCGTTTACCTTCCCCAAAGCCAAACTGATCGTTATCTAACATATTCACAATTTTCTTTTCCATTCTTCTGTGTGTTATACTTGTTTTGTCAGCAAATTGGATGCATGAGCTTCAAAGCTAATTGTGCGGTAATTCTCGCACTTGTCAGCTCTTGCAATCTTCGGAACTGTGTGGATGATATTTTTTCCAAAATCAAATTGAATATCCCCAAATTCATACATTCTACACACCAACGTGAATAGCACTATAGTTGCCACTCCTCCCAATGATTTTAGAAATTCCGATGGAATTTTCTCCGTCGGTTCTGTCTTATTCGATCGTAAGTCTTCCAAAGCTCTTTTCAATGCTAATTCCAATACTGAATCTCCTATCTCTTCTATATCGACTCCTGTTTCTTCATAGGACAAGTCTTTCCCCTTCATAGAGGCCTACAATTTACTCTTTCGACCTACCAACTCTCTCCTCTACATTTAACAGTTGAGTTCATGTTGAATGCATGTTACCACCCTTGCTTTTAATTTCACCGAATGTTGTTTAATTTTTCTACGAGGTGAATCAGTCCTCCCCCAAATATTTCTTTTTCTTCTTACTTTTCCTGCACCCATTTCGCCTTGTATTCCCTGTTCTTCCTATTTATTTCATTCGTAAGTGACTTTTAGTTCAGTATTCCTGAATTTGCCTAAACATTTCTGTACGTCCTTCTTTCGTCGATCAGCTTAAGTATTTCTTTTGTGATACATGGTTTCCTCGCAGTTATTGTACCTAGGTTTTCCTTTCCAACTTCTGTAATTACCCTTTTTAGAGATGTCCATTCGTCTTCAAATGAACTGCCTAAGGCATTATCTGCAGCCTTCAAGCATATCTCTTTATTACTTTGTACTTTCGTATCCCACTTCTTTGTGCACTGATACTTCATGTCTAGTCTCTTAAACTTACTTTCCATTGTGATCTGAGTCTGCATCTATTTCTGGGTACGCCTAATAATCAGTACCTGATTTCGGAATCTCTGTCTGGCCATGATATTATCTAACTCAAATTTTCCCGTATCTTCCGGCCTTTTCCAAGTATATCTCTTCGTCTTGTGATTCTTGAACAGAGTATTCGCTATTAGTAAGTGCAGAACTCAATTAGTCTTTCTCGTCTCTCTTTCCTACTAGCAAGCCCATATTCTCCCTTAACCTTTTTTCTACTCCTTCCCCTACAACCACATTCCAAACCCCCGTGACTATTAGACTTTCATCTCCCTTTACATACTGAATTACCCGTTCAGTTTACTCATATACTTTCACTCTCTCTTCATCTTCGGCTTGCGGCGTCGGCATTCACGCCTGAACTATTGTTGTCGGTGTTGGTTTTCTGTCGATTCTGATGAGAAGACCCCTGTAACTGAACTGTTTACAGAACTCACTCTCTGCCCTACCTTCCTATTCATAATGAATCCTAGTCCGGTTATACGATTTCCTGCTGCTGCTGATATTATCCCCTCATCTGAGAAGAAATCCTTGTCTTCTTTTCATTTCACTTAAATGACCCCGACTATTTCTGGATGGAGCCTTAGTATTTCCCTTTCAAGATTTTCTAGTTTCTCCACTACGTCCAAACTTCTGAGATTTCACGCGCCGACCCGTAGAATGTCGTGTTTTCGTCGGCTGGTTGGTTATTGAATCTTTTTCTCATAGCCGCCTCCCTCCTGGCATTCCTCATCCGGACATCCGAATGGGGAACTAGCCCGAAATCTTTGCACAAGGAGAGATCATCACGACGCTTTTTCAATTACAGGCCACATCTCACAGCAGTTTCAGACCAAGTACAAGACAAATGAAGAATTGCACAAAAGTGTTGTGAAATCTTCTCGAAGTGTGACTCCTGAGATGCTCTCCAAGATATCGAGGAGAACGCGGAAACCGTTAGAAGTCTATGTAGGCCGTTATGCGGCACATGCGGATCCGCCGAATATCTGATCTTTACGTGTAAGTACTACAATACGCAAAATATTGTTTCCACCTGGAACTTCTTGGATGCACTGAACGTTGGAAACTTTTCTTTTCTGAAAACGACACAGCAGAGTTTAAACAAGATCCAACTGTAAAATTCCAAAACAAAATCAGAAAAATGTTTCAGAAATTCCATTTCCTATTCATGGAACAAAAAATAAAAACATGCATTTTAATGAACCCCACAGCCCTAAGACTGAGAGCTGAACCTGAGATCCGTAAAACTCCTGTTCCATTGAGGCCTATTGTTAATTCTAAAATTACGTCTGCCTCCAAAATCTTCCAGTTACTGAACGAAATTCTGAAGCACTACTATACTTCTCATAACCCATACTTAGTTAACAATACAAATGAATTAGTAACTAAAATTAAAGATATAGAAATTCCTGCAGGTGCCAGATTTGTCTCTTTTGATGTAACTAACCTATTGATAAGGGTACCAACTGAGGAAACAATAGACATAATCTTTGAAAACTTAGTAAAACATAAACAATTGTAAATTGCAGGAATATCAGAAGTCAGGGACATGTCGCAGTTAATATTGTCTCACAGTTCCTTTACATTTAACGGGAAAGTTTACCAACAGAAAGAGGGTCTTGCCATGGGCAGTAGGATATTAAGTTTCCTGGCAGATATGTTTCTCAATCACCTGGAAAGTAAGTTCTTTAATGAAAACAATAGACTCAAAAGTAAAATAACATATTACTGGAGCTATGTTGATGATACCTTGCTGCTATTTGATAGATAAACAGAGGAAATTGAAGAACTAACAGCAGTATTCAATTCGTTCCACAAAAACACAAAATTCGCAATAGAACATGAGAACAACAAAGGCATACATTTCTTGGATCTTAAAATCACCAACAACCAACGAAAACCTAAGTTCAGCATACACAGAAAACGCATATTCACAGACATGACACTGGACAACTCATCACGCCATGCCACTACACAGACGCGTGCTCCATTTATGTCCATGCTACACAGAGTACACTCTCTTGATTTAGAAGAAAACAGCCTCAGGAATGATGTAGATACAATAAAGAAAATTGCCATAAGCAATGACCACATATTAAATACAAATGACAGTTTAGGCAGACAAATACACATAAGTTAGAGAACAAATGGCCACACTGTGAAAGAAGAAAAATTTTTTGCCAGTATCCCATACCTGGGCCCCATATCGCAAAAAATCGCTAACCTTTAAGAAAATGTAATATTTGCATTCTCAACTAATAATAAGTTAGGGAACTTATTCGTCCAGAACATCAAATACACAAAAATTCAACAACTTCAAAAACCGTTCGTTTTTTTATTGAGATTTTCCTCTAAACAAGTTTTCGTCCAATATAACAAATACCTGGAAATTTTTTCATCTTTCACAAAGGATCTTAATTTATCTCCTCAGGATGTTCCTCCAGATGTTTCGATCTTGTATATCTTCCTCCTCTGTGCCAAGTCTTCTCATTGTTTAGCGTACATTTTGGAGCCAGGTGGTCATAGGGAATCCTCTTCTCTTCTTTCCCCCCGGTTCCCATTCCAGGATTATTTTAGGAATTCTAGTTTCCTCTATTCTTCTTAAATGACCTACCATTGTAACTTCTTTCTATACAACACGTCGTATATTCCGTCTCTTACTTGCATTCTGTTTATTATTTCGCCGTTTCTTACATTCTGTTTTCTAGTAATTCTTGCTGATCTTTTCCAGAAGTCCATTTCTACCGCTTGCAGTTTTTTTAGGTGTTTCAGATTTGCAGTCCAAGTCTCCACTCCATACATAACTGCGCTCTCTAGTATTGCTTTATATATATATATATATATATATATATATATATATATATATATATATATATATATATATATATATTTGGTTCGGTTTATTACATTTCTGCTCCACAAGACTCAGTTAAGCATCCCAATGACCTCCCTCCCACTGCAAATTCTTTTATTTATTTCTACCTTTGATTTTCCCTGCAACTCTAATATGGAGCCCAAATGACAGGAACTATTGACCTTCTTAATTTTCTTTCTCTGTATCTATAAGTCATCTGGATCATTAGTGAGGTATTCTGTTTTCTGGTAATTAATCTTCAATCCCCAGTTTCTATATCCCGTTGCTAATTGGTTACAAATGTAATTTGCATCCTCCCCGTCTTGTGGTATAAGTACTCGATCATCAGCAAAAAGTAGGTGATGTAAATGAAATCCATCTTTAACTTCTAGCCCCATCCCATTGCATTCTGATATCTATACAGATTTTAAATAATGTTGATAAAATGGGGCAGCCCTGTAACAGACCTTTGCTTGTTCTACATTTCTGTGAAAGTGTGCTACCAATGTTCATTTGACAGATGTTATCTTTATACATTTCCTACAATATTTTAATTAAATGACCCTTTATGTTTGCCAAATGTAATGCTCCCAAATTAGTTTTCTCGGAACAGTATCATATGCTTTTTCTAAATCTATAAAAATTTATCCTATTTTTTTAATTTTTCCCTATGTTTCTAAAAGACCTATCGTAATGTGAAAATATAGTCTACACATGATCTAACAGCTGTCAAGCTACATTGTTCTCCCTGGGTTCTAAAATTTATTTCCAGCTTATTTTTAATTATTTTCCCAAAAATTCTCATTAACGCGTTTATTACACAAATTCCTCGGTAGTTCGAGCAGCTTTTGCGATCCTCTTTGTTAAATATAGTATAAATATAGCCCAGCTTCATTTCCTTGGATACTGAATCTCCACGTAACATTTTATTGAAAAACCGTGTTATTAGGATCACAATTATGTCACCATATTATTTTAAGAGCAGCAGATTGATATTTCCTGGTCCAGGTGATTTACCATTCTTCCCTATTCTCAATACCTTACTCGCCTCGCTTTCTAAAACATGAATCTCCTCCCCTTCCTACTCCTTCTCTTCCAGTGTTCCTTCGTCCAGATACTCTTCTCTATCCTCATTTAATAATTTCCGGAAGTATTCCTTCAACTCTATTGGTGTTACCTGTTTAAGATTGGTTTTGGCTTTTGTCTCTGGTCTAAGTCCATTTAATACTGACCATGCTTGTTTCGCATCCCAAATCCTAGTTTGCTATTGAAACTGGCACACGTCCTTTCCCATGCTTCATTCTTTGCCATTCTTCTTTTCCTTGTAGATTGTTCTTGGTACTTCCGAATTATCATTCAGCCAGCGGTTGAATGCGTTCCTCTTTTCTTTAACTACCACTTCTAATTCCTCCAACCACAATTCTGCTGTATGGCTGTGGTTGTTTCCCCTTACGCCCAGCACCTCTGTTGCTATAATTATAACATTGGATTTTATGTAATCATACATTTCCTGTCCGCAGCTCGTGGTCGTTCGGTAGCGTTCTCGCTTCCTGCGGCCGGGTCCCCGGGTTCGATTCCCGGCGGGGTCAGGGATTTTCTCTGCCTCGTGATGACTGGGTGTTGTGTGATGTCCTTAGGTTAGTTAGGTTCAGGTAGTTCTAAGTTCTAGGGGACTGATGACCATAGACGTTAAGTCCCATAGTGCTCAGAGCCATACATTTCCTCTGCACTTACTTCAAATAATTCTTTAATGTTTTATTTTTTTCATTCTGGCAGAAAAGAATGTTCGTATACATTCGTCTTGCAAGCTGTCAATATTGAAGTATATAGTTTGAGTTTTCTCTGCACAGTTCGTTTTAATGTTGTTCGAATCACTCTTTGCTTTCTTCCATGACCAAAAACCCTTCAATTTTACTAAATAATCGTCTGATCTACACTGGGCTCCTCTATGAGATCTAAAATCTGCTACCGTGGAACTGCTTGTCTGTCTAATGATAATATAACCTATTGCAGAACGAATTTCCCTGGTATTCTGCTGCCAAGTATATTTACGAATGTCGTTGTGTTTAAAAAATGTATTGGTAATTTGCAGACCAAACTGTTCGCACACTCCACTCAGTCTTTCTCCATTGTCATTATATTCTGCCTCTCCATGTTTCCCCACTATCGGATATGATTCTTTAATACCTACGTTCATGTTCCCCATGATAACCACTTCTTGGGGATTTTTTCTGTAGCCCCTCTAAGCACTGTCTAGAAAGTATCTTTCTTCTGGTCTCTTCCTTCATTCGTGGCCGCATTTACACCAATAATTACAACTTCTCTGGCCAATGGAGTCATTTCTACCATAATAATACGTTCATTAATAAATTTCCAATTTGTGATTCCCTTTTTCCATGCTTTCTTTATCATAACGGAGACTCCTACTTTGGCTCTTACCACTTTGGCCACCCCACTCCAAATATGTGCATAATTGCCAAGTTCTTCTACTCCTTTGCCTTTCCTGTTGGTCTCAGAGAGTACAACAACATCCATTTTGAAATTGTCAAGTCCTGTTGGTAATATATTCAGTTTTGTGGAGATACATTGCACATTCCAGCATCCAAATGTCATTTTACTTTTTTCTTCGCCAGTTTGTCGTCCAAGATTCCAGTTTTTCCGAGGCATATTATCGGTTTCTTTTTTTTTAAGCATTTTAAGGTTTTTCGTGAGTAAGGAACTGGCCCACTGCAGGTAATTTATTCTCAAGGTTTCCTTCCTTTGGCCTTTGATGATCCAATATCATGCTACAAGGCAGCAGCAAACCCGTTTTCAAGATCACATAAATGCTTTCAGGCTCAACCACTTCGAAAAATCAGTTTTTGCGCAATATATGTTGGAAACGACACATGCTGTAACAGTCTAGAAAACAATTTGGTACTACTACATAGTGAAGGCAGTGGTAAGACCCTAAATCTGTTAGAACGACCGGAGATACACCTCCATAAAATAAAAAAAAACAGAATATCTGTTAAATTAACAAACAAATTTCGCAAGCCACAGTTCTTTCAGTAATTGTAAAAACCTAGTCTAAAGTTATTCACTGCTGATGTCAATTATTTAGTAGTTATATCTTTGGCACTACGAATAAATTCATCTTTGATCACACCATGTGCAACAACATCTGTGGAGTGTTTACAGACACGTGTATGCAAATATTTCTCTTGATTGAATTGATATGTGTGAACAGGATGGAGGAAAGAATGTATGATGCTACTAAAAAGTTCAAAACGCTGTTCTTGGATTATGTGGTAAGTTTACACTGTTCATTTTTTTCCACTATTTCGCACATATTTTCCGTGTTTGACTTACGTAATTCACGACGTAACGTCGAGCCTTTTCATGACGGGAATATGATATTCACCTCACTCAAGAGAAAAAAAATAAATCGGTTAAGTTACTTATGATGCTCGACGCACAGTATCCGAAATGCATAATGTGTTTAATGAAACACGAACATTTGTGATTGAAGTCATTGTTTAATTCATACTTAGAGTTTATTAAATACAGTCAAGTCTGAAGCTGCGAATATGGATAAAATTAAATTAGAAACTTTTTTCTGATAGCGCTCTGTCATAGTTATTTATTTTTCTCTTTAGGTAAAACAAATTACAACTCTGTTATCATCAAAGAGTACAGAAACGTTTCCGGACGAAAAATTTGCCCAATAATTTCAATGTAGTCAGTGAAAATGACGTTGTAGCACCGAAATGTGCTTAACTGAAACAGTTAAGCAAAATATTGTGATCGTAGACAGCTTTTTCTGTTTAGTAAATTATTGTTTGAGGTGAATACAAAACTGAGAAGAGAGAAAGTGTGATTATAATGATGAGATGAATGATGAAAATCGGCGAATCTTGTGTTGTAGGCCTATCTGTAACACAATGACGCGTGACCCTGGAAATATCATTAATCCGTTTTGTGCTTCAGAATTAACTTTTCAATAAAATGACGCTACATATTTCTGAATGAAGACAGGTTGGCTTTCTGGAACGTAATGTGAGCAGTTAAGACTGCGACAATGGCGGCCGATCCATTGCATCATCGTAACAAGACGACCAGCAACGAATATTTGCTCAAAAACATTAAAAAAACTACTATACAAGGACAAGGAGTAAATTAAATAATACAAATATAGAAAGTAAATCTTCATGTTACTGTTATTCAGCTTTTCTAAATTAATATCATAAGACACAATCTTTCATTCCATCCGTTTACGGCAGAAGAAAGAGAGAGAGAGAGAGAGAGAGAGAGAGAGAGAGAGAGAGAGAGTACAAGGTAATACTGAAACGCTAATGTCTTTTATAAAACACAGTGACATCGCAAATAAGTGATAGAACACATCTCTGAGATCGGGAAACAGGTAATAATAACTTAGGATTACGAAGTGCACTAATAGTGCAAATGTGCTCAACTAGTTGTGTAATATTTCTGAAGGTGACTTCAACAACGATGTGGCAGGCAGTCGTTTCTTATGCAAATAGAGGAGTTCAAGAATGAAAGTCTTCGCTGCAAGGAGCACCGAAAGGTCGCTTATGTAGTAGTTGTATTGTTTCATAATGACGCGGCCTGTCAGGCAAAACGATTTCACTCAGATTGATAGATATGTTTTAATCTGCTGCTGGAATTTTCTTAGATCGTTAGATTTTTGGCTCACGAGGCTAGTTTATATTTACTGGGCAATAGTTCTTTATGTCCTTAAGGTGGGTGTGGAAGGAAGTGGATAGTAAGGTGAAGGTCAATGAAGAGAGACCTTAGGGCAGGAGACTGAGATTTATCAGCAGTGAGGACCATGCAGAAGGGAAGTGTGACAGAAAGTGAATGGAAGGTGACACCGCTGATTGGAGATCTGTAGGTTTGTACTTTGGAAAGGTGGTAGCCATGCCATACGCAGTCAGAGGCTCTAACGAAGCAAAGAAAGAGGAGAAAGCGAACTAAATGCTACGTCAGCTGTAAGGACAGTCAATGGACAAGGCATAGAAACTATCAGCAAAGTGTACGGGACGCAATCAACACTGGATGCTTGTACATTCTGTCAGCGACGAATACCAGGGGTAAGTCATGAAGGACCATGCTGCCCCCCCCCCCTCCCCTCCACAAAGACCATTTTTCTAAAAATGTTTGTATTTGTACATACACTGCCTGATGAAAAACATCCGGCCAGTCCTACGCAATGCGCAGCTGACCACTGTGTGACGAGAGAGCCCGGCCCCGCCAGTAGAGAAATACTTACAGAGCAGAAACAGGATACATCGGTCGGGAGAGCACCGTGACTTGGGAGCACTACCCACTCAAGTCACCGCACTAACAAATCCATCAGGGACGCTCAACCGTTTTAAAGTTGCCCAAGTCGATTTTGGTGATGCGACTGTGACGTGGCAACGCGAAGGAGGAAGCGGAACAAACCGAGACAGGCCACAAAGCATTCCGGAGAATGTTTATAGAAAGTCTCAAGAAATCAGCAGAAGGAATTACTCGTGAGTTCCAAAGTGCTACAAACAATCCAGGTAGCACAGTGATTGGGTGTGAAAGAAAAAAGACTTCGGTACGATTGTCGAGCAACCAAACATTTCCGTAGTCAAAGCTAAGAGATACTTCAGGTGATGTAAATAGCGACGCCACTTGATAGTGGCTGGAAACGAGTGATATGGAGTGATGGGCTGCCCTGTACCCTGTGACAGTCCAATGGAGGCATTTGGGTTCTACGAGAGCCTGTAGAACGTTAGTTGTCATCATGTGTAGCGCCAACGGTGCAGTTGGAGGAGACTGTTGTTAGGATGTGGAATATTTTTCGTGGTTAGGGTATGGTCCTTATTCCGCTAAATTCAGAAGTATACGAACTCATTTTACAGCGTTGCTAACTTTAGAGAAACTGTCCAGACACGATGACTGTATCAACATGAAGCAGCACCTGTGAGACAATGGTTGTGGGCAGTAACTTTCCTGAAACGGACTGGCGCGCAAATATTGCCTATCTGTTATCACTGACAATTCTATGCAAACGCCGCTGCTCTCGGTTGTTAAGTGAAGGCCGTCGGCCACTGCGTTGTCTGTGGTGAGAAATAATGCCTGAAATTTGGAACTCTTGGTCAATTTTCGAAACTGAATACCCCATACTTCTACCTCTAACTACCTTTCCGCGTTCAAAGTCTGTTACTTGCCGTCGAGAGGCCACAATCACGTCGTAAACCTATTCACATATATCATTTGTGAACAAATGACCTCTTCGCCAATGCACTGCCCTTTTATACGTTGTGTATGTGATATTACCGCCTTCTGTATATGAGCATATCGCTAGCCCCTGACTTTTGTCACCTCCGTGTAAAGGTGAAGGGTGGGCACATCTCATATTAGAGGCCACTAACAGGTACCCAGATACTTCTGATCAGACATCGTGTCTCATACGCTGGATTTCTCAGCTAAGTTTCGGAGAATAGAGCAGCAATGCATTTTAATAAATATTAGAAGCTATTTTTAACACATTGTAGTTTTAGTCGTTTGCCTGAAGGCTAGGCCACGTGTCCGTGGTTGCGTTCTGACAGGGCGAGGGCTGCAGAAAACGTTTCAGCCAGATATGGATTCACTGATAACGCATGCTGCCAAGAGTGTACCTGACGCAGGCCGATGTGGACGAGTGGTTCTAGGCGCTTCAGTATGGAACCGCGCGACCGCTACGGCCGCAGGTTCGAATCCTGCCTCGTGCATGGATGTGTGTAATCTCCTTAGCTTAGTTAGGTTTAAGTGGTTCTACGTTCTAGGGGACTGATGACCTCAGATGTTAAGTCTCATAGTGCCCAGACCCATTTGAACCATCCCATTGGCTGGTTCAAATGGCTCTGAGCACTATGGGACTTAACTTCTGAGGTCATCGGTCCCCTAGAACTTAGAACTACTTAAACCTAAGTAACCTAAGGACATCACACACACCCATGCCCGAGGCAGCAACCGAACCTGCGACCGTAGCGGTCTCGCGGTTCCTGACTGTAACGCGCAGAACCGCTCGTCCACATCGGCCGGCATTGAAGTATTCCCGACATGATTCACTATTCCGCAGATGGAACCGACAAACCACAGGAAGTTTAATGAAAATATGAAAACAGGAAGGTTCTCCACTAAGAGATTAATAGTAGAGAGACTAAGTTTTCCGAAACTGAAGCGAAAGTCACACAAGGAAAAAGCACTACCCACAGTTACCCGCCACCATAGTCATAATCTCCACACCTACACTAGTGGCCATTAAAACTGCTACACCACGAAGATGACGTGCTACAGCCGCGAAATTTAACCGATAGGAAGAAGATGCTGTGATATGCAAATGATTAGCTTTTCACAGCATTCACACAAGGTTGGCGCCGTTGGCAACACCTACAACGTGCTGACATGAGGAAAGTTTCCGACCGATTTCTAGTACACAAACAGCAGTGGACCAGTATTGCCTGGTGAAACGTTGTTGTGATGCCTCGTGTAAGGAGGAGAAATGCGTACCATCACGTTTATCGTATCGCGACATTGCTGCTCACGTTGGTCTAGATCCAATGACTGTTAGCAGAATATGGAACCGGTGGGTTCAGGAGGGTAATACGGAACGCCGTGCTGGATCCATACGGCCTCGTACCACTAGCAGTCGAGAGGACAGGCATCTTATCAGCATGGCTGTAACGGATCGTGCAGCCAGGTCTCGATCCCTGAGTCAACAGATGGGGACGTTTACAAGACAACAACCATCTACACGAACAGTTCGGCGACGTTTGCAGCAGCATGGACTATCAGCTCCGAGACCGTTACTGCGGTTACCCTTGACGCTGCATCACAGTCAGGAGCGGCTGCGATGGTGTAATCAACGACGAACCTGGGTGCACGAATAGCAAAATGTCATTTTTTCGGATGAATCCAAGTTCTGTTTACAGCATCAAGATGGTCGCATCCGTGTTTGGCGACATCGCTGTGAACGCACATTGGAAGCGTGTATTCGTCATCGCCATACTGGCGTATCACCCGGCTTGATGCTATGGGGTGCCATTGGTTACACGTTTCGGTCACCTCTTGTTCGCGTGGACGGCACTTTGAACCGTAGACGTAACATTTCAGATGTGTTACGACCTGTGGCTCTACCCTTCATTCTATCCCTGCGAAACCCTACATATCAGCAGGATAATGCACTACCTGTACTGGCCTTTCTGGATACAGAAAATGTTCGACTGCTGCCCTGGATAGCACATTCTCCAGATCTCTCACCAATTGAATACGTCTGGTGATTGGCGGCCGAGCAACTGGCTCGTCATAATACGCCAGTCACTACTCTTGATGAACTGTGGTATCGTGTTGAAGCTGCATGGGCAGCTGTACCTGTACACGCCATCCAAGCTCTGCTCGACTCAATGCCCATGCGTATCCAGGCCGTTATTACGGCCAGAGGTGGTTGTTCTGGGTACTGATTTCTCAGGATCTATGCACCCAAATTGCGTAAAAATTTAATCAGATATCAGTTCTAGCATAATATATTTGTCCAATTAATACCTATTTATCATGTGCATTTCTCCTTGGTGTAGTAATTTTAATGGCTGGTAGTGTAGGTTTTCAGTTGTAGTGCAAGGAAAATACTGACAATTCTGAGTGCACACTTGGATTGCATAGTGTCTAAATTATGACGTTGGCATACTTATGAGTATTTAACGCAGTTGTCGTTCTTATTGCTACTGAATGATAAACGAACTTATCAGATTTTCAGGTACTGCAGGCTGTCCCACATATTTGTTCACGCGCTGAGGTAGGATGGATCCTATATTCACTTGTTATTTTGCACGTGCCTTGTGAAGTAGACGAGGCCATTGAGGTAGTGACTAGTGATACCGGTTCCATCTGTGTCACTCAATGTGCCACGCAGTGATGCGGTAGCGGAACGGCATCCGGTGAAAGTACATAGCCGTAGTATGACGTTGCCGAGTTCTGCGACCGTTACTGCCATGACAGTGACCTCGAAAATGCGTCAGGTGTTTGCAGGAACCGGTTTAAGGTAAGCAAGCAGCAGTCTTATGCCAAAGGGTGACGGAGGTAACATTCGTCGAACAACGGGAAATGTCGACACTTCCACTGGAGTAGTTGAGTTCACTTTGTCATACACCACTGTGATCAGCCTGAAGAATTCGGAAATTTTCTCGTGCTTTGAAAGTGACTACGAGAGTTATTGCTCATCGTTACTGAAATAATGTCTACACTAACATTAATACCGCGTTGAAGCGAATTAAAGCAGCAGTGGTGTAATGTTAGATAATAATGCAAATAATTTTACTTTTTAACTATTGAAATTCAGAAAACACAAACGATTATTGTCGCAGTGAAATACACAATGTTTTTTGAGATATGTACCACATTTCTACACGCTGCACGGCAATTAGATCTAATCTGATACATTCAGGATCGAAAAGCACCCCTAGATCTGTTCACAAGAATTACTTTAACAGCAAGTATTCCACAGATAAATGCAGCTTCTCAAAAGTAATGGTTTCTAAATGACATTCAGTTAACAGAAAACGGAGTTAGTAAAGCATTTTATATCTTTACTGTTCGGATTGCAAAAAATAGCGCAAGAGACACATTCAAGAAACACCGAATTACTCAAGAAGAGCTCTGTATTAAGATTTTGATTCAGAAAAGAATAATCAAAGATTAAACTAGCCATTAATTGAAATTTGAAATATCTTAAGAACAGAAACTTTTAAGAATTTCTGGGGCTCTAGCCGGGGCAGTCGGCAGTACCATGACACGTACAATTCGTAGCCAGCTCATATGCAGAGTTCAGTGCAACTATGCGGTCAGAATTCCAGTGGACATTTTTAAATTCATTAATCTTTCGACCAGTTTAGTGCTGATCTGGCACGCACCCCCATTACGTATTTTGCGATAATCTTTTCATCTCTGGTGCATAGCAGCTGAAAAACTTCTGAATTACGCCCTAGGTACAATGGGATAACGTGCAGAATAAAAGAAGGAACCTGAAAACTTCTAACAGATAGCTAATATATGAAGGAATATGTGAATTGTTTAAATTTATGATACCAGAACTGCTGTAAAGTTAAATATAGACAGTAAATTATCTTGATTAGAATGAAAACATCCTTACTGAATGTAATTCAGCTGATGAAGTAACAGCCATGATACAGTGAATGGAGTATCAGAGGCCATATTTGTTGTTTGTTGAGTTTTGTTTTAATGCAAGAGAACGTACGTACAAACATTTAACTGAACAAGACCAATTTATTCGTTTGGTGAAATACTATCAGGTGAACAGCAAGTATCAGATTAGGTTCTTCTTTAATGTCGCGTGATCTACCTCTCTTTGACACACAATGCAGGGCTTTCTGCTCATTCTACCTGAGCGAGTCACCCGGCAAAAGGAACCAATTATCTATTAACGGATGTTAGAAAAATGTACTATCATACCTAATGCTTTGTGAAAAAAGCCCAAATAAAACTGATCAGAGATGAATATTAGTGTCAAATAATAAATATTTGTTTAACGAAAAAATCGCCTGTTTCCAATGGGGTGGGGGTGAGGGACGGCGGATGTCACAGCACTGTTGAACAACATCATTACGTGCTGGAACGTCTGCTTGTTCAGATGCAGGTTGCAGTTCGTCGTCGCATATCACGGATGACATGGTGCAAATTGTCCCATTCTTCAGCGACGGCTCTGCGTACGTCGCGCAGAGTACGACATGGGCTCGTTTCAATCGATCACGTACATGTTCGATTGTGTTCAAGTCCGGGAAAAATCAGGACACTCCATTCTGATGATCCCACTGGCACACTGAATGACAGTGTTTAAGAGTAACGGACGGTGAGTAGGCGAGTCATCTTCCATCGAGATGAATTTGTCATCAAATTGTTGGGGATATGGTCCCACTGTTGACTGCAGAATGTTGCCCATGTACCTCAAAGCAGCGAGATTGTCCTCAGCAACAATGAGAGGTATAGGGCGACCCCATGTCATACCACCTTGGAACATCGCTCCACCAGCACCTCGTTGCACATGTGCGACACAACGTTGGAGGCGTTCAGTATTAACAGATTGCCTCCAGACACATTGTCTGCGATTACTAGGGTACAAACAAATCGGAGTTTAGTCCGTACACAACACCTGACGCCAATCCTGGGTGTCTAGACTATGTGATTTCTTGCCCATCTTCAATGGAGACCACGGTGTTGTGTACGCCATGGTGCTCGCCGTGGTCGTCAGGAATGGAGATTCACTTCATGCAGTAGACTTGCAACAGTCTGATGCGATACACGACGTCCTGTGGCCTCTTAGAACGCCTACTTCCTTTCATGGGCACACATTTCACGTTTCCTTTGACTCAAAAGTCTTGAATATCGATCATCGAGTGCATACATCGAACATGCAGTGCAGTGTTATGTCGTCAACAGTGTCAACTGGAACCAATTCGGTATCCATTACATGTCACTTTTGCTCTGGTCCACACCTCCAGCAACTTTCGACCTTGAAGAGCCTTCTGCTGGTAACGTAATGATGCAGACTCGATCATTGGTAGCTCTCTTAGTAGTAGCAGTGCATTAGAGAACTGTGAGCTGTCATAGCTTCTAAAGAGTTATTTTAAATTTTGTCAGTGTCCTTTAACTTCCACTCCTATATTTCGTGCATGTCTGTTTATTTATCACGCCATATTTAGTATGAAGAGGAATGGTGATTCCTGTGTTCGAATGGGATCAGAGTTCACAGCTCAAGTCAGTGTTGGCTTTGGTCATGCTACTTGGGGATGTTGCCAAAGGGCGTCACTATAAGGGACTGGACAGGGACTATAGGGGACTGGACAGGGAGATCCGAGTCAAGTCCAGTGCTACCCATGTGTCCCTCACTTGGTCCACTACTGTGCCTGCACTGAGCTTGATCCCTCTCTCGAGTTCAAGAGGGAGCTTGTTCCCAGGTGTGGCCAGCAGCGAAAGACTTTCTGAGCAGTTCATCAGAGGGCCACCCCAGTTCATTTGACAAACAGGTTTTAGGTGCTATCTGTGGCTGACAATTCTCATGAGCCAGGTGAAGGCTCTTGGTCTTCAAGGTCTGGGTATTCATAGAGGATGGGATAACTACTAGTTAAGAGCTCCAACGTTAAGCACATAATGGGGCCCTTTACGGATATGGCTGTGAAGGAGGGGATGAAATCCAGTGTGCACTCTCTGTGCATGAAAGGAGGAGTCGTTCCAGATGTGGAATGGGTGGTTCCAGATGCCATGAAGAGCACAGGATGCAGCCAACTGCAGATGGAGGCTCATGTTGGTGCTAACCATGTGTGTCTCTTTGGATCAGAAGACGTGCTCTCTGGTTTCGTATGGCTATCTGAAGTAGTAAAGACTGCCAGTCTTCCTTGTGAGATGAAGTTGGAGGTCACCATCTGTAGCATCAGCGACAGAACCGACTGTGGTCCTTTAGTGCAGAGCCGACTGGAGTGTGTGAATCATGAGCTCAAGTCTACAGCCTTGTGGGTTACAGATTTCTCGACTTGTGAAATAGGGTGGTGGGTTTTCAGGTTCCGCTAAATAGGGCAGGAGTCCACGACACACAAGAAGGGACAACATGAGCAATGGTGGCTGTGTGGAAGGGACAGAGTGATTTTTCAGGTTTCAGGAGGACCTCAGGAAAGTGCAGAAAGGGCCACAGTTTCAAAGGGTGCAGGGCGAACGCAAGATGACGGTAGGCATAGCAACAATCTCTATTGTCGTTGTAAACTGTGGTAGCTGTGTTGGAAAAGACCCAGAGCTTCAAGCGCTAATAGAAAACACTGAATCTCAAATCTTTATAGGTACAAAAAGTTGGCTACAGTCATCCGAAATTTTTACAAAGGACCTAAACGTTTTCAGAAACGATAAATTAAATACAACTGGCGGTGTAGCGTTTATTGCTGTCAGAAGTAGTTTATCTTGTAGTGAAAATGAAGTAGATAGTTCCTATGAGTTAGTATGGGTAGAGGTTTTACTTGTCAACCGGAATAAAACAATAATATGTATTTTTCACTGACTCTCTGACTCAGGTGATACAGATGCTGAACAGTTCAAAGAAAACTTGAGTCTTATTTTAAGTATATACCCCACTCCTACAACTACAGTTGGTGATGAATTCAAACTACCCTCGATATATTGGCGAAAATGCATGTTTAATGTCGGTGGTAGGCATAAAACGTCGTCCGACATCATACTGAACGCCTTTTCAAAAATTATCTGGAACTCTTAGTTCAGGAGCCCAGGATAACCCAGGCTAAGCGTAAATGTTTGCGGAAAAATACTTGAACTCTTAGCAATATATTATCCTGACCAAATGGGGACCATCCTAAAAGATACACGGATTACGAACCACAAGGGTGCTATAACTAGAGAGCATAGTAACATGCAAACCCGCCAAAAAACTCAAAATACATCTATTTATAAAAGAAAAAAATTGCTTGAAACAGATCGACTCCAGTCCTTCCGATCTGTCTATGTAAGCCTAGATCAAATGTGGTTTAGATTGAAAGCAGTAGTATCGAGTGCAGTTCAGAGTATATACCAAATAAATTAATAAGAGATGGTACTGACACACTAAAAAGGTCAGAACGCTGTTGCAGAGGCTATGAAAGAAGCATGCCAAAATTAAAAGAACTCAGAATCCTCAAGTTTTACACGAGCTCGAAATTTAGCACGAACTTCAATGCGAGATGCTTTTAATAGTTTCCACAACGAAAGTCTGTCTGAAACCTGGCAGAAAATCCAAAGATTCTGGTCATATGTAAAGTACGACACCTGTAAGACGAAATCAACACTTCACTGCGCTATAGCAACGGGTGACGTCACTGATGACAATTCCACTAAAGCAGAGTTACTGTACACTGTTTACCGAAATTCCTTCTTCTTTGGCGCAAACGATGTAAATATTCCAGAATTCGAATTATGAACAACTGTCAACCTGAGTAACTTAGAAATAGATACCCTTGGTATGGCGAAGCAGCTGAAAATACTGAAGAAGGGCAAGGCATCTGGTCTAGATTGTGAACTAGTCAGATTCCTTCCATATTATGCTGATACAATAGTACCATACTTAGCAATCATATACAACAGCTCGCTCGCCGAAAGATCTGTACCCACAGACTGGAAAGTTGCCCATGTCACACCATTACCCAAGAAAGAAAACACGAGTAATCTGCTGAATTACAAACCCATATCATTAACGTCAATTTACAGTAGGATTTTGGAACATATACTGTGCTCGAATATTATGAATTACCTGAACGAAAACTATTTATTGACAGACACTCGACATGGATTCAGAAAATATCGTTCTTGCGAAATACAACAAACTCTTTATATTCACGAAGTAATTAGTGCTATCGACAGAAGACGACAAATGGATTCCATATTTTTAGATTTCCAGATGGCTTTTTGACACAATTCCTCACAAGCGACTTGTAAAAAAATTGCAGCCCTATGAAGTATCGTCTCAGTTGTGTTACTGGATTCGTGATTTCTATCAGAAAGGTCACAGTTCGTAATAATTGGCGGAAAGTCATCGAGTAAAACAGAAGTAATATCTGGCGCTCGCCAAGGAGGTGTTAAAGGTCCTCTGCTCTTCCTGATCTACATTAACGATTTTGGACACAATCTGAGCAGCCTTCTCAAATTGTCTGTAGATGGTGCTGTCATTTACTATCTTTTAATAAAGTCATCTGATGATTAAAGCGAATTGGGAAAAATCCAGACAAGATATTTGTATGGTACAAAAATGGCAATTTAATCTAATTAATGAAAAGTGTGAAGTCATCTATATAATTTTAAATAATTACAACAGAGTGATCGCCCCACGACACACCATGTGTTCACTGCAAAATCATCTACATGAGTACAAAAAAAAAAAAAGGCTCAAATAGTTCTGAGCACTATGGGACTTAACTTCTGAGGTAATCAGTCCCCTAGAACTTAGAACTACTTAAACCTAACTAACCTAAGGACATCAAAAACATCCATGCCCGAGGCAGGATTCGAACCTGTGACCATAGCGGTCGCGCGGTTCCAGAATTCGCTAAACTACGGTTACGCGATAAATCACACAAATCTAAAGGCTGTAAACTCAACTAAATACTTACGGATTATAATTATGAATAACTTACATGGATCGATGACATAGATAATGTTGTGGGGGAATTGTAACTGAATCCATCGATTGCGACGTGTGACCGATTCGCATAAACGATTAACGTATAGGAATCAAGTGTGTTGAACTTTTTTAAATATCTCGTAAAAGGTAAAGGATTTCTTTTTAACTATGAATATCGTAATTTTCAGCTAATACGAGAGCTGTGTTTGCTCTTGAAATGTTTGACACATGTAGAATAATAATTTTCGTCACTTGATTCACTGACTTACGGCGTTCCGAGAATTTCTGGCGCTGGCCACGTTCTGCAGCGACGAAGCTGCTAGTGAGTCGACGACCCGTGTCCTGTGCCACACCAGCAAGAGGAGGCCCCCTGCTCCCAGTGATTTTACCGCTCAGTTGAGCGTCGGGGTTTACTCTTGTTGTTGTTGTGGTCTTCAGTCCAGAGACTGGTTTGATGCAGCTCTCCACGCTACTGTGCAAGCTTCTGCATCTCCAAGTACCTACTCCAACCGACATCCTTCTGAATCTGCTTAGTGTAGTCATCTCTTGGTCTCCCTCTACGATTTTTACCCTCCACGCTGCCCTCCAATGCAAAATTGGTGATCCCTTGATGCCTACCAACCGACCCCTTCTTCTGGTCAAGTTGCGCAACAAACTTCTCTTCTCCCCACTCCTATTCAGTACTTCCTCATTAGTTATGTGATCTACCCATCTAATCTTCAGCATTCTTCGGTAGCACCACATTTCGAAAGCTTCTGTTTTCGTCTTGTCTAAACTATTTATCGCCCATGTTTCACTTCCATACATGAGTACACTCCATACAAATACTTTCAGAAACGACTTCCTGACACTTAAATCTATAATCGATGTTAACAAATTTCTCTACTTCAGCAACGCTTTCCTTGCCGTTGCCAGTCTACATTTTAGATCCTCTCTACTTCGACCATCATCAGTTATTTTGCTCCTCAAATAGCAAAACTCCTTTACTACTCTAAGGTCATTTCCTAATCTAATTCCCTCAGCATCACACGATTTAATTCGACTACATCCCATTATCCTCATTTTGCTTTTGTTGATGTTCATCTTATATCCTCCTTTCAAGACACTGACCATTCCATTCAACTGCTCTTTCAGGTACTTTGCTGTCTCTGACAGAATTACAGTGTCATCGGAAAACCTAAAAGTTTCTATTTCTTCTCCATGGATTCAATTTTTCTTCTGTTTTCTTTAGATTGAATAACATCGAGGAGAGGCTTCAACCTTGTTTCAGTCTCTTCCCATCCACCGCTTCAAAATTATTAATGTTGTACTGCCTTAAAGGATGTTTGATTATTTGTGGCATTGCATAACTTAACACAATGTACATTTAATTTTAAAACTGCTAGTTTATTATTGACGTCCCTCCAAAGCGATATGTGGCTCGATTTCCACTTATTTAAACACACAGCAAAAGGGCCCATACTGTCCAGTCGCTTCACTGCCTACCTTATAGTTTTTCAGCTGAACCTCACCTTTGGGTTGTAGAATAGTTCTCATCTTATCTTACGACAACCCCCCGTAAATATAAAAAATTATTTCCACGAAAACTTGCAGTCGCAAGCTCTGAAGGACCAATTCGACTTTACTGTTTCTGAAATTATTTTAATTCAGTACATAATGAATTTGCTTTGAATAACTGCATTCAAGTATTATTACTTGGAATCATGACGGTTGTGTACTAAGCTTTTAAACTTTTTAAGCATTGGGTAGAGTTGTCTGTGCCTTGGATGTGCTCTGTTGACGACGAGGGGGTACTAACAAGTAAGTCTCCGGCGCAGCCACGCAGCAAGGTTCCTGACTTTCCCACGCAATACAGTGTGGTACAAAATTCCAGAAACGCACTGATAAAATCCAAATGGAGTAGCAAACAAGGAAACAGAGTTCCTACACACGAGGAAAGGGAAGGGGGGAACTTTATAGGCTATGCCACCAACATGGCGACCATCTTGAAAGTCGCCATCTTGGATTTAACTCCAAAATTTCAAATGGGAATGTGGTCATGTGACATATCAAACAGATAGAGAATTTCACCAGAAAAACAATGCCGTTGTTATTTTAAGCATAGGTGTATTCATTCTCTGGTTATAGCCAATTACTTGCGGCAGCAGTGGGATGCTCGGCAGCATGGGTATTACGTACTGAGAAGTCATAAAATGGAGTCTGAAACAGTGCAAAGTGACTATCCCATGCCTGATATGTTACATGTGTTTAACTGTTAGGTATCATTTAATCATGCTAACGTTTTGATCATTGTTCCCTTATTTACAGGTTACAAAATGCCCTTAACACATAAAGAACGCATTGAAATCATCTTGGTGTCAGGAGAAAGAAGCATACGGGTCAATGCTGAGGCTTCAACAGTCGTTATCCAACCAGACAGCCCATCACTCTCAGCGCAATTGCCAAGCTTTTGGCCAAATTCCGAGCAACAGGTTCTGTCGCAGATAAGCCTAAGTCTGGAAGACCAAAATCCGACACCGATGAAGCAACTACAGTGAGCGTGTTGGCATCACTCAGCAAGAGTCCGCAACGGAGAACTCGTCGCCTGTCACAAGAATGTGAGGTTAGCCATACCTCCATACTGCGAATTTTATCGCAGCACAAATGGCACCCGTACAAAATTCAGCTGCTCCAACACCTTAACGAGGATGACCCAGACCGTCGAGTACAGTTCGCAGAATGGGTGACACAGCAGCTGCAGATAAAGATACTGGTCCGACACAAATCCGCACTGGATTGATGCTTCCAAAACGGTCGACTCACAAAAAGTGATGATCTGGTGTGCAGTGGGGTACGTTAACAGCCAACCGTTATCTGAGGTTACTGGATGAAGAAATGTTTCCCTCGTTGTTAACAGAGAAAGGGACATTTCGGGAATTCTTCCAGCATGTTGGAGCCCCACCACATTATGGGCACAATGTGCGAGCATACCTGGATGTGCAGTTCCCTCAAAAGTGGCTTGGTCGCAGGGGTGCTGTGGAGTGGTCACCACGCTCACCAGATTTGACTCCTTTGGATTTTTATCTTTGGGGTCATGTCAAAGCACCGGTTTATTCTGTGAAAATACGGGATTTGCATCATCTAAAGCAGCGCATTGTTGATGCGTGTGGTCAAATTCAGTCAGGTGTGTTGGTCAAAGTTCATCAGGACTGGGTTCGGAGGATAGCATTAACAGTGCAACATAATGGACAACATATCGAGCCATTCCTATGACTGTTGGTGGTCTGCTGTGTAACATCAGCGTAACGTCTCTTCGGCACATAACACACATGCTGCCGAGTGTCCTACCGCTGCCACATGTAACTGGCTATAACCAGAGAATAAGTAAAGTTATGTTTAAAATAGCAACGGCATTGTTTTTCTAGTGAAATTCTCTATCTGTTTGATATGTCACATGACCACATTCCCATTAGAAATTTTGGAGTTGAATCCAAGATGGCGACTTTCAAGATGGCCGCCATGTTGGTGGCGTAGCCTGTAAAGTTTCCCCCTTCCCGTTCCTCGTGTGTAGGTACTCTGTTTCCTTGTTTGCTACTCCATTTGGATTTTATGAGGGTGTTTCCGAACTTTTGGACCACCCTGTAGTATTGGGCTTATGTCTAGCGATATGTGTCTGCTGCGTTGGTGTTTGTGCAGTTGTCTCGGTCTACACATGAACGGACCTGCCTCGCCTCGCACTTGTCGACGTTTACTCTAACATTCGATTCCCCTTCTCGCAAGGTTCGACAGTTCTGACAACTGTCTGTAATCGTCACTTAATGTTTACTCATTTCCGGTCTTGTGCCAGGATGGCTACCATCGTTTTCCGTGTCGTTGCGATACTGCAAATGTAGAGGTTAAACAATATGGTCCCAAGATGCTACACTGTGGTACTCAACGTTGTACACTATGTCCAGTTAATTGTTTGCACTGAATGTCAGTGTTGAAGCTTCTGTTTGTGAGACACGAGAGTCTATAGCGGAAAACAGTGTCGCCGAGTTTGCGCATGAGGCAGCTGCGACAGACACGGTTGAAGGCCTTTCTGATGTCCGAGAACACAGTCCCAATTGCCTTGTTGGTATTGTAGTCATCTGTTATGTGTTCTGCTGCACGAATAAGTTGTTTTGCTGTCGACTGGTGGTTCCTGAAGTCGAACTTCTCCGGCCTCAGGGTGTCGTCGTTGATGCAGCGTCTATTGGGTGCTTTTCAAATCACCTTCCCAACAATTCTGCTGAGCGACCCCAGCAGACTGATGTGTCACTAATTCTGTGGGAGAGAGTGGACTTTCCTTGGTTTCCTGAACAATGGAAGCTTTGCCGCCTTGCAAAATGTAAGAAAGTGTTGATTTGGAGGACGGGACGAGTGATTTATATTAAGTATTCTACGGCTTTAACTGCGAACTCATTGAGGACACAGTTTTGAATACCAACAGGGCCAGGAGCTTTCCTAGAACAGGTGTGCTCGAATAGCCTGCATCACTTCACATCTCATTTCGTTTGCACGTTGGCTGGGCAACAATTTCTCTAACCCCCTGGTCTGTTTCAAGTGTGAAAACTGTGTCTGGGTGTTCTAAAGTCTGGGTGAAATATGCTGATGCTGACCTGGCCATTAGTTCCACCCTGTCCTCAGTGGACAAGGCGCGTCAGCCAGGTGCTTGTACAGTGGATGTACAGTCTCGCTCCCTGATGAAACGTCTAACGATATTCCCACACACCTGAGAGCCTGGTATCCACCTCAAGGTGTATGTGGTCCCACTGTGCAGATCTCTCCCCCCCCCCCCCCCCATCCCACCCCCTGCCCACCGAAATCTTGGTTGCATAGCGTAGCCTGAGGTCTTGATTCGGTTGCAAGGTGATACTTCGGTAGAGAGGTAGTGAAACCAACGAATAGGAATACCGTATGAAGGTTGGAGAAACAGATAGATGTGTAGCATAGCCAAATGTTTTATGTTCGTTACATATGTAAACACACTTAAAAAGACTTTTCATACAGGAAGTAGAACTGCATGGTAAGTTCAGAGAACGTATATTACAAGTAGATCATGGACAACACACTGACGAATATTTTGTTGCATACTGTACACATATGTCGTACATACGCTACGCAAAATGTAAATGGGCCCACTACGTAAGTTTAATGAAATATGTAACAGTAGAGTATTCGCAACATGGATATGTTTTTCAGTACTGCAATACATTGGTAAGCTTTTGTGTGCATCTTCAAGTATTGAACTTAAACATTTCCTATTGCCGACTTTTGACTGGAAGATACGTACTTCCTATTCCTTTCACTTGTATACTACGAATTTTAAAATACCGCGTGTCTCTCCTACCAGTCGTCAGGGGTAATTTCGTTCTTACAAGTAGCTGGAGTCTGCCCAAACAAATACGTCTCCCAAGCGACGCCCTGTCCCGACGGAAAATGTCGGATTGTTTACAAACAAAACGATTTTTACATCATAATTTTACATGACCATTCCACAGAGCGGTCCTACAGGTATTCGTCCTATCGACATATATTAACAGGAGCAGTAAAACAGCAAGAGTAACCGTTACTGCAGCAGAGACTGAGCAGCGCTGCTGCACGGCGTCTGGGCCAGGGCGGTGCTGTCACTGCTGAATACCGGTTATTCTTCGTGCTTTACTGTTCCTATTAATACACGTTGATAAGACGGACATCGTACTAGACCAGTCTGGGACGTCTCCATCGAATGGGCACGTAACATTCCGTTTTGAGGACCATTTTCTTTGTAGCGGGAAATGAACCGACGCTTTCCGTCGACGGCTAGCATCGCATGAAAAACGTGACTAGAAGTATTTAAATGGCCTAACTCCCGTTGCACTCTGAGAAAACGAAACTGCAAATACCTGACGACTCTTAGCAGAAAGACGATGTAGCTAAACAGATCTTTATCAATAACTAAATGGCAAGAAGGTTTACGGGTATGGGACGGCTTTGAGTAAGGAAGAATGGGACTGTCACTGCTCACTCGCAGTGTATTTATTACACACCATATAAACCCCATAAAGACTACAGTGACACGCTCCACAGGCGAGACACATCACTCAGTTGCACTGACACAATTCAGTTGACTAGATATACAGTGGGGGTACAAAAACATGTATCCACTGTTTAAAAGTCATAACTGGCAAATTAATTGACGGAGTTGTCTCATTTTTGGCGACAGTGTAGCTTAAAGTCCAACTTAAAGACATCACTGTAGGTGTTCGAAATGTTCACTATTAACATCCACACACAAACGATACCGCCGAACTGCAGCACAAACTACTGACTGCAACGTGTTCAGTTGGATATTTGCACACGAATGTACGACGGATTCTAGAAGTTCATCCAATGTGGGTGGCTTTTGTCGATAAACGACGTCCTTTAGTGTTCCCCACAGGTAAAAGTCCAGAGGAGTGAGGTCTGGGGAACGTGGTGGATACTCCAAAGCACCGCTACGGCCTATCCATCTTCCTGGTAGATTTTCGTCGAGATACGCCCAAACAGGATTTTGGTAGTGGGCTGGGGCACCATCTTGTTGAAAGTAAGCTCTTCCATCTCCATACGAGTGTCGAATTGCAGGTAAAATGGATGTCTGAAGCTTCTGAAGGTACACATCACCGGTAACTGTGCGGTCAAAGAAGAATGGCCCAATCAAGCCCCGGTAAGAAAACCCACACCACACATTTACACCTGGAAAATTCACGGCTTTGTTGATATGGGAGTTCGGATTTTCGGCAGCCCAGTAGATGCAATTGTGGTGATTTACTGTACCACTGAGTTTGAACTGTACCTCATCAGACCACACAATCATCTCTGCAAACTCTTCGTCGTTGCGCATCACGTTAGTAAACCATTCGCGGTACTCCATTCTACGATCTGCGTCGTCCTCGTTCTTTGCGTGTAGCAACCGTGGGATGTACCACTTCCACTTTCCTGTCTTCAAAATTCGCCGAACACTTGAGCGACTCACTCCAGTTTCACGAGCACACTGTCTCACAGACTTCTGTGGTGAGCGAGTGAATTGTTGTAACACAGGACGGGAGTTAGCTGGACTTGTTATTGTTACAGGTCCTCCAGATCGTTGTTTGTTTACATCTTTAACACAGCCTTCGGCTTCAAATTTGTCTAGAATGCGACGAATCCTTAAACGTGTCGGTGGCTCTGTTTGATACTCATTTCGCCATTGCCATTGGACCTCATCAACGGTTTCGTGCTTAAAATACCACTTCAAAACTGACTTTCTTTCATCGAATGTAAGCCTTGCGCCAGGCCATGTTTACTCGAGTAACTAGGTGCAACTAAGAACGAAACCCTGATTATCTGGTGACTGTCATCTGACAAAACAAAAGAACGCAATACAACGCTTGTGTGGCGATTGCCGGAACTACAAACTATTACACTACCAAAGGTGAGACAACTCTTTCAATTAGTTTGCCAATTATGAACTTTTAAACAGTGGATACAGTTTTTTGGACCCCTCTGTACATGTCTGTGCCTGTTAGTTGTTACCTGCGGCAAATCGCATTGTAACATCTATGGTGGTAAATTGCAGGAACCGCATTTTGTCATTGCGGATGGATAGAAGTTGTGAATTCGTAAACTACAATTTTAGACTGTGTCTAATCGTAAGCAAAAATCACAGTTACTTAAATGTGGCGTTCACAGAAATCACTGACTTCGGTAAGTCACAGTCAGTCATAAAAACTTGCCAAACAGTTTATTGATTTATATTTAATAAGCAACCAGGTTGAACGTTACGGAGACATTCTAAGTACTGCAATACTGACAAATTCATAGATTTAATCATTTGACGCAGTCAGTCGTCGGGATGAACAAACGTCTCGAGTTTTGTACAACTTCCAACACGAAGTCGTAACAGCGAATAGATTATCGAAGAGCAGCGCGGTACAGACAAAGAAAAAGTAAGTTGACGTTTCGGGATGAACCAGTACGAATATAAATCAACAAGGAACTGCAGACACACTAAATACACTTGATTCTGACGTTCCTTCAAATTTTCCGTACATTATCTCTGCCAACTCTTCGCACTAATGGTTTTGAACACGAATACGGTGACGCAATGAATTCTGATTCATATTGGATACTAGTTGAGCCGCCGATAGCGTGATCCTCCGCGAACGGAAAATTAGATTGAGGCACAGATCGCCCAACTTTAATTGCCTCGCAATCATCCTACCCGTGGAACAATGACGTATAATCGAGTTACCTATCAGCTGTGAATACTATTATTTTCTTTGAACCTTTAACGAGAGAGCTTCCTGAACAAAGAGGCATCGTATAGTTTGAGGTTCTTTACGTAAAGGTCATTGTATTAAAACAGTAGCCTCGGGCGTTTGAATACTACTGCCCCACCCCTCCCCCCACGGCGAGAAACAAGAAAAGCAGCGCCGACAGATGACGTAAAGTGTGAATTACGCCCGACGCTCCACTGTGGGGAAACATTTATCAGCGCCAAGCGTGAACGTGTTGAACACACTGATGGAAAAAAAATCACAACACTAAAAAGAGATTTGATGTAGAGTAATGAAATCTCGGAAATACATTTGTCTAGGTGTCATATTTTAGTGGTCAATATTGCAACATCACAGATTAACGTAAGCGCGAGAGAAACCACTGCAAATGTCAATTGTTGCTACATTGATAGCCCGTGTAACCCGTCAGAACGATGAGTGTAAGCATGCAAACAAGCGTGCGTTGTGTTGTACAGGTGCCGGATGTCAGTATGTGGCATGGATATTATTAAGAATTTATTTTATTTACTAGCGATTCATCAAGAACATTAACTCATTTAATCACACTACGTAAGCATGGAAGTAGTTGCCAGGAAGTAACTGATGAAATCATAACCAAATTCCTTTTAACAAATGAGAATTTTATTCACTTTAATAGTGCCTAAGAGCATTTTTTTAAAGAAACATTTAAAATTATAGCCAGAAAGCAACCTCTAAATACCAAAGTTACAATTTATTCAGAGGCAGAAAGAAACAAGTTTTGACTGTATGAGCTTTCAGGCAGAGAACCTTGCCTTTTGACACGTCCGTAGTTATGACCGCTCACAACAGCCTCTGAAAGACTACACTGGTTCAAATCAAACGCAGCAGATAACTTTAAACTAAGAGTTTTAACAATTTACACAAACACCCAAACTATGCACCCCCCTTAAGAGAGATGGAAATGGTACAAAACACTGACAATTAAAATGTTAACCTTGCCACCGAAGGTGCAACTTGATTTTAACTTCTAAGAAAAGTCTTACGGTGAAAGGGTGGCAACTTTATATACTAAAGTGATCATTTAAATAAAAGCCCATGAAATGAAATCTCATATAAAGTTCTACAAGGTTGGCCAAACAATAGTTAAGATGCTCTACAGTACACAGATACCGCCTCTCAAGATCATACGCAATAATATCAAAGTTTCCAAAGATCAAAACATATTTCAGGTATTAGGCCGTTACACTCCAAGCAATAAATTCGTTAACACACCAAAGCCGACAAACATGACAGAGGCAGCTACTAACGTATGGTAGATTGATAGGGAGATTACGGAATAACCCGAACCGCAGGTTGCTCTAACCCACCCCTACTTCACTTGGGAAAAACGGACCACCAAGTTTATAAACAACCACCTTCCCGCAGGTGGGCAAACGGAGAAGAATGATGGGACGACCCCAAAGCAAAACGGCTGGTGACCTCACCAAGAAAACAAGTAGAATTTAACAAGAGTAAATCAACCAACATATCACCAATTACTTAACTTCTAATAAACTGCGATTTCTAGAGAAGACCTGGCGGAGCACCCCCAAATCGCTCTACAAAAACCGTCCACTGCCAGCCGCTTCAACGGACGCAGGAAGGCGCGCCGATCTCCCGTCTCGCGGCGTCGCAGCTCGCACCGGCCAGACCGATGTCGTGGGTTGACTCATGTTCTCTCGTGTCGGCCGCTAAGCCACTACCCCTCGCTATACGCCGCGGCCCACTGGACTAACGTGGCGACCTCACATGCGCCGACGCTCAAGACGGACAAGTCATCTTGTGTCTCAGTGCGCGACCGACCAACCGATCGATCCAACCGCCAATGACCATTGCCTGAGCAACTCGAGCAGACTGGCGGCCTACCGCGCAGACTCAGATGCAGAAACTAAGCCCCGACCGGGCGATCACTCACTTACTGGCGGAGTGGAAAGACTCTCATTTTAAAGGTTGATCCGAACGACAGACATACTAGCACTCCGAGCGACAGACAGACACTAACTGCCTACAAATGCGAACGAGAGACAGACTAGCAAGCTGGGGACGACAGACTGACCTAGACTGACTCCAGACTGACCACCTGGCGAGCCCGTAGCGCCCCTTAAATACACGTGAACAGGCAACCTTTTCCCTTTCCCGCCAGAGGGAGACACCAAAGCTGCGATTGACACAGCGGCGCCACCGCCAGAAACGGAGGGCGACTGCTTCACACTACACGCTGCGGCGCACTCTTTAAAACAGTAATTTTTACCACGGCTCACTTATCTTGTTGGAAAACACAATGTGCAGTGCTGTTCATGAATAGTAGCACACCAGCTCGAATCGCCGAATTGACTTACAATTTTGCAGCCAGAGTGTGTGGGATAACCGCGAGAGTGGTCCTGCTGTCACATGAAATCGCACCCAACAGCATAACTCCAGGTGTAGTTCCAGGGTGTCTATCACGCAGACAGATTCCATGCAGATCCTCAACCGGCCCCCTCTAATCGACACAGGGCCATGACTGGCACCGAGACACAATCAGCTTCCATCAGAAAACACAACAGACCTCCACGTTTCCCCCCAATAAGCTCTCGCTTAACACCACTGAAGTCGCAAACGGCAGTGGTTTGGGGTCAGCGGAAGGTACGCTAAGAGCCGTCTGGCTCGGAGCTGCCCTTGAAATAACCGATTTGTGGCGGCTGGCTGTGTCACTGTGCTGCGAACTGGTGCTCAAATTGCTGCTGCAGATGCAGTACTGTACCACAGAGCCATACGTTGAACATGAAGGTCTTCCCTCCCACAGTGCCATGTGGCTGTCCAGAGCCCGACCTTCTCGTTACCAGTGCTCGCAGCAGTCATGTACAGTGTCTGCGTTGCTGCCAAGTCTGTCTGCAATAGCGCAGAAGAAACATCCAGCTTCCTGTAGTCCTCTACGCGTCCTCGTTCAATCTCAGTGAGGTGTTGAAAATGCCGCCTCTGTCGACTTAAAGGCACTGGCCACTAACATTAACTCACTAAGTCCAATCTCGAAACTAACTGACGCTCATGACCGTTACAATGCGTATTTAGAGCAAACCTGATTTTCGTCCTCATAGTGGCGCTAGTATCACCACTCTTATGGGGTTGGTGAGTATTTTGAATAGACGCCATCTTTAAGATATACAAACACGTCTACCAGTTTTCGTTATGTTGCATAACTCCTTCTTGGGTTTGCGATATTTTTTTCCATCAGCACAAGTGCTGTTATAAATCTATCAATCATCTTCTCACTCAGGCGACAACAACACTTCTTCAGGCAATTACAGTGTGACAGCTTTGGGTCGCAGAGTGAGGCATCAGTCGGAAACAGAGGAAAGCTGACACGAAGTCTTTCGAATGGTGCCGACTTTTAACAACCAGTACTTGAAAGCTGATGGCCAATGAGTCACAGTATTTCTATAAGTAGTCTGCTTGGGGTTCGTGACATATTAATTTATACAGGTTACTAATTTAACAAGGTGGACCCGCCAGGGTATCCGAGAGCGCTAACGTGCTGCTTCCTGGGCTCGGGTACGCCTGCCGGCCCCGGGTGGAATCAGCCCGGCGGATTAATGACGAGGGCCGGTGTGCTGGCCAGCCTGGATGTGGTTTTTAGGCGGTTTTCCACATCCCGCTAGGTGAATACCGAGCTCGTCCGCACGTTCCGCCTCAGTTACATGCGGCGCAGACATATGCAACACGTTCGCACTGTTTCACGATTTACACTAGATGCAGACGGTTGGGGTACATTGATTCCATCCTTGGGGGTGCTCGGCGGCGGCAGGAAGTGCATCAGGCCACCCCTCAAACTACCCTTGTCATATCCGTTCTAACCACCCCGACCCTGCAATCGCTGCGGGACTGTGGCGTAAGTGAAAGAAAGAAAGAAAGAAAGAAAGAAACTAATTTAACAAGGTGGGTGCATATGCGTCCTGAGATTCCTTCTTATAACGTCAGTAGTGGCCTCTGAGCAAAGGAATTGGACGACCACTGTGCTACAAGGAGAGTGCCAACAATACGTCATCGTCTGTACGCTATCGATAATAATTATTGTTTTAGGTCACTATTGAAAGCGATACAGGGCGGATGGCCGCTATGTCGTCTTGAATGCTCGCCGTCGTGGAGTTGGTAGACGCCTTGTTCGCACCTGCAAGGGCTGAAGATAGCGACAGGCTGGAATTCCTGAACTTCCATGCATGCACCTTGGATCCGTCCTGCCAACATCTGCCTCACGCCTGAGTCATTCCTGTTTCGTCTGGAGTAACAGGGGTCTCTAATGCAACAACCTAAAGCTGGCGCAACTCGGCGTGCAGGCTGCTGGTGTGGACAACACCATCCACTAAATTCAGCGTTTATTGATCTAGCGAATTTATGACCTTTTTATTACTTACATACATACTCCAAGACAAAACAAAGCACGCACAACTAAGGAGCTATGCAAATTGGTGACAAATTGATATCGATGCCGATATCGACAGAAAAGGCAAAATTGTACACTTTGGCGGCCGATGGATGAATGCTTGACGTAATTCCACCACGCAGCTGGTAAGGACAAGAAAGAGAAGACATATCGATACAAGGGCGTGAAGTGTTTGCCAATTTGATTCCGTCTTCTCAGTTAGACAATAAGTATGCCTCCCAGACAGGCGAGTCAACAACATACGCAGACGTCAGGATTGGAGAGAGCACGTGTAGCTGCGCTCAAAACAGCCGGATGGAGTAATGGGCAAATCGCTCGACATTTGAACAGGAGTGATACCACTATCCGGCGATTTAGGCAGGAATGGGTGAACCATGGCTGAGCACAGCAAGAACGAGCGAGCAGTCGACCTAAGGAAACGACAGAACGAGGAGATTCAAAATCGTCAGAGAGGCACTCAGAGCCCCGAATTCCTCATCAGCATCGACCCCACGAGCAACTGGTGCTTCGGTGACCAAAAGGACCACTAATAGGCGAATCACAGAAAAGGGGGATGAGCTCCTGTCGCGCCGACTAGCGTTGATCTCTGAACACAAAAAAGCATGGTTGCAGGGGTGTTCTGCGCATTCGGCCTGGATTCTCATTGACTGGGGTGGTATTTTTTTCAGTGAAGAGTCCGACTTCGAACCGAGGCCGCATGAAGACCGAAGACGTGCCTCGAGACGCTCCAGACAGCGGTGGTTGGGGTGTCAGTCTTACTGTCACCCGCCATAAGGCCCGATAACCAACAGTGACGGTCTGGTGTGCTACACTACTGGCCATTAAAATTGCTACACCAAGAACAAATGCAGATGAGAAACGGGTATTCATTGGACAAATGTATTATACTAGAACTGATATCTGATTACATTTTCACGCAATTTGTGTGCATGGATCCTGAGAAATCAGTACCCAGATCAACCACCTCTGGCCGTAATAACGGCCTTGATACCTCTGGTCATTGAGTCAAACAGAGCTTGGATGGCGTGTACAGGTACCCATGTAGCCTCAACACGATACCATAGTTCATCAAGAGTAGTGACTGGCGTATTCTGACGAGCCAGTTTCTCGGTCACCATTGACCAGACGTTTTCAGTTGGTGAGAGATCTGGAGAATGTGCTGGCCAGGGCAGCAGTCGAACATTTTCTGTATCCAGAAAGGCCCGTACAGGACCTGCAACATGCGGTCGTACATTATCCTGCTGAAATGTAGGGTTTCGCAGGGATCGAATGAAGGGTAGAGCTACGGGTCGTAAAACATCTGAAATGTAACGTCCACTGTTCAAAGAGCCGTCAATGCCAACAAGAGGTGATCGAGACGTGTAACCAATGGCACCCTTACCATCACGCCGGGTGATACGGCAGTATGGCGATGACGAATACACTCTTCTAATGTGCGTTCACCGCGATTTCGACAACATGTATGCGACCATCATGATGCTGTAGACAGAACGTGGATTCATCCGAAAGAATGACGTTTTGCCATTCGTGCAGCCATGTTCGTCGTTGAGTAAACCATCGAAGGCTCCTGTCTGTGATGTAGCGTCAAGGGTAACCGCAGCCATGGTCTCCGAGCTGATGATACTCCATGCTGCTGCAAACGTCCTCGAACTGTTAATGCAGATGGTTGTTTTCTTGCAAACGTCCCCATCTGTTGACTCAGGAATCGAGACGTTGCTGCACTATCCGTTACAGCCGTTACATCAAAGTCGGAAACGTGATGGTACGCATTTCTCCTCATTACACGACGCATCACAACTACGTTTCACCAGGCAACGCCGGTCAACTGCAGTTTGTGTATGAGAAATCGGTTGGAAACTTTCCTCATGTCAGCACGTTGTAGGTGTCGCCACCGGCGCCAACGTTGTGTGAATGCTCTGAAAAGCTAATCATTTCCATATCTCAGGATCTTCTTCCTGTCGGTTAAATTTTGCGTATGTAGCACGTCATCTTCGTGGTGTTGAAAATGGTTCAAATTGCTCTGAGCACTACGGAACTTAACTTCTGAGGTCATCAGTCCCCTAGAAATTAGAACTAATTAAACCTAACTAACATAAGGACATCACACGCACCCATGCCCGAGGCAGGATTCCAACCTGCGAACGTAGCCGTCGCGCGGTTCTAGTCTGTAGCGCCTAGAACCGCTCGGCCACCTTGGCCGGCCATCTTCGAGGTGTAACAATTTTAATGGCCAGTAGTGTAGAACATGTTGTGGGGAAGGCGAACCAAAGACTGTGTTTTATTGGGAGAACACTTAGGAAATGTAACACATCTGGTAAAGAGACAGCGTACAGTACACTTTTTGAGTAGAGCTGTGCGGTCTGGTTTCCTTACTAGACGGGTTTAACGGATTACATCGAGGAAGTTCAAAGATGGACAACACCTTTTCTATTATCGGGGAATAGGGCAGAGAGCGTCTCGGACATGGTACAGCATTTGGGGTGGACATCACTAAATCAGAGGCATTTGTCGTTGCAACGGGATCTTCTCACGATATTTCAATTACCAACTTTCTCCTCCGAATGCGAAAATATTTTGTTGAAGCCAACCAACATAAAAATAAATGAGCACCATAAAATAAGGGAAATCAGAGCTCGCAAGGAAAGATATATGTGTTTTTTGCCGCGTGCTGTCAGAGAGTGCAATAATAGGCAATTATTGTGAAGGTGGTTCGATGAGCTTTCTGCCAGGCACTCGTAATTTTCGGAGTATCCACGTGGATGTAGATGTGGATTGAGATGTAGAAGTGGCTGAACTTGGGGATTCCACCACTCCGCTTTCTTCCACACCTAGAGAATCTTGACCCGATCCATCTTCCCCTATGCAAATTTGCCTGGATATCAGCCCCTCCCAAGTTTTATTAATCCCTCCAAATCCTAGAGCGCCATGCACTCCAACTCAGCCACATCGAACACCTATGCATGTCCTACGTTATCATCAAACTTGATTCCAATAACCCAGCTGTCTCCTCTACGATCACCTGTCCTGGTACGCAGTCGCATCGCTACAAACTCATCCCACCTTCTCTGCACCAACACACTCTCCATATCTTATCCCAACCAATTTTAACCAACTCCCTCTACCACACAGTGAAATCTGTTCCGATATTTATCCATCCTACCAACTGTAATCCTTTCCCACACATCCCACTTCACATCAGGGCTCTCGCCTCCTATTTTCCTCTCTACCACTGCCCGTCCCTCCCCCTATTGTTTCCATAGCCCTGCCTGCATACCAAACTGAGGTTTGGGTTCTTTGTGGAAGGAGACCAGACAGCGAGGTCATCGGTCTAATCGGCTTAGGGAAGGATGGGGAGGAAGTCGGGGAAGAATGGGGAGGGAAGTCGGCCGTGCCCTACCAAAGGAACCATCCTGGCATTTGACTGGAACGATTTAGGGAAATCACGGAAAACCTCAATCAGAATGGCCGGATGCGGGATTGAACCGTCGTCCTCCTGAATGCGAGCGCAGTGTGCTAACCATTGCGCCACCTCGCTCGGTTACCAAACTGATCCTGACCATCTCTTGACCCCACCATCTACCCCAATATCTACCATCATCTACGTAGCTCCTAGCTACCAGACCTCCATCCGTTCCCACCGACACGCGTCAACCGTTTTGAACATATTATTTTCCTATCCCCAAACCCTTTCCCCAGAGCAGGTCATTCAGCTTTAAGTGAAAGTGCAGTGCTGCTTTTTAGAAGAGTGTCACCCTTCCGCGATGCGGTTTTCAAATTTATATATATGGTTTTTGCTTTTTATCTTCTTGTCTCTCGCTTGTTTATTGAAAAATCAACAGTCTTAATATTTGTAATGCAAACGGCAAAGACCCTTTTAGTATTTTTAAATCTGTATGTAAATTGTTCACATTTAAATATTTGGTTTGCCTTTGTTCATATTTTTAGAATTTCGTGGCTGAAGAAGAATACTGTGCAGCTGGGAGCCCACCCCCACCCATTTTAGGCGAAGAGGATGAAATATCAATAAAGGAAAAAAAACTGGGTTGCTAGGTATTGTCACAGTTGTTTGAATTCTACTTTAGATCCAGTTAAAGAGAATCTGGAAAGTAAAATGCTTCCCTGTTTTGTTTTATATATATATTAACACAGCAAGTATTGTCTCTGTCTGTACGGTTTCCTATATCTCATTTTTCACTGCTGTTTACTTAGGCCGTGCACAACTAAATCATCATTTTGGTACGTGATGCACTGTGTGATACGTGTCACGCACTGTCAGACTTTCAGTATTACTGTTTGTCTTGAGACTTATATCACTCTCCCTTCTTGTCCTGTCCACCGTCCCTCCCGCTCCCCCCTTTTTTATTGACATGTCTGTCCTAATTTAAACAGACTTCAACGATTACAGTACAATGTCATTACAGAGTGTTGTGAAACGGTAGGGAGCTATTTGTAGTTTGGAAATGTACACTACCACGAAGTAAGGTACACCGTCGGTAAAAAATTAGTACACCTGGAAACACGACGCCGATTTTGATCCGATGACAGCATATGCCACCTGATAATGGTTTCGCCGTCGTCCGCCAACAGATAGCGTGCTGGGATGGCTACCAGAGCGCCACCTCTGTGTACGCTTTAATAGGGAATGACGACAGCCAAATGGCTCAGTGTGGTGGAAACATGTGAAGCAAGCTGGCAACCACGCCAAGGAGACGCGCTCGTGCTTCCTGCAACCAAGTGAGCGAGCTTGAAAAGAGTCAGATTGTGGCTTTCCGAGTAGCGGGACGGAAGCTTTCCGAGAACTGACATCCGCAAGTTGGATGTGTTGCGTCAGTTGCGCAAAGATGTTGGTACCATTGGTCCCGCGAACATTCTCACGTCTGTAGAAGGCACACACAGGTGCTCGCCAGGACCGTCGTATTATAAGGGCAGCAGTGGCAGATCGTACAGCTACCACAGCACAGATGAGAGGGCTTTTAAGCCCAGATGTGTCAACAGGAACTGTTGCGAACCGGTTATTAGCAATGGGGCTCCGGACACGAACACCTCTAGCCCGTCTTCCACTCATAGCACCAGTCAGCCGGTGCAGAGGATCACTTGCAACACTGAATGGAGCGCCGTTCTTCAGCGATGGTGGCAGATTCTGCCAGCACGCAAGTAATGGTCGTTTGCGCGTAGGACATAGAGTGCCTTCGTCTGAGGCACACTGGTCACAGCCCAGGGCTAATGGTCTAGAGTGCGGTAAGCTGCAACTCTCGTTCACCTTTGGTGTTTCTGGAGGGGACGCTAACCAGGGCTCGGTACGTGCACAATGTTATTAGAGCAGTTCTTTGGTTGTTGCTGCAACAGGAAGGTGATGTGTTGTCGCCCACACACAGCCTGTGAAAACCAAAGTGTTTTGCAAGACGTGCAGTAACTTCCCTGGCCAGTACAATCTCTGGACTTGTCTCCAGTGAGCAAGTGTAGGATAAGATGGGACGAGAAGTGACTTGTGTGACTCGTCAGCCAACCACTCTCACATAAATACACTACTGGCCATGAGAATTGCTACACCGCGAAGATAACGTGCTACAGGCGCGAAATTTAACCGATAGGAAGAAGATACTGTGAGATGCAAATGATTAGCTTTTCAGAGCATTCACACAAGGTTGGCACCGGGTGCGACACCTACAACGTGCTGACATGAGGAAAGCTTCCAACCGATTTCTCATACACAAACTGCAGTTGACCGGTGTTGCCTGGTGAAACGTTGTTATGATACCTCGTGCAAGGAGGAGAAATGCGTACCATCACGTTTCCGACTTTTATAAAGGTCCGATTGTAACCTATCACGATTGCGGTTTATCGTATCGCGACATTGCTGCTCGCGTTGGTCGAGATCCAATGACTGTTAGCAGTATATGGAATCAGTGGGTTCAGGAGGGTAATACGGAACGCCGTACTGCATCCCAACGGCGTCGTATCACTAGCAGTCGAGATGACAGGCATCTTATCCGCATGACTGTAACGGATCGTGCAGCCACGTCTCGATCCCTGAGTCAACAGATGGGGACGTTTGCAAGACAACAACCAGCTGCACGAACAGTTAGACGACGTTTGGAGCAGCATGGACTACAGCTCAGAGACCATGGCTGGGGTTACCCTTGACGCTGCATCACAGACAGTAGCGCCTGCGATGGTGTACTCAACGACGAACCTGAGTGCACGAATGGCAAAACGGCAATTTTTAGGATGAATCCAGGTTCTGTTTACAGCATCACGATGGCCGCATTCGTGTTTGGCGACATCGCGCTGAGCGCACATTGGAAGCGTGTATTCGTCATCGCCATACTGGCGTATCACCCGGCGTGATGGTATGGGGTGCCATTGGTAACACGTCTCGGTCACCTCTTGTTCGCATTGACGGCACTTTGAACAGTGAACGTTACATTTCAGATGTGTTACGACCCGTGGCTCTACCCTTCATTCGATCCCTGCGGAACCCTACATTTCAGCAGGATAATGCACGACCGACTGTTGCAGGTCCTGTAGGGCCTTTCTGGATACAGAAAATGTTCGACTGCTGCCCTGGCCAGCACATTCTCCAGATCTCTCACCAATTAGAAACGTCTGGTCAATGGTGACCGACCAACTGGCTCGTCACAATTCGCCAGTCACTTCTCTTGATGAACTGTGGCATCGTGTGAAGCTGCATGGGCAGCTGTACCTGTACACGCCATCCGAGCTGTGTTTGACACAACCCAGGCGCATCAAGGTCGTTATTACGGCCAGAGGTGGTTATTCTGCGTACTGATTTCTCAGGATCTATGTATCCAAATTGCGTGAAAATGTAATCACATGTCAGTTCTAGTAAGTATAATATATTTGTCTAATGAATACCCATTTATCATCTGCATTTGTTCTTGGTGTAGCAATTTTAATGGCCAGTAGTGAACATGTACAGGCCCAACAGGCGTGGCATAACGTATCCCATATCAGTATTCGCCATGCGTACGATCGACTGGATCTCGCAGTCAGCGCTTGCATTGCCGCCCCTGGAGGCTACAACATGTACTAATATGGATGTATCGGCATGCCTGACAACCGCTTGTGCTATTTTTCTGTAAATGTGCACTGTTGCAACAATAAATCTTGAGTGAACTGGAAACCTCTAAAATTGCGTACAATTTTTTTCCGGGAGAGCATATTTCAACATCATGTCATTAAAAACGGTCGAAAACTTTAAAATTAGAAAAATACACCACGGACGGAAAAATTTTGAAGTTCAAAATAATTTACAGTAGAAGTAGTGATCAGAGCATAGCAACTAAAAAATAAAGACTGAATCACAATTATTCGACAGTGGCTGTTAAATACATTGATAAACTTAGCAACTACAAAACTGACTTAAGGCCGAATTAAAGCTTTGTTTCATCGGTAGCCAGAAAGTAGTACAATGCAGTACAGTACAGTTTAGAAGGCAACCTTGCAAGGCAAATCGAAATTATTCTCAGCAGGTGCACCAACATCTTGTTACAGTGAGGTAAGTGTTGGCAGGGAGACAACCAAGATCAGTCACAAATTAAGAATGATAGCCAGAAGCAAAAGTCAATTTTTTTCTTACAACAGTATTTTAAAGGTATGCAGTATTGAATTAACGGCCGATAGACACCCAAACACGTTTTACTATAGGTGAAGGCGCTTTAAGGCTTGCTTGAAATTCGCCTTCTAAGACGTAAGAAATCCATTACTAACTATATAGAAACACTTACAATAAAATGGCTAAGCAAACTATAGACAGAACGTACATTACAGGTCGCCTCTAAGCGACGTTTCTTTGCTTAATACTTTCATGCAGTCCCGTACAATTTAGATAATTGAAAATTTTGATGAGGTACGCCGTCCTCTTCGGGGCGACAGGGAAGCAAACAATGCCAGTAGCCAACCAAATACACGAACAGAATCGGCCAGGAACGGCGGGCTGCAAGGTAAAAACGGGCACGGCAAATAGAGTCACTGAGGGGGGTAGTTTTACAAGGCAGCAAATGGCAAGTGAAACAGACCTGAGGTAGCCAGATGGCCAGTCGCCTTACCAAAATGTGTTTTCTCTATCAGTCGTGGTGCAAAGGTGTTTGGTAAAGGGCACAGTGAAGTCGCTGAGAAACAATTCGTGCAATAATGGCCGATTCTGCAACACATACATAGAAATAGGATTAAACATTGTAATCTCCTCCCTCCTTCCTTCTTCGATCTATTGTCCATATTAAACAATATCCAGTCCAAGTAATTAATAAGCGAAGTCTTTATGAAGATTTTGAGAGGAGAAACTTTCAAGTTTACATTGGTTGCCAGGTTGAGATTCATTGAGAGAGTGCTTCGTAGTCCATCAACAAGGGAGGTGGCTTACAAAACACTCGTTCGACCTATACTCCAGTATTGCTCATCAGCGTGGGATCCATACCATGTCGGGTTGACAGAGGAGATAGAGAAGATCCAAAGAAGAGCGGCGCGTTTCGTCACAGGGTTATTTGCTAAGCGTGATAGCGTTACGGAGATGTTTAGCAAACTCAAGTGACAGACTCTGCAAGAGATGCGCTTTGCATCGCGGTGTAGTTTGCTGTCCAGGTTTCGAGAGGGTGCGTTTCTGGATGAGGTATCGAATATATTGCCTCCCCCTACTTATACCCCGAGGAGATCACGAATGTAAAATTAGAGAGATTAGAGCGCGCACGGAGGCTTTCCGGCAGTCGTTCTTCCCGCGAACTATACGCGAATGGAACAGGAAAGGGAGGTAATGACAGTGGCACGTAAAGTGCTCTCCGCCACACACCGTTTGGTGGCTTGCGGAGTATAAATGTAGATGATGTAGATGTAGTTTGTGATGTTGAGATGGCTCCAGTTCTTCTCCTTCAGGGCTCTAGTTCTTGAAGCTGAAAATCTCACATCAGGTCTTCACGGTTAGTTTGAACTAAATAAATTTGAAGATTGTTGTTGCAGAATTCTATTTGCATAAATATGTTTCGTCACATTTTAGTATATCATACAGTCTTTTTATTATCACATTAACTAAACTGAAATTACATTGTTCGCACCTATTGTACAAAAATACGCCCAATCGCATCAGAGATAAGCTTACGACTCAACATCACTCAACTTAGATACAAGCCAATACACGAGTTTCAGTAGGCCAAAATACAAAGTCAACTGGTCCAGCATTAAGGGTTAAATTTAAATGAAATCCCAATACGAGTACAGACTGCGTTAGTTAACACTATTTTCGTTACAATGCAAGGCATTACCGTAAAGAAAACTGGCAGACGTGAAGTTTTTTAAAATAAATCACGACTAGAAATTCACAGAGCAAAATTAGGAAAAGCGTCTTAAGGACATTAGCAGTCGTTCACGCCGTTCGGTAATGCAGTGGGTACGGAACAAACGCATTGCCTTCGCGACAATTTACAAAAACATTAATAACACCAGCGAGCAGCTTTAGCTCACAGTACCAGTCTGGAGTAACACCACAAACACCAAACAGTCGCGGTAGAAACCAGGATGCCGCAACAGAGCACAAGATTAGTGCCTCTTGCCAAAGTATCTCACCATAGTCCGCAACACGGGCAGGCAACAGTTCTCGGGTCTGGTTGAGCACGGGATACAACCCGTCGGCTTTGACGAATGACGTCAGAATTCGCCAGAGAGCATGTATTACAGAGTTGAAAGAGCTGAGAAGAATGTTCAGAAACAAAGGAATGAGAGAGAGAGAGAAACTGTATTTCACATATGTAAGGGCCGGTAGAATTTTCGCGTTAACGATATCGGGTATTTATACCTTAGTATTTCTCCGAGAAATACAATGGAAAGAAATGAATGAAATATGTTACTAGCAAAGAATACATCACGTGAGATGTATGTCAGTTGTATCTCGAAACTCTTTCGAACTATATTGCTTAACTGCAGTACGGGATACAAGTTTAGCGTACGTCGATTTCTTAGTTGTAAGTAGCATTAGTGTCCTGTTGTTCACTTGAACTATGTATCGCCTGTTCCACTAAATCGTAAATGAAACACCGGATACAAGTTAAAAGCTCATTCGAAGTGTGTTGCCTAAGTACAGTACGGAGTACGAGTGTGTTGTAAGTCGATTTCTTCGTTTTCATTAGCATTACTGTCGTGTTTTTCACTAGAACGATGTATCCTCCGCTTCAGTAAACCCTAAATGAAACACGGGATACAAATTTTAGTTGTGACGGGGGTTTCACAAGTGCACATTCGAAAATGTCGTAGTGATACTAGAGCTGGAAAACGAAGCAAGATCGACAGCTGTGAAATTTCTGTTACGCACTTCACGACACGAAAATACACATATTAGTGGAATAAAACAGTGAAATATGGCAAAATAGTGAAATACAGGGAAAGAAGCAAATGGAAAAGTGAACTTACCACATCGAAATATCGAGGAATAACTGAAGCTCGCCTAAACAGTCAGTAACGCAAATCACACACCCACACTCGCAACAAACACACAAACACAACATTACGAAACCTCTCTCTCTCTCTCTCTCTCTCTCTCTCCCTCTTCCATACACACATACACACACACACACACACACACACACACACACACACACACACACACATTCACCAACCCTCCTTCCCTCCTCCCCTCTTCCCCCTCCCACCTCCCCCCTCTCTGAAATTAACTGAGATGTTTGGGACGGTACATTTTGCCAACATGTTTAATAAAACATTTAAACGGGCAATATGTCCGCGGAATACTTTGTCTCCACAAATACTCATCTAGATGGCTTTGAAGAGTCGAAACCTGACGTTTCCCTTTCCTTATAAGAGATTTTACCGCTGACCAGTACCCCTCTATGCTATAGTGCAGGCGCCGTCGATAGAGATCTAAATTCAATGTTGTGGTTTACTACTAGATGTTGATAACCCCTAGACCCTAAATCCCTATACGAACAAAACCCGTCTGAAATAACAATAGAACCCTCTGCAACCTGATCTTCAATTAAGCTAGCCAAAACTTCGTTACTTATGTTTGATACTACTCTGAACACTACAGCGTCACAATGCTGACCTGGACCTACTGTCCCCCATACCTATAATCCCACTGGAGGTTCCCCCCCCCCCCCCCATTGTATTTCCTTTTCCCAAAATTGGATTCGTCAATTTCGACCATAACACCCGGCCTCCCCAACGGCCCCCTATATTTCATATATTTCCCACAAACTTCCCTACAAAACGAGTACCAGTCTACTACCGTACGCTTACTCACACGCCATTCATGCACACAGAGCCACACAGGATATCTTAAACACCAACAGTATGTGATTTTCATTACGTCTCTCAGGGCGAGCTTAGATTTCTCGAACCACGTTCCCCTCCTAATAGATCGCCATAACCGGTCTCTGCCGCACCTCCATACAAATGAGTCGTGAGTACGGCGACGAGATACACTCGTGAGGCGCATATGTTCGCCGCTCTCACATTGGACGTATTCCGCAATGCGACCACACATTTGCAAGAAGCAAATTGTGGTCAACATGTCTTGGCCCATGTATTCTCTTAAATCGTCAAGATTCATTGGGATAGACAAATCCATTCCTATAAACGAAAATAAAACACTAAAAATTGTTCTACAATAAAAAACTAATACCCCACATTACCTCAATATCATTACGAAACATATTAAGTACCGTCTGAATAAGAAACAAACAATTAACTTAATTAAATCACACTTTTAATAATTTAACGAATATCAAGCGATCGATTTTAGATTCACATTCAATTATTTTAATGATAACGTTTATTAGAACACAGAACTGTTTTATTATCTATGCCTCGAAGTGAAGTTCTCAGCCGCCGTGCTGGAGCCAGTAACACTACCACTACCAAGGTGAGGCCGCCCCCTTCCAGTAATGATAGCCAGCGTGGATCTGGAACTGTTGCGACCCAGCAAGCCGAGCACGGGCGTGCAGTATGTCCCTCCAGGCGCTGTTTACTCGCGCCCTCTTGCGTCCTCTGGTCTCCTAGCAACGGGCCAGAAGCACGACTAGCGTATAACGATACCAAGCGCGGGCCCACGTGACACGTTGCATGTTATGGTAATTGATAATTTCTTGTTAATATTTGATACTGCACGACTGACGTTAGCCCGGCGTATTGGGAATGGCCCTCAGTTTACGTGTGTCGTACCTATGTTGTCATGGACACTTGGCTCCTATGATATTTCGGTTTTTACGTTTGCAGGATTCATATCAGGTTCAGATTCTATTCTGACACAACCTCATGATTACACGACCATTACTACTGTGTTCAGTTCTTTTATCTTTTCCCGATTTTACGAATGGCACGATATGTTTCTCATTTTATGACAGGATGATTTTACTGGCTATACTTCGCCCTGATATATTGGGCATAGCATAGCTTCGTATTTACGTTTTCATCATAGCTTGTTTGTAAGTTTTCAGTTTTCAGTTTATTTTTGCCCATTTTATGTTTCAACATTTGGTATATCACACGCTTTACGGTACACGTGTTCGCCCACCTTTCCACTATTTTATCCCCTTGGGTTAAAGAAAGTTCACAATGTTAGCTGCTTATGAAACTATTTCATTCTACACTCCTGGAAATTGAAATAAGAACACCGTGAATTCATTGTCCCAGGAAGGGGAAACTTTATTGACACATTCCTGGGGTCAGATACATCACATGATCACACTGACAGAACCACAGGCACATAGACACAGGCAACAGAGCATGCACAATGTCGGCACTAGTACAGTGTATATCCACCTTTCGCAGCAATGCAGGCTGCTATTCTCCCATAGAGACGATCGTAGAGATGCTGGATGTAGTCCTGTGGAACGGCTTGCATACCATTTCCACCTGGCGCCTCAGTTGGACCAGCGTTCGTGCTGGACGTGCAGACCGCGTGAGACGACACTTCATCCAGTCCCAAACATACTCAATGGGGGACAGATCCGGAGATCTTGCTGGCCAGGGTAGTTGACTTACACCTTCTAGAGCACGTTGGGAGGCACGGGATACATGCGGACGTGCATTGTCCTGTTGGAACAGCAAGTTCCCTTGCCGGTCTAGGAATGGTAGAACGATGGGTTCGATGACGGTTTGAATGTACCGTGCACTAATCAGTGTCCCCTTGACGATCACCGGAGGTGTACGGCCAGTGTAGGAGATCGCCCCCCACACCATGATGCCGGGTGTTGGCCCTGTGTGCCTCGGTCGTATGCAGTCCTGATTGTGGCGCTCACCTGCACGGCGCCGAACACGCATACGACCATCATTGGCAGCAAGGCAGAAGCGACTCTCATCGCTGAAGACGACACGTCTCCATTCGTCCCTCCATTCACGCCTGTCGCGACACCACTGGAGGCGGGCTGCACGATGTTGGGGCGTGAGCGGAAGACGGCCTAACGGTGTGCGGGACCGTAGCCCAGCTTCATGGAGACGGTTGCGAATGGTCCTCGCCGATACCCCAGGAGCAACAGTGTCCCTAATTTGCTGGGAAGTGGCGGTGCGGTCCCCTACGGCACTGCGTAGGATCCTACGGTCTTGGCGTGCATCCGTGCGTCGCTGCGGTCCGGTCCCAGGTCGACGGGCACGTGCACCTTCCGCCGACCACTGGCGACAACATCGATGTACTGTGGAGACCTCACGCCCCACGTGTTGAGCAATTCGGCGGTACGTCCACCCGGCGTCCCGCATGCCCACTATACGCCCTCGCCCAAAGTCTGTCAACTGCACATACGGTTCACGTCCACGCTGTCGCGGCATGCTAGCAGTGTTAAAGACTGCGATGGAGCTCCGTATGCCACGGCAAACTGGCTGACACTGACGGCGGCGGTGCACAAATGCTGCGCAGCTAGCGCCATTCGACGGCCAACACCGCGGTTCCTGGTGTGTCCGCTGTGCCGTGCGTGTGATCATTGCTTGTACAGCCCTCTCGCAGTGTCCGGAGCAAGTATGGTGGGTCTGACACACCGGTGTCAATGTGTTCTTTTTTCCATTTCCAGGAGTGTGTGTCGTAATCGTTTATTGAAGCGTATCGTAATATTTCTGTATTTATATCTTCGTACTTCGATGTACTTCATGTTTCATAAAATAATTCCTCTGCGTTTTATAAGTTTCAAGCTCACATTGTGCATGAGGTCTGTGAATTTTATTACATTTATTTATTTTTCTATCTGTACATTATTCATTGTATGCTTCCGTAATGGTTACGTTCTTAGGTAGCCGACTATTGTCTAACGCCTTTGAAGGCAGATGTCTTCCTTACCACTACCTTTCTCGATGTACAGTCAGATGGGCACCTGGCTCCACGTATTTAAGAGCTACATTTTCAGTACCTTATGTGCCCACATTTTAGTGGTCTGTTTTTGCACTTCTCTATAATTATTGATGGAAAATGCGGTCTACTTTGCTTATATTTGTCCTGAGGCATTTTTTATATATATATTTTTTGTCACAGCTATGTCTAATGATGATTTAGCGAAATACATCAAGAAATTAATTTGTGACGAAGACCTTCCACAATACATTACGCGGGAGCCGCTCAAAAGTGCAATAATGGCAGCAGCAGCCGAGCCTAGCTCTCATGGGTCGGCAATCCGTTGTGCGACAGGCGTGTGACTAAATCCCTAAAACTATCTTTCGGTTTTATGTCCCTTCCTTGCCCTTCGTAGAGAAGCTCCCCTCTGCAGAGGAACGTCAGGCCCTTTACATCACCAGGCATTCAGAAAAGTAACTCTAATGTAGCAACAGCACCTCGATTAGTTTATAATGCAACACAACTCAGCCAATGGAGTGCCACCCTTGGAACAAATTTCCTTTGGTTCACGTCTTTGGTCACTTTTTTTTTTGTAATCACACTACTGGTTCCGGTCTATAATGATGATCTTCAGATCTGTTTTATAAAAACATGTCCTAATATACTGGATCCATAGTGACATCGTCAGTATATTAGGACGTGTTTTTTTTAACAGATCTAAAGATCATCATTATAGACCGAAACCGGTGGTCTGATAACAAAAAAATTGTGACCATAGACGTGAGCGAAAGGAAATTTATTCTATATTAGGGTCACTATTGAAATCGTGACCATATTGCAGATTGTGATTCATTTGGAATAAATGTAAAATATATTTCTTTAGCTAACAAATAAGTTCTTGTTCACTGTGAAGTATGATGGGAATTATGTCAGGGCCTGGTGACTAGTTCGGTTTAAGGGGGTACACCGTTGAATATTTCAAGAAACCGATTCTGTTTGCTCAAAATGTTACCTTTTGTTGTGACCAGACGAAACTACTTTCATACGGCCGTAACTGTGGTTCTTTGATTGCTCTAAGAGAAGGCTCATCAAACTAGAACATGTGAAAAATAAGTTCACTTTATTGTGTGGAAAAAAAGAGATTTACTTAACTTTGACGCAGCTCTTTACCACACGAATTCTTGATGATCTAAACAGTCATTGACCACGAAAGCATCATTAGCTGCACAGATTAACAAACTGTTCTCTTGACATACAAAACGCAACTTTTACGGTACACGTTTCACCAGAGACTTTTAACTGTCACCGTCCTACAGGATGACGGTGCCTGCTGCACCACAGGTCTCCAATTGGGGCTGAGCTCTTTCGTGCTCGAAACTATATTGACCTCAGGGTGAGAGCGCTACTGTTCCTGAGGGGGCAGGCGTTGCGGATTGCAGCGTGGCCTCGCTGATGTCTGTGGCGTCGATTCGCTTTGCCCACTCTGCAGTGCCACCGCGCTCTCTGAACGAAGCCACGCCTGGGATGTACACTTTATTGCAGCGTTCATCCTAAAATCGCCAGAAATTCCCTTTTGGTGTCACAAGGCGATTTGTTGAAAAGTGCCACAGTGCGACAGACCAGTCGACATCGCCTCCATTCAACGACGGCCTCACAGGTGTTGTGGGAGTGCTCGAACTTGAAATCGGACCACCTGTCACAACTTCTGCACAAAAGTGTACGAAAAGCGTATCGAGCGAGCAGAGCGGGATCGCCACGACCACGAAGACGATGCAGCAGTACGGTCCAGAGACCGCTAACTGGAAGTTGGTTAACTCACCTAAAAAAAATGCAGCCCAAACCTTTTAAACGCTCTCTTCAGGAAATCGTGTTTTTCCGATTGGCGGGAAACGTACCGTGAGAAAGTTACACACGATTTTGATGGGAATTTAACGTCGGCATTATAAACTGAATTTTGTTTCGGCGTACATAACCGTTTTGCGATATCATCAAAAGTCTTTTTTCGGTACTCTTTTATGTCGATTTTTTGGACGAAGAAAATGACATTTTGTTGAACACGTCGTCATTTTGTTGGAACTTAATATTTTTCAGTTATTCTACCTATGCTGGTGAAAACTAAATTGAAAATTACTTATACAGATTTTTTTTCTTTATCGAGTTTAGCCTCTATGGACTACGTAGTAACAACCATTTTAGTGTCTAGGTCTTGTTCTTGTTCCAGCTTTCTGCCAGTATCTTCTGAGCCCATCAAGAAGTGTCTGTTTATGCTCTTCGGACAAAGGTACTCTCCATCTTTTGGACGTTGATTCCACATTAAAACTTTGGTAGTTGTTAACCAATCTTCTAAATTTGTTCCTGTCAGGAATTTCTCTCTCTGAGATACCAAACTGCCTAAGATCTTTTTCAAATTCGTCTGTATTAAAATTAATACCAGGATTTTGCAAAAATTGGGAAAAGCGTTGTTAGAAATGAGACTCCTTAACGTTTGTAAATTCAAATTTATTACAATTATTCACATTTCAAGAACGTTATTTCTCTCATTAGTATCTGTGACAACCAATTCCAGTGACTCACGTTTCGAATTCACAAGAGAGTAGGAGTGCCGTAATTTGCATGTGAATTGCTTTCAAATGCAAACAGGCACTAACCCGCTCCACATACCAGTTTTCCATTTCTTCCTTCACCCACGCTCTCGATCCGGCTTTCGGCTTTCCAGGTCATCGTGACACAGCACAAGGTTTAAAGACACGTTTTGCTGACGGTCTACTCACACTTAAGTTGCCTGTCGGTGACCTTGAAAGGCGTGAATCAGTTAGTCATGGTTAGTGTTTGGAAGTACTGTCAGAGAAGATTCGCTAGGCAAAACGAATTTAATTTACTGTCATGCTCAAAAGTTTCCGAATTACCTGACCTGATTTCCACCTGATTTGCACGCAGCCCGCATGACTTACTTGACTTGTAGCTCATCTTATCACCTTTCAGTAAGTCATTTGACTACACAACATGGTTTACAGGAGGAACCACGAGGTTTCATTGTTCTGTATGCAATTATTCAAATTCTTCGAACCATCTCGGCCTTGTTTTCTTGTTGTTGTGGTCATCAGTCCTGAGACTGGTTTGATGCAGCTCTCCATGCTACTCTATCCTGTGCAAGCTTCTTCATCTCCCAGTACCTACTGCAGCCTATATCCTTCTGAATCTGCTTAGTGTATTCATCTCTTGGTCTCCCTCTACGACTTTTACCCTCCACGCTGCCCTCCAATACTAAATTGGTGATCCCTCGATGTCTCAGAACATGTCCTACCAACCGATCCCTTCTTCTAGTCAAGTTGTGCCACAAGCTCCTGTTCTCCCCAAATCTATTCAATACCTCCTCATTAATTATGTCATCTATCCACCTAATCTTCAGCATTCTTCTGTATCACCACATTTCGAAAGCTTCTATTCTCTTCTTGTCTAAACTACACTCCTGGAAATGGAAAAAAGAACACATTGACACTGGTGTGTCAGACCCACCATACTTGCTCCGGACACTGCGAGATGGCTGTACAAGCAATGATCACACGCACGGCACAGCGGACACACCAGGAACAGCGGTGTTGGCCGTCGAATGGCGCTAGCTGCGCAGCATTTGTGCACCGCCGCCGTCAGTGTCAGCCAGTTTGCCGTGGAATACGGAGCTCCATCGCAGTCTTTAACACTGCTAGCATGCCGCGACAGCGTGGACGTGAACCGTATGTGCAGTTGACGGACTTTGGGCGAGGGCGTATAGTGGGCATGCGGGACGCCGGGTGGACGTACCGCCGAATTGCTCAACACGAGGGGCGTGAGGTCTCCACAGTACATCGATGTTGTCGCCAGTGGTCGGCGGAAGGTGCACGTGCCCGTCGACCTGGGACCGGACGGCAGCGACGCACGGATGCACGCCAAGACCGTAGAATCCTACGCAGTGCCGTAGGGGACCGCACCGCCACTTCCCAGCAAATTAGGGACACTGTTGCTCCTGGGGTATCGGCGAGGACCATTCGCAACCGTCTCCATGAAGCTGGGCTACGGTCCCGCACACCGTTAGGCCGTCTTCCGCTCACGCCCCAACATCGTGCAGCTCGCATCCAGTGGTGTCGCGACAGGCGTGAATGGAGGGACGAATGGAGACGTGTCGTCTTCAGCGATGAGAGTCGTTTCTGCCTTGGTGCCAATGATGGTCGTATGCGTGTTTGGCGCCGTGCAGGTGAGCGCCACAATCAGGACTGCATACGACCGAGGCACACAGGGCCAACACCCGGCATCATGGTGTGGGGAGCGATCTCCTACACTGGCCGTACACCTCTAGTGATCGTCGAGGGGACACTGAATAGTGCACGGTACATCCAAACCGTCATCGAACCCATCGTTCTACCATTTCTAGACCGGCAAGGGAACTTGGTGTTCCAACAGGTGCACGGTACATCCAAACCGTCATCGAACCCATCGTTCTACCATTCCTAGACCGGCAAGGGAACTTGCTGTTCCAACAGGACAATGCACGTCCACATGTATCCCGTGCCACCCAACGTGCTCTAGAAGGTGTAAGTCAACTACCCTGGCCAGCAAGATCTCCGGATCTGTCCCCCATTGAGCATGTTTGGGACTGGATGAAGCGTCGTCTCACGCGGTCTGCACGTCCAGCACGAACGCTGGTCCAACTGAGGCGCCAGGTGGAAATGGCATGGCAAGCCGTTCCACAGGACTACATCCAGCATCTCTACGATCGTCTCCATGGGAGAATAGCAGCCTGCATTGCTGCGAAAGGTGGATATACACTGTACTAGTGCCAACATTGTGCATTCTCTGTTGCCTGTGTCTATGTGCCTGTGGTTCTGTCAGTATGATCATGTGATGTATCTGACCCCAGGAATGTGTCAATAAAGTTTCCCCTTCCTGGGACAATGAATTCACGGTGTTCTTATTTCAATTTCCAGGAGTGTATTTATCGTCCACGTTTCACTTCCATACATGGCTACACTCTAAACAAACACTTCCAGAAACGACTTCCTGACATTTAAAACTACACTCGATGTTAACAAATTTCTCTTCTTCAGAAACGCTTTCCTTGCCATTGCCAGTCTACATTTTATATCCTCTCTACTTCGACCATCATCAGTTATTTTTCTCCCCAAATAGCAAAACTCCTTTACTTCTTTGAGTTTCTCATTTCCTAATCTAATTCCCTCAGCATCACCCTACTTAATTCGACTACATTCCATTATCCTCGTTCTGCTTTTGTTGATGTTCATCTTATACCCTCCTTTCAAGACACTGTCCATTCCGTTCAACTGCTCTTCCAAGTCCTGTGCTGTCTCTGACAGAATTACAATGTCATCGGCGAACCTCAAAGTTTTTATTTCTTCTCCATGGATTTTAATACCTACTCCGAACTTTTCTTTTATATCCTTTATTGCTTGCTCAATATACAGATTGAATAACATCGGGGATAGGCTACAACCCTGTCTCACTCCCTTCCCAACCACTGCTTTCCTTTCATACCCCTCGACTCTTATAACTGCCATCTGCTTTCTGTATAAATTGTAAATAGCCTTTCGCTCCCTGAATTTTATCCCTGCCACCTTCAAAATTTGAAATAGACTATTCCAGTCAACATTGTCAAAAGCTTTCTCTATGTTACAAATGCTAGAAACGTAGGTTTGTCTTTCCTTAATCCTTCTTCTAAGATAAGTTGTAAGGTCAGTATACCCTCACGTGTTCCAACATTTCTACGGAATCCAAATTGGTCTTCCCAGATGTTGGCTTCTATCAGTTTTTCCATTCGTCTGTAAAGAACTCGCGTTAGTATTTTGCAGCTGTGAGTTATTAAACTGATAGTTCGGTAATTTTCACGTCTGTCAACACCTGCTTTCTTTGGGATTGGAATTATTATATTCTTCTTGAAGTCTGAGGGTATTTCGCCTGTCTGGTACATCTTTCACACCAGATGGTAGAGTTTTGTCAGGACTGGCTCTCCCAAGGCTATCAGTAGTTCTAATGGAATGTTGTCTACTCCGGGGTCCTTGTTTCGACTCAGGTCTTTCAGTGCTCTGTCAAACTCTTCACGCAGTATCATATCTCCCATTTCATCTTCGTCTACAGCCTCTTCCATTTCCATAATATTGTCCTCAAGTACATCGCCCTTGTATACACCCTCTATATACTCCTTCCACCTTTCTGATTTCCCTTCTTTGCTTAGAACTGGGTTTCCATCAAAGCTCTTGATATTCATGCAAGCGGTTCTCCTTTCTCCAAAGGTCTCTTTAATTTTCCTGTAGGCAGTATCTATCTTACCCTTAGTGAGATAAGCCTCTACATCCTTACATTTGTCCTCTAACCATGCCTGCTTAGCCATTTTGCACTTCCTGTCCACCTCGTTTTTGAGACGTTTGTATTTCTTTTTGCCTGCTTCATTTACTGCATTTTTATATTTTCCCCTTTCATCAATTAAATTCAGTATATCTTCTGTTACCGAAGGGTTTCTACCAGCCCTCGTCTTTTTACCTATTTGATCGTCCGCTGCCTTCACTATTTCATCCCTCAATGCTACCCATTCCTCTTCTACTGTATTTCTTTCCCCCATTCCTGTCAATTGTTCCCTTATGCTCTCCCTGAAACTCTGTACAACCTCTGGTTCTTTCAGTTTATCCAGGTCCCATTTCCTTAAACAGCATGTTGTCATCAGCAATGTTGCTGTAATCACTATAGCACGTGCACCTGTGTACAGTTCCAAAGTCACCTATCGCGCTTGTTATGCAGCACAGACTCGTTAGATCCCGGCATGGATACGAAACCAGCACCTATGGCTAATGTTAATGAAACCAAACTTCCGTATCTGACCGAGACTCGAACGCAGCACCGCCCTTTTATTGCTGAATATGCATAAACAAACGTGAAATATCAAATTTTTGGTCAGTATCAGTAATTAGCAAAATATTACGCAGAATCATGCCAACAGAAGGAGAAAACTGAAGGCATTACCAAGTTAGTAATTCTGCAATACCATATGTTTCTTCATCCATACTAGTTCCAGAGCATAGAGAATCTATATACGAAATAAAACAGTTCTTTATGACTCTCAAAGTTTAAATAGGTGCATAACTAGCTGCTCACGAACCTCTTAGATATTTAATGCTACTTTGTGGTAGTTAACAAGGGTGATAGATGACTTTCGAACCGCACATAGAGCCACATGCCGTTATGCGTACAGTGAAATTACTTTAAGGCACTGTCGATATTGATATTTTTATAGAGCGCTCGACGCTGTCAATCGCGGTTTTTCTAACTATGCGGTCAGTTAGCCAGTTTACGCAAGACCATTCGCTAAGGGAACGACGGTTAATATTTGGTGAGAAAACCTTGCAGGCACCAGTGATACTTCGAGCTGTCGTAGTACTTTGGGAGCCCTGATGTTCCTGCAAAACGTCTTATGCACAAAAAGATTTAGATTCGACTAAGGAGGAAGCCAGTTCACAACAAAGTACAAAATAAATGTTATTGTGAAACATCAGTACTGTGAAGATGAGTTTTTAATATGTGTGTGTTCCTCTAAGAACCAACAGAATATTTCACAAATGATAGCACCATCCATCTTTGTTACAGGGATTATTGCATTCTTCCTGAATTCTGAATCATATACGTTACTCATACGTACAGGGATATATAAGATCAGTCGCGCGGGGTAGCCGCTCGGTCTAGGGCGTCTTGTCACGGTTCGCTCGGCTTACCCCGTCGGAGGTTCGAGTCCTCCCTCGGGCATGGGTGTGTGTGTCGTCCTTAGCGTAAGTTAGTTTAAGTTGGATTAAGTAGTGTGTAAGCTTAGGGACCGATGACCTCAGCAGTTTGGTCCGATAAGACGTTACCACAAATTTATAAATAAGATTAAAAATTCTACGTAATGATTCTAACTATATAAGGAAAATGAAGTGTATGTTGTCTGGGGTGCTTTTAACTTATTAGATACAAGGTGAAATCATAAATATGCATAAACGTACTTATGCTACTACTCCGGGTGTGTCCCATCAACAGTTCCCTTCTTTTAAACAAATTTTGTCAGTTCGAGTAAGTACCTCCTCATTATTCGACATATCTATTTAGTCTTCAGAAATTTTCTGCAGCACCACCATTCAAAAGTTTCTATTCTCTTCAGATATGAATTGCTTATCATACAAGCTTTGCTTCCTTTCAAGACCACACTCCAGACAAATATCCAGAGAAAAGGCTTCCTAACACTTACGTTTATATTCGACGTTAAAAAATTCCTATTTTTTTTCAAAATGTTTTTCGGCCTATATTCGTTCTGCATTTTATGTCCTCTCTGCTTCGGCCACCACAAGTGAATTTGCTGACCAGATAGCAAAATTCACCTATCAGCGTCTCATTTACTAATCTAATTACTTCAGCATCACCCGATTTCGCTCGACAACATTCCGTTACCCTTGATTTACATTTGTTGACGTTTGTTCTGTAACCTCTTCTCAAGCCACTATCCATTTCATCCAACGTGTATTCCAAGTCCTTCGCTGGAAGTGACAGATTACAGTATCATCGGCAAAGTTAAAAGTTTTTCTTTTTCTTTTTAAACTTTAATTCACTTTCCGTATTCCTCCTTGGTTTTCTTTACTGCTTGCTGAATGTACAGACTGACTAACATCGGATATAGGCTACAGCCCTGTCACTCGCTTCTCAACTAATGCCACCCTTGTTACAGTATTTATAATTTATTTGGTAAGTGTTTGTGTGACGTGCCATGTCGTATCAATCAGGAATCTGCAAGAAATTTCGTAAGACTGTAAATGATATCGCTGTCATCAACCCGTAAGTCAGTTTCAAAATCACAGTGCCTTCTGGACATGACCCTATTCCAGGTGGTACGACCATCTATTTTCCGACCTTTTGGAACTGACCTATCAAGCTATTTAGAAGCGGGTCTACAGTTTATTTTAGGCACTGCAGCACGGAATAAGTTAAGATTTTTCATACCGACAAATCATTGAGAGAGCTCAAATAATGTGCAGAAGGTAAAAAGTTTTCAGTGGCAGACGGAGGCTTGACCGCCTGACCTGTGGATCTGTATGTCTGTTGCCCAGTTAGTTACTTATTTTTACAGAATGACACTTCGTGGGAACTACACACAAATTTTTTTGTATCAATTCATAAAGTAATACGTTCTACGGAACTTGTATACACTTCAGCAGGACCATTTTATCAGAGACCATAAATAAATAGACTCAAAACAGTGCGTCCTTGATCTGCAGCTGTACTGTAATGTCAGCCACTACAGTTTTAAATGAAGTCCGTAGTAAAATTTTCTCTGACTTAGCAGTGTTCTAAGAATTTATGTTAAACACTAAAAAATTCAAAACTAGTTAGTAACGTAATTTGCAGGGTTGGGATGGGGAAGTTATCCTTTATTGAAATACTTTTACCACTGATGCACCATTCAAGCTGAATACTTTTAAGCTTCGCTTCGCGTGGATGGCACAAATGTGTCTTGGTAGAAATCTCTTTGGTAGTTTACACGTACTGCCTGAAGAGCTCCAATTTCATCCTGCTGGAAGCGAAAGGCCGTCTTGAATACCTGATCGATTTCTCCCACCAAACTTTGTAAAGGTAGCCCTCAAATCACTAATTCAATCTCATTCTGATAAATGTGTGAGTTTTCTAAATGCCACATTGCCTTTTATCCGGTTATAGGTGCCTTTTTCCTTTTTTTGTTTTGCCTCCAACTGCTACCTCAACGTTTTTCCATCAGATCACGTTCATGTGGTTTGTTTCAAACAGAGTATTTACTCAGCCCGAGAGTGAAACTAAAAACGTCTGTAAAGCGTACTCTTCCAGGAAACTGTCATTGTCTGGGTTTAATACTCATCTGATTCAGAATACAGTGGCCTGTTAATTTTACACATGAATGCAAAGAACATTCAATCTACAGGAGGGCTTGCAGGTCCACTGACTGAATCGGTCCATAAGGCTACTGTGAACTGTTTCGAGATTGACAGTGATGTTACGTGCCGATATTGTCAGCGAATTTGCTATCGGCCCTTCTGTACTGCCAACGCGCTTAATCGCCAGACGCATGGCGTTATCGGTTTCCTATAGCTGCTCGTATAACACTCAACCGTTCTTTGGCAGGTGGACCGTGCATCTAAATCTGACGTGTGGCGCGCTGCGAATAAAGTCCGTGGGTCTACAAATTTTGAAGCGATGAAAAATTCGTCGAACACAATTCATCAAAGTGAGTCACATCAGCGTAATTCCACATTTCAGCCACACACCACGTACCTTCTGTGCAGCATCTGTAATTTCGCTACACTGTACAGGTGGTGGGCACTCTAAATACCGTTCCACAAGTTATCTAAACACTTGCATATATTCTGGATGTGGTCTATCCGAAGTATTCAGTTACATAATACACAATTCTATATGCGTTGATTTAGTGGTGGCAGGATTCGCATGCACCACGCTAGTTACGAGAGGTTGTATTTCTGATTACAGAAATCATACTGTTTTTAATTCCGTCCTGACGCAGTTGAATTACAATTATTTTCTACCATCATATTACGAAAATACACTAATGGCCATTAAAACTGCTACACCACGACCATGACGTGCTACAGACGCGATATTTAACAGAGAGGAAGAAGATGCTGTGATATGCAAATTATTAGCTTTTCAGAGCATTCACACAAGGTTGGCGCCGGTGGCGACACCTGCAACGTGCTGACATCAGGAAAGTTTCCAACCGATTTCTCATACACAAACAGCAGTTGACCGGCCTTGCCTCGTGAAACGTTGTTGTGATGCCTCGTGTAAAGAACAGAAATGCATAGCACCACGTTTCCGACTTTGATAAAGGTCTGATTGTAGTCTATCGCGATTGCTGCTCGCGTTGGTAGAGACCCAATGACTGTTAGCAGAATATGGAATCAGTGGGTTCAGGAGGGTAATACGGAACGCCGTGCTGGATCCCAACGGCCTCGTATCACTAGCAGTCGAGATGACAGCCATCTTATCCGCATGGCTGTAACGGATCGTGAAGCCACGCCTCGATCCCTGAGTCAACAGATGGGGACGTTTGCAAGAGAACAACCATCTGCACGAACAGTTCAACGATGTTTACAGCAGCATGGAGTATCAGCTCGGAGACCCTGGCTGCTGTTACCCTTGACGCTGCATCACAGACAGGAGCACCTGCGATGGTGTATTCAACGACGAATCTGGGTGCACGAATGGCATAACGTCATTTTTTCGGATGAATCCAGGTTCTGCTTACAGCATCATGAACGTCACATCCGTGTTTGGCGACATCGCAGTGAACGCACATTGGAAGCGTGTATTCGTCATCGCCATACTGGCGTATCACCCGGCGTGGTGGTATAGGGTGCCACGTCTCGGTCACCTCTTCTTCGCATTGACGGCACTTTGAACAGCAGACCTTACATTTCAGATGTGTTACGACCCGTGGCTCTACCCTTCATTCGATCCCTGCGAAACGCTACATTTCAGCAGGATAATGCACGACCGCATGTTGCAGGTCCTGTACCGACCTTTCTGGATACAGAAAATATTCGACTGCTGCCTTAGCCAGCACATTCTCCAGATCTCTCACCAATTGAAAACGTGTGGTCAATGGTGGCCCAGCAACTGTCTCGTCACAATACGCCAGTCACCATCCTTGATGAACTGTGGTATCGTGTTGAAGCTGTATGGGCAACTGTACCTGTGCATGCCATCCAAGCTCTGTTTGACTCAATGCCCAGGTGTATCAAGGCCGTTATTACGGCCAGAGTTGGTTGTTCTGAGTACTAATTTGTCAGAATCTATGCACCCAAATTGCGTGAAAATGTAATCACATGTCATTTCTAGTATAATATGTTTGTCCAATGAATACCCGTTTATTATCTGCATTTCTTCTTGGTGTAGCAATTTTAATGGCCAGTAGTGCAGTTTCACGCAAACCACCTTCCTGACGTACTAAGACTTGACGAAAGCCGCGAAATGAAACAAGTGATAACATGAAACTTCCTGGCAGATTAAAACTGTGTGCCCGACCGAGAGTCAAACTCGGTACCTTAGCCTTTCGCGGGCAAGTGCTCTACCATCTGAGCTACCGAAGCACGACTCACGCCCGGTACTCACAGCTTTACTTCTGCCAGTACCTCGTCTCCTACCTTCCAAACTTTACAGAAGCTCTCCTTCGAACCATGCAGAACTAGCACTCCTGAAAGAAAGGATTTCTTTCAGAAAAGAAAATTATGTAACGTGCAACTTTGCCCATCCGCCTGAACGTGAAAAGCCAGCTTAAAGTTTGCTGAAACGGTAGCAGGCATTTAGCTCCGTTCCCCCATAACCAGCCGACACCTGAAGATGCTCTCGCCGTTGTCTACACGCAGTGTAAACGGAGTGTTGTGACAGCTGACTCCCCCCAAGCGACTTCCGCCTTCCCAGACATACGAGTGAGTCTGCAGCCGGCGGTGTCTGCAAGCAGAGTGGTGTCGTGACGACGTCTCCTTCCAGAGTGAAATGTGCTTCCAGAGTGATTGCCTCTTACTGGACTTAGTTGTTCCGCGAGAACGAAACTAGAAGAGCACATGTCTGCTGTGCTTGCTCTGCTGAGAGTCTGCTCAGAGAAAACAGCGCGAGCACAAAGATCGCTAGGCGCTAGCTTCTGGGTCACCATTAGACCCAGACGAAGGCCACTGCAATCGTGGTTGAAACGTTGGTTTTTTTCTCCAGCAGCAGTAGTTTTTACATTATGACGCGGTACCAAACCCAGAAAACTTTTATGTCGACTGACTTTGGCCGCGGAAGCCTACGCAGTTATAGATGCCACCTAGTCACGGTATCAACTCCTTGTTCGTTCTTCGGTACAGGGAGACTCTCCCTTGTTAACACTGTCCACCATTCTGTAGCCCACCTCTCCACACCGTTGTGAACAAAGTCGTACACTACACTTTGAGCCGAGAATTACTCTAATACTTGGCGGTTGTTCCCACTGTAGCTCCTGGGGAAGTGTTGGTGCATTGGCATTTGTATTCCAGAGCCTGACAGAGTCGACATTGTCTGACAAGCAGACCTGCAGGGTGCTATGGAGTCACAACTACTGCCCAACAAGTTGACTCATTTCTTCTATTTTGGTGTTTCCAATAGGTCATACTCAGTTACAGTTTTTAAAAATTTGTATATTGCAACAGCCAAATATTATTTTTATACGAACTTGGGACTTATCAAAAATGGCTGTGAGCACTATGGGACTTAACATCTGTGGCCATCAGTCCCCTAGAACTTAGAACTACTTAAACCTAACTAACCTAAGGACGTCACACACATCCATGCCCGAGGCAGGCTTCGAACCTGCGACCGTAGCGGTCACACGGTTCCAGACTGAAGCGCCTAGAACCGCACGGCCACTCCAGGCCGGCTTGGGACTAATGAGGGCCATATAACCAAAGAGAACGAAACCTTAATGTGCGTGGAGGCATCCTGGATTTATGGATTATTATACTCTGATCTGATGATTCAGGTGAAGCTACAGTAGGCACCTCACTGCACTCCGGTGGAAACTACATTTTTCTACAGGTTGTTCTCCAGAGTTATACCGGTCCTTCCGCAACGAGTTTTTCAAATCAAAGGAGACAAAGTGTGCAGACACCACAATGCTGTGCGTTATTCGCTAAACAGCTAACATTATACTAAATACACAATGAAACTGCTCTGTTTCAAATCACAGCGTTTTAGAGTAAATTTTATTGATGAGAGAACGGAAGTCATAAAGGTGACATAATTTTACGACAGGATTTGTATAGCAGCTTAAGACTTCAGTGCGCACCGTGGGAACAGTTGAGTCCATCTGAACGCCCAGTACCTCCTCCCAACCGGAGAAACGTCTCCAGATGTGATACTCGACGCTGTCCGGTGTAGTCACCTCGGTGAATTTAAAGACTCTGCCTGCCTACACTATCGGAGCCTAGTGGCTCTGTCTGTCCTGGTTACTCCGAAATAAAAAAAAATTAATAAATCTGTTGTCCTCTCTTATCGTATATTTGTCAGTAAAAATGGACTCGACAAGCAACTCGAACTATCAGTAATAAGAACCTAACCTGCATAACACTGTGTGCTTGTTGTATGAATGTCAGTTTTACTGTCATTTAAGACCTCAAGAGATCGTTACATGAAAGACGTAAAACTAACATTTGGATAACTATCTGACTGCGTATTTGAATATGAAAAACAACAGGAACGAATGAACCTGTAACAATGAATACCTAAGCCATCTGACTGCGTATTTACAAGTGATACAGAATCTGGCTTGTGAAACGGAATTTATTGAATTGGAGTGCATGATATATTGTAGTGCGTCAGTGTCTGTTTTGGCCCTAAGTTTTGCACTCACCTCTTTAGATGAATTGTTACTAAGAATGAATTTAATAAAAAGGAGTTTGCTTGGGTCCTGTTAACTATTAAATAACTTCTAAAAAGAGATTTCAGAAATCAAGTCTACTTAAAAGCTTAAGAACCAATAACAGTTTGACAAGTATTAATAATGACGAAATCTATCAATAATGGCTGACTGCCAGATTAACAAATTATTTCAATTTCAAAGTAACACTAACATTTAATAACCACATCATATTTATGAATTAGATGTGGTGTTAATTACTACTATTTGGAGGATAAGGAAGCTTCATTTAATGACAAGCAAAACATGTGATTATTGCAGACTCAGACTAACAAACACGAGCCTAACGCTGCAATTGCACTTTACGCTATGGTTGCGAATTTTACCTTGAATTCCATCTCCAAGACTAGTTAAGCCAGTTAAATCTCTCCTGGACAAATGAATGAAATCAGACCTAGAGTGTGGTAAGATCTGCCATCACTGATGTGAGGGCAGCGTGACACGTCTTCTGTCTCCGAACTCTCGACCAACACTACTCAAATTTTACTCTCGCAGACAGACCTCGTTTCACAACAATGCTTGGAAGCTCGCCCTCATGTTTCGCCCTCGGATTGTTGGTAGCGGTATCTGAGTGCTTATTTTTTTCCAATCTTACGCAAGGCAAAGGATAGCCTCAAGTTGGCCATATTGTTTGCGATACTCAATGTAATATTTAATCAATGTAAAGGAGACTTCTGACACACTCCTTCAATTTTCTTTCTTTTATCGATACATCGCATCGGCACCCTATCATACCACATCTCTCTAGCAGCGTCAGTCGTTTATTTCCAGATTTCTTCCTACTTCGCTAGTGTTTTATGCTAAATATATATCTGCAAACGAAAACTTGGTTCAAATGGCTCTGGGCACTATGGGACTTAACTTCTGATGTGATCAGTCCCCTAGAACTTAGAACTACTTAAACCTAACTAACCTAAGGACATCACGCACATCCACGCCCACGGCAGGATTCGAACCTCCGACCGTAGCGGTCTCGCGGTTCCAGACTCTAGCGCCTAGAACCGCTCGGCCACTCGGGCCGGCAAACGAAAACTAATCTTTTAGTTTACAGGATGTAGTGTTTAGTGCAATGCTGCCACCCTTTTTCGACGTATATGAAGGTTCATCACAGTTTGTCAAAAAATGGCTCTGAGCACTATGGGACTTAACAACATCTGAGGTCACCAGTCCCTTATAACTTAGAACTACTTAAACCTAACTAACCTAAGGACATCACACTCCTGACCGAGGCAGGATTCGAAACTGCGACCGTAGCGGTCGCGCGGTTCCAGACTGAAGCGCCTAGAACCGCTCGGCCACATCGGCCGGCTCATCATAGTTTGTGGAATGACCGATTTGTGCACACAGTCCATTGCAACAGGTTTGCTGTAAAAATTCTTAAAACTTTCTTCCATGGCAATTTCGGTATATCATAATGGTATATTTTGATTGTCACTTCTGATGCGCCCTGTTACACCAAGGCTGACTTTTGGTAAATTGAAGCGCATTAATAATCATTCGTAAAACTGTCTAGAATCACTGCTGAAACTCCTCTGCGTACTGTGGGTGCATTTTCGTGCAATGTAGTAACCTTATCCATCACTCCGCCTATTTATTCCTAGATAAGTAACTCACCAATAACTCAATATGCAAACAGAACAAACTGAGGCTAGTAATTTGTATAACTATCATAACAAACGCACAGGAAGTGTGTCTTCGTAAATTTCCGAATACTGCAGTAGACTGCTAGAAGGCAAGCAAGTAATTGGTGGTCCCTGCGCAATAGCTGTACGGTTCTTGCGGGAAAGAGTGCTTCGCCAAGCGAGAGCGCTCCCCGCTCTTCTTTTTACAGACGGAGTGTACCGCATGTATTGTATAAAGTTCATTTCAGTCACTAGTTTGCTTCTGGTTCTTGAAGTTTGCATTAAAGGTATTTTTTTCCTGGGTAATGATTTGTAATTACATTATAGACGGCAGAGTTGGCATTATTACTGAGACTCTTGACAGTCAGGACTTGACCGCGACTGGCAAAATTCCAATAGTTAATTCTGAAAGAGAATTCTAAAAATATTTCGTTCCCGGTCACATTCTGGTCGCTTAAAGAGGACAGTCAAGTGGCCAGTGATAACGGCTGCACACGAAAGTCCCGAGCGTATGACGAGGACGAGGAAAAATGCTCCAACTTCTTTCCTATCAATCATCCCCACCGTTCTACGTACGTGTCCCTCAACTACGATAGATCAAACGATCTGTGCCCTTTAACCGATACTGCTAAAAGCTTACTTGCAATTCTTGAAAGGGATCCCTCTCCTTACTTTTATAAATCATGTTTTTCCATGCGTGAGTCAACTTCAGTCGTTTATCGCTACTACACTTTAACTGTAGTATACGAGGGGAGTTCAATATGTAATGCGACACATTTTTTTTCAGCCAGTTTTGGTTGAAAAAATACGGAGTTTGTTGTGAGACATAGTGGAGTATTCCCCCTTCAGCCCTTACAGTTGTATGAAGTTCCAATTGGTGGCGGTGCTATGCGTAGCCTTCAATATGGCGTCTGTAACGAAGGAGCTTTCCAAACAGACAGCTTGTCATTGAGTTTCTTGTGACAGAAATTCATAGAGGCTTGCAGACTGTCTACGGATACATGGCAGTGAACAAAAGCACAGTGAGTCGTCGGGCGAGGCTTCTGCAATCATCGCAAAAAGGTCGCGCAAACCTGTCCGACTGCCAGCGTGGCGGCCGGACACACACAGCTGTGCTACCCCAGGAAATTGAAGAAACGACCTCAGCATGTTCGTCGGTACAAAAATGCAAACGAACTTCTCCTTGTCCGTGACAACGCAAGGCCTCACGCAAGTCTGCTCACCCGACAGAAGCTTACAAAATTTCAATAGACTCATCTACCCTACAGCCCAGCCCTGTCCCCCCACCCCCCAATCTGTTTGACCCCAGTGAAGGATACACTCCTCGGGAAGCAGTACGTGGGTGATTGGGAGGTCGTAGCAAGACGCAGGCTCCGGCATCGACTAATAGAGTGGTACTATGTGGGCCCCCAGTAATGTGGCGTAAGGTCGTCGCATTGAGCGGAGATTACGTTGAAGAATAGATTTTTGTAACTCAAAGAGTAAGAAATAATATGGTGTATTGGAATCGTCAATAAAACCAACGTGCTTTCAGAAAACAAGTGTTGCATTACTTACTGCGATGGCCTACCCACTTCACCCACAGTTCTACACTAGATTCATCATGCCACGAATAACCCACGGACACTCATACAAACTGTGTATCAAAAATTAGTTGTAAATCGTAACAATGGGAAATGTGTAGCAGATTAAGAAAGTACGGTGTGTGGCAGCAGCTATGACAGTGATACACTCACTCGCAAAACTAGCCGTCTACAGATTCCTTATTCTTGTTTGCCAATCTCGATCTCTTTCAAACTACATGACAAAGCTAGGCCTGACACATGTCTACGAACCCGGGAGGATCTCACAAAACTTCCATTGCACTCTTCTTCCTCATGTAACATAATAGACCTGCGCGGAGGCGGAATGTGGGCTTTTATTTACGATTTAATGCTGCGTTTGTAATTTTGACGTCCTGTGGCGGATAACAAGTTGCAGGAAGATGTTGGGTCGTGTTGTGCGCCGTCGACAACACGGAGACACGCCTGGATTGCGCGCCAGACGATGACGGTTGGATTCTAACAATGGCGAGAGTACTCTGCGGCCAGAGCAGTGCTGCCGAAGTCTCCCAGTTCTCGGAAAACGACTGGTGGTGCGTGGAATGAACTAGCTGACGCACAGAGTGAGCGATGGTGAAAGTGTTGTATCTTATCGCTAACAGAAAACACAGGGATCGAAGTGCCGACTACAACTTGCACAGAAACCGGACTACAGTTGTAAGAATCGGACACGGATAGAGCGTGGTGGCTCAGAAGGGACTGAGACAGGGCTGAACCGTGTCCTCCACGTTACTCTGCACGAAGGAAGAAGTGAAGGAAACCACGGAGGAAAGTAATTATAGTGTAGTAGTTATAGTTCAGGGAGAACAACTGAAAGCATTGTTTCCCTATGACGTCTGTAAGTTTTATGCTGATGCTAAAGTTCACTTATAAATTCAAAGACCTGTGACTGACGCCCGAACAACGGGGACTTACATGCACTGAGTACAGAAAATAGTGAACTGAGAATGGCTAGCTACTAGCTGAAATCTGGATTTGCGTAATAAAATCCAAAAAAGGACGACTGATTGCTGCACTCTATAATTTATAAGTCGCTGAGTGCACCCACTTTCCGAATGGAAGGAAACATGATAATATTCACTTATCTGAGTGTGATTTTTAAAAAAAGTGTTGTTACTTTTGCATTTCAGTAAAACCATTACACTCTGACTGTGTACGTGAAGTATTTCTATGCTCACTAGCGGCTGTATGTAACAATTATTTGGGCTGCATATAAAGTTTCAGCATCTAAAGTATCTACATGCACTATTATGTACACTGTATGCAATCCTCATGAATAACATGCATCTGACCTTACGCATGTGATAACTATTTTGTTGTGAACGCTTTATGCATAGTCTCAGTGCTTACATTTCCAATGAGAAACAGTTACACAGCCACTGAATTAAATAATATCAAAATGTGAATGCATTCTGAAGAGACAATCTGTGTACTCTGAGTGCATAAATAATGTTCAACTCTGGCCCTAATAGTCACTTTGGCTTATCTGTGTGGCAGCGGTAGCTAAGCTTTGCCATATAACTGCATTCCGTACTTGCCAGCTGAAATAAAGCTATTTAAATAACTCTAGCCATGTGCAATGCAAGAGTATTCCGCGCCACATTAATACACATTTAACAGTCGGATCTCGCGAACTGCAATGAGAAACTACTTTCGTATTAATTTTGTACTGCTTCGCAGGAACAAAATATGAACATATATACATGACTGCGTATTCTTATTAACAAATAGATGAAATTTGGCAATAAACAGTAAATTTACTAACTCTTTGACAAAATTTTCACGAAGCTTGGTAATTTAAACAAAATTTATTTATGTTATTGAGTCATCAGTCTTCTGACTGGTTTATGCCGCCTGTCACAAATTCCTCCCCTGTATTGTCCTCTTCATCTCAAAGTAGCACTTGCAACCTACGTCCTCAGCTATTTGCTGGATGTATTCCAGTCTCTGACTTCCTCTACAGTTTTTACTCTCTGCAGCTCCCCCTAGTATCATGGAGTTACTCCGTGATGACGTGATGTCATAACAGATGCCCTGTCGTCCTACCCCTTTTCTTGTCAGTGTTTTCCACATATTCCTTCCTTCGCCGATTCTCCGGAGAACCTCCTCAAAAACAAAAACAAACAAAAAAAAGGTTCAAATGGCTCTGAGCACTATGGGACTTAACTACTGAGGTCAACAGCCCCCTAGAACTTAGAACTACTTAAACCTAACTAACCTAAGGGCAGCACACACACCCATGTTCGAGGCAGGATTCGAACCTGCGACCATAGCGGTCGCGCGGCTCCAGACTGTAGCGCCTAGAACCACTCGGCCAATCCGGCCGGCCGAACCTCCTGGTTCCTGACTTTACCAGTCCACTTAATTTTCAACATTCTTCTGTAATATCACATCTCAAGTGCTTCGATTCCCTTCTATATCGGTTTTTCCACAGTCTACGTTTCACTACCACACAATCTGGGCTCCAGACGTATAGTCTCAGAAATTTCTTCTCAAATTAATGCCTATGTCTGAAACAAGCAGACTTCTCTTGGCCTGGAGTGCCTTTCTGTCAAGGCTAGTCCACCGCTTTTGATGACCTCCTTGCTCCGACCCTCACTGGTTATTTCGCTGCCTAGGAAGCAGAATTCCTTAACTTCATCTACTTCGTGGTCACCATTCCTCACGTTAAGTTTCTCGCTGTTCTCATTTCTGCTGCTTCTCATTACTTTCGTATTTCAACGACTTACTCTCAATACATATTGAATGTACTCATTAGACCATTCCACTCAGCAAATTTTTTAACTCTTCTTCTCTTTCACTAGGGAAAGCAATGTCGTCAGCGAATCTTATCATTGATATTCACCTTGAACTTTAATTCCACTCTCGAACATTTCTTTTATTTCCGTCATTGCTTCTTCGATGTTTCGACTGAACACATCCTTGTGTTACACCCTTTTCAATCCGAGGACTTTGTTGTTCGTCTCCCACTCTTACGAGAAAGAAAATCGGCCATGTCTTTTTCAAAGCGACTATTCCGGTTTTTGCCTCAGCCGATTAAGGGAATTCACGGAGATATAAAATGTGGATTCCTGGACACGAATTTGAACCAGAGATCGCGAAAAGAGAGTCCCGAGTCTCAACCACAGCGGCCCTGCCCCACCGCCTGTAACATTATGTGATTGCCTTATAATTTTAAATCATTCACTAATCGAGCACTCGCTCGGCAACAGCTACACTTAGCAAATAATGTTGCGAGAATGTAAAAGGTGAACGACCTGTGACGTAACTTGTTTATTGTCGAAGCGCCGTCAGAGATGCAGTGAGTTGTTGACTTTGAAAACCGCGGCGCCAAAAACGGACAGAAGAAGAAGAACACTTTTACACATTTCCTTTTTCTTATTTACGAGATATTCTCGATGAACAGTTACTCATTCTTCTCTTGTCTCTTGTAACGGACGCGCATGTCTTGCCGCCGTGTTGTTATCGTTAAAATAATATTATTTTAGTGTAAAGTAAAGTGCAATACTAAAAGTGCAATACTGTATACCAGTAAATTTATTGTGCGACGTGTATGTGAAAACGTCAAAGGAATTATTGTCATTACCAGAAGAGAAGTGCCAGTCAAAACGGCGTCCATGTTAAATTTTTCATTGCAGCGTAAGTTCTTCTATTAATTGCCATAAATTCAGATTTAAATGGAATTGGTGTATGGACTATTTATTTAATATAGAATGTATGTCTCACTCCTTCATGAGGTTATTTAATTTTCTTTATGTTTCTGCCAAATAAAGAGTTCACAGTCACGAATTCTTTCGTCGAAATCGGACGGAAGTTGTATGCGGCGAAATATTTTCTCCGCGCCACATTCTACTGGTAAATGGATGATAAACTACGGTCCGTTAGGAAATTCATGTCGAGCTATCCAAAAGTAATTATATTTTGAATAGGCATTTACTCTCCTCTGCAATGCAACTTCCGACTGATCAGACGATCCAACAAGAGGCAGCCGCACTCGGTTGGCGTTCGCAAATATATTTCCACCGCTGATTATAGCTATATGTTGCAGCACAAAAGAAACATATTGTTATAATTAGCGACTACGAACGGGTACGTTTATAAAGTATGTTTATTTATACACATTACGGTGATTAATATCAAATGTAAATGTCGTGTGACTAGGGCCTCCCATTGGGTAGACCGTTCGCCTGGGGCAAGTCTCTGGAGTTGAAGCCACTTCGACGACTTGCGTGTCGATGGGGATGAAATGATGATGATTAGGACAACACAACACCCGGTACCTGAGCGGAGATAACCCGATCCAGCCGGGAATCGAACCCGGCCCTTAAGATTGACATTCTGTCCCGCTGACGACACAGCTCCTGGGCGCGGACACTGGAAAATACTATAACGTTTCGATGAAAACTTCCACCCGCTGTGGTGGAGCGGAAACAGTTTGAGCTGCGAAGTAATTCATGGCAAGTGTGGGTCAGTGAGCAGTAGCTGTGGCGATCTGGCGGTACAGCACTAGCGTCCAGTCCAGAGTTCAACAGCGGATAGTTGCGTGGGAATTTTCGTCGTTCTAGTCACTCAGCCTGCTATCCAGTTAGTTTCCTGCCATTACTTCCGAACAAGAGTAGACTGTTCTCCGTTCCAAGTAAGATCACCAGAAGAAAGGATACGACCGAGCACCATAGACTATCCTACAATAATGGCTATTGAATTAATCTCGAAAATGCGAAATGCATATAGGTAACGCTGACGAAATCGGTGGAAATATAATGACATAACTCTCACGAATACTGGGCCCCAACGTCAAGGATACGTCGTCACTATGAAGGTTTGTACCACTAGGATGGCACACATCTTCATTAGTGACAGTATATTCTTCTCATGGTATATCACTGACTAATTACACTGTATGACGTTATGCACAACTGTACGTAAAATTCATGAATCAATTAGCCGTAACTATTTGTTTGATTTTAGCACCCTTGATACGGTTGTAAACGAGCTACTCTCCTTTAGAATTTGGGCTTTAATAAAAATGGCATGGTAATGTTAATCAGAAGAAGTTGTGATCCAAATGACAATAGATTTATTCATCCTTAGCATCACAAGACAACAAAAATGACTAAAGAAACGTCACACAAACATTTTTATTTGACAAACGTTTTAACTAACATGGGGTCTATTGTGGACAAAGTGATCAGCTGGGGATCTACACAAGACACTAACCGGAACACTAATCGCTTTATCTGACTTCATACACGTGAATCCGGGTTATGGCACAAAAACTACGCCACTATCAAGCATCTATACTCTAGTATTGAAAAAAGGAAAATCTGGTTCGAAAGAACAGGGTGCTGAGAAACATACATTGGAGCCCTACGCCGTAGCAGCGAATACTTTATCCTCCTGCTGCTCAAGACGGCACACCACGATGCGTTCGGCAACTGAAGACATGGACGCCGCAATCTGTTATTAATGGCGCGCCCGAAAAGTGCACGTATGCGGTCTCGCTTTTGGTTAATTCGGTACTTTCCTATGGGCCTCTGAATCCCCGTTGGATTCCAGTGTGCAGGTGGACCCGTGTGCTGGTCTGCCAAGCCAATTAACCAATTTAACCAATTTGACTGTGTGCCATGACTGCGCATGATGAAATTTGTCAAATGTTTAGACGGCCGACTCAAGACAAATGAGTACAGATTAGATTAGATTAGATTAGATTAATACTTGTTCCATAGATCATCAATACGACACTTCGTAATGATGTGGAACGTGTCAGGTTAATAAAAGATGTCTGTACAAGAAATTACATTACACAAAATATTGCATGACACTAATGATTAAGTTTTTTTTTTTACTTAGTTTATATCTAAAAATTCAGCCAATGAGTAGAAGGAGTTGTCATCTAGAAATTCTTTTAATTTATTTTTAAATGTTAGTTGGCTATCTGTCAGGCTTTTGATGCTGTTTGGTAGGTGCCCAAAGACTTTTGTGGCAGCATAATTTACCCCTTTCTGTGCCAAAGTCAGATTTAACCCTGCATAGTGAAGATCATCCTTTCTCCTGGTGTTATAGGTATGCACACTGCTATTACTTTGGAATTGGGTTGGATTATTATCAACAAATTTCATAAGGGAATATATATACTGTGAGGTTACTGTGAGGATCCCTAGATCCTTAAATAGATGTCTGCAGGATGACCGTGGGTGGGCTCCAGCAATTATTCTGATTACACGTTTTTGTGCAATGAATACTTTTCTACTCAACGATGAATTACCCCAGAATATGATGCCATACGAAAGCAGTGAATGAAAGTAGGCATAGTAAGCTAATTTACTGAGATTCTTATCACCAAAATTTGCAATAACCCTAATAGCATACGTAGCTGAACTCAGACGTTTCAGCAGACCATCAATGTGTTGCTTCCAGTTTAGCCTCTCATCAATGGACACACCTAAAAATTTTGAAAATTCTACCTTAGCTACAGACTTCTGTTCAAATTCTATATTTATTACTGGAGTTGTGCCATTTACTGTACGGAACTGTATATACTGTGTTTTATCAAAATTTAAAGAGAGTCCGTTTGCTGAGAACCACTTAATAATTTTGTGAAAAACATCATTTACAATTACATCACTTAGTTCTTGGTTTTTGGATGTTATTACTATACTTGTATCATCAGCAAAAAGAACTAACTTTGCATCTTCATCAATGTGGAATGGTAAGTCATTAATGTATATCAAGAACAGTAAAGGACCTAAGACCGAACGCTGTGGGACCCCGTGCTTGATAGCACCCCACTTATTTCAACTTTCTGCGTTCTTCCACGCAGTACCTCTGACGGTTCGGAAGGTGACTGGCACAGGCTCTAAGTCGCGCCCTAGCAAAGGACACAAGTCTCACCATTTAGGTAGAGACGTGCAGTTCTTTACTAGCGAAGTGCCAGTACAAGAGTGATCTTCTCTTTCTGTCCGCTTTCCTCCTCAGTCCGTTAGCAAAAGCCCATCTGCATCTTAGACTTCCCCCACTTCAGCACAAGCAAATCACGAGCTGGAGGTCGGCATTCGAAGCTCAGAGAGCGCCCCTTGCTCTGCAAAGACCGATTTGACCAATCAGAGACTTTAAAGTTATTTGGGAGAAATGGAAAAGAACGATTCAGCTTCGTGGACTCTTTCCCGCGCCGTTACGCCATGTCTTTTGCTAACAACATGACCAGGATGGAACCACACCCCTCCACAGAAAGCTTGTTATCTCCCCTGTTGCGTTCATTTCAGAGTTTCCAAAGAGTGGCCATAAACTCGCTAGAAGTCTTGTGCTTTCACAAATATGTTTTGTAACGGAGTCTGTACGTCTGGGCGCTAGTCACCTGTCCAACGGAAATTCGCAGAACGCTCTCAGTTGTTTTGTCGGCTTCCTGCCTAACAAGGGACCATCCTCTGCCGTATTGCAGGGTCACAATGCGCTGGCCATTGCAGCAGCTTCTCACCACCAGTCAGTCTACCTGGTTGTGGCTGCCTGCCAACCGGCGCTAACCAACGTGTCTGCACAATGAGACCGCAGTACTTGGTCATCCAAAATTGCTTCCACCCAGGTTCCGCAGAAAAAACGCGCTTCCCTCGGCCCACTGTTGCTGTGTTCTTTTACTGCAGTCGTTTAAATCGGCATCCTATTCCTTTGAACGCAGGTAAACCTTATTGTTATTCCTTCCCTAGTTCCATTATGATGTATGAAGTCAAATTGCAATAAAGATCATATTCCCTAAGAACGTGGAGCGCCCTAACACCGAATCAGAAGTGAGAGTGCTCTGCAGTCTCTCATACTATGTGATCAAAAGTATCCAGACACCTCCAAAAACATACGTTTTTCATATTAGCTGCATTGGCCTGCCATCTACTGCCAGGTACTCCATATCAGCGGCCTCAGTAGTCATTATACACCTTGACAGAGCAGAAAGGGGCACTCCGCCGACTCATGGACCTCGAACGTGTTCAGGCGATTGGGTGTCACGTGTCATACATCTGTACATGAGATACTCCTAAACTTCCCTAGGTCCACCACACTCCTAAACTTCCCTAGGTCCACTGTTTCCGATGTGATAGTGAAGTGGAAATGTGAAGGGACACGTACAGCACAAAAGCGTACAGACCTACTTCGTCTGTTGACTGACAGAGACCGCTTACACTTGAAGAGGGTTGTAATGTGTAATACGCAGACATCTATCCAGACCATCACACAGGAACTCCAAACTGCATCAGGATCCACCGCAAGTACTATGACAGTTAGGCAGCAGGTGAGAAAACTTGGACTTCATGATCGAGCGGCTGCTCACCAGCCACACATCATGCTGGTCAATGTCAAACGACATCTTGCTTTGTATAAGGAGTGTAAACATTGGACGATTTAACAGTGGAAAAACGTTGTGTGGAGTGGCGGATCACGGTACACAATGTGGCGATCCGATGGCATAGTGTGGGTATGGCTGATGTCCGGTGAACTTCAACCGCCAGTGTGTGTAGTACCCATAGTGAAATTTGGAGGCGGTGGTGTTATGACGTGGTCATGTTTTTCAACCCTTGTTGTTTCGCGTAGGACTATAACACCACAGGCCTACACTGGTATTTTAAGCACCTCCTTGCTTCCCACTGTTGAACAATTCGGGAATGGCGATTGCATCTTTCGAGAAGATCAAGCACCTGTTTATAATGCACGGCCTATGGCGGAGTGCTTGGACGACAATAACATTCATGTAATGGATTGGCCTGCGCAGTGTCCTGACCTGAATCCTAAGGAACACCTTTGGGATGTTTTGGAACGCCGACTTCGTGCCAGGCCTCACCGACCGGACCGACAGCGATGCCACTCATCAGTGCAGCACTCCGTGAAGAATGGGTTGCCATTCCCCAAAAAACCTTTCAACACCTGACTGAACGCATGCCTGCGAGTGTGGAAGCTGTCATAAAGGTTAATGGTTGGCCAACACTCCATTGAATTCGAGCATTACCGATGGAGGGCGCCACGAACTTGTAAGTAATTTCCAGCCAGGTGTCCAGATACTTTTGATCACATAATGTACGTCTCAGTCCTTTTGCTACCAACAATACGACAAAAAATGGCCATACCACCGCTCCGATGTTTAAGGTGCTGTAAATTATAGAAGAAAAGGAAGATCACAGTGAATGTAGCAGTATTCGGAGCTGAATCCAATGGTATCCAGTTGCAATTCCAACTGCAAAGACTTAACACAATAGTAATTTGCAACTGCTACTGTGTGAACAGGAGTAAAAGTAATGAAGTTCATTCGTAGTGATGTCAGTAAGTTGGTAACAAAAAAACGAATACATTTGTCGGATCGCCAAAGAAAGGTCAGAGTCCAGGGAAGGAGGGAGAGAGGGAGGCAGGAGGTTTGGCACGAGCAGTGTGTTTTCCAGCAGCGCGTTCAGGCAGCTTGAATTCTCCAGCAGGTCGGTATTGATCAGGTACTGGTTGCCCTAAGCCCAGAATAACATTTTAAACGTTATTTCGGTTTTCAATTATGCAAACAGGGCTGTTGTTATTCATTTGCCTGTGTCCACACCCCCTATTCAGCTGTGTGTGCGCTGGACGCGCGTGCTTCATTTGTGTCTACAGAGGTGGTCCACAAGTCTCTGCTTCCTGCGCTTTCTAGTATTCAAACGTATAACAATTAAACGAATGATATTGTTAATTCTATTGTATATCTCGTACATTGTTCACGATTTTTTATTAATATTACTTCTGAAAATCGCTTTGTTTCCCTTCTTTTATAAAAACGACAGTCGGAGTGAATTTTTACACCATAGTCAACAGAATGATGAGAATATATATTCATACCGGCAGTCCACCAACCCCGGTCCTTTAAGGAACCAAACTCCCATTTATAAAACGTCTTACCTCCTGAACAGTTTATCGTACAATGGCGTCGTTTTGCAGGTGAATTTAGTAGGATAAGCGGATACTGTCTGTAAAACTATTTGCGAATAGAATTAGTAGTAACGAAAAAATACACTACTGGCTATTAAAATTGCTACACCAAGAAGAAATGCAGATGATAAACGGGTATTCATTGGACAGATATGTTATACTAGAACTGACATACGATTACATTTTCACGTAATTTGGGTGCATAGATTCTGACAAATCAGTACCCAGAACAACCAACTCTGGCCGTAATAACGGCCTTGATACACCTGGGCATTGAGTCAAACAGAGCTTGGATGGCGTGTACAGGTACAGCTGCCCATGCAGCTTCAACACGATACCACAGTTCATCAAGAGTAGTGACTGGCGTGTTGTGACGAGTCAGTTGCTCGAGACACCATTGACCAGACGTTTTCAGTTGGTGAGAGATCTGGAGAATGTGCTGGCCAGAGCAGCAGTCGAACATTTTCTGTATCCAGAAAGGCCCTACAGGACCTGCAACATTCGGTCGTGCATTATCCTGCTGAAATTGAAACGTCCCCTTAGAAAAATTATACATGACTGTGCTTAAACTGACACACAATATTTTTAGCGCAATGCAATCTGAATTTCAATAATCCCTACAAAAGAATGGCCCTGACTAACATTAACCTATACCTTTCACAAATCACTTACCTCACCAAATATCTTCGTTACTCGAACTTCTGCAATACAGCGAGCGCCACTACTGCCAACTAAATAAAAGATTCAAACTACTGAAGGCACTAACTACTGATAGGCATAGTTACCAAATGAAAGATTTTGATAGAGAACAAACAATGTATTTACCTCAATAGTGTTCAAAAGTCATAATGTATATAGCAGTTCATGACATCCAGTCTTACAAATTTCAAAACTCCGCCATCTCTCTCCCCACATCTACCACTGCTGGCGGCTCACTCATAACTTCGCAACGCTACGCGCTGCCGCTGCCCAACACTACAATGGCGAGTATTACAACAATGCCAACCAGCCACTGACTGCACGCAGCACAGCCAGTGATTTTTCATACAGAGCGCTATGTGGCGTTACCAATAAAAAAAACCTAAACAGCCTACTTACAAAATGTAGGGTTTCGCAGGGATCGAACGAATGGTACAGCTATGGGTCGTAACACATCTGAAACGTAACGTCCACTGTTCAAAGTGCCGTCAATGCGAAGAAGAAGTGTCCGAGACGTGTAACCAATGGCACCCCATACCATAACGCCGGGTGATACCCCAGTATAGTGATGACAAATACACGCTTCCAATGTGTGTTCACTGCGATGTCGCCAAACACGGATGCGACCATGATGATGCTGTAAACAAATCCTGGATTCATCCGAAAAAATTACGTTTTGCCATTGGTGCACCCAGGTTCGTTGTTGAGTACACCATGGCAGGCGCTCCTGTCTGTGATAAAGCACATAGTCCATGCTGCCGGAAACGTCCCCATATGTTTACTCAGGGATCGAGACGTGGCTGCACGATCCGTTACAGCCATGCGGATAAGATGCCTGTCATCTCGACTGCTAGTGATACGAGGCCGTTGGGATCCAGCACGGCGTTCCGTATTACCCTCCTTAACCCACCGATTCCATATTCTGCTAACAGTTATTGGATCTCGACCAACGCGAGCAGCAATGTCGCGATGCGGTAAACCGCAATCGCGATAGGCTACAATACGACCTTTATCAAAGTCGGAAACGCGATGGTACGCATATCTTCTCCTTACACGAGGCATCGCAACAACGTTTCACCAGGCAACGCCGGTCAACTGCTGTTTGTGTCTGAGAAATCGGTTGGAAACTTTCCTCATGTCAGCACTTTGTAGATACCGCCATCGGTGCCAACGTTGTGTGAATGCTTTGAAAAGTTAATCATTTGCATATCACAGCATCTTCTTCCTGTCGGCTAAATTTCGCGTCTGTAGCACGCCATATTCGTGGTGTAACAATTTTAATGGCCAGTAGTCTAAATTAAAACGTTACTCTTGATGGTGAAATTTTGTTGCATCAGAAGGTAAACGTGGTAAGCGATGAACTTACATCCTTTCATTACTTTGTGTGCGTGTGAGTGGGTGAGGGGGGGGGGGAGGGGTAACTGCTAGAAAAAGAAAGTTATGTGTAAAGTTTTTGAAGGTCGAACAGGGTTTCCACTGTCAAATACTGGTTTTATAGCCGGCCGAAGTGGCCGAGCGGTTCTAGGCGCTTCAGTCTGGAACCACGCGACCGCTACAGTGGCAGGTTCGAATCCTGCCTCTTGCATGGATGTGTGTGATGTCCTTAGGTTAGTTAGGTTTAAGTAGTTCTAAGTTCTGTGGGACTGATGACCTCAGAATTTAAGGCCCATAGTACTGAGAGCCATTTGAACCATCTGAACGGGAAAATTTTACCGACATTACACAGAAAAAAAGGAACTACTCAGATTTTTACCGGTAGATACACACACTCAATTATTCACACATCCACACTCACAGAGCTTATTGACAATGTAGATTACGAAAATGAAAGTGGTTGCTGAAGAGAGATGCAATTAAAACAAATTTTGCAAAAACAGACGGAATGGCTGATAGGATAGCCGCAGTCAGTGATTTCACAGTGTTGCTTATAATCCGTCTTGATTGCAAAATCTTTATTCATATGACCGGTTTCGGTTCATCTAGAACCATCTTAAGATCTATAACAATAATGATACTAATTTACTATTTCACGAATACAAATCTTTTTAATTCTATCTAATCTACATCAAATGTACCAGAACGTACCTGATATTTCATTTACAGGAGTAACCCGTCCAAATCCAGCAACTTTCACATTCTGCGTCACATAAAATTGGTTGGCAGAATGCGTGTCATTTATATTGATTATAACACTATTACCGACAGGTTGCGTCTGGTACATGTGTTACATTACGTATGCACATCTTGTATTCAGTAGATTTTTGTGATTAACTTTTATCTCCAAAAATACTTAATTAAAATCTGTAGACGTCAAGGTTAAAATCTGTACTTATCAAAATTAAAAAACACAATAAAATTATCATGTTCACACGATCTAAAACCATAGGGCGATTTGTATATCTATGGCGCTCGTTTAGCCTTGTTTTCCTCCATGGTGTGCTTCCGTGGTTCCCGCCATTTCGGTGTTGTGCCGCGATCCGTTCAGTCGCCTGACGCCCATCGCCGTCAACGACGCCAGGCGCTGCACGCATCTTCCAGCTTCTCCATAACGCACCATCTCTCATCCCTCGGCCTGGACCTCTACACGCAACAGTTGGCATCTTAGTAAGTCGTCATAAATACTAAAATAGGCGTTATGATTGAACTCGCTTTGCTCGTTGAGGATTAAATCCGGATCTTTCTTTTGTGGGTGTAAATTTCAATTTCGATGCTCCACCAGTGTCTGCCCCACGTAAGCAAATGTGTAACTCAGGTGCGGTCTGTGTGTTTACCGTAGCTAAGAATAGTTACCTTGAACAATGATGCTGATAGGTAATTCTGGACGGAGAATATGACACGTAGAACTACATTGGACATACCGCAGCGTAGGCCAGTGTCATAGAATATCTCTTGACTTCGTGAGTTTTCTTGTAGATCAATTGTTTGAATTTTCCCCACAGATAAAAAAAATCCAGAAGTGTTAAGTCTGATCAAAGTTCTCGCCATTTTGTTTTTACCCACTGAACGATGCAACGTTTTTCAAAGATGTGTCATTGTTTTACGGAATGGTCGGAATATTCGTAAAGTTGGTACCACAAGAATTACTTTACGTCGAGTGAGATATCATCTAACAACCGCGGCAGCATCTATGTTACGAACTGAAGCTGCTCGTGGCTGTTTATAGTACTATTAATGAAGCAGCGACAAATGGTGAAGTCTTGAAACGCCCGAACTCCACGTTCACAGAACAAGGTCGCTTATCACCCACTTCTCTTAGTCATGATTTTCAGCTGAGCACTCGGACACATTTCAGAAACTGATTCGACTGTGGTTTGTGACTCATGCTTCACCTGTAAATAAAACGTTCAATAGAAACGCAGCATGACTTTGCTGTTTTCGTAGACACCATTCGAAGCGCAAAAAATGATTTAGAACATTGTTGATGGGAGAAACCATGCGAAGGATCATATGCGTTGGATTTTAGCATTCACAGGACACTCCTACATCTATATCTACACCCCAAAAGCCACATTACGTCGTGTGTCGGAGGGTACTTCGTGTACTACTTTCGCTTTCCGCCTTTCCTCTTTCAGTCGCGAATGTTTCACGGGAAGAAGGATCGCTGGTAAGCCTCCGTAAGTGCTCCAGTCTCCCTAATTTTACGTGCTTGGACGTTTGACGAGGTATTCGTAGGAGAAAGCAATACGAGGACGTGCTGAAAATTAGTGACTCCAATTTTTTTGTTTTAAAACTCTAAAGCTTTTTAAATAAAAGAAACGTTAGTAACATTCTGCATCTTTATTCTTCATGTCTACATATTTATTTCTCAACATAGTCACCCTGGCAACGAACACATTTCCCCCAAAGACAGATCAACGTGTTGATTCTGTAACTTTTCCTCCTATCTATGTAATTATGTTGTTCTCAATTCGTTCGAGCAATCAGTCATTCATAATAGGAAACACGTTCATAGCTCAGTCACTCAAAATGATTCAGAAATGTTACTTGTTAGAATGAAATCAGACGATGGATGATTCTTCTTCTGTCGAGGCTCGTGCTTTGCGGCAGTCTGCTATTCTGTACAAATAAAATACCTCGTAATTTTGGGAGCGTTGTATAGTCTGTCGGGAAACCTCAGATCAAGCGGATATTTGGCTTTGATGAAGTTTAACCTTCCGAAGAAGTGATGGATATCTTGGATTATTAAATGCAGGTTCGTATCCAGTCTTTCGGAAGTTCCCTTCTGATTAACAACTACGCAATATATCGATGAATCTCATTAATTCTCAAATGTCAAATACACATTTTGTATGAAGGAGCAATATACATATTTCCCTTTTATCGTACAATTTCGTATCAGTTATCTTTCGTCATAAATCTCAATATTCAGATTACAATTCTTCAAACAAAGAACAGGCTAATCGCACGAAGACAATCTCGGAAGCTTTTTTTTTTTTCTAACAACCACCAGAGAGAGAGTGCTACAAAGAAGAATTATGCGCTCATGGCACAGCTATTGTATGAAACTACTTTGCTCATGGATTCTGTTAGTATGAAGATAGAAAATTAGTAAACGTCATTCAAAGGTAGAATTGTATCAGAATAATTCATCGAATATAAAGAGATATTACAATTACCTTATTGTAGGAAGTTTGACTTCGTTTACATAGCCACAACCTCACCTCTACTTTTAACGCTTCTTCACTATCAAAGTGAAGTCATTGAAGGTTTTCTTCAAGCCCTGGAAACTGATGAAAATCGGATGGCGTCATGTCAATACTGCATATAGGGTGATCGATGACAGTGAACCCAGGGCATCGGACTGTTGCAGATGTCGCGGCGCACACATGTCGCCTGACAACTGTCTTGTGAGGAGAGGGTGCTCTGTGTGCTGAGGAACGTTTTGTGCGCTCAGACACTCCTTTGCAGCACGCTGTTTCTCGCCCACCGACACAGTTACGCTGGACACGACGATGTTACGTGCTGCAATTCGAAGCCCTCTAGCGGTACAGGGCTGCAACTTGCGTCAGGGAAACAGCAAAGTCGACCTGATAATATGCATGACGTAATACCGCAATAGACACTGAGGGCAGAATAAGGATTTCGGAGGCATTACTTTCTGCCGCCATTTCATGTTTGTTGCGAAAGAATGGTTTGGTGAATTCTCACTGACGCTAATAAACTGAATTTGTTTTCTGCAGGCACCTCAGTTGCTTTAACTCTGAAGTAACTCTAGTCCTACTCACCTTTGAATATCAGCACTGTTTTCCCTGTGTTATGGCTGGACATAGGGGTTGATCCCCTCTACTATATGATTGACTCGGCTGTCAACCCGAGAAGAATTTATCATCAAGATTCGCCGAGAAAGCCTGCATTCTCATATAACCCTCTACCATCCTCCACACCTACAAATCCTTAATCTGTCCCATTCTCTGTTATGCCAGTCCCGCCTGAATATTCCCCCCCCCCCCCACCCCTAAATTCTATAGATCCCTCCAGATCCTCGAGCGCCATGCACTCCGCCTCGCCTTCCGTATACGCCTTGCATGCCCCACACTGATCCTCTATGACCTCGTTCCTTTCCCCCAACTGCTCCTTTTCCTCGAACATGTCCACGTCTTCTACACCTCCTGCCGACTTGATACCCCCTCATCCCCTGGTTGCTCCTCTCCTCTCCAGCCCCCTCCTGGTGTCCCCTCCTACCCTCCATTTCTACACCCTTCATCTCCTTTCCCGAGGTGGCTTCCATCAGCTCCCCCTCCCAGATGATGCCCTCTCTCTCTCCATTTATCCCTCCTATCAACTATGATCCTCACCTCCCCCTCCCTCCCTCTGTCCTTTTCCCGGGCTCCCTCTCACCCCCTTCCACCTGCTTTTTCACCACCTGCCCACTCCTTGAATCCATTCTCTCCCCCCAGGTCCTTTTTCTTCCCCCCTCCACTGCCTTCCCCACACCTTCTCGCATCTCCCTTGCCCCCTTATTTTCTATGCCCTCTCCCTCCATTGGCTCCCCCTTTTTTCCTTCCCTCTCCAACCCCCCCCCCTTTTCCCCTCCTCGGTCCAGGTCCTCCCCCCCCCCCCAATCTACCTTCGTGTCTCCTCTATAGTGCTGTTTTAAGTGCGTGTTCAGTGTTGTGCGTCCCCTGTCAGTGTTGCGAACGGAGGCTGTACTGTCGCTAGGTGTGTACTAAAACTGCTGCAAACAGAAACCAGACTGTTGCCGTGTTTTTTAATTGAGCCTGTCTATTTGCTATGTGTTTTAATCAGCATCACCAACGCTTTGTTTTTGTATTCTCTTTGCAATTTTTCGCCTTGTTCCAGTTTTAACCAGTCACCGTTTTATCACCTGTTTTTATTTTTATGATATCTCCTATTGTTGTTTTTAACTTTTCTGTAGCCTGCAGAGCGTCATATTACGCTGCTCCGAGCCAGCCCTTCTCTCCCTCCCCCCCCCCCCCCCAATAAAGGAAAAATATGCCTTTGTTAAGACCTCTCCGAAAGTAATAAAGAACCATTTGGAGTTAGTGTGTCGACTGTTCGCAGTGTTGGAATCTTTCTGAAGGTGGTTAGATTGACACTGTGTGTTCATCATTGGTATTGTACTAGAGAATACTTTAACGCTGTCTCACAGGTCAAATCGAGGCTGCCTGCCCTTATCCCTTTATAACTTATTAGTCAATTTTCAAGCAGGTAACTTAAAGTGCATTATTTTTATGATTTTCACTCAGATTTAGACCCGTTCATAGTCGTCACAAGTCTCAATTGGAATCAGTCAATTCACACAAGTACCTGGGTGTAAAAGTTTGTAGTGATATGAAATGATCACGTAGACTCTTTGGTAGAGACAAGGACCACGTAAAACTGAGGGTCGAAAAAGCACATTCTTTGGAAGGTTCCTCAGGAAGTGCGGCCGAAAGTGGTTCAAATGGCTCTAAGCACTTAAAATCTGAGGCCATCAGTCCCCTAGACTTAAAACTACTTAAACCTAACTAACCTAAGGACATCACACACATCCATGCCCGGGGCAGCATTCGAACCTGCGACCGTAGCAGCAGTGCGGTTCCGGACTGAAGCGCTTAGAACCGCTCGGTCACAACGGCCGGCGAAGTGCGGCCGAACTGCGATGGTGATAGGTTGGAAAGCCCTAGTTTGTCCGATACTTGAGTATTGCTTATGCGTCTCGAATTCTTACCACACAGGATTGATACAGGAAATAGACAGCATCCAAAGAAGAAAGGCACGTTCCATCTCAGGTTTGTTTGATGACTGAGAAAGCGTCACTGAGGTGATCGCCCAACTCCCACAAGAGAGGCTCCAATATATATGTTACTGTCAGAGAGCGGAATACATTGCTTCGCCTTAAGTATATCTCAAGAAAAGACCACGGAGCTCGCACGAAGATTTACCAAAACTGGTCCCTGCCGCAAACCACTGCGACTGGAACAGAAAAAGGGGGCAGTGGTGGTAGCACTTGTTTACTTATTTATCATTTGCCGTAAATACTTGGGCATATATGCTACATTTAGCATCTGGTGGTGAGATAACGTCTTCTGAAAATAAGCTGTAAACACAACCAATAAAGTGAGCAGCAAGATGAGCAGCTGAATGAAAATTGAAATCAACAATTAAAGGAAAACTAAACTGAACAATACAAGAAGTAACAAATCCATATATTTTGAAATAAGTAGAGAATTTGAAAGACGCGAAAGAGGCACCGAAATACATGGAAACTGATTATGGAAGAATAAAGAAGTCTACAAAATTTAAATACCTAGGGTAAATAATAAAAGCAAATGATTTTTGCTAAGAAGCTAATTTTGGAAGGGCAAGGAAAATGGAAGTCGCTGATGAATTAACAAAAAACTTGTATAACAAGAAATCTATTCCCACAAATGTCAAATTCGGACAAAACAACACTGTCATTAGTATAGGATGCCTTTATGTTTCATAACGCGTTTCTTTAAGTACAGGTAAACAATTAGATGAAATAGAAATGAAGGAAAGAAGAAGAATCAGGAAAATCTTGGGACCAACACATCACAATAGGAATCGGAAATTAAGAAGTAACAAAGAAATGTATGAAAAAATACCACTAACATTAAACACGACAGGGCAGAGAATAGTTGCATTCTATGGAACCTAAACAGGCTACAAGAAAAAAAGAATAACAAAAAGAATTTTTAGCTTATGTGACAGAAACGCCAAAACATCAACTACTGGAATCAAAGAAGCAAACGTGAGGGAAATGCAAATAATGGAGGAAATAACAGGAGAAAAATTCAAAGTAAAAGTGAAAAGTTTCACGGGCTTCCATGGGATAGCAAAGAAACAAAAGAGAGGCGCAAAGTGGACAGGAGGAGGAAGAGAAAAACTGAGGGAAAGATTGACAAACCATTGGAAAGAACGAAACGAGAAAAGGAAAAAGTAAGTTATTTCATGTAGTTCTTAGCAGGCCAAACCAATAAAAAAAGAACAAGAAAACGAACAAATTTACACTAATAAGATGACAGTGACTTAAGGAAGATGGAAAAAATGCATAGCCCTAATCCTTAAATATTAATGTCTAAGCCTTCTGATCATATAGTTCTGATTTTGGTTCTGCATACTCTACAATGTTGCAGTCACTCACAATATGGTGGACTGTGGCACACAAAGTGACTGCCACACCACCAGAAGGTGACTTGAGAATATAGATGTAGATATATGTGTACACGTGGACCTAGATGTATGTGTGAGGGCGGAGGCTTCTGTAGCCCAAAGCAATAAAGTGATTATACGATATAACGTACGTTATGTCTGATGGCCAGTCATTATGCAGAGCTTGACTGATTTGCTCTTCACTGTTACAGAGTGTGAACGTCGATGGAAGCTTCTGTCACTGGTACATTATCGTATGGCTTTAGCTACAGTACAGCAGTTCTTGTAGAATTGCGTTGTCTTGAAACAGTGGCATGTGGGAAGCCCTGAGCTCTCTCATATTGTGGCAGCCACAGCGTGACTCTGGCCACCATCCAGTGCAGCCGACACACCCTGCATCTTGCACCTCCTGCTGTCACGCTGTCACTCTGTCACGCTGCATCCTGCTGTCACTCTGTCACACTGCATCCTGCTGTTGCACTGTCACGCTGCCACTCTGTCATGCTGCATCCTGCTGTCGCACTGTCACACTGTCACTCTGCCACACTGCATCCCACTGTCACTCTGTCACGCTGCATTCCGCTTTTGTGCTGAATCCCACCGTCATTCTATCACGCTGCATCTCACTGTCACACTGTCATGCTGTCACTCTGTCAGGCTGCATCCTGCTGTCACTCTGTCACGCTGCATCCCACTGTCACACTGTCACTCTGCCACGCTGCATCCTGCTGTCACTCTATCACACTGCATCACACTGTCGCACTGTCACGGTGTCACTCTGCCACACTGCATCCCACTGTCACTCTGTCATGCTGCATCCTGCTGTCGCACTGTCGCACTGTCACACTGCACACTGTCTCTCTGTCACGCTGCATCATGCTGTCATGCTGTCACGCTGCATCCTGCTGTCACTCTATCACGCTGCATCACACTGTCACCCTGTCACTCTGCCACACTGCATCCCACTGTCACTCTGTCATGCTGCATCCTGCTGTCGCACTGTCGCACTGTCACACTGTCACTCTGTCACGCTGCATCATGCTGTCATGCTGTCACGCTGCATCCTGCTGTCACTCTATCACGCTGCATCACACTGTCACCCTGTCACTCTGCCACACTGCATCCCACTGTCACTCTGTCATGCTGCATCCTGCTGTCGCACTGTCGCACTGTCACACTGTCACTCTGTCACGCTGCATCATGCTGTCACGCTGTCACGCTGCATCCTGCTGTCACTCTATCACGCTGCATCACACTGTCACACTGTCACCCTGTCACTCTGCCACACTGCATCCCACTGTCACTCTGTCATGCTGCATCCTGCTGTCGCACTGTCGCACTGTCACACTGTCACTCTGTCACGCTGCATCATGCTGTCACGCTGTCACGCTGCATCCTGCTGTCACTCTATCACGCTGCATCACACTGTCACACTGTCACCCTGTCACTCTGCCACACTGCATCCCACTGTCACTCTGTCATGCTGCATCCTGTTGTCCACTGTCACGCTGTCACTCTGTCACACTGCATCCTGGTGTCACTCTGTCATGTTGCATCCCGCTGTCACACTGTCACTCTACATCATGCTGTCACTCTGTCACGCTGCGTCACACTGTTGCACTGTCACGCTGTCACTCTGCCACACTGCATCCCACTGTCACTCTGCCACACTGCATCCCACTGTAATTCTATCACGCTGCATCCCGCTGTCACGCTGACACGCCGCTAGCCAGCGCACCATCCGGAAAGTGGGACTGCTCGCTTCTCCTCAGCAGCACGACACCCGTCTTGCGTCATTTGCCTTGCTATGTCTGCCGCCCATTCAATTGCTTTTGGATTCGTAAAGTTCTGCTAGTATCTGTTTACAATCCACGTATGTAGCTAAGTTCATAGGAATGTCGCGAAGCAACAGGTCTCGTTCTTAAAATCGCCAAACGGAAGTCCCTTCCTGAAAGAAATTTTCCCCGTCAGGATTTTACAGGCATTGGACGAACACAGAGGTACCTGCACCTCCTGATCGCCGATTCGTCCCCTGTATAGGGGCGATAAGCAGCGAGATCCCATTTGTGTTCCTAGCGAACAACAGGCAGGCTATGTGCCAACACTACCCGGTCGTTTTACGTTTACCCATAGCAGCAGATATAACACAGTGCACTACACTGCAGAAGCGCCCTTGCGACTCATCCTCAGAACAAAGCGCTCCACCTGATACTCCATCAACATGTGGGACACGCGAACCGCGGAGGCGGCTTACGTCACGCAATAGGACCGTCTGTTCCCTGCTGTGAGTCACGCAAGCGACTCTTTAGATGGGAGCGGCTATCGGAAAAGAGTTTCCGAGAGGCGCCGGCGGAGAAGTGGGTTCACATCATGTCCTTTTCAGCGAGTACTCAACACACTGCATCTCTCCTCGGCTACCTCCCTTTCCTTACTAGATTAATGTATAAACCTAGTGCTCACGGCCACTCTCCTTCACTGCCACTCAGAAACTCGCGTTTCAATCCAAGACGCTGCTTAAATTTTGTATAAAACTTATCAGCTGCAACAACGGAAGATCTCCGGTGGAGCTGAGCGCGAAAACAGAAAAACAGTACAACAATTACAAAATCAGAAGTCAGCAGGGATAAATGAGGTGCCTGTTTCTCTTTTGAAGGCGTAGATAAGTACCCTACAAGTCCCATTAACAAACATAAGAAATGAGTCGTTTAGTTCAGGTATTTCCGCAGGGTACCCAAAGTAAGCACGAGGGGTGCCTTTACAAAAGAAAGGTAATGTAAAAAGCATTGAAAACTACAGACCAATTTTACTACTGTCTTCGTTCTCAAAAATGATAGAATGAATTATTAAATACAATATTTTTAACGAAAGACAGATTGGTTTCCGACGTCCGCGAAGAACAATATCAGTCATTAAGGATTTCACGAAAGTGGTATTTCGAGCTCTTGATGGAGACGACTATATTTCTTGAGCTTTCTTACACTTTTATTTTATTTATTTATTTATGCATTTATTTTACCTGGCAAGATTAGGGCCTTCAGGCCCTCTCTTACACCTAACCAGGCATACACAGATTGAGCGAGTTACAGTTTCTACAGAACATTAAGGACATATAACGTATTATACAGTATTGATGTTAAAGAAAAACAATAGAGATTATAACAGTAGTGCAATGATAACTATAACAATAAAAAAAGAATTATAACAATCAAGAATAATAATGATAATAATAGTAATGACTATGTATATGAAAGTAAACATACTTTTCTTTTGTGAATGTCAGTCCTATTGTTAGTTGGGAATTTTATCGTTATGTTCTTGGAGCTTGTGAGTTATTCTCATCGAGCAGAGACATAAGACGATAGAATGGGGTAAAAGAGATATATAAGAGGTAGATAGGTTAGAGGAAGAGAAATGTTGATGTTGTCTTCAGTCCTGAGACTTGTTTGATGCAGCTCTCCATGCTACTCTATCCTGTGCAAGCTTCTTCATCTCCCAGTACCTACTGCAACCTACATCCTTCTGAATCTGCTTAGTGTATTCATCTCTTGGTCTCCTTCTACGATTTTTACCCTCCACGCTGCCCTCCAACACTAAATTGGTGATCCCTTGATGCCTCAGAACATGTCCTAGCAACCGATCCCTTCTTCTGGTCAAGTTGTGCCACAAACTTCTCTTCTCCCCAATCCTATTCAATACATCCTCATTAGTTATGTGATCTACCCATCTAATCTTCAGCATTCTTCTGTAGCACCACATTTCGAAAGCTTCTATTCTCTTCCTTTCCAAACTATTTATCGTCCATGTTTCACTTCCATACATGGCTACGCTCCATACAAATACTTTCAGAAATGACTTCCTGACACTTAAATCTATACTCGATGTTAACAAATTTCTCTTCTTCAGAAACGCTTTCCTTGCCATTGCCAGTCTACATTTTATATCCTCTCTACTTCGACCATCATCAGTTATTTTGCTCCCCAAATATCAAAACTCCTTTACTACTTTAAGTGTCTCATTTCCTAATCTAATTCCCTCAGCATCACCCGACTTAATTCGACTACATTCCATTATTCTCGTCTTGCTTTTGTTGATGTTCATCTTATATCCTCCTTTCAACACACTCTCCATTCCGTTCAATTGCTCTTCCAAGTCCTTTGCTGTCTCTGACAGAATTACAATGTCATCGGCGAACCTCAAAGTTTTTATTTCTTCTCCATGGATTTTAATACCTACTCCGAATTTTTCTTTTGTTTCCTTTACTGCTTGCTCAATATACAGATTGAATAACATCGGGGAGAGAGAAATAGAATGGTAAAATTCGAAGCCTTTTGACAATTTTGACCATAAAACGCTACTAAGTACACTAAAAACGGTATGTGTCGGATAAATGCCCGCCCGGCGGATCAGTGTCGAGGTCCGGTGTGCCGGCCAGCCTGTGGATGGTTTGTTAAGCGGTTTTCCATTTGCCTCGGCGAATGCGGGCTGGTTCCCCGTATTCCGCCTCGGTTACACTATGTCGGCGATTGCTGCGCAAACTCTATGCAAACATTGCGGTTAGACTCGTCTATATCTACATCTAGATTTATACTCCGCAAACCACCCAACGGTGTGTGGCGGAGGGCACTTTACGTTCCACTGTCATTACCTCCCTTCCTGTTCCAATCGCGTATGATTCGCGGGAATATCGACTGCCGGAAGGCTCCGTGCGCGCTCGAATCTCTCTAATTTTACATTCGTGATCTCCTCGGGAGATATAAGTAGGGAGAAGCAACATATTCGATACCTCAACCAGAAACGAACCCTCTCGAAACCTAGACAGGAAGCTACACCGCGATACAGAGCGCCTCTCTTACAAAGTCTGCTACTTGAGTTTGCTAAACATCTTCGTAACGCTATCACGCTTACCAAATAACCCTGTGACGAAACGCGCCGCTCTTCTTTGGATCTTCTCTATCTCCTCTGTCAACTCGACCTGGTACGGATCCCACACTGATGAGCAATACTCAAGTATAGGTCGAACGAGTGTTTTGTAAGTCACCTCCTTTGTTGATGGACTACATTTTCTAAGGACTCTCCCAATCAATCTCAACCTGGCACCCGCCTTACCAACAATTAATTTTATGTGATCATTCCACTTCAAAACTTTCCGTACGCATACTCCCAGATATTTTACAGAAGCAACTGTTTGTTCCGCTATCATATAATCATACAATAAAGGATCCTTCTTTGTATGTATTCGCAATACATTACATTTGTCTACGTTAAGGGTGAGTTGCCACTTCCTGCACCAAGTGCCTATCCGCTGTAGATCTTCCTGCGTTTCGCTGCAATTTTCTAATGCTGCAACTGGTATGATACATTCGGTGGGGGCGGCGGTGAGGTGAGTGGACTGCTGTAGCCTGCTGTTGTGTTGTGAAACACTGAGGGCTACGGCGGGGACGGAGTCTCTCCGTCGTTTCTAGGTTCCCAGCTCCATGCAATACAATCCGATCAGAGGAGTAGTGAAAGACTGATTCTAGTATTACCTGCAACACAGCGTGGAAAAGGTGGAGGCAGTTCACTCGTCTGCTGAACATAAGTTTTTATGAGTTAACTGTCACACTAGAAACATATAGACAGGGATGTACCTCAAGGTACTGCTTTGAGTCCAATTCTGTTCTCAATATACGATGGCACGCAGAAACGCTACGCCTCCCAATTCCTTGTGTGTAAGCTTCCAAATTTTTTTTTAAAAATAAAACAAACTTTATTAACATTCTACATCTTTATACTTCCCGCATTCATAATTATTCTCAACGTGGTCACCCTGGCGGCGATCACGTTTTTCGCAAAGAGAGACCAGTTTGTTGATACCGTCGACACTGTAGAATGTTCCACTTTGTTGACAGAGTCACAATCTCACCACTGCTTGCGCCGCTTCATCGCTATCAAAATGAAGTCCTCGGAAGTGTTCCTTTAGACTTGGAAACAAATGAAAATCGGATGGGGCCAAGTCGGGACTGCATGGAGGATGACTGATGACGGTGGATCCAAGATGTCGGATTGTTGCAGATCTCGCAGCGCTCGTGTGTGCTCTGGCATTTCACGCTGAACGAGAGGGTGCTCCATTTGTAAACAAACTCTTCGAATCCGAAACGCTTTTACAGCTCGCTGTTTCTCGCTCACCGACATAGTTACGTCACACACCGCCATATTATATACTACTGCTCGGAGCCCTCTAGTGGCAGAGGGTAGCAAACATGTAGACATGGAGAATGGAGATGCAGACTGTTAATAACGTTTGTTTTGTGTAAAAAGCTTTAAGAGTTTTCACATAAGAAACTCGGAGGCATTACTTTTCAGTACGCCGTCCTACATCACTTATAAAACACCAAAGCTCCTATTACAGAAAGCAAATGAAACCGTCAAGGGCCGGCCGCTGTGACCGAGCGGTTATAGGTGCTTCAGTCCGGAACCGCACTGCTGCTACGGTTGCAGGATCGAATCCTCCCTCGGGCATGGATGTGTGTGATGTCCTTAGGTTAGTTAGGTTTAAGTAGTTCTAAGTCTAGGGGACCCATGACCTCAGATGTTAAGTCCCATAGTGCTCAGAGCCATTTTGAAACAGCCAAGGACGTTTACGATTGGCCACTACGAATAAATTAACATCAACTATAAAGGAAACAAACACTATGCACTTCAGCATGAAAAGAGGAAACAACTCTGTCGGATTAAGTGTAGATGGTAAAACTATAGTTTGCGTAACAAACACAGTATTCTTAGGGATGAGCATTGCTTGTTGGCTAACACGAAATTACCACCAAATCTACTGGAGAAAAGAATGTCACCAACATGATATGCTCTTACGGTTTAGTGGTTACATACTATTCCTACGTACACTCAGTTCTTAGCTGCGGGATTCTTTTCTGGGGATCGAAGGCACAAAATATGGACACAGTTTTTAAACTGCAGAAAAGTACGGTAAGAATAATAACTAGAAGTAGTATATGGGCTCACTGTATAGAGCTATTTTTTTAAAAAAATGGGCATCCTTGCTTCACTGATAGTTCTATAGGCCTATATAATCATGGAACAGGTGAAAGTTTGGAATCACAGTTACCCAGAAAAAAATGAAATTTCAAAACAGCATTTTACATTAGGGGTTTAAATTGTGTAATAAACTGCCAAAGGGAATGAGAAATGTTAGTAAAATACATCTGTTTAAGATGTCAGCTAAAACATTCTCCATAAGGAATGCCTACTACACAGTTAAGACTACTCAGAGCACATAGAAAATTGCGCCGTGGGAACGAAAGGGGGTAACTGCTACACCTTGCCCAGTTTCAGTACGTGAACATGGTTTACTCCGGTCCCAACGAAACTGTGTGTCAAGATGTAAAATGCATATCAGTAATGAAACTTCCTGGTAGATTTAAACTGTGTGCCGGACCGAGACTCGAACTCGGGACCTTTGCCTTTCGCGGGCAAGTGCTCTACCATCTGAGCTAACCAAGCACGACTCACGCCCCATCCTCACAGCTTTACTTCTGCCAGTTACTCGTCTCCTACCTTCCAAACTTTACAGAAGCTCTCCTGCATAATAGTAACGTCTGCTGTCTCAGTTTTTCAAGTGGACTGAGAAGCGTGGTTGAATATTGCGAGAATGGAGCTCGGAGATGGTTCAATCTACACATTGCAGGAGTCACGAGTAGGTGTGCTTAATGCGTGTGCTTCACTGAAAAGGGGAACTTTGTTTTATATTTCTTTAAAGTCATTACCGCCATTATACTGTTGTGTATTTACAGTATTACATTTACACTTACACAATCATAATTTCGGCTTCGAAGTGCCATTATCAAGTGTTTTCTGAAAGCAGATTAGACAATAACAGTGAAATACATATCAAAAACTTATTACATGTTTTATATCACAAGTAAGCAGAAGCAGATCAGGAGTCATCAGCGCCTGCCCTTCGTTTGTGCGGCAATGAGGAACAGAAATATGTTTTATTTTGCAAGTTACCTGAGGGAAATTGTGTGTAAATCAAAGAACAGTGTTCAGTAATGACTAAACTAATGAGGTAGTGCAGCAGCTAAGACACGGACCTCGTATTCGGGAGGATGGAGATGCTCTGTCCGGCCATCCTGATGTGGGTTTTCCGTGGTTTTCCTGGATCACTAACGCAAATGCCAGGATGATTCCTCACTGACGGGCACAGCCGACCACATGTCCTAACCTGGTAGACTACCTGTCCTATCCTCATTACACATGTTACGTATGCTGTGTGTGGTCTAGTTTGACCTATTTATTTGCATTGTATTATCTTGACGAATATCATTCTGAGATGACCCATGGCCGTATAAGGAAAATTAAGTAAATAAGGATTCTCTATCATCCTGCGAATGACGTTCTCAAAATTGAGCGGAGGAGTAGATAGAGGTTCAGGGCACCCACTTGCCCTTGGAGTGGAAAAGTTCCCCTAAATAGCGGAAGAAGCAGCAATTATCAACGTTATGAAGAAGGAGAATACAGAGGAAACGGTGCGTTACAGAAACATAACGTGTATCCAGAGGAAACCGCAGAGATCAAAACTGTAGGGGAAGACAGAGATTGAAAGCGTATCCCCCAAATAAACGCTGATGTCGGATGTGAGCAGTGCTCTGTGATGAAGGAACTCGTACAGCACAGGAGAGCTGCCAGGAGCTGCCTATTACAGAATTCAATATTATTTTAAATGAAGTAGCGACTAAGAACAAACAGTGGATATGGTAGTGTGTGTGTGTGTGTTTTAGGGAACTCGGCAACGACTACCTATGTGTAAGTGCAGTGCACAGACTGTCTACCATGAGACTTTTTCAGTATTGGTAGCCGCTGACTGAACGATGATCTGTCTTTTACAACCGCTCACCGCGGCCAGCTGATGGACTGTGTGTGATCGCTCCGTGTGGGTGAACTCCCCGCGAGTGTAGATAGCCGAGGACCTTTCAGTTGGGACTGTTCTGCCTGATCCCGACGGCGCTCTCGAGGACATCAGCATCGGAAACACACTCTGCAAGTCACCTAACGGTATGTGGCGGAGGGTGCTTCTGATGACCAAAAGTCAAGAATGGTCGAAGAAGCGCCTTTTATGCCACTTCTGTACCAGATGAATTACATTTTCTTAAGACTTTTCAACCAAGCCAACAGAAAAGAAACTCTGAAAGCTGAAGTTACGAGAGCCTGAAGTCACTAGGTGAGCTGACAGCGAGCGAAATCGAGGACACATTATGCCATAGCCACCCACAAGGCCATGAAGCGCACTGGAAGCACCGACATAAATACCTTGCCCTTCTTAAGAAACTGTTGAGGGCTGACTACCGACCAGAGTGTAATCTCAGTCCTGGTGTCAGCTGCAGCTACCCAGTGGGACGGCATGCTACTGATGTCGACTCTTGGCTGTGCTGACATCCCATCTCACTCCACACCCGGGAATAGGCGGGAAATTAAAAATGACGGTGCCCTTTCTGGGACTTGAGCCCAAGTGCTCCCCCCGACACATGGAAACTGTCTAGATGGGGGAGAGGAAGGTTAGGTCAGTGTACTTTATTTACTTTGGTTGAGAAACAAACATGAAGATAGGTCCTAATTACATAATTAATCATGAAGATCAGGCCTAGTTAGACAACTATATACATGGCGTTATACAAGTAATGCCTAAAATCGCAATACAGCTATGAAAATGACGAGGCCATACAAAAGGTGTTACCCTGTTGGGAAAAAATTTCATGGTACTACTCAAAACTAATGACAGACACACTGAAACTGTACCCTTCACCTAAAAGGTGGCAAAAAAAGCCTGCAATGTAAGATATTATAATTATTCTTTTTGGGGGAAAATATGTTCAACTGACAAGACGCTGGTGTTGGGCAGAGAAGATTTTAATAAGTGGATTAACTGTCAGCATACATCTGAGGACAGTATCTATCATTGTTTGATGTCAGAGTTTGCTGCAGATGCCTACTCAAAAACCACTCTACAGCCCAGGTAATCGAAACCAATACATGCTTCAACAACTGAAGGAAAAAAATCCATGACTGTTCTAGTTACACTTCGAAACAGTTGTGGAAAAACCAGTGCTCGTAATGAACGAGTCATGATGCAACACATGTACTGGGGAAAATCGTAGTCCCAAAAGCCTGCAGAGGGGGCAGTAGTTGAATATGCATTAATCCCGATTGACGCTCACAAACTGCCAGAATACAACGCCCTCTTACCTCCCCTCATCCCTCCTCTACCTCCCTCCCTCCATCCATCCATCTAGCTACGGGTTGGGACACAGGCTTTTTCAAATGGCCAGCTGCTCCACCGAGAGCATTGTGGCTTTTCCGTGGCCCACCAGGCCGACCAGAGTCGCCGAGCGGTTCTAGGCGCGTCAGTCTGGAGCCGCGTGACCTCTACGGTCGCAGGTTCGAGTCCTGCCTCGGGCATGGATGTGTGTGGTGTCCTTAGGTTAGTTAGGTTTAAGTAGTTCTAAGTTCTAGGGGACTGATGACCTCAGATGTTAAGTCCCATAGTGCTTAGAGCCATTTGAACCATTTGTGGCCCACCATCCTTCTGGTGGGCACGAGCTGGCTGTGGTCACAGACAGCCTTGAGGCGACAGTCCTTCACCAACACAAAAGCATGTATAGTCAACTAAACAATAGGAGGAGATACAAGTACAGCCGTCCCAAGTGTAACATGTTCATCTAAAATATAGTGACACAGCCCCACCCCCTCACTCTGCCCCCATAGTCAGGGGGCCCACCTGGGACGGCGACCTCACACAGACTAGGCACACCCCCATTGCCTCCAGTAGGTCTCTCGTTCTGCAATGGAGAGCACTTTCATTTAATGCCAATGCAACTTTTCCCTACAATCTGTTGAAGGGAGGAATGGGTGATGAGAGCCATCGACACATACACAGACATCCAGAAAATAGAGTAAATGCACTGCATCTGTAGAATATGTCGTTGGCAGTCACTGGATGCATTCCAGTTCAGTGTTATACTATGACACCCGATCAGAAAACCAGTGCATTTTCGATAGGTGTTCACAACTGTACTATGTTTACATGCAATTTTAGAATATGTGGCAAGAAGTGATGTCATGATCCTATGGGCAGAAGTGACATAAAATCGATATAATTACGAAAAATGACAAAAATATATATAAATTGAGGGAAAATACGACAAAAAGGGGGGGGGGGGAGGAAATAGAGGAATGAGTGGGTAGATGCATGACTTTTGCTTGGCGCAGGAAAGTTCTTGTGCATGGGAATGAGTATACAACAGCAAGAGGAATACCAGAAAAAGTTTATGTGAAAGCTCCTGGAATCAGGGAAACGGTCATTTATTCGTCGACAGTGGGGATAGGATACTTAACGTGAATGACCATCAAATGTAGAGCAATGAATTTATATATGTCAGGTCACAAGCCCAGGTGTGACTACAAAATTATCAGGATCCAGATTAAAAATATTTGACCCTGTGCAGAACTGTTTAGGTATTTTAAACCTTAACAAACTGTATTTACAATGTGCTTCTCTGTGCTCTCCAGCAGTCACAGTCATGTAGTGTGAGCTAACAAAAATCTTACAAACAGTTGCTGCGTGGCATTTTTTAGCAACATTCTAGTGTATGTCTATTGAGGTAATAGTGATACAGGGAAGGTGACTGCTGCGTTTGGTGTTTTCCTGGAAGAAAAGAGACATCTACCTCTGAACTGATATGGATCTGCGTGAAAGGATGATACAAAGTGGATGGAGTTATCGGTTGAGAGTGATTGTAGTGAGGTATAATTTAATGGTAGTCTGTTGATGAATACTAGGGAGAGAGAGATGTTCCTGCACGCCATATATCACACATGCAACCATTTTTGCGTTGTTCTCTCGGGGTGTATCAGTCGTGTGGTATAACCTGCGATCGACTAGTATACAATACCATGTTCTGTGTATGTGACTTAGAGCACTAGAGATCGTTAACAGCAAACATCTCCAGAGGGCTTCCAGTGCATGTGTGACAACGAAACATATCCATCAATGGAAAACCTATTTTGACACTCTCGTGTAGAAGAATGAAAATGTAAGCGATGTACTTCATCTTGGTCATAAATCGAGTCTTCAGTTTCATATAGGTACGAAGCGGCGTTACTATACTTTTCATGTTCGTCCTATGTAAAATGCATTCAAGTGGTTCATTAGAGAGGGGACAGGACTTTTCAGTCGGATGGTATATAAGATGCACAAATATTCTCGTAGAAAATAAAACAGCAAATGGGTGTGCCAGCAATATTACCATATAGGCCTATATACGAAAAACTGTGGAAAAAGTATGGGTAATGACATAAAATCAGTAAAATTCGAGAAAAAAATGGTATAATCACGAAAAATTGATTTGAGGTATGTAAAAATTGAGGGAAACAACATGAAATATGTAAAATCTCGAAAAACTAGAAAAATTATAGAAACTGACTGAGAATACATAAAATTAGAGAGAAATGCCATGTATACTGAGCAACGTGAATAAAACTGCGTGTTCTGGAGGAGGAGAGTAGACTGCTCTTATTAATACACACCTTAATAGTGGAGAGAGGAGGCATTCTAGAGACGTGGCGTCAAGGCGAAGCGGCAGTATTGTCCTGCTTATGAACAGTACAACCTAACATCAGGCCATAACTTGTGTGTGTGCAAGAGGAAAAGAGTTACATGTGTTTGCACCTGTTGCCGTCCTTCAAAGTAGTTACCAGCGTTGCGTAGAACCCGTTTCCAGCGATGTGGAAGGCGTAGCATAACGTTAGCAGAGCCTGTTCTGTTGATGGTGCAAATGGTGCGGTCTAAAGTTATGGTAATTCTCGTAAACGACTATGATGGTGTTATGCTAACGCTTTACGCTCCTCCATGGCAGACCGTCAATGCACAGTATTACTGTTCGTTTTTGGAGCATCACCTGCGACCAGCTTTGCGAAAGAAGCGGCGACGCCTTCTGCGCCTCCCACCCATCATTTTGCGCGACAAGACTCGGGCGCATACAGCGCAAGCTGTTGCTGCTCTGTTCGGTCGATAGGACTGGGAAGTACTGTACCATCCACCATACTCCCCGGACTTTTGTCCTTGTGACTTTGATTCCGAAGATGAAGGAACCATTTCGTGGTATTCGCTTCAGAACTGTTCCAGAGATTCGACAGGCAGTGGACCGCTCCATTCGCACCATCCTCGCAACATCGGTTGTGAATAAATAGTTACCACTATTTAAATTCCAACCCTCTTATATTGCTGTTGTGGACGTATCATAATATCCAAACCGTAATCGGGCTTGAACGACAGGAAAACCTGTGCTGTGTACAAAAAATCGATCTTTTCTTTGTTGTGCAAGGTAGCAGCTTTATACTTTACAGTTAGTCACCATAATTTATCGTTCAGAAACTTGCAGAGAGAATGTACAGTCGTGCTCAAAAGTATCCGAGCGACCTGAATTGCATTTCACCTGAATCGCATGCAACCCACATAAAGCAGCTGTCTAGCAGGTCCTCTAATCGCTCCTTGGTACAGTCGTTTGACTATTGAAAATGGTTTAACAAGTCACCACTAGAAAACACTGCTCTGTATCGCAATAACTCTAGATGTAAAGTAATACCACGATACTACAAATATCAGGAAGCACCTTATCACAGATAAGACTGTCCTTAGGGCTTGTAAGCTCACATTTAATACAATAAATGACATACCTGAAACGTTACCACTCTCATTATTACGTCGGATAAGTAAAGCACATAGTAAGTTCGTCGTATTCATGATTTACTCTTCAAAGTAACATACCGTACTTATTATACAACACAAAATGAGATTAAAAATTTAAGTTATTCATGAGCAGCTAGTTGAGAATATGTACAAACTTCAATTGACACGACTAACCGTGTCGTTCTGCATGTGGATTCTAACCCAGGTCATGCAGACTAAGCAAAGATTTCGTGACTGACGGAAACTGACGGTCATTCCTGATTAAGCATACAGAGTGTGATATATTTCAATTTTAGACAGTATCAGTTAGCCAATATCAACTTTAGGTCGCATAACGAAAACACTTGTAACGGACGCGAATTACTACCCAGCATCTATTGTCCCTGTTGACGAACTACGAGAGGTCTTAAATATTGCTTCTTCACAAGTAACTTACTTGAATTGCCGTGAGGTAAAGCTTTGTGTTGGACAGGGATTCGAACCCAGAACCTAATCGGATAGATATCGACGCACAATCAACTGTGACATTTCGGATTTTCTCGGCAGTAGGTAGATGTTTTAACTGAAATGACGAGACGAAACATTAATTTTTTCCTTCCCAAGACTCCAACCCGGCACCTATCGCTGTTGTGTTCCAGAGAAAACGAACTTTAAATAGTAGTATGTTGCACCAGCAGTGACATGTGAACATGTTTGAACTAGAAATAATATGACGAAGAGTTCAGTGCTGACTGGTTGTTGACTACACACAAAGAGACGTCAGCTACTGAATTTTTCTCCAGCTCGGCATAACACCTTGAACTTTCACTGATCTCGCAAACAGTTCTGTGTCTCACTGGCAGTCAAAAACGTCAGATATCGCTAGTGTTGACAACGAAGTTCATGGTGATTCGGTCAAACAAGTAAATGAATGTACTGAACATGCTGGAAACCACTACAGGGAGCCTGTGTCAGAATTCTCAACCAGTGTGGCACAACGGCGTTACGATAGATAAATGAGCCACAGAGAACAGGGTTTGGTGGTCTGTTGGACTGATGATATGTTTTTATATCTATGGTCTAAGTTCGGTTCCAACTTCTGTCAATATATTTTAGATACTGAGAGACAGATTCCATTCTCTACTGGCTACACCAAGTGAAGAAGATATAATGGCATCGTGGTCTGAAATTAACATTAAAAATGATATTCCTTCTCTACCAAGTAGACGTTAGATTGAACCACAATAAAGTCTGGAGTGGCGACATATAGAACCTCTATCACCAGTAACCTTTCTTATACTAGTTATTTATTTCTAGTGACGAAACAAACGCTATGTAGGCTCACAGGACACTTATTCCTTCTCTTATCTGAGCTTCTGTATGTCAATAAAATTGGTTTTGAACTGGGAATGCAACTCAGACCGTACTTAACGCGCAAATTGATCCCTTCGTGACAGTGCAGCTTGGCTACAATTTGTTGTTTGTTCAAAACTGCAGATTCCTCAACATCTCCACATATTGCGCGTGAATGGGTTCGAATCCTGACTCGGCACTAAAGATTTCATTATGCATTATCAAGGTCTAGAATGAGAACACCTATTTGCTGGTGGATAATAATTTTGATTTTTAATGTACACTCCTGGAAATGGAAAAAAGAACACATTGACACCGGTGTGTCAGACCCACCATACTTGCTCCGGACACTGCGAGAGGGCTGTACAAGCAATGATCACACGCACGGCACAGCGGACATACCAGGAACCGCGGTGTTGGCCGTCGAATGGCGCTAGCTGCGCAGCATTTGTGCACCGCCGCCGTCAGTGTCAGCCAGTTTGCCGTGGCATACGGAGCTCCATCGCAGTCTTTAACACTGGTAGCATGCCGCGACAGCATAGACGTGAACCGTATGTGCAGTTGACGGACTTTGAGCGAGGGCGTATATTGGGCATGCGGGAGGCCGGGTGGACGTACCGCCGAATTGCTCAACACGTGGGGCGTGAGGTCTCCACAGTACATCGATGTTGTCGCCAGTGGTCGGCGGAAGGTGCACGTGCCCGTCGACCTGGGACCGGACCGCAGGGACGCACGGATGCACGCCAAGACCGTAGGATCCTACGCAGTGCCGTAGGGGACCGCACCGCCACTTCCCAGCAAACTAGGGACACTGTTGCTCCTGGGGTATCGGCGAGGACCATTCGCAACCGTCTCCATGAAGCTGGGCTACGGTCCCGCACACCGTTAGGCCGTCTTCCGCTCACGCCCCAACATCGTGCAGCCCGCCTCCAGTGGTGTCGCGACAGGCGTGAATGGAGGGACGAATGGAGACGTGTCGTCTTCAGCGATGAGAGTCGCTTCTGCCTTGGTGCCAATGATGGTCGTATGCGTGTTTGGCGCCGTGCAGGTGAGCGCCACAATCAGGACTGCATACGACCGAGGCACACAGGGCCAACACCCGGCATCATGGTGTGGGGAGCGATCTCCTAAACTGGCCGTACACCTCTGGTGATCGTCGAGGGGACACTGAATAGTGCACGGTACATCCAAACCGTCATCGAACCCATCGTTCTAGCATTCCTAGACCGGCAAGGGAACTTGCTGTTCCAACAGGGCAATGCACGTCCGCATGTATCCCGTGCCACCCAACGTGCTCTAGACGGTGTAAGTCAACTACCCTGGCCAGCAAGGTCTCCGGATCTGTCCCCCATTGAGCATGTTTGGGACTGGATTAAGCGTCGTCTCACGCGGTCTGCACGTCCAGCACGAACGCTGGTCCAACTGAGGCGCCAGGTGGAAATGGCATGGCAAACCGTTCCACAGGACTACATCCAGCATCTCTACGATCGTCTCCATGGGAGAATAGCAGCCTGCATTGCTGCGAAAGGTGGATGTACACTGTACTAGTGCCGACATTGTGCATGCTCTGTTGCCTGTGTCTATGTGCCTGTGGTTCTGTCAGTGTGATCATGTGATGTATCTGACCCCAGGAGTGTGTCAATAAAGTTTCCACTTCCTGGGACAATGAATTCACGGTGTTCTTATTTCAATTTCCAGGAGTGTATTTTCATTCGTTGTCAACACTAGCGATATGTGACGTTTTTGACAGCCAGTGAGACACAGAACTGTTTGCGAGATCACTGAAAGTTCAAGGTGTTATGCCGAGCTGGAGAAAAATTCAGTAGCTGACGTCTCTTTGTGTGTAGTGAACAACCAGTCAGCACTGAACTCTTCGTCATATTATTTCTAGTTCAAACATGTTCACATGTCGCTGCTGGTGCAACATACTACTATTTAAAGTTCGTTTTCTCTAGAACACAACAGCGATAGGCGCCGGGTTGGAGTCTTGGGAAGGAAAAAATTAATGTTTCGTCTCGTCATTTCAGTTAAAACATGTAGCTACTGCCGAGAAAATTCGATATGGCACAGTCGATTGTGCGTCGATATTTATCCGATTAGTTTCTGTGTTCGAATCCCTGTCCAGCACAGAGCTTTACCTCGCGACAATTCAAGTAAGTTACTTGTGAAGAAGCGATATTTAAGACCTCTCGTAGTTCGTCAACAGGGGCAAAAGATGGTGAGTAGTAATTCGCGTCCGTTACAAGTGTTCTCGTTATGCGATTTAAAGTTGATATTGGCTAACTGATACTGTCTAAAATCGAGGTATATCACACTCTGTATGTCTAATCAGGAATGACCGCTAGTTTCCGTTAGTCACGAAATCTTTGCTTAGTCTGCATGACCTGGGTTTGAATCCACATGCAGAACACCACGGTTCGTCGTGTCACTTGAAGTTCATACATATTCTCAACTAGCTGCTCATGAATAACTTAAATTTTTAATCTATTTTTGTGTTAAATAATAAGTACAGTATGTTACTTTGAAGAGTAAATCATGAATAAGACGAACTTACTACGTGCAATACCTATCTGACGTAATAATAAGAGTGGTAACATTTGAGGTATGTCATTTATTGTATTAAATGTGAGCTTACAAGCCTTAAGGACAGTCTTGTCTGTGATAGGGCGTTCCCTCATGAAGTATCGTGGTATTACTTTACATCTAGAGTTATTGCGATACAGAGCAGTGTTTTCTAGTGGTGACTTGTTGGAACCATTTTCAATAGTCAAATGACTGTACCAAGGAGCGATTAGAGGACCTGCTAGACAGCTGTGTTATGTGGGTTGCATGGGAATCAGGTGAAATGCAATTCAGGTCGTTCGGATACTTTTGAGCATGACTGTACGTCATACGCTGGGAATATACCTTTTACACTGGAATATTAACAGCGGTGTATTCCACACGAGTTATTGGTCAGAAGCCGCACCGCTCTAGCAATAGAGCTTGTCTTAAGTGCACATTCGTGTAGCCTTAGGAATGTATGTGTTTGTGTTCCACAATCATTTATCTCTTACCATTACCTTCTTAGTACTGACCAGAGACACTAAAATAATATTTCTGAATTGATAACGCAGTTAATTTACATAAAATGCTTCTAACTGCGTATGTCTGGAACTCCATCGTGTATAAACCACACGTTTCTTCCTCATAGCTGTCTATTATATCATCACATGACACATATTTTTGCTGTAGACCGATAAGGTGTGCGAACCTCCTCGGCATGCGGGCATCTGGAAAGATACTTGCATGGGCGCAGAACAGTCTCCACTGAACAGCAGTTATGGACTCAGTCTGTTCTGTTCCTTCACGAGTGTAGTGCATATAGTAGCCTCATACTTCTAGTCAGCAGAAAATCAAGTCGGTAACAGAGTTTGAGGGAAGGTCAGTCAAAGACAGTGCAGCGAGACAGCTCTCAATGTACAACTTCATCCTATCAATGTGAGAATGCTCCGTCGCTCCCATTCGTGTAAGGAAAGATGGGCAATGGTAATCGTAAATAACACGTTATGATCGAAGTACTAGAAATACACTACTGACCATTAAAATGCTACACCACGAAGATGACGTGCTACAGGTGCGAAATTTAACCGACAGGAAGAAGATGCTGAGATATCCAATGGATTATCTTTTCACGGCATTCACACAAGGTTGGCGCCGGTGGCGGTACCCACAACGTGCTGACATGAGGAAAGTTTCCAACCGATTTCTCATACACAAACTGCAGTTGACCGGCGTTGCCTGGTGAAATGTTGTTGTGATTCCTCGTGTAAGGAGCAGAAATGCGTACCATCACGTTTCCGACTATGATAACGGTCGCATTCTAGCCTATCGCGATTGCGGTTTATCGTATCGCGACATTGCTGCTCGCGTTGGTCGAGATACAATGACTGTTAGCAGAATATGGAATCGGTGGGTTCAGGAGGGTAATACGGAACGCCGGCTTCGTAACAGATCATGCAGCCACGTCTCGGTCCCTGAGTCAACAGATGGGGACGTTTGTAAGACAACAACCACCTGCACGAACAGTTCGACGACATTTGCAGCGGCGTGGACTATCAGCTCGGAGACCATGGCTGCGGTTACCCTTGACGCTGCACCACAGGCAGGAGCGCCTGCGATGGTGCACTCAACGACGTACCTGGGTGCACGAATGGCAAAACGTCATTTTTTCAGATGAATCCAGGATTTGTTTACAGCATCATGATGGTCGCATCCGTGTTTAACGACATCGCGGTGAACGCACGTGTATTCTTCATCGCCATACTGTCGTATCACCCTGAGTGATGGTATGGGGTGCCATTGGTTACACGTCTCTGCCACCTCTTGTTCGCATTGACGGTAGTTTGAGCAGTGGACTTTACGTATAAACCGTACATGTCAGCAGGATAGTGCACGACCATATGTTGCAGGTACTGTACGGGCCTTTCAGGATACAGAAAATCTTCGACTGCTGCCCTGGCCAGCACATTCTCCAGATCTCTCACCAATTGGCTCGTCACAATACGCCAGTCACTTCTCTTGATGAACTGTGGTATCGGGTTGAAGCTGCATGGGCAGCTGTACATGTACACGCCACCCAAGCTGTTTGACTCAATGCCCAAGCGTATCAAGGCCGTTATTACGGCCAGAGGTGGTTGTTCTGGGTACTGATTTCTCAGCATCTATGCACCCAAACTGCGTGAAAAAGTAATATCATGTCAGTTCTGGTATAATATATTTGTCCAATGAATACCCGTTTATCATCTGCATTTCTTCTTGATGTAGCAATTTTAATGGCCAGTATTGTATGGAGATCAGTGTAGGACACTATCTGGTGTGCTTTTTTGTATATATGTTGGAGAATTAACAATGAATGACGTACTGCTCAGTCATCCATCTATATTTGCAATAATGTATAAGGTACTCACAAAGTAGTTGAGGGGTGGTTTAGTGATGAGACAGAAATTGGGTAGCATGCTGCCTCCTCATTGGTAGGTATTGAAATTACAGAAAAACTTGTAAAATTGCTAAAATTGATGACACTGTGAACTTTGGTGCTTATTCCATTCAATTTGTCCACTGGTACGCTGTTCATTACCACATGGTGATTGACTTAGATCATTTTTTTGAGATGGAGATTCTTAGCGGGAGCAACACCCTCTGAGGGTAGTCTGCACTGAAACAGTGACTGCGTACATGTCTGTGGGATATGGTCCTCCTACAGTACAGGTTTCAGATAGATTATATAATGGTAAGACAGAGATTTAGGAACCACGTTTTAAATTGTAAGACATTTCCAGTGGCAGATGTGGGCTCTGACCACAATCTATTGGTTATGAGCTGTAGATTAAAACTGAAGAAACCGCAAAAAGGTGGGAATTTAAGGAAATTGGACCTGGATAAACTGACTAAACCAGTGGTAGTACAGAGTTTCAGGAAGAGCATAAGGGAACAATTGAGAAGAATTGGTGAAAGAAATACAGTAGAAGAAGAATGGGTACCTTTGAGGGATGAAGTAGTGAAGGCAGCAGAGGATCAAGTAGGTAAAAAGACGAGGGCTAGTAGAAATCCTTGGGTGACGCAAGAAAAACGGAATTTAATCGATGTATGGAGAAAATATAAAAATGGAGTAAATGAAGCAGGCAAAAAGGAATTCGAACGTCTCAAAAATGAGATCGACAGGAAGTGCAAAATGGCTAAGCAGGGATGGTTAGAGCACAAATGTAAGGATGTAGAGACCTATCTCACTAGGGGTAAGATAGACACTGACTACAGGAAAATTAAACAGACCTTTAGAGGAAAGAGAATCACTTGTATGAATATCAAGAGCTCAGATGGAAAACCAGTTCTAAGCAAAGAAGGGAAAGCAGAATGGTGTAAGGAGTAAATAGACGGAATATACAAGGGCGATGTACTTGAGGGCAATGTTATAGAAAGGGAAGAGGATGTACATGAAGGTGAAATGCGAGATATGATACTGCGTGAAGAAGAGTTTGACAGAGCACTGAAGGACCTAAGTCGAAACAAAGCCCCAGGAGTAGACAACATTCCATTAGAACTAGTGACAGCCTTGGGAGAGCCAAAACTACCATCTGGTGAGCAAAACGTATGAGACAGGCGACATACCCTCAGACTTCAAGAATAATATAATAATTCCAATCCCAAAGAGAGCAGGCGTTGACAGATGTGAAAATTACCGAACTATCAGTTTAATAAGTCACGGCTGCAAAATACTAACACGAATTCTTTACAGACGAATCGAAAAGCTGGTAGAAGCCGACCTTGGCGAAGATCAGTTTAGGTTCTGTAGAAATGTTGCAACACGCGAGGCAATACTGACCCTACGACTTACGTTAGAAGCTAGATTAAGAAAAGGCAAACCTACGTTTCTAGCATTTGTAGGCTTGGAGAAAGCTTTTGACAATATTGACTGGAATACACTCTTTCAAATTCTGAAGGTGGCAGGGGTAAAATACAGGGAGCGAAAAGCTATTTACAATTTGTACAGATACCAGATGGCAGTTATAAGAGTCGAGGGGTATGAAAGGGAAGCAGTGGTTGGGAAGGGAGTGAGACAGGGTTGTAGTCTCTCCCCGATGTTATTCAATCTGTATATTGAGCAAGCAGTGAAGGAAACAAAAGAAAAATTCGGAGTAGGTATTAAAACCCATGGAGAAGAAATAAAAACTTTGAGGTTCGCCGATGACATTGTAATTCTGTCAGAGACAACAAAGGACCTGGAAGAGCAGCTGAACGGAATGAAGAAAAGCAAAACGAGGATAATGGAATGTAGTCGAATTAAGTCGGGAGATGCTGAGGGAATTAGATTAGGAAATGAGACATTTAAAGTAATAAAGGAGTTTTGCTATTTGGGGAGCAAAATATCTGATGATGGTCGAAGTAGAGAGGATATAAAATGTAGACTGGCAATGGCAAGGAAAGCGTTTCTGAAGAAGAGAAATACGTTAACATCGAGCATAGATTTAAATGTCAGGAAGTCATTTCTGAAAGTATTTGTATGGAGTGTAGCCATGTATGGAAGTGAAACATGGACGATAAATAGTTTGGAAAGGAAGAGAATAGAAGCTTTCAAAATGTGGTGCTACAGAAGAATGCTGAAGATTAGATGGGTACATCGCATAACTAATGAGGAGGTATTGAATAGAATTGGGGAAAAGAGGAGTTTGTAGCACAACTTGACTAGAAGAAGGGATCGGTTGGTAGGATATGTTCTGAGGCATCAAGGGATCACCAATTTAGTATTGGAGGGAAGCGTGGAGGGTAAAAATCGTAGAGGGAGACCATGAGATGAATACACTAAACAGATTCGGAAGGATGTAGGCTGCAGTTCGTATTGGAAGATGATGTAGCTTGCACAGGATAGATTAGCATGGAGAGCTGCATCAAACCAGTCTCAGGACTGAAGATCACAACAACAACAACAGTACAGGTGACGAAATTTTACACTGGTCTGTGGAAGTAACTTAGATCACGAGCCACCTGCTCCGATGAACCATACCTCTATATTTAATGGGATCACCACATATGGTCAATGCCGGCACACAGACTGTATTTGTTTTTCATATATCAGAAAACAGGTATGTGATAATATCTTATCTAGTTCTCTAACAGATGACATTAGTGGAGTTTTTATAGTTTGTAGTTTTTCTCTGTTGGATGGTACAAAATAGCAATGTGGGAGACAATGTTTAGGTGACAGACATGAATGTACCCTGAGGGATGCAGATCTTCTTCTGACTGCACCGCCTGTATGTAGTCTGGAGACCTTCCATGACCTGTATGACGTGGCATCTCCCTAATATGCCCAACAAGAAACATTACAATAACTGCTTGTAATATGTTTTCTACTACCTTGTGTAGCAGGTGAAAGTGTCGTTTGGCGCTGATCTTACACATTGTACAAGGATGGCGGAATTATGAAAGTATGTGCCCATCTCCACCAAGTGGTCAAAACGAGCTACTGTTGCATTTACTTTTGCTGTTTCTCCACGAGATGCACAAGGTCTTAGATAAAGTGCTCTTTGACTTTCTTTCAGGTCCTACTTAAATTGGGACGATCATATGGACTAAGCTGCAGGGAGGGTGGGGCCGAGACTGGGCAGCAGTTGCGAGAGGCAGAGGAAGTGTCTAAAAAACAGCGTTGGAGTGTTCGCTGTTTGGGATCCTTAGCAGACAGGTGACTCGTTTCGAGATATGCAAGTGGCACGAATATGATTCACTAGTGGCCGTCCCTACAAGATGCAGCGCAAGCGTGTGGGTGAATGGATAGGCTTAATTCCAAATTACAGACGATATTTCTACTAGAAAGCGTAACGCTGATTTTAACTAGCATGTGCCTGTACACTCAAGACCGCTTTTTATGCAGGGTGAAGGTACCATAGTCTTAAGCCATCTTGTGTTTAATAATGTGGTCCTTACGCAGTATGTACGAGGTGCATTTAAGTTCTAAGGCCTCCGATTTTTTTTTTCTCCAGACTGGAAAGAGATAGAAACATGCGCATTGTTTTAAAATGAGGCCGCGTTCATTGTCAATACGTCCCAGAGATGGCAGCACCGTACGGCAGATGGAATTTTACCGCCAGCGGCGAGAATGACAACTGTTTTGAATACTTAAAATGGCGACGTTTTCCTTACTTAGTACAGCGTGCAATCATTCGTTTTCTGAATTTGCGTGGTGTGAAACCAATTGAAATTCATCGACAGTTGAAGGAGACATGTGCTGATGGAGTTATGGATGTGCCGAAAGTGCGTTCGTGGGTGCGACAGTTTAATGAAGGCAGAACATTGTGTGACAACAAACCGAAACAACCTCGGGCTTGCACAAGCCAGTCTGACAACATGATCGAGAAAGTGGAGAGAATCGTTTTGGGGGATCGCCGAATGACTGTTGAACAGATCACCTTCAGAGTTGGTATTTCTGTGGGTTCTGTGCACACAATCCTGCATGACGACCTGAAAATGCGAAAAGTGTCATCCAGGTGGGTGCCACGAATGCTGATGGACGACCACGTGGCTGCCCGTGTGGCATGTTGCCAAGCAATGTTGACGCGCAACGACAGCATGAATGGGACTTTCTTTTCGTCGGTTGTGACAATGGATGAGACGTTGATGCCGTTTTTCAATCCACAAACAAAGCGCCAGTCAGCTCAATGGAAGCACACAGATTCACCGCCACCAAAGTGATTCCTCATGCTCCCTACTCACCTGACCTGGCTCCTAGTGACTTTTGGCTTTTTCCAACAATGAAAGACACTCTCCGTTGCCGCACATTCACCAGCCGTGCTGCTATTGCCTCAGCGATTTTCCAGTGGTCAAAACAGACTCATAAAGAAGCCTTCGCCGCTGCCATGGAATCATGGTGTCAGCGTAGTGAAAAATGTGTACGTCTGCAGGGCGATTACGTCGAGAAGTAACGCCAGTTTCATCGATTTCGGGTGAGTAGTTAATTAGAAAAAAATCGCAGGCCTTGAATGCACCTCGTATGTTGTGGGCTGTAGAAACCCTCTGTGGTCAGCTTCAAATGTCAGTTCTCAACAGTGTTTCTCGAAAAGAACATCGTCTTCTCTCTGCAGATTTCTGTTTGACCTAACTGCTACGTATAATCCAACTGCTGGCTTAAAATTTAAAAAAAACTGTTACTCGCCATGCAAAGTGGCTATTATGAACAATTTATTCAATTAGCCTATGAATTTGATATCAATGACATGCCGCATGGTGGGTGGAGGAGGTGGTTAGGGCACCACAGAATGATTCTTGATAGATTTTTCTTTTCGTTGCTTGCAATATCTTTTAACTAAAATTCAGTCTCCCACTTATACAGGGCGAGACTGGGCCTCACGATTTGTTTCGTAAACGCTAGTATGATATAGCGCCACACTGGTAAAGCAGCATCTGCCGTAGTGTACAACACAACTATCTCCTTTTGAATTATACACCAAAGCGCCAAAGAAACTGGTACAGGCATGCGTATTCAAATACAGAGATATGTAAACAGACACAATACGGCGCTGCGGTCGGCAATGCTCACATAAAACAAGCGTCTGACGCTGCTACAATGGCTGGTTATCAAGACCTAAGTGAGTTTGAAAGTGGTGTTGTAGTCGGCACACGAGCAATGGGACACAGCATCTCCGAGGTGACGATGAAGTGACCATTTTCACTTACGACCGTTTCACGAATGTACCGCGAATATCAGGAATCTGGGAAAAACATCATATCTCCGACATCGCTGAGGCCGGAAAAAGATCCTACAAGAACGGGACCAACGACAACTGAAGAGAATCGTTCAATGTGAGAGAGGTGCAATCCTTCCGCAAATTTCTGCAGATTTCAATGGCGAGCCACCAACAGGTGTCAGCGTGCAAACCATTCAACGAAACATCATCGATATGGGCTTTTGGAGCTGAAGTCTCATTCGTGTACCCTTGATGACTGCACGACACTAAGCTTTAAGCCTTGTTTGTACTTGCCAACACCGACATTGGATTGTTGATGACTGGAAACATGTTGCCTGATCGGACGAGTCTCGTTTCAAATTGAATCGAGCGGATGGACGTGTTCAGTTATGGAGACAACCTCATTAATCCATGGAACCTGCATGTCAGCAGGAGGCTGTTAAAGTAGGTGAAGGCTCTGTAATGGTGTAGGGCGTGTGTAGTTGGAGTGTGATATGGGGCTCCTGATACGTCTAGATATGACTGCGACAAGTGACACGTACGTAAGCATCCTGTCTGATCACCTGCATCCATTCGAGTCCATTGCGAATTCCGACGGACTTGGGCAATTCCAGCAGGACAATGAAACATTCCACACGTCCAGAATTGATACAGATTGGCTCCTGGAACAGTCGTCTGAGTTTAAACACTTCTTCTGGCCACCAAATTCCCCAGACATCAACATTTTGGAGCATATATGGGATGCCTTTCAATCCGTCGCTCAAAAGACATCTCCACCCCACCCCCCTCCCCCTCGTACTCTTAAGGATTTATGGGTAGCCTTACAGGATTCATGGAGTCAGTTCTCTCCAGCACTACTTCAGACATTAGTCGAGTCCATGCCATGTCATGTTGTCGCACTTCTGCGTGCTCACGGGTGCCCTACACGGTATTAGGGACGTGTACCAATTTCTATGGCTCATCAGCGTAGCTTGTTTTTGAACATAAAATGATTGTGTTTTTTTTTCCGACATGTGAACCAATGACGTCAAGAGTGTATTGTCTAGTGTTATTTCACGTGTCTGAAATGTTTGTAATATACATGTGCATGACAGTTTATTTGCAGACACTGATTTGAACGTGAGAGATTGTCTCAGGTTGTCTGATTTGTCCATCAAGGTGAAAGAAATTGCTTAACAAAAATGTTTTTTCTTCGAAGTTCAAATTCTCGCTTTTTCTTGACTCTGATGATGTGTTGTTTTCTTTCACAGCAGAATAGTGGAATTTTCTTCCCGATTTTACGCAGTGTGGACATTCTCTGCTGATCATCCGTAATCGGCGGCGGTGCACTTCGCTGGATGTTGCAAAGTAATGAGATGCGAACTGTTCCCTGCAGTTGAACTTAAAAGCTATACCAGTTTTACACATAAAACTAAAAGAAAACGGACTATGTCTATTTTCGTGGAAAGAGAACATTCATTAGTGTCGCGATTGTGTATTTCTTTTTTAACGGGTGCTTGAGTATAGGAAGGACAAAAAAATGATTCAAATGGCTGTGAGCACTATGGGGCTTAACTTCTGAGGTCATCAGTACCCTAGAACTTAGAACTATTTATACGTAACTAACCTAAGGACATCACACACATCCACGCCCGAGGCATGATTCGAACCTGCGATCGTAGCGGTCGCTCAGTTCCATACTGCAGCGCCTAGAACCGCACGGCCACTATAGGAAGGACGTTGATGTTAAATTCAAATGTTACAGTCCAGTCCTCAGAACGGTGTGATGGATACCCCGGTTGAGATTCGTTTTCAATTGACATTTGACAACTATTAGTAAGAGAAAATGACTCGTAAACCCTTGTCTGGTTCAAAGCTTTCTCACCACAAGCTGCTACAAGCATTCCTAAAGTTTATGTTGCTTATCTCCATGACAGAACCTGGTATTAGTATGTTGGTTTTTCAATGTTTGCCGGTGAAAGATCGCCGAACACGTGAAACATTTCCACACCAGTGCTGCAAAAGCAAATGGTACAAAATCGTGTCTTGTGAAGGCACGTAACAGGAGAACTCGGAACTACAGTTCTGCCAACTGCCAGGGGAAAATCTCGTTACTTTTGGATCCCGCTTCGTGTGAGGTCACACGCAACATCGTCATCGTGTCACGGGTCACAGCTGACATATGGTTTCGGCCTGCTGAATCGACACCGTCTCGATTTCTACAAACCTCGCTGACAGTTCGACGCGCATCCAAGGCAGCCACATTGAGACGACACAGCAGTCTATTCCACTTTAGGTCTGTTGGCTGTGAAGTGTAAGCCACAAATGTTTGCGAGAGATACGGCGACAACATTCGGCGTTCTCTCGCTCCAGTACTTCTCCCAGTTAGCGCGAATGTGACTAGACGCAGAGGATGATGGGACTTTCACGTTCCCTGTTTTCTTAGGCACTTTCTCTGTCGCTGCCGTGCTCAGTACCTTCTCCGCCTATCAAATATCTGTGATCATTCCGTAGCTCCAGCTCAAGTGCAGCACCTTGGTCCCGCCTGTGCCTAACAACCCCATCTCCTTCTCCATTAAACTAATACGCCTCTGGAACAAACAACCCATTAGTCTGCGTCTTATCCAAAACCTCTCCGCACCGAAGAGGAGATTAAAGCTTTATCTGCTTCACTTCGGCATATCTCAGCTGTCTACCTTCTGCCCAACAGCGAAGGAGTACTTTTATCACATTGTCTAAGTCTATCCGTACTTTCCTCATCCATATACGAGTATATCACTGTTTTCTCTCGTTCGTTTCCTTTGCTAACCTTGTCCTATTACTTCTTCCAATTGTAATGATTAGTAGCTGTATTATCATTGTACTCGTATTGTTGTCGTGCGGTAATCATGTGTTTTGCGTACTGCACTACCGAGTCACTCAGGATTTCTGTTTAGATGACAGAGAAGGCCTGGAGGCCGTAACCTTACCAGGTCAAATAAACTCACATATGAGTACACCGCGTACAGTCGGGAACCCAGCGAGTTGGTGCAGCGTTAAAAGGCTCATCCAAGTATCGCGATGTAGTTTTTCCGCGATCTGCTTAAATCACGGAAGACCAAACGAAGCGTCGTTTCTTTGAAAAGGGCGCGGCAAACTTCCTTCCTCTATCCAATTTCTGTTTCGTTACTAATGCTCGCTGTCAATGTGGCGTTTAACACTAATTTACCTGCCTCCCTTCCTTTTCTCAGTAGTATTTGCGTCCCTGGAACGAAATGAATTCTTCCACTTTCACACAGATTATTTTTTTCTTCTCGAAAATTTATGATAGTAAGAATGACAGGAGTGCATGCACGAACATTAAGTAGACTAGCCTTCTTCTGTTAGCCTAATGCTCGATCTTGCTGCGTTACACACGTTCCTGAGGGTATTTTTGTTTCGCCGTTACAACTACAAGAAAATGCGTGTTTTTCTCACCAGGTGCGCTTCGCTTTATTGAAGTAAAGCATTATCAGTAGTAGGTAACTAAAGATATTTACAGTTTGCTGTGTTTTCTACATCGAAAAACAGTACGGTAACAAATTGTTGGTTTTTGCTTAAGGCAATTTCTGTTTGGTTTTTTGCCTACATCAGGAAATTCCATGTGCTAGCACGTCTTCGGTTTCTTTCTTCGTCAGGCACTGGTATTTGTGACCTAATTTTAGGTTGTTTTGCAAAGCCATTGTGACGTCTCCTGGAAAGCTCTACAAAAATTTAACTAAACCTATACCAGAGGTGTGAATGTGAAGCATAAAGAAAGAACAAAACTGATTATATTTCTGTCGATAAAAACCGTAGCTAATACGACGGTTCAAATGGCTCTGAGCACTATGGGGCTTAACATCTATGGTCATCAGTCCCCTAGAATTTAGAACTACTTAAAGCTAACTAACCTAAGGACAACACACAACACCCAGTCATCACGAGGCAGAGAAAATCCCTGACCCCGCCAGGAATCGAACCCGGGAAACCGGGCGCGGGAAGCGAGAACGATACCGCACGACCATGAGATGCGGGCGCTAATACGACGAATAACTGTAAAACCTATAACTCGTTATATGATATTTTTGTGTTAATGTGTTAATAAAATACGTTTTTTAGTTTCAAATCGTAACTATACAATATAAGGACATTCTTTGTAACAATGGACATTTAACATTAAAAAAGACTTGGCTGAGAGACCGAAAACTACTTTTGCTCTGCTGCCGAAGAATCAAGTCGCTTAACTGTTCTGACGCACTAAGTATTTGACGTACATATTTACTGTTACAATATACTTAAAAAAATGAATTTCTCCTGTTCTTATTCAAAACCTCTCCCTCCCTGTGGAAATACTTAAGTGAAAAATAATTAAAGTGACTTCTATAGGAGATTTGCCATCTGGCTTTTTGCCGTAATAACACACAGGTGGTCATTACGTGGAATTTAATTAAAATATTAAACATTCGGTTTCACCCTCAAGTCAACATAATAAATACTTTGACTAAAGATAATCATTTTCCAGCATTAATATTTGAAAAGTTCTTTTTATCAGAATTTTAACAGAGTTGCATTACAGATTTAACGCAGTAGGCAAAAAGGGTTAAGATTGCTTCACGATATATTTGAGTTTGCAGTTAAATTTATTTCTGACAAGGAAATGCTTAACCTAAAAAGAAACCAATGTCATATAAATTAAATTACTTATAGCAAGTACAAATCCTAACGCTACGTAGGTGGTTACATTGCTTCTCGTTTCGCAACATTTAATTTAAAGCTCAATAACCCTGCTACTTCTGATTATCTTTGAGTTAACAGCGAGTTTGGATAACGTAATTAAGCCATTACAAACAAAACTATACAAAATTTTACTAACATTTGTGCCTGCGCAGCAACCAAGAGTATCGTAGGCTTATATGTAAGCCGCATTTACGAACGTGCAGAATTTACACGATGCGAACAGCGTATTAATTATCCTTCACCTTTTTCCCAACAATCAGGACCACATCTCACATTAAAACTAAAACACTTTAATACCAAAGAAGAGAGGAGGATGAAATACCATCTATATTCTAAGGTTGTAAATGAGAGTGGCAACGCGAATAGGATCTGTTGTCAGTGTGCAGTGTGTATTTGAGAGGCTTCCAACTGAGTGTGTTGTTGCTGTGTGGTGCTGAAGTGAAGAGTGAACGTTTCACCGCTGTAAAGCATATTTTCAAAAAGCGATCAACGTTCGTGGATTAAAATCAGGGTTGCCCGTGGCAAAAATGCATCAGAATGTTACTGAGCACTACGTGCAAGCATCACCGTATAGGGCGGTTGCACGATGGGTCGAGCCGTTTCGCGCGGCTTGGAATGAGATTTTACTCCGCACAGAATGGCCGACCATTGATCAAGATCACACTGACGTCTGGAGCGGTCTCCTTTCTGTAGACCATCGACAGACGGTACAGGAATTATCCGTGGAAGTTGGCCTCATTCGTCAAGCTGTATGACACATACCGACGAAATGTCTTAACGCGAAAAAAACTGAGTCCCATCGACTCACAGAAGTACGCAAACGCCACCGGTGTGTACTGGCTTACGTCCACCTGGACAGACGCCACACAGAGTGAGACACATTTCTGCCGCAAATTGCCGCTGGCGATCACACGTGGACACGATCCAGCGAGTCTGAATTAAAGCGCCAGTCCAAAGAATGACATCACCCAGGTTCCCCGCGTCCGCAGAAATTTCGACAGAACCCAGATGGATGGCACACTACTGTTGTTGTTGTTGTGGTCTTCAGTCCTGAGAATGGTTTGCTGCAGCTCTCCATGCTACTCTATCCTGTGCAAGCTTCATCATCTCCCAGTACTTACTGCATCCTACATCCTTCTGAATCTGCTTAGTGTATTCATCTCTTGGTCTCCTCTACGATTTTTACCCTCCACACTGCCCTCCAATACTAAACTGGTGATCCCTTGATGCCTCAGAATATGTCCTACCAATCGACCCCTTCTTCTAGTCAAGTTGTGCCACTAACTCCTCTTCTCCCCAATTCTATTCAATACCTCCTCATTAGTTATGTGATCTACCCATCGAATCTTCAGCATTCTTCTGTAGCACCACATTTTGAAAGCTTCTATTCTCTTCCTTTCCAAACTATTTATCGTCCATGTTTCACTTCCATACATGGCTACACTCCATACAAATACTTTCAGAAATGACTTCCTGACACTTAAATCTATACTCGATGTTAACAAATTTCTCTTCTTCAGAAACGCTTTCCTTCCCATTGCCAGTCTACATTTTATATCCTCTCTACTTCGACCATCATCAGTTATTTTACTTCCTAAATAGCAGAACTCCTTTACTACTTTAAGTGTCTCATTTCCTAATCTAATACCCTCAGCATCTCCCGACTTAATTTGACTACATTCCTTTATCCTCGTTTTGCTTTTGTTGACGTTCATCTTATATCCTCCTTTCAAGACACTGTCCATTCCGTTCAGCTGCTCTTCCAGGTCCTTTTATATCTCTGACAGAATTACAATGTCATCGGCGAACCTCAAAGTTTTTATTTCTTCTCCCTGGATTTTAATACCTACTCCGAATTTTTCTTTTGTTTCCTTTACTGCTTGCTCAATATACAGATTGAATAACATCGGGGAGAGACTACAACCCTGTCTCACTCCCTTCCCAACCACTGCTTGCCTTTCAAACCCCTCGACTCTTATAACTGCCATCTGGTTTCTGTACAAATAGTAAAAAGCCTTTCGATCCGTGTATTTTATTGGTGCCACATTCAGAATTTGAAAGAGAGTATTCCATTCAACATTTTCAAAAGGTTTCTCTAAGTCTACAAATGCTAGAAACGTAGGTTTGCCTTTCCTTAATCTTTCATCTAAGATAAGTCGTAAGGTCAATATTGCCTCACGTGTTCCAATATTTCTACGGAATCCAAACTGATCTTCCCCGAGGTCGGCTTCTACCAGTTTTTCCATTCGTCTGTAAAGAATTCGTGTTAGTATTTTGCACAGTACTACGAGCGCGTTATCCCTACTCGTGCTGTGCCTGAGAAACAATGATCTACATATTTTCTTTAGACCATGTTCTCGCATCGTTCACACTGCAAAAAGCATATACAAAGCTATACAAATATAAATAAACCAAAAAGCCTTCAAGAAATAAACAGAACAATTCACAGAAACATTCCCTTGGCCTGTTTCTTGGATGTCTCTGTGCACTACTGTCCTCTAGCAGACGAAGATTATAATACGTACTCGACTGAACCCGCTTCAGACCATCTGTCACACTGTACACGCGTGTCATTCTCCCGATACACAGGCTCTAGACAGGAGTGATTTAAGGCGCCACGCCTCAGCATTCTTTTCAGATTCTGTAACTTCTATTGCCAGTGATCCCTCCGACTCTTCTTCACTGTTTCTTCTTACAGTCACTCCATTTTCTCATTACTGGTCCTCAGACCCAATTTTTGTGCTTCCCTTTTTAGCATTTTAATTGCTTTTCATCTTCCTTCTCCGGTGTAGCGACCACACCCCGGCAAACGCTAACAGCTTCACTTCAAGTATATGTCTTCCAATTGATGATGTTCTTTATGAGCTTTTCACCAGTATTAAATTAAATAGGCTTTGGGGGGGGGGGAGGGGAGGGGGAGACGCAGTCCACCTCTTTGACACCTGTCTCGACTGTAAAAAATGCAGACACCGTGCCTTCAACCCTCAGTTTACATCTAAGTTTTCTCAATGCACATTTTGGTCAGCCTGATCAGTTTCGAAGGTATTCCTCGACTTTCCATTACCCTCTATATATACTGAAGAGCCAACGAAACTGGTACACCTGCCTAATATCGTGTAGGACCCCCCCGACCACGCAAAAATGCGGCAACAGGACATGATTTGGTTCAAATGGCTCTGAGCACTACGGGACTTAACTTCTGATTTCATCAGTCCCCTAGAACTTAGAACTACTTAAACCTAACTAACCTAAGGACATCACACACATCCATGCCTGAGGCAGTTTTCGAACCTGCGACCGTAGCAGTAGTGTGGTTCCGGACTGTAGCGAATAGAACCGCTCGGTCACCCCGGCCGGCGACATGATATGGACTCGACAAGTATCTGATTTAGTGCTGGAGGGAACTGACACTATGAATCCTGCAGGGCTGCTCATAGATCCGTAAGAGAACGAGAAAGGGGGGGGGGGAAGAGATCTCCTCTGAACAGCACGTTGCAAGGCATTCCAGATGCCCAGAAACGCTCAATAATGTTCATGTCTGGGGAATTTAGTGGCCAGCGAAATGCATTTGAGCTCAGAATTCTAGACGTGTAGGGTATCGCATTGTGCTGCTGGAATTGCCCAAGTCCGTCGGAATACACAAATGGACATGAAAGGATGCAGGTGACCAAACAGGATGCTTACGAACGTGCCACCTGTCAAAGGCGTATTTATCCATACAAGGGGTCCCACATGACTCCAACAGGACACACTGTAGACCATTACAGAGCCTCCACCAGCTTGAACAGTCCCCTGCTTACATGCAGGATCCACAGATTCATGAGGTTGTGCCCATACGTCCATCCTCCCGACACTATTTGAAAAAAGACTCGTCCGACCAGGCAACATGTTTCCAGTCTTCAACAGTCCAATGTCGGTGCTGACGGGCCCAGACGAGCCGTAAAGCTTTGTGTCGTGCCGTCATCAAGGGTACACGAGTGGACCTCCAGGTCCGAAAGCCCATATCGATGATGTTTCGTTGAATGGTTCGCATGCTGACTCTTGTTGATGGCCCAACATTGAAATCTGCAGCAATTCGCCGAAGGGCTGCACTTCTGTCACGCTGAACGCTTCTCATCAGTCGTCGTTGGTCCCATTCTTGGAGGATATTTTTCCAGCCTCGGCGACGTCACAGATTTGATGTTTTACCGGATTCCTGATATTCATGGTACACTCGTGCGCCGACTGTAAGACCACGCTCAAACTCACTTATATCTTTACAATCAACCATTGCATCAGCAGTAGCCGATCTACCAACTGCACCAGACAGTTGCTGTCTCATATAGGCGTTGCCGACCACAGCGCCGTTTTCTGCCTGTTTTCATATCTCTGTATATGAATACGCATGCCTATACCAGTCTCTTTGGCGTTTCAGTGTGGTCACTATCATAGGGTTTCTCGAAATATATAAATTGTTATCGTACCTTCTTATTAAATTCTCATATCTTATCAATTATTTCCGCCCCCCCCCCCATGAACCATGGACCTTGCCTTTGGTGGGGAGGCTTGCGTGCTTCAGCGATAGAGATGGCCGTACCGTAGATGCAACCACAACGGAGGGGTATCTGTTGATAGGCCAGACAAACGTGTGGCTCCTGAAGAGGGGCAGCAGCCTTTTCAGTAGTTGCAGGAGCAACAGTCTGGATGATTGACTGATCTGGCCTTGTAACACTAACCAAAACGGCCTTGCCGTGCTGGTACTGCGAACGGCTGAAAGCAAGGGGAAACTACAGCCGTAATTTTTCCCGAGGGCATGCAGCTTTACACAGGATAGAGTAGCATGGAGAGCTGCATCAAACCAGTCTCAGGACTGAAGACCACAACAACAACATCAATTATTTACCTGAGAATGAATACTTGGTCCGTCAATTAAATGTCTTTCCGAAATCCGTCGTCGTGCTGTTCAACATTTTCCTCTATGTGAAGTAACAGCCTTAGCAAGAGAATGCACGCAAAGAATTTTTACACGCTTTTCAGGAGCACCCCTAAACATCTGAACAATATGCTGGAGATGTCTGCAACCAAGTTTGTTAAGGTACACTGTAGGCGACTCGCTCTTTGTTGCGGCCGTCGTCTTGCGTGTAGACACATTCACGAAAAGCCGTCACTCATTAGACCGAGTTGATATTTCTTCCAAGTCTCTAAGCAATTCTTTTCCATCTTATAACACCGTCGGCGAACAGTCTGCTAGTGCTCCTGTTGCTGTCTGGCGAACCCTTTGAGCGGTATGAGAACATTTGAGAGGGCTTTACCAACGGTGAGGCGTGTGGTAGGTTTCCCGAGACATCGAGTGGAGAGAATCTAGCAGTCAGGTAAACAGGAATGAACGTTTGGTGTCACTGGCCGGGAGGCCCCTTGCAGGGCAGGTCCGGCCACCATGGCGCAGGTCTTATTACATTATTGGGCTACCTGCGCGCCGGATGAGGATGAAATGGTGATGAACACAACACAATAAAACACCCAGCCCCTGAGCGGAGAAAATCCCCGACCCAGCCGGGAATCGAACCCGCGCCCGTAGGACGGCAATCTGTCACACTGACCACTTTTTTTTAATTTTATTTTTTTAATTTTTTCAAAGCAGGAATCATACCCTTTTTTTCTTAGTTAACCCTTTCATAAAATGGAACTAAAAAAAAAGAACCAAGTGCCACCGCAACTTTTCATCCTAAAAAAATAAGAAAAAAATCTGTTCCACTTCAGGCGTTGGCTCCTGACTAAACCTACCCAGAGAGCTGCCTATCTACCATGGTAAATATAGGAAATCAAGGTTAGGGCTATCCTTACAAACAAAACAAAATCTTCTTTTTTCTGAATTTTATTTTTATTTTTATTGTTGTTATGTTATTATTTTTTTGTTTTTGTTTAGTTTTGTTGTGTCATTATCAGAGGCCTTCTGCGCCCCGCTGGTAATATGTTGAGTCACATCTTCTTGAAATTGATGTGTTCTGTTCAATTGTTCAGAAATGTTCATTGGTTCAAACAGGAAACGTTCTTCTCTCTTGGCTTAACACATTCCAGCTGCGTGGCGGGTCGTGGAAAGCACTCCCAAGGAAGTTCGAGAAAAATTGTCTGTATTTTGGGTGACGGACAACGACATAATGACGGTCATTGAGGTATGTCCAAAAATCGAGTACAGAGTCTACAGTTTGTCCAAATAGGTAGTGAATGGCATGTCCGCGAATCCAATTCACAGCATTGGTCTTTGTCCGAGGAAAATATTCACGATCCGGAAATAATAATGAAAGGGGAGTAATCCGATCCGGAATGTCCCGCGTTAGAAAAGCGACAATAAGACGAATCAAGTGCCAAACCTCCGCCGCCGGTCCGCAAACAAACCGATGTTCATCATTGTCTGGGACTCCACACGTGGAACAGAGAGGTGATTGGGCGAGGTTGATACGATGAAGGCGAGATTGATTGATTTGCTTACCATTGACAGTTAGGTACCAGACAGATTGAACATTCGTGTCAAGGTAACGGGCGAAAACCGCGCGCCATACATGACGCCAGTCTACCTGGGGGAACTTTTGTTCAATCGGGTTAGGTGGACGACCTAATTGGAGGACACTGTATACTGCCTTTGTCTTGAGTAAAAGCTGTCTTGGTAAGGTGAGGCGTAGATAACTGAGTTCAAGAAACAAGTATCGTATATAATGAAACTGGGCCGGAACGTCCGAGATCATCACTGGGGCTGACAGTGAGACCGGCGTATATGCCGATAGGAGGAGACCAGTGAGGCTCGTTGGGCATCGGGTCCATACCGTCATCTGGGGGCTGACAAATAGGGCGCGAGCTCTATCCAGCACGTGAAACAGACCTATCCCACCTCGTTCACGGGGAAGAATAAGGGTTGCATAGTTAACTTTGAACAACAGCCCAGAGATGACGAAAGATGCCATCGCTGCCAACATGGGACGTGCCACAGTAAGCGGGAAAGGTAGTACTTGTGCTACATGGGGAACTCAGGATGCCATATATATATTGACATATCGAGCTCGTTGGAGAATATCTAGGGATCGAAGGCGATGGTCCATAAGACCTGCTCTGATAATTAAAAGGAGGCGTCTGCAGTTGATGGCGGCTGAACGCCGGAGATCAGATGAAAAGTCTATTCCCAAACAGCGAATGGTATCAATGGTGGTGAGAGGTGTAACACACTCCACAGGGAGTCCCGTGCCAATGAACATAACTTGTGACTTACGTACGTTTAAAGAGCTACCTGACGCCTCACCATAAGTCGCTACCCACGTCAAAACAGCTCGAACCTCGTCGGCATTACGTAAACAGATGACTACATCGTCAGCATAGGCCGTGCAACAGAATCGGTATCGATCTATGGACAACCCTACCAAACGTTGTCTGAGCCCACATAGCAAGGATTCCAAGGAAAAGGCGTACAAAATCGCTTATAGAGGGCAACCTTGACGTACGGATCGACCTATTTTTATCGGAGGAGTGAGTCTGCCATTGTACATAATCCTGGAAGAGGCACCCCGCAGAAGGCGCATCACTACCGTAATAACGGCGACTGGGAAACCCATATGGCGGAGAACGGCCGTAAGGAACGAATGGTCAACCTTATCAAAAGCTTGACTAAAGTCTAAAGACGCAACTGCCCCAGAGAGGCGTTGTGCCTTGGTAACGGCGATCATATCCCTGTAGCGGCATAAAGCCGTGCGGATATTATTATCCCCTCCCAGAGATGCTTGGTCTGGCGACACAACATATCGGGCAACGGTTTTAAGTCGTGCCGCAAAAAGGCGAGTGAAGATTTTCATATCACTGTTAAGGAGGGTGAGGGGCCGATAATCACTGATATTGTTGCCACCATGCGGTTTATGTACAGGAATAATAATTCCTTCCATGAAAGAGTCCGGCACAGGTACTTCCGGAGACATCAGTTCCCGACATATGGAGGTGAAGGTGGACTCTAACAAATTACGGAAGGTGCGATAAAATTCGAGAGGAAGACCGTCGGGTCCTGGGGAGCGATTGATGGTTCCTGCTCGGATCGCATCGCGGACTTCATCATCAGTCACCTCTGACACCAAGTCAATCGCCGCATCTCCTGGGAGACCACCGAAGTTGAGCTGTGAGACTTCCTCGATCAACTCTGGGGAATGTGGAAATGAGGCGTAGAGCTGCTGGTAGTGGGCGTGAAGCACATTCCCTATTGCAGATTGGGTTACGTAGCGACGCCCTTCTTGGTCTGTTAGGACGGGAATAAATTTTCGGCGTCGATGTTGGCGTTCTTGGATGATATGGTACATAGATGGATGTTCATGAGGCATGCGATCAGCAGTACGAGATCGTACTATCGCTCCTTCCAAGTGCCTTCGCATGAGATTGGAGATTTGGGCCTTAGCATGGTTTATCCTTGTATGGCGCTCAGGGGAGGCTGGCATCGTGGAGCATTCTCGTAGGATCCTGTAGTAAAAGTCCATAGTGCTCTTCCTCCAGGCGACAACATCTTTGCCATATCGGATCAAAGTTTTTCGAAGAGCAGATTTTGCACACTGGATCCACCAGGATATGGTAGACGGATACGTGGGATGGCGTCTATTACATGTGATCCAAGTGTCTTCTATTAGAAGTCGACAGTCAGGTGAATTAAGAAGTGCTGTGTTCCATAAACCACGTCCGTGCCATACTGCCTGTCTTGTGAGAACAACGTCACAGAAGTAAGCCTCATGATCTGAGAAAGCAACAGACCAGATTTCAGCCTGTCATGTGTGTTGAATTAGGGATCGCGAGATGTAGATGCGATCCAGTCGGCTAGAGGAGTGCGCAGTGTTGTACGTAAAGCCAAAACGATCACCGTGAACATGTCTCCACGTGTCGACAAATTGTAGCCGCGTCACGACTGTTTCCAGAGCTGCGCATGGTCAGTGTCGCGGCAATTGATCCTGAGGTCGCTGGGTGCAGTTGAAGTCTCCACCCATGACCCAGTCATCGTGTGGTCCCATAAAAAGGGGTGTAACTTCATCTGCGAAGAAGGCATTGCGTTCACGACGGTAGCTGGAGCCCGACGGCGCATAAATGTTGACGATGCGTACACCAAAGAGAGTAAGGGCCATAGCTCTGCCGTTGGGGAGGTATAGGACATCTTCAGCAGGAAGACCTTCTCGTAAGATGATGGCAACACCACTACCGGTGTCCGAAGCGGGAGAAAGATGCGCCGTGAAGCCATGTGGTGGTGAAAAATCGGCGACATGCACTTCCAGAAAAAGCGCAATATCAATGTCCGCATCATAAATCATATCGCGGAGCAGCGCTAGTTTGTGGGGCGCACGAATGGTCGCGAGGTTAATCGTTGCGACACGATAATGCTGGTGTTGGAGTCCGACAGGCACAGGTGGGGCTGCTTCTTCAGGAGCGAGAGGTCGTCGATCTTGCCGGTCCGCTGAAGAGGTTGCTATTGTGGAGAGTTTGCGGGCGCGGGCGCAACCGATGGGGGCGCCCCATCATCAGCACCGTCCACCCCAGTACCTTTGATCTCCACGTCGTCTGCCCAGGAGACTGATACTGCGGTAGGGTACCGACTGTTTACATCATCCGTGTGGAGAGGAGACGTAGTTTTCGGCTCAGCATATAGACTTTCTTCAACGTCGACTTGTGGGGGCGACGGCGCCAGTAAGGAGGGGTGGTCGTTGCCAGTGGTCGCCTGTGGCGGGTCGTTCGCATCAGACGTTTGGACATCATAGAGCGGTTTGTCGTCCATCTTCGGTTCTGCATCTCTGGCATCCATCCATAGAATGGATTCATCAGGGGGTGTACGGCTACGTTTCTTTCTCTTTCATGTCGACCCTTGTTTTCGAACAGGTCGTTCCGAGTCTGATTGCGGGTGGCCTTCGTGTGACTCCGGCCCAGTCTGAAGGAAAGCAGAAGTAGGTACCACTCCCGGATCAACGTCCATCTCAGCAGCATTTTCAGTCACAGTGCTGCGATGATGTGGAAGGTCAGGATCTGGCGTCTGTGGCACCTCAGAAGGAATCTCAGTAGCGGTTGCATCTGCCTGATCAGACGACGTCAACAGAGCAGGAAGACCCTGTGTAGAGGTGCTACCTTCCTGGGCAACCTTGGCATATGTGACAGGGATCTGAGTGATCACCGCTGGGGACGCTTCCTCGCCGACCGGCGTTTGGGTCAGGCGGCGTCGCATGCAGGTGGATCTGACGTGGCCTTCTTGTCCACAACCCGCACATGTTCGGGGTTGGCCGTCGTACATGACAATGGCTCGCACACCGCCAATTGTCAGGTATGATGGTATATGTTTTTTCAGTTCAATTTTTACCTGACCCACACTATTAAGGACATGGTAGGTCGTGAAGGTTTCCCATTTTTCCTCTACGTAACCGATGACGTTACCGTATGGTTGTAACGCAGAAACAACTACGTCCTTTGGCACTTCAAATGGTAGTTCAAACACCCTAATCGTGCGTTGACCGTACTCTGCGAGTTCAAGTGTTACTGCTCCGACGTGACCATCAGAGTATTTGAACTTAAGTCCATTGGTACGGCGGCGAATAACATCTTCACACACCTCGGTGTTTGTCATTTTAATATGAACGACACTATTCGTGATCGAAAAATGGATTCCGTTAACGTGGTTAGGATCTAAACGAACTTCTTCACGTAGGAACGTTTCAACTTCATGTGCACGAGGTCGCGCATGTTCAGCTGGGAAGGAAACTTTAAGGGTCGCACGGCGGTAAGCGCTCGACATGTTGTTCACGGTGGACGGACACAAGCCTTAAAGCTACGACGCGGAAGTAAACAAACCTGCAGCGGAGCACGGGGCCGGCGCGCGGGGCCGTCCGCACGCTGCCACGGCTCAGAGCCGACTCAAATATAATTCAGACTGCCTCGCCCCACCTTGACCACTCAGCTATCGGGGCGGACGGCAGTCTGGTACGTGACGTCCAGTATACCGGTATATATTCCAGATAACCGTGGGTCGTAGGCACACCGTTGTGGAGCTAAAGCCACAGAACGACAGACAAGCGCACGGGGTGCACGGGAGGGTGTGCGCTTAAACGAACTTGCCCCGGGTAATACCAGTTATACTAAGGAATGCTGCTGATTTAATCCGCCAGAGATAAGGGCTTCAACTGAACGCAGAAAGCTAGGCCGACTGAAAATTCCTGTCCATGGCTGATTATGTTAGGCGAGAATTTTCTGTGGTGCCTACACCGCAAACCTTGACTTTTGGATCAGATACACTGAAAGTGCCATAATATCGTTAATTTCTTAAGGTTGTGACGGCTCAATTTAGCCATTTTTTTATTCGTAGAACTACTAATTTCAAATGTAAATTTATTACACATGTTTGCTGAGTGAAGGGAGACAGGTGAAAAGTGGAAAAAAAATCTTACTATTAATCCTTACGTGAAAAATTGTTTAATATTATCGCCAAAGAGCTTCCCAGCCGCCACCAAGCTGCGAGCTCCAGGGAACGAAGTACGAGGTGCATTTAAGTTCTAAGGCCTCCGATTTTTTTTCTCCGGACTGGAAAGAGTTAGAAACATGCGCATTGTTTTAAAATGAGGCCGCGTTCATTGTCTATACGTCCCAGAGATGGCAGCACCGTACGGCAGAAGGAATTTTACTGCCAGCGGCGAGAATGAGAACTGTTTTAAATACTTAAAATGGCGACGTTTTCCTTACTTGAACAGCGTGCAATCATTCGTTTTCTGAATTTGCGTGGTGTGAAACCAATTGAAATTCATCGACAGTTGAAGGAGACATGTGCTGATGGAGTTATGGATGTGTCGAAAGTGCGTTCGTGGGTGCGACAGTTTAATGAAGGCAGAACATTGTGTGACAACAAACCGAAACAACCTCGGGCTCGCACAAGCTGGTCTAATGACATGATCGAGAAAGTGCAGAGAATCGTTTTGGGGGATCGCCGAATGAGTGTTGAACAGATCGCCTCCAGAGTTGGCATTTCTGTGGGTTCTGTGCACACAATCCTTCATGACGACCTGAAAATGCGAAAATTGTCATCCAGGTGGGTGCCACAAATGCTGACGGACGACCACATGGCTGCCCGTGTGACATGTTCCCAAGCAAAGTTAACGCACAACGACAGCATGAATGGGACTTTCTTTTCGTCGGTTGTGACAATGGATGAGACGTGGATGCCGTTTTTCAATCCAGAAACAAAGCGCCAGTCAGCTCAATGGAAGCACACAGATTCACCGCCACCAAAGTGATTCCTCATGCTCCCTACTCACCAGACCTGGCTCCTAGTGACTTTTGGCTTTTTCCAACAATGAAAGACACTCTCCGTGGCCGCACATTCACCAGCCGTGCTGCTATTGCCTCAGCGATTTTCCAGTGGTCAAAACAGACTCATAAAGAAGCCTTCACCGCTGCCATGGAATCATGGCGTCAGCGTAGTGAAAAATGTGTACGTCTGCAGGGCGATTACGTCGAGACGTAACGCCAGTTTCATCGATTTCGGGTGAGTAGTTAATTAGAAAGAAAAATCGGTGACCTTAGAACTTGAATGCACCTCGTACGTACGAGTAGATGCGACAGCGGCTGCCGTGGCCAAGTCAAAAAAATTGGTATACATTACATTTCTGACTAAGGTGTTCATATTTCTGTGCTACGCCTCGTCTATCGCAGTTCATATTAAGTAGTTTCTTTTGAAAACACAGGGCATGCGTAAATGAAGTTCCATCTCTAAAATGCAGTCGAAAGAGAACCACTGCACAGAATGACGTCAAATTTGTACAGCGTACTATTGACACAGGGTGAAAGGTCATAAAACAAAAAAGAAAGTTAAGGAAAACTCTATCGAAAGATGGCCATGAAAGCGTCTTAACACTCGGTCTGTGTGGCCAATCGGTTCTAGGCGCTTAAGTCTGGAACCGCGCAACCGCTACGGTCCTGGTCTTCAGTCCTGAGACTGGTTTGATGCAGCTCTCCATGCTAATCTATCCTGTGAAAGCTCCTTCATCTCCCAGTACCTACTGCAACCTACATCCTTCTGAATCTGTTTAGTGTATTCATCTCTTGGTCTCCCTCTACGATTTTTACCCTCCACACTGCCCTCCAATGCTAAATTTGTGATCCCTTGATGCCTCAGGACATGTCCTACCAACCGATCCCTTCTTCTAGTCAAGTTGTGCCACAAACTTCTCTTCTTCCCAATTCTATTCAATACCTCCTCATTAGTTACATGATCTACTCATCTAATCTTCAACATTCCTCTGTAGCACCACATTTCGAAAGCTTCTATTCTCTTCTTGTCCAAACTATTTATTGTCCATGTTTCACTTCCATACAGGGCTACACTCCATCCAAATACTTTCAGAAACGACTTCCTGACACTTAAATCTATACTCGATGTTAACAAAGTTCTCTTTTTCAGAAACTCTTTCCTTCCCATTGCCGGTCTACATTTTATATCCTCTCTACTTCGACCATCATCAGTTATTTGGCTCCCCAAATAGCAAAACACCTTTACTACTTTAAGTGTCTCATTTCCTAATCTAATTCCCTCAGCATCACCCGACTTAATTCGACTACATTCCATTATCCTCGTTTTGCTTCTGTTGATGTTCATCTTATATCCTCCTTTCAAGACACCATCCATTCCGTTCCACTGCTCTTCCAAGTCCTTTGCTGTCTCTGACAGACTTACAATGTCATCGGCGAACCTCAAAGTTTTTATTTCTTCTCCCTGGATTTTAATACCTACTCCGAATTTTTCTTTTGTTTCCTTTACTGCTTGCTCCATATACAGATTGAATAACATTGGGGATAGGCTACAACCCTGTCTCACTCCCTTCCCAACCACTGCTTCCCTTCATGCCCCTCAACTCTTATAACTGGCATCTGGTTCCTGTACAAATTGTAAATAGCCTTTCGCTCCTTGTATTTTACCCCTGACACCTTTAAAATTTGAAAGAGAGTATTCCACTCAAGATTGTCAAAAGCTTTCTTTAAGTCTAAAAATGCTAGAAATGTAGGTTTGCCCTTCCTTAATCTAGCATCTAAAATGAGTCGTAGGGTCAGTATTGCCTCACGTTTTCCAACATTTCTATGGAATCCAAACTGATCTTCGCCGAGGTCGCCTTCTACTAGTTTTTCCATTCTTCTATAAAGAATTCGCGTTAATAATTTGCAGCTGTGACTTATTAAAGTGATAGTTCGGTAATTTTCGCATCTGTCAAGGCCTGCTTTCTTTGGGATTGGAATTATTATATTCTTCTTGAAGTCTACAGTCGCAGGTTCGAATCCTGCCTCAGGCATGGATGAGTCTATTGTCCGTAGGTTGGTTAGGTTTAAGTAGTTCTAGGAGACTGATGACCCCAGATGTTAAGTCCCATAGTGCTCAAACCCATTTGAACCATAAGCATGTTAACGTAAATGGGGTCGGCTATAAATGACAGATGAATCGCAATACGACGACCATGATTCGAGTTGCCCATTACACCATCCGTACTGTTGAATGTGCATGAGTACACGATGAAAGATTACCGTCCAGCCTCTTTGCCTAGGGACGCCAGATGATAGTCGATGTCGCCAATCCCTGAATGAAAATTGCGCAACGGATAACTGGGGAGGGGATCTTGTGAGCGGTACCTAGGGAGCGTCCCCTTTCTGTATGATAGGGGCTGGAGGGCTCACACGCTGATGTGTGGCTCCCTGCATTCTATTATTTTAAATGAATTCCTTTAACTTCAATTTTTTTTATTTTTTAAGGTATTTTAAAGATTGGTGACAATTGATTAACTATTTATTTTAAACATTATCACTCGACTTTACAGCAATTGCAGCAATTGTTCCAGTTTACAGATATTACAGTTTTACAACTTGTAGCTCGGGTAAATTATATATTAATCTGCACGCACATTTCTACGGGTAAGACGGATTTGCGTTGGCCAAATGTATACCACCAAAGTCTTGCAATATTTTACATGGGACATCAACTATGTGAGGAGGATAACGGGCAAAGTGGGGACCAGATACATTAACACAGGGGGTCAAATTTCCGGAATTAAACGAGAACATTCATTTCCTTACACAATCCAGAGCTGGAAATGAAAGAATTAGTACAAACATTCAAATACCTCTCTTCCATGCGTGAACATTGAGACAGACGCACTGAGGGCACGTCTGCTCACTTACCCGTCTTCTGTAACACTCCCAGATTATGGCGGGCACCCGGAGATATTCCTGGGCCCCGGTGGTGGGGGTGGTCGAACCACTTGGCCGTGATCAACCTCTCCACCCCAAATCTTGTGATACTGGAAAGTCTTTGCCTTTTACCTGCCTGTGCTGTCTCTCTGATCCCCTAGCCAGGAGTAAGGTTGGCACTACTATACTACAGAACTACTTCCCAACTAAGATTTGGCCACGATTTACGGAAAGGTGTGAGGAGGATTAGGAAAGTTCATGTGCAGATTCACATCCACGTACAAGAAATGCATAATACACGACACATATAAATACGTATTATGAAGCCTGACACATTGCTTTCCACCCGTCCACATGGGTTCTGTTGCGTCCGCGGCCGGCCGCGTCGTGCAATAAAATTGGCGGCAGAGCCGACTCTGTTTGTATTTCTCGGTGCGAGCGAGCAGCGAAACCTGCTGCTTATGGAGCGGAAACTACTGTACCGTTTCAACGTGTTCGGTAGTCAACAGTTCTGGCACTGTTAGGTAATCCCATCCACTGCGGCAAGGTCGTACCACACCGTATGGGAAAATCGGTTTTTAATTGTCCTGAGGCAAAAAACCTCGTAAAACGCAAAATGACTTAGGTTTTTAAATGTCCTGGAGCCAATAACCGCAAAAAACGGAAAATCACATCGGTTTCTATTTGTCCTGAGACTGGCACAAGACCTTGTTCAATGTGCTGGCCACCGTTTTCTGCCGCCAAGTTGAAATCGAGAAACAGCATGTTCCACAACAGATCGGTGTGCCTCGGGGCTCGCTTTCAAAACGCGTTGCGCAGTGCGTGCCTTCAGTTTAGCTGCGTTCGTAACTGGAGCACTCAACACAACATCTTAAAAATAACCTGACACGCAACAACTCACACGGATTAAAATAAGGTGATCCGGACGACCAGGCTTTAGGGAAGTGACGGCTGACATTTTTAGCATTTCCGTAATGCCTCTGCAGCAGGCACTTCAATGGCTGTGCAATGTGCGCAAGAGCGCCGTCTTGCACACTAACGATCCTATCTACAAAGCCGCGCTCTTGAAGGGACGGAATGACGGTAAACAAAACTGTCTCATAGCGTTTACCAGTGACAGTAAAGTCAACAGGGCCTGCAGGACTCATCCAGCAACACCCCCCTCCCCCCCGCCCCCTCCACGCACACAGTCACTCACTCACACACACACACACACACACACACACACACACACACACACACACACACATACACATTAATGTGCGATCGATGTGCGTGCCGATTTTCCGTTGGCCATATTCTGAATGTCTGGATATTGACATGTCATGTTTACAGAATGTTCCACGGCCATTAACTGTCCACTTCTACGGCAGTAGAAATTCCATAGTGGAGGTTTGTCTCGCTGGCATGACAGCATGCAGTAGGTCCTGAACGTGGGTGATTTTGCATGGGTAGCAGTGCAAGATGTTTCCTAGCATTTTACGCTCCGTACTTGCAGGCATGTCTTATTTTCGGCCAGTTCCTCGTGCACCAAGGGTCTGCTCTGTCTGTAACGACCTCGTCGTCGACGCGACGTTGTGAACAAACTGTGCTTTTGCGCAAGAGGTACTCATGGGCATGCTATCAGGTGCATATAATTTTGCGGCGATGTCTTCGACATACATCGGATCAGTTGCTTTCCTCCATCTGCCACACTGTACTTTTTTAACTTTGATAACTCATCTTGCCAATCCCGTCAACAAAAATGCCATATTTCAGTACGATGCTACACCGAATTAAAAACGTACCAATGAGTGACACAGACCAACAAAACGAAATCAATATAATTAAAACAGTTGCTCATAATAATTGATATAAACCCAGAATAATATAAAAACTCCACAACAAAATGCAGTCAAAAACCACAGATACACTTCACAGCAGTCACTTCAAGCCAAATCAGTGTGCCACTGCAGCCAAACCTAAATACGCTGCTCTCCCATACATACGCCCACTATCATACCAAATAACGAACGTATTTAAAAATAAAAATATCGCAATCAGCTTTTCTACAAATAATAAATTACAACATAAAGTAATCCATGATATACCTCCAAGAGTCCCTACCGTAAATCAGGAATACACAAACTCAAATGCGATACAAGCCCAAAATTCTACATTGGACAGACAGGTAGAAGTTTTGAAATTAGATACAAAGAACACATTGATACTTTAAAACTTGGTAACTTGAACAAATCTGCATTTGCATCCCATATTACTGAAGAAAACCATTCAGTGGGAAACATTGAGAACAACTTAAAAATTTCACGTCTAGCAGAAAAAGGAGCCACTGTAAATATATTAGAAGAAATAGAAATACACACACACAAAACCAGCACACCAGACTATATCCTTAATGAACAAACAGAGTTAGCTAACACCCCTTCCAAAAATTATTTTCCAATCTCCAAAGCAAATAATATTAGTATGCCTAACTGCAGATCAAGTTGCAAATTTATATGTTACTATAATCCACACGATGATAAATGTAATTACGTAATGTACTATTTTACCTATACAGTACTAAAAAAACAACTTTATAATTAATGTAACAGTATCAACTCAAAAAATCAATGTCTCTGTACTAGTGTAAAAGGCATTTTAGTTGCGCAAGTGAATATATGATCCTTTCCAAACATAGGACATCTTCAAATGTTACGATATATCATAGCATCTTTGATACTCATATGTTTGTAAGCTCTTTGTATGTATCAAAACACGTGGTGCGTGGTAGAAATCTTCTCAGTGAGAAATCTAAAGGGTTAATGACAAAAATTTACGTGTGCAACAATAAGAATGCAGTGGGAATGTATTCATATCTGTTGGACGAATGTTATGAAAACAAACACTCCAAACCGACATTTCACATAAATCACATGCAACGAAAATCTGTAACGCAACCATCTGTGTATAGCGTTCTTATAATGATGTACACTCCTGGAAATTGAAATAAGAACACCGTGAATTAATTGTCCCAGGAAGGGGAAACTTTATTGACACATTCCTGGGGTCAGATACATCACATGATCACACTGACAGAACCACAGGCACACAGACACAGGCAACAGAGCATCCACAATGTCGGCACTAGTACAGTGTATATCCACCTTTCGCAGCAATGCAGGCTGCTATTCTCCCATGGAGACGATCGTAGAGATGCTGGATGTAGTCCTGTGGAACGGCTTGCCATGCCATTTCCACCTGGCGCCTCAGTTGGACCAGCGTTCAAGCTGGACGTGCAGACCGCGTGAGACGACGCTTCATCCAGTCCCAAACATGCTCAATGGGGGACAGATCCGGAGATCTTGCTGGCCAGGGTAGTTGACTTACACCTTCTAGAGCACGTTGGGTGGCACGGGGATACATGCGGACGTGCATTGTCCTGTTGGAACAGCAAGTTCCCTTGCCGGTCTAGGAATGGTAGAACGATGGGTTCGATGACGGTTTTGATGTACCGTGCTCTATTCAGTGTTCCCTCGACGATCACCAGAGGTGTACGGCCAGTGTAGGAGATCGCTCCCCACACCATGATGCCGGGTGTTGGCCCTGTGTGCCTCGGTCGTATGCAGTCCTGATTGTGGCGCTCACCAGGACGGCGCCAAACACGCATACGACCATCATTGGCACCAAGGCAGAAGCGACTCTCATCGCTGAAGACGACACGTCTCCATTCGCCCCTCCATTCACGCCTGTCGCGACACCACTGGAGGCGGGCTGCACGATGTTGGGGCGTGAGCGGAAGACGGCCTAACGGTGTGAGGGACCGTAGCCCAGCTTCATGGAGACGGTTGCGAATGGTCCTCGCCGATACCCCAGGAGCAACAGTGTCCCTAATTTACTGGGAAGTGACGGTGCAGTCCCCTACGGCACTGCGTAGGATCCTACGGTCTTGGCGTGCATCCGTGCGTCGCTGCGGTCCGGTCCCAGGTCGACGGGCACGTGCACCTTCCGCCGACCACTGGCGACAACATCGATGTACTGTGGAGACCTCACGCCCCACGTGTTGAGCAATTCGGCGGTACGTCCACCCGGCCTCCCGCATGCCCACTATACGCCCTCGCTCAAAGTCCGTCAACTCCACATACGGTTCACGTCCACGCTGTCGCGGCATGCTACCAGTGTTAAAGACTGCGATGGAGCTCCGTATGCCACGGCAAACTGGCTGACACTGACGGCGGCGGTGCACAAATGCTGCGCAGCTAGCGCCATTCGACGGCCAACACCGCGGTTCCTGGTGTGTCCGCTGTGCCGTGCGTGTGATCATTGCTTGTACAGCCCTCTCGCAGTGTCCGGAGCAAGTATGGTGGGTCTGACATACCGGTGTCAATGTGTTCTTTTTTCCATTTCCAGGAGTGTATTATTAGGACAGTTAATCTGTAAAAACACACCACATATCATAAGGAAAGCGTGTAAACCGTCTGAAGATGAATCACAACGATTCGAAACCGGTAACGGTACCCTTTGAATAAAGGAACTGAAGTTGCACCATCAGCATTGGTCTTCAAATAACAGCCACGGTCTCTATCATGTCATCATATGACAAAATTGCAAAAAAGTATTTTTCCGAATTCTGTAATTATTTTCTGCAGACTCGTAGCAAACATCAGACCAGTGCCTGTTTTCATACCCTTGAGTGTCTGGAACTTCTGCAGGGCGACTGACTCACAATCACCGTTCTTGTAAAAGAGATTTGCCAGCAGGGCGCGATCCATCATGGAGGCAGTCACGTTGAGCGCATCGGACTCATACAGAAGAGCCGCGTTCTGCGAGTTTGTTGTCTGCATATTACGACGTTCACGGCGCCATCTAGCGTTCAATTAGTTTTTTCTTATGACTTTTTTCGCTGCCCGAATAATATGTTTTTCAAATTTGGCGTCATTCTACGCAGTGGTTCTGTTTCTGCAGCGTTTTGAAACTGGAACTTTAGTTATGGACACCATGTATATTATCTGTTTTCACTAGTTCATCGTTTTCTTTGCAAATGAGATGAGGTGAAGCTGAATTTATTATATTTTAAATTAAGTGTAGAATGCCTTTTTTAAATTATTCGTTGCTGCTGGGAGCTGAACCACTGGTTATTCTTGGTTTTAACACGTTTTAACACTGATTCCCGCCCGCAGCAGCGGAATTTGATTGCTGTGTTTATTGCGCAGTCAGTTTCTAGGCTCCCAGTAATGATTTGTAAGTTGGTTACGTAATATTTCCAGGATACTTTTGTTTTAGGCCCATAATAGTGCTAATTCACGAGAGCTAACTTTATTTTTCTTTTCAACATGCGAGCAGGAGCGGAAAGCTGAAGAAATTTCAAATGAACTCACTTGTCAGTTCTTCATATAACGATAGAAACCACCACAACGTAATAACCTACGCTACTGGCCATTAAAACTACTACACCAAGAAGAAATGCAGATGATAAACGGGTATTCATTGGACAAATATATTGTACTAGAAGTGACATGTGATTACATTTTCCCGCAATTTGGGTGCATAGATCCTGAGAAATCAGTACCCAACACAACCACCACTGGCCCTAATAACAACCTTGATACGCCTGGGCATTGAGTCAAACAGAGCTTGGATGGCGTGTACAGGTACAGCTGCCCATGCAAATTGAACACGATACCACAGTTCATCAAGAGTAGTGACTGGCGTATTGTAACGAGCCAGTTGCACGGCCACCATTGACCAAACGTTTTCAGTTGGCGAGAGATCTGGAGAATGTACTGGCCAGGGCAGCAGTCGAATATTTTCTGTATCCAGAAAGGATCGCACAGGGCCTGGAAAATGCGGTAGTGGATTATCCTGCTGAAATGTAGGGCTTCGCAGGGATCGAATGAAGGGTAGAGTACCGGGTCGTAACACATCTGAAATGTAACGTCCACTGTTCACGGTGCCGTCCATGCGAACAAGAGGTCACCGAGACGTGTAACCAATGGCACCTCATACTATTACGCCGGGTGATACGCCAGTACGGCGATGACGAATACACGCTTCCAATGTGCGTTCACCGGGATGTCGGCAAACACGGATGCGACCATGATGATGCTGTTAACAGAAACTGGATTTGTCCGAAAAAAGTTTTGCCATTCGTGCACCCAGGTTCGTTGTCGAGTACACCATCGCAGGCGCTGCTGTCTGTGATGCAGCGTCAACGGTAACCGCAGCAATGGTCTCCGAGATGATAGTCCATGCTGCTGCAAATGTCGTCGAACTGTTCGTGCAGGTGGTTGTTGTCTTGCAAACGTCACCATCTGTTGACTCGGGGATCGAGACGTGGCTGCACAATCAGTTACAGCCATGCGGATAAGATGCCTGTCATCTCGACTGCTAGTGATACGAGGTCGTTGGGATCCAGCACTGCTAACGGTCTTTGGATCTCGACCAACGCGAGCATCAATGTCGCGATAGGATAAACCGCAAGATAAACCGCAATCGTGACAGGCTACAATCCGACCTTTATCATAGTCGGGAATACGCATTTTTCCTCCTTACACGAGGCATCACAACGTTTCTCCAGGCAACTGCGGTCAACTGCTGTTTGTGTATGAGAAGTCGGTTGGAAAATTTCCTCATGTCATCACGTTGTAGGTATCGCCACCGGCGCCAACACAGTGTGAATGCTCTGAAAAGCTAATCATTTGTATATTACAGCATCTTTTTCCTGTCGGTTAAATTTCGCTTCTGTAGCACGTCACCTTCGTGGTGTAGCAATTTTAATGGCCAGTAGTGTATAATGTGGCAACAGCACAGCAGTAAGGTAGGTGCTTTAAGGTTCAACGTTACTAATAATGAAATCGAATGGCCGACTGATTCGGTATTTTTCTGGTGAACAGAAAGCGCTATTGATGTTTTAATCTAACCACTGCAGTAGATCAGTAACTGTGAACTATGACCGTGATGAAAGAGGAAACAGAAAATACGTTTTAAACCCCCTTTTTTTCTCAAATCACATTTTTTTTCAGCAAATGCTTGAAATTTCTGCCTCCATCATCGCTGCACACTTAATCATATTTTTTTTTACAGCAAATGCTCGAAATTCCTGCCTCCATCATCGCTACAAACTTTAAATCGTCGAAGAAATGAACGGCGCACCCTATTGGAAATTCCTGGCGCGTTTCAAATGACTGCTGCGGACTCAAAACATTCCTGCGAACTTCTCTGAACGGGTGTTCCCCTCCGCGTGCTCCTCTCTGATTGGTTGTCGTATTACGACAGCAGTTCCAAAACAGTGCGTTTCAAACTTACGGTGCTCTGGAAAGTTCTGCTCTGCTCCTACATTATTACCAGGTTGTAGTTCTCCACACCGTTATCTTCTACACGTGTACTACTCCACGTGTCACTGTACTTCCTGATCACCGTTTAGAACACATCACCGCCGTCTCTCATATTGAAAACGGTAGCAACAATAAAATATCTATTAGTAAGCGCCTCTGACGTCGGAAAGAACCGCTAGGCCACCAGCGGCCGGCGATTCTAGTTGCTTTTGAGATGATTGTCGAGGTAGCCCAAGACTAACCTTATTTTATTTTATTTCGTAGTGCTTCAGAAACAAAGTTCTCTATTAATTGAAAGTCACTAAATTAACTTCCAGTTTTGCGGTTTTATTAATTCTTTTGCTAAATTAAGTCAGAGAGTAGCGAAATTTATTACTTCTGACAAACATTCAGTTTTCACACAACACGTGTCAACCTTCAGTTGCCACGCTTTTAGTGCTAATTATATGAATATTAACCTTTCTTTATAGTAGTTGTCCATAGGGCTGGCGACCGTAACGTTCCCCAAATCTCAAATATCTAATTAACGCTAGTTAATTGTTAACGTAACGAGCTCACATTTACTTTCTTTATTAACTTTACCCTTTTTCAAAATTAATTTCCACCAAATTCATTTGCATTTTTCCTTTCATTTAGATGTAACTCTTTCTCCCTCTTTACCGACAGATTAACTTGGGTGACGATTGCTTTTCCCAAATTTCCGTTAGGTACAACCAGTTTAATTTTTCACTGTAATTAAGGTCGATAAGTGAGGGGGAGATTACATAGTCAGAGAAGCTAGGACTGATAGGCAGTTATTTCCACACACGCTTCGCGAATGGAGCTGTAAAGAGAGGAACTGATAGTTTTCGGAAAATGTAAGGCGTGTGTGTGTGTGTGTGTGTGTGTGTGTGTGTGTGTGGTGAATACTGAACTACCGGTATGAGCAGTTAATTAAAGCCTTTAAATATTAAGCTGCGCTGTAATATATGGAATACTGTATGCCCCAGAAAACAAACTGGAAGCGCTTTCTGACCATGAATATTAAATAGAATAGTCGCAGTCTTACATGCTTAATTAATATAGGCCCAACGGAAATAAATTTTGTACAGCTAACTGTTCAAACATTAAACAGTAATAAATTTTACACTAGCAAACTGTCCAAAATTTGTTGACTGTCTTTGCTTTTGGCTTTCAGCCGCACGCTGGACAAATGATCATGTTCCCTCTTATCTGAATAAACCGGATCTAGACTTGAAAGAATATTGTAACCAAAACTTTTTTGAATAACTAATGTCAGAACATCAAAACGTAACTTTCTCCTTTTTTGTGATCAGTCTTCAGACTGGTTTGATGTGGCTCACCACGGATTCCTCTCCTGTGCCAACCTATGCATCTCACAGTAGCACTTGCAACCTACCTCCTCAGCTATTTGCTGGATGTATTCCAGTCTCTGACTTCCGCTACAGTTTTTTTCTCTCTACAACTCCCTCTAGTATCATAGAGGTACTCCGTGATGTCATAACATGTCGTGTCGTCCCACCCTTCTCTTGTCAGTGTTTTCTATACATTCCTTTCCTCTCCGATTCTGCGCAGAGCCTCCTCGTTCCTTACCTTATCAGTCTATTTCATTTTCATCATTCGTTTGTAACACCACATGTCAAATGTTGCAATGAACACATGGTGTGTCGTGGGGCTATCACTTTGTTTTTTAAATAATTGAAGAGCCACGATCGCTTCAATATCATTTACTAGATGATATCTTAGCTACCTTAGTTGTTGTGGTCATTACTTGATTCTTTTTTAAACGCGCTACTTGTAACGCTATTTTTGATTCAGCATGGACTTCGCTAACCTGCTTAGAGCTACACTGTTGCGGATTACTGTATTGCAAACCTTTACTGAGCAACTTCTCTTCTTGTTGACTGAAGACGATATCTGTTAAATTCACTACTCGTTCTGCAAATTTTACGTTAGATATAGAATCTGTTTCCGACTGATATGCAGCTTTTTCTGTGAGTTTCCTAAATTTCCTGTCGTGAATAGCTTGCACACGCAACTTAATACTATTTACCTTATCTTGAATACAAGCCCTCATTACCTCGAGCTGTTGACTAGTTAGTGCCACAGCAAGGTCACACTCCAATATCTCAACCTTACTGAACATTATGTGCCTTTGTTTGTAAAAATCTCGTATTTTTATATTTTACAGACATATTTGTGCATGAAACCAGAACGCTTGGGTTTTTGGTATCATAGTAATATGGTTTTTCATTATTCCCCATTCGGTGAGGCCCATGGACGAAACGAATACAATGCCGATGGGAGTGTACTTGGAGTCACTGTGGATCTTGGTCAGCATGTCATTTCCCCCCTGTTCCTGTGCCCTTCGGTTTGCTACTGACCTGGCATTCCTTAATTCCATGTGCCTATGCAAGTTACCATAGTCGATGGTCACGAAGTACATGAAGTTAAGAAATTCTCCTTCCTAGGCAGCAAAATAACCCATGGCAGACGGAACAAGGAGGACATCAAAAGCAGACTAGCGCTGGCATAAAAAGCATTCCTGACCAAGAGACGTCTAGTGGTATCAAACATAGGCCTTAATTTGACGAAGAACTTTCTGAGAATGTACGTTTGGAGCACAGCATTGTGTGGTAGTGAAAAATGGACTGTGGGAAAACCGGAACAGAAGAGAATCGAAGCATTTGAGATGATTTTAAAATAATTGAAAAGCCACGATCGCTTCAATATCGTTTACTAGGTGACCGGTTTCAGCACTCTGAAGGTGCCATCATCGGGTGTGTGAAGGTATAACATAACAGGTCTGAGGGAGGGCCTACATGAGTTAACTGTATACATTACAATTATTACAGAACCACACACATGAAACGTGAATTAACATTCATAAAACCATATGGACATCATGGCAAATGAGGCAGACAATCTGATATAATCATTGTCACAACCAATAAAAAATAATAGATAATTGCTCTCATGGTCGTTCATTCCATAAAATATAAAACTGAAGTCACCGGATGAAACTACCTCTGCTCGCCTAACACCGGTCGACGTCACCACTGCCATATTACACGCAGGCTTACCTGCTGTGATTCTGGCGGTTCACAACCGGCCACCAGATAGAGCTGTCCAAGCACTGAGCACACAGTCCCACGGTACAACCACACAACTTTACTATAACTGCTTGTCACATACCCATGCAAAGCCCACATTTGCGCATACATTTCCTCCACATACTACAATCACTATAAAGTACGTCAATTACAAAGCAAAAGCATCTTAGGCGCAGACATTATCCGTTAGCTCCTTACAAAACTACATATTATAATTTGCCTTTGACCATATAAGGACGTCAGGAATATGCACACAGAAAGCTGTTCATAACACGACTTAGGTACAATGTGACGAGCGATTAAAACGTATATGCTGGGCTTTACGTGTTTAGGCACTATGGTCTTAGGCACTTTAGGCGCAAAAAAAGAACATATTAACTTGCTATAAAGTCTCTCACCATCTATACGTTCGTTATGAGCAAGATACGAATCAAATATGATAACCTGCATAGGCACATGAAATTAAGGAATACCAGGTCAGAAGCAAACCGAAGGGCACAGGAACAGGGGGGAAAATAAAACAGGGGGGGGGGGGGGGGGGGGAATGAACATGCGCACCAAGATTCACAGCGACTCCACGTACTCTCCCATCGGCATGGCACTCGTTTCGTCCATGGGCCTCACCGAATGGGGAATAATGAAAAACCATATTACTGTGATACCAAAAACCCAAGCGTTCTGGCTTCATACACAAATATAAAATTACGAGATTTTTACAAACAAAGGCACATAATGTTCAGTAAAGTTGAGAAATTGGAGTGTGACTTTTCTGTGGCCTTAACTAGTGCACAGCTCGAGGTAATGAGGGCTTTTATTCAAGATAAGGTAAATAATATGAAGTTGCGTGTGCAAGCTATTCACGACAGGAAATTTAGGAAACTCACGGAAAAAGCTGCATATCATTCGGAAACAGTTCCTATATCTAATTTAAAATTTTCAGAACGAGTAGTAAATTTAACAGATGTCGTCTTCATTCAACCAGAAGAAGAGTTGCTCAGTAAGAGTTTGCAATACAGTATTCCGCAAAAGTGTAGCTCTAAGCAGGTTAGCGAAGTCCTTGCTGAAACAAAAATTGCATTACAAGTAGCGCGTTTAAAAAAGAATCAAGTAATGGCCACAGCGACTAAGGTAGCTAAGATATTGGAAGATAGTACCAAGTTCTGCACTCAAGTACGCAAAGACTGTAATACACTCCTGGAAATTGAAATAAGAACACCGTGAATTCATTGTCCCAGGAAGGGGAAACTTTATTGACACATTCCTGGGGTCAGATACATCACATGATCACACTGACAGAACCACAGGCACATAGACACAGGCAACAGAGCATGCACAATGTCGGCACTAGTACAGTGTATATCCACCTTTCGCAGCAATGCAGGCTGCTATTCTCCCATGGAGACGATCGTAGAGATGCTGGATGTAGTCCTGTGGAACGGCTTGCCATGCCATTTCCACCTGGCGCCTCAGTTGGACCAGCGTTCGTGCTGGACGTGCAGACCGCGTGAGTCGACGCTTCATCCAGTCCCAAACATGCTCAATGGGGGACAGATCCGGAGATCTTGCTGGCCAGGGTAGTTGACTTACACCTTCTAGAGCACGTTGGGTGGCACGGGATACATGCTGACGTGCATTGTCCTGTTGGAACAGCAAGTTCCCTTGCCGGTCCAGGAATGGTAGAACGATGGGTTCGATGACGGTTTGGATGTACCGTGCACTATTCAGTGTCCCCTCGACGATCACCAGAGGTGTACGGCCAGTGTAGGAGATCGCTCCCCACACCATGATGCCGGGTGTTGGCCCTGTGTGCCTCGGTCGTATGCAGTCCTGATTGTGGCGCTCACCAGGACGGCGCCAAACACGCATACGACCATCATTGTTACCAAGGCAGAAGCTACTCTCATCGCTGAAGACGACACGTCTCCATTCGTCCCTCCATTCACGCCTGTCGCGGCACCACTGGAGGCGGGCTGCACGATGTTGGGGCGTGAGCGGAAGACGGCCTAACGGTGTGCGGGACCGTAGCCCAGCTTCATGGAGACGGTTGCGAATGGTCCTCGCCGATACCCCAGGAGCAACAGTGTCCCTAATTTGCTGGGAAGTGGCGGTGCGGTCCCCTACGGCACTGCGTAGGATCCTACGGTCTTGGCGTGCATCCGTGCGTCGCTGCGGTCCGGTCCCAGGTCGACGGGCACGTGCACCTTCCGCCCCATTGGCGACAACATCGATGTACTGTGGAGACCTCACGCCCCACGTGTTGAGCAATTCGGCGGCACGTCCACCCGGCCTCCCTCATGCCCACTATACGCCCTCGCTCAAAGTCCGTCAACTGCACATACGGTTCACGTCCACGCTGTCGCGGCATGCTACCAGTGTTAAAGACAGCGATGGAGCTCCGTATGCCACGGCAAACTGGCTGACACTGACGGCGGCGGTGCACAAATGCTGCGCAGCTAGCGCCATTCGACAGCCAACACCGCGGTTCCTGGTGTGTCCGATGTGCCGTGCGTGTGATCATTGCTTGTACAGTCCTCTCGCAGTGTCCGGAGCAAGTATGGTGGGTCTGACACACCGGTGTCAATGTGTTCTTTTTTCCATTTCCAGGAGTGTACATTAAATTGTATAAATCAAAAATTGCTAGAAAATCGCGCTATTGCTGTCCCAGCAAATAAGTGTAAGGTCGCGGTCATCATTTTGGAAGCTGATTATGTTTCCAAAACAGAGCAATTTTTTCGTGAAAACATCATCACGCAGATGACTAAGAATCACATTAATAAGTTTAATACGGAAGTTAGGAAAGCAACAGATCGGTCACATTTTTTGCTGGATGATAAATCTATGCGTGATTTAAAAATGACGACGGTCGAATTACCTAAGCTGAGGGCACAGATTAAGACCCACAAATTAGAAAAAAAGTATTAGGCCGATTGTGGACGGAAGGCAAGCTCCGAATGCTAACCTGAATAAATATCTTAATAGGAAGTTGAAAGAACTTTATGAGTTTGAAACCTCTTTCAGCGTAAAGAATAGTTATGAGTTGTCAAGCTTTGTTAAGGATGTAGCAGTACCAGAAGCCGCACGTCTCGCATCTTTACATACTAATATTCCAATTAAAGAATGTCTGAAAGTGGTCAAGAATAATTTGATAAAGCATTGTAAGCTGAGCGAGGCCGAACTTATAGAATTTGTCGATCTACTATAAACGTCGCTATCATTTAACTGCTTTCCGTTTAATAACATGTATAACACTCAGCATGACTGCTTAGCAATTGGCAAATTGCCTTGCTAGTATGCTGGCCGATATATTTATAAACAGTCTGGAAAGTAAGTTATTCAGGGATAACACAGTGCTAAGAAAGAAAACAGTTTATTATAAGAGATATGTACATTTACATCTACATGATTACTCTACAATTCGCATTTAAGTGCTTGGCAGAGGGTTCATCGAACCACAATCACACTATCTCTCTACTATTCCACTCCCGATCAGCGCGCGGGAAAAACGAACACATAAACCTTCCTGTTCGACCTCTGATTTCTCTTATTTTATTTTGATGATCATTCCTACCTATGTAGGTTGTGCTCAACAAAATATTTTCGCATTCGGAAGAGAAAGTTGGTGACTGAAATTTCGTAAATAGATCTCGCCGTGACGAAAAACGTCTTTGCTTTAAAGACTTCCATCCCAACTCGCGTATCATATCTGCCACACACTATTCCCTATTACGTGATAATACAAAACGAGCTGCCCTTTTTTGCACCCTTTCCATGTCCTCCGTCAATCCCACCTGGTAAGGATCCCACACCGCGCATCAATATTGACGAACGAGTGTAGTGTAAGCTGTCTCTTTAGTGGGCTTGTTGCATCTTCTAAGTGTCCTGCCAATGAAACACAACCTTTGGCTCGCTTTCCCCACAATATTATCTATGTGGTCTTTCTAACTGAAGTTGTTCGTAATTATAACACTCAGGTACTTAGTTGAATTGACAGCCTTGAGAATTGTACTATTTATATAGTAATCGAATTCCAACGAATTTCTTTTGGAACTCATATGGATCACCTCACACTTTTCGTTATGTAGCATCAACTGCCAAATGCCACTCCATACAGCAATCTTTTGTTTCCAACTGATATTGGTCTTCGGATGACCTTACTAGACGGTAAATTACAACATCATCTGCGAACAACCTAAGAGAACTGCTCAGATTGTCATCCAGGTCATTTATATAGATCAGGAACAGCAGAGGTCCCAGGACGCTTCCCTGGGGAACACCTGATATCACTTCAGTTTTACTCGATGATTTGCCGTCTATTACTACGAACTGCGACCTTCCTGACAGGAAATCACGAATCCAGTCGCACAACTGAGACGATACCCCATAGGCCCTTAGCTTGATTAGAAGTCGCTTGTGAGGAACGGTGTCAAAAGCTTTCCGGAAATCAACTTGAGATCCCCTGTCGATAGCGGCCGTTACTTCGTGCGAATAGAACGATGTTTTCTGAAACCATGCTGATTACGTATCAATAGATCGCTCCCTTCGAGGTGATTCATAATGTTTGAATACAGTATATGCTCCAAAAGCCTACTGCAAACCGACGTCAATGATATAGGTCTGTAGTTAAATGGATTACTCCTACTACCCTTCTTGAACACTGGTGCGACCTGCGCAATTTTCCAATCTGTAGGTACAGATCTATCGGTGAGCGAGCGGTTGTATATGATTGCTAAGTAGGGAGCTATTGTATCAGCGTAATCTAAAATGAACCTAATCGGTATACAATTTGGACCTGAAGACTTGTCCGTATCAAGCGATTTGTGTTGCTTCGCAACCCCTAAGGTATCTACTTCTAAGAAACTCAAGCTAGCAGCAGTTCGTGTTTCAAATTCTGGAATATTCCATTCGTCTTCGCTGGTGAAGGAGTTTCGGAAAACTGCGTTCAATAACTCCGCTTTAGCGGCACAGTCGTCGGTAACAGTACCATCGGCACTGCGTAGCGAAAGTATTGACTGCGTCTTGCCGCTTGTGAACTTTACTTACGACCAGAATTTCTTCGGATTTTCTACCAAATTTCGAGACAATGTTTCGTTGTGGAACCTATTAAAGGCATCTCGCATCGAAGTACGTGCCAAATTTCGCGCGTCTGTAAATTTTAGCCCATCTTCGGGATTTCGCGTTCTTCTGAACTTCGCATGCTTTTTCCGTTGCTTCTGCAACAGCGTTCGGACCTTTTTTGTGTACCACGGGGGATCCGTTCCATGTCTTACCAATTTATGAGGTATGAATCTCTCAATTGCTGTTGCTACTATATCTTTGAATTTGAGCCACATCTCGTCTACATTTGCATAGTCAGTTCGGAAGGAATGGAAATTGTCTTTTAGGAAGGCTTCTAGTGACACTTTATCCGCATTTTTAAATAAAATTATTTTGTGTTTGTTTCTGATGGATTTGGAAGAAATGGTATTGAGCCTAGCTACAATGACCTTGTGATCACTAATCCCTGTATCAGTCATTCTGCTCTCTATTAGCTCTGGATTGTTTGTGGCTAAGAGGTCAAGTGTGTTTTCGCAACCGTTTACAATTCGCGTGGGTTCGTGGACTAACTGCTCGAAATAATTTTCGGGGAAAGCATTTAGGACAATCTCGGAAGATGTTTTCTGCCTACCATATCGAGGGACGACGTTATAGCCCTTGTGATAGGTGATAGGGAAAATATCGACGAGTATTTGAATGCGCTGAATGCTATGCATAGCAGATCATATTTACAGTAGAAGTTGAAGGTAATAACAGTATTAACTACTTAGACGTCACTATTACTAGAGCGGCAGGCCGTCATACGATTAGTATTTACAGGCAACCAGTAGCTACAGACCTGGTTATTCATGCCCAATCCAATCATCCATCTAAGTATTAAAAGTCCTAGTTTTGTTCAACGATACATAGGCTCTTAAAGTTGCCGTTGCAACAAGGTAGCGTTAGGCAAGAGACAGATGTCCTCAAGCATACAGCGTGCAACAATGGGCATAATGCGTCCATGGTGGGCAAGTTGTACACAAAAATTTAAAAAAACAAGGATAAGAAGGAAAGGCCATCTAACAATAGTAGCAAGAAAAATTGTGTTCCAATGACATACCAAGGACCGCTGTCTGAAAAAATAGACCGACTGTTTCTTAAGTCCGGTGTGGTCCTGGCATTTAGCACGACAAATAGTTTGCGCTCGAAGCTTAGGCATACGATTGAAGAAACCATTGATAAATTTAGAAACACAGAAGTATACATATTACAATGTGGCGGACGTGAAGGCTTTTATGTGGGACAGACAGGGAAATCGTTTTTTACGCGTTTTCCTTAGTACACGAGCGCCCACAATAAATCCGCTTTGGGTGACCATCTCCGGGATTTGAACCATAAAATTACTGATATACAGCAAGGTATGAAAATCTTGCATAAAGCACTGAAAGGAAGCAAACTCAACGTTTTGGAAAACATCGAAATTTACAGAAACAGAAAGAGGTTTCCGAGCAAATTGTTGAACGACCAGTTATAATCGGCGGATCATAATTTCATTGACATATTTGGTGCGGTGCTCTAGAGACCCTGTGCGGCCTAATTACGCATTGTGATGGGTGCTGTGTATCTATTATGCTCAGAAAGACACCTTTAGAATACTCCTAATGTTATTTAGATGTTTTTAGGAGGGCATACCTTGGTAAAGTAAATACATGTTATAAGGCTTGAAGTGTAGTTGGCCAGCTTCCCCAGTAAAACTTAACTCGATGATTACCATTGCCGTCAAGCGTGTCTTCGTTACGTTCTTATTTTATTTGTTGTTATATTTTGCAGACATATATGTGTATGAAGCGCCGGCGTGGGTGGGCGTGCGGTTCTAGGCGCTACAGTCTGTAACCGCGTGACCGCTACGGTCGCAGGTTCGAATCCTGCATCGGGCATGGATGTGTGTGTTGTTCTTCGGTTAGTTAGGTTTACGTAGTTCTACGTTCTAGGGGCTGATGACCACAGATGTTAAGTCCCATAGCGCTCAGAGCCATTTTAACTATTTTTGTGTATGAAGCCAGAACGCTTGGGTTTTTGGTATCACAGTAGTGTAGTTTTTCATTATTCCCCATTCGGTGAGGCCCATGGATGAAACGAGTGCCATGCCGATGGGAGCGTACGTGGAGTCACTGTCCATTTGATTCGTACCTTGCTCATAACTAACGTATAGATGGTGAGAGACTTTATAGCAAGTTAATACGTACTTTTTAAGCGCTTACAATACCAAAGACCATAATGCCTAGACAGGTAGAGCCCAGCATATAGGTTTAAATAGCTCGTCACATTGTACCTAAGGCGTGTTATGGACAGCTTTCTGTGTGCATATTCCTTATATGAATAAAGGTAAATTATAATATGTAGTTTTGTAAGGTGCTAATGGATAACGTCAGTGCCTCAGATGCTTATACTTTGTAGTTGACGTACTTTATAGTTATTATAGTATGTGCAGGAAATGCATGCGCAAATGTGGGCTTTGCATGGGTATGTGACAAGCAGTTATAGTAAAGTTGTGTGGTTATACAGTGGGACTGTGTGCGCGCTACTTGGACAGCTCTATCTGGTGGCCGGTTGTGAACCGCCAGAATGACAGCAGGTAAGCCTGCGTGTAATAGGGCAGTGGTGATGTCGACCGGTGTTAGGCGAGCAGAGGCAGTTTCATCCGGTGACTTCAGTTTTATATTTTATGGAAAGAACAACCATGAGAGCATTTTTTATTATTTTTTATTGGTTGTGACAATGATTATATCAGATGGTCTGCCTCATTTGCCATGATGTCAATATGGTTTTATGAATGTTAGTTCACGTTTCATGTGTGTGGTTCTGTAATAATTGTAATGTATATAGTTAACTCATGTAGGCCCTCCCTCAAACCTGTTATGTTATACCTTCACAGATCCGATGAAACCGGTCATCTAGTAAAAGATATTGAATCGATCGTGGCTTTTCAATTATTTTAAAAACATCTCAAATGCGTCCATTCTCTTCTGTTCCGGTTTCCCCACAGTCCATGTTTCACTACCACACAATGCTGTGCTCCGAACGTACATTTTCATAACGTTCTTCGCTAAATTAAGGCCTATGTTTGATACTACTAGACGCGTCTAGGTCAGCAATGTCCTTTTTGCCAGTGCTGGTCTGCTTTTGATGTCCTCCTTTCTCCGTCTGTCATAGGTTATTTTGCTGCCTAGGTAGCAGAATTCCCCAACTTCATGTATTCAAGAAGAATATAATAATTCCAATCCCAAAGAAAGCACGCGTTGACAGATGTAAAAATTACCGAACTATCAGTTTAATAAGCCACGGCTGCAAAATACTAACGTGAGTTCTTTACAGACGAATGGAAAAACTAGTAGAAGCCGACCTCGGGGAAGATCAGTTTGGATTCCGTAAAATTGTTGGAACACGTGAGGTAATACTGACCCTACGACTTATCTTAGAAGCTAGATTAAGGAAAGGCAAACCTACGTTTCTAGCATTTGTAGACTTAGAGAAAGCTTTTGACAACGTTGACTGGAATACTCTCTTTTAAATTCTAAACGTGGCAGGGATAAAATACAGAGAGCGAAAGGCTATTTACAATTTGTACAGAAACCAGATGCCAGTTATTAGAGTCGAGGGACATGAAAGGGAAGCAGTGGTTGGGAAGGGAGTGAGACAGGGTTGTAGTCTCTCCCCGATGTTATTCAATTTGTATATTGAGCAAGCAGTGAAGGAAACATAAGAAACATTGGGAATCGGTGTTAAAATCCATGGTGAAGAAATAAAAACTTTGAGGTTCGCCGATGACATTGTAATTCTGTCAGAGACAGCAAAGGACTTGGAAGAGCAGTTGAACGGAATGGATAGTGTCGTGAAAGGAGGATATAAGATGAACATCAACAAAAGCAAAACGAAGATAATGGAATGTAGTCGAATTAAGTTGGGTGATGCTGAGGGAATTAGATTAGGAAATGAGACACTTAATGCAGTAAAGGAGTTTTGCTATTTGGGGAGCAAAATAACGGATAATGGTCGAAGTTGAAAGGAGAAATTGGTGGCACAACTTGACTAGAAGAAGGGATCGGTTGGTAGGACATGTTCTGAGACATCGAGGGATACCAATTTAGTATTGGAGGGCAGCGTGGAGGGTAAAAATAGTAGAGGGAGACCAAGAGATGGATACACTAAGAAGATTCAAAAGGATGTAGGTTGCGGTAGGTAGTGGGAGATGAAGAAGCTTGCACAGGATAGAGTAGCATGGAGAGCGGCATCAAACCAGTCTCAGGACTGAAGACCACAACAACAACAAGTACTTCGTGACCATCAATCCCGATGTTAAGTTTCTCGCTGTTCTCATTTCTGCAACTTCTCATTACTTTCGCCTTTATTCGATTTATTCTCCATCCATATTCTGTAGTCATTACACTATTCATTCCATACAACAGATCGTGTAATTCTTCTCCTTAATGTTGCAATTAGAGAGCCTCTCTCTACCGCATATTCCACAGTACATCTCGCTAAGATGCCAGATCACCCTGCACACTGCATTTATAAATCGGTAGTCTTCGCAGATCAGCAGCTAACGGTTTACCTCTCGGCTTTGACACCTAAATCCACGGAAAGGAACTGAGAATTTATTGCCAAAGGCTTGAAACTGTAGAATGTAACTGACTTAGTCAACTGTTAGCGTCATATCAGAGTATGTAAGTGACGAAATCAGTGGAAACAAGTGTGCATGACATGATGGCGTCGCAGCAAGATAATAAATGAAACGAAATGCTTTGGACGAAATGATCCAGATAAAAGTATTGACGAGGGTCGTTCAATAAGTAATGCTCCACTTTTTTTTAAATGTCATTAATAAACATAGACAAACGTCCTTGCTGGTGCTTCCCGTTTGATATTTGTTCTGTGCGCTGGTGAAGTTTCGAACCGTCTGGCAGATGGCAGAGCCGTAGTACAGCGTCAAAATGGCGTCTACATGCGAACCACGTTACTAGCAGCATGCTGTTGTTGAATTCTTGTGTGTAGAAAAAGAAGCTGTGGTGAACATCTATAAACGTTTGTGTGCAGTGCATGGGGGTGCTGCGATTGATAGGATGGGCGATGGGTAAAGAAAGTTACAGCCTCAGGAAATGTGAAAACAGAGCCGCACGATCAGCGACGATCGGTACGACCTGTCACAGCCACTGCTCCAGACATGTTGAATCGTGCGGATGCCATTATTTGTGCCGACCGGCGCATCAGAACTCGAGAATTGGCTTTACACTTATCGGTCAACATTGGAAGTGCATCTGCAGTGATCGGCACTCTCGGATATTCAAAGAATGCTCACGACGGGTTCCACGAATGCTTACAGCGAACCACAAGATCCAAAGAAAGGCCATTTCATCTTAATCGTTGGGGCATTTTGAGACCGACGGAGAGGCTCTCTGTCTCAGGTCGTTATAGGGGACGAAAGCTGGGTGCACCACTTTGCGCCGGAAACAAAAAGGCGGTCCATGGAGTGGCACCATCCTCATTCATCACAAAAGAAGAAATTCACGAGAACCTCGTCTGCCAGAAAATTCATGGTGACAGTCTTGTGGGATTGTGATGGCGTCATTCTCGTGGATGTGGGTCAACTGTCAATTCAGAGGCATACGTGAAGCCTCTGAATAAACACAAGAACCGTTCGCAATGTGTTCGATTAAACAAGACCGAGCAGAAATCTTGTTCCAAAACGATAATGCACGCCCACACGCACCTATGAGAACCCGGGAACACAACGCTAAACTGAGTTAAACGTGATTGCCTCAGCCACCCTACAATTCAGACCCGGCACCCTCTGACTTCCATCTCTCCTCTGACTTCCATCTCTTTGGGCCACTTAAAGATTATCCACGGGGAACACACTTTGAGGATGACGAGAGTGCCAGCCACGCAGTGAAACCATGTCTACGCCTACAGGACAAGAGCTTTTACCAGCAGGGAATACATCCTCTTCCACAACGTTGGCGTACGGTCATAGAACGTGATGGAGACTACGTAGAAAAATAGGACATGGATTAGACATGTTGATGTATATTGGCACTAAATTCTGACCCTTCACAATAAATATGTTCTGAGAAAAAAAAAATGTGGATCGTTTCTTATTGAACGAGCCTTGTATATTGTTCTCAAGAGAATGCATCTGATGTACAAAGCCCACATGTGTCCTGAAAGTCATAAATAAAAGTAACAACCTCGCAATGAGTAAACTGAATCAAATGCTCTCAAGACACAACTTCTAACACGGCAATAACTCTATTACAGTGCCGGAGAGGGTGGTAATTTTGAATCTAAAGCACGACAGATCTACAAGATAATGATCAATCCTGGTACACTAAAGCTACCGACCACTAACGTTGCTGAACTGTGTTATGAAAATTTTCAAAGTCCCATTGGCGGCTCGAATTCGGCGTACGACGTCCCGGTCCTGTCAATGGGTCAGGCATCAAAGGAAGGGGCGCGCCGCTGTATGCCGCTACAGGGACCTGACTGCCCTCGCTAGGGTGCGTCGCGTTCCGGGAGCGCTGTCGGCTACACACTTTGGTCAAGCAATTGATCGCGTAAGTCGTGCTGTCCTCCTACATCGAAACTGCTTGTAAATATATATTGTAATTGTTTCTATAATTGGTTTGTCTTGTAAATACTATTTGTATTTTTACGCTGGGTCTTGCCTAGGGAAAACTATGCTATCGAACGATTACATCGATAGGTCGTGTGGAGAACCAAAGTGTTTAGGATCTTGGGTAGTGTTAACTTTGCTGCGTGGAGCGCGGGCAGAGCAGAGTCTGGCTGGAGTAGGGCAGTGGAGCAGGTGTGTTGAGTGACGCTCCCGCGAGTTGCCGCGCTTTCGGTGTTTGGCAGCATGTAATTGCGCTCGACTTGCTATGATAGTTTCTGGCACGGTGTCGCGGACGGGAAGCATTAGCAGGCGCACATCAAGAGTCCGTTTCGTCTGGTGACCGTGTCGAGAAGAAGGCGCGCCAACATCCAGCTTCTGCAACAGCGATCGATGACTTCAAACCTTCAATCAATCAACAAGGAAGACTGAAAGCACGTAAAGTTTTAGAACTGTATGGCAGACCTCAGCTTTTCAAACTGTTCCATTCGCATCACTAAAATACAGCAACTTACAATGAACCTGTGTTGCTCATTTTCCCAATTGCATTACCAAGCAGGGTCCCTTCCTTTTCCGAAATGAACCAGAGTGTCGCTGAAATTCAAATGTCAGCATTAAAGTAATATCATTACATTTCACTGCTTTAATTTCAAAGTTCAGTTTAAGTATTCATAGCTGGCTGTAATATTTAGAGTAGACAAGCACAAATTAAAAGTGCTTGTTTTGTTACCATATTATAGCTTACCTGTGACAGCAGCTCAGCTTGGTATGTACTACATTTTACTATTGTTAATTGTTCAGAATCATTTAATTCAAGTTCAAAGTTAAATCTCTTATTTCTAAATTGCGTAGATTGAAGTTGCTTGTGAGATGATTGTTGAGGTAGCCCAAGACTAACCTTATTTTATTTAATTTCGTAGTGCTTCAGAAACAAAGTTCACTATTAATTGAAAGTCACTAAATTAACTTTCAATTTTCCGGTTTTATTAACTCTTTTGCTAAATTAAGTCAGAGTGTAGCGAAATTTATTATTTCTGACAAACATTCAGTTTTCACACAACACGTGTCAACCTTCAGTTGCCACGCTTTTAGTGCTAATTATATGTGCATTAACCTTTCGTTTACAGTTATTATAGTAGTTGTCCATAGGACTGGCGACCGTAAATTTCTCCAAATCTCAAATATCTAATTAACGCCAGTTAATTGTTAACGTAACGACCGCACATTTACTTTCTTTATTAATTTTACCCCTTTTTCAAAATTAATTTCAACCAGTTTCATTTCTTTCATTTAGATGTAACTCTTTCTCCCTCTTTACCTACAGATTAACTTCGTTGACGATTGCTTTTCCCAAATTTCCATTAGGTACACTAGGTTTCATTTTTCACTGTTGTTAAGGTCGATAAGTGAGGGGGAGGTTACACTGTCCGTTATCGTTTGGTCATTGTAGACTGTGCTCGGCCGGCAATTAGCCGAGGCAAATTCGATATCTTCATCCTCGCCGTCGTCACGTATGGCCGAGGACCGTACCGACCCCGAGGGGGAGGCCGGAGTGCTGGAACCAGTGACGCAGTGGTGACCGTTGCTGCAGCCAATGCCAAGTCGCTGCTCGCACCCCGACATTCGTCTTGAGACTGCGAGGGAACACCTGCCGTAAAACGCCGCAGAGGGTGCGTCGCAGCACCCATCGGCACGGCACCATCTTGATGGCGGGGATGTTCAACGGTATCTTCCTGACTGGAGACCCCTCGGTAGACCTCGGCGTGAGGTTGACCCTGCGGTGGTGGCGTTGCAGAAGCCCACGAACGTCCGCTGGTGGACGGATGCGGCGTCGGATCGCCGTCCATAGGTTCGTGGTCCGGAAACAGCGTCGCGTGACCCCACTCTGATTGTTGGCGCTCGGGTTGCGTCGACCGGGAAGACCCGGAATCTGTGAACATAGGAGAAGCGGCAGAACTCTGCAAGCGAGAAGAGCGAATCTGATTTAGGTGCCGCTTGTGCAGTCCATCGGGACGTCGAACCTGAAACATACGCGAATCACTTGAATTAGTAATGACGCCACACTCCCATGACTTTTTTATGCCACAGATTCTTGAACCGTGGATTTAATTTCAAAGCATATTCCTAAGAATATATTTTATTTCCTAGCGATTCATCAAGAACTTTAACACATTTAATCACACTATGTGAGGGTGGAAGTAGTTGCCATGGTCCGGCCGTGGTGGCCAAGCGGTTCTAGGCGCTTCAGTCCGGGACCGCGCGACCGCTACGGTCGCAGGTTCGAATCTTGCCTCGGGCATGGAATTGTGTGATGACCTTAGGTTAGTTAGGTTTAAGTAGTTCTAAGTTCTAGGGGACTGATGACCTCAGATGTTAAGTCCCATAGTGCTCAGAAGCATCTGAACCATCAGTTGCCATGGAGTAACTGTTGTTGTTGTCTTCAGTCCTGAGACTGGTTTGATGCAGCTCTCCATGCTACTCTATCCTGTGCAAGCTGCTTCATCTCCCAGTACCTACTGCAACCTACATCCTTCTGAATCTGCTTAGTGTACTCATCTCTCGGTCTCCCTCTACGATTTTTACCCTCCACGCTGCCCTCCAATGCTAAATTTGTGATCCCTTGATGCCTCAAAACATGTCCTACCAACCGATCCCTTCTTCTAGTCAAGTTGTGCCACAAACTTCTCTTCTCCCCAATCCTATTCAATACCTCCTCATTAGTTACGTGATCTATCCACCTTATCTTCAGTATTCTTCTGTAGCACCACATTTCGAAAGCTTCTATTCTCTTCTTGTCCAAACTAGTTATCGTCCATGTTTCACTTCCATACATGGCTACACTCCAAACAAATACTTTCAGAAACGACTTCCTGATACATAAATCTATATTCGATGTTAACAAATTTCTCTTCTTCAGAAACGCCTTCCTTGCCATTGCCAGTCTACATTTTATATCCTCTCTACTTCGACCATCATCAGTTATTTTACTTAGTAAATAGCAAAACTCCTTTACTACTTTAAGTGTCTCATTTCCTAATCTAATTCCCTCAGCATCACCCGATTTAATTTGACTACATTCCATTATCCTCGTTTTGCTTTTGTTAATGTTCATCTTATATCCTCCTTTCAAGACACTGTCCATTCCGTTCAACTGCTCTTCCAAGTCCTTTGCCGTCTCTGACAGAATTACAATGTCATCGGCGAACCTCAAAGTTTTTACTTCGTCTCCATGAATTTTAATACCTACTCCAAATTTTTCTTTTGTTTCCTTTACTGCTTGCTCAATATACAGATTGAATAACATCGGGGAGAGGCTACAACCCTGTCTCACTCCTTTCCCAACCACTGCTTCCCTTTCATGCCCCTCGACTCTTATTACTGCCATCTGGTTTCTGTACAAATTATAAATAGCCTTTCGCTCCCTGTATTTTACCCCTGCCACCTTTAGAATTTGAAAAAGAGTATTCCAGTCAACATTGTCAAAAGCTTTCTCTAAGTCTACAAATGCTAGAAACGTAGGTTTGCCTTTTCTTAATCTTTCTTCTAAGATAAGTCGTAAGGTCAGTATTGCCTCACGTGTTCCAACATTTCGACGGAATCCAAACTGATCTTCCCCGAGGTCTGCATCTACCAGTTTTTCCATTCGTCTGTAAAGAATTCGCGTTAGTATTTTGCAGCCGTGGCTTATTAAACTGATAGTTCGGTAATTTTCACATCTGTCAACACCTGCTTTCTTTGGGATTGGAATTATTATATTCTTCTTGAAGTCTGAGGGTATTTCACCTGTCTCATACATCTTGCTCACCAGCTGGTAGAGTTTTGTCATGACTGGCTCTCCCAAGGCCGTCAGTAGTTCTAATGGAATGTTGTCTACTCCGGGGGCCTTGTTTCGACTCAGGTCTTTCAGTGCTCTGTCAAACTCTTCACGCAGTATCGTATCTCCCATTTTGTCTTCATCTACATCCTCTTCCATTTCCATAATATTGTCCTCAAGTACATCGCCCTTGTATAAACCTTCTATATACTCCTTCCACCTTTCTGCCTTCCCTTCTTTGCTTAGAACTGGGCTGCCATCTGAGCTCTTGATATTCATACACGTGGTTCTCTTCTCTCCGAAGGTCTCTTTAATTTTCCTGTAGGCAGTATCTACTTTACCCCTAGTGAGATAAGCTTCTACATCCTTACATTTGTCCTCGAGCCATACCTGTTTAGCCATTTTGCACTTCCTGTCGATCTCATTTTTGAGACGTTTGTATTCCTTTTTGCCTGCTTCATTTACTGCATTTTTATATTTTCTCCGTTCATCAATTAAATTCAATATTTCTTCTGTTACCCAAGGATTTCTAGCAGCCCTCGTCTTTGTACCTACTTTATCCTCTGCTGCCTTCACTACTACATCCCTCAGAGCTACCCATTCTTCTTCTACTGTATTTCTTTCCCCTATTCCTGTCAATTGTTCCCTTATGCTCTCCCTGAAACTCTGTACAACCCCTGGTTCTTTCAGTTTATCCAGGTCCCATCTCCTTAATTTCCCACATTTTTGCAGTTTCTTCAGTTTTAATCTACAGGTCATAACCAATAGATTGTGGTCAGAGTCCACATCTGCCCCTGGAAATGTCTTACAACTTAAAACCTGGTTCCTAAATCTCTGTCTTACCATTATATAATCTATCTGATACCTTTTAGTATCTCCAGGGTTCTTCCACGTATACAACCTTCTTTCATGATTCTTAAACCAAGTGTTAGCTATGATTAAGTTGTGCTCTGTGCAAAATTCTACTAGGCGGCTTCCTCTTTCATTTCTTAGCCCCAATCCATATTCACCTACTATGTTTCCTTCTCTCCCTTTTCCTACACTCGAATTCCAGTCACCCATTACTATTAAATTTTCGTCTCCCTTCACTGTCTGAATAATTTCTTTTATTTCATCGTACATTTTTTCAATTTCTTCATCATCTGCAGAGCTAGTTGGCATAGAAACTTGTACTACTGTAGTAGGTGTGGGCTTCGTATCTATCTTGGCCACAATAATGCGTTCACTATGCTGTTTGTAGTAGCTTACCCGCATTCCTATTTTCCTATTCATTATTAAACCTACTCCTGCATTACCCCTATTTGATTTTGTGTTTATAACTCTGTAGTCACCTGACCAGAAGTCTTGTTCCTCCTGCCACCGAACTTCACTAATTCCCACTATATCTAACTTTAACCTATCCATTTCCCTTTTTAAATTTTCTAACCTACCTGCCCGATTAAGGGATCTGACATTCCACGCTCCGATCCGTAGAACGCCAGTTTTCTTTCTCCTGATAACGACATCCTCCTGAGTAGTCCCCGCCCGGAGATCCGAATGGGGGACTATTTTACCTCCGGAATATTTTACCCAAGAGGATGCCATCATCATTTAATCATACAGTAAAGCTGCATGTCCTCGGGAAAAATTACGGCTGTAGTTTCCCCTTGCTTTCAGCCGTTCGCAGTACCAGCACAGCAACGCCGTTTTGGTTAATGTTGCAAGGCCAGATCAGTCAATCATCCAGACTGTTGCCCCTGCAACTACTGAAAAGGCTGCTGCCCCTCTTCAGGAACCACACGTTTGTCTGGCCTCTCAACAGATACCCCTCCGTTGTGGTTGCACCTACGGTACGGCCATCTGTATCGCTGAGGCACGCAAGCCTCCCCACCAACGGCAAGGTCCATGGTTCATGGGGGTAACTGATGAAATCAAAATTAAATTGCTTTTAACAAATGGGAATTTTATTCCTAAAAGCCTTTTTTTAAAGAAACAGATTTCAAATTATAAGCAGAAATCACCCTCTAAATATCAGGTTACAATTTATTCACAGGCAGAAGGAAACAAAATTTTGAGTGTATGAGCTTTCGGACTGAGAACCTTGCCGCTCCCTTTTGACGTGGCCGTAGTCACGACCACTCACAACAACCTCTGAAAGATTACAATGGTTCAAATTTGCAACACACCAGATTACCTTAAAGTAAAAGTTTTAACAATTCGCAGAAGCACACAAACTATGCACCCTGTAGGAGGGTGGAAATAGTACAAAACACTAAAATTAAAAGATTCACTTGCCACCGTAGGTGCAACTTGATTTTAACTTCTAAGAAAAGTCTTACGGTGGAACGGTGGCAACTTTATATACTACAATGACTATTTAAATAAAAGCCCATGAAATGCAATCTTATATAAAATTATACAAGGTTGGCCAAACGTGTTAACATGCTTAACAGTACACATATAACGCCTCTCAAGATTATAGGCAAGATAAAAACATATTTCAGGAATTAGGCCGTTACACCCCAAGCAATAAATTCGTTAACACCGAATCCGACAAACATGACAGAGGCAGATCCGGACGACAGACAGACAGACACTAACTGCCTAACAAACGCGGACGAGAGACAGAGTAGCAAGCTGGGGACGAGAGAGTGACCAAGAAAACAAGTAAAATTTGACAAGAGTAAATCACACAACATATCACCAATGACTTAACTTCTCATAAGCTGCGATTTCTCGAGAAGACCTGGCGCAGCACCCCAGAATCGCTCTCCCGAACCGTCCGCTGCCAGCCGCTTCGAAGGACGCAGGAAGGCGCGCCGATCTCCCGTCTTCCCTGGTCCGCACCAACCGACCGACTGCCCGCTGCTCCGACTGCGACTGCTGCTCCGTCGCGACTGCACTGCTGGTGCGTCTCCCACTCACTTCCAGGCACACGACGGCGGAAATACTGGCTCGGACCCAACCATGCAGAGAAAACACGCCCACTGGTTCAAATGGCTCTGAGCACTATGGGACTCAACTGCTGTGGTCATAAGTCCCCTAGAAATTAGAACTACTTAAACCTACCTAACCTAAGGACATCACACACATCCATGCCCGAGGCAGGATTCGAACCTGCGACCGTAGCAGTCGCACGGTTCCGGACTGCGCGCCTACGCCCACTGGAAAAACGACATCCCTGCACCAGGAAAGGATCGACCCAAGCTCCACAAGACGGTAACTGAAGGGGCCCACAAGCGCTCGGAGAACCAGTTACGCCACGGCGTCGCAGCTCGCACCGGCCAGACTGATGTCGTGGGTTGACTCCTGTTGCTCTCGTGTCGATCGCGAAGTTACTACCCCTCGCTATACGGCGCGGCCCACTGGACTCACGTGGCGACCTCACATGCGCCGACGCTCAGGACGGACAAGTCATCTTGTATCCCAGTGCGCGACCGACCAACCGATCGATCCAACCGCTGATGACCATTGCCTGAGCAAACTCGAGCAGACTTTCGCAAACTCAGATGCAGGAAGTAAGCCCCGACCGGGCGACCACTCGCTGAGTTCTCTTACTGGCGGAGCGGAAAGCCTCTCATTTTGCCGGCCTTAAAGGTTGATCCGAACGACAGACATACTAGCACTCCGACTGACAGACAGACACTAACTGCCTCACAAATTCGGACGAGAGACTGACCCAGATTGACCCAAGACTCATCCAGGCTGACTAACTGGTGAGCTCACAGCGCCCCTCAAATGCACGTGAACGCGCTCTTCAAAACAGCAATTTTTACCACGGCTCAATTCTGTAAAACACAGGTTGGCTAATCTGATATGTCGTCTGACTGGAGTCTGTAGGTGTCGACCGCAGCGGTGGTTGGAGCAAACCCGAGAGCGTGCGGTGGCGTCACCGATGTAGCAGTCCTGCGGGCGAAGGGCCGTTGCGGGGCTGGGAGCGGTAAGTGCACAGGACGCGAGGCGCAGCTTGTACGCGTGGGCGATGCAAGCGAAGTTTATCGATCTGCTGTTTGAAAATGCGAACAAAACGTTCAGCCTCGCCATTCGATTGTGGGTGGAATACTGCTGAAGTGAGATGGCGTATGCCGTTCGCTATACGGAAATCTTCAAATTCTGCAGAGACAAATTGAGGTCGGTTGTCCTAGACGAGCAATTCAGGCAGATCTTCGATGCAGAATACGGACTGAAGTGCGTGCAAAGGCGAGCGAGATCTTGTCGATGATATGGGAACAACAAAGGGGACTTTATTACATGCGTCGACAACTACTAGCCAGCGAGTGTTCCAGTAAGAGCCAACAAAGTCTGCCAAAGCGCCTTTGTTTCGGGCCACTCAAAAAACCGTTATGGAGGGACGGTCACGTGTTCCGCATACGCTTGACACCATTCAGACAACCTTTCTATTTGCGTGTCCGTGCCAAACCAAATCATGTGCAATGTCTCCCCTCTAATTGTTTTGTGCATACAACACTCCAATGATCTTCATGCAGTAAGCTGAGTACATGTCTTTGAAGCACATTCCGTATCATCACACACGAATATCCCGACTCTGAGTGAAGGAAAATGACACCGCGAACGACAGAAAGGTCATGACGACGTGCAAAATATCGACAAACAAAAAATGGTTCAAATGGCTCTGAGCACTATGGGACTTAACTTCTGAGGTCATCAGTCCCCTAGAACTTAGAACTACTTAAACCTAACTAATCTAAGGACATCACAAACACCCATGCCCGAGGCAGGATTCAAATCTGCGACCGTAGCGGTCGCGCGGCTCCAGACTGTAGCGCCTAGAACCGCTCGACCACCCCGGCCGGCTTGACGAACAATGGGGCTAACAATGTACTTTATAGAAAGTGGCCATCCATTACGAACGTATCGGAACAAAATTTGCAAATCTGGAGCGGAGGAAATGGCATGCGCTACTTTGCGATAATCCAGGGAAACCTGTTCGACAATGTCAGTTTCTTTTGCATCAATTGGAAAACGTGCTGCTTCGGAGTGTCGAAGTGAGCATCAGGTCTCGTGGTGGATGTGAGAGAGCGTTTGTATTCTCATGCTTGGAAGTGATCTCGTACTGGCAGTGGGAGAGAAGAGGAGCCGAACGCTGTAATTTCTGAGCCGTACGAACAGAAATCGATTTGGCCGTAGCCAAATAGAATTTTAGACCATATTAGTATTGGTGTAATTTAGTCACTCGGAAAATGATAGCGAGAGCTTCCTTTTCTATTTGGGATAGTTCTGCTGAGTTTTGTTCAGAAGTTTGGAGGCGAAGGCAATAGGTCTGTCTGACGAATGAATCCGATGTGACAAAAGAGCAGCAATTCCATAGGACGATGCGTCAGTGGACAAAATTGCAGGTTCGTTTGGATCGAAATGAACGAAGCATCGAAAACTGAGCAATGCCGCTTTCAGTTTCTGAAAGGCCATGTCAGAATCTTGGGACCAAACAAAAGGAACATTTTTTTGCTTCTAAGGCCATGCAAGAGAGCCACTATATGAGCCGCGTTAGGGATGCAGCGAACGTAATAATTGAGCTTCCCTAAGACAGATTGCAATTCTTTGACATTCTGGGGTGGTCTCATACCGTGTATTTCTTGAAAATCTAACTGTGTCGGACGGGCACCTCGAGAATTGATAACATGATCGAAATACTTAATTTCCGTCTAGAAAAAGACACACTTCCCTTCATTACACTTGAGTCCGGCCTCAGACAAAACTTTGAAATAAAGTGAGCCAGTTGGAAAGATATTCTTCTGCTGTGCAGCCAGCAACTACAATATCGTCCAGATAATTTGTACGTGGGGGTACAGAAGTAGTGAGTTGGTCTAGGTAGGGTTGGTACTGATGCGCTACAGATAGGCAAACGAAACACCTTGAAAAGTTGTAAATGTGTATTGATGACAAAAAGATTTTGCGCAGATTCGTCAAGAGGCATCTGAGGGTAGGCATCGCGTATGTCTATTTTTGAATAATAGCGACGTGCGCCTGAACGATCCATGAGTTCGTGAATTCGAGGCAATGGGTAATATCCCCAAATGTCTGAGGATTGACTGTGACTGAAATCAGCACAAATCCAAATTTTTCCTGATAAACGACTGAGAAGCATCACCGACTCGCAGAGATTGGTGCGATTATGTCATTTTCTTGCCAGTGAGCCAGATCTTTTGCAAACCTGTTCACGAAGTGCAGTAGGCACTGAACTTGGTTTGAAAAAGCGCTGCTGCGTGTTGTGCCTAAGTATAACGTGCGCTACAAAGTTATTGGCTTCACCTGTGCCAGGAGCAAACAATTCGTGAAGTTTGTCACAGAGCTTAGCAACACTGTTACTTGAATTGAAATAGGACATAGCTAGCACGTTGGCGACAATGTTAGCCCGAACGAATCTTAAGTGTTTGTCTACATCGTAGCAGTTGAATAGGGAACTGTCTCCTGCAGATTCTGATACGTGGCCGCGGTGTTAAGTGTTACTATCACTGGAACGTTCTGACCATTGCACGCTGTAAGCGTGTTTGTAGATCAACACAGGTTTGGTTTTTCCAAGAGTTCTTAAGATTCGCAGCTTTAACAAGGACACTGATGCACTTGTACCTAACTCTAGTTTTACTTTATGGCCTACAATCACTAAAGGTTGTTGTTACTGTTGTGGTCTTCAGTCCTACCGCGGTGTTAAGTGTTACTATCACTGGAACGTTCTGACCATTGCACGCTGTAAGCGTGTTTGTAGATCAACACAGGTTTGGTTTTTCCAAGAGTTCTTAAGATTCGCAGCTTTAACAAGGACACTGATGCACTTGTACCTAACTCTAGTTTTACTTTATGGCCTACAATCACTAAAGGTTGTTGTTACTGTTGTGGTCTTCAGTCCTGAGACTGGTTTGATGCAGCTCTCCATGCTACCCTAGCCTGTGCAAGCTTCTTCATCTCCCAGTACCTACTGCAACCTACATCCTTCTGAATCTGCTTAGTGTAGTCATCTCTTGGTCTCCCTCTACGACTTTAACCCTCAACGCTGCCCTCCAATACTAAATTTGTGATCCCTTGATGCCTCAAAACATGTCCTACCAACCGGTCCTTTCTTCTAGTCAAGTTGTGCCACAAACTCCTCTTCTCCCCAATCCTATTCAGTATCTCCTCATTCGTTATGTGATCTACCCATCTAATCTTCAGCATTCTTCTGTAGCACCACATTTCGAAAGCTTCTATTCTCTTCTTGTCCAAACTATTTATTGTCCACGTTCACATCCATACATGGCTACACTCCATACAAATACTTTTAGAAAAGACTTCCTGACACTTAATACTATACTCGATGTTAACAAATTTCTCTTCTTCAGAAACGCTTTCCTTCCCATTGCCAGTCTACATTTTATATCCTCTCTACTTCGACCATCATCAGTTATTTTGCTCCCCAAATAGCAAAACTTCTTTACCGCTTTAAGTGTCTCATTTCCTAATCTAATTCCCTCAGCATCACCCGACTTAATTCGACTGCATTCCATTCCTCTCGTTATGCTTTTGTTGATGTTCATCTTATATCCTACTTTCAAGACACTGTCCATTCCGTTCCACTGCTCTTCCAAGTCATTTGCTGTCTCTGACAGAATTACAATGTCATCGGCGAACCTCAAAATTTTTATTTCTTCTCCCTGGATTTTAATACCTACTCCGAACTTTTCTTTTGTTTCCTTCACTGCTTGCTCAATATACAGATTGAATAACATCGGGGAGAGGCTACAACCCTGTCTCACTCCCTTCCCAACCACTGCTTCCCTTTCATGTCCCTCGACTCTTATAACTGCCATCTGGTTTCTGTACAAATTGTGAATAGCTTTTCCCTCCCTGTATTTTACGCTTTCCACCTTCAGAATTTGAAAGAGAGTATTCCAGTCAACATTGTCAAAAGCTTTCTCTAAGTCTACAAATGCCAGAAACGTAGGTTTGCCTTTCCTTAATCTTTCTTCTAAGATAAGGCGTAGGGTCAGTATTGCCTCAAGTGTTCCAACATTTCTACGGAATCCAAACTGATCTTCCCCGAGGGCAGCTTCTATCAGTTTTTCCATTCGTCTGTAAACAATTCGCGTTAGTATTTTGCAGCCGTGACTTATGAAACTGATAGTTCGGTAATTTTCAGATCTGTCAACGCCTGCTTTCTTTGGGATTGGAATTATCATATTCTTCTTGAAACCTGAGGGTATGTCGCCTGTCTCATATATTTTGGTCACCAGATGGTAGAGTTTTGTCAGGACTGCCTCTCCCAAGGCTATCAGTAGTTCTAATGGAATGTTGTCTACTCCCGGGGCCTTGTTTCGACTCAGGTCTTTCAGTGCTCTGTCAAACTCTTCACGCAGTATCATATCTCCCATTTCATCTTCATCTACATCCTCTTCCATTTCCATAATATTGTCTTCAAGCACATCGCCCTTGTATAGACCCTCTATATACTCTTTCCACCTTTCTGCTTTCCCTTCTTTGCTTACAACTGGGTTTCCATCTGAGCTCTTGATATTCATACAAGTGGTTCTCTTTTCTCCAAAGGTCTCTTTAATTTTCCTGTAGCCAGTATCTATCTTACCTCTACTGAGATAAGCCTTTATATCCTTACATTTGTCATCTATCACTAAAGGTACATTCAGTTTATTAGAGAGACGTTACACACGGGAACTAGTGGTCTGTGTGAGCAACCTGTTATGAATTCACAACATGCACCTGCATAGCAGGGCGCGGTGGTTTCACATTGTGGCGCGGGGACTTTGGTCGTTTTAAGCAAACACTGCAGGTGGCAGGAGTAGCAACTAGCTTGACGTGACGGGCAATGTCCACGTGTATGTGTTGTATGGCATCGGGACAAGATTTTGTGAAAATACAATGAAATGAAAACCCTTAGCTGCTTACAGGCGTTGACATACGTCAACGGGGACAGATGAAAATGTGTGCCCCGACAGGGACTCGAACCCGGGATCTCCTGCTTACGTGGCAGGCGATCTACCCAGCTTTTTTCTTTTTTTTTATCTTATTTTGTTCGTGTTCGTTCGTTTCATCTGCTCGGTGCGGACGTCGCAAGACACCCGTTTTAGTTCGTTGTTCATCCATTAACTCAGTTTTTTTTACTAACCCTCTGACCGAACACGCTGCGTTACCGTGCCGGCGATCCAGCTGAGCCGCCGAGGACACGGAGGATATTGTGACTGCAGGGATTTATCTCTGGCACGCCTCCCATGAAACCCACATTCTCAACGTATTGCCCTGCACTACATTCGTAGCAACCCCGCCCATTATACTCATTACTCGCGGCGCGTTGCCGATTCCCGTAAGAGTTCGGGCACTGTTTGTGCATTCACACAGAAGAAGATGATGGTCAAGTGGCCGGTGGTGGTGGTGGTGGTGGTTAGTGTTTAACGTCCCGTCGACAACGAGGTCATTAGAGACGGAGCGCAAGCTCCGGTTAGGGAAGGATTAGGAAGGAAATCGGCCGTACCCTTTCAAAGGAACCATCCCGGCATTTGCCTGAAACGATTTAGGGAAATCACGGAAAACCTAAATCAGGATGGCCGGAGACGGGATTGAACCGTCGTCCTCCCGAATGCGAGTCCAGTGTGCTAACCACTGCGCCAGCTCGCTCGGTCAGTGGCCGGTGAGCCTTAACTATATATACAGGGTGTTACGTAAAGGTACGGCCAAACTTTCAGGAAACATTCCTCTCACATAAGGAAAGAAAATATGTTATGTGGACATGTGTCCGGAAGCGCTTACTTTCCATGTTAGAGCTCATTTTATTACTTCTCTTCGAATCACATTAATCATGGAATGGAAACACACAGCAACAGAACGTACCAGCGTGACTTCAAACACTTTGTTACAGGAAATGTTCGAAATGTCCTCCGTTAGCGAGGATACATGCATCCACCCTCCGTCACCTGGAATCCCTGATGCGCTGATGCAGCCCTGGAGAATGGTGTATTTTATCACAGCCGTCCACAATACGAGCAGGAAGAGTTTCTACATTTGCTACCGGGGTTGCGTAGACAATAGCTTTCAAATGCCCCCATAAACGAAAGTCAAGAGGGTTGAGGTCAGGAGAGCGTGGAGGCCATGGAATTGGTCCGTCTCTACCAATCCATCAGTCACCGAATCTGTTGTCGAGAAGCGTACGAACACTTTGACTGCAATGTGCAGGAGCTCCATCGTGCATGAAGCACATGTTGTGTTGTACTTGTAAAGGCACATGTTATAGCAGCACAGGTAGAGTATCCCGTATGAAATCATGGCAGTGAATCGAGGAAGTACAGTACATACTGACGAAACTAAAATGAGCTGTAATATGGAAATTAAGCGTTTCCGGACACATGTCCACATAACTTCTTTTCTTTATTTGTGTGTGAGAAATGTTTCCTGGAAGTTTGGCCGTACCTTTTTGTAACACCTTTTATATATATGGTTCAAATATCTCTGAGCACTATGGGACTTAACATCTAAGGTCATTAGTCCCCTAGAACTTAGAACCACTTAAACCTAACTAACCTAAGGACATCACACACATCCATGCCCGAGGCAGGATTCGAACCTGCGACCGTAGTAGCACTGCGGTTGCGGACTGAAGCACCTAGAACCGATCGGCCACTCCAGCCGCTAGGATGTATCAGTTCGCCGACGTTGGCCGCCGCTGTTGAGAGACAGGTACAGGGAGAGTGTCCCATGATATATATGGTATACAATCTTAGTATACTCAAGATTTTGTACCACCCTGTTTGTGAACGCAGCGCGGCTTGCGCACAGCTGTTAACGCGTTGCGGTGTTGTGTCGGCGAGGCTGTCTGTGTGCTGTTGAGTGCGGCTGTTTACGGGACCACGTAGCCCGAGAGCTATTTCCGCCATTCCGTCCTACAGTACAAATGTTACCAGACTGCCGAAAACTGTCTACAGCAAAATCACAAGAGTCTTGGTAATCGATGATCTGAAATACCTGCTCAACAGTTGGATCGAAATACACTCCTGGAAATGGAAAAAAGAACACATTGACACCGGTGTGTCAGACCCACCATACTTGCTCCGGACACTGCGAGAGGGCTGTACAAGCAATGATCACACGCACGGCACAGCGGACACACCAGGAACCGCGCTGTTGGCCGTCGAATGGCGCTAGCTGCGCAGCATTTGTGCACCGCCGCCGTCAGTGTCAGCCAGTTTGCCGGGGCATACGGAGCTCCATCGCAGTCTTTAACACTGGTAGCATGCCACTACAGCGTGGACGTGAACAGTATGTGCAGTTGACGGACTTTGAGCGAGGGCGTATAGTGGGCATGCGGGAGGCCGGGTGGACGTACCGCCGAATTGCTCAACACGTGAGGCGTGAGGTCTCCACAGTACATCGATGTTGTCGCCAGTGGTCGGCGGAAGGTGCACGTGCCCGTCGACCTGGGACCGGACCGCAGCGACGCACGGATGCACGCCAAAACCGTAGGATCCTACGCAGTGCCGTAGGGGACCGCACCGCCACTTCCCAGCTCCTGGGGTATCGGCGAGGACCATTCGCAACCGTCTCCATGAAGCTGGGCTACGGTCCCGTACACCGTTAGGCCGTCTTCCGCTCACGCCCCAACATCGTGCAGCCCGCCTCCAGTGGTGTCGCGACAGACGTGAATGGAGGGACGAATGGAGACGTGTCGTCTTCAGCGATGAGAGTCGCTTGTGCCTTGGTGGCAATGATGGTCGTATGCGTGTTTGGCGCCGTGCAGGTGAGCGCCACAATCAGGACTGCATACGACCGAGGCACACAGGGCCAACACCCGGCATCATGGTGTGGGGAGCGATCTCCTACACTGGCCGTACACCTCTGGTGATCGTCGAGGGGACACTGAATAGTGCACGGTACATCCAAACCGTCATCGAACCCCTTCCTAGACCGGCAAGGGAACTTGCTGTTCCAACAGGACAATGCACGTCTGCATTTATCCCGTGCCACCCAACGTGCTCTACAAGGTGTAAGTCAACTACCCTGGCCAGCAAGATCTCCGGATCTGTCCCCCATTGAGCATGTTTGGGACTGGATGAAGCGTCGTCTCACGCGGTCTGCACGTCCAGCACGAACGTTGGTCCAACTGAGGCGCCAGGTGGAAATTGCATGGCAAGCCGTTCCACAGGACTGCATCCAGCATCTCTACGATCGTCTCCATGGGAGAATAGCAGCCTGTATTGCTGCGAAAGGTGGATATACGCTGTACTAGTGCCGACATTGTGCATGCTCTGTTGCCTGTGTCTATGTGCCTGTGGTTCTGTCAGTGTGATCATGTGATGTATCTGACCCCAGGAATGTGTCAATAAAGTTTCCTCTTCCTGGGACAATGAATTCTCGGTGTTCTTATTTCAATTTCCAGGAGTGTATTTCAGAATCTGTTCTCCGACCCTATTGTCTGACACTTCTGTGTGTTCGCGTCTCGTATCATATTGTCAGTGTAGTATTGTCCACAATCACAAGGGAAGCTACACTTCTGTGTTAAGCCTTGTAATCAAGGCACCCCCTGACAGTGTTTTCGTCCTGGCTGCTTCTTTAAACGAAAAAAAACCTGCGGTCGTCATAGTATTTATTTAATGGAGAGTATAATGTCTCGAAGGGGACGTCTTCAGGCTGTGATGTAGGGAACAGTTTTGTAAGAGTCCTATACACCGACACACCAACGACGGAAATAAAGTCGCAGTACGAGATGTTTGGCGGGCTGCTAGGTGGGCAGTAACTGTGGCACAGCCGGCCGGGGTGGCCGATCGGTTCTAGGCGCTACAGTCCGGAACTGCACGATCGCTACGGTCGCAGGTTCGAATCCTGTCTGGGGCATGGATGTGTGTGATGTCCTTAGGTTAGTTAGGTTTAAGTAGTTCTAAGTTCTAGGGGACTGATGACCTCAGAAGTTAAGCCCCATAGTGCTCAGAGCCATTTTTTGAACTGTGGCATAGAAGTTGAAGTCGTGAATCACGACGCACTGCTTACTGTTTGAGCTACCGCTTGATGAGTGACGAATTGTGTCATGATTTCAGTCAACTTCTGAAGCGACTGCAGCAGAAGTCGATGGAACGTGTTAAGATCCTGCAGCCATTGTACATCCACATTAGGCAATGGTTCGGTAGGAATAGATAGGTCACGGCTGCGTCAGACGATAATGAATTATTAATTGTCGTTGGGTAGTGAGTGCGATCGACATCGAAACTAGTTAGGAAATAGAAGTGTCACAAATGCAAAAGGTGTGACGTGCATGACGTGCTCCCCAACTAGAATAAAAATGTCACAAATGTGCACTATTGGATTAGCAGAAACACGGCAAATAAGAACACTTTAAATTCCAAGCAAAATTCACCCCAGCCGCTGTCGCCACTGCTGTTGGCTTGGGAAGACGCCACCTCGTCGACAGTTTGGTTAGCCCTCGTCGCCAGTTTTCTAAAAGTCTCGTCGCTACTGTCGTTGAGGGCGAGTTGGTGAGTTCGTGAAACGGCTTCTGGTGCAGTACACCGCTAAGACAACTTCTCTCTGCCACTGTTACACAACTATGCCCAGGGTCAGGTAACAGGACAGGAGAACGAAGGTTCTACAGAGCTCCAACAAATTAGTAACACAGAAATGAGTTAGAAAGTAGGACGAGGAATTCAGCCTCATACAAGAGACCTTATTTGTGTTTTGTTTCAGTCAGACATGTTTCAGCACTTTTTGTGCTATCTGCAGTGGGTTATTTTTTATTTTCCTATGTTAGTATGTAATAGGGAGCGAAGGGCTATTTACAATTTGTACAGAAACCATATGGCAGTTATAAGATTTGAGGGACATGAATGGGAAGCAGTGGTTGGGAAGGGAGTGAGACAGGGTTGTAGCCTCTCCCCGATGTTATTCAGTCTGTATATTGAGCAAGCAGTGAAGGAAACATAAGAAAAATTGGGAGTCGGTGTTAAAATCCATGAAGAAGAAATAAAAACGTTGAGGTTCGCCGATGACATTGTAATTCTTTCAGAGACAGCAAACGACCTGGACGAGCAGTTGAACGGAATGGACAGTGTCTTAAAAGGAGGATATAAGATGAACATCAACAAAAGCAAAACGAGGATAACGGAATATAGTTAAATTTAGTCAGGTGAATTAGATTAGGAAATGAGGCACTTAAAGTAGTAAAGGAGTTTTGCTATTTGGGGAGCAAAATAACTGAGAATGGTCGAAGTAGAGAAGATATAAAATGTAGACTGGCAATGGCAAGGAAAGCGTTTCTGAAGAAGAGAAATTTGTTAACATCGAGTATAGACTTAAGTGTCAGGAAGTGTTTTCTGAAAGTATTTGTATGGTGTGTAGCCATGTATGGAAGTGAAACCTGGAAGATAAATAGTTTGGACAAGAAGAGAGTAGAAGCTTTTGAAATGTGGTGTTACAGAAGAATGCTGAGATTAGATGGGTAGATCACATAACTAATGAGGAAGTATTGAATAGGATTGGGGAGAAGAGAAGTTTGTGGCACAACTTGACCAGAAGAAGGGATTGGTTGGTAGGACATGTTCTGAGGCATCAAGGAATAACAAATTTAGTACTGGAGGGCAGCGTGGAGGGTAAAAATCGAAGAGGGAGACCAAGAGATGAATACACTAAGCAGATTCAGAAGGATGTAGGTTGCAGTAGGTACTGGGAGCAGGCCGCGGTGGTCTCGCGGTTCTAGGCGCGCAGGCCGGAACCGTGCGACTGCTACGGTCGCAGGTTCGAATCCTGCTTCGGGCATGGATGTGTGTGATGTCCTTAGGTTAGTTAGGTTTAAGTAGTTCTAAGTTCTAGAGGACTAATGACCACAGCAGTTGAGTCCCATAGTGCTCAGAGCCATTTGAACCATTTGAGGTACTGGGAGATGAAGAAGCTTGATCAGGATAGAGTAGCATGGAGAGCTGCATAAAACTAGTCTCAGGATTGAAGACCACAACAACAATATATAACAACAATTTGACAGTTAGGAAAAAATAACCCACTGAAGGTAGCACAAAAAGTGCTGAAACATGTCTGGGTGAAATAAAACAGAAAAATGGTGTCATGCACAAATGGCGCGGGTGTAATTCCTCGTCCTATATTCGTAGCAAGCACGGACATAACAAGAAGAACTGCAACACCACAAGACGATGAATTAAAAAGTTTTACATATCTTTGTGACTAGTTGAATAACTATGTCTGCAACACTGCATTTAATGTAACACAAAAAAGGCCCTCAAATGCTAAGTGCAAATAATCGTAGGTAAACTTCACAATATATAGCAGATGCAATTTACAATAACTGCCTGTTCACTTCTGAGAGTTCACTAAACGACATTCTCTGTCTAACTCAACCCTGGACGATGATCTATAACCAAGTGGACTAGAGCTGCTCATCTTCCAAGCAGTCTTCTGCCCGTTGTAATACGGTCACTAGCGGACTATGCTCGACAGGCAACTGGCCGAGGCAAACTCGATATCTTCATCCTCAGCGCCGGTTGTGGCGCGGGTGTAATTTGCGGAAGCGGCGAATCTCTACGGCACTGGCACCAGATCGCATATTTGCGCCTGTAGTGCTTTCTACCCTGGCTGTGCCCTGTTCGGACGACACAGCAACTTAAGGTAGGATAAGATCCCCTCACTCTTACTGAATAACTCGGTGAACTTAGTCTTGTCAGCATTCATGACCGAGAGTTGTCTCTAGTTGTGTACATAGTTCCGCGTAGTCAGCGCGTACACAACTTTCCCACTAGAGCGCACTGCGCTAAGCACAACAGCGCAGGCGCAGCGCTCGTCCATCTCCACACTACGAGATGGCGCTGCCATAGAGACGGACCAAATAAAGCTTCCGCCGATCCGCGTATTAATATGTAATGCAGCCAATGAGATTGCTGCTAACGTAGAACCTTTTGTCCTCGCGGATAACACGCGTGAGGTATTATAACGCGTGTACAGACCTCTGATTAGCCAGTCTGCATTAGTCTATAGTCAAGTTTCAGTCTGCGACTAATAAGATTATCATATTCCTGTACATAGCCATGAAGATAAATGAATAGACACTTTGTCAAGTATCGGAGATATGTGAGAATAAGATTCATGTACTAAGTCCAAAGGAACTTCACATTGTCAATTGTAAACAGTATCCAGAAGCAAGTTAAGTAATGTTTATGCTTATTATTATTTTAATAAATGTGTGTGAAAATTAGTAAAGCTCTGTTTAATGTTGGTCACCGTCAATCTGCTACTCTAAGTGTGCAAGTGGCATTTCTATCGTCTGACCTAACGGCAGAAAATAAACACGCCATGATAAGATCACGAGACATATTGCTGACACTCGCCTACTTCGTTAGAGCGACAAGTCAAATAATCTGATGGTGTGTGTACCGAAGGTGTTACAGTATGCACATCACATCTCTCTACGCTGATGTGCACCTCAAGCTTGGCCGGAGATGCCGGACCAGTGTTACGGGCTCACTTACGGAGGCTCTGTCACGGTCTCTCCTTGACCCTCCTGTGGCACATCGAGATGCCGGTGCCATTTTCCTCTTTTGGAGGGTTTTACCTGGAGTACAGCTAATCACGGGACACTCTCCCTGTCCCTGTCTCTCAACAGCGGCGGCCAACGTCGGCGAACTGATACATCCTAGTCGGTCGGAGTGGCTGTGTGGTTCTAGGCACTACAGTCTGGAACCGCGAGTCCACTACGGTCGCAGGTTCGTATCCTGCCTCGGGCATGGATGTGGGTGATATCCTTAGGTTAGTTACGTTTAAGTAGTTCTAAGTTCTGGGGGACTGATGACCTCAGAAGTTGAGTCCCATAGTGCTCAGAGCCGTTTGAACCATTGATACACCCTACCGTGCCTTGAAGGGTAGTGTGGCACACTGTGAACGTTGTAGCGCTAGACTGAGACGTGTCGACGAACAAGAAACAGATTACTCGAGAGAGACTCTACAGGATCCATCTTACCGATTCACCTTTATTTGTCAACTGCAACGTTCAGGCTACAGCGAACACCAACTACATTGTGGGCCGGCGGAAAATGTCTGGTATTTTGTGCGTGAAGTTTAGGCTCTCTTTTTGCGGGTGTCGCCCGCTTATGTCAATTCCTGCACTCTCCACTACCCGGACAACGTTTGTTACCGGAGGACGAAACACAACGCCGTCACGTGGATCAGAGGAAGCGTGATTCATTATTTGTTTGGAGATGGTATCATAGGAGATGAATTTGATACAGCCACACGTAGATGACTGAAGAGATGACGGTAGTTACACGACAGTCCCAGAAGATATGTCATGAAGATAGGGCGGCGGCGTTCGTGAGGTATCGACGCGTGTGTGCGAGTTCCAGAACTGCTCCCCTGTGCTTGTTTCCTTTCTTCCTTTTTTTGCGCGCACTTAGTACCGAATCCTTCTTCTTTTAAAATTTTGGCGACAGAGACACGTTATGAAAAGAGGGATTTATTTGTTGCCAGTAAATAAGTGAGTCATTCAACCCTTCCGTTTCTTCCTGTTTGGCGACGGAGAGATTGTGGCCAGTCGTCCTGTTTTGACCCCCACCCACTTGGCTCCCGTGAGTATTCTACCAATGTGGAATCGAATCCTGTTCGAAAACAAATTTTTCAGTCCGATTTTTACCTATTCTACACCTCTCAGCGGTGTGAGGAATAACCAGAAACGACGAATCGTTCGGATTCTGCAGTAAACTGTAGGTTCCGTTTCCTTGGTTGAGTAGGCTGTCTAAAGTCGCCGGAATGGCGCCCAGTTGAAAGACTTCTACCACCCCACTCATCCACACGAAATAATAATAATTATTATTATAATAATTAGTCCAAAGTAGCAGAATATCGAGCAGGATTCAGACCGAACAGATCATGTTCGGAGCAAATTTTCAACCACAAAACCATACTCAAAATGCCAGCTTTCAAACAAAAACCTGTAGTACGAACATTTGTTGATTTCAAAAGATGCATGCGATTCAATAGTCAGGCCCTCACTATTCCAAATTTTAGAAGAGATGTAATTAGATCCCAAAATCACGATAATCATAAAACAAAAACTAATTGGCACGAAATCTAAAGTAAATTTTATGAGGGAGATCACAGAAGCCTTCGACATCCAAACAGGTGGGAGACAAGGTGATGGACTCTCTCCTATTCTCTTCAACGTAGTTCTATACAATGTTATGAAAGATGGGACAAAGGACTCAAGAAGTGTGGGGTTTGGAAGCCAATCCAACTGGGCGTTGCCAAAACCAACCTGTACATACCACATCTTGCACTTGCGGACGACCTGGTAATACTAACAGAAGATGAGCAGACTGCAGTCAAAATGGCGGAAGTACTCAAAGAATGTGCAGAAACAGTAGATTTACAAATTTCATTTGAGAAAACTGCATTCTTTTGTTCAAAAACAGAAATTTCAAGCTTGAAAACGAAATATAGTAAAATTAACAGGTCCGGGTCCTGTACTTAAAATACCTTGGAGAATTCATCGAACCAACAGGTATTGAAAAAGTCTCACTGCAACATCACCTCCAAAAAATTAAAAAAAGAATTGGGGTAAACGCAAAACCTCTACAACAACAAAAATCAATGTCAAGAGGGGCAAAAATTCGACACTACAATATTATAATAAAACCAGCAATCCTCTACGCAAATGAAACACTAACTCTTAACAGAAAACAACAACTTGAAAACATAAAAAAAGAGAGAAAGGTCACCAGGAAAAGTCTAGGAGGAAGACATACTCAAGATGGTTATAGGATACAATCAATTAAAGCAACGGAAATGTTTTCAAACATCGAAACTGATATCGGGAAAAGGCGAATGAAATGCTTTTGGCCATCTCGGACCACTACCAGAAAATCGATAGATGAAATTCGAAAGGACCAAAATAATGCAAACCAGCAGACATTCTAGAAAGAGACACATTGAGAAACGAAGTAGACAAATGGGAAGTTTTCCCAGAGCAACAGAAAAACAGTTGGATGAGCGTAAACAAGTCTTTTCGGAAAGAACAAAAGCCTATCGGAAGAACAAGAAGAACTCAAAGAAAAAATGATCGTTTGTTTGGTTAACGTCTTCCATTTTTGAGGAGATTTCACCTTTAATAATAATAATACTAATAACTAGTCCAATAAAATTTAACGGAAAGTAAACAACTTACGTGCTCCCACTTCAGCACGCAGAAGGATCTCATAGCAAGTATGAACAAAGAGCGACCGTGTTAACTGTGCAAATACTTAGAATCCACTTCTGAAAGAACATACATTCCCCTAACAGTCACCACGGCAAGTGGTTGAAAAGACTACATCGTTGTAGAAACTTTGGGTCAATGAAAGCGTCTGCCCTGTGGTGTAATTGCGTTGTGTTGTGTGACGTCATTACGGCGCAGTGTTTTTGAGTGGGTTGTATCTGTAGATGTTGTGTTGTTGTATCTGATAGTGCTCTCTGGTGGCGGATGTTGACGTGCTGATATTAACTCCTATATTTGGTTCATTTGAGCTTTGGTTGCCGTTGTGCTCCCGTCGTTTTGAGTCTGGGCAATTCGTGCGGTAAAGTGAGTTGTGGAAGCATTTTCTTTTTTTTCAATGAATTATTAAGGCTTTTTTGTTGTTTATGTGTTTCAATTTTTCATTAGGTCTGATTAGTTTACGGAAGGAAAACAAATTTTTTATTGTTTTTTTTGTTAGGTATGTACACTACTGGCAATTAAAATAGCTACAGAAAATGCAGAAGAAATGCAGGTGATAAACGAATATTCATTGGACAAATATATTATACTAGAACTGACATGTGATTACATTTTTCTAGGCGCGCAGTCCCGAACCGTGCGACTGCTACGGCCGCAGGTTCGAATCCTGCGTCGGGCATGGATGTGTGTGTTGTCCTTAGGTTAGTTAGGTTTAAGTAGTTCTAAGTTCTAGGGGACTGATGACCACAGCCGTTGAGTCCCATAGTGCTCAGAGCCATTTGAACCATTTTTTGATTACATTTTCACGCAATTTGAGTGCATAGATCATGAGAAATCAGTACCCAGAACTACCACCTCTGGCCGTAATATCGGCCCTGATATGCCTGGACATTGAGTCAAACAGAGCTTGGATGACGTGCACAGGTACAGCTGCCCATGCAGCTTCAACACGATACCACAGTTCATCAAGAGTAGTGACTGGGGTATTATGATGAGCCAGTTGCTCGGCCACCATTGACCAGACGTTTTCAATTGGTGAGAGATCTGGATAATGTGCTGGCCAGGGCAGCAGTCGAACATTTTCTGTATCCAGAAAGGCTCGTACAGGACCTGCAACATGCGGTCGTGCATTATCCTGCTGAAATGTAAGGTTTCGCAGGGATCGAATGAAGGGTACAGCCACGGGTCGTAACACATCTGAAATGTGACGTCCACTGTTCAAAGTGCCGTCAGTGCGAATAAGAGTTGACCGAGACGTGTAACTAATGGCCGGGTGATACGCCAATATGGCGATGACGAATACACGCTTCCAATGTGCATTCTCCGCGATGTAGCCAAACACGGATGTGGCCATCATAATGCTGTAAACAGAACCTAGATTCATCCGAAAAAATGACGTTTTGCCATTCGTGCACCCAGGTTCGTTGTTGAGTACACCATCGCAGGCGCTCCTGTCTGTGATGCTGCTTCAAGGGTAGCCGCAGCCATGGTCTCCGAGCTAATAATCCATGCTGCTGCAAATGTTGTCGAACTGTTCGTGCAGATGGTTGTTGTCTTGCAAACGTCCCCATCTGTTGACTCAGGGATCAAGGCGTGGTTGCACGATGCGTTACAGCCATGCGGATAAGATGCCTGTCATCTCGACTGCTAGTGATACGAGGCCTTGGAATCCAGCACGGCGATTCGTATTACCCTCCTGAACCCACCGATTCCATATTCTGCTAACAGTCATTGGATCTCGACCAAAGCGAGCGGCAATGTCGCGATACAATAAACCGCACCGCGATAGTCGGATACGTGATGGTACTCATTTCTCCTCCTTACACGAGGCATCACAACAACGTGTCACTAGGCAACGCCGATCAACTGCTGTTTGTGTATGACAAATCGGTTGGAAACTATCCTTGTGCCAGCACGTTGTAGGTGTCGCCACCGACGCCAACCTTGCGTGAGTGCTCTGAAAAGCTAATCATTTGCATATCACAGCATCTTCTTCCTGTCGGTTATATTTCGCGTCTGTAGCACGTCACCTTCGTGGTGTAGCAATTTTAATGGCCAGTAGTGTATATGGCAGACAAGTTTACGAGTGAATCGTCACGTTGTATCATGGGTGACGTTATACGGGTTCTGCAGGTTTTCGATCTAACTGCTGAATGCGTTAGGTGTCACGTTTGTGGGCACTACGTGAGGCTGGCGAGAGTTCCGGTTGCTAGGACCAGCGACAAAATGTGTACGTGGTGTTGTCGGCGCGACAACATTTGCCGTTCGGTGAGACACAGTACCTGATTCGAGAAACCAAGGCTGGCCATAAGGGAGATAGCGTTGCTTACGTATTATTTTTGTTATTGGTCCTACATAAATTTTTGTGAGCGTGAGACTGGTGTGAGGGAGACAGTTGTTTTAGCTTGGTTTTCGTTTTTGTCGTGAGGTTAGGTCGAATGCGTGATGCGTAGGGAGAAGTTGGATGGACTGGCGGTTGTTGCTGAAGTTGACGAATCACAGTTTCATAAGGAAAAGTATGGTAGGGGCAGTTCTTGGCTTTGTTTGTGGGTGTGGGGAGCTGTTATTTCAGGGGTGGGTATGCTGACTCTGTTTTTAGGTTTTTGCAGGGACGTAGTAAAATGGAACTAGTGGAGCTGATTGATGAGTATGTTGAACACGATAGTACTTAATGTATGATGGATTTTCGTCATAAAGGGTTTTGTGGAAGAAGAGGTGTTATGATCATTTAATAGTAAACCTCAGTATTTAGTTTAAGGATTACGACACTGGGGCTTGTACTAACACGATGTTTTAAGGGGAGGGGAGGGAGTACAGGAAAGAGGCGTCCTTCCAACCAGAAATCTCATTTGGGCGGGTATTGCTGGTGGAAGAGCGCCCCTGAGAATTTTTGTCTTTTTATCGCGTGTGTGTTCTTTTTCTTAAAAAAAAAAAAAAAGACTGGAGAGGATGTATAGGCCTAGATTGGCGAGTTGAGGGGGTTGGGCGTAGGTGCGTTGGAGGTGGGGTTGTGTTGTTGGTGCTGGTTGTGGGGCAAGTTACGGCTTGGGGGGGGGGGGGGGGTGTTTAGAGATTATGTTGTAGAGAACCAGTTTGGCTGCCGTTTTTGTTTCCCTGTGAGTTGTGATTGACTTTGGTTTACATTTCTGTTTTTTCTTTTATAGTTGCGTTTATGGGGGTGATCAGGTGGACAGGGGTTGGTTTATGGGTGGGAGGTTGTGAGTGTTATAGGTTTATTTTGTTTTTGTTGTGTGTGTGTGTGTGTGTGTGTGTGTGTGTGTGTGTGTGTGTGTGTGTGTGTGTGTGGCTGTGTGTACATGTGTGCATGTGTGTGGGTCCAACCTAGGTGATATCGTTGCAGGCTTTTGTTAGTAATTAATTTTTATTTGGTTTTATTCTACAGTAATTGTGATGTGTCGTATATTTACGTATGTTGGTGGTGTCTATATTGATGTAGTGAATATGGGGGTATTTGGGTTTTTGAGTTTGGGTTTTGGGTCTCGTTTTCGGAGCTGTAGGTGGTGGCTTTTAGGTATCAGTACCTGCAGTTGAGATAGGTCAAGGGAAACGTCCGATTCCTGTTGATTTTGTGGCTGTAGTGGTATGTTGTAAGTTGATTTTTTTTTTTGTTTTTTTTTTTGGGGGGGGGGGGGGGGGGATAGTGCAGTGTTTCTTGTTGGTATATATTTAGCTTGTCCCTGCACCAAATCCCCAATTTCCCGCGGTTGTCTCTCTAGTTTCTACTTATATTTTTCGCATTTGTTGGCGTGTGTATGTCGTGACGTCATCGTTGCCATTTTATATACCCTGGAAGTAGGCTTTTCCGCCCTATTGATGACGTAATGTGTCAAAGCATACGAGTGTAATCGGACGGTTCCGTAATGCCGAAACTTCGAACCAGCTCACACCGACGCCAGTAAGCGCCAGACCTACCCCGCCCGCCAAATATCAAACAGAATATGACGAGAATCAGCACCACAATTTCAAACACACATTCGAACTGCAGCACGTTGTGGTTGCACAAACCGCGAACGACTGCCATTGGCTGCTGGCCTAAACCGACCACCTAAGACGCGAAGTGCATCCGTGGAGACGAAAATAGGTTGCCCGAAGAGCTTATTTCGACTAATCGAAGCCGACTATAGCAGAAATACGAAAAGCGTTGCAAAGATAAGCTCGTGTTTGAAGAAAAGGAAATGTTCTCTAAGCAAAAAATTAAATTGCAAATGTAGAGACAACTTTCAAGTACACTGTACGACCCACCATAGTGTGGTTTGCAGAGGACAGCTATAAACTGTTTTATGAATTTCGAACATCCCGTAATTTATGGATATTAGCGTAGAACATTATTTGCATTACCGATGGGAAAGTTGGTACCTGAGCCAAGATCTGTCCGCTATAGCGCAAAAGGAATGAGCAGGTTCTCTGCATGTTATGCGGGGACAGAAAGTATGGAAAACACTTTCAAGAAGGGACAGGACGATGGCAGATGTAGTAAGACTTCTGAGAATATCTTCCATGGGGCTGGAGGGAGCTGTAGAGGGTAAAAACTGTATGGGAAGAAGAGACTGGAATACAGCCAACAAATAATTGAGGACATATGTTGCAAGTGCTGCTCTGAGATGAGCAGGCTGGCACAGGAGAGAAATTCGCGGTGGGTCGCATCTAAAAAAAGCAAGGGAAAAAAGTGCGTCTTTCTTGTACCTGCCAGCTGTGCGTTGGAGCTGCACGGATGGAACACGTTTGCGTCATTACCTGACGGAAGTTGTAACGCCAGTTTCCGCCCGATAAGATAAGATAAGATAAGGATTTCCCGCGTCCTACGCGGTCACGGATGGAACAGGTTTGCCACACTACGGGCTACAGGCGAGGGAACACTTTCCCTCGCTTTTCCCTGGGTTTCCCCACTCGCCTGAGGGCTCCCGCAAGTGCCGCACTACATATCCACATCTACATCTACATCGATACTCCGCAAACCTCCTTACAGTGTGTGGCGGAGCGGAGGGTACTTCGTGTACCAATATCACCATCCCCTGTTCCTGTTCCAGTCGCTGGGAGAACGATTGCTGGTAAACCTCCGTGCTGCCTCGAATCTCTCTAATTTTATCATCATGATCTTCTCGCGAGATATACGTCGGATGAATCAATATATTGGCTGACTCTTACAGGAGTATACGCTCTCGGGACTTCAACAGTAGACCATAACGCGATGCAGAACGCCTCTCTTGCAACGCTTGCCACTGTAGTTGGCAGAGCGTCTCCGTGACGCATTCGCGCTAGGAACTGTGACGAAACGCGCCGCTCTTCTTTGCATGTGCTCCATCCAGTCCTCTTTCAGTCCTGTCTGGTATGGATCCCACACTGATGTGTAATATTCAAGTATCGGTCGAACGAGCGTTCTGTAGGCTACTTCCTTTGTTGATGAACTACATTTCCTGAGGATTCTTTTGATGAATCTCAGTCTGGGCTCTGCTTTACTCGCGATTAATTTTATGTCGTCGTTCCACTTCAAATCGCTCCGTACGCACACTCAGCAATTGTTTACTGATACAATAATGGGTATTTCTCTCTAAGTATTGGCAACAGCCTTGCCGCAGTGGAAACACCGGTTCCCGTTAGATCAGCGAAAGTTAAGCGCTGTCGGTCGTGACCGGCACTTGGATGGGTGACCGTCCGGGCGGCCATGTGCTGTTGCCATTTTTCGGGTGCACTTAGCCTCGTGATGCCAACTGAAGAGCTACTCGACCGAATAGTAGCGGCTCCGGTCAAAGAAAACCACCATAACGACCAGGAGAGCGGTGTGCTGTCCCCACGCCCCTCCTATCCGCATCCTCAACTGAGGATGACACGGCGGTCGGATGGTCCCGATGGGCCACTTGTGGCCTGGAGACGGGGTGCTTTTTCTCTAAGTATTCCCAGTACGTTACATTTGTTTACGGTGAGTGTCAATTGGCGCTCCCTCCACAATCTACAGATCTTCCTGCATTTCGCCAGACGTTTGTAGCGTCAAGAATTCTCTGTTTACAGTGGCATCATCAGTAGAAAGCCACTGGAACTGCAGACATTATCTGATACGTTATTTAAATATACAGTGAATTTTTTTTGTGTGTCTGTAATTAGTCATCGGACTGCTTTGCTGTGGCCCACTGCGAATTCTTCTCCTGTACGAATCTCTTCATCTCAGAGTACACTTGCAACCTGCATTCCCAATATCTTGTTCGATACATCCCAATCTCTCTCTTACTCTACAGTGTTTGCCCTCTGCAGCTCCCTCTATTACCATGGAAATCATTCCCTGATGTCTTAAAAGATGTCCTACCATTCTGCACTTCTCTGTGTCAGTGTTTTCCACAAATTCCTTTCCTCTCCGATTCTGCGCAGAACCTCCATATTTCTTCCCTATCACTCCACTTAATTTTCAACATTCGTTTGTAGCAGCACACCTCAAATGTTCCGATTCTCTTCTGTTCCTGTTTTGCCACAGCCCATGTTTCGCTGCCATACAGTGCCGTGCTCCAAGCGTACATTCTCAGAAATGTCTTCCTCAGCTTAAGGCCTACGTTTGATACTAGTAGGCTTCTCTCGGCCAGTAATGCCCTTTTTGCCAGAGCTAGTCTGCTTTTGATGTCCTCCATGCTTCATCTGTCTCTGGTTATTTTGTTGTCTAGGTAGTAGAATTCCTTAATTTCACCTAGATAGTGACCATCAATCCTGATGTTAAGATTCTCGCTGATCCTATTTCTGTTATTTCTCATTACTTTCGTCTTCCTTCGATTTTCTCTCAGCCCTTGTTCTGCACTTATTAGACTGTTCATTTCATTCGGCAGGTCATGTACGCATTCTTCACTTTCACTCAGGATAGCTTTGTCATCAGCGAATCTTTTTAATTAATAACCTTCCAACTTGAACTTTAATTTCAATCCAGAATGTTTCTTTTATTTCCATCATTGTTTCTCCGATGTACAGATTGAACAGTAGGGGCAAAAGACTACATTTCTATCTAACACTCTTTTTCATCTGAGCACTTCGTTCTTGGTCGTCCACTATTATTATTCCCTCTTGGTTGTTGTACATCTTGTATTTACCTGTCACTCCCTATAGTTTACCTCTGTTTTCCTCGGGATTTCGAACATCTTGCACCATTTTACATTGTCTAACGCTTTTTCCATGTCGATACATCCTATGAACGGTTCTTGATTTTTCTTTAACCTTGCTTCCATTATCAATCGCAGCGTCAGAATTGCCTGTACCCTTCCTGAAGCCAAACTGATCGTCATCTAACACATCTTTAATTTTATTTTCCATTCTTCTGTGTATTATTCTTTTCAGCAACTTGGATGCATGTGTTGTTAAGCTGTTTGTGCGGTAATTATAGCAGTCGACAGCTCTTGCAGTCTACGGAATTGTGTGGATGATATTTTTCCGAAAGACAGGTGGTGTGTCCCCAGCTTCATGCATCCTACACACCCATGTGAATAGTCGTTTTGTTGCCACTTTCTTTCTTTCTTTCACTTACTCCTTAGTCCCACAGCTACCGCAGGGTCGGCGTGGTTACAACGGATGTGGCAATGTTCATGGCCAGAGGCCCTTCCTGCCGCCATCCCGTACCCCTCTGGACGTTATCAGTGCACCCCAACTGTCTGTGCCTGGTGTAAATCGTGAAATAGTGCGGACATGTTTCAAATGTCTGTGACGCATGTAACTGAGGCGCAACGTGGGGACCAGCACTGTATTCACATAGAGGTATGTGGAAAACCGCCTAAAAACCACATCCAGGCTGGGCGGCACACCAGCCCTCGTCGTTAATCCGCCAGGCGGATTCGATCCGGGGCTGGTAAGCCTACCCGAGTCCAGGAAGCAGCGCGTTAGCACTCTCGGCTATGCTGGCGGGTTGTTTTGTTGCCACTTCCCCTAATGATTTTAGAAATTATGATGGAATGTTATCTATTCCTTTTGTCTTATTTGATCTTAAGCCCTCCAAAGCTCTCTCGAATTCTGATTCTATTACTTGATACCCTATCTCTTCTAAATCAACTCCTGTTTGTTCTTCTATCACATCAGACGAATCTTCCCCCTGATTGAGGTCTTCATTGTACTTTTTCCACCTACCCGCTCTCTCCTCTGCATTAAGCAGTGGAATTCCTGTCGCACTCTTAATGTTACCACCCTTCCTTTTAATTTCACCGAAGGTGGTTTTGACTTTCCTATATGCTGAATCATTCCTTCTGACAACCATTTATTTTTCGAATTCTTCACATTTTTCATGCAGCCATTTCGTCTTAGCTTCCCTGCACTTCCTATTTATTTCTTCAGCGACTTGTGTTTCTGTATTCCTGAATTTCCGTGAACATTATTGCACTTCCTTCTTTCATCGATCCACTGAAGTATTTCTTCTGTTATCCACGGTTTCTTCGCAGCTACCTTCTTTGTACCTATGACTTTCTCTCCAACTTCTGTGATTTCCCTTTTTAGAGATGTCCATTCCTCTTCAACTATGCTGCTTAATGAGCTACTCCAGACTGCTGTATGTACAGCCGTAGAGAACTTCAAGCTTGTCTCGTCATTCCTTAGTACTTCTGAATCCCACTTCTTTGCATTTTGATTCTTCCTGGCTAACCTCTTAAGCTTCAAAGTACTCTTCATCACTATTAAATTTTGATTTGAGTCTATATGTATTCCTGGTTACGCCTTACAATCCAGTACCGGATTTCAGAATCTCCGCCAGACCATGACGTAACCTAAATGTATTCTTCCCCCCTCATCCAAATATATCTCCTCCTCTCCTGATTCTTGAACAGAGTATTCGCTATTACTAGCTGAAATTTATTACAGAACGCAATTGATCTTTCTCTTCTCTCACTCCTTTCCCAAGTCCGTATTCTCCTGTAAACTTTCCTACTACTCCTTCCCCTAAAACTGCATTCCAGTCCTCTTTGACTATTACATTTTCATCTCCTTTTCATACTGTATTATGTTTTCAGTATGCTCATATACTTTCTCTATCTGTTCATCTTCAGCTTGCGACGACGATATGCATACTTCAACTACCGTTGTCTGTGTTGGTTCGTTGTAGATTCTGATAAGAACAAACCTGTCACTGAACTGTTCACAGTAGCTCACTCTCTGCCCTACCTTCTTATTCACTACGAGTCTTACTCCCGTTATACAATTTTCTGCAGCTATTTGTATTACCGTATACCCATCCGACCAGAAATGGTTGTCATCTTCCCATCTCACTTCACTGACCACTACAATATTTTGATTGAGTCTTTGCGGTTCCCTTTTCAGATTTTATAGCTTTCCTACCACATTCAAGCTTCTGACATTCCATGCCCCGACTTTCAGAACGTTCCAGAGAAAGGATAACATTCTTCCAAGTGGCGGTGACATTAAGAATGCAATAAGAATTCCACTGTTAAATGTAGAGGAAAACGGATAGGTCAAAAGAGTACATAGAAGGCCTCTATGAAGGGGAGGGTTTGTATGATGAAGTGATAGAGAAAGAAACAGGATGCGACAGGGTAGAGATAGGGAATCTATTATTACAATCAGAGTTTAAAATAGCTTTGGACCACCAGAAATCAAATAAGGCAGAAGGGATTGATAAGATTCCATATGAATTTTCAAAATCATTGGAAGAAGTGGCAACAAAACGACTATTCACGTTGGTGTGCAGATTATACCAGACTTGCGATGTACCATCAGACTGCCGGAAAAACATCATCCACACAATTCCCAAGATTGCAACGAGTATTATCCCACTTCAGTTTAACAGCTCATGCATCCAAGTTGCTGACAAGAATAATATACAGAAGAATGGCAAAGAAAACTGAGGATGTGTTAGATGACGATTAGTTTGGCTTAAGAAAAGATGAAGCCACCAGAGAGCCACTTCTGACATTGCGGTTGATAATGGAAGCAAGACTAAAGAAAAATCAGTACAGCTTCATAGGATTTGTCGACCTGAAAAAGGCGTTCGGCAATGTAAATTGATACAAAATGTAAACTGATACAATATGTACAAGAACCAAGAGGGACCGATAAGAGCAGAAGACCAAGAACGAAATACTCATATTAAAATGGGTGTAAGACAGGGATGTAGTCTTTCGCAACGACTGTTCAGTCTGTATGCCGAAGAAGCAAATATGGAGATGAGTGGGGTAAAAATTCACGTTGGAAAGATATCAATGATAAGAGTGGCTGATGATATTGCTATCCTTAGCGAAAATGAAAAAGAATTGCAGGGTCTGTCGAATGGAACGAACAGCATAACGAGTACAGGATATGGATCGAAATGAAATCGAAGAAACACGAAAGTAATGAGAAGTAGCAGAACAGTGAGAAATTTAACATCAAAATTGGTGATCACGAAGTAGGTGAAGTTGAGGAATTATGCTACCTAGGCATCGAAAACACCCGTGACAAACGGAGAAAGGAGGACATGAAAATCAGACTAGCAGTGGCATAACGGGCGTTCCTGGTCGAGAGAAATCTACACAGGACTTAGTCTGAGGAAGACATTTCTGAGAACATATGTTTGTAGCACAGCATTGTGTGGTAGTGAAAGATGGATGTGGTGCTACAGAAGAATGTTGAAAATTAGGTGGACCGAAAACGTAAGAAATGAGGAGCTTCTTCAGAGAATCGGCGAGGAAAGTAATGTATGGAAAACACTGACTAGAAGAAGGACAAGACGATAGGACGTCTGTTAAGACATAGGGGAATAACTTCCATGGTAATAGCGTGCGTTGTACAGGGTAAGAACTGTAGAGAAAGACAGAGATTGGAATACGTCCAGCAAATAACTGAGGACGTTGTTTGCTGGTAATACTCTGAGATAAAGAGGATGACACAGGAGAGAAATTCGTGTCTGCCTGCAACATACCATTCAGAAGACTGATGGCTCAAAAAAAAAAATTGTTGCTAGCTGAAGGAAATAGCTGCTTTTGTAACAAATAGCGCTTGGTCCACTGTAGGTTGAAATTTAAAAATCACAAACCTTAGGGAAAGTTACACAAGGAACAAAACCCCCGAAGAAACGTTGCTTAACAGAAGAATTACTTCGATTTATAGACGAAAGAAGGAAGTACAAAAATGTTCAGGAAATGACAGGAATAAAGTCACTTAGGTGTGAAATAAGAAGGAAGTGAAGGTAAGCCAAGACGAAATGGCTGCAGGAATCATAAGAAAGAATCCATACCTTTGGTGAAATTAAAAGCAAAAGCACCAACATTATTAATGCAAGGGATACTCCCCTGTTAAACCCGCAGGAAATAACGCATAGGTGGTAAGAGCAAATTGAAGGATATTCGAGGGTAGGAACTACCACATGGTGGATACAAGTGAAAATAGGAGTCCATATGGAAGACATCAGCATAGATAATATTCCTTCTGAGTTTCTAAAATTATTGGGGGAAGTGGCAACCAAATAACTATTCAAATTCGTTCGTAGAATCTAAGAGTCTGGCGATATTTGATTTTCCGAAAGATATCATCCACATAGTTGCAAAGGTAGAAAAGACAGATAATTGCAAGAACTATCACGGAGTTTGCTTGAGAGCGCATGCTTACAAGCTGATGGAAGGAATAATACACAGGAGAATGTAAAAGAAAATTGAGGATCTGTTACATGATGATTAATTTGGTTTCAATAACGCAAAGGCACTGAAACTGTACTTAGTACTCTGCTTCGTGATGACTGGGTGTTGTGTGATGTCCTTAGGTTAGTTAGGTTTAAGTACTTCTAAGTTCTAGGGGACTGATGACCATTGACGTTAATTCCATTAGTGCTCAGAGCCATTTGAACCATTTGTACTTAGTATCTGAAGCAAGATTAAGAAAAATTGAGTTAGATTCATAGGATTTGTCTGCCTGTATAGGATGCTCTACAATGTGAAATGCTGATAGATGCTGAAAATATTCGATATAACAGATGTCAGCTATATGGAAAGACCTGTATTATACAATATGCATGAGAACCAAGATGGAATAAGAAGAATGGAAGAGCAAGAACGAAATGGTCAGACTAGAAAGAGTGTGAGACAAGGATGCAGCCCTTCGTCATTACTGTTCAATCTGTACAAAAAAAATAAGCAAAGATGGAAATGAGAGCAAACACGGTGAAAGAATATCAGTGACAAAATTCGCTGATGACATTTCGATCCACAGTAGAAGTGTGGTAGAACTCTAGGACCTTTTGAATGGAATGAACAGTCTACTGAGTACACGCTGTAGATTGAGACTAGACTGAAGAAAGATTAAAGCAATGAACAGTAGAGGAATAGAGACAAGCAGTAAGCTTAACATCAACATTAGGGGACCACGAAGTAAACGAAATGAAGGAATTCTTCTGCCTTTTAAGTAATGTATCCGCCGAAGGTGACACAAGGAATATACACCCAGGTAGTATATGCTTAAAATGTTTACCAAACTCAACAGTCAGTTCGGAACAGGAGGAAGTGTTAAACATTCGGATTTCAGTAAGGTTAAGTCTTGAATATTTATAGGACACAAAAACACTCTGAGTTTGACTTAGGACATGAATATTAACGAACGAACTGACTTCAAGAAGTTTTTTGTGTTATCTTGCCGAAAGAAGGTAAGTCTGAAGGCCGCTGGCTGTCCTCTCCTAAAACTGTGGTGAAATAATTATGAAACCAAAAGGATTTCTTGTATAATTAAAAAATATGAGTAACGTTATCACGACCGAGAATGTCACAGTGTCTTTCACCTTTGGAGATTTGCTTGCAAGGACTTCGAGTAATCTTATAACAGAACCACAGTAATTAGACAAATACACTCGGATAAGGACCCAAGAGAACAAGGTACTATCAATAATGAGAAGATATGGCGAAAGTCTAACTCTGCCTGATGTCAATGCTTAGCAGTCCGACGGCTCGTCATGGCGATGGCGTCCACGTCTTCTGCCAGGAAGGCCGTGTCGGTCCCAGACAGTAGCGCTGACTGAGAATCAGTTCCTGATGGATGGAATGCGAGTACATTCGGCACCTGGCCCAGTGAAGCCTCCCAGGGCCCGTGTGCTGTCCTAAGTATAGCCCCCAACGCTGGGATACAGACCGTCATCTTCCTGCCACTTGACGGGCGTAACACAGAGAATCGTGGGGCCGCCGGCCGCGGTGGCCGTGCGGTTCTGCCACTGCAGTCCGGAACCGCGGGGCTGCTACGGTCGCAGGTTCGAATCCTGCCTTGGGCATGGGTGTGTGAGATGTCCTTAGGTTAGTTAGGTTTAAGTAGTTCTAAGTTCTAGGGGACTTATGACCTAAGATGTTGAGTCCCATAGTGCTCAGAGCCATTTGAACCATTTGAATCGTGGGGCCAGCGACCTCTGACGGCACTGGGGTTGCTGTCTGGTGTGTGTTACTGGTGTCACACATTGACCTTAATTCGAGGAACAAAATTTCCGAGCATTTATGTTTTGACCATAGCCTTGTATAGATGCTAATCATTGACTGTGGAAAAAAAAAAGAGAACCGAAGCGTTTGAGGTCTGCTGCTATAACGCTGAAAACTATGTCGACCGATAAGACATTAAATGAATACGTCCTCTGCAGAATTGGCGAGGATAGTAGCAGTTGGTAAACACTGACAATGAGAAAGAGAAAGGGTGATGGGACATGTATTAAGGTGTTAAGGGATGACTTGGACGGCATCTGAGGAAGCTGTAGAGAGTAAAAGCTGTAGGGGAGGACAGAGGTTCGAACACACCCATCATAGAATTAAGTTAGCAAACTGACGCAGGAGTAGTCATGCAGAGACGAATTGTCTTACACAGTAAAAGTAGGATGGAGAGCTGCATCAAACCGGTCATATAATCGAAGTCCACACCACCATCATCAACAACAACAAACAACTATTTGTTTTGTACAGTGTTTAAGCTCTAAATGCAGAAGGTATGGGAGGACATCTCGTCATGGAATGTGGGACCTGGTGGGTTAAGTGAGATGGCTGGAGTGACACCTGTTGGGCAATGCGAGACTCATATATGGATGTAGTTGAAACTATCTCGGAATGTGCACATACTTTAGCAAGAATCATCAAGATATAATGAAACTCAAAACTAATTGTTAATTGGCTAATTCTAGATAGTAATATCACAAAGAAAGAAAGAACCACTGTTAGTTTGATACATGTATAATAAAGATTCGCTTCAAACTATATGAAGAGGTCTGGGGGCATGGGGACACCTTTGTTTAGCGTTATGACGGCATGGCGAGGTGGTGGGTGCAGACCATTGGTAGCTTAGACAGACAGTATTAACAGTCAAAACGTTTCATTGGCTGTCATTCGACTAGAGTAGTGGTGTCCCAATGGCAGTGGCGACCACACCCCCGCCGGCCAGGGTGGCCGAGCGGTTCTAGGGCACTACAGTCTGGTTCAAAATGATTCAAATGACTCTGAGCACTATGGGACTTAACTTCTGAGGTCATCAGTCCTCTAGAACTTAGAACTACTTAAACCTAACTAACCTAAGGACATCACCTACATCCGTGCCCGAGGCAGGATTGGAGCCTGCGACCGTAGCGCCTAGAACCCTACAGTCTGGAACCACGCGACCTCTACGGTCGCAGGTTCGAATCCTGCTTAGGGCATGGGTGTGTGATGTCCTTAGGTTAGTTAGGTTTAAGTAGTTCTACGTTCTAGGGGACTGATGACCTCAGAAGTTGAGCCCCATAGTGCTCAGAGCCATTTGAACCACAACATCCCCTCACAACACGTGGTTAGGACGATGCACGGCTCTGGCATGTTAGCAGCTAATGTACAGTGACGTTGGCTCACAGGAATGCCGACTCGAGTAGTTTACACGCCGATACACACTCCTGTTACTGGGACGTGGCCACTCGCGGACAGGCAGTGGCGCTGAAGACTGCGAAAGTACTGTGAGGTGATGCCAGCCTCCAGTGCTGGAAATCACCCCAGCGCCTGGTGCGTGGTCCTGACCTCAAGGGTAGCAGGCTGGCAGCTCCTGGACTGGCTATGGAGCAGCCTGCAGATGGAGCAGTACCAAGCGCAAACAGGACGACTTGGCACTGTCAAAAGGTGTGGTGGCAGACGGCCGAACCTGTAGCTGCTGTAAGTTTGCCCATGTCACTCGGTCGTCCGGCGTGGCCTTCTCGCCTCTGTAGATGCTGCTCGACTGTTGGTTCTCGTGTTCAGATTGGTGGGTATTAATACCCGTTCTCAACCCACTTGTTGTGTTGTTGTGCCGACGAGCTGTCTCCAGCCACGCTCGGCACAGCAAATCCGTGGCCGGGGAGTGTGGAAACGGCTTGCCTCGTCCTGCCACACCTCCGTTTTACCGCTGCGGTTGCCGTATTGTGGTGCTTAGTGCTCCCTAACTGAGCCAATACTGCAGCTGGTGTGCTGCACGTTAATACCTACCAGCTGCTTTGCACTGCTGCCGCTGAACTGCTAGTTTCGTAGTGGTGGCTTTGCACAGTGCTCTTAACTGGACGAAATTCAGGGAGAGACAATGAAGTACAAAAACTTTGATGAAATAAAAGATATGAAAATTTATTATGTAAAAATGAGAATGGATGAAAAAATGGGGAAAAAAAGATATGAAATATTTATTATGTAAAATGGGAATGGATGAAAAATGGTGAAGAAATGGCTTTAAATATTTATGTTATTTACTCTTTCAGTACGAACTTTGTTGTAGAACCCCTTATTTACGTGTGGTAATAAAAATTCATTTAGACAGAATTAAGCACATTTAAAATTACGTGAACCTTAGCAACGCTTTCATGCTGATAAATTCAAACTAACTTATTAATAACATTTATTTGAAACTTATTTAAATTAATTTTTTTGACATATTACGGCCTTAGCACACATTTTCTAGATGCAGTGGGTTTTTAAATATTTACTGAATTCTTTCCCGGCGTTAGCTATGGAACACAAGACTGTCTCTCTTAGCATAAAATGATTAAATATTGCCAAGCCGACCTGAACGTTTAATTATCGTTGACAAAACGCACTTCACTATACGTTTAAGTTATTTGCTTTAGAAATGGAAAGAACCAACAGATTAACAACTTCAACGTTAATTATCCGCCTATCAATACACAAATGTAAAGCCTGTAATAAATTCAGTCAGCCTCAGGATCGCTGTAAAAGAAAAATATTTCGTAATTCACTGCTAATTTTACCTGCTCCCAATTTACAGGTTTGGTTAATTTTATAGCGGAACAATTTTTTAAATGTGCCGCCGCTGCAAATAGTTCGGTCGCGGCACAGCCCAGCATCACCAACGATAATCGCTAAAAGTGCTGAAAATTCTGTAAAGAAATATTATAGATGACATGGGCAAGCTAATTTACTTTAGTAATACACAATTTTGATAAATTATACTGTATTTAGACCTTAACAATAATTTAAATTACACACCTGTATAATTTCTCCTCTAATGGCGGCTAAAGATAGATACAGACAAACGAAGTCTTCTCATCCATATAATGCTACGTCACAGGTTCCTCTCTTTCTCAGCTCTTGAGGAAGACGACAAAGAATGCACATTATGTAGCGCTATTTATATTATTGCTGATTGTGAATGTCTCTTTGTAATCTTACAACATTATTTTCCTCTGTGGCTATATTTTGCATTTTGTCATCGCAGATATTAACATATTTCGTAATTACATTATGACTATAGAGATATTACAATCATAAATACATCGAGAATATTATTACAGAAAATATTCCAATAATAACCAACGTCCTTTACACAAAATTAAATAACATTTTTTGTTAAACAATTACAGTATATACGAATTGCTTCATAGCGGCGTACATACTACAATTAAATGCCATTTCATTTTATTAATAGTGTGTGTGCTGCTAGGGAACGTTACAAAACCTATCACATCTCATTTAGTTGCCCTCCACTTTATAATGCTGAAGCCACTATGAACTTTCCAACTCCATCTTAACTAGTTTTCCTTTCATGTAACGAATGGCTCCTCAAGGTAAGCACTTCGAAAACACAGGCAGTAAGTATACAATAAAACACTTGCAGCAAGTACCATAGAAACCTTCCAACCAGCCAACGGAAAGCCCACATAACTCTATTACTACACTCCTGGAAATTGAAATAAGAACACCGTGAATTCAGGAAGGGGAAACTTTATTGACACATTCCTGGGGTCAGATACATCACATGATCACACTGACAGAACCACAGGCACATAGACACAGGCAACAGAGCACGCACAATGTCGGCACTAGTACAGTGTATATCCACCTTTCGCAGCAATGCAGGCTGCTATTCTCCCATGGAGACGATCGTAGAGATGCTGGATGTAGTCCTGTGGAACGGCTAGCCATGCCATTTCCACCTGGCGCCTCAGTTGGACCAGCGTTCGTGCTGGACGTGCAGACCGCGTGAGTCGACGCTTCATCCAGTCCCAAACATGCTCAATGGGGGACAGATCCGGAGATCTTGCTGGCCAGGGTAGTTGACTTACACCTTCTAGAGCACGTTGGGTGGCGCGGGATACATGCGGACGTGCATTGTCCTGTTGGAACAGCAAGTTCCCTTGCCGGTCTAGGAATGGTAGAACGATGGGTTCGATGACGGTTTGGATGTACTGTGCACTATTCAGTGTCCCCTCGACGATCACCAGAGGTGTACGGCCAGTGTAGGAGATCGCTCCCCACCCCATGATGCCGGGTTTGGCCCTGTGTGCCTCGGTCGTATGCAGTCCTGATTGTGGCGGTCACCTGCACGGCGCCAAACACGCATACGACCATCATTGGCACCAAGGCAGAAGCGACTCTCATCGCTGAAAACGACACGTCTCCATTCGTCCCTCCATTCACGCCTGTCGCGACACCACTGGAGGCGTGCTGCACGATGTTGGGGCGTGAGCGGAAGACGGCCTAACGGTGTGCGGGACCGTAGCCCAGCTTCATGGAGACGGTTGCGAATGGTCCTCGCCGATACCCCAGGAGCAACAGTGTCCCTAATTTGCTGGGAAGTGGCGGTGCGGTCCCCTACGGCACTGCGTAGGATCCTACGGTCTTGGCGTGCATCCGTGCGTCGCTGCGGTCCGGTCCCAGGTCGACGGACACGTGCACCTTCCGCCGACCACTGGCGACAACATCGATGTACTGTGGAGACCTCACGCCCCACGTGTTGAGCAATTCGGCGGTACGTCCACTATACGCCCTCGCTCAAAGTCCGTCAACTGCACATACGGTTCACGTCCACGCTGTCGCGGCATGCTACCAGTGTTAAAGACTGCGATGGAGCTCCGTATGCCACGGCAAACTGGCTGACACTGACTGCGGCGGTGCACAAATGCTGCGCAGCTAGCGCCATTCGACGGCCACCACCGCGGTTCCTGGTGTGTCCGCTGTGCAGTGCGTGTGATCATTGCTTGTACAGCCCTCTCGCAGTGTCCGGAGCAAGTATGGTGGGTCTGACACACCGCTGTCAATGTGTTCTTTTTTCCATTTCCAGGAGTGTATTTCAAAATCTGAAACATGGCTGTGAATCAGAAACTGTATAAATTCCAGAAGGTTGAAAAAATCGGCCTACCAGTTGCAAACCAAATGTTTATTTAGCCCTCAACCTAGGCCTTCATATTTCTAAAAATGTCTTCTTCAGAAAGAGTGGGCCTTGTTACAGCAAATGGTGGTAAATTACTGGATACTGCTGTCTTAAGCCACGGCATGTGATGTTTCTGGTGTTTATATCAGTTTTATACGTGACAGGTGCCACCTGGCTTCAGCTAATGTAATTTATCAGCATGTTATGTAACGAGATCCACTACTTCTGAATCGAAACCTAGGTCAAAGGTTTGGTTTGCAACTATTTGCCTAATTTTTTCAACCTTCTCTACTACTATTAATTTCCTATCCTTGTGGATTGTATTTCTCCTCTATCCCTGGAAGTTGGCTGTTTCATTTGCAACTACCATTATTCAATTACGTTACGTATTAGTTAACGCACATTTAGTGCAAAGATTCAGCTCTGTGCCAATTTATCAATTGCTGCCAACGTAGTCTGTCTTTGGAAGAGCCTGTAACGTTTTTAATCAGTCGCAGTGGTTGTGTAGTTCACGCATAACTATTTTCTTAGTTCGTATCGCGAAATTTAAGGAAAAGGATTTCAATGAAGCTTTATGATTCGAAAGCGTGAAGATCTGGTCGTTGTGCCTTTGTGAAGCGAGTGGGTTTCGACGCAAGGTACGGTATCTGTTTGCTAACAATCTATGGTACAACATTTAATGTTAAATTCATCACACTCCTTACAAAAAAGATTTGTTCAATTTTTTCACTACATATCTACATATAGGTTTTTGGTTTATTTTCATTTGTTCATCAGTTGAGAAGTTTATATGCCACGTGTTTCTCAGTACTAATGTTGCATTTATGTAGTGACTTAATTACTTTGGGAGAAAATTATATTATTCACATATCTTTTAAATAGAATTATCGTGTCTGGACAGAGGCCGCCTGCCTAGAGATTTAACTGAGTACTGTTAGCTTGAAACCATTCTTTGAATTGTACATCAACGCAGAAGATTAGTTTTCTTCCAATTTCATTCAGTGAACAATATTTAGTTGTGTTCTTGGAGCTGTAGTCAGCGCTGATCAGATAGTCTATACCCGCATTCTGTAGTTGCTGTATGCAGCGTTACCAACGTAGACTATTAAATTTTACTGTTCACTATTCCGTGTTACTTTCATAGTGTGAGTGCTGCCCTAGATCCCAAGCAGGACATCCGTATTAATGTGTTTCAGCGGCAGCGAGATTTCCTTCGAAGTAGACGTCCCCAGTCCGTGGCAATATGCATGATTTTTCAGCGGAAAAGGTAGTGGTCAGAGTTTGACGCAGGCTGCAGAGTTACCGTTTGTGCATTCGTTAAAGTGTAAGTACTTGATGTCTTGCATTTGTCTGCTATAATAAGAGTGTGGGGCCATATATCCATGGCACGCCACAGTGCTAGAAGCCCTGTATCTTACATGCTTTTCATACAAGGTCAGATGTTTGTTAGGACTATTCACGTTTATGTAGATTCAATTTTTCCTTTGCTGTGCCTACGTCCATTCTCTGTGGCTCGGTGATTCAGCGGTGAAATGCTTGACTGCAAATCCAAAGGCCTGAGATTCGATTCCCGGATAATACTAGAATTTACGTCTCTCACTTTTCGTTTGATTCACCTCTGGCAACGTTCGCTGATGTGAAAAATGCCGAGGTGCACTGTGGTTCGGAAACGACGTTAAGTTGTGAGTCCTTCACATAACTGGCTGCTTGAGTCAGCTCGAAGGTCAGATTGTGCCAACGCCGAACCACCTTCCATAGAACTGTCCCACCTCCTGTAACACTATGGTGTTCAAAACAGTCTTCCGTTGGATGACTGCTTTATTTCACATTGCCCATTGTAAGTCATTGCACTACGTAAGCCTTTCCTGCCCATGTCATATTCTGAACATTTTGCAGTCATATCACATTACTAGTTTGATGCATGGGTCCAAACATTTATGTGAGAGGATATGTTTTAATTAAAGTCATATTCCGAACTTACTTACATAGAGATAATCCGTCTTTCAAAACCCAGCAGCAAGCTTACATCTTCCATACATCAAATGCCTTGATCTTATCTATCGCCTCCTATGCCAACATTATCTGCATATTTGGCACCAGCATTCTCTCACTTACTCAGGATATATATTGCGTATTACCCATGGTCTGTTAGACAACATCCACAGTGCAAATCAATATTTGATGAGTTGTTTCAACATTTTCGTGGTAATCTCATCCCAAATGTATTTATTGGTTCAAATGGCTCTGAACACTATGGGATTTAACATCTGAGGGCATCAGTCCCCTAGAACTTAGAACTACTTAAACCTAACTAACCTAAGGACATCACACACATCCATGCCAGAGACAGGATTCGAACCTGCGACCGTAGTAGCACTGCGGTTGTGGACTGAAGCACCTAGTGCTGCTCAGCTACAACAGCCGGCACTGTATATATTATCAAGTTGTATTCCAAACCACTGTTCCCTTATCAGTAAGGTATTCTAAACCACTTGTGCCTCGATGAAAGGATGTATTTGGTTCGCAAGCGTGACATTTATCTGTTGTTGTATCCTGAACTGAAGTAAGCAGGCACACAAACGCTGTAGCTGGCCATTGATATTCTGAATATTGTCACTGGGATTCAGTTGATGTCCAAGGTTGCCTCCAACAAGTATCGATTTGCGACAAATCGAGGGATCCAGCTGGCGTAGGGAGTACCTTATTATCATGCAGGCAGTTCACAGAGAGACGTGCTACGTGTGGGTTGTCAGTGAGCTGTTGGAAGATGGTGCCAGGAGGGCACTGTCTCATGAGATATAACACAAGAGAGCATAGAGTGTCAGAGACGTGGTGCTATCCTACTGGAAGATGCCATCTTTGTAGGGTATGAAGGGATGCAGGTGGTCCGATATATTGTTCACATAGTCCAAACCCACGGTGGTGTCTTTGATTCCAGTCACAGGTACAACAGAAGCCCAGTTGTATTTAGCATAACATTACGTCCGTGGCTCAGTGCAAGCTTAAGACAGTCAGCAGCCATTCGCCCGATTGATGGCGCATACAAACACGACGATCGATCTTATTCGTCAGACCGGACCAGGCGACGCGTTTCTGTTGATCGGCTGTGCAGTCTCGACCATCTTGTGCGCACTGCATTCGTAACTGATGATGCCGTTGGCTCAAAATGAGAACACTTTATGGGCCGTCCGCTGAGGAGCCCCATTTTCAACAGTGTTCACTGGTCAGTGTGCGCTTCACCCTGCACCGGTACTGTACGCCGTCGCGAGACTTGCCACTGATCACTGCCTGTCTAGCATAACGGAGCAGGCGAGCGTCCGACCCTCAACTTCCTGTGGTGACACACTGATAAAAAATGGTTCAAATGGCTCTGAGCACTATGGGGCTTAACATCTGGGGTCATCAGTCCCCTAGAACTTAAAACTACTTAAACCTAACTAACCTAAGGAGATCACACACATCCATGCCCGAGGCAGGATTCGAACCTGCGACCGCAGCGGCCGCACGGTTCCAGACTGAAGCGCCTATAACCGCTCGGCCACACCGGCCGGTGATGCACTGACACCAAACGCGTTGTCGCCTACCCACAGGGGAGCGAGGGTCAGAGGAACTGGAAGCAGGGCAATAAACGGCTCGTCGTTAACATCGACGGCCCTTCGTCATGGCCCGTGGGTGTTTATTACAGTAGTACCATGTTTTTATAATATGTGACGATACCAATGATGGCCATAAATTTTGTTCGGGTCTTTTATTAACCTTAATGAAACCGACCAGTCTGATGATGAACATACTGACCGAATGCAGTCATTGAATAAAACAAATTTGCGACCACGAACTGTTGCCACATATTCTCAGAAAATGAATCGCTGTTACCTTCTGCCGGCCGGTGTGGCCGAGCGGTTCTAGGTGCTGCAGCTTGGAACCGTGCGACCGCTCCGGTCGCAGGTTCAAATCCTGCCTCAGGCATGGGTGTGTGTAATGTCCTTAGGTTAGTTAGGTTTAAGTAGTGCTAACTCATAAGGGACTGATGACTTCAGATGTTAAGTCTCATAGTGCTCAGTGCCATTTGAACCATTTTTTGTTACCTTCTAGGTGACAATGTCGCCCCTCACCAAAGTAATTTGTGGCGAGGCGGGGGTTCCGTCAACGTCATGACGTCAGCGGAAACGGCGTCTGTGTGTGTGCGTTTGTGTGTGTGTGTGTGTGTGTGTGTGTGTGTGTAGTCACTAGTTATGAGAGGAAAACAATTAAGTGACTTTACACTTGCATGTTTACTAACTTTTAATTAAGTTTTAATTGTTGAATTAAGCAGGAAGGTGTTCCATTGTTGTAAAATGAACTGCAAAGGAAAAAACAGCGAACTGTGAAGCAGATATGTGGTTTAATTTCTTGCAATTTCTGAGTGCCCATTTTGGATCCATGACCTGGACGTCGAGAGGAAATAACTTTACGCATCTGCCGCACACATTCAGAGATGCGATATACTGACATGGCAGTTTTGCAGCGTGTCGACACTTCCTTTTCCATTGCTCGGGTCTCTCAAGCCACTTTTACACGTGTCATGCGACACGAACAAGAAAGTCGCCTCTACTGCAGCGCCCCACGCGACAGACGGAACAACAAAAAACGTTTACACTGTACGTGACCGTCTAGGCGGCTGCTCTATGTGTCTCCTGTTTTTGTTGTCAAATGCCAGCAAGTAAGCCGACGGCTTAAATTTACTCTTCGTGACTATAAAGCATTTTATGTCCTTTTTTAAACTGTATTTTAGACGGACACTGTGACGCTGTATTTTGTTGTTTTCGTGCAGTTTATGTGAAACTAAGTCACTTATATGGGGAAATGACGTCACTACAAAAGTTGGAAATCCTGGACAAACCAATAGAAATGTTACGTTTCTGTTGCCAGTGTTAATTTACTAGATTAACTCACTTTTTCCCTTTCGTGCGAAGACACTTTACGACCACGTGCGGGTGCATATGCGAGTAAACAGGAACATATTTCTTAAGAGCAGTTCCAGATAGACCTGGATCACTGGTTAAATTCACTTTTTAATACAAACGTCTTATCGTTTAAATTCCAGTGAACGCTTATAGCGGATCAGGAGACACAATTCAAAATGTTCAAATGTCAAATGTGTGTGAAATCTGTTGACTTAACTGCTAAGGTCATCAGTCCCTAAGCTTACACACCTAAATTATCCTAAGGACAAACACACACTCCCATGCCCGAGGGAGGACTCGAACCTCCGCCGGGACCAGCCGCACAGTCCATGACTGCTGCGCCTGAGAGCGCTCGGCTAATCCCGCACGGCGGAGACACAGTTCACAAAGAACTTAACGCTGTTTGTTACTTGCGCTCCCTGCTCGGTCGTCCGCAAATGCGCGAAGCAGCTTCGAACGCGTGTGAATAGGATCTATCCTATTCCGCCTTCTAGCGATCGTACGCGTGAATCTCGTGTAAAGTGGGTAGCACAAGGTAGGCGCCGGCGGGAATTGTGGATCATGGGTAATATTGTAAGCTCACACGTCCAGTGTACAACGGGCTTTAAAACTGCCATCCCACGCTATTGCCACCGTGCGTTTTCCGCTCATAGTTGCAGCATAGAACACGCTGTTGCGAAACGAGCCGTGTCGAAATCCTGTCCCGCCGTTGCGTCAACAGGCCGTTGGATTGGTTTGCCTTTGTCCCCCCACCTCCTCACCCCCGCCCTCTCTGCCACCCCCTATCAACAGACGCGGCCGCCGCCACGTGTTTTGCGTGGCGTGGGTGTTTGTTTGCGCTGCGTTCCCGGCCGGCCGCGTTCGGATGCATGCCGGCCATGTTTCGCTTCCCCTCCACCAATGACGTCACCGACGAACATGCCGCACGTGGCCGCATCTGCAGGCTGCGCCGGACAGAGGAACTCGCCGCCGATTCGCTCTCGCGGACAGCCTCTGTTGGTACCGGGGTGCTCTCACATAAGCACGAAACGTCACTGATCTGTACATCAGGCAGAGCACTCAGCTGCCGCCGTTTGCCAAGACACTTGCGTTACGAATCGGCGAATCAAAGGAACCGCGGAAAGCCTGTGCGGAACGTCGATAGCAACGCCGGAGTCATCTGGCGGCAGGTGGTAGCACTAGTTACGCTACACCTCAAAGGCGAGGAGAATGAGACAGTCACCACAGCGTGGAGAGTAACTTTACTTGCGAAAGATAGACTTACGACACTATTTTATGCGGAAACGTCTATTCGATTTCAGTCGAATTTCATTGTGTGACAAAATACAGGCACATCTGAATCGCTAATACCTACGAGAGTAATAATCCGTAAACAATACTCGAACCCACAACGGATAGACCATTTCTCTACTTGTTCGTTTCGCTGTAATTCTTTTATCTGTGGCATCGTGCCGGTGTAGGCGCACACGCGCGTATTGCCTTTGTGCAAGGTTATAAACAAATGATGCATGGAAACGTGTTTAACTAGCACGTTTGTTATGGGTGTCATTGTGATGAGCTTGTAAAGCACAATCGAGGCTGAAAGCGAGACATATCTCATACGACTCGTAGAAACGCTTGGAGTTATAGTAAACACACGTCGCGTCCAAATTAATCCAAAATATGATGCTAAGCGATTACCTAGATAGCTGGCCCACCGACAATCGAAACTTGTGTTTTATCTGTTCTGTAAAACGAATTAAATTACATGTTAATACTTGTCGGATACCAGTTACTTTGGAAGAAGGCTGGGCATCTCGGACATATTCTGAGTCGTGGTCACCTTTGTGCTCGTACGGCAAAGACTACCAAATCCACCGGTTAGTCCCTCAACCGTTAGGGGTAAAACCCAATGGGACTCGGGGCAAGTAAGGCTAGCAACCTGCTTCCCTGGTACTTTAAATATGATGCTGGCAACAATCAGAGCAAAATGCCTCGGACCTTTGGAGGTGACGGAGTCCCACCTCTAACTGACAAACCAGGGTCTCCTAAGATACGACTTGGCAAACAAATGGTAAAAGATGGGGAGGTATTAATATCAATGGGGGCTACTCAGGGAAGAAGGTAGAGCTGGCAGAGGCTGCAAGTAAGATGGGGCTGGACGTTTTAGCTGTTAGTGACATTCGGGTAAGGGGTGAGAAAGAAGAGGAAGTGGGAGAATACAAGGTCTACCTGTCAAGAGTCAAAGCAGGAATAGCACAATGGGGTGTAGGGCTTTACATCAGGAAAGAAATGGAACCCAGCGTAGTTGCAATAAGGTATGTAAACGAACGACTGATGTGGATAGATTTGACAGTGTTTAGTAAGAAAATTACGATTGTGTCAGTATATTCGCATTGTGAAGGGACAGATCAAGATGGATAGTTTTTATGAGGCACGCAGTGATGTAGTTGTTAGAGTAAAGGACAAGGACAGTGTTCTGCTCGTGGGGGATTTTAATGCCAGGATTGGAAATCGAACAGAAGGGTATGAAAAGGTTATGGGTAAATTTTGAGAGGATATGGAGGCCAACAGGAACGGGAAACAACTCCTGGATTTCTGTGCCAGTATGGGCTTAGTAATCACAAACTCCTTTTTTTAAACATGAGAACATTCACCGGTATACTTGGGAAGGCAGGGGAACCAGATCTGTCATTGACTATATAATAACAGATCAGGAATTCAGGAAGGCTGTGAGGGACACACATGTCTTCAGAGGATTCTTTGATGACACTGATCATTATTTAATCTGCAGTGAAATTGGGACTGTGAGGCCGAAAGTGCAGGAGGTCAGGTTCATATGTAGGAGGACAAGAGTGGAGAAACTTCAGGATAAGGAAATCAGGCACAAGTACATAACAGCGATCTCAGAAAGGTACCAGTTAGTTGAATGTAGTTAGTTACAGTCGTTGGAAAAGGAATGGACAAGGTACAGGGACACAGTACTAGTAGTGGCTAAAGAATGCCTTGGAACAGTAGTGTGTAAAAGTAGTATGAAGCAAACAGGATGGTGGAGTGACAGTCAAGGAAGCCTGTAAAAGGAAAAAGAAGGCGTATCAAAAATGGCTACAAACTAGAACTCAGGTAGACAGAGAAAGTTATGCTGAAGAAAGAAACAAAGCCCGACAGATAATTGCAGCATCCAAGAAGAAATCTTGGGAACACTTTGGAAACAGGTTGGAGACTATGGGTCAAGCTGCTGGAAAACCATTCTGGAGTGTAATTAGCAGTCTTCGAAAGGGCGGTAAGAAGGAAATGACAAGTATTTTGGACAGGTCAGGAAAACTACTGGTGAATCCTGTAGATGCCTTGGGCAGATGGAGGGAATATTTTGAAGAGTTGCTCAATGTAGGTGAAAATACGATCAGTAATGTTTCAGATTTCGAAGTAGAATGGGATAGGAATGATGATGGAAATAGGATCACATTTGAGAAAGTGGAGAAAATGGTCAATAGATTGCAGTGCAATAAAGCAGCTGGGATGGATGAAATTAAGTCAGAACTCATCAAATACAGTGGAATGTCAGGTCTTAAATGGCTACACAGGATAATTGAAATGGCCTGCGAGTCGGGACAGGTTCCATCAGACTGGACAAAAGCAGTAATCACACCAATTTTTAAACATGGAAACAGAAAAGATTGTAACAACTACAGAGGTATATCTTTAATCAGCGTTGTGGGTAAAATCTTCTCAGGTATTGTTGAAAGGAAAGTCCGAGTATTAGTTGAGGACCAATTGGATGAAAATCAGTGTGGGTTTAGGCCTCTTAGAGGTTGTCAGGACCAGATCTTAAGCTTACGGCAAATAATGGAGAAGTGTTATGAGTGGAACAGGTTTATAGATCTTTATAGATCTAGAAAAGGCATATGACCGGGTTTCTAGGAGGAAGTTATTGTCTGTTCTACGAGATTATGGAATAGGAGGCAAACGTTTGCAAGCAATTAAAGGTCTTTACATGGATAGTCAGGCAGCAGTTAGAGTTGACGGTAAATTGAGTTCATGGTTCAGAGTAGTTTCAGGGGTAAGACAAGGCTGCAACCTGTCTCCACTATTGTTCATATTATTTATGGATCATATGTTGAAAACAATAGACTGGCTGGGTAAGATTAAGATATGTGAACACAAAATAAGCAGTCTTGTATATTAAGAATATTTGTCTTGAACTTGTTCTCTACAAGCTAACTATTAACGTCGTTGTCTGCACATACAACACCAATGTCACAATTTAAAATCAGTGTCTATCTGTAGCAGAACGAACTCATCTACAAATATGAGTGTTTAATGTATTTTGTCATTATCTGTGTTAGTAAAATCTATTCTTGTTCATAGTAACAATTATGTATAGTTGTAACTACTACTTATGTGGAAAATGTTTACTTCTCATCTCGCAGAGGAGGGAGGAATTTTTCTTATACACTTAAGACGTGAAGTCTTGTAAGTAGGTTGTTTAGGTTTTTATGTTGGTAACTCCAGGTAGTGCTCTGTATGAAAATCACTGACTGTGCTGTATGCAATCTGTGGCTGGTTGGCCTTATTGGAATATTTGCTATTGTAGTGTTGGGCAGTTGGATGTGAACAGCGCGTAGTGAAGTGCAGTTGGAGGTGAGCCGCCAGCAGTGGTGGATGTGGAGAGAGAGATGGCAGAGTTTTGAAAGCGGACAATGTGGACGTGTGTCCGTCAGAAAAAGGAAATTTGTAAAACTGGATGTCATGAACTTTTATATATACTTTTGAACACTATTAAGGTAAATACATTGTTTGTTCTCTATTAACTAGATCTATCAGTAGTTAGTGCCTTCAGTAGTTAGAATCTTTTATTTAGCTGGCAGTATTGGCGCTTGCTGTATTGTAGTAGTTCGAGTAACGAAGATTTTTGTGAGGTAAGTGATTCATGAAAGGTATAGGCTATTGATAGTCAGGGACATTCTTTTGTAGGGATTATTGAAAGTCAGATTGCGTTGCGCTAAAAAATATTGTGTGTCAGTTTAGTGTTGATCGGAATAAGTAAAGAGAGAAATGTCTGAGTACGTTCAGTTTTGCTCAGCTGTTTGAAAATCAAATAATATAGATGCTTTCCAGCACCGTCATTTACAAACTTTTCTGAGGAGATGTTTCAGTCTGTGTGAAGAAAAGAAAATATAAAGGGAGACTCTCTTAAGAAGACATATCACAAAGCACCAGGAGCTCTCAGTCTGCCCACACCATCCCTCTTTAAGGATGGAGAGAAGCAATAAGACTTTCCTATACGCGGTTGACGTTTCTAAACCTACACTCCATCAGTATGCTGACGACAGCGTTTTTTTTTTTTTTTTGCTGTTCAGCCTACCTTCCGTTCGTTCCAACGATCCTTTCAAATCCAACTCTTATAATTTTCTCTTCCTGGTGGAACCAGTCGTAGCTGTTTATTAATCCTGTAGAAAACCCAGGCCAAAAACCCGCCATACATTCGCCTTTCTTACGTTTCCCGTAAAATCGAATGCCATCTCCCCGCTGCACCGCCCACTCTTGAGAAGCTGCGGCGCTATCACCACGCTCCAGACCTGACCAACCTATCGTCGACTACCCTTCTATACCTAATCAATTATTTTCTGTATGTGTTCCAATCTCTGTCCTCCAATTACTCTTTTCACCCTCTACAAGTTATTTCCTGATATCTTAACACATGCCCTATCACCCAGAACCTTTTTCTTGTGTTTTCCATATGTTCCTTCCCTCACCGATTCTGTGGACAACCTCTTCACTCCTTACCTTATCAGTCCACCTAATTTTCAAAATTATTCTGTAGCACCATGCTCAAAGGCTTTGATTCTCTTCTGTTCCATGTCTCACTGCCATACAATGCTGCGCTCCAAACGTACAACTTCAGAAATTTCTTCCTCAAATTAAGACCTATGATTGATACTAGCAGACTCCTCTCGACTAGGCACGCCCTTTTTGCCAGTGCACTTTGCTTCTTATGTCCTCCTTGCTCCATCCATCACGGGTTATTTTGCTGCCTAGGCAACAGAATTCCTTAGCTTCATCTGCTTCGTGATCCCCAGGACAGATATTAAGTTTCTCGCCGTTCTCATGTCTGCCAGTCCTACCCGCTTGCTACCACTTATATCTCGTCTCGCTATTCTTCCCAATAAGCTAGCATGTCACTTCTCATATCACGTCCTTCCCAATCTCTCCGTATCCAGATACCTGAGTTAGAAAATATTACCAGCAGGCTACAGTAGTATCGTCCTCAGATTTTAAGTCCGCACATACCACCTTATCAAGCTTAAGCTCATTGCTTTCGTCCGTATTGATGTATTTTTTGCCTTTTCCGACTGTCTTGATCAAAGGATGAAAAGCGGCAAAATGGCTGAAGCCACATCCCCCCGCCCCCACCTCGCCCCCGTCCCTCACCTTACTGATGACAAGTAAAAAAGAATGGCTTTTTTACAGATAAGTTCAGTGATTTTCTCTGCCTCGTGGTGGCTGGGTGTTGTGTGCTGTCCTTAGGTTAGTTAGGTTTAAGTACTTCTAAGTTCTAGGGGACTGATGACCATAGATGTTAAAGTACCATAGTGCTCAGAGCCATTTGAAGCATTTTTTACAGATAAGTGATAAGAAACCAACAAAACATAGACATATGAAGCAGTAGTCAACAGTTTCACTGATAGCTTTTACAAAGAATTCATGTGAGCAGCACACTTGCTACTCCCAAGCCACTCTCCGCCTTCTTCATTAGAAATGTTGTGGAAATCCAGTGTGTCATCTGCAAATTAGTAATGTTCTTCTCTTACGTCAGCGTACGACGAACTGGGACCAAAAGTGGAATTATTTGAGATATTTATTTATTTATTTATTTATTGTTCTGTGGGACCAAATAAAGGAGAAGCCTCCATGGTCATGAAACGAATCAATACATGAAATTATAACACGATAGTAGAAACAGATAAAATGAAATATAAGAAATGTATTCAGGCGAAAAGTCGTAAGTTTAAATAAAGAAAATCAACAATGTAACACTGGAATTTGCTTAATTTTTCAGCTCTTCCAGGAGCTCCTCGACAGAATAGAAAACTCTTCAGTTTAGACTTAAAAGCGTTTGGGCTACTGCTAAGATTTTTGAGTTCTTGTGGTTGCTTATTGAAAATGGATGCAGCAGACTACTTCACTCCTTTTTGCACAAGAGACAAGGAAGTGCATTCCACATGCAGATTTGATTAGTACTAACTGAGTGAAAGCTGCTAACTCTTAGGAATAAGCTAATATTGCTAACAACAAACGACATTAAAGAAAATATATACTGTGAGGGCAATGTCAGAATTCCCAGACTATTGAATAGGGGTCGACAAGAGGTTCTCGAACTTACACCAGATATAACTCGAACAGTCGAAGAGCCCGTTTTTGAGCCAAAAATACACTTTTTGAATCAGAAGACTTACCCCAAAAAATAATAACATACGACATAAGCTAAGCGTATGAAAATATGCGAAGTTGACTACTTTTCGTGTTGAACTGTCACTTATTTCAGATACTGTTCTAATGGTAAATAAAGAGAATTTAGTTTCTGAACAAGATCCTGAACATAGGCTTCTGACCTGGGCTTTCCACAACAGCTTACTATCTATCCGAACGCCTAGGAACTTGAACTGTTCCGTCGCGCTTATAAAATGCCCATTCTGACTGATCAAAATATCGATTCTTGTTGAATTGTGTTTTAGAAACTGTGCCTCGGATGGACGTTAATTAACTAATTCTTCGAAACTGTTGTTACAAATATGTGAACTTCTTTTAACACGCTTGCTTTAGCTTACAATTTTCTGTTAAGTTAGTTTTGCGAAAGTATATACGGTTGCGAATAAGATAGCGTTTTGTTGGGTTTTAAATATGTAACACTCGCGGCAATTTTTTTATTTTTTTACTTTTATTTTTATTTTATTTTTTATTTTTTTTTTTGCAGTTACTGTTCCAGTTTACTTTTATTGCTGATTGTGAGCATTTATTCTTTACTGACCTCTTTATGTGTGAAATACGCACCGCTACTTTCTCTGCTTTACATCCATCAATTTCACCCTGTTGGTTTCTGCGTTGTAGGCAGGTATTTCGAAAAGTTTTTGTAACAGCCCTACACAGAAAAATCGGACGTCTCGCTGGCAGGTGGCGTGAAGGGACGAGTCGGCCCAGGTATCGATAGTGTGTAGAGCGATAACTCTGTCCAGCTGGGAGGTGGGGGGGTTCCCCCACCGCTTCGTGTCTCGGGACATCTGCGATGTCTGCCTTCACACTACTTCCTCTCAAAATGTCAAATAATTCAGAGGAATGCAGTCGGATAACGTCACTGACACCTGCCTATATTTAGATAAGTGAACTCGTCTCCATTTTAACAGCACAAATACAACGAGAATTCGCTGCGCTTGGCGATTTAAACTCTCGCTAGACAGGGATGCACCGACGCGCAAACAAGAATACTGCAGGATAACACGTAACGTAAACCAGTAATAGGTGATAGAGTGATGCTAAAGTCTGCGACTTCAGAGCCGAATTTTCGGTAGTTGTTGCGGACGCTGCGCAGCTGGACTCTCGCATGTTATCTGAACATTCGATACGGCAGGAGAAGCTCAGATTCCATTTCCGAAGCCGCCACACGGCTTTCTACTACTGGTGAATAAGCAGTTCGCACCATTCCTTAATTAAAAGTTATCACAGGATGGGCGAACAACATTAAAGAGGAAAAAAGTGAAATTATATTTTGCCTCCACTACATACAGTGTGTTTAAAAAATGACCGGTATATTTGAAACGGCAATAAAAACTAAACGAGCAGCGATAGAAATACACCGTTTGTTGCAATATGCTTAGGACAACAGTACATTTTCAGGCAGACAAACTTTCGAAATCACAGTAGTTACAATTGTCAACAACAGATGGCGCTGCGGTCTGGGAAACACTATAATACGATATTTTCCGCATGTCCACCATGGGTAGCAATAATATGGCGTAGTCTCTGAATGAAATTACCCTAAACCTTTGACAACGTGTCTGGCGGAATGGCTTCACATGCAGATGAGATGTACTGCTTCAACTGCTCAATTGTTTCTGGATTCTGGGGATACACCTGGTCTTTCAAGTGTCCCCACAGAAAGAAGTCACAGGGGTTCATGTCTGGCGAACAGGGAGGCCAATCCACGCCGCCTCCTGTGTGTTTCGGATAGCCCAAAACAATCACACGACCATCGAAATATTCATTCAGGAAATTAAAGACGTCGGCCGGGCGATGTGGCCGGGCACCATCTTGCATAAACCACGAGGTGTTCGCAGTGTCGTCTAAGGCAGTTTGTACCGCCACAAATTCACGAAGAATGTCCAGATAGCGTGATGCAGTAATCGTTTCGGATCTGAAAAATGGGCCAATGATTCCTTTGGAAGAAATGGCGGCCCAGACCAGTACTTTTTGAGGATGCAGGGACGATGGGACTGCAACATGGGGCTTTTCGGTTCCCCATATGTGCCAGTTCTGATTATTGACGAAGCCGTCCAAGTAAAAATAAGCTTCGTCAGTAAACCAAATGCTGCCCACATGCATATCGCCGTCATCAATCCTGTGCACTATATCGTTAGCGAATGTCTCTCGTGCAGCAATGGTAGCAGCGCTGAGGGGTTGCCGCGTTCGAATTTTGTATGGATAGATGTGTAAACTCTGGCGCATGAGACAATACGTGGACGTTGGCGTCATTTGGACCGCAGCTGCAACACGGCGAACGGAAACCCAAGGCTGCTGTTGGATCACCTGCTGCACTAGCTGCGCGTTGCCCTCTGTGGTTGCCGTACGCGGTCGCCCTACATTTCCAGCACGTTCATCCGTTACGTTCCCAGTCCGATGAAATTTTTCAAACAGATCCTTTATTGTATCGCTTTTCGGTCCTTTAGTTACATTAAACCTCCGTTGAAAACTTCGTCGTGTTACAACAACACTGTGTTCTAGGCAGTGGAATTCCAACACCAGAAATATCCTCTGTTCTAAGGAATAAACCATGTTGTCCACAGCACACTTGCACGTTGTGAACAGCACACGCTTACAGCAGAAAGACGACGTACAGAATGGCGCACCCACAGACTGCGTTGTCTTCTATATCTTTCACATCACTTGCAGCGCCATCTGTTGTTGAAACTTGTAACTAGTGTAATTTCGAAAGTTTGTCCGCCTGAAAATGTACTGTTGTCCCAAGCATATTGCAACAAACGGTGTATTTCTATCGCTGCTCGTTTAGTTTTTATTGCCATTTCAAATATAACGGTCATTTTTGAAACACCCTCTATCTAAGATCAATGACTGCGGCGGATATTTCATTTTTTAAATGAAATACTTCAAGTATCAAAAGGTTTTTCATTCATCTTTCTTGGAATTAGAAAATATCATCTAGGCTCTTTATGGAGTCGATCCCTTTAATAATTGCGCGCGATCGCGTGCTAATTAAACAGTATTATTTACATGAAAATCTCATTCACGGTAATATTCAGACTTCGTCTCTTAATTCCGCAGTTTCAGTTTTTAAAACAGTAGTGAATAAACTGGAGCCAAATGGTACTTAAAATTATCACACGAAACGAATCGATTCCGTTTTAAAGAGGCCACATTTAACATTACCCGATTATTTCTCTCATTACACAACTGGCCATTAAAATTGCTCCATCACGAAGTCGACGTGTTACAGATGCAAAATTTAACCGACGGGAAGAAGATGCTATGACATGCAAATGATTAGCTTTTCAGAGCATTCACACAAGGTTGGCGCCGGTGGCGACGCCTACAACGTGCTGACATTAGGAAAGTTTCCAGCCGATTTCTCATACACAAACAGCAGTTGACCGGCGTTGCCTCGTGAAACTTTGTTGTGGTGCCTCGCGTAAGGAGGAGAAATGCGTACCATCACGTTTCCGACTTTGATAAACGTCGGATTGTAGCCTATCGCGATTGCGGTTTATCGTATCGCGACATTGCTGCTCGCGTTGGTAGAGATCCAATGACTGTTAGCAGAATATGGAATCGGTGGGTTCAGGACGGTAATACGGAACGCCGTGCTGGATCCCAACGGCCTCGTATCTCTAGCAGTCGAGATGACAAGATCTTATCCGCATGGCTGTAACGGATCGTGCAGCCTCGTCTCGATCCCTGAGTCAACAGATGGGGACGTTTGCAAGACAACAACCATCTGCACCAACAGTTCGACGATGTTTGCAGCAGCATGGACTATCAGCTCGGAGACCACGGCTGTTGTTACCCTTGACGCTGCATCACAGACAGGAGCGCCTGCGATGGCGTACTCGACGACGAACCTAGGTGCACGAATGGCAAAACGTCATTTTTTCGGATGAATCCATGTTCTGTTTACAGCACCATGATGGTCGCATTCCTGTTTGGCGATATCGCGGTGAACGCACATTGGAAGCGCGTTCGTCGTCGCCATACTGGCGTATCACCCGGCGTGATGGTACGAGGTGCCATTGGTTATACATCTCGGTCACCTCTTGTTCCCATTGAAGGCACTCTGAACAGCGGACGTAACATTTCAGATGTGTTACGATCCGTGGCTCTACCCTTCATTCGATCCCTGCGAAAACATACATTTCAGCAGGTCTGGTACGGGTCTTTCTGGATACAGTAAATGTTAGATTGCTGCCCTGGCCAGCACATGCTCCAGATCGCTCACCAATTGAAAAATTCTGGTCAATGGTGGCCGAGCAACTGGCTCGTCACAATACGCCAGTCACTACTCTTGATGAACTGTGGTATCGTTGAAGGTGCATGGGGAGCTATACTTGTACACGCCATCCAAGCTCTGTTTGACTCAATGCCCAGGCGTACCAAGGCCGTTATTACGGCCAGAGGTGGTGGTTCTGGGTACTGATTTCTCAGGATCTATGCATCCAAATTGCGTGAAAGTGTAATCACATGTCAGTTCTAGTATAATTTATTTGGCTAATGAATACTAGTTTATCATCTGCATTTCTTCTTGGTGCAGCAATTTTAATGGCCAGTAGTGTGTTTTTTACGAAATTTTCAAACATAGGAATCATACAGCCGATCCGTTGGCTGCATAATTCCTGTGTTTAAAATTCATACACGGTTGCTGATGAACAAGCTTGCTTAAAACTGTAATTTTTATGAAAGATTTGCCGACACAGTTGTTCTCGAAACGGACCATCATTTATTTAAAAGAGCATGAAATATAACTCACGTTTAATCTGGGCGAAAAGAAATGATAGATGCGATAAAACAAACATTAAACCTGTTATCTACCCGAGTCAAAGACATAATTTCTTTATTACAAGCTACAAAATCTATCTGAATCTTCTATTGTCTCTGTCTTACTTTTCTTCGTAGTATGACGACGGTATGAAAGTATACCGTTTTATCGTATCTGAAAGTATGAATAAATTAAATTAAAAAACAACACCACCTACGTCATTGTGATTCATAGTTTCTTAATGATATTTATCAAAATTTTAAGAAGTTTCTAGGGGATAAATGTCTACATCTACATCTAGATACAAACTCCGCAATCCACCATACGGTGCGTGGCGGAGAGTACCTCGTACCAGAACTAGCATCTTTGTAAGGCGTCAGGCAGATCCAACACCTTCCATGAAAACCCTGACATGATAAGCAAATCCAGTTGTATGTCACATAGCTCCGAATAAATCGTGACATTAAATTAACCAAAGTAATACGAGTAACGAGTGAGCAAATGGAATACCACAGACTAACACAAGAATGCCTAAATGCATGTCATGCATGTCACAGTGAGACAGACGCAATTCCGAGGGGAGAAACGAGAAGCCGAGAGAAGAATCGTGTTAAGCTGAAGGCCCTACTATAAGGGACGGACACCCACGTCGCCAGCTAACCGCTAGGTCGACCCCCCAGCCCATGTTAAAAGCTAGAGCCCTCCAGAAAAACAGTATAGCTATTACGATAACACAAAAAGGGCCACACGACCCACAAGTTTTAGCGAGAGACTTTTTTCGCGTCCCTGTTACGTTGCAAACTTTTAAAAACATTGCCCCACCACGAAAAGTTTAACGTTTCTCATTGGATAGACAGAATTTTTGTAGGCAGAGCTTAAGGTTAACATTGGGACCCTGATTGATCAGATGAAAACACAGCCAGATAGTTTTTTTAAACCAACTTCGGTAAATTGTAGTAAGGAGAAGTTAGGGAGTTGCTTCCGAGACAGCAGGGTGAGCGGAGCTGTGCTGCCCGCCGCCCCCTGACGAACACCGACAAGGTAATGAACGCACGCGATGCCACATAACAGCGCATAAAGTTTCACTCAGAACTGCAGAAGTCTCATCTGTTACACCCCATTTTTTGCGTATACTAGTGTCGATCGTCAATTAAAGCTCATGGTGTTCACATTTGCCACTTGAAGTAAAAATCTGAAACGCGATAATTTTTCTGTTATATAGTTATTGAGAAGCCACAGCAGCCACTGTAATTTACGACAAGTTAGATAAGTAATTAAAGATAATTTAGGGTCACTGTAGACCATTTTGATGGTTTTCTCTTTTGTGAAACTTAAATTAAACCTAGATTATAGATGTGATATGGCATAGGTCATCCTTCGATCCATTGTAGAACTTGGAAACCCATTCAGGGAATATTCGTTCACATTTTTGTTGAACGCAGTTGGTTTTTACCATCCTGTGTTAAGATACTTCCTTTTATAAATAGTGCAATTTATAAACAATGTTTTGTGAGTAGAATAAAATTTCCAATGGTAAACTTAACTGCTTTTTCGACGTTATTTTACCAGCTAACTAAAAATAGGAAAGCCTTGAATCCCTTCCACTAAATTTAGTTAGTATTAAGATTCTTTTACAGGGAGTGCAGTGGAGCTGTCGCTGAGATCGTTTAGTATTTGGATATATCATCGCTAGTCTCACTGAACTCTTCTGAATTCTACATGTCATGTGTGGTCTGGCGTCCGCCGTTGGATAAGCAGCTGCCAGCAGCAAGCCGTATAACCCTAGCTTACTTATTTGTTAGATAGTTTAATTAATTTCTTTGCGTGTTTTTGGGTACTTGCATTGTTTAATTCATATATTTCGGGCGTATTATAGTATTTGAGGGTTGTAGCATCGCGCCTTAGTACCTGCATAGTGTAAATTCACGTAGTCGTCTGTCTTCTGTTTTTGTTTTGAACAGCCAGTGTCGGTTGGTCACAGCCAGTGTGCTCCCTGCCGCTGTTGGATAAGCAGCTGCAGCAGCAAGTCGTATAATCCTAGCTTACTTATTTGTTAGATAGTTTAATTAATTTCTTTGTGTGTTTTTGGGTACTTGTATTGTTTCATTCATATTTCGGGCGTATAATAGTATTTGACAGTTGTAGCATCGCGCTTTAGTGTTTACTTGGTAGATTCTTACTTAAATTGCGTGTGAGTTTCGTATAGGAGGTGCAATTTCGAGTTTTAGTTACTGTAATCGTAAATTCAGCAGATTGTAGCGCAGTCGTTAGGCATTTGTACAGGTTAGTTGATACATTCTTTGCGTGTTTTGCTTGCGTTATCTAGGCATGGACTCGTGTTTCAGTAACTGTTGTTCAACATCGATTAGAATGGACAGGGACTGCGATTGCTGTGTTCGGATGAGGACTGACTTGGCATCCCTTCGCTCACAGCTGCAATCGGCGCTGACTTCGGTCGCGCAGCTTGAGGTTGTTGCCAATGGGCACCACTGTGGGGAGCCGGACTTGGGTATCACGGGGATGTCAACCTCGTCCCGTCTGTCCCCAGATCGGTCTGCCGCTGTGGTTGCCCCGGTTGCTGCCCGCAGTGGGGCTGAGCACTCGCCTGTGGTTGATTGGGAGGTCGCTCCAAGGCGTGGCAGGCAGCGAAAGGCGTCCCCGGAGGCTGATCAGAAAGCCTCCCCGGTGCGTCTGACAAACCGGTTTCAGGCACTGTCTCTGGCTGAGCCAGATGCAGCTGCCTGCCCTGTTTCAGAGGATCATTCTCAGCCTTCAAGGTCCGGGCAATCGCAGAGGGTGGGCTTACTGGTAGTTGGGAGCTCCAATGTTAGGCGCGTAATGGGGCCCCTTAGGGATACAGCGGCTAAGGAGGGGAAGAAATCCACTGTGCACTCCATGTGCATTCCGGGAAGAGTCATTCCTGATGTGGAAAGGGTCCTTCCGGATGCCATGAAGAGCACAGGGTGCAGCCAGCTGCAGGTGGTGGCACATGTCGGCACTAATGACGTGTGTCGCTTTGGATCTGAGGAAAGTCTCTCTGGATTCCAGCGGCTATCTGATTTGGTGAAGGCTGCCGGTCTTGCTTACGAGATGAAGGCAGAGCTCACCATCTGCAGCATCGTCGACAGAACCGACTGCGGACGTTTGGTGCGGAGCCGGGTGGAGGGTCTGAATCAGAGGCTCAGACGGTTTTGCGACCGTGTTGGCTGCAGATTCCTTGACTTGCGCCATAGGGTGGCGGGGTTTCGGGTTCCGCTGAATAGGTCAGGAGTTCACTACACTCAGCTGGCGGCTACACGGGTAGCGGAGGCTGTGTGGCGTGGACTGGGCGGTTTTTTAGGTTAGAAGGCCTCGGGAAAGTACGGGGTGGGCTGCAATGTCAAAGGGTGCATGGCAAATACAGGACGTGCTTGGATCAAGGAACAGTCGGAATTATAGTTGTAAATTGTTGTAGTTGCGCTGGAAACGTCCCTGAGCTTCAAGCGCTAATAGAAAGCACAGAAGTTGATATCGTTATAGGTACAGAAAGCTGGCTAAAACCTGAAGTAAGTTCTGCAGAAATTTTTACGAAGTCTCAGACGGTGTTCAGGAAAGATAGATTAGGCAGAATTGATGGTGGAGTATTTGTGTGTGTCAGTAGTGGTTTATCTTTTAGTGAAGTCGAAGTAGATACTCCGTGCGAATTGGTATGGGTGGAGGTTATACTTAACAGCCGAATTAAGTTAATAATTGGCTCCTTCTACCGACCCCCAGACTCCGATGATACAGTTGCGGAACAGTTCAGAGAAAGTTTGAGTCTCGTAACAAATAAATACCCCACTCATACGATTATAGTTGGTGGGGACTTCAACCTACCCTCGGTATGTTGGCAAAAATACTTGTTCAAAATCGGTCTTAGGCAGAAAACATCTTCCGAGATTGTCCTAAATGCTTTCTCCGAAAATTATTTCGAGAAGTTAGTCCACGAACCCACGCGAATTGTAAATGGTTGCGAAAACACACTTGACCTCTTAGCCACAAACAATCCAGAGCTGATAGAGAGCATCATGACTGATAAAGGGATTAGTGATCACAAGGTCGTTGTAGCTAGGTTCAATACAGTTTCTTCCAAATCCATCAGAAACAAACGCAAAATAATTTTATTTAAAAAAGCGGATAAAGTGTCACTAGAAGCCTTCCTAAAAGACAATTTCCATTCCTTCCGAACTGACTATGCAAATGTAGACAAGATGTGGCTCAAATTCAAAGATATAGTAGCAACAGCAATTGAGATAGTCATACCTCATAAATTGGTAAGAGATGGAACGGATCCCCCGTAGTACACAAAAAAGGTCCGAACGCTGTTGCAGAAGCAACGGAAAAAGCATGCGAAGTTCAGAAGAACGCGAAATCCCGAAGATGGGCTAAAATTTACAGACGCGCGAAATTTGGCACGGACTTCGATGCGAGATGCCGTCAATAGGTTCCACAACGAAACATTGTCTCGAAATTTGGTAGAAAATCCGAAGAAATTCTGGTCGTATGTAAAGTACACAAGCGGCAAGACGCAGTCAATACCTTCGCTGCGCAGTGCCGATGGTACTGTTACCGACGACTGTGCCGCTAAAGCGGAGTTATTGAACGCAGTTTTCCGAAATTCCTTCACCAGCGAAGACGAATGGAATATTCCAGAATTCTAAACACGAACATCTGCTAGCATGAGTTTCTTAGAAGTAGATACCTTAGGGGTTGCGAAGCAACTCAAATCGCTTGATACGGGCAAGTCTTCAGGTCCAGATTGTATACCGATTAGGTTCCTGTCAGATTACGCTGATACTATAGCTCCCTACTTAGCACTCATATACAACCGCTCGCTCACCGATAGATCTGTACCTACAGATTGGAAAATTGCGCAGGTCGCACGGGTGTTTAAGAAGGGTAGTAGCAGTAATTCATCGCACTACAGACCTATATCACCGGTTTGCAGTAGGCTTTTGGAGCATATACTGAATTCAAACATTATGAATTACCTTGAAGGGAGCTATCTATTGATACGTAATCAGCATGGTTTCAGAAAACATCGTTCTTGTGCAACGGAGCTAGTTCTTTATTCACACGTAGTAATGGCCGCTATCGACAGGGGATCTCAAGTTGATTCCGTATTTCTAGATTTCCGGAAAGCTTTTGACACCGTTCCTCACAAGCGACTTCTAATCAAGCTAAGGGCCTATGGGGTATCGTCTCAGTTATGCGACTGGATTCGTGATTTCCTGTCAGGAAGGTCGCAGTTCGTAGTAATAGACGGCAAATCATCGAGTAAAACTGAAGTGATATCAGGTGTTCCCCAGGGAAGCGTCCTGGGACCTCTGCTGTTCCTGATCTATATAAATGACCTGGGTGACAATCTGAGCAGTTCTCTTAGATTGTTCGCAGATGATGCTGTAATTTACCGTCTAGTAAGGTCATCCGAAGACCAGTATCAGTTGCAAAGCGATTTAGAAAAGGTTGATGTATGGTGTGTCAGGTGGCAGTTGACGCTAAATAACGAAAAGTGTGAGATGATCCACATGAGTTCCAAAAGAAATCCGTTGGAATTCGTTTACTCGATAAATAGTACAATTCTCAAGGCTGTCAGTTCAACTAAGTACCTGGGTGTTAAAATTACGAACAACTTCAGTTGGAAGGACCACATAGATAATATTGTGGGGAAGGTGAGCCAGAGGTTGCGTTTCATTGGCAGGACACTTAGAAGATGAAACAAGTCCACTAAAGAGACAGCTTACACTAGACTCGTTCGTCCTCTGTTAGAATATTGCTGCGCGGTGTGGGATCCTTACCAGGTGGGATTGACGGAGGACATCGAAAGGGTGCAAAAAAGGGCAGCTCGTTTTGTATTATCACGTAATAGGGGAGAGAGTGTGGCAGATATGATACACGAGTTGGGATGGAAGTCATTACAGCAAATACGTTTTACGAAATTTCAGTCACCAACTTTCTCTTCCGAATGCGAAAATATTTTGTTGAGCCCAACCTACATAGGTAGGAATGATCATCAAAATAAAATAAGAGAAATCAGAGCTCGAACAGAAAGGTTTAGGTGTTCGTTTTTCCTGCGCGCTGTTCGGGAGTGGAATAGTAGAGAGATAGTATGATTGTGGTTCGATGAACCCTCTGCCAAGCACTTAAATGTGAATTGCAGAGTAGTCATGTAGATGTAGATGTAGATATACCAGCAACAGGTCCCAGGTTCAAACGAGTCAATTCCCTAAATAACATGCTCAGAGCGTCGTTGCGCGAAAGTGGTAGGGAGACACGATACGGAACAAACAGACACCACGCAGAATGTTAGATCTTCTCTCCCTGTTCCAGTCCCAAAGAGAACGACGGAAAAATGACTGTCTAGATGCCTCTGTACGAGCCCTAATCTCTGTTATCTTATCTTTGTGGTCTTTCCGCGAAATGTAAATTGGCGGCAGTAAAATTGTACTGCAGTCAGCCTCAAATGCTGGTTCTCTAAATTTCCTCAGTAGCGATCCACGAAAAGAACGCCTTCTTTCCTCTAGAGACTCCCACCCGAGTTCCTGAAGCATTTCCGTAACACCGGCGTAATGATGAAACTTACCAGTAACAAATCTAGCAGCCCGCCTCTGAATTTCCTCTACGTCCTCCCTCAATCCGAACTGATAGGGATCCCAAACGCTCGAGCAGTAATCAAGAAAAGGTCGTATTAGTGTTTTATAAGCGGTCTCCTTTACAAATGATCCACATATTCCCAAAATTCTACCAATGAACCGAAGACGACCATCTGCCTTCCACATAATTGCCATTATACGCTTGACCCACTTTATATCTCTGTGCAGTGTTACGCCCAAATATTTAATCGACGGGACTGTGTCAAGCGCTAAACTATTAATAGATTATTCAAACATTGCAGGATTCTTTTTCTAATTCATCTGCATTAATTTACATTTATCTATATTTAGAGTTAGCTGCCATTCTTTACACCAATCAGAAATCCTGTCCAATACACTGGCAGAAGAAAAATGCAATCAGAGTACGGAGCAGTACGTGCGCACTGCGGGGCTGCAGTGTTGGTGATCCATCTGCCACGGCCATCGGCGGTCAACTGGAGCCCAGGAGGCCCGTCTGTCCAGCCTGTGTTCTGACTCTGCAGGCAGCGACTGAACCGAGCGTCTGCAGCATTCGTTGTGCCGTACAACCGTGTCCCACTGACGAGCACATACTGTTCAACAGCTTCAGCCATTTGAACACGATCGTATTGTGGGCCTTGCGCAAGATGGATGGGTGTACTGACAGATTGCTGCACATGGTAGGCACACTGTATCGGTGGCGTATCGCTGCTTTGAACAACAGGGCATCTGGCCACACTCTGACACTAACATTGCAAAATCTATAATAACAGGACTGACCATGTTGCAGTGGGACAAAAGCCCGAGAAAATGATGATGATGGGTTGTTGTAAAAGTGGAAAACAAGAAAATCAAAGCATATGAGATGGAGTGGTATAGAAAGATGCTGAAAATTAGGTTGGATGGATAAGGTGAGAAATGAGGAAGTTGCCGCAGAATCGGTGACAAGAGGATGTGGAAAATACCGACAACAGGAACTGACAGTATGCTATGCCATGCATTAAGACATAAAGTAATAACATCAGTGGTACTAGAGGGAGCTGGTGTGGGTAAAAATAGTAGGGGAAGACAGACATCCAACAAATAGGAGAGGAAGTAGGGTGCAAGTGATACCCTGGAGGAAGAGTTTGCAACAGCAGAAGAAGTCGTGTTGTGGGCCTGACGCAACATGATGGGTGTACTGACAAATTGCTGCACATGGTAGGCATAATGTATCGGTGGCGTATCGCTGTTTTGAACAGCTGTTTGTAAAACATTCCCACGCCTGTAGGCTAGGTTCTGGACGTCCGCGAAGTAAAGACGCACGTCCAGGTCGGCGCACTGTGCGAACATCGATGGTCGACCGAACATCACGAACATCACATCACCGAACATCCAATCACGTTTTCCACCTGCTGTGTCATCAGGGACCAGTGAGGATTGTCTGCTGGCAGCAGGCTCAAGATAACGCCTCTCTCTGGCCAGGCTACCACTCATACCACGACACCGCCGACAATGGATGATCCGGCGTCGTGGAAGAGTCAGCTGCAGAGTGGAATGGCGCCCTGCTGTCTTCAGTGACGAGAGCAGGTACTGTCTGCATGTCAGGGGCGCACGTACTCGTTTCTGCTGTATAGCTGATGAGCTGCCTATTCCAGAGTGCGTGGACCCATCCTAGGCTTCGCGCTGTTGGGGGAGGGGGTGCGGTGGGTCACATCTCGCTTCTCTGCACGGGAAAGTAACCAGTGTCTGCTGCACTGTACATGCTGCTATACTCGCGCTGCTGTCATTTCTTCTGCACAGGCAGGTGATGGGCTGTTCCAGGAAGACAGCGGACGTCCACATACGCTATCCTACATGCTCTTCGTGGTGCACAGCAACTGTCCTGACCAGCAAAATACGTTTTTAAACATGCGGAACATGTACAACGAGGAAAGTAGAAAAATAAGCGAGGCCAAGAAAATTGGAAATGGGGCAGGTGATATAAATATTCTAGTATTAATAGCGTACTTTATAACAGTTTTGTAGAGGTGATTGTCAATTGCAGCATATGTAGTGTTCCTTTGCCAGCAATTCGCTCTTCGATCCATCGACGAGTTCAGTCGGTTCCTCGCAATTTTCTCCACTCTTCTTCGACGATTGCTAACGGAGTTAACGCAGCATTAAACGAACTTGAACCGTCCCCTTGGAAAAATTTATACACGACTGTGCTTAAACTGACACACAATATTTTTAGCGCAACGCAATCTGACTTTCAAAAATCCCTACGAAAGAATGGCCCTGACTAACATTAACCTATACGTTTCACAAATCACTTACCTCACAAAAATCTTCGTTACTCAAGCTACTGCAATACAGCGAGCGCCACTACTGCCAGCTAAATAAAAGATTCAAACTACTGAAGGCACTAACTACTGATAGGCATAGTTAGCAAATGAAAGATTTTAATAGAGAACAAACAATGTATTTACCTCACTAGTCATAATATATATAGCAGTTCATGACACCAATTCTTACAAATTTCAAAACTCCGCCATCTCTCTCCCCACGTCCACCACTGCTGGCGGCTCACCTTCAACTGTGCAACGCTACGCACTGTTAGCATCCAGCTGCCGCTGCCCGACACTACAGTGGCAGACAACAATGCAAACTAGCCACAGACTGCGCACAGCACAGCCAGTGATTTTTCATACAGAGCGCTATGTGGGGTTACCAATAAGAAAATATAAACAGTCTACTTACATAGCCCCCATGCTCCCCACAAAAAATTTTTACAAATTGTTTTGGGCAGTGGCCAATAATGATTTCATAAAATTTTTCATAATTACTATAACAAAGATATCAAATGCACACACTTATTGATACAACGTTGGTCAAAAGCTAAAATTTTCTCGCAGTCCATAAAGACAGTCCTGATCGTTCACCACAGTAAAATTGCAGTGTTTTTCTCAAAGTCTGAGTAGTAAAATAAAATGCACACGGAAGTAGTGGATTTCCATGCATTCTGGAAGAAGTAGTGTTGTCCTTCCAACGGAAAGACAGTGCTGACTCTTGACATGCAGACAGGTAATGGGTCACAACAGAGCAAACCCACAGCAGAGTCAGTCAAAGTTGAAGACTATTGGTAGGTAGGTCATCACAGAGCAGACCCACTGTAGTCCTGGTAGAGACTACGGTATTGGTGGGCCACCAGATGTGCAGACCCATTGCAGTCCTTGTAGAAATAATGGTATCGGTGGGTCGTCAAAGGTGTAGACCCACTGTAGTCCTTGTAGAGATGGCCAGCAGCCATCTGTTTGACTGTGCAGGTGCACAATCACCATTGAAGAGTCTTGCGGATAATATAGCAAGTCCATAACCACCACTTGTGCACTCACAAAAATTGTTTTTGAAACGTTCTTACAATCAGCAATGCTGTTATCCAGTCCCTTACTGAATTATTAACACGCGTGCAAACACTATCAGTCCCTACTTCTCACATATTGTCCATATACTATGACCAACAGAAACGTGTGCAGTGAAATGTAATTTACAAGTTACTTAATTTGATGAACTGTTGTCAATTACAATTTTATAACATAAGAATGCAATAACAAAGGTACAAAATACATCTTTAAAGAACATAACAATACAGATAACTTTTGCAGTAGTATAGGCTTTACAAAAGAATCGAAATAGCAAATACATCAGTGTTATAAAAATTATGACATAAGTTCATACATAAAAGATCAGAATAAGTTTTGAAACATCAACTTCACACATGAGCATTAAAAACAGAACAGAATAAATAATTTCCAAACATATTTACAAAAAAAGGACATATTATTAATGCAAATTATATTTGAGGATAACAGTATTCCTCGTCATAGTGAATGTAGCTGCATATTAGAAAATTCTACAACATAAGTCTTATCAGATGAACATATAAAGACAGGAAGAACATAAATACACAAGGGTACACAAAAACATAGTGGGATAACACAAAAGGAAAGGACAGGGTTTGTTTTCAGTGTAACGTTTGGGACTGCAGTTCAACCCAAAACTTCATTCTGTAGATCTTTCGTCATATCTCAACATTTGTTTCCACCAAAAATATCCTATCCAAGCATGCTTTCTGTATTTTTCTCACATCCTCTTTCAAAAATAGTTTTTCTCCACTGTACACTACTTTTTTGGCCAGACCATTTCTTAAAGCTTCTCAATGCTTTTCTTCCAATTCATCATAGTTAGTTTCTTATATAGTCTACCCCCTCTTAAGCTAACTTAAATCTACTGAGCTCAGATACTAAACTAAGGGACGAGGCAATGTAGCAGCACAAAACAATTAATACAAACAGCAATAACAAAAAAAATATAAATTGGCAAAGCAAGCAGCAGTAAATCTAATAACTTATATCTAAACATGACAAACCCACAAGCAGAAAAAAATATTACAGTAAAAATGTTTAATATCTATGTCACATCTTAACACTAGTGTGATGCATCACGAGAACATACGCTAGCAGATAAATTACCAAATCGTAAAAAAAATTATTTATGCAGTTCCTGTGAAGGGAAATGTCTATTTATGTTCCCTCGTTTTCTTAGAAGTAGATCATAATTTCTTTTACTGGATCTGTAGGCATAAAAAAACGATATTAGTACATCTATTAAATTTTATTTTAACTGATGCTGCAGTGCAGCTAGAAACTAGATATTAAACAAAATAGGCAAAGCAAGGCGTGAAACGTCATTCGCTAGCCATAAGGCATTTCATAATGCAGTAAACAATTTTCCAACTAGCAAAACAATAGACATGAAACGTTGCTCATCATTTCATTTCAGTAAATATCATAAATTAAGAACTCTACAGTGTAATTATGTTTTCAAGTTTGAGGGTGTCGTATTTACGATGCTTTCTACAAAGGAATGTCAATAGCGAGGATAATGGCTTCCCTTTTTTTTTTTACCTGTGTCTCTGAAAGGCACACACTAATGTCTTTCTTTTTCCCAGGCGACTGTCGCACAGCTGGGTGCCCACGACGCATTACGTGCAGGTGGCCACTTACCTTTCTTACTGAAAAATTTACGACAGCAGTTTCCGCTACAGTGACAGTCTCATATAAAAATATTTTCACAGGTTGAGAATTTGCGTTAGAAATCTGTAGAAACAAAATCCTTTAAATATAATAGTGTCCAAAAAATTTTCACCAGCATAGTGATACATTCACGCATATACACACATTTCATAACACTTAAAGTACGATTCTCGGTTTCCAACATCCTTTTTCACAAACCAGAGTCCCTAACCACTAATCATTATTCCTTGCTTTATTACACATATACATATTCGTAGACACTTCTTCAATATTTCATCATAATAAATATGTAGCACAATCAAATTCCTCATATAGCATCAGCTTATTGGTCATAAACATACCTCAGCAGCATAATACACATAGTCATCGTAATAATAACACCATAGCACCTCAGTCAAATTCTCAAAATCGTAGTAGCTTCTTCCAATAATTTCAAAACCTAAAAAAAATTCTCTGCTCATGTCAAAAGTGTCATCTACCTCAAACATACTTTAAAAATCATGTTCCCATACCAAATACATCATTCAAAGCTCTCATAATATTACAATAGTTCCGAAAAAATTTGAACTTTTCACAAAGTACAGAAAAAATACAATTTCATAAGTGTGAAATTATCCAACTGTGTAATTACGTAAACATGTGTCACTGATGTAGTAAAAAAAATGTTTGTTCCTCTGTTAAATGATCAGATAGCTGTGTAATTTATGTGTTAGAGAAATATGGTACCGACGTGTAAATTTGTATAAGCAAATACCATATTAGCTAGGGCTCCTTGTGCTTGCCATACACATGGTACACAAAGTAAGCGTGTACCCCCCTGAGGATTAATGTAATTATATCCTCAGGTGTTATAGATTACAGCAATGGAATGAAATGTATCACGGAAAACTTTCTTTGTAATTCAAATATGTTGAAAAATAAATAGTTTAATGCGTGTCCTGTAGCGCTAAATGTGCGTCTTGCTGTAAGACAATCTCTGTGGAAGTGTCGTAGTTATTGTCCTCCGAAAGCTAAGTTCTGCAGAAGTCAATGTACTTACCTCATGATAAACGAAATTGAAATGCTTTGCGTATAGATATCTTAGTTATTACGCTTATTGCCGTGATGAAGTAAGTACTGTACTGTACATATTGTTGTGCTACAGAAAAGGCTGTCTCATTGTAGCTATACCACAAAAGTTACTACTAAAACATGTTTTACTTTACAGAAAAATTCAGAAAAACTGTTCAGATATAAAACAGATACACCGCAAAAGCACAATGTAAATTGTGTCACACATTAGTAGCGTCGTGATAAAATCGTGTAGCTGTCACATAAACTAACCACTGTATCATCTGGTATCTCACAGAAAGTACTTTAAATCCAGAATGTATTTTCAAGTAAACCAAAATGTTGCATTAAAATCCCATTAGCAATACTGGTAAATGTTCTAAGTATGTGAACCTTATGGTCGTTACGTAATCGTGCAACTAACAAGCAATAATGTACACGCACAATAACACTGTGACGTCTGTTCACTATAACAATGCATTCGTAATTTCTGTTTAAATATGTTCTGTAGGTTCTAGACTGGATAGTAAACTTCAAACATTGTTGCATGTTAACAGTTTCTCAGTGTGACAAAGCATACTAGATATGTGAAGTGAAATGTTTTATGGCAAAGACAAAGTTAAAAAGCAGATTATCTTTCAATAAACGGTTTTACATGTGAAAGTGGTGTAAACCTTTACTCTTCCTCAGTATGCAGCAAATCAACTTGAAGTCAATCATCATGTGGTATACGGCAGTAAAGAACACTGGAATTTAGCTCAAGGTTAGCTTATGTTATTTTTATCTGAACCAGCCGGCGCACTCGGCTGCCTGCGGTGCGAGTCATTGTCTGTTTCTTTGTTGGCGCGCGTCGTTATTGGGATTAGGAGACCTAACTTCTACAAATTCACCTTGCCGAGAGGGGCCAGCTCTGTTTGAATCCCGCCAGTTCTGATGAAATTCCGGTTTGTCGTTATGATCATATCGTCTGTCGACATGTCGGTAGATTCCATAATTTCTTTCTTGTCGGTCACGTGGTGGAGAATTTCTACCTGAATCGTAAGTATGCGCTGGACCGTTGCGTCTGAAGTTATTCCGTCTCCCGTGATGATAATAGTTCTGGTTGCCATATTGTCTGTTTCTATGATTGTCTCTGTCATATTCATTACTACGGAAATGCGATTTTTCTCTGTAATTATTACTCTGCCAGTGGTTGTCATACGGGTGGTGTCTGTTTTGGTCACGATTTGTGTTGTGAGAATAGCCTTGTCGTGTCCAGTTGTTATTTCTTTCATCGCGGAATTGCGACGGATATGACCTGTAATTATTGTGCTTCTGTTTTCGCGTTCCGCGATTGTCAGTGTCAATTTCTAATTCTTGTAAGAGTCCCTGAAAACCTTCAATGTCGTCTTTGCAACGGCCTGCCAAAATAATATGTCGTAAATGTTCAGGCAATTTCATTAAGCAAATGTGGATGAGTTCTGTGGGGCTGTATGGGTTTGAAAGATATTTATTCTTATGTAACATGTCTTCAAAATATTTCAGAAGACTTGAAAATTCAGATTGGTCGAAATGTTTCATCATTATGATGCTATGTTTTACTCGGTCTTGTGTAGCTTGAGACCAATATGCTGAGAGGAAGGCATGATAAAATTCTCCTTCACTATGACAATCGTGAATGACCGATCGCAGCTGGTTCATTCTCCAAGTAGCCACACATAAATTCTAATCTGTGCTCTAATGACCAGTTGGGAGGAAAACAATGAGAGAATTGATGGAGCCACGCTTGTGGATGAATGTCGTTGCCAGAATTCTTAAATGTTTTGAATTTACATGCAGTAATGAACAGCTTATAGTCAAAATCATCGTGTCGGCGGGTAGCATATCGTTCATTGTTACGTCGTGTCGGCAGTTCCATCTCAAAATTCGGTGCACCTTGCCAATTTCTTTCACAATTTCCGAAATGCCCTGTGTTATTATTTTGTGGCTTTTCCGTATTTCTAAGTCTCTCTTCCCGTGTTGGAGCGCGAGTGTCCTCTGAAATACGTAATTCTTGTATTACCTGTGTCAGCTGATCTTGCACTTCCCGGATTTCTCTTTGGCGTTGTGTATTAATTTGATTCTGATTTTGTTTGAATTTCATAATTTGTTCGCACCCTTCTGTATCATTCAGATCATCATCTACCTTTGTAGATAAGTTAGTGAACTGATCTGAAAGTTCGGCTACTTTCTCCGATAGTGAACACATTTCCTCAGCGTGTTTTTCTGAACCAAGTTTCAGAGTGTCCATTTGTGATGAAATCGAATCTACTGTGACCTTTAAGTTTTCCTGAGTTCTTGCAAGTTGCTTAACCGAATCGGTGGATGCAACTGAGTCCATTTTAGCTTGCAAGGTGTCGTGATTTTCACAAACAATAGTTTGCAGTTGTTTTATGGCTCCTTCATGATTCTGTAATGCATTTTCATGCCGCGAAAAAATAGGTTGAAAACGCTCACAAATTTGTGTTTTAACGTCATTACAGATTTTTTGGCATTTCGATTCAATGTTATGTAACTCAGTAGTTAAATCTTCACGTGTTTGTTCAAGTGTGGTGTCTAACTTTCGAAGATTTTGTTCCATTGTGTCTAACTTTTGAAGCTTTTGCTGTGTTTGTCTCTGATTTTGTTCCATTGTGTCTAACTTTTGAAGCTTTTGCTGTGTTTGTCTCTGATTTTGTTCCAAGGTGTCTAACTTTTGAAGCTTTTGCTGTGTTTCTCTCTGATTTTGTTCCAAGGTGTCTAACTTTTGAAGATTTTGTTCCATTGTGTCTAACTTTTGAAGATTTTGTCCCATTTGTTTCTGATTTTGTTCAAGCGTTGTGTCTAACTTTTGTAGCCTTTGTCCCATATGTTGCATTAACTGTAATAACAGTGCACTGGTGTCTGAAACATGTTCCTCAGTGCTATTCGGCAATGCATTTGAACTGGCAATATTCGCAGTTTGAAAAACAGAAAATGTGTCTTGACTTATTTGAGAAAACGGTGAGGACGCAAAATCTGAATCTACAGTATTTGCAAGATTGTGTCCTGTCATTTCGGAATCCTGAGGCGAGATGTTGCCGACCGATCGATCGATAATGCTTCCCTGTTCACTAATTGTTTCACTGCTTACACCATTATTTGCAACTCGCTCCATTTCCCTATGCGCTATTACCAAATTACTACTTTGAACATTAGTGATTACATGGTGACGTTAACACACTGCTTTCGTCTTCACTGTCATTTTTCAGTTTACTTTGGAGCCTAGTGTTACGTTTTTCACATGCCATTATTGTCACAATTTTTCATACGACAACACAGAAAAACACAATTTGAAGAACAAAAATAAAAGAACACATTAACATAGCACTGAAAATAATATCTAATTAATTGCAAGCGCAGCTGCGAAATACTTCGTGCAAAACTACATGCATGCCACAACTATTTTACTGTACAACAATGAAAGACTGCAACTACAGAGGAAATTCTCTCTACAATTACGCGCTAGCAATAAACAAAAGCTACGCTAATTACACAAACTACAAGGAAAAAAATCAGAAGATTCCAGTGAGGTATCCTTGGCTAAGGGTCGACATATGAAACGTCCCCTTGGAAAAATTTATACACGACTGTGCTTAAACTGACACACAATATTTTTAGCGCAACGCAATCTGACTTTCAAAAATCCCTACGAAAGAATGGCCCTGACTAACATTAACCTATACGTTTCACAAATCACTTACCTCACAAAAATCTTCGTTACTCAAGCTACTGCAATACAGCGAGCGCCACTACTGCCAGCTAAATAAAAGATTCAAACTACTGAAGGCACTAACTACTGATAGGGATAGTTAGCGAATGAAAGATTTTAATAGAGAACAAACACTGTATTTACCTCACTAGTCATAATATATATAGCAGTTCATGACACCAATTCTTACAAATTTCAAAACTCCGCCATCTCTCTCCCCACGTCCACCACTGCTGGCGGCTCACCTTCAACTGTGCAACGCTACGCACTGTTAGCATCCAGCTGCCGCTACTCGACACTACAATGGCAGACAACAATGCAAACTAGCCACAGACTGCGCACAGCACAGCCAGTGATTTTTCATACAGAGCGCTATGTGGGGTTACCAACAAGAAAACATAAACAGTCTACTTACAAACTGTTTGATGATGATGATGATGTTTGGTTTGTGGGGCGTAAACTGCGCGGTAATCAGCGCCTGTACAAGTACTTATTTTTACAAAATTCAATTATTTTTTACTTCTACATGTACTTCTACATCTATATACACACTCCGCAATCCGCCATACGGTGCGTGGCGGCGGGTACATCGTACTACAACTAGCATCTTGTCTTCCTCTTCCAGTTCCAAACAGAACGAGGGAAACATGACTGCCTATATGCCTCTGTACGAGCCCTAATCTCTCTTATCTTATCTTTATGGTCTTTCCGCGAAATGTAAGTTGGCGGCAGTAAAATTGTACTGCAGTCATCCTCAAATGCTGGTTCTCTAAATTTCCTCAGTAGCGATTCACGATAAGAACGCCTTCTTTCCTCTAGAGACTCCCACCAGAGTTCCTGAAGCATTTCCGTAACACTCGCGTGATGATCAAACCTACCAGTAACAAATCTTGCATCCCGCCTCTGCATTGCTTCTATGTCCTCCCTCAATCCGAACTGATAGGGATCGCAAACGCACGAGCAGTACTCAAGAATAGGTCGTATTAGTGTTTTATAAGCGATCTCCTTTACAGATGAACCACAGCTTCCGAAAATTCTACCAATGAACCGAAGACGACTATCCGCCTTCCCCACAACTGCCATTACATGCTTGTCCCGCTTCATATCACTCTGCAATGTTACGCGCAATATTTAATCGACGTGACTGTGTCAAGCGCTACACTACTAATGGAGTATTCAAACATTACGGGATTCTTTTTCCTATTCATCTGCATTAATTTACATTTATCTATATTTAGAGTTAGCTGTCATTCTTTACACCAATCACAAATCCAGTCCAAGTCATCCTGTATCCTTCTACAGTCACTCAACGACGACACCTTCCCGTACACCACACCATCATCAGCAAACAGCCGCACAGTCCAGTCTAGCCATTGTCACGAATGATGATGATGATGATGAAATAATGAAGACAACACAGTCCCCGGACATAGAAAATCCCCATCCCGGCCGGGAATCTAACCCGGGACCTTGTGATCCAGAGGTAGCAACGCTAGCCACTAGACCACGGGCTGCGGACTAAACAAACTGTGTGATCTGCATTCTGATGCAGCTGACAACGGTCACAGAAGAACGCCGCAGTCGCAAATGACGATAACGAGCAAAGTGTGTTCCGTGAGATGTGCTGAGGTCGTTAGACTGCGCGCGGCAGCCAAGACAGACACAGCGTCTGCCGTGCTTCGAGATGAGAGACACGCCCCCTGTGGGGGACGGCTTACGTCACAGCGCGTGCTGCAGGGAGCTGTCCGCTATAGCATCAGAGTACTGCGTCACTACACGCGTCAAAGAAGGTGGAACAGTAAAGAACGAATTCCGCAGCCGACGACCGACTCGCGTGCCTATGTCTTCAAGTCACATCTGGCGACTCGGTGTATTTAGCTGCGATTGTTTTCGTCGCAAGTTGCGGACAAAGCTCCATGGTTTAACGTATATCTCTCCCTTGTGTAGTTCCATTCTTTCTTTTCTTTCCTTTCCTCATTAAGAATTTACGTAGATAATATAGTCAAAGTACAGGGGCCTACACCTCAGTACCAACGTTATTCTATTCAATCACCTTTTAATACTTCTTCTCATTATCTGCTACTCCTTATTAATATTCGTGTTCCGTGTACTTTGCCTTCAGACATACGCTTCCGGGTTCCCTGACTTTCTCCAGTTAATGTGCAGATGCGTGATCGTGTAAATATGTGGCTCCTGCTTTAGCAAATAATTCGCCGTTTACATTGCTCTGGAAACAAGAAGCATTTTTGAATTAGACCCAGTAGCATTCGAACACTTCAGATACGTGTGAACTGTACGGTTTTATCGAAGATTTTTCTAGTTGCGACCTCGTGTTGTTAGACAACGGTAAAATTTGACCTTGAATCCTGCAAAAGGAAACAGAACCTCGATAAGCAGGTGATGACAGTGTTGTACGAGCAGACTTCGTTCTATAAGTTACTGGTTCATTAACGTTATCTGCGAAGGTTTCATGAGGACCAAACCGTCAAATACCAGCGGAAAGATAAGGTTATCACTGCGACCTTGGCTAACGCCCACATTGACAGTGTGAGAATCCACGCGCTCGCTTGCATGTATGTGTATATGTGTGTGTGTGTGTGTGTGTGTGTGTGTGTGTGTGTGTGTGTGTGTGTGTGTCTTTGTGTGCGTGGATGGGTAGGTGGACGTGTGCGTCAGTGTGTGTCTACAGAGTCTTGTTGGGCAGAAACGCTAAGCTGACAGCATGAGACTGCAGACTAGAGCTTATATTTCTTGAATCACAGCTGACATTTCTCTTCGCATACCACGACGCTCTATTTAGGGACTCGTGCAATTTGCTTTCTATCTGTCCGCCCTGTACTCTGCACTCAACAGTGGAATTCCCATTGCACTCTTAATGTTGCAGCCGTTGCTTTTAATTTCGGCGAAGGTTGTTGTGACTTTTCTACGTTCTGAGCCAGTCTTTCCAAAAATCGTTTCTTTTTCAGTTTCTTCACATTTCGCCCACACTTTCTAGTTATTTCATTCTCAAGTGATTTGTATTTGTGAATTCCTGAATTCCCCAGAATATATTTGTATTTCATTCTTCGGTCGATCAACTGAAGTACTTCTTCTGTTATCCGTGGTTTCTTTGCAATTGTCTTCCTTGTACGCACGGTTTTCTGTCCAGCTTATGTGACTGCCCTCTTCAGAGACGACCATTCCCTTTCAACTGTACTGCCTACTGAGTTATTCCTTATTGCTGTATCTATAATCTCAGTGAACTTAGGGAGTATCTCCTCATTCCTTAGTGCTTCCGAATCCCACTTCTTTGCGCATTGATTCTTTCGGACTAGTCTCTTGAACTTCAGCCTACTCTTCATCACCACCAAAGTGTGATCTGAGTATATAGGCTATCTGCTGCTGGGGACTCCTTGCAATTCAATATCTGATTTCGGAATCTCTGTATGATCATGATCTAATCTAACAGAAATCTTCCATTATCACCCGGCCTTTTGTAACTATTCGTCCTCCACTTGTGATTCTCGAACAGAGAATTCGCCATTACTAGCTACAATTTATTACGTATCTCACGTTGCTCCTCTCTCATTCACACTACAGAGACGACATTCTCCCGTACCCCTTTTTTCTACTTCTTCCCCTACAACGGCATTCCAATCTCCCATGACTGCTACATTTTCATGCCTACTGAATTACCCCTTCATATCCTCATATAATTTCTCTGTCTCTTCATATTGTGCTTGCGGCACTGACATGTACACCTAAAGTATTGTTGTCGTTGATTTTCCGTCGATTCTGATGAGATGAGAACAACCCATTCACTAAACTGTTCCAGTAACTCACTCTCAGCCGTACTTCAATATTTATAAAGAATCCCACTGCCATTATTACGTATCTCACGTTGCTCCTCTCTCATTCACACTACAGAGACGACATTCTCCCGTACCCCTTGCTGCTGCTGATGTTATCCTGTACTCGTCTGACCATATATCCTTGTCATCTTTTCATTTCACTTCACTGACCCCCTACAATATCAAGACTAAGTTTTGCATTTACCTTTTCAGATTTTCTAGATTACCTACCACGTTAAACCTTCTGACATTACACGCCCCGACGTGTAAAATGTTATCCTTTTGGTGGTTACTGAATTGTTTTCTCATGGTCCTGTCTCCCTTGGCAGTCCCCTTCGGGAGATCCGAATGGGGAACTAGTTCAAAAATGGTTCAGATGGCTCTGAGCACTATTGGATTTAACTTCTGAGGTCATCAGTCCCCTAGAACGTAGAACTACTTAAACCTAACTAACCTAAGGACATCACACACACCCATGCCCGAGGCAGGATTCAAACCTGCGACCGTAGCGGTCGCGCGGTTCCAGACTGTAGCGCCTAGAACCGCTCGGCTGCCCCGGCCGGCCGGGGAACTAGTCCGGAATCTTTTGCCAGTGGAGAGATCATTTCAGTTCTCCAATTACAGGCCAAATGTCCTGTGATTGGACATGATGTTCTTTAATACAGTGGTTTCCATTGCCTTCTGCATGCTCGTGCCGTTGGTCATAACTGAGGCCGAGCGGGATTAGCCGAGCGGTCTCAGGCGCTGCAGTCATGGACTGTGCGGCTGGTCCCAGCGGAGGTTTGAGTCCTCCCTCAGGCATGGGTGTGTGTGTTTGTCCTTAGGATAATTTAGGTTAAGTAGTGTGTAAGCTTAGGGACTGATGACCTTAGCAGTTAAGTCCCATAAGATTTCACACACATTTGAACATTTTTTGATCATTGCTGATTCTTCTGCCTTTTAGCGGCAGTTCCCCACCCCAAGGGCAAGTGCCCTGAACGTCTCTCCGTTCCTTCGCCCTCTTTGACAACGCCCTTGGCAGAACGAGGGTGACTTCTTTTCCCGGAAGTCTTCGGCCACTATTACTTACGATTGCCATTCAAAATGTCAGCAGAGGTAAGGTTAGAACACGGAATCGACGTCGTTTTGATTGTCAGTTAGAGACACTACCGCCCTCTTTTTTCGGTAATGTTCGTTGCGTTTGGTCTGGCGGACGTCACAGGACATCCGTTCAAGTTGATCGTTGATTCCTTTGCTCAGTTTTTTTATTACGCAGGGCCAGCGCTTCTGTGACCGAACACGCTGAGCTACCGTGCCGGCAACCCCTAGCCCACGGGAGCAAGTCAGAGCTGTAACGCATTACCACGAATTATTTATCGAGCTAAGGTAGAGGTCAATCTGCGGGCTGGTCAGATTGGATTCCGGAGCAACACAGGAATGCACGTTGCGCAACCGGAAGTGAATTTTTCTGCGTCACGGGCGTAGTAATTCTTGGGCCGTGCCACTGCCTGCCTCGCCAGAAAGTAAGTCCCACTACCTTAACAGCTTCTTCAAACGGTTGCGTCTCTTATCCAAACACGTCTTTAACTGTGATGACCAGTTACGGCTCACGGAGTCACAAATATTTACAGAGAATCCAAGAGACACAGAGGCATCGCAAGAGCACCTTCCTTCGATTTATCTTGGAAGATAAAATAAAAAAGGGACACGTACATTTATAGCGTCTTAGATCTGTAAAAAGCTTTCGACATTCTTGCCTGGAATACACTCTTTGGAGTTCTGAATTTATCATCTGTTCAGTACAGGAGACGAAAGGCTGTTTACAGTGTGTACACAAAACTGACTGTAACTGAAAGCAAGGCAGTTATTGGGAAACAGAGTAAGACAAGATGGTAGCCCATGATCCGTTTTATTCGAACTGTTCGTTTAGCAAGCCGTAATGGAAAGTAATGAGAAATTTAGAAAAGGAAATAAGGCACAGGGAAAAGAAAGAATACTTTAAGATTTGTTGGTAACATTGTAATTCATCTACATTCACGTCTGCGTGCATACTCTGCAAATGACACTGGCAGAGGGTTCATCGAACTATCTTCACAATAATTCTCTGTTATTCCACTCTAGAATAGTGGGCTGGAAAAAAGAAACACCTACATTTTTCGTGCGAGCTCTGATTTTCTTTATTTTATTATGATTTTCTTTTCTCTCTATGTAAGTATGCGTCAACAAAGTATTTTCTCATTCGGAGGAGAAAGTTGGTGGTTGAAATTTCGTGAGAAGATACTGGCGCAACGAGAAACGCCTTTATTTTAATGATGTCCACCCCAAATCCTGTATCATGTGAGTGACACCCTCTCCCCTATTTCTCGTTGATATAAAACGTGCTGCTCTTCTTTGAACTTTCTCGATGTACTCCGTTAATCCTATCTGGTAAGGATTCCACCCTGTGCAGCAGTACTCAAAAGAGAACGTACAAGCGTAGTGTAGGCTGTCTCTGCAGTAGCTGTGTTGCGTTTTCTGAGTGTTCTGTCAATAAACAGCAGTCTTTGGTTCACCTTCGCCACAAAATTTTCTATGTCTTCTTTTCAATTTAAGCTGTTCATAGTTGTAATTCTTAGGCGTTTAGTTCAATTTAAGGCCATTAGATTTGATTAATTTATCGTGCAATCGAAGTTTAACGAATTCCTTTTAGCACAGGTGTGGATGGCCACACACATTTAGTTATTTAGGGTCAATTGACAATTTTCGCACCACACAGCTATCTTTTCTAAATCGTTTTGCAATTTGTTTTCATCTTCTGCTGACTTTACTAGTCGATAAACGACAGCATTCTCTGCAAACAACCTCAGACGGCTACTCAAATTGTCTCGTAAATCGTTTATATAGATAAGGAACAGCAGAGGACCTATAACATTACCTTGGGAAACGCCAGAAATCACTTCTGTTTTACTCGATGACTTCCGATCAGTTACTGCGAACTGTGGCCACTCTGACAGGAAATCGCGAATCCAATCGCATAACTGTGACGGTAGTCCATAAGCAGGCAGTTTGATTACAAATCATAAGGTCCAATCTCAAAAGTCTTCTGAAAATCTAGAAACACGGAGTGGGTTTGAGATCCCTTCTCAATAGCATGCAACACTTCGTGTGGGTAAAGAGCTAGTTGTGTTTCACAAGAACGATGTTTTCTAAATCCATGTTGACTGTGTGTCAATAGCCCGTTGTCTTCCAGGTAATTCATAATGTTCGAACACAGTACGTGTTCCAAAATCCTGCTGCATGTCGGCGTTAATGATATGGGCCTGTAATTTAGTGGATTACACTTACTGCCTGTCTTGAATATTGGTGTGATCTGTGCAGGCTTTGGGTACGGATCTTTCGTCGAGCGAGCGGTTGTACATGACTGTTAAGTGCGGGGCTATTTGCATCAACATACTCTGAAAGGAACCTAAGTGGTGTATAGTCTGGACCGGAAGACTTGCTTTTAATAAGTGATTAAGCTGCTTCTCTTCTCTGAGAATATCTATTTCTAAATTACTCATGTTGGCAGTAATTGAGTCGAAGGCGGCAAAAGGCTTGAAAAATCGGTTAAAATCAATGGGTAGTGCCTTAAAAAAATCTTGAAAGATGGACAGCAACAAAACTAAACACTTACAATGTAGCATGGTAGAACTAAGTCAGGCTATGCTGAGAGAGTTATATAAAGAAATGGGACACTGAAAGTAGTATACTTTATTTAGCTATTCGCAGAACAAAATAAATGACTGTTGAATTTGTATAGAGGATAGACTGCAATAGCAACAAAAGATTTTGTTAAATGAAGAGAAATTTCTTAACATTCAATACAAATTTAAGTCTTAAGTCTTCCATTGTGTTATCTTTCTTCTGTGATATTCCCTGTACAGATTCCTTTATTCTGTGTTTCGAACGGGGTTCCTTGATGCTCGCCGGCCAGGATGGCCGAGCGGTTCTGGGCGCTACAGTCTGGTACCGCGTGACCGCTACGGTCGCAGGTTCGAATCCTGCCTCGGGCATGGATGTGTTTGATGTCCTTAGTTTAGTTAGCTTTAAGTAGTTCTAAGTTCTAGGGGGCTGATGACCTTAGAAGTAAAGTCCCATAGTGCTCAGAGCCATTTGAACCATTTCAACCTTAATGCCCGCCTCAGAAAACCCATTTCTGCAGCTTCTATCCTCCTGTTGTTCTTCTCCGTAATCGTCCTACAGTCCGAACAATAGATGGTAATTGGCTCGATAATGGTTTTATATACACAGAGAACGTTTCAGCGAAGATATCTCTGGTACAACAACAGATACTGAAAACCGACTTCCACGAGTATGAGTGTAAATCAGGGGCTCATGAAAGTAAACAGTATGAGACAGAGTGAAACGTAAGCAAATGTTATTTTCAGCCAAACTCACTTTTTTTAAATGGACACCCGTTATTATTTTTTACGCATTCAATAATATGAAATATCACAAGAAGAGTGGGGTTGGTTAGATCGCAATACGTCAATTACAACCCACGAAATTGGCCGCTATTGCACATCCCGAAATGCAAATGTGATCCCCACATATCAGAGTTTGTGGCAGGACTATCATTTCTCTCGGCCCTCGCGACAACAGCGAAAGTAAGATTACGTACGTCAATCACATCGCAATAATGAACTTTGCGATTTCTCGGGATGTAATTGGCACATTCAGAGGCAACGAAGGCCATTCGTTTTATGATTTTTCATGTTACTGACTGAGTAGGAAGTAATACGGGGTGTCCATTAAAATAAAACGGAAGTTTGTGTTGAAACTAATAATATTTGTTGTCGTTTTAGAATGGGTGACGCAAAAGTCACTGGGCATTGGGCACTAATTTAAATAAAAGATTAAATTTACAAACAATACTTACAATTACTTTTATGTTTAAACTGTTTTTCGTCTTTGATAATAAATCATTAAAGTCTTTTTCGAACACTATTACATATTCTATGGCATAGTGTTGTATCACTGTCCAAATCATAAAATGCGACGTGTATGTAGTCTTTTAGTTCAGCATCAGAATGAGTCTCTTGAGAATGAAGAGAGCCCTTAAAATTGTCCTTGTTAGGCCACACAATTTTAATGAGTAGGTTGGGATCATTTGGCCAAGCATCAATTTACGAGGGTTGTCAAAAGTAATGCATCGCATTTTCTTTTCTTCAACAATTCTTTATTGAACATAACAAGAAACACACCCACAAGAGAATGGTGTTTTATCTACACACCCTGTTTTTTCATGTAATCTCCATCCCGCTCTATGGACTTCCTCTAGTGCGAAACAAAGGCATGTATGTCCTGTCGGCACCAATCCTTGGCCTGGTGGCGGAGCCAGTGCTTCACTGTCTGAATCACCTCCTCATCGTCCTCGAAATGTCTTCCATGAATGGCCCAAACAAGTGGAAGCCCAAGGAGCGCAGATCAGGGCTGTAAGGTGGGTGGGGTAACACTGTCCAACCCTGTTTTGCGATGCGTTCAGCACTCCTCAGACTTGCGTGGGACCGAGTGTTATCGTGTCGCAGCAAAACCTCTCCCGTGCCGCTGAGGCACTGAAGTCGTCAGAAGCGCGTCTAGAGGTTTGAAGTGATATATGCTTCTGAATTAATGGTACTGCCTCTTGGCATCACATCAATGAGATTCAAACCCTCACTGTCCTAGAACACGGTGATCATGACCTTACCGGCGGAAGCAGTTGCTTTGAATTTTTTCTTCTGTGGGGCTATTCCATCGACTGTCGTTTTGCTTTGGGCTTAGAATGGTGAAACCAGATTTCAACACCTATCAAAATTCTAGACAAGAAGGCCTCCCTCTCATCTTATAAACGTTTCAAGATATCAAGACAAATGTGATCCGCCGTTAAACACAGCAGGACCCATCCTGAGCACACTTTTGAATATCCAAGTGTAAGTAGGCTGTTTAGGTTTTCTTATTGGTAACGCCGCTTAGCGTTCGGTATGAAAAATCACTGGCTGTGCTGTGCGCAGTCTGTGTTTAGTTTGCATTGTTGTCTGCCATTGTAGTGTTGAGCAGCGGCAGCTGGATGCTAACAGCGCGTAGCATTGCGCAGTTGGAGGTGAGCCGCCAGCAGTGGTGGACGTGGGGAGAGAGATGGCGGAGTTTTGAAATGTGTAAGAATTGGTGTCATGAACTGCTATATATATTATGACTAGTGAGGTAAACACATTGTTTGTTCTCTATTAAAATCTTTCATTTGCTAACTATGCCTATCAGTAGTTAGTGCCTTCAGTAGTTTGAATCTTTTATTTAGCTGGCAGTAGTGGCACTCGCTGTATTGCAGTAGCTTGAGTAATGAAGATTTTTGTGAGGAAAGTGATTTGTGAAACGTATAGGTTAATGTTAGTCAGGGCCATTCTTTCGTAGGGATTTTTGGAAGTCAGATTGCGTTGCGCCAAAAATATTGTGTTACAGTTTAAGCACAGTCTTGTATAATTGTTCAAAGTGGACGTTTCATATGGCGACCCTGCCAGGATACCTCACTGGAATCTTCTGATTTTTTCCTTGTAGTTTGTGTAATTAGTGTAGCTTTTGTTTATTGCTAGCACATAATCATAGAGAGAATTTCCTTTGTAGTTGCAGTCTTTCATTGTTGTACAGTAAAATAGTTGCGGCATGCAAGTAGTTTTGCACGAAGTATTTCGCAGCTGCACTTGCAATTAACTAGATATTATTTTCAGTGCTATGTTGTGTTTTTGTGTTGTCGTATGAAAAATTGTGACAATAATGGCGTGTGAAAAACGTAACACTAGGCTCCAAAGTAAACTGAGAAATGACAGTGAAGACGAAAGCAGAGTGTTAGTGTCACCATGTAATGAATTCACTAACGTTCAAAGTAGTAATTTGGTAATAGTGCATAGGGAAATGGAGTGGGCTGCAAATAATGGTGTAGGCAGTGAAACAATTAGTGAACAGGGAAGCATTATCGATCGATCGGTCGGAAACAGCGCGCCTCAGGATTCCGAAAAGACAGGACACAATCTTGCAAATACTGTAGATTCAGATTTCGCGTCATCACCGTTTTCTCAAATAAATCAAGACACATTTTCTGCTTTTCAAAATGCGAATATTGCCGGTTCAAATGCACTGCCGAAAAGTACTGAGGAACATGTTTCAGACCCAGTGCACTGTTATTACAGTTAATGCAACAAATGGGACAAAGGCTACAAAAGTTAGACACAGCGTTTGAACAAAATCAGAAACAAATGGGACAAAATCTTCAAAAGTTAGACACAATGGAACAAAATCTTCAAAAGTTAGACACAATGGAACAAAATCTTTAAAAGTTGGACACAATGGAACAACACCAGAGACAAACACAGCAACAGTTAGACACAATGGAACAAAATCTTCGGAAGTTAGTCTGCACACTTGAACAAACACGTGACGATTTAACTAATGAGTTACATAACATTGAAGCGAAATGCCAAAAAATCTGTAATGACGTAAAAACACAAATTTGTGAGCATTTTCAACCTATTCTTTCGCGGCATGAAAATGCATTACAGAATCATGAAGCAGCCATAAAAGAACTGCAAACTATTGTTCGTGAAAATCGCGACACCTTGCAAGCTAAAATGGACTCAGTTGCATCCACCGATTCGGTTACGCAACTTGCAAGAACTCAGGAAAACTTGAAGGTCACAGTAGATTCGATTTCAACACAAATGGACACTCTGAAACTTGGTTCAGAAAAACACACTGAGGAAATGTGTTCACTATCGGAGAAAGTAGCCGAACTTTCAGATCAGTTCAATAACTTATCTACAAAGGTAGATGATGATCTGAATGATACAGAAGAGTGCGAACAAATTAGGAAATTCAAACAAAATCAGAATCAAATTAATACACAACACTAAAGAGAAATCCGGGAAGTGCAAGATCAGCTGACACAGGTAATACAAGAATTATGTATTTCAGAGGACAGTCGCGCTCCAACACGGGAAGAGGGACTTAGAAATACGGAAAAGCCACATAATAATAACACAGGGCATTTCGGAAATTGTGAAAGAAATTGGCAAGGTGCACCGAATTTTGAGATGAAACTGCCGACACGACGTAACAATGAACGATATGCTACCCGCCGACACGATGATTTTGACTATAAGCTGTTCATTAGTGCACGTAAATTCAAAACATTTAAGAATTCTGGCAACGACATTCATCCACAAGCGTGGCTGCATCAATTCTCTCATTGTTTTCCTCCCAACTGGTCATTACAGCACAGATTAGAATTTATGTGTGGCTACTTGGAGAATGAACCAGCTGTAAGAATAAGATCGGTCATTCAGATTGTCACAGTGAAGGAGAGTTTTACTATGCTTTCCTCTCAGCATATTGGTCTCAAGCTACACAAGACCGAGTGAAACATAGCATAATGATGATGAAACACTTTGAACAATCTTAATTTTGAAACTTCCTGGCAGATTAAAACTGTGTGCCCGACCGAGACTCGAACTCGGGACCTTGTTCGAGTCTCGGTCGGGCACACAGTTTTAATCTGCCAGGAAGTTTCATATCAGCGCACACTCCGCTGCAGAGTGAAAATCTCATTCTGGAATCTTAATTTTCCAGTCTTGTCAAATATTTTGAAGACATGTTGCATAAGAACCAATATCTTTCAAACCCATATAGCCCTTCAGAACTCATCCGCATTTGCATAATGAAATTGCCTGAACATTTAAGGAATATTATTTTGGCAGGGCGTTGCAAAGACGACATTGAAGCTTTTCAGGGACTCTTACAAGAATTAGAAATTGACACAGACAGTCGTGGGATGCGAAAACAGGAAAACAATCACTACAGTTCACATCCGTCACAATTCCATGACGACAGAAACAATAACTGGACATGACAAGTCTATTCTTACAACGCAAATCGTGACCAAAACAGACACCACCCATATGACAACCACTGGCGGAGTAATAATAGTTACAGAGAAAGATCGCATTTCCGTAGTAATGATTATCACAGAGACAATCAGAGAAACAGACAATATGGAAACCAAAATAATTATTATCAAGGGAGACAGAATAACTTAAGACGCAACGATCCAGCGCGCAGTTACGATTCAGGGAGAAATTCTCCACCACGTGACCGACAAGAAAGAAACTATGGAATCTACCGACATGACGCCAGACGATATGATCGTAACGACAGACCTGAGTTGCAGCAGAACTGGCGGGATTCAAACAGAGCAGGGCACTCTCGACAAGGTGAATTTGTAGAAGTTAGGTCTCCTAATCCCAGTAACGACGCGCGCCAACAAAGAGGTAACAGACAATGACTCGCACCGCAGGCAGCCGCGTGCGCCGACTGGCTCAGAGAAAAATATACATAGACGGTATCCTTGAGAAAAATTCCAGTATTCTTTACCGACGTATACAACATGATAATTGCGTTGAAGCTGAAACTCTGCATACTAGGAAGAGTAAAGGTTTACACCACATTTCACATGTAAAACCGTTTATTGAAATATAATCTGCTTTTTAACTTTGTCTTTGCCATAAAAATTTCACTTCACATTTCTAGTATGCTTTGTCAGACTTAGAATCTGTTAATATGCAACAATATTTGAAATTAAATATCCAGTCAAGAACAAAGAGAACTTATTTAAACGGAAATTACGAATGCATTGTTATAGTGAACAGGCGACACAGTGTTGTTATTCGTACATTCTTTCTTGTTAGTTGCACGATTACGTAACGACTATAAGGCTTACATACTTAGAACATTTACCAGTACTGCTTATGAGATTTTAATGCAACATTTTGGTTTACTTGAAAACACATTCTTTATTTGAAGTTCATTCGGTGAGATTAAAGATGACTTAGCATTTGGTTTCTCTAATAGCTACACGATTATATCACGACGCTACTTACATTGTTGCTTTTGCGGTGTATCTGTTTTATATCTGCACAGTTTTTCTGTATTATTCTGGAAAGTAAAACATGTTTTAGTAGTAACTTTGTAGTATAGCTACAATGAGACAGCCTTTTCTGTAGCACAACAATACGTTACAGTACAGTACTTACTTCATCATGGCAATAAGCGTAGTAACTACGATATCTATACGCAAAGCACTTCACTTTTGTTTATCATGAGGTAAGTACATTGACTTCTGCAGAACTTAGCTTTTGGAGGACGATAACTACGACAGTTCCACAGAGATTATCTTACAACACGACGCACAGTTTAGCGCTACAGTACACGTATTTGAGTGATTAATTTTGTACTTAAAACATTTATTTTTAAAGATATTTCAAGTAAAATGATACAAAGGTTTTCCGTGATACATTCCATTCCATTGCTGTAATCTGCAACACCTGAGGATATAATTACATTAATCCTCAGGGGGGTACACGCTTACTTTGTGTACCATGTGTTTGGCAAGCACAAGGAGCCCTAGCTAATATGGTATTTACTTATACAACTTTACACATCGGTACCATATTTCTCTAAAACATAAATTACACAGCTATCTGATCACTTAACTGAGAGAGACAAACATTTTTTTTACTACATCAGTGACAGATGTTTACGCAATTACACAGCTGGATAACTTCACACTTATGAAATTGTATTTTGTCTGTACTGTGTGAACCCTTCATATTTTTCAGAACCATTGTGATAGTATGAGAGCTTTGAATGATGTATTTGGTATGAGATCATGATTTTTAAAGTACGTTTGAGGTAGATGACACTATTGAAATGAGCAGAGAATTTTTTTTAGGTTTTGAAATTATTGGAGGAAGCTACAACGTTTTTGAGAATTGACTGAGATGTTATGATATTATTACGACGACGATGTGTATTATGCTGTTGCGGTATGTTTATGATAACTAAACTGATGCTATTTGATTATGCTATGTATCTGTTATGATGAAAAATTGAAGAAGTGTCTACGAATATGTGTATATGTAATAAAGGTAAGGAATAACGAGTAGTGGTTAGGGACTCTGGTTTGTGAAAAAGGATGTTGGAAACCGAGAATCGTACTTCAAGTGTTATGAAAAGTGTGTATATGCGTGAATGTATCACTATGCTGGTGAAAAGTTTTCAACAGATTTCTAACACAAATTTTCAACCTGTGAAAATATTTTTATATGAGACAGTCACTGTAGCGGCAACTGCTGTCGTAAATTTTTCAGTAAGAAAGGTAAGTGACCACCTGCACGTAATGCGTCGTGGGCACTCAGCTGCGCGACAACCACCTGACAAAAGAAAGCCATTAGTGTGTGCCTGTCAGAGGCACAGGTGGAGAAAAAAAAGGGAAGCCATTATCCTCGCTATTGACATTCCTTTGTAGAAAGCATCGCAAATACGACACCCTCAAACTTGAAAATATGATTACACTGTAGAGTTCTTAATTTATGATATTTACTGAAATGAAATGATGAGAAACGTTTCATGTCTATTGTCTTGCTAGTTGAAAGATTGTTTACTGCACTATGAAACGCCATACGGCTACAGAATGACGTTTCACGCCTTGCTTTGCCTATTTTGTTTAATATCTAGTTTATAGCTGCACAGCAGCATTGGTTACTATAAAATTTAATGGATGTACTAATATAAATATTTTATGCCTACAGATCGAGTAAATAATAACCTTATGATGCACTTAAAAAAAAAACGAAGGAGCTCAAAAAGACATTTCCCTTGACAGGAATTGCAAAAATAATTTTTTTACGATTTGGTAACTTATCTGCTAGCGTATGTTCTCGTGATGCATCACTCTAGTGTTAAGATGAGACATAGGTATTTAACATTTTTACTGTAATATTTTTTCTGCTTCAGCTTTCTCATGTTTAGATATAAGTTATTGCATTTGCTGCTGCTTGCTTTCACAATTTCCATTTTTGTCATTGTTGTTTGAGTTAATTGTTTTGTGCTGCTGCATTGCGTCGTCCCTTAGTTTAGCATCTGAGCTCAGTAGCTTTAAGTTAGCTTAAGAGGGGGTAGACTATATAAGAAACTAACTATGATGAATTGGAAGAAAAGCATTGAGAAGCTATAAGAAAATGGTTTGGCCAAAAAAGCAGTGTACCTTGGAGAAAAACTATTTTTGAAAGAGGATGTGAACAGAATACAGAAAGCAGGTTTAGATAGGACTTTTTGGGAATAATGATGAACTAAGGGAGATCTCTATGCAAAATACTGCAGTAAAACAAACCCTGTCGTTTCCTTGTGTTATCCCACTAAGTGTTTGTGTACCTTGTGTATTTGTTTTCTTCCTATCTCTGTGTGCTGTTTCATAGAATTTTTTCTCTTCTAATACTAAGCTACATTCACTATGAGGAGGAATACTGTTATCCTCAAATATAATTTGCGTTAATATCATGTTATTTACTTCGTAAAGATGTTTACACATTATTTATTCTGTTTTGTTCTAATGCTCATGTGTGAAGTTGATGTTTCAAAAGTTATTGTGATCTTTTATGTATGTACTTATGTCATAATTTTTGTAACACTGATGTATTTGTTATTTCGATTCTTTTATAAAGCTTGTATTACTGCAAAAGTTATCTGTACTGTTATGTTCTTTAATGATATATTTTGTACCTTTGTTATTGTATTCTTATGTTATAAAATTGTAATTGACACCAGTTCATCAAATTAAGTAACTTGTAAGTTACATTTCACTGCACACGTTTCTGTTGGTCATAGTATATGGACAATATGTGAGAAGTAGGGGCTGATAGTGTTTGCACATGTGTTAATAATTCAGTAAGGAACTGGATAACAGCATTGCTGGTTGTAAGGACATTTCAAAAACAATTTTTGTGAGTGGACAAGTGGTGGTTATGGACTTGCTATATTATTCGCAAGACTCTTCAATGGTGAGTCTGCGCCTGCACAGTCAAACAGATGGCTGCTGGCCATCTCTACAAGGACTACAGTGGGTCTACACCTTTGATGACCTACCAATACCATTATTTCTACAAGGAATGCAGTGGGTCTGCACCTCTGGTGGCCCATCAATAGTAATCTCTACCAGGACTACAGTGGGTCTGCTCTGTGATGACCTACCTACCGATACTCTTCAACATCGACTGACTCTGCTGTGGCCCATTACCTGTCTGCATGTCAAGAGTCAGCTCTGTCTTTTGTTGGAAGGACAACACTACTTCTTCAAGACTGCTTAGAAATCCATTACTTCCAACTGCAATTTCTTTTATTGCTCAGACTTTGAAAAAAACACTGCAATTTTACTGTGATGAACGATCAGGACTGTCTGTATGGACTGTGAGAGAATTTTAGCTTCTGACAAACATTGTATCAATAAGTGTGTGCATTTGATATCTTTGTTATAGTAATTATGAAAAATTTATCAAATCATTATTGGCCACTGCCCAAAACAATTTGTAAAAATTTTTTGTGGGGAGCATGGGGGCTATGTAAGTAGGCTGTTTAGGTTTTCTTATTGGTAACGCCGCTTAGCGCTCGGTATGAAAAATCACTGGCTGTGCTGTGCGCAGTCTGTGTTTAGTTTGCGTTGTTGTCTGCCATTGTAGTGTTGAGCAGCGGCAGCTGGATGCTAACAGCGCGTAGCGTTGCGCAGTTGGAGGTGAGCCGCCAGCAGTGGTGGACGTGGGGAGAGAGATGGCAGAGTTTTGAAATGTGTAAGAATTGGTGTCATGAACTGCTATATATATTATGACTAGTGAGGTAAACACATTGTTTGTTCTCTATTAAAATCTTTCATTTGCTAACTATGCCTATCAGTAGTTAGTGCCTTCAGTAGTTTGAATCTTTTATTTAGCTGGCAGTAGTGGCGCTCGCTGTATTGCAGTAGGTTGAGTAACGAAGATTTTTGTGAGGTAAGTGATTTGTGAAACGTATAGGTTTATGTTAGTCAGGGCCATTCTTTTGTAGATATTTTTGGAAGTCAGACTGCGTTGCGCCAAAAATATTGTGTCACAGTTTAAGCACAGTCTTGTATAATTGTTCAAAGGGGACGTTTCACAAGAGTGTGGATAATTGCATTCACAACTTACTTTGCTGATTGACGGATGCAGCGTCAACTGCTGATTCGTAATGCGACTGTCCTCGCAAATGACAACGTAAGCTAGCTGCAACATGTCAATTGTGACAGCCGTGGCTGGTCTCCACGACGGCTGCAAAAAATCGTGGAGCTCCTGATGACCTCACCATCGGTGCGCAGCGACTAACTGCACTTTTTTTTTTTTTTTTTTTTTTTTTTTTTTTTTTTTTTGTCGTCGTCAGTCTACTGACTGGTTTGATGCGGCCCGCCACGAAGTCCTTTCCTGTGCTAACCTCTTCATCTCAGGGTAGCACTTGCAATCTACGTCCTCAATTATTTGCTTGACGTATTCCAATCTCTGTCTTCCTCTACAGTTTTTGCCCTCTACAGCTCCCTCTAGTACCATGGAAGTCATTCCCTCATGTCTTAGCAGATGTCCTATCATCCTGTCCCTTCTCCTCATCAGTGTTTTCCACATATTCCTTTCCTCTCCGATTCTGCGTAGAACCTCCTCATTCCTTACCTTATCAGTCCACCTAATTTTCAACATTGTTCTATAGCACCACATCTCAAATGCTTCGATTCTCTTCTGTTCCGGTTTTCCCAAGTCCATGTTTCACTAGAATACAATGCTGTACTCCAGACGTACATCCCCAGAAATTTTTTCCTCAAATTAAGGCCGGTATATGATTTCAGTAGACTTCTCTTGGCCAGAAATGCCTTTTTTGCCATAGCGAGTCTGCTTTTGATGTCCTCCTTGCTGTGTCCGTCATTGGTTATTTTACTGCCTAGGTAGCAGAATTCCTGAACTTCATTGACTTCGTCACCATCAATCCTGATGTTAGGTTCTCGCTGTTCTCATTTCTACTACTTCTCATTACCTTCGTCTTTCTCCGATTTACTCTCAAACCATACTGTGTACTCATTAGACTGTTCATTCCATTCAGCAGATCATTTAATTCTTCTTCACTTTCACTCAGGAGAGCAATGTCATCAGCGAATCGTATCATTGATATCCTTTCATCTTGTATTTTAATTCCACTCCTGAACCTTTCTTTTATTTCCATAATTGCTTCCTCGATGTCTGGATTGAAGAGTAGGGGCGAAAGTCTACAGCCTTGTCTTACTCCCTTCTTAATACGAGCACTTCGTTCTTGATTGTCCACTCTTATTATTCCCTCTTGGTTGTTGTACATATTGTATATGACCCATGCCTCCCTATAGCTTACCCCTACTTTTTTCAGAATCTTGAAGAGCTTGCACCATTTTATATTGTTGAACGCTTTTTCCAGGTCGACAAATCCTATGAACGTGTTTTGAGTTTTCTTCAGCCTTGCTTCCATTACTAGCCGTAACGTCGGAATTGCCTCACTCGTGCCTTTACTTTTCCTAAAGCCAAACTGATCGTCACCTAGCGCATTCTCAATTTTCTTTTCCATTCTTCTGTATATTATTCTTGTAAGCAGCTTCGATGCATGAGCTGTTAAGCTAATTGTGCGATAATTCTCGCACTTGTCAGCTCTTGCCGTCTTCGGAATTGTGTGGATGATGCTTTTCCGGAAGTCAGATGGTATGTCGCCAGACTCATAGATTCTACACACCAACGTGAATAGTCATTTTGTTGCCACTTCCCCTCATGATTTTAGAAATTCTGATGGAATGTTATCTATCCCTTCTGCCTTATTTGACCATAAGTCCTCCAAAGCTCTTTTAAATTCCGATTCTAATACTGGATCCCCGATCTCTTCTAAATCGACTCCTGTTTCTTCTTCTATCACATCAGACAAATCTTCACTCTCATAGAGGCTTTCAATGTATTGTTTCCACCTATCTGCTCTCTCCTCTGCATTGAACAGTGGAATTCCCGTTGCACTCTTAATGTTACCACCGTTGCTTTTAATGTCACCAAAGGTTGTTTTGACTTTCCTGTATGCTGAGTCTGTCCTTCCGACAATCATATCTTTTTCGATGTCTTCACATTTTTCCTGCAGCCATTTCGTCTTAGCTTCCCTGCACTTCCTATTTATTACATTCCTCAGCTACCTGTATTTCTGTATTCCTGATTTTCCCGGAACATGTTTGTACTTCCTCCTTTCATCAATCAACTGAAGTATTTCTTCTGTTACCCATGGTTTCTTCGCAGCTATCTTCTTTGTACCTATGTTTTCCTTCCCAACTTCTGTGATGGCCCTTTTTAGAGATGTCCATTCCTCTTCAACTGTGTTGCCTACTGCGCTATTCCTTATTGCTGTATCTATAGTGTTAGAGAACTTCAAACGTATCTCATCATTCCTTAGAACTTCCGTATCCCACTTCTTAGCGTATTGATTCTTCCTGACTAATGTCTTGAACTTCAGCCTACTCTTCATCACTACTATATTGTGATCTGAGTCTATGTCTGCTCCTGGGTACGCCTTACAATCCAGTATCTGATTTCGGAATCTCTGTCTGACCATGATGTAATCTAATTGACATCTTCCCGTATCTCCCGGCCTTTTCCAAGTATACCTCCTCCTCTTGTGATTCTTGAACAGGGTATTCGCTATTATTAGCTGAAACCTGTTACAGAACTCAATTAGTCTTTTTCCTGTTTCATTCCTTGTCCCAAGCTCATATTCTCCTGTAACCTTTTCTTCTACTCCTTCCCCTACAACTGGATTCCAGTCGCCCATGACTATTAGATTTTCGTCCCCCTTTACATACTGCATTACCCTTTCAATATCCTCATACACTTTCTCTATCTGTTCATCTTCAGCTTGCGACGTCGGCATGTATACCTGAACTATCGTTGTCGGTGTTGGTCTGCTGTCGATTCTGATTAGAACAACCCGGTCACTGAACTGTTCGCAGTAACACACCCTCTGCCCTACCTTCCTATGCATAACGAATCCTACACCTGTTATACCATTTTCTGCTGCTGTTGATATTACCCGATACTCATCTGACCAGAAATCCTTGTCTTCCTTCCACTTCACTTCACTGACTCCTACTATATCTAGATTGAGCCTTTGCATTTCCCTTTTCAGATTTTCTAGTTTCCCTACCACGTTCAAGCTTCTGACATTCCACGCCCCGACTCGTAGAACATTATCCTTTTGTTGATTATTCAATCTTTTTCCCATGGTAACCTCCCCCTTGGCAGTCCCCTCCCGGAGATCCGAATAGGGGACTATTCTGGAATCTTTTGCCAATGGAGTGATCATCATGACACTTCTTCAACAGCAGGTCACATGTCCTGTGGATACACGTTATGTGTTTTTAATGCAGTGGTTTCCATTGCCTTCTGCATCCTCATGTCGTTGATCATTGCTGATTCTTCCGCCTTTAGGGGCAATTTCCCACCTCTAGGACAAGAGAGTGCCCTGAACCTCTATCCGCTCCTCTGTCCTCTTTGACAAGGCCGTTGGCAGAATGAGGCTGACTTCTTATGCCGGAAGTCTTCGGCCGCCAATGCTGATTATTTATCAAAATTTAGGCAGTGGCGGGTATCGAACCCAGGACTGAAGACGTTTTGATTATGAATCAAAGACGCTACCCTTTTTTTTAAATCTCTTTTTGTTCGTTGCATCTGCTCGGGGCGGACGTCGTAAGACATCCGTTTAAGTTCGTTGTTGGTGAATTAGCTCAGGTTTTTATTACAGAGGGCTCCTAATCCTCTGACCGAACACGCTGAGCTACCATGCCGGCGCCCTAGACCACAGGTACATATACTGTACTTATGTCGACAGAAGGTGCTCCATGGACTTTGCACAGGCGTTTGCGAATGTTCCCCACAGTTTCTTTCTCTACAGTGAGAAATTCAACGACGGCTCGTCGCTTGTAACGTACATCATCTACAGACGCCATTTTGAAACTGTCTTGCAGCTACGCTATCTGTCGGAAGTAACGGAAACTTGGCGCGCTCCTCAGAAGACTTCAGATAATACACACGTCAACGTTTCGTATTTGTAGCACTGTTTACGGCTGAGAAAAAAACGCGGTGCGTTACTTTCTGGGCAACACTCGTACAAAATTGAATACGTCGATCTGGATCATCTTCAAGAAACCCATGTCGTAACGGTAGAATGTAAACTTTAAGGTTCTATTTGTGTACTATTCTTTGCATTGACGTTTGTGAAAAATCCAGCTCAGTTGCTAATTGTCTGGTTGATTTTCGCCGAATTTAGGTCACAGCTAAACATAACCCGTAATTCGTTTTTCTTAACTGTAATTTTTGTTGGATGGCCTGATCTTGGTGCACCCATAACAAATCCATTTTCTTCACATGTATGTCGTTTGTCGTATACTGTTTATCTACACGGTGGCTTTGATCTGGTGTGTCTTCACCATTCATTAACAACTGCAGTAACGCCACTTTAATAAAACGTTTTAAACGCGAAAATACTTTCTTCTTTCGTTATCATCGTGACAGTTCGGAAAACTACATTTGTAAACACGTCTCCCAAATCACGCTTTCAACGATTCACTACTTTGATTATTGTGTTTGTTTTGTTCTGTAATTGCATCGTATACCAACTTGACAATGCGTAATTATCACTGTTTGATAATAACAACTTAGCAGGTTATAACTTCCTGCTGTACTACATCTTGCTGTTACTTTTCTTTTTTGTAACCAGCTGTCCAGTTACTTTTGTGCAACCCTAATATATATTTGACCATAAAATGGAGCTCAATTTTGTTTACATTGTCTAATATTTCAGGATCAGCTCATTGCGTTTTCATGGTTAAATGTTCTGTCTTCTTGATGTTCAACATCAGTCCCCATTTGTTGTATTTTTCTATTAACATTATTATACTTCACCACATAGAAGATGTCTGCTTGATCAGTCCCTGTATCATCTGATCATTTGCGAAAGTATACGCACAGTTGTCTTCTAACGAATTGCCCATTTTACGGCATTTATTTTTTTATTTCTGTAAAGCGATTTGTAGATACATTTCGAACAGTGCTGTAGATAAACAACAGCCTTGGTTCAAACCATTATTTATTTTAAACATTTTTGGGATGTGATCCCAAGTTTATTCTGTCGTGCACATCTTTATGTTATATGTTGCTTATACTAATGAACAACGGCTCAGTGCCATACAGTTGCAGTGCTTCAAACAGCTTGCTTTGTGGGATGTTGTCACAAGTTTCTGCGAGATCGACAAACACTGAATGTGTTTCCAAATTTATTTCAGATCTTTTTTCTATTAACTGGAGTAGGAAGAATGTATTATCAATACACAACCTGCTTACTGAAAATCTACTCTGTTCTTCGATGTCTACAATTTCTGCTTCGGTTCTGCTTCTCAGAGTTTGACCCTACAACATTCCTATCCAGATGGTTACACTGATGCCTCTGTAATTATTACAATCTAGTCTGTTCCCTTTTTAGGGCTCCGTGTCACGATGGGTGAAAACGGAACCCTTTAGGATACTTCACTGTCCGTCTTTTTGTCTGTCTGTCTGTCTTACTGATCAGAACCCTTTTTCTGAGGAGCAGGTAGGCAGATGTACGGAACTGAAATTTATGTGACTTAGTAAGGTCTACAGTCCCATGGCGATGTAGAAAAGTCAAGCACGTAAGTCAAAGCTATTAAAAATACGCCCATTTTTATCACGTACTTTGATATCCGCAAAACCAGTCATCAAAACCTTCATCGTACTTCTCGTTAACCTAGAATCATGAAATTTTCCAAGAACCACAACACAACCAAGGGAAAAAACACTAAAATTGTTAATTAGTAAACGTATCACAAGAGAAATATTTTGTTTTCATTCGTTATCTGACAGTCTGTCCGCGTGTCCATCTTTTATCACCCCTTTTTCTCAGGAAGGATTACACGTATGAAGTTGAAATTTGTGTCACATACCAAGGGCTATAGCACCTTAGCGACAGAATAAACTTTAGCTTTTAAGTCAGTGTAATCCGAAGATACGGCCCTTTATGTCATGTATTTAGATACTGGGTAACTCATACATTAAAACGTATGGCATACTTCCCATTGACATAGACTCATGAATTTTAGCAAGAAGAAAGGTTTTATGGGATAACTGAAGGAAAAATAACCAGAAAATTGGTAATTTATATACTACACGGAAAATTTATTCCTTTTGTCATTTGTTATGCGACTTCAAACATGAATGATAACATTCTCGAAGATTTTTCAATCACTGGGACCGTTATCTTGCCAGTGTCAATGTCGATAACAGGCAAAAATCGTCGAGATCATAGATTTCCAGAATAGATAAACTCTGTGGGTACATACACAGTTCATAATTAAGTTCCTCCACTGTCAACGCACTGTTTCACCTCATTGTGCAATGTTGCTGCCGTGGATTCATTGATGTGCGTAACACACACATCAAAAAATGTTTTCCATCACCTCGGTTCCGAGAGTTGCGGATCCTGTACAGAAAACTGCAATAGAGATGAACATAAACATCATTTCAGGCCTTTAATTGCTCATGAAAACCACACATTGCATGTTGTAATACCATACAGCCACACCTTTACACGTTGTGGTTCAGATTGCTGTACACAGCCGGTACCTCTAATACCCAGTAGCACGTCCTCTTGCATTGATGCATGCCTGTATTCGTCGTGGCATACTGTCCACAAGTTCTTCAAGGTACTGTTGGGCCAGACTGTCTCACTCCTCAACGGCGATTCGGCGTACTTCCCTCAGAGTCGTTGGTGGGTCACGTCGTTCAAAAACAGCCCTTTTTAATCTACCCCAGGCATGTTCGGTAGGGTTCATGTCTGGAGAACATGCTGGCCACTCTAGTCGAGCGATGTCGTTATCCTGAAGGAAATCATTCATAAGATGTGCACGATGGGTGCGCGAATTGTCGTCCACGAAGTCGAATGCCTCGCCAATATGCTACCGAAATGGTTTCACTATCGCTCGGAGGATGGCATTCGCGAATCGTACAGTCGCTATGGCGCCTTCCATGACCACAAGCGGCGCACGTCGCCCCCACAAATGCCACCCCAAAACAGAAGGGAACTTCCACCCTGCTGCACTCGCTGGACAGTGTGTCTAAGGCGTTCAGCCTGACCGGGTTGCCTCCAATCACATCTCCGACGATTGTCTGGTTGAAGGCATATGCGACTCTCATGGGTGAAAAGAAAGTGATGCCAATTCTGAACGATCCATTCGGTATGTTGTTGGACCCATCTGTACCGCGCTGCATGCTGTTTTTAGTGCCAAGACGGACCTCGAAATGGCCGTTGTGATTGAAGTTGCGCATCATGCATCCTATTGCACACAGTTTGAGTCGAAACACGACGTCCTGTAGTTGCACAAAAACCATTATTCAACATAGTGGCGTTGCTGTCACGGTTCCTCCGAGCCATTATCCGTAGGTAGCGGTCATCCACTGCAGCAGTAGCCCTTGGGCGGCCTCAGCGAGGCATGTAATCGACAGTTCCTGTCTCTCTGTGTGTCCTCCATGTTTCTGCATGTCTGAACAACATTGCTTTGGTTCACTCTGAGACGGCTGGACTCTTCCCTTTTTGAGAGCCCTTCCTGGCACAAAGTAACATGCGGTCGCCATCGAACCACGGTATTGACCGTCTAGGCATGGTTGAACTGTAGACAACACGAGCCGTGTACCTGCTTCCTGTTGGAATGACTGGAAGTGATGGCTGTCGGACGCCTTCCGTCTAACAGTCGTTGCTCATACATGGTTGTTTGCATCTTTAGGCTTGTTTAGTGTCATCTCTGAACAGTCAAAGGAACTGTGTCTGTGACACAACATCCACAGTCAACATCAATCTCCAGGAGTTCTGGGAACAGGAGTGATGCAAAACTTTTTTGATGTGTGTATTATTTAATTTGTACGCCATTCTCGTCTTGTATAGAAATTTGACAGAATCTTGTTGTAAGTTTTCCAGCTTACGTCTGTGTGCACACATAATTACGGAACCCTAAGTGCGCGGCTACTGCTATTTTTTTATAAATAGAACTTGTTAAAGAAATATTTAATTCTCTGGTAGCTCTTCGCTATTCATCACTAGTTTATTAAAGAAGCATAAAATACTTGGTCCATATTTCACCAACTTAGTATGAAAGTCTCCCGATCCAGCGGATTTGTAATGTTTCATCCAGGTAAGAACCTTTTCAACTTCATTCTGCGTCATTGGTTCTACAACAGCGCTATCAGCGTCTTTCAGCTGATATACTAATATATGTACTCATTTATTTTCCCGCTCAGTAGGTTTTTTTTAAAGTTTCTCCCTCACCTGAACGCTAATTATTCCGACATAAGCTATTTCTACTCTGTCTGATCTAAGTCGTTTTACTGTTTTTCAGGCACCTCTTACTTTTGTACCCATAGATCTATTGTTCGCCTCACACTTTTTGTGCCACACCAGTTGTTTTGCCCTTGCAGTTTCTTTTTTAACCTCTGTGTTGCTTCTTGCCTTGCTGCCCTGTGTACTTAACCACTTCTGGTGTAGTTATTCTTTCTCTTTCGTCAATTCCTCAGTTCCTTTTGTCCACAATGCCGGGTTCACTTCCTTAGATCAATCTTCTTTTCCTAAGACTGCGCTATGAACGCACTCTTTCATCTCATTGTACAGTGTTGCTGTCGGAGATTCAATGATGTCCCCAATATTATTTAATTTGTAGGCCAATTAAGTCTTGTATAAGAATTTTACAGAGTCTTGTTGTAACCTTTACAACGTATGACTGGGTACTTCATCTATTTTAGTGTACTCTATTCTTACCGTGGGTGATGATTTTCTTATAGATTACCACAACTTCACTAACACTGTAAAAATTTTCCTTCAGACTATCGATGCGATTTCAGCGATCAGTGAAGCGAATATAATTTTATTACGAGAGGGAAAGACAAAAACTATGCTTGTACAATGTTAAACGCTCAAGCATATGCAACTTGGTTCTGGTGACGAGGTCGCAAGCGGTCGCTGGTGCAGTGACATTCGAATAGGTAATTCACTGTTCGAATCCTTGTGATGGAATAATCTTACTCAGGAAGAATAAGACGGTTTGCGACGTTTCTTATCGCCAGGCTTTGCACCTATGTCTTGGGTTAAATTCCAAATCTCTTTCCAGAGTGTCATGAAGCGAACGCATGTGGTACTGCCGATGGTGACCCGTCTACCGAATGGGGACATTAGGCTCGGAGGCTTCCTCGAGGAGAAGTCTGCGAGGGCTCAACTGGTTCAAATGGCTCTCAGCTCTACGCATCTGTGGTCATCAGCCCCCTAGAACTTAGAACTACTTAAACCTAACTAACCTAAGGACATCACACACAGCCATGCCCGAGGCAGGATTCGAACCTGCGACCGTAGCATGCGAGGGCTCAGTCACGGAATAGATGGGGAAGACGCCGTAAGGCATGGCGCCAAGATAGGTACCCTTTGCCACTTACTTCACAGTGATACGCAGAGTTTGGCGGCAAATACAGACTTATAAATCCAACCACTTTGAGAAGCAACGTTTTAGAGTTGGCTTAATTGCATAACGTGTGTCAACATACCGAAATCAGAGCTCCACTGATAACGACGCAATATCCATACTGTGGCGGGGAATTTACTGCTTCGTCCCGCATGCGCGAACGGCGAGTTCCAACCTCTCCCTTCTCACTCATTAATAACACAAAGCCAATAAAAAAACTCTGTAATCAGCCATCGTACCTGCCTTCGTTAAACGCTTCTATCTGTGAAATGAGGACACCTCATTATTTGTTTCCCGCTATTAGTTGATTTCGGGTGTTACCCCATTTTGTCTGGCTCGGTAATCATTCGAATAGATTCCTTAGGGTAGGTGCCGAAGTCACCTTTTTTTAAAATTTTAATTACAGAGGTCACACTCGACAAAGGAAAGGGACCACAGAACTTTACGCAGAGCTACAAAAATTAATGGATACTCGTAATTGTGAGTGGCTCAATTACGATGCTTAACATTTGCGAAACTGAGTGAATGTAGTTGTTAGGGTACATACGCCAGCAATTTTTTGCTTTTATTAATACGAAACGGAACTACCATCATAGACTGAATGAACGGGATAGTGCAGGAAATATGATGCGATTAAAAAAATAACAAAAACGCCGGTGTTTGTTACAAATGCGAGTAGGCTACAAAGACAACTTCTGAGCATAGCTTCAGACACTATTCTAACACTAGTCGTACTACGAACTCAGTTTCTGCGCTTAGTTACTCGATCCCTGTGGACCGCCGCCAACTTCACTCTACTTTGTTAACAATCTCATGTCAGGAGTTGAATATATGTACCTTTTCCGAACCATCGAGTTAGTCACTGTCTTGCAGCGAATAACGCATAAGATGGCTAACTTCAGTTTCTCTTATATTCTGCACTTTAAAAAAAATCGGGTACAGAACTAAATCGATCGCGGAATTGAAAAGTAGCTACAATAGCTTAGTAGCGGAAAGGCTTCAGGGGTAGATGAGACACGCATAAAATTCTATAAAGATTATGCGAAAGAATTTGCTCCCCTTCTATAAGTAATTTATTGTAGATCGCTTGAGCAACGAAAAGTACCTAACGACTGGAAAAAAGCGCAGATCATTTCCGTTTTTAAGAAAGGCCGTAAGATAGATCCACACAATTACAGACCTATATCGTTGGCATCAGTCTGTTGTAGAATTAGGGAGCATGATTTATGCTCAATAATTGTGACGTTTTTGGAAAATGAACATCTCCTCTACAAATATCAACATGGATTCCGCAAACAGAGATCCTGCGAAACTCAGCTCGCTCTGTTCTTCCATGAGATCCACAGCGCAGTGGACAACGGCGCTCAGGTTGATGCCGTGTTCCTTGTTTTCAGTAAGGCATTTGACACCGTCCCGCATTGCCGTTTAATGAAATAATTACGAGCTTACGGAGTATCGGAGCAGATCTGCGACTGGATTCAAGACTTTCTTACAGATAGAACTCAACACGGCGCTCTTAACGGAACTAAGCCGACAGATTTAAAGGTAATGTCCTGATTACCCCGGGGAAGTGTAATAGGACCGTTCTGTTCATAATGTATATAAATGATCTAGTAGAAAGCGTCGGATGCTCTTTAAGGCTATTCGCAGATAATGCAGTTGTCTATACCAAAATAGCAAGGCCAGAAGATAGTAAGAATTTAAAGAACGACCTGGAGAGAATTGATGAATGGCGCAGGCTCTGGCAGTTGACCCTGAACGTAAATAAATGTAACACATTGCGCAAACATAGGAAAAGAAATTCACTACTGTACAGCTACACTATTGATGACAAACAGCTGGAGACAGCGTCTGCCGTAAAATATCTAGGAGTAACCATCCAGAGCAACCTTAAGTGGAATGACCATACAAAACAGATAGTTGGAAAAGCAGACCGGAAGAATCTTAAGGAAATGTAAGTCATCCACGAAAGAAGTGGCTTATAAGGCGCTTGTTCGCCAGATTCTTGGGTACAGTTCATCTATCTGGGATCCCTATCAGGTAGGACTGATAGAGGAGATAGAGATGATCCAATGAAGAGCGGTGCGTTTCGTCACGGGATCGTTTAGTTGGTGAGAGAGCGTTACGGAGAGGCTAAACGAACTCCACTGGCAGACGTTATAAGAGAGGCGTTGTGCATCACGGAGAGAGTTACTATTGAAATTTCGTGACAGCACTTTTCAGGAGCCGAAAATGTATTACTTCCTCTTACGTACATCCTGCGTATTGACCACGAGAAGAAAATTCGAGAAACTTAAGTAAATGCAGAGGCTTACCGCCAATCATTTTTCCCACGGAGAGAGTTACTATTGAAATTTCGTGACAGCACTTTTCAGGAGCCGAAAATGTATTACTTCCTCTTACATACATCCTGCGTATTGACCACTAGAAGAAAATTCGAGAAACTTAAGCAAATGCAGAGGCTTACCGACAATCATTTTTCCTACGCACTATTCGAAAGTGGAACAGGGTTGGAGGGACCGATAGTGGTACCGAAAGTACCCTCGGCCACACACCATTAGGTGGCTTGCGGAGTATGATGTAGATGTAGATGCAAATGTAAACTGAATCATGTTTATCCTTCCGAAAGCCACGATCTTGACATGACACGTTTCTGGATGGGAGGTTACGTAACACTAGTGCCAGGACCCATCAGCGTAACTCTCCTTGTGGATGACCTACCTTAATTCGAATGTTATGACGAGCTACAGTTTCATAATTCAGCCCTCGAAAGCAAAACCATTAGGCGACCTTACGGTATACACAGGCCGGCCCAGGAGGAATGGCCAGTATCCAGGGATATAACAGAAACGACCATTCGCAGCAAACACGTCTCGTCAACATGAGCTCTAAAATACATACCTTAAGGGCTGTAAACACTTGGTCAGTAAAAGAGATGTGAATCACAGATGCGAACAAGTGCTCCTAGTTACTAACGTATATGCTCAGAGCCCGTGCTTACTGGGCTTCTTTTTCTTATTTTGGTCTATATGACCACCTTTCGCAATATGTAAAGCAAAGAGTTCGCAGCAGAGGAGAATTACTTGAAACTGTCGAAGGTGAAGGACAGCTAACAGCTCTTAAGGTACGTCTTTTAGAGCCCATGACTACTAGAAGTTATTGCTTCGACTGATTGTTCCTATCATATTCCTGAATACTGACCACTCCTCCAGGGAAGAGCTGTATAGTTTTCGTGACTATCCAGTGCTGCTCGAAGTCGTAGCTCAATGATGTTCAAGGCACTAGCGACCCTTTTGCCGTCAAAACATCTAGATGAATATAGAAATGTGACCCTTTATGTAGCTCTACCGGGGAAACATTACACTAGATAACTTAGTCCTGTCGCAGTTGCTACGTTCACACATGTAACGATTACATTCGTGTTTGTTCTGTGTGAACACGTTACTAAATTTGCCTGTCGCACATTCCAATAGTAAAATCTTGGGGCTGTGAGATACGTAGAACGCTAAGAACCACTCGCTGGGCGTGACAGTTGCTTCTCTTGTTTTCCTTTTATTGGCTTCTGAGAAGGTCTTCTACAATCTCCTCTTTATAGTGATACCTTGCAATACAATGGAGACAACAGCCTCCTACTTGTTACCTACATCACACAATTGTATATACATCAGTGTTACAGGAATTATATATAAGTAATTACATAAAAGATCAGAATAGCTTTTGAAACATCAACTTCACACTTGAGCATTAAACCAGAACAGAATAAATAATGTCTAAACATCTTTGCTAAGTAAATAACATATTATTAGAAAAATTCTACAACATAACTGTTATCAGCTAAACACATAAAGACAGGAAGAACACAAATACACAAGGTACACAGACAGAAAAGGAAATGACAGGGTTTGTTTTACTGCAGTATCTTGCAAACAAAACTTTCTTTACTTCTTGGAGATCACCCTTCATTCTTCATTATTTCAAAAAGTGATATCTATACCTGCTTTCTGTACTTTTTTCGTAAAACTTCTCAATGCATTTCTTCCAATTCATCGCAACTCATTTTCTTATATAGTCTACCCCTCTTAAGGTAACTTAAATCTACTGAGCTCAGATGCTAAACTAAGGGACGAGGCAATGCAGCAGCACAAAACAATTAATACAAACAGCAATGACAAAAAAAATGGAAATTGGCAAAGCAAGCAGCATAAATTAGCAAACCAATTGCAATATTACAACTAATATAAGGCAATGTGCAGCAAAAAAGAAAAATAAATCGGTAGTAAAACTGGCTTAACAGAGTAATACAAAGTGAAATTCAGTAGCACTACGCCTGGCAAACAGCAGCAGCAAATGCTACAACTTATACTAAAATATGACAAAGCTCAAGCAGAAAAAGTATTACACTAAAGACAACAATGCTGACAAGGGAAATGTATATTCACATCTTAATGTCTATGTAATTAAAGTGGTGCACCACAAAAACTTATTCTATGAAATAAATTACCAAGTGCTTGAAAAGAAAATTATGTATGCAGTTATTGTGAAGGGAAATGTCTTTTTGTGCTCCCTCATTTTTTTGGAAGTATATCACAAAATTATTATTTACTGGATCTGTAGACAGAAAATATTTATATTAGTACATCTATAAAATTTTATTTTAACCAGTGCTGCAGTGCATCTAGAAACTAGATATTAAACAAAATAGGCAAAGCAAGGCGTGAAACGTCATTCACTAGCTATATGGCATTTCATAATGCAGTAAACAATCTTTCAGCTAGCAAGACAATAGATGTGAAATGTTTCTCATCATTTCATTTCAGTAAATATCATAAATTAAGAACTCTACAGTGTAATCATGTTTTCGAGTTTGGGCGTGTCATATTTGCGATGCTTTCTACAAAGAAATGTCAATAGCGACGATAATGGCCTCTTTCTTCTCCACCTAATGGCTTTTTCTCAAGGCAGCTGGCACACCTGGCCGCTCACAACGCAGTACGTCACGGTCACTTGCCTTTCTTAGCGAAATATTTACATCAGTTTCCGCTACAGTGACAGTCTCATATAAAAATTTCACACGTCGAAAATTTGCGTTACAAATGTGTAGGAACAAAATCCTATAAATATAAGAGTGTCCAAAAAATTTTCGGTGGCATTGTGATACATTCACGCATGTACACACATTTCATAACTCTTAAAGTACGATTCTTGGCTTCCAACATCCTTTTTCACATATCAGAGTCCCTAACCACTATTCATTACTCCTTACCTTATTACACATATATATATTCGTCGACACCCCAATCTTGAGGTGACACCTCAATATTTCATCATAATAAATACATAGCATAATCATATTCCTCATATAGCATCAGCTTATTGATCATAAACATACCTCAACAGCATAATACACATTGTCATCGTAATAATAACATCATAAAAACTCAGCCAAATCTCAAAAACGGCGTAGCTTTCTGCAGTAATTTCAAAACCTAAAAAAAAAATTCTTTGCTCATTTCAAGTGTCATCTACCTCAATCGTACTTTAAAAATCGTGATCCCATACCAAATATAACATTCAAAGCTCTCATCATATCACAATGGTTCCGAAAAAATGTGAACAGTTCACAAAGTACAGACAAAATACAATTTCGTAAGTGTGAAGTTATCCTACATTGTAATTACGTAAACATCTGTCACTGATGTAGTAAAATAAATACTTATCTCTCTCAGTTAAATGATGAAATAGCTGTGTAATTATGTGTTAGAGAAATATGGTACCGATGTGTAAAGTTGTATAAGCAAATACCGTATTATCTAGGGCTCCTTGTGCTTGCCAAACACATAGTACACAAAGTAGGCGTGTACCCCCTGCGGATTAATGTAATTATACCCTCAGATGTTACAGAATACAGCAATTGAATGAAATATATCACGGAAAACCTTTGTGTCATTGTTCTTCAAAAATCTTTAAAAGTAAATGTTTTAAGTACAAAATTAATCACTCAAATATGTTTCCTTAGCGCTAAATGTGCGTCTTGCTGTAAGATAATTCTGTGAAAGTGTCGTAGTTATCGTCCTCCGAAATCTAAGTTCTGCAGACGTCAATGTACACTCCTGGAAATTGAAATAAGAACACCGTGAATTCATTGTCCCAGGAAGGGAAAACTTTATTGACACATTCCTGGGGTCAGATACATGACATGATCACACTGACAGAACCACAGGCACATGGACACAGGCAACAGAGCATGCACAATGTCGGCAGTAGTACAGTGTATATCCACCTTTCGCAGCAACGCAGGCTGCTATTCTCCCATGGAGACGATCGTAGAGATGCTGGATGTAGTCCTGTGGAACGGCTTGCCATGCCATTTCCACCTGGCGCCTCAGTTGGACCAGCGTTCGTGCTGGACGTGCAGACCGCGTGAGACGACGCTTCTTCCAGTCCCAAACATGCTCAATGGGGAACAGATCCGGAGATCTTGCTGGCCAGGGTAGTTGACTTACACCTTCTAGAGCACGTTGGGTGGCACGGGATACATGCGGACGTGCATTGTCCTGTTGGAACAGCAAGTTCCCTTGCCGGTCTAGGAATGGTAGAACGATGGGTTCGATGACGGTTTGGATGTACCGTGCACTATTCAGTGTCCCCTCGACGATCACCAGAGGTGTACGGCCAGTGTAGGAGATCGCTCCCCACACCATGATGCCGGGTGTTGGCCTTGTGTGCCTCGGTCGTATGCAGTCCTGATTGTGGCGCTCACCTGCACGGCGCCAAACACGCATACGACCATCATTGGCACCAAGACAGAAGAAATTCTCATCGCTGAAGACGACACGTCTCCATTCGTCCCTCCATTCACGCCTGTCGCGACACCACTGGAGGCGGGCTGCACGATGTTGGGGCGTGAGCGGAAAACGGCCTAACGGTGTGTGGGACCGTAGCCCAGCTTCATGGAGACGGTTGCGAATGGTCCTCGCCGATACCTCAGGAGCAACAGTGTCCCTAATTTGCTGGGAAGTGGTGGTGCGGTCCTCTAAGGCACTGCGTAGGATCCTACGGTCTTGGCGTGTATCCGTGCGTCGCTGCGGTCCGGTCCCAGGTCGAGGGGCACGTGCACCTTCCGCCGACCACTAACGACAACATCGATGTACTGTGGAGACCTCACGCCCCACGTGTTGAGCAATTCGGCGGTACGTCCACCCGGCCTCCCGCATGCCCACTATACGCCCTCGCTCAAAGTCCGTCAACTGCACGGTTCACGTCCACGCTGTCGCGGCATGCTACCAGTGTTAAAAACTGCGATGGAGCTCCGTATGCCACGGCAAACTGGCTGACACTGGCGGCGGCGGTGCACAAATGCTGCGCAGCTAGCGCCATTCGACGGCCAACACCACGGTTCCTGGTGTGTCCGCTGTGCCGTGCGTGTGATCATTGCTTGTACAGCCCTCTCGCAGTGTCCGGAGCAAGTTATGGTGGGTCTGACACACCGGTGTCAATGTGTTCTTTTTTCCATTTCCAGGAGTGTACTTACCTCATCATAAACAAAAGTGAAATGCTTTGCGTATAGATATCGTAATTATTATGCTTATTGCCGTGATGAAGAAAGTACTGTACTGTAACGTATTGTTGTGCTACAGAAAAGGCTGTCCCATTCTAACTATACCACAAAAGTTACTACTAAAACATGTTTTACTTTCCGGAATAATACATAAAAACTGTGCAGATATAAAACAGATACATCGCAAAAGCAGCAATGTAAATTGTGTCACACATTAGTAACGTCGTGATATAATCGTGTAGCAGTCAAAGAAACCAAATACTAAGTCATCTTTAATCTCACAGAAAGTACTTCAAATAAAGAACGTCTTTTCAACTAAACCAAAATGTTGCATTAAAATCTCATTAGCACCATATTTTCTTAGTATGTAACCCTTATAGTCGTTACGTAATCGTGCAATTAACAAGCAAGTATGTACACACACAATAACACCGTGTCCTCTGTTCACTATATGTGCAGAGGTAATTACTGTCTAAATATGTTCCCTAGGTTCTAGACTGGATAGTTTATTTAAAAACATAGTTGCATGTTAACAGTTTCTAAGTGTGACAAAGAGTACTAGAAACGTGAAGTGAAAAGTTTTATGGCAAAGACAAAGTTAAAAAGCAGATTATCTTTCAATAAACGATACTACATGTGAAATGTGGTGTAAACCTTTACTCTTCCTAGTGCGCAGAGTTTCAACTTCAAAGTAATTATCATGTTGTATACGTCGGTAAGGAATGCTAAAATTTTTCTCAAGGTTAGCGTCTATGTTATTTTTCGCTGAGCTAGCCGGCGCACGCGGCTGCCTGCGATGCGAGTCATTGTCTATCTCTTTGTTAACGTGCATCGTTATTGGTATTAGGAGACCTAACTTCTACAAATTCACCTTGTCGAGAGGGCCCTGCCCTGTTTGAATCCCGCCAGTTCTGATGAAATTCGGGTCTGTCGTTATGATCATATCGTCTGTCGTCATGTCGGTAGTTCCTGTAGTTTCTTTCTTGTCGATTAAGTGGTGGAGAATTTCTCCCTGAATTATCACTGCACGGTGGACTGCTGCGTCTGAAGTTATTCTGTCTCCCTTGATAATATTTATTTTGGTTCCCATATTGTCTGTTTCTCTGATTGTCTCTGTGATATTCATTACTACGGAAATGCGATCTTTCTCTGTAACTATTACTCTGCCAATGGTTGTCATACGGGTGGTGTCTTTTGGTCACGATTTGCGTTGTAAGAATAGCTTTGCCGTGTCCAGTTATTATTTCTTTCATCGCGGAATTGTGACGGATGTGACCTGTAATTGTTGTGCTCCTGTTTTCGTGTTTCGCGATTGTCAGTGGCAATTTCCAATTCTTGTAAGAGTCCCTGAAAAGCTTCAATGTCGTCTTTGCGACGTCCTGCCAAAATAGTGAGTCGTAAATGTTCAGGCAATTTGTTTAAGCAAATGCGGATGAGTTCTGAGGGGCTGTATGGGTTTGACAGGTACTGATTCTTGTGCATCATGTCGTCAAAATATTTCACAAGGCTGGAAAATTCAGATTGTTCGAAATGTTTCATCATTATAATGCTATGTTTTAGTCGGTCTTGTGTGGCTTGAGACCAATACGCTGAGAGGAGGGCATGGCAAAATTCTCCTTCACTGTGGCAATCGTGAATGACCGATCGCATTCTTACAGCTGGTTCATTCTCTAAGTAGCCACACATAAATTCTAATCTGTGCTCTAATGACTAGTTGGGAGGAAAGCAATGAGAGAATTGATGGAGCCATGCTTGTGGATGAATGTCGTTGCCAGAATCATTAAATGTATTGAATATATGTGTAGTAATGAACAGCATATAGTGAAAATCATCATGTCGGCGAGTCGCATGTCGGTCATTCTTACGTCGTTTCGGCGGTCCATCTCAAAATTCGGTGTACCTTGCCAATTTCTTTCATGATTTCCGAAATGCCCTGTGTTATTATTTTGTGGCAGTTCCGTACTTTTATGTCCCTCTTCCCGTATTGGAGTGCGAGTGTCCTCTGAAATAGGTAATTCTTGTATTACCTGTGTCAGCTGATCTGATTTCTCTTTGGTGTTGCGTATTAATTTGATTCTGATTTTGTTTGAATTTCCTAATTTGTTCGAATTCTTCTGTGTCATTAAAGACTACCGGTTTTGTGTCATTTAGATTATCATCTACCTTCGTAGATAAATTATTTAGCTGATCCGAAAGTTCAACTACTTTCTCTGATAATGAACTAACTTCCTCCATGTGTCTTTCTGAACCAATTTTCAGAGTATCTACTGTGTCCTTTAAGTTTTCCTGAGTTTTTGCAAGTTGCAAAACCGAATCGGTAGACGCAACTGAGTCAAATTTAGCTTGCAAGGTCTCATGATTTTCATGAACAACAGTTTGCAGTTCTTTTATGGCTGCTTCGTGATTCTGTAATGCATTTTCATGCCGCGAAATAATAGGTTTAAAATGCTCACAAATTTGTATTTTTAAGTCATTACACCCCCCATGTACCATGGACCTTGCCGTCCGTGCGGAGGCTTGCGTGCCTCAGCGATACAGATGGCCGTACCGTAGGTGCAACCACAACGGAGGGGTATCTGTTGAGAGGCCAGACAAACATGTGGTTCCTGAAGAGGGGCAGCAGCCTTTTCAATAGTTGCAGGGGCAACAGTCTGGATGATTGACTGATCTGGCCTTGCAACATTAACCAAAACGGCCTTGCTGTGCTGGTACTGCGAACGGCTGAAAGCAAGGGGAAACTACAGCCGTAATTTTTTCCCAAGGACATGCAGCTTTACTGTATGATTAAATGATGATGGCGTCCTCTTGTGTAAAATATTCCGGAGGTAAAATAGTCCCCCATTCGGATCTCTGGGCGGGGACTACTCAGGAGGACGTCGTTGTCAGGAGAAAGAAAACTGGCGTTCTACGGATCGGAGCGTGGAATGTCAGATCCCTTAATCGGGCGGGTAGGTTAGAAAATTTAAAAAGGGAAATGGATAGGTTAAAGTTAGATACAGTGGGAATTAGTGAAGTTCGGTGGCAGGAGGAACAAGACTTCTGGTCAGGTGAATTCAGGGTTATAAATACAAAATCAAGTAGGGGTAAAGCAGGAGTAGGTTTAATAATGAATAAAAAAATTAGGAGTGCGGGTAAGCTACTACAAACAGCATAGTGAACGCATTATTGTGGCCAAGATAGACACAAAGCCCATGCCTACTACAGTACTACAAGTTTATATGCCAACCAGCTCTGAAGATGATGAAGAAATTGATGAAATGTATGATGAGATAAAAGAAATTATTCAGGTAGTGAAGGGAGACGAAAATTTAATAGTCATGGGTGACTGGAATTCGTCAGTAGGAAAAGGGAGAGAAGGACATATAGTAGGTGGTTATGGATTGGGGCTAAGAAATGAAAGAGGAAGCCATCTGGTAGAATTTTGCACAGAGCATAACTTAATCATAGCTAACACTTGGTTCAAGGATCATAAAAGAAGGTTGTATACATGGAAGAATCCTGGAGATACTAAAAGGTATCAAATAGATTACATAATGGTAAGGCAGAGATTTAGGAATCAGGTTTTAAATTGTAAGACATTTCCAGGGGCAGATGTGGACTCTGACCACAATCTATTGGTTATGACCTGTAGATTAAAACTGAAGAAACTGCAAAAAGGTGGGAATTTAAGGACATGGGATCTGGATAAGCTGAAAGAACCAGAGGTTGTACAGAGTTTCAAGGAGAGCATAAGGGAACAATTGACAGGAATGGGGGCAAGAAACACAGTAGAAGAAGAATGGGTAGCTCTGAGGGATGAAGTCGTGAAGGCAGCAGAGGATAAAGTAGGTAAAAAGACGAGGGCTGCTATAAATCCTTGGGCAACAGAAGAAATATTGAATTTAATTGATGAAAGGAGAAAATATAAAAATGCAGTAAATGAAGCAGGCAAAAAGGAATACAAACGTCTCAAAAATGAGATCGACAGGAAGTGCAAAATGGCTAAACAGGGATGGCTAGAGGACAAATGTAAGGATGTAGAAGCTTATCTCACTAGGGGTAAGATAGATACTGCCTATAGGAAAATTAAAGAGACCTTTGGAGAGAAGAGAACCACGTGTATGAATATCAAGAACTCAGATGGCAACCCAGTTCTAAGCAAAGAAGGGAAAGCAGAAAGGTGGAAAGAGTATATAGAAGGTTTATACAAGGGCGATGTACTTGAGGACAATATTATGGAAATGGAAGAGGATGTAGATGAAGACGAAATGTGAGATAAGATACTGCGTGAAGAGTTTGACAGAGCACTGAAAGACCTGAGTCGAAACAAGGCCCCCGGAGTAGACACCATTCCATTGGAACTACTGACGGCCTTGGGGGAGCCAGTCATGACAAAACTCTACCAGCTTGCGAGCAAGATGTATGAGACAGGCGAAATACCCTCAGACTTCAAGAAGAATATAATAATTCCAATCCCAAAGAAAGCAGGTGCTGACAGATGTGAAAATTACCGAACTATCAGTTTAATTTGTCACAGCTGCAAAATACTAATGCGAATTCTTTATAGACGAATGGTAAAACTGGTAGATGCGGACCTCGGGGAGGATCAGTTTGGATTCCGTAGAAATGTTGGAACACGTGAGGCGATACTGACCTTACGACGTATCTTAGAAGAAAGATTAAGAAAAGGCAAACCTACGTTTCTAGCATTTGTAGACTTAGAGAAAGCTTTTGACAATGTTAACGGGAATACTCTCTTTCATATTCTGAAGGTGGCAGAGGTAAAATACAGGGAGCGAAAGGCTATTTACAATTTGTACAGAAACCAGATGGCAGTCATAGGAGTCGAGGGACATGAAAGGGAAGCAGTGGTTGGGAAGGGAGTGAGACAGGGTTGTAGACTCTCTCCGATGTTATTCAATCTGTATATTGAGCAAGCAGTAAAGGAAACAAAAGAAAAATTTGGAGTAGGTATTAAATTTCATGGAGAAGAAATAAAAACTTTGAGGTTCGCCAATGACATTGTAATTCTGTCAGAGACCGCAAAGGACTTGGAAGAGCAGTTGAACGGAATGGACAGTGTCTTGAAAGGAGGATATAAGATGAACATCAACAAAAGCAAAACGAGGATAATGGAATGCAGTCAAATTAAATCGGGTGATGCTTAGGGAATTAGATTAGGAAATGAGACACTTAAAGTAGTAAAGCAGTTTTGCTGTTTAGGAAGTAAAATAACTGATGATGGTCGAAGTAGAGAGGATATAAAATGTAGACTGGCAATGGCAAGGAAAGCGTTTCTGAAGAAGAGAAAGTTGTTAACATCGAATATAGATTTATGTATCAGGAAGTCGTTTCTGAAAGTATTTGTTTGGAGTTTAGCCATGTATGGAAGTGAAACATGGACGATAACTAGTTCGGACAATAAGAGAATAGAAACTTTCGAAATGTGGTGCTACAGAATAATGCTGAAGATAAGGTGGATAGATCATGTAACTAATGAGGAGGTATTGAATAGGACTGGGGAGAAGAGAAGTTTGTGGCACAACTTGACTAGAAGAAGGGATCGGTTGGTAGGACATGTTTTGAGGCATCAAGGGATCACAAATTTAGAATTGGAGGGCAGCGTGGAGGGTAAAAATCGTAGAGGGAGACCAAGAGATGACTACACTACGCAGATTCAGAAGGATGTAGGTTGCAGTGGCTACTGGGAGATGAAGAGGCTTGCATAGGATAGAGTAGCATGGAGAGCTGCTTCAAACCAGTCTCAGGACTGAAGACAACAACAACAACAACATCATTACGGACTTTTTGACATTCCGATTTAATGTCATGTAACTCAGTAGTTAAATCTTCACGTGTTTGTTCAAGTGTGGTGTCTAACTTTTGAAGCTTTTGCTGTGTTTGCCTCTGATTTTGTTCCGTTGTGTCTAACTTTTGAAGCTTTTGCTGTGTTTGTCTCTGATTTTTTTCCATTTGTTGCGTTAACTGCAATAATAATGTATTAGTGTCTGGAATCTGTTTCTCTATGCTTATTGGCAGTGCAGTTTCACTGGCAACATTCACATTTTGACAAACAGAAAATGTGTCTTGATTCATTTGAGAAAACTGTGAGTACCCAAAACGTGAGTCTACAGTATTTGCAATATTGTGTTCTGTCATTCCCGATTCCTGAGGCGAGCTGTTGCCGACCGACCGATCGATAATGCTTCCCTCTTCACTAATTGTTTCACTGAGTACACCATTATTTTCCGCCAGCTCCATTACCCTATGCACAGTTACCAAATTACTACTTTGAATGTCTGTTAATTCATTACACAGTGGTGCTGAAACGCTAAAGTCGTCGTCACTATTATTTCTCAGTTTACTTTGGAGCCTAGTGTCACGTTTTTCACACGCCATTATTGTCACAATATTTCACACGATAACACACAAAAGCATTAACATAGCGCTGAAAATAATATCTAGTCAATTGCAAGAGCAGCTGAGAAATACTTGGTGCAAATCTACATGCATCCCACAACTGTTTTACTGTACAACAATGAAAGACTGCAACTACAAAGGAGATTCTCTCTTCAATTGCGCGCTAGCAATAAACAAAAGCTACACTAATTACACAAACTACAAGTAAAAATCAGAAGATTCCAGTGAGGTATCCTCGGCTAAGGGTCGACATATGAAACGTCCCCTTAGCGAAATTAAACATGACTGTGCTTAAACTGACACACAATATTTTTAGCGCAACGGAATCTGACTTTCAATAATCCCTACAAGAGAATGGTCCTGACTAAATTAACCTATACGTTTCACAAATCACTTACCTCACAAAAATCTTCGTTAGTCAAACTACTGCAATACAGCGAGCGCCAATACTGCTAGCTAAAAAAAGATTCAAACTACTGAAGGCACTAACTACTGATAGGCATAGTTAGCAAATGAAAGATTTTAATACAGAACAAACAATGTATTTACCTCACTAGTCATAATATATATATCAGTTCATGACATCCATTCTTACAAATTTCAAAACTCCGCCATCTCCCTCCCCATGTCCACCACTGCTGGTGGCTCACCTCCAACTGCGCAACGCTACGCGCTGTTCCCACCCATCTGCCCAACACTACAACGGCGAGTATTACAACAATGCCAACCAGCCACTGACTGCACACAGCACAGCCAGTGATTTTCATACAGAGCACTACGTGGCATAACCAATAAGAAAACCTAAACAGCCTACTTACAACTAGAACTAGCATGTGATAATATTTTCACATAATTTGGGTGCATAGATCCTGAGAAATCAGTACCCAGAACAACCACCTCTGGCCGTATTAACGGCCTAGATACGCCTGGGCATTGAGTCAAACAGAGCTTGGATGGCGTGTACAGGTACAGCTGTCCATGCAGCTTCAACACGATACCACAGTTCATCAAGAGCAGTGATTAGTATATTGTGACGAGCCAGTTGCTCGGCCACCATTGACCAGAAGTTTTCAATTGGGGAGAGATCTGGAGAACGTGCTGGCCAGGGCAGCAGTCGAACTTTTTCTGTATCCAGAAAGGCCCGTACAGGACCTGCAACATGCGGTCATGCATTATCCTGCTAAAATATAGGGTTTCGCAGGGATCGAATGAAGGCTAGAGCCACGGGTCGTAACACATCTGAAATGTAGCGTCTACTGTTCAAAGTGCCGTCAATGCGAATAAGAGGTGACTGAGACGTGTTACAAATGGCAGCCTATACCATCATGCCAGGTCATACGCCAGTATGGCGATGATGAATATACGCTTCCAACGTGCGTTCACCGCTATGTCGCCAAACACTTATGCGACCATCATGATGCTGTAAACAGAACCTGGATTCATCCGAAAAAATTACATTTTGCCATTCGTGCACCCGGGTACGTCGTGGGGTGCACCGTCGCAGGCGCTCCTGTCTGTGATGCAGCGTCAAGGGTAACCGCAGCCATGGTCTCCGAGCTGATAGTCCATGCTGCTGCAAAAGTCGTCGACCTGTTCGTGCATATGGTTGTTGTCTTGCAAACGTCCCCATCTGTTGGCTCAGGGATCGAGACGTGGCTGCACAATCCATTATAGCTATGCGGATAAGATGCCTGTCATCTCGACTGCTAGATTCGAGGCCTTTGGGATCCAGCACGTCGTTCGTATTACGCTCCTGAACCCACCGATTCCTTATTCTGCTAACAGTCGTTGGATCTCGACCAACGCGAGCAGCAACGTCGCGATACGATAAACCGCAATCGCGATAGGCTACAATCCGACGTTTATCAAAGTCGGAAACGTAACGGTACGCATTTCTCCTCCTTACACAAGGCATCACAACAACGTTTCATCTGGCAACGTCGGTCAATTGCTGTTGTGTGGGAGATATCGGTTGGAAACTTTCCTTATGTCAGCACGTTGTAGGTGTCGCCACCGGCGCCAACCTTGTGTGAATGCTCTGAAAAGCTAATCATTTGCATATCACAGCATCTTCTTCCTGTCGTTAAATTTAACGTCTGTAGCACGTCATCTTCGTGGTGTAGCAATTTTGATGGCCAGTAGTGTACTTCACATGGCAAAGTGAGTGTTTGACAATAAAACAAAAACTGACATACAATTAGAACCATACTTAAAATCAACATAAATGGTGTGAATGATAACCATGGGAAGCTTCTAGCCTGGCAAAGGAAATAACACATAACTGTGTAAGAGCCAGAATAACAGTTGCAAAATAACATCGCATCTATAAATCGAACCCTTCCAACATGACAAATCAATTAAAATATACGCGTAAGTGTAAGGTGATTAACAAAACAGTTACTATTAGTTAAAAAGTCAGTAACACAACCGGAGTGGTACTGTTGGTGGTTTGCTTATGGCGGAACTTCTACGTCTACATCCATACTCCGCAAGCCACCTGACGGTGTGTGGCAGAGGGTACTTTGAGTTCCTCTACCGGTTCTTCCATGCGGTGGAAGGCGCAGTCTCCTCGCCGCTGCTGGCCGGCGCTCACGAAAGCGCTCTCGACGCTGCTGAGAACAAGCATCCAGGTTAAATAAACTCTTCTGTTCAATCATCAATAATTCCGGCTGCCCTTTTCTGTGCACATAAATTTTTATCTTTTATGTGGATTTTAAGTATGCGTAATTCCACATATTGACTCTCAGTTTATGTTTTATTGTCAGAAGCTCATTTTGTCTTATGAAGTAATTTTAATTGTGACTACGCATATTGCATTTTAACTATTAAATGTATGGTACTAGTTACTCATGTACCCTAGCTAACGATCCCTCTGCTGGCCACAGTAATTTGTACAAATGCCAGAGGCATCCAGGCCATCATCAGCACTTACTATGTACTTGCAGGAGGATCTGCAGCGAATTGACGCATGGTGCACGGAATGGCAATTGAATCTCAATGTAGACAAGTGTAATGTGATGTGAATACATAGAAAGATAGGTCCCTTATCATTTAGCTACAAAATAGCAGGTCAGCAACTGAAAGCAGTTAATTCCATAAATTATCTGGGAGTACGCATTAGGAGTGATTTAAAATGGAATGATCATATAAAGTTGATCGTCGGTAAAGCAGATGCCAGACTGAGATTCATTGGAAGAATCCTAAGAAAATGCAATCCGACAACAAAGGAAGTAGGTTACAGTACGCTTGTTCGCCCACTGCTTGAATAGTGCTCAGCAGTGTGGGATCCGCACCAGATAGGGTTGATAGAAGAGATAGAGAAGATCCAACGGAGAGCAGCGCGCTTCGTTACAGGATCATTTAGTAATCGCGAAAGCGTTACGGAGATGATAGATAAACTCCAGTGGAAGAATCTGCTGGAGAGACGCTCAGTAGCCCGGTACGGGCTTTTGTTGAAGTTTTGAGAACATACCTTCACCGAAGAGTCAAGCAGTATATTGCTCCCTCCTACGTATATCTCGCGAAGAGACCATGAGGATAAAATCAGAGAGATTAGAGCCCACACAGAAGCATACCGACAATCCTTCTTTCCACGTACAATACGAGACTGGAATAGAAGGGAGAACCGATAGAGGTACTCAGGGTACCCTCCGCCACACACCGTCAGGTGGCTTGCGGAGTATGGATGTAGATATAGATGTACTTACCTACGTGTACAGATTTTCACCTCTATATCTGCATCAGAATATTTCATGGTGTGTATAGCCGGTATGAATCACGTGTACATTTTTTTAATTTTCTTATGCATCACCAGGTCTGTTACGGAGTTTTGCTCCAGCTAATCCAACTTAGTTGGTTACACCACTGTTTTCAATTGTAATAGATCTGAAGATTGGAGGTGTCGAAACTGATAATAGCGAACTTCAAAATTTGTGTCATCAAGACAGACCTTTACAAACAAAGTGCCAAAATATGATCGGGACTCATTTACAAACTTTACCTCTTCAACTGATAAAACATCGAGAGTTTTGAATTTTGATCTCGGAACTGCATGCGACAATATTTTTTCGGAGCTGCTCAACTCTGCTTCGGTTGCGATTTCCTCGTCATGTGTCCAGTTGTCGAGATCGAGGGAAAGTGTTTGGATATCTCTTCACGGAACTCAGGTAGGTGCCCTTTCAATTCACTTTTTAAAACATTGTGTACAAAACTGTAACAGTTAAGATTTTTATTCTTGCAAATATGCATTTCTGTATTTGTTCATTCAATTATGTGTGTATTGTCACTATGTGTTGCCGATGGCTAAATTGAACACACGCTCAAAGGCCAAATAAAAAAAATAATAATAAAAAAAATAAAAAAACTACACCTCTGCCCTCTGTCGTAATGCGCTCCCGCATTGCTAAAAACAGACATCAGATGTCGCCAGACGAGTCATTACGAATAAACTGTCCTCTCTCAGAGGAAATTAGAGAGATCACCGTGTCCCAAGACCTGTCCAGATGAAAACCGCCATCACGATTTATAAGATTTTGTGCTAGGCGTAACTCCACAGATTCTTTAATTAGTGAACCCCAAAATGTTTTCGCTGGGGCCAAGATTTTCGTGGCAATAAAATCCATAGCGTGTCCTGTGGTAATACAGTGCTCAGCTACGGCCGACTTACTGGGTTGCGAAAGGCGAGTGTGACGTTCGTGTTCAACGCACCTTCCACGTACGGCGCTTGTTGCCTGACCGATGTAACCTTTGTCACACTCGCAAGCAATTTTATAGATACGGCCTTCCGAAGACCCAGATCGTCCTTTGCTGAACTGAGAAGGGTACTATCTCCGCCAGTGGCCGGAAGATTACTTGATGTTTCCTTAGGCTCCTGCGTATTTAAGATGAAAGGTTGCCGGCGTATGGAAGGAACATCCTGGACTTGAACAGCTCCTTATCCTCTTAGCTCTGTTCTAATCTGATATGGAGAGTAACCATTACCTCTGAACACCGACTCTAAATGTTCCAGTTCCTTTGTAAGGCTGTCTCCATCTGAAAAAACATGATCCCAGTGCACCAACCTTCTAAGGACGCCGGTACTTTCTGATGGATGATGACAAATCGACGCTTGCAGGCAAAGGTCCGTATGTGTTGGCTTACGGTAGACAGAATGCCCTAATGACCGATCTACTTAGTAACCAAAAACAGCAAGCAACCATCCTTCTCTATTTCCATCCAGTTTACGAAGTCATACATAACAAGTGATAAACATAAACTGAACGTCCACAGTACCACCAACCATGGCGCTGCAGTCTGGCCAGTTAATGTGGCAGTGCTAACTCCAACCCCATTCACAGCTGGCAGAAACGTACAGTTAAGGTACGCCAATGAGAAACATTTCCTCATAAAGTCTATCCTCAAGAGTAATTTGTGGCTGTACCTCTTTACGACTGTTGATGAAATACCGATGTTGGTAATGTTGTGGGTGGGCAGTAAGGCGTAACCCAGCGGCGTGGACAGAAATTTCCGTTGCGAGAGGCGATAAAGCGAGGAGGAAATAATCACCGCGGAGTGGTGCAGTCTAACGGTGGCACGTTTGGAATCGTTTCCTCGCAGGCTGTCTGCTAGAGTGCTGCAACACCCGAGCGCACGTACTGGCGACGTTTCTACTTTGATCCGACGTCGGCAGCGTTTACTGCTCTGTTCTTAAAGGGCGGAGGACGGTTGAGTTTTACGTATCTTACAGGGTATGTTACGTTTATTGGATAAAAGGGTCAGCAGAAATGGCAGCAAATGAGTCCAAAATAACTGGGAGTTGCACAACATTGCAACAATAACACGCATCGCCTCTGGTATTTACCCGTACTTTTGAAACCCACCAATGTGGGTTCTGATGTTATATGGATTACGCAACTTTGTCGTCAGGCTATTCGCGCTTTCACAGTGTATACGGCAGTCGATGCAATGGATATGGTTTTCGTGTAAGGCGTATGTCGTCAGACAGTTAGAGACGCGGTGCTACTGTGTACTGAAAGACATCCTGGCCGTACCAAGTCGTCAGTATCTAACTTTACCTTAGAGGTCTTTTCTTTTAATTTTCATTACACACAAAAGCCGATAAATAATAACAATGATAAGCGTACCATACTGTTATTCTCGAAAGATTGATCCAACGAGCCTTTGTTATTGTTTTAAGAAGGTCTGTAATTGCCTCTGCGGAACGGGTGAGACAGCAGCTATGTTGATACTACAGGAACTGCTTTCCATCCCGCATGAATGACGCGACTCTTGAAAGCTCCGCAACACACGATGACAGACCAAGGTCGTTGGTTATCATTTCTCTCGGTGGTCGTGCATTTTCAGCTGACGAGTACCGCATATTGCGAAGATATGATTTGTACACGATGCGTCATCCGCGAAGAAAATATTGCATAGAAACGTCACAGCACTTTGTGGTTGTCGTAAATACCACTTAAAGAGCAGTAATCGATCTTAAAAGCTATTGCTATGAAGATGTTCGAGGAGCGAAATGTGGAAAGAATATGCGTTGGAATGTGGTACTCACAGGATACTCTTTGATTGGTTCCACTCAAAGATTGTGTAAGTAGGCTGTTTATGTTTTTATGTTTGTAACGTCACGTAGCGCTCTGTATGAAAATCACTGGCTGTGCTGTGTGCAGTCTGTGGCTGGTTAGCATTGTTGTAATATTCGCTTTTGTAGTGTTGGGCAGTTGGCTATTAAACAGCACGTAGCGTTGCACAGTTGGAGGTTAGCCGCCAGCCGTGGTGGATGTGGGGAGAGAGATGGCGGAGTTTTGAGAGTGGATGATCTGGACGTGTGTCCATCAGAGACTGGATGTCATGAACTGATATATATATATATATATATATATATATATATATATATATATATATATATATATATATATATTATGACTTTTGAACACTGTTAAGGTAAATACATTGTTTGTTCTTTATCAAAATCTTTCATTTGCTAACTATGCCTATGAGTAGTTAGTGAGTTAGTGCTTTCAGTAGTTTGAATCTTTTATTTAGCTGGCAGTAGTGGCGCTCGCTGCATTGCAGTAGTTCAAGTAACGAAGATTTTTGTAAGTGACTTGTGAAAGATAGTTTAATGTTAGTCAGGGCCATTTTTTGTAGGGATATTGAAAGTCAGATGGCGTTGCGCTAAAAATATTGTGTGTCAGTTTAGTGTTGATCAGAATAAGTAAAGAGCGAAATGTCTGAGTACGTTCAGTTCTGCTCAGCTGTTTGAAAATCAAGTAACGTAATGGGTTTACCAGCACAATCATTCATAAATTTTTCTAAGAGGACGTTTCAATTGAAGCAGTCTCGAACTATCGTGTGGACTGCGGGTTACCGCTACCGGAATGTTGGTTTATTTTTCTCGCCAGTGGCTGTTCTTTTTCGTTTTTTTACACTTGTGTGCAAAACGTAAGGACGAACGTGACTTTGGCGTTATGTGTTCCTGCAAAATAAAATAGAGTCGATGAAACTTTGCCCTTACATAAAAAGCACTGCTACAATATTCACCGAAGCCCCAAAGAAACTGGCGCAGGCATGCGCATTCAAATACAGAGGTGAGTAAACAGGCAAAATACGGCGCTGCGGTCGGCAACGCCTATATAAGACAAGTGTCTGGCGCTGTTGTTAGATCGGTTCCTGCTGCTACAATGGCAACCTATCAAGATTTAAATGAGTTTCAAGATGACGTTACAGTCGCTGCACGAGCGATGGGACACAGCATCTCCGAGGTGGCGATGAAATGGGGATTTCACCGTACGACCATTTCACGACAGTACGTGAATATCAGGAATGCTTCAAAACATCAAATGATTGAAGAGAATCGTTAGTCATTACGAAAGTGCAATCTCTCCGAAAATCGCTGCAGGTTTCAATGCTAGGCCATCAACAAGTGTCGGTGTGAGAACCATTCAACGAATCATCATCGATATGGGCGTTTGGAGTCGAAGGCCGACTTGTAAACCCTTGATGACTGCACGACACAGACCTTTACCCTTCGCCTGGGGCCGTTATCACCGACATTGGACTATTGATGAATGCAAACATGTTGCCTGGTCAGACGATTCTCGTTTCAAATTGTATCGAGTGGATGGCCGTGTACGGGTATGGAGACAAAAAACCCATGGACCCTGCATGTCAGCAGGGAACTGTTCAAGCTGGTGGGCGCTCTGTAAATGTGTGCGGTGTGGGCAATTGAAGTGATATGGAACTCCTGATGCGTCTAGATACGAGGCTTACTGGTGACAAGTACGAAACTATCCTATCTGATCACCTGAGTCCATTCATGTCCATTGTGCATTCCGACGGACTTGGGGAATTCTAGCGGGACAGTGTGACACCCCACACGTCCTGAATTGCTACAGATTGGCACCAGGAACACTCTTCTGATTTTAAGCACTTCGGCTGGCTACCAAACTCGCCAGACATGAACATTATTGAGCATATCTGGGATGTCTTGCAACGTGCTGTTCAGAAGAGACCTCCACATCTTCGTACACTCACGGATTTATGGTCAGCCCTGCAGGATTTATGGTGTCAGTTCTCTCCAGCACTACTTCGGACATTAGTCGAGTCCATGCAACGTCGTGTTGCGGCACTTCTCTTTGCTCGCGGGTGCCCTACACTATGTTAGGCAAGTTTACCAGTTTCTTTGGCTCTTCAGTGTAGTACAGAGGGTAACTGAAAGAAATACGCGATGAGACGAACAGAAATGACACCTTTATTCAAAGTCAGTAATTACACTGCAGTTACCGCGATTTATGATGGTCCCCTCGACATCTCAAAAGGAGATACATGGTTTTTAATAGGTCACGTGACCGCCACGGACGGCACTGCATAGTCTACTACGTGCTGCCATGCTGGCCACATTGTTGGTAAGCAGTTCTTGTGGTGGGGCGTTCCACCCCTCCACCTGCGTGGCTGACAACCGCTGGCTGGTTGTTGGTGTAGGTGGACTTGCTGCAATACGTCGACCCCGTATCCCACCCGTGTGCGGTGGGATGTATGTCGGGGGAAACAGGCAGGCCATTCCATTCACCGAATATCCTCTCACTCCGAGACCTCCTCAGATCTGCGTAGTTCCACGTGGTCATGCATTGTCATCCACAAAAATGAAATCAGGGCCTAACGCATACCTGAAAAAACGCACATGGTGAACGTGTACAATGTCACACTAACGTTGACCAGTGATTGTACCGTGTTCAAAGACTTGTAGGTCAGTATGCCGATGCAACAAAATGCCTCCACACATCGTAACACCTGGACCACCAAAGTGATAATGTTCGGTAATGCTGTACATACGAGTCTTGGAACTTAAATATTGGCAACTGTTGATGCGGAACGCGTAGTATACCGTTAGCAGAGCCTGTTCTGTTGATTTTTTGAAGGGCATCATCTTTACGCCAGTGACTGTTGTAAGTTTTTATTACACTATTGCAATTTCAGCCTTAGGCCATTATCAAGTGCTGATATTATGGCACTTGATAATGGCCTAAGGTCGAAATTGCAATAGTGTAATAAAAACTTGTAACAGTCAGTGGCGTAAAGATGATGTCCTTAAAAAAAATTATGACTGGCCCAGCTGCAACAAATTTGTTCTGTTGATGGTGCGAATGGAGCGGTCTACTGCCTGTCGAAGCTCTGGAACAGTTCTGAAGCGAATGCCACGAAGTGATTCCTTTATCGTCGGAATCAAATTTAAGCTACAAGGAGTTAAGTCCGGGGAGTATGGTGCATGTTACAGTACTTCCCAGTCCCATCGACCGAACAGAGCGGCTGTATGCGCCCACGCATTGTCATGCAAAATGATGGGGGCGTTGCGCAGAAAGTGTCGCCGCTTCTTTCGCAAAGCTGGTCGCAGGTGATGCTCCAAAAATGAATAGTAACACGGTAATACTGTGCATTGACGGTTTGCCGTAATGCGTTAGGATAACATCATCACAGTCGTGCACGAGAATCACCATAACTTTCACCATACTGGGGGCTCTGACGCAGTTTCGACTTTCGCGGCGACCCATGATGACGCCATTCGTTGGATCGGCGTTTCAGTTTTGGCTCGTACGATGTTGCCCATGTCTCACCCAGCGTTACAACATGGCGTAAGAAAGCCCCTCCTTCACGCTCATAGCGCTCCAAGTGCGGCTAAGCAGCGTGGTAACGCATCCATTTCTGCTTTTCCGTCAAGTCATGCGGAACCCATCGTGATGCAATTTTTTGCATGCCCAGGCGTTCTTTCAGGATGCGAAACATAGTCAGTTGCGCTAATCCATTTTCGTGGGAGACCTCACGAAACGTATGGCGTCGATCACTGTCCACTTCTTCTTCACAGACGCTAGGACGACCTGCCAGGTGCATGTCTGCCACAGTTTGCCGACCTTCGTTGAAGGCTTTTACCCAGCTTGCCACTGTTCTGTATGGTAATGCAGATTATCTGGACGCCTCTTGAAGACATTGATGACACTGTCGTGCTGTACGATCTCTGGCACATTCAATGTTGATCCAACTCCGTTGTCCCTGTTGCGAAAACATAGTGACACCGTTTCGTTAGACCGCTCACTGACAAGTGACTGTCTTTCCCTTGATTGTCCGCACGCCGGTGACGTGGGACGGGCGAGTCCATTTGCTCGGAGATAAGGCAGGTATGTCAACAACGTGTGCTATCAGCGACAATAGTAGATTCCATTGTGTAGTGTCTCCACAGCAGTGTTGCCACTATTTACGTTCCAACCCTCGTATTCCCACATGGCGAGAAGTGTGTACAGGTAATGCACGCAGGAACATTATCGAACGTAATCGTTTTGATAGTCCAGGTATTTTGACTGTAATACTCTCTTTCAAATTCCAAAGGTGGCAGGACTAAAATACAATTTATACAGAAAGCAGATGGCAGTTATAAGAGTCGTGCGTATGAAAGGCAAGCAGTGCTTGGGAAGGGAGTGAGACAGGGTTGTAGCCTCTCCCCGATGTTATTCAATCTGTATATTGAGCAAGCAGTAAAGGAAACAAAAGAAAAATTCGGAGTAGGTATTAAAATCCATGGAGAAGAAATAAAAACTTTGAGGTTCGCCGATGACACTGTAATTCTGTCATGGACAGCAGAGGACTAGGAAGAGCAGTTGAACGGAATGGGCAGTGTCTTGAAAGGAAGTTGTAAGATGAACATCAACGAAAGCAAAACGATGATAATGGAATGTAGACGAATTAAGTCGGGTGATGCTGAGGGAATTAGATTAGGAAATGAGACACTTAAAGTAGTTAAAGAGTTTTGCTATTTGGAGAGAAAAGTAACTGCTGAAAAGTAACAGAAGAATGCTGAAGATTAGATGGGTAGATCACATAACTAATGAGGAGGTGTTGAATAGGATTGGGGAGAAGAGAAGTTTGTGCCACAACTTGACTAGAAGAAGGGATCGGTTTTTAGGACATGTTCTGAGGCATCAAGGGATCACCAATTTATTATTGGAGGGCAGCGTGGAGGGTAAAAACCGTAGAGTGAGACCAAGAGATGAATACACCAAGCAGATTCAGAAGGATGTAGGTTGCAGTAGGTACTGGGAGATGAAGAAGCTTGCGCACGATAGAGTAGCGTAGAGAGCTGCATCAAACCAGTCTCAGGACTGAAGAGCACAACAACAACAACAACAACAGTCCAGGTGTTATGATGTGGGAAGGCTTAATGTTGCATGGGCGTACTGACTTCCAAATCTTTGAACACTGTGAACACACCGCATGCCTATCTTCTAAGCCACTTTCTCGCGGTAATGATATGTTAAGGTTCCACGGGTTTGACAAACTGTCTATTCGCTTCCGTCTCGGGTTCTTCGGCCAACATTCGTCTAATTATTTCACTGACGTTTCGTCAGCACGAGTGACATTGTCAAAGCTCGCGGCCGCAGACTACATGTACCTGGCGCGCCAATGTCCGAGGGCTTCTCCGCGGCTGGCGCGCCAGGTACATGTAGTCTGCGGCCGCGAGCTCGGCTCCAGTTCACCACCGGCAATGGAGGGTGAAGCTTTGACAATGCCAGCCACTCGTGCTGACGAAACGTCAGTGAAATCATCAGACGAATGTCGGCCGAAGAACCCGAGACAGAAGCGAATAAGCAGTTTGTCAACAAGCGGCCACGAAAGCCTTAACAATTTTGTGTTCCACAGGTTTCGGAATGATCGAGTCGGCGATGTCATAAGACTGGTGATCAACGCTAGGCAAAATGCTGCAGTGGGCACTGAAATACGTGCGAGTTATTTCAATTTTTGTCAAAGAGCATTCACGTCTTTATGACATACAGATTCTGTCGATTCTACCACATGACTGTGGAGCTACATATTTGAACTCAAAAAAATGTGGTATATTGATTTTTCCTGGTGTCCTTCAGTTTTGAAACACCCCCTTAGAAAAAATTTATAAATGAGTGCTGGAAAACCTCTACGTTATTTGATTTTCAAACAGCTGAGCACAACTGAACGTACTCAGACATTTCTCTCTTTACTTATTCTGATCAACACTAAACTGACACACAATATTTTTAGCGCAACGCAATCTGACATTCAATAATCCGCACAAAAGAATGGCCCTAACTAGCAATAACCTACATCTTTCATGAATCGCTTACCTCACAAAAATCTTCGTTACTCAAACTACTGCAATACATCGTGCGCCAATACAGCCAGCTGGATAAAAGATTGTAACTACTGAAGACGCTAAATACTGATAGGCATAGTTAGCAAATGAAAGATCTTGATACAGAACAAAAAAATATTTACCTTAGTAATATTCAAAAGTCATCATATATATATAAATATCACTTCATGATATACAGTATTACAAATTTACTCTTTCTGATGGACACACGCCCAGATTATCCGCTCTCAAAACTCCGCCATGTCTCTCCCCACATCCACCACTGCTGGCGGCTCATCTCCAACTGCGCAACGCTACGCGCTGTTCACATCCAACTACCCAACACTACAACAGCAAATAGTCCAACGTTGCAAACGAGCCACAGACTGCACACAGCACATTCAGTGATTTTCAAACAGAGCGCTACGTGGCGTTACCAACATAAAAACCTAAACAGCCCACTTACAGTTTTATATCAGTTACTAGGCACTTTACTTCATTAGAAACATTAAAATTCGTAGTCTGATTTTTCTTTTTTAAAACGCAGTTAAAAATCATCTCGAATTAAAACGGCCTTTGAGTTATTTCGTAATAAATAAATAATTTCTTCTTTAAAAACCTTGCCCTACCCATTTTTGAGGATTCGTGAAAGGGCATACAGATTAACGAACTTTACGTCTAAAACTTTTATGCCTTCTGCTCTAGTGGCTGTTGTTCTACCGCATTATAATTTTTCAATTTCAGGTACACGTATACCTTCTCCGATTGAAATACACTCCTGGAAATGGAAAAAAAAGCACATTGACACCGGTGTGTCAGACCCACCATACTTGCTCCTGACACTGCGAGAGGGCTGTACAAGCAATGATCACACGCACGGCACAGCGGACACACCAGGAACCGCGGTGTTGGCCGTCGAATGGCGCTAGCTGCGCAGCATTTGTGCACCGCCGCCGTCAGTGTCAGCCAGTTTGCCGTGGCATACGGAGCTCCATCGCAGTCTTTAACACTGGTAGCATGCCGCGACAGCGTGGACGTGAACCGTATGTGCAGTTGACGGACATTGAGCGAGGGCGTATAGTGGGCATGCGGGAGGCCGGCTGGACGTACCGCCGAATTGCTCAACACGTGGGGCGTGAGGTCTCCACAGTACATCGATGTTGTCGCCAGTGGTCGGCGGAAGGTGCACGTGCCCGTCGACCTGGGACCGGACCGCAGCGACGCACGGATGCACGCCAAGACCGTAGGATCCTACGCAGTGCCGTAGGGGACCGCACCGCCTTTCCCAGCAAATTAGGGACACTGTTGCTCCTGGGGTATCGGAGAGGACCATTCGCAACCGTCTCCATGAAGCTGGGCTACGGTCCCGCACACCGTGAGGCCGTCTTCCGCTCACGCCCCAACATCGTGCAGCCCGCCTCCAGTGGTGTACAACAGGCGTGAATGGAGGGACGAATGGAGACGTGTCGTCTTCAGCGATGAGAGTCACTTCTGCCTTGGTGCCAATGATGGTCGTATGCGTGTTTGGCGCCGTGCAGGTGAGCGCCACAATCAGGACTGCATATGACCGAGGCACACAGGGCCAACACCCGGCATCATGGTGTGGGGAGCGATCTCCTACACTGGCCGTACACCTCTAGTGATCGTCGAGGGGACACTGAATAGTGCACGGTACATCCAAACCGTCATCGAACCCATCGTTCTACCATTCCTAGACCGGCAAGGGAACTTACTGTTCCAACAGGACAATGCACGTCCGCATGTATCCCGTGCCACCCAACGTGCTCTAGAAGGTGTAAGTCAACTACCCTGGCCAGCAAGATCTCCGGATCTGTCCCCCATTGAGCATGTTTAGGACTGGATGAAGCGCCGTCTCACGCGGTCTGCACGTCCAGCACGAACGCTGGTCCAACTGAGGCGCCAGGGTGGAAATGGCATGGCAAGCCGTTCCACAGGACTACATCCAGCATCTCTACGATCGTCTCCATGGGAGAATAGCAGCCTGCATTGCTGCGAAAGGTGGATATACACTGTACTAGTGCCGACATTGTGCTTGCTATGTTGCCTGTGTCTATGTGCCTGTGGTTCTGTCAGTGTGATCATGTGATGTATCTGACCCCAGAAATGTGTCAATAAAGTTTCCCCTTCCTGGGACAATGAATTCGCGGTGTTCTTATTTCAGTTTCCAGGAGTGTAACTGTCTCCACATTTTTTCGAGTAAAACACTTAGTATTTCCACATACCCTGCAATCACAAAATCAGTCATCACAACTTCTTGCAACATGCTAAATCAGTTACTGACTCATATAAGATTGCTTCAGAGCAGCGACTTTTGATTCTGACGTTATTCTGTTGGTACATATAGTCGCAACGTATTGACTTCCGTAATTTTAGTTTCATTGGAAAGGAGAAAAATATAAAAACTCTGACAAGGAAATAAATAACTACCCCAGGCGCGTTAACGTGACCGCCGTCTGTGTTCGTCGTCAGTGTACAATGACCACTCGCAGTAGGTTTGTAGCAGCACCAGCTGTGGAGGCTACACGAGGCGTGTCCGGGGGCGAGCGGATCACAGCAGTCGTTCTCGTACACTGGAAATGGAGCGATTTATCTGACGCCAAACACGCCACGGCCATTGTCTTCCTGGCTAAGGGTGGAAACATTTCCGTAACTGCGAAGTTTGTAATCTGCGCGCGTGGTGCCGTGGTTAAAGTACACTAAAGGCCACAAAAATTGCTACACCAAGAAGATGACGTGCTACAGGCGCGAAATTTAACCGACAGTGCTGCTCGCGTTCGTCGACATCCAATGACTGTTCACAGAATATGGAATCGGTGGGTTCAGGGGGGGTAATGCGGAACGCCGTGCTGGATCCCAACGGCCTCGTGTCACTAGCAGTCGAGATGACAGGCATCTTATCCGCATGGCTGTAACGGGTCGTGCAGCCACATCTCGATCCTTGAGTCAACAGAATGGGGCGTTTTCAAGACAACAACCATCTGCACGAACAGTTCGACGACGTTTGCAGCAGCTCGGAGACCATGACAACGGTTACCCTTGACGCTGCATCACAGACAGGAGCGCCTGCGATGTTGTATTCAACGGCGAACGTCGGTGCACGAATGGCAAAACGTCATTTTTTCGTATGAACCCAGGTTCTGTTTACTGCATCATGATGATCGTATCCGTGTTTGGCGACATCGCGGTGAACGCTCATTGACAGCATCTATTCGTCATCGCTATACTGGCGTATCACCTGGCGTGATGGTATGGGGTGCCATTGGTTACACGTCTTGGTCACCTCTTGTTCGCACTGACGGCACTTTAAACAGTGGACGTTACATTTCAGATGTGTTACGACCCGTGGCTCCACCCTTCATTCGATCCCTGCGAAACCCTATATTTCAGCAGGAAAATGCAGGACCGCATGTTGCAATTCCTGTACGGGCCTTTCTGGATACAGAAAATGTTCGGCTGCTGTCCTCGCCCTTACCTCCAGATCTCTCACCAATTGAAAACGTCTGGTCATTGGTGGCCGAGCAACTGGCTCGTCACAAAAGGCCAGTCACTACTCATGATGAACTGTGGTATCGTGTTGAAGCTGCATGGGCAGCTGTACCTGTACACGCCAGCCAAGCTCAGTTTGACTCAATGCCCAGGCGTATCAAGGCCGTTATTACGACCGGAGGTGGTTGTTCTGGGTACTGATTTCTCAGGATCTATGCACCCAAATTGCGTGAAAATGTAATCACATGTCAGTTCTAGTATAGTATATTTGTCCAATGAATACTCGTTTATCATCTGCATTTCTTCTTGGTGTAGCAATTTTAATGGCCACTAGTGTATATCATGCATGAGCAAATGGCGCACCGCAGGCCAGAGATGGCAGGCGTAAACGACGGGTGCGTGGCGTGCCGGGCTAAGAGACGTGTAACTGCTGAGCAGCTGTCCACGAAGATGAAGCAAGGGGCTACCAACAGTGTCTCCTCAACGTCCGTTCAGCGAAAGTTCCCGTATATGGGCCTCCGCAGTAGGCGCCTGGTTCATTCACACATGCTGGCTGCTCTTCATCGGCGAGGAGGCTGGAATCTGCGCGCCAATGCCGCAGCTTCACGTTCACTGAATGGCGAGAGGTGGCTTTTTCAGATTAATCACGTTTTGTGCTCCATTGGACGCACGGCCCTTGGCGTGTACAGCCCTGGAGGGATCCAGGCCGGAGGAGGGGGTGTTATGGTCTGGGGAATGTTTCCGTGGCGTTCCCTGGTTGATGTCGTCATTCTGGAACGCACAGTGGTTGAACCCTACTATGCATCTTGTGGCCATGTCTAGCCTTACTAGTAGTTTGGTTTTCCTCGGCACTATGGCATCTACCAGCAGGACAATGCAACCTGTCACACAGCTCCCAGTGTACGTGCGCAGTCCTGAGAGTACCAGGATGAGTCTGGTTCACCGCCCTGGTCACCAGGCTTCCCGGATTTAAACCCAATCTGTGGGACCACCACGACCGGGCTGTTCGAGCCGTGGATCCTCATCCGTAAAAACTACGGCAGCCGGACACGGATCTGGACTCGGCATGGCTCTACATCTCCGTTGCTACCTTCCAAACCCTCAGTGACTGTTTCTGCAGGTCCACGCTGCGAAAGATGGTTATCAAGGATTTTGACAGTTGGTCACATTAATCTACAATTAGATCTACATTTATACTCCGCAAGCCACCCAATGGTGTGTGGCGGAGGGCACTTTACGTGCCACTGTCATTAGCTCCCTTTCCTGTTCCAGTCGCGTATGGTTCTAGGGAAGAACGACTGCGCGCTCGAATCTCTCTAATTTTACAGTCGTGATCTCCTCGGGAGGTATAAGTAGGGGGAAGCAATATATTCCATACCTCATCCAGAAACGCACCCTCTCGAAACCTGGACAGCAAGCTACACCGCGATACAGAGCGCCTCTCTTGTAGAGTCTGCCACTTGAGTTTGCTAAACATCTCCGTAACGCTATCACGCTTACCAAATAACCCTGTGACGAAACGCGCCGCTCTTCTTTGGATCTTTTCTGTCTCCTCTGTCAACTCGACGTGGTACGGATCCCACACTGATGAGCAATACTCAAGAACAGGTCGAACGAGTGTTTTGTAAGCCACCTCCTTTGTTGATGGACTGCATTTCCTTAGGACTCTCCCAATGAATCTCAACCTGGTACCCGTCTTACCAACAATTAATTTTATATGATCATTCCACTTCAAATCATTCCGCACGCATACTCCCAGATATTTTGTATAAGTAACTGCTACCAGTGTTTGTTCCGCTATCATATAATCATACAATGAAGGATCCGTCTTCCTATGTATTCCCAATACATTACGTTGGTCTACGTTAAGGGTCAGTTGCCACTCCCTGCACCAAGTGCCTATCCGCTACAGAATCTTCCTGCATTACGCTACAATTTTCTAACGCTGCAACTTCTCTCTACACGACAGCATCATCCGCGAAAAGCCGCATGGAACTTCCGACACTGCCTACTACGTCATTTATATATATTGTGAAAAGCAATGGTCCCATAACAATCTCCTGTGGCACGCCAGAGGTTACTTTAACGTCTGTAGACGTCTCTTCATTGAGAACAACATGCTGTGTTCTGTTTGCTAAAAGCTCTTCAATACAGCCACACAGCTGGTCTGATATTCCGTAGGCTCTTTTTCGTTTATCAGGCGACAGCGCGGAACTGTATCGAACGCCTGTGAGTGGACCGTGTGTGATCAATTACATAAAACAGTTAATAAATGACAGACCTTCGTGTCATTGAAATTTTGCAACAAGATTTTCTCAAATATCATTACCTCATTATGAAGTTACTTTAGATTTCTCTTTTTGATGTTGATTTCATCAGAACTGAGGGGGTTGGCGTTACCAGTATGTTTTGAACTTCTCTCTTGAGATCCTCCCATGGCTATCTTATAATGTAAAATTTTTGAGTTCGTGTCGTCCTCTTCAAGTTTTTATTTCACGTGATTACGAGAAGTGTTTGGAGGTAATGTGAGATTTGATGCTGCGACGATGGACGCCTCGAGTCACCGTATTCGCCTTCAAATTATCCTTGTTCGCCACTGTTGTTTCTACAGGGGTCACAGTAGTTATATGTTTTGTAGTTCTCCTTCCCTGCGGTTGTTTTTTTTCCATCGCAAGTGGCCTGACTCACTGCAAAAGTGACACGTCGACACTTGTCCAGACTACATGGTGTGAGCTTTATGATCATCCACAGAAACGTGAGACGGAATATTTGTCCTTACTCCCTTTTCCATTAACCGGATACCTCAGACATAGTAGTTTATACAGTGTTGATCATCTTTCATTAACAACAGATTTAACATCTCCGTTTTTAGAATGAGCAAATTCAATTAGCTGATAATGAAATCTGATCGGGAACTTCAACACTCTGACAGTTTTATGCGTGATATCAGCTGTTCTTATAGTAACATTACTTGCCGAACAGTCTCTCTGCACAAATTCAGTTACCCTACCCCACATCCCCAACAACTTGTAGCCGGCCGTTGCAGCCGAGCGGTACTAGGCGCTTCAGTCCGGAACCGTGCTGCTACAACGGTCGCAGGTTCGAATCCTGCCTCGGGCATGAATGTGTGTGTTGTCCTTAGGTTAGTTAGGTTTAAGTAGTTCCAAGTCTAGGGAGCTGATGACCTCAGATGTTAAGTCCCACAGTGCTCAGAGTCTTTTGAGCCAACAGCTTGTAAACCGTCGTCGCACAACGAAGACACAGAATTGTCAGAATGTAATTGCGTAGTGTTACAGAATCAGAATTTATTTCAGTTACGTCCGTTAGGCAGTCGTAGATTTTCAGGGCAGAAGGTTCACTTCTCGAACGAGAGCACCAGAGTATTTTTCCGTACAGTGTCAGCCATTTTCTTCAGTGGCGAGGAAATTCCTGTCACAACCGAAATTCAGGCCCGATACTCGGAGGGTGGGTCGAAGGAACACACTTGAGTGTCGACACCTAGAGCCGAAATGTTCCACACGGCTGTCCATGTGATGTTACCTTCTTGTCGAGATATCTTGAACATCACTAACACGGGTTAAAGTTAAAATGTTAATAACATATCTATATTTTAAATTATTATTGAGAGCGATAAGAATCATTAGCGTGTTTAAGGTCGAATAACAAGTACACTGTTTTTATTCTGCTGATTTTCGTTTATTTCGAACCATTTTTTGGCTTGTTAGGCCATCTTCAGGAAACAACTGACTACCTACTGGAAGGGACACTGGTTCTCAGGCAACCAAATAGTAGAGGCGAATATAAAATCACTTACTGAGTGTGTTGTGCACAACACTTGTTTCTTAATGTTGAAATTACATTTCACACAATGGGCAATTTTAAGCACAATAAATAATTAAACTGCACAAATTACAGATTTTTTTTCTCAGAACGAGTAGTAAATTTATCTGAAACAGTTCCTTTCGCGAAAGAAATGCAAATCCTAGTAAAAGGTTTCAAATATGTCCCTCCCCATAAACTTTGCGAAAAACAGATGTTTTAAAAGTTTGTATAGAATAAAATGTAAACGATGACATTGCACCCAAACACATAGAAAGTCGTGATATACAAAAATGGCTTGAGATAGAAACTCCATCACGACCTGTAGATCAGAACACGCTAAAGAACCTAAATAAGGAAATGAAACAAAATAACAATATTCTTACAAAAGCAGGTAAAAGTGATTACGTTCAGAGAGTGAAACTTCTCACTTCCCATTCCCATAATTATCCTCGCCAAACATCCCACCAAAATCTTCAACGAAGAAATTAAAAACTCCTTCACTGGTGTAGATATGTTAAGTTACAGGATTCAAGCTAGCTTCTTACTTCTGTAGAGCAAATATGGAGAAAAGAGAAAATGCCACATTTGTCAGAAACTGTTTTGATTTCAAGAATATTGATATTAATAAATTTTGCTGAGAGCAGCACTTAGAAGCTTGTGCAACAGAAGTACTATTTCATAGTAAGTACTATATCTTCATAGACAAATCTAGGGAAAAAGTCGTATCACAAAACCAATAGTAAATGGGCTATCTGATCATGATATGCAGCATCTTGTGTTAAATGTTGAAACTTGTCAGGATAAAATATCTATTAAGTCTAAGTACTGGAAGGTAATAGATCAGTAACAAATTGAGGAATTCAGGAAATTGCTCAAAGATGTGAACTCAATAGAGGTTTACAATAGCTCTGACTCAAATTGAAAATACAAAGCATTCATTACTTCCCCTTTTGAGAATTATTTTCCCCTAAAGGTAATTCAACTCACACAGAAGTAAAAAAGTAAACTGTCGATTACACAAGGAATAAAGATATCATGTGAGACAAAAAGGATATGTTATCTACTATCTAAGAACAGCTCTGATGGTAGCACTGTAATGCATTACAAAGAATACTGCAAAATATTGGCTCAAGTAATCTAGCAATCGAAGCAACTTCCTTATAAGAAAAAGATAATTACAGTAGGCAACAAAAATGCAGGATGAGATATAGGGAAGACAGAGAAAGTTGGTGCCAAAAAGGAAGAGGGACAGATAGCTCTAAAAATAAATGAGACTTTGGTAACAAATGCATGTAATGTTGCAAACCTTTTAAAGAAATACTTCATTTCTGTTACTATCAGCTTTGGAGTATAGGTACCTGAGACCAGTAATTTCAGTTAAATGGAAGTGACAATCATGACTCCCAAAAAAGTATCAATCATCATACAATCCTTAAAATCTAAGTATTCTAATGGGCATGATAACATATCAACACAGTTAATCAAAGAGTGCTCATGTGAGTTGAGTTCTATCTAAAGTTATTTGTGCAATCAAACTCTTATCAGCGAAACATTTCCAGACTAGCTAAAATATGCCAGAGTTAAATCTCTTTACAAGAAGAGAGAGAGATATGATCAAACTATCGACCAATTTCACTTTTGCCAGCTTTCTCAAAAATATTTGAAAAGGTTGTGTTCAAGTGTCTCCTTAAGCATTTCACTGCAACTAATATATTGTTTAAGTCACAGTTAGGTTTCTTAAGGGTTCTGATATAGAGAAAGCTATTTACACTTACAATGAGAATGTACTTAATTCATTACATAATAAATTACAGGCTACTGGCATTTTCTTTGACCTGTCAAAAGCCTTTGACTGTGTGAACCACAGCATTGTGTTAAGTAAATTAGAATATTATAGTGTCACCGGCAATGCTGGTTTGAGTCTTATTTAACTAATAGGAAACAACGGATGTTGTTGTGAAATACCTGTGCAGTAAGCAGTCAGTCTTCATCTGATTGGGAATTAATTACATGTGGTATTCCTTAAGGTTCCAACTCGCTCCGTTGCTTTTCCTTGTGTGCATTAATCACTTGCAACGAGTGCAGCATACTGTATATTGGTCAAACAGAAAGGGCTGTACTAACGAGGCTGACAGGACACAAACGCAGCTGGTGACTTCGAAAGTCTGACCCCATCTTTGCTGAACCTCTGCTGAAGGAAAGACACAAATACCGAACCTACAAAGAAGTGCTACGTATAGCCAACAAATGAAGAAAACTAAATCTATTAGAAGCACTTGAGGTAAACAAACATTTCGCTCAAAATCCCCAGCAGGTTCAACTACAGCTGAGCTCTTCTCCGCGCTTTTAAGCTTCACCACATGATGCAATCATACAGGCACATGTCCACAAACCGTCACAGTGACACATACAGCTGCACAAAACATAACAGGATTTCCTATTCTTTACCAGACAAACCTCAACAATATAACTTGTAATATTTTAATAATGTATATTTTAACCTTTACTATATTCAGTATTGCCCTCTGCATTAAAAATGTTATTGACAATGTAAAACATGTTTGTTTCTCAATGTAAATTACTAGTGTTCAGTTAGTTATCAACAAAACTATGGCATCACAGCCACATAATCGGTAATAATGTAAAATTACGTCATCTAATTATTGTGTATAATCTTGTCCATGGCTTCAAGTTCAGTTTACAATGTTAAAAAATATGTTTGTTGGACTGCCTAAATGAAGAGTGCCCTGTTTAATAGTATCTCAGGGGAAAAATCATTTAACGTGTAATACTGTGTAGTTTAATTGTTTATTGTGCAAGGGGAAACTATGGCCGTAATTTTTCCCGAGGGCATGCAGCTTTACTGTATGTTTAAATGATGATGGCGTCCTCTTGGGTAAAATATTCCGGAGTTAAATTGTCCCCCATTCGGATCTCCAGGCGGGGACTACTCAAGAGGATGTCGTTATCAGCAGAAAGAAAACTGGCGTTCTACGGATCGGAGCGTGGACTGTCAGATCCCTTAAGCGGGCAGGTAGGTTAGAAAATTTAAAAAGGGAAATGGATAGGTTAAAGTTAGATATAGTGGGAATTAGTGAAGATCGGTGGCAGGAGGAACAAAACATTTGGTCAGGTGAATTCAGGGTTATAAACACAAAATCAAATAGGGGTAATGCAGGAGTAGGTTTAATAATGATTAGGAAAATAGGAATGCGGGTAAGCTACTACAAACAGCACAGTGAACGCATTATTGTGGCCAAGATAGATACGAAGCCCACACCTACTACAGTAGTACAAGTTTATATGCCAACTAGCTCTGCAGATGACGAAGAAATTGAAGAAATGTATGATGAAATAAAAAAAATTATTCAGGTAGTGAAGGGAGACGAAAATTTAATAGTCATGGGCGACTGGAATTCGAGTGTAGGAAAAGGAAGAGAAGGAATCGTAGTAGGTGGATATGGATTCGGGCTAAGAAATGAAAGAGGAAGCCGCCTCGTAGAATTTTGCACAGAGCACAACTTACTCATAGCTAACACTTGGTTTAAGAACCATGAACGAAGGTTGTATACATGGAAGAACCCTGGAGATACTAAAAGGTATCAGATAGATTATGTAATGGTAAACAGAGATTTAGGAACCAGGTTTTAAATTGTAAGACATTTCCAAGGGCAGATGTTGACTCTGACCACAATCTATTGGTTATGACCTGTAGATTAAAACTGAAGAAACTGCAAAAAGGTGGGAATTTAAGGAGATGGGACCTGGACAAACTGAAAGAACGAGTGGTTGTACAGAGTTTCAGGGAGAGCATAAGGGAACAATTGACAGGAATGGGGGAAAGAAACAAAGTAGAAGAAGAATGGGTAGCTCTGAGGGATGAAGTAGTGAAGGCAGCAGAGGATCAAGTAGGTAAAAAGACGAGGGCTAGTAGAAATCCTTGGGTAACAGAAGAAATATTGAATTTAATTGATGAAAGGAGAAAATATAAAAATGCAGTAAATGAAGCAGGCAAAAATAAATACAAACGTCTCAAAAATGAGATCGACAGGAAATGCAAAATGGCTAAGCAGTGATGGCTACAGGACAAATGTAAGGATGTAGAGGCTTATCTCAATAGGGGTAAGATAGATACTGCCTACAGGAAAATTAAAGAGACCTTTGGAGATAAGAGAACCACTTGTATGAACATCAAAAGCTCTGATGGAAACCCAGTTCTAAGCAAAGAAGGGAAAGCAGAAAGGTGGAAGGAATATATAGAGGGTCTATACAAGGGTGATGCACTTGAGGACAATTTTATGGAAATGGAAGAGGATGTAGATGAAGATGAAATGGGAGATACGATATTGCATGAAGAGTTTGACAGAGCACTGAAAGACCTAAGACGAAACAAGGCCCCAGGAGTAGACAACATTCCATTGGAACTACTGACGGTCTTGGGAGAGCCAGTCCTGACAAAACTCTACCATCTGGTGAGCAAGATGTATGAAACAGGCGAAATACCCTCAGACTTCAAGAAGAATATAATAATTCCAATCCCAAAGAAAGCAGGTGTTGACAGATGTGAAAATTACCGAACAATCAGTTTAATAAGCCACAGCTGCAAAATACTAACACGAATTCTTTACAGACGAATGGAAAAACTAGTAGAAGCCGACCTCGGGGAAGATCAGCTTGGATTCCGTAGAAATGCTGGAACACGTGAGGCAATACTGACCTTACGACTTATATTAGAAGAAAGATTAAGGAAAGGCAAACCTACGTTTCTAGCATTTGTAGACTTAGAGAAAGCTTTTGACAATGTTGACTGGAATACTCTACTTCATATTCTGAAGGTGGCAGGGGTAAAATACAGGGAGCGAAAGGCTATTTACAATTTGTACAGAAACCAGATGGCAGTTATAAGAGTCGAGGGACATGAAAGGGAAGCAGTGGTTGGGAAGGGAGTGAGACAGGATTGTAGCCTCTCCCCGATGTTATTCAATCTGTATATTGAGCAAGTGGTAAAGGAAACAAAGGAAAAATTCGGAGTAGGTATTAAAATCCATGGAGAAGAAATAAAAACTTTGAGGTTCGCCGATGACATTGTAATTCTGTCAGAGACAGCAAAGGACTTGGAAGAGCAGTTGAATGGAATGGACAGTGTCTTGAAAGGAGGATATAACATGAACATCAACAAAAGCAAAACGAGGATAATGGAATGTAGTCGAATTAAGTCGGGCGATGCTGAGGGAATTAGATTAGGAAATGAGAAACTTAAAGTAGTAAAGGAGTTTTGCTATTTGGGGAGCAAAATAACTGATGATGGTCGAAGTAGAGAGGATATAAAATGTAGACTGGCAATTCCAAGGAAAGCGTTTCTGAAGAAGAGAAATTTGTTAGCATCGAGTATAGATTTAAGTGTCAGGAAGTGTTTTCTGAAAGTATTTGTATGGAGTGTAGCCATGTATGGAAGTGAAACATGGACGATAAATAGTTTAGACAAGAAGAGAATAGAAGCTTTCGAAATGTGGTGCTACAGAAGAATGCTGAAGATTAGATGGGTAGATCACATAACTTATGAGGAAGTGTTGAACAGGGTTGGGGAGAAGAGATGTTTGTGGCACAACTTGACCAGAAGAAGGGATCGGTTGGTAGGACATGTTCTGAGGCATGAAGGGATCACCAATTTAGTATTGGAGTGCAGTGTGGAGGGCAAAAATCGTAGAGGGAGACCAAGAGATGAATACACTAAGCAGATTCAGAAGGATGTAGGTTGCAGTAGGTACTGAGAGATGAAGAAGCTTGCACAGGATAGAGTAGCATGGAGAGCTGCATCAAACCAGTCTCTGGACTGAAGACCACAACAACAACATTGACTATTGTGCAAGATGTAATTTCATCAGTAAGAAAACAGCGAGATGCACAATACTCTGTGAAAGTGATTGTTTCTTCACCTATAATGTTCGGATACCTAAGAACCAGTGTCCCTTTCAGACGCTAGTCAGTTGTTCCCTGAAGTTGTCCTAATAAACCGAAAAGTAGTTCGAAATACACAAAATCAGTGGAACAAAAACAGCGTAATTGTTATTCAACCTAAAATATGGAATTTTTCTACCAAGAAGAAACGGAAGAATCCATAAATAAGATTATTAGATATATACAAGATACACTGTATTAGATACAGTGTATTAGATTAAGATACTTGCCTTGCATGCGTTTACAGTGTGGCCAAGTAGCCTTCTTTTGACATCAACTTTCTACCTGAAGTAAGGGCGTTACGAAATTTTGATACAGACATTTTTGTACTGCTAGTATGCAACGAATCGCGCTGTGGCGTCTGGGTGTGGGAATTTCAGTTCGCCCTATATATTTATGGTGGTCCATAACAAAATCTAATCATAGTTACGCATTCACACAGAAAAACGTGGCATGTGTCTCGCCCGGGGTCACCACACACACACACACAAAGCTGATGCTTTGCCCAACATCAGGTCTGTAGTAGAGTATGACTGATTTTTGATTTCTACATCTACATCTACATGGATACTCTGCAAATCACAGTTAAGTACATGGCAGAGGGTTCATCGAACAACCTTCACAATTCTCCATTATTCCAAGCACGTATAGCACGCGGAAATAATGAACACCCATATCTTTCCGTACGAGCTCTTATTTCCCTTATTTTTTCGTGGTTATCGTTCCTCCCTATGTAGGTCGGTGTCAACAAAATATTTTCGCATTCGGAGGAGAAAGTTGGTGATCGGAATTTCTTGAGAAGATTCAGTCGCAACAAAAAACGCCTTTCTTTTAACGATTTCCAGCCCAAATCCTGTATCATTTTTGCGACACACTCTCCCGTATTTCGCGATAATACAAAATGTGCTGCCTTTCTTTGAACTTTTTCGATATACTTCGTCAGTCCTATCTGGTAAGGATCCCACACCTCGCAGCAATATTCTAAAAGGGGACGGACAAGCGTAGCGTAGGCAGTCTCTTTAGTAGGTCTGTTACATTTTCTAAGTGTCGTGCCAACAAAACGCAGTCTTTGGTTAGCCTTCCCCACAACATTTTCAATGTGTTCCTTCCAATTTAAGTTGTTCGTAATCGTAATACCAAGGTATTTATTGAATTTACGGCTTTTTAGATTAGGCTGATTTATCGTGTTACCGAAGTTTAACGAGTTCCTTTTAGCACTCATGAGGATGACCTCACACTTTTCGTTATTTAGGGTCAACTGCCACTTTTCGCACCATTCAGATTTTTTTTTCTAAATCGTTTTGCAGTTTCTTTTGATCTTCTGATGACTTTATTACTCGATAAATGGCAGCGTCATCTGCAGACAACCGAAGACGGCTGCTGATATTGTCCCCCAAATCGTTTATATAGATAAGGAACAGGAAAGGGGAACGCCAGAAATCACTTCTGTTTTACACGATGACTTTTCGTCAATTACTACAAACTGTGACCTCTCTGATAGGAAATAAAAAATCTAGTCACATAACTAAGACGATATTCCATAAGGAAGCAATTTCACTACGAGCCGCTTGTGTGGTACAGTGTCAAAATCCTTCCGAAAATCCAGAAATACGTAATCGATCTGAAATCCCTTGTCAATAGCACTCAGCACTTCATGTGAATAAAGAGCTAGTTGTGTTTCACAGGAACGATGTTTTCAAAACCCATTTTGACTGTATGTCAATAGACAGTTTTCTTCGAGGTAATTCATAATGTTCGAACACCACATATGATTTGTGTGTAGATGCTCTCTTCTGGTTCGCCACGGTAACGTGATTTGCAACAAACCATCTTTGACAGTAATCCTACTACGATTAGTGCCGCTGTTCTTTCAGTCCCGCTTCCTCAGCGAGTGTCCTCACGAGATCGAGCTATCCCTTCAGGGCCCCAGTGGCTTGGAAACTCGCTAGCGACATACACAAACACATGTGCGGAAGTGGCCGGTGTTCTTTCCGCTTCTTTTCGCGGTCGCCTCAGCGACGACCTCTGCCCCCCAGGCGGGAGGCGTGGCTCGTGCCTTCTGTGATGTCGTAAAATCAGAACGCGAAACATCACCGATAAGCAGAATCCGGACTGAACCAGCACTCACTGAAGTGTTTACTCTCTCGTTGTTCGAGAACAATCTCACGGAAATTGCAACACACTTCGGACTTGAGCCGTTCACGAGATGTTGGGTAACTCGTATGCAATTAATAGCAATGATACATATTGGCACACTTTAGACCCTTTCCGAATCTACAGGGTTATTACAAATGATTGAAGCGATTTCACAGCTCTACAATAACTTTATTATTTGAGATATTTTCACAATGCTTTGCACACACATACAAAAACTTAAAAAGTTTATTTAGGCATTCACAAATGTTCGATATGTGCCCCTTTAATGATTCGGCAGACATCAAGCCGATAATCAAATTTCTTCCCACACTCGGCGCAGCATGTCCCCATCAATGAGTTCGAAAGCATCGTTGATGCGAGCTCGCAGTTCTGGCATGTTTCTTGGTAGAGGAGGTTTAAACACTGAATCTTTCACATAACCCCACAGAAAGAAATCGCAAGGGGTTAAGTCGGGAGAGGGTGGAGGCCATGACATGAATTGCTGATCATGATCTCCACCACGACCGATCCATCGGTTTTCCAAATGCCGAACGTCATGATGGAAGTGCGGTGGAGCACCATCCTGTTGAAAGGTGAAGTCGGCGCTGTCGGTCTCCAGTTGTGGCATGAGCCAATTTTCCAGCATGTCCAGATACAAGTGTCCTGTAACGTTTTTTCCGCAGAAGAAAAAGGGGCCGTAAACTTTAAACCGTGAGATTGCACAAAACACGTTAACTTTTGGTGAATTTCGAATTTGCTGCAAGAATGCGTGAGGATTCTCTACCGCCCAGATTCGCACATTGTGTCTGTTCACTTCACCATTAAGAAAAAAATGTTGCTTCATCACTGAAAACAAGTTTCGCACTGAACGCATCCTCTTCCATGAGCTGTTGCAACCGCGCCGAAAATTCAAAGCGTCTGACTTTGTCACTTTCTCATCGGGTGTCAGGGCTTTTAGCAATTGTAAACGGTAAGGCTTCTGCTTTAGCCTTTTCCGTAAGATTTTCCAAACCGTCGGCTGTGGTACGTTTAGCTCCCTGCTTGCTTTATTCGTCGACTTCCGCGGGCTACGCGCGAAACTTGCCCGCACGCATTCAACCGTTTCTTCGCTCACTGCAGGCCGACCGGTTGATTTCCCCTTACAGAGGCATCCAGAAGCTTTAAACTGCGCATACCATCGCCGAATGGAGTTAGCAGTTGATGGATCTTTGTTGAACTTCGTCCTGAAGTGTCGTTGCACTGTTATGACTAACTGATGTAAGAGCATTTCAAGCACGACATACGCTTTCTCGGCTCCTGTCGCCATTTTGTCTCACTGCGCTCTCGATCGCTCTGGCGGCAGAAACCTGAAGTGCGGCTTCAGCCGAACAAAACTTTATGAGTTTTTCTACGTATCTGTAGTGTGTCATGACCATACGTCAATGAATGGAGCTACAGGGAATTTATGAAATCGCTTCAATCACTTGTTATAGCCCTGTATTCGCACACTAAAGTATTTCAGGGACATTACATAGGGGTGAGTGGGGGGGGGGGGGGGGGGGAGGTTGTCAGAGGGTAGGGCGTCTATCCTTTAACAGCCGAACGAGAAAGCGTTTATATGGTGTAACATAACTGCAGAAACATTAATGCTATGTGAGCGACTGACGGCACAAACTGAAATACAAAGGTGTGCTTGAAAGGTAAAGAAGTGTTACGAAAGATAAACTGTGTATTTCATTTGTGGGGGAGACATAGTATGAGGTTACAGTTAACTTCCAGTAACCATGGTAAACACTTACATTATGTATCGAAAACAGTGAATTATGATTGCTTAATGAGAATGTTGATGCCGCAAGCGTTTGTCTCAGCTTGTAGCTAATTCTCGCCCCTGCCGCCAAGGTGAAATCTTGCTTACGCGAGAAAGGGAACAAATGTACTTATTGCGTAAGGAGTATGAGACTTCTCACCTTTCTGGCTGGCTTTAATGAAACATTAAGCTTAAATTCATTCAACAATGGATTAGATTAATAGTTAATGGTGGGAGGAAAGTTTCTTACATTATATTTATTTATCATTATGTAGTTTCTTATATTTCAATTTTGAAACTAATCGAATTGTTATTTCTTGACGTGTCGACTAATGTATTTGTGATCTTATTCCCTAGCGGCGAACAACCCCTTCGGCAGTGTGTGTTCCTCTGCAGCTGCCTTTTACCAAAAAAAAAAAAAAAAAAAAAAAAACTATAAGATAGGTATTACTAATTTGTCCGTTAAAACTACCCATTACAACTACCCTGCATCTAATACTAAAAGGGAAAAAACTAGTAATAATATGAGGGAACCAATAACAACAAAAAGTGTGAGGGAGAAAAAGAAACAAGAATAGAAAGGGAAAAACGAAACAACGTAGGACTTTTTTATTATTACAAAATAATACGTGAGGAAGTGACAGGTACTAAGGGACTTTCTGTGTTACCTAACGTAATGTCAGTGTCAAGGGTACAGCTTCCTTTTCGGCCGAAATTCAGGAACTTGTTGGATCTGGGGTATTTCCGTTTCACCAGCGGGTCGAATGTTAGGTACCGAAGATCGTCATCCTTTTGCACACAATTTCGGATCAAATGACAACTCGCCTTCGGAAAAAAAAGACAAGCTGGCTGTTGCTGGACCCACTTCCCTCCATTCTTGTTGGGTGGAGAGCCCTTCCCTCCACCAACATCCTTCTGCCCTGTACATCTTTCAGTTGTTCATCACACTCTCTTCGCTTTCTGAAGCTATTTCGTTCAAACAGCCCGATTTCTTCTTCTGCCTCCAAGGACTCATAAACTGAACATTCCAGTAGGTCGTGGTCAGGTGTAATTATGGTTTTACAGTCAGGGCTGTGTCAATTTTTTTTCCGCATTCTAATGCAGTGAGCGCTCAGCTACGATCTACTCTCTTCCGCAAAAAGGAAGTCAGTACCAAGACTAAGTTATCTGTGCACCGTTCAATCTTTCGACCAACTTTGTTGCATGGGAGCGAAAGCTGGGTGGATTCAGGTTACCTTATCAACAAGGTTGAGGTTACGGATATGAAAGTAGCTAGGATGATTGCAGGTACTAGTAGATGGGAACAATGGCAGGAGGGTGTCCACAATGAGGAAATCAAAGAAAAACTGGGAATGTACTCTATAAATGTAGCAGTCAGGGCGAACAGGCTTAGATGGTGGGGTCATGTTACACCCATGGGAGAAGCAAGGTTACCCAAGAGACTCATGGGTTCAGCAGTAGAGGGTAGGAGGAGGTAGAGGAAGTAATAGGTTTAACATCAGAAGAGACACCAATGTTAGCACTGAATAGAGGATCATGGAGGAATTTTATAAGAGGGCTATGCTCCAGACTGAACGCTGAAAGGCATGATTAGTCTTAAATGATGATGATGATGATGATGATGATGCTGTGTAGATAATCTGGGTATGAACCATGTCCTGCCAGAAATGGAAAGGTACAAAAGCAGCGGTTCCTTGAACATGACCTACACTCCTGGAAACTGAAATAAGAACACCGTGAATTCATTGTCCCAGGTAGGGGAAACTTTATTGACACATTTCTGGGGTCAGATACATCACATGATCACACTGACAGAACCACAGGCACATAGACACAGGCAACAGAGCATGCACAATGTCGGCACTAGTACAGTGTATATCCACCTTTCGCAGCAATGCAGGCTGCTATTCTCCCATGGAGACGATCGTAGACATGCTGGATGTAGTCCTGTGGAACGGCTTGCCATGCCATTTCCCCACCTGGCGCCTCAGTTGGACCAGCGTTCGTGCTGGAAGTGCAGACCGCGTGAGACGACGCTTCATCCAGTCCCAAACATGCTCAATGGCGGACAGATCCGGAGATCTTGCTGGCCAGGGTAGTTGACTTACACCTTCTGGAGCACGTTGGGTGGCACGGGATACATGCGGACTTGCATTGTCCTGTTGGAACAGCAAGTTCCCTTGCCGGTCTAGGAATGGTAGAACGATGGGTTCGATGACGGTTTGGATGTACCGTGCATTATTCAGTGTCCCCTTGACGATCACCAGAGGTGTACGGCCAGTGTAGGAGATCGCTCCCCACACCATGATGCCGGGTGTTAGCCCTGTATGCCTCGGTCGTATGCAGTCCTGATTGTGGCGCTCACCTGCACGGCGCCAAACACGCATACGACCATCATTGGCACCAAGGCAGAAGCGACTCTCATCGCTGAAGACGACACGTCTCCATTCGTCCCTCCATTCACGCCTGTCGCGACACCACTGGAGGCGGGCTGCACGATGTTGGGGCGTGAGCGGAAGACGGCCTAACGGTGTGCGGGACCGTAGCCCAGCTTCATGGAGACGGTTGCGAATGGTCCTCGCCGATACCCCAGGAGCAACAGTGTCCCTAATTTGCTGGGAAGTGGCGGTGCGGTCCCCTACGGCACTGCGTAGGATCCTACGGTCTTGGCGTGCATCCGTGCGTCGCTGCAGTCCGGTCCCAGGTCGACGGGGACGTGCACCTTCCGCCGACCACTGGCGACAACATCGATGTACTGTGGAGACCTCACGCCCCACGAGTTGAGCAATTCGGCGGTACGTCCACCCGGCCTCCCGCATGCCCACTATACGCCCTCGCTCAAAGTCCGTCAACTGCACATACGGTTCACGTCCAAGCTGTCGCGGAATGCTACCAGTGTTAAAGACTGCGATGGAGCTCCGTATGCCACGGCAAACTGGCTGACACTGACGGCGGCGGTGCACAAATGCTGCGCAGCTAGCGCCATTCGACGGCCACCACCGCGGTTCCTGGTGTGTCCGCTGTGCCGTGCGTGTGATCATTGCTTGTACAGCCCTCTCGCAGTGTCCGGAGCAAGTATGGTGGGTCTGACACACCGGTGTCAATGTGTTCTTTTTTCCATTTCCAGGAGTGTATTTGTATTCCTCTCTGACATTTGGAAAGATGCAAATACACTCAAATTCCTGGCAGATAAGTCCTATTTCTTCTTCCGCAAATACATAACATGCGCTATGATGGAGATGCGATTATCTTCACTTCTTCACAAGTCACACGTATTTCCTTTATCTTTCATGGCCTGTTTTTCTTCATTATTTTATGGTAGCCTTCCTCTGACCCACAGAAATAGAGGCAGGACCACAAACACAACTTTCAAGACGTCGGTTGATGCTGTTCCAAATGCTCCTGAGGATCGCAGCAGAAATTCACCCTGCACCCGCCTCAGTCTAGGAGCCAACGCGATCGCAACGTAATCCGGTATGGTTACGCTTCCTCGTGATGGAGATGAACATTTTCAGAGGTTGACCGAATCTGCGTTGTAGAACGTTAACATTGTTGTTCGTAACAGTCAAACTTTTTGAACATGCTTCATTTACGTGTTTACAAAAATTTCATTTCTCCTCGAGTTACACCCTAGATACTTACAGGTTGGAGTTCTCCGCATAGGCACACCATTAATTGTGATTATTGGATTTCGCCTTTAACTTAGTCTCCTGTTTAACATAACAAATTAATTTCAGGAGTAGTATGGGAAGTGAACTGTGTCGAGCAGAAATTATGTGTTTGTTTCTAGAGGCGGTGTTAGCTAGTATGAGGAGTCCATGAGTGTGCCTAATTATTTCCAAACTTTCTCTTTCTTATTGTAGGCTGTTCACATTGGATTCGAGATTACTGTCCACATTGTAGCTCAGAGGCGAGCTTTTATGTGGTTGTTTTAGATGGATTCTCGTTAGGACTCTATAGAGTAAGCTGTAAGTGCGCACTGTAGTCCACAGAACATTCAAAAAGTTTACCAGGACAACTAAGGTGCCAAAGTCACGCGTATAAAGAGGGCCACCAAAGGTTGCGAAAGGCACCGCAAATATCAGTCACACTGGCGACGAAATACTGGGCCGCTGAATTCTGTAGCTGCTCTGCTCCTCAGCAGACTTTCCTTTTCTGAACCTTCATTTATTCCACTTTCTCTCCCGTGAACGTGAAGCTATTTATTTTCCATGTCTTCAGACATCCGGTAGGCAGATGGGGCTGCGTGGTATCCTCATCTTCTCCCCTTTTCAAGAAGAGAAGTTCTTCAGATTTTAGTATATTTGAAAATTCTCTTGCAGAAGGCAGCTATTGAACAGCCTACATTAAGAGAGAGTAATGGGTGACGGTTGGGAATGCCACCTTATTATTTTCAATGTACTGAGGATTTTTGGGACCTTTTCTTCATCATTTGGATTAACAGGCCTCGGCATAGAGGACGTAACGCTTAGAACTGCAAATTTTTGTATGTGGTACCTTAAGAATTACACACATCAGTGTGATGGTTGTTTTTTCTCTGCGTCTAAGACTCTTCACAAAAACGTCACAACTTTATGACCTGATGTTTTGTACACCGTCTTAACTGCATCTCTAAGTGGACTACACCTTTCAGTATAGACTAACAGTTGTGCATCCACATGTCCACACTTCAGTCCCTCATCTGCTGCCCAGGGAAAAATAAGTGTTAACGACTCGTTTGTGCTATGCGTACGTGGAGGTACTACCCAACCTAAAAACATATGACTTGTAATATCTATAATTGTAAGTTAGCAATTATGTAAATATTGATGTAATGTTATACTCACTCACGAATAGAAACACCTACACCTCAATCTGTTAGATCCTTTGTAATTAACATAGGAGAGAGGTGAAAGTTTCACACGATAGACAAACTTGTTGTTGTTGTTGTTGTGGTCTTCAGTCGAGAGACTGGTTTGATGCAGCTTTCCATGCTACTCTATCCTGTGAAAGCTCCTTCATCTCCCAGTACCTACTGCAACCTACATCCTTCTGAATCTGTTTAGTGTATTCATGTCTTAGTCTCCCTCTACGATTTTTACCCTCCACGCTGCCCTCCAGTACTAAAATGGTGTTCCCTTGATGCCTCAGAACATGTTCTACCAACCGATCCCTTCTTCTAGTCACGTTGTCCCACAAACTCCTCTTCTCCCCAATTCTATTCAATACTTCCTCATTAGTTATATGATCTACCCATCTAATCTTCAGCATTCTTCTGTAGCACCACATTTCTAAAGCTTCTATTCTCTTCTTGTTCAAACTAGTTATCGTCCATGTTTCACTTCCATACATGGCTACACTCCATACAAATACTTACAGAAACGACTTCCTGACACTTAAATCTATACTCGATGCTAACAAATTTCTCTTCTTCAGAAACGCTTTCCTTGCCATTGCCAGTCTACATTTTATATCCTCTCTACTTCGACGATCATCAGTTATTTTGCTCCCCAAATAGCAAAAGTCCTTTACTAATTTAAGTGTCTCATTTCCTAAGCTAATTCCCTCAGCATCACCCGACTTCATTCGACTGCATTCCATTATCCTCGTTTTGCTTTTGTTGATGTTGATCTTATATCCTCCTTTCATGACACTGTCCATTCCGTTCAACTGCTCTTCCAAGTCCTTTGCTGTCTATGACAGAATTACAATGTCATCGGCGAACCTCAATGTTTTTATTTCTTCTCCATGGATTTTAATATCTACTCCGAATTTTTTTTTGTTTCCTTCACTGCTTGCTCAGTATGCAGATTGAATAACATCGGAGGGAGGCTACAACCCTATCTCACTCCCTTCCCAACCACTGCTTCCCTTTCATGTCCCTCGATTCTTATAATTGCCATCTGGTTTCTGCACAAATTGTAAATTTATTGACAAACTTATATTGTCAAAAATTACAACTAGTCGTACTCGTCCTGTAGTGAAAAGATGGCAGAAGTACACACGCTGAGAATGTTATAGGAGAAATGATTGTGCAGTGAATTCGAACAGTGAAAATACCTGTTCTGAGTTAATGCTAAGTCTCTTCGAATATTAAGATGGTCAATGTTAGGTCGTTGACCTCCACTCGCCTGGCAGCGATTTGGGGCAAAGAATTAGGAATTGGAAGGCAACGAGTGTGGCTGAGAAATGGAGCTGGCAGAGGCCACAGCTGGGGCTGTCCTGACCATACCATCACCGCGGAGCTGCGGCGTCGGATGTGTGCTGCGCACTCAGTGCTTCGCATCCTGTAGACAGCAAGCAGTCTGTGTCCCGTTTGCCACAAAGAGCTGCAGTGCTATTTCCGATTACTGGCTCCAAGTCAGCCACGCTCCTCCGGTATCGCATGATTTTTGCTCTATGATAGAACGAAGTGGCTAAGGGGGTGGAAACACACTCGACTCGCTTCCGGTAGAACGGGGGTTCAATCCGTGTCCGGCCATTCAGACGCAAATATTTCCCGATTTTCCCCAAAACAGAGCCGACCCCACGGTGGGTCTTCTGAAAAAGTTAAGACCAGTTTAGTTCCGCAATCCGAGCTCGTACCACAGCTATAATGACCTCTTGGCCACAAACAATCCAGAGCTGATAGAGAGCATCATGACTGATACAGGGATTAGTGATCATAAGGTCATTGTAGCTAGGCTCAATACCATTTCTTCCAAATCCATCAGAAACAAACGCAAAATAATTTTATTTAAAAAAGCGGATAAAGTGCCACTAGAAGCCTTCCTAAAAGACAATTTCCATTCCTTCCGAACTGAGTATGCGAATGTAGACGAGATGTGGCTCAAATTCAAAGATATAGTAGCAACAGCAATTGAGATATTCATACCTCATAAATTGGTAAGAGATGGAACGGATCCCCCGTGGTACACAGAAAAGGTCCGAACGCTGTTGCAGAGGCAACGGAAAAAGCATGCGAAGTTCAGAAGAACGCGAAATCCCGAAGATGGGATAAAATTTACAGACGCGCGAAATTTGGCACGTACTTCGATGCGAGATGCCTTTAATAGGTTCCACAACGAAACATTGTCTCAAAATTTGGCAGAAAATCCGAAGAAATTCTGGTCGTATGTAAAGTACACAAGCGGCAAGACGCAGTCAATACCTTCGCTGCGCAGTGCCGATGGTACTGTTATCGACGACTGTGCCGCTAAAGCGGAGTTATTGAACGCAGTTTTCCGAAATTCCTTCACCAGGGAAGACGAATGGAATATTCCAGAATTTGAAACACGAACATCTGCTAGCATGAGTTTCTTAGAAGTAGATACCTTAGGGGTTGCGAAGCAACTCAAATCGCTTGATACGGGCAAGTCTTCAGGTCCAGATTGTATACCGATTAGGTTCCTTTCAGATTACGCTGATACTATAGCTCCCTACTTAGCACTCATATACAACCGCTCGCTCACCGATAGATCTGTACCTACAGATTGGAAAATTGCGCAGGTCGCACGAGTGTTTAAGAAGGGTAGTAGCAGTAATTCATCGCACTACAGACCTATATCATTGACGTCGGTTTGCAGTATACTGAATTCAAACATTATGAATTACCTCGAAGGGAGCTATCTATTGATACGTAATCAGCATGGTTTCAGAAAACATCGTTCTTGTGCAACGGAGCTAGTTCTTTATTCACACGTAGTAATGGCCGCTATCGACAGGGGATCTCAAGTTGATTCCGTATTTCTAGATTTCCGGAAAGCTTTTGACACCGTTCCTCACAAGCGACTTCTAATCAAGCTCCGGAGCTATGGGGTATCGTCTCAGTTGTGCGACTGGATTCGTGATTTCCTGTCAGGAAGGTCGCAGTTCGTAGTAATAGATGGCAAATCATCGAGTAAAACTGCAGTGATATCAGGTGTTCCCCAGGGAAGCGTCCTGGGACCTCTACTGTTCCTGACCTATATAAATGACCTGGGTGACAATCTGAGCAGTTCTCTTAGACTGTTCGCAGATGATGCTGTAATTTACCGTCTAGTAAGGTCATCCGAAGACCAGTATCAGCTGCAAAGCGATTTAGAAAAGATTGCTGTATGGTGTGTCAGGTGGCAGTTGACGCTAAATAACGAAAAGTGTGAGATGATCCACATGAGTTCCAAAAGAAATCCGTTGGAATTCGATTACTCGATAAATAGTACAATTCTCAAGGCTGTCAATTCAACTAAGTACCTGGATGTTAAAATTACGAACAACTTCAGTTGGAAGGACCACATAGATAATATTGTCGGGAAGGCGAGCCAAAGGTTGCGTTTCATTGGCAGGACACTTAGAAGATGCAACAAGTCCACTAAAGAGACAGCTTACACTACACTCGTTCGTCCTCTGTTAGAATATTGCTGCGTGGTGTGGGATCCTTACCAGGTGGGATTGACGGAGGACATCGAAAGGGTGCAAAAAAGGGCAGCTCGTTTTGTATTATCGCGTTATAGGGGAGAGAGTGTGGCAGATATGATACACGAGTAGGGATGGAAGTCATTACAGCATAGACGTTTTTCGTCGCGGCGAGACCTTTTTACGAAATTTCAGTCACCAACTTTCTCTTCCGAATGCGAAAATATTTTGTTGAGCCCAACCTACATAGGTAGGAATGATCATCAAAATAAAATAAGAGAAATCAGAGCTCGAACAGAAAGGTTTAGGTGTTCGTTTTTCCCGCTCGCTGTTCGGGAGTGGAATAGTAGAGAGATAGTATGATTGTGGTTCGATGAACCCTCTGCCAAGCACTTAAATGTGAATTGCAGAGTAGTCATGTAGATGTAGATGTAGATGTAGACGTCGTCGACGGGACATTTAACTGTAACCTTCCTTCCTTCCTTCGCGTTCCTTAGATGTGAGGTTGCCTGGTTGTGTGAGCTAATACTGTTCCACGTACACTTGTTTTCATTTAATTTTGCTGATGTTTACACGAATATAATTGGGCAGTGGCAGACACTGTTCATTGTTCTCCTTTTTCCCGTCTGGATATAAAAACACTTTGTGTATACCAATCTCTGGAAGAATATAATGCAACAAATAACGTTTATAAAGAGATAAAGCAGCCGGTGGAAATTTTGTAACTGATTATCGATTTCAGTCACAGCAGAGAGGTAACACAGATGTTAACAGTTTCGGCCGTTAGGGGTCATCATCAGATCTACATTAATGGAACCAAATATTACAAGTGTAAAGAAAGCACCACTTTACTTAAAAATACAACGTTCAAAATTAAAAACCAGTGGGACTAATTCAAAATATAAAAGCGTATAACGTTGCATAAACGCTCGTGTTGGCAGTTTTGTGTACTATTTTATTAGCGACGCTACTAAAACTCACTGAAGAGCGTTGTGTTGCTATTTAAAGGAAAAACACTCAAGTACTACTTTATAGTCCGCAGCTCGTGGTCTTGAGGTAGCGTTCTCGCTAACCGCGCCAGAGGTCCCGGGTTAGATTCCCGGCGGGGTCAGGGATTTTACCTGCCTCGAGATGACTGGGCGTTGTTGTGTCGTCTCCATCATCATCATTGACCGGCGTTGCCTGGTGACACGTTGTTGGGATGCCTCGTGTAGGGAGGAGAAATGCTAACCATCACGTTTGCGACTTTGATGAAGGTCGGATTGCAGCCTATCGCGATTGCGGTTGATCGTATCGCGACATTGCTGCTAGCGTTGGTCGAGATCCAATGACTGTTAGCAGAATATGGAATCGGTGGGTTCAGGAGGGTAAAACGGAACGCCGTGCTGGATCCCAACGGCCTCGTATCACTAGCAATCGAGATGACAGGCATCTTATCTGCATGGCTGTAAAGGATCGTGCAGCCACGTCCTTACCCCTGAGTCAACAGATGAGGACGTTTGAAAGACAACAACCATCTGCACCAACAGGTCGACGACATTTGCAGGAGCATGGACTATCAGCTCGGAGACCAGGGCGCGGTTACCCTTGACGTTGCATCAGAGACAGGAGCGCCTGCGATGGTGTACTCAACGACGAACCTGGGTGTAGGAATCGCAAAAGTCATTTTTTCGAATGAATCCAGGTTCCGTTTACAGCATCACGATGGTCGCATCCGTGTTTGGCGACATCTCGGTGAACGTACATTGGAAGCGTGTATTCGTCACCGCCATACTGGGGTATCACACAACGTGGTGGTACGGGGTGCCATTGGTTACATGCCTCGGTCACCTCTTGCTCGCACTGACAGCACTTTGAAAAGTGGACGTTACATTTAAGATGTGTTGCAACCTGTGGCTCTACCCTTCATTCGATTCCTGCGAAACCCTACATTTCAGCAGGATAATGCACGACCGCATGTTGCAGGTACTGTACGGGCCTTTCTGGACACAAAAAATGTTGGACTGCTGCCCTGGCCAGCATGTTCTCGAGATCTCTCACCAACTCTCACTGGAACTCTTCCAGTACAGCACTGCCGGCCGCAGTGGCCGTGCGGTTCGAGGCACTGCAGTCTGGAACTGCGAGACCACTACGATCGCAGGTTCGAATCCTGCCACGGGCATGGATGTGTGTGATGTCCTTAGGTTAGTTAGGTTTAACTAGTTCTACGTTCTAGGGGACTAATGACCTCAGAAGTTGAGACACATAGTTCTCAGAGCCATTAGAACCATTTAGTACAACACTCGTGGCGGTCGCGAAATGGGGCCGAGACAGTTCCAGATACGTATTACAGTCTGTAAGATAATCTATGGATGTTTAGTTTTAGCTTGACGATGTCCACTATGGTCAAACGCTAGTTACTGTTATTCTGAAGAAGGTTGAGTTATCCCGACCGAAACCTAGGTAAATTCTAGGTAAACGGTGCAATTGAGGCTGTTGATTATTAATATTAAAATAAAAATTCAGATCTGAAGATGGCTCAGTGATGTGCCGAAAGAGGTAAAAAGTAAAGAAAATTTGCAATCTTGGCGTAGGATTTTTATGCACGTATGTTTTAGACATTTTACAGTCCAACTTCGCATATTTGTGATTCACAACTGTTTCACTACGTGTTCCCTCGACACAGGTAACCTTCCCCATCCTACTGGGAGCCGCGCGCTCCCTACCAACTCGCAATGTTATCGTGACACGACAACGGCCTGTCCACCGGGAAAAAGGCGGGAGACTGCAGAAAGTTCTGGAAGTTATGTCTCGCCAGCTATTAACTATTGCTAGGCTCTGAGCACTATGGGATTTAACTTCTGAGGTCATCAGTCTACTAGAACTTAGAACTACTTAAACCTAACCTAACCTGAGGACATTACACGCATCCATGCCCGAGGCAGGTTTCGAACCTGCGACTGAAGCGGTCGCGTGGTTCCAGACTGTAGCGCCTAGAACCGCTCGGCAACAACGTCCGGCTAACTATTGCTAGGTAATTCACAAGACTATCGATTACGGTATCCTTACAAGTTGAACTGTAGTTGTCTGACAACTGAACACATTGTTGTTGTTGTGGTCTTCAGTCCTGAGACTGGTTCGATGCAGATCTTCATGCTACTCTATCCTGTGCAAGCTCCTTCATCTCCCAGTACCTACTGCAACCTACATCCTTCCGGATCTGCTGAGTGTATTCATCTCTTCACCCTCCACGCTGCCCTCCAATGCTAAATTTCTGATCCCTTGATGCCTCAGAACATGTCCTACCAACTGATCCCTTCTAGTCAAGTTGTGTCACAAATTTCTCTTCTCCCCAATCCTATTCAATACCTCCTCATTAGTTATGTGATCTTCCCACCTAATCTTCAACATTCTTCTGCAGCACCACATTTCGAAAGCTTCTATTCTCTTCTTGTCCAAACTATTTATCGTCCATGTTTCACTTCCATACATGGCTACACTCCATACAAATACTTTCAGAAACGACTTCCTGACACTTAAATCTATAACAAATTTCTCTTCTTCAGTTATTTTGCTCCCCAAATAGCAAAACTCCTTTACTACTTGTAGTGTCTCATTTCCTAATCTAATTCGTTCAGCATCACCCGACGTAAGTCGACTACATCCCATTATCCTCGTTTTGCTTTTGTTGATGTTCATCTTATACCCTCCTTTCAAGACACTGTCGATTCCGTTCAACTGCTCTTCCAAGTCCTTTGCTGTCTTTGACAGAATTACAAGCCCTGTCGCACTCCCTTCCTAACAACTGGTTCCCTTTCATGTTCCTCGACTTTTATAACTACCATTTGCTTTCTGTAAAAATTGTAAATAGCCTTTCGCTCCCTGCATTTTACCCCTGCCACCTCCAGAATTCGGAAGAGGGTATTCCAGTCAACATTGTCAAAAGCTTTCTCTAAATCTAAAAATGCTAGAAACGTAGGTTTGCCTTTCCTGAACCTTTCTTCTAAGATACGTCGTATGGTCAGTATTGCCTCACGTGTTCCAACATTTCTACGGAATCCAAACTGATCCTCCCCGAGGTCGGCTTCTACCAGTTTTAACCATTTGTCTGTATGGAATTCGCGTTACTATCTTGCAGCTGTGACTTATTAAACTGATAGTTCGGTAATTTTCACATCTGTCAACACCTGCTGTCTTTGGGATTGGAATTATTATATTCTTCCTGAAGTCTGAGGGTATTTCGTCTGTCTCGAACACCTTGCTCACCAGATTGTAGAGTTTTCTCAGGACTGGCTCTCCCAAGGCTGTCAGTAGTTCTAATGGAATGTTGTCTACTCCCGGGGCCTTGTTTCGACTCAGGTATTTCAGTGCTCTGTCAACCTCTTCATTCAGTATTGTATCTCCCATTTCATCTTCATCTACATCCTCTTCCATTTCCATAATATTGTCCTCAAGTACATCGCCCTTGTCTAGACCCTCTATATACTCCTTCCACCTTTCTGCTTTTCCTTCTTTGCTTAGAACTGAGTTTCCATCTGAGCTCTTGATACTCATACAAGTGGCTTTCTTTTCTCTAAAGCTCTCTTTAATTCTCCTGTAAGCAGTCGTAGCAACTGAAGAAAAAAATCGTTGTGGATGTAATGCAAGAGATGTATACAGTCGTTACAGAGTGAATAAAGATAACGGAACTGGGGAAGATAATGTTACTGTGTGTACCTGAAACTGAAGGACAATTAATACAGAAGCTACTTGAAGGACTATGTTTAGAATGGCTGCAAAGGAAGCACTTTCTTAAAACTGGACCGTGCCCCAGTATCTCTACTTCATAAGATTGCAATTGTGATTGGTCTGCCGTTATCATGTAGTTTACGATATCTGCCACTTTCGTAATACCGATGATACAGCGTTTTTAAAGTACGGCGTCCTTATCAAACTGGGAGAACGGAAGTCACGCTCAGAAGACGAAAGCACAGCCATCTCACATTTGGCTGACGTCGATAACGGCGCGCGGTTGTGGAGCGAAACTGCTGGCTGGCCTCACATTGCAAGAAATAGAAGTGCCGCTTCACGGTGAGGGTGGATTGGAGAGCGACAGGCAGGGGTCGCTCCCCACCACGCGGCGAACACGTGACGTCAGAGTGAAGTGGCGGGACAGTCGCGTCCTCTCTGTCTGCAGTGCTCTTTGCCGAGGGAGGGACGAGGACGTGAGGGGCCACGGACCGCCGACGGTAGACCTCTCTCAGCAGCGCGATTCCAGCGATATACACTACTGGCCATTAAGATTGCTACACAAACAAGAAACGCAGATAATAAACGGGGATTCATCGGACAAATATATCATACTAGAACTGACATGTGATTAAATTTTCACGCAATTTTGGTGCATAGATCCCTAGAAATCAGTACCCAGAACAACCACCACCGTAATAACGGCCTTGATACGCCTGGGCCCTGAGTCAAACAGAGCTTGGATGGCGTGTACAGGTACAGCTGCCCATGCAGCTTCAACACGATACCTCAATTCATCGAGAGTAGTGACTGGCGTATTGTGACGAGCCAATTGCTCGGCCACCATTGACCAGACGTTTTAAGTTGGTGAGTGATCTGGAGAATGTGCTGCCCAGGGCAGCAGGCGAACATTTTCTGTATCCAGAAAGGCCCGAACAGGACCTGCAACATGCGGTCGTGCATTATCCTGCTGAAATGTAGGATTTCGCAGAGACAGAATTAAGGGTAGAGCCACGGGTAGTAACACATCTGAAATGTAACGTCCACTGTTCAAAGTGATGTCAGTGTGAGCAAGAGGTGACCGAGACGTGTAACCAATGCCACCCCATACCATCACGCCCGGTGATACACCAGTATGGCGATGATGAATACACGCTTCCAATGTGCGTTCACCGCGATGTCGCCAAAACGGATGCGACCAGAGTGATGCTGTAAACAGAACGTGGATTCATCCGAGAAAATGACGTTATCCCATACGTGTACCTAGGTTCGTCGTTGAGTACAGCATCACATACTACCCTGTCAGTGATGCAACGCAACCATGGTCTCCGAGCTGATAGTCCGTGCTGCTGCAAACGTTGTCGAACTGTTCGTGGAGATGGTTGTTGTCTTGCAAACGTCCCCATCTGTTGATTCAGGGACCGAGACGTGGCTGCACGATCCGTTACAGCCATGCGGATAAGACGCCTGTCATCTCGACTGCTAGTGATACGAGGCCGTTGGGATCCAGCACGGCGTTCCGTATTACCCTCCTGAACCCACCGATTCCATATTCTGCTAACAGTCGTTGGATCTCGACCAACGCGTGCATCAATTTCGCAATACGGTAAACCGCTATCGCGATACGCTACAATCCGACCTTAATCAAAGTCGGAAACGCGATAGTACACATTTCTCTTCCTTACAAGAGGCATCACAACAACGTGTCACCAGGCAACGCCAGTCAACTGTTGTTTGTGTATGAGAAATCAGTTGGAATCTTTCCTCATATCAGGACGTTATAGGTGTCGCCACCGGCGCCAACCTTGTGTGAATGCTCTGAAAAGCTAATCATTTGCATATCACTGCATATTCTTCCTTTCAGATAAATTTGGCGTCTGTAGCATGTCATCTTCTTGGTGTAGCAATTTTAATAGCCAGTAGTGTAATATAAACAGCTGCATCATCGTAAATCTACCAAATGACCACGCGCTATAGTTACAAAGCGAATGACACCGATGTTTAGTTTCGATAGCGTTCTGACACTAAACACTTCGTTAAACAGGAAATATCTGGTGCCGAAATTCATCTCAGACTGCGACTTCCATATAGAAATGTGTGCATAGTCTCTAGCAGTGTAAGGAGATGGGTGAAATGGTTAAACGAGGTCAAGACGAGCATCTCATACGAGCTTCGTACTGGAAGCTCTTGAACTGCCTTGATGATGTGCAACAAGGACGCCGGCCGGTGTGGCTGAGCGGCTCTAGGCGCTTCAGTCCGAAACCGCGCTGCCGCTACGGTCGCAGGTTCGAATCCTGCCTTCCTAGGTTAGTTAGGTTTAAGTAGTTCTAAGCTCTAGGGGACTGATGACCTCAGGCGTCAAGTCCCATAGTGCTCAGAGCCATTTGAAGCATTGTTTTGCAACAAGAAGGTAACTGAAACTTCCTGGCAGATTAAAACTGTGTGCCCGACCGAGACTCGAACTCGGGACCTTTGCCTTTCGCGGGCAAGTGCTCTACCAACTGAGCCACCGAAGCACGACTCACGTCCGGTACCCACAGCTTTACTTCTGCCAGTATCCGTCTCCTACCTTCCAAACTTTACAGAAGCTCTTCTGCGAAACTTGCAGAACTAGCACTCCGGAAAGAAAGGATACTGCGGAGACATGGCTTAGCCACAGCCTGGGGGATGTTTCCAGAATGAGATTTTCACTCTGCAGCGGAGTGTGCGCTGATATGAAACTTCCTGGCAGATTAAAACTGTGTGCCCGACCGAGACTCGAACTCGGGACCTTTGCCTTTCGCGGGCAAGTGCTCTACCAACTGAGCTACCGAAGCACGACTCACGTCCGGTACCCACAGCTTTACTTCTGCCAGTATCCGTCTCCTACCTTCCAAACTTTACAGAAGCTCTTCTGCGAAACTTGCAGAACTAGCACTCCTGAAAGAAAGGATACTGCGGAGACATGGCTTAGCCACAGCCTGGGGGATGTTTCCAGAATGAGATTTTCACTCCGCTGCAGAGTGAAAATCTCATTCTGGAAGAAGGTAACTGATGACTACATTTCACAAGACAGGCACGACACGACACTGTGAGCGAAATCGCAACAGAAACTGCGATGGGACATAGAAACAACAGGAAATGATTCAAAAATTGCTAAAATTAAAAAAATGTACTTGTTGAGTTCCTCTTTTGTTGACTAAAGAATATGAAGTTCAGAGACGAAGAATCTCCCAACACTTTCTACTTGCTTGGATTGCGGGGCGCTCAACTGCGTTGTTATCAGAGCCCGTACAAATTCCCAACCTTTTCTTAGACCAATCTAGTTTCCTTCATGAATGACGATGAAATGAAGAGGACAACACGAACCACCCAGTCATCTCGAGGCAGGAGAAAATCCCTAACCCCGCCGGAAATCGAACCCGGGACCCCGTGCTCGGGAAGCGGGAACGCAACCACAAGACCACTAGCTACGGACTTGTGATTTCGACTGGATGCTTTTACCGAGAAAATCAGCGTCTGTTTGCAACTCCTTTGCAATTCCCAACAACACCAGAAATGGAAGAGATAAAGTTATTAATACTCTGCTGGCTACTTAGTAGTTACTTGTTCCACATATCATTTATACGATAAACATTGTGGTGTAGAAACTCCTCACCACACTCCATCCACCTCCACCTTTCCTCTCTCTCTGCTCTCTCCTTATGTCCTTCTCCTCTTTCTCTCTCTCTCTCTCTCTCTCTCTCTCTCTCTCCATCTCCTTCCAGCCCCTACCTGTCCACCTCCTCCTACCTCGTCTCTGTCTAACCATCTCCTCCTCCCCTCTCACTCTGCTCTGCTCAGTCATATCCATGCACACTTATAGACCCTGAAATCGAGTCTGATTTTAGCTGCACAGTATTCCAGTCATGTCCGGCACCGTAAGTGTCAGCCACTATTAACACTTTATCACTACAATGTGCACCCTCATGGAAGCTAAGTGATACTTAACCCCACAGTACTTCTTCGCAGTATGTGTATGTAGTATGTGTACTAAATTTGGCTGAAATTGATCCATTGGTTTAACAAGCATTTTGGAACATACGTTCATACATATACACACACATCCAACTGTGCACGCTGTTATGAGTATAAGTGGACATATTGCGATCATTGGTATCTTAGTATGTACCCACTTCAGTGTGTTAGTTTTTTTCCACATTTAACAGTCTTACGCAAACACATCACTTGATGTTTTCTGCATGGTTGTAACTGCACCACTAAGTAGGCTATACCTGTCAGTAAAGACTAACCATTTCGCATCTATACATCCACACTTCAACACATGACATGCTACCCAGAGGAAAATAAACGTTAATGGCAATCTCTTGCCACACGTTTTTGAAAATACTAACCAACCATAAAGATTCTACTCATAATAACTATAACTGTTAGTCTGTAAATGCAGTAAATTCCGTCTTGTCGTTCAGTACACAGTCACCTGTAAAAGCGTCTACACTGACAACCTGTGTATATACTAGCCTTTAACTCCTGCTCTTTGGACGACATTAGATGCCACCTGTCCCTCTCCATATTCCACCAGCATTCTCCACCTCCCACTTCTCCTTCACCTCTCTGACCATCTTTGCCTCCCCTCTCTCTGTGCTCAGTCATGCTCATCTGCTTGTATATCCCCTAGAATGCATTATGATGGCACCTACGTAACATGAATGTCATACAGAACAGCCTAGATGTCAGACATTACCAGTCCTTCTCATCCCATACCCAGCGCCTTGTGAGATAGATGCTTCTTAACTCCACAGTACTTCTTCCCATGTTCTAAGTACCATGTTAATCATTTTTCTTTGAAATACACCCAGTGGCTTAAGAGATGTGAAAAATACACAGACATACACATAATTACATTTTTATATATGTACATAGAAATGAAAAATATTTATCTGGCTATGTGTTCGCTATCAACAGGATTTTTCTTAAAATGACTATTTCTATTAAAGAATTCCTGTAAGGTATAGAAATTGTTAACGAGTAACATATTTAATACACAATTAAAAACACTTCTTTTATCTATCAGACATTTTATTTCTATCGGAGTATCGTAAAAAAAGTTTTATACCTGCATATTTCGCCCCTTTCTGTGCCAAATTTAGATTCATTAAAGGCTAATGCATATCATTTTTTCTTCCAATGTTGTACTTGCGACTATGTCTGTTGCTCCTGAACTCAGATGGATTGTTGATAATGCTATTGATAAGTTAATAAATGCACACAAGTCTATGTTTAATATTTTGAGCTGCTTAATGAGATGCCTGGAAGATGTACGTATTTGAACCACACACATAATTCTAATTACTTTAATTACCTGACATTGGTAGAAAGAGAAAAATCTCCATAACAATCTAATAAGGCTTCCAAAATATTTTTATTGCAAAGAACCCAAGTGATAGATATCCTGTTTACTAGTTTCAGGAAAGTTATATTACCACCTTTAGATCATCAGGTACGTAAATTGTAAAACCCGCACGTCTGGAGCATTACCACCTGGCTATTGAAAACCCCCATGTTTTCAATGGTCATATGGCAATAATATCAAAATAAAAGGAAAACAGCAGGGATATACAGTAGGCGAGCAGAAGAGACTCTTTAAAGCTTCGTGTGTTTTGTGCCGTTTCCCGATAAAAGATGTACGACCCATTCGTTACTAGGGAAAAGACGGTTACAGGAATAACGTACCTGATTAACTAGGAGATCTGACTTTCTCTACGACTGTGGGAAAAATCACAAAAAAACATTTATCAACCGTATGGAGCACCACAACACTGGCAACAGCATATAAAAGTGTTTCTTAACAATGCGCCGCCTCAACAAGGGATGTGTACAGACCCACATCCCACCACTGCCTCCGACGTTGCCTGATTTCGCGGTATGTAACTTTCTTTTGCGAGGAAATCCGTCTACGCGTCTGCCATTCCGACTACTTTAAGCTAAATGCGACGTTGCACAGCACAGCAGTGACTGCAGTAACTGCAGGTGCAAGAGTACGACACTGACTGTCGTCTGGAAGTTTGTCGTGTGTGTGGAGAGGAGGGAGGGGGGGGGGGGGGCACACCGATGATTTGTCGAAGAGAAATGAAAACTTTCATCCAGAATGTAACTGCACAAGTTACAACAAGAACATTCATGCATGCATGTAAAAGATGTAACTTTGTAAGACCAGATGGATGACTCGAAAATAAAAGCTTTGTAAACCTATGCCTAAATTAAAATTCACCCCAATGTTCTAACTTCAATCTCGGCTGCCAAGCTTTTGAAATAGGTTAAATCCTTTTGAAACACCCTGTATAAAATTCATCATAGTTCAAGTTCTATGGAAGGAATTATCATATCCCTTTGTTCTGAGGTGATGTACGAGCAAGACAACAACTTCAACAAGAAAGAGGAAATCTCAGGATTACGTGGGAAGGCACACCAGCAGTGTACAGTCCCGACGCAGTACATGACTAGGTGGAGTGGCTGAATGTGTAAAAAGGCGCCTGATGCCACCTCCTTTGCGGCCTCTGCAACGTTAACCAGCCGTTAACACTGAAGACAGCAGAAGTTACAGACGAAGCCAACGATCACTGATTTGTTACATGTAAATTAAGTTAAATCATCTTATTTATTGGCATGGTAAACACTGAGCTGCATCCTAGAGAAAGCTGACAGTGAACAGAAAAGACTCAAAACTGGTCACCATATATCATTGAGTATGAAGTCAGATGTTCCGATATTCCAGTTTGTCTAGAGCAGGGATGGCAAACCTTTCTATATCTACGTGACGTTTTTCTCCAAATATATGTTTAATGCGGCATGACATGCCATCAAACTAATTGTAGAACTAATTTTTGATACAAATATATTACTCTTTTGTTCGTGCTTGTTTTGTACTTGTTTAAACAATGATAGTGCACGAATGGATGCATTGTTTAAGATTTGATAGTGCATTGGAATTCGGCTGTATTGATTAATGAAAAAAATGGAAATACTTTAAAATTGCAACCAGAAACATATCTTTTATACAGCTTCTTCTCCTTCCTTCTTCTTGTTCTCCTTCTACCTGTTCTTTTTCTCAGTCTCGGCCTTCTTATGATCACAGGACTTGTTTTGGCTTTTGCAAGGGTCTTTTCTTTCTTCTTAACCCAGAAGGCTGGGAGCAAGCGTCCTCTCCTCTGTTCCCTTCAGTCTGTTGGTCCCTCTGCTTTTTTGCTGGTAAGGGGCACCGTAAATACCTCTTGTAGAGTGATCTGCCGGAATATGAACCGGTTCTGTATGGTTCCTAATGGAATTTCAAGTTGCTCCAGGTCTGATTTCGCTGCGGTGATCTACTTGTTCTTGGAACCTCTCCCTGTACCTGTCATGGTGAAGACCCTATTCTTGAGTCTGCGGGGGTTCATGCGAGTCAAATGTCCTTAGAAGGTGTATAACCTTTTCTTCATAGGCGTTATTATGTTTTCTTAGAAATAGTACAGCTCGCTGCTGTATCCGATAGTATAGATGCGATCCTCCTATTGACCCTAGACTCCTCCTTGGGATTTTCTGTTCTTTGCGCTCTAGCTTGCTCAGTGGCCATTCCTGTTCTTGAAGAGGTATTCAGAGGGGTACAATACTAAAGGCCTTACCGCTGAGTTGTAACGTTTGAGCCTAAGGTTATCGCAAAGGTATTTGGAGATGTAAATACTGTTACAAGAGTGCTAGACCCTCTTCAACTTGGCACACCTCGTATATATTGCAAGTTCTCACTTTCATTGGCTGAAATCCACTCTACTAAATATATGACTGCAGGGATCTTGTGAATGGTGGTGCCTCTAGTGGAACTGCATATGGGGTTCCCTTTAGATGAGTAATGAACTCAATTTCTTATATACTGACCTTCAGACCGGTCTTAGTTGCTTCATTGTTGAGACTCTGTGCTTGACAAATAGCATTCTCTATATTGTTGGGTTACAAGACCATGTCATCTGCAAAACCTAGGCAGGATGCCGCGAGATTATTTTTCTTTACACAATCTTCATTCCAGTTCCCAGTGGTAGTATTAAAGTCCATCCCCCAAAATCTTTCTCAAGAGTATACACGAAAGGCCATCATCTGGTCTAACTCCTGTTTCACTGGTGAAACTCTCAGAGATTTCACCTCTAAATTTGACTTTGGAGGCGATGTTCCTCAGAGTCTACTCTGGTTGTCTTCTCATAGGGAGGAGTCTCTCACTTGAATCGAATGGCTTTTGAAAGTTCGCCAGGATGACTACCCAGGGATGTCCACCATGTCTCCGGTGTCTACAGATGGTCATGAGGTTTTGTATTTGCTTTGTGCTAGCTCGAAAGCCAGCCTGATACTCAAGCTGGGAGTCAAATAGGTTGGTGACTATAGTTAGCAGGGCTGTAAGGAAAAACTTTTAGATAACAAATATCAGAGATACGCCTCTGTAGTTGTCGAGGTCAGTCTTACTAACCTTTCTTCTGTAGAGGATAGATCACAGCTGAGGATGTTCTGTATAGATTGTTCATCTGTATGTTTCCACATCTCCGGTACTACGCCGTTTTCACATGAGGCCTTGTTGTTCTTGAGACTCTTGATAACCTGCGTTATTTCTTCCCTGGTCGATGATATGGATTTCTAGAAGAGACCTCATGGAAAGTAAATCTCTCTTTAGGTTTCTCTACATTGAGGAACTTTTGGAAATACCCTGCAAGGGTGTTGGTGTATTTCTCATTGTTTAACTGAAAGTCTGCGAAGCTAAAGAGTAGGTGCCGTGTACGCCGTGGTCTAATTCTTGAGTCTCCTGTGGAGCTTTGTAGAGTTGTTGTTCTTGAAGTCCTCCTCTGCTTGTTGTCAGGAACCTGGTGTAGTTACTCTTCGTATTGTGGATAGTGTACACAGTTACAATGAAGCGCCAAAGAAACTGGTGTAGGCATACATTTTCGAATACAGAGATATGTAAACAGGCAGAATACGGCGCTGTGATCGGCAACGACTATATACGACAACAAGTTTCTGGAGCATTTGTTAGATCGGTTACTGCTGTTGCAATGGCAGTTTATCAAGATTTAAGTGAGTTTGAACGTGGTGTTACAGTCGGCGCACGAGCGATGGGATACGGCTTCTCTGAGGCATTGATGAAATGGGATTTTCTCGTACGACCATTTCACGAGGAATCCAGTTGAACCTCAGATCCCCGACATCGCTGCGGCTGGAAAAAAATCCTGCATAAACGAGACCAACGATGACTGACAAGAACCGTTCAACATAACAGAAAAACAACCCTTCCACAAATTGCTTCAGATTTCCAAGCCGGGCCATCAACAAGTGCGAACCATTCAACGAAGCATCATCTATATGGGCTTTCGGAGCCGAAGGCCCAGTTGTGTACCCTTGATAACTGCATGACAAAAAACTGTATGCCTCACCTGGACCCCTCAACACTGACATTGGTCTGTTGATGACTGGAAACATGTTGCCTGGTCGGATGAGTCTCATTTCAAATTGTGTAGGGCAGGTGGACGTGTACAGGTATGGAGACAACCTCATGAATCCAAAGGACCCTGCATGTCTGCAGAGGACTGTTCAAGCTGAAGGAGGCTCTGCAATGGTGTGGGCCGTCTGCAATTGGAGTGATATGGGACCCCTGATACGTCTTGATACGACTCTGAAAGGTGACACGTACGTAAGCATGCTGTTTGATCACCTGCATCCATGCATGTCTATTATGTATTCTGACGGATTTGGGCAATTCCGGCAGGACAATGAGACACTCCACACGTCCAGAATTGCTACAGAGTGGCTCCAGGAACACTCTTCTGAGTTTAAACGCTTCCTCTGGCCACCAAACTCCCCAGACATGAACATTATTGAGCATATCTGGGATTCCTTGCAACGTGCTGTTCAGAAGAGGTCTCCACCCCCCTCGTACTATTATGGATTTATGGACATCTCTGTAGGATTCATGGTTTCAGTTCCCTCCAGCATTATTTCAGACATTAGTCGAGTACATGCCACGTAGTATTGCGGCACCATCTCGTGGTCGTGCGGTAGCGTTCTCGCTTCCCACGCCCGGGTTCGATTCCCAGTGGGGTCAGGGATTTTCTCTGCCTCATGATGGCTGGGTGTTGTGTGATGTCCTTAGGTTAGTTAGGTTTAAGTAGCTCTAAGTTCTAGGGGACTGATGACCATAGATGTTAAGTCCCATAGTGCTCAGAGCCATTTGAACCATTTTATTGCGGCACCTCTATGTGCTAGTGGGGGCCCTACACAATATTAGTCAGGTGTACCATTTTCCTTGGTTATTCAATGTATTTTTCTTTGTGTTAGAAAGGTCTGGTAACTGAGCTAACCCCTATGCTGGTTCCACTTGACCCAGGCTCTGCACCTTTTCTCTATAACCTGGCACCCAGTGACACTTGCCTTTGTTGGATGAGGCAAGGATGGTTTCTTATGCGGTGTCACGCAGAGCTTTTTGTAGCCTGGGCCACCATTTCTTCTGCGTGTTTCCGTAGGGTTGTGTGTTCTTTATTCAGTTGTAAGTTGTTGAACTTCGGTATCTTAGAGTTCTTTGTAATGTTAGGTGATTTCTTCAGTGGTTGTAGATTGTTCTTTACTAGGGAGAGGTAATGGTCAAAGTCTAAGTTAACTTCTCTTTGTATCTTGACATTGTGTATCTCCCTGCGACATCTGTCAGTAGCCACATTGTCTGTCTTGAACTCGTCCAACAAGGGATTCGGAGTCTTCCTAGGTTGGTGTCTTATGGCGGTTGAATTTAGGACCATGCTTCTAGAATGCTCCAGTAGTGTTCAAATGCTTCTAGGCTTTCCCTATTAGTGCCGTTCGCTAGGTGTATGAAATTTCACTATAGTATGCACAATGCTGTGGAATCTTCAGGGTAACGATGAAGTCCTACCATCAGCCGAAATTTTTTCTGTTGCTAAATCCGTTTCCAAATAACTTATATAATGTGCAGCTGTTATCAGAATGCAAGCTTAATTCGAGTCGTCTGACAAATGGTTTCTTAGCGAGTCTGTAATGTTATTCATTTCAGAAAATAATGACTCACAGGCATAGATAGATTGTAATAGCATCAGAATAGCAAACAACAGCTTCTTTAGACAGCTGTATGTGTCTAGAATTGGATTCCACTATTCCGTAATTTTAAAATCGATATTTTTGCTCATATTTCCTGATAGTCTTTCTAATTCGTTTTATCCAGTTCTTTTACTGTTTCGATAAATTTTTGAATCGTTCAAATGGCTCTAAGCACTATGGGACTTAACATCTGAGATCATCAATCCCCTAGACTTAGAACTACTTAAACCTTACTAACCTAAGGACATCACATACATCCATGCTCGAGGCAGGATTCGAACCTGCGACAGTAGCAGCAGCGCGGTTCCAGACTGTAGCGCCTAGAACCACTCGGCCACAGCAGCCGGAGATAAATTTTTGAGTTTGTATGAAATGGACTGGTAATCAGTCAGCTGCATTTCAGTTTCTTCAGTTTACAATCAATCAAATTTAGAGTTGTGTGTGAATTCCTAAGGCACTAAATTGCTTAGGTCATCCGTCCAAAGTTCAGTTTATCCGCTGAAGTCACATCTGGATACACAACAACTTTTAGTGTTTCCGACAACCTTCTGAACTGAGAGGAACTTGATGAAAATTCTTCTATTGAAGAATGTATTACCAAAGAAACTCCTCAGTGACATTTTCTTATTCTGGCTTTTCGTGCAATTCCAAATTGCTGGCAGTTATTTTTTCCAATTAGGTAAATACTTGTAGTTTTTGGAAACTTGCAGTTTACCCACAAAAGCAAGAATAAGGTATATGATAATAGTAACTGTTCTGTTTGTGATTTGGAGCTTTACGTTCAGCTAACTGAAATGGTGACACATGCACGAAAAAAACATCAATTTTGTAAGCACGTAACATCCATTAACTGTGAAAACTGCATACTTTTTCCGTGATTTAGTAAAAATAGACTGATTTCTCCCACACAATCCATGAATCTTTGAAGTACGTTACCGTGGCTCAAGCAGCGAAAATACTTGTACGTCAGTAAGCCATTGTACACCGAGGGGTAGACTTCATCTGCCAACAGTTCAATCTTTCTTTTCAGTAAATGCTTGCGACAATATAAGGTTCCTTATTTTTGTGACCACAGCCAGTATACACTGACGGGAAAAAGATCACAACAGTAAGAATGAGATGTCCGACACACAAGAAAGTTGGTAGGCGTGCTTGTACAAGGTGGTGTCTTTTTAGGTCGCATAAGAGTGGCGCTAGTATTTTCACTATGAGGATCCAAATCAGCTTTGCTTTAAACAGGCGCTGTAACGGTCATGAGAGTCAGTTACCTTTGCGATTGGGCAAGGTGAGCTTATGTTCATCAAGAATGTCTTTGAGGCAACAAAGACGCCATAATCAATATCTCACTGAGTGCCAACGAGGTCGTGTAATACGGCTGCGAGAAACTGGATGCTCCTGCTGCGATATTGCAGATAGACTTGGCCGGAATGTTGCCACTGTACATGACTGCTGGCAGCCACTATCACGAAAAGGCACGGTCGCAAGAAGACTGGACTCCGTACGGCCATATGGCGCTACCGAGAAGAAGACCGCCTTATGGCGCATCGTACCACATCTGCAGCAGTGACACAGCGAAGTGTCACACATCGGTTACTTCAAACACAGCTCCGAGCCAGACGCCTTGTAGCGGGCGTTCCACTGACCCCAAACCACTGCCGCCAGCGTCTTCACTGGTGTCAAGTGAGAGCCCTTTGGAGGGCAGGGTGGAGGTCTTGTGTTTTCTGCTGAAAGTTTGTTCTGTTTCGGTGCCACCGATGGCCATGTGTTATTTAGGAGGACGCCAGTTGAGGGCCAGTGTGGTGTGCGTTCTGTAAGGACTTCGGTACACACAGCATCAGGTTATTTGACTTGTCGCTCTAACGAAGTAGGCGAGTATCAGCAATATGTCTCGTGGTCTTATGGTGGCGTGTTTATCTTCTGCCGTTAGGTCAGACGATAGAAATGCCTCTTGCACGCTTAGAGTAGCAGATTGACGGTGACCAACTTTAAACAGGACTTGATTAATTTTCACGCACATTTATTAAAATAATAACAAGCATAAAAATAACTTAACTTGGTGCTGGATGCTATTTACAATTGACAATCTGAAGTTCCTTTGGTCTTGGTACGTTAATCTTATTCTCACATATCTCTGATACTTGACAAAGTGTCTGTTCATTTATCTTCATGACTATGTACAGGAATATGGTAATCTTACTAGGCGCAGACTGAAACTTGACAAATGCAGACTGACTAATCGGAGGTCTGTACACTCGTTATAATACCTCGCGCGTTCAGGTATCACTGCGCGAGTGTGATCCGCGAGGAGAAAAGGTTCCACGTTAGCAGTAATCTCATTGGCTGCGTTACATATTAATACGCGGATCGGCGGAAGCAGAATTTGGTCCGTCTTTATGGTAGCGCCATCTCGTAGTGCGAAAGTTGTGTACGCGCTGACTACACGCAAACTATGCACACAACAGCCAGCAACCAAGCTGTCTGTTTGCTACACACACTGGACCTACATTTGGAGTTATGGTCTGGGATGCGATTTCAAATGATAGCAGGAGCATTCTTCTGCTTGCCCAAATTTGTGTGTCAATCTAGTGATTTGACCTATTTTGCTGCCATTAATGAATAGCATTCCAGGGTTTGTTTCCCAACAGGATAACGCTCTCATATATACTGGTGTTGTAATCGAACTTGCTCTTCAGACAGTCGATTTGCTGCCTTCGGCTGCTCGAGCACCATATCTACGATCGATTCTGAAACTCATTCTGGGAATAAAATAAATTGTGATTGCCAGCAGTAAACTCGTTATTTTATCTGAATTACTCTTCCACCGTGCATCGTAGTGTATGCTATGTGAGCATCCCCGCGAAGTACACTCCTGGAAATTGAAATAAGAACACCGTGAATTCATTGTCCCAGGAAGGGGAAACTTCGTTGACACATTCCTGGGGTCAGATACATCACATGATCACACTGACAGAACCACAGGCACATGGACACAGGCAACAGAGCATGCACAATGTCGGCACTATTGCAGTATATATCCACCTTTCGCAGCAATGTAGGCTGCTATTCTCCCATGGAGACGATCGTAGAGATGCTGGATGTAGTCCTGTGGAACGGCTTGCCATGCCATTTCCACCTGGCGCATCAGTTGGACCAGCGTTCGTGCTGGACGTGCAGACCGCGTGAGACGACGCTTCATCCAGTCCCAAACATGCTCAATGGGGGACAGATCCGGAGATCTTGATGGCCAGGGTAGTTGACTTACACCTTCTAGAGCACGTTGGGTGGCACGGGATACATGCGGACTTGCATTGTCCTGTTGGAACAGCAAGTTCCCTTGCAGGTCTAGAAATGGTAGAACGATGGGTTCGATGACGGTTTGCATGTGCCGTGCACTATTCAGTGTCCCCTCGACGATCACCAGAGGTGTACGGCCAGTGTAGGAGATCGCTCCCCACACCATGATGCCGGGTGTTGGCCCTGTGTGCCTCGGTCGTATGCAGTCCTGATTGTGGCGCTCACCTGCACGGCGCCAAACACGCATACGACCATCATTGGCACCAAGGCAGAAGCGACTCTCATCGCTGAAGACGACACGTCTCCATTCGTCCCTCCATTCACGCCTGTCGCGACACCACTGGAGGTGGGCTGCACGATGTTGGGGCGTGAGCGGAAGACGGCCTAACGGTGTGCGGGACCGTAGCCCAGCTTCATGGAGACTGTTGCGAATGGTCCTCGCCGATACCCCAGGAGCAACAGTGTCCCTAATTTGCTGGGAAGTGGCGGTGCGGTCCCCTACGGCACTGCGTAGGATCCTACGGTTTTGGCGTGCATCCGTGCGTCGCTGCGGTCCGGTCCCAGGTCGACGGGCACGTGCACCTTCCGCCGACCACTGGCGACAACATCGATGTACTGTGGAGACCTCACGCCCCACATGTTGAGCAATTCGGCGGTACGTCCACCCGGCCTCCCGCATGCCCACTATACGCCCTCGCTCAAAGTCCGTCAACTGCACATACGGTTCACGTCCACGCTGTCGCGGCATGCTACCAGTGTTAAAGACTACGATGGAGCTCCGTATGCCACGGCAAACTGGCTGACACTGACGGCGGCGGTGCACAAATGCTGCGCAGCTGGCGCCATTCGACGGCCAACACCGCGGTTCCTGGTGTGTCGGCTGTGCCGTGCGTGTGATCATTGCTTGTACAGCCCTCTCGCAGTGTCCGGAGCAAGTATGGTGGGTCTGACACACCGGTGTCAATGTGTTCTTTTTTCCATTTCGAGGAGTGTACATAGTTGTCGTTAGCGACGCAGGATAACTAAGCCAGAATGTTTCAGTATTTTGATAATGGGCTAACTCACAAGATCACGCAGCAAAAGCTGACCCAAGGCTAGGAGGTTCCCTGGCCTTGGGATGTAAAATGAGATAGCTTCCTGTTGTTACAGAAACAGCTCGATGTGCTGTTGGGTCTGATGTTGAGCACACAGCTGGGCCGACGAAAAACTGAGGGTGTTTCGCAGCATCGTGCTGTACATGTCTCTCACGAGAAGACCTCACGGCAATCAGATCTTTGTAACATTTTTACGTATTTGTGGTACGTGAAAATCACAACTGAAATATCATTCTAGCACAGAAGGTTGATGGAACTCTCAAACATTCTCAAGAAAATGGACTGTGAAGTTTTCTGATAGTCTTTAATCCATTAAAGCTAGGAAGATTTTTCTACGAGCTACATGGCTCTGTGGCAGAATGGTCACGTGCCAGCTGGGGGGGGGGGGGGGTTGGGGAGTGTTTAAACGACGTTCCAAGTTCTACGTGCGTTTATATGAACTATAAGGTAAATAAAGATGAAAAAAATGATTTGCAATGCTTTTTATTTTAAACAATCATTATCTACAGTGTTTTGTAAACGATCAATAACGAATAATTTATATTTACAATGAAAACTGAAATTATGTGTGGAATATTTAATCTAATTCTTTCTATACTAATAATAAATCCGTAAAACTTTCGTGTCTTTACGCCCGTTTCAACACGCTTCTCAGAAACTACTAGACGCATTTTCATGGCGTCGTCTAAAGTAACTTGAGCATAGTCTGGGGTACAGTACAGGCTTTATTTCATAAAATCGGATCATGAAGAAAAAAGATATCGTCACTGAAACTTTTATCCATATTAATACTATAAACGCAAAGGCATCTCTGTTACGTTGTCACAACTAACACGCTCAACCGATTTCGATTTCGATGAAATTTGGTATCGAGGTAGCTTCAGCTCTCAGGAAGAACATAGGCTGCTTTAGAAAGTACGAAGTACAAAGTGCGTATTTATTTGAAGAATTATTTGAATATATTTGAATTAGGGCAAAATGCTTACTCTTTGAAATAGCTATTTACTCTTCGAATTTTGAACTATATCATGTTTGTGAAAGTTTTATTTGGTTGATATGCGCTATGTGATATCATCCAAAAAAGTGAATACAGTGCTCATACAATCTCCAGTGTGTTTGTTCCATACTTCCACGTGCTGTGTACTGCAGAGCCACTTCAACAGCACAGTGCGTAGGTGTGCCGTCGTGCCCGTGACGCCCTGTACGCAGCGGCTCATGCATAGCGCGCTGTGGGAGCGGGGAGCAAGACAGCAGGGTGCACGCGCAAGGTACGAACTGGAGCCACGTGAGGGCAGCTGATGTTGTTGCACGTGCAGCAGCTTACTGACCCACCTTCACTCATCATAACAGAATCACTGATACGTGAGCACGGCACAGAAATAAGAACACGTGCATTTTTCTGATATAACAACAGATATGCATTTATTGCTATATATTTGACGAATTTTATATTTAAATGACACAGATATTACAACTGAAGCGGGAAAAAAGAAAAACAATAATGACCATGATGAGACTTGAACCAGCGATCTGGCGATTACCTGTCTCGAGCATCTTTACATATTTTAAGCTTCACAGAAACGCTCGTAGAACAAGTATCTTGATCTCAAAATTTACATCGGCCAGGAAGCGTACCCAAGACCCCCTCAGTGCAAGCAAGCATTCCATCGTACAACCACGTAGTCCATCGAAAATTCGTCATAGGTTCAGCGGATTAAAGACAGTCGGAAAACGTCAAATTCGATTGTCTCGAGTGGTTTTCAGGGTTTCATCGGCTGCGTGGGGAGGGGGGACATATTTGAATTCTCCAAGTCACATACAGTATAAATAAAAAAATTACAAAAGTGCGACTGCCGAGTAGATCTCCTTGTCAGACATACCGATACCAACAGAGTGTGATAAACAACAGCCAAGACGGCTGCAGTCGCACAGTCTACACCTACAGGGATACTCTGCAAATCACATTTAAGTGCCTGGCAGAGGGTTCATCGAACCACCTTCACAATTCTTCATTATTCCAATCTCGTATAGCGCGCGGAAAGAATGAACACGTATATCTTTCTGTACGATGTCTGATTTCCCTTATTTTATCTTGGTGATCGTTCCTCCCTATGTAGGTCGATGTCAACAACCTATCTTCGCATTCGGAGGAGAAAGTTGGTGATTGAAATTTCGTGAGAAGATTCCGTCGCAACGAAAAACGCCTTTTTTTTAATGATGTCCAGCCCAAATCCTGTCTTATTTCTGTAACACTTTCTCCCATATTTCGCGATAATACAAAACGTGCTGCCTTTCTTTGAACTTTTTCGATGTACTCCGTCAGTCCTATCTGGTAAGGCTCCCATACCGCGCAGCAGTATTCTAAAAGAGGACGGACAAGCGTAGTTTAGGCAGTGTCCTTAGAAGGTCTGTTACATTTTCTAAGTGTCCTGACAATAAAACGCAGTCTTTGGTTAGCTTTCCCCACAACATTTTCTGTATGTTCCTTCTAATTGAAGTTGTTCGTAATTGTAATACCAGGGTATTTAGTTGAATTTTCGGCTTTTAGATAAGACTGATTTATCGTGTAATCGAAGTTTAACGAGTTCCTTTTAGCACACATGTGGATGACCTCACACTTTTCGTTATTTACGGTCAACTGCCACTTTTCGCACCACTCTGATATCTTTTCTAAATTGTTTTGTAGTTTGTTTTGGTTTTCTGATGACTTTATTGGCCGATAAACGACAGCGTCATCTGCAAACAACCGAAGACGGCTGCTCACATTGTCTCCAATAAGGAACAACAAAAGGCCTATAACACTACCTTGGGGAACGCCAGAAGTCACTTCTGTTTTACTCGATGACTTTCCGTCACTTACTACGAACTGTGACCTCTCTGACAGGAAATCGCAAATCCAGTCACATAACTGAGACGATATTCCATAAGCAAGCAATTTCACTACGAGCCGCTTGTGTGGTACAGTGTCAAAAGCCTTCCGGAGATCCAGACATACGGACTCGATCTGAAATTCCTTGTCAATAGCACTCAACACTTCATGTGAATAAAGAGTTAGTTGTGTTTCACAGGAACGATGTTTTCTAAACCTATGTTGACTGTGTGTCAACAGACTGTTTCCTTCGCGGTAATTCATGATGTTCGAACACAACATATGTTGTAAAATCCTGTTGCATATAGACGTTAACGATATGGGCCTGTAATTTAGTGGATTACTCCTACTACCTTTCTTTAATATTGGTGTGACCTGTGCAACTTTCCAGTCTTTGGGTACGGATCTTTCGTCGAGCGAACGGTTGTATATGATTGTTTAAGTATGGATCTAATTCATCAACATACTCCGAAAGGAACCTAATTGGTATACAGTCGGGACCAGTCGGTGTACACTTACATTATTAATTTGGAATGAGTGGAGATTGTCTCTCAGGAAGGCGTCAAGTGAGTTTTTATCTGCTTTTTTGAATAGGTATATTTTTCGCTTATTTTTCGAGGATTTGGGGATTCAGTGTTCAATCTCGCTACGACAACCCTGTGTTCACTGATCCCTGAATCGGTTTTGATGCTCGTTATTAACTCAGGATTATTTGTTGCTAATAGTCCTCTTCCACGAATTCATATCTAGACGCCAGATGCAGCCGTGATTGGAAAATACCACGTATCGCATTATCAGTATGATTCACACTCAGCTGCGGAGAGAGAGAGAGAGTCAATGTTTGCCCGACAACAATCCCCTTGCGGGTATTCGCTTTCAGACATTAGATAAAAGTGTGATCGTCAAATTCGTGGAATCGCGTTATCGACGTGGTTTAGAGATAACACCAAAAAAGTTCAGTGTTTACACATGGATCTAATGGTTGTAAGTGAACTCTAAAAGCGTAGTCGATGGTCCAGTGACCGACATCCTTATCAACTGTGGCAGCGGTCCTCTTAAGCCGCAGTGACCTTTCCAGTGCATGAGTGATACTGCTTCTTCGCGAAAGATTAAGTTTCGTAACGGTAGTGTAGCATTACGCGCACTTAGGCGTGCTAATCGGTCGCCCATTGTTGGAACGAGGTGAGATGACTTTGTTGTACGGCTGAGCGCTGGCGCGGCTGTTCCAGAGGCAGCGACAGCTTCTGGCGGGCACGGGTGCGTGTGCACAAAGGTCTGGACGGAAACGAGGAGAATCCCGACACGGGACATTGGGACGACGCGTCGATCGCTCAAGAGGGCCGGCTGTGCTTGCAGCAATGGTGGGCTTTCAGACAAACTGAACGTCATCTTCTTACAGCCCTATGAGACTCTACAACAATTGCAATCAAATACACTACTGGCCATAAAAATTGCTACACCAGGAACAAATAATAAACGGGTATTCATTGGACAAATATATTATACTAGAACTGACATGTGATTACATTTTCACGCAATTTGGGTGCATAGATCCTGAGAAATCAGTACCGAGAACAACCACCTCTGGCCGTAATAACGGCCTTGATACGCCTGGGCATTGACTCAAACAGAGCTTGGATGGTGTGTACAGGTACAGCTGCCCATGCAGCTTCAACACGATACCACAGTTCATCAAGAGTAGTGACTGGCGTATTGTGACGAGCCAGTTGCTCGGCCACCATTCAAAAAATGGTTCAAATGGCTCTGAGCACTATGGGACTCAACATCTTAGGTCATAAGTCCCCTAGAACTTAGAACTACTTAAACCTAACTAACCCATGCCCGAGGCAGGAGTCGAACCTGCGACCGTAGCAGCCCCGCAGTTCCAGACTGCAGTGCCAGAACCGCACGGTCACAGCGGCCGGCTCGCCCACCATTGACCAGACGTTTCCAACTGGTGAGAGATCTGGAGAATGTGCTGTTCGGGGCAGCAGTCGAACATTTTCTGTATCCAGAAACGCCCGTACAGGACCTGCAACATGTGGTCGTGCATTATCCTGCTGAAATGTAGGGTTTCGCAGGGATCGAATGAAGGGTAGAGCCACGGGTCATAACACATCTGAAATGTAACGTCCATTGTTCAAAGTGCCCTCAATGCGAACAAGAGGTGACCGAGATGTGTAACCAATGGCACCCCATACCATCACGCCGGGTGATACGCCAGTATGGCGATGACGAATACACGCTTCCAATGTGCGTTCACCACGATGTCGCCAAACACGGATGCGACCATCATAATGCTGTAAGCAGAACCTGGATTCATCCGAAAAAATGGCGCTCCTGTCTGTGATGCAGCGTCAAGGATAACCGCAGCCAAGGTCTCCGAGCTGACAGTCCATGCTGCTGCAAACGTCGTCGAACTGTTCGTGCAGATGGTTGTTGTCTTGAAAACGTCTCCATCTGCTGGCTCAGGGATCGAGACGTGGCTGCACGACCCCTTACAGTCACGCGGATAAGATGCCTGTCATCTCGACTGCTAGTGATACGAGGCCGTTGGGATCCATCACGGCGTTCCGTATTACCCTCCTGAACCCACCGATTCCATATTCTGCTTACAGTCATTGGGTCTCCACCAACGCGAGCAGCAATGTCGCGATACGATAAACCGCAATCGCGATAGGCTACAATCCGACCTTTATCAAAGTCGGAAACGTTATGGTACGCATTTCTCCTCCTTACACGAGGCATCACAACCACGTTTCACCAGGCAACGCCGGTCAGCTCTTGTTTGAGTATGAGAAATCGGTTGGAAACTTTCCTCATGTCAGCACGTTGTACGTGTCGCCACCGGCGCCAAGCTTGTGTGAATGCTCTGAAAAGCTAATCATTTAAATATCACAGCATCTTCTTCCTGTCGGTTAAATTTCGCGGTTGTAGCAATTTTTATGGCCAGTAGTGTATTAACGTAAATCTGAGGAGATCAGCGATCTCGGAAAAATGATACACATCCAATGACACAACAATATTTTAGTATCCTTAAAACTAATATTTCACAGCGAACAAACATTTACACAATGAACCTGTGAATTAACAACTTCGGAATGCTTCAAGCCATTTCAATATACGATATTGCAGATCATGCCATTGCACTTTGTCATCATCTCTTAAAGCTACGTATCTGTATGTATATTATTTATTAATTTACCAAATCTTTTATATCTTTTTTATTGTGCAAATGTTTGTCAGAACATGCTATTCTCGACATTTACACAGCAAAGGAACACAGCATCATTACCATACATATTGCTGCATTTGTTTTTTTATTTAGTGAACAGAGTACTATTTTGCCAGTAACTTTATTTAAATAATCATTCCAAGTGCAATTAAGGAATGGTCCTAATTTAAATGTGGTAGGTCGCATGTGTTAGCGGACACCGCAATTGAAAAGAGTGCCAAAAGACTCTTCTGTGAAGAAGGCATAAATAGTTGTTTAAAGAATACTTAAGTATAATATGTTGTCATATATCGTGAGCAAACTTGAGCAACAAAACTGGCTTATTATGAACCAACTACTACTTATATTTAATGTAAATGATCTGAGTATAACCGAATGTTTATGACATTTCTTTACTTAAACGTTGTTGTAACGTATCATTTCAGACAGGGAAGTGGTCATGTTGAACCAGATCATGCCTGAAGAGCTTGAGAGTGATGTATTTTTGATGGGGGTGGCCTTCAGCCAATGAGAGTTCGACAGTGGGGCGGAACACTGCTGGAGTCGAGTGCAGACCGGGACTTGTTGGGTGAAGAGTTCAATGGAGCGGTTCCGGACACTTTACGTCCAGTTCTTGAGGAAGGCAGACCTGCCTGAGGTAACGTGACTGATGCATTCGTATAGGTGTTAAACAGTAGTGTAAGGTGGCAGCTTGAATGAATGTCAGTTTCGCACGTTACATGAGATCTTATATGTCATAACAAGCAGATGGTTATGTCACCTGATATGCTTCAGCGATAGTGAGCAGATTTGCCTACCAAAATGTACAGTATATATTCGATGGTATTAGCACACCAAATGCAAGTCCTGCATGATGAGCATAAGGCGAAAAAAAGCTGCTGGAAGGAAGTTTTATTTTGGGGGCAGACGTAAGTTGCACCGTCATGGCCCGCGTACAACGGAAGGCTACTAAAAGCGGTTGGCGGCCTATGGCGAGAGGGGCAACGAACGCACCGGGCGTTATATCGAGGACCCTGCACTGGTTGCCATGGAGAAATTCTTCAGAAAACTGTGTTGGGGAATTTCCAGATGTATACAAACAGGCCAGCGACGCAGCTGATCACGTGAAAGGAATGTGGTACGCTTGTGATGTACACGTGTAACTTTTCGGCGTCAGGAGTGGGCACAAGATGTCCGATTGGCAGAAATAAATTCAGAAGGAGAAAAATGGGCGATGTTGCGATGCAGTTTAAAGGTAGGCCCTTTGCGATTCGCAGGGACAGTTTCCAGAAGATGAAAGGAACGCTCCCATTGGTCTGAAAAAGCCGTGACGTGAAACACGAGAGGACAAACGTCGGGGACAGTTCGCTACGAAAGACACAATACCGAAAACTTCGGTGACTCTCTTCTGAACCAGCGTCAGGTGTAGCAAACGGAGTATCACGCTCTGTACGACCCCAAAAGAGGAATTTTTGTATGAACACTTCGATCACATTGGCTCACATTCAGCTAGAAATTAGGTGAATAGTCGTTGAGCTCCAATAACGGAGAAACGAAACAGCCATGTAGTTAAAATAAGGTTCACATGGCTCTGAGCACTGTGGGACTTAACTGCTGAGGTCATCAGTCCCCTAGAACCTAGAACTACTTAAACCTAACTAACCTAAGGACATCACACACATCCCCATGCCCGAGGCAGGATTCGAACCTGGACCGCAGCGGTCGCGCAGTTCTGGACTGTCGCGCCTAGAACCGCTCTGCCACCCCGGCCGGCGCCACGTAGTTCATTGTTATTACGAGAACTAAGGGTTCATTGAAGTATACAGGCTGCTCCATCTATGCACGTGATATCGCCATATTTTCCAGACTAGGGAGGAGTGCATGTTTTCTCGCCTAATGAGAAACATAGGACAGGTTCACCTGATAAAATCAGTAATGATTTTGATTAGCTTTTTATAGAATTTTCAGAGGACTAGAGCAGCCATGCAGCCGACAGCACGTCACAGCTAAGGTAAATGCCGCTGGAAGAGGCGTAAAATTGTTGGATCACCAGCTTGCGTCCACTGTGAACTCGAGCAACCTTAAGAAATCTTTTGCTCATCTTGCCGCAAAAAACTAACCATCCTCCATAGACTTGATTGTCATCCTATATAGTACCGAACTTAGAACCGGAATCGGATGATTTGTCGTAATATTGATCAAGTCAGACAGAGTCTAGAAGTAAGAAAAATCTTGTAGAGAACCTTCTATTTAAATTTGAGATTGTTGTGTTCAGTGTTATTTCTGCTGAGCAGAACGTAATGCTTTATATTGAAAGCTCTCCTGAAATTGTCATGTCACAGTTTATGTAAACTCGTGTACGTCTTTTACAGTAAAAGAGAAATTAAACTACTTTTACAGCTAAACATCCATGTGCCCTGTCATAGAATAAGGGTCCACTCCTAACTCCTGTCATTTGTTCTAGTGACGCTAACGCACTCACAGGGTATTTTTGGTGATGTCTGACGAACGTGAAAAGGAGTGGAGTGTCAAGAGTTGGACTCTTTGACTATTTCCACTTGGTTTACGGGATTGAGAATAGACAGGCTATAGGTGACTGTTCTTTGCATCACGTGTGCTAATTTGTAAGTCACCAGGTTGAACTCTGAACTGTTTTGGGCTGGTAAATGTTTAATGGACTGTGATCATGAAATGGACTTAGTTATCGCGAAACTTTAATGACTATTTAGTATGGGTTTTTTGATACCATTCTCGTAATGCTCTCAGCATAACTTTACTGCGTTTGATAAGGGTACTTTTGTCTGTATTTTAACTGAATATAGTAGGACCACCTCACGTGTTTTGAGATGTTCTCTCCTGAATAAGGATTATTCAACACAATTCTTTGTGTCTACGTCGGTTGCAGACGGTATAATAGAACCTTTTTTATTACATTCTTTTCTATTTTTGGATATTTTATTAATTTGCAATTCTAGCCATTGCATAGACTATTTGACTGCAGGATTATAGCTACATGTTGTCATTTGCAGCGAATTAGCTACGGGGCATGAAGGCAGACGTGCGCGGATCGACTCTATGACTATATCGAGCCATTCTTTTTAGAAAGAGCCGTGGACAGCTCCAGTACCGGAAGTACGAGCAACTGCAGATAAGAGACAACTCGGTTGCTCGTATGGACTGCTGTTTGGAAAAGCAGCTACACCAAGCAGTCATCTTTAGGTACTGTCGCAGTAGCAAAAAAAAAAAAATCTAGCATGCTATTAGATGGTTTGCGCATATTCCAGTCAAAACCCGTTTTTAGTTAGAACGCGTTCTTACTAGTTAAAATTGGTTTTTACTGAGCCACTTCGCCAAAACGAGTTTTGCCTAGTTAAAACTTGTTTTAACTGTTTTTCGCTTTTGACCAGGAGTAAATTCTCGTTGTAGCTAAGGCTATCAGTATCAATTGGTTTCAACTAGTAAGAACGCGTCGTAACTAAACTAGACATAACTAGTTTTCAGTAAATTTATTTAAGGGCAAACATTAAAATTAAGAGCAACTGCGTGTTGATTGAAATAAAAAAACAGAATTTTTGTACTGTGCAATGCAGCATTTATTGGAATATTGATCATACATCTAAACACATTCCAGATAGGGAAAACAAGAAGGCGCCGACACGAAAATGCCGAGTGTTCCCGCATACTGGATAACAACGGGTAAAACATAAGAAGAGAAACGCTCGTATATTGTGAAGAGTGCGATGTTTGATTGTGTGCAATACCATGCTTTGAGCTATACCACACAAAGAGCCATTTCTAATAAAAATTCTTCAAGGAACAGTGTTTCCTTTAGATCCACCACTAAAACCCTTCCTCATTATGAAAAAATAGGCAATAAATAATTTTCAATCCTGCAACAGCGTTACTACTGTGAAACCCTTCGAATTGTCAAGTATTCAGTTGTTAGATAATCACTTGCCCTCACAACAATAGCACATAAGCGTGTCAGATACGCACCGCTGCAATAAGCGCTAGAGGCAAGGAAAGAATTACACGCCCGGGAACAGTTCCAGGCGCCAAAACTCCCCGCCTGAGAAGCGCTGCAGCGGCAGACAATAGCCCGCCGCTGGGCGCTTTTCGCACACAACAAACAACACGTTCGAGGAGTTAAGCACGTGCGGGCAGATCAGCTTGTACGCAGATCTAAGTCAAGAAAGTTGATGGAAAGAAGAATTTGTGGGAAGGATGTTACAGATTGAAAAACACGACAAAAGAGAAAACCACTACAATTTTATGACAATAGAAATGTTATGATAAACTAGTGGACGAAATTGAAGAAGCACAATCAGCTTAGAGAAAAACACAGAAGCAGTACAGAAGATTAATCGATTCAAGGTTATTAATATTCGTGGGACCAGGTAGTTGGTAACAAGAAAAGAGCCTGTGAAGTACTGCTTATGTGTCGAAGAAATTTTCGACATTATTGAAGCAGCTTATCAGGCCTTTGCTCATAGAGGTCGAGACAGATTAAAGGTCGAAACTTCAAGGAAATATGCAAACATAACATGAACCATGGACCTTGCCGTTGGTGGGGAGGCTTGCGTGCCTCAGCGATACAGATAGCCGTACCGTAGGTACAACCACAACGGAGGGGTATCTGTTGAGGGTCCAGACAAACGTGTGATTCCTGAAGAGGGGCAGCAGCCTTTTCAGTAGTTGCAAGGGCAACAGTCTGGATGATTGACTGATCTGGCCTTGTAACAATAATCAAAACGGCCTTGCTGTGCTGGTACTGCGAACGGCTGAAAGCAAGGGGAAACTACGGCCGTCATTTTTCCCGAGGGCATGCAGCTTTACTGTATGATTAAATGATGATGGCGTCATCTTGGGTAAAATATTCCGGAGGTAAAATAGTCCCCCATTCGGATCTCCGGGCGGGGACTTCTCAAGAGGACATTGTTATCAGGAGAAAGAAAACTGGTGTTTTACGGATCGGAGCATGGAATGTCAGATCCCTTAGTCGGGCAGGTAGGTTAGAAAATTAAAAAAAGGGAAATGGATGGGTTGAAGTTAGATATAGTGGGAATTAGTGAAGTTCGGTGGCAGGATGAACAAGACTTTTGGTCAGGCGAATACAGGGTTATAAATACACAATCAAATAGGGGTAATGCAGGAGTAGGTTTCATAATGAATAGGAAAATAGGAATGCGGGTAAGCTACTACAAACAGCATAGTTAGCGCATTATTGTGGCCAAGATAGATACGAAGCCCACACCTACAACAGTAGTACAAATTTATATGCCAACTAGCTCTGCAGATGACGAAGAAATTGAAGAAATGTATGATGAAATAAAAGAAATTATTCAGGTAGTGAAGGGAGACGAAAATTTAATAGTCATGGGTGACTGGAATTCGAGTGTAGGAAAAGGGAGAGAAGGAAACATAGTAGGTGAACATGGATTGGGGCTAAGAAATGAAAGAGGATCCCGCCTGGTAGAATTTTGCACAGAGCACAACTTAATCATAGCTAACACTTGGTTTAAGAATCATGAAAGAAGGTTGTATAGATGGAAGAATCCTGGAGATACTAGAAGGTATCAGATACATTATATAATGGTAACACAGAGATTTAGGAACCAGGTTTTAAATTGTAAGACATTTCCAGGGATAGATGTGGACTCTGACCACAATCTATTGGTTACGACCTGTACGTTAAAACTGAAGAAACTGCAAAAATGTGGCAATTTAAGGACATGGGATCTGGATAAGCTGATTAACCCAGAGGTTGTACAGAGTTTCAGGGAGTGCACAAGGGAGCAATTGACAGGAATGGGGGAAAGAAATACAGTAGAGGAAGAATGGGTAGCTTTGAGGGATGAAGTAGTGAAGGCAGCAGAGGATCAAGTAGGTAAAAAGATGAGGGCTAGTAGAAATCCTTGGGTGACAGACGAAATATTGAATTTAATTGATGAAAGAAGAAAATATAAAAATGCAGTAAATGAAGCAGGCAAAAAGGAATACAGACGTCTCAAAAATGAGATCGATAGGAAGTGCAAAATGGCTAAGCAGGGATGGCCAGAGAGCAAATGTAAGGATGTAGAGGCTTATCTCACTAGGGGTAAGATAGATACTGCCTACAGGAAAATTAAAGAGACCTTTAGATAAGAGAACCACTTGTATGAACATCAAGAGCTCAGATGGAAACCCAGGTCTAAGCAAAGAAGAGAAAGCAGAAAGGTGGAAGGAGTATATAGAGCGTCTATACAACGGCGATGTACTTGAGGACAATATTATGGAATTGGAAGAGGATGTAGATGAAGATGAAATGGGAGATACGATACTGCGTGTAGAGTTTGACAGAGCACTGAAAGACCTGAGTCGAAACGAGGCCCCCGGAGTAGACAACATTCCATTGGAACTACTGACGGCCTCGGGAGAGCCAGTCCTTACAAAACTCTACCATCTGGTGAGCAAGATGTATGAGACAGGCAAAATACCCTCAGACTTCAAGAAGAATATAAAAATTCCAATCCCAAAGAAAGCAGGTGTTGGCAGATGTGAAAATTACCGAACAATCAGTTTAATAAGCCACAGCTGCAAAATACTAACACGAATTCTTTACAGACGAATGGAAAAACTAGTAGAAGCCGACCTCGGGGAAGATCAGTTTGGATTCCGTAGAAATACTGGAACACGTGAGGCAATACTGACCATACGACTTATTTTAGAAAAAAACATTAAGGAAAGGCAAACTTACATTTCTAGCATTTGTAGACTTAGAGAAAGCTTTTGACAATGTTGACTGGAATACTCTCTTTCAAATTCCGAAGGTGGCAGGAGTAAAAGACAGGAAGCAAAAGGTTATTTACAATTTGTACAGAAACCAGATGGAAGTTACAAGAGTCGAGGGGCATGAAAGGGAAGCAGTGGTTGGGAAGGGAGTGAGACAGGGTTGTAGCATCTCCCTGATGTTATTCAATCTGTATGTTGAACAAGCAGTAAAGGAAACAAAATCGGAGTAGGTATTAAAATTCATGGAGATTAAATAAAAACTTTGAGGTTCGCCGATGACATTGTAATTCTGTTACAGACAGCAAAGGACTTGGAAGGGCAGTTGAATGGAATGGACAGTGTCTTGAGAGGAGTATATAAGATGAACATCAACAAAAGCAAACCGAGGATAATGGAATGTAGTCGAATTAAGGCAGGTAATGCTGAGGGAACTAGATTAGGAAATGAGACACTTAAAGTAGTAAAGGAGTTTTGCTATTTGGTGAGCAAAATAACTGAAGAAGAGAAATTTGTTAACATCGAGTATTGATTTAAATGCCAGGAAGTCGTTTCTGAAAGTATTTGTATGGAGTGTAGCCATGTATGGAAGTGAAACGTAGACGATAAATAGTTTAGACAAGAAGAGAATAGGAGCTTTCGAAATGTGGTGCTACAGAAGAATGCTGAAAATAGATGGGTAGATCACATAAGTAATGAGGAGGTATTGAATAGAACTGGGGAGAAGAGGAGCTTGTGGCACACAACTTGACTAGAAGAAGGGATCTGTTGGTAGGACATGTTCTGAAGCATCAAGGGATCACCAATTTAGTATTGGAGGGCAGCGTGGAGGGTAAAAATCGTAGAGGGAGACCAAGAGATGACTACACTAAGCAGATTCAGAAGGATGTAGGTTGCAGTAGGTACTGAGAGATGAAGAAGCGTGTACAGGATAGAGTAGCATGGAGAGCTGCATCAAACCAGTCTCAGGACTGAAAACCACAACAACAACAACAATGGAGATGATAAACTTTTATCTGTCTATGTGTGAAACTTATCGTCAAAAACGGAGCAGTAAGGAAAGCTGGCATGTTTAGAAACCTATACTTCATTCAGAAATGAACAGTCGTTGCCTAGTGATCTGATCGACTTGCAAACTCAAAAAGATCGTGGATTTAAGTATATCATGGTGTATCAGGACCACTTGATAAAATTTGTTTTGTTATGTGCACTGCAAAGCAAGAGGGCAGAAGAAGTGGCACATCATTAAGCAGATATATTTTTGACATTGGTGCTCCGTGTATTTTACACTCTGACAACGGCAGAGAATTTATTAATTCTGTCATAAACGAGGTGGTTGTATTTTGGCCTGAGTGTAAACTGGTTCACGGAAAACTGAGGCACAGCCGAAGCCAAGGTTCTGTTGAACGCGCCAACCAAGACGTTGAAGAAATATTGGCTTCAACATTACCACGAACTGATCAAACGGTCTTCACTTTGTACAGTTTATGAAAAATCGGGCATATCATTCTGGTTTCAAGCAAACAACTTAACAAACTTATGTTTGGCACAGAACCACGAGTAGGGCTTATGACTTCGAGTTTGCCTTTAGATGTTATCAAGGATATACAAGATGAAGATGATCTTAAATAGGTTTTAAATAAAATTAATGTGAACTGGAACTATGACACGACTCAGAGGATCTAGCGGCTATGGCTAGTAACAATGGACAGATTACAGCTGCAGCCAGACAAGAAGATGCAGAAGCTTTTCCCGGTACAAGTATACGGTCTCCAACATCAGAAGCCAATCAAGAGGATCCAGAAACAGTAGCTAGTACGAGTGCAGGGCCTCAAATAACTCCAGCTTGTCCCGAAGATCTAGAAGCTGAAGCCATTACGAAACAACAATCTCAAATACTAACAGCTAGAGGAAACGCTCATGAAAACCTGGCGAAACAGGACAAAAGACTGAAGATGACTTCAGATTCAACACACGCCACTGTAGAAATTAGTGACAATATAATTATACCGAATCCTGTTATCGACGGAGCAAAAGCAGATCTCCCCAATGTTATTGGAGTTGTTCTTTCGAAAGATGAAGAGGGCTTGCACAAGATTGGAACGAAATATAGGATACTCGACAAATTGTATTGTAGGTATGTATTTCCGAATTGATTTCAATAATCAAGGACAAATGTCAGACATCTTCATTACTTTATTGATTTAATGCTCTTAAAATGTTGCTAACGATTCCTGTAATTAATTAATATTTTAAGTTTTAATACTCACATTGTAATATATTCTATAATATGTATTAAGTACCTAATCACCTTTCAAATAAGGTAATTAAAAATTCTCTTCCAGATCCGAATTCGACGTGTCCAAAGAAAAATGATTGCTACTGGAAGACGTGATTAAGACAAAGGTATCGTTAAGAACTACTGCCAAAATGGCAGCCTCAGGATCAGGAGAAGGATTTGTTTTCCGTATGTGTAAGAAGGCATGTATTTCAAAAAGGTGCTTTTGTAGGAAAAAAGGAAACCTTTGCAACTCAAAATATCATGACAGTTTGCCTTGCAATAACAAATAATCAAAATTTAATTCTTAATTTTTTTGGTACATTTCTCTTTTATTGCGACTGTAGCAACTTCTGTCAAATGTATGAGTAATAAATATACTTTTACTGTATGATTATTTTGTTTCCACTTTCGTAACTAATACTGATAATATGGTTTGTAATGTTCCTTAGAATGTTTCTTCAGTGTACGGTTATTTTTGTATTGCTGTAGTTAATAATAATATTCTCAATAAATACTGCATTGCACAATACAAAATATGCTGTTTTTTGTTTCAATCAACATGTAGTTGCTCTTAATTTTAATATTTGCCCCTAAATAAATTTAGTGAAAAGTAGTTCTGTCTAGTTTAGTTAGAACACATTCTTACTAGTTGAAACTAACTGATACTGATAGCCGTAGTTACAACTAGAATTTACTGTTGGTCAAAATCGAAAGTCAGTTAAAAAACTACACTACTGGAAATGGAAAAAAGAACACATTGACACCGGTGTGTCAGACCCACCATACTTGCTCCGGACACTGCGAGAGGGCTGTACAAGCAATGATCACACGCACGGCACAGCGGACACACCAGGAACCGCGGTGTTGGCCGTCGAATGGCGCTAGCTGCGCAGCATTTGTGCACCGCCGCCGTCAGTGTCAGCCAGTTTGCCGTGGCATACGGAGCTCCATCGCAGTCCTTAACACTGGTAGCATGCCGCGACAGCGTGGACGTGAACCGTATGCGCAGTTGACGGACTTAGAGCGAGGGCGTATAGTGGGCATGCGGGAGGCCGGGTGGACGTACCGCCGAATTGCTCAACACGTGGGGCGTGAGGTCTCCACAGTACATCGATGTAGTCGCCAGTGGTCGGCGGAAGGTGCACGTGCCCGTCGACCTGGGACCGGACCGCAGCGACGCACGGATGCACGCCAAGACCGTAGGATCCTACGCAGTGCCGTAGGGGATCGCACCGCCACATCCCAGTAAATTAGGGACACTGTTGCTCCTGGGGTATCGGCGAGGACCATTCTCAACCGTCTCCATGAAGCTGGGCTACGGTCCCGCACACCGTTAGGCCGTCTTCCGCTCACGTCCCAACATCGTGCAGCCCGCCTCCAGTGGTGTCGCGACAGGCGTGAATGGAGGGTCGAATGGAGACGTGTCGTCTTCAGCGATGAGAGTCGCTTCTGCCTTGGTGCCAATGATGGTCGTATGCGTGTTTGGCGCCGTGCAGTGAGCGCCACAATCAGGACTGCATACGACCGAGGCACACAGGGCCAACACCCGGCATCATGGTGTGGGGAGCGTTCTCCTACACTGGCCGTACACCTCTGGTGATCGTCGAGGGGACACTGAATAGTGCACGGTACATCCAAACCGTCATCGAACCCATCGTTCTACCATTCCTAGACCGGCAAGTGAACTTGCTGTTCCAACAGGACAATGCACGTCCGCATGTATCCCGTGCCACCCAACGTGCTCTAGAAGGTGTAAGTCAACTACCCTGGCCAGCAAGATCTCCGGATCTGTCCCCCATTGAGCATGTTTGGGACTGGATGAAGCGTCGTCTCACGCGGTCTGCACGTCCAGCACGAACACTGGTCCAACTGAGGCACCAGGTGGAAATGGCATGGCAAGCCGTTCCACAGGACTACATCCAGCATCTCTACGATCGTCTCCATGGGAGAATAGCAGCCTGCATTGCTGTGAAAGGTGGATATACACTGTACTAGTGCCGACATTGTGCATGCTCTGTTGCCTGTGTCTATGTGCCTGTGGTTCTGTCAGTGTGATCATGTGATGTATCTGACCCCAGGAATGTGTCAATAAAGTTTCCCTTCCTGGGACAATGAATTCACGGTGTTCTTATTTCAATTTCCAGGAGTGTAGTTTTAACTAGGCAAAACGTGTTTTGACGAAGTGGCTTAGGAAAAACTAGTTTTAACTAGTAAGAACGCGTTCTAACTGTAGTGTAGCGTTGCAGATGCCTGGTAGCAAGAGGAATGCAGACGAGATTTGCACTTTAAAGAGATACACCATACTTCTACATGAATTAAATCACGCTTCTATATGAACTACCACCAGCCAACAACTGATATGTGATCGTTTTTCTTGTTGTAACTGGTATTGTCTTTCATGCTGGCATTGGTCTTACCAATTCTCGGGCGAGTTGATTTTACTCGATATGTGCAAAACAGGTGTTTCAGAGTTCTGTAAAAAGTATGTATTCGGTATCAGTTTACGAGTTAGAGTTAGAATTAAAATTTGAGCTCATCGATTGGTGTTTCGAGGGGCTCGAATTCTTCCTAAGTGGTTAATTCTTAATGGCCCAGCTACATACATTTTTTTTATTTCTCCTAAATTACGAAATTAACTGGCTCAAAGGAGTGATGGAGTGTGAGCGACAAATATAGAAGACCCTCTTAAGAATAGTTTTGTAAATAGCTGTTAGATGTATACTGCAAAGAATGTCCATGCCGTAACGCAACATCGCATTCCTACGAACGGAGTACCGGGACAACTAACGTAGATGCCTTGGAGGCGCCGAAGTGTCGCCACGCGAAAGAAGGCACCACATGATCCACCAGACGATGTTTTATTTAAGAGGAAACATCTGACGTCAGATTGTAAAATGCTCAGCTCTTACGCCGACGTCTGGAATATTTTCACCGTACTAGGAACATTGCAGTTATGACTGAGTCACGCTGTCAAAAAGATCAGTTCTGTGAGGCGCAGTTATTGTAATATCAATGAAAATATAAATAATGTCTGGTCCTCAGTCGTCAGCCATTTCTTTTACAAGCTGAAGTGACGTGAAAACGCTCACGTATTAATTAGAAATAATTCTGCTTCGTTTCTCGTTTTTATATCGTGCGCAGAGCCAGACAGTCATTTACCTTGTGGATTAATTTACGGTGTTCAATTCTTTTAAGAGAGGCGCCCGTGGTCATTGAAGATTTTCATTGCAGTCCGTTGCTTATCTCGGGACCCAGTTACGATTTCATATCGGTAAAAGTAAATTTCCCAGGGGACTTATTTAGGTCCCTTAATGTGATACTTCACCCGAGCCAAACTGCAAGAACAAGCATATCTTTTTGTTGAATTTTAGAGCTCGGCGTTTTAGGCTATCAAATAGTCTTTAAACAGAAACCTACGTTTTTTAAAGGAATTGACGCGAACTTCATGCCAGGTTACCTTTTTTCATGGTATCTTTGTGGAATTGCAATTTCAGTAATCAGCAATGTACTTTTGTAGCTCTACAGGTAAAGAAATAATGTTGATCTGTAAAGAATTGCTTTCGTAAACTGATTCCTACTGTTCCTCTTTTTTTCTCTCCTTTTAAAATCAAAATGACCACGATGAACTCTACACTAATGCTATCTTCAGTTTGTTTTATAGGCCAGCACATCAGTTGCAATCAAAAATCTCCTTGGTGCACTATGTCATCCAGTCTAGGCCATCACAGCTACACGCAACTGCTCACTCATTGTCTCTAACTTAAAGGACAGAAGCGAGACTTCTGGAAGCCGCCTGCGGATGTTACATACAATAGCAATTAATAATAAAAAATGCGAGGTGTCGCTACAAAAAAAAACGGGACTGGTGCTGTCACAGAGTAAGTCCGCGTGCGCCAAAGATGGACGACCAGTAACTAATAAACGTGAAACCTTCTCAGTGGAATGCGGCATTTCTGGTGTCTGTAGACAAATCATTGTGGCCAGTGCCATCGTTTGTGTAAGAGAGGTTTTTTGCCGGAAAAATGGTAATTTTAGTAACAAAGCAACCAATTGTCGCAATGTTTCACATGAAACTTGGAAAGAATGCTACGAGAATCTACTTTTTATTGAAAGAAGTATATTTCGGAGCTTGTTGATCATGTACGCGAGTTTTTGAGTGTTTCAAGCGTTATCAAGGTGCTCTAGAAGACTTAGAAGATGACTCACGCCCCAGACGCTTTCCAACATCAAAAACGGATGAAAATGTCGAAAAAGTAGGAAATCTGATTCGATCTGACCATCAGTTCAGTATTCGATCGATTGCCGAAACTGCACGAGTTGACAAAGAATGAGTTAGGTAAATTTTAAATAACCAGTTTAACACGATAAAAGTGCGTGCGAAACCAGTGCCGAAAATTCGGCTATCGAGCAGAAAGACGCAAGTGAAAATATTTGCACTGATATTTTGAAAGCGTTGAAGCTGATAATAATACCTTGGTAAGAGTTATAACAGGTGACATATCTTGGTTTTTCGCTTGAGATTCAGAAACTAAGCGCCAATCCATGCATAGAAAGGACCCAACGTCACCGAGAGCGAAAGAACCTAGAATGAACAACTCAAAATTCAAAGCGAGGATGATTTCCGTATTCACGAAATTGTGTATCTTCACTGTGTTCCTGAAGGTCAAACTATTAATCATAATTACTACCTTGGCGTCCTTGCCCAACTCCGTGAGTAAAGACCAGAATTGTCTAAGAAGTCATGAGTTATGCATCAAGATGACGCACCGGTTCATACCGCATTGTCTTTTAAGATGTTTCTAGAAAGTATAACTTCCCATTGTTAGATCAGCCACCTTGTTCACCTCACCTATCACAATGTGACTTTTATCTATTCCCCAAGGCCAAATCTGCGTTAAAAGGTATGAGAATTAAGTCCGTTGAAGCATTGAAAAAATAAAAGCGGCACACGTCATCAAGGAGCTCACGGAGGAAGACTTCCAGCACCGTTCCCATCAACGAAAAATTCGCATGTAACGTTGTAGAAATAGAGTATGGGGTATATTCTGGTTGACAATAACTAAATGTGTGTGTCTTTGAAAGAAAATGTTTTACAGCCGCACTTCGTATGATGGTAACGAAATCAGACTGCAGTTCTAAGAGTCGCAGGGCACGGAAAGAGGCCAGTAGTTAGAGAAGGGGCTGAGACAGGTTTGTAGCTTATATCCCCCATGTTATTTGATGTGTTCATTGAGCAAGCCGTAAGGGAAACCAAACAGAAGTTTGCAAATGGAATTAAAATTCAGGGAGGAGAAATAAAAAAAGTAAATCTAGGAAGCTTGATAAATTAATTAAATTAATAAAAAAATCGTGGTTTATCAATGAGATGGTAATTCTGTCAGAGATGCTGAAGAAACAGGAAAATAAGCTGAACGGAATGGATAATGCCTAGAGAAATGGTTACAGCATGAATGGAAAATAAATCAAAACAAAGCCAATGGAGTTCAGTTCAATTAAGTAAATGTAATGTTGAGTAAGTAAAGTAAGAAATAAAAAAGAGAAAATGTCTAAAGAAAATAAAATAGCACAGAGAAACAGTTGAGTGCTTTTGAACGACGCACACCAAATGAGATGCCGATTTACAATGCGCATTCTCTTTCCTGATATTCAAAGGATTCTGTACTGATACACTTTTTGAGACTGAAAAATTGTTGTAACCGCTTTACACCTTGACGCATGGATGTTAAAAATATGTGAAGGCCACACAACAGCAGACTGGGCGGTTTGCATAATCCGCCAGATAAATATCCCCTAGAACTCTTTAGGACACTAAGATTCTAAGTGAATAGTTGAAATTTAAATTCTCATTTAAACATTCTTCATGGTGTCTGTTTGTTCTAAGTCGTGTCTCCCTACCACTTTCGCGCAACGATGCTCTGAGCGTGTTTTTTAGGGAATTGACTAGTTTGAACCTGGGAGCTGTTGCTGGTAAGGAGACGCCAGACCACACATGAGATGTAGAGTTCAGAAGACTTCAGTAAGACTAGCGGTGATATAATGAAATACGTAATGATTTCGGCGTCAGCTCCACTGCACTCCCTGTAAAAGAATCTTAATACTAACTAAATTTAGTGGAAGGGGTTTAAGGCTTTCCTATTTTTAGTTAGCTGGTAAAATAATGTCGAAAAATGAGTTAAGTTTACCATTGGAATTTTTATTCTACTCACAAAACATTGTTTATAAATTGCACTATTGACAAAAGGAAATATTTTAATACAGGATGATAAAAACCAACTGCGTTCAACAAAAATGTGAACGGATATTTCCTGAATGGGTTTCCAAGTTCTATAATGGATCGAAGAGTAACCTATGCCATATAACATCTATAATCTAGGTTTAATTTAAGTTTCACAAAAGAGAAAACTATCAAAATGGTCTACAGTGACCCTCAATTATCTTTAATTACTTATTTAACTTGACGTAAACTACAGTGGCTGATGTTGCTTCTCAGTAATTGTATAATAGAAAAATCATCGCATTTCAGATTTTAACTTCAAGTAGCAAATGTGAATACCACGAAGTTTAATTGACGATTGACACTAGTATTAAGCAAAAAGAGGATGTAACAGATGAGACTTCTGCAGTTCTGAGTGAAGCCTTATGACTCTTATGCGGCATTGCGTGCGTTCATTACCTTGTCGGTGGTTAGGCAGCGCCATGGGCTGCCGGCAGGTGGCACAGCTCCTCGCACCTCGCCGTTTCGGTAGCAACTCTCTCGAACTTCTCCTTACCACAGTTTACTGAAGTTGCTTTAAGAAAAAGGAATCAGGCTGTGTTTTCAACTGACCAGTCAGGGTCTCCAGTTAACCTTAAGCTCCGCCTACAAAAACTCTGTCTATCGAATTAGAAACGTAATACTTTTCGTGGTGGGGCAATGTTTTTAATGTTTGCTATGTAACAGAGACGCGCATAGTCTCATGCTTAAACTTGCAGCTGGTGTGGTCCTTTTAGTGTTATCGTAAGATCTATACTGTTCTCCTGGAGGGCTCTATCTTTTAACATGGGCTGGTGGGTGGTCCTGGCGGTCGGCTGGCGACGTGGGTGTCCGCCCTTCTGTTCTCGTTTCTCCCTTCGCAACTGTGTCTGTTTCTCAGTGGAAAGTATGACATGCATTTAGGCATTCTTGTGTTAGTTTGTGGTATTCTATTTGCTCACTCGTTGATCATATTACTTTGGTTAATTTAATGTCAGGATTTATTCGGAGCTATGTGACATATTGCCGGATTTGCTATCATGTCAGGGTTTTCATGGAAGGTGTTGGATTTGCCTGACACCTAACGCATTTGGCTCATCATTTGCTGTACATGATTTCCAGTATTATGCAAAGGCGCTTCAAATGTATTTACAATCTATTTTATTTCTTACTTTTAGGCAAATCATTTAAAAATATTTGGAGCAATTTTTCAATTTTTTCTTAATTTGATATCTCATTTACTTTCCTGGAGGCTTCTGCAAATGCCCTGAATTTAGTACTTGATTCTATGGAAGCCATTTTGACAATTACATGTCACAGATATGCAACGTTTTGTTTGTTATATAGCTACGACTTGAAACAATGAACTTTTTTGACATCCCTTTACCCTTCCTAGTTTTTTTATGATCTCTAAATGTGATAAATTTAGTAGTACTCGATTCTAAGGAGGTCTCTTGGGCAGGTGAATATCACACCGAAGCAAGATTGCTGGACCTTGAATTTTTTGACACTTCAGCCAGCAGCAGCTGCTCATGAAATTTTTCAATTTTTCCTCAAATCGTTAGTTACGTCTTCCTTAATTACCCTGATTGCTTTCAAGGAGTTAAATATTTTGTTGCAAAACTAGACCTAACTCTGGTCATTTTGATGCCCCTTTCGTCATTTCCAACTTTTCGTTTGGCTACGAAAATTCGGGCAAAAACCGATTATGTAATTATAGGGAGTCTTGTTTTCCATATTCTACAACATTTAACCAATGAAACACTAGAAGTGGCAGACGATTTTTGCTATTTGAGCAGCAATATAATTCAAAGCCGAAGCAACAGCAGGGAAAGCTCGGAAATGTATTAATCACGAATTTAAATCCAAGCGCTAGTAAGTATTTCCAGAGAGTACGTTATCCGTTTCCAGTGTAGCCGTATAAGTGAAAAGTGACCGATAAACAGTATGGAAAAAGAAAGCCGAAGGAAGTCTACTAGAGCTCAACGTACCATCGACAGCTTTGTCACTAGAGACGGCGCACAAGCTCATATTGGCCACAGATCGGGAAGGAGACAGTCAGTCGCGCTTTGACTAGGAACCACACTGCCATTTTCGTTAACTGATTCAGAGAAAGTACGGAAAACGTAAAAACTGGAGTGACCGGGGGGGATTCGAACCACCATCCACGCAATTGCTAGTCCAGTGTGCTAACCACTGCGACACCGGCTGGGCATCAGTAAGATAGTATTAAAATGTTAGAGAATGGAAGACAGTAATCACTAAAGAGGTGCTGAATCGGACTGGGGAGTAATGAGCTTCGTGGTACGTCTTGACTAAAGGAAGGGATTGGTTGATAAGAGACTTGCTGATGTTCCAAGGCGTAGGTAACTTTGTAATGGCGGGAGGTATGTGGGGTAAAATTTGTGGAGGGAGACTCAGCTGTACCTAGGCTGCAGCACTCGTAGTTCTGCAGGCTTGAAGAGATTCAACCAAGCTAGAGTAGTGGGCAGAAACAATCTTCTGGCTCATAATAACAACAATCTCGACTAGCTGCGTCAAAATTGTGGCACAGCTTTCTGCCAGTGACCCAAGGAGAAATTTATATCTCTCTTATTCCAGTTAAGGAGTAAGATTTTTTATAACAGTTTATTAATTTCGGTTAGTGATGACCATACACAGAACAGATACACACAGTTCCCTAATGATATCGACTCGGTATATGTAAGAAAGTTATTAGTCTGCCAGAGTTTCTTCATAGAGTCAGCATGTCTGTAACAATGGTGCATGAGGTACTTAAATTGTAGTTGTACATGACGAAGCGTGTTTGACTCATTGTTGTGTCTGTACCGTTTTTACATATGCCGTCTCGGTATGATTAGCAAACTATACATGCTCAATCCTGAAGATAGTCGTTACTGATCCAACTGATAACCTGATGTATAAAAAAAAAGTCTTAGGATCCCTAAGCAAGAAAAAAAGGAAACAACGCAATCCTAATTTGATGTGTCAAAAATCGAGCCGCTGCAATAAAAACTATGGTAAAGACGAAATATGTTGCACATATCGAATATGCAATAACAACTCCGTACGTATTTCATCTTAGTCGACGGTAGGGGTATTAATTAACACTTCTATAAATCCTTCGTGTTGTCTCGGAAAATCTTGCAGAGAACCACACTAATCTTCCACAACGTTTGAAACCGACAAATTCATCTACATGCGACTGTGGCTGTTGGAACACAATAAAGCGTTGCAGATGGGGGACTAACACTGAAGTTCCAGAATGAATAATAATGGTTAGTTGCAACATTTCATAAATTGCTGTGTTCCTTTCGAGACAATAATGGTGTACACTAAACATTAAAAAAAAAAAAAACGTCGTGGGTTACAGAACCGATGGGACTAGGGTTCGTAGATGGGCGTCCCTTCACGTGTTTCTAATCAGTCATATTATGTCGCTATATCCGAGAGTGCGGTTAGGCAGGAACCTTAGAGGACAGCTTAAATTGCTGCGAGTGAAACAAGCAGCACGACGTGTGTATTCCTCGTTGTCACACGTATTTAGCTCTTTCCGAAGAGCGGGTCGGTCGGGAGGGGGGGGGGGGGGGGGGGGTGAGTCAGGCTTTGCGCATGCGCAAGGTGAAGTTCTTCTTACGTCACTTCCGTTTGCAACAGATGCGTGTTGTAGGTTTAACGTTTTGTATGCCCCAGATTCTCGCTAGAGAACAGGCTGGGCCTCTGACGCACTAACAAATTTCCATCTGGTACTTGAAAAAAAATTAATCACCTGCTGAGGTTGACCACAGCTGCGTGCTGAAGACAAAGAATTGGTAGTTCAGCTAGCAGCCACTAAATGAATGTATGGTATAGTTAGTTTTTTTAACATTACTGCAACTGTTTTGAAGCGAAAAAATTCTAAATCACAAGAATGTAATACTCGTACAGTTGTGTACAAAAAATGGAATAGGATGTAAGTGCCTTAAACTAAAATTTTCAATATTCAAATAAATCTGCCTTAATTATTGTATGATTATATTAATTTTATGAAAAAAATATGTGTGTAACAAAATACCTCTACAAAACAGACAAACAGTTTTTTTTATGGATATGTATAAAGGGAACAAAACTTATATGGCAAAAGAAATAAGTGCCATCCTTTCGTCTTCTGGAAAACGCTGTAATTGCCTTACTAAGTTTGTGAAAAAGATATAAGTCAAGGATTTATGTTAAAAAAGATGGTAAGTCCATTGTAGTTTTGAGAACGTTTAATAACTTCACATATAATTTTACTCTTTCATTGCTAGGCTAGTATAAAAAAGGTATAAAATAAAATTTTGGGTGGTTTTTTTGTACATTTTTCCCTGTACCACAGGATATGTTACAAGCAAAAGTACAAGTCCGCCTACTCTCTGCTGCACTTCCGTACGTCTCATGACGTCTTCAACCAATAGGTATGTAAGGTGTCAGGCAAATCCAACACCTTACATGAAAACCCTGACATGATAAGCAAATCCAGTAGTATGTCACATAGCTCGGAATAAATCGTGACATTAAATTAACCAAAGTAATACGAGTAACGTGTGAGCAAATGGAATATCACAGACTAACACAAGCATGCCTAAATGCATGTCGTACCTTCCCACCGTGAGGCAGACGCAGTTCCGAGGGGAGAAACGAGGACAGAAGCCGAGAGCAGAACCGTGTTAAGCTAGATAAGGGAGGGGCTGGGCACCCACGCCGCGAGCCTATCTGTACGACTATACAACCCGCACGTTTTATCGTGAGGCTTTTTCGCGTCTCAGGTACGTCAAGGATCACCCCCAGCCCATGTTAAAAGCTAGAGCCCTCCAGAAAAGCAGTATAGATCTTACGATAACACAAAAAGGGCCACTACCACCCGCAAGTTTTAGCGTGAGACTTTTTCGCGTGTCTGTTACATTAGGATCACTCCCCAGCCGATGTTAAAAGATAGAGCCCTCCAGAAGAGCAATATAGATCTTACAATAACGCTAAAAGGACCACACTAGCTGCAGGTTTTAGCGTGAGACTTTTTAGCGTCTCTGTTACGTTGCAAACTTTAAAAACATTGCCCCACCACGAAAAGTATAACGTTTCTCATTGTATAGACAGAATTTTTGTAGGCGGAGCTTAAGGTTAACATTGAGACCCTGATTGGTCAGATGAAAACATAGCCAGATAGTCTTTTTAAACTAACTTCGGTAAATTGTAGTAAGGAGAAGTTAAAAGAGTTAGTTCCGAGACGGCGAGCTGGATGGCTGCTGCGCCGGCCGCTGCCGCCCTGACGCTGATTAAACACCGACAAGGTAATGAACGCACGCGATGCCGCATTTTTGAGCGCATAAGGCTTCACTCAGAACTGCAGAAGTCTCATCTGTTACACCCCTTTTGTGCGTAATACTAGTGTCGATCGTTAATTAAAACTCATGGTGTTCACATTTGCCACTTGAAGAACAGATCTGAAACGCGGTGATTTTTCTTTTATATAGTTTTTGAGAAGCCACATCAGCCACTGTAATTTACGACAAGTTAGTTAAGTAATTAAAGATAATTGAGGGTCACTGTAGACCATTTTGATAGTTTTCTCTTTTGTGAAACTTAATTTAAACCTAGATTATAGATGTGATATGGCATAGGTCATCCTTCGATCGATTGTAGAACTAGGAAACCCATTCAGGGAATATTCGTTCACATTTTTGTTGAACGCTGCTGGTTTTTACCATCCTGTATTAAAACATTTACTTTTATCAATAGTGCAATTTATAAACGATGTTTTGTGAGTAGAATAAAATTTCCAATGGTAAGCTTAACTGCTTTTTCGACGTTAATTTACCAGCTACCTAAAAATAGGAAAGCCTTGAACCCTTTCCACTATATTTAGTTAGTATTAAGATTCTTTTACAGGGAGTGCAGTGGAGCTGACGCTGAGATCATTTAGTATTTGGTTATATCATCGCTAGTCTCACTGAACTCTTCTGAATTCTACATGTCATGTGTGGTCTGGCGTCTCCTTACCAGCAGCAGGTCCCAGGTTCAAACTAGTTAGTTCCCTAAAAAACACACTCAGAGCGTCGTTGCGCGAAAGTGGTAGGGAGACACGATATAGAACAAATAGACACCACCATGAATGTTTAGAGGTAAGATTTGAATATGGTTCAACGAATATGTTCCTTGGCTTTCGTCATCAACTTTATAAAATTCCAAAAACAATAGCTGTTTTTGTTCACTGCTTACGTTTTTAAACTTGTACTTACAAGAGCAGCTCGCCTGTTCTGCTGGTGGTTGTTTTGCAGGTATCTCTTTCCCACGTCTCTTGCGAACAGTCACCTTCTTCCTAACTGGCTTTTCTATTTTTGGTTGGTACACTAAACACACAACCGAAGAACACTCAAAACACAGACGTGAAACGACCTAAATCACTGCCATGTCAACTTACTGTTACCAACTAAAGCAACTGTGTAGCTGAGGCACATACATCATGGTGGTGACACATCTCAGCCCCGCTGGCGCTTGCACAGTGCTGCTATCTTCGAGCTTCTCTTAAAACTAGTAGGAATTTTTCTAGCACTTGCAACCTTTCTCGTTTCATTATGCTTGGCCTCTACAACCCTTTTCACTAAAACAGACTTTTTTTCAAATTTTTGGCTCTTACATCATTTTCCATTTTTGTACTCAGAAATGTCACATAGTTTTTTGTGAGTGAATCTACTTTTTAGCCAGTATTACGCTCGGTTACAGAATTAGGGACTCTACTGTCTAACTATTAGTGCCATAAATGGTATTTTATAGATAAACAGCATTCATGTTTCACAATATCTCCTTGAAAGGTGTCAGGCAAATCCAACACCTTCCATGAAAACCCTGACGATAGCAAATCCGGCAGTATGTCACATAGCTCCAAATAAATCCTGACATTAAATTAACCAAAGTAATACGATCAACGACTGAGCAAAGGGAATACCACAGAATAACACAAAAACGCCTAAATGCATGTCATACCTTCTCACCGTGAAACAGACGCAGTTCCGAGGGGAGAAACGAGAAAAGAATCCGAGAGCAGAATCATGTAGGCTAGGAGGCCCTATGATAAGGGACGGACACCCACGTCGCCAGCTGACCGCCAGAACCACCCCACAGCCCATGTTAAAAGATAGAGCCCTCCAGAAGAACAGTATAGATCTTACGATAACACTAAAAGGGCCACACCAGCTGCAACTTTTAGTGTGAGACTTTTTCGCGTCTCTGTACGTTGCAAACGTTAAAAACATTGCCTCACCAAGAAAAGTATAACGTTTCTCATTGGATAGACAGAATTTTTATAGGCGGAGCTTATGGTTAACATTCAGACCCTGATTGGTCAGTTGAAAACACAGCCAGATAGCTTTTTTAAAACCAACTTCGGTAAATTGTAGTAAGGAGAAGTTAGGAGAGAGTTGCTTCCGAGATGGCGAGGTGTGTAGAGCTGTGCCGCCCGCCGCCTCCTGACGCTGCCCAACCAACGACAAGGTAATGAACGCATGCGATGCCGTATAAGAGTCATAAGGCTTCACTCAGAACTGCAGAAGTCTCATCTGTTACACCCCCTTTTTGCGTAACACTAGTGCTGATCGTCAATTAAAGCTCATGGTATTCACATTTGCTAATAGAAGTTAAAATCTCAAATGCGATGATTTCTCTGTATACAATTATTGAGAAGCCACGTCAGCCACTCTAATTTACGACAAGTTAAATAAGTAATTAAAGATAACTGAGGGTCACTGTAGACCATTTTGATAGTTTTCTCTTTTATGAAACTTAACTTAAATCTAGATTATAGATGTGATATGGCATAGGTCATCCTTCGATCCATTGTAGAACTTGGAAACCCATTCTGGGAATATTCGTTCACATTTTTGTGAACGCAGTTGGTTTTTATCATCCTATATTAAAATATTTCCTTTTATCAATAGTGCAATTTATAAGCAATGTCTTGCGAGTAGAATAAAAATTCCAATGGTAAACTTAACTGCTTTTCCGACGTTATTTTACCAGCTAACTAAAAATAGGAAAGCCTTGAACCCCTTCCACTAAATTTAGTTAGTGTTAAGATTCTTTTACAGGGAGTGCAGTGGAGCTGGCGCTGAAATCATTAAGTATTTGATTATATCATCGCTAGTCTCACTGAACTCTTCTGAACTCTACATATCATGTGTGGTCTGGCGTCTCCTTACCAGCAACAGGTCCCAGGTTCAAACTAGTCAATTCCCTAAAGAAAAACATGCTCAGTGCGTCGTTGCGCGAAAGTGGTAGGGAGACACGACTTAGAACAAACAGACACCTCGCAGAATGTTAGATCCTTACAAGTAACGCTATGCCCAACAAGCGATCTTGTATTTGCAGTCATACTATGACATATTCGTCACACGAACTGACGAGTGTGAAGTGATTAAAGAACTGTGTAAACATATGAAGTTCGCCGTTGTCAACTAGTCGGTAGATAAACGTTTAGTATACGCCTTAGACATCTGCTAGATTGAAGTGACGTATGAAGCAATAAGTATGCTGAATGTCCTGTACAATTAAAGGCTAGAACGGAGCAAATACGGAGGTGAACTTATTGCTGTGTTCGTCTTGTGGCGGAGACGAATAACTTGTAACGGTCAATGGCGAGATCGTTACCGTTGTCATATTTAGTAGCTCTCCACTCCATCGTTCCAAGACCGAAAGGCATGGGCCACAAGAACGACTGCTTCCCGTGACCTTTCACCACAGCGTGCACCGACACGTTACCACCGATATGACCCCCCACAAACAGAAGAGCGGCTCGTCTCTGAACACCACAGAATGCTTCCGAGTGTCCGAGTTTGGCTCTACGCGATGCAAATCCCTGGTTTCTGCGGTACGGTGTCAGCCGTAAGCGATTCGTGGCAGTGAGGTGCTCTTCGGTCAACATAACTGTACCTCTACTAATTAACACATAAGTGATCCAGAAAATTGATGCACACCAAATGTAAAGGTATTTACAAAAGTAACGATCTGTTGTTTAAACTAAGATGCACATAATTTTATAATAATTTAACAGAAATGTTCACATTGCAGAAAAAATAAAAACGAAAACCCACTGATGATGGCACAGTGGTGCCGAAACATGTTTGGATACTGAGAAAAAAAAGGTGTTTTGCATAACTGGTGGACCTCACATCCAACAACTGTAACCTCCCCACAAAAATAAAATATATGAATAATACTCTCATTTAGCTTAACTACCAAACAGTGAAAATATAATACGATGTGACAAACCTATAACCTTTCAATAATTGACAGTCAAGTTGACCTGGTAAATTTTGGACGTCAGCAATGCTGCGTCATGGCCCTGATACATCATTCTGAATAAGCTGAAAAATCTTACCTTAATTAGGTCGCCGGATAACGCGTATATATCTGCTCCTATAAGAAATTTTCCTGGCGCAGCTAAGTGCAATGCTGGCCGATAGATTTGTCTTATAAAAAAGGAAAGAACTGACTTTTCTTTTCAATAATCGGGATTGTCAAGGATTGGAGAAATTAGTGAATTCTTTAAATTGCGATAAATGTCAAAAGTTACTTTTTATGAGAAAGATTATTATTAACAGATTTTTTTAAAAAAACATTTACATGGGACTTGATGTAACAATACTACATATGCGCGAGGCTGCTTTTACCTTATCCTACAACGCTCAGGCTCCGCCATCGCTGCACACGACCGGCCCAGCCAACACGATACACCAGACACGACTGCTCGCTAGCAACAACGTACTGCTACTGCTACACAGTTCCTACTGCAGTCAATACTACTCTTTGGTCTCAGATTCTCTTCTAGCTTACATATCGCAGGCAGCGCGTGAGCAATACATCGAAATTACATCAGCTCGAGTGCGCTAGCAACAAGTTCTCTAATTATGGACCTCTTACACAACATAACTCCGTTCGCGTCAGTGTGGTTCCCCAACGCCTTGTAACCTAGACAGGAGTTCTTGTCAGGTTTCACAGAAAATCAGTTAACCATTGGCAGTGGACGAGCAGTTGACCGCTGACCTACAGGTATGCTTGCGATAAGCCGAATGATAGCCGCGGCCGAAGAAAACGGTGTACAGAAAGGCTCTGAGATGTCAAAGAAACTGTTTCAGACGTGCAAATCGCTATTTCACTCTTGCTAGGTGCCGGGGTGGAGAAGAGTTTGTACATCTTTAATTCAGACGAATTTTGCATGAGAACGAGACATGCACTCGACGCCCTCCTTATCTACCAGCTAATTAATAATGAGCACAACGGTAACGGAAGGAAATGATGGTGGTCCCTGCTAGTTGGTAAAATAAGGAGTGCACACTCACAATAATTTAATAAAAATCGTAATCTACTCAAAAAAGAGAACTTTATCATAATAAACAACAGAAAATGAGATTCTGCCTATATCTACGAAATGATATGCGGCTTAAATATTACAATGAGATTTGTTATACATCAGAACATAAATGCACATGATTATCGACACAAACAGTAGGTTAAAGGAAAGGGTATACTGAAATATTATGAGAATGAGAGTTGGCTCGAGAACAAGTGGCTCCTACTCTTTGTGATGCAATAGACTGACGATAATGACTGGAGGTCCTAATGAATCAAATATTAATCTCCCGACTACATAGCAGTATCGCAGTTAGTTGTGAGACCTCAAATGGGATCACATGGAGAAACAAGCATGGTGGACTTGTATCAAAGCGAATGCACGTGCTGCTGAGGGATTCAGTATAAAACTGATAAGGTCCTACAATGCCGGAGCCGCAAAATACTGTACCAGTACTGAAATCTGCAGCACGTCGTGGGTAGGCAGCGTCCTGATGATGTAGGCGCCGACTTCTGCCGTGCAGCAACTCTGTGTCAACCTCTGGCCACGAAGGCTGTCCGGGAATTCTAAGTTCTTCCGAAAACGAGCGGCCAAGTCGCAGGACCGTCCGAGGAAGATCAAATCCCGAATCCCCTGCCCGCGCAATGCAAGAGCGAAGCCAACAATGCTCTATTTCCTATTCTCCTCGAAAAAAACTGCGAATCATCATTCAGTTCTGATTCTAAAATTCCCCCACACGGTCTCAGAACATTATTCGTGCCAATGGCGAAAATGGCTCCGAGCACTATGGGACTTAACTTCTGAGGTCATCAGTCCCCCAGAACTTAGAACTACTTAAACCTAACTAATCTAAGGACATCACACACATCCATTCCCGAGGCAGGATTCGAACCTGCGACCGTGGCCGTCGAGCGGTTCCAGACTGTAGCGCCTAGAACCACTCGGCCACCTCGGCCGGCCTGCCAATTGCGACCGTTCCCTCCAATTTCGAGCAGGGCTTTATGACGTCAACTATCCTCAGTTTAAGTTGACCAATCATGCCTCTGCTATTCGGCTGAGGGCACTGAATTTGCCATTTGACCGGCTACGAAAACCACCTGCCTAGACCACCGGCCATCCAGCGCCAGACAGTCTCACCCATCAGGGCACAGTCCACAAGCTTTCTCTGAATCAATAGGACAATGCAGTCAGACGGTGCCAAGAATCTTCGTTCGGGACGCGCCGAAACGGTAAACACATAAACTGCGGAGACACTCAGACATCTCACAGGTCGTTTCGCCCTGCATACAACAGGCGAAACTCGATCGACGTCAGTCGTTCCGACATGCGCTTAAGCCTATTGTACGAACCCCTCAGAATTCAGGGAAGTGCAGCCCCAACCGGAAACGCAGTGTGCCGCATCGTCCGATGCTCGCCTCGCACAGGCCACCCAGGGAAGTAACCCAACATGCGTAGGAATAAAGTGAAAAGTATTTTTTTTGAGCTCTCAGTATAAATACTCTCATTACAATAAGCTTACTCGGTCTGTTACTACCGTGCAATGACATAGAACATTAACAAAATTGATGAAAATGAGAGGAGACGTGCAAAAGAGGCCATGGAACCTCTCACTCACATAAACTTTGTGACAGACTTTGTAAACCGACAACGTGTCAAAATAAAAGCATCGTTACTCGCAAATTGCAAATTCTGGGGAAAATTCATCTCATCCTGTCAAGGCGGAAAGGCACTTAAAGAACCAGAGGCGCAGTTCGGCAAAGTGGATTTGTAAAAGTTTGTGATGAAAATTAAGATCATACACAAGCCTGTAAGAGCCTGTTTCTCAAAGCAATTTGCCTTTTACAGTGTACAAAAGACACTGACAAATGATTGTGCAACAGCACTGAAATATGCCTCATCAACGTGAAAAGTAAAAAGCAACACTAAAACTCTTTGTTTGTCTCCAGACGGCCGCTCCAAACAACTTTAATACCTTGTAGTGCGATAACTGACTGAAACCAGCGTATCTCCATGCAATTAGTAAAGCTTAAACTGAGACGCTGTGATGTCAAGTCGCGTGAAGCTGCGATCTGACACCATCGCAGAGCGTGTAGTCGGCAGATAAGCGAAATAGGTATAGGTCTTAACGTAATTCCACTGTGCAACGACGCATTTCTTCTTGTGATTAACAAGTTTATTGGGAATTTTTATGAGAACTGTCATTACCCTAGGATAACTTGTGACTATAATCTCCTTTTATTCAGGCACATTCCACCGCAAAATTATTCGATGCATAACTAGTAGGCAAATACAGGGTAACACGAAAGTTAAAAGTTTTGGTATACATCGTGGCAGCTATTATATCTCTTAAAAATTAATGTAACTATTTATTTAGAGGTAACACTCTCCTAGTAAATTTTTTTGTCCTTTGATTTATCGTGATCTGTTACTGATTATTAGTGAAATCAGTTTTTACGTTTAGCTTTCGAAAAAATACAAAAGAGATATAATAAGCAAAATAATGAAATTCGTGGGTTGCCAATTACGTATTATATCTGGTTTTATCGAGCGCCAGGCTCCCTACAAATTACTGTAAATGCAATATCGTAGTATTACTTAAGTCCAGTTCACTGATATGAAATTATTACTATCACAGAAAATAGACAAGTTTTAATAAAATTATTTCACTGGATTCCTTCAATTAATCTCACTGAATATTTTTACATAATTTCTTCCGCTCCGGCTATCAGACATTGTGCAGTGAAAAAATATTTTTAAATGTACCGAGTAATGGCGGCTAATTGTTAACAGTCAGAGATCACTGGTACTCCCTCCTCAGCAACTGGAAACATGCTAAATAATGTGCATTAAATATTCGTTTCATAAAATAAATGTGGCTTAGGTTCTTGAAATAACACACGGAGATCACTTTATACTAATATATTCTTACTAGGACACAGTTTACACCATTAAATATCTGCAATTACTTTACGACAGAAACAAATGCTAGCGCAGTACAACAGCTTGCGTACCTTATTCCAGGAAACACCAGAACGAACAGAACAAAACTGACTAAACAGAAGAATGAGCATTGCGTTGTGTTTCACACTCTTACAAAGATAATAATACTTCTTGTAATTACTTACACATTATAATCTCATACAATAAAAATAGTGTCTTTTCTGCATCTATCGATCTATATTGTATATTTTTACAGTTAATGTTATTACCTTTCGCAGATAAATCGCTATTTTCAGTTCATTTTGAGTCACATACAGTCATTTTTATTTATGTTTCACCTCGATAATGGTGAATATTGCAAAAGGCACACTACACAAAAAACGTTCAAACGTGTGTGAAATCTTATGGGACTTAACTGCTAAGGTCATCAGTCGCTAAGCTTACACACTACTTAACCTAAATTATGCTAAGGGCAAACACATACACACACCCATGCCTGAGGGAGGACTCGAACCTCCGTCGGGACCAGCCGCACACTACACAGCCATGTAGAATTGACTCAGGTGATAGTTCAGTTATGATAGATTAGTTTTGGTGAAGAATGCGGTAAAGCTTAAGAGAACAGTCAGGCCTAATGAATACACTAGGAAGTGATATACTGAAGCACTCAGACTTGATGCTCAAGCATGATGTGAGTTTGGCTTTCTGTAGAATTGATAGCCACAGTGAATACCGTAGCAGGAAGTTTAGCTGAGGAAGAATGGACAGCTGTGTAGAGGTCCTCACACAATTTTGACCGTCAAATATCCATACATGTTATAAAAATGTGTGTGTGTGTGTGTGTGTGTGTGTGTGTGTGTGTGTGTGTGTTTGTTTCGCATCTCCTCCCAAACGACAGAACCAATTTCACCCAAACCTGGTACACATATCTCTTACGGTCAGGAAACAATCCATGTGTGGGTAAGAACTGCATACCTATCACATTTCAGAAGATATGGCGTCATAAACAATGAAATGCGTAAAAAACTGTCCCACCATACACGACGTTTAAATTTATTACTTCATTGCTACTGACTCTATTCGCAACATATTTCACGTACAGTATCCACACATGCAGCTCGTTGTACCTACACAATTGTGCGACACGGGGTTCGAGAGAAATAACGTCATAAACACTGAGACTGGTGAAAAAACGCAACACCCTGTATGAAGTTTTAATTCATTTCTTCTCTACTACTAAGATGCTCGTGCAGTTGAGTCAACTTAAGGAAATCCCCGACACCTGGCAGCGCTTTTGACAGCTTTCAACTGCGAAGGGCAGACGGCTATAGGAGAAAACAAAAGCTGTCTACAGAGCTGTGAAGACGCGTTGCCACAGAGACTTTTACAAAATCGCCTTGCAGACACGTGAAGTAGATGCCCCGGAAGAAACTGACCAAGATAACTTCACACCGAGACTACTACAGGTGTGCATGTAAGGATTCCTTTCTGACAGAAAACTGGCAGAATTAATACCCGGGCAATGTCAGGTTTGCAAGCTAGCAGGTACAACGAGGATAATATCCAAGAAATTGTAGCTAGCAATAGACATTCAATTGATAGACGAAGAATGAAGTACAAAACTGCGCGAAAAGAAAGAAATATAACAGTATAAGTCACCTTGAAACGAAATCACTAACGATGGCAGGAGAGCTAAATCAAGCAGGCCGCTGTGAAAAAAAAGTTAAATATCGAGAAAGAAGTGGTTTTCGGTAGGACAGGTTCAGTTCAAAATAACTTTCCGAGAATTGAAAAATTAAGGCGTCAATGGTAAGAGCGCAAAAAGAATTCCACTATTAAAACTCAGAGGAGACAGTGGACTGGTGGAAACAGCCCACTGAGTGTCTTAACAGTGGGGTGGAACTGTGTGACAACGTGAGGGAAGACGGCGAGTGTGTCAATTTGGATGACATGGGACCCAGTGCTGGACAGAGGTTTGAAAGATTTGCGATCAAACAAAGGCAGAAGGCGAAGATGACTTACTTTCGGGAGTCTAGAAATACTTGTTGGGAAGTGGCAACCAAACAATTACACAGTTTGGTGTGAAGAGCCCATGAGACTGGCGACGTACAACAGACTTTCCGAAGAATATTATACACTCCTGGAAATTGAAATAAGAACACCGTGAATTCATTGTCCCAGGAAGGGGAAACTTTATTGACACATTCCTGGGGTCAGATACATCACATGATCACACTGACAGAACCACAGGCACATAGACACAGGCAACAGAGCATGCACAATGTCGGCACTAGTACAGTGTATATCCACCTTTCGCAGCAATGCAGGCTGCTATTCTCCCATGGAGACGATCGTAGAGATGCTGGATGTAGTCCTGTGGAACGGCTTGACGCCTCAGTTGGACCAGCGTTCGTGCTGGACGTGCAGACCGCGTGAGACGACGCTTCATCCAGTCCCAAACATGCTCAATGGGGGACAGATCCGGAGATCTTGCTGGCCAGGGTAGTTGACTTACACCTTCTAGAGCACGTTGGGTGGCACGGGATACATGCGGACGTGCATTGTCCTGTTGGAACAGCAAGTTCCCTTGCCGGTCTAGGAATGGTAGAACGATGGGTTCGATGACGGTTTGGATGTACCATGCACTATTCAGTGTCCCCTCGACGATCACCAGAGGTGTACGGCCAGTGTAGGAGATCGCTCCCCACACCATGATGCCGGGTGTTGGCCCTGTGTGCCTCGGTCGTATGCAGTCCTGATTGTGGCGCTCACCTGCACGGCGCCAAACACGCATACGACCATCGTTGGCACCAAGGCAGAAGCGACTCTCATCGCTGAAGACGACACGTCTCCATTCGTCCCTCCATTCACGCCTGTCGCGACACCACTGGAGGCGGGCTGCACGATGTTGGGGCGTGAGCGGAAGACGGCCCGGCCTAACGGTGTGCGGGACCGTAGCCCAGCTTCATGGAGACGGTTGCGAATGGTCCTCGCCGATACCCCAGGAGCAACAGTGTCTCTAATTTGCTGGGAAGTGGCGGTGCGGTCCCCTACGGCACTGCGTAGGATCCTACGGTCTTGGCGTGCATCCGTGCGTCGCTGCGGTCCGGTCCCAGGTCTACGGGCACGTGCCCCTTCCGCCGACCACTGGCGACAACATCGATGTACTGTGGAGACCTCACGCCCCACGTGTTGAGCAATTCGGCGGTACGTCCAACCGGCCTCCCGCATGCCCACTATACGCCCTCGCTCAAAGTCCGTCAACTGCACATACGGTTCACGTCCACGCTGTCGCGGCATGCTACCAGTGTTAAAGACTGCGATGGAGCTCCGTATGCCACGGCAAACTGGCTGACACTGACGGCGGCGGTGCACAAATGCTGCGCAGCTAGCGCCATTCGACGGCCAACACCGTGGTTCCTGGTGTGTCCGCTGTGCCGTGCGTGTGATCATTGCTTGTACAGCCCTCTCGAAGTGTCCGGAGCAAGTATGGTGGGTCTGACACACCGGTGTCAATGTGTTCTTTTTTCCATTTCCAGGAGTGTATTAAATGAAGTACCAAGGCTGTCTTTTACCTAGCAGACTGTCTTTTACCTGTGTCTTTATCTTGGTGCATTCTTGACAACGTCAGTAAGTTTTTACTTGGTTTCGTTTTTGCTGTGTAGGTCACCATAGTTCCTGGAGGCCTGCGTGTTGGGAACTGCACTAACTAACTGCAAGTTTACAAGATAAATAACAGCTGACTGACATCAACAATCACTTCCTCTGAAAGGCGGCTACACGGGTAGCGGAGGCTGTGTGGCGTGGACTGGGCGGTTTTTTAGATTAGAAGGCCTCGGGAAAGTGCGGGATGGGCTGCAATGTCAAAGGGTGCTTGGCAATTACAGGACGTGCTCGGATCAAGGAACAATCGGAATTATAGTTGTAAATTGTTGTAGTTGCGCTGGAAAAGTCCCTGAGCTTCAAGCGCTAATAGAAAGCACAGAAGCTGATATCGTTATAGGTACAGAAAGCTGGCTAAAGCCTGAAATAAGTTCTGCAGAAATTTTTACGAAGTCGCAGACGGTGTTCAGGAAAGATAGATTAGGCAGATTTGGTGGTGGAGTGTTTGTGTCTGTCAGTAGTGGTTTATCTTGTAGTGAAGTCGAAGTAGATACTCCGTGCGAATTGGTGTGGGTGAAGGTTATACTTAACAGCCGAATTAAGTTAATAATTGGCTCCTTCTACCGACCCCCAGACTCCGATGATACAGTTGCGGAACAGTTCAGAGAAAGTTTGAGTCTCGTAACAAATAAATACCCCACTCATACGGTTATAGTTGGTGGGGACTTCAACCTACCCTCTGTATGTTGGCAAAAATACTTGTTCAAAACCGGTGGTAGGCAGAAAACGTCTTCCGAGATTGTCCTAAATGCATTCTCCGAAAATTATTTCGAGCAGTTAGTCCACGAACCCACGCGAATTGTAAATGGTTGCGAAAACACACTTGACCTCTTGGCCACAAACAATCCAGAGCTGATAGAGAGCATCATGACTGATACAGGGATTAGTGATCACAAGGTCATTGTAGCTAGGCTCAATACCATTTCTTCCAAATCCATCAGAAACAAACGCAAAATAATTTTATTTAAAAAAGCGGATAAAGTGCCACTAGAAGCCTTCCTAAAAGACAATTTCCATTCCTTCCGAACTGACTATGCGAATGTAGACGAGATGTGGCTCAAATTCAAAGATATAGTAGCAACAGCAATTGAGATATTCATACCGCATAAATTGGTAAGAGATGGAACGGATCCCCCGTGGTACACAAAAAAGGTCCGAACGCTGTTGCAGAGGCAACGGAAAAAGCATGCGAAGTTCAGAAGAACGCGAAATCCCGAAGATGCGATAAAATTTACAGACGCGCGAAATTTGGCACGTACTTCGATGCGAGATGCCTTTAATAGGTTCCACAACGAAACATTGTCTCGAAATTTGGTAGAAAATCCGAAGAAATTCTGGTCGTATGTAAAGTACACAAGCGGCAAGACGCAGTCAATACCTTCGCTGCGCAGTGCCGATGGTACTGTTATCGACGACTGTGCCGCTAAAGCGGAGTTATTGAACGCAGTTTTCCGAAATTCCTTCACCAGGGAAGACGAATGGAATATTCCAGAATTTGAAACACGAACATCTGCTAGCATGAGTTTCTTAGAAGTAGATACCTTAGGGGTTGCGAAGCAACTCAAATCGCTTGATACGGGCAAGTCTTCAGGTCCAGATTGTATACCGATTAGGTTCCTTTCAGATTACGCTGATACTATAGCTCCCTACTTAGCACTCATATACAACCGCTCGCTCACCGACAGATCTGTACCTACAGATTGGAAAATTGCGCAGGTCGCACCAGTGTTCAAGAAGGGTAGTAGGAGTAATCCATTTAACTACAGACCTATATCATTGACGTCGGTTTGCATTAGGCTTTTGGAGCATATACTGTATTCAAACATTATGAATCACCTCGAAGGGAGCGATCTATTGACACGTAATCAGCATGGCTTCAGAAAACATCGCTCTTGTGCAACGCAGCACGAAGTAATGGCCGCTATCGACAGGGGATCTCAAGTTGATTCCGTATTTCTAGATTTCCGGAAAGCTTTTGACACCATTCCTCACAAGCGACTTCTAATCAAGCTGCGGAGCTATGGGATATCGTCTCAGTTGTGCGACTGGATTCGTGATTTCCTGTCAGGAAGGTCGCAGTTCGTAGTAATAGACGGCAAATCATCGAGTAAAACTGAAGTGATATTGTAAGTAGGCTGTTTAGGTTTTCTTGTTGGTAACGCCACATAGCGCTCGGTATGAAAAAATCACTGGCTGTGCCGTGTGCAGTCTGTGTTTAGTCTGCATTGTTGTCTGCCATTGTAGTGTTGGGCAGCGGCAGCTAGATGCTAACAGCGCGTAGCGTTGCGCAGTTGGAGGTGAGCCGCCAGCAGTGGTGGACGTGGGGTGAGAGATGGCGGAGTTTTGTAATTTGTAAGACTGGATGTCATGAACTATCATATATATTTTGACTATTAAGGTAAATACACTGTTTGTTCTCTATTAAAATCTTTCATTTGCTAACTATACCTATGAGTAGTTAGTGCCTTCCGTAGTTAGAATCTTTTATTTAGCTGGCAGTAGTGGTGCTCGCTGTATTGCAGTAGTTCGAGTAACGAAGATTTTTTGTGAGGTAAGTGATTTGTGAAAGGTATAGGTTAATGTTAGGCAGGGCCATTCTTTTGTAGGGATTATTGAAAGTCAGATTGCGTTGCGCTAAAAATATTGTGTGTCATATTAAGCACAGTCGTGTATAAATTGTTCTAAGGGGACGTTTCAATATCAGGTATTCCCCAGGGAAGCGTCCTGGGACCTCTACTGTTCCTGATCTATATAAATGACCTGGGTAACAATCTGAGCAGTTCTCTTAGACTGTTCGCAGATGATGCTGTAATTTACCGTCTAGTAAGGTCATCCGAAGACCAGTATCAGCTGCAAAGCGATTTAGAAAAGATTGCTGTATGGTGTGTCAGGTGGCAGTTGACGCTAAATAACGAAAAATGTGAGATGATCCACATGAGTTCCAAAAGAAATCCGTTGGAATTCGATTACTCGATAAATAGTACAATTCTCAAGGCTGTCAATTCAACTAAGTACCTGGGTGTTAAAATTACGAACAACTTCAGTTGGAAGGACCACATAGATAATATTGTCGGGAAGGCGAGCCAAAGGTTGCGTTTCATTGGCAGGACACTTAGAAGATGCAACAAGTCCACTAAAGAGACAGCTTACACTACACTCGTTCGTCCTCTGTTAGAATATTGCTGTGCGGTGTGGGATCCTTACCAGGTGGGATTGACGGAGGACATCGAAAGGGTGCAAAAAAGGGCAGCTCGTTTTGTATTATCGCGTTATAGGGGAGAGAGTGTGGCAGATATGATACACGAGTTGGGATGGAAGTCATTACAGCATAGACGTTTTTCGTCGCGGCGAGACCTTTTTACGAAATTTCAGTCACCAACTTTCTCTTCCGAATGCGAAAATATTTTGTTGAGCCCAACCTACATAGGTAGGAATGATCATCAAAATAAAATAAGAGAAATCAGAGCTCGAACAGAAAGGTTTAGGTGCTCGTTTTTCCCGCTCGCTGTTCGGGAGTGGAATAGTAGAGAGATAGTATGATTGTGGTTCGATGAACCCTCTGCCAAGCACTTAAATGTGAATTGCAGAGTAGTCATGTAGATGTAGATGTAAACCAATTGTTGTGAATATCAAGAATACCAACCACCAAGAAACTAACTTGCATTGTAGTAGAGATGACAAATACGAAATCCTACTGAGGGAAATTTTCTATAGCATGGAAGCCTAAGTGGGGATTTGTTGGACGCATAATAAGTTTATTTATTTTTCTTTCAAAGCAGGAATTTTCTATAAAATATATTGACACTATCGTTTCATAAAATAGCCAACAAGCAATAACTCAAAGGGAATATGTAGTATGAAGGGTACTTGAGCAAAAGCAGGGGACATAAAAAAATTTTGGGTTCAGCGAACCCCCCTCTTAGCCGTCCTAGGGTTAAACATGAAACAAAATTCAAGTGATAGCGAAATAAAAAGCGTGTTATGTCTTAAGCGCCGCCGCGCGGGATAGCCGTGCGGTCTAGGGCGTACTCTCACGGTCCGCGCGGCTTCCTTCGTCGGAGGTTTTGTAAGTAGGCTGTTTAGGTTTTTATGTTGGTAACACCACGTAGCGCTCTGTATGAAAATGACTGACTGTGCTGTGTGCAGTCTGTGGCTGGTTGGCATTGTTGGAATATTTCATGTGAAACATCCAATTAGAAAATTATGTATTTACCTTAATAGTGCTCAAAAGTCATATATATGTGTGTGTGTGTGTGTGTGTGTGTGTGTGTGTGTGTGACTTACCAAACAAAAGCGCTGGCAGGTCGATAGACAAACAAACAAACACAAACATACACACAAAATTCGAGCTTTCGCAACCGGCGGTTGCTTCGTCAGGAGAGAGGGAAGGAGAGGGAAAGATGAAAGGATGTGGGTTTTAAGGGAGTGGTTAAGGAGTCATTCCAAACCCGGGAGCGGAAAGACTTACCTTAGGGGGAAAAAAGGATAGGTATACACTCGCCACACACACACACACACACACACACACACACACACATATCCATCCGCACATGCACAGACACAAGCAAATGTGTCGTCGTCACTGACATTTACTAACTTCTCCCTGATTGATACAGGTAGCTTTGACTTAAGGATCATAATTACCTGGAAATGGGCGTGTCCCAATATTGTATTTTTCGAAGGTATTTCTCGAAGTACCTACGGAGACCAACACTTCTCGTGTTAAACGGTTCAGCATTATGTACTTCGTTTCTAAGGCGTTGTTGTATATCTGAACTCCAGAATTTGTTCAGAAATTGCTTTTCGAAGTCAGAGTAATTATTAATTCTGTCAGTTACTTCTGTTCCCCAGACAGAACCCTCCCCTTGAATGTAATCTACTATAAAGCGCATACGTTGCTTGTCATCCCAGCTCTCAGGAAAAACACCATTAAATGACTTCAGAAAAACCATTGGGTGGATGTTGTGTTTCTCTGGCAGAAAAGGCTGGAATACGCGGTGCTTGAGAACGCTTTCTTCTTTCATGACCTCGACAAGAGTTACTTGATCACTCTGGTTGCGTACTAACGGATTCTTACTGCTGTGACCATGTACAAGTGGAGAGAATTTTACACGAAACACGGGATTATTATTGTCTTCATGTTCTGAAGAAAGCAAGTGTGCATACTCACTTCTATTGTCATTAGGAAAATCATTGACTTGTTGTTTCAACTGCTCGATTTCCTCAGTGAGGTGTCGTTTCCACTCGGGAAGATCTCGGTGAAAAACTCTACGAATCTCTCCTAATTCAGTGAGAATCGTATCTACTGATGTACCTGGAGCAGCTAAAACTTCAACTGTGGCTGACTTAACGGCTTATTTTAAGTCGTGTTGAACCTTGTTTTCTATGTACTGTTCCTTAGTCTCGACCCATTCTACAAATTCTTTTCCTATCTTGGAACGTACGTTTGCTCCAGCATCATTCACCCTCTTTTCAATGTTAATTTCGGATAGCGCATGTGTCAGGCCATTGACCTGGCCTTGCAGAGTGATGACATTGTCTGCAAGCTTGTTTACTTTAGCTCCGACCTCAGCGGACTTCTTTGAAACTTCCGTTGAAACTGCCTGGCAACTTTCGATTTGTACCTTAATGTCTTTGTGCACGTTACCTACTGTGCTCTCACATGCATCTACCTTCTGCAGAATACCTTCTATCCTTTCATTAACTTTACTACTTAATTCCGCGATATATTCCACCGTGACTGTCCTTATTCTTGACTCTAAGTTGGCATCAATATTATCTAACCGATTTTTCATTGTACCAATGGTGGTATTTAAATCAAACCATTTTCGCTCTGTCTCCTGTTCCTTTTCCCTTTCTTTTTGTTCCCTTTCTAGTCTATCGCGTTGTTTTTGTAATTTATAAGCTTCCCTTTTCAGTTTCTCCTGTTCTCTTTCTTGAAAAAAATTCTCATCATTTCAACCATCGAATTTTCTCCCGCTTGCTGTGATGATGATTGCTGTGACGATACGTCACGCACACCATCATCGTCTACCGTTCTCTCCATTCGCGAATCGGGTCTGCCTGTTCCCGTTCGCGAACGTAGTGGGTATGACTTGACAATTGTGCCATCACCGTCATCCACACTGTTTGTCGGCTTTCCTTTGTCACCTGCCATGTTTATTTTCAAGTTTGTGACGTAGCTGCTCAAAGAAATATTTCGCGGCACGCCGATCGTCAACTCTCAGATGCGCGCGCTGATAGTCAAACGTGACACCGCGGTAGGTGACAGTTACAGAGCTATACCTGGTAGAAGACAAGATGGCACCTAACTTTGAAAATAAGTGACAAACACCTACTAGACACTTAATCCTGCTATTATGGCATCCATCTTGTGTTCTTAACAGTAGCAACAATGAAGATGCTAATAATGCTAACAAATAAACTTTGCGTGAAGAGATGATCAGAAATGAATTCTAACTACGTAAATAAGCAACTCTGCAAGGAAATAACAGCGATAGGATAAAATGAAGCAGTAAGGAAATAAATTCCGGAAATCAGTTCTTTTTATACAAGACGCGAGATTTTATGCGTAATGAAAACTGTACTTACATCAGTCGTTTTGCGCACTGCTGTTATTTTTCGAAATTTTTTTTAATACTTACTCGGTTTCGTTCAGTACTTCCTTTACGGCTTCCCGATGTCCACCGGATGATGTCATGAAACAATAACAGAACAGAATAAAAATTTATTTTATCAGGTCCCTGTTCGGGCGCCACATCTAGTATGATAAAAAATTATTATTATTAGGTTAAATATATTTCAATTCTTTCAATTTAAATCTGTGATTCTTACTAGAATGTCGTGTTCCCAGTTTGGCACAGCTTTGCCACAGGAGACGCGAAAGCGGTCGAAGACGTCCGTCTTCTGGTCGGCTCCTGATCGTTGTCAGAAGGAGGCTAGTTTTTGATTACGTAAAGACTTCTTTTATTTGGAAAAGAACAACACGGATTTCTTTACGTAATCAGTATGAATTTTATAATTACCTAAGGGACCTTTGACAATGAACAGTAAAAAAAATTGCATTTGCAAATGAAATCATTAATAAATGGTACAGCTATGAGTTGTATAGATGACAAGGAGCGGCCTTCTGTCTACGACCAGGATGCCGCAGTATTCTCTGCTGTAGTAAAGGCTGTTTGACATTTATAAAAATAATATGACATGGAGGTTAAAAAGTATAAAGGAAAAGAACAGAATAAGAAATCTGCTAAACACTAAATATATTCAAACAATTCTCACTAGCAAATTAGACGTATTTATGAACGATACAACTTACATAAGTATTTTTCTAACTGTGTGGTGCGATCAGATTTCAGCCTGCTCTTTGCTGTCTCCTTGGTTTACGTTTTTGTCACAAATTACAGTCATTACGTTTCTCCTTCGTTAAAGACAATTCTTCCACTGTCCAACACCTTCATAACAATAACTTACCGATTTACAGTTTCGAACATAAAACACTTGAATTTCATTAATTGATAATGTTGTCTGCACGCTGGCAAGACCGGTCAATTTTATAGCTTAAAGTCGACCTTCTTTTCGTTTTCACATTACAAGCAGAAGTACATTAAAAATCTGAAAATCTGCAAATGTTTTTTACTGTCATCTTTTATTTAGATCGAAGCGGAACGTCAGTTGAGCTTCTGTTAAAATGTTTCTTTGACTGCGCAATCGATGTATTAGCGTCCGCGCTAGATGCGCATCTTTACAGTTACGTAAATTATGTAAAACAAATGTCTTTCAAAGAATAGGTCTCATCTCATAGGTTGATAATTTAATATACAGATAGGTGAATGCCTTTTCAAGGGTACTCACAGCTTTCATACTATGGAAATCCCAATAATATTACAAAATCTAAACAGCCTACTTACAGTTTCAAGTCCTCTCTCGGGCATGGGTGTGTGTGTGGTCCTTAGCGTAAGTTAGATTAAGTAGTGTGTAACCTTAGGGACCGATGACCTCAGCAGTTTGGTCCCGTAAGATCTTAACACAAATCTCCAAATTTCTTAAGCGCCTCATTCTGCTTACAAACAATATAGCTCGGCTGTGTTCAACAGGTGAGTGACAAAACATAATTGACCAAGCGTCAGTTCTCGTGTTCTTCGCGATTAACCGGAAGGACGGCTGAGTTGTGTCACATCTTTCAGATCTGCAGTGCCAGGGAGACGTGCGGCAGGCTGGTCCTGGTGATAACGCGCGCTCCAGACCGGCAGACGTCACATGACTTTCCGGTCTCTCGTGTGGGGATGACTGGCCGCGTTCTGCGAGATCACCGCGTTGACAAGCAGGGGCTATTAAGATATGTCGCTCACGCTAGTCATGGTGAACTATGTGATGCGGGAACCAACGTCACCATTATGCAGTAGCTCCGTTCGAGCCACTCGGAGCCTGGTGGCAATTTTTTTAAGGCTTAAGACTTCGATACAGAGCTGATTCGCATTTTTTTCGTCATATCTGGACGAACCTGAATAAGTCACCTTGGTCCAGTTACAATACTGGCCATTAAAACTGATACACCAAGAAGAAATGCAGATGATAAACGGGTATTCATTGGACAAATATATTGTACTATAACTGATATGTGATTACTGTTCACGCAATTTGGGTGCATAGATCCTTAGAATCAGTACTCAGAACAACCACCTCTGCCGTATTAACGGCCTTGATACGCCTGGGCATTGAGTCAAACAGAGCTTGGATGGCGTGTACAGGTACAGCTGCCCATGCAGCTTCAACACGATACCACAGTTCATCAAGAGTACTGAGTGGCGTATTGTGACGAGCCAGTTGCTTGGCCACCATTGAACAGACGTTTTCAATTGGTCAGAGACCTGGGAATGTGCTGGCCAGGGTAGCAGTCGAACATTTTCTGTATCCAGGAAGGCCCGTACAGGACCTGCAACATGCCTTCGTGCATTATCCTGCTGAAATGTAGAGTTTCGCAGGGATCGAATGAAGGGTAGAGCCACGGGTCGTAACACATCTGAAATGTAATGTCCACTATTCAAAGTGCCGTCAACACGAACAAGAGGTGACCGAGACGTGTAACCAATGGCTAGCATCACGCCAGGTGATACGCCAGCATGGCGATGACGAATACACGCTTCCAATGTGCGTTCACCGCAATGTGGATGCGACCATCATGATGCTGTAAACAGAACGTGGATTCATCCGAAAAAAATGACATTTAGCCATTCGTGCACCCAGGTCCGTCGTTGAGTACACCATCGCAAGCGCTCCTGTCTGTGATGCAGCGTCAAGGGTAACCGCAGCCACGATCTCCGAGCTGATAGTCCATGCTGCTGAAAACCGTCGTCGTACTGTTCATGCAGATGGTTGTTGTCTTGCAAACGCCCCCATCTGTTGACTCAGGGATCGAGACGTGGCTCTACGATCCGTTACAACCATGCCGATAAGATGCCTGTCATCTCGACTGCTAGTGTTACGAGGCCGTTGGGAGGCTGCACGGCGTTCCGTATTACCCTCCTGAACCCACCGGTTCCATATTCTGGTAACAGTGGGTTGGAAACTTTCCTCATGTCAGCACGTTGTGGGTGTCACCACCGGCGCCAACTTGTTTGACTGCTCTGAGAAGCTAATCATTTGCATATCTCAGCACCTTCTTCCTGTCGGTTAAATTTCGCGTCTGTAGCACGTCATCTTCGTGGTGTAGCAAATTTAATGGCCAGTAGTATACATATTTTTCACATTGTTGCATGGCCTAACCAATTCTGCTTCACGCTTTCTCCTCGTGTTTAGGAAGCAGTCTTTTTCTTTTGTGGTGTGGTATTGTCTCCACACAGTTATTGGCTGATCAGCCAGAACATTACGACCAGCTACGGACGATCGATATAAACACTTCCAGGAGACAGCATCGTCACCTGCCGAGGAATGACTGCTAGTCAGACAGACGCACGGTGCATGTACTACCCTATGTGATCAAAACTATCTGGACATCCGCAAAAACATACGTTTTCCATGTCAGGTGCATTGCGCTGCCACCTCCTGCCAAGCATTCCATATCAGCGACCTCAGCAGTCATCAGACATCGTGAGAGAGCAGAATGGGGCGCTCCGCGGAACTCGCGGACTTGGAACGTGGTCAGGTGACTGGCTGTCACTTGTGTCACACGTCTGCACGCGAGATTTCCACACTCCTAAGCATCCCTAGGTCCACTGCTTCAGATTTAGTAGTGAAGTGGAAACAAGAAGGGACACGTACAGCACAAACGCTGACAGAGACTGCCGACAGTTGAAGAGGGTCGTAATGTGTAATAGGCAGGCATCTATCTAGACCTTCACACAGGAAATCCAAACTGCATGAGGATCAACTGCAAGTTCTATGACAGGCGGGAGGTGAGAAAACTTGGATTTCACTGTCGAGCGGCGTCTTATAAGCCACACATCACGCCGGTAAATGCCAAACGACGCCCCACTCGGTGTAAGGAGCGGAAACATTGGACGATTGAACAGCGAAAAAGCTTTGTGTGGAGTGATGAATCACGGTACACAATTCGGCGATCCGATGGCAGGGTGTGGGTATGACGAATGCCCTGTGAACGTCATCTGTCAGAGTATATATTGCCAATAGTAAAACTCCGAGGCGGTGGTGTTATGGTGTGGTCGTGTTTTTCATGGATTCGGCTTGCACCCCTTGTTGTTTTGGGTGGCACTATCACAGCACAGGCCTACATTGATGTTTTAAGCCGACCGTGGTGGTCTCGCGGTTCTAGGCGCGCAGTCCTGAACCGTGCGACTGCTACGGTCGCAGGTTCGAATCCTGCCTCGGGCATGGATGTGCGTGATGTTTTTAGGTTAGTTAGGTTTAAGTAGTTCTAAGTTCTAGGGGACTGATGACCACAGCATTTGAGCCCCATAGTGCTCAGAGCCATTTCAACCATTTTTTGATGTTTTAAGCACCTTCATGCTTCCCAATATTGAACAGCGATTCGGGGAAGCCGATAGCATCTGTCAGCACTCGGCAATAACATCCTTGTAATGACTAGCCTGCCCAGAGTCCTGACCTGAATCCTACAGAACGCCTTTGGGATGTTTTGGAACGGTGACTTCGTGCCAGGCCTTATCGACCGACATCGATACCTCTCCTCAGTGCAGCACTCCCTGAAGAATGGGCTGCAATTCCCCAAGAAACCTTCCAGCACCTGATTGACCGTATGCCTGCGAGAGTGGAAGCTATCATGAAGGCGGTGGGCCAACACCATATTAAATTCCAGCATTAGCGATGGAGGGCGCCACGAACTTGTAAGTCATTTTCAGCCAGGTGTCGGGATAATTTTGATTACATAGTATATCAGTGAGCATGCCGTCCGTGTGTAGAGTGGGGACGGCGCGCGATCTACCTGACTTTGATCAAGGGCAGATGGTGAGAGCCCGACGTCTCGGCACAAGCATTTCGGAAACTGCACGACTTGGCGAGTGTTCAAGGAGTCCTATGATAAGTGTCTTCAGTGAGTGGGGAAACCAAATTGAAACTACAGCCAGATGTAGGACGTCGCAGGATGGACAGACTGGTAAAACAAGACAGGCGGCGAACTACACTCCTGGAAATTGAAATAAGAACACCGTGAATTCATTGTCCCAGGAAGGGGAAACTTTATTGACACATTCCTGGGGTCAGATACATCTCATGATCACACTGACAGAACCACAGGCACATAGACACAGGCAACAGAGCATGCACAATGTCGGCACTAGTACTGTGTATATCCACCTTTCGCAGCAATGCAGGCTGCTATTCTCCCATGGAGACGATCGTAGAGATGCTGGATGTAGTCCTGTGGAACGGCTTGCCATGCCATTTCCACCTGGCGCCTCAGTTGGACCAGTGTTCGTGCTGGACGTGAAGACCGCGTGAGACGACACTTCATCCAGTCCCAAACATGCTCAATGGGGGGCAGATCCGGAGATCTTGCTGGCCTGGGTAGTTGACTTACACCTTCTAGAGTACGTTGGGTGGCACGGGATACATGCGGACGTGCATTGTCCTGTTGGAACAGCAAGTTCCCTTGCCGGTCTAGGAATGGTAGAACGATGGGTTCGATGACGGTTTGGATGTACCGTGCACTATTCAGTGTCCCCTCGACGATCACCAGAGGTGTACGGCCAGTGTAGGAGATCGCTCCCCACACCATGATGCCGGGTGTTGGCCCTGTGTGCCTCGGTCGTATGCAGTCCTGATTGTGGCGCTCACCTGCACGGCGCCAAACACGCATACTACCATCATTGGCACCAACGCAGAAGCGACTCTCATCGCTGAAGACGACACGTCTCCATTCGTCCCTCAGTTCACGCCTGTCACGACACCACTGGAGGCGGGCAGCACGATGTTGGGGCGTGAGCGGAAGACGGCGTAACGGTGTGCGGGACCGTAGCCCAGCTTCATGGGGACGGTTGCGAATGGTCCTCGCCGATACCCCAGGAGCAACAGTCTCATTAATTTGCTGGGAAGTGTCGGTGCGGTCCCCTACGGCACTGCGTACGATCCTACGGTCTTGGCGTGCATCCGTGCGTCGCTGCGGTCCGGTCCCAGGTCGACGGGCACGTGCACCTTCCGCCGACCACTGGCGACAACATAGATGTACTGTGGAGACCTCACGCCCCACGTGTTGAGCAATTCGGCGGTACGTCCACCCGGCCTCCCGCATGCCCACTATACGCCCTCGCTCAAAGTCCGTCAACTGCACATACGGTTCACGTCCACGCTGTCGCGGCATGCTACCAGTGTTAAAGACTGCGATGGAGCTCCGTATGCCACGGCAAACTGGCTGACACTGACGGCGGCGGTGCACAAATGCTGCGCAGCTAGCGCCATTCGACGGCCAACACCGCGGTTCCTGGTGTGTCCGCTGTGCCGTGCGTGTGATCATTGCTTGTACAGCCCTCTCGCAGTGTCCGGAGCAAGTATGGTGGGTCTGACACACCGGTGTCAATGTGTTCTTTTTCCATTTCCAGGAGTGTAACATCAGACTTTAATGCTGGGCAGAGCACCAGTGTGTCTGAACTCACAGTGCACCGAACGCCCCTAACGATGGACCTCTGCACCCGACGACCCATGCATGTGCCAATGTTAACACCATGACATCGGCAACTACGACAGGAATGGGCACGTGACCATCGGCACTGGACGTTGGCGCAGTGGCAAAGCATTGGATGGTGTCATGAGTCTCGATACCTTCTTCGGTGGGAGGGCGCAAATCCGTCGTCTTGCAGGAGAACAGCTCCTTGACAACTGCACTGCAGGACGGAGACAAACCGGTGTCAGCTCGGTTATGCTATCTAAAACATTAATGTGGGTATCCATGGGTCTAGCGGAGCTCGTACAAGACACCACGACTGCTAAGGAATATGTTCTGAATAAATTGGATGGAAGAGTGTTCTGAATAAAGTCGAAGTGCACATCGTCTTAAAGGCGTTCAGGGTGTATGTACAGCCCTACAATCCTAGTCCACTTTCTAACACACTCCTGGAAGTGGAAAAAAGAACACATTGACACCGGTGTGTCAGACCCACCATACTTGCTCCGGACACTGCGAGAGGGCTGTACAAGCAATGATCACACGCACGGCACAGCGGACACACCAGGAACCGCGCTGTTGGCCGTCGAATGGCGCTAGCTGCGCAGCATTTGTGCACCGCCGCCGTCAGTGTCAGCCAGTTTGCCGTGGCACACGGAGCTCCATCGCAGTCTTTAACACTGGTAGCATGCCGCGACAGCGTGGACGTGAATCGTATGTGCAGTTGACGGACTTTGAGCGAAGGCGTATAGTGGGCATGCGGGAGGCTGGGTGGACGTACCGCCAAATTGCTCAACACGTGGGGCGTGAGGTCTCCACAGTACATCGATGTTGTCCCTAGTGGTCGGCGGAAGGTGCACGTGCCCGTCGACCTGGGACCGGACCGCAGCGACGCACGGATGCACCCCAAGACCGTAGGATCCTACGCAGTGCCGTACCGGACTGCACCGCCACTTCCCAGCAAATTAGGGACACTGTTCCTCCTGGGGTATAGGCGAGGACCATTCGCAACCGTCCCCATGAAGCTGGGCTACGGTCCCGCACACCGTTACGCCGTCTTCCGCTCACGCCCCAACATCGTGCAGCCCGCCTCCAGTGGTGTCGCGACAGGCGTGAATGGAGGGACGAATGGAGACGTGTCGTCTTCAGCGATGAGAGTCGCTTCTGCGTTGGTGCCAATGATGGTAGTATGCGTGTTTGGCGCCGTGCAGGTGAGCGCCACAATCAGGACTGCATACGACCGAGGCACACAGGGCCAACACCCGGCATCATGGTGTGGGGAGCGATCTCCTACACTGGCCGTACACCTCTGGTGATCGTCGAGGGGACACTGAATAGTGCACGGTACATCCAAACCGTCATCGAACCCATCGTTCTACCATTCCTAGACCGGCAAGGATACTTGCTGTTCCAACAGGACAATGCACGTCCGCATGTATCCCGTGCCACCCAACGTGCTCTAGAAGGTGTAAGTCAACTACCCTGGCCAGCAAGATCTCCGGATCTGTCCCCCATTGAGCATGTTTGGGACTGGATGAAGCGTCGTCTCACGCGGTCTGCACGTCCAGCACGAACGCTGGTCCAACTGAAGCGCCAGGTGGAAATGGCATGGCAAGCCGTTCCACAGGACTACATCCAGCATCTCTACGATCGTATCCATGGGAGAATAGCAGCCTGCATTGCTGCGAAAGGTGGATATACACTATACTAGTGCCGACATTGTGCATGCTCTGTTGCCTGTGTCTATGTGCCTGTGGTTCTGTCAGTGTGATCATGTGATGTATCTGACCCCAGGAATGTGTCAATAAAGTTTCCCCTTCCTGGGACAATGAATTCACGGTGTTCTTATTTCAATGTCCAGGAGTGTATTTAACTTTCAGTGGTGTACAACCTCAATTGCGCTATGAGTGATTTCATCCATTCACAAATGCTCTGCGGACTTATGCGTGTGTAGAAGCAAGCGTGAGCATTTGTTACGAATTTATCACCTAAAAATTTTCTAGAAATGATCGTTTTTGATAACTAGGAAATTATTGAGTCTTTCTTATTTTTTAAACCGAATCCACCAGAAAAATTTTTAACAGTCTATTCACATTAAGTCATTACCGGTTTCTGACTTCTTCAGATGGCTTCCTACAGTTTTCCTTTCTTTTCTGCTTGGACCTCGTTTTGTGCTAGTTACTGTTGTGGGACCGTGGTGGATGTTTCTTTGTGCCGAATTAGTTTTGGATTACAGAATTATCACATTTTGCACATTCTCTGCGTAACTGCGTAACGGTAGGGAATCAAACAGTGGAGACTAACAGAGTCCAGTGTTAGAGATCACAGCACAGCAATTCTAGGGGCACACCTCGTGGGAGCCAGCCACGTCACTTTACCTCAACGTTGCTGTTGCAGGTTGCGGTAAATTCATTATATGACTGAGATGATATCTGACAAAATTTAGTTCCCCAGCAATTAACTTTGCCAACCATTACAACGATTATTTCAGTTATCTCAATTTAATTGTAATCAGTGTTTAATTGCTAACCACGTAATTTCATGTATCTTTTTTTCATTTTTTGTGCATTTGAACTTTTGTAATAAATTCAATGTTCACGCAGATCGTGCTTTAGTTAACGTAGTTAGCAAATCTTGTATCAAGATCAGCGGTTTGCATGATAAATTGTCAATATCCCAACAACACGTACAACCCCAGCAGCTTCTAGCTGTCTGCTAGTTGCCAGCTCTCACACCACCTCGTCCCTTCCATTTTGCTTGCGGGTCACTCTGAATGTCATATCCCGTTAACTGCATCACACTGCTACTAGAAACGCCACCCAGAGTAATAGTTGTAACAGCGTGAACAAAGTAAGTACAGTAAAGTCTGGGCCCGCACACATTGTTCGTGCGAAAGCCAGAGGACCCATGCGGCAGCGCCAGTGACTCTGGAATAATGTCAGGCAGATACATTAAAAAAGGCGCGGTCTGGCTGGGGAAAGGTGCTTTTTGTGGCCTGTGCCCTGTAAGAGAAAGGTGCCCTGAAGGCTTTTAGTTCTGCCGCAAGGAATTCGTTGAAGCTGTGGGCAGCCGGGGTTGTGTCTAAGAAACATTCTGCAAGGCAGACAGTAGCTGACTGAAAATAAACAGAAACACGACTCTAGAAATTGTTGCTTTGTAGGTGGCCAGTAGGCTGTCGCCAGGGAATGAAGTTACTTTATTCTTCAATTTTTTTCCTTGATTAGAGGAAACTGTGCTAGCAGCTAACAAGACCACTCATTGGTGGCTGCAGCGTGGTGTCAGCGTGAGATAGTGTTTCAGCTCATTTTTTCTTGGACAGAGGGACAGAAAGCGACCTTGTTGGATTTGAAATATTTGCCGGCGTCTGGTGGGAGAGTTTTAACAACAAACCATTTACACCATTTGCGGAGAAAATGTAGCCTTAAAAAGATTTCTACGCGTCATTTTCTAGGTGCGACACGCAGAGAGAGTTCACTCTGACTTCTAAAAGAACAGAGTCTCAGGTTTCTGAGGTGGTACGAGAGTAGAGCCTTGGATTCACACTCAACCAGGATGCCAGACTTACTTAGAAAGCATCTCTCCTGCCAGTTCTCAGAACACCTCATCCCTTATCTAATCGACATACCAGCACTAATTAAAAGTGACCAGCCGAATGTGCTTAATGCTTTTCACACTTCTTTCCATAGAAATACATTCAGAAAAGATATCCTAACCTTTAAATTTACACACGATGTTAACAAATGTCTCTTACTGTTGGTCAGAAATTTTTCTTCTTCATATCTTCTCAGCTTTGGCTATTGTCACTTTCACATTCCGAATAACACAAGTCATCTACTGCCTTTAGTATCTCCTTTCCTAATGTAAGTCTCTCAGCATCGGCCGATTTAATTCGAGCACATTCCGTTACCATTGCCATCCATTTATTGATCATCTTATACTCTATTTTCGAGACACAGTTTCTTCGCCCTGAAACCTAATTCCCTTTCCAAATTTATCCTTGGTTTCCTTCACTGATTGCTCAGTATACGGATTGAATAATATCAGGAATGGGCTATTACTTTGTCTCATTCCTCTGCCTATGACTCATTTCTTTTATGTTTTTCGACTCTTATAACTGACATCAACATTTTGTGAAGTTGTAGACAACATTCCTGTCCCTACATTTTATCTTCGATAGTTTCGGTATTTCAAGGTCAACATGGAAAATGCATTTTCTAAGTCTGTACCATAAATGTGGGTTGCCTTTCCTTAAACTAAGATAAGTTGTGTAGCCCATATTGTCTCACCTGTTCCAACGTTTCACAGGAACCCAAACTGATCTTCCCTCAGGTCTGCTTCTACCATTAGTCCCTTCCTTCCTAAATTACCTGTGTTAAAATTTTGCAATCGTGACTTATCAAGCTGATGGTATTATAACACACCTATAAGTACCTGACTTCTTTGGTAGTGTGATAATTAACGTCTCCGTGCACTTTAATGGCACTTCGCTTGTCTCACGCTCTCGTACCAGGTGAGGCAGTGTTATCGCCACTGGTTCTCTCGGAGGGCCTCAGTAATTCTGAGGGCGTGTCGTCTACTCTAGATGGCTTGTAGCGACCCGAAGCGTAAGACTGCATCCACCATCACGTTGTTCTTACTTACAGTAATCCGAAATACTGGATAACTGCAGTGTTGGGTGCCGATCCCCAGTACCTGATAAACCCCTTAATGCACGTTGATCTTAGCCTCATTTCCAGTAAAAAAACAGCGGCAAGAAACTACTGCTTCTGCAAGTAGTGTTTCGAGTTGATTTTTGTCTGTTACGAGATGGACACCTTAATCAAATCAAGCCAGCAAGTCTTTCTCGACGGGTCAAAATGTCTCCACAGTTCTAGAGCTTATGAGCCAATGTTGCAGAGGTATTGACCCACAGAACATGCAGGGACGATCGTAGCTACTTCACCCTGTAAATGACACGTCCAGTGATTTAACTGCAAGTTACTGTAACGAGTACTTATTTATCCAACTACCTGCATCAGAGCCACTGAAATGGGGTACTTCTGTCGAAAGCTGATACCTCTGTTACCGTCGGTACGAAATCAGAGAAACCATAGTCACAGATGATGAAAAAAGGCGGACGAAACTCAATATGAGAGTGCGAGAAACGTCGTTTAATGAAGCCGAAAGCCAGATTTTGCCACCTGATCTGACCTAGAATCCCCATAAGTTTCAAACTAACGTTAAGTGAGTATGCGGATCTAAATCATTCATTCAGAATCTCGGTAACCATACTGACATCGAAAAGGAAGATGGCAGGGATAGGGCATAAGTACTGTATTGAGTCTTCCAAAATTGTTTAGCCGTGGAAGATTTTCACCTGAATCACCGCACGAGCACACAAAAGGCAGGTACTGAAATAAGCGACCGCGGAATAGAAAATCAACCAAACTAGCCCAGCAGCGGAAAGCTCTCTGAACATGATTAGGTATCTGTAAGACTCTACTCAGTTTATGCGAAATAATGTGCTCACTGATTCTAGCGGCAGTCTCATAGATCACTGGGACGATTCTGAATAGCCAGCGATTAAATAGAGCGCGAATCCATCTCGTTTTCAAGGCCACTTGACAAGGCCACAGACACATATATAGGCCTATATCGTTGACGTCTGTCTGTAGCAAAATTATGAAAGACGTTTTACTCTAATTCACAGTGATCTTATGCTCCTTTCGGACGCCAAAAATATCATCTACAAAAATCAGCATGAATTCCGCAAATAGTTCTTTCGAAACTGAGCTCTGTCCGTTCATGATACTCAGATTGCGATAGACAACGGCTGGTGGAGGATGTATTGCAGTACGTAGGAAAACTACAAATCCTGGAGACAGGGAAATTCAGCAAGACCTGCATATGACTGAAGATTGGTGGGCGAAATGACACTTAACCCTCAACGTACATGGATGTAACGTATTCCAAGGAGATCAGTCTCTATTCGGTTCCACTATTAGCTATAAGCCCTTAGAAACAGTACAGGAGTCAAATACCTTGAAGTAACCCCCGGATAGATCTGTAGTTCAATCTACACCTACACGTACACTCCGCATGCATCATGAAAGCCTCGGGTAACTACACTACTGGCCATTAAAATTGCTACACCAAGAAGAAATACAGATGATAAACGGGTGTTCATTGGACAAGTTTATGATACTAGAACTAACATATGATTACATTTTCACGAAATTTGTGTGCATAGATCCTGACAAATCAGTACCCAGAACAACCACCTCTGGCCGTAATAACGGCCTTGATACGCCTGGGCATTGACTCAATTAGAGCTTGGATGGCGTGTACAGGTACAGCTGCCCATGCGGCTTTAACACGATACCACAATTCATCAAGACTACTGACTGGCGTATAATGAAGAGCCAGTTGCTCGGCCACCATTGACTAGACGTTTTCAGTTGGTGAGAGAACTGGAGAATGTGCTGGCCAGGGCAGCAGTCCAACATTTTCGGTATCCAGAAAGACCCGTACAGGACCTGCGACATCCAGCGTGCATTATCCTGCTGAAATGTAGGGTTTCGCAGGGATCGAATGAAGGCTAGAGCCACGGATCGTAACACATCTGAAATGTTACGTCCACTGTTCAAAGTGCCGTCAGTGCGAACAAGAGGTGACCGAGACGTGTAACCAATGGTACTCCATAGCATCACGCCAGGTGATACGCCAGCATGGCGATGACGAATACACGCTTCCAATGTGCGTTCACTGCAATGTCGCCAAACACGAATGCGACCATCATGATGCTGTAAACAGAACCTGGATTCATCCGAAAAAAAATGACATTTAGCCATTCGTTCACCCAGATTCGTCGTTGAGTACACCATCGCAGGCGCTCCTGTCTGTGATGCAGCGTCAAGGGTAACCGCAGCCACGGTCTCCGAGCTGATAGTCCATGCTGCTGCAAACATCGTCGAACTGTACGTGCAGATGGTTGTTGTCTTGCAAACGTCCCTATCTGTTGAATCAGGGATCAAGAAGTGGCTGCACGATCCGTTACAGCCATGCGGATAAGGTGCCTGTCATCTCGACTGCTAGTGATACGAGGCCGCTAGGATCCAGCACGGCGTTCCGTATTATCCTCCGGAACCCACCGATTCCATATTCTGCTAACAGTCATTGGATCTCGACCAACGCGAGCAGCAATGTCGCGATATGATAAACAGCAATCGCGGTAGGCTATAATCCGACCTTTATCAAAGTCGGAAACGTGATGATACGCATTTCTCCTCCTTACACGAGGCATTACAACAACGTTTCACCAGGCAACGCCGGTCAACTGCTGTTTGTGTACGAGAGATCGGTTCGAAACTTTCCTAATGTCAGCACGTTGTAGGTGTCGCCACCGGCGCCAACCTTATGTGAATGCTCTGAAAAGCTAATCATCTGCATATCACAGCATCTTCTTCCTTTCGGTTAAATTTCGCGTCTGTAGCACGTCATCTTCGTGCTGCAGCAATTTTAATGGTCAGTAGTGTAGTAGCCACTTCCTTTTCTGTTGCACTAAACATGGATAGAGGGAAAAACGATTATCTATATGTCTTTATACGAGCACAAATCCCTCTTTTCTCCGCGGTAATTACGAGAAATGTACGTTGGCAGTAATAGAATCATTCACAGTCAGTTCAAAATATTGCATCTCTGAATTTTCTCAATAGTGTTTTTCGAGAAGAATGTGTCAGCTTCGCTCCAGAGATTCCCATGAGTGTTTTCGAAGCATTTCGGTGATATTCGCGCGTTTATCGAATCTACCGGAAACAAATTTAGCAGCTCGCCTCTGAATTCGTTCTGTCTTCCTTTTGGAGATCCCAAACACTCGAGCAGCACTCAAGAATGGGCAGCACTGGTGTAAGATACGTGGTGTCCTTTACAGATGAGCTACACTTCCCTAAAATTTTCTCAATAAATCGAAGACGACCATTCGCCTTGCCTGCTAGCGCCCTTACGTGTTCGTTCCGTTGCATGTCGGTTTGTAGTGACCACATAAGAACAGTTGCAGGAAAAGCAAATGTCAGACTGAAATGTATTGCCGTTCCACCGATTCTCAAGTATCGTTTGTCAGTCTGGGATCATTACTAGCATAACTTAATAGAAGAGGTAGAGGAGATCCAACAAAGAGCGGCGCGTTTCGTCTCGGGATCGTTTGGTCTGCGCGAAAGCGTTATGGCGACGCTCAACAAAGTCTAGTGGCAAGCGTAACAAAGGAAGCGTTGTGCATCACGGAGAGGTGCACTATTGAAACTCCGAAGAGTATGTTCCGGGAACAGTCGGACAACAATTACTTCCTCTCAAACACGCTCGTGAAATGACCATAACGAGAAATTTGGAGAGATCAGAGCTCATGTGGGCATTAACCGACAGCCGTTCTTCCAGCGCATCATTTGCGAATGGAACGGGCAAGGGATGGGGAGAGATAATGGTATTATTGCCAAGAGTACCCTCCGCCAGGCACCGGAATGTGGGCTGCGTAGTGCAGATGAAGATATGGACGCAAATGTAGGCTGCGTAAATTACGTCAGCTGTACACTGTTACAAATATTGTTTGGGCTGCACGTATTCCAATCAGCGATGTAAATTACTGATTTAATGGCCAGTTGGTTTACTGGCAGCGTTATCCAGTTAGGCAGACTGTCGAATCATTTGCATTTAAATTGACATTTAGTTGCGTTATCTATATTTCTCGTGTACCATTTATACGTAATGTGCGACTGCTCTATTTCATTTAGCATTTTATGTTATTCAGAATGATATTTGCAGCGGTGGCGATTGCACCTGAAGATTCATTGCCGCAGTAAAATCTGTCTTCATCCATAATACGTTTGTATCAGTAAGCGATGTTTTTCATCTCTATGTTTTCATCTTCAGGTCCTGCCTTCACCCATAGCATACTTTTATGTAAGTGTCTGGTCATTTCTGTCCCTTTAAAAAAACATTCTTATTCCAGTAAATTACTTTTTAAACATCAAAAAGAATTTAATGGTATCTGAATGCGCACCTGAAGATACACACATCAAAAAAAAAAAAGTTTTGCATCACCTCCGTTCCGAGATCTCCGGAACCTGTACACAAAATTGGAATAGAGATCAACATAAACATCATTTCCGCCCTGTTTATTGCGCATGAAAACAACGCATTTCATGTTGTACCACCAAACAGCGGGACCTTCAGAGGTGGTGGTCCAGATTGCTGCACACACCGGTACCTCTAATACCCAGTATCACGTCCTCTTCCACTGATGCGCACCTGTATTCGTCGTGGCATACTATCCACAAGTTCATCAAGGTACTGTTGGTCCGGACTGTCGCACTCTTCAACGGCGTTTCGGCGTAGATCCCTGAGAGTGGTTGGGTTGGTGGCTCACGTCGTCCATAAACAGCCCTTTTCTATCGATCCCAGGAATGTTCGATAGGATTTCATGTCTGGAGAATACGCTGGCTACTCGAGTCGAGCGATGTCGTTATCCTGAAGGAAGTCATTCACACGATGTGCACAATGGGGGCGCGAACTGTCGTCCATGAAGACGTATGCCTCGCAAAAATGCTGCCGATATGGTTGCACTGTCGGTCGGAGGATAGCATTCACGTATCGTACAGCAATTACGGCGTCTTCCATGACTACCAGCCGCGTACGTCGGCTCCACATAATGCCACCCCAAAACAGATATCCCTCCACCTTGCTGCACTCGCTGGACAGTGTGTCTAAGGCATTCAGCCTGACAGGGTTGCCTCCAAGCACGTCTCCGACCGTTGTCTGGTTGAAGGCATATGCGACACATATGGGTGCAGAGAACGTGATGCCAATCCTGAACGGTCCATTGGGCAAGTTGATGGGCCCATCTGTACCGCGCTGCATGGTGTCGTGGTTGCAAAGACGGACCTCGCCATGGACGTTGAGAGTGAAGTTCTGCATCATGCAGCCTATTGCACACAGTTTGAGTCGTAACACGACGTCCTGTGGCTGCACGAAAAGCATTATTTAACATGGTGGCGCTGCTGTCAGGGTTCCTCCGAGCCACAATCCGTGGGTAGCTGCCATCCACTGCAGTACCAGCCCTTGAGCCGCCTGAACGAGGCATCTAATCGTCAGTTCCTGTCTCTCTGTATCTCCTCCATGTTTCTCCATGTTTGAACAACATCGCTTTGGTTCACTCCGAGACGCCTGGACACTTCCCTTGTTGGGAGCTCTTCGTGGTACAGAGCAACAATGCGGACGCGATTGAACTGCGATATTGACCGTCTAGGCATGGCTGAACTACAGACGGCAGGAGCCGTGTACCTCCTTCCTGGTGGAATGACGAACTGATGGCTGTCGGACGCCCTCCGTCTAATAGGCGTTGCTCATACATGGTTGTTTACATCTTTGGGCGGGTTTAATGACATCTCTGAACAGTCAAAGGAACTGTGTCTGTGACACAACATCCACAATCAACGTCTATCTTCAAGAGTTCTGGGAACCAGGGTGATGCCAAACTTTTTTCACAGGAAACACAGAAACTAAACTGCAGCTTGTGGATAACTGTTGTCGTCAAACGCAAACAAATGTATAGTTCAAAGAGTTTACTGAGAAGCACCGCCAGTGTAGGCAACTTACGAAACGGACAATTCTCTACAAAACAAACCAAACCACAGCTTTCTAGACGATAAAGTTCCAGAGAAAAATGACAATATGAGAAATGATGGAAAACAAAATTCTCGGAAATCTCATTGCATGATTAGTTTCAAATATTTATTTAAAATAGTAAATAATCGAATATTTCAATAAAACCAACACCAAATTAAGCATAAACATCCATATTTTCATAATTTGCATAAAAGTAAAAATGTCAGATTTTGTCATTTTGGACGGTACGACTCCCGGTAGGTTTCAGCCTAACTGAAATATTAGTCACTTTTCTTACAGATCTACATCGAAAATGTTTTATATATTATTTTAAATCGGGATGCAGAGCGATTTCAATGTTGGTTTCGGAGTGTATTGCGGTACTTGCATTGTGTCCACTCCAATAAAGGCAAGTGGAAGCACGTTGTCATGAGGCGTAATTCTGATTAAAATCATCGCTCTTTAGTGTGAATGTGCGTATAAGTGTTTTCTCTCGTTCAAATTCTTGAAATTAATAATTTCTGTTTGTGTTCAACCCACGTGGTGTGTGCTTTGTAGTAGCAGTACCACGAGATCGTAAAATTGTTTGAGTCATCAAGTCAGTACTATGCCGTTATTAACACAGTTCCGAAGTTTTCGTTGTAACTAATGCGTTTGAATTTTATTTCGTTATTTAAATTGTTGTGGAATTACACATTTTCTGTAACTGTACTTGTGCACGTGGAACATGTGCTGTAGTAACAAAACTAGCCCTCAGCTACTCTTTTTATGCAAAAGAGTAGCTGAGGGCGTATTCAAACTTAATTCATCGCTATGGCGAGCAGTTTTTCTATTTCACAGTTTCTATAAGGATTTTTGTAGACCATTTTGTTAAGAATGTGGATATGATCTTTATCTAAACTCCCAATACCAGTCTGTGGTTATCCAATGGGAACACGAGTACGCCAGGAGCGGAATTTCTTTGCTTAAATAGAATGGATAGGTGATGGTTCAGTTTCTTTTTTGTTGTGTACCCTTGAACTATCTTTGTGTACTTGTTTGAATGCGGTATCCCATCCTATTTCCTATTCTTTGTTTCCTATTCTTTGAAAACCACATTTTATGCTAATTGAACTCCCTCTGAATAACACTTTTCTTAATTAATTCGTAACAGTAAATAAGGCACCAGCTTTGAGGCAGACTTAGCATGTGTTATACGATTTATTGAACATAGATGAATTTTAAAATAAATATCAAAGTTTAAACTTACTTCACTTTTCTTTAATTTAGTTTTCCCCATCATCTAATTACTTGAAATAATAAAATTATAAAAATAATGAGCTGAGTCTATTCCATAGATTTAAAAATTCGTAACAGTAGTAAAAATTTGTCAGTCACCCGCACATACTTTCCACCCTAGTTGCGGAAGGTTTTAAAAACACTAGGCTCACTATAACTTCAACCTGGGAATAATGTCCAGCTACGTGTAAACCAATGAATTTTCAGTAGTTACAGAGCAAATTACAGCCCAAAACCAGTCATGACATCAAAGGCAATCTCAACGAAATATAAAATGAACTAATGTCCCAGTGCTGTTACATGGCATAGAAACGCTGAGTACTACCAAGAACAATTGAAAAAAAAAAAACTTATGGTGTTGGAGAGAAAGACCACGAGAAAGATTTTTGGGTCAAATAAGAAAAATACAGAGTGGAAGAGACTGAAAAATGAAGAAATATATGCTGTGTTGAACCAGTCCAATGTTGTAAAAAAAAGGCAGAGGTTACACGATCACAATAGGTTGGACGTGTTGCGAGGACGGCAGATGATGATGTTCCTAAATTGCTTTGGGTAGGAAGGCCAGAGGGCAAGAGCCCCCGGGGAAGACAAGGAACAAAATGGAAGGACGGACTACGGTAAGATTTGCAAAAACTAGGGTTCCCAGACAACTGGATGAAAGGTGCACAGAAAAAGAGCTGATGGAAGGAATGTGTGAGGTCGTCGCGTGATCTATAAGACACCTGTCCACCGATTACGTGGATCTTCTAATTGATTTGCCGTGTACGACGAAATTACGACGTCAAGTTTCTGTATTTTCACCCCAAACTTTAATTCCTTTTCTGTATTACTCCTTAGTTCTCCAGCTCCTTGCTCTGTGCATAGAGTGAATAACATGGAGAACGGTTGCGCGATCACCATCAATGGCGAAATGTAGCCCTGTCGAAAGAACGAGAACGTGGACATCGCCAGCTCCTTGTTCAACGTGCCTTTCACACAACTTCAGATTGAAAATTAGTCTGCGGTTCACAATAGTGCACTGACGAATCTCTCCTGCTCCGTGTCTCAGACTAAAAGTAAGTCAAAGCTATTGTCACCACTGCTTCGTTGTGATGTCTGCCCTTGAGCGACCAGAGGCAGCCGCCGTTCCATTCGTCCGGGCGCCGTTGTAAGTACTGCGACCGGCGTTTATGAAACCTGAGACTACAGCCACATCCTCAAGGTGCAGTAACAGCGTACGCGGCCATACTTAGCGGATGGTGAAACGAAACCGGTTTCCTTCTGGGTGCAAGGCCGTAAATTTCTTCGTCTGCATACCACATAACGGTGCAAAATGCAAATATCCAACGGACTCAGTGCGCCGTCCTTCGCCTGCGTTTTTACTCTGCCTGTAATTTATATAGGGGTATCACTCCCAAGCGTAGTCAAGGCCACTTTCCTCTGGTGTTTCTGATATTCTGTGGGCCCATTCGATAAAGGGATCTCAGATTACGCTGGTGCGGCAATCAGTTCAGAGGATTTTATTGACGGTGAAAGTACAAGAAAAGTATTGTCTCTAGAACCGATTTTCTACAAGTAATATTGACATTATTCGACTGATTTACATTTGTTTTGAATTTTCTTCTTTTGGTTAATTGGGTTTTAATTAGTGTGCTCTCCGGCACAGTGTTCACAGACATGTTAGAAAGTAGTTCAACAGACCCAAATTTGCTACTAAAACTCCTTTCCTCAAATTCGAAAATTCGCGTCTACAGCGCTAAAGTTATCCACGTTCACATGAACTATTCACCTGTCGTTTCCCTCTTGTAAGCGTACAATACTACGTTTCTACAAGTAATATTGACATTATTCGACTGATTTACATTTGTTTTGAATTTTCTTCTTTTGGTTAATTGGGTTTTAATTAGTGTGCTCTCCGGCACAGTGTTCACAGACATGTTAGAAAGTAGTTCAACAGACCCAAAGGGCGTAAGGTAGCGGGCTCTGAAGCAGGTTGTATTAGATTTTGCATTGAACACGCTGGGTTATCAACGCTTTTTTAGCCAATATTTACAGATAACGTCTTGCGCAGCGGTTGGTCCCCAATATATAGAAAACAACGCAGATCACACTTGTTTACAAAAAAAGTGAAAGAACGGATACACGGAATTAAAGACCAGTATCGTCTGTCGCAGAATCCTACACCGTGTTAAGAGTTGGAACAGTACGACGATTAGGGAGGAAAAAAGGCCTGTCTCAGAGGAGTAGCCAGAGACTGGAAAAAACGTGTGTCAAACAGAACGTTCGTTAATCAACGATTAAGTAACTACAAGTGTAAGGCAGATTCAGGCTACCTACAAGGGTATGTTGAAAGGTAACGCCTCCGAATTTTTAATCCTGTTCTCAATAAAGGTTGAGGTATATTACAATACTGGCCATTAAAATTGCTACACCAAGAAGAAATGCAGATGATAAACGGGTATTCATTGGACAAATATATTATACTAGTACTGATATGTGATTACATTTTCACGCAATTTGGGTCTATAGATACTGAATAATCAGTACCCAGAAAACCTACCTCCGGCCGTAATAACGGCCATGATACGCCTGGGCATTGAGTCAAACAGAGCTTGGATGGCGTGTACAGGTACAGCTGCCCATGCAGCTTCAACACGATACCACACTTCATCAAGATTAGTGACTGGCGTATTGTGACAAGCCAGTTGTTCGTTTACCATTAACCAGACGTTTTCAGTTGATGAGAGATCTGGAGAATGTGCTGGCCAGGGCAGCAGTCCAACATTTTCTGTATCCAGAAAGGCCCGTACAGGACCTGCAACATCCAGCGTGCATTATCCTGGCGAAATGTAGGGTATCGCAGGGATCGAATGAAGGGCAGAGCCACGGGTCGTAACACATCTCTAAGGTTACGTCTACTGTTCAAAGTGCCGTCAATGCGAACAAGAGGTGACCGAGACGTGTAACCAATGGCACCCCATACCATCACGCAGGGTGATACGACAGTATGGCGATGACGAATACACTCTTCCAAAGTTGCATTCACCGCCATGCCACCAAACAGGGATGTGACCATCATGATGCTGTAAACAGATCCTGGATTGTTGCGAAAAAATGGCGTTTTTCCATTCGTGCACCCACATTCGTCTTTGAGTACACCATCGCTGGCGCTCCTGTCTGTGATACAGCGTCAAGGTTAACCGCAGCCACGGTCCCCGAGCTGTTACTCCATGCTGCTGCAAACGTCGTCGAACTGTTCGTGCAGATGGTTGTTGTCTTGCAAACGTCCCCATCTGTTGACTCATGGATCAAAACGTGGCTGCACGATCCGTTACAGCCATGCGGATTAGATGCCTGTCATGTCGATTGCTAGTGATACGAGGCAGTTGGGATCCAGCACAGCGTTCCGTATTACCCTCCTGAACCCACCGATTCCTTATTCTGCTAACAGTCATTGGATCTCGACCAACGCTAGCAGCAATGTCGGGATACGATAAACCGCAATCGCGATAGGCTGCAATCCGATCTTTATCAAAGTAGGAAACGTGATGGTACGCATTTCTCCTCCTTACACCAGGCATCACAAGAACGTTTCACCAGGCAACGCCTGTCAACTGCTGTTTGTGTATTAGCAATCGGTTGGAAACTTTCCTCATGTCAGCACGTTGTGGGTGTCGCCACCGGCGCCTACCATGTGTGAATGCTCTGAAGAGGTAGTCATTAGCATATCACAGCATCTTCTTCCTGTAGTTTAAATTTCGCGTCTGTAGCACGTCATCTTCGTGGTGTAGCAATTTGTAATGGCCATTAGTGTAGTTGAACCTACTCAAAGCGCGTAATGGAACGGGCTCTGACGCAGATTGTATTAGATTTTGCATTGAATACGCAAGGTTATCAACGTTTTCTTAGCCAATATTTACCGATAATCTCTTGCGCAGCGGTTGGTGCCCAATATATAGAAAACAACGCAGATCACATTTGTTTACAAAAAGAGTGAAAGAACGAATACACGGAATAGAGAGCAGTATCGCCTGTAGCAACATCCTAGAGCGTATTCATAGAACATTATGACGATCACGGAGGAAAAAAGGCCTGTCTTAGAGGAGCAACCAGAGACTGGAAAAAACTTGTGTTAAACATAACGTCCTTTATTCAACGATTAAGTAACTGCAAGTGAAAGGCAGATTCAGGCTACCTACGAGGTTGTGTTGAAAGGTAACGCCTCCGAATTTTTAATTCTGTTCTCAATATCGGTGGAGGTATGTTATGTATCATACGTATTACTCGGTCGACTTTCCCTGTTCGCTGATGCAAGTTGCAACCCTCTGCTGCTAGAGGGCTCCTAATTGCAGCGTGTAACGTAGCGGTACGTGTGACGTTAACAGTGTCAGTGTGTGAGAAACAGCTTGCTGTAAACGAGTTTCGAATTCGGAAAGTTCGTCCGCATGTGGAGCAAACTCTCCTTCAGCGTGAAAAGGACAGACGACGCAAGACCACAGAAATCTTTTGCAACAATCCGACGCCTTTTGTTCACTGTCATCGAACGTGCTCCTTGCACTCTCGATGGCTTCACTTTGATAATGATGGGGTGGGGCAAGCAGAGGTTAAGTTGTGGTTCCGTGAACTAAGTGAACCATTCTATAGTGAAGGTATTAAAGAACTTCGCCTGAAGATGGCAAGTAAGAAACTTGCTGAAACGTTGCTGGAGAACAATGCATTGACTCGGCTGTCAACCCGAGAGGTTTAAATTAAGTTTCACAAAAGAGAAAAACTATCAAAATGGTCTACAGTGACCCTCAATTATCTTTAATAACTTATTTAACTTGTCGTAAATTACAGTGGCTGATGTGGCTTCTCAATAATTATATAACAGAGAAATCACCGCACTTCAGATTTTTACTTCAAGTGCCAAATGTGAACACCATGAGTTTTAATTAACGATCGACACTAGTATTACGCAAAAAGGAGGTGTAACAGATGAGACTTCTGCAGTTCTGAGTGAAGCTATATGCGCTGTTATGCGGCATCACCTGCGTTCATTACCTTGTCGGTGTTCGTCAGGGGGGCGGCGGCCGGCGCAGCAGCCATCCAGCTCGCCGTCTCCTAACTTCTCATTTCTACAATTTACCGAAGTTGGTTTAAAAAAAAACTATCTGCCTGTGTTTTCATCTGACCAATCAGGGTCTCAATGTTAACCTTCAGCTCCGCCTACAAAAATTCTGTCTATCCAACGAGAAACATTATACTTTTCGTGGTGGGGCAATGTTTCTAAGTTTGCAACGTAACAGAGATGCGAAAAAATGTCACGCTAAAACCTGCAGCTGGTGTGGTCCTTTTAGCGTTATCGTGAGATCTATACTGTTCTTCTGGAGGGCTCTAGGTTTTAACATTGGCTGGGGGGGGGGGGGGGGGGGGTCTTTGACGTAACAGAGACGCGAAAAAGTCTCACGCTAAAACGTGCGGGTGGTAGTCTTAGCGGTAGGTTGGCGAAGTGGGTGTCCAGTCCGTCCCTTATCGTAGGGCCTTCTAGCTTAACACGGTTCTGCTCTCGGTGTCTGTTCTCGTTTCTCCCCTCGAAACTGCGTCTGTCTCATGGTTGGAAGGTACGACATGCATTTAGGCATTTTTGTGTTAGTCTGTGGTATTCCATTTGCTCACTCGTTACTCGTATTACTTTGGTTAATTTAATGTCACGATTTATTCGGAGCTATGTAACATACTACTGGATTTGCTTACCATGTCAGAGTTTTCATGGAAGGTGTTGGATTTGCCTAACACTTTACAACTAAGCAGATTCCGAAGGATGTAGGTTGCAGTAAGTATTGGGAGATGAAGAAGCTTGCAGAGGATAGAGTAGCATTTAGAGCTGCATCAAACCAGTCTCAGGACTGAAGACAACAACAACAACAACAATTTTTAGATTTCCAGAAGGTTTTTGACACCGTTCCTCACAAGTGTCTTCTAACTAAACTGTGTGCCTGTAGAATATCGCCACAGTTGTGCGCCTGGATTCGTGATTTCCTGTCAGAAAGATCACTGTTTGCAGTAATAGGCGAAAAGTCATCGAGTAAAACAGAAGTAATATCCGGCGCTCCCCAAGGAAGAGTTACAGGCCCTCTATTGTTCCTGATCTATGTTAATGACATAGGAGACAATCTGAGTAGCCCTATCAGATTATTTGCAGATGATGTTGTCTTTTTACCGTCTTGTAAAGTCATCAGATGACCAAAATGAAGTGCAAAATGATTTAGATAAGATATGTGTGTGGTGCGAAAAGCCGGACGGAGTGGCGGAGCGGTTCTAGGCGCTACAGTCTGGAATCACGCGACCGCTACGGTCGCATGTTCGAATCCTGCGTCGGGCATGGATGTGTGTGATGTCCTTAGGTTAGTTAGGTTTAAGTAGTTCTAAGTTCTAGGGGACTGATGGCCTCAGAAGTTAAGTCCCGTAGTGCTCAGAGCCATTTGAACCATTTTTCGTGCGAAAAGTGGCAATTTACATTGAATAAAGAAAAGTGTGAAGTCATTCACATGAGTACTAAAATAAATCCGCTAAATTTCGATTACGAAATAAGTCACACAAATGTGAAGGCTGTAAATTCAACTAAATACTTAGGGATTACGATTAGAAATAACCTAAATTAGAACGACCACCTAGATAATGTTGTGGGTAGAGCAAACCAAAGACTGGGATTCATTGGCAGAACACTTACAAGGGAACCTCCTCATAGCACCCCCCTCAGATTTAATCGTAAGTTGACACAGTGGATAGGCCTTGAAAAATTGAACACAGATCAATCGAGAAAACAGGAAGAAGTTGTGTGGAAGTATGAAAAAAATAAGCAAAATATACAAACTGAGTAGTCCATGCGCAAGATAGGCAACATCAAGGGTATTGTCAGTTCAGGAGCACCGTGGTTCGTGGTTAGCGTGAGTAGCTGCGGAACGAGAGGTCCTTGGTTCCAGTCCTCTTTCGAGTGAAAAGTTTACTTTCTTTATTTTCGCAAAGTTATGATCTGTCCGTTCGTTCATTGACGTCTCTGTTCACTGTAATAAGTTTAGTGTCTGTGTTTTGCGACCGCTCCGCAAAACACTGCGATTATTAGACGAAGGGACGTGCCTCTCCCATGGGAGCCGAAAACATTTGATCGCAAGATCGCAAGGTCATAGGTCAACCGATTCCTCCACATGAAAACACGTCTGATATATTCTATACGACACTGGTGACGGCATGTGTGTCACATGACAGGAATATGTTGTCGACCCACCTAACTTGTACACTTGGTGAATGGGTAAAAAGATTCTTCTACATTGCCCGATTTAGGTTTTCTTGTGGATGTGATAATCAATCCTATCACTCGCATCGGACGGACAAATAACAATTGTCTGAAAATAAAAAAATAAAATTTTCGCTCGAGGGAAGACTTGAACCAAGAATCTTACGTTCAGCGACCACTCACGCTCACCACGGGACCACGGCGCTTCGAACATTCAACTCTCTTTTATGTTGCTTATTTTGCACATGGGCTACTCAATTTGTATATTTTGCTTATTTTTTTCATACTTCCACAGAACTTCTTCCTGTTTTCTCGAGTGATCTGTGTTCAGTTTTTCAAGGCCTATCCACTGTACCAACTTATAACTAAATCTGAGGGGGGTGCGATGGGGATGTTCCCTTGTTAGAAGGTGCAACAGATCTGGTAAAGAGAGTGCTTACACTACACTTGTCCGCCCTGTTCTGGAGTACTGCTGTGTGGTGTGGGATCCGTATCAGGTGGGACTGACGGATGATATTGAAAAAGTTCAAAGATGGTCGGCTCGTTTTGTATTATCGCGAAATAGGGGAGATAGTGCCACGGACATGGTACGTGAATTGGAGTGGCAATCATTAAAACAAAGGGGTTTTTCTCTTGCGACTGGATATTCTCATGAAATTTCAATCACCAGTTTTCTCCTCCGATTCCCAAAGCATTGTGTTGGCACCCACCTGCGAAGTCATAAATGATCATCACGATAAAATAAGAGAAATCAGGGCTCGCACAGAATCATTCAAGTGCTCGTTTTTCCCGCGGGCCTTTCGAGAATGGGACTGCGGAAAGACTACTTGAAGGCGGTTCATTGAACCCACAGCCAGGCACTTTATTGTGAATAGCAGACTACTCACGTAGATCTAGATGTAACATCTCTTCTAGTGCTGTCTTCTAGTCCTGGTCTACAAGTGTCCACATTCTACTAACCGGCCGAGGCCAATAGGAGCGATGCTTATATTCTCTTCGGACAGAGAGCGCCCCTGTCGTGGCGTGGGCCTAGTCGCCGAACTATTGGCTGACGTCATCTCACAGCCTTCTCTGCTCTTGGGTTCTTCACACTCGTGCCGGTGCTTGCTGAGCCGGAATATTGAGAAATACATTATGTAGACCTGAAGAATAAAGATGTAGATTGTTTTATTTAGAAAGGTATAAGAGTTTTCACATAAATTCGGATGCGTCGATTTTCGCGTGGTCGGTAGTTTCCGAAGGCGCTCGAAATTGTACTACATCGTTGCCTTATCCACGACGGCGAAAGTAGTACGGAATCGAAATTAACATCGGTGGGCCACGAGGCAGCGCAATAGGAGCTCTACCGATATCAGTGGTCACACTGGATCAGTAAGACCATAAAATTGTTCTTTAAATGCGAACATTTTAGGTTAGGCTTTGTCCTGACTGTTATTGACATTAAATGAAACAACGAGTTTACGGTTACCAGTCACCGTTTTTATTATTTCCACGTCGCGTTTCAAAGGTTTAAAGCCCCATCATCGGGTGGACTTACATTAGTTAATATGACATTTGTGTGTGTGTTGTGTTACGCTTTTTTGGAGGAACTTGTGGCACTGCCTCCAGTGGTCACAGGTTCCTTTCGCTGTCGTAACACATCACATGTATACTGTAAACAAATGTAACAGTATACATTTGTAAACAAGTGTGACAGTATACATGTGGTATGATACGACAGCGAAAGGAACCTGTGACCACTGGAGGCAGTGCCACAAGTTCCTCCAAAAAATCGTAACACAACACACACACAAATGTCATACTAACTAATGTTAATCAACCCGATTATGGAGGTTTAAACCTTTGAAGTGCGTCGTGAAAATAAATAAAACGGTGACTGGTAACAGTAAACTTGATGTTTCATTTAATAAAATTGTTCGCTGACGACGCTGTTGTATACAAGAAAGCATGTCGTTGCACCATTGTAAGGAATTGCACAAAGACTTGGATCAAATTTCCACTTGGCGTGGTGAATGACAACTCTTTTTAAATGTGGCTTAATGCATGGCAATGCTTATAGCAAAGACAAACAACCGAACAGTTTCGGATTACAAGATTATGGGTGAAGATCAAGAGCACTTGACACCGTACAATACTCAAAGGTAATGCTAAGGAGCGATATGAAAAGCGATGATCTAGGATCCTGTGAGCGAGTGGTGCGTGTGTTAAAGGAAATCGCAAAGAAGACGCTAGTGCGAACAGTTCTCGGTGTCCATACCGAGTAGGCACGACAGCAGCCATAGAGCGAATCAGAGAAGCTCGACGACGACCAGTGTACCATAGCCGACACCAAAGTGCAGCAAAAATCTGTGGAGAATCTTTGGAGGAATGACGGCGTACATCACGCGGAACGCTGTTGGATAAATTTGGAGAGTCTATATTCGAGAGAGACTGCGATAATCATACTGACTCGCTTAGTGGCAGAGAGACAGTCCTCTGTCCCCTCCCTCAGTACGCGAATGCAGTAGGAACGAAAATACATAGTATTGCTTAGATGTACCCTTCGCCAAAGTGGCTTCCTTATTCTACATGTATAACGGACAGTCAAATGAAAACGGGACACATGGGAAAAAATAAGTTCAAAAATGTTCAAATGTGTGTCAAATCTTATGGGACTAAACTGCTAAGGTCTGTAAGGTGTCAGGTAAATACAACACCTTCCATGAAAACCCTGACATAATAAGCAAATCTAGTAGTATGTCACATAGTTCCGAATAAATCGTGACATTAAATTAACCAAAGTAATACGAGTAACGAGTGAGCAAATGGAATACCACAGACTAACACAAGAATGCCTAAATGCATGTCGTACCTTCCCACCGTGAGACCGACGCAGTTCCGAGGGGAGAAACGAGAACAGAAGGCGAGAGCAGAACCGTGCTAAGCTAGAAGGCCCTACGATAAGGGACGGACTGGACACCCACGTCGCCAGCCTACCTCTAAGACTACCACCCGCACGTTTTAGCGTGAGACTTTTTCGCATCTCTGTTACGTCAAGGACCACCTCCCAGCCTATGTTAAAAGCTAGAGCCCTCCAGAAAAACAGTATAGATCTTACGATAACACAAAAAGAGCCACTACCACCTGCAAGTTTTAGCGTGAGACTTTTTCGCGTGTCTGTTACATTAGGACCACCCTCCAGCCCATGTTAAAAGATAGAGCCCTCCAGAAGTACAGTATAGACCTCACGATAACGCTAAAAGGACCACACCAGCTGCAGGTTTTAGCGTGACATTTTTTCGCATCTCTGTTACGTTACAAACTTTAAAAACATTGCCCCACCACGAAAAGTATAACGTTTCTCATTGGATAGACAGAATTTTTGTAGGCGGAGCTTAAGGTTAACATTGAGACCCTGATTGGTCAGATCAAAACATAGCCAGATAGTTTTTTTTAAACCAACTTCGGAAAATGGTAGTAAGGAGAAGTTAGAGGAGAGTTGCTTCCGAGATGGCGAGATGAGCGGAGCTGCGCTGGCCGCTGCCCCCCTGAAGCTGCCTAACCAACGACAATGTAATGAACGCACGTGATGCCGCATAACAGCGCAGAAAGCTTCACTCAGAACTGCAGAAGTCTCATCTGTTACACCCCCTTTTTACGTAATACTAGTGTCGATCGTAAATTGAAGCTCATGGTGTTCACATTTGCCAATTGAAGTAAAAATCTGAAACGCGATCATTTCTCTGTTATATAATTATTGAGAAGCCACATCAGCCACTGTAATTTACGACAAGTTAGATAACTAATTGAAGATAATTGAGGGTCACTGTAGACCATTTTGATAGTTTTCTCTTTTGTGAAACTTAATTTAAACCTAGATTATAGATGTGATATGGCATAGGTCATTCTTCGATCCATTGTAGAACTTCGAAACCCATTCAGGGAATATTCGTTCACACTTTTGTTGAACGCAGTTGGTTTTTGTCATCCTTTTATCAATAGTGCAATTTATAAACAATGTTTTGTGAGTAGAATAAAATTTCCAATGGTAAACTTAACTGCTTTTTCGACGTTATTTTACCAGCTAACTAAAAATAGGAAAGCCTTGAACCCCTTCCACTAAATTTTGTTAGTATTAAGATTCTTGTACAGGGAGTTCAGTGGAGCTAAAGCTGAGATCATTTAGTATTTGGTTATATCATCGCTAGTCTCACTGAATTCTTCTGAATTCTGCATGTCATGTGTGGTCTGGCGTCTCCTTACCAGCAACAGGTCCCAGGTTCAAACTAGTCAATTCCCTAAAAAAGACGCTCAGAGCGTCGTTGCGCGGAAGTGGTAGGGAGACACGATATAGAACAAACAGACACCACCATGAATGTTTAGAGGTCATCAGTCCCTATGCTTGTACACTACTTAACCTAAATTATTCTAAGGACAAACACACACACCCATGCCCGAGGGAGGACTCGAACCTCCGCCGGGACCAGCCACAAAGTCCAAAAAAATAAGTAAACTGCTCATTATTTCACAAGTCACTGCTGTAACTGTTAATAATTTCTCCTTCTGTAACACAAAAAGATCAATACCTTCATGGAAAAATGGTTGCGGTTGTCTGCTGTAACGAACCAGAATCACAGGGACCTTTGATATAATATTAGATTACGGTACTAGACTAATCAATGAAATTTGCTATTCAATTCTTTCTTCAACTATGTGCTGCCTAAAAGTACAGGTCTGATGTTAAAAAGGGATGCCCATAGGGTCAATGTGCTGTATGGAATTATTTACTTAAATTGTACTCTCAAGTTTCCCATAATACCTTGAAATATTTTTTTGTCTTTGATTTAAAGAAGTCACCTATCCTATAAATTCCATTTGTTTTATTTGGCCATAAATGGCATATATTTTTCTCTTTATGATACCTTGTTACAAATTTTCTCATAACATTAAGTTGTCAAATGTTATAGCTTTTCACAAAAATATCTCATGTAAAAGAAAATACAAGATGTTTATCGAAATAGCAATGTCACATAATCTGTAACTATTACTAAAGGTATTTTTGAAAATTATGCTTAATACTATTAAATTGCTTTTATTTCTATTAATTTTTGAAACCTGAAAAGTAATGTTTTCTTTGTAGCTGTTCGCTGATGTACTCAAAAAATTGTGTGTAAAAGTTGTTTTGATGAATAACCGGCCGGTGTGGCCGAGCTGTTGTAGGCGCTTCAGTCAGGAACCGCGCTGCTGCTACGGTCGCAGGTTCGAATCCTGCCTCGGGCATGGATGGATGTGTGTGATGTCCATAGGTTAGTTAGGTTTAAGTAGTTCTAAGTTCTAGGGGACTGACGACCTCAGATGTTAAGTCCTATAGTGCTCAGAGCCATTTTGAATAACCGGTTCTAGAACAGTTTCTAATGTATCTCTGTCTTACCCACCAAAACTTCAACAATGTTTGGATCTCATGTACAGCAGTCCTTGTTCCAAGCTAGAGTTGGACACACTTTGGTTTTCAAAATGTGTAGTATTTATTGTCTTGGTACGGTGAACGGATTGTGTGACATGTAACGTCCTTTTATTGAGACTGATTTATAGTTGAAAATGCATCTGAAACGTGTTACAATCTTGTTAATCGGAGGACAGTGTTTATGACGAGTTATGTGAAAGTTGCCAAGAAAGCTGTCTTTACGAATGTGCAAATATTTGCAATGCGTGGATGGAAAATATTCGAAATCCAGAATGAGATTTTCACTCTGCAGCGGAGTGTGCGTTGACATGAAACTTCGTGGCAGATTAAAACTGTGTGCACACAGGTTTAATCTGCCAGGAAGTTTAATATTCAAAATGTCAAGAAAATCTGAATAAGTACCCTCACATACGCTTAACAACCTGGACACGAACATTATCCTCTAGACAAAAAGAAGGCGACATTCAGAGTGAAGAATATATCAACGAAACAATATGAGAATTAAAACTTATCTACTCTTTGCAGCAACCATTTGAGAAGGACTGTTTTTCTACACTACTGTCTCCCGCAAACAAAATTAAAATTTAAAATAGCTAAAAAATGCAGTTTATTCTAATCAAATTATGCAACAATGACTTCAAGGGGGTGTAGTGAAAGGCAGTGTTAAACGGTACGATTGTACAATGGCGTGTACCTCTTCGTTAGAACAAAATCGACAGCAACGAATCTCTTTCTTCGGCGCTCCAAAATTATGGAAATCGCGTGGGGAGAGAGAGGGACTGTATGGAGAATGGAGCACAGTCGGAACAACTTAAGCAACTTGTGGACGAGCATTACCCTGCAACAGAATGAAGCCATCCGTCAACATTCTTCTGTGTTTAGTCATCATGACACGCTTGACTTTTGCGAAGTGTCGACGTGGATGTTAGTTGGAAACAGTGCAAGGAGGCTTAATTAAAAAGAAAAGACTAATATTAATGAATAAGTGCAGTACTTTTACTAGCTGTGTGACCAGTTACGAAGTCTCATAACCGGTTGGCCCTGACTGGTATTAGACGCACGCAATCTGACTGCATAAAATAAAAATAAAGAATGAAAAGGAATTCCCATTAACAAAAGTGATTAATTAAGCCCCCTGCAACTATATAAGCTACGAAACAACAAAGCACAAGTGTAGCTGTTCTGTCTGTGGTAGTGTGACTCAACGTACATGTATCTTGCTCGGTTCTTTCTCAATACGATAAAATATTTTAAACACCGTTTACAATGAACTAATTGAAAAACCATAAATACTATAATTGCACATAGAAACCAGAATTACAAGTCTAATAAATGAACACGAGCCAGATGCTTTGTTGACTGTACCTGTGAGCAAGAGGGATTGTTATTAAAGAAAACTGTACTACAGTAGAGCGTCGCTTATCCAAAGAAACTGGGGGACATGGGTGTTGGGAAAACTGATTTGTTTGGATAATCGAACTGTACATGTTTATTTGCCAAAAAGAAGTACTGCACAGTAAATTTATTCATAAAAAAGGCATCTCTTTTAGTATTACAAAGTAACATACAAAGGCAACTTCAGTAGGAATATATAGTATGTGGCACAGTTTATTAAACAAAAATATATACGTATTACATACGCATTTTGCATGAACAATACACATAGTATACAAAGTTAACGTTTAAAAAATCCTTTTTTTTGGCCTGTCTAAGCAAGCCTACACGCTTACGGAGCAGCTGAGTCACGTACTTTTTTCGTTATAGATATCTGAACCTGGTCACTTCCATCTTGGGCTTCAAACCATCGCAAGGCAGTATCTATACAAGTGAACGCCTCAGAAGCTGTTGGTATACTTTCATCTTCACTTTCTGGAGCACTGATTGGTGAGATGCTAGCGGCGTCATCTTTATCAGTGATGACGTTTACAACCTCGCTGTCCTGCATGATTTGGTGCCCTGGATCTGCATCATCGATATTCATCCATTCATTAACGTCATCTTCATCACATTCATGGCAATCTATTTCTTTTAGCATACCGAGAATTTCGGACATATCATTCTGTTCGTCATTTTCAATCACACCTTGTGAATTTTCTTCTGTGTCCAAAATATTATTCCAGGATTTCTTCAAATTCTCTTCCTTTACACTATTCCATGCTGCGCTGATCATGTAGGATGCGTCTTTCAAGTCAATATTTTTATGATTTCTTAAGAGACTTTCTTCTCCATCCTCTTCTCTTTCTAACTTACGCAACAATTCTTTCCTGTAATATCGTTTGAAAGCCTCAATAACGCCTTGATCCATGGGCTGTAATAAGGAGGTTACGTTAAGTGGAAGAAATATTACATTTATGAACTCGTCTTTTTTGTTTAAAATATCACATGACTGATGAGTTGGTGCATTGTCAAGGAGAAGTAGTGTTTTTTCCCTCTTCGCATTCTTTGACTTATGACCTTTTACAGAGGGTACGAAAAGTCCAGAAACCACTTCATAAACATCGTACTATCCATCAACCAGCGGTGACCCAGTGCGGCGACTACCGTGGGAAACTTGGTTTGGGAGTGAGGGGGATGATGAACGGTAGGGTGGGAGAGTAACAGGTGCGAGCGAGTACACAGTTCGGTTAAGCTGTCGTTCGGTTGACCGACGTTCGGATAATCAACACTCTACTGTACTTTTTTTACCTCATTATATATTGACGAAAATATTCCATTACACCAACATCATTAATCAAGAGCCCATCTCCTTTCTCACATATATTCTGACAATTGCATCTTCTTCCATCTATACATTACATCAACCGAACAGAACAACATTTCAGTCAACACTCAGATCGTCTACTCTCTCGCCCAACAGAACAACGGCTGCTCTCGACATCCACTGAGCTACTACTGCGCCCAGTGAAGACGCCGGAGTAATAATCTTTGGCACAATCTCTGGCGCTATGACTCAGTGTAGCTACCTTTCAACAGACAATGAGATCATGATTTCCGACAGTACCCAGAATATTAATATTGCCCCTGCTATTCTCCGTATATATTTACAGGTGTCAAAGAAACGCTACTTTTTAAGGCACCACCGAAACCTGTAATTTGTCCCATAAGAAAAGAGGACACCGGCGAACACATGTCATTATCCGCGAAGGACAAGGAGAAAGGATTCTGTCAGGCGGGTGACAGACCAGCCGATGCCTCGTTAAATGGCTTGCTGAAATCACCGCTGGGACGCAATGTCAGCTCCGCAGCACTGCACGGATCACACGACGTGAGGTAGCTGATGCTCTGTCACGATAAATCCCAGCGGCACGATAACAGCAATTACCTAAGAGAGAGATCTGTGGGCTATTCCAAATTCTTGCCAGTCCACTGATACAAATTTCTTGGAATTTCCCGCTTTTCTGATCTTTGTACACCATCCAACAAAATGTCCCCTTTCTGAAGAACAGTATCAGATATGCAGATCCGCCGGCCGGTGTGGGCGAGCGGTCCTAGGCGCTTCAGTCTGGAACCGCGCGACCGCTACGGTCGCAGGTTCGAATCCTGCCTCAGGCATGGATGTGTGTGACGTCCTTAGATTGGTTAGGTTTAAGTAGCTCTAGGTTCTAGGGACCTGATGACCTCAGATGTTAAGTCTCATAGTGCTCAGAGCCATTTGAACCATTTTTTTGTTAAGACCCATAGTGCTCAGAGCCATTTTTATGCAGATCTACCAGACACTGAATGTCGTAGTAAACATTCGACGTCATACGTACTTCACTGCAGTGATTTCCATTCTGCTAAGGCGTGCAGTACTTCACATATAGTCTTTACCCTCGGAAAAATACATAAATGGAAATCAGAAAGACATGGAAAGGGACTATGATTTCGTAGAAAGCACACGCTTTGATTCGAGAGGTTCTTGCTACAGTGTCTGTGAATACAGTCGGCTACTGACATTTAGTAAACTAAAATCGTGTTTCTTAAATATCGTGACTGAGAATTTACCCAAGAAGCTAAACATAATATACGCATCCATTTAGGACATTCAAAAATGGTTAAAATGGCTCTGAGCTCTATGGGAGTCAACTGCTGTGGTCATCAGTCCCCTAGAACTTAGAACTACTTAAACCTGACTAACCTAAAGACATCACACACATCCATGCCCGAGGCAGGATTTGAACCTGCGACCGTAGCACTCGCACGGTTCCGGACTGCGTGCCTAGAACCGCGAGACCAGCGCGGGAGGCCTTAGGACATTCATTCATTCACCCATTCATTCCGCAAATCCCATCATAAAGGACAGCTTTGAAAGCTGTGGATGAAGTCAAATTATGACCAGTGCCAGCCTACTCAAACTGATAATTTTGGTAGTTATTTCCAGATTACTTTACGCGTAACGAAACGTCTCTGTAAGGTCGCTCCATAAGACTGCTGTCCCATTTCATTCTGTTTACGTCTCACTCTCTGCACCGCTTGTTTGCAGTGTTCCGTATTTCTGTTAACCTTCCCACAAAGACTGACCAGCACAGTCGATGAAAATTCAATGTTTATCTGATGTTAAATAGAAGCAGCTTGTGCTTCATATCAGCATATATCAGTACTTTATGTGATCCACTTATTTCCATGTGTAATCCAGACTCATATTTATCATGTCCTTCCGTTACCTTATCTCGTGTATGTTAGAGCATGACTGTATGGGTGTTTTTTATGTCTCTTTTCGGGTTTGTATTTGGTAGATATTCTCCTTTTCGTCTCATACGTGGACAAAGAGGTCTATCCCTATTGTTCGAGAGTTACCTGTCAGTTAGGCTGGTGGCGGAAACGATCCCGCTTGTCGCTCCCGTTTTACGCGTGGCTTTTCTGGGTGCTGTGAGCGGAGCGACGCTCTGCCCCTAACAGTTGGTGGGTGTGGTTTAAAACTCTTTAAGCCTATTGCTCCCAGTGATGAGACAGGTCGTAACTTGAACCGCTGTCATCGAGAATACTTAAGTTTCCAGAATGAGACTTTCACTCTGCAGCTGAGTGTACGCTGATATGAAACTTCCTGACAGATTAAAACTGTGTGCCGGACCGAGACACGAATTCGGGACCTTTGCCTTTCGCGGGCAAGTGCTCTACCACCGAACTACCCAAGCACAACTCACGACCCGTCCTCAGAGCTTCAATTCTGCCAGTACCTCGTCTCCTACCTTCCAAACTTCACAGAAGCTCTTCTGCGAACCTTGCAGAACTAGCACTCCTGGAAGAAAGGATATTGCGGAGACATGGCTTAGCCACAGCCTAGGGGATGTTTCCAGAGCGAGATTTTCACTCTGCAGTGGAGTGTGAGAGCATTTGCGTGCGAAATGCAAAGGTCCCGAGTTCGAGTCTCGGTGCGGCACGGAGTTTTTATCTGTCAGGAAGTTTCAATACTTAAGTTCTTCACCCTAACTAACGTGTTTAGGTTATTTCTTAGGGAATGTACTATACATCGTTCATGGTAGGCAACGCTTGAATTTGTGATTTTATCATTGGTCATAGTTCGCTTTGTTCCTTTGGAACATTGCGGTGTGTAGTGCGCTCCACAGGGTATGGTTAAGATGAGCTAGGCTGCTTTTAATCTCTTATGAATGTGAGAGTGATTGTACTGCTTGACTGGTTGATTTGTGAGGAGGGACCAAACAGTGAGAGTGAGGTCATCGGTCCTATCGGATTAGGGAAGGATGGGGAAGAAAGTCGACCGTGCACTGTCAAAGGAACCGTCCTGGCATTTACCTGGAGCGGTTTAGGGGAACCACGTAAAACCTAAATCAGTATGACCGGACGTAGGTAGTAACTGAGTCTTCTTGTGTGGCCCGTATTTCTTTCCATTCGCTCTTTCACCTGTCCTACTGTCTGCTTTGTTCCCGTGTTGTCCCTAGTGTTATTTATTCTGTGAGGCTTCTCCTGCATCTCAGTACGTTTCCCTGCTAGTTTAATTGATCAGTGCCGGAGAATTAATTGTGCTATCTCGGATTTTCGTGTTTCATGGCAACTTTTAGTAAGACCTTGTTTAGTGGCGACCAGGTGAACCTATAACCATCAAGGCTCTCCCCCTTACTGGTTTCGGTATCACTTTACAGTGATTCACGATCTGTTAGTTCTTGTTGTCGTGTTCCCTCATTGATTCTACACATTTCTTGATTACCATTTTCTTCTATTTGGAACTATTAGCAGCTATTTGGAACTATTAGCAGTCACCACCACGTGATTAGTTCGGTTCTTAGTATATTTTGTGTGTGTGTGTGTGTGTGTGTGTGTGTGTGTGTGTGGTTCAAAATGGCTGAGCACTATGGGACTTAACATCTGTGGTCATCAGTCCCCTAGAACTTAGAACTACTTAAACCTAACTAATCTAAGGACATCACACATATCCATGCCCGAGGCAGGATTCGAACCTGCGACCGTAGCGGTCACGCGGCTCCAGACTGTAACGCCTAGAACCGCTCGGTCACTCCGGCCGGCTGTGTGTGTGTGTGTGTGTGTGTGTGTGTGTGTGTGTGTGTGCACGTGCGTAACGGTGATGGTTTGGAGCTTGGTCCTCTTCGTGTTTATCTAGACTGGATGAATAAAGTGATGCGTTTCCTGTTCCACGCATTGTTAAATTGTGCAACGTAATGTCAGCTTATCAAAGCGGAATAATTAATTTCATGTTCAGGCACCAGTTAAGAATATTGATAGTATGTCCAACCATACTTTTTTTGTGGCTGTCTTTGAATTAACATGTTAGTGCAAACTCATATCGCGTGTTCTATTACCTTCTCTATAGCTCACCAAATAGCTATCCTATTTTCAAGTTAATGTTTTTAAACCTTTCCTTCCTTGAAGTATTAGATTGGTTTTACATGCTGCGCAAAGAGGCAGTGTTATCAGAGAAATATTCTCAGAGAGAGAGAGAGAGAGAGAGAGAGAGAGAGAGAGAGGACGTACATAGAACTACTATGCCAAATTTACAATTAGTCACTAATTATTCGTGTTTTTTTAGCAATATTTCGTAATCTGGTTTACATGTAGTCTATTGCAGTTGAAATTTTATCTTTTCTTTTGACCACGTAGTCGATCTTAGGAAGGGCTTGGGCTGCTGGCGATCCTGTGATTTAACTAGACAGTTATCTTTTGTACGTGGTCGAACCACGGGTTGCGTAGAAATCCTAGGCGTGCGTGCAAACTGGTATTTAACTCACGTTGATTCAAATAAACACCATTAGTAAGCTAAAGACGTGTACCTTATAATGTTACTAGATGGAAAACAGCTACTTTTAAATACGCCAGTGGTCCTCTCCTTGACCTACCCAACTGCTGTTATTACCTAACACTTCAATCAAAGCTTTCAAGTAACTTCATCCAGACCACTACCAGCTGTCAATATATTAGAAAAGTCAACATTTATCTCATAAAAATACTATGGAGAATTTTCGTTTATGGGTCCAGATACTCTAAATTTTAGGAAGAATGGCTAACGAGGTATTGTTCTATTTTGTTTTCGGATATATTGCGATTTTGCATTTTCTGCCTAATGTTGACTGGTTATCTGTCATGGACGTTTGCACCATTGCATAAAACTCCGTTTTTAAGCCTATAGAGGGATGCAAGTATATATGACAATGAGTTTTATTACTGCTATTGTAGCTATAAACTGTAGAGTCTACGTGTATGTATACACGTTACTAAATTAGATTCTTGTCTGTGCGAATGCGAAGCCTGATCTCGGGAACTACTGTAGTGATTTTGATACGGTCTTCACCAACAGATAGACTGGTTCGCGGATAATGTTCGTGTGCATCTGATTTACTAACGCTACACCGTACACTCTCAGTCCATTGTTCTCCCTCCTGTGTTTGGTGTTTGTTTCGTCTCTTTGTCACCGTACTTATCTCATAAGCAAACAACACAGGTTTGCAAAAGTCGGCCAAGGTCGCAGATAAATCATGTATGTAGACTGAGAACGGGAGTGGGGGAAACGTCGATTTCTTTCTCCCGGCATCCACTGTAATAGCCCCTGACTAGTCGGACATACAACCTCTATTAACAATATTGTGAGAATATCATTGGGAATGAATTTAGTTTCTCGTGGGTAAGCTTCTTCCAATTTTTCAAAAAAAATTTTTGAAGTGTGTGTGAAATCTTATGGGACTTAACTGCTAAGGTCATCAGTCCCTAAGCTAACACACTACTTAAACTAAATTATCTTAAGGACAAACACACACACCCATGCCCAAGGGAGTACTCGAACCTCCGCCGGGACCAGCCACTCAGTCGGTGACTGCAGGGCCTTAGACCGCCCATTTTTCATCCTGTACATACTCCCTCAATACTGTAACCGAGTCGACACTTACAGTTATGTGGAACTTTACTTCTCTGTTTTTAGTTGGTTACTTGTTCCATACATGGAAAAACCGTGCAGATACTAAAAGGTATCAGATAGATTATGTAATGGTAAGACAGAGATTTACGAACCAGGTCTTAAATTGTAAGACATTTCCGGGGGCAGATGTGCACTCTGACCACAATCTATTGGTTATGATCTGTAGATTAAAACTGAAGAAACTGCAAAAAGGTGGGAAATTAAGGAGATGGGACCTGGATAAACTGAAAGAACCAGAGGTTGTACCGAGTTTCAGGGAGAGCATAAGGGAACAATTGACAGGAATGGGGGAAAGAAACACAGTAGAAGAGGAATGGGTAGCATTGAGGGATGAAATAGTTAAGGCAGCAGAGGATCAAGTAGGTAAAAAGATGAGGGCTAGCACAAATCCTTGGGTAACAGAAGAAATATTGAATTTAATTGATGAAAGGAGAAAATATAAAAATGCAGTAAATGAAACAGGCAGAAAGGAATACAATCGTCTCAAAAATGAGATCGATAGGAAGTGCAAAATGGCTAAGCAGGGATGGCTAGAGGACAAATGTAAGGATGTAGAGGCTTATATCACTAGGGGTAAGATAGATACTGCCTACAGGAAAATTAAAGAGACCTTTGGAGATAAGAGAACCACTTGTATGAACATCAAGAGCTCAGATGGAAACCCACTTCTAAGCAAAGAAGGGAAAGCAGAAAGGTGGAAGGAGTATATAGAGGGTCTATACAAGGGCGATGTACTTGAGGACAATATTATGGAAATGGAATAGGCTGTAGATGAAGATGAAATGGGAGATACGATAGTGCGTGAAGAGTTTGACAGAGCACTGAAAGACCTGAGTCGAAACGAGGCCCCCGGAGTAGACAACATTTCATTGGAACTACTGACGGCCTTGGGAGAGCCAGTCTTGACAAAACTCTACCATCTGGTGAGCAAGATGTATGAAACAGGCGGAATACCCTCAGAATTCAAAAAGAATATAATAATTCCAATCGCAAAGAAAGCAGGTGTTGACAGATGTGGAAATTACATAACAATCAGTTTAATGAGCCACAGCTGCAAAATACTAACACGAATTCTTTACAAACGAATGGAAAAACTAGTAGAAGCCGACCTCGGGGAAGAGCAACTTGGATTCCGTAGAAACACTGGAACACGTGAGGCAATACTGACCTTACGACTTATATTAGAAGAAAGATTAAGGAAAGGCAAACCTACGTTCCTAGCATTTGTAGACTTAGAGAAAGCTTTTGACAATGTTGACTGGAATACTCTCTTTCAAATTCTGAAGGTGGCAGGGGTAAAATGCAGGGAGCGAAATGCTAATTGCAATTTGTACAGAAACCAGATGGCAGTTATACGAGTTTAGGGACATGAAAAGGAAGCTGTGGTTGGGAAGGGAGTAAGACAGGGTTGTAGCCTATCCTCGATGTTATTCAATCTGTATATTGAGCAAGCAGTGAAGGAAACAAAACAAAAATTCGGAGTAGGTATTAAAATCTATGGAGAAGAAATAAAAACTTTGAGGTTCGCCAATGACATTGTAATTCTGTCAGAGACAGCAAAGGACTTGGAAGAGCAGTTGAATGGAATGGACAGTGTCTTGAAAGGAGGATATAAGATGAACATCAACAAAAGCAAAACGAGGATAATGGAATGTAGTCGAATTAAGTCGGGTGATGCTGAAGGAATTAGATTAGGAAATGAGACACTTAAAGTAGTAAAGGAGTTTTGCTATTTGGGGAGCAAAATAACTGATGATAGTTGAAGTAGAGGAGATATAAAATGTAGACTGACAATGGCTAAGAAAGCGTTTCTGAAGAAGAGAAGTTTGTTAACATCGAGTATTGATGTGTCAAGAAATCATTTCTGAAAGTATTTGTATGGAGTGTAGCCACGTATGGAAGTGAAACATGGACGACAAATAGTTTGGACAAGAAGAGAATAGAAGCTGTCGAAATGTGGTGTTACAGAAGAATGCTGAAGGTTAGCTGGGTAGATCACATAACTAATGAGGAAGTATTGAATAGGATTGGGGAGAAGAGAAGTTTGTGGCACAACTTGACCAGAAGAAGGGATCGGTTGGTAGGACATGTTCTGAGGCATCAAGGGATCACCAATTTAGTTTTGGAGGGCAGCGTGGAGGGTAAAAATCGTAGAGGGAGACCAAGAGATGAATACAGTAAGCAGATTCAGAAGGATGTAGGTTGCAGTAGGTACTGGGAGATGAAGAAGCTTGCACAGGATAGGGTAGCATGGAGAGCTGCATCAAACCAATCTCAGGCCTGAAGACCACAACAACAACAACTTATACCATAGATCATCTGAACGATTGTTTTATGAAAATGATACGGAACGAGTCAGTTTACAAAATGTGTATACATGGTTAGTGTTAACATTAATGAACACATTCTTTTTAGTAATACTTGTACAGCTACACTTAAAAACAATTTTTAATTAGGAATGATGATTGTAAGTTACATTTAAAGCTTGCATTGCTACCTGTCACACGCTTTACGTTATTCAGTGAATTACCAAAAATTTTTGTTAGTGCATATTGAACTCCTTTGTGACTGCTTTAATAATGGGTAATAAAGGTCATTTCTTCCTCTAGTATTAGAGGTATTTACATCACTGTTCCTCTCAAATCCTGAAGGAACATCTATGACGAATTTCATAAGCGAATATGCAAATTGTGATAGTGCGTTAAAATGCCTGACTCCTTGAAGAGGCACCTACGTGACAGCCATGGGTGAACACCACATATTTTTACTGCTCGCTTTTGTTCAATCAGTACTTTCTTACTACGTGATGCGTTACCCCAGCAAATTATTCAATAAGACATTACTGAGTGGAAATGAGGCAAATTATTTCAGAAAGTTGATTTTCAAGACTAGCAACTATAAGAAGAACAAAAGTAGCTGAATTTGTTTTAGAAGCTCAGTAATATGCTTCTTAGATTTCAAGTTTTCATCGACATGTACACTCAAAACTCTACCCTGTTTACTGAGTTCTTTTCATGCGGTACATGAATTGTTGTTATGATTCTGTTTGTTACACAGAATTGGATATTGTGTATTTTCTTAAAATTTAGGGAGATCCTTTTCGGTGAACCACTTCATAATTCTTTGAAAAATATAATTAACAATCTGTTCGATTGCTATGTCTCTAGTAGGATTTATTACAAACGCTAGTATCGTCTGCAAAAAGTACCAGTTCTGCTTGTTGTGTGTTAAGTTGAGCGTCATTCACATACGTAACGAAACTGAACTCTGTGGGACTCCCTTTGTGATTTATCGCCAGTCATTAAAATTTTCTACCGTTGCACCATTGTTTGAATAGTTCGGCACAACTACACGTCTTCAAAAGCGAAAGTAATGTTGAGGAAGTCTGAGAAATGTGACAGGAAGATTCACACGAGTCGGTGGCGGACTGGATTTGAAACGGAGCTGCTTGTCACGTCACGTCACGTCTCGTTTTATCCGAGATCGATAGGTTAGACGTTGACGGAGCTGTGACGTCAGGCTGTCGTACCGTCTGCTGCAGTGCAGTTCGAATCTCGGCCGCGTAGTGGCGCCAGGGTCGTTCGGTGTTCTCTTGTGCTGCTGGATTTTGAGCTTTTCTGGTAATTTTTCTCACCTCAAGCTGGCAAATTAACACTCGTGCCAGACCGCACCAGGAAGGTTCAGATCAGCACGCACTCCAGTGGAGAGTGAAAATTCACTACGGAATTTTTGTTTTGTCCTAATTGGTTGCTTTTGTAAACTGTAGAAATCGCAGTCCATTTTAACGTATTTTAAATGATACCCTGTTTCTGCCCGACAGCAATCATTAGACGTTAAAAAAGTTGTGACGGGGCTGACGTGTACTGGCAAACTCACTCCTAGTTTGACAAATTGTGATACTTGAACGCGGAACTGATGGAACTTACTGCACCTGCGTTTTTCTGTGAACGAGATGCAGCATCAGAGAGGGAAATACTGTCGAGAAGAAAGTACTATTTACATTTTTGCAACACGTGGCCATTGAAAGCACATGCAAAACGTAAACTCTGTCCAGAGGCCGTGGTGGGACCACTGGTACCGGCCGACCGCCGTGTCACCCTGCGCCAAATGCGTCATTGGATGCGGTATGAAGGGGCGTGGGTTCAGCACACAGTTCTCCCGCCCATTATCACTTTTCGTGACCGGAGCCCCTGCTATTCGGGTAAGCAGCATCTTAACTGACACCCCACAAAGAAAACATCGGGAATCGAACCTGGGATCCCGTATGGCAGGCAGCCTCGCTCAACACTCAGCATCGAAAGCCTGTATGCTTGGGAACATAGAAGGACACCATATTTCTTTTCTTGAATGTAGCCTCAACGACAGTGTAAAATACAGTTTTACGGTGTAATTAAGCAATCTGAAGAAAAGTAAGCAGCACAGTACGGGGCGGATGAGTGGTGCGATGCCTCCTCAATAACGCCTGTCGACGTTTCCGTGTCTTCAAGAAACTTATTAATTGCTTTTCTTTCCTCGAGTGTGAAGATTTCAATTTTGAGGCACAGTCCATTCTGAATGTTGCTTTCTTTCTGACAGTTGTATTTACGTTAATCTTTGACATTGTCAATTTGTAGATACGCAGTAGTTATAATTAAAACAAGTGTGGATAAAAATCCGACATCAGGATTGCAAATTTTCTTTATTGATTACCGGTTTCGCTTCATTGCCGAGCCATCTTCAGATCAATCTAAAATGATGTTCGGTGTGGGACAATCATCGTATTTTTTGGAGCTAGGTCGCCCTAAAACGAAAAATCGTAATTGGTTATGTAAATTGACAACGTTATCACTAATCAAATACTGTAACAATATTTGATTAGTGATTTATATAAACAACAACGATTTTTCATTTTCGGGTCACTTGGCTCTAAGAAATACGACGACGTGTAATGACTGTGACACACTGAACAACATTTTAAATTGATCTGAAGATTATCAACGAAGAAAATTTGCGATCTTGACGTTAGATTCTTATCAACACTTGTTTTAATTGAAGCTACTGCCGCTGCTACATCCCCGCCTTTGAGACCATATCCCGATTTCCTCTGAGAAAGACACAGTTTCCACCTCAGCACTCACCGTTCTGTCGTCACGATCTGCTGATGTCATGCAGTGCCATGTGAACGTGAACCACACCCCATTTGACGGCACTCTGCCTTTTTTTTACTCATCTTCCAAAGTATGTCGACGTTAAGCGAAAAACAGTCTACATGTAGTGTACTGTTCTTATTCAATACACAAATCAATGAAGTTTAGAAGACCGACGCCACGTAAATTAGATTTCGTATAGTGGCAGCGATCTTTGATACAGTTTAGTCTCTAATTTTATGCTTTCAACGTGACTTACCCACAGTAAATACTTGAGAATAGCCGTCGTGTATGAAATGCTCTGGAGAAATCTTCCGCTATTTGCACTACTTGTTGAAAGGTGCCCGTTACGTTACGAAACGATACTAGAATCTTTTTATGAGAGAGATTCGGCACGGTATTCGTGACATTGGTACTATCTGGTTTCGTAGAACAGGAAGAAGATATTGCAAATTTTTTTTGCAACAGATAATTATCATTTCCTTACCTTTTTGCCATACTGAACTACGGGTACAGCTACAATGAGTTCGCTTGTATATTAAAGATCTCATTCTTCAATTTATGTTTATTTTTTCGAGAGAAGTGACGAAATTTCGTTAGTTGTCTCGTGCACGTATACATACCATTTCTTTCTGACGTTAGTACTTCGAAAGCGGTGTAGTGACGCAGCCTAATAAAGGGAAATCTTCTGGTCACTACTGTACATCAGTTAGGTGTCGATGAAGTAGCTCAGTGTTTATTAATTACATAGTACCATTCGCTAAATGAAAGGACCGTACCCAAGGTCGCACCAGTACACAAAAAAGGAAATGTAGGTTGTTGTGGTTTTCAGTCCTGAGAGATTTGATGCAGCTCCCCATGCTACTCCTGTGCAAGCTTCTTCATCTCCCAGTACCTACTGCAACCTACATCCTTCTGAATCTGCTTACTGTATTCATCTCTTGGTCTCCCTCTACGATTTTTTCCCTCCACGCTGCCCTCCAATACTAAATTGGTGATCCCTTGATGCCTCAAAACATGTCCTACCAACCGATCCCTTCTTCTGGTCAAGTTGTGCCACAAACTTCTCTTCTCCCCAATCCTATTCAATACCTCCTCATTAGTTATGTGATCTACCCATTTAATATTCAGCATTCTTCTGTAGCACCACATTTCGAAAGCTTCTATTCTCTTCTTGTCCAAACTATTTATCGTCCATGTTTCACTTCCATACATGGCTACACTCCATACAAATACTTTCAGAAATGACTTCCTGACCCTTAAATCTATACTCGATGTTAACAAATTTCTCTTCCTCAGAAACACTTTCCTTGCCATTGCCAGTCTACATTTTATATCCTCTCTACTTCGACCATCATCAGTTATTTTGCACCCCAAATAGCAAAACTCCTTTACTACTTTAAGTGTCTCATTTCCTAATCTAATTCCTTCAGCATCACCCGACTTAATTCGACTACATTCCATTATCCTCGTTTTGCTTTTGTTGATGTTCATCTTATATCCTCCTTTCAAGACACTATCCATTCCGTTCAACTGCTCTTTCAAGTCCTTTGCTGTCTCTGACACAGTTACGATGTCATCGGCGAACCTCAAAGTTTTTACTTCTTCTCCATGCATTGTAATACCTACTCCAAATTTTTCTTTTGTTTCCTTTAGTGCTTGCTCAATGTACAGATTGAATAACATCGGGTATAGGCTACAACCCTGTCTTACTCCTTTCCCAATCATTCCCAATCACAGCTTCCGTTTCATGTCCCTCGACTCTTATAACTGCCATCTGGTTTCTGTACAAATTGCAAATAGCCTTTCGCTCCCTGCATTTTACCCCTGCCACCTTCAGAATTTGAAAGAGAGTATTCCAGTCAACATTGTCAAAAGCTTTCTCTAAGTCTACAAATGCTAGAAACGTAGGTTTGCCTGTCATTAATCTTTCTTCTAAGATAAGTCGTAAGGTCAGTATTGCCTCACGTGTTCCAACATTTCTACGGAATCCAAACTGATCTTCCCCGAGGTCGGCTTCTACTAGTTTTTCCATTCGTTTGTAAAGAATTCGTGTTAGTATTTTGCAGGTGTGACTTATTAAACTGATAGTTCGGTAATTTTCACATCTTTCAACACCTGCTTTCTTTGCGATTGGAATTATTATATTCTTCTTGAAGTCTGAGGGTATGTCGCCTGTCTCATGCATCTTGCTCACCAGATGGTAGAGTTTTGTAAGGACTGGCTCTCCCGAGGCCGTCAGTAGTTCCAATGTAATGTTGTCTACTCCGGGGGCCTTGTTTCGACTCAGGTCTTTCAGTGCTCTGTCAGACTCTACACGCAGTATCGTATCTCCCATTTCATCTTCATCTACATCCTCTTCCAATTCCATAATATTGTCCTCAAGTAAATCGCCATTGTATAGACGCTCTATATACTCCTTCCACCTTTCTGCTTTCTCTTCTTTGCTTAGACCTGGGTTTCCATCTGAGCTCTTGATGTTCATACAAGTGGTTCTCTTATCTCCAAAGGTCTCTTTAATTTTCCTGTAGGCAGTATCTATCTTACCCCTAGTGAGATAAGCCTCTACATCCTTACATTTGTCCTCTAGCCATCCCTGCTTAGCCATTTTGCACTTACTGTCGATCTCATTTTTGAGACGTCTGTATTCCTTTTTGCTGCTTCATTTACTGCGTTTTTATATATTCTCCTTTCGTCAATTAAAATGAACATTTCTTCTGTCACCCAAGGATTTCTACTAGCCCTCGTCTTTTTACCTACTTGATCCTCTGCTGCCTTCACTACTTCATCCCTCAAAGCTACCCATTCTTCTACTGTATTTCTTTCCCCCGTTCCTGTCAATTGCTCCCTTATGCTCTCCCTGAAACTCTGTACAACCTTTGGTTCTTTCTGTTTATCCAGGTCCCATCTCCTTAAATTCCCACCTTTTTGCAGTTTCTTCAGTTTAATCTACAGGTCGTAACCAATAGATTGTGGTCAGAGTCCACATCTGCCCCTGGAAATGTCTTACAATTTAAAACCTGGTTCCTAAATCTCTGTCTTACCATTATATAATCTATCTGATACTTTTTAGTATCTCCAGGGTTCTTCCATGTATACAGCCTTCTTTTATGATTCTTGAACCAAGTGTTAGCTATGATTAAGTTGTGCTCTGTGCAAAATTCTACCAGGCGGCTTCCTCTTTCATTTCTTTGCCCCAGTCCATATTCACCTACTACGTTTCCCTCTCTCCGTTTCCCTACTACCGAATTACAGTCACCCATGACTATTAAATTTTCATCTCCCTTCACTATCTGAATAATTTCTTTTATTTGATCATACATTTCTTTAATTTCTTCGTCATCTGCAGAGCTAGTTGGCATATAAACTTGTACTACTGTAGTAGGTGTGGGCTTCGTATCTATCTTTGCCACAATAATGCGTTCACTACGCTGTTTGTAGTAGCTTATCCGCATTCCTATTTTCCTATTCATTATTAAAGCTACTCCTGCATTACACCTATTTGATTTTGTGTTTATTTCTCTGTAGTCACCTGACCAGAAGTCTTGTTCCTCCTGCCACCGAACTTCACTAATTCCCACTATATCTAACTTTAACCTATCCATTTCCCTTTTTAAATGTTCTAACCTACCTGACCGATTAAGGGATCTGACATTCCACGCTCCGATCCGTAGAACGCCAGTTTTCTTTCTTCTGATAACGACATCCTCTTGAGTAGTCCCCGCCCGGAGATCCGAATGGGGGACTATTTTACCTCCGGAATATTTTACCCAAGAGGACGCCATCATCATTTAAACATACAGTAAAGCTGCATGCTCTCGGGAAAAACTACGGCCGTAGTTTCCCCTTGCTTTCAGCCGTTCGCAGTACCAGCACAGCAAGGCCGTTTTGATAATGGTTACAAGGCCAGATCAGTCAGTCATCTAGACTGTTGCCCCTGCAACTACTGAAGAGGCTGCTGCCCCTCTTCAGGAACCACAAGTTTGTCTGTAGGTAATCCTCTGAATTACAGACTCATATCACCGACACCAATTTGCAGCGCGATTTTGGAATATACACTATACTTCACCACTATGAAATACTTCGGAGAAAACTATCTTTTGACATTTATTATGGATTCAGTTGTGAAACACAACTGTCTCTCTATTAACAAGATAGAGATCGCCAGAAGATTCCAAGTTTCTACATTTCTAGATCATTTTTGAAAACGTCGTTCTTCACAAGCAGCTTCTAATTAGATCACTTGCATTCCTAGCAACTGGCGGCAAGCAATCTAGTGAGACTGAAGTTATGTGTGGGTTGCCTCAAAGAAGAGTTGTAGGAACTATGCTGTTCTTAATCTATATAACCGACTTAGCCTGAACAGCCAAAGTTGTTTGCAAATGACGCTGTTGTTTATCCCTAGTACATTTCATGCAAACAGAGTTCCTACAACGCTTCTTTGGGGCAACCCAGACATAATTTCAGTCTCACTAGACTGCTTGCCGTCATTTGCTAGGAATGCAAGTAATCTAATTAGAAGATGCTTATCTCGTGTCCGTTGGCCGTCGTAATTTAATTTATTATTATTGTGTTGATTGTTGCCGACTTAGGTGATGGGCCTTAGTAAAAATGATATTTCATTTTTATTTTGATTTACAATTAAATGCTTTTGTTAAGTTCTCCTTTTTAACAGTATTAGTCTTAAATTATTTGTTACGTTAATGAATGCTAGACTCACTGAATCTTAAAGCATGAGCATATAAGTTGAACAATGGAATAAACTTTTCATATTATTTTCCTCGGCTAGTCAGTTCAGTTCAAAGCAAAAAATCTTTAGTTATTAATTACAATTGTGGCCCACACACGCGCGAGAGTATTTCTTCTTACCTCCGTTAACCATTGCACTGTAGTCAGAGTCCTGGCTCTGACTCTCGTCTGTGGTACTGAAAATAAGAATCTTAAAGCTACGTATTTTCTGCAACGTCAGGCGGCAGTGGAGAAAAATGAATATTACGTTAATAACGGGAGAGTTTTTCGCTTCCGCTAATATTTTATAAGTCAATATCGCCATGTAATGGCGTCGTTGGCCGCATCGGCCGCTGCGATTGTTTTACTGTAAATTACTCGAATGCACGTTAATTTAAGGAAGGCGGACATGAAATCGGGATCACCTCTTACAAATTAAAGGTGAACAATCATATTAAATCAATATATTATCTGATTAATTAGTACAAATATGCTTAAATTTGCCAGCACTCGCAAGATGTCCGTCTACACGCAACTAAGACAAGAGAAGAAGTGAAGACGACTAAAAATTAACAAAAGAGCGTATCTTGTCGTCTCTTTAGATCATTTTGTTATTTCTTTGCCCTCGAAACTTACACAGAGAAATTATTATAATACGGGTACATGATAAAAATGTATATTATTCAATTTTTAAATGTCTCTTTTTATAAATACTGTTTTTTAAGTCTTTTCGTATTATTTCGCTGGGGACGCTATACAAGCAATCTAGTGAGACTCCCACAATGTTTTAATGATATAAATGTAACACCCATAACTGTTAATGAAATAAAAAAATAATTCACTCATTGACAAGTAAAGGATCTTCAGATATAGATAACATCTCTAGTATACTGTTGAAAGCCTGCAGTAATGATGTAAGTATAGTACTTGCTCACATTTGCAACACGTCTCTTTATGAGGGAGTTGTACCAGAGAGAATGAAATATGCCATTGTGAGACCTCTTTTCAAGTCTGGCGATGCTAAAGATGTCAAAAATTATCGTCCTGTCGCTCTCTTAACAACATTTTCAAAGGTTCTTGAAAAGGCAGTGTATAACAGGATTGTGGCACATCTTGATAAACTTAGTATTATTAACCACAGACAGTTTGGTTTTCAAAAAGGGGTTTCCACAGAGTGTGCCATATATTCACTCACAAATGATGTCTTGTAGTCTATTAATAGTAAGAAGTCACCAGTTGGTGTCTTCTGTGAAATTTCCAAGGCGTTTGATTGTGTAAAACACAAGATACTCTTGGAGAAGGCCTATCATTACGGAGTCAAAGGGTTCAAATGGCTCTGAGCACTATGGGACTTAACATCTATGGTCATCAGTCCCCTAGAACTTAGAACTACTTAAACCTAACTAACCTAAGGCCATCACACGACACCCAGCCACACGAGGCAGAGAAAATTCCTGACCCCACTGGGAATCGAACCAGGGAACCCGGGCGTGGGAGGAGTCGAAGGGCTTATAGGTAACTGGCAAAAATCATATCTCGAAGACAGGAAACAAAAGGTGGTTCTAAACGGCTGCAACAAAGGATATTCTAATCTAGTGGATTCTGAATGGGGCAAACGTCATCATGGAGTTCCCCAGGGATCTGTCCTTGGACCCTTGCTGTTTTTCATATATGTTAATGATTTACCCCTGTCCATTAGAAAAAATTGTGAATCCACAATGTTTGCTGATGATACAAGCATTGTCACAGATGGTAAGTCTAGTGCTGATCTGGAGACTGGTGCTAATGATATACTCAGAGAGGTTACAGCTTAGTTTTCAATTAATTCTCTTTCAGTTAATATTAAAGAAACTAATTTTATACAGTTCCACACAAAAATAAAACTCTAGGAAATATAGTAATTGCACATGACAGCCAGGAACTAGAACAGGTGCACTCCACTAAATTCCTGGGGGTTCACATTGACAGTAGGCTCAACTGGGAACAGCATGTGTCCCTTACTCTAAAAAGGCTTTCATCAGCAACTTTTGCTCTAAGAATCATTACTCATTTTGGGGACATCAACATTTTAAAGTCATCTTACTTTGGGTACTGTCACTCATTAATGAGATTAATGAGTTACAGAATAATATTCTGGGGTAATTCCCCAGCCTCAAAAAAAAAAAATCTTAACTGCTCAGAAGAGAGAAGTCAGAATCATGTGTGGGTTCGTCCACGAACCTCATGTAGAAAACTTTTCACACAGTTAGGTATTTTGACTACAACATGTCAGTACATATACCCTCTGATGAATGTAATTAATAAAGACTATGCTCAGTATGAAACAAATTGTTCATACCATAACTACAATACTAGAGGTAAAGATGATCTACATGTTCAACTAAAAAATTCATCACTTGTACAGAAGGGAGTAAAGTATGCTGCTATAAAGATGTTTAATGCATTGCCTAATTATATTAAATGTACAAGAGAAAAAGAAATGCTGTTCAAAGGTACGTTAAAAAAATACCTGCTTGACCATCCACTGTACTCGTTAGACGAATTCTTTTCTAGAAGTAATGCACTCCCTTAATAATAGATGTATTTAGTCTCTTAGTTATTAGATGGACGATACAATATTACGCTAATGTTATAGTGTTAATGTTATAGTTATAATGTTATATTGTGAATTGCAATACTAGTTAAATGACAGCTTGTAAATGAGAAAAAGTGTTACTTATTAATATCTATATCATTGTATTGTATTACTATTCTGTAGCATTAATTGTATTTGTACAAATGTATTGACACGTTCCACATCCAGGCGAATGACTCGCATGTACGGATCCATGGAATACGCATACCAAAAATAAAATAAAATAAAATAACATGAAATTATGTCTGGGTTGCCCCAAAGAAGCGTTGTAGGAACTCTGCTGTTCTTAATGTGTATAACCGACTTAGCCTGAACAGCCAAAGTTGTTTGCAAATAACGCTGTTGGTTACCCCTAGTACACCTCACGCAAACATAGGTGGACACTCGTATGAGCAGGAGGAGAAACGCGGAGGAGGCGAGCAGGTGTTGCAGGGTAGCGGACGACCAAAGGCGTTATAGAGGCGGTGTGAGCGAATGTAAGCTGAGTTTTATTTTACAGACGTAGCCATGTGAAACACACAGTTTGGTTGTTAACAGTAGGTTCACTGTTAAAAAGATGTCCACCGACCTTAAAAAGTTGAAATTTATCCATTTCTGTTAGTGTTTCTTGCGTAAATGTATCACTTTTGTAAAATAAAGAACAACCGCCTTCGATCACAATCGCGATTTTTATATCAGTACACAATGCATTTCGTGCCCTGGGGGCTCATTTTCAGGTGTGTTGACAGTCTACCTCGATTATTTTTCCGGATTTAGATTAATTCTCGCCTGTTACCAGTGGTGAATACATGGGTTTAGAAGCATGGTATGAGTAAACATGTTAGTGTACATACATACACTTTTCGTTCCACAGCACATTTTGTAAACACGCTGCACACTACCAACTTGCCTATATCACCTCTAGACGATTCAGTTCTGGGATGTATGGAGGAAGTCGTGACGCAGTATGACCATGTTCCATTCAAATAGTTCAAATGGCTCTGAGCACTATGGGACTCAACTTCTGAGATCATCAGTCCCCTAGAACTTAGAACTACTTAAACCTAACTAACCTAAGGACATCACACACCAATGCCCGAGCCAGGATTCGAACCTGCGACAGTAGTGGTCGCGCGCTTCCAGACTGTAGTGCCTACAACCTCTCGGCCACCATGTTCGCTTAAAATACTGTCTGTTCTATAAGCGGTGTGGCCTGGTTTATTCATTTTGATAAATCAGTACACATAGGGTCTCAGAGTGTGCTCGCAAAAAGGAATTCCCTTTTCTGTTAACCAATAAATAATTTCTCTCCTCGTGGAGCTTGATGTCGGAAAAAAAAATCAGCTGCTTCTCCTGATGATTGATATTAGCTATAACGAGGACATTGCGAAGTAGTAGATTATGCATTAATCTTTCCCTGGTCCACTTATTATAATTTGAGAACCCCCCCCCCCCCCCCCCCCCCCGGTTTTCTGGCCATATTTAAAACTTACGCAGTCATTCGGTACAAAACAGTCATCCACACCAGCATGGATGATGATAATTCTAACAGGTTTCAACAGACTCTGTAGTGAATTACCACTCCACCTGTATAACGCTATGCGACAAGTGTGAACGTATGTCTCGTCCATGTAGACAACTGGGAGACACTCACATCTGTTCTCGCGGGTGCTTTTTCAGTGGGTAGATCATTTTGGTCTGATACTACCCTCTTTCCGGAGTACTTTTCAATTATTCGCCGTCTTCTTTCATCTAAATCCTAGAGTTCGAAGAATCTTACGATATCATTTATACATCCTTAAAACTTTATTAAACTCTGTAATTTTTTATGAGTTTCCTTTACAGTGGGTTTTCTTTTATCTGTAATGTATAAATTATTCACCACGTGGCGAATGACTTGCTCAACAAAATTTTCTAAACTGGCCTTCCAAGAGCTTCTGGGCCTTTCGTAATGACATTTTGAAAATGTAGAGGATTCGCCTGCCCTAGACTATTTGAATTTCTCTCTTGATTCGCCCAACGAAAGTAATGGTGTACCAGATGCTTCGGCCACTCGTTTCAATGTAGATTTTAGTTCCAATGCAGTACCTGTCGCAGCTTCTTTCTTCATAATTTGGTATACATTAGCAACCGCTTCGCGTTTTTTACTATGAAGAACTTTGTTTTGTTTCTAGCTTTGTACTGGTGACATCTTCAGCCTCGTATATATTGTTCCAGACTATTTACTAGCTGAGCGCTCCGCCTGGTTCGATGGTAATATAACCTATGCGCGGTCTACAGAACATATTATTTACGCTGTTGATGTCTGTTATTGTATGCACTGTAAAGTCATTTCAAAATCAAAATGCATTACAGAATAGTTTTGACCAGATATGCTGTTTGTCGAAGGACATGAAAGGAAAGCAGTGGTTGGGAAGGGAGTGAGACAGGGTTGTAGCCTCTCCCCGATGTTATTCAATCTGTATATTGAGCAAGCAGTAAAGGAAACAAAAGAAAAATTTGGAGTAGGTATTAAAATTCATGGAGAAGAAATAAAAACTTTGAGGTTCGCCGATGACATTGTAATTCTGTCAGAGACAGCAAAGGACTTGGAATAGTAGTTGAACTGAATGGACAGTGTCTTGAAAGGAGGATATAAGATGAACGTCAACAAAAGCAAAACGAGGATAATGGAATGTAGTCAAATTAAATCGAGTGATGCTGAGGGAATTAGATTAGGAAATGAGACACTTAAAGTAGTAAAGGAGTTTTGCTATTTAGGGAGTAAAATAACTGATGATGGTCGAAGTAGAGAGGATATAAAATGTAGACTGGCAATGGCAAGGAAAGCGTTTCTGAAGAAGAGAAATTTGTTAACATCGAGTATAGAGTTAAGTGTGAGGAAGTCTTTTCTGAAAGTATTTGTATGGAGTGTAGCGATGTATGGAAGTGAAACATTGTCGATAGCTAGTTTGGACACGAAGAGAATAGAAGCTTTCGAATTGTGGTGCTACAGAAGAATGCTGAAGATTAAATGGGTAGATCACATAACTAATGAGGAAGTATTGAATAGGATTGGGGAGAAGAGAAGTTTGTGGCACAACTTGACCAGAAGAAGGGATCGGTTGGTAGGAGATGTTTTGAGGCATCAAGGGATCACAAATTTAGCATTGGAGGGCAGCGTGGAGGGTAAAAATCATAGAGGGAGACCAAGAGATGAATACAGTAAGCAGATTCAGAAGGATGTAGGTTGCAGTAAGTACTGGGAGATGAAGAAGCTTGCACAGGATAGAGTAGCATGGAGAGCTGCATCAAACCAGTCTCAGGACTGAAGACCACAACAACAACATGCTGTTTGTTGCAAAAAAGTTACTATTGTGCCTGCACAATAAAAAGTATGAGGTTCTCCAAAAGAGTACTAAAAAAATTTGGCTAAATTGAGGTACTCGATAAATCATACGAAGTCAATAGTTGTCGATTCAACTAAATACCTACTTTCTAAAATTGTGGAAAGCTTACATTAGAATCATCGCAGAGAAAATACTGTAGGAAAGGCGAACCAAAGACTACTTTTTAACTGCAGAATACTTAGATGATGCATCAAATCTTCCACGCTTTTCCGTGCACTTCTGAATAACTGCTGTGCGCTATGCGATCCTCATCAGATAGGTTTTATGGAGGACATCGAAAAAGGTAAAAGAAGAGCAGCTCGTTTCGTATTATCGCGATATAGAGGAGAGAGTGTCACGGATATGATACGCGAGTTGGGTTGACAGTCATTAAAGCAAAGCTATATCTCGTTGCGGCGAGATCTTTCCAGGAACTAAACGTCAATCCAGTGGATTCCCGTGAGCACAGCGAACCGTTTAAGATTCATATTTAACGAGGAACAGCACTCAGTCGCAGTAATCCGCAATTTATTGCAGATTTAGATTTCGACCACAACAGTCATCATCGGTGCATTACCGGAAGAGTTATTACAGAGATATCAGCATGTCAGAGAATAAAATTGTAATAAATTCACAAGCTGCGACATGGTCGGGAATAAAAGAGTCACCCGAATGTAGAATAAACTTCCTCTACTTCACGTCTGTGGTTACAATTATTTTTTTTTTTTTTTTTGGGTGATCAGAGTACCTGTTTCGGCCTATAATAGTCATCTTCAAATCTGCAGCAAAATATGAGAAAAGCATAAATACACTAGCAAACTGTCTACAGCTTAAAACAATAAAATAGACCATAATGAAAAGCGCTACAGTCTGGAACCGCGCGACCGCTACGGTCGCAGGTTCGAATCCTGCCTCGGGCATGGATGTGTGTGATGTCCTTAGGTTAATTAGGTTTAAGTAGTTCTAAGTTCTAGGGGACGGATGATCTCAGAAGTTAAGTGCCATAGTGCTCAGAGCCATTTGAACCATTTTTTTTATTCGGACACGTTTTTATAAAACAGGTATGCCTCTTCATACTTAAAGCGCACAAATGCACGTGTACATCAGCAGTACTTTTCATTGTGGTATATTTTATTGTTTTAACCTGTAAACAATCTGCTAGCGTATTTATGTTTCCTCCCACATTATGCTGCAGATCTGAAAATAGTTATTATAGACCGAAACCGGTAATCTGATGACCAAAAAAATTGTGACCACAGACGTAAAGCAAAGGAAATTTAAATTGTAGTAAATGACCATTTATGCTGTAGTACCTGCATAGCTCTTTTGGTAATGCACAGACTGCTGTCCTCCTTTAAACTTGTCGTTTCACGAAATTACAGTCGCCAATCCAAATGCCAAAACATTCTGTTGACTCCCACATAGACCATCATGATAAAACAAGAGAAATCACATACTTCGCCGAAAGGTTTAGGTGTACGTATTTCCCACGGGCTATTCGAGAGCGGAACGGTAGAGAAATAGTCTGAAAGTTTTTGCGTAAACCCTCGGCCAAACATCTAAGTGCGACTGCAGGGTAATCATGTAGAAGTATATATAGATCGAACACTAACGAAAATCAAAAACATCGCTTATACTTGCACAGAACTTTATTTGTACTTGAGAGGTGCTAACCAAAGAAATTTCGCTATCTAGCAATGGCACACCCAAAACCAACAAAAACATTGCACTTATGGCAGATGTAGACAGTCGGATGAAGAAATGTACAATTAGCAGGTGGAAACCAGTTGGTGACTGCTTACTATCGATATATGCCCTATCAAACTGAACATCGATATTGAAACATAGATGGAGCAGGGAAGTGTGCTGTTTACAAAAATGTTAAGCTTGCAATTTGGAGCTAGAAATACGATAAACAAACAAATTAAATGAGAGCCATACGCAGAACGAGTATGGACGTGCTTGTAGGCTGCTTCAAGTTGCTGTCAGTGATGTCTAAGGGGACAAGGAACCACGACGGCAAGCACGAGGAGAGAGCTGTGCTGGAGGTAGTGTCCGTCGGAAACGCAGCCTTCCTGGAACTCCAGACTGCTGGCCTTGAGCCCTCCCCCTCCCCCCTCCCCCCCTCCCCCCTCCCTAGGTTCATTGAACTTCCAGTAGCATCCAGTAAGCCACGGCCGCGAGCTACAGACTCAGCAAACAGCTGCCCGTGTTGTTCCAGCGAGCGTGCGTTGAATCAGTCACAACAGTAGCCTGCGACGTTGCCTCTTGTTCAGCATCGTGACAGGAACCTACCGAAATTTCGGGCGGTTGTCTTCTATCAGCGACATCGTTCTGAATTTCATTAATGACTCCACTGATCTTCCATGCTCCCTTGAAACGGACGTGTGCAATGTATCCCCTTTTTTATGGTAAGACTTCGTGACTCATGTTTCCAATGTGGGATACGTTTATGGCGACACATCGTGACTGTTGTTTCCAATGTGGAATATGTAAATAAAATAACTCCAGTTCAATGTGGAAAAATATTTATCCTAACGAAATTTTGTGCTCGCTTATAATCGTATAGTGCAGCTAGTAAACTGTCTTTAAATGCGAACATTTTAGGTTTGGCTTTACTGTGATTGTTATTGACATTAAATGAACAAGTTTACTGTTACCAGTCACCGTTTTCTCTATTTCCACGACGCGTTTCAAAGGTTTAAAGCCCCATCATCGGGTGGATTTACATTAGTTAGTATGACATTTGTGTGTGTGTTCAGTTACGCTTTTTTGGAGGAACTTGTGGCACTGCCTCCAGTGGTCACAGGTTCCTTTCGCTGTCGTAACACATCACATGTATACTGTCACATTTGTAAACAAATATGGCGTCTGACTCCATATTCACTTCCACACAAGTCTACACCCCAGACAGCTGCCTTCAGAAAAGACTTCCTAACACCTAAATTTATGTTAGATATTAATAAATTCTTATTTTTCAGAAATGCTCTTCTTGCGACTGCAGTCTCCCCTGATTGGCCACCATCAGTCATTTTAGTGACCAAATAACAAAACTTATTCACTAATTTTAGTGTCTCCTTGCCTAATTTGATTCCCTCGGCATTGCCTGATTTAAAATGGCCACATTCCATTACCATAATTTTACTTTTATTCATGTTCATCTTATGACTTATTTTCAAGGCACTTTCTATTCAACTTATTTTGCAAGTCCTTTGCCACCTTTAACAGAGTTGCAGTGTCGTCGGCACTCCACCTAAAGTTTTTATTTATTTTCCCTGAACTTTAATTATCTTACCATATTTCTGCTTGGTTTCGTTTAATGCTTGCTCAATCCGCAGACTGAATAGCATCAGGGATGGGATACAACCGTGCCCCATCTGAGGCTTCCCTTCAATGTCGTTCATGTCCTACAACTGCAGTTTGGTTTCCGTAAAAGTTATAAATAATCTTCCGCTCCCTGTATTTTACACATTCTACCTTCAAAATAACAAAGAGTGTACTACGGTGAGTATGGTCAAATGCTTTCATTAAATCTAAAAATCCTACAAACGATGATTTGCCTTTCTTCAACTTATCTTCTAAGGTGAACCTTACTGTCACTATTTCCTCAAGTGTTACTGTACTGCCGGCAGGAGTGGCCATGCGGTTCTAGGCGCTTCAGTCTGGAACCGCACGACCGCTACGGTCGCAGGTTCGAATCGTGCCACGGGCATGGATGTGTATGATGTCCTTAAGTTAGTTAGGTTTAAGTAGTTCTAAGTTCTAGGGGACTGATGACCTCAGAAGTTAAGTCCCATAGTGCTCAGCGCCATTTGAACCATTTTTTTTTTTTTTTGTTACTGTACCTTTCTTGAACCGAAACGGATCTTGCCAGACGTCGGCTGGTATGAGTTTTCCTAGATTTTAGTACATACACTACTCGCCATTAAAATTGCTACACCAAGAAGAAATGCAGATGATAAACGGGTATTCATTGGACAAATATACTATAACTGACATGTGATTACATTTTCACGCAATTTGGGTGCATAGACCCTGAGAAATCAGTACCCAGAACAACCACCTCTGGCCATAATAACGGCCTTGATACGCCTGGGCATCGAGTCAAACAGAGCTAGGATGGCGTGTACAGGTACAGCTGCCCATGCAGCTTCAACACGATACCACAGTTCATCAAGAGTAGTGACTGGCGTATTGTGACGAGCCAGTTGCTCGGCCACCAATGACCAGACGTTTTCAATTGGTGAGAGATCTGGAGAATGTACCCAGAAAGGCCCGTTCAGGACCTGCAACATGCGGTCGTGGCTTAAATATAGGGTTTCGCAGGGATCGAATGAAGGCTAGAGCCACGGGTCGTAACACATCTGAAATGTAACGTCCACTGTTCAAAGTGCCGTCAATGCGAACAAGAGATGACCGAGACGTGTAACCAATGACACCCCATACCATCACGCCGGGTGATATGCCAGTATGGTGTTGACGAATACATGCTTCCAATGTGCGTTCACCGCGATGTCCCCAAACACGGATGCGACCATCGTGATGCTGTAAACAGAACCTGGATTCACCCGAAAAAATGATGTTTTACCATTCGTGCACCCAGGTTCGTCCTTGCGTACAACATCGCAGGCGCTCCTGTCTGTGATACATACTACCCTGTCAGTGATGCAGCGTCGAGGGTAACCGGAGCCACGGTCTCCGAGCTGATAGTCCATGCTGCTGCAAACGTTGTCGAACTGTTCTTGCAGATGGTTGTTGTCTTGCAAACGTCCCCATCTGTTGATTCAGGGACCGAGACTTGGCTGCACGATCCTTTACAGCCATGCGGATAAGACGCCTGTCATCTCGACTGCTAGTGATACGAGGCCGTTGGATCCAGCACGGCATTCCGTATTACCCTCCTGAACCCACCGATTCCGTTTTCTGCTAACAGTCATTGGATCTCGACCAACGCGAGCAACAATGTCGCGATACGATAAACCGCAATCGCGATAGACTACAATCCCACCTTGATCAAAGTCAGGAACGTGATGGTAATCATGTCTCCTCGTTACACGAGGCATCACAACAACGTTTAACCAGGCTACGCCGGTCAACTGCTGTTTGTGTATGAGTAATCGGTTGGAAACTTTCATCATGTCAGCACGTTTTAGGTGCCGCCACCGGCGCCAACCTTGTGTGAATGCTCTGAAAAGCTAGTCATTTGCATATCACAGCATCTTCTTCCTGTCGGTTAAATTTCGCGTCTGTAGCACGTCATCTTCGTGGTGTAGCAATTTTAATGGCCAGTAGTGTACATAGATATCACAGTGACTTCAACGAGGCTTCTGTTGGTTGGAGCACAGGACATGGTCAGAAGGGAATACCACCAACGAATGTGAGTTCTGATGCAAACCAAACTGTCTGATTGCTGAAAATTAATTAAATTCTAATAACAGACATGTAGTAGAGAGCTTACACACTTGAGATTTCTCAGACACCCTATGCGATCGTTTTAAAAGATAATAAATTCGTACTCTTTTAGCTGCGCTCATGAGGAATTCTCGTACGTGCAGATTACTGTACCGCACTTATATGTTCACAATATTTCCGCAGCACATAAATACAATCCTGGAAATGGAAAAAAGAACACATTGACACCGGTGTGTCAGACCCACCATACTTGCTCCGGACACTGCGAGAGGGCTGTACAAGCAATGATCACACGCACGGCACAGCGGACACACCAGGAACCGCGGTGTTAGCCGTCGAATGGCGCTAGCTGCGCAGCCGTCAGTGTCAGCCAGTTTGCCGTGGCATACGGTACTCCATCGCAGTCTTTAACACTGGTAGCATGCCGCGACAGCGTGGACGTGAACCGTATGTGCAGTTGACGGACTTTGAGCGAGGGCGTATAGTGGGCATGCGGGAGGCCGGGTGGACGTACCGCCGAATTGCTCAACATGTGGGACGTGAGGTCTCCACAGTACATCGATGTTGTCGGCAGTGGTCGGCGGGAGGTGCACGTGCCCGTCGACCTGGGACCGGACCGCAGCGACGCACGGATGCACGCCAAGACCGTAGGATCCTACGCAGTGCCGTAGGGGACCGCACCGCCACTTCCCAGCAAATTCGGGACACTGTTGCTCCTGGGGTATCGGCGAGGACCATTCGCAACCGTCTCCATGAAGCTGGGCTACGGTCCCGCACACCGTTAGGCCGTCTTCCGCTCACGCCCCAACATCGTGCAGCCCGCCTCCAGTGGTGTCGCGACAGGCGTGAATGGAGGGACGAATGGAGACGTGTCGTCTTCAGCGATGAGAGTCGCTTCTGCCTTGGTGCCAATGATGGTCGTATGCGTGTTTGGCGCCGTGCAGGTGAGCGCCACAATCAGGACTGCATACGACCGAGGCACACAGGGCCAACACCCGGCATCATGGTGTGGGAAGCGATCTCCTACACTGGCCGTACACCTCTGGTGATCGTCGAGGGGACACTGAATAGTGCATGGTACATCCAAACCGTCATCGAACCCATCGTTCTACCATTCCCAGACCGGCAAGGGAACTTGCTGTTCCAACAGGACAATGCACGTCCTCATGTATCCCGATCCACCCAACGTGCTCTAGAAGGTGTAAGTCAACTACCCTGGCCAGCAAGATCTCCGGATCTGTCCCCCATTGAGCATGTTTGGGACTGGATGAAGCGTCGTCTCACGCGGTCTGCACGTCCAGCATGAACGATGGTCCAACTGAGGCGCCAGGTGGAAATGGCATGCAAGCCGTTCCACAGGACTACATCCAGCATCTCTACGATCGTCTCCATGGGAGAATAGCAGCCTGCATTGCTGCGAAAGGTGGATATACACTGTACTAGTGCCGACATTGTGCATGCTCTGTTGCCTGTGTCTATGTGCCTGTGGTTCTGTCAGTGTGATCATGTGATGAATCTGACCCCAGGAATGTGTCAATAAAGTTTCCCTTCCTGGGACAATGAATTCACGGTGTTCTTATTTCAATTTCCAGGAGTGTATGTCAAAGAACTTGGGTAACGATCTTCAGATTAAGTTCGCAATAGATTAAAGCAACATTTGTCTGAGTTTAAATACCCATTCGATGATCCAGATTTCAAATTTAGCTTTGTAGTGTTACGGAAAATGAGGGATGGTTTCTTTGAAAAGGAAATTGACATTCTTCTCCAATGTGAGCTTGTGCTCCGTACCTAACGACAATGTCATCGACGGGGCGTTCATTCCTGTTATCCGTACCAGATAAAAAAAAGAAGTCGTTGTAGGAAAGTTGGGGGGGGGGGGGAGGGTTAACACCCCACAGACGACCGGCTAATTAGAGATGATGGAGGATGTGGGCCGTATCCTGTTGCAGGGAACGATCCTGGTATTTTCCTTAAGCGATTTTGGGAAATCATAAGAAACAAAACTCCACACGGTCGGACTGGTGTTGAACTCGGTTCTTCTGAAAGACCGGCTCAGTCAGTTGCTACATTACAGTCGTTCACATTTCTGGCATGCACACCCCCCTTTCCATTCAGGTTCAAGCGTTCCTCGTTCTCCTTGCTGCTGCAGAAGAATTCACGTTCTCTCAGAACATCAGCTGAAAACGAGAAAGAAACGGAATTTTGTGCCCGCTAGGTTATTCCAGTCGCTCGTTTTGGAAGCTTAACGTCTATAGGATTTCAGGTGACAAAGATTCTGCAGTTTCATCTGCTTTATCATCCAAAACGTATGAAATTTCGATGTCTTCCGTATCACTTTCTATTTTCGCTTCTGGTTTGATCTTATAACTCACAGCAACTGCCGGAAGAAACATTTTGTTTCCTTTCAGAATAATTCTCTTTGTGCATCGATCTTCTAATACCAAACATATAAATTCAGTGTATAGGTTTTCAATCAACGTTTTACACATCATTCTAAGAGTCACCATTTATTAACAAAATGTGATGGAAAGGGTGAGCACATCGGTCTCTACGTATGCTCAGCTCAACTTTTGCGAGATGAAGACGAATTAGATTTGCATCTGCACTTTTCATTTGCTTCAAGCCAGTTGAAAATGAGACGGCAACAGAGACGATACTTCTCAAGTGAGCGCCTAGTCGCCAGCAAACAACACATCACTAGAAAAAGTAAACATGAAGACGCTTTACAAAACCACAAAACTAAACAGAAAGAGCTATGTTGTAGGCACGAAAGGGGCGGCATGTTATCACATTCCCTAACAGCACTGTCACTTAAGCACAGCCGCTATCACTAGCTGTTTTAAATAAATAAAACAAATAAAATTGCATAGCACTGCTGAAACTATTGCGTATTAACTGTCGTATTAAATACACACAAAGGAAACAAAATCACAGAGCTTCCGTAGACTACAGAAATTCAGTATCCATGTCTTCTATAGCGGCAATTTACAATCAATCGACATTTGATGTTGTGTTCTCATCAAGCCACGGTGAGACTCGCGAATACTGAACGAGGTGGCTCATTAATTAACGCTCTGGGTTCACATTACGGTAGAACGGCATTCACATCCTCATGTGTCCAGCAGGATTTACGTTTTGCGATCAAGAGAGTTCTGGAATGATTCCCTTGAGAAGGAGACGAGAGAGCCGTTGTAGAGTAAGTGTCTGTTAGTGATTTAATGATTTTTTTCTTTTTCACATCGTCGTTTACTGTAACTTATTTGTTTATGTTATTTTGACGAAAACTGAATTCCGAGCCCATGGCTGTGTACAAAACATAGGTTGACTCTTACAAAGAAGATAACACCAACTAACCACTTTCCACAATGCTATTTATTTATTTAAATAGTTCCGTTACCAATTTCGAAACTGTAGGTTCATGTTCAGATGGCTAGTTCACAATAAGGTTCATTTTACATTAGCTTTCGCTTTTTGTTTTCCCAACTGATGAAATATTCTTGGGGTGGTAGTGCCCCACAATCGAAACTAGATGTGAGACAATGTATATTTACGGTTGCACCACCCCAAGGTAATTTCGTAATTTGGGGAAACAAAAAGTGAAAGCTAATGTAAAATGTATCTTATCGTCCAGTAGCCGTCTGAAGATGAGCCTATAATGTTCGAAATCGGTAACGGCGCTATTTAAATAAATAGTATTGTGTGAAGTGGCTGGTTGCTGTTATTTTCTCTGTAAGAGGCAATCTATATTTTATTTCTTTATCATCCGCCGTTACTATTTTCCGCTGTGGAGACTGGATTAGGCTTTCTCGGCCTAAATATGGTGCGCCATTCATTCATATATGCAATTCATAATCTTAATATTCGATTGTTCTTTGCTTCCATATGTCCCGATATGAATAACTAGTTTACTTGACACTCACAAGGAAATGTATAACTAATTATTACGCTGATTGCAAAATAAAATTAAATATAGTGAACTGATTGCATTGATTATTCGTTATGATTAGAAAGGGTCTTCAGTTACATGTCTGTGCATAATAATCATAAATAATTTGTTAATTAACATTAAAATGAGATATTAATATTGTAAAATTAATTATTACCAAAGGTAATTTTCATCATTTCTTATTTTTCTCGTAAATAATTTCGTCCTTCATTTCAGATAAAAAAAATTTCAGTTTTCATCATAGGCTCTCGACCTTTAAAGAAATTGCTTGTTCGAATATTTCTAAATTATGTCTCGGCTGTACTATCATTATTATTGTGTTACTTAACATGCGGAACAAGCAATATATTTTGTCTCTTTGCAACGCCCCACTTACTGCGTTGTATGTTCAAGGGTTTATCTGCATTTTCACGTATCTGATACACGGCCGACACGACCGCGTTATTTAGTGCATGTTGCCTACATCAGGGGCAGATACACACTCAGGGTCAAACCAATTGTTCTAGTTTAATTCACATGTCATTAACCTAGTGTTCTCATTTGATTCACAGGTCCTTAAGCTATTGTTCTGCTAAAAGGATACTTCCTCTTGACTGACAGATACTTAACCTATTGTTCCCCTGCCCCCGCCCCCCCCCCCCCCCCCCTCCAGCCGGCCAGTGTGGCCGAGCGGTTCTAGGCGCTTCAGTCTGGAACCGCACGACCGCACCGGTCGCAGGTTCGAATCCTGTCTCGATCGTGGCTGTGTGTGATGTGCTTAGGTTAGTTAGGTTTAAGTAGTTCTAAGTTCTAGGCGACTGATGACCTCAGATGTTAAGTCCCATAGTGCTCAGAGCCATTTGAACCCTGCCCCCTCCTCCCCCCCCCCCTCCACGTGACACAGGAAACCTACAAATCCTCGTCCCCCTCGCTGCTACAGGTACACTTTCTGGTCTGAGTTATTCGAATAGCCCTCCTTTCACTCTTATCAATCTGAATTAATACTTGATTAAATAGATCAACTAACTAACCCATCCCCCTCAGGTAAACGTCCATACCTCCCCCTCCCCTTCTCACCCCTAACTGAAAATTGGTCCCCTGTGGTGGAGGAAGAATCTCAGGACATTCAAGGCTATATTGTTTATTTTGTTGTATACGTGGAAGAACCCTGGAGATACTAAAAGGTGTCAGATATATTATATAATGGTAAGACAGAGATTTAGGAACCAGGTTTTAAGTTGTAAGACATTTCCAGGGGCAGATGTGGACTCTGACCACAATCTATTGGTTATGACCTGTAGATTAAAACAAAAGAAACTGCAAAAATGTGGGAAATTAAGGAGATGGGACCTGGATAAACTGAAAGAACCAGAGGTTGTACAGAGTTTCAGGGACAGCATAAGGGAACAATTGACAGGAATAGGGAAAAGAAATACAGTAGAAGAAGAATGGGTAGCTCTGAGGGATGAAGTAGTGAAGGCAGCAGAGGATAAAGTAGGTAAAAAGACGAGGGCTGCTAGAAATCCTTAGGTAACAGAAGAAATATTGAATTTAATTGATGAAAGGAGAAAATATAAAACTGCAGTAAATGAAGCAGGCAAAAAGGAATACAAACATCTCAAAAATGAGATCGACAGGAAGTGCAAAATGGCTAAACAGGGATGGCTAGAGGACAAATGTAAGGATGTAGAAGCTTATCTCACTAGGGGTAAGATAGATACTGCCTACAGGAAAATTAAAGAGACCTTTGGAGAGAAGAGAACCACGTGTATGAATATCAAGAGCTCAGATGGCAACCCAGTTCTAAGCAAAGAAGGGAAGGCAGAAAGGTGGAAGGAGTATATAGAAGGTTTATACAAGGGTGATGTACTTGAGGACAATATTATGGAAATGGAAGAGGATGTAGATGAAGACGAAATGGGAGATACGATACTGCGTGAAGAGTTTGACGGAGCACTGAAAGAGCTGAGTCAAAACAAGACCCCCGGAGTAGACAACATTCCATTAGAACTACTGGCGGCCTTGGGAGAGCCAGTCATGACAAAACTCTACCAGCTGGTGAGCAAGATGTATGAGACAGGCGAAATACCCTCAGACTTCAAGAAGAATATAATAATTCCAATCCCAAAGAAAGCAGGTGCTGACTGATGTGAAAATCACCGAACTATCAGTTTAATAAGTCACAGCTGCAAAATACTAACGCGAATTCTTTACAGACGAATGGAAAAACTGGTAGATGCGGACCTCGGGGAGGATAAGTTTGGATTCCGTCGAAATGTTGGAACACGTAAGGCAATACTGACCTTACGACTTATCTTAGAAGAAAGATTAATGACAGGCAAACCTACGTTTCTAGCATTTGTAGACTTAGAGAAAGCTTTTGACAATGTTGACTGGAGTACTCTTTTTCAAATTCTAAAGGTGGCAGGGGTAAAATACAGGGAGCGAAAGGCTATTTACAATTTGTACAGAAACCAGATGGCAGTCATAAGAGTCGAGGGGCATGAAAGGGAAGTAGTGGTTGGGAAAGGAGTGAGACAGGGTTGTAGCCTCTCCCCGATGTTATTCAATCTGTATATTGAGCAAGCAGTGAAGGAAACAAAAGAAAAATTTGTAGTAGGTATTAAAATTCATGGAGACGAAGTAAAAACTTTGAGGTTCGCCGATGACATTGTAATTCTGTCAGAGACGGCAAAGGACTTGGAAGAGCAGTTGAACGGAATGGACAGTGTCTTGAAAGGAGGATATAAGATGAACATCAACAAAAGCAAAACGAGGATAATGGAATGTAGTCAAATTAAATCGAGTGATGCTGAGGGAATTAGATTAGGAAATGAGACACTTAAAGTAGTAAAGGAGTTTTGCTATTTAGGAAGTAAAATAACTGATGATGGTCGAAGTAGAGAGGATATAAAATGTAGACTGGCAATGGCAAGGAAAGCGTTTCTGAAGAAGAGAAATTTGTTAACATCGAATATAGATTTAAGTGTCAGGAAGTCATTTCTGAAAATATTTGTTTGGAGTGTAGCCATGTATGGAAGTGAAACATGGACGATAACTGGTTTGGACAAGAAGAGAATAGAAGCTTTCGAAATGTGGTGCTACAGAAGAATACTGAAGATAAGGTGGATAGATCACGTAACTAATGAGGAGGTATTGAATAGGATTGGGGAGAAGAGGAGCTTGTGGCACAACTTGACTAGAAGAAGGGATCGGTTGGTAGGACATGTTTTGAGGCATCAAGGGATCACAAATTTAGCATTGGAGGGCAGTGTGGAGGGTAAAAATCGTAGAGGGAGACCGAGAGATGAGTACACTAAGCAGATTCAGAAGGATGTAGGTTGTAGTAGGTACTGGGAGATGAAGCAGCTTGCACAGGATAGAGTAGCATGGAGAGCTGCATCAAACCAGTCTCAGGACTGAAGACAACAACAACAACAACATTGTTTATTTATGTAAAAAAAAATAGTTCCTAGGAGTTGGTTTCTGTTGCTCATCATTCAGGGGAGAGGAAGAATCTCATGTCAGGACATTCAAGGCTGTATTGTTTATTTTTAAAAAAATCAGTTCTAAGGGGTTTGATTTCTGTTGCTCATCATTCTCTGCTGTTTGGGAAGGTGCAGGTCTTGTAAGAAGTATTTACATTGATCCCTTTTCTTTCTTTATTCGTATTACGCAAGGGAAAAAATCATGAAACACACACCAAACGTAATTACACAATTAAAAATCTTTCGATGCAAAGCAAAAGCTCCCAAGGGTTGGGATGCACCGGCCGCCCCCGCAGAGTGACGACGCGGCTGTCAGCTGCCGAACCACGTGCAGGTGTCAGTTTGGGTCCCGCGAGTATGAGGCGATGGCATCTCTTACATACTTGACACCAGAGAAATACCTGTGGAAATACCTGTTCACCTAGGCACCGTTTAAGAGGCGTATCCGACGGTCCAGCGCTGAGAGAGATGTTTGCATAGCGGATCACCCTCAGCGAGATGTTTGCACAGCGGCTCACCCTCGCAAGCGCATCTAAAAAACTGTTAGTGCTCTACAGATGTCACATGTCTATGTAAATAAGAGCCAAGTCTTCCTCTGAGAAATCTTAAAGTGTCGCAGAAATAGTTAATGGTCGCTTTTGGTGTTGGTGTAGGAGCTTCCTTGTTGTCTCAGCTTGTATGTATGGAAATTATTGTCCTAACAGGACCTGCTTACGAAAATAGACCAGAGTAACACCAATTGCATTCTTCCTCATGGTTCTAACGAGACATCACTCGTTCCCTTCCTGGAAATCGTGACGTCCTGATTTCAACATACGTCTCAGAAACAGCAAAAGTTGTCACCACTAAAAGCCTTCATCATGTCTGTGCATGCTCGCACAAACACCATTAATTGTATAAACATTCTTTTTGTTGGATAGAGAGTACTGTCTAAGCACCGGCGGGAGAATCAGAGCAATTTACGCAGACCGAATTCGAAGCACTGTCCTACAGAAGAGAAAAATGGGGAGACTTTTCTGTGTCCTACAGCTGCTGATCTGCAGGTGTAATAATGTCAGATGAGGGACAGCATCACGCCAGAGGTGGATGGTGCATTTCAACTCGTATTTGAACACTTGCTTTCTCAGAACTTTCCGTAGATACCTTGCCTCCATCTTGTTCGAACCAGTCTGTAGAGGCCCCTATGCCCCGGCACAAAGGACATCTTGAAGAATGAATGGAATATTCTGGTTTTATGTACTGAATTTACCCACCAAATTACTGATGCTGCCGATGTGGGAGCACTGTCCGCCATTTTTTTTCTGAAGACGAGACTTTCGGCGAAAAAACTGTTTTCTGCAGAACTCCATATTTCACTGAGGGTAAAACCTCGAGAAGTGGCCTACAGACCGTCGAATACATCCCCATGAACTAACAGTGCCGCTGTGCAGGGCCGACGGAGGAAACTGCCGCCGTAAACGCGGCACATGATCGATGCTGCAGAAGAGAGTTCCAGCCAGAGAGAGGGGCCAGTCGGCCGTCGACGACCCTCACTCCAGGAATTGCGTGGTAGGAGTTCGGACGCTATCAGTACTCACACCGCAAACACTCATCGTATTGAATATTCTCAAATTTCCGCAGAGTACACATGCGACACACGCGGTCCCGAAGGCGAGTCAACACAAACTTGGTATTAGTTCATTATTCACCCATCCAGGGGGAGCCACAAGACCAACTCTCATAAGGCGGAAGCAGTCTCGGAATCTCTGAACCAGTGCACAAAGGATGGGCAAGCCCCAACTCGGAACAAAGCAGTCCGCTGAGATGCTGTTTCTGGCTCCGACCCGCTTGCTTGCTGCTGTGCTGTCTACGTCCATCTCCAGACCCACAAGAATATTGGGAACCAGGCACATATTTATCAGCGGAGCTACAAATATTTGGATTGCTGCTGCAGTCTGACACCGTCTCCTCTTGACAGTTGTGGTTCTGCGACGAATCTCCACATGTATATCGCACATAATTTTCCATGTAAAAAAAAATCATTCCCATAATGGCTATCGCTGTGCTGAATCTATACCTCCCTCACGATAGGACACACAGTAGTAACCACCAGACACGCCTACATATATCGCAATGACTGTTGTGCAAAGGCTGGGTCAGTTAGTTCCCCTTAGCACAAAGGCGTCACTGTTTCTGGCCCCAACCTATTTGCTTCCTTGCTTTCTACACCTATCTCCAGACTCTAGGATTACAGGAACACATTTCTCAGGTGTCATGAATGAAAGAGATGCTGTCACCTCATCCTTGCGGGACCCAAACTGCCACTTGCACTTGTTTCGGCAGCTGACGGCCGCGACGTCACTTCACGGGGGCGGCCGGTGCATCTCGACCCTTGGGAGCGTTTGAGGTGGCGCTCTGTGCAGTCCAGTGGAGAGGGGATGGCGGGAGGTGCGTGCTTCGCGATCGAAAGATTTTTAACTGTGCAATTACGTGTGGTGTGTGTTTCATGATGGTATTCCTTGCAAATTCGGAATAAAGAAAAAACCTCTTACAAGACCTGCATCTTCCCAAAATAGCAGAGAATGATGAGCAAGAGAAATCCAACCCCTTACAACTGTATTTATATAAATAAACAATATAGCCTTGAATGTCCTGTCATGAGATTCTTCCTCTCTGCCACGGAGCAGCCAATTTTCATGTAGGGAATGGGAGGGGAGGGGGAGAAGGTTGGGGGAGATGGGAGCGGGAGGGATGGGGGTTTACCTGAGGGGGGTGGGTTAGTTCATTGATCAATTTAAGTAGTCATTTAGAATGATAAGAGTGAGAGGGGGCTATTCGAGTAACTCAGACTTGAGAGTGTACCTGCAGCAGCGAGGGAGAGGGGATGGGTTGTAGGTTTCCTGTGGGTTGGGGGGGGGGGGGGACTTAGGGCGATGGGCTGGGGAACAATAGGTTAAGTACCTGTCAGTCAAAAGGAATGATTCTATTAGTAGAACAATAGGTTAAGTACCTGTCAATCAAAACGAATGAGTCTTTTAGTAGAACAATAGGTTAAGTACCTGTCGAGCAAAAGAAAGGATTCTTTTAGTAGAACAATAGGTTAAGTACCTGTCAGACAAATGAGAACAATGTTGCCCCTGAGTGCATACCTGCCCCTGATGTAGGCACCCCACATGCTGGCCTTGTTCCTGTGCTTAAGTGAACTAGTCTTTACATTTTATGACTTTCTTAAGCTTTGTTATTCTGTGATAGGAAACTAAGGACATTTGTATGTATTGTTTAAAGTGATGCTATTTTCACTTACGGCACATTATTAGATTTCTGGCAGAGTGGATGGAGTCTCACTTGTGAACACTGTCGACATAGAACGCAAACAATAGGTGTGGTATCGTCCAAAGCATACGAAGCATGGAGTCCCAGATTGATGTTGGTACCTCACGACCACAAGCTATAGACAGTCGGTGCAGGACGCAGCCACTAATGAGAGATGTCAGCGAAGACACGCCCACAAGAGGTCACATATGCTACCACTGCTGAATGTCAGAGAGTAGCGCCACTCTACCATCTGTTGTAGGCCACCCTGGTAGCAGCAGCAACGGCATCGTAGCTCAGACCTGGCAGCCCTGGTACCATTAATCACCTCTGTATACAGGGTGTTACAAAAAGGTACGGCCCACCTTTCAGGAAACATTCCTCACATACAAATAAAGAAAAAATGTTATGTGGACATGTGTCCGGAAACGCTTAATTTCCATGTTAGAGCTCATTTTAGTTTCGTCCACCTACGCTCAATGGAGCACGTTATCATGATTTCATACGGGATACTCTACCTGTGCTGCTAGAACATGTGCCTTTACAAGTACGACTCAACATGTGGTTCATGCGCGATGGAGCTCCTGCACATTTCTGTCGAAGTGTTCGTACGCTTCTCAACAACAGATTCGGTGACCGATGGATTGGTAGGGGCGGACCAATTCCTTGGCCTCCACGCTCTCCTGACCTCACCCCTCTTGACTTTCTTTTATGGGGGCATTCGAAAGTTCTTGTATACGCAACCCCGGTACCAAATGTAGAGACTCTTCGTGCTCGTATTGTGGACGGATGTGATACAATACGCCATTCTCCAGGGCTCCATCAGCGCATCGGGGATTCCGTGCGACGGAGAGTGGATGCATGTATCTTCGCTAACGGAGGACATTTTGAACATTTCCTGTAACAAAGTATTTGACGTCACTCTGGTACGTTTTGATGCTGTGTGTTTCCATTTCATGATTATTGTGTTACAAAAAGGTACGGCCCACCTTTCAGGAAACATTCCTCACATACAAATAAAGAAAAAATGTTATGTGGACATGTGTCCGGAAACGCTTAATTTCCATGTTAGAGCTCATTTTAGTTTCGTCCACCTACGCTCAATGGAGCACGTTATCATGATTTCATACGGGATACTCTACCTGTGCTGCTAGAACATGTGCCTTTACAAGTACGACTCAACATGTGGTTCATGCGCGATGGAGCTCCTGCACATTTCTGTCGAAGTGTTCGTACGCTTCTCAACAACAGATTCGGTGACCGATGGATTGGTAGGGGCGGACCAATTCCTTGGCCTCCACGCTCTCCTGACCTCACCCCTCTTGACTTTCTTTTATGGGGGCATTCGAAAGTTCTTGTATACGCAACCCCGGTACCAAATGTAGAGACTCTTCGTGCTCGTATTGTGGACGGATGTGATACAATACGCCATTCTCCAGGGCTCCATCAGCGCATCGGGGATTCCGTGCGACGGAGAGTGGATGCATGTATCTTCGCTAACGGAGGACATTTTGAACATTTCCTGTAACAAAGTATTTGACGTCACTCTGGTACGTTTTGATGCTGTGTGTTTCCATTTCATGATTATTGTGTTACAAAAAGGTACGGCCCACCTTTCAGGAAACATTCCTCACATACAAATAAAGAAAAAATGTTATGTGGACATGTGTCCGGAAACGCTTAATTTCCATGTTAGAGCTCATTTTAGTTTCGTCCACCTACGCTCAATGGAGCACGTTATCATGATTTCATACGGGATACTCTACCTGTGCTGCTAGAACATGTGCCTTTACAAGTACGACTCAACATGTGGTTCATGCGCGATGGAGCTCCTGCACATTTCTGTCGAAGTGTTCGTACGCTTCTCAACAACAGATTCGGTGACCGATGGATTGGTAGGGGCGGACCAATTCCTTGGCCTCCACGCTCTCCTGACCTCACCCCTCTTGACTTTCTTTTATGGGGGCATTCGAAAGTTCTTGTATACGCAACCCCGGTACCAAATGTAGAGACTCTTCGTGCTCGTATTGTGGACGGATGTGATACAATACGCCATTCTCCAGGGCTCCATCAGCGCATCGGGGATTCCGTGCGACGGAGAGTGGATGCATGTATCTTCGCTAACGGAGGACATTTTGAACATTTCCTGTAACAAAGTATTTGACGTCACTCTGGTACGTTTTGATGCTGTGTGTTTCCATTTCATGATTATTGTGTTACAAAAAGGTACGGCCCACCTTTCAGGAAACATTCCTCACATACAAATAAAGAAAAAATGTTATGTGGACATGTGTCCGGAAACGCTTAATTTCCATGTTAGAGCTCATTTTAGTTTCGTCCACCTACGCTCAATGGAGCACGTTATCATGATTTCATACGGGATACTCTACCTGTGCTGCTAGAACATGTGCCTTTACAAGTACGACTCAACATGTGGTTCATGCGCGATGGAGCTCCTGCACATTTCTGTCGAAGTGTTCGTACGCTTCTCAACAACAGATTCGGTGACCGATGGATTGGTAGGGGCGGACCAATTCCTTGGCCTCCACGCTCTCCTGACCTCACCCCTCTTGACTTTCTTTTATGGGGGCATTCGAAAGTTCTTGTATACGCAACCCCGGTACCAAATGTAGAGACTCTTCGTGCTCGTATTGTGGACGGATGTGATACAATACGCCATTCTCCAGGGCTCCATCAGCGCATCGGGGATTCCGTGCGACGGAGAGTGGATGCATGTATCTTCGCTAACGGAGGACATTTTGAACATTTCCTGTAACAAAGTATTTGACGTCACTCTGGTACGTTTTGATGCTGTGTGTTTCCATTTCATGATTATTGTGTTACAAAAAGGTACGGCCCACCTTTCAGGAAACATTCCTCACATACAAATAAAGAAAAAATGTTATGTGGACATGTGTCCGGAAACGCTTAATTTCCATGTTAGAGCTCATTTTAGTTTCGTCCACCTACGCTCAATGGAGCACGTTATCATGATTTCATACGGGATACTCTACCTGTGCTGCTAGAACATGTGCCTTTACAAGTACGACTCAACATGTGGTTCATGCGCGATGGAGCTCCTGCACATTTCTGTCGAAGTGTTCGTACGCTTCTCAACAACAGATTCGGTGACCGATGGATTGGTAGGGGCGGACCAATTCCTTGGCCTCCACGCTCTCCTGACCTCACCCCTCTTGACTTTCTTTTATGGGGGCATTCGAAAGTTCTTGTATACGCAACCCCGGTACCAAATGTAGAGACTCTTCGTGCTCGTATTGTGGACGGATGTGATACAATACGCCATTCTCCAGGGCTCCATCAGCGCATCGGGGATTCCGTGCGACGGAGAGTGGATGCATGTATCTTCGCTAACGGAGGACATTTTGAACATTTCCTGTAACAAAGTATTTGACGTCACTCTGGTACGTTTTGATGCTGTGTGTTTCCATTTCATGATTATTGTGTTACAAAAAGGTACGGCCCACCTTTCAGGAAACATTCCTCACATACAAATAAAGAAAAAATGTTATGTGGACATGTGTCCGGAAACGCTTAATTTCCATGTTAGAGCTCATTTTAGTTTCGTCCACCTACGCTCAATGGAGCACGTTATCATGATTTCATACGGGATACTCTACCTGTGCTGCTAGAACATGTGCCTTTACAAGTACGACTCAACATGTGGTTCATGCGCGATGGAGCTCCTGCACATTTCTGTCGAAGTGTTCGTACGCTTCTCAACAACAGATTCGGTGACCGATGGATTGGTAGGGGCGGACCAATTCCTTGGCCTCCACGCTCTCCTGACCTCACCCCTCTTGACTTTCTTTTATGGGGGCATTCGAAAGTTCTTGTATACGCAACCCCGGTACCAAATGTAGAGACTCTTCGTGCTCGTATTGTGGACGGATGTGATACAATACGCCATTCTCCAGGGCTCCATCAGCGCATCGGGGATTCCGTGCGACGGAGAGTGGATGCATGTATCTTCGCTAACGGAGGACATTTTGAACATTTCCTGTAACAAAGTATTTGACGTCACTCTGGTACGTTTTGATGCTGTGTGTTTCCATTTCATGATTATTGTGTTACAAAAAGGTACGGCCCACCTTTCAGGAAACATTCCTCACATACAAATAAAGAAAAAATGTTATGTGGACATGTGTCCGGAAACGCTTAATTTCCATGTTAGAGCTCATTTTAGTTTCGTCCACCTACGCTCAATGGAGCACGTTATCATGATTTCATACGGGATACTCTACCTGTGCTGCTAGAACATGTGCCTTTACAAGTACGACTCAACATGTGGTTCATGCGCGATGGAGCTCCTGCACATTTCTGTCGAAGTGTTCGTACGCTTCTCAACAACAGATTTGGTGACCGATGGATTGGTAGGGGCGGACCAATTCCTTGGCCTCCACGCTCTCCTGACCTCACCCCTCTTGACTTTCTTTTATGGGGGCATTCGAAAGTTCTTGTATACGCAACCCCGGTACCAAATGTAGAGACTCTTCGTGCTCGTATTGTGGACGGATGTGATACAATACGCCATTCTCCAGGGCTCCATCAGCGCATCGGGGATTCCGTGCGACGGAGAGTGGATGCATGTATCTTCGCTAACGGAGGACATTTTGAACATTTCCTGTAACAAAGTATTTGACGTCACTCTGGTACGTTTTGATGCTGTGTGTTTCCATTTCATGATTATTGTGTTACAAAAAGGTACGGCCCACCTTTCAGGAAACATTCCTCACATACAAATAAAGAAAAAATGTTATGTGGACATGTGTCCGGAAACGCTTAATTTCCATGTTAGAGCTCATTTTAGTTTCGTCCACCTACGCTCAATGGAGCACGTTATCATGATTTCATACGGGATACTCTACCTGTGCTGCTAGAACATGTGCCTTTACAAGTACGACTCAACATGTGGTTCATGCGCGATGGAGCTCCTGCACATTTCTGTCGAAGTGTTCGTACGCTTCTCAACAACAGATTCGGTGACCGATGGATTGGTAGGGGCGGACCAATTCCTTGGCCTCCACGCTCTCCTGACCTCACCCCTCTTGACTTTCTTTTATGGGGGCATTCGAAAGTTCTTGTATACGCAACCCCGGTACCAAATGTAGAGACTCTTCGTGCTCGTATTGTGGACGGATGTGATACAATACGCCATTCTCCAGGGCTCCATCAGCGCATCGGGGATTCCGTGCGACGGAGAGTGGATGCATGTATCTTCGCTAACGGAGGACATTTTGAACATTTCCTGTAACAAAGTATTTGACGTCACTCTGGTACGTTTTGATGCTGTGTGTTTCCATTTCATGATTATTGTGTTACAAAAAGGTACGGCCCACCTTTCAGGAAACATTCCTCACATACAAATAAAGAAAAAATGTTATGTGGACATGTGTCTGGAAACGCTTAATTTCCATGTTAGAGCTCATTTTAGTTTCGTCCACCTACGCTCAATGGAGCACGTTATCATGATTTCATACGGGATACTCTACCTGTGCTGCTAGAACATGTGCCTTTACAAGTACGACTCAACATGTGGTTCATGCGCGATGGAGCTCCTGCACATTTCTGTCGAAGTGTTCGTACGCTTCTCAACAACAGATTCGGTGACCGATGGATTGGTAGGGGCGGACCAATTCCTTGGCCTCCACGCTCTCCTGACCTCACCCCTCTTGACTTTCTTTTATGGGGGCATTCGAAAGTTCTTGTATACGCAACCCCGGTACCAAATGTAGAGACTCTTCGTGCTCGTATTGTGGACGGATGTGATACAATACGCCATTCTCCAGGGCTCCATCAGCGCATCGGGGATTCCGTGCGACGGAGAGTGGATGCATGTATCTTCGCTAACGGAGGACATTTTGAACATTTCCTGTAACAAAGTATTTGACGTCACTCTGGTACGTTTTGATGCTGTGTGTTTCCATTTCATGATTATTGTGTTACAAAAAGGTACGGCCCACCTTTCAGGAAACATTCCTCACATACACATAAAGAAAAAATGTTATGTGGACATGTGTCCGGAAACGCTTAATTTCCATGTTAGAGCTCATTTTAGTTTCGTCCACCTACGCTCAATGGAGCACGTTATCATGATTTCATACGGGATACTCTACCTGTGCTGCTAGAACATGTGCCTTTACAAGTACGACTCAACATGTGGTTCATGCGCGATGGAGCTCCTGCACATTTCTGTCGAAGTGTTCGTACGCTTCTCAACAACAGATTCGGTGACCGATGGATTGGTAGGGGCGGACCAATTCCTTGGCCTCCACGCTCTCCTGACCTCACCCCTCTTGACTTTCTTTTATGGGGGCATTCGAAAGTTCTTGTATACGCAACCCCGGTACCAAATGTAGAGACTCTTCGTGCTCGTATTGTGGACGGATGTGATACAATACGCCATTCTCCAGGGCTCCATCAGCGCATCGGGGATTCCGTGCGACGGAGAGTGGATGCATGTATCTTCGCTAACGGAGGACATTTTGAACATTTCCTGTAACAAAGTATTTGACGTCACTCTGGTACGTTTTGATGCTGTGTGTTTCCATTTCATGATTATTGTGTTACAAAAAGGTACGGCCCACCTTTCAGGAAACATTCCTCACATACAAATAAAGAAAAAATGTTATGTGGACATGTGTCTGGAAACGCTTAATTTCCATGTTAGAGCTCATTTTAGTTTCGTCCACCTACGCTCAATGGAGCACGTTATCATGATTTCATACGGGATACTCTACCTGTGCTGCTAGAACATGTGCCTTTACAAGTACGACTCAACATGTGGTTCATGCGCGATGGAGCTCCTGCACATTTCTGTCGAAGTGTTCGTACGCTTCTCAACAACAGATTCGGTGACCGATGGATTGGTAGGGGCGGACCAATTCCTTGGCCTCCACGCTCTCCTGACCTCACCCCTCTTGACTTTCTTTTATGGGGGCATTCGAAAGTTCTTGTATACGCAACCCCGGTACCAAATGTAGAGACTCTTCGTGCTCGTATTGTGGACGGATGTGATACAATACGCCATTCTCCAGGGCTCCATCAGCGCATCGGGGATTCCGTGCGACGGAGAGTGGATGCATGTATCTTCGCTAACGGAGGACATTTTGAACATTTCCTGTAACAAAGTGTTTGACGTCACTCTGGTACGTTTTGATGCTGTGTGTTTCCATTTCATGATTATTGTGTTACAAAAAGGTACGGCCCACCTTTCAGGAAACATTCCTCACATACAAATAAAGAAAAAATGTTATGTGGACATGTGTCCGGAAACGCTTAATTTCCATGTTAGAGCTCATTTTAGTTTCGTCCACCTACGCTCAATGGAGCACGTTATCATGATTTCATACGGGATACTCTACCTGTGCTGCTAGAACATGTGCCTTTACAAGTACGACTCAACATGTGGTTCATGCGCGATGGAGCTCCTGCACATTTCTGTCGAAGTGTTCGTACGCTTCTCAACAACAGATTCGGTGACCGATGGATTGGTAGGGGCGGACCAATTCCTTGGCCTCCACGCTCTCCTGACCTCACCCCTCTTGACTTTCTTTTATGGGGGCATTCGAAAGTTCTTGTATACGCAACCCCGGTACCAAATGTAGAGACTCTTCGTGCTCGTATTGTGGACGGATGTGATACAATACGCCATTCTCCAGGGCTCCATCAGCGCTTCGGGGATTCCGTGCGACGGAGAGTGGATGCATGTATCTTCGCTAACGGAGGACATTTTGAACATTTCCTGTAACAAAGTATTTGACGTCACTCTGGTACGTTTTGATGCTGTGTGTTTCCATTTCATGATTATTGTGTTACAAAAAGGTACGGCCCACCTTTCAGGAAACATTCCTCACATACAAATAAAGAAAAAATGTTATGTGGACATGTGTCCGGAAACGCTTAATTTCCATGTTAGAGCTCATTTTAGTTTCGTCCACCTACGCTCAATGGAGCACGTTATCATGATTTCATACGGGATACTCTACCTGTGCTGCTAGAACATGTGCCTTTACAAGTACGACTCAACATGTGGTTCATGCGCGATGGAGCTCCTGCACATTTCTGTCGAAGTGTTCGTACGCTTCTCAACAACAGATTCGGTGACCGATGGATTGGTAGGGGCGGACCAATTCCTTGGCCTCCACGCTCTCCTGACCTCACCCCTCTTGACTTTCTTTTATGGGGGCATTCGAAAGTTCTTGTATACGCAACCCCGGTACCAAATGTAGAGACTCTTCGTGCTCGTATTGTGGACGGATGTGATACAATACGCCATTCTCCAGGGCTCCATCAGCGCATCGGGGATTCCGTGCGACGGAGAGTGGATGCATGTATCTTCGCTAACGGAGGACATTTTGAACATTTCCTGTAACAAAGTATTTGACGTCACTCTGGTACGTTTTGATGCTGTGTGTTTCCATTTCATGATTATTGTGTTACAAAAAGGTACGGCCCACCTTTCAGGAAACATTCCTCACATACAAATAAAGAAAAAATGTTATGTGGACATGTGTCCGGAAACGCTTAATTTCCATGTTAGAGCTCATTTTAGTTTCGTCCACCTACGCTCAATGGAGCACGTTATCATGATTTCATACGGGATACTCTACCTGTGCTGCTAGAACATGTGCCTTTACAAGTACGACTCAACATGTGGTTCATGCGCGATGGAGCTCCTGCACATTTCTGTCGAAGTGTTCGTACGCTTCTCAACAACAGATTCGGTGACCGATGGATTGGTAGGGGCGGACCAATTCCTTGGCCTCCACGCTCTCCTGACCTCACCCCTCTTGACTTTCTTTTATGGGGGCATTCGAAAGTTCTTGTATACGCAACCCCGGTACCAAATGTAGAGACTCTTCGTGCTCGTATTGTGGACGGATGTGATACAATACGCCATTCTCCAGGGCTCCATCAGCGCATCGGGGATTCCGTGCGACGGAGAGTGGATGCATGTATCTTCGCTAACGGAGGACATTTTGAACATTTCCTGTAACAAAGTATTTGACGTCACTCTGGTACGTTTTGATGCTGTGTGTTTCCATTTCATGATTATTGTGTTACAAAAAGGTACGGCCCACCTTTCAGGAAACATTCCTCACATACAAATAAAGAAAAAATGTTATGTGGACATGTGTCCGGAAACGCTTAATTTCCATGTTAGAGCTCATTTTAGTTTCGTCCACCTACGCTCAATGGAGCACGTTATCATGATTTCATACGGGATACTCTACCTGTGCTGCTAGAACATGTGCCTTTACAAGTACGACTCAACATGTGGTTCATGCGCGATGGAGCTCCTGCACATTTCTGTCGAAGTGTTCGTACGCTTCTCAACAACAGATTCGGTGACCGATGGATTGGTAGGGGCGGACCAATTCCTTGGCCTCCACGCTCTCCCGACCTCACCCCTCTTGACTTTCTTTTATGGGGGCATTCGAAAGTTCTTGTATACGCAACCCCGGTACCAAATGTAGAGACTCTTCGTGCTCGTATTGTGGACGGATGTGATACAATACGCCATTCTCCAGGGCTCCATCAGCGCATCGGGGATTCCGTGCGACGGAGAGTGGATGCATGTATCTTCGCTAACGGAGGACATTTTGAACATTTCCTGTAACAAAGTATTTGACGTCACTCTGGTACGTTTTGATGCTGTGTGTTTCCATTTCATGATTATTGTGTTACAAAAAGGTACGGCCCACCTTTCAGGAAACATTCCTCACATACAAATAAAGAAAAAATGTTATGTGGACATGTGTCCGGAAACGCTTAATTTCCATGTTAGAGCTCATTTTAGTTTCGTCCACCTACGCTCAATGGAGCACGTTATCATGATTTCATACGGGATACTCTACCTGTGCTGCTAGAACATGTGCCTTTACAAGTACGACTCAACATGTGGTTCATGCGCGATGGAGCTCCTGCACATTTCTGTCGAAGTGTTCGTACGCTTCTCAACAACAGATTCGGTGACCGATGGATTGGTAGGGGCGGACCAATTCCTTGGCCTCCACGCTCTCCTGACCTCACCCCTCTTGACTTTCTTTTATGGGGGCATTCGAAAGTTCTTGTATACGCAACCCCGGTACCAAATGTAGAGACTCTTCGTGCTCGTATTGTGGACGGATGTGATACAATACGCCATTCTCCAGGGCTCCATCAGCGCATCGGGGATTCCGTGCGACGGAGAGTGGATGCATGTATCTTCGCTAACGGAGGACATTTTGAACATTTCCTGTAACAAAGTATTTGACGTCACTCTGGTACGTTTTGATGCTGTGTGTTTCCATTTCATGATTATTGTGTTACAAAAAGGTACGGCCCACCTTTCAGGAAACATTCCTCACATACAAATAAAGAAAAAATGTTATGTGGACATGTGTCCGGAAACGCTTAATTTCCATGTTAGAGCTCATTTTAGTTTCGTCCACCTACGCTCAATGGAGCACGTTATCATGATTTCATACGGGATACTCTACCTGTGCTGCTAGAACATGTGCCTTTACAAGTACGACTCAACATGTGGTTCATGCGCGATGGAGCTCCTGCACATTTCTGTCGAAGTGTTCGTACGCTTCTCAACAACAGATTCGGTGACCGATGGATTGGTAGGGGCGGACCAATTCCTTGGCCTCCACGCTCTCCTGACCTCACCCCTCTTGACTTTCTTTTATGGGGGCATTCGAAAGTTCTTGTATACGCAACCCCGGTACCAAATGTAGAGACTCTTCGTGCTCGTATTGTGGACGGATGTGATACAATACGCCATTCTCCAGGGCTCCATCAGCGCATCGGGGATTCCGTGCGACGGAGAGTGGATGCATGTATCTTCGCTAACGGAGGACATTTTGAACATTTCCTGTAACAAAGTATTTGACGTCACTCTGGTACGTTTTGATGCTGTGTGTTTCCATTTCATGATTATTGTGTTACAAAAAGGTACGGCCCACCTTTCAGGAAACATTCCTCACATACAAATAAAGAAAAAATGTTATGTGGACATGTGTCCGGAAACGCTTAATTTCCATGTTAGAGCTCATTTTAGTTTCGTCCACCTACGCTCAATGGAGCACGTTATCATGATTTCATACGGGATACTCTACCTGTGCTGCTAGAACATGTGCCTTTACAAGTACGACTCAACATGTGGTTCATGCGCGATGGAGCTCCTGCACATTTCTGTCGAAGTGTTCGTACGCTTCTCAACAACAGATTCGGTGACCGATGGATTGGTAGGGGCGGACCAATTCCTTGGCCTCCACGCTCTCCTGACCTCACCCCTCTTGACTTTCTTTTATGGGGGCATTCGAAAGTTCTTGTATACGCAACCCCGGTACCAAATGTAGAGACTCTTCGTGCTCGTATTGTGGACGGATGTGATACAATACGCCATTCTCCAGGGCTCCATCAGCGCATCGGGGATTCCGTGCGACGGAGAGTGGATGCATGTATCTTCGCTAACGGAGGACATTTTGAACATTTCCTGTAACAAAGTATTTGACGTCACTCTGGTACGTTTTGATGCTGTGTGTTTCCATTTCATGATTATTGTGTTACAAAAAGGTACGGCCCACCTTTCAGGAAACATTCCTCACATACAAATAAAGAAAAAATGTTATGTGGACATGTGTCCGGAAACGCTTAATTTCCATGTTAGAGCTCATTTTAGTTTCGTCCACCTACGCTCAATGGAGCACGTTATCATGATTTCATACGGGATACTCTACCTGTGCTGCTAGAACATGTGCCTTTACAAGTACGACTCAACATGTGGTTCATGCGCGATGGAGCTCCTGCACATTTCTGTCGAAGTGTTCGTACGCTTCTCAACAACAGATTCGGTGACCGATGGATTGGTAGGGGCGGACCAATTCCTTGGCCTCCACGCTCTCCTGGCCTCACCCCTCTTGACTTTCTTTTATGGGGGCATTCGAAAGTTCTTGTATACGCAACCCCGGTACCAAATGTAGAGACTCTTCGTGCTCGTATTGTGGACGGATGTGATACAATACGCCATTCTCCAGGGCTCCATCAGCGCATCGGGGATTCCGTGCGATGGAGAGTGGATGCATGTATCTTCGCTAACGGAGGACATTTTGAACATTTCCTGTAACAAAGTATTTGACGTCACTCTGGTACGTTTTGATGCTGTGTGTTTCCATTTCATGATTATTGTGTTACAAAAAGGTACGGCCCACCTTTCAGGAAACATTCCTCACATACAAATAAAGAAAAAATGTTATGTGGACATGTGTCCGGAAACGCTTAATTTCCATGTTAGAGCTCATTTTAGTTTCGTCCACCTACGCTCAATGGAGCACGTTATCATGATTTCATACGGGATACTCTACCTGTGCTGCTAGAACATGTGCCTTTACAAGTACGACTCAACATGTGGTTCATGCGCGATGGAGCTCCTGCACATTTCTGTCGAAGTGTTCGTACGCTTCTCAACAACAGATTCGGTGACCGATGGATTGGTAGGGGCGGACCAATTCCTTGGCCTCCACGCTCTCCTGACCTCACCCCTCTTGACTTTCTTTTATGGGGGCATTCGAAAGTTCTTGTATACGCAACCCCGGTACCAAATGTAGAGACTCTTCGTGCTCGTATTGTGGACGGATGTGATACAATACGCCATTCTCCAGGGCTCCATCAGCGCATCGGGGATTCCGTGCGACGGAGAGTGGATGCATGTATCTTCGCTAACGGAGGACATTTTGAACATTTCCTGTAACAAAGTATTTGACGTCACTCTGGTACGTTTTGATGCTGTGTGTTTCCATTTCATGATTATTGTGTTACAAAAAGGTACGGCCCACCTTTCAGGAAACATTCCTCACATACAAATAAAGAAAAAATGTTATGTGGACATGTGTCCGGAAACGCTTAATTTCCATGTTAGAGCTCATTTTAGTTTCGTCCACCTACGCTCAATGGAGCACGTTATCATGATTTCATACGGGATACTCTACCTGTGCTGCTAGAACATGTGCCTTTACAAGTACGACTCAACATGTGGTTCATGCGCGATGGAGCTCCTGCACATTTCTGTCGAAGTGTTCGTACGCTTCTCAACAACAGATTCGGTGACCGATGGATTGGTAGGGGCGGACCAATTCCTTGGCCTCCACGCTCTCCTGACCTCACCCCTCTTGACTTTCTTTTATGGGGGCATTCGAAAGTTCTTGTATACGCAACCCCGGTACCAAATGTAGAGACTCTTCGTGCTCGTATTGTGGACGGATGTGATACAATACGCCATTCTCCAGGGCTCCATCAGCGCATCGGGGATTCCGTGCGACGGAGAGTGGATGCATGTATCTTCGCTAACGGAGGACATTTTGAACATTTCCTGTAACAAAGTATTTGACGTCACTCTGGTACGTTTTGATGCTGTGTGTTTCCATTTCATGATTATTGTGTTACAAAAAGGTACGGCCCACCTTTCAGGAAACATTCCTCACATACAAATAAAGAAAAAATGTTATGTGGACATGTGTCCGGAAACGCTTAATTTCCATGTTAGAGCTCATTTTAGTTTCGTCCACCTACGCTCAATGGAGCACGTTATCATGATTTCATACGGGATACTCTACCTGTGCTGCTAGAACATGTGCCTTTACAAGTACGACTCAACATGTGGTTCATGCGCGATGGAGCCCCTGCACATTTCTGTCGAAGTGTTCGTACGCTTCTCAACAACAGATTCGGTGACCGATGGATTGGTAGGGGCGGACCAATTCCTTGGCCTCCACGCTCTCCTGACCTCACCCCTCTTGACTTTCTTTTATGGGGGCATTCGAAAGTTCTTGTATACGCAACCCCGGTACCAAATGTAGAGACTCTTCGTGCTCGTATTGTGGACGGATGTGATACAATACGCCATTCTCCAGGGCTCCATCAGCGCATCGGGGATTCCGTGCGACGGAGAGTGGATGCATGTATCTTCGCTAACGGAGGACATTTTGAACATTTCCTGTAACAAAGTATTTGACGTCACTCTGGTACGTTTTGATGCTGTGTGTTTCCATTTCATGATTATTGTGATTTGAAGAGAAGTAATAAAATGAGCTCTAACATGGAAAGTAAGCGTTTCCGGACACATGTCCACATAACATATTTTCTTTCTTTGTGTGTGAGGAATGTTTCCTGAAAGTTTGGCCGTACCTTTTTGTAACACCCTGTATAGTTAATAAGCATTGATAAGAGACTGTCTTCCAGTACTATTCAGTTATCCTTGTGTTCTGCGACGGTGCTACAAATATATTGTCGTTCATGGGGACTAGTATTGTGTGCAAGTTAAGTATTCTATATTAGAGTTTTACTAAAATGAAATAGTGTAACTTAAAATGTAACTTGTGCTCGCTTCAGTGCACTAATGTGATCAGTGTAAATGAATATCGTTAGCTGACTTTTTTAGCCGGCCGAAGTGGCCGCGCGGTTCTAGGCGCTACAGTCTGGAACCGCGCGACCGCTACGGTCGCAGGTTCGAATCCTGCCTCGGGCATGGATGTGCGTGATGTCCTTAGGTTAGTTAGGTTTAAGTAGTTCTAAGTTCTAGGGGACTGATGACCACAGCAGTTACGTCCCATAGTACTCAGAGTCATTTGAACCATTTTTTTTTACTTTTTTGTTAATGTTCCATGGCTACAACATTTCTCACATTCAGCTAAGTGTATTGTACATTTAAATTCCTTGTGACAAGTTTGTTAATAGCTCTTAAATTAAAATATGTTAAGACTATTACCTATCCGACATCCACGAAGCCATTTCGCTTACGTTCTGTAAAATGAACATTAGTACACGCCTATTTTTATAAATATGTGCTATATATATTCTTGTTTTCTAACATGTTCTTCATCCTTAACGACCTCTTCACTGTGTATCTACGGAAACACATCTAATATATCTAGGTCGCAGATGTTACAGTCTCCGCTTTCGTGATATAACGTAACTGAATTTTTATCGCGCAGTCCTTTATCCTACCTTTTCTGTCTCTTCACTGGGCCTTTCTTTTGCTAAATGCTCTTCGTTTACTAAAGAGAACAGCTTTAATCACTTTCAGCGACAAAACGGCAGTCTTCTTGAAATGTCTCTGCTCCTGTAGATACCCATAAACACATTTAAGACAAGATTACAGTTTCGTTTTTTGACGTAAGTCTGCTTTCCGGGCCTGTGGTTGGCGCTAGAATAGTAGATGTCAGCTGTCTTAAAAACACAATTACACAAAGCATTCTTTTTTAGGAATCCATCTTTCATATTCGCATAGCACTCAGCCCATTGTATTGTATGAACAATAATATTTTTCTCAGTAATACTAGACAATGGACAAATAACTGGAAATCTCGGTCACAAAAAGAAATAGTTAGCGGAACCTTGTTTTTTTTCCCCTGTAATGTGTTTCAGTTTGTTAACAGCAGAAACCATGTCTGATTAATATAGACCAGAAGAGTGAGCTGAAGAACAAAGCTACATTCATTAGACACATTTCAAGCATACAGGGTGATTACCTCACACAACTACTGGCAGCAGCAGAGGTCACAGAACGACGTCACGCCACTAGAGACCCTGTCGTGGACGCCGGATGTGTTAGCGGGCACGTCGCTGACCGACTCAGCAACGATACATCACAAATGAAGAATTGTCCTCCATTCCATCATGTCGCCCTTCTGCTGCACACTTTACTGACCAATGTCAATGGTAGAAGTAACACATCTGAATCTGAAACCGCCAACAAGGCTATATATTGTAATTGGTACAAATGGCTCTGAGCACTATGTCACTTAACTGCTGAGGTCATCAGTCCCCTAGAACATAGAACTACTTTAACCTAACTAACCTAAGGACATCACACACATCCGTGCCCGAGGCAGGATTCGAACGTGCGACCGTAGCGGTCGCGCGGTTCCAGACTAAAACGCCTAGAACCGCTCGGTCACACCGGCCGGCACGCACACACACACACACACACACACACACACACACACACACACACACACACACACACACACACACAAACACAAACACACACACACATTTATACACACACACGCACGCACACAAAATCACGCATCGAATAGATTTTGTCACGTGCAATAAAATAGGGCCAAGCAATTTTTCATTCAGACATGTTGCGATATGAACACTAATGTGACAGCAGAAAATTTACAACGTGTGAGCGTTTCATCACATGCAGTTTACAATGAAATGAGCAATAGTAACAATTAAAATACGCAAATAAAGAAACCAGTTTATTATCAAATGTTACTGAAATACGTACTATGTAGATATTGTCGTAGACAAAAGGAAACAAATTAGATTATGTTAAATTACTGAACACAAACAAATATCTGGCAGTAGACATTATATTAACATAGCCAACAACTAAAGTAAACGACAAAAAATCTGTATATACACTCCTGGAAATTGAAATAAGAACACCGTGAATTCATTGTGCCAGGAAGGGGAAACTTTATTGACACATTCCTGGGGTCAGATACATCACATGATCACACTGACAGAACCACACGCACATAGACACAGGCAACAGAGCATGCACAATGTCGGCACTAGTACAGTGTATATCCACCTTTCGCAGCAATGCAGGCTGCTATTCTCCCATGGAGACGATCGTAGAGATGCTGGATGTAGTCCTGTGGAACGGCTTGCCATGCCATTTCCACCTGGCGCCTCAGTTGGACCAGCGTTCGTGCTGGACGTGAAGACCGCGTGAGACGACGCTTCATCCAGTCCCAAACATGCTCAATGGGGAACAGATCCGGAGATCTTGCTGGCCAGGGTAGTTGACTTACACCTTCTAGAGTACGTTGGGTGGATCGGGATGCATGCGGACGTGCATTGTCCTGTTGGAACAGCAAGTTCCCTTGCCGGTCTAGGAATGGTAGAACGATGGGTTCGATGACGGTTTGGATGTACCGTGCACTATTCAGTGTCCCCTCGCCGATCACCAGAGGTGTACGGCCAGTGTAGGAGATCGCTCCCCACACCATGATGCCGGGTGTTGGCCCTGTGTGCCTCGGTCGTATGCAGTCCTGATTGTGGCGCTCACCTGCACGGCGCCAAACACGCATACGACCATCATTGGCACCAAGGCAGAAGCGACTCTCATCGCTGAAGACGACACGTTTCCATTCGTCCCTCCATTCACGCCTGTCGCGACACCACTGGAGGCGGGCTGCACGATGTTGGGGCGTGAGCGGAAGACGGCCTAACGGTGTGCGAGACCGTAGCCCAGCTTCATGGAGACGGTTGCGAATGGTCCTCGCCGATACCCCAGGAGCAACAGTGTCCCTAATTTGCTGGGAAGTGGCGGTGCGGTCTCCTGCGGCACTGCGTAGGATCCTACGGTCTTGGCGTGCATCCGTGCGTCACTGCGGTCCGGTCCCAGGTCGACGGAAACGTGCACCTTCCGCCGACCACTGGCGACAACATCGATGTACTGTGGAGACCTCACGCCCCACGTGTTGAGCAATTCAGCGGTACGTCCACCCGGCCTCCCGCATGCCCACTATACGCCCTCGCTCAAAGTCCGTCAACTGCACATACGGTTCACGTCCGCGCTGTCGCGGCATGCTACCAGTGTTAAGGACTGCTATTGAGCTCCGTATGCCACGGCAAACTGGCTGACACTGACGGCGGCGGTGCACAAATGCTGCGCAGCTAGCGCCATTCGACGAGGTTCCTGGTGTGTCCGCTGTGCCGTGCGTGTGATCATTGCTTGTACAGCCCTCTCGCAGTGTCCGGAGCAAGTATGGTGGGTCTGACACACCGGTGTCAATGTGTTCTTTTCTCCATTTCCAGGAGTGTATATAAAAGGAGGTGGTGGTTAGTGTTTAACGTCCCGTCGACAACGAGGTCATTAGAGACAGAGCGCAAGCTCGGGTTAGGGAAGGATTGGGAAGGAAATCGGCCGTCCCCTTTCAAAGGAACCATCCCGGCATTTGCCTTAAATGATTTAGGGAAATCACGGAAAACCTAAATCAGGATGGCTGGAAACGGGATTGAACCGTCGTCCTTCCGAGTGCGAGTCCAGTGTGCTAACCACTGTATAAAAGGAAACGTCCTGACTGATTCGCTGACTAATCTTCGCGCAGCGCAAACAGATAAGGATAGAAAGTTGATATTTGGAAAGGAAATTGATTTTACAGTGTAGGCATTGTTGAAGAAGTGGTTATTCGAAGTTACAACGCTGACGAAATGTAATAGGGAATAAAAGTTTTATGAAAATTTGTCGCTATTAAGGCAATTTTGGGGCTAGAAAGCGTACTTCAGCATTCTTTGGAAATTCAACCACTAAGTGGGTAAATAGCGGGTGAACGTTTTTTAAAAAAATAAACTATTAAACAACTATTAAACCATTTTAAGGCTGCACCTATGAAAACTGGTATTTGATTTCTCGGTTACAAATTAAAACTACGTTCGTGCAGGTATGTTCCGTCTACGCAACTAAAAGAGAGGCAGTTTGTTTATTGCCATACGCGTTTCGCTTCTTTTATTTGTGCAGCATCTTCAGTGGCAATTTCCAGTGCTATTAGCTCATGTATGTGGTCCTGTAGATGTGTTCATGCTCCAGCTGGCCGATTTCCGGTGTTTTTCACCCACATTCATTACAACACAGCACTTACATCACTCGCCTTTTCATTTTGTGATCAACAGGTGCGTGTTTACAGAGTAGTAACTTTCCATTCTGTGGTGAACATGTGCGTGTTTACAGTGTGTAGTGTCGCCAACTGTCGCTCAACACTACACACTGTAAACACACACAATTTGATCACAAAATGAAAAGTGCCAGTCATGTAAGTGCTGTGTTGTAATGAATGTGTGTGAAAAAACGCCGGAAATCGGCCAGCTGGAGCATGAACACATCTCCAGGACCACACACACATGAGCTAATAGCACTGGAAATCGCCACAGAAGATGCTGCACAAATAAAAGAAAGGAAACGCGTAAGGAAATAAACAAACTGCCTGTCTTTCAGTTGCGTAGACGGACCATACCTGCATGAGCGTAGTTTTAGTATCCAACCGAAATATTGCAATAAACAAACTGCATCTCTTTTAGTTGAGTAGACGAAACATACATGCATGAGCGTAGTTTTAATTTCTAACCGAGAAATCAAATACCAGTCATCATAAATGCAGCCTTAAAATGGTTTAATAGTTATTTAATAGTTTATTTTAAAAAACTTTCACCCGCTATTTCAGCCACTTAGGGGTTGAATTTCCAAAAAATGCTGAAGCACGATTTATAGCTCCAAAATTGGCTTAATAGCGACATAGTTTCATAAACCATTCTTTTAGTTGGACAGCTGGAACATTCCTCTATGAATTTTGAAGCAACTAAGGAACGACGGAAAACAGAAAAGTGACGATAGAAACTATGTGTTTCAGAATGTGGATTGAGTAAGGAGACGGCGGAAGCCCCTCTCCTCTGCCCAATCCTGGTAATTGGGAAACGTGTACAACGAACTGTTGAGACAAGAGAATAGAAGCATTTGAGTTACGAAGCTACAGCAGGATGTTGAACATGAGATATGTAAAGTAATAAGAAGTTGATAGGATACATCCTAAGGCATCAAGAAATAGCTAATTTGGGAATGTGAGGAGGAGTCAGGGGGAAGGGGCAGTGGGATGTAGATAGAGAAGAAGGCTTCACTGCACGAAGCAGTTACGTGTAGATGCACTCTGCAGCAGGGGTGAAAAGATGCCCACAGGGTGAACTACAGCAGAGGGCGGTAGCAAACCAGTCTTCGCACTGAAAACAACAATAATAAGACACAGAGTTACACGGATGGGAAAGTGGGTGGGGGGGGGGTTCTATAGACTCGAAATAACTCAGCTTAAAACTAATCTGTACGTTGTAGAGCAGCTTTTGCGTATGGTGACGTGACAGGGCGTCATACGAACCTAATCTGAGTTAGTAACTGATGTAAAACTGTCACAACGCTTGTGAGAGCTATCCACTCGTCTCCACGTTTGCAATTATGTCTCATTGTACGCATTATTTGCCACTGTCCACAATGAAAAACACCATCACATTGAAAATATCAGCTTAGAGTACACCTGCTTGTATTTTTTATTAAGATTCACCTAACCGTGGGAGAAATTACAGGAGATAGGGTTTACAAACGGAAGTCGATTTCACAATCACCAAACTTTTATTCAGTTTTAAGGACCAAAATGAAATATTAATGCAATGTTACTCTTAAAAAGAAAAACACGGAAAACTAAGCTGGAATACTGAAACTATATATGTGGGACTTTGACTGAAAACGTTAGGAAGACTGAGAGAAGAAATAATAAGATTTCCTCATCTAGCGAACTCGCATTTTCAAATTAGCAAGATAAATAATACAATCAAGTATGAATAGTAAAACCACGAATACATAAAATTAAATGCGTTCTGTTCAGAATTCGGACTCTGAAATATAACTAACAGCTCAGTCGATCTTTAGATATTCTGCAGCCTGGGACAAAAACAAGGAAGCGAATGATAAGAACTGTACGTTCTCTGATCTCGGCCCAAATTCTGCTTGAAGGGGCGACAGCGCACTTGTTGCCAACGTGACGAAAAGTGAGTGCGCCTCGAAGCTTGAAACTGAGGGGACCGCACAAAAATCTCCCTGGCGTGGCGTACAAATGCGCATGGACTGAGATGACGAAAGTTATGGGACACCGACATCCTCACATACAGATGGCGGTAGTTTCGCGTACGCAGGGTATGAACGAATAGTGCATTAGCGGAACTGTCATTTGTACTTTCGTGATTCATGTGCAGATATGTGATTCATGTGAAGAAGTTTCCGACGTGATTGCGGCTGCACGGCGGTAATTAACAGACGTTGACCGCGAAATGGTAGTTGGAGCTAGACGAAGGAGAGATTCCATTTTGGAAATCGTTCCTTAGTCGACGGCGTTCACATAACGACCAAGAGCAGCCGCGTTTGCGTAGAGTTGACAGTGCTAACAGATAAGCAACACTGCGTGAAACAACAGCAGAAATTAATCTGGGACATACGACGAACTATCCTTTAGGTTTCTGTGGCGAAATCTGGCATTAATGGGCTATGGTGTCAGACGACCGACGCGAGTTGCTTTGCTGACAGCTCGAACTCGCCTGCAGCACCTCTCCTGAAGTCGTGATGGTATCGGTTGGGCCATAGACCACTGGAAAATCCTGTCTTTGACAGGTGAGTCCCGATTTCAGTTGTTGCTAGGATTCGAGTGCAGCACAGATCCCACGAAACTATGGACCCAAGTTGTCAACAAGGCACTGGGCAAGCTGGTGATGGCTCCATAATAGTGTGGGCTGTGTTTACATTTACCGGACTGCGTCACTGGCTGGAAATGCTTGTGTTCGGTTCCTCGGAGACCATTTTCAGCATTCATGGACTTCATGTTCCCCAACAACGGTGGAATTTTTAGGGATTACAATTTGCCATGTCACCGGGCCACAACTGATCGCGTTTGGTTTGGAGAACGTATTGGACAGTTCGAGCAAACGATGTGGCCGCTGTTATCGCCCTACATGAAGCCCATCGAATATTTTCGGGACGTAATCGAGAAGTCAGTTCATGCGCAAAATCCAGCACTGGTAACACTTTCACAGTTATGGGTAGAGCCGGCATGGTTCAATATTTCCGCACGGGGGTTCCAATGTCTTGTTGAGTCCATGCCATGTCGAGTTGCTGCACTGCGCCGTTCAAACGGAGGTCTAACATGATATCAGGAGGTACCCCATGGGTTTTGTCGCAGCAGTGTGTGACAGTTTATTAGGCTTATACCGAATATGGACAGACTCTTCCTACTGGTGGATATAAAACACACAGCGTCTATAACAAGGGGCGATACCCTGTATTGTACGGACAGAAATTCCGCTGAGACGGTACAAATCTTCTCACATTGCAACGAGAACGAAGGACACTGCACTTGTTGACCTCCATGCTGAACAGACACTTGCCACAGTTGAAGTGGGCACTTGAGAGGCTATCCTACGACGGTGCATAGGTGCTTAGGTACTTGCGCCAGGAAACCGCTACCTCAGAGTACTGCAAGCAGGCCACCACGACGTTCCCTGGGAACCTCCCAGTTGCGGGATAACATGTTCTGAAGAAAGCCCTTCCGCCGCAACTGGACGGAAAAAATGTATTGTCCTCGATTCGCTTCCTTACGCTTGAACCCTCAACCTTTTCCCAGCAATCTGTACCGCCTGCTTTTATTTATTTAAATAAATGTAAGTGATTTGTACATCGGAGAACCAATGATGAAAACAAAAGAAAGGTTCAGGAGTGGAATTAAGATTCAAGGTGGAAGTATATTGTTAGGGTACGGTACTGCCCGACATAGAAAAGATGTACAACATACTTTGTTGTTCTTGTCAGAACAGCGTCAGGTGTGCACTTCCTTAAAATAGATCCCTGAATCCAGTTTGGTTATTTTTGTGAATTGAATGAATGGCTGGTCGTCTACTGACCACAGATAGTCAAGGTAGATTCTATAATCACGTTTCAGACGGTTGTCTGGTCACCTTCCACCGAAGCAAAGAGAGGACGTATACCAGAGCACCAGAGGGCCTGGAATGTGGCTGACCAATACGGTGGCAAGGTCCTCCGCCATATCCGCGGAAACGCAGGATGACCGGATGGACGCCCAAGTTTCAGTACTCTGTCGCTGGTTCCTGAGGTGTGAAGACATGCTTTTTGTGTGCTCCAGAAAAACAAATTTAAATGAGAATGGTATGGATGTGGAATATTTAAGAGTAGATAAACTAATAATTTCTCTTTTCAGGAACTTTTGGTGGCAGGCTCATGTAAATTGTTCGGATAAAGATAGGCAGGCAAAAAATTCGTGGCGAACATAGGATTCTTCGGAAGAGGCAAAGAAACCACGTATTGTAATTATAAGACGAAGTACTAGCGTGTGGTGGTATTAAGATGAAATACTTACGAGTGTAAATCTAAGTTGAAAATAATTAAGATTTCCGTGCGCAGAACCTGAATTAGAGACTAGACTTCCACGTAGTGAGTACAGTGTGAATCTCAACCTGACTATGAGACAATGAAAAAAATTACAGGTGCTTGTCCTAGCATTCAGTTGAGGATCCATGTGTGAGGTAAATAAGATACCAAAACTTACATTATGAGATACACTGGTGCGACGCCAGTTTGATATTCAGATACTCTGAGAGTCAATTAACATGAGTCAGCCATCTACCCAGCAACACCATGTGGGTTGCATTGCACAGGGAGATGTGCATAAATCCTCCAGTTTATGGTAGGAAAATTATTACGTGGGCCAGTGACGTGTGAATCTGAGATGACTATTGTTTGATATGGGAAGTCAGAAGGAGTAATAACGAAACATTTTGTTTTTAAGATGTGTTTGATACTACCAGTGTGATTTATTATGTGTACTTAATCTGTGTGATTTGCATGAGAGAGTAGCGAATTTAGTGGGTCAAGCATGATTTTTTCCTAGTACAGCTCCCAAGTCAGTATATCGTTATGTTGCTAATGAATGAGATAACGAGAACGAGGGAGAGGATGAAGTAACGAAAGATTCCTTGCCAATCCAGAAAGTCCACAGTAGCATCATCATCATCATCATCATCATCATTTAAGACTGATTAAGCCTTTCAGCGTTCAGTCTGGAGCATAGCCCCCTTATAAAATTCCTACATGTTCCCCTATTCAGTGATAACATTGGTGCCTCTTCTGATGTTAAACCTATTACTTCAAAATCATTCTTAACCGAATCCAGGTACCTTCTCCTTGGTCTCCCCGACTCCTCCTACCCTCTACTGCTGAATCCATGAGTCTCTTGGGTAACCTTGTTTCTCCCATGCGTGAAACATGACCCCACCATCTAAGCCTGTTCGCCCTGACTGCTACATCTATAGAGTTCACTCCCAGTTTTTCTTTGATTTCCTCATTGTGGACACCCTCCTGCCATTGTTCCCATCTACTAGTACGTGCAATCATCCTAGCTACTTTCATATCCGTAACCTCAACCTTGTTGATAACTTAACCTGAATCCACCCAGCTTTCGCTCCCATATAACAAAGTTGGTCGAAAGATTGAACGGTGCACAGATAACTTAGTCTTGGTACTGACTTCCGTCTTGCAAAAGAGAGTAGATCGTAGCTGAGCGCTGACTGCATTAGCTTTGCTACACCTCGCTTCCAGTTCTTTCACTATGTTGCCATCCTGTGAGAATATGCATCCTAAGTACTTGAAACCGTCCACCTGTTCTAATTTTGTTCCTCCTATTTGGCACTCAATTCGATTATATTTCTTTCCCACTGACATTACTTTCGTTTTGGAGATGCTAATCTTCATACCATAGTCCTTACATTTCTGATCTAGCTCTGAAATATTACTTTGCAAACTTTCAATCGAATCTGCCATCAAGACTAAGTCATCCGCATATGCAAGACTGCTTATTTTGTGTTCACATATCTTAATCTCACCCAGCCAGTCTATTGTTTTCAACATATGATCCATAAATAATATGAACAATAGTGGAGACAGGTTGCAGCCTTGTCTTACCCCTGAAGCTACTCTGAACCAAGAACTCAATTTACCGTCAACTCTAACTGCTGCCTGACTATCTATGTAAAGCTCTTTAATTGCTTGCAAAAGTTTGCCTCCTATTCCATAATCTCGTTGAACAGACAATAACTTCCTCCTAGGAAGCCGGTCATATGCCTTTTCTAGATCTATAAAGCATAGATACAATTCCCTGTTCCACTCATAACACTTCTCCATTATTTGCCGTAAGCTAAAGATCTGGTCCTGACAACCTCTAAGAGGCCTAAACCCACACTGATTTTCATCCAATTGGTCCTCAACTAATACTCGCACTTTCCTTTCAACAATACCTGAAAAGATTTTACCTACAACCCTGATTAAAGAAATACCTCTGTAGTTGTTACAATCTTTTCTGTTTCCATGTTTAAAGATTGGTGTGAGTACTGCATTTGTCCAGTCTGATGGAACCTGTCCCGACTCCCAGGCCATTTCAGTTATCCTGTGTAGTCATTTAAGACCTGCCATTCCACTGTATTTGCTGAGTTCCGACTTAATTTCATCCACCCCAGCTGCTTTATTGCACTGCAGTCTATTGACCATTTCCTCCACTTCCTCAAATGTGATCCTATTTCCATCATCATTCCTATCCCATTCTACCTCGAAATCTGAAACATTACTGATCGTATTTTCACCTACATTGAGCAACTCTTCAAAATATTCCCTCCATCTGCCCAAGGCATCCACAGGATTCACCAGTAGTTTTCCTGACCTGTCCAAAATACTTGTCATTTCCTTCTTACCTCCCTTTCGGAGATTGCTAATTACACTCCAGAATGGTTTTCCAGCAGCTTGACCCATAGTCTCCAACCTGTTTCCAAAGTGTTCCCAAGATTTCTTCTTGGATGCTGCAATTATCTGTTTGGCTTTGTTTCTTTCTTCAACATAACTTTCTCTGTCTACCTGAGTTCTAGTACGTAGCCATTTTTGATACGCCTTTTTTTCCTTTTACAGGCTTCCTTGACTGTGTCATTCCACCAAGCTGTTTGCTTCATCCTACTTTTACACACTACTGTTCCAAGACATTCTTTAGGCACTTCTAGTACTGTGTCCCTGTACCTTGTCCATTCCTTTTCCAATGACTGTAATTGACTACATTCAACTAACTGGTACCTTTCTGAGATCGCTGTCATGTACTTGTGCCTGATTTCCTTATCTGAAGTTTCTCCCCTCTTATCCTCCTACATATGGACCTGACCTGCACTTTCGTTCTCACAACCCCAATTTCACTGCAGATTAAATAATGGTCAGTGTCATCAAAGAATCCTCTGAATACACGTGTGTCCCTCACAGCCTTCCTCAATTCCTGATCTGTTATTATATAGTCAATGACAGATCTGGTTCCCGTGCCTTCCCAAGTATACCAATGAATGATCTTTAAAAAAAGGAGTTTGTGATTACTAAGCCCATACTGGCACAGAAATCCAGGAGTTGTTTCCCGTTCCTGTTGGCCTCCATATCCTCTCCAAATTTACCCTTAACCTTTTCATACCCTTCTGTTCGATTTCCAATTCTGGCGTTAAAATCACCCATGAGCAGAACACTGTCCTTGTCCTTTAACAACTACATCACTGAGTGCCTCATAAAAACTATCCATCTTATCTTGATCTGTCCCTTCACAATGCGAATATACTGACACGATCCTAATTTTCTTGCTAGACTATCCACATCAGTCGTTCGTTTACATACCTTATTGCAACTACACTGGGTTCCATTTCTTTCCTGATGTAAAGCCCTACACCCCATTGTGCTATTCCTGCTTTGACTCCTGATAGGTAGACCTTGTATTCTGCCACTTCCTCTTCTTCCTCACCCCTTACCCGAATGTCACTAACAGCTAAAACGTCCAGCCCCATCTTACTTGCAGCCTCTGCCAGCTCTACCTTCTTCCCTGAGTAGCCCCCATTGATATTAATAGCTCCCTATCTCATTACCATTTGTTTGCCAAGTCGTATCTTAGGAGTCCCTGGTTTGTCAGTTAGAGGTGGGACTCCGTCACCTCCAAAGGTCCGAGACATTTTGCTCTGATTGTTGCCAGCATCATATTTAAAGTACCAGGGAAGCAGGTTGCTAGCCTTACTTGCCCCGAGTCCCATTGGGTTTTACCCCTAACGGTTGAGGGACTAACCGGTGGATTTGGTAGTCTTTGCCGTATGAGCACAAAGGTGGCCACGACTCGGAATATGCCGGAGATGCCCAGCCTTCTTCCAAAGTAACTGATATCCCGACTGTTGGGACCACTTACTTGGCCACTCATACGTTGCCCGTGGTTCATGAACTAGGGCATGACTACAGGAAAGCACACCATGACCCACCCACAGTAGCAATAGACAGAAACAAGTGACAGAAACAAGTGATTCTCCACGCAATGGGCATGACAACATAAGCAGTTTACTATTTTCTGGTCTCGTAATACTTCTGTACTACCCACAGTAGGAATTGAGAGAAATATTACGAGACCAGAAAATAGTAAAATGCTTATATTGTCTTGCCCATTGGGTGGAGAATCACTTGCTAAGCTATTGTATTTAAGTGTAATGCAAGAAATTTTGAAACATTAGCGTGAAAGAATTTATTGTAATAAAAGAAGAGATATATGAGACAAATAGTAGTCTTGATTATTGAGTTGTGGGTAGCCATTTTGTTGAGGTATGTTACCATAACCTACATTTTCTTGCTGGGATGTCCAAGCTTTGATTAAAATATATTCCACAGAAAGGAAATGTGGGCTTGCCAGGTTGGAGTGAGTCCACCTGAAATATGCGCAAGGAAATAGTCAGATGCGTTATTCATTCTGTTGCGTTAAGAAGCAAGGACAAGAAAAAATTATAGTTTAACTGATAGGCCCTAGGGCTCATATTTCAAGCATAGCTGCAGTGGGTATGATAATCACGAAAATATTTCAGATGTAGGAATAGTAATTGCACTCGCTTGGCAGGCCACTAATCTGGTAGGCCTGACTAATAGATGCAACAGAATGGGGTAGGAACCTCCCAATATCATTGATAAGATTCGGTGATGACGTTACCATCCTGAGTGAAGGTGCAGGAGAATTAAATGATCTCCTGAAAGGAATAAACAGTATAATGAGAGTAGAATATATATTGAGAGTAAATCGAAGAAAGACGGAAGTGGTGAGAAGCAGCACAAATGAGAACAGCGAGGAACTTAACATCAGGATTGATGATCACGAAATAGATGATGTTAAGGAATTTAAATATCTAGACAGCAAAATCACTAATGACGGACGGAGCAAGGAGGACCTGGAAACCACACTAGCACTACTTGTATGAAGAATAGGCCTAAATGCTGATAATAGATCAATAATTACTGTTGCGCGTCAGAATGATATTTGAATTCAAGGGAAAACATATCCTATAAATGTGGTTGCTATAAACAGAAATAGAATTACTGTTCTAATTATTAACTGTAGGAAGAAATTTCTGAGAATGTACTTTTGGAGAACACCACTGTGTGGTAGTAAAACATGGACTGTGAGAAAACGGGTACAGAAGAAAGTCGAAGCATTAGAGACGTGGTGTTACAGACGAATGTTGGAAATTAGGTGGGCTGATAAGGTAAGGAATGAGGAGGTTCTGCATAGAATCTAAGAGGAAAGAAATCTGTGGAAGACACTGACGAGGAGAGGGGACTGGATGACAGGACATGTGTTAAGACATCAGGAAATGACGTCCATGGCACTACAGGAATCTACAGAGGGCAAAAACAGTAGAGGAAGACAGAGATTGGAATACATCCGGCAAATGAGTGAGGATGTATAGGGTGACAATTATTGAACTGAATGAAATTAAAACATCATAACTACTGAACGGTTTGCATTAGGGAACTTCACGTTTCGCCGAGGGGCATGATGGGAATTAGTACGCCTTGTTGTTGTCGGCCATTTGCATGTGAAAATGTCATACTGGGCGCATTTGTGGGACTGACAATCCGCATTTCGCGATCGAGAAATATCTTTACCCTCAACGGGCGACTGTAGTGTGCAATGTCCAACCACGGAATAATCGGTGCGATATTCCATGATAGCACGGTGACTAATGCACGGTACGTGACAGTTTCGGAAGATGATTTCATCCCCATTGTCCAAAGTGACCCTAATTTCGACAAGATGTGGTTCATGCAAGACGGAGCTCGCCCCCATCGAAGCAGGAGTGTGTTTGATGTCCTGGAGGAGCACTCTGGACACCGCATTCTGGCTCTGGGGTACCCAGAGACCACTGACATGGGCCTCAATTAGCCGCTATATTCTACGGATCTGAACACATGCGACTCCTTTTTCTGGAGATATATATTGTAAGGTGTCAGGCAAATCCAACACCTTTCATGAAAACCCTGACATGATAAGCAAATCCAGTAGTATGTCACATAGCTCCGAATAAATCGTGACATTAAATTAACCAAAGTAATATGAGTAACGAGTGAGCAAATGGAATACCACAGACTAACACTAGACTGCCTAAATGCATGTCATACCTTCCCACCGTGAGACAGACGCAGTTCCGAGGGGAGAAACGAGAACAAAAGTCGAGAGCAGAACCGTGTTAAGCTAGAAAGCCCTACGATACGGGACGGACTGGACACCCACGTCGCCAGCTAACCACTAAGACAACGCCAGCTGGAAGTTTTAGCGTGAGACTTTTTTGCGTCTCTGTTACGTCCAGGACCACCTCCCCCCCTCCAAGCCCACGTTAAAAGATAGAGCCCTCCAGAAAAACAGTATAGATCTTACGATAACACAAGAAGGGCCACACCAGCTGCAAGTTTTACCGTGAGACTTTTTCGCGTCTCTGTTACGTTCCAAACTTTAAAAACATTGCTCCGAAAAGTATAACGTTTCCCATTGGATAGACAGAATTTTTGTAGGCGGAGCTTAAGGTTAATATTGAGACCCTGATTGGTCAGATGAAAACACAGACAGATAGTTTTTTTTAAACCAACTTTGGTAAATGGTAGTAAGGAGAAGTTAGGAGAGGTTAGTTAGTTCCGAGACGGCGAGCTGCATGGCTACTGCGCCGGCCGTCGCCCCCTGACGAACACCAACAAAGTAATGAACGCACACGATGCCGCATAACAGAGCACAAAGCTTCACTCAGAACTGCAGAAGTCTCATCTGTTACACCCCCTTTTTGCGTAATACTAGTGCCGATCGTCAATTAAAGCTCATGGTGTTCACATTTGCCACTTGAAGTAAAAATCTGAAACGTGATGATTTTTCTGTTATTTAGTTATTGAGAAGCCACATCAGCCACTGTAATTTACGACAAGTTAGGTAGGTAATTAAAGATAATTGAGGGTCACTGTAGACCATTTTGATAGTTTTTCTCTTTTGCAAAACTTAATTTAAACCTAGATTATAGATGTGATATGGCATAGGTCATCCTTCGATCCACTGTAGAACTTGGAAACCCATTCAGGGAAAATTCGTTCACACTTTTGTTGAACGCAGTTGATTTTTACCATTCTGTATCAAAACGTTTCCTTTTACCAATAGTGCAATTTATAAACAATGTTTTGTGACTAGAATAAAATTTCCAGTGGTAAACTTAACTGCTTTTTCGACGTTATTTTACCAGATAACTAAAAATAGGAAAGCCTTGAACCCCTTCCACTAAATTTAGTTTGTATTAAGATTCTTTTACAGGGAGAGCAGTGGAGCTGACGCTGAAATCATTAAGTATTTGGTTATATCATCGCTAGTCTCACTGAACTCTTCTGAATTCTACATGTCATGTGTGGTCTGGCGTCTCCTTACCAGCAACAGCTTCCAGGTTCAAACTAGTCAATTCCCTAAAAAAACACGCTCAGAGCGTCGTTGCGCGAAAGTGGTAGGGAGACACGATATAGAAGAAACAGACACCACCCAGAATTTTAGAAAATGGCGACCCTGCCAGGATGGTAAAATACCATGATTGAAGGTCGACCACATGCCTAACTAGGTCAGAAAAATATCCTGTTGAAAAATTTTCGTAATAAAAAAATTTTTTTTGGAACATTATAAACAGTCGAAAACAGTAGCTGCGGCGATAGATAGTAAGAAAGTATTCAATAGAGACATTCTAGCAGAGACAATAGCATAATTAAGTTATGAATTTTAAATATTGTTAGAATTAAGTTTGCTCTCTAATGCAAGCGCACAGGTGGCGGATACATCGTTAACAAGTTAGTTCTGACAAAACAAGTAAGTGAATGGATAGTCGTGTGTGCAAAAAGTTTATGAAACGCGTGAGATCGTATGAGCGCATGTTGACGCGAAGTAGGGGGCGTGAATTGCTTTTAAAACAGAAAATAAGGGATTCGGAAAGATTAGCAATGGCAGATCGAGACCTTGACCGCATTGAGGTAGAGACCCAGCATGAAAATGGACAGAGAATAGAGAACAGTACAACAGACGATGCAGTATCGCGAGAAATAGGACATATAACGCACCATAACGACGATAATGTACGCCAAGGCACAGAAAACCTATGTCAGCATACGACAGAGGAGCAGGAAAGTAGAGAGACAGCCAATGCGGATTCTAACTCGCGTCTTGAATACGTAGAACCCATAGTACAAGTAATCAGAGCTCCCTCACCACAGAGTGCAAGGAATGCGAACAGCAACGTGTCACAGCACAGTTCAATGCAATCGGTTGCCAACCAACAATTGGGCAAAAACACAGAGCGTAGGACGTCGGAATAAAACGACATAGGACCCACCAATCTGGCAGAATTATTACAATTAATGACGGAAACCATGACAGTACAAAATAAAGAAATTGCGAACGAAATTAAAATTCAGAATGCAGAAATGGCGAAACAAAATGCAGAAACCACGAGACAAATGCGTGCGATTAAAGAACAAAACAAAAAAATTCAGTTACACCTAAGTCATATTGAAGACGAGGCAAAAGAATCTCGAGAAGTGATAGGAAACTTAATAACAGGTTACAATCAATTGAGAACAGACATTGACAAGGTACAAGTGGACGTACAAACATTGCTTAATGACACTCAGGACGAGATCAAAATATTACGTAACAACATCCACGGGGAAGTCAAGAAACTAGAGAAACAGATAAACGAAATTACTAGACAAGCAGCAGGTACAGCGCGTGAAATTGTTGAAAACAGTGTGTTACACAAACGTATCACAAAAGCAGCGCTGAAAAGATTTGATAACCGCATAGTCAAAGTAGAAGCGCAAACGAAGCGACAATTTCAGAAATTGCGAACAGAGTTGTTGCAAACCATTGAAGAGTGTAGTGAACAGGATCGAACAAACACAGAGTCTGCAACCACATCCGTATCTGTAACAGCACCGGAATAACAAACAATTAACGAAGATATTACGCCTTTGCGATTCCAATCACAGGCGGAAAGTAACATACGTGAAATCAGACAGCCTGCACAGAAACAAACACGTTTCGAAATTCTTGATGAACAGACGTCATCACCAACTCATGCGGAACCACAAATGTATGTTTCAAGACAGTTTGGATCGTGCAATGAAGCAGCAAGGTTAGCCAGACAAGAGACCCAACCAATACGTGACAATGGAAAGCCAGGTCGCGAAGAGTACAGTGCAATGCATTCAGCTACACGTTCACAACCGATGGAAGAAAATTATTGCGTACCACTCCAATGATACTACGCAAGGGTAGGCCAAAGTTACAGTGGGCAATATCCAATGGATCTACCACAACAGGAAAGAACGACGGGAGAAATGTTCAGAAACAAAAGTGGTGAAGAATCGCGAATTTCATATGGAACTATGACGAAGTACGACAGCGATCATTTCCTCAAAGTCAAAAAATTTCAACACTTTCGAGAAGGAAACTCATTACGAACTTTTATTGATCAATTCCGAGATGTGGGGAAAGGTGGCGTAACATTCGGGAATGTCACACGTCTCTTTGAGCAAAAGCTAAAATTAGAATACCAGTTATAAACAAACAATTAAGATTGACGCGAGATAAAGTGGATGAAGAATTAGAATGGTATGCACAAAAGAAGGAATCGCCTCAACTCATGTTAGAAGTCCCTAAAGAAATCAACGAAAAATTGCAAGAAGTTCAAGGTATTTCGGAAGACAGTAAAAGAGAATTAGAGGATATTTTACGAGATAAAGCAGAGGTATTTTTACCTAAGACTGGCAGTATTAAACACTTTCAGTACAAGTTTGAAGTAAAACAGCACAAACCATTTGGAGTACCACCCTATACAATCCCATTAAGCTACAGGAATAACGTATTCCAGGAGATATCTAAAATGTTAGATGACAATATTATTGAACCAGCTACCTCCACGTATAACAGCCCGCTCCATATTGTACAAAAACGAGATGGGAGCATCAGGTTAATCAGGTTAATGCTTGATTCCAGACAGATCAACACAATCATAATCACTGACCCAGTTCGCCCAGAAAAATTAGAGGAATTGATACAAAACTTCCACGGTGCTAAGATATTTTCATCAATTGATTTACGGAGTAGTTTCTAGCAAATATAATTGGCCCCAGAATGTAGGAAATTTACAGCATTTATCGTATTCGGTAGATGTTATCAGTTTAAACGATTGCCATTTGTTTTAAACATATCATCAGCAGCGTTTATTAGGGGATTTAATACTATACTCAGTCCTGAAATTTTACAAAAAATTACTTGTTATGTTGATGATGTGATTATAGCAGACCCCTCTTGGGAACATCACAATGACACATTAAATCAGTTTTTACAGATCATGAAAGAGCATGGGGTCACAATAAATATAACAAAATCCAAATTTGGAAGGCGAGAGGTCAAATTTCTAGGACACATAATTTCCAAGAAAGGGGAAATGCCCGACCCAGAAAAACTAACGGCAATCAAAGAATTCTGTACTCCATATAGTAAGAAAACTCTCAGAGGATTTCTAGGTCTCACCGGATTCTATAAAAAATTTATTTGGATCGACTCTCTCGCAACACCACGCCTATATGCATTGACTGGAAAAAACACGCCATGGGTATGGGATCATCAAGCCAATGAAGAATTTTTAAAAGTGAAAAACGCACTACTAACAACAGCAGCGATTTTAGCACATGCTGATCTAACACAAAATTTTTGTATGGTCACTGATAGCGCGAAAACAGGTTTAGGAGTTGTGTTATTCCAAAAATACGAACAGGCAGGGCTAAGATCATATAGAACAATTGCCTTTGCCAGTCGGGTACTCACAAAAAGCGAGAAAAACTATTCAGTCACGGAGCTGGAAGCATTGGCCATTGTATGGGGCTTCCAACGTTTTCGATATTTCCTATTCGGAAGAAAAACAAAAGTATATACTGACCACAAAGCATTAGAATTTCTGTTACCCGCCAAACTAACTCATGGGAGGTTAGCCAGATTGATGTTAATACTACAAGAATTTGACTTCACTATTACACACATACCAGGACCAGCGAATGTATTGGCAGATGCTTTATCACGATGTCCACAGGGTGCATCCAAAAACATAGGTTTGGAAGCAGCAGAAGACCATTTTACAATGTACTATATGAAACAAGTACCTTTCAAAAACTACATTACGACAGCATTGAAAAACATAGGCAAAGAACAGGACAAGGATCCCGAAATACTAGGAATCAAACACAAGTGGAGGAGTAAGGATTTTCCAGACATTCGACAGCACTATCTCGTAAAAAACAATGTTTTATTTTTTACACGAAATGTTGCAACGAATGAATGGTTAACTTATATCCCATATGAACTAATTAATAAGTACATGTGGTATACACATTTAAGTAATGGCCACTTTGGACCAAAGAAATGCTTTTTGAAAATAAAACAAACAAGCCATTTTCCTAATAAGGAAAGACGAATTAGAACAGTATTAGTCAAATGCAAAAAATGTATTAGGGCTAAACACGTCACTTTCCAAACCAAACCACCTATGTTTCCAATAATCCCTAAAAGATTAAAACAAATAGCTGCAACAGATTTGATGGGGCGCCTCCCACAAACAAAAAATGGATATATTTTCATATTTGTCGTTTTGGAACTTACTTCTAAATATGTTACCTTGACACCATTAAAACGGGCAAAAGGTCTTGCAATAAGTAAAGCTTTAGACAAGATTTTCTCAGACAAGTAGGTCGAGTGGAACGAATAATTTCTGATAATGGCCCACAATACAAATCAGTGCAATGGCAGAACATGTTAAAACAACACAGAATAAAACCCGTCTACATATCTAAGTATAAACCTAGCGTAAATCCAGCAGAACGATCTATGAAAGACATAGGCACTTTATGCAGATTATATGCAGGCAAAAGACACAACACTTGGGTTTATATACCTTAAAGATTTTCAAGAAGTAATAAATGAAATGCCACATAGCACCACACTACTACCTCCAGTTACTGTTCTTAAAAATATTGAACCCCCAAACATTACCAGAGAAAATGTTAGATTTCCTATTGTACCATGTAGACAGCACAAACAAGTCATAACAACAGCACTCTCCAACATCAGAAAGGCAGCCATCAAAAGAAAAGAAAGAGGAGATAGAACAGCAATTAAAAGAACATTCTCAGTAGGCCAGAAAGTATTTGTAAAAACACACCATCTCTCCAGCAAACGGAAACACAAAATACATGTTTTATGCTGCAAAAAAGGACCTGTCACAATTAGCTGAATTGCTCATGATAATGCTGTGGAACTAATGAACCCAAAAACAGGCAAAACCTTAGAACTTCACCACCTGATCCATATCAAAAAGTTTGAAGATTAATTTTATTACTGGTAAATAATCAGCACAATATTTCAAGATTATGTTGCAGATAAGATCGTCAGGAGAAAGAAGAATGAAGAGAGAGGAAGGTGGGAAAAAGAAAGTAGTTCCAATAATAACACCAATAGTACCATAGATTAGGGTGAAGAGATAAAGTGTAGATAGTCTAGCAGCATTAAATACTAATATGCTATACACCACGACACCACACAAAAATAAAAAAACCAATTTGAGGATTTTTGAGTAGATGTTAAGACTCCAAATATCTTAGATTTGTAACATGGAAAGGGCGCCGAAATTTGTAAAGCTTTTTAAGAAGGCGTAAAACAAGTAGGTACTAGACATATGTTAGATGATTATAAGTAAAACTTTTTGTAAGAACCATTGTAAAAACTCCAGCAAGGAAGAGATGCAACGACCTACAAGTTGCAACACAAGAAGTATCAAAAAAGAAAAGGACGTAATTAGCAAGACGCGATTCCTACAAGGCAGAAGTGCTGAGAGAAGGGAAAGGAGAGTGAGACCAACAGAGGGCCCTTGTAGAGTGGGCAGTAAATCAGCGTGCTAGGTGGAACCCTGCAGAGACACGACAGGACACCGGACGCCAGAGGGTCTCCGAACGCTCCCACTGAGCAGAGCGAGCATAAAACGGCCCTATGAGAAGACCGCTTGGACAAGCCACCACTGGCAAAAAGTATGTGTAAGTCACACTACTGCTATTAAACAGCACACTGACGCACAAAACTGAAGAAAACTTCCACAAAGTAAAAATGACACGCCCAAACAATTTATCAAACTGTTACTGGGAGGAGAACTTCAAAGCGACTAGTTATCAATAAATATTTCAATATCCTGCCCAGAGAAGAACCAATCAGCAAGTACGAAGCAGAGAAAAAGCAGGAAGAACAGAAGTTGAAGATTCGCAAGATTGAGACCAAGAAAGGAGATGGGTGAAGAATAGACGACATACCTTTCCAAATCCCTATCCTATTGTAAACTAGTCGTCTGCAAAGTATTACAACGAAAAACGACCGCTTTCAGCGACACATAAAGATAACATTCACGCATACAAAGCCAGTAAACCACGAGATTCTGCACTCACAGCTCCATTCCATTATGGGACCTCCACAACAGCAACACACACTTGCAAAGCCAAGAAGGAACGATGAACGAAGCTGTACATCAAATACTTGCCCACATCCATCTCGCTCAAGTCCATGACCTTCGTGCAAAAACATTCGCCAACCTCATGCTTAAACATTCATAGGATTGTGTGATGTGTGAAATCAAATTATGTGATGTAGGAATTGTACGAAAGAAACGTGTGCAAAAGTAAATAAGTTACGCACACCAGACAGCTAATAAACTACAAAATAACAGTCACTGACTATGGACTTAAGTAAAAATAGACTATCGATAAAAATAAGTCATTAGTTCTGAAATGGACAGTATATAAAGAACAAAAAAGGCATAATAAACACTAAAACAATATGCCACTTATTTTCTCCTAATAAAAATAAAAGAATAACTATATTTTACTTATTTTCTCCTTATAAAAACAAAGAATAAAAAATTATCTTGTTGGATGTTTTCCCTTTTCTTTAACATTTGTACCATTTGTTAGGATAATGTCTCAATACTTTTGTATGTATATTTCTTTGTCAAAGCAATTCTTGGAAATAATTCTTATTTGTTAGTGTAACAATGTTGAATTGAGTGTCTAGAAACAAAAACATTTTACTTGTACTTGATATTTAGAAAATGTGTTAGGATTACTAAATTACTTAATTACTAAATTTATAAAAACAATATTTATAAGAAAATCGATGTGAAAGACTCCACACTTTCGATAACAAACTTCTTAAAAAACAAACTTCACACTTAAATAAAGAAAGAAAACAATTAAAAATTAATAATAGCATAAAAATATTCTTCTCTTGTCATTTTTAATTATAATGTGGAAGAATATAAAAATATAAATTAGTAATACAAACTAGCATAGAACAGAATAACGTGCCTGTACAGTATGCAATAAAATTTAGAAAAATTAAAAAAATTTTGACTGACTTAGAGAACGATTCAACCATTGCCTAAATTGAGTGCAAAAATTAAGTTTGACGGGTGGTGATATGTAAGGTGTCAGGCAAATCCAACACCTTCCATGAAAACCCTAACATGATAAGCAAATCCATTAGTATGTCACATAGCTCCGAATAAATCGTGACATTAAATTAACCAAAGTAATACGAGTAACGAGTAAGCAAATGGAATACCACAGACTAACACAAGACTGCCTAAATGCATGTCATACCTTCCCACCGAGAGACAGACGCAGTTCCGAGGCAAGAAACGAGAACAGAAGCCGAGAGCAGAACCATTTTAAGCTAGAAGGCCCTACGATAAGGGACGGACTGGACACCCACGTCGCCAGCTAACCAGTAGGACAACGCCAGCTGCAAGTTTTAGCGTGAGACTTCTTCCGTCTCTGTTACGTCAAGGGCAACCCGCCAGCCCATGTTAAAAGCTAGAGCCCACCAGGAAAACAGTATAGATGTTACGATAACACAAAAAGGGCCACACCACCCGCAAGTTTTCGCGTGAGACTTTTCGCGTCTCTGTTGCGTTGCAAACTTTCAAAACATTGCTCCACCACGAAAAGTATAACGTTTCCCATTGGATAGACAGAATTTTTGTAGGCGGAGCTTAAGGTTAACATTGAGACCCTGATTGGTCAGATGATAACACAGGCAGATAGTTTTTTTTTTTAAACCAACTTCGGTAAATGGTAGTAAGGAGAAGTTAGGAGAACTAGTTAGTTCTGGGACGGCGTGCTGGATGGCTGCTGCGCCGGCCGCCGCCCCCTGATGAACACCAACAAGGTAATGAACGCACGCGATGCTGCATAGCAGCGCATGAAGGTTCACTCAGAACTGCTGAAGTCTCATCTGTTACACCCCTTTTTGCGTAACACTATTGTCGATCGTCAATTAAAGCTCATGGTGTTCACATTTGCCACTTGAAGTAAAAATCAGAAACGTGATGATTTTACTGTTATATAGTTATTGAGAAGCCACATCAGCCACTGTAATTTACGACAAGTTAGGTAGGGAATTAAAGATAATTGAGGGTCACTGTAGACCATTTTGATAGTTTTTCTCTTTTGTGAAACTTAATTTAAACCTATATTATAGATGTGATATGGCATAGGTCATCCTTCGATCCATTGTAGAACTTGGAAACCCATTCAGGGAATATTCGTTCACATTTTTGTTGAACGCAGTTGGTTTTTACCATCCTGTATTAAAATATTTCCTTTTATCAATAGTGCAATTTATAAACAATGTTTTGTGACTAGAATAAAATTTCCAGTGGTAAACTTAACTGCTTTTTCGACGTTATTTTACCAGATAACTAAAAATAGGAAAGCCTTGAACCCCTTTCACTAAATTTAGTTAGTATTAAGATTCTTTTACAGGGAGTGCAGTGGAGCTGACGCTAAAATCATTAAGTATTTGGTTATACCATCACTAGTCTCACTGAACACTTCTAAATTCTACATGTCATTTGTGGTCTGGCGTCTCCTTATCAGCAACAGGTTCCTGGTTGAAAATAGTCACTTCCCTAAAAAAAAAAAAAACACGCTCAGAGCGTCGTTGCGCGAAAGTGGTAGGGAGACACGACATAGAACAAACAGAAACCACGCAGAATGTTAGAATATTAGAAACACGATGTGCAGCAATAACCCCAAAACCATTGCTGAGTTGAAAACAGCCGTTCCAAACGTCATCGACACCATCGCCATTCCGACACTTCAGCGGGTCATTCAGATTTTCGCTGTTCGTCTGTGCCACATCATCGTCCATGATGGCAGGCATATCTAACATGTCATAACCTAAATCGGAATATCTTTAGTGACGTTTACATGTTGGATAAAGTGTGTGCACGCTGTAGTTTGCAACTGTTGTTGTGTTCTTCAGTGAAGAGACTGGTTTGATGCAGCTCTCCACGCGACTCTATCCTGTGAAATCTCCTTCACCTCCCAGTACCTATTGCAACCTACAACCTTCTGAATCTGCTTAGTGTATTCTTCTCTTGGTCTCCATCTACGATTTTTACCCTCCACGTTGCCCTTCAATACTAAATTGGTGATCCCTTGATGCCTCAGAACATGTCCTACCAACCGATTCCTTCTTCTAGTCAAGTTTTGCCACAAACGTCTCCCCAATCCTATTCAATACCTCCTCATTAGATATGTGATCTACCCATCTAATTGTAAGGTGTCAGGCAAATCCAACACCTTCCATGAAAACCCTGACATGATAAGCAAATCTAGTAGTATGTCACATAGCTCCGAATAAATCGTGACATTAAATTAACCAAAGTAATACGAGTAACGAGTGAGCAAATGGAATACGACAGACTAACACAAGAATGCCTAAATGCATGACGTACCTTCCCACTGTGAGACCGACGCAGTTCCGAGGGGAGAAACGAGGACAGAAGCCGAGAGCAGAACCGTGTTAAGCTAGAAGGTCCTACTATAAGGCTCGGACTGGACACCCACGTCGCCAGCTAACCACTAGGGCTCACCACCCGCACGTTTTAGCGTGAGACTTTTTCGCGTCTCTGTTACGTCAAGGACCATCCCCCAGCCCATTTTAAAAGCTAGAGCCCTCCATAAAAACAGTATAGATCTTACGATAACACAAAAAGGGCCACTACCACCAGCATGTTTTAGCGTGAGACTTTTTAGCGTCTCTGTTACGTTGCAAACTTTAAAACCATTGCCCCACCACGAAAAGTATAACGTTTCTCATTGGATAGACAGAATCTTTGTAGGCGGAGCTTAAGGTTATCATTGAGACCCTGATTGATCAGATGAAAACACAGACAGATAGTTTTTTTAAAGGAGAAGTTAGAGGGAGTTAGTTCCGACACGGCGAGCTGGATGGCTGGTGCGCCGTCCGCTGTCGCCCTGACGCTGCCTAAACAAGGTAATGAACGTACGCAATGCCGCATTTTTGAGCGCATAAGGCTTCACTCAGAACTGCAGAAGACTCATCTGTTACACCCCTGTTTTGCTTAATACTAGTGTCGATCGTTAATTAAAACTCATGGTGTTCACATTTGCCACTTGAAGAACAGATCTGAAACGCGATGATTTTTCTTTTATATAGTTATTGAGAAGCCACATCAGCCACTGTAATTTACGACAAGTTAGATAAGTAATTAAAGATAATTGAGGGTAACTGTAGACCATTTTGATAGTTTTCTCTTTTGTGAAACTTTATTTAAACCTAGATTATAGATGTGATATGGCATAGGTCATCCTTCGATCCATTGTAGAACTTGGAAACCCATTCAGGGAATATTCGTTCACATTTTTGTTGAACGCAGTTGGTTTTTACCATCCTGTATTAAAACATTTCCTTTTATCAATAGTGCAATTTATGAACGATGTTTTGTGAGTAGAATAAAATTTCCAATGGTAAACTTAACTGCTTTTTCGACGTTATTTTACCAGATAACTAAAAATAGGAAAGCCTTGAACCCTTTCCACTATATTTAGTTAGTATTAAGATTCTTTTACAGGGAGTGCAGTGGAGCTGACGCTGAGATCATTAAGTATTTGGTTATATCATCGCTAGTCTCACTGAACTCTTCTGAATTCTAAATGTCATGTGTAGTCTGGCGTCTCCTTACCAGCAACAGGTCCCAGGTTCAAACTAGTTAATTCCCTAAAAAACACACTCAGAGCGTCGTTGCGCGAAATTGGTAGGGAGACACGATATAAGAACAATCAGACACCACCATGAATGTTTAGAGGATCTTCAGCATTCTTCTGTAGCACCACATTTTGAAAGCTTCTATTCTCTTCTTGTCCAAACTATTTATCATCCGTTTCACTTCCATACATGGCTACACTCCATACAAATACACTCCTGGAAATGGAAAAAAGAACACATTGACACCGGTGTGTCAGACTCACCATACTTGCTCCGGACACTGCGAGAGGGCTGTACAAGCAATGATCACACGCACGGCACAGCGGACACACCAGGAACCGCGATGTTGGCCGTCGAATGGCGCTAGCTGCGCAGCATTTGTGCACCGCCGCCGTCAGTGTCAGCCAGTTTGCCGTGGCATACAGAGCTCCATCGCACTCTTTGACACTGGTAGCATGCCGCGACAGCGTGGACGTGAACCGTATGTGCAGTTGACGGACTTTGAGCGAGGGCGTATAGTGGGCATGCGGGAGGCCGGGTGGACGTACCACCGAATTGCTCAACACGTGGGGCGTGAGGTCTCCACAGTATACCGATGTTGTCGCCAGTGGTCGGCGTAAGGTGTACGTGCCCGTCGACCTGGGACCGAACCGCAGCGACGCACGGATGCACGCCAAGACCGTAGGATCCTACGCAGTGCCGTAGGGGACCGCTCCGCCACTTCCCAGCAAATTAGGGACACTGTTGCTCCTGGGGTATCGGCGAGGACCATTCGCAACCGTCTCCATGAAGCTGGGCTACGGTCCCGCACACCGTTAGGCCGTCTTCCGCTCACGCCCCAACATCGTGCAGCTCGCCTCCAGTGGTGTCGCGACAGGCGTGAATGGAGGGACGAATGGAGACGTGTCGTCTTCAGCGATGAGAGTCGCTTCTGTCTTGGTGCCAATGATGGTCGTATGCGTGTTTGGCGCCGTGCAGGTGAGCGCCACAATCAGGACTGCATACGACCGAGGCACACAGGGCCAACACCCGGCATCATGGTGTGGGGAGCGATCTCCTACACTGGCCGTACACCTCTGGTGATCGTCGAGGGGACACTGAATAGTGCACGGTACATCCAAACCGTCATCGAACCCATCGTTCTATCATTCCTAGACCGGCAAGGGAACTTGCTGTTCCAACAGGACAATGCACGTCCGCATGTATCCCGTGCCACCCAACGTGCTCTAGAAGGTGTAAGTCAACTACCCTGGCCAGCAAGATCTCCGGATCTGTCCCCCATTGAGCATGTTTGGGACTGGATGAAGCGTCGTCTCACGCGGTCTGCACGTCCAGCACGAACGCTGCTCCAACTGAGGCGTCAGGTGGAAATGGCATGGCAAGCCGTTCCACAGGACTACATCCAGCATCTCTACGATCGTCTCCATGGGAGAATAGCAGCCTGCATTGCTGCGAAAGGTGGATATACACTGTACTAGTGCCGACATTGTGCATGCTCTGTTGCCTGTGTCTATGTGCCTGTGGTTCTGTCAGTGTGATCATGTGATGTATCTGACCCCAGGAATGTGTCAATAAAATTTCCCTTTCCTGGGACAATGAATTCACGGTGTTCTTATTTCTATTTCCAGGAGTGTACTTTCAGAAACGACTTCCTGACACTTCTCTTCTTGTCCAAACTATTTATCGTCCATGTTTCACTTCCATACATGGCTACACTCCATACAAATAGTTTCAGAAAAGACTTTTTTCACTTAAATCTATACTCGATGTTAACAAATTTCTCTTCTTCAGAAACGCTTTCTTTGCCATTGCCAGTCTACATTTTATATCCTCTCTACTTCGAGCATCATCAGTTATTTTGCTCCCCAAATAGCAAAACTCTTTCACTACTTATGTGTCTCATTTCCTAATCTAATTCCCTCAACATCACCCGACTTCATTTGACTACATTCCATTATCCTCGTTTTGATTCTGGTGATGTTCATCTTATATCCTACTTTCAAACAACTGTCCATTCCGTTCAACTGCTCTTCCAAATTTGTAACTAATTTACATTTTTTTCATATAGTTTAATAATTGTTACCCTTTATGTTGCAAGTGCTACTCTGAGATGAAGATGTTGACAAGGGGGATGAATTCGTGATTCGTGGTGGACCGCATCGAACCAGTGAGGACAATGACGAATTCAAAAAAAAAAGAAAAGGACTGAAACAGTATCATGAAGCGATATGTGCCAGTCACGTTACACATAGAGAAGGTGAAGCCACAAAGACGAGCCACCCAAGATGCATTCAGTATCTGTGTACACAACGAGGTGCGTTTTTCGCAGAGCTTTAGCGGACAACACGGAGAATAATCTGATGCTCTTACATAATTTTTGATGTATCTAGAGGCTGAATTATGGCATTCTTGTTAGTGGAAGTGTGATTCTTCCATCGCAATGGAAAGAGCCTTGAGCCTTTGAAGACTTCAGCGATTTAAAGTGTGTAGGACTTGATCAAACTCTTACAAGTCTAACAACCCTACCACAACAAAGGTCAAAAACTAATTATGATTGTAGTGTTGCTCACGCTGCCTAATATTGCATTTTCGGGCAACAACAAAGTTATATTATGTGGCAGGTATCGTTAGAGCTGAGTTGATTACGTCATTTCTTGAAAAAATGGATAAACCAGGCACTCATCTTTTCGTGTTTCCCACGCTGGCTCAATCGTCGAAAATCTAGGTGGTGATGATTCCAAGCTCGGATGCAAAGAGGCCTAGGTGTTATTCTGCGATATGCAAAAGTTTTATGGATGTGTTTCATAAACCATTCTCGAAGATTAAACTTTTGCAAGTTAGCACAATGGTGATGTAAAAAAAGTAATCAGCACTCCGAATTTAAGTTACACTTCTTTTTTATTACTTTTGCTGCAATATCACGTAACTCTCAAAACATCACTACACGATATAAAATATACTTGAAAATATTTTCCTCACTGTTAAAGTTCACATTTTATAAACTGACTACAATTTGCGTCTTTTCAACATGATGACCAAGACTAGACTCTCTAATAGCCGCTTACGTTCCCAAAAATCAGAGTTACAAGTACGACAAAGATCATAGTGACAAAAGAAAGAATTCACATAAGAATAATATCATTGCAATATAAACGTATCGATGTATCAAGATACCTCTACATTAATGAAATCGAATCTGAATGTTGTCTCAGAAATATATTAACTACATTACAGAAACACAGTAGAATATTGCTCGTATCGAGAGGCTGAGGTGAGATGCCGTAATGGTTACGTAATTCAAGTACCATTACACAAGGTAACAGTGCCTCTGAGCACTGGCCCACAGGCAAGCGAAGAGCTCCCACAAACGTCTGCCATACTGTACCAGCTGTGAGCTAAGTGCTACCTCAGATACGGTTCCTGTGTTTACACCTGTGCACTGTGAGTCCGTTAGCGTGTTCTCCGGTGCTGTAGCTATCAGATAACCTTCCCGTGAAGTTATTCAGACTTTCGCGATGTAAGCCACAGTCTTTTTTTTTTTTTTTTTTTTTTTTTCGAATGATGCCGAATAGCTGTAGCAGCGACGTGATTGTGAAAGGTTGAATGAGCAGCGACAGTTTCCATAACTGGTTACATAACATATTTTTTTCTGACCAGTGGCAGAAAGATGGACCCCAAAAACTGGAGTCCCAGAAGGTGCAGAATGAGGGAGAACAAGCAATTACATATTCCATAGACCATTCGGACGGTTCTTTTATCGAAATGACGTGGAACGAGTAAGATTGTATATATGGGCAAACGATCTAAAATTTTTGTTGCTGCACGTGATACTCTTTTCTGCGCCACTGACAGCTTTAATAATGGCTAAAAAAAAAGGTCATTTTTCCTTTTGTGTTGTAGGTGTGAGCGTCTTTATTATCTTGAAACTCTTCCACTGGCCCGTGTTTCCATAAAAAACACGATATGGGATTATGGGTCCGCCTTGATGCAAAACACTTTTTGTTATTTATTTATTTATTAATTTATCCCCAAACTAGTTTCAGCGATACTGTCGGTGAAACTAGTATGGGAATAAATAAATAACAAAAAGTCAAAAGTGTTTTGCATCAAGGCAGACACACAACTGCTTATTGTAATCATTAGTCTTCTTAAATTTTGATGGATTATTTACGACGAACTTTATTAACGAATATATGTATTGTGATGGTGTATTTAAAATGCGTAACTCCTTGAAGAGATGTTTACATGACCACCAGGTAACACCACGTATTATTCTTATTGTTCAGTTATCTTGTCTCCAAGACTAGCTATTATATCAAGAGAAAAAGTAGCTGAAGTTAATACTTTGAGAAGCTCCTCCACTTCAGATTTTCATCAATAGGCACACCGAAAAATTTGGAGCACTCTAACCTATTTACTCACTCCTGTTCATCTGTTACAGCAATTGTTAGTATGTCTGCATTTGTAGTACAGAACTATAATTAAAGGATACTCAAGAGAGCCACTTCTCTTGCTTTCTCTCTAATAGAATATTAGTATCATCTGCTAACGACACAAATTCTGCTTGTTCAATGTGAAGTGGAAGGTCATTCACACATGTAACGAATAAGAGTAGACAAAAAGTAGAGTCCTGTGGCGGTCCCTTTGTGATTCCTCCCCAGTCACTAAACTTCTCTACCTTTCCAACGTTGTTTGAATTATTCAACACAGCGTTTTGCATTGTGTTTGCTAAGTATGATTCGAACTGATTCTGCATAAAGCCATCAGTTAACTTAACACATGACCTACACAATCAAAAGCCTTGGAAAGATGGTGGAAAATACTAACTGCCGATACTTTATTGATGTTTGTAACAGTTGATCGGCAAATGTGTAAATGGCATTCTCCACTGAGTAATTTTTCTGGTATCCAAATTGTGATATGCTAAGTAAACAGTTTTTACTTAAATGTGAGACTATCCTTGGGTTCTAGAATATTTTGGAAAAGTGTATCAGTAAGGGTGTAAGATATCAAGAACTATGCCCCTTATATGATCATCTAAGTCACGTTGAGCGAACAGTAGGGCTGAACAAAAATGACTGACAAGGCACAATACGTCTTGTAGAGGGTATAGTATGGACGTATTGGAGTAATTAATGTCAGGTGATGGTTTAAAAGTAATTCACACGAAATGAAAACTTTGTGGAAATGCGTCGATTTAGTGGAGGCTAGTTTATCCCAGGGAAGTAGAGTTGACAGTGGCCAGCTGGGGAGCGGCAAAGGGAAATGACAATAGGCAGCTTAGGGCGGCACAAGCTCTGAGAAAGCAGTAACAGGGCACGGCCTCTAGATGCCTTAAGATGAGTGACAGTAAGTGGGTGGTTGACCCCATTCTGGTGTACCGGGAAGCAGACAGAGAACTTGTATGCCTGTTGATAAATGTCCGTCGTCCCGTTTTCAGTGAAACATGCGAGAAAGCCGCGCAAAGCTACGGTGGAGCGGTCAACAGAGGCCAAAATATGCTTGTTCGTGACTATAGCAACTTCACGCTGAATTCACAGTCCGCAGAGTCTGAAGTAAATCAGGTGAAGAGCAACATAATGAAATACGCCGGCCTCCGATGGGAATGTAGGACCAAGGAATTTGAAGTACTCTCCTGAGAGTCAGAATTTCGGAAAAAATGGAGTTTTGTGCAGGCGCTAACCTTGATGGGTGGCCTGGGAGGAGCTAAATAGCAGAAGTTGAGAGGAAGGGAAATTTTGTGGGAACTTGTTCACTTCCCAGAGCAGGCATTGATTGGCACTGGGAAGTGATGCATAATTAACGCGACATGCGCTGCAATCGGCGTAAGTGATTTTGCTGCAGGGGAAACCAAGGCGAAGAGCGCACTGGGAGAAGTCTTCGTAATGGTCTTCTGTTCCCAGCTTGCCTAGAGTGCGGACGTGGCGTTTTTTACTCAGCTTGCCTGAGAAAGAGTGAACATCTCTGCAGTTTAGGACTTAGCAAATGGAACGATTGAGCTTGGAGATAGAAAGTTTTCGTTCAGCTATGTACTGAGCATGATAGCTAGGAGTGAGTAGATGGGGGCAGCCTTGAAGCACCACGAGGCCGGCCGACGTCCACACAACGACGCCGCTCCTCCACGTTGAATTCGGTGATGTTGCGCCCGCTCCGGCATCAATTGGGCCACTGATTAATTTGTTGGATCACATCAGCAGAGTTCCCATGAGGGTTTCATGGGCCGTGTATTGGGGAATTCTTCTCGCACTTCGCATTACGTCTGGGTCAGTCGATAGGGATTAATTTTGATTAATCGAGCTTTACTCCACGTAAACGCAATTTATTACCACTGCCTGATAGGAGAGTCATGTAATGTGGTGATTGAAGGTCGGGAGTTAAAATAAATTTTTGCTAACTCACTGCATCTGTTTTCAATCAAGTAGTTGAAATCCCAAGTCACTTTCTTAATTAATTTTACGTTCAACATTTGCATCTGGTGTTCAATAGCTGAATACAACATCAATGTACACTCCTTTTTAATTAAAAGTGATCAATTCTGAATCAATTAATGTCAACACTGCCACCGCAGTTCTATCAGGAGTCACAGGGCCTCATTGCTTTCTTTGTGTTATCTGATATTGCGGCAGTCTTGCACTCCCTGTTGATCTGTTATAGCTGGGGTGAACACACGCCAAAACCAGATAAATGATGGGTGGGGTGTTACATATTGCTGACCCATGCCAGGATACGATACTTCGGGATTTGCTAGGAAGTAGTCTTGGAAAAGGAAATTTTTCCACGTGATCCATTGCTTAGCCTTTTTTAATTGAAAAACAAGTAACATTAGTTACAATAAGTTGCATCGTCTTCTTCATGTGCTATCCTTTCAAATTGACATTTATAGGTGCCTGTGCATTGTATCTGTGATTCGTTGGAGTACTTATGATGTGCAGTGCCATAATCAGCCGATGCTGAGCACACAAGCCGTTTTGGGGGAATTCTCCATGAACTGTTTGTTGGGTCACTGCTCACACCCAGTGTATCAATTTGTGTCCTGATATATGTTTTGCGTTATCTAATTATTGAGTGTAAGAGGTACCTGGGTTTTGAGTTTTCGTGTAACATAAAAGTGCAAATGATAACGAGGGGAAAAACCAAGACTACGGCAGAATATAAACAGACTGCTACTCTGGAGAACATGGGTGATAGTAGGGAAAGCTCTAGCGAGGAGCGTGACGTACGCGAGTTGCAACTTCCTGAAACTGGCTCTCACGACCGGTTTAGTCCGCAAAATAGCAAGGACGTTGATTCAGGCGGTGATACGGAGGGCTCGGGGGACGCAGGGAGTACAGGATTAATCCATAAGTATGGAAGATCCAGCCAAAGAAGCCAGAGTGTGTTGGAACAAAACGGTACCCGACCATTATCAAACGATTCATTCACAAGTGATCCAACGGGGGTGCGGAGACGCTACCTGTCTAGATATCGAAGGGTTCCTCAGAACAGAGGAGAAGAGTCGCATTTTCAACCACACAAGAACGAGGATCAAAATGCGGCTACTCTCAAAAACATGATGGACCTGCTGCAACGGATGCAAATGGTGAACTTAGAGCAGAGCGCCAGCCTTAATGCCGATATTAAAAAGGCGAATTCGGAGCTGAACTATAGGCTCACAGAAGTTCATAGGGAAGTGAAAGAGGAGGTAAAGTATCACGGCGTGAATATAGAGAAAGAGATTGTCATCATCAAACGAGCGGCAATTGAAGCCAAATTAATTGCGAAAGGTGCAAGGAAAATAGCGAGAGAAACTCGGGACTCCACGCAAAGCACGGCAAAAGGAGGAAAGGTCATGTTAGCAAGACTACAAAGCGGGATAAAAGATGTCGAAGAAAAGCAACAAGAGCAACCGGACATAGGGCCTAACGAGATGCTGAAAGAGGAAGTGGCGATATTACAAAGAAACTTAGAGGACGAGGTAAAACGTCTCATTACAGAGACATCAGGAAAGGAGAAGGGTGTAATTACTGCGTCGACTTTACCGTCACTTGCCGGAACACAGATAACCGCTTCATGCTGTGACGAAGTTGACACTATAAGCAACAGGAGCCACGCCTTCATTCACAGCTCTGAGGCAACGACCGAGGTAAACACGGACAGCGCGTAGCAGTCCAGTGAGCACAATTGCTATCGGCTGATTAGATGTACCGAACAGCTGTCGAACATACAGAGGGGGAGAGATGACGATAGCGTGTCGGAACGAATTAGTCCACGTCCCGAAGTTCATACGAATCGTAAGAACGGGTGAAATGATAACTTGAATGCTGACCGGTTTGACTATAAGCACTTTGTATCAGTCCAAAAGTTCCATCACTACAAGGACGAAGGTAATAGCTTGCACCCAACAACTTTTATGGGACAATTCGAGTTATCTTTGCCCCCACACTGGCCATTGATGTACCAGCTGGATTTTGTGTGCTCCCATGTGGAGGGCGCGACCGTTGAGTACATGAGAAATGTAGCGAAGACGAGCGTCTCGTTCGAAGAATTCAAGAATGCCTTCTTGGGCAAGTATTGGTCTAAAGAAACCCAAGAACGGATCAAACAAGAAATTATGATATCCAGAAATATGGAAGGGGCAGGATACCGGAGTCCGCTCAATTTTTTTGAAAATATGACAAAAACGAACCAGTATCTAGACAACCCATGTAGCGGTGCGGAAATCATCAGATTATGCCACATGAAACTTCCCATCTCGTATCAACAATCACTTGCCGGTCATTGTGGTAGCGATACTGAGGTATTTAAGGGCATTCTGCGCCAACTGGAATTCGCATTTCAAGAGGAACAGGCGCGGGAGAAACGCCGACAGCGTGAACAAAATAACAACCGTCGCAATAACGGAGCCCAGTGGGATAGTAGGCCAGTACCGAACTACAACGGCCACAATCAAGATAAGAGTAATGGCAACTCGAAAAGAAGGTACACGGAAGAAGAGCGACACTCTCCGGTGCAGCTTAATGAATCACAAAGGACTTGGGGCGGTAAACAGCAATCGGGAAGGAACAGGAATATTGGTTACCAAAATAACAACCAGGAAGAGGTCGAAGTCGCTGTCCGTAGCCTGCTCCATCCCACCTTAATGGGCAGGATTACGAATGACTAGACCAGAGAGCAGACGTAGTAAATATAGGCTTAGAATAAGGATTTTTGCTAAAGTGTCTGTTTGTGTATGTACTGATCTTAGTGGTAGAATGTCTCGTTTATATGTACCTATATTTTGTGTTTTTATTATTGATAATGATATCTCACCTCTAGATGTTGTGAAAGTGAAGTGCACTAGATTATTTTGTAAAAATAGATGATTAAAGGTGAACAGCTACGCGCAGTTGCGGATATTAGCTCATCCAGTGCATATTAAAATGAACAGGATGGAATCTTCTACAGAGCGAACTGCAGCGTTAATACGCCAGGAATACTTGTTGATACCAAGACAGTGTAACAACTGCGAGCATGAGGAGTGAACTATATTTGTGATGTGCCATTGTGACATTGCTAATCCGAAACATGTCCACAGGCCTTATGAAACCATTCGTGACAAAAGGAGAAAACGGGACGAAAATAGAGGAGAGAAGAGGTGTCGCAATAGAACACGATAAAGGACGCTATCCAAACTTCCAACAACAAAAAATCTTGGTAAGACTGACACATGTTTAAGTTTGTTGTGTTTTATACATGTTCGCAGGCACAATAAGAGGGACGTCTGCCACAGAGGAATAGGATGATAGTTATTTAAGTCTTTCTTGTCACTTTTCTTTATAAAGAAGTTTAACAATTGCAGATTTTAATCTCTCTGTAAAAATTGCTTGTGCTGTAATACATTACCTGTATCACTAAGAACATTGCTTATCAAGATACAGCAACGTTTCAGAATTCTTCAATACAGTATCTTTTGGTTTTCAGAATTTTTATATTTCTACTAATTCGCAGAAGGATGTTGCTGCTACTTCTAGTCACTTAATCATTTGTGGAATGACATTTTTAAGAAATCTAAAATTTATTTTAATGTGTGTGTAATTTTTGTCACTGTTGACCTGCCAAGTATTGCGGGCTGTCGAGATGCATTCTCGTCCACTAAAGGTGATTAATCAGCAGACATGTGCCACACTTAGACACGTAAGGGCCAGTGGCTCGGTGCCTGTTGTGTTTACGAAGACCTTCTGCAGATAGTCTGACCTACTGCACCCTCCACTAAGCTCGTCAGACCGAATCTGACAAGAGACTCTCTCTTTTCGCTGAAGGGAACATGACTCTGGACTCTTCTGCTCAGTGAACATTTGCGAAGTATAAGGTAACTTGATTATGGGACCCACATGGAATTAATTAACACACAATAAGTCATCCACACAGGACAATCTCTCTGATATACATCAGTAAGTTGTTTTAGTTCCTTATTATATAGAAAATACAAGCTAATGTTGCTTGTCTTTGTTACAATATGCCTGACAATCTGTTAGCCAATTTTCCTTAATGAAATCTGTACACTCGGTGGGTTATAGCACAACTAGGGCCCCATGTGAAGCAGCAATAGACGTATGCAGGGTGTCCCAAGGGGAATTGTCCGTATTCGGGGATTTGATAGAAACGATCATTCGAAGAAAAAAGTCAAGTGGACGTGTGCTGTAAAATGCGCATCTATCAGCCATTATTCATCGTCGATAGTGTAAAACGAATGTGTTCCACTGCAAACTCTTTTCTTTCAGTTTTGCCTAGTAAGTATGGACTCCAAAATGCCTACCTCAGAGTGAAGAGGAACAAGTGCTCATAGCTCTTAAGGTATGCACTTTAGATCCCATGTTTACTGCACTATTCTTTTTTGTTTTCGTCCATACTACCATCTCTCAAAATATATACAGCAGAGAGCCTATGAACATGTGTTCGCAAATGCACCGTTGCCACGGTAGATGGCACTGACGAATGACAGTTCCTCTGACCACGCGCCATGTGTTCTTTGCGTGCTGCAGGCTGTGTCATTAACGCAGCGCACTGTACACAGCAGATGGTGCGGTATTCATGTCGTGAACAAGCTGAGATGGTTTTAGTGTACGCCCAAGAAAATGGAAACCGTCGAGAGGGAGCAAGGCTATACCAAAACACAATTCCGTCACAGACACCAACCACACCACACGACATTTCAAGCCATTTTTGGCGTTTGTGTGACAATGGGTCCTATCAGACAGACAAACAAAAAAAATAGTGTTACTTAGCAATGAAATCATGGAAAGAATTTCTGTATTCACAGCAGTATAAGACAACGACTGGATGGATGGCAATTTGAAAGCCGTGAGTGAAAAGTTGCGACCATGTCGCTGTTGGTGGGAGCACAAGCGGCCAAAAACGCTACTAGCTAGGGCATAACCACCTATGGTAAACCAACATACACTAAAAAGCGACAAACGTCGGCAAGCCCCTGCATATCAGCAACACTGACTGGTAATTACCAGCTGCTATTAGAGTCGACCAACAGGCCACAGCAGGGACACCGACGAGCTCGCCCACTGACGCACGAACAGTTCGCCAACATCAGCCTACACTGTGCATCCGATGTATGACCTATCTGACACAAAAATGATAATAAACCTATCTGTTGCAGGTTGCTGACGCTGAACGAGAGCTCTACACCGGCACCCAGCGGCAGCCGCCGAGTAACACCACAGCACAACATCAAAGGTATCGACATGCATGATACCCACTATTAACAAAGCCTATCCTTGCACGACCTATCGCAGGCAGCAGAACATCCGCTACTGCTCTTACCACTCGAACTAACTGTCGCAGAGGATTTTTTTTTTCCTTGGCTCTTGCCTTGGCACTTTTTTTACCTCTGCCCTTCAAACCGCTACCCTTCGTTCGGCCCAATATATCTCCATATGAGCGCGTATTAATGGTTAACCTTAACCAGACGTACTCAAACATCGCAGAACCCACATCCTGCGACACCTCACTTTAGTGAAAACTAACCCTTATGCAGATACGGCAGTATAACTTTTGAGTTGGCCATCATGCCGGTGTGGGCGTGGAGGGGCTCCAACTGTATTTTTAAAAAAAGCTGTTGGGTGTTGCAGACGGACAAGTGAGTGGCAATGATTCGATTGTACGTTGTTCTCCAGCACGTTGGTGAGAAACGACATCCAGCGTCAGAGAAGTTGTTCATGTACAAGGTAACGTTGAGCACGCCACTGTATGGAGAGTGCTATGGGAGAACCAGTTGTTTCCGTACCGTGTACAGCGTGTGCAGGCACTATCAGCAGCTGATTGGCCTTCACGGGTACACTTCTGTGAATGGTTCACCCAACAATGTGTCAATTCTCAATTCAGTGCAAATGTTCTCTTTACGGGTGAGGCTGAATTCGAACGTGATCAAATTGTAAATTTTCACAATCAACATGTGTGGGCTGACGAGAATCCGCACGCAATTGTGCAATCACGTCATCGACACACATTTTCTGTGAACGTTTGGGCAGGCATTGTTGGTGATGTCTTGATTGGACTCCATGTTTTTCCACCTATGCTCAATGGAGCACGTTATCGTGATTTCATACGGGATACTCTACCTCTGCTGCTAGAACATGTGCCTTTACAAGTACGACACAACATGTGGTTCATGCACGATGGAGCTCCTGGACATTTCAGTCGAAGTATTCGTACTTTTCTCAACAACAGATTCGGTGACTGAGGCGGACCAATTCCATGGCCTCCACGCTCTCCTGACCTCAAACCTATTGACTTTCATTTATGGGGGCATTTGAAAGCTCTTGTCTACGCAACCCCGGTACCAAATGTAGATACTCTTCGTGCTCGTATTGTGGTCGGCTGTGATTCTCCAGGGCTGCATCAGCGCATCAGGGATTCGATGCGACGGAGGGTGGATGCGTGTATCCTCGCTAACGGAGGACATTTTGAATATTTCCTGTAACAAAGTGTTTGAAGTCACGCTGGAACGTTCTGTTGCTGTGTGTTTCCATTCCATGATTAATGTGATTTGAAGAGAAATATTAAAATGAGCTCTAACATGGAAAGTAAGCGTTTCCGGACACATGTCCACATAACATCTTTTCTTTCTTTGTGCGTAAGGAATGTTTCCTGAAAGTTTCGCCGTACTTTTTTGTAACACCCTGTATACAGTTCCATTGTAAGCAAAACAATACAGTCCATAAATCACTGCTGCAGCGTTCGTATGGCGGCTCGTTTTCCACTAGGGCCGTGGCCAGACGGAGCGGCGCTTGTATTCCCTTCTTGTAGATGCCGCTCCCGTCTTGGTGTCGTCACAGGGACTGGTTCGTCAGAGTACTATTAGCTGACATCGTCTCACTGCCCTCTCTGCTGTTCCGTTCCTAGCCGACTTGCCGGCGTTTGCCGTTTAATCCGGAGCAGTCTTCGTCCATTCTCCGGATTCGTTATTTAAATAGCAGCGAAATTTTAATAATAGTCCATCAGATTCACACAATTTCAAATAACCCATTCCCGAATGTACTGTGTGAAGTAAAGGCCATCGCCACTTGTAAAGGTTCTTTCTTTGCGAAACCATTACCACCCGCCAACCCTATTTTTCTGTACCGTAGATTAATGAATATTTTTCTGCGTAATGTCTTATACTTTTCACTCTATTCAAATTTGGTTTCATTTTTATGTGTATTTACGACGATCGTTTGAGTTGTTGAAATCGATATAATATCTAGTGTAAATATTGTAACCTCCCACAAAATATAAAATAATAAGAATAATACTCTCATTAGCGTAACTACACAACAGTGAAAATATAATACGATGTGACAAACCTATAACCTTTCAATAATTGACAGTCAAGTTAACCTGGTAAATTTTGGACGTCAGCAATGCTGCGTCATGGCCCTGATACATCATTCTGAATAAGCTGAAAAAATCTTACCTTAATTAGATCGCCGGATAACGCGTATATATCTGCTCCTATAAGAAATTTTCCTGGCGCAGCTAAGTGCAATGCTGGCAGATAGATTTGTCTTATAAAAAAGGAAAGAACTGACTTTTCTTTTCAATAGTCGGGATTGACAAGGATTGGAGAGATTAGTGAATTCTTTAAATTGAGATTAATGTCAAAGGTTACTTTTTATGAGAAAGATTATTATTAACAGATCCTTTTTTTTAAACATTTACATGGGACTTGATTAACAATACTACATATGCGCGAGGCAGCTTTTACCTTATCCTACAACGCTCGGGCTCTGCCATCGCTGCACACGACCGGCCCAGCCAACACGATACACCAGACACGACTGCCCGCTAGCAACAACTAACTGCAACTGCTACACAGTTCCTACTGCAGTCAACACTACTCTTTGGTCTCAGATTCTCTTCTAGCTTACATATCGCAGGCAGCGCGTGAGCAATACATCGAAATTACATCAGCTTGAGTGCGCTAGCAACAAGTTCTCTAATTATGGACCTCTTACATAACCCTCCACTGGGGGCAAAAATTTGGCAGCGATGGTGAGTCAATTGGACTTGCCATGAGCAACTATTTTTTCTATAATCTATTTAGTTTACTAAGGCTACAATCACAGAGTATATACATCATTGATAAGTTTCAGAACATATTAAGAAATTAGAGTGCACACGCACTGAGTACAAAACATATCATTTTACAAGAATTTAAATGCACTGTATAGCCTTTACTATTTTACAGGAACTAGGAAAGGAATGGGAAGGATTGCATCATGGTTGTAGCACAGTAGGTTGCACGTAGCTCCACTGAAAGTCCATATCTTTCTACAGAAGCACAACACCAAGTGAGACAATCTGAAGTTCTCTTCCCTGAAGTATTTATCAGTGTAGCCAAGACACTGAAATGTTGTATTAATATTCAATGTTATCATTTTGGTAGTACATTAGGTACACCAAACAGTAGGACCATAGTAAACATTATTCAGTGTTATTCACAAGTCAATCAGTGGCATTCATTGGCCAGTTACAAAGTATTCATTTAGTGTTACAAAACATTATTCAGTGTTATTCATAAGTCATCATTTAAAACAGGAGTTATTGAGTGTAGCATCAAGTTACTGGTGTTCATATACGATATCATGTAAGTGACACAAGACATATTTAAATTGTAAGACATTGGAACTATTACTCAAGGTCGGTAGTCCAATAACACATAGACATAATGCAATCAATACACAGAAAATTTGCATTATCTTTAGGACTAAAAATATATCTTAATCTTGTAGCATTATTTAGTTGTATGCTGGTAATAGTTGGGACTCGTAATATTTTTTTTTTTTAGCGATGCATTGCACTGGGATCGATAATTAATTGCTGGGGCATGAAAATATTTGCTTTTGACTTACTGCTGGAAACAAGGATTATTAACGTCATTCGTCATAAGTCAGCTGTAGCAAGGTTATGAAATAAGTACAGTATATGTGATCACATTCATAAATGATGGTCAAAACTGGGTAAAAAAATGCAAGTACTAGAACAGGTTTAATAACTAACTACTTATAGTACATTATGTCACGAAAAGCTTCTCCTGGAAAAAATACAAAATGGATTATTGAGCTGAAAGAAAAAATGCACATTATGCTGAAAAATAGTGAACTTCGAATTAACAGGTAATGAAACGTGTACTTAATATGTATGTACTCTAGCTGTCTTTTCCAAAACATTCAGTCATTATACTATGCGACATAAGACATACTGTCAAAAGGAACGGCAACAAATACTTAAATAAAAAAAACTACATAGCATTTCTTAACTAACAGTAAATATTATCATCATCGGCAAAGAAAAACTTCATTATTCATATTATCATAACTTCATCACTATAACCACCTGCAAAGAAAAACTTCATTATTCGCATTAGCATATTCTTCAAATAACTATTCATCATAATTTGTTATCATCTTCAAAAAATAGACACTTCATATTATCATAACTTCATATAACTATTCATTATCATTCGTTACTTCATATAGTATAGAGTTTCTTACTTCTAGCATATTTCATCACTAAAATTAACATCTGTAGTTCTGTCTGACAGTCTGTATCAATCGCCTTGTATCCTGAAAGAAAAATAATTAGTCAAGACTGCTATCATACGATGTGTATAGTATATTCTGGTTAATGGTTGTTAATTCTGATCCATTTACTCTTCATAACAAGATACTGCATTTTCTTTCCTTCATTCTGATGGTAAAATTTCCATTTCAGAGTAAACCACTGTGGTTGTTTAATTCATTTCTTTTACACGGTATTGCTTTCTGAAAAATGATGAATAAGGATTAATATCTTGCATTTAATTCATATACCCATTAAATAAAAACTTGTTTCTAGTAATATAATTAAGCATACAGCATAGCATGACAGAAAACATATTAGGTCAAAAACATAGACAGTTTTCAAATGCAAAAAATGTACACACTGTATCATAATGTAGTAGCAAAAAATGTAAAATAGTCAAGATGTTGAGATAACATAATGGAAAATGTCAATGTCAACTGGTGTTTGTTACATCTTAAACATTTCACAGTGCATACAGACAAAAATTCTACTTTCGACAGGAAAACAATCATACATACACAACAAAAATCGAAAATGTGCACGGTCTGATATATAACGACAAGAAAAGCGACCTGCTAACCTTACCGTGCCGGGCACTTGCCAGGAAAAAATATGATAATCATCAGTAAATAGTCACATAAATATCATTGCGTGAGTGCTCATATAAATACCAGGAAATGGCATTACAGTGTGATAAATCGTAAAGTATGTTAATCCAATAAAGGGTTTAATATTGGAAATATGGTGATTGCCCTTGCTTTTTCTGGTTCTCAAAGTTTCAACATGTACCACATTGGGATGAGGAATGCTGCGAATTCTGTATGGACCTGCGTATAGAAGTTCAAATTTACTGTATCTACTCTTTCCTCTGTTGGATAAATACTGTGTACGTACTAATATCTTCTGTCCTATGTGAAAATCACGGCGTGTACAAACCTGTTTTTGCTGTCGTCTCCGGCGCTCTGAGGCACGTTTGATGTTGTTGAGCGCAATGTCAATTATTTCATGGTGGCGTAGTCGACGAGATGTAGGAAAGGATACTAATTCTTTAATTTTGTTAGGTGGTTCAACATTTTTCAATATAACAGTCGGAGATAGCATAGTGGATTCATTTGGTATGGAGTTAATTACATCCTGGAATGAGTATATGTGTGTATCCCAATCAATATATCTTTTATGGCAGTACATTCTACACAGTTTACCAATTTCTTTCATCAGTCGTTCACAAGGGTTCGAAGAAGCGTGATACTTGGATATAAACATCGGAGAAATGTTTCTAGCTCGTAACATACGTGTCCATATCTCAGATCGAAATTGTGGTCCATTGTCGGAAATTACTTTCAATACATGCCCTACATGAAATAAAAAATGTTTTACAAATGCATTCGAAATAGATTTAGCAGTAGCTTTGCGCAATGGTGTGAAGGTAACAAATTTCGAAGTGAGTTCAACAGCGACAAAGATGTAGCAAAATCCTCTATTATTTCTGGGAATCGGACCAAAAATGTCTACAGCGGCCATGTGTCTCAATTTAACAGGTACAATGGGATGTAACGGAGGAATATGTGAAGTCGTGTCTGATTTAACTTTCTGGCAGATTTTACATGACGCTAAAACTCGTCGAATACGTTTCTCCATGTTGGCAAAATAACAGTTCTGTCTCAGTATAAGAAAACATTTTCTGGCTCCATAATGTGCGTAACTTAAATGAGTATACCAAATTAATTTCTTAACAAGTTCGTCAGGAATGCATAAAAACCAGTTGTTGCCGTCAGGGTGAGATCGGCGGAACAGAATGTTATTGCGTACCGTGTAATGGTTTCTAATGGTAACGTTATTCTTTTCTTGCCAAAGGTGTTTAATTTCTTTCCATACGTTGTCTTTACTTTGCTCTTGTGCTATGTCTCGTAATGACGATGAAATGAAGTTTTCAAATGCGACTTGTTGAATATACATGAGGCTAGAATTTGCTTGGCAGAAGTTGGTTGCGATGACTTGCTGATTGTTGCAGAGAGAAAGGGATAGTGCGTCTGCTACAATATTTTGTGTACCGGGAATGTGAACAATTGTAAAATTAAATTCCTGTAAATACAGTTTCCATCTGCTTATTCTGTCTTGTGTAAATTTAGCGTAAAGTAAAAACTGTATAGCTCTATGGTCTGTGTAAACGGTAGTATGTCTTCCATAAAGAAACTGCCTAAATCGGGTAAATGCCCATACAACACATAATGTTTCAAGTTCTGTAACAGAATAATTGCGTACAGCAGGTGACAGAATGCGCCTAGCAAAAACGATGTTTTTAATTACTGTATTACCGTCTTCTTCAATTTCCTGAAAAATGTGTACGCCTAAAGCTGTGTTAGAACTGTCGGTGGCAATGGAAAAATTTCTAGTGAGATCTGGGTGTGATAAAAGTGGTGCATTCAACAAAGCTTGTTTCAGATTGACAAATTCAGACTGCGCTTGGCTATCCCATGACCAAATAGTGTTTTTACCCGTCAGTTGGCATAATCTAGGGGTGTCTAAAGCAGAGTAATGAATAAATTTACGGAAAAAGTTAATTAATCCCAGAAAGCTGCTTAATTGTTTCTTCGTCGTTGGAACAGGAATGTCACGTAAAGCTTGAAGTTTTTCCGGGTCAGGTGCTATGCCTTCTGCTGAAATTACATGTCCAAGAAATTTTATAGAAGTTTTGCCAAAGTGTGATTTGCTAAGATTAACTGTCAGTCCTCGTGCACGAAAAGTTTGCAACAGTTGTTCCAGAATCAAATTGTGTTCAGACCAGTTAGCTTCTGCAATAAGAATGTCGTCTACATACGTTGTGATTCTGTCTTTAAGTTCTGTCGGAAGTATACTATTCAAACCGCGAATAAACGCTGCTGAAGAAATTGTTAAACCGAACGGTAGTTTGCAAAATTGATAACAGTCACCAAAACAGAGAAATGCCGTGTACTTTCTGCTGTTCGGATGGAGCTGAATTTGCCAAAATCCCGATCTCAAATCTAATGTGGAATAAATAGCAGTACCATGAAATTTCTGTAGAAGTTCTTCTAGTGTTTGAGGGCAATCTGTTTCATTAATAATAATGTCATTGATGTGACGCGAATCAAGTACGAGGCGAAGTGAGCCATCCTTTTTCTTAACAATATGGGTTTATGTACGGACTAACTGCTGGTTCTATAATACCTTGGTCAAGCAAAGCTTGCAATTCTTTCTTAACTTGTTCTCTGTGAATATACGGAATGGGATAATGTTTGGCTATAAACGTGTCGTGCTGTTTAACTTGAAATTCATACATGAAACAGGACATAGTACCAGGGATGCTGTCAAAAACTGGAGCTTGATGTAAAAGAATTTTGTGTAGTTGCGTACGTTCGTCGTCTGTATTTGCGCTGCTCTGTTTAACTTTATCAGAAATCATTTGCATAACGTCACAGTCGGCTTCGTCTGGTGTATTATAGTTATGTACGAACGTATCTGTGAACAATGTGGAATGACAGTCTATGTTACGTGATGCAGAAATTACCTCTGTGCGATTAATAGTTTGTTCTTCTGCAGATAAAGAGTGCTGAAAATCTAATGCCAGTTGTACATTTTCATCCTTTAACATTAAATAGGAATTTTGAAAGTCAATAATTGCGTCGTGTTGTACCAAAACATTCGTCCCTAAAATAACGTCTGTTGTCAATAAGGGAACAATCCAAAAATTTGAGTTGAACGTATGACCTGCAATACAAAATGATAAGTGTGTCTGTAATTTTACATCTACTCCTTTACCAGATACTGCTCCTTTTACTTTAGTTCTGCCTAATGGTAACGTAGGATAAGTATTGTCTTTGTTACATTCATTGAAGGTTTCTTCATTTATGACTGACATAGGTGATCCAGAATCGATTACTGCTGAAAATGTGGATGATCCAATCTTTACTTCAATGATAAGGTGGGAAATGGTTTTTTGAATAACTGGTTTTTCACGCAAAAGAGTGTCTCGGATGTCGTCAAAAGTAATAACATTTTCGTGAACAAGAGTCTGTGTATCAAAAGTATTGCTTACATCGCTGGAAGGTTCAATCTGTGCTGTATCTAGTCAAATTCTATCTGACATGCTGTTATTTGTGGGAAGATGCTGTGGCATTTCCACTATTTGTACTGTTCTGTTATTTCTCCCTGACGTATTAGGTTCGGGATGATACCGACTGTCTGGTTTATTGATGATAATCTGTTGTTGCGGATGATTCTGCTGCTGGTGAGACCGACTGTTACGCTGAAAACTGTGCTCATTACTTCTACGTCTATCATAATAATCGTTGCTATACGGCGCATTGCGATATGAGTTGAAATGATGTGTTTTCTGTATGTACTGACTTCCTTGTTGCGGTGCGTTACTATTTGGTGGAGCCGACGCTATATGTGTAGGCGGCGAAACATTAAAGCTTGGTTGACCTTGCAGACTACATTGTTGGTTAGGTATGCTAACCGGCTGCTTTTGATGCTGTTGCAGAGAAAACCCTTTATTGTTGCCAAAATGTGTCTGCGATTGCTGAACATTTTATACATACTGATGATTAAAATTCTGACTGTTATTAAAATTATGCAGGTAGTTCTTGCCATTTCGGGAGTGTCAAAAGATAACTGTCACTTTCAGGTAAAACTCGTCGTATCAGGTTGTCATTACTCATTCTTAATCCTAGATAGATTGATAGTTGAAGAGCTGCTTTGATAGATATAAAGGATAGTAAAAGAGAAGGCAGCAGTGCAGAAAACTAAAGATGAAATACACTCCTGGAAATGGAAAAAAGAACACATTGACACCGGTGTGTCAGACCCACCATACTTGCTCCGGACACTGCGAGAGGGCTGTACAAGCAATGATCACACGCACGGCACAGCGGACACACCAGGAACCGCGGTGTTGGCCGTCGAATGGCGCTAGCTGCGCAGCATTTGTGCACCGCCGCCGTCAGTGTCAGCCTGTTTGCCGTGGCATACGGAGCTCCATCGCAGTCTTTAACACTGGTAGCATGCCGCGACAGCGTGGACGTGAACCGTATGTGCAGTTGACGGACTTTGAGCAAGGGCGTATAGTGGGCATGCGGGAGGCCGGGTGGACGTACCGCCGAATTGCTCAACACGTGGGGCGTGAGGTCTCCACAGTACATCGATGTTGTCGCCAGTGGTCGGCGGAAGGTGCACGTGCCCGTCGACCTGGGACCGGACCGCAGCGACGCACGGATGCACGCCAAGACCGTAGGATCCTACGCAGTGCCGTAGGGGACCGCACCGCCACTTCCCAGCAAATTAGGGACACTGTTGCTCCTGGGGTATCGGTGAGGACCATTCGCAACCGTGTCCATGAAGCTGGGCTACGGTCCCGCACACCGTTAGGCCGTCTTCCGCTCACGCCCCAACATCGTGCAGCCCGCCTCCAGTGTGTAAGTAGGCTGTTTAGGTTTTCTTGTTGGTAACGCCACATAGCGCTCGGTATGAAAAAATCACTGGCTGTGCCGTGTGCAGTCTGTGTATAGTCTGCATTGTTGTCTGCCATTGTAGTGTTGGGCAGCAGCAGCTAGATGTTAACAGCGCATAGCGTTGCGCAGTTGGAGGTGAGCCGCCAGCAGTGGTGGACGTGGGGAGAGAGATGGCGGAGTTTTGTAATTTGTAAGACTGGATGTCATGAACTATCATATATATTTTGACTATTAAGGTAAATACATTGTTTGTTCTCTATTAAAATCTTTCATTTGCCAACTATACCTATCAGTAGTTAGTGCCTTCCGTAGTTAGAATCTTTTATTTAGCTGGCAGTAGTGGTGCTCGCTGTATTGCAGTAGTTCGAGTAACGAAGATTTTTTGTGAGGTAAGTGATTTGTGAAAGGTATAGGTTAATGTTAGTCAGGGCCATTCTTTTGTAGGGATTATTGAAAGTCAGATTGCGTTGCGCTAAAAATATTGTGTGTCAGATTAAGCACAGTCGTGTACAATTTTTCAAAGGGGACGTTTGATATGTCGACCGTTAGCCAAGGATACCTCACTGGAATCTTCTGATTTTTTCTTGTAGTTTGTGTAATTAGTGTAGATTTTGTTTATTGCTAGCGCGTAATTGTAGAGAGAATTTCCTCTTTAGTTGCAGTCTTTCATTGTTGTACAGTAAAACAGTTGTGGCATGCATGTAGTTTTGCACAAAGTATTTCGCAGATGCGCTTGCAATTAATAGATATTATTTTCAGTGATATGTTAATGTGTTCTCTTATTTTTGCTTTTCAAATTGTGCTTTTTTGTGTTGTCGTGTGAAATATTGTGACAATAATGGCGTGTGAAAAACGTAATACTAGCCTCCAAAGTAAACTGAGAAATGACAGTGAAGACGAAAGCAGTGTGTTAGCGCCACCATGTAATGAATTAACTAATGTTCAAAGTAGTAATTTGGTAATTGTGCATAGGGAAATGGAGCGGGTTGCAAATAATGGTGTAGGCAGTGAAACAATTAGTGAACAGGAAAAGCGTTATCGATCGATCGGTCGGCAACAGTTCGCCTCAGGATTCCGAAATGACAGGACACAATATTGCAAATACTTTACATTCAGGTTTTGCGTCCTCACCGTTTTCTCAAATAAATCAAGACACATTTTCGGCTTTTCAAAATGCGAATATTGCCGGTTCAAATGTACTGCCGAAAAGCACTGAGGAACATGTTTCAGACACCAGTGCATTGTTATTACAATTAATGCAACAAATGGGACAAAAGCTTCAAAAGTTAGACACAATGGAACAAAATCTTCAAAAGTTAGACACAATGGAACAAAATCTTCAAAAGTTAGACACAGTGGAACAAAATCAGAGACAAACACAGCAAAAGTTGGACACAATGGAACAAAATCAGAGACAAACACAGCAAAAGCTTCAAAAGTTAGACACAGTGGAACATATGCTTGAACAAACACGTGAAGATTTAACTACTGAATTACATAAAATCGAATCGAAATGTCAAAAAGTCTGTAATGACGTAAAAACACAAATTTGTGAGCATTTCCAACCTATTTTTTCGCGGCATGAAAATGCATTACAGAATCACGAAGCAGCCATAAAAGAACTGAAAACAATTGTACATGAAAATCATGAGACCTTACAAGCTAAAATTGACTCAGTTGCATCCACCGATTCGGTTACGCAACTTGCAAGAACTCAGGAAAACTTAAAGGTCACAGTAGATTCGATTTCAACACAAATGGACACTCTGAAACTTGGTTCAGAAAAACACACTGAGGAAATGTGTTCACTATCGGAGAAAGTAGCCGAACTTTCAGATCAGTTCACTAACTTATCTACGAAGGTAGATGATGATCTGAATGACACAAAACCTGTAGCCTTCACTGACACTGAAGAGTATGAACAAATTAGGAAATTCAAACAGAATCAAAATCAAATCAACACACAGTACAAAAGATAAATGCGGGAAGTACAAGATCAGTTGGCTCAAGTAATACAAGAATTATATATTTCAGAGGACACTCGCGCCCCAGTATGGGAAGAGGGACATAGCAATACAGAACAACCACAAAATAATAACACAGGGCATTTCGGAAATCATGAAAGTAATTGGCAAAGTACACCGAATTTTAAGATGGAACCGCCGAAACGACGTAACAATGACCGATATGCGACCCGCCGACACGATGATTTTGACTATAAGCTGTTCATTACTACACGTAAATTCAAAACATTTAAGAATTCTGGCAACGACAGTCATCCACAAGCGTGGCTCCATCAATTCTCTCATTGTTTTCCTCCCAACTGGTCACTAGAGCACAGATTAGAATTTATGTGTGGCTATTTAGAGAATGAACCAGCTGTAAGAATGCGATCGGTCATTCACGATTGCCACAGTGAAGGAGAATTTTACCATGCCTTCCTCTCAGCATATTGGTCCCAAGCCACACAAGACCGAGTAAAACATAGCATCATAATGATGAAACATTTCGAACAATCTGAATTTTCCAGTCTTGTGAAATATTTTGAAGACATGTTGCACAAGAATCAGTACCTGTCAAACCCATACAGCCCGTCAGAACTCATCCGCATTTGCTTAATCAAATTGCCTGAACATTTAAGGAACATTATTTTGGCAGGGCGTTGCAAAGACAACATTGAAGCTTTTCAGGGACTCTTACAAGAATGAGAAATTGACACAGACAGTCGCGGGATGCGAAAACAGGAAAACGATCACTACATGTCACATCCGTCGCAATTCCGCGATGAAAGAAACAATAACAGGACACGACAAGGCCATTCTCACAACACATATCGTGACCAAAACAGACACCACCCATATGACAACCACTGGCATAGTAATAGTTACAGAGAAAGATCGCATTTCCGTAGTTATGAATATCACAGAGACAATCAGAGAATCAGACAATATGGAAACCAAAATAATTCTTATCACGGAAATAATTATTATCACGGGAGACAGAATAATTTCAGACGCAAGGGTCCACTGCGCCGTGATAACTCAGGGAGAAATTCTCCACCACTTAACCGACAGGAAAGAAACTACAGGAACTACCGACATGACGACAGACGATATAATCATAACGACAGACCGGAATTTCATCAGAACTGGCGGTATTCAAACAGAGCTGGGCCCTCTCGGCAAGGTGAATTTGTAGAAGTTAGGTCTCCTAATCCCAATATCGGCGAAAGAGACAGACAATGACCCGCACCGCAGGCAGCCGCGTGCGCCGGCTGGCTCAGAGAAAAATAACATAGACGCTAACCTTGAGAAAAGTTCCAGTATTCTTTACCGCCGTATACCACATGATAATTCCTTTCAAGTTCAAACTCTGAGTACTATAAAGGGTAAAATATTACACCACATATCACATGCAAAACCGTTTATTGAAAGATAATCTGCTTTTAACTTTGTCTTTGCCATAAAATTTTTCACTTCACACTACTAGTACAATTTGTCAGACTTAGAATCTCTTAACATGCAGCAATATTTAAGTTAAATATCCAATCAAGAACCAAGAGAACTTATCTAAACAGAAATTACGAATGCATTGTTACAGTGAACAGATGACACAGTGTCATTGTGTGTGTGTACATTCTTGATTGTTAGTGGCACGATTATGTAACGACCATAAGGCTGACATACTTAGAACATTTACCAGTACTACTAATGAGATTTTAATGCAACATTTTGGTTTACTTGCAAATACATTCTGGATTTAAAGTACTTTCTGTGAGATACCAGATGACACAGTGGTTAGTATATGTGACAGCTACACGATTATATCACGACGCTACTAATGAATGACAATTTACAATGTTGCTTTTGCAGTTTATCTGTTTGATATCTGCACAGTTTTTCTGAATTTTTCTGGAAAGTAAAACATGTTTTAGTAGTAACGTTTGTGGTATAGCTACATTGAGACAGTCTTTTCTGTAGCACAACAATACGTTAACAGTACAGTACTTACTTCATCACAGCAATAAGCGTAGTAATACGATATCTATACGCAAAGCATTTCACTTTTATTTATCATGAGGTAAGTACATTGACTTCTGCAGAACGTAGCTTTCGGAGGACAATAACTACGACACTTCCACAGAGATTGTCTTACAGCAAGACGCACATTTAGCGCTACAGGACACGCATTAAACTATTTATTTTTCAACATATTTGAATTACAAAGAAAGTTTTCCGTGATACATTTCATTCCATTGCTGTAATCTGTAACACCTGAGGATATAATTACATTAATCCTCAGGGGGGTACACGCTTACTTTGTGTACCATGTGTTTGGCAAGCACAAGGAGCCCTAGCTAATATGGTATTTGCTTATACAACTTTACACATCGGTACCATATTTCTCTAGCACATTAATTACACAGCTATCTGATCATTATACTGGGAGAGACAAACATTCATTTTACTACATCAGTGACAGATGTTTACGTAATTACACAGTTGGATAACTTCAAGCACTTACAAATTGTATTTTGTCTGTACTTTGTGAACTGTTCATATTTTTTCGGAACCATTGTGATACTATGAGAGCTTTGAATGACATATTTGGTATGGGATCATGATATTTAAAGTACGTTTGAGGTAGATGACACTTTTGACATGAGCAGAGAATTTTTTTAGGTTTTCAAATTATTGGAGGAAGCTACGGAGATTTTGAGAATTTGACTGAGGTTTATGATGTTATTATTACGATGACTATGTGTATTATGCTGTTGCGGTATGTTTATGATCAATAAGCTGATGCTATATGAGTTATTTGGTTATGCTACATATCTGTTATGATGGAATATTGAAGAAGTGTCGACGAATAAGGTAAGAAATAATGAGTAGAGGTTAGGGACTCTGGTTTGTGAAAAAGGATGTCGGAAACCGAGAATCGTACTTTAAGAGTTATGGAATGTATGTAAATGCGTGAATGTATTACAATGCCGACGAAAATTGTTTGGACACTGTTATATTAATAGAATTTTGTTTCTACAGATGTGTAACGCAAATTCTTGACCTATGAAATATTTTTTATATGAGACTGCCACTGTAGCGGAAACTGGTGTCGTAAATATTTCTGTAAGACAGTTAAGTGACCACCTGCACGTAATGCGTCGTGGGCACCCAGCTGGGCGACAGCCACCGGGAAACAAGCCATTAGTGTGTGCCTCTCAGAGGCACAGGTAAAAAAAAAGGCCAATATCCTCTCTATTGACACTCCTTTGTAGAAAGCACCGCCAATACGACACGCTCATTACTGAGAAAGATACTTACATCATATAACAAACGTATTTCTACGAGAGTTGAGAGAATTCTACTAACTTATGAAATGTCACATGACTATTGAATGATATTTTTATGCTTTGTCCATAGTTGCTTATTTCATTTGATATCTGTTTCCCAGCTGTGTTGCATCATTGATTTTATAAAATAAAAGTAAATGCATTTGCTAATGTGAAAACTTTCTGTCAACAGATCTGTTAAATAATAATTTTATGATCCACATTCTTAAAAAAAAGGAGCACTTGGAAAGGAAAGAACAATAAGAAGGGACTAGTAACAGGAACTGCATTCATAATTTTCTTTTAAGTACTTGGTAATTTATTTAATAGAATAAGTTGTGGTGCTCCACTTTAATTACATAGTCATTAAGATGTGATTATAACTTTCCCTTATCTGCATTGTTGTCTTTAGTGTACTATTTTTTCTGCTTGTGGGTTTGTCATGTTTAGGTATAAGTTATTACATTTATTGCTGCTTGCTATGCTTACTTGCATTTTTTATTCATTGCTGTTTGTGTTAATCGTTTTGTGCTGCTGCATTGCGTCATCCCTTAGTTTAGCATCTGAGCTCAGTAGATTTTAAGTTAGCTTAAGAGGGGGTAGACTATATAAGAAACTAACTATGATGAATTGGAAGAGAAGCATTGAGAAGCTATATGAAAATGATTTGGCCAAAAAAATTAGTGTATAGTGGAGAAAAACTATTTTTGAAAGAGGATGAGAAAAGTACAGAAAGCAGGTATAGATAGGACTTTTTGGAAATAATGAAGAACGAAGGGAGATCTCCGAGAAGTAAAGAAAGTTTTGTTTGCAAAATATTGCAGTAAAACAAACCCTGCCCTTTCCTCGTGTTATCCCACTATGTGGATGTGTACCCTTGTGTATTTATGTTCTTCCTGTCTTTATATGTTTATCTGATAAGACTTATGTTGCAGAATTTTTCTAATACTAAGCTACATTCACTATGATGAGGAATACTGTTATCCTCAAATATAATTTGCATTAATAACATGTTATTTACTTTGTAAAGATGTTTATGCATTATTTATTCTGTTTTGTTCTAATGCTCATGTGTGAAGTTGAGGTTTCAAAAGTTGATCTTTTATGTATGTACTTATGTCATAATTTTTGTAACACTGATGTATTTGTTATTTCGATTCTTTTGTAAAGCCTGTATTACTGCAAATGGTATCTGTACTATTATGTTCTTTAATGATATATTTTGTGCGTTTGTTATTGTATTCTTATGTTATAAAATTGTAATTGACACCAGTTCATCAAATAAAGTAACTTGTAAATTACATTTCACTGCACACGTTTCTGTTGGTCATAGTATATGGACAATATGTGAGAAGTAGGGACTGGTAGTGTTTGCACGTGTGTTAATAACACAGTAAGGGACTGGATAACAGCATTGCTGGTTCTAAGGACATTTAAAAAACAATTTTTCTGAGTGCACAAGTGGTTGTTATGGACTTGTTATATTATCCGCAAGACTCTTCAATGGTGATTGTGCGCCTGCACAGTCAAACAGATGGCTGCTGGCCATCTCTACAAGGACTACAGTGGGTCTACACCTTTGATGACCCACCAATACCATTATTTCTACAAGGACTGCAGTGGGTCTGCACCTCTGGTGGCCCACCAATAGTAATCTCTATGAGGACTACAGTGGGTCTGCTCTGTGATGACCTACCTACCGATAGTCTTTAACGTCGACTGACTCTGCTGTGACCTATTACCTGTCTGCATGTCAAGAGTCAGCACTGTCTTTCGTTGGAAGGACAACACTACTTCTTCAAGACTGCTTAGAAATCCACTACTTCCAAGTGCAATTTCTTTTATTGCTCAGACTTTGAAAAAAACACTGCAATTTTCCTGTGATGAACGATCAGGACTGTCTTTATGGACTGTGACAAAATTTTAGCTTCTGACCAACATTGTATCAATAAGTGTGTGCATTTGATATCTTTGTTATAGTAATTATGAAAAATTTTATCAAATCATTATTGGCCACTGCCCAAAACAATTTGTAAAAATTTTTTGTGGGGAGCATGGGGGCTATGTAAGTAGGCTGTTTAGGTTTTCTTGTTGGTAACGCCACATAGCGCTCGGTATGAAAAAATCACTGGCTGTGCCGTGTGCAGTCTGTGTATAGTCTTCATTGTTGTCTGCCATTGTAGTGTTAAGGAGCAGCAGCTGGATGTTAACAGCACATAGCGTTGCGCAGTTGGAGGTGAGCCGCCAGCAGTGGTGGACGTGGGGAGAGAGATGGCGGAGTTTTGTAATTTGTAAGACTGGATGTCATGATCTATCATATATATTTTGACTATTAAGGTAAATACATTGTTTGTTCTCTATTAAAATCTTTCATTTGCTAACTATACCTATCAGTAGTTAGTGCCTTCCGTAGTTAGAATCTTTTATTTAGCTGGCAGTAGTGGTGCTCGCTGTATTGCAGTAGTTCGAGTAACGAAGATTTTTTGTGAGGTAAGTGATTTGTGAAAGGTATAGGTTAATGTTAGTCAGGGCCATTCTTTTGTAGGGATTATTGAAAGTCAGATTGCGTTGCGCTAAAAAATATATTGTGTGTCAGTTTAAGCACAGTCGTGTACAATTTTTCAAAGGGGACGTTTCAAGTGGTGAATGGAGGGACGAATGGAGACGTGTCGTCTTCAGCGATGAGAGTCGCTTCTGCCTGGTGCCAATGATGGTCGTATGCGTGTTTGGCGCCGTGCAGGTGAGCGCCACAATTAGGGCTGCATACGACCGAGGCAAACAGGGCCAACACCCGGCATCATGGTGTGGGGAGCGATCTCCTACACTGGCCGTACACCTCTGGTGATCGTCGAGGGGACACTGAATAGTGCACGGTACATCCAAACCGTCATCGAACCCATCGTTCTACCATTCCTAGACCGGCAAGGGAACTTGCTGTTCCAACAGGACAATGCACGTCCGCATGTATCCCGTGCCACCCAACGTGCTCTAGAAGGTGTAAGTCAACTACCCTGGCCAGCAAGATCTCCGGATCTGTCCCCCATGTTTGGGACTGGATGAAGCGTCGTCTCACGCGGTCTGCACGTCCAGCACGAACGCTGGTCCAACTGAGGCGCCAGGTGGAAATGGCATGGCAAGCCGTTCCACAGGACTACATCCAGCATCTCTACGATCGTCTCCATGGGAGAATAGCAGCCTGCATTGCTGCGAAAGGTGGATATACACTGTACTAGTGCCGACATTGTGCATGCTCTGTTGCCTGTGTCTATGTGCCTGTGGTTCTGTCAGTGTGATCATGTGATGTATCTCACCCCAGGAATGTGTCAATAAAGTTTCCCCTTCCTGGGACAATGAATTCACGGTGTTCTTATTTCAATTTCCAGGAGTGTAGCACTACTACGGCTCGGGGCCCTGTGCACGCTACGGCACATATTCATCGAAGCGTAATGAATCCCCTGAGGTCAATTACGCGCTGCAAATAAATTTTAGTTTGTGCGTTAAAAGCAATGCCGGTGAAAATTCAAATGCAAATTGTTGTATCCAGTCCAATTCTAGTTTCTGCATTAAAGGCCAAGCTGAAGAAAATAGAAAAGCAAATTGTCGTATCCAGTTCAAAGCATGTATTTGTGTTCTGTCATTTTTAAATACCTTATATTTTTTCACGGGTAAAAATTGCTTATAATCAACGTTATCGTCGCTGAATATGTGAACTGGTTCAGGATTGTATGATATTCCGTTTGTCTGTGTCTGCCCGGATTCCAAGTCACGTACTCTCTGTAAATTACCTAAGTTACACTGGCTGTGTGAGTGTGACAAATGTTCGGAAATTGGCGTATACTGTATCGTGTTACAGGCTGAGACATTTTTCATCTCCGTCACTTCTTGCTGTAAAGACGACACTTTTCTACGCAATGCATTATTGGACGAAACTACCTCGCTGATTGTTTGCTGTATGTTTTGGAATTCAGGTGTTTGATTGAACGAAACTGGTGACGTATCGACTGATTTGGTATCATTATTATTTTCGATAACGTCAATACGACTGGCCAATTCATCAAATTTTTCAATCAATGCTTTAACCTGATCATCATTTTTAGTGTCACAAGCATTAATGTGTTTTTGGATTTTACGGGTAGTTTTGTTAAATTTCTTAACGTCTGCTTTAATGGCATCGGGATCCTGTATTAATTCTAATTGTTCAAGTCTGTTGGTCATTGTCTGAAAGTCTACTGTGTGTGTGTCTGCTTTTGTTTTAAGATCGGAGATTTCATCATGCAATTCGGTGTTCAACTGTTTAATAGTATTGATTTCGTCTGATACTGTAGCAATGTTATTGTCTACGTATGTTTTTGCTTTCGTAAATAATTTACGCTTATCTTCCTGTCTCTGTGCAGTAATTATTTCCATGACTTGTTTCTTTACTTTGTTCTGTTCCTGTATGAATTTAAGGTAACGCGTTTCACTGTTTTGTAGGTGGTGATTAAAAACGTTCGTCAATTAAGCTGTTCTGTTGTTCGAATTTCTTGTCTACTTTCGCGTCCAGCGTGTGTGAAAGTTTTGCTGACATTAATTTAAACTCGTCGCGTAACTGTGTTGCGTTTTCAGAACATTGTTTAGCGACTGCACTAATTTCATCTCTAAGTAATTTAGTTGTGGCTGCATGTGTATTACTTAATTCTTGTGCAACGGATCTAATTTCTTCACTACTATTCCTAGCACAAGCCTTAATTTCCTCACGTAATTGTTCTTTAGTATCATGACATTGCACGGCAACGGCTGTAATCTGTTCATTAATCTGTTTAAAGTTCTCGTTGTGTTTTTCATTCGACTGTTTCAGACTTTCATTAAGTTGTTTGAAATTGTTGTCTTGTTTTTCACTAATTTGTTTGTTCGATTCATTAATTTGTTGTTTGAGATTTTCATTAAGTTGTAGCAATAATGCCATAACTCGATCCATGCCAAAATTAGCTGCTGTATTCTCTGTGCTGTGTGATGGTGTATCTGCATGTGTCACGTTTTGTATAAGCATTTGGTCATTGTCTGATTCACAAAAAGGTTTGCTAATTGGACGTGCACTGTGGGACACTACCTCGGAATCAAATAAATCTGACGTATTTTGACTACATTGTTCATCTTCGTGAGAAAAATTTATCTGTTCACTGTGTAAATTTTGCAAATCAGGTGTGTTAAACTGAACAGCGTTCATTGTAACGGAAAGTGCCGCGTCATCAATTGTCGTTAAATTAACAGAGAACACAATTGAATTTCTTTGCTCATCATTACCATCAAAATCATTACTAGTGATCGGCACACACTGATTATCTGTAATTAGAGGATTATCACTATTACACTGAGTGTCGCTAGTATAATCGGTCAAATTATGCGAGTCAGCTTTTTCACTTCTTGCACATCGCGATGCACTGTTAGCAGTTTTGCGCGGCATTTTCACAGCCCAAAGTTAAGCACAAAATCAAACAAAGACAAAGCAAAAATGGAACAAATACAGTTACAACAAAGAGAAATAAATTGCCGATGATCTGTGAAACAAAAAGTGCCAAATTAGTAAATGCGCCGCGCCAGATGCAAACTACTTTTAATATTAAGTAAATAAGAGCAGATATATAGCTGACCACTTCTCAGAAATTCACAAAAATACGATCATGGCCGGTTGTCGCCAAGTGTAACCTCCCCACAAAATATAAAATAATAAGAATAATACTCTCATTTAGCGTAACTACACAACAGTGAAAATATAATACGATGTGACAAACCTATAACCTTTCAATAATTGACAGTCAAGTTAACCTGGTAAATTTTGGACGTCAGCAATGCTGCGTCATGGCCCTGATACATCATTCTGAATAAGCTGAAAAAATCTTACCTTAATTAGATCGCCGGATAACGCGTATATATCTGCTCCTATAAGAAATTTTCCTGGCGCAGCTAAGTGCAATGCTGGCAGATAGATTTGTCTTATAAAAAAGGAAAGAACTGACTTTTCTTTTCAATAGTCGGGATTGACAAGGATTGGAGAGATTAGTAAATTCTTTAAATTGAGATTAATGTCAAAGGTTACTTTTTATGAGAAAGATTATAATTAACAGATCCTTTTTTTTAAACATTTACATGGGACTTGATTAACAATACTACATATGCGCGAGGCAGCTTTTACCTTATCCTACAACGCTCGGGCTCTGCCATCGCTGCACACGACCGGCCCAGCCAACACGATACACCAGACACGACTGCTCGCTAGCAACAACTAACTGCAACTGCTACACAGTTCCTACTGCAGTCAACACTACTCTTTGGTCTCAGATTCTCTTCTAGCTTACATATCGCAGGCAGCGCGTGAGCAATACATCGAAATTACATCAGCTCGAGTGCGCTAGTAACAAGTTCTCTAATTATGGACCTCTTACAATATCTTACTATTTATTTTTATCTTTGATGCTGGCTTGTGACTTTTGGCGCGGAAGCGTACAGAGTAGTCAAGTTTTGTGTTGAATATGAACAGTCTTGACTTTGTGTTTGAAATGAAAAGATGAGTCTGAGTTGTGGACGATGAAAAATGTTGTGAGTTTTATTAAGAGCAGTAACGGCTGCGAAGTTGTATGGTGAAGTAATGTTTTGAACATGCGAAAGTTTAATAAACGTGAATTTTTGTGAAAAGTAAGTGTCAAGAATTTTTTTGAAGTGGTCATTGTTTAAAAATGTATGAAGCACATTGCAATGAAAAACATAAATTATCAAATTAATCCTGAAAGATTCTCTTCGTAAGTTCTTCAAGTCGGCGTAATTAACATCCGAGTGCCTTTCGCACCAACAGCGATAGTCATGCTACCTAGACAACAATTTTAATTACGAGCCAAAGCCAGAGCGAGATCATCGTTGGATTGCAATTACAAGATAATTTTCTTCAGTGACCGTAATCAATTGATGTAGCAATACCTGCCACATTAAAGACCTTTCAGTTGCGCAATAAAAAGATCATACTTTGAGTGCCCGACGTGATAATTTTTGAACTAATTGTTACTGGAGGTATTGCTATTCACTGCAGCAGACAAAGTACCTGGTATTGACGTCCCGCTGGTGATGCGTGCGTGGCGTGAGCACGTGTGGTGGCCGCAGTCACGACAAGGCAAAAAAAAGGCAACAGGCTACTACCGGACAATGCGTCTTCCTGTTATACGATCGCCTGGGCTGGCAATGTTTCATCCATTGCTACCGTATCACTCATTTCGGAGTGGAACATCAAGCTTACGAGATTCAGGCATATCTAGTTTACAAAACCACTCGCAACTTTCGTAATCCAATTGAATGTCAAGAAACGTTGTATAAAATCCTGCATGATGTTTTCTGTCATCTTGTCGCTTCAGACTGGTCTGTGGTTTCAAACTTTGCAAACCGTCTTCCATTCACAGTAAAAAGCGAACTAGTTGCCAACGTAACCACGTGTATAGGCGGGTGCAGATGCAATCCCTGCGATCAAAGGTTTCGGCAGTGCAAGCGAAATTGCATCGCCCGCAACGTTGACGCTCTCTTTACGGGGTGCAAATACTGCGGCCAACCCCGTGTAGTGCCTCAGTTTTAAACGTCCGCTTCCACGCACTGTGAGCGCGTGGGTCGCACCTGGCCTGAAGTATGCGAAACTGTGAGTTTCCTTACCTCCTTGATGGCTGAGTCAAATTACTTTGAAACATCAGGCAGAGTAAGTGTGTGTTCGAATACGAGAGTGTGGTTCGGCGGGCATTGATTTGAACAGTTTGCACATTAGGGAATATTACAGACCGTGGATTTTTAAATGTACAATTAAAAGTAAATTCAAGTACAATATATATTTTCTTCTTTTTCTTCTCCTTGTTCTACTTCTGGAATGTATTAGGCCTTGCCCGGCCCGTTGCAGCTACATTTGGACCTCCCACATTTTTTATGGTCTTCCAGTGCACCTTTTACGTTGGCCAAAATGTAGTCATTATCTTGACTCCTCCATTCGTAACAAATGGGACATCCATTTGTGCCCATTTCTCAACCTTTTCATTTATATCAAATACTTTCAATTCCTTCCGAATATCTGTACTTCCTTCACAGTCTAACTACTGGTATTCTGCCATCTTCCTAATGATTTTCATTTCATGGCCCTGCCATCTTATTTTATCCTTTTGTCTTCATCACCCAGGTTTCACTCCCATATAACAATGTTTGTATACCGACATGACGTAACAAAATTTAAGATGAGTTTCAGTTCTTGTTTCATTTTGGAGAGATCTTCTAATGGTACCGTTTAAAAATTTAACTTATCAGTTCTTTAGATAATTCTTTCTACTTTCTCTATGGTCTTCCTTCCTATTATTATTTTTGTCCTTACTGGCGTTTTCCCGCAGACGTCACCATTTTTACATTTCTTTCACCGAAAACCGCTTCCTCCATGCAACAGGAAATCTATCTACATCTACATCCATACTCCGCAAGCCACCTGACGGTGTGTGGCGGAGGGTACCCTGAGTACCTCTATCGCTTCTCCCTTCTATTCCAGTCTCGTATTGTACGTGAAAAGAAGGATTGTCGGTTGCTTCTGTGTGGGCTCTAATCTCTCTGATTTTATCCTCATGGTCTCTTCGCGAGATATACGTAGGAGGGAGCAATATACTGCTTGACTCTTCGATGAAGGTATGTTCTCGAAACTTTAACAAAAGCCCGTACCGAGCTACTGAGCGTCTCTCCTGCAGAGTCTTCCACTGGAGTTTATCTATCATCTCCGTAACGCTTTCGCGATTACTAAATGATCCTGTAACGAAGCGCGCTGCTCTCCGTTGGATCTTCTCTATCTCTTCTATCAACTTTATCTGGTGCGGATCCCACACTGATGAGCAGTATTCAAGCAGTGGGCGCACAAGCGTAGTGTAACCTACTTCCTTTGTTGTCGGATTGCATTTCCTTAGGATTCTTCCAATGAATTTCAGTCTGGCATCTGCTTTACCGACGATCAACTTTATATGATCATTCCATTTTAAATCACTCCTAATGCATACTCCCAGATAATTTATGGAATTAACTGCTTCCAGTTGCTGACCTGCTATTTTGTAGCTAAATGATAAGGGACCTATCTTTCTACGTATTCGCATCACATTACACTTGTCTACATTGAGATTCAATTGCCATTCCGTGCACCATGCGTCAGTTCGCTGCAGATCCTCCTGCATTTCAGTACAATTTTCCATTGTTGCAACCTCTCGATACACCACAGCATCATCTGCAAAAGGCCTCAGTGAACTTCCGATGTTATCCACCAGGCCATTTATGTATATTGTGAACAGCAACGGTGCTATGACACTCCCCTGCGGCACACCTGAAATCACTCTTACTTCGGAAGACTTCTCTCCATTGAGAATGACATGCTGCGTTCTGTTATCTAGGAACTCCTCAATCCAATCACACAATTGATCTGATAGTCCGTATGCTCTTACTTTGTTCATTAAACGACTGTGGGGAACTTTGTCAAATGCCTTGCGGAAGTCAAGAAACACAGCATCTACCTGTGAACCAGTGTCTAAGGCCCTCCGAGTCTCGTGGACGAATAGCGCGAGGTGGGTTTCACACGACCGTCTTTTTCGAAACCCATGCTGATTCCTACAGAGTAGATTTCTAGTCTCCAGAAAAGACATTATACTGGAACATAATACGTGTTCCAAAATTCTACAACTGATCTACGTTAGAGATCGTTACGTAGAGCGCCCTGAGTGATTGATGTAAGTGTAAAGGGCAGTATTAGTGTACTTAAGCAAAAAGCGCTGTGTCTCTAGCCAACAGTGAAAGGGACAACGCGGGACTTGTGTATTCCACATCTGAGTCTGAGAACACGTCCTGAGGGCTCGGACGCTACGCGCATTCCCGCTTTACGGCGAGAAGGGCTGCCGGCAATGAAAGCTAACACACGCCCCCGCTCCTACCCCCCCCCCCCCCAATCCCCCTCCCCCGTGAATTGATGTACATAATACCTACGTCATTGTAACATTCAACTGTTATAGTGACAGTGTAAACTTTGCAGTGGCTGCCCGCAGTTAACAGCAGCAGCTGGTGACCTACAGCTTACGGCTCGCTGGTGCCCCGAAGAGCAAAATCGAACGCCGCCTGTTTGGAGACAACTGCGAGGGCTGTGTCGCCGGAGACAGTGGGCAACCGCCTCCTCGCCATCTGCTTGGCCTCTGCGCTTCGACTGCGGGCACCATGACAAGGCCCACACCGATGACCGCGCAGTCGAATGACCCCACAAACCAAACAGAACGAGCCCCACAGCACCGTGATGCACGAAGGACGTGGGCGCTTCAACAGCTGTAATGGAACCTCCGTCAGTGGCTTTGGACTCTGCACCAACGAGTGCACCAACTCCTGGAGGTCGTCACAGAAGCGTGTGGAGGCAGACAGGTGCCATAGTACGTCTCGGGCACGCAGTCGCACGCCTTCTGCTGGGAGGTGGATCATCCGTGTCTTGGGTCGGTGCCGTACAGCGGTTGCAGACGCCTCCCGCCACTATCGATGGTACGTAGGAGGCCGAGTAGGTAGGAGGCTGAGCAGTGTCGGGAGAGGATGCCCCAAACTGCTGTCCAGTTCCTAAACTCAACGTTACGTCGGTGAGTTCTACTTTCAAGACGATAACACTTGAGCTCGTGGCATCTACCTCTTGATCACGTACCTGCAGAACACAGGAGTCGAGAGAAACGAACGACCGTATGTATCTGCTGGGGTCACACGAAACTTTCAGCGCGTCGTCGCAGGAAGTCTCCTCACACAGTACACGATTTTCGGAACAACGGTGTTGAAGAGTGAGAAAGCGCATTTCGACATCTTACGAACTGCTTGCCAAGGGCGATGCCAGCATGTTACAACGTACACTAGATGAATACCGCACTGAATGTTACTCAGCAACATGTTTTGATCGCCAGACCATAATTGCAGTTTTCTTCGTGCCACAGCAAGTTTGTAACCAGTGCTCTGCGGTGGCCCACTTTGGAGTTTGTGGAATTTCTGTGGTACGTTTACGATTATTGCACCATTCTTCGAGCTTTTCCTTTCTGTGACTGTGTCCGTAAAGAAGCGACAGAAATACGACTTGAGCAGAACCTGATAAACTAAGGCAGTCGCTTTAGCGAAGGATTACAGGAAACAAAGCGCAGTTTCTTTCAAAATAAAACTCAAAAGAGCTGAAGAAATGAATTTATTAGCGGACAAATATATTAATGCTATCTCTTCGTAATGGGTATCTACAACTTTCAAAGTACTAGGGTATGTTAAAAAGTAATTCCTGTGAATTTTTTACGTGAAAACTCTTAAACCTTTTTAAATAAAACAAACATTAGTAGCATTCTACATCTTTATTCTTCACGTCTACGTATTTATTTCTCAGCAGAGTCACCCTGACGATGAACACATTTCTCCCAAACAGAGACCCGCTCGTCGATACGGTTAGTGTAGAATGTTTGAGACTATTGACAGAGCCTCAGACTCACCTCTGCTTGCACCACTTCATCACTATCAAAGTGAAGTCCTCGAAGGTGTTCTTTAAAATTTGGAAACAGCTGAAAATCATATGGGGCCAAGTCGGGACTGAACAGAGAATGATCGATGACAGAGAGCCAAGGCATCGGATTGTCGTAGCGCTCTTGTCGGGCATTGCGGTGCTGAAGGAGACGCTGACCCATGTGTGGACGAGCACTTCGAATTCGAAGTTCGCTGATAGGACTCTGTTTCTCACGTACCGACGTGGTTACGTTACACACCGCCATATTACACTTTACAAATCGGAACCTTCTAGTGGCAGAGCATTCCAAATATGTAGTCATGAAGAATAAACACATAGAATTTTATTGAAGTTTCTTTTATTTAAAAAGCTTTAATAGTTTTCACATAAAACATTCGGAGGGATTATGTTTCAGCACACCCTCGTTATTGGTACTTTTTTTTCATCAGTCTTCTGAGTGTTTGATGTGGCCCGCTCCGAGTTCCTCTCCTGTGCCACAGTAGCAATTGCAATCTACGTCCTCAGTTATTTGCCCGATGTATTTCAATCTATGTCTTCCTCTACAATTTTTGCTCTATACAGCTCCCTCTAGTGCCATGGAAGTTATCCCCTGGTGCCGTAACACATATCCCATCTTCCTGCTTCTTCTCAGTTTTTCCATATGTTCCTTTCCTCGCCGATTCTGTGGACAACATTCTCAGTCCATCCAGTTTTCAACACTCTACTTTAGCCTCACATCTCAAAGGCTGCGATTCTTTTCTGTTCTGATTCTCCTTCAGTCCATCTCTCACTACCATACAATGTTGTGCTCCAAACGTACATTCTCAGAAATTTCTTACTCAAGTTAAGACCCACGTCTGATACTAGTAGACTTCTTGTAGCCAGGAATGCCTTTTTCCTCAGTGCTTGTCTCTTCTTGTGTCTTCCTTGCTCCGTTCATCACAGGATATTTTGCTGCCTAGGTAGCTGAAATCATTAACTTCGTCTACTTCGTTATCCCCAACCGTAGTGTTAAGTTTCTCATGTCAGCTATTTCTTATTACTTTGGTCTTCCTTCGATTTCCTTTCAACTCTTATCCTGCATTCATTATATTCTTCATTCAATTCAACCCTTACTGCAATTCGTCCTCCATTTCACTGAGGGTAGCAATGTCATCAGCGAATCTTATCATTGATATCGTTTCAACCTCAATTATAATCCCACTTTTGAATCTTTCTTTTATTTCCCTCATTGCTTCTTCGATGTATAGATTGAACCCTAGGAGCAGGAGACTCCATTCCTGTCTTACACCTTTTTTAATCCGAGTACTTCATTCCTGGTTGTTGTAGATATGGTATATTACCCGCTATTACCCGCCTTTCTCTACAGCTTACCCCTATTTTCTGAGAATTTCGAACATCATGCACCATTTTACATTGTCGAACGCTTTTTATTTGTTGACAGATCTTACAAATGCGTCTCGATTTTTATTCGGTCTTGCTTCCATTATCAACCGCAACATCAGAACTGTCTCTCTGGTGCCTTTACCTCTCCAAAAGCTAAACCGATCGTCATGTAGTGGATCCTCAATTTTTCTTCCCATTCTTCTGTATATTATTCTTGTGAGTAACTTGCATGGATGAGATGTTTAGCTGATCGTCCGATAATTCTCGCACTTGTCGGCTCTTGCTATTTCAATAGGTGTGGATGATATTTTCAGGAAAGTCTGATGATATATCGTCCATCTCATACATTTTATACACCTAGGTGCCCAGTCGTTTTGTTGTCACTTCTCCCATTGGTTTTAGAAATTCCGATGGAATGTTATGTATCCTCTCTGCCTTATTTGACCCTAACTCTTCCACACTTCTTTTAAATTATGATTCTAATACTGGGCCCCTATCCCTTCCCTGTCAGCTCCTGTTTCTTCTTCTTCTATTTCGTCATCCAACAAGTCTTCTCATCATAGATGCCATCAGTGTACTGTTTCCAATTATCCCACTCCTCTGCATTTAACAGTCGAATTCCCGTTGAACTCTTAAACTTCGGACTGTCATTTTTTCGATTCCTTCACTTTTTTCATGCAGCTATTTTGCCTTAGCTTCCCTGCAGTTCTTGTTTATTATATTACCAAGTAACTTGTGTTTCTTTATTCCTGAATTTCTCTAAACATTTTTCTGCTTCCTACTTTCGTCGATCAGCAGCTTATTTTATTTGTTATCCATGGCTTCTTTGCAGTTGTCTTCCTTGCACCTACGGTTTTTATTCCAAATTCTATGACTACCCTCTTTAGAAATGCCCAGTTCTTTTCAGCTGTACTGCCTTCTCAGCTATTCATTATTGCAGCGTCTATAGCCTCAGAGAATTTCAAACGTATATCTTCATTTCTTGCTACTTCCGTACCGCACTTATTTGCGCACTGATTCTTACTGGCTAGTCTCTTTAACTTCAGCCAACTCTTCATCATTACTAACAGTGATCTGAGTCTATATCTGCTTCTGCATACGGGTTATCAATCCAGTATTTGATTTTGGAATCTCTGCCTGACCATGATTGTAATGTAACTGAAATCTTCCGTATCTCCAGACCGTTTCCAAGTGTACCTCCCCCTCTTGTCATTCTTGAACAGAGTATTCGCTATTATTCACTGATATTTATTGCGGAATCCAATTAGTCTTGCTCCTTTCATTTCTACCACCAAACCCGTATTCTCCCGTAACTGTTTCCTCCACTCCCTCCCCTACAACCGCATTCGAATACTCCATCACTATTAGATGCTCATCTCCCTTTGCGTACTGAATTACACCTTCAATATCCTCATATACTTCCTCTACATCTTCATTTTCTGCTTTCGGCGTCGCCATGTATACATAAAATTTTGTTGTCGGTGTTGGTTTGCCGTCAGTTCTGATGAGAAGAAACCTTTCACTGAGCTGCTGACAGTAACTCAATCTCTGCCCTACCTTCTTATTCATAACGATGCCTACACACGTTATACCATTTTTCTGCCGCTATTGATTTATCGTATAATCATCTGACCAGAAATCCTCGTCTGCTCTCCATTTCACTTCACTAACACCCACCATATCTAGACTGAGCCTTTACATTTCCGTTTTCAGATTTTCTAGCTTCCCTAACATGTTCGCCGGCTTTGTGACCGAGCGGTTCTAGGCGCTTCAGTCCGGAACTGCACTGCTGTTACGGTCGCAGGTTGGAATCCTGCCTCGGGCATGGATGTGTGTGATGTCCTTAGGTTAGTTAGGTTTAAGTAGTTCTAAGTCTAGGGGACTGATGACCTCAGATTTTAAGTCCCAAAGCGCTCAGAGCCATTTGAACCATTTGACCCCTAACATGTTCAGACTTCTGATATTACGAGCCCTGACTCGTAGAACGCTATCCTTTCGTTGGTTATTGAATTTTTTTCTCATGGTCACGTTCCCCTTCACAGTCCCCTCATGGAGAATCGAATGGAGGACTATTCCGGAATCTTTAGCCGATCTTTTCAGTTACAGACCACATGCCCTCTCTTTAATGCAGTCGTTTCAATTGCATTCTCCATCGTTGTGCCGTTGATTACTGCTGATTCTTCCGCCTTTAGGGGCAGTTTCCCACCTCAGGGGTAAGAGAGTGTCCTGAACCTTTACCCGCTGCTCCACTCTCTTCGACAACGCCGTTGAATGAATGATGGTGATTTCTTATGCCGGAAGTCTTCGGCCGTCACTACTGATGATTTTTATTCAAATTTTAAGCGGTTCTGGGGTTCGAACCCGAGACCGAGGACTCGTTGATTCGTAATCAAACACGCTACCCCAGGATCGCGGGTTACGATTAGTCAGTACATTTTAAACGTGGTTGGGGAGGGGGGGGGGGGGTCAGGGAAGAGGTCACATTGCCTACCATGTCCTCCGCTGGGTGTGTCCTTGTTGAAGGCTTCCATTAAGGAAAACATTCACTCTTGTGGAATGGGTAAAATATTTTGGGAGACGGGAAGATAGGAGACGAGGTACTGGCAGAACTAAAGCTGTGAGGATGGGGCGTGAGTCGTACTAGGGTAGCTCAGTTGGTAGAGCAATTGCCCGCGAAAGGCAAAGGTCCCGAGTTCGAGGCTCGGTCCGGCACACAGTTTTAATCTGACAGGAAGTTTCATATCAGCGCACACTCCGCTGCAGAGTGAAAATCTCATTCTGGAAACATCGCCCAGGCTGTGGCTAAGCCATGTCTCCGCAATATCCTTTCTTTCATGAGTGCTAGTTCTGCAAGGTTCGCAGGAGAGCTTCTGTAAAGTTTGGAAGGTAGGAGACGAGGTACTGGCGGAACTAAAGCTGTGAGAATTGGGCGGGAGTCGTGCTTGCGTAGCTCAGTTGGTAGAGCACTTGCCCGCGAAAGGCAAAGGTCCCGAGTTCGAGGCTCGGTCCGGCACACAGTTTTAATCTGACAGGAAGTTTCGTATCAGCGCACACTCCGCTGTAGAGTGAAAATCTCATTCTGCTTTACAAATGGTTTGTCAATGTAGACTACTTTGTTCCGAAAGGATAAATGCCCCACGTTTTTGAAGCCCGTTGTTGGTTTTCTGGCTTTCGATGTGAGTTCTCAGTGGCGTCTTGCATAGATGACTTAGAATATACATCATGACTCCACACAAAGCTATGTAACAAACAAATAGCTTGTACTGTAACATCGATTTTATTCGTATAATATTTTTTTGAAGTATCCAACATCCCGGACTTCGATGGTAACATATCAAAAGAATATTCTGCAGACATTCTTCAGCTAGATATTTGATATTTAAATAAGTGACTTTCGTTAGTTATTTGTCAACGAGGATATGGTTATTCATAGCAAAGTAATAAGGAGATTTGCTGTCTTCTTCTGGCAGATATACGTGTACGAAATGGCAGTGTCTGTCTTATTAAGAAGTACGATGCAACGTCCACTAAATAAAATGTAAATGTCGTGTGACTAGGGCCTCCCGTCGGGTAGACCGTTCGCCGGGTGCAACTCTTTCGATTTGACGCCACTTCGGCGATTTGCGCGTTGATGGGGCTGAAATGATGATGAATAGGAAGACACAACACCCAGTCCCTGCGCGGAGAAAATCTCCGACCCACCCGGGAATCGAACCCGGGCCCTTAGGATTGACATTCTGTCGCACTGATCACGCAGGTCCCTGGGTGGGCAACGTTCACTAGGACATGCATGTACCAGACCCTCGACTCTCGTCTGGCCGCGATCCGTGCACGGATAGCCGAAGCGCTTAAGACCACACTCGCGTAACGCAAGAAATCCGGGTTCGACTCACGGTCTAGCACAAATTTTCACTGTCATCATTCCAATACACAGTGTAAGGTGGTTTGTGTTCGCAAACGAGAATACATTTCGGGCATACGTGTAAGCTCCGGAAGTGAGAGCGCGCTCCCAAACAATGATTTACCGAAGAAGTGTCTTTCAGTACCCTCCCATCATTGCTGTGACTTTACTGACCAATGTCAATGGTAAGAGTAACACATCTGAATCTGAAACTGCCAACAAAGCTATGTATTGTAATTGGTTCAAATGGCTCTGAGCACTAGGTGACTTAACTGCTGAGGTCATCAGTCTCCTAGAACTTAGAACTAATTAAACCTGACTAACCTAAGGACATCACACACATCCATGCCCGAGGCAGGATTCGAACCTGCGACCGCAGCGGTCGCGCGGTTCTAGACTGTAGCGCCTGGAACCGCTCGGCCACTCCGGCCGGCCGCAGGCAGAAGTACTGACCAACTGTTTTCTTCAAGAATTATCAAGTTGGTGCCGGTAAATATTCAGGTACAAACACTGGTAGAGTGCCTTTGGCGTTTAAACTACAATTCTTTGAATGAGAGAGTGTACTCGGAAAAAATGAAAGGAAAGCAGGATACATATTAAACTTTTTAAACACTTGGTTCACATCAGTACGCCTGTAAAGATATGCCCAACAACGTGTTTTAGACTTCTGGTTACTAACATTAACTTACAAAAACAGAATGGATTCCGGAAATGCACATCACGCGTCTTTGGCTACTTCACACTCAAGATGCTAATTGAAAAAAGGAAAGAAATCAATGTGGAAGGGCAGCTGACGTTTAGTGATGTTAAGAAATCCTTCGACAGAGATGACAGAAGAGAACTTTGTAAAGTTCTGGCAGAAAGTTACACTCCATCATACATCATAAAAAAAATTGAGAACATGCATAGCGAAAACCTGATTGCAATCGGAACTGGACAACAGCTGTCAGAATAGAAACATATTGACAAAGGAGTTAAACAAGGACGTTGCTTCTCATTGCTTTTGAACCACATATATATTGACAAAACCTGCAGTGAATGGAGACTAAATAACTACTATGTGGTGAGGGAGCTCTGATTACTTGTACAGTGGGTTCTACGTATTCAAGACGCAAGATAGAATCCTCTTCGACTGCCTCTCTACTTTCCTGCTCCACTGTCGTATGCTGACCTAGGTTTTCTGTGCCTTGGCGTACATTATCCTCGTTATGGTGCGTTATCTGTCCTATTTTTCGCGATACTGGATCGTCTGTTGTAGTGTCCTCTATTCTCTGTCCATTTCCAAGCTGGGTCTCTACCTCAATTCGGTCGAGGTCTCGATCTGCCATTGCTAATCTTTCCGAATCCCTTATTTTCTGTTTTGAAAGCAATTCGCGCCCCCTACTTCGCGTCGAAATGCGCTCATACGATCTCACGCGTTTCATAAACTTTTTGTTCACAAGACTTGACACTACCAAGACTGACAATCCATTCACTTACTTGTTGGGTCAGAAACAACTTGTCAACGATGTATTCGCCACCTGTGCGCTTGCATTGGAGAGAAAACTTAATTCTAACAATATTAAAATTCATAACTTAATTATGCTATTGTCACTGCCAGACTCATTTCTATTTAATACTTTTACTATCTATCGCTGCAGCTACTGTTTACGACTATGTATTACTTCAGAAATTATTCTTTTTTTTACTACGAAAATTTTTTAACAGGATATTTTTCTGTCCTACTTAGGCATGTGGTCGACCTTCAATCATGGTATTTTACCATCCTGGCAGGGTCGCCATTTTTTAAACATTCATGGTGGTGTCTGATTTTTCTTATATCGTGTCTCCCTACCTCTTTCGCGCAACGACGCTCTGAGCATGTTTTTTTAGGGAATTGACTAGTTTGAACCTGGGACCTGTTGCTGGTAAGGAGACGCCAGACCACACATGACATGTAGAATTCAGAAGAGTACAGTGAGACTAGTGATGATATAACCAAATACTTAATGATCTCAGCATCAGCTCCACTGCACTCCCTGTAAAAGAATCTTAATAGTAACTAAATTTAATGGAAAGGGTTCAAGGCTTTCCTATTTTTAGTTAGCTGGTAAAATAACGTCGAAAAAGCAGTTAAGTTTACCATTGGAAATTTTATTCTACTCACAAAACATTGTTTATAAATTGCACTATTGATAAAAGGAAATGTTTTAATACAGGATGGTAAAAACCAACTGCGTTCAACAAAAATGTGAACGAATATTCCCTGAATGGGTTTCCAAGTTCTACAATCGATCGAAGGATGACCTATGCCATATCACATCTATAATCTAGGTTGAAATTAAGTTTCACAAAAGAGAAAACTATCAAAATGGTGTACAGTGACCCTCAATTATCTTTAATTACTTATCTAACTTGTCGTAAATTACAGTGGCTGATGTGGCTTCTCAATAACTATATAACAGAAAAATTATCGCGTTTCAGATTTTTACTTCAAGTGGCAAATGTGAACACCATGAGTTTTAATTAACGATCGACACTAGTATTACGCAAAATAGGGGTGTAACAGATGAGACTTCTGGAGTTCTGAGTGAAGCCTTATGCGCCCAAAAATGCGGCATCGCGTGATTCATTACCTAATCGGTGTTTAATCAGCGTCAGGGCGGCAGCGGCCGGCGCAGCAACCATCCAGCTCGCCGTCTCGGAACCAACTCTTCTCTAACTTCTCCGTACTACAATTTACCGAAGTTGGTTTAAAAATCTATCTGGCTGTGTTTTCATCTGACCAGTCAGGGTCTCAATGTTAACCTTAAGCTCCGCCTACAAAAATTCTGTCTATCCAATGAGAAACGTTATACTTTTCGTGGTGGGGCAATGTTTTTTAAAGTTTGCAACGTAACAGAGACGCTAAAAAGTCTCACGCTAAAACCTGCAGCTGGTGTGGTCCTTTTGGCGTTATCGTGAGATCTATACTGTTCTTCTGGAGGGCTCTATCTTTTAACAAAGGCTGGAGGATTGTCCTAATGTAACAGACACGCGAAAAAGACTTACGCTAAAACTTGCGGGTGGTAGTGGCCCTTTTTGTGTTATCGTAAGATCTATACTGCTTTTCTGGAGGGCTCTAGTTTTTAACATGGGCTGGGGGTTGTCCTTGACGTACCTGAGACGCGAAACAGTCTCACGCTAAAACGTGCGGGTGGTAGTGGTACAGGTAGTCTGGCCTGTCCGTCCCTTATCATAGGGCCTTCTAGCTTAGCAGGGTTCTGCTCTCGGCTTCTGTCCTCTTTTCTGCCCTCGGAACTGCGTCTGCCTCACAGTGGGAAGGTACGACATGCATTTAGGCATTGTTGTGTTAGTCTGTGGTATTCCATTTGCTCATTCGTTACTCGTATTACTTTGGTTAATTTAATGTCACGATTTATTCGGAGCTATGTGACACACTACTGTGTAAGTAGGCTGTTTAAGTATTTTTATTGTCAACGCCAACACCACGTAGCGCTCTGTATGAAAAATCACTGGCTGTGCCGTGTGCAGTCTGTGGCTGGTTTGCATTGTTGTCTGCCATTGTAGTGTTGGGCAGCAGCAGCTGGATGCTAACAGCGGGTAGCGTTGCGCAGTTGGAGGTGAGCCGCCAGCAGTGGTGGACGTGGGGAGAGAGATGGCGGAGTTTTGTAATTTGTAAGACTGGATGTCATGAACTATCATATATATTTTGACTATTAAGGTAAATACACTGTTTCTTCTCTATTAAAATCTTTCATTTGCTAACTATACCTATCAGTAGTTAGTGCCTTCCGTAGTTTGAATCTTTTATTTAACTGGCAGTAGTGGTGCTCGTTGTATTGCAGTAGTTCGAGTAACGAAGATTTTTTGTGAGGTAAGTGATTTGTGAAAGGTATAGGTTAATGTTAGTCAGGAACATTCTTTTGTAGGGATTATTGAAAGTCAGATTGCGTTGCGCTAAAAATATTGTGTGTCAGTTTAAGCACAGTCTTGTATAAATTTTTCTAAGGGGGCGTTTCAACTGGATTTGCTTATCATGTCAGGGTTTTCATGTAAGGTGTTGGATTTGCCTGACACCTTACATATCACCACCCTTCGAACTTAATTTTTGCACTGAATTTAGGCAATGATTGACTCGTTGTCTAAGTCAGTCAAAAATTTTCTAATTTATCTAAATTTTGTTGCACACTGTTCTGTCACATTATTCTGTTCTATGCTAGTTTGTATTACTAATTTATATTTTTATATTCTTCCACATTATAATTAAAAATGACAAGAGAAAAATATTTGTATACTATTATTAGTTTTTAATTATTTTCTTTCTTTATTTAAGTGTGAAGTTTGTTTTTTAAGAAGTTTGTTATCGAAAGTGAGGAGTCTTTCACATCGATTTTCTTAGATATATTGTTTTTATAAATGTAGTAATTAAGTAAAATCTCTTCCTAACACATTTTCTAAATATCATGTGCAAGAAAAATGTTTTTGTTCCTAGACACTCATTTCAACATTGTTACACTAACAAGTAAGAATTATTTCCAAGAATTGCTTTGACAAAGAAATATACATACACAAGTATTGAGATATTATCCTAACAAATTTTACAAATGCTAAAAAAATTGCTTTGACAAAGAAATATACATACACACGTATTGAGGTATTATCCTAATAAATGGTACAAATGTTAAAGAAAGGGAAAACATCCAATAAGATAATTTTTTATTCTTTGTTTTTATAAGGAAAAAATAAGTAAAATATAGTTATTCTTTCATTTTTATGAGGAGAAAATAAGTGACATATTGTTTCTTTATACACTGTCCATTTCAGAACTAATGACTTATTTTTATCGATAGTCCATTTTTTACTTAAGTCCATAGTCAATGAATGTTATTTTTTTTAGTTTATTAGCTGTCTGGTGTGCTTAACGTATTTAGTTTTTCACACATTTCTTTTGCACAATTCCTACATCACATAATTTGATTTCACACATCACACAATCCTATGAATGTTCAAGCATGGGGTTGGCGAATGTTTTTGCACGAAGGTGATGGACTTGAGCGAGATGGATGTGGGCAATTATTTGATGTACAGCTTCGTTCGTCGTTCCTTGTTGGCTTTGCAAGTGTGTTGCTGTTGTGGAGGTCCCATAATGGAATGGAGCTGTGAGTGCATAATTTCGTGGTTTACTGGCTTTGTATGCTGAAAGCCGTCGTTTGTCGTTGTAATACTTCGCAGACGACTAGTTTACAATAGGATAGGGATTTGGGAAGGTATGTCGTCTATTCTTCACCCATCTTCTTTCTTGGTCTCAATCTTGCGAATCTTCAACTTCTGTTCTTCCCGCTTTTTCTCTGCTTCTTACTTGCTTCTTGGTTCTTCTCTGGGCAGGATATGGAAATATTTATTGATAACTAGTCGCTTTTAAGTTCTCCTCCTAGTAACAGTTTGATAAATTGTTTGGGTGCGTCATTTTTACTTTGTGGAAGTTCTTCTTCAGTTTCGTGCATCAGCGTGCTGTTTAATAGCAGTAGTGTGACTTTTACGCATATTTTTTGCCAGCAGTGGCTTGCCCAAGCGGTCTTCTCGTCGGGCCGTTTTTCGCTCGCTCCGTTCATTCGGGGCTCGGAGACCCTTCCAGCGTTCGCCGTCCCGCCGCGTCTCAGCAGGGGTCTGTCACTGTGCGGCTCGGTGTTCCCTCTGAACAGGGTTCCTCCTAGCGGGCATATTTATTGCCCACTTTCTATACAAGGGCCTTTCGCTGTCCTTTCCCTTCTCTCGACGCTCCTGCTATGTAGGAATCGTGTCTTGCTAATTACGTCCTTTTCTTTCTTGATACATCTCACCTTGCAACTTGTGGGTCGATGAATCTCTTCCTTGCTGGAGTTTTTACAATGGTTCTTACAAAAAGTTTTACTTATAATCATCTAACATATATCTACTATCTACTTGTTTTGCGCCTACTTAAAAAGCTTTACAAATTTCGGCGCCCTTTCCATGTTACAATTCTAAGATATTCGGAGTCTTAACGTCTACCCAAGAATCCTCAAATTCGTTTTTTTTTTGTGTGTAGTGTCGTAGTGTATGGCATTTTAGTATTTCATGCTGTTAGACTATCTACGCTTTATCCCTTCACCTTAATCTATGGTACTATGGGTGTTATTATTGAAACTTTCTTTTTCCCACTTTCCTCTCTCTTCATTCTTCTTTCTCCTGACAATCTTATCTGCAACATAATCTTGCAATATTGTGCTGATTATTTACCAGTAATAAAATTAATCTTGAAACTTGTACTGAGAGTGTTTAATACTGCCAGTCTTAGGTAAATGTACCTCTGCTTTATCTCGTAAAATACCCTCTAATTCTCTTTTACTGTGTTCCGAAATACCTTGAACTTCTTGCAATTTTTTTTCGATTTCTTTATGGACTTCTAACATGAGTTGTTGCGATTCCTTCTTGTGTGCATACCATTCTAAGTCTTCATCCTCTTTATCTCACGTCATTCTTAATTGTTTGTTTATAACTGGTACTACTTCTAATTTTAGCTTTTGCTCAAAGAGAAGTGTGACATTTCCGAATGTTACGCTACCTTTCCCCATATCTATTATCGCTCGTCTCTCATTTAAAAACTCTGCACCTATAATCAAATCTACAGTTAGTTTAGGTATAATCACGAAGTTGGCTTCGATCTTTTGAGCTTGGCACGAAAGAGTTAACCTTGTTTGTCTCGTAACTTCCGCAGCATTGTTTCTAATAGGACCTCTTACTTTAAACTTATGTGTTTTCAGAACTGGCAATTCCTCATTGGCATTACACTGCATGAATAAATTTTCTGAGATCGCAGTCAGTTCACTTCCGCTATCAATTACAATATTGACTGGGATATTCTTTACCATGGCCTTCACAATTGGTTGAATTTGAAAGGGTTGGTTCTGTTCTTCTTCCTCTTGCATCAACGAATCCTCCACTGAATCATATATGACTCTTTTTAGGAATTTCCCTTGTGAATTCGAACTTTCTGTAGGATAAGCTTCGACTGCTACTTCTCTCTCTTTTATTTCCTCTTCTCTATTTCTTCCTTCATTTACGCTTTCTTCTGCATCCTCTACTTTTTCCTCATCCTCGTCTATCTTCTCCTTCTTCGTCGCTACTTCCACATAATCGTATCTAAATGCACTAATTATCGCCTCATAACTTCCTTCATTATATACGTTGGGTTGTGTGCCCACTTGTAACTTATTTTCAACTTCTGTTGACTGCGCATTATCCTCATTGAATTCGCTTTCCCTGGTTTCCATCTCAAATAGCTCTGCAATATTCATTACTTCGTCCTTTCCTCCTACATTCGTTGTGCATGCCTCTGGTACTTCATCTTCCTCGTCAGTATTCTCCCGATTAATTTCGTCCCAACACGAAATTGTTATTTTCTTTTCTTCGTTTTCATCTGGTCCCTGCGGATTTGTTTCTTCTTTCTTCTCTTCTTGTGATAAGATTTTTACTTCTCTGTTCAAGGTGCTGCAATTGTCCTGGGTCGGTGCGTCATTCTCTTTGGCATGGGCGCTTAGTTGTCAATTCGAACGTTTTTCGGGTTTTGGTGGTCTTACCTCAACCTCTTCTGTCTGTATTCGCTTTTCTTGTTCATCTTGTTGATAGTGGTTTCTTGGTTGAAAATTTGTCGGTCTGTTGGTTCTCCAGTACCCGTTCCGGTTGTCGTTATTCCCTCTGTAATAGTTGTTGCCGTTCCTGGGTGAATTATAGTTATTGCCATATTCTCTTCTAAATCCATAACCGGTTCTTTGTTGAAATCTATTGTCGTTTCTTGGTGCGAAGTTATCACGTGGTTCGTAATTATTGTTTCTTCGTACTGTGTCTTGTGGATTCCACTGCTTTTTGCTTTCGTTTTCACGTGCGCTTCGTCTTTTTCTTGCGTCATCTTCCAAACATATGAACTCTAGTTCCATTAGAATGCCTTTAAATGCTTCGACGTCATTGCCTCCGCGACCTATTAATGATTGCTGGTATTTCAATGGTAGCTTCAAAGCGCATAATTTAATCAACTCTCCTTCACTGTATGGTACATCTAAGCATTGATTTTTGTTTGCCATTACTTCGAAAAATTTCACGGGACTCTTCTCCCCTGAATTTTCAAAATATGGGTTCTGTAATAATTCGTACTTCACTCTGTTCTGTGCTTCGCTGGACCAATACCGTGAGAGAAACTTCTGTCTGAAATCTTCGTACGATCGGCATGTCGCTGCAACATTCTGCATGGTTTCTGCGACTGTTCCTGACATGTGTGCACATATAAAGTCTAATTTGTGTGCTAACGTCCAGTGTTCTGGTAATCCTACTCGGAACTGATCAATAAAAGTTCGTGGATGTTATGAGTTTTCTTCTCGAAAGTGTTGAAATTTTCTGACTGTGAGGAAATGATCGTCGTCGTACTTCGTCATAGTTCCATATGAAATTCGCGGTTCTTCGCCACTTTTGTTTCTGATCATTTCTCCCGTCGTTCTTTCCGGTTGTGTTAGATCCATTGGATATTGTCCACTGTAACTTTCGCGTACCCGCGGTGCAGGCTGTCTGATTTCACGTATGTTACTTTCCGCCTGTGATTGGAATCGCATATGCGTAATATCTTCGTTAATTGCTTGTTTTTCCGGTGCTGTTACAGATACGGATGTGGTTGCAGACTCTGTGCTTGTTCGATCTTGTTCACTACGCTCTTCAGTGGTTTGCAACTGCTCTGTTCGCAATTTCTGAAACTGTCGCTTCGTTTGTGCTTATATTTTGACTATGCGGTTATCATATCTTTTCAGCGCTGCTCTTGTGATACGTTTGTGCAACACACTGTTTTCAACAATTTTACGCGATGTACCTGCTGCTTGTCTAGTAATTTCGTTTATCTGCTTCTTTAGTTTCTTGACTTCTCCCTGGGTGTTGTTACGTAATGTTTTGATCTCGTCCTGAGTGTCACTACGCAATGTTTGTACGTCCACTTGTACCTTGTCAATGAATGTTCTCAATTGTTTATGACCTTTTATTAAGTTTCCTATCACTTCTCGAGATTCTTTTGCCTCGTCTTCAATATGACTTAGGGGTAACTGATTTTTTTTGCTTTGTTCTTTAATCTCACGCATTTGTCTCGTGGTTTCTGCATTCTGAATTTGAATTTGGTTCGCAATTTCTTTATTCTGCCTTGTCATGGTTTCCGTAATTTGTTGTAATAATTCTACCAGATTGGTGGGTCCTATTGCGTTTTCTTCCGATGTCCTACGCTCTTTGTTTTCACCCAAGTGTTGGTTCGCAACCGATTTCATTGACCTCTGCTGTGACACGTTTCTGCTCGCATTCCCTGTACTATGTGGTGAGGGAGCTCTGATTACTTGTACTATGGGTTCTACGTACTCAAGACGCAAGATAGAATCCTCTTCGACTGCCTCTCTACTTTCCTGCTCCACTGTCGTATGCTGACCTAGGTTTTCTGTGCCTTGGCTTACATTATCCTCGTTATGGTGCGTTATCTGTCCTACACTTCTGGAAATTGAAATAAGAACACCGTGATTTCATTGTCCCAGGAAGGGGAAACTTTATTGACACATTCCTGGGGTCAGATACATCACATGATCACACTGACAGAACCACAGGCACATAGACACAGGCAACAGAGCATGCACAATGTCGGCACTAGTACAGTGTATATCCACCTTTCGCAGCAATGCAGGCTGCTATTCTCCCATGGAGACGATCGTAGAGATGCTGGATGTAGTCCTGTGGAACGGCTTGCCATGCCATTTCCACCTGGCGCCTCAGTTGGACCAGCGTTCGTGCTGGACGTGCAGACCGCGTGAGACGACCCTTCATCCAGTCCCAAACATGCTCAATGGGGGACAGATCCGGAGATCTTGCTGGCCAGGGTAGTTGACTTACACCTTCTAGAGCACGTTGGGTGGCACGGGATACATGCGGACGTGCATTGTCCTGTTGGAACAGCAAGTTCCCTTGCCGGTCTAGGAATGGTAGAACGATGGGTTCGATGACGGTTTGGATGTACCGTGCACTATTCAGTGTCCTCTCGACGATCACCAGAGGTGTACGGCCAGTGTAGGAGATCGCTCCCCACACCATGATGCCGGGTGTTGGCCCTGTGTGCCTTGGTCGTATGCAGTCCTGATTGTGGCGCTCACCTGCACGGCGCCAAACACGCATACGACCATCATTGGCACCAAGGCAGAAGCGACTCTCATCGCTGAAGACGACACGTGTCCATTCGTCCCTCCATTCACGCCTGTCGCGACACTACTGGAGGCGGGCTGCACGATGTTGGGGCGTGAGCGGAAGACGGCCTAACGGTGTGCGGGACCGTAGCCCAAATTCATGGAGACGGTTGCGAATGGTCCTCGCCGATACCCCAGGAGCAACAGTGTCCCTAATTTGCTGGGAAGTGGCGGTGCGGTCCCCTACGGCACTGCGTAGGATCCTACGGTCTTGGCGTGCATTCGTGCGTCGCTGCGGTCCGGTCCCAGGTCGACGGGCACGTGCACCTTCCGCCAACCACTGGCGACAACATCGATGTACTGTGGAGACCTCACGCCCCACGTGTTGAGCAATTCGGCGGTACGTCCATCTGGCCACCCGCATGCCCACTATACGCCCTCGCTCAAAGTCCGTCAACTGCACATACCGTTCACGTCCACGCTGTCGCGGCATGCTACTAGTGTTAAAGACTGCGAAGGAGCTCCGTATGCCACGGCAAACTGTCTGCCACTGAAGGCGGCGGAGCACAAATGCTGCGCAGCTAGCGCCATTCGACGGCCAACACCGCGGTTCCTGGTGTGTCCGCTGTGCCGTGCGTGTGATCATTGCTTGTACAGCCCTCTCGCGGTGTCCGGAGCAAGTATGGTGGATCTGACACACCGGTGTCAATGTGTTCTTTTTTCCATTTCCAGGAGAGTATTTCTCGCGATACTGCATCGTCTGTTGTAGTGTCCTCTATTCTCTGTCCATTTTCATGCTGGGTCTCTACCTCAATTCGGTCAAGGTCTCGATCTGCCATTGCTAATCTTTCTGAATCCCTTATTTTCTGTTTTGAAAGCAATTCACGCCCCCTACTTCGCGTCAGAATGCGCTCATACGATCTCACGCGTTTCATAAACTTTTTGTTCACAAGACTTGACACTACCAAGACTGACAATCCATTCACTTACTTGTTGGGTCAGAAACAACTTGTCAACGATGTATTCGCCACCTGTGCGCTTGCATTGGAGAGAAAACTTAATTCTAACAATATTAAAATTCATAACTTAATTATGCTATTGTCACTGCCAGACTCATTTCTATTTAATACTTTTACTATCTATCGCTGCAGCTTCTGTTTACGACTATGTATTACTTCAGAAATTATTTTTTTTTACTACGAAAATTTTTTAACAGGATATTTTTCTGACCTACTTAGGCATGTGGTCGACCTTCAATCATGGTATTTTACCATCCTGGCAGGGTCGCCATTTTTTAAACATTCATGGTGGTGTCTGATTTTTCTTATATCGTGTCTCCCTACCTCTTTTGCGCAACGACGCTCTGACCGTGTTTTTTTGGGGAATTGACCAGTTTGAACCTGGGACCTGTTGCTGGTAAGGAGACGCCAGACCACACATGACATGTAGAATTCAGAAGAGTTCAGTGAGACTAGTGATGATATAACCAAATACTTAATGACCTCAGCATCAGCTCCACTGCACTCCCTGTAAAAGAATCTTAATACTAAATAAATTTAATGGAAAGGGTTCAAGGCTTTCCTATTTTTAGTTAGCTGGTAAAATAACGTCGAAAAAGCAGTTAAGTTTACCATTGGAAATTTTATTCTACTCACAAAACATTGTTTATAAATTGCACTATTGATAAAAGGAAATGTTTTAATACAGGATGGTAAAAACCAACTGCGTTCAACAAAAATGTGAACGAATATTCCCTGAATGGGTTTCCAAGTTCTACAATCGATCGAAGGATGACCTATGCCATATCACATCTATAATCTAGGTTGAAATTAAGTTTCACAAAAGAGAAAACTATCAAAATGGTGTACAGTGACCCTCAATTATCTTTAATTACTTATCTAACTTGTCGTAAATTACAGTGGCTGATGTGGCTTCTCAATAACTATATAACAGAAAAATTATCGCGTTTCAGATTTTTACTTCAAGTGGCAAATGTGAACACCATGAGTTTTAATTAACGATCGACACTAGTATTACGCAAAATAGGGGTGTAACAGATGAGACTTCTGGAGTTCTGAGTGAAGCCTTATGCGCCCAAAAATGCGGCATCGCGTGATTCATTACCTAATCGGTGTTTAATCAGCGTCAGGGCGGCAGCGGCCGGCGCAGCAACCATCCAGCTCGCCGTCTCGGAACCAACTCTTCTCTAACTTCTCCGTACTACAATTTACCGAAGTTGGTTTAAAAATCTATCTGGCTGTGTTTTCATCTGACCAGTCAGGGTCTCAATGTTAACCTTAAGCTCCGCCTACAAAAATTCTGTCTATCCAATGAGAAACGTTATACTTTTCGTAGTGGGGCAATGTTTTTTAAAGTTTGCAACGTAACAGAGACGCTAAAAAGTCTCACGCTAAAACCTGCAGCTGGTGTGGTCCTTCTATCGTTATCGTGAGATCTATACTGTTCTTCTGGAGGGCTCTATCTTTTAACATGGGCTAGAGGATTGTCCTAATGTAACAGACACGCGAAAAAGTCTCACGCTAAAACTTGCGGGTGGTAGTGGCCCTGTTTGTGTTATCGTAAGATCTATACTGCTTTTCTGGAGGGCTCTAGTTTTTAACATGGGCTGGGGGTTGTCCTTGACATACCTGAGACGCGAAAAAGTCTCACGCTAAAACGTGCGGGTGGTAGTGGTACAGGTAGTCTGGCCTGTCCGTCCCTTATCGTAGGGCCTTCTAGCTTAGCAGGGTTCTGCTCTCGGCTTCTGTCCTCGTTTCTGCCCTCGGAACTGCGTCTGCCTCACAGTGGGAAGGTACGACATGCATTTAGGCATTGTTGTGTTAGTCTGTGGTATTCCATTTGCTCACTCGTTACTCGTATTACTTTGGTTAATTTAATGTCACGATTTATTCGAAGCTATGTGACATACTACTGGATTTGCTTATCATGTCAGGGTTTTCATGTAAGGTGTTGGATTTGCCTGACACCTTACATACGTTCTGCACAAGATAACATATATGCCCTTTTCGTCAGCTATACCTTTTATTTCACTGTGCTAGTAAATTCAGGGTCAGGATTTAAAGTTCGCGTCTTGTCCCAACAAGTAATTATCATACAGTTTATGTGCAGGCGCAAGGCATTGTGTCCGCCTAGGCGGGCCTCATGACGCTACGGTCAGTTCCACTCACTACAGCAGGTGTTTCCAAACGTTTTAGTCCGCGGGCCTCATTGACTCCTCCAAGAAGTCATAAGGGCCAAGATCTACCTAATGGGATTAAAGCACCCTGGCACTCCGTGATCACCGTAATCTAAGGTTGTGGGAACTGAAACGAACTACGATTTTTATTTAATTACATAATTTTGGTTGGTGGATGTACCTGACCGAATCTGGCGTATTTTATTCTGGCGAATTTCACTGACAAAAAAGTATATCGCTGCACATTCCGTATGTATTTTACAACGTAATAAAAGGAAAGTGAAACCTCACATAAGAAGCATCTTCCATACTGATTGATTACTAAGGTTAGTCGCCGAAGTGGCGTCCAATTGAAAGACTTGCACAAGACTCGTGAGTAGAATAAAACACAAAGCATTTTTTTACTTAAAATGTTTTCGCCAAACTAGTCTGTTAAACTTCTTTTTTTTTTCACTATCGCACGGAGAATGTTCTGCCTGTTTATTGTGGATAGCCACAAGTTTAACCATGACCTTCCGCTTTGTAAAGATAGAGCTCTCACAACGTCGCGGTGTATTGTTCGCGATAGGCCTCGAAACTCAATTGTTGGCAGTATAAGTACCACCTCGAATATTTGGCGGGCCGGATACCGGGGATGTCCGGTCAGTTAACGCGGGCCGGTTTGCAGGCCCTTGCGGGCCGGTTTCGGCTCGCGGGTCGTAGTTTGGAGACCCCTCCACAGACAAAGATATGTTACTCTGTGCCCCTGCACTACAGCACTCGTGGCTGCCGCATCGCGGTCGCAAAGTGGGGCCGAGGCAGTGTCAGATGAGTTTTTACAGCCTGACGATAATTTATGGATTTGTAGTTTTAGCTTCACGATGTCCACTATGGACCTAGGTAAATTCTAGGTAAACTGTGCCACTGAGGCTGTTGAATATTAAATTTAAAATTAACCTTGACCAAGTATCAACATCCAGATAAGTAGAGCATAACCTCAGCTGTATTAAAGAAAAAGTCATGAAATCACATAGTTGACAAAAAAACTCAGGAGGCTAACAAAAAGCATCTTCTTGTTCAGTGGCACAAAAAAATGTTTCAAATGACTCTGAGCACTATGCAACTTAACTTCTGAGGTCATCACTAGCCTAGAACTTAGAACTAATTAAACCTAACTGACCGAGGCAGGATTCGAACCTGCGACCGTAACTGTCGCTCGGTTCCAGACTGTAGCGTCTAGAACCGCACGGCCACTCCGGCCGGCTCAGTGGCACACCAGTCTCAAACTACACAAAACTCTGACCAAACCTTTCTTCTTCTGCTGCAGCAAAGCTCGCAGGACATTGTGTAGCCGGGACGAACAGAGACTAATGACCGCTGAGACGCAGTTCGTGAGAAGGCCAGTGGCTAAACACTACCAGGCAGAGGAAGATCTGACTCAGCGCAGTACAGAAGTACAGGACATCTCGGAAAGACGATGTACTACAGATGAAGACCGGCCGGGTCCCCACAAAAACCCGCAAACACCAACCTAGAGGCAGAAGGGATGTAGGAAGTGTGGTGTCAGCGCCAGACACCACACTTGCTAGGCGGTAGCCCTTAAATCGGCCGCGTTCTGTTAGTATAAGGTCGAGACACACCCGTCCGGGTGGTGTGAGGGCCGAGCGTCGGACGAGTGACGGCCGTGCTGGGGTCCGTTCCTGCAGGCGCCACACGTGACCGGGGCACGTCCGTGTCTCTGGCGTTCCTTGTAGTGACTCGGACGCGGTGATGTGTTTCTGCTTGTGAAAGCTGTAAAACATGTTCACTGATTTTCGTAATAGTGAATTAGGACTTATAGCACTTGCTTTAGACGAAGAGGAAAAAGAACGAAGGCAAACAGGAAGAAGAAAATTGTGGATCCACAGTGCCTGGGAAACAAGACCAGTACAGGGAGAGTTTCGAACATTATTTTATCATCTCATAGATGATGAGACTAAGTTTTATGAATATTTTAGGATGACGCAGTACACCTTGTGCGAACTTTTAAAGAAACTAGAACCAAGACTGAGAAAATACGACACTTTCTGGAGAGTATCAGTTTCACCCAAAGAACGACGGGTTAAAGAAAAGTACACAGAACACAAATAAATATGAAGTTTTAAGGACAGCATTTTTATTTTATTACTTTAGTAATTGAAAGATAAATACAGAAGTTACTAAATAATATTCCCACGCCCGGGTTCGATTCCCTGCGGGGTCAGGGATTTTCTCTGCCTCGTGATGGCTGGGTGTTGTGGGATGTCCTTAGGTTAGTTAGGTTTAAGTAGTTCTAAGTTCTAGGGGACTGGTGACCATAGATGTTAAGTCCCATATTGCTGAGAGCCATTTGAGCCATTTTACTAAATAATACAGGTAAATTTCTACTACGACAAGAAAAACAAATGAGGACTACTTAGTGAATTAGTTTCTGAAGCTGATGAGGATGCAGGGGAACTTGGAGGATTGATCGCTTTGGTTATTTATACACGAATTGTGGGAATTCTTTTGCAGATTCAAAAGCTGCTGTGTAGGTTCTGTTGACTCGTTTTCCACAGGTGAAGGATGTGGTGTTGAAACAGATTTTGCTGAGGAATTGGAGGATGATGGAGTGAATTGATGGACTGATACGTCATTTATGAGTTGCTTCACTTCAAAGTCTTGTACAATTTAAAAATCCTCTTTTAGCTTGACGAAAAAAAATCTGTCTTTGTACTCGATATTCCTGTAGTTTTCACTTCCCTGATCGTAAAGAACAGGAAACTTACGAACTTCTTCAATTAGTCGTTCCACATCCATGTTTCGTACACAGAACAGTCTTGCGCAGTTGCAGAGCTCACAAGACAATTCTACCGCCAGGCCGTGTGCGTCGCGTGAAAAATTAAACACGGCGAATCCCGCCCGGCCCGTTGACGTTCCCCACTAAGTGGGGCCCGCTACATTTGTTTCAATGATGTATTTCGTTGTCCGGGTGACGGCCGATACTCGGACGTGTCTCGGCACGGACACGGCCCGGGCATGTGTGTCCCGACCTTACGTCGGACCCGTGTGTCGCCACTATCAGTGATTGCAGACCGAGCGCCGCCACACGGCAGGTCAAGTCTAGAGAGAGTCCTAGGGCACTCCCCAGTTGTACAGCCGACTTTGCGATGGTTCACTGTCTACATACGCTCTCATTTGCAGAGACGACAGTTTAGCACAGCCTTCAGCTACGTCATTTACTACGAGCTAGCAAGGCACCATATTCAGTTACTAAGAATGTATTCTGAACAGATAATATTGTGACTCATGTACCGTCAAAAGCGACGTTCATCATTAATGGATTAAAGTATCAAACTAATTACGTCCGCTTTCTGAATTCTCATTCCTTGTCTTGTTCCAGACCTCACGTCAGTATAGTTCTTCCCTCCTCACGCCAGCCTGCGTGAGCTAAAACGCGTGCATTTCGGCCTCCACTCGTAACACGGTGTTGGCTCTTCTGCTAACACAAAAGGAAGACCAACAAGGAAATGGACTAAGACTGTAATAGGACACTAGGGCTAATAATGGACAGGAAGGAGAAGAAAATTAACTAACTGAAACTAGAGCAGGAAAATCAGTTGACTGAAACTGGAACAGGTTCGTCGTGTGAAGGAGATGAGCTGCGACGTTGGCAACGCCGCCACCACTGCTAATGGCGTCGATTGACGCGCACGCCATTGGCAGGTACCCGCCACGCCACACGTGACGTCACGTCACTTGGCACGCCACGGCTGTGGGCGCCCTGCCTACTGGAAGGGCAATATATATATAAAGCGGCTGCGTGAGTGACGGCTACTTTCCCTCGTCTGGCCGGCAGCCACGCCGCTGAGGCAGGAGGCGGCGTGCGTGTTACGTCACCCGTTCGCCGTGCACTGCTCGCCGCCCCGGGTAAGCGGCTTCGACTTACGGTAATCGGCAGGCGGCCAGCTGGCTGTGGGGCGCCGTGGTGGGGGGCGACCTTGACAGCAGCTCCGGAGGCGCGTGGGAACTGCGGCGGCTAACGTGAACGGGCGCAGCCGCCCGCCACGTGGGCCCTGCCTGCCCCACCTGCTGGCGCTCCTAGGCTCCGCTGCGGCGTTCTGTAGCCCGATCCACGAGCGATGGCGGTTCGCGGGTGTCGAGGCACGGACGGCGACTGCATTGTCGACGACTTCAAGCGACTCGTGGCGATAATATATTAGACCTTCTGGTGACAAACAGACCCGTACTATTTGAATCAGTTAATGCAAAACAGGGAATCAGCGATCATAAGGCGGTTACTGCATCGATGATTTCAGCCGTAAATAGAAATATTAAAAAAGGTCGGAAGATTTTTCTGTTTAGCAAAAGTGACGAAAAGCAGATTACAGAGTACCTGACGACTCAACACAAAAGTTTTGTCTCAAGCACAGATAGTGATGAGGATCAGTGGACAAAGTTCAAAACCATCGTACAATATGCGTTAGATGAGTATGTGCCAAGCAAGATCGTAAGAGATGGGAAAGAGCCACCGTGGTACAACAACCGAGTTAGAAAACTGCTGCGGAAGCAAAGGGAACTTCACAGCAAACATAAACATAGCCAAAGCCTTGCAGACAAACAAAAATTACGCGAAGCGAAATGCAGTGTGAGGAGGGCTATGCGAGAGGCTTTCAATAAATTCGAAAGTAAAGTTCTATGTACTGACTTGGCAGAAAATCGTAAGAAATTTTGGTCCTATGTCAAAGCGGTAGGTGGATCAAAACAAAATGTCCAGATACTCTGTGACCAAAATGGCACTGAAACAGAGGATGACAGACTAAAGGCTGAAATACTAAATGTCTTCTTACAAAGCTGTTTCACAGAGGAAGACTGCAGTGTGCTTCCTTCTCTAGATTGTCGCACAGTTGACAAGATGGTAGATATCGAAATAGACGACACAGGGATAGAGAAACAATTAAAATCGCTCGAAAGAGGAAAGGCCGCTGGTCCTGATGGGATACCAGTTCGATTTTACACAGAGTACGCGAAGGAACTTGCCCCCCTTCTTGCAGCGGTGTACCGTAGGTCTCTAGAAGAGCGTAGCGTTCCAAAGGATTGGAAAAGGGCACAGGTCATCCCCGTTTTCAAGAAGGGACGTCGAACAGATGTGCAGAACTATAGACCTATATCTCTAACGTCGATCGGTTGTAGAATTTTGGAACACGTATTATGTTCGAGTATAATGTCTTTTCTGGAGACTAGAAATCTACTCTGTAGGAATCAGCATGGGTTTCGAAAAAGACGGTCGTGTGAAACCCAGCTCGCGCTATTCGTCCACGAGACTCAGAGGGCCTTAGACACGGGTTCACGGGTAGATGCCGTGTTTCTTGACTTCCGCAGTTCCCCACAGTCGTTTAATGAACAAAGTAAGAGCATACGGACTATCAGATCAATTGTGTGATTGGATTGAGGAGTTCCTAGATAACAGAACGCAGCGTGTCATTCTCAATGGAGAGAAGTCTTCCGAAGTAAGAGTGATTTCAGGTGTGCCGCAGGGGAGTGTCATAGGACCGTTGCTATCCGTTGCTATTCTCAATATACATAAATGACCTGGTGGATGACATCGGAAGTTCACTGAGGCTTTTTGCAGATGATGCTGTGGTGTATCGAAAGGTTGCAACAATGGAAAATTGTACTGAAATGCAGGTGGATCTGCAGCGAATTGACGCATGGTGCACGGAATGGCAATTGAATCTCAATGTAGACAAGTGTAATGTGATGCGAATACATAGAAAGATAGGTCCCTTATCATTTAGCTACAAAATAGCAGGTGAGCAACTGGAAGCAGTTAATTCCATAAATTATGTGGGAGTACTCATTAGGAGTGATTTAAAATGGAATGAACATATAAAGTTGATCGTCGGTAAAGCAGATGCCAGACTGAGATTCATTGGAAGAATCCTAAGGAAATGCAATCCGACAACAAAGGAAGTAGGTTACACTACGCTTGTGCGGCCACTGCTTGAATACTGCTCAGCAGTGTGGGATCAGCACCAGATAGGGGTGATAGAAGAGATAGAGAAGATCCAACGGAGAGCAGCGCGCTTCGTTACAAGATCATTTAGTAATCGCGAAAGCGTTACGGACATGATAGGTAAACTCCAGTGGAAGACTCTGCAGGAGAGACGCTCTGTAGCTCGGTACGGGCTTTTGTTAAAGTTTCGAGAACATACCTTCACCGAAGAATCAAGCAGTATATTGCTCCCTCCAACGTATATCTCGCGAAGAGACCATGAGCATAAAATCAGAGAGATTAGAGCGCACACAGAAGCATACCGACAATCCTTCTTTCCACGTACAATACGAGACTGGAATCGAAGGAAGAACCGATAGAGGTACTCAGGGTACCCTCCGCCACACACTGTCAGGTGGCTTGCGGAGTATGGATGTAGATGTAGATGTAGACTTCAAGCGACAGTTGCACTCTCCTCGAAGAGAGCGTATGTCCTACAAATTACGTCTGTCGCTTGTTTATGCAAAATTTATCTCTTACCGCCACAATCAGCGATGACATTTCGTAATAAATTGAGTTCGTAGTAATGGACGGCAAATCGTTCTCGTAAAACTGAAGTGATATCAGGTGTTCCGCAGGGAAGCGTCCTGATACCTCTTCTGTTCCTGATCTATATAAATGGCCTGGGTGACAATCTGAGCAGTTGTCTTAGGTTGTTCGCGGATGATGCTGTAATGTACGGTCTAGTAAGGTCATCCAAACACCAGTACCAGCTGCAAAGCGATTTAGAAAAGATTGCTGTATGGTGCGGCAGGTGGCAGTTGACGCTCAATAACGAAAAGTGTGAGGTGATCCACACGAGTTCCAAAAGAAATCCGTTGGAATTCGGTTACTCGATAAACAGTACAATTCTCGAGGCTGTCAATTCAACCAAGTACCTGGGTGTAAAAATTACGAACAACTTCGGTTGGAAAGACCACATAGATAATATTGTGGGGAAGGCGAGTCAAAGGTTGCGTTTCATTGGCAGGCAACTTAGAAGATGCAACAAGTCCACTAAAGAGACATCTTACACTACACTCGTTCGGCCTCTGCTAGAATATTGCTGCGCGGTGTGGGATCCTTACCAGGTGGGATTGACGGAGGACATCGAAAGGGTGCAGTAAAGGGCAGCTCGTTTTGTATTATCACGTTATAGGGGAGAGAGTGTGGCAGATATGATACACGAGTTGGGATGGAAGTCATTAAAGCAAAGACGTTTTTCGTCGCGGCGAGATCTATTTACGAAGTTTCAGTCAGCAACTTTCTCTTCCGAATGCGAAAAGGTTTAGGTGTTCGTTTTTCCCGCGCGCTGTTCGGGAGTGGAATGGTAGGGAGATAGTATGATTGTGGTTCGATGAACCCTCTGCCAAGCACTTAAATGTGAATTGCAGAGTAATCATGTAGATGTGGATGTAGAGTCGAAATTCACTTAACAATCGCTAAGATCTCGTTTAATGTTCACATTATCTACGGCATTGCCGGCCTGTGTGGTCTCGGGGTTCAGTCTGGAACCGCGTGATCGCTATGGTCGCAGGTTCGAATCCTGCCTGGGGTATGGATGTGTGTGATGTCCTTAGGTTAGTTAGGTTTAAGTAGTTCTAAGTTCTAGGGGACTGATGACCACAGATGTTGAGTCCCATAGTGGTCAGAGCCATTTGAACCATTTTTTTTTACGGCATTTACACAAGAGCGCTCAGAACAGTACTGGACACTCATTGTCTGTCGGAGAATTGACGTAGGTGCACAGAACAGACCTAAACTCGACCGCAATCGATCGTGAATCCAACTATAGTGAAAATGATCGTATGGCATTGTTGACCGGGAAGTCCCGTCCGGGTTCGGCTGGCTTGTTGCAAGTCTTATTGCATGTGACGCCACATTGGGCGACCTGCGCGTCGATGATGACGATGAGAGGATCAGGAGGACAACACATCACCCAGTTCACGGACGGAGAAAAATCTCCAACCCGGCCCGCTGCATGGGAGGCAAGCACATTACCACTTTTTGTTTTTTAATTATCTGCATTTTTGTTCGGTATTGTTCGTTGCGCTTAGTCTGTGCGGACGTCACATGAGATCCGTTCACGTTGATCGTTGATTTCTTTACTCAGTTTTTTTTTTTTAATTACAGATGGCAACTAACTAGTCCTCTGACCGAACGAACAACCTGCCAGCTGTGAGCTAAACAGGCGGACTCCAACTATAGTGGACGTACGTCACTGGTCTCTCTCATCAATAGCGCTTCCCAAGCCGTCTGAGGTCTCCAGTGATGAAGCGTCGCGGAAGCTCGAGTACTATGAGACACGTAAAGTTCTTCCAAATTTTATTTTCAGATGGTTGCAGTGCAGCGGTTCACAACCTTTCCGGGATTATTATTCCTGATTGCAATACACATACCATCATCAACATTAGCTACTAACTGAGCTACTGCGTCGCAGCCTGAGTTCACAGCTTTTTTCCATAGGTTTCATGAACAGGACAGATATGCATAACACTCCACCCATTAATAATATATTCTCCTTCACTACAGTCTCCTAGGACTGGAGTATCTTTTCATTTCGACGACTGCAGCAATCACTTGATTTAGAGGCGAACAACTCGTCGAACTCTGTCCTCATCCAGAGAGGATGTCTGGGAGCTTTACCGACAAATAGCGGAAAAGGTGAAAATCTGAGGGCGCAAGGTCCGGTGAATAAGCTAGACTTCCCAACCAAACACTTGTATAGTGTTTTCTGCCAGTCTAGAAGAATGTCGGCGGTGGTTATCTTAGAGTTCCGTCAGTTCACGCAGTCTTCCTAGTCACTGTTGTTGGATTGCGTCTGCAAGACGTCTCAGTAGTCGACAACAGTAGTTGAGTAGTAGACCACAATGTTCCACCAGATGCCTAACATTAAAGATACCCACAGATTGCTGCTTTGTTTCGCCTCAACTATTCCTTTCTTTTCCATATCTTAACATGTTGTTGTCTTCAGCCCTGAGACTGGTTTGATGCAGCTCTCCATGCTACTCTATCCTCTGCAATCCTCTTCATCTCCCAGTACCCACTGCAACCTACATCCTTCTGAATCTGCGTAGTGTAGTCATCTCTTGGTCTCCCTCTACGATTTTTACCCTCCATGCTGCCCTCCAATGCTAAATTTCTGATCCCTTGATGCCTCAAAACATGTCCTACCAACCGATCCCTTCTTCTAGTCAAGTTGCGCCACAAACTTCTCTTCTCCCCAATCCTATTCAATACTTCCTCATTAGTTATGTGATCTACCCATTTAATCTTCAGCATTCTTCTGTAGCACCACATTTCGAAAGCTTCTATTCTCTTTTTGTCCAAACTATTTATCGTCCATGTTTCACTTCCATACATGGTTACACTCCAAACAAATACTTTCAGAAACGACTTCCTGATACATAAATCTATATTCGATGTTAACAAATTTCTCTTCTTCAGAAACGCTTTCCTTGCCATTGTCAGTCTACATTTTATATCCTCTCTTCTTCGACCATCATCAGTTATTTTACTTCCTAAATAGCAAAACTCCTTTACTACTTCAAGTGTCTCATTTCCTAATCTAATTCCCTCAGCATCACCCGATTTAATTTGACTACATTCCATTATCCTCGTTTCGCTTTTGTTGATGTTCATCTTGTATCATCCTTTCAAGACACTGTCCATTCCGTTCAACTGCTCTTCCAAGTCCTTCGCCGTCTCTGACAGAATTGCAATGTCATCGGCGAACCTCAAAGTTTTTACTTCTTCTCCATGAATTTTAATACCTACTCCGAATTTTTCTTTTGTTTCCTTTACTGCTTGCTCAATATACAGATTGAATAACATCGAGGAGAGGCTACAACCCTGTCTTACTCCCTTCCCAATCACTGCTTCCCTTTCCTGCCCCTCGACTCTTATGACTGCCATCTGGTTTCTGTACAAATTGTAAATAGCCTTTCGCTCCCTGTATTTTACCCCTGCCACCTTCAGAATTTGAAAGAGAGTATTCCAGTCAACATTGTCAAAAGCTTTCTCTAAGTCTACAAATGCTAGAAACGTAGGTTTGCCTTTCCTTAATCTTTCTTCTAAGGTAAGTCGTAAGGTCAGTATTGCCTCACGTGTTCCAACATTTCTACGGAATCCGAACTGATCCTCCCCGAGGTCCGCATCTACCAGCTTTTCCATTCGTCTGTAAAGAATTCGCGTTAGTATTTTGCAGGTGTGACTTATTAAACTGATAGTTCGGTAATTTTCACATCTGTCAGCACCTGCTTTCTTTGGGATTGGAATTACTATATTCTTCTTGAAGTCCGAGGGTATTTCGCCTGTCTCATACATCTTGCTCACCAGATGGTAGAGTTTTGCCATGACTGGCTCTCCCAAGGCCGTCAGTAGTTCCAATGGAATGTTGTCTACTCCGTGGGCCTTGTTTCGACTCAGGTCTTTCAGTGCTCTGTCAAACTCTTCACGCAGTATCTTATCTCCCATTTCATCTTCATCTACATGCTCTTCCATTTGCATAATATTGTCCTCAAGTACATCGGCCTTGTATAAACCTTCTATATACTCCTTCCACCTTTCTGCCTTCCCTTCTTTGCTTAGAACTGGGTTGCCATCTGAGCTCTTCATATTCATACAAGTGGTTCTCTTCTCTCCAAAGGTCTCTTTATTTTTCCTGTAGGCAGTATCTATCTTACCCCTAGTGAGATAAGATTCTACATCCTTACATTTGTCCTCTAGCCATCCCTGCTTAGCCATTTTGCACTTCCTGTCGTTCTCATTTTTGAGACGTTTGTATTCCTTTTTGCCTGCTTCATTTACTGCATTTTTATATTTTCTCCTTTCATCAATTTAATTGAATATTTATCCTGTTACTCAAGGATTTCTAGGAGTCCTCCTCTTTTTACCTACTTTATCCTCTGCTGCCTTCACGACTTCATCCCTCAGAGCTACCCATTCTTCTTCTACTGTGTTTCTTTCCCCCATTCCTGTCAGTTGTTCCCTTATGCTCGCCTTGAAACTCTGTACAGCCTCTGGTTCTTTCAGCTTATCCAGATCCCATGTCCTTAAATTCCCACCTTTTTGCAGTTTCTTCAGTTTTAACCTATAGGTCATAACCAATAGATTGTGGTCAGAGTCCACTTCAGCCCCTGGAAATGTCTTACAATTTAAAACCTGATTCCTAAATCTCTGCCTTACCATTATTTAATCTATCTGATACCTTTTAGTATCTCCAGAATTCTTCCATGTATACAACCTTCTTTTATGATTCTTGAACCAAGTGTTAGCTATGATTAAGCTATGCTCTGTGCAAAATTCTACCAGACGGCTTCCTCATTCACCACCATTTCTCATAACCACTGGAAATGAAATGTAAATGATCGTATGGCATTGTTGGCCGGGGGGCGGTCGGCCGCCGTATTGCCTTTTTAGTTGCTGGTCAATGAGGGTGAAAATGATGATAAAGGACACAGAACAGCCAGTCCCCTGCCTGGATTCGAACCCGGGCTCCCTGTGTGGTAGGCGGTAACAGTACCGCTACGCTACTCAGTAAAGATACTGGACACGAATGGTCGGCGTTGTTGACTAGCCACTAGATGACGAGGAAGCAGGGCTGCTCATATGGACATCCGCGAATTTTTGTGATTTTCGTTAAAACATGAGGTTCCCAACAACCGGTTTTTGAACCTCCCCCACTGCATGCAAATGTCGCACGATGGTGCAGTGATGACAGTTCGTCACATATGTCAGTTCTCGAGTACACTGACGTGAACCATTGGGGATTGGCGCGTGTAAACGATCTTCATCAAATGAGAAGGTCTTCCTGAACGTGGAAAGTCCAAAATGTCAAAACGAACCTCCTTAAAACGAGAAAACCATTTTGTTGACGTGCTCTGTCCATACACAGCGCAAACGTTTCCGGCTGACTTCGCTACTGTCACTCCTCTACAGAAAGATATTGGAAATGTTCCGATTTCTCCACTTGGCACTTGATTTCCTAGAGACTACAGCTGCACTCACTATCTCCAAATGAGAAATGACGATATGTCAACTTAAGTGGCAACAGTGAACTACAAATAAGAAATAGCAATCCATAAACAAACACATACCAACCGGAATACCACCATACCAAAAAAACAGAAAAAAACGCCACGAACTCCTGTACAAACCTAAAAGAATGAAGAAGAATCTTCTTTCAACACGTTTATTTTTATAATAATATTTTTTTATAATAATAATAATTTTGGAGATGTTTTATTAAGCGATGAAGTAATGAGTCAATGACACAAGTGGCTCTGCTTATTTATAGCTACCCTTTTTCTATATAGAATGATGAAACAATTCTCAGTGCATCATGATCGCTACTAACAGCTCCGTCTCAGAAACTAAAACTAATCACCTAAATTGACGGCAGACACTTGTTACAAAACTTGCTTCCTCTGCAGTACTCCTGTCCCTAGTGACGTTGGCTCCACCCACACCTGATACCCCATTTAAAACCAAGCAAATTAAAATGTCTGCACTGCACTTACTATTCGTAAATCACTTTCTTCTGAATTGGGAGATATTGGAAGATTTCAAATTGCCATTGCTTTCTGCCTGGCAACAGCCACTAACAACAGTAATTATAGTGGTGAGTATCTTCATAGGAGTGTAATAGCCATTAGACAGGTACCATTGTGTTATGCTGTCAGCTAATTTACTGTGAATAATGAGGAAATTTATGGTCTATTGCAGGAACTACCTACAACTCAGGGAAAATATTTTCATAAGATATTTAAGAACATGTTATGTATAAGTCTCAATTTTACCAACGTAGATGCTTGTTACCAAGTACTTGAGCAGTGAGTGCACTATACTCGTATGAGGAAGACGATGTTCATATGTTCATTTCAAAAAAATGGTTCAAATGGCTCTGAGCACTATGGGACTTAACATCTGACGTCATCAGCCCCCTAGAACTTAGAACTACTTAAACCTAACCAACCTAAGGACATCACACACATCCGAGGCAGGATTCGAACCTGCGACCGTAACGGTCGCGCGGTTCCAGACTGAAGCGCCTAGAATCGCTTGGCCACATCGGCTGGCTTATTCATTTCACAAGCTGTAACTTCCAACACACTGTGTCACACGTTAATACTTGTAGTTTTGTTAAAAAAAATGTTATTTTGGTAACATACATTATAAGTAGTATAATGTTACTAAATAGTGGTAACGGTATCATCTTTTAAAAATAATTTAGTTTCGCCACTCAAACACAGTTAACCTCTTTTGTTTTCACCTCTTAGAAAATTTCAGTTTATGCCTCGGAGGGTAATTATCCTCAAGTTCGAACCACTGTTATAGTGGAGCATTACTATATGTTGAGAGATTGCAGGGAACTCTTACATATGATTCAGTGTAGGGAATACGATCTACTGCGATTTGACTTCATACATTGTGATGAAATGGTGGGCAGCAGTTTATGGTCTTGTTTTCATGCTCTAGGGAATGAAATACGGTAAGCTTTACCTGTGTTCAAATGAATAGGGTGCCAACTTAAACGACAGCAGTAAAAGGTTGTTATTGGTGAGGCAACAAAGCGCGTTTTTTCTGGGGAACGATGAAGAGACATTTCCAGACGGCCGCGTGCAGTGGTCGCATTGTGCAAAACACAATAGCTTTGGCGCCACACATCCAGGTATACGGCCTAGAGCCGGAAAGTCGCCGACGGCGCATTGTAGGCCTTGCTAGCGAGCAAGCCGCCAAAAGGAATGTGAACGTTCTGCAAATGTCCGTGGGACAGGAAAACTGGCGCCCAGACGTGCAAAATCTGTTCCAGAACATCTTTTGTCAATGCGATTTTATGGCCGTTCCCTGCAAACCTTGAAATGGATGCAACAGGGGAGATACCGAGCTGTTTATGGAGGACTGTGCTTCCACCCTGTATTGTGTTAGCAAAAGACACGGAAAACGTGTGGGAAAGAGGACGAGAAGCTGAAATTTTTTTCCGTTTTCTGCCAATTAACTTTAAGTCTCTGACTGGTCAAATCGGTCTCCAGTGCAAAGACCATTCACCAAGCTTAGAATGCCGGGCTCCAGCTCGTGATTGGCTTGTGCGAAATTGGGGGAAGTCAAAAAAGGGAAATGTGCATTTGGAACCGAGCTGAGGAGGCAACACAGAGAAATGGAGATTGTCTCTCTTGTACAGGTCTCTTGTACTGGCGCTTCGCTAGTAAAGAACTACAGGTCTCTACCTAAATGGTGAGACTTGTGTCCTTTGCTAGGGCGTGACTTAGAGCCTGTGCCAGTCACCTTCTGAACGGTCAGAGGTGCTGCTTACATCATCACGGTCACAACGAGTTACGCATGGGTGTACTTATTTGTCTCGAGTCGGCCGTCTAAACATTTAACGTAGTTTGACACGCACAGTCGTGGCACGGAGCCAAATTGGTTTGGCAGACCAGCAAACGGGTCCACCTGCACACTGGAATCCGGCGGGGTTTCAGAGGCTCTTAGGGGAGTACCTGCGTTCTGAATTAACTGAACGAGAGACCGGGTACTTGCATTTTTCGGACACGCACGTTTAACAACAGACTGCCGCCGTCCATGACTTCAGTCGCCGAATGCATCGTAGTGTGCCGCCTTGACCAGTAGGATGGTAAAGTATTCGCTGCTGCGACGTACGGCTATAATATCTGTTTCCCAGCACCCCGTTCTTTCGAACCATATTTTTCCTTTTTTTGTATGGTAGAATATAGATGTTTGGTGGTGGCGTAGTTTAATGCCGTAACCTGGATTCACGTGTATGAAGTGAGAGTAGTGTTCTGGTTAGTGTCGTGTGTCGATCCCCAGCAGATCAATTTCTCCAACATAGATCCCATTTTAGTAAGGCTTTTGTAAAATAAATATTTTTTGCTTGATGTTTCTTTAATAATTTTGTTGTCTTGTATAAGATCAATAAATCAATTGTGAATTAGACTTCAACTTCTTCCTGAGTTCTGATTATCAGCTCCTTCACATTTTTATGGCAGTCTAGATCAGAAACATAAGGAGTAGCTTTTTCATTTGCTGTCCACTGCGTGGATCTTTTACTTCATTAACTGTAATCTTCTTTTGATGTTACTTAATACAACTGCAATTGCCATAAAATAAAACAGACACTGCGAAAGATTACGCATAACGTGTACAGAAACCAGACAGCAGATATAAGAGTCGAAGGACATGAAAGGGAAGCAGAGGTTGAGAAGGGAGTGAGGCAGGGCTGCAGCCTATCCCCGATGTTATTCAATTTGTACATTGAGTAAGCTGGTAAGGAAACCAGTAACAAATTTTCGAAGGGAATTAAAATTCAGAGAGAAACATCAACAAAACTGAAACAAAGGTCATGGAATGCAGTCGAATTAAGGTAGACGATGGTGAGGGAATTAAATTAGAAACGGAAACAGTAAAAGTAATAGATGAGATTTGCTGTTTGGGCAGCAAAATAACTGATGATGGTCGAAATGAAGAGGATACGCTATAAAGATTGGCAGTTTCATCTGAAGGTACCCTGTCCAGTCACTTTAATGTAACAGCCTGTCAAAAGTTGCAATTATGTCAATTTGCAGCGCGAACAGTTGTGACACTTGCAGGAAGGGGGTGAGCGAGGCTTTGGAAGCTACCAGCAGGGATGTCCACCCCAGTGTTGTGACCTGCTGTGCTACATTTCTCCATTGTGGATCCATGGCGCGTACAGCCCAATCGAGATGATCCCATAGATTATTGATTGGGTTTAAATGCGGGGAATTTGGTGTGCCAGGGAAGTACGGTGAACTCAGCCTCGTGCTCTTCAAACCGTACACGTAGAACGCCAACTGCGTTGGATTGCCTTGCTGGAAGATGGCATGGTGCAGAGGAAAAATAAACTGCATATAGGGGTGGACTTCGTCCCCAAAGGATAGGATCATAGTTGTGTCGATCCTCTGTGCCTTACAGAATGACGAGATCACCCAGAAAATGCCTCGAAAACACTCCCCAGCCCACAACTGTTCAAAGTGTTGGCTTTGATACGTTTCTTGCCGTACACGCCAACAGCCATCTGTCCGGTGGGGCATAAAACGTGATTCATCTGGACGCCCAGTCGGGGCACTGGCGCTCAAATTGCAGCCTTCCTCGCCTACGAACAGCAGTCAGAATGGCTGCGTGGACGAGGCGTCTGCTGCGGAGGGCCATACGCAGCAACGGGTGCACAAGGTCGCTGAGGAGAAAGTGTTGGTAGCCCCTTGCTTCAGCTGCGCCGCCAGCTGCTCAGCAGTTAAACGCCTATCCGCCCGTACACACCTCGCCAGCCGCCGTTCACACTTGCCATCTACAGCCCTTGGCGCACCACAACTGCCTCGTCGCCGCTCTTGGACAGCGCCACTTTGCCACGCACAGTAGCAGTTCAACCAAGGCGGTACGTGAACAGCTTTCAACCATAGCCACTTCGTTAGTGCGTGTACCCTTCACCCTGAAGCCGTGTTGAAAATAAGATAAGTCGCTCCTTTCCCCTTTACGAGAACGACCGCAGTGTTTTCCGCGTCCTCCGACACGATTTATACACGGTGGTCCATTGATAGTGACCGTGCCAAATATCTCACGAAACAAGCGTCAGACGAAAAAACTACAAAGAACGAAACTCGTCTAGCTTGAAGGAGGAAACCAGATGGCGCTATGGTTGGCCCACTGGATGGCGCTGCCATAGGTCAACCGGATATTAACTGCGTTTTTTTAAAAATAGGAAACCCCATTTTTATTACATATTTCTGTAGTACGTAAAGAAAAATGAATGTTTCAGTTGGACCACTTTTTTCGCTTTGTGGTAGATGCCGCTGTAATAGGCGCAAACATATGGCTCACAATTTTAGACGAACACTTGGTAACAAGTAGGTTCTTTAAACTAAAATACAGAACGTAGGTATGTTTGAACATTTTATTTCGGTTGTTCTAATGTGATACATGTACCTTTGTGAACTTATCATTTCTGAGAACGCATGCTGTTACAGCGTGATTACCTGCAAATACCACGTTAATGCAATAAATGCTCAAAATGATGTCCGTCGACCTCAATGCATTTGGCAATACGTGCAACGACATTCCTCTCAACAGCGAGTAGTTCGCCTTCCGTAACGTTCGCACATGCATTGACAATGCGCTGACGCATGTTGTTAGGCGTTGCCGGTGGATCACGATACCAAATATCCTTCAACTTTCCCGATAGAAAAAAAATCCGCGGACGTCAGATCCGGTGAACGTGCGGACCATGGTATGGTGCTTCGACGACCAATCCACCTGTTATGAAATATGCTATTCAATACCGCTTCAACCGCACGCGAGCTATGTGCCGGACATCCATCATGTTGGAAGTACGTCGCCATTCTGTCATGCACTCAAACATCTTGTAGTAACATCGGTAGAGCATTACGTAGGAAATCAGCATACATTGCACCATTTAGATTGTCATCGATAAAATGGGGGACAACTATCCTTCCTTCCATAATGCCGCACCATACATTAGCCCGCCAAGGTCGCTCATGTTCGATTTGTCGCAGCAATCGTGGATTTTCCGTTGCCCAATAGTGCATATTATGTTGGTTTACGTTACCGCTGTTAGTGAATGACGCTTCGTCACTAATTAGAACGCGTGCAAAAAATCTCTCGTCGCACCGTAATTTCTCTTGTGCCCAGTGGCAGAACTGTACACGACGTTCTAAGTCATCGCCATGCATTTCCTGGTGCGTAGAAATATGTTACGTTTGCAATGGATGTTGATGTAGCATTCTCAACACCGACGTTTTTGAGATTCCCGATTCTCGCGCAATTTGATTGCTGCTGATGTGCGGATTAGCCGCGACAGCAGCTAAAACACCTACTTGGGCATCATCATTTGTTACAGGTCGTGGTTGGCGTTTCAAATGTGGCTGAACACTTCCTGTTTCCTTAAATAACGTAAATATCCGGCTAACGGTCCGGACACTCGGATGATGTCGTCCAGGATACCGAGCAGCATGCATAGCACTTGCTCGTTGGGCATTTTGATCACAATGGCCACACATCAACAGGATATCGACCTTTTCCGCAATTGGTAAATGGTCCATTTTAACACGGGTAATGTATCACGAAGCAAATACCGTCCACACTGGCGGAATGTTACGTGATGCCACGTACTTATACGTTTGTGACTATTACAGCGCCATGTATCACAAAGTGAAAAAAACGGTCCAACTAAAACACTCATATTTTTTACGTACTACACGAATATGTCATAAAAATGGGGGTTTCTATTTTAAAAAACGCAATTGATATTCGTTTGACCTATGGCAGCGCCATCTAGCGGGCCAATCATAGCGCCACCTGGTTTCCCCCTTCAAGCTAGACGAGTGTCGTTCTTTGTAGTTGTTTCGTTTGACGCTTTTTTCGTGAGATATTTGGCCCAGTCACTATCAATGGACCCCACCGTGTATATCCTCAACTACTGGTGCTACCACCTGTCCTCTGTGAGTGATTATCACACGTTGACGTCGAAAATAGGCGGTGGTCAAAATAAAGTTGCCTGGACCGTGTGTTTGGAATGCAACCTAGTGCGGAAGTGAAACGTGGGTAATAAACAGTTCAAATAAGAAAAGAACAGAAACTTCTGAATTGTGGTGCTGTAGCAGAGTGCTGAAGACAGGTCGATTACCTAATGAGGGGGAACTGAATCGGATAGCGGAAAATTGGAATTTGTAGCAGAACCTGATTAAAAGGAAGGGATCGATTGAAGCAACACTTCCTGAGGCATCAGGGAGTCGTTAATTCGGTAGTCACGCTACGTGTGGGGGCACAGAATTGTTGAGGAAGGCCAAACTGTGAGTACAGAAAGCAGGTTCAAATGTATGTAGCTTGCAGTAGTTATGCGAAGGTGAAGAGATTTATCAAGGATAGAGTGCATCAAACCAGTCTTCGAACTAAAGACAACAACAACATTTGTGCCATTACTAAAAAAAATTCTGATTACCAAACTTCGTATTTTCGTTTAGTTGCCAGCCGTAGTGGCCGAGCGGTTCTACACGCTACAGTCTGGGACCGCACGATCGCTACGGTCGCAGGTTCGAATCCTGCCTCTTAGGTTAGTTAGGTTTAAGTAGTTCTAAGTTCTAGGGGACTTGTTCGTTTAGTATCAGCTGATTTTACGAAGAACTTTGTTTCCTGAATGCGAAATTTTTAATTCTCATTTACATACGTCGCTTACTTTACCAGGTACACCCATGTGCTGGCTAAGGCGCGTGTGGGGAAGAATCTGATGCCCTGAGCATATTATTATGCAAGACAGCTTTTACAACATGTCTTATGCTGTACAAGCCACTACTTCCTGTTTTTATAGTCGTCTGGTTGTATATTGTGAGCTACTGCTGGCTGTAACTTGTTCTCCGTGGAAAAATAAATTTCTGCATCAGTAGTCTAGAAAAACTAGCGTTTTTTCTGAAACATTTCCTACATGAGACGTATTAGCATACTATTGTGTCGAGCCTTCTGTGTTTCTTCTGCTGATTCTGAGCTTCTACCAAATTGTTGTACTTACCTTCTTAATAAGTTTCCCTGAGTAACCGTTGTTACTCTTTTTAATTTATATTGGTGGTGGTTCTTCGGACAGATTTATGAAGACTTGTGCAAGAGAACTAGCATACACTGTTCAACATAGTTAATTCTTACTTTTTGTGTACTATAAATTGTTGATTTTCTGTCAGCTGGAAGTTAGATACATCAAGCATCTTTATAATTTCCTTCCCACAATTATGGGTGGGATCATGCTTAATATCTGTAATAATATTTGCATGAAGAAACGCAACAAACTCAACTATTACTAATTGAAAATAAGAGACTTTCTTCATCATTCATCACTATTACATGTGTTTTGATGATAACTGCGCTTACATTCTTTTGCACTGATATTGTTGGGTTTGTGCGGAAGAATTTAAATTATGAATACAAGCTGATCTTTTGGTGACGATAACGAGATATTTTTAATATCGGAAATCATTTTACGTTGTATTGTCCTGCATCACTAAAGGGCTGTCCTACCTTCTCCTGCATATTTTTGGAAAATGTTTTTGACTGTGAGCGTTACATTCATCGCTGTGAAAATACTAAAGAAACAATTACAGAATACCGAAGCCTTTCTCGCTTATTATTTTAAATTTGCGCCCCAGCAACTGATTCGATTTTGTCATAAAATTGACAGCGCTACTGCGTAAGAGCACAGGCAATATTAAAAATTTTAATTAAAAAGTTATTTATATAATTCCATATTAATTTCGGTATACGTTTTTAAGGACCAAATTAATTTCAGAACGGGCATGGGAGGGCTTTCCAATTCATACGTACCATTTTGGCGGGGGTTGATCATGTTACGAGTACAAAAGGAAAATATTCAAAAATATCATTCAATATGCCGTAGACAAGCAAGCTATGCACCGAGAGAGGTCTTAGGGGATAGGAAATACACACCGCGGTTTAAAAGACGTATCAGACAACTGCTACGTAAACAAAGAGAGCTTCATCACAGATTTTAAAAGTGAGCACCCAGCCGTCAGACAAAAGCTGAACGAAGCGAAACTGAACTTAATGAGACCAATAACAGACCGTTCATATCTCTAAAGGAAAATTTTTATCAATTATCTCAGTAAAAAAAAAAGCCCTAAGACTTTTTCGTCCAACGTAACATCCGTAAGCGGTTCAAAACTCTCTGTTTATTCACTCACTGACCATACTGACACCGAAAAGGTAGGTAACAGAGAGAAGACAGAAATCCTGAATTCGGTCTTCCGAAATTGTTTCACAATGAAAGTTAGTAACACGGTCCCTCCTTTCAATCATCGCACGAACGATGATCGATCGTGGAATAGACAAGCAACTTCAGTCGCTTAGTAGTGGAAATGTGTCAGGACTAGACGAGATACCTGCTAGCTTCTGCCAAGATAATGCTAAGCGTCCTAGCGACTGGAAAAAAGAGGATGTTATTCCCTTCTTTAAGAAGGGCTGTAAGATAGACGCACAAACTTGTAGACCATATTGTTGACGTCAGTATGTTGTAGAATTATGGAAAACGTTCTTTGCTCAAGAGGCATGACGTTTTTGGAGAGCGAAACTCTCTTCTATAAAAATCAACATGGATTCCGCAAACAGAGACCTTGCGAAACTCAGCTCGCTATGTTCCTCCACGAGATCAATAGCGCTGCAAACGACGGCGCTGAGGTCGAAGCCGTGTTCCTGGACTTCAGGAAGGCATTTGACATCGTCCTGCACTACCAGTTTCTGGGAGAAAAAATACGAGCTCACCAAGTATTGGATCAGATGTGTGACTGGATTCAAGACTTCATTGCATACAGAATCCAACAGTAGATGATAACGGAATAAAATCGGCAGATGTAAATGTAATTTCTCCAATACCGCAACGAAATGTGACAGACCGTTACAGTACAATGAATGTAAATGATCTAGCAGAAAGCTCCGGGATCTCTTTGACGCTTCGCTGATGATACAGTTGTCTATAAGAAAGCAGCAACGCGACAAGACGGTGTCCAGTTGCAGAATGACCTGCAGAAGATTGATGAATGGTGCAGGCGCTGGCAGTTGACCCTCAAAGTAAATGAATGTAACACATTACGCATATACAGGAAAAGAAGTTGACTACCGTCCAATTACACTATTGATGACAAATTGCTCTATCGTAAAATACACTACTGGCCATTAAAATTGCCACACCACGAAGTAGACGTGTTACAGACGCGAAATTTAACTGACAGAAAGAAGATGCTGTGATATGCAAACGATTAGCTTTTCAGAGCATTCACACAAGGCTGGCGCCGGTGGCCACACCTACAACGTGCTGACGTGAGGAAAATTTCCAACCGATTTCTCATACACAAACAGCAGTTCATGGTGTGGGTTCCTGTAGTCATGTCCTAGTTCATGATCCACGGGCAACGTATCAGTGGCCAAGTAAGTGGTCCCGACAGTCGGGACACCAGTTACTCTGGAATAAGGCTGGGCATCTCGGACATATTCCGAGTCGTGGCCACCTTTGTGCTCAGACGGCAAAGACTACCAAATCCACCGGTTAGTCCCTCAACCGTTAGGGGTAAAACTCAATGGGACCCGGGGCAAGTAAGGCTAGCAACCTGCTTCCCTGGTACTATAAATTTGATGCTGGCAACAATAAGAGCAAAATGCCTCGGACCTTTGGAGGTGACGGAGTCCCACCTCTAATTGACAAATCAGGGTAACGAGATGAGAAGCTATCAATATCAATGGGGGCTACTCTGGGAAGAAGGTAGAGCTGGCAGAGGCTGCAAGTAAGATGGGGTTGGACGTTTTAGCTGTTAGTGACATTCGGGTAAGGGGTGAGAAAGAAGAGGAAGTGGGAGAATACAAGGTCTACCTCTCAGGAGTCAAAGCAGGAACAGCACAATGGGGTGTAGGGCTTTACATCAGGAAGGAAATGGAACCCAGCGTAGTTGCAATAAGGTATGTAAACGAACGACTGATGTGGATAGATTTGACAGTGTCTAGCAAGAAAATTAGGATTGTGTCAGTATATTCGCATTGTGAAGGGACAGATCAAGATAAGATGGATACTTTTTATGACGCACTCAGAGACATAGTTGTTAGAGTAAAGGACAAGCACAGTGTTCTGCTCATGGGTGATTTTAACGCCAGGATTGGAAGTCGAACGGAAGGGTATGAAAAGCTTATTGGTAAATTTGGAGAGGATATGGAGTCCAACAGGAACAACTCTTGGATTTCTGTGCCAGTATGGGCTTAGTAATCACAAACTCTTTTTTTTTAAACATAAGAACATTCACCGGTATACTTGGGAAGGCAGGGGAACCAGATCTGTCATTGAAAATATAATAACAGATCAAGAGTTCAGGAAGGCTGTGAGGGACACACGTGTATTCAGGGGATTCTTTGATGACACAGATCACTATTTAATCTGCAGCGAAAGTGGGATTGTGAGGCCGAAAGTGCAGGAGGTCAGGTCCATACGTAGGAGGATAAGAGTGGAGAAACTTCAGGATAAGGAAATCAGGCACAAGTACATAACAGTGATCTCAGAAAGGTACCAGTTAGTTGAATGTAGTCAATTGCAGTCACTGGAAAAGGAATGGACAAGATACAGGGACACAGTACTAGAAGTGGCCAAAGAATGTCTTGGAACAGTAGTGCGTAAAGGTAGGATGAAGCGAACAGCTTGGTGGAATGACACAGTCAAGGCAGCCTGTAAAAGGAAACAGAAGGCATATCAAAAAAGGCTACATACTAGAACTCAGGTAGACAGAGAAAGTTATGTTGAAGAAAGAAACAAAACCAAACCGATAATTGCAGCATCCAAGAAGAAATCTTGGGAAGACTTTGGAAACAGGTTGGAGACCTTGGGTCAAGCTGCTGGAAAACCATTCTGGAGTGTTATTAGCAATCTTCGAAAGGGAGGTAAGAAGGAAATGACAAGTATTTTGGACAGGTCAGGAAAACTACTGGTGAATCCTTTTGATGCCTTGGGCAGATGGAGGGAATATTTTGAAGAGTTGCTCAATGTAGATGAACATACGACTAGTAAAGTTTCAGATTTCGAGGTACAATGGGATAGGAATGCTGATGGAAATAGGATCACATTTGAGGAAGTGGAGAAAATGGTCAATAGATTGCCGTGCAATAAAGCAGCTGGGGTGGATGAAATTAAGTCGGAACTCATCAAATACAGTCGAATGTCAGGTCTTAAATGGCTACACAGCATAATTGAAATGGCCTGGGAGTCGGGACAGGTTCCATCAGACTGGACGAAAGCAGTAATCACACCAATCTTTAAACATGGAAACAGAAAAGATTGTAATAACTACTGAGGTATCTCTTTGATCAGCGTTGTGGGTAAAATCTTCTCAGGTACTGTTGAAAGGAAAGTGCGAGTATTAGTTGAGGACAAATTGGATGAAAATCAGTGTGGGTTTAGGCCTCTTAGAGGTTGTCAGGACCAGATCTTTAGCTTACGGTAAATAATGGAGAAGCGTTACGAGTGGAATAGGGAATTATATCTATGTTTTATAGATATAGAAAATGCATATGACCAGGTTCCTAGGAGGAGGTTATTATCTGTTCTACGTGATTGTGGAATAGGAGGCAAACTTTTGCAAGCAATTAAAAGTCTTTACATAGATAGTCAGGCAGCAGTTAGAGTTGACGGTAAATTGAGTCCATGGTTCAGAGTAGTTTCAGGGGTAAGACAAGGCTGCAACCTGTCTCCATTGTTGTTCATATTATTTATGGATCATATGATGGAAACAATAGACTGGCTGGGTGAGATTAAGATAGGTGAACACAAAATAAGCAGTCTCGCATATTCGGATGACTTAGTTGTAATGGCAGATTCTATTGAAAGTATGCAAAGTAATATTTCAGAGCTGTATCAGAAATGTGAGGACTATGGTATGAAGATTAGCATCTCCAAAACAAAAGTAATGTCAGCGGGAAAGAGATATAAACGGATTGAGTGCCAAATAGGAGGAACAAAGTTAGAACAGGCGGACAGATTCAAGTACTTAGGATGCATATTCTCACAGGATGGCAACATAGTGAAAGAACTGGAAGCGAGGTGTAGCAAAGCTAAAGCAGTCAGCGCTCAGCTACGATCTACTCTCTTCTGCAAGAAGGAAGTCAATACCAAGACTAAGTTATCTGTGCAGCGTTCAATCTTTCGACCAACTTTGTTGTATGGGAGTGAATGCTGGATGGATTCAGGTTACCTTATCCATAAGGTTGAGGTTACGGATATGAAAGTAGCAAGGATGATTGCAGGTACTAGTAGATGGGAACAATGGCAGGAGGGTGTCCACAATGAGGAAATAAAAGAAAAACTGGGAATGAACTCTATATATGTAGCAGTCAGAGCGAACAGGCTTAGATGGTGGGGTCATGTTAAACGCATGGGAGAAGTAAGGTTACCCAAGAGACTCACGGGTTCAGTAATAGAGGATAGGAGGAGTCGGGGTATACCAAGCAGAAGGTACCTGAATTCGGTTAAGAATGATTTTGCAGTAATAGGCTTAACATCAGAAGAGGCACCAATGTTATCACTGAATAGGGGATCATGGAGGAATTTTATAAGGGGGACTATGCTCCAGACTGAACGCTGAAAGGCATCATCAGTCTTATATGGTGATGATGATGATAATGATGAAACAGCAGTTGACCGACATTGCTGGTGAATCGTTGTTGTGATGTCTCGTGTAAGAAGGAGAAATGCGTACCATCACGTTTCCGACTTTGATAAAGATCGGATTGTAGCCTATCGCGATTGCGGTTTATTGCGACATTGCTGCTCGAATTGGTCGAGATCCTATGACCGTTAGCAGTTTGTGGAATCGGTGGATTCAGAAGAGTAATACGGAACGCCGTGCTGGATTCCAACGGCCTCGTATCACTAGCAGTCGAGATGACAGGCATCTTATCTGCTTGGCTGTAACGGATCGTGCAGCCACGTCTCGATCCCTTGCAAGACAACAACCATCTGCACGAACAGTTCGACGACGTTTGCAGCAGCATGGACTATCAGCTCGGAGACCATGGCTGCAGTTACCCTTGGCGCTGCATCACAGACGGGAGCGCCTGCGACGGTATACTCAACGACGAACTTGGGTGCACGAATGGCAAAACGTCATTTTTCCGGATGAATCCAGGTTCTGTTTACAGCATCATGATGGTCGCATCCGTGTTTGGCGACATCGCGGTGAACGCACATTGGAAGCGTGTATACTCATCGCCATACTGGCGTATGATCCGGCGTGATGGTATGGGGTGCCATTGGTTACACGTCTCGGTCACCTCTTGTTCGCATTGACGGCACTTTGAACAATGGCCGTTACATTTCAGATGTGTTACGACCCTTGGCTCTACCCTTTATTCGATCCCTGCGAAACCATATATATCATCAGGATAATGCACGATCGCATGTTGCAGGTCCTGTACGGGCCTTTCTGGATACAGAAAATGTTCGACTGTTGCCCTGGCCAGCACGTTCTCGAGATCTATCACCAGTTGAAAACGTCTGGTCAATGGTGACCGAGCAACTGGCTCGTCACAATAAGCCAGTCACTAATCTTGATGAACTGTGGTATCGTGTTGAAGCTGCATGGGCAGCTGTACCTGCACACGCCACCCAAGCTCTGTTTGTCTCAATGCCCAGGCGTATCAAGGCCGTTATTACGGCCAGAGGTGGTTGTTCTGGGTACTGACTTCTCAGGATCTATGCACCTCAATTGCGTGAAAACGTAATCACATGTCAGTTCTAGTATAATAAATTTGTCCAATTAATACCCGTTTATCATCCGCATTTCTTCTTGGTGTAACAATTTTAATGGTCAGTAGTGTACTCCTTCCCACATATGTCTCGCGAAATGGCCAGAACGAGAAAATTCGAGAAATTAGAGACAGTGTAGAGGCTTACCGGCAGTATTCTTCCCACGCGCCATTCGCGAGTGGAACAGGGAAGGGGGATCAGTTAGTCTTACCACATGTAACCTACGCCGCACGCCATTAGACAGTTTGCGAAGTATGATGCAGGCAGATTAGGTGGATAGATGTAGTCGAAACGTATTTCATTTTTTAAACGTATTGAATCTGTTGCGCTGCTTGACAAATGATTATCACGCTACTTGCTGGCTGCTATGAAACACATGTTGTTATTTTTCTAAATTCCAATGTCAGGGCACTGTAATCAGAAGGTTGTGGTTTATCTGCCGTTACAGTTACAACTGTCTAGACACGTTTGTAAAAAAAAAAAAAATATTAATTATGTAACTGATAAACTACAGTGATCTTATAAGTATTGCACTTAACAACAGTTTCTAAATGTTCTAAGACGGAAACTAACAAGATTAGTCAGTGACAGAGTAGTCTTGTAAAACCCGTTGCGACACTTTTATACGCGTTTTAGAGTGACAGCATTCAGCCATATACATACTTTGCAGATGTGAAGGAAATACACTGACGGAAAAAAATGACAGCAGCAAGAAGGAATTGTGCGACGTAAACATATGTTGACAGGCGTATTTCTAAATTTGAAGGGTGATGTCTGTTGAGATTTCGCGACAGTCGCTTGAGAGTGGCGCTGGAAGCGCTATTCTGAGGATGCAAATCAGGTTTGCTTTCAATAAACTCTGCAACGGTTGTGAGCGTCAGTTACCTTTAAGATTGGTTGTGGTGAGCTGATGTTAGTTAAGAATGCCTTTAAGGCAACAAAGACGCTCTATCATTGTAAGACTTGTATATTTCTATTGTCTATTGTCAAACCACTATTAGAGAAGATGTTTAATTTTATTAATAGGATTAAGTAGGAGTAATTAATATTTGTCATTTTGTAAATAATTGTGGTAGCAGGGAACGTCTACACCAAAGTATTGTTGGTGGGACAGACCGCACATTGATATAATTTTTAAAAGGACGGGAGAGACCGCGTATGGATACCTTTTAAGAAAAGAGCGCGAAAGACCGCGCATTGATACATTTTGTATTGGTAGCAGCGATTGTCTGCACCAGAAAGCACTGTTGGCGGGAGAGACCGCACTTCAGCGTTCGTAGGAAGTCAGTAGTAAGGGAGATGTGAAGCGAGTCGGTAGCAGGTCTGAAGCGAGAGGTTGAGAGGAGCGGTGTGCCTGCCAACCACCAGCTATGATTTAAAAGAGATTAAAGGAGGAACTAATATTATGGGATCTCTCTCTTTTTATTTTTTTTAAGAAGCTCCAGACTACTAAAGGTATGTTTGCTCAATGCTAGTTGTAAGATTATAGTAAAAAGTAAGTCCCATTTGAACGTTTGTAAAATCATTTCATTACCAACAGTAAGAATAGTTTTCAGAATATAATTAATTTTTGCCAGCAATATTGCATTACTGATTATAATCCATTCCAAAATCCATCAATGTAAAACTTTGCCAAATTTTATTGTTCTCAAGGAAAAGTTTAACTATGAATTACGTAACTTCAGTCAAATTAATTAATGAATAACGTGAGCTTTGCTATTAAAGAATAACTTCAGCTTTGGTAATAAATACAGCCACTTATTATGACAGCCCACCAGCAGCTAATAGAGTACAGTAATACAGAGTAAGTATATACATGTTGCAATTCGATGTAGCAGTCAAATGGCGATCCACTAACAGTAAAAAAAGGTAAGGAACAGTTTTGGGTTATTGCAGATAACGACTGAGGGCCACGACGACGACACATTCTATGTTTTGTCGAAATAATCAGAAAATCACTTTTAATAAGCAGCATTTAAATTTGTATGCGAAGATTGCACTTATTATTATTGAGAAAGAGAACTAATTTCAAAGGGAAGATTTCACTTGTTATTATTGTAAGTAGGCTGTTTACCTTTTCTTGTTGGTAACGCCACGTAGCGCTCTGTATGAAAAATCACTGGCTGTGCTATGCGCAGTCTGTGGCTAGTTTGCATTGTTGTGTGCCATTGTAGTGTCGGGCAGCGACAGCTGGATGCTAACAGCGTGTAGCGTTGGGCAGTTGGAGGTGAGCCGCCAGCAGTGGTGGACGCGGGGAGAGAGATGGCGGAGTTTTGAAATTTGTAAGAATTGGTGTCATGAACTATCATATATATTTTGACTATTAAGGTAAATACACTGTTTGTTCTCTATTAAAATCTTTCATTTGCTAACTATACCTATCAGTAGTTAGTGCCTTCAGTAGTTTGAATCTTTTATTTAGCTGGCAGTAGTGGCGCTCGCTGTATTGCAGTAGCTTGAGTAACGAAGATTTTTGTGAGTTAAGTGATTTGTGAAACGTATAGGTTAATGTTAGTCAGGGCCATTCTTTCGTAGGGATTTTTGAAAGTCAAATTGCGTTGCGCTTAAAACTATTGTGTGTCAGTTTAAGCACAGTCGAGTATAAATTTTTCTAAGGGGACGTTTAATTATGAAGCAAGAGATACAAATGCTAAGGGAAGGTTTCATAGGTTATTGTAGAAGGGAAGGTTGCGTAACAAAAGAGATATAGAGGAGATGGGAAGGTTTGATCATCTACACCTCACTGAATTTGAACGAGGCCGTGTAATAGGGCTACGATAAGTTTGCTATTCCTTCTGTGATATCGCAGAAGGAATTGGCAGCAATACATCCACTGTACATGGCTGCTGGCAGCGGTGGTCACTAGAATGTACGGTCGCAAGAAGAACGGGGTCCCAGGTGGCCGCGTGATACTAGAGAGGGAAGACCACTGCGTTAGGCGTATGGCTCTGGAGCATAGAAGTGCATCTGGAGCAACGGTTGGTCCCACAGTGACATAACCGACTGTTACAAATGGCTTACTTCAAGGACAGCCTGGAACCAGACGCCCTGTACGAGGGCTATGCCCAAAGTTTTTAGCAGAATGTATGAAAAACAGGATGGAAGTCTGTTGTGTTTTCTGATGAAACCTGGTTCTGCCTCGGTGCCAGTGATGGCTGCGTGTCGGTTAGAACGAGACCAGTTGAGGGCCAGCAACCAGCCTGTCACCGTGCTAGACGCACTGGACCTATACCTCAAGTTATGGCCTGGGATGCGATTTCGTATGACAACAGGAACACTGTTGTGGTTATCCCACGCACCCTGACCACAAATTTGAACGTCAGTCTCGAGACTGGACCTGTTGTGCCGCCATTCATGAACAGCATTACAGGGTGTGTGGGACAACGCTCGCCCGCATACCGCTGCTGTAACCCAACATCCCCTACACGCTGTCGATATGTTGTCCTGGCCAGCTAGATTATGGCTATGAGCACTATGGGACTTAACTGCTGTGGTCATCAGTCCCCTAGAACTTAGAACTACTTAAACCTAACTAACCTAAGGACATCAGAGACAACCAAGACTGAGGCAGGATTCGAATCTGCGACTGTAGTGGTCGCACGATTCCAGACTGTAGCGCCTGCTGGATTACCAGATTTTTCTCCAATCGAGTACAATTGAAATATTATTGGACGACGACTGCAGTATTATCCATAGGCAGCTTTAGTCACTCCGTATTGACCGACAAAGTGCAACAGGCACGGAATTCCAACCCACAAATTTTGTAAATTTGTGGTAAGACCTTGTGGGACCAAACTGCTTAGGTCATCGGTCCCTATGCTTACACAGTACCTAATCTAATTTAAACTAACTTAAGCTATGGAAAACAAACACACTCCCATGCCCGAGGGCGGACTCGAACCTCCGACGGTCCATCAAACGAAGTGACGTGCGGCACTTATTTGCATTCAACATTCTGGCGGTTACACCGGCTATTAATGAACCATCATTTCACATCTGCAATGGCTTGTCTCTCGCTTACATTAACCTGTGATAAGAATTTTTATAAATCAAAGCTAGATGCGCCGGATGAGTAAGAAATGAGAAAATATACAGTGCTGACCTAAAACATTGACACTACCAACTTAATGGCGTGTTCACCCACCTGCGGAAAGCAACACCAGCGGTTCTGCGTGTGCTTTACTCGACAGGTCCTTGGTACGCTACCGGATGTATGTGGCACCAACTGTCTTCAGACAAGTCATGAAATTCCCGTAAGTTACAGGCCGGCGCTTTGTGGGCGCAAAGCTCGCGCCCGACAGCAACCCAGAAGTGTTCCGTTCGGTATAGGTCAGGCGAATTTATTTGCCAAGACATCAACCTAAGTTCACTATCGTTCTCAATAATCCATTCTAGCATGATTCAGGCCTTGTGGCACTGACTTTTGTCCTGCTAGACGATGCCGTCGGCGTCAGGGAAGGCATCAAGCACAAAGGGATGCAGGTGGTCCGCAATAATGTTCACGTTGTCCACAAATGCACTGCCACATGTTCGATGGAAATCCGAATGAGTCTCGCCCACTACATACACTGATTAGCCAGAACACTATGGCCATCGAGCTGCTATCGATAAATCCCACGCAACAGCAGCGTCACCTGGCGAGGAATGACAACTAGCCAGGCACACCCACGGTGCGTGTAGTATTTGTGAGTATGCTGACCGTGTGCACAATAGGGAAGGCCCGTGATTTACCTGAGTTTGACCGAGGGCAGATTGTGATGCCTTTCAGGCATTTCGGAAACTGCACAACGTGTCGGGTCTTCGAGGAGTGCGGTGGCAATTGTCTTCAACACATGGCGACACCAAGGCGAAACCACGTGGACACGTCATGGGGCTGGCCTGCACCCCTCATTACAGATGTCAGACGTCGTAGGCTGTGTAGACTAGTAAAACTGGCCAGGCAGCGAACTGTGGAGGAACTAACATAACACTTTAATGTGGGGCAAGGTACAAGTGTGTCTGAACATACAGTGCACCAAACACACTTAAAGATGGGCCTCCACAGCTGACGACCCAAACACTGTAAGTAGGATGTTTAGGTTTTTTTTATTGGTAACGCCAACGCCACGTAGCGCTCTGTAAGAAAATCACTGGCTGTGATGTGTGCAGTCTGTGGCTGGTTTGCATTGTTGTCTGCCATTGTAGTGTTGGGCAGCGGCAGCTGGATGTTAACAGCGCATAGCGTTGCGCAGTTGGAGGTGAGCCGCCAGCAGTGGTGGACGTGGGGAGAGAGATGGCGGAGTTTTGAAATTTGTAAGAATTGATGTCCTGAACTGATATATATATATATATATATATATATATATATATATATATATATATATATATATATATATATAATGATTATTAAGGTAAGTACATTGTTTGTTCTCTATTAAAATCTTTCATTTGCTAACTGTGCCTATCAGTAGTTAGTGCCTTCCGTAGTTTGAATCTTTTATTTAGCTGGCAGTAGTGGTGCTCGCTGTATTGCAGTAGTTCGAGTAACGAAGATTTTTTGTGAGGTAAGTGATTTGTGAAAGGTATAGGTTAATGTTAGTCAGGGCCATTCTTTTGTAGGGATTATCGAAAGTCAGATTGCGTTGCGCTAAAAATATTGTGTGTCAGTTTAAGCACAGTCGTGTATAATTTTTCTAATGGGACGTTTCATATGTCGACCCTTAGCCAAGGATACCTCACTGGAATCTTCTGATTTTTTCTTGTAGTTTGTGTAGTTAGTGTAGCCTTTGTTTATTGCTAGCGTGTAATCATAGAGAGAATTTCCTTTGTAGTTGCAGTCTTTCATTGTTGTACAGTAAAATAGTTGTGGCATGCATGTAGATTTGCACCAAGTATTTCGCAGCTTCGCTTGCAATTAACTAGATATTATTTTCAGTGCTATGTTAATGTGTTCTCTTATTTTTGCTCTTCAAATTGTGCTTTTATGTGTTACCGTGTGAAAAACGTAACACTAGGCTCCAAAGTAAACTGAGAAATAATAGTGACGACGAGCGTCGCTTATCAGCATCACTGTGTAGTGAATTAACAGACATTCGAAGTAGTAATTTGGTAATTGTGCGTAGGGAAATGGAGCGGGCGGCAAATAATGGTGTAGACAATGAAACAAGTAGTGAACAGGGAACAATTATCGATCGATCAGTCGGCAACAGCTCGCCTCAGGAATTCGAAATGACAGGACACAATATTGGAAATACTGTAGACTTAGGTTATGGGTCCTCACAGTTTTCTCAAATGAGTCAAGACACATATTCTGCCTGTCAAAATGTAAATGTTGCCGGTGAAAATGCACTGCCAAAAAGCATAAAAAACAGATTCCAGTCACTAATATATTATTATTGCAATTAATTCAACAAATGGAACAAAATCAGAAACAAATGGGACAAAATTTTCAAAAGTTAGACACAATGGACAAAAATCTTCAAAAGTTAGACACAATGGAACAAAATCAGAGACAAACAAAGCAAAAGCTTCAAAAGTTAAACACAATGGAACAAAATCTGAGACAAACACAGCAAAAGTTAGACGCAATGGAGCAAAAGCTTCAAAAGTTCAACTCAGTGGAACATACGCTTGAACAAACATGTGAAGATTTAACTACTGAATTACATAAAATCGAATCGAAATGTCAAAAAGTCTGTAATGACGTAAAAACACAAATTTGTGAGCATTTCCAACCTATTTTTTCGCGGCATGAAAATGCATTACAGAATCACGAAGCAGCCATAAAAGAACTGCAAACTATTGTTCATGAAAATCATGAGACCTTGCAAGCTCAAATTGGCTCAGTTGCATCTAACGATTCGGTTACGCAACTTGCAAAAACTCAAGAAAACTCAAAGGACACAGTAGATACTCTGAAAATTGGTTCAGAAAGACACATGGAGGACATTAGTTCATTATCAGAGAAAGTAGTTGAACTTTCGGATCAGCTAAATAATTTATCTACGAAGGTAGATGATAATCTGAATGACACAAAACCGGTAGTCTTTAATGACACAGAAGAGTTCGAACAAATTAGGAAATTCAAACAAAATCAAAATCAAATTAATACGCAACACCAAAGAGAAATCCGGGAAGTACAAGATCAGCTGACACAGGTAATACAAGAATTACGTATTTCAGAGGACTCTCGCACACCAATATGGGAAGAGGGACATAAAAATACAGAACTGCCACAAAATAATAACACAGGGCACTTTGGAGATTATGAAAGAAATTGGCAAAGTACACCGAATTTTGAGATGGAACCGCCGAAACGGCGTAACAATGACTGACATGCGACCCGCCGACACGATGATTTTGACTATAAGCTGTTCATTACTACACGTAAATTCAAAACATTTAAGAATTCTGGCAACGACATTCATCCACAAGCGTGGCTTCATCAATTCTCTCATTGTTTCCCCCCCCCCAACTGGTCATTAGAGCACAGATTAGAATTTATGTGTGGCTATTTAGAGAATGAACCAGCTGTAAGAATGCGATCGGTCATTCACGATCGCCACAGTGAAGGAGAATTTTACCATGGTTTCCTCTCAGCATACTGGTCTCAAGCCACACAAGACCGAGTAAAACATGGCATCATAATGATGAAAAATTTCGAACAATCTGAATTTTCAAGTCTTGTGAAATATTTTGAAGACATGTTACATAAGAATAAATATCTTTCAAACCCATACAGCCCCACAGAACTCATCCACATTTGCTTAATGAAATTGCCTGAACATTTACGACATATTATTTTGGCAGGACGTTGCAAAGACAACATTGAAGCTTTTCAGGGACTCTTACAAGAATGAGAAATTGACACAGACAGTCGCGGGATGCGAAAACAGGAAAACGATCACTACATGTCACATCCGTCACAATTCCGTGATGAAAGAAACAATAACAGGACACGACAAGGCCATTCTCACAACACATATCGTGACCAAAACAGACACCACCCATATGACAACCACTGGCATAGTAATAGTTACAGAGAAAGATCGCATTTCCGTAGTAATGAATATCACAGAGACAATCAGAGAAACAGACAATATGGAAACCAAAATAATTCTTATCACAGAAATAATTATTATCACGGGAGACAGAATAATTTCAGACGCAAGGGTCCACTGCGCCGTGATAACTCAGGGAGAAATTCTCCACCACTTAACCGACAGGAAAGAAACTACAGGAACTACCGACATGACGACAGACGATATAATCATAACGACAGACCGGAATTTCATCAGAACTGGCGGTATTCAAACAGAACTGGGCCCTCTCGGCAAGGTGAATTTGTAGAAGTTAGGTATCCTAATCCCAATATCGGCGAAAGAGACAGACAATGACTCGCACCGCAGGCAGCCGCGTGCTCCGGCTGGCTCAGAGAAAAATAACATAAACGCTAACCTTGAGAAAAGTTCCAGTATTCTTCACCTACGTATACCGCATGATAATTGCGTTCAAGTTGAAACTTTGAGTACTATGAAGAGTAAAGGATTGCACCACATTTCATATGTAAAACCGTTTATTGAAATATAATCTGCTTTTTAATATTTGTCTTTGCCATAAAACATTTCACTTCACATTTCTAATATGCTTTGTCACACTGAGAAACTGTTAACATGCAACAATGTTTTGAAGTTAACTATACAGTCTAGAACCTAGGGAACATTTTTAAACAGAAATTACGAATGCATTGTTATAGTGAACAGACGACACAGTGTTGTTATTTGTACATTCTTGCTTGTTAGTTGCACGATTACGTAACGACTATAAGGCTTACATACTTAGAACATATACTGTTAATGAGGTTTTAATGCAACATTTTGGTTCAGTTGAAAAGACATTCTTTATTTGAAGTACTTTCTGTGAGATTAAAGATGACTTAGCGTTTGGTTTCTTTGATAGCTACACGATTATATCACGACGCTACTAATGTGTGCACAATTTACATTGTGCTTTTGCGGTGTATCTGTTTTATATCTGCACAGTTTTTCTGAATTATTCTGGAAAGTAAAAAATGTTTTAGTGGTAACTTTTGTGGTATAGCTACAATTAGACAGCCTTTTCCATAGCACAGCAATACGTTACAGCACAGTACTTTCTTCATCACGGCAATAAGCGTAATAACTAAGATATTTATACGCAAAGCAATTCACTTCGTTCATTATGAGGTAAGTACATTGTCTTCAGCAGAACTTTGCTTACAGAGGACGATAACTACGACACTTCCACATAATTATCTTACAACAAGACGCACAGTTTATCGCTACTTACACGTATTTGAGTGATTAATTTTGTACTTAAAACATTCATTTTTAAAGATATTTGAAGTACAATGATACAAAGGTTTTCCGTGATACATTTCATTCCATTGCTGTAGTCTGTAACACCTGAGGATATAATTACATTAATCCTCAGGGGGGTACACGCTTACTTTGTGTACCATGTGTATGGCAAGCACAAGGAGCCCTAGCTAATATGGTATTTGCTTATACAACTTTACACATCGGTACCATATTTCTCTAACACATAAATTACACAGCTATCTGATCATTTAACTGAGAGAAATAAACATTTATTATACTACATCAGTGACAGATGTTTACGTAATTACACAGTTGGATAACTTCACACTTACGAAATTGTATTTTGTCTGTACTTTGTGAACTCTTCATACATTTTCGGAACCATTGTGATACTATGAGAGCTTTGAATGACATAATTGGGTATGAGATCATGATTTTTAAAGTACGGTTGAGGTAGATGACACTTTTGACATGAGCAGAGAATTTTTTTTGAGGTTTTGAAATTATTGGAAGAAGCTACGACGATTTTGAGATTTGGCTGAGGTTTTATGATGTTATGATGTGTATTACGCTGTTGCGGTATGTTTATGATCAATAAGCTGATGCTATATAAGTTATTTGATTATGCTAATTATGTGTTATGATGGAATATTGAAGAAGTGTCGACGAATAAGGTAAGAAATAATGAGTAGAGATTAGGGACTCTGGTTTGTGAAAAAGGTTGTTGGAAACCAAGAATCGTACTTTAAGAGTTATAAAATGTGTGTAAATGCGTGAATGTATTACAATGCCGACGAAAATTTTTGGTCACTGTTATATCAATAGGATTTTGTTTCTACTGATGTGTAACGCAAATTCTTGAACTGTGAATTTTTTATATGAGACTGCCACTGTAGCGGAAACTGTTGTCGTAAATATTTCGATAAGACAGTTAAGTGACCACCTGCACGTAATGTGTCGTGGGCACCCAGCTGCGCGACAACCACCTGACAAAAAGAAAGCCATTAGTGTGTGCCTTTCAGAGACACAGGTAAAAAAAAAGAGGCCATTATCCTCGCTATTGACATTCATTCTTTTGTAGAAAGCATCGCAAATACGACACGCTCAAACCTGAAAACATATGATTATACTCTGGAGCTCTTAATTTATGATATTTACTAAAATTCCTAATGAAACGATGAGAAACATTACACGGCTATTGTCTTGCTAGTTGAGAGAAATGCCATATGGATTGCTTTATATATTTATTTACTCATTTTGTTTAATATCTAATTTCTATCTGCACTGCAGCATTTGTTAAAATACAATTTAATAGATGTACTAATATTGTTATTTTATGCCTACAGATGCAGTAAATAATAACTTTACGATGTACTTAAAAAAACGAAGGAGCACAAAAAGACTTCCCTTCACAGGAACTGCATACATAATTTTCTTTTCAAGTACTTGGTAATTTTTATGGTAGGATAACTTCTTGTGGTGCACCACTTTAATGACATAGATATTAATATGTGAATAGACATTTCCCTTTTCTGCATTGTTGTCTTTACTGTAATATTTTTTCTGCTTGAGCTTTGTCATGTTTAGTTATAAGCTATTGCAGTTGCTGCTGCTGTGTGCCAGGCGTAATGTTACTGAATTTGACTTTGTATTACTCTGTTAAGCCAGTTTTACTAGGGATTTGTTTTTCTTGTTTGCTGCACAGCGCCTTATATTAGTTGTAATATTGCAATTGCTTTACCAATTTCCATTTTTTTGGGACATTGCTGTTTGTATTAATTTGTTTTGTGCTGCTGCTTTGCCTCGTCCCTTAGTTTAGCATCTGAGCTCAGTAGATTTAAGTTAGCTTAAGAGGGGGTAGACTATATAAGAATCTAACTATGATGAATTGGAAGAAAATCATTGAGAAGCTATAAGAAAATGGTTTGGCCAAAAAAGTAGTGTACACTGGAGAAAAACTATTTTTGAAAGAGGATGTGAACAGAATGCAGAAAGCATGCTTGGATAGGATTTTTTTGGAGGAAACAAATGTTGAGATACGACGAAAGATCTACAGTATGAAGTTTTGGGTTGAACTGCAGTACCAAATGTTACCCTGAAAACAAACCCTGTCCTTTCCTTTTGTGTATCCCACTATATGTTTGTGTACCCTAGTGTATTTGTTTTCTTCCTGTCTCTGTGTACTGTTTCATAGAATTTTTTCTCTTCTAATACTAAGCTACATTCACTATGATGAGGAATACTGTTATCCTCAAATATAATTTGCATTAATAACATGTTATTTACTTCGTAAAGATGTTTACACATTATTTATTCTGTTTTGTTCTAATGCTCATGTGTGAAGTTGATGTTTCAAAAGTTATTCTGATCTTTTACGTATGTACTTATAATTTTTCTAACACTGATGTATTTGCTATTTCGATTCTTTTGTAAAGCCTGTACTACTGCAAATGTTATCTGTATTGTTACGTTCTTTAAAGATGTATTTTGTACCTTTGTTATTGTATTCTTATGTTATAAAATTGTAATTGACACCAGTTCATCAAATTAAGTAACCTGTAAATTACATTTCACTGCACACGTTTCTGTTGGTCATAGTATATGGACAATATGTGAGAAGTAGGGACTGATAGTGTTTGCACGTGTGTTAATAATTCAGTAAGGGACAGGATAACAGCATTGCTGGTTCTAAGGACATTTCAAAAACAATTTTTGTGAGTGCACAAGTGCTGGTTATGGACTTGCTATATTATCCGCAAGACTCTTCAATGGTGATTGTGCGCCTGCACAGTTAAACAGATGGCTGCTGGCCATCTCTACAAGGACTACAGTGGGTCTACACCTTTGATGACCCACCAATACCATTATTTCTACAAGGTCTACAGTGGGTCTGCATCTCTGGTGGCCCACCAATACCGTAATCTGTACCAGGACTACAAGGGGTCTACTCTGTGATGACCTACCTACCAATATTCTTTAAAACTTTGACTGACTCTGCTGTGGGTTTGCTCTGTTGTGGCTCATTACCTGTCTGCATGTCAAGAGTCAGCACTGTCTTTCCGTTGAAGGACAACAATATTTCTTCAAGACTGCATGGAAATCCACTACTTCCGTGTGCATTTTCTTTTACTACTCAGACTTTGAGAAAAACACTGCAATTTTACTTTGATGAATGATCAGGACTGTCTTTATGGACTGTGAGAAAATTTTAGCTTTTGACCAACATTGTATCGATAAATGTATGCATTTCATTTCTTTGTTATTGTAATTATGAAAAAATTTTCAAATCTGTATTGGCCACTGCCCAAAACAATTTGTAAATTTTTTGTGGGGAGCATGGGGGCTATGTAAGTAGGATGTTTAGGTTTTTTTTTATTGGTAACGCCAACACCACGTAGCGCTCTGTAAGAAAATCACTGGCTGTGCTGTGTGCAGTCTGTGGCTGGTTTGCATTGTTGTCTGCCATTGTAGTGTTGGGCAGCGGCAGCTGGATGTTAACAGCGCGTAGCGTTGCACAGTTGAAGGGGAGCCCCCAGCAGTGGTGGACGTGGGGAGAGAGATGGCGGAGTTTTGAAATTTGTAAGAATTGATGTCATGAACTGATATATATATATATATATATATATATATATATATATATATATATATATATATATATATATATGTATGTATTATGATTATTAAGGTAAATACATTGTTTGTTCTGTATTAAAATCTTTCATTTGCTAACTGTGCCTATCTGTAGTTAGTGCCTTCCGTAGTTTGAATCTTTTATTTAACTGGCAGTAGTGGTGCTCGCTGTATTGCAGTAGTTCGAGTAACCAAGATTTTTGTGAGGTAAGTGTTTTGTGAAACGTATAGGTTATTGTTAGTCAGGGCCATTCTTTCGTAGGGATTTTTGAAAGTCAGATTGCGTTGCGTTAAAAATATTGTGTGTCAGTTTAAGCACAGTCGTGTATAATTTTTCTAAGGGGACGTTTCAACACGTGCCATTGTTAGCACCACAGTAACCACGAGTAGAATGGCCAAGTGATCGTCGACACTGTACGTTGGCGCAGTGGCAGAGCGTTGCATGGTCTGATGAACCCTGACACCTTCTTCCATATGTTGATGGGAGAGCACGAATCCTTTGTCTTCGAGAGCAACAGCTTCTTGACACCTGTACTGTGGGATGCAGACAGGCTGGCAGCAGATGGATACCCACGTCTCCAGTGGAGCTCGTGCAAGGCACCGTGACAGCCGAAGAGGATCGTACACTGGTGGCACACCACGTATTCCCCTTCATGACGTACATTTTCCCGGACGGCAATGGCACTTTTCAACAAGATAATGCTCCATGTCACAAAGCCAGGTGTGTGATGGAGTGGTTCGACGAACAGGTGGCGAGTTCCAGTTGATGTGCAGGCCCCCCAACACGCCAGATCTGAACCCAGTCGAATACATCCGCGATGTGATTGAATGTGGCGTCAGATCTCATCACCCCCCTCCCCGAATTTACGGGAATTACGTGTATGCAGATGTGGTTCCAGCACCCTCCAGCAACCTACAAAGGCCTCATTGCTTCGATGCCACGACATGTCGCCATTGTTATCCGTGCCAAAGATGGACATACAGACTGTTAGACCGGTGATCACACTTATTCCCAGTCGACGGGCCGTGAGACTCCGCCCTTTGTCAGAGCTGACTACGTTATTTGATCTCCCCATTTGTAGCTCGCATCATCGCTAGAATTGTTGTAACCGCGACCGTTCCTATCATGGGGTTGCCGTAAACGCTAGCGCTGTGGGACCAAACGGGAGCAGCCTGCGAACAAACAAAATGGATGAACGGGAAAGGACAGACACGAACACCAGAGCAAGACACTAAGAAGAACAACACGCAAGAAGCAACAGGGTCACAAGCGAAAACCTCCCAAAAGCAACAACGTCCACTTGCACACAGAAATAATACGAAGTAAACACGCTGTCTATAGGCGAGATATCGAGTAACTCTCGCGAATATCAGACTGCCTCACTGAGGTTTTTCTTTTTTTTTTCTTTATTGATTTTCAATTCCCCCCAAAGGGGGCGGGCTGGTAGCAGCTTAGTACGGTACTCTACAGCCTACAGACTTTTTTAAAAATAGAAGAAGAAAAGAAACAAAAAAAGGAGGCGATAAAAACGGTGACTTAAAGTGTAAAATGACGGAAAATGCGGAAAGTTAAAACAGAAAGCAAAGGGGTTGGCAACGTTAATAAAACACACAGGAATCAGACAAGTAACATAGTAGACACACAATTAAAAAAAACATGACGACAGTCTGGTTTCTGTTCGCAAGAGATAAAAAATCACACCCAGGGACAATATGATGGCCGTTCGCAGCACTTCCCAAAAGACACACAACCCGAAACACTCACTGTAAAAAACTGCACGAAAATGGCGGCACAAAGCTGACACTCCCGAGCCAAGGGCAGATGGGGGAAGGGGGACCTGGAGGAGGGGGGAAACAAGGAGGGAGGAGAGGAAAAAACGAAAAAGGGGGGGATCCTCGCTGAGCCAGGTGTGTGAGTTCGAGTATAATGTCTTTTCTGGAGACTAGAAATCTACTCTGTAGGAATCAGCATGGGTTTCGAAAAAGACGGTCGTGTGAAACCCAGCTCGCGCTATTCGTCCACGAGACTCAGAGGGCCTTAGACACGGGTTCACAGGTAGATGCCGTGTTTCTTGACTTCCGCAAGGCGTTTGACACAGATCCCCACAGTCGTTTAATGAACAAAGTAAGAGCATACGGACTATCAGATCAATTGTGTGATTGGATTGAGGAGTTCCTAGATAACAGAACGCAGCATATCGCTCTCAATGGAGAGAAGTCTTCCGAAGTAAGATTGATTTCAGGTGTGCCGCAGGCGAGTGTCATAGGGCCGTTGCTATTCACAATATACATAAATGACCTGGTGGATGACATCGGAAGTTCACTGAGGCTTTTTGCAGATGATGCTGTGGTGTATTGAGAGGTTGCAACAATGGAAAATTGTACTGAAATGCAGGAGGATCTGCAGCGAATTGACGCCTGGTGCACGGAATGGCAATTGAATCTCAATGTAGACAAGTGTAATGTGCTGCGAATACATAGAAAGAAAGATCCTTCATCTTTTCGCTGCAATATAGCAGGTCACCAACTGGAAACAGTTAATTCCATAAATTATCTGGGAGTATGCATTAGGAGTGATTTAAAATGGAATGAACATATAAAATTAATCGTCGGTAAAGCAGATGCCAGACTGAGATTCATTGGAAGAATGCTAAGGAAACGCAGTCCGAAAACAAAGGAAGTAGGTTACAGTACACTTGTTCGCCCACCGCTCGAATTCTGCTCACCGGTGTGGGATCCGTAACAGATAGGGTTGATAGAAGAGATAGAGTAGATCCAACGGAGAGCTTCGTTACATGATCATTTAGTAATAGCGAAAGCTTTACGGAGATGACAGATAAACTCCAGTAGAAGACTCCACAAGAGAGACACCCAGTAGCTCGGTACGGGCTTTTGTTGAAGTTTAGAGAACATACCTTCACAGAGGAGTCAAGCATTATGTTGCTGCCTCTTACGTATATCTCGCGAAGAGACCATGAGGATAAAATCAGAGAGATTAGAGCCCACACAGAAGCATACAGACAATCCTTCTTTCCACGTACAATACGAGACTGGAATAGAAGGGAGAACCGATAGAGGTACTCAGGGTACCCTCCGCCACACAACGTCAGGTGGCCTGCGGAGTATGGATGTAGATGTAGATGTAGAGTGAGAGGCAGGCACTTAAATACATGACAGGGTACGTAGCTATTGGCCGCTGGGACCACGTGCTCCACTGTGGCGCCCTCACATTATACGCGGGCCAGGAACGCACTTAGCCACGGCTTAGGGCGCGACGGCTGTAGAGACCTCTGGTGGTAATCAAGGTCCATGCTGTCTGGTGCGGATTCGATACCCTTGCCGCTCGATACCAGAAGAATGATTCACCTTTCGTCTCTGCTCCGCTTCTGTACTTTTTTGGTTCTTTAGTGTATTTCGTACATAGTCAACCTTTCAACTACGAACAAAATCCTGTTTTTACATACTTCTGCGTCGCTAAATGGAAACTCAGCTGAATTTCGATGAAGTAAATGTGAGGAATGAGACTGTTGCACTGCACAGCAGGGTCAAAATGAGCAGAATGAGCGTGAAGTAGACGACAACATTCAGTCGGTAGAACGCAGTCCTGCAACAAGCACAAGCAGAATTTCTGCAAATAACGTTGTTCCAAATACAAGAATATGGAAGACGCTACATATACCCGGTTTTATCATGAACGGTAGATTCAACACCTTCGAAAAGGAAATTGAGTCGGACAATTGGTATTTTGTTTCGAGTGAAAAACAGAAGAATCAGTTCACCAGCGTTTACATGCAGGTTGAGGCAGCCCTGACGGAGACTGAAATAGTTGAGAACTGCACGACTTTCGTTCAGTTTTAGAAAGCATTCCTGACCAACTGTTGGTCAGGTCACATGCGCAAAGTACTTATGAAGGAGCTTTTTAACCTGGAAATAAACAACCCAAAGAGAGGTAGGTTAAGTAAATACTTCTAGCAAAACTCGTTATTCAAATGTTCCCATAGCCCATAAAGATATACTATGCATTTTGATGGCTACATAGCCTATCCATATTCGCAGACAATAACCTGGAGTACTTCTCATCGGTCGCTGATTCGATAAATTTGACCCAGGAAGACTTTAAACGTGGCAGCAGCAACGGTGGCACGCACCCTGTGAATTCCAGTAGGCACGCCAACAGTAACAGGTGCCGCAGTGGATAACGTGGCAATGGAACAGTGCCGCAAGCAGGTCATGCCAATCTCAACACGCAGGCGGCTGAGAAAAATAACAACTGCTTCAACCCAGGGTATCATACAAATCGGAATGGACCCCATGATAACCAATGGCATTCATCCACATCTACATCTCATCCATACTCCGCAAGCCACCTGACGGTGTGTGGTGGAGGGTACCTTGAGTACCTCCATCGGTTCTCCTTTCTATTCAAGTCTCGTATTGTTCGTGGAAAGAAAGATTGTCGGTACGCTTCTGAAATGGTTGAAATGGCTCTGAGCACTATGGGACTTAACATCTGTGGTCATCAGTCCCCTAGAACTTAGAACTACTTAAATCTAACTAACCTAAGGACGTCACACACATACATGCCCGAGACAGGATTCGAACCTGCGACAGTAGCGGTCACGCGGTTCCAGACTGAAGCGCCTAGAACCGCACGGCCACATCGGCCGGAGGTAAGCTTCTGTGTGGGCTCTAATCTCTCTGATTTTATCCTCATGGTCTCTTCCCGAGACAAGGAGGAGGGAGCAATACACTGCTTGACTCTTCGGTGAAGGTATGTTCTCGAAACAAAAGCCCGTACCGAGCTACTGAGCGTCTCTCCTGCAGAGTCTTCCACTGGAGTTTATCTATCATCTCCGTAAAGCTTTCGCGATTACTAAATGATCCTGTAATGAAGTTCGCTGCTCTCCGTTGGATCTTCTCTATCTCTTCTATCAACCCTATCTGGTACGGATTCAGGTTATGGCAATCAGACACTTGATAATTTGCTCCCATCTCAACACCACAATCATGGCAACTGACCAGCGACCAGTGCAGGACATCCACTGGAAAACCACACAATTGACATTGCCGAACTGGCGGAAGAATGCCTCTCAGCAATGAACGAAACGTCAAACTAGGCACAACTTCAACACCCTCCATGATGACAGTCGCACGATGGAAAGGGGCGTCATTTCTACTGAGCAGCTTCATACACTGCAGTACAACGAGGGCACAGGTACTAATACCAGTGTAATTGCCAGCAATTTGTTTGAGGGAGTTGTGGGTACGATGAAAGTGGCCACACTGTCAGTGCGACATTGCCAGAGTTCAAAGGGTGGACAAGCTGCCACAGATTAACGTGGAATTTGAGAGTGGAGCCGTTGCACGTTTCTTGCGGTGAAAGATTTACTTGTGAGTTGCTTAATAGACAAGGATTTTCTGCGAGTAAGGGACGCAAAGATCGACCTCCCGACTGGTAAGTGCCATTTGAGAGTGGACGATAGGAATGTTGTTTGGAATTTGATAATAACCAAGGCGCGTCACGGCAGATTCTGTCAAGGGGTTAAAGTGGAAAAGATTAACTCTCGGGTGCTGAGTATTCGAGTGCTGCACCACTTTCGCCAAATTCTGATGACGCCATGGGTGATCCCGTCCTCATACACGATAAAACTAAAGAACCTGAATGTATGACTGAGCAACAGAGAGGCGAATTAGCAAGTTCATTATCACATTATGCCAATGTCTTCTCCAGTAAACCAGGAGTAACAAAGGGATATCAGTACAATATGGAAGTGGGCTCACATGAAACATATTGTTGTGCGACGTATTCTATCCCGTGGACTAGAAGGGAGGCGGAAAAGCGAGAGACACATAAAGAAATATATGCAACAGAGATTTTTTTACACGGATTATTGTTTCTAAACGCTCTTGTTTTTCCCACGGTTTTTGTATGTTTTATTATTTATTATTTATTATTTACACAGTACGGCAAGTTTTGCCTGCTATTTGGATTTGGAAATTGTTGCTTACTACGAGATCCCTGTACTAAATGTCTATCACTCTTCATATTTTACACACACTTAAGTAGTCCCAGTACTGCAAGATAACGTTATGCAGAAGTGAATCATACTTGGCTAAGAGACTTTCCATTTGTATGCACTTGTATAGACATAGTCATTTCATTAAGGGACAGTCAACCTATTTCTTGTGATCAAATGGTTTGGTTTGTAGACGTTTATTTAAGCACTAAATAAGAATAGACTTTTGTGTTAAATGCTTGTAAAATAATTTTAACACATGAAAAATTCTAGTGATATTGTTCTGTAGTAAATACAATGACGAGCCAAAGAAACTGGTACACCTGTCTAATACTGTATAGGGCCCCCGAGCACGCAGAAGTGCCACAACACGACGTGGCATGGACTCGACTAATGTCTATGGAGGGAACTGAACCATGAATCCTGCAGGGCTGTCCATAAATCCGTAAGAGTACGAGGCGGTGGAGATTTCTTCTGCATAGCACGTTGCAAGGCATTCCTGATATGCTCAGTAATGTTCATATCGGAAAGGGGGGGGGTTGTGGCCAGAAGAAGTGTTTAAACCCAGAAGAGTGTTCCTGGAGCCACTCTGTAGCAATTCTGGACGTGTGGGGTGTCGCATTGTCCTGCTGGAATTGCCAAAGTCCGTCGTAATGTACAATGGACATGAATGGATGCAGGTGATCAGACAGGACTCTTACGTACGAGTCACCTGTCAGAATCGTATCTAGACGAATTGGGGGTCCCATATCACTGCATCTGCCCCACACCATTACAGAGCCTCCACCAGCTTGAACAGTCCCCTGTCTACATGCAGGGTCCATGGATTGATGAGGTTGTCTCCATACCCGTGCACGCCCATCCGCTCGGTACAATTTAAAGCAAGACTCGTCCGACCAGGCAACATGTTTGCAGTCATCAACAGTGCAATGTCGGTGTTGACGAGCCCAGACGAGGCGCAAAGCTTTGCATTGTGCAGTCATCAAGGGTACACGAGTGAGCCTTCAGCTAAGAAAGTCCGTGTCGATGATGTTTCGTTGATGACATTTGCTGATGGCTCAGCACAGAATTCTGCAGCAGTTTGCGGAAGGGTTGCACTTCTGTCACGTTGAACGATTGTCTTCAGTCGTAGTTGCAGCGATCTCTGAGATTTGATGTTTTATCGGACTCCTGATTTCAATGTATCCTCGTGAAATGGTCGTACGGGAAAATCCCCACTTCATAGCTACCTCAGAGATTGTGTGTCCCATGACTCGTGCGCTGACTATAACATGGCGTTCGAACTCAATTAAATCTTAATAATCTACTATTGTAGCAACAGTAACCGATCTAAGTAGTAACTATGCCAGACACTTGTTGTCTGATATAGGCGTTGCCGACATCAGCACCGTATTCTGCCTGTTTACATACAGTGTCTCTGATTTGAATACGCATTCCTATACGTCACCCAGTGTGGAATACGCAGTAAGATGTTATGCAAGACGTATATTTGTAATCTTTCATCTAGAGTACAAGGAGTAAGTAATTCTTTTCAGTACTTTTTAAGTGAATTTTCAGTTTCTGTTTGTATGAATGATACAGTGTAATGGTACTCAGTGGAATACGAGGCGCGATTCGTTCAGTGCTTTTTTCAACCTAATTTTGGGTATTTGTTCTCCTTTGTGTACGCAGTGGCTTTATTTTTGTTTCTCTTTCCTATCTGATGCGTGGTCAGGTATGTCGATTCATCGCATGTGAGAGCAGAACAATAGCATCTCGAGTGCGGAAGTTCATACTGCTATTGTTTGAAAAGAACAAAGGGGAATTTACTTGTAAGAATCAGGCCACTGCGTTGAATACCCAGAATCATGGCCGCAAATATTCAGAAAAGAAAGGTTCGGTACTTTGCCTAATTCATATGACTGTTGTAAATGCTATTTGACCCTTTATTATAAGGAAAAGATTTACAGTCCGGGCGACTAAAAAGAAAGAGACTGTATACGTTCCTACTTGAATGAAAACGAGAACAGACTAGTGTGCGAACCGACTGCTCAGATTACAAAGCGAAATATCTGGGACGTTCACACGAGCAATCCGAAAACAAAGGAAGTAGGTCAGAGTATGCTTGTTCGCCCACTGCTTGAATGGTGCTCAGCAGTGTGGGATCCGTAGCAGATAGGGTTGATAGAGAGAAGATCCAACGGAGAGCACCGCGCTTCGTTGCAGGATCATTTAGTAATCGCGAAAGCGTTACGCAGATGATAGATAAACTCCTGTGGAAGACTCTGCAGGAGAAACGCTCAGTAGCTCGGTACGGGCTTTTGTTGAAGTTTCGAGAACATACCTTCACCGTGGAGTCAAGCAGTATATTGCTCCCTCTCACGTATATCTCGTGAAGAGACCATGAGGATAAAATCAGAGAGATTAGAGCCCACACATAGGCATACCGGCAATCCTTCTTTCCACGAACAACACGAGACTGGAACAGAAGGGAGAATCGATAGAGGTACTCGAGGTACCCTCCGCCACACACCGTCAGGTGGCTTGCGGAGTAGATGTAGATGTAGATCTAGGACGTTCACGCTAGCGTCGGTGTTAAGTTGTACACAGAAACGGACGTCCGAGTACATTTGATAACCCACGGTGCCTACGTACTAACCTCTGAATGTGTGGAAGAAGGTGAAATAGAGTGACACCTTGCGTCTTCTGTGTATCCTACTGGTGGTGGTAAATCGAAGCATTTGCAAACCACGCCGGAGCGATGCAACTGCAGCTTCGGACTAACCACTACAGCAGTGGTGGGCACCAATAACATCGTTGCAGGATCTACCGTTGCCGCGTGCTCATCTCCGTAGTTTGCGTGTACGAGTATCACGCGAAGCACTCCAGTGGCGTTGATTAGTTCCTGTGACGAACGACCAGCGATTATTAGACATTACTACATTAGCACGTCAAGCGTTTATATAACATTGACACTGTCCATTAGATTGTTTCATGACATCATGACAAGCATTTTAAGGACTGTCATCCTGTCTGAGTGAGGGACAACCGTCAACTGTTCTTTGTGACTGCAAACCCCTCATCTCGCTTCTGCGCGTCAACTGCCGAGCTCTCGTCGCCTGGCAATACCACACACCGACACGTGCTGATTCTTCAGCTGGCGATCGATCGCAACGATTTTTTAAAAAATTTCCTGTATTAAATGGTACAGATGTGTCAATGTTTCTACCATTTGCAGACTTGGAGAAAGCTTTTGAAAATGTTGACTGGAACACTCTCTTTCAAATTCTGAAGGTGGCAGGGGTAAAATACAGGGAGCGAAAGGCTATTTACAATTTGTAAGAAACTAGATGGCAGTTATAATAGTCGAGTGGCATGAAAGGGAAGCAGTGGTTGGGAAGGGAGTGAGACAGGGTTGTAGCCTATCCCCAATGTTATTCAATCTGTATATTGAGCAAGCAGTGAAGGAAACAAAACAAAAATTCAGAACAGGATTTAAAATCCGTGGAGGAGAAAGAAAAACTTTGAGGTCTGCCGATGACATTGTAATTCTGTCAGAGACAGCAAAGGACCTGGAAGAGTAGCTGAACGGAATGGACAGTGTGTTGACAGGAGGATTTAAGATGAACATCAACAAAATCAAAATGAGGATAATGGAATGTAGTCGAATTTAAGCAGGTGATTCTACGGGAATTAGATTAGCAAATGAGACAAAGTAGAAGAGTATTGCTATTTGGGGAGCAAAATAACTGAAATGGTCGAAGTAGAGAGGATATAAAATGTAGACTGGCAATGGCAAGGAAAGCATTTTTGAAGAAGAGAAATTTGTTAATATTGAGTACAGATTTAAGTGTCAGGAAATTTTTTCTGAAAGTATTTGTATTTAGGGTAGCCATGTATGGAAGTGAAACATGGACGATAAATAGTTTAGACAAGAAGAGAACAGAAGCTTTCGAAAAGTGATGCTACGGAAGAATGCTGAAGATTAGATGGGTACATCACGTAACTAATGAGGAGGTACTGAATATAACTGGGGAGAAAAGGAATTTGTGGCACAATTTGACTAGTGGAAGGGATCGGTTGGTAGGACATGTTCTGAGGCATCAAGGGATCACGAATTTAGTATTGGAGGGCAGCGTGGAGGGTAAAAATCGTAGAGAGGGACCAAGAGATGAATACACTAAGCAGATTCAGAAGGATGTAGGCTGCAGTAGGTACTGGGAGATGAAGAAGCTTGCACAGGATAGAGTAGCATGGAGAGCTGCACCAAACCAGTCTCTTGACTGAAGTCCACAACAACAACACAAGGTATTTAAGTTGTTCATTTCTTCTAAACATTGACTTTGAAAGTAAAACTTTGTCAACTGATTTGAGTAAAATCGCTTAAGATATTTTGGTTTTATGCAAAACCAGTAAACTCTTCGTTATCCTCTATTCATTCACTCAGTGAACACAGTGAAACTGAAACGGAAGATAACAGAGAGAAGGCCGAAATACTAAATTCGGTCTTTCGAAACTGTTTCACCGCAGAAGATCGTCGAAATAACGTCGAAATAATAGATATTGAGATAAAAGATGCGGAATGAAAATGCAACTTCAATCGCACTTTAGTATAGAGGCATCAGGATCAGATAAGATGTCTGTAAGACTATATAAAGATTGTGGGAAAGAACTTGCTCCTCTTGTAGCAGGTGTTCATCGTAAATCGTTGGAGCAACAAAGGGTACCTAAGGCAAAGGGTAACGGAGGTACCTCATTTTGTTAGCGAGGGTTGCATACATTCAGAGGCGAACGTACATTCAGTGGCATACTTGATTGCTTTATGACCTCCTCCTCATTCCCTTAACCTATTGTTATGCAAAGCGACTTATTACGCCCTGGGGGTTGATTTATCACCCCTCGAGGATAATCCATCTTTCTAAGAAACCCCATACCCTTTATTCTACCCTCCTCCCCCAACACACCCCTGTGAAATCCTCCCCCCCCCCCCCTTCGCCAATACAACCACACTTTTGATATCAAATTAAATGACTAATTAATTAAATCAACAATAATTGCCCTCCCATTCCTGGGACTTCCCCCAGCCCTTCCCTCCCCTCCCCTCCTTCACCTCCCCGCTCCCTGCCCAGAAAAAAATTAGTGGGAAAAATCGGTGAGCTCATGGACAGGAAGTTTCCCGCAACAGGAAATTCAACTACAATGCAGAGGGTATAATAATATATTGTTTATTTGTAAATTTTAATTTGCAGGTGTTGGATATCTCTTTTCTTTGGCGGAAGAAGCTCACTATTCTCTGCTGTTTTCTAAGTTGCAGATCTTGTGAAATATATCGGAAGGAAGTAATTAAATACGTAAATAAATTGCTGTTTTCTGATCGCAAAACTGATGTCAACGTAACTCACCCCACGGAATTATACTGTCACAGGCCGAGCTGAATGTACCGGGCAATCGCTGGGCTTCACCAAGTGACACTGGAAGGTGTGGCGAGTGACTGCAGTCGGATCCCTCAACACCCCGCGAAGGACTGCCAGCCATTTCACAGTATTAGCATGCCTCAAGTGGCTACGTTCGGTTGCAAGTAACCGCAGAGTAAAACTCAGCCTCCTTTGATATTTGATACCCGGGAAACCACGTCCACTCTCTCTCAGAAAAGGAAAGAAGGGTTTCAGATTCCATTAATAGTTCGTTGCTGCGCTTCGTTTTCTTGGGAATAGCATCCCAGGATAAACCAGGTACCATGTAATAGAAGGCGGGATACAGAGTATATGTGGTCATGGATATACTCCAGAATTTTTCAGGAACGTCCGCAAGCAACTGCACGTCTGTGTCCATGTAAAGCTGTGTGTACTCACCTAATTTGGATATGTTGAATTCCCGCCACACATTCATGTAGATGCTCATACTTGCCACCCATTATGGCAAAGTTACTGGAGAGTGTAGTTTTTTGTGGTAGACCGGTTTTGTTGAATTTTGCCACACTAACCAGACACTAGTATTCGAAATGCCCCTTCCTAGTCACAAGCTGAAACATTTCCTCTCCAGGAAATGCAGCTCAGATGATATGTGCATATCCTCCCTACGTAGAGTTTCAAGAATTGTCTGTGGTGGTGCCTGCATAAAACGTAGCGAGTCAAAGAAGCGGAGCGTAATTCTTGACACCGTTCGTTTGGAGAATGCAATGTATTTTTCGATGCTCCCAGGTAGGACACTGACCTGACTTTTCTCCCAGCTGAAATCAGGCTAGTGCTCAACAAGAAAGTGAGCATCATAACAGCTTAAATTATGAAATAAAACGGGTATGTGCCTTGGTAACTGTGAGATACTGCGGGACACTCTCACTTATGATATGGTGTAGGCTGCATAGTGTTCTTGGGTAAGTTGATCTTTATTACTTGGTTGCTACACCTGGACACGATCTGACTTCATTCATATGATGGAATGGTTACCAGTAGTAAAGCCCTTGCTTGTGTGCTCTAGTGAAGGAACAGCCGTAAGCTTCATCTGCGTTCAAAGGAAGAGGGTGCTGATTTAAATTGACTGCAGTAAAAGCGTACAGCAGCTGAGGGCTGAGAGGGGAATTTTTTCTGCGGAACCTGGGTAGAAACATTTGTGGACTGCCGTGTACCTCGGTCTCATTGCGCAGACACATTGGATGGCGGCGGCGGCCGCGTCCACGTAGGCTGACTAGCGCCGAGGTGTCATTGCAACTGAGTGATGAGCGGCAATATAGCAGAGGATGGGCCGTGTTAGGCAGGAAGCCGATGAGAAGACTGTGCGTTTGTGCGAATTTCCGTGGGACAGTTCAGTGGCGTCCAGACTCTGCTACAAAACATATTTGTGAAGGCACAAGGCGAGTTTATGGCCGTTCTATTAAAAGTTCGAAATGGATGCAAGAGAGGAGATAACGATCTTTTATAGAGGGCTGTCGTTCCATCCATGTCATGATTTTTGCAAAAGACACAGCATAAATGCATGGGAATGAGGCCGTGAAGCTGATTTTTTTTTCCTTTTCTCCCAATTAACTTTAAAGTCACTGATTGGTCAAATCCGTGTGTGCAGAGCAAGGAACAGTCCACCAGCTTCGAATGCCATGCTCCAGCTCATGACTGGCTTGTAATAAAGTGGGAGTAGCCTACAATATTGTAAGGAAACCCTGTGGGGCTGTTATAAAATGATTGAGAGTGTATGCAAAATAAAGTTTACTAACAACATTTATTTTTCCAAAACAAAAACAGACATATATTATGCTAAACTAGTTATTGAATTAATACTGTGAACAGCTAACAGTTGGTTTAAGAACAAGGATCCTGGGTGGCAGAAGTGAGTCAAGTACTCTGACCCTAACAATGTGGATAACGTAATCTGAATTGATCTGGCGCTGAGGAGACTTTGATTGATTAAATCGACTGTGGTGTCACTACAAAGGTGCAGCCGAGAGCAAGTGGCAATTGAGGTCTGTACACCCTGACAGTGGCAGAGCAGCAGCACGTTACCCTGTTTGCTTCATGCGGCGATGTAACTTGCAGCTGGTGAGGTGGGTGTGGCCAAAGCAAGACATCAGGCAGCACCTGTGAATGGATCGCAGCCGTGAAAGAAATGCAAAAATCTCATAGTCTAGCGATCAGGTAGATGGATCGCAATTTACTCTCTTCCAGAGCCCTGAAATCATGGTAGACTTCAGTGTGTGACACACCCGTTCGCTGGTTGTACCAAGTATCAGTTTGGCTCACTAATACGACTGAGCACACAAGGATACCAAACGTCAAGACTGGTAAACCAAAAACAAATAATCGTGCCCTCGGCATACAAGTAGTCCAAGACGTTTGAAGTCACACTGTCGGTGCAGTAAGAACTTCACCATATGTTCCCCAGTCTAAACTACTCACAAATGAAGTCAGTCTCAGGACCGGTCCCAAACACGAACCACATATGCCAGAGCATCGACCAGAAGTCTTCTTACCAGACGAAAGTCCAGCATCCGAGTGTGATGCACCTCTTCAGAAAAAAAAATCCGTTTTCCCGCAAAGTGCACGAACGACGCCGCCTTCACGCCATTTTGAGCCAATCAGCAGGTTCTACAGACGCTAAATCTCTCTTCCCACACGACACCACAAACTCCTGTGGAACAGAGGCAAGAGTTAAGAAACCTGCGCCTCTGGAAAAAAAAGGTAACCGCCATTAACTGGCTTTTTAAGTTTTTGTGGAGGGGGGAAATGTTTTTCTCCGAAGTCACATCGCTTCACATGGCAACAAGTGAACAGATACAATCTTAAAGATCTTTATCTAAATCGCCAGTGCCTTCGAACTTGTTACTCCTAGCTATGAGGTGTAATAAAGATTCTATCTCTAAACGTTTCTCAGATGCCGCTGTTTGTTACACAACTCAGGCGGCTGATGGAATTGAGTCACAGGCCTATTTGAAGTATCTATGAAAATGAAAACCTATGAATTTGTATTACAAGTGGCTCTGCACACAATGCTCAGTTTATTGTGGGATTGTCCTGCTGGAGACCTGTCTTTATGAGGGGATGCTCTGTCTGGCCTGTGCGGCTGTGGACCTGTTCGGCCGAGGAATGGGCTCGCCGCCAATTGCTCCCAACCCCCAACATGCCGTTTCTAAGAGATAACAACGATAAAACACCTCGTACTCTTAGCGTCCAACCAGGCTCCGTCAACGTCTGCTCAGGTTGTTAACTTTCTAGAGTCTCGCGCAAGGTGCATTAGGCTGTAACAAAATCTTTAATAATTTTCTATATACGAAAAATAAGTGAGAGTGTAACTTGTCCTCTCTCAATATGTATTTGCTATGTTACCGAGCTGGCGAGAAAAGCTGAGAGAAAGAGAAAAGGTCACTCTTGTACTGGCGCTTCACCAGTACAAGAATTGCACCTCTTTATCTAAATGGTAAGACTTGTGTCCTTTGCTAGTGTGCCACTTACTGGCTGTGCCAGTCACCATCTGAACCGTTAGAGGTACTGCTTCTACCATCATGCACACAAGTGATGTGTGGTTGTACTTATTTGTTTTGAGTCAGCTGTCTTAACATTTGACACATTCTGTCATGCATAATCGTGACACAGAGTCAAATTGGTTAATTGGTTTGGTAGACCAACAAACGGGCCCACCTGCACACTGGAATCCACTGGGGTTTCAGTGGCTCATAGGGAAATACCTGCGTTCCGAATTAACCAAATGCGAGACCGCGTACTTGTATTTTTTCAGGTGCGCGCCATTAATAACAGATTGCTGCACCCCATGACTCTAGTCGCCGACCGCATCATGGTGTGCCGCCCTGACCAGCAGAAGGGTAAGCTACGGCTTAGGGCTCCAATATATGGTTCTCAGCACCCTGTTCTTTCGAACCATATTTTCCTTTATGGAATAGTGTAGATGCTTGATTATAGTGTAGTTTTTGGGCCATACCACAGATTCACGTGTATGAAGTCTGAAAACGCTATTAGTGTTCTGGTTAGTGTCGTGTGTCGATCCCCAGCTGATCGCTTAGTTCACCATAGACGGCATGTTAGTAAAAACGTTTGTCAAACAAAAATGTTTGTGTGACGTTTCTTTACCCATTTTTTGTCTTATGATGTTAAGAATGAATACATCTCTTATTATTTAGACTGCAGCTCTTTCCAGTGTTCTGCTTAAGATAATGTTTTGCCATTTTTTATTAAGGTCTTGATTACAATTGAAAGAAGGAAGCTTGCAACTGGTACTTCAAATTGCATGTGTGTAGTAAAAAATATGGTTCAAATGGCTCTGAGCACTACGGGACTTAACATCTATGGTCATCAGTCCCCTAGAACTACTTAAACCTAACTAACCTAAGGACAGCACACAACACCCAGCCATCACGAGGCAGAGAAAATCCTTGACCCCATCGGGAATCGAACCCGGTGTGCGTTGTAAGCTGCGCCACGGAACTTCCCTGTAAGATGACAGTGGTCCCTACGAGGAGCTTCCGCTTTGCTGTCTTATGGCAGCCCACAAGTATAACAGTCAACCGCATTATTGTACAAATCTTTATTCTCCTTCGATTTGATAATGGGTAAGTTTCCACTGTAGCTTATCAACCTCCCATGAAAGTTTTTCCAGCTCTGTGAGCAGCCAAACCGCGAGATTGTCCCCGATGTAACATTTGTGATGATTAAGACTTGAATAACAGGATGATACAATTTGAAATGCAGCCACATATGGTACGTGTTTTGCTGTGAAGGTAGTATATGAGGCTGCAGGGTCACCTTCACAGTGGGTCACAGGACAGAGGAGGCGCCACGAATGATCCTCGCTCCTGATGGTGGGAATTCTTAATCTTTAAGATTTTGTTTTCCTCGGTAGTTGTAATAACACACATTGGCCCTTAGATGCGCAATCTTCTATTTTCTTTACTAAATACTCGCTTCTCGGAAAGGCAATAAGGTACCTTTAGTAAATATGCTTTTTGCACTTGTGGTTACTCTGTTGAGAAGATAGGAGTCTGGGCGTGTCTGTTCCAGCCCTAACGATAATTGTCTTCCTGTTTATTTTTCTCATACGGGAAAAGCAGCATTTTTACATGCATCTTACGCTCACTGGAAAATTTTGAGAAATGGAGAGACCGGCGACTATACGGTCGTTCTGCACATCTTTCACGTTGGTGTGTAGAATGTATGAGTCTTGGCGACATACCATCAGACTTTCGGAAAAATATCATCCACATAATGCAAGAGCTGACAAATGCGAGAATTATCGCACAATCAGCTTAATGGCTCACGTATCCAAGATGCTGACCAGAACAATATACATAAGAATGGAAAAGAAAATTGAGGATGTATTAGATGATGATCAGTTTGGCTTGAGGAAAGGTAAAGACACCAGAGACGTAATTCTGACATTACGGTTGATAATGGAAGCAAGACTAAACAAAAATCAAGACACATTCATAGAATTTGTCCACCTAGAAAAACCGTTACACAATGTAAAATGGTGCAAGATGTCCGAAATTCTGAGAAAAATAGTGGTAAGCTGTAGGGAGAGCCAGGTAATACACAATATGTACACGAGCCAAGAGAGAATAATAAGAGTGGACTACCAAGAACGAAGCGCTCAGGGATGTAGTCTTTCGCCACTATTGTTCAATCTGAATATCGAAAACGTAGTGATGGAAATAAAAGAAGGGTTTAGGAGTGGGAGTAAAATTGAAGGTGAAAGGGTATCAATGATACGATTCGCTGATGACATTGCTATCCTGAGTGAAAGTGAAGAAGAATTACAGGATCTGCTGACGGTAATGAACTGTCTAATGAGCCCAGAATAGGGATTGAGAGTAAATGGAAGAAATATGGAAGTAATGAGAAGTAGCAGGAACCGACATTAACACATTTTGATCCATGAGCTCTCACAGAAAGCCGGGCGTCACATGGTGTAAACTATGCGGCTCCCACAACACACAGGATGATAGAAATAAAACATTGAGGTGATGTTTCGTATCGACGAAAATGTAGAGAGCATTGCAGCATATGGAAACAGAATGACTCTGCAGCATTGAGAAATGTCTCCAAACAACTGTGATGACCTATACATTCAATCCCATGTTCCACAGCAACAAGTAGCAGATGTTCATTGGTCCACATCTCAAGGAAGTGGTAACGGTCAATAAGTCAAACATTATGTGGTAATCAACAGTGTACCAGTGGATGGATAGAAAAGAAAAGACATTGCCAATATGGGACGATGTACTGTAATAAACCATGCAGTTAATAGCGTGATCAATTTTAGAAATTTTACCAGTTGTTCCATAAGTTCAATGCCAGCCAATGACACATCAGAATTCTTCCCAATTTCTGTTTCACTGCTAATACATCCTTCCACTACTTTGCAAGCACCATATACTAGACTGCAAATGGAGATAGACAACACTGCAATACGTTCATTTGGTCATTACACCAAAGCATACCAGATAGCGTCCTACACCGATGCAGCTCGGTTATCTACATCTTTCCAGCACATCGATCATAGTGCGGAATTAACGATTAACAGAGCCGCCAATTTAATCAGGAACTGGCCAGAATTGGGACGGTGCTATATCCACTACATTCCACATCTCATGATGGAACTGAGCGAGCTGTGTCCATAACTGCTCTTCAGCAAATACTGTTCTACACAGATCTTATTCAGTGCACCCATCCAAGTGCACAAGATGTGTCCAGGTGTGTGCATTTAGAGGAGGTTAGCAGGACATCTTATTGGTGTACAGTAGACATGAGAGTGTCGAGATGATATAATAGACGGTTAAGAAGAAATGTGTGATCATACATGGTGGAGCTCCAGATGCATGGAGTTTGAAATAATTAACTTAACTCAATTATGGAGTATTATCCTATAGCCTGGATTCAGTACAAAGGAGGTACAAGGATGAGAGAAAAGATCATTGAGTATAAACACACACTCCTATGGTTCTCGCTTTTTCTTTTGTCTGGTGAAAGTTTCGAAATAACACGGACATTCTGCAGTGATCGGTAATTATTGCAGCAAAATAGTGGAAGATCTTTTTAAATTTTATGAAGGGTGAACATATATAGGAGATCTGAGATAAGTTAAAACATCTGTTAAATGTGTCGCTATAGAAATTCGATCTGTGCAGTTTGGCCATCTGTAATCGGTAGTGGAGCTATAGTTTTCATTTCACTTGGTTGAACGTCACTAAATAATGGGAGGTGGCGTGAAATATGCGAATTGTATGAAGCAAGCAAACGTAAAAGAATGACTTGTATAGATACCGTTCTAAATCTATAACTCAATTATCTTTAAAGAATATAGCTCCTTATTAGTGACAATGTATATCTATAACATGATGAATGTTCTCAAACTACACTGATTTTGATCATAAAGCTAAAAGAAAATGGACTGCAGCTATTTTCGTGGTCGCAAGACTTTTTTTTTATTGTCGATGTGATTGTGCTTTTTTTCAGTAGATGCTCGCTTATAAGAGTTGCGTTGACATACGACTGTTACGGTGAAGTGTTTTTCCTCACAGGTCGGCGTGCACCAGTGAAAGAAATCAGTCGCAGCAGGGACAGTGTGACACAGCTGCAGATTTAGCCGAACAACTTGCAGTCGGGTTAGCCATCATTTATCTCTCTTTGTTTCGTGCTCCGCCGGCGTTGCAGCCTATTGTGAATGCTGACATCGACAGTTCTGCCCAATTGGCTGGACCTCTATGGCCATGGCTACACGCTGGGGTGATATGCATGCATGCAAATAGAAGCTGTACAGCAGACATCTGAAAATCCGTTCTGGAGAATTCTCTGGAATTTCGTTGTTGTTACAGGGGCGGGGGGAGTCTTTCCGAGAAATACGTTTAACAGGTTGCAGGAAGTATTCATCTGTGATTGATTGATTTCCACAGACTGGAGGCAGTATGTCACTGCCGCCAGAGGGATCTCTTTATCGACCATGAGCAACAAGATGGAAGAGGAAGAGAGGAAGGGATGAGGTGTGGCATGGGGAAGGTAAGACTGGCTGGCGTTGGTTAATCCGTGACTGCCACTCTCTTCTGCTGCTATCTTTTGAGGTAGGTTTTTGTGGCAGTACATGTGCTGCATTGTAACCCATTGTTTACGAGTGTCAATTTTTTTCCACAACGATTTCGATGCGTAATTAGAACAGCGAACCTATTTCCATGAATTGTGGTAGCCTTCCTGAACTGCGAGCACATAGGCTGCAAGTGACTGTCGAGCAATGCAGCGGGAGACTGGAACAACAACGTCGCTGTACTGTTGTACATGTAAGTAAATTTTTTTCCGTCTGATTTTTCGATAAACTAGTGCAATTGATGTTCTGATTTCATTTCTTTTTTGCTTCATGTCATTGTGTTAAGAAAACTGTAAACCAGTTTCAATGTGAATATTAATGTTTATGTCAAATGTCATGCAATATTGTAATAAAATTGAAATGTAACAGATGTTGAGACTGTTGTAACATGTTTAAAATTGTAACTGTGCGTCTGGTCCATACGTAGGCAATGTGTTAGGGTATGTAGAATGCAAAACCTCGGGTGAATACCCTGTCTGTAAGGGAGCGGTAAAAGGTGGGTGGCAGGCGAGCGCGGGAAAATGCGAGCGGGCATCGCACGGCACAACGGGCTCAGTAGTAAGTGGAGTCTGGCACTGGTTTTAGCAACACCTTCTGGAGCGCGGAGGCTCTCCTGGAAGACTTAGTTTCATTGAACCTCGGGTATGCCGTTCCAACGCCCACACAGCATGGCAAAATTCCATAGGCACTAAATGGAAAATTATTGCGACGCTAAGAAGAATTAAAGTGCCGATACATCAAGAGCCATAGCTGTAGTTGTATGTGTGCTTTGTGCCTCGCCATCTCGCCGCCTGCCAACCGCCGCATCGATACAAGCAGGTTGAAACTTTTAGTACTGTATTCGTATGGACCATAGAGTGAACTGTTCAACAATAAACTAAATTTTACCAGAACTTTCCCCTCATTTAATTATCCTCACAACTAACCTAGACAGGGCCCTTTCCAAATGTTGTGCAATCCGAGTGTCCCGAAATGAAAAATTAAATTTTTTGTTAATAATAATTACTTGCGGACCTAGTTGTGTTAGAATGGTGTTTAAGGAACTGTTTTGTTCAAAAAAATGATTCAAATGGCTCTGAGCACTATGGGACTTAACATCTTAGGTCATCAGTCCCCTAGAAATGGTTCAAATGGCTCTGAGCACTATGGGACTTAACATCTATGGTCATCAGTCCTCTAGAACTTAGAAATACTTAAACCTAACTAACCTAAGGACAGCACACAACACCCAGTCATCACGAGGCAGAGAAAATCCCTGACCCTGCCGGGAATCGAACCCGGGAACTCGGGCGTGGGAAGTGAGAACGCTACCGCACGACCACGAGATGCGGGCAACTGTTTTGCTAATGAACCAGTAAATGAATAACGAAGGTCTGACGAAGTTGAAAGATAACTTTAATATTGATATAGTAATGAAGTTTAATTATTTCGAGACAGATATAGAGGTATTTCAAGGAGCAGTAAATAAGATGAAAAGAGTAGTAACTTATATAAGGGAAATCTTGAAAGCATAATAAAGTCAGTAATCAATTTTTTTAATACAGTGATCATAACAGTTTCCGAAACCCCCCATTTTTTTATTCATTTGAATTCTGAAGTGTTCTAAATCGGTTTAACCAGCAAAAGTTAAAATCAATATAAAAGTCAAAATTTATCAGTGTTTTATCTTTATCAAAATTGACATTTTGTGTGTGGCTCGAAAGTGCTATTTCTAGGGCAACCAATGCCCGATTTTAATCAGATTAATAGACAGTATAAAGTTTTGTAGTATACGTTATAGTTGGTTGGTTTGGGAGATTAAAGGGACCAGACTGCTATGGTCATCGGTCCATACGTTATAGTGTAGTGTTATGTATTCATGGTTTTTCCATATCAGAACAGAACGTGAAACTGTCACTTCAATAGATTTTCTGGTTCTAAAATTTTACTATATTATGCAGTGCTACTACGTGTTGTTTTGCATGAATATACACCAACTTGTACAGGGAAGAAACTCAGTTAATGCCTAATTAGGCTGGCGACCGTATTGGTAGCGTCTTCTGAGTTGTTTTTGGTCCATCCTGACGTGGAATTGCATTTCTAACTTGCTTGACGTATCATTGTTATTACAGAGTGGGTGTAAGTCTGATTTGCCACCACTCAGGTACACGCGGTCGATATCTATACGAAAATCCTTTCTCATAACGTGAACTCCGCTCATTTATCATAGTACAGGCTTTAACGAGTATTGTGTGCCCCACGCTCAAGTTACAAGACGTCTGCAGCGAACTCTGATGTTAAACTTCAATAGACACAGTCCTCAGCTGTATACGTACAAGGTGATACACTTATTAAACTCCTCTCTCTCCAACACCAATTTCTCATCAACTGAACACAATTCGCCCCAAAAATAAAGATAGTGCCTTTTACTCCAACCTTTTTTCTGCCAGCTTGTAGGTGAAGGTATCATCCTATGTAGAGTTTTAGTGTGTCTGTCACCAGTTTCGAGTGGTATTGTGAAGTTTTTTCCCAGGAGGACAATACCAGTTGATTGTTATCCTCAGTTTCCAAGCTGCATTGCGATTTTAGGCGCTCCTTGTGTAGCGCTATGCATGTAGTTGTGTAATTAGGACCAATCTTTATGATTAATTACTTAATTAGGACCGATCTTCAGTTTCCCAATCAAAATAAATTAAGTACACGAACCTAAACTTTTAACCTTTTCCTGTCCTGCATCTGCACAGTTTCACCATGTTGGTGGGGGGGGGGGGGGGGGCGGGCAATTGGGCTTTCCACGCTGAAAGATCGGGGTTTGAGTCCCATAAAGGGAACCACCATTTTGAAATCCCTGCAAATTCCCAAGTGGAGGGTGGCATAGGACGTCAGCACAGCCTTGGAACAAAGAAATTCCCGCCATATTTGAAATTGCACCATTGTCGAATTCTCTACCAAAATTCGAAATTCCGCCAAAGTTGGAACTTCCTGCCAATAGGGCTGGTGGTGGAGGGGGATGGGTGGGGGAGGGGGTAAATCCGTGGTATTATTCTAGGGTGGTGGTGGGGTGGAGGGCAGTGTGTGTATTAATTGATCAATTTTATTAAACTGCATATCAGTTTAATATCAATAGTGTCCTTGGAGCCCATTACTAGCAGTTACAAAGCCTCGAGCAAAATCGCTTATACTGGCAATAAGCACATCAACTTGCAAAAAAATTAAAGAGTATCACCTACAGACCTACATTTTATAACACCAATAGAAAATCAGTATTATTATTTGTCAGTGAAGACAAAATGCAACCTTTGGCACAGAGTGGTCTGTATAAAGTCATATACAAACAGTTTGAAAAAGTATATATATCGGTCAGGCCAACAGAGCAGTGGCAGTTAGGCTATCTGGACATCAAGGAAACTGGAGGTTAAAGAAGAAAGATTTAACTTCGGCTGATCATCTTTTATTGGAAAACCATATGTACAATATAGAATGTGAAATTTTACATCCTGTTACGCTCAGCATAAAGATGACTGTATTTTAAGGTACTGTTATTTGCTGTTGTTGTCTTCAGTCCTGAGACTGGTTTGATGCAGCTCTCCATGCTACTCTATCCTGTGCAAGCTTCTTCTCCCAGTACCTACAGCAACCTACATCCTTCTGAATCTGCTTAGTGTATTCATCTCTTGGTCTCCCTCTACGATTTTTACCCTCCACGCTGCCCTCCAATGCAAAATTGGTGATCCCTTGATGCCTCAGAACATGTCCTACCAACCGATCCCTTCTTCTGGTCAAGTTATGCCACAAACTTCTCTTCTCCCCAATCCTATTCAATACTTCCTCATTAGTTATGTGATCCACCCATCTAATCTTCAGCATTCTTCTGTAGCACCACATTTCGAAAGCTTCTATTCTCTTCTTGTCCAAACTATTTATCGTCCATGTTTCACTTCCATACATGGCTACACTCCATACAAATACTTTCAGAAACGACTTCCTGACACTTAAACCTATGCTCGATATTAACAAATTTCTCTTCTTCAGAAACGCTTTCCTTGCCATTGCCAGTCTACATTTTATATCCTCTCTGCTTCGACCATCATCAGTTATTTATTTTTACTACTTTAAGTGTCTCATTTCCTAATCTAATTCCCTCAGCATTACTCGACTTAATTCGACTACATTCCATTATCCACGTTTTGCTTTTGTTGATGTTCATCTTATAGCCTCCTTTCAAGACACTGTCCATTCCGTTCAACTGCTCTTCCAAGTCTTTTGCTGTCTCTGACAGAATTACGATGTCAAAGTTTTTATTTCTTCTCCATGGATTTTAATACCTACTCCGAATTTTTGTTTTGTTTCCTTCACTGCTTGCTTATATACAGATTGAATAACATCGGGGAGAGACTACAACCCTGTCTCACTCCCTTCCCAACCACTGCTTCCCTTTCATGTCCCTCGACTCTTATAACTGCCATCTGGTTTCTGTACAAATTGTAAATAGCCTTTCGCTCTCTGTATTTTACCCCTACAACCTTTAGAATTTGAAAGAGAGTATTCCAGTCAACGTTGTCAAAAGCTTTCTCTAAGTCTACAAATGCTAGAAACGTATGTTTGCCCTTCCTTAATCTAGCTTCTAAGATAAGTCGTAGGGTCAGTATTGCCTCACGTGTTCCAACATTTCTACGGAATCCAAACTGATCTGTGCTGGAAATCAACAAAGCTAACATGAAATGCTAGCTTAATATTAAATGATAGACTCAGATTCAGTTTTCCCCTGTGTAAAATTAAGTTTCCGTTTCAGACATTAGATTCAAATCGTAAAGGCATCTTATTGCTCATGATTAGTGAAATGGCTTCAGTACTTCATTTGGTAAAAACGAAACCGTTATAGGATCAGTTCCTTGTCCACCTGTCAGGTTGTTAAAAACCCTTTTGATCAGGAATGAGTAGATGTGTCAAGTGAATCGCATATTGATGTCTATGGTCCCTTGGGGTTGTAAAGTCAATGTAGTCGAATGATAGAGCAATCTCCGTCACTTATTTTGGTGCCCGCAAATCCGCTCTTCAAAACCTACAGGCTACTCTCCGTTGATGTAGAATCATGAAATTTCTGAGAAAGGAATGGTTCACGTTACAGCCAAAGGAAGGAATCCGAAAACTGTAAATCTGTAATTATGTCACACAAAAAAAATTGTCGTTCGTTATCTGACTCTCTGTCTCTGACTTTCTCTCAGGAACGGTTAGCTGTATCAAGCTGAAATAGTTTCGAATGTTTGTTTCACATACAACTTGAAACACCATTTCTGCATGCAGTAATCGCTGTTGGACCTCTAATAATGGATATATTCCGATACAAATCATACACCCAATAAAGTTCTTCCTTGTCTTTCACAATTGGGACCCAGTCAGCATGAAAGAAGAACTAATGATTGCCTTGCAGTGCTTGCCTACCTCTAGCATGAATTTTGTGTTGTAATATGGCAGACCTTGGACATCTGGTCAGTGAGATGGTTCGAACGATATGTCACACACTATAGTTTGGCTGTAACACACTTAATTTGCTTATCAAATGATAATGAAAGTGTACTTGGCTATTACAATACTAAGTAATCCCTTTTCCCATTTGCATTACATACATTTCGGTAGCAATACAGTCCAGGAATGTAGAGGAGGCGATGAGCTGCTTTTCATCATTTTTCTTTAAACGTCACTTCGCAGACTCGTGTCAAAGGATAGAGGTGGGTCATAAATATCACGGCCACAAGGCAGTGCGGGTCTCAGCGGGTCGTGTTGCTTGTTTCGCCACAGGCAGCCAACTGCACGCTTACTGCCTCAGATTTCCTAAGGGAGAGGCCACTGTGCAGTTCACAGTTCGACACTAATTGGACAGACCGCATTCTCTGACGTGGAGCGGGAAATACGTAGTATCAAGCACTAAAGAAACGGGAATGTCAGGAATCTGGTAAAACATCAAAACTCCGGCATAGCTGTGGTCAGAAAAAGATCCTGCAAGAACGGGACCAATGACGAACGAAGAGAATCGTTTAACGTGACAGAAGTGCAACCCTTCCCCAAATTGCTGCAGTTTTCAATGCTAGGGCATCAACAAGTGTCAGGGTGTGAGCCACTCAGCGAAACACAGCCGTAGGCCCCCTGATGTACCCTTGATGACTGCACAACATAAAGATTTACGCCTCGCCTTTGCCCATCAACACCGACATTGGACTGCTGATGACTGGAAACATGTTGCCTGATCGGACGAGTCTCATTTCAAGTCGCATCGAGCGGATGGACTTGTACGGAATGGAGACAACGTCATGAATCCACGGACCCTGCATGTCAACAGGGGACTGTTGAAGCTGGTGGAGACTCTGTAATGGTGTGGGGCATGTGCGGTTGGAGTAACATGGGACCACTGATACGTCTAGATACGTGTCAGGTGACACGTACCTAAGCATCCTGTCTGACCACCTGCATCCATTCATGCCCATTGTGCATTCTGACTGCGTTGGGCACTTCCAGCAGGATAATGCGACACACATGTCCAGAATTGCTACAGAGTGGCTCCAGGAACAGTCTTCTGAGTTTAAACACTTTCGATGGCCACCAAACTGCCCAGACACTAACATTATTGAACCTATCTGGCATGCCTTGCAATGTGCTGTTCAGACGAGATCTCCACCACCTCTTACTCTTACGGATTTATATTCAGTCGTACAGGATTCATCGTGTTAGTTCCCTCCAGCACTACTTCAGCGTGTTCGCAGGCGCCCTACATAGTATTAGGCAGGTTTATATATGTGGTTGTTGTTGTGGTCTTCCGTCCTGAGACTGGTTTGATACAACTCTCCATGCTACTCTATCCTGTGCAAGCTTCTTCATCTCCCAGTACCTTCTGCAACCTACATCCTTCTGAATCAGCTTAGTGTATTCATCTCTTGGTCACCCTCTACGATTTTTACCCTCCACCCTGCCCTCCAATTGGTGATCCCTTGATGCCTCAGGACATGTCCTACCAATCGATCCCTTCTTCTGGTCAAGTTATGCCACAAACTTCTCTTCTCCCCAATCCTATTCAATACGTCCTCATTAGTTATGTGATCTACCCATCTAATCTTCAGCATTCTTCTGTAGCACCACATTTCGAAAGCTTCTATTCTCTTCTTGTCCAAACTATTTATCGTCCATGTTTCACTTCCATACATGGCTACACTCCATACAAATAGTTTCAGAAAAGACTTTTTTCACTTAAATCTATACCCGATGTTAACAAATTTCTCTTCTTCAGAAACGCTTTCCTTGCCATTGCCAGTCTACATTTTATATCCTCTCTGCTTCGACCATCTTCTTTACTATTGTAAGTGTCTCATTTCTTAATCTAATTCCCTCAGCATCACCCGACTTAATTCGACTACATTCCATTATCCTCGTTTTGCTTTTGTTGATGTTCAGCTTATATTTTCCTATCAAGACACTGTCCATTCCGTTCAACTGCTCTTCCAAGTCCTTTGCTGTCTCTGACAGAATTACAATGTCATCGGCGAGCCTCAAAGTTTTTATTTCTTCTCCATGGATTTTAATACCTACTCCGAATTTTTCTTTTGTTTCCTTTACTGCTTGCTCAATATACAGATTGAATAACATCGGGGAGAGACTACAACCCTGTCTCACTCCCTTCCCAACCACTGCTTCCCTTTCATGTCCCTCGACTCCTATGACTCTGCGGTAGACCACCTCACGGAGACTGCCACGTAACCGCCAGCACAGGCGGTGCTCTCTGACGCCCGGAAAACTGAGAACCCCAGCACGAGTACAAACACTGCGGCACCCGGGTGGTCATATAGATGGACTCACTGGCCACAGACACCTCGTGATCGAGCGCGGTTGTGGAAGCGCCACCCTGCCCGGCTCCTATGATCGTAGCCGTCGATTCGCAACGGCTCACATACACTCCTGGAAACTGAAATAAGAACACCGTGAACTCATTGTCCCAGGAAGGGGAAACTTTATTGACACATTCCTGGGGTCAGATACATCACATGACCACACTGACAGAACCACAGGCACATAGACACAGGCAACAGAGCATGCACAATGTCGGCACTAGTACAGTGTATATCCACCTTTCGCAGCAATGCAGGCTGCTATTCTCCCATGGAGACGATCGTAGAGATGCTGGATGTAGTCCTGTGGAACGGCTTGCCATGCCATTTCCACCTGGCGCCTCAGTTGGACCAGCGTTCGTGCTGGACGTGCAGACCGCGTGAGACGACGCTTCATCCAGTCCCAAACATGCTCAATGGGGGACAGATCCGGAGATCTTGCTGGCTAGGGTAGTTGACTTACACCTTCTAGAGCACGTTGGGTGGCACGGGATACATGCGGACGTGCATTGTCCTGTTGGAACAGCAAGTTCCCTTGCCGGTCTAGGAATGGTAGAATGATGGGTTCGATGACGGTTTGGATGTACCGTGCACTATTCAGTGTCCCCTCGACGATCTCAGACGTGTACGGCCAGTGTAGGAGATCGCTCCCCACAACATGATGCCGGGTGTTGGCCCTATGTGCCTCGGTCGTATGTAGTCCTGATTGTGCCGCTCACCTGCACGGCGCCAAACACGCATACGACCATCATTGGCACCAAGGCAGAAGCGACTCTCATCGCTGTCGACGACACGTCTCAATTCGTCCCTCCATTCACACCTGTCGCGACACCACTGGAGACGGGCTGTACGATGTTGGGGCGTGAGCGGAAGACGGCCTAACGGTGTGCGGGACCGTAGCCCAGCTTCTTGGAGACGGTTGCGAATGGTCCTCGCCGATACCCCAGGAACAACAGTGTCCCTAATTTGCTGGGAAGTGGCGGTGCGGTCCCCTACGGCACTGCGTAGGATCCTACGGTCTTGGCGTGCATCCGTGCGTCGCTGCGGTCCGGTCCCAGGTCGACGGGCACGTGCACCTTCCGCCGACCACTGGCGACAACATCGATGTACTGTGGAGACCTCACGCCACACGTGTTGAGCAATTCGGCGGTACGTCCACCCGGCCTCCCGCATGCCCACTATACGCCCTCGCTCAAAGTCCGTCAACTGCACATACAGTTCACGTCCACGCTGTCGCGGCATGCTACCAGTGTTAAAGACTGCGATGGAGCTCCGTATGCCACGGCAAACTGGCTGACACTGACGGCGGCGGTGCACAAATGCTGCGCATCTAGCGCCATTCGACGGCCAACACCGCGGTTCCTGGTGTGTCCGCTGTGCCGTGCGTGTCATCATTGCTTGTACAGCCCTCTCGCAGTGTCCGGAGCAAGTATGGTGGGTCTGACACACCGGTGTCAATGTGTTCTATTTTCCAGTTCCAGGAGTGTACGAAAGTCACAAAGACACTACAAAATTAAACACTTCAGCTTCTACTCAAATAATTATACACTGCTGGCCATCAAAATTGCTACACCACGAAGATGACATGTTACAGACGCGAAATTTAACCGACAGGAGGAAGATGCTGTGATATGCAAATTATTAGCTTTTCAGAGCATTCACACAAGGTTAGCACCGGTGGCGACACCTACAACGTGCTGACACGAGGAAAGTTCCCAACCAACTTCTCATACGCAATCAGCAGTTTACCGGCGTTGCCTGGTGAAACGTTGTTGTGATGCCTCGTGCCATCACGTTTCCGACTTTGATAAAGGTGGGATTGTAGCCTATCGCGATTGCGGTTTATCGTATCGCGACATTGCTGCTCGCGTTGGTCGATATCCGATGACTGTTAGCAGAATATGTAATCGGTGGGTTTAGGAGGGTAATACGGAACTTCGTGCTGGATCCCAACGGCCTCGTATCACTAGCAGTCGAGATGACAGGCATCTTATCCGCAAGGCTGTAATGGATCGTGCAGCCACGACTCGATCCCTGAGTCAACAGATGGGGAACGTTACAAGACCAGAACCATCTGCACGAACAGTTCGACGACATTTGCAGCAGCATGGACTATGAGCTCGGAGACCATGGCTGCGGTTACCCTTGACGCTGCATCACAGGCAGGAGAGCCTGCGATGGTGTACTCAACGACGAACCTGGGTGCACGAATGGCAAAACGTCATTTTTTCGGATGAATCCAGGTTCTGTTTACAGCATCATGATGGTCCCGTCCGTGTTTAGCGACATCGCGGTGAACGCACATTGGAAGCGTATATTCGTCATCGCCATACTGGCGTATCACTCGGCCTGATGGTATGGGGTGCCATTTGTTATACGTCTCGGTCCCCTCTTGTTCGCATTGACGGCACTTTGAACAGTGGACGTTACATTTAAGATGTATTGCGACCTGTGGTTCTACCCTTCATTCGATCCCTGTGAAACCCTACATTTCAGCAGGATAATGCACGACCGCATGTTGCAGGTCCTGTAGGGGCCTTTCACGATACAGAAAATGTTCAACTGCTGCCCTGGCCAGCACATTTGCCAGATCTCTCACCAATTGAAAACGTCTGGTCAATGGTGGCCGAGCAACTGGATCGTCTCAATACGCCAGTCACTTCTCTTGATGAACTGTAGTATCGTGTTGAAGCTGCATGGGGAGCTGTACCTGTACACGGTATCCAAGCTCTGTGTGACTCAATGCCCAGGCGCCTCAACGCCGTTATTATGGCCAGAGGTGGTTGTTCTTGGGACTGATTTCTCAGGGTCTATGCACCCAAAATTCGTGAAATGTAATCACATGTCAGTTATAGTATAATATATTTGTTACAATGAATATCCGTTTATCATCTGCATTTCTTCTTGGTGTAGCAATTTTAATGGCCAGTAGTGTAGTATTCCCACTGTAACAAACCTCGCCAAGTTCGTTTCTTTAAGGAGTACCGTCTAAAGCAGAATATTAGTTGTCCAATGTACGACAAAACGGCCAACGAATTGTCAGTTACAGCACCCTGGGCCAGCTAACTGTACACTCGGATTTTAATGTCGCAACCGTCCATCAGCTATCGCTACAGAGAAGCTACTAGAGGAAAATCGCACGTTCCTGTGACAGTAAAACTCAATCCGAAAAAAAAAAAAACCTGACGATAGCACTCCTCATCCTCGCCTCTTCGAATCTGTCTTCTACCCTCCTCGAATGTCTTCCGCGCTAGGAATTTCTTCAGTGTATCTTTTTACCAATCAACAACGAAATTGCAGAATGTGTGAGATGTTTCTCGCTTTAATATTCACGTCAGTTCGTTCTCGTCTGCAGTCGAAACAACCCCTTAACCGTCACTGCCGATTTGCAGAAAGTTGGGTCGGATGCTTCTGAATCTAATAGCAAAGACTTCTCTTTGTTACAGTCTTATTGGTATACAGTTGTTAATGCTTTTTTTAAATAATATAGAGAACATAATATGTAAAGATTTCTCTGTGGTTACAGCGAATTGAATGTTTAACAATTGTTAAAATGGTTCCATACAATTTGTTACTACCTAGTTGATGAAAATATAATTTGTTGTTGTTGTGGTCTGCAGTCCTGAGACTGGTTTGATACAACTCTCCATGCTACTCTATCCTGTGCAAGCTTCTTCATCTCCCAGTACCTACTGCAGCCTACATCCTTCTGAATCTGCTTAGTGTAGTCATCTCTTGGTCTCCCTCTACGATTTTTACTCTCCACGCTGCACTCCAATACTAAATTGGGAATCCCTTGATGCCTCAGAACATGCCCTACCAACCGATCCCTTCTACTAGTCAAGTTGTGCCACAAACTCCTCTTCTCCCCAATGCTATTCAGCACCTCCTCATTAGCTATGTGATCTACCCATTTAATTTTGAGCATTCTTCTGTAGCACCACATTTAGAAATCTTCTATTCTCTTCTTGTCCAAACTATTTATCGTCCATGTTTCACTTCCATACATGGCAACACTCCATGCATTTACTTTCAGAAACGACTTCCTGACACTTAAATCTATACCCGATGTTAACAATTTTCTCTTCTTCAGAAACGCTTTCCTTGCCATTGCCAGTCTACATTTTATATCCTCTCTACTTCGATCATCATCAGTTATTTTGCTCCCCAAATAGCAAAACTCCTTTACTGCTTTAAGTGTCTCATTTCCGAATCTAATTCCGTCAGCATCACCCGATTTAATTATACTACATTCCATTATCCTCGTTTTGGTTTTGTTGATGTTCATCTTATATCCTCCTTTTAAGACACTGTCCATTCCATTCAACTGCTCTTCCAAGTCCTTTGCTGTCTCTGACAGAATTACAATGTCATGCGAACCTCAAGGTTTTTATTTCTTCTCCATGGATTTTAATACCTACTCCGAATTTTTATTTTGTTTCCTTTACTGCTTGCTCAATATACAGATTGAATAACATCGGGGAAAGGCTACAACCTTGTCTTACTCTCTTCCCAACCACTGCTTCCCTTTCATGTCCCTCTACTCTTATAACTGCCATATGGTTTCTGTACAAATTGTAAATAGCCTTTCGCTCACTGTATTTTACTCCTGCCACCTTCAGAATATGGAAGAGAGTATTCCAGTCAACATTGTCAAAAGCTTTCTATAAGTCTACAAATGCTAGAAACTTAGGTTTGCCTTTTCTTAATCTAGCTTCTAAAATAAGTCGTAGGGTCAGTATTGCCTCACGTCTCCCCATATCTGTACGGAATCCAAACTGATCTTCCCCGAGGTCGGCTTCTACCAGTTTTTCTATCCGTCTGTAATGAACTCGCGTCAGTATTGCCTCACGTGTTCCAACATTTCTACGGAATCCGAACTGATCCTCCCCGAGGTCCGCATCTACCAGTTTTTCCATTCGTCTGTAAAGAATTCGTGTTAGTATTTTGCAGCGGTGACTTATTAAACTGATAGTTCGGTAAATTTCCCATCTGTCAACGCCTGCTTTCTTTGGGATTGGAATTATTATATTCTTCTTGAAGTCTGAGGGTATTTCGCCTGTCTCATACATCTTGCTCGCCAGATGGTAGAGTTTTGTCAGGACTGGCTCTACCAAGGCCGTCAGTAGTTCCAATGGAATGGTTGTCTACTCCCGGGGCCTTGTTTCGACTCAGGTCTTTCAGTGCTCTGTCAAACTCTTCACGCAGTATCGTATCTCCCATTTCATCTTCATCTACATCCTCTTCCATTTCCATAATATTGTCCTCAAGTTCATCACCTTTGTATAAACCTTCTATATACTCCTTCCACCTTTGTGCTTTCCCTTCTTTTCTTAGAACTGAGTTTTCATTTGAGCTCTTGATATTCATACAAGTCGTTCACTTTTCTCCAAAGGTCTCTTTAATTTTCCTGTAGGCAGTATCTATCTTACCTCTAGTGAGATAAGCCTCTACATCCTTACATTTGTCCTCTAGCCATCCCTGCTTAGCCATTTTGCACTTCCTGTCGCTCTCATTTTTGAGACGTTTGTATTCCTTTTTGCGTGCTTCATTTACTGCATTTTTATATTTTCTCCTTTCGTCAATTAAATTGTACATTTCTTCTGTCACCCAAGGATTTCTATTAGCGCTCGTCTTTTTACCTACTTGATCCTCTGCTGCCGTCACTACTTCAACCCTCAAAGCTACCCATTCTTCTTCTATTGTATTTCTTTCCCCCGTTCTTGTCAATTGTTCCCTTATGCTCTGCCTGAACCTCTGTGCTACCTCTTATTTAGTCAGTTTATCCAGGTCTTATTTATACAATGCAAATGTCAAAGAAAAATAAAAAAAGAAAATCTAACACAATGGACGTGGTTAAGAATAATTTGTAACATGTAGAGTGAAGGGATATGCTGTATTTGGATGAGTAATACAGTCTAAGTAGCATGTTGGTTAGTAATGTCCTATTTCTACCTATTTCAGATGAGAAGGTCTCGCTACAACCTCGAGCTATTCTCATCTGAATTGGTTTGCGCTAATCTATGTTTACACAGATTATACAGATTCGGTACGATCGAAAACAGGCAGGTGCATCACGGTGTGAGAGTGGAATGGCGCGGAGACCAATGCGGTTCTTATCGTCAAAACGCCTAAATTGTACACAAATTCTCCGCGAAATTCTCGTGATATGAGGACCAAATGTAACTCGTCAGTACCTCTGCTTAGCAACGTAAACAGAGATCGCAGTTTGGTTCGCATTGCGAAACAATTTAAAAATATAGTTGTATTACAGACAGTTGTGCTTTGAGCGGTGTCCATTATCGTTCATAGCCTTTCGACAAGCAGTTACACAAAAGTTTTCGTTTGTCTGGGACCAGAATAGCGGCTTTTGCGGCCGTCCTGTGCGGACGCCCTGTGGCGTTTTTGTTTGGATTTTACGACTCTATATGCAGTCTCTGCGCTACAGTGTTGTGTAAAATTGTGATGCAGCATTTTAGTTTCCTTGTTTTGGCGAGCTGTTAACTGCTGACATGGCAACCATGTTTCCCAGAAAGCGTACCCTAAGGTTTGGATTTGACAAAACAACCCGTAATGTTCAGCCAAGTTCAATGAAAATCCGTGACTGGATCGTTGACGTTCTTGCATTACTGTGGATCAGGCGCGCACTGCTTGTTATGACTTGGAACAATACTGCTTTTTTTGTGAAGCTGCTTTCGCCGTTGGTGCTGGATCGGATTTTGCAGAAATTTGAAGGGAAAGCTGAATTCCGCCATCGTGATAATTCGGTGAGTACAGTAACAATTTCAAATGTTGATGTTCATTATAAACAAGTCAGAGTACTTAATTTGCCCCCTGAGGTAGAAAACTGCTACTTAAAAGACGTATTACCTGAATATGGAGACATCAAGCAAATTCGTAATGAACGACGGTCAAGCCAACATAGATAGCAATGGTTTAGTGGTGTCCGTTCTGTCGAAATGCATGTCAAACAAAACATTACCCCTCATATTTTGGTTTGTGGCTACAAAGCGCACGTTATTTACAATGGACAAATGGTTCGAATGGCTCTGAGCACTATGGGACTTAGGTCATCAGTTCCCTAGAACTTAGAACTACTTAAACCTAACTAAACTAAGGACATCACACACATCCATGCCCGAGGCAAGATTCGAACCTGCGACTGTATCAGTTGCGCGGTTCCGGACGGAAGCGCCTAGAACCGCTCAGCTACAATGGACAGGCTTTGACTCGTCATGTATGCAACGAAAGTGGGCATCTCCGGCAAAACTGTCCAAAACAGGTGTTTGTATTGCAGAATAATTTACAGCAGCGTAAAAGGTTTAACACTGGCTGATCTTGTGACCGAAAATCAGATGACGGGTGGTGAAGTTTCCAGCATTACGGGGAATGTGGACGACAGGCTACAGAATACTCTTGAAGCATTTTCACCTTTTCTCAGCAAAGAAACTGCAAACAATCCGGTTGGAAAAAGTAGTATACCCACTAACAAGAGACGCCGAACTTGTAACGGCAGTAGCACAGATGAAGAAGATATCAACCTGTCGCTGAAAGCTGTAGGTGACATTCAGAAAACAGTACTGGAAACTACTGTTTCAGACAATATTGTCAGCATAGATTCAAACTCTGAATCAAGTACATCAGCAGACAAATCGAGTATGCCACCATCACCCGAACAGGTCGAAGTGACGTCACAGACCCATTCTGTAGCTCTGGACGCGCTAGTATACGAGGGGGGGACCCAATAGAAACCGGGTTGTTGTCATAAAAATTTTATTGAGGAACCTTTTCACAAAATTACTTCAGTCACTTTCAGAATACTCTCAATTATACGTGATGCACTTTTAAAGTCTCTTTTCCCGCTGTTGGAAGTCTGTTTGGAACTCACCAAGTTTGATATTGTCCAGTGCCCCTTGCGAAGCTGCTTTTACCGCCTCCACATTGTCATAATGCTCCCCTTTTAGCGTTTTTTTCATTCGTGAAAATAGGAAAAAGTCGCGCGGGGCTAGGTCCGGGCGAATACGGAGCGTGGGGAACGACAGACCACCTCTGAGATGCCAAATAGTGGGTCACTCGTAAGGCCGTGTGTGCTGGAGCGTTGTCGTCATGCAGAAACCAGTCACCTGATCGCCAAAGTTCCGAGCGTTTCCTCCTCACATCCTCTCACAGACGCCTTAAAACATCCAAATAAAAGTGCTGGTTAACAGTCTGGCCAGGGGGTACGAATTCCCGATTCACAATTCCACAAACATCAAAAAAGACGATGATCATCGTCTTCACATTTGACCTCACTTGCCTTGCTTTTTTTTTTTGTCTGGGAGAGTGGGGAGTCCTCCACTGGCTTGACGCTTGCTTGGTTTCTGGGTCATACCCGTAACACCAACTCTCATCCCCTGTAATGACTTTGTTCAAGAAGTTCGGATCACGTACAATCTCTGTTATCAAGTCCTGACGCACATGGTTTTTTGCTCCTGTGTGAGAAGGTGCGGAACAAATTTAGCAGCAACACGTCTCATGTGCAAATCCTCACTCAAAATCCGCTTCCACGAGCTCCAACTGAATCCTGTCTCTGCTGAAATTTGGTCGATCGTTTGGCGACGATCCTCGTTGATCTTTTGGCGGACCTTTCCAATGTTCTCCTCATTTCGCGATGTTGAAGGGCGTCCTGAACGAGCTTGGTCTTCAACACACATCCACCACGTTGAAAGCGCTCAAAGCCACTCGAAAACCTGTGTGCGGCTCATAGCGTCCTCCTGGAAAGCTTCCTGAAGCATTTGGTGTGTCTCCGTTGCAGTTTTTTTTAAGCAGGAAACAAAGTTTCACACACATTCTTTGTTCTTTTAAAGTTGCCATAACGAGTTCGCAGAGGTAACCCGCCAACAGTCGGAGAAACACAATGCCACACTTGCACGTTCAGCTCTACACTGACGCCGTCTGCACAGCTGTTTCATGAAGGTCTCTACTAACACCATCTAGCGTGAGAGCCCTGCACTACATCTACGAGTGGCAGCGCCCTCGGAGTCCGGTTCCTTTTGGGTGCCTCCTCGTATGACAATGCGCTGGTCTTGGTGGCGCCACAACCCCGTGTTGCAGTGCTGGTACGTCAGTCAGTGCAGACAGATTCACTCGCGGATGCAACTGAAAGCAAACATGACGGGGTAGCGAGTGATTGTCAACACAGGCGACGTCACAGCCCAAATCCCAAGACGAAGAAGCGGAGTTTTACAGCAATAACACACAAACAGCAAACGAAAGTGATAATAGAGGTGACCGGGCATTGGAAGAATGTTTGCAAACTGCGTCTGCGCCGCCTTTGGCAGACGAGATGGTGACACACGACTGCCTCTCAGATTCACCGACGCCGCCCTCGGTGGAAAACTACTCAGGGGTGGGCGGAGCAGACATTCGATGTAGGCCAGTGTCAACGCAAACCGAAAAAAAAAGTAAAAAGTAAGGTTGTAATGCAAACCGGGACGGTGGTCTCCCGTTAGATTCTCAGGAAGTATCCGGCGTGGAATGGCATGAAATTATAGACTAGCGGGAAAAAAAGGTTACTCCCATATGTTACAGTCATATACAATTACCACATTAAACATTAATAGAATTCAGTCGGATGTTAAAATAACTGCTCTGAAACAGTTTCTGTAAGAGTCAGCGACGGATATTGCTCTCCTACAGGAAGTGGTATTCCCACAATTAAATTTTTCCGATTACGTTGATTTTTACAATATTTCCACTGAAACGAGTGTTGGCACGGCCATTTTAGTTAGAGAAGGCATCTCCATAAGTAACGTTGATAAATTAGAATCGAGGCGAGGTATTGGAATAAATGTAGCAGGAGTTACTGTCGTCAATTTATATGCGCCATCTGGCAGCAGTAATAGAGCTGCAAGAGCCACATTCTTTAATAAAAGCATAATTTATTTACAGAGGAAAAACCCCATCCAACTTATAATAGGGGGAGATTTTAATTGTGTATTGAGTCTGTAACACCTCGGTTCAGTTTACGGTGATAAAAGCTATAGAAAGAATAATTTAAAATTAAGAATAGAATTTTTGGAGGGGAAAATAGTGTAGAATCAGATTTCGGTAACTGCAGATCAAAATTATAGTATATCAGCAAGTAGTGTAACGTCTAAGTACAGCAAAGCCACAGAAACTCCGTCATGGAGAAGACAGTGACGTTAAACTCTTATGATGAAAAACCTATAAAAAGACCTGATCGTCATTATTGCCGCCTTTTTTCCTTGATTGTTTCGTTAAAGGCGGGGGAACCCGTGTCAGTCAGCGAGACAATAATTAGATTGGACTTTATCGTGTCAAGATTCACGATAAACTGTTAGAGTATTACGGAGATTAAAAGTAGTGTACGATCTCTGACTGTTGGTAACAACGGAGAATTAAGCGGATTTTAGGACTTTAGTGCTAGTTTGGAACTTTACGGACATATAGACGACAGAAACTCAAATTATCTGCTGATACGAGTGAATTCAGAAGTACCGGTATTCAGATATTAACGTGTGGACTTTTGAAAGTGTCGTGTGCCCTTAGTTGCGAATCTGGACGTAGAACGCGTGCATATCGGCATTTGCGGACTATTTAGATTCCTCCAGGCTAGGAATCTTTTAAATAGACCATCATCCATCACCATCTTAATCCTTGATTGTAGAGTGAAAGTGAAATACAAGAGTGTTGTACTTATTTCATTTACCTAGTACTAATCAGTGAAGGTTTTACGGAACCAAAGCTATTCACCAGTAAGTCAGCACCACTAGCGGAAAGCGTAGGCATTAACTAACACGCTACTGAAGAGAACGTTTACGTGTTTTACGGACTGCTTAATATGAACTTTCGTGACTCTTTGACGTCCCCACTCCCTCCGAAAGATGGCGCAGGCTGTCTTAATCATAAAAGGGGAGAGTTTTAGCCGGGCAAATTACTAAATAAAAGCGATATTTACAAGACTCGCAGTAATAGCAAAACACAAGGTCCGCACCTCATCGGAGAGTCGTCGCTGTCACGTCGGGAAGTACAGCCGGAAAACCTACCGACGATGCGTATATACGAGCAGACGACGACGTGGAGTACCTAAAAAGGGAACCACAAGAGAGTTGGGGATGCTTCAAGACGAAAGGATCAAATCCCCAAGTTCAATTGCTCAACTGACTTGAGACGTCTTGTTGTTGATTTAAAATTAAAAGATGCGTGGGAAATAAAATACCCAACAGTGGTGAACGTCACTCATACTGTTGCGAATTCTTGTAGTAGAACTGACAGAATTTACGTATCGGGAAATTTAGCGGATAAAGTACTGAAAACAGAAACTGTTCCCGTTAGTTTTTCCGATCACAGTGCGTTGTTGACCTGCATAAATTTAACACCACAACATACCCGAAGAGTAAGAAGCCAGTGGAATCTAAATATATCGTTATTATCAGAAGAAGACTTAGAAGATTCCCTAACCAGAACTTGGGAAATGTGTCTCCGTTCACTGAATAACTTTCCAAGTGTGATGGAATGGTGGACCCAACGGGTGAAACCTAAGTTAAGGAAAGTTTTACTTTTAGTATCGATGTGGCCAGAGAAAATAAGCAGACTGTATAATTCTACTACAGCGTGCTAAGGGACCTCTGCGATCAGACAGATGCAATTCCTACAAGCTTAAAAGACATCAGGCAAATAAAAGCAAAGTTAATAAGTCTGAAACGTAAGGAACTGGAGGGACTTAAAATAAAATCCAAAGCAAAGTCAGCCACTGAAGATGAGGCTGCTGCGTTGTGCCGCGTTGTCAGACACGCCAACAATAGAAGAAGAAGTTTCATGGATGAACTTCAAATAGATGATGGTACCATAATCACCACCCAGAAGGAAATAATTAAAGAGATCTCAGCGTACTATGAACGTATGTATGCGTCAGGGGAAACAAATGAAGAAGAATGCGATGAGCTCTTTGGTACGTATCTTCCACGAATATCGCGAGATGATGATGAGAACATTTCTTCGGACATCACCAAGGAAGATGTATTGGAAATTGTGTGCAGCTCCCACACTAGGAATTCTCCAGGACCTGACGGACTGTCAATTGAATTCTATAAACGTTTTTGGACCCTAATAGGAGAAAAGTTCACCGAAATTGTCAATGAAGTCTTACAGGGAACGTTAGTGCCTGCAAAGTTCAAACAATGCAAAATCGTGTTGGTCCCGAAGAACAGAGGCTGAAAAAAAAACCTACGGCCGATTTCGCTTTTAAATTCGGATTATAAAATTATAGCTCGAGTAATTAACAAGGGTTTTACACCATGCACCGCTGACATCATAGGCTAATAGCAGGCTTGTGCTTTTAGAAGGACGATTTTATAAACTGCGGCTTTGTATCGCGATTTCATTGCCCTAAAGCAGTCAAGTAACATAAAATGTGAACTGCTTTTCATAGACTTCCATAAGGCATTTGATCAAATTACTCACAAATACCTGATAGAGACAATGCGCCGAATGGACTTCCTGCCAAAAACCATCGACATCATCAAGAACATGGCAATGGGTGTTACTGCAAAAATCTCCATTAACTGTCAGCTGACAAAACAAATTGAAATAAAAAGGGGTGTTACCCAAGGAAGCCCCTTATCAATACTCCTGTTCGTTATATCGCTGGAACCTTTCCTGAGACACACAGCACAGGCTGCCAGGCACTACCACTCAAGGAACAAAGATCGTGGTAGGTGCTTACGCGGACGATGTAGGCGTTATCATCAGAGACAAGGAAGATGTAACACAACTAGAGATGGTACTTGCAAAATACTGTTCCGCATCAGGCGCGTGGGTAAATGAAAACAAAAGTAAATTTCTAAATATAAAGCTGCTTGCTGACTTGCGCATTGAGTGGGAGAACCATGTTAATGAACACATAGCTCTAGGAATAGCATTGACAACTTCAATTCTAAACATAATAGCAATGAAGGAAGGAGTGGAGTACAGAGAGGGTCTACACAAGGGCGATGTATTTGAGGACAATATTATGGAAATGGAAGAGGATGTTGATGAAGATGAAATGGGAGATACGATACTACGTGAAGAGTTTGACAGAGCACTGAAAGACCTGAGTCGAATCAAGGCCCCAGGAGTAGACAACATACCATCAGAGCTACTGATGGCCTTCGGAGAGCCAATCCTGACAAAACTCTACCATCTGGTGAGCAAGATGTATGAGACAGGCGAAATACACTCAGACTTCAAGAAGAATATAATAGTTCCAATCCCAAAGAAAGCAGGTGTTGACAGATGTGAAAATTACCGAACTATCAGTTTAATAAGTCACGGCTACAAAATACTAACGCGAATTCCCTACAGACGAATGGAAAAACTAGTAGAAGCCGACCTCCGGGAAGATCACTTTAGATTCCGTAGACTTATCTTGGAAGCTAGACTAAGGAAGGGCAAACCTACGTATCTAGCATTTGTAAACTTAGAGAAAGCTTTTGACAATATTGACTGGAATACTCTCTTTCAGATTCTGAAGGTGGCAGGGGTAAAATACAGGGAACGAAAGGCTATTTACAATTAGTAATCAAATGGTAGTTATAAGAGTTGAGGGACATGAAGGGAAGCAGTGGTTGGGAAGGGAGTGAGACAGGGTTGTAGCCTCTCCCCGATGTTATTCAATATGTATATTGAGCAAGCAGTGAAGGAAACGAAAGAAAAATTCGGAGTAGGTATTAAAATCCATGGAGAAGAAATAAAAACTTTGAGGTTCGCCGATGACATTGTAATTCTGTCAGAGACAGCAAAGGACTTGGAAGAGCAGTTGAACGGAATGGATAGCGTCTTGAAAGGAGGATATAAGATGCACATCAACGAAAGCAAAACGAGGATAATTGAATGTAGTTGAATTAAGTCGGGAGATGCTGAGGGTTGACAGATGTGAAAATTACCAAACTATCAGTTTAATAAGTCACGGCTGCAAAATCCATTGCTTGGATTCAAAACTGCTGTCTTCACCTGCACTCGAAACAATTCCCCTTTCCACAAAAACTTTGCTAAGGTGGACATGATCGTCTTCGCCACCATTGATGGAATGGGGAGAACCTGTCCTATGTAGTAGAACTTGGATAAAATATACGTGTTGATAAACAGTATTCTCTGGAACTGATCTATGTTACGTTGACAGTTTTCAGTCAAAGGTTCCTTGATTTTTCTTGCCACCTTCATTGCTGTTTGTTGTTGTTCTGGTCTTCAGTCCTGAGACTGGTTTGATGCATCTCTCCATGCTACTCTATCCTGTGCTAGCTTCTTCATCTCCCAGTACCTACTGCAACCTACATCCGTTTGAATCTGCTGGGTGTATTCATCTCTTGGTCTCCCTCTACGATTTTTACCCTCCACGCTGCCCTCCAATGGTAATTGGTGATCCTTTGATGTCTCAGAACATGTCCTTCCAACCGATCCCTTCTTCTGGTCAAGTTGTGCCACAAACTTCTCTTCTCCCCAATCCTATTCAATACTTCCTCATTAGTTATGTGATCTACCCATCTAATCTTCAGCATTCTTCTGTAGCACCACATTTCGAAAGCTTCTATTCTCTTCTTGTCCAAACTATTTATCGTCCATGTTTCACTTCCATACATGGCTACACTCCAAACAAATACTTTCAGAAATGACTTCCTGACACTTAAATCTATACTCGATGTTAACAAATTTCTCTTCTTCAGAAACGCTTTCCTTGCCATTGCCAGTCTACATTTTATATCCCCTCTACTTCGACCATCATTAGTTATTTTGCTCCCCAAACAGCAAAACTCATTTACTACTTTAAGCGTCTCATTTCCTAATCTAATTCCCTCAGCATCACCAGACTTAATTTGACTACATTCCATTACCCTCGTTTTGCTTTTGTTGATGTTCATCTTATCTCTTGTCCATTCCGTTCAACTGCTCTTCCAAGGAGCCAAATACGTAAATGTACATGCAAGATCCATATAATCCGGCCTCTAGTGATTACTATAGAGCTTATCGTGTGTGCCACAGAGTTGTCGGCAAAGTAGAGTGAAATCAATTCAGTCCTTAATGCAGAACGATTCTATTTTTGAACAGTTATCAGTGATCCGGACGTTGTGTTCCTTGTGCAGCGTGTCATGTAACGGCCCAAGCACAGACCACACACTGGCCGGCCGGGATGGCAGAGCGGTTCTAGGCGCTACAGTCTGGAACCGCGCGACCGTTACGGTCGCAGGTTCGAATCTGTCTTGGCCAGCATCTGCACGCGCCTCAGTCACTTGGGGTTGCTTCTCTGTGCCGTCACTACTTTAAGTGTCTCACTTCCTAATCTAATTCCCTCAGCCTGACCCGACTTAATTCGACTACATTCCAATATCCTCGTTTTGCTTTTGTTGATGTTCATTTTATATCCTCCTTTCAAGACACTGTCCATTCCATTCAACTGCTCTTCCAAGTCCTTTGCTATTTCTGACAGAATTACACTGTCATCGGCGAACCTCAAAGTTTTTATTTCTTCTCCATGGATTTTAATACCTACTCCGAATTTTTGTTTTGTTTCCTTCACTGCTTGTTCAATATACAGATTGAATAACATCGGGGAGAGACTACAACCCTCTCTCACTCCCTTCTCAACCACTGCTTCCCTTTCATGTCCCTCGACTCTTATAACTGCCATCTGGTTTCTGCACAAATTGTAAATAGCCTTTCGCTCCCTGTATTTTACCCCTGCCACCTTCAGAATTTGAATTCGATAAAACACTTAAAGTATCAGAATCACAATAAGAGATATGGCAACAAGCTCCGAATTGTCTTCAACAGAATGGGTATAGGTTAGGAACTGGATGTCTCGTGGAGAGGGGATGGGTTATGTCACGTTCCCGACCCTAACCTCAGCTGCAAGTCACACGTGAAAAATAAATAAATAGTACAGCAGAATACAAGAATATGACGGCAAACATCTGGGGTCTGTTATAAAGGAAGATCTTTAACTCCCTATGGATGCTTTTAGAAGGCTGGAACTGACAAAAATTAAGGGGGCAGTGAAGGACTTTGCGATGTCGCTGTTCGGCACTGCTCTTCTGTCCGCGTAACCTAACCTGGAAGGAACACACATCAAGGATTTACTGAAAGATTAATTTGGATCTGGGAAAAGATGATGAGGAACGTCCGGCTGCAGAAGAAGAAAATGTGGGAAGAAAATGTGCGTGATGAACTGCCACCAGTTGAAGGTGACAGCTATAACAATACCTCCACTAACAGTTAATTAGTTCAAAAATTATCACGTCGCGCACTCAAAGTATGATATTTTTATTGCGCAACTAAAAGGTCTTTGATGTGGCAGGTACTGTTACATAAATTGATTACAGTCACTGAAGAAAATTAACAAAAATATTACTTAACTTGTATTTGTAATCCTACGAAAATCTCGCTCTCGCTTTGGCTCGTAATTAAAATTGTTGTCTAGGTTGCATGACTATCGCTGATGGTGCGAAAGGCACTCGGGTGTTAATTACGCCGACCTGAAGAAGTTACGAAGACAATCTTTCAGGATTATTTTGATGATTAATGTTTTTCATTGCAATGTGCTTCGTACTTTTTTAAACAAAGGTCACTTGAAAATAATTCTTCACACTCACTTTTCACAGAAATTCACATTTATTAAACTTTTTATACTTTCGCATGCTCAAAACATTACTTCATCATACAATTTCGTAGGCGTTACTGCTCTTAATAAAACTCACAACATTTTTCATTGTCCACAACTCAGACTCATCTTTTTATTTCCAACACAAAGCCCAGACTGTTCATATTCAACACAAACACTTGACTACTCTGTACGCTTCCGCAGGAAAAGTCACAAGGCAGCCTCCAAGATAACAATAAGTACAAAGATATTCACACTAGATATTATATCGATTTCAACATCTCGACGTACCTATGTATAAAAATGAAACCAAATTTGAACAGAGTGAAAAATATGAGTCATTACGTAGAAAATATTCATTAATCTACGGTATCGAAAAATTGGGTTGGCGGGTGGTGATGGTTTCGCAAATAAAGAACCATTACACAGGGGAGGTGCTAAATGTGTGCTACTGCTAAAGACTGCATATCATTCGTCATTCTTTCATGACTGTTCTTACCTGTCACCATATTTATGTCATTTCATTGTAAGCTAGCCATTTTTGTTACTGTTTTTGTGGAATAAAAAAAAGGTGAAAAAATGCAATATTGCGTCCAGCCATAGTGAAATGGAGCCAACAATGTGACCGAGGACGACGCGCAGACGGGGTTGAGGCTAACCAGGAAGTCCACATCTTGCACCAGGCTAGCGCCATCTTCCCGGAAAGCTGAAAGAACATCCAGCGATTCTCGGACGGTTCCGTGACGAAGGAGCGGATTTCTATCGCCGATGAATTAAACGATTCGCAGAACGCTCGGACCATTAGTTACAGAAACGCGGTGCCTATTTTGAAAAATAGTGTCGTGTATCTATGTCACTTTACCGTGTGCTACAACATTCAGTTCAATTTCGTTTAAAGCCCCTCGTACCAACTCTCTGGACTGTAATTCGGATCGGGTGATTTCCCCCTGACAACCGGTCTCTATCGGCTTCAAAAGATAAGTTCCGTGTATTGATTGGAAATGTCGGACCCCAGTCGGCAGCCTGTTCGTTGCTATCGAATTTCGATAAGCAATGCCGTGCAAGGGACGTCAGCGCCTGTGCGGAAATAGACTCATTATCATTTCATCACTGGTGTAGGACCACAGGACGGAGGTTAGACTGGGACGGAGAAATGCGCTGCAATACGGCACTGTACTGTTGACTATGAGGCAGGCGTCGGACGTTAAAAAGGCAAAATAATGTGAACAGTGGTAGTAATGGGATGGTTGTTTTTGGCGGTCAACAACGCAGGTAAGGCACGTGTCGCGCTGGACTGGGCGTGTTCTGTACGGACCAGACATCAGTGCAGGTTTCACGAGTAGTGAAAAAAATAAAAAATAAAATTATTGAGTGTCATGTAATATTTTGTCTAATGTAATATCTTGTATAGACACCTTTTTTTAACCTGACACGTTCCACATAATTGGAAGTGTCGTATTCATGATCTGTGGAACAAGTACTAATCTAATCTAATCTACTTCGTATTTGCATTCAGAGGCCGAGGTCGAAGGGCAATGAAAGACCTAACAGAGAGCAGATTGTGGAGGCCCGATTAGCTGGAACATCAGTTGTGGTGTCACCGCTAGACACCACACTAGGTGGTAGCCTTTAAATCGGCCGCGGTCCGGTAGTATACGTCGGACCCGCGTGTTGCCACTATCAGTGATTGCAGACCGAGCGCCGCCACACGGCAGGTGTAGTCTAGAGAGACTTCCTAGCACTCGCCCAGTTTTACAGCCGACTTTGCTAGCGATGGTTCACTGACAACATACACTCTCATTTGCCGAGACGATAGTTAGCATAGACTTCAGCTACATTATTTGCTACGACCTAGCAAGGCGCCATATTCAGTTAGCATTGATATTGTGAATCATGTACTGTCACGAGCGACGTTCTTCATTAATGGATTAAAGTTAAGTACTCCACCAGCTACGGCCGTTTTTCTCAATTCTAATTCCCTTGCCGTGTTCCAGACCTCACGCCAGCCTGCGTGAGCTAAAACGCGTGCGTTTCGGCCTCCTTTAGTAACACGTGTTGGCTCTCCTGCCAACCGCAACATCAGTAACCAAGACAGCCAACTTATTGAATGTTTCAAGAGCAGCAGTGATGACAGCCTACACATAACACGTAAAGACATCATTGTGTAAACGTAACAGTGGGTGCAAATCAACGTACAAGTCGTACGCTAACACGAATTGTGTCAAAACAACACACAACTACGGCGGCTAAAGTGACTACAGAGGTCAACGGCCATCTCCGAGAGCCCGTATCTATCGATACTGTTCGCCGAGAACTCCAAAAAGCGAATATTCATGGACGTGCTGCTATATACCGAAACCATTAGTGACGACAACCTACGCAAATAAGCGTAAAACATGATGTCTGGAGCATAAATCTTGGACTGCTGACCCGTGGAAACAAGTTATATGGTCCGACGACTCAACGTTAATAGTATTTCCATCACACGACCGGGTTTACGTCTGGAGAACGCTAAAAGATGCCCACAATCCTGCTTGATGATTCCAAGGGTTAAGCATGGAGGTGGAAGTGTGGTGGTGTGGGCAGCCATATCACGGTGTTCTGCTGGTCCCATCATTACTCTCAAAGGCCGTGTTACAGCCAACGATTATGTGAACATTTTAGGTGATCAGGTGCAACCCATACTTCAAATGTTGCTCCACAACTATATTATCCCTTCCTATTAAGTGAAACACAATAAAGGGATAATTATATATATTGATTTGTAGGTGGCCAAAGATAAATATTAAATTATGTTTCAAATGAGCGCCATGCTCCCTACAAATTATTTCAAATGCTTTCGGCGAAATGTAATTCAGGCTAAGTTCACTGACCTAGAATAAACCGTATCTTTGAAAGTATGCATTTTTGACGAATTAAAATTATTGAAGCTTGGCACTTTAGTTAATTCAATAACTTGAAGTCACTCTTTCTGCTCCGGCTGTGGTGATATGTAACACACAAAAAATAAATTTAAATACGTCGCATAATGGCGGCCAATTGTTGCCAGTCATAGATGACCGTTGCTCGCTTCGCAGAGATTGAAAAATGCTAAATAACTTCTTGCAATTGTTAATTCAGGAAGAATTGTTTGCATGCATTCTTTAAGTAACACCAAACACTCAATTTTTGTAAATGTGTTTCCACTAAGCACAGACTACACACTTGAATTATTCGCTACGTACGAGAACAAATAGAACAAAAGCTACGGCTTTACAATAGCAAGCGTGAATATAAGACTCCAAAGTGCCGTTACGGTGCAGAAAACGGCCATAATTCCGGAGCCACTTCACATCCACTGCTGGCTAAAAGTCTACACTGACAGGTCTACAGTTTAAAGCATGCTGAACGAATAGTACGTCACCCGCCAGGAGGCACCGTGTTAATACTGTGTAACACGGCCTCTGCCTTTATAAAAGCCCGTTTCAGTGCGGAAAAGACACTTGTTTCTTCTGATATGCCATATCTGGCTGAAGCCACTGGTTGGCGATTATATGGCACCAAATTGCAGAAACGTTGATTACTGTGTTTCGCCCTCTATTCCAAATAACCGACACCTACAGCTACGTACATACTACGCAAGCAACCGTACCATTCGTGGCGTAGCGCACCACGTACCACTGCTACTGGTTTCCATTCCTGTTCCACTCGCAAATGGAGCGAAGGAAAGACGACCACGTATATCAGAGATCGGCAAGTAATTTTAGATTTTTATCGAGATCCAGAAGAAAAATCTCATACTCCGTACTAATTTTTTATTTTGATTCTTACTCGCACAATAACATGAAATACAATGGATAGCCATATTTGTATTAGAAATCAAAGGGAAAAATTGTCTTTGCGGCCTTGAACCAGTTTCTTCACGTGGGGAGCAGCATATGCGATACTTGTTCTACAAAAAATTCACTTTGGAAAGTGGAATTTCGCAAATGTAGAAGGAGCCAAACTTAGTAGCCGTATATGGCTAATTTTTTTGGGAGGTTTCATATATATTCTGAGACATGTTTACTCCCCAATTCTTCAGAGGATGCAGTTTTGTGCGTTTGCAAGGGAATGTCTTCCTGAAAGTCTATTATCTCCATTTAGAGAAAAGGCTTTGAAAGGCAGTGCAACGTCGCAACCATATTTCTCCATTCCGCCTCTGCACAAACTTCAAAAGGAGATTTTAAGAATCACGGCATCTTCTATACACTAGTCTTGGAGACTTGCTGCAAATTCTTAAGAGCTGACATAAAATATGAGAATACTGAAATGTCTATTTCTATTCAAAAATTGTTGGAAAGTGAAAAAATTCTTAACTTGAAACGTCTTTTTCAAATATATCCAACTTGCGACGGGTAGAAGACACATGTCATATCAGATCACATTTTAATTTCCCATTTTCTTGTAGCTCGGTACTGAGCGCATTTAAATGTTTCGGATTGTGTTTCAAAAAAGCCACAGCGAGCGTACTGCGTTCGTTTGCTTGGAACTTCAAACGGTTTCTTGCTTCTTGTGAATCCAAGTTTTCTAATAAGGATGTTACTTATTTTTTTATTTGCCAGAAGCGTTCAATCACTTGACCTTTACTTGTCCAATGAACTTGTACTGAGGTAAGAATACGTCTAATCTCACTCAGGAAGAAACTATTTGAACTATATGTGCTAAAGAGCAGTACGAATTCTCAACAATTACTTCACTTGATCAAGCGGTCCATTACTTCTTTCAGAGTTACACTAAGTTTCCCACAAAGCACTGCCTAGTGAATTATGAGTTGATTAGAAAGTAGTCCAGCATGCTTATCTTTGATTCCCTGTTTGCTAATCCTTTCCCTTAGTCGATCATTGCTAGAGCCCCGACAGTTGAAAGAGACACCATTTTATCATAACTAATGTTTGATTTGTCATTAAAAGTCATTAGAAGTCTTGAAAAAATCTTCTCCGCGAATGGTGTTTAAATGAATACAGCTTTCTGCGATTTAATAGAGGTTGTCAGAGTTTATAATCTGTTTATACAATTTTGTCGTTCATTAAATAAAATTCTCGTGTCGCTTTCGTGTGTGCAAACCTTCTTTGTGCGCCGACGGACCAGCTTGCTCCCATCCGCCCCCGCTCTTCAATGCACTCTCCCTTCCGCTGCACACCGTAGCAATTATATTTAATATACCTGTGACCAACCATTAAGAATTCTAATTATTCAGCATTAATCGTACACCACTAGAAAAAATTATAAGCATGGCACTCAAGCGAATCGTTATCAACAGAATAATACACTGTTGCCCAGTAAAATTGCTACACCAAGAAGAAGTGCAGGTGATAAACGGGTATTCAGTGGACAAATACACTCCTGGAAATGGAAAAAAGAACACATTGACACCGATGTGTCAGACCCACCATACTTGCTCCGGACACTGCGAGAGGGCTGTACAAGCAATGATCACACGCACGGCACAGCGGACACACCAGGAACCGCGGTGTTGGCCGTCGAATGGCGCTAGCTCCGCGGCATTTGTGCATCGCCGCCGTCAGTGTCAGCCAGTTTGCCGTGGCATACGGAGCTCCATCGCAGTCTTTAACACTGGTAGCATGCCGCGACAGCGTGGACGTGAACCGTATGTGCAGTTGACGGACTTTGAGCGAGGGCGTATAGTCGGCATGCGGGAGGCCGGGTGGACGTACCGCCGAATTGCTCAACACGTGAGGCGTGAGGTCTCCACAGTACATCGATGTTGTCGCCAGTGGTCGGCGGAAGGTGCACGTGCCTGTCGACCTGGGACCGGACCGCAGCGACGCACGGATGCACGCCAAGACCGTAGGATCCTACGCAGTGCCGTAGGGGACCGCACCGCCACTTCCCAGCAAATTAGGGACACTGTTGCTCCTGGGGTATCGGCGAGGACCATTCGCAACCGTCTCCATGAGCTCGGCTACGGTCCCGCACACCGTTAGGCCGTCTTCCGCTCACGCCCCAACATCGTGCAGCCCGCCTCCAGTGGTGTCGTGAAAGGCGTGAATGGAGGGACGAATGGAGACGTGTCGTCTTCAGCGATGAGAGTCGCTTCTGCCTTGGTGCCAATGATGGTCGTATGCGTGTTTGGCGCCGTGCAGGTGAGCGCCACAATCAGGACTGCATACGACCGAGGCACACAGGGCGAACACCCGGCGTCATGGTGTGGGGTGCGATCTCCTACACTGGCCGTACACCTCTGGTGATCGTCGAGGGGTCACTGAATAGTGCACGGTACATCTAAACCGTCATCGAACCCATCGTTCTACCACTCCTAGACCGGCAAGGGAACTTGCTGTTACAACAGGACAATGCACGTCCGCGTGTATCCCGTGCCACCCAACGTGCTCTAGAAGGTGTAAGTCAACTACCCTGGCCAGCAAGATCTCCGGATCTGTCCCCCATTGAGCATGTTTGGGACTGGATGAAGCACGTCCAGCACGAACGCTGGTCCAACTGAGGCGCCAGGTGGAAATGGCATGGCAAGCCGTTCCACAGGACTACATCCAGCATCTCTACGATCGTCTCCATGGGAGAATAGCAGCCTGCATTGCTGCGAAAGGTGGATATACACTGTACTAGTGCCGACATTGTGCATGCTCTGTTGCCTGTGTCTATGTGCCTGTGGTTCTGTCAGTGTGATCATGTGATGTATCTGACCCCAGGAATGTGTCAATAAAGTTTCCCCATCCTGGGACAATGAATTCACGGTGTTCTTATTTCAATTTCCAGGAGTGTAGTTAGAAGGGGGCTAGCTCAGCCGCAAATTCACTATTGAATCTGACAGGGATTCAATCGGGCCTTCCAGCTTTGTTCAGTTTTAACGATTTCAGCCGTTTCTCAATACCACTGACAACAATATTTATTTCATTCATCTTTTCAGTGGCACGAGGATTAAATTGGGAATTGCCTGGATTTTCCTTTGTAAATGAACATTTGAAAATGGAGTTAGGCATTTCAGCTTTTGCTTTACTACCGTCAGTTTCAGTTCCTGTCTGATTCGCCAGGGACTGGACACTAACTCTGGCGCCACTAACAACCATTACATACAAGGTGTAAATTTTAAGTTGACAAACCAGAATAACTCTAAAAATAAGCTTCACGCGAAAAAATGTGTAGTCTCGAAAGTTGATTATTTTAGAGGGGGACATCTGCTGGTGATAAAATTGGCCCCCCAACATACACGTTGTCTTAAAGATTTGTTTTGACTCTTGGCAGTTAGTGCTGTAATTCAAGAAAATCCATGGTCTCACTTTTGCGTGGAAAATGGTTACGGATAAATAAAAAATACTTATTTACTTCGCAAATTTTGATTCGCTGAAACTAAAACGCTCCCTCTCTCCCCATAGGGTGGGGTTTGGGAGAGAGGAATTAGAGTTTCACAAATGTTGACCAAAATATTAAATTAATATTTGGGTCAGCATTTGTAAAACTCTAATTCCTGTCTCTCAAACCCCACCCTATGGGTTTGGTGTACATTACTGCAAACCGTCGGTTTGCTTCTTTTGTCGTTGGCCTATATTCTGCACCGTACAAGGACAGTGAAGGATCACAGAGTGGTACATTTTCTTCTTATCTGTCCTGATTCTTCTAATTTCAAAGGACACCTGTCACTGTCCACTGGTATTATAAGTGACCTGCAAGAGTGATTGAGCCACCTACAGATGCATTCAGGTACCAGGTTTTTCCCTCATTACATTGCGAAATGAGATGGAGGAGCTAATACTCGCGAAAACCACTCTTCAGCATCCACTGTACAAAATCTTCTGAAGTATGTATGTAGATTTAGATACACTCTATGGAATACGAATGGCCATGTGAGAGAGTCGATGCCACCCCTCACACACATTGTATGTTGAGAACCATCCAGATTACGTTGTTTTGCTTCTTAAAGGGAACCTTCACAAGATAACTCTAAAATTCACAACTTCCATGCGTGGTCGTTGGTTTGTCAGAACTGCAAGCTGACAGTTCATAATGGTTACCTTAAGTTATAAACAAAAATTTTCGGTTTATGATATTTGTTGTTTATTAAATAAAAAAACGGAAAATACATGATGGTACTAAACTTCAGTATGCTGTCATTCACAAAGTTGGGAGCATATTATTTTCCCACGTTTTTATTAGGTCACTTTTTTGTTTATCTGTCTATTTGGTACAAATTTTGCAATTCATTTTAAACTGACTTTTAGATGTGCCAGAGACTTCAAATTTTAATACAGCTCAGAATTTGACGACAATGCAATTTGGACTCGCATTCTTGCCAGTCTGATTGGTATGGGTACAGGTGGGTGACCAAATGTTTCACTACACTTGAAATCTAGGGTGCACTGCATGACCAGTAGGTGGGCAGGTAGTATCGGAAAGCGTTTCATGCCAACAGGCATGGGTGAGCACAGAGAGGGGTGAAGAGGAGGTAGGCAATGAGAGGAGATGGACAAAGAGAGGGGGAGTGGAAATGGTCAGATAGAGGGGACAGAAGGCAATGAACAGAGAGGAGGAGAAGGTAATGGAGGAGGATAGAGCGATGGGCGAGGGGAAAGTGGTCAGAAGGAAGCAGGGAGGGGGGAGGAGGAGAAGGGGATGGACAAATTGAGGGGCAGGAAGAGTTGGACAGAGAGATGGGGGAGGGGCAGGTGGTGAGAGAGAGGGGGCAGAGGGTGATGGACAGAGGGGGAGGAAGCAATGGACAAATAGAAGGGGCAGGAGGAGTTGGACATTGAGGTAGGGGAGGGGACAGGTAATCAGAGTGAGGAGGTAGGAGAAGATGGACAGAGAGAAGGGGGAGGGTTGATGGGCATAGTGGGCAGGAGAAGATGAGTGGATACATGTGACATAGAGGTCAAGAGTGAAGCTGTGGGTATGAAGATAGTACTGAAAAATGTCTTATAAGATTTATTTTCCTTCATTCATTACTTTTATAGGAAAATAACAATTAAACAGCTTTATATATTATCAGTTTGTAGGTATAACAGTATTCTATTTTAGATATTATCAGGCGAAAAACATTGAAATAAAACTGAAATTAAACATATGTCCCTCTTATAATCTCATCAACACGTTTAAAACACACTGAAAAATTATACATACACATGAGTAAAAAATTGAAAATAATTGTTGGAATAAAAATAATTTTTGCAATGTACCACTTTTTATGTTAGGCTAAAAATATAAAAAAAAGTTTTGTAGCCCTGTAGTGATTGCTAACCTCTTACAGATAGTCCTGAAAATTCGAGACTATGAATTTTTAATAGTTACACAATACTCGCCGGATTTAAAACGAGAAATGTCGGGCCTATGCGATAGATAATAGTAAGTAAATGAGCTATTCGTCCATTAGTTACTAAATAGTGTAATGGTAAGGAGATGAACTATTCAGGCACTATATTTCATACAGTCCGTGTTTTTGTTCTAAATCTCACAAATAATTTCATAATTATTAAAAATTCAGAATCATAAATTTTCAGGACTAACTACATTGGGTTAGTAATCTGTATGGGCTAGAAGAAAATATTTTATACTTTTAGTCCAATTTAAAAACGTGTACGTTGAAAACTTGTTTTTATTTAAACAGTTACATTAAAATCGAATCAGCTGATACGGTTGCTGCCGTAACTCTGCCACAACTGCTAGCCTAACTCATTGAAAACTGTGGAACCGCCCAGTCAAGGTGAGACGCAACATCTTTCGCCGTGCCAGCCTGTGACGTTATTCTCGTGGCGTTAAGCACATTCTACATCAGAATTACGAAGTATCTGATGAAGTAAAATTATCATCTGTAAAACTGCCAATGAGATCACAGGATATTTTCGATACGAGTCAGTAAATAAAAAATAATTTCTGGACCTCTCAGACTGTTAATTATGTTCGTTTGCAAATAGTGTTTCTAATGTACTGACTGAATCAGGCTGACGTGTGGACAGAAACTCTAAAAACTCAAAACCGAAAAACAAAAGTGTCAAAATAAGAACTAAATGCCTTTTTTTGATATACACAGGGTGTTTGTAGATTCCCATTATACTCTTCTCGCGCTTGTAGCGAGGAGTGAGTAGATAATATCCTGAATTGGAACCCATGACCGGAAACGTACCTTTTCCGTGCTACAAACATTTGAAATTATGTTGATAAGGTGACAAGTTTTACAAGTAACTTATTAGGCGTGACCCATTACATCACTTGTTTTACAGATCCACTCACTGACAGCCAAAGAAATTGCTTGTGTACTCGTTGACGGGTACTCTTCAACGCCTCTTTCAATTCGAGCATCGCGGTCATGCCTGCTGACGGTGGAGGTACCCTTTCTCAAAGTCGATGTGTAATTGTGGCGGAAAGGGCATGCGACGGAGTCAGGCGTTCTGGAAAACGATCTTGATAATGGCGACGAGCAGCTCTTCCACTACCGTGAGCTCTACCATTCAGAGGGATCATAGTGGTGCATTCTGCAAACGTGTGCTCTACCACGTTGCTATAAGGTTCACTGACCTGTGAATGAATCTCGAACCAGGTCAGAGAGGTAGGACAAACGACAAACGATATCAGCCGGTCCAACGTAAGTGCACCCCACCGTGACTACCCTGGCGCACAATTACCTAGCAAACGTGTTGTCAAACGGTTGTAGCACTGGAACGGTACGTTTGCTGACAAGATTCCCTATTCAAAAGACACTACTGGCCATTAAAATTGCTACACCACGAAGATGACGCGCTACAGACGCGAAATTTAACGGACAGGAAGAAGATGCTGTGATATGCAAATCATTAGCTTTTCAGAGCATTCACACAAGGTTGGCGCCGGTGGCGACACCTACAACGTTCTGACATGAGGAAAGTTTCAAAACGATTTCTCATACACAAACGGCAGTTGACCGGCGATGCCTGGTGAAACGTTATTGTGATGCCTCGTGTAAGGAGGAGAAATGCGTACCATCACGTTTCCGACTTTTATAAAGGTCGGATTGTAGCCTGTCGCGATTCCAGTTCATCGTATCGCGACATAGCTGCTCGCGTTGGTCGAAATCCAATTGCTGTTAGCGGAATATGGAATCGATGGGTTCAGGAGGGTAATACGGAACGCCGTGTTGGATCCCAACAGCCTCGTATCACTAGCAGTCAAGATGACAGGCATCTTATCCGCATGGCTGTAACGGATAGTGCAGCCACGTCTCGATACCTGAGTCAACAGATGGGGACGTTTGCAAGGCAAAAACCATCTGCACGAACAGTTCGACGACATTTGCAGCAGCATGGACTATCAGCTCGGAGACCATGCTTGCGGTTACCCTTGACGCTGCATCACAGACAAGAGCGCCTGCGATGGTGTACTCAACGACGAATCTGGGTGCACGAATGGCAAAACGCCATTTTTTCAGATGAATCCAGGTGGTGAACGCACATTTGAAGTGTGTATTCGTCATCGCCATACTGTCGTATCATCCGGTGTGATGGTATGGGGTGCCATTGGTTACACGTCTCTGTCACCTACTGTTCGCATTGGCGGAACTTTGGACAGTGGACGTTACACTTCAGATATGTAACGACCTATGGATCTACCCTTGATTCGATCCCTGCGAAACCCTACATTTCAGCAGGATAATGCACGACCGCATGTTGCAGGTCCTGTACGGGCCTTTCTGGATACAGAAAATGTTCGACTGCTGCCCTGGTGAACACATTCTCCAGATCTCTGACCAATTGAAAACGTCTGGTCAATGGTGACCGAGCAACTGGCAAGTTATAATACGCCAGTCACTACTCTTGATGAACTGTGGCATCGTGTTGCAGCTGCATGGGCAGCTGTACCTGTGCACGCCATCCGAGTTCTATTTGACTCAATACCCAGGCGTATCAAGGCCGCTATTACGGCCAAAGGTCGTTGTTCTGGGTACTGATTTCTGAGGATCTATGCACTCAAATTGCGTGAAAATGTAATCTCATGTCAGTTGTATATATTTGTCCAATGAATACCCGTTTATCATCTGCATTTCCTCTTGGTGTAGCAAATTTTAATAGCCAGTTGTGTATAATGTACTCACTCCCCTTTACGGTTCCTAGGAGTTTGTAACAGCAATTTCGAAACACAATGTACAACACGTTATATAAATCTGGACTTCGATCTTATTCAGGACATGTTACAGTGGTTTAATTAATATTAGCCAAAAAGTCGTCTTTTGGATTAAACAAATTAGCTGTACAGAGGTATTTCAGCCTTGTACATTCACTGTACAGTGCTCTAGCATTAGGGTACGCGGGACTAGTTAACGGAAGGTGTCCTCCCAGAGGGAACATATTATATCACTGCGGATAAGGTGTGATTCTGACTTTCAGTAGATAGTTACAATGTTACGGATAATGTCTGCAAGAAATACCAAATATGAAAACTGGAATAACATGTAGAAATATAATAGATACATACAGAAAGCGCTATATGGAAAGGGACAGATAACGTCTACATTTACATCTACATCCATACTCCGCAAGCCACCTGACGGTGTGTGGCGGAGGGCACTTTGAGTACTTCTATCGGTTCTCCCTTCTATTCCAGTCTCGTATTGTTCGTGGAGAGAAAGATTATATCGTTATGCCTCTGTGCGGGCTCTAATCTCTCTGTATTTATCCTCATTGTCTCTTCGCGAGATATACGTAGGAGGGAGCAACATATTGCATGACTCCTTGGTGAAGGTATGTTGTCGAAACTTCAACAACAGCCCGTTTCGAGTTACTGAGTATCTCCTGCAAAGTCTTCCACTGGAGTTTATCTATCATCTGAGTAACGCTTTCGCGATTACTAAATGACCCTGTAACGAATCGCGCTGCTCTCCGTAGGATGTTCCCTATATCTTCTATCAACCCTGTCTGGTACGGATCCCACACTGCTGAGCAATATTCAAGCAATGCGGGAACAAGTGTACTGTAACCTGCTTCCTTTGTTTTCGCATTGCATCTTCTTAGGATTCTTCCAATGAATCTCAGTCTGGCATCTGCTTTACCGACGATGAACTTTATATGATCATTCCATTTTAAATCACTCCTAATTCCTACTCCCAGATAATTTATGCAATTAACTGCTTCCAGTTGCTGACCTGCTATATTGTAGCTAGATGATAAGGGATCTTTCTTTGTATATATTCGCGGCACATTACTCTTGTCTACATTGAGATTCAGTTGCCATTCCCTACACCATGCGTCAATTCGTTGCAGATCCTCCTGCATTTCAGTACAATTTTCCATTATTACAACCTCTCGATATACTAAAGCATCATCCGCAAAAAGCCTCAGTGAACTTTCGATGTTATCGACAATGTCATTTATGTATATTGTGAACAGCAACGGTCCTACGACACAGCCCAGCAGCACACCTGAAATCACACTTACTTCGGAAGACTTCTCTCCATTGGGAATGACAAGCTGCGTTCTGTTATCTAGGAACTCTTCAATCCAATCACACAATTGGTCTGATAGTCCATATGCTCTTACTTTGGTCATTAAAGGAGCAATTTCGTGTAATAGATGGATGTTTGTGTTACGTTACATCACAACCAGCTTCTGTTACGGGATTTACGTTATGAACAAATGACCTCCTTTCTGCAAGAACAGAATAGTTACGTATCGAATATTAGTAAACGATATTTGATTTACTGATAGAGCGGGGAATTTTATAGGATTATATCAAAATGTCGTAGACAGCTCTGCCAACGGATGGCGTTAATAAGCCTACCTCTTCGTGGTAGTGAATACAACCGATGATGGAAACAGGTAAATCCAAGGTGAGTTAGCGCGTATGGGCTGTGGGCCCGCGGAAAGGTAACGGAGCGGTCGTAAGGAAACATAAACTCCTTTCGCGCTGCAGACGCGCAGCGCCTGCTAGTTCTGCCCTAGAGCAAGGCAGCACACACAGCGCGCGTGCAGTGTTTCGGCGGTGCGGCGCCAGCCCACACACACACGGGTCCCGTCTGACGTAACGGCGCGACGCCTGCACAGTGGCGGAGCAGCGCGCTACACTAACACGCCGTGTCCCTGACCCGCTGGCCTACTCCGGCCCCAGGAATCGCAACGCGTCACGGCCGTCGCGACACACTTGCAGCCGCTCTAGCCTAGGCCGCCGGCTCTCTGTGGGGCTCCGTGAGCGTGTCTCCGGGCGAGGGTAAAGCCGTGGCACACGGACCGTGCTGTCGGACATTAATGTTGAGCGTGCCAAGTTCGTGATGCTGAACGCTCAGGAACGATGCGACTTGTGCACACGCCCCAACGTGATATACGGGATCGCAACGCACTCCAGCGGCAGTTGAGGGATGTTTCTAGTTCGTAAATCACACTGTTTACTCAACGGGTGCGCGTAAAATTCCCACATTAGCTCTATTAAAACGCAAATTTCCTCCATCGTCCACGAAAATGAAAGTACCATGTCCAATCAATAAGGACACAGCTCCGTTACAAACAGTGCGGTACAAATTTGGAATACTTCTCTGCATAAGATAAACATTATTTCATCATTCCCACATTTTAGTAAAACCCCCAGGTCACTCTTACTTGATCACTGTTCCTACCCAGTAGCTGGATCTTTGCAACATGTGAATTACGAAGAAACAGGAGCAAAATATCTTTATACAAGTAGCGCAAGACGTCCTGTAGATTAAGCCAATCGAACAAAGTCACCCCTCAAAAAAAGGTTTACACAACATCAAATATTATAGTATATACTTATATTAAAATAATAAAAAATATCAGAACCTAATAAAAACGCGAATGTTAAGAAATAAAAATTTGGAAACATCTAGATGCGAACCACCGCCCCAACAAACAACTCCATTAAGGAGAGTGACACTACTCTTTTTTTTTCATTTTGTTCGTTATTGATCATCGTGTTTGCTCGTTGCGGACGTCGCAAGACATCCTGTCCAAGTTCAGTGGTTGATCCTTCCACTCAGTTTTTTGTTACAGACGCCAACCGGCTCTCTGACCGAACACGCTTTTTTTAAATCTCCTTTTCGTTCGTTTTCGTTCGTTGCATCTGCTCGTGGCGGACGTCGCAAGACATCCGTTTCAGTTCGTCGATGATCCATTAACTCAGTTTATTTATTTATTTATTTATTTATTTTTATTACAGAGGGCAGCTAACCCTCTGACCGAACACGCTGAGCTACCGTGCCGGCGTCAGTAGGCTAAACCCACAACAACCCTTTTGAATCTAATCATATTGTGTTACCCTTGCTGAAAATCTTAATCGTAGATATGTTACTAATGGAAAGTTAATTATAACAAATTATACCAAGAACAATGCGTTTTGGGTGGATCTTCAGTGTGACGCTGCCTTCAAATAGCCTACTCTCATTATACGCAAGTTACAAAATTCTTTTGCCACGAGTATGATGTTTCTCATTATTTTATTGGAACGAATCACATAGTTAACGACGGGTTTTCCAGTGATTTTCAATTTGCTGGTGCGCAGACACGCCACATATACATATAGGCTTGAAATGAATGCCAATATGCAGCCTCACAACTCTGTACTGAAGGGAGACGGCGTGCGTGTGACGTAGGTGGCGTTGAGCCATCTCATTGGTGAACGCTCAGACGCACGCTCAGAATATCTGACATGCCAGATACTGACTGAAAGACTCCCGAACGTGCACTATGATGTCAGAAACTCGGCACGCTCAACGCTCAACGTTCTGATGTTCGATCCGTGTGCCGACGGCTTAAGACTGCCGCTAGGTAGGATTCTATTCCGTTGGATTATACGAGTTTCTAGCGAAACACGCAGACGTTGTCCCGCCTGTGTCGAACGCTGCTTTCCTGAGATCGATTCTTGTTCTCGATCGACTCTGCTTCGCGTCGTCTGCCGCGCTCATAGGGTGTTGCAGCAGTTCTTGACGTAAAAGCTCATACTCGCAGGTTTTAAGCCCGTGCGTCTCGCTCTTCAGATGTTTCAGCAGCTCTATTGGCTGACAGTTGCCACACACGTCTGGTTGATCATCCAGTGTTTGATTTTTTTTCGGTGACATTTCAACTAATTTCTAGTGTTCAATGTTTGGTAACAGATGAGGCGTCCAAAGACGCCTGTGACACAGTTTCGTTTCGCCTGCAAACAAAAGAAGACTGGAATGTCATTAGCCTATAAACAAAATAGGAACAGCTATTCATATCGACGTCCAGCAACCCAACAAAAGAAAAAAAATTATAATAGTGTTCTATTTCAAACTCAATTACCACTTGGTAATCACAATCAGGATCATTATTTGTTATTATTGAGAGCTGACGCGTCGGTATCATATTTGCGATCGACTGAACTGTATACGAGTTGATATGCTGCAGAGCCATCTCCGCCCTCAAATACCTAAGTACCCCAAATTTTCATGGCGATCGGTTGAATGGAATGTAAGCTGATTTGGTGCAGCGGAATCTAGTTGCGAGTTACAGCAAAGTGGATAGCGGAAAAACCTTTCACCTTCAAAAAATACATATATGCGCCAAATTTCATGGTGATCGGTCAATCTCTATTGATCTCAAACAGATACAGCACTAGCCGTTTTTATGTATAAGATTCGTTCCATAGACTCGTACCGAAGAAATTCTCGTGAATGTAGAACAAGTGAATCTGTGGAAAACATAATGCAGTATTTTACACAAGAATTAATCTTGTAAGCTTTCTATGTAATTTATTTATATGTGAAATACTGGATACTCGTTTATCAAAAAAATTCTCCTGGTGGAACGTGTGCCTTAGATATCGTATTCAACTGCTGAGTAAAACTGGCTGGTGGTTGGCCCTACTTTGCGCGTGTTAACAGTGCCGTGAAACAAAACTTGGTGAAATGCTGAATTTGAAATTATGAACACAAATCTAATTAAATTCCAGAAGAAACTAATCGTCTGCTCAGTGAAAATTATTTAGCGAAAACTCCATATTGAAGTAGATTATGAAAGTTACGTAAGGTGAACTGAAACCTCTCACTTGAAATATTCACAAAATACTGCTCAACACTGTAGAAAAAAAACTGTTTAATATCACCCCCATTGTTCACGGTAAATTAATCTGATTACTTAGTAGACACCCGAAAATTGCTTGCTCTCAAGAGCGCAAAGTGATATCTCCCGTGAAAGAAAAGTAACTTACCTCTTGCTCAGGATGCTATTTTGTGCCTGGTATACTGAGGTTCTCAAAAGCAATTTAAAATTGCAAAAATTGCAAATACAGCAGCTAAAGAGAAATAATCTACTCTAAATTCTTTTTGACTGTCACAAACAATCTGTGGCTGCGTGTGATGTAAGGTGCGATACATACACAACAAAATATTCAGACCTTAACTAAGAATGATGACGATGGATTTTATTTTAAAGAAAATCGCTCTTGAAAAATTGAACTCTGATTAGTATCAGAAAAGACTGTATTACATAAGAAGACACTGACAATTACGAAATTCTCTCATTACAAAACTTATGGACATTCCAACTTATTACGTAATTTGTTTGATAACGAAAGCAAAGAGGTCAAATTAACACAAATTATTAATATTAATAGTACGTGAGGGAAAAAAATTTCGTTCAATTAATAGTTCTGAGAAACATAAATGTCTTTCTTGCCCTTGAATGGGTAACCTTGAATCAATAAATTAGCTTTACAAGCAGACTGACATCCCCATAATAAAGTATTGCAGGTAACTTCTCCCACATTCGTAAGTATGAGATCTCCTCCTCTAATGCCCAAACGCTCGCTAGTACAGCTCTGGCAAAAATACCCTCGCTCTACACCACAGGCACACGACGTAGTCCACCACAGATTACATTAAACACAGTGGCAAGGATCTTATCGACTGCTCGTGAAGTGCACTCATTTATTTTTATCCCAGTACACCAAAGGAGGCCTCTTACGGGGCAGATCCGGCCGCCTCAGTGCAGAGCTTATTACATTCGACGCCAGACGGATGGGGATGAAATGATTATGAAAAAAACACAACACCCAGTCCCTGAGCGGAGAAAATCCGCGACCCATCCGGGAATCGAACCCGGACCCGTAAGACGGCAATCCGTCACCCTGAGCACTTATATATATATCACTCAGCTATCGAGGCGGACTAGAAAACGGCAGCAAAACCTCAGAATGTATTCTGTTTTACTCTTTCCTATCACAAGTTGTTTATGGTGCACTGGTGTTCTTGAGTATGGAACAGACTACACATACGCCGTTGGCGTTAAAAACTATAGCACAGAGAAAGCGACGTGCAACAAGCGACACACTGGCTGGTATCAAATTTCTGCGGAACTTCGCATAGTACTGTAAGCAGAAGTGAGGCCACATTCATTATGTGTACAAGAAAATATTACACACGAAGTTTCCCATCCTGCAATCGTATTTAAGGGTAGTACGTATCGTGGAATTGATCTGATTATCTCTCAATAATATTTGTCCTCTGGCCGGCCGGTGTGGCCGAGAGGGAAAAAAAAGTGGTTGTAGGGCTTCAGTCTGGAACCGCGCGATTGCTACGGTCGCAGGTTCGAATCCTGCCTCGGGCATGGATGTGTGTGATGTCCTTAGGTTGGTTAGGTTTAAGTAGTTCTCGGTTCTAGGAGACTGATGACCTCAGGTGTTAAGTCCCATAGCGCTCAGAACCTTTTGAAACAATTTTTAAATATTTGTTCTCTCCTGAACAATTTTGTGTATCATTTGTCGATTAATTCTAATTGGAAGAGCAAGTGCAAGTGCCGAATCATTCTGCGCTGACTTCCTTGATTATCCCCATCTCCAAAACTATTCAGTATAGAAGAGTTTGGTTTTCAGCTATTTATTCCTGGAATTCATGTTAATGTTCGTTTTTAAGAGGTTGCATGCAGTGTGTAAACAGAAATGACGTTGTTGCCCATGCATATTGTGGAGACTTTAAATGGTAAAGGAAAACTTACAGATAGAAACATTCTGAACTCCAGCAGTATTACGGGATGCCAATAAGAAGCAATACACGTGATCTACAAGGGATGAAAAGAGTAGTGGGGACTACATTCCATCAAAAATTATCCACTGATGATACACCTATACATAGTATAATTGCGTAGGTTTCTGCGGCCACAGTCAGTCGACATAAATGTTTTCTGGGTGTGGTACCGCGTCGTAATGTATAAAACAAATGCTGCTGGAGAAAAACCAACGTTTCGGCCACGGTTGCAGCAGCCTTTTTCTGGGTCTGCAATAGCTAACTAAAGTTGCGGACAGATACGTGTGAGAAGTGGCCTGTCAGGACGCGCGTTACTGAATACGATATCATCGAGGCTACTTCCATCCTGGCCGCCAAACCGTCTATCACTGTGGTAAACACTTGTCCCTAGGCTATAGGATGTAGGCGGAACCTATAGACTAGAATCAGCGTGGGTTTCGAAAAAGACGATCGTGTGGAAACCCAGTTTGCGGTATTCGTCCACGAGACTCAGAGGGCCATAGACACGGGTTCCCAGGTAAATGCCATGTTTCTTGACTTCCGCAAGGCGTTCGATACAGTTTCCCACAGCCGTTTAATGAACAAAGTAAGAGCATAGGGACTATCAGACCGATTGTCTAATTGGATTGAGGAGTTCCTAGATAACAGAACGCAGCATGTCATTCTCAATGGAGAGAAGTCTTCCTAAGTAAGAGTGATTTCAGGTGTGCCGCAAGAGAGTGTCGTAGGACCGTTGCTATTCACAATATACATAAATGAAATTGTGGATAACATCGAAAGTTCACAGAGGCTTTTTGCGGATGATGCTTTAGTATATCGAGAGGTTGTAACAATGGAAAATTGTACTGAAATGCAGGAGGATCTGCAACGAATTGACGCATGCTGCAGGGAATGGCAACTGAACCTCAATGTAGACAAGTGTAATGTGCTGCGAATACATAGAAAGAAAGATGCTTTATCATTTAGCTGCAATATAGCAGGTCACCAACTGGAAGCAGTTAATTCCATAAATTATTTGGGAGTAGGCACTAGCAGTGATTTAAAATGGAATGATCATATAAAGTTGATCGTCGGTAAAGCAGATGACAGACTGAGTTTCGTTGGAAGAATCCTAAGGAAATGCAATCCGACAACAAAGGAAGTAGGTTACAGTATACTTGTTCGCCCACTGCTTGAATACTGCTCACCGGTGTGGGATCCGTACAAGATAGAGTCGACTGTAGAGATAGAGAAGATCGAACGGAAAGCAGCGCGCTTCGTTACAGGATCATTTAGTAATCGTGAAAGCGTTACGGAGATGATAGATAAACTCCAGTGGAAGACTCTGCAAGAGAGACGCTCAGGAACTCGGTACGGGCTTTTGTTAAAGTTTCGAGAACATACCTTCACCGAGGAGTCAAGCAGTATATTGCTCCCTCCCACGTATATCTCACGAAGAGACCATAAGGATAAAATCAGAGAGATTAGAGCCTGCACAGAGGCATACCGACAATCTTTCTTTCCACGAACAAAACGAGACTGGAATAGACGGGAGAACCGATAGTGGTACTCAAAGTACCCTCCGCCACGCACCCTAAGGTGGCTTGCGGAGTATGGATGTAGATGTAGATGTAGACAACTCCACTGGTAGATTAAGTCTCGCAGGCTGATCTTCACTACAAACTGCAGCTAGGAACTGCCATGCTGGAATTCCGCACTAGAACTGTTGACTGTTGCTGCCTGTGGCTGCCGCTTATCGCAACGCGGAAGTCCATCTCATCGGCGGCGTTGGGGAGACATCTGACTGGGCCGAGCTCGTGGCTGGCGGAGAACTTGAAACCGCCGCCCGTGGCGCCAGTCGGAAACTGTCTCACTGCGCCACCCCCGGCTGCGTCCATTGGCGAGAACGCAACCCACATATGGCGTGACGGATTTCGTCGGGTGCCACGTGAGTCTGATCACAGGCGACGCTGTTGTTACAGCGCCAGACGAGTGGTGCAGCTGCACGTAAATGAATGTAACATTCTGAGCACAAATAAGTGAAGAAATCCACCAGCTCTGTGGCGGCCGCCATTCATAAGAATGGCGCTTGAATTTAACTAAGACTATTTACTGTGCCTCAAATCCCGAGCGTTAAAGTTCATCCATTTTCACTCGGGTGAATCACTGCACTAAGGGGCGCGAATAACTGAAATTCCTTCGAAAATTAAGTTACCAGTACCAAGATTGTAACTGCGCTCCTTGAATTCGTTTCTGACTTCATTCAAAAACGTTCCACCGCTACTAGCATGGTAACGCTCGTTTCACACTACTTCCCGCGAATGTGACGTCATTTTGACGTCACCCGCAATATCGACTACCGCATAATCGGCTATCGACTTTGTAACAAGGAAGAATATGCATGTTTATTGCTCCTCCATTCACTCGCAGCAGTTAAAGCTGTCCTCTTAGGTTCCTGCCTAACCACACATTCGAAAGACGGCACATATTCGGAAATAAAAAGCTGAATACTTGTGAGAAGGAAGAACATGAATCTTATTGTTGCTTTTTCAGTCGTAGCAGTTAAAGCTGTCCTTTTAGGTTTCTACCTAACCACGCCCTCAGGAAACGCTAAATATTTATTTCATCCTTCATTTTCAAATAAGACGGAATGTAAATATCACTTATTGCAGAACATGCCTGTGTTATGTTCATAAGAATGTCCCAGTACGTGTTAACAACATAAAAAAAGTTTCTATTTGACGGGATGCCAACCCAGTACTTTCATTTACGGATACCACATCGTCATCCATACGCTAGCACTTAACCGTGTGGCGTTCGTCACCTGTCTTGAAGGTTTACGTCGTTGATGCGTTATTAAGTGACATGCAGTGATCATCGTGACGCGTCTATGATAAATTTTCAGTTTTCCATTACCCTGAAACGCCATACTGCAAATTATAGAACAAACTTATTTCGTGCTTATTTTGTAAATTACCGACGATAAGGACTCACTCCTGAGAGAGCGCTCTTCTATGAACCCATTAACCGTCGATAAATCATTATGTGGCATTTTATTATAGCAATAATTATACTAAATCACTCCAAGACGACGTGTTTTTGTAAATCTGCGGTGCGCGCGCATGAAGGCTTATGAGAGGACCGTATGGAACGCCAACGGAAGTCGAAATCCGAACATGCGGTCGTCAATATTGTTTACGCTTGAAGGGAGTGTTGTAAAACGAAGGTTACCTCTACGAGCACTGCTAACAAGACCAACGAATAGCAGATCACAAAGCAAATAGTAAATATTTGTCTCAGCAGCATACAACAATTAGTAAAAAACTGCAGTAAATTACTGAAAGCAAAATGAGGACACTTTCACTAGAGTTCAGTATCTGAAATTAAAGCATTATTCACTGAATTGAAACCACGATATAAATTCCTAGAATAATATTACAGATGCTACGTCTCGTAGTATTAAACTTCCTAACAGTATTTAAAACTATTAACTATAACTGAAACAGTCGTGGACTGGAGTGACTATAAACACTTCATTTTAGAACGAATACAGTGGACTGACAGGCTGAGTCTTAAAATTGTCTTCCTGTTTTCGTGGTGCCGTGGCTCACAGACCGTTGTCCGTGAAACAGAGGAGAGACCTCTGTGTTCAAGTCATTCTCACTGCTGGTTACCACTTTCCCTGGGACTCCAAGCTAGGTGTGCGGCAGGGAAGACCGAATGCCCTTAGCAGTGAAAATGAAACAAACTTTTTCCAACATCGTTTATAAACGGATCTTTTTTCTATCTGCATCCCGTTATTATCCTAGCTTGTTATTTGAAATTAATATTTTAGAGAGAAATAACAAAAACCTACGTAATTGGACCATTACACTTTTCGATTACGATAATGGCTGGAAATACACTCCTGGAAATTGAAATAAGAACACCGTGAATTCATTGTCCCAGGAAGGGGAAACTTTATTGACACATTCCTGGGGTCAGATACATCACATGATCACACTGACAGAACCACAGGCACATAGACACAGGCAACAGAGCATGCACAATGTCGGCACTAGTACAGTGTATATCCACCTTTCGCAGCAATGCAGGCTGCTATTCTCCCATGGAGACGATCGTAGAGATGCTGGATGTAGTCCTGTGGAACGGCTTGCCATGCCATTTCCACCTGGCGCCTCAGTTGGACCAGCGTTCGTGCTGGACGTGCAGACCGCGTGAGACGACGCTTCATCCAGTCCCAAACATGCTCAATGGGGGACAGATCCGGAGATCTTGCTGGCCAGGGTAGTTGACTTACACCTTCTAGAGCACGTTGGGTGGTACGGGATACATGCGGACGTGCATTGTCCTGTTGGAACAGCAAGTATCCTTGCCGGTCTAGGAATGGTAGAACGATGGGTTCGATGACGGTTTGGATGTACCGTGCACTATTCAGTGTCCCCTCGACGATCACCAGAGGTGTACGGCCAGTGTAGGAGATCGCTCCCCACACCATAATGCCGGGTGTTGGCCCTGTGTGCCTCGGTCGTATGCAGTCCTGGTTGTGGCGCTCACCTGCACGGCGCCAAACACGCATACGACCATCATTGGCACCAAGGCAGAAGCGACTCTCATCGCTGAAGACGACACGTCTCCATTCGTCCCTCCATTCACGCCTGTCGCGACACCACTGGAGACGGGCTGCACGATGTTGGGGCGTGAGCGGAAGACAGCCTCACGGTGTGCGGGACCGTAGCCCAGCTTCATGGAGACGGTTGCGAATGGTCCTCGCCGATACCCCAGGAGCAACAGTGTCCCTAATTTGCTGGGAAGTGGCGGTGCGGTCCCCTACGGCACTGCGTAGGATCCTACGGTCTTGGCGTGCATCCGTGCGTCGATGCGGTCCGGTCCCAGGTCGACGGAAACGTGCACCTTCCGCCGACCACTGGCGACAACATCGATGTACTGTGGAGACCTCACGCCCCACGTGTTGAGCAATTCGGCGGTACGTCCACCCGGCCTCCCGCATGCCCACTATACGCCCTCGCTCAAAGTCCGTCAACTGCACATACGGTTCACGTCCACGCTGTCGCGGCATGCTACCAGTGTTAAAGACTGCGATGGAGCTCCGTATGCCACGGCAAACTGGCTGACACTGACGGCGGCGGTGCACAAATGCTGCGCAGCTAGCGCCATTCGACGGCCAACACCGTGGTTCCTGGTGTGTCCGCTGTGCCGTGCGTGTGATCATTGCTTGTAGAGCCCTCTCGCAGTGTCCGGAGCAAGTATGGTGGGTCTGACACACCGGTGTCAATGTGTTCTTTTTTCCATTTCCAGGAGTGTAGTAACAACTGTAAACTTCCTAGGAGCAACTATCTCGACAGACATAAACTGAAATGGTCACGTACAATAGCAATAGGAAAAGTAAGTCCTCTGAATTCGTTAGCAGCATCAGAAATATTTCATAAAAATTCATAATATTAATTTGTACATGAAAGAACTGTTCAAAAGGTCATTAGTCAATCTTGGACTTTACTACGCTCGATCAACAGCAGAGACAGAGAGAAATAGAATATTCGATGGAAAATGATGCGATTCGTCACAAGACCATTGAGCCGGTTCCAGAACTTTATAGAGGTGCTCAAGGAAAATGCCTGCAAGAGAGGCGTTTTGTATCGCGGAGAAGTTTACAGTTGAAATTCCGACAGTGTGCTTTCCAAGAAGAGTCTGTTAACATATCGCTTCGCCACACGTACATGTCGTGAAATATCCGCGACGAGGGAATCAGGAAAATTAGAGCTTAAACTGGAGTACACTCACAGGCGAACTTCCCACGCGCCAGCAATGAGTAGAACTGGAAAGACCGATGTGCTAGTGGTATCAGATGTACTCTTCTCAGAGCACCATCAGGTCGTATAGATGTAGATGCAGATGCAGATCTACTTCAGTCAATGCAGCTCTCTGCAGTTCGGTCAAATTATCATGTAAATAATACACTTTTTGAAGTTGTTAGTAATTTCCGCGGTGGACTTTGTTTCTCACTACCAGAGAGTATGATTGAGAAAAAAACGAGGACCTCTCTGGCACATATTTTCTTTCTTTTGGTCTATACTTCTGTGCAGAGTGAAACCGAACACCACCGACACAATTTCGGAGATCATTCAGAAAAATTGTCTATTTTGACATGAGGTATCCTTTATCTTCTGTGGAATACTGTAATTTGATTTATTCGGCTCGTCGCCGCAGGTACCTTCGCTCCTGTGAAGCTATTTTCACAAAAATGAAAAAAACGGTCTTATATGCCAACACCAAAACATACAAGAAGAATCACAGAGTAATGCAGCAGTCGTCAAACAGATGTGAAAGTAGTGCGATGTGGCTGCTGTCGCTGTGGGAAAGCTCATCACAGCGACATTGCTCGTCTTCGTCAGTAAACCTGTTCCTACTGCTGTATTATCACCGTTACCTTGTCCGCCACCGGTAGCTCGTCAGCGCTACAGAATGTCAATCCTACGGGCCCAGGTTCGATTCCCGGCTGGGTCGGAACTTTTCTCCGGTCAGGGACTGGGTGTCGTGTTGTCCTACTCATGATCATTTCATCGCCATCGATCGAAAGACTTGCACCCGGCGACGTGAGGCCCTAGTCACACGACATTTACCGTTAACGTACAACAAACACTGCCTGAAAGACCAGCACGAAACAGAACCAGTCATTACTGAAAGCAGGCCTTATGGCGAAGAATAAGAGCGGCCATTACTCTTTTCAACAGCAAGTACCGTTGGCGAATGGAACAAGTGTGTTTCCAAAGAAGGCACGCAGTGCATAATGAGACAATGGAGCGCACTTGTCATTTCTGTTTGTTCCTTATTTTTTAAAGGTTGAATTCGAATATCACCGATAGTCAAATTACCTTTGACCGGCATCCGGACTCGAGGAGGACTCGAACCTCCGCCGGGACCAGCCGCACAAACCATGACCGTTCGGCTAATCCCGCTCGGCTTTTCGGAAGTAATCACGTCCATATTCGTCTGGTGTAGCATCAGGAGGCAGTGGCCATTCCGCCTACTCGAAGGAAGTTTTCATTCCACCTACACGAAAGAAGTTCTACCGCTTCAGTAATCGATAACTGACCGTGCTACGGAAATAGTGCCGACATCGACCGCCCAGAACTGTAATTCTGCATCGCTGGTATCGAACTGCCGACTACTGTACTGCGGTACAAAGACGACCCCTTCCACCGAACGAATGCGTTACCGCAGTGGTGCGGTCTAAGCGACGCAGCCGTGGATTGAACGTTTAGGAAACCGTCGGGAACTAAAAACATAGATCCAGTTAGTCCACAACACTCATTTCTCTGTTTTACACATCCTTTCCTCTCTACGTGTCGGGTGGGCGCGGAAAACCGACGAATAGACGTGAAACTGTTGCGAAGCTGACCACCCAGATGAACCGACGGGCTACCAACATGACCTCTCAAAGAACGTTGTTGTGTGCGGGCCGCCTCAACGAGCGCCTGGTCCATGAATCCACGCTGACTGCTGTTCGTCGGCGATAAAGTCCACTGTGTGGCGACACGTGGCCTTTCCAGATGAATCACGTTTTGGTTCAAATGGCTCTGAGCACTATGGGACTTAACATCTGAGGTCATCAGTCCCCTAGAACTTAGAACTACTTAAACCTAACTAACCTAAGGACATCACACACATCCATGTCCGAGGTAGGATTCGAACCTGCGACCGTTACGGTCGCGCAGTTCCAGACTGACGCGCCTAGAACCGCTCGGCCACTCCAGCCGGCCAATCACGTTTTATGGTCCATGGGACAGATGGCAGTTGGCGTATATAGCGTGAAAGCAAACACCCAGCAACAATCGTCGGAATGTCCCAGGCTGGAGGATCGTGCGTTATGAACTGGGAAATGTTTTCGTGGCATTTCTGGGTGCTCTCACCATTGTGGAAGGCACTGTGGATCAACACAAGTATGCAACTATCCTTGAGGACAATGTCAACCTCTACATGCAGTTTGTTTTTCCTACGCATGATGGTACATACCAGCAGGATAATGCAACGTGTCACACAGCTCGCAGAATCCGTGCGTGGTTCGAAGAGCACCAGGATACGTTTAGCCTATACCCGTAGCCACCAAACTCTACGGATTTAAACCCAATCTAGAACCTGTGCGACCACCTCTATCGGGTTGTTCGCGTCATGGAGGTTCAGCAGAGAATCCTGGCGCAGCCGATCGCAGCACTGGAGCCGCCGTGACTCTACATCTCTGCCGGTACCTTCCAGAAGCCCACTGACTCTCTCTCTGCACGACTCGCAACTGCTCGCGCTGCAATCTGTGCCTGTTCAGGCTTTTGACAGGTGGCAGTATTAATGTTACTGGACGGTGTATTTCCGGTTCCAGAATATTCGACAACGTTGCAAAATAATCCAGAATACTCGACAATAAATCTATGTTTTGTATAGTGTAGAAAATACTCAGTTACACTTTTTTCCTTTTACTTTGTAACCGCTTTGTATCCATATGATCATCATCAGATATGTCTATCTTCATAAACCGTTTCGTAAAATTAAAAAAAAAATAGAAAACTTGGCGCTGAGGTAAATTCCATTAAAAGTTGCCAAACTCATCTTGGCGACAAGTCGTTTTTAATGTTTTATTTAACTGTTTATCGATACATATTGGATAGTGATAATATGAAGTGAAACCAGTTTTAAAATGAAAGAACAAATTTGTGATCGAAGACTGTTCAAAACATCTAGTCGATCACCGTGATTTGCTTCATTTAAACCCCACTGAGTTGATAGCTGGGTCAGAACAGTTCCTTTCTTCGGCATTTGACTTTGCAACCAAGGGGAAGATCCCAGAAATGGAGGAATGGGACCTATTTTTAGCCGGCCGTGGCGGCTGAGAGGTTCTAGGCGCTTCAGTCCGGAACCGCGCGACTGCTACGGTCGCAGGTTCGAATCCTGCCTCGGGCATGGATGTGTGTGATGTCCTTAGGTTAGTTAGGTTTAAGTAGCTCTAAGTTCTAGGGGACTGATAACCTCAGATGTTAAGTTCCATAGTGCTCAGAGGCATTTGAACTTATTTTTATTTTGAGGACAATACAGAGGGGTCCAAAAAAATGTATCCACTGCTTAAATGTCAACAACTTGCAAACTAATTGATAGAATTGTCTCATTTTTGGTGAAAGTGTAGCTTAAAGTCCAACGTAAAGATACCACTGTAGGTGTTCGAAATGGTCACCATATACATCCACACACAAATGATGCCGCCGAACTGCAGCACGAACTACTGACTGCGACGTGTTCAGTTGGATATTTGCACATGAATGTACCATGGATTCTCGAAGTTCATCCAATGTGCGTGGCTTTTGTCGATAAACGACGTCCTTTGGTGTTCCCCACAGGTAAAAGTCCAGAGGAGTTAGGTCTGGGGAACCTGGGGAACGTGGTGGATACTCCACAGCACCTCTACGGCCTATCCATCTTCCTGGTAAATTTTCGTCGAGATACACCCCGATACGATTTTGATAGTGGGCTGGGGCACCATCCTGTTAAAAGTAAACTCTTCCGTCTTCTGTGGTGAGCGAGTGAATTGTTGTAACACACAACGGGAGTCAGCTGGACTTGTTACTGTTACAGGCCGTCCAGATAGTTGTTTGTGTACATCTTTAACACAGCCTTCGGCTTCCAATTTGTCTCCAATGCGACGAATCGTTAAACGTGTCGGTAGCTCTGTTTGATGCTCTTTTCGCCATTGCCGTTGAACCTCATTAATGTTTTCGTACTTAAAATACCACTTCAAAACTGACTTCCTTTCATCGAATGTAAGCCTTGCGCCAGCCATGTTTACTCGTGTAACTAGGTGCAACTAAGAACAAAACAGTGGCGATCTGGTGACTGTCATGTGACGAAACGAAACACACGCAATACAACGCTTGTGTGGCGATTGCCGGAACTACAGACTATTACACTACCAAAGGTGAGACAACTCGGTCAATTAGTTTGTCAGTTATGGACTTTTGAACAGTGGATACATTTTTTTTTTGACCTCTCCGTATATCCTAGATAAAAACTGTACGCCAAATGCTTGTGTGTCTTCCTGTTCATGTGTGGAGCAGAGGTCAGGCAATGATTCTCCCGGCATTGTGATACTACGAGCAGTCGGTTCCCGGAGCGTGAGCTGGTGGAGGCCGTGTTTATTGTACAGCGAACTAAACGTGACATGGATATTGTACTCTCAGGGAAATACGTTATAGAACCTATAAGCCTTACACAATAAGAACAAATGCACTACAAAAAGTTGCGATAGTGAGACGAGTTCATTGCAACTTTAAGTAACAGAGGAAGCAAGTCGCAACAACAATAAGAACAGTAAGCCACGCTACACTGAAACTCGAGATCCGCAGCCACACACACAGCTCGCGGAAACTCAGTGTTGCCACATTTCGCAGCTGCTGCCACGTCGACGAGTCATGTGAGAACATCCGCCGTGAAATCCAATATTCCGGCAGCAACATTCACCAACAGGCAGCGCAATATTGAACTGAACGTGGGAGGAAGTTACTTCCAACACCTCGTGTAATGTGCCTTCATTTCTCAACCATAAAGATACGTCATATGGTTTCATATACTCTTTTACTAAAATTTTTACAAGACTTTTCCCAGGACCCCTTGCTTGTGGGACACGCTGTATATCTAAGGGGCCTTCTTCTTATTCTTCCGCTTTTATGACCTTATAGGATCACTTCAGTCAATCATTTTCTGGTCATCTTTTTCGATAGGCGTTCTTTTCGAATTGCCCAGTCTCTTTCCATACATTCTGATCTTTCTTCACGTTCTTCATCTGTAAACACCCTTTTTATTGTTTGTCGTGTGTCTATTTTTTGTTTAAATCTTATTTTTATGTTTTTCAGCTTCTTTAAATTTTGCAAATGGCCCAGGGTTAATTCTAGCTCTTTCATAGCCTGATTCCCTTTCTCTAACCTACTTGTTTTAAAGTTTCTCTAAAAGTTTCTTTGGTAATCTGATTTCTTTTTCCTCATAATATGACCAAAAAAGATATCGTTTTAATTCATTGTCGTTTGTGTGTTACTTGATTTTTTTTTCAATTTTCTGCAAATTTTCTGTTATGTTTCGCATACCACCCAGAATTAATCACAGCTGTTTCATGTCCTCCTTGATTTCCTCATTGCTTCAAGTTCCAAAGTTTCTTTATAATTTTTGTTGAAAAGCTAGCTTCTGGTGTCCTCATAACGTGACGAATAAGAGAGATCCCTTCTTTCTGTATGCTATCTGTAATTGGCTGCCGTTCTCTGTACACCACTTTATTTCACACTAACAGCCATTGTCCACCGTTTTGATTTTTATTATTTATGCATCTTCTACCTACTCTTCTCTGTACTTCTAGGATTTTGTTGACTTTTTTTTCTGGATGAATTCCAAAATAGTTTCACTCTGGTTGAACCACTATCTTGTAATGTTTTAACTTAGTTTTGATTGACACACTTGTTTATTGTCTGTGGATCAAATTAATTTTTGAGCTTTAATCAATTGATCATTTCTTACTTGTCATGCAGGTTTCTCGTAAAAGTTGTATGTTGTATTTTCTCCTACATATTTAAAATGTTTCACTAATTTTACTTCTCATTATTTACTTAAGTGGTTGTAATTTCTTAGTCTTTCCCAGCGATTAGGTGCCATCTCGTGGAATCAGGTGCATAGCTGGTGGTCTGCGTCATTGGAAGTCCTCTGGAGAAGTATTGAGTCATATTGTCTCTATAGCCATCTGCGAAAGTGGCCCGTAAATGTTCAATGGGATACACATTGGGTGATCTGGTTAGCCAAATCATTCGCTCGATTTGCCCAGAATGTTCTTTTCAACTTATCTCGAAGAGCTGTGGCTTGGTGACATGACGCATTGTCATCCACAAAATTTCTATCTCAAATCGCCCCAAATGATAGGTTCAGCTGAACCAGAGGAGCCAGTCCATTCCATGTAAACACAGCCCACACCATTATGGAGCCACCACCAGCTTGCACAGTGCCTTGTTGACAGCTTGGGTTCACTGCTTCTTGAGGTCTGCACCACGCTCGATCCCTACCACCACCTGTTACCAACTGAAATCATAACTCTTCTGACCAGACCACGGTTTTCAATTCGTCTAGGGACCAACAGATATGGTCACGAGACCACTTGTGGCTCTGCAGGCGGTGTCTTGTTGCTAGTAAAGGCACTCGAGTCGATTGTCTGCTGATAACGCCATATTTCGCTGCAATGACCTAAGGGATACGTTCGTCGTACGTGTCACATTAATTTCTGCTATTATTTCAAGCAATGTTGCTAGTCTGTTAGCACTGACAGCACTATGTAAATGCCATTGCTCTCAGTCGTCAAGTGAAGAGTGTCGGTCATTTGAATCACTTGAGGAGAAATAACGGCTCCGCCAGTGCACTACCTTTTATACCTTCCATACGCGATACTACCGCCATGTGTATATGTGCATATGTGCATGTAGCTACCGCAATCATCCCAGTGTGTCTTTCGTGTCATATTAATCTGTAGTTGCGTAAGGCTACCATTCGCAAATGTGTAGATCATTTTCAACAAACCTGTATTCGATTTAAAGCATACTTACGCTCCTCCGACAACATTATTAATCCCACATCATTTATCCATGGATTATGTTTATAATTAGTTCGCTAAAGCACCTGCTACATTACAGTGGTCTAAGGGTCGGTTCTTTAATAAAAGCATGGACTTTAAAGCGCTAATGAACGACCGATCGCTTCGACACTGGAGCGAGCCAAGCTGATTGTCTAGGTCGGGCAGTGCCCAAAGCAAGGGCGGATTTTCGTAGCACGCATAGGAGTGCACCTCTGTGGACGTGATGAAACATTCATTCACATAGAGATCTTTGTTTTGGTATAATCGCAACATTTACTAAAATCTTTATGAGCGTCGGACGGCATTCTTGGAATTCAGAGCCGGCCGGATTGGCCGAGCAGTTCTAGGCGCTTCAGTCTGGAACCGCGCGACCGCTACGGTCGTAGGAATGGACGTGTGTGATGTCCTTAGGTTAGTTAGGTTTAAGTAGTTCTAAGTTCTAGGGGACTGATGACCTCAGATGTTAAGTCCCATATTGCTCAGAGTCACTCGAAGCATATATATATATATATATATATATATATATATATATATATATATATATATATATATATATGGAATTCAAAGAATACCTCCATACAGAATTAGAACATTTTAGCATGTTCTAAGTCTGGATAAAAGTCCGACTGTTAAATGCTGAAAGAGTGGCAGAAGTAGCTGCAATTTCAACCACTTCCTGCCCCCAAAACTTCTGCAACATCCGAACGCAAATCCCCTCTGGCACAATGAAGATGGCACACACACACACACACACACACACACACACACACACACACACACACACATACATACACACAGCCATACAGCCACAAGCAGCAGGCAATGTTTGTGAAGATAAACCAGTGTAAAGGCAATTTTGGATTTCAGGCAGCTAATCCTGATCACCCCAAAGGTGTCCAGAGAGAGCCAATGCACTGCTGGGAATTAAAACAGCAGTATTATAAATGGGCATGGGAAAATCGTCAAACTTGTATAAAATGTATTACTTGTCTGGATTGCAAGCGATAACTGCATAAAATCCACATTGTCTAAATTATGAATATAAGCCAAAATTATGCAGTGGGTTTCTCATTCAGATATCACATCAAAATGATGGTTGTTTATCAGAAAATCGTGTTACGCTCAGTGTAAGAAACAGAAACATCTAGCAGTGTTTATCGTTCTGCAATGTCGGTGCTCGCTGTGGTTGAGATCCAACAAGTGTCGTGTGAATTTGAAAATGTTTGTGCAGGAGCGACATACACTCCTGGAAATGGAAAAAAGAACACATTGACACCGATGTATCAGACCCACCATACTTGCTCCGGACACTGCGAGAGGGCTGTACAAGCTATGATCACACGTACGGCACAGCGGACACACCAGGAACCGCGGTGTTGGCCGTCGAATGGCGCTAGCTGCGCAGCATTTGTGCACCGCCGCCGTCAGTGTCAGTCAGTTTGCCGTGGCATACGGAGCTCCATCGCAGTCTTTAACACTGGTAGCATGCAGCGACAGCGTGGACGTGAACCGTATGTGCAGTTGACGGAGTTTGAGCGAGGGCGTATAGTGGGCATGCGGGAGGCCGGGTGGACGTACCGCCGAATTGCTCAACACGTGGGGCGTGAGGTCTCCACAGTACATCGATGTTGCCGGCAGTGGTCGGCGGAAGGTGCACGTGCCCGTCGACCTGGGACCGGACCGCAGCGACGCACGGATGCACGCCAAGACCGTAGGATCCTACGCAGTGCCGTAGGGGACCGCACCGACACTTCCCAGCAAATTAGGGACACTGTTGCTCCTGGGGTATCGGCGAGGACCATTCGCAACCGTCTCCATGAAGCTGGGCTACGGTCCCGCACACCGTTACGCCGTCTTCCGCTCACGCCCCAACATCGTGCAGCCCGCCTCCAGTGGTGTCGCGACAGGCGTGAATGGAGGGACGAATGGAGACGTGTCGTCTTCAGCGATGAGAGTCGCTTCTGCCTTGGTGCCAATGATGGTCGTATGCGTGTTTGGCGCCGTGCAGGTGAGCGCCACAATCAGGACTGCATACGACCGAGGCACACAGGGCCAACACCCGGCATCATGGTGTGTGGAGCGATCTCCTACACTGGCCGTACACCTCTGGTGATCGTCGAGGGGACACTGAATAGTGCACGGTACATCCAAACCGTCATCGAACCCATCGTTCTACCATTCCTAGACCGGCAAGGGAACTTGCTGTTCCAACAGGACAATGCACGTCCGCATGTATCCCGTGCCACCCAACGTGCTCTAGAAGGTGTAAGTCAACTACCCTGGCCAGCAAGATCTCCAGATCTGTCCCCCATTGAGCATGTTTGGGACTGGATGAAGCGTCGTCTCACGCGGTCTCCACGTCCAGCACGAACGCTGGTCCAACTGAGGCGCCAGGTGGAAATGGCATGGCAAGCCGTTCCACAGGACTACATCCAGCATCTCTACGATCGTCTCCATGGGAGAATAGCAGCCTGCATTGCTGCGAAAGGTGGATATACACTGTACTAGTGCCGACATTGTGCATGCTCTGTTGCCTGTGTCTATGTGCCTGTGGTTCTGTCAGTGTGATCATGTGATGTATCTGACCCCAGGAATGTGTCCAATAAAGTTTCCCCTTCCTGGGACAATGAATTCACGGTGTTCTTATTTCAATTTCCAGGAGTGAACTTCACACAATGCAGTGTGCCAGCGGCGACACGCGACTAGCGCCCAAGACGACAGACATGTTCTTCGCTCGTCTGTGCGGGTCGGTACAACTACGTCACGAGTGCTGAGTTGGGAAGTCGACTTGTTTGCAGCAAGAGAACTGTCCACACTGAAAGTGCGCTGACGCCACAGGCTGTAAACACTCCGGCGACTGTTCGGCTTCGCTTGACACAGCAGCGGAGAGGAGTGTCAAACGACAGCACACAGGTGTGGCAACATATTCTCTTTTCATACAAGTCCCAGTTCTGCATACACTGTGATGGGAGAATCCTCGTACGGAGCCTGTGCGGAGAACGAACAAGGCTGTAATGCATTCGTCATCTTCATAAGGGTGCAGCATGTGATGTGATGGAATTGTTGTTGTTGAGGTCTTCAGTCCAGAGACTGATTTGATGCAGCTCTCCATGCTACTCTATCCTGTGCAAGCTTCTTCATCTCCCAGTACCTACTGCAACCTACACCTTTCTGAATTTGTTTAGTGTATTTATCTCTTGGTCTCCCACTACGTTTTTTCCCTCCACGCTGCCCTCCAATACTAAATTGGTGATCCCTTGATGCCTCAGAATATGTCCTACCAAGCGATCCCTTCTTCTAGTCAAGTTGTGCCACAAATTTCTCATCTCCCCAATTCTATTCAATACCTCCTCATTCGTTATGTGATATACCAATCTAATCATCAGCATTCTTCTGTAGCACCACATTTCGAAAGCTTCTATTCTCTGTTTGTCTAAACTATTTATCGTCCACGTTTCACATCCATACATGGCTACACCCGATACAAATTCGATGTTCACAAATATCTCTTCTTCAGAAACGCTTTCCTTGACATAGTCAGTCTACATTTTATATTCTCTCTACTTCGACCACCATTAGTTATTTTGCTCCCCAAACAGTAAAACTCATTTACTACTTTAAGTGTCTCATTTCCTAATCTATAACCCCCAGCATGACCCAACTTAATTCGACTACATTCCATTATCCTCGTTTTGCTTTTGTTCATGTTCACCTTATATCCTCCTTTCAAGACACTGTCCATTCCGTTCAATTGCTCTTCCAAGTCCTTTGCTGTCTCTGACACAATTACAATGTCATCGGCAAACCTGAAAGTTTTTATTTCTTCTCCATGGCTTTTAATTCCTACTCCGAATTTTTCTTTTGTTTCCTTTACTGCTTGCTCAATATACAGATTGAATAACATCGGGGACAGGCTACAACCAGTGTCTCACTCCCTTCCCAAGCACTGCATCCCTTTCATGCCCCTCGACTCTTATAACTGCCAAATGGTTTCGGTACAGATTGTAAATAGCCTTTCGCTCCCTGTATTATACCTCTGCTATCTTCAGAAATTGAAAGAGAGTATTCCAGTCAACATTGTCAAAAGCTTTTTCTAAGTCTACAAATGCTAGAAATGTAGGTTTGCCTTCTCTTAATCTATTTTCTAAGATAAGTCGTGGGGTCAGTATTTCCTCACGTATTCCAACATTTCTACGGAATCCAAATTGATCTTCCCCGAGGTCGGCTTCTATCAGTTTTTGCGTGATGGAATTATGGAGTGCCATTGGGTACACAACAAAAACACTTCTGGTTCACGTAGCCAGAAGCCAGACAGCAGCTGTCATAGTACAGACGTCTTGAGGCCGTTGTCTGTGCCCTATTCTTCGAAGTCTCTGTCACGTTCTATTTCAGCAAGAAGACACAAGACCGCAAGTTGCTCCTGCTGTCCTGACCTACCTTGATGGAGAGGCTCTTCAACTGTTGTCCTGTTCAGCAGGTTCCCCAGATCTCTCAGCCACTGGAAACATCTGTTGGTGGATTGCCGCACAAAGTTAAAGCAGCTTCGAGGGACGTACTGGTGTGTCCGTCGTCCAGTGTCGACGCCCAGCCACGATACAGCCATTGGTGTCACCAGAGGTTGCGGTTCTAAAGGCCCGGCCAGACAAAACGCGCCAGTCCACATTATCGCGTGGTCTCCGTCAGACAGAGCGCCGAGCTGTCTTGCTGTGAACCAACTTTTGCGCCGGCCGCAGCTGCCGTGTGCACCTGCTGAATGCTGTGTGGTGGCAGCGGCAGGGGGCGGCTCTGTCGTATCCTGCTACACAGTCGAGCTGCTGGCGAGGTTCCTGCCGCTTGAACTGTTCAACAGCTGTGGCAGCTGCTGCAGCCGGTCTCTTTGTTGGGGCGCCCCCTTGCCGCTGAAAGCGCCGGGCATCCGCTGCGGTCTCATTGTCAGCCGCACCGACAGGGTACTTCCTATTCTGTATCTTTCCGCCATTGTGTCGATCGTCTCGGTACTCAAGAGCACCGAACGGTCTAGTACTCGATTTAGAGCCTCTGCCTTATCCAGTATGCATTTCGGAAGCGATACCGTTCGGCTCTAGAGAACCGAAGCGCTGTTGTCGGTTCGCATCGCGCAAGCCAATCAAAAGCAAGCGGCCGCAGATCCGCGCATGCGCACTGCAGCGCGCACAGCGCCACCAACACAAAGCGGCTAGCAGACGAGACAGGCGCGCTGTTCTTCCAAGTACCGAAAACTGCGTTTACGCTGACATATCTTTATGGCATAACGCATGACTGCGCATTCCATCGAGCTTACGTGCCCGCCTTCATCACTCTTGCCTCCTTGTCAGGCGCAGTATATCGATTTCCATGATTCTCAGATGAAATGCATTGAAATTTTTTACAGTTTCCCTGACCTCATGATTTCATGCATGCATAATAACGATAGCGTATTTGACTATTCTGCAGATTGTCGTAAATGCCGCACTATGTTATCTTATTCTCATTCACACCGACATCGTGTTTTGGATTTTCCATTTCGGAACATGAATTACGAATAGTATGTAGCACTATATTTTACTATTACATCTATAAAAACACCCGAAAGATTGATTCAGAGAGTTTCAAAGAATAAGAAGATAAACAGAATGTGGTTATAACTCGCTGCTAGAGATCCAAATGATTAAGTAGCCCATTTCCCTATATGATACGTCAACGATCTGGGTCTTAAAAAGCCGGCCGAGCGGTTCTAGGCGCTTCAGTCTGAAACCGCGCGAATGCTATGGTTGCAGGTTCGAATCCTGCCTCGGGCATGGATGTGTGTGATGTCCTTAGGTTAGTTAGGTTTAAGTAGTTCTAAGTTCTAGGGGACTGATGAGCTCAGATGTTAAGTGCTTAGAGCCATTCGGGTCTTAAAAACAAAATTGAAAAAAACGCATTTTCGAGAGCTCCTGCAGTTCGTCGAAGTATATAACATGCAGCTCATGAATGAAAATATTTCGTATATGGTGCTACAATCTATGGCGGAGATCTTTTATCTCTGTCTACTATTGTCCAGGATTCGATCGCAGACAAATAACTGTGATAAGCAAGATTACGAAGATGATTGCTGCTAGCTACATTCCTAGTAATTTAAATTGTGCTCTTAGATTCCTGACTAACCGCATACACGGAAATCGCTACTTCTTCAGAAAAAGTGGGGAATTATTTCTGATAAGAAAAAATGCAGAGGTCACTGTCGGTTGTTTCACTCACATTAATTTCATCTCCAGCAATTTCATATTTCGTTTTTTAAACACACAGAAATCACGAAATCATTACTGATGAAGTGCGCTCTTACATGTAAGTAAGAGCGACTATTGCAGAAAAATCTTAACTTCACGAATAACAATGTCTCAGAACGTGTTGCATATATGAATCGGGAAAAAAATGCTTACACTCATCCGTTTCGTGAAATCGTGGTTTTTTTCATTTCGCTCAATTCCTGTACTATAGCGAAGAGGAGCGTAGGCTCACTTCGTTGCCAAACGGTGCTGCATAAGGCATAAATGCATGATAGTTTGGAAGGTTTCCAATATCAGGCTTCACATGATTGCTTTCCATTGTTACTTGAAAGTTGTGAACACTTTTCGATAGTTACTAACTAAACCATTTGTGGGAAAAATTACACAATGTCACTAGTAACGTCACACTCATGTAATACACGTAAGCTCAGCCGATGTCTTGATATTTAATTATCTTTAAACTCTTATTTGCATAAAAATAACACGTATTTTGAGAGAATATTGAGCGAAAACTTTTTTTAATGCAATCATTCACAGTAACAACCGAACCTAACCACAATTCTAACAAAGGAAAATATTCTACTATGAACTCACTTTCCAACTGGATGCGTCCTCTGGTGATTCTTTAGTAATACAATCACTAAATCCAAAGCTAAAACCGCTAAATATGTTTAAAATAACAAATTATAGGTGTACATAAACCACAGCCACCGATCGACAGGGCCAGACCGAAATCCAAAACCTCTCGGTACAACTGTCGTAAAATCGGTGGGAGGACCGTTCGGTATCGGTAACAGGTCTCAGAAGCTTACTGAACAGGATGTTTTGGTAAAGAACAGAAAATTACGTCACTACCGAGACAAACCTACTATAGCGATCGGTAGGAAAAATACAGAATAGGGCCCCTGGCCGTGTTCTGTCTGGCTGGGCCTCATATCTCGCAGCTAGCGTGCACCAAATCACCCAAGAATTTAATGACCTGTTCTTCCTGCTGTACTGTACAGGCACAGTAAGCAATATATTGTTATCTGCTACACCTTGCAGTGCTGTAGTTATAATATTTACCAGCTTGTATCGTGGTGTGGCTTCCAGTAAGCTATAAACGACAAAGTGGTACATTTTCCGACATCAGTGAGTAATGTTTAAATATTATATGCGCCAAATGACTACACTAATTTCTTGTAGTGCTACTACATATACAGGGTGTATAAAAAATCATCTGGTTTAAAATAATCATAACTTTTATGTTATTTCAGATATATGCGTGAACAACGTAGTGTTGGAAAGAGCAAACTCTCGGGCTTTATATGGTTCCCTCTAGGTAGCCGCAGTATGCACCCACTTCAGTTCTACAAAAAATGGTGTCGGGACAACAGAAAGCGGTTTGTGTTCTGCGTTTTTTTGCAGTGCGGGTGAGTAATAATTGTTCACCGTGACTTTCGTACCAGGTATTCTGTGGATCGTCCTGTAGCACACAGCATTAGACGATGGCATGAACAGTTCCGAGAAACTGGTTGTTTGTGTATAGGCAAATCACCGGGCCGTCCCCGAGTGTCTGACACAGACGTCGAACGCATCCGCCATGGTTTCACAATGAGTTCTCAGAAATCCGTTCGCCGTGCTGCTCGAAAGCTCAGCATGCTCCCGATGTCCGTCTGGTGTGTGTTGCGTCGACGTTTACACATGAAACCACACAAACTTCAGGTGCTGGAAGTTCTTCGTGAAGGTGACAAACAACAACGTGTGGACGTCTGTAATTTCGTTCTTGGCAAGGTAGAGGATGACAGTTTTCTTCCTCGCTTAGTGTTTAGTGACGAGTCAACATTCCATTTAAATAGAAAGGTGAACCGTCATAATCTGAGAGTATGGGGTACGACGCAACCACATGAAGTTGTACAACATGTGAGGGACTCTCCAAAATTTAATGTGTTTTGTGCAGTTTCTACATCTACATACATACTCCGCAATCCACCATACGGTGCGCGGCGGAGGGTACCTCGTACCACAACTAGCGTCTTCTCTCCCTGTTCCACTCCCAAACAGAACGAGGGAAAAATGACTGCCTATATGCCTCTGTACGAGCCCTAACCTCTCTTATCTTATCTTTGTGGTCTTTCCGCGAAATGTAAGTTGGCGGCATTAAAATTGTACTGCAGTCAGCCTCAAATGCTGGTTCTCTAAATTTCCTCTGTATCGATTCACGAAAAGAACGCCTTCTTTCCTCTAGAGACTCCCACCCGAGTTCCTGAAGCATTTCCACAATACTTGCGTGATAATCAAACCTACCAGAAACGAACCTAGCAGCCCGCCTCTGAATTGCTTCTATGTCCTCCTTCAATCCGACCTGATAGGGATCCCAAACGCTCGAGCAGTACTCAAGAATAGGTCGTATTAGTGTTTTATGAGTGGTCTCCTTTACAGATGAACCACATCTTCCCAAAATTCTACCAATGAACCGAAGACGCCAACCGCCTTACCCACAGCTGCCATTACATGCTTGTCCCACTTCATATCGCTCTGCAATGTTACGCCCAAATATTTAATCGACGTGACTGTGTCAAGCGCTACACTACTAATGGAGTATTCAAATATTACGGGATTCTTTTTCCTATTCATCTGCATTAATTTACATTTATCTACATTTAGAGTTAGCTGCCATTCTTTACACCAATCACAAATCCTGTCCAAGTCATCCTGTATCCTCCTGCAGTCACTCAACGACGACATCTTCCCGTACACCACAGCATCATCAGCAAACAGCCGCGCATTGCTATCCACCCTATTTCACGTGAAAAGGTGTAGGATCCTTTTTTCCTTTGCCGAGAATGCTATCATAGGAAGCACATATCTAGACATCTTTGAGAACTTCCTTTTTCCCATGACTTCATTTACCAACAGGATGGGGCACCGCCACACTAACATCTGGAGGTGTGGGCCCGTACAACGATGCATCGGTCGCACTGGACCAAATGATTCAGCCTTACATTACTGGCCTCGAAGGTCACCGGACCTGACTGTACGTGATTGTTTCTTATGTGGTTTTATAAAGGACTCTGTTTGTGTGGTCCCATTACCAACAACAGTGAAGGAACTGAGACATCGCATAACAGCAGCTGTGGAAGCTGTAACTCAAAACATGCTCACTGCAGTGTGTGTACAAGCTGAATACTGCTTTGACGTATGCCGTGTATCTCAAGAGGGGCATATTAAACACCTATGAAAAGGCACGAAAAAAACTTTTTGAATTTCCCGTTCACCAAAAAACAAAAGTCATTGTATATGTTTATTAGTTTCAGAACCATAAACGTGCCAAATTGGATGATTCTTTTTGTTATACCCTGTATTTTTGGCAGCACTGGAAGAGTTTCAACAACATAACGTAACATGTGTGGAATATGATCCACTAGTAGCAAGGTAACAACACTGCAAAATATTATCTCGCAGTTAGGAGAAAAGGCCGATTAAGGTTTGTCCTATACGGCGCCAAATGTAAACTAACTCAGGTACGGTCTGTGTGTTTAGCTGTATGCTTACGCCTCCGCTGAATGGGTCCCCACTAGTTGCTGAAGAATTTAGGGTACAGAACATCATCAGAATATCTGCAAGGGGAAATACATAGCCATAAACGCAAGTGTAAATTAACAAAAGGTGTAACAAAGTACACTCAAAGATAAGACATATTAAAAAGACAAGTCTTCGTACAGAGTATGACGTCACATGTATCAACTGTCACCTTCAGAATTCAACTAACAGAAAAACGGCATTACACGGTTTAACACCAGATTTGCCACCCGGTGGCATAAATGCATAAGCGCTGTGTACCCGTAGAAATAAATGGACAACCTCATACTGAAACCAAAAAGTGCGTAGTTGGAATAAAGACCTAAATACGAAACTAAAAACAGTATAAAAGCAAAACCATATACAAGAGTGCATAAAGCACACAATATTTGATAAGTGGCTGTACAGAAGTTAGGAACTGTAACCAAACGGCGAGACTGGTTTGCTACAGTGACGCTGTATGGGACTACATAAATAAACGAGCAACCTGCTAATGAAAATAAAGTATTACTGAAGAGCGAACAGGACCTAACTCTGAACCAAGGTAAACATGATAAACACAACAGTATAACAACATCGTTACAAACCATGCAAGATGCAGTTTGAGCCTGTAAGGAAGAGTAAGATTGGGTACTGGGAAGATAAAGAGGAGCAGGAACAGAGATGATAAATTTACGAACCTCTCATAATATAAGATTCATACAAAGAACCGAAAGTAAGGAAGCAATTAATCTGAGAGACAATGGGCAACCAGATAAAAAAGAACAGTACCTAGGAAAAATTGGAATGTGGAAAGATACTTTGATTGCGTGATTTGAGCCACGCTGACTGAATATCAAATACATAAGTGAATTTTATTGCAATCCATGTGGCTCAGAAGCCAGTGTATGCATTTAAAATTAATAGCGAACATCGTTACAAAAGGAAGTGCAAGCACGCTAAAATCCATGAGAACAATGACAAAAAAGTTGACCCCAAAATTAAAAGCACTAAAATATTCCGACGCAAAGCCTAATATTAGGGTTGTATAATACCAAAAACGTGAACAGCATAGCCGTTCAGAGCGCAGTCAGCCTTAATAAACACGCAACGCAGGACAAATGTTATCCATAAGATCAGGAAACCGTGCACGATAGTAAAATAGCTTGCTCTACGTAGGGACAGTCGGATCCGTGGCAACCAAGCGATAGCACAGAAACATAAGTGAGGCTGGCAAGCTGAAAAATGACAGAAATTTTTTTCAAAAAAAAAAAAAAATTTTTCTTTATTAATTACTAAAATCTTTAAGACCTGAATACATTCTGCTTTAAAAGAATAACATTGTAATGGAGAGAATAAAACTTGTACTTCCTTTAGGTGAACAAAAACACCTGGGTATAAAATGAAATTTATTTAACACAAGAAAGTCCGGCTGAGCTGGCGAAAGAGCATCTCATAGTAACGAAAACGAGGATGGTTAGGGGCCGAAATATTCTTTATGTATGATTGATAAATTTAGTGAGATGTGACAAGAAACATAAACGGGTCATTGCCAGACACATCTACATCTACATGTATACTCCGCAAGCCACCCAACGGTGTGTGGCGGAGGGAACTTTACGTGCCACTGACATTACCTCCCTTTCCTGTTCCAGCCGCGTATGGTTCGCGGGAAGAACGACTGCCGGAAAACCTCCGTGCGCGCTCGAATCTCTCTAATTTTACATTCGTGATCTCCTCGGGAATTACAAGTAGGGGGAAGCAATATATTCGATACCTCATCCAGAAACGCACCCTCTCGAAACCTGGACAACAAGCTACACCGCGATGCAGAGCGCCTGTCTTGCAGAGTCTGCCACTTGATTAAAATTCTTCTGGGTAATATGCCGCGTCATTTCTAAAAAACTAACAACAATAATAAATTAAAACCGACGTTTCGGCCGAATTGCAACGGCCTTCCTCAGGGCACGACTGGTTTTGCATGGGGTAGGTGTTACTATTTATTACAGACTATCGATGTCTGACGTCACGGTTGTAGAATTTTAATTGGCCCTCTAAAATGATAGGCTAGTCATGACGTAAGGGAAGATGGAAGGAAAGGGGCTATTCGTGGATATCCATGTCGTCAACGATTGGTAGCTGACCGCCAATCAGCGTTCCGCTTCTGGTCGGCAAGTTTTCCTCCTGTTGTGCGCGGAAGTGGACTGACAGTTGCTCTACAGCTGTTTGTGTAGATACGTCCGTGTCCCGTGTAGCTTCTGCCCCGCGGCCGCTCGCGGCCCGTTGGACTGGGATGGCCGGCAGCCAGGACGCTGGGAGTTTGTAGCCATCTTCTCTGTTGATGTTGTCAGGCTGCTTAATAATTTCGATCGCCTCCCGAATTTTGCGTTCTCGCATCCACGATTCTTTCGCCAGTACTCGTGCTTCCTGGAACCTGATAGGTTGTCCACAGTCACGGTGGTGTTCCGCTATCGCCGATTTATTGTGTTGTTGTAGTCGTACGTAGCGTTCGTGTTCTGCTACTTGTAAGCTGATAGGTCTTCCTGTTTCTCCTATGTAGGCAGCTCCGCACACATAGGAGAAACAGGAAGACCTATCAGCTTACGAGTAGCAGAACACGAACGCTACGTACGACTACAACAACACAATAAATCGGCGATAGCGGAACACCACCGTGACTGTGGACAACCTATCAGGTTCCAGGAAGCACGAGTACTGGCGAAAGAATCGTGGATGCGAGAACGCAAAATTCGGGAGGCGATCGAAATTATTAAGCAGCCTGACAACATCAACAGAGAAGATGGCTACAAACTCCCAGCGTCCTGGCTGCCGGCCATCCCAGTCCAACGGGCCGCGAGCGGCCGCGGGGCAGAAGCTACACGGGACACGGACGTATCTACACATACAGCTGTAGAGCAACTGTCAGTCAACTTCCGCGCACAACAGGACGAAAACTTGCCGACCAGAAGCGGAACGCTGATTGGCGGTCAGCTACCAATCGTTGACGACATGGATATCCACGAATATCTCCTTTCCTTCCATCTTCCCTTACGTCATGACTAGCCTATCATTTTAGAGGGCCAATTAAAATTCTACAACCGTGACGTCAGACATCGATAGTCTGTAATAAATAGTAACACCTACCCCATGCAAAACCAGTCGTGCCCTGAGGAAGGCCGTTGCAATTCGGCCGAAACGTCGGTTTTAATTTATTATTGTTGTTAGTTTTTTAGAAATGACGCGGCATATTACCCAGAAGAATTTTAATCACTATGACACCGGCCGCGGAAGCCTACGTTCTTATATCTGCCACTTGAGTTTGCCGAACATCTCCGTGACGCTATCACGCTTACCAAATATCCCTTTGACGAAACGCGCAGCTCTTCTTTGGATCTTCTCTATCTCCTCTGTCAATCCGACCTGGTAAGAATCCCACACTGATGAGCAATACTCAAGTATAGGTCGAACGAGTGTTTTGTAAGCCACCTCCTTTGTTGATGAACTACATTTTCTAAGGACTCTCCCAATGAATCTCGACCTGGCACCCGCCTTACCAACAAGTAATTTTATATAATCATTCCACTTCAAATCGTTCCGCACGCATACTCCCAGATATTTTACAGAAGTAACTGCTACCAGTGTTTGTTCCACTGTCATATAATCATAAAATAAAGGATCCTTCTTTCTATGTATTCGCAATACATTACATTTGTGTATGTTAAGGATCAGTTGCCACTCCCTGCACCAAGTGCCTATACGATGCAGATCTTCCTGCATTTCGCTGCAATTTGCTAATGCTGCAACTTCTCTGTATACTACAGCATCATCCGCGAAAAGGCGCATGGAACTTCCGACACTATCTACTAGGCCATTTATATATATTGTGAAAAGCAATGGCCCCATAACACTCCCCTGTGGCCCTCCAGAGGTTACTTTAATGCCTGTAGACGTCTCTCCATTGAGAACAAAATGCTGTGTTCTGTTTGCCTGTTAGAGGCGGCCATATGGCAATAAAATAAAATATATGAATGAGGCAACGTTAAAATATGCCGTAATCAATCTGCACACAATCTAAGCAAATATAAATCTAAAAAACTGATCTTTATTACAGAGCCTTAAGTGAACAGAAACGTGTGAAGGGAAAAAGTTACATATAAAAAATATAAGGAAACAAAGCTATCTTACAGCAAAGTAGAAACAACTGTGTTCAGTAGTCACTGATACTTTAATTACAGAATCTCATGTTGTAGGAAAGAAAGAGAAACATACATATATAATCTACAGCAACGCAATGCGTTTCAGAAGATGACATAGATGAAAGGCCCTGATATTAGGAGAAAATCACAGGGGGGGAGGAAGGGATGGTACTTGAACTCCGACAAGGCACAGATGAAAGGATGCATAAGGAGTAGGCGGCTCCTGTCAAGACAGGCTGCTGTAACAGATATATGAACCGTAAGTAGAACGTAACAGTGAGGGCAGGGGAGAGAACAGGCTGGAAGCCATGTAATGAAAATAAACCCACATGAAGTGTAATTTAACAAGCGCGAAATGAAAGGGCGATCGTACCAAGTCATAGACAGGTTAAGCAGAGGCGGTTGTCGGGTGCCAATACAGCAAGAAGTAGCACCCTCATGTGTAGGATGTATAACACTAAGCCGAAGGAATCGGGGAAATAAAAAAGTACACAGTCAAAAAGTCATAAAAAATGTTAAAAAACAACCGCCGACTACAGCCTATTTTCTGGATGATAAATGCAGAGGGATTGTTTCAACGCTGTAAAGGAATTTTCAATTCCCCAAGCACATCAAGATCACACCCTTTAGCCTCAAGCATGCAAAGCTCTCATAACATCATAACATGGCCTTCGTCCCTTAAATGGCATCCAAGCTCGCTATCATTTTAATTGTGTATGCTCTCTAAACGTGGTTGCGAAATCACATAAAAACCATTGCAACAGCCATACTCCATTTTATAGTCTCCAGCATTCCCAAAATTCCCCATTCATCAGAAAATGGAAAGATGCAAGAGGGTTTTCGCACTCATACAAAACTGGGAATAACTTTGCGTCATTGCGTTGGGAATAAGACAGATAGGTTTGGGGAGCCACGAGTTTCGAACAAAAAAGGAGTAGTTATTCTAGCGACCTATTCAGCAGTGGCATAAGTCCTCTCAAGTTTTGCAATGTATACGACAGTCAAAAAAGTGGATGTATTTTCCATTTCTGTTGAATCTCGCCAAACAATAACAGCAGCAATTCGGTTGGATGCTGAAAGGCATCCTGATCTTATCAAACCCTCTCTACCAGTATTTGCAAACACTGCAAGAAAAATTCAAGAAACTTTAAGGCTAAAGAATAAATTGTGCCAACGACAAATAAGAGCAACTGACGAGTGAAATGAAATGATTTTAGCAACAAAAACACGCATCCTACATGTCAGCTTGAATGTTCGAGTGGGCTCAGACAGAGAAGCTGTGGTGTAATCGATACATCGAAGCGCAAGGGCTACAGCTGGCAACACCGCCAACGCCACTAGGAGCAAAGTATCCGTCCGCCAGAGCGACCACCATGACATGGCCGACCGCCACGTCCTCAGGGAAGCTGCAGTGTACCGCTGTTGCTGCCGTCAGGCGTTTACTTCCATTCGCATAGTTGAGTGACCAGTCTGTATCCGGCCTGGATTCTGATTAACACGGAGTTTATCGAGTGTACTGTAGAGTTGTCAACAAGATGCAGCAGACTCAGTGCAGTCTGTCTCTTACATGCAGAAGAACTCTGCATATTACTGAACAGTTATCAGTAATATGGACACCATGTTCTTTGTATGCATAGCGTATTGGCGTAATGATCCTCTCACGGGCCAGACCCTCCTTGCAACTTAAGTACCTTACAGTATAAATATATTCTAGTTAAGATTTTGTTACCATTATTTACTGTTTTAGGACTGTCCTTTAATACCCCTGAGCAGTGACACAAATTGATAACGACAATGTGAACTTATGTTGCTGTGTTCTTCCACCATCAAGATCGATGTTAACGTTTTATTGCAGCATTATTGTTTTACTATGTTTTGTGTGTATTAGCTTTAGTGACTTATCACACCTGTGCCACAACAAGATCTTCCTGTGGTGGACGGGATTCAGCTGCATTGGGAACAGATTCAACAGCTGTTGGGAAGCATCACTCAAGTGACACAAGCACTTCCAATGGAAGCTACACATCAACAGACAACAACTGCACCCAAACTGCGATAGTTTCGTATCCAGCAAGAGGACTGGGCCACGTATTGTACTCAACTTGAAGCACGTTTTTCGAGCAAGATATAACAGGTACGAAGCACAAAATTTATTTCCTATCTAATTTGGGTGCCGAAGTGTTTAGATTGTGTGTCATACTATTTCCTGACTGTCATCTGGAGGACATTGATTATGAGTCGTTGCTTCAGAAGTCAGATGCAAGTAGCAGCTGCCAGACACAAGCTTTTTAGACTTACGAAGCAATGTGATGAGACAATTAAATAATTGGTCGCAGAACTAAGAAGTGTTACCAGACACCGCAAATTTAAGAGTTCGTGTGTACTGTCCCATAGTGACACCCTCATCTGTGACGCATTTACCCAAAGTGTATCACATGCATGCATCTGCACTGCTGTTTTGAAGATGCCAGATCCTGATTTAGAAACTGTCCTGTCGATCCGTGAGTATCAGAATATTTTAGATGTAGCAAAGGTAGAATCAGTGGGTCCAAACATTTTTGCAGTTCAAAGTGCACAACACGCTCAGTACTTGTAGCAATCAGAAGTCCAGGGGCGGGAAAAGCCAAGTGTTAAAAACAGCCAGTCACACTCTAACATTCTGCGTGGTGTCTGTTTGTTCTACATCGTGTCTCCCTGCCACATTCGCGCAACGACACTCTGAGCGTGTTTTTTAGGGAATTGACTAGTTTGAACCTGAGACTTGTTGCTGGTAAGGAGACGCCAGAGCACACATGACATGTAGAGTCCAGAAGAGTTCAGTGAGAAACGTCGAAAAAGCAGTTACGTTTACCATTGGAAATTTTATTCTACTCACAAAACATTGTTTATAAATTGCACTATTGATAAAAGGAAATCTTTTAATACAGGATGATAAAAACCAACTGCGTTCAACAAAAATGTGAACGAATATTCCCTGAGTGGGTTTCCAAGTTCTACAATGGATCGAAGGATGACCTATGCCATATCACATCTATAATCTAGGTTTAAATTAAGTTTCACAAGAGAGAAAACTATAAAAATGGTCTACAGTGACCCTCAATTATCTTTAATTACTTATCTAACTTGTCGTAAATGTCAGTGGCTGATGTGGCTACTCAATAATTATATAACAGAGAAATCATCGCGTTTCAGATTTTTACTTCAATTGGCAAATGTGAACACCATGAGCTTTAATTTACGATCGACACTAGTATTACGTAAAAAGGAGGTGTAACAGATGAGACTTCTGCAGTTCTGAGTGAAGCTTTATGCGCTGTTATGCGGCATCGCGTGCGTTCATTACCTTGTTGATGTTCGTCAGGGGGCGGGGGTCAGCACAGCTCCGCTCACCTCGCAGTCTCGGAACCAACTCTCTCCTAACTTCTCCTTAGTACAATTTACCGAAGTTGGTCTAAAAAAACTATCTGGCTGTGTTTTGATCTGACCAATCAGGGTCTCAATGTTAACCTTAAGCTCCGCCTATAAAAATTCTGTCTATCCAATGGCAAAAGTTATACTTTTCGTGGTGGGGCAATGTTTTTAAAGTTTGCAACGTAACAGAGACGCGAAAAAGTCTCACGCTATAACTTGCAGCTGGTGTGGTCCTTTTAGCGTTATCGTGAGATCTGTACTGTTCTTCTGGAGGGCTCTATCTTTTAACATGGTCTGGGGTGTGTTCCTAACAAAACAGAGACGTGAAAAAGTCTCAAGCTAAAACTTGCGGGTGGTGTGGCCCTTTTTGTGTTATCGTAAGATCTATACTGTTCTTCTGGAGGGCTCTAGCTTTTAACATGGGCTGGGGGGTGGTCCTTGACATAACAGAGAGGCGAAAAAGTCTCACGCTAAAACGTGCGGGTGGTAGACTTAGCGGTAGGCTGCCGACGTCGGTGTCCAGTCCGTCCGTTATCGTAGGGCCTTCTAGCTTAACACGGTTATGCTCTCGGCTTCTGTTCTCGCTTCTCCCCACGGAACTGCGTCTGTCTCACGGTGGGAAGGTACGACGTGCATTTAGGCATTCTTGTGTTAGTCTGTGGTATTCCATTTGCTCACTCGTTACTCGTATTACTTTGGTTAATTTAATGTCACGATTTATTCGGAGCTATGTGACATACTACTGGATTTGCTTATCATGTCAGGGTTTTCATGGAAGGAGTTGGATTTGCCTGACACCTTACAACACCATGTGCGAGGGCTCTTTTTATAGTTTAATGCAAGGAAGCTATGTCCACAGTGATAAACAGCGCACGACAGTACTGAGTGTCCATGCGTGAATGCAAAGTGCTTTATCGATGACAAGTGCAGCCAACTCAAACGGTGTGTTTTCAGAACCACTGTGGCAGGTGGCAGTCCTACTCTAGTCAGCAGTGTTCCTCGACAGAAGTAAATGAACGATCAGCTGAGCTGGTGCAAGAGGCTCGATCAGTGGCTCGTCCTTCAACTAAATAGAAACCTTTACAAGTGATAGAATTAACTATATATGCATATGTGTGTGGCACAGCATTCAGTGAAACTACGACTAAATCTAGGTGCTTCCGTCACTTTGCTCAACAGAAACACTTACTAATTGTTAGCTAGCCCACAGCTACTAGAGCTTAATGCCACGCTGTCTGCACACAACAGTCACAACGTTTCAGTACTGGACGTGTGCATCCTGTCCACAACATTTCGTAATGTTACTACAGCTGTGACATATGCCTAATGCTCTTGAGCCAACCTAAATACTTCTCATCTGGAGTCGTTTGACCTCGATATTCAGGGCAACATGTTGCAAATCAATGTTACTGTGCCTCTTGACTGTTAACAATTTGTGTGAAAAGTGCAGTTATCTGTTTCAATCAGGTCTGGGGAAAGCTAAAGATTTTGAGGCCCGTATACCTTTAAAAGACAGTGCACAAATACGTTTTCAGTGTACACTGCCGGTCCCCAATGCCATTTGTTATCAGGTCACACAGGAACTGAAATGGTGACAAGACAGTGTAAATAATTTTACCAAGTCGATGGACATCCCCGCAGGTAGTTATTATGAAGCTACAGGGTGGAGGGGGTGGGGTTTACAGCTAAGTCCAGACTTTAAATCCACCATAAACCGCAAATAGTGGTGGACTCTTTTCCCCTGCGTTGGCGTGATGAACTGATGGACGGATTGAGACAGAAGCGCTTCTTCTCCAAAACTGACTTATAAGCGGCTTACTTGGTGTTTCACTTGGAAGAGCAGTCAAAACATTTCTGTATAATTAACACGCTCTTGGATTTATACCAGTTCGCCCGCCTTTCGTGGTCGTGCGGTAGCGTTCTCCCTTCCCACGCCCGGGTTCACGGGTTCGATTCCCGGCGGGGTCAGGGATTTTCTCTGCCTCGTGATGGCTGGGTGTTGTGTGATGTCCTTAGGTTAGTTAGGTTTAAGTAGTTCTAAGTTCTAGGGGAGTGATGACCGTAGATGTTAGGTCCCATAGTGCTCAGAGCCTTTTTTTTATACCTGTTCCAGCGGCTCCCAATCGGCACTTCGTCAGATCCTGCCATTTTTCAACTCTTAACAGCGAAGACTACCTTCAGGTGCAAACTATTTAGATGACACTGTAGTGTCTGGTCAGACACCAGAGGAAACGTTAGCCAACTTACAGTACCAAGTTATTTCTGAACTGGGAATAATATGTATTAAAGAGAAGTGCTCATTTTTCCATATGTAAGTTCAGTACCTGCGTCATGGAATTAATGCACAGAGCATCCATCGTACACAATCGCAATTGTCGGCGATCATGGACTTGTAGCATCTTGTAACATTAAGGAGCTACAGGTATCAATGGGTAAAGTGATGTACTTCATCAAATGCATTCCTCATGCAACACAAACTGCTGCTCTGTTGAACCAGCTGCACTGGAAAGGTGTTCCCTTCAGGTCCAAAGATCGTCAGGGTGCACTTCAGCGACTTAAGGATGCTCTTGGACTGGTGCCCTCCCACAACATTGGTTCCTCTGATAAGTGCATTGCCTTCAGTTCCAAAAGTGTAAACGAAGCACAGTGTAATTTAAGCCAGCTGGAAAGTGAGGCACTCGCCATTATACATCGAGTTACTAAATTTCACCTCTATATTACTACAACGTCAGGTCTTGGAGGTCAAGTGTTCCTTCAGGGCCAGTCTACGTGTCGTGGAGGTGTTTTGAACTTTACTGGTACCAAAAGTACAGCACCACAGCATGGTAACGGCTGGATAACTGTTGCTATTGTACGGTACGATGGTAGTACCGTTAAAGGTGTTTCTGGATTGGAGGCCTTCAATAACAGAGATGTTATTACTTTTCGTACATTTCAAGTTTCTGAGGTCTTCAATAGGGACAGTTTAGTTCAATTCCTCCAACCTGTCCTGCCAGGGATAGCACAAAAATTAAAGTGTTGGGCTTTGTCGTCGAACTAACAGTGTGAGTTGTCGCACAGGCTCATGACCCAGTATTCAAACGGTGCCTTGTTATCATGGCTAGCAGACAGTGCTGATCCTTTGATTCATCTGAGGATTTGTGCTTGCAGATTGCTTCAGAGGACATGAACACCCTTCATGGGCTTCCAATAGGCTTCCATTCTATTGCAGAGAAACCTACCTCAGGCCCAGCTTTCCAAGTGGCCTTGCAGTATGTTCACAATGGGTGGCGTCACAGCTTAAAAGAAACCGACAACCTCCTGGCCCGCCGGCACTTTGGACAATGGCACACGCTTCCTGTCCATTTGAGTGCCTTCCTTCTTCATACGGAGAATGATGATGCACATATTGTGAGCCTTCAAGCCCTCCAGTGGAAAGAGTTGAAATTGTTGCGTCAAGGTCATCTGTGAGCGATGTGCACTAAGGAGCTGGATCGGCGCCATTTCAGGTGGCTGGGCAGGGATGCCCAAACTGAATGGATGACTTCCTATTGCACAGCCTGTGCAGAACACTGGTCCACTCCATCGCAATAGTTTTTCGAGTGACCCCGCCCAATATGACAATGGCAGTCGCTATATTTATATTTTGGGGGTGGCTATTGGAATATGCGATGGTTCCTGGTGGTAGGTGCTTATTGCAAGTTTCCATCTGTAGTCCCAATGAATACCACCACAACCAGCAGTACAGTGTCGCCTCTCACCTGTATTTTTTGTATTGGAATATTAGCAGAGGGCAGCATTTTGCGTCGGCTGACTTTCGACGTCTTTGCCACGATAACGTTATCCAGCACATCACAACTGCACCATTTCACCCACTGTCAAATTGTGAAGCTGTACGTTTTGTACGCATGTTCAAGACGCAATGGAGAAGCAGCGTTCATTTCATACAAGTGATCAGGTCATAAAGACATTTTTGTCATCCTGCCACACCTTGGCTTTTAATGGGAAATCGCTGGGGAACTTTTAACAGTCGCCATCGTACTCTACTGCATCTTCTGCGGCCACTACAGAAAGCATTGCATTCCACCGTACCCTACAAGGTTCCGGTTTCAGGTTAGTGTCTTTTCAAGAGTGTTGGGAAAGAGTACAGGTTGAGAACAGGGTTTTGTGAAAGAAGTTTTGGCAGATCGTCATATACCATTCAGGATCCGAGGGCTCAGCACTATGTAGGGGTTCATGGCAGCAATACTCATCTCCGCCTCTTTGTCCAGCCTGGTCGTTGCGCCTCGTCGACGTTCCAGTCATGACCGATGCAGAATAGAGGTCTGCAATGTCACCACCGCAGCCTGAGCCGTCCACACTGGGTATCCATCAGAACGTCCCAGGGGATCGTGCCACTGCTGTCGATGTCCCATCCACAGCATCAGTGTCCCCAGATGTCGGCACGCACCACGTGGTCGGTTGTTGAGCTCGTATTCCTGGCCACTCTGAAGGTGTAAAAGTGTATACTAGGATGGAGACAGTGGTCTGGCTCGAGCCACAGTTACACACCCTCCCCTACCTGCGATGTCTGCAATCAGACCTTCCTCCTACCATCAGCCCAGGAACCAGCAGCACAAAATAATGGTGCCAATGTTTAGGGGTAGGAATGTGGTATCATGGATATATCTAAGTTTCACAGCAGGCACCACCATAAGCATCACTAGGAGCAGAATCGCTGCCTGCTGGAGCCACCCACCACGATACGGCCGACGGCCGCGCCCTCAAGGAAGCTCCAGTGTGCCACCGCTGCTGGAGGTTATTTACTTCCGTCCACAGAACTGAGCATCCACTCTACATTCGGCCTCGAGTCTGTCTAGTAGAGAGAGGAGTATATGCATCACAAAAACCTTAAAATATGCATGAAAATATGCATGAAAAATGCTTAAAATGCATGAAAAGTGGTGAAATACGCAAGATCAAATAATAAAAAAAACATGGTAATTACTCCCTGCATTATATCTCAAAGTCGAACCTGTGCATATCACTTACGAGGAAGTGCGCCAGCAGCGAAAACCGGTACATTTGGAACGCTGATATCATTTTCTGAATACTTTCTAGTAGAGGTTAACAAGGGTGCCTTTCTGGGATTATTTTCTAAAAATTTGCAAAATGGGGACGCATAACGTGTTTCAAGCATTGTTCCTTCTTTATTATTGTTGTCGGTAACAAGCGGATGCGATGCGAGTGAGTCGCAGCGAAGCAGTCGATATGTATAGGACCAACCTCCAGATATAACGCATGCAGAGAGGAACGCTCAAAAACTCCTTAATATTTTATTTAAAACACAAAATAAAACCATGATTTTTTTTGAACAGCATTAACTTTCAATTAATACTGTTGGACCAAAGCATCATTTACAATTTATTTTATGTATTTCTACTGTTGTAAACATAAACGACCAAGTGTTTTTCCAAATGTTCGATAGTAAGATTGTGTCTTCGATCACTCAAAATATTTTTATAAGCAGAAAAGGACCGTTCTGCATCAACTGAGGTAACTAGGTAGTATTAGTATTTGGTTGGTATGTTGGCACTTACTGTTTCTAGTAGAAGTTCACCCTGTCTCATTAATAAAACTATCGATGTAACTCTTGAGGCTTTCCCGGCAATCTAATGACATCTTGGGTCGTTGTGTGCTCTGCCGGATGTCAGCGTCGTACTTGCACGATATTTCGGTAGCGTAACTCGTTACCTTCATCAGGTGCGACCTGAGACTACTCGTCGAGTGGACCTGGTGCAGTATTTATGCCTGCGGCCTTCCCCCTCCACTACGCGCTCCCTCTGCGGTCCGCGCCCGCTCGCTGCCGTTTATAATGTTTTCAAATTTTCATTGAAGTTCTCTTGGCGATACCTCCGGCTATGAGGAGTTCACTAGAATAATTTTATTCATTAACTGAATAGATTCATTCAACGCCACACCTTCATTTTCAAGCTTTTTAATACTTTCAGGTATATGGGGAAAATGATCCTAGCACTGGCAAACTGCCAAATCCTCTGCACTACCGAAGTCGCTTACAACCCCTCTAATGGCCTCGAAATTTTCATTGTAAAACAACACAGCTCCGACCCACGTACCCCAACGAGTTACCACTGGTTCTGGAGGGAAAGGCACATTTGGTAGTTTTTCTTTGTAGGTCTTGATGCGAGCAGTAGTCTTTAGAAACACTTTCTTTGTGGATGAAATCAAATTACTTACATTCATGAACGTGGAACGTACTTCTGCAGCAAGGTGAAGTACACCATGAGCAAAGCACGCCACATGAATCAAATTGGTATAAAATACTAGGAGGGCTTTTCCTGCGTTGATCATATAAGGAGTAGCATCTGAAATAAACGCAAACACCCTTTCATCTGCAGAAGATTCTGGAAATGTTCACAAATCTGGCGCTCGTAGAATGATTTATTTTTACAAATTCTTTGCAGGCCCCTAAACAGGAAGAAGAATGCTCTTCTCTTAAAGCACCAACAATTAAGTTTGCAATGTAGCGGCCGCAAGTGTCTGTAGTTTCGTCGACTGAAATCCAGATAATGGTGTCCTTGAGTTCACTGCGTATTTCTTCCAGAACATTTACGTTAATTGTCGATATGTAATTTTTACGCAACGTTGATTCATCTTTCATAGTTTGATTTAAGCAATATTTGCGCAGGAAGCCTTTGAGGATAGGGTTTGTAAGTTTGTGAAGAGGAATATTGCTTGCAATAAATGCTTCACATAGATCCATGTTAAGCCGACTTTTTTGGTTACCTTTGGACAAATCCCTGCCACCGCAACTTACTGTTGTCAGAAGCGCAACTTACTGTTGTCAGAAGCTGTTGTCGTGGTCCTTTCGTCTGTATTCCTGCGATATGAAGACTTGCTTTGACATGTTGGTCTATTTGGCTCTGAGCACTATGGGACTTAACATATGTGGTCATCAGTCTCCTAGAACTTAGAACTACTTAAAGCTAACTAACCTAAGGACATCACACACATCCATGCCCGAGACAGGATTCGAACCTGCGACCGTAGCAGTGGCGCGGTTCCGGGCTGCGCGCCTGAACAGCTAGACCACCGCAGCCGGCAGTTGGTCTACTTGAAACTTTTTTTCTTGTTGCACGAAATGTTTTTCTCGCAAACTCGCCAATATAAAACAATTCCCTCATATGTAAATGTTCCAGGATGGTCAGCTATCCACGATAAGACGTTTATTTTTCAGGAGGCATGGCGCACAACACGTTACACACTATACGTCGTATACAAGTTCAATTGTGTACAAATAAATTGAAAGCTAAACTGAAACAATGGACGTGCGAATGAAAGCTTGCTCAGTTTAATTGTTGCCGACGCGTACGGTATGACAGCAGAGGGTATTAATCGGGCGCGCGGGCGCAGGAATATTGAGTCTGCCTGCCTGTTCCTGTTCCTCTCGTGTAATGATTTCTCTAGGCAGTGGCCTCTCGGTTAGCGCCTGCACGCAGTTCTAGGTCGTGGTCAATCTGTGAGGCATCAAAACTAGATCGAGATAGAGACAGCCCGTCTATGTTTTTAAAATTTCGTAAACACAGAGCGAAAATATGCATCATTACTAGTTTGCAGTTAAAATATGTAATAATCGGTGTTGTTGTTGTGGTCTTTAGTCCTGAGACTGGTTTGATGCAGCTCTCCATGCTACTCTATCCTGTGCAAGCTTCTTCATCTCCCAGTACTTACTGCAACCTACATCCTTCTGAATCTGCTTGGTGTATTCATCTCTTGGTCTCCCTCTACGATTTTTACCCTCCACGCTGCCCTCGAATGCCAAATTTGTGATCCCCTGATGCCTCACAACATGCCCTACCAACCGGTCTCTTCTTCTTGTCAAGTTGTGCCACAAATTTCTCTTCTCTCCAATTCTATTCAATACCTCCTCATTAGTTATGTGATCTACCCATCGAAACCTCAGCATTCTTCTGTAGCACCACATTTCGAAAGCTTCTATTCTCTTCTTGCCTAAACTATTTATCGTCCACCTTTCACTTCCATAAAAGGCTACACTCCATACAAATACTTTCAGAAACGACTTCCTGACACTTAGATCTATACTCGATGTTAACAAATTCCTCTTCTTCAGAAACGTTTTCCTTCTTATTGCCAGTCTACATTTTATATCCTCTCTACTTCGACCATCATCAGTTATTTTGCTCCCCAAATAGCAAAACTCATTTACTACTTTAAGCGTCTCATTTCTTAATCTAATTCCCTCAGCATCACCAGACTTAATTTGAATACATTCCATTACCCTCGTTTTGATTTTGTTGATGTTCATCTTATCTCTTGTCCATTCCGTTCAACTGCTCTTCCAAGGAGCCAAATACGTAAATGTACATGCAAGATCCATATAATCCGGCCTCTAGTGATTACTATAGAGCTTATCGTGTGTGCCACAGAGTTGTCGGCAAAGTAGAGTGAAATCAATTCAGTCCTTAATGCAGAACGATTCTATTTTTCAACAGTTATCAGTGATCCGGACGTTGTGTTCCTTGTGCAGCGTGTCATGTAACGGCCCAAGCACAGACCACACACTGGCCGGCCGTGATGGCCGAGCGGTTCTAGGCGCTACAGTCTGGAACCGCGCGACCGTTACGGTCGCAGGTTCGAATCTGTCTTGGCCATGGGTGCGTGTGATGTCCTTATGTTGGTTAGGTTTAAGTAGTTCTAAGTTCTAGGGCACTGATGATCTTAGCAGTTAAGTCCCGCAGTGCTCAGAGCCATTTGAACCATTTTTGAACAGGCCACACAATCTTTGCAAGGTCAGTATTTTACAGAATAAATTTATTTGTAGATTAAAATCTGCTTCAGTTACTAGTAGCTTTCTAAATTCATTCCACGACCGGTTTTAATGCTTTAAGCTTCATCTTCGTGTGCCACCAAATAATTATGAAAACATAAACGTGTGGTGGCTGGGCCAGTCAGCCACTGCGGATCACACTCACGTCAAAGAAACGGACAGCACGACACGGAAGCTTCTAAACTGGTCTTAGAATAAACTTAGGAAACAACTAGCAACCGAAGCGGATTTTTATTTCCTCAGTTATGTTCACATGATCAAATATTTTGTAAATATGTTTTATCTAAGAGTGTGCCACCAGTACTTACTGTTTTACGATTGTCCATTCCCACCACCCAGCAGTGCCACAACAAGAGTATTCTATAAATACCGCTTTCCATTCCATGCCATTCTTTCCTCATTTCGCTCCATCGACAGCATCATGGCAATGACTTTTAAAATCGGTTACAGTTCTGCTAATGGTGCCCACGAAATCTGCGAAGTGATGCGACCTCTCTATGCAAGATTTTGTTTACGGATACGTATCGTTTACAAATCATGAGCTAATCCTACCTCGCAATATGTGATGCCGCTCAGTTGAGAATCCACACTGGCTGAGAGAAGTGGATAAATAACGACCAAACCAAAACAGTAGCGAAAACGTCGCAGCTGTTTCGAGACCACCGAGTTGTTTTCTTTAGCTACGTAATAACAATAGAAGAGCGCCGGGTGTGTACTGCGATCCCAAGACAATGGAGCAAAGCAAGCAGTAGAAACGTTTGTAATCACCACCGGCAAAAATTGTCTCTACCAAAAAAATCATCGGCTAAAGTGCTGTTAAGTATTTTTTGGGAGTGTCAAGGTGTTTATGCTCATAGGCAAACTCTCACAGGATCGTACAACCGAATCTCCTGACTGTCAAGACAAAGAGTCGCAGAAAGTCAACCGACGGGCTGTTTTCCCAGCACAACAACGCCCTAGCCCGTTCTGCACCCGCCTCAGTCACTTGGGGTCGCTTCTCTGTGCCGTCACACTTTGTCTTACCCCTGTATTCTCGGTTCAAATGTCTCTGAGCACTATGGGACTTAACATCTGTGGTCATCAGTCCCCTAGAACTTAGAACTACTTAAACCTAACTAACCTAAGGACATCACACACACTCATGCCCGAGGCAGGATTCGAACCTGCGACCGTAGCAGTCGCGCGGTTCCGGACTGAGCGCCTGAACCGCTAGACCACAGCGGCTGGCTACCCCTGTATTCTCCTGGCACGGTTTCCTCGTGTGAAGAAATAGTTGCGTGGCAGGCAGTTGCGGAATACGAGGTGGTTTTCCACGGGGAACGTTTTCTAAGCAGCCAGAGATAAAGCGTTCTGCAACCAATGTCTCTATCAAGTCATCTACTGCTGAGAAACGTGTGTCACACTGGAAAGTCAATATGAAGAAAACGACGTATTGACACAATTAGCTAGTTTCGTGGTCGCAGCCTGGTTTCTAAGTGACACAACATCGTGACTACACCTCGTCTATGCACTGACGAACAATGCAACGAATGCTTTATTGTCACTAACCTACCTAGGAGCTGAATACGCTTTGCTCAGGAAAAAGTGTTGCCATTGGTAAATCGTGGATTATTAAACTGTTAACAGTATGAGATGCAAATCAATTGAAAATTATAATTATAGCTGATCTTTTAGGTTCGTAAGTAGCTACACTACTGGCCAATAAAATTGCTACAACACGAACATGACGTGCTACAGACGCGAAATTTAACCGACAGGAAGACGATGCTGTGATACACAAATGGTTATCTTTTCAGAGCATTCACACAAGGTTGGCGCCGGTGGCGACCCCTACAACGTGCTGACATGAGGAAAAGTTTCCAACCGGTTTCTCATACACAAACAGCAGTTGACCGGCGTTGACTGCAGAAACGTTGTTGTGATGCCTCGTGTAAGGTCAGATTGTAGCCCGTCGCGATTGAGGTTATATATTAGCAGATTATGGAATCTGTTGGTTCAGGAGGGTAATACGGGACGCCGTGCTGGATCCCAACGGCCTCCTATCATAGCAGTCGAGATGACAGGCATCTTATCCGCATGGCTGTACCGGATCCTGCAGCCACGTCTAGATCACTGAGTCAACAGATGGGGACGTTTTCAGGGCAACAACTATCTGCACGAACAGTTCGACGACGTTTGCAGGACCGTGGACTATCAGCTCGTAGACCGTGGCTGCGGTTACCCTTGACGCTGCATCACAGACAGGAGCGCCTGCGATGGTGTACTCAATGACGAACCTGGGTGCACGAATGGCAAAACGTCATTTTTTCGGATGAATCCATGTTCTCTTTACAGCATCACGCTGGTTGCATCCGTGTTTGGCGACATCGCGGTGAACGCACACTGGAAGCGTGTATTCGTCATCGTCATACTGGCCTATTACCCGGCGTGATGGTATGGGGTGCCATTGGTTACACGCCTCCGTCACCTCTTGGTCGCATTGACGGCACTTTGAATGTGGACATTACATTTCAGATGTGTTACGACCCGTGGCTCTACCCTTCATTCGATCCCTGTGAAACCCTACATTTCAGCAGGATAATGCACGACCGCACGTTGCAGGTCCTGTACGGGCCTTTCTGGATACAGAAAACGTTCAACTGCTGCCCTGGCCAGCACATTCTCCAGATCTCTCACCAATTGAAAACGTCTGGTCAATGGTGGGCGAGCAACTGGCTCGTCACAATACGCAAGTCACTACTCTTGATGAATTGTGGTATCGTGTTGAATTTGCATGGGCAGCTGATCCTGCACACGCCATCCACTCTCTGACTCAATTCCCAGGAGTATCAAGGCCGTTATTACGGCCAGAAATAGTTGTTCTGGGTACTGATTTCTCAGGATCTATGCACCCAAATTACGTGAAAATGTAATCACATGTCAGTTCTAGTATAATATATTTGTCCAATGAATACCCGTTTATCACATCCAATTCTTCTTGGTGTAGCAATTTCACTGGCCAGAAGTGTATAATATAGCCGAATAGAATTAGTACCTTGTAAAATCAAATGGAAGTTTTCCAGTAGACCAGAATCACATTGAATCTCATATTTGACATAGCGATAATGCGAAGAATACAAATATTTCGTTTGGAGTAAGGAATATTTGATGTCCAAGGAAATGAATACGATGTGTCACAGGAACACATTTCAGATTTCATTTTATTCATGGTAATCTATGATAAAATAGCAATGCAAATGGCTGCACTTTGTGATGATTATAAATTCTCGAAATGAGTCGTACTATGCATGAAGAAAAGAGAAGACGATAAAATGTTCCTTTCTCTGTCTTAGATTTTTATGTATTCGAACTTGCCGAGCTAACTTTATTAGGTACGTAATTACCTATACTGTCCTGCTTCCTGTGTTTGCGACGCGACGTCCTTGGCAATTCGTTATCACAATCGATTAAAATTTGCTACGACGTTAAAAGCCAACGTAACTGCACACGCGCTCACATTGTTTTGAAATTGTTCCTAGCCTTCAAACCGTGCCAGCACAAAAGCACTCATGCAATGCTGATTTCTAACTGAATCAACAATGAAGGTCAGGTGTACGTTCCGCAACAAGTCACAATGTATAGTAACTAAAATGTTACGCCGACACACAGGCAATCATTATGTTTATTACGAATACCAGTTGATAAATAAATGAGAAAAATAACATGCTGGCTAATTGAGGAACATAATATAATCTTCGTTATGATGCATTCACAATTAATCATCACGGCATTATGGTGAAGGAGTATTGTGAATAAATGACGTCTGAAAATCATACAAACCATCTGTCGTTAGAGCAAGAGCATCAGCCACGGCTTGTCAGTGGAGGAGTCGTGTGAAGTTAGCACCCCTTTCTCTAGAAATATACATTTTTCATAGTTCTTGATAGATGTGCCATAGTTCTCCAGTTCTTTGTGCAAAATTTGAATAGTTCTGCAGAATTTAATGAAGAAAACAACAACACTAGAAAAAATTTTGCTATCTAAACCATTCTTTGTCAATTTCCGCAAAATGTAAATTCGTACAACAGTTCTGAGGACAGTTCTGAATAGAACACCAAAGAGTTCTGTCGAAAATCCTAATAACATCTTTTTGTGGCGATGACACTTTATGCGATAATTGCTTTAATGTTAGGCCCACTTTCTCCACAGAAAAAAATATATTCGTACAACAGTTTTGATGAACAGTTCTGGATAACACCCCAAGACTTCTATCGATAATCATAATAACATTTTTTGTGGTGACAATAATTTGTAAAATAATTGATTAATTGTGGGGCTTACTTACTCTACAAGAAAATATATATATATCTATTCGTGCAACAGTTGTGATGACAGCTCTGGATAGCATTATTCTATTGAAAATGCTAGTAACATATTTTGTGCACGTAATTGTTTACGAAGTAGCTGCATTTAATAAGGAGCGCTTATGAGCATTTCCCTTAAGTTTGCACCCCTTTTACTAGAAATATATATATGAATGCTGCTCAAAGCACAAATAGTTCTGCCGAATTTAGGGAAAAAACAATATGTCGGCAAAATTTTGGTATAGTAAAAAATTATTTGTCAGTTTGGAAAAAAAATAAATTTGTGTAACAGTTCTGTTGTCAGCTCTGTATAACTCCTGAAGAGTTGTATTGAAAATGTTAAGAGCCTTTTTGTGGCGATAATAGTTTATGCGATAATTGTTTTAATGTGGTACTCACTTTCTCTACGATAACAAAATTCGTGGAACAGTTCTGATGACAGTTCTGAATAGCACCCACAGAGTTCTATCGAAAACTGTAATAACATATTTTTTGACGATAGCATTAAATGAGATAATTACTTTAATGTGGGACTCACTTTTGTTATTTAAAAATAATAAATTGTAGAAAAGGTCTGATGGCATTTCTTAACAGGACCCTAAGAGTTCTACGAAAACTGTAATAACATTTTATGTGGGGATAACAGTTAATGAGGTAATATGACTTACGAGAGACCCACTTGGTCTATATTATAATAAATCGGCAGTACCCTTTTGCTGACAATTGTGGATAGCAACAAAAGAGTTCTTTTAAAAAACCCTCATAATATTTTTATGGTGCCAATAGTTTATGATGGTTCATATGGCTCTGATCACTATGGGACTTAACATCTGAGGTCATCAGCCCCCTAGACTTAGAACTACGTAAACCTAACTAACCCAAGGACATCACACAGATCCATGCCCGATTCAGGATTCGAACCTGCGACCGTAGGAGTCGCTCGGTTCCGGACTGAAGTGCCTAGAACCGCTCGGCCACCGCGGCAGGCAGCCTGGGATCCCCACTAGGTCAGATAACTGGAAGACACCGAAGTAATTCAAAGGCGTGCTGCTAGATTTGTTACCGGTAGGTTCCATCAACAAGCGAGCATTACGAAAACGCTCCGTGAAGTTAGATAGGAATCCCCAGAGGGAAGATGACTTTCTTTTCGTGAAACGCTACTAAGAAAATTTAGAGAACCGGTTCTTGCGGCAGACTGCAGAACGAATCTGCTGCGCATAGGGACAGTGAAGGCGAGGGAGAGAAATTAGGACTGGTACGGAGGTATACAGGGTGCTCCGAAATTTCCGTCATAAACTTCTAGGACTTGTTGAGAGGAGTCGATACGTGATATACTGACTAGGAAACAATGTCCGTAAACCTTCCGTTTCCGTGCTACGGCCGTTTGAAAACGTGTTTAGTAGGTAAGTATGCGAGAGTGTAGCCATGGTGGAGCGTGGTTACACCGGATCAGCTGATATCATTTCACGTCTGTCCTACGTCTCTGACCTGGTCAGAGCTCCATCACGTGTCTGCCTGTGTTACTATGGCGATGCTCACGGTAATGGAAGAACGGCTCATCGGTTTTATCAAGATAGTTCTCCACAACGTCCGACTCCATCGTGTACATTTTCCCAACAGTTACGCAATGGCTTCGAGGAAGGCTACCTTCACCATCAGCAGACATGACTGAGATGCTCCAAGGAGACGCCGCACACCCCAATTGGAGGAGGCCGTACTGCATCACGATGAAGACAACCCGTCAACGAGTACACGAGGAATTCCTTTGGCTGTTAGTGAGTGGAACTTGTAACCGCTCTTTAGAGAGTGGTTATACAGAAACGAGTACACTACTGGCCATTAAAATTGCTCCACCAAGAGGAAATGCAGATGATAAACGAGTATTCATTGGAAAAATTTATTATACTAGAACTGACTTGTGATTACATTTTCGCGCAATTTGGGTGCATAGATCCTGAGAAATCAGTACCCAGAACAACCACCTCTGGCCTTAATAACGGTCTTGATACGGGTGGGCATTGAGTCAAACAGGGCTTGGATGGCGTGTATAGGTACGCTGCCCATGCAGCTTCGACACGATACCAGAGTTCATCTAGAGTGGTGACTGGCGCATTGTAACGAGCCAGTTGCTCGGCCACCATTGACCAGACCTTTTCAATTGGTGAGAGATCTGGAGAATGTGCTGGCCAGGGCAGCAGTTGAACATTTTCTGTATCCAGAAAGGCCCGTACAGGACCTGTAATATGCGGTCGTGCGTTATCCTGCTGAAATGTAGGGTAGAGCCACGGGTCGTAACACATCTGAAATGTAACGTCCAATGTTCAAAGTGCTGTCAGTGCGAACAAGAGGTGACCGAGACGTGTAACCAATGGCACCCCATACCATCACGCCGGGTAATACGCCAGTATGGCGATGACGAATACACGCTTCCAATGTGCGTTCACCGCAATGTCGCCAAACGCGGATGCGACCATCGTGATGCTGTAAACAGAACCTGGATTCATCCGAAAAAATGATGTTTTGCCATTCGTGCACCCAGGTTCGTCACTGAGTACACCATCGCAGGCGCTCATGTCTGTGATGCAGAGTCAAGGGTAACCGCAGCCATGGTCTCCAAGCTGATAGTCCATGTTGTTGCAAACGTCGTCGAACTGTTCGTGCAGATGGTTGTTGTCTTACAAACGTCCCCATCTGTTGACTCAGGGATCGAGACGTGGCTGCACGATGCGTTACAGCCATGCGGATAAGATGCCTGTCATCTCGACTGCTAGTGATACGAGGCCTTTGGGATCCAGTACGGCGTTCCGTATTACCGTCCTGAACCCATCGATTCCATATTCTGCTAACAGTCATTAGATCTCTACCAACGCGAGCAGCAATGTCGCGATACGATAAACCGCAATCGCGATAGGCTACAATCCGACCTTTATCAAAGTCGGAAACGTGATGGTACGCATTTCTCCTCCTCACAAGAGGCATCACAACAACGTTTCACCAGGCAACGCCGGTCAACTGCTGTTTGAGTATGAGAAATCGGTTGGAAACTTCCATGATATCAGCACCTTGTAGGTGTCGCCACCGGCGCCAACTTTGTGTGAATGCTCTGAAAAGCTACTCATTTGCATATCACAGCATCTTATTCCTGTCGGTTAAATTTCGCGTCTGTAGAACGTCATCTTCGTGGTGTAGCAATTTTAATGGCCAGTAGTGTATTACGTTAAATCCTGTAATACGAAATGACCTAAGAGCCAAAAAACGGCAGTATTTCGAAGTAATAATTAGTTAAAATTTTACAAAGAGTAGATATTCGAAAGAGGATGACGCAAAGTAGTACAAAGGGAATCCAAGGAAGACATAACAGAGCTGCGTTTTGTTTTGAATGCAATATGTAAACCAATGCGCAGCATTGTTAGGTCTCTTGAGTGTCTGTTTTCAGCGGTGGCGAGTGTGTTCGCAGTTCTTCCGTGGTAGTTGGAATTTTGGGATCAGAAGCCTAATTAAATTGCATTCTTTGAACTGGATTAGACATTGCAGGAGTGGAGAACAGATTATTTTGGGATAAATTCAGAGACGGAGTCAATTAGAGGTGATCGGGCGTACGAACGTTGATATTCAAGTGAATGGTGATTCCACGTGTTAAACGAAATGCTACGATCGTATACTTACGGTTGTGAAGAGATTTACTGACAATACGGAGACTTTTATGTTGAATTAGGACTTTATTCGCTGCATGTGAATTATTAAAGAGTATTGGGTCCGAAAATAGTTCGGGCTTTATTACAGTAATATATTTGCCGCTCGTTGTCAAGGCGATTCCACTAGTAAGCAAGAAGTGAAAAAAGTGCCCGTTAAAAGACTAAACTTGTGCTGAACAGACATTGAAAGGATTCGAACCCATAATTAATATCGTGTTGTGAGAACTGAGAAGCTTAGACACTGTAAGGCCCGGAGACAAATTTATAATTTGTCGGACATTAATGGGAAAGGACAGTTTCATGTGAAATAATATCTTTGGTGATAGGTACACGAAGGAATGAGGTATTTACTGAATATTATCATACCGAAACATTACACTCTAGGATCAACTCTCCTTTCATTGATCCCCCAGTGCTATCTCTAAGTAATCTAAGAACTTATTTGTGTCAATAAAACAGAAATATACGAGTCATTCCCAGTGTTTACTAAATTCAATAATCAGCTAGTACATAGACAATAATATCGATGAACATTCAATGGTTATTGAAGGAAGCTGATAAACCTTTTACAAACATATTTAATTCGATTCAACGAATGCATACAGACCGCTGAAGTAAGTAAATCAAATTACTCAGGGAAACAAATTAGTAAAAATAGACTGGACCTCAATTGATATCTTACTCCAGAGTAATAAAAACAAAACTGTCTTTGGATCCGTCGTGGTTGAAAGTGTATCAATTATCTCTGGAAAAACGCGATCAATTTTCAACTGCTAGTTCACACAACTAGATTCACAACGTGATTCAGAGATGTTTTATGCCCGCCCCACACGGCAGGGAATGGTTCTTAACTATCTGGGACAATATATACACAAACTTTTAAGATCAGCTCCACTGTCTTGGGGGGTGGGGGGGGGGGGGAGGTGCGGCTGGTCCTGGCGTATGTTCGAGTCCTCCCTCGGGCATGGGTGTGTGTGTTTGTCCTTAGGATAATTTAGGTTAAGTAGTGTGTAGGCTTAGGGACTGATGACCTTAGCAGTTAAGTACCGTAAGATTTCACACACATTTAAACATTTTTTGGGGAGGGTGAGGAACGTCGAAGCGATATCTGTGCAGTCGCCGTGACGACGGCGGGTGTGCGGTCATAAGCTGCAAAACAAGTGATGTATTGGGTCACGTCTTATCAATTACTTGTAATAGCGGTCGCGCTTCCAACTTGTTTTGAAATGGTTGTAGCACGGAAACGATACGATTCCAGACATAGGCTCGAATTCAAATCCTGAATTTCCGAACAGTCGTGTTTCCCTCGTTCTATTTGCGCGTGCGTGCAACGCTAAAGGAAATGACTGGCAGTGGTATAGGGTACCCTTCGCCACGCCCCCTGCGGTGGCTTGTGGAGTATGACGTAGGTGCAGATGCGGAACAGTGCTCTGCTGCTGCCCCAAATCATTGTTACTTCAGAAACGCTGCTAAATCCAGGCGTTTTGATGATGGCACTAAGAATTACGGTTGGCGTTACTTCGACTTGTCGATGGGTATGAAGTTTGAGTGTGCCATGACAAAACAGAAGAAAACCACATATGACAGCAAATTACATACGAATGTTTTGTGTGACTCTTACACCCTCTGTTGAACCATTAAATTTGTTACGAGCACTCTGCATGTCTTCAACAATCTGCACAAATTCTAGGTGTTTTGCATTTGAATATTAGGCTGATAAAAGTAGATGAATGACAGCTCACACAGAGATGCGAATACATGATTTATTTTATATGAAATTTGTCAGCGGATTCCACACTCGTCAGTTTTCTCAAGGAAGGAAAGAGATGTGCACCATCTATCTGCAAATCCTGTAAACTCCTGTTACCATCGTATTCTAACTACCTGTGTATCATATTGCCTGATGTGGAGATTGGGGACCATCCCAGCGTTTGCCTAAGCGAGCGTGGAAAACCGCCTGAAAACCGCAAGCAGGCTGGCCACTGTACCACACCTGCGATCCGGGTCTGGCAATCCGGCGGCGCAGTGAGTTCAGCTAAATGGGGGACCAGGCCAGGCCGGGGAACGGCGGAGCGCGGCTTCACCCGCTGGTCTTCGCCTGCAGCGCAGGCAGCCCGCACAACTTGTGTTCCTCGTGCGTGGCTGAGAACACTGTACCTCTGTTGCCGCAGGCAGACGACAACTTACACTGACTGACAGCTACATCGACACTCGGCCCGTGCCTGTTCGACCAGCGCTGGCTATTTCGTAACGGATGGATGATGGATGGATGGAGAGAGTTGTATGGGCGCACGACGGCAAGATCTTCAGCGCCCGCTCATTAACAGATTGAGACGGGTGTCAAGAAAAGACTCAAAAGACTCGGAACAGTAAGAAAAAACAGAACGTAAAACACAGGTAACAAGCTTGGAAAAATATGGGCCTACCCACACCGAAGCGTGGGACGAAGCATGCCGTCAGCAGTAAAACTCCGATAACACAGGAAGAAAGTGGTAGAGGGAGCTAAAAGAATACAGCAAATGGAAGTGGCTGGCTGACCGCAAGGAAAAAGGGAGGAGCCATCCACTGTGCAATACACTAAAACCTCCAGCCTAAAAGTTTAGGCCACAGTCCAGACACATCAGAAAACTTTAAGACCCTAGACACATAAGTCTCATCATTAGCTAAAAAACACAGCACATCCACATCAACTTGTGTTTCTGCCTTTGCATCACGGTATAAAATGCAGTCTGTTAAAGTGTGGCGGACAGAGATGTGCACACCACAAGCATCATAAAACGGAGGATCCTCCCTTCCGTAATAAAAAGCTATGTGTGAGAGGACAGTGCCCGATCCGAAGACGTGTGAGGGCCACCTCCTCCCGCCTGAGCAACCGGCAGGAGGAACACTTCAGCTGACCATTATCACAAATAATTCAAACAGTGCAGTCATTATGATTTTTTTATGCGAATGAACGCATTATGACTGTGCAAAGTAGATAAACACGTTATATTCTCCTAGGGTGCCCATACCTCTGTCATTTCTTTACTGTGAGCAAGTTTCCTCGCTTTAGACCACGTTATCCCGGTCTTCTTCTTCGATATTTCCACTTCGTCAAGTTGCTATTTTTGAAATTTAGATCGAGAAATTTTCCTTTTCCGGATACCGACTTTTGTGATCCCTGCCAACTTGATAATTTTTTTTACGACAACGTATTTTGTAAATTCAGTACAACATCAATGTTTCACATTTTGTGAAGCGTTCACCACCGGCTGGGTTGACAGAATCCGTATGTTTTTTCAGTGTTTAACCTGTTGCTCGTGTTGTATCCGAGGACAGCTGGACAGGTAGGTCCTACATCCCTATTTCATTATCCTTTCTTCTGAAGCCATACTCATCAAACTTTCTCTAACACTGCCGTTCTTGTTCTTACAGTGCTCATTTTCTGAACATGTCTTCTACACGAAGTCGAAGCCGGTCATTAACAAATTACATGGTGTTTATAAATGAATATCGGGGTTTTAACGCTTTATAATATTTAGTATATTAAACTTGCACTTATAAATGATACGTCAAATGAAAGAGCAACTCATACACTTTTACCAAGAACCTTATAAATGTTCAATGTGAGTTCCATTTGTCACAGGGCACACAACAAGTCTATAGCCGAGTTCTTCCCAAACGTTGATAAGTGTGTCTTCAGTGATTGTAGCAACAGCTGCTTCAATCCGATTTCTTAATTCAGGGAGGTCTGCTGGTAGCGGAGGCACGCACACACGATCCTTGATGAAGCCCCAGAGGAAAGAAATCTCATGGCGTTAGGTCGGATGAACATGGAGGCCATGCAATGCAACCCCTGTCATTGGGTCCCTTGCGGCCTATCCAGCGCTTGGGTTCAGTGAAGTTCAACCAATCACGTACTTCGCTATGCCAGTGAGGTGGCGCACTGTCTTGCTGGAGAATGAAGTTCTCTGGCTCATCTTCTTCCAACAGAGGGAAGAGCCATTTCTCTAGTGTATGAAGGTAATATGCCAGTTACAGTAGGTTCACCAAAAAAGAAAGGCCCATAAAACTTCCGCCGGGATACGGCACATAAAACAGTCACTTTAGTGGGATCTCGTTGAATTTGTAACACCTCGTGAGGATTTTCTGAGTCCCAGATGCGCACATTGTGAGTGTTAACATGTCCACTAAGGTGAAAGGTCGATCCATCACTGAAGACAACATGATCCAGAAAATCTTCATCGTCTTGAAACAACATCTCGTTTGCGAAGTTGGCACGTAATCCATGGTCTGCCAACTTTAGAGTCTGTAATAACTGTAAACGGTAAGGACGCAGTTGTAAGCGTTTTCTTAAAACTTTCCAGACTGTTTACACAGAAACTTGTAATTCACGACTAGCCTTCCGGACTGGTTTCTTTGGGCCATAACGACTCTCTCACTCGCTCAACAGTCTGTTCACTAACTCTTGGTCGTCCTGTGCTCTTCCTTTTACAAAGGCAGCCGGTATCTTCAAATTGATGATACCACCTACGAATGTTATTTTCACTTGCAGGATCACAATCGAACTTCAGCTGGAACACACGTTTGCAAACTGAAAAAACACAAAACGCTTTCTGTTCACTAGTCGCCATCTTCGCTACTACCGCTGTCTAGCGGATTGCGGTGGAAACATTGCGAGCTGCGCATACGCACTGGTGCCAGACACAACTATTTGAGTTGCTCTTTCATTTGACATATCATTTATAACTGTGGGTTTAATGTAATAAATATTATAAAGCGTTGAAATCCCGATATTCATTTATAAACACCCTGTATTATTGCTCTCTAAATTGTTGTTTTACTCCATCTGTATCACCATGTCGCTGTTACTTCTATGGACCATGTTGTCCAAACATATGGAAGTATACGAGCTAATTGTTAAGCGTCAGGCAAAGATTTTGTTAATCTTACTGAGCTTTCTTTGAACTAAGCTATTGTCAAGACTGTCGTGCTGATGTGTGGTGATAGTTTCAGGCATCTGGGGAAATTCACTTTCCACCATGACTGTTCTGCTGCAGCCAGCCTTGTGAAGGCATAAGCAGCGACAAGTTTACATTCATGGATGAGTCATCTCCGAGAGCTTCAGCCATTTCTGTCCAAGCCTTAAATTAATAAAACAGAATCAAATAAACCTCGTCAGAATTAATATCCAGCCCTCTACACCCATCACGTAATCGTATCCTGATTCAGTAACTAAATACACTGATCAGACAGGGCATTATGCTCATCTACCTAATAATTTTTGAGAAAATTTCTCGTGGAGGATAGTGGCCAGGAGTTTCAGTCAGTTACTGACCATCCTCAGGCCCCATACCACGAGCAGTTGACGTTCGAGCAGTTTGCAACGCCTGCTCTGTTCACCTCCACCGCCTACCAACGTGGTATGAGGCCTGAAGATGGTCAGTAACTGACTCAAACTGCTAGCCACAAAAATAAAGGTTTCTTGCGGTTATATCCATTTTAATCTATGTAATAGCCCTATGGCTACCTTTGACGCGGGTAACAGCGGCGGCACGTCGTGTCATGGAAGCAGTAGGACCTTGGTAGGTCTCTGCAGGGAGTTATTACGACATCTGGATACACAAGTCACCTAATTCCCGTAAATTCCGGGGAGGAGGCGACGAGCTCCGACGCCACATTCAGTCACATCCTAGATGAGTTCTCTCGGTTCTGGATTTGGCGACTTTGGTGGTGGGGGGACGGAAGAGGGACCACAACAATTGGAACTCGCCACTGTGTTCCTCGAACCACTCTATCACACTCCTAGCCTTGTAACATGGGGCACTGTCTTGCTGAAACATGGCAGTGTCGTCTGGAAGCATGATGGTCATGAAGGGGTGTACGTGGTCTGCAACCAGTGTACGATATTCCTTGGTCGTCATGAAGCCTTGCACAAGCTCCAATGGACCCATGGACGCCCACGTGAATGTTCCACAGAGCGTAGTGGATCCTCAGCGAGCTTGTCTCCGTCCCTGTACAGGTGTCGAGGAGTTGTTCTTCTGGTAGATGACGGATTCGTGTCCTCTCACAGGCTTGATGAAGAGGGTATCGGGGTTCACCAGACGGTGCAACGCTCTGCAAGTGCGGCAACGTCCAATGCCCATTGTCACGCGCCCACTTCAGTCGTAGTTGCCGACGTCGTAGCAACATGGGCGGGTCGTCGACTGCAGAGTTAAGAGTGTTCGGTGCACTGTGCATTCAGGCACACTTGTACTCTGCCCAGCATTGAAGTCTGATGTTAGTTTCGACACAGTTCGCTGATTGTCCTGTTTTACCGGTCTGCCCAGCTTACGACGTCCGATATGTAATGAAGGGAGGCCGCCCAACCCTATGTGGTTTCGTCAGATGTTGAGACACTCACCACAGCACTCCTCGAAAGCCGGCCGAGATGGCCTAGCGGTTCTAGGCGCTACAGTCTGGAACCGCGCGACCGCTACGCTCGCAGGTTCGAATCCTGCCTCGGGCATGGATGTGTGTGATGTCCTTAGGTTAGTTAGGTTTAAGTAGTTGTAAGTTGTAGGGGACTGATGACCTCAGAAGTTAAGTTCCTTAGTGGTCAGAGCCATTTGAACTCCTCGAAAACCCGACATGTCATGCAGTTCTCTCAGTGCTCGTTCCTAGACTCTGGGCCATCACAATCTGCACTACATCTACATCTACATCCGTACTCCGCAAGCCACCTGACGGTGTGTGGCGGAGGGTACCCTGAGTACCTCTATCGGTTCTCCCTTCTATTCCAGTCTCGTATTGTACGTGGAAAGAAGGATTATCGGTATGCTTCTGTGTGGGCTCTAATCTCTCTGATATTATCCTCATGGTCGCTTCGCGAGATATACGTAAGAGGGAGCAATATACTGCTTGACTCTTCGGTGAAGGTATGTTCTCGAAACTTCACCAAAAGCCCGTACCGAGCTACTGAGCGTCTCTCCTGCAGAGTCTTCCACTGGAGTTTATCTATCATCTCTCATTTACAACAGTGTCATTTTACGGATATAAAACCGGAGAAATGAAACAAGTTATTAACGCTGACCAGCCACAACATTATGACCACCGACCTACTACACTCCTGGAAATTGAAATAAGAACACCGTGAATTCATTGTCCCAGGAAGGGGAAACTTTATTGACACATTCCTGGGGTCAGATACATCACATGATCACACTGACAGAACTACAGGCACATAGACACAGGCAACAGAGCATGCACAATGTAGGCACTAGTACAGTGTATATCCACCTTTCGCAGCAATGCAGGCTGCTATTCTCCCATGGAGACGATCGTAGAGATGCTGGATGTAGTCCTATGGAACGGCTTGCCATGCCATTTCCACCTGGCGCCTCAGTTGGACCAGCGTTCGTGCTTCACGTGCAGACCGCGTGAGACGACGCTTCATCCAGTCCCAAACATGCGCCATGGGGGACAGATCCGGAGATCTTGCTGGCCAGGGTAGTTGACTTACACCTTCTAGAGCACGTTGGGTGGCACGGGATACATGCGGACGTGCATTGTCCTGTTGGAACAGCAAGTTCCCTTGCCGGTCTAGGAATGGTAGAACGATGGGTTCGATGACGGTTTGGATGTACCGTACACTATTCAGTGTCCCCTCGACGATCACCAGAGGTGTACGGCCAGTGTAGGAGATCGCTCCCCACACCATAATGCCGGGTGTTGGCCCTGTGTGCCTCGGTCGTATGCAGTCCTGATTGTGGCGCTCACCTGCACGGCGCCAAACACGCATACGACCATCATTGGCACCAAGGCAGAAGCGACTCTCATCGCTGAAGACGACACGTCTCCATTCGTCCCTCCATTCACGCCTGTCGCGACACCACTGCAGGCGGGCTGCACGATGTTGGGGCGTGAGCGAAAGACGGCCTAACGGTGTGCGGGACCGTAGCCCAGCTTCATGGAGATGGTTGCGAATGGTCCTCGCCTATACCCCAGGAGCAACAGTGTCCCTAATTTGCTGGGAAGTGGCGGTGCGGTCCCCTACGGCACTGCGTAGGATCCTACGGTCTTGGCGTGCATCCGTGCATCGCTGCGGTCCGGGCACGTGCACCTTCCGCCGGCCACTGGCGACAACATCGATGTACTGTGGAGACCTCACGCCCCACGTGTTGAGCAATTCGGCGGTACGTCCACCCGGCCTCCCGCATGCCCACTATACGCCCTCGCTCAAAGTCCGTCAACTGCACATACGGTTCACGTCCACGCTGTCGCGGCATGCTACCAGTGTTAAAGACTGCGATGGAGCTCCGTATCCCACGGCAAACTGTCTGACACTGATGGCGGCAGTGCACAAATGCTGCGCAGCTAGCGCCATTCGACGGCCAACACCGCGGTTCCTGGTGTGTCCGCTGTGCCGTGCGTGTGATCATTGCTTGTATAACCCTCTCGAAGTGTCCGGAGCAAGTATGGTAGGTCTGACACACCGGTGTCAATGTGTTCTTTTTTCCATTTCCAGGAGTGTATTAAGACTGAACAACACAGTTTTATGTACGAACGGTACATTTTCTCAGGTTTCAGCCATACACAGCTCTATTTCGTAACTAAAAACAAATTTCAAAGAGATTATATAAAACAAGAATATTTTTTTAAAAAAATCAAGGAATACCACTTTACAATGAACACTAAAACATTTTTCCTTTTATCGCAACATACATATTTTGAACTTGAGTGTTCACTGTTCGTAACACTGTATGTTATGATAATCTCCAATTTGAACAAGCAACCTTTAGAGCATTCTGGAAAACCATAATTTTATATATGGAACGGAATGCGCGCAAAATCAATTGGTCTACAGGTAGCCTGGGTTTAGTCTGCGATCAGGTAGCTTTCTCTAGTCAGCCTGTGGTCAGAACTTACAGTGTGCATTAAGAATATCTTTTGTTTTGGAAAAGTCTTGTGTAAATTGGTTTCGGGTGTAATAGCATGTATGAAGTACTTTATTATTTTGACTAGATAAAAATGTGAGATAAAATGAGAAGAGATTGTGTCCAATAGTGTTTTGACTCAATAATCAGTTTCGGTGTACGAAAATCATCTGCTAGTGGAACCTTAAACACTAAATTTTTACAAAGAAAAAAATTAGTAAATCATATTAATATCGTATTCATAAAATTTTAATACTGAATGCGCTTACTTCCGTTTTATTTATATATACCGCATTAGCAATAAAAAAAGCTAGAAAATCAGATAATTTTTATGAAAACCTACTTGCACATACGGGAATATTAGAAAGTTGGCCCATTTCAAGGTGGTTTACAGATCACAAAATTACATTACATTAATATTTGTTCCATAGATAACGAATACGACACTTCGTAATGATGTGGAACGTGTCAGTTTAACACAAGGTTTCTTTGCAAGACATATTTTTTTTATAATTACTACTTCATACCTAAAAATTAATCTGTTCAATAGAATGAGGTGTCATTCGGAAATTATTTTAATTTGTTTTTAAATTCTGTTTGGCCATCTGTCAGACTTTTAATGCTATTTGATAAATAAACAAAGACATTTGTGGCAGCATAATTCACCCATTTCTGTGCCAAAGTCAGATTTAACCCTGTATATTGAAGATTACGTTTTCTTCTAGTGTTGTTGGTGCACACTTTGGCATTACTTTTGAATTTCGTGGGTTATTAATAACAAGTTTCATAAGCGAATATATGTGCTGTGAAGGTACTGTGGATATCCCTAGTTCCTTAAATAAATGCCTGTAAGGTTACCTTCTGTGGCATCCAGCTATTATTTCGATTACACACATTTGTGGAATGAATACTTTTTCTCTTAATGATCAGTTACCCAAATATGATGCCACATAAAAACAGTGGATAAAAATAGGCATATTAGGCCAATTTACTGATACGTTTAACACCAAAATTTGCAATAGCCCTAATAGCATTAGTAGCTGAACTCAAAAGTTCAGCAGATCATCACTGTGTTTCTCCCAATTCAATTTCTCATCAATGCACACACACAGAAATTTTGAAAATTGCGCCTTAGCAACAGACTTATGTTCACAGCCTATATTTATCAATGGCGTTATACCATTTTATATATACTGTATACTCAAAATGTAATAAGAGTCCATTTGCAGAGAATCACTTAATAATTTTCTGAAAGACATTATTTACAATTTCCTCACCTAATTCGTTTCTAGCTTTGCATCTTCATGACTCTAAAGTGGCCACAGTCAGGAACATATGTTCAAGTCTTAGTCTGACACATGTAAGATCTTCACAAATGTCCATTAGCACCGTAGTTCGTTGATACATTCTCCAGCAAAACTCACTAGATTCGTGATTTGTGTGGCCATAGTGTCCGTAGTTGCTTTATAATTCTTGAGCGTATTTTTTTTTCTGTCACTGCAACTACAAAAAATGCGTGATTTTTTCACCAGACGCGTTTCGCTTTATTGAGGTAAAGCATCATCAGTGTCTGCTAGCAGACGGCTTTTCCCGATGTAAGCGAGAAATTAGTCGAAAAATCACCATCACTGATGATGCTTTACCTCAATAAAGCGAAACGTGTCTGGTGAAAAAGTAAAGCATTTTTGTAGTTGCTTCCCGGCGGGGTCAGGGATTTTCTCTGCCTCGTGATGACTGGGTGTTGTGTGATGTCCTTAGGTTAGTTAGGTTTAAGTAGTTCTAAGTTCTAGGGGACTGATGACCATAGATGTTAAGTCCCATAGTGCTCAGAGCCATTTGAACCATTTTTTTGCAGTTGCTATGACAGAACAAAAATACCCTCAAGAAAAACTCACTAGTTTTACGTTGTTTATAGTCGCCCACAGAAGGCGTTGCTCCGCACTTCTTAGCGACTGGTATTCAGCACGCATACGTCACATGCTATAGTCTGCCCATCCGAAAAATAGTGATGTTCTTATTTCATTTTAGAGTATAAGAAACATAAAGGGGCTAATTCAGAAGCGTATACAATATAACTAAAACTGGAATTGAATCAGAGATCGATCAGAGAGCTTGTCTGAAGCTCATATCTTTGATGCGCTACCACATCCAGAGAATAAGCGAACAACTGATAGTTGAAGCTCCTTATCGTTTAGCCATCCGTAGAAGAGCGAGGCGTGTGACAGCTACTCTTGTTTTGTGGTCTTTTCGTTACCTGCGTATTACAAAACAGGTGATCTTTTATTTATCATTACGCTGATACGACTATTTATTTTAAAATCTGAATTCTTAGTATTGTAGTAGCTTCGTTCCGATATAAAAACTAGCTCGCATGGTCGCTGCTAGTAATTGCAAGTTATTTTATAAGTATAGAGAGACGAGAGCATCGTACTTTAAGGAGCAAAAGAGTATGAAGAACTGTACATCGCATCTGTTGGAAACTCTGAACAAAATCGTTACAGCAATCACATTTATCGAATGTGTTATCAGTTAACACAATTTCCTACAATATCGAAGAACTTTACCAGACATATAAATCCATAATGGTAAAAATAGCTACAGCATCAAGTCAACAGTGTGACACGCTATAGTTTACACTTGTTATATACTAAAGCAAATATGAATTTTTTCTTCTTCTTTTTAGCGCTTGGCGCTTGATATTGAAAATCTTTCACACTCGTCGAAATCTTTTATTTTGTTTTTGCGACGAGTTGTGCTTATTACACTATAAAACAATTTACGCTGGATGTGCTGAGTTTAACTATTCAATGCGAAGAATACTTTTTTCCAAGATTATTAAACACTTTCTGGTTCAGGTCATATTTTATTACTGATGCTGAAGTGGATCTATTGTTCTTGTAATTTTTCATCTCGCGAGCCATTTGAAACTGTTTTCGAGTGCTCCTACGTTTCATACGAATTGTGTGTGTGGGGGGGGGGGGGCGGGGGGAGGGGGAGGGGAAGGATATTACGCAGTGCAGTTGGAGAACAGAAAGGAGAGGGAGAAAAAGAAAGAGAGAAAGTCAATCGAAGTTAATGGCTTATTGTTTGGCACCGATAGGTGCGATGAATGAGGACAGAGAGTTAATATAGCGCTGTCTTTCTTTCATATTGTGTGCCATTTTTTTGCGGACTCTTTTTGTCATGTCGAATAGTGTTTCATGACAAACTGAGTGACATGTACTCATGTAAAGGGTTTGGCCCCAGAGATTCTGTTTTCTGTACGACGTACTCTTCTATCATGGCTATCAAGCAAGATGGGACATCGGTTATGGCATTCAGGAGGAGTGATGACGGACTTCCAGTCAAGTACTGAATGAAGGCGAATACTGGGAAGATTCCATCGAAAAGGGGGCAGCTTTCCTGTCGGTGAGTTATCCTAGCTTGTATTCCATACTTAACCGTTTGAATCCCAACAATACATAAAAATTTTATTTTAGAATGATTAATAACATTAATCTTTATCAACATAATTAGCAATGAAAACAATTGGAAATTGTCAGAATGTAAACAATGAATTATTTTTAGGAGGTGGTTTCACTTTGGAATATAATTTTAAAACTCTGCATATCATTAATCTTTGTTGTTATAGTAGCAACGAAAACAAGAAGAAATTAGCACAAAGTAAAGATTCAGTTCTTGTGACATTGTGGTTTAACTTAGGAACCACTGGGACATATAGTCTGCAGCAACCAGTCATTTCATGAGATATCTTTGAAAAAAATTTCACCTTTTTCCTAGGCCCAGTCCAACATCTCATAACATCCATCAACTCGTAATGCATAAAACAAATAATAGTCCCAAATTACAAGCAAAAATGTGGTAAAATTTAATAAATTTATATCAAACGTTCATGATGCTGTAGTGGTTTCATTCCTAAACCACTGTAACAACAGAAGAACAAAGTGAAATTTACGTTACACAACTTTAGGCATAGTTACTTTGAGTATCAATGATATCTTCAATATCATCACTATCAAAAACCACATGTCACAATCTCCTACAATCACATAACACAATCTTCGCTCCAATTGTTGCTTTGGAGACTGTAAGTGACTATTCATTCATTTTTATTGAAAATGAGATGTTGTGTGGCAAGGGCCACCTGGAGGGTAGACCCAGTCGCCTGGTGCAAGGCTATTGATGTGACACCACTTCGGTGACTTGCGCGTCCATGAGTATGAAATGATGATGATGAACACGACACAAACACCCAGTCCATGATCGGAGAAAATCTCCAACCCAGCCGGGAATCGAACTTGGGCCCTCTGGCATGACAAGCCGGCGCTCTGTCCACTCAGCTACAGTGGCGTACATCTATTTTTATTTTTATATATTTGTTTATTCATTTCTCATACAAACACCTGCAGCCTATAGATAATGATAACGACAATGGTAAACAGTAGGTTGTGGATGTATTTTAAATCAAAATGAAAAATGTGTTTAATGGAAGAAGCAAGAGATGGCAATTTGGCTTAGATATGATGTGACAGTTCTTCCTTTAATACCTTCTGTGTGTATGGTTATATCCGTCCCATATATCGTCTTGACTGTGGTAATATTTAATTGATGACGATGATGAAGTCCCATACTCTTTGACAGAGAGTAGGGGACGATGCGGGAGATCCGCACCGATATACTTTTTTTTCCAAGGTCCTAGCGGAGGTGGTATGCCTCCGGCCGTAATGGGGATGAATGCTGATGATGGAGAAGACACAGCAACACCCAGTCAACTGGAGGCAGGTGAAAATCCCTGACCCGGCCGGGAATGGAACCCGAGACCCCGTTCCCGGGAAGCGAGAACGCTACCCCCAGACCACGAGCTGCAGCCAATACTTAATAACGTATTGATTAATTAGGTTACAATGTGTTCCCGAACTTAAGGTATCAGCGGAGATTGGGAGTTGAAATAAAATGTCATAGTTAGGTGCACCAGGTGCGAGGGCTCGGTAAAACTTGGATGGGATAACGCTGTCCAACTCTGTTTTGCGATCTGTTCAGCAGTCCTAAGACTTGTGTGGAGCCGAGCGTTTGGTGTTGCAGTAAAACACCTTATAACACTTCTGTCTGCTACTACCATACCATAACCTCAAAGCCTAAGGCAGTTCGTATAAAGAAATTATTCTTATTCCAGTAATTATAGTATGAAGAAGCAGAGCAGTGTTACCCTCTGAGAGGAATTTTGTTATGTTGACCGCGTTGTACCTAACGGAGGTGGCTTATCGGAAGTGAAAGTCAGAATTACGTAATTATTCAAACAGTAACAAATAATGTTTTACCTAGCTACACTGTTTAAAGAATAAGGAAAACGGTCGCCAGCCTAATTAGGCAAGAGAAAGATTAACGTTCTTGTTTAAGAAAGTAGGTATGAGTAACTTTAACGGATAAGCACAACCTATACTTTACCACACGCGAGTGCAATGAACTCTGACACCTGCATATGTTAATGTAAGGTTGGAACTAATAGCTAGAGCAGCACAAACTATTTGCGAAAATATAACAGATAACTAAACACACTATTACTTTCAGGGGTTATTAAAACTGAATGGTCTTTATAAGTTACTATTAATATTCACTGCAGAATCATTAATTGGACATAGGTTCAGTTTTATTGTTCAAACATTTTCGTAGCTGACATAAAATTATAAATGTAGTTCACTGCAACATTACGAACTGATCACAGGGTAAGTCTCTCTCAACTAAATACTTTTCTATTAAGAATGAAAGTTATATGGAATTCATCAACAGGTTACTTCTAACTGTCTTTTGAATAAAGAAATTAATGTTGTCATAGATAGTGGTCTTCCCGTTACTTGTTACCTAGCATTAACATAATAGACAAACTGTAGATCCTGTTATACTATTAATATGCACTTCCAGTACACAAGAGAGACAGACACTTAGCAAACAAGTATATAACCTTCCATAAATGCCATTTACGACAGTTTCTACAGTGAGACACAATGTCGACAAATTTGCAAGATACTGACTCACCTTCTGCGACTTACAACAGGCAGTAATGTGATCAATTACTTAGCAAAACTTTATAAGCTTCATCAAGAACTTTTAATTTTGAAGTAGGCAACAACATATTAATAAGCAGTTTTAATAGGAAAATTATTTTCAGCAAGCATCATTAACTTTAACTCACTCTCTTGCCATATTAACTTTAACTTTCTTTTTACTATGTTCAAGAGGCATCAATTAGCAAAACACTGGGCTTTAATGTTCTTTCAGTAAGGACACTTGGTAATCACTTCAGTTCAAACGCAGAGGAACCTGAGAGGTGTTATGATAAGGAAAAAATCAAGGTAGGTACATAAATTCAGTTATAAATTACCTTATATTTGAGCACACTAACACATTCAATAAGCTGATCCATCACTATACATTATTATAGTACTCATTTACAGTGATTGCGCAATGTGGTGGCAACTGGACGTTGGTTGGTGGATTTGCAGGCAGAATTGCTGGACTCTGTCCCTTCTTGGTGGGTGGCGATGATGGATACCAATTCCAGAATCGTTCCAGCTATTTATCCATCCATCCGAGGCATTGGAAAGTGGCAGAAAAAGCCTCTCTCGGAACCAGCACAATATACAACTTTTACATGGGCAGTGCACAGTTTGGCAGCTCGCCCCCGACTAACTCTTTTTCCACCTTTTCTACCTAGGCCAACCACAATTTGCGCGCGCTACTAAGTTCCGTTCCCGAGGGGAACCACACTATCTCTTACATACAAGATAACTCAGAATTCTAAGTGAAGGTCAGCAGTTTACATAACAGCAAACAATCATTTTAAACAAAACAGAACATTTACACATATTGATATGTCTAAAAAAGAAAGTTTAAACAAATTCCAAATATATACAGTAAGTTTTGTCTCCCTCCAATCGGGACAAAGAATTTAAAAGACAGATACACAACATTGGATAGAATCAAATCATGACATCAAAGTTTTTACAAAGAAAGGAGTACACAATTTTGTGTTATCTATTCAATCAAACACATTTACAGAAGCTCAACAATGTAAGATTAAATAAAACAAAAGGCCAAATAAATCAGTAGAGCATTAGAGCTATGGTGTTACAATCTACTGAGTTGCTGTGGCGTCGAAGTCGCCAGAAGCGTGTCTTGAGTGCTGTTATGTGTTGACACATGCTTCTGAATCAGTGATACCTCCTCTCGAGTTCACATCAATGAGAATCACACCTTCGCAGTCCCAGAACACGGTTACCATGACCTTAGCGGCGGAAGCAGTTGCTTTGAATTTTTTCTTCTGTGGGGAGTGGGAATGGTGCCATTCGATCGACTCTCGTTTTGTTTCGGGCTCAAAATGGTGAACCCAGGTTTCTCAGCGGTAACGCCGGTTCCCGTCAGGTTACCGAAGTTAAGCGCCGTCGGGTTTGGCTAGCACTCGGATGGGTCACCGTCCAGCTCTGCCGAGCGCTGTTGGCAAGCGGGGTGCACTCAGCCCTTGTGAGGCCAATTGCGGAGCTAGGCCGGAAGAGATGACCCTCCATATCCGAATCCAGTGATGCCTGTCGGCTGAGAATGACACTGCATCCGGTCACTGAGAAGCTGCACTTTGCAATACACATTTCAACTTGGCTGGTCTCTTGCATTGCGGCCGTGGACGTCGTGTACTTGAGGGGCATTCCTGTGGCTCACCTACATCTCGTCATGCAGGCGTTGGACAGAAGTTTGGAAACCCCGTGAGAAATGCATGCTTGAACATTAATGGAGACGCTACGCAAGCCTGCAGCGTCGACCACGAACGTCACCAGTCGTCAACACGTTCCAAGTGGCAGTCGTGCTTAGAAGAGTGTTGTGTGTAATTGTTAAGGGCAATACGTCGGAGCTAAGTGAATTCGAACCTGAGCAAATTGTTGGTGCTCCTATTGTGGGTGCTTCCGTAACGACGGTAGCCGAAATGCTTGTGTTTCAAGAGACACCGTATCGAAGACTTACATAGCATACACGGAAAGCGGGAAAACACTATCCTATAAGTCACAACACGGACGAAAGTATGTGTTGAGCAATCGTGACGGACGCCCAATAAAGAAGATGACGACGAAAAGTCAGTGAACCACAGCTGAATGTCGCTGACGAACCGGGTCAGCACCGAAAGAACACGAACAGAGCTCATCACTGACACATATACCTGTAACGGGAAAAGTGATGGTGTAGCCATAAAACCTGGACCGTAAGGCGATGGAGAAAAGCCATTTAGTTGGACCAGTCTTCTTTCGCACTGTTTCCAACTTATGGCCGAGTTTACGTCACAAGAATGTTCGGTGATGATTTGGGCAACCATATCGTAGTGCTCCATGGGCCCCCAGGTTACTCTGAAAGGTCTCATTACTGCCAAGGATTATATCATTATTTTGGACGATCAGATCCATCCCGATGGTGATGCTTTGTTTCAAGATTACAGACCCCCTGCTCAGACAGCTGGCATCGTCCACGACAGATTTTTTGAGCACGAGAATGAATTTTCGCGTCTTCCCTGGCCACCAATCACTAGATCACAATATTACAGAGTCATTGTGGTCTACTCTGGAGAGAAAGGCGCGTGATCGCTATCCACTTTAATCTTTGTTAGCTGACCTACTTTGCAGGAAAATAGTATAAGACTCCCTTGAACACCATAAAGGAACTGTATTTATTCATTCGAGGTGACTGGAAGCCGTTTTGAATTCCACCGTACTGGATATGGTAACGTGTTTTGTCTGTGATGTTTCCATATTTTTGTCCACCCCTGCACGTGTACAGTGGAATAAATTTCTTCATTGCTCCTTAACACATCGCCACTGCCATTATGAAAAGCAACGCTTTTCCTCCAGGTATCATTGAGCCGTGCTAAAATTTGCTTAGTGTGAAGCAGTCGCCATCCGCTTCTGGCGGTGGCGCCGCTGTGCCAATCGCAGCTTCGGTGTCTCCCTCTGGTGGGAAACGGGAAAGGTTGCCTGTTCACGTGCATTTAAGGGGCGCTATGAGCTTGCTATGCGGCGAGTCCTGTCAGTTGGTCAGCCGGGCCGGTATGGGGCAGTCAGTGTCTGTCTGTAGTCCGGAGTGCTAGTATGCCTTAGGCCGCCAGGCTGCTCGAGTTTGTTCAGGCAATGGTCACTGGCGGTTGGATCGATCGGTTGGTCGGTCGCGCACTGGGACACAAGATGACTTGACCGTCTTGAGCGTCGGCGCATGTGAGGTCGCCACGTGAGTCCAGTGGGCCGCGCCGTATAGCGAGGGGTAGTGGCTTCGTGGCCGACACGAGAGCAACAGGAGTCAACCCACGACACCGGTCTGGCCGGGGCGAGCTGCGACGCCGTGAGACGGGAGATCGGCGCTCCTTCCTCCGTCCGTTGAAGCGGCTGGCAGCGGACGGTTCGGAAGAGCGTTTTGGGGGTGCTGCGCCAGGTCTTCTCGAGAAATCGCAGTTTATTAGAAGTTAAGTGATTCGTGATATGTTCTTTCATTTACTTGCTAAATTCTGCTTGTTTTCTTGGTCATTCTCTCGTGCGTGTTTGTTAGGCAGTTAGTGTTTGTCTGTCGGTCTGCCATACGTTAATAGGTGCCTCGGTCATGTTTGTCGGATTCGGTGTTAACGAATTTATTGCTTGAAGTGTAACGGCCGAATTCCTGAAATATGTTTTTATCTTGAGAGGCGATATATGTGTAATGTAGAGCATATTGGTATATTTTATGTAAGATTGCATTTCATGGGTTTCATTTGAATGGTCATTTTAGTATATAAAGTTGTCACCTTTCCACCGTAAGAGTTTTTTTTTTAATCAAGTTGCGCCTTTGGTGTCAAGTTAATATTTTAATGTTGGTGTTTTGTACCATGTCCATCTCTCCAACGTGGTGCATAGTTTATAAGCTTGTGTGAGCTGTTAAAATTTTTAGTTTAAAGTAATCTGGTGTGTTGCAGATTTGCACCAGTGTAGTCTTTCAGACGTTGTTGTGAGCGGACGTCACTACGGCCGTGTTAAAAGGCAGCGGCGAGGTTCTCACCCCGAAAGCTCATACTGTCAATATTTCTTCTTTCTGCCTCTGAATAAAATTGTAACTTGATATTTTGAGGGTGCTTTCTGATTATAATTTTAAATGTTTCAAAAAAAAAAAAAAAGACTTTTTCTGGAATAAAATTTTATTTGTTGAAAGAAATTTAATTTGTTTGCATCAGTTACCCACTGGTAACTACTTCCACGCTCATATAGTGTGATTAAATGTGTTAATGTTCTTGATGAATCGTTAGTAAATAAAGTAAATTCTCAAGAAAAGGTTTTGAAAATAAATTCACGGTTCAAAAATGTTTTCATATCAATGAATTCCAGGCACACACATTGCCATGTTACCAACCGGCCATAGACACACTACATCCGATGCTGTTACAATAAATAAAGTGTTTGCCTACCGTTACAGTTGTGTTTTCCTTTTCTCCATAGACATTTCAATGTTCGTGTCTTGTTTGAGAGAATGTATCACATAAACAATACACTGAAGAGTCAGAGAAACTGGTAGACCTGCCTCATATCGTGTAGGACCCTAGCGAGCAGGCAGAAGTGCCCAAACGCGACGTGGTATGGACTCGACTAATGTCTTAAGTAGCGCTGGAGGGAACTGACGCCATACATCTAGCAGGGTTGCCCATAAATCCGAAAGAGTACGTGGGGGTGAAGATCTCTTCTGAACAGCACGTTGCAAGGCATCCGAGATACGCACAATAATGTTCGTGTCTGCGTAGTCTGGTGTGTCCCTGGAGCCACTCTGTAACAATTCTAGACGCGTGGGGTCTCGCATTGTCCTGCTGGAATTGCCCAAGTCCGTCGGAATGCACAATGGACTTGCATCGATGCAGGTGATCAGACAGGATGCTTACGTACGTGTCACCTGTCAGAGTCGTGTCTAGAAGTATCAGGAGCCCCATATCACTCAAACTGCACACGCCCCACAACATTACAGAGCCTCCACCAGCTTGAACAGTCTCCTGCTGACGTGTACAGTACATGGATTCATGAAGTTGTCTCCATACCCGTACACGTCCATCCGCTCGATACAATTTGAAACGAGACTCATCCAACCAGGCAACATATTTGAAGTCATCAATAGTCCAATGTCAGTGTTGACGGGCCAAGACGAGTGGTAAAGCTTCCTGCCGTGCAGTCATCAAGGTTACAAGAGTGGGCCTTCGGCTCCGAAAGCCCATATCGATGATGTTTCGTTGACTACTTCGCGCGCTGTCACTTGTTGATGGCCCAGCATTCAAATCTGCAGCAGTTTGCGGAAGGGTTAAACTTCTGTCACGTTGAACGATTCTCTTCAGTCGCCGTTGGTCCCGTTCTTACAGGATCTTTTTCCGGCCGCAGCGATGTCGGAGATTTGATGTTTTACCGGATTCCTCATATTCACGGTACACCCGTGAAATGATCGTACGGGAAAATCTCCAGTTCATCGCTGTCTCGGAGACGCTGTGTCCCATCGCTCGTGCGCCGACTGTAACACCACGTTCAAACTCACTTAAATCTTGATAATCTGCCATTGTAGAAGCAGTAGTCTATCTAACAACTGCGCCAGACACTTGATGTCTTATATAGGTGTTGCCGACCGCAGTGCAGTATTCTGCATGCTTACGTATCTCTGTATTTGAAGACGAATGCCTATATCAGTTTTTTGGCGCTTAAATGTAATATCTCCACTTAAAACTTTGCTCAAAATGATAATGAAAACTTTTCTCTACGCCACTAACCTATCCCCTTACTTTTTACATTTACATAACATTGGCGTATACTTCAAAATACTTCAATTGGATAAGAAATATAAATGAGGAATAAACGAATGAAAATCATGCTGTCTTTTTCCTCAGATTACGTGTATCTTAAATGCATGTCAGTGTCTTGAGTTAACTGTCTCTTACAGCTCGCGTTTTCCCTGTGTAGAACCGACCTGCACCTGGAATTATTCCCCAGATCATGCAATTGGGCTCCGCCTCAGGTACGAAGAATTTTGGATTTTACGTTGTAAATATGACAGACTCAGATCTATTTTTTTCAAGCTGTTAGTTCTGTGAACTTAAATGTCGGTTAGCGCAACTTTGAATTGTGAAATCTGATACAAACAGTTTTTGTTTACAGAATGAGATTTTCACTCTGCAGCGGAGTGTGCGCTGATATGAAACTTCCTGGCAAATTAAAACTGTGTGCCCGACCGAGACTCGAACTCGGGACCTTTGCCTTTCGCGGGCAAGTGCTAGTTCTGCAAGGTTCGCAGAAGAGCTTCTGTAAAGCTTGGAAGGTAGGAGACGAGGTACTGGCAGAAGTAAAGCTGTGAGTACCGGGCGTGAGTCGTGCTTGGGTAGCTCAGTTGGTAGAGCACTTGCCCGCGAAAGGCAAAGGTCCCGAGTTCGAGTCTCGGTCGGGCACACAGTTTTAATCTGCCAGGAAGTTTCATATCAAGCGCACACTCCGCTGCAGAGTGAAAATCTCATTCTGGAAACATCCCCCACGCTGTGGCTAAGCCATGTCTCCGCTATATCGTTTCTTTCAGAAGTGCTAGTTCTGCAAGGTTCGCAGAAGAGCTTCTGTAAAGTTTGGAAGGTAGGAGACGAGGTACTGGCAGAAGTAAAGCCGTGAGTACCGGGCGTGAGTCGTGCTTCGGTAGCTCAGTTGGAGAGCACTTGCCCGCGAAAGGCAAAGGTCCCGAGTTCGAGTCTCGGTCGGGCACACAGTTTTAATCTGCCAGGAAGTTTCAGTTTTTGTTTACATTTATAGTGATACGGGCTCGAGTCGCATTTAGTCCAGAATTACGACAGCAGCTAGGTTAGTCTTCACCAATCCACTCTTGCGAATTTTTAATTTCTAATCACGTTCGCGGATGGTAATATTTATGAGTTTTGTACCCAAACTAATAAACTCATTTTTCTGATTTTGACTACTAGTGCAGGCAATTTAATTTTTATGGAGCGTGTGAGACGTCGACCGTTGGGAACACGACCGCTCTGACGCAGACGAGCCACAGACCTCGTGAAGGTCGCATCGGAAATTCCCAAGCGGCACGAGTATAGGTGAAAATTATTTCTAACCATCGCAGGGGTAACATCGGAAGATCCTTGTTGTTCGTGAGTGATGCTGTCGTGTACAGAGTCGTCACGGCAGATAATTGTAACGGAATACAAGAAAAACTACAGAGACAGGATCGAGGCTTGATGACGAGATTGTCAGCTCCTCAGCATTGGGAGGGAAATCCAGCCTTGTGTTTTTCGACCAGTTAGTGCAAGATAAACGTGTGTGACGCACTCACATAAATAGAAGGAAATCCCCGTCGTTTTACGATAACAGGATCGGCGAGCAATCACAAGAAGCAGTCACACCGAACAAAGTACGCGCATGTGATGGTTTAAAATGGAACGCTGACGTGTAAGTAATCGTGGAAAAAGCAGTTACCACATAGATTCAGTGGAAGATCTAAGTAGTTCGCCGGCTGATGAGATTATAACGTACCCCTACTCCGCGATGTATAAAAAGATTTTTATGACACTTGTACCTAATGTTCCGTAATTAATGGAAACAAAGTACCGAATCCGAAGATCAATGCATACCGACAGAACATAATGAGCTACATCCTGATAGCTACAGCTACGACCGAAATGTAAACAATAAAATAGTAATAAGTTAATGTTTCACTGTAGTTAGACGTAGTTTTGTATAGCAAAGCTGTTTGAATGAATTTAAATTCCCAGAATAAAAACTGTTGCCAGTTCCAAAACGAGGAAAAGTTAAATTTGGTAAATGACTGCAATGACTCTGAAATCACGCAAACACTGGGTAAGAATGATAATTGGGCAAATGAAACAAACGCACCCACGAGAGATTAGATGTAGAAAACACGTGCAACATGAACAAGAAGACGTTAATTGCGGAATACAGTGATGTTAGACATAATTATGGAAACCAATAATATTCAACAACTAGCATCACTTTATAGAAACTAGTGTACTGCCTAACTTAAGGTAAGATGTCTATTTGAATGTTTGAAAAACCGTGACCAAATTTAATTACTGTTCTGTACCGATTCCTTTTCAAATGATACCATAAAAACTTTCATTTACAAACGTAGCATAAAATCGTAAAATTGCTTTGACTACAAGACAGCCTGCATATTTTTGTCTTAGAAATATGACTGCATTTAAATCACTTTTAATGTAAACTGACTGTCTGCGGTAGCAGTGCAACACTATATCTACAACTATAGTTACTATTAACTGTTAATCCAATATTTACTTGATTGAAAATCAACTGTAAATTTAAGTGAATCAATTTTCTTTCAACTGTTTCTTTCGCTAGTGACTTCTTCGGACGTTATGGTAAGGATGACAAGACTTCGCTGATGGATAACGACTTGAGTCGATAAATTTTCACTTGCAAACTTTATGGTTTGACTATCACACTCTAATCTTCCAAAAAAAGTCACTATTAGAGTGGCATGGTTATTACATAGCCATAAAAATACTGACTGGATTTTAACTTGCAGTGGGTTTTCATTTCATTCGTTTATTGCAACAGAAAGACCTGCTGATTGTTTGATATTTCTAACATTTTTTTTTTCTGTTGAGCAATGAAGCAAGAGTCACAACAGTGAGTTGATGCTGGAATAAAATGAACTAAAATTGAGCGAAAGAAAACAGAAACAATGGGTTGCTTGTGGTGCAATGTTATGCTTATTATGCAATTCATTATTGGCAATAGCCTCTTCTTGTTTAGCGAGTAGGTTGAATAAATTTGGGCCATACAGGATTTTTCATTAATTCCAAAATCCTCTTGCGACCATGTACTGTCCCCATAGACATGATCTCTTACTTGTATTTTGTTTTGCCAAATATTACATCATCATTTGCAATGGTGTTGGTCCTACATCAAAGATATTCTTTGTGTTCCGTCCAATATAAATTTCCCTAACATTGCCGGCATGTTTACTACAACGATTTGACATCATTATTTCTTGTTTATACTTTCAGTGTACCTTACATTTTCATAAAAAGTAATTGCTGACATAATTCATAGATACATATACTTACAAAAAATGTTTGAAACTCATGAAATGAAGTAGGTGAAAAATAGGTGAGGCACTGGGTTTTACAAGGGATCTGACAAAACCCACGGTCCACTGATACTTGACTGTTAAGCTTCGGTATGGCACCGTTACCAGTAAGAATGTCAGAGCAAACAGCAATAGTCCAAAGAAGAGCAGCGCGTTTCGTCACGGGTTCGTTTAGTGAGCGTGAAGGCCTCACGGCGATGCTCACAAGGGGAAGGCCTCAGACAAGGCCAACCGATTCGGTTCGTAAACTGCAGGAAAAAAAATCACATAAAAAATAATTAACGTAGAGTAACGAAATTTCGGGAATACATTTCCATGGGTAACAGATGTAAGTGATTACCTCTCCAAACTCACAGGTTAATGTACGCTCGGTATAAGCCATTGCAAATGTGAAATGCTAGAACATTAGTGACCGGTGTAGCCGCCAAAATTTTGAACTCAAACGTGCATACATTGTGTTGTACAAGTGTCGGATGTCAGTGTGAAGGATAGAGTTCCATGCCTGCTTACTTGGTTAGTCAATACTGTGACAGTTAATGCTGGTTGTGGATGATGGATGACACTGAAATTGTCGTCCGAAGATGTCCCAGTTGTGCTCGACTGCAGACAGATGTCGTTATCGAGCAGGCCATGGCAAGATGTCGACACTCTGTAGAGGATGGGTATTAAAACAGCGCTACGTGTGAGAGCGCCCCCTGGAATGCTGTTCATAAATGGCAGCACAACAGGTCGAATCACCAGACTGACGAACATATTTGCTGTGAGGCTGCGCGGGATAACCGCGAGATTGCTCCTGCTGTCACATGAAATCGCGTCCAAGACAAAAACTGCAGATGTACACTACTAGCCATTAAAATTGCTACACAAAGAAGAAATGCAGACTATAAGCGGGTATTCATTGGACAAATATATTATACTAGAACTGACGTGTGATTACATATTCACGCAATTTGGATGCATAGATCCTGAGAAATCAGTACCCAGAACAATCACTTCTGGTCATAATAACAGCCTTGATACGCCTGGGCATTGAGTCAAACACAGCTTGGATGGCGTGTACAGGTACAGCTGCCCATGCAGCTTCAACACGATACCACAGTTCATCAAGAGTAGTGACTGCGTATTGTGACGATCCAGTTGCTCGGCCACCATTGACCAGACGTTTTCAATTGGTGAGAGATCTGGAGAATGTGTTGGCCAGGACAGCAGTCAAACATTTTCTGTATCCAGAAAGGGCCGTTCAGGACCTGCAACATACGCTCGTGCATTATCCTGCTGAAATGTAGGGTTTTGCGGGGATCGAATGAAGGGTAGAGCCACGGCTCGTAACTCATCTTAAATGTAACGTCCACTGTTGAAAGTGCCGTCAATGCGAAGAAGAGGTGACCGAGACGTGTAAGCAATGGCACCCCATACCATCACGCCGGGTGATACGCCAGTACGACGATGACGATTGCACTCTTCCAATGTGCGTTCACCGCGATGTCGCCAAACACGGATGCGAGCATCGTGATGCTCCCTGCCGCCGTTGGATAAGCAGCTGCTGCAGCAAGTCGTATAACCCTAGCTTACTTATTTGTTAGATAGTTTAATTAATTTCTTTGCGTGTTTTTGGGTACTTGCATTGTTTAATTCATATATTTCGGGCGTATTATAGTATTTGAGGGTTGTAGCATCGCGCCTTAGTACCTGAATAGTGCAAATTCGCGTAGTCGTCTGTCTTCTGTTTTTGTTGTGAACGGCCAGTGTCGGTTGGCCAGTCAGTGTGCTCCCTGCCGCCGTTGGATAAGCAGCTGCTGCAGCAAGTCGTATAACCCTAGCTTACTTATTTGTTAGATAGTTTAATTAATTTCTTTGCGTGTTTTTGGGTACTTGCATTGTTTAATTCACATATTTCGGGCGTATTATAGTATTTGACAGTTGTAGCATCGCGCTTTAGTGTTTACTTCGTAGATTCTTATTTAAATTGCGTGTGAGTTTCGTATAGGAGGTGCAATTTCGAGTTTTAGTTACTGTAATCGTAAAGTCAGCAGATTGTAGCACAGTCGTTAGGCATTTGTACAGGTTAGTTGATACATTCTTTGTGTGTTCCGCTTGCGTTATCTAGGCACGGACTCGTGTTAAAGTAACTGTTGTTAAACATCAATTAGAATGGACAGGGACTGCGATTGCTGTGTTCGGATGAGGGCTGACTTGGCATCCCTTCGCTCACAGCTGCAATCGGCGCTGACTTCGGTCGCGCAGCTTGAGGCTGTTGCCAATGGGCACCACTGTGGGGAGCCGGACTCGGGTATCATGGGGATGTCAACCTCATCCCGTCTGTCCCCAGATCGGTCTGCCGCTGTGGTTGCCCCGGTTGCTGCCCGCAGTGGGGCTGAGCCCTCGCCTGTGGTTGATTGGGAGGTCGTTCCAAGGCGTGGCAGGCAGCGAAAGGCGTCCCCGGAGGCTGATCAGAAAGCCTCCCCGGTGCGTCTGACAAACCGGTTTCAGGCACTGTCTCTGGCTGAGCCAGATGTAGCTGCCTGCCCTGTCTCAGAGGATCATTCTCAGCCTTCAAGGTCCGGGCAATCGCAGAGGGTGGGCTTATTGGTAGTTGGGAGCTCCAATGTTAGGCGCGTAATGGGGCCCCTTAGGGATATGGCGGCTAAGGAGGGGAAGAAATCCAGTGTGCACTCCGTGTGCATTCCGGGAGGAGTCATTCCTGATGTGGAAAGGGTCCTTCCGGATGCCATGAAGAGCACAGGGTGCAGCCAGCTGCAGGTGGTGCCACATGTCGGCACTAATGACGTGTGTCGCTTTGGATCTGAGGAAATTCTCTCTGGATTCCAGCGGCTATCTGATTTGGTGAAGGCTGCCGGTCTTGCTTACGAGATGAAGGCAGAGCTCACCATCTGCAGCATCGTTGACAGAACCGACTGCGGACCTTTGGTGCAGAGCCGGGTGGAGGGTCTGAATCAGAGGCTCAGACGGTTTTGCGACCGTATTGGCTGCAGATTCCTTGACTTGCGCCATAGGGTGGTGGGGTTTCGGGTTCCGCTGAATAGGTCAGGAGTTCACTACACTCAGCTGGCGGCTACACGGGTAGCGGAGGCTGTGTGGCGTGGACTGGGCGGTTTTTTAGGTTAGAAGGCCTCGGGAAAGTGCGGGATGGGCTGCAATGTCAAAGGGTGCTTGGCAATTACAGGACGTGCTTGGATCAAGGAACAGTCGGAATTATAGTTGTAAACTGTTGTAGTTGCGCTGGAAAAGTCCCTGAGCTTCAAGCGCTAATAGAAAGCACAGAAGCTGATATCGTTATAGGTACAGAAAGCTGGCTAAAGCCTGAAATAAGTTCTGCAGAAATTTTTACGAAGTCTCAGACGGTGTTCAGGAAAGATAGATTAGGCAGAATTGGTGGTGGAGTGTTGGTGTCTGTCAGTAGTGGTTTATCTTGTAGTGAAGTCGAAGTAGATACTCCGAGCGAATTGGTGTGGGTGGAGGTTATACTTAACAGCCGAATTAAGTTAATAATTGGCTCCTTCTACCGACCCCCAGACTCCGATGATACAGTTGCGGAACAGTTCAGAGAAAGTTTGAGTCTCGTAACAAATAAATACCCCACTCATACGGTTATAGTTGGTGGGGACTTCAACCTACCTTCGGTATGTTGGCAAAAATACTTGTTCAAAACCGGTGGTAGGCAGAAAACGTCTTCCGAGATTGTCCTAAATGCATTCTCCGAAAATTATTTAGAGCAGTTAGTCCACGAACCCACGCGAATTGTAAATGGTTGCAAAAACACACTTGACCTCTTGGCCACAAACAATCCAGAGCTGGTAGAGAGCATCATGACTGATACAGGGATTAGTGATCACAAGGTCATTGTAGCTAGGCTCAATACCATTTCTTCCAAATCCATCAGAAACAAACGCAAAATAATTTTATTTAAAAAAGCGGATAAAGTGTCACTAGAAGCCTTCCTAAAAGACAATTTCCAATCCTTCCGAACTGACTATGCGAATGTAGACGAGATGTGGCTCAAATTCAAAGATATAGTAGCAACAGCAATTGAGATATTCATACCTCATAAATTGGTAAGAGATGGAACGGATCCCCCGTGGTACACAAAAAAGGTCCGAACGCTGTTGCAGAGGCAACGGAAAAAGCATGCGAAGTTCAGAAGAACGCGAAATCCTGAAGATGGGCTAAAATTTACAGACGCTCGAAATTTGGCACGTACTTCGATGCGAGATGCCTTTAATAGGTTCCACAACGAAACATTGTCTCGAAATTTGGTAGAAAATCCGAAGAAATTCTGGTCCTATGTAAAGTACACAAGCGGCAAGACGCAGTCAATACCTTCGCTGCGCAGTGCCGATGGTACTGTTATCGACGACAGTGCCGCTAAAGCGGAGTTATTGAACGCAGTTTTCCGAAATTCCTTCACCAGGGAAGACGAATGGAATATTCCAGAATTTGAAACACGAACATCTGCTAGCATGAGTTTCTTAGAAGTAGATACCTTAGGGGTTGCGAAGCAACTCAAATCGCTTGATACGGGCAAGTCTTCAGGTCCAGATTGTATACCGATTAGGTTCCTTTCAGATTACGCTGATACTATAGCTCCCTACTTAGCACTGATATACAACCGCTCGCTCACCGATAGATCTGTACCTACAGATTGGAAAATTGCGCAGGTCGCACCAGTGTTCAAGAAGGGTAGTAGGAGTAATCCATTTAACTACAGACCTATATCATTGACGTCGGTTTGCAGTAGGGTTTTGGAGCATATACTGTATTCAAACATTATGAATCACCTTGAAGGGAACGATTTATTGACACGTAATCAGCATGGCTTCAGAAAACATCGCTCTTGTGCAACGCAGCTAGCTCTATATTCGCACGAAGTAATGGCCGCTATCGACAGGGGATCTCAAGTTGATTCCGTATTTCTAGATTTCCGGAAAGCTTTTGACACCGTTCCTCACAAGCGACTTCTAATCAAGCTGCGGAGCTATGGGGTATCGTCTCAGTTGTGCGACTGGATTCGTGATTTCCTGTCAGGAAGGTCGCAGTTCGTAGTAATAGACGGCAAATCATCGAGTAAAACTGAAGTGATATCAGGTGTTCCCCAGGGAAGCGTCCTGGGACCTCTACTGTTCCTGATCTATATAAATGACCTGGGTGACAATCTGAGCAGTTCTCTTAGGTTGTTCGCAGATGATGCTGTAATTTACCGTCTAGTAAGGTCATCCGAAGACCAGTATCAGCTGCAAAGCGATTTAGAAAAGATTGCTGTATGGTGTGTCAGGTGGCAGTTGACGCTAAATAACGAAAAGTGTGAGATGATCCACATGAGTTCCAAAAGAAATCCGTTGGAATTCGATTACTCGATAAATAGTACAATTCTCAAGGCTGTCAATTCAACTAAGTACCTGGGTGTTAAAATTACGAACAACTTCAGTTGGAAGGACCACATAGATAATATTGTCGGGAAGGCGAGCCAAAGGTTGCGTTTCATTGGCAGGACACTTAGAAGATGCAACAAGTCCACTAAAGAGACAGCTTACACTACACTCGTTCGTCCTCTGTTAGAATATTGCTGCGCGGTGTGGGATCCTTACCAGGTGGGATTGACGGAGGACATCGAGAGGGTGCAAAGAAGGGCAGCTCGTTTTGTATTATCGCGTTATAGGGGAGAGAGTGTGGCAGATATGATACACGAGTTGGGATGGAAGTCATTACAGCATAGACGTTTTTCGTCGCGGCGAGAGCTTTTTACGAAATTTCAGTCACCAACTTTCTCTTCCGAATGCGAAAATATTTTGTTGAGCCCAACCTACATAGGAAGGAATGATCATCAAAATAAAATAAGAGAAATCAGAGCTCGAACAGAAAGGTTTAGGTGTTCGTTTTTCCCGCTCGCTGTTCGGGAGTGGAATAGTAGAGAGATAGTATGATTGTGGTTCGATGAACCCTCTGCCAAGCACTTAAATGTGAATTGCAGAGTAGTCATGTAGATGCTGTAAACAGAACCTGGATTCATCTGAAAAAATGGCGTTTTGCCACTAGTGCACCCAGGTTCGTCGTTGAGTACACCTGCCTGTGATGCAGCGTCAACGCTAACTGCAGCCGTATTCTCCGAGCTGATAGTCCATGCTGTTGCAAACGTCGTCGCACTGTTCGTGCAGATGGTTGTTATCTTGGAAACCTCCGCATCTGTTGTCTCAGGGACCGAGACGTGGCTGCACGATCCGTTACAGCCATGCAGATAAGATGCCTGTCATGTCGACTGCTAGTGATTCGAGACTGTTGGGATCCAAAACGGCGTTCCGTATTACCCTCCTGAATCCACCGATTCCATATTCTGGCAGAAGTCAATGGATCTCGACCAACGCGAGCAGCAGTGCCGCGATACGATAACTCGCAATCGCGATAGGCTACAATCCGATATATATAGAAGTCGGAAACGTGATGGTACGCATTTCTGCTTCTTAGACGAGGCATCACAACAATGTTTCAGAAAGCAACACCGATCAACTGCTGTTTGTGTATGAGAAATCGGTGGGAAACTTTTCTCATGTCAGTACGCTGTAGGTGTGGCCACCGGCGCCAACCTTGTGTGAATGCTCTGAAAAGCTAGTCATTTGCATATCACAACATCTTATTCCTGTCGGTTAAATTTCGCGTCTGTAACATGTCATCTTGGTGGTGTAGCAGTTTTAATGGCCAGCAGTGCAGCTACCAGCGCAGCACAGTAGTGTCGCCGTGTGCGAGACCACCCAGACGGGTTCCGCCGTTTGTTTACCGCAGGGCGCTGTGGATGGCCCTGCGGCGTCGAGGGGAAGCGAGACCGTAAACAGAGTCAGCCTGGTGCAGCAGGTGGAGGCGGGAACTGCGTGCAGCACCAGAGGAACTCAGTCTGGGCGTTACTGGCGCTTGCCTGTCTGTATTCTTAACTGCAGGGACTCGAGAAAAAGGTGGAAACACCGAGAGAAATGCGTGCTTCAGCGTAAATCCAGATGTTAGCAAGAGGCCTGCAGATGGCGCTGTTCTCTTTGACCACGAACAGCACTTGTGCAGTGTCCCCAGTACTTTGCAGATGTCATCCGTGACCAGAACAGTGTTCTGTGTAGTTGTGAGTGCACTGTGCTGGAGCTGCGTGTATTCCAACGTTGGCAAACTGTTGATGCTCGTATGGTGGGTGCTTCTCTGACCAAGGGAGCCGAAGTATTTGGTGTCCAAAGAGGCACCACGTCGGAGATTTATACCGCGTACAGGGAACGCGGGAAAACACCATATGCGAAGTCGCAAAGTGAAAGAAACTGTGTGTTGAGTGATTGTGACAGAAGGGCACTGAGCAGGATTGTGGCGAAAAATATGAGGACTACAGTTGCAAAAGTCACTGCAGAACTGAATGCCGCACTCGCGAACCCTTTTAGCACCAAAACAACACGAAGGCAGTTCCCGAAGCAGAGAATTGCAGGGCGCGCTGCAATTCCTAAACTACTCATGAGCGAAGCAAATGCCCGTAGCAAGACTACACTGTGGTGCAATGGAAGAAAGTAATCTTGTCAGACGAGTCTTGTCTCTAACGTCTGGCCGACTTTACGACTCAAGAGTGAAAAGTGGCAGCCGGCCGGGGTGGCCCAGCGGTTCTAGGTGCTACAGTCTGGAACCGCGCGACCGCTACAGTCCCAGGTTCGAATCCTGCCTCGGGCATGGATGTGTGTGATGTCCTTAGGTTAGATAAGTTTAAGTAGTTATAAGTCTAGGGGACTGATGACCTCAGATGTTAAGTCCCATAGTGCTCAGAGCCATATGAACCGTTTTTTTGAAAGGTCGCGAGGGTCTTCTGACGATTTAGGCATCTACATCGTGTTATTCCGTCGGCCCCACGGGTGCTCTCCAAGGTAGCCTCACTGCGAAGGACTGTGTGAGCATTTCGGCTGATCTGTTGCATCTCCTGGTAAAATGTTTGTTCCCCAGCGGTAGTGCTATGTTGAAAGGCTACAGTTCCCTTGTTCACACGACTAGCATATTTCCGCACTGGTTTTGGAAGCACGAAGATAAATTGTCGCATCTCTCCTGAGTATGTTGGAGAGAAGCATGAGTGAGTTCTCCGTCACCGTTACCTGAGAAAGAATGGTATATCAGGTCTAGAAGTACGAAACCGGAGATTGGTTGCAATAATTACACTTCTGTTGTTTGAAACTGATAAAGAATGATTTATTCAAAATAATCTCCATTGCCATTTATACATTTCTTCCAACTCTCTGGCAGGTCATAAATGCCACGACAAAAAAAAAAACTGTTCTTCTTTTGAAGCCCCGTCACCCAGTTTCCGTCTACACAAAACAAAAATTCTCATTCCAGATTTCATTACTCCAATGGCCTTCATTGGCTATCACCACTCGACTACAAAAAGTTGAATCAAGACAAAAAGTGGAAGGGGACAAGCCGCGAGAGCTTCGCGTCTTTCAGTCTTTTCTAAAAGTATTTGTCCAACTTATGGGCTTGTATGGGAGCAAGACACGGTCAGTCAGCAGTACATACAAGAAGAGAGTATAAGGTTTTGGAATGTGCTGCTGCACGTCACTACTGAAGGCTAGGTTCAAAGTCCAGAGAAATACTGGAGATACACTAAACTGAATGAAGCAGGAAAGGGCCTTACGACACAGTTTGGTTAAAAGGAGGGCCGATTGTTAGGATACATACTGACACGTTAGAGAAGTGATGATTTAGTGACAGAGGGAAGTGAGGGATGGAGAGACAGACACTGTTGTGGAAGACCACAATGTGGCTGCAGTAAGTGGGCTAATACAGACGTAGGTCACGGTGCTTGTGCAGATAGGGAGAGTCTTGTATACAGGACAGACTAGAGCGGACAGCTTGAAAACTGCCTGTTAAGTTGCAAGACTCGGTATTTAATTTTGCTATTTTATAAGTCAATCATTTTCACGTGTTAGTCATTGCAGGGCCACTACAAAGATACAATTCTGCACCACGGACAACTCAGTTATCTTTGGTGGGATAGTCTGTCAAGGATCCCGGAAGCCATCTTTGGATTTCGGGGTGAACGAACCGATGAGGTCGCTGTCCGCCCGCGGGGTTCGCTGGAAGATAATTACTTTTTTGGCGCCATACTTGTTAATAACACAGGGCCACTTTTACTTGTCCCACTCTCTATTAGGCGTCCCCGTCTTCAACAAGCAATTGAAAGAGCCGAAAGCAAACAAGTCGCCACGTATGGATGGAATCCCAGTTCGGTTTTACAAAGGCCTCTTACGTAGCTTTCATTTATAACAAATGCCTCGGCCAACGGGAAGTGTCAAACGACTGGAAAAAAAGCTCAAGTAACTCGTTTATACAAGAAGGCAAAATGAAAGGACCCACAAAGCTACCCAACGTTTCCAGTAGAGGCAAACGATCTTGCCAAGAACCCCAGAGACCAAAGTCCTTAACACAATTTTGCTGTAGAATTATTGAACATATTATCATTTCGAATATCATAAATTTATATGAGACGTAAAATTTATGTCCAGAAATAAGCACAGACTTTGAAAGCATCGGTCATGCTAAACTCCGTTTGCCCTTTTCTCCTGCCAACCATCGATGAAGGTCAACTGGTTTCTGCATTTCTCGGAAGCTCTGGCACGGTGTCCTACTGCAGATTGGTGGTAAGAGCATACGTTATATATTCCCAGATATGTGAGCGGCTCAAAGATTTCTTAAGTAGTAGAACACAGTACGTTGTCCTCGACGGCGAGTGTTGATCAGATACAGGGGTACCGTCGCGAGTATTCCGGGGGAAGTGCGATAGGGCCGCTGTTGTTCTCTGTATACATAAATGATCTGAGGCACAGTGCGAGCAGCCATTGCTGATGATGCTGTGGTACATGGGAAGGTGTCGTTTTTGGGTGACTGTAGGAGGACACCATATGACTTACACTAAATTCCTGTTTGGTTCAAATGCCTCTAAGCACTATGGGACTTAACATCTGAGGTCATCAGTTACCTAGAACGTAGAACTACTTAAACCTAACTAATCTAAGGACATCACACACATCCATGCCCGAGGCAGGATTCGAACCTGCGACCGTAGCAGAAGCGCAGTTCCGGACTGAAGCGCCTACAAGCGCTCGGCCAAAGTGGCCGGCTCCTGATCGGTGTGATGGATGGCTGTTTGGTCTAAACATAGAAAATATTGAGTAGGGAAAACAGTCCCGCAATGTTCGAATACAGCGTTGGTATTTTACTGCATGACACACCATGCGCATTAAGTATCTAGGCGTAACATTGCATAGTGATATGAAATGGAATGAGGGCGTAAGAGCGGTAGTAGGGAAGCGAATCCTCGACTGCGACTTGCTGGGAGAATTTTAGGAAAGTGTGGTTAATGTGTAAGGGAGACCTCATAGGGAGCACTAATGCGACCCATTCCTAAGTACTGTTATAGTGTTTGGGATCACAACAGGCGCGATTGAAGGATGCAATTCGCACACGTGCTGCTAGGTTCGTTACCGGTAGGTTCGATCAACAAGCGAGGGTCACGGAAATTCTTCGTGAACTCTAGTGACAACGCCTGTAGTGAAGGAGACGTTCTTTTCATGGAGTACTGTTGATAAACCTCGGTGAACGGGAATTTCAAGCTGACTGTAGAAGGATTTTACTGCGCCAACCTAAATTTCGCGTAAAATCTAGGAAGATAAAAGAAATTAGGGATTGTATGGAGTCATACAGACCGTCATTTTTCCCTCGTTCTATTTGCGAGTGGAACGGGAACGGAATGGCTAATAGTCGTAATACGAGGTGCGACAATAAAGTAATATGACTAACGTGAAAAAAATTGTTGCTTACCGTTTTCGTCAAGTTTAGTGTTGTCTCCTTCAAAGTAGTTCCCTTTTGATTGCACACACTTTTTTCCAGCGCTTCTCCCATTGATGATAACAGTTCTGGAACTCATCTTCTGTAATATCCTCCAAGACCCTCGTCACAGCTTTTTGGACATCTTCAGTTGTTTGAAATGGTGTCCTTTGACCGCCGTTTTGACTCTTCGAAATAGAAAAAAGTCACCTGGAGCGATATCTGGTGAATAAGGTGGCTGTGGTATATTAAAACTGTGTGCCGGACCGAGACTCGAACTCGGGACCTTTGCCTTTCGCGGGCAAGTGCTCTACCAACTGAGCTACCCAAGCACGACTCACGCCTTCACAGCTTTAATTCCGCCAGTACCTTGTTTCCTACATTCCAAACTTCACAGAAGCCCTCCTGCAAATTCCCTTGGAATCAAAAAAGCACACAAGCAAGCATTTCACTTTTGACTTTGACATACGAGCTTTCATTCCTCTGGGTGATCCCTTTGAGCACCATTGCGAACTTTATCGTTTTGTCTCTGGATCCTACTGAAAAAACCCACTTTCATCACCAGTGATAACACGGCTCAACAACTCTGGATTGATTTCCGTTTGCTCTAACAGATCGCCTGCCACAGTTTTCCGTGCTTCTCGCTGTTGTGGTGTGAGACTTTTGGGGACCATTTTTGCACAAATCTTTCTCATACCAAGATCTTCAGTTATTATTAGACAAACCGTCTCTCGATTGATGTTCAGTTCTTCTGCAATCATTTTCATGGATAATCTTCGATCAGATCGTACGAGTTCACACACCCTGGCCAAGATGGCATCTTTCCTTGAGGTTTATGGTCGTCCACTGTGGTCTTCATCTTCAACATTCGTTTTACCTTGACTAAACATTTTATGCCGACGAAAAACTTGTGTTCTTGACATATCCTCCTCTCTAAAAGCCTTCTGAAGCTTACCGTAAGTTGTCGTCGCGTTTTCACCCAATTTAACGCAAAAGGAAAAGGCGTACCACTGCGCAATATCATGCATTTACATTTCCGTGACGAGAGACACAAATACGTGTTAACTTATTACAGCACAGTTGACGACTGAGCAGTTGCATCGATGTGCCGCTTGGACTAGAAGCAGCTTATAGACCAAGGTCAAAGATATTGTGCCTACGCAAGCCTGCAGGGTTGTCACATCTTGCAAAGAAAATCAGTCTCATTACTTTATTCTCGCACCTCGTACATGTCCTCTGGCACTCATCATCTCATAAATTGCGAAGTATATATGCAGATGTAGGACCAGAGCAGCTCGGTAGAGCTGGTTTCGGCTATCCTCTGCAGAATCTCGAACCAGAGGCGTCTGCTCACTGTTCACACAGATGAAGGCGACGGTACAGCCACTCCCAGGGCTGTCTCCTGTCTTCTCTACCCGAAGTTCAAAGAAAAATTCCCTTTCGCCAACGCCAGGACTCCGCTAAAATTGTGGCCAACGAAAATGTTCATAGCAAAAATGCTGAACTCCACCCCTTTTGAAAAACATTGTCAGTCAGCCAATGGAATGTATTCCTGCTAACAAAGTTCCTGATGTTAAATGCAAAATTACCATTGTACAAAGACGTAATAATTTTAGCCAGTCTGCGGCTATCCCACATCCATAATTTTTAGAAAGCGGCCTGCCATTTCCAACTCTCAGATAATTTTTCTTAGGATCAGGTAACGGATTTCCTTCGCGCGTTTCCTTCGACGCGAGATGCCGTTTGCCGTGCGTGGAAACAACGTCCGGGTGGGATCACCTCGTCCCTACAACGGGAGAAAAGAACTTTTAAAATGAACTCGGCTGTTTCTCTTCCACGAAAAAGACAGAGATGTTTATGTGCCTGCAGTGCCCCTCTCTTTGCTTTCTAGGAAGCTCCACAGCCACAGCAAAAAATTCTGTAGACTGGTGCTCTGATCAAACAGCTTTGGTTTGTGAAATGGACAGCTTTTCTGCACACGGACACGTTTTTCGTCATGGCTCGTTATATTGGCACGCTGTACTGACCAGCATATACAGAGAAACCTGCGAGTTTCTGGGTCTAGCAGTGTAATTAACACTAAATTCTTCTAGAATCTTCATATGTAAATTATGCTCTAAGCCCCCCCCCCCCCCCTATTCTAACTCTGACTTTTGCTGTTGCACATGGATTAAAAAGAAACGCGAACCGACTGTAATCGACCCTACAAGTGGAGTAGAAAAGAGTTTGGCACCTGCAATAATTTAATTTGATAAATAAGTTAAATAAAGGAAAGTTTCATTAACGTAGTGAGAAATGAAAGGGTTGCTCTACCGATTAACAGAATGAAAGTTCTGTCCAAAATAACAATATGATTTATTATGACTAAACTCAAAATAATAAACAAAACACATGAAACATTTACAATACATCAAATTGGCTCAAACTGGATATTCAAATAAATGCTGTGACGGTGAAGTTGTCCCTAAACTAGATTGCGACATTTATGACGAAGTGGTATGTGGAGCCAATTCCTTGCAACTCAAATCTTAAGAGAGACACACAGCCAACCCAACATTAATTGCTGCTACAGTAGTGAGGACTCAGACAATGAACACCCAAGACAAAACAAAGTTAGAAAAAGAACAGGCGCGCTCTGCTGAGCTCTGATTATCACCTAGGGAAATCCTTAATCTGTTGGTGCTGCGGACACACATTACCAAGCTGTCTTCTGACCTGCAAGAACACGATCTGGCTTACCGGAGGCGATGGCTGATTGCTTCGACGTCCCGTCATGGTGATGATAATGTCACGAGTGTAGCCCGAAACAAATTCTCTTGGTCTGGTTGTTCCAGACTAAAGACTTCCTAGCAATACAAATGCGCCTCTGAGTGAGACGAAGAAGGCTCGCCACACAATCACTGATGGTACAGTGATTGATTTTAACAAGCGAAGTCACACAGTAACTCCGGTACAGTCAACTTTAGACAAAACTGCTCAAGACAGACAACATAGGCCGCTTGTACGCAGAACGCTCAATTACCTACTGTACTCGGAAAGTTAGGTTGAAGTCGAAACTTCAGCAACTTCGTCAAACAATTGAAATTAAATAAAAGTATATTAGACAGGCAACGGGAGGCAGGGTTGTCCAGAGCAGCGAGAGCTCAGTCTTGTAACCTACTCCAACCGAAAGGCGAGAGCCGACTCTCACAAGAGCACCTGTACAAACAGAACACAGAACATTCCCGCCCCCACGACAGTGGCTGTGGTTAAACGTTCCAATCAGCAACTCGAAAACCGGCGGAAAATTCCTCTCTATTGCCGAAGCACTACCTTTCCGCCAATGGAGATTCTTGGCGCCAATTTCTGCGCCGATTTTGCTACGTCACCGAGCTATGCCCTGAGCAAGCCAATCACAGCAACGATTTTGCAGAAAACGCGGGAATTTGCCCTCCAGAAACGGTTTTCGCTAAGTTTCTGCGAAGTAAAGGAATCTCTAGCCCAGCCGCTACGTCAGGCCCCTTTGGGCGTGTCGCCGCCGCTCTTATGACAATGTCGGCGTCTGGAAAGCATTCACTCAACTCCCTCACACCCGTCGGCTTAACCCTTTCAAGATCAGCAGAGCCCATCTGTCACCGGACCACCCGGGTGATGAGAGACGCTGCGTGGGAAGTCCGCGTGTGAAGGAATAGCGACTTTTCCCCGCATCCAATTAGAGAGGAAGATCGAATTACTCAGAGAAATAAGAGAGTGGGCTCATGCCACCTCTAAGACCAACTGCGCCTGCTACCGGGCTTTGCTTGGCCTAAACAAAAGCATCCGCCGGCTACCGTGCCTATTGCCCAGAACAGACTGATGCCCTTCAGAACCAGACATCAGGTTGATGACTAAAATATCAGTGTTCCAAAGTGGTGAAACTCCGTCTGTGACCATAGAAACATTGGGAAAACGGTGGCAAACAACGAGGAGCGACAAGTATGACATCATACAACCTGTGAACGCGAACAGTAGACCTGGCCGCGGTGGCCGCACCGTCGTGTTTGCAACCGAGAAGCGTGGAGAATGTGACATAACAGGTCACTACTACAAGACTATGTGCGATATAGTGCTACTCCTTCGACAAGGATTTAAAGTTTGACAGTGTGCGTGAACTAATGGGAAGAAATCGGATTTTGTTTCGTTACCTGATCGATTACGTTTTGAAAGGGAGCAATAGTTATTCTAGCGGGAATAGAACCAACGGTATTGTGGTTGGAAAATAGATATGTGGACGTGCAAATGAATACAGTCGCCAGTCTAATTCGGGGAAAGTAATTCCAAGTAAACATACTGCTAACAAAATAAATTTTTGACATTTACTGGGAAAAGAAATCTATTTACGTTGTTAACTGACATTGTCAAATCAGGAGACAGGCGAGCTGTTATGTTAAAAAGTGTGGATAAAAATTCTAGGCCAAGATCGCTAGAATTCCTGTATTGATTGCTAGTTTCAACTCATTCACGCGCCATCTTCAGATCTAAAATACAGGAACTTGCATAAAAGAGGTGAAAAACAACAAAATAGATTTGATATTTAAAATTTCCATTCTTAATGACCTGTATCATACACTGAAGTGCCAAAGAAACTGGTATAGGCATGCGTATTCAAATACAGAGGTATCTAAACAGTCAGAATAGGGCGCTGCGGTCGGCAACACCCATACAAGACAACAAGTGTCTGGCGCAGTTGTTACATCGGTTACTGCTACTATAATGGCAGGTTATCAAGATTTGAGTGAGTTTCAACGTGGTGTTATAGTCGGGGCACCAGCGATGGGACACAACATCACCGAGGTAGCAGTGAAGTGGGGGTTTTTCCGTACGACCATTTCACGAGTGTACCGTGAATATGAGGAATCCGGCAAAGCATCAAATCTCCGACATCGCTGCGGCCGGGAAAAGTTCCTGTAAGAACGCGACTAATGACGACTGAATAGAATCGTTCAGCGTGACAAAAGTGTAACCCTTCCGAAAACTGCTGCAGATTTCAATGTTGTGCCATCAACTAGTGTCAGCATGCCAATCATTCAACGGAACCTCATCGGTATGGGCTTTCGGAGCCGAAGGTACTTTCGTGTATCCGTGATGACTGCACGACACACAGCTTTACGTCTCCCCTGCGCCCGTCAACACCGACATTGGACTGTTGATGACTGGAAACATGTCACCTGGTCGGAAGAGACTCGTTTCAAATTGTATCGAGCGGAAGGACTTGTATGGGTATGGAGACAACCTCATGAATCCATGGACCGTGCATGTCAGCAGGGGGTGTGTGCGGCTGGAGTGATATGGGACCCCTGACACGTTTAGATACGACTCTCACCGATAACTGCACGTAAGCATCCTGTCTCATCACCTGCATCCATTCGTGTCCATAGTGCAAGGCGACAGATTTGGCCAATTCCAGCAGGACAATGTGACACCCCAACGTCCAGAATTGCTACAGAGTGGCTCCAGGAACACTCTCCTGAGTTTAAACACTTCCCTACCTGCCAAACTCCCCGGACATGAACATTATTGTGCATATCTCGGATGCCTTGCAACGTGCTCTTCAGAAGAAATCTCCACCCCCTCGTACTCTTACGGATTTATGGACAGCCCTGCAGGTTTCATGGTGTCCGTTCTATGGAGCACTACTTCAGATATTAGTCGGCTCCATTTCAGGTCGTGTTGCGGCACTTCTGCGTGCTCGCGGGGTCTCTACACGATATTAGCCAGGTGTACCAGAATCTTTGGCTCTTCAGTGTAGATTGGAAGTTTAAGTATCAAATGCATTACTCTGTTGTTCACTTCTTATATGCAATTTTTTGTATTTTAGATATGAAGATGGCTCGTCACTGAGCTGTAACTACACATATCAAAAAAAGTTTTGCATCACCCCAGTTCCCAGATCTCCTGAAGATAGATATTCACTGTGGATTTTGTATCACAGACACAGTCCCTTTGACTGTTCAGAGGTATCACTAAACCTGCCCAAAGATGTAAACAACCATGCATAAGCAGCGCCTATTAGACAGAGTGCTCCCGACTTCCTATCACTTCCATTCATTCCACCAGGAAGGAGGTACATGGCTCGTGTCTTCTGTAGTTCAACCATGCCCAGAAGGTCAATACCGCGGATCGATCGAGTCCACTTGTTACTTCGTGCCAGGAAGGGCTCTCAACAAGGGAAGTGTCCAGGCATCTCGGAGTGAAACAAAGCGATGTTCTTCGAACATGGAGAAGATACAGAGAGAAAGGAACTGCCGATGACATGCCTCGCTCAGACCGCCCAAGGGCTACTACTGCAGTGGATGACCGCTACCTACGTATTATGGCTCGGAGGAACCCTGACATCAAAGCCACCATGTTGAATAATGTTTTTCGTGCAGCCACAAGACATCGTGTGCAGAAAATTGAAGTACAGATCAACGTGAACATCATTTCCGCCCTTTTTATTGCTCATGGAAACCACACATTGCATGTCGTACCACCATACAGCCAGACCTTCAGAGGTGGTGGTCCAGATTGCTGTACACACGACACTATGCAGTGCGGTACAGATGGGCCCAACAACATGCCGAATGGACTGCTCAGGATTGGCATCACGTTCTCTTCACCGATGACTGTCACATATACCCTCAACCAGATAATCGTCGGAGACGTGTTTGGAGGCAACCTGATCAGGCTGAACGTGTTAGACACACTGTCCAGCGAGTGCAGCAAGGTGGAGGTTCCCTGCTGTTTTGTGGTGACATTATGTGGGGCCGACGTAGGCCGCTGGTGGCCATAGAAGGTGTCGTAACGGCTGTGCGATACGTGAATGCCATCCTCCGACCGATAGTGCAACCATATAGGCAGCATATTGGCGAGGCATTCGTTTTCATGGACGACAATTCGCGCCCCCATCGTGCACATCTTGTGATTGACTTCCTTCAGGATATGGCTCGGTTAGAGTGGCCAGCATGTTCTCCAGACATGAATCCTATCGAACATTCCTGGGATAGATTGAAAAGGGCTGTTTATGGACGACGTGACCCACCAACCACTCTGAAGGATCTACGCCGAATTGCCGTTGAAGAGTGGGACAATCTGGATCAACAGTGCCTTGATGAACTTGTGGATAGTATGCCACGACGAACACAAACATGCATCAACGCAAGAGGAGATGCTACTGGGTATTAGTGGTACCGGTGAGTACAGCAATCTGGACCACCACCTCTGAAGGTCTCGCTATATGGTGGTACAACATGCAATGTGTGGTTTCAATGAGCAATAAAATGGGTGGAAATGATGTTTATGTTGTTCTCTACTCCAATTTTCTGTACAGGTTCCGGAGCTTTCGGAACTGAGGTGATACAAAACTTTTTTTGATGTCTGTAGTAATCCAGGAATTTGATCGATGTTATCGATGTTGATCTAGGAATTTTATCCACACATTTTTGAAATGTATTTGGTAAATCGTACATTGAATTTCACGATTCAGAGCAACCCTAGAAATGCCACGAACTAACAGGCAGTATAAATCCGCATACGAGTCATAAATAATTGATCCACTCTTGCTGGCCGGCTGTATGATGGCCACCGACTATGCGTGCCGCAAGGACCTGTAGCGATACTTCGTCCCAAACGACCTTTCACACCCCCGCCTAAAACTGTTCGTTGCTTAGGGACTTCCCTTCAGGTTCTACATTTCATACAACCCTACATTCTCTATGCTTGAGCGAGCGTTACATACTATATTTTAACACTTTTTATTACGATGGAACATAATAGAACATAGTTTTTAAAAATCGATACTGGTAACATAATTTTACAGAAATGAGAACAATCATTTCCACATTAGTCAATTCAAAGAACATCTATAAGAAAGATATTTAAGTATTCATAGGAAACACAGAAGTTATGTGAAAGAGGCACAGTCGGTATCACACATAAGTGAATGTAGTAATAACATACGGTCGTGTACACATTAGAATTGGACTATGCCACAAGCTACACATCTGTACACGAGTAACCTGCGTAGGACGTCAGTTGAGCATGTACCGACACTTTTCCTTGAAAATACACCTGGATCACTATTATTTTGCTAGTATTTATGTCCAATTAACTATGTATGAACCTGCGTTCCGTCTAAATAAACCGCTGGATAGTTCCATTGTCATGCTCCATTTCTGTTTTGTAAAAATCTACAGTAGCTTGCCACATTTGAATCTATATTGCCTCGTTCGCGTAGAATTCGTTTATGGTGAGTGTCCTTAAAACCAATGCACATAGACCAGTTAACAGAGAGTTTATTTCCTAACTTTGGAATCCAGTTCTGTGCAATAAAAGCTGGTATGTAGTTGTATTGTTCATTATATTGCTGAAACTGCTGCCTAACGACGCATTTACCCTCACCGTCAAAAGCCGGCCGGGGTGGCCGAGCGGTTCTAGGCGCTACAGTCTGGAGCCGCGCGACCGCTACTGTCGCAGTTTCGAACCCTGCCTCGGGTATGGATGTGTGTGTCCTTAGGTTACTTATGTTTAAGTAGTTCTAAGTTCTAGGGGACTGATGACCTCAGAAGTTAAGTCCCGTAGTGCTCAGAGCCATTTGAACCATCACCGTCAAACGGACATTCATTGTATGGATTTTGTTTTTCTTCTCTTGGATAGATGGTTAATTCCACTCGTTTTCTGCCGTGATTTCCGAGCCAGAAACTTACTCAACTGTAACGTTTCGCTGCCACATACCGTCAGCTTCACCGTCGAGGTTGTAATTCCGTTCTCACTGCCAACAATGACGTTGACAGTAAGTAGGTCGCCGTAGGTACCCGCGAAGGCTTCGTCTGCGATGAGGTCCCGCGATTGCACTAATAATTGGGCGTATCTCAGAGGCGTGGTGCAGATATCTCTATTGGACGCCACTTTGAAGACCTGCGTGTCCCTAAACTACCCCAGTTATCCAACCGGGGAAGGGGGACCTACAGTTCAACGTCCAATCAAGACTGCCTGTCGTTCCTTTTAACTCCGCGTCAGTGACTGCTGAAGGCTAGGTTAAAGGCAGACTGAGAAATTTCAGTAGTTCGACCAGAAATCGATACCGCGACATCGATTTCCCACCGTGTACCCTAAAACCTCTAGAGTCTAGACCACCACGACCGACCTTATGAGTGCACTTCGAGATAACAACATACACAACACTATGAGATGATTTCACAAGCTGCGAAATCGCCGCGAAAAAACACAGTGACCCGTATATGTAATAAGTTTCCTTTAATTTACGTCTGTGGCCACAATCTTTTCTGCTTAACAGATTACCGGTTTCGGTCTTTAATGACCATCATCAGATCTGTTTCATAAAAACAGAGTCCTAATGTACTGCAGCCACAATGGCGCCGTCAAATGTAAAATGCGGAATCAGCACCAGCATCGTCAAAAACATATAAATCACATCACATGCACGAGTCATGTTGTCAGTAAAACTTTGTTTTTATGAAATAGATCTGATGATGGTCATTAAAGACCGAAACCGGTAATCTGTTAAACAGAAAATATTGTGACCATAGACGTAAATTAAAGGAAACTATGAGATGAGGTTGGCTTTGTCGAATAGTAACATTTTGCTGGGTACATATTATGCGTCATTTCACTGTAAACAGTGCTACTGTCTAGAAGTATACGCCAGTTATCTCGTGGTAGATATTCTCCTTCCTCTACTTAATTAAAACAAAGACAGCCACCATTCACACAGATATGTTCGTCGCAGCGCGCAATGGAAGGGAGTATGGAGATGCTCCATTGTTCGCCTGGAATGGTGTCGTTTCCCGAGACCCGTGCGTTCTGCAGCGAGAGGCGGGGCAGCGCCGGAGTCCCCCCTGGCTGCTCTGCAGACGCGTTGGCCAACTTTCCGCGAGGGCCCTCGTTCGTCGGATATTGCGGCAGCCAACTCGGTAATCGAGTTCTGGGGCTGGGCGCACGCATCAGCTCAAAAGCGGGGGATGGGCTCGCTTACCGCAGCGTTTTCGAGGATCGGTTACCAAAGAGGCGTTTCGACATCCCGTAACTTTTAGGTCAGGCTTGATTGTGACTGTTATTAATGTCGATAATTTTAACTGCCAGTCACTTATCTGAGACTTGCCCTGGGTTACGTAAAAGTCGATCGCAGTAGTACTCCTACTGTCGGAGCCGACTAATCTCACTCCAGTAGCGGTTCTCTCCTCAGGGTACAATTCTGATCAACGAAGATAGGCAGCGAATTTTCGATAACGCGATCTGGTGTGTAGGGGCTCTAAGGGAAAGTGATCTTAATGGGGTCTCTTTGAATTTTCTCAAACTGTTTAGTATGACCTCGGATTTAACAGCTCTGAATGCAAACTCATCATTTATACATACTCTCTAAGACAAATAACTACGCTCGACGAGGTAGTTATTCCAACGGGACGGAAGCCAGTAGATGTGATGTACATGTACAGACAAACGGATGACTATCATTTCAGAAAAATTGGATGATTTATGTAAGATAAAAAGTTTCACAGATTAAGCAAGTCAGTAACACGTAGGTCCACCTCTGGCCCATTTGCATGTAGTTATTCGGCTTCCTATAGGTTTTCGTTTGCAATTGAATCTCAGTGTAGACAAGTGTAATGTGCTGCGAATACATAGAAAGAAAGATGCTTCATCATTTCGCTACAATATAGCAGGTCACCAACTGGAAACCGTTAATTCCATAAATTATATGGGAGCAGGCATTAGGAGTAATTTAAAATGGAATGAACATATAAAATTAATCGTCGGTAAAGCAGATGCCAGACTGAGATTCATTGGAAGAATGCTAAAGAAACGCAGTCCGAAAACAAAGGAAGTAGGTTACAGTACACTTGTTCGCCCACCGCTCGAATACTGCTTACCGGTGTGGGATGCGTACCACATAGGGTTGATAGAAGAGATAGAGAAGACCCAACGGAGAGCTTCGTTACATGATCATTTAGTAACCGCGAAAGCTTTACGGAGATGACAGATAAACTCCAGTAGAAGACTCCACAAGAGAGACATTCAGTAGCTCGGTACGGGCTTTTGTTGAAGTTTAGAGAACATACCTTCACAGGGGAGTCAAGCAGTATGTTGCTCCCTCTTACGTATATCTCGCGAGGAGACCATGAGGATAAAATCAGAGAGATTAGAGCCCGCAATGAGGCATACCGACAATCTTACTTTCCACGAACACTTCGAGACTGGAATAGAAGGGAGAACCGATAGAGGTACTGAAGGTACCCTCCGCCACACACCGTCAGGTGGCTTGCGGAGTATGGATGTGGATGTAGATGTAGATAGAGTTGTTGGATGTCCTCCTGAGGGCTATGCTGCCAATTTCTGCCCGACTGGGGCGTTAGATCGGTACGGTTTGGCCAGCACGAAGATAAGCAGTATAAATGGAGGTGCAAAAGATTGACGCTGGCCTTTTGGGACAAACGAAAACTTGGCAGGGACGAGCGACAGCAACGGTCGCTCCCTTGGGCTGCAAACAGCGTTGTCTCTCTTCAGAACTGGGCCGTGACCTCACCGCAGGGAGAAGGCGGCGGGACGGGCTCCGTCTGGACACAGGGGAACGAGATTCAGATGGACAGAGGTAAGGTGACAACAGTGTAGAATCCCACTGTCCCCTCCAGCCCGTCCACCGTCTGCAGGTGGACGAGGAAGGCCGCCGGTGGCGCTAGAGAAATTCCAGCATACAGGGGGGTAGGCTCCGGATGGAGATAGCATATTAGAAAGCTGGCCAATAAAAAATACCACAAGTTGTGCTGGTATGGCAATGGGGATCACTCTCGAAGCCGATCCTAAAAGAGGGGAACGTCTTTTTTTCTTTTGTATTTCCACGGTGGCAGAAATGCGCCAGTGGCAACAAAACGCATTATCCACGATGGACAGGCTGTGACGTCTAAGAAATTGGATGGAAATCTGAGGAGGAGTCAAAGCTAAAGACCACCACAGAAGAGTGCGCTTTGAAGATGAAGTATGAACAAGCAGATGGAGGACGCGGAGAAGAGTGTATGTAACACTCAGATGGGAGACATGGAGTAGAGAGGAGATGAAGATTCATACTGAGGGCGCGGAGAGCAGTGGAACGGAGAGCCACCTCAAGTACTCCCGTTCGACGCCAGCCGATGCAGCTCGTGGTAAGAACGTACTGCTGCTGCAGCGTGCCCTGGACAGACGGGAACAAAGATTAGTTCGTTCAGCTGGATGCAGCAGCCTCCAGGATTGTCGTGCTGCCCCAATGGTAGCACTATCTCCATCACAACAAACCACCTGGGATGACACAAACGCGACCACAGATTCCGAAACCGAGAAAGGAACACTAAGTGAACATGACTCAGAAGGGATCAACATGTAAGGGGCCAAAACCAACAACTTATGACACTACATGACACAACGCAGCCACAACAACACCACAATCGTAAAACAATAAATACCGGCACCACATACTAAGACTGTAGTATGAAACGTCCTCTTTGTAAAATTTATGAGTGATTGTGCTGATAAGCCCCTTACGTTATTTGATTTTCAAACAGCTGAGCAGAACTGAACGTTCTCACACATCTCTCTCTTTACTTATTCTGATCAACACTAAACTGACACACAATACTTTTAGCGCAACGCAGTCTGACTTTCAATAATCCCTACAAGAGAATAGCCCTGACTAACAATAACCTATACCTTTCATGAATCACTTACCTCACAAAAATCTTCGTTACTCGAACCACTGCAATACAGCGAGCGCCACTACTGCCAGCTAAATAAAAGATTCTAACCACTGAAGTCACTAACTACTCATAGGCATAGTTAGCAAATGAAAGATTTTGATAGAGAACAAACTATGTATTTACCTTAATAGTGTTCAAAAGCCGCTCACATCCAACTGCTTAACACTACAATAGCAACTATTCCAACAATGCCAACCAGTCACAGACTTCACACAGCACAGTCAGTGATTTTCATATTTGGTAGAATTTTGGTGAAATTTGGTGCGAAGCTGACATCATTACCCCGCCGTACAGCTCACGGGAACTCCCTCGAGCTGCGGCTTTTTTTTCCGCATATGTTGACACCTTGCTGCCTGAGGCGGCACCACGCTTTTACACGCTTACAGAGGGAGGTTGTAGGTATCTTTGACTTAAACTTCAAACTTATGCTCCGTAATAGAAGACAACTACGGGGTTTCGAAAAAGTAATTCCTTAATTTTGTTACCCAGTGCAGTTGGCCCGAGAAACAGCAGAAAAACGCTCTTTAAGTGCTGCGAGAGCGGGAAAAGAGAGCATGCGAACTTCGTTTGACGGATTGGTCCTGCAGAATATGAAGCGAACACGACCGAATGCTATTTATTCGCCCTGGCCTAGCATTTACAGTATAGGGAGCGTTCGTTCGCTTCGGTGTGCGCCCGATCTGAAGTGATGTTGAGTAGTGGCCGATCGCCAGCACGCTACGCCTGCCACGTATGCAACCCAGCGTGCAACGCACTGCCGCGGCTCCACACACGCGATTTTACACTGCAGTCCCTCGGGGCGCCGGCAGCGCAGACGGAAGGAGGTCGCCCCGAAACACTCCCCCACACCCCCACACAGCTCAGTTCCTGGAATACGCCCAGCTGGCAGAAGGGCATGCTCATTTCCAGGAGTAAGTCCAAACTGGAATTTGAAAAGCGGGCACCAAATTATTGCGGTAAACAGAACTGTAGTTGACATATGACGAGCTGTTTGATCTTTTACCAGACTGAAGATAGAAACCTCGGAATATTTTAACTTAAGGGGACCTAACCGTGTTTCAACTCGAAAAAAATCGATTTTCGGTTTTCATCATATTTCGACACATTAAGGTTTTATTTAAGTACTCTGAAACGGATTTTGCTGAAAAAATTTTTTTTCGAGCACTTAAAGAGCGTTTTCCTACCACGTGTGTTTATGTGCCACCCCCACTTTTCTGTCACCCACATTTCTGCATATATTTTACGTCTTTATATCACCTGCATTGCACGTTAGGGTTTTTTTTTTTACTCCCGGGTGTGTTGGATATCCTTGGAATGCAACGGTCGGTATTCTTTTGTTTCTGCTGTTTGTAAACAACACGCTTTCAAACACGCGGTTAGTTCTGTTCAAGTGTGATTGCAGGTAGTTATTATAGAAAACTTGCAGGTATACTATGGGCAGGCAATTAGGAGAAATAAAGAAAATCTGGAGGCAATGAAGAGAGATGTTTGGACCATATTCTTCCATAAGTTCTCTAATGAAGATAAGCCATGTCATGGATTGTGTCCGACAGGACAAAATACGTGGTGCAAATCCAGTAGGGCTCAGGCACCTGGAGAATCTTATTCTCACGAGCATTCTCTTCCTGCTGCTGTTATTACAGCAATTAAACCTATTTTCAGAGACTTGGCTCGTCCTGACCTTCTAAGGAAATGTCTGCATGGGCAGACACAGAATCCAAATGAATGTTTCAACAGCATAATTTGGAACCGCCTTCCTAAAACTGTATTTGTAGGCTTGCATAAAATGAAACTAGGGGTTCATGATGCTGTTATTACACTCAGTTGTGGTAATATTGGAAAGTGTTGGGTACTGGAACAGATAGGAATTAAACCTGAGCTGCAACATTGCGATTAAATGAGGATAGCGGATGCAGACAGATCTGAATTTAATATGGCCAAGAAAGCAAGACGAACATCCAGGAAGGTGAAAAGTTCAAATGTGTCCGAAATCTTATGGGACTTAACTGCTAAGGTCATCAGTCCCTAAGCTTACACACTACTTAACCTAAATTATCCTAAGGACAAACACCCACACCCATGCCCGAGGGAGGACTCGAACCTCCGCCTGGACCAGCCGCACAGTCCATGACTGCAGCGCCCTAGACCGCATGGCTAATCCCGCGCGGCCAGGAAGGTGAAAAAGAAGCTGGAAGACCTGCTAGAGGCCAAAGAAGGGCCATCACATGCAGGAGGTCAGATTTAATTAGCTGTAAGTAACAATTTCAAAAGTTTTTTCTTTAAAGTCAATTTCCTGCAAACTAAAATTTTCAGTAAATATGGCCCATTATATCAGAAACTATCATAGATAAATTAATGAAATTTTCAGAGACTCTGCATAACATAAAAATCCACCTCTGGTTCTACATTCATTAATATTGCTCCATTAGGAAGTTCACAAAAATATTCTCTGCAGAAAATACTTAATATTATTTGTTAATAAATTTAAAAAAGAATTTCTTAAAAAACTATAAAATGGATAAAGTATGTTTTAGTACAGTTTACTGTATTAAGATCTTGTAACATACAGTAAAAATATTAAGGTCCTGCATCAAATACTTTTTTTAGAAATGGCTCAAATAGTTCAAATGGCTCTGAGCACTATGGGACTTAATTTCTCAGGTCATCAATCCCTTAGAACTTGGAACTACTTAAATCTAACTAACCTAAGGACATCACACACATCCATGCCCGAGGCAGGATTCGAACCTGCGACCGTAGCTGTCGCTCGGTTCCAGACTGTAACGCCTAGAACCGCTCAGCCACTCCGGGCGGCAAATGGCTCAAATACTTACCTAAATCAACATGGGTTAGTTAGGCAGGGTGTGGTCCCCTTAAGCGTACGAGTACAATGGTTTCATTTTCGAAAGAACGATTTGATTCTGCGTAGATCCAAGTACAGCCTTTGGGTATATTTTACAAGAACACTTAGGAGCACCTTTATTATTCAAGTGCCCTTTGCTAAATGAAACTGATTTTACCTTTCATTATTGAAGTGCTTACAGTTAGTGTAGAAGTTATAAGAAGCTCTTGTTCGCACCTAATTGAATTAGAAAGGTAATGTATTTTTCTGACTTGTGAATAAGAGATACTTGTAGAAAATTTTGGGTAAATACTGTGCCCTTTCGGTTAAATTGTTGACCAGTAATAAATTAGTTGTATCCTGCAAGTCCTCTGTATTTGTTATTATTTCACTCGGCACCGGTTTGCACGTAAAATCTGTAAGTAGGATGTTTAGGTTTAATTATTGGTAACGCCAACGCCACGTAGCGCTCTGTAAGAAAATCACTGGCTGTGCTGTGTGCAGTCTGTGGCTGGTTTGCATTGTTCTCTGCCATTGTAGTGTTGGGCAGCGGCAGCTGGATGCTAACAGCGCGTAGCGTTGCGCAGTTGGAGGTGAGCCGCCAGCAGTGGTGGACGTGGGGAGAGAGATGGCGGAGTTTTGAAATTTGTAAGAATTGATGTCATGAACTGATATATATATTATGACTATAAAGGTAAATACATTGTTTGTTCTCTATTAAAATCTTTCATTTTCTAACTGTGCCTATCAGTAGTTAGTGACTTCCGTAGTTTGAATCTTTTATTTAGCTGGCAGTAGTGGCGCTTCCGGTATTGCAGTAGTTCGAGTAACGACGATTTTTGTGAGGTAAGTGATTTGTGAAACATATAGGTTAATGTTAGTCAGGGCCATTCTCTTGTAGGGATTATTGAAAGTCAGATTGCGTTGCGCTAAAAACTATTGGGTGTCAGTTTAAGCACAGTCGTGTATGAATTTTTCTAAGGGGACGTTTCATAACCCTGTCCTTTCCTTTTGTGTTATCCCACAATGTGTTTATGTACCCCTGTGTATTTATTTTCTTCCTGTCTCTGTGCAGTGTTTCATAGAATTTTTTCTCTTCTAATAATATGATACATTCACTATGATGAGGAATACTGTTATCCTCAAATATAATTTGCATTAATAATATGTTATTTACTTCGTAAAGATGTTTAGCCATTATTTGTTCTGTTTTGTTTTAATGCTCACGTGTGAAGTTGATGTTTCAAAAGTTATTCTGATCTTTTATGTATTTTCTCACGTCATAATTCCTATAACATTGACGTATTTGTTATTTCGATTCTTTTGTAAAACCTGTATTACTGCAAATGTTATCTGTACTATTATGTTCTTTAATGATATATTTTGTACTTTTGTTATTGTATTCTCATGTTATAAAATTGTAATTGACACCAGTTCATCAAATTAAGTAACTTGTAAATTACATTACACTACACACATTTCTCTTGGTCATAGTATATGGACAATATGTGAGAAGTAGGGACTGATAGTGTTTGCACATGTGTTAATAATTCAGCAAGGGACTGGATAACAGCATTGCTGGTTCTAAGGACATTTCAAACAAATTCTTTGTGAGTGGACAAGTGGTGGTTTATGGACTTGCTGTATTCTCTGCAAGACTCTTCAATGTTGATTGTGCACCTGCACAGTGGCAACAGATGGCTGCTGGCCGTCTCTACAAGGACTGCAGTGGGTCAGAACCTTTGATGACCCACCAATACCATTATTTCTACAAGGTCTACAATGGGTCTGCATCTCTGGTGGTCCACCAATACCGTAATCTCTACCTGGACTACAGTAGGTCTGCTCTGTGATGACCTACCTACCAATAGTCTTCAACTTCGACTGACGATTCTGTGGGTTTGCTCTGTTGTGGCCCATTACCTGTCAGCATGTCAAGAGTCATCACTGTCTTTCCGTTGGAAGGACAACACTATTTCATCAAGACTGCATGGAAATCCACTACTTCCGTGTGCATTTTCTTTTACTACTCAGACTTTGAGAAAAACACTGCAATTTTACTTTGATGAATGATCAGGACTGTCTTTATGGACTGTGAGAAAATTGTAGATTTTGATCAACATTGTGTCGATAAGTGTGTGCATTTGTTATTGTAATTATGAAAAATTTTTTTCAAATCTGTATTGGCCACTGCCCAAAACAATTTGTAAATTTTTTTTTGGGGAGCATGGGGGCTATGTAAGTAGGATGTTTAGGTTTAATTATTGGTAACGCCGCCGCCACGTAGCGCTCTGTAAGAAAATCACTGGCTGTGCTATGTGCAGTCTGTGGCTGGTTTGCATTGTTGTCTGACATTGTAGTGTTGGGCAGCGGCAGCTGGATGCTAACAGCGCGTAACGTTGCGCAGTTGGAGGTGAGCTGCCAGCAGTGGTGGACGTGGGGGGAGAGATGGCGGAGTTTTGAAATTTGTAAGAATTGATGTCATGAACTGATATATATATATATATATATATATATATATATATATATATATATATATATATATATATATATATATATAATGACTATAAAGGTAAATACATCGTTTGTTCTCTATTAAAATCTTTCATTTGCTAACTGTGCCTATCAGTAGTTAGTGACTTCCATAGTTTGAATCTTTTATTTAGCTGGCAGTAGTGGCGCTTGCTGTATTGCAGTAGTTCGAGTAACGAAGATTTTTGTGAGGTAAGTGATTTGTGAAACATATAGGTTAATGTTAGTCAGGGCCATTCTCTTGTAGGGATTATTGAAAGTCAGATTGCGTTGCGCTAAAAACTATTGGGTGTCAGTTTGAGCACAGTCGTGTATAAATTTTTGTAAGGGGACGTTTCAAATCCACGTTGCTAAATCTTTACACGCTCTCGTTTTATAACTGTTACGGAGGGATTGTAGGAAATTCTGTTTCGTTTCAAACACAAACGTTGTCTCAAAAAGCCAAAGCGCCGCGTCAGGAATGACAGACTCTCGGCTGGTTCGAATAGAGTAGGGCGGATTACCTGCAAAAGGGTGCTGAGTGAGTGAGCTCCGTGTCTTGGGCGGGAACACGACGGCGTCCTGTGGTTTCGCCGCTCTTGTATTCCCAGTGTCGTGTTGGAGCTGCTGCTGACATCGTGGGCTCCTCTGAGCTGTAGGAAGTGCGACGCGCACGTTCAGCTGTGACTGCTCCTGCTGAATCGCAGAACGCAGGACGTCTTCTGTTGCCGTGTTGTCGATGTCTCGAACGGCGCTCCTCAGCCACTTAACAAGGGAGCCAACAACACTACTGGCCATTAAAATTGCTACACCACGAAGATGACGTGCTACAGACGCGAAATTTAACCGACAGGAAGAAGATGCTGTGATATGCAAATGATTAGCTTTTTCAGAGCATTCACACAAGGTTGGCGCCGGTGGCGACACCTACAGCGTGCTGACATGAGGAAAGATTCCAACCGATTTCTCATACACAAATAGCAGTTGACCAGCGTTGTGTAGTGAACCGTTGTTGTGATGCCTCGTGTAAGGAGGAGAATTGCTTACCATCACGTTTCCGACTTTGATAAAGGTCGGATTGTAGCCTACCGCGATTGCGGTTTATCGTATCGCGACATTGCTGCTCGCGTTGGTCGAGATCCAATGACTGTTAGCAGAATATGGAATCGGTGGGTTGAGGAGGGTACTACGGAACGCCGTGCTGGATCCCAACGGCCTCGTATCACTAGCAGTCGAGATGACAGGCATCTTATCCGCATGGCTGCAACGGATCGTGCAGTCGCGTCTCGATACCTGAGTCAACATATGCGTACGTTTGCAAGACAACTACCAAATGCACGAGCAGTTCGACGACGTTTGCAGCAGCATGGACCATGGCTGCGGTTACCCTTGACGCTGCATCACAGACAGGAGCGACTGCGATAGTATACTGGATCCACGAATGGCAAAACGTCATTTTTTCGGATGAATCCTGGTTCTGTTTACAGCATCATGATGGTCGCATCCGTGATTCGCGACATCGCGGTGAATGCACATTGGAAGCGTGTATTCGTCATCGCCATACTGGCGTATCACCGGGCATGATGATATCGGGTGGCATTGTTTGCACGTCTCGGTCACCTCTTGTTCGCATTGACGGCACTTTGAACCAGTGGACGTTACATTTAAGATATGTTACGACCCGTGGCTCTACCCTTCATTCGATTCCTGCGGAACCCTACATTTCAGCAGGATAATGCACGACCGAATGTTGCAGGGCCTGTACGGGCCTTTCGCGATACAGAAAATGTTCGATTGCTGCCCTGGCCAGCACATTCTCCAGATCTATCACAAATTGAAAACGTCTGGTCGATGGTGGCCGAGCAACTGGCTCGTCACAATACGCCAGTCACTACTTTTGATGAATTGTGGTATCGTTTTGAGGCTACATGGGCAGCTGTACCTGTACACGCCATCCAAGCTCTGTTTGACTCTATGCCCAGGCGTATCAAGGCCGTTATTACGGCCGGAGGTGATTATTCTGGGTACTGATTTCTCAGGATCTAAGCACCCAAATTGAGTGAAAATGTAATCACATGTCAGTTCTAGTATAATATATTTGTCCAATGAATACCCGTTTATCATCTGCATTTCTTCTTGGTGTAGCAATTTTAATGGCCAGTACTGCAGCTGCTGCAGGCAGACATGAGCTGGCAACTTACAGCTGATACCGAGGCAAACTTCCACTTTCAAAGCGTGAGTTTAAATTCGCCCCAATCGTCTATCTTGATTCATGTAAAAGATATTACCTGACGGAACAGAATCAATCTTTTCGGTACACGTTCTACACAAAAATATTATCACGCACTAAAATAAAACCAAAACACTTGGGACACCCCAGATGAAGCTCTCGCAAAGGCTGCATGTCGCACATGATTTAGACGTCATTGCCGGTCACAATGCAGTACATCGAAGCAGCGCTGTCCAAATCACTCAAACACCAGTTCTGAGAAATAAGAGTCGACAATAACAGTCAAGTGGTATTCATACAGTCACGGTATCGCGTCAACACATTGCTCGTCATTGATACTAACACACACTTAGCAATCACAAAATATCACAATTTCAATCAGTCTACTTAAACAGTGCTCATGAAAACCACACATTGCACGTTGTACCACCGTACGGTGAGACCATCAGATGTGATGGTCCAGATTGCTGTACACACCAGTACCTCTGATACCCAGTAGCGTATCCTCTTTCGTTGATGCTGGCCAGTATTCGTTGTGTCATACTATCCACAAGTTCATCAAGGCACTGTTGGTCCAGATTGTCCCACTCCTCAACGACGGTTCGGCGTAGATCCCTCAGAGTGGTTGGTGGGTCGCGTTGTCCATAAACTGCCTTTTTCAGTCTATCCCAGGCATGTTCCATATGGTTCATGTCTGGAGAACATGCTGGCCACTCTAGTCGAGCATTATCCAGAAGGAGGTCATTCACAAGATGTTCACGATGGGGGCGCGAATTGTCGTCCATAAAGACGAATGCCTCGGCAATATGCTGCCGGTATGGTTGCACTATCGTTCGGAGGATGGCATTCACGTATCGTACAGCCGTTACGACGCCTTCCATGACCACCAGCGTTGTGTGTCGGCCAAACATAAAGCCACCACAAAACAGCAGGGAACATCCACCTTGCTGCACTCGCTGCACACTGTGTCTAACGCGTTCGGCCTGTCTGGGTTGCCTCCAAACACGACGATTGTATTTTTGAAGGCATATGCGACACCCATTGGTGAAGAGGACGCGATGCCAGTCCTGAGCGGTCCATTCATCTACATCTACATGACTACTCTGCAATTCACATTTAAGTGCTTGGCAGAGGGTTCATCGAACCACAATCATACTATCTCTCTACTATTCCACTCCCGAACAGCGAGCGGGAAAAACGAACACCTAAACCTTTCTGTTCGAGCTCTGATTTCTCTTATTTTATTTTGATGATCATTCCTACCTATGTAGGTTGGGCTCAACAAAATATTTTCGCATTCGGAAGAGAAAGTTGGTGACTGAAATTTCGTAAAAAGGTCTCGCCGCGACGAAAAACGTCTATGCTGTAATGACTTCCATCCCAACTCGTGTATCATATCTGCCACACTCTCTCCCCTATAACGCGATAATACAAAACGAGCTGCCCTTCTTTGCACCCTCTCGATGTCCTCCGTCAATCCCACCTGGTAAGGATCCCACACCGCGCAGCAATATTCTAACAGAGGACGAACGAGTGTAGTGTAAGCTGTCTCTTTAGTGGACTTGTTGCATCTTCTAAGTGTCCTGCCAATGAAACGCAACCTTTGGCTCGCCTTCCCGACAATATTATCTATGTGGTCCTTCCAACTGAAGTTGTTTGTAATTTTAACACCCAGGTACTTAGTTGAATTGACAGCCTTGAGAATTGTACTATTTATCGAGTAATCGAATTCCAACGGATTTCTTTTGGAACTCATGTGGATCATCTCACACTTTTCGTTATTTAGCGTCAACTGCCACCTGACACACCATACAGCAATCTTTTCTAAATCGCTTTGCAGCTGATACTGGTCTTCGGATGACCTTACTAGACGGTAAATTACAGCATCATCTGCGAACAACCTAAGAGAACTGCTCAGATTGTCACCCAGGTCATTTATATAGATCAGGAACAGTAGAGGTCCCAGGACGCTTCCCTGGGGAACACCTGATATCACTTCAGTTTTCGGCATGTTGTTAGGCCCATCTTTACCGCGTTGCATGGTGTCGTGGTTGCAAAGATTGACCTCGCCATAGAAGTGAATTTGCGCAAATCTTGAGTGTAACACGACGTCCTGTGGCTGCGCGAAAAGCACTTTCAACATGGTGGTGTTGCTGTCAGGGTTCTTTCGAGCCGTAATCCGTAGGTAGCGGTCACCCACTGCAGTTGTAGCCCTTGATCGGCCTGAGTGAGGCATGTCATCGACAGTTTCTGTCCCTCTATATCTTCTTCATGTCCGAACAACATCGCTTTGGTTCACTCCGAGACGCCTGGTCACTTCCTTTGTTGAGAGCTCTTCCTGGCACGAAGGACCAATGCGGACGCGATCGAACCGCTGTATTGACCCTCGACGCATGGATGAACTACAGACAATGCGGGCCGTGTACCTCCTTCCTGGTGGAATGACTGGAAGTGATCAGCTGTCGGACCGCCTCTGTATAATAGGCGCTGCTCATTCATGGTTGTTTACATCTTTGGGAGGGTTTAGTGACATCCCTGAACAGTCAAAGGGACTGTTTCTGAGATACAGTATAAACAGAGAACGTCTATCTTCAGGAGTTCTGGGAACCAGTGTGACGCAAAACTTTTTTGATGTGTGTATAGTACATCAGTTAAGTATATGAAACTTATATATAACTACATCAGTTACAACGTTAAAAGAAAAAAAATTAACTTATGTATGTTGGTGTTGTGTTACCCGCTCCCCCAAAGCTTCATAGAGAGCACATCAGGTCACTGGGAACCATGTGTGGCGTCTAGCAGGAAACGTTCACTGTTGTTTAGTTGCTCTAGATGAGATTTGCCTGTTCCTTACTTCTATAAAAATATTTTTCTTATGTTTGAGAAATTTTGTAATTCCATGTTTCTGGCGCACACGTGTGCGAGATCTCTGAGTTTTTGTAACCGTTCCAACATACTGTTCACCACGTAAGTTCGCATGTGTGGACATGGGCGTTTTTTTCTCCATTCTATAAACATTGAGCACTATTAGATTAGATTAGAAAAGTTATTCTTTCCGTAGAGGGGGACCAAGAGATGACTACACAAAGCAGATTCAGAAGTATGTAGGTTGCAGTAGGTACTGGGAGATGAAGAAGCTTGCACAAGTTAGAGTAGCATGGAGAGCTGCATCAAACCAGTCTCAGGACTGAAGACCACAACAACAACAACAACATTCTTTCCGTAGATTCATAGTCAAGAGAAACAGAAAACATTGTATACATTTTACCGTTTACATATTAATCAAAAAGCTTACGACAAACATTTCATTGTACCCATTGTAAAGTGCATAAGGTAATTCGTGCAGTCCATAAACACGCGAGTATTACGGAAATGCTCCACGAAATCATATGGGAAACTCTGGAGGGAAGACGTTGTTTTCGCCAAGGAAGTTTAAAGAACCGGCATTTGCGTCTGAGTGCAGAACGATTCTACTGCCACCAGCGTACATATATCATAAGAACCGCGAAGACGAGATAAAAGAAACCAAGGGTCATACCAAAGCGTATACATAGTTTTTTTTGCCTCGCTTCATTTGCGAGTGCAAAAGTGGTATAAGATACCCTATGTCATGCAATATAAGGTGGCATGATGCGTATGTAATGGCTGGCAATTATTGAACTATATGAAATAAAATCGTCATAAATTCTGAACGGTTTGCGTTAGGACGTTCTAACTGCACTGTTGGCCGTGGGGCATTATGGGAACTAGTATGGTTGGTATGATTTGGTTTAGGGACGAAGCCCATTTTCATTTGGAAGGGTTCGTGAATAAGCGAAATTGGCGCATATGGGGGACTGACAACCCAAATTTCACAATCGAGAATTCTCTTCAACCTCAACGGTTGACGGGGTGGTGTGCAGTGTCCAGTCGCGGAAGAATCGGTGCGACATTCCTTGATGGCAGGGTGACTGCCGAACGGTACGTGAAGGTTTTGGGAGATGATTTCATCCTCATTATTCACAGCGACCCTGATTTCGACAAGACGTGGTTCATGCAAGACGGAGCTCAACCCCATCGAAGCAGAAGAGTGATGTCCTGGAGGAGCACTTTGAGGACCTCATTGTGGCCCTGGGGTACCCAAGAGGCCACTGGCATAGGCCTCGATCGGCCGCTATATTCTCCGGATTTGAACACACGCGACTCCTTTGTGTGGGGCTGTATTGAAGACAAGATGTATAGCAATAGCCTCAAAACCATTACTGAGCTGAAAACAGCATTCAGCTCATCGACAGCATCGCTGTTCCGACACTTCAGCGGGTAACGCAAAATTTCTGCTATTCGCCTGCGCTACAGCATCGCCAATGATGACAGACATGTCGAACGTGTCATATCCTAAATCTGAATATCTGTAGTGACGTTTACATGTTGAATAAAGAGTGTACACGCCGTAGTTTGTAACTGATTTCCGTTTGTTTCATATAGTTCAACATTTGTCATCCTGTATGTAGATTTATTACAAACTATCCTGTTGCATGCACATGAATAATACCATGATGTACCCAAACTGCGTGCCATAGGGCGGTATCGGGGTCGATCTCACTGCCAGACAGACTTCCCTAATTTCTTTGACCACGCTTTCTGGGGAAGAGCAGCTTGGGAAAGAATAGGAGGTCATTACAAGTGAATAGGTGATGCACAGAAGCGCCAAGATTTTCTTCCCAACGCAGTATTTTATAATCGGTAAATTACAAAGGACAATCGCAGCCGTTCCAAAACAAAGAACGAGTTACTCATTCAAAGAATGTCTACGTCCAGTAGCGCGGAAATACCCAGACTATGATATGTTAGTTGGAGACAACTTTAGCATAGCCGGTATAGACTGGGACTTCTGTGGATTCAATGCGTTGGGTACGAACAGGCAGTTCTGTGAAGTAGTGTTGCTCGTGTTTTCCGAAAACTGTCTCGAGCAGCTAGTTCAAGAACCAAAACGCAACGGAAATATTTTAATCTCTGTAGCTACAAACAGGCCCGACCTTATCGACGGTGTGCGTACATCTACATCTACATGACTACTCTGCAATTCACATTTAAGTGCTTGGCAGAGGGTTCATCGAACCACAATCATACTATCTCTCTACTATTCCACTCCCGAACAGCGAGCGGGAAAAACGAACACCTAAACCTTTCTGTTCGAGCTCTGATTTCTCTTATTTTATTTTGATGATCATTCCTACCTATGTAGGTTGGGCTCAACAAAATATTTTCGCATTCGGAAGAGAAAGTTGGTGACTGAAATTTCGTAAAAAGGTCTCGCCGCGACGAAAAACGTCTGTGCTGTAATGACTTCCATCCCAACTCGTGTATCATATCTGCCACACTCTCTCCTCTATAACGCGATAATACAAAACGAGCTGCCCTTCTTTGCACCCTCTCGATGTCCTCCGTCAATCCCACCTGGTAAGGATCCCACACCGCGCAGCAATATTCTAACAGAGGACGAACGAGTGTAGTGTAAGCTGTCTCTTTAGTGGACTTGTTGCATCTTCTAAGTGTCCTGCCAATGAAACGCAACCTTTGGCTCGCCTTCCCGACAATATTATCTATGTGGTCCTTCCAACTGAAGTTGTTCGTAATTTTAACACCCAGGTACTTAGTTGAATTGACAGCCTTGAGAATTGTACTATTTATCGAGTAATCGAATTCCAACGGAGTTCTTTTGGAACTCATGTGGATCATCTCACACTTTTCGTTATTTAGCGTCAACTGCCACCTGACACACCATACAGCAATCTTTTCTAAATCGCTTTGCAGCTGATACTGGTCTTCGGATGACCTTACTAGACGGTAAATTACAGCATCATCTGCGAACAACCTAAGAGAACTGCTCAGATAGTCACCCAGGTCATTTATATAGATCAGGAACAGTAGAGGTCCCAGGAAGCTTCCCTGGGGAACACCTGATATCACTTCAGTTTTACTCGATGATTTGCCGTCTATTACTACGAACTGCGACCTTCCTGACAGGAAATCACGAATCCAGTCGCACAACTGAGACGATACCCCATAGCTCCGCAGCTTGATTAGAAGTCGCTTGTGAGGAACGGTGTCAAAAGCTTTCCGGAAATCTAGAAATACGGAATCAACTTGAGATCCCCTGTCGATAGCGGCCATTACTTCGTGCGAATAAAGAGCTAGCTGCGTTGCACAAGAGCGATGTTTTCTGAAGCCATGCTGATTACGTGTCAATAGATCGTTCTCTTCGAGGTGATTCATAATGTTTGAATACAGTATATGCTCCAAAACCCTACTGCAAACCGACGTCAATGATATAGGTCTGTAGTACAGAGACAATGTCGTCACATCACTCAGCGATGAAAGGCTTTGATCCAGTCAGTCGTTGACCAGTCTGCTGTGATAATAGAAAGTAGCACACGCAAGACTAAACTTCTAAACTTCATCTTCAAGAAATCGTTCATGCAGGAATATCGTACAGACATACCGTCATTTGACCGTGGCACAGGCCCCGGATGGGGACATACTAATTAATAGGCATCCCTGGCGTACAGAAGCAAATGAAAGAGCTGAAAACATACGTCGTCAGGTCCGGATGGAATCCCAATTCGGTTTTACGAAGAGTGCTGTACGACACTGGCCCCTTATTTTGCTTTTATTTATCGCGAGTCTGTCAACCAGTGCAAAGTCCCAAGCGACTGGAAATAAACGCAGGTGACCCCTGTAGATAAGAAGGGTAAAAGAACGGATCCGTAAGATTACAGAGCTTTGTTCCAGAATTCTTGCACATATTCTCAGTTCGGATACAATAAATCTGATTGAAACTGAAAAGCTTGTGCTCACAAATTAGCACGGTTTTAGAAAGCACAGCTCGTCCGTAACTCAGCTTGCCCTATTCTCACAAGATACCCTACGAACCATCCGTAACCGAAACGTTCGTCGTTACTTTTCGACTATGATGCCACCTGTAACAGATAGCACATATCCCTATAAGTTTTAGGTGAACTCGTAGCTGAAGAGCTAGCATTTTTAATTACACAAAAGTAAGACCCACTTTTTCCTTTCGTAGTACTATTTCTATGTCTAACTAAGAAAAGACAGTAACTTACACGCCTGCGCATTCGTTGCGACATTCCTTGATAGGGTTGTACTGAGAGAAGAATTTTTCCCGTGCCTTGGAGGAAGCTAACAGAATCTGCGGTGACCCGCTGCAAGCTTTTCCGGCTCATCTTCGGTTTTTTGCGTCTATAGACGGTCACTCGACCGCCAGTCACAAAACATATCCGCCTGCCCCACCTACTCCGCGTCACTGCCCTGTGGCTTTTCTACCTGCATTCACCCTGTTGAGTCCGTTCACATTTCTACACCCGACAAAACTAAATCTTATACAAGAACGTAGGCTTCGTTATGTGTTGCTAGAATTTTCATCGCTAAAACTAAATCTTTCTGACCGTTCAAACTACGAAATATTTATTCGACTTTTGAGTAGTGTTCTTAACGTATCGCTCCTAATCTGATAAAGTATTTTACATTATCGAACTTTATCAACACAGTGCAGAGTTGACAGGATGATTTCATCTGCGATAGAACGTTGCCCTAATATTCAAACGAAACAGTTCCCTGCCTGCCTTATGCACAGCTTCCGTGTGATTGCGGTTCCAGTCAGCTTCTGCAACCGCAATTAGCCTCAGCCAGACTTGGCGGGAGCTATGGTCACTTACCGACAGTATTCCCCTGAAGATCGAGCTAAAACTACGAAGACCGGCTGCCAGTTCTGACGGAGCAAACTTTATTCAACGTTTCTGAAGGAAGCGTAATGTAATCAAATCTTGAAACTTCTACTTCTCGGTATTCTTTGTTTAAATAAAAATGACTTTCCCGTTAACTAGGAAAAGGAGTAAGACAACGACGCTATCACCTACTCTTGTCAACCTCTACTTGGAAAACATGATTGACCAATGTTCATTAGATAACAAAGGCGTAGAAATTGGAGGAAGAAGAGTAGGGTGTTTGAGGTTTGCTGATGATTTGGTCCTTTGGTCCTTCTAGCCACAGGGGAAAGAGAATTACAGGATTTGGTGGACACCATTGAAACTAACGGAAAAAATATGGGATGAAAATTAACACAAACAAAACAAAAGTATTGGCACTAGGACGAAATAAGGAAATAAAAATTATGCTGAATGTAGAAATACTGGAACAGGTGCAAAATTTTAAGTATCTTGGAAACAGGATAGACACCGACTGGAAGTGCACCACAGGAATTAAAACAAGGCTAGCAATGGCAAAAGAGGCGTTTTATAAGAAAAGGAGAATTTTCTGCAGCGGTCTGGACAGAGAACTCAGGAAGAGACTCATAAAATGTCTTGTACGGAATGTTCTTCTATATGGCGCTGAAACATGGATTATGAGGAAGAAAGACAGAGAAACGCTGGAGGCTTTTGATATCTAGACGTGGGGGAGGATGGAGAGAATAAGTTTGATGGACAGAGTAAAAAATGAAGAGGTACTGAGAAGAGTGGGAGAGAAAAGACACTTACTAGATGTAATAAAGAGAAGAAAAATAAATTGGATTGTGCATATATTAAGAAAGAATGACGGAATTATAAAAACAGTCTTAGAAGGTTATGTTGAAGGGAAAAGGAAGCGAGGAAGGAAGAGATTTCAGATACTGGATGACATGATGGACGGTACAACATACAGCAGCCTTAAGAAGGAGACAAGGGAGCGCAGAAAACGGAGAGGCAAAGGACCTGCTAATATAGCAGAAAACTGATGATGATGATGTTAAACTTTCTCCAAACCCAAATACATACTGAATAAGCTGACTTCAGTTGAATTGTAGCACACTCGTTACTAACGCAAATCCTAATGCTCAAATTGGCCAAAAAAGTTATCATGTTAATAATCACTTTGGAAAGTTCTGTCAAGAAACTTTACCTGAAATATTTTGCTCGGCAAATTTAAAAAAGAAAAGCTACTATTGAAAGTATAAACAATTGTCTAGCTCTGAGGGAGCATTTAATATCGTGTCCTTACAATGTTTATGGCAACGACGTTTTGTCGGAATTGCAAACTTCAAAAAAACGTTTACACACTCAAACTACAGAAACTTACTTGATTAGAGAAAACCGGATTTGTTGAGGTAAATAACAATTTAAAGCAATTATTTTAACAACTATATTCTACTGTGTTCCAAAACTGCATCACATATTTCGAAATACCGACTCAGTTCTCTGATAATTATACAATCGTCAATAAACTTAATAACTTCCTTGCCTCGAATCTGTAGATGTTGGTTTGCTGCTGTTGGAAGGAGGTGGGAGGAGACTGTTGTCTTCAAGTTTCAGAGTGGGTGTCTATTACCTCAACAAGCTATTGTGTCTCGTTGATGCCATTACACCCAAGGTAGCCGCAACCAGCGTTGCCATGAATTTCAGTTCGGAAACACTTGCATTCCGCAACTTAGATAATAGAAACATTGAGATGTCAACAAAATTTTCAGTATTGCATTTGTGTTTTTGATCAGTTTATTCGTTTAACATTCTCTGCGGATAGTGCGTATAAATACAGATGACGGATAAACATTTTTCAGTCAAACATAAAATTAACAAGGAAGATCAAATCGCTAATAAATAGAAATTCACATATTAATACACTGAAGCAAAATTCCAACCATATAACATCGTCGGTGTCCTGTCAATTAAGTTTTCAAAACACAAAAACTAGTAAACAGAGCAACAAGGCCACAGCGAACAAAAAAATCTCCTCTACAAAAGTATCATAGCTGCCACAATCATATAACGACACCATCTGTTAAGACATGACAACCGAGTCATTAGACGTCGACAGCATCAGTCGATGTTTTACGGACATCAAAAACAGCTAGAAGTAAGTACTATAGTATTATAAGCCAGTACTGACAATAGTGATACATAAGAAGAAAAACGAAGATTAAAGAAACTATGTATTATGCGCAGGCTGTTAGAAAATGGCACTGTAGCTGAAATTGCAAACGAAACAATGAAGCACTAAATAGTTTAAATATAGAAGCGATTTGGATTTCTGTATTTATAATGTCACCATTGAGAAAATTTAGAGAAGTGGTATCTGAAGCTGACTGTAGAATGATGCTGGTGACTCCAACGTACATTTCGCTGAAGGAACGTGAAGGTAACAGAAATCAGGGTTCCTACGGAGGCATATAGACAGTCGTTTACCCCTCGCTCTGGCAACTTTGCTGGTCAAGGAAAGATTTGGCAAGCACGAAGGCATGCAGTGGAAACTATCGGCGGCCATTATCGTGCTGGAATTTAAGCCCAGGGTGGAGTACCACGAAGGTTAACAAAACGGGCCCAAGATATCGTCGACGTACCGCTGTTCTGTAAGGATTCCTCGGACGACAACCAGATGAGTCCCTCCATGAAATGCAGCGACGCCCCAGGCCGTCACTCCTGATTGGAGGGCAGTACGGCAGGTGACAGTCAGCTGCGTATCCCACCGCTGTCCGCAGCGCCTCCAGACTTGACGTCAGCCTGGAATCTCATTGACTGGAGCAGAATTGCCTTCAGTGACGAGTCTCGCTTCGAACGGAGCCCTGATGAGCAGCGAAGGCTTGCTTGGAGACGTCCGGGCCAGCTGGAGGATACAAACTCGATTGTCAGCCCCCGTATGGTCCGACTGTCATGAGTGATAGTCTGGGGTGCAACTTATTTTCATAGTAGGACCCCTTTTGTTGTAATCCGTGGCACCCTTATAGCAACGACATTCTACGCCCCGCTCTGTTGATCTTCATGACAAATCATCCTGGGCTTACATTTCAGCAAGATAACGGCAGCCCGCACACGGCAAGTGTGCTTGACAAATCGTCTTTGTGCTTGACAAATCGTATCTCGGCTAGCAAGATCGTCGGATCTCTCCCCAATAGAGACCGTTTGAAGCATTATGGATACACCCCTCCTGTCAGCTCGGGACTTTGACGATTTAACACTCCAATTGGAGAGAATATGGCACGATATCCCTAAGGAGGACATCCAACAGTTCTATCAATCAAAGAAAAGGATGCATCGCTTTTTTTGTCTTGTGTGCGCTGATGTGTTACGTTGCAATTTCTTTATTTTAAATTTATCAGGTGAACTTTTCTTTTGTTAGAGCATGACTATTTCTCTCAGGGATATTATCTTCCTTATCACTTTTGAAACTTCCTGGCAGATTAAAACTGTGTGCCCGACCGAGACTCGAACTCGGGACCTTTGCCTTTTGCGGGCAAGTGCTCTACCAACTGAGCTACCGAAGCACGACTCACAGCCGGTACTCACCGCTTTACTTCTGCCAGTACCTCGTCTCACTTTTGCTTACGTGCATAAGTAAATGTGAAACGGGTTCTTGAAGGTCCGCTGTTATTCACGTACCAACTTTAGATTTTGAACGTGATGACTAAAATATAGTTGCCGATAACTGAATTCAACGTAATTTTATTAATTTCTATTTATTGATTGCAAAGCAAGGCTCGAGAGAATTTCGATTGTTGCCGTGGAGCGGCCGAGATAAAACTTACTGAACTCATGGAACCTGTATAATTTAAAAAAATGAACTTTAACGTAAATTAAGTATTTGTTGCAATTTAAAAAGGTATTCACAACGAAATCTCTCGCATTTACAGTTACTGTTAACACTTTGAAAAATAAATTAATACTTCGGCGCGCAATGGCCGACCAGAGGCTGCATCGGAAGATGAGCTTCTCGCAGCGCAAATTACTCAAAAAATGCTTAATAAAAATAATTAGCCGCTGCGACCATATGAGGTGACAACTATTACAAAGAAATTCATTGCGTGATAACAATAATTAGTTTATTTTAGCAGAATACCGAATAACTTACATAAAATATGTGTAGCCGCTCAATGGCTGCCTTCCGTATCGCGAAACAAAACAGTGTGTGTACCATAAAGTACGTCCTTCCTCCTCGGCCGTACAATCGCGTCTCTTTACGATCCTTTTTTATTTTCATAGACATGTTTTAAGTAAAGATGCTATTTTTAAATTATCGGTGCATATCAGTTGTTTCAAGAACATTAACTGTAGCTTTTACACTAATTATGTTCATAAAATACAAATAATTTTTGGTTCGCCCTTAACAATATTGTTCACTGTTTTACAACGAATAAAAACGTCAATATTTATATGACGTACCTTCACATGTGTCTGCGCGCACACACACATACACACACACACACACACACACACACACACACAAACACACACGTACGTTTGTGTGTTTGTGTACGTGTTTTCCTCGGCGTGAGGTCAGAGAGTCTTGTTGCGTCTTGCATCACTACGGAGGCCGGGGAAGAGGATCAAAGAGGAGGATTGTCAGGAAGTGAAATTCCTACTGGAATGTCTGCCCTGTACGGCGAACACGGTACGTCACGCGGGCGCGTGTTTGCGTGGAACAGGTGGAGAAAGGTCGGGTGTCGCTGAAAGACAGCAGACGGCCAGGCAGGTGACAAGATAAACTTGAGCATCGTCCAGTATTCTTACTGACATCTTTTTCCATAATATTCGAAAAAGTAATGTACTCAAGAGCAGTAGCACAATTAATTGGAAACAATTTACTTAGCATATCACAATTTGGATCCCAGAAAGGTCACTCGACTGAGATTTTCTGTATACATTCACTCATCAGATAACACAAGCCTTAAATAATAATATATCGCCTTTTGGTATTTTTTGTGATCTCTCCAAGGTCTTTGAATGTGTAGATCATGACACTCGCTTAGAAAAACTCAAATTTTATGGAATTGATGGCTTTTCATGCAGCTGGTTTGAATCATACTTAACCAACAGAGTGCAAATTTTAGTGACTATGATAAAATCACAAAGGTATGAATGACCTTCGACTTAATGCTCTACAAGCAACGTTGATACTTTTTGAAGACGATATTAGTATTATATTAAATAAGGTAACAGAAGAGTTAGTGTGTTCCAAATAAAATTTAAGTGGTTGTCTGAAAATGGACCTCCCTAAATTCTGAAAAAAAAACACACTACATTCAGTTCCGTACAAAAATACAATCGTACCAACAACTGACGTAGGACATGATCAGAAGTAAGCAGGCAGGATGTAATGTTCCATATTTTTGGGTCTACATGTTGATCAAAAATTGAACTGGAAGAAGCATATTACTGAACTTCTCAAACAATTAAGTTCAGTTACTTTTGCTCTTCGTGTAATTGCTACTCGTAGTAACAAACGTACCAACCTCCTGACATATTTCGCATATTTCCACTCAATAATATTGCATGGAATAATTTTCTAGGGCAACTAATCACTTATAAAGAAAGTAGTGATTGCATAAAAGTTAGCAGTAAGAATAATATGTGGTGTTCACTCACAAACGTTATGTAGGTACTTCTTCAAGGAGCAAGGCATCTTGACTTCACCGCCACAATACACATTTTCACTAATGAAATTCGTCATAAACTATCCATTACAAGTTGAGAAGAACTGTGACGTACCTACCTACAAAACTAGAGGAAAAAATTACCTATTGTTAAAGCTCTCAGCGGCTAACAGAGAAGTTCAGTATGCAGCAATAAAACTTTTTGATCATTTGCCCAATGACATAAAATGTTTGATTTAAGACCATTTCTAATGGACAATTCCTTCTATTCCATTGAAGAATTTCTATTTAATAGCTATTGTCCAGTACAAAAGAACTATTTTTTTCAGTCTAGTTACATGAGCAGGAATAAAATGACAATGTGTTCCTTAATTTTACCACTAATCATGTCTACATATTCCGTAAACGGATTCGTTCAATATCATTTCAACATATCAATTGTTCAAATGATGTTTGGAAAATGTAACTAACTAACAAGTTCATTGTGCCATTACACCTTCTGTCACTATTGAGCTTTTCTCAGTAGTGTAGTAATAACAATCATTTTGAGAACCTAATGGTCTAGCCCGCATTTCACGGTTTTCGGCTGTCAGGTTCAGTAACATTGAAGCAACGAAAGCGTTTCATAGCCTATATGTGAGTGATGTCAAGGTCAGTAGAGACGGATTACTCGCCCAGTTTGATGACCTCGAGCTGCTGGTATATCGAGCTGAAACTGTGCCAGAAACTGTTTACCACGACCTGGACCTGGTCCAAGGCATGCGCTTGCACAATCATTATCCAGACCAGCATACTGACCCGGGACACCGGAACGGAAAAGTCCGCCGTCCGTGCAGGTTGCGCTCCACTGCAGCAGCTGCACAGCTTTCATAGCGGCTAGCGCGGTCTGGAGTATTCGCTGTTAGCAAAGCGGCAGGTGGCCTGTTTGTGATGCAAGAAGACTACGGGCTTACAACATGCTGCTCAGATGTTCGATCTCATTTCTCTACATTTCGAGCTGATTTGTTAAACTAGCTGTGTTGTTCGTTGTCCAAGTATATGTTTGCAGCGACGACATGTAATATAGGAAGGTGTCTGTCCCCAACAGTCTGATTTAAAATAATGTGTAACTGTCATAAGGGACAACGAAATTTGGAAATTTGGGGAAAGGTCTTATGGGACCAAACTGCTGAAGTCATAGGACCCTAAAGCCGGCCGCAGTGGTCTCGCGGTTCTAGGCGCGCAGTCCGGAACCGTGCGACTGCTACGGTCGCAGGTTCGAATCCTGCCTCGGGCATGGATGTGTGTGATGTCCTTAGGTTAGTTAGGTTTAAGTAGTTCTAAGTTCTAGGGGACTGATGACCACAGCAGTTGAGTCCCATAGTGCTCAGAGCCATTTGAACCATTTCATAGGACCCTAAGGTTACCCACTACTTAATCTAACTTTAACTTACGCTAAGGACAACACACACCCACGCCCGAGGAAGGATTCGAACCTCCGACGGGGAGCAGGCGCGCTACAGAACATGACACCATGTTCTGAATTACTTGTTGTGAATGTATATACGATATGAATAGGAGCTGCACGGATGTTATTCAGGGCGAAGAGTAATAGGAAAATAAACAGAAAGCGTCGTATAATCTTGTTGAGGAAAATCGTATTTTCCGTTAAATGTGGCAATCATGATATGCACTCATTTACAACGCTTTTTGTTGCAGTTTGGCGCTGATGTGTACTCAAATGTAGCTACGTAGCACAACTCACGCTAGAAATAGATTAGGGTGGCATTCGTGTACTGACAAGAGATCGGTCGTTCGCGAACGAACGGGTCCAAAGGAACGGTTCACGAGGAACGGAACGAGCTAGGAACGAATTCTAAGGAACGGTCTTTCATAATTCGATCGCGGCTTTCTATTTATAGTTCCCGGGAAAGGGAAACGGTCGGTCTCGTTCCAGCAACGGCGCGTCAGCCGGTTTAAATGGTTCAAATGGCTCTGAGCACCATGGGACTTAACATCTGAGGTCATCAGTCCCCTAGAACTTAGAACCAGTTAAACCTAACTAACCTAAGGACATCACACTCACCCATGCCCGAGGCAGGATTCGGACCTGCAACTGTGGCGGTCGCGCGGTTCCAGACTGAAGCGCCTAGAACCGCTCGGCCAAAACAGCAGACTACGTCGGACGGTCTCGTTCAAAAAATGGCTCTGAGCGCTATGGGACTCAACTGCTGTGGTCATCAGTCCCCTAGAACTTAGAACTACTTAAACCTAACTAACCTAAGGACATCACACACATCCATTCCCGAGGCAGGATTCGAACCTGCGACCGTAGCAGTCACACGGTCTCGTTCAGCCTCGGTCACGTTCCCGTCTGTGTCGGTCTCGGTCGCGGCTTTCTACTTCTAGTTCCCGGGAACGGGAAACGGTCGGTCTCGTTCTGTCTGCCGGTCTCGTTCCCGTCTCGGTCCCGTTCCCGTCTTTCTCGGTCCCGGTCTCGCCCGGTCGGACTCGTTCTTCTTCGCATGGCCACTCGTCGCAATTCCACTGCCAACTGCTCATAGTTAGCCCAGTAACGAGTTGTTCGTTTCGTTCGCTACGCACGTCCATTCTAGATCTGTTTCAAACCTTTTTTGAACTCTGAAATTCTGGTTCCTTTCGTATTCATTCAGCGTCCACGACCGGTAATTAGAATTTATTTTATAATTACGTAAATTACATCTTTTCAGCTAACAAAACGGCGTATCAGCTTTCTTCACTATTTCGATAAACAGCAGAAGAAATAATTGTAAAAATGCAAAATTTTTTTGTTATTACACATGCAAGGGAACTTGGCACGCTACACACCAGTGGCCATTTTCCATCCTTTTTTTTTGATCCAAGGTAAAACAGCATGTTCATTGTTATGGAAGGCAGACCGACTTACAACCGAATGAAGCCCGCACCCCATAATCGAGTGTCTGGTGTCACATTCTGTAAAGAGGATATGATAACTTCTACAATATTGTTTCAGAAACATGTTTATCTATTCTGATAGCAGCGGTCAACAAATCATGCGCAACTGGCGAGCAGTCTAACTCGGGGCCGGTTTTTCACGCGCCACCTTTTATTGTTTCACTGCGATCACCCACAGAACGCTACAGTCGGCTAAACGAGAGGTTCTGCAGACTCACGAAAATTACACGTGTGCGAGAATTCTGTTGTGAATAAAAACTCTGTACTGCAGGGACGAGGCACGTGCCCTCCCTTGGCGCCTTCCATCTTCAGTCACCTATGCTACTAATTTTCAGTTTCTCATAAGAACCATATACCAACCACGAATGAACGTCGAACGAGTTAAAATGAACGGTTCCCGAAAAAGAGCGATCACCAGTGAACTAGTTGCCAAGGATGAACGAGTTTGCCCATCTCTAGCACTAACGAACAGCTGGCAGTGCTCGTAAGAGGATGTTGCGCCGGCAGACGTGACCAGCTGAATCGCAAGACAACCGCTGAGTGTTTTGGTGTATGTATTTGAGGTATTCCTTTGACAACAGGTGTGAACCCGGGGGGGGGGGGGGGGCGACGGCGTCTAGCTCGTACATCACAGCTGCAAGACAAAGAGTATATCCCTAGAAAAAGTTCCAATTGAGCGATCCGCCATGAAGTGGACAGTTATGAGACTGAACATCTGAGACGAAAATTCGTACTTTATCCGTAACCTATGACGAGAACAGAAGAGGACTTATCCAGGGAGGGGCAGGAGAGGACAATTGGACGCGTCCCTTCCTTCACCTGTCCGTGGAAATTAAATCTTCGCGTGCCGCACATCCTGTCCTGACATACAGCTGGACGTATCAGTATAATATTTATTTGAACACAGCCAGAACATGTAATTGATACTGACCAGTGGCAAGCGTATCCAGAGACAGGTGTCACGAAATCTCAAGAACTGTTTCACGGAACCGGGTCAGTACCCGTTGCCTTCAGCCCACACAATAAATGAAATGAAATGATCGTATGGTATTTATAGGCCCGGATATCCCCTTCGGGGTTCGGTTGCCGTATTAAAAGTCTTCTTAGTTGACGCCACGTCGGCGACTTGCTTGCCAATGATGATGAAACACACAAAAAACCCAGTCCCCCGCCAGGAATCGAACCCGGGCCCCTTGCGTCATATGCGGTAATGCTACCGCTGCGCTACGGAGGCGGACATAAAATAAATGATGTACACGCTCTCGACTTCAGCGTTTGAAACTAGCGGACTTTCCTTCACATGGAGGATTTGGAGCGTTGTTTTTCTATTTCAAGATAAATATATTTCACTCTATGTGCTCTCTTGCCTCATGAAAAACCTTGCGCAAGGTTGGCAGGAACACCGTAAACAAACTGCGTACGCTGACGTGGACGGGTGCGTGAGCGAACAGAGTAGCTGAGCGCATCACGTGACTACTGTCTCACCACAGCGTGTAAAGGCCGTCGGCGTGACTGTCAACATCTAAGAGGCGTATTTTTTTTAGGTAAGTACCGTCTTGAAATAAAAAAGACGTGCTAAGATATCTCAATAATTTTATTATTAAATGAAAGCCTGTACCTTAATCTACTTTTCTACATAATTTCCGTCAATATTGATGCACTTGTCATAACGTTGTACCAGTTTTTGAATACACTCCTCACATAAGTCTGCCGCCTGACTTGTTAACCACTGTATCACCACCTCCCAGGTGTTTCTTCAAGTGCAGGAACAGATGGCAGTCACTGGACGCAAGGTCGGGCCTGTACGTAGGATGATCTAGAGTTTCCCATCGAAAAGATGAGATGAGATCTTTGGTCTGATTCGTCACATGCGGACGGGCATTGTCTTGCAGCAGAACGACACCCTTGCTCAACTTCCATGGACTGTTGCTTTGATTGTGATGTGACGTAGGCCACTCATGTTTCATCGCCCGTAACGATTTGGCTTAAGAAATCATCACCGTCGTTGTGGTACCACTCAAGGAAAGCCAATCCCCTTTCTAAACGTTTGGTTTTGTGCACATCCGTCAACATTTTCGGTACCCAACGTGCGCACGATTTTCGGTAATTCAAGTGCTCGGTCACAATGCCACACAAAACACTACGAGAAACATTAGGAAAGTCATCCCGCAAGGAGGAAATCGTAAAGCGTCTGTTTCTCTCACCTTATTGTCCACTTCCTGCACCAAACTTTCATTAACGACCGAAGGACGCCCACTCCGTTGTTCATCATGCATCTTTGTGCGGCCGTCTTTAAATGCCCTCACCCATTTTCTTACCATTCCATCACTCATTATGTTTTCTCCGTAAATTGCACAGATCTCACAATGAATATCGCTCGCTTTTAGGCCTTTAGCACTAATAAATCTTATAACAGCCCGTAATTCACAGTCGGTGGGACTCACGATTATCGGAGGCATCTAAAACACTCAGTACACTACGTAAACAAGGAGAATCAGACTGTAATGGCGTCAGTGCATAATCAAGGTACAGGCTTTCATGTAAAAATAAAATTATTGAGGTATCTTAGCACGTCTTTTTTTTAATTTCAAAATGGTACTTACTTAAAAAACACGCCTCGTACATCAGTATCTGTTCTACACTCCGCACGCTATCTTATGACGTCTGGTTGTGGGTACTTTGTGTATTCTGAAAATGCTGATGAAGCAGGGGCTGTTACACTCTCTGTTCAAAAGACAACGAGGAAGCGAAAGTCAGCAGAGATTCGTGTGTCTGTGAAAAGATCTATGCGCGAAGCATACAACTGCTGCCACCGCCATACCTTAGCAAAAGATCTGCCAGACGACACAAGAAAATTCTGATCCTATAATCACTAAGCGTGTCTAAGACTTCCACTCAGTCCCTTCTTGACCAGTCTGGTGTAGCTGTTAAAGATAGCAAAACGGAATCCAAAGGTCTAAATTTCAAGTTCAAGAGGTCATTCACGCAGGAGAGTCGTACAAATATACCGTCGTTTAACCATCGAACAGACTTCCTTATGGAAGACATAGTAATAAGCATCCCTGATGTAGAGAAACAACGGAAGGGCTTGAAAACAAATAAGTCACCAGGTGTGGATTGGACCTCACTTACGTTTTTCAAAGAGTACTCGAGGCTTTGGCCCCTTAATTAGCTTGGATCTGTCGTGAATCTCTCGCCCAGAGCAAAGTCAAAAGCGACTGGAAAAAAGCGTAGGTGACTCCTGTGTAACAAGGGCAAAAGAACAGACTGGCAAAATTACAGACCAATATCCTAATCTCCTGTTTGCTGCAGAAACCTTGAATATACTCTCAGTTCGAATACAGCAAACTTTCTTCAGACCGAGAAGGTTATATCTACGAATCAGCATGGTTTCAAAAAGCATGGTTTTTGTGAAACTCAACTTGTCTTTTTCTCACATTGTACACTGCAAACTAGCGATGAAGGGTAACAGGCAGATTCCATATTTCTAGGTTTCCAGAAAGCATTTGATACGTTGCCCCACTGCAGACTGTGGACAAAGGTAAGAGCACACACAATAGGGTCACAGATATTTGAGTGGTTGGAAGAATTCTTAAATAATAGAACCCAGTGTGTTGCCCTTGATGACGAGTGTTCATCAGAGACAAGGGTATCGTCAGGTGTGCCCCAGGGAAGTGTGGTAGGACCGCTGTCTATAAATGATTTGGCGGACAGGGTGTGCAATAATCTGCGGTTGTTTGCTGATGATGCCGTGGTATACAGCAAGGTGTCGAAGTTGAGTCGCTGCAGCAAGATACAAGAGGTCTTACAACAAAATTTGTAGTTGGTATGATAAATAGCAGCTCGCTATAAATGTAGAAAAATGTAAGTCAATGCGGATGAGTAGGAAAACGAAACCAGTAATGTTCGGATACAGCATTAATAGTGCACTGCTTAACGCAGTTTGAATGTCTCGGAGTCACGTTGCAAAGCGATCTGAATTGTAACAAGCATCTGAGGATTGTGGTGGGAAAGGAGAAGGTGGACTACTGTTTATTGAGGGGATTCTAGGAAAGTGTGGTTCGTCTGCAAAGGAGACCGCATATCAAACGCTAGAGTAGCCTGTTCTTGGGTATTGCTCGACCGTTTGGGATTCGTATTGGATCGGATTAGAGGAGGACATCAAAGCCACCCAGAGGAAGGTTGCTATATTTGTTACTGGTAGGTTCGGACAATGCCCAAGTATTACGGAGATGCTTCGGGAACTCGAATGGGAATCCGTGGAGGGAAGGCCGAGAAACACGATTGAGAAAATTTAGAGAACCGGCATTTGAAGCTGACTGAAGAACTATTCTGTTGTCTCCAATATACATTTCGCCTAAGAACCCCGAAGAGAAGATACGAGAAATTAGGGTTCATAGACATAGAGACAGTCGTTTTTCCCTCACTCTGTTTGTGAATGGAACGGGAAAGGAAATGACCAGTAGTCATGTTACGGAGTACACTCCGCCACGTACAGTAAAGTGGACGGCGGAGTATCTATGTAAGTGAAGATCTAGATCATTGCTGTCCCTTCCATTCCTCCTCTAGTTGTAGTGGTTTACGTTTAAACCTTGACGTTATCACGCCCTGAGGGACAGCTTTATTTCTCGTGGGGGGAGGGGAGGGCGTTGTAACGGAAAAGGGGGGTGCCTAGGGGAAAGAGGGGGGGGGGGGGGGTTCCTAGGGATGGTGCCAAAAGGCATTGTACGTTCTCTTTGAGGACTGCTCTTTCAGTTGCTACCCGTAAAAGATGAACGTCAGTTTGACTTCATAAACATTGGTGGAAAGTACGATAAATCGTTTCCACCGGCAGCGAAAAATGAATGACCGTATGTTACTCGGTATGATCAATAGGCTGCGACATTTTCTAGAATGAGATTTTCACTCTGCAGCGGAGTGTGCGCTGATATGAAACTTCCTGGTAGATTAAAACTGTGTGCCCGACCGAGACTCGAACTCGGGACCTTTGCCTTTCGCGGGCAAGTGCTCTACCAACTGAGCTACCGAAGCACGACTCACGTCCGGTACTCACAGCTTTACTTCTGCCAGTATCCGTCTCCTACCTTCCAAACTTTACAGAAGCTCTTCTGCGAACCTTGCAGAACTAGCACTCCTGAAAGAAAGGATATTGCGGAGACATGGCTTAGCCACAGCATGGGGGATGTTTCCAGAATGAGATTTTCACTCTGCAGCGGAGTGTGCGCTGATATGAAACTTCCTGGTAGATTAAAACTGTGTGCCCGACCGAGACTCGAACTCGGGACCTTTGCCTTTCGCGGGCAAGTGCTCTACCAACTGAGCTACCGAAGCACGACTCACGTCCGGTACTCACAGCTTTACTTCTGCCAGTATCCGTCTCCTACCTTCCAAACTTTACAGAAGCTCTTCTGCGAACCTTGCAGAACTAGCACTCCTGAAAGGAAGGATATTGCGGAGACATGGCTTAGCCACAGCATGGGGGATGTTTCCAGAATGAGATTTTCACTCTGCAGCGGAGTGTGCGCTGATATGAAACTTCCTGGTAGATTAAAACTGTGTGCCCTACCGAGACTCGAACTCGGGACCTTTGCCTTTCGCGGGCAAGTGCTCTACCAACTGAGCTACCGAAGCACGACTCACGTCCGGTACTCACAGCTTTACTTCTGCCAGTATCCGTCTCCTACCTTCCAAACTTTACAGAAGCTCTTCTGCGAACCTTGCAGAACTAGCACTCCTGAAAGAAAGGATATTGCGGAGACATGGCTTAGCCACAGCATGGGGGATGTTTCCAGAATGAGATTTTCACTCTGCAGCGGAGTGTGCGCTGATATGAAACTTCCTGGTAGATTAAAACTGTGTGCCCGACCGAGACTCGAACTCGGGACCTTTGCCTTTCGCGGGCAAGTGCTCTACCAACTGAGCTACCGAAGCACGACTCACGTCCGGTACTCACAGCTTTACTTCTGCCAGTATCCGTCTCCTACCTTCCAAACTTTACAGAAGCTCTTCTGCGAACCTTGCAGAACTAGCACTCCTGAAAGGAAGGATATTGCGGAGACATGGCTTAGCCACAGCATGGGGGATGTTTCCAGAATGAGATTTTCACTCTGCAGCGGAGTGTGCGCTGATATGAAACTTCCTGGTAGATTAAAACTGTGTGCCCTACCGAGACTCGAACTCGGGACCTTTGCCTTTCGCGGGCAAGTGCTCTACCAACTGAGCTACCGAAGCACGACTCACGTCCGGTACTCACAGCTTTACTTCTGCCAGTATCCGTCTCCTACCTTCCAAACTTTACAGAAGCTCTTCTGCGAACCTTGCAGAACTAGCACTCCTGAAAGAAAGGATATTGCGGAGACATGGCTTAGCCACAGCATGGGGGATGTTTCCAGAATGAGATTTTCACTCTGCAGCGGAGTGTGCGCTGATATGAAACTTCCTGGTAGATTAAAACTGTGTGCCCGACCGAGACTCGAACTCGGGACCTTTGCCTTTCGCAGGCAAGTGCTCTACCAACTGAGCTACCGAAGCACGACTCACGTCCGGTACTCACAGCTTTACTTCTGCCAGTATCCGTCTCCTACCTTCCAAACTTTACAGAAGCTCTTCTGCGAACCTTGCAGAACTAGCACTCCTGAAAGGAAGGATATTGCGGAGACATGGCTTAGCCACAGCATGGGGGATGTTTCCAGGCTGCGACATTTTGTTTGGCCTCGTCTATCGAGATGCTGCAGTACTGTGCCTCAAGAGTTGCAGTGTGTGCCACAACTGCAGATCTGTACCTACAAACAAGCTATAATTTAAGTACTGAACTCGATTTTCTACAGATGATCATTAAAAACTTATGATTACACGCCATATAAATAGGAAATTGCATATAAATCCAGTTTTGAAAGAATTATTATTTTAACTCCCTCAAGCCACTGTAATATCAGCCTTTGATGTATGCTCAAGTCTTACACGTACATGTGGTGGAGATCAGACTGAGTCAAAGCTATAGCAAAGGATTCCCCGATTCGACTCGGTGTGGACGAGCCATTTAGTGTCATTACTGTATACACAGTTACGTATATTTATCTTGCTTTGCGTCCGCTGCTGTGCTCGCGTAGACTGCATGGTCTGCACAGATTTTTTGGTTTTTCTTTAATCAATTTTTTATGCTGTTCACAAATTGCAACATCTTCTAACTTTTCTCGCTGAGCACTATGGGACTTAATTTCTGAGGTCATCAGTCCCCTAGAACTTAGAACTACTTAAACCTAACCAACCTAAGGACATCCACACACATCCATGCGAAAGGCAGGATTCGAACCTGCGACCGTAGTGCTCGCGCGATTCCAGGCCGAAGTGCCTAGAACCGCTCGGCCAATCCGGTCGGCGCTAATAAAGGCCGCAGAAGCATTGTCTTTTCCGAACGTGCTTCCGACTGAGAAGCGATTCTGTAGCTGGGATCAGAGGTCTTTGTCGATCCGGACTTTTGAGATTTGTTGTGATATTTCCATAGAAACTTCCATCCCCCAACATATATTTCCTTAAAATAGTTCAAATGGCTCTGAGCACTATGGGACTCAACTGCTGTGGTCTTCAGTCCCCTAGAACTTAGAACTACTTAAACCTAACTAACCTAAGGACATCACACACATCCATGCCCGAGGTAGGATTCGAACCTGCGACCGTAGCACTCGCACGGTTCCGGACTGCGCGCCTAGAACCGCGAGACCACCGCGGCCGGCTATATTTCCTTAGAAGTCAAATACCAATTTTTCATAGATTTAGCTGTAAAATACCTTTGTAGTACTTCAATAAAGATTTACCTAAATATAAAACTTTCACCTATTATTTTACCTCCTTAGTGGTTGAATTTCAAAAATGCTGAAGCACGTTTTTTTTTATTTCTCTTCGAGAAACCAAATACCAGTTTTCGTAGTTGTAGCTTCAAAATTGCTTTAAAAGAGACATTAAAAAAATTTTTTTTGTCACCTACTTCACTTCCTTAGAGGTCGAATTTCAAAAAAATCACACTTTAAACGATGCCTTCATATTAGATCAACACCATGTCCAAATTTCAAGCTTCTATCCTTAGTGGTTTGGTAAGTCACAACATTTCTATTTATATGCATAGATTATTCAGCTGATACCAGTCCACGTTCGTATGTTACAGTCATCAACTTTTACATAAATGTATTCAGTGTTATGATATCTATGGTTAGCTTCCAAAAATACTAACTTTGTGAAAAAATGAAAAGATTAAAAAAATTATTTTGCACATAAGTAAATTTCAGTTTTTCCTAATATAGTGTTATTAAGGATTGTTGAGTGGAATGCAGATAACCGCAAACGTCTGTAAGAAGCTTTGTTTTACTGCCGTGACAAGTTTTGGATTATTAGGCCCATGCTAAGACGAAGCAGTTGTTTCGTTACAATGCCACAATAGTCAGCAGGATGTCGGTTGCTTCTGTCTGACACTCCATTCCTTTTCATATTCGTCAGACATCAGCAAAAACACCCTGTGAGTGCGTTTGCGTCACTAGAATAAATTATTGGGGCTAGGAGAGGACCCTTATACTATGACGGAGCACATCGGTGTTAAGCTGTACAAAATTGTTTAATTTCTGTATTGTTGTCAAAGAAGCACACAGGTTTACATAGATTGTGACATGACAATTTCAGGATAGTTGTCAAGATAACATATCACGTCCTGTTTAGCAGAAATAACTCTGAACACAATAATATCAGATTTAAATAGACAGTCCTCTACAAGATTTTTCTTACTTCTACACAGTGAAGCATTGTGTGAGTTGGCCAGTATTACGACAAATCATTCAATTACGGTTCTAAGTTTGGTGCTATTTAGGATGACAGTCAAGTCTACACAGGATGGATAGTTTTTTGTGACAAGATGAGCAAAAGACTACCCAAAGTTGCTCGAGTTCACAGTGGACGCAAGCTAGTGAACGAACAATTTGACGCCTCTGCCAGCGGCATTTACCTTTAACTCCGACGTGCTGTTGGCTGCATGGCTGCTCTCTCCCTCCGAAAATCCTATAAAAAGCTAATCAAAACCATTACTGATTTTGTCAGCTGAAACTGTCCTATCTTTCTCGTTAGGCGAGAAAATATGGACTCATCCCTAGCCTGGAAAATATGGCGATATACACGTGCATAGATGGATCAGCGTGTATACTTCAACACCCTCTCAGTTTCGGAAGAACAATTAACTACGTGGCTCTTTTGTTTGTCCGCTATTGAAGCGCAACAACTCTTCAGCTAATTGCTATATGAATGGCCGCCGAAATGAACGCAGTATTCACACAAAAATTCCTCTTTTGGCGTCGTACAGATCATGGTGCGCCCTGTTCTACTCCTAACGCTAGTTCAGATTCAAAATGGTTCAAATGGCTCTGAGCACTATGGGACTTAACATCGATGGTCATGAGTCCCCTAGAACGTAGAACTACTTAAACCGAACTAACCTAAGGACATCACACAACACCCAGCCATCACGAGGCAGAGAAAATCCCTGACCCCCCCGGGAATGGAACCTGGGAACCCGGGCGTGGGAAGCGAGAACGCTACCGCACGACCACGAGATGCGGGCACTAGTTCAGAGGAGAGTCCCGAAGTTTTCGGTATTGTGTCTTTCATAGGAAACTGTCCCCCACCTGTGTCCCTTTATGCTTCACGTCGTAGCTTTTTCACACCAATGGGAGTGTTCCTTTCATCTTTTGAAAACTACCCCGCCAATCGTAAAAGGCCTGTCTTTAAACTGCATCAAAATATCGCCTCTTTTATTCCTTGTGAGTTTATTTCAGCCATTCAGACATTTTGTGCCGACTCCTGACACATGTACATCACGAGAGCACCACAGGTTTTTCTCGTGATCAACTGCGCCTCTGGCCTGTTTGTATCCATCTGGAAATTCTCCAATGTAGTTTTCTAAAGAATTTCTCCGTCGCAGGCAGCGCTGGGATGCTACCTGCTCCCCTTGATGTATTACCCAGGACGGCGCTTTCTTTGTCTCTCTCGCTGCAGGTGACCAACCCCTATTAGAAGCCGTTCGTTGTATGCAAACCATGACTGCACAACTCGCCTCTGTCCCTAAACTAAAACGTTTCTTCCAGCAGATTTTTTCACCTTTTGCTCATTGACATGCAGGATTTGGGTTCGGTGTGTTAATATAATCAACTCGAGTGTCATCCCTTTGATTACATACTATACATTTTGATAGGCAAATCCGCTCACTACGACCAAAGTATGTCAGGTATCATATCCATTTACTTGTTACGGTGTATGAAATCTCATGTAAGGTGGGAAATTAATATTTTCATTCTAGCCACCTTACATTTGTACCGCATACGAATATTCAAGTAGTTATGGCCACTTCGTATGGCTTGTGGGTGTCTCATAAACAACAACTCTTCCATATTTCCAGCTCTGACTAGAATTACGCTTTGTACATAAGGCAATTTTTGATAAAAGTTAAATTTTGACAATGTTTAAACAAGAAATGGGGCTGAGATAATAAAAGTTGAGAACAGGAGGTGTAGAGCATCCTGCAGGCTAAGTGTACCTCATGACACCAGGATGGTGTTATGAAGAACTGAGGAGTGCATCACAGACACGAGGATGCCCGTGCGACCTCCCCAGATAAGACGAGCTCAGTCGTACTGAGGCCACCTTGGACGCCGTCGAGAGTGCCAGCCTCCGTGAGTTGAGGGCAGTGGTTGACCAGTTTCAGGATGACCACCCAATGCTGTGAGTCTGTGCCGTGATGCGTCGCTGCTGCTGTCAGGGAAGGTGGTAGGTATTACACACAACAGGGTAGCTGAGTGTGTCTACGTTCCTCACGAGTGTGTATGACACTACAGAAAATTCTCTATAATGCTTAATTTGTTTTTCCTTTCTCACTTTTTATATTTCTAGTGTACTGTGGTTAAGTCTGCATTCACATACAGGAAACTGTTTTCTGTCTGGCTCTGTAGGGGAGTACCAGGCAGGCTTCCAGGAAGGACGGTCGACCATTGATCATATTTTCACCATGTGGCAAATCTGGGAAAAGTGCTGGGAATTCAACCATCTGTTTCTGGTGACGTTCATGGACTCCTCAAAGGCTTATGACAGCATCCACAGATTAAGTATGTACAACATCCTGAGAGAGTTTGGTATACCAATGAAGTTAATAAATATGGTCAAGGTGTGCACAGCGGAGACAATAGGCAAAGTCAAATACCAAGTGGAGCTATACAAGGAATTCTATATCAGAACAGGTGTGAGTCAAGGTGATATTATTTTACCACTGTTATTTAATCTGGTCCTAGAGAAAGCTATCCGAGAAATTAAAAGAGAAAACAAAGGGGTGACGCTAGATGGTAAGAGAGATTTATTGGGTTATGTAGACGGTATCGCAATTCTAGCAGTATCAGAGAAACAGATGGCGGAAACTGTAGAGGACCTAGCGCAAAATGCAAGTAAGATCGCGTTACGGATTGATGTAGAAAAGGCTGAGGTAATGGAGGTATCAAGAGAAGCCCCTAATGGCATCCCATTGCAGGTAGGGATATGAAAATTTGGTAAAGTGGAACATTTTAAGTACCTTGGTACATGGTTCAACAGGCAAAATAATTTAAAACAGGAAATTAACCAACGTATTATGAATGGATCTAAAATTTATTTCAGTCCAAAGCAGATAATGTCATCCAAGAATCTGTCAACTAAGACCAAACTTAAAGCATACAATGCCGCGATAGTGCCAGTATTGTTGTATGGGACAGAAACTCTAACCACAACAAAGAAGGATGAAGAAAACTTGTTGGTCTTCGAAAGAAAAATTATGAGAAGGATCTTTGGAGTTCTCCAGGAAGGGAGCTCATGGAGACGTAGAAAAAAAACAAGAATTTTAGGAGATGATGAGGCAACTGGACATTGTTAAAAAACTGAAAGCGCGGAGAAGCTTGGCAAGCCACATTGCTAGGAGACCTGACACCTCTCAGGCAAAAGCCAGCCGAACTTATGGGAAAATGTGATGGTTTCCGTCCAGTTGGAAGACACAGGAAGCGATGGGAGGATGAGCTACAGAAAGACCTCTGCCAGCTAGGAGTCCGTAACAACTGCATCCAATGCGCACAAGATCGCCATCTATGGAGGAGCATTATGAGGTCGGCGCATGATCTACAGGATTCTCGATCGCCGATTTGATTGATTGATTGTCTGGTTCCTCTACAGTGCGAACGTCTTCGCCTGAGAGTAGCACTTGCATCTTACACCCTCAATTATTTGTTCAGTGCACTTCAGTCTCTGTCTTTCCCTGTAGTTTTTACTCTCTATAACTATCTCTTATACTATGGAAGCTATTCCCTGTTATCTTACCACATGTCCTATCATCCAGTCCCTTCTCCCTGTATACGTTTTCCACAAAATTGCTTTCCTCGCCGATTCTATGGACAACCACCTCAGTTTTTATCTGTCTACTTAGTAGAGTTCTACAACTATCTACAACAACCCATCTGAAACGGTTCTATTTTCTTTTCGGTTTTTCCATAGCTCATGAATCTCTTCAGTATAATGCTGTGCTCCAAACGTACATCCTCAGAAATTTCTTCCTCAAACCAAGACCCATGTTTGATAATACTAGACTTATTTTAGCGAAGAATTCTCTCTTTGCCTGAACTAGTCTGGTTATAATACCCTCCTCGCTTCATTCATAGTGAGTAATTTTCCTCCCCAGATGACGGACTTCATTCACTTCCTATACTTCGTTGTCCGCAAATTTTATGTTACATTTATATCTCATTTCTGCTATTCCTCATCACTTACGTCTTTCTTTGGTTTACTCTAAACCCACATTCTGTGCTCATTAGACTCCTCATAATGAGGACAGCAGTGTCATCATTGATATCATTTCACCCTGAATTTTTATCCTACTCCGGCACGTTTTTGTATTTCCGTCATTGCTTCTACAGTTTAAAGACTGAACGGTAGTGGAGAAAGATTGAATCGTTCTCTTACAGCCCTTTTAATGCGAGCGCTACCATTTTCCTATCGCTCTGGTGTTTTGATGACAACGCCCACCTAATTCCTTGTTGACATCTCCCGACTTTTATTACAAAAATCGAGATGATTGTTCAAAATGTTAATACTGAGGCTCTTCAGACAGCCTAACTTCTTGAACTCGACAAACATCTCGAATACGACAGATATATATGTATATAATGTAGATCTGCAGAAATTATGGCAACCAGTCGCCTTTTCTGACGGAAATTTTTTAGTCACTTAGCGACTCAGCATTAGATGGTACACAATTCTTACTGATTGTAGAATATACAGAGTCGCTGTGTAGCTGTGGTGAGACAGAACGAAATGGGAACAATGAAAGACCGGAGGTGGAAAAGTATCTGGAATTATTTACGTCATACGGTCGACTTGATGGTATCAAATACAGTAATATGCACCCGTGGAATTGGCACTGCTGCACAGATCATTCTTACATGTGCTTTACAAGGTGTAAACAAACAAAATAATGAGGCTTAATCTAATGTTCAAAGATTTTGTGTTGGGGCAGAGATTTTCTTTGGTCATCACATTTTCGGGAGTTATAGCAGTCAGAAGCAAGTGCCAAAACCGATATTTGGAGGTATATGCACCATGTTGAAGTGGAATAACCAATCTATTTGTCCGCAAAGGCTTAAAGACGTATTGGCCGATTAGAACTGCTTCCTAGCGACTATTTGAAGAAAACGAAGTGCTTTCTTTGTGGATACAAAGAATACAAGTGCACATACATATCTATGTCAAAAGTTTCCGAACCATATAGCATATCACCAGCAAGAGGTGGGCCGGGCATACAATCTACTAACGACGTGAAGCCTCCTCATGATGCGATGATAGGCCCCACAATAGACTTCTCCCGCAATGAAAAAAATGGGAATATTTGTATACAAAATGGTTCAAATGGCTCTGAGCACTATGGGACTTAACTTCTGAGGTCATCAGTCCCCTAGAACTCAGAACTAGCTAAACCTAACTAACCTAACATCACACACATCCGTGCCCGAGGCAGGATTCGAACCTGCGACCGTAGCGGTCGCGCAGTTCCAGACTGCAGCGCCTAGAACCGCTCGGCCACCCCGGCCGGAAACATTTGTATACGTATGTAATAAGAGCTTCCCTGGAGATTTATGTTTCTGCATGTAACATTGTATATTCATTTGACTTATCCAACTCATTGCATGTATAATCAATAAACTTTATGTGTGTAGAATAATGTAATATGTGAAAATGGGACAAAATATTATATTACATTGCTGTGGGTCGTTCCAAACCTGATATTCTTTGGCAGAACTCTTAGTAGGTGCAACAGGTGTACTAATGAGATTGCTGACACCGCGCTTGTCCGCCCTGTTCTAGAGTACTGCTGTGTGGTGTGGAATCTGCTTCAGGTGGGACTGAGGGATGACATCGAAAAAGTACAAAGAAGGGCAGCTCGTTTTGTTCTATCGTGAAATAGGGGAAATGATACGTGAATTGGAGTGGCAATCATTTAAACAAAGGCGTTTTTCATTGCGACGGGATCTTCCCATGAAATTTCAATCACCAGTTTTCTCCTCCGATTGCAAAAACATTCTGATGGCTCCGACCTACATAGGGTGAAATGATGATCACGATAAAATAAGAGAAATCAGGGCTCGCACAGAAAAATTCAAGTGCTCGTTTTTCCCGCGGGCATTTCGAGAGTGGATCGGTAGAGATAATGCTTGAAGGTGGTTCATTGAGCCCTCTGCCAGGCTTTTTATTGTAAATAGTAGACTACTCCTGTATATATAGATGTAGATATTAATCGGAGTCAAAGAGATGTAAGTTGGAGGTAGCCGGGTGTAAAGTGCTAACAACGTTATTGGTAAAAACATTAGTGGCCCCAACATTCTGAGTTTAATTCACTGACGTTGTAAGAGTAGCTTCTTTAGTAACCATTGGGTACTGTACACAATATAACAAATGAAGACAGAATTTTAAATTTGTTACGAACATTGAAGCTCAGTTTCTCAGAAACGTGATTTTGTCACTTACGCCTTTTGCTTTTAACCGCCATTATATGGATTTAAATTACATTCACTGTTGAACAAGTAACATATGCTACTTACGAAGTGCCCGCATCTCGTGGTCGTGCGGTAGCGTTCTCACTTCCCATGCCCGGGTTCCCGGGTTCGATTCCCGGCGGGGTCAGGGATTTTCTCTGCCTCGTGATGACTGGGTGTTGTGTGATGTCCTTAGGTTAGTTAGGTTTAAGTAGTTCTAAGTTCTAGGGGACTGATGACCATAGATGTTAAGTCCCATAGTGTTTAGAGCCATTTGCTACTTACGAAGTGTAGTAAACTAGAGTTCAGAATAAAGTTTCTTCTATACTCCTTGTTTTTTAAATTACTTTTAGCATGTTTATTCCTTCTTGGCTCTTTTATTATACTTGAAGACAATCATTCGGTTTATTTATACAGTGATTCATCCCAGATATGATCTACAGCTTCCTATGTTCTAATAGTGGTATGAATAGACCACAACTGACACTACCCATTCCACAAATGAAACCGTTGATTGTACTCGGGTATAATAAAAAAGAAAAATATATGTGTGTATATAACCGTCGTTTCCACACATAAAAAACTAGTTTCCGGTATTATGGTTAAGAAATATGATCCTGGTGACAGTACAAAATATAATTTATTTGAAAATTATAGCCGGCCAGAGTGGCCGAGCGGTTCTAGACGCTACAGTCTCGAACCGCGCGATCTCCCTCGGGCATGGATGTGTGTGATGTCCTTAGGTTAGTTAGGTTTAAGTAGTTCTAACTTCTGGGGGACTAATGACCTCAGCAGTTAAGTCCCACAGTGCTCAGAGCCATTTGAACCATTTGAAAATTATGAAAACAAAAGTATTCTCATGGGAAGTGCTTCTCTATGTAGGACGTAAATTCTACTGGAACAAACAGAACGCTAAGTGATAATGCTGTGGCTTATCATCTTGCGTACACAATTTTTGTGTGAATAGCGGAATAGGCTTTGGACACTGACAGTCTGACCCTTCACGCTTGTACGTCTGCCGGCAGTCTAAAGTCTAGTGAAGTCCTACCGCGATCCGAAAATAGCGGACATGTTACTCCATTGCCAGTTGTATGGACGATTCTGGAAAGAGTGACATTACGACAAATTCAGGAACACCTTGAAGATAACAGCTGACATGAGTTAACAGGTACCTTACGCGAAATTGCTAGGCTTCTGAGCAGGCGCAACACATGGATAAGTTAGCAAAAAGTTCAGTTTTGCGTGACTTACACTCAGAAATATCTGACAGTGTGTTGACCTGTATACAGCTTTGCCAGTATCCAGTATACGCGTTGCACACCTTCACTCGTCATCGAGAATACTGTATAAAGTCGATAATTCATCTACATCTACACCACATAACAGTATTTGATGGAGTGTAGTTCTGATACCACTAACTAAGCCCTCCAGCCCTGTTCCACGCCGGCCTCGGTGGCCGAGCGGTTCTAGGCGCTTCAGTCCGGAACCGCGCGACTGCTACAGTCGCGGGTTCGAATCCTGCCTCGGGCATGGATGGGTGTGTGTCGTTATCTTAGTTAGGTTTAAGTAGTTCTAAGTTGTAGGGGACTGATGACCTCCGATGTTAAGTTCCATATTGCTCAGAGCCATTTGAACCATTTGAGCCTTGTTCCACTCGCGAATAGCACGTGGGGAGAATGATCGTCGGTAAGCCTCTGTATTAGCTCCAATTTCTAGTATTTCGTGAGACGTATGTGAGAGGAAGTTGTCCGTCTCTTCCCGGAAAGTTCATCGCGAAATTTCGATAGGAAACCTCTCTGTAATGCACAACGTTTCTCTACCACGGGAGTTTGTTGAGCGTTTGTGTAACGCTCTGGTGCAAACTAAACGATCCCGTGGCGAAACGCACCTCTCTTCGTTTGCTCTTCTCTATCTCTTCTATCAGTCCTACCTGGTAAGGGTCCCAGGTTGATGAACAGTACTCAAGAATCGGTCAAACAAGCCCCTTGTAAACCACTTCCTTCGTGGATGAATTACGTTCCCTTAACAGTCTTTCCATGAATCTCAGTCTGTCATCTGCTTTTACTACTATTTATTTCAAGTGGTCATTGCATTGACGTCGCTTTGGATAGTTACTCGTAGATATTTTACGACAGATACTGTTTCCACAGTCACAGACCATAAACAGGATTAGGCGCGACGACGCGCCAACGATCTGACAGGTATAAAATTTTCTAGGGCCCTGTCTCAACATTTGTATGACGGGTTTATGACTATATTCGAAGAAATATTTTAACAATTTCTCTCAGTCTTCAGGTAAGTAGGCAAATTTATGTATGCCAACGTTCTAGTTGCGGTTAATTTTCTGTTAAATTAAAAAAAAAAGCAAAACGCAAAAGATTGAAACAAAATTTGACATTCAATGTGTAATTTTGATTTATAGAGGCTTGTAATTTTTTTAACCAATTCCTTGCAAAATTTTCATAAATGATTATAAATTAAAACTAGCAGCTGAAAAAACAAAATGGAAACAAAAGTAGCAAAGACAGGTCTCGAACCATGCTCGCCTGGAAGGGAGTCTCGCTCGCTTGCCACTCGGCTACTCGCTCACTTGCCACAATAGTGAAACTTTTCTGTATATAACGAGCTGCCGAAACTTTAACAGACAATAATTCAAAAACGAGGCCGCATTGGCACCTACAATTTTAAAGTGTGATAGGTGGCTACCCACACTGTAAGCAGGCGAAGTGGCAGCTCATAACGCGATGCACCTCCCAGAAAGTCCCCTCGTTAGCTACGATGTGGACAGTTCTTCCCTTTATACCTTCTGCGCATATGGTTACGTCTGTTAAAAATGTGTCGTCTTGACAGTGGTAATAATTAAATGTATTGATTAGTTACATTACAATGTGTTTCCAAACTTGAGGTAACAGTGGAGATAGGAAGTTGATATAAATATCGTAGTTAGGTACATCAGGTGCGAGGCATCGGTAAAACTTCGATCCAGTCACACCTGACAGCGAAAGAAGAAGAAATGTCACATCTTCAAATAGTGTTACATGCTATGAAATGTTAAAACAAGCAGCTACACAGAGAGGTTTTTTCAGGTTAATTCGACACAGCGTTGTAGAACCTTTGCTTACTTCTGCTATGTTTGTATGTTTGTCTCACCTTCACTTCCTGTGTGTGATGTAGCATCTAAAAATGGCTCTGAGCACTATGAGACTTAACTTTGAAACGTCCCCTTTGAACAATTATACAAGATTGTGCTTAAACTGACACACATTATTTTTTTAGCGCAACGCAATCTGACTTTCAATAATCCCTACAAAAGAATGGCCCTGACTAACATTAACCTATACCTTTCACATATCACTTTTAGCTTTTGGAGGACGATAACTACGACACTTCCTCAGAGATTTATTACAACAAGATGCACAGTTCAGCGCTACAGTACACGTATTTGAGTGATTAATTTTGTACTTAAAACATTTATTTTTATACATATTTGAAGTACAATGATACAAAGGTATTCCGTGATACATTTCATTCCATTGCTGTAATCTGTAACACCTGAGGGTATAATTACATTAATCCTCAGGGGGGTACACGCTCACTTTGTATACCATGTGTTTGGCAAGCACGAGGAGCCCTAGCTAATATGGTATTTGCTTATACAACTTTACACATCGGTACCATATTTCTCTAACACAGAATTACACAGTTATCTGATTATTTAACAGAGAAAGAAACATTTGTTTTACTATGTCAGTGCCAGACGTTTACGTAATTACATAGTTGGATAACTTCACACTTACGAAATAGTATTTTGTTTGTGCTTTGTGAACTGTTCATATTTTTTCGGAACCACTGTGATACTATGAGAGCTTTGAATGATATATTTGGTATGGGATCACGATTTTTAAAGTACGTTTGAGGTAGATGACACTTTTGACATGAGCAGAGAATTTTTTTAGGTTTTGAAATTATTGAAGGAAACAACGACGGTTTTGAGATTTGGCTGAGGTTTTATGATGTTATTATGACGATGTGTATTACGCTGTTGCGGTATGTTTATGATCAATAAGCTGATCCTATATGAGGAATTTCATTATGCTAAGTATTTATTATGATGAAATATTGAAGAAGTGTCTACGAATATGTATATGTGTAATAAAGCAAGGAATAATGAGTAGTGATTAGGGACTCTGGTTTGTGAAAAAGGATGTTGGAAACCGAGAATCCTACTTTAACAGTTATGAAATGTGTGTATATGCGTGAATGTATCACTATGCTGGCGAAAAGTTTTTGGACACTGTTATATTTACAGGATTTTGTTTCTACAGAATTGAAACGCAAATTCTCGACCTGTGATATTTTTATATGAGATTGTCACTGTAGTGCAAACTAGTGTCGTAAATATTTCGGTAAGAAAGTTAAGTGACCACCTGCACGTAATGCGTCGTGGGCACCCAGCTGCGCGACAGTCGCCTAGAAAAAAGCCCTTAGTGTGTGCCTTTCAGAGGTACAGGTGGAGAAAAAAAAGTAGAAGCCATTAACCTCGCTATTGACATTTCTTTGTAGAAAGCCTCGCAAATACGACACGCTCAAACTTGAAAACATATGATTACACTATGAAGCTCTTAATTTATGATATTTACTAAAATGCCTAATGAAATGGCAAGAAATATTTTATGTCTACACACCTGATTATGACTACTGTCTTTCTAGTTGAAAGATTGTTTACTGTATTATGAAATGCCTTATGGCTAGCGAATGACGTTTCACGCCTTGCTTTGCCTATTTCGTTTAATATCTAGTTTCTAGCTGCACTGCAGCATTGGTTAAAATAAAATTTAATAGATGTACTAATATCACTATTTTCTGTCTACAGAATAATTTTATGATGTACTTTTGTAAAAAAGAGAGCACAAATAGACATTTCCCTTCACAGGAATTGCATAAATAATTTTTTTAATGACTTGGCAACTTTCTTGCAGAGTAGGTTTTTGTGATGCATCACTCTAGTGTTAAGATGTGACATAGGTATTAGACATGGCCATTTTTACTGTAGTATTTTTTTCTGCTTGAGCTTTGTCATGTTTGGGTATAAGTTATTACATTTGCTGCTGCTGTGTGCCAGGCATAGTGCTACTAAATTTCTGCTAAGCTAGTATTACTACTGATTTATTTTTCTTGTTACTGCACATTGGCTCATATTAGTTGTAATGTTGCATTTGCTTGGTAATTTAGATTTACTATAGCTTGCTTTGCCAATTTGAATTTTTTGTCATTGTTGTATATGTTAATTGTTTTGTGCTGCTGCATTGCCTCGTCCCTTAGTTTATTATCTGAGGTCAGTAGATTTAATTTAGCTTAAGAGGGGATAGACTATATAAGAAAGTAACTATGATGAACTAGAAGAAATGCATTGAGAAGCGATAAGAAAATGGTTTTGCCAAAAAAAGTAGTGTACAGTGGAGAAAACCTATTTTTTGAAAGAAATATGTGAACATATAAATACAGAAAGCATGCTTGGATAGGATTTTTTTTTTGGCTGGATCAAATGTTGAAATAAGAGGGACGATCTATGGAATGAAGTTTTGGGTTGGACTGCAGTACCAAATGTTACACTGAAAACAAACCCTGTCCTTTCCTTTTGTGTTATCCCACTATGAGTTTGTGTACCCTTGTGTAGTTGTTTTCTTCCTGTCTCTGTGTACTGTTTCATAGAAAATTATGTCGTAATTCCTGTAACACTGATGTATATGTTTATTTCTATTCTTTTGTAAAGCCCCTATTACTACAAATGTTATCTGTATTGTTATGTTCTTTAATAATGTATTTTGTACCTTTTTTTATTGTATTCTTATGTTGTAGAATTGTAGTTGACACCAGTTCATCAAATTAAGTAACTTGTAAGTTACATTTCACTGCACACGTTTCTGTTGGTCATAGTATATGGACAATATTTGAGAAGTAGGGACTGACAGTGTTTGCACGTGTGTTAATAATTCAGCAAGGGATAGGAAAACAGCATTGCTGGTTCTAAGGACATCTAAAAAATTTGTGAGTGCACAAGTGATAGTTTATGGACTTGCTATATTGTCTGCAAGACATCTAAGGACAATTTCAAAAACTTTGAAAGTGCACAAGTGGTGGTGATGGACTTGCTATATTATCTGCAAGACTCTTCAATGGTGATGGTGCATCTGCACTGTCACAACAGATGGCTGCTGTCCGTCTGTGCAAGGATTATAATGGGTCTGCATCTTTGATGGCCCACCAATACCATTATCTCTACAAGGACTACAGTGGATCTGCACCTTTGATGACCCACCAATACCATTATTTCTACAAGGACTGCAGTGGGTCTGCACCTTTGATGACCCACCAATACCATTATTTCTACAAGGACTGCAGTGGGTCTGCATCTCTGGTGGCCCACCAATACCGTAATCTCTACCGGGGCTACAGTGGGTCTGTTCTGTGATGACCTACCTACCAATATTCTTCAAAACTTCGACTGACTCTGCTGTGGGTTTGCTCTGTTGTGGCCTATTACCTGTCTGCATGCCAAGAGTAAGCACTGTCTTTCCATTGGAAGGACAACACTATTTCTTCAAGACTGCATGGAAATCCACTACTTCTGTGTGCATTCTCTTTTTCTGCTCAGACTTTGAGAAAAACGCTGCAATTTTACTGTGATGAACGATCAGGACTGTCTTTATGGACTGTGAGAAAATTTTAGCTTTTCACCAACATTGTATCGATAAGCGTGTGCATTTGATATCTTTCTTACTCTAATTATGAAAAATTTTTTCAAATCTGTATTGGCCAGTGCCCAAAACAATTTGTAAAAGTTTTTGTGGGTAGCATGGGGGCTATGTAAGTAGGTTGTTTAGGTTTTTTAAATTGGTAACGGCACGTAGCGCTCTGTATGGAAATCACTGACTGTGCTGTGTGCAGTCAGTGGTTGGTTGGCATTGTTGTAATACTCGCCATTGTAGTGTTGGGCAGTTGGCTGTTAACAGCGGCCGGCCGCGGTGGTCTCGCGGTTCTAGGCGCGCAGTCCGGAACCGTGCGACTGCTACGGTCGCAGGTTCGAATCCTGCCTCGGGCATGGATGTGTGTGATGTCCTTAGGTTAGCTAGGTTTAAGTAGTTCTAAGTTCTAGGGGACTGATGACCACAGCAGTTGAGTCCCATAGTGCTCAGAGCCATTTGAACCATTTTTTTTGTTAACAGCGCGTAGCGTTGCGCAGTTGGAGGTGAGCCGCCAGCAGTGGTGGATGTGGGGAGAGAAATGGCGGAGTTTTGAAATTTGTAAGACTGGATGTCATGAACTGCTATATATATTATCAGTTTTGAGCACTATTGAGGTAAATACATTGTTTGTTCTCTATCAAAATCTTTCATTTGCTAACTATGCCTATCAGTAGTTAGTGCCTTCAGTAGTTTGAATCTTTTATATAGCTGGCAGTAGTGGCGCTCGCTGTATTGCAGTAGTTCGAGTAACGAAGACTTTAGTGAGGTAAGTGATTTGTGAAAGGTATAGGTTAATGTTAGTCGGGGCCATTCTTTTGCAGGGATTTTTGAAAGTCAGATTGCGTTGCGCTAAAATTATTGTGTGTCAGCTTAAGCACAATCTTGTATAATTGTTCAAAGGGGACGTTTCAACTTCTAAGGTTATCAGTCCCCTAGAACTTTGTGAAGGCATTGCTAATTACGCATATAAATTTTTTTTCGTGATTTTCTTTAGATTTCTATTCGTTTTCTTTTGTTCATGTGGGCATATCTAATTGCGATTATGTAACAATCTACTGTGGTTTTTAAATGTAACGATGTAATTCTGATTATTTAGTTTGCCAATGGATAAATATATTTCTTGCTATGTACCTGTGGTAAAGTTTGTAAAGTTCTCTTTTGGAATATCATCAATTGTCAAAAATGCACTCAATAACATTTATACAGATTTATGTAATTTACGATAACGATATAACATCTATAGACAGGGGACAGTGATAGTGATATCGGTGGTCGAAAAGTTGTTGTGTGGTAGAGGGGTGGTGGATGGAATGACTGTGAAGCGTGCGCGGAAAAATAGTACTATGTTTTATGAAAAAGCATACGTAATTGTATGGGCAGTGGTACCGAACTATCAGATTGTTAATTCTCTTTACTTCTGCGGTATGTAAAGCCATCGCCAGCGAACTTTAAGAGCAAATAAACCGGACTGTGAAAGTGGCGTTAATAATACTTTGTTGTGGCCGACACGAACAGTGCTTTAATGCGAATGAACTTAGCTGGTATTGGTTTTTGGTGGTGGAACTGTTGTCTGTCACATTCTATCAAGCCGTGAAAGTGAAGACTTTAATTAACTGTGCAATATAAATGACTTTCAGTGACGTTGTCGAAGTTTGAAATGCGAGAACAGAGTGGACATTGTTTACAGTGTGCTTCACACACAAGAACAATTCTATGAACTGTGTATTTCTGGCTACGACTATATGAATGTGACGAACTGTGTTATTATGGACGATAGCGTCACAGACAGTGCATAAAGTGTAAAAACGAGCGATGTCTACGTAATATACTTTGAAAGAGAGGACATGTCAACAACGGTCGTATACTGGCGTCTTGTGGTTTGTTAATCACCACGGGGTTAATGATACGGCTGTGCCGTAACTTTATTTGCGATTTGCCGGAGAAGATTGACCAGCGGAGCTGCCTGTACCCTGCTCTCATCATCGTACCCCGCCGACATCGTGCTGCCCAACGCAAAGCTTCGTATGCAACAAAAATTTAAGGGATTTTGCCGAACGCTATCCCCTGACCTAGAAACTTTCTTTCTCTATTAAAAGTATAAGAATTACAGACTCTATTGAAATAAATTCTTTGTTTAGTTTACGTTTGGTTTCTGCTAACGAATATAAAATTACAATCAGTGAATTAAAAGTTGCCTGGTAGTCATTGTTGAAACACCAGTAAATATACTAGTTATTTTATGTAGTTTTATGTACTGTTATGAGACTAGATATCTGACAGTGACTAATAAGAGTATTTTGTCGCGAAATATGGCGTCGCGCGAAAATTACGGCGACCGCCATAATTGCTTCCGTTCTGACCAATAACGTCAAAGCTGCTATTCCCGTATTGGTGCATTTCCTGACGTGAGCGGGAATTATAAATGACAGCTGTCAAATCACGTAGGGACTGTTCATCCGGTAATGAAAGTTTTTGATATTGTATTGCTACGAGTCGTAGTATTAAGAGACACTGGTTGTACTCAAAAGTGGGTAGATGTATGGTGAACCCCCCAGTGTTCATGCAATTATTAACAGTATTGTGTGTGATTCACGAAATTTTGTCACTTTTTCTAATTCCTTTCAGATATTGTCTTAGATGTCTTTGAAGTTTCAGACAATATATACACAATTTTGTCGGTTCAGGTTAATTTCAGAGCAGTTTCTCGTGAATATTAGAGTTTTCAGTTCATAAACAAAGAGGGATCGTGACCAATTGAGAAGTATAACAAAGAGTGGGGTTTTCCAAGTAGAATTTTGGATGACTTCACAGTTCATATTTTGATAATTATTTTTCCTGTGGGTTGAGGTCATCACAACTTAGAACTACTTAAACCTAACTAACCTAAGGACATCACACACATTCATGCCCGAGGCAGGATTCGAACCTGCGACTGTAGCTGTCCCGCAGTTCCACACTGTAGCGCCTAGAACCGTACGGCCACCCCGGCTGGCTGATGTAGCATCTGATGCCGTATCTGTGCTTGTGTCTGTATCGTTTACTGTGTATTGTTGATCTGTCAGATGTGGAGCCTGTCTTATTCTAGCGTATGTTCTCTCCTGTTTGTATGTCACCTACAGCGCTCGCGATTCTTCGTCTGCCATGTTGTTTATAGATTTCCATTCATCTTGTGTGCTTATTAACTGTCCTATGCCCTGGTTTCCTAAACTCGGTCTTATGTGTCCTAGGGCATCGCAAATGAGCACTATGTGTTGAGGTGTACCATTCTCACCACAGGCACAAGTGTGAGTCTGATTCAGGCCAAACCTGAGGAGATGCAGAGGACACGAGCCATGGCCCGTGAGAAAGTGCACCATCCCGCGTGTTGGATTTATGTAGTTCAAATTCATCCGCTGTCAGATTCAGGGGAAGAAAGAGTAGACTCGTATTCCCTTATAAGTTGTGTCCCATTCTGTCTGCCATGTATCAGTTCTCCACTTTCCAGAATGAGATTTTCACTCTGCAGCGGAGTGTGCGCTGATATGAAACTTATTGGCAGATTAAAACTGTGTGCCCGACAGAAACTCGAACTCGGGACCTTTGTCTTTCGCGGGCAAGTGCTCTACCAACTGAGCTACCGTAGCACGACTCACGCCCCGTCCTCACAGCTTTACTTCTGCCAGTATCCCGTCTCCTCCCTTCCAAACTTTACAGAAGCTCTCCTGCGAAACCTGCAGAACTAGCACTCCTGAAAAAAAGGATATGGGGAGACATGGCGTAGCCACAGCCTGGGGTTATGTTTCGCAGGAGAGCTTCTGTGAAGTTTGAAAGGTAGGAGACGAGATACTGGCAGAAGTAAAGTGATGAGGACGGGGCGTGAGTCGAGCTTGGGTAGCTCAGTTGGTAGAGCACTTGTCCGCGAAAGGCAAAGGTCCCGAGTTCGAGTCTCGGTCAGGCACACAGCGTTAAGCTGCCAGGAAGTTTCAGTTCTCCACTTGTTTAATTTTCGATTGTCGGTTATTTCTTGTCCAGTTACATCTCTTATTCTGTCGCGTCTTCCCCTCTTCAGCCAGTGTGCAGCTGCTCTGTGGCGAATTGTAATGTATGTATGGAAAACTCCCAGTGCCACAGTGCACAGTGCCTCAATCGAGGACGTGCCAAAAGCCGGCGAGATTCTGAATAGAACACCCCTCTGGCCGCTTCTCACAATGGTTTTATGTGTACCTAAGCGTAATCGATGTGCCCAAGCACACCAAGGAGGTGATAGGACCGTTACAGTTTGCAAAATTTACAAATGATGAAGCAGAAAGGGTCGGAAGTTCTTTAAGATTGTTTGAAGATTATGGGGTTCTCTATAAGAGGTTAGCAACGCTAGAAGACGGCACAGATCTGCAGAATAACCTGCACAGGAATGTCGAATGGTTCAGTCTCTGGCAGTTGACCCAGAACGTAAATAAATGTAACGTATTATGTATACATAGGAAAAGAAATACACTACTGTGCAACAACACTATCGATGAAAAATTGTTGGAAACAGTATATATCATAAAATATCTATGAGTAAGTATCCAAAGCGACGTCAATGGAATGACCACATAAAATAAATAGTAGTAAAAGCAGATGACAAACTGAGATTCATAGAATGTTAAGGAAACGTAATTCATCCACGAAGGAACTGGCTTGCAAGACGCTTGTTCCACGGATTCTTGTGTACTGTTTATCAACCTGTACCCTTACCAGGTAGGACTGATAGAAGAGATAGAGAAGATCCAACGAAGAGTGACGTGTTTCGCCACGGGATCGTTTAGTTTGCATGAGAAGGTCCCCTCGTAAGTCAAATTTCCACCTCTTGTTTCTTCCATAAAATACACTTTTAAATTTAAATTAAAATACATCCGCAACCTATTATGTATCTGATTACTAACATTATCTAAGTTAGCAACAAAATGAAACAAAATTGCTTATATGCGTTTTTACTCATTGCATAAAATATAGTTTGTATTTGTCTTTTTCTTTTTTATTTATTTTGAGTTTTTTGAAAAATTTTCAACAAAATAAAGAAATGTACTAGTAGTAAAACCGAATTTGTATGACAGAACATGTAAAATCACACAATGTACTACCTGCTATATAATAACAGGCAGCAGGTCTTTTCTTAAGAAATAAATAAATGTTAGATAAAGCGTACTCCGGAAATTATCTTTACAGCTGTCGGTTTTGTTTCGTTAACAGCGGCGTGTTGATTTCTATCTGCAAGGAAGTCGCAAATCTGGTCCGGTACTGGGTATAATTGAACCAATTTCATAATCCTTTTCGAGGTCTTCGGATTCCTATACTTACGTCCCAGTATTTGGGGGTTATCGATAAGAGTGAATTTAAGATGAAATGTGAAATTCACAATAGCAGTACTAGAAGTAAAAATGATTTCCAAGTAGGCTACGCATCTCGGTATAGAGTCCAAAATGAGGCCGTATATTCTGGTGGAAGGATCTTTAACAATGTGCCGGCAGGAATCAAGCACAAAATTGGAAATCACCAAATATTCGAAATTGACGAAGAAGATCGCGTATTAGTCAGTGCTCGTGTAAACTATCCGAATACTCTTACTGAGCGATGTAAGCTCCGGTAGTGTTCACATTAAACATACCTTCCGTCTGTGAGTATACAGACAGTCGATTGTGTTCTGGGTAAAGTTGCATACATACTTCACGTTGTCGTGTGATGCAAAAATAGCAGCTGCGTAGAACAAGGGGAAGAGCAGCCGCTATTATCACAGCAGCTGCATTTCTGCTAACATGTGCAGCAATGAAGTAGTCCAGAAGTAATTCCCAGTGCCACTGTGATTAGGTTAGTAACGTTGTAGTTGTAATCGGTTGTTGGTTGTATCGATCATTTTGATTTTCAGCTCCTTGTATTGGCCGTGTTTACAGCTAAAATTGTTGGATGTGAGGTCCGCCAGTTATGCAAAACACCGTTCTTTCCAGTACCCAAACATGTTTCGGCACCACTGTGCCATCAACAGTGGGTTTTCGTTTCTATTTATTGTGCAATGTGAACACTTTTGTTAAATGATTATAAAACTATGTGCATTTTTAGTTCAAACAACAGATCGTTTCTTTTTGTAAATACACTACTGGCCATTAAAATTCCTACACCACGAAGATGACGTGCTACAGACACGAAATTTAACCGACAAGAAGAAGATCCTGTGATATGCAAATGATTAGCTTTTCGGAGCATAAAGGTCGGTTTGTAGCCTATCGCGATCGCGGTTTATCGTATCACGACATTGCTGCTCGTGTTGGTCGAGATCAAATGACTGTTAGCAGAATATGGAATCGCTGTGTTCAGGAGGGTAATGCGGAACGCCGTGCTGATCCCAAAGGCCTCGTATCACTAGCAGTCGAGATGACAGGCATCTTCTACGCATGGCTGTAACGCATCGTGCAGCCACGTCTCGGTCCCTGAGTCAACAGATGGGGACGTTTGCAAGACAACAACCATCTGAACGAACAGTTCGACGGCGTTTGCAGCAGTACGGACTATCAGCTCGGAGACCATGGCTAAGGTTACCCTTGACGCTGCATCACAGACAGGAGCGCCTGCGATGGTGTACTCGACGACGAACCTGAGTGCACGAATGGCAAAACTTTATTTTTTCGGATGAATCCAGGTTCTGTTTACAGCATCACGATCGTCGCATCCGTGTTCGGCGACATCGCGGTGAACGCACATTGGAAGCGTGTATTCGTCATCGCCATACAGGCTTTCACTCTGCGTGATGGTATGGGGTGCCATTGGATACACGTTTCGGTCACCTCTTGTTCGCATTGACGGCAGTTTGAACACTGGACGTTACATTTCAGATGTGTTACGACCCGTGGCTCTACCCCTCATTCGATCCCTGCAAAACCCTACATTTCAGAAGGATAATGCACGACAGCATGTTGCAGTTCCTGTACGGGCCTTTCTGGATACAGAAAATGTGCTACTGCTGCCCCGGTCAGAACATTCTCCAGATCTCTCACCAATTGGAAACGTCTGGTCAATGGTGGCCGAGCAACTGCCTCGTCACAATACGTCAGTCACTATTCTTGATGAACTGTGGTATCGTGTTGAAGCTGCATGGGCAGCTGTACCTGTACACGCCATCCAAGCTCTGTTTGACTCAATGCCCAGGCGTATCAAGGCTTTCTTACAGCCAAAGGTGGTTGTTCTGGGTACTGATTTCTCAGGATCTATGCACCCAAACTGCGTGAAAATGTAATCACATGTCAAATCTAGTATAATATATTTGTCCAATGAATACCCGTTTATCATCTGCAGTTCTTCTTGGTGTAGCAATTTTAATGGCCAGTAGTGCACATTTTGCATTTGATGTGCATGAATTTTCTGGATCACTTGTGTGTTGGTTACTACAGGTAGCTTGTCATCTGCAACCAACTAATGTTGTTGAGAAAGTTTTTTGCTGGGAGTTAACCTATCTTCTATAATGTATTTCAGTTTTTCGCGATGTTTTCGTGCCTATATTCGTTCTTACTTACGTTTTCGTGTGGCAAGCACTTCCATTCTCAGCATCATCACAACGCCTCAGCATGACCTGTTGGTCGATCCACATCCATTCACGCCCTCGCTCATGATGATATCTGTGGAGTGAATTAATGTGTGACTGAGTGAATGAAAGACGTCAACAGATCACTCGAGATGTCAGTCTGAATTGTTCGGTGAGTTTGAGAGGCACCCACATGCCTTGCTCATACTGTGGCATTAAGCAGTCAGGCCTGCAAGATTAGTGGTCTGCCAAGCGAGTGGATTCATTCTTATTTATCGAGCAACATAGGCTTCAGTACTCACAATTAAGTTACAAATTATTCTCCTGTATGAATATTACGCAACGGAAACGGATGACGCACATCTGACTATTCGTAATTTACACAACTCTGACTGTTCACTACGCACTGGCAATACCACATTTTCTTTCTTACCCAACAGCTTTGATCATCAAAAACGTAGCCATCGCACTGAAAATGAATGGCGCACACATTATAAATACTGGATATCATGACAACATACAAGTCGAGGGAAAAGGCCACCAATCTTTTGCTTTTCACTATCTTTTTTATTCCGATAAATTCTATAACCTAAACACACCATTACATTTTTCTTAAACAATTACACATGAGAAACTCCGTCCAGAGGGCATGGCTATACCTTGATGATTCTCTATCTTATGGTCTCGTAATTATTTAACGCTACAGTGCACTTTCTGGATAGGATGGTGGATCTTTTGCTACATCTCACACATCGACTCTCACAACCATCATCACGAAACTTTCCTCCAGACCGAGCGGTACAAAAAGGAACATGCATAACCCACTGCCTCTGTACCTATCTTGCTGCTCTCCCATGCCAACCACACATACTTAAATTTCATGAAATACATCACACTGGCAACATACAATGCAAAGAATAGTTACAGCATTATAATCACATCACTTTCATCTTTCCCACTTCAATTATATTTTATCCCAGTTTTACATGACACTGCCCCACTTCGTAACTTTTCTTTCCTACTATGAACTGTGGAGGATATATGCACGTCTGGAGGATATATGCATGTCTTCCTGTGCAATGCAAGCCAAGTGGCGTTGCTGGACAGACGGCTGACTCACCTTGCTTCTCTCTCAGAGTATTATAGTTTGAATCAAGCCTCACACAGAAACATAACACGCAAAGTAATATTAAGAACATATTCATCACACACGCGAGTCCTCAACTGATACCATGGACGAGTACTTCTCTTTATCCTTTGTCTCATACACAGATTGAGACTCACACAGTACTCACCACGTGGAAGTACTCGTCTCTAATTTCAAATCCTGCACACGCCATTTCTTAAATATTTACAACTTATAGTACACACGCCAGTACTTCAGCTTAACTTAAGCACTCGGAAGTATTTCAACTTATTGCTACACGTAGTTTCCTTGTGACCGTTGGTCACTTCCGAAGATTACTACGATCCTCTTAATATTACCTGCCTGAGATTTAATTCTCTCCACAAAAGTTCCTGAAATAGAGAAATTATTATTCTAAACTACTCTTAAGTATTTCACATGCATACCATGTCTCCACTCTTTTGTCTTTACGGAGCACACCTAAGACAGCTCTTACCAACACTAGATCCAGCGCCAGAGTGCCGAAAACAAGGCCGTTCTTCAGGTCAGCTCGCACCTTCGTCGAGGTGGGGGCGCACCATGTTACCATATTGGTCCGACACATTTCAGGCGCTCAAAGCTCAGGTAAATTTCATCTCTTTGGTGCCACCAATGGTGAACAAAGAACCGTCTCAAAGATGATCATATATTCACATTCACTATCTGCTGTTAGCAGACGACCATACATTCATTTATTTCGCAGATCTCACCAAATTGGATATGGGAATTTATTTTGTGGGATTGCACATATGATCAATTTAATAAATAAATTGTCATTCCTTCCTACACTGGTATCCGGCTTCGCTGTATTAATTGAAATTGAGTTATTATTACAAAAAATATGTTGTTCTGACAAGAATAACGAAGAATGTTGTACCTATTTTCAATGTCGGGCGGTACTGTGCCCTTTCAAGTTACATCTCACAAATGGTTCAAGTGGCTCTGACCACTATGGGACTTAACTGCTGTGGTCATCAGTCCCCTAGAACTTACAACTACTTAAACCTAACTAACCTAAGTTAGTGTAGTCATGTATGGAAGTGAAACATGGACGATAAATTGCTTGGAGAAGGAGAGAATAGAAGCTTTAGAAATATGGTGCCACAGAAGAATGCTGAAGATTAGATGGGTAGATCACATAACTAATGAGGAGGTATTAAATAGGATTGGGGAGGAGTTTGTGGCACAACTTGACTAGAAGAAGGGATCGGTTGGTAGGACATGTTCTGAGACATCAAGGGATCATCAATTTAGTACTGGAGGGCAGCGTGGAGGGTAAAAATCGTAGAGGGAGATCAAGAGATTAACACACTAAGCAGATTCACAGATTCAGAAGGATGTAGGCTGCAGTACGTACTGGGAGATGAAGAAGCTTGCACAGGATAAAGTAGCATGGAGAGCTGCATCAAACCAGTCTCAGGACTGAAAACCACAACAACAACAACAACAACAACAACTAAGGACATCACACACATCCATGCTCGAGGCACGATTCGAATCTGCGACCGTAGCGGTCGCTCGGTTCCAGACTGTAGCGCCTAGAACCGCTCGGCGACCCTGGCCGGCCATCTCACAAATGCAATTGAACAACGTCTTTGGCTTATTGTTCTCTGTGACTCACGGTGCGACCGCTGTGGACATCTCCAATTTTAAAACGCACATAATTTGCGGCCAAAAAGGAGGGTAATGGCTACCTCTTTGCTTTACAAACGGACAAAATCAGCGCGCCCTCTCCGTCAAAAGCCGCTCCGAATCGAGTGATATTCTCACATCGCCCATATGCGCCCGGTAAGTGCGCAAAATGTTTTTCGTTCTCTGATTGCTTACATTCGGCGAGTAAACAATCTTAGAATTCTGTAAGAAATACAGTGCTTTTCTTCTGACCATTAAACGCGGGCCAAGGAGTCACTGCCACATAAAGAATAATGAAATATCAGGTTTTTTTTAACATTTCAGGTAAAGGACTCTGCTCTTAAAGATCGTGTGTGCTATAATACGTGAACCGACTACAAGTAATGAAAATAGTCAAGAACTGATACCTGTCTTTATTAATCTCGCAAATCCTGTCTGCAGTTGCGGTATCAAAGATGTCACAACATACTTCCTTAATGTAAAACGAGCAGTGTGTTATTATATAATTAAACTACTTTTTAAAAGCAATGTTTCAGAAGCACAGACGAAAGCATTAATTAGCAAATTACACAACCCTCATATGGTAACCGCACGTTAATTACGTTATGAAATTAAAATCACATTAAGGCACAAAGACACTGTTAATAACGTAGTCGTATGAACAGCAAAAATGTATTGGATTATAAATGGGCGTTCATATAACTTTGAGACAGTTGTAAGCCGCAGCAACAGTATACACTACGGTTCACTTGAGGGTCAACTCCAAGTTGTAAGATGTTCTTCTTTCTCTTACTGCAGTCATATAGAACTTTCTTTTTTTTTTAGATCAGTCGCAAATGAGGCTGCCTCTATGTTTGTGAAAACAACCTAAATGTCCTTTTGTTCACAGTTTTGCAATCGTATTCGCGAAGATCAGCACTCGAAACACAGACCGGCCATCTTTATTTCAAGTTCCTCTCTCTCGTAGCCACTCTCGTCTCTCCTCCAGAGTTGTTTTTCTCTGTCCAATCCGTCGCGTCGTCTAATGTTCGCTGTTGTCATAAAAGAGGTCAAAGCAGAAATCACCAGTGAAGAAAAATACTTGGAAAATAAGTCACATCGACGTCTCGAAATCACGTAAACCCGTGGCAGCCGCAGCAGTTATGGCTGTCACACGACGTACTCTACTGTAAACTGAGCTGAAGTGCATGTTTTGGTCGAGCGCGACTGTTGAATTACACGCGCTGCTTAATTTCAGCGCTGACAAGGCTTCCCAACAGAACTTTAATAAATAATTAATAAAGTTATAAAAATTCAAGTAAATCTCTTAATATCGAACATCGAAAGTAAATAACATTAGCTGATGACTAGTTTCAGCTGATCTGGAATAATAACAGAAAATTGCAGTAATGAAGAGAACCACAAGGAATTTCATAAACCTTAAAAATACAAGCAGAAGGTCTACATCTACGTCTTTATGGATACTCTGCAAATCACACTTACGAGCCACCTTCATAATAATTCTCTATTATCCCACTCTCGAACACTGTGCGGACAGAACGAACACCTATATCTTTTCGTGCGAGCTCCAACATCCCTTGTTTTACCGTGGTGATCGTTTCTTCCTATGTAGGTCGGTGTCACCAAAATATTGGTGATTGAAATTTCGTTACAAGATCCCGCTGGAACGAGAAACGCTTTGGTTTAATGATGTCCACTCCAAACTCTTTTCATGTTTCTGACAATCCCTCCCCTATTTCTCGACAATACAAAACGTGCTACTCTTCTCTGAACTTTCTCGATGTACTCCTTTATTCTCATATGGTAAGTATTTCACACTAAGCAACAGTATGTAGCGGGACTTTGAATTTAGCCGCGATACACTCATTCCCTCAGACATAAATTATACCGTCGCAGCGGTATGAGCGCTCGATGGCAGAGAAAATACTAAAATTGTAACTCTTTTTTTTTTCTATCCGTCTATTGTCTCTCGAGAGCGGAAGCTTAATGCAGACGTGATCTGATGAAGACAAAAAAAAATTATTAATGTGTAGACATATTGTGGAAGTTGTTATGACATTTGGAGGAGGGCAGCAACGTAAAATAAATTGTATTTAATATCAAGACGGTTTTGTATAAATTAGTGATTCCTGGACAATTGCAAGATTTCGGAGCAGACTTTTCGCGCAGAAATGAAGTAGGAGATTTTTGAAGACCTGGACGCTGCACGAAAGAAGACATGTTAACCTAGGTAAAGGATGAACTCTTATCTACGCCATTTCCCCCTGTTAGTTACATTTGTTATTCTCTGTCTTTTTTCAAATAATTTTTGTAGTGGAAATTCGTTTGACTTTTGTTCAGAAACGCGACAAGGACCATCCCAGCAATAGCCATTCCGAATCACGGAGTCCGATAACTTTTCTGTAATACGAAGTCCGATTTGCACTTCATTCTTTCCCTTTTTCACGGTCATTAACTATTTAAAAAAACCTTTTTACTCACGATTTCTTCCCACGTTTTCAACCTTCTCTTTCCTTCTCTTTTTCTTTTTTATTAACCACTACAACTGGCTCCCGCGACAGGACACAATTTTCGGATGTTTCGTTTGTGAGCAAACTTTAATTCGTATTTTTCCCAACAGAGAATAACCAAAAATCCTGAAATTTAAATGGTAACTAAAAGACCAACTTTATTGTATATAAGCAAATGATTATACAACAATATTGTAAAGAATTTTTGTAACTAATTCAATCTGTTCTTCTTTGCATGGCATATATTGATGCAAAACTATTATTTTGAGACCTTTTGGTGATTATCCGATGGAGATGTATTAAGAAAATTCATATTTTGACGGATACAATTAACGCATAAGTGATTGACCAGCCGCTGCAGGACAGAAAATTTAATGGTGAGTCGCAGAATTATGTTTCATTCAAACATTCAATAGCCAACTGCAGAATCCATTTTTCCCTTTCCACACATCCTATAGTTTTCTTCTAGATTTTTCCAAAATTATCTATCTCTATTGTAGTTTTTGGTAATTATAGTATTGTTGTAGCATATGAAGATAGAGAATTTGACCGTCAAACAGTCATTTGTTACGAAAAATTTTGTCCGCCCTGCTGCATCTTTCTCAACCCTTGTCTGCAATAGAGCAATCAATTACACTGACGAGAAAATATTTCAACATAAATTTGAGTCAAATCTTTATTAATCAAACTTATATTATTCCCTTTTTGACTTACGATTATACATCCTATTACAATGGAACGCGGTAAGGTAGAGATAGTTTCGGCAGATGAGTTAAGTGAACTAGATTCATCGTGAACCAACAAGAAAGTCCGCGTTTCCCTCCATGGACGGGTTCACAGAACAATGAAATGATTTTGCCTCAGACTCGCAACATTTGTGATAATACACAGATGGCGACTTTAAATGACGAATTTGGAATGGACGCGAGACTAGACCGTCAGCGCCATTGTTAACATCAATGTTAGAAGCGAATATGAGGCAAATTCAGCAATGTGACACAAATCGGACACAGGAAACTGATAAACTGGACCGACTATTAGAGTTATTTGCAGACATGAAACGAGACGTTAGTCAGAAAATTGACATATTAAACCATACTATGACCGAAAATTTTGAACGAACGACGGATTAAATACCACCACTCAACAGCTCAGCCAGCAATTTGACACATTGTCCGGCCGAGTCACTAAACAAGAAGAAGCTTTGGTTACATTCACACATGAAACAAAAAAAACAATATCACCCGATGTGAGAATCCGTTAACTCAAATAGTTAATGTGCAGCAGGAAGTGAACACCCGTGTGGAAGAGTTAGCTCAGGCCCACACTTCAGCTAGCTCCATCCAAGAAAAGCTGACAGAAGAAGTGGGAAATATTACCCAACAGCGCACAATGGTAGTTCTTGAACAAACCCACCTCAAAGAAAGGATAGAAAAATTAGAAGACCGAGCTGACATCGCGTCACTAAACAACGACACCAACATGGTCGAAAGAATTGTACATGAATGTAAATTGTGTGACGACTATCTGCACAAATAACTTGAAACAATTACACAGGACATACTTTCAAACACAAAGACACATGTTAAAGACGAGACAAAACACACAGAAGACGAAGTGACAAAATTACGAGACAATGTTGTGCCGTGTTTGGCGATTGGTGCAAACGACAAAACAGCTAAAATCATGGCTCTTGACACAGTCAGAACACCTATTGTGGAATCACCTATTGCAAATCAAAATTACAATGTGCCGCTTTCTTTTGCACCAAACGAGCAATATTACGGTACGACACCTAGAGTAGCAAGTGACACAAACCACGTCAATAGAGTTATGCCAACCGGCATGGCCGATCACACGTTTGTAAGGCATGGGTATTTCCAGACATTTTCCAGTGAGGACAAGCACAAAGTCCACCCTATTGTGTTTATTAGATCATTTGACGGTGTTTTTCCACGTAGTTGGTCAGAAGTCGATAAAATCAGATACGTCACCAATCACATGAGAGGACGAGCAGCTAAGTGGGGTGCCGCTATGAAGCTGCGGTGCCTTACGTTTGAACAGTTCGAACAAGCCTTCTTGGACGAATTTTGGTCTGAGAATGAGCAACAGAGTCTAAAGAGAGAAGTGTGCAACCCCGAGACCTATGACCCTAAAAAAGAGACATGAAGACAATACTTTGAGAGGTACCTAGACAAGACACTGTACTGGTCCAAACTAGCCAACTTGCCAGCGATAACTGACACTTTAAAGAGCCACTTACCCTTTCCATACCGAGACAGATTGATAGGAGTACCGGAGAATGACGTTAAGACTTTCTTAAACTTCTTAGATCAAATGGACGTAGTTTACAGAGGCGATTCACGCCATTTAAATTTTACTTACATTAGTAACCAAAATCAGCACCCACCCCAAAGCAACCGTAGTGACGGTGGTTGGTGGAACACTCCGTCCGCGCTGGGACACAATACGATGTCTGCGCACGAAATATATTCAAATGGAAACGCGTGTGACGGTAAGAACAACCGCAGAAATTCGTGGAATAATAATAACAACAATAATTATCACCCATATGAAAATGGTAATCATATGCAAAATGAAAATCACAGACAGTACAACAACAACAGCAATAGGAGACGTGAGAATAACCGGTACAACCCGGGCTACCTTAACAGGAACATGCCATATAACAGAGATAATTACCACCAAAACAACAACAATCCCAACAATCACCAACAGAATGTGTGAAACACACAAAATTCACGCATGACAAATCATGGCCCTCCACGGAAACCGCCGCCGTTCCCCAGTACAGTTATTCACTCCCCTCCACGAAGTAGCAATAACAATTGCGGCGCGCCATTAGCTGAAGCGTGGGTGCCAACCGGCCGGAATGTAAACATAGTGGAGCTGGTCAATGAACCCGGACAGACACAGCAGACGACGGAAAACAGTCAACGACCGAGCTAAGCGCTCGTGCTTCGGTCGTGAGGGGTTGTAAGAGCGCAACGGCTGAGACGGTTTGTTTCCTCAGGTACGACGACAAAATGATAGCAAAACGGGAATTAACAAACCTATCAGGTTGATGACCTTGTTATTTTGCGTTCAAATCCCAAGTCTACAAAATTAAAACAACTGAACAGAAAATGGCAGCTATTATATTCAGGTCCTTTCAGAATAGCAAGCTTACCTCACCCAGGTTGTTACTCCCTAGAATACGCGTTATCTCACAAGCCGAGGGGGCTGCATCCCCACAGACATTTGAAACCCTTTGTGCACTAAAACAACACAATATAATGACAACTAATTTGAACATGAGCAAGTCGCTGTGAAAATGAGATCATAAATATTTGTATTGAATACACGAACATTAAGTTATACAGACTAAGAACACAAGCGTTAATTTATGGAAATTATATACTGTAGTTACACTTGTACATATGATTATGAAGAGAATGTAAACCCAGGTGAGTACACTTACTGAATGAGAAAAGATATTCATATTGGAATGAGATCTACACAGGTTACATTTGTTCTTAATTGTAAAATATAAGGTGAATCAACAATTAGTTAGTTATTTCAAGGCACTCTAATGACTGGAGATAATAGCTATTGAGATCAGTGATGACGTAGGTATGTAGCAGAATGAATGAGGATGTAAGAATGAATGATCAGTATGAAAGAGTTAATATTTAAGTTAATATAAGAAGGCAAATTACTGTGAAATAGTTGATGGAGACAAGAGATTGTTTGAGGAAAATATTATTGGAGTTTTATGACAATGTAAGTGCCAAATGGCCCCACGTATGTAATATATTAATTACTTTTGAATGCATTATGGGAAAAGAAGTTATCCATGTCTTATAAATATTTACTATTGAAAACAGTCTTTATCACGATTTATTTATCAAGGTGACCGGTTTCGACCACTACTGTGGTCATCTTCAGACCATTGAGTAGGAACCTCTTTCTGTTGGAGTATTGTTGGAGAACAGAAAGAGGTTCCTACTCAATGGTTTGAAGATGACCACAGTAGTGGTCGAAACCGGTCACCTTGATAAATAAATCGTGATAAAGACTGTTTTTAATAGTTAAAAAAATGATATATTAATGTTTGATGAGGAATATATATATATATATATATATATATATATATATATATATATATATATATATATATATATATATATGAATATGGGAGTAATGAATGACTGAGAATGTTTTGGTAATATTGTGCTACATAGAGAAGTGAGTAAACAGTCTACATCTTTAAGATTTCAGTTTGAAAGAAAACATTTGTGATGAGTTAGAACATGTAAGTACAACACGTTAAATGTGAATCTATTTTCAGTGCTCTTGAAAATGAACCAATGAAGGAAAAGCAGAGTGAACATAATGATGATTGCAGCTGTTGAAAGAAATGTGATAAGAATGTAACTTGGAAACAAATTAGCGTTAATTTATTTCAGAAGTGTAACTTAGTAACCTTTCGTTAAGTTTTGTTAAGCCATTGTGTGGAAGAAAACATTTATAGTTCGTGTTCAGACAGGAGAATGATATTTTAAGGAACTTAAGTGGAAATATAATTTTTACAAAGCCCTCATGTGAATACATTTGTATAATTTTATTTTACGAAAGTGAAATTTAGTGCCATGTTAGCCTTTATTATACTTACACACAACAGAAAACCCTGAGGAAGCAAAAGATAGGAGAGTTATTAAGGCCGATTTTGCTACTCGTACACCATCTCCACTTAAGCGAACAGATGACAAAATTACATCTACTTTGGAGACAACATTTGACTTTTCAGGTAATGCAAGGTAAGTGCAAAGGAGCAGTGACCACCCGTGCAACCAACGTCGAGCAATGGACACTGAGAAAGAGACATTTTACTGTCAATTGTAATACTATGTTCTTTATTTATGTTTTATAGAAATAAATGTTATATATATACCACATGCATGATGTTTAACCTTCACTAAACTAGAAGAAAGTTCATGGTTGACCTCTTGATAGGAAATTTGATGTTATTATATAATACATATTATGAGAGAGGCAATCTCTGTGAGATATATTTTCCATTTGTATAGACGGTATCCACAAGAAATGGAGATATCGAGGAAGTACTGAGCAGCTATGTGATTTACTGATGCAAGGATTTGTTAATGTATAATACACTTAGTCATATGAGCAGTCAGAACACAGAGAATCTCGCATGACGTTACCCTACACAGACTTGACGTAGGGACACTTACATTTACCCATGATTTGGTAAATGGTAAGCACCTCCTTTCACACATCCCATGAAGGTGATGTAAATGTTATAATGTATTATGTTCTCTTTTTATGTAGTAGCAGTAAGATTTGGTAGTTTATAGGTAGTGAATAGTTTCTTTCAGTCTATCTTTCTCCATTATCCTACCACCTCCTGCAGCTGGGTATTGTTTGTTTATGGAATGTAGGAATATATTGTGTGACAGTAAACTTTCAAGTATGAATAAAAAGACATGAATATTGATGACTTTACAAGCCTGGTTAACCACTAGCCAAGATATGGAATCAAAAGAAATAAATAAATAATAAATGAAGGAAAGCAATTGCTTTAAATATTAAGTCTGATATCCATTGGCACGCCCAAACCTTAATAAAGAAAATCGAAATGACCATAAACCCCAATAAAAGAAAGCCAATGGGACTTAGTATAATTTTTAGTATAAATATTTCTCATGCATATTCTTGTAAATTTATATGTATTTGTATATGTGTTAAAACTTTGCATATTGTCAACATATTTTGAAATGTGACTACGAAGAATAAGCTTTCATAATTAACGATATAAACATGCTGAGACACAGTGAACTTTGTTAAAATGTAAATATGGCAAAAAAAGTGCCGCAAACTGTGTTAAACTGTGAACGTTATAAACGACGAATTTTGTGTTATTTGTGAAACTTATGATGCATAAACCAAATAACTGTTTGTAAATCGATATAAATTGCAATTTACTTCGACGATAATGAGGATTTTCACACCGCAAATGAACGTTTGTTGGCGTGATGAAACACCTACCTATGCGAACATCGACGCCGTTGTTCCTGGCCGGCCTTCAGATGCTTTGAAGACAAAAAAAGAACTCAGCACCTGTCGTAGACGATGTGGAGGCTAAAAACTACATCGATCATATATGCCCCGGGAACAATACTCATGAAAACGCACAAGGACCTGGAGTGTCGTGTCTAACAGAAGACATGGTCATTGCTTCAGATCACGCTCACGCTCAATCTTATGGTATCTCCGGACTTAACGCGCCATTTATGCTGGAATAACAACTTGTAATGAACACTATGTGAAAGTGAATACTGTTCAAGACTGTCATAACACAACGATTTTGAAACTGCCGCACGCGAAATTCAGTGATGCTATTGCGCATGCGCAAAGACTACGTGCTCCCAGAGATGCATTGGGAAACCAACGCTGGAAGCACACAACATTAACTGCGCTGGCGAGCAGCTTGCTCAAAAAAACTCTATGTAAATATATGTATATTAATTTTGTAAAAGGGATCAAAACTGTAACAATTGTATTTAGTATATAGATTTAGAAAGTAAGTATTGACAAAGATTATCCCCTATGAATGCGCGTGGCCTTTCCTATGAAAATATGTATATATTGACATTTAGGTATATCTATTATATTGTTTGCTAGCCTGCCACGCTAAATGTTTTAGCGTGACAGTCGAGGGGGCGATGTAGCGGGACTTTGAATTTCGCCGCGCTACACTCGCTCCCTTAGACATAAATTATACCGTCGCAGCGGTATGAGCGCTCGACGGCAGAGAAAATACTAAATTGTAACTCTTTTTTTCTATCCGTCTATTGTCTCTCGAGAGCGGAAGCTTAATGCAGACGTGATCTGATGAAGACAAAAAAAATTATTAATGTGTAGACATATTGTGGAAGTTGTTATGACATTTGGAGGAGGGCAGCAACGTAAAATAAATTGTATTTAATATCAAGACGGTTTTGTATAAATTAGTGATTCCTGGACAATTGCAAGATTTCGGAGCAGACTTTTCGCGCAGAAATGAAGTAGGAGGTTTTTGAAGACATGGACGCTGCACGAAAGAAGACATGTTAACGTGGTAAAGGATGAACTCTTATCTACGCCATTTCCCCCTGTTAGTTACATTTGTTATTCTCTGTCTTTTTTCAAATAATTTTTGCAATGGAAATTCGTTTGACTTTTGTTCAGAAACGCGACAAGGACCATCCCAGCAATAGCCTTTCCGAATCACGGAGTCCGATAACTTTTGTGTAATACGAAGTCCGATTTGCACTTCATTCTTTCCCTTTTTCACGGTCATTAACGATTTTAAAAAACCTCTTTTTACTCACGATTTCTTCCTACGTTTTCAACCTTTTCTTTTCTTCTCTTTTTCTTTTTTATTAACCAGTACAAGTACTTTGAAGGAGGACGGCCAAGCATAGTGTAGGCAGTCTCGTCGGCCTATTGCATCTTCTAAGTGTTGTGCCAATAAAACGCAGTTTTTGTTCGCCTTCCCCACAACATTTTCCTTTTGTTCTTTCCAATTTAAGTAGTTGGTATTACTAATTCCTAGATATTTTGTTGAATTTACGGCCTATAGATTTGTTTGATTTATCGTGTAACTGAAGCTTAAGGGCCTTCTTTTAGCACTCATGTGGATGACCTCACGCTTTTCGTTATTTAGGGTTAATTGCCAGTTTTCACACCATACAGATACCTTTTCTAAATCGTTTGGCAATTTTTTAAAATCTTGTGATGACTACTGAACGATAAAGGACAGCACGTCTACATCAAGGTCAATTGCATGCTCTAAAAAAAAAAGTCTAAAGTGAAATATTAGGTATGAAATATACAATAGTTTGCATTCAATATCCGGTGGTCTAGGAATAGCATCTTTGATTAGTAAAGATCGTTCGAGTCCCACCACTACTTAAATTCTGAATGAAAAGCATCAGCAATGACGGCCGAACAGTTCCGGCATAATAACTCACCATCATTCCGCCAAAGGCCTTATCAGAGAAGTTCAGGGCACTTGTACTTGTGGAGGAAAAAGCCCATAAAAGGCGGAAGAATCAACAATGATCAACGGCATGACGATGCAGAAGGCAATGCAAACTGCTGCATTAAAGACACAGGACACGTAGCATGCAATTCAAAAAGTGTCATGACGATCTCTCCATTGTCAAAAGATTCCGGAATAGTCGCCCATTCGGATATACGGGAGGGGACTGCCAAGCGGGAGATGACCATGAGAAAAAGACTGAATAACCAACGAAAAAGTAACGTTCTACGTGTTGGGGCGTGGAACGTCAGAAGTTTAAACTTGGTAGGGAAGCTTGAAAATCTGAGAAGGGAAATGCTAAGGATCATTCTAGATATAATTCAGGTCAGTGAAGTGAAATGGAGACAAGACAAAGATTTCTGGTCAGATGATTACAGGGCTTGGTAGTATGAATGAAAAAGGCGAAAGTCTGAGTTCTGCAACAAATTTCAGATAATACTAGCGAACACTCTGTTCAAGAATCACTAGAAGAGAAGGTATAATTCGAAAAGGTCGGGAGATACAGAAATATTTCAGTTAGATTACATCATGGTCAAGCAGAGGTTATAAAATCAGATTTTGGGTTTTAAGGCATACCCAGTCGCAGATATAGACTCAGATCACAATTTAGTAATGGTGAAGAGTAGGCTGACGTTTAAGACACTAGCCAGGAAGAATCAATAGGCAAATAAATACTAAGGAACAAAGGGATACGCTTGAAGTTCTCTGAAGCTGTAGGTACTGAAATAATAAATAGCTCAGTAGGAAGTTCAGTTGAAAAGCAATGGACATCTGTAAAAAGAGCAGTCGCAGAAGTTGGAAAGAAAAACATAGATACAAAGAAGGTAACTGCGAACAAATCTTAAATAACAGAAGAAATACTTCAGACGATCGACGTAAGAAGGAAGTACAAAAATGTTCAGGGAAAATCGGGAATACTGGAATACAAGTCACTTAGGAATGAAATAAATAGGAAGTGCAGGAAGACTAAGTCGATATGGCAGCATAACATATGTGAAGAAATCGAAAAAGGAGTGGCTGTCAAGAGGACTGACTCAGTATGTCCTTCAGTGAAATTAAGAGCAAGAACTACAACATTAAGAGTGCAACAGGAATTTCACTGTCAAATGCAGAGGAGAGACTGGGTAGGAGGAAAGAGTACATCGAAGGCCTCTGTGAGGGTGAGGGCTGGTAACGTGACAGAAGAAGAAACCGGAGTCAGTAGGGAAGAGATAGGGGAAGCAAAGTCAGAATTTGGAGGAGCTTCGGAATACATAAGATCAAATGAGAATTTCTAAAATCATTGGGGGATGTAGGAACAAAACAATTATTCAAGTTCCTGTTTAGAATGCTGACGACATACCATCAGACTTTCAGAAGAACACCATCCACACAATTACGAAGATTGTCGGTTCTAAGTGCGAGTATTATCGCACGATCAGCTTAACACCTCTTGCAACCAAGTTTCTCACAAGAATACTCCTAATACTCTCTTTGTCAAAAAAGTTGCAGGGCGGGTTTTTTTCTGAGTTTGCAGCACTAAAAAGGAAAAAAACGTTCAACTTTGAACATGTTGTTCTTATGTTCCCTGGTATGTTTGCGTCCTTGAAAGGACCTCGGCAATGTTGCCACGCAAACTCACTAGGTGGCAGGACTGTGCAAAGCAACAGACTATTTGGGTTTTTGGCGCCTTAGTTACGGTGACCAGCGCACCCGGCTAGCCGCGTGGTCTGACACGCTGCTTCCCCAGCAGAAAGGCGTGACGAATCAACCCGGCGGATTAGTGTCGAGATCCGGTGTGCCGGCCAGCCTGTGGTTGGCTTTTAGGCTGTTTTCCATCTGCTTTGGCGAACGCGGGCTGGTTCTTCTTATTCCGCCTCAATTACGCTATGTCGGCGATTGCTGCGTAAACACTGTTTCTACGTACGTTAACAATACATTAAGTTCTGTGTTACACTTGGAAAAACCACAAACGAAACGCGGACAGTGATTAAGCAAACGTATGAAGGCGAGACCCTTTCAAGAGGTTGTGTTTTCAGTGGCTCAAAATATTTCATGAAAGCTGAGATAGCGTGCAAGAAGGCTCCAGGGTTGGTCGCCCGTCTACGGCATATACCGATCCAAACGTGGAGCGTGTACGGCGCTCACTGCAACAAGACCGTCATGTAACTATGCCTGTGATATCAGAAAAACTTAATTTGAATCGTGATGTCTGTCATAAGGCTTCACACAAAGATTTATGGAAAAATGAATTTTATACAAAACTTTCTCCTCACACAGAGGAACAGAAAGAGGGAAGACGAAGAGTTTCTGTTGTACTGATGGATGGAGCCAGACATGATCCTATATTTCTGCCGACGATTATCATGCTACAAGAGTGACCCACAGAAAAGGCGTCAAACTGCGGAATGGCGCAGTACTGAATCGCCAGCCTTGAAAAATGTCACACGACAACCTTAGAGAACAAAGACTGCGTTGATTGCATTGTTTGATAGTAAAGAATGAGTTCACCATGATTATGTTCCTCCAGTTCAAACAGTGAGCCAAACTCTTTATACGGAAGTCTTGAAACGTATGGTACAAGCAATTCGAAGTCGTCGCGCTGATTTGTGGCATTCTCAGGACGGGTTCTTACTGTACGACAATGGAAGACCCCATACTGCTTCATCTGTTACCGAGTATCTGGCCAGACATTCTGTTATTGCCATTCCACAACCGCCATATTAGCCTGGCCTCTCGCCTTGCGATTTTTTCTTGTATCTGCGAGTGAAAAGGCGACTGAGAAGAAAGCTTCATCAAGATATCGCAGACATCCAACGGGCTGCGACAAATGAGCTCACAAGCATCTCAGTTGGAAATTTCCGTGCTTGCTACCAAGACCTCCATAAGCAATGCCAACTGTGTATAGATAGCCAAGGGGACTACTTCGACAGGAGCCAGGATGTTTACTTGGTAACAGCAAATCCGATTAAAAAGAAACTGCCCTGGAACTTTTCTGACAAAGGGAGTATACAAAAGAATGACAAACAGTTTGGCTTTAGGAAAGGTAGAGGCACCAGAGGGGCAGTTCTGATGTTGCTGTTGATAATGGAAGCAAGACTGAAGAAAAATCAAGATACCTTCACGGAATTTGTCGACCCATGAAAATCGTTTGACAATGTCAAATGATACAAGATATTCTAAACTCTGGGAAAAATAGGGGTACGCTGTAGGGGAAGACAGGTATTGTACTATATGTACAAGCACCAAGAGGGAACAATAAGACTGGGAGACCAAGAACGAACTACTTGGATTAAAGAGGTGTATTGAATGGGTGTAGTCTTTCACCCCTACTGTTCAGTCTGTATATCGAAGAAGCAGTGATGGAAATTAAAAAAAGGTTCAAGAGTGGGATTAAAATACAAGGTGAAAGATATCAGTTACAAGATTCGGTGCTGACAGTGCTATTCTCACTGGATGTGGAGAAGAATTACAGGCTCTGTTGAATTCAATGAACAGTGTAATGAGTACAAAATGTAATTGAGAGTTAATAGAAGAAAGACGAAAGTAATGAGAAGTACCAGAAATAAGAACAGCGAAAAACTTAGCCTCAGAACTGGTGATCACGAATTAGTGAAGTTAAGGAATTCTGTTACTTAAGCAGCAAAATAACCCATGACAGACAGAGCAAGAAGGACATAAAAAGCAGAGTAGCACTGGAAAAGAGGTCATTCCTGGCAAAGAGAAGTCTACTAGTATAAAAAATTGGGCTTAATTTGAGGAAGAAGTTTCTGAGAATGTGCGTATGGAGCACAGCATTGTATTGTAGTGAAACATGGACTGTAGGAAAATCAGAACAGAAGTTAATAGAGGCATTTGAGATGTTATGCTACAAAAGAGTGTTGAAAATTAGGTGGGATGATAAAATAAGAAACCTGGAAGTTTTTCATAGAATTGGGGAAGAAAGGAAGATATGCAAAACAATGCAAAAGGAGGGGGCGGGTTGAAAAGACATCTGTTAAGACACCAGGGATTAAGTTACATTGTATTGGAGTGAGCTATAGAGGGTAAAAACTGTAGCCGGCCGCTGGTGGCCGAGCGGTTCTAGGCGCTTCAGTCCGGAACTGCGCAGCCACTACGGTCGCAGGTTCGAATCCTGCCTCGGGCATGGACGTGTGTGTTGTCCTTAGGTTAGTTAGATTTAAGTAGTTCTAAGTTCTAGGGGACTGATGACCTGAGATGTTAAGTCCCATAGTGCTCAGAGCCATTTGAACCATTTTATGGAAAACTGTAGAGGGAAACAGAGTCTGGAATGTATCCAGCAAACAATTTAGGAGTGCCATTCTGAAATGAAGAGATTGGCACAGGCAAGGCATTCGTGGTGGGCCACACCAAACCTGTCAGAACACAGATGACTCAAAAAAAAAAAAAAATTAAAAAAACGGGAGGCCGATCGCTTGTCAACCAAATCATATTGTGTACATGAATGCTAGTGAGTCTAGTAGTAAGTGGTCCACTCAGAGTTGTTTCCAGTCTAGTTGGCTATGCGTACTCGCACCGGCCCGCAAAGAAAGGCATCATGACAATAGATAGCGTACGAGTACAGGTAGTCACAAAGTAACAACATGTTTTAAACGTAATAAAATACAAAAAGTTAGCAGTGGCTAATAGAAATAATTCCTTCTACTTAACATCAAATAAAATAAAAGTTAAGAAAAATATACAGAGAGGTCCTTTGATAGTGACCGGGCCAAATATCTCACGAAATAAGCATCAAACGAAAAAACTACAAAGAATGAAACTCGTCTAGCTTGAAGGGGGAAACCAGATTACGCTATGGTTGGCCCGCTAGATGGCGCTGCCATAGGATTAAACGGATATCAACTGCGTTTTTTAAAAATAGGAACCCCCATTTTATTACATATTCGTGTAGTACGTAAAGAAATACGAATGTTTTAGTTGGACCACTTTTTCGCTTTGTGATAGATGGCGCTGTAATAGTCACAAACGTGTAAGTACGAGGTATCACGTAACATTCCGCCAGTGCGGACGGTATTTGCTTCGTGATACATTACCCGTCTAAAAATGGACCGTTTACCAATTGCGGAATAAGTCGATATCTTGTTGATGTATGGCTATTGTGATCAAAATGCCCAACGGGCGTGTCCTGTGTATGCTGCTCGGTATCCTGGACGACATCATCCAAGTGTCCGGACCGTTCGCTGGATAGTAACGTTATTTAAGGAAACAGGAAGTGTTCAGCCACATGTGAAACGTCAACCACGACCTGCAACAAATGATGACGCCCAAGTAGGTGTTTTAGCTGCTATCGCTGCTAAGCCGCACATCAGTAGCAGACAAATTGCGCGAGAATCGGGAGTCTCAAAAAAGTCGGTGTTGAGAATGCTACATCAACATCGATTGCACCCGTACCATATTTCTATACACCAGGAATTGTATGGCAACGACTTTGAACGTCGTGTAAAGTTCTGCCACTGGGCACAAGAGAAATTACGGGACGATGACAAATTGTTTGCACTCGTTCTATTTAGCGAAGAAGCGTCATTCTCCAACAGCGGTAGCGTAAACCGGCATAATATGCAATGGAAAATCCACGATGGCTGCGACAAATGGAACATCAGTGACCTTGCCGGGTTAATGTATGCTGCGGCATTATGGGAGGAAGGATAATAGGCCCCCATTTTATCGATGGGGGTTCCTATTAAAAAAAAAAAACGCAGTTGATATCCGTTTGACCTATGGCAGCGCCTTCTAGCGGGCCAATCATAGCGACATCTGGTTTCCCCCTTCAAGCTAGGCGAGTTTCGTTCTTTGTAGTTTTTCGTTCGACGCTTATTTCGTGAGATACTTGGTCCGGTCACGTTCAATGGACCACCCTGTATACAAAACTGTACACATGTAAGGTCAATACATAAAAAGTTTTTTGATAATGGGTATGTGATACAAACATGTATATGAAATCGAGGAGGAAAGAAAGAAGTACATAATTAATAATTATATTCGTGTATATAAAATTTGTAAGAGTTGTACTAGAACTTGAGTGTGTATGTAATCGTATTTAAGACATAATGTGACCTTTGTATGAGCTGGTATATCCCTCATGGAAAGTTTCCATTATTTTTAGTGTGGTGCGGACAGTGTAATGTCAACAGCGGGTGGTTACTTGGGTTGGAAGCTACTGAACCTGGTAGAAGCTGGTCTGGAATCAGAGCTCGCCAACTGCCTCTGACAGGATACCATACAAATATCGGCTACACCATGCTGATGAGGAAAGTTCAATACAACCCACTGAAAAAACTGTAATTGGGAAGTGGAGGAGGAGATTTGTCCCCGTCCACAACGAGGTCATTAGGGATGGAGCGGAAGCTCGGATTGGGGAAGGGTGGGGAAGGAAGTTAGCTGTGCACTTTTGAACTATTCACCCCGGCGTTTCCCAGAAGCGATCTAGGGAAATCACGGAAAACCTAATCAGGATGACTAGAGACAGGTTTGAACCGTGGTCCTCCTGAATGCGAGTCCAGTGTGCTAAGCAGTGCGCCACGTCCGCTCGGTGTAACTGGGAACTGCCGGGCTCATTTAGTTGGACGAGAGTATTGCAGACAGCCCCTGAGAAAGCTGTTTACGCTTCATAAAATTTCCAAAGGCAAGAAAGACAATCGTTTCACTAAGTTTTACACAGGGACATCAGCTTCATAGTTTCTCATGTCTAAAGTGACAGTAAACGTGTTTGTTAAAAATCTGTTCGAGCAAGCATAACCTTTGAGGATTTGACCTAAATATGATGCATTTCAGAATTATGTAAGACAAAGAAGTTCTCGTTATAAAGTTCTCGACGATCATCAAAGAGGAACTCAAAAGATTACGACGGTGGTCAGAATACAAAGTCATATTCAAAAAGCTATCTGGACGTAATTTGTTCATAATGAAGCGCTCCCTTGATAACATATTATATGGAACTGACTTGCTTTCTCTAACAGGATGACGATAATATTGAGATATGGGATTTTAGTTTTGATGTTTACTGGGAAATTATTCTCTTGTGTTAAAATTCCATATTTTGTACAGGAAAAGTGCAATATTGGTCGGCGATAGCTCGATGATGCTTGACTGTCTAAGTTAACTTTTGTTACTACATACGTGTAAAAATACATTAAAAACAAGGCTCTCGGACTTCATTAGAGAATGTCGTTTGAGTTTAAACAACACAGTACTTAAGGACAAAGCGCTGAAGGCGCCTAATTGTTCCGTCATCAAACGACCAAATATTATGATTTGATACTCTCCGTTTTTCAGGAAAGGAATGTTGGAATGATAAACACTGAAATAAAGGCCGTTTAAGTCACACAATGATTATTATTTCAGATTGAAGCGACCGTGATATCGATCAGTGGACATAGACAGCAGTGATATATTTCAGTGTGTGTACTTCTTTGTTCTATTGTTCTGGTGCTCGGTCTCGGTATGTCTTGGCGCTACCTCACCGTGTCTGTAATTTGTGCTTCAGTGTAAATATAGTATCTTGCAAGTGTGGAGATTCCTTGACGTCAGTTCTGTTCACTTAAGGTAGACAGCTAAAGTGGCGACCCCACCGAAAAACCACAATCAAGATTTCACCAACTGCGACATGGTCACGTATACAAACAGTGATCTAATACTCACTGAGTAGCCAGTTGCAATAATATGTGGACGATGTGGCCTATTCTACACCTTATTTTAGATATATGTTACGATGCTGTACTGATTATGTTTGTATGTTTTGAAGATGCCATTATGGGCTTATCACTTTAGGACATGGTGTAAAAAAGATCTGAGGACGGTCATTACGGACTGAAACCGGTCATCATTTAAAGAATTGATATTGTGATCAAAGACTGGAAAAATAATAAAAAACAATCGTGATTAAGAGTACCGACGACGCTACAATCATATTGGAGCCACAGCAGCAACCTCGAAATGCAGCCACACAGGGAATCGCAGCAGTATCAAGCTCTTCAGATGAACCTAGTCTCTGCAGTGCAAGGTAAGAACTTCGGAAATGTTAAACTTCCCACCTTCTGGACGGAACGACCTCATCTATTGTTCAGGCAGGTAGAGAGTACATTTTTGCAACATGTCTTCCCTTCGGTTATTATGGGTAAGGCAGGTACCACCAACAGTCATCACTGTCTTAGCAGCGCACTCCGACTTACCCTTGGCAGTCTTGGCAGACAAAGGCGACACCATAGCTGAATATTCAGAGCGTGGAGATCGCACGACTGTCAAAAAAGACGCCATGATTGAAGGGCACCAACCGAGCATTACCAGAAAAGATGGGCAAGGCGGTCACGAGTCCAGTATAGCGCCACCATCGACCCTAAGCAAAGTAAAACAACTTTCAGAGTCTGAGGAGGGATTACAAGCCACGGTGGCAGCTCTGAAACTCGAGGGAATAGTGATTCTGGGAACAAAGGTAGACACAGATAAATAAAAACCATCAGTTCAAACTTTGTGGTGTTGGGTCCATCGGAGTTTCGGCAGAAATGCACGCCAGTTCATCAGTCCCTGCAATTTCCGAAATTAGTTCGACGACGCCAGAAGGACGTAGGTGGTCGTCAACAAAAAACGTCTCTCTACTACTTTCTCTCCCGCGTCTACCGCACCGAGTTATAAGGAGGCGATCGTTTACGTAGGCAGTGCGGAACATACCCGGATCTGTCACAAGAGAAGATTTCCGCGGGTTCACCATTCCACGAGCGTCAATCAACAGGTGATGTATAGGAGACAGGCAGAATAATGTGAACACCTGTACTTACTTGGGAATTGTTTATTAATAAGGGGTTGGACCCCCTGTGGCGTTCGCTGTGTTATTCGGTAGTTTGGTATTTTATTAATTTGTAAAAGGAAAATGGTAATCTTATTTTATTACATTGAATAATTACTAAATAATTTTTCTCCCGGCTAAAGATTTGGTCAAGTTGCTAAAGAACTCCAAGTTAACGTCAAGTGTTGTCACTAAGTTGTGTAAGTGTCACTAAATCATAGTTCATACAACACATCCTATACAACTATTGATTATGATGGAAACAGTTATCTTCAGCAAAATGATCGTTAAAACCACCGAATATCAGCGGCGCACAACACTGGCGTATGTTACTGAAACAATATTCTTCGCAACTCGTGCTTAATTAATTTCGGCTCATACATCAGCTAGAAAAGTTTGTTATAACGATCGTGCTATGAGCACTGTTTTTAAAGAACCAATCTGATTCGAATTATTTTCATTAAAATGAGTTCGGGACCACCGGTGCACATTTATTTTTACACATTTGTATTACCTTCGGCATTTATGTCTGCAGAGTTGCGTAATTTGAATTTGCCACTGAGATAATTGTTAAGATGGCGGCAGACAATTGATAGAGACTTTCTATTCTTAGAGCAAATAGGATAAGTATTTGAAATGCTTATTAAACTATACTTTCGTATTGTGCACTATTTAGACTTCATCAAGCAAACATTTGATTTTTTTCTAAGGAAAACATAGACAAAAACCGCGATACAAATCGCTGTCATCAATGGGTGCGCTCCTTGCAGCGGAAAGAAATAATTAACAAAGATAATACTTACTGAGAGAGGAATTAAAGTTACAAATAATTATTCACTCATATTTATAATAATAATGAACTCTATTCTCAAGTAATAATTAACAAATAATTACAATTTCTTAACAGACCTCAGTTTGATATGCGTCTTGCGTCCTGAACCTATAAAAGCCAACCAACAAAAGGTAAAAACAAAGGAAGACAAACGCAGATCATAAAAGGAGTTTACAATTATCATTATCTTTGTATGATACACATCGATACGTCCAATTACATCATAAAATATTATATAAACAATTAATATTTATCATCGTTTTCACTATTTCTCATATGTCGAATAGATAATACGTATTTATAACTGTTAGAGGCATAATTTCCTCTCGTCGCACTGTAGCTAAAATTTATCTCGTGGATGTTACACCCCATTTGCCAGTAATACAGCTGTGACTCTTCTTGGAATACTGGCATATAATGATTATATAGTCTTTTCGATCAGAACCTGTTCTAACTCCTGTAATGACGGGGAGGGGGGGGGGGGCGGAATGCTACTCCGAAGTCTGCGCTAAAATACCGCTCACAAGGGCTCCATAATGTCCAATGACTGTGCTGGGAGTGGTTCTAGGCGCTTCAGCCCGCTACGGTCGCAGGTTCGAATCCTGCCTCGGGCATGGATGTGTGTGATGTCCTTAGGTTATGTTTAATTAGTTCTAAGTCAAGGGGACTGATGATCTCAGATTTTAAGTCTCGTAGTGCTTAGAGCCATTTGACTGTGCTGGCCAGGGAATACCCTGCAGTTGCATGCTCCTCATACCACGATTGTACTGTCCTGATTGTGTGAATGGGCGCACTGTCTTCCTGAAATATGTCATCACTGTTGGGGGACAATATTTGAATCTTGGGGTGCACCTGATCACCTAAAATGTTCACATAATCGTTGGCTGTAACACGCCTTTTGAGAGTAATCATGGGTCTAGCAGAATACCGTGATATGGCTGCCCACACCGTCACACTTCCACGTCCATGTTTAACCGTTGGAAGCAAGCAATGAGGATTGTAGGATTCTTTTAGCGTTCTTCAGACTAAGCCCGGCCCTATGTTGGAAACAACGAAAACTTTGACTCTTCGGGCCATATGACATGTTTCCACTGATCAGCTGCCCACGATTTATGCTCTTGACACCATGTTTTACGATTCCTTGCGTTCATTGCCGGCTCTAACGGTTTCGGTATTGCATCTCGTCCACGAATATTCGCTTTATGGAGTTCTCGATGGACAGTGTCGATAGATATGGGGTCTCGAAGATGGCTGCTGAACTCTGCAGTCGCTGTAACCGCCGTAGTTTTGTGAGTGTTGTTTTGACACAATCCGTGTTATCGTACGACGATCTCTGACATTTAGTTTTGATTTGCGCCCACTATTACGTTTGCATGATGATGTCTTTCCATGTTTTGTGCAGGCTCTCATGACTGTTGAAACATCTGCTCTTGAAACATTCAATAAGTTGGCTGTCTTGGTTATGATGCTCCAGCTGATAGGGTCCCCACAATCTGCCGGCTCTGGAATTTTGTTAGGTCTTTCGTTGAACGTCGATCTCGGCCTCTGAATGCAAATACGAAGTGTGCACTAGTCGTAAACAAGCTGCACTGATGCCTGTTCCGTACTGAACATGCACAGTCCAGCGCGGCCGACCGGTGTGGCCGAGCGATTCTAGGCGCTACAGTCTGAAACCGCGCGACCGCTACGGTCGCAGGTTCGATTCCTGCCACGGGCATGGATGTGTGTGATGTCCTTAGTTTAGTTAGGTTTAAGTAGTTGTAAGTTCTAGGGTACTGATGACGTCAGAAGTCCCATAGTGCTGAGAGCCATTTGAGTCCTGCGCGACAAGTGCCTTACCTGGGTTGTTAATCGTCAAACACAACCATCCCATTCCTACCACTGTTCACATGTTTTGCCTATACCCTGTATGTGCGATAAGGACACAGGATGGTAGTTGTTTTCATTTCGACAAATTGTAGTGAAATAAACAATTATTAAGCCAGAAAACGACAGATGAATCGAACTTACGAGTTATCAGAATAAAGTCACAAGATAGGAAGATAAAATGGTAGGTAGATGACAACTGAAGGAGCCTCTATAATTTTTTTCCCAGTAACACTACTCTAACGTCTTACGCTGTTCTACAGGTTCCACTAAGTATATATGTTTACTGCGGCTATAAAAGTGGTCGCTGGTTGCTTGAAAAGCAACATATTTTATCAAATACATTTCTGAATAAACAGTCTTTTAAAATTTTTTTCAGTACAGTTATCTTCTTTCGATAATGGATCATATAGAACACCAGTTCAATAAGAGCAAAAGTTTTTAAAAAAGTGAAAATAAACACTTTAAAAAGTCAGTTTATAACTGCCATTACAGGTTCCTCAATATAGGCACCATTTGTGACGCAACAAAAATCAGTACACAAGTCAAACTCTTGCCATACACGTCCCGATGTGTCATGGTCGACATCACCGACTTCGTCAATTGTCCTTCCTTTCAGTTCTTCCAAATTAAGTGGCACTGGCGGAAGCAACACGAATTTTTATTTTTATTTTATTTACACATCAAGTTCCGTAGGACCAAATTGAGGAGCAAATCTCCAAGGCCATGGAACGTGTCAGTAAATGAAATTACAACATAAAAGTAATAACAGATAAAAATAAAATGTTTATGAACCAGAAAAAAGTCACTCCGTAAGTTCAAGTAAACGCAATCAACAATACAACAAAAATCAGCTGAATTTTCCAAGAAGCTCCTCCACAGAATGGGAGTGACCCACGAGGAAACTCCTAAGTTTTGATTTGAAAGCGCGTGGATTACTGCTACGAGTTTTGAAATTCAAGTGGTAGCTTATTGAAAATGGATGCGGCAGTACAATGACCACCTTTCTGCACAAGAGTTAAGGAAGTCCGATCCAAATGCACGTTTGATTTTTGCCGACTACTAACTGAGTGAAAGCTGCTTATTCTTGGGAATGAGCTAATATTGTTAACAAGAAATGACAGTAAGGAACATGTATATTGAATGGCCATTGTCAAAACACCCAGACTCGTGAACAGGCGTCGACAAGAGGTTCGTGAACTTACACCACTTTTTGCCTGAACCGCTCGTTTCTGAGCCAGAAATATCCTTTTAGAATGGGAAGAGTTACGCCCAAATATAATACCATACGAAAAAAACGAATGAAATTAAGCAAAGTAGACTTATTTTCTTGTCCAATGATCACTCACTTCAGATACATTTCGAATAGCAAAAATGGCAGTATTAAATCTTTGAACAAGATCCTAAATGTGGGCTTTCCACGACAATTTGCTAGTTATCTGAACACCTAGAAATCTGAACTGTTCAGTTTCACTAATTATATGCCGATTATGTGAAATTAAAATGTCACATTTTGTTGACTTGTGTGTTAGAAACAGTAAAATTGAGTCTTACTGTGATATAGAGTTAGTTTATTTTCTACAAGCCATACAATTAGCTCATGAACTGCACTATTTGAAACCGAGCCAATGTTGGACACAACATCCTTTACTACAAAGCTAGTGTCCTCAGCAAACAGGTATATTTTAGAGTTACTCGTAATACTGGAGGGCATATCATTTATATAAATAAGGAACAGGAGTGTCCCCAACACTGATCCCTGGGGAACCTCCCACTTGACCATACCTCACCCAGACTCCACATCACAGCCATTGTCAACATTGTGAATAATGGCCTTTTGCTGTCTGTTGCTAAAGTAAGAGGTGAACCAATTGTGAGCACCTCCCTGTGTTCCATAATGGTCCAACTTCTGGAGTAATATTTTGTGGTCACCACAATCAAATGCCTTAGTCAAATCAAAAAAATATGCCTAACGTTCGAAATCTTTTGTTTGACCCATCCAGTACCTCACAGAGAAAAGAGAATATGGCATTTTCAGTTGTTAAACCACTTCTTAAGCCGAACTGTACATTTGATAGCAAGTCGTGTGATATAAAATGATCCTTACATACACAGCCTTTTCAATAACTTTACCAAACACTGATGGCATAGAAAGAGGTCTAAAATTATCTACACTATCCCTTTCTCCTTTTTTATAAAGCTGCTTTACTACTGAGTACTTTAATAGTTCGGGAAACTGACCATTCATAAAGGAAAAATTACAATAATGGCTAAATACAGGGCTAACACGTGCAACACAGTACTTTGATATTCTGCTAGGCACTCCGTCATATCCATGAGAGTCTTTAGTCTTCAGTCATTTAATTATTTACTCAGTCTCCACCTTGTCCGTATCACAGAGCAATATTTCAGACATCAATCTCGGAGAGGCATTTGCCAAGAAAGTTATATGATTCTATGTAAAACTAAATTTTTATTTAATACATCACCAATGCTCAGCAAATGATTATTAAATGCTGTACATATACCTGATTTATCAGTAACAGAAATATTTTTACTATGAACTAAATTTATATCATCGGCCTTGAGCTCCTGACCAGACACTTTCTTCACAACTGACCATATGATTTTAATTTTATCCTGTGAATTAGCTATTCTGTTTGCATACCACATACTCTTTGTCTTCATAATAACATTTTACACACCTTACAACACTGATTGTAATGGGCTACTGTAGCTTGATTGTGACTACTTCTAACATTTTGATATAATTCCCACTTTGTTCTACATGACATCCTTACCCCACTTGTCAGCCACCTGGGCTTCCTATTACTCTTTGTACCCCGTTTAGAACGTTCTAACGGAAAGCAACTCTCAAAGACCACGAGAAATGTGTTAAGGAAAGCGTTATATTTATCTTCTATTTTATTGGCACTATAAACATCCTGCCACTCTTGTTCCTTGACAAGGTTTAAAAAATTCTCTATGACTATTGGATTAACGTTCCTACATAGTTTGTAATTATATGTGACACTTGTTTGAGTACAAAAGCCTTCTAGTGTTAAAATTTGTGCATCATGGTCTGAAAGGCCATTCACCCTTTTACTAACAGAATGCCCATCTAGTAATGAAGAATGAATAAAAACATTGTATATGGATGTGCTACTGTTCCCCTGCACCATAGCTGGAAGAAACATATTCTGCAACAGATCATATGAATTTAGGAGATCTACCAGCATTCTTTTTCTTGCACCATCATATACAAAATTTATATTGAAGTCACCACATATAACAAATTTCTGGTACTTCCTACAAAGTGAATCAAGAACCCTCTCTAGCTTGAGGAGAAACGCTCTGAAGTCAGAGTTAGAGGACCTATAAAAAACAACAATTAGAAGTTAAGTTTCACTAAATTCAATTGCCCCTGCACAACATTCAAATATCTGTTCCGTGCAGTGCCGTGATACGTCTATGGAGTCAAATGTAATACTGTTTTCTACATACATAGACACTCTTTCACCCCGCAAGGAACTCGTTGAAAAACAGCCAGCTAATCTGTATCCTGGTAAAAGAAGCCTCTGAATTGTCCAATTATTTAAGTGGTGCTCCGATATACCAGTAATTTCAGAGTCAACATCTGTAAGCATTTCACTAATTTTATCTCTAATGCCTCTTATATTTTGATGAAATTTGCTAATTCCCCCTCTACTTGGAAACACGAGCTCCTCTGAAGGTGAGCCCTTCGTTAGAAGGACTTCCTTTGATCCGGTATACCTATCAGCTGATTTCAATCCAAATAGGTGCAGCTCTAATACCAACTACTACAGGAATTTTTCCATGATTGATCCCACCACCATCACACTACTCTGTCACCTTTAAGCTTTGCCAGCCTCCCCTTCCCATACCTATTGAGGTGAAGGTGCAGGGTTTGACATAACCCCATAAAAAGAAGTCGCATGGAGTTGTCAGGTGAGCATAGGGGCCAATGAAGGAGAGGATATACACGATAGGAAGGACGTCCAATCCAGTGCTGAGCCAGTTCGTTACTGAGGCGTTCGCGAACTTCTGAAAGAGAGTATGATACAGCACAGACTTCTTGCGAAATGAAGTCTCCACAGAACAGTTGTACTTGTCATTGCTAAAGCATCTCAGGTATCCGAAACCAGCCTCAGTTTTCTACGCAGTTAAAACGGCCCATAAACTTTACGAGAAGACATGACACAAAACACATCAACTTTAGTTGAATTACGAATATGTTCCACAATCTCGTGCGAATATTCTATGCCGCGCCATTGCGATTGACCTTTCCAGTCACAAGAAACGTGACTTCGTCACTGGAAATGAACTTCTCTGAAAAGTCGTCTTCTTCCAGTGGCTACAGCAAGTCATTGCAAAAGTCGGAAAGACGCTCTTTGTAGCGTCGGCGTATATGACAACTGCAGCCTATATGGTTTTACACGCAGCCGCTTGTGTAGAATGTGACAGACAACTGACTGCGAAAAATGGTTCAAATGGCTCTCAGCATTATAGGATTTAACATCTGAGGTCATCAGTCGCCTAGACTTAGAATTACTTAAACATAACTAACCTAAGGACATCTCACAAATCCATGCCCGAGGCAGGATTCGAACCTGCGACCGCAGCAACAGCACGGTTCCGGACTTAAGCGCCTAGAACCGCTCGTCCACGGCGGCCGGGAACTGACTGCATTATCGGCAATTCTCTGCTCGCACGTGTCGTCAATTTCTTCGGGATCCTGTCGAATGATTTCCACACAAGATGCACTTTATGTGCTGACAGTTGTGACTGGAATGTTTTCCATGAGCCACACTGTTTTATCCGTTGGAGATTTTATCTGATATTTGGCCCGAAATCGTCGATGAGCCGTCACTACTGGTTCATATTTAGCGAATTCGAGGACACAAAAAGGCACGTATTGCTGCGTTTTAGGCCATATACTGACGCGCCTGCCCACTAAAGGTTGGTTCTGCCACTACACTGCGAATCGAAACCCACTGATATGTGTCATTTCTCTGAAGCTGGTATAGGCATGGCTATTCAAATATAGAGGTATCTAAACAGCCAGAATACGGTGCTGCGGTCTGGAACGCCTATATAAGACGTCAAGTGTCTAGCGCACTTGTTAGATCAGTTACTGCTGGCACAGTGGCAGGTTATCAAGATATAAGTGAGTTTGAACGTGGTGTTATGGTCGGCCCAGGAGCGATGGGACACAGCATCTCCGAGTTAGCGAAGAAGTCGGAATTCTCACGTACGAACATTTCACGAGTGTAGCCATTCGGATCTCCGGGCGAGGACGTCGTTATCGAGAGAAAGAAAACTGGCGTTCTACGGATCGGAGGATGGACTGTCAGCTACCTTAATCGGGCAGGTAGTTTAGAAAATTTAAATAGGGAAATGGATAGGTTGAAATTAGATATAGTGGGAATTAGCGAAGTTCGGTGGCAGGAGGAACAAGACTTTTGGTCAGGTGAATACAGGATTGTAAATACAAAATCAAATAGGGGTAATGCAGGTGTAGCTTTAATAAGGAATAAAAAAAATAGGAGTGCGGGTAAGATACTACCAACAGCATAGTGAACGCATTATTGTGGCCAAGATAGACACGAAGCCCATACCTACTACAGTAGTACACGTTTGTATGCCAACTAGCTCTGCAGATGATGAAGAAATTGATGAAATGTATGATGAGATAAAAGAAATTATTCAGGTAGTGAAGGGAGACGAAAATTTAATAGTCATGGGTGACTGGAATTCGAGAGGGAGAGAAGGAAACATAGTGAGTGAATATGGATTGGGGGAGAGAAATGAAAGAGGAAGCCGTCTGGTAGAATTTTGGACAGAGCATAACTTAATCATAGGTAACACTTAGTTCAAGAATCATAAAAGAAGGTTGTATACATGGAAGAATCCTGGAGATACTAGAAGGTATCAGATAGATTATATAATGATAAGACAGAGATTTAGGAACCAGGTTTTAAATTGTAAGACATTTCCAGGGGCAGATGTGGACTCTGAGCACAATCTATTGGTTATGAATTGTAGATTATAACTGAAGAAACTGCAAGAAGGTGGGAATTTAAAGAAAACAGAGCCACTTGTATGAATATCAAGAGCTCAGATGGAAACCCAGTTCTAAGCAAAAAAAAGGAAAGCAGAAAGGTGGAAGGAGTATATAGAGGGTCTATACAAGGGTGATGTACTTGAGGACAATATTATGGAAATGGAAGAGGATGTCCATGAAGATGAAATGGGAGATACGATACTGCGTGAAGACTTTGACAGAGCACTGAAAGACCTAAGTCGAAACAAGGACCCGGGAATAGACAACATTCCATTGGAACTACCGACGGCCTTGGGAGAGCCAGTCCTGACAAAACACTACCATCTGGTGAGTAAGATGTATGCGACAGGCGAAATACCCTCAGACTTCAAGAAGAATATAATAATTCCAATCCCAAAGAAAGCAGGTGTTGACAGATGTGAAAATTACCGAACTATCAGTTTAATAAGTCACAGCTGCAAAATACTAACGCGAGTTCTTTACAGACGAATGGAAAAACTGGTAGAAGCCGACCTCGGCGAAGATCAGTTTGGATTCCGCAGAAATGTTAGAACACGTGAGGCAATGCTGCCCCTACGACTTATCTTAGAAAATAGATTAAGGAAAGGCAAACCTACATTTCTAGCATTTGTGGACTTAGGGAAAGCTTTTGGCAATGTTGACTGGAATACTCTCTTTCAAATTCTAAAGGTGGCAGGGGTACAATACAGGGAGCGAAAGGCTATTTACAATTTGTACAGAAACCAGATGGCAGTTATGAGAGTCGAGGGGCATGAAAGGGAAACAGCGGTTGGGAAGGGAGTGAGACAGGGTTGTAGCCTGTCCCCGATGTTATTCAATCTGTATATTGAGCAAGCAGTAAAGGAAACAAAAGAAAAATTCGGAGTAGGTATTAAAATCCATCGAGAAGAAATAAAAACGTTGAGGTTCACCGATGACATTGTAATTCTATCAGAGACAGCAAAGGACTTTGAAGAGCAGTTGAACGGAATGGACAGTGTCTTGAAAGGTGGATATAAGATGAATCTCCACCAAAGCAAAACGAGGATAATGGAATGTAGTCGAATTAAGTCGGGTGACGCTAAGGGAATTAGATTAGGAAGTGAGACACTTAAAGAAGTAAAGGAGTTTTGCTGTTTGGGGAGCAAAATAACTGGTGATGGTCGAAGTAGAGATTGACAGTAGACTGGCAATGGCAAGGAAAGTGTTTCTGAAGAAGAGAAATTCATCGAGTATAGATTTAAATGTCAGGAAGTCGTTTCTGAAAGTATTTGTATGGAGTGTAGCCATGTATCGAAGTGAAACATGGACAATAAATAGTTTGGACAAGAAGAGAATAGAAGCTTTCGAAATGTGGTGCTACAGAAGAATGCTGAAGATTAGATGGGTAGATCACATAACTAATGAGGAGGTATTGAATAGGATTGGGGAGAAGAGAAGTTTGTGGCACAACTTGACAAGAAGAAGGGACCGGTTGGTAGGACATGTTCTGAGGCATCAAGGGATCACCAATTTAGCATTGGAGGGCAGCGTGGAGGGTAAAAATCGTAGAGGGAGACCAAGAGATGAATACACTATGCAGATTCAGAAGGATGTAGGTTGCAGTAAGTACTGGGAGATGAAGAAGCTTGCACAGGGTAGAGTAGCGTGGAAAGCTGCATCAAACTAGTCTCAGGACTGAAGACAACAACAACAACGTGAATATGACGAATCCGGTAAAACATCAAATCTCCGACATCGCAGCGGCAGGAAAAAGATCCTGAAAGAATGGGACCAACGACGACTGAAGAGAATCGTTGAACGTGACAGAAGTGCAACCCTTCCACAAATTGCTGCAGATTCCAATGGTGGGCCATCAATAAGTGTCAGTGTGCGAACCGTTCAACGAAACATCATCGATATTGGGTTTTGGTGCCGAAGGTCCACTCGTGCACCCTTGATGACTGCACGACACCAAGTTTTACTCCTCGTCTGGGCCCGTCAACAGCGACATTGGACTGCTGATGCCTGGAAATATGTTGCCTGGTCGGACGAGCCTCGTTTAAAATTGTATCGAGCGGATGGACCTGTACAGGTATGGAGACAACCTCATGGACCCTGCGCGTCAGCAGGGGATTGTTCAAGCTGGTAGAGGCTATGTAATGGCGTTGGACGTGAGTGATATGGGACCCTTGATACGTGTATATACGACTGTGAGAGTTGACACGCACGTAAGCTTCCTGTGGAATCGCCTGCATTCATTCATGTCCATTGTGCAATCCGAAGGACTTGGGCAATTCCATCAGGTCAATGTGACACCCCAGACGTCAAGAATTACTACAGGGTGGCTTCAGGAAGACTCTTGTGAATTTAAACACTTCCGCTGGCCACCAAACTCCCGAGACATGTACATTATTGAGCATATCTGGCATGCCTTGTAACGTGCTGTTTAGGTAGGTTTCCCACCCCCTCGTACCCTTACGGGTTTACGGACAGCCCTGCAGTATTCATGGTGTCAGTTCCCTCCAGGTCTACTTCAGACGTTAGTCGAGTCCATGCCACGTCGCGTTGCGGCACTTCTGCATGCTCGCGGTGGCCCTACACAATATTAGGCAGGTGTACCAGTTTCTTTAACTCTTCAGTGTGATAGAACTGAAATCCAGTGAACATCGCATGAGAAATCATCGTTGAGAAATAGTTTTTTTTCTGTAAACTCACTGACACGTTCCACATCCAAGCGAGGTATTGCAAGTATGATTGACGGACTACGAAAATAACTAACCAATGCTGCGAAGAGTACTTTGGCATTTGCTGAATATGGGGTCTTAGCTGCAAATGAGGAAAAAACGTTTCGCAGAATTGTGGCAAGCAATATAACTAAATCGCTATCAGAATGCTAAACATCTCTCAGATTTGTCCATGTTTGGTTACTGAGAACCTTTTCCTCAGGGAAATATATCAGCTGTATAACTCATGTGTTCAGATAACTGGCGGAAACTGCAAGCTTTATCTGACATGCTAATCAACTACCATTGTATTGGGAAAGTGCAGAAAAAATTAGTCGTTTTACAAGCATTATTGTCAAGGAGATGAATGAGCTATCCACGGGAAAAAGAGTTAATGATTTTTTTGCTAAAATTATTAATTAATTTTTCTCAAATGGGCTAGCTTAACAAAAAGACAGCTTATCTAGTTTTGTACTCCCAGAAACAGACCACGTCCTATGAATGTAGCTTATCAACGGAAAATAATAAACAGAATATAATAATTTAAGTTCTTGACTGTGCAAATAAAATGAAAACTGAAATTTTAAAAACCTACAGGTTTTTCAGGACGAATAGTAAATATTTCATTAGGTCCTAGAACAGAGTATTTCGAAAAATCTTTCAGTACAATATGCGTTCAATTTTTACTGGCTACAGAGTTACAGCTGTTAGAATGCGCCAAGATAAGCAAATGGTTAAGTTCAAAGTCGATTTCCACAAATTCCCCCACAGACGTCAATGAAGTTTCGAATTGTTCTCTTGACAACACGACGTGTAGCACTCCTCAGATTGTGTTGGTGTTCTTTTATGGGGGTAGCATTGTTTATAGCCTGAACGATAAGTTCGTCTTTTCTTTTTAGACCCTGTGTTTCAACCATCTCCACAGGCAGTCACATTCAAAGAACTAAGGCTGCCCAGCTGCACGGGATGGGGTGCGCATATATGGCAAATATGGTGACCGGTGATCATTCCACAATTGTGCTACATTTGCATGCAATGGGGAAGGTCCAGAATTCGGGTGTGTGGGTATCGCATGCTATAAGCCGAAAATGTTGTATACGTGGAAGAACCCTGGAGATACTAAAAGGTATCAGATAGATTATATAATGGTAAGACAGAGATTTAGGAACCAGGTTTTAAGTTGTAAGACATTTCCAGGGGCAGATGTGGACTCTGACCACAATCTATTGGTTATGACCTGTAGATTAAAACTGAAGAAACTGCAAAAATGTGAGAAATTAAGGAGATGGGACCTGGATAAACTGAAAGAACCAGAGGTTGTACAGAGTTTCAGAGAGAGCATAAGGGAACAATTGACAGGAATAGGGGAAAGAAATACAGTAGAAGAAGAATGGGTAGCTCTGAGGGATGTAGTAGTGCAGGCAGCAGAGGATAAAGTAGGGACAAAGACGAGGGCTGCTAGAAATCCTTGGGTAACAGAAGAAATATTGAATTTAATTGATGAAAGGAGAAAATATAAAAATGCAGTAAATGAAGCAGGCAAAAAAGAATACAAACGTCTCAAAAATGAGATCGACAGGAAGTGCAAAATGGCTAAACAGGGATGGCTAGAGGACAAATGTAAGGATGTAGAAGCTTATCTCACTAGGGGTAAGATAGATACTGCCTACAGGAAAATTAAAGAGACCTTTGGAGAGAAGAGAACCACGTGTATGAATATCAAGAGCTCAGATGGCAGCCCAGTTCTAAGCAAAGAAGGGAAGGCAGAAAGGTGGAAGGAGTATATAGAAGGCTTATACAAGGGCGATGTACTTGAGGACAATATTATGGAAATAGAAGAGGATGTAGATGAAGACGAAATGGGAGATACGATACTGCGTGAAGAGTTTGACAGAGCACTGAAAGACCTGAGTCGAAACAAGGCCCCCGGAGTAGACCACATTCCATTAGAACTACTGACGGCCTTGGGAGAGCCAGTCATGACAAAACTCTACCAGCTGGTGAGCAAGATGTATGAGACAGGCGAAATACCCTCAGACTTCGAGAAGAATATAATAATTCCAATCCCAAAGAAGGCAGGTGCTGACAGATGTGAAAATTACCGAACTATCAGTTTAATAAGTCACAGCTGCAAAATACTAACGCGAATTCTTTACAGACGAATGGAAAAACTGGTAGATGCGGACCTCGGGGAGGATCAGTTTGGATTCCGTCGAAATGTTGGAACACGTGAGGCAATACTGACCTTACGACTTATCTTAGAAGAAAGATTAAGAAAAGGCAAACCTACGTTTCTAGTATTTGTAGACTTAGAGAAAGCTTTTGACAATGTTGACTGGAATACTCTTTTTCTAATTCTAAAGGTGGCAGGGGTAGAATACAGGGAGCGAAAGGCTATTTACAATTTGTACAGTAACCAGATGGCAGCCATAAGAGTCGAGTGGCATGAAAGGGAAGCAGTGGTTGGGAAAGGAGTGAGACAGGGTTGTAGCCTCTCCCCGATGTTATTCAATCTGTATATTGAGCAAGCAGTAAAGGAAACAAAAGAAAAATTTGGAGTAGGTATTAAAATTCATGGAGACGAAGTAAAAACTTTGAGGTTCGCCGATGACATTGTAATTCTGTCAGAGACGGCAAAGGACTTGGAAGAGCAGTTGAACGGAATGGACAGTGTCTTGAAAGGAGGATATAAGATGAACATTAACAAAAGCAAAACGAGGATAATGGAATGTAGTCAAATTAAATCGGGTGATGCTGAGGGAATTAGATTAGGAAATGAGACACTTAAAGTAGTAAAGGAGTTTTGCTATTTAGGAAGTAAAATAACTGATGATGGTCGAAGTAGAGAGGATATAAAATGTAGACTGGCAATGGCAAGGAAAGCGTTTCTGAAGAAGAGAAATTTGTTAACATCGAATATAGATTTATGTATCAGGAAGTCGTTTCTGAAAGTATTTGTTTGGAGTGTAGCCATGTATGGAAGTGAAACATGGACGATAACTAGTTTGGACAAGAAGAGAATAGAAGCTTTCGAAATGTGGTGTTATAGAAGAATACTGAAGATAAGGTGGATAGATCACGTAACTAATGAGGAGGTATTGAATAGGATTGGGGAGAAGAGAAGTTTGTGGCACAACTTGACTAGAAGAAGGGATCGGTTGGTAGGACATGTTTTGAGGCATCAAGGGATCACAAATTTAGTATTGGAGGGCAGCGTGGAGGGTAAAAATCGTAGAGGGAGACCGAGAGATGAGTACACTAAGCAGATTCAGAAGGATGTAGGTTGCAGTAGGTACTGGGAGATGAAGCAGCTTGCACAGGATAGAGTAGCATGGAGAGCTGCATCAAACCAGTCTCAGGACTGAAGACAACAACAACAACAAGCCGAAAATCACACAAATCTGCGGGTGACCTTATGTGTTTCTGTGCTTGCTCATTATCAAACGACTTGTGAACGACGCCGACTATTCCTATCCTATATCGTTGCTGGTGAAGGGAAATGGTTTCTCTATGCTAACATAACGAAAATAAAGGAACGGTCGAGACCAGGCAAGGCAGGCACTTCCCGTACAGAGACGTGCGCACATCCACACAAGATAACAGCGTCGGTGTGGTGTTCTACGAATTGCTTCCCCGAAGTGTAACTATCACTGTAGCCACTTATTGTCGGCAACTGAGACGTCTTGCATGCGCAGTCGAGGAACAACGACAGGAAGACTGCGTGAAGCGATGCTCCTCCATGATGGCGCTCGCCTGCACTCTGCTACACTAACAGAAAACCATATGCAGGCGTTGAGTTGGGGAGGCATTCCGCACCTACCTAATTCACCTGATCTTCCTGTCACCGCAGGTTTGGCAGACTGTTTTAAATAGTGAAGGAGAATATTGCACCATCTCCCTTGCCACATTTTTCTCTCACCTCGATGCGATGGGGAGGGGTGGGGGGGTGGGGGAGGAGGCGGAGGAGGGGTTGCACTGTTGTCTGTGATGGACTCATAGAAGCCAGAGTGGTAGCGAGGAGGCGGTTGCGCGCTCACACAGCCTCTCCAGGTGCTCTCCGGCAGACAGCCAGCAATTGTCGCCACACTGATCTCGCGGCACCTTAGTGGCCGTCTACAAGTTCCTTTCAGCGCTCTCCAACATTTTGCGGATTTTGCGCAGACTGCTTAACCTCGCTATCACCATCCTGCTTCTGAATGTTGCGCGGAATCGAAAGCAAAGACCTACCCCTGCACAGAAGCGCATACGATGATATACAGATGCTGCCTAGCGAAGCGTTCACTCACAGGTGTTTGTTGGTTGGTTGAATCGGGGGAACGGACCGAACAGTAAGGTCATCATATTAGGGAAGGATGGGGAAGGAAGTCAGCCATGCTCTTTCAGAGGAACACTCAATAGTGTGCTTTCAAGCAGTGAAGACATGTGCGGCTGCGATTTGTACAGCACTGACAAAGTGCTTTCCAGAAGAAAGTAGGTAATAGTATTGTTGTTCCGTAAATAATTTACTGTGCATTGCTGAGTAGAATTGAGATATCTTCCACGGCTAATACCGGGTCAGTTCAGGCTGGTCACGTGAAGCCGCCATGGGCTGCTGGGTGACGAGGTGTCCAGGAGCTTACCGTGTGGTACGGCCAAGCAAAGGAGAGACAGACGCAACAGTGAAGACGCAACAGAAAGGCAGAGCTGGTGTGGTGTAGGCGACTCGATGCTTCACGTCTGAGTCATAACTCTGTTATGGCTTATGTCATAGAAACTGTTGCCTTAGCGAAAGAAAGACTGGCCGGTCCCATTTAAACACGAGGCGCTGCAGCTCGACGGTCTACGAAGCGGCGGGGTGTATGCGGACCACCGAGTCACCCGCTGCGGACCCTGCCTGCTGCCGGCTGCGAGCCTGCGACCGACGCTGAGGACGCGGCGCCCTCCGACCTGCCAGCCTGCTAGGCTCGCACCCTGCTGGTCCACTGCGCGAGCCCACGGCTGTGTTCGTCCTCAGCCGCCGAACTCCGTGCTGCGCGCCTCTGCCGGTGTGGGCAGGCTCCGCTGCTGCTGTGAGCCGCCTCGGCCACGCCGGGTCCATAGCAACCGCAACACCGACATGCATAACAAAAACGCTACGAACACATTCACCAACATAATACACTACTGGCCACTAAAATTGCTACACCACGAAGATGACGTGCTACAGGCGCGAAATTTAGCCGGCAGGAAGAAGATGCTGTGATAAGCAAATGGTTAGCATTCACACAAGGTTGGCGCCGGTGGCGACACCTACAACGTGCTGACATGGGGAAAGTTTCCAACCGACTTCTCATACACAAACAGCAGTTGACCGGCGTTGACTGGTGAAACTTTGTTGTGATGCCTTGTGTAAGGAGGACAAATGTGTACCATCACGTTTCCGACTTTGATAAAGGTCGGATTGTAGACTATCCCGATTGCGGTTTATCGTATCGCTACATTGCTGCAGTGTTGGTCGAGATCCAATGACTATTAGCAGAATATGGAATCGGTGGGTTCGGAAGGGTAATACGGAACGCCGTGCTGGATCCTAACGGCCTCGTATGACTAGCAGTCGAGATGACAGGTATCTTATCCGCAGGGCTGTAACGGATCGTGCAGCCACCTCTCGATCCCTGAGTCAACAGATGGGGACATTTGCAAGAGAACAACCATCTGCACGAACAGTTCTACGACGTTTGCAGCAGCATGGACTATCAGCTCGGAGACCACGGCTGCGGTTACCCTTGACGCTGCATCACAGGCAGGAGCGCCTGCGCTGGTGTACTCAACAACGAATCTAGGTGCACGAACGGTAAAACGTCATTTTTTTCGGATAAATCATGGTTCAGTTCACAGCATCATGATGGTTGCATCCGTGTTTGGCGACATCGCGATGAACGCACATTGGAACCGTGTATTCGTCATCGCCATACTGGCGTATCACCCGGCGTGATGGTATGGGGTGCCATTGGTTACACGTCTCGGTCACCTCTTGTTCACACTGACGGCACTTTGAACACTGGACGCTACATTGCAGATGTGTTACGACCCGTGGCTCTACCCTTCATTCTATCCCTGCGAAACCGTACATTTCAGCAGGATAATGCACGACTGCATGTTGCAGGTCTTGTACGCGCCTTTCTCGATAGAGAAAATGTTCGACTGCTGCCCTGGCCAGCACATTCTCCAGATCTCTCACCAATTGAAAATGTCTGATCAGTGGTGGCCGAGCAACTGGTTCGTCACAATATGCCAGTCACTACTCTTGATGAACTGTGGTATCGTGTTGAAGCTGCATGGGCAGGTCTGTTTGACTCGCCCAAGCGTATCAAGGCCGTTATTAGGGAAAGAGGTGGTTGTTCTGGGTACTGATTTCTCAGGATCTATGTATCCAAACTGCGTGAAAATGTGATCACATGTCAGTTGTAGTATAATATATTTGTCCAATGAATACCCGTTTATCATCTGCATTTCTTATTGGTGTAGCAATTTTAAAGGCCAGTAGTGTATAATGTGAATAATATTATAACTGACTTAGTTCTTCGTACAGGTGCAACAGTTCGAATCTGGACAAACAGGTAAGTAAATGTGAAGATTTTGATGTATTTAGAGGAAACGGCTATTAAAACAGTAGTCAACGGATATTGACTTATCAGAGGCAATGTTATTTCTTCTGGTTATAAAGCTTGTGCAAGAGGAAGACTGCAGCTTAAATTTTGTTGAAGAAGCAATAGCTGTAATTTTAATTTGACCTTTCTTATCCTGACTGACAACTCACAGTTTTTTATGGACTCGGCGAGATTACGTTGCACATTACTCGTTTAAAGCACGTCCGTTTAATTACTGTTCAGTATTACAAGCATTAAATAAAGTGTATTCTGTGTTACCAAACTGCATGTGCTACTATTAAATTCAACCAGGGACAATACTCCAGTGAATAACTGAAATTAATAGATTCTACCAAGATATTATTACAGAAGGAACGCGAAACACAAGAGTAGAAAACAGTCTTTCGCACTTATTGAGGTTTTTTGGGAAGTACATAGCACAATAAAATTATTGCAAATACTTTGCAAGTAGGAGTATTCCACATATTGTGGAGCATCTGACATAGGCGAAATAGTGCCAGGCTTCAAGAAGAACCTAATAAATCCAGTTCCAAAGACGTCAGGAGCTGATAGGTGTGAATATTGCCGACTGCCACATTAGTAAGACATTTTTGTTTTAACATCTAATACTAATGTGTGAATAAGTCTTTTCTGAAAGTATTTGTCTGGTGCGTAGTCTTTCACGGAAGCGAAACGTCCACGATAAACAGAGCGTACAAAAAGAGGATAGAAGCTTCTGAAGTGTTGCGCTACAGAAGGATGTCGAAGATAACAGCAACTAATGAGAAGGTGCCGAACCAAACTGGGTGGAAAAGAAATCTGTGGCACGGATTGACTAAACAAATAATCGGGTGATGAGACACATTGTGAGACATTAAGACTAGTCAGTTTCGTAATGGAGGTAAGTGCGGCGCTAAAAAGTATGTAGCATGTTTGTTGCATTTCTCTCGTCAGCTGCTGCACTTTCTCGTTGGCGTAATTTATTCTGCACACTTCCATGCTTGTTGAAGTTTTTCATTATGTTTGCAGAGAGAGGCATGGTGAGGGCTTGGCATCATGTAGCCACCTTTCAGCGCACAGCAGCGCCGCTGTTGTAACATCCCGGGGACATTTGACCTTAAACTAAGACCAGGCTTTTTTTCTGTCGTCTTGCACAGTGTGGAAATCTGATTATCTCCACGAGCAAGTTGTCTGATCACATGACCAGCAGAGCACAGACCGGTGGGCTACGAACGGACAGCCAAACACAGGAACGGTAACCGAGTCACGTGTCTGACCTTAACGTTCCGTACAGCGGGGCTGACGTTCGTGGGACCTCTTCTGCTGACGGCGGGACGGTCCTGTTATCGTATTGCTCTTTGATCAACTTACATACACGCTATGTTGTTGTCTTCTTCGAAAGTTCATTCCAGCACCGCAGGGAAAGGTTCAGCACCATTAAAAAAGATCGGTGTCACACTTCGGAGGGTATAAATGCTAAAAATTATGTACACGAGCCACAAAATTCACCTCTTTGTCCGTTATAACTTACGTGAAACTGCACCTCGATGTATGCAGTCGTGCTGGATATAGGCCTATCTGCCGTGGCTTTCTTGGCAGGTACATCCTGTAAAACCCACATACGTAATGCGCTCAACCTGATACCGTCGTGTCTAGGAATCCTCCATACTCTATTCGCTAGACAATGAAACAACTCGTATTAATGGGTTTTATTACAATAAGTCAATTACATTGCTTAACTTTCACATGTGCCGCAGGCAAAGGGCGACATACAAAATGATCACTCTTCTTCAGAATAGAAAAATACAAGTTTGTGCTACACAGAAGTCGCTAATGAAGTTGCTAACGTTAACGCTACTAGCGAAGTGGGCCGCCACCAGTCACGCGTTGAGGTCTTGGAGGGAGTTCCCAGCTGACTTCATTCTGAAACAGATTCGTTACACGTTCCATCGATTCTCATAACCGCATCCTTACAGGGGATCTGTGCGATGTATGACATTCCACGCTGACATCAGGTGTAAGGAGTACCAGCAGCACACCACACTCAAACAGGCTTCCAAGTCAGCGACAGCGGAACATTGTTTGCGAATAAATCGTTCGATGAATTACGGTGATATTTTTTAAAAAAAAAGACCCTGAGCACTATGGAACGTAACTTCTGAGGTCATCAGTCCCTTAGAACTTAGAACTACTTAAACCTAACTGACCTAAGGGCATCACACCCATCCATACCCGAGGCAGGATTCGAACCTGCGACCGTAGCGGTCACGTGGTTCCGGACTGTAGCGCCTAGAACCGCTCGGGCGCTGCAGCCGGCGGTGATTTCAAGATTCTCAAAGAGACACCCAGATACTGGGACGCCGTTATTAAGGAATCCGTCGAAATAAAGGTCACACAGAATGTCACCGATCGCGACACGGCATATCGGCTTAGTTCCGCTCACCACTCGATCTCTTAAAGACGGAGCGGAGGCAGCATCCAAACTCCGGCCGGAAGTGCTGACACAGCCAACAGCCCGGCACAGCGGGCGCACAGTCGGCCGTAGTTGGGACACCCGAGGACGGTCACTTCGAGAACGAACGTTACTTTGAATACCAGCGGCCACTAAATAGTACGACAGCCGTCCCTGGCGGGTGTGGACCTCGGGACGGAGCACATGACGCGACAGGCAATAAAAAAAAAAAAAAAGTGTTCAGCCTCAAGGAGCACCTCACAAAGACTTCGAGTTGCGCTATCGAAATATCGTGCTAGTACGAAGCGGATTACCGGCACAAAACACGATTCCTCAGCGCCTCACTCGGAAAGCCTATAGACCTACAATTTTCATTTTATCAGTATTATGCAGAACGTGTTTAAGATCCAGCGGTACGGACTTCAACGAAATTCTTACAGATACCAGTGCACCAACCGCAGACAATAAAATGAGCAAGTGGACACAATCGCACAGCGGTGTTGGTTTGGTGGTAACGCGTGTGACTGAAAACTGAGACTTCGCGGGATCGAATTTGCCTTTAAGCTAGCCTTCACCTCTCACTGATATCAATATACTCCAGGAACTTTTCGACAACATGGTTATGTAGATGAAGCAACGATTAGTATGATTAATCAATTATTCAAAAACAGTCTTAATTGCATTTATTATTATTATACCGACAACCGGCACAACCCGACGTAGGGGTCATCTTCTGGGCGTTTACACCATTGGTCGACTGCTGCTGGTGTCACTCCTGTCTACATAACTGATAGTTTGCTGCTGTTATGTAGACAGGAGTGACACCACCAGCAGTCGACCAATGGTGTAAACGCCCAGAAGATGACCCCTACGTGGGGTTGCAACCGGTTGGCGATATAATAATAATAAATGCGATTCGTTGATTTTAAAAAAGCATATGACTCTATAGACAGACAGTCTCTATTTAATATTCTCGAAGAACGTGGACTAGACACCAAAACCCGAAAACTAATCGAACAAACACTGACAGAAACCAAATCAAAAATTAAATTCATAGACGAAATCTCGGAACCATTCTTAATTAAAACAGGAGTAAGACAAGGAGATGGGATCTCGCCACTATTATTCAACATAGTTTTAGACAAAGTAATGGAAGAATGGGAAATCGAACTAAGGAAACAAAACTTCTGGAAACCAATTGAACTAGGAAGAGGTAAAGGAAAATTGAACATCCCATATTTAGCGTTTGCAGATGACCTAGCAATTATAACTGACAGTGAAGAAACTGCAATAAAACAAATTGAGATCCTTAAAGAATGTGCAGAGAAGGTTGGCCTGCAAATCTCCTTTGAGAAGACTGAGTTTATGTGCTCCAAATTAGATATTCCGAAACTGGAAACAAATTTTGGTGAAATCAACAGAGTCAAACACTTTAAGTACCTCGGCGAAGTTATTGAACCAACAGGACTCGAGAAAATAGCACAAAACAACCGAGTACAGAAATTCAAGAAAGCATTCGGACTTGTTCAAAGCATATATAACAAAAAATGCCTGTCAAAAGGAACTAAAATCAGACACTACAACAAAGTTATCAAACCTACAGTCACATATGCAAGTGAAACGCTCTCACTGAATAGAAAACTAGATTTACAAGATATTAAGAAAATAGAGAGAAAAATTATTAGGAAAATTCTGGGACCACGATACACACAAGATGGATACAGACTGCAGACCATCGAAACAACTGAAAAACTATCAAATATCGAAAGTGACATCAGAAAGAGACGAATGACATTTTATGGACACCTACACAGATTACCTGGAAACAGGTTAACTAAACGTCTATTGGACTATGTGACATCACTTAAAGTAACAATACCCTGGGTAACTGAAGTTAAGAAGGATTTGACAAAAACAAAAACTGACATAACAGACGCATCAGACAGGGATACATTCAGAAGAAAAATTGACAAGTGGAAGTTTACTTCAGAGACGGCACCAAAACCATACCGACCAAAGTGGACTGAAGAAAGAAAGAAGGCCTTTGGGGAGAAAATGAAGAAATATTGGCAAAACAACAAGAACCTAAAGAAATATTGATAAATCACCTGCTTATCGTTCTCCTATGGGGACATTCGCTAATAATAATAAAAATAAATGCGATTAAGACCGTTTTTGAATAATTGATTACTCTAGGAAAGACACGTGGTCCGGATTCCACTTTGACCTGTAGTCCCCGTTCCCCAGTACGATTACCAGGACACGTTAAGGGCATGCAAGGCCCCGAAGTAGCGTCTAACTGAAAGAACTGGCATCCCAGCCACCCATGCAGTACGAATTTACTTTGGTGCAAACAGACACTTACTAACTCTCTATTTCGGTACGTCTATCTCATCCGTGAACTTAAAGCGAGTGCATAGTAGCGCACTGAAAGCAAAATGGCGAAGAACAGGACAGCACAGATGTCGCCTGCAGTAACTCACAGGATAAAATGTTAGGCATATGATTAACAGAGCGCACTGGTCGCTTTGAGACTCGGTAAATGGTCTACACTGGAACCAGGCCGTCATGTGACCCTCCAACGCTGAGGTGAGTCACGCCAGTGAAGTGGCAGGCGTGTGCCGGTCTGTCGTATGGAATAGGCGCAGTAAGATGGGTGGACTTCGAGACCTGACAGAACGACAGAAAGAAGCTTTCCTATTTGGACTTCTCCGTGACAGCACCGTGAATGAAGTTGCCCGCTTTGTTGCTGTAATGAACGCGGGCTGTCCACCGTGTCTGCAAGGACACTACCATTCTGAACCACATAGGACTGTTCAAGAACATTGGTCGTAAAAAGATTCTGTCAAACAGTGACTGTACTCGAGGGTCACAACTTGTCAGTGACGATCGGTTTCAAACCTGACCGATACTGTTGCTGCGAATGAATGCACGTCTATCTCAACCACTTTCCGAGCGAAACATTGCAAAGGGAGCAGCATGCAATGGACGGTTTGACCCCGGTACATCGCAAAACGCCACTTCTCAAAAGGGGACATAAAGATGTACAGTGTACGTCTTCCTCTGACCAAAGAAACTTAACTTGTGACCAGTCGCCGAGCGGTTCTAGGCGCCCAGTCCGGAACGGCGCGACTCCTACGGTCGCAGGTTCGAATCCTGCCTCGGCCATGGATGTGTGTGATGTCCTCAGGTTCGTTAGGTTTAAGTAGTTCTAAGTTTTAAGGGACTGATAACCACAGAAGTTAAGTCCTATGGTGGTCAGAACCATTTTGTGACCTCTGTAACATAAGTGTCAGGAGCAACCCTACTTATTGAGAGGGTGATTCAAATCACACACTATTTTCGTGTGTATGGCATTGCGATTACAATCTCACTACGTGCAAGTGATCGAGCAAGTGGAAACGCCAGTTTCCCGCCAGTATGTCCTTGCATGAAAAAACACGAATCCCCAAGCATCATGGAATTTTTGGGGAACTGCGACCTACACGTGCAAGCTGTAAGGTGTCAGGCAAATCCAACACCTTCCATGAAAACCCTGACATAATAAGCAAATCTAGTAGTATGTCACATAGCTCTGAATAAATCGTGATATTTAATTAAGCAAAGTAATACGAGTAACGAGTGAGCAAATGGAATACCACAGACTAACACAAGAATGCCTAAATGCATGTCGTACCTTCCCACCGTGAGACCGACGCAGTTCCGAGGAGAGAAACGAGAACAGAAGCCGAGAGCAGAACCGTGTGAAGCTAGAAGGCCCTACGATAAGGGACGGACTGGACACCCACGTCGGCAGCCTACTTCGCGGTAGGCTGCCGACGTTTTAGCGTGGGACTTTTTCGCGTCTCTGTTACGTCAAGGACCACCCCCCAGCCCATGTTAAAAGCTAGAGCCCTCCAGAAAAACAGTATAGATCTTACGATAACACAAAAAGGGCCACTACCACCCGCAAGTTTTAGCGTGAGCCTTTCCGCGTGTCTGTTACATTAGGACCACCCCCCAGCCCATGTTAAAAGATAGAGCCCTCCAGAAGCACAGTATAGATCTCACAATAACGCTAAAAGGACCACACCAGCTGCAGGTTTTAGCGTGAGACTTTTTCGCGTCTCTGTTACGCTGCAAACTTTAAAAACATTGCCCCACCACGAAAAGTATAACGTTTCTCATCGGATAGACAGAATTTTTGTAGGCGGAGCTTAAGGTTAACATTGAGACCCTGATTGGTCAGATCAAAACACAGCCAGATAGGTTTTTTAAACCAACTTCGGTAAATTGTAGTAAGGAGAAGTTAGGAGAGAGTTGCTTCCGAGATGGCGAGGTGAGCGGAGCTGTGCTGCCCGCCGCTGCCCTGACGCTGCCTAAACACCGACAAGGTAATGAAAGCACGCGATGCTGCATTTTTGAGCGCATAAGGCTTCACTCAGAACTGCAGAAGTCTCATCTGTTACATCCCCTTTTTGCGTAATACTAGTGTCGATCGTCAATTAAAGCTCATGGTGTTCACATTTGCCACTTGAAGTAGAAATCTGAAACGCGATGATTTTTCTGTTATGTAGTTATTGAGAAGCCACATCAACTACTGTAATTTACGACAAGTTAGATAAGTAATTAAAGATAATTGAAGGTCACTGTAGACCATTTTGATAGTTTTCTCTTTTGTGAAACTTAATTTAAACCTAGATTATAGATGTGATATGGCATAGGTCATCCTTAGATCGATTGTAGAACTTGGAAACTCATTCAGGGAATATTCGTTCACATTTTTGTTGAACGCAGTTGGTTTTTACCACCCTGTATTAAAACATTTCCTTTTATCAATAGTGCAATTTATAAACGATGTTTTGTGAGTAGAATAAAATTTCCAATGGTAAACTTAACTGCTTTTTCGACGTTATTTTACCAGCTAACTAAAAATAGGAAAGCCTTGAACACCTTCCACAAAATTTAGTTAGTATTAAGATTCTTTTACAGGGAGTGCAGTGGAGCGGACACTGAGATCATTTAGTATTTGGTTATATCATCGCTAGTCTCACTGAACTCTTCCGAATTCTACATGTCATGTGTGGTCTGGCGTCTCCTTACCAGCAACAGGTCCCAGGTTCAAACTAGTCAATTCCCTAAAAAACACGCTCAGAGCGTCGTTGCGCGAAAGTGGCAGGGAGACACGATATAGAACAAACAGACACCACCATGAATGTTTAGAAAGCGACTATCGTATACTCCTACAGAGAAGTTTTGTGTCTTCCAACAGATTCTCCGGCAATGGTGTCATATCAACACACTGGTTAAATTTTGGCTTACAGAGTCCATCGCATAATCAGATCTACATCTGCAAGCTTACTGCGCAAGTTATTGTGCAATACTTGACGGAGAGTACTTTCAGCCAGTTTCACTGATTTTCTATCCTATTACATTCTCCGAATTCGATTCAGTATCTCCCCATTAGAAGTCTGATCAACCCATCTAATGTTCTGATTTCTTCCGCAACACAACATTCCAAAAGCTTCTATTCTCCTCTTGTTTCAACAGTTTATCGTACAGGTTTCACATCGATACAAGTCTACACACATGATAAATGTTTTCAGAAAACACTAACTATTTGTATTAGGTTTCCAAACATTTCTCTTTTTCACGAACGCATTTTATACCTTCCCCATTTCGGTAGTCGCCATTTATTTTGCTGCCTGAATAGTATCGCCTGATGTTATTCGACCACATTCCATTACGTGTGTTAAAGCTCATATTGTAACCTCTTTTCAAGAATCTGTTCCATTGAACTGATCTTCCAACTTTTTGCCGTCTTTGACGAAACTGCAGTGTCTCTGTCAAGCGTCGATGTTTTTATTTTCTCCCTCCACTATAACTCCCTTTGCATCTTGTTCCCCTGTTCTCTTCAGTGCATGCTCATTGTACAGACTGGTTGACATCGGGGACTTGCTAGTGCCCTGTGTCGCACCCTTCTCAGTTTCGCGTTTTCACTCAAGCCCTGTCTCTGATGACGTAGATGTCGACGGGACGTTAAACCACAATCTTCCTTCCTTCTTTCCTTTTATGTCCTTCAGCTACCATAACTGCAGTCTGGTATGGACAATTCGTTAATAATTTTGCGCTCCCTGTACTTTATCCCTGCTAATTTCAAACAGTGTAATCCAGTCAACATTGTTAAACGCTTTCTCTAAATCTACAAAAGTTAAAGAACTTGGGTTTGTCTACGTACAGCCTATTTTCTGAAATAATTCGTAGGGTCAGTATTGCCTTGCGTGTTATCTTTACCTCTATAGTCTGAAATAAACATTTCCTGTAATTACACTGTGTTAACAGACCTTTTGCAGCCTAATGACCTTACACAAGTTGCTTTCAGTACTCAGATTCTTCACTCATGTAGTAAGACACCAGCAGCATAGTTCGTACACGAAACACCAATTAAATGTAATGAAAATTCAGCACTTTTCTGCCACTTGCAGTTACTCTACTTGCTGTGTGTGTGTGTGTGTGCGCGCGCTCTCTAAACAGCAGTCACTCTCGCTGCTAGTTGATCATGATTATCTGGTCTGGCCGTCTGAGACACGAGTACACATGAAATGGCCACAGATGACATTCGCGAGATGTTTCGTCTTAGAATCTCTTGCGAACTTCCTTAGCCCTCTACAGTGACACATAACCCTCACTAATGATACGGCAACAGATCTTCCCGATACAAAGAAGTTGGCTCTCTTTTTCTATAGCGTGACAGAGAGGTGTTACCTGAACATTCAGAATACGTGTGTAAAATAAGTGCCACCTTAGTCGGCAACTGCACGCCTAGAGCACAGTCCCATTACTGTGACTGCTTCACGCTGCTCTACTCCCGTTAATTAAGTTCCACTCCCGGAATTCTGGTCTCCCGTTTGCTTATCCTGTATAATTGCATTACGTTAATGAGTCCCTAACGCACTTTCACCGTGTTGACACTGCTAACTTTGTGCTTGCTCCTAATATCATTGTAAATTTTCCTTCTGTACGGAGAAATAACAAAACATTTACACAATTACTCATATTTTAGCCTTTCTTCACTTTCGTTGGCACAGTGCTTCCTTCGGTCAGGCGGCAATCGATTCAGTGTAGAGTCTTATCAAAACGTGACAATGCGGCAAAACAGTGGTGCTCCTTCTGTTCTTCCTGTCACCAGAAGAACTGAAATGGAAGTTTTACACTCTTAATCTCATTACATGTTGTAATACTAAGATTATAGGAAATCTGAGCTCCAGAAAGCTTGTATCCGTGATAGTAAAAACTGTTAATTTTATTTAATGTCATTATATTTTGCCTAGGCAGACACAGCTCAGAAAGGTAAGATGTGAACACCAACTTACCCAAAAAGAAAGCTCTAGTTTTACATATTGGATTTGGATGAATAAAGACTGCAATAAGCTGATAACAGGGACAAAATTGATTTATTGGTTTATTTACACTACTGGACATTAAAACTGCTACACCAAGAAGAAATGCAGATGATAAACGGGTATTCATTGGACAAATATGTTATACTTGAACTGACATGTGATTACACTATCACGCAATTTGAGTGCATAGATCCTGAGAAATCAGTACCCAGAAGAACCACCTCTGGCAGTAATAATGGCCTTGATACGCCTGGGCAATGAATCAGACAAACGCAGCTGCCCATGCAGCTTCAACACGATACCACAGTTCATCAATAGTAGTGACTGGCGTATTGTTACGAACCAGCTGTTCGGCCACCATTGACAAGACATTTTCAATTGGTGAGAGATCTGGAAATGTGCTGGCCAGACAGCAGTCGAACATTTTCTGTATCCAGAAAGGCCCGTACAGGACCTGCAACATGCGGTCGTGCATTATCCTGCTGATGTGTGGGGTTTCGCAGGGATCGAATAAAGGGTAGAGCCACGGGTCATAACACATCTGAAATGTAGCGTCCACTGTTCAAACTGCCGTCAATGCGAACAAGAGGTGACCAATGGCACCCCATACCATCACGCCGGGTGATACGCCAGTATGGCGATGACGAATACACGCTTCCAACGTGCGTTCACCGCGATGTCGCCAAACACGGATGCGACCATCATGATGCTGTATACAGAACGTGCATTCATCCGGAAAAATGACGTTTTGCCATTCGTGCACCCAGGTTCGTCGTTGAGTATACCATTGCAGGCGGTCCTGTCTGTGATGCTGCATCAAGGTTAACCGCATCCATGGTCTCCGAGCTGATAGTCTATGCTGCTGCAAACGTCGTCGAACTGTTCGTACAGATGGTTGTCATCTTGCAAACGTCCCCATCTATTGACTCAGGGATAGAGACGGGGCTGCACGATCCGTTACAGCCATGCGGATAAGATGCCTGTCCTCTCGCTGCTAGTGATACGAGGCCGTTGGGATCCAACACGACGTTCCGTATTACCCTCCTGAACCCGCCGATTCCATATTCTGCTAACAGCCATTGGATCTCGACCAAAGCGAGCAGCAATGTCGCGATACGATAAACCGCAATCGCGATAGGCTACAATCCAACCTTTATCAAAGTCGGAAACGTGATGGTACACATTTCTCCTCCTTACACGATGCATCACAACAACGTTTCACCCGTCAACGCCGGTCAATTGCTATTTGTGTATGAGAAATCGGTTGGAAAGTTTCCTCACGTCAGCAAGGTTAAATTTCGCGACTGCAGCACGTCATATTCGTGGTATAGCAGTTTTAATGGCCAGTAGTGTATTTACCTCATGTGAGAAAATAAGAATCTCAGACGTTCTCTACCTTCCGAAAAACCTTAAAAGTCCGCATTGGGTCTACATTGCGATCTGTGTAGTGCATGTCATATAGATAATAATAGTTATGATTTTTAACGTGACTGTGGTGAGGTCTGTTCACATTGTGTTCAGTATCTTTATCACAACACAACATTACTATCGAATGGGAATTATTATTTGTCGGTGTTAGCCTTTAACCTTGCCTCTGGGAAATACAACCTTATAAATTGATTAAGACTAATAACAAACATTAATAGAAAAACGTTATTATTTTATTACTTGATATATATATATATATATATATATATATATATATATATATATATATATATATATATATATATATATTCTAGTCATTGAACAATATTACACAACAAGAAATAAAAAGTTACTTTTGCGATGTTCTTTTTAGGCTGTTTATTTCTGCTTTCAGCTCTTTGATGTCTCGCTAATGATTGGTAAGCACAGTTGACAGAATTTCATCTAAATGTTCATCATTTGGTTCTGATCGATACATAGATTTAATGAATTTGAATGTTGAGTACAGTGATTTATACACAAAAGGGTCCCAAAAATTATGACCACTCTTTCAGCATTCTTCTAGAAATTTCTTCCAATAATTCTTAATAATTGAACAACCATTTTGATTCAGTAGGTTTAATCCTTCGTCAGCTTGGAGTTCCAGTAGCTCCTACTCTACAGCTGCTGAATCGTTTACAATCGACAGTGAAACGAATCAGCTGTCTCCCGCAACGTCAACAGGAAACGAAATTTTCAGGATGAAAATGAAGCTTGAACTGTCTTCATACCACTAAATCTACCATTTATTTCTTCAGCGAGGTCAAAAATTTTACATAATTGATTTTTTGTTTCCATCTGAACTTCAAGAAAGTATTCAGTAATTTTCTTGTGATAAGTGAAATGAACAAATGTTTGAGTCTCAATGTCTTTCAGAACCAGTCTTAATTTGTTATGAATGGTAAACACATTCTGTGCTGAATCAGAAATAAATTTTCCGTTCCCATGTGATATTATATTTAACGGTGCTAAATAATGAACATCTTTCATTAAAGCCATATCAGAGAATCACTATAAGTTATCGTCTTGAGGGAAACATTTTCTTTTTTCTTGCTCGAATCGTTCGAATGCATCCAGTAAGGGAAAAAATCTGTCTAGAATATTGCCTGTTGAGCCGATCCCGTTAGGCAGTACAAATATACTTAAGAAAGATCGTTATTGTTCGTTTTTGCTACGTAGTATGTGAACTCTCGGTGTGTTCTGGTGGAATTTGAGTGAATGTAGTTGATCTTTCAGAACTAGTTGATGTTTTACAACTACCTGCATAGCATGAGTATATGGATTCTAACCTTTGTATTCAGGCAGTGCCACGAATGGTTGAGAAACTAACATTTGTGAAAGTGTTCGGTAATATGAGTAAAAACGTTCCAAAAGACGTGTCTGCAAATGAGAGTATTTGTGCAGGGCTGATACAAGATGAGCTCGACGTCGAGTGTCAGGTTACACTTCCTGTGTCAGTTTGCATTTGACCCTGAGGAGAGGTATTACGTTACACCTGAGGAATAGGGTGGGCTATCATCAAAAGCACCCCAATTCTCCCTCCCCCCCACCCAGCTCTGCCCATACACTTGTATATGGTACACTAATGGCCACCCCCTCTTCTCCATCCCAAGCCTGCCCACATACCTGAGGCAATACCAGTACAAGATGGTCTTCGAGTATCAGGCTACACATTCTACCCTTGTACCCCTCTCCTTCCCTCCCCCCTCTCCCTGAACTAATAAGATTCAGACTCCCTCTACCCTTCTCATCTTTTACAACTAGAGAAACTGCGTCGGATGTGTCGTTCAAACTCTGTGCACTGTAGCTGAAGGATGTCATGAAGCATCAGCAGAGCCCAGCTACACCCCCTTCCCCCCCCCCTCCCGCCCAGGGAGAATAAGGAGACATATTCGTATAATTAATCCCTTCCACTCATATTTACTTGGTATTTCACAGTTTTGAGTTAATTTGTTGCACATTTTACTAATTTTCCAAACACTCACATCTCTATCCTAAGACATATGTAAATACAGTGCTAACCAATTACCGTGGCATGTTATTTAACAATAAATTCTCTTTCCCAGAGAGTTTAAGTGCTACACAAATATCACATCATGATATATAAACTAATAAACACTTACTCTGTACCAAATCATATACCTGGCATTACTGGTGTGTGTGACCTCATAGCATATGTGTTAAAATGAGTGCATTGTCCTATAGATAGAAATACAGCAATATAATGACATCATAACATATTATGAAAAATATCAGTAAATATTAACAAAATTAAGATATAAGGCACTTTGACAACACAGTATGTAAAATTTAATGATGTCACTGCAAATTCCGTGACCACCTACATTATGCAAAACTGGCCCCATGCCTTGTTAGTGTGTGATATAGGTGGGAATGGATCAAGAAATGCACTTTATTTAATACAAACTTTCAAAAATTGCGATGGGGTGGTCTGCACAAAGTCACCGTTGCACACCTCCCTAGCTGGTTCACCCTGGATCAACTGCTGCCAGCAATGGCTGGCACTGTACGCCTCCTGACTACACCCTGAGTTCCAGGCTGACAGAATAACCGACGTGGATGCCGGTATATGAGGGCTGCAGAACACGAGACACTGCGATCGCCAGCATCTGCCGAAACCATCCCAGGCGCACACCGGAGAGGGAGCAAGTGAGAATATCTCTCACACACTAGGCACCAACCGTCATAAAATCGCCCAACACACAGTAGATAGCGGACACCAGGAAGTAGATGGCAGAGGCGCATCGATCACAAGACAAAACACACACTGGAGAATATGGATCCAACCTCCAGAGAATACAGTCTGTATTAACTTCTCTCGCCGTTTTTCACACTGCCTCCATCCATTCTTCCGTGTCCATCACATTGTTAGGGTTAGCCTGGTGAAACACGTAGCAGTTTCGTTCAAACGCGGGTAGGAGTGGCAAAATGGGAGCGATGCACTTGACACGATGTCTTCCACAGACAGGTCCAGGACCAACTGCAGTTCGCACTGTGCATTTAACTCAGTCGCGCACTATTTGTCTGTTGCCACCTAGAGCAATGGTGCCATACTACAGAGGCGTCACAATTACTGTCAATATCTTTTAATTTTGATGTATCATGTCTTGAGGTTGAGCTTAATACAGAATGCCACACCTGACCTAAAGTACTCACAGTAGTTTGAAACATTTGCTGCCTGAAGTATACAGTCTGTATAGCCAAACTTTCAGGAAACGTCCCTGACAGAGGAAGAGATATCCAGAATCACTTTATTTGCATGGTAGAACTCAGTTTTTACAACTCTTCAACATATTAATCATCTACTTTGCAGGGAAGCTTCATCGTCAACAGCACATTTGCACTAAAGTGAGGGTTGAACCATTCGGAGACCTGTACCTGTTCAGGGAAATCAGGTGCTGATAGTGCCTGCACACAATGTACATTGTATGTACACAGCAGGTTCTCATGGAGCACTCTCCAGACAGTCATGCGGTCAACATTACCTGTTGCAGCTGACTATCTTATTCTGACTGCAGGGTTATCGTCAACTGCACAAAGGAGATGGTCCTCCAGTAGAGGCGTCCTCGTCCTTCTAGGCCTCCCCCACTCGCGAGTTGTAGGCTTAAACGTCCCGTGTTCCCTAAATGCCCTCCTATTGGGGCACCGTCGTTTTGGAAGGCTCTCGCGTTACAAATGTTGAGCGCCAAGGCCATTACTATCCAGTAATTCGAGCAACAAATGGGTGTCTGCGAACTCTGCACTTGAATATGTGGTGAGCTGCTTGATACTACTAGAGCAATAAAGTGAGTCACATATCAACTTCACCTTCGTTCAGTTTGAACAACAAATACTGGTGGTGAGACTAAGAATCACAATGTACTGTATATTCTAACCAAATGTAACCAGAAGGGTATTCTGAACAGTCGTCATAAGAAAACATTTCATGAAGTCCTGGTACTTTCTGTGTATCTCCCAAGATTAATACGATCATGAGGAGAAGTAGAAAATGACCTCTTACATGGGAATAAATCACATTTTATTCCTCTATGTGTGGAGAATGTTTCTTTTATATTTGGCCATACCCTTTCGTTACACCCTGTATAAGGAGACAGACTGTGACGCACTTGGACTTGGCCAGGAGAAGGAAACAGAGAAAGAGAGAGAGAATGGCATATCCCAAAATTACATGCTCACACTGCGGCCTTATGCAGCAAGACACCCGAGGGGATTGTAGAGTCCTGTGATCGGAAGGGGAGAACCAACAGTCAATTTGAACACACTTTATTACATTTAAAGAGAAGACGCCTTCTTGGCATTCACAAAGTTTTAAATGCAGAACAAACAAAAAAAATCCCACAACTCTGTGGCGGCCATACAGATAAGGAAACAAGAAAATGGAAGAAAATACTGACCGAAACTACTCTACAAAATACAACGCGCTACCACAAGACTATGGCTAGTGAATACAAGGCTAGGGCCGGCGTAACTACTGAGCGGAGCTGTTCCTAGCGGTTGATAAACACTGCCGGTCTGATGGTCAGGATATGCTTAAGGAAATCAGCTTTTGGCGTCACTGGCCGGGAGGCCCCTTGTGGGGCAGGTCCGGCTGCCTTGGTGGAGGTCTTATTACATTCGATACCACATTGGGCCACCTGCGCGCCGGATGGAGATGAAATGATGATGAAGACAGCACAGCACCCAGTCGTTGAGCAGAGAAAATCCCCGACCCAGCTGGGAATCGAAACCGGGCCCCTAGGACGGCAAGCTGTCACGCTGACCACTCAGCTATCGGGACCTTTTTTTCCTTTATTGTATTTCGATTCCCCCCGAAGAGGGCGGGCTGGCAGCAGGTTATTACGCTGCTCTGCAGCCTACAAACTTTTTAAAATGTAAGGAGAAGTTAAGAAACAATAAAAGCAGGCGATAAAATGGGGACTTAAATTGTAAAACGGCGGAAAATTAGGGAAAGTTAAAACATAAAGCAACGGGCTGGCAAAGCGAATAAAAATACACAGGATGAAGACAGGTAACATAGTAGACAGACAATTAAAAAAACATGGCGACAGTCTGGTTTCTATTCGCAAGAGATAGAAAATCACACCCAGTGACAGTATGATGGCCATTCGCAACTTTTCGGAAAAGACACACAACACTGAACACTCACTGTAAACACTGCACTAGAATGTCGGCACAAAGAGGACACGCCATAGCCTAGGGCAGATGGGGGGTGGACCTGGACAGATTAGGGGGATAACAAGGAGGGAGGAGAGGAAAAGGAGGGGGGGAATCAAAGGAGGGAGAGGACCCATACGGGGGGAGGGCCAGGGCAGACGCGGGAGGGAATTGGAAAAGGCAGAGGAGGGAAATGCAAAAGGACTTGGGAGAGATAAGGGGGGGCAGAGAGAGGGTAGGTGGGGAAAAAAGAGGATGGAAGGGGGCGAGAGGGAGCCCAAGAAAAGGATGGAGGAAGGGAGAGTGGGTGAGGATCAGAGTTGATAGGATGGATAAATGGAGGGAGAGAGGGCATCATCCGGGAGGGGGGGTTGATGGCAGCCACCTTGGGAAAGGAGATGAAGGGTGTAGAGATGGAGGGTAGGGGGGGACACAACAGTGAAGACGTGGCAGGAGGCAGGGATGGGAGAGGAGAGGAGAGGAGCAACCACGGGGTGAGGGAGGATCAAGGTGGCGGGAGGTGTAGAGTATGTGGATATCTTCGAGGAGCAGATGTGAGAAAGGAATGAGGTCAAAGAGGATCCGTGTGGGGGACGGGAGGCGTATGTGGAAGGCGAGGTGGAGTGCATGACGCTCAAGGATCTGGAGGGACTAATAGAATTTGGGGGGGGGGGGGTGGCAGATATCCAGGTGGGACTGGCATAACAGAGGATGGGACAAATGAAGGATTTGTAGGTGTGGAGGATGGTAGACGGGTGCAACTCCCATGTCTGGCCAGAGAGGAGTTTTAGGAGTCAGAGGAAGTTGTGGGCTTTGGATTGGATGGAGCGGAGATGAGAGATCCAGGTGAGTTGACGGTCAATGGTGAGGCCAAGGTTTGGTCAGGGTGGGGGTGAGGTGGACAGGACGGGTGCATACGGTAAGGGAGAAATCCAGGAGCCGGAAGGAGTGAGTGGTAAGACCTACAATGATTGCCTGGCTCTTGGAAGGATTGATTTTCATGAGCCACTGGTTACACCATGTGGCAAAAAGGTCAAGGTGATTCTGGAGGAGGCGTTGGAACTTGAGACCGTTGGAGGGTAGGAGTGAGGGCGAGGAATGCGGTATCATCGGCATATTGCAAGAGGTGTACTGGAGGGGGAGGGGGGATGGGGCATATCTGCCATGTACAGGTGGTAGAGGAGAGGGGAGAGGACAGAGACCTGTGAAACGTCCCCTTAGAAAAAATTATACAAGACTGTGCTTAAACTGACACACAATATTTTTAGCGCAACGCAATCTGACTTTTAAAAATCCCTAAGAAAGAATGGCCCTGACTAACATTAACCTATACCTTTCACGAATCACTTACCTCACCAAAAATCTTCGTTACTCGAACTACTGCAATACAGAGAGCGCCACTACTGCCAGCTAACTAAAAGATTCTAACTACGGAAGTCACGAACTACTGATAGGCACAGTTAGCAAATGAAAGATTTTAATAGAGAACAAACAATGTATTTACCTTACTAGTCATAATACACTCCTGGAAATGGAAAAAAGAACACATTGACACCGGTGTGTCAGACCCACCATACTTGCTCCGGACACTGCGAGAGGGCTGTACAAGCAATGATCACACGCACGGCACAGCGGACACACCAGGAACCGCGGTGTTGGCCGTCGAATGGCGCTAGCTGCGCAGCATTTGTGCACCGCCACCGTCAGTGTCAGCCAGTTTGCCGTGGCATACGGAGCTCCATCGCAGTCTTTAACACTGGTAGCATGCCGAGACAGCATGGACGTCAACCATATGTGCAGTTGACGGACTTTGAGCGAGGGCGTATAGTGGGCATGCGGGAGGCCGGGTGGACGTAGCGCCGAATTGCTCAACACGTGGGGCGTGAGGTCTCCACAGTACATCGATGTTGTCGCCAGTGGTCGGCAGAAGGTACACGTGCCCGTCGACCTGGGACCGGACCGCAGCGACGCACAGATGCACGCCAAGACCGTAGGATCCTACACAGTGCCGTAGGGGACCGCACCGCCACTTCCCAGCAAATTAGGAACACTGTTGCTCCTGGGGTATCGGCGAGGACCATTCGCAACCGTCTCCATGAAGCTGGGCTACGGTTCCGCACACCGTTAGGCCGTCTTCCGCTCACGCCCCAACATCGTGCAGCCCACCTCCAGTGGTGTCGCGACAAGCGTGAATGGAGGGACGAATGGAGACGTGTCGTCTTCAGCGATGAGAGTCGCTTCTGCCTTGGTGCCAATGATGGTCGTATGCGTGTTTGGCGCCGTGCAGGTGAGCTCCACAATCAGGAACGCATACGACCGAGGCACACAGGGCCAACACCCGGCATCATGGTGTGGGGAGCGATCTCCTACACTGGCCGTACACCTCTGGTGATCGTCGAGGGGACACTGAATAGTGCACGGTACATCCAAACCGTTATCGAACCCATCGTTCTACCATTCCTAGACCGGCAAGGGAACTTGCTGTTTCAACAGGACAATGCATGTCCGCATGTATTCCGTGCCACCCAACGTGCTCTAGAAGGTGTAAGTCAACTTCCCTGGCCAGCAAGATCTCCGGATCTGTCCCCCATTGAGCATGTTTGGGACTGGATGAAGCGTCGTCTCACGCGGTCTGCACGTCCAGCACGAACGCTGGTCCAACTGAGGCGCTAGGTGGAAATGGCATGGCAAGCCGTTACACAGAACTACATTCAGCATCTCTACGATCGTCTCCATGGGAGAATAGCAGCCTGCATTGCTGCGAAAGGTGGATATACACTGTACTAGTGCCGACATTGTGCATGCTCTGTTGCCTGTGTCTATGTGCCTGTGGTTCTGCCAGTGTGATGATGTGATGTATCTGACCCCAGGAATGTGTCAATAAAGTTTCCCCTTCCTGGGACAATGAATTCACGGTGTTCTTATTTCAATTTCCAGGAGTGTATATATAGCAGTTCATGACACCAATTCTTACAAATTTCAAAACTCCGCCATCTCTCTCCCCACGTCCACCACTGCTGGCGGCTCACCTCCAACTGCGCAACGCTACGCGCTGTTAGCATCCAGCTGCCGCTGCTCAACACTACAATGGCAGACAACAATGCAAACTAAACACAGACTGCGCACAGCACAGCCAGTGATTTTTCATACCGAGCGCTAAGCGGCGTTACCAATAAGAAAACCTAAACAGCCTACTTACATAGCCCCCATGCTCCCCACAAAAAAATTTACAAATTGTTTTGGGCAGTGGCCAATACAGATTTGGAAAAATTTCTCATAATTACTGTAAGAAATATATCAAATGCACACACTTATTAATACATTGTTGGTCAAAAGCTAATATGTTCTCACAGTCACATACAGACAGTCATGATCATTCATCACAGTAAAATGACACTGTTTCTTTTTTTTTCTCGAAGTCTGAGTAGTAAAAGAGAATGCACACGGAAGTATTGGATTTCTAAGCAGTCTTGAAGAAGTAGTGTTGTCCTTCCAATGGGAAGACAGTGCTGACACTTGACATGCAGACAGGTAATCGACCACAACAGAGCAAACCCACAGCAGAGTCAGTCGAAGTTGAAGACTATTGTTAGGTAGGTCATCACAGAGCAGACCCACTGTAGTCCTGGTAGAGATTACGGTATTGGTGGGCCACCAGAGGTGCAGACCCACTGCAGTCCTTCTAGAAATAATGGTATTGGTGGGCCATCGAAGGTGCAGACCCACTGTAGTCCTTGTAGAGATGGCCAGTAGCCATCTGTTGCGACTGTGCAGGTGCACAATCACCATCGAAGAGTCTTGTGGACAATATAGCAAGTCCATAAACCACCACTTGTGTACTGACAAAGTTTTTGGAATTGTCCTTAGAACCAGCAATGCTGTTATCCAGTTCCTTGCTGAGTTATTAACACATGTGCAAACACTATCAGTCCCTACTTCTCACATATTGTCCATATACTATGACCAACAGAAACGTGTGCAGTGAAATGATACTTAATTTGAAGAACTGGTGTCTATACAATTATAAAACATAAGAATACAATAACAAAGGTACAAAATATATCATTAAAGAACGTAACAATACAGATAACATTTGTAGTAGTACAGGCTTTACAAAAGAATCGAAATAGCAAATACATCAGTGTTACAAAAATTACGACATAAGTACATACGTAAAAGATCAGAATAACTTTTGAAACATCAACTTCACACATGAGCATTAGAACAAAACAGAATAAATAATGTGTAAACATCTTTACAAAGTAAATAACACGTTATTAATGCAAATTATGTTTGAGGATAACAGTATTCCTCATCATAGTGAATGTAGCTTAGTATTGGAAAAATTCTGCAACATAAGTCTTATCAGATAAACATATAAAGACAGGAAGAACATAAATACACAAGGGTTCACAAACACATAGTGGGATAACACAAGGAAAGGACAGGGTTTGTTTTCAGGGTAACATTTGGTACTGCAGTTCAACCCAAAACTTCATTCTGTAGATCTTTCGTCGTATCTCAACATTTGTTTCCTCCAAAAAAATCCTATCCAAGCATGCTTTCTGTATGCTGTTCACATCCTCTTTCAAAAATAGTTTTTCTCCATTGTACACTACTTTTTTGGCCAAACCATTTTCTTATAGCTTCTCAATGCTTTTCTTCCAATCCATCATAGTTAGATTCTTATATAGTCTACCCCCTATTAAGCTAACTTAAATCTACTGAGCTCTGTTGCTAAACTAAGGGACGAGGCAAAGCAGCAGCACAAAACAAATTAATACAAACAGCAATGAAAAAAAGGTGCAGGTAAGCAAAGCAAGCAGCAATAAATGTAATAACTTATATTTAAACATGACAAAGCTGAAGCAGAAAAAATATTACAGTAAAAATGTTTAATACCTATGCAACATCTTAACACTAGAGTGATGCATCATGACAACATACGCCAGCAGATAAGTTACCAAATCGTAAAAAAAAATTATTTTTGTAAGTCCTGTGAAGGGAAATGTCTATTTGTGCTCTCTTTTCTAAGGAAGTACATCATAAAATGATTCTTTACTGGCTCTGTAGACAGAAAGTAGTTATATTAGTACATGTATTAAATTTTAATTTAAACAATGCTGTGTTGCAACAAGAAACTAGATATTAAACAAAATAGGCAAAGCAAGGCGTGAAACGTCATTCGCTGGCCATAAGGCATTTCATAATGCAGTAAACAATCTTCCAGCTAGCAAGACAATAGACATGAAACGTTTCTCACCATATCATTTCAGTAAATATCATAAATTAAGAGCTCCACAGTGTAATCATATGTTTTCAAGTTTGGGCGTGACGTATTTGCGATGCTTTCTACAAAGGAATGAATGTCAATAGCGAGGATAATGGCCTCTTTTTTTTACCTGTGTCTCTGAAAGGCACACACTAATGGCTTTCTTTTTGTCAGGTGGTTGTTGCCCAGCTGGGTGCCCACCACGCATTACGTGCAGGTGGTCACGTACCTTTCTTACTGAAAAATTTATGACAGCAGTTTCCGCTACAGTGACAATCTCATATAAAAAAAATTCACAGGTCATGAATTTGCGTTACAAATATGTAGAAACAAAATCCTTTAAATAGAATAGTGTCCAAAGAATTTTCGCCAGCATAGTGATACATTCACGCATATACACACATTTCATAACTCTTAAAGTACGATTCTCGGTTTCCAACATCCTTTTCCACAAACCAGAGTCCCTAACCACTACCCATTATTCCTTACCTTATTCGTCGACACTTCTTCAATATTTCATCATAACAGATACGTAGCATAATCAAATAACTCATACAGCAACAGCTTATTGATCATAAACATACCACAACAGCATAATACACATAGTCATCGTAATAATAACATCATAACACCTCAATTAAATTCTCAAAATCGTCGTAGCTTCCTCCAATAATTTCAAAACCTAAAAAAAATTCTCTGCTCATGTCAAAAGTGTCATCTACCTCAAACGTACTTTAAAAATCATGCTCCCATACCATATACGTCATTCAAAGCTCTCATAGTATCACAATGGTTCCGAACAAATATGAACAGTTCACAAAGTACAGAAAAAATACAATTTCGTAAGTGTGAAGTTATCCAACTGTGTAATTACGTAAACATCTGTCACTGATGTAGTATCATAAATGTTTGTTTCTCTCAGTTACATGATCAGATGGCTGTGTAATTTATGTGTTAGAGAAATATGGTACCGATGTGTAAAGTTGTATAAGCAAATACCATATTAGCTAGGGCTCCTTGTGCTTGCCAAACACATGGTACACAAAGTAAGCGTGTACCCCCCTGAGGATTAATGTAATTACATCCCCAGATGTTACAGGTTACAGCAATGGAATGAAATGTATCACAGAAAACCTTTGTATCATTGTATTTCAAATATCTTTAAAAATAAATGTTTTAAGTACAAAATTAATCACTCAAACACGTGTACTGTAGCGCTAAACTGTGCGTCATGTTGTAAGATAATCTCTCTGGAAGTGTCGTAGTTATCGTCCTCCGATAGCTAAGTTCTGCAGAAGTCAATGTACTGACCTCATGACAAACAAAAGTGAAATGCTTTGCGTATAGATTTCTTAGTTTTTACGCTTATTGCCGTGATGAAGAAAGTACTGTGCTGTAACGTATTGTTGTGCTACGGAAAAGACTGTCTCCTTGTAGCTATACCACAAAAGTTACTACTAAAACATGTTTTACTTTCCAGAAAAATTCAGAAAAACTGTTCAGATATAAAACAGATACACCGCAAAAGCACAATGTAAATTGTGTCACACATTAGTAGCGTCGTGATATAATCGTGCAGCTATCACATAAACTAACCACTGAGTCATCTGGTATCTCACAGAAAGTACTTTAAATCCAGAATTTATTTTCAAGTAAACCAAAATGTTGCATTAAAATCTCATTAACAGTACTGGTATATGTTCTAAGTATGTAAGCCTTATAGTAGTTAGTAATCGTGCAACTATCAAGCAAAAATGTACACACAATAACACTGTAACATCTCTTCACTATAACAATGCATTCGTAATTTCTGTTAAAATCAGTTCTCTTCGTTCTTGACTGGGTATTTAACTTCAAACATTGTTGCATGTTGACAGTTTCTCAGTGTGACAAATTGTACTAGCAGCGTGAAGAAAAATTTTATGGCAAAAACTAAGTTAAAAAGCAGATTATATTTCAATAAACGGTTTTACATGTGAAATGTGGTGTAAACCTTTACTCTTCCTAGTACGCAGAGTTCCAACTTCAACGCAATTATCATGTGGAATACGTCGGTAAAGAATATTGGAGTTTTACTCAAGGTTAGTGCCTATGTTATTTTTCTCTGAGCCAGCCGGCGCACGCGGCTGCCTGCGCTGCGAGTCATTGTCGGTCTCTTTGTTGGCGTGCGTCGTTATTGGGATTAGGAGACCTAACTTCTACAAATTCACTTTGCCGAGAGGGCCCAGCTCTGTTTGAATCCCGCCAGCTCTGATGAAATTCAGGTCTGTCGTTATGATTATATCGTCTGTCGTCATGTCGGTAGTTCCTGTAGTTTCTTTCTTGTCGGATAAGTGGTGGAGAATTTCTCCCTGATTATCACTGCGCGGTGGACCCTTGCGTCTGAAGTTATTCTGTCTCCCTTGATAATAATAGTTCTGGTTGCCATATTGTCTGTTTCTATGATTGTCTCTGTTATATTGATTACTACGGAAATGCGATCTTTTTCTGTAACTATTACCCTGCCAGTGGTTGTCATATGGGTGGTGTCTGTTTTGGTCACGATTTGTATTGTGAGAATAGCCTTCTCGTGTCCAGTTATTATTTCTTTCATCGCGAAATTGCGACGGATGTGACCTGTAATTGTTGTGTTCCTGTTTTCGCGTTCCGCGATTGTCAGTGTCAATTTCTAATTCTTGTAAGAGCCCCTGAAAAGCTTCAATGTCATCTTTACAACGTCCTGCCAAAATAATATGTCGTAAATGTTCTGGTAATTTGATTAAGCAAATGCGGATGAGTTCTGAGGGGCTGTATGGGTTTGACAGATACTGATCCTTTATCATTTAGCTACAATATGGCAGGTCAGCAACTGGAAGCAGTTAATTGCATAAATTATCTGGAAGTAGGAATTAGGAGTGATTTAAAATGGAATGCTCATACAAAGTTGTTCGTCGGTAAAGCAGATGTCAGACTGAGATTCATTGGAAGAGTCCTAAGGAAATGCAATCCGAAAACAAAGGAAGTAGGTTACAGTACAGAATACGCTTGTTCGCCCACTGCTTGAATAATGCTCAGCAGTGTGGGATACATACCAGATAGAGCAGATAGAGAAGATCCAACGGAGGGCAGCGCGCTTCGTTACAGGATCATTTGGTAATCGCGAAAGCGTTACGGAGATGATAGATAAACTCCAGTGGAAGACTTTTCTGGAGAGACGCTCAGTAACTCGGTACGGGCTTCTGTTGAAGTTTCGATAACATACCTTCACCGAGGGGTCAAGCAGTATATTGCTCCCTCCTACGTATATCTCGCGAAGAGACCATGAGGATAAAATCAGAGAGATTAGAGACCACACAGAGGCACACCGACAATCTTTCTTTCCACTAAAAATACGAGACTGGAATAGAAGGGAGAACAGATAGAGGTACTCAAGGTACCCTCCGCCACACACCGTCAGGTGGCTTGCGGAGTATGGATGCAACGTCCTGCCAAAATAATATGTCGTAAATGTTCCGGTAATTTGATTAAGCAAATGCGGATGAGTTCTGAGGGGCTGTATGGGTTTGACAGGTACTGATTCTTGTGCAACATGTATTCAAAATATTTCACAAGACTGGAAAATTCAGATTTTTCGAAATGTTTCATCATTATGATGCCATGTTTTACTCGGTCTTGTGTAGCTAGAGACCAATATGCTGAGAGGAAGGCATGATAAAATTCTACTTCACTGTGGCAATCGTGAATGACCGATCGCATTCTTACAGCTGGTTCATTCTCCAAGTAGCCACACATAAATTCTAATCTGTGCTCTAATGACCAGTTGAACAATGAGAGAATTGATGGAGCCACGCTTGTGGATGAATGTCGTTGCCAGAATTCTTAAATGTTTTGAATTTACGTGCAGTAATGAACGGCTTATAGTCAAAATCATCGTATCGGCGGGTAGCATATCGTTCATTGTTACGTCGTGTCGGCAGTTCCATCTCAAAATTCGGTGCACCTTGCCAATTTCTTTCACAATTTCCGAAATGCCCTGTGTTATTATTTTGTGGCTTTTCCGTATTTCTAAGTCCCTCTTCCCGTGTTGGAGCGCGAGTGTCCTCTGAAATACGTAATTCTTGTATTACCTGTGTCAGCTGATCTTGCACTTCCCGGATTTCTCTTTGGTGTTGTATATTAATTTGATTCTGATTTTGTTTGAATTTCCTAATTTGTTCGCACTCTTCTGTATCATTCAGATCATCATCTACCTTTGTAGATAAGTTAGTGAACTGATCTGAAAGTTCGGCTACTTTCTCCGATAGTGAACACATTTCCTCAGTGTGTTTTTCTGAACCAAGTTTCAGAGTGTCCGTTTGTGTTGAAATCAAATCTACTGTGACCTTTAAGTTTTCCTGAGGTCTTGCAAGTTGCGTAACCGAATCGGTGGATGCAACTGAGTCCATTTTAGCTTGCAAGGTGTCGTGATTTTCACGAACAATAGTTTGCAGTTCTTTTATGGCTGCTTCATGATTCTGTAGTGCATTTTCATGCCGCGAAAAAATAGGATGAAAATGCTCACAAATTTGTGTTTTTACGTCATTACAGATTTTTTGGCATTTCGATTCAATGTTATGTAACTCAGTAGTTAAATCGTCACGTGTTTGTTCAAGTGTGCTGTCTAACTTCCGAAGATTTTGTTCCATTGTGTCTAACTGTTGCTGTGTTTGTCTCTGGTGTAGTTCCATTGTGTCCAACTTTTGAAGATTTTGTTCCATTGTGACTAACTTTTGAAGATTTTGTTCCATTGTGTCTAACTTTTGAAGATTTTGTCCCATTTGTTTCTGATTTTGTTCAAGCGCTGTGTCTAACTTTTGTAGCCTTTGTCCCATTTGTTGCATTAACTGTAATAACAGTGCACTGGTGTCTGAAACATGTTCCTCAGTGCTTTTCGGCAGTGCATTTGAACCGGCAATATTCGCATTTTGAAAAGCAGAAAATGTGTCTTGATTTATTTGAGAAAACGGTGAGGACGCAAAATCTGAATCTACAGTATTTTCAAGATTGTGTCCTGTCATTTCGGAATCCTGAGGCGAGCTGTTGCCGACCGATCGATCGATAATGCTTCCCTGTTGACTAATTGTTTCACTGCCTACACCATTATTTGCAGCCCGCTCCATTTCCCTATGCGCTATTACCAAATAACTACTTTGAACGTTAGTGAATTCATTACATGGTGACGCTAACACACTGCTTTCGTCTTCACTCTCATTTCTCAGTTTACTTTGGAGCCTAGGGTTACGTTTTTCACACTCCATTATTGTCACAATTTTTCACACGACAACACAGAAAAACACAATTTGAAGAACAAAAATAAGAGAACACATTAACATAGCACTGAAAATAATATCTAGTTAATTGCAAGCGCAGCTGCGAAATACTTCGTGCCAAACTACATGCATGCCACAACTATTTTACTGTACAACAATGAAAGACTGCAACTACAAAGGAAATTCTTTCTATGATTACGCGCTAGCAATAAACAAAAGCTACACTAATTACACAAACTACAAGGAAAAAATCAGAAGATTCCAGTGAGGTATCCTTGGCTAAGGGTCGACATATGAAACGTCCCCTTAGAAAAATTGTACAAGATTGTGCTTAAACTGACACACAATATTTTTAGCGCAACGCAATCTGACTTTTAAAAATCCCTAAGAAAGAATGGCCCTGACTAACATTAACCTATACCTTTCACGAATCACTTACCTCACCAAAAATCTTCGTTACTCGAACTACTGCAATACAGAGAGCGCCACTACTGCCAGCTAAAAGATTCAAACTACGGAAGTCACTAACTACTGATAGGCACAGTTAGCAAATGAAAGATTTTAATAGAGAACAAACAATGTATTTACCTTACTAGTCATAATATATATAGCAGTTCATGACACCAATTCTTACAAATTTCAGAACTCCGCCATCTCTCTCCCCACGTCCACCACTGCTGGCGGCTCACCTCCAACTGCACAACGCTACGCGCTGTTAGCATCCAGCTGCCGCTGCTCAACACTACAATGGCAGACAACAATGCAGACTAAACACAGACTGCGCACAGCACAGCCAGTGATTTTTCATACCGAGCGCTAAGCGGCGTTACCAATAAGAAAACCTAAACAGCCTACTTACACCTGGGGCACACCTGCAGAGGGGTAGAAGGTGTGGGAAATGGCATTATGGATGGTAACATAGGAGGGGCGGTGGGAGAAGAAGGAGGCCATCAGACGGATGTAGTTGACAGGAAGGGCGTAGGTTTGGAGTTTAAACAGGAGACTGGGGTGCCAGGCATGGTCGTAGGTCTTTTCAAGGTCGAGGGAAACAGCTATCGGGGCGGAGTGCTACATCAGCCATATGAGTTCCGATTGGTGGAACGCTGTCACACGTTGCCTGGCGAAGTAGTTCCATGTTTATTTGGAAAGTCTGTTATTGTTTCTGTCCGCTGCCGATGTTTCTCTCCACACTGCTGAAAGGGAGTTAGCAACCCATCTTGCATGTCGGTTCTGCGGGCCCTCTAACAATAAGGGGCCGCTACGACAGAGGTATTATGGCATAATAAAAGTATTCATAGTGGATCAAAGAACAGCAGAGCAAAAGAAAAAGGGTGATAGGCATCAGGATGCAGGTAACACAACGACCGAGCGAGGTGGAGCAGTGGTCATCACACTGGACTCGCATTGGGGAGGACGAGAGTCCAAACCCGCGTCCAGCCATCCTGATTTAGGTTTCCCATGATTTACTTAAAATCGTTTCAGGCGAATGCCGGGTTGGTTCCTTCCCCACCCTTCCCTAATTCGATGGGACCAATGAATTCGCTGTATGGTCCCTTCCCCCAAATAAACAACAAACAGACAGGTAACCGAACGCGTGAAAATATCGTCGCCTTTCTGGTCGCATCCAGCCTAACAGAGCACAGGAAAACTTGACGTGATCAAACAACTAGCTAGTACGCACTATCTTGGCAGGAACGGTGTAATTGCCAAGTGGCTGCTTGGGGTGCTGAGAGAGGAGCTAGTAGGCACACAAAAGCAAAATTTGTACACAACATGACAAATAATTAGCACAGAAAACGGATCCAGTTAAAAGTACACGGTAATACTTGTAGAGGAGAGAGGCGTCCCGGTGAACATTTCAGCCAAGGCCTAACTCAAGAAGAAATATAAAATCCTTGAGCTTCCTACAAAACTGGTGTTCTTTGTATCATCCTCACATTTTGAGATAATACAGCATTTGTCTCTGCAGTAAATTACGAATTCGTTGAAACACTCCCCTCCATCTCCCCTTCCCCCCCTCTCATATAATTCTAATTCACCACTCCAGTTTCTCAACCGTATCAGTGGGAGTGGAGTACACTTCACGTTTGAGACGACAACAAACACTAAAATCTACTACGTCTACATCTACATCTACGTGATTACTCTGCTATTCACAATAAAGTGCCTGACACAGGGTTCAACGAACCATATCCATACCGTTCCACTCTCGAACGGCACGCGGGATAAACGAGCACTTAAATTTTTCTGTGTGAGCCCTGGGTTCTCTAATTTTATCGTGATGATCATTTCTCCCTATGTATGTGGGTGCCAACAGAATATTTTCGCAATCCGAGGAGAAAACTGGTGATTGAAATTTCATGAGAAGATCCCGTCGCAACGAAAAACGCCTTTGTTTTAATGATTGCCACTACCTATCATTTCTGCGACACTGTCTCCCCTATTTCGCGAAATTACAAAACGAGCTGTCCTTCTTTGTACTTTTTCGATGTCATCCGTCAGTCGGCGGATCCCACACGGCACAGCAATACTCCAGAATAGGGCGGACAAGCGTGGTGTAAGCACTCTCTTTAGTAGACCTGTTGCACCTTCTAAGTGTTCTGCCAATGAATCACAGTCTTTGGTTTGCTCTACCCACAATACTATCTATGTGATCGTTCCAATTTAGGATATTTGTAATTGTAATCCTTAACTATTTAGTTGAATTTACAGCCTTCATATATGTGTAGCGTATCGCGTAATCGAAATTTAGCTGATTTCTTTTAGTACTCATGTGAATAACTTCACACTTTTCCTTATTGAGGATCAACTGCCACTTTTCGCACAATACAGATATCTTACCTAAATCATTTTGCAAGTCGTTTTGATCATCTGATGACTTTACAAGACGGTAAATGACAGCATTATCTGCAAACAATCTAAGACGGCTACTCAGGTTGTCTCCTATGTCATTGATATAGATCAGGAAAGAAAGAGGGCTTATAATACTTCCTTGGGGAACGCCGGATATTACTTCTGTACTACTCAATGACTTTCCATTACTACGAACTCTGACCTATCTGACAGGAAATCACGAATCCAATCGCACAACTGAGGCGATACTCCGTAGGCGCGCAGTTTGGTTGGAAGACGCTTGTGAGGAACGGTCTCGAAGCCTTCCGGAAATCTAAAAATATGGAATCAATTTGACATCCCCTGTCGATAGCACTTATTACTTCATGAGTATAAAGAACTAGTTATGTTTCACAAGAACGATATTTTCTGAAACTGTGCTGACTATGTGTCAACAAATCGTTTTCTTCGAGGTACTTCATAATGTTCGAATACAGTACATGTTTCAAAACCCTACTGCAAATCAACGTTAGTGATTTAGGCCTGTAATTCAGCGGATTACTCGTACTTCCCTTTTTGGGTATTGGTGTGACCTGAGCAATTTTCCAGTCTTTAGGTACGGATGTCTCTGTGAGCGAGTGGTTGTATATAATTGCTAAAATGGAGCTATTTTATCAGCATACTCTGAGAGGAACCTGACTGGTATACAATCTGGACCGGAGGCCATGCCTTTATTAAGTGCTTTAAGCTGCTTCGTTACTCCGTGCATATCTACTTCCATGTTTCGCGTCTTGGTAGTTGTTCTTGATTTGAATTCAGGTATATTTACTTCGTCTTCTTTGGTGAAGGAGTTTCGGAAAACCGTGTTTAATAACTCTGCTTTAACGGCACTGTCATCACTGACTTCACCGTTGTTATCGCGCAGTGAAGGTATTAAAAAATCCGCTATGGAACTTAACTTCTGAGGTCATCAGTCGCCTAGAACTTAGAACTATTTAAAACTAACTAACCTAAGGACAACACACACATCCATGCCTGAGGCAGGATTCGAACCTGCGACTGTAGCGGTCGCGCGGTTCCAGACTGTAGCGCTTAGAACCGCTCTTCCACCGCGGCCGGCAGTGAAGGTATTGATTGCTCCTTGCCACTAGTATGCTTTATGTATGACCAGAATCTCTTTGGATTTTCTACCAGATTTCGAGACAGAATTTCGTTGTGGAAATTATTAAAAGCATTTCGCATTGAAATACGCGTCATATGCTGAACTTCTGTAAAACTTTGCCAATCTTGGATGTTTTGCATTATTTAAATTTGGCATGCTTTTTTCGTTGCTTCTGCAACAACGATCTGACCCATTTTGTGTACCATGGGGGATCAGTACCATCACTTATTAATTTATGTGGTATATACACTCCTGGAAATTGAAATAAGAACACCGTGAATTCATTGTCCCAGGAAGGGGAAACTTTATTGACACATTCCTGGGGTCAGATACATCACATGATCACACTGACAGAACCACAGGCACATAGACACAGGCAACAGAGCATGCACAATGTCGGCACTAGAACAGTGTATATCCACCTTTCGCAGCAATGCAGGCTGCTATTCTCCCATGGAGACGATCGTAGAGATGCTGGATGTAGTACTGTGGAACGGCTTGCCATGCCATTTCCACCTGGCGCCTCAGTTGGACCAGCGTTCGTGCTGGACGTGCAGACCGCGTGAGACGACGCTTCATCCAGTCCCAAACATGCTCAATGGGGGACAGATCCGGAGATCTTGCTGGCCAGGGTAGTTGACTTACACCTTCTAGAGCACGTTGGGTGGCACGGAATACATGCGGACATGCATTGTCCTGTTGAAACAGCAAGTTCCCTTGCCGGTCTAGGAATGGTAGAACGATGGGTTCGATAACGGTTTGGATGTACCGTGCACTATTCAGTGTCCCCTCGACGATCACCAGAGGTGTACGGCCAGTGTAGGAGATCGCTCCCCACACCATGATGCCGGGTGTTGGCCCTGTGTGCCTCAGTCGTATGCAGTCCTGATTGTGGCGCTCACCTGCACGGCGCCAAACACGCATACGACCATCATTGGCACCAAGGCAGAAGCGACTCTCATCGCTGAAGACGACACGTCTCCATTCGTCCCTCCATTCACGCCTGTCGCGACACCACTGGAGGCGGGCTGCACGATGTTGGGGCGTGAGCGGATGACGGCCTAACGGTGTGCGGGACCGTAGCCCAGCTTCATGGAGACGGTTGCGAATGGTCCTCGCCGATACCCCAGGAGCAACAGTGTCTTAATTTGCTGGGAAGTGGCGGTGCGGTCCCCTACGGCACTGCGTAGGATCCTACGGTCTTGGCGTGCATCCGTGCGTCGCTGCGGTCCGGTCCCAGGTCGACGGGCACGTGCATCTTCCGCCGACCACTGGCGACAACATCGATGTACTGTGGAGACCTCACGCCCCACGTGTTGAGCAATTCGGCGGTACGCCCACCCGGCCTCCCGCATGCCCACTGTATGCCCTCGCTCAAAGTCCGTCAACTGCACATACGGTTCACGTCCACGCTGTCGCGGCATGCTACCAGTGTTAAAGACTGCGATGGAGCTCCGTATGCTACGGCAAACTGGCTGACACTGACGGCGGCGGTGCACAAATGCTGCGCAGCTAACGCCATTCGACGGCCAACACCGCGGTTCCTGGTGTGTCCGCTGTGCCGTGCATGTGATCATTGCTTGTACAGCCCTCTCGCAGTGTCCGGAGCAAGTATGGTGGGTCTGACACACCGGTGTGAATGTGTTCTTTTTTCCATTTCCAGGAGTGTATCTCTCAATTGCTATCTCTTTGAAAACATTCCACAACTTTTCCACACTTACATGATCAAATCGGAAGGAATGAAGATTGTCTCTTAAAAAGGCGTTAAGGGCATTTTATCAACTTTTTTAAATAGATATACTTTGGTTTTCTTTTTGATGGTTGTAGGTGTTACGGTATTCAGTCTAGGAGCAACTGCCTTGTGGTCGCTAATCCCTGTATTCGTCACAACACTCACTATTTGTCCAGGATTATTTGTTGCTAAGAGGTCAAGTGTGCTTTCGCAACCATTTACGCTTCGAGTCTGCTCATCAACTAACGGTTCAAAATAATTTTCTGAGAAATCATTCAGTACAATTTCGGTTGACGTTTTATGCCTGCCACCGAATTTAAACGTATACTTTTTCCAGCATATAGAGGGTAGATTAAAGTCACCACCGTCTATAATTGTATGAGTGGGGCACGTATTTGAAATGAGACTCAAGTTTTCTTTGAACTGTCGGTAAAACGACCCAATTAATAGTTTAGTCCGATTTTCAAGTATAACTTCTACGCATACTATTTCGCAGGAACTATCTACTTCAATTTCACTACAAGGCAAACTGCTTCTGGCAGCAGTAAATACTCCACCACTAATTGTATTTTATCTATCCGCTCTGAACACTGTCAGATCGTTAGAAAAAAATTCTGCTGAGCTTATTTCCGGCAGTCAAAAGGACTGAGGTCAGCTGACCTTGGAGGCCAAAGAACAGGCTGTGTGTGTCACTTTGGACCATATTGCAGTGTCTGATGTCACACCAGAGGCAAAATGGCCTGTGTGCTATCACGAATGTACCACATTCCCCTACACTGCGCAAAGTAAGGTGGCCCATGTGTGAACTGAATTAGATTAGGAGTTAATCGAAAAATTCTAACCTGAATTACATTTGGAATAACTAGGATAATATCTGATACTCAGTGGGGGCACGTAACCGTACATTTACAATTATCTTTCAGAAACTTGTTTGCATAGCCGTATTCACTGGAAAAATTTTCTACTCTTAATATTTAGCACTGGAAAAAGATTTATAAATTTATTTGTGTTACAGAGGAATGTCTATGTAGTACTTCTGTCTAAAGAAAAACCAAACCATTTCCATGATGACTGGATTTAGATTTATTTTTGAAGGTATTATTAAGAGCCCAAGGAAAGGCACTTATGTCTGAGGGAGACCGGTGGGGGTGGGGGGGGGGGGGGGGGGGTACGTCACTTGCGGGGAAAAGGATCTCGAATCCGCCCTGTGTCTTATGCATGCCTTACACGACTACAGCGAACGAAAGTCTCGCAGAAGAAAGTTTCAATTGCAGTTCAGCTGCCCTCCATCCAGATAAGGCCCTGTAATGGCATCGATAATGTGGCTCCAACCCACCGCCGTAACGATTTCATTTTTGAGACCGTCCCCATTCTTAATGGCTCTGCCTTCACATTCCTCGTGACAGTTCCATTTTCATTTCATTCAATAAATTTTATGAGTGGAATTTACCCATCCGGACTCAACTACGTCTTTAACAGTTCCCCCCCCCCCCCCCCCCTCACATACACACACAAACCAAACTAGAAGGAAAACAAACTAATGTGCCTGCAGAGAAGAAGGCCCTCTGGAACACAGCCGGGAAGGCCTCCTTTGTGCTGACATGGCCGTTTACAATGTTTTCTGACAACAGAACACTCATTACGGGCCGCTGGATGTTTCAGAAGACTCTTGTCACCCTCACACGTCCTGGACAACGTGGCTCACACAGTGCCCAAAGTGGAATGGGAGTCTCACAAATGCTCGCATCAGATATGTGTGAAACATTCGGTCGTTTGACCCTGTCAGGTGTTGCTATGGTCTGTTAGGGTACATGCGGCCGGATAGGCACTGAGATTTTCACAAGCTGTGTTTTCGTCATCGGTTTCTCACTCAGCTGTTACAACAAATCAGGGAGGAGGTCTCCTACTTGTTTTTATACAGCGTTTGACACATTTTTTTTCTTTTTTTTATCTCATTATATAAAATATAAATAAGCTGTCTGTATCTGAAATATATGTGTTCTTATTTGTGATGTTAACTTTTAAAATTAATTATTCTCTTTGTAGTTTACATGCACTGATGATACAGGATTATTAGTTCGGTTATATATACATATATATATAAAGATATTTTCAACATTTACGATTTCCACAAACAATGTTAACTAGAAAATTCAAGTGGCTCTGAGCACTATGGGACTTAACTTCTGAGGTCATCAGTCCCCTAGAACTTAGAACTACTTAAACCTAACTAACCTAAGGACATCACACACACCCATGCCCGAGGCAGGATTGGAACCTGCGACCGTAGCAGCAGCGCGGTTCCAGACTGTAGCGCCTAGAACCGCACGGCCACCCCGGCCGGCCTAGAAAATTTGAACACGCAAATAATTGTTTTAAGATTCTCGTAACGTGTTTGAAAGCTATCATTTTCCTATTTCTGAAAGAAACCTCAGTATCTTTTCCACAGTCGTAATATTTTTAAATGTATTCTTATTTGAAGTTATTCCATTCTAGAGTGTTCGAATCTATATAAACGCTATTATTCCGCAATTCAGTGCCTAAGTTTTGGATCCTCAATTTTTCTGAATCAGAATATGTATACTTTCACTACAGTAACCTGGTAGTTTATGAAATTACGAGTTTCCTGAAAATTTTTGGTGGGCTCGAATGGCCAAATAGCATGATCAAAATTATATACCATAAAAGAGTACTAGTAATTTTTCCTACTTTGCAAGTCTTTTAGATTATTATTGAATGTGTAATTAAACTGTAATTTGAATTTTTCCAAAAACTTCACCATAGACGTCATAAACGCTCTAAGATAAAAAAAGACGACGCACCACGAATGAATTATCCGATCGGGGAGGAATTTGGTAGACGTCATGTACATGTACAGCCAAACAACTAGAGTTTCAGAAAAATTAAAGTGATACTCTCGTCCATCACTGTTGTTTGGCAGGCCACGTGGTGAGCGAAAGTCCGGTTGTAAACTCACCAGTGTCCAGGGAGTCTCCAAACATGTCCTCGCTGGTCATCGAAGCTCATCACTCAATACGATTCCAAGATGAACATGTGTATGGAGACTCTCCGGACGTTGATGGGATACTAACCTTACTTCCGCCCGCCAGCCACAGACGATAGTCTCGTGTGCCATTCCTTTTCATATCAGGCCCCTTTGGCTGTCATTCGCGGCCGTACTTTTTTTTTGAGTCATCAGTCTTCTGACTGATTTGATGCGGCCTTCCACAAATTCCTCTCCTGTGCCAACCTCTTCTCCTCAACTCAGAGTAGCACTCGCAACGTACGTCCTCAATTATTTGCTGGATGTATACCTATCTCTGCCTTCCTCTACAGTTTTTGGCCTCTGTAGATTCCTCTAGTTCCATGGCGTCATTTTCTGATGTCCTAACACATGTCCTATCATCCTGTCCCTTCTCATTGTCAACGTTTTCCGCGTATTCCTTTCCCTTCCGATTCCGCGCAGAACCTCCACATTCCTTACCTTATCAGTCCACTCGTCTGTAGCACCACATCGCAAATGCTTCGATTTTCTTCTGTTGCGGTTTTCCTACAGTCCGTATTTCACTACCAAAATTAAGGCCTGTGTTTGATAGGATTTCATTTGGCCAGGAATGGTTTTTCTGCCAGTGCTAGTCTGCTTTTGGTGTCCTCCTTGCTTCATCCGTCATGGTTATTTTGCTGACGACCTAGTAGAATTCCTAAACTTCATTTACTTCGTGACTATCAATCCTGTTGTTAAGTCACTCGCTTTTCTCATTTCTGCCATTTCTCAATACTTTCGTCTCTGAGCATAGCAATGTCATCAGCGAATCGTATCATTTATTTCCTTTCACCTTGAATTTTAATGCCATTCCTGCACCTTTCTTTTATTTCTGACATTGCTTCTTCGATGTACAGGTTGAAGAGTATGGGCGAAATGTCACACCCCCTCTTACACTCTTTTTAATCTGGGCACTTGGTCGTCTACTCTTATTATTCCCTGTTGGCTCTGAAACGTCCCCTAGAAAAATTAATGAATTACTGTGCTGATAAATCTCTTACATTATTTGATTTTCAAACAGCTGAGCAGAACTGAACGTACTCAGACATTCCGCTCTTCACCTTTTCTGATCAACACTAAACTGACACACAATATTTTTAATGCAACGCAATCTGACTTTCAGTGATCCCTACAAAAGAATCACCCTGACTAACATTAACCTATACCTTTCACAAATCACTTACCTCACAAAAATCTTCGTTACCTGAACTACTGCAATACAGCGAGCGCCACTACTGCCAGCTAAATAAATGATTCTAACTACGGAAGGCACTAACTATTGATAGGCACAGTTAGCAAATAAAAGATTTTGGTAGAGAACAAACACTGTATTTACCTTAATAGTGTTCAAAAGTCATAATATATATAGCAGTTCATGACATCCAGTCTTACAAATTTACCATCTCTGATGGACACACGTCCAGATCATCCGCACTCAAAACTCCGCCATTTCTTTCCCCACATCCACCACTGCTGGCGGCTGACCTCCAACTGCGCAACGCTACGCGCTGTTAACAGCTAACTGCCCAACAGTACAATAGCATATGCTCCAACAAGGCAAACCAACCACAGCCTTCACACATCATAGTCAGTGATTTTCATATAGAGCGCTACGTGGAGTTACCAACATAAAAAACCTAAACAGCCTACTTACACCTCTTGTACGTTTTGTATATTACCCGTCTCTCCCTAGAGCTTACCCCTATTATTCACAGAATTTCGAATATCTTGCACCATTTTACATCGTCGAACTCCCTTTCCAGGTCGACAAATCTTATGAACGTGTCTTAATTTTTCCTTAGTCTTGCATCCATTATCAATCGCAACGTGAGAATGGCCTGTCTGGTGTGCAAACCTTTCCTAAAGCCAAACCGATCGTCATCTAACGCATCCTCAACATCCTTTTCCATTCTTTGTATATTATTTTTGTCAGCAACTTGGATGCATAAGTTGTTGCGCACAGGTGCGATAATTTTCGCGTCTGTCAGCTCTTGTAGTCTTCGGAATTGTGTGGATGATTTTTTTCCGAAAGTCAGATGGTACGTCGTCAGACTCACACATTCTGCACACCAACTTCAATACTTTTGTTGCCCCTTTCCCCAATTCTGATAAAATGTTATCTATCCCTTCCTTTCTTATTTGTTCTTAAGTCCTCCAAATCTCATTTAACTTCTGATTTTAATACTGGATACCTTATCTCCTCTAAATCGACTCTTGTTTCTTCTTGTGTCACATCAGACATATCTTCCCCCTCATAGAGGCCTTCAATGTAATCTTTCCACCTATCTGCTCCCTCCTCTGCATTTAATAGCCTACTCCCGTTATACCATTTTCTGCTGTTGTTGATATTAACGTATACTCATCTGACCAGAAGTCCTTTTTACCTTCCCATTTCACCTCACTGACCTCCACAGTATCTAGATTGAGCCTTTGCGTTTCCGTTTTTAGATTTTATAGCTTCCCTATCGCGTTAAAGCTTCTGACACTCCACGCTTTGACTCGTAGAACGTTATCCTTTCGTTGGTTATTCAATCTCTTTCTCGTGGTCACCTCCGCATTGGCAGTCCCTTCCCAGAGATCCGAGTGGGAGTTTATTCCGGAATCTTTTGCCAATGGACACTTTTTCAATTACACGTTATGTGCCTTTAATGCTGTGGTTTTCCTTGCCTTCTGCATCCTCATGGCGTTGATCGTTGCTGATTTTTTCGCCTTTACGGAGAGTTTCCCACCCCAGGGACAAGAGAGTGTCCTGAACCTCTATCCGCTCCTGTGTCCTGTTTGACAGGGCTGTTGGTAGAATGAGGATGATTTCTTACGCCGAAAGTCTTCGGCTGCCAATTCTGATTACTAATCAAAAATTAAGCGGTGGCGGGTTTCGTAATCACAGACGCTACCCCTACACCAAGAGTAGATATTCTACGCGAGCTCTTGTTGCGGTTCATGGCAAGCCATCCTGGCCTCATCTTGCAGCAAGGTAATGCCCGCCCGCACATGGCGAGAGTTTCTACTGTTTGTCTTCGTGCTTTCCAAATCCTGACTTGGGCAGCAAGGTCTCCGGTTCTCTCCCCACTTCCGAACGTTTGGAACATTATGGGCTGAGTCTTCCAGCCATTGGACAGAATTTGCCACGAGATCCCTCACAAGGAGATCCAACAACTTTATCCAGTGCCAAGCCGAAAACTGCTCGCATGAGAGCCAGAGGTGGACTAACATGTTATTGAATTGCTCCATTTGTGAAGCTCTTATTCATAAATAAATCGCCCAATTTTTGTTCAATTTTAATCATTTGTTCGTCTTTTCTGATTTCAGTTCCATGAGGATAAGTCGTTCGTGGTGCGTCTTTCTTTCTGTCTTAGGGTGTGTTCTAGACGCGCACAAAGCCACGGGACAGCTGGGCAGGGCAGCGACTGAGTGCAGCCACACTGTGTGGATGCGAGACGTGCGTCCATTGAGGACACTCACTGGTAGTTCTGTGAACTGACACTTCCAGACTTCAGTTAGGCTGAATACAGCCCATATAAAACACGTACCTGGTGTCAAGAGACTTGGGTATTTTTTAATTAATACGCAAGCTGATTGTCGCAAATGGGCGTAAGGCACAAGAAATTTAAATGAGGTAAAACTTAAATTCAGATGTGGCGTTTCAGGTTACTTGATAACCCCACAAAACGTTTATTTAGGAGTCAGTGAGACAAGAGGACGATCTGTAAGACTTAGGAGGAACAGAAATAAACAAGTCGGTACCACTCTTCACATATTAAATACCTAGTAAAAGTCGGATACGTCTGTACTTTTGCATACCACTAAATCTTGATCTTTCTCCATTCGATTTCAGCTACATAAGTGTGTAAAAAATTATCCTGTGCAACGTGACAACTAATCGTGGAGACGTATTGTGAACTTCTCTTTTAGCTATGGGACCTGTTAGGAGGATAGTACTCTTTGAATTTCTCTCCTACAGCTCCTGTAAGCTACTGTCTGAAGTCAATGGATTCTCAAGTTCGTGTGGTCAACGAAGTTGCCGACCCCTTAAATTTATTGCCGGGTATTAATAATTTCTAGTGGGAGGTTTTGACCAACCAGTAAAAATTAGCACGCAACGGATAAGGCAATATTTCTTTTTCGAACGGCTACAGAAGGAACCTGTACAGGGCTTACTAGGCAGTATATATATATATATATATATATATAGCTTTCACTTTCTTAATTTCGTCACCCAGGACTTGACTGAGATACTGATTTTGAGCTATTCTCTATGATGAGGGAGCAAATAATTAGCAAAAGATATGGCTTAAAAGATATTTACTCAGCATCAATGGCGTTTAAACTACTAGACTTATTTCTGTTGCAATGAACACGATCACAATTCGTCCCGCTAGTTAACATCGTTCAGCTTCGGCACGTAATCTTGCAATGGGAGACTGGTGCGTAGACCTGCCTTCAATGTAATTTTCTACAAACACGCAATTACACCGAAACGCAAGCTTATTGCTATTGGGCACGCAAAACAAGTTGAGCAAAGACGCTGCAAGTGAACTAGGTCAGGGTGCAAGAGAATTTCAGAAGTCTTTGTCAACTCAAAGGGCATTAAAATCAGATCCTTTGAAAAATGTACGAGCTTAAACCGTGTATACTCCGTAATGCACAACAGTGCCAACAAATCAACTAGTTATGGGGATCACACGAAACATTATCACTTCACACGTGGCCAAGTTTCAGTGGGCAACAAAAATCCAGAAAAATACGGAAATACGAAATTATTCTTTCGCTATTTACACTCGCGCAGCATCGTATGGTTATCCATCGTTTTCAATACATTTTCGATCCGAACTAAACACAGTCAATGTGGCGGTTGCTCCGACCTACCACGTCGCGCGAAAAAAGCCCACAAAGTAACACATAGAAAATAAATAAAAATCCCCCAAAATATTACTGAAAATCTAAGAGCAGATTAAAATACATTTGATGAGTGGATTTCCGTTAAGCGGAGAGCAGGAATAATGACTGTGAGCAAATTCCAAACGTAAAGGTCAACTGAAATGTGAAAATAAACTACCTTATCGAGATTTACTGGTTATCTTGCATCTGATTTGAGCAACTGGACTTCATTACTGAACAGATTTCACACAATCTGATACCTTTATTACTTTACCAAATCGAGAGCTGCGTCTCCACGGTCTGTTCAGTGCCGGGTCCCAGGAGCAAGAGACGACCGGACACGTCGCCTAGCCGAACTTCGTTAAACGGAGCCGCGAGAATTCGTGAGCTCTTTGACCTGACTTGCCCACCATCTTTGCTAAACTTGCTCACGTTTAGTGGGTTGGAACTATCCTACCACAGAACCATTCTACACATGCACAGCTAAGACCTTCGACCAAGCTTTCTGCTACATCATTATCTATCTCAATCATACAAACCAGGTCGCATAAAGGAATGGCAACTAGGAAATGTGGCACACATAAAATGAATGAATGACTGAATAAGTAAATAAATAAACACTTGGTCCATTCTCTTCTATATGTTACCCTACTAATTACTTCTGCTGAATAAAAAAGCACTCGCAATAGTTCTCATACGCCAGGATTTATTCAAGAAAATATGGAACGTGACAACAAGTTCCGTTTCACTTGTAACTGGTGCCTGCATTCAAGAGGAAAATAAATCTTCGCCTGTCATTACCGGTACGGTTTCACACTCGGCATATTCTTCCTGTTTTACATCTGTCCAATAGAAAACTGCTATTTCTGTTAGACTCTAAATTATCCGTGTTTTACTTAATTAGAGATGGGGACTAAACCAAATGTTCTACTATAACCTCCGTAAACATGTCAGTTATCTAGTAAGTGGATCACAGGATGCTGGGCTGTGATGTTATCCTTGCGTCTGCGAAAGACTACGCATTAACACGGTCCATCAGGTGATAGATAGTGGACGAAACGCGAGTGAGGGTAGCCATTTGAAGAGCAGAGGGGAAAAAGTGCCAAGGCTCGTGCCGTGGGAAAAAAGCTCTGCGACAGTGGGATGGGTAGTAAGAGCAGTAGTGGCCTACGAGCTGCGATAGTTCATGCAAGGTTGCATTTGTTAGAATGGGTATAGTGCATCATTACCGTGCCAACCGATGGCGATGTATCCCAGTTGCTGCAGCCGCTACATTCCTGGAACAATCGAGATCGTTTACAGTAGTGGGAGATCGGCCATAGATCATCTCACTGTGTGGGGGATGTGTGCAGCTTGTCTAGATGCAGTATACGGTACGGCTTCCCTGCGTGGTGCCAGTTACTCGGCAGTGTGTTCCAGCTGGATATCCAGTAATGGCGTCTGATTAACAGGGGCTCACCTGCCCCGTTGTGTTTGCGCGTGCTTGGCCATAGATGCTAGGTCCTTACAAGTATGTCTTTTGGTCTTTTATGTTTCCATCTATGGTTGTGGTCGTAGTTCCCCAGATTCAGAATAAACGGGTTCTGCGAATGTCTGGAGTTTCTGTATAGTCTTGTGGTGAGTTTGTGGATTACGTCCGTGAGAGTCTCAAGTCGGTATTTCCGGTGAAGGTCCGCGATGCATGTGTATCGTGGAGCATTGCTTATGATTTTGAGTGCTTTGTTTTGTATGAGCTGCAGACGGCGCAGGCGTGTGGGCGCAGCGTATCCACAGACAGGGGCTGCGTACGTCATCAGGGGTCGGATAAGTGTCACGTACACGGACCTCGACACCCTTCTGTTCAGTGTGCTACGCCTGTTGAGCATAGGGTAGAGCTGTTTGAGCCTCGCGATAGCTCGGTTGGTCATGTGTTGTATGTGGTCCCCCCAGAGTAACTTCCGGTCCAGCCAGACACCGAGGTATTTGACTTTCCCGCGGAAACGTATTGGGCGTACATGTAGAGTTAGTGGTCTGCAGTATCGGTGTTTGCGCAGTTGCTTCAGTCTTCTAGTGAACAAAACGGCTTCGCACTTGTCGACCTTTACTCTGACACGCCATTTCTCCAACCAAGTGTTTTTCACATCTTTGTCTATTTATCTTTCCTTCCTTCGGTATCACCTCTTAATCTTACCCTATTGATCCTCACCCTTCCTCTGACCAGTCAATTTCATCTCTACAAATGCACAGATAACTAAATCGTTTGGCCCAACAGTTCTCCTTTTCTGCTGGAACAGCACGCAGCTGGACTACTGGTCTGCGGACTCCGAGAATCAGCTGGCATGGCTTCCACGCGGCGGCGGTCTGCACGTGTACTGGACACCGCAGTGTGCCCTGGTAGTAGGGCGGTTGGTTTCCCCTGAAACCAAGGAACACAGGAGAAAAGCCGGCAGCCAAAGACTGCTTCCCAGGCTGAAGTGGCCGAGAGAGTGAGCCACACTCCTTCTCAAGGCTCTGCACGATTGTCGAGTCTGGTTACTTCCAAAACGGCACTGCCGAATCTCCCACCCATCCTTCCACAGTGAGGTCTCTAATGACGTCGCCGTCGACGGGACGTTAAACCCTGATCTTACTTTTTTAAACAACGGTGGAGTTTTTTTCCTTTATTGTATATCGATTTCCCTCGAAGGGGGCGGACTGGCAGCGGCTTACTACGCTGCTCTGCAACCTACAGACTTTGTAAAACGTAAAAAAGAAGATAAGAAACAATAAAATCAGGCGATAAAACGGGGACTTAAATTGTAAAACGGCGGAAAATTGTGGAAAGTTAAAACATAAAGCAAAGGGTTGGCAAATCTAAGGAAGCAGACAGGGAAAATAATAGGCAGACAATTTAAAAAACTTGGCGACAGTCTGGTTTCTGTTCGCAAGAGATATAAAAATCACACCCAGCGACAGTATGATGTCCGTTCGCAGCATTCGGAGAAGACACACAACACTGAACACTCACTCTAAACACTGTACTAAAATCTCGGCACAGAGATAACACACCATAGCCGAGGGCAGATGGGGGGGGGGGGGACAAGGAGGGAGGAGAGGAAAAACGAAAGGGGGCAACCCAAGGAGGGAGAGGACTCATAAGGGGGGGCAGGGCACACGTGAGTGGGAATGGGAAAAGACAGAGGAGGGTAATGCAAAAGGACTCAGGGGAGAGAAGGGGGGGCAGAGAGAGGGTAGGTGGGGAAAAAAAAGAAGATGGAAAGGAAGGAGAGGGAGCCCAGGAAAAGGGCAGAGGAAAGGAAGGAGGGGTGGTGAGGATCAGAGTTGATAGGAGGGATGAATGGAGGGAGAGAGGGCATCATCTGGGAGGGGGAGTTGATGGAAGACACCTTGGGAAAGGAGATGAAGGGTGTAGAGATGGAGCGTAGGGGGGACACAACAGTGAAGATGTGGCAGGGGGCGGGGATGGGAGAGGAGAGGAGCAACCAGGGGGTGAGGGGGATCAAGGCGGCGGGAGGAGTAGAGCATGAGGATATGTTCGAGGAATAGAAGCAGATGGGGAAAAGGAATGAGGTCATAGAGGATCCACATGGGGGACGGGAGGCATATATGGAAGGGGAGGCAGAGTGCATGACGCTCAAGGATCTGGAGGGAAGCGATGGAATTTGCACCTTCTCATTTATACTTTTAGGCTTTTCAAAGCTCCTTCTATGTACGTTTCGCGCCAGCCATGGTCATCATCGAAAAGACATTCCATATAATTTGTGTAAAGCTTACTCTTTGTATAGATATGTAGCTACTCTCTCTCTCTCTCTGCTGACAGCTTATCTGCAGTTGAAACCACATGTCATGTGGAACACTGGATCCACGCAGCACAATGAAAATCAGGATTGCGACATCTGATGGAATCCGGTAAATTACGCCATGCTGCGAGCTCTAGAGAATAACCCTGCGTGCTATGGATAAATAAAAGAGCTGGATGTTAAACGAGAACTGTTTATGCATAAACAACACACTCCGGCATTACTGTAAAGGGAAAGAAGCCCTCTTCCTTTGCTACTTCAACCTTTTGAATCCCAACGGGATATGTGTGTCGCATGATATCAGAGAAACAGTTGGAATTTGTTGTTTGTTATTGCTATGTATCAGTGTTCCACAGGTAAAGGGAAGCCACCTGACAGTTAACAGAATTATTATAATTACAGACTGTACATGTAGGTCATACTGTCCTCAAGATTCATTGTCAACCTTCATCTCCATATTGTCATATCGAATTAGTTCGCACCTGCAGATAGGTAACCCAATGACCAGATCTCCTTTGCGCCTTCCCGGACACACCTCACCGGTGACATGCAGCCATGACATGATGCTTGCCACATCACAGACGCAGCCTGTACTCAGAAACTGTAGTGTGAGCTACAAACGTCGAGAGATGATCCCTCCGCTGACATTTGTCTGTTTTCAGTATGTCTTGCAGATGTCGAGCAGTCGTCTTCTGATACCCTGGGGGTATCCTGTATGTCCTACACCACTCCCCTTCCCACTCAACGAAACCCCTTGGAAACGTAAACGGAGGAAAATCTTATTTTCACGTTGTTACTTTTGGCTAAGACATTAATTAAAATAATGATACATTAATGTTTTTTAAATATAATTTTTAGTCAAAGAGTTAGCGAAACTAGTGGTCACGTTATCCATCCACAATGAACTCGTGTTCAAAGAGAAGCCACCTTTTACTTGTAATGCAGTAAAGCATAACTTTTTTTTCCTTTGTTGTGATTTCATTCCTCTGCCCCATATGGGCAGGGGAGGGCTGTCAGCGGCACAATCCGCCGCTCTTCAGCCGAGTGACACTACAACTAAAACAAGAATAAAATGTTACATATATAAGGTGATAAAAAGGGGAACATAAAACAGAGTAAGGAGACATAATGGACGTTCATGGGGGGACAATTAAAAAAGTCATCATAAAGTTAAAAAACACAGTTTGTGGTTCTTAAAACACAAAGAAGACACTGAATGCACATGCACAGGTTAAAAGTCGGCCACAGTATTAAAAACACTCCAGAACAACACACATAAAACCCACTTGGAGCACTCATGATGAAGAATAAAACTGCCAGGTGGGACCTGCCGAGGGAGAAGCCGGAGAGGATGGAAAAGGAGGGGAGAGCAAAGGGCAGCAGGGGAGGTGGCAGGATGAAGAGAGTAGGGGTGTCAGGAGGTACACTAAGAGGTAGGAGGGAGTGCAGAGACACTGAAGGGGAGCACGAGAGAGGGAGGGGAGTAGGTGGGGATAGCCGCTCAGGAGAAGGGAGAGGGAGGAGAGAGAGCCCTGTGGAGGAAGCAGTTGGTAGGAGGAAGGGTAGATGCCAAGGCAAAGTTCGTCATCCGGGAGGGTAAAGCATAACGAGCAACAACGTTTTTTCTTGTCTAAGTGCAGTACAGAGTGTCTGAGTAATTTGATTGTAAAGAACATTTGTGTAGCTTATAGATCAGAATAGACAAGGTAGCTCAGGCTTGAAATGGAAGTCATGTAATTTTATCCAATTTAGGCTGAAAAAATGCGGAATTTGTTCTGCGACGTTGTGGAATAATTCCGCTTCAGCACCTGTAGTCTCATGACGTTCTGATAGGTGGCAGCGCTATACATAGCCTTCAAAATGACATCTGTAACAGAGATGCGTTTGCAAGCAGAGAGCTGTCATTGAGTTTCTTTTGGCAGAAAACGATAGTAGCACAAATATTCATAGGCGGTTGCAGAATGTCTAAGGAGACCTGGAAGTGAACAAAAGCACGAACGTCGTTGGGCGCCACATCTGCCACAATCACAACAAGGTCACGTAATCCCTGTGCGACCTCCCACATGCCAGCCGACTGCAACCAGCTGTGACTCCTGAAATGCTGGAACGTGCGGACACTCTCATTTGAGATGCTCGACAAATCACACTTAACTGGATATCTCTGCTCATAGTGGTGACACACTCGTCCAACAGTTGGTGCACTCAAAGGTGTGCGCCCTCTAGGTTGCTCACCGCATAACAGAAGGCCATAAAGACAAATAAAGGACCATGTGTGCAGAATTAGTTGCAGATTGGGATGGAGGTTATTGACGCAGCAAGACGTTGGCTCTGAAGTCAACTACTGGAGTGGAACCACGTGGGCATACATGCCAGTCCAGCAAGATGGCGTAAGGCCGTTGCATTGAACAGGAAAGATAGGACTTCATAGTCAAAAGAGTCAGGAATAAAATGTGTAATGTTGTTGCATTAATTTGTTCTGAAAGCGGTGCCGATGTTCAAGACCATAAAAGTGGGTTAGAAGCTGTGAGCTATGTGAGGAAGTTAACCTTGCATTACTGCACAACTGTTTCACCAGGTATCCAGTCTAGCTTACCAAATTCCCAACCACACTAACATTAATTATAATCTTTTAGTATTGATCTTACGATAACCGGTGATATATATACAGGGTGAGCCACCTCACATTGTCGCTTGATATATTTCGTAAACCACATCAAATACTGACGTATCGATTCCACAGACCGAACGTGAGGAGAGGGGCTAGTGTAATTGGTTAATACAAACCATAAAAAAATGCACGGAAGTATATTTTTTAACACAAACCTACGTTTTTTTTAAAATGGAACCCCGTTAGTTTTGTTAGCACATCTGAATATATAAACAAATACGTAGTCAGTGCCGTTTGTAGCATTGTAAAATGCTAATTACATCCGGAGATATTCTAAAATAAAGTTGACGCTTGAGTACCACTCCTCCGCTGTTCGGTTGTGTGTATCGGAGAGCACCGAATTACGTAGGGATCCAAAGGGAGCGGTGATGGACCTTAGGTACACACGAGACTGGAACAGCACATTACGTCCACATGCTAACACCTTTTTATTGGTCATTTTGACTGACGCACATGTACATTACCATGAGGGGTGAGGTACACGTACACACGTGGCTTCCGTCTTCAATTACGGAGTGGAATAGAGTGTGTCCCGACATGTCAGGCCAATAGATGTTCAATGTGGTCGCCATCATTTGCTGCACACAATTGCAATCTCTGGCGTAATGAATGTCGTATAAGCCGCAGTACATCTGGTGTAATGCAATGAAGTGAGGACCAATGAGGTGGTCGCCAATGATTCCGCACCATACATTTACAGTCCAAGGTCGCTGTCGCTGTACCTGTCTGAACCAGCGAGGATTGTCAACGGACCAGTAATGCATGTTCCGTAGATTCACTGCCCCGTGGTTTGTGAAACCCGCTTCATCGGTAAACAGGTAGAACTGCAACGCATTCTCTGTTCATGCCCATTGACAGAATTGCTCGCGATGGTTAAAGTCATCACCATGTAATTGCTGATGTAGCGACACATGAAACGGGTGAAAGCGGTGACTATGCAGTATGCGCGTGACACTACTTTGACTCAGTCCACCGGCTCTCGCAATGACCCGTGTACTCACGTGTGGTTTCATGGCAACAGCAGCTAGCACACCAACTGCACCCGCTTCTCCTGTGACGGGCCTGTTACAGACCCGTCTGCGTGCTACGACCATACCTGTTGCATACAGTTGGCGGTAGATGTTTTGCAATGTGCGGCACGTTGGGTGCTTTTTGTCCGGGTACCGTTACTGCATACACCCTGCAGGCTTCAGCTGCATTTCGTCAACACTCGCCATAGATGAGTATCATCTCCGAATACACCATGGTCACAGTTCCTACAACACTACACTATCACAGACGTCTGGTAACACGGTGTACTACAGTTGGTCTGCGTGCGGAGACGAATGCAGAATAACAATAGCAGCAAGCGCTACATGCGGACACTGCGACAGCTAGACCAAACCACAACAGTGCACTACAGCCACACTCGTCATCGTAAACATGACCCTGCAGATGCTGCTCGCCGACCGTGACCCGTGTTTGTTACAACACGCAATTGAACGTCGGAGGTTTCAAGCGTCAAATTTAGGTTACAATATCTCCGAATGTAATTAACATTTTACAATGCAACAAACGGCACTGATTACGTATTTGTCTATATGTTCAGATTTGCTAACAAAACTAACGCGGTTCCATTTTAAAAAACGTAGGTTTGTGTTAAAAAACATACGTCCGTGCATTTTTGTATGATTTGTATTAAACAATTACACTAGCCCGTCTCCTCACGTTCGGTCTGTGGAAACGGTTCGTCAGTATTTGATGTGGTTTACGAAATATATCCAGCGGTAACGTTAGGTGACTCACCCTGTATAAAAAGACAATTTAAATAAAAAGAAATAAATCAGTTTATATTTGGACATTTATTTTAGCATTGATCATTGTTCCGTTAAAATTTCAGCATATTACACTTGATTCAGAACTAAACTGGTGCCTTATTTAGGATTGTGAAAATGTGAGTTTGTAATCTTACGGAACACATCAAATATGGAGCCAAGACTGGGAGACTACATACAACACTGCATTCATAAAATAACACACGAAGAACGTTGAAACATATGCAAGAGGAAATTAACCACAACCAACCGATTCAATTTTCATCCAAAGAAGTTACGTTCGTAGCACAATCCTGTCCGTCATGAAATTACCACACACTGGTATACTAAATTGATACTAACTCTCTGTGAAATCTTCCCGAAAAGAATAGCTGAGGGCTACTTTGAAGATTACACCATATGCTTCAGGTGGTCAACTTGGTTTACACAAAGAGTGTAACTCCACAATAATTTTGATAATTAAAATAAATTACATCGAAATGCAATTTACAAAAGAAAAACCTCGAACTGGTTACTATCGTCTTACTATTAACCTGATGGGTCAAACAATTGTATAAGCACGTGGTACTGGTCTCACAAAGTACACCCCACGTGGGTTGAACATAAAGAAAAGTTGATATATTGATAAATATTGTCAAGACGAGATGTTATAATCTCACGCACATTCGCATTCAAGATTGATGATCTTAGTTAGAGTTACTGATCAACACGTGGTTCCACTTTACTCACAAAGTAGTGACAAAGCAACTACTGGAAGATATTCTGAACTTCACACTCAAAATACACTGCGTTGCAATTTAAGATAACATTAGATATTTTAGATCTAAACCTGAAATAAAGGTGATAAAATTTTCAGTTAGGCTGAACTTAAGAAATCCATTGTCCTACGGACTTAGCAGACACGCGCCTAGCCGGAGATCTTAACACTTCAGACGCTCGCCACGGACAGACTGACCTGCGCTCCTAGCGAGCGTGCTTCCCTATACAAAACGGAAGTGACCAGAGGGGCAGCTTCCTATACCAACATGACAAGGGACGGACAGGACCATACTACGGATAGAAACCTCTTTGCTTTTAGAAACGACGTTGGTCCTACTGTTCTCTAGCAGACAGGCTTGTCTGCTACCATCAAGTATGCACTAGAAATACATTTGCTCATTCATCCTTTCACACATCTACATGACTACTCTGCAATTCACATTTAAGTGCTTGGCAGAGGGTTCATCGAACCACAATCATACTATCTCTCTACTATTCCACTCCCGAACAGCGAGCGGGAAAAACGAACGCCTAAACCTTTCTGTTCGAGCTCTGATTTCTCTTATTTTATTTTGATGATCATTCCTACCTATGTAGGTTGGGCTCAACAAAATATTTTCGCATTCGGAAGAGAAAGTTGGTGACTTAAATTTCGTAAATAGGTCTCGCCGCGACGAAAAACGTCTATGCTGTAATGACTTCCATCCCAACTCGTGTATCATATCTGCCACACTCTCTCCCCTATAACGTGATAATACAAAACGAGCTGCCCTTTTTTGCACCCTTTCGATGTCCTCCGTCAATCCCACCTGGTAAGGATCCCACACCGCGCAGCAATATTCTAACAAAGGACGAACGAGTGTAGTGTAAGCTGTCTCTTTAGTGGACTTTTTGCATCTTCTAAGTGTCCTGCCAATGAAACGCAACCTTTGGCTCGCCTTCCCGACAATATTATCTATGTGGTGCTACCAACTGAAGTTGTTCGTAATTTTAACACCCAGGTACTTGGTTGAATTGACAGCCTTGAGAATTGTACTATTTATCGAGTAATCGAATTCCAACGGATTTCTTTTGGAACTCATGTGGATCATCTCACACTTTTCGTTATTTAGCGTCAACTGCAACCTGACACACCATACAGCAATCTTTTCTAAATCGTTTTGCAACTGATACTCGTCTTCGGATGACCTTACTAGACGGTAAATTACAGCATCATCTGCTAACAATCTAAGAGAACTGCTCAGATTGTCACCCAGGTCATTTATATAGATCAGGAACAGCAGAGGTCCCAGGACGCTTCCCTGGGGAACACCTGATTTCACTTCAGTTTTACTCGATGATTTGCCGTCTATTACTACGAACTGCGACCTTCCTGACAGGAAATCACGAATCCAGTCGCACAACTGAGACGATACCCCATAGCTCCGCAGCTTGATTAGAAGTCGCTTGTGAGGAACGGTGTCAAAAGCTTTCCGGAAATCTAGAAATACGGAATCAACTTGAGATCCACTGTCGATAGCGGCCATTACTTCGTGCGAATAAAGAGCTAGCTGCGTTGCACAAGAGCGATGTTTTCTGAAGCCATGCTGATTACGTGTCAATAGATCGTTCCCTTCGAGGTGATTCATAATGTTTGAATACAGTATATGCTCCAAAACCCTACTGCAAACCGACGTCAATGATATAGGTCTGTAGTTAAATGGATTACTCCTACTACCCTTCTTGAACATTGGTGCGACCTGCGCAGTTTTCCGCCGGCCGCGGTGGTCTCGCGGTTCTAGGCGCGCAGTCCGGAACCGTGTGACTGCTACGGTCGCAGGTTCGAATCCTGCCTCGGGCATGGATGTGTGTGATGTCCTTAGGTTAGTTAGGTTTAAGTAGTTCTAAGTTCTAGGGGACTGATGACCACAGCTGTTAAGTCCCATAGTGCTCAGAGCCATTTGAACCATTTTTGCGCAGTTTTCCAATCTGTAGGTACTGATCTATCGGTGAGCCAGCGGTTGTATATGAGTGCTAAGTAGGGAGCTATAGTATCAGCGTAATCTGAAAGGAACCTAATCGGTATACAATCTGGACCTGAAGACTTGCCCGTATCAAGCGATTTGAGTTGCTTCGCAACCCCTAAGGTATCTACTTCTAAGAAACTCATGCTAGCAGATGTTCGTGTTTCAAATTCTGGAATATTCCATTCGTCTTCCCTGGTGAAGGAATTTCGGAAAACTGCGTTCAATAACTCCGCTTTAGCGGCACAGTCGTCGATAACAGTACCATCGGCACTGCGCAGCGAAGGTATTGACTGCGTCTTGCCGCTTGTGTACTTTACATACGACCAGAATTTCTTCGGATTTTCTACCAAATTTCGAGACAATGCTTCGTTGTGGAACCTATTAAAGGCATCTCGCATCGAAGTACGTGCCAAATTTCGCGCGTCTGTAAATTTTAGCCCATCTTCGGGATTTCGGGTTCTTCTGAACTTCGCATGCTTTTTCCGTTGCCTCTGCACAGAAGGGAAGAGGGATGACAATATCTTATTATATACAGTATATCAAAAAAAGCGGATGTAGGTTCCGTATGAGAATGTGTGACATGAATTACATATAAACTGTGTTTTAAAGTGTAGTATTATGACAGATCGTTCTTTTTTATGTGTAAAAGAAACACGTTTCACTGCTCAGTCTCCTCCCAGATAGTCAGAAACACCACAGTAAATTTAGAAGAGGAATTTATGCCGTAAATGACAACAGACTTGAGAAATTAATATGAAAGGAATCCAACAGAGACTTTTCAAATTGTGTATTGGAATCCTGAATAACAGCAACCTGCTTTCAGAAAAAAAATATGTGTTGCGTTACTTAATGAATGTTTCTCGTGTGTCAACGCACAACTGAAGGAAAAAAGTCGCAACACCCAAAATAATTAATGTAGAGCAGTGAAAATTCGGAAATACATTTGCCTTGGTAACATAGTTAAGTGATTAACATTTCAAAATTACAGGTTCATGTAAACACGAGATAAGCTATTGCAAATGTGAAATGCTGGCACATTACTGCCAGAATGTAGAACGCAATCATTGCAAACATGCATGCATTATGTTGTACATGTTGTGGATGTCACTTTGTAGAATGGAGGTCCACGCCTGTTGTACTTGGTCGGTCAGTACAGGGATGGTTAATGGTGATGGCGGATGACGCTGCAGTTGTCGACGGTGATGTCCCACACGTGCTTAATTGGTGACTGATATGGTGATCGAGGAGGCCGAGGCAACATGTCAACTCTCCGTAGAGCATTGAGTTATAACCAGTATGTGTGTCAGCTTTATCTAGCTACAAAACACACACTGTTTACGAAGGCAGCACAAATTTGCAGTCAGGGTGCGTGGGACAACCACGAGAGTGTTTTTCCTGTCGTACAAAATTGCACCTCAGATCATAATTCCAGTTGTAGGTCCAGTGAGTTAAGCATGCAGCAGTTTGTTTGCAGGCCCTCAGCCGCCCTACTTCTAACCAGCACATGGCCATCACTGAGACAGAACCAGCTTCCATTAGAAAACACAACAGATTCACACCCTGTCGTTAGGGGGACAGAGCTCAGTCACCTCCACAATTGTGCGGGGGGGGGGGGGGGGGGGGGGGGGGGGAGTGTCAGAGACAGAGGAATAGTTACAATGTGAGTAGGGGCTGTCTAAAACCACATTGGAGTTTTGCTGAATAAGGCCCTAAGCAGACAGGTTCGAAGAAGGTGACTCGTTATAGATATGAGAGTGCCACGAATATCATTCACCAGTGGCTGTAATCATTAAAAAAAAAAAAAACATCTCCATAGGATCCAACGCAAGTGCGTGGCAGTGGCATGAGAGACCTGCAAATGATGGCTCAATACCTCGTTCCTTAGCTGATTCAGTCACTAAATTTGGTGAGAAGCGTGACTGTTATTACGATCTTGCACTGCACCCACACTTTTAATCTGTTAATACACATCTTGTGACCACCATCTACATTCAGTGTCGCGCTATTTGTGTGGAAGACCACTTCATCAGGGAGTGATACCACACCTCAATTTATAAAACATGTTTTTAACACGGATATAATTACAGATAATTGTGTGTGCCTGTGAACACAAGACCGCTTTTTATGCATGTTGACAGTAACATGGTTGTTGTGATCGGGTCGCATGTAAGACGATTATGTCTCTCTTCCTAAGACACAATGGTACCAGTCATAATAAAAACAAACTGAACATGTCCATCGATTGCGGATTTTCGCTCAGCATTGTTTAGTGTTGCCAACATTCAGTTATTGGCGAAGTATTTTACTTAGTAGATGTGTGATAGATTCCCTGTGATCAGCAGGCTTATAAAGTATGTGTTGGCATGTGAAGTTACTGTGGTCTGTTTACCGACATGTGCAAAGAAATTGGATATGTCCAGTCACACGGGAGGTGTGGATCAGATGTGGAAAACTGCGGTTTCACTGCATCGATAGCCGGCAGTGGAATGAAAGATTTTACATGGAAAATTATGTCCAGGCACAAGAATGGTATAGATATTGATATTCCCAGAGCCACACTCGTCAGGAGAAGGTACTTCTGATTCTTTTCTCACTGTCAAATGTCAACAAATTGATTTTACATTTGTATTATTTAATTGTAATTATACTGATAAATGTGTGGCTGGTATCCTAGGATGATTCTGCTCAACATACAGTTGCATGGCAGAGGTAACCAGTGACCAGAACGAGTTGACATTTCTGCCTTAAGGCGGGAGCTGTCGCTAAACCTCATGAACTGGTCAGGTGGGGTACATGTGTGTCGCTCTGGCTCTGAGCACTATGCAACTTAACTTCTGAGATGATCAGTCGCCAAGAACTTAGAACTAATTAAACCTAACCAAGCTAAGGACATCACACACATCCATGCCCGAGGCAGGATTCGAACCTGCGACCGTAGCAGTCGCTCGGTTCCAGACTGCAGCGCCTAGAACCGCACGGCCACTCCGGCCGACTGTGTCGCTCTCTAGATGGGTCAATAGTGAACTAATAATATGCCTTGGGCAGCCTTCCCGACTGCATGTGTAGCAAGTATTCTCCAATCTTTATATGTGGAGATTTGAGAAGATTCAACGTGGCGAGCGTTATCGCTGGACATATTGATTACATACGAATTCGTACCACTCCAGTCATCCCCAGATGTGCTCCACAACCAGATGGTCCTCTATGGTGGGCTGAGTTCGGCTGCGGACTGGGCGTAGTCTCTGATTCGCGTGTTGACATGTGGCCTGGGGTGCTTCATGTGGACATCTGGACACTAGCACACACGATGTGCGACTGTTTCTACAATCACCGACATCTAGCCACGACAGTTACCACTACTACAGACTGGATCATGGTCTAGGTGTGTTGTGTATAATGCTTCTTGACACTTCACGGTGGACTCTGTCATGTAGTGGTATTTGTTGTTGTTAGTATCCTATCATGCAGATGACCCTTCGTCTTCCTTCCAAATGTAGCAGACAGAACAAAATTAGCAATCCAATTGTGCTGTAAAAACCCAATCACAGCATCAAATTCCCGATTGATCAATTTATTGTTTCTGATAGTGGTATTGTGAGCATTTATCTGTCCAGCCCCTCCTGCAAATTCTTTGACATTGCATACAACTGAGCTGAAATTTTAAATTCTCAGCCATCTCCAATGTAATGAACTTCCTACCTAACAACCTGGCTGTGTTAGTATACACCAGTGGGAAGCAAGGGAAGAAAAAAAAAGTTCAAATGTGTGTGGAATCGTAAGGGACGTAACTGCTAAGGTCATCAGTCCCTAAGCTTACACACTACTTAACCTAAATTGTCCTAAGGACAAACACACACACCAATGCCCGAGGGAGGACCCGAACCTCCGCCGGGACCAGCCGCACAGTCCACGACTGCAGCGCCTCAGACAGCTCGGCTAATCCTGCGCGGCAGAAAAAAATCCAGATAGTGTTTGGAAACCAGCGATAACAGGGTCAGATCTCGCCACAGATACCACACCTCGCATCCACCAATAGGATGCAAGGAAAAACTGCCCACACAAAGGATATCGATTTAATTAATCAGTCAATCAGTTTGATAGAGTAGTGGATGCACTTCCAAGACAGCCACTGCTCGGCATTTTTGGAGGGTTACCTAGTTCTCCTGAAATGCCTTTGTTCCATCAGCTCCACGTTTCCATACCAGTGGAAGTTTGAGAACAAAGGAATGTACTGACCACTAATGCCAGGTCTGCATGAGTGTTGAGTGGGACAGGTATCGATTTAATTAATGAGTCAGTTAGTTTGATAGAGTTGTGGGTGCATTTCCAAGACAGCCACAGCTCAGCATTTTTGGAGAGCCACCTAGTTCTCCTGGAATGCCTCTGTTCCATCAGCTCCACGTTTCCATACCAGAGGAAGTTTGAGAAAAAATGAATGTACTGACCACTAATGCCAGGTCTGCATGAGTGCTGAGTGGGACAGAGGAGGGGGATGGAAGGGAGGAGCGGTGGGGAGGGGGGAATCTTGGTCTGTGAGAGTTGCAGCCACCTGATTCTTTGTTCAGGCTGGTTAGCTTGGTCTAACGGCTGCTGCAGTGCCACGAGCCCAGCGCATAGATCCGGCGGCGAGGCCCTGACAGTGCCTTCGACACGTGCTCACATCTCACGGTCCTGCTGGCAACACAGCTACTACAGAGGGACGCATGAAACTTCTGGTCTTACATCGCAGCTGCCAAGCATGTGTTTTTTTTTCAGAAGTAAGTGACCACAATGTAATTACGTGTGGTGAGTGTTTTGTGTTGACAGTATTACTTGTGCGATTCAGAAAAGAAAAATGGCAGAAATAGTTTAAATACTCCATACACTGCATTGTATCCCACAAATTGTTTAAATGAACAATATTCTATACACTGATGTTAATTTTCCAACAACTTCTGTACATAAATAAATAAACTTTATTCCATGCACTGCCTTGTATCCAATAAATTTGTTAAGTAAACAATAATTAAATGATTAACAAGTTCACTGTTACCAGTCACCGTTTTATTTATTTCCACGACGCGTTTCGAAGGTTTAAACCTCCATCATCGGGTGGAATACATAAGTAAGTATTACATTTGTGTGTGTGTTGTGTTACGATTTTTGGAGGAACTTGTGACACTGCCTAGTGGAGAAACAAGACACTATTTCAGAATATGGTTTAGGATTACTTTTGACAAAAGAAAATTAAACTGATATCTAATGGTAAACATTAAATAAGTAAACTACAGTACCTTCAGTGGTCACAGGTTCCTTTTGCTGTCGTAACACATCACATGTATACTGCCACATTTGTAAACAAATATGGTGTCAGAAATCAGCTGGGTGTAAGGATCGTATAGCAGAAGAGAAGACATAATCGCAAAGTGCAAAGAGTATACATCGTAAAAACATTATTACAGAATAATTGCTTTAAGCATTTAACTTGACAGAATTGGATTCATATACCACCTGAAGTACACACACATACATTTGACACCTCAAAACAAACACCGCCAAATGCTTAAAGCAATTATTCTGTAATAATGTTTTTACAATGTATACCCTTTGCACTTTGCGATTATGTCTTCTCTTCTGCTATACGATCCTTACACCCAGCTGATTTCTGACGCCATATTTGTTTACAAATTCTGACAAGTTTTAACTTGTCAGAATTGGATTTATATACCACCTGAAGTACACACACATACATTTGACACCTCAAAACAAACACCGCCAAATGCTTAAAGCAATTATTCTGTTTTAACTTGTCAGAATTGGATTTATATACCACCTGAAGTACACACACATACATTTGACACCTCAAAACAAACACCGCCAAATGCTTAAAGCAATTATTCTGTAATAATGTTTTTACGATGTATACTCTTTGCACTTTGCAATTATGTCTTCTCTTCTGCTATACGATCCTTACACCCAGCTGATTTCTGACGCTATATTTGTTTACAAATGTGGCAGTATACATGTGATGTGTTACGACAGCAAAAGGAACCTGTGACCACTGAAGGTACTGTAGTTTACTTATTTAATGTTTACCATTAGATATCAGTTTAATTTTCTTATGCCAAAAGTAATCCTAAACCATATTCTGAAATAGTGTCTTGTTTATCCACTAGGCAGTGCCACAAGTTCCTCCAAAAATCGTAACACAACACACACACAAATGTAATACTTACGTATGTAAATCCACCCGATGATGGAGGTTTAAACCTTCGAAACGCGTCGTGGAAATAAATAAAACGGTGACTGGTAACAGTGAACTTGTTGTTTCATTTAATGTCAGTAACAGTCACGGTAAAGCCTAACCTAAAAGTGTTCACATTTAAGGTAAGTAAACAATATTTCACACGAAACTTCCTGGCAGATTAAAACTGTGTGCACCGACCGAGACTCGGACTCGGGACCTTTGCCTTTCGCTGGCAAGTGCTCTACCATCTGAGCTACCGGAGCACGACTCACGCCCGCTCCTCACAGCTTTAATTCTGCCAGTATTTCGTCTCCTACCTTCCAAACTTTGCCCGCGAAAGGCAAAGGTCCCGAGTTCGAGTCTCGGTCGGTGCACGCAGTTTTAATCTGCCAGGAAGCTTCGTATCAGCGCACACTCCACTGCAGACTGAAAATCTCATTCTGGAATATTTCACACAGTACCTTGGTTATCAGAAAATGGCACAGGGTAGGTTCAGCATAGGATCGGGGTAGAGCCGATAGGTGGATCCCCGCAGTGTAACTGCATAATTAGAAGTAGTTGCTGGATGTGAGCTTCCCCAACCAAATAAAAGAGAGATCCAATCCCTGCAAATTGAATTTTATAAATAAATAACATATCTTCTGCTGTGAAATTTCAGCTTTTGACACCGTTCCTCACAAGCGACTTCTAATCAAGCTATGGAGCTATGGGGTATCGTCTCAGTTGTGCGACTGGATTCGTGATTTCCTGTCAGGAAGGTCGCAGTTCGTAGTAATAGACGGCAAATCATCGAGTAAAACTGAAGTGATATCAGGTGTTCCCCAGGGAAGCGTCCTGGGACCTCTACTGTTCCTGATCTATATAAATGACCTGGGTGACAATCTGAGCAGTTCTCTTAGACTGTTCGCAGATGATGCTGTAATTTACCGTCTAGTAAGGTCATCCGAAGAACAGTATCAGCTGCAAAGCGATTTAGAAAAGATTGCTGTATGGTGTGTCAGGTGGCAGTTGATGCTAAATAACGAAAAGTGTGAGATGATCCACATGAGTTCCAAAAGAAATCCGTTGGAATTCGATTACTCGATAAATAGTACAATTCTCAAGGCTGTCAATTCAACTAAGTACCTGGGTGTTAAAATTACGAATAACTTCAGTTGGAAGGACCACATAGATAATATTGTCGGGAAGGCGAGCCAAAGGTTGCGTTTCATTGGCAGGACACTTAGAAGATGCAACAAGTCCACTAAAGAGACAGCTTACACTACACTCGTTCGTCCTCTGTTAGAATATTGCTGCGCGGTGTGGGATCCTTACCAGGTGGGATTGACGGAGGACATCGAGAGGGTGCAAAGAAGGGCAGCTCGTTTTGTATTATCGCGTTATAGGGGAGAGAGTGTAGCAGATATGATACACGAGTTGGGATGGAAGTCATTACAGCATAGACGTTTTTCGTCGCGGCGAGACCTTTTTACGAAATTTAAGTCACCAACATTCTCTTCCGAATGCGAAAATATTTTGTTGAGCCCAACCTACATAGGTAGGAATGATCATCAAAATAAAATAAGAGACATCAGAGCTCGAACAGAAAGGTTTAGGTGTTCGTTTTTCCCGCTCGCTGTTCGGGAGTGGAATAGTAGAGAGATAGTATGATTGTGGTTGGATGAACCCTCTGCCAAGCACTTAAATGTGAATTGCAGAGTAGTCATGTAGATGTAGATGTATGATGAGCTTCTACCTCTCCACTATGTACTGAGTGTTTCTGCAACGATTTCTTGATGGGGGAAAGTAGGGGAGGGCTGAGATAGTCCCAGTATGGGGAGGGAATAATTAATTGAATAACTTAATTAATTTATCATTTTTTATGATATGGAAAGTGTGTACCAGTGAGGAGGAGTGTTGGGGATTTTCCAGAAAGGGATGGCGGGGGAGAAGGGTGAGGAGTTTCTTAGAAGGACAGAGAGTCATAAATCTTCCCCGAGGGGGTCATCAAGCATTTAGCAGAGCAATAAGTTAAGGTCGTAAATCAATCAAATTTGCCCCTCAATGTATGATTGCCCCAAATGTAGGCAACCCGCAATGGGGTGGAACGAACTTTGTCCCCTACTCCTGCTCTCCAATAACTCTCGCTTGACACGACTAAAGTCTCCAGGGCGGTGGTCTCGGGTCAGTGAAATGCATGCCACAGGCCACCTGGCTCAGAGCTGTCCTTGAAGTAACAGATTTGTAACAGTTCGAGGTGTCACTGTGGTGAATCTCAAATTGCTGCTGGAGATGCAGAACGATGCCCCAGAGCCACACGACGAGTGTGGCATCCTTTCCTCTCCGTAGCGCCATTTCACCGTCGAAAGCTCCATCTTCTTGAGACCATACATTCTCTTGACCACCGCTGCCAGCAATCACGTACAGTGACTACGTTTCTGCAAAGTATTTCTGCAGTATCGCGGAATATACAGCTTCTCGCGGCCATGTGAGAAGACCTCGTTCAAACTCAGCGACGTGTTCGTAATGGAGTCTTTGTCGCCTTAATGCCATTCTCGACGAACGTCAACTCACGGTGTCGCGTCTCAAAGGTAACTAACGCTCAACACCGTACACCTTGTAGTTAAGACAATCCTGATTTGCGTCCTCATCGTGGCGCTACTGGAGCCGCTCTTCAGCGACTGGTAGGCGTATTTCTACACCTGAAAGGTGGTGTATATCCAGATTTCACATCTTCCGTTTGTGTCGCACAGCTCTTGTTAGTCTTGTGACTATTCCTCCGTCAGAGCAAAGACCGCCAACTTCGCCCCAGGCGTGACAACAGTTCCCGCAGTCAGGAGGCCCGGAACCAGTAGCTGGCACAAATTAGGCTTTCACTCTTCAACAAATATGCGCAAGTTGGAACTACTTTTAACCGACGTTAGGCGTCTCAAATGAGAGTTTAAAGAATTTGCGACGGCTTCTGTATTGTGCAGTACTTTTGAAGACCGAAAAACCACAACATTTTTCGACTTTTTCAGTTTTTCACTTATAACTCGAAAGCGATACATCCTACAGAAAATGTCCAGAACGCCGTATTGAAAGATCATAAAATTTCTGGCTTTCTTAAAAGTTACAATGTGTTCAGCCGTTTAATCACAATCGATCCTCAAATATCGGCAACTCTTACCAACTGGGTGGAAAACTGAGTTATGCACATATTCCAACGCCTGTAATTCAGAAAGTGCTGCTCTAAATGAGAATTGTTACGCATGAAACTTGTAGAGTATCAAATTCTGCGTGAAAGAAGCTCCCAAATTTCAAAATTCACCCACTCATTTCCAAAAATACAAATAAAAAGATGAAAATATTCATAGCACAAAATTTTTGCAAAGACATTTCTGCAAAGTCAAATTACTTTTGAACTTCAGACCATCCACATTCATCCAAATATTCAAATGTGAAGGCAGTTTACTAAGGTACCTACCTACCTAGGTAGTTAGCTCTCTGTACTAATATTAATTAACTACCACGCCAGTCGATGATGACGATCAACGGATTTAAAAATAAAAAAAATCAATCGAAAGGTTTTATTAATGGAAAAATACTTCAGTTACAACATAAAACTGATGAGAGATATTTTTTTTTACAAACAATCTTTAAACAATTACAGCTGACTAGCATCTTGCGATGTGGTGATTTCTTTTCATATTCAAATCATAAGAAAAATTTTTGTGACACAAATGTCCATGTCCCTGCTCTCTGACTGTTCCAGATCCTTGACAAACACCCTGATCGGCAGATAAGAGAATGGGCGTACTACTCGTGTTACTGGATAGTGCATATTTAAACACTTGCACGGCTAGAGCCCACTAGAGCATGTATGCATTAAGATATCGGCAACTTTCTAAGAAGGTCGGTGTCTTCGATCAGCAATAAAGAGCAAAGGATCCCCCCAAAGGCAGTGTCAGAAGTGCTGAAAACTTCAAACTGCCACCAGCCATTCCTTTTCAGTCATGCAGTACCGACGCTGTACGTCTGTCCATCGTGTGGCTCTCAAAGCAGATGGTCCAGTGTTTTGTATCCCGCCTGGATAGGCAGCGCGTGGCTCTGCTCCTCTGTACTGCTTTTATAATATAGGCCGAGAGTGAAGGACGCGAGTAGGAGCAGGAGAGGTGAAGCACTTCGTTACTGCATGTAACTTTAACACTTTTAATACAGTCAAAACACAAGTAAATATCAAATGCATATATAACTTTGACTAGGTTGACAGTGTCTTGAAAGCAGGATATAAGATGAACATCAACAAAAGCAAAACGAGGATAATGGAATGTAGTCGAATTAAGTCGGGTGATGCTGAGGGAATTAGATTAGGAAATGAGACACTTAAAGTAGCAAAGGAGTTTTGCTATTTGGGGAGTAAAATAACTGATGATGGTCGAAGTAGAGAGGATATAAAGACTAGCAATAGCAAGGAAAGCGTTTGTGAAGAAGAAAAATTTGTTAACATCGAGTAAATGTCAGGAAGTCGTTTCTGAAAGTATTTGTATGGAGTGTAGCCATGTATGGAAGTGAAACGTGGACGATAAATAGCTTAGACAAGAAGAGGATAGAAGCTTTCGAAATGTGGTGCTACAGAAGAATGCTGAAGATTAGATGGGTAGATCACATAACTAATGAGGAGGTATTGAATAGGATTGGGGAGAAGAGAAGTTTGTGGTACAAGTTGACTAGAAGAAGGGATCGGTTGGTAGGACATGTTCTGAGGCATCAAGGGATCACCAATTTAGTATTGGAGGTGAGCATGGAGGGTAAAAATCGTAGAGGGAGACCAAGAGATGAATACATTAAGCAGATTCAGAAGGATGTAGGCTGCAGTAGGTACTGGGACATGAAGAAGCTTGCACAGGATAGAGTAGCGTGGAGAGCTGCATCGAACCAGTCTCAGGACTGAAGACCACAACAACAACATGTTGAGCACGTAGGTCTGAAGCCGTAGTCAATGTCTAATCCTGTGAAGTTAGGATGACTGTTCTGTATAATCTCAAAACTAACAAATACTCGTTGCTGTCCAAACTTTAACTGAACGTAACTAATACAGAGTCTCAATAGCAAGCTAACCCACTCGGTAGTAGAAGCGATATTTCCAGGCCGTCTGTTCTTGATGAAATGGGCCGGATTCAACACGGCACTCCCTGAGCTCCACAGATTCGTCCAGAGGGCGCTGTGGTCGGCGTAGTTTAGTCCTCTCTCTTAGCGCCACATTACGAGAGAGTGCACCTACGTTGTAGCATCGTAACTATCGACGCCACACAGTGTTTGACGCCACATAGTGTTTGACACCACACTCATTGCCACTCTCGTGATATAATCCAGCTTCTAGATTGTAATGGAAACTGTTGGTGGAGGGACAGAACCTTAAATTGAAGTGTGGATGATATACGATGATGTTCTCTGCCAGAGAATTTATGATCAAGCTGTACTGCTCGTGGTCAGATCATTAACGAAAAGTGTTACTCTTCTTTTAAAAAGGCTGTCAACTGTACTGTGTGTTCCATAGAACCAGGAACATATTTATAGGAAAGTTACATGAAGGCTAGGAATGCACGCAACTTTCTCTGGTTTTCTCAGGGCAGGCTGCAAGATTGTCCTCAACAGCCCGTTCTTCACGTAGGCTCAAGACGTGTCTGAGGAATTTTACTTCCTTGCTCTTCAGTGGCTAAAGGGTCTTGCCAGCCTGCGAAATTTTTTGTAACAGTTCCCCAATTTCACAAGAATAGCATTTTATTAACATTTTCTATAGCATCATTTATCTGCTTGTAGCAGTCCGCATTAGACAATCAACGTCATGTCGACGCTTATATCATCTGACATAAGCTGCGAGAGGTAGCCGTTCGGTCTGAGGCGTCTTGTCACGGTTCGTGCGGCTCCCCCCGTCGGAGGTTCGAGTCTTTCCTCGGGCATGGTTGTGTGTCTTATCATTAGCGTAATTTAGTTTAAATTAGTTTAATTAGTTTTTAAGCCTAGGGACCGATGACCTCAACAGTTTGACCCCACAGTCCTTACCACAAATTCCCAAATTCATCTGACATATTTATTTCCTGGGTGTTCCTTAATGCAGCTAGAGACACACCAACAAATTCTTCGAATGCTCATCCAGTTATCAGGATAGCATTAGACAATCAACGTCATGTCGACGCTTATATCATCTGACATAAGCTGCGAGAGGTAGCCGTTCGGTCTGAGGCGTCTTGTCACGGTTCGTGCGGCTCCCCCCGTCGGAGGTTCGAGTCTTTCCTCGGGCATGGTTGTGTGTCTTATCATTAGCGTAATTTAGTTTAAATTAGTTTAATTAGTTTTTAAGCCTAGGGACCGATGACCTCAACAGTTTGACCCCACAGTCCTTACCACAAATTCCCAAATTCATCTGACATATTTATTTCCTGGGTGTTCCTTAATGCAGCTAGAGACACACCAACAAATTCTTCGAATGCTCATCCAGTTATCAGGATAGCCAGTTTTTTGACTATCCTTCGGAGTATGGAAATTAATAATGTGGCTGAAATGGTGGAAGAAGGTTACAACAAATTCTCCTTCTGATCATTGTTCCCTCCTGTGCAAGGATACTATGGTCAGGGGATGTTTTACTTGGAAGAAGTATAAAGGATGTCGCAACTTTGGTATACTTGAAAAGGGTACAGATTTCTCAGGAACTAGTTTTTCTAGCACGCGCTTTACGAACGGTAGTGAAAAGAAGTACCATCTACTGCCAGAGTTCGACCTGAGCTTCCGAAAGAGACCACGGTAGACTATCTGTCTCTCAGACGTTAAGCTACGCTCAGCACATTCCAGATCATCAATGAGCTGCAGAAATCTGATTGGCGTTGAGCCAACGCGCACAGCGAAGTGGCAGATACACTGTCCAATGCGCTCATCTCCTCTTGCTTCTCAACTTCAGTTCAATTTATAGCCTGTTCTCACTCCACTGTGGTCTTCACTCTTTTTCACTTTCCTCAATGTGTGTTGTCTAGACCTGCTCTCTCACACTGGCAAAGTGTCAGAATATTCAGGAAGTGACTACTTACATTTGAGATTTCACTTTAACCCTGACATCATTTTCAATCTTTTTAGGGCAGTTAAATTGGTAAGTTGCAATCTTACATACTCGGTATCGCTGAAAATGTATTGTATCATCACATGTTACTAAGCAACAATACATGTAATCGGTTTATGTTGTGGTCTCCTGAGAAGGTTCCCAACAGAAGTTCTCACGAGCAACGGTCACGCAGTAAGCCGCTTTGATGTTCTCTTAAATCAACAGAGATTTGAACAAAGCCTGTAGATGGTCCATAAGCTATGTTCCCGTTAACAGCATGCGAAGCGATATGCGTTTATGTGCCCACAAATCTTTCCGACAATCACTAGACGAGGACCGGTAGTCTCCTAACTTCAGTTTTAATATAACAAATGCTGGATGAGAAAGTGCTGCAGGCTCTACCTGTTGGCAGGAAGAGGGAAGGAGATTTTCAGTTGTCACTGTGGCAAACCTCGCTGTTTCCTCCGCTGTGTGGAGGTGTCGATGTCTGGGCGAGCATATGGCGGCTGCTCCCATCTCGCTCATTGGGGAATTGCTGTTCTGTGCATGGACCACCTTGGTTCCCTTTCACACGATTTCGAGTAAATCTTGCATTTAACGTCTGCGTTTGTCTTCGCATTGCATAGCTCACGATTTAAAGTTCTGTTTGCATCTTGTTACTACATTTCATCGTTAGTTCTTTATCACTCTGGGATCTAGAGCTTATGCTATTTAGTATACAAGCGTTTTATGAGCTAGCCTAAACTTTGGAAATCGTTTTGCATATCAACCTAAAACCTTGAGAGCCCTTAGGTGCCTTCCGCACAGGTACAGTTTTCATTGATTTGAATATTATCACTTAGTGATCCAGAGAAACCTAGAAATTGCTAGCAAATTTCTACTTACGTTTTTGATGAAAATAAATGTGAATCAATACAGCCTTCATTTAAAACATATTAACTGAGACCAAATAAAGTAGTATATTTGAAAATAACTTATCTCACTCGATGATTTCGTCCCACAGTATTCTGATGAGGTGACCCTTATACAATGAATATCGTTAGTGGATACCTGCTCAATGAATTGCAGTCTCACTGTCAAGTTGTTTCCAATGTTACGCAAAAGTTATGGCGAGAAACACATTGTTTTCTTTTAATCCTGAAAGTTAGCAGAGTCTCTTTTAATTATATGAATTTAATTATTTTTTTTATTTCGTTGAAATTTCAGCTGCATTAATACATAGCAGTCTGAATAATTATTAACTTAACAGTTCTACGATTGCTTTGGATTCTATCTGAGCATAGAACCGGTTGTTTGGTCTTTTGTGTGTTGAATTCGCTAATGTGGTAAGCAGCCTGCCATAACGGCTGCCGGACCCTGGTCGACTCGGACATTTATGTACAAAAGCAGAGCTACTGTAACTTATCAGTATCACTGTACACTATGTCTAATTGTACTTTTGTATCATTCCATTGTCTGCTGTCCTGCCCGTCCCCCTCCCATCCAAATTCTATTAACCGATATAGGGTCAGTTATAACAATAGGTGGAGTTAAATGCTTCGCAAGTAAGAATGAAGTAAGAAGCATCATGTTGACATCAGAACAGTTTCCTTGGCTATGCTTGTGTGCCGAGAGGATCAGGTGGTACTTTGATCTGCATTTCAATGGTAAATCTTTGGGACACAGTTCTCATGTCTTCTTCGCGTAGCTGAATTCCAAGTCTAGAATCCAGTTGTAAGCAATTTTCCATTACCACACCTTCTGGACCTGCTTACTGGCCCCACTCTTCTATGACAGGTACTTAACTTCTTTTACTCGTCTGTCCAGTTGCGAAAAGCCATTTTCCAGGCGATCAAAATGGGCATCAAATCTTCCAACATGTTGACTTACACAGGACAATTGGCTTTTTAAATTTGATGGCTTGCCTTTTAATCTGGCAGACTTCCTGTCATTATTTTCACAAAATCTGCCTATTGATTGTCAGAATAGTGTAAGCAACTGTCGAAACAAGACAGTAATTGCTGTCAGTTGATTGTCAGAATAGAATAAGCGTCTGTCGAAATCCCAAAAGGGATGGTGATGCAGTTCATGTGGTTTATTTATTTATTTATTTATTGTTCCGCAGTACCACATTAAGGAGAAGTCTCCATGGTCATGGAACGAGTCAATACATGAAATTATAACACGATTGTAGAAACAGAGAAAATGAAATATAAGAAACATATCCAGTTGTAGATTGTGCAAACAGATAAAATGTAATATAAGAAACATATTCAGGCGACAAGTCGTTAGTTTAAATAAAGAAAATCAAGAATGTAACATTGGAATTTGCTTAACTTTTTAGCTCTTTCAGGAGCTCTCGACAGAATAGAAGGAGTGAGCCATGAGGAAACTCTTTAGTTTAGACTTAAAAGTGTTTGGGCTACTGCTAAGATTTTTGAGTTTTTGTGGTAGCTTATTGAAAATGGATGCAGCAGAATACTGCACTCCTTTCTGCACAAGAGTCAAGGAAGTGCATTCCACATGCAGATTTGATTTCTGCCTAGTATTAACTGAGTGAAAGCTGCTAACTCTTGGCAATAAGCTAATATTGCTAACAACAAACGACATTAAAGAAAATCTATACTGTGAGGGCAATGTCAAAATTTCCAGACTATTGAATAGGGGTCTACAAGAGGTTTTCGAACTTACACCACACATAGCTCGAACAGCCCGTTTTTTAGCCAAATATATCCTTTTTTGAATCAGAAGAATTACCCCAAAAAAATAATACCATATGACATAAGCGTATGAAAATATGTGAAGTAGACTACTTTTCGTGTTGAAATGTCACTTATTTCAGATACTGTTCTAATGGTAAATAAAGCGGCATTTAGTTTCAGAACAAGATCCTGAACATGGGCTTTCCACAACAGCTTACTATCTATCCGAACGCCTAGGAACTTGAACTGTTCCGTCTCGCTTATAATATGCCCATTCTGTCTGATTAAAATATCAGTTCTTGTTGAATTGTACGTTAGAAACTATAAAAACTGAGTCTTACTGTGATTTAGAATTAAATTATTTTCCACAAGCCATGAACTTATTTCATGAACTACATTATTTGATAATGTTTCAGTATTACACACAAGATCCTTCACTACCAAGCTGGTGTCATCAGCAAACAGAAATATTTTTGAAACACCTGTAATACTGGAAGGCATATCATTTATATAAATAAGAAACAGCAGTGGCCCCAGCACCGACCCTTGGGGAACGCCCCACTTAACAGTGCCCCATTGGGACTGAACATCACTACCACTCTCAATATTGCGGAGAATTACCTTCTGCTTTCTGTTCTTAAAGTAAGAGGCGAACCAATTGTAAGCTACTCCCATTACTCCATAATGGTCCAACTTTTGCAGTAATATTTTGTGGTCAACACAGTCAAAAGCCTTCGTTAGATCAAAGAAAACACCTAACGTTCGCAACCTTTTATTTAATCCGTCCAAAACCTCACAGAGAACAGAGAATATAGCATTTTCAGTTGTTAAGCCATTTCTAAAACCAAACTGTGCATTTGACAGCAAATTATGATAATTTAAATGCTCCAGTAACCTTGTATATACAACCTTCTCGATAACTTTAGCAAACACCGATGGCATAGAAATAGGTCTATAATTGTCAGTATTATCCCTGTCTCTCTTTTTATAAAGTGGCTTCACTACCGAGTACTTTAATTGGTCAGGAAACCGACCACTCCTAAAGAAAAAGTTACAGATATGGCTAAGTACTGGGCTAACATACATGGAACAATACTTCAGTATTCTGCTAGATACCCCGTCATATCCATGAGAGTTCTTCGTCTTTAGTGATTTAATTATTAACTCAATCTCCCTCTTGTCAGTATCATGGAGTAGCATTTCAGGTAATAGTCTCGGAACACTTTTTTCTACGAGCGCTATATGATTCCCTGTTGGGACTAGGTTTTTATTTAGTTCACTTGCTATATTCAGAAAGTGATTATTAAATACTGTACATATATGCGACTTATCAGTAACACCGGCATTCCCACTACGCACTGATTCTATATCCTCTACCTTTCTCTGCAGACCAGCCACTTCCTTTACGACTGACCATATGGTTTTAATTTTATCCTGAGACTTAGCTATTCTATCTGCATACCACATACTTTTTGCCTTCCTAATAACTTTTTTAAGCACCTTACAATACTGTTCGTAATGTGCTGCTGCATTTAGATTTTGACTCTTTCTAACGTTTTGATATAATTGCCACTTTGTTCTACCGGATATTCTTATCCCTCTAGTCAGCCACCCAGGCTGTCTGTTTGTGCTAGTACCCTGTTTTGAACGTTCTAACGGAAAGCGACTTTCAAAGAGCACGAGAAAAGTCTTGGGAAAAGCATTATATTTATCGTCTACTGTATCAGCGCTATAAACATCTTTCCACTCTTGTTCCTTGATGAGGCTTACAAATGTCTCTACAGCAACTGAATCTGCTTTCCTAAACAGCTGATTACTATATTTAACACGTGATGCAGCACAAAAATCTTTTAGAGTTAAAATTTGTGCATCATGATCTGAAAGGCCATTCATCTTTTTGCTAACAGAATGCCCTTCTAGTAATGAGGAATGAACAAAAATATTGTCTATGGTTGTTCTACTGTTCCCTTGCACTCTCGTTGGAAAGAATACGGTTTGCATAAGATTATATGAATTAAGGAGTCCTACCAGCATCCTTTTCCTTGCACAATCACTTATACATTTAATATTGAGTGATTCTTGAGTTTCTCCCGGCGTATTTGATAATCAAAATATCCACGGGTGTACTGCCGGTCTATAGTGTCCAACGGGCACAATATTTCGGCGATCAAACATGTCGCCATCATCAGGTGAACTGACGGACTGAGCTCCTGTGAACGCGCCGGCACGGAGATCCGTACGCTATGACTGGTCAGGGGGAACTGGGTTCGGTCTCGTCTCGTCTCGCTTAAATCACGGACATCCTCTGCCCGGAGATGATGGAGGCTAAGCAGCAGTGCTGCTATTCCTCCTTTATCCTCTATGTTGTCGTATGGGTGGCCTCTCGTTCGAATGGGCCTCTGGCTACCCCGCTGAGTTTAAACTAACGAAGTAGTTGATCGCTGGCATGTCCTCTGGGGCAGGCTTACGACTGCCGGAGCGCCACTCCTTCTTCACCCACTTCTCTGTGACCTGGCAGATGTGTTCCCAGTCGGAAGGGGTGAAGATGGGGCGGCTGTTGAGCAGTATTAGCTCCTTCCTCGTTACCACCTCACGCAACATGCCTCGCGTGTGGCCAAGGTCGCACGGTTGGTGAGGCAGTGACGGTTTTGCGTGCGCCGGCGTGAAGGGGTACGGGTTGTCCCCATGAGGATACGTCCCGTCCTTCAGCGACGCCACGATCTTTTTCAGGAAGGGCTGCACGCTCCGCTCGTCCGGAAGCGGAAGGGGCAGTTCTTCGACGCTTTCCCCTTCTTCAGCTTGCGAAGAAGCGGTCGGCATCTCTTCCTCGGATTGTGCTTCTTCTTCCACGTCTGTCTCCGAGGGAGTAGACAGCGCAGGCGTCCCGACGTCGACTTCCATGCGCGAAGCCGCCTGCATCGTTGCAGGAGGCGAGTCGGTGGACGTCTGGGTGGCGGCGTCTACCCCGACTGGCCGCCTCACGGGGCCGGCGGGAGTAGCGACAGGCGGCGCCTTCTTGAAAAGTCGCAGCTCCTCTCGCAACTCTTGCAGCTGCCGGTGTAGACCGACGATCTCCTTCTGCATGGCCGCTCTCTCTGCCGCCATCGCGGTTTTGAGGGCGGCCACGGCGTCGTCGGTAGCGGCGCTGGGCGCGATTGCGGCTGCCTCGTTGTCCCCGTTGTGCGGGGGTGGCGGAACGGCCGCCTCTTCTTCCTGTACCGCTTTCTTGGCGGTTGTTGGTCTCCGCTGCTTCAGGTATGCGCAGCTGCGTGCGTTTGCGGCGTGCGAGCCGCCGCAGTTAACGCACGTTGGTGCGACGTGTGAAGGCTTGTCGCAGTCACGTGTATCATGCGCCTTTGCACATTTCAGACACGCAACTTCTTCCCTGCACGACCTGGCGACGTGGCCCATCTTCTGGCAGCGGTAGCACTGCCTCTTGTGCTGTGGACGGCTGCGCTTCTTCTTCTTGTTGCTGCCGCGGCCGTCTCCTGCCAGCGTGAGCAGAAGCTTTGCCACAGCAGCAAGTTTGCCCCCATTTCCGCGTCCGGACATGGCGATGGGCTAGTTTTGGCGTTCAACAAAAAAGAACACAACGGTGCGAGCCGCAGCGAGTCGAGCAGCGGAGTGCGTCGCGTGCGTGGGGTTCGGTCGCGGCGGCGGCCGATTTAAATAACCTCCGCCCGCGGCGCGCTCCCTCCGCCGTCCGCGCCCCGCGCCACGGTAGCGCGGTGGAACAGATTGCGACGGCGTCTGAGATGACGTCGGTGTGATGGCTCTGTCCGCCGTGGTCGTCACAACTATGCGTTTGCTCGATTTACTCTTGATTAACCCAATCGCTGGTTCCCAAGCCTTGCTAAGATTATAGCCACAGTCACGGTTTATGAGGTCGTCATTGGTGCGAATTTCGATGGCCTCTCTAACAACGCTGTCCCAGTATCTCGACGTCTGTACCAGAATCACTCTGAGGTCATACTCCATAGCGTGATTTTCCGACAAACAATGTTCAGCGACGGCCGACTTGCTCGGATACATCAGTCGTGTGTGCCTCTGGTGTTCACGGCATCGATCCTCGACGGTACGCATCGTCTGACCAATATACGAATTGCCACATTGACACGGAATCTGGTACACGCCGGCATTCCTCAAACCGAGATCATCTTTGGCGCTCCCAACCAGTGCACGAGTTTTATTCGGAGGACAAAACACAGTTCTGACCCGGTGTTTCTTCAGAATGCGGGCGATTTTACCCGAGAGTGCGCCTGTGTATGGAATAAACGCAGTGCCTACCTCCTCCCTCGTGACTTCATCCATCTCAACAGGTTGTGATGCAGTGGTTGGGCGGAGAGCACGTTGGATCTGCCATTTTTTCGAAATACAGTTCTCAGATGTTCCAATTCCTGGGGTAGACTCTCTGTGTCAGAGATAGTGCGCGCCCTATGTACAAGAGTTTTAAGTACCCCATTCCTCTGTGAAGGGTGGTGGCAGCTGTCTGCGTGCAAATACAGATCAGTGTGTGTTGTCTTTCGATACACCCAATGACCTAGGGTGCCGTCAGCCCTTTTCCTGACCAAGACGTCAAGGAAAGGTAATTTACCCTCCGTTTCAGTCTCCATAGCGAATTTGATGTTGGGGTGTATGGAGTTTAGATGTGTAAGGAAGTCAAAGAGTTTATCCATACCATGTGGCCAGATGACGAACGTGTCGTCCACGTAACGGAAAAAGCAAGTAGGTTTCCATTCGGATGACGACAGGGCTTCCTCCTCGAAGTTCTCCATGTACAAATTCGCTACCACCGGTGAGAGTGGGCTACCCATGGCGACTCCCTCCGTTTGTTCGTAGTATTCTCCATTAAAAAGAAAATACATGGAAGTCAAGACATGCCTAAAAAGTTCAGTGGTATTCTCGTCAAACCTCTGACCAATCAACTCTAGTGACTCTCGCAGGGGTACCCTCGTAAACAAGGAAACAACGTCAAAACTCACCATGATATCTGACTCATCCAACCTGAAGCTATCAAGGCGTTTAACAAAATCCACGGAATTACGGATGTGATGAGGGCATTTACCGACATAAGGACTTAATATTGTCACCCCAAGGTCCGGTACCGCCTAGACTATATGGACTCCCGAAGGTTCACAAAGAGGAGGTACCATTACGCCCCCTTGTCAGCAACATCAGGGCACCTACATATTTGTTGGCCAAATACCTGACGGGAATATTAAGTCCTTATGTCGGTAAATGCCCTCATCACATCCGTAATTCCGTAGATTTTGTTAAACGCCTTGATAGCTTCAGGTTGGATGAGTCAGATATCATGGTGAGTTTTGACGTCGTTTCCTTGTTTACGAGGGTACCCCTGCAAGAGTCGCAAGAGTTGACTGGTCAGAGGTTTGACGAGAGCACCACTGAACTTTTTAGGCAGATCTTGACTTCCACGTGTTTTATTTTTAATGGAGAATACTACGAACAAACGGAAGGAGTCGCCATGGGTAGCCCACTCTCACCGGTGGTAGCGAATTTGTACATGGAGAACTTCGAGGAGGAAGCCCTGTCGTCATCCGAATGGAAACCTACTTGCTTTTTCCGTTACGTGGACGACACGTTCGTCATCTGGCCACATGGTATGGATAAACTCCTTGACTTCCTTACACATCTAAACTCCATACACCCCAACATCAAATTCGCTATGGAGACTGAAACGGAGGGTAAATTACCTTTCCTTGACGTCTTGGTCAGGAAAAGGGCTGACGGCACCCTAGGTCATTGGGTGTATCGAAAGACAACACACACTGATCTGTATTTGCACGCAGACAGCTGCCATCACCCTTCACAGAGGAATGGGGTACTTAAAACTCTTGTACATAGGGCGCGCACTATCTCTGACACTGTAAGGTGTCAGGCAAATCCAACACCTTCCATGAAAACCCTGACATGATAAGCAAATCCAGTAGTATGTCACATAGCTCCGAATAAATCGTGACATTAAATTAACCAAAGTAATACGAGTAATGAGTAAGCAAATGGAATACCACAGACTAACACAGGAATGCCTAAATGCATGTCGTACCTTCCCACCGTGAGGCAGACGCAGCTCTGAGGGGAGAAACGAGGACAGAAGCCGAGAGCAGAACCGTGTTAAGCTAGAAGGCCCTACGATAAGGGAGGGGCTGGACACCCACGCCGCCAGACTACCTGTACGCCTACACAACCCGCACGTTTTAGCGTGAGGCTTTTTCGCGTCTCAGGTACGTCAAGGACCACCCCCACCTCATGTTAAAAGCTAGAGCCCTTCAGAAAAGCAGTATAGATCTTACGATAACACAAAGAGGGCCACTACCACCCGCAAGTTATAGCGTGAGACTTTTTCGCGTGTCTGTTACATTAGGACAATCCTCCAGCCCAGTTAAAAGATAGAGCCCTCCAGAAGAACAGTATAGATCTCACGATAACGCTAAAAGGACCACACCACCTGCACGTTTTAGCGTGAGACTTTTTAGCGTCTCTGTTACGTTGCAAACTTTAAAACATTGCTCCACCACGAAAAGTATAACGTTTCTCATTGGATAGACAGAATTTTTGTAGGCGGAGCTTAAGGTTAACATTGAGACCCTGATTGGTCAGATTAAAACACAGACAGATAGTTTTTTAAACCAACTTCGGTAAATGGTTGTAAGGAGAAGTTAGGAGAGAGTTAGTTCCGAGACGGCGGGCTGGATGGCTGCTGCGCCGGCCGCTGCCGCCCTGACGCTGCTTAGACACCGACAAGGTAATGAACGCACGCGATGCCGCATTTTTGAGCGCATAAGGCTTCACTCAGAACTGCAAAAGTCTCATCTGTTACACCCTCTTTTTGCGTAATACTAGTGTCGATCGTTAATTAAAACTCATGGTCTTCACATTTGCCACTTGAAGAACAGATCTGAAACGCGATGATTTTTCTTTTATATAGTTATTGAGAAGCCACATCAGCCACTGTAATTTACGACAAGTTAGATAACTAATTGAAGATAATTGAGGGTCACTGTAGACCATTTTGATAGTTTTCTCTTTTGTGAAACTTAATTTAAACCTAGATTATAGATGTGATATGGCATAGGTCATCCTTCGATCGATTGTAGAACTTGGAAACCCATTTAGGGAATATTCGTTCACATTTTTGTTGAACGCAGTTGGTTTTTACCATCCTGTATTAAAACATTTCCTTTTGTCAATAGTGCAATTTATAAACGATGTTTTGTGAGTAGAATAAAATTTCCAATGGTAAACTTAACTGTTTTTTCGACGTTATTTTACCAGCTAACTAAAAATAGGAAAGCCTTGAACCCTTTCCACTAAATTTAGTTAGTATTAAGATTTTTTTACAGGGAGTGCAGTGGAGCTGACGCTGAGATCATTTAGTACTTGGTTATATCATCGCTAGTCTCACTGAACTCTTCTGAATTCTACATGTCATGTGTGGTCTGGCGTCTCCTTACCAGCAACAGGTCGCAGGTTCAAACTAGTAAATTCCCTAAAAAACACGCTCAGAGCGTCGTTGCGCGAAAGTGGTAGGGAGACACGATATAGAACAATCAGACACCACCATGAATGTTTAGAGCACAGAGAGTTTACCCCAGGAATTGGAACATCTGAGAACAGTATTTCGAAAAAATGGGTACTCAGAGTGGCAGATCCAACGTGCTCTCCGCCCAAACACTGCAGCACAACCTGTTGAGATGGATGAAGTCACGAGGGAGGAGGTAGGCACTGCGTTTATTCCATCCACAGGCGCACTCTCGGGGAAAATCGCCCGCATTCTGAAGAAACACGGGGTCGGAACTGTGTTTTGTCCTCCGAATAAAACTCGTGCACTGGTTGGGAGCGCCAAAGATGATCTCGGTTTGAGGAAGGCCGGCGTGTACCAGATTCCGTGTCAATGTGGCAATTCGTATATTGGTCAGACGATGCGTACCGTCGAGGATCGATGCCGTGAACACCAGAGGCACACACGACTGATGTATCCGAGCAAGTCGGCCGTCGCTGAACATTGTTTGTCGGAAAATCACGCTATGGAGTATGACCTCAGAGGGATTCTGGTACAGACGTCGAGATACTGGAACAGCGTTGTTAGAGAGGCCATCGAAATTCGCACCAATGACGACCTCATAAACCATGACTATGGCTATAATCTTAGCAAGGCTTGGGAACCAGCGATTGGGTTAATCAAGAGTAAATCGAGCAAACGCATAGTTGTGACGACCACGGCGGACAGAGCCATCACACCGACGTCATCTCAGACGCCGTCGCAATCTGTTCCACCGCGCTACCGTGGCGCGGGGCGCGGACGGCGGAGGGAGCGCGCCGCGGGCGGAGGGTATTTAAATCGGCCGCCGCCGCAACCGATCCCAGTTCCCCCTGAGCAGCCATAGCGTACGGATCTCCGTGCCGGCTCGTTCACAGGAGCTCAGTCCGTCAGTTCACCTGATGATGGCGACATGTTTGATCGCCGAAATATTGTGCCCGTTGGACACTATAGACCGGCAGTACACCCGTGGATATTTTGATAATTAATATTGAAGTCACCACATATAACTAACTTTTAGTATTTCCTATAAAGTGAACCAAGAATCTCCTCTAGCTTTAGTAAAAATGTTGTGAACTCAGAGTCTGGGGATCTATAAATAACAACAGTAAGAAGTTTAGCTCCACTAAATTTAAACACGCTTGCACAACATTCAAACACCTATTCAGTACTTTGAAACATCAATTGACTCAAATGGGATACCGTTTTTCACATACATGGCTACTCCCCCACACCGCAAAGAGCTCCTCAGATCACCAAAGCGTGGTCTGTCAGCGTGGTCGCTGTCGTTCAACTCGACAGAAGTGCAAAACTTTCACAAATTGCTGCAGATTTCAATGCTGAACCATGAACAAGTGTCAGTGAGCGAACCATTCAACGAAACATCATCGATATGGGCTTTCAGAGTAGAAGGCCCACTCGTGTACCCTTGATGACTGCACGACACAAAGCGTTACACCTCGCCTGGGCCCGTCAACACCGACATTCGACTGTTGATGACTGGAAACATGTTGCCTGGTCGGACACATATAATGCGGACGTCAATGCGAGATGCTTTTTACAGTTTCCACAATGAAACATTGTCTCAAAATATGGTAGAAAACCCTAAGAGATTCTGTTCGTATGTAAAGTACACTATTGCCAAACACAGTCAATATCGTCGCCGCGCGATAGCGACGGAAATGTTACCGATGATGGTGCCAATAAAGTGGAATTACTGAATGCAGTTTTCCCGTAATTCCTTCACGAAAGAAGACGAAGTAAATATTCCAGAATTCGAAACCAGAACAGCTGTTAGCATGAGTGACATAAAAGTAGATATCTTAGGTGTTGCGAAACAACTCAAATCACTAAAGAAAGGCAAGTATTCCGATCCAGATGGTATACCAATCAGGTTCCTTTCAGAGTATGCAGACACAATAGCGCCTTTCTTAGCAATCATATACAACCACTCATTTGACGAAAGGTCTGCTCCTAAAGACTGGAAAGTAGCACAGGTCAGACCGATATTCAAGAGAGGAAATGGAAGTAACCCATTGAATTACAGCCCCTTATCATTGACCTCAATTTCCAGTAAGATTTTGGAGCATATACTGTACTCGAACATTATGAATCACCTTGAAGAAAATGACTTATTGATACGTAACCAACACGGATTCATAGAGCCTCTGCTGTTCCTGATTTACATAAACGATCTAGGTGATAATCTGAGCAGCCCGCTTAGATTGTTTGCCGATAACTCTGTAATTTACCACCTAGTAAAATCGTCAGACTATCAATTCCAATTACAAAATGATCTAGAGAGAATTTCTGTATGGTGCGAAAAGTGGCAATTTGCAGTAAACAAAGAAAAGTGCGAGATCATCCACATGGGTACGAAAAGTATTCTGATAAATTTTGGGTATACGACCAATCGCACAAATCTAAGGGCTGCCAATTCCACTAAATACCTAGGAATTACAATTACGAGCAACTTAAATTGGAAAGACCACATAGATAATATTGTGGGGAAACCGAAACAAAGACTGCGCTTTGTTGACAGAACACTTAGAAGATGCGACAAACCCACTAATGAGACAGCCTACATTACACGTGTCCGTCCTCTGCTGGGATATTGCAGCGTGGTGTGGGATCCTTACCAGGTGGGATTGACGGAGAACATCGAAAAAGTGCAAAGAAGGGCAGCTTGTTTCATGTTATCGCGCTATAGGGGTGAGAGTGTCACTGATATGATAAGCGAGTTGGAGTGGCAGTCACTGAAACCAAGGCGGTTTTCTTTGCGGCGAGATCTGTTTACGAAATTTCAATCACCAATTTTCTCTACCGAATGCGAAAATATTTTGTTGACACTCACCTACGTAGGGAGAAACGATCATCATAATAAAATAAGAGAGATTAGAGCTCGAACGGAAAGATTTAGGTACTCCTTTTTACCACGCGCCATTCGAGAGTGTAATGGTAGAGAAGTAGTATGAAAATGGTTCGATGATCCTCTGTCAGGCACTTAAGTGTGAATTGCAGAGTAACCATGTAGACGTAGATGTTTGAAATTGTATCGAGCAAATGGACGTGTACGGTACAGAGACAAACTCATTAATTACAAGACCCTGCATGTCACTAGGTGACTGTTCAAGCTGGTGGAGACTCTGTAATGCCGTGGTGCATGTGCAGTTGGAGTGATATGGGTCCATTGATATGTCTAGATACGACTTTGACAGGTGACCCATACGTAAGCATTCTGTGTGATCACCAGTATCCATTCATGTGCATTGTGCATTCCGACGGACTAGGTCCACTGATTATGTCTAGATACGACTCTGACAGGTGACCCATACGTAAGCATTCTGTGTGATCACCAGTATCCATTCATGTGCATTGTGCATTCCGACGGACTGGGTCCACTGATTATGTCTAGCTACGACTCTGACAGGTGACACATACATAAGTATCCTGTGTGATCACCAGTATCCATTCTTGTGCGTTGTGCATTCCGACGGACTTGGGCAATTCCAGCAGGACAATGCGACACCCCACAAGTCCAGAATTGCTACAGAGTGGCTCCACGAAGACCCTTCTGAGTTTAAACACTTTCGCTGGCCACCAGACTCCCCAGACATGAAAATTATTGAGCATACCTGGGATGCCTTTCAATCTGTTGTTCAGAAGAGATCTCCACTCCCTTATACTCTTGCGGATTTCTGGACAGCCCTGCAAGATTCATGGTGCCAGTTTTCTCCAGCGTTACTTCAGACATCAGTCGAGTACATGCCACATCGTGTTGTGGCACTTCTGCGTGCTTGCAGGTGCCCTACACGATAATAGCAAGTGTACCAGTTAGTATTGGGTCCAGGAGGATTCTGGCACTCTCTACATTGTTGTCAGATGTATCCAATATGGCGGCGATGACGTCATCCAAGATGGTGGTGTGCTGACTTGGGTACAGCGCATCACATCATCCAAGATAGCGGCCATGACGTCAGCTGATGGCGTAAGTACCATTATCCAAGTTGGCGGCTTTTGACAGGAAGGTGTCACACCCCTCTCCTCTCCACTGCCCCAGAAAAATGGTGGGAAGTTCAAATTCCAACAGGATAATGCATCACACCTAAGAAAATGGTGGGAAAGAAAGGGCAATTGGGCTACCTCCACTAACCTAAGTCATCCAACAGCCACTTCTTCCTAGAAACTGGCGATAAATTTGAATTTTGGCAAGAAGATACGTCACTTGGGGTTTCTCTGTTAAGCTAAGAAAATGGCGCGAAAGAAAGGACACTTGGACTAACCTCAGTCACCCGACCGCCACCTCCTCCTAAGGATTCGTGGGAAAAGTACTCAACAGTGCTGGACATAAGATTTAAACAATTTCATGGAACACAGCCATCTAGTGTGTTCACCACAAGATCCGGACTCCAGCTGACCTAGTACACTGTACCACAACCAGAAGGCACTCTCATGTGTGACGTAATCCAAGATGGTGGGGAGAAATGCCGGGAAACAGTGTGTTTCCCACGAGGTCCAGACCCAAGCTGCCCTAGTAAACAGCACCACCACGAGAGGGCGCTACCGTAACGTCAGATGATGATGCAGGTATTGTTATCCAAGATGGCTGCAATGTTTTTTCTCCACTCAGATGACCGGGATTGGTGGTGCACATTCAGTCTTTGCTGAGCTGTCATTGTGAAACCATCGTCATGTGTTCGACCAGCGAGATGATTTTGAAGGACAGAGCAACTTTCAAAAGCTACATTACATGTACACATTCGAAGGAGGACTGTAGCCACAGTTCACTACATGAGGTATGGAAAAGTGTGATAAAGGAGGAGTGTAGGAGGAATGTGCACAAGAATTCAGTTCGACAGATTTCAACACTGCAGAGAGATGGAGCCAGGTTGCATTCTCATGTGCATGCACAAACTGCCAAGATATTCAACATGAAGCATTCACTCTCTCAATTCACTTCCATGTAAGCATGTTCGTATACAGGATATATACCATTGAGGAGCAGCTGCTCAACCCCATCCTCGTGGTTGTGCTGAATGTGTTCTATCGATTAGTTATTGGTGTTTGACTGGGAGGAGTTTAACAGTTATGTTGTTTGTAAGCTTACAGCTGAGGACTGCCTCCATACCCTCCTACATGTAGAACAGAAGCGAGCATTAATGCTCGAACATAGGAAGAGGAAGAATATGGTCCTGCAAATAAATGCTTTACATCGAGGTGCTTTAAAGATGCATTACCCAACTCATGGAAACATCTGCTACTGTTGGAACTGTCTGCCTTATCTAAAGCCAACATATAAGCTCCCAGCCCACAACACACTACTGCCTTCAATCCAGCAGACCAAAGAACTGAGCTAGTTCACAAACTTGCGGCTAGTGGACACTTCAATAGATCACATGATCGTGCGTTTCAGCCAACAGGAACACGGCATCATGATGACGTAAGTGGATGGTATATAAGAAGGACTCAGTTCCAGTCAGTCAGTCAAGATGAAGCACCAGTCACCCCAACAGCAGCAGCAGTAGAATAGGATAAGGAAGCAGCAGAAAAGTAAGTATCTATTTCGCGATATTATTATTAATATTATTATTATTGCAGTAGCAGCAGCAAGTGATGCTTATGAATATTCTTCTTTGTCTGGTAGCTGCATCTGTGATGGCAGCAGTGGGTTCCAGTATGTTAGGACCTGACCAGTGGCGTCATCATCAGCAGGCTCGAACCTGTTGGGGTCTGCACACGAAGGGGCCTCATACTCTTCCACAGAGGATCCTGTGTTGCAGCTTCTCAGCATGCTGGAGCAGGATAGCGAGGTGCTAATTTCAGTGCCAGAGACTGCACTTGAGGGGGCTTCACAGTACTGGACTCCTCTCTAGGTGCCATCTATTGGTCATGGCACAAGAGATGTACAACCATCAGTGCAAGAACAGGTGGGCTAACCGCTGTGGTGTGGATGTTGTGGACGAGAAGATACCAACCCCCAGTGCATCACAACCTTTGCTATTCATACCGTACTATGTGTTAACGGTTAGTGGTTCAAAATGTCTTCACAATACGGTAGCCTGTCAGCTGTGTTAGTGCTCGAAAATGTGCGGAAAATATCAAAGTGCGGTTTTCAGACTACAGGTGGGATAAACTCTGTCATGTAAAGACATACATGAAGAAGCATGTGACTACCGAATATGCTGAATCCCACTCCTACCAGGACATGTACTGTGGCAGTCTAATGTGCGTATTCTATCAATGTATGACAATGCTAAACTAAGAATTAAAAGTGGTGAGAGTCAGAGTATTTTCATGCAGCTCTTGACTGTTGACAACTTGTTCACTCTAGACATGGTGGTAACTAGTACGATAGACAGACTAAGTAGTTGGAGCCCATATGTTCAAGCTGTATACAGCGACATCATTAACTGGCTTCGCACATGTAGCGTTCACACAGAAGATATAGATCGTTGTTTTAGTAACTGTATAAGTGCAGTGCCGAAGTCTTGTGCTATTCCTCGAATAGGTGTTGAAAATGAACTCAAATTTACTGATGGAATGCAATGTGCTGGTAACATTACGAGATATTCATGCTGAATGTGAGGGATACAAGAATCAACTATTTTCCAAATACTGTACTGCTGCTGCACCAATTAAAAAGGTAGCACGTGATTATTTTCGATGTTGATGATAACTGTAGATTGAGAATAAATAAACATATTTACAATCTTAAATTTGTGTTTGTGTTTTTATTTCTCTAGGCAAAATGCCACATACGTTAATGCACACTAGTACACATCTATGTACGTTAATGTATGTAAAACTCTTCCCTTGAAATATACCACTTGGAGTTCAGTCTATTGTGTAGCTGTTGTAGCTCAGTTGGTAAGGTGACTGTGCTATAGTGGCTACACACATATTGTTTACCATATAAAAGCCTATTGCACGCCAGTACCTAACACAGTAGGTACCATGGCAGGCTGGGTGAAGCACCCTCGCCACAACGACTTTGTTGTCGGTGACCGGTCCTGTGAAGATGCGAATGAAGATCTGAAGAAGAAGAACAGGAAGAAGGAAATTCTCCATCTGATAATATATGAGCAATTATTGTAGGTGTATACAATTGTGGGAAGACTAATGTCCTCGTAACTCTGCTAACACATGTAGATGGGGTCCGCTTTGAACATGTTTGGGTATTCTCAAAAACACTGCTTCAACCCAAGTATCAGCTATTGCAGGAGATGGTGTTACATGCACTACACTCAGTGAAAGTGGTGACATCCCACCACCTGAGAAAGCAAAGCCAAGCACTGGCTTCATACTTGATGATGGTGCTGTGGAAAACCAAGACCAAATTAGAAAATATTTCTGGTTTGGTCGTCATAAGGGTGGTGATGTATTCTATCTAAGTCAATCATATTCCAGAATCCTCAAACAGTTGGTCAGGGATAACGCAAACTTCATTATAGCCTTCAAATAAGACTACCTGAATTTAAAACACATTTACCAGGCATATGTCAGAATGGGCATGTTGTTCAATGATTTTGTTAATATATGTGCTGATTGCTGGATTCATTCACAGTATGGATTTCTCGTTATTGATAAAACAAGTGATGGTAGGTACAGGCGCAACTTTCAAGAGTTTTCGCACAGTAAGAGAGGTTAGCACATCAGGCTACGCTGCACCATGGACAAATTAGCGCCTATGTCTACCTCTCAACCCGAGAGAATGGGTGTACACAGACAGAATATTCGCCTGTACATGGGTGCGAAAATTCAGGCTATTGTGCATAAAGTTGCTGGTATGCCCAGGGGACTAGAGAGGTATCACCAGACTCTTCTGAGAATGGTGAATGCGTTAAATGATCTAGTTAGTCAGGTCAGTAAGAAAGTAACGGACTTAACTGAAAAAGTCGAGGCTATTGAGGCGAAAATAGATGTAGACTTCCTTGTTGTTGAGAAGGCCGATCAGGATCATAGTAAGAGGAGAAAGAAAATGACCAGATATATAAAGCCTCATGCTGCAGAGATGTCTGATTAGTATACACCGAGATGTCGATGATGCAGAAAGTGATTCATGCACGTAAAGCAGTTCATCAGAAAATGTGGCTGCTGATGTTAGGGCATATGGATCGACAGCGAACACTAAGTCGATTACTGAATCTCTCTGACAGCTTTCAGCAAAAAAAAAAAAAACCACACACACACAATAACAAGGGTGTTGCCATTTATGAATTCATTATTCGTCACACCCCTGGTCACATATATAGCACATTCGGCGTTAGCAGGGAAGACTGTACATGTTGGGTACGCATCCTATAACTGTAACTGAAGACACAATACAGATTGGTGATAGGCGGTTTGAGAGAACATCCAGCTTAATGAATCTTATTTTCCTACGAGCTACCGAAAACCTATAAATTATCAGTTAATGTACCGTGAAATACTGCACATGGTGGTGAATGGATTGTTGCATTGATTGGACCACAGATGCACAACAGCATCCCAAATATCATAGAGACTAACAATAAACTCAATCTGGATATTAATGGTGAAAAAGATATTGTGGAAATAGAACCGGGTGCATACGATATCGACGATTCAAACGAAGTCTTAAAACAGTCTGGAAAAGATATTGAGCTATGTGCAAACATCAAGATACTTACATCTGAAATAAAGACTGTAAATGCAACGATTGACTTTAACCAGAAAGGTTCAATAGGACGCCTTCTAGGTTTCACAAAAGGACAGATTTTGAAGTAGGATCCAAGTAAATTTTACGTCAGATCAGACTGTGGACATACTCCCCATCAGCACAACCCGTGTCGATTGTAACATTGCAGCTAACTCCTATCTCAACGATAGTCTGATTCACATTATTTACGGATTCTTCCCCTCAGTTGCAGCAGGGTATAAGATTGTTGAGACCCTAGCCAATCCAGTATACTTTCCAATGACAGCTCAGACATTGGACTATTCTGAGCTGCGTGTTGTGGATCAGAATAATCAACTTGTCGACTTTTGTGGTGAGGAAATCGTTGTACGATTACATCTAAGGCAGGATGGGTGTACAGTATGAGCAAGTGCACGCAATCACAGAGCATGCCACTTCATTACCGAACAGCAAAGTGATAACACGTGTGAACTACAAGTTTCTTAAATCAGTTGGTCTGAAACCGCGCAATAACGTCCTCACTCAATATAACCAGTCCAGTAAAGTATGATGAGAGAATTATACGTCAGGAATACTTCTCTCATAAACCTTACGCTTCAACCACGTTTAACAAGAACGATGAAATCAGAAATGTCATCCAGCAGCAAGACGCACTCACCCTTCCATGCAAGAGTTTCATATATCTAGAGGGGTCATTCAAGAAAACCGACGGCAGTGGGATCTAAGCTGACACGTAATGCTTTAGCGTTCCTGTTCCAAGAGATATGCTGTGAATTCAATGGGTCTGAGATCGACCACATACGCAATGTTGGCATAACGTTAACCCTTAAAACATACGTCTCGGCATCACCAGCAGATCTGCATAGTTTAGAAAATGCAGGATGGTTCACAGACGATCCAGAGGATAAAACAGTTACAGAGTACAAGCGATTTACAGCCTGCATACCTCTAAAAATGCTTATGGGGTACTTTGAGGACATGAGACAGATACTTATGAACGCTAAACAAGAACTCATTCTGGTGCAGAGTGCGACAGACAATAACTCATATGTACAAGGAGCTCAAAAGGAGAATATGATCACAATCAGCAAGATAATATGGAAAATGCCTCACATCAGTGTATCAGACGAGGAGCGTTTGAAGCTTTTTAAAGGTCTGAGTTCAGGCACATTTTTGTCACTGATATTTCGCTTGTGGGAGATTTTCGAGTTCCCAGTGTTACCGACTGTGAGCATACAAACATGGGCTATTAGAACCTCCAGCCATCTAGAGACACCAAGATTCATGATACTTGTGTTTCAGACTGATAGAAGAAGTAATATAGCAAATGATTCCACCATGTCTGATAACTACAATTTAACTAATGCCAAAGTCTACCTGAATTCAGAATTCTACCCATATGACAATCTACACCTGGAGTGGAATCAAAATGTATATAGGCTAGCGTATCACATGTATGCAGGGTTCTGAGCTTCTTACTATGGAATTGCTGAAGGAGAGGGAAGAGGGTGTCTACTCAGTCCGCATAAGTTCAGAGAGCTTTCACCGATCATTGTAATAGACTGCTGGAAACAGAATGAGATAATAAAATCTAAAAATATAGATGTGCAAATTGAATTTGAATCATCAACAAATTTCCCAGAACACATTGCCACAAATGCTCTAGTTCTACACGACCGTATGATTAAATACTGCCTGCTCACAGGAGTGCAGCGAGTGGTATAAATGAATAGGTACTGCACCGTACCTAGAGCATTTCACAATGACATGTCATGGTGTGAACATCATTGCGGATGCTCAGGGTTTTTGTGACGGTGAGCATAGACAGTAAGTATTTAAAGATGTTGCATTTGTAGCATACACACAACATGCTGGAATAATAGAGACATTCTCTGCAAACATAGCATCACCAACATCTTTCAAGCAAGTGAGGTTTGCTAAGACAAGGAAGAGCACAAAGTGGTTAACACATTTCTACCATAGAATTCACCGGGTTGCTCCTGGCATACCCTATAAAGATATGGTGATCGTGCTTAATTTATTTGATTAAATTATTTGATCACAAGGACACCATCGTCCACATGAAGGGGAATGACAAGATCTCATGGTTGCGTCGAATCTTTAAATTTACTTCTACTCAAGACCTGGAGTTCTAGAGCTGATCATCTATCCATCGACTCAGAAAATGTATCAAAAAAGTGCTACTGTATCCGCTTATGAAAATGTAAAATCACTTTTAAGTTGGATGAGAAATAAATACTTTTTCTTACCTAACAATTAGTGTATACTTTTTCTTTTTGACACCTGCGCCCTTAGCATCTAAGTTTTAACAATGATACTGTACCTGCATTCCACTGAAGCTGTCTGACTCACTTACCACAGCCTTTGAGTGCTGTCACCGGAGGAGTAGCACTACCTGTGCTATTAATAGAAGTGCTTTCACCTTACCCGCAGTGAATTCGGTTTCTCTCTCTGAAATTGTGTTTTAAAGGCAGCACATCTTCTAGATGCGAGCAATTCAGATCTGAATGCAGTCAGTTCTCTTAAACTGTGTGTAAAATGCGCCAAGTCTTGTAGATGTATGGGTGCAATGCAGATGTAACTGCAGAATGTCCAAAGATATATATTTTTTAACGAAAACATAATGATTAGAGTTTTTTAAAATAAGAACAGTGATGTAGGGTAACGAATTTTTTTATCCTTTATTCATTTCAATTCAATTCTTGAGTTAACAATTTGGTTCGTGATGTGCAAAATATATATATATATATATATATATATATATATATATATATATATATATATATATATATTCAGTTCAGTGCAGTGATACTCTTAACTTATTATTATTATTATTATTATTATTATTATTATTATTATTATTACTAGAATCCAACACATGTTGGAGATTCCTAGAAGGGCATGTCAGTTATAGAGCCATACCTAAAACTATAGTAGAGGTATTGACTAACTTACTTACACACTAAATACTATTACTAAAGAAATTCCGTCCAAACAGACTATACTGAACAGAGCTGCTCTGCGAATTAATGTTCTCCTATTTAACTAGATGGCTCTAAATATTTTCCATTAAATAATTAATTAATTGAGTGGCTCCAGCTTAACGAGACATGTATGCAGGTTGGTCAGAAAATGTGTGAAATGCTTGTAGGGATGTTACAGGGCAGGTTGTACTGAGACATAAATGTTAAGAAAGAAATTCGATACGGAGCTCCGTTTCCGAGTTATTATTCAGCATAGAATTTAGCCAATCGGGGCATCCTAAACTTGCATTCAAGCGGCCTGCCAGGGGCATTGTTGCCCAACGAGTGCTTTGTCTCTTAGCTGAAACTTGAATTTATGCGCGTGACAATCTGATTGGCTAATTTCAATGCTAAATAACTTGGGAACGGAGCTACATATCAAATTATATATATATATATATATATATATATATATATGTGTGTGTGTGTGTGTGTGTGTGTGTGTGTGTGTGTGTGTGTGTGTGTGTGTGTGTGTTTGAAATATACGTTTATTATTGAAATACTTTAATAACATCAACATTTAATTGGATGGTTCCCACTTAACTGAGCAGCACTAAATATTTTTTAACTGGGTGGCCCTAGACATTTTCCACCACAGACTGCTGAAATACTTTAATAACAGCAATTGATTGGTGGCTCTAAAGCTCTAAAGCGTCCAATCCATACAGCTGTACTAAAGAAAAAGAATATTTGGATGGAAATAAAACTATTTTGACTGGATGGTTAGTGGCAGGTGAGGCTTAAACAGTACTCTACCTACAGAGACACAGACACATCGATAATGAAAGAGAGACAACAATATATTTTAGCACATTCTGCTTATATATAAATAAAGTTGCAATAATAGTTTTTATTTTCGAGCACATGGTGATTATTTGTATTTTTATTTTTTTTATCTTTATATCCCATGCCACTTTCCTTGACGTTGACCTCCATCTGTCCAATGGCCAGCTTCACACATCCGTCCACATCAAACCCACCAACAAGCAACAGTACCGTCATTATGACAGCTGCCAGCCATTCCATATCAAACGGTCCCTTCCCTACAGCCTAGGCCTTCGTGGCAAACGAATCTGCTCCAGTTCTGAATCCCTGGACCATTACACCAACAACCTGAAAACAGCTTTCGCATCCCACAACTACCCTACCGACCTGGTACAGAAGCAGATAACCAGAGCCACTTCCTCATCCCCTCAAACCCAGAACCTCTCAAAGAAGAACCCCAAAAGTGCCCCACTTGTGACAGGATACTTCCCGGGACTGGATCAGACTCTGAATGTGGCTCTCCAGCAGGGATACGACTTCCTAAAATCCTGCCCCGAAATGAGATCCATCCTTCATGAAATCCTCCCCACTCCACCAAGAGTGTCTTTCCGCCATCCACCTAACCTTCGTAACCTCTGGGTTTATTCCTATTAAATCCCCAAACCACCTTCCCTACCCTCTGGCTCCTACCCTTGCAACCGCCCCTGGTGTAAAACCGGTCCTATTCACCCTCCCACCATTACCTACTCCAGTCCTGTAACCCGGAAGGTGAACACGATCAAAGGCAGAGCTACGTGTGAAAGCACCCACGTGATTTTCCAACTGACCTGCCTACACTGTGACGCTTTCTATGTGGGAATGACCAGCAACAAACATGAATGGACACAGGCAGACAGTGTTTGTTGGTAATGAGGATCACCCTGTGGCTAAACATGCCTTGGTGCATGGCCAGCACGTCTTGGCACAGTGTTACACCGTCCGAGTTATCTGGATACTTCCTACCAACACCAACCTATCCGAACTCCGGATATAGGAACTTGCCCTTCAGAATATCCTCTCTTCTCGATACCCGCCAGGCCTCAATCTCCGCTAATTTCCAGTTGCCGCCACTCACACCTCACCTGTCTTTCAACAACATCTTTGCCTCCACACTTCTGCCTCGACTTACATCTCTGCCCTTACTCTTTGCCTTTAAATATGTCTGCTTGTGTCTGTGTATGAAGGATTGGATATGTGTCTGTGTGTGTGTGTGTGTGTGTGTGTGTGTGTGTGTGTGTGTGTGTGCGCGCGCGCGCGCGAGTATATACCTATCCTATTTCCCCCTAAGGTAAGTCTTTCCGCTCCCGGGATTGGAATGACTCCTTACCCTCTCCCTTAAAACCCACATCCTTTCATCTTTCCTTTTCCTTCCCTCTTTCCTGACGAAGCAGCCGCCGGTTGCGAAAGCTCGAAATTCTGTGTGTGTGTTTGTGTGTTTTATTCATTGTGCCTATCTACCTGTGCTTTCCCGCTTGGTAAGTCTTGGAATCTTTGTTTTTAATATATTTTTCCCATGTGGAAGTTTCTTTCTATTTTATTTACATCATCATTAATTTGAATCCAACAATTACGTTTGTTATTGTCTCTGTTGCATTTCGAAATCTTCTCTATCATCTTACTTTCTCTTTTTGTTTATACAAATAGTTTCACTTTGTATTCATCTTCCCTTTTTCCGTAATCTACCATACATTTTATCCTGCCTAATTATACTCAATAATACGTAATTTACTTCCAAACCATAACTTAAAAATTTTTAACGCTTTCAACATAACCGCTGCTATAAAATCCACTGTTCCAAGTTTACAAACATTTCGTGTAAACTCGTGAATATTATTTCACAGCTTCAGTTCCTTTCACCCATTAAACAACCATCTCAGCTATTTCCAACAACTTTCGTTTTATTTCCATTCCCGTTTTTCCCACATAACCGATCATTTTTTAGCAGCTTCCCACAGGTTTAAACGTTATTATTTCTTCATCAAACAATTGTTAGCCTTATTCTCATAAACCACCAGTACACAACCAGTCCTTTGAATACATTTACACGCATATTTTTCGAGTTTTATTTTTTCGGGAAATATTTTTCGAAACTTTTTTCAAAAAAATTTTTTTTTCGAAACATTTTTCGAGAAATTTTTTTCGAAATTTTCCTGAATTTCCCCACCCTTTAACGTGATCTGGAGACAACATAACTACCTAACCTTTGCACCCATTGTTGTTCACCAACCTAAGTTCAGCACAGGATCAACATAGCTCATCTCAAGCCAACACTTTTTCGACTTTTTTCACACCTTTATCTCCCCCTATATAAATTTCTTTTTATTTTCACTTTAACCTCATATTACCCTTTCCACCTTCTAATACCATGTTAACCTCACAACATCCCTACAACGACCCCATTAAATTTTATTTACATTCCCTCCGCAAACATGCCTTCACCCTAGCCAGATTACGCTCCCATATTTTATTTACTCAGGCTTGTCTGACATTTGGCATTACCCCCAAAGGCCTCACACTTAAAGTTCCCATCTCTGGCTGCAATCCTTCTTTCCATCAGTCCTTATACCAGTTCCAAACAGCACAATCCATAGCCCTCACCCGCCTAATCCTTCACCTATACATCGACTCGGCCAATGAATACACCCGTCAACTCTTATCCCAAATCAAAGTCCTCAATCTTTCCTCTCCCACATCCACACTGGCTGTACATAGCATCCTCCTACAGGCCAACCGCAAATTAGAACAGCATGCCACCCTCCACCTCAAAAAACTATCCAATCTCCTGGTTTCCCACCTCCGGAAAGGCAACTAACTCACCCTCCACAACCTTTCCAACAAACCTCAACCTCCTCTCATTGCACACAGACCCAGTCTCTCCCATCTACTCAATCTCCCACTTCCAGCTCCACTCCCCCCAACACCTCAAAATTCTAGTAAACACAATCTGGAACCTCAACACCCCAATTCAGTAGTTAACCTTTCCTCCAAACCCCTCTCCCAATCCGAAACCTCTGTCCTATCCAAAGGCCTCACCTTCAGCCCCACTCCCAGGTTCAACTAAACAGCCCTTGTCAAAGATTTTCTGTCCTACACTCGTAGTCTCTGCTGGAAATATCACTTTGCCACGAAGAAAAATAATCCTGATCCCACTCCTAATGATCCAACTCCCCAAGACACTATCCAAATTGAACCCTGCCTGGAACAGTTCCACCCTCCATCACAGCAGGACCCACCTCCTCTTCCTCAAAATCACCCTCTCCAAACCTTCCAGGAATTTCTCACTTCCAGCCTTGCCTCTCAATCTTTCTTGAAAAACCTTAATCCTACTCCCAACATCACCACAGCTGAAGCCCAGGCTATCCGTGATCTGAAAGCTGACCGATCCATCATCATTCTTCCAGCTGACAAGGGTTCCACGACCGTGGTACTTGATCGTCGGGAGTATGTGGCTGAGGGACTGCGTCAGCTTTCCGACGACTCTACGTACAAAGTTTGCCAAGGTAATCCCATTCCTGATGTCCAGGCGGAGCTTCAAGGAATCCTCAGAACCTTAGGCCCCCTACAAAACCTTTCACCTGACTCCATCAAACTCCTGACCCCACCGACACCTCGAGTAGTATATTAGCGTTTAACGTCCCGTCGACAGCTAGGTCATTAGAGACGGAGCGCAAGCTCAGGCGAGGGAAGGATGGGGAAGGAAATCGGCCGTGCCCTTTCAAAGGAACCATCCCGGCATTTGCCTGAAGCGATTTAGGGAAATCACGGAAAACCTAAATCAGGATGGCCGGAGACGGGATTGAACCGTCGTCCTCCCGAATGCGAGTCCAGTGTGCTAACCACTGCGCCACCTCGCTGACACCTCGCACTCCTATCTTCTACCTACTTCCTAAAATTCACTAACCCAAACATCCTTGCCGCCCCATTGTAGCTGGTAACCAAGCCCCCACAGAACGTATCTCTGCCTACGTAGATCAACACCTTCAACCCTTAACATGCAGTCTCCCATCATTTATCAAAGACACCAACCACTTTCTCGAACGCCTGGAATCCGTACCCAGTCTGTTAAGCCCGGAAACCATCCTTGTAACCATTGATGCCACTTCCCTATACACAAATATCCCGCACGTCCAGGGCCTCGCTGCAATGGAGCACTTCCTTTCACGCCAATCACCTGCCACCCTACCTAAAACTCTTTCCTCGTCACCTTATCCAGCTTCATCCTGACCCACAACTTCTTCACTTTTGAAGGCCAGACATACCAACAATTAAAGGGAACAGCCATGGGTACCAGGATGGCCCCCTCGTATGCCAACCTATTTATGGGTCTCTTGGAGGAAGCCTTCTTGGTTACCCAAGCCTGCCAACCCAAAGTTTCGTACAGATTTATTGATGACATCTTCATGATCTGGACTCACAGTGAAGAACAACTAAAGAATTTCATCTCCAACCTCAACTCCTTTGGTTCCATCAGATTCACCTGGTCCTACTCCAAATCCCATGCCACTTTCCTTGATGTTGACCTCCATCTGTCCAATGGCCAGCTTTACACATCCATCCACATCAAACCCACCAACAAGCAACAGTACCTCCATTATGACAGCTGCCACCCATTCTATATCAAACGGACCCTTCCCTACAGCCTAGGCCTTCGTGGCAAACGAATCTGCTCCAGTCCTGAATCCCTGGACCATTACACCAACAACCTGAAAACAGCTTTCGCATCCCGCAACTACCTTCCCAACCTGGTACAGAAGCAGATAACCAGAGCCACTTCCTCATCCCCTCAAACCCAGAACCTCTCACAGAAGTACCCCAAAAGTGCCCCACTTGTGACAGGATACTTCCCGGGACTGGATCAGACTCTGAATGTGGCTCTCCAGCAGGGATACGACTTCCTAAAATCCTTCCCCTGAAATGAGATGCATCCTTCATGAAATCCTCCCTACTCCACCAAGAGTGTCTGTCCGCCGTCCACCTAACCTTCGTAAGCTCTTGGTTCATCCCTATGATATCCCCAAACCACCTTCCCTACCCTCTGGCTCCTACCCTTGCAACCGCTCCCGGTGTAAAACCTGTCCTATGCACCCTCCCACCACCACCTACTCCAGTCCTATAACCCGGAAGGTGAACACGATCAAAGGCAGAGCCACGTGTGAAAGCACCCACGTGATTTACCAACTGACCTGCCTACACTGTGATGCTTTCTATGTGGGAATGACCAGCAACAAACTGTCAATTCGCATGAATGGACACAGGCAGACAGTGTTTGTTGGTAATGAGGATCACCCTGTGGCTAAACATGCCTTGGTGCACGGCCAGCACGTCTTGGCACAGTGTTACACCGTCCGAGTTATCTGGATACTTCCTACCAATACCAACCTATCCGAACTCCGGAGATGAGAACTTGCCCTTCAGTATATCCTCTCTTCTCGATATCCGCCACTCATTCCTCACCTGTCTTTCAGCAACATCTTTGCCTCCACACTTCTGCCTCGACTTACATCTCTGCCCTTACTCTTTGCCTTTAAATATGTCTGCTTGTGTCTGTGTATGAAGGAATGGATATGTGTGTGTGTGTGTGTGTGTGTGTGTGTGTGTGTGTGTGCGCGCGCGCGCGCGCGCGCGAGTATATACCTATCCTATTTCCCCCTAAGGTAAGTCTTTCCGCTCCCGGGATTGGAATGACTCCTTACCCTCTCCCTTAAAACCCACATCCTTTCATCTTTCCTTTTCCTTCCCTCTTTCCTGACGAAGCAGCCGCCGGTTGCGAAAGCTCGAAATTCTGTGTGTGTGTTTGTGTGTTTTATTCATTGTGCCTATCTACTGGAGCTTTCCCGCTTGGTAAGTCTTGGAATCTTTGTTTTTATATATATATATATAAAAGGATGTATTTACACATTCATACATATTTTACAATCTCTCTCTCTCTCTCTCTCTCTCTCTCTCTCTCTCTCTCTCTCTCTGTCACACACACACACACATGCATACATATTTTTACACCCCCATATATGCACACACACTCACACCACACATCACACACACAACCAATAATTACACTATGATAAAAGACCCACACTATTTGATGTATAAACCCCCTCATCCCATTCACACACTCATTCTCTCTCTATCTCTCAATCAGAGTCCTCCAACCCTACTTCCGATTCAAGTAAATAGTGGTAGTTTGGGAGGGTTTCCAACCCATCCTCACTAGTGACTCTTTTATCGTCATGAGGAGACAATATAAAGCAACTTTGGTTCTACAAAATAAGATTTCGCAAACTGATAGTGGAAACAGTACATGTAGAATTTGGAGATATCCAGTATGCACATCCCCAAGTAACAGGCTTCATAAACTCTACTGCACTCTTCGACATCTCCACAGCAACAAAGTTTTAATTGAAGATGGTGGCATGCTCAATTTTTAGCCTGGTGATACACTTTCTCACACCATAACACACTTCCCATGCGGTTTTAATCAAAATATCACGTTCATTTCTTACATTCTGCATAGTTTTCCAGAAAATGGGATTGTTCACTAATTTATAAAAATCTTTTTCAGAACCATTACTTGTGACCACCCTCTTTTCGGTATTTAGTTCAATATATTTCTTCAACCAGGGGGATTACTTGGGTGATTGTAACAAACTTCATCCCTAAGCTGAGGCACTGCTAGAGGTTACAATAATGAATAATATACCTCTGCTGATCTCCAACAGCAACCAACAGTTTAGGGATTGTGCTTCCTCGCAGATTTGTTGCTCTGGGCTTAACGGCAAGTTGCTTGTCATTCCATGCAAGTTATTAGGATATGTGATGTCTCTCTCAAGCATATACCCTACATCAGAATCGGCCGCAAGACCCATTATTTTTCCACCTAATCCCTTACAAGTTGTACACATCTAAGTACTTAATGTAACTTGAATCAAGGGGTACGTTAAACACGACACCCATCCATACGTTATTTGCCTCGGCATTCCTGTGAATGCATTGAAAAAGTCCCTCACGGATTCCGTGCTCAAAAAATAGAAGCATTGCAGCATCAGTCAGAAGTTCGATGCTAGCTCCATGTTTTTGAGCATGGCGTCCCAGGACAACCCAGATGCCGTGTAATAAAAGGCGGGGTCTAGAGATTACGTGGCCATACATACACTCAGGAACTTTTCGGAAACATCTGCAAGCAAATGCACGTCTGTGTCCATGTATAGTCTTGCATATTCTCCCAAATTGGGGAAACTGAATTCCCACCAGATATTCACGAGATGCTCATAATCTGCTGTAGTTATGGCATCGCCTGTGAGACGACTGGTAAATGCAGATGTGTCAGGAAGCCTGATTTCATTGAGTTTTGCCATACTATAAACATACTCATATGGGCAAACTCCTTTCCTAGTGGCAAGTTGGAACTTTTCCTCATCAGGAAATGCAGATAGAGTGGTATGCATATCATTCCGAGGTAAAGATTCAACGAGTTTCTGAAGTGAAGTCTGCATGAAGCATAAAGAATCAAGGAAGTGGAGCATAATTTTTGGCATCATTCATTTTGAGAGAGAAATATATTTCTAAACACTTTCAGGGAGGATGCTGACCTGATCATACTTCATACTGAAATTAGCCACATGCTCAACGAGAAAATGAGTGTCATACCCACTCAAATTATGAAAAAAGACAGGTATGTGCCATGGTAACTTATACCTCAAATTGCATGCATTATGAGCTGCAACGCAGAACTTTCCCCAAAGATGATAATGATCTCTATGGGGATTTCTGCTTTTCTATCTAATGGTAGCCCATAAATATGACAATTAACAGCCTTTTCATGCAATTCATCATCACCCTTTGATTTGGTCATGGGAATGTTGGTGTTGTAGAGCTTATCAACTCCCTATGAAAGTTTTTCATGTTCAGTGAGGAGCCAAACCGCAGGATCGTCTCCAACGTAAGACTCATAGCAGTTAAGTTTAGAATCATATCCACATACAACTTGGAACGCTGCTGCATAAGGTACAAGTTTTTGTGTGAAGGATGTATGTGAGGCTAAGGGGTTCCCTTCACAATGAGTAGTAGGAGCTAGCAGGCATTCAAAGCTGGCATACACTACAAAAGGACATCATTGCTGGTGGTGAGCATTTTGAAATTTAATGAAGTTATTATCCTCTGTGGGCATAATGACACGTACCGGATCCTTGGAAGCACAATCTAACAGATGTATGGCTAATAACTCTTCTGATGAAAAATATTTTAGTCACCTTAAACACCGTTTGTTACCTGAGAACAAAGGAGGCGGGATATGTCTCTGATCCAAACATAGTGATAATTATCACCTTCAGAGAAGACCAGCATGTTTACATGCAGCTCTCACTCACCTGAAAATTTTGATAAATGGTGTGCTTGTCTTGCTCATCTGACTTGTCATTATTCTTCTCCAGGCCATAAATGTGAACCGATACTCCGGTATTCTGCACCTGGAATTTTATGGGTAGCTCTATACCATCAAAATTATAATAGGTCTTAGTATCATGGACTTTGTAACTGTTCAGATGCTGTGGATTTGTCTTGTAATTTCTCTCACAAGCCAGGACTGACCACGCAAAACAAGCATCATCATTTGTATTTGCGACATTAATGCATGCCTTCTTGTTAGCGATATCCTCAGAGAACATAATATAACTATAACTTCCATTTACCGGATCATAGACATGTATGTGGATGATAAGGAGTGGTACACCGCTGAGCACTTTAACAGGCCTGCATACTTCCATTTGGAAAATCAGGCCATTATAGCACTCAAGATGGATTCACGATACCACTCAGCAATGGGTGTGCTCCGAGAAATAACGCCACAGCCCATACATAGAGCAGAGCTGTAGCCTCTGTATCACATGTATGTTTAGGTAGGTGATTCAACTTGAAGCATAGTACTGCACTGCATTTAATAGCGTTAAATCACGGATCGTCTGGGACTTTGATAAGCTCGCTCTCCAAGACATGGAGGCACACTTCCAAAACCTCGACAGGGTCACGGTACCTCCTTACCGGATTCTCAGTCCTTGTGAATGAGATATGCCCCTCAAAAGCACTATCAACTGCTGAGTATTCTAGAAGGGTCATTATACTGTTATTCTGATGTCCTTCACTATGAATAGCATGGGGGGAGAACACTTCCACGTGCCATAGGATAATCAATATTACTAGTACTACTACTACAAGTAAGAGTGCAGCACGTCAATGACGGGGCTGATGAAGGTGTGTCAGCTATAGCGAGGGGTATGGACCTTGGTACACACACCTTTCATTGACAGAAGGGGCGAACTCTCCGAGGGGGTGGAGGCGGTGATGGTCGGTGGTAATAATCGGCCTGCAGTGATGGCCCCTCGGGTCTGATGTCCCATTTACTGACCGGTGAGGTGGGAGACAGATACCCTTGTTCGTCTTCTTCTGTCGGCTGAGTTCCCATGGGCGCCAGAGGCTTTGCGGCAGTGCGAGGGCAGGTGCTGCTGCCGCCTCTCGTGCAGCTGTGATTGACGCTATACACAGTGCTGGGTGTCTCTGTGGTGTGTGGGTAATTCTCGCCCCCGCAACCGCTCTAGATACACGATGTACTTTGTGTGATATGCCTGTAGCATAAATAAGAAAAAATAAATTTAATGATCTAGATTTAAAACAATAAATTTTAAGGCTAAATAATGGTAATTATTTTCTGTAATGATAAAGTTCAAAAATATTCCCCTTCTCCACTCTGCCTTCATGGCTTGAGTAACTCATCAGCACATTCAGTGAATTCTCCCACCCACTGAGGTATATCTGCCGCCTCATCTAAAAGGGCCATACACTCACGCCTTTCGGTTTCTTCTTCTTCATCCACAGTAGCTACCATCTCGCGAACCCAGTCAGGGATTTTACCCCCACCTTGCACGACACCCTCAGCAGCCCCCTCCCTATGCATAGAATCATCTAGAAAGAAAGGAAAATAATATGTCTCTGACAGCTCAGTCCAGGCACTTGGAAAAAAATATATATTACACGAAATTATTTTATCTAAGAACTACGCTTTACAAATGTACTTACGTTTGCACTGTGCTTCAGCCCTCTCGACCTCTAGCTGATAGGCTAGCTCAGCCAGCATGTGAGGAATCAATTCTAGAAAGACAGAAAAGACTGAGTATAATATCCAGTATGGAAAAAAATCTCTCTAGCATGCACATACAAACATACATACACAAACTCCGTTAAAGGGTGCACAGCAGTCTGTGGACTGTAGCCCAAACAGATATAACACATAACACAGACACAGAATCTGTTAAAGGGCGCTGCAGTTTGTGGACTGTGGCTGAAACAGATATAACACATACATAGAATCGGTTAAAGGGCACAGCAGTCTGTATAGACTGTGGTCCAAAACAGATATAGCGCAAACAAACATTGAACACAGACACAGAATCTGTTAAATTGCGAAGCAGTTTGTGGACTGTGGCTTAAACAGATATTTGAACACCGAAAAAGTACTTACCAGGTAATTGACTTTCATCTCCTCGGCAGTGCTTGCCGCTGCTCCTGCTGTTGTCGCTGCTTGTACGCTTCATGATGAGAATGAAAATACAACGATTGACCTCTGGACGAAGTACATAAGCAGACTGAGGGCGAGTTCGGTTGTGGTTTGGCTTATATAGCTTCTATGGCGTCGAATCACGTCACTAATGCAGTAGCCAATAGGAGTGCAGCATTCTAGGGGTGGGGGGTGCTATGTCATGAAAGAATGAATGATGGCTGCACTCCTGGTGGGAAAATCTCAAACTTCTCATTTGATCACTGAACCTCCAAGTTATACATTCAGTTATCGAATATCATTAAAATTGGATTGGAATTAAGTTGGTTCAAATGGCTCTGAGCGCTACGCGACTTAACTGCTGAGGTTATCAGTCACCTAGAACTTAGAACTAATTAAACCTAACTAACCTAAGGACATCCATGCCCGAGGCAGGATTCGAACATGCGACCATAGCGACCACTCTGCTCCAGTCTGTAGCACCCAGAATTGCACGGCCACTCCGGCCAGCTGGAATTAAGTACTTACGAAATTCATACGTTAGATGCGTGATGTGTCACATGTGCTCCACTACAATCGTTAGCACATTTCTAGAAGACGATCTGTGGCACCAGTATGAGTGTGCGGGCTAGAGGCTATGACGTCAGCATTCGCGTGCTCGCAGGCTATACACGTGGTGCGTGACCCGTTAGAAACACATGAGAGAGGAAGTATTGCAGCATCTCTCTCTCAGCGCTTGACTACAGGTGGGGCGAGGGTGACACGTGTTTCATGTACTGCGAGCGACGATCTTGGATTACATAACGGGAGTGTGCTCTGGCTGTGTCCTAGACCACGTGGCGACCACAATGTTTGCCAACATCTTGGGTGATGTCAGGGACGACAGCGTCCTTTGGTGCCAGTGCTATGTACCAAGTCATGCGGTGAACACACTGTTTGCCGCCATCTTGTGTAAATGTACATGTGTCATCAGCTGACATCACAGTAACGCCCTCTCGTTGTGGTGCTGTGTACTAGGTCAGTTTTAGTCTGGACCTCATGGCAAACACACTGTTTCCCGCCATTTCTATTCGCCACCTTGGATTACATCACAGATGAGAGTGCTCTCTGGTGGTGGTACTGTGTACTAGATCAGTTGAAGTCTGGACCTCATGGTGAACACACTGGGTGGCTGTGCTGCATGAAATTGATTAAATAAATACTTATGTCCACCACTGGTTGAGTCCTTTTCCCATGAAACCTAAGGAGGTGGTAGTGGTTGGGTGACTGAGGTTAGGTCAAATGTCCTTTCCTTCACGCCATTTTCTTAGGTTAGTAGAGAAACCACAAGTGACTAATCTTCCTGCCAAAATTCAAACTTGGCGCCAGTTCCTAGGAACAAGTGGCAGTCGGATGACTTAGTTTAGTGAAAGTAGCCCAATTTCCCTTTCTTTCCCGCCATTTTCTTAATGTGATGCATTATCCTGTTGCAATTTGAACTTCCCACCACTTTTCTGGGGGATGGAAGAGGAGAGGGTATGACACTTTCCGGCCAAAAGCCGCCATCTTGGATAACGGTACTTACGTCATCAGCTGATGTCATGGCCGCCATCTCGGATGACGTCATACGCTGTTGCCTAGTCTACACGCCGCCATCTTGGATGACGTTATCACCGGCATCTTGGATACATCTGGCAACAATGTAGAGTGTACCAGAATACCCCTTGCCCCAATACTCCAGTTTCTTTGGCCCTTCAGTGCATATACTCTGCAAACCACTGTGAGGTGCATGGCAGAGGGTACGTCCCATTGTACCAGGTACTGGAGTTTCTGCCCGTTCCATTCATTTATGGTGGACAGGAAGAATGGTTGTTTGAAAGCCTCTGTGTGTGCAGTGATTATTCTAAACTTATCTACATGATCCCTAGGTGAGCAATATGTACGAGGTTGTAGTATGTTCCTAATCATTAAATGCCAGTTCTTGAAACTTTGTTAATAGACTTTCTCGAGACAGTCTATGTCTATCTTCAACAGTCTTCCAGTTCAGTTACTTCAGTAGCTCTGTGACATTCTCCCATGGATTAAACAAACCTGTGATCGCTCATGCTGCCCTTCTCTGTATATGTTCAGTATCAGCTGTTACTGCTATCTGGTACGAGTCCAACACGCTTGAGCAATATCCTAGAGCCAGTCACACAAGTGATTTGTAAGAAATTCCTTTGTAAACTGAAGGCACTTGTCCAGTATTCTACCAATAAACCAACAACTAACAGATGCTTCACCCACGACTGAACCCATTTATGATCATTCCATTTCATATCCCTACAAAGGGTTACACTCAGGTATTTGTTGGTCCATTCCAACAGTGACTCATTGATATCATGGTCATAAGATATTATGCTTTTTAGTTTTCCGAAATGCAAAGTATTTCATTTCTGTACATTTAGAGCAAGTTGCCAATCTCTGCACCACATTGAAATCTTATCAAGATCTAGCTGATATTTATGCTGCTTCTTTCAGATAGTACTTCATTATAGACAACAGTCTGCAAAAGGGCTGATTTTACTGTAAACATTTTCTGCAAGGTCATTAATATACAACGTGAACAGCAAGGGTCCCAACACACTTGCCTGGGGCACACCCGAAGTTACTTCTACAACTGACGATGACTCTCCATACAAGGTAACATGTTGTGTCCTCTCTACCAAAAAGTCCTCAATCTCATCACAAATTTCATTTGATACCCCATATGATCGTACTTTTTACAATAAGCATAGATGCAGTAATGACTTAAATGGTTTCAGAAATCAAGTAATACTGCATCTACCTGGCTGCATTGATCCAAAGCTTTCTCTATGTCATGTGTGAAAAGTGGGAGTTGGTTTTCACATGATCGATGTTTTCGAAATCCATGTTGGTTGGCACGAATGAGGTCATTCTGTTTGTGATAGCTCATAATGTTTGAGGTCAGAATATGCTCTAAGATCCTACAACAAACTGATGTCAAGAACATAGGATTACTTCTATTGTCCTTCTTGTAGACGGGTGTGACCTGTACCTTTTTTCAAGATCTGGCATGGTCTTTTGCTAGAGGGATCTACGATAGATTATACCTAGGAGAGAGGCTAACTCAGCCGCAAATTTAGTATGGAATCTGACAGGGATTCCACAGAGACCTGAGGCTTTGTTCAGTTTGAATGATTTCAGCTGTTTCTCAATGCTACTGACACTAATACTTCTTTCACTCATCTTTTCAGGGTACGACGATTAAACTGCGGCAAATCTCCTGGGTTTTCCTTAGTAAAGAGACATTTGGTAACGGAGTTGAACATTTCATCACGCACTGCTCTCTTGATAGCCATACGTATTTAATTCAGTATCTCTCTATCTATAGCCCTTTGTTTTGTACCTATTATGCAGTAATCTCTATTTGTTTAGAAATTTCTTTACAGTCGCTGTATGCCATGGAGGTTCCTTCTCATTATGAACTGTTCTACCGCGTACATATCTATTCAGTGCCTGATCAACTATTCTTTTAAACTTAAACCACAGTTCCTCTACATGCTCCTAACCTGTGTTGAAAGTGTCAAGTTTTTAATTGACATATGACGCTACTGATTGTTTATTTAGTTTACTGAACATATATATCTTTCTGCTTGTTTTAGTTGTACTTTGATAATCATTGTTACCACAACCGCGTCATAGTCACTAATACCAGTTTCGATGTGGACATCCTCTAAGAGGTCAGATTTATTTGTTGCCATTAGATCCTACATATTTCCATCATGAGTGGGGTTCCTAACTATCTGATCTAGATAGTTTTCAGAGAACGCATTTAGTAAACTTTCACAGCATATCTTACCACGCCAACCACGATCAAAATTGGAATTTTCCCAACTGATTGTTGGATGATTTAAGTTTCCACCAATGATTGCAAGTATAGCTGGGTAACTTACGTACATATGAACTGAGCTTTTCTCTTAAGTTTTGAGTTACACCAGCAGATGAGCCTGGTGTGCGACAGAGGGATCTAATTATAATTTCATGCCCACCCCTGATACTATGTGTTGTCCAAACTATCTCAGTGGATTTGAATTTCTTGTCTTCTGCGACAAATACTCCACCTCCATTTCTCATCTGTCTATTCTTCCAATATGCACTTAAATTTTCAGCAAAAATCTCACTCCTAAAAATTTCAGGTTTCAAGCAGCTTTCTGTACCGTGTATTATGTGAGCTTCACTGCCTTTCATGAGCGCTTCAAACTGTGGCACTTTGTTTCGAATGCTACGGCAGTTTACCATTAGGCTTTTAAAATACTCACCTGTAGGTTGGAAGCATTTCTTTCGCCCTTACGCTGATACTTCTGGGTTTCCTAGAGCCATCGTTATCCTACAATTACTGTCATCGTTATCCTCACAAAGTTCCAGGAACCGGTATTAAGTGAAGAACACAGTAATATGCTACAGTGTCTTACGTCTAGCTCTCATAAGGAACGCAAATACACGATAAGAGTGCACGTAAGCATTTAAACAATCACTTCCCGCACTCCAGATGTGCCCAGAATGGGAAGAAACACTAATATATTGTTCATTGGGAAGCATCCTGTGCCGTGTACTTCACAGTGGATTGCAGAGTATGGATGCTGATGTAGAATCTGCCATTTGAGCACCAGATGTGTAAAAAGTAGATCTAGACTGAAGAAAATGCCGGCCATCCTTGAGAGCCTGGGCTGCACTGGCGAATCCCTCATCTTTATCATTTATCAGATTGTTTAAAAACTGTAGTAATGATATTTCACCTCCTCTAATATTGCTATTGGCAGAACTAAATGACCACATCACAGTTTTTGAGCATTTTTGCGAAGGATGGGACATTGCTTGTCTGGCAAAAAGTGTAGATTCCTCAAAGAACCAAGCTTTTACGCATTAACATGACACATCGTAATGATATGAAATACAGCTGCACATATCTCAAGAACTGCTTCATGTTAGCTTTTCTTGGACAGTGTTCTGCAGAACCATGGGGATCTGTGAGGATCACACAGGTGTTCCGCGGGACGTACAAGCCTTTTTTTAATGACATTCAAGAAAGTATTTTTGAAAAACAACAATTAAAATTGACGCTTCCACGAAAAAAAAAAACTGACTCTTCAAACTGTTACCGCCGTCCGTCACAGTAGATCCCATCCACAGCGATCTGTATGGCACTATCGTATTTCGCGAGAAAAATGAGTAGCTTTACACTTTGTAACTTTACATATAGAGAGTATGTTAGTTTATTACAGAAATTTGCAGTTTTATGTCTTGCTTATGAAATGTTGTATACTTTATCCCAAAAAAGGAGAGAAAGAAATGCACCATTAAAAAATACCTTTTTCATAAATTTAAATAAATTATATAAAAAGGAATTGTTGCGTTAATAAGTAATTAAATGTTATCGGAAGACCTGTAACTGCCACTTTTGTTGCAAAGAATAATTTACTGAATGGTGCTCTAAAATAATTCTATAGTAACAAGCCTGCGTTCGAAAATGAAAGTGGTTCCACTTGTCGACAAAATTCAGAAATGCTGATTTAGGTGATCTAACAGTAGCTGTCGTATGGGACTAACGCTCCCTTACACGAAGGTGATTTATAGTACCTTTCAAATGAAGATCAGAAAGTTACTTCTGTGAAAGTCGTTGGATTATTGTAGGACCATTAAGTTTTCCGGCCTTTTGCAGGTAGGTTGCAAGTGCATCCTAGATTTGAGTTACGCTGACATGTAGTTCCCTTAGAACACTTTGCAATATGCGTGCTGTTATATTCTTTCAATTCGTGATTTACAGGTGCATTACAATCCTAAATTCACACCTACGGAACGAATATCAGGCTGGATATTCCGTGTTAGGCGGCTCTAAATCTAAATTTTCTATTGATATCAGCACGTCACTGCCCTTAAATGTTCAAAATAATATTTTCATTTATACTATGAATCAACAACATAATCTCACATATACTGCAACAGAAATTGTAAAAAATAATGCTGAATAACCAATTAACTACAGTGCAAATACTAACTTAACTGCGAATGTCACCCTGTAATTCCTCACAGTACGACACTGATGAGAAATGAAAATCTTGTATAATATTTATTATTCTGATTGTCATCCAAGTTTCGTCTTGATCACACACATACATACTTTTGGCTTCCCGTTCGTCAATGTGCTTTGGAGTTGGATGCATTACGTTTGCTGAGTAGTTGAATAGAATTACCTGCAAGCTGTAAAATGATACGGCAGTACCATCTAGCGCTTAACCCTTTCACTACTTTCGTACCGCAATCGACTGTCGACATTCAGTTGTTACTAAGAAACGCAGAGACGTAACGTTGGGTACAATGGGAAGGAAGGAAAACGCTGATGAATAACACACTACTGCAATCGGATAACTTCAAAAATATATTTTTATGATTTTCAACAGAAACTATTTTTTTCATACGATGATTGCAGCCATAAATCAAAATTTCGTGATGTTCAACCTTCTAGGATGCCGAAAATGTCAACAATTTTACTTAACGAGTTCTTCCAGCGAAGTCACAAATGTGTAGCTTCGAGTGCTCCCACATTAATTTTCTGAAAGTTAATGACGAAAACGTAAATAAACCAATTGTGCTGAAGCTGCGTCAGCAGTTTGTATAGTCGAAGTATAGAGATTCATTAGTTTAGTTTAGAAGAAATGTTTGTAACTGTGTTTCAAATTTATCCGTTTCTCAAATTATAATGTTTGCGGTAATTCCTTGACGAAGAGCTAAACGGCGTTTACAACGCTGCGCTTTAAAAATAATATTTCGCTAGCAGGGTCGCAATCATGCTACAAATGTATTTTACGTTCGCTATCCAACGAAAATCTACCACCTTTATATGTGCTGACAGAAATATTCTGGGATGAGTCCTCAACCACGATATGTAGATAATTAATTTTTTCTGATCTCTATCCGGTGGAGAGTGTTGAGAGTTTATCCATGAAATTTTAAAGATTCCATGAATGAAGCGCAAAAATTATTATTTGAACACCTCCACGTCTTGGATATAGTAATTATTAGAATCGTTAAAAGCAACAAATGTTTACAGAATTTTGCTTGGTGAAATAAATAACAGAAATATGCTATTTAAAACAGAAGCGTATGAATTTTGCTGTTCAATGTTGGCTGCAGCAAGCAGCAACTATTTCATTAATCTTTGTACACTTCCTATAGAACTGTGTTTCCTGTAGCTCTTACGAAGGTCTTTGCAGTGGTGAATTTGTGGTGTGTCGGACACGTGGTGGTTGATTGTGATTTGTGTTTCAACGCATTTAAATTTTTTGTAATTATTCTTCGTAAGAACAGGTGAGTGTTCAAGCTAACATGTTAAGGTAATTAATCCTATTTGTCTATGGAGGGATAACTAACGTCACATGTCATTTGCTTAGCGTCAACACGTTTGCATAATGGCTGCAGTGTCTGCTAAGAAACCCTCGTCCAAAAAACAACATATTCGAGGTAAAGGCATAAAGAAGAAGAAGGTTACTCTTAAGTTCACCGTGGACTGCGCCCACCCTGTTGAGGACAATATCATGGATGTCGCAAATTTCGAGAAGTACCTTCAGGAACGCATTAAGGTCAACGGAAAAACCAATAATTTTGGGAACAATGTGTCTCTGGAGAGAAACAAAGCGAAAGTTTCCATTAATTCTGATGTACCCTTTTCGAAGAGGTACTTGAAGTACCTCACCAAAAAGTACTTGAAGAAAAATAATTTGAGGGATTGGTTGAGAGTTGTCGCCAACGGCAAAGACACTTACGAATTAAGGTACTTCCAGATAAACAGCCAAGAAGACGAGGAAGAAGAAGATAACGATTAAATGTATGTGTAAATTTTTGTAAGATCAATGTTGTGAGTGCCACGGTTTTCCCTGGCGTTAAAGTGGAATAAAGTATCTAATGTGAATCAGCTTATTTTCTGTTTACTTTCGAAAGTTCTTTAGCGTTGCGCGAAAATGGAATTTTGTTCCGGCTATTTTTGGTACGTATTGAATTATAACAGTATCTCTTGTTTGTCAGTAATGTTGCGTTGTTCTGGGTTTCATTAGAACTGTTTCCATCATTATTTTTATTTGGTCGCATGTGCGTGTTACGTGGTTCAGTTTAGAGGAAGTAAGGTGTTCAATTCTATTCAATGTACAGGGTGATGTAAGTGTATAATGTGGTACGTTTTCATTTTGCTGTATTACAAGCTTTTTGCTGTGGGGTTGACCTGCATTTAAACATGGGAGAATTTAAGGCCATAGCTAACAAGTTTCGCACATTGTATTAAGATTTTTCTGCTTCAAATTAGCAGTGGCAGGAAAGTTATGATACAAATAACTCATTGAGCCCAAAACTTTGCGTGTTCAAAATAGGTGTCAAGATAATACTATATGCAGCATCAAAATTTTGACCAAATATGAGGGGTTTGTGATGGTGGTGTGTAAAAATTTGTTGTGGGAATGAGGTATTTGAATTATAGCTACACACATTTGAAAGAGACAAGTTTTTGTTAGGAGCCCACTTTCTGCATTAGTTTGCCAAAGTACTCCTAAAGTGCTCTGCCTCTTTTAGTCACACATAGGCTGTAGTTCAGGTTTGATATTGTGAACATTGATATTTGTTTATTCATTGTTAATTGACAATATAGAGGTGTCTACAGTATGAGCATTCCTCTGCTTATCCAGTGTTCTTTATAATTTATTTTCCAACATTGCTAGTTTGGAAATGTTGTATTGAACTGAATTCACAAATCATACACAATGTAGATAACCAAAATATTGTCAGAAAATTTAAACAAAGTGTCAGTTGCTCCTTGAACCTTCTGAAAAAGTTTATTACTGAAGCAGGTTGCACTTGAGATTGACTTTGCTTGGAGGAAAATGTCCTACTGTAAGTTATAGTTATTTTGGCAAATATTCTGTGTAACATAGCAACATTTTTTTTTTTCTATTCTGATGTAGAAGCTTAGTGGCTGTGCAGAAATAAGTTTAATCATTTACTCCATTGAGGTAATGTCCTGGTATCAGATTATATTTCAGAGAAATGGATTTATGCTTCTTCCTATAAATTTGAAGATGGGGAAACACTTTTGTTTTGGTATATGTAAATTTGAGAACACATGAATTCAGTAACAAGGCAGGAAACACACAGCCCCTTTCCCTTCATGAACTAATCTTGATACATTTAAAGGGTAGATGACCTATCACACTCAAACATTCATTATAAATGTTTGGATGTGCCATGTTTGATACCAATACTGTTGAGAGGGAACAAAAAATCTAAAATAATTTTAAGGAATTCTACAAGAATGAAGCAGCCTGGAAGGTTTGTGCTTGGTTTTACAGCCTGGTGTAAGTATGACACTTCTGTTATTTGGAATTGGAAATACTTTCCTCAAACTATTTTAATGGTAAAGTTCATATCATTTTGTGTGTTTTATAGATATTCTCAATAGTTTATGCACATAACATTGCTCATATCTCATTAGCATAAGCAGTGTCTTAAGATCCGTAACTTTGAATGCAAAGTATAACCTTAACTGGCAGTGCTCAGTTGCTCCAGCTGAAGGTGTTATGTTTTCCTAGAGTATTATGTATCAGTATCTCGGAGAGAAAAACCTTTTATGATAAGTGTGATGGACAACTTGATATGGCTTATCCTGATAAGCGAAAGCAGTTTGTAGTTTTATGTTGTCAGGTGGGGTATGATTGATTTTACATTGTTGCCGGGAAAAAAGTGGTGACTGTCAGCTCTGGGTTGGGAGGAGCTGATACAAGTAATGGTTGGTAGGTCCTATGCAGTAACAAACTCAATTTATGCGATAAAAGCTTACAGTGGAATGAAGACACATGTATATTTATTGTACAAAATGTAATCCTACATGCTCATGTGACATAAATTCAGTTCATCCATGAATCTTGCAATTTGTTGCTAATAATTTTAATGCTTTAATTAGTCTGTAATGACATTAATTTGTTCTAATTTACACGAATATACTAAAGCCACATTACAGGACATTTCCAGAGGTTTCCCACTCTGGTGTATGATTCTTACAATATTCTGTATTTTTAGCATTGAAAAGAACACATTCCACCACTATTCAAAGTGTTGGCGATGGTAATACTTCTTCCAAAAGCTTGTTTTTCTTCGCATGGTGTGCAGCAGTGCACATGATTAAGCATAGCATAGCTAAGAGTACAAACACCAAGGCGAAAGTGCTCAAGTGTTTCCATTTTCAGTACTTTCCCTTCTGTTATTGGTGGGTTCATAAATATGTAAGTATTACGCAGATACCTGAAGAGAAAAAGAAAACAAATTATTACTCATAATTGAAATTCCAAAATGATACACAGTATAGTGTGAAAGGTACAAGCTACCACTTACATTCAAGTGGTTTATGGGAAATATGTAAAGAACAACACTAGCTTTTTAAGTTCAATTTATGTTCCCATCGTGATTAGTTGATTTTTTGTACATGCCATTGTCACATGAGTGTTTGACTGAGGGCTCTTTTCAAGTTGTCCTGAAAGGATTCCATTGTCTAGTTGCATACTGAGCCTTCTGTTTTAATGTCTAGTTTTACTTTCCTTGCCATCTTTTTCTGCCTTAATTGCATGGTTACCTGTTAACTGCATCAGTGAAAGTGCTACTTTGGCTCACAGCATGAAGACTTTCCATTATATATGATTAATGATACAGTATTGTATCAGTGTTCTGCTTTGGCATGGAATTCCAATGCAAAAACTGAAGGTCGCTTAGAGAAATTGGCGGAAGACCGAGAAACAGGATACAAAAGTGACTGCAACAGTATATCAGATTTTGATCAATAAATGTGGTATGGAGGTGGACCAAGAAACTGCTGCAGTATACTGATTTCATGAGAAATTGACATAATAGACAGAAGACTGGGCTTTAATGTTCCACCAATGTCAGAGTTGGGTTCTAGTGGTAGGTGGGTAGATGATATAAAACATTCAGGAACAACATTGTTGAGTGGTCTGCTCACTTTTCCATGAAATTTCATTTCTTGTACCTGTATTACTCTTTTGTTTCTTGAGAAAGGACTACATATTCCATCCCATACATTTTTTGAGCATGGGGACAAGTTGTCGTTTATTTATCAAATTCCTGTCCACTGTTCCTGACTTTTTGTTCAGTGTCTTGATCGTTTATCACTCACTGTTCTGTGGTTCTCATAATGGAGAAACCTGGGATGCAAAGTTAGTCGAGAGGTATACATTAACAAAATGAAACATGTTAAGCTTAATTACTGATGAACTATTGTTAAATTTATGTTAATTATTTGTGCTTACTAATTGTAAGTTTAATAAAATTAATTGGAAACAAAGCTGCTACTTTGGAAAGAAGAGCTGCCAGAATGATGCTACTTGACTGACATGTCAGAGAAATTTTATGTCTTAGAATCTACATAGATATAATCAGATAGTATGTTGGAAGAATAATTACAGGTTTTCAGTTGCTTTTGAATTTTTTGGATTCATTATTTCTTGCTGGTGAAGTCCCGTTGAAGGTTCATACCAGCATATAGAACCTGTGGATACTATATTTTTTGAAGAGGGTGTATCAAGATGAGTGAGTACCTGTGTCATAAAGTTTTCTTTCTACAGCCATTTTCATCAAAAAATTATTTATCAAGGTTTGGGGATATTCTTGTTAGAAAATATCTGGATTTAATGTACATGGGTGGTTTGATAAGTGTTACAAATTTCCAAGAAAGAATGGATCATTTTTATTATGATTTGGTAAGCTGGATTATTGCAAGGATCATATAAAGAATTTCAATAATGTACTGTGTACAGTTCATTGTTGACAGCTGTCTTGTCAGCTGAATGGTAACACACTTGCTTCCCCTGCAGTGGGCTCGGGTTCGATTCTCAGCCGGGTTGGAGATTTTCTCCGCTCGTGGATTGGGTGTTGCGTTGTCGACTGAAATAAGGCTTGCACTTGACAGTCGAAATTCCCCCGGTGAGGCCTCTCAGCCAACAAGGCCATATGGTAATTTCATTTTTTCCTTGACAGCTGTCTGAGAATTGCTTAGTGTGTCAATTGTGAAAATGGGAACAGTTTTGTGTTGTTATTCCATGAGGTTTTGATTGCTAATAGAGTTCAAGAGGTGATTCTATAAAGTTTGCATACAATTTTTATATTCTGCTAAATCAGTCATGCCCAAGAGGCATCGTACTTTTTAGGGAAAAACTATTTATATTCTTAGGAACTGTAGTTTAATGGCATTCACTGTTCCTCTGAAATAGTTTTCTTGCCCTGGCATGTGTACACTCCCTGCTCCCTGCTTCTGTTTAATTTTACCTTTGTTTTAAGGCAAAATGGGACTAGTTTTGTTATTTCATATCCTAAACTTTTTACTTGTCCTGTGGTTTCATTGTCTTCAGCACCATACAACATTATCAAGATATTTCAGTATTATCACCTTCTTGTACTGCAGAATTCAGCTAATTATTGTAGAATGCTTTAAAAGACTGAAATAACCACAGAAGTGGGACATTTTAGAAAAGTGTATATCTGCAAATCACATAATTATGAAAGGACAAACTATAGCTGACGTGGTGATAATTTCCGAGGTACGTTTTAAAATAAGAAAGGAAGCGTAATGTTTAACACTCCGTTGAGGCCACTGGAGACTGAGCACATGCTCGGATTGTATGGAAGGCTGGGGAAGGAAATCAGCTGTGCCTTTTCAAAGTAACCATCCAACGTGTGCCTAGGGTGATGTAGGGAAAACTGGATGGTCAGGTGTGCATATGAGCCACAGTCGTCCTGAATGCAAGTCCAGTATGCTAAGCACTGTGCAACCTCTCAGCAGATTTTTAAATGTCATATGAGCATACCATGTGTACTGTGGACAACACAAAGCTGCACAAAAACATGAACAGCATGTTATCCACATAGGGTGGTATAAATTGTTCCGGATTTATGCAGTCAGAGTTCCCGCTGGGTGGCTACTGGTTTGCAGAATAACGGCAAGAAGCCGAAGTCATAAAGTTTATATAATGTTTCAAAACAAGTAACACAATCAAATCACTGTTTTTCCGGACATTTTGATCTTTCATCAAAAGTGTAAGGAACCCAGTGATCCACATGAATTTGTTAACAGCTGGAACACGTATCTCTGATTGCAAGTGCTCCTGTAAAGGCACACATGATATAGTCTACTTTAAGTTCTCAGGAAATTGAAGGTAACGTCGTCCATGTCATTGGTTAACCCTTCCCTCATCACTAAGCCAGGATGTAATTTTTTGGTGAATTGTAAGCAAAAATAGCCACTCTCTCTCTCGAGGAGGGGGGGGGGGGAGTGGCAGTGTTGCCATTCAACTGAGAAAAAGGTCACAAAACTAGTGTAAAAGAAAAAGATAATGAATGAAAGGAAATTGTCAAGAAAAAGAATCAATATGGAAAACTAGAAGTAAGGAAACTGGTCAATGATGACTAGTGAAGGTTAAGGTCAGGTGGCATAGAAAATGTGCTAGCGAGAAATTTCCCATTTTCACAGCTCAGTGGGATTAAATGGGGTGTGATTGTGATTGGGGGGGAGGGGTGCCAGGAGTTAAAGTTTGCTCCTGATGTCACAACTGGTGTAGTATACAGCTAGTTAGTTGCCTTGCCCAAACAGAACGTGGCATAGTAGCTGCAGCATAGCTAAATACTGTTTTAGGGAGTATAGGTAGGGTATCCATCAGGTATTATGATAAGACAAGTGTTTTCTCACAGCTTGTTAGGGGTGGGGGGAGGGGCGCCATGCATGCACGCACATCATGGGAAGACCTGTTCGGAACTAATTGGGCACTTGTTCAGTCAGTCATTGCTTTCTTTAGATCCTACCGAAGAGAATATGAAGCAAGTCCATCTATACAGTAACAAATACAGGAATCACACGTTTTTACACTGTATTAATATCACTATACTGCTTAATTTCTATGCCAGCGAAATTTTGAAACTGGAGAGAAAACTTCGGACTCCTCAATTATATTACATAGGTGACGTCTATTGATATTCATAGTATTTAGTTGATTATGATGATATCTTTCAAAGACAGTAATTATTTACATGTGTAAATGCTAAGTCCTATTTACAGTACATTATTACTTGCAAATATGCTTCTTGGGTTTGCTGCCAGATCGTATTGTGTAACACAATATTTCAATCAATTCAACTGCTCGTCATCATCAGGTGGTGGTAGCTGCTGCAAGGCGCGACTGGTGATAATCGTGCAGCAGCGTCGATACTTACTGTGCCAGGACCAGGCAAAATGCGTGCGAATGGAAGATGCTCGTAGTTGGAGGAAAGCAGTGCTTCTGGTGCCGCCTTTCTGGGAACCACAGAAAAGTCATCCGCACGTGTGCTATGGGCAATGACTGTTCTGCCAAATGCTCCTGCAGTTAAAGGCTGAATTAAGTGTCAGTAGTGTGTTGTCACGTGATTAATCGGAAGTTCTTAATTTCCCTGCTTTGATTTAATGGAAGCCAGTGCTGGATTTCAGACGGCGCTTACTTTAAAACCTGCTTCGCTGTTGATAAGCTTGTCAGCCTTATGGATAGTATGGCCTCCATAACAACACAGTCTCAGAAAGACGACATTGGGGATAAAATTTGTCTGTTCATAAAGCATATGATGTCCTGTGTCCAGGCAGTGCACCACTACCACTGATTTATGAGGTAGCTCCATGTGTATGACACGTTCTTGCATGGTTCGGCATGTCTGTCCAATATAAGATTTTCCACATTGGCATGGGATTTTACACGTGCCACATTTCCTAAGGCCAAGACCATCTTTGACCGAGCACAGTAAATTCATCAATTTATCTGATGGCCAAAAACACTCTTGATGTCATGCTTGTTGAGGATCCTTTCCATTCTATAAGACATGCTGCAAAAATAAGGCAAGAATGCTGTTGCAGTGGGTGCCTCCGCATCTTCATATCAAAATAGCCATTCTGTTGGATATACCATTCACAGGTATTGTAACTCATCTGGTAGACTGTCGGCATCTGAGACTACATGTGCTCTATGCACAAAAGAGCATAGGCCACTGCTGTGTTGCGCAGGATGACAACAGCGTGTGGCCTGCAATTATAGCTCCATATGAGTTGATTTGCGATAGACACTGTGTCCCAGTGTACCATCAGCTTTTCTTTTGACTACGACGCCCAGGAATGGTAAGATGCCATCCTTTTCCACTTCCATTGTGAACTGTGCATTGGGATGGAGCGAGTTCAGATGCCAGAGAAACACAGGTAACGTCTCTATTCTGTGGTCACACCACAAAAGTATCGTCTACATACTGCCAGAAACGAAGGTTTGAGACTAGCCAACTGCAGTGCTTTTTGCTCGAAGTCTTCCTTAAAATAGTTGGCCACAATGGGACACTCACACGACGACACTGTCCACTTGTTCAAAATACTGGTCACTGAATAAGAAATAAGTTGAGGTAAGCACGTGTTCAAATAATGCCATGATGACATTGGCTGCTGATAAGCTCTAATGAGTCCTGCAGGGGTACTTCCATAAACAAAGGTCAAAACTTAACCAAAATATCCAACGCTTGTAGCTGAAGGTCTTTAGGTGTCCTATGAATTCTGGATATGGTTGATCACACTTGCCTATGAGAGAGGTCCCAACAGTGTAGTAAGATGTTTGGCCAGAAAGTAAGTAGGAGCTCCAATGTCACTCACTATTAGGTGAAGAGGAGTCCCATCCTTAATGTATCTTACGTAGGCCATACAGTCTTGGAGGAACTGCAGCTTGTTGACGTAGGCTTTTATTCTCAGGGTCATCTATCTGGGACTGTGTTGTTAAGGAGGCCCCTACATATTCGTAAGCTGGACAGTCTTGTCAACAGGGATGCAGGTTTTCATCTAAGCGCCACCTGGAATCCAGCAAAGGCTGCCATTAAATCAAAACAGGGAGAATAAGAACTCCCGATTCATTACATGATGCAATGTGCTACTGAGATTTAGTTCAGCCTTTAACCGTAGGAGTGTCCAGCAGCACAGTCATTGCCCATAGCGCACGTGTGCATGGCCTTCCCGCACACACGTATTGTTGCCTGCTTCTGGCATGATAAATTTCGATTCTGCCACGTGATTATCATCAGTTGCGCCTTGCAGCAGTGATGGCAGCATGTCGTCGAGCAATTGCATCGATGATGTATAATGCGAGTTACACAATATGATCCGGCAGCAAACCCAAGAAATGTATTTGCAACAGATCTGTTGGGAAAGCATGAAAAGTCACATTACTAATTGTCATCTTTTTTTTAACAGAACTTTCCATTCCTTGACACTCGATAATCTGTAGAAAGAGTGATGAATGAAGAATGTTTTTTTTAGTTTCCTTTGAACTGGCAGGGTTTCCCAATTTCCTCATGGATGGGAGCTTGTTGAATATTATCTTCACAAGAGACTGCATAACAGTACTGCAAACCTTAGTGAGGCAAAGTAGACATCGAAATAATTACATGTTATAGTTTGTGTATATCACAGCTCAGCAGATACTATTATTGTCAGCAACAAAAACTACAACGGAGCAATTTTTTTTTAGCAAAGGAGTAAGATTTCCAACATCATTAGAAAGGCTTCTGCAATGTGTAAAATATTTTTACTTCTCACGTCTGCTGAGTACTTTGGGTATGTTACATAAGATGACAAAGGGTGAACACATGTTTATTAAGCCAGCACTTTTGTTTTTAGATTAACACACAGAGGCTGCAAGACTGAAGTTGGACGACACTGAGTTATTGTTATGACATTTTGGCTGACAGCTAGGGAGCCATCTTCAGCTGAAGCATTAAAACTGGAAATGGCTGGTGCATGCCACTAAGTTAATGCAAAAAATTGACTTGGCAGTACCTGCACCTAGCTCTTGCTACAAGACCACCCTCTATTGAGTGTTGACCTATACATATTGGTATTATTGCATGTACGCCATCATCAAGTTTATCAAATTGATTGTTACTGCACGTAGCAGTAGGTGTCAAATCAGCATTTTTAAGGGTGTGTTTGTGCGCCTTAGCTTCACTAATATTCAACATAGAAAATCGAGCAAGTAGTTATTAACTTGTGCCACAGTCTGAAGTTTTTTTTTAATAAACTATATAAGGATATGAAACACAATGATTACATTGGTCCAGTTGTGGGTAAAGCAGCTGGTAGACTTCACTGTATTGACAGAATGCTGGGGAAGTGGAATCAGACTAAAAGGATATTGCATACAGATTGTGTGACTAATTCTAGAATATTGTTCAAGTGTGTGGGACCCATCCAAATAGGACTCACAGGGGATATATACAGAAAACAGCAGCACGAATGGTAACAGGTTTGTTTGATCTGTGGGAGAGTATCGTAGAGATAGTGGAGGAACTGGGCTGGTTGAAGATACATGTAAACCATCCTGACAAGGTCTATTAACAAAGTTTCAAGAACCAGCTTTAAATGATGACTAGGAATATACTACAAAACCCTGCATATTGCTCACGTAGGGATTGTGAGGATAACATTAGAATAATTACTGCATGCACAGAGGCATTCAATAATTGTTCCCGCACTCCATAAGTGAACGGAATGGAAAGAAACCCTAATGATTGGTACAATGGGATGTATCCTCTGCCATGCACCTCATGGTGGTTTGCTAGGTATAGGTGTAGATATGCAGTTATAATTTCCAGTTATATCATCTGATGAAAGCTGTCATGCGAAATATGAAGGCAAGAAGTCAACACTATTTGGCTCCAAACCCAAAATCTAGTGTACGTGGGGTGATCACAAGTTAAGAAAGAAGTGCTCATTGGTTGTGGTGGATGTATACGAAATTATTCAATCAATAATTGATTTCATTGCCATATACTGCGACACAGCTGTAACTCCATTAACAGATTCTTTTTATTTTTATCTGTGTTTCGTATTACAAAGCATGTCCATAAAGTAAGTAAACATTATTTCATACTAAAACTTACTTTTACAAGAACGCATTTCTTAAATTATTTTCCTATATAGTTGCCACCACTGTTGAGACATTTGTGACAGCGGGAAACTAACTTTTCTATGCCCTCTTCAGAGAAAGATCACCAGTGAAGACAGCCACTGCTACACACAGTTTTCTGCCATGTCGTCATTGTCAAAAGCGCCTTCCTCCAAAATCACACTTCCAAGTTCAAAAACAAGTGGTAGTTAGGTGTGAGATTGGGACTGTACGATGAATGCTCGAATGAAGCAATGCCGAAGTTTTCTCAATGTTTCACAGTATCTCATTGCATTTACAGTTTCACATCTTGAGAAGGAATTCAACAAACAGAATGCCCTGTCACATCAATGTGCACAATTTTTTGTGCTGAAAATGTTTTGAAGTATCATGACTGCCTCAACTCTGTTTCTATTATTTTGATTCTGAAGCAATATTAAAACCCAAGTTTCATCACCGGTCACAATTATGTTTCAGAATTCGTCTCCCCCATCATTGTATCAGGTAATAAATTTCAAAGCACTGCCAAGTCACTTCATTTAGTGGACGTCTGTAAGCATTCTCGAAAACCAACAGTACACAATTTGTGACAATCTCAAGCAAAACGATTTTTGAAATTTTAGGAAACTAATCACAAAGCATTCTTATTGTGAATAGTCATATTTTCATTCACTTTTTCAACCAGACCATCACTGACAACAGGAGGCCATCCGCACTGTGCTTAGTCATGAGCACTGGTTCATCCAACATTGAATCATTTTCACTTTCTCACCATTCCATCAGTCATTACATTTTCACCATAAGTGCCTACAAGCTGATGATAAATTTCAGCTGGCTTAACATTATTTTTGTTCAAAAACCATATTACAGAATGCACTTCACAGTTTGTGACCTCAGAGTCTGTCTTTAAACATTTTGAATGATCTCTAACAAATGTAAATACAACACAGTCCAGTTGTAATGATGCCAGTGGAAAGACAATGAACCTGAGAGATGCATGGAACTGCAACACTAGTGCTGCAGGGCAGTAGAAGGAAATTGCACTCGCTTGCTGGACCTCTTAGTAATTTCTGTAATATTTCAAATTCTTCATGAAACACACATAATCTGTTACTATTTATAAATAAAACTTTTAGTATTTATTAGTTTTGTATCTTGCAACACAGTGTAGGTAGAAGGAACAATACAGTTCAGCAAACTTCACTTGATAAGTATAAAAGAAACACTGCTTACAAAGAAAATTGTTGTCATCCCAAAGAATTACCATCAGTGACTATTCTGAAAGCTTTATAAAGTGTCCTACTTTGTGGTATCAATTTGTGGTTTCAAAAGAATTCTGGATGTAACTAGATAACACTCCATCAGTTCTCATCAAATGAACTTCATTGTATACTACAGGCTTCTGCAATGACAGAAAAGAAACAGATAAGGCCACATAACACAAATTATTTAAAAAAATCTTAGTTTATCATATTTTTATTATCTTAGACATTAAAGAAATAAAACCCCATTGCAATATATAATATACTTCTTGGCATGTGGTTCATGAAATGGAACTTAAGTGAAAAGCTGTTTTTATTTGTGAAGTATCTTCAATTGTGATTTGTGATCTCATTAGTGTATATGTGCCATTCTGGAGTTTTACTTTGATAGTTCACATGCTCATAATGTTTGGAAACCATCTTAGCACAACTGCAGAGAGATCACAAATTGCCACTGGAGATGCTTCACAAATAAAAGGTAGCGAAACACACATGGCACAATAAAAACAGCTTTTCATGTAGTTGCATTAGATAAATCACATCCTAAAGAGATAGAAGCAACTAAGTAACATTGGAAAACATAAAAATATGATGATGATAAAATTGTACTTCACTTACTTGCTGAAATTTCTCCGAAATATACAATAAAAATGTCAGTGTCACTGTCCAAAGTTAAAATACAAAGCACCTCCACATTGTGTCATGGATGACGACTAGTGCTTTGTGCAGCACTCAACTGTGCACTTATCAGCACCCCTACAAATTCCCAATCTTTGCTCAGTCCAGGCTCACCATTTTCATGAATGATGATGAAATAATGAGGACAACACAAACACCCAGTCATCTTGAGGCAGGTGAAAATCCCTGACCCCACCGGGAATCGAACCTGAGACCCTGTGCTCGGGAAGCAAGAAAGCGAGCATGAGATCACGAGCTGCAGTTGTGTCGTCGAGTGTGGATTAGTAACATCCTTACAGTTTCCAGGAATGGAGGCATAAAATTCGGCAGATCCTTTGTTGCTTTTTAAGAGGAGTAGGCTGCCTCTACTGGCACTATGTTTCACATCGTATCTTCCTTTCAGTTCATACTAATCCATTACAACAGTATACTGCATAAGCACTCGTCACAACCATTGACACAATACAGATGCACACTTAACAATACATGAAAGAACTGAGAAAGGTACCAGTGAAAAACACTTAATCTAGAACTGCAATGTGAGATATTTGCATTGTCTCCACACCTTACTGGTGACAACAAGACTGGAGGTAACTTTTATTTGTGAGCTATGATTACGTTCCAACTTGAAAGTCATGGTGAATGTCTCAAACTTACTTTAGAATTATTAAAAACAAAGATTCCAAGACTTACCAAGCGGGAAAGCGCCAGTAAACAGGCATAATAAAATAACACACACACACACAAAATTATGAGCTTTCGCAACCAGTGGTTGCTTCGTCAGGAAAGAGGAAAGGAAAAGGAAAGATGAAAGGATGTGGGTTTTAAGGGAGAGGGTAAGGAGTCATTCCAATCCCGGGAGCGGAAAGACTTACCTTGGGGAGAAAAAAGGATAGGTATATACTCGTGTGTGTGTGTGTGTGTGTGTGTGTGTGTGTGTTTTTCTCCCAAAGGTAAGTCTTTCCGCTCCCAGGATTGGAATGACTCCTTACCCTCTCCCTTAAAACCCACATCCTTTCATCTTTCCTTTTCCTTCCCTCTTTCCTGACGAAGCAACCGCCGGTTGCGAAAGCTCGTAATTTTGTGTGTGTGTTTGTGTGTTATTTTATTGTCCCTGTCTACCGGCGCTTTCCTGCTTGGTAAGTCTTGGAATCTTTGTTTTTAATATATTTTTCCCATGTGGAAGTTTCTTTCTATTTTATTTACTTTATAATTAACAAAATACGTTCTTTGTTAATGTGAAATCTGCTCCATTCCATAAAGTATCTACAATACAAGGCTGCAAGAGCTATCAACTTCACATAATTCTTGTATATTTCAGTCTGAAACTGTTTCCTCCTCTCTCACATTCTTCCAATTTTCACTATTGTTGCCAGTGTAGTAACAGGTAATCAGTCAGTTCAGTTCCTGACTAAAGCTCATGTGACAACAAAATTTAACCCTTGGAGACAGTATGTATTTTGCACAATTAATAATTACTTGCCCCCACATTTGTTTTATATGTTAATAATTCTTCAAAAATGGCATTTATTTGTCAGTTAAGCCTTTTTGCATAAGTAAATGAAAATTGCAATCTTCCTTCTTCATAAATCTCAAGGCTTGTTTTCAGATGAAAGCTATTCTCCACAGAGGAGCATCTGTTTCTGAAAACATTTTCAAACTCAAGTCAATGCTAGTCCTATACCCAACCAGTAAGCATTGGTGACGTAACACAAATCACAAAAATAATGGTGGGGTTGTCTACCAATGCCTTCACGCAACGTGTTCCAAAATGGCAAGTGAGTATCCACACTATGTGGACATGAGAGGAGGGCCACGGTGAATGTTCAAACTCCCTCGCCCGAAATATTGACAAAACTGAAAATGTGTGTGTGGAAAGGGGGGGGGGGAGGAGGACATGATCTTAAAATCAATTGCAGCGTAAACATTATTTCGAAATTACCGCATTTTTAAACTGCGGTTGTTGCCAGTGTGGGTGATGAGCTAGCATTGGCCACAATGTTGCCACCATTGTGTGCACAGAGCCTCAAAGGAACTTACTTTGTTTGGAGTCCTGGAAAGTACAGTTATCACTATCCCTCCAGGAGGATGCCCTAATTGCTACAGTTGCCAAGGGCTAGTGTGCACAATATGAGAATATCTATTCTAGGCAGTATAATTATAGTGGGAAAGTCCTGCTGGAATGTAAATAAGTAAGTATTTTTATGATAATCTGTGTTTAATTGTATAAATTTAAATAATACGTGCAATATTTCAGAAGTGACCAATTTGACACAAAATTGTACAAGAGAAAAGTAGTTGTATCAAAGCAGATTTTCAAAAAGTCTTTGCAAATATTGCCATTTATCAATTTAATAAAAATCATATCCATCAACTGCAAAAATTAAGGACTGAAGTAACTTTCACATAAGTCCCTGCCAAGTAACCTAGCTTGATGAGGAACCATACCTAAAAAGAACTGCTGCAGTATAGTACGTAAGGTAACTGAAAGAAATATGCTATGAGATGAATAGAAACGACTTTTTATTCAAAGAGAATAAATACTTTGAAGTCACTGTGATTCCCTGGATGTAAAAAAAAAGGGTGGGATGTGGTTCCTAATAGGATGTGTGACATCACGGACAACAGTGCATCGCCTGCATGTACTCCCATGCTGGTGACAAGGTTGGTAGAGGAGTTCCTGTGGTAGGATGGTCCATTCCTTCACCAGCATGGCTGACTACTGCTGGCTGGTTGTTGGTGCATGTGGACCTTCTGCAGTATGTCTCTCCAATGCATTTTGCATGTGGTTGAAGGGGATTGAGGAATGGGCAGGTCAGTCCATTTGTCTCATTCCAAAAGCTCCTCCGCTCATTTTATTTGGAGTAATTGTGCATTATCGAACCATCAATACTATCATTTTCAGCAATGCCGAACTTACCCTCATAAGGCGAGGGGTGGGGTCATGTAATAAACTCAGGAACATTATTGAACATGATCATTTTGATGGTCCAGATGTCATGTTGTGGGGTGGCATAATGTTGCAGGGGCTTTTGGATCTCCAAATCTGGGAATGCTTTACAATTTGCTGAACATTAACTAGATAAAAGAATTGTCTTGAGAGAGGCCTACTGCTTTTTCCATACTGAATACTTCTAAATTGTCTGATATCATTGTAGGGTTAATTCAAAAAGTGATAGCAGACATACAAGATCTCTTGATCCATATTTTTTGTATATCATTTTATCAAGAGCTAGTTGTGTATTAGAAACAAAGAACCTTGGTCTTACAGCTGAAATAACAGAATGTGAAAGGCCATTGACTGTCATCTTTAGCTTTGGACAAATGATAATCCTATGAAGTAATTTCAGTGACTCCGGATGTCACTTTCAACTTTATCCAAAAACATACCTGAAGGGAGATAAATCTCCACTTCATAAACTCGTGATCTAATGTCCTTCAGGATTATGGCATCAGTTTCAACCATTCAGATGAGTTCCTGTTGTTGGCCTCACATAACTGATAAGAGAGAATGGCCTGTGTTTTGAAAGCTTATAATGGTTTTGTCATATTGGCTCATTTTTTCAACAAATAACAAATCATCTTAGAAATTTCATAACAACCATGTTTGTATCATCTTGACCTGTGCAAATTATCCACTATAATTCTTCAAACTGTATTATTGAGTGTGAAATGTCATTCATAAAATGAAATTTAAGTAGGCAGACACTTCATCACCTTTTGGTCATCCAACGCTACTGAGAATTGTAATCCCATACCTGTTTTTTTTTTTTTTTTTTGCAAAGTCACTATGGTGTCTGCCATCTACAACAAGATCTTCAATGTGTCCTACTCAAAATTTTTCCTCATAATTTTCATTATCGATTCTGAATATGTCTTTGTAATGTCATGACGAAATTTTTTTTTAAAAAAATCAGTTTCTGCACTTCATTTTTCATGTAATCCTGTAACCCGTCTTCCTCACAGGTTGTTTTAAAGTAAATTTTGAACTGATGTTAGGTTAATGTGGGACTCATTTTCTAACAGCATTTCCTGCACTTTTTGTGAACAAAAGTAGTTTCTCGTCTTAAACCTCTCATAAATGTTTATATGCCTTTTTTCTTCACTGTGTCAGATCTAACATATCCGCAACACTTTCAGTGATACCTTTTCCACTGCCATATTTGGAAGTGGTTAATAAAAGATGCAGTAAATAAATGAAATGATTGAATATTGGGAACAAAAAACGTTCAATGGAAAGTAAAATATTGACCTTTCCATAAAACTGATAAATAGCAATATTTATTAACCACACAGGGTTTTTAAAAGTTTCTTTGACTCTTTAGCTTTTTGAAAACACGTTTTAAATGTTATTGTGATCATTTCATAGCTTCTGTTACTGCTAATAACTAGACACCAGTGGCTACGAGCTTTAATTTGTACGATAAAGCACATCATTGTGTGATCGAAAATCAATTTTGCTGTTAATAAATCATCAAAATTACGGCCAATGCTGACCTTCCTTCTAATTTTACTTATCATATGGTCGTTGTGCACACAGCACTCTATGGAGTCGCCAATCATATCTGAAGAGAGATAAATCCCCACTTCATAAACTCGTGATCTGATGTCCTTCAGGATTATGGCACCAGTTTCAACCATTCAGATGAGTTCCTGTTGTTGGCCTCTGTGTCTGGCCTCACTCTATGGAATCGCCAATCAATAACATTTTAATGCTCTACAACTTTTCTCTTATAATTTTTTTCATAAAATTAACCAATTCTCAGATATTGCATGTTTTATGGAGATGAAACACTTTTATTGGCAGGTGAAAAACTCGCATTTTCTGATATAGCATTGAAGGCAAGGAAATAATGTTTCATGTAACCACATTATAGACATATTCACATTCAAATGTGGTGCTTATTTGTACTAATGAGTATAAAGTCAAATTAATCCTGTCCAAACACAATTATTCAGTAGATCACCAAGGCTGGAGAGACTTGTCAGAATACAAATGACATAACGACTTCATAATGTTACTTAAAAACCGTCTTGATTGCAATTTTTTTTAAATTCATATGACCGGTTTCGGTTCATTCAGAACCATCTGCAGATCTGTAAAAATAATGATACTAATTTACTATTTCACGGAACCAAATCTTTTTCATCCTATCTAATCAACATCAAATGTACCAGAGCGTACCTGATATTTCAGTTACAGGAGTAACCCGTCCAACGCCAGCAATTTTCACATGCTACGTCACATAAAATTGGTGGGCAGAGTGCACGTCATTTATATTAATTATAACACTATTACCGACAGGTGGCGTCTGGTACATTTGTTACATTCCATTTGCACATACTGTTTCAGAAGACCTATTTTTTTTTAATTAAAAACACTTAATTAAAATATGTAGATGTCAAGGTTAAAATCTGCACTTGTCGGCAATAAAATTATCATTTTTATACGATCTAAAAAACATAGGGTGATTTATATATCTATGGTGATGGTGTGAACTTGTTTTCCTCTATGGTCTGCTTCCGTAGTTCCTGCTATTTCGGTGTTGTGCCGCGGTCCGCTCAGTCGTCTGATGTCCATCGCCGCGGACAAGAGGGCCGCACAGGAGGGCCCCGTCAATGACGCCAGGCACTGGACGCGTCTTCCGGCTTCTCCACCGCGCACCATCTCTCACCCCTCGGCCTGGATCACCACACGCAACAATTGTCATCTTAGTAGGTTGTCATAAATGCTAAAATAGGCGTTATGATTGAATTCGCTTTGCTCGTTGAGGATTAAATCCGGATCTTTATTTTTGTGGTTGTATATTTCAATTTCTTCCAAAATGTTAAGAAACCGTCCCTTATGAGCTCTAAGCAGGATATCTAAATTGTGTTCAATGTTCGTGACTGAGTGCTTTGTCGCAGCCATATGCGCCCCAGAAGCTGTTTTGTTTTGAGAGTAGGTGTGCTCCCTGAATCTGGTTTCAAAGTTCCTACCAGTCTGCCCTATATATTGTTTACAGCAGTCATTACATTTGATCTTATATACTCCTGAATCCTGAAATTTATTCCTACTATTACATATTCTATGATGGAGCTTCAATTTTAACATGTTATTTGTTCAGAACCCTATTTTAAGGTCGGATTTACGAAAGCATCTTTCAATTTTATCTGTAATTCTTCCATTGTAAGTGAGAGCTACATATTTTTTCTTGTTCCTCTGAACTGATACTTGACTTCCTTTTATTTGTTCCATTTGCCTCTTCTTTATCTTCCTATAAATATTCATCACCTGCTTACACGTATATCCGTTCACTACGGCCACTTGTTTTAAAACACTTAACTCCTTTTCTACTTCCTGTTGGCTTAGTGGCAATCTTAGTAGCCTGTATACCATCGAAGTAAAATATGCCCATTTGTATTGCGGTGGGTGACAAGAGCACTCATTGGTAACTAGATCTGTACACACAGGTTTTCTGAATATGCTAAATCCATGCTTGCCATCTTTCTTTATTAGTGTTAAATCTAAGTAATCTATACGGTTGTTTTCTTCAAAATTCCATGGTGAATCTAATTTTCGGGTGTTGAGAGCTCATTTTTTGTGCTAAGTTTTCGATATCATTTTTATCTCCTTTGTATAATAAAATGGAGTCATCAACATATCTCCTGCAATATACAATTTTCTCAGCAATATTAGGATTTTCATCAAAGAATTTGTTTTCTAAGTGATTTACAAATATGTCAGTCAGCGTCCCAGCCAAACTGTTCCCCATTGCCAGCCCGTCTTTCTGTTGATAAATTGTACCATTGAAAGTAAAGTAATTGAACGACAAGACTTGTTCCAACATTTCCACTAGTTCAATCACTTCCCCCAGTGCCAATTTACCATGAGTGAGGAGATTGTCCTTAATGATCTCAATCGTTTCTTTTACGGGAATGTTTGTGTACAGATTGGTGATACCCAATGAAGCTAATGACGCATTCTGAGGTATAAGTACGTCTTTAATTTGCTCGGAGAAAAGTATATATTACAGGAGATATGTTGATGACTCCATTTTATTATACAAAGGAGATAAAAATGATATCGAAAACTTAGCTCAAAAAATGAGCTCTCAACACCCGAAAATTAGATTCACCATGGAATTTGAAGAAAACAACCGTATAGATTACTTAGATTTAACACTAATAAAGAAAGATGGCAAGCATGAATTTAGCATATTCAGAAAACCTACGTGTACAGATCTAGTTATTAATGAGCGCTCTTGTCACCCACCGCAGTACAAATGGGCACATATTACTTCGATGGTATACAGGCTACTAAGATTGCCACTAAGCCAACAGGAGGTAGAAAAGGAGTTAAGTGTTTTAAAACAAGTGGCCGTAGCGAACGGATATACGTGTAAGCAGGTGATGACTATTTATAGGAAGATAAAGAAGATGCAAATGGAACAAATAAAAGGAAGTCAAGTAGCAGTTTAGAGGAACAACAAGAAAAAATATGTAGCTCTCACTTACAATGGAAGAATTACAGATAAAATTGAAAGATGCTTTCGTAAATCTAACCTTAAAATACGGTTCCGAACAAATAACAAGTTAAAATTGAAGCTCCAGCATAGAATATGTAATAGTAGGAATAAATTTCAGGATTCAGGAGTATACAAGATCAAATGTAATGACTGCTGTAAACAATATATAGGGCAGACTGGTAGGAACTTTGAAACCAGATTCAGGGAGCACACCTACTCTCAAAACAAAACGGCTTTTGGGGCGCATATGGCTGCGACAAAGCACTCAGTCACGAACATTGAACACAATTTAGACATCCTGCTTAGAGCTCATAAGGGACGGTTTCATAACATTTTGGAAGAAATTGAAATATACACCCACAAAAATAAAGATCCGGATTTAATCCTCAACGAGCAAAGCGAAGTCAATCATAACGCCTATTTTAGCATTTATGACGACCTACTAAGATGGCAACTGTTGCGTGTGGAGATCAAGGCCGAGGGATGAGAGGTGGTGCGCGGTGGAGAAGCCGGAAGACGTGTCCAGTGCCTGGTGTCGTTGACGGGGCCCTCCTGTGCGGCCCTCTTGCCCGCGGTGATGGACATCAGATGACTGAGCGGACCGCGGCACAACACCGAAATGGCGGGAACTACGGAAGCAGACCGTAGAGGAAAACAAGTTCACACCATCACCATAGATATATAAATCACCCTATGTTCACTCTGCCAACCAATTTTATGTGACGTAGCATGTGAAAATTGCTACGGGTTACTCCTGTAACTGAAATATCAGGTACTCTCTGGTACATTTGATGTTGATTAGATAGGATGAAAAAGGTTTGCTTCCATGAAATAGTAAATTAGTATCATTATTTTTACAGATCTGAAGATGGTTCTGAATGAACCGAAACCGTTCATATGAATAAAAAAAATTGCAATCAAGACGGTTTTTAAGTAACATTATAAAATCACTGATTGCTGCTATCCCATAAGACATTATGACTGTTTTTGCAAAATAACGACTTCAGACTTCTACCGGCATGTACTGATAGTGAATAAGAGGAGGCACTGCCAAGAAAAGTTTCACAAGTTTTAGTTAAAATCATAAGCCTGTATTTTGGTAAGTTGATAAACTTCATACAGTAGCCCAGTTATTGCCAACTTTAGTGATGTAAAATAATTAAAACATGTTCTATTTCATTTCATATTCATTTTTATTAATAAGTACTACAATGATGAATGTAAGCGTTCCTATTCTGCACTTTCACAAAACCTTATAATTCTTGTCTGTCATTTCTACCATAGTAGCGTAATTTTTTCCCCCCTCCGGAAATCCAAATGGGGGATTATTTTAACACCGGACACTGATTGAATATGAGAGGAAGCCATTTTTGTGAATAAAATGGAGACTACATTATGCAGGGAAGAATCTGCCTTCCGCAGTTCTGGAGGCTGCCCACTCCGGGTCAGACGCTGCCCTCGAAACCTAATAGCGCCAGGGTCGGAAAAGAACAAGAGTTGGTCGAGGGTGGCCAGTTACAGTCAGATGAATATGTATTGTACTACTCAGGAGGAGAAGAAAAGGAATGAATGGAGTAGGAATGATTATGACAAAGTAATTGGCTAAATCTGTGGAACATGTGGACTACACAAATGACCGGGTTATTGGTGTAAGGCTGAAAGGAGCACAAAAAGATTTACTGATTGTCCAAGCGTATATGCCAACTTCAGAACATGATCACCAAATTGTAGAGGAAATGTACAATGTAATAGAGAGAATAATGGAAAAAAATAACAAATGCTGCAAAGTAGTAATGGGAGACTGGAACGCCATTGTGGAAAAAAGGAAAGAGGGAAGCATAGTAGGCAGTCATGTTCTTGGAAAGAGAAGTGATAGATGTGAATGACTAATTGATTTCTGCAGGGAAAGGCAGCTTATAGTGGCAAACACATGGTTCAAGAACCACAAGAGGAGGCTCTACACTTGGAAATCACCATAGGATAAATACAGAAACCAAACTGATTTTATACTGGTGGAAGAAAGATACAGGAATGGAATCAAGAAGGTACACACATTACCAGGTGCAGATATTAAAAGTGACCAAAACTGACTTATGGCAGAGATAAGATTGAAAAAACTGAAAACAGTAACCATGGTGAAGAAGTGGGATCTAGAGAAGATAAGATCCAACAAAGAACAAATTACAGAAATGCTGTCACTTGAGTTTCTAAACACATTACGAGACAAAGAACCACCTGATAATCTCAACAAGTACTGGAATATGTTGAAAGAAGGAATAATTAAAGACAGCAAAATATAGAATAAGTAAAAGTGAAAAGGGCAAAAAACCATGGGTCACACAAGAAATGATTTCCAAGATGGAGGAGAGAAGAAAATTTAAAAACAAGAACACTGAAGATGCAAGAAAGATGTACCTAAGATTAAATAATGAACTGCATGAAGAGAAACAGAGCAGGCTGGGAAAAAATGGCTAAAAGAGGAATGTGATCAATTGAAGAACTGGACATGAAGGGAAGATACGACTTACTATACAAAATTGCTAAGCAAAATTATCCAAAAGTCAAAAAGTTTGTATCTGTGCTGCAGAATTAATAAATCTAGTAACAATATCAAAACTGTGTGGGAAGTGATAAAGAGTGAGACTTGTGCAAACTGCCCCAGTAGGTCCCAAAACACTGTTCTCAATAATGAAGATAGACACGTACGAAATCAAAATACTGTGGCAAAAATTTTCAGTGAGCAATGTGTTGCTGAGAAAGCAGGACACAATGGCTCCTTAGAAGAAGCATTTAAAAATACTGAAAGGGCATTTCGCAAACTCCATAGAGCAGATAGGTATAGCCCCTATAACAGTACAAGATGTAAGAAAAACCATTATTTCTTTAAAAGCAAAAAATTCAACTGGTGTTGACGACATCTCTAGCAAATTGCTAAAAGCCTGCTGCAATGAGCTCACTGAAGTCGTAGCTCATATATTCAATGCCTCTCCCCACCAAGGTATCTTCCCTGAAAGTATGAAATATGCTTTTGTAAAGCCCCTCTATAAAAGAGGCAATGCCTCAGATGTTACAAACTATCAGCCTATCTCTCTTCTGAATACATTTTCTAAAGTTCTCGAAAAGCTAATATATGCCAGAATAGTCAGTCACCTAGACAAACATGAAATAATTAGTATAAACCAACTGGGATTCAGGGAAGGTATCTCCACAACTGAAGCAATATTTTTGTTTACAAGTAACATTTTGGAATGCCTCAACAAAAAGACTGCCTGTGGGGGCATATTTTGCGATCTGTCTAAAGCCTTCGACTGTGTTAGTCATAGAATACTTATGAAGAAAGCATAACACTATGGACTCCGAGGACAAATGGGCAACTGGCTCAAATCCTACCTACAGGTCAGACTACAAAAAACAGTGCTAGATGGTAACAATAGTCACATAGGAGGGGTAGAGTCCAACTGGGGAACAGTAAAATATGGAGTTCCACAAGGTTCTGTCCTTGGTCCCCTGCTATTCCTCATATATATCAACGAACTTCCATTGTCATCAAACAAAGCAAGCAATTTTACGATGTTTGCTGATGACACAGGTACTGTGATAGACAGTAAGATACCCTCTGATCTAGAATTAAATGCCAACCATTTACTTGAGGATGTTTTGAAATGGTTCACAGTAAATTCTCTATCAATAAACCTCAGCAAAACTAATTATATGCATTTCCATCCTGGTCACGAAAGTCCACAGGAAATAAACATTATACATGAGAGCCAGCAGACAGAGAGAGCAGATTGTTTGAAATTCTTGGGTTTATATATAGACAGCAGGCTTAACTCAGAACAGCACATCAACCAAACCCTGAAAAGGCTCTGCTCAGAGCAACAATTGCCATTCAGATAATCGCCAAAATTGGAGACATCAAGGAGTGCAGGCTTTCTCGGTGAATTTCATATACGAAGTCTTCACAGGTTGTCAGCCGAGTAGCGTCGTCGTCTCGTAGCAACGTTTCGGTGGAATACGTCTCCATCATCTTCAGGTGAAGTATCGGGATATTGTCGGTTACAGGCTGATATCTCTGCTGGACTGCTGCCCGCTTCCCGCCACCGGCCAATCACATGCCTGCAGAATCGCCATATGCGCATGGGGCTACCAGGGGGGGGGGGGGGGGGGGGGGTTGTGTCCCAGCGTCCATCTCTGTCTGCTCCTTCCATGGCCCTTGGTGGAACAGAATGTTTTTCTCTGATTTTCGTGATTGTAGGCTCCCAGGCTGTGCTGAGATGGTAGCCACTGTCACGGTTGATTAAATTGTCGTGTAACTATATTTCTAGGGACTCTTTGATTACCGAGTCCCAAAATCCGTTGTACTTCATATTTTCTTTGTGTCCTTGAAATCAAAGGTGTGCTTCTTGTCAATGCTATGTTCCACCACAGCAAATGTGTTAGTCTGACCCAAGCATACATGCCTGATGTGTTCATTGCGGCGCTGTGAGATGCAACGCTATGTCTGTCCTACATATTGCATCCCACATTTGCATCCGATCGCCGACATATGGTATTGCTAATCATGTATCACAGATGCTAATACCCATGGTGGGCCCACACCATGTTAAAAACTCGGCTGAGTTTGTGAAGGTACTACAGGGCATGCGGCTGGAAAATGAAGACCTACTAGTCAGCTTCAATGTGACATCCTTATTCACACTAGTACCAATAGAAGACTCCCTGGTTTTACTCGAAGAACACTTTGAGGAGGGTATCATCAAGCTTTTTCGCCATGTGCTAACCACCACCTATTTCAAATGTGGTGGGACGTTCTGCAAATAGACAGATGGTGTAGCTATGGGCTCCCCCCTAGCACCAGGCACAGCCGACCTATACATGGAGCACGTCGAAAAACCACTGGACACTCCTAAACACAAGCCAAAAGGAGTAAGACAAGGATGCTGTCTGTCACCTACCTTTTTCAACCTCTACTTGGAAAATATGATTGACCAATGCTCATTAGATGACAAAGGAATAGAAATTGGAGGAGGAAGAGTAGGGTGTTTGAGGTTTGCTGATGACATGGTCCTTCTAGCCATATGGGAAAAAGAATTGCAAGATTTAGTGGACACCATTGAAGCTAATGGAAAAAATTATGGAATGAAAATTAACACAAAGAAAACAAAAGAATTGGCACTAGGAGGAAATAAAGAAATAAAAATTATGCTGAATGGAGAAATATTATAATAGGTGCAAAATTTTAAGTATTTTAGAAGCAGGATAGACACTGACTGGAAGCGCAGCACAGAAATTAAAACAAGGAGAGCAATGGCAAAAGACACATTTTATAAGAAAAGGAAAATTTTCTGCAGCAGTCTGGACAGAGAACCGAGGAAAAGACTCATAAAATATTTTGTATGGAGTGTTCTGTATGGTTTTGAAACATGGACTTTGAGAAAGAACAACAGAGAAAGGCTGGAGGCTTTTGAGATGTGGACATGGCGGAGGGTGGAAAGAATAAGTTGGATGGACAGAGTAAAAAATGAAGAGGTACTGAGAAGAGTGGAGGAGAAAAGACAGTTACTAGACGCAATAAAAAGAAGAAAAAGAAATTGGATTGGGCATACATTAAGAAAGAGTGACGGACAGATAAAAACAGTTTTAGAAGGTTATGTAGAAGAGAAAAGGAAGTGAAGAAGGAAGAGATTTCAGATACTGGATAACGTGATGGGCGGTACAACTTACAGCATCACGGTACAACACACAACAGCCATAAGAAGGAAGCAATGGTTCACAGAAAATGGAGAGGCAAGGCAAAGGACCTGCTAATATAGCAGAAAACTGATGATGATGAGGGTAGCGTAGTGCCTAATGCATTAGACTCACACGTGGAGACCTGGGTTCAGAGACAGAGATCCAGATTTGGGTTCTGCATAGTTTCCTAGTTTACTCTAGGCAAATGTCAGGATGGTTCCTTGAAAAGCCATACCAATTCGTTCCTCTCCAACAATAATAAAAAAAAAAAACTGAGCAAAGACCTGTCTCTAATGATCTTAGATCTCAACAAGACATAAAACACTGAATTTAACTTCCTGACTTCTACCCTATACCCTAGCAGATGATTGATTGGGGGTGGGGGCATCAGCTTTGAGCAAGATGGAAATTCTTTTCCATTTATTTCTCTTCTCTTTGTGACAATCATTGTGCTTCCTCCTCCACTCACTAACTCATTTTCATGCGGTCCAGACTTAAAAAGCACAAAATTGAGGGGAATTCTAAAAACCCATAAAATAGGAGCAAAACACATGTAATTGGCATATATAATTAAAAATTGCAATCCTCTCCAGTACTTTGTATAAAATCTGTCTAAGTGAAGGAAGTTAAATGTACCATACAATGTTTATACAGCAATTTATGGTGCTGAATTTCAACAGCAATTAAAAAAAATCAAGGCTGTGTAACAGCAAGTAAAAATTTATCAAAGAACTGAAATTGGTTTCTGGGTACAAGACGATCGAGCTGCTTTCTGACGTGCTATGACTACAAATTATACGTTCAAAACACGCATTTTTGAAAGATCGCCCTTCGTGCTCACCAAGAAAAAAAAGCAAAAACTGATGAACATATTGAATTAAACCAAAAACATCACAGCAGCTAAGTGGTTAAATCATAAGCATAAATGCAGCATCTAGTTAATGACATACTTTGTCACCATTGCCGTTATTGTTTAATGCTTTCCTTACGAGCCATACTTCATATGCTCACCACCGTTAAACTGTTATTTTAGGCTTGACGAGAGAAACCAAGACGTGAAAAAGTGAGTTTACTTTCCCAATTGATGTTACAAGCTTACTAGAAGCCGGCTCAGCAAATTTATGTACACTACGTAAAACATAAATTTGAAAGAAAGCTCAGGTGCTGCAGTTGTATATATATATATGAGTAGTGTATGTAGTTGTTTCAACTTTAACACGTCTTTATAAAATGTGCTATCGCAAAACACTTTTCTATTTCCGTGCGGCATCTCTGTCATAGCACATCATCGGGATGAAAAATATATTTCAAACACTTCACAAAATGCTTTCACCTCTACCTGCACTCCCATCGCTGAAGGGCCTCTACCCCTCTCCACACATCCAATAGATGAGCTCATTTTATGTGTGTTAGTATGGTGTGGCGGCTGTGCTGGCTATTGGGTGACTTAACAAGTCACCAGCCAATAAGAGTTCACTAGCTGTAAACGGGTGACATTTCCTCACTTATGACCAAGCATATTCTTCAAGACTCAGGGTTTGAATTTGGAAGGCTGATGACTGGTATTGTTGCTGAATACAATACATCGGAAATACATGCAAAAAGATGAAACAGTGTTATAAGTGGTCCAAGCGAAGGTGGTGGCTGGCCCCTTCGTCACATATTGGCTCAGTCTGGAACACTTCGCTTTGACTGTCCTGTTTTTCCATTACCACTGCAACCTAGCAGTAGTTGTATCATAACTTGCGGTGAAGCTAAATGTTGAAAGTTGTATTGGCAATACTAATTGTGAATCACATAAGCATTTCCTCTCATGTTCCCTATCACAACAGCCTAAAACATTCCCTTAATTCCACCACCACCCGTAGTACGAACCATCTGTCATTTGAGCCACTCACAACTTGTTCAGTCACATCAAATGTCAATATGAAGAAAACGGGACGAAGTCCAGCAAGATGTTGAGTAAGAACTTAGAATCAAGGTAAACTATACTAGTAAGAAATGTGAAATCAGGGAACGGTTTTTTTTTTTTACCAAGACTACGAATTTATTGTGTAGAATTGCGAAAATCTGAGAATGTAAAAGGTTCCATTGTATACTACTTGTTGGAAAAACATGTATGTGCAAATGTTCACTGCTATCTGCATTTTCTCCCATACTAAAACATATCTCCAGGGAGATACAATCTACAGAAGAATTTTACCAATTGATTTCTGCTTAATGATGAATGTTATAATTTAGTTTTTCATAATCAAAGTCCAAGTTGGAATATCAAAAATTATTAAAAGAATAGATTGTTATGCATTGTAGATGCCACACTGTGTTGCAGGCAGGCACTTTGAAAAGACTGTTACTCACTAAGCTTTCAGCCAAAGCCTTCTTCAGAAAAGAAAGTGTATTAAAATGTTGATTTGTTGAACTCCCTGGCTATGCCTATGCATGTGGATAACTGTGAGTTTTACTTGTGCATTGTTGTATTGTATTGTAATGAGGAGTATGGAAAGAAAGTGAACTGATAAAACTTAATGCCACCTCATAACCTACTCGCTCAAATAGTGTGAAGGGTATCACTCCCCCCACCCACCACCCCTCCTCCACCACCAATGACAGGGTACATAACTTTAATCCATGACACCCTGTGGAGGAGTTGGGTTTTAACTCAGGACACTGAAAGGAAGGAAAATTAAGATGTAACACCTCAGTGACAAAAGAACATTGGAGTGAGATTTAGTGATGAGAAACTTAACAACATTACCTCTCCTCCCTATGCCAACCAAGCATCAATAATGAAAATTTCTTCCATGATCACAATTTTCAGTGTCAGGCTCCCAAGCAATATAATCTGCTAACGATGGCAACATCAGCTATAGAGGTGGATTTATATAAAAATATATATGGATGTGAGCTGTTTTATCCATATGATTAATATATGTAATAACAAGAATGTATCGAATGAAAAGGTGATATCCTTCTGGTAAATAAAATACCATTATCACACTAAGAAAAAGGTGTTTTGTTTATAAGAAATATCAATATAATTGCTGCAGAAAATAGCTACACCACAAAGTTTGTTTTAAAATAGTTGGCCAGAAATGTGCACTGCCCATAGTTATTATTTTGGAGTGTCATCTCTTCCTTTTCTTTGGGGAATGAAAGAAGAGGGGGTGGGGGATGGACGATGGTCGTGTTGTAAGTCTTCTCTGAATGTTCCATAAAATTCTGCCTCCTTTATTTGGTCTTCTATAAAACTTATTAAAATCTTGTTTCACTCTCTTCTGAATGCCTCTGCAGTTACCTTTTTTCCCCCTACATATTATCTCTCTCTCTCTCTCTCTCTCTCTCTCTCTCTCTCTCTCTCTCTCTCTCTCTCTCCTCTTTATTTTTATGGTGGTGGTTGTTGTTCAAATACCTCCAGTGTTCCACGCTTTTAGCTACTTTTGAAGATGAGTGACTTTTGACTTAATGAATTTTTTTTAGCACATATTCTTTTTCTTACATATGTAGTTGCCATGTGCCTCCCTATTTTTGACTTGATGAAAATTTTGCTGGCCATCTATTCTGAGTTCTGATACAATTTTGCTAGTCATCATTGCAGACTTGTCTGCATAAAATACATGTGTCATTAAGTCCTGATGGACTCTTAATTTTGTGCCATTGAGAGGTTTTTGAAGTGAATAAATAATTTTGTGTTGAAGTGTTTAAAAAGTTTAACTAATCTTCCCTCATATCTAACTACTATTTCATATGCTAAGTGTTCTATTAGCATCATTTTACATTTCTTTTCTTACTCTTCCTAGCACTGAGGTCTCCAACAGAAATTTGAACATTTCTTTGCAGGCTTAAAAATATTTAGTTTGCAAGTATCTTGTAGAAGCTTTCTGCTCTCTTATTGATCCTGTTGTTGCTTCATGGGTATAAGAGGACTGAAGTGTTTCATGAGCATGTGGTTTCTTATATTGTCCTATAATATGGAGAAACAACATACTCAAAAAAGTTATATACAATACATAACATACTTAAAGAAATATTTGTCTTCTGTAATACAGATACTGTCAGTGACAGGCAAATGCTCAAAACTAGTCTGATTAAATGAACTACCATAAAAAATCAGCTTGTATCTGAGCATTCTTTTTCAAATTTTATACTTCATTTTGTTCCAAATCTCATGTATAGCACCCAAGACCACACACACACACACACACACACACACACACACACACACACAGCTACTCCTTCACTCCCCCCCCCCCCCCCTTTCCCCCAAAACAGTTATTATCACTGAAGATGTCACATAAGGCCAAAAGGCCAATTGCTGACATGAAAAAGAAAACGGGGAATCCTGCATTCCAAACTTAAGTTATAATCTTCTTGCTCACAATATACAGTGATGTCAGGGAATGGTCTGATAAAACCTGTTGCATTGAGAACTATTATGTTTTATTGTGTTGGGAATTACACAACTGGCAAGAACAAGTCACAGAGATCTTGACACAAGTGACATTGGTAGCACTGTCTGGGTGTAGGCAAAACTTGATCTCTTGCCACACATCAGCATGCATCACCAGTGTGACAAATCCTACTGCTGCTGTTATCCAGCCATGCAGATTTGCAATATTATTCATTTGTTCTTTCACAAACACTTTCAGAAGTAAGACCAATGAGCTCAGGTCCAGCAAATGTTCATTTACTTCCCCAAATCCCTAGATCCACTCACTTCCCCTAATCCCTTGATCCATAAATTTCTCTCAAAGTAAGGAGTGTACAATGTTGACTAATGGGTATGGGCACAATTTTGTTAAAAAAAATGTGTCCAGTGGTAACAGTGGACTGTAGTAATTCTTCAGTGTATTCAGGTAAGTGGCATTGGTCAATGTGGGTTCACGAATGAAGAATGGGTTATCCCACTCGTACATAACCATAGCGTGGAGGTTTCCAGGCCCCCTCGCTCTGTAGTTGTGTTGTCTGCTTTTCCAAAGACAGGAAATCGGGCCTAAACTGGAAAGACTATCATCAACCAACAGGAGTCCAACAATGGCTTCACAAACTGTTTCTCATGAGGAAGACCATCTGGTCACATAGTGTGAAGAAGTAGCAGTTTTTGTACATAATCCTGTCCTCTTGGATTTTGGCCTGTTAAATGACATCGTCTCATGGACTGATATCCTAAGGCTACTAACAGATAACACCTTCATGCAGCCAATGGCTGTCTGGATAACCAGAGATTTTGGCATTTTCATTTATGTCACTCACTGTTACCCATCTGCTGAATTATCTGGCTCCAGAGCAGCATACTGTTGTAAGGAGGAGGAGGGGGTTTAACTCGGCTTTGCTCCCTTGTATAAGCTGTGTGTCCAACCCACCACCTCACAAAACTTGCTTTCTCACACACAATGTGTTTTTCATGGTATAAGATGTTTAACTTTCATTTCTGTGCTGAAAGGTCTGTTCTGCTGCTACACTATGGATCTTTGATGTTCACACATATTTTGCATTATAATTACATGGTAACCAAGACAGTTCACTCTGTCCTGTAACATTAAAATTCAATAACATATCATTACAGCTTATTAGCAGGTTTATGAAGAACAAACAGCAAATACCTTGAAGAGTGAAAAAGTACAAACCTTTAGAAAGTGCTGCTGTGTCATCAGTGATACTAATGAGATTTAAGAAAGACTTAATGTTTTCAGCTTGTGTTAACCACTGCTGCACCTGCAAAATTACCAAGACCAAAGATCACTATTAAGAGTAAGTATGAAAATACATTATTACCACCACAACGAAAAAATCTTCAGCATGTCTCTTACAGATCAGCATCGAACTATGAAGAGAACGGAATGGTTGGTTTACTAGCAGTTTTGGGTACACAACATTTAAATCTAATATTGTCCAACTGGAATAATAAGAGAGAGATGCCATGCTCATGTTACTGAACACATGCTTACATGAACATAGTGTGTAGTCAGAGGATACATACATATACACACTCCAGTTTCTCCCCAGTTGTTTTCTTCGTATATTAGTTTACAAATGCGAGCAGTGCCCCTTCACTGCAAGTGTAAGAGCTATTTAAAATGCATAAAGTAACTTTATCCTTGAAAATTAATTCTGTGATTTAGTTATTGCTACCACTGTACATAACCCTCCATGTAATGGGATACTGGAAAGTCATGGGTCAAACACAAATGTTGAGTACCAGCAGACTGGCCTCCATGAACAGCTTAGTGTAATGCTGTGCCAGCCATTCGCTGGCAGTCTTGTTTCCATCTTTTCTTTGATGGTGGGAGACTTGTGAGAAAAACAGGATATGGCATGTGGTTATCTCTATTCCTTCCATCTAATGGTTATGACAAAGGAAAATTTCCTTAGTTTTTAATAGTGCACCATATGGAAAAAAGCACAAAATTCATCAGGGAATATAGTATATCCTACTGATGTTGATTGAAAAAAGCATGTTATAAATATTTTGTAATAGTCATTTTTATTGAGCGGTATAAACAAACAACAGGCAAGAATAACATACTCAGTGCTCTAACATGAGAAAATTCTGAGAGTTGGTTCATACAAGGACTGTAATTAAAATGATAATGAATCAAGCAGAATTTTCATAGTGATTTACCTTCCTGTCAACAGCAATATAATGAAAGGTGGTGCTGCATTTTAGTTTTTGACATCTCAAACACTTCTTACACAAGAGTTGCAGTAACTTTTCTTTATAAATTGGTCCCCAATAAAAATACGTGAAAACGCTCACTTTCAGTTTATTGCAAACTCACCCTATTGGAACATATGGCAGGTCTTTGACGTTTCTATCACATCAAATGTCATAAGAGAGAAGATCAGATTACAAAAGAGAAACAATGTTTTATACATGATTGAAAAAAGACAGAGGGAAATTAAATAACAAATCAGACTGCATGGCTATCAAAATATTAGCTTGGAAAGACAGAAGTTTTATTAATTTGTCTCAGAATGCTTCCAAAACACAAGAAAGCTGCATAGTTTACGCTTCCAGTCATCATCAGCTTCCAGGATCAGGCAGTATATCCACAAGAAGAGAATAATTCCTTCCAAAAAACTGATTACTTAGTTTAGACAAATCTAATTAAAATGGCTCTAAGCACTATGGGTCGTAACATCTGAGGTCATCAATCATCTAATTAATACATGGGCACTTTCCAAAATCGGACATTATGAAATTTTGCTGCTAGATTGCTTCTGAAGTAAAAAGTAGCATCCAGATTTCTCATTCATATGGGCTGCTATGAAGCAGCAGCTTGAATCAGGTACAGTTACCAAGTTTTCCAACTTAAAAAGTCCACACTGGAATAACAACAACATGGGAACAATAGACTGTTATTCACCAAATAGAGGAGGCATTGGGTTGCAGACAGGCGCTTTGAAAAAGAATGCTAGAAATGTTCACCTTTTGGACCCGACTCTACGTGCACCCTCAGACAGCAGTAGCCTCTGCCCTCACATCTACCCTGCTACCTTTCCACTCCCCACACCTCTTCCATAGCCCCCACTATCTACTCCAGCTCATCATCTCAGACACAGTTCCAGTCAGACTGTACTGTGTGTGTGTGTGGGGGGGGGGGGGAGGGGGGGGGGGGGAGTTCGGGCATGCCTGTATGTGTTTTGTGCCAGTGTGTGACTGTTTTCTCCTTCTAATGAAGAAGAGAAATTGAAAGCTGTACATTTCTAGCATTCTTTTTCATGGAGCCTTTATGCGACTTACCGCCTCTTCTATGTTCTGAACAGAAAGCAAACTATCCTTTCCACATTGTTGTTGCAAGTTTCATGACTTACTTGTGTATGTAAGAGGTCACGTCTTCTTCCTTTTGGTTCACTGCTCAGCAGTGGCACAAGTAAACCTAGACAAGATTGAAATTTTTCCAATGCATGTGAGTACTGTCCCTCTTTCAAATACTGCTCTGCAGAAGCACCAATTTCCAGAGCAGTTTGCATTGTGGAGTTTGTCGCACACAATCGCACTGTAAGAAACAAATGGAGAAATGAAAAAGATAAATACTGTGCTTCAGCAAACAACATTCTCATAACAGACAGACTACCTGCATCAAATATACCATCAAAGAATGGGAGACAGAACTGAAAGTAGATCACTAGAATATCAGTTTGGTTTTAGGACAAGCAGCTGCATTTGAGAAACAGTTTTACCTCTGTCTAACAATCTAGGCCAACTTTAGGAAAAAAGAGGAAATATAAATTACAGTCATAGACTCGGAGAAGGCATCATGATAATGTGGAATAGAATGATATGTTTTCCATTGTTAGGTAGTACTTATGATATTAACTGCAGGAATAGAAGGGTAATATTGCTCCATATTACCCTTCTATTCCTGCAGTTAATATCATAAGTACATAAGTAAGGATGGTACAGGAAGCCAGAGTCTACATCTATGTTATTACTCTGCTATTCACAATTAACTACCTGGCAGAGGGTTTAAGGAACCACTTTCAAGCTGTCTCTCTACCGTTCCACTCTCGAACAGCGTGTGGGAAAAAAGAGCACTTAAATTTTTTTGTGATGATAATTTCTCCCTACATAGGTGGGTTCCAACAGAATGGTTTCACTATCGGAGGAGTAAATGTGATTGAAATTTCATGAGAAGATACCATTGCAACGTAAAACACTTTTGTTTTAATGATTGCCACTCCAATTCACGTGTCACGTCTGTGGCACTATCTTCCCTATTTTGGGATAAAACAAAATGAGCCACTCTTCTTTGAACTTATCAATGTTATCCATCAGTCCCACCTGATGCAGATCTCACACTGCACAGCAATACTCATGAATAGGGCAGACAAGTGTGGTGTAAGCAGTCTCTTTAGTAGACCTGTTGCACCTTCTAAATGTTCTGACAATGAATCACAGTCTTTGATCTGCTCTACCCACAACATTATCTATGTGGTCATTCCAATTTAGATTATTTGTAATTGTAATTCCTCAGTATTTAGTTGAATTCACAGCAGCCTTCAGATTTGTGGACTTCTCGCGTAATTGAAATTTACCGGATTTCTTTTAGTACTCACGTGAATAACTTCATACTTTTCTTTATTCAGGGTCAATTGCCACTTTTCGCACCATCAGGAAAGATGTTAAAACACAGTTGTTGGTTGACACCAATGATAATTAATTTGTATGAGGAGGAGATCATGAAGGAAGTAAAGATCTATCTCAATGTGGGAGTTACTTGCAATGGAAAGAAAATCAGCACAATACAGTTTGCTGGCGACAAAACAGTGGTCGCTGAAGTAAATACGAGTTATGTCAGGTGCGTAATGAAATGAGACTTGCACTAGTAATGAAATGAGACTTGCACTAGCTGATAGCTATAATATGCAAATAAACAAAATAACGATAACCAATGGTATGTGCAGCTGGTGGACATGCTAATACCTAAATTTTAAACTACGACAAGAGACTCTTGAGTGATAGCAGAATTTTAATCTGTTTGAAGCACAGCTCTGTATGGCTGTAAAATATGAACAATGGGAAAGACAGAAATAAAACAGACTGAAACCTTTCAACTGTAATGTTAAGGAGCCTGTTGAAGATCAGATGGCTTAACCAAGTAAGGAACAGAGAAAAAGTGTCTAATAAAGAATGTCACGAATCAAACCTTACAGCTGACGAGCAAAGCATCAACAGATTACTTAATTAAACATGTTGTTGAAAATTGTGCAGAAAACAACAGTTAATAAAAACACTTTACAGAGCTCTCTCAGACATGTAGTCAATTAACAATTCATTACAGAGAGAAAAGCATGCATGCAAGATATCAGCTCCAACAATGAATGTCACACAAAAATTTGGGCCACACTTCCGACAGTACACAGTTATGACCTTCTGGAAGCACAGTTTTTGAATTTTCACGTGCACCATTTGTTTATAACTCGCTCTGCTCCACTTCAGCCACCTAAATCCTGAGCATGGAGTGCTGTACATTTGGAGTGACAACTAGTGCTCTTCCTACTTGTGGGATGTCAAAGGCTAAAGAAGAGGGGGAGGAGTACATATGTGCCAAATGTGTTTAGAAATCTTGTTTGAGAACAGACATTATTTTACATGGACACTAGTAAGTAATGTGAGTACATAATATATCAACCTCATGCACAAATACATTCAATATTATTTTAACAATATTCTGATAGTGACATTCTGCAGTTATAAATATGCCTCAAAATCAAAATGAATAAACCTAAGCAACCAAAGAATTATTGTGGAATGAAGTTAATGAGTTTAGATTTATAATTTATTCATGTCAATCAAGTTGAAAAATAGCGAATCTACTGCATATGCACTTGTCTTTAACAGCGCCAGCTTTAAAATCCAAAGAAAAAATGCACAACAGCTATGTTGATAATTAAATTGTGCTATGTTACTTCATTAATGACTCATTTATTTTATTTATTTACACTGCATTTGTGACACAAAATGTAGCATTTTCCATAAAAAAGGGAGCAGGTCACTTATCTGTCCCATATGCCGACATGAACAAGGTACAGGAGGCATTCGCAAGGAGACTGACAAAATCGGTGTGTGTGGTGGCCAGAGAGTTGGATATGAAATGATCTATACTGCACAAAGTCTTACATAAGAGGTTATGTCCATATCCCTATAGCACGTTAGCTGCTTCAGGCATTAAAGCCTATCGACAAGCCTCAATGCGAACAGTTTGCAGTGGATATGCCAGGCAAGATGACTTTTTGACAAGAATTTGTTTCTCCGATGAGGCATTGTTTCATGTATCCCACAAACTGAATCTCATAACATTCGTATTGGCATTCACAGCAACCTCATATTACACGTGAAATGGTAAGAGACAATCATCACGTCAATGTTTGGTGCGGGATCACTGGTGGTGTTGACCTGTACTTGTTACAAGAGTGATGTGCCACAACTGGTATACCTGAATGCTACTGTCATATTCCAGCAGGATGGTGCATTATTGAGACTGGGCCCTAAATGTCCACTAATGCCATGATCCCCTGACCTCACACCACTAGACTCCTTCCTGTGGAGTTTCGTAAAAGATCTGGTGTACCAGCTCAAGGTTAGAGACCTACAGTACTTGAAAGTGTGTATTCGCATTGTATCTGAACATGTGATCGTGGAGATCTTGAATCATAAGTGGAGAGAAATGGAATTCTGGCTAGACATTATCCATGCCACAAAAGATGCACACATTGATATGTATGAACGAGGAAACAAAGCTCTATGAATTATCTTATCACATGTTGAAAACCACTTGTTAATGTCTGGTATACTTTTAAATTAAGTTGTAAAGATATTTTATGGACACCGTGTAGTTCACAAACAAGTTACTCACTCCACTGTACAGTACTTCACACTCAGGCATAGGTGGCTGAAGAAGGGGGCAGAGCAAGTTCAGGCAAACAGTGTGCACAAAACTATAAAAGCTCTATTTTCCAAAGGTCATAATTGTATACTGTCAAAATTATGGCCCAAATTTTCACACAGGATCAATTGCTTGTGCTGATAACTTGCATGTGTGCTGTGATTCTTGAGTTTCTCCCGGCATATTTGATAATCAAAATATCCACGGATGTACTGCCGGTCACAGTGTCCAACGGGCACAATATTTCGGCGATCAAACATGTCGCCATCATCAGGTGAACTGACAGACTGAGCTCCTGTGAACGCGCCGGCATGGAGATCCGTACGCTATGGCTGCTCAGGGGGAACTGGGTTCGGTCGCGGCGGCGGCCGCTTTAAATACCCTCCGCCCGCGGCACGCTCCCTCCGCCGTCCGCGCTCTGCGCTACGGTAGCGTGGTGGAAGAGATTGCGACGGCGTCTGAGATGACGTCGGTGTGATGGCTCTGTCCGCCGTGGTCATCACAACTATGCGTTTGCTCGATTTACTCTTGATTAACCCAATCGCTGGTTCCCAAGCCTTGCTAAGATTATAGCCACAGTCACGGTTTATGAGGTCGTCATTGGTGCGAATTTCGATTGCCTCTCTAACAACGCTGTCCCAGTATCTCGACGTCTGTACCAGAATCCTCGTGCGGTCATACTCCATAGCGTGATTTTCCGACAAACAATGTTCAGCGACCGCCGACTTGCTCGGATACATCAGTCGAGTGTGCCTCTGGTGTTCACGGCATCGATCCTCGACGGTACGCATCGTCCGACCAATATACGACTTGCCACATTGACACGGAATCTGGTACACGCCGGCCTTCCTCAAACCGAGGTCATCTTTGGCGCTCTCCACCAGTGCACGAGTTTTATTCGGAGGACAAAACACAGTTCCGACCCGGTGTTTCTTCAGAATGCGGGCGATTTTCCCTGAGAGTGCGCCTGTGTATGGAATAAATGCAGTGCCTACCTCCTCCCTCGTGACTTCATCCATCTCAACAGGTTGTGATGCAGTGGTTGGGCGGAGAGCACGTTGGATCTGCCATTTTTTCGAAATACAGTTCTCAGATGTTCCAATTCCATCTCAACAGGTTGTGATGCAGTGGTTGGGCGGAGAGCACGTTGGATCTGCCATTTTTTCGAAATACAGTTCTCAGATGTTCCAATTCCTGGGGTAGACTCTCTGTGTCAGAGATAGTGCGCGCCCTATGTACTAGAGTTTTAAGTACCCCATTCCTCTGTGAAGAGTGGTGGCAACTGTCTGCGTGCAGATACAGATCAGTGTGTGTTGTCTTTCGATACACCCCATGACCTAGGGTGCCGTCAGCCCTTCTCCTGACCAAGACGTCAAGGAAAGGTAATTTACCCTCCGTTTCAGTCTCCATAGTGAATTTGATGTTGGGGTGTATGGAGTTTAGATGTGTAAGGAAGTCAAGGAGTTTATCCATACCATGTGGCCAGATGATGAACGTGTCGTCCACGTAACGGAAAAAGCAAGTAGGTTTCCATTCGGATGACGACAGGGCTTCCTCCTCGAAGTTCTCCATGTACAAATTCGCTACCACCGGTGAGAGTGGGCTACCCATGGCGACTCCTTCCGTTTGTTCGTAGTATTCTCCATTAAAAAGAAAACACGTGGAAGTCAAGACCTGCCTAAAAAGTTCAGTGGTACTCTCGTCAAACCTCTGACCAGTCAACTCTAGCGACTCTTGCAGGGGTACCCTCGTAAACAAGGAAACGACGTCAAAACTCACCATGATATCTGACTCATGCAACCTGAAGCTATAAAGGCGCTTAACAAAATCCACGGAATTACAGATGTGATGAGGGCATTTAACCACATAAGGACTTAATATTCCCGTCAGGTATTTGGCCAACAAATATGTAGGTGCCCTGATGTTGCTGACAATGGGGTGTAATGGTACCCCCTCTTTGTGAACCTTCGGGAGTCCATATAGTCTAGGCGGTACCGGACCTTGGGGTAACAATTTCTTAGCGTCACCCTCCGGTAAACCTGCATCCTTGAGAAGAACCCTCGTCTTGTTCTCCACCTTGTTTGTAGGGTCAACGCTGATCTTCTGGTAGGAAACGTCATTTAGCAGGCTCTGCATCTTATCAGTGTAGTCCTTATGGGAGACAACAACTGTAGCATTGCCTTTGTCAGACAACAATTTCAGAGCGATCCCTCAGATCACGAATGGCCGCCCTCTCTTTACTGCTGGCGGAAGTCGAGCTGCAATCTGTTCAACAGCACTAACAATTTCTGCGACCGGAGTGAACTTGGGGGTGGGAACGAAGTTGAGACCTTTCTGCAAAACCGAGACCGCATCATCACTCAACACCATGCCACTCAAATTGATGACAGTCTTGCACGGAACTTGCAGAGATGGTTTGTCAAGGAGACGTGAGAACTTAGCTGTTTGACGTCCCATGGCCTTCTTATGGGCGGAATCAGCTGACACCCAGGTGACACCATCAATCCAATCCCAGGAAAAAGAAGTGAACTTAGTAGCCAGTTGCAAATGTAATTTGAGTAATTCCTGTGAGATAAACTCAAGGCTCCGGCGGGTGAATTGCACTCTCTCGCGTACCAATATGCGAGGCTGGCTCGTTTCTTGATTCTCTTAGCTGCTGCAGAATCGATACGATGCATAACCTTAGCAAAATTTGGAACAACATTCTTGGAACGACATCTCTTTAGAAAGGCAAGAGTACTTAGCAGACGACATCTACGGTGGCACAACTTTTCAAATTTCTTCATGCTGCGATACATCTTCTCCCCGTAAAGGTGTATGATGTGATTCTTGAGTTTCTCCCGGCGTATTTGATAATCAAAATATCCACGGGTGTACTGCCAGTCTACAGTGCCCAACGGGCACAATATTTCGGCGATCAAACATGTCGCCATCATCAGGTGAACTGACGGACTGAGCTCCTGCTTGAAATATGAGATGAAGCTAGACTGTTTGCTTGTAAGAGCCTACACAAAATGTTCCCCTTTAGTTCACTCCTTTCCCACATAAAACACACAGCCCTCTGACTACTCACAGAGACTTGCATTCGTTTTTCTACCAGTAATGGGCAACTTATGAGGCAGTACACAAAGGTAAGTGCCAGCCACTGTTGACAACTGGGCTGGGCACTGGTAACCTCCTTCCCAGCCCCCTTCCTGATTTCCTGTTGCCTGCCATACTTCTCACACCAGTTATCCTATCCTGCCATGTGCCTAGTTGTGACAAACTGCATTTTCAATAACATTAAGTCTTTAGAGACTCACAAATCAATATGCAGAATAAGATGAAAGTACTTCAAGTAGAGATAAATTGCAAATCATATGGATGTATGAACAAAACAAAAGAGAATTTGTGAATTCTGTCGGTATGGAATCTTCTGCAGAACAAGACATTATTAGCAAGTGAAAGGACCGCGAACAAAATTACTGGTAAGGACCAATGGAATGTAAGAAGGAGGAAGCTGGAAGACATACTGCACAGGAAAATGTTTTAATTCACAAGATAGGTCAATACAAGGCCATGCCAGTTTGTTGGAAGTGGGCTAATAATTCAGAAAATTACTCTGGAAGTAAAATGAAAGTAGAATATTTTAATGTGCCTGCACGTTGGATATAGAAGTTTAAGGCACACACTAAAATTCTTTATCAAAACAACTGAGAATGAAACCTAATCCATTAACAAAACTGATTATACTGCCTGGAGAAATGGTGACCTATTTAATGCAGATAGGTTTCAGTGTTTTTTCAAACTGAACTCACTTGTATTTCACAGTAAAAAAGGAAATGTATTAGAAGACAAAATTACAGAATGGGAAGAGAGAGTAGATGAAGATGAGAAAGGATAATATGATACTGCTAGAAGAATTTCACAAAGTGCACTGAAAGACCTAAGTCAAAACAAGGCATCTGGAGTAGATGACACTCCCCCATCATTAATGAGATCCTTGGGATTGCCATCCATGACAAAACTATCCCATTTGGTTGCTAGGCATATGAGACAGGTGAAATACTCTAAGACTTACAGAAAAATGTTAAAATTCCAATTTGAAAGAAAAAAAGGTGTGAAAGCTATTGAACAATTCATGGTTTCAAAATACTAATACAGATTATTTACAGAAGAATGGGAAAACTGGTTGAAGCTGATCTTGGGTAAGATCAATTTGGGAACAAGAGAAATGCTGAAATACACAAAGTGATACTAACCAAACAGTTTATCTCAGAAGATAAGTTAAAGAAAAGCAAACCTACATTTATAGTGTTTGTAGATTTAGGGCTAGCTCTTCCAATGTCAACTGGATTGTACTGGTTCAAATTTAGATGTTAGCACAGATGAATTACAGGGGTGAAGTGTTGTCTATGAGCTGTACAAAAGACAGAGTGGAATTATAAGAGATGAGGGACATGAAATAGAAGCAGTGGCAAGAGAGTAGAACAGGATTGGATTCTATCCCCCATGTTATTTAGTCAGTGTATTGAGAAAGTAGTGTATGAAATCAAAGAGAAAATTGGCAATGGAATTTGCAGGTTTAAGGGGAAGTAACAAAAACTTTGAGGCTCATTGATCACATTTTAATTCTGTCTGGGACAGCAAAGGACTTGAAAGAACAGTTGAATTGAGTGGACTGTGTCTTGAAAAGATGTTATAAAAGGAACATCAACACAAGTAAAACTAAGGTAATGGAATGTAGTCACATTAAATTAAGTGATGCCAAAGGAATTAGATTAGAAAATGAGATGCTAAAAGTATTATATGAGTTTCACTATTTGAGCAGCAAAATAACTGATATGGCTCAAAAAAGAGAGGGTATGAAATGCACACTGCCTATAGCACGAGACCGATAGTAGTTGTGCAGAACACCACCGCAGCCAATGATCCACCTCCTGAGGGTCTGGTCTCCACCAGCTGTTGACAAGAGCAACCTCTGTGGACTGGATACAGGGCAACCACATGGCAGCCAAGCATGATCGGTTCAGTTGGTTGCATACTGGAGAACAGACTACATCACATCCTGCCTCTCCTACTGTGTGTTTAGTGTTGATGTATATTGCTTTCAACATTGGACTATGATATTGGATCATACTTCAGAACTGATCAGAGTAAATTACAAATATGTTTATATATTACTGATGCAGATTAATTATTTCCCCTAGTGCAGATCTCTGACAGCGACAGTTTGCTGTTCCACTACTACTGGCCACCGGTCTTCCTACACTGATACCCAACAGAGGGATAAAACAGTATTTTCTGAAGGTATCTTTCTGGAGTGTACCCCTGTATGGAAGTGAAACATGGACAATAAAACATTCAAGCAAGAAGAGACTAGAAGCTTTTGAAACATGGTGCTACAGAAGAATGTTGAAAATTAGATGGAGAGATTGAATAACTAATCAGGATGTAGTGAACTGAATAGAAATTTATGGCACAACTTGATTACGAGACAGAATCAGGTGATAGGACACATGCAGAGCCATCTGGAAATCATCAGTCTGGTGATGAAGGAAGCGTGGGGGGTAAAAACTAAGGGAGGCAAAAGGACGAATACAGTAGGAAGGTTTAAATGGTTGCAATAATTGCTCAGAGATGAAGAGGCTCACACATGATAAGAGTAGTGTGGAGAGCTGCATCAAAGCAAGGGCCCAGTCCAAAGACCATAAAAACAACCAGAAAGTCTGAATACAATGTAATAATTTATACATATATTTATCATTATGGCCACTCAGCATGAAGTGTGACATTCTTTAATATTGGTAGAAAGATAGTGGTGGATGGTGCAGGGCCTCACTGTGCTTTGCATCCAAGGAATATTAGGAACTGCCATATAAAACTGATGACTATGGGACCTATGGTGGGCATTTTAAGAAAAGGACATCTGTGTCAGAGGAAAATATGTGGCTGATATGAGGAATGTCTATCAGGAGCCCCCAAAATTCACACCAGGCAACCCTTGAAAATTATCTACTGTGGTACATGGTGCAAAATTTCCTTAACGGAGAGTTGAAATTTCATTTGTGGAAGTAGCATTACTATCAAGAACTGTCTGCAAAAGATTGTAACCATCAGATGGAGTATTGAGAAATTATTCTAGGTTGGTTCAGAGACTTTCACCAGTTGTTTCCAAATGTAATCCAGAGTGAATAATAACAATGGAAATTCCTATGTGGAATAATATGTAAAATAAAGGAAAAGCAATCTCTCATGTATAGCTGACTGATGCACATAGAAACACTCAATACAGTATTTACATTGGCTTTCGAGCTCTTTCTCTAGAAACACACACACACACACACACACACACACACACACACACACACACACACACACACACACATATATCCATCCGCACATACACAGACACAAGCAGACATATTTAAAGGCAAAGAGTAAGGGCCCTTACTCAAAAATAACAGAATCAGAATACTTTTAGTAGCCACAAAATGTGTTATCCCGCATGTGTGCAAAGGGTTGTACTAGCCTGCGCACAGAAGCGGGATACCGTATTGTGACAGCTTATGGAATAGATTATGCTATCTATTGAGAGCCCAGAAGACAGGTTACTGTGTTAATGGCCCAGAGTGGTTGTAAGAGAATAAATCACACCTCAGCTTTTGGCAAGATCAATGTGTTTTATTTCTTAAAATTATGTATGCACAGCGCAATCACTGGTAGTAGTTTGTTCCAGTATAACATCAAAACAAATTTTTGATCTATTCCTTCCTTGAAACACAATGAACTCGATCAGCACCTAGACCTACTGGTAAATTAGATTTGGCCAATTGTGTTCATGTACACCAATATCATTGGCTTTGTCTTTATGCAAGATGGTGCCCCAATACATTTTGCAATCATTGTATGAAAATGGCTCAACCATCATTTTCCATAATCGCATTTGGTTCACAGCAGTCCTCATGAATGACTGGTGTGGAGCCCCTATCTTATGCCATGTGACTTCTTCTTCTGGGGATGGGCAAAGGGTGAAGTTTCTAAAGCTAACATCCTGCATGTTCTCATTAGTGTACCACAACAGTTCCTTCTGAAGTCAGTTCTCTAATGATTGGAGAAATTAGTGGAAAATGCTATATGAAATTTGCACTGTAAAAACATTTTGTACCATACTGCTGATCATAATAAATCTTTTTAATCATTTTGTGAATCTAAATATTATTGTGATAGCATTAAAATCCATTATTAATTATGTTACATGCAGTAAGAAATTAGCAGTGTTTTGAAGACAAGAAAGAGAGTCTGATCATGACATACCCATGTGCACTGTCATAATTAGGCCAACATTTTACAAAAGGAAACAAAAATCAGCTACCAAAACAATGGAATATTTGTATAAAGTCCATCTTTTACATAAATTTTCCACTTACTAGTTGTAGAAAATGTCAAATGCATAATTAAAGGAAGGTGTGGAACAAGGATGGGAGAATACCAAAAAACTTATTGAAACAAAAAGCATTCAAAAGTGTCAGCGTGAAGAAAAAAGGCACAGGAAAAGAGGACTATGGAGTTAAAAGACAATTTAAAAAGATTAAATGATGGTAAACAAATAACATATAGCTAATAATACACCAAATAAACTTCTTCTGGAAACAAAGATGTTGCAAAATGGGAGGTTAGGAAACTTCACAGCAAAAACTGTGAAATGAAATTAGGTTGCAGCAGAATGATAATGTGGTAGCTAAATAAACACACACACACACACACACACACACACACACACACACACACACACACACACACACAATTGTCTCAGCTGGTTACTCTAAAGGAGGACACTGTTTGAAAACTTAGTAACAACATTTTCAGACTTATTTATAAGCCTGTCAACAGCTCAACACCTCACACACTAGCTGTTCGCCTATGGAAATAGATCATAAAGTGTAGGTTCATTGTTTAGTCTTCTATTCTTTACATATCAAGCACAACAGATTTCTTTCATTGTCCTGCTCAAACAAGCAGCCTTCTTGCCAAAATGAAGCTGCACAGATCAAGTTCTGTCACTCACCATCTACAGTGAGGCAGGATTTGAAGACATATGGGAACACCAACCAAAATCCTAAAACGAAGGTTTCGTGCTTTCCCCTAAATAATCAACTTGCTGGAAGAAATTTCAATATAAAGTTTGAAAACACTACACTTACTAACTACAAAACACCAAAGTAACAGAAGGTAACTCTTGACAGAGCACTATCTTTCAGAGAGCACATAACAAAAAGAGCAGAAAAATTGAAAAAAAAAAAGATCATCATCATTCAAAAGATGTGAGGAGAGCATTGGTATCCATCTATGTTTTTCTGCTCCAAGTCTTATATTCTGTTCTGCTGAATATTGTGCCTCAGTCTGGCTAAACAGCCGTTATGCACAAAATAAATACATCCAACTAAATAATGCCATGAGAATGATCAATGGTGTCATCAAATCGACACCTATGTAATGGCTGCCATAATAATCCACATTCCACCCTCGCCCCAACCCCTCTCAACTATGGCACATAAATGTTCTTGTGGATGAGTACAAGAAGTTCATGGGAAATAAAAAAGCACCAATCCAGCAAGATGTGTTCAACCTTACTAATGCATGGACTTACAGATGGACTGAACAACATGCTGTGAATCACTCGAAAATCACTGGGATTTGACTTGCCATGCAAACATGATTGGTGAAAACAGAATTAGAACCTAACAAAGCAGATGTGCCTTTTTTTTTTTAAAAAAAAAAAAAACGGGGTGTGTGTGTATGCAGTCATCCCCTCTTTGTGACCGCAGTGATCCACTGAACATCAGACACACTGCTGAAGAATGCTCCCTTCAGTATCCCTGCATGCAGATGTCCCGATTGAGGCAGATGTGCTGCCATGGGTAGAACACAGGAGTAGTTCAGAAATCTGCAATGGATGGCACACACATAGTATCATATGGGCGGACCCGCTGACAGAAATGTTTTCTTGTCAGCAGCAGTAAGTGGAGCAGGCCAGTGCTCCTGCGGAGTTAGAGTGCCACAGACCTAGCCTTGCACTCATGCCGAGAGTTGAGTGCCGGATCATCACTAGCCGCCTACACCAGCCACATGCTGCGTACGTTGTTGTGCACATATCTACATGGGTTCGGATGCTCCACTTTCCATAATTCAGTTCACACGGCGAGTTTGTTTCACTTGTGGTGTTCCATTCCCCGGCTGTTACTGAGTCACCAGCAGCTGACCATGTTGAGTAGCTGCACTGTCACACTTTCTGCAGATACTAAACCCCAAAAGATCATGTGATGGTAGGCCAGAAGGCTTCTGGCTGGTGACCGAGTTGATAGATTACATAAATGCTCTACATGCTTTTTTATAAGATTTTATACTATAAGTATTATGCTGTACAATATATGTATCTCTTCCCAATGTGTCAAAAAACTACATGATAAATAAATAAATACCACAATATGAAACTGCTAGCATAAGTAGAACTCTGATAATTTGGATTCACTCATCTGCTGCACAATAAAGCTTCTAAAGTAAAGAAAATCTCTTACAGTTTATCTCTCTTGAATCAGCTGCAAGCATCATTACTTTTGTGCAACCTTTCCTTTCTCTTATCAATTAATCTGCCTACTCAGCCATGTAATGTTCTTGTTATTACCAGTATCATACTATCAAGCCAAGGTTCACAAGATTACAATTGCTTTATTACACTAGTCTCTTGTTTGGACACTAATAAAAAGGAGGGTACAGCAAGTGTAAGAAGCAAGTCCCACTAATACACATGCTGTCACAGGAAGATGAGTGGCGAGGAGTAGCCAAGTTACAACTGCAATGGACTATGAACCACCTAATAATTCATTCCACAACAAAGAAAGTGAGAGTATTCCTGGAGATTGTTATAGTGCTGCTGTACTGAGTATAGTTTGGCACTAATGCTAATTGTAACAGGAGGCACAATAATAGCAACCTGAAGTTTTAAGATTTTACTGATTTATGTCACAAAGCTCGAAACAATGGGATCAGGTACTAGTTGTGAAAACCAAAGTTAAATGCTACTTCTCCTTTGCTTGTGTCAGTTAACTTAGGTGACAACAACACCCTAATTTAATGACTTATACACTGATTTGGCAAAAGCCATGGGATAGTGATACGCATGTATACTGATGGTAGCAGTATTGCATGCACAAAGTTTAAAAGGACAGTGCAATGGTGGAGCTGTCATTTGTACTCAGGTGATACATGTGCAAAGGTTTCTGACATGATTAGTGATTATGGCTGCACATCAGGTGTCAACAGACTTTGAACGCACAATGTAGCTGGAGCTAGACGCACGGGACATTCCATTCCTGAAATCGTCAGGGAGTTCAGTATTCTGAGGACCCCATTGTCAAAAGTGTGTCGAGAATATCAATTTCAGATTTTACCCCTCACCACGGACAACACAGTGGCTGACAGCCTTCACATAACAACTGAGAGCAGTGGTGTTTGCGTGGAGTTATCAGTGTAAACAGACAAGCAACACTGTATGAAATAACTGCAGAAATCAATGTGGGACATACAACAAATGTATCTGTTATGACAGTGCAGCAAAATTAGGCATTAATGGACTACGGCAGCAGACGACCAATGCAAGTGCCTTTGCTAACAGCACGACGTTGCTTGTAGCACCGCTCGTGGCCTCATGACCATATTGGTTGGACCCTGGACAACTGGAAAACCATGGTCTTGTCAGATGAGTCTCAATTTCAGCTGGTAAGAGCTGATGGTAGGGTTAATGTGTGGCACAGACTCCACAAAGCCATGGTCCAAAGTTGTCAACAAGGCACTGTGGAGGCTTGTGGTGGGTCCCTAATAGTGTGGGTTGTGTTAACATGAAATGGACTGAGTCCTCTGGTCCAAATGAACCAATCATTGACTAGAAATGGTTATGTTCGGCTACTTGGAAACTATATGCAGCCAATCAATCATGGAATTTTTATGGATGACTATTCGCCATGTCACCGGGCCGCAGTTGTTCATGACAGGTTTGAAGAACATACTGAACAATCTGAGCAAATGATTTGGCCACCCAGTTGTCCGACACAAATCCCACCGAACATTTATGGGATATAATTGAGAGGTCAGTTCATGCACAGCATTCTGCACTGGCAACACTTTCACAATTTGGAGAGCTGTAGAAACAGCATGGGTCAGTATTTCTGCAGGGGACTTCCAACGACTTGTTAAGTCCAAGCCATGTCAAACTACTGCCCTACATTGAGGAAAAGGAAGTCCGACACAGTACTGGGACGTATTTCATAACATCTGTCAGCTCAGTGTAGTTAACTCTTTTACAGTTTGTGTTTTAACAATTCCTTCAAAGACAGGAGAGGACAGAAAAGGAGAGTGGTGGTGTGTGCAGTAATACATAGACAATAGATTCAACAGTTATTGTAGTGCTATACCTAATATATAACATGCAATAACAAAAACAAACAAATAAAATCAATTCATACTTAGTTCTTCTAAAGTTCCATCTGTGGTATGTTGACCCTTGGGGTGTTTACAGTTGTTTTCTTTCTCATACAGAAGTGTTTTCAGGTCTTCTGCTCGTCTTATATATTCATTTACCTTATTACGAAAGGCTATTTTTTTCTTGGTATCATCTTCATCTGTTTAATGGAAAACTGGTTTGTGATTAGATTTTCTGTATGTAAACTATTGCAAAACTATATTAGTTTTTTCAGTTGTGCTTAGCAAAAGCACTTATAAAAATAATAGATAATTGATCCGAAGCACACTTTCTTTGAAACTCATAAAAATATTGTACAGTATCTAGTAACCCTTAACCAAACAAAATAAAAAACAGTCTGAGTACAAAGAAATGAGAATTGAACAATATAATTGTGAAGCTTCTAAGCAAAATTCATTTCTTACCATTCACAAGAGGAACAAAATACCTCAAGGATTCACAATAAAGGTCAAATGCCTCGCTGAATTTCTGTTCAGCATCACATTTCACTGCCTTTTGTACCAGCTCCACAGCTTTCTGATAGGATTCTGGTGATGGCATGTGTTCCAGGTCAAGGAAAGGATGATTAAAAAAGGACTCATAATCAATCCTCTCAGAGGGATTATGTTTAAGAAGTCTAACAAGCAGGTCTCTGCATTCATCTGAAATGCACCCACCACGAGGAACCTGTGAATGAAGTACAGTTTAATTAGTCAAAAGACATATGGAAAGTGATCTCTTGTTGTAGTTTCTCTTTCATTCATATCTACTACTCAATACATAGCAGAGATGCTGAGTCACAAATAGGCACAAAAAAAGACTGTCACATTCCATCCTGGATTTCCCACTGTTCTGATATTTACTCCTCACCTACTGCTTCTCTATTACTGAGGTTATTAATCCCAAAATGAAATTGTTTCAGAAATCAAGTCTTCTTTCAACAATGCATTATCAAAGTCTCAGAAATTAAACTTGGAAACATTGAATTTTTGCTATTGATCTCATCCCATCGTACACTGTTATGAGTAATGAGTGATTGGTAACATAGCTGATTTTTTTTTTTTTTTGGTAACAGAGCTGATTTTTTTGCTTGTCCGGCACAATACTGGAAATGAAAAGAATGAAGTACATTGATAAATCACTGCTCTAACAGGAATACCACTTCATTTCAGGTCATGATGAATTTTTGTTAATTAACACCATGTTCCATAAATCACTTGCACAATTTCAAACAAAGTGATGTGCAACACAGCAGCTGCTTCTCCTAGCTTCATCGCCAAAATATGGTGGACTTGTATATGTTCCATTCTGTGTTTTGTCCTAAGGGTTCAGACCAATCAGATCTTCCATCATGAAATTGCAAGTGTGGTTGCTGATTTTGCAGTGCTCTGGATTTGCACAGGCTGGCGTAAATTAATTGGAATAGCAAATTCCTACCAATTTTATTTGTGTGTTGGCTACCAATTATCATTAGCTGATAACATAACACTGCAGATACCGGATTTATATGGATCAAAAGCAACCATTGTGTGTGATCCCTCTCATTTCATCCTGTATAATATATGTGATTTTATTTTAATGTGACTTCTAATGTTACATATTATCATTTTTATAACATAAATAATGTCTGATAGTCATTTAATGCACAAACTAATTCATTTCTACATATGTACTGGAAGGGTATTGGCAGGATTTTGTTTTTAATTTTCATATGAGTATACATTATAGAACTATAGCACAACTAATCATTTATTATGTATACTATATTTAGCCATTACAAAAATATATATTATGAAAAAGTACTCAAAATATAATGCCCACCTCAATAGGCATTTCGCTCTTTATCTTTTCTGCTAGCTCTTTAAAATTACTGGATGAATAAGGTGCTTGTCCAAACAGGCACTCATACATTATGACACCGACTGACCACAGGTCAACAGAGGCATCGTAGTGACGCTTCAGCAGCATCTCAGGTGCCATATACAGAGGTGAACCTCGGAGAGAGCTGTTGTAGTCTTCAGGTGACAAGTACTGGGCAAAACCGAAATCTGTGGAAACAATGAGATGCTTTGTGGAATAACACATTTTTGAATTTTAAGAATTTCAATGTGCAGCATTATCTTTACATAAGGAAGTATGTAGCATTCATACATCAGCCACCATCATGTTGTGAAGATTTCGAGGATATCAAGGTATTTAAGTGCACTGCATGAGATACATACAGGATAGACTCCAATTCATAAAAGTTACTTTGAAGATCGTCACTTCTGAGAATGGCCTTATGCACACTCCAAACTAAGGCCTTTAATTTATTCCCTGCATAAATGAGCATATATGATAGATAATGAATGTGTGAATGTGGTAATGGGGTGTACTGGTTAGTACTCCGTCTTCAGGCCACAAGTGGCCCATAGGGACCATCCGACCGCCATGTTATCCTCAACTGAGGAAGCGGATGGAAGGGGCGTGTGGTCAGCAAACCACTCTTCCGGTCATTATGAAGGCACAGCATAGGAAAGTGACACACAGGCATAGGCACCGATGAGTTCGTGCAGCACAAGATAATGAAGGTGGGAGCAGTGGAGTGGGAGAATGCAATAAAACTGTGGAAGGGGAGGCTGTGGGGAAGACAGTGTGAGCACAATATGAGTTAAATCTGGGTCCTAGGGCTGGGTGGAGGTGGGTGTGGTGCATGGAGCTAGCATCCAGCTAATAACCAGGAGAAACCTCTGCCAGCCCCTTGCACCATTCCCTCCTCCATCCACCCCCAGGACCCAAACTTCACTCATCCTAGGCCCACAGCCTCTTCCCCACAGATCCCTCTTTCTTTGTTCTTTCACATCCTCTCAAACCACTCCTGTGTCATCACTATCATGTGCTGCACAAACGCCCTTGTGCCAGTCCCTGTGCATTACTTTGCTATCCCTTGCATGTGTTGCCCTATCCCCCTTGCCGGCCACCCTTTCCCAGTCCTGCATCCCAATTTCTGCCTCTTTTGTCCCCCTGCCAACTCCACCTGACAAGACCCCCCCCCCCCCCCCCCCCCACTTGGTCTCTTTAGCTGGAATAATGGCAAATTTTCAGTCTTGTTTATGTGCCTGTCAACACCTCTGTTATTCAGGGAGATAATAGTTTCTGAGATAGAATGGCTGGTCAGTTCTTACAAAACCCTTAGTACTGCTGATAGACAAATGCAAAAGTACAAGAAACAATCCTAGTTTCTAAAACTATTCATTCCTTCCTCAGCGAGAAAGACGGAAGTGTTGGAAAAGGGTAGAAAGGATTGGTATGCCACAGAGACCACAGGATGAGAGGGAACCAAATGTTGCAAGGGCAGGGGGAGACAAAAATTAAAGTGTAAACTTGAGGGAGGTAAATAGGCAAACTGTAGTAGATTTCTAAGTACTGTGCCCACTTCTTCAGTCCCATGGTGATGACAACATAATAATAAGTAATAATGGATTAAAAGGAAACAAATTGAATACTACAGTTAAGAAGTAGGAGTAAAAGAATCAGAGAGAGAGAGAGAGAGAGAGTGAGAGAGAGAGAGAGAAGGAGAGGGGGTGAGGAATTGGAGAGCAAACGTGAAACCATAAAACTGGTCTGAGCTGCCAGAGTTGGTGGTCGTGTGTGTGAAGTGTGCTTGCTTGCGTGAATGAATTCTTTTTCTGATGAAGGCTGTGGCCGAAAGCTTATGTGTAAGCATCTTTTAGTCATGCCTGTATGCAATTTAATGTGTTGTCTTTACGGTAAGTAGCAATCTATATTTCCTATATTGCTGATATTCCAAAACTGAAATTTCCATTGTTAGATTTTTAAAAATAATTGATGTATTAAAGAAATAATACAATAATAACAAAAAACCATAAAATAATAAAACAATGTAAGTTAAGTTCAGGAGGATTGTGGGGGAGGAGGAGGAGGAGGAGGAGGAGGAGGAGGACAACGAGGTTATTAGAGATAGAGCACAAGCTTGGATTAGGGATGGATGGGGAAAAACATTGGCTGTGCCGTTCATCAAATGAGTCATCCCAGCATTTGCCTGAAATGATATAGGGAAATCACGGAAAACCTAAATCAAGATGGCCAGAAACTGATTTTGAACCACTGTCCTCTCAAATGTGACTCAGCTGTGCTAACCAATGCGCCACCTTGCTCATTAGGGTTATGGGATGAGAGGATATGCTGGAAGGCAAGTTCCCATCTCTACAGTACTGGGGTTTGGACAATACCAGCAGCCCGTTTAACGCACTCACTGAGGTCGCTTAAATCATGCCGTAGAACATCTTCAGCATCTGGATACTGAGTGCACCCAAGGTGGACAGTTCTTCTGTGTCTTTTCATCAGCTCAGACAGTTTAGTGTTGGATAATTCTACATAAAACTCTGCAATGGAATTGCGACTTTGGTTTATTTGTCTCATAACATATATAATCTAAATCATTTGATTCAGGTACAGGAGACACGTAAAACTGTGGTAGTATTTTGCTGTAAACAAAGAACAGCTGATGTTAACAAACAGCATCATAATAATAATACAATTTTGTTACATATACATACAATAAAATTTAACACTTAATTATCATTTCATCCTCTATGAATTCTTATATTGAATAGTAGCATTTCTCCGACAGAATCTGCTGTAGCCTCATTTTTATAATTTCTAGCATCATGTTATACAGGGTGTACAAGGACAAAAAGTCAATATTTTAAACAGAGATACTATAAGTAATTCTGAACAAAAAATGTTACATGAACATAGGTCCACAAGTGCTTCGTTAGGGAGGTATGGGTATTGAAAGGAACTTTAATTCTGTAAAACTGATGTGCACAACATGAACGTACACGCAATACAACTGGACCGTAATGTGATTTTCTTGCAAACAATGCACGGAAACATGCCATGTTTATGCAACACAACCTACCACGTATTATGGTCATGTGACGTACATACTACAATCACCAGTTGTTTGCGCAGTTGTGCTGTGTAAGTCGCATTGTGTAGTGCACCGGCGATAGATCAGTTAGGTATGTAGTGTATGGTGTTAACTGTTCATACAAGTGCTCCTAAAAATGCCACACATCTACATTAATCAGGAATACACAGATATGGTGTATGTTTATGGCTTCTGCGACAGTAGTGCTACCGCTGCAAGAGAAGAATACCACAGGTGCTTTCTGACTCAATGATTACCTGACAGTAGGGTGTTTATCAAAGTGTTCATCACTTTGCATGCAGCAGGCTCTCTTCCAAGTAGACATTTTTCGTACAAGTGTGCATGTCAACAAACTTCACAAGAAAAGGAAGAAATTATGGCAAGTGTTAAGCAAAGTCCCAGTACAAGCATACGGAGAATGTCCCTGCGTATGAATGTCCCACAGACACGTGTATGGGAAACATTACATGTGGAAAACCTGTATCCATTTCACACACACGTGTCCAAAGTCTCCACAATGGCGACAACACCCAACGACTTCAATTCTGTCATTTGCTTCCATACAAACTATTCACTGGCGAAGCCCAGTTTGCACAACATGGAATAAACAACACATGCAATGATCATCAATGGTCACGGGAAAATAAACACGCTTCAGTGGATAGCAATTTCCAAGTTCATTGGTGTGGCATGACTGGTAACCTTCTGATAGGTCCATTTATTATCAATCAGTGATTGACGGGAAAGAGGTACCTGCATTTTTTGGGAAATTCATTTATGGAACTATTGGAAGACGTTCCTTTAGCCATGCAAACTGGAATGTACTTTCAACATGATGGTGCCCCTCCACACGTTATCTTACATGTGAGGGACCACCTCAACCGCACCTACGCTAATCGCTGGATTCACCATGGCAGTGTTATTAACTGGCCTCCAAGATCACCTGACCTTACACCTTTAGATTTCTGTTTATTGGGTTGGACGAAATCAGAGGTGCACAAAGTGAAGGTAAATACATGAGATGAACTGCTTCATCACAACATGGACACTGCAGAATTGATTAGGAACCAACCACAGGCAAGTGAACAAGCAACACAACATGTTATTGCTAGAGAACAAAAGTGCATTGATGTTCATGGTGGGATACTCACACCTGTTCTGTGAACTGTACAACATCTATGATAACTGTTAAAGCCATTGTAAAAGATGTGGGACATCTTTTTCAACTGAATACATGGAACATGCTTGTTGTAATGCATTATATTCTAAATGCAAAGTACATAATCATTATGTAAAAATGTGTAACAGAACTACTTCTTTGTAACATTGTTTTCAAGAAAATGACGTCATGTTGCAATTGTATTGCGTATATGTTCATGTTGTGCACATCAGTTTTGCATAATTAAAGCCCGTTTCAATATCCATACCTCCCTAAAGAAGCATTTGTGGACCTATGTTCATATAAGATTTTTTGTTCAGAATTACTTATACTATCACTGAGTAAAATATAGATCTTTACTCCCTGAACACCCTGTATATGTTTCTGACCATTAACTTGTTATATATTGTCATTCCCATACACTGTGGAATCCATGCATATAATTTCAACTGGTGTGTGGGTAGCATAAAATTATTTTTATTTCTTGTGTCATGTGTGGTTAAAATGATTCTCTTCAAATAATTTTTGTCTGCTGTGTAGGAAGATTATAATTTCATAAACGTATGTGGAGGGAACAGTTAGGATTTGTAGTTTCCAAAATAATGGGTGACAAGACTCTATTTGGTGTGCAGTACGAATGTATCAGACAATTTTCTTTTGCATTTTCAGCATTCAAGATATACTTCTTGAACTTCCCCCAAAAATTCTCATATCTAATGACAGATTTAAAATAACTATAACAAGTAATTTTTCAAGTACTCAAGTTAGTGGAATTCGCTAGTCTCGAATGAAAAACAGCCCACAATTACACTAAATTATGTCTGCTGTTACGTTTACAGTTGCTGTTGTCACTGCCATGAGGAAAATAATGAATTTGCTTGTATCTGCATTGCAAATACGAAACTGCTTAGTTAATTTGATTTGAAGTCAACATGTGTATTCCAGCTTAAGCACTTGTCCATGTTCAGTCCCAGGAATTTGACCGTGTCAACTTCTTTCATAGGTTAATCATTATATAGTATTTTAAGTTACACAGATTTTCACTGTTTGGTTCTGAAATGGGGTCTTTGCAATGTTCATTTTCAACCCATTTGACTGGAACCAGTTTTCTAAGGTATCAAGTGTGCTGAATACATGTTGACTAATAAATACTGCTGTTAAATAGTTTTGCAGTTTATTTGCCTTTTATATTATATGACTACCTGTTACCTGCAGCTGTGCTTGCAAAGCAGTAGTTTTGTTGTGATTAGTTATAGTGAGCAAGCAAGCTACTGTACGTGCAATAACATCAGCTGCCGTCATATGTCTTCCTCTTCTGGTAAGCATAGCTGGTGATGTGTGTCCTTCTCTCCCAACCTCTAAGCTGTCTCAATGCACGATGTGTCAGCATGTACAGTGTCGCTACTGAGCAGTGCGTACAGAGGGGCATGGGTAGGAGCACACATCTACATGTTGTGCTATTAAGTTGCTATGTTGTTGTTGTTGTTGTTGTTGTTGTTGTTGTGGTCTTCAGTCCTGAGACTGGTTTGATGCAGCTCTCCATGCTACTCTATCCTGTGCAAGCTTCTTCATCTCCCAGTACCTAGTGCAACCTACATCCTTCTGAATCTGCTTAGTGTATTCATCTCTTGGTCTCCCTCTACGATTTTTACCCTCCACACTGCCCTCCAATACTAAATTGGTGATCCCTTGATGCCTCAGAACATGTCCTACCAACCGATCCCTTCTTCTGGTCAAGTTGTGCCACAAACTTCTCTTCTCCCCAATCCGATTCAATACTTCCTCATTAGTTATGTGATCTACTCATCTAATCTTCAGCATTATTCTGTAGCACCACATTTCGAAAGCTTCTATTCTCTTCTTATCCAAACTATTTATCGTCCATGTTTCACTTCCATACATGGCTACACTCCATACAAATACTTTCAGAAATGACTTCCTGACACTTAAATCTATACTCGATGTTAACAAATTTCTCTTCCTCAGAAACGCTTTCCTTGCCATTGCCAGTCTACATTTTATATCCTCTCTACTTCGACCATCATCAGTTATTTTGCTCCCCAAATAGCAAAACTCCTTTACTACTTTAAGTGTCTCATTTCCTAATCTAATTCCCTCAGCATCACCCGACTTAATTCGACTACATTCCATTATCCTCGTTTTGCTTTTGTTGATGTTCATCTTATATCCACCTTTCAAGACACTATCCATTCCATTCAACTGCTCTTCCAAGTCCTTTGCTGTCTCTGACAGAATTACGATGTCATCGGCGAACCTCAAAGTTTTTATTTCCTCTCCATGGATTTTAATACCTACCCCGAATTTTTCTTTTGTTTCCTTTACTGCTTGCTCTATATAGAGATTGAATAACATCGGGGAGAGGCTACAACCCTGTCTTACTCCCTTCCCAACAACTGCTTCCCTTTCATGTCCCTCGACTCTTATAACTGCCATCTGGTTACCCCTGCCACCTTTAGAATTTGGAAGAGAGTATTCCAGTCAACATTGTCAAAAGCTTTCTCTAAGTCTACGAATGCTAGAAACGTAGGTTTGCCTTTCCTTAATCTTTCTTCTAAGATAAGTCGTAAGGTCAGTATTGCCTCACGTGTTCCAACATTTCTACGGAATCCAAACTCATCTTCCCCGAGGTCGCCTTCTACTAGTTTTTCCATTCGTCTGTAAAGAATTCATGTTAGTATTTTGCAGCTGTGGCTTATTAAACTGATTGTTCGGTAATTTTCACATCTGTCAACACTTGCTTACTTTGGGATTGGAATTATTATATTCTTCTTGAAGTCTGCGGGTATTTCGCCTGTTTCATACATCTTGTTCACCAGATGGTAGAGTTTTGTCAGGACTGGCTCTCCCAAGGCCGTCAGTAGTTACACATCACGTAATTTTATGCAACAAATAGAGTGAAATTATGGATGAAACACAATGAAGATAGTATAAGCATTGTATTCATTGCTATGAATCATAGCACATATCACCCAATACAAGCATTTTAGAAATATGATCAAGATCAAAAGTCAGAGGAGCAAATAGTTTTCTCAAAGTGTAAATATTTTTCCCTAATTCACATAATATTCTTCAAATCAGTATTTTGTATTTCACACTCTATAGCAGCCTATGTTCTTCCTCGGGGTACATACTATCTCCACACCAAATTTCATAAATCAGTGAAAACACAGCAGACAGAGCTACTTTTATATTTATAGTGTCAGTGTGGATCGGTTGATAGGACACATTCTGAGGCATCATGGGATCACCAATTTAGTATTGGAAGGAAGTGTGAGGGCTAAAAATCATATGGGTAGACCAAGAGATGAATATAGTATGCAGATTCAGAAATATTCAATTACATTTTTTTCCCATTATCCAGATTTGATGAAATTAAGACTGCGTGGTGCCCCAAGCTATGTTCCAATTAACTGTAAAAACTGCTTAAAAGAGATTAGCATGTGCAAAAAGATGCAGGCATATGTGGCAGTTTTAGATAAAATTTTAAATAATAACTTTTTTCCCATGACCAGTATTTGATGAAATAAGGATTATGTGGTGCCTCATGCTATATTCAAGTTAGCTGTGATTACCCCATGAAAACCTGTCAACTAGTTTTGAAGATTAGCACATTCAAACAGATAGACAAGAAAGTTCTAGTAAAACTTTAAATCACAATCCCCACCACTCCATGATCCAATTTTGATGAAATACAACCTTTACGGGGCCCCAAACTATCTAAGTTACCTGCAACAACCCCTTTAAAATTTATCCAGTAGTTTCAGAGAAGTGTGTTTGAACACACAGAGACAACACTGTTTTACAATGGGAATGACTGCAGAGATATGAATCTTTAGGAAGGATAATGATTTGGGGAAGTCATATGGTTCAATAAGAACATTAACAAGGTGAGGAGTGGTACAGAAAGTTACATTGGCTTTTGTGTGGAAGACACAAAGGAGAGAGGATCTCATTTCATGGATTGACTTGAGAAAATCTTTGTGGAGTAATCTTTTGATACATTCAAAGCCTGACTGGTTCTGAGTACTTCTTAATTTTCTTTTGGGAAATGGTAGCTGCCTTAGTCAGAGGAGAATATTAACAAGAATATTTGTTTTTGGATAAAACTGTGACTTAGTTCCAGAAGAGGCTATTGATGCAGGTGTTGAAGGATTCAGTGGTGAAGCAGCTGCATTTGCCGCAGATGCCTAGGCTTCAGGGAAAGGAGTATTTGTGATGTAGGAAGAGTTAGACCTGTCAAAGTATAGGTATTATTGCTTATTGGTTGGTTTTTTATGGACTGAGGTTTGGATGTGGGATTCATTGAGGTGCACATCAATGTCAAGGAAGATGGCTATGGATCTGCATATAACCAAGTAAATTTGAGTTAGGAAAAGGAGTTACCTGTTGCAGGAAGAGGAGGAGTGCTTCCTCACCATTTTAGACCACAAAAATGTTATCCAAAAATCTGTACCATGATAAGGCACCGAGCTTCTAGGTCTTGATGAATGCCTCGTTCATGAGGTCCAACAAAAGGCTGGCATAGGAGGAGGCCACTCTGTTTCTCATAGCAGTCCTTCTGATTTGTACGTATGTCTGTCCCTCAGAGGTTGAGTAGTTATGAGTAAGTGGGTTAAAATCATCTATTCATTCACTCAGTGACCATACTGGCACTGAAATGGAAGATAACAGAGAAAAGGCTGAAATACTGAATTTGGTATCCTGAAATTGTTTTACCACAGAAGATCTTAACACAGTCCCTTTCACTCGTCATTCGAACATTCAAATAGCAGATATTGAGATAACCGATTTCAGAATAGAGTAACAGCTACAATTGCTTAATTGTGGAAAGGCATCAGGACTAGATGAGACATACAAGATTCTACAAAGATCGTGCAGGAGAACTTGCGCCCCCTTTATTCATCGTAGATCACTTGACCAACAAAGGACATCTATTGACCAGAAGAAAACACATATCATTCCAATTTTTAAGAAGGGCCACAAGATAGATGCACACAATTATAGACCTATGCCATTGATGTCAACCTGTTGAAGAATTATGGAAGATGTTTCATGCTCAAGTATTATGACGATTTTGGAGAATGGAAATCTCCTCTATAAAAACTACAATGGATTACACAAACATAGATCATGTGAAACTTAGCTCACTTTGTTCCTCCATGAGATCAAAACACCATAGACAACAGCACTCAAGTTGATGCCGTGTTCCTTGAATGCAGAAGGCATTGGACACTGCCTCGCACTGCCATATAGTGAAAAAAATACAAGCTTATTATGAGAGCAGATTTGCAACTGGATTCAAGACATCCTAGCAGACAGAACATTACCGTTCTTAATGGAACAAAACCATCATATGTAAAGGTAATTTGCAGAGTAACTTAAGGAAGTGTGATAGGACCATTACTGTTTACAATGTAAGTAAATGATATAGTAGAAAGTGTTGGATGCTCTTTAGGGCTGCCAATGTGTTGGATGCTGTTCATGGATGATGTGGTTTTCTATAACAAACTATCAACATCAGAATATAGCAACAATTTGCAGAATGCCCTCCAGAGAATTGATGAATGGTGCAGGATCTGGCAGTTGGTACTGAGCATAAATAAATGTATAATATTGCACATACATAGGACAAGAAATCCACTGCTGTACAGCTACACTGTTGATGACAAACTGCTGGAAACAGTACCTACTGCAAAATATCTAGGAGTAACTATCCAGAACAACCTTAAGTGGAAAGACTACATATAACAAATAGTGAGAAAAGCAAATTCCAGACTCAGATTCATAGGAAGTATCTTAAGGAAATGTAAAGTCATCGACAAAAAAAGTGGCTTATAAGGTGCTTGTTCAACCAATTCTTGTTCATGTATCTGGGATCCCTACCAGGTAGGGCTGACAGAAAGATAGAGAAGATCCAATGAAGAGTGACATGTTTCGTCACAGGATTGTTTAGCCGGTACGAGAGCATTATGTATATGCTCAACAAACTCCACTGACAGACATTACAGGAGACGTGTAGTTCATCATGGAGATATTTTCTACTGAAACTTCGAGAGAGCACTTTCCATGTAGAGTCAGACAACATATTACTACCGCAAGTCACCATTCTGGTGTCAAGCATTTAGTGTGTGCTGATGCATCAGCACAACAGGTTGTATATTTTAATTGTGTGTTATTTTATTTGTGACAAGCTGATGTCCCTGTCATGTTTTACTTGATACCAAATCACTATGTGACTTTCGGTATGTTAACAAGTAAGTACAACTAGTAACGTTACGTGATCCAATGATGACAGTGTAGATATGCTGACACAGGTCATAGTGACAGAAAGAACTACTACTGATCTTGGCTAGCTTGATTCCTCAAGAATAATATCCTCAATTATTTATTTGTTATATTCCAAACCCCATCTTCTCCTAGAGTTTCTGTCCTCTGTGGTTCCTTGTACCACCATGGAATTTATTTCCTGATGTCTTAACAACTCGTATCATCCTGTCCCTTCTTCTTGTGAGTATTATTCACACCCTGCTGATTCTGTTATGAACCTCCTTTCTTACATTATTAGTCAACATAATTTTCAGTTTTTTGTAGCACAACTTCTCCAATCCTTCGGTTTTCTTCTTTCCAGTTTTCCCAGAACCCACGACTGACTCCTGTGCAATGCTACACAGCAGACATACAGTCTCAGAAGTGTCTTCCTCAAATTAAGGCTTATGTATGATACTAGTAGACTTATTTTAGCAATTAACGCACTCTTTGCCTTTGCTAGTCTGAGAGACATGTAGCCAGGTGAATGAATGGTAAATGAACCACAGAAGTTCTTGGCTCCATTTCAGGAGAAAATGAAAGGCTGAGATGACAGCATACTGAAAGGTGAGTAGAAGGGACTAGAAGACATGCGGAACAAACAAAGGCTACCATCACTCCTGCTCAATCATCTTGGAGAATGTTTTGGGAATTAATAGCTGCCATGTAGTTTCCATAAGCACCTAGAGAAATAGGGAACAGCAAACCCCAACATATCTCAGAAAGATTAATACAACTGAGGTGTAGCACGTGGCTCAGAGGTTGTTCTCTAATGACTGTTTAGCCTGGAAAGCCATCCGTCCCATCAGCAAATAGTATATCTCGAGGTTGACAGTTGGTTTAAGAGGTTTGTGCTACACAAGAGCCTCATTTATCTGGCCCTCATTAATCTTAGTTTCCAGATTATCCAGATTAATTTTTTGTCTCCTTCTACAACTTATGGACCAAAGCATTCTGGAGAACATCAAACATGTATACAAAGGACAGATACCGGGTAAATTAGCTGAAAAGGAGGGAGAAAATAGTGTGTTTTCTAAACTGAAATCAGAAAATATCAAAGATCTGCATCTTCTTGGGATCTAGTTAATGAACTACTGATGTGGAAGTCATGGCCTGCCATTTGTCACTGCACCGCCGAAGTTTGTGAACTTGTCAACATGTCTGAAGTCCTTTAAATATTAGCAAACATTCCTGGTGTTCAGATGTAGACAACAGTAGATGCCTGGTTGCCGAACGACAATGATACTGGTTATGGCATGATAACTGAAGACAGAACTGTATTGTCACCTCTGTACTACAGTGAATGGCAGTGATGGTGACGTGAAAGTGGCATTTCAGGGAAAAATATAATGCCTCAGGTGGAGGAAATGACACAGTTGGAGAAACTAATGGCTGGAAATAGCTCCTGCTGAACTGATGTTAGTGAAACATTTATGTGATTGTGCTACACTCATATGCTACTGAAGTTTGAAACAAAAGAAACTTAAATCTTATTCCAGCAAATAAAACTGAGCAGACTATGATAACCATAAAGTTTAAGTATAAAGAAGTGTTTTTTGTTGTTGCCAAAATAAACAGACTGCATAATGTAGTACACGTTAGTGTTTTTGCATTTAGTAGAATATTGCCAGATATCAGGATTTTCGGAATTCAGATTACATCCAGTCCCACCTAGTCCAGATAAATGAGGCTCTAGTGTACATTTACTTTCCAGAAGGTGAAGCAACTATTACTGTTATTTGTGAGAGAAAAATTTTACTGTAGAACTGCATAGTGACTGCTGAAGTATGCCCACTGCTTAAGGCTGTAGAAAACTTGCGGGGCTCGTGAATCCACAGTTTAGAAATTCAACTGTTTCCAGCCAATATGACCCATGAAAAAAACTTTCCCACTCCCCCCCCCCCCCCTCTCTCTCTCTCTCCTATCCCTCTGTTAGCAACATAGGGTGCTGCTAGCAGAATGTTGAATCACCACCTGAGAACATCACAGATCTGTATTGTGCTGAGGAAGTTTTAGACTACACGTAAGTGTTATGCAAACCACCACAATGGGTGCACAAAATATATAACAGCAAACAACTGTGGGCCAGCAACAACACAAATAATCTATTTTATAAAGTTCTAAAGAACATCAATAAATCACCTTTTTTCTGAGTAAATACCTGCAAGTTTTAAGATTAATTTTGGAGTGGATGTTAGGAGAAGATTCTGTGGCTTCAAGTCCATATGACAGACATTGTGAGATCTGAGAAATTTTAGAGCTACAGCCAGCTGCTGTAGAAACTTCCTGCATACTGTCTCTGGTAATTTTCTGCGTTTGCGTATGAAACAAGACAAGTCTCCACCATTGCAGTACTCCATGACAATGTAGATGTTCCTAGAGGGAGATAAATAGATTTTCCATCAAAGAAACACTGTTTTTATAAATTAAATCACAGAATAAAAAAATGTTGTCGGTTTCCAGTTGGTGCATAGAAAAAACAGAATTAGTTTAAAATGTTATGAAATACCAATCCCTATGAGCTCAATATTTTGTATCTCCTACTTAATGCATACTTTTACCTCACACAGAGTTTCTTTGCTATTGTAATTGGCCCAAGAGTACTGAAGGCATTTGTTTTAATTGCTTTGTATTCTGTTTTCATTGTTTTGTGTCCTATTTATGACTCTTAGCATGTGTAATGTGCTACTTATTCTATGCCATTTCCTTATAGAGAAATATGTCCTGCATAGTTAACTGAGAGCATTATTTGTTCAATAATGTATGGAAAGTTCTGGTTGAGAATTTCGAATTATTTAGGAATAAAGGACATGACTCACTGAAAGGCACAAGTGATGCAACATTGATGAGTACACAAATAAAAGGTACTGAGTTTTCCTAGCTTTTGGAATGACCTTCCTTTTTCAAGCATGTAGGAGAAACGCGTGAGCGGGCGTCCACACACACACACACACACACACACACACACACACACACACACACACACACACGTCTGTCTCCCTACATTGTACTCAGTTGACTTCCAGCTCTTTCCTGGCCCACAATGTGAGGTGGGGGTGCAGGGTGGGGAGGGGTGGGGTGAGGGATGAAGAGAGGTGAGAGGTAGGGAGAGGGTTGGTGGGAAGCATTTGGTGGCTCGTGGGAGAGAGGGGAGCCATCTGTGAGCTAGCTAGGGGCACAGGTAGAGGCAGCAGGTGGCAGAGAGCTGGGCATGCGATTTGAAAGTCTAGGGCATATGATAGCAGCACACAACTAGCTGACACGAATTGGGGAGGTCAAGGGTTCTGAAGTAGGGGTATGTACACACACACACACACACACACACACACACACACACACACACACACTATTGGGTGGGGGGACGGAGAGCCACCTTAGGTTTAGGCCAGGGAAGTTATGGGAGTGAAAGATGTGCTGCAAGGATACTCCCATCTGTGCAGTTCAGAAAAGCTGCTAGTGGAGGTGGTGGGAAGGATCCAGAGGGTGGCATGGATTGTGAGGCAGCCATTGAAATCTTGCATGTTATACTCTGCTGCATGTTGTGCCCCTGGGTGATCCACTTGTTTTTGGCAACAGTTTGGTGGTGGCTCTTCATTCTATTTGAGCGCTGATTGGTTATGATCCCAACATAAAAGGCTGTGGAGTGGTTGTAGCAGAGCTGGTACATAAAAATGGCTGCTTTCAGAGGTTTCCCAGCCTCTGTGAGGTAGGATAAGCCTGTGATGGGACTGGAGTAGATGGTATGAATGGATGGATTGGGCAGGTCCTGCATCAGGGTATTCCACAAGAGTACGAGTCCTGTGACAGGGGATTGGCGGTGGCATAAGGATGGACTAGGAAGTTGTGTAGATTGGGTGGGTGGGTGGGTGGCAGAACACCAATTTGGGAGGGGATGTAACTACCTTGTGGGGGGGGGGGGGGAGGGAGGGACTTCTTTGTGGTTCTTTCTTGGGATGGATGTGAGGATCAGGTGTGTGGTGTGTGTGGGAATATGGCACAGGAGATCTGTTTGTGAATTAGGTCACGGGGGAGGGGGGGGGGGGGGTATGGGGGGGGGGGGTATTGCCTGTCTATCAAGGCCTTTGTGAGGCCTTCAGCAAACACGGTCAGGGATTTCTCGTCACTGCAACTTTTCTGAGATGTGCAGATGGGAGCTATTCTTACAGTGCATTCTTTGCTCCCATAGCCTACCTGGCCTAAAGCTAAGGTAACTCGCTGTCTCCCAACTACCAACACAATAGTGTGTGTGTGTGTGTGTGTGTGTGTGTGTGTGTGTGTGTGTACACACACCATCCCCTACCCCAATATCCCTGCCAAATCTGTGTCAGATAGATGTGTGCTGCAATCACGCCCTAGTGTATCACATTGCGTGCCCAGTCATCTACCAACTGCACTCCCCCTCCCCCCAACCTGCACCCCTTCCCAGCCCACAGATGGCTCCCCACTCTCTCATGATCCACTAGATACTTCCCTCTTAACTCTCTCTCGGTCTCCCACCTCTCTCCATCACTCATCCCACCCCACCCTGCACCCCAACCTCACCCCAGTACACTCATTGTGTGCCAGTAAAGAGCTGGCAGTCAACTGAGCACAATATAGGGAGACAGACATACGCGTGTGTGTGTGTGTGTGTGTGTGTGTGTGTGTGTGTGTGTGTGTGTGTGCACGTGTGCGTGCGCGTGAGCACATGTTTCTCCAACAAGATTGAAGAAGGAAGTTCATTCAGAAAGCTAACAAAGGTGTTTGGCAGGTAAATTTTGGATGGAATTTCTACAAGGAAGACGATTTCAATATATGCATTATGTCACTGGGACCTGAATTTGGGATGGAAATGTTATACAGGGTGTTACAAAAAGGTACAGCCAAACTTTTAGGAAACATTCCTCACACACAAAGAAAGAAAATATGTTATGTGGACATGTGTCCAGAAACGTTTACTTTCCATGTTAGAGCTCATTTTATTACTTCTCTTCAAATCACATTAATCATGGAATGGAAACACACAGCAACAGAATGTACCAGCATGACTTCAAACACTTTGTTACAGGAAATGTTCAAAATGTCCTCCATTAGCGAGGATACATGCATCCACCCTCCGTCACATGGAATCCCTCATGCACTGATGCAGCTCTGGAGAATGGTGTATTGTATCACAGCCGTCCACAATACGAGCACAAAGAGTCTCTACATTTGGTACCGGGGTTGCGTAGACAAGAGCTTTCAAATGCCCCCATAAATGAAAGTCAAAAGGGTTGAGGTCAGGAGAGTGTGGAGGCCATGGAATTGGTCCACCTCTACCAATCCATCGCTCACCAAATCTGTTGTTGAGAAGCGTACAAACACTTCAACTGAAATGCGCAGGAGCTCCATCGTGCATGAAGCACATGTTGTGTCGTACTTGTAAAGGCACATGTTCTAGCAGCACAGGTAGAGTATCCCATATAAAATCATGATAACGTGCTCCACTGAGCGTAGGCGGAAAAACATGGGGCCCAATCAAGACATCACCAACAATGCGTGCCCAAACGCTCACAGAAAATCTGTGTTGATGACGTGATTGCACAATTACGTCCAGATTCTCGTCAGTCCACACATGTTGACTGTGAAAATTTACAATTTGATCACGTTGGAATGAAGCCTCATCCATAAAGAGAACATTTGCACTGAAATGAGGATTGACACATTGTTGGATGAACCATTCGCAGAAGTGTACCCGTGGAGGCCAATCAGCTGCTGATAGTGCCTGCACACGCTGTACATGGTATGGACACAACTGGTTCTCCTGTAGCACTCTCCATACAGTGACGTGGTCAACGATACCTTGTACAGCAGCAACTTCTCTGACGCTGACATTAGGGTTATTGTCAACTGCACGAAGAATTGCCTCGTCCATTGCAGGTGTCCTCGTCGTTCTAGGTCTTCCCCAGTCGTGAGTCATAGGCTGGAATGTTCCATGCTCCCCAAGACGCCGATCAATTGCTTCGAATGTCTTCCTGTCGGGACACCTTCGTTCTGGAAATCTGTCTCGACACAAACATACCGTGCCACGGTTATTGCCCCGTGCTAACCCATACATCAAATGGGCATCTGCCAACTCCGCATTTGTAAACATTGCACTGACTGCAAAACCACATTCGTGATGAACACTAACCTGTTGATGCTACGTACTGATGTGCTTGATGCTAGTACTGTAGAGCAATGAGTCGCATGTCAACACAAGCACCGAAGTCAACATTACCTTCCTTCAATTGGGCCAACTGGCGGTGAATCGAGGAACTACAGTACATACTGACGAAACTAAAATGAGCTCTAACATGGAAGTTAAGCATTTCCGGACACATGTCCACATAACATCTTTTCTTTATTTGTGTGTGAGGAATGTTTCCTGAACGTTTGGCTGTACCTTTTTGTAACACCCTGTATAGAACAAAAATAAAATTACATGTCATATTTTATTGTACATAATTACAGTTGCATTTTATGTAGTTAACAGATAAACATGCTTGACTTTGAAATAGCTGGCAATTATATGTCAAACAAAACTTAATAAGATACAATAAACTTGTAATCTGAACTACTTTTTTTCAGTTTCTACATTCCTTTTGGAGAGAGGTGCTGGGCCAGTGGGTACTACATAAGACTGACAAAGGGTGGAGAAGGGGCCAACAAGAAATCCTGCTACAGAACCCCCAAGAAATCCTGCTACAGAACCCTAGCAAGAAAAGATGCAGGTATTCAGCTTTCAGTTCTACACAGTCAATTCAAAGTGAAAAATCACTCCTAATGTTTAATGCTAAAATATTTCCAGAAACAACAGCTGATTTTTGGACACATACAAATGATGTTAAATAGCAAACTGTATGCAACTGTTGACTGTGCGGATAATGTGCACACGATCTGCTGCAGCAACATACAGGTTGATTGCACATTTTCAGACGATTTCATATGTTTAAATTTCTGCAATGAGTGACAAACATTTTGTCGCTCCTCCAGCACTGGAACAGTTGTGGAGACTCTCTCCATCAAAGAGTCTTTCCCACTGTCAGTGTTGATAACTATAGCTCACATTCCTTTCCTCGGTTGTGTTGTCAAATGTCAAAAGTTTATCAGTAATTTGTCAAAGTATTCATAACAAAGTTTCCTAATGTATTGCCCTGAAACCCAAAGCAGAGAGCTCTAAGATGCTTAGCGAGTCATGGAACATATATCAGAAAAAACAGATTGGAGGTCACAGGAGGGAGAATGTTCATTGCAGTTGACAAAACTATTGCCTCTAATTAGGTCAAATTTGTGTGTGACTTAAGTTATCTGGATGCCTATAACATGTCTAGATGAAGTCAAGTTAATTGTTGGCAGCTTTTACTGGCCACCCGATTCTGCTGTGACAGTTTTGGAGTCATTCAAAGAAAGTTTATGTTCAGTAGCACGGAAATAACCATATCATGCAATATCAGTTGGAAGTGACTTCACTCTAACGAGTATAGAGAGTATGGTAAAATTTGGAAGGTAGGAGATGTACTGGTGGAAATAAAGCTATGAGGACAGGTTGTGTAGCTCAGTCGGTAGAGAACTTGCTTACAAAAGACAAAGGTCAGCTGCAGAGTGAAAATTTGTTTCTGGAATTGGTTAGCTATTGACATTACAATTTTGTATTACAGTTAGTTTATTTATGGGTCAGATAATTCAAGCTTTACAAAGTGTTCCCTGTGTAATCTTAAACTAACTAATACTATTTTAGTTGGCGTATCCATGCGTATCTGTCTCCTGTTGCCCTCTACCAATTGAAGCCTATGATTTCCTTCAGTTCTTTTATCACATTGGTTGGGTGGTCACCTTTCTCTGGGACTCCCACTATAGTATTGCCTTTGTCCATCTTCAGTCATTTCTTCGTGCAATATGTCCTGCCCATTTCCATTGTAGAGCCTTTACCCCTTCCTTAACATCCTGAACTCCTTTCACTGCTCTTATGTCTTCACTTCCATTCCAATCTTTGTTAGTGAGACCTAGGAGTGACCTTTCCTTAGCTCTCCCAGTTGTTCGTATTTTTATGTTGAAAAACATGTTTAAAATCACAGTCATCTCTTTGTATGGGTGGAACAAACTGTTCAAAAATAACCCTTTTCAAGCTTGTTGGCATATCACATAAATATGCTGTGTTTCTTCCATAAGCCCTCCAACCTAACTTGATTAGGCAAAAAATGTCTGGTTTTAAGTCTCCTTGGATATTAACTGACTGTCCCACATAAACATATTCATTACCATTTTTAGAGAGTTGTTCTTCAATATTACTTGTTTTGCAGTTACCCACTTGTTCATAGATTTGTTTTGGACAGATTTATGTTAAGGCCCACTTGTTTACCATTCATTCTAATTCCCTTTTCTTTCCAATTAATTCAGGACATAGCCATCTCAGGGACTATTATAAATACTTTCGGGAATATAAGGTCATCCTGTTTTACTTCTCTTCCAATAGAAAATTCTCTCGTGTGGTTTTCTATACTGAAAGAAGCCATTGAGGAATCATAGATGTAATATAATTTAGTTTTGTACTTTATTTCCACACCCTGTTTGGTCAGTGCCTGTATACCAGGCATATGACTGACAGAATCAAAAGCCTTTTCAAATTCTACACAAGCTGTGCACAGTGGCATTTCATATTCATTTGCTCAGCTAATTACTTCGTGCAGGGTGTTTAAATGATCAACTGCGATATAACCACTCTGGAATCCTCCTTGTTCTATAGGTTGTGGATTTTCCACAATAGCACTAATGTGATTTGCTAAGACTTTAGAGAAAATTTTGTGGATCATGAACGTTTCCTTTTTTTGTATAGAAGGATTACCTCTGCTTTGTTCCAGGAGGCAAGGAGACTGTCTTTTTGTATACAAGCAGTAAAGATTTTAGCCAAATGTTTTTCTATTTCTTCACCAGTAACTTTAAGCATTTCAATTGTCAGACCATTATGGCCACCTTCTTGGTATTCTGCATTTCATTTATAGCTTTTTTTAGTTCTTTTGGGGGGATTTATGGGGTTTTCTCATTTTCATTTGCATAAGGGGTAAAATATAGGGAGTGAAAGGCTATTCACAATTAAAGGCTGTTCACAACTTTAAAGAAAGCAGACAGCAGTTATATGAGTTGACCAGTATGAAAGGGAAGCATGGCTGAGAAGATCCCCATACTTCTTTTGTAGTTTTAACTATCATTTCTACTAGTTTTCTTCTGTTGACTATTCTAATACCATACAAAGAGTCCTCTGGAATTCTCTTTCTTTTTCACTTTATTGATTAATGTTGGTAGTTTCTTTTTTTCAGTGATTTTAGTTTCCTCTTTTCTAGATGTTTCTGTCTGCTTTTGCTCTTACTAATCTGCAGTTGCTACCAGTATTAAACTGGTTTGATACTTAAACAAAACAAAAAACAAAAAAGGGAGAAAGAAAGAAAGAGAGGATGATGAATAAATTATTCCCTTTAGCCAACTTGTTCATTTTCTATTATGATGTTTCTTAAAAAACAAGAAAGAAAGAAAAGTATAGATGATGAATAAACTATTCCCTTTATCCAACTGAACTAACCTTTCACTTCTTTCATTGATTCCATGGCAACCTACAGAAACACCTCCTTGTCTTTTGATACCAACTTTATTTAAATCCACAGTGGTCAGTTTAAAGTGATATATATTGTGAAATATTTTACCTCATCATAAAAAAGCTTCTAATTTGTTGTCACAATGGCTTGAACTAGGAGCAGGTTCTTGCACTATTTGTAACTTAATATTGCATAACCTCTCCCACTATGAACCATGGACTTACCATTAGTGGGGAGGCTTGCGTGCCTCAATGATACAGACAGCCATACCCTAGGTGCAACCACGACAGAGGGTTATCTGTGGGGATGCAAGACAAACGTGTGGTTCCTGAAGAGGGGCAGCAGCCTTTTCAGTAGTTGCAGGGGCAACAGTCTGGATGACTGAACGATCTGGCCTTGTAACATTAACCGAAACGGCCTTGCTGTGCTGGTACTGCGAACGACTGAAAGCAAGGGGAAACCACAGCCATAATTTTTCCCAAGGGCATGCAGCTTTACTGTATCGTTAAATGATGGTGACTTCCTCTTGAGTAAAATATTCTGGAGGTAAAATAGTCCCCCATTTCGGTCTCCGGGCGGGGACTACTCAGGACGACGTTGTTATCAGGAGAAGCAAAACTGGCTTTCTACAGACCAGAGTGTAGAATGTCAGATCCCTTAATCAGGCAGTTAGGTTAGAAAATTTAAAGAGGGCAATGGATAGGTTAAAGTTGGATATAGTGGGAATTAGTGAAGTTCGGTGGCAGGAGGAACAATACTTCTGGTCAGGTGAATACAGGGTTATCAATACAAACTCAAATAGAGGTAATGCAGGAGTAAGTTTAATAATGAATAAAAAAATAGGAGTGTGGGTCAGCTACTACAAACAGCATAGTGAACACATTACTGTAGCCAAGCTAGACACAAAGCCCACACCTACCACAGTAATACAAATTTATATGCCAACTAGCTCCGCAGATGACAAAGAGATTGAAGAAATGTATGATGACATAAAAGCAATTATTCAGATAGTGAAGGGACACAAAAATTTAATAGTCATGGAGTACTGGAATTCGATAGTAGGAAAAAGAAGATAAGGAAAAGTAGTAGGTGAATATGGAATGGGGGTAAGGAATGAAAGAGGCAGCCACCCGGTCGAATTTTGTACAGAGCAAAATTTGATTATAGCTCACACTTGGTTTAAGAATCATGAAAGAAGGTTGTATATGTGGAAGAGGCCTGGAAACACTGGAAGGTTTCAGAGAGATTATATAATGGTAAGACAGAGAATTATGAACCATGTTTTAAATTGTAAGACATTTCCAGGGGCAGATGTGGACTCTGACTACAATTTATTGGTTATGAACTGCAGATGAAAACTGATGAAACTGCAAAAGGGTGGGAATTTAAGGAGATGGGACCTGAATAAACTGAAAGAACCAGAGGTATAAACTGAAAGACCCAGAGGTTGTAGAAACTTTTATAGAAAGCATTAGAGAATGATTGACAGGAACCGGGGAAAGAAATACAGTAGAAGAAGAATGGGTAGCTTTGAGAGATGAAATAGTGAAGGCAGCAGAGGATCAAGTAGGTAAAAAGACAAGGGCTAACAGAAATCCTTGGGTAACCAAAGACATATACAATTTAATTGATGAGAGGAGAAAATATAAAAATGCAGTAAATGAAGCATGCAAAAAGGAATACAAACGCCTCAAAAATGAAACTGACAGGAAGTGCAAAATTCTGCTACACGGAGATGGCTAGAGGACAAATGTAAGGATGTAGATGTATGTATCACTAGGGCTAAGATGGATACTGCCTACAGGAAAATTAAAGAGACCTTTAGAGAAAAGAGAATCTCAAGAGCTCTGATGGAAAACCAGTTCTAAGCAAAGAAGGGAAAGCAGAAAGGTGGAAGGAGTATACAGAGGATCTATACAAGGGTGATGTACTTGAGGGCAATATTGTGGAAATGGAAGAGGACATATGTGAAGCTGAAATTGGAGATATGATGCTACGTGAAGAATTTGACAGGGTACTGAAAGACCTAAGTCAAAACAAGGCCCCGGGGGTATACAACATTCCATTAGAACTACTGATAGCCTTGGCAAACCCAGCCCTGACAAAACTCTACCATCTAGTGAGCAAGACGTATGAGACAGGCGAAATACCTTCAGACTTCAAGAAGAATATACTAATTCCAATCCCAATGAAAGCAGGTGTTGAAAGCTTAATAAGTCACGGCTGTAAAATACTTACAATACAAAAGAAAAATTTGGAGTAGGAACTAAAATCCATGGAGAAGAAATAAAAACTTTGAGGTTTGCCAATGGCATCATAATTCTGTCAGAGACAGCAATGGACCTAGAAGAGCAGTTGAAGAGAATGGACAGTGTCTTGAAAGGAGGATATATAAGATAAACATCAACAAAAGCAAAATGAGAATAATGGGATGCAGTCTAATTAAATCAGGTGATGCTGAGGGAATTAGATTAGGAAATGAAACACTTAAAGTAGTAGATGAGTTTTGCTATGTGGGGAGCAAAATAACTGATGATGGTAGAAGTAGAGAGGATATAAAATATAGACTGACAATGGCAAGAAAAGTGTCTCTGCAGAAGAGAACTTTGCTAATATTGAGTATAGATTTAAGTGTCAAGAAGTCTTTTCTAAAGGTATTTGTATGGAGTGTAGCCATGTATGGATCTGAAACAAGGACGATGGACAAGAAGATAGTAGAAGCTTTTGAAATGTGGTGCTGCAGATCACATAACTAATGATGAGGTTACTGAATAGAATTGGGGAGAAGAGGAATTTGTGGCACAAATTAACTAGAAGAAGGGATCGGTTGGTAGAACATGTTCTGAGGCATGAAAGGAATCACCAATTTTGTATTGGAGGGCAGCACGGAGGGTAAAAATTGTAGAGGGAGACCAAGAGATGAATACACTAAGCAGATTCAGAAGGGTGTAGTGTGCAGTAGTTACTTGGAGATGAAGAAGCTTGCGAAGGATAGAGTTGCATGGAGAGCTCCATCAAACCAGTCTCTGGACTGAAGACCACAACGACGACAACAACAACATTGTAGAATTTGTGGGCAACCAATCAGTCATGCAGTGCTTATTTGAATGCTTGTTTAGATAACTGCTGGACAGTTTGTGAAAGCTTATTAAATAATTTTGAGGTCTTGGGTTCATAACTGTTAACTGGTTTTGACAGTCTGGGGTATGGAGAATAAATGCATTTATTGCTTCTTGTGTTGTAACAATGTATATTTTCTCTCTGTTTTGCTTTTGGTAACTACTTTTTTGTACAAATTAAAACATATAGACATAAGTTTATTACCAGCATGAGTTTTTGTTCACAGAACAAAGATTTACTGAGTGCTTTATATGAAGTAACAGTAATTACCCTGACAGCTTTGTTCTGCAATATTAAGACGTCATGCACACCACTAGAGTTTACTCATATATTTAGAGTGATGTAAATGCTTACCTTTACATAATGTGTGATATCTTATCCAATCAACTAATTGCTGCTTGTTGTTGTTGTTTTTGTTGTTTGGGGTCCTTAGACTGGTTTGCTCTCTATCCTGGGCAAGTCTCTTCATATCTCCCTAACACTCTACATAATTCTTGCAACCTGCATTCATTTGAACCTGCTTACTGTATTCAAGCCTTGGCCTCCCTCTACAGTTTTTACCCTCACACTTCCTTCCATTACCACATTATCGATCCATTGATGTTGCAGGATGTGTCCTATCAACCAGTCTCTTCTTTTATAAAGTTGTGCCATAAATTATTTTCTCCTTGATTAGACTCAGTACCTCCTCATCAATTACCTACCCGTATAATCTTCAGCATTCTTCTGTAGCACCGCATTTCAAAAGCTTCTATTCTCTTCTTGTCTGAACTACTTTCATCCATGTTTCACTTCTGTACAAGGCTACAATCCATGTGAATACCTTCAGAAAAGAATTCCTAACACTTAAATTTATATTATAGGGTAACAAATACCTCTTTTTCAGAAGTGTTTTTCTTATATACCAGCCTGTGTTTTATATCCTCTCTCTTTTGGCTTTCATCAGTTATTTTGCTGTCCAAATGGCAAAACTCATCTACTTCCTTAAATGTCTCATTTCCTAATGCAATTACTCATTTTTTATTTCTCTTGGTGGTCATGTTATAACCTCTTTTCAAGACAATATCCATTTTGTTCAACTGCTCTTCTAAGTTGCTTGCCATTTCTGAGAGACTTACAATAGCACCAGCAACCTCAAAGTTTTTATTTATTCTTCCTACACTTCTAATTCCCTTTCCAAATTTTTCCACAGTTTACTTAAACACTAGCTTAAAGTACACCAGGGGCAGGCTACACCCCTGTCTCACTGTCTTCTCAAACAATGCTTCCCTTTCATGTCCCACACCTCTTATAACTGCAGCCTGTTTTCTGTACAAGTTGTAGATATCATTTGACTCTCTGTATTTTATCCCTGCTAACTTCAATGAGTATTATCCAGTTAACATTGACAATAGTTCTCTTTACTATTATAAACACTTTAAACATAGGTCCCAGTCAAACTTAACCAATGCTCCCTCTGAAACTCTCAACAACCTCTGGTTTCTTCAATTTATTCAGATCCCATCTCCTTAATTTCCTATCTTTTTGCAATTTCTTCAACTTTAATCTACCATTCATAACCAATAAATTGTGGTCAGAGCCCACGTCTAGCACTGAAAATGTCTTAACAGTTTAAAATCTGGTTCTGAAATGTTTGTCTTATCATTAAATAATCAGTATTATACATTCTAGTGATCCAGCTCTCTTCACGTATACAGCCTTCTTACATGATTCTTAAACCAAGTGTTAATGATTATTAAATTATGTTCTGTACAAAATTCCAGCAGGTGGCTCCCCCCCTCCCCCCGCAATCCCCTCTCCCCTCCCCCCACCCAGTCCACATTCTACTAATATTTTTTTCTTCACTTTCCTACTATTGAATTCCAGTTCCCCATCACAGTTAATTGTTTGTCTCCTTTCTATATGAATAATTTCTTTTAGTTCATCATCCATTCTTTCAATCTCTTCTTCACCATCAGAACTAATACAAACCTGTGCTATTGTGAGTGTGTTGGCTTCATGCCTATCTTGGATATAATAACGTATTGTAGCAACACCACAGTTTAGGATAGGGAAAGTTAGTTTTGATATTCTGAGCACAAGTTACAGCCAGGTGGGGGCCGGGTTGCAGTGAGTTATGCATACCAGCAGTGGCGAAGGCAAATAGAGGCCACAGGGTTGTAGAACTGCCGGAGAGGGGACACACGGCAGTTTCCATGTCACAAGTTACAGGCAGAAGGGGCCCAGTAGTGCAACCTAAGCGTTATGCATACGTGACGCAAAGCGGCGCACTTGGCAAAACAGAGGTGTACAGAGGAGTATAAATTGGTGCCATTTTCTAACGAGATTCATTCAAGTGTGGCAGCTCTTCTGGATGGCGGGGCGTGTCACACCTCCAGCTTCACACAGCAGCAGATGGAGTGTCAGCATTCCAGTCTACAGTGGGTCATTGGTTTGACCCCCTGAGTCAAACGCAGGGTCCATCGCCAGTCAGCGGCGGGCCACTCTTCAGCTCACTACCACTGGCAGTCATCTCGGCTCCTGACACACGCCGGTGACATCCCGAGGCGAGGGCCACAGATTCGGATGCTTGATCACTGGCACTTGTTGCCGCCGCAATCTCAGCTACGTCAGCAAGGAAGAAGCAGCAGTGGCAGTGGCCTACGGCTCCCAGTGGAGCAGCGTGGAGGCAACGAGGACCATGGCCACTTAGTCAGCTACTGGCACAACCATCCTGACATCATTGGGAACTCAGCGGGCGGCTGGGGTGCTTCCTCAACATTGCAGGGCCCTTTGAGGCAGACCAAGAGGAACGAGGGCACTGTAGCTAAAAAACAATAAATCACTTGGAAAGTTCTCACTGAGTTTTAATACGGCACCTCCTGGAACCCACTCACTACATTTGGTGTCAGAATAGTGGACTTTGTCTGTCCAGTACAACGTTTGAGCCCACCACCTGCATTACCGTCACAAGATGTAGTGAGTTTTGTCCAGTTTTCTGTTGAGTATTGGAGGTTTTCTTTCTTGTATGTGTATTGGGTATGGCCTGCTAGAAGCCACATTTTAGATGTTTTGTGTGGGCATATATTTTGTTGTCAGAGTAAGTGTTAGTATGTTTAAGGAGTAACACTGTTGTGTAGCATTTAATTACTTTTGTATTGGTGTGAGTATGATGTTACTGAGTGTGATGATACGGAGCTGTAGGAAGTCGGGTTATTCTTGTACTAACTGGGAACGAAAGCAACACAATGGCAGTGTCAAGGATGCAAGGTGTATCAGTGTATCAGAACCAGAAGTGGTGCGGATTTTGATGGAAAAAGTAGCACAATTGACAGTTGACAATACGCAGTTGAGAAATGAATTAACATCTAGAAGTGAGCGAGAAACCGCATCTGATCAGTCGTTGTTGCCTAGGGTACTGGAGATTGATCCAGCTGCTGTGAGTCTGATTATTCCATTTTCTGGCAAGGCATCTGAGGATGTGCTATCGTTTGTGCAGGACTTGGAAATTTCAGCTGTGATGAATGGTTGGTCTGATGAACAGTTGTTACATGTAGCCAAGATTAGATTAACAGGTGAAGTGAAGACATATATAAGGTGTTCAGAGGCCTTAAGGAAGGCAGGACAGTTTAAGCAGTTGAAGGAGGAGCTTTTACAAAGGTACAAGAAACACAATAGTGCTCAGTACTTTAGGGAGAGGTTTAGTACAATGACAATGAGACAGGGGGAGATGGTGGAGAAATTTGCGGACAGGATAAGGGAAATTAATGAGTATACTTACGAGTTGGGTCAGAGCGATGGAGCGAATAGTGTTCTGTTGCAAGAGGCCAAGCAAAGGGCACTTGATGCATTTTTGAGAGGGTTACCAGGGCATATGTCACAGAAAGTGTGTGAAGGGACTCCGAAAGATTTGTATTCGGCCATTCAGCTGGCAATTCAATGTGAGGAAATCACATGGTAACAGGTACGCGAGAGGCTAACAGTATTTGCAGCAAGTATAAAATGGTTTAAGTGCGGTCGTACAGGACACGTGCAGAGGCGATGTACCCAGTCACCAAGAAATAGAGGAAGGGGTGCAAATCAGCAGCATGGAGGAAGGAAAAGTGGAGATAGGTGAGGTGGACAATCTTTTAACAGCAGAGGGGGCCCAAGACCCACCTAAGGGAGCTCCCGTTTAATTTCAATGCTACAAATATACATGCAGAGGTGGAATGTTCAGTGGTAGGATTTATAGGACCTAAAAAGTTTAAGGTTTTGTTGGACACAGAGGCGCAAGTGTCAGTGGCTACTAAGAATATAATGGGACAAAGGTTAAGACCCACCACATTATAGGTTGCATAGAGTGGGGGATAAGTAGGTCACACTTTTGGGGTCGGTGACAGTTGACTTTCGAATAGAGAAAGTCCAATTTGATGCACGCATGGAGGTGGTATCATGGGCAAGCAAGGGCACTGACATGATCCTAGGAGTAGATTTCTTGCAACAACATCATGCCAAAATTGACCTTGGACAACGAACTGTGGAACTTGGTGGAATGTTACTTCAGCTAGGGGAAACTGTTGTCAAAACAGAGCTGTCGTGAGGGGCATTCAACATAATGAACAAACCAATTGAACTGCATACATTAGCATTAAGGCTTAATTTTGCATGAGTGTGTGTCTAGTCGCACCGGGAAGTTGCTTTGGGTAAGTGTGGAGTCAAATCTACCTGTGGGTACAGTATGTGTTATTGAACCATTGGAGGATAATGAAGTTTTGGGTTCACTGGGTTGTTTTGTGAAACTTAGTGTTGTACGTGTACAGGAGGGGAATGACTGGCGAGTAGTTCTCGTGACCATGGATAAGTTTAGTGGTGTAAATGCGAATTTGAGGAAAGGAGTTTTAGTAGCATATTTGGATGTGCCAGGCGACGAATACTGGTGTTCGAGAGCCAGGTGAAACGATCAACCACTAACTGCCAATAGAACTGCATTGTGTGACAAAATTAAGCATTTGAAAGGAGGAGAAAGAGAGCGTATGGAAGAATTATTGTGGGAATTTAAGGATTTATTTTTTTCCATAAGGGCCGTTACCAGCAACTACATTAGTTCAACATAGGCAGATGGTATTATAGAGCATAGTAATAGTTGGTGGGGAGTGGGCATTGTCACTGTGCCTAAAAAATCTATTGATGGAACTAAGAAATACAGGTTCTGTTGTGACTACCAATACCTCAATAATAAGAGAGTAATGGATGCATACCCCATTCCAAACATATTGGAGTCTTTGCATCACTTATGACAGTGCCACTACTTTTCTACGAGTGGTTTGACAAGCAATTATCGTCAGTTAGAGGTGGCTCCAGAGGATCATCCAAAAACTGCTTTCTCTACACCTGGAGGCCATTACCAGCACATTAGAATGCCATTCAGTTTGAAAAACGCTCCGGCAACATTTCAGAGGTTGCTAGACAGTGTCCTGAAGGGTTTGAAACCACGGCAGTGTCTGGTCTATTTGGATGACATTATAGTGTTTTCAAGTAGTATGGAGCAACATAGACAGCGGTTAAGGGAAGTCTTTATGAGTTTAAGAGCAGCTCGTTTGACATTGAGCCTGGAGAAGTGTCATTTTGCATTAGAAGAAGTAAAATACACTCCTGGAAATGGAAAAAAGAACACATTGACACCGGTGTGTCAGACCCACCATACTTGCTCCGGACACTGCGAGAGGGCTGTACAAGCAATGATCACACGCACGGCACAGCGGGCACACCAGGAACCGCGGTGTTAGCCGTCGAATGGCGCTAGCTGCGCAGCATTTGTGCACCGCCGCCGTCAGTGTCAGCCAATTTGCCGTGGCATACGGAGCTCCATCGCAGTCTTTAACACTGGTAGCATGCCGCGACAGCGTGGACGTGAACCGTATGTGCAGTTGACGGACTTGGAGCGAGGGCGTATAGTGGGCATGCGGGACGCCGGGTGTACGTACCGCCGAATTGCTCAACACGTGGGGCGTGAGGTCTCCACAGTACATCGATGTCATCGCCAGTGGTCGGCGGAAGGTGCACGTGCCCGTTGACCTGGGACCGGACCGCAGCGACGCACGGATACACGCCAAGACCGTAGAATCCTACGCAGTGCCGTAGGGGACTGCACCGCCACTTCCCAGCAAATTAGGGACACTGTTACTCCTGGGGTATCGGCGAGGACCATTCGCAACCATCTCCATGAAGCTGGGCTACGGTCCCGCACACCGTTAGGCCGTCTTCCGCTCACGCCCCAACATCATGCAGCCCGCCTCCAGTGATGTCGCGACAGGCGTGAATGGAGGGACGAATGGAGACGTGTCGTTTTCAGCGATGAGAGTCGCTTCTGCCTTGGAGCCAATGATGGTCGTATACGTGTTTGGCGCCGTGCAGGTGAGCGCCACAATCAGGACTGCATACAACCGAGGCACACAGGGCCAACACCCGGCATCATGGTGTGGGGAGCGATCTCCTACACTGGCCGTACACCTCTGGTGATTGTCGAGGGGACACTGAACAGTGCACGGTACATCCAAACCGTCATCGAACCCATCGTTCTACCATTCCTAGACCGGCAAGGGAACTTGCTGTTCCAACAGGACAATGCACGTCCGCATGTATCCCGTGCTCTAGAAGTTGTAAGTCAACTACCCTGGCCAGCAAGATCTCTGGATCTGTCGCCCATTGAGCATGTTTGGGACTGGATGAAGCGTCGTGTCACGCGGTCTGCACGTCCAGCACGAACGCTGGACCAACTGAGGCGCCAGGTGGAAATGGCATGGCAAGCCGTTCGACAGGACTACATCCAGCATCTCTACGATCATCTCCATGGGAGAATAGCAGCCTGCATTGCTGCGAAAGGTGGATAGACACTGTACTAGTGCCGACATTGTGCATGCTCTGTTGCCTGTGTCTATGTGCCTGTGGTTCTGTCAGTGTGATCACGTGATGTATCTGACCCCAGGAATGTGTCAATAAAGTTTCCCCTTCCTGGGACAATGAATTCACGGTGTTCTTATTTCAATTTCCAGGAGTGTATTTGAGTCATATTATCAGTAAGGACGGAGTGCGAACAGAAACTAGGTTGGTACAGGCTGTAATGGTTTTTCAGGAAGCGAAAACAGTTAAGGAAGTGCACTCATTCATCAGAATCTGCAATTTCTATCGAAAGTTTGTGAAGCGTTTTGCAGATTTAGTACAGCCGTTGATGCGATTGTTACAGAAGGGTGAGAAATTTGAGTGGACAGGAGAGTGTCAGAAAGTGTTTGACAAACTGAAAGAAGTGTTAACATTAAGTCCGGTTCTTGTGTTTCCAGATTTTGAAAAGGAGTTTATACTAGCATGTGATACATCGAATCAAGCATTAGGATGTGTTCTTAGTCAGGAAATTGATGGGAAAGAACATCCTGTAACCTAGGCGTCTACGCAGTTGAATGCAGCAGAGAGGAATTACTCAGCAACAGAGAGAGTGATGCTTAGCTTAATCTATGGACTCACATATTCTAAATGTTATTTATATGGGAGAAGATTTCGGGTAGTGACAGATCATGCTGCATTGAAGTGGTTGTTGAGGCTCCATTCACTAGACATACTAGATGGGCTGTGAGGCTTAGTGAATTCAACTATGAGGTGGTGCACAAGCCTGGGAAGAAGCATGGTAATGCGGATGTACTAAGTAGGAAGGTGGCAAAAGTAGAAGTCATAGGTTATGACCTAGCAGTATGGCAAAAATTACAGGACATGGACAACAATTGTCAAATGTATCGGACACAGCTACAATTAAATATGTATGATGGTATTCTGTTCAGGAAAATGAAGTTATGGTCAAGGGTAGTAGTGCCAGCGAAACTGAGGGATGAGGTTTTTAAAGGAAGCACATGATCACGTGTTATCCGGTCATGAAGGGTGTAGAGCGACAAATAGGAGAGTGGTGCAGAGGTATTGGTGGAGAGGTAGGAAAGCAGATGTGGATGAGTACATCAAGAATTATATACCATGTGCACAGAGAGCAGATCTGAGCCAGAAACAGATATAGCTACAACGATTACCGGAAGCAACATGTCCATTCTCTTTACTGGTGATTGATGTCTTAGGACCTTTCAGACGAACACCATCGGGGACCAGATTCATTCTCACAATAACTGACCATTTTTCGAGGGATGCGGAGATGGTGGCTATGCCAAATCAGCAGGCAGCAATGGCCCTGCAAGCATTACTAAACAACTGGATTTTGAAGTTTGGTGTACCAGAGACAATAATTACCGACCAAGGGACCAACTTCATGTCAGATTTCAAGAAGGAATTGTGTAAACTGTTGAATGTAAAGAAGTTGAGGACAAGTGTGTTACATCCACAGGCCAATGGAAGGACAGAACGGGTACACAGAACAATCGGAAAGATGCTGAGTTTCTATGTGAATTCTCATCACCATCAGTGGGACGAGTATTTGAAGCATACTGCATGTGCATACAATGCAAAAGTCCATACAAATACCAGTTTGTCTCCATATGAGGTAGCGTATGGATGAAAAATGCTGTCACTGTTTGATTTAGTGAAGCTACTGAAAGGAAGGACTGGTGAATCTGTACATCAATTTTGCAAGGACAATTCAGGATGTTTGGAAATGGGTACAGAAGGCAAATACAAAGGCTTTGGAAAGACAGGAAGATGCAATAAAGCAGAAAGGAAGTTTACCACAGTATAGAGTGGGGCAATACTGTCCAGCCCCTATACACAAAAAGGGAAAACGAAGGAGTTCCTCACAAGGTATCAAGGGCCATACCAAATTGTTGAAACCACATCTCCCGTTAATGTTAAGCTTCAGTTGCCAACTAGAACAACAATAGTACACACAGGGTGGATACGGACATTTAAGGGTTGCCCGGATGTGATTCCAGGAATGTCACAGGAAGGAAAGAGGAAGAAACAGAGAGTGAAGAGAGAGGCTAAGTACAGAGAAAACCAGGAAGATAGAGTACAGCATGAAGTACTATATGTTTTGCGATCCATAAAGTAGCAGAGTATTTGTAGTTTTTCTGTTTTCGTGTCATGTATCATTGGGTTTGCGTAGAGTAATTAGGCATTGTATTTTATATGTGTTTTCGAGTATTGTGAGCCTGCTAGGGACAGCGGTCTTTTAAGAGGGAGGAAGGGTGATGGTGATCCCTGTCCTCAGGTCACTGAAAAGGAAAGTGTAGCATCTGATGTATGTGGAGTGTTGTTGGAGGAGAAATCAAACAAAGTTCTGGAGAAATAAATGTGTCTGAGTAAATTTAGGGCAAAGCCGTAATAAGTATGTATTGAACGATGTCAGAGTCATACGATTTCCTGTTTAAATTTTTAGTTATCGACAGTGCTGGGTCAGGAAAGTCATGTTTATTGCACCAGTTCATATAACGTTATAACGTAAATTTAAGGATGAAAGTAGTCACAATCGGTGTTGAGTTTGGATCAAAAATAGTGAATGTTGCAGGAAACTCTGTGAAGCTCCAAATTTGGGACACATGCACAGTGCAGATATTTTTAGCCAGGGGGAAAGAAGGGACATTGTGGAACCAAAATTGAGCTTGCAACAGGTCGGGATGCATTGGATCTTCTCCACCTACAAGAATTTGGTAATAGTAGCAAGTTGTTTTGAGCGGGAAGTATTTGCAGAAGCGAAATGTATAGAGCTCGAGGGGAGCAGAATTTTAATCAATGGAACTAAGTGTAATGTAATAGGATCAACCTTCCATCTGCCAGCGTCAATTTCGAGAGTCATGCAATTGAATGCTATGCAGCCACAGGTGTACTGGCCAGAAGCCACTTTAGAGTTTTTGCCAAGGCAGAATCTGACCTTGTTAAATCAAACTCTGGAGTCAGGTCGGTTGAGATCCGTAAACTAGTTCATTTTAGAGCAAGAGGGGCGCATATCAGCAAAGCAACTTGTGCAACATGTCGCTCAATATAGGGAAAGGCAACAGCAAATAACGATCATTTTGAGCACCTCTGTGCTAAGTGTCATCACAGCCTTAACTTTGTTATGTGTTGTTTTCTTTCTGATCAGGCGGAGAGCTAATTCCAAAAGGGAACCAAGAGTAGTCCGAGACCCAATGGACTGGATACCAAGGGCGTGAGACGAGTAGGTAAGGGGATGATCGAGCAGTGGTAGTCCAGTAAGAAATTTTCACGTTTTGTTTCATGTCATGGTTTTAAGAGGGCACTAGATCACATTTAAGTTTTCTAGTAGTAAGGAAATATGCCATAGGTGCCAACCCAAACAAGTTAAGAGCTAGATAAGGGTCAAACCAGGGACCAGGTATTTCTGAAGAGGAGAATAATGTAGCAGCACCACCATTTAGGATATGTTTTGTGCGATATTCTGAGCATGAGTTAAGCCAGGTGTGGGCCGAATCACAGTGAGTTACGCATACCAGCAGTTGTGAAGGCAAGTAGAGGCCACAGGGGCGTAGAACTGCCAGACATGACACACACAGCAGTTTCCATGTCACAAGTTACAGGCAGAAAGGGCCCCCTGGCGCAACCTAAGTGTTATGCATATGTGACGTGAAGCGGTGCGCTTGGCAAAACAGAGGTGCACAGACGAGTATAAATAGGTGTCGTTTTCTAACGAGATTCATTCAAGTGTGGCAGCTGTCCTAGACGGCGGGGCATGTCACACCACCTGCTTCACACAGCAGCAGATGGAGTGCCAGTGCTCCAGTCCATGGCGGGTCATTGGTTTGACCCCCTGAGGCTGACCCAGGGTCCGTAGCCAGCCAGCTAGCAGTGGGCCACTCTTCAGCTCGCTACTGGTGGCAGTTGTCTCGGCTCCCGATACACGCTGGAGACATCCCAGGTGAGGGCTGCAGATTCAGATGCTGGATCGCCGGCACTTGTTGCCGCCGCGATCTTAGCTATGCCAGGGAGGAAGAAGTAACAGCGGGTCCAGCCTACGGCTCCTTGTGGAGCAGCCCAGAGACAACGAGGATGGTGGTCACCGAGCCGGCCATTGGTGCAGCCATCCTGACATCATTGGAACTCAGTGGGCCAGCCAAGGCCGGCTCGACACAGCATTGTATTATACGGGCCACTGGGGTGCTTCCTCGACATTGCTAGGCCCTGTGATACAGGCCAAGAGGAACGAGGGCACTGTAGCTAAAAGACAATAAATCACTTGGAAAGTTCTCGCTGAGTTTTAATACAGCACCTACTGGCACCCACCCACTACAGTATTCACTGTGCTGTTCTAGTTAACTTACTGGCATTCCTGTTTTATTTTATTATTCCTTATTAGACCTACTTCTGCATTACCCCTATTTGATTTTGTATTTATAGCACTGTATTAACCTGACCATAAATCCTGTTCTTCTCACCACTGCAATTCCCTAATGCTCACTACATCTAACTTCAACCTCCCCTTTTTCTTTCTTTATTTTTTAACTCAATCAAAGGATCTAACACTCCACACACTGTGCTACATAATGTCAGTTTTGTTTTTCCTGATGATAACAGCACGTTGAGATCACATTGGTTAAAGTTGTAAGGCCACATCATCCAGACTGTTGCCCCTGCAACTACTGAAGATGATGCTGCTGCACCCTTTAGGAAGCATGGGTTAGTCTGGTCTCTCCACTGATACCCCTCCATTGCAGTTACACCTATGGTATATCTGTATCGTTGAGGCATGAAAGCCACTCCACCTCGACAAGGTCTATGATTCATGGGGATAGGCAGTATACACAGCATTGAATATTTTAGGTAGTCCTAGTTTTGCCCAGAGCCTGTCAGGTTTTGTAACTTTTAACAAAAATGTAATACAATCTAAAATTGAGTACAATTACCTTTCATCCCACATGAAATCTTTCATTTCAACAATATTTTTATGTTTCAGGACTTTCAGCAGTGATATTTCTGTTACCAGATTATCAATGGCAGATCCACTCAGTCTAGATTTATCCACACATTTCACAGCAACTACCTCTCTTGCACCAACCTGAAAAAAGAGTGGAAATTGCTGTAACAAAATACAGATTAAGAAAAATTACTTCTGGGTTTGTGTGTGTGTGTGTGTGTGTGTGTGTGTGTGTGTGTGTGTGTGTGTGTGTGTGCGTGCGTGCGTGAGTGGGTGAGTGAGAAGAGAGAGAGAGAGAGAGAGAGAGAGAGAGAGAGAGAGAGAGAGAGAGAGAGAGAGAGCAGCATAAAGTCAAAGAAATACTTTTAGGTTATGGTTATTATTATGTAGTAAACTTACATCCTAAAATATAATAATGAAAAAGTTATCAATATTTAACTAAATCAATAAACAAATGTATCATCAGAGATAATAAGTAATTTGACCATCAAACTGAAATTACTCTACATGTGAAATGGATACTTTGTTTTTTATTTAAACCCCTTATTTATGAGAAGAGTGAATTCTCTTGCTGAAGTTTACTGTAATGCCATAAAGACGCTATCATGGATCTATTTTGTGGGCTAAACCCTTCAGGCACCTTACAACAGGTCTGACATAGACCACGTCCTCAACCAGTGTTGAATGTTCCATAAACAAAGGAAAGCAGAATTTTGGCATTGGTTCCAAAGCACAGGAAAAACCTGTTGTAGGCTTGTGCAAAGTTGACTTACAGTTACTATTCTACAAGGGGACTGATACCTGGCATTAACTGCTTGATGAAATCTAACACACACTTTATGTTCCAGTTGCAGATAAGATAAAAACCGAAAAATGGAAAATCCAAGATGGAATGTAACAGTGTTATGAAAATGAAAGTTGCTGCTCACCATATAATGGTAATATTGTAAGATAAAAACTGAGGAAACCTTTAATATTGTTACAACAAATAGTTAAGGTTAACTTTTATCTGTCTACAGATTTCAAAACTGTCCCAGGAGTTTGAGTTTCCTCACAAATTGCATATCAAAAGCTCAGAACAATTGTTCTGTTTGCAAGAGGTATCTTGTGGCAGAAGAGACACGAGTACATTCACTATGGAGTTAGCAACACCAAGATTGGACAATGGATGAATGAACTGTGAGATGTGCTCTTCAAAGATGAATCTGGCTTCACTGTGAAAATTCTCACTGTAAGTTGTTGGTGAAGTAAGCAGGCTCAATTTGTAACTTAAATAAGTGACAGTCTTAATGTGAAATACCCTTTGGCTTCACTGAATTATTTTTAATTTTTATCTCTCTGAATTGATAGGTACTAATCATCTGGACTTTGTTTCTTTCATCTTTATTTTTCAGTTTAAGAGGAGAGAGCCATTAGTGCTAGTACCTTCAAGCTATGTACTTGTAGCTCTTTCTATGTGTTTGTAACAATGCTATTGGCCACAGCCTTCATCAGTAAAAGAGAGGTGCATGTGTGAAACACACACACACACACACACACACACACACACACACACACAAAGCAAGAAAGCACATGTCACGCACACATATCAGTCACAGCCTTCATCAGTAGCTGAGAGACACACACTGTTCACACACACAAGCAAGCACACCCCACACACAATTTGAACTGATAAATGTTGTGGGCGAAAGCTTTATGTAAGTGTCTTTTATTTCTGCCTGTCTGCAACTTGACTTGTCTTCTTTATGGCAACTGGCAATCTGTCTTTTCCTACATTGTTGATATTCCACCTGAAGATCCATTGTTCAATCTGTTGTTTGTAACTTAGATTTTTTTTTAGAGTTGTGTATTTCCTTTAGTCACAGAAATATCTATTTAAATTTCATTCTCATTCTCCTCAGCCAGGGTAGTGTGGTTCTTGGAAGTACAATATAATTCTTACACCGGCCGAGGTGGCCGAGTGGCTCCAGGTGCTACAGTCTGGAACCGCGCGACCGCTACGGTCACAGGTTTGAATCCTGCCTCAGGCATGGATGTGTGTGATGTCTTTCGGTTAGTTAGGTTTAAGTAGTTCTAAGTTCTAGGGGACTGATGACCTCAGACGTTAAGTCCCATAGTGCTCAGAGCCATTTGAACCATAATTCTTACAAAAATAAGTATCCAAGTTTGAAGACTGTCTCTTGTTATGCAATGGTATTTTTTTTCACTTACAGACACTATACGTTCTGGATGCAGTTAAGATAAAAACTGAGCAGACTTGTAATAGGATAAGAACAAACAGTTAACTCTTATCTGTCAACAGACAATGTCTACACATTGCAAACAATAGTGACTTACAAATCCTAAAGTTATCTATTAGCGTCACACACTAAATGAAGGTTCTAATGTTAAGTTTATATGTTTCCAGATCGTTGACAAAATAAACTGAGGTCAGTACGCTACTTTGCTGAAATTATAACTAAGTTTGCTTTGCAGCTGGGAATATTTTTCAATGTGACACCTTCTGTACAACAGTCCTAATATATTTTACACACTTTCACTCTCTGCTGCTTTACACGATAATATTATGGGGTAAGGCAGCAAAAAATCAATAAAGTTTTTGTGAATAAAGTTGTATTTATTAGTCAACAAGAGCTGCTCATAAAATAAAACTTTATTCACCACTAACTTAGATAAAAAAATATCTTAAGGAAACATAAGTTATTGCAGCAGCCTATATGGTATCATTACTCTTGTGTCAATAAAAATAAAATTTTAAAAATCCTGTGTCTCTGTCAAAAGCATTAACACAGTTAAATAATCATAGCACACCATACATGTTCATGTTCTCTGTCATAAGCTGGAGTGCACTCTGCATACTGAAAACTGTACAGACCAGCTGCAGGCACATATGTTGGGGTACTTACAGCTGCATAGTGTGCCAGGGGCATTTTTGCCTACTTGAAAACCAATTTGCAGATTGTATGAGAAAAGAATCCCTCAGCATAGACCTAAATTTCTCTAATTTTATAATCAATGTCATTATGCAAGTTTTATGCTGGACAAAGTAATTTGTCACTTTACTGATGTTGGTCCTCAGAATTTTGAGAGCAAGACTCTCTGCAGTACATGGCATCTCTTTTGTAGTGGCTCACACTGGAGCTTTCTGAGTATTCCTGTGACTAAACAAACACATATGCAGCATGAAAAGAATAATTGTTTGAATGCCTCTGTGCGTGCAGTAATTATTCTGATCTTATCCTCACTATTCCTACGTGAGCGATACATAGGGCATTATAGTATATTCCTTCAGTCATCATTTAAAGCCAGTTCTTGAAACTTTGTTAATAGACTTTCTTGGGATAGATTACAATTATCTTCAAGAGTCTGCCAGTTCAGTTTCTTCAGTATCTCTGTGACACTTTCCCACAAATCAAACAAACGTTTGACACTCCGTGGTGCCCTTCTCTTCAATATCCCTGATAGTTCTATCTGGTACAGGTCCCACAAACTTGAGCAGTTGTATGAATGATTTTTAACCAATCACCTTTGTAGACTGACTGCACTTTCCCAGTATTCTACTAATAAACCAAAGTCTACCACCTGCTCTACCCTTGATTGAACCTCTGTGATCATTCCATTTCATATTCCTACAAAGTGTTACACTCAGGTATTTGTAGAGTTGGCTGATTCCAACAGCGACTCATTGATGTTACAGTCATGAGGATGCTTAATCTTTTGTGTTAAGTGTGCAATTTTACATTTCTGTATATTTAAAGCGAATCTTGTCAGGATATGATTGAATATTTATGCAGGTTCTTTCAGACAGTACTTCGTTACAGATAACTGCATCATCTGCAAAAGTCTGAGGTTACTATTAATCTTGTCTGCAAGGTTATTAGTATACAACATGAATAGCTAGAGTAGCATCACACTTCCGTAGGTCAAACCCAAAGTTACCTCTACATCTGATGATGACTCTCCATCTAAGATAACATGCTGTGTCTTTCCTACCAAAAATCCTGAAAACAATCACAAATTTCACTTGATACCCTATATGATTCTACTTTTGACAATAAGCATAGGTGTGAGGCTGAGTCAAATGCTTTTCAGAAATCAAAAAAATACTACATCTACCTGGCTGCCTTGATCCGAAGCTTTCAGTATGTCATTGATAAAAGTGCAAGTCAGGTTTCACACGATGGATGTGTTTGGAATCCATGATGGTTGGCACTAAGGAGGTTATTCTGCTGATGATATTTCATTATGTTTGAACAGCAAATATGTTCTAAGATTTTATAACAAATTGATGTCAAGGGTACTGGATAGTAGTTTGATTGGGCAGTAGTTCTGCAGATCACTTCTACTACCCTTCCTGTAGACAGATCTGACCTGTGTTTTTTTCCAGGAACTGGGGCACAGATTTTTGTTTGGAGGATCTATGCTAGATTATAGTTACAAGAGGGGCTAACTAAGTCACAAATTCATTATATAATCAGACAGGGATTCCATCAGGCTCTGAAGCTTTGTTCAGTTTTAATGATTTCAGCTGTTTCTCAACACCACTTATTTCACTCATCACTCCTGTGGTACAAGGATTAAATTGGGGCACTTCTCCTGGGTTTTCCTTTGTAAAGGAACACTTCAAAATGGATTTAAGCATTTCATGTTTTGCTTTGTTACCCTCAATTTCAGTTCCCGTCTCATTCACTAGGGTCTGGACACCAGCTTTAGTGCCACTTTACATATGACCAGAATTTCTTTGGGTTCTGTGAAAGGTCATTTTACAATATTCTGCTATGGTAATCACTGAAGCCATCACGTACTGCTCTCTTCTATCTATCTGTAAACCTATGCTTTATTTTACACCTATTGTGCAGTAATCTATTTCTTTAGAAGTTTCTTTACAGTGACTGTATAGCATGGAGGTTCTCTCCATTACGAGCTGTTCTACTGGATACATACCTACCCAGTGCAAAACTATTCTTTTAAAGTTGAACCATAGTTCTTTTACATGCTCCTGCCCAGTGCTGAAAGTTTCAAGTTCCTCATTGTGTGTGATACTACTGATTTTTTATCTTGTTTACAGAACATACAAATCTTTCTGATTCTTTTAGCTGTTCTTTGTACTTGGTAATCATTGTTGCCACAACCCCATTGAGTCACAGACAGACACAACAAAAAGACTGCCATACATGTTGAGCTTTCAGCCAGAAAGCCATAGTAGATAACATGCACACATTTATGCAAGCACAATGCACAGCACACAAACACAAGATCACTGTGCTGGGCTACTGAGGCCGGAATGCATGCAACTGTGGCTGATGGGAGAAGCAATCGTGGTGGTGGTGGTGGTGGTGGTGGTGGTGGTGATGGTGGTGGTGGTGATGGTGGGGGGAAGGGGGGGAGGGATGCAGGGGGAGGGGGATGTAAACTGCTACTTGTGGGAGCATGTAGGGATGTGGTGGGGTCAGGGTAGGGCAGCTTGGTTAGAGGGTTGGGGAGGGAGGGGGAGCAGAAAAGGAAAGTAGTAGAGGAGTGGAAAGAAAGATTGTTGGTGCATGTATGCAATAGAAGACTGTGTAGAGCAGGAGTGGTAGTGTGAAAGGTGATAGGTGGATTTTCCCACAGTTTATCGATGACCATTCGTGCAGGCGGACATCTTTCGATTGTCATGCCCACATAGAACACAGCACAGTGATTTCAGCTTAGTTTGTAGCTCATGTAACTGCTTTCACAGATAGTCCTATCTTTGATGGGATAGGCGATGATTGTGACCAGACTGGAATAGATGATGGTGGGAGGATGTATGACACACACCTTGTATCTACATCTATTGCTGAGATATGAGTCATGAGGCCAGGGTTGTCTTATCTCTTGAGTCACCAACCACCTCCCAGAGTCCCACCATTTGACCACAAAGAAGCACTCATCTAGTGACCCGGTACCACCCAGGACTTGAGCAATTGAATCATATTCTCCACCAGGAATTTACTTCCTCTCATTGAGCACTGAAATGAGGAATATCCTAACCACTGTCCCTCCCACAGTGGTATTCTACTGCACATCGAACCTACGCAATATCCTTGTCCATCCCTACTCCACTGCTGCTTCCAATCCCTTGCCTCATGTCTCACACTCCTGCAGTAGATCTAAATGCATGACCTGTCCCATAAAACCTCCCATCACTATCTACTACAATGTCACAAGTATTACCTATCCCATCAATGGCAGGGCTACCAGTGAAAGCAGTCATCTCATCTACAAACTAAGCTGCAACCACAGTCCTGCATTCTACGTGGGCACAATAAGCGACAAGAAATATACCTGCACGAATGGCCACTGACAGATTGTGGCCAAAAGACAGCTGAACCACCAAGTTGCTACACACAATATTCATCACTTTAATGCCTACTTCACAGCCTACGCCAACTGGATCCTTCTTACCCACACCAACATTTCTCCATTGCATGGGTGGGAACTCATCTTGCAATGTATCCTACATTTCCATATCTCCCCCCCCCCCCCCCCCCCCCCGGCCACAACCTTTGTTATTTCCTGTCCTTCCCAGTACCTCTCTCCTTCACTGCTCCCACTCCAACGCTATACAGCCTTCTAGTCTTTTTCCCCTTCCTCTACTTCTCTCCTTTTCTCCTCCTTCACCCCCCCCCCCCCCTTCCTCCAGCCTTAAACCACAGCACTGCATCTAGCTGCCCAGTAACCACCACCTCCCTGGTCCCTGCATGCTACTACAAGCAGCACTTTACCTTCCCCCACCCCTACCCTGCATCCCTCCCCTCTCCAGCCTACTTTTTACGCCCACTATCCAAACTACTTCTCCCATTAGGGTGCAGTTGCTTGCAGTCTGGGCTCAGTGGCCAGAGACAGTGTTCTTGTGTGTGTGTGTGTGTGGGGGGGGGTCTACTTTAGTAAAAGGCCTTTTTACTGAAAGATCAACATGTAGGGCAGTCTTTTTGTTGTATCTGTCAGTGACTCAACATCTCCTGTAAATAAGAAATGGGCCACAATAAAAGAATGGAAACAAACACTGCCTGAAGAACTCTGTAATGGACAGAATCTTTCTTTTTCATAATACTGCCATTACTCCATCCTGGATTTTTCATTGTTTAAAGATATGAGAAGAATACAAGGGACAGGGATGCACTCTCTGTAAGGGGTCCTGACTACGATGAGAAGGGACACAATAAGACCTGAAACAAAAAGAAACATGCTTCAGATCAGTCACCTAAAAGAGATGATGGAGAGGAATAGACTGACATGGCCACAATAAAAGAATGGGAAAAGAAACGCTGCCTGAAGATTTCTGGAATGGACAGTATCTCGAAGAAGGCCAATTGCAAGACCACAAACAAGATGGAGAGACCAGAAGAATGAGGTGAATCAGAGACAACTACAATGCAAGGAAATGCTCAATGACAAGACTTTTACAGAAAATAGAAGACTGAAAGAGACTTTGTGGAGGACATTCATTAATCAGAAATGTTTTAGGAACAAGAAGAAGAAGAGTAATTCTCTTTAATGTCAATATACTTTGTGCAATAATTTTCGAGCCAGTAGGTTCTATCCTCATAGTGCAGTTCTGGAAAATCTGATCTGATCTGATTTTTTCCCTTCGTAATTTCAGCCTTCTCTCATTTTTTAAAAGAATGTTTCCCATGGAACTAGTCAAGATAAACTGCATAATATTCATCACATATTGTTTCATCCTTTCCAAGGTAACCAATCAGAAAAGCCCTTTTTGCAATCCCCACTCCCCCTCCCCCAAAACAAAATATTAAAAATGCTGTATTCTTTACTTTGCAACAAATTAGAGCAACTTCTCCTTTTACTGGTACCTAATTGCTTTGATTTCTGTTACCTTTCTGAGGCCAAATTGGTCCATTTATCATTCAGGGTAATAAACCAAGCCACAAAAACTGATGGATAAAAATAATGTTATAAACATTGCTGAAAAACTTATTTTTGTATTTGCTTTGCCAAGAATTAGAAAGAAAATGCCACATATCTTGCTCAATGGTTTCTTTTCGCTAATTCTTCATGTGAAATGGATGGTATGCTTTCTTCTTATATGCCTGTGGCACCAGCTACTCTAGGCAACTTTAATCAGAAATTATCAAGTATAATACATTGTTGATGTTTTCAACTGTTGTTGCAATTTTGAGTTGTCCTTCATGTAGATTGTTCCTTTAATCCAAAAAATTTACATGATTACTTCAGCCAGTTACTAAAGTGAGCAAAGGAATCTGAATACCATCCCTATCTGTAAAACCAACTTTTCAGATAGGTCTATACAATAATATGGATGGCACAGGGTCCTGAATTTTTATCCAGATTATTTTTGGACATCTGATATACTAGAAACATTGTCCATGTTCTCTATATAAAACGATTCTGGGTGTAATTGTGACCATATGACGCTCAGTAGTTTCCAGCATGCAGATAACCCTGAGAGCAATATTATAAACATGATATGCCAACACTGAATTCTGAGCAGAGTTGCAGAATATAAATGACTAAAGAAGGAAATCAGTGTCACATTATGTTATTACGTATTCAAAAAGCTGACTCATGGGGTATGCAGGACCAATAGAGCAAATAAGGGTAACATAAAAGACTGTTGTTTTTGTTAGGAGGGCTGAATTGCACAGTATTCAGGTACCAGTTACTAGCCAATGACAACATGTCAGCTTGTTTCTCCTGTACTCTTTCTAGCCAGTATGAAAATGACAGAGCTTTAACCCTGTAGCACACTAATGACTAAAAGCCAAAAATAACTGGGAAAAGAGAAAATGATTGGGAAAAGGAGAGCAATCACTTTAAATGAATGTCAAGATTTTCCTATTAGAAAGTGGGCTTTTATGTATGGAAGGAGAACTTCCTGTAGCAAACAGACAAGTGATTCGAAGATAACAAAAATCAGTTTCTTTGTCCTGTTTGTAATTTAGTTGTGAGCAGTGTGTAACATCTTGGTGGAGTCTTAGAAGTATCAAAATATTTTACAGAGTGCTAAAAAAATAATTTTGTGATAATACTAGATAGTTATGTGTTGTAACAATACATATCACTTCAGAGTCTGGTTATCTCAAAATGGAATCAAGAAAAGATTCTTAATAACTGCTGATTTCAAGATAGATTTAGCCAGTGAAGCCAAGAACCCAACAAAATTCACTGACATGATTCAAATATCATGTTTCAGTGCTAATTTAACTGATTTTACAAAAGTAAACGAAATGTCAGCAACATGTGTATATAATATTTTAACCAATTACACTTATAATGAGACAAATAAATTTTATTTAGATTTAGGACTTTCTGATCATTGTGGTCTGTTTATGGAGTACCAAAAACAACAGAATCTTGCTTAAAAAACATCTGCACCAAACACCAGTTCCGCACAGAAAATATGGACTTATTCCATCATAGATTAAATAAGGTGGAGTGGGCTATAGATAACCGTATTTCATGTTCTGAAAATTTTGCTTCTTTTTTGGAAAACTTCCAGCATGTTTTTAATGAATCTCTCTCCCTTACCGTACATCATAAAAAAGTAGGAAATAAAATAAGTGTATTATTGAGAGAATAAAAATCTCTAGTGCAACAAAAAGACATACACAAGGAACTGAAACATGGCTTTTGTTACCCCTGTAAAAAATTACAAAAACACTTTTAAAAAAGTTGTAAAAGCAGCAAAAGAACTGGCAAATAATAAATTTATTTTGGGCAGTGAAAACCAATCAAAGGCATTATGGTCGGTGATCAAAGCTGAAACTAGTGATACAGCTAGAGGTTATAATATTTATAAAAGCATGATAAGAGAACAAAACTATTGTAAATCCTGCTTAGATTTCTAACAATGGAAAATCCGGGATGGAATGTAACTATATTGTGAAGAAGAAAGTTGAAAAGGAAAGTTCCTTTTCATAATATTGCTGCCTAGATTTCTGAATTATTTAATGAATTCCTTATAAACATAAACAAATCAAACATCAATGTGGAGAATTACTCAGATAAGGTAAATTTCTTTAACACAGCAATTTGAAGGTGAAGTTTTCAGTACATTTAGCAAAATTACTGTAAAAGATTTAGAAAGAAGAAAAACATGGGCAGTATGGGATGCAATACCAACAAAAGTGTTAAAAACAGTCTCTACAATAATTGTACAGGTGCTGTCTACAATAGTTAACCAGGCCATTCAAGAAGGTTATTTTCCACACCCACTTAAGTACACAGTAGTCAAGCCACTATTCAGAAAAGGCACAACAGAACACATAGTAATCTATCGCCAAATCTCTCTTCTTCCAGCACTATCAAAAATATTCAAAAATGTAGTCAAAATTTCAAAGAAAAAATTTAAAATAAGCTCAGAAAATCAGTATGGATTTCAAAAAGGCAAAACCACAGTATCTGCTATAAACCATTTTGTAGATAAAATTAGCTTCTCTCTAGACAACTTACTGTATGCCACAGGAATTTTTTGCAAGATATCTAAGGCCTTTAATAGTGTGAATCATTCCTTGCATTACATTACCTTAATACTCGTTCCATAGATCATGAATACAACATTTCATAATGATGTAGAACATGTCAATTTAACATGAGTTTTCATTACACATTTTTTTTAATTTACTTATTTATTTATTTATTTTTGTTACAGTTACTACTTCATACCTAAAAATTCATCTGATGAGTAGAAGGCATTCTCATTCAGAAATTCTTTTAATTTGTTTTTAAATGTTGGATGGCTACCTGTCAGCCTCTTAATGCTATTTGACAAATGACCAAAGATTTTGTGGCAGCATAATTAACCCCTTTCTGTGCCAAACTCTGATTTAATCCAGGATAGTGAAGAGCATCCTTTCTGCTAGTGTTGTAGCTATGCATTTCGCTATGATTTTTGAATTGGGATATGTTACTGACAACAAATTCCATAAGTGAATATATGTATTGCAAAGGTATTGTGAATATACCAAGTTCCTTAAATAAATGTCTGCAAGGTGATCTTGGGTGGTCTCCAGCTATTATTCTGATTACATGCTTTTGTGCAATGAATACTCTTTCTCTTAATGATGAATTACCCCAAAATATGATGCCATATGAAAGCAGTGAATGACAATAGGTTTAGTAAGCTAATTTACGGATAGGTTTATCACCAAAATTTGCACTAACCCAAATAGCTGAATGCAAGTGTTTCAGCAGATCATCAATGTGTTTCTTCTGATTCAATTTCTCATCAGCGCACACACTCAAAAATTTTGAACATTCTGCCTTAGCAACAGACTTCTATTCAAAGTCTATATTTATCAATGGTGTTATGCTATTTACTGCACAGTACTGCACATATCTTGTTTTCTCAAAATTTAGTGGGAGTCCACTTGAAGAGAACAACTTAATAATTTTATGAAAGTCATTATTTACAATTTCCTCAGCTAATTCTTGTTTGTTATGTGTGGATACTATACTTCTATCATCAACAAAAGGAATTAGCTTTGCATTTTCATGAGTGGCAAGTCATTAATACATATTAAGAACAATAAGGAACCCCTGACTGAATCCTGTAGAACACAGTTCTTGACACCTCCCCAGTTAGAGGACTGTTGATTTCTGTAGACTATCTGTACTGTTAATTTCAACCTTCTACACTCTTCCAGTTAAATATGAATTAAACTATTTGTGCACTAGCCCTCTCACACCACAGTACTTAAGCTTATTTAGAAGAATTTCATGAATCACATAGTCAAAAGCATTTGAGAGATCACAAAATATCCCAGTAAGTGATGTTATTCAGAGTATTTAATATTTGATCAGTGAAACCATACATAGCTTTTTCTGTTCAAAAGCCTTCTGAAAATCAAATTGATATTTTCTTAGTACTTCATTTTTACAAATATGTGAAGCTACTGTGGAGTACACGCTATTTCTACTCTGTATACTGGAAAAGTGTGGAAGAGGGATACTTTATTACAATGTTTTAAGTCATACTTAAGCAACCGAAGACAAATAGTAGTTCTATAATCAGAGAGAGGAATTTACACTTCAAAATGGAAAACTATTTCACAATGAGTACCCCATAGTTCTGTCTTAGATCCCATTATGTTTCTGTTTTACGTAAATGATATACCGCTTAATATTGAGTGTCATTCAGTTTTATTTGCAAATGAAACACCTGTAATACTGAAAGCAACAGTACTGACCAAATTCCACAAACTGTATTAAATACTTTAGAAAAATTTGATACCTAGTTTGATTTACATGGGTTAAAATTAAACATGGAAAACACTTAGTTAATGCAGTATAAAACAAAACAAGCAAAATTAAATGATAGTCAGATAAGTTACAAAAACCAGAATTTGCAGCAGGCTATGCGAAATTCCTGAGAATGCAACTATATAAAAATATATCATGGGCCTCACATATACAGTATCTTGCAAATAAATTAAATACCCTAGTATTTGCAATAAGGAGAATGTACAATTCTACCAGTATGGACATAAGAAATGTGGTATGTCACAGCTACTTTGAGTCAGTAATAAGATCTGGAATTGTATTTTGGGGCAACTTAAACCATATGTATCATACATTAAAACTTCAGAAAACTATCGTTAGAAATGTGCACATTGTAGGGTGAAGAAAATCATGTGTCACCCACTCCTAATGAATCTAAGTATAGTAAGTGTTCCCTCTCTATACATCTATGAGCTGATTATCTTTTTACATAGTAATCTGACCTATTTGTGGCAAATAATTTTCATCATGATTACAACACTAGAAATCAAAATAATTTTATCATTAGGGAATTCAATATTCCGAGAGCCACACTGTCAAGAGTGTGCTGAGTATACCAAATGTCAGGCATTACCTCTCACCACTGGTAATACAATGGCCAATGGTTTTTGCTTAACAACTGAGAGTAGTGGTGTTTGTGTAGACTTGCCAGTACTGACAGACAAGCAACACTACGTCAAATAACCACAGAAATCAATGTGGGACATACGACAAACATATCTGTTAGCACAGTGCAGCAAAATTTGGCATTAATGAGCTATGGCAGCAGATGAGTGATGCGATTGCCTTTGCTAACAGCACAACATTGGCTGCAGCACTTCTTCTGGGCTCATGACCATACCAGTTGGACCCTAGACAACAGGAAAAACATGGCCTGAACAGCTGAGTAATGATTTTAGTTAGTAAGACCCAATGGTAGGATTCAAGTGTGGTGCAGACTCAACAGATCCTTGGACCTAAGTCATCAACAAGACAATGCGAAAGCTGGTTGTGGATCCATAAAGATGTGGGTTGTGTTTACATGGAACAGACTGGGTCCTCTGGTCCAAGTGAACCAATCGTTGACTGGACATGGACATGTTCAGCTACTTGGAGACCATTTGCAGCCATCCATGGATTTCACGTTCCCAAACAACAATGGAATTTTTATGGGTGACAATGCGCCATGCTACCAGGTGAAAACTGAACGATTGGTCTGAAGAACATTCTGGGCAATTCAAGCAAATGATTTGGCCACCGAAATTGCTCAACATGAATCCCATCGAACATTTATCGCACATAATTGAGAGGTCAGTTTACGCTCAACATGATGCACTGGCAACACTTTCAAAATTGTGGACAGCTATAGAGACAGCATGACTCAATATTTCTGCAATGGACTTCCAACAAGCCGTGTCGAGTTGCTGCAGTGCGCTGGGCAGGAGGAGGTCCGACGCGATATTAGGAAGTATACCATGACTTTCATCAAATCAGTGTAAGCTTTTAACAGTAATTCTAAAAGCTGAAACAGCTAAAAAAAATAGAGGAAAATATCCATCTTAATGACCATTATCATACTCGGCACCACGAAAAACTTGAAGATTAACTGGTCTCATGAACATGCTGGGTTTGCAACCTACCTCATCTGCATCCTCAGTTGACAAGCCTCCCTGCTGAATAAAGACAGTGAATTTGATCTCAGCAAGGCTTGGGATTTGTTGCATGACAGACTGAGGTCATAGTATGAGGCAGGACATGAACCCAATGAGTGTACAGCAGCAATTGAGGCATTGGAGCACAGGCCCTCTCCCCACTGCTGCTGAGAATTGAAAGTACTCCAATGAATATAAAAGAACACACCCAGGACCAGCTGATTATTCCTCACCAGTCATCTGAAGGCAGCAGAGTCTCATTACTGAAAATCTGTGCAGTATCAACGGCTATACCTAGCTGAACACTGGAGAAGAATTTTAATTTGGCTATTGTGATGTCTCTCCCTCTATTTGTTACCCAATATTTTACAACTGATTTCACAGCTTCTGCTGACAGCTGTATTGCATTTTCAGTTTTCATGGCCACAAGCTGCTTCTTTCAGAAGCATGGTGAAATAGGCACAAAAAAGATCAAAGAGTAAAATCATAATTTGCGGAACAAAATGTTGGTGAATATGTAAAGTCGTACAATTATTGAAATAATAGTGAGAAGACAGCTTAACATAATTTCTTGATCGTGTCTGGCTACTATTCTTAGTCCTGTCATGTGTTCTTGTATGGGTAGCAAATTAGTAATTGTGTTTAAAATATGCCCACATTAGGTGGTGGTGTTTTAAACTATGTGGATAAATGTACTGTCACTTGAGCAAATGTTTTAATGCATCTCTGCAAATCACACTTAAGTGTCTGCCAGAGGGTTCAGCAAATCTCCTGCACAATAGTTCTCTATTATTCCAATCTCAAACAGCACTCAGAAAAAACTAACATGTATATCTTTCCATGCGACCTCTGATTTCCCTTATTTTATTACGATGGTCATTTCTCCATATGTAGGTCAGCATCAACAAAATATTTTTGCATTCGGAGGAGAAAGGTGGTGACTGAAATTTTGTGACAAGATTCTGCTGCAACAAAAAACGCCTTTGTTTTAATGATGTCCATCTCAAATCCTGTTTCATGTCAGTGACACTCTTTCCCCTATTTCGGGACAATACAGAACTTGCTGCTCTTCTTTCAAGTTTCTCTATGTTCTCCCAGACTGCACAACAGTATACTAAAAGAGGACAGACAAGTGTAGTGTAGGCAGTCTCTTCAGTAGATCTGTTGCATTTTCTAAGTGTACTGCCAATAAAGTGCAGTCTTTGGTCCCCTTTCCCCACAACATTTTCTACGTGTTCTTTCCAATTTACGTTGTTTGTAATCGTAATCCCCAGGCATTTAGCTGAATTTGGGCCTTTAGATTTGACTGATTTATTGTGTAACTGAAGCTTACTAGATTTCTTTTAGCACTCATGTGACTGACCTCTCACTTTTCATCGTTTAGGGTCAATTGCCAATTTTTGCACCATACAGATATCTTTTCTAAATCAACTTGAATTTATTTCGATCTTCTGATAATTTTGCTCTATGACAAATGACAGCATCATCTGCAAACAAACTAAGATGGCTGCTCACATTGTCTCCTAAATCGTTTATAAAGATAAGGAACAGCAGGGGGCCTAACACTACCGTGGGGAAGACCAGAAATCAGTTCTGTATTACTCGATGACTTTCCATTAATTACTACAAACTGTGACCTCTCTGATAGGTAATCACGAATCCAGTCACATAACTGGGACGATATTCCATAAGCACACAATTTAACCAGAAGCCGCTTGTGAGGTACAGTGTCAAAACACTTCTCGAAAGCTAGAAATATGGAATCAATTTGAAATCCCTTGTCAATAGCACTCAACACTGCATGTGATTAAAGAGCTAGTTGTGTTTCACAAGGATGATGTTTTCTAAATCTGTGTTAAATGTCTGTCAATAGACCATTCTCTCCAAGGTAATTCATAATGTCTAAGCACAATATATGTTCCAAAATCCTGCTGCATATTGACATTAATTATATGGGCCTGTAATTTAGTGGATTTGCTTTTTAATATTTGCAATTTGTATCCTTCAATCTGATTATGTGTCATCTGCTGCCACTTACGTTAGCAAGCTATACTACAATCTTCTTTTTTAAGTAATTCACCTTGTGCTTGATTGCATCCTTCTGCATCTACACACATACTCAGAAAGCCACCGTATGGCACATGGCGGAAGGTACCCTGTACCACTACTAGTCATTTTCTTTCCTGTTCCATTCGCAAATGGAATGAGGTAAAACTGACTTTCTGTATGCCTCTGTACGAGCCCCAATTTCTGATATCTTGTATCAGCACACTGCTGGGAGGCTTGTATTGGTGTTCATAATGACACTTTGAGACCAGATTGATTGATTGCATGGGGGTAATGGTTTCATAATATATGGATCCACAAAGTACCAATTTCCTCCAAAAAGAACACACACAATTTTGTGGTATTTTACTTGGGGAATCTATGAGCTGTAGCTTACAGGTAGCTAGTTATCAGTTGGTGCTGTTGACTCTAGCACCCACTACAAGAAAAATCAGTTTCTTATGCCTCACAAAAGTGGCCGAATGTTCAAATGACATTGCTGTGGTGTATACTGCTTCGGCAGGCAACTTTGTGTGCTGAGAACCCTTTTTGCCTTAAAGTGATAATGTACACATCTGTAACCCTAATCTATAGATCTACTGTGAAGTGCATGGCAGTGTGTATGTCCCCACAAGACAGTTATTACAGCTTTTTCCCATTCCATTCACATACAGAGTGCAGGAAGAATGGTTGCTTAAATGCCTCTTGCACACTGTAATTAGTCTAATCTCATCTTTGCAATCCCTATGGAAGCAATATGTAAGGGGTTGTAATATATCCCTAGATTCATCACTTAAAGTTTGTTCTACAAACTTTCTAGGTAGGATAATTGTGTCTATCTTTAAGTGCCTTCCTGTTAGGCTCTTTCAGCATGTTTGTGACACTCCCAGATGGACCAGCTAAACTTGTGACTGTTCATGCTGGGAAACTCAGCCAGGCAAGTACCAAAGATGTTAAAAAAGTTCAAGATACTCACAAAAGTAAAATGAAAAATGTTAGTATATTTCATCAAAATATTGGGGGATTGAAGAATAAAATTGATGAGCTTCTGCTTTGTTTAGAAGATATAGAAACTGAGAATGTAATAGATGTACTATGCCTGTCTGAGCATCACATTGTCACTGGTATGCAAAAGGTTAGCATCAATGGGTACAAATTAGCTGCACATGTAAGTAGAGATAATATGATGAGAGGAGGAGATGCCATATATGTCAAAAGCTTCCACAGCGCAAAACATTTAGAAACTAAAAAAAATTGTGTAGAGCAACATGTGGAAGCATGTGCCACTGAACTAAAACTAAATGATGGCACTTTCATAATTGTAACAGGGAATTTCCAGCTATTTCTAGAAAACTTGGATGCTTTGTTGTGCTATCTGTCAGACAGGGGGAAGCAAATTATCATTTGTGGGGATTTCAATGTTGATTCCCTGAAAGAGTGTGATAGGAAGAATGACCTTGTAGTATTACTCAGTTCTTTCAATTTGAGCTCCGTCATTGATTTTCCTACTCGGATAACAAAGAACAGCAGGACACTGATAGATAACTTTTTTATAGACCAAGATAAGTTTAAGGACATAAATGCTTATCCTGTTGAGAATGGTCTTTCAGATCATGGTACACAGCTAGTTACAGTACATGGCATAGCTCCATGCAGTATATCAAATCAGAATTTCAAAGCAGTGAATTCAATTAACAATATAAATACTGCAAACTTTAGGGAAAGACTAAAGGAGTTAGACTGGGATGAAGTGTATATGGAACCCAATGCAAACTTGAAATATAACTTATTTCACGATACATTTTTAAGGGTATTTGAAAATTGTTTTCCCAAGAAAACAGTGAAACACAATTCCAAGAAAACATATAAAAAAACCTTGGCTAACTAAAGGAATAAGAATATCTAGCAACCGTAAAAGAGAACTGTATCTAACAGCAAGAGGGAGTACTGACCCCGAAATTGCTCAATATTATAAAAACTATTGTGCGGTACTAAGAAAAGTTATTAAGAAGTCCAGAAGCATGTGTATCATGTCTGAGATCAGTAACTCTGATAATAAAATTAAAGCAATTTGGAATATTATTGAAAGGGAAACAGGGCAACCAAGAGCACAGTAAGACTTTAGTGCCATAAAACTGAATGACAAGTGTACTAACAAACAATCTGAAATTGGAAATATTTTCAATAATCATTTTTTAAATGTTGTGGAGAAAGTAGGATCTAGATCTTCACTAGAAGAGGCAAGGCTTCTAATAGAAGAGGCCATACCTGTGCAGTTTGAAACAACTGTATTTCCACGAACCTCTCCCTCTGAAATCAGTAAAATAATAAACTCACTGAAAAGTAAAACCACTTACGGAATTGATGGCATTTCCAGCAAGATTCTTAAAGCTTGTTCCCCACAGATAAGTAGGATTCTCAGCCACGTATGTAATACCTCTTTGGAGCAGGGTGTTTTCCCCGATAGACTGAAGTATGCCATTGTAAAGCCATTGCTTAAAAAGGGGGATACGTCGGATGTCAACAACTATTGCCCAATCTCTCTTCTGACAGCTCTATCAAAAAGTTTTGAGAAAGTAATGTATTCAAGAGTAGCCTCCCATATACGTAAAAATAAAGCAATAACAAAATGTCAGTTTGGTTTTCAGAAAGGCTTTTCAACAGAAAATGCTATATACGCTTTCACTGATCAAATATTAAATGCTCTGAATAACCGGACATCACCCATTGGTATTTTTTGTGATCTCTCAAAGGCCTTTGACTGTGTAAATCATGGAATTCTTTTAGATGAGCTAAATCATTATGGCTTGAGGGGGGCAGTGCACAAATGGTTTAATTCATACTTAACTGGAAGAATGCAGAAAGTTGAAGTAAGTGGTTCACGTAATGTTAATACAACAGCTAATTCCTCAAACTGGGGGGGCTATCAAGCACGGGGTCCCACAGGGTTCGGTCTTAGGTCCTTTACTGTTCTTGATATACATTAATGACTTACCATTCCATATTGATGAAGATGCAAAGTTAGTTCTTTTTGCTGATGATATAAGTATAGTAATAACATCCAAAAACCAAGAACTAAGTGATGTAATTGTAAATGATGTTTTTCACAAAATTATGTTCAAAATTTTTAGGTGTGTCCATTGATGAGAGGTTAAACTGGAAGCAACACATTGATGGTCTGCTGAAACGTCTGAGTTCGGCTACGTATGCTATTAGAGTTATTGCAAATTTTGGTGATAAGAATCTCAGTAAATTAGCTTACTATGCCTACTTTCATTCACTGCTTTCGTATGGTATCATATTCTGGGGTAATTCATCGTTGAGTAGAAAAGTATTCATTGCTCAAAAACGTGTAATCAGAATAATTGCTGGAGCCCACCCACGGTCATCTTGCAGACATCTATTTAAGGATCTACGGATCCTCACAGTAACCTCACAGTATATATATTCACTTATGAAATTTGTTGCTAATAATCCAGCCCAGTTCAAAAGTAATAGCAGTGTGCATAGCTATAACACCAGGAGAAAGGATGATCTTCACTATGCAGGGTTAAATCTGACTTTGGCACAGAAGGGGGTAAATTATGCTGCCACAAAAGTCTTTGGTCACCTACCAAACAGCATCAAAAGCCTGACAGATAGTCAACCAACATTTAAAAATAAATTAAAAGAATTTCTAGATGACAACTCCTTCTACTCAATTGGCTGAATTTTTAGATATAAATTAAGGGAGGGAAAAAAACTAACTTAAGCATTAGTGTCATGCAATATTTTGTGTAATGTAATATCTTGTACAGACATCTTTCATTAACCTGACACGTTCCACATCATTACAAAGTGTCGTATTCATGATCTATGGAACAAGTATTAATCTAATCTAATCTAATCTTCTCTGTATCCTTTCAATATCCCTTGTTAATCTCATTTGGTACAGGTACCACACACTGAAGTAATATGTTATTATTGCCCACACAAGTGTTTTCTATGCAGTCTGCTTTGTAGACTGATTGCATTTTCTTAGTATTCTACCAATAAACCATAGTCCATCACAAGCTTCACCTATGACAGACACTACAAAAAATGGGTGTCTATGATACTGGACAGTAGTTTCGTGGGTCATTTCTGCTGCGCTTCTTGTAGATGGGTATGACCAGTACTCTCTTCTATCCACTGGGCACAGTTTTTGTTTCAGGGTATCTTTGGTTTATTAAGGTTGAAAGAAGGCTTAAAACAGTTGCAGATTTGGTATAAAATCGGATAGGGTTCTGTCAGGTCCTGGAGCTATATTTAATTTTAACAGTTTCTGCTGTTTCTCGATGACACTGGTATTAATGTCTATCAAACTCATCTTCGTAATAGTATGAGAATGAAATTGAGGCATTTCTACTGGATTTTCCTTTTTAAAGGAACATTTGACAGCAGAGTTAAGTATTTCTGCTTTTGCTTTGCTACCATAAGATTCAATTCCTGTATTGCCCATGAATGTCTGGACACTTAACTATGGTGCCACTAACTGCCTTTACATACAACTAGAATTTCTTCAGGCTTTGTGAAAGATCTTTTGTTAATATTTCGCTATGGTAACCAGTTATAGCAGACACATTGTGCTGACTGTTACTGGGTGATGGGTACAATCTTGGTGTTCATAGGAGGCATTCGACTTCCATCTGGGATATCCTGTGTTTGTGTGATGGCAAGCAAGACAGAGTGTAGTGGTGTAAGAAGGTGAGAGGAATGTAATTCACACAGAAATGAAAGTGATCTTCATTATTCCATTAGGCTCGAACAGTTAACACGTGTGTACCTTTGATGCAAGTGTGGCCTGGCTTAATCCTGTGTTTTCCTTGCACAGGAGCAGTGAGTGTAGAAAATGACCTATGGCATACACACACAGCTGGAAAGCAGGTTGCTTACTTGGTGAAAGCCAACACAGTAATTGCTGGTGCAAATGGCAGACACTAGAGCACTTGACACAGCATTGCTGCAGGCGAGAGGCAGCCAGTAGCACCTTCAAGCGTGGTGGCCTGATGTCCCATGTTGCACTAGATGACAGTATCACACTAAGTCAAACCCTGAACAGTTGGCGGAGACCAGTGGTAGGCAGCTGGCAGAACCTGATGGCCCAGAGCTGAGTGGTCGTCTGTCTGTGCCTCGGACTATGGGGTGGTCCCACAAATATGGCTGCCAAGTGCCTGGGTGATCACGCAGCAGTCTGCAGTCCGAGGCCTGATGATCACAGTGGTGGCTACATCATAAGTCTGCAGTTGTCTGGCACAGTATTGCCCAGCTGTAGTGTTATGACAGTGTCAGCTCACGGCAGGTGTCGTAACTCAAGCCTGCTGTGCTGATTACCTGCTCAGGTGGCCCAGGGGTTTAAATACAGCTATCTAGCAGCTTACCAGGTGGAAAGAAAACTATTGCCACATTCCTCTTGTCACTGAACCATCTGGTTGTCACAGAAGCTTCCCAAAAGGAGTTCAGTATGCTAGGCATGGGTGTTGTCTTGTGGAAATGGACGGTGTGGGAGTGTCTGCTTCTGTTGGGGGTGCTGTATAGATTGTTGACTGAGGTGGTCAGTGCTTGGAAATTGGTGCTCTGGACACTGCACAGGGCACTGGTTGTGTCATTACACACTGAAGGTGTCATAAATTGCCTACTTGACAGCCAAACATGTTTCATTCAGGATCTCTCTATCCATTGCTCTGTGGTTTGTTTTACACCTATTAAGCAGTAATCTCTGTTTCTTTTAGAAGATTCTTCACTGTGACTGTATACCACGGAGGGTACATCCCATTAGACCTGTTCTACTGCGTACAAATCTATCCAGTGCATTGTCAATTACTCTTTTAAACATGATCCACAGTTCCTCTACATGCTCCTGCCCTGTCTTGAAAATTTCAAATTGCTCATTGAGATATGACACTACTAATTCTTTATCTACTTTACTGAACACACAAATGCTTCTACTTGTTTTGGTTGCCTTTTGTATTCTGGTAATCACTGTTGGTACAACTGTCTCATGGTTACTGATTTCAATGTGGATGTCCTAAAGAGGTCAGGTCTATTTATTGTCATTAGCTCCAATAAATTTTCACAAAGAGTGGGATTTCAAATTATTACATTTTCAAAAAGAGTGGGATTTAGAACTATCAGTTCTATGTTGTTCTCAGAGAAGGTATTTAGTGATATTTCGCACAATGTCTTGTCACGCCCAACACTTTCAAAACTTTAACTATCCCCATTGATTGTTGGGTGATTTGTCTCCTCTGATGATAATAGTATGATTAGGCAACTTATGTACTAGCAAACTGAGGTTTTCTCGAAACTTTTCTGTTACATCAGGAGGCGAGTCTGGTGGTTGATAGAAGGATCTGGTTATAATCCTATGCCTACCTTTGATACTGAATCTTGACCAAACAATCTCACATGCAGCTTCAATTTCTATTTCAATGGATTTGAGTTTCTTGTCTATTGTGACAAATACACCATCCTCATATCCCATTACCATTAGCCTATCCTTTTGGCACATGCTTACACTTTCCCCAAGAATCTCACTGCTATCAATTTCAGGTTTTAACCAGCTTTCTGTGCCTAATGTTATGAGAGCTTCACTGCATTTTAGGAGCACTTCAAACTCTGAAACTTCGCTGCGAATGCTGCTCTGGCAGCTAATCACTGGAATTTTAATATTCTCTTGAGTGGGATGCTGGTCTTTGGATTTTACACTGAAACTTCTGTGTCTCCGCCAGCTATTACTATCTGGACTCGGTGGTGAGGTGCCTAAGAAAAATCAGTCTTGTGTGTCACATTGTCTTACTCACAACTGTAGAGACACTGGACTACACTGAGAATGCAGGTTTATCTTTAACTCCATTATTTATGAATTTCCTATAGTGGAAATAGTACTGAGAAACAGCTTTTGAAAGCCTATTGGAAGGGGGTAGCAAGGAGAAGGGAGTTGGGGCAGAGGGTTGGGTTGGGTTGTTTTTGGGTGAGGAGACCAGACAGCAAGGTCATTGGTCTCATTGGATTAGGAAAGGAAGGGGGAGGAAGTTGGCCATGCCCTTTCGAAGGAACCATCCCAGCATTTGCCTGGAGCGATTTAGGGAAATCACGGAAAACCTAAATCAGGATGACCAGACGTGGGATTGAACCGTTGTCCTTCCGAATGCAAGTCCAGTGTGCTAGCCACTGCACCACCTCGCTATGTTTGGAGCAGAGTGGAGGACAAAAAATGCACACTGGCAAGGGTGGTGCAAAGCTCTTTGTGAGTGGCATACATGGACAACTTGCAGGAAATGCTCTCAGAGGAAAACAATCCAAGGTTATGCAGTTGATAGATTAGTCAATTGGGAGAGTTGATAGGAGTTTCTGAAACATGATTTATTTCACATCAGACACATGCTAGGACCACATGCTACAGACAAAGCTTCAGACAATGGTCTTGTTTATCTTATGAGTGTTTTAATACAAGGAACACTTGATCATCAGGAGTACATGACATATTTAATGACAGCTGGCAAATACACATGAGCACAGACATCCAAGATGGTCCTCTGCCAGTGTAACTTCAAATAGGTTTAATAAGGTTCTGTCAAATTGTGCTGTAAATCCCATTGCAAAACCAACAGCATTTCCTAATTATCGTAGACTTTCTTTTCCCCTGATAGGACCTACATGAGATGTACTCTTGTATAATTACATTACATGTTTGTGTGTGTGTGGGAGGGGGGGGGGGGGGGGGGGAAGAGAAGGTAAAAAAAGTCCACAGATGCACTGTAAGGAACATTCAGTTCGTCTTTCATATTCTAGTGCAAATTTCTTTCACAAACTGTCTCCATACTAATAATGAAAATCCTGAAATCCTTGCAAATTCAAAAGAAAACTAAAAACATATCTTAAGTAGTCAATGCATATGCAAGCCTGATTCATTAGATTTCATGAGTGAACTCTTTCACACACACACACACACACACACACACACACACACACACACACACACACACACACACACACAATGTAGTATCCCGTGGTTGGTTGGTTTAAAAGGGGAGGAAAGGGACCAAACTGTGAGGTCATAGGTCCCTTGTTCCCAGTAGAACAATTACCCAAGGGAAAGAAGAAAACAAAGAAGACGTATGGCACAATAACAGGAGAAAGGAAGAACCAGAAGAACAACAGAAGAACAACAAACACTACAATGGACAAAACAGGACAAGAAAACCACAGAGAAATGAAAGAAACAGAGAGAAGACATCAAAACAAAAGAGCAGATTACCATGGCTGGCTGAGCATGAGAATAAAAAGGAGAAGCCATCCACTCTGCAACACATTAAAACCCCCACCTTAAAATCCCTAGGGTGGAGGACACAGAGTGACAAAGGACATGCGCTAAAACTCAAATCATATGATAGAATCCACCCTCACGAATAAAATGAAAAACTAAAGCTGCTGTTGAGGCATTGTCACCCAACACTGAAGGTAGGGTGCTGGGAAAGTTAAAAGTCAGTCGCAAAGCGGTTAAAAGTGGGCAGTCCAGTAAGAGATGGATGACTGTCATTTGGGAGCCACAGCAACACTGAAGTGGGTCCTCTTGACGGAGGAGGTAACCATATGTGATCCACGTATGGCCAATGCGGAGCTGACAAAGGACAACTAATTCCCTGGAGAAGCCCGCAGGGAAGACTTCCACACATTTGCCGTCTCCTTAATGACACACAGTTTGTTGCGCATACTGTTACGCCACTCCCCCTCCCAACGCCGAAAAACTTTGCTGCGTAAGACAGAATGCAGGTTAGTTTCAGAGATGCCCATCTCCAGGAGCAGTTTACGTGTAGCCTGTTTGACCAGCCTGTCAGCAAGTTCGTTGCCTGGGATTCTGATGTGTCCTGGGGTTCACACAAATACCACTGAGAGACTGGACTGCTTCAGGGCAGAGGTGGACTCCGGATGTTCACTACCAAAGGATGGCAAGGGTAGTACTGGTCAATAGCTTGCAAGCTGCTCAGCAGAGAAGAAAAAACTCCCCATAACAGGAACAGATGTACTAAGAGCATGAGATATGGCCACCATCTCTGCAGTGCATAAACTGTAGCCAGCGGGCAAGGAATGCTGTTCAATGTGGCCTCTGTGGACATAGGTGAAGCCAATATTACCGTCAGCCATCAAGATGTCAGTGTAAACCACTTCAGAGCCCCGGAACACGAGTTAAGAATTGAAAGGAAGTGACAGCGGAGAGCGGCGGGGTTAGTGGAGTCCTTAGGGCCATGCAAAAGGTCCAGAGAAAGCTTCGGCTGAGGTGTACACCATGGAGGCGTACATGGATGGACCTCAAGTAGAGGTGATAAAGGGAAGGACTGCAGTTTGGAGAGAAGGGACTGCATGCGAACCGCAATTGTGAGGCCTGACCTGGACTGCCGATGCGGGAGATGAACTCTCACCGGTGGGAAAAGGAGACGGTAATTCGGATGCTCAGGAGAAGTACAAATGTGTGCAACATAACTGGTGAGCAACTGTGCACATCGGATCAGCAATGGAGGGACTCTGGCCTCCACCAGAACACTGGTCACCAGACTCATTCTAAAAGCTCCCGTTGCTAGGCATGCTGCAGTGGTACACTGCACATTGCTGAGGGTGCAACCGAACTGTAAACCAGATTCCCGTAGTCAAGGCGGGATTGAACAAGGGCTCTGTAGAGCTGCAGCACCATAGAGCAATCTGCACCCCAGTTGGTGGTACTCAGGCAGCGGAGGGCATTGAGGTGCTGCAAGCACTTCTGCTTAAGCTGACAAAGCTGAGGTAGCCAAGTCAATCAGGCATCGAAAACCAGTTCTAAGAATTGATATGTCTCCACTACAGTGAGTGGAGCGTCATTAAGATGAAGTTCTGTTTCCAGATGAACAGTAAAACACCGATAGAAGTGCATAACACACGACTTCGCAGCTGAAAACTGGAAGCCCATCGCTGCACTTTGTGAATGGCTCCCTCAAGGTGCCACTCAGCAACACCAGTACAGGAGCTGCAATACAAAATGCAGAAGTCATCTGCATACAGAGAAGGGGAGACAGACGGCTCTGCAGCTGCTGCTAGGCCGTTAATGGCCACAAAAATTGAGATACACACAATACGGAGCACTGTGGAACACCATTCTCCTGAATAGATGGGGAACTGTGGGAAGCACCAACTTCGAAATGGAAAGTATGGAGCAACAAGAAGTTTTGGATAAAAATCAGGAGTGGACCCCGGAGACCCCACTCCTACAGTGTGGCTAGGGTATGATGTCACCAGGTTGTGTCGTATGCTTTACATAAGTCAAAAAAGATGGCAACCAGGTGTTGGCATCTGGGATAGACTGTTCAGATAGCAGACGTGAGGGACACAAAGTTATCAGCGGTAGAGCGACCCTGGCAGAAGCCGCCCTGACATGGAACCAGTAGGCCACGTGACTCCAGGACACAACCCAACCGCCGACACACCATACATTCCAGCAGCTTACAGAGAACGTTGGTGAGGCTGATGAGCCAATAGCTATCCACATCAAGCGGATTTTTAATGGGTTTTAACACCGGAATGATGGTGCTCTCCTGCCATTGCGATGGAAAGACTCCATCGCAGCAGATCCGGTTGAAGATGGCAAGGAGATATCGCTTGTAGTCAGATGAGAGATGTTTAATCATCTGACTGTGGACCCGATCCAGCCCAGGAGCTGTGTCGGGGCAATGTGCAAGGGTGCTGAGGAGTTTCCACTCTGTAAAGGCAGCGTTATAGGGTTCACTGTGGCATGTAGTGAATGAGAGGACTTTCCTTTCCATCTGCCATTTGAGGGTGTGAAAGGCTGGGTGGTAGTTCTCTGATGCAGAGGCTCGAACATAGTGCTCAGCAAAGTGCTCGGCAATCGTGTCTGTGTTGGTAGAGTGTATGCCTTTGATGTTAATGCCAAAGGTACCTGTTGGGGTCTGGTGCCCAAAAAGACATCTGCCCTCCGTTCAGACTTGGGAAGGTGACATATGGCACCCAATGGTCGACACGTATCTCTCCCAACACTCCTGCTTCCATCATTTTATAAGCAGGTGAACACAGGCACAGATCCGGTTCAAGCCTATTAGGTGTTCTTGGGAAGGGTGCCACTTATGTCACTGTAGAGCTCGCTGATGCTCTTTTAATTGCCTCAGCGACTTCCGGCAACCACTACGGGGCTATCTTTCACCAGGGGCACCCTAGAGAATGAGGTATCGCGTTTTCCACCACAGAAGTGATCACTGTAGCGACTTGCTCAATCACAACATTGATGGCTCCATGTGGGGGAGATTCAATGGTGACAGCAGAAGTGAAGACTACCTAGTCTGCCCATCTGAGTAGGCATCCGTGGGCATGACGCAGGGGGAGTGACAGGAAGATTGGGAAATGGTCACTACCACAAAGGTAGTCATGTCATCTCCAGTGGAAAGATGGGAGAAGTCCTGGGCACCAAATTGATAAATCAATGGCCAAGTAACTACCATGAGCCACACTGAAATGTGTGGCGGCCTCAGTATTTAAGAGGCAGAGGTCGAGTTGGGATAGTAAATTTTCGACATCTCTGTCATGGCCAGTAAGCATGGTGCTACCCCACAAGGAGTTCAGGGCGATAAAATCTCCCAAAAGTAGGAAAGGTTTAGGGAGTTGATCAATCAGTGCAGCTAATATATTCAAGGGTACCGCACCATCTGCAGGGAGGTATACGTTGCAGACAGTTATTACGTGTATCGTCCACATCCTGACAATCACAGCTGCAAGAGGAGTTTGAAGGGGCACAGGTTCAATGCACACCAAGTTCAGGACATAAACGCAAACTCCACCTGACACTCAATTATATTCGCAACATTTCTTGTAATATCCCCTGTAGCCTCTAAGGGCAGGGGTCCGCATTGCCGGGAACCAAGTTTCCTGGAGGGCAATGCAGAAAGCAGGTGTAAAGCTTAACATTTGCCACAACTCAGCCAGGTGATGGAAAAAAACTGCCATTATTCCACTGGAGGATGACATGACCGTGAGACTGGGAAGGCATGAAACACTCAATGAGGCAGTCTGCACCTCAGGGTCACCTGCTGCCACCAACTTATTTCCTGAATGCTGTATCCATTGTGTCTGAGAATCTGCTGAGATCTAGGTCCTGAGCAGATGCTACAATCTTCACCTCATCCCCAGATGCAGAACTTATAGGTAGCGGTGGTGTGGTTGTCACTGCATTCCCTTGGTTTTGGGGTCTTCTCTCTGGATTTCTCTCGCTGATGCTTGGGTTTCTCTGGATGGGAGGGTGTCACTGATTCTATGTATGGGATGGAGGATGATTGTGAAGCCCTATGACCAGCTGCTTTTGGGCACTTCAGCCACTGGCTGGTATCATCTTCGCCACTAGGAGAAACCTGGGAAGCGAATGACCCAAGGGACCGCTTCCTAGCAAGAGGAGCCAAAGAAAACTTACGCTTCTCCAGCTGAGAAGTGGGGACTGGTGTCCCCGATGGTTGGGGAGGGGGGGGGGGGGGGCAGTGCTCCCGAGGTAGGTGGTGCAGAAGCAACAGAGACGGAAGTGCCCCCCACCATCAAGGGGGCAGGTGTACAAGGTGCGACAATAAAATAATGAGACTGATGTGAAAAAAATGTAGCTTACTGTTTTAGTAAAATTTAGTGTTGTTTCCTTCAAAGTAGTTCCCTTCTGATTGCACACACTTTTTTCAGTGCTTCTGCCATTGATGGTAACATTTCTGTAACTCATCTCGTGTAATATCCTCCAAGACCCTCGTCACAGCTTTTTGGATATCTTGTGTTGTTTGAAAATGGTGTCCCTTGACCATCGTTTTGATTCTTGGAAATAGAAAAAGGTCGCACGGAGCAATATCTGGTGAATAAGGTGGCTGTGGTAATAATGAAATTTGTTTTGAGGTTAAAAATTGCTGTACTGACAGAGCAGTATGGGATAGTGCATTATCGTGATGCAGATCTTCAGTTATTATTAGACGAACCATTTCTCAACTTATGTTCAGTTCTTCTGCAATCATTTTCATGGATAATGTTCTATCAGATCGTACTAGTTTACGCACCCTGGACAAGTTGACATCCATCTGTGAGGTTTATGGCCGTCCACTGCAGTCTTCATCTTCAACATTCGTTCTGCCTTCACTAATCATTTTATGCCAATGAAACACTTGAGCTCTTGACATAACCTCCTCTCTAAAAGCCTTCTGAAGCTTACCGTAAGTTATTGCCGCATTTTCACCCAATTTAACGCAAAAAGAAATGCCATACCATTGCGCAATATTATGCGGTTCCATTTCCATGACACGAGACACAAACACATGTTAACTTATTACAGCACAACTCACGACTGAGCAGTTGCATCGATGTGACACTTGGACTAGAAGCAGCTTATAGACCAAGGTCAAAGATATTGTGCCTATGCAAGCCTGCAGGGTTGCCACATTTTGCAAAGAAAATCAGTCTTATTACTTGTTGAACCTCATAGTCTTCTGGCTCTGAGAGCTGACTGGAATTCACAGAACTGATGGGGCTACAACTGTCCACAAAGCAGTGGAATCAGAGGTCACAGCCACAGGATGTAGGCACTAAAATTTCCTCTTAGCCTCAGTGTAGGTCAGTTGGTCCAGGGTCTTGTATTCCATGATTTTCCTTTCTTGCTGTAAAATCCTGCAGTCTGGTGAGGAAGGGGAATGATGTTCTCCGCAGCTGACACAGATGGGAGGCGGGGCACATGGAGTATTGGGATGGGATGGATGTCCACAATCTCGACATGTGATGCCGGAAGTACAGTGGGAAGGCATATGGCAGAACTTCCAGCATTTAAAGCACCACATTGGGGGAGGGATACATGGCTTGACATCACAGCGGTAGACCATCACTTTGACCTTCTCGGGTAATGTGTCACCTTCGAAGGCCAAGATGAAGGCACCGGTGGAAACCTGACTATCTCTCGTACTGGAGGAAATGAACTCCTTGTTGCTCTAGGCTGGCGAACAGCTCGTTGTCGGACTGCAAAAGAAGGTCCCTGTGGAATATAATACTGTAACCATATTTAAACTCTGGTGACGGAAACATCTACCAGCTTGTCACAAGCGAGTAATGCCTGTGACGGGTAGAGGATGCCGGTTTTATCAAGACTGACCCTGACCGCATTTTGGACAAGCCCTCCACCTCCCTAAACTTGTCCTCTAAATGATCTACAACAAACTGAGGCTTCATCTAGACAAAGAAGTCCCTATCAGCTCTCGTACACACTACGTACCGGGGCGAATAAGGTTTGCTGCCATCCTTAGCCTGGCATTCCTCCCATGGTGTGGCCAGTGAGGGGAATGATTTAGGATCATACTTCCTTTCATTGTACTTAGACTTGGAATGTTTAGAGACTGCTGGACTTTGATCACCAGCAAGTGATGATGTGGTATGCTTCATCACACATAATCTGCCCTTATGCCATCCATTCCAACCAGGGGCTCTCTCCACGGGCACAACCCAGCCACAGAAAAGGCCGGGGGCTACAACCAACAGGGTACATGGCGGCCCATTACAACGAACTGGCTACAGTGCTGGATATGAGGTGCAAAGAATTCCATGGTCATCGTCAGCGCAGAAAATGATATTGCATGGTGGGTGGAGGAAAACGCACCTAGGATGGCGTCCTTGTCGAAGAGATGGATGATGAGCGGGACTGCAATGCCTTGACGAGAAAGTGGGCTAAAGATCTAAATGCACGATGGATACGATACACCATGTAAGGCACTCTTTCCCAGTTGGCTTGCTCTTTGGGAAAATTTTGAAAAATGGGGGTCAAACCGTACAGGGGACCATCACATAAAGGCCGAAATTTGTGAAACTCCTTTTAGTCGCCTCTTATGACAGGCAGGAATACCTCAGGCCTATTCTAACCTTCTTAAAGTATCAGTGAAACAATGGAAAATTCCAGATTGGAATATCAACAGTTATGGAAAGGACAGATTGATACTCACCAAAAGATGACATGTTGAATTATAGTGTATCAGTCACAGTTGAAATCAGACAACTCACAAAAATACCTCAGTGCAATACTTTGTAGAGATATGAAATGGAATTGATCACATAGGCTCAGTCATGGGAAAGCAGGCAAAGACTTTGGATTGTTGGTAAATTACAGAGAAAATGCAATCAGTATACAAAAGAGACTGCTTACAAATCACTCGTATGACTCAGTGTAAAGTAATGCTCAAGCGTGTGACTTGTACCAAATAGGATTAACAATGGATATCGAATGTGTACTGAGAAGTGCAGCACAAATAGTGACAGGTTTATTTGATCCATGGGAGAGTGTAACAGTGACGCCGAAGAAACTGAACTCATGGACTCTTATAGGTAGGCATATACTATCCTGAGGAAGCCTACTTACAAAGTTTCAAGAACAGAGTTTAAATAATGACTCCAGGAATATACTGCAACCCCCTAAGTATTGCTCTCGCATGGTTAGTGAGGACAAGGTAAGGTTAATTACAGCACACACGGATGCACTTAAACAATCATTCTTCCCACACTCCAAAGGTGAATAAAGCGGGAGAAAATTCTAACTAGTACAATGGGATGTACCCTCTGCATATACTTCAGAGTTGTTTGCAAAGTATGGATGTAGACGTGTTCCATAAATCTCTTTCATTGTGGGATTTATGGAACATGACATGTGAATGGATGGATGGATGGAAATCCCTTACAGTAGCACAATAATACCTGCTTCTACATCTACACCCTGCAGATAATTTTCAAATCCGTGGAAGAGAGAACTTTTTAATAATAGGAATACTTTTCATTCCATCCACACATAATGGATTAGGCTAAAATCAAGTTCACAGCTGCTATGACAGTGATCAATGATGGACTGGGAGTTTTTGAGCATTCTACATCCACTCTGAAAACTTTCTCACAGCATTAATCATATCAGATTTGGAGAAAAGTTCTGATAGAATGTAAATACTTTTAGGGGTAAAGGAGACCACTCACCAAAATCAGAACCACTGAGCCATCGACAGGCACAAAAAATGTAAGAAAACTTGCTAGCTTTAGGAGTAATCCTTTCTCAAGATAAAGTTTGTGTGTGTGTGTGTGGGGGGGGGGGGGGGGGGGGGGGTGCGTGCGTGCGCGCGCGCGCGCGCGCACTTGTGTGTACTCTAGAACAGAAAAGTACTCCGAAAGCTAGTAAATTTTCCTTCTTTTTTGTGTGTGCCTGTCAATGACTCAATGCTGCTGCTTTTCACTATGTAGGCAACATATTTAAAAATATGACAGTCATTGGTTTACTCATACAAATATCAAGTAAGCAGAAGTACATAAACTGCAGTTACTTGGTATAATTGGGATCAAAGCAGTAATTTTCAGAGTATCAACAAGTTTGCTAACTGTAATTCATTTAAGGAGACATTGATTGGCTTATAACAACGTTTTTCTTTACTTCTGACACAGTCCCAACAGTTTTGGCCTACAGTGTTGATCTTCAGATGCCACAACAGAAAAAGAATAGCTTATATTAAGACCTGAACCACGTACTAATCTTTTCACTAGGCCTACTGCTGAGTACAGTGCTATTAACATATATATCATTCATACCTATGGACGGCATTTGGTGAATGAATGTTCATGTATTGTCAGCTAAACAGAAAATTGGAAATCAGGGAACTATATACATTCGAATAACTGTACCTTTCCTTCCCTACTTTTTGCAGTAGATATGCATGTTCTTACCTGTTCCCAGCTAATGTAAGCACCTCACAGCTGGAAGAAGAGTGCCAATGAGCTGCAACAGGTAACAGCAATTGCCATCCATTCTGCATTATCTCTCCTAATGTTATTTGCAGTAGCATAAACAAGCAGCAGACTGAAGTGCAGCACCATCATGCACTGGAAAATGTACTGTGTCTCCTTTACTGTCAAGACCTCACCCTGTTTTTTAAACAGCTTTACTATTTTAAAGACCAGTATTCAATTTTTATATTTACAAATAACTGACTGTAATGTTGTTGTAATATTTGTCACTTTTTATGGTTTTCACGAGAGGCTGTGCATGTGTAGCACATGGAGTAGGAAAGAAAAAGTACACTTCATTGTATGCATATTATTTCCCTGATTTCTGATTTTGTGTTTAGTTGACAAAGCATGCACATTTGTTCACCAAATGCTGTTCAAAGGTATGAACCATACATCTGCTACTAGTGCTTTACTTAGTTCACAAGTAGACCTAGTGAAAATATTTGTACTTGTTTCACAGCCTAATTTAAGCTTTTCTTCTATTGAACCCCCTGAAGAGGGCGACTGTAGGCTGAAACCGGTTAGGATTGTCATAAAAGGTGTTGTGACAAAAATTTAAAAAAAGGTAAACACGTTCATTTTTATGTACAAATAACATACAGCAAACTAATGACAATTTAATGTAAATATATAACAAAGCAATCAGTTCTGAGAACTTCTGTTCTCTGTTAAAAAATTCATTCCACTTTTATGAAGGTTTTCCTCTTAACTGCGACCTACAAAATAATTGATCTACAATTCTGTATTTTTCTTTGCCGAATGAAATGAGACTGTACAGTTTTCAAGGGCCTTATGACGCCTTACAATTTGATGCCTTGCTGGCTTCCTCACAGATCCTGCACTTTCCCTCACACTGCCTTCAAACATCAAAATTAGGAGCAGCGCACTGACAAAGATGTGAACGAGAAATATTTTAATCTTACTGGGAATCTCCAATACTTAACTCACGACTGTTTAGCACAGTATAACCTTGCATAAGAAATTTACGCATCACATTATATTTGGCACAACAAATTTCTATACATATACATTGGCATGCTGCATTTAACAGGAAACTGTTATAACATTTAATACATATAATAAGAACAGAGTAACAATGTACGGAATAGGCACTTGTCTCTTACAACTGCCATCTGGTTTCTGTACAAATTGTAAATAGCCTTTCGCTCCCTGTATTTTACCCCTGCCACCTTCAGAATTTGAAAGAGAGTATTCCAGTCAACACTGTCAAAAGCTTTCTCTAAGTCTACAAATGCTAGAAATGTAGGTTCGCCTTACTTAATCTTTCTTCTAAAATAAGTCGTACGGTCAGTATTGCCTCATGTGTTCCAACATTTCTACAGAATCCAAATTGATCTTCCCCGAGGTCAGCTTCTACCAGTTTTTCCATTCGTCTGTAAAGAATTCACGTTAGTATTTTGCAACTGCGACTTATTAAACTGACAATTCGGTAATTTTCACATCTGTCAACACCTGCTTTCTTTGGGATTGGAATTATTATATTCTTCTTGAAGTCTGAGGGTATTTCACCTGTCTCACACATCTTGCTCGCAAGATGGTAGAGTTTTGTCAGGACTGGCTCTCCCAAGGCCGTCAGTAGTTCCAATGGAATGTTGTCTACTCCGGGGGCCCTGTTTCGACTTAGGTCTTTCAGTGCTCTGTCAAACTCTTCACGCAGTATCATATCTCCCATTTCATCTTCATCAACCTCCTCTTCCATTTCCATAATATAGTCCTCAAGAACATAACCCCTGTATAGAACCTCTATATACTCCTTCCACCTTTCTGCTTTCCCTTCTTTGCTTAGAACTGGGTTTCCATCTGAGCTCTTCATATTCATGCCAGTGGTTCTCTTTTCTCCAAAGGTCTCTTTAATTTTCCTGTAGGCACTATCTTACCCCTCGTGAGATAAGCCTCTACATGCTTACATTTGTCCCCTAGCCATCCCTGTTTAGCCATTTTGCACTTCCTGTCTATCTCATTTTTGAGACGTTTGTATTCTTTTCTGCCTGCTTCATTTACTGCATTTTTATATTTTCTCCTTTCATCAATTTCATTCAGTATCTCTTCTGTTACCCAAAGATTTCTACCAGCCCTCGTCTTTTTACCTCCTTGATCCTCTGTTGCCTGCACTACTTCATCCCTCAAAGCTACCCATTCTTCTTCTACTGTATTTCTTTCCCCCATTCCTGTCAATTGTTCCCTTATGCTCTCCCTGAAACTCTGTACAACCTCTGGTTATTTCAGTTTATCCAGGTCCCATCTCGTTAAATTTCCATCTTTTTGCAGTTTCTTCAGTTTAAATCTACAGTTCATAACCAATAGATTGTGGTCAGAGTCCACATCTGCCCCTGGAAATGTCTTACAATTTAAAATCTGGTTACTAAATCTCTGTTTTACCATTATATAATCTATCTGAAACCTTTTAGTATATCCAGGGTTCTTCCATGTATACAACATTCTTTCACGATTCTTGAACTAAGTGTTAACTATGATTAAGTTATACTCTGTGCAAAATTCTACCAGGCGGCTTCCTCTTTCATTTCTTAGCCTCAATCCATATTCACCTACTACGTTTCCTTCCCTTCCTTTTCCTACTGTCGAATTCCAGTCACCCATGACTATTAAATTTTCGTCTATATTCACTACCTGAATAATTTCTTTTATCTCAGCATACATTTCATCAATTTCTTCATCATCTGCAGAGCTAGTTGGCATATAAACTTGTACTACTGTAGAAAGCATGGGCTTCGTATCTATCTTGGCCACAATAATGCGTTCACTATGCTGTTTATAGTAGCTTACCCACACTCCTATTTTTTTTATTCATTATTAAATCTACTCCTGTGTTACCCCTATTTGATTTTGTACTTATAACCCTGTATTCACCTGACCAAAAGTCTTGTTCCTCCTGCCACCAAACTTCACTAATTCCCACTATATCTAACTTTAACCTATCCATTTCCCTTTTTTTATTTTCTAACCTACCTGCCCGATTAAGAGATCTGACATTCCACACTCCGATCCGTAGAATGCCAGTTTTCTTTCTCCTGATAATGATGTCCTCTTGAGTAGTCCCCACCCATACATCTGAATGGGGGACTATTTTACCTCCGGAATATTTTACCCAAGAGGACGTCCCCACATGCACACAGAAGTGCTGCAACACAACGTCACATGGACTTAGCTAATGCTGGAGGGAATTGACACCATGAATCCTGCAGGGCTGTCCATAAATCCATGAGGGTACGACGGGGTGGAGATCTCTTCTGAAGAGCACATTGCAAGGCGTCCTAGATATGCTCAATAATGCTCATGTCTGGGGAGTTTGGTCACCAGCGGAAGTGTTTAACTCAGATGAGTATTCATGGAGCCACTCTGTAGCAATTCTGTACATGTGGGGTGTTGCACTGTCCTGTTGGAATTGCCCAAGTCTGTCAGAATACACAATAGACATGAATGGATGCAGGTGATCAGACAGGATGCTTATGTGAGTGTCACCTATCAAAGTCATATTTAGACGTATCAGGCGTCCCATATCACTCCAACTGCACATGCCCCACACCATAACAGAGCCTCCACCAGCTTGAACAGTCCTCTACTGACATACAGGGTCCATGGATTCATGAGGTTGTCTCCATAGCCGTACTCATCCAACTCCTCAATACAATTTTAAACGAGACTCTTCTGATCAGACAACATGTTTCCAGTCACCAACGGTCCAATGTCAGTGTTGACAGGCCCAGGTGTGGCATAAAGCTTTGTGTCGTGCAATCATCAAGGGTACACAAGTGGGCCTTCAGCTCCGAAAGCCCATATCGATGATGTTTCGTTGAATGGTTCGCAAGCTGATACTCGGTGATGGCCCAGCATTAAAATCTGCAGCAATTTGCAGATTTCTTCATCTCTGCTTAACTACTGCAATCCACACCCTTTTGAAACTGCTTACTATAGGCAACCCTTTGTCTTTCGCTACACGTGTCTTGTCATTCAGAATTTCTTTGCGTTGTAGTCCTCTCTGATTCATATTAATTTTTTCCTGGTCTCTCTCTCTCTCGTGCATGGTCTTCCATTTGGCCTTCTTCCAGATTCTATCCATTCTAGAGCTGTTCAGGCAGTGTTTCTTTTATTGTGATCAAACCATGTCAGTCTATTCCTCTCTCTTGTCCCTTTTAGGTGACTGATCTGAAGTGTGTTTCATATTGTTTCATATCTTATTGTGTCCCTTCTCATCTTATCCAGGGCCCTTGTAGAGAGTGCATCTCTGTCACTTGTATTATACTCAGATTTTAAAAAAATGGAAAATCCAGGATCAAATAATGGCAGTATTATGAAAAGGAAAGACTGATACTCATCATATACAGGAGATGTCGAGTCACAGACAGGTACAAAAAAAGAGCTGCCTTACATGTAGATCTTTCAGCCAGAAGGCCTTTAAGTAGACAAAACGAACACACCAAAATTCCGTGATCCTTATGATATGCCCTGCCATCTTATCCCTTTTTGTAGTCAACTGAGCAACGTAAAGCAGTGGTTAGCACATTGGACTTGCATTCAGGAGGACAACGATTCAAGCCTGCACCTTACCATCCTGATTTAGGTTTTCCATGATTTTCCTAAATCACTTACGGAAAATGCCGGGGTGGCTCCTCTGAAAGGGCACGGCTGCTTTTCTTTTCCATCCTTCCCTAATCCAAGCTTGGGCTCCATCTCTAATGTCCGCGATGTCGACAGGATGTTATATACTAATCTCCTCCTCCTCCTCCTTTTTGCAGTCAAGTTGTGTCATAAAGTTCTTTTCTCTTCATTTCAGTGCAGCACCTGCCTCTTTCTTATTGTTCTTTTGTTCACACTTCGTGTTCCATTAATCCCATCATGAAAGAGAGTACTCATGAATGTTGAAGACATCAAATTATACACTAATGGGCACAAACAGGCACTGCATGATACTTCTGTAAAGTAAATATGTCAAGGAAAAGCTCTGGCAGAATGTAAATAGTTTAGGAGTAAAAGATAGTAAAAGTGTTGAGTTGTTGAAAAGCACACCCTTCCACTCCCCTCTGAATCTACACCTCCATGTCATCATCTTTGTGCGCCACATGAACTCACTGGCTCCAGTGCCCATGTGTGGCCGTCCTAGCCTGTGCACCTGTTACCTCTCCCTCCCACATTCCATTCTTGCATACCTGCTGCCTCCCTCTGAGCTGCCAGTTACCTCTCCCAACAGCAATCCTGCCATTGTGCGCGCTAGCTAAGCTTTCGTTGTTTTTGTATGCATGTTGATGCCTCAATGCTTCTACCATTCAAAGAGTGGTCTCCTTTACTCCTAAACGAAAAACATACCACGACTACTTAGAAAGATAATTGTGTGAATTAGTTATAGCCTATATTGTTTTACATATGATTACGTACATTAGGAGAAAAACAGCTACTGTGAGAAAAGCTATTGTTCTGCACTACTCAGTTGCTATTATTATCTAATACTTCAAACACAGCAATTACATTACTTAACACACACCATTATCAGCTGTCTATAAAGGGTGTAACAAAAATTTCCTTTACCAGCCCGAGGACAGGTTCCTCACACCCGGCCCATGTTTACTAGACTTTTTTCCCTTGTTCTGGTCTGTAAAGGGAATTTATTTACACCCAGTATATGGCCAAAGATCTGTTTGAAATGAAAATTTCAAATTAAGCACAATTTACATACCTAAAAGCAAATGTTCTGACAGACTATTGAAGAAGCGACCAATGATGTTTTATTTCTATTTATTTCTGAACATCTGGCAATTTTTCGAATACCACCAGATGTTTGTTAACAACCTGTTACAGACTTTTGCATCAGAATATAAAATTCCATTCTTAACTCTCAACAGGGGCACATAGTCTACATAGGAGTTACTTTTATATCTCGAATTATAGCTGTGAATTCACTCTTGTTAATATCCACAAATCTCAGTTAACTGAACCTACAGATGCCAGATGTCAGCTTCATCCTGTAGCATAATTCTGTGGCATTTGATGTCGTGTGAGGGGGGGGGGGGGGGGGGAGAATTGCTGAAAATATTGTTTGCACCAACATTTTTGTGATGTGGGTTGTGGGGACAGACTGAACTATACCTACATCTATGCTCTGCTAACCACCATCTGTTTCATAGCTAGGCAAGACTGAAAGGTGACAATTAGGTTGCAAGTTGGCAAAGCTAATGTAACTGGTGGAGTACCCATTGCCCCTCAGATTGCATTGTAGGTGTTGCATTTTGCGCCTAATTCACCTTACGTGTATTACAAACATGATTTGAGACAGTACGTACCTGTACCCCATATTGCTACCTCTGACAAAAGAACAGAACCATAGATTTTGGATATAGAATGATATAACTTTATTTTTCACCAGTACAAAAGTATTCACACTTTAAAAATGCTCAGGAAAGTGTTAAAACAATGCTTTAAGAAGTCTAAAGTTAAAAAACACCTCATCTTGTATACAGAGACATGCAAGTCATTTTGGCTTTATTCTTCATAATGCACTGCCAACGAACATACATAACGAGGTTGAAGAAGAAAATGGCTCTTAGATTGGATATGAAAACATTTCTAATTGAGAAGTGTTTCTACAGTTTAAATGAATACGTTATCTTACAGCAGTTGTAGGACTCATTTCTTGTTGAGTATTTTTTAATCTGTTAACAAGTGAACCATATATGCCATGCATTTCTTTGCAAAACCTCCTTCGGGTCGTTTCTTGTTTCCTCTGTTTCATAAGCAGTGCAATACACGTCCTCAGAGAATGGATCTGGTACAAGAATAGTTGTGATGGTTACAGTGTTGGAAAGTGTCTGTGTGTTTATACTTTTCAGCAGCATTATATAATGTGTTTACATTCTTTCAGATGTTTAATATAACAAGTTTCATGTTCTAGCTATAACACTGATTATACTTCTTATGCGTGTTGTAGCCTACTTGTAGACTAGTTACATGTAGTTTTCTTTCCAAATCACAAATCGAGTGAGGTGGCTAAGCCATTGTTAATGCACTGGCCTCGCATTTGGGAGGAGCAGGCTTTGTAACCAGTCCAACAGTCCTGACTTGGGTTTTCCCATGCTGCTAAATGTGACTGCTTGGATGGTTCCATTGATAAAGCCATGTCATACTTCCCGGCCTATCCTCATCTACTCCTGTCCTAATTTGTATATGTGTTAAAATGTATATATTATTTCTGTATTGTGTCTGACAACCCCGATACTGTTATGCTCAACAGCATAAGTACAAATAAATAAAACAAATAAAAATATATCTGCACAAAGGTCTTGACAAGGTAACCAATAATGGTAATTTCTCTTGCATATTTCATCCACAGTAGAGAAGACTTTATATAAGCCACTTTTTCTTGACTCACCCCACAAACTGGGGCAATATTAGTATGAGAGAAAGGTGACTACTAACCAGACTACTACTAAAATTTAATGTGGGTTTATAGAACTTTTCCCACTTCAGTACTTAGTGCCCACCATGTTCAAGCATTGTTCTTAAGGTAATAACTGTCATCATCAGAATTGTTACTAAATCTCTTCTCCGAGTTCCAGTGGTCTTGCATGTCCACTAATATTGTTCTGTTTTCAAGTTTAGGCATGCATAGTTCACAGAATCGCTATTAAAAGAAACATTCGTCCGAATGCTTTTCAATCTCCTGCACATACAAAAAAGTGTCAGAAGCATGTCCTTCAACTTTGCTTTCTCGCCGCAACAAAGGCGACAACTTTTTAATAACGTAACAAAGTTGCAATGGCAATCTCCTCGCCGATATCGGAAGTACAGCACATTACATGTTGGTTTATCACTATGATTAGGGACGAATAATTACATTATTCTTGCGCAACATGAGAAATTTACATTGGTGACGCGAGGGACAGTGGCGCTGCGCTCAGACACATGATTCATGCTCCCGGAAATCGAGAGCTTCAATGTATGAAGAAAAATCAAGCGCTCACACTTGTTTAGCAACGACATATTAAAACACAGGAAGAGTTCCGAACGTACAGTGAAAGAGCACTGCCAGCATTCCACTACCTCCAAATTACTACCTTCGTCTCAACATTTTTAAAGGTGCGTGTATACTTTCTTGTGTTTTAAAGAATCAGACTTAACTCTACATTTTATTAAAAAAGTGATGTGTTCAATTTATCGCATAGTTCTAAGTTCTTACTTTTTTAAACGCTTTATATACTGAAGCATAACTTCCAGCGCCTATTTTCTCAACAATGGCATAGCCCTCCACCTTCGGTAATGCCATATCACATTGCCACCGATTGGAAACAACAACATCAAACCTGCATCTCTGTCACAAACATATGTTTTGATTTTATTTCATTTACTGTCTGGGCGTACTACTGCGGTGCTAGATCGTAGTTTGTTTACCAGAGATTCTAATATTTCACCCCGAATCTTCATATTTTGCAGTTATTTATATATTGTCTAAAAGAGCAAAACTTTCATTCTGCGCTCTGATTTTATAACATCAATAGGTGTGCCTTTCATCAATTTCTACGTATTTGCAGTGTCTGTCGGTTGTTATAGTATGGTAAATTTTAAAGTTGGGTGACTGTCAATACACTACCCAGCAGCCTTAGCCTCTGACCGACAGAAGCTGACGTCATGTACTAAACATCGACAGAAGTACTGGTGAACTATTTTGTGGATTGCTGACCCTGTCCAAATTGTAAGAGTGTAATTTTTCAACCAACTCTCAATACAAACTGTTTCGCGATTGCTCAGGTGGTGGACGTGGCTCGTGTATATCCAAATTATGGATTCAGAAGAGGAGACACTTTACGACGATGTCGACTCCGGGAATGAATCAAGCGGCGACGATGTTGAATTTGCAATGATGGAAGTAGAGGCACCAAATCCGAGAGAGAGGCAGCCTGAAGTTGAAGAATATCCTTTTGAAGTTTTGTCAACAGAGGAGATCGTCCAGTACATGGTGGATTCTATCAAAGAAGTGAATACTGTTGTGGAGGTATGAAAGTTAAAATTTAAACTGCTTGTTAGACTTGTCAAATTCGACACTTGTGTATTGTAATCTTGGTTCACTTTCAAGCAACGTGTTTTGTAATTGTGCACATAGGAGGTGAGAAAAGTGCTTGGAAATGCGGGAAAACGACAACATTTAAGCACTCGTCCCTTGAGATAAGCTGTGTACATACTAACACATCCTTTTTCGCTATGTAGTCGTTTCAAATAGTATTGTTTACGTATTTTTATTTCGTCAGTATTATGTGTGAGCGTTTTCACTGCAAATTTGGAAAATGTAGGGATAGAAGTAAGGCTTGAAAAAGTAACTCAAAACACATACTTTCAAAGTCATTCCCACAAAAAATCAACGACGGAAATACTATTAATTAATAGCTAAACAAATAATAAATTAACAGATTAAAATCAGTGCCCACAAATAAATGACAACATGTGTAACAAAGCAGTTGACATAACTATATGTAAACAAACGATTAGGCCTAACTAGCCTATGTCAGCATCTTGACATTTTTAATTTGCACTGTGCCATACATAGTGTTCTTGTTTATTACATTATTGGCTGTACTGCCAACAACTATTCCAGTCACACTTAAAGTGGTATCACATATAGGGCTAGTATTAACAAATACCTTACTTCATTTTATGAATTCATCTAGGTAAAAATAATACAGTAATACTCTTTCAGCAGTTTACTATTTGCAGCACCACAAAAAATATGAAAAGTTCCAATTATCATAAATATACGAAAACTTTTAACTCTTCTTGTAGTGTTTAGAAGTCATAGCTGTGAAAATTAGTTATTGTCTAAATATCACTTGGAGGCACACCATATTACATAACATAGTCTACTGCAAAGTCAACATCACAAACTGTTTTGAATGGAAGAAGATCAGTTTTCTTTGACCTTTTCAGTTTTGGGCTGTCATTGCTTTTGAATCATCTGTCTTTCAAATCTGATATCAGCTGTGCCTCAAAAGATCATGTTGGCCAAGATGTCAGTAGACCACATAGAATTTGTACAGTAGTCAATGAGTGTTACTTGATCCAGTTATCATTGGCTGGTGCTTGGTTGCTGTAACCTACATGTGTACAAAGAACCATACTGTAGAATTCCACAACTAGTAACTTGAATGGAAGTAGATCAGTTCCCTTTGACCAGTTCAATTTTTCGCTGTCTTTACTTTTCAAGCATCTGTCCTTCAAATATGTTATTAGGCCTAATCCCAAAATTCAGCAGCTGATCCCCAGAAAGATAATATTGGCCAAGACGGCAGAAGAACAAGTAGAGACTTTGTCCAGTAGGCACTGAGCTTGTTCAATAGACAATGAGCAATACTTAGTTGCTTCTATCAAAGATGTACATGTATACAAAGTACCGTACTACAAAATGCCACTGATAGTACAGTTTAATATATCTTGTTCCTCCATATTTAACAGTGTAGGCCTAATTGTCTGAAATGGTAGTAGGAACATCAAACGTAAAGCACAGAGCTGTAGGGCCTACGTGTAGATTTATTGTTTCACATTCACATTTTTGTGATATGTCTTTGTACAGTTATTCTGTGTGATGAGTAAAACAAACATCATAATAAACACTCAATAATTTGCCAGCTGCTATAAAAAGCATAGCTACTAATAAATTTCAGTCTAAGAGGAGCTTATAATATTTATTGGTGACCATCTCCTACAACACTGAGAAATTACTTAGTAGAAGTAGTTGTCACACACATTATAAATAATATCAGATATTGTTTTATGGAATTTCTTTCTTCTGCGAACCTTCGGTACATTAATGTGATCAATGTAAATGTGTTCTGCAGACTGATTTGCTGTTTGTTGATGTGTGGCTACATGAGCCCAAGAATTATCATATACACCTCAGTGTATTATGTCTAGACATTTACAATTTGTGTCAAGATTTTTATTACCTTTCAGACGAAAGTTTGAGACTTATTCCACTTCCTAGAGGGCCATTTCACGTAGAATCTTTGGATGGAACTTGAACATATTTCTTTTTTGTAAATTATATTTTTGTGTTGTCAGAATTTTCTCACTACAGATCTGTGAAACAAAAAGTTAATTAAGTCCCTGTAGTTATACAGTAAGTAGTATTTGTAAATTATTAGAAACAAAGTCAAGAAAATAGATTTGTAAATACAGTACTGCACCACAAAATACACTACGTCATCACACTGATTTTCATAGCAGTTTATATTGAATGGAGTGATCAACAATTAATAGGATACAATATTAAGTAGCCTATAACTCCTCTTCTGCTGTTAGACGTAAATTTTTCCTTTGTTTTATGTACAACTGCTATCGCATGTATTGTTTACCAGTCACATGTGTTGATCAATATTGTTGTGTTTTCTATACATCAGAGGAACTCGTAACCTCTCGTGCGCAAGTAAATTCATTTAGATGTTTATTGCCAACATTAATTTAGTCATAATCGAAATTGTTTGGAAAATAATTGTCCACAGTTTTGGTTGTTATTTCATGTTTAATGTTCGAAGTGAGACAAAGCAGTTTCATGGGTATATTAAATAACTTAAAAGAGGCACAATATGACATAACTAATTTTTCCTAAAAATTCACTCACATGTATTTAAAGATGAAATCCAGTTCTGCTACTATCCAAGCCACACTGCACCCTTTTGTTGTGCACTACAATGAAGACAACACTAAAGCCACATGACTGAACTACGATATCTTTCATGGCTGCTTGTAACACAGTGCAGTGGCATTTAATGTTTCCCAGCTGAAGCCTAGCTTAATATTCAAGGAAAATAAGATGGTCAAAGTTCTGAATTGCAGTGTGATATAAGAATGGGAAAAAACTCTTACATGCCTTCACAAGACTATAATGCTGGTGTAGAAATGCATTTTTTGCCACAACACTGGGTAAACATGCTTATGATGGATTTGGTGACACAGTCAAGACTTTCTGTTGAGCACATTTACAAAGGCAATTTGAAAATCAAATTGTGACTCACAAAGAGCTGTAAAATTTTGCTTAACCTTCAAGTGGGTGTACCATTTTTCATAACACAAGTGGGCGCGTGGTGTTCTTTGTATGCAATGTAAAGAATATATGGTATTATGTTACTGTGGTAAACATGTATGAGCAAAAACAAAGTTTAACCTTAGTTTACTAAAACAATGATAAAATAAACATTATATGAGCTAAACCACTGTTTAACCAAACAGTAATAAAATAAACATTCATAATGTCAATTTGTTGCCTTGTAAAAGTAACAATGCACTTGAAGCATTAAACAGTGCAATTGGATGAGATCCAAGGCAACTGCTCTTTCAATTACTAATTATGTTGTAGGCAACTGCCTGATTGTGGGGATTGTGCTGCTAGTTCGGAATCTGTGCCTCTTTCTTGCACGGATCGTACATTTTTTTCTTGCCTAGCCTGCTGTTTATTTTATACTACTGCTGCTCACTTGGAAGTGTGAGAACACAGTTTATCACAGTGTTAGCTGGAGCAATCATGAAGGAATTACGTACAGGCTCACAATTGTAGAACAACAATGGACTACTACAAGAAACGTTATTTGTCATTGGTGCACTTTATATGGAGGCTCGCCTGCTGGAAGTGCCAGAAACTATTCTTAGCATTGATTTTGATATCTGTACACCAGAGAAATGAAGTGATGTGAGATTATTGCCCTGATTCAGTAATTCAAGGGACACACAAACTACACTCTGTCATTCCAATCTCAGAATGCCATGTTGTAATTAAGCCATACTGTGAATTCGTAATAGAGTATGCAAACCATTTTCCAACATCATACTTGCCTAAAAGAATTGAAGCTGATCGGTAAAATTGCTTTTACTATTAGTGCCAGTTCTTAAAGTTGGTGGGCAGGTTTTTAGATTCTTGAAAAGGGCTACCAATCTAAAATATTCCAAGCTGGTGTTAGCAGTTCAAAGGGACCTTCTGCATCACTTTCTCCTTGTCCAAACCCCATAGTATTTTCAGGTGTCAGTGTTGTGTATCCCAAGATAGGCTGAACTCATGGTGCCTACTGAGTCTACATGTTGACTTCAGCTGTGATCATTTAAAAAATCTAAATGAAAGCTGACTAGTGAGGCTTCAAGTAACATAATAACTAACTAACTAATTCAGGTGACTGCTTTGTGCAGCTGGTCTTTAAAATCATCTCTCACAGTTTCTATTCCAGGTAACTTTAATTAATAAAATAATAACATTAAAATTCCTTTATGTAATACAATATAATTCTCTTAATTTTATTGCTCAAGAACTCATTCGTTTTTCATCTCGAAATTTAAACCACTGATTGTAAACATAAATATGTACTTCTTTTTCCAAGAAAATGCAAACAAATAGTACAGGATTTTTGTATAACATATCAAATTAAAGTTTAAGCAAAAACTTTTATGTCATCAGTTTGAGTCTCCTAGCTACAATAGTTCTGAAGTTACAGGCAATTTAGTTTCATGACATTCTCAGACTAATTAGTTGAGTCTTTGAGTTGATGTCACTCCCGCAATGACTGCCATGTTCAATATTTTTAGGTTCAGGACCTTATTTACACATCAATAGCCCTTTAAATAGTAAGCCATGAGTAAAAATCAACAACTGTTAACAAAATCTGCATCTTCAAATTTTTGTTTTGTGTAGGGTGGGCATTAAGTAGCCCTCCCCCCCCCCCCCCCCCCCCCCACCCCCCTTCCTCCTCTTGTTTGATAATGCACCTTGTGGAAAATGCACTGGTATTGCTAGGGTTAAGAGTATAAACTACTAATTTATGTATTTTTTACTTTACTGTATGGGTAGGGCCCACATACAGAAAACAAAAAATAATGAATGTGTAACGCAATGAGGCCCAAGGCCCAAACATTTGTTTTTTGTGTTTGATGTGGGGCATAGGGCAGTCGAAAGAGAGAGAGAGAGAGAGAGAGAGAGAGAGAGAGGGGGGGGGGGGGCAGAGGCTGAGGGGAGGGGGCATGCCTCTGGGTTTCAGCAGTGATTGTTGATGTGTGTTTGAATCTTTCAGGTTGCAAAAATATATTATTTTTTGTGCTAGGTGACACATTTGTAATCATTGTTGGTTGTCACACACACACACACACGTAAGTTGGAAGTTTCCACATTTTGTTAGATTTTAGATTATAGTCTAATATTGACAAGATTTTTTTACGTAACATGTACCATTTCTTAATTTTACAGATACCAGCTACAACAACTAGGATTCTCCTGAACCATTTCAAATGGGATAAAGAGAAGTTAATGGAGAGATTTTATGATGGGGATCAAGATCAGTTATTTGCAGAAGCTCGTGTTATCAACCCTTTCCGGAAGCCATCTGTTATAACAAGGCCAAAGATAAAGGTACAATTCTTAATGTATTTTCCTGTTTTTGTTAGATGAACCAATGTAATACAAAACTGAATCTACTGCTGCAACAATTTCTTGAAAGATTGTTAAACCATGTTAAGTTTGCTGCTGTAAACTGTTATTAACTTGGAAAGTCTAATTTGGAAGTGTAATGAGACATGAAAGTAGTTCTTCATGCACTTGACTCCAGACAGAAAGAACATTTAAAGATGTGTTAGCTTATTTCCGAGTGCTAGTGATTTCAAGTTTCAATTAAAACCACAAGTGAACCATGGTATATAGTAGCTTGTGACAAAGAAAGGCTGTATTAAGATCTTTCATTTTCCTTGTTTGTCAGAATGTCCTCAGAACATTAAGTTCTTCTGGCATTTAATTCATATTTTCCGTAGGACTGTTATTCTTGCTGTGGGGAGATCAGGAGGCATTGTACTTGCCAGTAATGGAAACTGGTGTAATTATGTTGACTTCATGGTCTCAATCCGTGATTTTATGCTGATATTTGAGTTGTGTCAGTATATCTTAAAGGATTTGTTGAATCGTTCTTGTGCATAGTTCTCAATATTTGGCAGTTTTAGTTATGTCTATTTTTATTTTATATATGTATTCATCCTTTGTCCATTTGGTTCAATAGTATAGCACATGTCAGACGCGTTACAGAAATACTGTGTACACATATACTGAACACCAAAGGAGACTAGAGCAAGAAGTTGGCTGAAAGCTATAATTGTGTGAATCTCTCTCTGTCTTTTTTTGTTCCTATCACGACTCAGCATCTCTGCTATATGGTGGGTAGCAACTTTCCTCCTCTAATATTGTCACATCATTCACGTAAGCAGCTTGGTAAAACCCAAGTCAAGATGGTCGAATGAGATACTAACCCCACTCCTCCCAAAGCTGAGTCTAGTGCATTAACACTAGCTTACTCACTGCATCGGTATATGATTTGGAAAGGAAACCACATATACTTAGTCCACAAGGATAGTTACAAAGTGCACGAGACGTATGATGAATGCTACAACTAGAACATGGAACTTTCGTTATATTGCACTTCTGAAAAATTTAAACACATGAACACATTTTATAATGCCACTGAAAAGTATAAGCACACAATCATCTGCCAAAACTATTTCCATCACAACTATTCTTGTAACGAGTCTCTTTTCTGAGGTGGTGTATACATTGTATCTGAAACATTTGGTTCATTTGTTACGAGATTAAAAAGTGCTCAGCAATAAATGGGGACATACTACTGCTACTGCTACTGCTACTGCTACTGCTACTGCAAGATAACATATTCATTTACACTGTTGAAACACTTCTCAATTAGAAATTAACTCTGCTCTAAAAGCCATTTCATTCAACTTTTTTTGTGTATGTTGGCAGTGCATTATAAGAATGACACCAAAGTTACTTACATATCTTTATATTGAAGATATTCTTTCTTACTCTACATGGAGCAACCCACAGCTGGGAGTGTTAGAACAGCGTTTATTGCTGCAGTTTGCAGGTGTACAAGATTAGCTGTTGTCATCAACACACTTTAACATGTGTAAAAGGAGGGTACTATAATCACACACAACTTTTTAAATAGGGTCTTTCAGTAAGTCCTTGTAGAGCTGGTCATTTAAGTATTTGATTCTTCGTTATTTTGTTAATCTCTCAGATACTGTAGATAATGTGGAAAGGAGTGATATGGGTCGATAGTTTCCAACTTTATGCATATTACCAGCCTGGAATAAAGGTATCACTTTCAAAATTTGTAATCTGTGTGGGAACACTCCCTCAGTGTATGAGAAATCAGTCATATGAGCCAAGGGGTTTGTAATCAGTGAAGCAGTACAGATTAAATGTGAGACTGGTACTTCATCTAAATCTGCTGACACTTTGCATTTGAGGCTTTAATTGCCTTTGCTACTTTGCATTCACTAGCTGGAACTAATCTCTTGCTGTATGCAGTTGTACAATACTGAAATTTATCCCAATATGTAAAATTTAAGCTAAATGTTTGGGAAGCCTTTATTATTATTATTATTATTATTATTATTATTATTATTATTTCTTTACTTTCTCAGACGTTAAGTCTTGATCAAGCGTCACTTCCTTTTAACTGTACGGTATATGTTACATTACATTTAGGAACTTTCGGGTAATTGAACATGTATCAATAATTACATATCTCCACAGTTGTATATATACGTTTGGATGTAGCTGTATTGCGTTGATGTACTGGTGGATTTTGCGTGGTATGACTCCTGTAGTTGATAGTACAATTGGTATAATGTCAACTTTATCCTGATGCCACATGTCCTTGACTTCCTCAGCCAGTTGGATGTATTTTTCATATTATTATTATTATTATTATTATTATTATTTATTATTATTATTATTTGCTTTCATGGCCACATTTGACCACTTTAGTGGATTATTTCCTGATCCTCTTCTTCAGTAAGTGCATGTTTTGTTCTTTCTTAACTGCCCTGTATCTTTTCATTCGTAAGTGCATGTTTTGTTCTTTCTTAACTGCCCTGTATCTTTTCATTCGTTCTGATCTTTCCTCACCTGTAAGGACACTTTTCATTGTGTGTCATTTGTCTACTTTTTGTTTAAATCTTATTTTCTTGTCTTTCAGTTTCTTGAATTTTTTTGTCTTGTTTTGCATATCATCCAAGGTTATATCTAGTTCTCCTATATCCTCTTTAATTTTCTTGATCCACCCAATTTGTTGCTCCAGATTCCACAGTTTCTGCATAATTTTTATTGCTAATTTGGTTTCTGGGGTCTTCATTATGTGGCCAAGGAAAGAAATCCTCTTTATGTATAGTATCTGTGATGGGCTCCAGTTCCCTGTACACTACTTTATGTGACACTATCCACCATTACCATTCCTTCTGGTAGTTTTTATTTATGTATGTTGTTGCTGCTGTTCTCTCTACTTTTAGTATTTTGTCAACTCTGTTTCACTGAATGACTTTAAAAAGAGCCTTGCTTGCATATGTTACCTCTGGCTGAATCACCATCTTGTAGTGTTTTAATTTTGTTTGAATTGATAGACATTTCTTATTATATGTAGACCATGTTAGTTTTTGAGCTTTTGTCATTTTATTAGTTCTTTATTTCCAAGCAGATTTTTCATCCACGTTGTGTGTTATAATCTCTCCAAGATATTTAAATTGCTTCACTGTTTTAATTTTTCTGTTGTCTACTGTTACATGATCTATTAATAGCAGGTCTGTTACTATCGTCTCATGTCTTTTCGAAAGGTATCTGGGTCCTACTTTTTGTGCTATATTTTGCAGGCTCATTATTTGATTTCTAGCTTCTTGTATATTATTAGCTAGTAACACCAAGTCATCTGTGAATACCAAACAATTTAGGTTTATATCATCTTTCTTGGTTCCAGTTGTTCTCTTTGTACCATTCTCTCATCAAGTATTCAAGAGCACAGTTGACTAGCAGTGGTGATAGACTATCTTCTTGTCTTAACCCTGTTTTAATCATAAGTGACTCAGATAGTTCTCCTGTGAATTTTACTTTGGACTTGGTGTTTGTAAGGGTTAATTTTATCATTTTTATTAATTTGTGATGGAGTCCAAAATTTCTTAATATGTGTAGCATAGAAAATCTATGGTTGCGAAGATCTGTGGATGCGATCATACGCTTTTTTGAGGTCTACAAAGGTTATGAGTAGTTGCTTCTGTCTTCTTTTGTAGGCATCCATTATTAATTTTAACGCGATGATCTGTTCCAGGCAGCTTCTTCAGGGTCTAAATCATCCTCAATATATCTCCGCTCCTTTTCAAGTCGATCTTTACAGTGATTGTATTCTTGACAATATTTTATATGTGCAATCCAATAGGGAAATCCCTCTGCAGTTGTCTGGATTTGATTTTTATACTTTTTTGTGTAATGGGTGTATGATAACTGTAGTCCAGTGTTCCGGTAGCTCTTCTGCGATCCAGATTTTAACTTGGCATTGATGTAATATCTTCGTGAGTTCTGTTGCATATTTACAGAGTTCTGCAAATGTTTGATCTTCTCCACTTGCTTTGTAGTTCTTGAGCTTGCTCAAAGCTCTGTAGACTTCCTGAATTGTCTGTGGGTTCATATTTTCTGGTTTGGTTTTTATTGGAGTTTCTGTGTTTATTTCAAGAAGCTCCAGAGGATCCTGACAATTTAGAAGTTCGTTAAAAGATTCTGTTAAAATATTTGAATTTCTGTTATCACTATGGGCCATATTATTGTTTTTATTTTGTAGCATTAGTGTTGGGTGGATCATATCTATGGAGTTGTCTGCTAAATGTTTTGTAGTAATCTCATGAGTTTTTTTCTTACTATTTGTTTCTATCATAGAAAGTATATCTTGTTGATATTGACATTTAACCCTCTTTAATGTTTTTCGAGTCATCTGTCTTTGTTTTGTGATTTCCAAGTAAGATTCTTCTGTTGTTTGATTCTGATACCTTATCAAGGGTATCTTCCACTGTTTTTTCACATTTGTCATTCCACCACTGGTGTTTTTTCTTGGGATTTATTGGGTCTACTTGTTCAGCTATTTGTTTCAATTGGGGAAGTATTTCATCCAGGTTATTTTTATATTCCTAGTTTGTTCTTCATATTCCTTGTTGTTTATTAATTTATGAGGGTCATAGGTTCTCTCCTTTTTGGGTGGGATTTTTTCTTTCTCAGTGGGGTGAATTTAATTTTTATTTTTATGAAGTAATGATCTGATTTGGTGTCAGTTCCTCTCAGGACTTCACATTGCAGATTTTCTTGTGGTAGTTCTTATCCATGCAGACATGACCCATCTGCCATTCTCCTTTTATCCAGTCTTGGTGTTTCCAGGTTTTAAGTTTATTTGGTCTTTTTGTGAAATATGTTGATTTTGAGATAATGTCATGGTTTCTACAGAATTCCACCAATCTCATGCCATTCTGGTTTGTTCTTCGTTGTGCCGGCTATTTCCCTACTATATCTCTGTATCATTCTGGTTTGTTCTTCGTTGTGCCGGCTATTTCCCTACTATATCTCTGTATCTCTCTTCCCTTCCTATTTGGGTATTAAAGCCTCCAGTTAAAATTTTGGTGTGATTTTTGTTGATGTTTGTTTGCTGTCAGATCCAAAATCCATCCACATCTCCTCATGGTCTTTTCTATTATTTTTGTCATTAGTTGGGGCGTGGGCATTTATTATTATGTATGTTCTATTTGCTACTTTTATATTTAATGTTGAGAGCCTAGGAGATTGTGCCTTGAATCCTATTATGGAATCTATCATTTTGAGGTTGACCACGAGTCCTGTTCTGAATTGTGGGCATTGCTTCATTGCCCTTTTCTCTAGTATTCCCTTTTAAATTCTATATCCTTGTCATTCCATTCTTCAAGTCAGGTTGTCAGAATCCCCTGTTGATCAGTTTCTTCTGTCAATATTTAGAGTTTACCTGGTTGAATGAGAGAATTTATATTGTGTGTTGCTATGGTACTTATCTGTCCTGTCTTTAGTCTAAGTTTCAGTCTGCTGTCAGTCTTGGGTGTTTTCAGATGCTCCTGCTCATCTAAGTTATCTTTTAAGTGGCTGCCCACCATATCCAAATGCAGTCTTTCCTGGCTATTGCCACGCGGTGGAATTTTCTTTAAAAGATTTCCTTCCATGGTTGACTGTCAAAGGTGCTCAACCTTCTGTGGAGAAAGCTGTGAGTTACAACTATGTTTGTGAACCGTAGAGGGGCTTAGTTGTTTGGGGTTGAAGGGTAGGCATTTCCTCCATACCCAATAAATTCTATGGTTTTCCCGCCAATACTTGTGTGGCTGATTGCAGTGGTTTCCCACTGGACAGTGGGAAGCCTTTATAAAGTAATCATTCATATATTTGGCAAGTCTTTTTTTCTCAGTATTAATATATATGGCATTTTAAGCATTATTTCCTGCTGTTCATGTTTCTTTTCTGTTTCACTCTTCACAATTTTGTATACATATTTAGATTTGTTGCCCAGTGGTCTTGTTATGCTATTGTTTCTAAGCAGCTTTGCATTTGCAACTACCTATTGATACTTTTTCTTATCAGTCTTTACATATTCTATAAATTGTGGATCTTTTCATTTGGGGACTAGCCTTTTTAGAGTCCTATAGGAAATCTCAAGTCCTCCGTAACCCAGGTACCGGATTTAGCGATCCCAATGAATATACACTGGTCAGTTTCTGTGAAAAACACATTTTAAAATTGTTCTTATATACTGGATAGAATTAATTGTAAGCATTGTTAGTACCTGGTTCTGAAAGCACATCTAACCAGGGTTCATTACTTAGACTGTTTGTAAAACTAGTGCAGTCTTCTTCAGAGAAATTTCATCTATAGGAAAGATACACATTCGTTTCTTCCACTGGTGTAACTGGAATTGTAAGGAAAAGGCGTTATGATCAGCTTGCTCTAAATCAGGATTGATAATTTCTGCCCCTATGGCGACCATGTTTAAAAAATTGCTGTCGTAAAGACTTTCCATTCTGTTTGTTATTCTTGTGGGACTACTTATAACAGAAAACATGTTGGAGCTGTTCAGTACATTAACAAATAGCTCTTTCGATGCAGATTCATCCACATGGATTGTGTTGAGGTCTTCACAGACTATCCTGGTGGCTTTTTTAATAAATATAATATTCAGCAGAGACTCTAATATTTTATTTATGTAGTGTGTGTGTCCCAGACACAAATAGTTTAGGAGAGTCCATTTACAGATACAGCAGGTGCCTTGAATATACTTTATAGTGGCACATCCTTGTAGAATGATGGTATGAACTCGGAAAGCAATGTTGGCATCATGTTGGCTTTGTTTGGGGAGGATGCTGGCAAAAGAAGTGTTTCCATCCTCACAAGGGGGAGAGTAGGTCTCTGATAAGACTGACATGCCTAAACTTGGGTGTGGGACTGAAGGTGATGCCCTTTGAATAGGACTGAAACTTCCAAGAGACAAATGTTGTTGGTGGAAAGGTCAAAAACTGTGTTTTGTTAGGATTCTGGATTTTGTGAAGTGTTGGGAGGGACTTTTAGAGGATGTGATAAATTGAAAAGGTCAGTTAGGCATTATATGGATGCTACGAGAGGTTGACAAGAGGGCTCCTTGTGAGTAAGATAGGTGGTGATGGACAGTGGTACCCCAAGGTGGGAGTAGGACATCACAGGTTGGACGCTTTATGGAGATGGTGTCTGGAAAGCTCTTTCAGGTGTTGGAGTGCGAGAGTTTCAATCGTAGAGATGTGGTGTATGTAGTAAAGATTGCACAGTAACAATATCTTGCAGAGGGAGCAGAGGTGATTCTGGGATGGCTGTCTCTGAAGATGTGTTTCGGCAGTACCAGGTTTGTGAGGAACAGGAACTGCCTTTATTTTTCCAAGGTGATAATTAAAACTTTGAATTGTAGTATATGCTGTTAGTGCAGTTTGGGTAAAATCATTGTGGTTGTATCTCTCGAAACTGTCATAGTAATTATTTTGTAAATGAGGCTCTGACAGCTTGTAATAGCAGCTGAGCATATGTACACAACACATTGTGGTTGGCTGATTTTTCTGCTGTTTAATTAGACATTGTGTTTGCTTTTGCAGACTCTACAAAAGTGTCTTTATATTGCAAAAGATAGTGTAAAATTCTTGTTTATATTTTAGCATTTCCTCTTTTTCAGCACTGTGTGAAACTGGTGGAAAAGTTCTTGACATGTGTTAAATATATGACCATTATTAAATTCTACAGGAAAGATGTCTAGGCTCATATGTAAGAAAAAATTGTTTTCCTTTGTTATCTTCTTCCTTCATTTTCTTCCATTTTATGTTACATAATAATAATAATAATAACAATAATAATAATAATAAACCAGATTGTGGACATTGTAATGGTTCCACCTGAACTGTTGGTTTATTAACAAGTACTTATTTTATTATGTTTTGTACAGTTTGCTATCTTCTATCTTATAAGCCTTCCTCAAGTGCTATACATGTCAAATTTCAGAACTGTCTTGTCTCCTCTTAGTATATGGATATATTATAACACGATGAAAGTGTTAATGGTTGAACAGCTGTTATTGGTGTTCAACAGGCGTAATATTTTGGCAAGCAACTACGTTGCCATCATCAGGTGCACAGACGAGCTGACCACCAAGGCGCTAGCTCGGGGCCTTTATCTTCTCCCTCCCTCCAGGTGTTCCCAACGTGGTCCTGGGGTGTATTTTCCCCTCTTAATTGGTTTATGTTGCACCTTTTCTAAATTTTCCTCTTCCGCTAATAACCAATAGTTAATAGGTGATATTTTACTATAAACTGTCATTTTAATTATATATGGGCCTAGTATTGTTCCATGATATCCTGGAGTCTAGCCCTTGACCCATATTGTTCTCGTTTTGCATCACTATGACCAGATACCGCTTGGAAATTACTTCAATAATACGCTGATTTACTTTTGTGTCATTATTTCGTTGCATATTAATTTACTGGTTTTAAAGTGAATACACCTGTGAGTTTATGTTATCAGTCTGATTTCTTCCCCCTCAATGGTTATTGTGATTTAGACCATTATCCCTGCTGCGAACAGTTTCATTACTGCTTACTCTACAATAATTGGATTCCTTCGACCATGGTAAGGAATTAGGAAAGTATTTGTTATTCCTGTTCCCCGACTTTGTCTTTCACTGAATAATTATCATTTCTTTCAGTACTCAGTGTGTCTAAATGCTAATAACTCATTCTCGGTTTTCCACACTCTATACAATATTCCTTGTCGAGCGTGGTATCTTAAACGTCTAATGAATACTTTTACTAAGTGCATTTCATGTATTGGATCATCAAAGTACTTAGATTTTGTCAAATGTAATTCTATGTACTTTTTATATGTGCCCCATGAATTGCTGTATGGAGTAGGGTCTAATAACTTTAAGATTAATTTTTGCCGAGTACTTGATGGCCAGTACTTTCTCTTAAAGCTTTCCTCAAAATCTTTCCTAGACACACATTCTTCTGCATGAGCATTTCCCCATTCCACAGCATCTCCCATTGAACATCCTAATGTGAAATCTATTTTGTTTAAGTCATCCCACTTTTTAGGTAAAGATGTGGCAAGCACTCTTAAAGAATAAATTGGGCGTACATCGCCATCTGGTTTATACTTTGTAGATTGCTTTGCTAAATTAAACCCATTTCCTATATATAAATCCTGTATTACATCGTTAGTTGGTCCTGTCATAGTTTCAGGTTTACTATTTTCTAATTTCTGTTTAGTATCATCTGTTACTTCCCATATTGTATTAAGTTCTTGTTTACTGTTAAATTTACCTTCCCCCAGAAGTGATTTTGTCATTATTTATTTCTGTTTTGTGTTTTACTTCTTGCTTTACAAATAAGTGTAAATGTTTAACCAACTGTTTTATAGCATCAGGTGTCCTAATTACAGCATTTTTCTGTATGGACATGATACATTTATTTGCATCTGAAATACTGGCTCGTACCGCTTGGAATTGGGAATTCACATTATCTACATAGCCCGTCCACTGTCGGGTTGTTATTCTATGTACACTTTCTTGTAAATAATCTGTTAACACTTGTTTAACTGCTTGTTGCACCTCTACTGACACTGATTCTCGTAAATCATTTACTTTAGAGTTTATTTCCATTATTTTAATGTTTTGATTATTAATTTGTGTGTTAAAGTTAGATTCTGAGTTATTTTTTACTTCTGTATTTTACGGCTTAATACACCATCTATTGATTCAGTAATTTGTTCCTTAATGGACTTAATTAATTATACTCGTTCCACTTTCCATCCTTCCGTATCCTTCTCTGCTTGTTCTTTAGTTATATCTTCTAGTATCGATCTTAACTCCTCGTTTTGCATTGCCATTTTTCTTGTGATCGGCATGCACTATTTATTACTAGTCAACAATATTAACATTAAACCCTATACTCACAGAACTGTTCCTACTTTGTAAATGTTCAGTGCTCATCCATCTGCTGAACTGTGAACTGCATGCTGGTTGTAGAACAGCTAAAGCCGACGTCTCTCTTGTGCTGCCATTGATTGGACAACACAACACCCCGTACTCATGTAACTGCTCGCTGCTCTGCATTGATAAATCCTGCTGCAACGATGTCCGCCGTATGCGTTATTCAGTTGAAACAATTTTGTTAAGTTTTGAACTAATTCCATGCACTCATTGCTTGTAATATGAGTGCACTTTCTGCTGCCACTGTCGTCTTTATTTTTTCTGTTTCAGGTTTGCGACAGTAAATTATATTTTCCATTCAGATATCTGTTTAATATTTGTTCTTTGACAGTTTGTTCAAAAGAAGCTCTTAATTATTTTAGATTTATTGTTGCGTGCGTTATAAGACACTGTTGTTGATTACTAGTTGCCAGAAGCAACTTCTCTATCTTCTATTCTTTGGAGTTGTAATTCTGACTCAAATAATTTTCTGCACTTACTTGCTGGTGCATTCTCCGTTCGCGTTTACCAGCGTACGGGGTGCATTTTTCCATCTTTTCTTGCTGCTGTTTATTTTGTAAGGTTTGTGGTGAGTCTTGTGCCAGCAGTAGTGAGAAGTTGTGTCCCAAGCTGATATAACAGGGCAATATTTTGACCACCCTAATACATCATCAGATGAAAGTAGTAGTACCTTTATCCCGGGAGATCCGGGAAAAACCTGGGAATTTTTTGATCCGAGAGAAAACTCGGAGAAACCTGGGAATTTTTCGTTGTTTTAGTTTTCAGTGAAATTTTTGTAAGAATCGCTATTCTAACAGAGGATATTACTGTATGCTGCTACTGCAGAATAATACTGCAAAAATAAAACCTTAATGAGAAAAAAACGAAAAGAAAACATAAATTGCGAAGGAAATGTGCCATATACAACAAAAAACACAAAGCTCATACAAGTGTTTGCCCACAGCAAAATGTGTCAAAGGCTTTAGGAAGACTGTGCAATGCTTCATAACAACAGATTCGGTGCGTGACGTCGCAACTGTTTACATTAGATTCATTTTAGCTGTTACAAGCAGGCTCATGTGCATGCGCAATTGAGTGGTGTACGAGTAGTGCCTTCTCCCACTTCTGGCTACAGAAATGTGGCTGTTGGCTATAGAAACAGTCACAGCAAGCAGCTAGATGCAACCGGAGTGCGGCACTAACTTAGTATTGCCCCGGTTCGGAAATATCTAGATTCAAGGCTGTTGTGTAGAACAGTCTGAATTATAGTGGGGAAGTGTGTAGCCTGCACGTGACCTTAGCCTGCACGTGACCTGCGATTACATGTAGTGATTTTGCTGTTTCCTTCACGTCAAATGAAAACAAAATTGATTTTTATGTCCAGGAGATATCAAATGAATTAAAATACATTTACATAATTACAGAAAGCTAATATACGTTATTAGTTTCAGATTTTATTTCCACTTCTCTGATAGCCATTCATTTATTGCCTTGTAGAACAATGAAGGTTTTTTGTCGGTTTGCTAAAGAAATTTGGTTTTTATTAATCTTTTACACTGAGGCAGTCAATGCGTTTGAAACAAAGTGTTCAGTTCGACACTATTTGCTAATTCAACTGCTCACTGCATTGCAAGTGCACGTTATCATCTTCTAGCACATATGGCATTATGCCATAATAAAGAATCAAAAATGACTTAATACAGTACTGGTACTAAAAGAAAATTTACATCCTGAAACCCACACTGAAAAGCTTAATATCAGGTCGAGGTCTTCGTCATTGGGAATCTGGGCATACAAATGTGCTCTTTAAGTAAGCACTTTAAATGTGCCATTTTAGTGTGGTTCACGAAATTCTGATGCTCTTGGAGTATCTTCTGATGTCTTTTTTTCTTTTATGACATAGTGTAAGATCTTTTAATGTTTTACTGTATGAATGTACAGGCTTTCTGCATCATAGCAGCTGCCAAAGCGCAGTGGTGCCTGTTATTTGGTGCTCTCTGACGACTACTGAAACTAACCTATTACTAACAGTTCACGGGACAATATTGCGAATGGTGGTTTGAAAAGTGTTACTTTCAAAGTAAATTTCCTTTTATGCAATTTAAACTATGTGCAAGAATATACGATGAATTTCTTAAATCGCATAGCGTTTTATGACAAGCCATTTGGAAGTATTTCGAGCCCAGAAGATCACACACTCATGTCGTTATTCCTTTTTGTGTATCCTTAAGTGATGTTGCTTTTAGCTGACATCACGTGTCCTGTGGTCTGAATATCCGCTGTCATCGACTAGCGGGATCCTGTGACATGAGCTATGACTTGCTTACAAAAGTGCATCGCAACTCGATTACAATGCTTCGGAAAGTAACGTGCGGTGTTTGGTGGAATTTAAATTTATACTTTCGTAATACAAAAATATGCAGTGTACATGTTGCTGCACACCAAAAAGCTTTCCAAAAGGAGTTTTCTTCATTGAGTTTAGTTTTCTAAAGTGCTTTTTTCCTTGTCCGCATATACACCCTGTCAGAGTAGTTTTTTTGGTCATCCAGATCCTTCCATGCCATGTCACCTCCCTGTCAGTTCAACTGAAGTGAAGATTCCTGGAATGCTTCTGCAAATTCTCTTTGCTGTGCTACCAAATAAATAATGACACTTCTCACAAACAGGGCTATATTTGGCCCAGCATTTTCACTATTACTTTCCACAACACAACTAACAATTGATACGGTAATACCACTCTCTTGAGTGCATTCAAACATCTGTACGTGTATACTGTAAGAGCTGAGGGGGGGGGGGGGGGGGGGGGGCAGAAAAACAACTACCGCCCTTCAGTTGTTCATTACAACCTTGTTGGTGTGTCATTTACTCCATAGCTCTCAGATTCAGGCATTTGTCGCACCATGGCACAAATGACTCCCGGACGACCAGTGGCTGTAATACCATTTTTACTGGTCTCCTTCTCACTGGCTCCACCACTGTTCCACCTTCACTGCATACAAGAAAGGAAACCAAACAGTTTCCCTTTCCCAATATATTTATCCGTATTCAATTTACTCATGATCATCTCTTATCAACAGCTTTGCAATGGAGTGTTGGGATGTTTACAAATATACTGAAACAGTACATGTCCCGCCATTCAGACGAGAGATATCTTGCTTAAGTCTCAAGTTACATACATGTTCTTTTTAACAATTCTATTATTATTATTATTATTATTATTATTATTATTATTATTATTATTATTATTCTACTCTTACATCTTTAAGCTACCTTTACATAATTTCTCCAACATAACTTTTTATAATCATTAATGATCACTCTTGACTATGTTGTCTTAATTGCTTAACTACTTTGCTCCTGTTTGGTAGGATTCATTCATTTTCTTGATATGTGTAATATTATTTCTCATAGCTTGTTACTTTCTTTTAAGAGTATGGCTATCTTTTCTCGGTCAGCCGAGGTATCTGAGGAACATGCATAGTACAAACGTATTACTTGTCATAGGTCAACTTTTCTTAGGTGTGCTTACTGCCTTTTATTCATCATTCCTAATTAGAGTACACTCCAAATTTCAGATATATTTATATCTTCCATTACCTTTCCTTCTACTTTCTCCCATATCCCCTTTTGACTTCCATGTCTTTACTCTATTTCAGGTCTTAAGTTTTTCGCTTACTACATACTTCACATTTCAACTCATTACATGTCTAAGTATTCTTAATTGCACTCTATTCTTTCTTTTGTTCTCTCTTTTCTTAAAACCCAAGCTTCAGCTAGCTTAACGATTCAAAACATTACTGTTTCTACTGCCCTCTTCTATTAATCCATTTTCTGTACCTGTATCCTATCTTTCTATTTGTCATCCTACTATTATCGTCATGTCAAATAGTATTTAGTACTTGTTTGCTTGTCCTTTCTCCCCTCCTAATTTATGATGTGAGTAAATAGACATTTTCTCTATTAACCACAAATTATTTCTCCCATTTAGTCCTGGACAGTGATCCGTCTTAAATAACATCTCTTTACTTTATCATAGTTCACAAATTTACTTTCACATCTGTGCAGCATTATCTCCTTCATGTTGTACACCTCCCTCTGAGGGTGCTGAACACAAACCTGTATTCACCTTACAACCCAGCTCTGCCCTGGAAACAGTTGTGTCTACCTATGAATTGTTTCTGAGCAATTAATCTAACCCCAGTTCTACCTTGTCTTTGTGTGCTTGCTAATTACAGTATGGAACATAGATTTTGATCTGTTTACCTTTCCGGCAGCAAAAGAAAAAACTCAAAAACTGTTGGGCCTCCCGCATCTCTGGATTGCACAATGTGGTATCTGTTGACTTCAGAGTTTGGCAACTTGTAGAATCTTGTATAGGGTGTCAGTAAAGGTTTGCTATTTGAACCTTAAGACTACAACAAACAGATAAGTAAATGTGGGAAACATTGTCATTGTTCTCCAAACATGGAAATATGCAATCTTTATTAGTAAATTAGCAACAGTTCGTTTCTGGTAATTAACTGTTATCTTCAAGAGGATATAGTTAATGTTTTGATTCATTGAACCAGCGAAAGACAGTGGCTGTGGGAAGAAACAAATACTCAGATGCCCAATGTGTTTGCTTGTAGCTCAGTTTGAAATTGTAATAATCATTTTTATATAAGTATTGTCCAATTTCATAATACCATAGTACTATGTTTTGTCATAATTTTTGGCGCTGATCACTGACAATTTTAACAGTAAAATTTCAGTGAAGCAAGACTTTAAAGATAAGTGTACTCAGTCACAATCCTGATTCATAATGAATGAATTTAGGATTAACTCTTGAATGTATAAACTGAATACTGAACATAACTAAAGTTTGTATAAAACATGCCTCTTTCTGGGGTTCAAAGTGGAGTTTTATATTTCAAGTTCCTGGTGGATATCAAGCAGGAAATTGAAAATCCCCAAATGTTCCGAAACAAAGTAAAAATAAAAACCTTATTACCCACTCTTATATTTAACAAAATATTTGAACTTGGAGATGTATATATTTGGCTTATCTAGTGTTTGTATTAAATGGATTTTAACTTTTGACAGTGTGTAGAGAGCTGATAGCGCTTTGTGTACTGGTATTACACTGTTGTCAGGTGATCTCATACATGTTTGACATTCACACTGGGTGCACTGAAGAACGGGCATATTTTATGATTGCAGTAGAGCATGTAGTGGTTTTATAGCTATAGCTGTAGCATTATTGATTTTCAGTGTGACTACTTCTTTGATAACATAATGTACAGTGTTCTTTCACTTGAGTTCTGCCACAATCACGTCTGAAGATGAAATTGTATACTTTAAACATTGATTTTGTGAATTAAATACCATCATAAAACAGCTGAATGGATTATCTAGTAATCGTATATTAATGAAATACAGTTGAACATGCCGTAGATTCCACCCACAAAGATGAATTACGCAAAATGTTGTATGTGTAGTTACATAAATGCTTTGTTTCAATTATTATATGCAAATGGCCGCTCAATAATGTAGGAGGGGGAGCAATGGTTTTCAAAGTATAACTTGGCTTCTTCCACATTTTTGAAAGCACTCCTTCATGGTGGGATGCACAATCTGACAGTGTGTGTGAATAAACAACTTGAGCTTGTAACTCACGCCCAGACCCTTGCCTTTTGTGACCACGCTCGTAGTAAGTTATTGGAGTATTCCCTATGGTCCAAATCAAAGTATCAGCCTGACAGTACATTTCCAAACTCTACAGCGACTCATCCATGTTTCTTGCTGGGCTTGCAGTTGTAAGACTTATGACATTGTGGGAGATGCCATGGTTGTTTCTGTAATGAAACTCACTGGCAGAGTAAAACTTTATTTTAGAGGTAATGTTTGTTGTTGTTAATTTATGCATTGTAAAAGATGAGACATTTGAATCAGATTTACGTGCATTCTTTGTCATCATTTGATAACTGAAATTATTTATTTTGCAGTTGCCAAGGAAGGGGTCAGCAACAGGAACAGAAGAATGTGAGATATGTTTTTCAGTCTTGCCATCTTCAGTAAGTTGTACTTTATGCTTCTTTATGGTCAGTGGTGAACTGTTCGTGTGTTTATTTGTGTCAATTCTAAGGACACATAATTTGTTGAAGATACAGTAAAAGTCTGTTCTGCGTTTATCAGAAGGTTGATCCAGCATTAGAATAAACACACATTTTCTATGATTCAATTAATACTTCTCATTGCACTTGTAGTCACTACAAAATATAACTGCTCCTTCTTGATAATTTAATATCTGTGAAGTAAAATATATTGATATGTTATGTGAAATAGCAAGAAACTTAAAAAATTAAAGAAATTTTTAAAGTTAAAAATTTAAACATTCTTGATTGCATAAAAATGTTTACATTGGTGACTAGTTTTAGTCTATTTGCAGAACACCTTCAGATCTTTACCCAGTGGTGTAGCAGATATTCTTAACTAACATATTGTGTTACATATAGTTTTCCTTCAAAAGGAGTACATATTATCTACATTTATCATACATTAACTCTATTTTAGAGTTTGTTAGAGGTTATAATTAATCTTAACACAGTTTAGAAAACTAGTGGTTTTTACCACAGGTCTTTCAGTGTCCATAACAGAAATCTCTTTTTGTGTATTTGCTTCAATTCTTGCAGGGAGTTAGTAATTTTATTAGCTCAACAAATTAAACGATAGTCGGCGGGCTTGATTTAAAGTTATTTGATCTCTGTGCTGTAATATACCGCACCCAACCACAATGCAGCCCCACTGTGAATGTTGTTCTCGAACAGGAGATGAGTTAGTTGTAAGCACTTGGAAATCCCCCTGACAACTGTCAAACGATTGGCAACTGCTGCCAGCTGGTGTATTGCAAGAGCTCCCGAGAATCATGTTCCTGTAGTACTTGTATCAAAGGTACCTCAGGTACTATTCTTATCTGTGGATCCTGTCTCCTCTGTAGGAACTATGGGATCTGTCATTACTCTTCCACTTGAGTGTGAGTGGCATGTCAGTGGTAGATCTAGGCATCCTGTACATGATAGATGGGGGACGGAGGACTCGGGGTGTTACACCAATCCCCCTAACCAACAAGATCAAGGTGTTGTCTTTCACTGAAATTTAAACTGAGCCAGTGGAATTCATTTCACCTGCTTTGGGAAAATCTGCTTTGTACACAAAAGGTAGGGGTCTATTAAAAATTAGCAGTTCAAACATATGGTGAATAATGATACCCCTTAGGGAAATGGCAGCAAGGGATGGCAAGAAACATGGAGGAGGACACTCAGTGTATGTCTGGAGGCCTCATTCAGTATGTTGGAGAGGTTGTCTGTCAGCCATTGACGAAACAGGGTGTAACCAACAAGAGATTGTGGTGCACGTTGAAACAAACAATGCTTATTGTCTGGGCTCTGAGGTCATACTTGAATCATTCCAGCAACTAGCAGAGAATGTTGAGAAGACCAGCCTTGTGCACAAGTTTAAACAAAGCTCACAATTTGCAGCATTGTCCCCAGAACTGATTGTGGTCCCCTTTTTCTGAATCAAATAGAAGGACTGAACCAAATACTTTGAGGGTTCTGTGATAAGCTAGCCTACAACCTCCTGGACTTTCACCATACAGTTGAGAACTGTAGGACCTCTTAAATGTTTCAGGTATGTGCTGCACATCAGAGGCTGCTATCTAGGTAGCTGACTGTGTATGGAGTGCACAGAAAAGTTTTTTTATACTAGGCGTACTGCATTCTCTACAGATAACGATAGCTGTAGGAGACTTAAGTATAACTGTAAGATCCAAAAGAATGCCCCCCCCCCCCCCCCCCCCCGCCAAGGCAATAGTATAAAAACCCTAGTAGTTAACTGACAAAACATTTGCAACAAAGTGTCAGATTGAAGTGCTCCTGAAAAACAGTGAAGCTCACATAATATTAAATACAAAAAGCTGGTTTGAACCTGAAATTAATGGCAGTGAGATTTTTGTGGAAAATTTAACTATGTCAGAAGGATAGGCTAATGGGGGTAAAAGTTAAAGCTACATGTGAGATTGTGTGGGCAGGACTCAGTATCAGGGGTGAACGTAAAATGGCTATTGGATCAGTCTCTTGCCCATGAGAAGCATCTGCTGATGTAACTGAATATTTCAGAGACAACTCCAGTGTGCTTGTACTTAAATTCTCCAATAATAATGCAGTTGTCAGTAGAGACTTCAATCATCCAACAATCAATTTGGAAAATTAGTGTTTTGTTAGTGGTGGAAGAGACAAAAGATGCTGTCAAGCATTACTAAATGCCTTCTTTGAAAGCTACATAGAACAGATAGTTTGGAACCCCACTCGTGGTGAAAATAAATTGCATTTAATGGCAACAAATAGACCCGCCTCTGAGGATGTCCTCATCAGAACCGTATCAGGGAACTTGATGCAGCTGTGGCAACAATGAATACCAAAGTACAAAGGACAACTACAACAAGTAGAAATCAAACAATCGCAAATCCGATATGGAGTGTAACAATGTTGTCAGAAGGAAAGTTGCTACTCACCATATAGCTGAGATGCTGAGTCACAGATAAGCACAAGACGCCGCCGCCACAAATACAGCATTCGGCCAGTAAGGCCTTCGTCAAAATTAGATGACAAACACACACATACACATTCACGCAAATGCAACTCACACACACGATGGCAGTCTCAACCAACTGAGGCCACACTGCGAGCAGCAGCACCAGTGCATGATGGGAGTGGCGACTGGGTAGGGGTAAAAAGAGGAGGGAGAGAGATGATAGGGTAGGGGTGGCAGACAGTGATGTGCTGAGGGGAGCACACAGGGTCGAGATGGAAAGAGGTTAGGACAGCTATGTGCAGTCAGGAGGTTAGACAGAGGGCATTGGAGAGGTGGGGACAGGGAATGGGGGGAGGGAGGATAGTGGAAAACGAGAGATGTAAAAAGACTGGGTGCAATGGGAGAATGAGGGCTGTGTAGTGCTGGAATGGGAACAGAGAACGGGCTGGACGGGAGAGGACAAAGACTAACTAATGTTGAGACAGCTAGGGTTCTGGGAACATAGGTTATATTGCAGGGAAAGTTCCCACCTGCACAATTCAGAAAAGCTGGTTTTGGTGGGAAGGATCAAGATCTGGCTGAATATTTATGCAGCTTCATTGAGACAATACTTCATTAAAGAAATTGCATCATCTGCAAAAAGAGGATACCATTAATATTGTCTGCAAGGTCATTAATACGCGAGGGTCCCAACACACGTCACTAGGGCACACCCGAAGTGACTTCTACATCTGACAGTGACTCGCTATCTCAGGTAACTTGCTGCATCTTCCCTACAAAAAATCTAGTGGCAAATTTTGCTTGATTCCCCATGCAATCATACTTTTCATAATATGGGTAGAGGTGATACTGATTCAAATCCTTTATTAGGAATAAAGAAGTACTCCATCTGATTAACTGCCCTTCAGTACGTTGTACGAAAAATGCGGGTTATGTTTCACATGATCGATGTTTTCAGGATCCATGCTGATTGGAATGGAGGTCATTCTGTTTGAGATACCTCACTATGTTTGAACTCGGATTGTATTCTATGATTCTATAACAAGTCGATGTTAAGGCTGCTGGATGGTAGGTTTGTGGCTGATTTCTACAGTATTCTTCCAAATGGGTGTGATTTGTGTTTGTTCCAGCTGCTGCGCACTTTTTTTGTTCAAGGGACATTTGATAGATTATAGTTAGAAAAGAGGCTAACTCAGGTTCAAATTCGGCACAGAATCTGACAGGGATTCCACAGAGATCCGGAGTTTTGTTCAATTTTAATGATTTCAGCTGTTTCCCAAAACTGCTGACATTAACATTTATTTCACTAATCTTTCCAGTGGTCCAAGAATTGAATTGGAGCAATTCTACTGGGTTTTTACTTTTGGAAGCAGCATTTGAAAACTTAAGTTAAGCATTCTACGTTTTCATTAGCTATTCACAATTTCAGTTCCTGTCTCATTTGTGAATGACTGGACACTAACTTTGGTGCCACTAATAGCCTTTACATATGACCAGAATTTCTTTGGGTTTTGTCAAAGATCATTTGACAATATTCAGCTTCAACAGTCACTGAAGGTTTCATACATTGCTCTCTTCACAGTGAAATGCATTTCACCTGTGCTTTGTTTTACACCTATTATGCGGCGTCTCTGCAGTGAAGGGAGATGAAAATTTAATAGTCATCGAGGACTGAAATTTGTAGGAAAAGGAAGAGAAGGAAAATTGGTAGGTGAATATGGAATGGGGGTAAGGAATGAAAGAGGAAACTGCATGATAGAATTTTGCCCAGAGCATAACTTAACCATAGCTAACATTTGGTTTAAGAATCATGAAAGATTGTTGTATTCGTGGAAGAGGCCTGGAGACACTGGAAGGTTTCAGATAGATTATACAGGATGTCCCATTCAAACCTCCCTGATTTCAAGGACACAGGAGAGAAAAACCACAGTAGATACAACAATGAAAAATGCACCACATTGTAGAGCATCTCAAAGAATTTATATTCCCATGCCAGAAGTGCCAAATGTTATTGCCAGAGTGCAGCATGGTTGCAGGAAGTGAAAATGGCGACTCCACAGCAGCGCACACAAGCAGTAGTGTGGTTTGCAGAAACAAAATCGCTGATTACTGTGCAAAGAAATTATCATTGTGTGCATGGAGGTGATCCACCTGATGTGAAAACAATTAAGAAATTGTATAGGAAGTTTCAGGCAACAGGAAGTGTTCTGAAACATTCTGGCGGTGCATGTTACAGAGTTTCAGAAGAGACAGTGGAGGACGTGAGACAAATGTTTCTCAGAAGCCCACGTAAGTCAATTCGTCAAGCATCTAGGAAACTTGATGTACCTCAAGCAACATTGCATCGTGTAGTTCACTAGTGTCTTCATATATGTGGTTACAAAGTGCAAATTCTGCAACATCTGACATGAATGACAAACCATGCCGACAACAAATCTGCAGATATGCTGGAACGTATTGATGTGGATGCCAGCTTCCTGGAAAGAGGTTTATTTCGTATGAGGCAATCCTTCATCTATCAGGAATGGTTAATAGGCATAATGAAACTTCCTGGCAGATTAAAACTGTGTGCCCGACTGAGACTCGAACTCGGGACCTTTGCCTTTCGCAGGCAAGTGCTCTACCAGAAGTAAAGCTGTGAGTACCGGGCGTGAGTCGTGCTTCGTTAGCTCAGTTGGTAGAGCACTCGCCCACGAAAGGCAAAGGTCCCGAGTTCGAGTCTCAGTCGGGCACACAGTTTTAATCTGCCAGGAAGTTTCATATCAGCGCACACTCCGCTGCAGAGTGAAAATCTCATTCTGGAATAGGCATAATGTTTGGATTTGGGGTTCGCAAAATCCACATGTCATTAACATGTTCATGATAGCCCTAAACTAAACATCCGGTGCCTGCCTACCACATTCACCCGACATTATGCTGCCTGATTTCTTCATGTGGGGATTCGTGAAGGACCCGTGTATGCGACCAGAGTGGACGATATTTCTACATTGCGACATCGTATCACTAATGCAATTGCAACAATAACAGAGGAGATGTTACAGAGAACTTGACAAGAAATTGAATATAGATTTGATATTCTTCATGCTACAAATAGTTCACATGATCAGGTGTATTGATGATACATAAATAAATTCTTTGAGATGCTGTACAATGTGGTGCATTTTTCATTGTCATATCTACTGTGGATTTTTTTCCCTAGTTCTTTGAAATCAGGGAGATTTGAGTGGTACACCCTGTATAATGGTAAGGCAGAGATTTAGGAACCAGGTTTTAAATTGTAAGACATTTCCAGGGGCAGATGTGGACTCTGACCACAATATATTGCTTATGAACTGTAGATTAAAACTGATGAAACTGCAAAAATGTGGAAATTTAACAAGATGGGACCTGGATAAACTGATAGAACCAGAGATTGTAGAGGGTTTGAGCATTAGGGAACAATTGACAAGAGCGGGGGAAAGAAATACAGTAGAAAAAGAATGGATAGCTTTTAGAGATGAAATCATGAAGGCAGCAGAAGATCAAGTAGGTAAAAAGATGAGGACTAGTAGAAATCATTAGGTAATAGAGGAGATATAAAATTTTAATTGATGAATGAAGAAAATATAAAAATACAGTAAATGAAGTGGGCAAAAAGGAGTACAAATGTCTCAAGAATGAGATCGACAGGAAGTACAAAATGGGTAAGCAGGGATGGCTAGAGGACAAATGTAAGGCTAGAGGACAAATGTAAGGATGTAGAGGCATATATCACTAGGGGTAAGATAGATACTGCCTAGAGGAAAATTAGAGAGACCTTTGGAGAAAAGAGAACCACTTGTGTGAATATCAAGAGCTCAGATAGGAAACCAGTTCTAGGCAAAGATGGGTCAAGCAGAAAGGTGGAAGGACTGTATAGAGGGTCTATACAAGGACAATGTACTCGAGAGCAATATTATGTAAATGGAAGAGGACGTAGGTGAAGATACGATGGGAAATACAATACTGCATAAAGAATTTGACAGAGCACTGAAAGACCTGTCTAAAAAAGGCCCCGTGGAGTAGACGTCATTCCAGTAGAACTACTGATAGCCTTGGGGGAGCCAGCTTTCACAAAACTCTACCATCTAATGATGAAGATACATGAGACACGCAAAATACCCTCAGACTTCAAGAGGAATATACTAATTCCAATCCCAAAGAAAGCAGGTGTTGACAGGTGTGAAAATTACCGAACTATCGGGTTAATAAGTCACGGCTTCAAAATACCAACATGAATTCTTTACAGACAAATGGAAAAATTGGTGTAAGCCAACCTTGGGGAAGATTGGTTTGAATTCTGTAGAAATGCTGGAACACATGAGGCAATACTGACGCTACAACTTATCTTAGAAAATAGATTAAGGAAAGGCAAACCTGCATTTCTAGCATTTGTAGACTTAGAGAAAGCTTTTGACAATGTTGACTGGAAGACACTCTTTCAAATTCTGAAGGTGGCAGAGATAAAATATAAAGAGCTAGGACTATTTACAATTTGTATAGAAACCAGATGGCTGTTATAGGAGTCGAGGGGCATGAAAGGGAAACATTGATTGAGAAGTTAGTGAGACAGGGTTGTAGCCTATTTCCTATGTTATTCAGTCTTTATATGAAGCAAGCAATAAAGGAAACAAAAGAAAAAATTGGAGAAGGAATTAAAATCCATGAAGAAGAAATAAAAACTTTGAGGTTTGCCGATGACATTGTCATTCTGTTAGAAGCAACAAAGCAGTTGAACAGAATGGACAGTGTCTTGAAAGGGGGATATAAGATGAACAACAACAACAAAAGCAAAACAAGGATAATGGAATGTAGCAGAATTAAATCAGATGATGCTGAGGGAATTGGATTAGGAAATGAGACACTTAAAGTAGTAGATGAGTTTTTCTATTTAGGGAGCAAAATAACAGATGGTTGAAGTAGAGAGGATGTAAAATGTAGACTGGCAATGGCAAGGAAAGTGTTTCTGAAGAAGAGAAATTTGCTAACATCTAGTATAGATTTAAGTCTCAGGAAGTGTTTTCTGAAAGTATTTGTAGAGTGTGCAGCCATGTATGGAAGTGAAACATGGACGATAGATAATTTAGAGTAGAACAGAATGGAAGCTTTCAAAATGTAGTGCTACAGAGGAATGCTGAAGATTAGATGAGTAGATCATGTAACTAATGAGGAGGTACTGAAGAATTGGTGAGGAGAGAAATTTGTGGCACAACATGACTAAAAGAAGGGATCTGTTGGTAGGACACGTTCCGAGGCATAAAGGGATCATCAGTTTAGTGTTGGAGGGAAGTGCGGAGGGTAAAAGTAGAGGGAGACCAAGGCTTGTTTACACTAAACAGATTTAGAAAGATGTAGGTCGCAGTAGTTACTCGCAGATGAAAAACCTTGTACAGGATAGAGTAGCATGGAGAGCTGCATCAAACTCTTTGGACTGAAGACAACAACAACAACGACAAAACAACAAATCCAGTACCTTCTGCACATTCATCTTACAGGTGTGGTAGACAGATACCATCCTTGTTTCAGTTCTCTCGTTATTCTGAAGGCCTCTCAAGAAATTTCTTTCCCCCGCATTATTGTCATGTTCTGGAAACTTGTAGAGTTTGATATTTTTATTTAAATTTTTGGGATTTCCTCTGACCACAGCATCTCAAACAATAGCTGTAGTGGCACTGTGTTATATGCTTCCTCAAGATCTATGAAGACCAAATGACTACTGAGATTCCTTTCAAATATCTTTTGCGTGATCTTAGCGTTAAGATGTTATGTACACATGACCTATGTCTCCTAAAACCACTTTGTTTTTCTACATCATTGACATATTTTTCATTCTTGATTTTAAAATTCTCCCATACAGCCTGTTAATTGAACTTGTAACACTTATGCCACAATAATTGCTACACTTTTTCTTGCTTCCTTTTGTGTGTTTCTGGCTTAGATACTCCAAGTCCCACATTGCTGGAATTTCCTCCCAATACCACGTACATTTATTAAATATTAAATAACTTGCTTAGATATTTAATAACTTGCTTAGATGTTCTTATAGAGTGATTGGGCCATATCTTACTAACTCTGTTTTTACATTTCCAGGCGCAGGTGATTTCCTAATTTTCATTTGTGTAGCTGTGTTCTGTATCTCTTTCATAGTTGTTTTCTGTACCTCCTCACCATCCTAGTTCTTCTGTATCCCCACTTTATTTCATATACTCTGTCCTTCCTTCTGTTAGCACGTCTTTAAAATGCTTCTCCCTCTATACCAGACTGGCAGATTTGCTCTTTCTTTTACTTCTTTCCTCAGCCTTCTAACCATTTTCCATGTCGCCGCCACTTTTGTGCTACCTATGCATCGATTGATTTCCTCATATTTATTTTAGTAGATTTCATTTTCCTCCTTGGACGTGTCCTCCTTTACTCCTCTGTTCATTCTGACATACAAGGCTCTCAGGTGTTTGTCCTCTGTTCTCTACCAATTATTATAGAACATCTTTTTTAGGCTTACTTTTTCTTTAATGTTCTGAGTCTATTATTGTGGTGGCTGCTTTCTTCCTTCTATGTGCTGCCCCAGTGCTTCAAATGCTGCTTCATGCATACATTTTTTAATTCCTTGGTACATATGCTCCATTGTTCTATTCTCTAAGTGTCTCAGTTTGTTAGACAGTTGTGAATTGCACAGACTCTTTTGCAAGCTATCCAAGTTGTATTTCTTAGTATCCACTGTCCTCATGGGAATACTTGCCTCTTTGCTTTGTCTTTGGCCCTTGGATGTTGCTATCATCTTTGCACCTAACAGGAAGTGATCGGAGCCACGTTCTGTACCACTTTAGATGCTTAACGTCATTTGTTGTTAAGTTGCAATTTTTCTTTTGAATAATATAGTTTATTTTTGACCTAATATTTCTGGAAGGACTCTCTCATGTGTACTTGTGTATCTGCTTGTGGGGAAAGAAACCATTTAGAATCTTGAATGACAGTGTTTCACACATATTCACTGATCCTTCCCCATTGTCATTTACTGTGTCATCTCCATATCTTCCCACTACTCCCTATCAGTGGCCACCCTCTACTTTTCCATTAAAATCTCCCATTAAATGATTTCTTTGTAGTATGCTATATTTTAATTTCCCTTCCCCTTGACCTTTGCTTCACTGAAATACTTCTCTTTTCTTTGTACCCAAATGCTGCACATTCCACATTATTATAAACATAGTCCTTTTTTGTAGCCATTTTAATCTATGTGATGATCCAGTCCCTTTATGTTTTCCAGGCTTTTGACTGAGGTCTTGAGCTGAGAAAACATTTTACTGGCCCAGCGATTCAACCCCACCTTCATGGACTGGGCAATATTTTGGGTTGCCATCCCATAGGCAGACGGCCTCCCAAGGCTTTGAGCTCTGCCCACCCAACGAAACAAGTGAAAGAAACCTCAGTACTGGAGGTAGGGAAGATGGGACATTGTGAGACACCCTTCATCTCATTACTCCCCTGGGGCTTGACCGGCGTGGGAGACACTACCGGCAGTTATGCTGCCACCAGTAAAGCCCCCCGCTTCATTGAAATATGCAAATACTCTTGCCCACATGGGCATTGCTACAGTAAGGCAGTGTCTCGTGAGAAGGAAAAATATGGTATCCTATGACTATAATATCAGTGAGTTACTTTTGGCCTCAGCCAACTCGTACAAATACCTGGATGTACACTTTGTACAGATATGAAGGGGAACGATCACCTAGGCTCAGTCGTGAGTAAAACTGTTGCTAGGCTTAGGTTTATTGGTATTATATTGGGGAAGTACGAGACTGGAATAGAAGGGAGAACCGATAGAGGTACTCAAGGTACCCTCCGCCACACACCGTCAGGTGGCTTGCGGAGTATGGATGTAGATGTAGAAGTGGAATCAGTCTACACAGGAGAGTGCCTGCAAATCACTCATGCGACCCATTCTAGAATATTGCTGTAATGTGTGGGATTCATACCAAAAAGGACTAACGGAGTATTGAATGTAGACAGAGAAGGGCAGCACAAATGGTCGCGGTTTGTTTAACCTGTTGTAGAGTGTCACAGAGATGCTGAAGAAACTGAACTGGCAGGCTCTTGAAGACAGGTGTAAACTACCCCGAGAACGCCTACTTTCAAATTTCTCACATAGGGATCATAAGGAGAAGATTAATTTAATCTGTGAATGCACTGTAAACAATAATTCTTCCCATTCTCCGTATGTGAATAGAATGGGAAGGAACCCTAATAACTCATACAGTGGAGCATACCCTCTGCCGTACTCTTCACAGTGGTTTGCAAGTATCAATGTAGATATAGGTAGCAGGCAGAGGTGCTATACAGAGCAGGTATTGCCTGTTGAAAGATAAATTTCTGATGATGGTTTACAAATTGACCAAAGCCGGCCACCATTGTCATAAATGTTTTTAAGTGATCAAGACTCTTTAAATTTTTGAACTGAGGTCAGTGTTCTTCCAGTAATGTTTTGCAAAAATGATTAAGTAACTTTTAATTAGTCATACAATACATTGACTGATTAAGATCTGAAGTATTATTATGTCAGTTATAAACAACTGATGCTCTCATTTACTCGATGATTGCAACTGTTGGTGAAACAACCCCAGCAGGGCATTAATTGTTGTGGCAAAACATGACAGTTAACAACTTGCTTGGTCTTCCCCATCATTCAAACATGACATTGTTTCAGAAACACCACTAGATACACTGCTTATGTGCCTCAGGAGCATTTATTTTGTCAGGAATTTCTAAAAGAGCACACTGTTTAGTGACGGGCACTTGTACACATCCAACAATCGAATTATTCTTTTTGTTCTCATTAAATATTTGGATGCTGTTACTTTGATATGTCACAACTTTAATGTGGTGCCATAGACACTGAGTTTTCTCTTGTGGAATATGAGTTTTCTAGAACTGACTTATGGCATAACTTAAGAAACATCTTTTGCTGTTTTCACAGATGATGACTGGCCTTGAATGTGGTCATCGTTTCTGTGTCCAGTGTTGGGCTGAATACCTTACAACAAAGATAATGGAGGAAGGCATGGGACAGACAATAGCCTGTGCAGCACACGGCTGTGATATTTTAGTAGATGATGCAACTGTGATGGCTCTTGTCCGGGACTCGAAAGTAAAGTTGAAGTACCAACATCTTATAACGAACAGTTTTGTTGAGGTGAGTAACTTGAACTCGTTGATTTATTGTGTTAGTGTAAGTGGATATTCATATAAAATAACCACAGCATCAGCTGCTGCAGAAAAGACATTGTAATGAATGTATATGTTTTCTGAAAGTGTGGAAGGTGGGGGACAGGGAATGAATAATTACAAAGAATCTAATTCTCAGACAATAGAAAGTCCAGTTTGGAATATTGGTAACAAATTCTGTCATACATAGAATTTAGAAGAAGGGTAAACAGACAAGTAATAAATGAGTATTACTGATTTTGTGCAGTCAGCAATATCAGTACATCATTGGATACTCTATACATTGAAATTGTCTCTATAACTTGCAACTCCGATTTTTATCCCATCATTAGTGTATATCTTTAAAGTGACCAAGTCTTGTTATAAGTTTCTCGCCAAGTGCAGTGGCACAGCAGCAAAACTGAGCAGTCATAATCATTGGATGATAGCTTGTTTCATAGCTTTCTTAAACTAGCATGTCAGGATGAATTTGTTGCCCCTACCCTTGGCAATATCTAAGGTACTGATTCATTTCTAATGAATGCAACATTGCTACGAAGTTAAACACTTCCTGCTTAACACTGTGTTTCTTGACCAGGGTAAAGCAGAGAGGAGGTTAAGAGATTCTGCAGAACTGTGTTGAGAATACTGTTTCACAGTACCTACTGTTCACATATTGGGTTCTTTCAGCTGTGGACCATAGATACAGAATCTTTTACACAATGTTTTCAAATAATGGTATTCATTTTATTTCTTGCCATTCTGGATGTGAAAATTGTATGCCAGTTTTGAGCCAATGTTGTAAATGTGGTAATCTTCTTATTACAGTATATCAGACCCATCTTCAAATGTATTACAAAGATGTGTTTTATGGGAAAATATATACACATTTTTTATTAGTCGAGAAGACATTTGAAATACCTTAAATAATTGCACAACAATGTAAAGAAAGGATAGATAGCTGCTTGTCATAAAGATGACACATTAGCTGTCGGCCACAGCCTACATCAGAAGGAGAAAGAGAAACACATACTAGTCATTAGTACAAGCAGGCAAACATCACAGGCACGTAGCCACCAACTTCGGCAACTCAGATCTTCCCACCTTTCAGGGTGAATTCATGTGTTTCATAGCTCCTGTACAAGGTTAAATAAATTCAACAATTCTGAAAAGAATAGAATGCTACTCACTTGAAAAATGACACATTGAGTTGCACTATAAAAAGGCTGTTAAGAACTGATCTTTCGGTCAAAGCATTCTTCAGGAAGGAAAGGAGCAAAACACACCCATGTGCGCCCCCCCTCCCTGCCCCCCCCCCCCCCCCCACACACACACACACTGACAGAGTGAGTGAGTGTCACACTAGGAGATACACACACACACACACACACACACACACACACACACACACTCCTATCTTCGTCTGCTCTAGCTGGACTGCAACTGTTGTGTTGAACGAAAGCAGTAATCTGGAGTGAGGCAGGAAGGGGGTATAGTAGGGTAAGGATGTAGACTAGTGAGTACAGTGGTAGAGAGTAGTGCACAATGAGAGTGAGAGGACATGAATTGGAAAGAGGTGATAGGATAGAGGGGATGGAAACCGTTGGGTGGAGAGTGTGGAGACAGTAGGTTATCATAGGTTGAGGTCAGAATAATTTAGAGAGCAGAGAGTGAAGATAATTCCTATCTGCACATTTCAGAAAAGCTGGTAGTGATGGCGAGGGTCCAGATGGCCCTGGTTGTGAAGCAGCCATTGATGTCAAGAATGTTATGTTCAGCTGCATATTGTGCCACAGGGTGGTCTACCTTGCTCTTGGCCACAATTTGGCAGTGGCCATTCATCCTGATGGGTAGCAGGTTGGTAGTCATACCAATATGAAAAGCTGTGTAATGATTGCAGCTTGTTTTAGGTGGAGGGGGAAGAATCTTTAGTAGGATGCCTCTCATTACAGGGCATGATGAAGAATGTGTTTCGGTTTTTCCATCTCGGAGTGCTATTGGGTCACTAAGGTGCATTCCTTCATAGCTGGTTCCGGAGGGGCAGTGGGGGGGGGGGGGGGGCCCTCCTGGGAGGATTGGGTGGGTCGGGATATGGCTCAGGAAACTGGTTAACAAGCTAGTTCTGGGAGTTGGTGCCTGTCTGTGAAGGTCTTTGTGATACCTTCAAAACGCTGGGCACAGTAGTTCTTGTCAGTGCAGATATGCCAGAACCAGGTGGCCATGCTTTAAGGGATTTTGTGGAAGGGATAGCAGCTGTCAAAACGCAGCTACTGTTGATGGTTGTTGGGTTTAGTGTGGACAGACATGTGAATGGAGTCATCAGAGGGGGGAGGTGGTGGTGGTGGTGGTGTGGTGGTGTGGTGGTGGTCAACGTCCAGGAAGGTGGCACACTGGGTTGAGAAGGACAAGGTGAAGCGAGTGGGAGAGAATGTGTTGAGGCTATGAAGGAATGAGGATAGATTGTCTTAGCCTATGTCTAGATCATGAAGATATCGTCAGACCAGGGGTTGGGTGTTTTGGGAGTCTAGGAAGGTATCCTTTAGATGACCCATAAACAAAAAAAGTTGGCATGGGGGGGGGGGGGGGCACTGTGCATGTTCCCAGTGACTGTGCCATGGATTTGTTTGTATACAAGGGTTATATGCCCCAGGAAACCAGGAAATTTGGGAAAAACTTGAGATTTTTCACCTGGGAAAAACTGGGGAAATTTTCGTTGTTTTAATTTTCAGTTCAATTTTTGTGATTTTGGCTGGTAAGAGCTGATACTGTAACATAGAATTTTACTTTACCCCACTACTGCAAAATAATTCTGCAACAATAAAATGTAACCAAGTGAGTAACACCAAAATAAAAATTTAGTTCCAAAGGAAAATGTGCCATTTAAAACACCAAAACACACTGCACACACAATCATCTTCCAACAACAAAATGTGTCAAAGGCTTTAGGACAAAGAGCATACATACACTTCATAACAACAAACTGCTTTCTACGAGTGTGACATCACAACTGTTTGAATTTGTAACAGGTTGCAGGAAAACATTGTGAATAGTTGCTTGTGAAACATTACTTTCAAAGCAAATTTCCTTTTATACAAGATGAATTATGTGATGAATTCTTTAATTGCAACACATTTGACTCTCATTCAAAACTTAATATTTTGAGTGCCAGCCGCTTGGAAAAATTTCAGGCTCAGAACACCATCCATTTATGCCATTATTTAAAATTTTAATGGCATATATGCATTTGCTTTGTCTTAAAGGATAACACATGCTAAAAAATACCAAGAATAAATATTAGTTTTCCATATTTATTGCAGTTCTTTCAGAAATTACCTTCAACATCGCAGCGCGTCAGAAATCGTTGTTTAATATATTAAAAAAACTAAAAACCTGCCGCGATTGTGAAAAAAGCACCCAGTGTTAAGTGTTAACCCAGGTTTCGGCGTAGATAACTAAACCTTCTTCAGAACAACAATAAAACCCAGAAGTGCCTAAGAAGACCTTTGTCAATGATTAAAAGCACATCATGGCTATACATATATAAACGAAAAAGAAAAGGAAAACACAAACAGTACATATGTACATGATTAAAAGAACACCATGGCTATACATTTATAAATGAAAAAGAAAAAGAAAACAGAAACAGTACATATGTACAAAGTCAAAACCACTACTTAACTTGCAGTTGCAGTTTATGGCAGGTCATGGCCCATCGAACATAGGCCAGTGTGAGGTGGAGCATACACCATTAAGTTAAGTAGTGGTTTTGACTTTGTACATACAGGGTGTTTCAAAAATGACCGGTATATTTGAAACGGCAATAAAAACTAAACGAGCAGCGATAGAAATACACCGTTTATTGAAATATGCTTGGGACAACAGTACATTTTTAGGCGGACAAACTTTCGAACTTACAGTAGTTACAATTTTCAACAACAGATGGCGCTGCAAGTGATGTGAAAGATATAGAAGACAACATAGTCTATGGGTCCGCCATTCTGTACGTCGTCTTTCTGCTGTAAGCGTGTGCTGTTCACAACGTGCAAGTGTGCTGTGGACAACATGGTTTATTCCTTAGAACAGAGGATTTTTCTGGTGTTGGGATTCCACCGCCTAGAACACAGTGTTGTTGCAACAAGATGAAGTTTTCAATGGAGGTTTAATGTAACCAAAGGACCGAAAAGCGATACAATAAAGGATCTGTTTGAAAAATTTCAATGGACTGGGAACGTGACGGATGAACATGCTGGAAAGGTAGGGCGACAGCGTACGGCAACCACAGAGGACAATGCGCAGCTAGTGCAGCAGGTGACCCAACAGTGGCCTCGGGTTTCCGTTCGCCATGTTGCAGCTGCGGTCCAAATGACGCCAACGTCCACGTATCGTCTCATGCGCCGGAGTTTACACCTCTATCCATACAAAATTCAAACATGGCAACCCCTCAGCGCCGCTACCATTGCTCCACGAGAGACATTCGCTAACGATATAGTGCACAGGATTGATGACGGCGATATGCATGTGGGCAGCTTACTGACGAAGCTTATTTTTACCTGGACGGCTTCGTCAATAAACAGAACTGGCGCATATGGGGAACAGAAAAGCCCCATGTTGCAGTCCCATCGTCCCTGCATCCTCAAAAAGTACTGGTCTGGGCCGCTATTTCTTCCAAAGGAATCATTGGCCCATTTTTCAGATCCGAAACGATTACTGCATCACGCTATCTGGACATTCTTCGTGAATTTGTGGCGGTACAAACTGCCTTAGACGACACTGCGAACACCTCGTGGTTTATGCAAGATGGTGCCCGGCCACATCGCACGGCCGACGTCTTTAATTTCCTGAATGAATATTTCGATGATCGTGTGATTGCTTTGGGCTATCCGAAACATACAGGAGGCGGTGTGGATTGGCCTCCCTATTCGCCAGACATGAACCTCTGTGACTTCTTTCTGTGGGGACACTTGAAAGACCAGGTGTACCGCCAGAATCCAGAAACAATTGAACAGCTGAAGCAGTACATCTCATCTGCATGTGAAGCCATTCCGCCAGACACGTTGTCAAAGGTTTCGGGTAATTTCATTCAGAGACTAAGCCATATTATTGCTACGCATGGTGGATATGTGGAAAATATTGTACTATAGAGTTTCCCAGACCGCAGCGCCATCTGTTGTTGACAATTGTAACTACTGTAATTTTGAAAGTTTGTCTGCCTGAAAATGTACTGTTGTCCCAAGCATATTGCAAGAAACGGTGTATTTCTATCGCTGCTCGTTTAGCTTGTATTGCCGTTTCAAATATACCGGTCATTTTTGAAACACCCCGTATGTATTGTTTGTGTTTTCCTTTTCTTTTTTGTTTATAAATGTATAGCCAATGTGTTCTGTTAATAATTGACAAAGGTCTTCTTAGGCACTTGTGGGTTTTATTGTTGTTCTGAAGGAGGTGTAGTTATCTATGCCAAAACCTGGGTTAACACTTAACACTAGGTGCTTTTTTCACAATCGCAGCGGGTTTTTAGTTTTTTAATTACAAATTATGCAGTAACGATGGAAAAACATGCACTGTGGACTTCTTGAGCAATTTCCCACATAATTAGATTTTCAGTGGAAAAGTCGATGTGCTTGACAAAATGTGTTCAGACAAATAACCCATGAAATATTTAGTGCACAGCAGCAAAATTTGTAATTTTACTTGTCAGTAATATGCAGCTGCTGCAGTTTAAGCTGTGCTCTTAGGATCCTGCCTAACCACACCATCAGAGGAAAAACAGCAGAAGATTTTGATGAGCAGTATTACATGTGATATCATAGCTTTTCTTGTAGCTGTACTGTATGCGTATTAATTTGAACCATTAAGTTTTCCTATTTGTGTGTTTGTACTACTTAACGTTGATGTTGCTACTGGTTGACTACAACACATGACCTATGCTCAGAATATCTGCGGTCATTGGTTGATGAGATCACATGTCATGCGCTCTGATTGGCTGACAGAAGCAGAGTGCACAGTGTGATCTCGATTTCAGTGCTTCAGAAGCTACTGTACTCTGTGCAATTTGTATTTATATTTTCGTAATACAAAAATATGCAGTATACGTGTTGTCGTGCATTAAAGAAGTTCTACATCTTTGTTTAAAAACCCTTGCCATTAAAAGGATTGGTACATTTTACAGCTCTGACAGAAATTATATTGTCACTTAAGACAGAAATAATGTACTTTCACCCATTGTATAGTGTATTTTCACATTTATAACTGGAAAATTTTGGAATTTTAAGTTTAATCTGAAACCTCTCTGTGTAACAGTCTTTTCGTTGTACCAATCTGCAACTCAATGTGTTACGTGTCATCCTTACAGTGAGTAGCAACCTATCCTTTTCATAATTGTACAGCATACAGCAGTTTGATTTCTTCTATAGCTCCTAAGTATTCACTGTGTACTGTGGCTTAACTTCAATTCACACTGTTCCAGCTGTATACTGGATGTCAGTATGGTACTACACTTCTGCAGATACTCTGTTCAGAATCTCAAGGCTAATGTATTTTAGATATTCATCTAGCCAAAATTAATTTAGCTATCTTCAAAGTGTAACAGTGTCAGAGTGACGTTCTTAGATACACACAGTATTTAAAGTATTCTGTGAAAGTAAATACTTTACAGTTATATTGAAAGAATTGGTGACAAGGCAGTTTACGAGACAGTCATTAAACAAATAAGTATGTGGATGAACTTGTTATTGTGGATATATATTTTGCAAATGGTGTTGAGTATGCAACATAATTTTGGTAGTTATATCATATGGACCTTGCCGTTGGTGGGGAGGCTTGCGTGCCTCAGCGATACAGATAGCCGTACCGTAGGTGCAACCACAACAGAGGGGTATCTGTTGAGAGGCCAGACAAACGTGTGGTTCCTGAAGAGGGGCAGCAGCCTTTTCAGTAGTTGCAGGGGCAACAGTCTGGATGATTGACTGATCTGGCCTTGTAACAATAACCAAAATGGCCTTGCTGTGCTGGTACTGTGAACGCCTGAAATCAAGGGAAAACTATGGCCGTAATTTTTCCCGAGGGCATGCAGCTTTACTGTATGATTAAATGATGATGGCATCCTCTTGGGTAAAATATTCCGGAGGTAAAATAGTCCCCCATTCGGATCAACGGGCGGGGACTACTCAAGAGGATGTCGTTATCAGCAGAAAGAAACCTGGCATTCTACAGATCAGAGCGTGGAATGTCAGACCCCTTAATCGGGCAGGTAGGTTAGAAAATTTAAAAAGGGAAATGGATAGGTTAAAGTTAGATATAGTGGGAATTAGTGAAGTTCGGTGGCAGGAGGAACAAGACTTCTGGTCAGGTGACTACAGGATTATAAACACACAATCAAATAGGGGTAATGCCGGAGTAGGTTTAATAAAGAATAGGAAAATAGGAATGCGGGTAAGCTACTACAAACAGCATAGTGAACGCATTATTGTGTCCAAGATAGATACGAAGCCCACACCTACTACAGTAGTACAAGTTTATATGCCAACTAGTTCTGCAGATGATGAAGAAATTGAAGAAATGTATGATCAAATAAAAGAAATTATTCAGATAGTGAAGGGCGGCGAAAATTTAATAGTCATGGGTGACTGGAATTCAGTAGTAGGAAAAGGGAGAGAAGGAAACATAGTAGGTGAATATGGACTGGGGCAAAGAAATGAAAGAGGAAGCCGCCTGGTAGAATTTTGCACAGAGCACAACTTAATCATAGCTAACACCTGGTTCAAGAATCATCAAAGAAGGCTGTATACATGGAAGAAGCCTGGAGATACTAAAAGGTATCAGATAGATTATATAATGGTAAGACAGAGATTTAGGAACCAGGTTTTAAGTTGTAAGACATTTTCAGGGGCAGATGTGGACTCTGACCACAATCTATTGGTTATGACCTGTAGATTAAAACTGAAGAAACTGCAAAAAGGTGGGAATTTAAGGAGATGGGACCTGGATAAACTGAAAGAACCAGAGGTTGTACAGAATTTCAGGGAGAGCATAAGGGAGCAATTGACAGGAATGGGGGAGAGAAATACAGTAGAAGAAGAATGGGTAGCTTTGAGAAATGAAATAGTGAAGGCAGCAGAGGATCAAGTAGGTAAAAAGACGAGGGCTAGTAGAAATCCTTGGGTAACAGAAGAAATATTGAATTTAATTGATGAAAGGAGAAAATATAAAAATGCAGTAAATGAAGCAGACAAAAAGGAATACAGACGTCTCAAAAATGAGATCGACAGGAAGTGCAAAATGGCTAAGCAGGGATGGCTAGAGGACAAATGTAAGGATGTAGAGGCTTATGTCACTAGGGGTAAGATAGATACTGCCTACAGAAAAATTAAAGAGACCTTTGGAGATAAGAGAACCACTTGTATGAACATAAAGAGCTCAGATGGAAACCCAGTTCTAAGCAAAGAAGGGAAAGCAGAAAGGTGGAAGGAGTATATAGAGGGTCTATACAAGGGCGATGTACTTGAGGACAATATTATGGAAATGGAAGAGGATGTAGATGAAGATGAAATGGGAGATAAGATACTGCGTGAAGAGTTTGACAGAGCACTGAAAGACCCGAGTCGAAACAAGGCCCCTGGAGTAGACAACATTCCATTGGAACTACTGACGACCTTGGGAGAGCCAGTCCTGACAAAACTCTACCATCTTGCGAGCAAAATGTGTGAGACAGGTGAAATACCCTCAGACTTCAAGAAGAATATAATAATTCCAATCCCAAAGAAAGCAGGTGTTGACAGATGTGAAAATTACCGAACAATCAGTTTAATAAGCCACAGCTGCAAAATACTAACGCGAATTCTTTACAGACGAATGGAAAAACTAGTAGAAGCCGACCTCGGGGAAGATGAGTTTGGATTCCGTAGAAATGTTGGAACATGTGAGGCAATACTGACCGTACGACTTATCTTAGAAGATAGATTAAGGAAGGGCAAGCCTATGTTTCTAGCATTTGTAGACTTAGAGAAAGCTTTTGACAGTGTTGACTGGAATACTCTCTTTCAAATTCTAAAGGTGGCAGGGGTAAAATACAGGGAGCGAAAGGCTATTTACAATTTGTACAGAAACCAGATGGCAGTTATAAGAGTCAAGGGACATGAAAGGGAAGCAGTGGTTGGGAAGGGAGTGAGACACGGTTGTAGTCGCTCCCCGATGTTACTCAATCTGTATATTGAGCAAGCAGTGAAGGAAACAAAAGAAAAATTCGGAGTAGGTATTAAAATCCATGGAGAAGAAATAAAAACTTTGAGGTTCGCCGATGACATTGTAATTCTGTCAGAGACAGCAAAGGACTTGGAAGAGCAGTTGAATGGAATGGATAGTGTCTTGAAAGGAGGATATAAGATGAACATCAACAAAAGCAAAACGAGGATAATGGAATGTAGTCGAATTGAATCAGGTGATGCTGAGGGAACTAGATTAGGAAATGAGACACTTAAAGTAGTAGATGAGTTTTGCTATTTGGGGAGCAAAATAACTGATGATGGTCGAAGTAGAGAGGATATAAAATGTAGACTTGCAATGGCAAGGAAAGTGTTTCTGAAGAAGAGAAATTTGTTAACATCGAGTATAGATTTAAGTGTCAGGAAGTCATTTCTGAAAGTATTTGTATGGAGTGTAGCCATGTATGGAAGTGAAACGTGGACGATAAATAGTATGGACAAGAAGAGAATAGAAGCTTTTGAAATATGGTGCTTTAGAAGAATGCTGAAGATTAGATGGGTAGATCACATAACTAATGAGGAAGTATTGAATGGGACTGGGGAGGAGAGAAGTTTGTAGCACAACTTGACCAGAAGAAGGGATTGGTTGGTAGGACATGTTCTGAGGCATCAAGGGATCACCAATTTAGTATTGGAGGGCAGTGTGGAGGGTAAAAATCGTAAAGGGAGACCAAGAGATGACTACACTAAGCAGATTCAGAAGTATGTAGGTTGCAGTAGATACTGGGAGATGAAGAAGCTTGCACAGGATAGAGTAGCATGGAGAGCTGCATCAAACCAGTCTCAGGACTGAAGACCACAACAACAACATCATAGGCAGGATAGTTAGAGGAGGCAGTAACTAATGGAAGATTTTGTGAAGTTGTTGTATACCATATACTTGACCTAAGAAATACATACAGGGTGTATACGGACCGGGACATCCGGGAAAAACCCAGGAATTTCATAGAATTCCGGGATTTTTCATTGTTTTAGATTTCATTTAAAGTTTTGTAGGTTTGACATGTAAGATCTGATACTCTGACAAAGAACTTTAGTCCACTACTGTTGAATAATACTGCAGCAATGAAACATAAATCAGGGAATAACACCAAAATAAAAGTTTAGTTGCATAGAAAATGGGTAATTTACACAATGCTCAGACCAGTTTGCCGATACTGTAAAGTGTCAAAGGCTTTAGGTCAAAGATTATGCAGTACGTCCGTAACTAACGTGCATTCAATATGCGTGACGTCACAATTGTTTACATTTCTAATAGATCACCAGTAAATATTACGAATAGTGGCTTGAGATGTGTTACTTTCAAAGGAAATTTTCACGCAAGATGATTTATGTTACATGTGAGAATGTGCAGTGAATTTCTTAAATCATAGGGCATTATAAATCTCATTCAAAACATAACACTTTGAGGATCAGCCATTTGAAAAATGTCGGGCCCAGAAGATAAGTCATTTATGCCACTATTTAAAATTTTACTGGCACATTTGTATTTGATATGACTTAATGTGTAACACACGCTACAAAAAGACTGAGCTTCAAGTTAGTTTTCATATTTAATGTTGTTCTTACATAGATAAAAAATTATGCAATCGATGTAATTGACCTTCAAAAAAATGTGCATAATGTGTTACTGAGTAATGTCACAAGTCTTTTGATGCCAGAACACCTCGACTTTTCTATGCAACTGATAATCATTTTGGCACGATTTTAATTGCCAAATTAGAGCCTGTTAGTAGGCCTACGGACTTCCTATCATTGTAGGACTAATAACAGTGGATACCAATAGACGATGCAATTCTCGTTCGTACATACACATCTACTTAAGAGTTAACCGCTGTAGAAACGCACTTTGCTGATCTGAGCGAGCTCGGCCTACCTTCATAACGTACGCGCTGCGGCCTGTCTTTCTCGTAGGCCTCGTGCTCTGAATAACTGACGTCATTCGCTAGCGAGATCACGTGACATGAGCTATGACTGGGTGACAAGAGTGCATCGCTCAACGCAATCTCTATTTTAGAGTTTCCGAAGCTACCGTGCTGTAATTTGTGGAATTGGTGTGTATACTTACGCAATACGAAAATAAACTCTGTGCATATTGTCTTGCATCAAACATCTTTCCAAACATTATTGTTTTTTCCTGGATTTCGTTTTCTAAAGTGCTGGGACGTCCTCCACCGGTATAAGACCTTTACGATTCAAAGGACTGATAGGTTTTACAGCTCCCAGGGAAAGTATACTGTTGCTTAACATTAATGTATTTTCACCCACTTTATACGCAATTTCATCCGGAAGAAATCGAGTTTTTAACTGGGAAATCCGGGAATAATTTTTTTTTTACCCCCCCATGTGCACATAGGCACCCTGTACATAACAAGTTCATAATTTGTAAATTCATTAAAGTTATATCCAAGATGATAACCTGGCCATTTGTTGAAATCGAAATAATAAATTTTGTGACACTAGATACAACTAATACAAGAGCATAATTTATTTCAAAACTCATTAATGCATTATTTGATGTGTTTTGTAAAAGAAATGTCAAACTAATAGGTGAACTATCTTGAGGATTCTTAAATGCAAAAGTATAAGAAAGTAACTGATTAAAAGGTCTTACTTTTGTTGACTGTTCTAGAGAATTGATCCACTATAGGTTTTTAATTCTATGCAAGGTTAGAAACATAAATTGTATTTTTGTTGATTATTTACAGTGCAATCGTTTGCTGAGGTGGTGTCCCTCTCCAGATTGTAACAATGCAATCAAAGTGCAATATGTGGAAGCCAGGCCTGTAACATGTAAGTGTTCACACACGTTCTGCTTCGCATGTGGCGAGAACTGGCACGATCCTGTCAAATGCCACTTGCTGCGTAAGTGGATAAAGAAGTGCGATGATGACTCAGAGACTTCTAACTGGATAGCAGCAAATACAAAGGTTAGCATCTACATCCATACCTATACTCTGCAAACCACCATGAAGTGCATGGCAGATGGTACGTCTCATTGTACCAGTTATTAGGATTTCTCCCCATTTCATTCATGTATGAAGTGCGGGAAGAATGATTGTTTGAATTTCTGTGTGTGTGTGTGTGTGTGTGTGTGTGTGTGTAGCAATTATTCCAATCTTATTCTCATGATTCCTATGTGAGTGATACATAGGAGGTTACAGTATATTCATAGAATCATCATTTAAAGCCGGTTCTTGAAACTTTGTTAGTAGACTTTCTCAGGATAGTGTGTCTGTCTTCTAGAGTCTGTCCAGTTTCTCCAGTATCTCTGTGACAGTGCCCCACTGATCAAACAAACGTGTGACCATTAATGCTGCCCTTCTCTCTGTACATTCAATATTTCCTGTTAGTCCTATTTGGTACAGGTCTCACACACTTAAACAATATTCTAGAACCGGTCACACGTGTGATTTCTAAGCAATCTCCTTTGTAGACTGATTGAACTTCCCCAGTATTCTACCTATAAACTGAAGTCTACCACATGCTTTACCCACAACTGAGCCTGTGTGAACATTCTATTTCGTATCACTACAAAGTATTACATCCAGGTATTTGTATGAGTTGACTTTTTTTGTGAAGTACACATTTTTATATCTTCAAACGTTTAAAGCAAGCTTCCAATGTTTGCAGCACTTTGAAATGTTATCGAGAGCTGACTGAAAATTTATATAGCTTCTTTCAGGAGATAAGATATGAAGTTGTTGCAGTAAAATAAATACTCAGATAAGAACTCTTGCTGAGCTATTTGACATGTTAACTTCAGATTTCATACAAAGATAACAATTTGCACAGTGCATTAGGAGTTCACACTCATCGCCATAACTAAACTTCCAATTCCTGCACTCACCCCGACTTACCGAGTAACAATAGTGTGAGAAGTAATAACTGCTCACACTGTGTACAATAGGTGTGGAATATTATTGTTCTTCATAAGAGTATGTGCATGTGTACTGTATAAAGCCATATGAATAACAAATTTGGTAAAGGCAATATGTACTTACTGTGAAATATTTGAAAATATGTACGGGACATTGTGCATTGTAAGCAAGGAGTCTGAACTGAAACGAAAGTGGATGCGTGGGAAGCAGCTCTCACTCCTCATTTAGAAGGGCGTCTGGCTTATAGAAGGCAATAATACCAGTGATGGGATATTGGCTGCTGGACTCGCATTTGGGCAGACCATGGTTAAAATCCCCCTCCAGCATTACTGATTTAGATCTTCTTCGGTTTACATCAGTTGGATGTAAGGATGTTTCCTTTGGAAAGGAAGCTGACATCCTAGCCCCATTGTAATCCTATGCAAGCTTCTGCTCCATCTCGAATGACCTCATCGTCAATTGGATGTCAAAACATAATCTTCCTTTTCCTGTGCTGAATCTCGCATTTTGTTTATTACATGCCACTTTCTATATAACATTTTGAGAAACAAAATTTGACATGGATAGAACACAAAATCTTTCATAAGGAACTGTAGTAGGTAAGTCACCTTTTTTAAAGAACCAGACAAAGTAAGAAGTAACTTAACACATTTTGTCAATTATTTTCAGGAGTGTCCAAAGTGTAATGTCACAATTGAGAAAGATGGTGGCTGCAATCACATGGTTTGCAAAAATCAGAACTGTAAAGCAGATTTTTGTTGGGTGTGCCTAGGTCCTTGGGAACCTCATGGATCTTCATGGTAAGTTCTATCACCATAAATACCTGCAATTAATTCTCTGTGAATTAATGTGTTCTGGATATCACTAGCATTCATTAGAATACAAGCAGTATCCATTTTTCCATTAAGTGATTCTAGTCACAGTGAAATTACTGACACTCACCTGTGGATAAAATCACAAATGATAAAATATGGCATACTCAGGAGATTGAATTAGTTGTGTAGCTTTTCTTACTTAAACTATCTCATTTTAATAAGTAAAAATGCAGTAAACAGATACAGAATTATTTTAGGCCAGAAAGAAACAGTACTACCAGTGGATGCTTCATCTCTCCATCCTTTAATAAGATATTAAACAATGGAAAATCCATGATGGAACTTAACAGTATAATGAAAAGGATAGTTGCTACTCACCATATAGCGGAGGTGCTGAGTCACAGAAAGGCACAATAAAAAGACTGTCACAAAGTTAGCTTTTGACCAACAAGACCTTTGTGAAAAGTAGACAAAGCGCGCGCGCGCGCACACACACACACACACACACACACACACACACACACACACATTCGCACGAGTGTGTGCATGTGTGTATGTTGTTTTACTTTTCACAAAGGCCTTGTTGGCTAAACGCTAACTTTCTGACCGTCTTTTTGTGGTGCCTTTCGGCAACTCAACATCTCAGCTATTTGTTAAGTGTTTTTTTTTTTTTTTTTTAAATAGTGCGTTCTTATTACCGTGCCTATTTCACTTACATTACCCATTCCAATACTTACTTTTTTACAGCGTTGCTATAGATTACTTCAGGGTAGTTCCTTAAATAGGCCATGGCTGCTTCCTTCCCTAATTTTTACCCATTTGAGGTAACTTTCTAATTGCCATAGTGCTAGTGGGGCTTCTTTCATTACCCCCTCTTCCACCCTTGATAGCCTCCCCCCCCCCCCCCCCCCCACACACACACACACACACACACAAGCGATTGTACAACTAATTACTCAAAGTTTGTTCATGTGCCGTGTCTTTGCCATATTCTGTTGTTTGCGCTTTGGTTTTACAACATTACATCATTCCAGTATCTTCCCTAGGCTGTTTTATTGAAATAAAAGTTAATTGACTGTTTATTGTATTATTTCCTCCTTTGTTTCTGTAAGCTGTTGAGTGTTTCTGAGATGTGCTAAAAACTTGCTGTTGAAGACCATTAGTAGGTTATGAGATGACTGTTTTAAGTACAGTATAACCTCGCTTTTATGTTCCCGGAATTAAAGTTTTCCCGCCATTTACGACATTTTTTATTGGTCCCATCAAATTTCCTATGCCCACAATGTTAATTTGCACCTGATTTGGCATCAGCACATTTATAATTTTCCTGTGATTTACGTATTACGAAAAAATATTTCTGGAGAAAATATGATGCTGGTATAATGTTGGCCGTCCAGTAGTGTTTACAAATATTAAATGCTTAAGTTTCTTGACACCCCAGTGCACTCTATTCAGTGGATTTGAGCGGGTAAATGAGTAAAAGCTGTAACAATTATTTTTGCCGTATCTCCTGCCGCTGCCTAGCTCTACTTGGCGTGGTGGCTGATGGGAGTAACTAGGTTCATTCGAATGAAGATATCATGAACAATCACAACCATTTTTGAACTGTCTCTACTGGGAAAATGGAGTTTCGTGATTACTGTGATCGTCGTGACACCTTTGATGAACCATATTTAGCGTGTTTAAGCGTATGGCCACGTGGAGCGCTAGTTGACACTGTCATTCACTTTGTTTTGCTCAAATGTTTTTAGTGTAAACACAGTGCCGGTTACGTATTGTATTCATGCTAAGCAAAATGTGTTTCAAGAATTTATTCTCGTTGTCAAGTACAGCATTTATGTATGTATTTTTTGTGATGATACACAAACAGACAAACAACGTCAGTGATAGCTTGTGCACGTGTGTGTGTGTGTGTGTGTGTGTGTGTGTGTGTGTGTGTGTGTGTGGTTTTCTACATAACTGATAGGCACAGTAAGTACCTGATAACCTTAAAAAGTTTGGTACAGTGCAAGAGATGCAGAATAACACTATACAGAATACTTATTTACATATTTGCACTTGACAATAAGAAAAAAATTCTCAAATTGTGTTGTGCTAAGCATGAAAAAATACGTAATTAGTGCAATATTTCATTATTTAAATAATGAATGACAGCTGCAGGATTTCCAAAAATATCAATTATAACATTTGAAATTAAGTCAGATGTTTCCACTTCCCGAGCAGATATCAATTCCAGTTACATTAGCTGTTTTTATTAGATACTAAACCTTTATTTGATCATAAAAAAAGTCCTGACAAGTCTTTTGACACCTGTTATGTACTTACATCATACATAAAGTACAAGGGGCTACCCTATACAAACTTTTACAGCTTAAAACATTATTTCCCACATTTTATACCATTTTTTTAAGTCCCTTGAAAAGTGTAAAAGCGTGGTTTTGCTGTATGCTGCAGGTCTTCGCCAGCAGTGCACAGATTACAGTTTTTTTGAGAAGAGCAGGGATAAGAACAAATGGTATTGTCAGACTGGCTTTGAACTTGGATATTGCACGATGAAATTTGGCTGGAGAATTATAGGTGTCAAACATGTCTGGGTGAATAAAAAGAAATAAGTAGTTTTTTGCATAAGGTGAAGTTTGAAATAAACCAGAATTGGAGGTGAGGCCATGATAATTTTCTGGTAAGAGTTACCTAGTGCCCCACACTCATCAATATTGATGTGAAAACATTTATTTTCTCTCCTTCATACTTTCTTATACAACAAAATACCATCAGATTGCTAATAACAAGAAGACTAACAGTGCATAAACAGTGCTAGAGCCTACAATGGATAGATCGTGTCTGTATGTGTTTGTCATGAAGTATTGGTTTTGCCTGTGACATCTTTGGACCGATGTTGGTGCATGTACATAATTATTATGGATTAGCCTTGTGTAAAAGTTATAAATTGTGTAGGGTGGAAGCATATTTAGTGAAGACATTGATTCAAGTGCAGTTGTGAAGAGCTTTTGCAGCGCTAATTGTACCCAAAGCGAGACAATAAAAATACTCACAGGAATAACAGTGAAACTCGGTATTAAATTAGCAAATTACTAATTAATGTAAGATACTGCAAATATGCTCAGAATTATGAAAAGTGCAGCAGAGGAAAGCTTGTGTCAAAAGGAATCTAAAATGCCTAAAAGGTCCAGAACCGAGTAAATGTGAGAGCTATTTTAGTGTTGAAAAGGAAATGGAAAAACTGCGCAAAGTGATTACGTAGCTGGCCCATCAGGCGTATAGCAGTCAGCAACAGTACAAACTTGTGATTTATCTAGTCTGAAACCATTGTATTAATAAGATTGATAACTAAAGTAAATATTAATATGAGAAACCTGTCATGATTTTACCCTGATGTTTTTGTGAAAAATCTACACCACAGACCTCAGTTGCATATGCAGGACTTCTTAGTTTGTGCAGTTTTAGTTTTCGTAGTGAAAATTGCATTAAACAAGTCACTAATATAGATATCAGGCTATGCTACAGATCAGTCTGTTACCAGACCCGTACTTCTCACCTATGTTAGTCATTGATGTAGCAGACATGCAACTGGGTTGTCGCTTTCCGTATGTGTATATTGTCACACTTCCAACTGTTTTGCTAGTATTCTCTTGACACATAGCAGCCTTTTGTTGGAAAAAGCAAACTATATTTCGTATGAAAAAAAAAAAGATATGTTGTTCGGTAATTTGTTTATTTACTCAATTTGTGGTCCCCTAATTTGTTCACTTACTCATTCTGTGCTCCCCTTCCTCTAATGGATTCAGTGTGTTTATACATTATAGTGTTCAAGCATTATCTTTTTCAAATGTTACTTTCTTATGTTGGCCTTTGCATGTAATTGCAATTATTTACTTTTTAATGTAGGTATAATTGCAATCGCTATGATGAAGAAGAAGCAAAAGCAGCAAGGGATGCTCAAGAAAGGTCACGTGCAGCTCTCCAACGGTACTTATTCTATTGTAACCGGTACATGAACCACATGCAGTCTCTCAAATTTGAACACAAGCTGTATGCCTCAGTGAAAGAAAAGATGGAAGAAATGCAGCAGCATAATATGTCATGGATAGAGGCAAGTTTTATGCACTAATAATTTAACAGTTTGCAGATGAAATGGTGTGTGTGTGTGTGTGTGTGTGTGTGTGTGTGTGTGTGTGTGTGTGAATTGGAGGAGGAGGGGGGGGGGGTCTGTAGATTTGTGATAAAGACCCTGCAATATCCTGAAGAACTAAAGGAAGTAATTAAAGAAAAAAAAGGCACTATGAAGTGTAAAAATCATTTACACTTCAGTGAAAGCTATTAAAGTTTGAAATGAAGGTACACATAATGTGAAAAGAATTATGAAGTCAGAAAAGACTTCTACACAGAGTGAGGAATCAATGGGATTATTGACAGTTCCTAGGTTTAGCATTAGTGATTGTTTCATCTGGGCAAAAGACAGACAGAAAAATGTATGGCTAAGGATGTGCATGTAATGTAAAGAGAAAAGGAAAAGTCACTTTCGGCTAAAGATGACTTGCATTGTTTGGTGCACTATCATGAGGTCGATACAAGTCAAGATGACGTGCACACCTATTAATCTGATTGTAAAAATTTAAAAAATTCATAATGTACATATTAAAAGTATCTGTCTGCTCTCAGAATTGTGTCTTCCACACCCCCTTACACCTCTACCACAATTGCCTTTTTATTTTTCCTCTTTTCTTTCTCATTTATCTCTTTATCTTGCATTTCTTTACCAAATTTAATCCTTACCTCTGATTTGTCATCTTTCTGCATCTCATTATGAGTTATGTGGGATTTGAACTTCAGCTGCCATAATCAATTATTATATTCTGGGTCTTTTTCTGCACTTAGTCTTCCCTACACCATTTGTAAATCTTTTCATGGACTTCCCTTTCCACCTTAATTTCCTAATGATAATGAAACTTTCAAGCTTTTTCATTGTTTTTGGTTCTGTAAAGCCTATTCCAGTTGTTATTTTAAAAGCTCATAAGCTGCCTTCTTTTGTTGCATTAAACATGTTCCATGTTTAACAAATGTGGAAATATCATCTCTGTTTTGAACAAACTAGTAAAACAGAAGTATAACAAAATATTAAAAGAATAACTGCATTGTCAGTATTATAAGCAACCCTAGGAAACAAAATGGTTATGTCAAAACTGTGACAACCATTTAGTTCCCTGCAGTGTTTCCTTGTGTATGACTGAGCGAGGTGAGACAATGGTTAGCTCACTCAACTTGCATTTGGGAAGGCAACAGTTCAAACCCATATCTGGCCATCCTGATTTAGGTTGTCCGTGATTTCCCTAAATTGCTTCAGGCAAATGCCAGGATGGTTCCCTTGAAAGGGCTTGGCAGAGTTCCTTCCCTAATCTGATGGAACTGATGACCTCGTTGTATGGTCCCCTCCCCCAAATTAATCAACCAACCTTGTGTATGGCTAACATTTGGTACCTCAGTACACACTGTATTTCTTTAGATAAAAATCTACAAAGTAAGATGCTATCCTGTTTTGTCTGAACAGTTAAGTTACTCTCGATTATAACCATCATTGCAGAATGCACATGCTGTAGCAAAGCTGGAGAAGGTGCATGCCCATGCCACACAAACTTTTGATCCTCGACATAACCCGTCCCCCTCCCTCTCTCTTTGCTTATTGCAACACACACACACACACACACACACACACCTCATTGTTCATTCTCACCCACGTTCCTGTACATTTTTAACATATTTCTGTGTTGTTTCATGCAGTGTCATTGTAGTTTTGCGTATTTTTATGTATTTGTGCATATTTTTACATGTGTGTGCATATTTTTGCTTATCTGAGCATGTTTGTGTGTGTCTTCACATGTTTTTTATGCTTCTTTTTGCATCTTTTCGCTTATCCAGCTCCTCTCACAACCATAAACACATATTTTGCCCATTTCTGCATCTTTCCTATTTCCTTTACACCAGAAAAGTATCCCTTTCCCTGGCTAAAACCCAGTCCAACATCCTGTTTATCAAATGCTGCCTAAACCTTGGAATCTCTCCAAATGACCTAACTGTAAAGATTCCTCTCTCTGTATCCCACCCCTCCATTCACAATGACCTACACCTTTTCAGATTCCATCAATCCCTGGCCCTCACAAACCTGGTACTGTACAAACACATCTCCATGGCACAGACATCTCAGAACTACCTCTGCTCCCACCACACGATACTACTACTCTGCAATCCCTACTTCATACATCAATCCATGAAATTGAATCCGTTGCTCTCCAGCACCTGGATGAGCATTCTAGACAACACTTCTGTAAGCTATCCAACTTGCTGAAATCTTACTGCCGCCTTGGGGCACCATTATCCAACCCTCATTGTACCCACAGTGTTCCCCCCAGGGAGCCCGCAGTCCTTCTGTGGGTACAGGTGTGGTGCGCACGGGGTCCCGAGCTATTGCAGTCTCCTTTCCTTTCCAGGCTGCATTCACGTCCCTGTTCCTCTCCCTCCCTATCCTTGCTGCTTTGTCCCTGCTCCTTCTTTTCCCTCTTAGTGGACTTCTTTAGGTCGACCTGGCCGTCCTCCTGGCTTTGTTTTGGTGTGTGCTATTTTTCGGCGTTTTTTTGGTCCCCTTTGGGTTTGACCTCCATTTCCAAAATTTTCCATTCAGTTTGAGCCATTTGGGGATGAACTTCCTACCTTGCTTCCATGGTACAGGTTCCTTTCCTCCTCCCCTCCCCTTTGCACCCTGGCCCCCCTCCTGCTAGGTCACCAGCATGGTATCCAATCTGTGTGGTGGGGCTGTTAAGTACCCACTTTGTTGAGCCCCCTGAAACCACAGGGAACAGACTGCTAGTACTTGAGCTGTTAACACTTCGTGTATGCCCAGGAGTCAATGCTCTTCACTTTGGGGCACCATAACTCCCGGCAATGGCCGCCATGCCAGACAGCCCTTGCTGTGGCTGGGTAGCACCCACAGAGTGAGCCCCTGATCAGAGTGGATGTTACTAGGGCGGACGCCTTGTGCATGAAGCGACAAAAGCTTCACTAACCTGGCCATTCTGTGGCCATCTCTGAGAGTGGTAGCAGACGTGACATTCCTTCTGATTCTTTGGCCTTCCCCTTCCTGGCCACCCCCTGGATGATGGTCAAGCTTGCTGGCTTGGGTTGAAACCTTTCCCCCGGTACCTGGTTTGTACCAGGACGGATGGCAGAAGTTTTGCCATGCCATGACCAAGCCTTTGTTTTTCGTGGAGACGATTGAAGGTAAGTATGGTGAAGTGGAATCGATGAGTAAAATGCGGCCCGGTGCTTTGCTCATAAAGACATCATCTACCGCCCAATCAAATGCCCTGCATGCTTGTGACCGTCTTGGTGACGTCCCAGTCTCCGTCACGCCCCACCAATCTTTGAACTTGGTACAGGGCATTATTTTCCACAGAGATCTTCTTCTCGAAACTGATGAGGAGCTACATGCTAACCTGGAGCGGCGAGGGGTTTGTTTTATCCGCCGTGTGCAGCGAGGCCCTCCAAACAATCGCACCGCTATGAGCACCTTCATCCTGGCCTTCAAGGGGGATGTTCTCCCAGAGTAGGTCAAAGTAATGTTGTATCGGTGTGATGTAAAACCTTATATTCCACTACTGATGAGATGCTTTAAATGCATGTCCTCATGCTACACCACTGATCCCTCTGCAGTGACGGTGGGCGGCCCCTCAATGAGGGGAGTGCCTGTGCTCCGCCACCGGTGTGTGTAAATAGTCATGGCCAGCATTCTCCCACGCTCGCCTGTGTGCCCAGTGTTTGTGAAAGAAAGGAGGATTCAAGAGTACAAAACCTTAGATCGGCTCACCTACACCGAGGCTCGTCAAAAGTATGACCGGCTCCATCCCGTGTCAGTGACTTCTACTTTTACTTCAGTTACGTCCATTCCCCATCCTACCCCCCTCCTCTTTCCATCCCCACCCCATTCGCCCCATGCCTTCAGCCCTCTCCATCCTCTCCCCCTTCCCGTCAGTACCCATACCCACCCCTTCGGGTGCTGCTCCCCTTCCCCCGCCGGAGAAGTACTCCCCTCCGGTAGCCGCCGGTACTGGAGCTCCTTCCCAGGACTCCTCTTCCCGGCACCCTCCTGAAAGGTGATCTACTGCTCCACATCGGCAGCGCGATTCGCGGCCAGTGGGCACCAAGATTGCCTGTTGTAATTCCGTGTCGCCTCCGCTGACGTCTGCTCTTCTGTTCCTTCCCAAGAGAAGAAGCAGAAATGCAAGAACAAGGGCAAGGCCCCTCCGGTACTCACTGAGGTGCAGCCTTCCCCCCCTCCAGTCAGTCAATGAACCAACAGTCTGACCCCACCTATATGGATATTACCCCATTCCTATCGATGACGGATGGCAACTCGGCAGTGTAACGGACTCTGGTCCCTTCGCTTCCTCTGTGGACTCCAGCTTGAGAATCCTCCAGTGGAATTGTAATGGGTATTTGTGTCACCTTCAAGAGTTGCAGCCCCTTCTTTCCTTCTACTCTGTCGCTTGTATTGCCCTCCAGGAGACCCATTTTGTCCATTCTTACTCACGTGCCCTTCATGGGTTCCACACTTCCTGTCATAACCGAATTGGCCCTTTACAGGCTTCTGGTGGTGTCTGTACCTTGGTTCACAAGGACATTGTTATTAAATGGGTTCTCCTCCACACCACTCTGGAAACCATTGCTGTCAGGGACCATCTGGCCACTCCCATCACAATCTATAATCTTTACCTCTCACCTGACAGGTCACTCACATCCGATGCCCTCACCACCTTTCTTAACAACTCCCTTCTCCCTTCCTGCTATTAGGGGACTTTAATGCCCACAAGTCTCTTTGGGGTAGTGATACGACTACTGACCTGGGCAGGACAGTTGAAGTTCTTCTGACAGGGCTTGACCTCTGTTTACTAAACACAGGCGCTCCCACACACTTCAGTATGGCGCACAGCACTTTCTCTACCATTGACCTCTCCAACTGCAGTCCTGGCTTTCTTTCCTCCATTCAGTGGGGAGTCCACGATGACTCATGTGACAGCGACCGTCGACCATTACCCGATTGTTTTGACCTTCCTTCAGTGTCTCTCGCCCCATCTCCCTCCCAGAAGGGCCATATATAAGGCTGATTGGGGTGTCTTCTCCTCTGCTCCCATTCCCCCTGTATTGCCACACGACAGTGTTGAGGAATCTACTCAGACGTTGACTGCCGCCATCCTTTTAGCAGCTGTTTCAGCAATCCCTTCTTCCTCAGGTTCCCTACGCCGGAAGACGGTCCTTTGGTGGACTCTGGAAATTGCTGCGGTCATAAAAGACCACCACTGTGCTCTTCAACACTTCAAGCAGCACCCTTCTACTGCTCTTCTTCTGGTCTTTAAACGACTCCGCACCCGGGCCCGCTACCTAATCAAGTTTCAGAAATGGATTTGCTGGGAATGATACATAGCTGCCATAGGACCACACACCCCTTCTTCACAAATCTGGGTGAAACACAAGTGAATTTTTGGCCACCGTCTTCCCACTGGGGTTGCAGGAATTTCTGGCATGGTGTTGTCCTTACCAATCCGGACTTTGTAGCAGAAAATTTCGCTCAGCACTTTGCTCAAGCTTCGGCGACCATGTTCCTTCTCCTGGAAGACCGCTCAGAACGACTGCTTTTGTCTTTTGTTTCTCGCTGCTCGGAGCCATATAATGGTCCATTCAGCGAGTGGAAATTTGCCAACGCCCTCGCCATTGGTGGCTGGCCACTATCGTAAACTGACCCTCTTCAACCCTCTGTGGACTGAGGGAGTCTTTCCTACCCAGTGACAGGAAAGCATTGTTGTTCTGGTGTTGAAGCGAGGGAAGTCGCCTCTTCAGTTGGATAGCTATTGCCCAATTAGCCTTACAAAAACCCTCTGCAAGCTCCTTGAATGCATGGTGAGTAGGCGGCTGTTTTGGATCATTGAATCCCGCGACCTTTTGTCATCAACTCAAAGTGGTTTTCGCTATGGCCACTCTACGGTGGATAACTTGGTCCACCTGAAGTCTGTTATCTGCTCGGCTTTTGCTCATAGGCAACACCTCCATGCAGTCTTCTTTGATCTGCATAAAGCCTATGACACCACCTGGTGGCACCACATCGTCACCACCCTTCACAAATGGGGCCTTCGCGGCGCTCTGCCCATTTTTATCCATAACTTCCTTTCTTGTCACTCTTTTCGGGTCCAAGTTGGCTGCTCCTACAGCACAGCACTCCCCATCGGCAAGAAAATGGGGTTCCACAGGGTTCTGTGCTGAACGTCCCTCTCTTTCCCATAGCCATTAATGGTCTGGTGACAGTTGTTGGGCCGATAGTGTCCCCTCTTTGTATGCTGACGATTTTTTTATTTACCTCGCTTCCTCCATAATGGGCACTGCAGAACGCTGTCTACAGGTTGGAAATTTGCCAGGCGCACTCATGGGCTCTCTCCCATGGCTTTCAGTTTTTGGCGGCCAAGACATGTCGTGCATTTCTGGTGTCGCCGTACAGTCTGTTCCCATCCGGAACTGTTCCTCGATGGCCAGCCCCTTGAGGTAGTGGACACCCATTGCTTTTTGGGCCTTGTCTTCGATACCTGGTTGACATGACTCCCTTATCTTCGCCAGCGGAAGAGGACATGCTGGTCCCATATCGGTGCTCTTAGGTGTCTGTACAATACCACCTGGGGTGCAGATTGCTCTGTTCTCCTGCGATTGTATCAAGCGTTGGTCCAGTCTCGTTTAGACTGTCGAAGTCCTCTCCGTCACCTTCGACGCTGCAGATACTAGACCCCATCCACCACTGTGGGATCCGACTTGTGACTGGTGCCTTCTGGAGTAGACCCATACTTAGCCTTCTCGCAGAAGGAGGGATTTCACCACTGCGAGCTCTGCATCAACAACAGCTGATATCTTATGAAATACGCATTACTGCACCCCACAGCACCTTAATTATATCCTCCTTTATCCAGACACGGAGATCACCCTGGCTCAGCGGCGGTCACGATGTGTGCCTACCATGGCTGACCACATTCAGTCACTCTTTTGTGAGCTCCAGCAATTCCCTTTACCGCCTCTTTTCTCTGCTCACGCATGTACCCCTCCTTGGTGCGTTTCTCGGCTGCAGCTCTGTCTTCATCTCTAAATTGATTCAAAGGATTCTGTCCCTCCGATAGCTCTTCGTTCAGGGTTCAGAAGTGATTTATACTGATAGCTCCATGGTTGCTGACCACACTTGGTTTGCTTACACCTATGCGCGATGCACAGAACTTCATTCCTTGCCAGATGGTTGTAGTTTTTTTACTGCAGAATTGGTAGCCATCTTGTGCGCACTGGTACATCTCCGCTCCTGCTCAGGACTATCCTTCACTATCTGTAGTGACTCATTGAGCGGTTTGCACACTATCGGCCAGTGCTTCCCTCGCCACCCGTTGGTTTTTACTGTCCAGGACTCCCTTTCTCTCCTTGTTCAATGTGGATGCTCGGTGGTTTTCATTTTGGCCCCAGGCCTTGTTGGGATTCCTGGCAATGTACTTGCCGATCGACTGGCTAAGTTAGCTACTATCAGGCCATCTCTTGCATTTGGCATTCCGGAAATAGACCTTCGCTCGGCATACGTTGTCAGGTTTTGGGCTTTTGGGATGCAGAATGACACCCTCTTTCTTTGCCAAGAAGCTCAGGGCGAGTAAGGATTCACAACTCCGTGGCGGTCCTCCTCCTGGGCCTCTCGCAAGGCCCGTGTCATCCTATGCTGGCTCCGCTTCGGCCATACTTGGTTGACTAATGGTTATCTCCTCCAGCATGAGGCCCCCCCCCCCCCCCCCCCCTGTGTCATTGTGAATCGATGTTGAATGTGGCTCACATCTTATTGGGCTGCCCCAACATAGCCACCTTGCATCGGACTTTTAGTTCTCCCAAAACTCCCTACCAACTCTCCACCAAATCCAGAGCCAAAACATTCTTGTAACACTGTCTTAAGTTTTCCACCAAAACCCTCAGCTCCACAGATGTTTCAGTCATATCCAAAGGCAGCCCTATACCCAAATTTAACCATACTAGACTTGTCAAAGACGTACTCTCCTTCTTCCGATCCTTGCAATGGAAACTCTTCTTTGATGACAATCGTTGCAACCAAAACAACTGTAATTCCAACATTGCACCCTGCCTTTTCCACTTTATAACACCACCCAGCCATGATCCTTGCCTCCCACCTAATCACCTGCTGGTCACCTTCCAGGAATTTCTTACCTCCAACTTAGCCTCGCTTCCTTCCCAGGACCCCTTCCTCACAACACCAACCTTTCAGCAGAAGAAAGAGCAGTCATACACAACCTCAAAACAAATCCTGACCTAATCATCCTATCTGCAGACAGAGAATCTGTTATGAATCACTTGGCAGTATGCCTCCAACATTTGCCTGACTATTCCACCTACAAACTCTATCAAACTGATCTTATCATAGAAGTCCAACACAAACTCCAATCAATCCCTGCTTAAAGTCTTAGGCCCTTCCCAGAACATCTCCCCTGAATTCATTTCCCTTCTCACCCCTGTGGCACCCCACACACCCACCTTCTACATGCTGCCCAAAATACATAAACCCAACAGTCCTGGATGCCCCATTGTGGCTGGTTATTGTGCTGCCACTGAAAGAATTTCAGCCCTCATTGACCAACACCTCCAACCAGTTGCCCATAGTCTAGCTGCCCACGTCAAAGACATGAACCACTTTCTTCGCTGACTCTCCACCACCTCCACCCCTTTGCCTCGTGGATCCCTACTTGTCACTGTTGACGCCACCTCCTTGTGCACAAACATCCCTCATTCCCATGGTCTTACCACTATTGAACACTACCTTTCCCAATGTCCTTCAGACTCCGGACCCACTACTTCATTCCTCATACTCCTTACTGACTTTATCCTAACCCACAACTACTTCTCATTTGAAGGCAAAGCATATAAATAAATCTGTGGCACAGCCATGGGCACCCGCATGGCATCTTCCTATGCCATCCTTTTTATGGGCCGTCTAGAGGAGACTGTCCTAGCCTCCCAAACATCAAACTCTTAGACTGGTTCAAGTTCATTAATGATGTCTTCATGATCTGGACCCTTCATTCCTCCACAACCTGGACACCATCACATGGTGATACTCAACGCTGCATGCCACCTTCCTAGATGGTGAGCTCCTTCTTGCTGATGGCTGCATTCACACCTATGTTAAACCCACATTAAACCCACCAATTACCAACAGTCCGTGCATTTTGAAAGCTGTCATCTCTTTCACACCAAAAAATTCTTCTCTTACAGACAGCCCGGTCACCTGGGAACAGTGTATCTGCAGTGACAAAAACTCTCTTGGCCAGTATACTGAGGGTTTCACCAAGGCCTTCTGACATAGGCACTATCCCCCAGATGTAGTCTGCAAACAGATCTCCCGTGCAATTTCCTCTCACACGCCCAATCTTCCCACCACCCCCAAGAACCACACTCTTAAGAGTGTCCCCTAAAGCCAGTACCACCCTGGACTGGAACAACTGAACCACTTCCTTTGCCAAGGCTTTCATCATGCCCTGAAATGCGACATCGTACCCAAGATACTTCCCACCCCTCTATCACCCACCCTACCTCCACAACATCCCTTCCATCTCTATGCCACCTCCAATGTCACTCTCTTGCCACAAGGATCATATCTCTGTGGAAGACCCAGGTGCAAAACCTGCCCAATCTACCCACAGAGTACTTCGTATTCCTGTCCTGTCACGGGTTTATCCTACCTCATCAGGGGCCGGGCCACATATGAGATCAGTCATGTCATTTACCAGCTTTGCTGCAATCATTGCACAGGTTTTTATGTTGTTATGATTACCAAACACCTGTTCACCAGGATGAATGGGCAGTGCCAGACTGTAGCCGAGAGCAGAGTAAATGTGACACAACATGGAGTTGAACATAACACACTTCATTTCAGTGGCTACTTCACTACCAGAGCCACCTGGATCCTCCCCTCCATCACCATCTTTTCTGAACTGCGCACTTGGGATTTATCCTTAAAACACATTCTCCATTCACATAATTATCCTGGCCTCAACCAATGGTAATTTACTGTCCCAACCCCCTCCACCCAACACTTTCCACCCCCTCAGTCCTGGCACCACCTCCCCATTCTCATCTCCGATACTGTTTATTTGCAGCTCTCTGCCAATGCATCCGCCTGTCTTTCCCTGCTCCTTTCCGTTTTTCTTTTTTCCCCCCTCCCACTCCGTACACCACAACATCCTGACACTGTGCCAGTTGGTGGTCCAGTCCCTGCACCCTTCACCATACAGCATTTGTCTATCACCCCACCCATAGACTACCATCACTTCCCCTTCCCTGCCCCCTCCAAATAGCTGCTTCCATCCCACATGATGTTGTATTCTGGCCGAAGATGCTGGAGAGTTGGCGGTCATGTGTGCATGAGGTGCGTCCTTGCTTGTGTATATGAATGGCGTGTGTCTGTTTCTTTCACTCATGAAGACTGTGGCTGATAGCTTCAAGCAAGTGTCTTTTAATTGTGACTGTCTGCAAATTGATGTATCTTCCTTATGGTAAGTAGCAATTTGTCTTTTCCTACATTGTTGAAGATGCATGTTAGCTAGTTTATTGTATGCACTAATTTATTGAGTGCAGTCCTTGCCCTGATGCAGTTTTCATATCTATAATTTTTGAAATTGTCGTTTATAGTTCATTTTCCCCATAAAAAAAAAATTAAATTGCTCTCTCTCTCTGTCTCTCTGTCTCTCTCTCTCTCTTTTCCTCTTCCTCTTTCTCTTCCTCTTCCCCTCCCCTTTTTCCGTTATCCAAAAAGGTCTGTCCATTTTTTGTTAAAATGAATATATTCTCTTCATTAAAGTTACAAACTGCTCAGTGGAGCTTATTACATTTGTTAACCAATACTTTCCAAGAAAACCAAGAACAGTGAAGAGATAATTATTGATAGGAAAAGTACCTACACAGTGTAGTGAAACTATCCTTTCAACATTTTTGGTCTGCACTGCAGATGCAACAGCAGCCAGTTTATACATAGCGGACTAATCTCAGTTATATACTAGCATTTCCCAGCAGTGTGCTATCATCAGCTGACTCAGAGGTTCGACTTTTCATTACTCCTTTCCTTTCAGACCTCAGTCACACACACACAGTTTTAATTTGTTACAAATTTGCATTAAAAGAATGTGCACATTATATTTTATTACATGTTAAAGAAAAGACGACCATAATTACTGCACAAAATGTCAAAAATTTAAGAGACCAGAAATTTCTTACTGTGATAATAGCTTAGATTTCACTGCATTGTGTCTCTCCCATATGATTTGACTTAACAATAGGTATATGTATGTGCATATTGTTCCAGGTTCAGTTCTTGAAGAGAGCTGTCGACATCTTGTGTCAGTGCCGCCAAACTCTGATGTATACATATGTGTTTGCATATTATTTAAAGAAAAATAACCAATCAGTTATTTTTGAGGTACTTATTTTTTCACTTGTATATGATAAATGTCATCTGTTTTTAAATTTGGTGTCATTAATTAGCGGGAGACTGTGACTTAGTTTTTTGCTGTGTTAATCTTAGGAAGAACATTCCTAGTTCAGAACTTGGTTGATCTTTGATACAGTTTCACATCTGTGTGTGTCAGAAAAGCACAACCACAACTAACCTCATTATGTAACCTTTTTTTTTCCTTCATTGCAAAAAGCTGGTTCTATAGGCATCAAGATGGCAGTTAGCTATGGCAGTCACACAAATAGTTCTGTTTTCTACATTTAAATAGTTCTGTTTTCTACATTTGAAACTCTAGATTTTCTTTAGTGAACAATCTCCCACATCCAGGACACATCAGTCTGAGTTCTTTGTACAATAATGATAATCTAGTGACTAACAAGAATTACATTGTACTTACATACAGTATTAAGCACTGGAACATATAGTTTGGTGTAGGGATGTTGTAGTATTCAGTAACTAATTAATCAGAGTGTATGCTAAGTTCTCTTAAAACCTGTTTACTTCTTCCCAGGATAACCAACGGGATTTGGAAAGTGCCACAGAAACATTGTCAGAGTACTTGGAGAGAGATATTACATCTGAAAATTTGGCAGACATAAAGCAAATAGTCCAGGATAAATACAGGTAGGAGAACCGCTAAAAGTTTGTTGCAACTTCTACTAAAAATTTCAGTAGATACTGAGCTGTTGTTAAACATGATAAATTCCCTCACGATGTTTCCTTGTATTAGTTCTGCAAGGTAAGTTTGCTGTCTGTGTACGTGCAAATCCCTTAAAGTCTGCAGGAAAACATTCTGCTAGGAGGTTGGTATTGACACAACTCCTCAGTACCCTTGAGATGAGTAAGTAAACCTGTCACGAGGTGTGCAGCTTAGTTTGAACTTAACAGATTGTTCAAACAATGGAAACTCCGGGTTGTAATATCAATAATATAAGGAAAATGTGGCAGGAAAAGGGAAGGCCTAGCAAGGTAAGGTGGGGGGGGGGGGGGGTGGAGCGGACAGTGACTAGAATGCTATTAGGCATAGCACCAGATAGCTGTGGGGCAGGAAGGGGGGGGGGAAACGGGCAGCAAAAAAGGAGAAGAGCAAGGAAGGGGAAAGATGGGCGTATGCGATAGCAGAGGGTGGAACACAGAGGGTAAGGGGATGAGAATAGGGAGGAAGTGATCACACAGACGGGACGGACACTGTTAGGTGGAGGGTGCATGGACTGTAGGTTATGGTAGATTGAGCCCAGGATAATTTTGAGAGCGGAGAATGTGTTGTGAAGATAACTCCCATCTGCACAACTCTCAAAAGCTGCTGGTGGAGGGGAGGATCCAGATGGCTCAGGTAGTGAAGCAGTCATTGAAATCAAGCCTATTATGTTTAGTTGCATGTTGTGCCACAGGATGGTCTTCTTTGCTGTTGGCGATGACTGTTGATCCTGGTTGATAGTCATAACCAATGTAAAAAGCTGTGCAATGATTGCAGCAAAGCTGGTATATGACATGGATTAGCCTGTGACAGGACTGGATAGGAAGTGTTGGCTGGGTGTATTGGGGAGGTCTTGCATCTGGGTCTTCCATGGGGATATGATGCCACTCCCAATCCCAATCCCTTGCTACAGTTCAATGTCTTACTTTTTTCCTTGTTCATAGTAGGAAACATTGAACGTTTTTGACAGAGCCTACTGGATGTCAACCCTGTGGTTACAAATTGCTGGAGTAGGCTGTGAATGTCAGAATAATATCTCACCACCTTTCCAAAGTAACCATGTTACTAATCTACTCTTGGCTTCCTCCACAGTTACCCAATTGGTGCCATCTTGATACCACTCAGCCTCGCAACTGCAAATACTATTAGGCTCTCAAATACGCTGTTGTCTGACATGCCCAGATGATAAGTGGATAGCATTGCAACTAGTTTTGTGTAGTACCTAATTTCAGCAATCAGTTCTTAATTTCATAATATTTTCTGGATGTGTTGCTGTTCTGTGGATTTTTGCCAAATTTATGGAATCCATTGAATTCATCCATTGTAGTAGAAACATTAGAGTCCAGGCAGATCAATGAAAAGATGTTAAACATTTAAGCTTTTGGACATAAAGTTCTTCTATGGAAATAGAAAATACACATGCATTCACACAAGCACAACTTACACACAAATTGTGACTGTTACTGGCTGCTGTTGCCTGACTGTGGACTGCAACTGTGTTTGATGTGAGCTGCAATTTGAGGTGGGTGGTGAGGGCATGATGCAGGGAGGGGGAGGTTTGTGCTCTGTGTGAGAGCATGGTCTCATGGTGGGGCAGGATAGGGCAGCTAAGTGCAGCAGAGTCAGAAGGACAGGACCGAAGGATACCTTGCAGAGTGACTTCCCGCCTGCGCAATTCAGAAAAGCTGTTGTTGGTAGGAAGGATCCAGATGACACAGACAGTGAAGCAGTCATTGAAGGGAAGGTTGTTGTGTAGGGCAGAGTTCAGCAACTGGGTCGTCCAGCTGTGTCTTAGCCACAGTTTTTCGGTGGTTATTCATGCAGACAAACAGAAATGACTGTCTGTATGCCCCCGTACAGGTCCATATTTCGCTTACACTTGTAGTCCTTAAACTAAATCTATGTTGGTGGCAGTAGAATCATTCTGCAATCAGCTTTAAATGCCACTTCACTAATTTTTTTCAGTAGTGTTCCTGGAAAAGAATGTTGTCTTTGCTACATTTGAGTTCCTGAAGCATCTTGGTAATACTTGTGTGTTGATAGAACCTGCTGGTAACAAATCTAGCACCCTTCCTCTGAATTGCTTATATGTCTTCCTTTAATCTGACCTGGTGGTGATCCCAAACACTCGAGCAGTACCCAAGGCTAGGTTGCATCAGTGTACCATATGCAGTCTTGTTTGCAGATGAACCACACTTTCTTAAAACTTTCTAAAAAAAACCTAAGTCGACCATTTGCTTTGCCAGTACAGTCCTTAAATGTGTGGTACATAACATATTGTTTTGCAAAGTTATACCTGGATACTTAATTGACCTGGCTGTGTCCAGCAGCACACTACTAATGCTGCATTCGAACATAGTGGGATTGTTTTTCCTACTCATCCGCATTACTTACATTTTTCACATTTAGCACTAACTGCCATTTATCACAAAAAATAGAAGTTTTGTCCAACTCATCTTGATCCTCCTACAGTCACTCAATGGAAACACTTTCCCATACACCACAGCTTCATCAGCAGTCAGTCACAGATTGCGGCTCATCCTGTGTGCCATATCGTTTAGCTGTCCTATCACACTTCCCTGGGGCATGCCTGATGATACTTGCCAGGTATAGATTGGGAGTGTGATGCCATCAAAACTTGTGCCAGAGACAGAGAATCGTGTGGCATTGTTCTGGATGTCTTGTCCGATAATTACCTTGAGCAGACCTGAACTTATCGAATCAGTTAACGGAGAGGAAGGTATCAGTGATCATAAGGCTGTGACAGCATCTATGATGGTGGGTCCTGCAAGAAATGTTAAGAAAGGCAGGAAGATATATTTGCTCAGCAAGGCTGACAGGATACAAATGTGGAGGACAAATGAAAAAAAATTCAAAAGCATCGTTCAATATGCCCTAGACAAGTACGTTCTGGGTAAGGTTTTAAGTGATGGGAAAGATCCACCATGGTTTAATACCTGCGTTAGATAAGTGCTACATAAACAAAGCCCACTTCATCTCAGATTTAAGAGATGTAAAAAAACTAGTTGACAGACAAAAGCTGAACTAAACGAAATGAGCATAAGGAGAGCAATGAGAGAAGCACTCAATGATTGTGAAAGTAAGACATTGTCGACTGACCTGAGTAAAAACCACAAGAAATTTTGGTCATATGTAAAATCAGTAAGTGGGTAAAAAATCATCTATTCATTCTCTCAGTGACCACACTGGCACCGAAATGGAAGATAACAGAGAGAAGGTCGAAATACTGAATTTGGTCTTCCAAAGTTGTTTCACCGCAGAAGATCGTAACACTTTCCCTCCTTTCAGTCGTTGTGTGAACGTTGTAATGGCAGATATTGAGATAGTCGATCACGGAATTGAAAAGCAGCTACAGTTGCTTAGTAGTGGTAAGGCATCATTACCAAATGAGATACCTATAAGGCATCAGGATCAGATGAGATACGTATAAGATTCTATAAGGATTGTGCAAAAGAAATTGCTCTACTTCTAGCAGTAATTTATCATAGATCGCTTGAGCAATGAAAGGTATCTAACAACTGGAAAAAAAGTGCAAGTCAGTCCTGTTTTTAAGAAAGGCTGTAAGACAGATCCACACAATTATAGACCTATATTGTTGATGTCAATCTGTTGTGGAATTATGGAACATGTTTTATGTTCAAGAATTATGACGTTTTTCGAAAACAAACACCTCCTCTATGAAAATCAACATGGATTTCATAAACAGACATCCTGTGAGGCTCAGCTCACTCCATTCCTCCATGAGAACCACAGCGCAGTGGACAATGGCGGTCAGGTTGATGCCATGTTCCTCGATTTCAGTAAGGCATTTGACAACATCCCGCATTGCCATTTAATAAAAAATTATGAGCTTATGGAGTTTCAAAGCAGACTTGCGATTCGATTTGAGACTTTCTTGCAGTTAGAACTCAACAAGTCACTCTTGACTTAACAAAACTGACAGCTGTAAAGGTAATATCTGGAGTACCACAGAGAAGTGTGATAGGACCGTTGCTGTTTACAATGTATATAAATGATCTGTAGAAAGCATCGGATGCTCTTTAAGACTATTCACAGATGATTCAGTTGCCTACACCAAAGTAGCAATGCCAGAAGACACTAAAATTTTGCAGAATGACCTAAAGAGAACTGATGAATTGTGCAGGCTCTGGTAGTTGACCCTGAATGTAACATAGTGTGCGTACATAAGAAAAGAAACCCACTATTGTACAGCTACACTATTGATGACAAACAGCTGGAGACGACGTAACTATCCAGAGCTATCTTAGGTGGAATCACCATATAAAACAGATAGTGGGAAAAGCAGACACAAGACTCAGATTCATCGGAAGAATCTTAAGGAAATGTAACTCATCCACGAAAGAAGTTGCTTGTAAGGCACTTGTTCGCCCAATTCTTGAGTATTGTTCATCTATCTGGGATCCCTTTCAGATAGGACTGATAGAGAAGATAGAGAAAATGCAAAATGCAATGAAGAGTGGTGTGTTTCGTCACGGGATCTGTTATGTGGTGTAATGTGTTGGCATCCTCTGGGGTAAAATATTCCGGAGATACATCCGCCTCCCCAGGTGTGGCTGGGGCCTGCATGGGAAAATCACATCACCAGGAAAAATACTAAACTGGTCCTCTATGAATTGAGCATGTACTGTTAGAATCTTTAATCAAATAAGCAGGTTAAACAATTTAAAAAGGAAGTTAAATATAGTGGGAATTTGTGAAGTTCAGGAAGAACAGGGCTTCTGGTCGGGTGAGTACAGGGTTACAAATAGAAAGTCAAATAGGCGTAATGCAAGAGTAGGTCTAAAAATTAGTAGAAAAATAGAAATATATATAAGGTAGTGTGAACAGCATAGTGAATGAGTGCCATGCCCACCACACAGTAGTACAAGTTTATATGCCTACTAGCTCTGCAGAAGATGAAGTATTGAAAGAATAGTACAAAGAAAAAAATCAATTATTGATAAAATTATTTAATTATATTGAAAACAAAGATTCCAAGACTTACCAAGCGGGAAAGCGCCGGCAGACAGGCACATGAACAAAACACACAAACACACACACAGAATTACGAGCTTTCGCAACTGGCAGTTGCTTCGTCAGAAAAGAGGGAAGGAGAGGGAAAAATGAAAGGATGTGGGTTTTAAGGGAGAGGGTAAGGAGTCATTCCAATCCCGGGAGCGGAAAGACTTCCCTTAGGGGAAAAAAGGACAGGTGTACACTCGCACACACACACATATCCATCCGCACATACACAGACACAAGCAGACATATGTCTGTGTATGTGCGGATGGATATGTGTGTGTGTGCGAGTGTACACCTGTCCTTTTTTTCCCCTAAGGGAAGTCTTTCCGCTCCCGGGATTGGAATGACTCCTTACCCTCTCCCTTAAAACCCACATCCTTTCATTTTTCCCTCTCCTCCCCTCTTTTCTGACGAAGCAACTGCCAGTTGCGAAAGCTCGTAATTCTGTGCGTGTGTTTGTGTGTTTTGTTCATGTGCCTGTCTGCTGGTGCTTTCCCGCTTGGTAAGTCTTGGAATCTTTGTTTTCAATATATTTTTCCCATGGGGAAGTTTCTTTCTATTAAATTATTTAATTAGATAGATAAAAAATCTACTCACCTAGCGGCAGCAGAACACACACATAAAAGACCGTTGTGATTGGCAAGCTTTTTGAGCCAGTGGCTCCTTCAGGCAGAAGGGTTGAAGGGGAAGGAAGAAGGGTGAAGGAAAATGACTGGAGAGGTCTAAGAAAAGGGTTAGATTTTGGGAAAGTCACACTTAACTTTGCAGTTCAGGGGAGATTTACCATATGGGATGAAAAGGAAAGACTAGTTGTTGGGGACTGCTTCGGACAAATTTGAAAACTTGAGAGCTTAAAGATGGAAAACAGAGCAATATGCAAGACAGAGATTACTACCAAAACATTATGCACGAATGAATAATAGTGAGAAGCTGAGTGCATTGTATGTAACAAAGGTGGGAGGGGGCGGTGAAAAATAGAGGAAAAGACAATGAAAGATGTAAGAAATTAAAACGGAGAGAAGCAAAGAGTAATTACAATGAAGAAAAGCTGAAACGGAAAAAAATAACGTAAGTTAAGGTCAGGTGGGTAAGGACATGTAGTGATAGTTCCCACTTGTGGAGTTCTGAGAAACTGGTGTCTGGGGGAAAAATTCAGATGGCATGTGTGGTGTGAAACAGGCACTGAGGTCACAAATGTCATGATGTTCTGCAACAGGATATTGAGAGTTGCCAGTATATACCCTCCGCCTATGCCCATTCATCCTGATTGATAATTTGGTGGTAGTCATGCCGATGTAGAAGGCTGAACAGTGTTTACGTAATAGCTGGTATATAATGTGACAATTTGCAGGTGGCTCGCCCTTTGATAGTTTTTGTTTTGCCAGTTACAGGGCTATTAGAGGTGTTGGTAGGAGGGTGCATAGGGCAAGTCTTGCAGCGGAGACGGTCACAGGGGTAGAAGTCATTGTTTCTATTTAGATACTGAGAACCAGAATGCGGTCGATAGTTTTCCCATCACTAGTGCCACAATAGTATCGGCTGCTGCTGTGGATCTTGTACTTAGTTGAGTCCTCTGTTTTGTGCAGCACAGTTGGCCAGAAAAATCCCTGGGGCCATGTCTCGGATCCCTTCCATAATTACTACTGTCGGTAAGTCTCCGCTTACCCATGGTTCTGGGTGACTTTCCCAAAATCTACCCCTTTTCCTGGACCTCTCCAAAATTTTTTCCTTTACCATTCACTCTTCTTCCTTCCCCTTCAACCCTTCTGCCTGAAGGAGGAGCCACTGGCTCAAGCTTGCCAATCGCAACAGTCTTTTATGTATGTGCTGCTGCCGCTTGGTGAGTAGACTTTTTATCTATTCAATTAAATAATTGAAAGAATGTATGATAAAACAGAATGATTAAGACAGTTAAGAGATATGAAAATTTAATTTTGGTTGGAGACTGGAATTCATTAGTAGGGAAAGTAAGTGAAAGGGAAAATAGTAAGAGAACATGGGCTGCAGGATACAAATGAAAGGGGAAGCTGTCTGGAAAAATTTTGCACAGAGCATCATTTGATTGAGGTAGAAACTTGATTTAAAAATTGTAATACAAAGTTGTATGCGTGAAGACACTCTGGGAGGTTTCAGATAGATTATATCATGGTAAGACAGTAAGTTTGACATCAGATTTTTAAAATGCAGAAACATTTCCAGATGTCAGCGTGAACTGTGGCCATAATCCATTGGTTAGAAACCACAAATTAAAACCTTAGAAACTGAGACATTTTTGTTGTTTACAACAACAATCTCTCAATTTATCCAATCCTTATCTATTAATATTACCTTTCTGCAGTTTCGACAGCTTTAATCTGTGATTCACAACAACAAAAAGCAAATTAAGCAGGCAAAAGGGATTACAGACAACTAAAACGTGAAATTGACACAAAGTGCAAAATGCTTAAGTAGATACAGCTATAACACATATAAGAGTGTAGAAGCATTTATAACTAGGGGAAAGATAAATATTGTCTACAGGAAGATCAACGAGACCTTTGGAGAAGGGAGCAGCATCTGTATGAATATCAACAGCTCAGATGACAAAACAGTACCAACCAAAGAAGGGAAATCTGAAAGGTGGGGGGAATATACTGATGGGCCACAATGGTATGACCATCTGCTTAGTAGCTGTTTGTCCATCTTTGGAAGACAATACAGCAGTGACTCTGCTCAGCAAGAATTCAAGAAGCCCTTGGGAGGATTCTGGAGGTGTGCTGCGCCAAATGTCTTTGTACAAGTAAAGTAAATTCAGCCCAGTATATTTTCGGCATCCCAGTTCTGTTCCATTGGGTTCACATAGCCAAATTAGTTAATAAGACATGAGCTTGAGTTCAGTGCCTCAACCCTTGACTACTGCAGCACAGTTCTTGCCTTGTGACACAGACAGTTACCCTGTTGGAACATGGCATCGCCATTGGAGAGAATGTTGAGGATCGAGGTATGCATATGGTCCACAGTAATCTTACATAGTCCACGGCTGCTATCGTGCTCTTTAATAACTAGCACAGGTCCCACAAAATCCCAGGCAACTCTCCCCCATAGCAAATATTGCCCTCACTAGCCTGCATCTGTGACCTAGTTCACATTTCAAGCGGCCTGGATGGTGATGAATCCGGACAGTGTGTACTGAAACACGTACCGGCACCAACTTTGTACTCTGTTGTGAGGTCTACCACAAATAGCAGCCTGTCCTTCTCCAGGGAGCAGGCAACTCGCCAACCTCTGTTTTCTTTGACAAAGTGTAGCTTCCGATATCTAATTGCATACACAGGGCTTCACTGTCCTTCAATTCCTTTTCATAGGTGCTCATGGCTGTGTCACATGAACAGGCACCAGCTTCGCCATTCCTGATAAGCTCATTCCTAGGTGCTGAGCCAGAATAATCTGCTATTTATCAAAGTTGCTCATTGGATTTCCCAATTTGCAGACTTCTTTGTCACTAGACTCATTCCTTTACATCTACATATATATTCTGCAAGACTTCATACACATTACTGGTCATTTGCTTTCCTGTTCCACTCACAGATAGAGTGAGGGGAAAAATGACTGTTTGTATGCCTCTGTACAAACCCTAATTTTTTGCATCTTATCTTCGTGGTCCTTACACAAAATGTCTGTTGGTGACAGGAGAATCGTTCTGTAGTCAGCTTCAAATACCAGTTCTCTAAATTTTCTCAATTGTGCTCCTCTAAAAGAATGTTGACTTCCCTCCAAGGATCCCCATTTGAATTCCAAAGCATCTGTGCAACACTTGTGTGTTCAAACCTACCAGTAATAAATCTAGCAGCCAGCCATTCAATTGCTTTGATGTCTTCCTTTAATCTGACCTGTTTCGGTCGGATCCCAAATACTTCAGCAGCTATCAAGAATACATCGCACTAGCATCCTATATTTGGTCTGCTTTACAGATGAAGCGCAGCTTCCCAAAATTCTTCCAGTAAACTGAAGTCGATCTGTTGCCTTGCTTACCACAATCCTCACATGCTCATTCTACTTCACATCACTCCCCTTCACTTACGTACTTTCCTCAGAAGGGCTGTAGAATAGAAAGGGACTTCAAGAAATATTTTAGAAAGGGAAGAGGAAGTAAAGGAAGATGAGGAGGGTGATAAGATACTACAAAAAGAATTTAATAGAGCACTGAAAGACTTAAGGTGAAATGTGGTACAAGAAGTAAATGACATTCCATCAGAATTATTGAGATCCTTGGGAGAACCAGTCATGGAAAGACTGTTCCATCTAGTGAGGCATGTGAAATACCTTCATACTTCCAGGAAAATGTAATAATTCAAATTCAAAAAAATAGATGTGCAGATAGGTGTGAATATTATCAACCCATCAGTTTTAATAAGTCATGGTTGCAAAGTACAGAAAATCTGGGCTAATGCCAACCTCAGGAAAACTTTGAGTCCCATAGAAACCTATGAACCTACAAGACAATACTGACCCTGTGATTTACCTTAGACAGTTAAAGAAAGGAAAATCTACATTTATAGTGATTGTATATTTACAAAAAGCTTTTGACATTGTTGACTGGAATACTCTCTATGTAACTCTGAAGTTAACACAGATAAAATACAGGGAGAAGAGTCGAAGCATGTGAAAGGGAAGCAGTAGTTGAGAAGAGAATGATACAGTGTTGTAGCCTCTTCCCCATTTTACTCAATCTGTGCATTGTGCAAGCTGGAAGGAAACTAGGAGAAATTTGAAAAGGGAATGAAAACTCATTGTTATTTTGTTCGTGATAGCAAAGGATTTGGAATGGAATGGATAGCCTCATGAAAAGAGATTATAGAGGTAACAAAAAATAAAACAATGGTAATGAAATGCAGTTTAATTAAAGAAAAAAGTAGTAGATGAGGCTTTTATTATTATTATTCTGGCAGCAGTGTAACAAGTTAGAGGTGGTGATAAAAGTTTATATTTCTTTTGGGGCACTAAAAAAAATATACTTAAGATCTCGTTAATATTAATATTCTTTCAGTAGATTATTGTACATTTCATTGTCTTTCAGATGTGTACGTATGCACACAAGTGCTAATAGTTCTATGAATATCATACCACCTATACTTAATTATTTTGAATAAATGGTGTGATGAACTTCCTTTTTTTCAAAAATCATACTTATAAGTCTTGGAGTTCTAGCTGAGGTAGGAGACACCAATGTGTGTGATTGTTTTGGAGGGATAGTCATTTGAATACTAAAAACTATTCATTGGAAAACATCTAAATGCCTTTAGATACATTTAGTACTCTTCTCAAGTGACATGAGGTGGTGGTACTTGGGGAGAAAGGGTTTCAAATTCAAGTGTGGTATACCGGTCTGCGGTTTTCCGCAGTTCTCTTAAATCACACCAGACTAATGCCAGGATGATTTCTCCAGAGAGGCTTTGGTTGATTCCTCTTCCATTATTGTCCAGTCTGAGTTTATTCTGCGCCTCTAATGAACTAATGTTGACATGATATTAATTCCAAATCTTTCTCCTTTCTAGTTCAGTTTTGGAATCCTTTATTTGATAAGCTTCATCATTATATGATATTCTGTATTTGCTGTAAGCTTAAGCCGTGTGCATTGAAGAAAAATATTCTGTATAATACTTCAAAGCCATTCAGAATATTTTCAGAATGAATTGCCACTGAAATTCTAATTTTTCTGTTTGTTGGTTTAGGTATTGTGATGGAAGACGGAAAGCGCTGCTGGAGCATGTTCATGAGGGGTATGAAAAAGAATGGTGGGAGTACACTGAGTAATCAAAATGGCTGGCACATTCCTGTGACTAGCTAAAAATGCCTGAGAGAATGTAGCAAGCATTGAAGTGGAGCACCGAGTCCCTGAGCTTGTGAAAATTGCAGGATTAATGTTCTCTCGTTGAGCAAAGTTTTCCTACGTAGGTCCTTCAGAAGGACCTTGGCAACCTGTGAGACTAAGTTGTATAAAGTGGTCCAGGTGTAGAGAAGAGAAATAAAAATTCCATGTACAGTAATTTTCCTAAGAGATTGTCTATAATGAGACAACAGAAAGGTTACAAGACTGGGAAAACTCGCAGTCTATCTATCTCTCTCTCTCTCTAATGTCAGGTTTTCAACTTTTTCATTCAGCCACGTTTTTAGCCGATATTAAATTGTACATAACATTTGTTTCTATTAATTCTACAGCTTCTTTTGGCACCGTTTTATTATATAAAATTTATATATACACATACACACAAACATCAGATTGTTTAGTTTTCATGTGGTTGAGTGGTGTCGTGTAGTATGTCGTACGGTGAATCATATTAGTGCTTCAAGAGTATCATAGCTGAAGTCAGTTCAGCAGTTGAAGTGTGTGGAATCATTGTCACGTCAAATGTGTGGATATGCAACACCAGTGTTTGCTTTGATACACAACTGATCCAAATGACTGAATAGAAATTAAAAAAACAAAAAACAAAAAAAACTACCATCATGTTAAGCTCAGAAGCTCTCATGATTTAAGTCTTCCTGAACTGAAGCCTAATTGTTATGATGGTGTATTGTACCATGTGTACTCTACTATTACTATGGCAACATCTTACATGTGTTGCAAACTGTATGGTTTTATAAACCGTATGAGCAGAATGGAACACATCTTGTGTTTCCCTCCACGTGCTTTGCTTTTAAATTGTGTACAGTAAGAGTCCAGTATATTTCAGATTATGCAGTCTGCTGTATTGCTGGTGTGTGTGTGTCTAGCATTTTATTAGAATGTTTTGACAGCTTGGTGACATTTCAGTTTTAGATCATAAAACTGTGATTACCTATTTTATTAATTCTGTATTTATTTCTTATCACAATAATTGCTTTCCAGATTTTTGTCAGCATTTCTGGAGCACTGTATGGAAGTGTTTTTGAATACTTTTTGAACAGTACTGTGACAGTGTAGGTATTTGTGAAAGGTGACCTTCACTTAGAGGATGTTTGATTCAGTAGGTACTACTGTAGTAGTACTGTGTAGTGAGTGTGCATGTGTGCAGGCTTTCCATTTTATGATAAAAAGAAAAACGATTGGTCCTCAGATGATTGTAGTCCTTGAAGAAAAAGATTTAAAAAATCTATTTATACACTAAGCAGTTAATATTTTTGGCTCAGATCATTCGTATGTATATATTATTGTTAACACGCAATGGCTGATGTTACTGTTTATAAAAGTAAACTTTTTAAAACTGATTTACTCAGTTTGAGCATTAGCTAACATGAGTACTGTTTTCACTCTAGGTTGACTCAGAACAGTGTGATATTAGGCAGCGTACAAGCTACCTTTTACTTAAGGTATTGAAGTAGCAGTGCTATGATGGTGTTGATATGAATGAGCAACCGACAAATATAAAGAAAACAAACTTCTTTTCTCTTTGTTGAATGGAGACTGTTTTATTTGGAATCACTTGTAATTATTGATGAACCGTGTATTATGTTTGTTAATTATTGCAATAATATGATGCTTTCTTCTTAAGCAATATTAAGTATCTATGTCTTTTCCATTAATTTTGTTATATTTTTAAATCCTCTTCATAAAATCACAAAAACCGTTTAAATAATTGCGTCCCAGAAATTTGCATCTGTCACTGTAAAAACTTTCCAGATACTAAATGATCAGAATTAAAATTTCTGATAAGTTTTAAATGTTTTTTTGTCATGATTTACCACAATCCTAGTGTGTTTTTGAAGGAACTTCTTAATATTGTTTTGAATTTGCTAGTATGTTTCGAGAAAGGTAACTATGGATGAAGATTCTTGTCATTCTGCTTTACTGCTCTATGTGTGTTACTTAATACCTGCTGTGCATCACCACTGAAAACTTTTCCAGCAGTGCTGCAGAAAGAAGTAAGTGCCATAAATTGCAGCAGTTACCAGCAACCTGCATAAAGAGATAGTAGAAGAAGAAAATTTTTCCAGTAACCCTTGTATTTGTTAGTAAGGATCACTACAGCAAATATCCTGTTTAGAATATGTTAAGACCAGAATGTTCACAATTTTCTAGTTTTTAAGGTAAGAAGAAACTAAAAATTTACCACAGTAATGGGATGGTAAATTATAATTACATCTCTTCAACTGGCAGAAGTGCTGTTACATATGACTGTGTTTCTGGTGATAGTTTCAAAGAAAAATAACTGAAAAAATTGAAAACTGGATTTTAAAATTGAAGAAAATTAAAATAAGGAAGTGTTAGGCATACAATGTTGCCAAGATCTGATTTCGGGAGAAAAAGCCATCAAGTTAAAAATAACATTAATTAAAAGTGCATAATGCATATGAAATAAGAACTTACAAAATAAATAATTCAAACAGATAGGTGTGATCACAATGTCTTGGGCACATTCTTGTATAAGGTTTTAGATTTCCTGAATTTAATTCTGTTGGACCAGGTATATAGGGAAAGAATTATACTTGATGTATGTGGACACAAGAGCAATGAACATGCAGCTCAACGTTTGTAAAGATTTCACATGTAAAGAGCTGATATGATGATGGTGTAATAGGTTGCATAACGATTGTCATTAACCCTTGTACTATTAGTAGTATGTGCTGTTGTATATGCAGGTACCCTGAACAAGTACAAGCTTTGATGAAGCTTCTCCAGAAGGGTAGTGAATAAACTTCAAAATAATTTTGTTAAAGAAATGCACGCATTTTAACTCATGCAGGCTGGCGTGAGGTCTGGAACATGACAAGGTAATGAGAATTGAGAAAAACGGACGTAGCTGGTGGAATACTTAACTTTAATCCATTAATGATGAACGTCGGTCTGGACGGTACATGATTCTCACAATATTAATAGTAACGGATAATGGCACCTTGCTAGGTCATAGCAAATAACGTACCTGAAGGCTATGCTAACTAGCGTCTCGGCAAATGAGAGTGTAGAAGTCAATGAACCATCACTAGCAAAGACGGCTGTACAACTGGGGTGAGTGACAGGAAGTCTCTGTAGACCTGCCATGTGGCGGCGCTCGGTCTGCAATCACTGATAGTGGCGACACGCGGGTCCGACGTATACTACCGGACCGCGGCCGATTTAAAGGCTACCACCTAGCAAGTGTGGTGTCTGGCGGTAACACCACATCCATAATGCTCTCTTGCCAGCTAAACAATCCCATGAGGAAACTCACCACTCTTCGTGGGATCTTCTTTACCTCCTCTATCAATCCTACCTGATAGGGATCCCAGTTAGATGAACAATATTCAAGAATCAGACGAACAAGTACCTTATAAACCACTTCTTTGGAAGATGAGTTAAGTTTCCTTAAGGTTCGTCTAATGAATCTGAGTCTGGTATCTGCTTTTCCCACTATCTGTTTTATATGGTCATTCCACTTGAGATCGCTCTGGATAGTTACCTAAATATTTCACGGCAGACACTGTCTCCAGCTGTTTGTCATCAATAGTGTAGCTGTTCAATAGTGGGTTTCTTTTCCAATGTATGCACAATATGTTACATTCAGGGTCAACTACCAGAGCCTGCACAATTCATCAGTTCTCTTTAGGTCATTCTGCAAAATTTTAGTGTCTTCTGGCATTGCTACTTTGGTGTAGGCAACTGAATCATCTGTGAATAGTCTTAAAGAGCATCCGATGCTTTCTACAGATCATTTATATACATTGTAAACAGCAACGGTCCTATCACACTTCTCTGTGGTACTCCAGATATTACCTTTACAGCTGTCAGTTTTGTTAAGTCAAGAGTGACTTGTTGAGTTCTAACTGCAAGAAAGTCTCAAATCGAATCGCAAGTCTGCTTTGAAACTCCATAAGCTCATAATTTTTTATTAAATGGCAATGCGGGATGTTGTCAAATGCCTTACTGAAATCGAGGAACATGGCATCAACCTGACCGCCATTGTCCACTGCGCTGTGGTTCTCATGGAGGAATGGAGTGAGCTGAGCCTCACAGGATGTCTGTTTATGAAATCCATGTTGATTTTCATAGAGGAGGTGTTTGTTTTCGAAAAACGTCATAATTCTTGAACATAAAACATGTTCCATAATTCCACAACAGATTGACATCAACAATATAGGTCTATAATTGTGTGGATCTGTCTTACAGCCTTTCTTAAAAACAGGACTGACTTGCACTTTTTTTCCAGTTGTTAGATACCTTTCATTGCTCAAGCGATCTATGATAAATTACTGCTAGAAGTAGAGCAATTTCTTTTGCACAATCCTTATAGAATCTTATACGTATCTCATCTGATCCTGATGCCTTATAGGTATCTCATTTGGTAATGATGCCTTACCACTACTAAGCAACTGTAGCTGCTTTTCAATTCCGTGATCGACTATCTCAATATCTGCCATTACAACGTTCACACAACGACTGAAAGGAGGGAAAGTGTTACGATCTTCTGCGGTGAAACAACTTTGGAAGACCAAATTCAGTATTTCGACCTTCTCTCTGTTATCTTCCATTTCGGTGCCAGTGTGGTCACTGAGAGAATGAATAGATGATTTTTTACCCACTTACTGATTTTACATATGACCAAAATTTCTTGTGGTTTTTACTCAGGTCAGTCGACAATGTCTTACTTTCACAATCATTGAGTGCTTCTCTCATTGCTCTCCTTATGCTCATTTCGTTTAGTTCAGCTTTTGTCTGTCAACTAGTTTTTTTACATCTCTTAAATCTGAGATGAAGTGGGCTTTGTTTATGTAGCACTTATCTAACGCAGGTATTAAACCATGGTGGATCTTTCCCATCACTTAAAACCTTACCCAGAACGTACTTGTCTAGGGCATATTGAACGATGCTTTTGAATTTTTTTTCATTTGTCCTCCACATTTGTATCCTGTCAGCCTTGCTGAGCAAATATATCTTCCTGCCTTTCTTAACATTTCTTGCAGGACCCACCATCATAGATGCTGTCACAGCCTTATGATCACTGATACCTTCCTCTCCGTTAACTGATTCGATAAGTTCAGGTCTGCTCAAGGTAATTATCGGACAAGACATCCAGAACAATGCCACACGATTCTCTGTCTCTGGCACAAGTTTTGATGGCATCACACTCCCAATCTATACCTGGCAAGTATCATCAGGCATGCCCCAGGGAAGTGTGATAGGACAGCTAAACGATATGGCACACAGGATGAGCCGCAATCTGTGACTGACTGCTGATGAAGCTGTGGTGTATGGGAAAGTGTTTCCATTGAGTGACTGTAGGAGGATCAAGATGAGTTGGACAAAACTTCTATTTTTTGTGATAAATGGCAGTTAGTGCTAAATGTGAAAAATGTAAGTAATGCGGATGAGTAGGAAAAACAATCCCACTATGTTCGAATGCAGCATTAGTAGTGTGCTGCTGGACACAGCCAGGTCAATTAAGTATCCAGGTATAACTTTGCAAAACAATATGTTATGTACCACACATTTAAGGACTGTACTGGCAAAGCAAATGGTCGACTTAGGTTTTTTTTAGAAAGTTTTAAGAAAGTGTGGTTCATCTGCAAACAAGACTGCATATGGTACACTGATGCAACCTAGCCTTGGGTACTGCTCGAGTGTTTGGGATCACCACCAGGTCAGATTAAAGGAAGACATATAAGCAATTCAGAGGAAGGGTGCTAGATTTGTTACCAGCAGGTTCTATCAACACACAAGTATTACCAAGATGCTTCAGGAACTCAAATGTAGCAAAGGCAACCTTCTTTTCCAGGAACACTACTGAAAAAAATTAGTGAAGTGGCATTTAAAGCTGATTGCAGAATGATTCTACTGCCACCAAATTCAGTATTTCGACCTTCTCTCTGTTATCTTCCATTTCGGTGCCAGTGTGGTCACTGAGAGAATGAATAGATGATTTTTTGACCCACTTACTGATTTTACATATGACCAAAATCTCTTGTGGTTTTTACTCAGGTCAGTTGACAATGTCTTACTTTCAAAATCATTGAGTGCTTCTCTTATTGCTCTCCTTATGCTCATTTTCGCTTCGTTCAGCTTTTGTTTTTTCAACTAGGTTTTCACTTCTCTTAAATCTGAGATGAAGTGCTCTTTGTTTACGTAGCGCTTTTCTAACATGGCTATTAAACTATGGTGGATCTCTTTCATCCCTCAAAACCTTACTGAGGACATACTTGTCTAGGGCATGTTGAACGATGCCTTTGAAATTTTTCCATTTGCTCTCCACATCTTCATTAACAAACTAATCAGCAGGTCCCTGTTAATTCAATAAACAGCTTCAACAATCCAGTGTCTTAGCTCTTGAAAAGAAGTTAACACAGGTGGGACAGTGACACTATCTTTTATGTTACCCAAGAAAAGAAAAATTGGAGGTGTGAGGATTGGTGACCTGGAAGGCTAAAAGTAATGAACAAGAGCTTGTTATCCACCTATTGCAATCCATGTTGTGGGATGGTGGTGTTAAGATAACACAGCATCTCAAAGTGAAAGAGAGGTGAGGCATGTAGTGCATGAAAATGAAATTGTTGGAATCTTTGTGAAGTTGAGGAAACAACCAGTTTTGCGACACATCCAGGTATGACACTCCTGTCACAGTTTCTTCTACTAAACTTTGTGAACAGAAACGGCACAAAAAATAGAGTTTCAGTAAGTCTCTTTAATGTTCAGCACCAGTGCCAGCATTTTGTCGATCAAGCATTCTTACATTATGTCGATTTACTTTACTCCATAGATGAACTGTTCTTTCTTCCAAAGATGAGTCGTTTGGAAAAGTGTCGTGTGCCCCATCCTGGAGAACTGAAATGCAAAATTTGTACCTTCTGTTACAGTCACCATGAAGTAATTGGCACAGTGACTCAGACACGTAAGGTATTATATGACGGCTTCGCTTCAGAACACGTCATGTCATTGTTTGACAAAATTGAAGTTGCTGGCCTGTCTGTCTTGCGGACGTCCTAGGGCTCCGTATGACTGCATCTTGGGTACGGTCGACATTTTCATCAGATGTGGGTGGCTGACCATTGCTCTTCTGTTTGCGAACCAACTCCCACAAATTTTGTTTGCCAGTGATAAATCTGCTTGTGCAGATGCATCTTCTTGCTGAAGCAAAGGCGGAATGCACACTGAACTTGAACAATGAATTGGCTTCCCGTAAATTCCAACACGCAAAATGACTTCTCTTGTGGTGTAGCCGCCATGTTGCAACAAACAAACAAACAAACAAACATACAGCAGCGCAGCTGTGTCAAAACTTCTGAACCTTCATCTGTCCAGTGATATGTGCAGTGTGTTTCTACATGTTATAGTCTGACTGTAATAAACAGTTGAAATCTGTTGTTCTTTTGGTATGCAGTTAGTGTGCCATTTATAGGGTAGTCACCATTTCATGAATAGATTGTTTATTTCCTGTTGGAGTTTGTAGCTATTTAGTTTTATCGTATCTTAATTGAGTGGTCTTTGGGTATAAATATCTGTATTTAAAAAGGAAAAAAAATTGAGAGCCATTGATACTACCTAGAATTGGTGCATTGAAAACAAAGCTGACTATGCATCAAGCACAACATACAGCTGCACCACTTCACTATTATGTCCATATCTCCAGTAGCCTACTGTGGTGAATTAACAATTTGTTTAATTCATTATTGCATCCACTTGGTTACTACCAGTTAAGTTTATGAAATATGGTGGACATTATTTGTTCAAATTTTGCCACATCTAAAAGTTTGTCAGATTGAATTCATTGGGTTCTTCTTTCTTTGCCACTTCTGAATGTTCTGACATATGCTGTTGTCAGTCACTGACGCTGCACAATTATTGGCTACATACATTTATCTCATCATTCCACTTCTTTTCCAGAAAAACTGGAAGATTTTTTACTTGTACTTGGGATCCCCAACAAGAATATCCCCGTGTGTGGACTGCCTTATACTTTGCCGGAAGACTGAACGGTGTTAACATTTCGACTGCCAAGTTTCCGTGATGCCACGTGAACACTGACAGCCACAAGCTCCACTTTGTTTAGTACAGTATGTTGTGGTGTGGTTTGTTTGTAATACATTTACACTCAAATGTGGCTTGTTGACAAAATGTGTAACTGTCAAAGAAAGTGGCCTGTAAATGTAATTTCAGGTTGGAGACATTTTATCAGTTTAGCCTTAGACCTAGTTGTTGCTTCTTGCAGTTCTATGTGCTGTAGATTTGTTGCGGTATTGTGCATTATTTTGTATTTCTCCATCAAACTGACACCAGTACACAGGAAATCATACAATATCTTTTTTGACATTCTCTAGGAGCTGAAGAGATTACCACAGTTATCGTGGTCCAGTATTGGAAAATACAAAAGTCCTCTGCCTGACAGTCACACGAGAAAAATATAACAGAAATAGAAAAGTACAAAAGAGGTGCCAAGAGTGTTACTTGAAGTTGGCTAAAACTGCAGAAAGATCTGAAGCTTTGAAATGAAGGATAAAGGAAGTCACACTTAGTCAGACAAGCAATAAATGGCTCTTCCCATCTTGTTATTCTAACACTTTTGTTTCTAATTCTCGTTGTGGGGTAACTAACTTGCAGCAGTCAGCATCCCTGTGGAGCACTGAGTTGACACGTTACACCGAGACATGATGCTTCCCTGGGCGTCCTAGGTTGTTCTAAATATTGATGTATTAATGGACGTGTGTAAATAAGGATGGAGTAAAATATTTTATGTGATATCCAATTTTTTTTTGAACGTGTACTGGCCTGGACTGAGTTGGCGGCAAGGCAGCTGTCTGGCACACTGCATCATGTGCGAGGCTCTGCTGCGCCTGAGGGCAGCCCCAAGGCAGTCAGTGTGTTAACACCCTATGGCAGATCAAGAATTCAGCTGAACACCTGCTGCTCATGAACAGGGTTCTTCAACTTGTGTCCTCTAACTATATCTAACGGATTCGGTTAATTGGAACAAAAAGCAGCTAGCAGAAAACAGACTTTCAATGACTACAGTTCCATGTTCCAGGCAACATCTTGAACCATTTTCTGTATTTACTTGAGTCCAAATATTTAATTATGAAGAATTTGTTTACTGCTCTGAATTTAGTTTAACCAAAAGCACATTTCTGTTTTGCTGTTCAGGTCAGGGTTTATTATTATTATTATTATTATTATTGTGCAGTACAACACATCAAGGTTTATAATCTTATTTTGCACTATCTAGATACTTGTCCTTCAAGGTGAAAAGTTGATTATACAGTAGTTCACGTCTCACGTCTCCTTGTCATGTCAAGAACCTGCTGCAGCTGCAGCATGCAGTGTTTTCTCTGTTGATATAATCATCAATTTGTTACGATGTAAAAGTACTTTCCTTCATAGTGTTCCTTCTAAATACACTCAAAACATTCGATAAAATACAAATGCTATTCATTGTAGGTCATTATTACAACGTGAACTAAGCTGTAAAAGATCAAATAGGTTGTCAAAAATGCAATTAGCAGCTAAATTTCAAAGTAGTTAGAAATTCCTTTTGGGAGTGTCATGTAAATGGCCACCATCTTGAAATGACGAAAAATTTCAAATCAAAAGTAGATCAGTTTTTGGCTTTGACACATTTCAGCATAATTGATTCAGTAGAGTATCATCATTTAATAAAATTAGTACTTACGAGCCCATTATGAAGAAGATCAGTGGATTAAGTATGCTTGAGTATCCCACAGACACCACTGGCAGACACCATTTCACTATATTAGAGATTATAAGGGTTCCTGGGAAGTAAAGTTATAAAACAAGCAAAATATTTCTTGTTGTAGTTGGCAGGAGAGCCAACCGTGTTCCTAAAGTAGGCCGAAATGCACGCGTTTCAGCTCACGCAGGCTGGCTTGTGGTCTGGAACATGATAAGGGAATTACAAGTGAGAAAAACGGACGTAGCTGGTGGAATACTTAACTTTAATCCATTAATGACTTGTCCTCATATCGCGCTCAGCCCCGAGATGGTCGCTCACCGGCTGAGTTGCTCCACGGTCGTCATCCCGAGAACTTTCAACTTCGACATCTGTGACTTGAAAGTCCTGACTAATTGTTCAGCAGCACCGCTTGACTGTGGCAAAAACGGCGCGGACGTCAGATATTGAATACCATTGGCCTTGCAGAATGACTGAAATTCTGCGGATATGAATTGTGGGCCATTGTCGGAAACAATAGTCTGTGGAAGACCTTCAATGCAAAAGATAGCGCGGATAACGTTTGATGGTGGCAGATGATGTCGTGGAAGACATCCGGACAACAAAAGGAAAATTACTGAATGAATCTACCACAACCAACCATCTAGCATTCCAGAATGGACCAGCAAAATTGATGTGTAAGCGTTGCCAAGGGGAAGTGGCTTGTGGCCATGCAAAGAATTTCCACGGTGTGCTGATTGTTGTTCGGCACACACCATGCAAGAAGAGCACGTATTCGTAATCGCAGCATCTATTCTGAACAAAGTACAGTGCTGACGAGCAAGTTGTTTCGTTCTCACTATACCCCAATGTACTTGGTGGAGAAACTGTAAGACAGAGGACTGTAATGAACATGGTACCACGACCCTGGACTGATCATTATCAGGACACAACAGCAAAACACCACATTGTACATAAAGTCTCTCCTTCTGAGCAAAAAATCGGTGAACCAACAGGTCCCCGATCCGTGACTTTGACAAGGGCCATTGCGTAGCAACAAAACGCAGAACGGGAGCAAGGACAGGGTCGGCAGCTGTGGCTGTAGCAACACGACGAAAATCAATCGGAAACGATTTGACAACGTCATCGGTTTCTGCATCAATGAACATGCAAGCAATTTCGGAGGAATCGAATGCCCTATCCTCAGCAACAGGCAAACGGGACAACGCATTGGCGTTTCTGTGCTTAGCAGTGGACCGATACAAGATATCGTAGCGGTACTGCGAGAGGAAAATAGACCAGCGAATGAATTTCTGCGCTGTACGTGGAGGTACAGGCTTGGTAGGATGAAAAAGCGATGTCAAAGGTTTGTGGTCTGCAATTATGGTAAAGTGACGACCATACAAGAAATCATGAAACTTTGTAACACCAAATACGAGAGCCAATGCTTCTTTCTCGATCTGTGAATAATTTCTTTGCGCAGATGAGAGCAATTTGGACGCAAAGCAATAGGGCGATCGTGCGATCCATCTTTGTGCGCAAGCACAGCACCGATCCCGAAATCCGATGCATCCACCATCAACAAGAGGGGCTTGTGGGGATCGAATGGTGTAAGGCAAGTATTGGAAAGCAATGCCGATTTCAACTGGTGAAAGGCGCGTTCGCATTCCGTCATCCAGACGAACGGAACATGCTTACGGCGTAAGCGATGAAGCGGAGCTGAAATGGAAGAGGCATGCCGCACATAGCGATGGTAATAATTTATTTTTCCCAGCACACTCTGTAGCTGCTTCAAATTCTGCGGCAACGGCAAGTCTTGGATGGCACGAAGGTGCGCGGGACTGGGATGTATGCCCTGGGCATTGAGTACATGTCCCAAGTATGGCAAGTCCCGAGCAAAAAACACACATTTGTCCTTCCGCAAGCGAAGACCATTTTGTCGCAAGACCTGAAATAATGTTAGGAGATTGTCCAAATGTTCTTCTTCCGTCTTTCCGGAGATCACAATATCATTCAGATAATTTGCTACAGTAGGGACCGACACAAACAGTTTATAGATATTGCTGAAACAATGCAGGGGTGGTTGCACACCTGAATGGCAGTCATTTGAATCGATACAAACCAAGATGCGTGTTAACCACCAAAACGCACTGGGATTCTTCGTCCACCGGTATTTGCAAGTACGCATCTGCGAGGTCCAACTTCGAAAAATATTTATCCGGGCACAGTTTGTCAAAAAGATCTTCCGGGCGGGGTAAAGGAAAAGTTGCAATCACGAGTTGTGGATTCGCTTTTGCCTTGAAGTCCACACAAAGTCTCAACTTTCTTGAAGGTTTTGGCAAAATTACTAAGGGTGATGCCCAGAAAGAAGCCTGCATACTTTCAATCACACCTTGTGATTCCAAATCGTGTAATGTTTTTGCGACCTCATCACGCAAGGCGTTGGGAACATTGCACGCTGTGAAAAATTTCGGTTGCGCGTTTACTTTCAGTTCCAAATGTGCTTATAAAGTTCTTAGCGCAACCGAGGCCCGGTGCAAAAATATCTGCAAATTCTTCACATTGTTGTTGTTGTTATTGTCTTCAGTCCTGAGACTGGTTTGATGCAGCTCTCCATGCTACTCTACCCTGTGCAAGCTGCTTCATCTCCCAGTACCTACTGCAACCTACATCCTTCTGAATCTGCTTAGTGTACTCATCTCTCGGTCTCCCTCTACGATTTTTACCCTCCACGCTGCCCTCCAATGCTAAATTTGTGATCCCTTGATGCCTCAAAACATCTCCTACCAACCGATCCCTTCTTCTAGTCAAGTTGTGCCACAAACTTCTCTTCTCCCCAATCCTATTCAATACCTCCTCATTACTTACGTGATCTATCCACCTTATCTTCAGTATTCTTCTGTAGCACCACATTTTGAAAGCTTCTATTCTCTTCTTGTCCAAACTAGTTATCGTCCATGTTTCACTTCCATACATGGCTACACTCCAAACAAATACTTTCAGAAACGACTTCCTGATACATAAATCTATATTCGATGTTAACAAATTTCTCTTCTTCAGAAACGCTTTTCTTGCCATTGCCAGTCTACATTTTATATCCTCTCTACTTCGACCATCATCAGTTATTTTACTTCCTAAATAGCAAAACTCCTTTACTACTTTAAGTGTCTCATTTCCTAATCTAATTCCCTCAGCATCACCCGATTTAATTTGACTACATTCCATTATCCTCGTTTTGCTTTTGTTAATGTTCATCTTATATCCTCCTTTCAAGACACTGTCCATTCCGTTCAACTGCTCTTCCAAGTCCTTTGCCGTCTCTGACAGAATTACAATGTCATCGGCGAACCTCAAGGTTTTTACTTCGTCTCCATGAATTTTAATACCTACTCCAAATTTTTCTTTTGTTTCCTTTACTGCTTGCTCAATATACAGATTGAATAACATCGGGGAGAGGCTACAACCCTGTCTCACTCCTATCTTCACATAGACAAGAAAAACTGTCTGAAGGTACAGTCTGGTTCACTGATAGGACCTTATTTACTATAGACAAGTTAAACAACTGAAATAAATCGAAACCAAACAAGTTCACTGCAGAAGAAGAACGAAGGACGTAAAATGACACAAGTTTTGTTTGTCCTTTGTATGTTGCAAGAAGGCTCCATTGTCCGAACACAGGGATGTTTTGACCTGAATAGCTATGCAACTTAACATTTGCGGCACGCAATGGAGGTGTGCCCAGCAGTTTGTAAGTGTCTTGATTGATCAGTGAAACTGCAGTCCCGGTATTGATCTGGAATGGTATTACTTTGCCGTTAATGGCCAAGTCTAGAAAAAGTTTATTGTCCTGCTGACGACAAGAGCGACTGTCTCATGCAACGTGAACTGACACTGGTACATAATCACTTGCGACTTGACAGGAGTTCCGGCGATGTCGACACACACTATTTTTGTGATGAACACAGTCACTGTTAGAGTGGCACTGCGCGGAGTAGAATGAACTACATGAATTTCCATGGGTGAAGTTTCGCGAGCCTGAGTATCCTTGGTTCGATTCCGGCGCGAAGCAAAGGGCCTGGAACGGTTTTGAGCTTCCAACCTGAGCTTTTTCTGGCAAACACTCTGAACATGTCCTTTTTTATTACAATAAAAGCAAATAGCTTGGTGTGACGGGCAATTCTCACGCGAATGTTTAGTAGCACACCGCGGGCATGATTTGATCACTGCATTTGCTTGCCAGCACGGTACACGTGGCTGAGAGCCTGGCGGCAGCAGCGCGGCCGGGCGCGTGGGCTGTTTACTGCTCCGTGCAGCTCGCCTGGTGTGCCGGTTAACCTGACACACTGCTGGCGAAGTTTCAAATGATTCCTGAGCAAAGGCAAGTGTGTCCTGCCGATCCAATACGTCCATCACTTGTTGAAGGGAGGGGTTTACTAGTTTCAAAATCTGTTCCCTTATACGAACATCAGAAACGTTCTGTGCAATTGCATCACGTACCATAGTATCTGAATAAGGGAGTCCACATTGACACTCAAAAGCACAATCTCTAGTAAGGCCTTGTAAAGTTGCAACCCACTCCCGATTAGTCTGACCTGTCGTATGTTTTGTACGAAAGAAGGTATACCGTTTGGCATCTACATTGACTGATTCTTTAAAATATGCATCTAATGCAGACAAAATTTCTTCGTAGGACAGAGTTGCGACTTCGCGTCTGGGAAATAATTTGACTATCACACGGTACGTAGTCATGCCTACTGAAGAAAGCAGGAAAGGCTGCCGCTCGTTACCTTGAATTCTGTAGGTGGCGAGATGGAATCCAAATTGGCGTGACCACTCCGTCCAGCTTTCCAGTGCAGCATCAAAAGGTCGAAAAGTGGGTGCAGTAGTGTTTTGTGGCTGCGTTAGCGGTGAAGCGGCTGCTGCCGCATCGTTTTGCATTGCACGTTGACCCTGGACGAGCTGTCCAAGGGCATCCAGTAAGGCCTGCGTCTGCTGATTCTGTAAGCGATAAAATTCGGACAGTACATCTGGAGATTGTGGCGAAGCCATTACACAAGTAAATCAGGGCAATATCGATAAGAACACTTTTACTCTCGTCGCCAATGTTGTGGTTGGCAGGAGAGCCAACCGTGTTCCTAAAGGAGGCCGAAATGCACGCGTTTCAGCTCATGCAGGCTGGCGTGAGGTCTGGAACATGACAAGGGAATTAGAAGTGAGAAAAACGGACGTAGCTGGTGGAATACTTAACTTTAATCCATTAATGACGAACGTCGCTCTTTATGGTACATGATTCACAATATCAATAGTACGGATACTGGCGCCTTGCTAGGTCGTAGCAAATAACGTAGCTGAAGGCTATGCTAACTATCGTCTCGGCAAATGAGAGCATAGAAGTCAGTGAACCAACGCTAGGAAAGTCGGCTGTACAACTGGGGCGAGTGCTAGGAAGTCTCTCTAGACCTGCCGTATGGCAGCGCTCGGTCTGCAATCACTGATAGTGGCGACAGGCGGGTCCAACGTATACTAACGGACTGCGGACGATTTAAAGGCTACCACCTAGCAAGTGTGGTGTCTGGCGGTGACACCACATTTCTAATGCACAGTATTTTCATACGAACTTCATGGGTGTTTATAATATACATTTAGCTACTTTTTATGTAATCACCATTGAGCTTGTACATTTTATAGGTTGACAAGGTTCCCAGTAGCAGGATCAACATTTTGAAGTCACCTATACAGTGACATAGGTTAAGGTCCCAGGTATCACACACTGCAGCCGTTCACACTGATGGTCCCTTGTTTGTGAGTAATCAATCAGAAACAATTTTTAAATTCTCAGTGATGGTTGACAATATAATGGTTAGTATACAGACATAAAATGCAAAAGGTTGTGGGTTCAAATCTTGTGAGGTGCTTTGAGAGTTTTCGTGTTTAAATCTTTATTGAAATGATGATTGTGATTCTTTTGATTTAATTAATTGATTTAAATTTAATTTTTAATTCCAATGCTTTCTCACATCATTTTAATCATTCAGTCTCCATTTTACGTGGATATAATCCCTTTGTTCATTTAAATCTTCTTCTGTGTAACTTTTGTCATAGTGCATTAAGGATTTATGTTTGTGTGATGATTAAGATCCAAAAAATGTACATCCTGTAGTGAAAAAAATGTTTTGGGCACCATTGTACAGTTAATGTAAGTTGATTACTTTGTTGTTTGTGTTTTAACTGATACATCAGCAGTTTCAAGTGTTTAAATATTACGGTAGATAAATAAAAAGAATTAAATTCACATGCATGTAGATCCCAAGTGAAAAAAGAATGATAGGAAGAAAAAATGAGAGCAACTGAAAAAAGTTAATATGGTGATTAAAGTGATGTGACAAAGGAATAAAAATAAAAAATTCATTTATCCCAAGTAATTAAACAAAAATAATGACCAAAGTCTTTTTTGGAAAGAAAAAAAAAATTCAAAGCATCTGATGAGATTCGAACTTGCAGACTTACCTTAACCATTACACAGCATAATCTATCTGTTAAACATCCTTTTTTTCAAAGTTGTAGACCATCACACAAAATTCCGAATTTTTTTTCGTCAATTACTCGCAAACAAGGCCCACCAGGCTGAAAAGGTGCAGGGTATCGAACCTGGGACCCTGCATCAGTATATAGGTGATTTCAAAAAGTCTATCTCACTGCTTGGGACCTCTCCTTGTACGCAGGAACTTCATTATTCTTTAGTCAGTCCATCCCTTACTCTGGCAGTGAGCACTGCCCAGGCTTGAGTTTTTAGCAGAGATGATGTTTACATTGCAGTCATACCATTTCAAACACTGACTTAGAAGAAACAGATCAGTGAGCAAAAGAAATGGAAATTTTCCACTAGTAACATATGTACCTACAGAGTAATAAGGGGAAAATGAATATCTAAGAACATATTGTTGTCAAAGTTTCCAGAACACAAACCGGTAGCTCAGCATTCTGTGGAATACATTACGTGCAACAATTGCAAATATCTGAAAATTCCCAAAACATCTTTTCTCGCATAAAAGCACTATTAAATTAGTGAATGATTGTGTTTGAACGTGGACTCCATTGCCAACAGCTTTTAAAAAGTGCAAATTAAGTTTTCAGTTCTCAATACAATATGATTTTTTTGTGCGACACTCGCAAATGTTCGAAAATGCAAAGTATATCACAATGGAAACAAGCATTGACACAGTCAATGAGAGATGATGTGAAAACAACATGAACAGTAAAATATTAGAAAGTAGAATTTCGATTCAGACCTATGTGGCACATACACGATCTCGCACAAAAGAAAATCTGGAAGTTGACATATGTATGTAAATAAATATGTGAAAACAACTCTTTTTTTTCTTTTTTTACTCAGCTGAATTTGTGACATGTTGTATACAAAGACAAACACTGCAGCATTAGTTTATAACTGTGAAAATTGCAAACAAATATAGAGTAATATGAACAATCGAATTGGTTCAATCTGATCAGGAACTGTGTCCTGTTCTATCCAGCCAAAACTTGGAGATGGAGATTTACTCCAGTGTCAATAGTTACACTTGCATTTTTGGCAACTTTACCTTCTGACAAGCCCTCTTCAACTTCCTCATTGTCTGCTTGTGCGTTTTCATTCAGGTGTTCCTTCAAATTTGAGCAAATGAAAGTTGCTAGGTTTGTGATCAGGATTGTACTATGAATATGCAAGTTTTTCTAATCAGAAGACTTGGCATTTGTGGCAAATGTAATGGGTTTGAGGCATGATGTGATGCAGTGAACAATCTACAGCAGCAGCAACACTCCGCTTTATTTGGCGGGCATATCCAGTAACATCCTAAAGCAGACATCAATATTGATAGTGTATCCTCAAGGCAAAACTCTAATGTGAAGTAATAGTAGTATTCCCAAACTAAGAGTCAGGAGTCTTACAGGTGACTTCATTCTACTGTGTCACATGTGGGTTGTGGGCTCTGCATTTGTGCTCAGAAGAGTCAAGATACTGATTGATTTATTCTCCATGACAGGATAATTCTTTTGAAAAAGACACACAGAATTTCCTTCTCCAGTTTGAAACTGTGCTAAGTGTTACATTTCATCAGTGGGACATTGAACTTTAATCCTCCCTCTCCTTCATTGTTGTGTAAATGAATGACTACACAGCCTGACAAAAAAAAGTGAGCCACCCAGAAGGAGGAATCAAAGTGAAACTTCACCGGTCGATAGAGGGTGTGCAATATTATTTCAGTGATCAGTGTTGAGTCAAATTTATGAAGAAGTTAGCAGTATGAGCACACTCAGTATGACGTTGCACCATCTCTGGCCTGGATGTGTGCACCGATTCAGTCGGGAAAGTTGTCAAAGTCGTTTTATCCTTTCCCGAGGCAAGCTGGGCCACAACTGTTGTAATTGGTCCTTGATATCTGGATACTGGCACTGGGATAGAATTGGTGTCCTAACTGAGCCCAGACATGTTCTATTTGGATCAGATTTGGGGATCTTGCTGGTTACAGCAATATCTCACGATCACACACATAGAAGACACGTGATGTGTGGGCAAGCATTGTCATCGAAAAATGGTACCACAATACTGTTGCATGAAGTGTAACGCATGAGGATGCAGGGTGCCCATCACGTACTGTTACGCCGTCAGATTCCCCTTGGTTACTGCCAGCCACGACCTTAAGTCATACCCGATGGCTCGCAATGCCGTTAGTCCAGGAATACATCACTTTTCCTCTCTTGCCACCACACTCACTGACAGTGGTCTGCCACATTAGTGCGTATCTGTGATACATCACCAAACACAATGTGACACCATTCATTATCAGCCCGTGCTTCCTGGTCATGGCATCACTCAAAACGAAGCTGTTTGTGTTGTGTCTTAACGGCAGCCTATTCGTGGGATGTTAATTCCTTACTCTACCTGCCCCTGGTCTCTAACCAGTGGTGGGGGATGATGCAGAATGTTGCTGGGAATCCTTCATTTGTTCCCAAATGTGAAGGGTTTATGATGTGCTCAGCACACAGTAGGGTGATCCTCCCTCTCATGGTAAGTATCCAAGAGTATACCTGCTCTCGTATTTCCGCGCAGTCCACTGTGAGAACACTGTCGTGTTCGAATGCCCCACAAATCTAAATACTAAATTATTCGACCAGCCAGGCAAGTGGAGAAGCCACTTTCAAATTCTGTCGGGTGCTGATTTCACTGTCTCACAGTAAGTGGCATCACTGTCCTTCACGGTTGACACTTGACATCTGATGTTGTTCATGCTACCAGGCCTGGAAACAATACTAAACACAAACAACACTACTGCAATCTGGTAGTCATTCTACTTGTCAGAGATAATTGCAGCTCTAAACCATTTACATCTATGTCTTCTGAGTGCTTCACTCTTTTCCTCAAGCAGTATACAGGTGTTTCAGTACATCTACAACTACACCTACATGTTACTCTGCAATTCACACTTAAGTGCATGGCAGAGGGTTCATCGAACCATTTTCATACTACTTCTCTACCATTCCACTCTCGAATGGGGTGTGGGGAAAAAGGAACACCTAAATCTTTCCGTTTGAGCTCTGATTTCTTTTATTTTATTATGATGATCATTTCTCCCTACGTAGGTGGGTGTCAATAAAATATTTATGCATTCAGAAGAGAAAGGTGGTGATTGAAATTTTGTAAACAGATCTTGCCGCAAAGAAAACTGCCTTTGTTTCAGTGACTGCCACCCCAACTCACATATCGTATGAGTGACACTCTTACCCCTATTGCGCAATAACACAAAACGAGCTGCCCTTCTTCGCACTTTTTTGATGTCCTCCATCAATACTACCTGGTAAGGATCCCATACCATGCAGCAAAATTCCAGCAGAGGACAGACAAGTGTAATGTAGGCTGTTATCCATTTAATATTAAAAACGAAAAAAATTATATGACATTTGCACTTGGGTGAATATGGATGCGAGTAGCATTCTGAACTCTTCTCTCGAGTACAGTAGTGCGATGCTTCAGATCTGCTGAACTGTGGCATCTTGGTCAGACAATAGAGGATGTGGAAATGTCATCAATTGTGGAAAAATGGAATGTCTTAAAATTTTGTTAAACTTGTATCTTTGCTTCTCAGATGACCTCTCATAAGGTTAACCAACAAAAAAATTTGTCATGATTTTCCTAACAACAGTGTAAAACAGTTCACTTTGCCATGGACTGGACAAGTTTCCAGCGATAGGAGGCACAATGTCCAATGGGTCCTGCTACAAAATGTGATGCAGGTGTCCCGAAATCTGTGGGTGCTTATTAATTTGTCCACGTCTGGAGAGTACTGATTCCACAACTGTTGTTCTGTTAATGAAAAGCCACTGTTGTTGCTTAATTAGAATTTTATTGAATCCACACAGTCAGTTTTGGCCTTTAAACACACTCCAAAGGTATGCAACTCTTAATTGTTTGTAAACATACTTTCGTAAGCAGTCAACAAACCACCCAAGCTACACTAGAGCTCTCAACAATTCCCAGTGGCTTAAATTTTGCTCATTAGAGAACATAACTTTATGCTTGGCTTGTAAGCTGCACCTATTTTACTATTTCATTAAATCCAAATAATTACTTCCAGCATCTTATTTGAAAAATTTGCAATTCGAAATTATGAAACATGCTCTTGACAAAGTTGTTCGGGAATGGAGAAAAGCAGGTGCAGCGGCACACAGACTGAGACCAAAACGTAAGGGCATAGAATTATACTGTTTAGTATTTGCTGATGACATGGCACTGGTCGCCCAAGACATTACCAATGCACAGAAACAGCTAGAATTATTACAAGAGCGGGCAGCAAAAATAGAATTACAAATTTCATTTGAAAAAACAAAATTTATGACTGACGCCAAAGATGCACCTTCTGATCTCAAAATTTGTAGTAACTATATTTCTCGAGTAAAAGAATTTAAATATTTAGGTGAATGGATTGCAGAAAATTGTAATGAAAAGAAATCTGTCAGATCAAGAGTCCACAAAATGGAGACTGCATTTCAGTTTACCAAAAACATTTACAACGAAGAGTCTCTCATGGGACTGCAAAATACTACACTACACAACAGTAATTAAACCTGCAGCTCTCTACGCATCTGAGACACTAAACCTTCAACACAGAACACTAAAAGGGGAATTAGAAGGAAAGAACGTAAAATAATGAGGAAAATCCTAGGACCAAGAACTAAAGATGGTGTGCATTATCCAAAACCCAATGCAGAAATGTACAAAAATATCTCCAAAATAACAGACACAAAGCACATGAGAATAATCCAGTTTATGGGGCATTAAGAAAGAATGGACTCAAACATGTTAACACACAAAATCCATACATTTTTAAAGAACAAAATTACAAGACCAAACTGGTACAAACAGACGGAAAAAGACCTGAGAGAATTAGGGTCTCTAAATCTACATGACAGAAATGAAATGAGGAAAATCACAAACACTTGGGGTTTTGAGGATGATGAGAAAAAAACTAACTGACATACGTGGTCTACGCTAGCCCATTCGTTGCTTATGAAGGAATACTGGGCGAAAAGGAAGGCCAACAAATGTTGATTACACATGGTCATAAATCATCCATCCGCGAAGAAGAAGAAGAAACACATTGGAATATAATGTTTGTTAAACTAAAGATTGCTAATGGTTTTGATGTATTGTATTGTACAGTTTTTTTAATTGTGACATGCCCATTTTCCTTGTGATGTGATTGGGCATGAATCTTTTACTGTTTTTGTTATTTGACATTGCTCCTCTAGGGGATAACATCAGTTACATATTGCTTTATTTGCACTGTACATATATAACCATTGTCTCCCATCTCCTATTATATAAATATTTATATAACTTCACACACTGCGGAAAAAAATCAATAATTTAGTGCACCTGAAAAGAAGTCGTCAATTTCAATCTGATGATAGCCTCTGCCACATGTGGGATAATAGATGTACTGACAATGGGTTCAACATCATTTGCCAACAGATTGCGCAGTGGCATAGCTACCAGAGCACACTCTGTGTCTACCTTTTAATAAGGTATGCTCACACCCACAAAACTCAGTGTGGTGCAAATGTGTGAAGCAAGCAGGCACCCATTCCAAGGAGACACATTCATGCTTCTTACAGCCAAGTGAGCGAGTTTGAAAGGGGTCAAATTGTGCCCTTCTGAGTGGCAGAACGGACTTTTCAGAAAACTGCCATACAAGTTCGATGTGCTGTTTCAGTTGTGCAATGATGTTGGTATCAGTGATCACACGAACATTTTCTCAGTCATATACAAGGTTCTGGATGCCCACGGCACAGATGCTTTCCATGACTACCATATTGTAAAGATAGCAGTGGCAGGTTGTACAGCTACCACCACAGCACAGAAAAGAGGGCTTTTGAGGCCAGATGAATCGGCGCAAACTGGTTATTAGGAGGCGAACTACGGGCATGCACACCTCTAGTCTACCTTCCATCCAAGAAGCAGTGCCCCACCCCACACCATATGGTCTGGGTTGTGGTAAGCTACAACCCTTGCTCATCTTTGGTGTTTCTGGAGAGGACACTAACCAACACTCGGTATGTGCATAATATAGTTAGACCAATTCTTTTGCCATTATTGCAACAGGAAGGTGATAAATTGTGCCAGCTGGATAATACTCGTCCCATACACTAGTCATGAAACTCGACGTGCTCTGCAAGATGCGTAGCAAATCTGCTGGCCAACAGTGTCTCCGGACTGCACTCCAATTGAGCACATTTAGCATATGATGGGACGAGAAGCATATTGTGACTCATCAACCAACAACTCTTACAAAACTACGGGAAGAGGTTGAGTAGACTTGGCATGGCACAACATAACCCAGGACAGCATTTGCCACCTCTATAATCGACTGGATGTCAAGAGTCAGTGCCTGCACTGCCGCCCATGGAGGCTACAGTACATCCCAGTACAGGTGTTTCAGCATGGGTCAACACATGGTAGCTCAGGACCACTTGTGTTATTGACCTGTGAATGTAAGCATATTATATACTCCATATGCTCTGCTGCAGCAACAAATCTTGAGTGAACTGGAAACCTCTGAAAGGGTGTACTAATATTTTTTCATGCAGTGTGTTATGTATTAACAATGATAGTTTCAGACACACTTGATTATGGCTTAACATAAAGGCCAAAAGCTGTTGAATGGACGTAATAAAGTTCTAATTAAGCAACTAGAACAGCTTTTCAGTAATCTGTGGGTGCTGTTTCTGATATAGGCAAACAGTCCCAGGGGTTTCACTGGGTTATAAATCTGGGGACTTCATGGACCAGGATAGATGTTTGGTTGCTCCTGAATGTTGTTGTAGCCAATCAGAGTTTCAGCCTTTTGGTCACATGAATTATTATACTGTATGACAAGGCTGCTAATGATATAGTACGTAGAGATCCTTATCACATCAATCCAAGGATCCAATCCAATGAAAAACTGCCACAGGAACACTCACATCGTGTTCTAGCTTGCATCACATTTTTTACACAGTTCTGAGGTTTTTTTATTGACACAGGTGTGTCTTGCCCATATGTGAGTACAAATATGATTTGTCAAACTAACCAATATATCTCCGCTGATCTCTTGTCCATTGCTGGTGTGTCTTCATCTGCAATGCTCTCCATACCATACTATACCACTCAAAGAGCTCTTGAAGCTTTGGCATATTAAGTGGTCATGCACATAGTATGCCATTCAGTTTGATTAGAATCTTGGGCGGTGCAGATGCGTATTGAGGCAGTGGAGGAGTTCTGCCATATACAGACTGCTGAGGCAGTCCAACCTGCAATGTGCCTTGGAAGAGGCCGCCATTTCCATGTTACAGTCAGGACAATATCCAGGTGGATAAAACAATGGCGTGAGAGGTTCTGTAACGATTGTGAAACATAAGCGACCCAAAATGAGAGTTCAAATGCTCAAACATATCTCATGAGTTCGTGCGTCTCTCACCAAAGCCCACAACAATCTGTCCATCACCATTCCAGAACACTGCAAATCATTCCCATTTATTTTTTTTTTTTTTTTTTTTCTCTAGAGGAGGGTGAAACAGGGTTTAAAGTTTCATCCTTGTAATCTGTAAGTGGCTCAACAACTATGGCTGAGAGAGAAAGTTAGTAGGTGCAGTTTCTGCACATTACTGGACGAAACAGATCTGGATGATGAATTTCTGACAAATCTTGTGATGTCAGAAAAGGCGAACTTTCAATTGAATGGGTTAGTCAATAAACAAAACTTCAATAGTACTCAAAGGCAAACCTGCAGCTTACTCATGAAAAGGCCCAGCATCGACCAAAGGTCATCGTCTGGTGTGCTACTAAACAATGCATTGCAAATGTGGATCATATTTTTTCCTGAAGACAACAGTGGTCAGCCAGTGAGTGTCAATTTCGGGGTGTAAGCAGCCATGATTATCACTGCTTTAGATCAACAGCTGCAGGGTCTCTGCTATCTAAATGCACTACAGTTTCAGCAATATGGAGCTACATCTCATAATTCAATGAGTACACTGGGACAACACTACCCACATTGATAACCGTGACAATTTGATGATACCCCAGGATCGATAAGATCATCTGGTCTTTCAGCCCCTGATTTTTGGTGTTATCACAAGTACAATTTTTCATGGAGATTTCACAATACTGATGAATTGAAAGCAATAATCTTTGAAGAGAGAGGCCATTCCTCAAGAAAAGAAGAAGGAAGGATTGGGTTTAATGTCTCGTCAATATCAAGATCATTAGAGATGGATTCACTCCTCAAGAAATTACTGGGTACATAATGAGCAGCAAATGCAAAATCTTCATCAGTGCATCACCAATTATGGCAGCCATTTGTGGGGTGTACTTTTTAAGACATGAACTTGCCTTTGGCTCTCCATTAATGGCAATGTGTGTAAAACAGTTATATGTAAGTTACAGTGATCAGCCAGAACATTATAAGCACCTATCTAATAGCCAGTATGTCCACCTCTGGCACAGATAATAGTGGCAACTCATTGTGGCATGGAAGCAATGAGGCCTTGATAGGTCGCTGGAGGGAGCTGGCACCACATCTGCACACACAAGTCACCTAATTCCTGTAAATTTCAGGGAGGGAGGCAATGAGTTCTGACGCCACATTCAATCACATCCCAGATATGTTTGATCGCATTCAGATTTGGTGAGTTGGCAGGCCAGATATCAATTGGAACTCGCAACTGTGTTCCTCAAACTACCCCTCACATTCCTGGGCTTGTGACATGGAGCATAATCTTGTTGAATAATACCACTGTCGTCAGGAAACATGATTGTCATAAAGTAAAGGGGTGTACATGGTCTGCAACTAGTGTGCAATACTCCTTGCCATCATGGTGACTTGCGAAAGTTCCACTGACCCATGGATACCCACCTGACTTTCCCAAAGCATAATGGAGCTGCCGGCAGTTTGTCTCGTACCGCAGCAGGTGTCAAGGAGCTGTTCCCCTGGAAGATGATGGATTCATGCCCTCCCTTGCACGATGAAGAAGGTATTGGAATTTATCAGACCATGCAACACTCTGCCATTACACCAATGTCCAGAGCTGATGGCCACATGCCCATTTCAGTTGTAGTTCACGATGTTAACACCATAACATTGGCATATGTATAGATCATCAGCTGCCCAGCCTATGGTGTCCAACATCTACAATGAAGGGTGGCCACCCAACCCAACTACATATGGATGTGGTTTCACCTTGGTTTTGACACCTGTTGAAGACACTAACCATAGCACTCCTCAAACACCTGACAGGCTGTGAAGTTTCTGAAATTCTCATGGCGAGACTCCAGGCCATCATAATCTGTCCTCAGATAGTTTGCGCGTCTTCCCCTACACACAGACAGAGTGCTCACTAATACTACATCCATCATGTGTGTGTCTGACTAGCAGTCATTCCTCACCAAATGATGTTGCTATGACCTGGACAGGTTTATATTGATAGTAGGCTGGTGGTTGTAATCTCCTTTGTCTGATCAGTGTATATTGGTGTAAATAAATGCTAAAACTAATTATAACTAAATGAAAAAAACACTACTTTCTGTGGACCACCCTGTACACTCTGTACTTTCTTATACTTACTTCCCAACTCTTTCTTTTTCAGACAAAAAAGTGTAAAAAACACACGCACACACACAGTCTCACACATTCGCGCACCCGCACGCACGCACACACTTCTGTGGCTGTTGTCACAATTACAAGCATAGCATGACAAGTTTGTTCATTAGAACGACATAGTACAGAAAATATATGCATCAGGACAACACAGTAGCAGAAGCATGTTACAAAGTGAGCCACAGAAGTTTCTAGTGAAATTGCGTGAAGGTAAAAAAATATGTGGAATCCTGGAACAATGGAGACTGGAAGTGAGAAAAGGTTTGGGAAAGAGAGCAGAAACAAAGTGCTTATTCGATCATTAGTGCTTGAAGTATCTAAGGAAAAAAATGCCAGAATGTACAAGAGGAAAATAGCAGAGATGAAGCATTCAAGAAGAAACCTACATATGATTAGGTAAGAGAACTCAATAAACAAAACAGGACTTATTTTGAGTATTATTAGTTAGTTAGTTGTGTCAAGAAGTGAGGCACCCTAAAAGTGTGGAAAAGATATACTGTCTGTAATAATAGCTTAACATAAGTAATTTTCAAAAGTTGATTGTTTTCATTGACAAACAGGTAGTTTGCTAAATGGAATAAAATCTGACTATTTAAAAAATAAAATAACTAAGACAGGGAGATGCTCTGTCCCCTCTTCTTTTTACTGTAACCTTGGAGAGAGTTGTGAAGAAAGTCTAATTAATACCTGCTGAGATGATAAAAAAAATGAAGTTAATGTTTTGGCATATGTGGATGATATAGCACTCACTGAAAAAAGTTAAATAGAGAGTAGACTGTTGATTGTGGTGCTCATAGAGAAGCATCCAAACTTTGCCTAAAATTAAACAATCAAAAAACAAAGTATGTGGTAGTTCAGAGATGCAGAGAGAGACAAAACCACCAACTGAACTTCATAATTGCCATCCATAAATTCAAACACATTGAATAGAGTCAAGTGAATCAAGATGTCTGTTCTTTCGGACATATCCAAAAGAATAGACACCACACGGGTTCCGCAGCTGTGATACATACTATGTAAATTGAAGGGTGGAGGGGGAAGAGGAAGTAGAGAAAAGGGAAGGGATTACTGATGTCAGCTGCATAGGAATTTTATGCAGAATCAGTCACAAATGTGAAATGAAAAGTGAAAAAGTGTTTTAGACTGGGGTCTCCTGCTTACTAGGCAGTTGCATTAACTGCTGCGCCACCCAGACACACTGTTTATCGCAACTGTGCAGACTGTCTCAGAATGCCTCTCAGCTGACCCACGTTCCCACCTCGCACCATCTCTCCACAATCTCTGTCCGTGCCGTCCATGCTCGCTGATTTTAGATTTCTGCTTGAGGTTGAATGTCAATGGGCTATGGATCCCATGAGGTGTCTGTTCTTTTGACTTGTCCGCATTCAGATAATTCGTATAATTGATTTGTCTCGATGGCTGATGAATCTACCACCGTCAGTGCAGATGCACAATTACGTTCGACATCCTGCCAGAATTTCGAAGTAGTGAGCACGGAAGACGTGATAGGTGGATAGGTGGTGCTAGATGGGAATGTGGGTCAGCTGAGAGGCATGCCGAGATAGTCAGTCCTCGCAAATGCGGTAAACATTGTGTCAGGATGGCACAGTGGTTAGCGCCCCTGCCTAGTAAGCACGAGATCTTGGGTTTGAATCCTGGCCCGGCACATATTTTCACTCTGCGCCACTGATCTCACATAATGGCCCACCTGGGTTGGTGCCCTGATGCACTCTGGTGAGATGCCAAAGAAGCCGTTATTTAAGCAATTGCCGATGAGTGCTCAAACTATTACTGTTGTCCAGTCAAGGTATTCAGTGCCGTGCACAGTCTGTATTTCATTGTATCTTACATGTTTCTCTGTGAAGTACTACATTCCATAAATCTTGTTTGTTCTTGCTATAATAAATTTGGCAATGAATGAGAGTTACGTTTTCTCCACATGTTAGTGTCAGTGCTCAGTCACCTGTCAAATATCTCAATGGAAGAAATACTCCAACTGCTCATTGCCCAGCAGCAAGGTTCCGGGGAACAACAGCAGGCTCTCATCACTGCACTTCCTAAGGTGGCATTTGTGTGTTTGCAGCATGTTGCTCTCCTGTCAGTGCAACCGTCACCCTTTCCGGCATATGATGAATTGGCTGAAGATTTGAGACTCCTACGGGACATGGTTACTCCAACATTTCCAAGTTTTTTGTGTGGTCAATGCAAATTTGTGTAGGGCTTTCTTTCTTTCGTGGATTTTGTCGTGCATTTATCAGTTCTTGTGCTGACATGCACCTTTGCAAGAACCAGCCAGCATATCAGTTGATGAAATGTGCAAGCTTCTCTCACCCTATTAATATGACAGAGTGCATGTCATTGCGAGGTGTGAAATTTTACCATTGTCAGAAATGCCCAAACCAATCTTACAAAGCCTAGGCTGCAGAATTACATGGGGCTCAGCCACCATCATAAATTTGTTACTAGTACCCATCGTGAATCCTCTGCTGATCGCTTGGTGCTTGACATTATGATTCGTCGGGCCCCGGATAGAGAAGTTCACGGAAAAGCACTTCAATTCCAATACTTGTGAATGTACACTTTGAAGTGCCATGGGCTGCAGGTGGTCAGATTGCTGCATGGAGAGAAGTATCAGAGGTTGTTCGGTCAACCCCTGTTAGGCATTCTGCAAATGTTCAGGATGACGGGAAGCCATAGCAACAGTACAGCCTTCGCCTCAGCATCACATAGGGCAGTGTCGGTTATGGCCACAGCAGCAACAGGCCGTGTGCCCCATTCTGTCTTGCCCATATTGCTCCATCCAAAATGAGCATACTGCATGACATAAGTGTTGGGCTGTTTGCAACAAGTGTTGAAAGAAAGGCCACATTCATCGACATGTAAGTCCTCTCCAAACGTGGCGGACCCATTAGAACCAATAGACATAAACAGTATCTCTGGCGCTGATGACCTTGACGTTGAGTGCCCATAAGCCCCAACACACACACAGTATCTCTGCAGTGACTGTCTCCCTGGACAAATTGTTTATTGACTTGCATGTGTTTAATAGCCCAATAAAACTGCAAGGGGATACAGGAGCTGCAGTGACTTAAGTAAACACACAAATGTATGTGGACTTTGGCTCCCCTCTCCTCACTCAGGTTTCATGGAAGTTGGTTAGCTACAATGAACAGCATATTTAAATCCTAGGTCAGTTCTCCACTCCTGTCTCTTACAAATCTTTTTAGTTCAGCCTCTCACCTTCCTTGTTGTGGATCATTTCCATACTGAAGACCTATTTATGTTAGATGTGTTTAACACTTTTGGTTACTCCATTGCCAATGAGGTCTATTTAATGTCAGATCAAGCTCTGTACCAGCATCTGGAGTCCTCTGCTCTGAGTTTTCATCTCTGTTTTCCCATGAGAATTGTGCTGCTGGTTTTCAGGCCCACGTTATCATGAAAGAGTCCACCTGCTCTCGTTTTTTTCACGCACAGCAGATTCTTGTCGCATTGCATGATTCTGTCAAGGCCAAATTAGACCATTTGATATCACTCTATGTCATTTGACATATTTATTTCAGTGAATGGGCTACATCAGTGATCATCGTTGAGAAGGTGACAGGTAAGCTTCACCTGTGCAGCAACTTCAGTGTCAAGATTAATACACAGTCTGTGATAGATACATACACTTTGCCCCACCCTTATGAGTGGCTCACAAAATTATCAGACAGTCACTACTTTTGCAACACTGATTTGTTAGAAGCGTACCTCCAGCTCGCCTTTGATGAGGCACTAGCCGCTTTCTCATTGTCAATACGACTTTCGACCTATAGCAATATCAACACCTGCCTTTTGGCATCGATAGCGTATCCGCAATTTTTCAGAGGTTTTTAGAAGAACTGTCAGCCTGTGTGCCCAGCTGCATCAATTACCTTGACAATATCATTGTTTCAGATTCTTCCACCGAAGATCACCTTAGTAATCATCAATTGTTTGTTTTCTGTTTTACAGTCTGTGAGTCTCGAGTGTAATCTTCTCAAATCTCTTTTTTTTTTTTTCAGTTGTCAATTGAGTATCTCAGTTTTGTGGTTTCTTGCACAGGGGTCAAGACATTGCTTCACCATGTTGGCACAATTGTGACTTTGTGGTGACCAACATCCATTAAGGAAATGCAGGCATTTCTAGGTAAAGATGCATACTACCATAAGTTTTTACTGGATGCATCCACTGTTGGTCAGCCCCTGCACATGCTTTTGCATAAGGATGTGCCTTTCTGTGTTCCCCAGCTTGTGACCAAGCATTTGGTTTGCTTAAATCTAAGCTTCAATCTGCCCAATTTTGGCCATTTTTCAGCCAGATCGGCATCTCATATTGGCTACAGATGCCTCTTAGTGTGGTCTTGGTGCCATGTTGGCACAAAAACACACAGACTGGTCTGAACAACCCATTCCTTACACTTGTAAGACTTTAACTCATGTTTGGTATAGGTATTCTCAGACTGAAAAGGATGCTTTAGCGACTGTGTTCATCCTCAATAAATTTCATGTCTTCTTATATGGTTCAAAGTTCCATTTAATCATGGATCACAAGCCACTGGTGGCTATTTTTAACCTTTTGGCTTCTGTGCCAGGCAAGGCAGCACTTGGTTTGCAGCTGTGGGCCTTCTCCCTCTCCTCTCATCATTATCAGGTCCAATACCGGCTAATGGCTCAACATGCCAACACCGATGACTTATCTCCCCTTCAAATTGGGCCATACCTTGAGTCCAATCAGGACTGAGAACCAGAATGCAGTCGATGGTTTTCCCATCACTAGCATCACAATAGGATCAGCTGTTGGTGTGGAACATGTACTTAGTTGAGTACTCTGTTTTGTGCAGCGTGATTGGCTGGAAAGATCCCTGGGGCCTTCCCTCAGATCCCTTGCATAATTACTTGTCCCTCAAGTGCCGCCTTTCTGTGTTTGATGAGACTCTTTTCTTAGCTATGGAGGATGCTGCTCCATGGGTTGTTATTCCCATTTGCTTCTGCCAAGATGTACTGTGGCATATGCATGTTGGTCATTGGCGGACCTCTCGCACCAAAGCTTTGGCCTATAAGTGTGTGGATTAGCTGGGCATAGATGGGTACATTATGCACCTTAGCACTGCTTGCACTCATTGTATTCAGTAACAGGTAGCCCTTTGGGCATCTTTTTTCTCCCTGGCCAATGCTGCAGCATCCATGGGAACATCGACATGTTGATTTTGCTGGGCCCTTCCTAAATCGGTACTCACTCATTGTATTGGATGCCTATTCCAAGTTTCCCTTCATGGTGTGTTGTCCATTCACTTCTGTGGCAGCCACTATTTTGGTTCTGTTTTAAAATTTTGCGATTCAAGGACTTTTGTATACTATGGTTACTGATAATGACATCTGGTTTGTTTCTGGACAATTTGCATTTTTTTTTTTTTTTTTTTTCTTTTTTTTTTTGGCAGGTTAGTGATGTTCACCATTTCACGACTCCCCCATTTCATCCTCAATCTAATGGTGCGGCCAAAAACATGTTTCAGATGTTTAAAACTCAGATGTGGAAGTTTGAGATTGTACTGATTTATTCTCATGATGGACAAGAGCCTGGCAGAGTTGCTACATGCACGCCAATCACGGACCCTCCTTCACCTGCTGCATCCAACACTGTGACCGCCAGCTCTATGATGGTTCCTGCTGGTGTGCCTGTCTTGGGCTCGTAGTTTTGACTGCCGGCCAAAGTGGGGTCCTGCCCTCACCAAGCATCACCAGGGCCAGCATCTATGTGTTGTCCACACTCCTGACAGGTGGAGCTTCCGTTCCTTCAAACAGTGGCTGTTCACCACAGGATCTGTCCCAGAGTGACCACCGCCTCCCCTGCCCCCACTGATGCCTGTTCCTGTGTCACAGATGGTTCATTTTGCACTGTAGTGGGTGTTGCTGCCTGGTCACTGTTTGGGGTTTCTGCCTCTGCCTCCACCTCCACTCCTCAGCTGCCATCGCCAGTGCAGCCCCCACATCCGTTACTGGGTCCCGTGTGGCTGCTGTCTTTGACACCTCCGGTGATGCCTCTGGTGTCAACCACTGATGTCAACGAGGATGTTGCTATGGAAACCCCATCCCTGGTCCAGCCATACAACCTCTCATGAGACGAGAGCAGGCATGCCAACCTGCCCTCTCATCACTTACACCACTACTCTTTGGTGCCTGCCCGACACTTGCTGCAGCAGCTGTTGTCCATCATGTGATGAAATTGACACCAGTGCTGTCATTGACGCTTTCCGTGACTCATATTCACAGTGCCTTGTGAGATCAGTGCTTTTGACATGCAATTTCAAAGCTCACACGTCCGTACAGTTCACAGGTCCCCCTATAGAGATCATCTTGGCAGGCCACTGGCGTGCTCTGGTGAGCTGCAGAGGAAACAGTTTTATTTAAGCAATTCCAAATGAGTGCTCAGCCTATTCTGTAATCTGTATTACTGTTATCCAGTCAATGTGTTGAATGCTATGCACAACCTGTACTTAATTGTATCTTACTTTTTTAGTATAAAGTACTACATTCCATAAATCACAATTGTTCTTGCTATAACAACCCCTCACCTCCACCTTCAATTTACATAAAGCGGAATAGTTCTAATTTTTGGTGTGCAATAATAGGCAAAGAAAATCAGAGACAAGCAGAAGTGAAAATGGGATTGAAAAATGGATACTAAAACTTCTAGGGTCTAAGCTATTGACAAGAGAATATAAAATGAAGCTACATAACATAATAATCAGATCAGTTCTTACCTAAAATGCAATTTAACTAAAACAGAAGAATACCAATTACAAGTAGCTGAAAACAAAGTTTATAGAAAAGTCTTTGATCCATACTATGATAATGAATCGCAAAACTGGAAAAGAAGAGATAACACAGAAATCCACATGCTGTCACAACAAGCAGCAATAATGCTCATAATCATTTACCGCAGACTTCAATAGACAGGTCACATGATGAGAATGAAAGAGGATCACTTGGTTTCAAGAATATTCATGGAGTCATTTGGTAAGAGATCCAGGGGGAAGTCCAGAGGTGTGCAGGTGAATGAAATTAAAACAATATGCAGCAGGATGGATGTAAATAAGTGGCAGGAAGTAGCACAAGATAGCAACAATTTTAGGCAACATGTGAGGTCAGCATGGGAACTTCAAGACCTTAGAAGCTAAGAAGAAGAAACAAATAGTTTTTGTAAACAAAATAGGAGGAAAGGTAAATATTACCTTCTAATTAACTGTGGGAGGCACATGTAAAAGGTAAGAAAATTGAACTAGCTTTTGAGCATTTGATCTTTTTTATGTAATTACAGACATGCACACTGTCCCAGTTAATTGGTCCCAAAGATGTTTGCGGAGGTGAAGGAAATGATTTCAGCAACTGGAAGGGTGAAAGTCATGTGTGGGAGTATTGGAAGACAGGTAGCTCTCAGTAGCAAATGGGCAATGGGACTTTCTTATTGGGAAAAAAATACCAGATAGGGTAGAAATCAAACAATGGAAAATCCAGAATATAATATAACAACATTATGAAATTTACTACTCACCATATAATGGAGATGCTGAGTTGTAGATAGTTACAACAAAAAGACTGTCACAAATAAGCTTTTGGGCAACAAGGCCATTGTCAAAGGTTTGTGCCTTGGGTGGGAGAAGGGGGGGGGGGGGGGGATGGAGAGTGGAAAAGGAGAGGAGCACATAAAAGAAGAGCAAAAGATAGGTGGGTGCATTGTCAGAGAGTGGCACATACAATGAGGGGGAGGGGAGATGAATTGGGAGGAGATGTATAGGCAGAGGGTACTGTTGGGTGCAGGGTGTGGGGACAACAGGTTACCATAAGTTGAGGCTATGATGATTTTTGGTGTGGAGAATGTGTTGTAAGGATATCTCCCATCTGTGCAGTTCAGAAAAGCTGGTAGAGGATGGGAGGATCCAGATGACCCACAAGTGAAGCACCCACTGAAATCAAGCTTGTAATAATGTTCAGCTACATATTGCTCCTGGCCATAGTTTGGTAGTGGCCATACATCCTGGTGGACAGCTGGATGGTAGTCATACCATTACAAAAAGTTGTGCAATGATTTTATGATATGGCTGCTTTCACAAGTGCCCTGGCCTGTGATGGAGTTACAAGATACCTGTGACAGGATCGGAACAGGAAATGCTAGGTGGGTGAATTGGACAGGTCTTGTACCTTGGTATTCCACAAGGATATTATCCCTGTGACAATGGGTAGGTATTATGAGATGGACTAGGATGTTGTGGAGATTAAGTAGGTGACGGAAAACCACTTTAGGAGAGTGGGAAGGGTCTTGGTTAGGATTTCCCCCATTTCAGGTATGATGATAGATAATCATAGCCCTGATAAAAGATGTGGTTCAGTTGTTGCAGTCCATGATGGTACTGAGTGACAAGGGGGTGGGGGGGGGGGGGGGGGGCACTCCTTTGTAGCTGTCTCTTGGGGGTAGTGGGAGGATTTGGGGGTGTGCGGGGATATGATATGGGAGATACGTTTGCAGACTAGGTCTTGGGGTAGTGCTCGTTTGTGAAGACCTCTGTGAGACTTTCATTATACTGAGCAATCTAATCATTGCACATATACCGTCTCCAGATGCCCAGAGGGTATGGGAGGCATTTTATGGTATATAAGCAATGACAGCTGTCAAAATGCACAGGTACTGTTGGTGGTTAGTGGGTTTAATGTGGATAGAAGTTTGGATGGAGCCATCACAATCCATTTATCTGTTTCCCCTCTTCAACAAGTGACTTTGTGCCTCTTTATTCTATTTTCTATTGTTCCCTCCATGGTAACCATATAAATTTGTCCACAAACTCACCCAAATGGCATGTGTGTTAAAGTACAAACTTCCAAGCAATGGGGAAGCAAGCCGGTTCTGGTTCAAGTCCAACTGGTACATTAATAATAACGGCCTGTGTGCTGGCCAGCCCGGACATAGTTTTTATGTGATTTCCCATGTCCCACTATGTGAGTACCAGGTTGATACCTATGTTCCATCTCATATACATGCTATCCAAAGATTTAGACAATTTTCTTACAATTGTTTACAGAATTTACTGTAGATGCAGACAGATGGGTATCATACACTGATTCTATCCCAGGGATGGGACGAATACGAGACTGCGGAGCAGAGACTGGAAGTTTAGGCATTATAAATTATTAAAAAAAGGCAAGCAAAAAGGCATTTTAAATAGCTAAAGCAGGCAATAAAAAGCAGCATAGAAAACCTTACATTACACCTATTTATTCTCTAGATTGTATTATTCAGAAAATGGTACAATCAGCATATTTATAATAACATCATGTTGTATCATATTTTTAAAATAACACTAAACAAAATGCTAATTGTACCCAATAGGAAAATGAAAATGCTTCTTGAAAGCCTATGCATTAAAATGATTTGCCATCTTGTTGGTTGCAAATTTTGTGGATTCATGTTGAGCCTCCTGTCAGATAATACAATACTTTTCATAAGTGAAAATAATCACTTAAAATCTAGAGAAGTAATATGAGCAAATTTAAAACACTTAACTGTTGTAGGGTCCATTTCTACTGCAGTAGAACTTTAACTTTATACAATGTTTGAAATGCTTCTAAGTTTGTTAAGAAAGGCATTTTTTAAAAACAACATTTTACACTTTTCCCTAACTAGTGAATCTTGTTTCCCTGGTACTCTCTCCAATCTTTACACTGCATTATCCAAAATTTTCACTGACTTCATCAAAGGGTGCTTGGTTCTTGAGGCCTGCATGTCATTGGGGCAGAAAACTGAACTCGGCAGCAATGAAAGTTCTACCAGTGCAAAATGCTTGGTAGAGGGGTACATCCCATTGTACCAGTTATTAGGGTTTCTTCCCATTCAATTCACATATGGAGCTCAGGAAGAATGAGTGTTTGAATGCACTGTGTTATAATTATTCTAATCTTATCCTCATTATTCTTGCATGAGAAACAGGTAGGAGGTTGTAGTATATTCCTACAGTCATAATTTAAAGCCGGTTCTTGAAACTTCATTAGTAGACTTTCTTGGGATAGTTTACATCTATCTTCGAGAGTCTGCCAGTTTAGTTTCTTCAGTATCTCTGTGACACTCTCCCATGGATCAAATAAAACCTGTGACCTTTGTGATGCTCTTCTCTCTAAACATTCAATATCCCCTGTTAGTCCTATTTAGTATGGGTCCCACACACTTGAGCAATATTCTAGAATAGATCACATGAGTGATTTGTAAGCTATCTCCTTCGTAGGTGGATTGTGCTTCCCCAGTATTCTGCCAATGAAACGAAGTCTAACACCTGTTCCACCCACAACTGAGCCTATGTAACCACCCCATTTCATATCCTTATGAAGTGTTACACCCATTGTGTGAAGTGCACAGTTTTACATTTCTGAACATTCAAAGTTAAGTTGTCAGTTGTTGCACCACTTGAAACCTTATGAAGATCTGATTGAATATTTATGCTGCTTCTTTCCAACAGTACTTTATTACAGATAACTGCATCATCTTCAAACAATCTGAGGTTACTATTAATGCTGTCTGTAAGGTCATTAATATACAGCACCAACAGAAAGTATCCCAACACATTTACCTGAGGCGCACCTGAAGTTACTTCTACAGCTAACAATGACTCTCCGTCTGAGATAACATGCTGTGCCATCCCTTCCAAAATATTTTCAATGCAGTCACAAAAATTCAGTTGATGCCCCATATGATTGAACTTTTGGCAGTAGTCATATGTGTGGTACTGAGTCAAGTGCTTTTCAGAAATCAAGAAATATTGCATCTACCTGATGGCCTAGATCCAAAACTTTCAGTGTGTCATAGGAGAAAAGTGTAAATTGGGTTTCACATGATCGATGTTTTCATAATCCATACTGGTTGGTGGTACCGTATTTACTCGAATCTAAGCCGCACTCGAATCTAAGCCGCAGCTGAAAAATGAGACTCGAAATCAAGGAAAAAAATTTTCCCGAATCTAAGCCGCACCTGAAGTTTTGAGACTCGAAATTCAAGCGGAGAGAAAAGTTTTAGGCCACACCTCCAAATTGAAACAAAGTTCGTCCATTGTAATATGAGACACAATTTTGGTCAAATAAATGACGATACAGCTACAGAAGTTTGGTTCGAGTCGTAAGCTTAGCAGTTAAGCTTTACCAAGTAGACATTGCTATGCGTCAGGTGCTCCGTCCGTATTTATACGGGTACCCTTCCTTTTTCACGTGCTTTGTCTGGTTTGATCTAATAAGTGCCGTTCTCTTTGTTATAGGCGTTTACATCACTCTAAGCTGAAAATAAATTACTGTGCTGTGTCATCCATTGTTGGTCGCATTCTGATAATGAGTGTTTACGGCCTGTCGCCGCTCACGGCATGACTTGCTTTTGTGCGCGCTACTGCCACTTACAATTTAAAAAAGAGAGGAATCGTCTCATTATCGAAGCAATAGCAAGAGACTGCTATTTGTTGTTACCTACACTGCTGCTTTCTTTGATAATGCTCAACAAGAACCAAATAGTAGGATGCATATGATACAAAATGTTCTGGACGAGAGTTCAGCGAAAATTTTTCTCCGTTCGAAGATCTTTGCAGACGCCTCTTTAGTACATTACATTCTGCACAGAAAATAGTCATCTTAGATTTAAAAATCTAGTCAATTGCCGTGCTTCAATTCTGACTGTATCACTATTAGGCATAAGAATAATACGAATATAAACATTACATGATATGTATATTCTTCTGCGTTTGCCGTTGTCTCACTCTAGTTTCGTAGTTTATTAGGCAGACAGGATGAGATAGCAGCAAACATGAAAGAATACATGGCAAAATGTTTATATTCTTATTATTCTTATGGTGAAGAGAATACTGTTGTGTGATTCACAATTCATAAAAGTTCCTATTAGCAACCATCTCTTCTCACAGGTAGGAAAAATTCAGAACGTAGAGTTGGCCATATTGAGACATCCCAGTCTTACCAGTCGGATTTTCGTAGTACATTGAAATGATGCCCCATTCGAAGATGAACAATACGGAATTTTTATTTACTTCGTTGGTTTATGTATGAAAATGAAGTGGTCGAAACTCGGGGCGGAGAAAAAAAGCTCGTCTTCCACCTTTTTTTACTGACGCAGAGGTTTCGGCGCCAGTATTTATCTTTGTGCCTGCAAAGCATGCCTGTATAGCGCTACATATTCGATGGCAGAAGTTAGTTGTGGCGGCACCTACCAACATTTTTCAGAACTTCCGCTTACTTTGCACTCGATTCTAAGCCGCAGGCGGTTTTTTGGATTACAAAAACCAGAAAATAAGTGCGGCTTAGATTCGAGTAAATACGGTAGTCATTCTGTTCGAGATACCTCATTGTGTTTGAGTCAACACTATGTTCTAAGATTCTACAACAAATTAAAGTTAAAGATATTGGTCAGCAGTTTTGTGGATTACTTCTGCTACCATTCTTGTAGACAGGTGCTACCTGTGCTTTTTTTCCACAAATGGGCAGAGATTTTTGTTTGAGGGATCTGTAATAGATTATAATTAGAAGAGGGGTTAACTCAGCCACAAATTCAATTTAGAATCTGGCAGGGAGTTCATTGGGCCTTGGAACTTTGTACAATTTTAATGATTTCAGCTGTTTCTCAACACCACTAATATTGATTTCACTCATCTTTTCAGTGATACAAAGATTAAATTATGGCGATTCTCCTGGGTATTCCTTTATAAAGAAACATTTGAAACTGGAGTTAAGTGTTTCAGCTTTTGCTTTACTACCCTCAATTCCAGTCCCTGTCTCATTTGCTAGGACTGGAGAGTTACTTTGGTGTCACTAACAGCCTTTACCTGCATCTAGCATTTCTTTGGGTTCTGTGAAAGATCACTTGACAATATTCTGCTATGGCAGTATTCTGATATGGCAATCATTGAAGGCTTTTCCATTCCTCTATTGATGGCCACACATGTTTCAATCAACATCTCTCTAGCTATAGTCCTACACCTTGTTGTACGCCTATTATGCAGTAATTTCCATTTAGAAGTTTCTATGCAGTTATTGTATACCATGGAGGTCCATTATCAACTGTTCCACTGGGTACATATCTATCCACTGCATTGTCAGCTGTTTTCTAAAACCTGAGCCAGATTTCCTCTATGTGCTCCTGCCCTGTGCTGAAAGTTTCAACTTTACTGAACATATATATCTTTCTGCTTGTTTGAGTTGTCCTTCGTAGTTTGATAATCATTATTGCCACAACTGCATCATGGTCACTGATACCAGTTTCTATGTGGGCATCCTCAAAGAGGTTAGGTTCCTTTGTTGGAATTAGATCCAATATATTTCCATCATAAGTGGGATTTTGAACTGTCTGTTCTAGGTGGGTTTTCAGAGAACACGTTTGGTAAAGTTTCACAGGATATTTTATCATGCCCACCACTAACACAACTGTAATTTTCCCAATTGATAATGTTGGATCATTACAGTCTTCACCAATGATTACAGTATGATAGGCAGACCGACGTACAAGTGAACTGAAGTTATCTCTGAATTTGTGGGTTACATCAAGAGATGAGTCTGGTGGGCAATAGAAGGATCCAATTATCACTCTATGCCCACCCTTGATATTGAGTCTTGCACAAACAATCTGTCATGCAACTTCAATTTCATATCTCAATGGATTTGAGTTTCTTCTCTACTGCAACCAATACACCACCTCAATTTCCCATTTGCCTATTCTTTTGATATACATTTAAATTTTCCACATAAATCTCACTGCTGTCAATTGCAGGTTTAAACCAGCTTTCTGTAGCTATTATTATGTGAGCGTCACTGCTTTTCAGGAGTCCTTCAACCTCTGGCACTTTGTTGTGAATGTTCTCGCAGTTCACTAGTAGGATTTTCATACTCTCACCTGTAAGAGGCACTTCTTTTGATCTTTCAGTGATACTTCTGGGTTTCCTACAGCAATCGTTATCTGGATTGGATGGAGAGTTGTCTAATCTAAAAAAATCCTTGTGTGCACCTGGGTAGCATCCTCTGATGTGTAATGCACACATGACCCATTTAGGGGCACCCTACAGTTCACAATCCTATGGTGCAAGTCCACGAAGCCACAGCCTAGCTTGTCACAGATCTGGTTTAGTGCTTCCACTCGACTCACAGCCAAGGGGACTTGATTGGTTCTGGGGACAATGCTGCAAATTGTGAGCTTAATTGAAACTCCATGCACAAGGATGGTTTTCAGTCTTTTCTGCCAGTAGCTGGAGTGATCCAAGTATGACCTCAGAGCCCAGGTGACAGGCATCATTAGTTCCAATGTGCTCCACAGTCTGCAGTTGCTTGCACCGTTCCCTCAATGGCCACTGGAATAGCCTCTTCAGTGTGTTGAATGAGGCCCCCTGGTGAACTACCTGAGTGCACCTGGTGTGCTTTCCTTTCCCTTGCTGCCATTTCCAATAATTGATAGACCCCTACACTTTTGCTTTTGCTTCTTCTTGACACTTTGCACAATGGGTTTCCCCAAAACAGGTGAAGTGAGTCCGATTGGCTCAAGTTTCAGTTTCAGTGAAGGACAGCAACTTGGACTTGTTTGTTAGAGGGATCAGTATAACAACGTAAGTCCTCTGTGGTCCCTGTCCACACTGTACTGGATGGCTAGATCTATCATTGAAATTCTGCTCACAATTTGAGTGGATGAGTTAAGTCATTTCTCATTTCTGAGAAGTTCTTCACTGCTACAGTAGAAGAGGTTTCATGCTCCAGAGTGATGAACACCTTAATATATGATGGAAATCTGAATTTTAATACACTTCTCCTGAAATGTGTGTCCCACATCTCGTTATGATAGGTTGACAGGAAAGAGATATACTTGGTGCAACATCCTTAAATGTCTGATACCTTTATGGGTATTTCACAAAACAATCTTGTTAATTCCAGAAATCAATTTGTTAATATCTGGAAACAAGAACTGTATTGCCCCTGACACCTTGTGAAAACCACATATAAGGATAATTCAAATCAAAACCTTAGAAGTTCCATAAAATTTCAAAAAGTTGTGTGATAAGTGTGCCTTGTGGATCAGAAACTGCAGACAGGTGACAGAGTGAGGCTACAATACCACAGGAGAAGGCCACCTTGCAGTCAATGTGCTCCGCGATTTGGCAGTGATCTGTGATGTGTTTTTTGTGTAGTCAAGGTGTCAAACCAATCAAAATTCATTGCAATCAATTGAAATTGATCGGAGAATGACAGCGCAGTATAGTGATTCATGTTTGTAATTGCAGAAGGTGTACTAGTGGTGTAGGGAATTTAAAACTGGTGTAACTTCTGTGGAGGATGCCCCAAGGCGAGGGCAGTCTCACTGTGTAGTGATGGATGAGAACATTGTGTTACATTAGTAGATTTGCTCACAGTGCTTGTTCACAATGTACTGCACTCCAGTAAGATTCTGCAAGATGGGCACCACGTCAGTCAACTGCCGAACTGGAAGACCGTCGCATCGATGTCTGTGAAGAACTTTTCCGTTGTTTCCACATCAAAGGTGATGCATTTATGGGAAAAAGTTTTACACGCAGTGAGACTTGGGTCTACTATCACCAATCAGAAATGAAAATCTCAAGCAAGGAATGGTGCCACAGCTCATACTGAAACCAAAAAAATTCTCCACTCAACCATTTACTTGAAAAGTCATATACACTATCTTCCGGGATGCACATAGAGTAATACTAGAACATTACATGGATAGAGGAGTGACAGTAACCATTACATATGAAGAAAAGCTGAAAAATCAACTTGGCCCTACAATCAGGAGTAAAAGATGAGGACTTCTGACTTCAGGAATGTTAATTACTACAGCATGACAATGCCCAACTGCGTAGAGCCTATAAGACAGTTGAGACTATTCAGGAAATTAAATCTGGGTGCCTGGTACGTCATCCTTATTCACCAGAACTCCCTCCCAGTAACTTTCATCTGTTCACTGCACTCAGAGAAGCAATGGGAGGGAGGCATTTCAGAATTGACAGAGAGGTGAAAATGGCAGTACATGGCTCACTACACACACAACCAAAAGAATCCCTTCAGCTTGGTATATATGCACTTCCAAAGTGGTGGTGTATATGCAGTCAACATCAGAGAGACTACGTTGAAAAATGACATGCAAGTTTTTTGTTCATGTTTACAATTCAAAATATTAAAGCACTTTTAAGGTTTTTATCTGAATCACCCTCATACTACACAGCTCACGTGAATCGTTCTCAGAAATAGCAGTTTTAAAGTCATCTGAGTGTTTTTCATACATGGCATAGCATATGAGATGAAAAGTAATAAATACATTGTCATATTTATTTACTTTATTTAGCACCTTTGCATGAACATGTAGTAAGGACAAGATCCAACTACTCATTTACATTGGCAGTTTTACAAAATAATAATCACATTCACCATTTAATTATCATAGATATATCATTTTAATTACAGCAATGCCATACACAATAACACATTCTAAATCTACTGTAAAATCTACCAATACAAAATTTTATTCTGTTACACCGTACCAAAGTACACATCTTGAAATACTACTATTCTGCCTACAGACATTTTAATTCTATTACACTGTACGCCTACTTCCAATTTTTTATATTTAGCATGAATTCATTGACTGAACAGAAAGGACTTCCTATAAAGAACAGTTCTATTGTTTGTTTAAATTTCTCTTTAAAGTTAATATTTGAAATATAAAGCAGTTAACAGTTGTACAGATTTATTGCCATATAAGCAATACTTCTTCCAAGTTGTGATGAAGCAATCTGGGATTACTTTGCTTCCTTTCTACTTCCTCTCTTGTTTTGCCATCTGCCGCTTTAAATTCATTTTATTTTCATTTTTGACTAATTACCATTAACATACATGAGCATAATCTGCATTTCCATAAAAGAGAAAGGTTGGCCTTCAGTCTTAAGAAATATAGCACCAGATCTAATTTTGTGCTTAGTTTTGGGTATGTACCTAATTTATTTTAGCTATTCCTAGTTAATACTTTTGTTATAGGGTGAAATCAGTAATTGTTTCTTGAGTTAGATTTTATTGTTGACTTATAAACAAATATAAATTCTGTACTAACTATGAGCATTTGGAAGAAGAACTAGTAAGATTCTTTAATTATTTATTTGGCTCTATTTGAAAACATGTTAGCAAAGACAGCCCTTTGAGCTTTAGGCTTTTGCTAACTTTGTCTGATGAATTCCCTGTTCCAGTGTTAATTATCTTCCATGTGCTCCTGACTTTATTCAATGACTGAGCAATGCTGTTTCCCACAAACTGCTTTTTCTTCCATCTTTTAGTGTCTCGTTTAAGTCTACTTGTAAACTTTATAATATTCACCAAAATGTTCAGGTGTGTATGGATCTTTGTTAATACTATAAAGATGTTTTCGTATTTTACAGGATACAGATTTATACTCTTTGTCAACAATGGCACATGCCCCCCCCCCCCCCTCCCCCACCTTCTTCAGTGCCCTTCTTCCTTATTTTACTCGGTAGACACTCCTCTACAACTATTAAGTAAGTACCCAACAAAATGTTATATTTAACATTTATGTTATCAGAAAGAAACAGTTCTGACAAATTTCATTTTCCAGGTTTTTCTTTTGAAACTGAATGTTAAAGATTCTGGTGTCTCTATATTGTTGTTGTTGTGGTCTTCAGTCCTGAGACTGGTTTGATGCAGCTCTCCATGCTACTGTACCCTGTGAAGACTTCTTCATCTCCCAGTATCTACTGCAACCTACATCCTTCTGAATCTGCTTAGTGTATTCATCTCTTGGTCTCCCTCTACGATTTTTAACCTCCACACTGCCCTCCAATGCTAAACTGGTAATACCTTGATGCCTCAGAACATGTCCTACCAAACGGTCCCTTCTTCTTGTCAAGTTGTGCCACAAACTCCTCTTCTCCCCAATTCTATTCAATACCTCCTCATTAGTTATGTGATAAACCCATCTTATCTTCAGCATTCTTCTGTAGCACAACATTTTGATAGCTTCTATTCTCTTCTTGTCCAAACTATTTATCGTCCATGTTTCACTTCTATACAAATACTTTCAGAAACGAGTTCCTGACACTTAAATCTATACTCGATGTTAACAAATTTCTCTTCTTCAGAAACGCTTTCCTTGCCATTACCAGTCTCCATTTTATATCCTCTCTACTTTGACCATCATCAGTTATTTTACTCCCCAAATATCAAAATTCCTTTACTACTTTAAGTGTCTCATTTCCTAATCTAACTCCTTCAGTATCACTCGAGTTAAGTCGACTACGTTCCATTGTCCTTGTTTTGATTTTTTTGATGTTTGTCTTATATCCTCCTTTCAAGACACTGTCCATTCCGTTCAACTGCTCTTCCAAGTCCTTTGCTGTCTCTGATAGAATTACAATGTCATCGGCAAAGCTCAAGTTTGGATTTTAATACCTACTCCAAATTTTTCTTTTGTTTCCTTTACTGCTTGCTCAATATACAGATTGAATAACATCAGGGAGAGGCTACAACCCTGTCTCACTCCCTTCCCAACCATTGTGTCCCTTTCATGTCCCTTGACTCTTATAACTGCCATCTGGTTTCTGTATAATTTGTAAATAGCCTTTCGCTTCCTGTATTTTACCCCTTCCACCTTTAGAATGTGAAAGAGAGTATTCCAGTCAACATTGTCAAAAGCTTTCTCTAAGTCTACAAATGCTAGAAATGTAGGTTTGCCTTTCCTTAATCTTTCTTCTAAGATAAGTCGTAAGGTCAGTATTGCCTCATGTGTTCCAATATTTCTGCAGAATCCAATCTGATCTTCCCCGAGGTTGGCTTCTACCAGTCTTTCCACTTGTCTGTAAAGAATTCGTGTTAGTATTTTGCAGCTGTGACTTATTAAACTGATAGTTCAGTAATTTTCATATCTGTCAACACCTGCTTTCCTTGGGGTTGGAATTATTATATTCTTCTTGAAATCTGAGGGTATTTCATCTGTCTCTTACATCTTGCACACCAGATGGTAGAGTTTTGTCAGGACTGGCTCTCCCAAGGCTGTCAGTAGTTTTAATGGAATGTTGTCTACTTCCAAGGCCTATAAGAGAAATAGTAGTGAATATCTACCTTCATAGCATGTTTCATAATTGTAATCTGTGAATTGTGGTCTGACAGACTCACTTAATTTGTCAGGTAGTTATAAAATAAGTGACACACTTTGTATTCCTGCTTATTCTAGTAAAAAACTGAACAGTATTTTGAAAATCATTATGTTGTAAGTAGTGTGTCAAGCTCTACTTTGGATCTTGTGTCGGATGAAAAGTTAATGTTCAAGTCCCCACATAAAATTAGTTTCGTCTTCTCGAAGTATTATAGTACCCTGTCCATGATTTGTATTGTAACTGAATAAGACTATAGGGAAACTTAAAGTAGAAGTCAGAGCCCAGAACTGCAATGAGGACACAGCCAGACAGGAGGTGGTAGTCACTGAACTGCATGATCAGCTCCTGTGTCATCAAGCCACAAACGTCGAAATCAGGCCACAAACCACAGACATTGGATGCAGGCAGCCATTGTCCATCCTTGACGAGCACCATTCAGCAACAGCAAGAGTTCTGTGACACTGTTCCAGGTGTTAGTGCCCCGAGATCGGCCTCTGAGAAGCCCCTATGGTCTGACTGACTTCACGTCATCAATACATGCTGCTGATTATGCCACACGCCGGACTTTGTCCTATTCCAGATTGTTCACAGTGGTCCACAAATGCAGCCTTCCATGAATTCACTGTCAAGAACCAGTATTTAAATGTTTCCAACCCAAGTATGCCATATTTGCCATGGCAGTGCCATGCACAGCACCTGCCGTGTGTCAGCTGGGGGTCTTCACTGTAAACTCAGCTGCCAACAGATCATGAATGAGCCACTTCTGCTCTTCTGCCCAGCCCAGGCAGCCAACACCATGATAGGTGCCAGACTCTGCTGTTCAGCTCTGGGCAACACCATTATTGTGTCACTGGGATGACATGGCCTTCGACTGCCATGAAGATATGACGACTGCGGCATGGGCGCATGCTGCCGTCTCAGCTCTTCTCACAAACCAGAAATGCTATTGCAGTATTCTGTCTCCCGGGCAGTGCATGCATGCTGCTCACCGTATGACTACACTGGCCACTCAGCGCGGAATATTATGTGAAGAAGAAAATGCACTTGAATGACTGTACGAGCTGGATTGAATAATTAAAGACATGTTCATGTTCATGTTCATGGAGGAATCAATTTGAATGACTGAATCACTCCGTTTACATGGGGCTCCAAACACCAGGTTTTGTAAACCAATTTCCAAATACTGCTTCTGGGTGGTCAAATAAATACTTCAAAATAGATTCTGGAAATCCACTTCTGCTTTCCAGTTTTCCAATTCCACAATCGATTTTTGCTCCCATATAAATGCAACCAGTTTGAAAACTTGCTTTGGTGGTCAGGATTCATCTTGTTTTTAAACATTTTCAGCTAGTATGGATGGAATGGCTTTTTGTACAGTGAATAATAAGTAGAAACATTAGACTGAAGCTGTTTACACCTCATCCAATTGAAGTGAAAGAGCAATTTTGCTGACTAAATCATAAACTATATCAACTGTTTTCCAGGTGCCATATTTAACTGGGCTAGAAAATCTGTGTCAGATCTTAACATGTAAATACAACAACGAAAAACAGTTTTCAAAATTCGCATTTCGTCTTTCGGAAGATGTGTGACATGTAAACTTAGTGAACAAAGGACTGTGTATATCCACCTCTGGTCTGTCTGTCGCTCCCCCACAGGTGACCCCTGTCTCCCAAACTATCTACTGATTTTACCACACCCACAGGAAGACTCAAAGCTGCCCTGCAAGAAGTACTGCTCTTGTCCAACTCCAGTTTGCCCATAGCTACACCTGTCGTCCTACAGTACAAATATATTGAAATCACCACATGGTGCCCTGTATATAGAGAGTACAATACAATTTATATTTTGGAGACCAGCTTTTGCACCATTGGCTATTCGTGGGAATTATTGTTACAGGGCAGTTTATGTTATCCCTCATTATTATGCAATTGCCTCCATTATTGAACTGTTTTGAATCTGTATTAAATTTCTTCAGGCCACATTAACTAATGAATTGGTGAATAGATGTGTGATAAGTTGAATTGTTAACTTTTTCCAGACACTCTGTTGTAAGCAGCAGCAGTGCTTCTATTGATTCACCTTATGAAGGATCGAATGGTCCAATAATGACATTGGCAATAAAATGACCTGTAGGATCAGTTGACTTGTTGATGAAATTCAGATCATTTTATTTTTCACTTCATCTTTAATGATTTTCATTACTTCATCAAAACATTCACTTCCATAACTTTCTCGCAAACTTGACTCACTGGGCACAGATTCATCCATACACTTCTCCAAAATCTGTCTTAATGTGCAACTCTGTAGTTTCTGAAAAGGGCCCGGCATCAGTAAAAGCTTTGCATAATTTGAATACAAACAGCAATTTTCAACTTGATGTTGCAATTGCCATTGGAAGCAAAGGAATCTTCTTCCCAATGTCCTTGGAAAGTGCATTTTTGGTTTTGATTGTATTTATAAATCAAAAAATGAAATATTTCGTTTTGGAGTTCACTGACAGCTCACATATTTTTCACAGGAGCATCAGTCCAAGTATGTCAGGTCCAAAAGTATAAATGTAACTTTGCATTTTTCTAATAAATGAACATTTAATTTCAGCATATTACTAACTAGACTCCACAACAAGAAAATTGATAGCAAGAGAAATTTAGAACAATAATGAAACCACATTCTAGCACCGGCACTGACTATTGCTCCTGAAGAAGGTATGACCTGACAGGAAGCTAAGTAAATGCAAGCCATAATTTAAACCCTTACCTAAAGTTACCACTTTTCATGGAAACATTCATTGTTGTTTTTTAATAATGTAGGAATAAATAATAATAAAAAGGCAACAAAAGGCCTTTATTTTAGTGATTAGGCATTTATATAAAAAAAAGGCAGAAAAGGGCAACATAAAACTACAGTGTTACAATCACAAAGGTGAAAATTGTACAGAAACACTTTCAAATTGAAGATAGATTTAACACAGTTAAAAAACATTCTGCCAAAGCTCCAGTCTGTGTTGATGACTGTAGATGTTTAGTCTCCGAGATGCTTAGTCTCCTTAAACTCATAATCAGCAGTATGTATACAACTACATGGTATCTGATGAGGTTTAGAGATTGCAGCCGGATCACGTTGACTTCTTGCCATGATATTTCGGCTGGCAATCGTCCAGTCATCTTCAGATGAGTGTACAGCACTGGAGAATGCCAAGTTACTGGTATTGGCTTTATAGCAAAAATTGGTGCGGAAATACATGCCCATTGTTGGCCATCACAGGAGCATCCTCCATCGAAATCTGCACCCTCTGTAAATACTGTTCTATCTGTGGCACACAGGTGCATGCATAAAGGTGAAACTACATGTCTGCCCTCCATTGGAATGTGCACTCGTGTCACTAAAACCAGACGTTAGATGTCACCAGGCACGTCGTTATGAATAAACAGTTCTCTCTCAGTACAAATTAGAGAAATCAACAGGTCCCAAGCCTTGTCTTGTTGAAAGCTGCCACCATGATTTATAAGATTTTGTGGTAGATGTATTTCCACAGAGTCTTTAACTATTGAATCCCAAAAAGTTCTTGCTGGGGCCAAGATTTTTGTGGCAGAAAAATCCATAGAGTGTCCTGTGGTAATACAATGCTCAGCTATGGCTGACTTACTGGGCTGCAAAAGGTAGATGTGGTGCTCATATTGAATGCACCTTTCATGTACTGTGCGTATTGTCCGATCCATGTAAGTTTTTCCACACTGGCAAGGAATTCTGTAGATCCTGGCCTTCTGTAGACCCAGATCATCTTTTACTGAGCTGAGAAGAGCACTAATCTTCACCGGTGGCCGGAAGGTTACTTTAACTTGATGTTTCCTTAGGATTTTTCCTACTTTAGAGGAAAGATTGCTGACATACAGAAGGAATGCCCTGGACTTGAACAGCTCCTCATCTTCTTGATGTTGTGGGTGGTCAAGTTTCTTCCTACTCAGTGCTGTTCTGATCCGGAGAGCAACCATTATCTTTGAACGCTGATCGTAGATCTTCCATTCCTTTGCAAGGCTGCTTCCATCAGAAACAACATGAGCCCAGTGCACCCACGTTCTAAGGACGTCAGTAGTTTGTGAAGGGTGATGGCAACTCAATGCTTGCAGGTAAAGGCCCATGTGGGCTTGAAAGGCCATATAACCTCGTTGGCACAGAACTATGAGGTCTTAGTCCGAAGATCCATAAAAAAGAAGTTCCACTATGGCCAATCATCAGTAATATCAATGCCCCCATGTATGATTTGGCAATACATCTTGCATCTCTACTGAGAATTTTATGGGGAAATGCATGCATCATTTTCACAACTCGACTGACTAAGACTGAAGTCATTTCAACTCAGTGAAACTGACTTACTAGTGAACTTCGATGTCATCTCACCTTTCACTAAGGTTCCTCTTATGGACTCTTTGGCACTCATTAACAATAAGTCCATGCCCAATATAACAGCACTTTTTCATCATGTTCTTTCCTCAACCTACTTTTTATTTAACAACGAAATTGTGAGGTGCTCAGTCTTGGCTTGGCAGCCATTGAGAATGGAGATCCCGTTGGATGTTACCACCAGGTTCGAATTGTGCCCAGTTGTTCAGTTTTTGAAAGCAAAGGGCATTGTTCCAATTGAAATTGATGGTGAATTGATGAAAGTGTCATGCATGGATGTCAAAAATGTTGTAAGTGGTATAGAGAGTTTGCAGCAGCTGGTCAGACCGAAATTCACTACAAACAAAGGAGTGGGAGACCATCCATTTCTGAGGAGACAGTGTTGAAGGTTGAGCAAAGCATTCGTGAAGATTGGTAGATCACCCTGGATGATCTCTGCATGTTGGTTCCTGAGATTTCCCAAAGCACCGCTCACAGAATTTTAATGGAAACATTGAACTACCTGAAGGTGTGCACAAGATGGGTGCCATGCATGCTGACTGAGGACCACATGCGGCAATGAGATGATGCTTCCCGTGCATTTCTTCACCGCCTTGCAACCAAACAGTACAACCTTCTGGACTCAATTGTCATGGGTGACGAAACCTGGGCATACCACTTTACATCTGAGACCAAGCAACAATCACGCCAGTGGCAGCATCCTTCTTCGCCAAAGCCACGGAGCTGACGGCAAGCTGGTACGACATGAGCATACAAAAACTGCCACAGTGTCTACAAAAATGCATAGACAGAAACGGAGATTATGTTGAAAAATAGCTAAATGTTCAAGCTGTAAACTGATGTAAACCACTGTAGAAATAAACAGGTCTATGTACTTATAAAAAATAGGAGACCTTACTTTTGGCATTACCCTCATAATATCAATTAAGATAAGGGTTAACATCATGGAACCATCAGTTTAATAAGTCATGCTTGCAAAATACTGATACAAATTATTTACAGAAGAATGGAAAAACTGGCAGAAACTATAATTGGGGCAGGTAAGTTTGAGTTCCAGAGAAATGCAGTAGCATGTGTGGCCATATTGACACTACAAATTATCCTAGAAGATGGCTCAGAGAACAGCAAATCTGTGTTTATAGAATTTGTGTATTCAGAGAAAGCTTCAGGAAGGGAAAGATTTCTGGGGACACACACTGTGATACGTGTTCCTGATGTACTATAAGGGGAATATCTATGATTTGACCAAAGACTGCAGTTTGTTCTGAATTGTGTTCAGTGTAAGATGTGTCTCTCTATCTCATGACTCAATAAAGTATATTTATATATACCTGCCTTGCATATATTGATGGAAGACTCCCTATTATCAAAGTAGGGACATCGTCCACAGAGGTGATCTCAACAATCTGCAAGAACTGCATATGAGGCAATTTTCGTGCTGATACAGTTATTACACAAAGACAATGCAACCCATGCATAACTGACATGTGCTAAAATTTGCACATTCTGGCAAAGGCTGCCATTGTGAACAGTGCAATGCTTCTCAACCAACACTCTGACCATCTATAGACATCAATTGTGCAAGCGATGTGCTTCAGCACTGTGGCTCAGTGTACACTGGAAGTACTGAACAGCTAAAAGTAATGAAAAATTTAGTGTGGAACCTCATTGACATTCCTATTTTGCAGAAATACCACACAACTGTTGAGCTGAAACATTCTATCTGCTCAGATTTGCACTTGTTTGTCATAATTCAATGCCCTTTGTGGACAGTGGATGATAAATTACATCGAGAACATTTCACCAATCACCAACAATGGACTTATACCATTGACAATAATGTCAGTGACCATGTGCTACGGTATCAGCCTCTGGACACTTACTTCCACATAGTGGCCCGACCATCTCCACCCGACTGCCTCTGTCTGTGATGTCACTGCCACCACACAGCACAGTGACCTGCACCCAGTCAAAACAAGTATCACACCGAGCACTCATGCCCCATTTGCTGCCACAATTGCATGGGCACAATTCCATAACACTGTGCACGACTGTTGCCTGTCATGTCACTACTCGACGTTGCCCAAAGCTGCTCACCAATTCCACAAGACTTGTTATTAGACTTCCAATGGGATTGTTCTACAGCTTCACACCAGTGTTGGCATATCTTTCAAATGGAACTGGTACCACACTTTGATGTGTTGCATGAGACAGCCATGTATTCTGTGACATGTGCGGTGTCTTGAGTTTCGCTCACTATGAAAGTCTTCTCACAACCGGACACATCACATCCATTTCCGAGAATCACGTTTTCAATTGTTCGACCTGGTTCATCCTCTCCAATGGACCACCTTTTGATAGACGTAAGTTCAGACACCGATCCTCCATTTGCCGACTCGTCGACAAAAGACGAACCTACAGCATTGCAACTGCATGAGGCCACCATCCCAGATTGCAGTGTACTAAGCCACAACCCACATCCTACATCTGTCACCGTCTTGCTGCCTAACATAGACATTCTCTGTTAAAGACTTTATAAAATCAGATCTAGGGATGCACATTTTATGTTACTTTCACCTCTCCCTGTTCTTTCACCACATCACTCTCCTGCACACTGACGTGGGCTGCTGCACCTCACAATCACTCTGGCAATTACACCTGGTACAATATGAAGATAGCCATTCATCCATTGATACGTTTTCGGAGTGTGACTCCTCAATTGACAAGCTCTCGGTGGTTCAGCAACACCATGCCATCTGTGAACGGATGAACTCTGTAGGACGAATACATTGCTTCCACAACATAATAAAGATATGCCCACTGCCCTTACCCTGTCGTACAAGCAGCTCATGGCCTTGACACTCAACCATCATGATGACACAAAAGTGGGAGTGTTTGTGAGGTATCAATTCCACTGACCGGACATGCTGTCCGTGTCTGACCAAGTCCACTCCCTGCTCAACCCAGCACCTGCACTGTCACCGATCCAGGATACATAGTGAAGCACACACATCAGTACAACACAACCTGCCTCCCCACCTAGCTATTCTGTCAGTGGCATCATCGTGCACATCCCTCCACCTGGACAGCACGTCATTGCCAACCTCTTCTGTGTGAGTCACCACCGCGCAGCTTGTCTGCCGCCCACAGACGATCTTCACATGACAGCACTGACCCCACCATCTATGATTACCTGGTCCCACATTCAACTACAGAACATCTACCACAGATTGAAAATTATCTGTGACAACTCATTCAGTATACTTCAGAGGCATTTAAAATCACATGACATCTTTTCCACCATCTTCAGTTCCACAATTGATCTCCACCTACAGCTTTGGCACCTCTTCACAACATGAGTTCAACACAACAGATCCAGACTCTGTGATAGCATCTCTCTCTACACATACTTCAACCACAACCTGAAACATCAGTTACTCAGTATTCCTGTCTCGTCATGGCCCTCAGTCTGTCACACATGGCCACAGCACAGACCACGCCCATCGTAGCTCGTGCCGGCAGATAAATTACTAACTGGTGTCAACCACATTGTCCCTTCAACATACACTGTTCCTTTCATCAGATCAAAATGCCTCTGGTGCGGTCTCCAAGTGCCAACTTCCTCACCGCCGACTCCCCACTTCCATCTCTCTGGTTGTACTGCCGACATCCCATGGGGAAACACTGGATGCTCCCCATGACAACGAAAACTGTACTACCACCTGTTCAGTGCTCGTACCATGCCCACTGTGACTTCAAAAAATGGTCTGGTCATGTCTCACAAAAGACAGCCCTGGCACGACCTGTCATATATATCTGTACCACTACTTCAGGAGTCATCAACATCACTCCTGTCTTCCTGTTAGTGCTGTACACTCTTGAAGGTCACTCACTGCAATACACATTGCTGACGTACTATTACGGGAATACCTGTGGCTTGACCAAAGACTGCAGTGTGATCGGAATCATGTTTGATGTAAGACATGTCCCTGTATCTCGTGATTCAATAAAGTATATTTAGCTATACCCACCTCATGTATGTTATAGGGACACACCCTGTTATCAACATAGTGACTTTTTCCACAGGTTATTTACATCATGAATAGTAGTCTGACTGCAGTTATGAGATTTGAAGGACATGAAAGGGAAGGAGTATTTCAGAAAAGAGAGAAGGTTGCAGCTTATCCTTGAGTTTATTCAATCTGAGGATTGAGATACCAGTAAAGGAAACCAAATAGAAATATGGAAACACAATTAAAATTCAGCAAGAATAAATAAAGGTTTTGATGTTTGTCAGTGACATTGAAACTCTGTTAGAGATGAAAATGGGCTTAGAAGATCAGTTGAAGAGAATGAATAGTTGTCTTGTATGGACCTTATATGATGTGAACAAAAATGAAACAAGTATAATGGTGGCACATAGTCAAATGCAATTGGGAGGTGCTCAGGATATTAAATTAGGAAATGAGACACAAATGGTAATAGATGAGTTTTGCCACTCGAACAGTGAAATAACTGATAGTGGCTAAAATAGAGAGGATATACAATACTGAATGGCAATAGCATTAGAAATGTGCTTCAGAAGAATGCTGAATACTACTTGGGCAGATCAGATAATTAATGAAGAAGTATAGAATCAAATATAGGAGAAAATAAATTTAGGACTCAAGTTGATGGAAAGAAGGGATCATTTGATAGGAAACATCCTGAAGCATCAAGGGACAGTTAATTAGATAATAGAGGGAAATGTGGAGGGTAAAAATTGTAGAGAGAGACCAAGGTTTGACTACAGTAAGCAGGTGGTATGCAGAAATGAAAGATACTTGCATAGGATAGACTACAGTTTAGAGCTGCATCAAATCAACAACAACAACAACAACAACAATAGCAACTAAAGTAAAGGCTGCAGGAGAAATTATTGTATTGTGTCCTTGTACCATGTGATGATATGTAACAATAGATATTTAAAAATACTTTATCCATGTTATATGAAAGATTAGATTATACATAGCCCTTGTGATCTCTCAGGTTTTCTTGGCACAGTTGATTAATAGTGAGTTATGAATGCTGAGCCAAGTTTTTGTTTCCATTTTCTGCACAATATTTCAACAATAAACCCAACTATCTTCTTCAGCTGCTGCGAGTTTTACTATTATGTGTATCACATTTCATGGAAATGTGGCATGTTGTATGTTGGGCAGACTATCAGAACCGTCAAGGAGAGATGCAAGAAGCATCAGTGACACACCTGACTAATCCAACCAAGCAAATCAATTGTTGCCAAGCTCTGCCTCAAATACAGGGAGTTTCAAAATGAATGTATTGACTTCAAACAGAGGAAACTCCAGGTAGGAATATCAACATAGTAGGAAAAGACATTGCTGCATAAAGAAGACATGTTAAGTTGCAGACAGGCATAATTAGGACAATTACATAAAGCTTTCGGCCACAGCCTTCATCGGTAAGAGAGAGACACCCACTATTCATTATTCATACATACAAGTATGCACACCTCATGCCCATATGACCACCAAATCCAGCCTCTCGGGCCAGAATTCAGCATCATGTGTGATGCAAGCAGCAATCTGAAGGGAGTGGGGAAGGGGAAGGGATAGTAGTGTAGGGGTGGGGAACACTGTCTGGTGGAGTGTGCAGGGACTAGACTGCCAACAGGTGCAGAGTCAGGATGTAGTGGGGCAAGGAGGTGGGGTGGGGGGTGGGGGTGGGGAGCAACAAAAGAGGAGAGGAGGAGCAGGGAAAGACAGGTGGTTGCATTTGCAGAGGGCTGCAAATAAACAGGGGTGGAGATGAGAATGGGGAGTTGATGATAGGACACAGAGGGAGGAAACTGTTGGGTGGAAGGTTTAGGGACAGTACATTACCATAGGTTGAGGCCAGCATAATTATGGAAGTGGAGAATGTGTTGTAAGGATAACTCCCAAGTGCACATTTCAGAAAAGATGGTGATGGAGGGAAGGATTCAGATAACTCAAAATGTGAAGCAGTCACTGAAATCAAGTGTGTTATGTTCAGCTCCATTTCTTTGGTAAATGATGTTTACTTATTATGATGTTTCATAAATTCAGAGAAGAATAGAAGCAGTGGTCAAGCAAGAACTGTTTTAACTTTATTTTAAATGCATTTAATGTTGATATGAAGGCATATGGTTATATTAAACTAAATTAAACTTATACATGTAAATGTAATGCAAATACCTTGTGCAGCATCAAGGACAAATTTTTGTATCTTATTAGACAATAATGATCTACAATATATTACACCATTTCTGTTAGTTATGTAAACTGTATATGTACACAAATGATGACATCAATTGCATTTTAATGCCTAAAGATGGATAATAAAATAAATAAATTATATAACATAGCTCCAGAATGAGGCACTCCTCTTTTGCATAAGTTTGTATTTACTGAGTTCCTGTGTAGGTTCATCTTCTGTCTAGTTTCATATGTGTGTATATCATAGTTGTGTTTGAAGAGATTTTGCTCTTTTTCAGATGCTCCCTTTTGTGAAAATTAGTATTTCGTATATATACAAGGGGCAGTGGCAATATTTTCAGGGTTTTAAAAAGGGGTCTACAGGAATCCTTATGTTTAGGTTTTTTATCACCCTCATAATCTTTTTCATTAAAAACAAAGATTCCAAGACTTACCAAGTGGGAAAGTGCCGGCAGACAGGCATAATGAACAAAACACACAAACACACGCACAGAATTACTAGCTTTCGCAACCGATGGTTGCTTCTTCAGGAAAGCAGGAAGGAGAGGGAAAGACGAAAGGATGTGGGTTTTAAGGGAGAGGGTAAGGAGTCATTCCAATCCCAGGAGCGGAAAGACTTCCCTTAGTGGGAAAAAAGGACAGGTGTACACTCGCACACACACACATATCCATCCGCACATACACAGACACAAGCAGACATATTTAAAGGCAAAGAGTAAGGGCAGCGATGTCAGTCGAGGCGGAAGTACAGAGGCAAAGAAGTTGTTGAAAGACAGTTGAGGTATGAGTGGCGGCAACTTGAAATTAGCAGAGGTTAAGGCCTGGCGGATATCGAGAAGAGAGGATATACTGAAGGGCAAGTTCCCATCTCTGGAGTTCGGATAGGTTGGTGTTGATGGGAAGTATCCAGATAACTCAGACAGTGTAACACTGTGCCAAGATGTGCTGGCCGTGCACCAAGGCATGTTTAGCCACACGGTGATCCTCATTACCAACAAACACTGCGTGCCTGTGTCCATTCATGAGAATGGACAGTTTGTTGCTGGTCATGCCCACATAGAAAGCGTCACAGTGTAGGCAGGTCAGTTGGTAAATCACGTGGGTGCTTTCACACTTGGCTCTCCCTTTGATCGTGTACACCTTCCGGGTTACAGGACTGGAGTAGGTGGTGGTGGGAGGGTGCATAGGACAGGTTTTACACCGGGGGCGGTTGCAAGGGTAGGAGCCAGAGCGTAGGGAAGGTGGTTTGGGGATTTCATAGGGATGAACCAAGAGGTTACAAAGGTTAGGTGGACGGCGGAAAGACACTCTTGGTGGAGTGGGGAGGATTTCATAAAGGATGGATCTCATTTCGGGGCAGGATTTTAGGAAGTCGTATCCCTGCTGGAGAGCCACATTCAGAGTCTGATCAGGATACTTCCCGGGACTGGTTTGATGAAGCTGTCCATGCTGCTCTATCCTGTGCAAGCTTCTTCATCTCCCAGTATCTACTGCAACCTACATACTTCTGAATCTGCTTAGTTTATTTATCTCTTGGTCTCCCTCTACAATTTTTACCCTCCACACTGCCCTCCAATGTTAAATTTGTCAGCCCTTGGTGCCTCAGAACATGTCCTACCAACCGGTCCCTTCTTCTTGTCAAGTTGTGCCACAATCTCCTCTTCTCCCCAATTCTGTTCAATACCACCTCATCAGTTATGTGATCTACCCATCTAATCTTGAGCATTCTTCTGAAGCACCACATTTCAAAAGCTTCTATTCTCTTCTTGTCCAAACTATTTATCATCCATGTTTCACTTCCATACATGGCTACAATCCATACAAATACTTTCAGAAACGACTTCCTAACACTTAAATCTATATTCGATGTTAAACAAATTTCTCTTCTTCAGAAACGCTTTCCTTGCCTTTGCCAGTCTACATTTTATATCCTCTCTACTTCGACCATCATCAGTTATCTTGCTCCCCAAATAGCAAAACTCCTTTACTACTTTAAGTGTCTCATTTCCTAATATAATTCCCTCAGCATCACCCGACTTAATTCAACTACATTCCATTATCCTCGTTTCGCTTTTGTTGATGTTCATCTTATACCCTCCTTTCAAGACACTGTCCATTCCATTCAACTGCTCTTCCAAATCCTTTGCTGTCTCTGACAGAATTACAATGTCATCGGCGAACCTCAATGTTTTTATTTCTTCTCCATGGATTTTAATACCTACTCCGAATTTTTCTTTTGTTTCCTTTACTGCTTGCTCAACAACAGATTGAGGGGGATAGGCTACAACCCTGTCTTACACCCTTCCCAACCACTGCTCCCCTTTCATGTCCCCCGACTCTTAACTGCCATCTGGTTTCTGTATAAATTGTAAATAGCCTGCCGCCCCCTGTATTTTACCCCTGCCACCTTCAGAATTTGAAAGAGTCAACATTGTCAAAAGCTTTCTCTAAGTCTACAAATGCTAGAAATGTAGGTTTGCCTTTTCTTAATCTTTCTTCTAAGATAAGTCGTAAGGTCAGTATTGCCTCACGTGTTCCAATATTTCTATGAAATCCAAACTGATTTTCCCTGAGGTCGGCTTCTACCAGTTTTTCCATTTGTCTGTAAAGAATTCACGTTAGTATTTTGCATCCGTGACTTATTAAACTGATTGTTCGGTAATTTTTGCACCTGTCAGCACCTTCTTTCTTTGGGATTGGACTTATTATATTCTTCTTGAAGTCTGAGGGTATTTCGCCTGTTTTCATACATCTTGCTCACCAGATGGTAGAGTTTTGTCAGGACTGGCTCTCCCAAGACCGTCACTAGTTCCAATGGAATGTTGTCTACTCCAGGGGCCTTGTTTCGACTTAGGTCTTTCAGTTCTCTGTCAAACTCTTCACGCAGTATTGTATCTCCCATTTCGTCTTCATCTACATTCTCTTCCACTTCCAGAATATTGTCCTGAAGTATGTTGCCCTTGTATAGACCCTCTATATACTCCTTCCACCTTTCTGCCTTCCCTTCTTTGCTTAGAACTGGGTTTCCATCTGAGCTCTTGATATTCATACACGTGGTTCTCTTCTCTCCAAAGGTCTCTTTAATTTTCCTGTAGGCAGTATCTATCTTACCCCTAGTGAGATAAGCCTCTACATCTTTACATTTGTCCTCTAGCCATCCCTGTGTAGCCATTTTGCACTTCCTATCAGTCTCATTTTTGAGATGTTTGTATTCCTTTTTGCCTGCTTCACTTACTGCATTTTTGTATTTTCTCCTTTCATAAATTAAATTCAGTATCTCTTCTGTTACACAAGGATTTCTACTAGCCCTCGCCTTTTTGCCTACTTGATGCTCTGTTGCCTTCACTGTTTCATTCCTCAAAGCTAGCCATTCTTCTTTTACTGTATTTCTTTCCCCCGTTCCTGTCAATTGTTCCCTTGCGCTCCGCCTGAATCTCTGTACTACCCCTGGTTCTTTCAGTTTATCCAGGTGCCATCTCCTTAAATTCCCACCTTTTTGCAGTTTCTTCAGTTTTAATCTACAGTTCATAAGCAATAGATTGTTGTCAGAGTCCACATCTGCCCCTGGAAATGTCTTACAATTTAATACCTGGTTCCTAAATCTCTGTTTACCATTATATAATCTTTCTGATACCTTCTAGTATTTCCAGGATTCTTCCATGTGTACAACCTTCTTTTATGATTCTTGAACCAGGTCTTAGCTATGATTAAGTTGTGCTCTGTGCAAAATTCTACCAGGCAGCTTCCTCTTTCATTTCTTTCCCCCAATCCATATTCACCTACTATGTTTCCTTCTCTCCCTTTTCCTACTCTCGAATTCCAGTCACCCATGACTATTAAATTTTCATCAACCTTCACTACCTGAATAATTTCTTTTATTTCATCATACATTTCATCAATTTCTTCATTATCTGCAGAGCTAGTTGGCATATAAACTTGTACTACTGTAGTAGGCATGGGCTTCGTGTCTATCTTGGCCACAATAATGTGTTCACTATGCTCTTTGTAGTAGCTTACCCGCACTCCTATTGTTTTTATTAATTATTAAACCTACTCCTGCATTACCCCTATTTGATTTTGTATTTACAACCCTGTATTCACCTGACCAAAAGTCTTGTTCCTTCTGTTACCGACCTTCACTAATTCCGACTATATCTAACTTTAACCTATCCATTTCCGTTTTTAAGTTTTCTAACCTATCTGCCCGATTAAGGGATCTGACATTCCACGCTCCGATCCATAGAACAGCAGTTTTCTTTCTCCTGATAACGACGTCCTCTTGAGTAGCCCCACCCGGAGATCCAAATGGGGGACTATTTTACCCAAGAGGACGCCATCATCATTTAACCATACAGTAAAGCTGCATGCCCTCGGAAAAAGTACGGCTGTAGTTTCCTCTTGCTTTCAGCCGTTCGCAGTACCAGCACAGCAAGGCTGTTTTGGTTAGTGTTACAAGGCCAGATCAGTCAATCATCCAGACTGTTGCCCCTGCAACTACTAAAAAGGCTGCTGCCCCTCTTCAGGAACGCACGTTTGTCTGGCCTCTCAACAGATACCCCTTCGTTGTGGTTGCACCTACGGTACGGCCATCTCTATCGCTGAGGCACGCAATCCTCCCCACTAACGGCAAGGTCCATGGTTCATGGTGGTGAGGGGGGCGGGGGGGGGGGGGGGGGGGGGGGAAGGGGGATTTGAACATAGTGATTGCTAAAACCCATGCTTACAACTTGCATATTATAGACATATTTGCACATATTTATCAAGATCTGATCAATAATAGATGCAGAGGTAGGTGTTTCTCGAGTTGGTTCAGTTACCATTGGACTGATGTTGAATTATTGTAGTAAATTTATAATGTCATCTCTGAATTTATTGGATTTCGAGAAATCAATATTAAAGTCACCACATATAATTATATTTTTCTTGGGAGAGTGAATTTCTTCCAAGAGTTCTTCCATGTGATTGTAAAACACTCCTTTGCCTCCATTGGTGAACTGTATACACAAATAATAACTGTATTTTGCCTTGATAGTTCAGCAATAGAGAGTTCTATATCTTTTTCAGAGAACAGTTTATGGTATTTAGTTACACTATTGAATTCAATAATATCTTTAACATATACACAAGTACCCCCATGACTTGATATTTTCCTACAAAACATGCTTGAAAGTTTGAACTGAACAAGGTATGTTTGCTCTAACATATCTTGATCCTTGTGACAAAAGATCGTGGTTGGGGATGGCATAGAGATGGACTAGGTTGTTTTGGAGGTTGGATGGGTGGTAGAAGGGTGAGTAGGATGTCTTTCATTTCAAGGCATGATGAAAGGTAATCAAAGCATTGGCAAAGAATGCGGTTCAGTTGTTCCGGTCCAGGGTGGTATTAGGTGAAGGGGGCACTCCTATGTGTCTGGTTCTTGGGGGTGGTGGGAGGATTCAGGGTGTGAAGGCAAATGGCATGGGAGATCTGTTTGCGGACTACATCTGGGGGATAGTGCCTGTGTCAGAAGGCCTTGGTGAGATCCTCAGTATACTGACCAAGAGAGTTTTTGTCACTGCAGATACACTGTTCCCAGGTGGCCGGGCTGTCTGTAAGAGAAGAATTTTTTGGTGTGAAAGATATGACAGCTGTCAAAATGCACATACTGTTGGTGACTGGTGGGTTTAATGTGGACATAGGTGTGGATGCAATCATCTGCAAGAAGGAGCTCACCATCTAGGAAGGTGGTATGCTGAGTTGAGTACCACCATGTGATGGTGTCAAGGTTGTGGAGGAATGAAGGGCCCAGATCATGAAGACATCATTAATGAACTTGAACCAGACTAAGAGTTTGATGTTTGGGAGGCTAGGACAGTCTCCTCTAGACGGCCCATAAAAAGGATGGCATAGGAGGATGCCATGCAGGTGCCCATGGCTGCGCCACAGATTTATTGATATGCCTTGCCTTCAAATGAGAAGTAGTTGTGGGTTAGGATAAAGTCAGTAAGGAGTATGAGGAATGAGAGAGTGGGTCCGGAGTCTGAAGGACATTGGGAAAGGTAGTGTTCAATAGCATTAAGACCATGGGCATGAGGGATGTTGGTGTATAGGGATGTTGCATCAACAGTTATAAGTACAGATCTATGAGATAAAGGGGTGGGGATTGAAATATTACTGTATCTTATTACTACCTATCAGAACCCCTCAGAGAGCATTAAAGATAAACACCAGTCCTAACTGTCCAATTGTAAAGTGACCTGTTTCCAAATTACATACAAAAATAACCACTATTTCAGTATACATATAATTCAAAAACGATGCTTTGCTGATTAACATTGTTCTTTTGTGAGAAACATAATATAAATGTGAAATTGATACTGTAACTAATTGAAAGAAATGTAGCACATTGTCAGGATGTACCAGTAAACCTATCAGTATCAAATTACTACAGAAAATTAAATAGAACACATAAATAAAGCATGTTAATTGAATCTCCAATATATGTTAGCACTAAAATTCGGGCACTAGTTGATTTGTTATAAACAAATTTAGAAATGTAATTGTTACCTGTAACATAATTGGTCATAAAATGTTATATTAACTCGTAACCAAGTTGAAAATAGGTTCACCTTGTTCAGCACTGAGATTGTAAATTTTTAGCAATGTGTAGCTCATATTCGGTTTAACTTTCAATTGTGATTTTACATAAAATTGTAATTTTCATTGTAGGTAATTGTTAATAAAAGTATAAACAGAGGTCACGCAGGCACCATGGGGCACTCATTTTTTGGTTAGGGTTGCGAGCAAATGTATTGTAGGCTCACTTGTTTGTTGATTGTTGTGAATTCTGTGTCGTTTGATGTCAACTTTGGGTATATCTGATGTAACTGGTACAGTTCACCAGGCTCAGACACCAGAGTCCTGGAAATATATTAGTGTTAAAACTGCACTGTACTTTGGAATTTATTTGGGAGTCTTCCGCAATCCTTTTCATAGGCTGCACAGTGACAAGATGAATCCAGGAATTTTACAAAACCCCGACAACTAAACAACTCTCAATGTTGGTAGAATTGACGTAAAAACAACTGCGCATCAACTGGGCATTTCACTCAAAACATTTGCAACGCAGAGGTGGGAAAATATGAACATCTCAGGATGCTGCAGAGTTGGTGAAGAATTGGTTGGTATCTTTGCCATGGGAGGCTAGATTACAGGTAATTGGTTGGAGGTGTTGTTCAATGAGGGCTGAAATTCTTTCAGCGAGAGCACAATAACCAGCCACAATGGAATATCCAAAATTGTTAGGTTTGTGGATTATTGGGAGCATGTAGAAGGTGGGTGTGCAGGGTGTCACAAGGGTTAGGAGGGGAATGGATTCAGTTAGGAAGTTCTGGGAAGGACCTGAGGCTTTAAGCAGGGATTAGAGTTTGCATTGGACTTCTGAGATGGGATCACTCTGGCACAGTTTATAGGTGGAGGAGTCAGATAACAGGTGGAGGCCTTCTGACAGGTAGACACTATGATTCATAACAACAGTGGTGTAATCTTTGTCTGCAGGCCTAGATAAGGATTTGTTTCGAGGTTGTGTATGGTTGCTCTTTCTTGTACTGAAAGGTTGGTGTTCTGGGGAAGGGGCCTGAGGAAGGATGGTGAGGCTAAGTTGGAGGTAAGGAATTACTGGAAGCTGACCAGTGGGTGTTTAGGTGTGGATCCAAGAGATGTTTGGCATGACCCACGAGTCTGCCAATTGGTTCATATTGATGGTCAGCTCAGTTACTGCTTGAAATGAGGTTGATCTCTCACCTGTGCTCGAGTGGAAGGTCACCTGGGGGCAGGTGAGCTACAGAAGCCAAATGTAAGGGGCCAAATGTAAGGCCTCCATGGTTAGTCTGACAGGTTCCAGGTGCTATCTATGGCTGACAATGTCCCTCAGCCAGATGCAGTCACCTGTCCTGTTTCAGAGGAAACCTCTCAGCTTGCAAGATCCAGGCAGTCACAGAGAGTGGAATAATTAGCAGCTGCGCAGCTGAATATTAGGTGCATTGTGGGCTCCTTTGGGGACATGGCTGCCAAGGAGGGGAAAAAAGCCAATGTACTCTCATTGTGCATACAGGAGAGGAGTCATTCCAGGTGTGATATGGGCGGCCCTTTCAGATGCCATGTAGCATGGTGCAGCCTACTGCAGGTGGTGGTTTATGTTGGTAACAATGATGTGTGTCTCTTTGGATCACAAGAGATTCTCTCTGGTTTTGAGTGGCTAACCAAAGTGGTAAAGGCTGTCATTCTTGGGAGATGAAAGCAGAGCTCACCATTTGCAGTATAATCAACAGCACTGATTGTAGACCTCTGGTAGAGAGCCAAATGGAGTCTGAATCATAGACTCAGACAGTTCTGTGACTGTGTAGGATACAGATTCCTTGACATGCAGCGCTGGGTGGTGGAGTTTCAGGTTCCACTAAATAGGTGAGGAGTCTATTACATGCAGGAGGCTGCTACATGTGTAGCAGGGGACTGTGTGGCATGGATTGGGCAGTTTTTTAGGTTAGAGGACCTCAAGGAAACACAGAAAGGCTTCAATCTCAAAGGGTGCAGGACGAACACAGGAAAAATGTAAATCCAGGAATCATAAGTGTAACAGTTGTAAATTGTCATCACTGTGTTGTGAAAGTACCACAGTGCTAATAGAAAGCAGTGATGCTCAAATCTTTGTCAGCACTGAAACCTAGCTAAAGCCAGAGATAAGTGCAGCCAAAACTTTTGCAAAGGATTTAATGTTATTCAGAAAGGATAGGATAAATACAGTTGGTGGTGCCATGTTTGTTGCTGTTAGAAGTAGTTTGTATTGTAGCAAAATTGAAGTAGATAGTTCCTATGACTTAGTATGGGTAGGTCATTTTTGGCAATTGGAATGAAATAATAATCGAATCCTTTTACCAACCTCCCAGCTCAGATGATACAATTGCTAAAAGGTTCAAAGAAAACTTGAATCTACTTTCAAACACATAACTGACTCATGCAATTATAGTTGGTGGTGACTACCATTTACCCTTGATATGTTCATGAAGATACATGTTTAAATCCAAAAGTATGCATAAAAAAAATCATCTGAAGTTGTGCTAAACACATTATCTGGAAATTACTTAGAGCAATTAGTTCATGAGCCTACTCAAATAGTATATGGTTGTAAAAACACACTTGACCTCTTTGCAACAAAAAATCTTAAGCTAATAGCAACCATTAAAATGGATACAGGGGTTAGTGAACACAGGGTTGTTATAGCGAGACTGAATACCGTAACTACAAAATCCTTCAAAAATATATGAAAAATATATGTATTCAAACCCAGCAGATAAAAATTTGCTTTACTCCTTCCTGAGAGACAATCTCCACTTCTTCTAAATTGACTATGTAAGTGCAGACCAGATGTGGCTTGAATTTAAAGAAATAGTATCAACAGCAATTGAGAGATGTATACCAAATAAATTAATAAATAATGGAGCTGATACCCCATGGTCCACAAAACATGTCAGAACACTGTCGCAGAAACAATGCAACGAACATGTCAAATTTGAATGAACACCAATCTCCTAAGACTGGCAATCTTTTACAGAAGCTCAAAATTTAGAGCAGACTTCAACATAGGATGTGTACAACAAGTTTCCACAATGAAAGTTTGTCTTGTAACCTGACAGAAAATCCAAAGAGATTCTGGCCGTACATAAACTATGCTAATGGCAAAACACTATCAATACCTTCTCTGTGGGACATCAATGGAAATACTATAAATGATGATGCCACTAAAGTAGAGTTACTAAACACATTTTTCTGAAATTTCTTCACCAAAGAAGACAAAGTAAATATTCTAGAATTTGAATCAAGAATAACTGCCAATGCATGTAACGTAAGAGGTAGATATCCTTGGAGTAGTGAAGCAGCTTAAATCACATAATAAAATCAAATTTGCTGGTCCAGACTATATAGCAATTGGGTTCCTTTCAGAGTATTCTGTTGCAGTATCTCCATACTTAGCAATCATATACAACTACTCGCTCAATGAAAGATCTTACCCAAAGCCTGGAAAGTTGCACAGGTCATGTCAATATTCAAGAAAGATAATGGGAGTAATCCACTAAATTATAGGCCCATGTCATTAATGTTAATATGCGGCAGGATTTTGGAACATATACTGTGTCTGAACATTCTAGTTTACCTAAGAAAGAACGATCTAATGACACACAGTCAACACAGATTTAGAAAACATTGTTCTTGTGAAACAAAATTAGGTCTTTACTCACAAGAAATGTTGAGTGCTATCAACAAAGGATTACAAATTAATTCCATATAGCTAGATTTCCAGAAGGCTTTTGACTCTATACTTCACAAGCAGCTTTTAATCAACTTGCACACTTATAGAATATTGTCTCAGTTATGTGACTGGATTCATGATTTGCTGTCAGAGAGATCACATTTCATAGTAACTGATGGAAAGCCATTGAGTAAAACAGAAGTGATTTCTGGCATTCCTCAAGGTAGTGTTACAAGTCCTCTGTTGATTTAGGAGACAATTTGATCAGCCATTTAAAGTTGTTTCCAGATGATGCTGTCATTTATCACGTAGTGAAGCCATCAGAAGATCAAAAGAAATTGCAAAACAATTTAGAAAAGATGCCTGAATGGTGTGAAAATTGACCCTAAATAATGAAAAGTGTGAGGTCATCCACTTGAGTGCTAAAACTAACCTGTTACATTTTGGTTACACAATAAATCAATCAAATCTAAAGAATGTAAATTCAACTAAATACTTAAGAATTACAATTGCAAACAATTTAAATTGCCAAGAACAAATAGGAAATGTGTGGGGAAGGCGAACCAAAGACTGTGTTTTACTGACAGAACACTTAGAAAAAATAACAGATCTATTAAAGAGACTGCCTACACTACGCTTGTCCATCCTCTTTTGGAGTACTGCTGCATGGTGTGGAATCCTTACCAGATGGGATTAATGGGCAGCATGTTTTGTATTATCAAGAAATAGAAGGGTTAGTGTCATGGACATGGTACAGAGTATGGGGTAGACATCATGAAACCAAGGTGTTTCTTGTTGTGTCAGAATTTTCTCATGAAATTTCAAACACCAACTTTCTCCTCTGAATGTGAAAATATTTTGTTGACACCAACCTACATAAGGAAAATTATCATCATAATAAAATAAGGGAAATAGTGCTAGCATGAGAAGATATAGGTGCTTGTTTTTTCCACACGCTTTTCACGAGTGGAATAACAGAGAATTATTGTGAAGATGGTTCAATGAACGCTCTGTCAGGCACTAAAGTGTGATTTTCAGGATTGTTATGTAGATGTAAATGCAGATTTAGATGTAGATGTGCAGCCTGGTCATGCCAGAAGATAACAGTTTATGGCTCAGAAACACAAAAGACGACATCAGACATCAGTAAGAAAGATGCACTTCCATCAGAAAACTTCTCCAGCTGCCTGCACAGGAAAGGTGTTAGAGACTCAACTGGAACACCAGTTTTTCAACTAATGTCACCAGTATACTCTACACTCATGTCAAAAGGTACATAACTTGTAAAATAGTCATGGAATTCTTAAGCAAATGCAGACTACACAAATAAGCTACTATGTGCTATTATATATTTTTTGCATTCAGATGTGTTATTAATGTAACACAACACTGGTTGCATACTATATACACCAACTGTCATTAAAATTAAGTGAAAAGAAAGAGTAGGCAAAAACGTTATCTTCCTGTCTGTTATCACATGTTGCTACTTGTAGATGCTTCACCAGAGGCAAAACAATAATAAACTTAGACACACAATCAATAAACAAACTCAGCAGAAACAGTGTAGTAGTTTAATTATATTTTCTGGTAATGTATGCAACTCTCTCCTGAGAATACATATTCTCTAAGTAAGAGTAATCAAATATAAACATGTAAGAAAGTTTCAGTCAATATTAGGCTTTGGAACAACAATCATCATTACAATACCAAATTAATTTACTTATTTACAGTTACAGTAGCAGTTGAATGTGACAGTGTTTTGAGGGACATCTCATCGACGACTACATTTCTTGGGCTGACAGGGCCATGGTTCATCTACAGGATTAGACAGAAGCCTCTCACCCTCTTTCACAAAAAGACATCTGTCATACGGGACCAACTTGCGACATCTGCCACCAGGGATTCCTCCTCTAAACCGTATGGTGGCTCTTTCCAAATTGTCAAGAACCTGAAAAACATCTTTCTGTGTATCTGGCATAGTTACAGATTACAACTTATTACAAAATTTACAAAATCTCTCTCTCTCTCTCTCTCTCTCTCTCTCTCTCTCTCTCTCTCTCTCACACACACACACACACACACACACACACACACACACACACACACAAACACAACTGGAATAATTGTGGATGGAATGAATACTTAATATTTTTACAATATTTTATTTTACATTAGTGATTATTTCTTTAAAAAAAAATTACTCCTGCAACTGATTTCATATTTCTTTGCACACATATGGACCAAAAACTCAAGATACAGTGTAAAAGCAATGATCAAGCAAAAGGGTTTTGAGACTCCTATTTAACAAAGAAAGAGACTTCATGTTTTTTTTATTTCTGGTGGCAGATTGTTGTAAAGTTGAATGACTTGGTTAAATTACTGGATAGGAGTAGGTGGTGGTGGGAAGATGTACTTGAGTCTTGCATCTATTTCTATTACAAGGAAATGAGCCACAAGGCAAGGGATTTGAGGCAGGGATGGAGTAGGTATGGACGAGGATATTGTGTAGGTACAGTGAGTAGCAGAATACCATTGAGGGAGGGGTGGGATTGTAGTGGGTAGGATAGTCCTCATTTCAGGGCATGACGAGAGATAGTAGAAACCCTTGCAAAGAATGTCATTCAGTTGCTACAGTCCTGGGTGGTACTGGTAACAAGGGGAATACTCCTTTGTGGCTGGACAAAGGGACTACAGGAGGTGGTAGTTGACTGGGGAGTTAAGACACAGGTGATCTGTTTCTGTATCAGGTTGGGACAGTAATCTGTCTGTGAAGGCCCCAGCGAGATCCTTGGTAAATTTGTAGAGGTAGTGCGTGTCACTACAGATGCCACAGCAACAAATGGCTAGCCTGTATGGAGGGAACTTCTTGGTATGGAATGGGTAGTAGCTGTCGAAGAGGAGGTATTGGTGTTCATTGGTAGGTTAAATATGGATGCAGGTACTGATGCAACCACTGTTGCAGTGGAGGCCAACACTGAGGAAGATAGCTTGGATGGCCTGAGGAGGACCAAGTGAATCAAATGGGGAAAAGGTGTTGAGGTTCTCATGGAATGTGGCTAGGGTGTCCTCTCCCTCAATTCAGATCACAAAAATATCATAAATGAATCTGAACATGGTGACAGTTATGAGATTTGGGGTGGTTAGGAAGGATTCCTCTAAAGGGTCCATGAATAGATAGGCATAGGATGGTAACATGTGGGTGCCAATTTCCCTACCACAGATTTGTTTGTCAGTGATGCCTTCAGAAAGTAATTGTAGGTGAGGACATAGTTGGACATGGTGGCCAGGAAGGAGGTTGTAGGTATGGAATCAGTTGGGTGTGGGAAAGGTAGCGCTCAATAGTGTCAAGGCCATGGGCATTAGGTGTGTCAGTATACTGGGAGGTGGCATCAATAGCACCAATAGTGGTGAGCAGGGTGCTATGTGGTAAAGGAACAGGAATAGTGGAGAGTTGGTGGAAGAAATGGTCAGTGTCTTTTGTCAGGATAGGTTACAAGTAGTAAGCTTAACGTGTTGGTCTTTGACTGCAGAGTTTCTCTCAGTGGGGGCACAGTAACCAGCCTATGGGACATACTGGATGGTTGGGTTTATGGACTTTAGGAAACTTGTTGAAGGTGGAAGTACAGGGAGTGATGTGGGTGAGGAGAGTGACAGACTCAGGGGAGAGGTTCTGGGATAAGCCTAAGGATTTGAGAATAGACTGGAGATCCTGTTGGATTTCTGAAATGGAGTCACTGTGGTAAGGTTTGTAGGCTGACAAATCTCTTCCACACAGGCTAGCCACCCATGGACATTGCGTCTTTTGTCAGGATAGATTACAAGTAGTAGGCTGAAGGTGTTGGTCTTTGGCAGCAGAGTTCTCTCAGTGGGGGCACAGATCTCCCATGCCTTATATCTCCAGTCACCCATTACCTCCCAGAGTCCCACCTCCAAGCCACAAAAGAGTACTCCTCTTGTGACTCAGTACTACCTATGACTGTAGCAACTGAATCATATTCTCTGCCAGAGTTTTTATTACCTCCTGTCATGTCCTGAAATAAGGATTATCCTGTCCACTATCCATCCCACACCTCTCACAATGATATTCTGCTGCCCATCACAATGGTATTCTGCTACCCACCACACCTGTGCAACATCCTTGTCCATTTCTACTCTACCCCAGCTCCAAGCCCCTTATGGCTCATATCTCTGTAAGAGAACTATTCCTGCAAGAGAGCTGGATGCAAGACCTCTCCTATACATCCTCCCATCAACAATCTACTACAGTCCAGTTACAAACATCACTTGTCTCCTCAAAGGCATGGCAATCCGTGAAAGCAGTCCTGTGATCTACAAATCATGTGGGCATCACAACCAACAAGCTGCCTGTCTGCATTAATAACTACTGACAAACTGTGGCCAAGAGTCAGGTGGACCTCCCTGTTGTTGAACATGCTGCCCAACAGTATGTTCCTCATCTCAATGACTGTTTCACAGCCTGCATCTTGTGGATCCTTCCTACCAACACCAGAGTTACACAGGTGGAAAATCTCCTTGTAAAATATATTCCTACACTCTCGTAATCCCTCTGGTCTCAACCTACATTAGCTCCTGTACTTTATCTACCTATACACTTCCCTACTCTCACTCCAGCACTACACAGACTTCTACTCCAGCAATGCACCTACAGTCTTTTTTCCCCAACTCTACTTTTCTGCTCCCCCCCCCCCCCCTCCCTCATGTCTCTCCTCTGTCTAACCTCCCAGCTGCACCTAGCTGCTCTAATCTGTCCCCAACATGTCCCTGCATGCTCCCACAAGCAGCACTTTACTGTCCCTCATCCCTATCCTCCTATCCCTCCCTGACCCTACTCCAGCTATCTCCTTACCCCCACCACCCAGAGTGCTTCTCCCATCACGCACAGTTGCTCGCAGTTTGGCCTCGGTGGTCTTATGAGTGTGATTTGTGCTTGCATGGTGTGTGTGTGTGTGTGTGTGTGTGTGTGTGTGTGTGTGTGTGTGTGTGTGTGTGCGCGCGCGCGTGCGCGCGCATGTGCTGTCTACTTCATAAAAAGGCCGTATCATAATATTGTCATTATTCCACCCCAGATTTTCCATGGTTTGAGGAAAATGTCTGAGCTATATAGGGAGTCTCACCAGAGCATGATACAATACTGCATTGCACCCTGAAACTGTGCATAGTAAGCAGTCTTTGGGCTTGCACAGTATGCAAGGATGTGTAAGGAGTAGCACAGCTTATTCAGCTTACTATTAGGTTTACTGATGTATGTTCGACATTTAAAGTTGTCCTTAATCTATAGGCGTAAAAATCTTTTTTCTGTTGTGGGTGGTATTTCAGAACTATATATTTTCATACTGGACATAAATATCTTGGTTTTTGACTGAAAATTCTGTGAATGTGGTTTTCTTTGTGTTTACAATCATGTTATTTCTGTCAAACAAATCATCCAATACAATAGTTGCAACTTTACCACACAGATACAATCTGATGTATCACTCATCTGTCAACAAAAAAATTAAAAAAACTAACATTAAATAAAAACAAATGTGTTCTTTGTTTGGAAAATGTAGCATCCTTGATATATGCAAATTGGACAGATGTCAGCATACCAGACATGGAATGCATCTAAATTATGAAGGAAAATACTTTGTGTGCAAAATGATAAATGAAATAATTGCAAACAGGGAGAGAGTGAACAGCAAAATTCCATGTACCGGTATGGGACCAGTCTCAGCAGCAGAAGAAGCAGCAGCATCAAAAGCAACAGAATCATCAATGGGAGGACCAACAGCTGAAACATCAACACACGCAGCAGAAACTGTTGCCCATCCTACACGCAACAGAAAGCAAACCCAGCATTTTTATTGTAATGCGAGAGAAAAGGATTTGTTGCATGAAACATCTCTCTTGTGTGTTCAATATGAGTCTTCCACACATCAAGCAATATTATCAAATAGTGTACTGGAAAAAGCCACTCCTAATAAACATCATGCAAATGTAGGTGTGAGCAAAAATCAAACTTTGTCTTTATTCCACCAAAATGTATATAGTCTCAAGAATAAAATAGACCAGGCACTGATAAATTAAAAAGACAAGTGTGAAAGTGAGACTGATATATTGTGTTTCTCAGAACATCATGTTATGAGTGGAATCCACATCCTACAAATTGGGAACTTTAGTTTAGCTGCACATTGATGTAGATCTATTATGAGAAAAAGTGGAGTTGTGATATCTGTAAAATAAAAAAGCAATATAGTGTATAAATTTCTAAATTTAAGCCAATACTGTGATTAACTGCATTTTGTAGTGTGTGGCACTGAGTTAACAGCAGACAGTGCAAAAGTTATTGTACTGGCTATTTACAGAGCACCTGCTGGAAATATGAATGTATTTCTGAGATAAATAGGATCACTTCTGTCCCACCTATGTAGGAAAACTAAATCAACCATTGTTATGGGTGACTTCAATGTGGACTTCTTAACAGAAAATAGAAATAAAACAGATTTTGAACAACTGATGTACTGTTACAACTTAGTACCATTGGTGGATACTCCAACTAGAGTAACAGCCAGCCTTAGCACTTTAATAGATAATGTATTTGTAGATAAGGATATTTACAATAATTTAACTCTGAAAAATATTATAAATGGCCTCTCTAATCATGAAGGGCAATTCCTCACTCTAAACCAAATAAATGTATAAAGTAAAGAAAATATAATTTGGAAAAACTTTAGGATTATAAGCTAACACACCACTGAAAGCTTTAATCAGCAATTACAGCTAGTGGACTGGTCTCCTGTGTATGTTAACTCAAAATTTAATATATTTATCAATGAAGTTACAAGTCTTTTTGAAGAAACCTTTCCAAACAAGTCAGTGAGAGGAAACCTGTTAAAATCTGGAAACAAGCCTTGGATTACTAAAGGTATCAACATTACTTGTGAAACAGGAAGAGAACTATATGCAGCAGCCAAGAGATCAAATGATCCCAGAAGGAGTATGCACTATAAACTCTACAATAAAGTTCTGAATAAGACCATACAAGCAGCAGAGAACATGTGCTTGAAGGCAGAAATTGGTTACTCGAACAATAAAGTAAAAACTATTTGGAATTTTGTAAAGAAGGAAACAAGGAAAAATGTAGTTTGTAGTGAAAATATCTAAATAAAAAGCGAAGGTCATCTTGTTAGCAATCCAAAAATAGCTGCAGACACATTAAACAAACTTTTTTTTAACAGTAACAGGAAAAATAGGTTTACAATGCTCCATGAACCAAGCCATCAATCTTTTGAAAGCCAGAGTACCTAGCTCAGTACATCAAATGAAGGTAACAACAGTCACTGTTGAAAGAGTTATTAAATCTCTGAAAAGTAAAAACTCTACTGCGATTGACAATATTTCTAACAAATTATTAAAATACTGTTACTGCTGCAGGCATGTAAGTAAAGTCCTTTGCCACATTTTTAATGCATCACTTAAGCAAGGAATAGTTCCTGAGAGGCTTAAGTATGCAGTTGTGAAATCACTGTATAAGAAGGGAGATAAGATAGATGCTGCTGACTATTGACCAGTATCACTACTGACAAGTTTTTCAAAGGTTTTAGCAAAACTAATGCATGCCAAGATAGTTAAGCATCTCAGGGATCAAAACATCCTCAGCAAAGGTCAGTTTGGATTTCAGAAAGGTTTGTAAACAGAAGATGCAATATTTGCATTTGCTGGCAAAGTCTTGGAATCTATCAACAAAAAATTAAAGGTGGTTGGGATTTTTCGTGACCTAACAAGAGTGTTTGAGTGTGTCAGTCACCAGATTCTTTTACAAAAAGATGCACAGCTCGGTATAAGTGGTTCATCAGGGCAATGGCTTGACTCATACCTGCAAAACAGAAAACAGAAAGTTGTAGTGGATGGTCAAAATGGATTTCAGAATGGGGTACTATCACATGTGTAGTGCCCCAAGGCTCAGTTCTGGGCCCCCCACTTTTTATTATCTTTATAAATTGTCTGCCTCTCTGTACAGATTCTTGTAGATTCACCATTTTTTACTGATTACAATATACTACTTATTGAAAATTCAGTAGATTAACTTGATGAAACAGCTAATAAGGTTTTAAGTGAAATATTGAACTGGTTTAATATTAATGGCCTTTTTTTTTTAAATTACACTAAAACAAACTATTTTCCATTCCACAAAACATTCAAAGATGAAGAAATTGTAGTAAAATTAGGTGATCAGGTGTTAACCAGGGTGGCTACCTCAAAATACCTAGGCTTGCATGCTGACAACAAAGTGAACTGGTCAAACCACATCCTGAATCTATGCAAAAGACTGAGTTCAGCAACTTACGCATTGTTCCTTCTTATAGAAGTATGGAAACCATGAAGTCAGCCTATTATGGTTATTTTCACGCCATTATGGCATATGGAATTATGTTTTGGGGTAATCACTCACTGGCTAAAAAAGTACTGTGAGCACAAGAAAGAGCCATAAGGATCATGTGTGAAGTCCATCCTACAACCACATGCAGGAATCTTTTTAAGAAACTTAGAATCATTATATCCACTGCACAATATATATACTCTTTGATGTACCTCATAAGGAAAGAAAAATCTATTTTTAAACTGAATAGTGAGTATCATAGTCATGAGATGAGAAGAAAACATGAGATCCACTGTGAACAGGCAAATCTAAGTATGGTACAGAAAGGAGTCCATTTCACTGACTGTAAGATTCTTAACACCCTCCCTCCACGAATTAAGTGTTTGGTAGAAGATGAGCTCTTGTTTAAAAAATCTTTAAGGCAACTCCTATTACAAGGCTCTTTCTATACAATAGAAGAGATCCTGAACTACAGTGTTTAGGATTTATTGTGTTGTTAAATGCGAATATGTACTCAAATCTACATTTGTAAATCTGACCATTGTTTATTTGTAAACACATATTTTGTAATATTTATTTTATGTAACACTTATTATTTTGTAATATTTATTTATCTCTCAAAATTGTTCTGTAGTAGAACCTAAGTTACTGTTGACTGTAATATGAAATCATTTTGTTTTGTTTTTATGTGCCACCATAGATTTCTGACACGTTCCATACCCTGTGATACTGTTACAAGATGGATCATCAGAACAAGCAATAAATAAATAAATAAAAATAAATAAATCTGGACCTTCAGCTATTGCATCTTGGAGCTCACGGTCATTCCTCTTTTTTAGGGAGGATACTCGTATCATTTGAAAAGAGCATACTAGTATTGTTGCTGAATCACAATGATAAGTCATTTATGGAAAGAAGAAACAGAATTCATCCAGGTATTGAACACTATGGCAAACTTTGTGCTATATTGCCATAATCAGAGTAGTAAGTTCCAATATGTCCTTGGTCATTTAGTTTTATTGCTTCTTTCTGTTTGTGTTTTGTAAGGTATGAGCAGAACCAATTCAGAGAAATACCAATAGGGCTACACTTTGTTTAGCAGGATTTTGTGGTCTATAAAATCAAATGTCTTTGACAAATCTAGGAAGAGCCCAACTGAGTTTTGTTCCTTGTCTACAGCATCTAGTGTGCAGTTGGAGATTTATTCTTCCTGAAACCATGCCAAGCATCAGAGAGGATCTATCCATGAAACAGCATCAAAATTCTTTGACTTAATAAAAGATTACAGTTTCCAATTAAATTTTTCAGAATGAATGAGGTAAATGCTCTGTCAGCTACATGCATTGACAGTATTTTAATGAATTGCGTTTTTGAAGTTATACATAAATTTTGTTTAGATTTACAAATTACTGATCATTCAGCATGATTCAATGAGTTGTGCAGATACAGTAAGGCAGTTCTAAGTAAAAAGGTCTATGTAAAATGAAACTTTAATCAGGAAAACATGATTTCATTTCATGACAAACTGAATGAGATAGAATGGCACTTTGACAGAAATATTTCAAGCACTGCAATTTTGAAGCATTCTTAAGTAGATTTTAAATGTTTTCAATCAAACATTTCCACCTAAAGGTGTTTTAATAAAGCAACAAACAAATTGAAATGGATCACTCCATAGATGAATTTTTAGACATAGGCCAAAGAAATACAGTAAGCATTAACAATTGTACCGTATATAAGACTAACAATGATTATTTGGGATAAATGAATCTTGTGTACTTTGACACATTCCACATCATTACGAAAGAATTGTGTTCATGATCCATGGAACAAGTAATATAACTAACTAACTAACTAACTCACTAAAGGTATAAAAAGCTCCAGTGCTAAAAAAAAGACTACATAATGAACTAAGATACAATAAAAATACTGACTTTGTTGAATATGTTAGACAATACAAGATTAAATTTAAGAAAGTTGTCAAGAAACAAAGCAAATGGCAAATAATAGTTTAAGACACGAGAATAAATCAAAGGCAGTGTGGTCAGTTGTGAAATCTGAATTAGGTATTAAAGCAGGAAATTTGTAAAATAAAGCTTGAAGATAAGGTTATTATGAATCCAGCTCAATTTTCAGAATACTTCAGTGAATTCTTAATTAATGTCATGAAATCAGATGTCAGTGTTGCATATAGTGGAGATGCTGTGTCACAGATAGGCATAACAAAAAGACTCAAAATTATAGCTTCGTCAACAATAACACACACACACACACACACACACACACACATACACACACACACACACACACACACACACACACAAATGCAGTCGTGTGTGTGTGTGTGTGTGTGTGTGTGTGTGTGTGTGTGTGTGTGTGTGTGTACGCATGCGTGCTTTGGCATGTCTATTGTTGACAAAGGCCTTGACAGCCAAAAGCTATAACTGTCAGAGTCTTTTTGTTGTGTCTATCTGTGACTCAGAATCTCAGCTATTTGCTGAGTAGCAGCTTTCCTTCTCAGAATATTGTTACATCCCATCCTGGATTTTCCATTGTTTGAAAAACAAAAATTCTTCAGATTGGAATGGAATACACACAAAAGTTCTCAAATTTGTGCATAAAATAATAGGACACCCACCATCCTTAATAATAAACCAGCCTTTTGAACATGGATGTTTCCCAGAGTTGCTAAAGTATGCATAAGTAAACCCGCTGTTAAAAAAAAGGAGACAGGAGAGGATATGGGAAATTATCATCCCATAAATCTTCTCCCAGTTCTGTCAAAAGTATTCAAGAAAAGCTGCTGCCACCCAGATTCAAAATTTTATTGAAAAATATGAGATTGTTTTGAAAACTCAGTTTGGCTTCCAATGTGGGAAAAGTACTATAGATGTAATAAACAAGTTTGTTGATAAGATTAGCACATCATTAGACAATAAGAATACAGTCGCAGGGATCTTTTGTGACATCACAAAAGTTTTTCACTCAGCAAATCATGCACTTCTTATCCACAAACTTGACAGGTGTGGAATTAGGGGTAGTGCTTTACCATGGCTTACTTCATACCTGTGCAATAGAAAACAAAGAGTGGTTGTCTCTACAAATACAGCAAATTATTTTCCCAAATGGAAGACAGTAACACAAGGTGCCCCTCCAGGTACTATTATAGGGCCTAGTTTGTTTCTATTCTATGTTAACGACCTATCAATAAATATAACTGCTCCATCTGTCTTATTTGCAGACATCACAATTGTATTGATTGAAGAACAGGAACCAGAAACTATTCCTATCAGCATCATCAGTACAACAGATCATGTAGAAACTTGGTTTCAGCTCAATGGATTAACCCTAAACATCCTAAAGACCCATGTGGTCCAGTTCAGAACAAAACTGCCAACATCCCAGGAAACTGAAATAAATCACAAAAATCAAACTCTAGAAGAAATTGACACTGTGAAATTTTTAGGATTAAATCTAGACAAGAATTTAAATTGGAATAAACTTGTTCAATATCTATTAAACCAACTATGCAGCTTTGCCCCCCCTCCCAATGAACCATGGACCTTGCCATTGATGAGAGGCTTGCGTGCCTCATTAATACAGATAGCCGTACCATAGGTGCAACTACAATGGAGGCGTATCTGTTGAGAGGCCAGACAAATGTGTGGTTCCTGAAGAGGGGCAACAGCCTTTTCAATAGTTGCAGGGGCAACAGTCTGGATGATTGACTGATCTCGCTTTGTAACACTAACCAAAACGGCTTTGCTATGTTGGTACTGCGAACTGCTGAAAGCAAGGGGAAACTACAGCCGTAATTTTTCCCCAGGGCATGTAACTTTACTGTATGGTTAAATGATGATGGCGTTCTCTTGGGTAAAATATTCCAGAGGTAAAATAGTCCCCTATTCGGATCTCCAGGCAGGGACTACTCAGCAGGACGTCGTTATCAGGAGAAAGAAAACTGGCTTTCTATGGATTGGAGCATGGAATTTCAGATCCCTTAATAGGGCAGTTAGGTTAGAGAATTTAAGAAGGGAAATGGATAGGTTAAAGTTATATATGGTAGAAATTAGCGAAGTTCAGTGGCAGGAGGAACAAGATTTCTGGTCAGGTAAATACAGGGTTATAAGTACAAAATCAAATAGGGGTAATGCTGGAGTAGGTTTAATAATGAATAAAAAAATAGGAGTGCGGGTAAGCTACTACAGACAGCATAGTGAACACATTATTGTGGACAAGATAGACACAAAGCCCATGCCAACCACAGTAGTACAAGTTTATATGCCAACCAGCTCTGCAGATGATGAAGAGAGTGGTGAAATGTATGATAAGATAAAAGCAATTATTCAGATAGTGAAGAGAGACGAAAATTTATGGTCATGGGGGGCTGGAATTTGATAGTAGGAAAAGTAGTATGTGAAATACATGGAAGGGGCCTGTAGAAACTGGAAGGTTTCAGATAGATTATATAATGGTAAGACAGAGATTTAAGAACCAAGTTTTAAATTGTAAGACATTTCCAGGGGCAGACGTGGACTCTGACCACAATATATTGGTTATGAACTGTAGATTACAACTGAAGAAACTGCGAAAAGGTGGGAATTTAAGAAGATAGGACCTGGATAAACCGACAGAACCAGAGGTTGTAGAGAGTTTCAGGAAGAGTATAACAGAACGATTGACAGGAATGGGGGAAAGAAATACAGTAGAAGAAGAATGGGTAGCTTTGAGGGATGAAATAGTGAAGGTAGCAGAGGATCAAGTAGGTAAAAAGACAAGGGCAAGTAGAAATCCTTGGGTAACAGAAGAAATGTCGAATTTAATTGATGAAAGAAGAAAATATAAAAGTGCAGTAAATGATGCAGGCAAAAAGGAATACAAACGTCTCAAAAATGAGATCAACAGTAAGTGCAAAATGGCTAAGCAGGGATGGCTAAAGGACAGATGTAAGAATGTAGAGGCATATCTCTCTAGGACTAAGATAGATACTGCCTACAGGAAAATTAAAGAGACCTTTGGAGAAAAGAGAACCACTCGTATGAATATCAAGAGCTCAGATGGAAACCCAGTTCTAAGCAAAGAAGGGAAAGCAGAAACATTGAAGGAGTATATAGAGGGTCTATACAAGGGTGGTGTACTTGAGGACAGTAATATGGAAATGGAAGAGAATGTAGATGAAGATGAAATGGGAGATATGATACTGCATGCAGTTTAAGTCGAAACAAGGCCCTGAGAGTAGATAACATTCCATTAGAACTACTGATAGCCTTGGGAGAGCCAGCCCTGACAAAACTCTACCATCTGGTGAGCAAGATGTATGAGACAGGCGAAATACCCAAAGACTTCAAGAAGACTATAATAATTCCAATCCCAAACAAAGTAGGTGTTGATAGATGTGAAAATTACCGAACTATCAGTTTAATAAGTCACGGCTGCAAAATACTAATGTAAATTCTTTACAGACAAATGGGAAAACTGGGTGAATTGACTTTGGGGAAGATCAGTTTGGATTCCATAGAAATATTCAGACACATGAGGCAATACTGACCCTATGACTTATCTTAGAAGACAGATTAAGGAAAGGCAAACGTACGTTTCTAGCATTTGTAGAGTTAGAGAAAGCTTTTGACAATGTTGACTGAAATACTCTCTTTGAAACTCTAAAGGTGGCAGGGAGTGAAAGGCTATTTGCAACTTGTACAGAAAGCAGATGGCAGTTATAAGAGTCAAGGGGCATTAAAGGGAAGCAGTTGTTGGAAAGGGAGTGAGACAGGGTTGTAGCCTATCCCCAATGTTATTCAATCTGTATATTGAGCAAGCAGTGAAGGAAACAAAAGAAAAATTCAGAGTAGGTATTAAGAAAATGTATCTGTCACCAAAGATGAATTGTACACATTAGAGAGTGGACAGTTATTTTATTTATGTAGTTCTTTATGATAAAATCTGGGATGTCATCAATTCCACATGATAATTTATTTTTAAAGCTCTCTGTGCTTAATATAATTTGATCAGAACAGAATAGAATAGAATATTTTTATCAGCCTTTCAATATTTTTCATACAGCTGGCTTCGTCAAAGTTTACAGAGGGTTTTAGTTTCAGTATGATATTCAAATAGTTACAGAAAGGGGAGAAAAGGAACGAAAGACCTTTTCTTCGGCATTATGTAAATTAATGTTTTATACAGTAATTAAATACACACATAAGAAAAGAATCACAGTAAATAACTAGCTTATATAGTATCAAAACATTTTCTTCATAACTTAGGTAAAACATATATTTTGATGATTAGTTTCTAAGAATTCTTCAGTTGTATAGAATTCGTTGTTTTTTTAGTCAGGTTTGCAATGTATTCTTATATTCATTTAGTGGTACTGTACGAGCTGAGCATAGTAACTTATTGAAAAATTTATGCTTAAATACTTATAGTTATTATGGACTACATCAAGTCTTGTGGAAGGCAAGTCTGGCAGGTGACAGTTTCTTGTACTGTGTGCATGCACATCACATCTCATGTTCAATTTTTTCAGATTTTCTCTGGCATATATTAGGCAGTTATATATGTACATGCTTGGCACTGTCATTACGCCAAGAGATTTAAAATAATTTCTGCAAGACTCTCTGGGTGCTAACCCCTCCATGCACCTGATTGCTTTCTTCTGCCATCTGAAAATACATCCAGCCCCTGGGGAATTACCCCAAAGCAATATTCCATATTGCAGTTGGGAATGAAAAAATGCATAGTATGTGTGGAGTAGCAATTGCTTGCTCACACTGTTTCTTAATTTATACAATAAGAAAACTACTCATGCTAGATTACTACATAGATAATTGGTGTGTCCTTCCCATGAGAGCTTTTGGTCTATGATTATCCCAAGTAATTTCACTGTTTTGTTTTCATTTTTAGTTACTTTGAGATTAAATATTATTTCTTCTGTTTTTGTTTGATTTATGCACAGCTGGTTAGCCTCACACCAGTAATTAGCCATTTGCATCATTTCTCTGTTTTTGTCCAGTACACTCTGTAAGTTCTTTTCTGTACTTATTAATGTCATATCGTCAGCATATAGTATGTTCTTACACGGTATGTGTTATAACCTTTAATCACCAATAATTGCGTGGATATTCAACACTCTCTCTTAGAAACAATAGCTGATCACATGATAACAACTCAGTCTCTCATATTCGACTGCCGTGCCGTGACATGCGGCTGGCGCCGTTCGTAGCTAGGTGGCGTTCCCGCGCTCAGCCGATTTGCGGAGCGCCTCTATCGCCGTTTGCGCGTGCTGTCGTGGCGGCACTGTTAAATGTCGTGGCACTGTCACAACAGTATGTAATTCGAGAAGTCATTAACATAGACAAGGAACAGAAAAGGTCCAAGAACAGAGCCTTGGGGTATTCCTGTTTCTGTAGGGAGTATTTCTGACCTCTGCCTATTTGCATATACAAGTAACCTATTGCTTCGATAAGATCTGAATAGTCAGAGTGTGTCATCTTCAATGCCATAGTATTTTAACTTTTTGATGAGTATGTCATATGACACCGAGTCAAAAGCTTTACTTAGGTCAATAAGTGTTCCAGACACTGATATTCGTTTTTCATACCCTTCATAAACATTGCTTACCAAAGCTTCTACTGCTTTTACAGTTGATAGGTGTGACCTGAAACCAAACTGTTGTTCATTAAAAATTTTGTTGGTTTCAAAACACCTGTTTATCTGTTTATGCACACAGTTTTCTACTAACTTGGATATGATTGGTACTATTGAAATGGATCTGTAGTTATTTTGGAGGTTTCTTTCACCTTTTTTATACACAGGCAATGTAACTGTGAGCTTAAGACAGTCAGGGAATATTCATTCATCAAGTACTCTGTTTGATAGTGAGAGAAGTGGCGTTTCAATTTCTTTTGCTGTACATCTAATGATGAGATTACTGAGTCCATAATAATCTTCTGTTTTGGAATTACTTAATTTGTTGATTGACTTATGAATATCATTTAGTGTGATTTGGGTCCAAGTGAACTTCTCATTTCTTGTCTGTTTTGCACAAGTGAGCAATTCTTCTGCATCAGAGGCAGAATTTATGGGTGGGGTGGTGACACTATTTACAAAATATTCATTGAGAATATTGCAGTCAATAGGGATACTCCTTTCTTTATTGATGTTATTTATTTCCCTTTTAAAGACAGTCCAGGCCGCTTTACATTTATTTTTGGAATTTAAAATATATTCATCATTTGTACAGCACTTAGCATTTTTTATTTCTGATCTGTAAAGGTTTCTCATTTTAGTGTAATTTTCCTTGTCCCTATCACTGTTATGAGATTTGTCTTTCATAATCATCAGTAGTATTCTGAGTTTGTGGGGTGTACCACTTGTTAGTATTTTGTTGCTTATGAGTAATATTACTCTGGTACCTTTTGGTGACCAAGGGGCACGTCATTTCTACTATATGCTTGATCTCTGTCAGGAAAAAGGAAAAACATTTATTAATCATGCGTTCAGTCTAGTGGGTTTTTCATTGAGACAGTAATAGTTTAATGACTTCAGAGTGTTAATCATATGAATTACATTTTTTTCTGTTTGGCCTTATATCTATGTTAATATCACCTACAATTACAATTCTATGCTGTTTATATTTTGACAACAACAATATTAAAGTATTAATTTTTTCTATAAATACTATCTCATCATAGCCTGATATTCGATAGATTGAGACAATTACAGTTTTCTGTTCATGCATTACCAAACCGGCTACTTCTATTGTAGCTTCAAGCCATATTCTACTAAGGTCTATAACTCAGTAATGCATCTCAAGTTTACTTTTGACATATATTGAGACCCCACCATGTGTAATACTTTTTCTGCAGTAGCTTGTAACTAACGAATATCCAAGAGGAACACACAAGTCTATTTCAGTGCCTTTCATCCAGTGTTAATTGATGCATAGAACACTGCAGTTGATTTTATAGAGCCAGTATTGTAATTAATTGATTTTACACCTAAGAGATTGTACATTTATATGAAGGAGGAGGAAACTGTCACTGCTACATAATGGTATTCTACTTTCGCAGAACCTTCTGTATTCATTTATTTTCGCTACATGATCTAGGGTTTCACAATTACCTGAATGAATTAGACTGTGGCAGTTTCCACTTAATGTGGTTTCCTTCGTCTGTAATGTCATTTTCTCGCTCTGTGGGACTGTCTTTTAAGACAAGGCTGCTGCGTGCTCGTATTTCATTTACAACTTTGTTTATCTCCTGACACAAAAATGTTTTCCCACAGTAATTTAGATGCTCACCATGTTCAGTGTGCAAATTTCTTTCAAGTCTGCTAATATCCACTACATTACATTTAGCATAAATGGAACATAGTTGTTTGATTTTAATATTTGTTTTACAAATCTCTTTGTTAACACATAATTATAGATCATGTCATGTCTATGAGGTATCAGCAATAATTTTGTCTATTTATTGTGAGTTTATTGATACTTTGAAATAATTTCTTTACAAAACTACCACAGTAGTTGTTGAATTTATTTGGAACTTCTTGTGGTTAGTGACTCTGCAGTTGTTTTGCATCAGAGTTGTGTTTTCATGTTCAGGATGCAGCTGACTTGTTTAATTTCTTATGGTACCCCACAATACCTTTGCTTTTTTTGAGGTTATTGTCACATAGTTGTCATTAGCTGTCTGTTTGGTTCATGCTACAACTTCCTTAAGGATTTTGACATCCTGCTTAATGTACCTCTCTTAGAGGGATTATTTTTTTAAGTACTGTACTTCAATTGATCTCTCTTTCTTTTTCAGGAAATCTGTATGCCACTTGTTATTCATGGTTTCATTTTAGATTTTCTTTTATTTATATATTTCACTTTGAGAGGAAAAGAAATACTGAAGAAGTGGTGAAACATGTGTAAAAAGGATTCCATTTTTTGTCTGTATAGTCTGCTTCGTCTATTAGATGGTAATAATCAAACTGCAACAACTCACAGAGGCCCAGTGTGGGCTGTAATTACCATACAGCAGTGAAACGTGGTAGATACACTAATGTGTTAATGCGGAACTGGTTTAATCTGGAAATAAATTAGATCCAGCTTTGGCCACTAGGTGCAAATCTGGTGCTGCACAGCATCTTGTCAACATCTACAGTGCTCATGTTGAGCAAATTGTGCAAGTGAGTAATAATAAAATCAATATTACGCCTTTCTCACTTATTTGACTTTGGACCTTGGCCTGATACCAATAAAACAAATAGCACAAAAAATGTAAATACCAACCATGAAAGCCTACATTATATGACGTGCACTTGTTCTTATCCTAACAATAATTATAAGTTTTTAAAATTAATCCCCTATTATAAAGAACACTCATGAGGTGATTACCAAAAATAGTTTGATATTCATGGCTACTTTCACTATATGTATTATTATTAAAGAGATAGTTTCCAAATTACTAACAGTAGTATTGTGGTTAAATGAAAGAGAAATAGTTTCTGTAAATAAATTTTCATAATTTAAGAGCTTTCACAAACACTTTAAAATAGAAGTCGGAGTGAGCTAATAGCTAATTATGAATATAACAATATATCCCATTGAAAAGCCACAATGTTCCTTTTTTCCAGAAGATATTTTACTTTTATCAGACACTTATTATTTCAAAACTTATTCATAATTAAAGTTTTTGTCTTCTAGGATGTTCTATTTTTAACTTGTGCAGTTGTGCTTATTTCCAAAATTCAGTTAGCTGGATAGCTCTTCTGATTTCAAAAATGCCCACTTTAACTATGGAAACATATTAGTCTGTTAATTATTTTATTTAGAAACTTATCTATTTTAGACATTTTTAGCAAGATCTTTGAACTCCTGTGGGATTACACATAGTAATGACAACAAAGTTCATTTAATTTTGTCAGTTTTCCAATTATCCAACCTATAGGTAAACAACATTACTTCTTGGCTTATTGCAACTCTATGTTGACTGGTTTTACTAATTTTCGTGCTATGAAATAAAACCTAATAGCAAATTTCAAAATTTACTCACCACTCCTCTGTAATTAGGAGTAGAGGGCAATGCTTCAGGCAGTTCTAGTTTGGCCATGAACTCCCAAATATATCCGTGTCAAAGTCATCTCACAATTAACAGTCATTTCAGTACTTGATATTGTAATAAATGGCTAAATGGATTTTTTTGTGTGTTCTGCGGATGTTAGAACCATATGGAGAAAGTGAACTGAAAATTTGTAGCCACTGTAAAGTATTTGGTAGAGAATAGGCATGCTCATTTGTGATGAATGTAGTGTATCAGTTATATCTTAGACAAGTGGCTCTTTGTAACAGCATTCATGAAAAAAAAAAATCAAGTTAAACAAATAACCCAAAATTACAGCAACACAACAGACATTTGATGGCCAGCTACTGAGGACCAGAAATCTCAGGTGAGGCATGTCACAACAGCTCATTCCATTTTTTTATGACAGAAAATCATTGAAGGTTGTCATATTTTTGCTCCTGTAACTTCTTAGTTTAGTTGTGTCTATTTCTGTCACAGTTTGAAGGGTTGACATTTGTTAAGTAGAGGACATGAGCATGTAACATATGAAGTTGGAATTACTTCGTCTGTTATGACTTCAACTCCCTTTAATAACTGATTTTTTTCATTATTTATTTCTCAAATTTTGTATGTACATGTGGGAAGTGCTCAACTATTGCAAAGAGTCAATTAGACTGTTTACCCCTTAGATTCTTTATACAATATGTATCATCTGATGTGCTGATTCTGGTGCTTCACTTAGTTTTACTGGGAAATCAGTCAATTAAAGGTTATACCTAACTGATAATTCCACTACAGTGTGTAATAGGAAAACACTGTGTGCTAATACATATTTCCGGACGTAGTAACATCGCTAGTTATAAGGATTGGCAGTTCAAGTTTCAGGCAACATTCAGTTTCAGAAAAAGCTACATTTCCCATTTGCACACTTTATCTCTGCAATTGTTAAATTTTGACCACTGCCATTATACTTTTGTCAGCCTGATTTTTATTCATAAGATGACATACTTCATTAACTGATTATGCCATAATTAAGGTTTTTGCATAATTTACCATAGTTTTCAGTGGGGCAATTGTACCTGTAAGTTGGATATTCCTAATGTTCCTAATGTGAATGCATAAAGTGATTTTATAAAATTTTCTAAATTCCTAAACCTCCAAATTTTTTCACAAACCATAATTTTGTCAGTATCTATAGCCCATACGTATAGTCTATTCTGAATAACAAAATTTAACCTAGCTGTTATTCAAACGGTTTTGTAGTTTCCAAAATACTAATTTTTTCCTACAAGTCTTTAAACCGTTGAGTGTCACTGAAAATTGGCAATTTGCATGTAGTTCCAGCTGAGCTAACAAAAATGCAACACTTATGTAAGGTCTGGTCATAGTGTTTAATCATGCAGTATCTATGTGCCTGTCATTCATAAAAATACATTTACCAGCATCTGCAAAACCACAATACTCTCAATTTCTAAAACTTTCAGGTGATTTCTCTAACTCAAGTTAATGAATATTTTGGCCAAACTGTACTGTGGTTGGTAGGAAGCTTGGACTATCATTGTCACGAGACAGGTGACTTCAATTAAGGACATGACTAAGTGGACTATTGCAGTGATGGATTACTACAAAACAGTGTTTTGTGCCACACTTAGATATTGTGTTTAGAGACATGTTAGAATTACCACTGATTACTGGATAGTGCTTCATCAATTTATGCTTCAGTAACATTGTCCAAACAATAGGATCTTGAAGATAAAGAGTGTGTGAAAAAGTGGAACCAAAATTGTGATGTGTACATTCTTGAGCAAGCACCATCCCACACACATTGAAATTTTCACCTTCATGACTACAGACTGATGTGTGACGTAAGAGGCAAAAGAGGAGAGACTAAGGAAAACTGAGTTGGTGAGCTTACAGGCTGGTTCAGTGGTCATTGAAGCCTGTATCCACTGGTTCTACAGAGTGTTTCTAAATTTCTGGTCTCCAGTTGTTTTGGTGTGGTTTTTGATTTCAGTATTCTGCAATGAACAACTTTTTTTGAAAAGTTTTGATAAGATTAGAAGGAATTTAGTGTTGGAAAGCAGCTTTTAGGCCTTAGTGCCCAGAAATGACAGTGTCCAAGCAGTGTGTTGTGAGTGTACAGATCTGTTTCTGTATTTTTCTACATATCAAGAAGGACTCTGTCCAACAGCTTATAAAAACTGAGAACTGTTTATGGGAAAGAGTATAAGTGCCAGGGTATCTCATGATTTTGCATTGAAATTGTAGTATGTACTACTGCTAATACTGTCAGCCTTGTCCAAAGATAGCACATAACACAAGAAACAAGCAGGACCTAGTTTCTTTCCAATGTAACTATAAAAAAAAAACAAACACAAAAGTGCTTCTTATACAAGTGCATAAAATTTTTTAATGCCATACCCCAACATATCAGGGATCTTCCAATTCAACAATTAAAAAAAAAAAAAGTAAAAGAATTTCTTCTTGAGCTCAGCATTTATGAAACTGATGAATTTTTAAGGGAGGCAAAGAATATGGTATGACTACACTTTGTGATCAGTTTTTATATGCTTCTATATATGAGTAAGTCTGTAATTGGCTAATTGGCTAAATTATTTGTTTATTCTGTTCTCTGTACTTTACCCATGGACATATACAATTACATGCTTCAGTTAATTATTTGTTAGTTTATTGCATAAAGAGGGGCCTCAGTACAGAAAGTAAAACTGTGAGGAAGAAAACAGCTCATAGTAAAAACTTAAAGAGTTCATGGAAAGACTTACACTACACCAGCAGGAATAAATAAACCAACAAAAATTCCAGTTAAGAGTTCATGAAAAGGCTTGCACTATACCAACAGGGATACATAAACCAACAAAAATTCCAGTATGATAGATCTTTATAACTTTGAAATATGTTTTGTGAACCATTTTTCTTCATGCTGTTATTAGAAATTAAACTTGTAAATGTTGTAATACTGAAAAACGTATATGAGTATTTTATTTAATATGCTGTATTATGTTTATATTATTTCTTTGCAGGTAACAAGCAAATGCAAGTACAAATGTAAGAAGCTCTCAAAGAAAGGAACATGGTGTTATTTCTAGACATGCTACATCTACATCCATCCTCTGCAACTCATTGTGAGGTGCACAGCACGCAGTGTGTCCCACTGTACCAGTTATTAGGGTTTCTTCCCATTCCACTCAATTAAGGAGTGACTGAAGAATGATTGCTCGAAATGCCTCTGTGAAAGCAGTAATATTCCAGTTTTATCATCAAGATCCCTACATGAGCAACATGTAGTGGGTTTAGTATATTCCTAGAGTAATTAATTAAAGCCAGTTCTTGAAACTTTGTTTACAGGCTTTCTCAGGATAGTTTACATCTATCTTCAAGAACCTTCCAGTTCAGTTTCTTCAGTATCTCTGTCACTCTCCTATGGATTACGCAAGCCTGTGACCATTTGTACTGCTCTTCTCTGTATACATTTGATATCCTCTGTTAGTCCTATTTGGTATGGATCCCACACACTTCAGTAATATTATAGAACTGATCACATGAGTGATTTATAAGCAATCTCCTCAGTAGACTTATTCCACTTCCCCAGTGTTGTACCAATAAACTGAAGTCTACCACCTGCTTTACCCATGGCTGAACCTATGTGATCATTCCATTTCATGTCCCTACAAAGTGTACCGCCACATATTTGTATGAGTTGGCCAAGATTCCAACAGTGACTCCTACGGGGTACCATCATTCGCCACATCTTTGAACTACTGACAATTAATCGACCCCTGCCCTTTTGTATTTGTCTTCTCCTGACACAGGACAAAACAGGTTTCCCCAAAACAGGTTGCAATAGCTGATCTGTACATCAGTACATTCAAACTCAACTTGACCCAACTCTCTTCAAATAAAAAGAGAATAATTCCAACAAAACTTTTGTCAAGGAAACCTTCAATGCAGTTGGGTAATGGAATGCTTATTTAATCTTCAACACAGTTTATACAATGCAAAATATTACATATTCCTCAGTCAAATCCATCACCTCAAACAAGTGCTGAGAAAAAGAAAGATATTCTGTCCCTTATGAGGATAAGAAATACCACATGTTTTACAGAAACATCATCAGTGAGGAAACTGAATTAAACACAAAATTGGAATTAATTTCAAAACACTTAACCTTTCCTTTTTCTGCAACTGTTATTTTCAAAGCTTTTCTTTTCAGTACTAATTATATTTCTATTTATGATCCAATAACACTATTATTAATGGCGAATAAATAATACATAACATTTAATATGTTTTTTTTCATTTTCTTAAAAAAAAAACACTTGGTTCTTATTCCGTTTCCCACAACCGTTCCTCAGTTATTTAACAATCTACTTTTAAATGTGCTTGTCTGCCACTCACTGATTCCTCTTGATGTTGAGTATCAATCTGTTCTATTTCATGTTGTTGTATTTTTGTATGAAAGTGTCTTTATGGCATACTAAACTGAGAGAAAATGCATGTAGATGCAATAATGATTACACACATAGCTCATAAATGCTCCTGTGGAATAGGCACCAGATTCTGAAATCTTTCTAGTAGCACCATCATAACCAAGGAAATTGCTGCTTTTTAAGGTTTCATTATTCTTCCAACATATTTAGTCAGTTTATTTATTTATATATGTCTGAAACAAATAAAGAGTACATCTTAAAATACAATTGCAGTTACAATAAATTTGAACTGGTGACATTCACTGTTCTGTAAGCTGAATGGCCTTGTCATTACTGTAGGTACTATCATCCACAGTCCCCTCCTCCAACTCAGCCTGCGGCATAATGAGACGTGTTCAGATTCTGGACTTTAACGCAATCATGTGCCTCATTTCTCACACTGAATAACCTCACTTCATGTTAACTCTGTGTCAAGATACTCTGTTTCTCAATGGGTAGAATCTTCCCATGTTTCAAGTAGGAGATTATAAACAACGTTAATGAATTTATGCATGCCTGAAGATTGGAACAAGCAATCAGATATATCCCAGCAACAATGGAAGAAACATAAAATTTGTGCATCCACTACTATCACAATGAAACTCTTCAGTATTGTACATTTGAGACAAATTCATGTTGACAGCATACACATTTGCAAAATTAACATTAAATATCTTGATTTTATTGTTTATCATTAGTTCATAGACTTTCCATCACTGATAGGAAATAGTAATTGAATTTAGTGATCAATGATTTCAATATTTGTTTGTTTCTAATATAGTTGTTTTCTGTGAGCTGAATTTAATTTCTGTCAGTTTTTTTATTTATTTTTTATTTCTTGGCTGACTGCATTCCAATTGTCTATCATATTTGCTTTATTCTTAAAGTAAACTTTATTTCCTATTTGGTACATAGTGCATGCTTTTTGGATTTTTAATAACAGGCTAGAGGAAATTCTACAGAACAGAATGAAGAAATGAATGTATGACTGCCAAAGTTATGGTAAGCAAATGACAAGGTATTTCACTGTAGGACACTATCTCATAATATTTCAGTTTGGTGGTGGCAGCCTACCTGCTGGGCGAGCAGCTTGAACTGGTTGTCTGGCCCGGCAGCCTGCTCAGCGAGAAACTGGAGGGGCACGGCACGCAGGAAGTCGGCGAGCACGTGATGGTTGGCCATCTCAAAGGTGAGTGCCTGCAGCAGCCGCAGGCCCAACTCACGGGCCTCGGGGCTCCACGATTCGCTCACCTGCAGTGATGGCAGCAGCTCCTGCCGGCACTCCTTCTGTGAGGGTCACAAAAATTGTGAAGTGTTGATCTCTGTGTTCTTTATGTCAATCCAAGTACTCGATCTATACTAAATTGATTGCTTCAAATGGAAGACCCTTTTTAGATGATTTCCTAAATCTTCACATTGGTTCTAATGTAACATAACAGGCACTTTCAGCTACAACATAAAATTTCTTGAAACTATCCATCTCTTTTTCTAACTTTTCTTTTTTACTTACATTTAATTTATCAGCTTTCATTGTGTAAGTTGAGTTTTGCATTTGGTTTCCTGTTAATAAAGTATCCCCAACATTAACATTCACTGGAAGCTAGGTCCATCTCTTACTCTTTGAAGGGACATAACAGGTTTTCTGAGGCATATAGTAACTCCCATTAACTAATCCCACCAAACCTGATACAAGAGTACTGCTCAACTTCTTGCTCAACACTTTCTTAGAAAGAATTTTGAAGCAGCTGAGATATGGCATGCTGATTTACCATGTCAAAATACTGTGATACTGGTAACTTATTTCAACTAACAGGTGATGTTTTTATTATTATTACTCAATCAAAACATCAACAACTTTTGAAATACTTCACCTTGGCTAAATACAATTCCAGACTTACAACTGAAAATGCAAAAGCAGTCATCTGATATGCATATCAACCACATTCTGATGAATTTTGTATTTGCCAGTTTTGTAGCAATTTTCATTCTCATTTCTCCCTCTTGTTAGTTCAATCCATTCAACATACTATAAACATGATTTTCATACGACCAGAACTGACAGTCTGTGTCAGTCTCCCAGTTCTGTTTTGAGCTGAGGGAGATGTTTGGGTTAGTTACACCAAACAACCCCCATTTAGCAGTAGTTCATTTATTCAACCAAACACAAGCAAGCCTCACAAAGAACTGGCTATGGCGGAAGAGGCCAACGATAAACTTAACTTAGTTCAAAGATGGATGCATCAATGTTGGTGTCAATTTCATCGGTGCCACATAGCCGCCCCCCCCCCCCCCCCTCCCTGCAGCACAGAGTACTCTTGAGAGGCCGGGGTGGGGGGGGGGAGGGGGTGACTATGACATCAGCAGGAGTGGTCCGTGGGAGCTGGACCACGGTCAGCTCGACAGTGTTGTTGGAGAGCTGTGTGGGTAGATCTCGTGAAGGAAGGTTCGACCACCGAACCTGGATGTCATTGAAGCGAGCCGGGCATTGCACTGGGCGTGCTGGTCATGCGACGACAGGGAGGCCGGCGGGTTGCGGGTGGAACGGAGAGACGACAATGATGTCTCAGGTGGGCGTGGGGAACACACGAAGCATGTCGAGGTCGACATTGGGCAGGAGGGAAACACATTTCACAAGGTGGCAGGGAATGGCAGAGGTTATGCCATGAACACTGGATGAAGACAAACACATGACGAACAGTGTATAATCGTGCAGTATTATTGAGATATTTTGGATTATGTCCGGGGGGGGGGGGGGGGGGGCAGGCACAAACACCTCGACAGAGGGCACGTTCAAGATGGTGGGGCGTGAGAAACCTTGAACCTTGATAGGGCGAGGCAGGCGATGGTGGAGAGGTTGAAGGGACCAGCAAAGGGCCCAGCAGCAAGGGCTTGGTTGCAGGTAAGCTCGATGTGAGGAGCATGTGGTCACTCGATGGAGTGCGTGATTCTGGAATAGAGTGTGAGGTCAGAGGAGAGCTCGACGATTTGAGCTGGAAGTCACTCGATGAAGTGTGTAATTCCAATGTGGAGGGAGTGGTCGGAGCATCATGAGGCACAGCAGTGAGTGGTGTAGTCGTGGCCTGAAGGAGGGTAGAAGAAGGCTCGACATAAGCAGGCTTAAGTCTGTTGAGAGAGACTGTAACAACTGAATATTTCATCTGGATGTCATAGGTGTTAGCTGAGTGCCGGAGAACTTGGTATGGGCCATTATATCGAGGTGGAGGGGAGCACGGACAGTGTCATCTCGGAGCATGACGTACTCGCAATTGTCCAGAGATTTTGGGACGTGAACCTTAGGACAGGAATGGCTGGTGGGCAGAGGGATATGGAGCTTGATGAAGTGGCATCTGACGCGGTCCACGAAGGAAGGTAAGTCAGACTGAGGGAGAGAAGTGGAAGGGCTCACAAGTTCGGCAGGGAGAACAATGTTCAGGCTGTATACGAACTCGGCTATTGTGCCTTTGAGGTCTTCCTTATAGATCGTAATAATACCGACTAGCACAAGGGGAAGGGCCTCTGTCCATAGAGAGTCATGGCATTGGAGAGTCGCCTTGAAAGTGCGGTGCCAGCACTCGACTAGCCCGTTGCTTTGTGGGTGATATGCTGTGGTATGGATGTGCCAAATGCCACAAATGTTACAAATCTTGTTGAACAGGGCTGACTCAAATTGTCTGCCCTGGTTGGTCATGATGATAGCTGGACATCCGAAGCGCGATAACTATTGCTCGATGAAAGGTCGAGCAACAGTTTCTGCCATAATATTGGGAAGGGGGACAGATTCGACCCAGAGAGTTGTTTGGTCGATAGACGAGAGAACATAACGAAAGCTGTTAGAGGGGGGGGGGGGGGGGGAAGGGCTGACAGTGTAAATATGAATATGCTGGAAACGCCCAGGAGGGATCTAGAAAGCGCCGAGGGGGGGGGGGGGGGGATTAGTGTGCTTGTGCACTTTGCAGCATTGGCATGCGATGCGGGAGCGTGCCCATTGCTGGCAGTCCTTGTTGACATTTCTCCACACAAAGCGCTCTGCTACGAGGTGGGCAGACCCATGAACACCGGGGTGGGCTAAATTATGCAATGCATTGAAGACAGCTCAACGAAGCGTGGTTGGGTCGAGGGGGCATAATGTGCTGGTACTGTCGTCGCACCAGATCTCACCAGAAATGCCAGGTAAGGTGGTGCAGACAAAGTGTAGTGATGAGGTAGAGTCTGAAATCAGGTTTTGTGTTTCCTCATGGGCAGGTTGGAGGTTAGGCAGTTCAGAGAGGTCTAACAGTGAATGGACGGCGTCGACTCGTGAAAGGAGATCAGCAACTATATTGTCAGCACCCTTTATGTGTCTGACGTCGGTGGTGAACTGAGATATGAAGTCCATGTAGCTAAAGTGGCGAGGAAGCTGGTCAACTTGCGGGTTTGTAATGGCCGCAGCCAAGGGTTTGTGGTCCGTTAAAAAATAGAAAGGACATCCCTCAACGTCAGTCTTAAAATGCTTGATCGCTTCGTAGACCGTGAGCAACTCCCTGTCAAATGTGGAATATTTCCATTGTGCATTGGTGAGCTTGCTCGAGAAGAACTGCAGAGGCGAAGTTTGGCCATCGACTGTCTGGCTAAGGACAGCGCCGATGGCAGTATCGCTTGTGTCTGTGGTGATGGAAAGCTGCGAATTGGGATGAGGATGCGCGATGGTGCAGGCCTTGGCAAGAAGATTTTTGAGGGCAGTGAAAGAGTCAGTCACAGCAGGGGTCCATGGAATGGGCCGAGATCCAGAGGTGTTGGTGCCTGTCAAGGTGTTTGTCAGTGGAGCCTGAAGCTCCACAGCTCGAGGTAGATGTCGGCGATAATAATTAACCGTCCCCAGAAAGTGCCAGAGCTCTTTGAATGACGAAGGTCTGGGTAGGTTCAGTATTGTTTGTACTTTCTCAGGGGGCAGTGAAATGCCGTCGGCAGAGACCGAAAAAGCAAGAAAAGTGACAGCAGGTTGATGTAGCTCCAATTTGTCCTGGTTGGTCTTGATGCCTGGTGCCACGAGAGTGTTCATAACAGTTTGCACATGTCGAATGTTGTCCTCGACGGAGGAGCTGAACACAACAATGTCATCAAGATATGCAAAGCAGAAATTTATTTCTAATAGCATTTCATTGATGAAGTGTTGCCAGGTCTGGGTTGCATTTTTCAGACCGAAGGGCATGAATCGAAACTGAAATAACCCAATCAGGTGGTGATTGCTGTCTTCTCAATGTGTTCAGGTGCCATTTGCAATCAGTGACAGAGAACGTGGTTGCACCTGCGAGGGAACTGGTAAAGTCGGCAATGTTGGGTATGGGTAGGTGTCCACAATTGTTCATGCGTTTAGTCGACGGTAGTCTCCGCACTTGCGCCAGGACCCATCTTTCGTGGGTGTCATATGAATGGGCGTAGTCTAGCTACTAGCAGAGGGTTCAATGACACCGGAGCTTATAAGTTCAAAAATCTGCTTTTTAAGGTCAGAGAGGCGCTCGGGACAAAGTCGGCGTGTTTTACTGGAGATTGGGGGACTGGCGTGAGGCGAAGCTTGGGAAACGTTCCGTTGGTGACAACGGAATGTTGCCGGCGGCACAGGAGGCGGTTTGTTTACAATGTGTGGCAGGTGGGGCAAGCGAGGCATGGTCGTGGCGTTCAGAGCCACTCGGCGGATCCGACGGGAGACGAGGCAGTGAAGTGTCCCAGGAGTCAACGTGACAAGATGGCCGCTGGCCCGAAGCAGTGGCACTGTAGTCGGGTGAGCTCAGTAGAGCTCGTGAAACGTTAGTGAGTACATTGTCCGAGGGCGCGGCCTGTGGCAGGATGGTCGCGGGTGAAACACTTGGCTCGAGTGCACTTTTTGTGTTGTCAGTGGCGGCGGTCGTATGGCGGTGCGCAGGAGCCGAAGTTGCATAGTTTGAGGTGCTGTCCACGAGGGGCGGGGTAAGAGCCATCAGTTCGGAACACGTTACGCTTGTCAAGCATGTGCACTTGTGTCCGGCTGAGTGTCAGACTCTGCCATGTTAGGAGGGTGTGGCCCTGCGAAGTTGTCAGTACATGTTATGGCAGTCTTGATAGCACAGTTGTGAGGGGTAGTGGGAGGTACACACAGAGACTCGATTGCTGGGACTGGAAGCAGATTCGGCGCACTTACTGACATTGCTTTGTCCTTGCTGTAGTGTCTGTAACTCCTTTGATGCTTCAGAGGGCTGGAGCTGAGTTTCGTGGAGCCGGAGAGAGAGAGAGCTCGAAATTTTCCTTGCGTAGGGGAGCAACGTTTTCAAGCTCGACAAGACACTTTTGTGTTGTTTCTTGTAACGTCGTCGACAGAGACGAGCATGTACGAGGGTCGGTCAAAAAGTAATGCCTCCCATTTTTTTTCTACTTAAAAACATTAAGTTAAGTGAAAAATTTGAATTTGGCGCCATTCCTCAAACCACCTTCTGCAATCCACTGCAGTAGTAACTTTCTGTGTCAACAGGTGGCAGCACAGCAGAAGTTTGTAAGATGGCCGACATCGATGTTCGTTTGAGACAGCGTTGTGTGATTGAATTCTTGAATGCAGAAGGTGAAACGCCCATACGCATTCATGAAAGACTGAAGAAGGTGTATGGTGTTGTGACAGTGGATGTCAGCACTGTTAGACGATGGGTTCGTCGTTGTAAGGAAGCTGAAGGGCAAACACCGTTGACTGACGAAAAGCGGAGCGGCAGGCCGGTGAGTGCAGTGACTCCACACAACATTCAGCAAGTTGATGACATCATTCGTGGTGACCGTCGGGTGACTGCAGATGAAGTGTGTCGCATTATTAACAATTGGGGTACTCAAAAGTTTGTGAATGGTGGGTTCCAAGAATGTTAACCGATCAGAATAAAGAGGCAAGGAAAACAATAGCCTCCCAACACTTGCAGCGCTTCCGTTTGGAGGGAGATGAGTTTCTGAAAAAAATTGTGACCGGGGACGAAACATGGGTGCATTTTTTTGAACCCGAATCAAAGAGGCAGTCAATGGAGTGGCGTCACACAAGCTCGCCGAGGAAGAAAAAATTCAAAACTGTGCGATCGGCAGGGAAAGTTATGGCAACAGTTTTCTGGGATACAGAGGGTGTGATTCTGGTTGATTTTTTGGAGCAGGGATGCACAATAAATTCTGTTCAATACGTCACAACCCTCAAAAAACTTAAAGCACGTCTTCAGCGAGTTCGCCCAACAAAATCAATGGCAGATGTTCTTCTTTTGCATGACAATGCAAGACCACACACCAGTCGTCACACCTCTGACGAGATTGTCAAAATTGGATGGGAAGTTTTGCCTCATCGCCCATACAGCCCTGACCTGGCACCATCAGACTTCCATCTGTTCGGGCCACTAAAAGAAGCTCATCGTGGGATTCATTTTGAAGATGAGGAGGCCGTCAAAACATCCGTGCGTCAATGGCTTAGGAAGCAGAGCTGTGATTTTTACCGTGCTGGGATACATGCCCTTGTTCAAAGATGGACCAAAACTGTAGAGATGGGCGGAGATTACATTGAAAAATGACAAAATGATCCTCAATGTTGTGGTTTTCAACCTATGTAATTGCATTTAAATTTCCTGACAATTAAACGTAGAAAAAAAATAGGAGGCATTACTTTTTGACTGACTCTCGTACTTATCAGATGAGACCGGACCGATGTGTCACCGGAGGGTTTGCTCGACGGAGCACAGGGGAAGTTAATTTTGGACAGATGATGAAACATGGTGTTTCGCACTAGGTCTGGGAAAGTTTGTGGTGTTGCAAGAAGTCAATGCCTAGTGTAGGTTCGTCAATTTCGCACACTAAAAAAGTGCACTCGAGTTTGCAGTTTGCGGAGAGTGAGATGATGTGGGAAGTTGAACCCGAGCATTTTAGTTTACTTCAATTCACGGTGTAGTGAAGTATGATGACGGCGGATGTTCGACGACACTAAGGATGCAGGCAGCAGCGAAACATCGGCACCTGTGTCCACTAGGAGAAGGTATCCCGATGAAATGTCTTTAATGGAAAGTCGTCCGCAGTTATCCGGTCGTTCCCGGACAGAATGGAGCACTGGGGGTGCCTGTCATGTTGTGCGGAGGAGGTGGCACCCGAACCTACCTGTGATTGGCGTTTGGAAGTAGCAGGGTGGTCTGCAGTTCCGTGCCGCCTCACCAAACCGTGTCTGGAAGTAACAGTACGGATAGTGCGGTTGCATTTCCTGCAGAAAGTTCATTGCCAATGGCAGTGGCCAAGGTTCAGTGGCCACAGCAGGTTCGGTTGCAGGAGGGGGCGTGACTGCGGGAAGAGCCGGTGACATCCCAGTTGCTTGTTTACTGCTTCCCGGGGTGAGCGGAACAGTCGGCACAGTACGGCCACGGCCGTGTCTGGCCGTAGGGCAATGAGGCTGAACTTGAGACTTGTCAGGTAGGCAGTGGCTGGCGAAATGGAGCAGTGATTCATCGTGTAACTTGTCAGCGTCATTCTTTGCTCGATGGGTTCAGGAGGCCGTTGAGCCACAGCAAAGCGAGGAGATAGCTTATCTTACCAGATGGTGAGGAGAACTGTGTCAGAGTGTAGATCGGCGCTGACCAGGGCACGTAGCCGTCTCCAGAGCCAGGAAGGTTTGTCGTTGCCTAGTTACTCAACGTGGAGCACTTGCCATATTACTGTCTCAGTTGAGCATGCGAGCCAACGTAGAACTGTCTCTTTGGCTAGAGTGTACCAGGTAGATGAGTTCCGGGCGTCGACCAGGCCAGCAACTAAGTCCTCCTGGTCGTGCAGGTGGGTGATGAGGCACAGAAACCTGGCTGACTAGTCGAGTTTGTAATGGCCGAACACTTCATACACAATTTTGAAACGGGTTGTTGCTCCGTCGGCATTAAACAGCGGCAGCATCATTAAGCATTGTAGAATGTTCGGAAGAACAGGTTGAGTTGAGTTTGTCGGGGCACTGCCTGAATCGAACTGTTGGTGCCGTAGTATTCCAGAAGAGTGTGCCTCCAAGGGATGTGGCAACAACAGCTGTTCGGGTGGCAGCGTGAAGGTGACAGATTGTGGTTGAATGCGATCCGTCGCAACGAGGAAGGCCGACGCGGATGAAACACCATAATGTGTCGATTTCGGTTATGGAAGCTCAACACATTGTGGGTGTGTTTGGACTCGTGCGTCGCAGAAGACCGACGCAGGTGAGGCACCGAGATGTGCCGAGAATGGGAGCGGCAGCTCGACTGGAGCCGGCGCCGGCGCCGGGGCGACAGGTGAGAAAAAGTTTAAAGTTTGAAAATGCCTGTTAGTCTGCAGAAAGCTCGACATATGATCAGAGCCAGGGGCACCTGTGTTGCAGGGAGGCTGTGGAGGTGCGGGCTGTCCAGAAGCACAGTGTGGGAAATCATGTCGAACGTGGGACAGAATGTGTGAATGTTCTCTGTTCATAGACATTCCATTCAAAACGGTGTGCAGATAAGGTGAATGTCATGACACAAAACACTGAGGCATAGCAGTGGGACAGAGGTGGAGGTCAGGCTCAGATAACAAGTTGTTGTCCCCATTGCAGGCCGAGGTATCGAAGTAGAAAAGCATGTGCTGATGCTGAACCAAGGCAGGCGCGGGTGTGGTCGGATGCTGAGGAGGTTGACCTGTGAACGAAGCAGTTCTGGCCACATGGCAGGTATCTGCGTGGTACTGTATCGATTGCGACGTGGAAAATCATTGCCCTGGCGGTAGTAGGTTGTCCAACGAAGCATTTTCAGAAATCGACATTGGTCCTGCACTGCACGGAGATCCGTAAGATGTAACTGCACAGTCAATGAGGGAGGGCACATGTGGTGGGAACAAAGGCGTTTGATAGCCGGAGTCATGCACACTCCTCACGTCACTTATTGTTGCAGGCTCGAAAACGTCTGGCGAAATCGGCGTAATTGTCGAGTGAGAGACATCGTGTTGCAGTCCTGGCGGATGTACATTGCCCGCAACACGATGCATGTCGATCACAAAATCTGGCGTTAGGCGCTGGGCCGAAGTCGTTGTTCGAATGCTGTGTCAATGTAATACATGCGAAAATAATCGACGCAGAGGTCGCGGACACAGTAAAATGGCGAAAACGGAAGATGTTACAACTCAGGGTCACCAATGAGGGAGATGTTCTGGTTAGTTACATCAAACAACCTCCGTTTAGCAGTAGTTCATTTATTCTCCCAAACACAAGCAAGGCTCACAAAGAACTGGGTATGGCGGAAGAGGACAAAGATAATCTTAGCTTAGTTCAAAGATGGATGCATCGATGTTGGTGTCAAATTCATCGGCGCCACAGAGCCATTGAATCATGTTTAGAATGGAGCTTCAGTGTCATTTAAAATCGTATAAATAATAATGAGATTCAAAACACATTGTGTAATTTTGACATCATATGTCATCATTATGAAATTAGCTACCACAACTGATGGCAGCAGTTTTTTAGTTGGTTTTGGCAGTTACTAGAAGAGCAACAGAGCAAAGGGCAGATATCTGACCGCTTCAGTGAACACAGAATTTCTTTGTCTTTGAGTATTCGAGTGGGGTGGCTATACTGAGCAAAGGGCAGACATCTGACTGTTTCAGTGAACACAGAATTTCTTTGTCTTTGAGTATTCGAGTGGGGTGGCTATACTGAAATGAAGAAGATGCGTGTTTTTCTCCATAAACAAACATTACATAATGTTATCCAACTATTCACTATGTGGGAACTGTAACTTGGTACACAGACTCCCCAGTTCCAATTGGCAGCAGCAGGCAGCAGTCAGGAAACTGTGTGTTGTAGTGATTTGCAGAGGTTTGTTGCCAATTGTGTAGCATACTAGTAGCTGATGCTGTCTGTTTCATTGTCCATTTTGTCATCTGTTTTGTTGCTCAGCTACACTCTCATTCTTCCTTCTTTTGTGATGCTCTTTTCATCATCATCTTCTTCTTCTTCTTTTTTAATGAGTAACAATGCAGCTGCTGACCCATCACAGGTGTTACCTTCTACTCCAGTTCAGAAAAGGAAGCCAATTATCAAAGTTCAAGGAAGCTCAAAACACGTTTGTGTTACGTGCATTGCATACCTGCAGATCCCACCTCTCCCCACAGCAAATCCTATCCACTCTCCCTCCATTCCTCACTAGTGAGATGCCAAGTTGTAACTTGTGACCAGTGCAATCACCTCAGACATCACACAAAACTGTGGATCTCCAGCCCTGGATGGAACTGCTGCAATAAGATAAGTATCCCCATGGATTTGTGAATCTGAGAAACTACTCATGGGGGCTCAAATTTTATGCCATGCTAAAAATAAGTAAATCTTGGTGCAAGCACAAGTTGCCATAAACTACAGGAACTGAAAAACATGACATTTCAACTTCCAAAAAGCATTCTTTATTAACAATCAGATCTGAACTTCAGATCAGTAAAATATCTTAAAATAGTTTATAACAACCCACATTGGAATATTAAAACTGGACATCAAATAACATAAAATACATCTTATGTCACAACAAGCAATATTAAAATACATTACATAGTCAATAACAAACTGTATCAACACTTTTAATCTTTTTCTATATATTACAGTCAGGTTGTAACTTTCCTTGTGGAGGAACTCTACATAAAGTTGGACAGAGAGTGTCTCTATTAAAAGCTAGAACCTGACTGCAAACACAGGCAAAGATTCCATTTTGTTATATTTTATGACTGACTGTGTAGGATGTATTTTTCTACTGACAGCAATGACAAAGGACAGATTTGATACCACAGTTCTAATATTGCCAAGTATGGTGTTATAATGATATTTTAAGATATTTGATGGCAGTTTGAAATTCAAAACAGGTTGTAAATAAAGAATTATTTATAAGCACCTTTTGGTGGCTGAAACATGACATTTTTCAAATTCTTACAAGCTGTAGGGCACCAGATCCATACAAAAACTGAGGAAAGATCACAAAATGTCAATAACTTGGTAAAACCAAACTGATGGATAAGATGATCTGGTCTAATAGCTAAAAGTGCAGAATGCTGACTTGCAAGACAGACAGGAGTGCCATATCTGCATAGAATCTTCAATCCCAATTAAAGACTGTAGGTCTGATGCAATGAGCAGTGAAGTTATAGTTATTAAGCCGTTTTCCATGCTTCTATATGCACCTCCACCAAAAAAAGAGCATGGTGTAGAAAGTGTCTAATACAAATACACACACACACACACACACACACACACACACACACACACACACACACACACACACACACACAAACACACAAAAGGGGCACCTGATTGTCCTCTGTTGTGGTGACAAAAATGCAATCCAGCCACAAGAATTAAAATAAAAAATAAACTACCAAATCATGTTTAGCAACAACAATTCCTGGCGCAAGTGAAATGAACACTGAAGTAAAAGAACAACAAAAACTGTTGTGAAAGTTAATGGATGCACTGATACATTCCACATCCCTGAAGTCCTCTGCCATAATAAAATCATGAGAGGAGCAGGCACAAAGAAGGTTCACGATCACTCAGACAGGTGGTGATGTGGAGATAGGATGGAACAAATGGAGGGTTTCAGTTGGTTGGTAATGACTTAGTTCACACGGTGAATAACTGACCACTAACAAAATCAAGAACACAGCTTAGGTTGTTGTGAAGTGTGATAAATCCATTCAGAGAGAAATCCAAATTGAGAATAATAAATGACCAATGTTTAATTCTGAATGTCTGTATGAAATGATAACCATTTCTTCCTAGAACTCAAGAGAGTGCCTGAGCCACTTCTGGCTGGGTATTCATTATCAGTATTGCACTATGGCCACGTCCAGCTCACATGTCAGTTGTGTCCTCCTTGGTGCTCTGGTACAACTTGCTGACTGAGCAACCCAACTATGTCTGATGAATATCAACACCAATGCTAAGATTGGGTGGGGAATCAGATATGAATCCCATTCTCCCTTTAATCAGCATGCAGGGCCAGGTCTGGCCCTTGTCTGCACAGGAAAGATGTAAAGAGGTACCAAATCTCCATCAAAGGGGCCTGTGGCATTCCTGCTCTGCATGTAGCCTGCTTGGTCACTGATGCCAGAGTTGTGGGCTTTGTGCTTCTGGAGTGCTGCAGGGGCCTACCTGTGGGGGCATGGGTGCCAGTACTGGCTGATGGAGTGGCAGAGATTCTGCCTCCACAGGCTAACAGCTTTACTCATTGTCAATATCCTTTTCTAACCAAAGGTGGGTACAGATGTCATGACAATGGTGGAGGTAGGCTGGTGGGCGAGCTTGTCGTAGTTGCTGTTGCATCTCTCAGCCCGAGTCAGCTGCAGGGTGGGGTGGGGTGCAGGAGGGAGTGTGGCTGTTACAGCTTACCACACCCTGACCTGCTTCCAGTGACAGGCCACATACTCACAATCAACCCATGTTATAATATACACGTAAGCTCAGGTGATTGGCTTGCTTGGTTACACACAGTAAGTCTTTGTACATGGTGCAGTTTTGTGAGTTAATGGACTACACTCACACACCACCTCTGCCATACAACACGTATTTTAGAAGTGCACCTATATTTTGGAAGGAAGCTAGTGAATGATACTCTGGAAGTGGCTGTCATCACATTTGTCTGCATCTGCATTTCAAATGCCCTAACCAGACGCTCCACTTCAGAATTCAATTCTGAGTGGGATGGAACATTTATTAGATGTCCTATTCCATTATGTTTACAAAACTCTTGGGATGCAGATGCCATATATTTAGAGCTGTTGTCAGAAACTCTGGAAAGATCTATTGCCAATATGGTGACTGCAGCCCAGATGGTAACTGGTGTCACAGTACCATTTATGTATCCTTGCTACATACAGGAAGTGAGAGAGGGCATTGACAACTAGTGACTACATTGCTTGCTGGAAGTCCAACATTCTTTACCAGAGCAGCTCAGTATAAGGCTCTAAGTGCTGTACCAGGGCTGCCTGGTTGCAGGCAAAGACCTGGCAATTCCAGAGCATAAGTTCTATGGTGACGGTGAATGGCAGGTAGGCCAGAGCAGCAAGCAAAGATGGAAACAGGCACGAGGGTAGGTTACAAAGTAGGTGCAGGGGTGAGGTGAGTCTCCCTACCACCATGTTTGAATACGAACGTTGGTCGGATTTTGGGGCATGGAGGGCACTGTGGGGCAAGACTGCATCGTCACCGTTTTCACCCGTTTCATCTGTCACTACATCAGTAATTACATGGTGATGATTTAATCATCGAGTGCAATTCTGTCAATGAGCATTAACAGAGAATGCGTTGCAGTTCTACCTGTTTACCGATGAAGCAGGTTTCACAAACCATGGGACAGTGAATCTACGGAACATGCATTACTGGTCCGTGGACAATCCTCACTGGCTCAGACAGGTAGAGCGACAGCGACTGTGGACTGTAAATGTATGGTGCGGAACCATTGGCAACCACCTCATTGGTCCTCACTTCATTGCAGGGGCCCAAACAGCTGCAACATACATCGCGTTTCTACAGAGTGATCTGCCAACATTGCTCGAAAATGTCCCACTGGAAACACGTTGACGTATGTGGTATCAGCATGATGGTGCACCTGCACATTCCGCAATTAACACTAGGCTGACCCTTGACAGAATGTTCGACGGGTGTTTCATACGACATGGAGGACGCATAAATTGGCCAGCCCGTTCTCCTGATCTTACATCTCTGGACTTCTTTCTGTGGGGTACGTTAAAGGAGAATGTAAACCGTGATGTGCCTACAACCCCAGAGGATATGAAACAACATATTGTGGCAGCCTGCGGCGACATTACACCAAATGTGTACGACATTCATTGCGCCAGAGATTGCAATTGTGTGCAGCAAATGATGGCCACCACATTGAACATCTATTGGCCTGACATGTCGGGACACTCGCTATTCCACTCTGTAATTGAAAACAGAAACCATGTGTGAACACGTACCTCACCCCTCATGGTAACGTACATGTGCGTCAGTGAAAAAGACCAATAAAAAAGTGTTAGCAAGTGGACGTAATGTGCTGTTCCAGTCTCTTCTGTACCTAAGGTCCATCACTGTTCCCTTTGGATCCCTATGTAATTCGGTGTTCTCCAATACACACAATCAAACAGCGGAGGAGTGGTACTCAAGCGTCAACTTTAGGTTACAATATGTCCGGATGTAATTAACATTTTACAAAGCAACAAACGGCACTGATTACGTATTTGTTTATATGTTCAGATGTGCTAACAAAACTAACGGAGTTTCATTTAAAAAATGTAGGTTTGTGTTAAAAAACATACTTCTGTGCATTTTTTATGCTTTGTATTAACCAATTACACTAGCCCCTCTCCTCACGTTCGGTCTGTGGAATCGATTCGTCAGTATTTGATGTGGTTTACGAAATATATCCAGCGGTAATGTTAGGTGACTCACCCTGTATACTTTCCACAATTAACTGCATTACACAGTGGGAAGAATCAGCGACCATTTCAGATATTAGAGCAGAGACCACAGCAAAGCCCTCTGTGCAAATTACGATCTTATGCTATGGATGTCCATCTGTGTATGTGTGTAAACTGTGCAGATTGAAACGCTGCTGCACCACGGCCTATCACCTGCAGAGCAACGGGTGGCGCTGTACTTTAAAGGTGGCATTAATGTGCCACAGGGGTGAGTGGATGCAATCACTAACTTGGCTACTACTGCAGGTATGTTCAGCTTTCAAGGAGGCTTCGCAGGCATTGTTGGCAGTGATTTTGTATGGAGAGTCTCTGAACCGACTGGCAGAGTTCCTCAAGCCTACAGAATTTCTGAACCCAACCACATTCAAGCGGGTGAAACAGCTCATCTCGCACATTAGAATGTCACCACCTAAATCCCCTAAGACTCCTAAGATCTACTTTCACAAGGTGCTCTCAACCCGCCAGTTTGTAATGCCACCCCCACAAAGTCCTACAGAGAGATGTAAAAACCTTTGATGAATTCCTCCATGACAAATCTACAACTGTCTTAGGACATCTTCTCAAACCTGCCTGGATTCTATACGACACCACTAACAGGCTAGGATCCGTACGCCACTCTCGCGTCTGTGGATGCACAGCAACATTCCAACACACCACATTGTCTGCTGACGCCATCAGTGCTGCTGCTGCCGCCTCCTTTTCCTTCCTTGCCACCGGCTGCCCCATCCCCTCCACGTGACAGTGCTCCATTATGGGCGCACCCGTCGGCTCCCAGCTCACCTCTATGAATTCATCCTTGAATAAGTGCAGACACCTCCGCCTATGCCTCGGTGCTCCACACTATGGGGAGAGGGGAGGGGGGCAGGGAGGCGAGACTGTGTGAGAACTCTTTCCATCAGGGATCACAGTTCTTGAATTAATAACACCCTTTTTCTTTGGTTATGTTATCATTTATCTTTGCCTTTTCGGGACTGGTGCTGCCATCTGGAAAGTAGGTGTAGTAGATCTTTGCACCGCTAGGTGGCGAGAGCTGCGTATCTGATGAGTCAGTGTGCAGAGTGTCATTCAGCTGGGAGGACGTGTGTCCACAGTGATTTTCGTAACACTCTGTGTTTGGTGTTTGGCGACTTTTTGATAGATTTGCAAACAGAACAGCGCATGTGTATCAAATTCTATGTGAAACTCGGGAAAAATGCTGCGCATACCCGTGAAATGATTCAACAAGTGTTTGGGGGACAGAGCATGAGCCATATACATGTGTTTGAGTGCCATGCTCGGTTCAGGACCAGCCGTAGAGACGTCGAAGATGATGCTCACACTGGAAGGCCCATTAGCCGCACAACACCAGACATTGTTGCCAAACTTCAACAACTCGTTCGTGCGGATCGACGTCGAACTATTCAAGACCTTGCAGATGAAGTGGGTATTTGTTATGGGAAATGTCAACGAATGTTGACTGATGAACTGGGCATGCATTGTGTCGCCGCAAAATTTGTGCCAAGGATCCTGACTGCTGACCAGACGGCACAGGGTGTTGAAGTGTGCACGGATGTGTCAGACCGCATCTGATGATCCAGCCTTCTTGTCACGGGTTATCACTGGCGACAAGAGCTGGATTTACGGTTATGACCCAGGGACAAAGCAACAATCGTCCCAGTGGAAGTGCCCAGGCTCTCTAAGACCCAAAAAAGCAAGACAGGTGAAGAGCAAAGTGATAAGCATGATCATCGTTTTCTTTGATACCAAGGGAATTACGCAGAAAGAATTCGTCGCACCCAACCAAACAGTGAATTTCATGTACTACTGTGACGTTTAGCGACGGCTCAGTGAAAACGTGCACTGACGATGGCCCGAACTTTGGCGGTAAAGGAACTGGCTGCTGCATCACGACAATGCGCCCTGTCACACGTCCTTGCTCACCGGGACCTTTTTGGCAAAAAATAACATGGCGGTGGTACCCCACCCACAGATTTGGCACCTAGCGTCTTCGCGATATTCCCAAAACTGAAACTCAAGTTGAAAGGCCGGCGGTTCGACACTCTAGAGAGGATTCAAAAAGCAGCGCTGGCAATAATAAACACCCTCAATGAACAGGACTTCCAGAAAACGTTTGACCAGTGGCAGATGCACTGGGACTGGTGTGTACGTGCGGATGGGAACTACTTCGAAGGTGAAGGTGACCATTAGTCCAAAGGTAAGGTTTTCAACAGATGGCAGCACCAGTCCTGAAAATTTTGGATAGCACCTCATATGGAAGTCGTCATTACAAACACATACTCTATGTGATCAAAAGTATCCAGTAACCCCCAAAAAATACGTTTTTCATATTAGGTGTATTGCGCTGCCATCTACTGCCAGATACTGCATATAAGCGACCTCAGTAGTCCTTAGACATCGTGAGAGAGTAGATGGGTCGCTACGCGGAACTCACAGATTTCAAACGTGGTCAGGAGATTGGTTGTCACTTGCATCATGCGTCTGTATGCGAGATTCCCACACTGCTAAACATCCCTAGATCCACTATTTCCGATGTGATAGTGAAATGGAAACAAAGGCATACAGGGCGACCCTGTCTGTTGACTGACAGAGACCACTGACAGTTGAAGAGGGTTGTAATGTGTAATAGGCAGACATCTATCCAGACCATCACACAGGAATTCCAAACGGCATCGGGATCCACTGCAAGTACTATGACAGTTAGGCAGGAGGTGAGAAAACTTGGATTTAATGATCGAGAAGCTCCTCATAAGCCACACATCACGCCGGTAAATGCCAAACGACGTCTCGAATGTTGTAAGGAACGTAAACAATGAACGACTGAACAGTGGAAAAACGTTGTGTGGAGTGACAAATCACGGTAAACAATGTGGCGACCCGATGGCAGAGTGAGTGTATGGCGAATACTCGGTGAACGTCTTCTGCCAGCGTGTATAGTGCCAACAGTAAAATTCGGAAGCTGTGGTGTTATGGCGTGGTTGTGTTCTTCATGGAGAGGGCTTGCACCCCTTAATGTTTTGCGTGGCACTATCACAGCACAGACCTACATTGATGCTTTAATCACCTTCTTGCTACCCACTGTCGACGAGCAATTCGGGGATGGCGACTGCATCTTTCAACACGATTGAGTACCTGTTCATAATTCACGGCCTGTGGCGGAGTGGTTACACGATAATAACATCCCTGTAATGGACTGGCCTGCACAGCGTCCTGAACTGAATCCTATAGAACACCTTTGGGATGTTTTGGAACGCCGACTTCGTGCCAGGCCTCACCGATCGACATCGATACCTCTCCTCAGTGCAGCATTCCATGAAGAATGGCCTGCCATTCCCCAAGAAACCTTCCAGCAACTGATTAGACGTATGGCTGTGAAAGTGGAACCTGTGATCAAGGCTAAGGGTGGGCCAACATCATACTGAATTCCAGCATTACCGATGGAGGGCACCACGAACTTGTATGTAATTTTCAGCCAGTTTTCCGGATACTTTTCATCAGATGGTGTATATAAGTGTCATTTATAATAGAGGTATACAATATAATGAAAAACAAACACAGTACGCATAAGAAATTCATAATGCAAATTTACATAAACACAATTAATCACTGCACTACATAAGGCTGAAGAGCTTGCTTCAAACAAGGGAAGTGAATGATAAGATTCCTCTGATAATACACCTTGGGTTTGTATTATATGGAGTTAATTACAAACTTCAGTGTATCGTGTTGGTTACAAGTATACTCAATCCAGTTTGTAATTAGTCAACCTGCTTATTTATTTGTAACATTTTATGTTGCATGAACTCTTTAATGGATAAAAACTATTTTTATTAAATATTCTTTAAGATATGTTTTAAATTTATAGAGTTTCTTTATGTTTCTGATCTCTTTTTCCAGTTTATTATATATCTTGACTCCTTGGTAAAACATAGTGGTTTGGGTCTTTGCTCCATTCATTTTATCCAGCTACAAGCAATCGCTGTATCTGGTTTGGTGATCATTTATGGAGCTGTCTGTTGCAGATTGCTCAATGTTTTTTGTGTAAAAGCTGCAGTTTGGAAAAACATGTTCATGTGGAGCTGTCAGAACACCCTGTCTTTTGAATAGGTCAGTGCAGTGGGCCCTTTTGTAACTCTTGCTCGTCATTCTGAAATGGCTCTTGTTTGCAGTTTGAACACATTTTCCACATTCTGACCATTTGAACCCCAGAATATTAAGCCCTAAATGATGTTAGAATATGTATGTGTTTAGTATGCTGCTTTTAGGCATGAGCTGTTACACACTGTGGTTAGTATATGTAAGAGATAGCGTGCCATGCTACTTCTTTTTCCAAGTACACTGATATGTTCATCCTATTTTAATTATTGAACAACACACATACCTAAAAATTTTGTGCCCGCTACACACGCTATGATTTCATTACGTATTTTAAATTTTGTTTCATTAGGTTTTTTGTTTATGTAGAAGTTGATGTTATTAGTATTTTTTACATTGAGTTACTTTATTGTTATTTGTCCAGTTGCGGGCCGCCATAAGTAACTTTTGACTTTTACTTCATGCATCTAATTGTAGTATACTTAGAGATGTTAAAGTAATCAATAAATCAGACCCAAAGTGATAGAAAACGTGTGTGTGAATTTCGTTTGCTCAGGCCAATGTATGTCAACAATGCTGAAAGTCTCAGCCACAATGTTCCTCTTCCTCACTGGTGATTCTTTGGGACCAATCTGGATCTACATCTATATTCGTAAACTGCTGGGAAGTGCATAGAAGAGGGTACCGCCAATTGTTTGTGTTTTCTCCTGTTAAATTCCCATATGGAACGAGACAAAAATGATTGCTTGAATGTCTATGTGGATCCATACAGTGGGGTATGGTGTAGATATCATACAACAAGATACAGTGTGGAATAATGTTCCTTATTGCTGGAATGATGCACAATAGCAAAATGCGTCTGCACAATTCAGAACCATAGAGCATACTAACTATGCATAGTCAACAGCAAACATAGTCCATTGTGGACTACACAAAAATCGAGTCACTACACCTCTGGGCACTGTAATTGTCTTTGTTGTGCGTATGGAAGCTATACGTAGAGTTTGTAGTGTATTCCTAGATTCGTCTGTTAATGCCGCTTCTTGAGACTTGGAAAAATGGGTTTTTACTGGTAGTTGCCCCCGCCTCCCCCCCTCCATGAACCATGGGTTGAGTTGGTGGGGAGGCTTGCATGCCTCAGCGATACAGATAGCCGTACCGTAGGTGCAACCACAACGCAGGGGTATCTGTTGAGAGCCCAGACAAACGTGTGGTTCCTGAAGAGGGGCAATAGCCTTTTCAGTAGTTGCAGGGGCAACAGTCTGGATGATTGACTGATCTGGCCTTGTAACACTAACTAAAACGGCCTGGCTGTGCTGGTACTGCGAACGGCTGAAGGCAAGGGGAAACTAGTGCCGTAATTTTTCCGACGGCATGCAGCTTTACTGAGTGGTTAAATGATGATGGCCTCCTCTTGGGTAAAATATTCCGGAGGTAAAATAGTCCCCCATTCAGATCTCCGGGCGGGGACTACTAAGGAGGACATTGTTATCAGGAGAAAGAAAATCTATGGGGAAGAAATAAAAAAAAATTGACGTTCGCCGATGACATTGTAATTCTGTCAGAGACAGCAAAGGACTTGGAAGAGCAGCTGAACCGAATGGACAGTATCTTGAAAGTAGGATATAAGATGGACATCAACAAAAGCAAATCGAGGATAATGGAATGTAGTCGAATTAAATCGGGTGATGCTGCGGGAATTAGATTAGGAAATGAGATGCTTAAAGTAGTAAATGAGTTTTGTTATTTGGGGAGCAAACTAACTGATGATGGTCGAAGTAGAGAGGATATAAAAGGTAGACTGGCAATTACAATGAAAGCGTTTCTGAAGAAGAGAAATTTGTTAACATCGATTATAGATTTAAGGGTCAGGAAGTCGTTTCCGAAAGTATTTGTATAGAGTGTAGCCATGTATGGAAGTGAAACGTGGACGATAAATACATTCCTGGAAATGGAAAAAAGAACACATTGACACCGGTGTGTCAGACCCACCATACTTGCTCCGGACACTGCGAGAGGGCTGTACAAGCAATCATCACACGCACGGCACAGCGGACACACCAGGAACCGCGGTGTTGGCCGTCGAATGGCGGTAGCTGCGCAGCATTTGTGCACCGCCGCCATCAGTGTCAGCCAGTTTGCCGTGGCATACGGAGCTCCATCGCAGTCTTTAACACTGGTAGCATGCAGCGACAGCGTGGACGTGAACCGTATGTGCAGTTGACGGACTTTGAGCGAGGGCGTATAGTGGGCATGCGGGAGGCCGGGTGGACGTACCGCCGAATTGCTCAACACGTGGGGCGTGAGGTCTCCACAGTACATCGATGTTGTCGCCAGTGGTCGGCGGAAGGTGCACGTGCCCGTCGACCTGGGACCGGACCGCAGCGACGCACAGATGCACGCCAAGACCGTAGGATCCTACGCAGTGCCGTAGGGGACCGCACCGCCACTTCCCAGCAAATTAAAGACACTGTTGCTCCTGGGGTATCGGCGAGGACCATTAACAACCGTCTCCATGAAGCTGGGCTACGGTCCCGCACACCGTTAGGCCGTCTTCCGCTCACGCCCCAACATCGTGCAGCCCGCCTCCAGTGGTGTCGCGACAGGCGTGAATGGAGGGACGAATGGAGACGTATCGTCTTCAGCGATGCGAGTCGCTTCTGCCAATGATGGTCGTATGCGTGTTTGGCGCCGTGCAGGTGAGCGCCACAATCAGGACTGCATACGACCGAGGCACACAGGGCCAACACCCGGCATCATGGTGTGGGGAGCGATCTCCTACACTGGCCGTACACCTCTGGTGATCGTCGAGGGGACACTGAATAGTGCACGGTACATCCAAACCGTCATCGAACCCATAGTTCTACCATTCCTAGACCGGCAAGGGAACTTGCTGTTCCAACAGGACAATGCACATCCGCATGTATCCCGTGCCACCCAACGTGCTCTAGAAGGTGTAAGTCAACTATCCTGGCGAGCAAGATCTCCGGATCTGTCCCCCATTGAGCATGTTTGGGACTGGATGAAGCGTCGTCTCACGTGGTCTGCACGTCCAGCACGAACGCTGGTCCAACTGAGGCGCCAGGTGGAAATGGCATGGCAAGCCGTTCGACAGGACTACATCCAGCATCTCTACGATCGTCTCCATGGGAGAATATCAGCCTGCATTGCTGCGAAAGGTGGATATACACTGTACTAGTGCCGACATTGTGCATGCTCTGTTGTCTGTGTCTATGTGCCTGTGGTTCTGTCAGTGTGATCATGTGATGTATCTGACCCCAGGAATGTGTCAATAAAGTTTCCCCTTCCTGGGACAATGAATTCACGGTGTTCTTATTTCAATTTCCAGGAGTGTAGTTTGGTCAAGAACAGAATAGAAGCTTTAGAAGTGTGGTGCTACAGAAGAACGCTGAAGGTTAGATCGGTAGATCATATAACTGATGAGGAGGTATTGAATAGATTTGGAGAGAAGAGAAATTTGTGGCACAACTTGTCTAGAAGAAGGGATCGGTTGGTAGGGCATATTCTGAGACATCAAAGGATCACCAATTTAGTGTTGGAGGGCTACGTGGAGGGTGAAAATCGTAGAGGGAGACCAAGAGATGATTACACTTAGCAGATTCAGAAGGATGTAGGCTGCAGTACTTACTGAGAGATGAAGAAGCTTGCACAGGATAGAGTAGCATGGAGAGCTGCATCAAACCAGTCTCTGAACTGAAGACCACAACAACAACAACAACAGGTAGTTGGTGTCTATCTTGAAACGTCTGCTAGTTCAGGTCTTTCAGCATCTCTGTGACACTCTTCCATAGGTCATACAAAGCTGTGACTATTTGTGCTCATTATATATTCCCTGTTAGTTATATTTGTTATGGGCTCCATACCATTGAGCAGTTAGGTTAGGTTAGTGTTGTTTAACGTCCCGTCGACAACGAGGTCATTAGAGACGGAGCGCAAGCTCGGTTTAGGGAAGGATGGGGAAGGAAATCGGCCGTGCCCTTTCAAAGGAACCATCCCGGCATTCGCCTGAAACCCATTGAGCAGTATTGTAAGATGGATGATGGTGGTGATGTGGGGTTAGCGCTCAACAGCATGGCCATCAGTGTCTATACCATATATCAACATACAGGTTTTGTGGTTTCAGTGATGTCTGTTCTGACTGGCAAAATTGTTGTGATGGTACCCCAGGAATATACATTAGCTGGTTTATTCAGAATTTCGAGCTTTGTCGACCCAAAGAAGTGTTTCTTATTCTTCGATGGTTTGGAAAAGCTATTCTACTGACGCACTGCCTGTAATATGGATAGCCGTCTACTTAAACAAAAGGCAGGGATCGCTTCAGGTGTGAGGACTGGCACCGTACAAAATTTTCAGTTGGTGTTACACCGTTCCTGTTTTCACGGAGGATGGTGGACAAGTCTGCAGGCGATCAAAGGGTTGTCTTCTGTCGGCGTATCAAACGTGTGTGGTTGAAATATGTTATACTGGAAATGGTATTCGACAAGCTTCACATATCAATGGGTCATTGCTGTGTAGGAAGAAACTGTGAAAATGGGGAATGTGCTATTTTTAAGCTGGTAAGTATTATGTTTTTCCATTGGCGTGTTTGGCACTGTGCTCGCAAAAGCTGCGTGATCAGTTCGATTGACTGCAGTTCACTGCTCATTATATTTGTGGGCATTTATCACTGTTTCCTAGCCAATTCCTTGTCACTAAACTAAAACACACTACATGCAGTTCAGAACTTGTAAGGGGTGTCCCACGAGTATATGCGTAACATGTGATGGCAAGCAGATAGAAGAAGTGGACAGTGTTAAATTCATGGGATTACAGCTTGATAATAAATTCAACTGGGAAGAGCACACCACAGAACTGCTGAAGCGTCTTAACAAATCTCTATTTGCAATGCGAATTGTGTCAGACATAGGGGATATAAAAATGAAAAATCTGGTATGCTATGCTTAGTTTCATTCCATAATGTCACCTGGGATTATTTTTTGGGATAATTCATCAAGCCAAGCTAAAGTTTTCCGGGCACAGAAACGTTCAGTAAGAGTTATATGTGGTGTGAATTCAAGAACATCCTGCAGAAGCCTGTTTAGGGAACAAGGGATACTAACTAGAGCTTCGCAATATATTTATTGCTTCATGAAGTTTGTCATTAAAAAAATGTCACTTTTTCAAACCGACAGCTCAATTCATGGAATCAATACTAGAAATAAGAATAATCTTCACAAGGATTTAAAGTCACTTAGTCCTGTACAAAAAAGGTGCGCATTACTCAGGAATACATATTTTCAATAACTTGCCAGCAGCCGTTAAAAGCTTAACAAGGAACGAAATTCAGATTAAGAGAAGCCTACAAGATTTATTGGTGGCCAACTCCTTCTACACCATTGATGAATTTTTCGGTAGAACCAACTGATTTGTGTATATCTCAAGAAATAAGCATCAAACGAAAAAACTTAAAGAACGTAACTATATGGCGAACGGTCCGGACACTTGGATGATGTCGTCCAGGATACCGAGCAGCATACACAGCACATGCCCGTTGGGCATTGTGAACACATTTGCCACACATCAACACGGTATCGACCTTTTCCATAATTGGTATACGGTCCATTTTAACACGGATAATGTATCACGAAGCAAATACCGTCCGCACTGGCGGAATGTTACATAATACCACATACTTATACGTTTGTGACTATTACAGCGCCATCTATCACAAAACGAAAAAAGTGGTCCAACTAAAACATTCATATTTCTTGACGTACTACACGAATATGTAATAAAAATGGGGGTTCCTATTAAAAAACACAGTTGATATCCGTTTGACCTATGGCAGCGTCATCTAGCGGGCCAACCACAGAGCCATCTGTTTTCCCCCTTCAAGCTAGACGAGTTTCGTTCTTTGTAGTTTTTTCGTTTGATGCTTATTTCGTGAGATATTTGGCAGGTCACGATCAATGGACCACCCTATATAACTTCTGCACAATTTCACTGCAGTAATGTGTTCATTGTAAATAAGTGTGTGTGTGTGTGTGTGTGTGTGTGTGTGTGTGTGTGTGTAAGTACAATCTAACTTCTGCACCAATTTCAGTGCAGTAATGTGTTCAGTGTAAATAAGTATTGTAGTTTTTTTTATTACGTGTTAATTACGTTCTAGATGAAAAAAAACTTTTTTATTTTAAATTTAGTGCATTAGTGTTTGTAAAATGATTCTTTCATATAGTGTTCATTCGGGTGGACGACGGTTCAATCCCGCTTGCGGCAATCCTGATTTAGGTTTTCCGTGATTTCCCTTAATCGCTCCAGGGAAATGCCGGGATGGTTCCTTTGAAAGGGCACGGCCGACTTCATTTCCCATCCTTCCCCAATTGGATGAGACCGATGACCTCGCTGTCTGGTATCCTTCCCCAAAACACCCCAGCAGCCAGCCATATAGCGTTCATTAAAAAAGATATGACGAACATTCCACTTGGGACCTGTGGAATGGTACATTAGGTTATTTGTTTGAGTTGTAAATATCTGTGACGTATCGTTGTTTTTGTGACGTTCTGCTTCCTGGAGGACCTCCCTTGCCGCCTGCAGCCACCCGCCGTCCCGCGGGCCCGCGCTCGGCAGCACGTGGTGCTGCGGCGGGTACGTACGTGTATGAGGTGGAGCCCGTCGACGCCGATGGCGAGGTTGTAGAGCGCCATGAAGATGAGCCTGCGCAGCGCGGCGCCCACGGCGCCGGCGGGCAGCCGCGGCAGCGCGTGCACCAGGCGCCGCAGCACGGCCAGCCCGCGGGGGTCGCGGCCCGCGGACAGGAAGCGCCGGCCGGCGTCCGCCGCCGCCACGTTGGCCAGCGTGCCGAGCAGCGCCGCCACGAACCGGCACTCCTCCGCAGACTGCGCCGGCTCGCTGTCCGCGTACGCCTCCAAGAACGCCTGCAAGTGTCCCCGCACAGTCCCAGACCCAGCTGCCGGCTGGTGTGTTCTGTCACCTGTCTAACACACAGCTTTCTCCTACACGAGATCCCGTATACAACTGGTTATCATTCCGTCCAACTAAAGCAACTCAGAAGTCCACAATAACAGAAAAAAAACAGGGAGTGTAAACGAAAAAGAATCTTCAGCTGTGCGAATAGTCACTACCACAGGGATCAATGTTGTATCCACACTTGCCCTTGTTTATATAAAGGCTGTCCCAGTTATCTTGACCACCCAACTAACATTTTGTCCAGAAGCAAAATAAGAGGAAAATGGTTCAAATGGCTCTAGGCACTATGGGACTTAACATCGGATGTCATCAGTGCCTTAAACGTAGAACTACTTAAACCTAACTAACCTAAGGACATCACACACATCCATGCCCGAGGCAGGATTCGAACCTGCGACCGTAGCGGTCGTACGGTTCCAGACTTATGGGCCTAGAACCGATCGGTTACAGCGGCCGGCCAAAATAAGACGAAGTATCAAGCATGTGTCGTTTAAGTACCAGACCGAAGGGCCTAGAACCGGTCGGTTACAGCGGCCGGCCAAAATAAGACGAAGTATCAAGCAAATGTCGTTTAAGTACCAGGCGGAAAATAACGACTGTGACTGTCTTTCTTGGAACTTCCTTCATTAGGAAGATATGAGCAGCGATATACCTTTGTTAAACAGTACCCTATATGAAACTTCCTGGCAGATTAAAACTGTGTGCCGGACCGAGACTCGAACCTTTGCCTTTCGCGGGCAAGTTCTCTACCGACTGAGCTACCCAAGCACGACTGACGCCCCGTCCTCACAGCTTTACATCTGACAGTACCTCGTCTCCTACCTTCCAAACTTTACATCAGCTCTCCTGCGAACCTTGCAGAACTAGCCCTCCTGAAAGAAAGGATATTGCGGAGACATGGCTTAGCCACAGCCTGGGGGATGTTTCTAGAATGAAATTTTCCCTTCTGCACCGGAGTGTGCGCTGATATGAAACTTTCTGGCAGGTTAAAACTGTGTGCCGGACCGAGCTGCAAGGACGGGGCGTGAGTCGTGCTTGGGTAGCTCAGTCGGTAGACCACTTGCCCGCGAAAGGCAAAGGTCCCGAGTTCGAGTCTCGGTCCGGCACACAGTTTTAATCTGCCAGGAAGTTTCATATCAGCGCACATTCCGCTGTAGAGTGAAAATTTCATTCTAGTACCCTATATGTTTTGTTTGGCAGTCCACTTTCTCTCCTGAAGCCCTAATGAAAAAAACAGGGGGCTTAATCAGTTACTATTGGTTGGCTTTTCTTTCAATCACACACAATTTATTTAAAATCAGCAATAAATTAAAATAATGGCAATAATTTAAGAATTGTTTCATGGCTGAAGGCCTTAATGGCAATAAATTAAGAATTGATTAAACTTGCTGCAACTTACAATGACAATAATTAAAACATAAAAGACAAGTGACCAAGGTCTTAAAGCTCACTGCAAAAATACAATTGTCAAATTAAAATTTTAAGACAAGTAACGACACTCACGCCTGAAGCCCTTAATGGCAATAAATTACGAATTGTTTCACGGCTGAAGATCTTAATGACAATAAATTAAGAATTCTTTAACTTGTTCCAGCTTACAAACTACAAATATTAAAATATTGAAAACAAATCACCAAGGTCTTAAAGATTAAGTACTAAAATACAATTGCCACATTAGAATTTTAAGACAAGTAGCGACAGTCACGGCTGAAGGCCTTTAACACCAAGAATGGCAGTTATTTAAAAAAAAATTAACAATCATACTGTCGAACAGCAAGGTAATAGCAAAAGTTAATTTAAAAGACAGGCAACTGGTCACCAAACAGGTGAGACAAAATGATAGTAAACTTGGTAGCACAACCGTTTAAACTTGCTGTAACGCCAAGAATGACAATAATATTAAAACATTTAGAAACATACAATAAAACAGCAAATATAATAACAAGGTTTATTCAAAAGGACAAGCAATGATCACCAAACAGGTGAGACAAATGATGGTAACTTGGTAATACAATAATAAAATAATAACACAATAATAAAACTCTAGGGCCAGTCACAGACGGTGGGCCAGGAATCGACCTCTGAGTACCTGTAGATCAGGCCAAAACACTTTCGCGAGCGATGAGAAAGGCAGCCACGAATTGCATTCCCTTCACAAGATGGTAATTCAGACTAGTGGCAGTCTCACGGATGACTAATGCTAATCTGTTGAAGCTACCTAACGTCCGATAACCAATCCAAGTACGGAATACCACGGCAAAGCCGGAACCGGCGGTCAACACAACGTCCTCAGAATCCTGTTTTTAGAGTGTCCGAAAGGAGAAAGGAACCGCTGCTACCAGAGTAGAAGAAACACCAACCAATCTACAAATCAAGGAAACTGTCAAAACTACATGCCTCACCGGAAAGCAGCGGTAAGGCGAGGAAATGTCCACTGCCATTACATACACTAACCTCCCTCACTGGGGCTTTAGCGGCCACCAAGCAGAAAAAATACCGCTGGTTGAACTTTTCAAATAGTAACACATAAAATGCAGCAATTAGTAACAAGAGGTCGAGGAAAGCAAATTAGATCCACCTTCCCCAAGAATTAAAAAAAAAAGTCTTTGAGCACTATGGGACTTAATATCCGAAGTCATCAGTCCCCTAGAACTTAGAACTACTCAAACCTAACTAACCTAAGTACACCACACACATCAATCCCCGAGGCAGGATTCGAACCTGCGACCATTGCAGTCGCGCGGTTCCAGACTGAAGCACATAGAAATGCTCGGCCACCAAGACTTCCACTAGCTGCTCTTCGTCTCACCGACACTGCGAGCAGCAACACGAACTCAAGTCACTGGAGAATGGCGACACCTCACAATGGTGGAGGTTTCACTACTCGGATTAAAATCCACTCAACTTAAGGCTTGTGGGATCCGACTGGCGACTAGGCCGTGAACCCCCGCCACTACAACCCTTTCATCCGGCAGTGCATGCGTGCCGCCAGTGGTCTTGGCATGTTCTCGCACTGCCCTCTTGGCTCCTCTGGAGTCCCCCGACCGAATCGCTCACTCACACGACCCGGAAGAACGACGACGTGACCCCAAAGATAGGGCCACAGGTAGTACATATCGACAACGCCGCTGCTGCCACTAGAGGACAGGCAACGCTTGCGAAACCAAGTGGCGCCAGTCACCACAAGAAGAATACAAACAACCGCAACCGCGTCAACTAAACGATGCAGTCTGGCCTCCAACAAAGGATGGAAACCTACAATAGCACCAACGCGAGCTGCAGCACGGCTTATAAGGGATCCGTGATCCCACAAACATAGATGCTAGTATCCAACGCCCAGGTCGATAGTAGACTCGAGTCGATTGTCAAGTGCTGCACGAGGCAGTGAGACCTATTGTCGAGTGCATAGTAGTACTGGGGAGTGTCGAGTGACAAGTAGTGTTGGAGAGACGGATAAGAATGGTGGTCGAGTGAGTTGTAAACAGTAAAATTCACCGGAGTATGACGAGTGAGCACGTCCCCCTGATCGTCGTGGGGTGGACCCTCACTAATACCGATTCGCGTGTGATATGAAACAGAAAGTGACAAGTGCCGAATTACGTGTTTCGCGTCAACCGCGTCGGCCAGCAACAACCATGGATTGCAGTGAGGATTGTTGTGGATGTTAACCATCATCATTGCGTGTGACGAAATACCCAAAATCAGTAACCAATAAATAGATATAACCGTAATTAGATGTGTAAGGCGAAGGTAGCAGCTGCCTCAGAATTTGTGTGTTATTATAGAAAATACAATACAGTTTGTACATCGCAACTTTCGTGGTCCGTAATAATAGACAAACTTTCAATCATTCCACTATTCAGTCTCAGAATAGCCCCCGAAACCAGCAGAAAAACCGATAGCCTTTCTTCCATTAAGCGCACGGTCATATGATCATAATAATTAACTGTTTGACGGCAACGATAAATTACACAAAACCCAATAAGGAATTTAATCGGGGGAGTTTCAGGCTCAGTTTGTATGGCTAAAATGGACATCAATGGAGAGAAGATAGGAATGCTACACACCTACTAGTATGCTCACCATGAGTGTAGGTTAGTAAAACAGTAATAACAAAAAGGTTTTCTTGTTTACAGAATGGGTACATGCCGCACAGCACTGCACTGCTTTTAACGGTATGTAGCATCACTGTGGCACAGACATAAGTGAGGAAGCCAATCATAAAAATTTTTGACCATCTACCCAATGGTGTAAGGAATTTTCAAATTAACTTCACTAACTAACTGAAATCGTTTGTGCTTGACCACACCTTCTACTCCAGAGAGGAATTTCTAAATGTAATACTGGGCACGTGCGCGCGTTTGTGTGTGTGTGTGTGTGTGTGTGTGTGTGTGTGTGTGTGTGTGTGACAGAGAGAGAGGTGGGGAAATTGAACAGACATAACTACAAATCGCTGTCAAATAAAAAAAAATAAAAAAACTCAAACCTGGAACCTTTGCTTTTTGTCGCCAAGTGCTCTACCGCCTTTCTTTTTTTTTTACAGTTTCCTTTTTTTACCTCCTTTTGGTTCCACTAACCACTTTTTTAAATTCATTGGCTCATTAAGGATACTTTGCAAAAGATAAAAAAGCAGTAGTAACCCTACAGGGCGCCGCCACTTCTGACATGACCAAACAAGACTAAATTAATCCTTCTTCAGGCGTTGCCATCCTAACTACACCTAAACCTTCCCCCTCCACCTAAGGAAACCAAACTGAGATAACTAAATCATTCAAGCGCCAGTCCTCAAGGGTCTTAAGAAAGGGGATAGGAAATTGCAATAAATATGAAACAAGTTTTGTATTTATTTACTTTGGTTTTTTAATTATTTACTTTTCTTTTTATATTTTCATGTTTTTTTAGTTGGTGTACCATACAATGCAAGGTGACCATGAATGCATCATGAAATGGTGAGACGGGGCACACCGCAACTGTTTGTGTGTGTGTGTGTGTGGGGGGGGGGGGGGGTTAAGAAAGACGCTGTGGTTATATGTGCTGCGAATGTTCGTTGCTAATGGAGTGATGGGGTAAACATACCGTGTGTGATCACAGCCTAATTCCAGAAGTCGAGGACTGTATGTAGACTGTTGTAAAAAAGGTATTCTAAAGCCTGTCCTCGAAACCAGATGAGTGTGTAGTGTCTTGCATTAGAGTAGTGTGAGGCCTGGAGCAACAGCTGGAGTTCTGGGATGACCGTTGTTGGTGGGGTATGCAAGTAGGAGTCTACAATGCACTGCATGAGGAGCCAAATGTCTCATTTCAGGGAGAACATAAGACTATACTTGTCAGTGACGTCGAGCTGGCAGTCAGAGGAAACTGACGAGGTAGCCAGTCGTATGTGATGAAGTTGACAGTTGGTTGGGAATTTACTACTGACAACGACATACCAGAGTGCAGACCCATTCGATGGTAAAAAGCGTGTGTGGACTCACATCCAAATCGTCTCCCAGTTGATGTCTGGGTGGTGCACTCTATCGGTTTTCGAGGGATGGACAATGTGAACTAAAGATAAAAGTCTTTCACTTGGGAAGGGTCGGTGATCAGGACACCACTCTTTACGTAGCTCAGTTCGACGTAGTAAGTCACAATTTGGTACAACAACCGTGAAATACACTATGTGATCAAAAGTATCCGGACACCTGGCTGAAAATTACTTAAATGTTCGTGGCGCCCTCCATCGGTAATGCTGGAATTCAGAATGGGTTGGCCCATCCTTAGCCTTGATCACAGCTTCCACTCTCGCAAGCATTCGTACAATTAGGTGCTGGAAGGTTTCTTGGGGAATGGCGGCTCATTCTTCACGGAGTGCTGCACTGATCAGAGATGTCAATGTCCGTCGGTGAGACTTGGCACGAAGTCGACGTTCCAAAACATCCCAAAGGTGTTCTATAGGATTCAGCTCAGGACTCTGTGCAGGCCAGTCCATTACAGGGATGTTATTGTTGTGTAACCACTCCACCACAAGTCGTTCATTACGAACAGGTGCTTGATAGCGTTGAAAGATGCAATCGCCATCCCCGAATCGTTCTTCAACAGTGGGAAACAAGAAGGTGCTTAAAACATCAATGTAGGCATGTGTTCTGATAGTGCGACGCAAAACACCAAGGGGTGAAATCCCTTTCCGTGAAAAACACCACCACACCATAACACCACCGCCTCCGAATGTTACTGTTGCACTATACACCCTGGAGGATAACGTTCACCGGGCAGTCATTCCACACAACGTTTTCTCACTGATCAATCGTCCAATGTTTACGCTACTTATACCAAGCGAGGAATGGAGACGGTTGCGAATGGTCCTCGCCGATACCCCAGGAGCAACAGTGTCCCTCATTTGCTGGGAAGTGGCGGTGCGGTCCCCTACAACACTGCGTAGGATCCTACGGTCTTGGCGTGCATCCGTGCGTCGCTGCGGTCCGGTCCTAGGTCGACGGGCACGTGCACCTTCCGCCGACCACTGGCGACAACATCGATGTACTGTGGAGACCTCACGCCCCTCGTGTTGAGCAATTCGGCGGTACGTCCACCCGGCCTCCCGCATGCCCACTATACGCCCTCGCTCAAAGTCCGTCAACTGCACATACGGTTCACGTCGACGCTGTCGCGGCATGCTACCAGTGTTAAAGACTGCGATGAAGCTCCGTATGCCACGGCAAACTGGCTGACACTGACGGCGGCGGTGCACAAATGCTGCGCAGCTAGCGCCATTCGACGGCCAACACCGCGGTTCCTGGTGTGTCCGCTGTGCCGTGCGTGTGATCATTGCTTGTACAGCCCTCTCGCAGTGTCCGGAGCAAGTATGGTGGGTCTGACACACCGGTGTCAATGTGTTCTTTTTTCCATTTCCAGGAGTGTATTTGAAGGGTATCCCCATACCGACATGCAATCTGTTCTGGTGAATGGACTGTAGGTAAGACCATGCATATGTGTGCCACTAATAGGAGCATATAGATTTTATAATCTGTATTCATTAATGTAAGAGGACAGTATGCTGAGACATTTGTTCCTCCTGATGGCTTAGGCACTGGTAAAAGAACAATAGTTACAAATTCTGGTGGTATTTGGAATGACGGAGTAAAGAGTTCCTGAAGCGTCCCCTACCAGTGAGGGATCATTAAGGCGGTGAATGCCTGATAGAACTCCACTAGAAGACCATCTGGTCCCAGTGACTTGTTCTTTGCCCCCTTGTCAATGGAATCGGTCATCTCATCTGAAATGATACAGATGTCATTGCTGCTGACCCTACAATTGTGAAGGTCCGTGCAGGAGTGGGGCGGAGATCATTGGGAACTGGAACAGCCGTAAGGTCATCTTCGTAAAAGTGGCAGTAATGATCGGAAAACGTAGACACCACCGTCGCCTGCGTTGTGTGACGAGTACCATGAAGGTAGCGAGGGCTAAGACGAAAAGGCGACGTACATGCAGTATGGACAGTGGATGGATGTTCTTCATGTAGAAGGCCCTGTCATTGAAAAAAATGGTTCAAATGGCTCTGAGGACTATGAGACTTAACATCTGTGGTCATCAGTCCCCTAGAACTTAGAACTACTTAAACCTAACTAACCAAAAGACATCACACACATCCATGCCCAAGGCAGGATTCGAACCTGCGACCGTAGCGGTCACGCGGTTCCAGACTGAAGCGCCTAGAACCGCACGGCCACACCGGCCGGCCCTGTCATTTCAAACGTATCACTATGCTGTACTATTTGTTGGAAGAGTGAGGAGAACGGCGTTCCCTATGGACATCAGATGATGGGGGAGTGCATCAAGCTTGAAAAGGATGGTGTAGTGAAACTTAGTGGTACCCTGATTGCATGCCACTGCTTCCATGCCATACTGCATGAAGACTTTGTTACTGCGGGTTTCAGACACTTGAACTACCAGTGGAATGTGGGCCTGTACCATGGGAGACACTTTTCGCAGGACGCACATGTAGTAGCAATACATTGTCAGCAGTGTGAGCTTCCAAGTGGGGAAGTGTTAATCTTCCAGAATCCGCCAAAACGACTGCGATGGTAGAGTGATTGTGTAGATAATGGCGCAATAGTCCGAAAACACTAGGGGCTATTTTTCTGCTTGGGTGACTACATTTCCAAAGTGGATAGAGATGTAGAGCCAGTCAAGTCTGCTCGCAGAATGTGCAGTATAATGAGTCATCGCCATGAATCTTCTCCCAGACATCAACGAGATGAAAGTCGTAAACCAAGATACGCAGCATCAGGCACGGAGACTAACCAGCTATCTGGCCCATCAGGTGGAAGACATAGGAAGAACCACCGCTGACAATGAAGGTAGCATAGCGTCTGGGAAACAGGGGTCCATGTCGTGTATGAGGAACTTGGGTCGGTGCCACTGATTCGTGGAGCCAGAAGGGGTACAGATATTGATCACATGCACGTAGAAGATGGTTATGGCTATTCCCCTATCCATATGGGAGGAGTGTCATACCTTAGCCCCTTAGAATATGTAAAGGGCTATCCACACCCTGGGTGGATCACCTACAGATGTGTATGAGTCATAGCCGTAAACTGGTGGTAGTGTGGCAACACGAACTTCCTGAAGAAGAGTAACGTCGACGTCAGAGGTTCAAAGCATATTTTGGAGGAGCTACAGCTGTGATACAGTGCCGCTCACAATGATGTTCAATTTGGTGAACCAGTAAGCCGGTGTTGGAAGTGGTGGACACTATCGCTGGGGACAGTGTGGGGCACAGACCGCAAGGGTATCCTATCGTCCTGGCCGCCATGTGTCAGGTCCAATAGTAACTGTAATCTCATTAGGGGGGCGGATAGACGTGTAGAGGAGACATTTCGTCTTCCACGCCATCACCCCACGCCCCCATTGCGAGGCTCTCTCCGATGTCAGTGTGAGATTCATCTCAGTGAGAGAGATTGTGAGGCATCGGCAGGAACAAGTGCATCTCAACCTGCACACTGATCAGTACTATGTTTGTGGCAGCCCCACTGATTGCCCACCTGACGAAATGTGTTGGTCATCGCTAGTGCCACCTGTTGATATCTGCATGAAACCATCGGATAGTTGGGTGGCTTCTCCAGCGTTCTGGGTAAGAGTGTCACGAGGACTGGTGGCTGGGCGGCGACGACGTCGTTTGCGCACGTGTTCCCCAATGGTGGACGACGGCAAATAAGAGTGTCGACCATTTTCGAAGACCTCAGTTGACAGAATTGAACGAGTTGCGCTCGTGTTGGGGAGAGGTACCGGTGTCTGTGATGTCCGTCATGGGGATCTGGTTGGCGGCCTTGGCGTCAGGTGGTGCAACTGCGCCATCGGAAAGGTAGTGGAATGGTTGGAGGATTGGATTGGATTGTTCAGGGGAAGAGACCAAAAGCGAGGTCATCGGTCGCATCGGATTAGGGAAGAACGGGGAAGGAAATGGACCGTGCCATTTCAAAGGAAACATCCCAGCATTTGCCTGGAGCGATTTAGAGTAATCACAGAAAATCCAAATCACGATGACCGGACGAAATGGCTGGAGGTACCACTTGGAGAGCTCGTGTGAAGGACTGGGCGAAGCCATAGTTGTGGCGAGGTCTGCTGCACAGGGTGGTCAGTGTGGGTGGCACGGTCTGCGCGACATGTCTTTGCACTCATTCAGACCGCAACTGGTCCTCCTTCCTGCAACCAGAATAGGTGTGGAGCTGACTGCCATAGATTACCGCGATACGAAGGTAGGAGGGCATGTTGACTCTGCAGATTGATACGAACCTGACTGACGCCATTTAAGAAGGGATAGGTTCGGAATTGCACCCATCGTTCTGCGACATGTTCCAGGACGTTGACATAAGCTTGGAGCGCTGCAATGACAGCGTCCACGAGTAGTTTGAACAGTAGTTCGAATATTCGTATGGTTCGTACGCCGAGACCGGCATGGCTGACGGTAATGGGTCCTATTTTGACAATGGAAAGACAAAAGCGTTGTTCATGTTTGGTCTCCTTTAGAACCCTGTCACACGCTGTGTCGTTAATCATTTTGACATATGGTCAGTGGATTACAATGAGTTGGTATTTTAACGTCGTCGCGAAGAAAATATTCGAAGTCAAACGCTTTTGGATGAGCGGAGTCTGAATAAAAGGTGAAAAGTCAAGTGATTTTGCGATAGCTTTAATCCATGTTGTTCTGTAAGGAAGACAGCTCTAGGAATCGTCCGAAGTACACACAACATACGACACGCTTCTCGCCAGGGGATTGCTGGTTGGAGACTACTCCGCAGAACTGTTGGCGATGGACTGCTCTGAGCCACCACATCACGACTCACGACCCGTCCACAGAGCCTTACTTCCGCCAGTACCTCACCTCCTACATTCCAATCTTTGCAACTTTGGCAGTAGAACTTCCGTGATGTTTGGAGGGTAGGGTATGAGGTACGGGCGCAAGTAAGACAGTGAAGAGAGATCGTGATTCGTCATGGGGTAGCTCATGATGCAGTGTGGCTTTAGCAGCCGCCCGGATAGGACATGCCGTACTTTCGCCTGCAGAGCGTGTGAGCACGTGTTTGTCTACATTGCCACTTAGCCTGCGCGCGGGCTTCGTGCACTGAAATCATGGCAAATAAGTTCAGAAAATAGACATTACGTTCCTTCTTTTGCCCGGAATTTGTCGACCGAAAACCTTAGATGTGGAACGTTTCCTCCATGAGGAGGCGAAGAGCCCGCCACCGGAACCTCTCAATTCTCAGCAACACCGTTTACGTTAAAATGATCGAAGACGCCGCATCCGAGCGCGTTTCGAACGTGACCAAACACGTCGGCGTGGTCAGAGTCGAACATGCGGGATTAGGCGATTGAATTATTCGCGTGTTCGAACTGCCATTCGAGGTACCTGAATAGGGCGTCATAGCGACTTTCCGGCCATACTACGCTGTTCACGATCGTAAGGCAGATTGCTGGGCCCACTTCCGCACATACCCTATTCTTTAAGGGGATGTACCAGATTACCACTGATCTGCTCAGCCGTCTTCCGTCTTATCTGACAGTCAGCGGATGTCGTGCCGTAATCAAGTATGATGGACAGCCGCGTACTTGTTGTGAGTGTCGAAAAGAGGAACGCATAGGATCCGAATGTCTGCAGCGACGGATAACGCAGCTACCGACTGAAGGGGTGGTACGTCTCCCGTCGTCTACGGTACTCGTCTTAAGTCGCGCCGGCCGCCTGCTGGCTCTCGAAATCACGTAAACAGCTGAAGGATGGTGTTCTGCTCGTTCGGTTGCGGACGAGTGATTGGCGATGTGACTTCAACCATGTCCTGAGTTTCAGTGATTGTTCCGGCTGGACCTGTGGCCAGCGCTGATGCTGAACGAGACTCTTCGGTCGACTCTGTGGGTGCCCCGACGGTGGCCTTCCTGCCTGACCGGTGCGACTCCCTCCCGTCTTTGGACACGGAAGGACGATTGCGCAAAGAACACTCCCCTAAACGACACACATGGAGCTGCCGTACACGTCGGAACGGGAGTCTTCGTCCTGTCCAAATAACACACTGACTGTTGAGGAAATCGACGTTTCAGCGTTTAAGACCGTGGACGACGGTGGTCCTCAGTGGCTCTCGCATCGGCGGAACGGGATGTTCCTGTTCCTGAAGCCCCTACCGAATAAGGAATGATAACAGCCGATCTGACGGTGTCGGCAGCCGTTGAATAAATGGATAACACGGCGACAGAGTCACCGCGGGCGTGGAACGGAGGTTTTGAAAAACAGCCGGTCCTGTACAGGAGTCTCCACCGTTAGGGGCGGCGACCTGATGATGTCTACTTCTGCGCCATACGAGGAGCGCCGGAAGCTCCAGCTGTCGGTTCCCCCGCATCTTCACAGCAGTGACCGGCAGTCCCTCCACCATAACGCTACGCTGAATGTCAACAGCGTCCACACGCCGGTCAAGATCCATCTTCTGAAAGAAATGATATGGGTTCCAGCGCTAGACGCTGCACTCTCACAGGAAGTGCATTTAGCAGCGCTACGCCGGGTAGCAAGATACAACTTCTGTGCCTCTCACTGAGATCACCTTAGCCATGGAGTGGTGGCCTATGTACCGAAGGCATACTGATTGGCAACATCATGTAACTCCCATCTGCCAGGCGTATTGCTTTAACGACTCACTCCATGCATGTCATTAATTTCTGTTCGCCTTCTGGTACTGGAAGCCGGCGTGAAAGAGCTCGATATTATGCGGAGGAGATTGCTCCACTGAACATCTTATCTTTGGAGGGGACTTTAACTGCGTACTCAGCCGGAGAGATCAATATCCGAATTTGACACTGTGCAAGAAGCTACGTCTCATTGTTTGTGATCTAACACCACAGGATATCTGGGAAGTACTGCGCGCAGACGACCCGGAGTTCACTGGCTGATGTAGTGCTCGATGTAGAGCGCTGGCTTTTGGTGTTCTCTGATCACTGCACATTGCTCCTTCCCCTCCAGGAGGTTTGGAGGAGTCGAGCACCATGGAAGCTTAACACTCAGCATCTGAAGAGTCCTGATTGTAGCCAACGTACCACTGAGACGTGGATAAGATGCGGACAGCGTTCCAGTCCTACGCGTCCGTCGTGGAGTGGTGACAGAAAGATGCCAAACCGAAGCTCCGGCGCACATTCATCACTTACAGCAAAGAAGTGGCCACTTGGCGCAGGCACACTACATACTTTACTTCAGCGCCCTCCGCGACCTTCGCCGAAAGTGCAAACCGAACGCGGCATGATTAAGGCGAAGCTGCTAGTCATTACTCGCGAGGAACTACAGGGAGCGTGCCAGCACATCTGATATGCTGTGGCGGCATAATTCCTCCACACACCATATTTTGCGCGATCGCGGACACCGCAGACAAAACTTCGTCACCGAACTCATGGAACATCGTGCGCAGCTGGTCACCTGCCAAGAGGTCGTAGTCGATAGCTTTGTGGAACATTATCGCCCTGTCTACCATGCAGATGATGGGGCCGTCCTGGTCTATGATCCTATCGCCGTGGACGTTCCGCGCACCCTCAGACTTGAGGACGGAGTTTCATTCACCACAGAGGAGATCATTACAGCTATCTTCAGGGGTGCACTGTGCAAGTCATCGGCATCAACGGACTCCCTGTTGAATTTTGTAGTACTAAAATCGTTCAAATGGCTCTGAGCACTATGGTACTTAACTTCTGAGGCCATCAGTCCCCTAGAACTTAGAACTACTTACACCTAACTAACCTAAGGACATCACACACATCCATGCCCGAGGCAGAATTAGAATCTGCGACCGTAGCGGTTGCGCGGTTCCAGACTGAAGCGTCTAGAACCGCTCGGTCACCTTTTAAAAAAATGGTTCAAATGGTTCTGAGGACTATGGGAGTTAACATCTGTGGTCATCAGTCCGCTAGAACGTAGAACTACTTAAACCTAACTAACCTAAAGACATCACACACATCCATGCCCGAGGCAGGATTCGAACCTGCGACCGTAGCAGTCGCGCGGCTCCGGACTGAGCGCCTAGAACCGCTAAACCACCGCGGCCGGCGGTCACCTTTTATCGTACGTGTTGTGGTCTTAGGTCTACACAGTGGTCAGAGATGTATAATAAAGTGATGGCCTCTGCAGCTGGATTTCTGTCAGCTTTTGTCGAGTGCATTATCGTTCCTCTTCATAAACCGACACCTGGAATTACTGTGGGCCACTACCGTCCTATTGCTTTATTAAATACTGATTACAAGATTTTTGCGCCGTTATTGACCAATCATACTACGTGTCCTCTCGACCGCTGAAACTACGCCAGGTGGCACAGTCAACGTCCAGACAGCAAGTGGAGACTGTCGTGACGTGATCGCTCTTGCAGAGGCGTGCAGACTTCGTGAGGCGTTTGTTGCCGTAGACAGGGTGCACCATGTCTTCCAATACTCCATCTTAGAACAGATGGGCTACGCTGCCCGGTTCATCAGTGTGCTTTGGCGGCTCTTTAACAGCGGGTCTGATACCGATTCAACGGTCGGTCCGACAAGGCTGCTCCCTGTCCACGTGTCTTTGTTCTGTGACACGGGAGCCACTCATAAGCCTACTGACGACGCAATTGTCTGGACTCTCCTTACGCGGTTACACGTTCAGATGTTGTGCATACGCAGATGACATCGTGCTGCTGGTTCGTTCTCGGGAGGAGGTTGTACGGATCCTCGACACCATCGCGCCTCATGGGAGAGCAGCTGGAAGTGTGATGAATGTGCGCAAATCCACGGCACCGTCTATTGGTCGTGGGCCCACCTCCAGAAGATCTAGCACCCTGCCATGTGTCCAACATCTCCGCCATCTTGTGGTCACGGTTACGTCGTCAACGCGCCGTACAGCGGCGGTCGACTTTCGTCAAATTTTGAGAATTGCCTGCAGTTCCCTAAGCCGCCTCGATCCTTTGCAGCGTGTTGCCTACCTGAATGCCTATGTCGCATCCAGAACGGTTCATATTGCGCAGCGTCTACCGCTGCCGATTACGAAGGACGTTGTATTGAAACGGCATTCAGATATTTTCAGACGACTGGGTCCATCACCATAGCACTTGTGATACACTCACTCGCCCCCCGCGTGCAGGAGGGCTTGCAAACATCCGCTATCGTGCTGCGGCACTTTCCACGGCCACGATGCACAAACAATGGCGCAGTGTCGATGGCTCCATTACCCACCATTTACTCCCCGTTCTTGCGCCAGTATCCCTCTCCCCGCCGGTCCCGGTCGGTAGCATCAGGCCCGGGTTTGCACACATCGCCTCCTGCTTTGTGGAACTCGTTGTGTCCTCGCCGAACTCCCACGAACGCGCCTGCGGCGGCAGGCGATGGATTTTCTGCGGGTACGTCATTTTCTTGAGTAGCGCCGCCTGTATCGTCGTAGAACGCAAGTTATTGTTGCGGTGGATTGTGACTTGGCTGCACATTCATCACAGCTTCTTTCCGACGCATATCAGGGCGACTTGGTGTTATGAGACCTGTGGTAAGTATCCAACCAATCAGCGGCTCCATGCCATAGGACTGGCGGATATCCCCTCTGCGCCGTCTGTCGTAAGGTCGACGATGATCGTCACCGTTTCAGCTGTGTAGCCGTTGTGGTCGTCCGGTTGTTGGGGCGACAAATGGTCACGTGTTTTCTACGAGTGCCGGCGCATGTTATTGACCCTGAGTCCTTTCTTCACGAGCCAGCCCCGGTGGCCGAGCGGTTCTAGGCGCTTCAGTCCGGAACCACGCGGCTGCTACGGTCGCAGTTTCGAATCCCGCCTCGGGCACGGATGTGTGTGCAGCTTTAAGTAGTTCTAAGTTCTAGGGGACTGATGACCTCAGATGTTAAGTCCGATAGTGCTTTCAGCCATTTGAACCATTTGGACCTTTATTTACCCAGCGGTGGAATATTTTCCCACAGCAAAGTCTCGGATGGTTCTCTGGATAAAGGGCTGGACTTTGGCATATTTGTTCGGAGATGGTGATCACTCGCGCCTTGATTTCTGGCAGTACCTGCAGACTGCACATGCAGCGGTTGCGATCACTTCCCGTTATCTCGCGTAGTTTGCTGCTTGCCTTAACAGCGTTGTTACCACGCCTCCACTGAGTTGGCGTGTTCTCGGCGTGGCAGGTCCCCCTCACGATTCGGAATGAGACATGACGCGCCTACGCCTTCGACTCGGCCGCCTGTCATCCTGCATCACCTTGCGGCATTTCCAGGGTTCCGGATGGGTGGGCTATGTTTTACGTTCTTCTGCTCTCTATGTATGCGCACAAAAATGAAATAAATAAATGAGTAAAATTAATATGAGCAGCATGAGGGTGCAGCATGGCGGCGGGAAGGGGGAGGCGTCGTGGCCAAGGCCTAGGGACTCGACCCCTGCCCACCTTGTCTGCTCCAACCTGTAGCTGGCTGTGGCCCTAACAAACCGAAAACGCAGAAGTAAATCAATAAATAAAATTTAAAAAAAGAAAAAATAATTAAAAAGAAAGATGTTTCCCCAATTTAAAACAGTGCGAAATTAAAAACAAAAATTTCGGTAGAGTACCGGTACTCCAATGATGAAAGTCTCGAGTTCGAGTCTCAGTCTGACACATAGTTTTAATCTTCCCGGAAGTTTAATATTAGCGTTAAATTCCTCATCAGAGCGGAAATCCCACTCTGAAAACTCTGTAATACTGCAAAAGTAATCGTCATAACCGCTAATACAACTGTAAGACAAGATGGCCAATGCTTTGATGAAAAAAATGTTTGCAGCTGTTTACACAATCATGATTGCACCCAGGCTCGCATCTCTTTGTCCAGAGCAAATCGACGGCCACAAATATCTTCCTTCAGGGCTCCAAAAATATGGAAATTGCATAGGAAGAGATTGGGACTGAATGGAGGATGCATAGCGAAACTTCTGCGCTGAAGCCTAAACCTGTGGGCCTTCCTGGGTACAATCATCGTACCATAGTCAAGCGCAAACATTTTTCCATGAAGGCATTGACCTTCTTGTCTCCTTGTGGGATAAATGTTTTAAACAGTTATAGTGATCACTTTTGAAAACAAATAGTTTAGTTACTATTGTTTACATCTGTCTCGCTTTCATTTGATCTCCCTTACGCACTGAACTGCCACATTAATGTGACCACCGCGTATGTTTGATGTTGACGTGCAGTGCCCACCCACAGGCAGTACGTGGCGGCACTAGCAGTGGAGGGCATACAAAGCGTGTCGGGGGACGTGGACAATAGTGCAGTAGGGTCGTCACAATGCTGAAATGGAGCGAATTGCCTGACTACCAAAAGTGCATGATCATTGGGTTCCGGGTCAAGGGTGGAAGCTTTCCCGAAATGGCTAAGTTTATAAACAACTCGTATGACGTACACCATTATTGGGAGTTCCGAAGTTAGGTGCGTTATGGAGCCCCTTACGCAGATAGCGTTCAGGGCCGGAAAGATGTGCACTCACCATTTCTACCGAGAGGTCTCATCCGAATTGTGGAGGTGCCGTTGGCTGCAGCTATCGAAAGTGCACGGTGCAGTCATCTGCAAGGTATATCCCTCATCGGCACCAACGACACGCGTCGCTTGGGTTCTGAGGTCATCCTCAGTTAATGCAGGCGGCTGACTGCCGAGCAGTGCTCGCAATTTGCAGCATCGGCCCCAGAGTTGATCGGGGTCCCTTGGTTTGGAGCCGTGCGGAAGGTCTCAGTCAAACGCTTTGTTGACTCTGTGGGTGTCTCGGCTGCAGATTTGTGGACCGGCGATATCAAGTGGAGAATTGTAGGTCTCCCCATGATAGACGAGCAGGGCACTACACAGATGAAGCAACTACTCGGCTAGCAGAGTACTTGTAGTGTGCGTAAGGGTTTTTTAGGCTAGGCTGTAGGTTAAGGTTCTGTGATGAACACTTGCCAGACGTCTGACAGACAGAGAGAACAGCTCAGATATTTAATGTCATCAGACGTATATCGAAAAGCCTTAGGAGAGGCTGTTTTTATTGCAGTTGACAAAATATTGTCTATACTGAGGTCGAACTTGAGTGTGACAGTGAAGTTATCTGGTCGCGTATAGCAAATCTAAATCAAGTTACTTGTCGGATGTTTTTACATGGCACCTGATTTCGCTGCGATAGTTTCAGAGTATGTGCCAGAAATTCTACGGTCAGTAGTAAAGATATACCGAGATCAAGCAATAGTAGTAGGAGGCGACTTTAACCTATAGGGTATAGACTGGGACTCCTATGTATTCATTGCATGGGGTACAGACAGACAGTACTGCGAAGCTCATTTGAACACGTTTTTCGAAAACTGCCTTCAGCAGCTACTTCCAGAGCCCACATGCAAGGCAAATACACTCCTGGAAATGGAAAAAAGAACACATTGACACCGGTGTGTCAGACCCACCATACTTGCTCCGGACACTGTGAGAGGGCTGTACAAGCAATGATCACACGCACGGCACAACGGACACACCAGGAACCGCGGTGTTGGCCGTCGAATGGCGCTAGCTGCGCAGCATTTGTGCACCGCCGCCGTCAGTGTCAGCAAGTTTGCCGTGGCATACGGAGCTCCATCGCAGTCTCTAACACTGGTAGCATGCCGCGACAGCGTGGACGTGAACCGTATGTGCAGTTGACGGACTTTGAGCGAGGGCGTATAGTGGGCATGCGGGAGGCCGGGTGGACATACCGCCGAATTGCTCAACACGTGGGGCGTGAGGTCTCCACAGTACATCGATGTTGTCGCCAGTGGTCGGCGGAAGGTGCACGTACCCGTCGACCTGGGACCGGACCGCAGCGACGCACGGATGCACGCGAAGACCGTAGGATCCTACACAGTGCCGTAGGGGACCGCACCGCCACTTCCCAGCAAGTTAGGGACACTGTTGCTCCTGGGGTATCGGCGAGGACCATTCGCAATCGTCTCCATGAAGCTGGGCTACGGTCCCGCACACCGTTAGGCCATCTTCCGCTCACGCCCCAACATCGTGCAGCCCGCCTCCAGTGGTGTCGCGACAGGCGTGAATGGAGGGACGAATGGAGACGTGTCGTCTTCAGCGATGAGCGTCGCTTCTGCCTTGGTGCCAATGATGATCGTATGCGTGTTTGGCGCCGTGCAGGTGAGCGCCACAATCAGGACTGCATACGACCGAGGCACACAGGGCCAACACCCGGCATCATGGTGTGGGGAGCGATCTGCTACACTGGCCGTACACCTCTGATGATCGTCGAGGGGACACTGAATAGTGCACGGTGCATCCAAACCGTCATCGAACCCATCGTTCTACCATTCCTAGACCGGCAAGGGAACTTGCTGTTCCCACAGGACAATGCACGTCCGTATGTATCCTGTGCCACCCAACGTGCTCTAGAAGGTGTAAGTCAACTACCCTGGCCAGCAAGATCTCCGGATCTGTCCCCCATTGAGCATGTTTGGGACTGGATGAAGCGTCGTCTGACGCGGTCTGCACGTCCAGCACGAACGCTGGTCCAACTGAGGCGCCAGGTGGAAATGGCATGGCAAGCCGTTCCACAGGACTACATCCAGCATCTCTACGATCGTCTCCATGGGAGAATAGCAGCCTGCATTGCTGCGAAAGGTGGATATACACTGTACTAGTGCCGACATTGTGCATGCTCTGTTGCCTGTGTCTATGTGCCTGTGGTTCTGTCAGTGTGATCATGTGATGTATCTGACCCCAGGAATGTGTCAATAAAGTTTTCCCTTCCTGGGACAATGAATTCACGGTGTTCTTATTTCAATTTCCAGGAGTGTAAATCAAGTTACTTGTTTACATGCCACCTGATTTCGCTGCGATAGTTTCAGAGTATGTGCCAGAAATTCTACGGTCAGTAGTAAAGATATACCGAGATCATGCAATAGTAGTAGGAGCCGACTTTAACCTATCGGGTATAGACTGGGACGCCTATGTATTCATTGCATGGGGTACAGACAGACAGTATTGCGAAGCTCATTTGAACACGTTTTTCGAAAACTGTCTTCAGGAGCTACTTCCAGAGCCCACACGCAATGCAAATATTTTAGACCCCATAGCTACAAACACGCAGGACCTTATTTACAGCGTCAGTATAAAGACAATTATTAGTGATCATGATGTCATTTAGCAAGATAGCTAAAGTAAAGCAGAAGTTTTAAATTTCTCATTTAAGAAATTGTTCACGCAGTAAAATCGTACAAACCTACCGTCGTTTGACTGTCGCACAAAGACCGGTATTTGAAAATAAATAAGACACTGCGTCCAGATGGAATCACAATTCTGTTTTTTTATAAAGAGTACTGTACAGTATTGGCGCCTTACTTAGCTTGCATTTATTGCGAATCTCTTGCCCAGTCCCAAGCGACTGGAAAAAAGCCCAACTGACGCCTGTATATACGACGGCTGGGACTTTAATAGTGGCAACTATTTATCTACAGCTCGTACAAAGTAGATACGTGTTTCAAAGTTTTACTGACCATCAAAGTAGTCACCAGCATGTGTATAACCCGTTGACAGCGATGTGAAACTCTTAGGATACCCTTAGCAGTGCCAGTTGTGTTGACAGTTCGAGCGGCGCGGTCTACTGCCCGACGAATTTGTAGCAGTTCTGAAGTGAATGCCGTGAAATGTATCCTTCAGTTTACAAATGCAGCTGAACTTACGAGGCCTTAAGTCAGGGGAGAGCAGTAGGGGGTATAGCACTTAGCAGCCCCACCAGTCAAACAAATCAGTAACAGCTTGCACTGTACGCGCTTGAGCATTGTCCTGCAAAATGATGGTCAGGCCCTGCAAAAACTGTCATCACTTCTGTCTCTATGCTGTTCATTTTTGGAACACAACCTACGATCAGCTTAGAGACAGAAGTGATGACACTTTCTGCAGGATCTGATCATCATTTTGCAGGACAAAGCTCAAGCACGTACAGTGGTATCACATAACATTTCACCAGTGCGGACGGTATTTGCTTTGTGATACATTACCCGTGTTAAAACGGACCGTTTACCAACTGCGGAAAAGGTCGATATCGTGTTGATGTATGGCTATTGTGATCAAAATGCCCAACGGGTGTGTTCTATGTATGCTGCTCGGTATCCTGGACGACATCATCCGCTGACCGGATAGTTACGTTATTTAAGGAAACAGGAAGCGTTCAGCCACGTGTGAAACGTCAACCACGACCTGCAACAAATGATGATGACCAAGTACGTGTTTTAGCTGCTGTCGCGGCTAATCCGCACATCAGTAGCAGACAAACTGCGCGAGAATCGGGGATCTCAAAAATGTCGTTGTTGAGAATGCTACACCAACATCGATTTCACCCGTACCATATTTCTATGCACCAGGAATTGCATGACGACTACTTTGAACATCGTGAACAGTTCTGCCACTGGGCACAAGAGAAATTACGTAAAATCTACGATGGCTGCGACAAGCGACCTTGGCGGGTTAATGTATGGTGCGGCATTATGGGAGGAAGATAATTGCCCCCATTTTATCGATGGCAATCTAAATGGTGCAGTGTTTGCTGATTTCCTGCGTAATTTTCTACCGATGTTACTACAAGATGTTTCACTGCATGACCGAATGGCGATGTACTTCCAACATGATGAATGACCGGCACATAGCTCGCGTGCGGTTGAAGCGATATTGAATAGCATATTTCATGACAGGTAGATTGGTCGTAGAAGCACCATACCGTGGCCCGCACATTCACCGGATCTGACGTCCCCGAATTTCTTCCTGTGGTGAAAATTGAAGGATATTTGCTATCGTGATCCACCGACAACGCCTGACATGCGTCAGCGCATTGTCAATGCATGTGAGAACATTATGGAAGGCGAGCTACCCGCTGTTGAGAGGAATGTCGTTACACGTATTGCCAAATGCATTGAGGTTGACGGACATCATTTTGAGCATTTATTGCAGTAATGTGGTATTTACAGGTAATTACGCTGTAACAGCATGCGTTCTCAGAAACGATAAGTTCACAAAGGTACATGTATCACGTTGGAACAACCGAAATAAAATGTTCTTACGTACCTACGTTCTGTATTTTAATTTAAAAAACGTACCTGTTACTGTAAGTAGGTTGTTTAGGTTTTTTTTATTGGTAACGCCACGTAGCGCTCTGTATGAAGACCACTGACTGTGCTGTGTGCAGTCTGTGGCTGGTTGGCATTGTTGTAATACTCGCCATTGTAGCGTTGGGCAGATGGGTGGGAACAACGCGTAGCGTTGCGCAGTTGGATGTGAGCCGCCAGAAGTGGTGGATATGGGGAGAGAGATGGCGGAGTTTTGAAATTTGTAAGAATGGATGTCATGAACTGCTATATATATTATGACTATTAAGGTAAATACATTGTTTGTTCTTTACTAAAATTTTTCATTTGCTAACTATCCCTATCAGTAGTTAGTGCCTTCTGTAGTTTGAATCTTTTATTTAGCTGGCAGTAGTGGCGCTCGCTGTATTGCAGTAGTTCGAGTAACCAAGATTTTTCTGAGGTAAGCGATTTGTGAAACGTATAGGTTAATGTTAGTCAGGGCCATTTTTTGTAGGGATTTTTGAAAGTCTGTTTGCGTTGCGCTAAAAAAAAAAATATCGTGTGTCAGTTTAAGCACAGTCATGTATAATTGTTCTGAGGGGACGTTTCATATGTCGACCCTTAGCCGAGGTTACCTCACTGGAATCTTCTGATTTTTTCTTGTAGTTTGTGTAATTAGTGTAGCTTTTGTTTATTGCTAGCGCGTAATTATAGAGAGAATTTCCTTTGTAGTTGTAGTTTTTCATTGTTGTACAGTAAAACAGTTGTGGCATGCATGTAGATTTGCAGCAAGTATTTCGCAGCTGCGCTTGCAATTAACGGGATATTATTTTCAGAGCTACATTAATGTGTTCTCTTATTTTTGCTCTTTAAATTGGGCTTTTCTGTGTTATCGTGTGAAATATTGTGACAATAATGGCGGGTGAAAAACGTAATACTAGGCTCCAAAGTAAACTGAGAAATGACAGTGAAGACGAAAGCAGTGTGTTAGCGCCACCGAGTAATGAATTAACTAATGTTCAAAGTAGTAATTTGGTAATTGTGCATAGGGAAATGGAGCGGGCTGCCAACAATGGTGTAGGCAGTGAAACAATTAGTGAACAGGGAAGCATTATCGATCGATCGGTCGGCAACAGCGCGCCTCAGGATTCCGAAATGACAGGACACAATATTGCAAATACTGTACATTCAGGTTTTGCGTCCTCACCGTTTTCTCAAATAAGTCAAGACACATTTTCTGCTTTTCAAACTGCAAATATTGCCGAATAGCACAGAGGAACATGTTTCAGACGCCAGTGCATTGTTATTACAATTAATGCAACAAATGGGACAAAAGCTTCAAAAATTAGACACAATGGAATAAAATCTTCAAACGTTAGACACAATGGAACAAAATCAGAGACAAACACAGCAAAAGCTTCAAAAGATAGACACAATGGAACAACACCAGAGACAAACACAGCAACAGTTAGACACAATGGAACAAAATCTTCGGAAGTTAGACACCACACTGGAACAAACAGGTGAAAATTTAACTACTGAGTTACATAACATAGAATCGAAATGTCAAAAAATCTGTAATGACGTAAAAATACAAATTTTTGAGAATTTTTAACCTATTTTTCGCGGCATGAAAATGCATTACAGAGTCACAAAGCAGCCATAAAAGAACTGCAAACTATTGTTCGTGAAAATCATGAGACCTTGCAAGCTAAAATTGACTCAATTGAATCTACCGATTCGGTTACGCAACTTGCAAAAACTCAGGAAGACTTCAAGGACACAGTAGATACGATTTCAACACAAATGGACACTCTGAAACTTGGTTCAGAAAAACACACAGAGGAAATAATTTCACTATCTGATAAAGTAGCCGAACTTTCGGATCAGTTCACTAACTTATCTACAAAGGTAGATGATGATCTGAATGACACAAGACCTGTAGCCATCACTGACACAGAAGAGTATGAACAAATTAAGAAATTCAAACAAAATCAGAATCAAATTAATACGCAATACAAAAGAGAAATCCGGGAAGTACAAGATCAGTTGACGCAGGTAATACAAGAATTACGTATTTCAGAGGACACTCGTGCTCCAACACGTGAAGAGCAACTTAGAAATACGGAAAAGCCACAAAATAATAACACAGGGCATTTCGGAAATCATGAAAGAAATTGGCAAGGTGCGCCGAATTTTGAGATAGAACCGCCGATACGACGCAACAATGAGCGATATGCTACTCGCCGACACGATGATTTTGACTATAAGCTGTTCATTACTGCGCGTAAATTCAAAACATTTAAGAATTCTGGCAACGACATTCATCGACAAGCGTGGCTACATCAATTCTCTCATTGTTTTCCTCCCAACTGGTCATTAGAGCACAGATTAGAATTTATGTGTGGCTACTTGGAGAATGAACCAGATGTAAGAATGCGATCGGTCATTCACGATTGTCACAATGAAGGAGAATTTTATCATACCTTCCTCTCAGCATATTGGTCTCAAGCTACACAAGACCGAGTAAAACATAGCATCATAATGATGAAAAATTTCGAACAATCTGAATTTTCCAGTCTTGTGAAATATTTCGAAGACATGTTACATAAGAATCAGTATCTTTCAAACCCATACAGCCCCTCAGAACTCATCCGCATTTGCTTAATCAAATTGCCTGAACATTTACGACAGATTATTTTAGCAGGACGATGCAAAGACGACATTGAAGCTTTTCAGGGACTGTTACAAGAACTGGAAATTGACACTGACAATCGCGGAACGCGAAAACATGAGCACAACTATTACAGGTCACACCTGTCAGAATTCCGCGATGACAGAAATAATAACTGGACACGACAAGGCTATTCGTACGTCGTAAATCGTGGCCACAACAGACACCAACCGTATGACAACCGTTGGCAGAGTAGTAATAATTACAGGGAAAGATCACCTCTCCGCGGTAATGACTATCACAGAGATAATCAGAGAAACAGACAATTTGGAAATCAAAATAATTATTATCAAGGGAGACAGAATAACATAAGACGCAACGGTCCAGCGCGTAGATACGATTCAGGGAGAAATTCTCCACCACGTGACCGACAAGAAAGAAACTATGGAATCTACAGAAATGACGACAGACGATATGATCGGAGCGACAGACCTGAATTGCAGCAGAACTGACGGGATTCAAACAGGGCAGGGCCCTCTCGACAAGGTGAATTTGTAGAAGTCAGGTCTCCAAATCCCAATGACGACGCGCGCCAACAAAGACGCAATAGGCAATGACTGATACCGCTGGCAGCCACAAAACGTACTTATGAAACTGACGACGCAGCTGCCGTAGCTAGTAATTACGTAAAAATGGAAGACATTAGGGACATCTTACTTCAGGAACACGACGTAAAACATAACAACATTGCATATCCTGTGATACACATTACTGTAAATGAAGTAAAGTTTACTTCAGTACTTGACTTACTTTCAGTAATTAGTGAAACAGCTTTTAGCAAATGCAACAATGTCGACGAATGAGGTAAGGAATAATGAGTAGTGGTTAGGAACTCTGGTTTGTGAAAAAGATTGTTGGAAACCAAGAATCGTACTTTAAGAGTTATGAAATGAATGTAAATGCGTGAATGTATTAAGAAGAATGGAAGACATTAGGGACATCTTACTTCAGGAACACGACGTAAAACATAACAACATTGCATATCCTGTGATACACATTACTGTAAATGACGTAAAGTTTACTTCAGTACTTGACTTACTTTCAGTAATTAGTGAAACAGCTTTTAGCAAATGCAACAATGTCGACGAATGAGGTAAGGAATAATGAGTAGTGGTTAGGAACTCTGGTTTGTGAAAAAGATTGTTAGAAACCAAGAATCGTACTTTAAGAGTTATGAAATGAATGTAAATGCGTGAATGTATTAAGAAGAATGGAAGACATTAGGGACATCTTACTTCAGGAACACGACGTAAAACATAACAACATTGCATATCCTGTGATACACATTACTGTAAATGACGTAAAGTTTACTTCAGTACTTGACTTACTTTCAGTAATTAGTGAAACAGCTTTTAGCAAATGCAACAATGTCGACGAATGAGGTAAGGAATAATGAGTAGTGGTTAGGAACTCTGGTTTGTGAAAAAGATTGTTGGAAACCAAGAATCGTACTTTAAGAGTTATGAAATGAATGTAAATGCGTGAATGTATTAAGAAGAATGGAAGACATTAGGGACATCTTACTTCAGGAACACGACGTAAAACATAACAACATTGCATATCCTGTGATACACATTACTGTAAATGACGTAAAGTTTACTTCAGTACTTGACTTACTTTCAGTAATTAGTGAAACAGCTTTTAGCAAATGCAACAATGTCGACGAATGAGGTAAGGAATAATGAGTAGTGGTTAGGAACTCTGGTTTGTGAAAAAGATTGTTGGAAACCAAGAATCGTACTTTAAGAGTTATGAAATGAATGTAAATGCGTGAATGTATTAAGAAGAATGGAAGACATTAGGGACATCTTACTTCAGGAACACGACGTAAAACATAACAACATTGCATATCCTGTGATACACATTACTGTAAATGACGTAAAGTTTACTTCAGTACTTGACTTACTTTCAGTAATTAGTGAAACAGCTTTTAGCAAATGCAACAATGTCGACGAATGAGGTAAGGAATAATGAGTAGTGGTTAGGAACTCTGGTTTGTGAAAAAGATTGTTGGAAACCAAGAATCGTACTTTAAGAGTTATGAAATGAATGTAAATGCGTAAATGTATTACAATGCCGACGAAAATTTTTTGGACACTGTTATATCAATAGGATTTTGTTTCTACAGATATGTAACGCAAATTCTTGACCTGTGAATTTTTTTATACGAGACTGTCACTATGGCGGAAACTGGTGTAAATATTTCGATAAGAAAGTTAAGGGACCACCTGCACGTAATGCGTTGTGGGCACCCAGCTGGGCGACAGCCACCTGGAAACAAGCCATTAGACGGAGCGAGGTGGCGCAGTGGTTAGCACACTGGACTCGCATTCGGAAGGACGACGGTTCAATCCCGTCTCCAGCCATCTTGATTTAGGTTTTCCGTGATTTCCCTTGAAAGAGCACGGCCGATTTCCTTCCCCATCCTTCCTTAACCCGAGCTTCTGCTCCGTCTCTAATGACCTCGTTGTCGACGGGACGTGAAAAAACACTACCCTAACCTAACTTCGAAAACTCATGGAACAAGCCATTAGTGTGTGCCTTTCAGAGGCACAGGTGGAGAAAAAAAAGATGCCATTATCCTCGCTATTGACATTCCTTTGTAGAAAGCACCGCAAATACGACACGCTCATTACTTGGAAACATTCTTACATCTGCACACCTGATTATGACAAGTGTCTTTCTACGAGAGTTGAGAGAACTTCTACTGACTTAATGAAATGCCACATAGCTATTGAATGATGTCTTTATTCTTTACTTTGCATAATTGCTTATTTCATTTGATATCTGTTTTCCAGCTGTGTTACAGCATTGGTTTTATAAAATAAAATTAAATACATTTGCTAATGTGACAACTTTCTGTCAACATATCTGTTAAATAATAATTTTATGATCCACATTCTTCAAAAAAAGAGCATTTGGAAAGGAAAGAACAATAAGAAGGGACTAGTAACAGTAACTGCATACATAATTTTCTTTTCAAGTACTTGGTAATTTATTTTATGAATAAGTTTTTGTGGTGCACCACTTTAATTATATAGACATTAAGATGTGAATATACATTTCCCTTATCTGCATTGTTGCCTTTAGTGTACTATTTTTTCTGCTTGAGCTTTGTCATGTTTAGGTATAAGTTATTGCATTTGCTGCTGCTGCTTGTCAGGCATAGTGTTACTGAATTTCACTTTGTATTACTGTGTTAAGCCAGTTTTACTACGGATTTATTTTTCTTGTTTGTTGCACAGTGCCTTATATTAGTTATAATATTGCAACTGCTTTGCCAATTTCCATTTTTTTTGTCATTGTTGTTTGTGTTAATTGTTTTGTGCTGCTTCATTGCATCGTCCCTTAGTTTAGCATCTGAGCTCAGTAGGTTTAAGTTAGCTTAAGAGGGGATACACTATATAAGAAACTAACTATGATGAATTGGAAGAAAAGCATTGAGAAGCTATAAGAAAATGGTTTGGCCAAAAAGGTAGTGTACAGTGGAGAAAAACTATTTTTGAAAGAGGATGTGAACAGAATACAGAAAGCATGCTTGGATAGGATTTTTTTGGCTGGAGCAAATATTGAAATAAGGGGGACAATCTATGGAATGAAGTTTTGGATTGGACTGCAGTACCAAATGTTACCCTGAAAACAAACCCTGTCCTTTCCTTTTGTGTTATCTCACAATGTGTTTGTGAACCCTTGTGTATTTATTTTCTTCCTGTCTCTGTGTACTGTTTCACAGAATTTTTTTTCTTCTAATACTAAGATACATTCACTATGATGAGGAATACTGTTATCCTCAAATATAATTTGCATTAATAGCATGTTATTTACTCCATAAAGATGTTTACACATTATTTATTCTGTTTTGTTCTAATGCTCATGTGTGAAGTTGATGTTTCAAAAGTTATTCTGATCTTTTATGTATGTACTTATGTCATAATTTTTGTAACACTGATGTATTTGTTATTTCGATTCTTTGGTAAAGCCTGTATTACTACAAATGTTATCTGTATTATTATGTTTTTAACGATGTATTTTGTACCTTTGTTATTGTAATATTATGTTATAAAATTGTAATTGACACCAGTTCGTCGAATTAAGTTACATTTCACTGCAGACGTTTCTGTTGGTCATAGTATATGGACAATATGTGAGAAGTAGGGACTGATACTGTTTGTAAAATGTAAACTTTCACGGCCGGAACTGTCATGATTAATAAAATTCTTTTCCGGGCTATTATGCCGTGGTCTGATGGATTTCGCATTGTAACCCAACGTTTCGTCCCCATCTGCGGAGGACATCTTCAAGGGGGTTCGTGGCTTCTGTTAACTTCCGAAACACACACTGTCTCACTACTGACTGCAGCAAACTTTTGTTTTCGCGTGCTCCCGCGCATAGGCGTGACGTCACATGTTTTGAATACGCGAGCGCAATTGGCCGTTGTCGGTTGCCGCCGTCCGCTGTTGCTATCATCCCATGGCGGAAGACTGGTACACATCTTCTTCAGCACCGGCATCCAGATGTCATTCAATTTCACGCCCTCCTCCTTCCTATTAAAATTCCTGGGGTGTTTCATAATCTCTATAGCCTCTCTGTAAAGCCTTTCATGATATCCGCTTGTGGCTGCCAGTACTTGAGTTCTATCAAAATAAATGTGGTGGTCTCCTGACTGCAAAGCGTGTTCCGCAACAGCTGATCTATCAATCTCTCCCCTTCTGCAATTGCCCTTGTGCTCTTCCAGTCGTTTTTTGACCGTTCTTTTTGTGGTACCCACATATACCTCCCCACAACGGCACGGGATCCTGTAAATTCCTGCTTTTTCCAGCGGTTTACGAGCATCCTTAGCCAATCTCAGGTGTTCTTGTATCTTCCGGGTAGGTTTGTAAATCACCGCGATATTCCGTTTTTTCAATATTTTCCCTATGCGGTCAGTGACGTCCTTAATAAAAGGCAGGAAAACTTTCGATTTTGCAAGCGCTTGTGCATTGCTATGATTTTCACGCGGCGGTCTTAACGCTCTTTTTATCTCAGCAGCCGAGTAACCATTCCTGAGTAATGCATCAGTGAGGTGTTCCAGTTCCGTATCCAGTAGCCCAGGTTCACAGATGTTCCTCGCTCTATCCGCCAACGTTTTTATTATGCCTCGCTTTTGTTGTGGGTGGTGGTTCGAATCCCGGTGTAGATAACGATCCGTGTGCGTGGGTTTCCGGTAAACTGTATGGCCTAAGCTACCATCCTGTTTCTTGTAAACTAGCACATCCAGAAAATTTAGTCTCCCTTCTGCCTCCTCCTCCATGGTAAACTGAATCTTCGGATTAATACCGTTTAGATGTTTGTGAAAACGGCCTAGTTCCTCTCTGCCATGCCTCCACAACACAAACGTATCATCTACGTAGCGGAACCAGATATTCGGTTTTTTGTTGGCATTTTTCCTCGAATTTTTACGGCCGCATGTGGGACGATCGGACTCCTATATCAAGAATTCTGCACATTTCATCAGTAAATTAAGCGGCATAGTGGTCCAGCCGGAGGACATGTTAGTCAGTTTAGATGTGGCATCGCTATTTACTATGGTTCCTCTCAATGAGGTGTTGCAACAGCTGAATAGAATTTTTCCTCCCGACATTGCTGAACTATTTAAGTATTGCCTTACGACCACATATTTCAAATGGAACGATGAGTTCTATGAACAGACTGATGGCGTGGCAATGAGGAGCCCCTTAAGCCCGGTTATAGCTAACTTTTTCATGGAAAAATTCGAGGCGCAGGCTCTAGAAACTGCCAACAAAAAACCGAATATCTGGTTCCGCTACGTAGATGATACGTTTGTGTTGTGGAGGCATGGCAGAGAGGAACTAGGCCGTTTTCACAAACATCTAAACGGTATTAATCCGAAGATTCAGTTTACCATGGAGGAGGAGGCAGAAGGGAGACTAAATTTTCTGGATGTGCTAGTTTACAAGAAACAGGATGGTAGCTTAGGCCATACAGTTTACCGGAAACCCACGCACACGGATCGTTATCTACACCGGGATTCGAACCACCACCCACAACAAAAGCGAGGCATAATAAAAACGTTGGCGGATAGAGCGAGGAACATCTGTGAACCTGGGCTACTGGATACGGAACTGGAACACCTCACTGATGCATTACTCAGGAATGGTTACTCGGCTGCTGAGATAAAAAGAGCGTTAAGACCGCCGCGTGAAAATCATAGCAATGCACAAGCGCTTGCAAAATCGAAAGTTTTCCTGCCTTTTATTAAGGACGTCACTGACCGCATAGGGAAAATATTGAAAAAACGGAATATCGCGGTGATTTACAAACCTACCCGGAAGATACAAGAACACCTGAGATTGGCTAAGGATGCTCGTAAACCGCTGGAAAAAGCAGGAATTTACAGGATCCCGTGCCGTTGTGGGGAGGTATATGTGGGTACCACAAAAAGAACGGTCAAAAAACGACTGGAAGAGCACAAGGGCAATTGCAGAAGGGGAGAGATTGATAGATCAGCTGTTGCGGAACACGCTTTGCAGTCAGGAGACCACCACATTTATTTTGATAGAACTCAAGTACTGGCAGCCACAAGCGGATATCATGAAAGGCTTTACAGAGAGGCTATAGAGATTATGAAACACCCCAGGAATTTTAATAGGAAGGAGGAGGGCGTGAAATTGAATGACATCTGGATGCCGGTGCTGAAGAAGATGTGTACCAGTCTTCCGCCATGGGATGATAGCAACAGCGGACGGCGGCAACCGACAACGGCCAATTGCGCTCGCGTATTCAAAACATGTGACGTCACGCCTATGCGCGGGAGCACGCGAAAACAAAAGTTTGCTGCAGTCAGTAGTGAGACAGTGTGTGTTTCGGAAGTTAACAGAAGCCACGAACCCCCTTGAAGATGTCCTCCGCAGATGGGGACGAAACGTTGGGTTACAATGCGAAATCCATCAGACCACGGCATAATAGCCCGGAAAAGAATTTTATTAATCACTGATACTGTTTACACTTTTGTTAATAATTCAGCAAGGGACTGGATAACAGCATTGCTCGTTCTAAGGACATTTCAAAAAAAAATTGTGAGTGCACAAGTGGTGGTTTATGGACTTGCTGTATTCTCTGCAAGACTCTTCGATGGTGATCGTGCATCTGCACAGTCGCAACGGATGGCTGCTGGCCATCTCTACAAGGACTAAAGTGGGTCTGCATCTTTGATGGCCCACCAATACCATTATTTCTACAAGGTCTACAGTGGGTCTGCATCTCTGGTGGCCCACCAATACCATAATCTGTACGGGGACTACAGTGGGTCTGTTCTGTGATGACCTACCTACCAATAGTCTTCAAAACTTCGACTGACTCTGCTGTGGGTTTGCTCTGTTGTGGCCCATTACCTATCTGCATGTCAAGAGTCAGCACTGTCTTTCCGTTGGAACGACAACACTACTTCTTCAAGATGGCATGGAAATCCACTACTTTCGTGTGCATTCTCTTTTACTACTCAGACTTTGAGAAAACAAACACTGTAATTTTACTATGATGGATGATCAGGACTGTCTATATGGACTGTGAGAAAATTTTAGCTTTTGACCAACATTGTATCAATAAGTATGTGCATTTGATATCTATGTTATTGTAATTATGAAAAATTTTATCAAATCATTATTGGCCACTGCCTAAAACAATTTGTAAAATTTTTTTGTGGGGAGCATGGGGGCTATGTAAGTAGGCTGTTTAAGTTTTCTTATTGGTAACGCCACGTAGCGCTCTGTATGAAAATCACTGGCTGTGCTGTGTGCAGTCTGTGACGGGTTACCATTGTTGTATATTCGCTATTGTAGTGTTGGCCAGTTGGATGTGAACAGCGCATTGCGCAGTTGGAGGTGAGCTGCCAGCAGTGGTGGATGTGGGGAGAGAAATGGTGGAGTTTTGAGAGCAGATGATCTGGACAGAGTCAGTAAATGTGTAACACTGGATATCATGAACTGATATATATATATATATATATATATATATATATATATATATATATATATATATATAATGACTTTTGAACACTATTAAGGTAAATACATTGTTTGTTCTCTATTAGAATCTTTCATTTGCTAACTGTGCCTATCAGTAGTTAGTGCCTTCAGTAGTTTGAATCTTTTATTTAGTTGGGAGTAGTGGCGCTCGCTGTATTGCACTAGTTCGAGTAACGAAGATTTTTGTGAGGTAAGTGATTCGTGAAAGGTATAGGTTACAGTTAGTCAGGGCCATTCTTTTTTTATGTATTATTGAAAGTCAGATTGCGTATCGCTAAAAATACTGTGTGTCAGTTTAGTAGTGATGCTCTGAAAAAGTAAAGAGAGAAATGTCTGAGTACGTTCAGTTTTGCTGAGCTGTTTGAAAATCAAATAACGTAACAGGTTTATCATCACAGTAATTCATTAATTTTTCAAAGGGGACGTTTCAATGTGATGTACGCATGTCTGGAGCAGGCACAAAACGTCGTACTGGCGGAAACGAACTAGGAAGGAGTAAAGTGCCGAGATTTCGACGCAGTTTAATGATAGGGCCCTTGCGATTGGCAGAGAGAGTTTCCACAAAATAAGAGGAACGCTCCTATTGGTCGTAAAAAGTCATGACATGGAGAACGAAAGAACCCAGGTGGGGAGGCAGTTCGGCTATGAGGAACACAAGAGCGAAATTTTCGAGGACTCTCCTCTGAACTGGCGTCAAGTGCAGAATGGAGCGCATAACGCTCTGTACGGCGAGAGGAGAAATTTGTGTGAACACTGCGTTCAGCTAGATATTAGCTGAAGAATCGTTGAGATCCAACTGCGGAGAAACGAACAAGCCAGTTAGTTAACTGTTTCTGTGAAGACTGAGAGGGCATTTTAATATGCCCGCTGCTCCAGTCATGCTTGTGCATATCGCCATATTCCAAGACGAGGGATGAGTACATGTTTTCTGGCATAACAAGAAACATAGGGAGAGTTTGTGCTAAAAGAAATCAGTAAAGGTTTAATTAGTTTTTATAGGAATTTCAGAGGATGAGAGCAGCCATTCAGACGACAGCTCATCGCAAGTAAGGTAAATACCACGAGCAGAGACGTAAACTTCTTGGTTCACCAGCTTGTGTCCATTGTAAACTCGAGCGCTTTTGGGTCATCTTTTGCTCAACTTGTCACAAAACTAACCATCCTCCGTAGACTTGATTGTCATCCTAAATAGTACCGAACTTTGAACCGGAATCGGATGCTTAATTGTAGTACTGGCCAACATCATGACGTAGTCGTAAGAATAATTTTGTAAAGAAACTTCTAGCTAAAATTTACCATGTTGTGTTTAGGATTATTTCACTTTCTGAGGACGAGATACATTCGTTCGACAACTGTCGAACCATTCTCACACTGTAAACTGTGTAAATACGTGTATTTCTGTGATAAGATTGCATCATTAAACCAAAAAATGTTTACAGCTTACACAGTTGTTGTTCTGACCTCCAAACCTTACACAGTGAATGATATGTAGCTTCGAATGAAATTTACCGCTGTGACTGGTGAGTCAGTCCGTAAACGATTTTTTGGAAACCAAATGGTTCAAATGGCTCTGAGCACTATGGGACTTGACTTCTGAGGTCATCAGTCCCCTAGAACGTAGAACTACTTAAACCTAACTAACCTACGGACATCACACACATCCATGCCCAAGGCAGGATTCGAACGTGCGACCGCAGTGGTCACGCGGTTCCAGACTGTAGCGCCTAGAACCACTCGGCCACCTCGGCCGGCTTTGGAAGTCAGTAGTGAAAACATAGTTCTTCGTTTTTTAAGCTATTCATAAACTTTGAAATATTTCTTGGTAATTATTTCAGATACTTTTCAGCACAGCCCAGAAGAAGCCGCATTGTAACTGGCTCTTTCATTTTAATACTGGGCTTCAACGGGAGGAGAGGAGGAGAAGGAGATGGAACACTATGCACTGTTTGTGCGCCGTCCTTCGTGGATATATTTGATATTCAAGTTGAGGTTACGTAATTTTTTACAGCGTATCTGCCGCCATTTCGTAATACAACGCTGTGATTGGTTGGAAAGAGGAGCTGGTGGCCTATTGAGAAAACAATTGCTCTGTAAAAAAAAAAAAAAAAGAAAAAAAAAAAAAAAAAAAGGCTCTAAGCACTATGGGACTTAACATCTTAGGGTCATCAGTCCCCTAGAACTTTGAACTACTTAAACCTCTAATCTAAGGACATCACACACATCCATGCCTGGGGCAGGATTCGAACCTGCGACCGTAGCAGAAGCGCGGTTCCAGACTGAAGCGCCTAGAAGCGCTCGGTCACAGCAGCCGGCCTCTGTTTTCATCATCTTGCATTTTTTAAATTCTGTACTATGATTAGTTGAAGATAAGGAGGGGGAGGGAGGGCAAGGGATGTGACTTGATGTGTACATTAGAAATAATGTAATCGGACAACATTTTTATGCATCATTTTAATACTACCCTCTGATTAGTTGGGATTTTAAAATTTCCATTAACGCAGTTGGGCTATCTCCCGAATTTTGGATTTTTAATGCTGCACTATAATTTTGGCTGGAGACAGGAAAAAGGTGAGGGGGTTTTTAATCTCCGAAAGAGGGGAGGGTACAAAGCACACAAAAAGTCTGTTTCAATCATTAGGCATTTTTAATACTACGCTATGATTGGCTGGAGATAAATGCTGCACTGTGGTTGTTTGGATGACACTGTTTTTAATTTGCTACTTACACAATATTATTATATCAGCCATCTTGGATTTTTTAATACTCTGTTATGTTTGGCTGAAGCTAAGGCTAGGGGATGGGAGGAGAGGCGTGCGGCTTCCCACTGATAAGGATGATGATGATGATGTCACTGATAATAGCGATGGCGTCACCGATAAGTATGTTGTGATGACGTCATTAGGTAAATGACCTCAGTACGGCAGTCGCCAATGTAAAGAAAGTGTTCCAGATAGCACATACCTGTCCTATTACGTATACCGTCTAGCAAGAAGTGTTCTCCAATCCTCTGCAGCAGCAGTGTACCAACGGATCCACGTTTGTTTGACCCACACGAGAGGGTTATTGAGATGCTGAAGAAAGTGAACTGGTATACTCTTGAAGATAAACGTAAACCACCCAGGAAACGTGTAGTTACAAAGTTTCAGGAACCAATGTTAAGTGAGGAACATCCACGGCCGCCTACATATCTCTGCTGTCGGGTTTGTGCGGATAGGACAAGATTAGATTACACCACGCACAGACGCATCCAACCAGTCCTTTTCCAAGCGCTCCGTACGTGAATGGAACGGGAAAAAGCCCAAATTTTCATGTCAGTTTGTTTTCTCTTTAGTTGAGTCTATTGTCCTACGTTGTTGTATATCAGAAACAACATTTTCCACCTGTATTATTAATCGATTCATTTATCTAACAAAGCCGATTTCGGGGTAGGCTGAAATGGATTAAGGCTGCAACTGTTAAGGCTAGTTTACACGGCGACACTGGCTCGCACCAATCGTTGCGTGAAACGAGTTGCACGCAGATGGTTTCGTATATGTCTGTAGACACGCCGCCATCTGTGTAGCCGGCCGGAATGGCCGAGCGGTTCTAGGCGCTACAGTCCGGAACTGCAAGGCCGCTACGGTCGCAGGTTCGAATTCTGCCTCGGGCATGGATGTGTGTGATGTCCTTAGGTTAGTTAGGTTTAAGTAGTTCTAAGTTCTAGGGGACTGATGACCTCAGAAGTTAAGTCTTACAGTGCTCAGAGCCATTTGAACCACCCGTGTACACTTCAGTTTCGTCGTCTGTGAGTGCCGTATATTCTTGTCTTAAATGGAAGTTTTGGGAGCTGTACGAGTTGTGGCGGAGTTGTGCTTCTTTGCGTGAAATCGCTGCGTAAGAAAAAAGGTAAAAAATTAACGTGTTTGGGTTCGCGAGTGGGTCAAGAAAAGACGTCAGATCGATTGCTCTGCGACATTGCTAAAATAAATTGTTGTGGAAGGCGCAAGAAGTTATTTTAATCATCTACGAATGACACGAGACTAGTTCACGTATCTTTTAAATACAGTGAACAATTTAATAAGGACAAGAGATAGGCCCTACTGTAATGCGTGAAGTATTGTCGCCAGAGCTAAACTTACAAATTACATTGCGTTTCCTGGAAAGTGGCGATACAATACCTGTATCGTGTTCCTAAATCCACAGTTGCCAAATTTGTTCCAAATGTTTGTGATGCCATGTACATGGGACTTGCAGAATACATGAAGGTAAAGCATAACACCTATTATTTTGTATTATTATTAAAGATCAAAAAATATATTTGCAGTAAGACCATACCGTTACAATTTAACTCAAATCATTGTGGCGTCATAATATATGCTGATGTCTCCTGACTGTGGCAGCCTTTCTTCCCCACCTAGTGTTTCCTCGGCAGCAACTAACTGTTTTGAGCGGTCCTGTTCTTTCTTTTGCCGTTCGACCAAGAAGCGCTTCCGCTTATAGGTAATTAGGGACTGGATTTCCTCTATCAGTTCTATGTTATATTCTTCTGGCAATTGCCGCATTTGGTTCATAATGCTCTTGCAAAAACTGGCAATTTCATCCTCTTCCTCAGACTGATTTGCAGTTGACCTTATCACATCGACAGCATTTTCGACACCCTGGAAAGGATCTTCGACACGCCTTTTCTTTGTGCTGTGTTTTGATGCTGACTGCAAGTAGCTGTTGCAAGATTGAACACTACACACACTGACATTGCTTTTGTCCGTGCTTGATGTGGGTGGAGACTGTGGTTCACTTATTAGCATGTCCTCCAATGCATACTGATTTTCATCTTCTTCATTTTCTTTATTGTCATCCTGGAAGGGAGAGAATGAGATTGTTATAACCAGACTTGTAATATACCTGATCATAATTTAGTATCATTCTAATGAACTGCAATGTTTGAATCAGTAATCCTGATTACTTTTTTACAGGTACCCCAGGCTGAAAATGAATGGAGGAATGTAACGAAAAACTTCGAAATTCGATGGAATTTCCCATGCTTTGGAGCAATAGATGGAAAACATGTAGTGATTAAATGTCCAGCAAAAAGTGTTTCTGAATTCCACAATTGTAAGAGAACCTTCAGCATTGTTCTCTTTGCTGTTGCAGACAGTAACTGATACACACGAACCAGGGAGGGCGTCTGATGGTGGCATTTTTGCAAGCAATAGAATCCAGAACGCTCGGCCTGCCACAAGATTCAGTTGTAGTTGTTGATGATGCTTTCCCATTAGTACCATATTTGATGAAGCATTTTTCAAACCATGGCCCACTGAGTGTAGAAGAAAAAATGTTCAATTACAGACTTTCAAGAGCTCGACGAGTGGTAGAAAATGCGTTCAGAATTCTCGTGTCGAAATTTCGTGTTTTTGAAAACCCAATACCACTCCGCCCACAAATAGTGGACAAAATTGTCAGGGCTACATGTGCTATCCACAACTGGCAGAGAAAAACAGCTCCCCAACAATATGTACAGCCCCAACTGATAGACCAGGAGAATGTAGAAAGTGGAATTTATCAGCCAGGGACATGGAGGAGCATAAATGCTGGGGGGCTGATAGACGCAAAGCTACAAGCCGGCAGCAATAATTATTCAAAACAGGCTTCATTAAGAAGAGTATGGTTTGCAGATTACTTTGTTACAGATGGAGCTGTACTGTGGCGAAATATAAGAGTCTGAAAATATGTACCAGTACTACAAGCTGTGAATGTTAAGCACTGATGACTTTTTAAATAAATGAATATTGAGTAAATAATTCGACTTACCACATTTGTCTATCCTTTTCCCCCATATATAATTTTTCTTAAAAACGAATCCGACATCTCGAACTGTGAGATTTTCGTTTTGTAGATGTGGGCTGTTTCACAGCCAGATGTTTGCCTGCATTTTTCTTAGTTCGTAGGTATATGTACTCCGAATTAAATGTATTTTGCCCTGCTGCTCAGGCATCGTCATTCCTTCAATGTTTAGATCATGTAGGACGGCGTCAAGTGCAGCAACACGTCGCTGTTTGTTTTTGTAGTCAGCATCATTGAAATCCCACAAGCACTTATGAATAGCGTAGATATCACAAAAGAGAAGAATTTTTTTCCATTCTCCACTTCATATTTCTGTTTGTTTACACTATACTGGCACACCTAACCTCAAAACTTGTGCAAGTGGTGTCACCAAAGTTGGAACGCGCCGAAACTGCTTGGTTTCACCATGAGTTGTGCAAACGCGCGCCGCGCATGCGCAGTGATCAGGTAGTGCCTCTGCATGAAACCTAGTGTCGACGTGTAAACTAGGCATAATACAGGGATGAAAACTTCCACAGAACAGACTAACTGGAAAGCTGCATCGAACCAGTCTTCAGCCAGACTCGAGATCACAACAACAACAGCTGCAATTGGGTTTTTAATGCGCTTTTGACTTCAATTTTGTATGCAAGATTAAATTATTTTTTATGTGCTTTCAGTAACAGTTGGCTTACATGGTGATGGTCATAGCCCCTAAATGGGCATGGCGTAAGATAAAATTAATTTTGTTTTGCTGTGAGAACCAGCTTTCATGTTTCCTGATAGACAAAGCGTCAGCAGCATCCAGAATGGACAAATTATTTTCTCAGGTATTCCGTTATGGTCAGTTACAGAACTTAACCCCCCCTGTCCCTCCCCCCCAAAAAACAGAAAAAGCAGCACATTCGTCTTTGAAATATAAATGTAGATAATTTACTGTTCAATAAATCATTATGGTATCCTGAAAACTGATTTCGGTTAGGTTGTATAAACATCATCCGACAATAACAGGAGAAAACACAGAACAAGACCTTATTTTCAGTAATTAAATACGATTTTAAATTATTATGAAGAAATGAGATAATTAGATTTTGTGTTCAAGAAGTATGACTTTGACTTTATTAATAAATTTTCTTTTTAGTTTCAAAAAGCCGGAGCTGTATCTAATGCAGGCGGTGTAGCCAAGCGGTTCTAAGCACTTCAGTCTGGAACCACGTGACTGCTCCAGTCTCAGGCTCGAATCCTGCCTCGGGCATGGATGATGTGTGTGATGTCCTTAGGTTAGTTAGGTTTAAGTAGTTCTAAGTTCTAGGGAACTGATGACCTCAGATGTTAAGTCCCATAGTGCTCAGAGCCATTTTTTTTTTTTTGCATTTCTGATTTCCTGTTTTCCATAAAGTCTACTCAATGTTTACAAATAAGTTCGTTTTCACTTGTTATAAAGCTGCAAGATGATTAATTCCATTTACAGTATGGGGTAATGTGCTGCAGAAAAGCCAAGCTGTCATCCCTAGAGAAGGCTATCACAAGTGGCTGCAGGAAACTACCCCAATTTCTCCCCCCTCCCCTCAACTACCACCATCAAATAATAGAGTATAGGCTTAACCTGGTAACCCGGAATACAGCTTTCACCTGCAAGGAACTTTTAATAAACGTACATCTCTCTGCAAAGTGGAAAATTCATACGGCATAGGGTACAGGACTTTGTTCACCATTGTCGGAAGTGTGTTTCAAATAGTGGTAAGTGCTCAAAAAAAGAGACAACATATAGTTAAAAGTTGTATACATCTAAAGGTGGTGTGACTTCACGGTATGACCATGTTCTGTGAAGCTGTTAGGACTTTCGCAAAAAAAAGAAGCATTTATTGCAATACCAATCATATACTTTTGAATCACGTGTTTCGGTAGTTATACATACGATCACAAAGACGTGGTGTGGGACAAAACTCTCCCATATGACCACGCCGATTCGAGGAAATTTTCCAGTGAACCAGGTGGATACTAAAATACACTCCTGGAAATTGAAATAAGAACACCATGAATTCATTGTCCCAGGAAGGGGAAACTTTATTGACACATTCCTGGGGTCAGATACATCACATGATCACACTGACAGAACCACAGGCACATAGACACAGGCAACAGAGCATGCACAATGTCGGCACTAGTACAGTGTATATCCACCTTTCGCAGCAATGCAGGCTGCTATTCTCCCATGGAGACGATCGTAGAGATGCTGGATGTAGTCCTGTGGAACGGCTTGCCATGCCATTTCCACCTGGCACCTCAGTTGGACCAGCGTTCGTGCTGGACGTGCAGACCGCGTGAGACGACGCTTCATCCAGTCTCAAACATGCTCAATGGGGGACAGATCCGGAGAACTTGCTGGCCAGGGTAGTTGACTTACACCTTCTAGAGCACGTTGGGTGGCACGGGATACATGCGGACGTGCATTGTCCTGTTAGAACAGCAAGTTCCCTTGCCGGTCTAGGAATGGTAGAACGATGGGTTCGATGACGGTTTGGATGTACCGTGCACTATTCAGTGACCCCTCGACGATCACCAGAGGTGTACGGCCAGTGTAGGAGATCGCTCCCCACACCATCGTGCCGGGTGTTGGTCCTGTGTGCATCGGTCGTATGCAGTCCTGATTGTGGAGCTCACCTGCACGGCGCCAAACACGCATACGACCATCATTGGCACCAAGGCAGAAGCGACTCTCATCGCTGAAGACGACACGTCTCCATTCGTCCCTCCATTCACGCCTGTCGCGACACCACTGGAGGCGGGCTGCACGATGTTGGGGCGTGAGCGGAAGACGGCCTAACGGTGTGCGGGACCGTAGCCCAGCTTCATGGAAACGGTTGCGAATGGTCCTCGCCGATACCCCAGGAGCAACAGTGTTGTTAATTTGCTGGGAAGTGGCGGTGCGGTCCCCTGCAGCACTGCGTAGGATGATCCTACAGTCTTGGCGTGCATCCGTGCGTCGCTGCGATCCGGTCCCAGGTCGACGGGCACGTGCACCTTCCGCCGACCAATGGCGACAACATCGATGTACTGTGGAGACCTCACGCCCCACGTGTTGAGCAATTCGGCAGTACGTCCACCCGGCCTCCCGCATGCCCACTATACGCGCTCGCTCAAAGTCCGTCAACTGCACATACGGTTCACGTCCACGCTGTCGCGGCATGCTACCAGTGTTAAAGACTGCGATGGAACTCCGTATGCCACGGCAAACTGGCTGACACTGACGGCGGCGGTACACAAATGCTGCGCAGCTAGCGCCATTCGACGGCCAACACCGCGGTTCCTGGTGTGTCCGCTGTGCCGTGCGTGTGATCATTGCTTGTACAGACCTCTCGCAGTGTCCGGAGCAAGTATGGTGGGTCTGACACACCGGTGTCAATGTGTTCTTTTTTCCATTTCCAGGAGTGTATTTGGTTCTTGATGTGGCCCTGCAGAAACAGAAACGACAACCTGAGTGAAGCCTGGAGACGATGGAGAACCATGTGACATAACAGGGTCCAGGCTGGAGCATCGACAGCATCACGGCTCGTCCCCTGTTGTAATCTGAGATGTCCAACTGAGGCAGTTGTCGCTCCATTCTCTTCTGTTATTTATGAAGATTATTTTTTCCTCATGTGTTCTGCCTTCTTTGTTATCTGTCTTGACCAACCGGGATCACCTAATCCATTCGTTTCCTCTTCTTTCGATGTTGTTGTTCCCTATTTTCCTAGTACTTCTTCATCCACTCCCCATGTTGTCTTTCCCTTTCTTCTGTGCATGTTGTTCCTGATTTCTATGAGAGGAAGGAAAAAAGTAGAGGAACTTTTGAGCAAAGGAATATTTTTCCTAATGACAGGAAACTGAAATATACATTATTTTTCTACATAACCTCCCTACGCTTCAATGCACTTTTGTCCAACGTGTCACATGTTTTTTGATTCTGTCGGAAAAAAGTTTGTGGTTGCCAATTTTGCACCACATCAGTGACTTCTGCATTGGTTGCAAATCTTCTTCCCCTGAGCCGTTCCTTCAATGGTCCACACATATAAAGATCGCTTGGAGCTGGGTCTGGACTATATGGCGGGTGTTCCAGCAGATCGAATCCCACCTCCTTTATCGTTTCAGCCGTCCACTTGGCAGAATGTGGCTGAGCGTTATCTGGCTGCAGGATGACACTTTTTTGCAATTTTCTGTGCTCAAGGTCAGAATATTGTATGTCCGACCTCTGTATCTGCTCAGTGAGTGTACTAATGTGTGCAAACCTCTGAACTGTCTTCTCAAGCCCAGGGTGTCAAACAGACATTCTAAGTAAATATGACCCAGGCCCTGAAAGGCAGCTAATATCAGGTGCAGATTGCAACAAAAATCCAGAATGAGATTTTCACTCTGCAGCGGAGTGTGCGCTGATATGAAACTTCGTGGCAGATTAAAACTGTGTGCCCGACCGAGACTCGAACTCGGGACCTTTGCCCGCGAAAGGCAAAGGTCCCGAGTTCCAGTCTCGGTCGGGCACACAGTTTTTATCTGCCAGGAAGTTTGTAACAAAAATCATTAGAAATGCTGCTGTCAAGTACATAGAAGACATGAATTAATAAAAATGAAAGTTTGGGGTCTATTCTAGAAAGACAAAACAGCTATTCCCTTTTTTATTCTACATATAATTTATCAACTGTTGCGCTCAGGTGTCAAGTTATAAACAACAATCATGTTCAATTACTTTTGATAATCGGTAACAAAATATTTACTTCTTGGACGTATTGAAATGACGATTATTAAAATCGTTATCTCTACACATGAAAATTTTTATCACAGGAAAGAATGAATATTAAAAATCTTCATCAGCTCATTAATTCTACATTGTCGTAGCTGGTCAATGCACTGAGTTGGTGGAGAATAAATTTACTTTTTGAACCAATGAAAAACTCTCATCTACTCAATGTTAGGGTTGGTTAGTATCCTAGCTTTTGATATTCAATAGTCGAAGTGTACACAAGTTGGAATGATCAAAATCTAGACTCAGCATTTACTATGGCCTAATGCGCAATGGTACTTTACCAAGTGACATCTGCAATGGCGTTGTCTGCATGCTGGATCTGAAACGCTAATTTCCTACTCTGGCCTTGATAGAATTCGCTCATTCTCAACTTTCCTGCGTTCCATAGAACATTAATCTTTCCCTAGTCAAAATAATGACTATTGCACACTCGCTAAGAGTTGGAGCGATGTGCACAAATTCTTTGCCCACAAAAGTTCCTGCAGGAATCGCTTTGCTATCTGCCGCCATGATACATGAACCGTATCTTCCTCACTTCGCAGTAAGCAATCTCTCAACGCCTTCGCTTATTTCCACACACTTGTTCAGTCTGCCGCAAAACAAGAGATAGAGAGAGAGAAAGCCTTAATGTTAGGTCTCAAAATGCTTTTATATAATGGAAATCTGCCCAGCGTGTCACATCTGCGTCGCCAATTATGGATTCAGCCAATCACCATCTCACTAGCGCTGAAGAAACATTTTTATTTTTCTTTCTTGGTCGCGTCCTAGCCCTGTTAACGACGTGCAGCCACTTACCCTCTGCCCCTTATTTACACTAAAAGGAATAATGTATTGTTCTGGCCTTATCCCTTTCTGCGCTGAAGCTCGCCGTTCTCTTGCTAATGGGACTTTTATGATATCATTAGCCATCTCCTCGGTTCGTCTCCAAAATGCGTTTCACTTTAACTTGTTTTTTTCATGCCACTGTTCATATATTGCTAGAGATCGTTTTGATAGTTTTTAGGAACATGAGATTAACATCAATTGTCTTTTGTTGATAATGTCATTATTATTTTCTAAGGATCCCATACTGTAACATACCGTCTTTACAGATAAAGTTCATGTAAGGTCCATGAAAATCTGGACGCCTTACAACAGCTTTGCATCTTGGGGCGAAATGAGTGGCTACCATGTTCCAGAGTATTGTTAGCATAATCTTATCAGCTGATCCTTCCAGTGTCACCAGGCCTCTCCCACGTATACAACCTTCGTTCATGATTCTTAAACCAAGTGTTAGCTATGATTAAGTCATGCTCTGTTCTTCCTCTTTCATTCCTTACCCCAATCCATATTTACCTACTATTTTTCCTTCTCTTCCTTTTTCATATTCCAGTCCCCCTTTACTATTAAATTTTCGTCTCCCTTCACTATCTTAATAATTTCTTTTATCTCATCATAAATTTCTTCAATCTCTTCATCATCTGCAGGGCTAGTTGGCATATAAACTTGTACTACTGTGGTAGGGCGGGCTTTGTGTCTATCTTGGCTACAATAATGCGTTCACTATGTTATTCATAGTAGCTTACCCGCGCTCCTATTTTTTTATTCATTATTAAACCTACTTCTGCATTACCCCTATTTGATTTTGGTATTTATAATCCTGTATTCATCTGACCAGAAGTCGTGTTCCTCCTGCCACCGAACTTCACTAATTCTCACGATATCTAACGTTAACATATCCATTTCCCTTTTTAATTTGCTAACCTACCTGCCCGATTAAGGGATCTGACATTCCACGCTCCGATCCATAGAACGCCAGTTTTGTTTCTGCTGGTAACGACACCCTCCTGAGTAGTCCCCGCCCGGAGATCCAATTGGGGGACTATTTTACCTCCGGAATATTTTACCCAAGAGGATGCCATCATTTAATCATACAGTAAAGCTGCATGTCCTCGGGAAAAATGACGGCCGTAGTTTCCCCTTGCTTTCAGCCGTTCGCAGTACCAGCACAGCGAGGCTGTTTTGGTTATTGTTACAAGGCCAGATCAGTCAATCATCCACATTGTTGCCCCTGCAACTATTGAAAAGGCTTCTGCCCATATTCATGAACCATACGTTTGTCTGGCCTCTTAACAGATACCCCTCCGTTGTGGTTACGCCTTCAGTACAGCTATCTACATCGTTGAGGCACGCAAACCTCCGCGCCATAGGCAAGGTCCGTGGGGTCTAGTGGATGGATTAATGAAATTTTCCGTCTTCTGAAAACACTCTTAGCTCTATCCGCAGCTGTTGGTCTAGTAATAGCGGTACGGTAGCCTTGTAATAAAAAAGCCGAGCGGAAGTTTCATCGATGAATTGTGAGAGATGGCATGCGACACGCACATAACTGCTGAAGCAAAACGACGAAGATACAAAAAATGGTTACTATCGCTTCCTCTTGATCACGGCGTACTGGGTTGAAGTCTCGGCCGGAACGGAGATTTTCTTCGGTCGGGGCTTGGTTGTTTGTGTCGTTTCATCTCACCTTCATCTCAAACGCGAAAGTCGCCGAAGTGGTATCATACAGAAAAGCTTGCGCTAGGCGGCTGAGCAACCATCCTTGTTTAGTGTTGTCTGTTTTCTTTTATTGTTTTGTACTTTTTTCTTCTTGTTGGCGTACGTTTTAAGTATAACGTGTTCCAATAAATTGCGCTCCTTACAATGACAGACACTTAGGGAAGAGCGGAGCCTTTTTGTTTCAGGAACTGTCAAGCGAAAGTGATTAATCAGCAACATTTAAAAGAGAGGTTGGAAAGACGAACGACAAAAACTTGAATATGAAGAGTGTTTACAAGTTGTGCAACTGACAAATAGAATTATTGTTATTTTGGGAAATCAGGACAACGTTGACAATATGTAGCAACTGGAAGGTGAGGTAAACAAGTGCACCTGAAATTCTTGCGGCAAGGTTGGGACTCAGAATCAGGAATCCTTTCTTTTAGTCGGCAGTGCGCTACAGATTGCAATATTCCCGTATATTTAACAGGGTCACTCGTAGTTTCGCCTTTTCCCAACTCCGCAGGTGGCTAATTCGTAGCTCACTACCTGCGAGGTGCAAATTCGAGTGCCGACCTTTCGTGCGATGTTAACCTTATAGGTACAATCGTAACGCAAGTTATGTGAAGCGCAACCATCTCCGGTCTGCAAGAGGCAGTGCAACTACTGCGAGGGGCTGGGAGGAGCTTACTGTTGAGGCGGTAGTTGGCGGGCCCTTATCAGAGTCGACGAGACTTACACAGCGGCGTTCAAAAGTGAGGCTGCCGAATAGTTCTAACTCTAACACGATAGGAATTTCACAGTAGAAGACAGATTGAACTGGTTGTCTTTTTATTTTTTTATTTTTCACCACCAAATGCTGCTTCTGTTCGGTCAGTAGTTGAGTTTGCTGTTGCGTGAATTCGTATTTCCATTACGTGAAAAATACATATCTACGTCCACCGAACATTAACAAGAAGTTCGCATTATTTACCAATTACGTCACCCAACCATAGTCGTTTAAACACCTCAAAACCCAGTGTTGCATAACCTGGTGGTCGTTAATTGTGATTGTAGTTGTTGTCACGGGATTCAGACCGAGGACTGATCTCGTGTAGCTCTCCATGCTCCTATATTCTGTGCAAGCCTCTTTCTCTCCGCACTAGGGCCGTTGATAAAATATCGATATATCTATATCTTCTCCAAAAATGCGATATATATCGGTGAAACTTCTTTTCTCCCAATGTAAGGACACATCCTATCAAAATCAAAATGGCAATATCGAGTGCCGGTATTTTTATTTTAATGTTTATTTTTTCATAATTCTCGGTAAATATTTGAAGTTGTTCTTTTGAAATTGTATTAGAATATAATTTTACTTTCACTTTGTAGAGGAGTCTTATTACTTTTTTAAGCGCTCATCAGATCCAATCTTTCGCGTTGACTGTGTGAATCAAGTATATGTGGCATAAAAGAAGAAGTCCGATTGCACTGGGCGGTGGCGGTGTGTATGGAATAAGATTTCTCATGTGAAGAAATAGTGAGCCAGTTATGTTTAAAAAACACAATTTTTAACGCAACTAGTGTGCTATTTCTTCCCATCGGCATTCTAAGAAAACAGTAGCTGAAAATGATGAACAAAAATCTAAATGACAAGATTGGTGTTTACGGTAGGTGGAAACGTGTGAGGCGAAATGCTGACGTAATCGGCTCTCGGCGCTACCACTACAAACTTGCAATATTTAGCTTCACCACACAATTTTGACATTGCAACCGCTAGGTCGCTGGCATTGGCAGAAATGTAGAAATAGGGATGTCGACATGAAGTGTTCCGGACAAATCCGATATGTGACGAAATCGAACGGCGGACCCATCTGACACCTTTTGTTGTGACACTTACATGCGTTTGCCAGCCGGTCGGGGTGGCCAAGCGGTTAAAGGCGCTACAGCCTCGAACCGTGCGACCGCTGCGGTCACAGGTTCGAATCCTGCCTCGGGCATGGATGAGAGTGATGTCCTTAGGATGGTTAAGTTTAAGTAGTTCTAAGTTCTAGGGGACTGATGACCTCGGAAATTAAGTGCCATAGTTCTCAGAGGTATTTAAACCATTTGCCATTGTTACAAAGTGGTTAGCGCCAAGCGTGAATGTGCTTCGTTTTACTTTCAGTTCTTGCTCTAAGGGGGATAGAGCGTTGATGTACAGAATATCTAATAATAAATCAGTGCTTAAATATTCAGCTCTAAAACCAGGAGTATATAGGGTGGTCCATTGATAGTGACCGGGCCAAATATCTCACGAAATAAACATCAAACGAAAAAACTACAAAGAACGAAACTTGTCTAGCTTGAAGGGAGAAACCAGATGGCGCTATCGTTGGCCCGCTCGATGGCGCTGCCACAGGTCAAGCGGATATCAACTGCGTTTTTTATAAATAGGAACCCCCATTTTTATTACATATTCGTGTAGTACGCAAACAAATATGAATGTTGTAGTTGGACCAAGTTTATCGGTTTGTGATAGATGGCGCTGTAATAGTTACTAACGTATATGTTCATGGTATCACGTAACATTCCGCCAGTGCGGACGGTATTTGTTTCGTGATACATTCCCCGTGTTAAAATGGACCGTTTACCAGTAGCGGAAAAAGTCGATATCGTGTTGATGTATAACTATTGTGAGCAAAATGCCCAACGGGCGTGTGCTATGTATGCTGCTCGGTATCCTGGACGACATCATCCAAGTATCCGGACCGTTCGCCGGATAGTTACGTTATTTAAGGAAACAGGAAGTGTTCAACCACGTGTGAAACGTAAGCCACGACCTGCAATAAATACTGATGCCCAAGTAGGTGTTTTAGCTGCTGTCGCGGCTAATCCGCACATCAGTAGCAGACAAATTGCGCGAGAATCGGGAATCTCAAAAACGTCGGTGTTGAGAATGCTACATCAACATCGATTGCACCCGTACCATATTTCTATGCACGAGGAATTGCACAGCGACGACTTGGAACGTCGTGTACAGTTCTGCTACTGGGCACAAAAGAAATTAAGGGACGATGACAGATTTTTTGCACGCGTTCTGTTTGGCGACGAAGCGTCATTCACCAACAGCGGTAACGTAAACCGACATAATATGCACTATTGTGCAACGGAAAGTCGACGATGGCTGCGACAAGTGGAACATCTGCGACCTTGGCGGGTTAATGTATGGTGCGGCAATATGGGAGGAAGGATAACTGGCCCCCATTTTATCGATGGCAATCTAAATGGTGCAATGTATGCTGATTTCCGACGTAATGTTCTACCGATTTTACTACAAGATGTTTCACTGTATGACAGAATGGCGATGTACTTCCAACTTGATGGACATCCGGCACATAGCTCGCGTGAGGTTGAAGCGGTATTGAATAGCATATTTCATGACAGGTGGATTGGTCGTCTAGGCACCATACAATGGCCCGTACGTTCACGGGATATGACATCCCCGGGTTTCTTTCTGTGGAGAAAGTTGAAGGATAATTGCTATTGTGATCCACCGACAACGCTTGACAACATGCGTCAGCGCATTGTCAATGCATGTGAGAACATTACGGAAGGCGAACTACTCGCTGTTGAGAGGAATGTCGTTACACGCACTGCCAAATGCATTGAGGTTGACGACATATTTTGAGCATTTATTGCATTAATGTGGTATTTACAGGTAATCACGCTGTAATAGCATGAGTTCTCAGAAATAAGTTCACAAAGGTACATGTATTACATTGGAACAACCGAAATAAAGTGTTCAAACGTACCTACGTTCTCTATTTTAATTAAAAAAAATCTACCTGTTAACCAGCTGTTCGTCTAAAATTGAGCCATATGTTTGTGATTATTACAGCGCCATCTATCACAATGCGAAAAAGTGGTCCAACTAAAACATTCATATTTCTTTACGTACTACACGAATATGTAATAAAAAATGGGAGTTTATACATAAAAAAACGCAGTTGATATCCGTTTTACTTATGGCAGCACCATCTAGCGGGCAAACCATAGCTCCATCTGGTTTCCCCCTTCAAGCTATAAGAGTTTCGTTCTTTGTAGTATTTTCGTTTGATGTTTATTCCGTGAGATACTTGGCCAGGTCACTATCAATGGATCACTCTGTACATACAATGTGCAGCCGTTATTTTTATAGACAGGCACATCGATGTTTTTTCCGTAGATATATCGGTATATCGATATTTTTTTTCGATGTATCGAGGGCTGATAACTATATTTTTTTAAATATATCATCAGTATTACTCCGCATGCCTACTGCAACCTACATTCAAATTCCGCTTCAACTTGCATCTGTAGTCAAGCTTTGGTGTGCTCTACAGGTTTTCCTGCCCGAACTTCCATCCAGTATACGAGGTAATGCATCATTAATATAATGATTTATTACGTGACGCTCGCCTACTGACTGGCAACGGGAATGGGAGGAAAGAACAAGACGGATAGTCGAGAAAAGAAACAGTCCACCCGTGGGATAGCTACTCCACGAAATCTCACACAAACTCAATGCCTGCCCACCTGGCCTGTTAGGCAGACTCAATGTAAGCGCGGGTTTCCACAGACATCTTCACAGGCTGCACTTCGTAGAGACACTTTTCTGCCCTTGTGAGGAAGAAGAGGACGCTGTTCACCCTTCGTTTGGATGCCATAGGCTACATGCAAGTTCTAGAATCCTTTTGCAAGAACTTGTGAAGCTCGGTCATTCGATGCCGACATACGTGACTGTTTTATTAGCAACACAGGATCACAGACTTTACAACACGATGTACAGATTCACAGGCCTCCGCATGGAAGACCAACATATCACTGACAATGGACTGCTCACGACTGCTGTATAACATCTGATATTAAACTGGTTTACGGTATTGGTCTATCAGTGGCTATGCGTGTTCTGTCTACAATGTGTGTGCGCGTGCAAACAAACAACTATTCCTACACTAATATTGTATCAATACCTGTACATTTACGTATGTCTGAGTTGGGTGTATGGTGTAAGCTAAAGGCCAATAAAATCTGTTAAAAAACTGCAGTGTTAACATTACCGTTTTAGGTAATTTGTTGCCATCTTCAGTTGCAATTAATGCACTAACAGATTCGTCATGATATAAATCTAAAAAAAAGTGAAGTTATGCGTTCTGAACATATTTAAGTGGTATATAATACGTCAGTGCATTATACATCATGCCCTTAGATAACAAAAGAGGCAGTTTCATTATGGGACTGCACTATGTATAATGCTCTGGCATATTTTATCCAATTTCATAACTTGACTTTTTTAAATTTTATATCGTGACGAAGCTTTCAGTCGATTAACGAAATGTGAAGTAGTCAACAAATTGGCGAAACCAGTAATATGAAGACTGTAGTTATTATGGGATCTTGACGCAGTAAATAATTGTATAAACATTTATGAGGTAGCATAGTTCGGTTTGGTAGTACGCCGATTATTTAAAAAAATCCCTATTCCTCTAGAAATAAAAGTTTTCATTAGTGTAAAAAAATTCGTGTCTGCCTTTGTATTTATGTGAAAAACCATATCGCGTTAGCAAAGATATACGTTAAAAGTGGTGGCCCGCTTTATTTTTACAGGTTATTACTCCTTGCTGTAGGGGCTGTGATTATTGATATTTTTTTGTCTAAACCAACAAGGTAAAACAGAGGCCACTACTTCCACCACATCAAGTGGATTTAGTGCTCACGTACTCACACTGAGCCGTGAACACTTTCCAGTTTATCAACGGGGAATAGTTGAACATGATTACTACTGTTATCGGTGCCATGCGTGCAATGGTCGTGCTAGGCGCGCGATATTGAATCTTTATACTATCGTTAATGGCGCGAGACCTGCACGAGCTTATAGCAACCGCTATAGTTCCGCATTATTCTGTTACACTAGGGGTGAGTTCACATAAGGAAAGAGAGAGAATGTTAGATTAACGGACTCGTTTATTAAACAGTTGAGAATCGAACAAAAATACAACCACATGGGGGTGGGGGGAAGAAAGATTCGAGTTCAGCAGCCTGCCCCAACGTACGTTCATAACCAGCCACGATAGCAGGAGGAAAGGAATTTTTGTAACGATCGCCGTATTATCAAATAGAATCCCATTTAGTAAAGGAAAGGGGCGCAGGCGTGCAGACGTGCAACGACCACCACCATGAAACGGCCAAAGATCAAGGAAGATGCTGCTGTGCGTGAATCGCTCGGTAGCCTCCCGCACTGAAGGGATAAAACCCGCAAGACGCGAAACTATTCACAATGACCTGTCATGTTCGCTCTGGGCTGCAGGGCGCGAATCTGCAGTGCACGCCGGCGCTCATTCTTACCGAACTTCATCTCCTGGAAGCGGCACCTCCGGTCTCCGGCACGGTCACACTAGAACTGCCCTTACTGCACCTTTGTCCACCACCCATCCGCGGAGGGAGGTTAGCGCCCGCCCGCGAAAAACGGGCGCGCACCTGAACTGACCAATCAGGGGGCCGGAACTTCACAGAGGGGCGACCTCGCAACGTTAGAATTGAGGAGAAAATTTCTAGCACCAAGCTCCTCTCACAGATCAGTGTGAGACAAGCTGTAAAAATCGTCAAATAAATCAGGCAACCCACAGAAATTATTAATATTACCTGAATTATTATTTTACCGAGTAACAGAATGCTGGCATTAGAAATATGAAATACGAGCACTGAATGGTGAATGAAGTGCACGTCTTTCAACGTCGAATTACAGATTCAGTGCTTCCCTCTTACTTTCGAAATATCCTGTACAAAAGTAATGGAAGGAGTGGGATTAGGTTTGTTATGAAGTTTCGGGCACAGTTACATCCGTTTCTACTTGAAGATCGAATATAAATGTTAACTCAATAGACGAGAGAACTTTGAACATGTGATTTGGTTGTACACGACAAAGAGTGAAACGAAACAACTGTATTAAATAACATAAAATCCAGGAAATCCACAATGTATGTAACAAGGTGCATATACAAAATTTTGTCTCTTTATCAAATACTTAAATACTGACTTTCAAATTTCTTATGTGTGCAAGTAGTGAGAAGCATTTTCCTATTTTATAGAAAATAATAAGAAACTAACTGACAATGCTGAAACTTCTGCGAAACATGTAGGGGGAATAAGAAGAAAAGGAAAAAATTGAGTTTTGCTCAAGGGGGCGCCTCTCCGGAAACAAATCTATTCGTAAGCAAACACGGACAGGACAAGTTCAACCTCAAGATGATTAAACATTTGATTTCGTTTCCAAGCTCGCTGTGTTCCACCTTGCGCTCTACTACCCAGTTTTTATGTAGTCGCAGTTTGATTCATACGTTTGTAACGGGAGCCGTGAATTACAGGGAATGAGAAAAAATAAGAAGAATTCGGTTCGTACTGATATAAATATCACTTTTCCAAATTTTCACTTACTTATATTAGAGGACGCACAAGAAATAGTTTTACAGATTCTGATGGCGGCATCCGAACATCAAAACAACACAAAGATCCATAAAAACTGTAAGTAGGCTGTTTAAGTATTTTTATTGGTAACGCCAACACCACGTAGCGCTCTGTATGAAAAATCACTGGCTGTGCCGTGTGCAGTCTGTGGCTGGTTTGCATTGTTGTCTGCCATTGTAGTGTTGGGCAGCGGCAGCTGGATGCTAACAGCGGGTAGCGTTGCGCAGTTGGAGGTGAGCCGCCAGCAGTGGTGGACGTGGGAGAGAGATGGCGGAGTTTTGAAATTTGTAAGAATTGGTGTCATGAACTGCTATATATATTATGACTAGTGAGGTAAATACATTGTTTGTTCTCTATTAAAATCTTTCATTTGCTAACTATGCCTATCAGTAGTTAGTGCCTTCAGTAGTTTGAATCTTTTATTTAGCTGGCAGTAGTGGCGCTCGCTGTATTGCAGTAGCTTGAGCAACGAAGATTTTTGTGAGGTAAGTGATTTGTGAAACGTATAGGTTAATGATAGTCAGGGCCATTCTTTCGTAGGGATTTTTGGAAGTCAGATTGCGTTGCGCTAAAGATATTGTGTGTCAGTTTAAGCACATTCGTGTATAATTGTTCAACGAGGACGTTTCACATAGACCAGTCGTGTATAAATTTTTCTAAGGGGACGTTTCATATGTCGACCCTTAGCCGAGGATACCTCACTGGAATCTTCTGATTTTTTCCTTGTAGTTTGTGTAATTAGTGTAGCTTTTGTTTATTGCTAGCGCGTAATCATAGAGAGAATTTCCTTTGTAGTTGCAGTCTTTCATTGTTGTACAGTAAAATAGTTGTGGCATGCATGTAGTTTTGCACGAAGTATTTCGCAGCTGCGCTTGCAATTAACTAGATATTATTTTCAGTGCTATGTTAATGTGTTCTCCTATTTTTGTTCTTCAAATTGTGTTTTTCTGTGTTGTCGTGTGAAAAATTGTGACAATAATGGCGTGTGAAAAACGTAATACTAGGCTCCAAAGTAAACTGAGAAATGACAGTGAAGACGAAAGCAGTGTGTTAGCGCCACCATGTAATGAATTAACTAATGTTCAAAGTAGTAATTTGGTAATTGTGTGTAGGGAAATGGAGCGGGTTGCAAATAATGCTGTAGGCAGTGAAACAATTAGTGAACAGGGAAGCGTTATCGATCGATCGGTCGGCAACAGCTCGCCTCAGGATTCAGAAATGACAGGACACAATCTTGCAAATACTGTAGATTCAGATTTTGCGTCCTCATCGTTTTCTCAAATAAATCAAGACACATTTTCTGCTTTTCAAAATGCGAATATTGCCGGTTCAAATGCACTGCCGAAAAGCACTGAGGAACATGTTTCAGACACCAGTGCACTGTTATTACAGTTAATGCAACAAATGGGACAAAGGCTACAAAAGTTAGACACAACGCTTGAACAAAATCAGAAACAAATGGAACAAAATCAGAAACAAATGGGACAAAAGCTTCAAAAGTTAGACACAATGGAACAAAATATTCAAAAGTTAGACACAATGGAACAAAATCAGAGACAAACACAGCAAAAGTTAGACACAATGGAACAAAATCAGAGACAAACAGAGCAAAAGTTAGACGCAATGGAGCAAAAGCTTCAAAAGTTAGACTCTGTGGAACATACGCTTGAACAAACACGTGAAGATTTAACTACTGAATTACATAAAACCGAATCGAAATGTCAAAAAGTCTGTAATGACGTAAAAACACAAATTTGTGAGCATTTCCAACCTATTTTTTCGCGGCATGAAAATGCATTACAGAGTCACGAAGCAGCCATAAAAGAACTGCAAACTATTGTTCATGAAAATCATGAGACCTTGCAAGCTAAAATTGACTCAGTTGCATCTACCGATTCGGTTACGCAACTTGCGAAAACTCAAGAAAACTTAAAGGACACAGTAGATACTCTGAAAATTGGTTCAGAAAGACACATGGAGGACATTAGTTCATTATCAGAGAAAGTAGTTGAACTTTCGGATCAGCTAAATAATTTATCTACGAAGGTAGATGATAATTTGATTGACACAAAACCGGTAGTCTTTAATGACACAGAAGAGTGCGAACAAATTAGGAAATTCAAACAAAGTCTGAATCAAATTAGTACGCAACACCAAAGAGAAATCCGGGAAGTACAAGATCAGCTGACACAGGTAATACAACAATTACGTATTTCAGAGGACACTCGCGCTCCAATACGGGAAGAGGGACATAGAAATACGGAACAGCCACAAAATAATAACACAGGGCACTTCGGAAATTATGAAAGAAATTGGCAAGGAACACCGAATTGTGAGATTGAGCCGCCGACACGACGTAATAATGACCGATATGCTACCCGCCGAGACGATGATTTTGACTATAAGCTGTTCATTACTACACGTAAATTCAAAACATTTAAGAATTCTGGCAACGACATTCATCCACAAGCGTGGCTCCATCAATTCTCTCATTGTTTTCCTCCCAACTGGTCACTAGAGCACAGATTAGAATTTATGTGTGGCTACTTAGGGAATGAACCAGCTGTAAGAATGCGATCGGTCATTCACGATTGCCACAGTGAAGGAAAATTTTACCATGCCTTCCTCTCAGCATATTGGTCCCAAGCGACACAAGACCGAGTAAAACATGGCATCATGATGATGAAACATTCGAACAATCTGAATTTTCCAGTCTTGTGAAATATTTTGAAGACATGTTGCACAAGAATCAGTACCTGTCAAACCCGTACAGACCGTCAGAACTCATCCGCATTTGCTTAATCAAACTACCTGAACATTTACGACAGATTATTTTAGCAGGACGATGCAAAGACGACATTGAAGCTTTTCAGGGACTGTTACAAGAACTGGAAATTGACACTGACAATCGCGGAACGCGAAAACAGGAGCACAACAATCACAGGTCACACCTGTCACAATTCCGCGATGACATAAATAATACACGACAAGGCTATTCGTACAACGTAAATCGTGATCAAAACAGACACTACCCGTATGACAACCGTTGGCAGAGTAGTAATAATTACAGGGAAAGATCACCTCTACGCGGTAGTGACTATCACAGAGACAATCAGAGAAACAGACAATATGGGAACCAAAATAATTACTATCAAGGGAGACAGAATAACTTTAGACGCAACGGTCCAGCGCGCAGTTACAATTCAGAGAGAAATTCTCCTCCACTTGACCGACAAACAAGAAATTACAGGAACTACCGACATGACGACAGACGATATAATCATAATGACAGACCGGAAATCCATCAGAACTGGCGAGCTTCAAACAGGGTAGGGCCCTCTCGGCAAGGTGAATTTTTAGAAGTTAGGTCCCCTAATCCCATTAACGGCGCGCGCCAACAAAAAGACAGACAATGACTCACACCGCAGGCAGCCGTGTGCGCCGGCTGGCTCAGAGAAAAATAACGTAGACACTAACCTTCAGAAAAAATTTTAGCATTCCGTGCCGACGTATACAACATGATAATTACTTGGAAGCTGAAACTCTGCGCACTAGGAAGAGTAAAGGATTGTACTACATTTCACATGTAAAACCATTTATTGAGAGATAATCTGTTTTTTAAATTTGTCTTTGCCATAAAACTTTTCACTCACATTTCTAGTATACTTTGTCAGACTAAGAATCTGTTAACATGCAACAATGTTTTGAAGTTAACTATCCAGTCTAGAACTTAGAGAACTTATTTAGACAGTATTTACGAGTGCATTGTTATAGTGAACAGACATCACTGTGTTATTTCGTGTGTACATTCTTGCTTGTTAGTTGCACGATTACGTAACGATTATAAGGCTCACATACTTAGAACATTTACCAGTATTGCTAATGAGATTTTAATGCAACATTTTGGTTTACTTGAAAATACATTCTGGATTTAAAGTACTTTCTGTGAGATACCAGATGATACAGTGGTTAGTTTATGTGACAGATACACGATTTTATCACGACGCTACTAATGAGTGACAATTTACAATGTTGCTTTTGCAGTTTATCTTGTTTTAGTAGTAACGTTTGTGGTATAGCTACAATGAGACAGCCTTTTCTGTAGCACAACAATACGTACAGTACAGTACTTACTTCATCACGGCAATAAGCGTAATAACTGAGATATCTATACGCAAAGCATTTCACTTTCGTTTATGATGAGGTAAGTACATTGACTTCAGCAGAACTTTGCTTACAGAGGACGATAGCTACGACAGTTCCACAGAATTATCTTACAGCAAAACGCACATTTAGCACTACAGGGCACGCATTTGAGTGATTAATTTGGTACTTAAACCATTTATTTTTCAAGATTGTTGAATTACAAAGAAAGTTTTTCGTGATACATTTCATTGTATTGCTGTAATCTGTAACACCTGAGGATATAATTACATTAATCCTCAGGGGGGTACACGCTTACTTTGTGTACCATGTGTTTGGCAAGCACAAGGAGCCCTAGCTAATATGGTATTTACTTATACAACTTTACACATCGGTACCATATTTCTCTAACACATATATTACACAGCTATCTGGTCATTTAACTGAGAGAAACAAACATTTATTTTACTTCATCAGTGACAGATGTTTACGTAATTACACCGTTGGATACCGTCACACTTATGAAATTGTATTTGTCTGTACTTTGTGAATTGTTCATATTTTTTCGGAACCATTGTTATACTATGAGAGCTTTGAATGATGTATTTGGTATGGGATCACGATTTTTAAAGTACGTTTGAGGCAGATGACACTTTTGACATGAGCAGAGAATTTTTTTTAGGTTTTGAAATTATTGGAGGAAGCTACGACGATTTTGAGAGTTGACTGAGGTGTTATGATATTATTACGATGACTATGTGTATTATGCTGCTGAGGTTTGTTTATGATCAATAAGCTGATGCTATATGAGTTATTTGATTATGCTACTTATCTGTTATGATGGAGTATTGAAGAAGTGTCGACAAATAAGGTAAGAAATAATGAGTAGAGGTTAGGGACTCTGGTTTGTGAAAAAGGTTGTTGGAAACCAAGAATCGCACTTTAAGAGTTATGAAATGTATGTAAATGCGTGAATGTATTACAATGCCGACGAAAATTTTTCGGACACTGTTATATCAATAGGATTTTGTTTCTACTGATGTGTAACGCAAATTCTTGATCTGTGATTTTTTTTTATATAAGAGTGCCACTGTAGCAGAAACTGGTGTCGTAAATATTTCGATAAGACAGTTAAGTGACCACCTGCACGTAATGCGTCGTGGGCACCCAGCTGCGCGATAACCACCTGACAAAAGAAAGCCATTAGTGTGTGCCTTTCAGAGGCACAGGTAAAAAAAAAGGAGGCCATTATCCTCGCTATTGACATTCCTTTGTAGAAAGCACCGCAAATACGACACGCTCATTACTGAGAAAGATACTTACAACTGACGCCTGATTATAACAAACGTCTTTCTACGAGAGTTGAGAGAATTCTACTAACTTATGAAATGTCACATGACTATTGAATGATATTTTTATGCTTTGTCCATAGTTGCTTATTTCATTTGATATCTGTTTTCCAGCTTTGTTGCAGCATTGGTTTTATAAAATTAAATGCATTTGCTAATGTGAACACTTTCTGTCAACAGATGTAATAAATAATCATTTTACGATCCACGTTCTTCGAAAAAGGAGCACTTGGAAAGGAAAGAACAATAAGAAGGGATTAATAATAGTTACTGCATACTTAATTTTCTTTTCAACTACTTGGTAATATCTTTTGTAGAATTAGTTTTGTGGTGCACCACTTTAATGACATAGATATTAACATGTGAATAGACATTTCCCTTTTCTGCATTGTTGTCTTTGCTGTACTATTTTTTCTGCTTGAGCTTTGTCATGTTTAGGTATAAGTTATAGCATTTGCTGCGGCTGTTTGCCATTCATAGTGCTACTGAATGTCTCTTTGTATTACTGGGTTAAGCCAATTTTATTACTGATTTATTTTTCTTGTTTGCTGCGCATTGCCTTATATTAGTTGTAATATTGCTGCCTTTTTTTGCCAATTTCCATTTTTTTTATCATTGCTTTTTGTGTAAATTGTTTTGTGCTGCTGCATTACCTCGTCCCTTAGTTAAGCATCTGAGCTCAGTAGATTTAAGTTAGCTTAAGAGGGGGTAACCTATATAAGAGAGTGAGTTGCGATGAATTTGAAGAAATGCACTGAGAGGTTATATGCGAAAAGTACAGAAAGCAGGTATAGATAGGACTTCTTGGAAATAATGAAGAACGAAGGGAGATCTCCAAGAAGTAAAGAAAGTTTTGTTTGCAAAATACTGCAGTAAAACAAACCCTGCCCTTTCCTTGTGTTATCGCACTATGTGTTTGTGTACCCATGTGTATCTATGTTCTTCCTGTCTTTATATGTTCATCTGATAAGACTTATGTTGTAGAATTTTCTAATATTCAGCTACATTCACTATGATGAGGAATACTGTTATCCTCAAATATAATTTGCATTAATAACATGTTATTTACTTTGTAAAGATGTTTAGACATTAATTATTCTATTTTGTTCTAATGCTCATGTGTGAAGTTGATGTTTCAAAAGTTATTCTGATCTTTTATGTATGTACTTATAATTTTTGTAACACTGATGTATTTGCTATTTCGATTCTTTTGTAAAGACTGTACTACTGCAAATGTTATCTGTATTGTTATGTTCTTTAAAGATGTATTTTTTACCTTTGTTATTGCATTCTTATGTTATAAAATTGTAATTGACACCAGTTCATGAAATTAACTAACTTGTAAATTACATTTCACTGCACACGTTTCTGTTGGTCATAGTATATGGACAATATGTGAGAAGTAGGGACTGTTAGTGTTTGCACATGTGTTAATAATTCAGCAAGGGACTGGACAACAGCATTGCTGGTTCTAAGGACATTTCAAACAAATTCTTTGTGATTGGACAAGTGGTGGTTTATGGACTTGCTATATTCTCCGCAAGACTCTTCGAGGGTGATTGTGCACCTGCACATTCGCAACAGATGGCTGTTGGCCATCTCTACAAGGACTGAAGTGGGTCTGCACCTTCGATGGCCCACCAATACCATTATTTCTACATGGACTGCAGTGGGTCTGTACCTCTGGTGGTCCACCAATACCCTAATCTCTACCAGGACTACAGTGGGTCTGCTCTGTGATGACCTACCTACCAATAGTCTTCAACTTCGATTAACTCTGCTGTGGGTTTGCTCTGTTGTGGCCCATTACCTGTCTGCATGTCAAGAGTCAGCACAGTCTTTCCGTTGGAAGGACAACACTACTTCTTCAAGACTGCTTAGAAATCCACTACTTCCAAGTGCAATTTCCTTTATTGATCAGACTCTGAGAAAAACACTGCAATTTTACTTTGATGAACGATCAGGACTGTCTTTATGGACTGTGAGAAAATTTTAGCTTTTGACAAACATTTTATCAATAAGTGTGTGCATTTGATATCTTTGTTACTGTAATTATGAAAAAAAATTTTCAAATCTGTATTGGCCACTGCCCAAAACAATTTGTAAATTTTTTTGTGGGGAGCATGGGGCTATGTATGTAGGCTGTTTAAGTATTTTTATTGGTAACGCCAACACCACGTAGCGCTCTGTATGAAAAATCACTGGCTGTGCCGTGTGCAGTCTGTGGCTGGTTTGCATTGTTGTCTGCCATTGTAGTGTTGGGCAGCGGCAGCTGGATGCTAACAGCGGGTAGCGTTGCGCAGTTGGAGGTGAGCCGCCAGCAGTGGTGGACGTGGGAGAGAGATGGCGGAGTTTTGAAATTTGTAAGAATTGGTGTCATGAACTGCTATATATATTATGACTAGTGAGGTAAATACATTGTTTGTTCTCTATTAAAATCTTTCATTTGCTAACTATGCCTATCAGTAGTTAGTGCCTTCAGTAGTTTGAATCTTTTATTTAGCTGGCAGTAGTGGCGCTCGCTGTATTGCAGTAGCTTGAGCAACGAAGATTTTTGTGAGGTAAGTGATTTGTGAAACGTATAGGTTAATGATAGTCAGGGCCATTCTTTCGTAGGGATTTTTGGAAGTCAGATTGCGTTGCGCTAAAGATATTGTGTGTCAGTTTAAGCACATTCGTGTATAATTGTTCAAAGAGGACGTTTCACATAGACCAGTCGTGTATAAATTTTTCTAAGGGGACGTTTCAAAACGTACGTCACGAGTACCTCGTTTCTGAGTTAATGAAAGTTTACACACATCGCGGTTCGAGGTAAATCCTGTGGCTAAATTTGTGGGTAGTAATTAAAATTTATTTTGTTAGATACTGGAGCGATGTTACGAACACAAGTTGTACTTGCTGTACGCTCCATAGTGACGTGTTGCTGCCTTCACATGTTCACATTTGATATACGTGAATGTCTGAGAGAAATTTGTCTTGTGCAATACTAATGAGTTCAAAAATGTTCAAATGTGTGTGAAATCTTATGTGACTTAACTGCTAAGGTCATGAGTCCCTAAGCTTACACACTACTGAACCTAAATTATCCTAAGGACAAACACACATACCCATGCCCGAGGGAGGACTCGAACCTCCGTTGGGATCAGCCGCACAGTCCATGACTGCAGCGCCTTAGACCGCTCGGCTAATCCTGCGCGGCACTAATGAGTAACTTGACGAATGTTCCCTTTAACCGTGGCTGATACGTACTTTGCGAAGAGAGAGATACGATTTTTATCTGGGGACACACGAATAGTTACTGGTGTCTGTAACAAATAGCGTTTCTAAACAGAAGTCACCAGCCTATGTGGCGGACTGGTAAGGCACTGAAATCGGATGCTGATTTAGGTTTCCTGCGGTTTCTCGAAACTGCTAAAGGCAAATACCTGGAGAATGGAACGGCCAAAGTGCTGCCCCTGGTGTGAACTCGTACTCCTTCCGCGATGAGCATGTCCTCGACGTGACACTGGATCCTAGCCTCGCACCTGGTCTTCGCTGAACTTTATCGCGCCGTTGGTAAGTCGGGGCCCTCAGCAATGCAAACAGTGGCTCTACTTGTATGACCAACGAGATGGTGCAGTGGCTAGCACACTGGACTCGTATTCGGGAGGACGAGAGTTCCAACCCATATCTGGCCGTCCTAATTTAGGTATGCTGACGATTGGGCCC